>NC_138967.1:161692500-171692500 GCF_055761805.1 Camellia sinensis | reverse complement strand
ATTCATGAGTTGCGGGCTGTCTGGACTTTATTGAGCGAGTTCATGAATGCGTACTCTCATTTGTCTTTTTTATGACCTTCGTGCAGAATGAGAATGGATGGGTACGTTAGTAATATTTTTTGGCAAGCAGTGGCAGTCTTGCTTGTTTCATTGTCACATACAATTGATGAAACTTGTTTGTACGCCCAGAAAAGTATTCTTCTCTGATCTGCCCACTGTCTGAGCACCCGAAGGTAATGGAGCATGGGCCAGGATTGACCCACCTCGATTCTCTGCAACCAAGTTGCTCAGTAGGAAATTGAAGCCCTCAACTTGATGGCTGGCCTTGCCAACAACTTAAGTGGCCAGAGACAATGGCTGAAAACCAATACCTTCTCCCCACCTGAGTCGGACAACCCTAACAGATTAAGGAAGAAGTTTGCCTTCAGTCCTTGTCTAATATCCAACTTTTCTAAGATGTGGTCCATCCGGGCATCATCAATGCCCTCTGTTTCTGTGGTTGACGTGTCTGTAGGTGAACTCTGAACAACGTAGTTAAGAAGTTGAACATCACCTCGGATGGGAGCACACTGTATGTGCATGCACAGTTGAGATCCCTCCTAAAGAGTTCACCTACAGACACGTCAACCACAGAAACAGAGGGCATTGACGATGCCCGGATGGACCACATCTTAGAAAAGTTGGATATTAGACAAGGACTGAAGCCAAACTTCTTCCTTAATCTGTTAGGGTTGTCCGACTCAGGTGGGGAGAAGGTATTGGTTTTCAGCCATCGTCTCCGGCCGCTTAAGTTGTTGGAAAGGCCAGCCATCAAGTTGAGGGCTTCAATTTCCTTGCTTGTTTCATTGTAACATACAATTGATGAAACTTGCTTGTACGCCCGGAAAAGTATTCTTCTCTGATCTGCCCACTGTCTGACCACCCGAAGGTAATAGAGCATGGGCCACGATGCAGCCACCTCGATTCTCTGCAACCAAGTTGCTCAGTAGGAAATTAAAGCTATAGCGATCCCGGGTTTACCCTTGTTGTATAGTGATCCGGACATGTGTCCGTGGATGTTGGTAGTTGTTTATTATCTTGTTTGCATCCTTTCTTACTTTGTATTTGAGTTATAGGATGTGTTGAGCGGGTTTGTTACAGGTTGGTTGAGTTTAGAAACCAAAACTAGTTGCCCAGATTTTTGGCCTGTACGCTCGAGCGGAGGTGTTGGCGCTCGAGCGTAGATTACACCCATTCAGTATTTTCCTGTGCAGCGTTGTACGCTCGAGCGTGGTATTGGCCGCTCGAGCGGGGTTGTCTGAGTGCCGCTCGAGCGTAGGGTTGGGAGCTCGAGCGGAGGCCTGGTTCTGCAAAAGTGCTGGGCGAGTGCATTCTGCGCTCGAGCGGGAGGTTGGCCGCTCGAGCGGAAGTCTGTGAGTGGCCGCTCGAGCGGGGTGTTTTACGCTCGAGCGGAGACCTGGGTTAAAGTCTCGAATTTGTGACTCTTTAAATCACTTTTTCACTTTCTCTTCTCTCTCTTACTTTTCCAAAATCGCCATTGTTGAGCCTCTCACTCTAGACTCTACCTTCTCTCTAGGTTTTGATCTAGTAGGAGTGATTTACTCACCTTTGGCCTTTACAAAAAAGTTGTTGATCGTCGAGGGCTTCATTTTAATCTGAAAATCTCGGGTTTTGGAGCACGTTGAGTTTTGTCGTCTTCTCCTTTGGGACTCCGAATTTGAGGTAGGGATAACCTACTCCTCTCTATGGGTTTTGTCTTTAAATGTTGGTATTTTGAGATGTTGGGCTTGGTTTGGTAATTTTGTGAAAGTTTGGGGCTTTTGTGTAATTTTACAAAAGTTGGGGTTTTATTCATAATAAACCTAGATGCATATTTGGCATAGAAAAATGGAATGATTGTTGAATCATTGATGAAAATGGGACCTAAGGGTTGAAATGGTAATTATGGAAAATGGCCTAATTACATTGTTTAATTAATTGGGATAATTAATTGGTGAGAAATGAGGAAATGAAATGTTGATTGAATATCCATTTGTGCATTTATTTTCTGTTTTAGAAATAACTGCTTTGGGCTATCGGTGGAGGATAGTCGAGATTGTTGTAGACAATGCATGATGATTAGGTAAACGGAAACTAATCAATGGAATGTGTCATGGAACTTGACGGTTGATAGAATGCATTAATTGTGTGTATTGTGTGATTGTATATAGAACCAATGTGTTTATATACGTTATGTGTAGAGGAGGAGATAGGGGATGTACTCCGCGGTTTAGGGGAAGATAGGGGATGTACCTCTAAACCGGATAGGTATTGGGAGGAGATAGGGGATGAACTCCGTAGACACAGCTCATATGCTTGTCTAGAGAAGTGAAGATAGAGCTCATATGCTTATCTTTGTGAAGTGTGGATACAGCTTGTATGCTTATCTGTGGATATTGTTGATATACATATCTGTTGTGAAGTGTGGATACAACTTGTATGCTTATCTGTGGATATTGTTGATATACATATCTGTTGAGAATGTGGATATAGCTTTTATGCTTATCTGAATGTGAGATATAGTTTTTATACATATCTGTGGAAATGATGATAGAGCTAGCATGCTTATCTGTTGAAAAAGGGAAAATGAAGAGTAATTGGGACTTGTAAGTCGTTGACATAAATATGTAATTTATGTGATTGTATCAGTGTTGACCAACTATCAATTGCTAATGTTTTAGTCATTGTCCATGGTTGGTTTAGTGTATTTCTACTGGGCTGTGGCTCACCCTATATGGGAATATCATTTTCAGGTACAGGAAGCATGCCACCTCCAAGGACATAGCTGGGAGGCTAGTGGCGGGCATAGTTTTGTCGTTTTACTTTTGATGTATTACATGTAATTTCAAGCCAAGGGCTTAATGTGTAAACGAGTTAGAACTCTTTGTTGTAACCAAGTGTTAACTTGGAAAGCTGTAAGCCCGTAGGGCATTTTGTTATGAGGTTAACATGTAATACTTATGTCTTGGAATTCTAATGAATGAAAGGAATGCGGTTAGTTTAAATGTAAATGCATGTCTTATCTGATGGGTTTATTGTTATTATTTTGAGGGCGTTACAACTTGGTATCAGAGCGTACCGGGTTCGAATACTTTGGGTACGTGGGAAGTGATTAGGATCACAATGGGTTTGTCTCGCTTGATAGAGACGTAGATGTAGTACCATATGCTATGTGTTTATTTGATAACATGCTTATGTGACTATGTGGGTATGAGATTTAATTTCTAGGATGTTAATTGGATCCTTGAGTTTCTGGGAGTCTTGTTGGAAAAGCACTTGATCAACGCTGTTTCTAACCGGAACTCTAGTAACGCCTCGGGACTATCATTATCCGGAAATGAAGTTCGTAAGTGCTTATGTGTTTATGTGCTTATGTGGAGTGAATTACAGTTGTCCATGCATTAGGACGTGAGTGTTTAGTTTCGGCACACTTATGAATGTGCTAACGTTCTGTGTTGCCTTTATTAGGATGTCAGGACGAGGAAGAGGTGCTAGGCGTGGTAGACCTGCGAGGCAGGAAGTACCGTTACAGGGTGAGATTCCGGCAGTGCAGGAGGGAGTTGGGCAGGCCAATGTGGCCGAGCCAGTGGGTCAGCAGGCTATGGGTGCCTTGGCCAGAGAGATAGCAGGAGCTTTGGGTATTCTTAGAGCTGGGAATCAGGCAGGTGAGACAGGGCCTTCCTTCTTGAAGAGGGAGTTCTTCCGGTGTAATCCGGACGAGTTTATCGGGGATCCTAAAGAGCCGCTTAAGGCAGATGAATGGCTCGAACAGACAACGAAGACGTTTGAGATGCTTGGCATCGAGGACGGAGCACTGAAAGTGACCTTGGCATCCTTCCAATTGAAGGGAGATGCGGGTCAATGGTGGAAATACGAGAAGGCTCGTGTGGGCAGTACTTGGGAGGCGTTTATAAATGCTTTTCAGGAGAGGTTTTTGTCTGCAGTAGCTAGGGAGAAGCTGAGGGATCAGTTTAGCCGGCTTAATCAGCAGGGCTTGTCAGTGGCCGAGTTTGAGGCTACTTTTACCAGTCTGTCCAGGTTTGCACCTGAACTGGTGGCATCTGAGGAACGCCGTTGTTATGAGTTTGAGCGGAAGTTGAGGCGGGGCCTCAAGTTGAGAATTGGTGGGTCATATATTCGAGAGTATAGACACCTAGTGGACGCTGCAGCTCATATGGAGCTTATGATGCAGGAGGAGGATGAGGGTCAGAGAGGCTCCAAGAGGAGCCAGGATAGTCAGAGTGATGGCAGGAGACAGAAGGGTTATAACCCTCAGCAGTCGCAGGGTGGTGTTGCTAGATCGACCTTCCCAGTGCCGAGTGCAGGCTCCGGGAGAGGTGGTCAGGGGGATTTCACCTGTTACAAGTGTGGCCAGCTGGGTCACAAGGTATCTGTTTGCCCGCAGAAGGGTGGGGGTCAGAAAGCTGCTTCTTCTTCAGCTAGACCGCAGAGTCAGAGTTTGGGCAGGGGGCAGCTCTTGACTTGTTATCAGTGTGGACAACCTGGGCACATGAAGAGGTTTTGCCCACAGTTGAGTGCCACTTCGGGAGCGTCTGGTTCTAGGCAGACGCAGGGTTTTCAGCCAGCTCAGTCTGTGCAGGCCTCGAGGGCCAATCCGGGAGCTTCGTCATCCCAGTCTGTGCAGCAGTCTTTTGCTCCGAGAGGTGAGCAGGTAGACCAGGGGCCTACGGGGCGCGTGTATGCTGTTACCGCGCAGGACTTAGTACCGGCTCCATCAGTAGTGAGAGGTACTTTTCTGTTTTGCAACTCAGTTGCTAATGTGTTGATAGACACGGGTGCATCTCATTCTTTTGTATCTGCTGCATTTGCATCTGTTTTGGAATTGGAGTTAGCACAGTTAGCATCTCCTATTTGTGTGGTATCGCCTTTGGGTGGTGAGTTGATTCTGAAATAGGGTGTTAGAGGATGTGATATAGAGGTCGCCGACTATAGGCTTCCTTTTCCGTTTGTTGTCATGCCCATGAAGGGTTTTGATGTTATTTTGGGTATGGACTGGTTATCGTCATACCGGGCTGTTATTGATTGCTACCGCCAGAGGGTCACGTTATGTACCTTGAGCGGGGAGTGGTTCCATTTCTTGGGAGACTGGGTTGGTAGTGTTTTGCCACCGGGGTTTGATTCGCGAGGGCGAAGTGAGCTTAGTAGTCTACTTGCTAGCTGTGAGAGTGGTGAGAGTGGTGAGACCCAGGTTGTGTTACCGAGGGTGGTTTGTGAGTATTCGGATGTCTTTCCCGAAGATCTTGTTAGTTTGCCACCTCACCGAGAGATAGAGTTCTCTATTGATTTAGTGCCTGGTACGGCGCCGATTTCTATGGCACCTTACCGTTTTGCTCCAGCAGAGTTGGTTGAGTTGAAAGTTCAGCTCCAGGAATTGCTAGATAAGGGCTTTGTTCGCCCTAGTGTTTCACCGTGGGGAGCACCGGCCCTCTTTGTTAAAAAGAAAGATGGTGCCTTGAGATTATGTATAGACTACCGGAAGTTGAATCGGGCTACGGTTAAGAATAAGTATCCTATGCCCCGTATAGATGATTTGTTTGACCAGTTGAAGGGTTCCCGTTGTTTCTCTAAGATAGACTTGAGATCGGGTTACCATCAGTTGAGGGTCAGGGAGGAAGATATTCCGAAGACGGCATTCCGTACGCGGTATGGCCATTACGAGTTTCTGGTGATGCCATTCGGGCTTACCAATGCACCGGCAGTCTTTATGGACTTGATGAACCGGATTTTTCGGGAGTTCTTAGACCGATTTGTGGTCGTCTTCGTGGACGACATTCTTATCTATTCGCCTTCTGAGGAAGAGCACGAGGAACACTTGAGAGTGGTGCTTGAATTGCTTAGAGCCCATAGGCTGTATGCCAAGTTTGGGAAGTGTGAGTTCTGGCTGGGGGAAGTCAAATTCTTAGGCCACGTGGTATCCGGGGAAGGGGTGTCTGTTGATACATCCAAGGTTGAGGCAGTGCAAGATTGGGCACAGCCTAAGAGTGTGTTTGAGATCCGCAGTTTTCTGGGATTGGCTGGGTATTACCGTCGGTTTGTGAAAGATTTCTCCAGGTTAGCGTCACCGTTGACTAGACTGACTCGGAAGGGAGTCAAGTTTGTGTGGAGTGAGACTTGTGAAAAGTCGTTCCAAGAGTTGAAAATTAGATTGACCACCGCTCCGGTGTTGATTATTCCGGAGAGAGGGTTGGGTTATGCGGTTTATTGTGATGCCTCACGAGAGGGTTTGGGTTGTGTGTTGATGCAAGAGGGGAAAGTGGTAGCTTATGGCTCACGTCAGTTGAAAATACACGAGAAGAATTACCCCACACACGACCTAGAGTTAGCAGCTGTGATCTTTGCCTTGAAAATCTGGAGGCACTACCTTTATGGTGAGAGGTTCGAGGTATTCTCGGATCACAAGAGTTTGAAGTATCTGTTTACACAGAGAGATTTGAATCTGAGGCAGAGGAGATGGATGGAGTTCATCGAGGATTATGATTTTGAGTTGCATTATCATCCGGGAAAGGCCAATGTTGTGGCCGATGCCCTTAGTAGGAAAACCATTAGTGTTGTAGCTTGTATAGCCATCCGGGAATGGGTGATGTTGGGAGCACTTGGCGAGTTTGATTTGCTACTGGGCGAATCTGTTGAGGCTGCGGCCTTGTTTTCTGTTGTTGCGCAGCCTACACTTGTGACTAGAGTGTTAGAGGCACAGAGAGGTGACCTTGAGGTAGAATCCATCCGAGAGAAGATCTCCAGTGGGAAAGTTGAGAAGGGTTTGACGGTGTATCCCGACCTGAGTGTGAGATACCGAGACCGTTTGTTTGTACCGGAGTCTTGCCGAGAGGAAGTACTCCGAGAGTTTCACCATTCGCGCCTTGCGGTGCATCCGGGAGGTACTAAGATGTATCAGGATTTGAGCCGCCAGTTTTGGTGGTGGGGTATGAAGAGAGATGTGGCTATTTTCGTATCGAAGTGCCTTACTTGCCAGCAAGTGAAGGCCGAGCATCAGAGGCCAGCGGGTTTGTTGCAACCCTTGCCTATTGCCGAGTGGAAGTGGGAGCATGTCACTATGGACTTCGTTGTAGGTCTTCCGAGGACTCAGCGGGGTAGTGATGCTATTTGGGTGGTTGTAGACCGGTTGACTAAGTCGGCGCACTTTATTCCTATGCGCGTGAGAGATTCGGTAGATCATCTTGCCGATTTGTATATTCGGGATGTAGTGAGATTGCACGGGGTCCCAATGACGATCGTCTCAGATAGAGATCCTCGTTTTACTGCTAGGTTGTGGCAGAGTTTGCAGAGTGCACTGGGCACTAAGTTGACCTTTAGTACGGCTTATCATCCTCAGACTGACGGGCAGTCCGAGCGTACTATTCAGATCCTCGAGGATATGCTTCGGGGTTGTGTCCTGGACTTCAGTGGGACGTGGGAGAGGCACTTGCCATTGGTAGAGTTTGCCTACAACAATAGTTTTCAGTCTAGCATCGGTATGGCACCGTTTGAGGCCTTGTATGGCCGACCGTGTAGGTCTCCAGTTTGTTGGGCCGAGGTGGGTGATGCACCTTTGTTGGTTCCGGAGTTGGTTAGGGAGACGACGGAGAAAGTTGAGCTTATCCGTAGGAGGCTTGTTACAGCCCAGAGTCGACAAAAGAGTTATGCCGACCGTAGGAGGAGGCCTTTGGCGTTTGAGGTAAGTGATCATGTCTTTCTGAAAATATCACCTAGGCGAGGCCTGATGAGGTTTGGGAAGAGTGGGAAGTTATCCCCTCGGTTTGTTGGTCCTTTTGAGATCCTTGAGAAGATAGGCGAGGTTGCTTATCGGTTAGCCTTACCGCCGCAGTTGTCCGGAGTGCATGACGTGTTTCATGTGAGTATGCTTCGGAAGTATGAGCCAGATCCATCACATGTGCTGGATTGGAGCGATTTAGAGGTAGATGAGGATGCCTCGTATGAGGAGAGACCGGTTCGGGTCTTGGATAGGCAGGATCAGGTCCTGCGTGGTAAGACCATTCCTTTGGTGAAAGTCTTGTGGAAACATCACGGAGTGGAGGAAGCCACTTGGGAACGTGAGTTGGAAGTCCGTGAGAAATATCCGGACTTGTTTGTTGATGTGTGATCTTGTATTTAAATTTTACATTATGTTGAACTTAAGAGCTTTTATATATGTCTTAAGTTGTAAAACATTGAGAATGTTTTGATTATTGGAAGCATGTTTTGGAACTTGCCTCATATGGTAGTTGGATGTAACACTATATATGTTGAATATATTGTTGACATTGGAAAGTTAGTGCATAATGTTGGTGCATGTTAATAATACATATGTTGTTTACATATTGTGATATGTCTCTTGTTAAAGGGATGGGATGACCGGTAATGGGTCGAATTGTTGAATGTTAAAATGTAACATTGTTTAAAATGGAGGAAAACTTGTTTTTGAAAACTTGTGTTTAATTTCGGGGACGAAATTCTTTAAGGGGGGGAGGTTATAGCGATCCCGGGTTTACCCTTGTTGTATAGTGATCCGGACATGTGTCCGTGGATGTTGGTAGTTGTTTATTATCTTGTTTGCATCCTTTCTTACTTTGTATTTGAGTTATAGGATGTGTTGAGCGGGTTTGTTACAGGTTGGTTGAGTTTAGAAACCAAAACTAGTTGCCCAGATTTTTGGCCTGTACGCTCGAGCGGAGGTGTTGGCGCTCGAGCGTAGATTACACCCATTCAGTATTTTCCTGTGCAGCGTTGTACGCTCGAGCGTGGTATTGGCCGCTCGAGCGGGGTTGTCTGAGTGCCGCTCGAGCATAGGGTTGGGAGCTCGAGCGGAGGCCTGGTTCTGCAAAAGTGCTGGGCGAGTGCATTCTGCGCTCGAGCGGGAGGTTGGCCGCTCGAGCGGAAGTCTGTGAGTGGCCGCTCGAGCGGGGTGTTTTACGCTCGAGCGGAGACCTGGGTTAAAGTCCCGAATTTGTGACTCTTTAAATCACTTTTTCACTTTCTCTTCTCTCTCTTACTTTTCCAAAATCGCCATTGTTGAGCCTCTCACTCTAGACTCTACCTTCTCTCTAGGTTTTGATCTAGTAGGAGTGATTTACTCACCTTTGGCCTTTACAAAAAAGTTGTTGATCGTCGAGGGCTTCATTTTAATCTGAAAATCTCGGGTTTTGGAGCACGTTGAGTTTTGTCGTCTTCTCCTTTGGGACTCCGAATTTGAGGTAGGGATAACCTACTCCTCTCTATGGGTTTTGTCTTTAAATGTTGGTATTTTGAGATGTTGGGCTTGGTTTGGTAATTTTGTGAAAGTTTGGGGCTTTTGTGTAATTTTACAAAAGTTGGGGTTTTATTCATAATAAACCTAGATGCATATTTGGCATAGAAAAATGGAATGATTGTTGAATCATTGATGAAAATGGGACCTAAGGGTTGAAATGGTAATTATGGAAAATGGCCTAATTACATTGTTTAATTAATTGGGATAATTAATTGGTGAGAAATGAGGAAATGAAATGTTGATTGAATATCCATTTGTGCATTTATTTTCTGTTTTAGAAATAACTGCTTTGGGCTATCGGTGGAGGATAGTCGAGATTGTTGTAGACAATGCATGATGATTAGGTAAACGGAAACTAATCAATGGAATGTGTCATGGAACTTGACGGTTGATAGAATGCATTAATTGTGTGTATTGTGTGATTGTATATAGAACCAATGTGTTTATATACGTTATGTGTAGAGGAGGAGATAGGGGATGTACTCCGCGGTTTAGGGGAAGATAGGGGATGTACCTCTAAACCGGATAGGTATTGGGAGGAGATAGGGGATGAACTCCGTAGACACAGCTCATATGCTTGTCTAGAGAAGTGAAGATAGAGCTCATATGCTTATCTTTGTGAAGTGTGGATACAGCTTGTATGCTTATCTGTGGATATTGTTGATATACATATCTGTTGTGAAGTGTGGATACAGCTTGTATGCTTATCTGTGGATATTGTTGATATACATATCTGTTGAGAATGTGGATATAGCTTTTATGCTTATCTGAATGTGAGATATAGTTTTTATACATATCTGTGGAAATGATGATAGAGCTAGCATGCTTATCTGTTGAAAAAGGGAAAATGAAGAGTAATTGGGACTTGTAAGTCGTTGACATAAATATGTAATTTATGTGATTGTATCAGTGTTGACCAACTATCAATTACTAATGTTTTAGTCATTGTCCATGGTTGGTTTAGTGTATTTCTACTGGGCTGTGGCTCACCCTATATGGGAATATCATTTTCAGGTACAGGAAGCATGCCACCTCCAAGGACATAGCTGGGAGGCTAGTGGCGGGCATAGTTTTGTCGTTTTACTTTTGATGTATTACATGTAATTTCAAGCCAAGGGCTTAATGTGTAAACGAGTTAGAACTCTTTGTTGTAACCAAGTGTTAACTTGGAAAGCTGTAAGCCCGTAGGGCATTTTGTTATGAGGTTAACATGTAATACTTATGTCTTGGAATTCTAATGAATGAAAGGAATGCGGTTAGTTTAAATGTAAATGCATGTCTTATCTGATGGGTTTATTGTTATTATTTTGAGGGCGTTACAAAAGCCCTCAACTTGATGGATGGGGTTTCATCTGGTTTTTGTGCCTGGGATGAGCACCAATTTCTGTCACAGAAGAATCGTGTCCTGATTGTTTAACCCCGTCATGAAATAGTTCAGTTGCTTCTTTGTTATTTATAGTCGGGCCTTCATAAAAGTATGTGCGTGTAGTCCTTCAACCCTAAATGAAAAACACAATGTAGTCCTTCCTCTTGAAGATTTGGGAAATTATGCATTTATCGCTTGTACAGATAATTGTTTTAATTGTAAGCTGTGTGAACGAAATGCAAAATTTCCATGTGTGCCCTTTCTTTTGTCTGTTTCAAAATCTGTATATGTGTTGGGAAATACTGCGTGTTGTTGTCTGTGTTTACGCCAAATTTTAAGGTTAACAGCCACATGTTGCAGCCGTTTGTTTGTGTTCTTGTAAATATTGATTGCAATACTTTGCAGGAGTTGTCGTCATTGCATCTGATGGATATTGGTCACCTCGCACCAACAATGTTAGTTTTCTCCTTAAAGACTTGCTACCAGTTGGTTTCGTACATATGTTTGTAAACAAACGAAATCCATCACCAAGGAATACGCTGATTTTTTTCCGGATCAATTCTTACAGCAGCCCTTGTACTTTTGTGTTTGTGTTATTTGTTTTGCACAAATTTTGAATGGCCTCACTTTGCACCATCAATTTTGAACTTTTGTTTCAATTACGTCCATTTGATTTCAACTCTTCACTGTTTTGTATCAGAAAATATGCATATACGTGGCAACTGTACTTTTTGTTGTAGTCAACTTATAACTTTACTGAACTTACATAATCTCAATCAATTGACATTACAATCTTTGTTTTAAAAATGACAAACGGCATTAGCAATTTGACCGAAAATGTCCACGAAATTTGAAATGGACTGTCACAATTTAGGTAGTTTAAAGTGCATCGATCGAAATTAGACAACGGACAAAATGTGTACACCACCCCTGTAATTCTCCCTTCAATCTAATTTGTATGATTTGCTCTTTCATAAGGGGAAGGAAAAGATTGAAGACAATTGTCGAACAACATATCCAAATGTCTGACACTATCGCTGGCTCTTGTCGAAAGCGGCCAGTTGCACCATTCATTTGTTACAGGTACTAGTTGTTTATTTTGACAATCTGGAATTACATATTTCGTACTGAAATTACGCGCCTCGTCGAAGTTCAGTTTGTGATGTTTCAAATTGGTTTTGTTACGCATGTCTGAAAATGTTTAACTTGGTGTCGATTCAGTCCCGGATGTACGAAAGCTGTCTTATGCCGATTTCGGGGCCAGCTTGACATAAAAACTTGCATATATATATATATATGTATTCATATTTCACATTTAGTGATGATAAGCTTGACGATGCTTGCATGCAGCCAACAACAATTCAAGGAAATGCAAGGGCCAGACAACACTCGACGAAAAATGGTGAGTGTTGAAATCTATATTCTCTATAATACACTATGATGGAAACACATCGCTGGGTTGCTATCCACACGTTGTATTGAATGGTCGTAGTGGGCTTGTGATTGTTTCGCGTTTGTAGGATTGTAGCATGTAATAATGTCACTTTCCTATCGTTTTTGTAAATTTCAATTCGTTGTAAAAGTCCAGCTACGTTTTGTCGCTGACTTTTTGCTGCAACTGTTATTTGTATTTGCAATCTTATTTAATTACCAACAATGCACACAGATTGCGTTTGGCATAAAGTTGTAGTTACAGTAATTTCGGACTCATAGTTGTTACTTGTCTTGTACGTCTGTCATTTTCTTGGTTAAAGACTAGAAAGGAGATTGGGGAAAGGTGGAAGGCACTCCCCTCTGATGAGAAAAAGAGGTTTGTGGAAATGGCTAAGGCGAGCGCTGAGGAACACGCCAAAGTAGTACCATGTGCACCGAAGTCTGAAAAGGTCATTACGTACTTCATGTTTTCGCAAATGCATTTGGCTAGGTCCTGCTTTGCTGACATTGTTGGTTGTATTTTTGTATTAATTGAAGGGTAAAAAATGTGCAGGGTAAAAGGCAACTCCGCATATCATTGAAGTCAATTGTTGAGCTAGTTAACCGGTTCAACGAAGCACAAAAGCAGGCAGTCATTGACATTGGGTTTGCTGGCCTCCTGGGGATGAAGTGTACACGTATAGATCACGACTTGTGCGCATGGTTGGTACAGAACTTCGATCCTGACAGTAGTTCATTGAATGTTCATGGTTGTCAAGTCAGGCTCACGTGTAAGGCAGTTAATGTTTTATTGGGAATACGGTGTGAAGGCGATGACGTGCAGTTGGCTGGGTCATTGGAAGCATATCCCAATATCTACGATGAGGTTGGAGTTGTTAACGGAGTCATTCCTTTGAACATGTTGAGACTTTATCTGACCGAGACTGCTGGTGCGGAGGATGAGTTTCGGCAGAAATTTGCGCTGTACGTGTTGGGGGCCATGTTGTGTCCTACCACAATGACCGGGTTGAAGCCATCGTTCATTCATGCCGTGAAGGACGTGAATCGTATGCGAGCTTGTAATTGGGCAAAGTTGACACTGCAATTCCTTCACAACGGTGTTCGCAAGTATAAAGGTCATCGCGGTGCAACTGGATGTGTTTTCCTGCTAATGGTATGCCAGTACCTTGAATTTTTTTTCCATTCCCCCCTTCATGTGTTTCATGCATTGTTCTGTCATGGTTCAACAAATTGGCCTTGATTGGGACATACAATGGTACCTGCTTTGTGAGTACGACAAACAGCACTCTTCCTGACCAAGTATGGTACTTGCAGAAATAAATTTTGTGTGACTACCGTCATGAATTTAAGAACAAAGAGTACAGGGCAAAAAGTATGCCGAACCTCAATGGAGGAACCAATTAAAACTACGTTGCGAAGAGGGGAACATGTACATAAATTTTTTTTCTTGGTTTCATCAATAAAGTCCTTGGTGTGTTGTACAATTTTTTCCCCAAAAAACATTGCATGATATGTGCCTATAAAGTTGACAGCATCCTCAACAAAATCAGTATGCTATGTACGTTCCACTGCAAAATTGAGAATAATGAATGTCATTGTTACTGAATATAGTTCATTTCTGTGGGAAGAACAACTTAATTATGGTGTGCCCTTTAATGTCCACAGCTGTTGTACCTTGATTGTGTTTGTCTGAGCTCGACTACGACGCGGTCCACACCTCGGCTTCATGATTGGGGTGATACCCAAATACGGGAGACGCTGCGACGTATTAGAAGGAAGCAAAATTTCCCAACAATTGCGATAAGCACTCCTACCACTGTGCACATTTCACACCATCGACCCACTTGTCTTCAACATACAATGTCAGACTTCATTTATGCGTTTCTATGATTAGATGGAGTTTGATTACAGTAACGCCGATGATGCTGACATGGATGCATGCCATGTCGAGAACCAACAAACAGGATAGTACAATGAAGTCCGTATGAGCAATTTGGAGTCCGACATTCGTGAACTGAAGGAAATGATGAAACAAGTTCTCCACAACCAAACAGATTTAATGGAGATGTTGCGACATTTCGAAGGCAAGCAAGTTGTTCGCAATGACAAGGTAATCTATCCAAGCATTACGCAATTTTCACACAGTTGAGCCACATCATTTGAAGATGGTTTGTAAGACTAAGTTCACGAATGTGTATGTATAATTAGGTGGAAGGCAATGATGTGTGTATCATTAACCTCTCCTCCAATGTTGCTCAACTGAAGGAAATGCTGAAGCAACTGCTTCAACGTTTCAGTTTGGGCTGCAACGAACCGTTCACTGAACAAACCAATTTACGTGAACTGAAGCAAATGCTACACCACCTCATCGAAGGTATATTCTCTACACCGCAACCGGCAGGCGTGGCCAAACAGGGTGTGGACCCTGCTGTTGGAGTCGAGGCGCATGAGGATGGCGTGGTCAAACCATCGGACGAAGTTAACCCAATGGAGTGTAATATTTCAGATGTACAAGGGGTGGATCACCAACAACATATTTTGAAGGGAACCTTGGCAAGGGACAAAAGTCATTTGCATGATGGGCACAAGCTGAACATCGAAGAAGGTGGGGACAACAACAAGAAGGGAGGCCTTCAGTCAGGGGAAACATATGAAACTGAAGATAAATACAGTCCTGACCTTCAGTCAGTGGGCGTGAAGAACGTGGCGTGCGATGTGCATACTTCTCCTACTAAGCTTGGCAAACCATTGGGAGCAACTGGAATCGTTAGAGGAAGTGCAAAGGGAAGACGAAAAGGAAAAGGAAAAGGAAAAGGAAAAATGTGCGGAAGTGGAGTAAAAGCCACTGAGGTCGGGGATATACAATTGTGCATCGATAGCAAAACAAATAGTGGAGTTGACGACAGCAGTTCACCTGTGGATGTTGATGGTGTGGACAACGTGAACAAGGTACAAATACTGCCTTTAATGCCCCACAAGTTGTGAATACCCAATTCATGCCCACATCAATAATGTGAATCAGTAATTTTACAATCATCTGTGTTGTATTGTACTAGTTGTCAAAGAATTGCATGTTTGCAGTTATGACTGCTGCCATATGTTAGTACACATTTCTAACAAACTCCGCACCAAACATCACAAGTTGGGAAAACTCTGAGGCTCACAGTTTTTACATCATTTCACTTTTTTTTTTATGACTACAGACCTTGTAATATAAGCTTCAATATTTTTATGAAATGTGTACTGTTAGTTGGCTGTTTATTTTTGTAGGACTCGTTGACGATGTTGGACAGCGAAGGGTTGTTATCGGCGGAGGAACAAAAACTTCTTCACTATGTATTTGACGATAGCAAAAATGAAATGTATTGTTTCATTTACTACTTGCAAATTTTCAATGACAGTCCACTGTGAAATAACTATCGTTCTAAGGATCATTTATTGCTTGTAGGGACATTGTTGTTTCCATGAATCTTCATGGACGGGCATGTGAAGTTGGCACCCGGCGTGACATGCGCACGCTCAAACCAGGGTCGTGGCTATCCGACACTGTAAGTGTTGGCTGCACAAATATGAATCTGCGTTTTTCAGTACCCCTAACTCAGAAACCTTTCTAATCAACTTGCCTTGTGTCTTGCATACAATGTTCCAGCCAATCAACTTGGTGGTGGTGCAATTGACTAATCGACAGAGGGATTTACACAATGACGGGAGGCACACTAATTGGTTCTTTCCCGTATATCTGTCGGTAAGTAAGTGTTTAAAGCTACGTTGTGTATTGTGTATGACATATTTTGACAAATGTTTCCGTCAATGACCTTTACGCATTACACATGCAGACTATGATTCTAAATAAAGATATGCAACCTCTGGACCATGAACATATCGTCACATCATTTTTCGGACATGACAGATACACTGGTGCGATTGATGCATGCCAGAGGGTAATATCAATGTTCATCCCGTTATATTAAAACGAAAATATGAAAGCCATTACATGTTTGCATGGCCTCTAAACAAGGTCTGCCGTTGTGTTTTCGTGTAGATTTACATGCCTTTCAATTACAGAGGAGTGCATTGGTTGTGCGTTAAAATTGATATGGTGGACCGTGTAGCCTACCTATTCGACTCAGTCCCATCCAACCGACCGAACAAAAGGAAGCTAAATGCAGCTAAAATTTTGGTATGTCCTTCTGGTGCATTTCTGAACACTACAAAAAACTTGAACATCCTTTACGTAAACCAACTTCAACCTTGTGGAACAGGTTGAAACTATGCACGACTTGCTGCAACTACACTTTGGAAATGATTATGTTACAGACGTGCGTAGCTACCACCGCTGCATGTTAGACGAGAGGCCAGTACAACAACTGGACGAGTAATCCACAATCCCTCCATCACATTAATGTCTAAGCTGCATGACTGACTTAACGAACCTATTACGTATTGACGACAACTTTAATGTGAAATTATTTTTGTAGCACGTTTGACTGTGGGATGTTCGTCATCAAATTCATGCAGCAACCTGATTTAAGCCCCGGTCCACACAAGGTACATTCTACCGCTTAATTTCCATTTGTCAATCAAATCCTTCCTCGTACGTCCTCCAATTTTAACTTATTTGTCTTACGATTTTTGTGGACAAAGTTCGCTCCCTCTGTGCGTCATAAGTTGTTGGTTGACATCGTTATGGATGTCAATAATGCAAAGATCGCAGAGTACCGGGAGTGCCTTCATATGAGCAATGCCACAAGCTAGGCCAGTGATGGGAATGGGCTGCCAGTACGCCAGTAATTTGGGTGGCAATAGGACTTTAACTAATTTTTTATTCTTTGATTTCAATATGGATGTTAATTATGGGTCCCCAGTATTGTTTTTGCTGGACGATGTAAATATGGACCAACTGTAAACATGGATCAAACATGTCGATGTAAACATGGATCAAACATGTCGATGTGGCTACTGACTTAGTACTATTTTGTTTACGCATGTTTCTTGTTCGGATGAATACGACTGTAACTGTATATAATTTACGGCTGCTTTTGTTACCGAAGTTAATTTATAATTTAATTACAAAAAAGGGAAAATTAATTTTCAAAAATGAAAGAAACCACATTATGAATGAAAACTCAATACTCTTCGTAGGTAAGTTATATATCAGCCCATTAGCACATATGACTCCAGCCAAAAAAAAACTTTCATGGCTTACAGGGAAGGATAAAAAAAAATAAATCAAATCTACATATCTGCTGCATCATCAGCAGCGTCTTCTGAAGAGTTGTCCGTACTGTCTGACTGACTGTCCTCATCCATTGTCTTATCAGACTTCGCTTCGTCCGCCGCCAATTTGTCATCGGTCAGCCAATCAACGTTCTGCTTGATAGCGCCGACTTGCCGCTCCAAACTTGACAACCGTGTGTCCACTTCATTCAGCCTTTCGTAGATAGCTTGCAACTGCTGGAATACAGGAGCAACATGAGCTTCAACAATAGCTTCAATCTTGTTCGAATCGGACATTTTGTAGGAATATGTGTATGGTTTATTTTACTGACTACTTTTTTAAAAGAATGTACAGATTCATAATATTACACAACACTATGCTGTAAGTATTTGTAATATATGGTACATGACTTGTATGTTTGCAGAAGACCTCATGCATTGTGACATACATCGTATTAATTTCTCAAACTGGCCGAATTCATCTTGCAAAAATTCGTTCCTTCTTGCATGCACCAAGTCATCCGTTCAGTACCCCTGATCGTCCATTATTTGGCATTTCCAACACACATGCATTGTACCTTCCATTAGTACTATCCCACTGTCATTGATTTCCACACCCACAGTTCATCATACAATCACATTCGTCATTTGTATTTGTGCTCCAACCCAATTACATGTCTACTCATCCATAAAGGTTAGCAAAATTGCTCTTATCAGATACATATGCCGTTCCAATTGCACCGAACCTTTAAATGCAATACCCGCAGTCATTAAGTTGCTTTTACGCAGTTTGGGTAGTTGTTGCCACCAAACAACAATAAGTGTGTTCACGTCTTTAAACCTACCACCAACGTATTAATGACTATGGGTTGAAGGTAATTTAACATTTACAACCAACCACAAAAAAGTTTGCAACCAGTGTTGTTTCCTTTGCATTTGGGTTTGTTTTTGCGTCCATATATTCTTCGTGAACCTGCGAAAACAAAGTTGGACTCAATCAAGAAGCTTTACACCTATGGATGCACACCACGGTAAACGTGGTCGTGGACAATCACTTGCAACGGCTGGCAGCTCCCGACCGAAGTCACCAGAATTGGATTATGCAGGTGGGTATATCGATTCCTTCGGTGATCGACATTTCTTTGAAACAGGGTTCCTACTGTAGAGTTTTGAACCTCTACGGGATTACAACTGCACCCCAATACAAGATGCTTGCCTGGGGAAGTATTTTGGAATTCCAGTTTCACTGTTTGCCAAACAAGTTCAGTGTGAACACCACTGTCGATGTGCTTTTCTGAAGGTCACAAAAGCCCGATCGGTTGAAATGCAGCGGCAATTCCCTCATGTCAGCGACTCCCAACTTAGGCATCGTTTGCAAAGTGAGGTTGATCAAATGACTCGTCGACTTATTAGGAACTCACAGATAGAGGACGCAAAGGCAGAGTCGAAGATACATGGATCGAACCCGGCATCTGCGATAAAGGCTATAATGGAGGATCCTGCACTGGTGTCGGACCCTGACCTTTCAGATTACTCAGACTCCGAAGTTGTTGATTTGAGCGAGGATTAGCAGACCTGGACATGTGTATGACATAGTAAGCGTAGTCTTGTAAGATGGCATCGTCGCGTGAAAATAAACGACTTAGAAACTAACAGACCGTCATACTCTGCTAACCATTGCAACGGTGCATGCGTTAACATCTTCATCATGTCCACTTTGTTGAAGGTATTTTTTTGGGTCACCGTCCTCGACTAAAAGCTGTCTTATGATTTTTGTTGGTACGATGACAAGGTAATTTTTTTGTAATGTTAATGACCGATATCAGAAACTATCATTAACCTACGTTTTGTTGATTACTTCATGTTTGTGAATCGTTCAATATGGACAACAAGGTTTAAGTGTCGGAATCATTGACTGGAATCACAAGCTGTAATTGCAAACAAAAATTGTGCACAACCAGCCAACGGTCTCATACACTCTTAACATCAATATGGGCACAAAATGTTTTGTTTTTTCAAACACGACGGTTGTGTGGAAGCATACCCCATGGGGTCAACCTGTGCATTAGCAATTTTTCTCCCATTGTGCATTGTTATGAACTAATCAGCTCCCCTTCAAACAAAAAATATACAATAGACCATGCAGAAATAGAGTATTGATATTCATTAATGAAGAAGTCAGCACGATGGTGAAGAAATGTACCACGCATCCTATATCTGCTTTCAACTTGCTAACAGATAATAGTTGAGGCCACAGATAAGTGACAAACAGATACTAGTTGACAGATAACAGATTTGCCAAATCTGTTAATTACAAACAAACCTGCAACACATAACAGAAGTTGTTCATTACAACCAAAATTGATGCACCCAGATAAGAGAACCTGCAACAGATAACAGGCCACAGATAAGTGACAATGCACTGAAAAAATTCAGTCATCCACAAAGCATCCACAAAATTCATCCACAGAGCATCCACAAAAATGAATCCACATACCATCCACAAAATTCGTCCACAGATCTGCCAAATAGCATCCACAAAGCTCTTACAATGACACCAATGTTTCCCAAAATTCATTACAGACTAACATTATAAGTCACATCATAATAACTTATAAAATTCATTTCGTACATTCATTCCATAATAAAATTCATTCCACAAAGCTATTAAGTTACATAAGTTACATCATAATAAAATTCATTCCATAAACATTACTTACATAATGAAGTACAATATAACAAAAACTGGTACAAACTTCCATTCAATTTCCCAAAATACAAAGAAGTACGAAAGTTACATGATCAAGTACAAAATGATAGAAGGGCTGTGCTACATCCCCCGAATTTGGGGGCCCCTAATCCCCCGAAAAATCAGAACAAGGCAAAAAAAAAAACATGCCCAAAACAACGTTGCTTTGGGCATTAGGGGGATTAGGGGGGGCATTTTTAGGGGGACAAATCATTTCTCAATGATAGAAAATAGGAAAATGATTTGTCCCCCAAAAAATGCCCCCCCTAATCCCCCTAATGCCCCAAACGACGTCGTTTTGGGCAAATTTTATTTTTTTTTTCCCTTTTTTTTTTCCCTTGGTTTGAAATTTAGGGGGATTAGGGGGCCAAAAATTAGGGGCATGTAGCAAGGCCCTAGAAAAAATAATGAAATACACCATCGCTTTGATAATATTTTCTATCCTTTCAAGCCTTCGACCATGGTCATTTCCCAAGTCATGAAGCCTCGTCCTTACATCGTTGAAGTGTTCTACTGTTAAAGCATCACCAGCTCTAGTGTTGGAAGGGATTGTGGACATAACGCCTTCATCATCTTCAGCCACGAAGTTGAAGTAATTGCAATGGGGAGTGGGAGTGGTACTCTACAATGCATGACAATCAATTAGTTGAATACGACAAATATTACTGTGACTACTAAAGGATTAAAATTTCCAATACATACTTACATATTTTGATGGGCAAACAAAGCACAAATGCCCTTCATTTCCATTCTTATTGTTCTGACAATACGTATGGCATCGGTTCTTCCACAATTGCACAGCCTCGTTTGTAATCTTATGTTGCTAATGTTAGAAGAAGAAGCCATTTTTTAAATCCGCATACATGAGAAATTTGTAGTGGTCTGCTATGCTTCTGTTTGATGGGTTTAATAGCAGGTCTAGCTTAATTTGAGGGATAGAGTGTGTCTTTACTGAAAACATCTATTTGTTCAAACTGCCATGTTTAATAGCATTTGCACAGAGGTTACACAGACTAAACTGTTAATAGCATTTGAACAAACATCGCAGCTCAATGTACACACATAGCATTTTGAAACTGAACAAATACAGCAGTTTCAAACATAGCATTTGTGATTAATTACACACATGTTACACACATAGCATTTTCAATCTGAACAAACATGGCAGTTTTACAAACATATCAGGTCAATGTCAAGTAAATTATCAATCACACATGTTAAACAACTATTATCAACAAATCATGCTGAAGTGAAATGATTAGGGGCAGATTGTTGGAGACTGTGATTCAGTAGTTATCAAACTGAAATAGTTATCAACAAATGACACATGTGATTTTCAACAAAGCACACTGAAATACTTATCAACAAATCAGTAATAGTTATGAACATTTAAGTTCCGTTTGATAATAGTTATCAATGTTGATAATAGTTAATTCAAGTCACGCAGCTAACACATTAGTTGATAGCAGTTCATTACAACAATTCATGCGTGATTGACAACAAATTCAGCAAAATCACATTATCAATCACACATTGAAAATTACACAACTATATGCATTCGTTCAACTAATTATCAATCTGCATAATCATACTATGTTCTACAAAGATGTGATCCTTTCATTTTATGTTGGATCAATTTCTGCGTATTCATACTACGTTCTGCAAAATTTATACTTTAACTCTAAAAGGTAAATGCATAAATGTTCGTCACAATATGTGCCGCATTTTTCAAGCATACCATTTATCTATCTGCATAACAGTAATTTTCAAATATATTTTGTGAATCACAACCCTAACTTTTTTATTTCAGCGTTTGGAGGACGAACCTGGTTCATCTATGGCCTGAAAGCCCACGTTATCGTCAACAAATTCCTTCTCTACAGCCGATGATGGTCGCGGTCGAGCTATGGTTCGCGAAGCAGAGAAAATGAGTGCTACAGCGGTGGGTTGGGTTTACGAGTGGGTGGCCGTCGGGAGTGGTCGCCGGTGAGGCTGGGTTCGGTGGAGGAGGAGTGAGTGTGACAGTGAGGGGGAGTGAGAATGAGATTGAGGTGTATACTCTGTATAACCTGTATAGCAGAGCGGGAAAACGGAAATTTATGTTTGGTTTGCATTTGGGAGACGAGTTTTAAAGAAAAAAATTTCTAAAAAATTGTTTGGTTTGAGTTTTTGTAAAAAAAAATTCAAAATCACTTTCTCTCACTTACATATCAATCAATCACTTTTTCTCTCTCCTCTCTCCTTTCCAATCACTTTTTCTCTCACACACATCTACTCAAATTCTCCCAAAATATCAAATCATCCCAAACTCCCAAAAAAACAACTCTCCCAAAATACACAACCATTGTTAACATAAATTTCAGAACATAAACCTTACACTTTTGATCATTTACCATGTGTATTATCAAGAAATCAAGACAAAATGACATACCTGAATCTATTGATGAACGGTTAAACGGAAGCATGATTATCAATGAACTCTTTGTTATTGATTATGTTATTGCCTTCTAATCATTTCCCCTTTGGTGCCTTATGTTTTTCCTTGAGAGGATTTAGAAAATAAAATGGCAGTGTTCTTCTTTTTTCACCTTTTTCACTTGGGAAGGAATAGGGACCATAACCTTTTAAAGGTTGTAATTGGTTTTCAAAACTGAAAGGTTGTGGAAGTTCAAAAGGAATGAAAACCAACTTTAACCATTATTGGTTTTAATTTCTATTTATTGGTTTTCAAAACTGAAAGGTTGTGGAACTTCAAAAGGAATGAAAACCAATTTTAACCAATATGTTTTAATTTCTATTTCTGCCTCTCATAGAAATAGAAATTATACAACTAGTATCTACACATTAGGTCCATAACACATATACCCTTAAGCCTATTAACTAAATTGAATCACTTAAATTGTAAGCTTCTTATAAATGATAACACCACATTTAATTATGTGGTCCCATTGAGACATTATCTAACAATCTCCCACTGGACCACATATGTATCCTGAAAAATGTGCTTAACTTTAGTGAGCTCAGAAATTTGTTATCATAACTTGAGGGTATCCAAACAATCTTGTCCATTAACTATATTAATACAGGATCAAAGCGGTCTTCATTACATCAATCGTAACTCGACCCACCAATGGTCACGTATACTAATACAGCTAAATGACATAGATCAATCATGGATGCGTAGCATGGAAATTACATGTGATGTGATCCATACATGCCTATTTCCAACTGGTCCTACTTAACTTTATTGAGATCAATACTTCACAATACGTAACAGAGCGTAATAAACAGAATATTTCATTTCTGCAGAAATTAATCAAATTACATAGATAAAACTCAAGGCTGACATAAAGCAGTAATATAAATACAAACTCCCACTAAACCAGAATGTTCTCAAATAGAACAACACCCATCTGAGCAGTGTGCTCATGAAAGACCTTGGGTGGTAGTCCCTTCGTAAGTGGATCCGCTATCATGGAGTTTGTCCCAATGTGCTCTATGGAAATCTGTCCACTCTGCACTCTTTCTTTTACAACTAGGAACTTGATATCAATATGCTTTGATTTTGTCGAGCTCCTGTTGTTATTTAAAAGAACAAACCCAAAAAAATTTTAAACTCTCTCCCCAAATTTTTTTTCAAAAGCAACTCTCCCAAAAACAAACCAAACAGTCTTCATTTTAATTTTTAGTCCATAAGCCAAAAAATCACTAACAAAAGACAGAATGAATTAAGACTGGGACTCCCTTTCCCCGTACAAGGATCCTCTCCTTGCAAGCCCCTCCTTGTGCCCGTCCTTGCAGAGCCTTCGGGCCTACTTTTAGGCCCAATTTTGATAATCCAAACCGTTCATATTTTATGATTTATTCAGTATATCATACCTGTAAAAAATCAAGTTGATTTATTCACTCTCTCTGCTTCCAAGTCCCTATGGAGCCTCCCTTTCTCCTCCCCTGCCTTGGCGCGCTCGCCCTCCAATTCCCTCTGGAGATCGCCCACTCTGCTATCCACCTCGTCCTTCTGCCTGACCAGCTCCTCATTATTGCTCATAGCCTCTTCATGTCGCTCGACCGCGGCGGCACAGGCTCTTTGGGCCTCGTCGAACTTCTTCTGCTCGCCAGCAAGTTGGAACTCGAGCGACACAACCTGGCGGCGTGTGTCCTCCAGCTCCGCCTGAACCGTTTGCAGCTTAGTGTGGGCACTCTCCCAACTTGCACTCTTCTCCTTCAACTTTGCAAGCTGGGCCTTAGCCTCATCTGCCTTGAGTTTGGCACCCCCCGCCTTCTTCAGCAAGGCCCCTGCTAAGGTGGTTACCTCCATTTGAGCGGAGTATAACCCCCTTAGCAGCTCAGCCTCGTTGAATCTGGAGGCCGAGCGCAAGGCTGCCTCTTCTACAATCCCTACAAGGCGATCTGCCCCTGCTCTGGCTGGGCCTTCTTCTCCCTCCAGCCGCCCTGCGGTCCCACCGACTCCTCCTTCTTAAGGTACAAGACCCCCCTGAGGCTGTCCCTCACTCCTTGGCCCAGGGCCAACAGCCTCATCCTCCACTTGCCTTTCAGGGACGACCTTTGCGCCCCCTACGGCGATCGCCGCCACCACTGGCACCACCTCCATGACCTTTGAGGCAAGCATTTATTACGACAACACCTCTCCGTCGGAACAGGACCCCCTTACCCTGAGCAAGGTAAGCTACAGCATAGGCTTTCGGCAAGGAGAGCAGGTCGGAAGGGACAACCAAATGATGAGAAAAGGATATAAGCAAATGTTGTAGACAAGAAAAAGGTTAAGTTCTCTATCTGGAATCCTCTCCCATATACTCTGCTTCTCTTCCTAACTTGCTCGTCGGAGAGTTCGCTGGGGGACTACTCCGTTCCCCGTTGAACTTGCCTGCAGGTTATCTGGTGGGCTTGATCATTTGGACACGGGCTGGAGGAGCTTAGAACTGTCTGATCCATACACTGGGACGAACAGCATGAACACATAATCAGTGCAAATTTCCTGTCACAAACATCATATCCAAGTACAACAAAATCTATTACTTTGAAAACACAAAAAATTAAATTTAAAAAATATGAAAATACTAAAATAACATAAAAATAGCAACTTCCTAACCACCTTTTAGGGCTGGTTTGGCATGTTTACAAAAAGCCAAAAGTCAAAAAGTCAATATTTTTACTTGGATCACATTATTTTAAGTCACATCACCTCTCACACACATCATTTCAACCCCTAACCCAAACGGAACTCATATTTCACAAAAAGTGAAAAAATACATTTATTTATATTTAAAAAGTGAGGAAAAAAATTGGACTAAAAAAGTGCAATTTTTGTCTTTGTGGATGAAAAAATGAGGAAAAAAATATGGATGTTTGGGTTAACTTTTTGACTTTTATAAAAAAATGTGTATTACAAAATTGTATAAATTAATGTGTAAGGCAAAATTAGAATTCGGAGTTGTGTAGGCGTAATTTTTGACTTCCTGTGAATAGTAATAACTTTTTGACTTTTTGGTTTTTTTTCCCAACTTGCCAAACTTGGCCTTAATATGTAGTGTCACGTACGTTTCCGTTTCCCTCCCAAATTTGGAACAAAAACCAAAGTCGGCAGACAGCACTTTTGAAATCCCACAGATGCAGTACTTTTCATGATGACACACATGCCGTAGCCTTTCTAATCTCACCAACTCATTTCCATTTCCCATACAAATTTCGACTACTTTGCTGTCCCCCCTTCTCTCTCCATTTCGGTTTTGCTGTCCACCTCCAGTAACACACTCTCTCTCTGTGTCTCCATTTCGACTGCGCCAGGTCGCTGACGGTAACAGTCACCATTTTCTCGGGCATGTGTGAGTCTGTCTATTTTTTATTTCGGAGCACATTATTATTATGACCTACTGTGTTCCACTCGCACGACATTACCATTTCTGAACTATGAAACTATTCCTCCTTAGGTAATTGAAACCATACGTACGATTAGGTATACAAACTACACGGGTGACAAACTGATATTGCCATTGAGGAGTTCCAAACTGACAGACGGTCTTCGTTGAGCAGTGTAGTCGGGTTTTTATTTCTCTGCATGAAAGTAAGTTGCGTATGGGTGCTGTTGGGTTGAATGTCCGATGTGGCCCTGTTTCAAGTGTGCGCATTGGTTGTTGATTCGGGCTTCAAGTCGTAAATACTATAAAACGAGTACAACATATGGCCAATTAATTTTCGTAAAACAGTGGCATGCCATATCTGCATAAATTAACGACAACATATCGTAGTTGAAAATAAACGAAAAGTACCACTCGTACAATGCACGTACGACTCAATGGTCCGTTGATTGTAAGTTGTTAACAGTCAATTTCATTTTGTTACAATGTGGGAGTAACGTTCTTTCTGCATCCTTATGAATATTGCATGCAATTCTTTGCAGGAATTATCGTAATTGGATATGGGCGACATGTCAGACAATGCGAAGCAACTGTGAGTTTATGTCGTTCAGTATTTGATACAGTTAGGTTTGCAAGATTATGTTTCCTGTACCTACTAAATACCACGGTCTGTTCGTGTATGGCATATTATGCCGTTATGTACTGCCATCAGGAGGTTGTGCGATTTGAGTTTCACACATTTGCGATAGCCTCAAATTGCACCATGAATTTCGTGTAATGGATTACAACTGTGTCGATTTCTTACCAGAATATGTGCACATACGGCACATGTCGCGTATTCTGCGGAGAGCATTTGTGAAATCCATAATTCACTGAGTTATACTAAACCACTTCAGTTCATCATTTTCGGTGACAACGGAAAACGACGTTACCAATTTCACGAAAATGGCACAACTTTTGAAATGGGAAGGCAAGATTGACTAACTTGAAAGTTAACCGACGAAGATGATAGGATGCGCAAAACGTACATACCACCGATGTAATTTGGCCTTGAACAAAATTTCATTTACGCTGATATTTGTTACAGGCAAAGGAAAACATTGAAGGCAAGTGGCAAAGGTTCAGGAATGGAAAGGGTTGACATTACCGAGCCCCCTTGTCGAAAGCGGCCACTTGGGCCATTTATTTTTTACAGGTTCGATCCGTGTCCTTCAAAGCGGCTCACAGTACGAATCCCTCTCGTCAGAAACATGTGACAGTATTTTTGCACAATTCTGCATTACATATTTTGAACTCATAGCTTGCGCCTGTGCAGATTTCAGTTTGTACTCACAAGAAATTAAGATTTTAGAGACCAAAAGTAAGGGCCAAAATAATTTGGACCATTTATAATTGTTGTTACAGAAATGATGTGGTTATTATATTTTTAGCAACCAAAATTGGACATTACGGATGCATTATTATGTAGTTGGGACCAAATTTGTTTGTGTCACAAATTGTGTACGTATATGTATATATATCCATCCATATCTAACATATACTTGCGCCGAAATTGACAATGGTTGCAGCCAGGAACAATTCAAGGAAAAACGAGAAGCAAACAACCCCGGACCGAATATGGTTAGTGTGCAGACATGTAGTAAGTAGAGTACCGTGATGGAAACACGTGACTGCTGTGATAGCAAAATATGGACTTCTATTCCATGCGCGCACCAGTCATGTGCTTCTATTGTGTCGCATTCAGCGATTTCCAGCAGTCATAGAAGCCATATTGCATGTTCTTATAAACTCCGATTATTTGTAAAATTCCATGTCCGTTTTTATTTCAACTGTGTGCGAAATAGTAATTTGTATGTGCAAACATATGTAAATACCAGAAAATGTGCACACATTGCGAGTGATACAACTTTTGCTGACAATTATTTTGGACTTACAGCTCCTATTTGTCCTGTATGTGCGTCACGTTGGTGTAACACTTACAGAGCCGAAAGGATATTGGGGAAAGGTGGAAGGAACTCCCCTGTGATGAGAAGAAGAGGTTTCAGGACATGGCTAAGGCAAGTGCCAAGGAACTGGGCGAAGAAGTTGTAAAGAAATCTGCAAAGGTACTTACGTGCTTAGTGTTTTCGTAACTGCATTTGGGGAGGACCTGCTATCGACACAATGTTGGTTACTTTTTTGTATTAATGTTCACGTTAATAACATTGCAGAGTAAAATGCAAGTCCGCATATCATTGAAGGCAATTTTTGATATCGTGAACCGGTGTAACGAAGCACAAAAGCAGGCAGTCATTGATATTGGGTTCGGTGGCCTCCTGGGGTTAAAGTGTACCCGTATAGATCACAACATGTGCCAATGGTTGGTACAGAACTTCGATCCCAACACGTGTTCGTTGACTGTTCATGGCCGTCACCTGAGGCTCACCTGTGAGGAAGTGCATGTCTTATTGGGTATACGGTTAGAAGGCAATGACGTGCAGTTCACTGGTTCAATAGATGCATATCCCAATATCTACGAAGAGGTTGGAGCTGTTAAAGGAATCATTCCTTTGAACCAGTTGAGAGTTTATCTGACTGAGAGTGATGGTGCGGATGACGAGTTTCGGTGGAAGTTTGCGCTGTACGTGTTGGGGGCTATGTTGTGTCCTACCACAATGACCACGTTGAGCTTGTCGTTCGTTCATGCCGTGAAGGACGTGACCGGTATGGGGGCATGTAATTGGGCAAAGGTGACACTGCAATTCCTTGTGAAAGGTGTTCAGAAGTATAAGATGAAACTTCAGTGCGAGGCAACTGGATGTGTTTTCCTTCTAATGGTAACGTAATCGACCGTTGTTTGTTTGTACCATGCCGATTACATATTTCATCCATTGCTGTGCATATGGTTTAATAAAATGGCAGTCGTTGCGAAATACAAACTTACCTATTATTGAACAGCATGACAAATATACCTGTACGGGCCACATTTTTTGTAACCACGAAAAGCTTATCTTTTGAACCGGAAAGCTGCATGGGGATTCTGCCATCGAGACACATAAACACATACATATGATTGTGTTGTAAGTTGTATGCATTGTTAGCGAATACGGATTACTTTGCTCGGAAGTGTATAGTAAATATCTTTTCCCCCTTACAATGCAGCTATTTTACTTGGATCGTTTTGCCCCTCCCTGCAAGAGTACGTCGGCTACTACACGCTCCATCCCTCGGCTAAATGATTGGGGTGATGCTGAAATACGGGAGACGAGGCGACTTATGGGAAGGAAGCAAATGTTGCAGCAACATGAGGTAATCAACCCATTTGTTCTGCACATTTGACAGCATTGCCCCACCTGTGTTATGGATAACGGTGACAGACAGAATATGTGTTCCTATGACTAGGTGACAAGCAGCGACAAACAGTGACCCATTCCTTAGTGTACGTCATATTTTCAGTTTGTCCCTCCCTATTTACTCTGAAATACTCGAACTTTTGGGGGGAAAACATGATGTTTCCATGTGGACGATGTTGTAGCCTTACAAATTCAATTTTATGTACTACTTCCGTTACGAAATGAATTTTCGTTAAGCCCTGAAGTCAGATTTTTGGAAAAGCTTGAAGATTTTGGTTTTTTAACCTTGTAAAAAGGTCAAAACATTGTCGTTCAGTTATTGTTAGTTAGTTTGTAATTGAAAGTTTCTCTTTGTTTATGTAATTGGGAAAAGGTAAAGTGGTAAACATGGGATCGACTGTGAAGTTTTTATCCACACCAGATGAGCATCATTTACAACAACATTTTTTTTTCCATTTCAGACGAATGGAGTAATTAATTTTTATTAGATATATTTAATATGTAAAGTGTGTACACATATGTTGTGTGCAACTTAAGAAAGCAGACGGAAACTTTACGATTCACAGTTGAGATCGATTAACGATTCAGTGCATTACCATTTTCATTTATGATTTGAATCCTGATTTGACAACTATGTTAGGTGGAGTTTCATCCAACAAAAGCGGAAAGCAACGACATTGATGACGCAATTGACCACACCATGTCAATAACAAACAGAAACCACGGATTGATGATGTTCGTTTGAGCAAGGTTGAGACCGACATTGGTGAACTGAAGGAAACCATGAAGCAAGTGCTTCACAGCAATGCGGAAATAAGAGACATGTTGCTCAATTTCTGAGGGAAGGAAGCTGTTCACAATGCAAAGGTAAACAAAAGCAATCAGTACACATGCTTCACACAGTTCACAGAGGTTACTTGAAGATGAAATATCATACCAGGTTAATGTATGTGTTTGTGTGATTAGGTGGAGTCGACTGAAAGAAATTGTAACATTAACATATCCTCCAGCATTGGTGAACTGAAAGGAATGCTGAACGAACTGGTTGCAGCTATATTGTCTGGGAAACAACCATTTACTGAACAGACACATATTGCTGAAATGAAGCAAATGATGCGGCAAGTGCTGGCAGGTTTATCGGAAACAGCATAATTGGCTCGCTCAGAGGAAAAGGGTGTTGACCCTACCATGGGAGTCGAGTTGCATGATGGCGGCGTGGTCTTCCCAAATTATTATGGTAGCCCAAATAAGGGTAATGTTCAAGATTTACAGGGGGTGGATTGGGAGGACAATTATGTGAATGGAATGTTGTCCAATGAGATAATTGATATGCACGTTGGACAGTTGCGTACCGTCTAAGAAGTTGGGGACATGCACAACAACCGTCGCCTTGCGTTGGAGGAAACATACGCAAGCGAAGAAAGCAAATCTCTTTCAGTTCAGTTTCTGTCCATGAAGAACGTTGCAAAACAGAGTTTATCTTCGTTTGATGATTTGCAAACCTTGCCACCAATGCGAGGAGAAGCAGACAATGTGCATCCTTCTGCTGGTAAGGTTGCCCAAACATTGGGAGCGGGACAAATTGTAACAGGCACACGAAAGGGAAAAGGAAGAGGAAGAGGAAGAGGTGTTGAAGCGACAGACGTAGGGGATATGCATTCGTGCAACGATAGCAAAATAAGTACTCGACTTACTGCCGAAAAATTCCCAAGTCACCGCATCACTTCACCTTTCGTATGTTTCATTACCAATTGATGCCGACAGCATTACTGATCATAATAGAACCATTATTTGTGTTGTATTTTAATATTTTTCATTCTACTGCAAGTTTGCAGTAACAAATGTTGTACAATTGTCTTATAGATTTCGGACAAACTCCTGTCCAAACTGCACAGGTTGGACAAGCGGTTCCGTTCAGAGGTTAGACATCGCTTCACCAATTTTAGATGCATAAGGATGTGTTATGTACTTTGCAAATTAAATTTCTGAATAGTGGTGAGTTAGTTAATTGTTTATATTAATAGGAGGAGTTTATGTTACTTGATTGTTTATATTGATAGAATGACTTGATAACACTGGAGAGCAGAGAGGTTTTATCAGCGGCCCAAGATGAAGTTGTTGACTCTGTACTTGACGACAGAAACAATGAAAGGTACGGATGAGTTTAGTACTCACAATTAACCTGTTCCGTAGTATTTGTGAAATAAGTTTGAATTCCACAATTTTCATGTGTCGTGCTATGTTTATTTGATTCTTGTAGGTATCAGTTCTTTAATTTTTCATTCTCTATGATTATGATGGGTTTATGATGGGTTTATCCATGTCGTATGTAGGATTCTCTTTGAATTTAATGCAGTGGGCTACGGAAAGATCAGTGGCTAAATTTCCTGTCTGAAGTTTTCTTCTTTTGGTCTTATCCTGGACACATGTACCTATTGGGAAAATTGCAAACCACTGATATTTTCACAAAAATATTTACACATTCATGGAAACCTTTATAATTTTAATTATGAAACTTAATAAAGTTTACCAATGATTTGCAAATTTTTTTGAGAACTTATAATGAAGTGCAATTTTCCCTACCTATTTTCTTCTACTCTGCTTACATTTTCCATTTTGATCATTTTGGGATATTGTTGGCTCTAGTTTGTAAAAAACGTGTTTCTTTTTTTTTAACTTGCTGACCTGTAAATGAGCATTTCAATTTTCACATATTATTTTAGCAAATACTATTGGACATGTCATGAGTTGTAATATCTAAAACTTTGTCTTTTTATTTTGTTTTTTAAAAACTTAAAACTAATCTTCATTGGATTGGAGCCTAGTAGAATCAGGAATATCTGCCATAGTTGTACAACAGGAAAAACTAATCTTATGTTGTAGAGTTAAGCCAGATACGTTTAAGTTTTACTAGGCTGTAGGTTGTTTCTTACTGATTGATGTATACGTTTTATGTAGGGACATTGTCGTGTCTATGAATCTGCATGAAATGCCTTGCGAATGTGCTACGCGACGTGACATGCGCACGCTGAAACCAGGGGCATGGCTATCCGACACTGTAAGTCGTGGCATCTGACAATGTTATTTCCACTATATTTGCATGATGGACATATCCATGTAGGGACATTGTTATTTCGTATTACATTTAAACAAATGGCAAACCTTATTTCGCAAGTTGCCTGGTCTGTTACAATGTTCCAGCCAATCAACTTGGTCGCGGTTTAATTGACTAACGGACAGCGGCAAGTACACAAAGACGGGAGGCATACTGCGTGGTTCTTTCCAGTATATTTGTCGGTAAGTAAGTGTTTTAGGTCGGTTGTGTATTGTAGAAGACATATTTTCAGAAAACTTTGGCTGACTGAACTTTACACACTAAACATGCAGACTTTGATACTAAATCAAAAAACTCAACCTCTGAACCATGAAAATATGGTCAAATCATATTTTGGACATGACAGATATACTGGGGTGCTTGATGCATGTGAGAAGGTAATATGAATGTCCATCCCATTGAAGCGAGTAGATTTAATATGGACGTCGGTAATATGAATGTCGATCCCATTTACTTGAATGTCAATGTAAATATGAAAGTACGTACATGTTCGCATGCCCTCTAAACAATGTCTTCACTTGTGTTTATGTTTATGTGTAGATTTACATGCCTTTCAATTATCGAGGAGTACATTGGGTGTGCCTAAAAATAGATATGGTAGACCGTGTGGCGTACCTATTTGACTCATTGGCATCCGCCACACTGGACACCAACAAGCTGAACACAGCAAAAATGTTGGTATGTCGTGCTGAATTTCACAAATCTACTTCCACACTGTCACATCCTTCACATAAACTAACCGTCTCATTCTGCAACAGGTTCAAACAATGCATGCCTTACTGCAACTACAGTTTGGAAATGAATATGCTGTAGACATGCGTACCTTTGAGGTGCGCATGTTAGAACAAAGGCCATTACAGCAGCTGGACGAGTAATCCACAAACCCTGCGTCACATTGACTTCACTCTTGAATCACTCATTTAACGAACCTGCTTATATTTTACGAGAAACTGAATGTTACATTTCATTTGTAGCACTTTCGACTGTGGGATGTTTGTGATCAAGTACATGCAGCGGCCTGATATACCCAGCGGTCCACACAAGGTACATTGTACCGCTTAATTTCCAATTGCGAAATAAATCCGTTTATTCCCTACCGCTGTAACTGTACCTAATTTGTGTTATTCGCTTTTTGTACATAGTTTCATCCTTCTGTGCACCGGAAGTTGGTGCTTGACTTCGTTATGGATGTGAACAATACAAAGATGGGCGAGTATCGTTCGTGCATGTGATTGATTGCAATTACAACAAATAGTGCAGCGATTTTATCATGGCCTGCCAGTACGAGTGTAATTTCGATGCCCAACCACAACTGGATTACTGCATCAGCTTGTCGTGACAACTTTTTAGGTCGCAGCTGTGATAATACTAATTTCCCACGCGTATTGATTGTACACATAATTCCAATGTTTGGGACTCGAACAAACGAGGGAAAGTAGTCATGTTTGTTTGCTTTTATCGTGGCCTGTACGTAATGTGATACACATAATTCCAGTGTTATGGGTACAGTACAGAACAAACAATGCAATGTCATATTTGCCCAAATGACTATAGTAATGTTTGTCCAGTGCAATGTGATATTTGTCCAACAAACAATGCAAGTTGAAAGTAGTAATGTTTGTTCGCTTTTACCACATGAATTATGTTTGTTCGATTTTTTTGAATGCCATGATTTTGTCCAAAACAAAGCAAAAAAAAGCCCACAGAACAAACAAATAGCGGTGACTATAATGCACTTTGAAGGGGAATTGATTACTTCATAAAAATGCACAAACGGTGAAAAATTGCACAAAAAATAAAAACAACCATACAACAGACCATTAAAAACACAGAGTATTGATATTCAATTTTTTTTTTTGTTCAGCAAAACAAAAAACTGTATTGATGAAAAAGCACATACAAGGTGTCAATGATACATCAACAAAGAGGAGGTTGGAGACCAACGAAGAGAAACAAAAACAGAAGGAAAACAATAAGAATGTAACTTCAAGCCCATCCTCACAAAACCACATAACAGGGCAACCAGATGAAACTCCAAGGCAGCATGAACAAACTTCAGACCATACAGCCACCATTGAGACTTGAGCCTGAACCTTCAACCTCCATTGAGACTTGAGCCTGATCCTTCAACCTCCAAAAAAAAAAAATTAGTACAGCAGCAGACCAATAATTACAACAAGGCCCGCAGCAGACCTCCAATAACTTTCCCCAATCCAGCAGCAGACTTCCAATACAGCACACCAAAACATCATTCAAACAATTGCAAAAAGGCCAATATGCAGCAGCAGACTTAAGCCTATTCGTTGATCCCATTAGCAGCAGCAGAGTACATATATAACAGAGCAGATTTGAAGCACAGCAGAGCAGCAACCAGAAATGAGCATGCTTGACCCCATAAACTAAGCCAGAGCAACAAGCCAAAAATAAGGCAAAGCATAGCAACATTGAAGCACAGCAGAGCAAAAGTAGCCACCAAGAAGATATGGTAATACCACAGACTGACCAAAATCCTGCATACCACAGCTTGACCAAACTCCTGCACCCCAGTTTCAAAAAACACCAAACACCACCCCCTAAATGAGAGTTTGATACTATCCAGAATACAATATATGTCGTCCACTGAATACTGTAGGCCTCTATAACTTTACTTACAGCAAAGTGCAACCCTCACTTTCACTATCTCAGCCAATTCAGGCCCATCAACAATCTTATCATTAAAAAGGCAATCATTCCTACCTTTCCAAATCATTCCTAGGTGTGCAATACAAAAGAATACATATATAAACTAGCCTAGGATTTGGGGAACAGAACGGCTAGAACACCCTACTCTGATTGAGCATCTGCCAGCATGGCTTGGGCTTGGTCCAACTCAGCTTTAGTTGTCTGAATGGATGCAGAACGATGTCTAATTTGGGAGAGCATCATCCTTGCTTCTTGATTAAGCTGGTCATGTTGCTGCTGCAGATGAGCCTTTCTTTGCCAGACAGAGGCAAGTTCTGCCATGAGTTTGGCTTCCTCAAGTTCAAGTGCTGAGTGTTACTGAAGAATGGCTGCAGAGGTCTGCTGACTGAGTTTGAGTGAAGTAGATATGGTGTGGGCTTCGTTTAGGAAATCCTTATTGGTTTGAATATCCTTCGAGCAAGTCTGAACCATCTCTGAAAGGGTTGGCCATTCTGTGATGATCTTGGTCAATTGCTTTAGTTGAATGGGGTTGAAAGGATTAGGGGAGAGGTTTACAACAGCAGAAAGACAGGCCAAGGTTTCATCAGGTTTGTGGAGAATGATTTCTTCAACTGGGGTGTTAATGAGGTTGATGAAGGTGGTTAAGGTTTGTTGAGTTTCAGCATCAAACAGATGTAGCCTTTGAGGCAATGGGGATATTTCGTCTAGATCTTGTTGAAGAATAGAAAGTTCGGCCCAAATATCCTGGCATGGACCGACGGCCTGTGAACATTAATAGTTTGGTGAGAATATATGCTTGCAAGTAATAAAGAGTAAATAGGATGAGGTTGGAAATGGTAGTACCTGTCTTGATAACGTGCACGCAGACGGTTGGTCTTGTTCAGCTGTGGTTGTCGCATGAGGACGAGTTGTTTCTGGTACTGATGAAATGGCAGCATTAGCGCCTTGAGGGTGTTTCTCTGGTTCTGCTAGCAAGGGAAAGTCATGAGGACCTTCAAGTTCTGTCTCGCCCATTGGTCGTGGAGATGAGTCCTGTATTATGTCCATCCCTGTAAATTGGAGAACAATACCAGTTACTTAAAGAGAAGTTTTTTTTTCCCAAACGAACAGTAACATTTGTATTTCTATTTACCTTGGTTGTGGTGAACTTCTGGTTGAGGGGATTTTGTGTTGTCATCTATTGGAGAGGATTGGCTGTTGATTGAAATGTCAAATTCAATCATCTGTGATTCTTTGTTTGACGTTTGGGAATTGGAGGGGTTGGATGGTGATGGTTGAGGGCTAGAGACAGAAGGGACAATGTGTTGAGGAGAAGTGGAAGGATGTTGTGATGCAGACTGTGTGGATTGCTATGGTGAAGACTGTGAAGCAGGTTGTAAGGAAGTTTGTTGCGATGCTTCAGGTGGTGGTGGAGTTGGTTGTACAGTGGGTTCTGTGGGTACATTGCTGATTGGACTGGGAATTTGATGAATGTGTTGAGGAGAAGTGGAAGCATCGTCATCATCAGCAGCAGCAAGGAGTAATCTCCTTCTTTTTCTCTGCACAAAAGTAAGTGATCAGTTGGGCGTGAATGCAAATTCAGATACTGTAAATATGTAAAGTGAAGGCTTACTTGGTAGAGCTGCCCTGAAGGATTTGATGTTATTTGGCCAACCATTTGGCTGAGAGGGATATCCCACTCACTTAGGTCTGTGCTTAGAGCAGAAGCAGTGGAAGGCTCTTCTCTCTTCTTCGCCGTGACCTCTGTCTCGGCAGGGGTACGGGTGGTAGCTCCTCTCTGTGCTTGTGTCTGCGCGGCTGCGAAAGAGTCTGCCATTAATTTCGGAATTGAGGGGGTGTTTGTCTAAGCAGTTGCATCCATTGGATCCTTGCCTTTACGTTGGTCCCTAACCAATGGTTCAGCAGCAGGCCCAATTTTGGCTGTCAAAGGTTAAACAAGTTAGTGTTGTAGAGAAAAAAACAAAACAAATTGCATCACACAGTCAGGGATATGAAGTATATGAAGGAAGGATACCTGTAGCCTTAAGCTTGGAAGGCGAGGATATGCGGCCCTGAATATGAATACAAGTATCGTTAAGGCAGCTTTCAAGTGGCTTGCAGAAAATAATAGCAGTCATAAGTCCCCACCAATGGTCAAAAGCAGCCGAGCAGTCCGAAGCAGGTTTGAAGAAGAAGGGGCCAAAATCTTGGAAACGTTTGGTGTTCTCTGTCAGAATGGATTCAGCTTGTGTAGGATCTTTCAAGTGGATTCTGGACCCAATCTCCTCATGGATGGTTGGGTGGAAATAAGGATAAGGGATAGCCTGGGAAAGACCAAATTGCCTAGACCATTGATTGGGACAGTATGTCTCAAAACTGCAGCTGGATAGCTTGGCGGAGGATATGGAACAGCCAACCAAGACATGTCTAGAGGTGAGAATGTGTCTCCAACTCTCATTTTGTTCTTGGACTTGCTCATTGTGTAAATCAGAAGGGTCTGTGAAGAGGAAGCGAAGTCTACTGGAGGAGAATTCAAAGTTTTGAAATGGCATGTACAGGTTGGAAGGTCTTTGCGAAGGAAGGTTGTAAAACATGGTAAGATGATTTGTGAAAGTGAGTTTTGAATGGCTGTTATAAGTGAGCAGTTGCTCAGCATAGGAGTGGCAAACAGGTTTCAAGGTGTTAGGTGGTGGGGGTCGTGCCTCAGGGAAATAGGCATACAACCAGGCCTGGAAGAGCCAGAAGGGGCCACCACAGTTGCCAGAAATCTTCTTGTCGACAAAGGAAAATAGGGCCTTGTAAAGGTTGGCAAGAAGATAAGGGGCTAAAGCCATAAGTTGGCCGTCTTGCATACACAAGGCAAGGGGGAGGTATTCTTTCGTGATCTTGTACCCAGGGACACAAAAAAGAAACTCACAAAGCCAAAGTAAGTAAAAAGCAGTTCTTTCTTTGTCATCGACAGGGGAACCACGCTTGCCTTGGTATTTTTTGGTAAAATCTGTATAGCACATGTCAGTGTTTAAAGTAAATGTCACTTTTGGAGGCTCAAGGAGAGCATGGATTGGATTGCCCAAGATTGGCAGACCAGTCAAGTGAGCTACATCTAAGATGGTAGGGGAAATCATACCAAAATTGAGGAGTAGGGAGTTACTAGACTGCGACCAAAAGCATGCAGCAGCAGCAATCAGCCCTTTCTCCACGTCATAAATTTTAGTCGACAGTCTAATTGCTTCAGCAATGCCCTTGTGCTTCCATACTTCAGCGTCGTGACCTTCAATTCTCCTGGCCCAGCTTCGCCAATCAGAGTCTGGTGACCTCCACCCTCTGAGTGGGTTTTTGCTGACATTCCAGTTAGTCCACTTGAGTCCAGCTTGGTTGAGAAGAAGGTTCTCACCATTACCAAGGGGATAGTATGGAGCTAGCTCGTCTTGGAAGTAAGACGCGAAGGTAGGGCCTAGAGTAGCCTTAGCGACAGAGCTTGGGCTGGGCAATAGGGTTGCAGCAAATTTTAGAGGAGCGATAAGTGCTCTGATAGGGTCCAGGAAGCGGAGTAGGTCTTCATTGTTCTCCTCATATGGAGATGGTTGAGATTTTTTCGGTGCCATGGCTTAGGGTTTTGTGGTGCTCTGGTTTTGAACGGCAATGGTTGAGAAGAAGGAGTACAATCTGGGGAGTTCGAATCAGAGGGAAATGAAGTGGTTTGAAGTTGAAAGGGTGGGTCTTTTATAGCTTATGATGGGGCCAGTATATTTAAAAGCTCTTATATTGGGCTGTACTTTATGTTTGTTTTGGGCCCAAACAATGGCCCCCTCGTTGAAGTTAAATATCATATGACTTGGACCCCCATGACCCCCTCTCTCTCTGATTGGCCACTTTTTTTTTTTTCAATTTCTTATTTTTTTTCCTTCTCCAAACAACAGCCCCCACGTGTGTGTGTGTGTAGGGGGGGTGGTGGTGATTGGGGGGGTCTCAATCACTTCCACAATATTTAACTTGAACATGGGGGCCATTGTTTGCACCAAGTTTTGCCAGTCTCTGTCGACAGATGGTCCACTTAATCGAGGGCATGTGGCCAAGTCTGAACGAATGTCCACGACCTGAAAGTGGGCTCTCTGCATGTGGGTCACCTAGAAGTGATAGAGGAAGTTTTTACCACCAGTCATGGAGTTAGCGGGCACACTTTCAGGAGGAAGCATGAGACAAAGCAGGGGCCTTGCTCTGTCGACAGAAGTTTAAAACAGTTGGTGGCCATGAAATAAACACAAGAAAAGGGAGCTCGACAGATAGAAGTGGAGGTTTAGTATTGACATCCGTATACTGTTTTTGTGGCCCATCATTGCATGATCCCACACGTCTACACCATAACTGCCACTGTAACTGCCCCGACTTCGAATCTTCAAGTCCACTCTGCCAAATATTGACTCTTCCCTGTCGACCTTCCTTTTCACCATTGTGGGGCATGTCCCTCATCATTATGAGACAAAAATCGACAGAATATTGTCCACTAAACACAACCACAGTCCTTGCAAACTGGGTCAATGAACCGCAACACTTGGCCACTCACAGTTACTGCCCCTGACTATGAATCATCAAACTCTGCCAAATATTGAATTTTTCCTGTAATTTAATCAAAATATATTCAATGTCGGTAAACTTGAAAATACGTTTGAAATAGCCTTTTTCTGTATTGTAATGACTTAAACACTATTGTTGTCCTACATTTTACGTAACGAAAATACACAACTTATTTATATCAAAAACAAAATATACATCTCGGGTTTATAATCAAAAAAATGGGAACTACTTTTTTTTTAAAAAAAAGTTCACTCATATTTTCACCTACATTCTGATTGGATATTAGATTAAAAATTCCTCTTTGCACCTATTTTTCCCACATCCTCCCAACAGCTGCTCCATTCAACTAACATTGAATCTTGCATGCCACCTGACTTACACGCTGGAGCAGTTACTGGCAGTGCTCATGGATTTAGTGGCCACCCTCCAAGAGGAAACATGAACGAATTGGGAGTCTGTATCTGTCGAGGAAAGGCTAAAAGGACCTGGGCACAGGTGGTAACTTCAATTATATGCACTTCGATAGGTGGCAACTTACTTTCTACATTGTAACTTCAGTGTAGTTTTTTCCCTTTTACTTTCTACTTTGTTACAAACAACACAACAACACAACAACTTACTTTCTACTTTCTACTTTGTTACCATCAGTTTATCGAAAGAAGTCTTCATCCATTTCAGGCATTTGAACCAATACCACAATTGCTTGATTTTCTTCTTAAACTTGTCAACTTTAAATTACTGCTTCGTTGCTGTCCATATAGGCCCACCATAATTTTACTAACAATAAACCCATACTTCCATAGTAAACATTAAATAATTTCACAACTCCTGTTCGTAACTCGTAATTCATATACCGATCGACATGGAGATAAAGTAACGAGTTCGTTGGGTTACTTTCTCCAAGTAACACCCAAAATTAACTGCCACTTGGATTATATACAAAATGCATGTGCTGGTATGTAATTTTGCAAACCCACTTGGACAAAATTCGTATTTTACTCGAAATATAATACTAATTTACGGACACAAGTCATAACAAATCAATATGAAGCGAAACACATCGTTAGTTGATAAACCACACCGCAAAAAACCCTTCAGTTAGATCCAACCAAATATGGAACAAAAACAAGCAACCCGCAATAGGAATCTTGGAATACAGACATAAGCCAATTTCCCACCCAAAACAACACACAGACAACCCATATATATCTCACCTCACCTTCAATTAGTTTTGAAAATGACAAGTCACTGCAAACACAAATGACAACATCACTCTAAACAATATGGGAAATTTACAACTCGTGGCCTTGTACATAAGTAACGTTGTGCCATTTCCTGGCATTGTACATAACCAATTATTTACACGTTACGTACAGCAATCCGTGCAAAATGAAAACTACATACATTATTTCCATGTGTTTTCAATAGCTAAGGGAATAAGTAAATCATACAAATTATACAATTACCTGATTCACCTCATCAATTGTGTTCGAATCATTTTTCCACACTGCTGCTTCAACACTACCGTATTGGCCCACAGGCTGCTTGGAATCAGGAGAAACATCAAAAAATAGTCGCCGTTGCTTAATGTGCGGTATACTTGGATCCACCAACCCAGTTTTGCAGCAAACGGGCAATGACTCCGCATTGTACTCACGGTCAGTTATGCGGGGTGTATCTGCATCTGAGTTAGTACCCACTGTTCGGCTAAACCGAACCTTAGGACACGTTCGCTTTGTGTGCCCAATGCATTTGCAATTCCCACATTTTCTTGGTCTTCGACAGTTGGACGAGGCCCGTCCTGGGTTCCCTTTTGTCTTCACAACATCAGGATCTTCTACTCCAAATTATCGACGGAATGAATGTTTCCCTTTGTCTCCATTCCCACCGTTCAAATTCCTCTCATATAACTCCTTCATCCGGCTCGTCATCGGAAGACATGCATCCCTAGCATCCTTGAAACCTTCCGTTGATTGCGAGGCATAGAAACACATATCGTTGTAGGAAGAACACAATATCCCATACCGCGCCGTCTGTGTTATAGTGCTATCAATTGAGGGTTGAGGCCATTGCTGGCCATCCTTGCTTGCAGCCCTTGTCCATCTATGCAGCACACAAGTTGGGGGAATTTGTGTTAAATTTTCAGCTTTCATAACACATATCATGTGGCAGCAAGGTAGCCCCAACGACTCAAACTTCATGCAAGAACATCTCATTGCAGCATCCATTGGACTGTGTGTTACTATCCATGATCTGTCCTTCACTCTGTACTTATGAATATAGTAGCATTTCTGACCATCCGGCAAAGGGAACACATCCTTCACATTCAACTTCTCCTCTTCTAAGATTTCATCATGGAACATTCTAAATATATTTCGGGTGAATAGCTCAGCTCCATGTCTCTCTATATCTCGCAATGGAGTAATCAATACCGGAAAAGTGTTATTTGTTTCAGCATCATCTCCAGCCTCGTTATACCTTATCCTTGCAAGAGCCCGATCATAGTGCCTAACAAATTCATATAGCTTCAATTTGTGTTGGAGGAAGGGATTGAAATAAGCATTCATACACTCCGAGCGCCGAGTGCTCTTCATCCCAGCAAAGAAATGTCCACGCATATATGCCTCAGCCCACATATGACGCTTCTCATATGTCTCCAACACCCAACTGTTGGTTTGAAGTCCAAATTTTTCGACCATTGTCGTCCAGCCATGCTCAAACTTTGTCTCATCCGTTTCCATGTCCATGCACTGCTTGAAAGCATGTGCAAAGCCACTTATGTGAACATTTGAAACAGCATTTTTCCCAAGATGCCAATTACATAATCGATGTCTTGTATCTGGAAATACTCTTCTGATTGCCTCTCGCATCGCCTTATCCCCATCTGTCAGTACGGACACAGGTGCTTTATTGCCCATCGCCTCCATAAATGTTTCCAAAACCCATGTGTATGTCTCAATTGTCTCATTAGCTAGCAAAACACATGCAAATATCGTGGTCCTAAAGTGGCTAGTCACACCAACCAACATGACAAACGGTTTCTTGTATGCATTGATTCTGTAAGTTGAGTCAAATATCAACACATCACCAAACTTTGCGTAGTCGGCCCGCGATTTCGAATCTGCCCAGAATAGATTTTGTAACTTGTTATCGTTACACACATCATACTTGTAAAAAAAACGTGCATTAACATCAAGTTTTGCGCATAGGTAAACCAACGCACCCTGCGCATCACCATCCTCAACTTCTGCTCTACGTTCGGCTTGAATATGGTTGTGCAGATCCGTGCAGATGAAACCAACATTCTCATAAGACCCGGACTGATTTACCATATAGTCCATGATTTGGCTAGTCTTCACACCAACATTGCGCATAGCCATTGCTTGAGCTTTGTCACCGTTGTTTAAACTGCGATGCGACCTCAGATACATCACACAGTGTTGTTCCGCCAATTCATATTGTGGTCTGCGACGAAGTGAGTCACAACATACTTTCCCCCTTCACCAGCATCCGCATCGTACCGTATGCGAAATTGGGCTTTGCAACCTACTCTTGTTAGTGCCTTGGGAGCTCTACTCTTCTCAGCAACACGGTCCAAGTATTTTGGTAATCTCTGACCTTCCCTTGAACACAACCACAGCCTACTAACGACCTTTCCCTCTTTATTTGTGTTAAATCTGGATTTTCGTATACTAAATCCCTTGGCTTTAGCATACGCATTGTAGAAATCTTCTCCATCTTCGACCGAATCAAATTTCTGTTCCAGAATAGCACGTTCAACATCACCAACCATGTCATTGCGATGAGCATCGTCAACCATTTCTTTTTTCACATCGGCTCCGCCATCTTCAACGTTCATGTTGGTTGCTTCTTCATTGCTCGGACCAGCTTCGCAACCATGATTAGGTTCTGCCCGACTTTCATTCATCAAACGGATGTCATCTGCTTCATTTGGAATGTCATAATCATCACCTTCCCTTTTAACTTCCGCTGGGGCCATACTGCACATGACATTACTACAAACAATTACTTGATGACCGAAAATTGTTAACACAAACACAAACATGACATTTTCACACGGTTTACCTGTTTGTGCAAACACAAACACTCGCTTGAGAAAGAGAAAGAGAAAGGTTAGCTGCCAATGGAGGGGTTTCCATTGGAGCGAAGCGTAGAGCGGTTGAAGTTAGGATGGGGGTTTAGTTGAGGGAAAATAGCTGAAGTGAACGGGCCAGAGAGACAGAGAGGGAGACAGAGAGAGGGACACAGCTCCATACCTCATATCTAGTTCGAGAGAAGGGCTTCACTTTAGCAATGGAACCAACACAGCCTTCTAGTTACGTTGTTGTTGGAAATCGCCCGTTATACTGTTCCCTATAGAGCTTCGTCAATGGAACGAACCCAACAGGGGCTTCTCCTTGTTAATGGAAATCAACGGTTACACTGACTCAACCTTACACAGAGAGGAGAACAGAGAGAGATAGAGACGAAATACAGAGAGTGAGTGGGATGCAATCATGCAAATACAAGCATTAACCGGTTGCCCCGGTTTCAACTTTTTCACGATTAAACAATTCAATGGTCTTGATCAATTATTGTAATCTAACGACTAACAATTGGGTTGCATATGGTGTGCAACCTTAAGGGGGTTGCACACTTAAGCATGACCCTAATGTTTAAGATTGACAAAAAAAAATTTCTTATAATTTGATTCACAATGATATGATATATTTTAATTTTTAATTTGTAACATATTAAGAATTTATCTTTCTTACCACATTATTATGGATAAATTTAAAGGTCTAATTTGTACTTCTCTAACACTATTGGATATAAAAATAACAAACAGACAAAAATATTGAGCGGTGATACAGTGTAGATACACACACACACACTGTAATACCCTCAAAATAAACCCATAATTCATATATTCATGATACAAGAAATTGGCAATATATATTCAAGAGAATAAAGTGTACATCTATTTATCAGAGTATTTATTACAAAAGTATTACATGTTGACAACAAAAGTAAATGCCCTACGGGCTTACAACTTTCCAAGCCAAAACTTGGTTACAAAAAAAGAGAGTACTAACTCATACACATTAAGCTTTCGGCTTGAATTCACATGTAATACACAAAAAGGTAAATAACAAAAAGGGATCTTCAGCCTCTAAGCCTCCCAAGTTATGTCTTTGGAGGTGGCATATCACCTAAACCTGAAAATGATGTCCCATGTAGGGTGAGCCAATGCCCAGTAGAGATATACTAAACCAAGTATGAGAAAAAACTAAAACAATAGCATTTGATATATGGTTGACACTTATAAACCAACTTACAACACGTTTCAATTCAATATCAGGTACATCCACTTTTCATTTTAGTTTCCTTCACTTATACAGTTTCGATTCATAATTATAGCTCAGAACCTGGTCAACCAATGCAATGAGACTATAACACATACTTCACAATTCACATGAGAATATAACTCATATTAAAACACTTCCATATTTCAAGTGATACACAGATTTGCTGTATCAGTGGAGTCCATCCCCTATCTCCTCCCAAACAGGTTTGAGAGTCCATCCCCTACCTCCTCCCAAACCATGGAGTACATCCCCTATCTCCTCCCAAACAATATACATATACAATGTATTTAAACACTTATCGTATACAATGATCATCATATTCAATGTGATTAGTTTCAGTTTTCCCTAATCATCATACAATGTCTACAACAATCAAGACTATCCTCCACCGATAGCCCAAAGCAGTTATCTCTAAACAGATAATAAATTTATCGAACAGATAAATAATCAACAATTTCATAAGTGGGTGATAAATTAATCCAACCACACCATTCAATTACAATTCCATCCAATTTCATGATTTCCAACCCAATTTCACATTTCCCTAAATAATTATTCAAATTAATTATTCAACATAATTAGGGCATTTTTCCATTTTTTCATTATCAACCCTAAGATTCAATTTCATCAATTTAACAACAATAATCCCATTTTCCAAGGTCTCACATACACATGGAGTTTAACATTTGAAAATCCCCTTTTTATAAATTACATACCAAACCCTAACTTTTCCCCAAATTATCCAACAACACCATCTAATCAAAATGACTAAAATTTATGTTAAAACTCATAGAATGGAGTAGGTTATCCCTACCTCAAATTTCGGAGCTCAATGGAGAAGATGAAGAAATTCGAAGGTGCTCCAAACCCAAAGATTTTCGGATCAAAGTATATCTCACACCAAGCTCCACACTTTTTACAAAGGGATTAGGGTAAAGGATCACTAACACTAGATGATTTCTTAGAGAGAAGATGAAGTCTAGAGTGAGAAGCTCTCAAGTTTGGGTTTTGAAAAGCTAGAGAGAGAGAGTGGGTCGAAAAAGTGGTTCAAAAAGCTAAAACTCGGACTAATATAATACACAGTCCGCTCGAGCGTGGAACGCCCCGCTCGAGCGTGGAATGCCCCGCTTGAGCGTCAGACACAGACTCATGCTCGAGCATCAAAAGTGTCGCTCGAGCTCCGGATGCACACATCCAGAAGTTCTGTAGACGAAGGTCCCCGCTCAAGCATGAAAGTGGATGCTCGAGCGTTCGACGACCTGCAGGGAAAAATACTGAGGGTTGAATAATCACGCTCGAGCGTCAAAATGGCTACTCGAGCAAAAGAACAAAAGCAAGAGGGCCCGCTCGAGCGTGAAAGCCAAAATCTGGGCATCAACTCTTGGTTTTCAAACACAACCAACCTGTTTCAAACCTGCCCAACACAACCCAAGACTCAAATATAAGGAATTTAAAGGACGAAAATGAAACAAATGTAACAATACTCAACCACAAAACCTAAGTCCGGAATACTGTATATAAAGGGGAAAACCTGGGATCGCTATACAAACATATATATACTAGTTTAAGAAGGCATGTGTAAGGCACGCACGGGCTGTTATCACAGTGTATTTAAGTTTTGTATTTTGATAATTTTTTTAAAATTAAAATATTATTTTATGAGATTGAATAGAATAAAACATTAGATATATATAATAGAATTATGTGGTATGATATGTATCATTTTTTGATTTACACCCAATGATGTAAACTCCAATTTTATTACTATATCATTTTGAGTGAATTTATGAGTCTTCAATATTTCTTCTGAATTTATAAAATAAAAAAATTATAGTGTGTAACTTTTCTCAACAGATAAATATAAAACAAATACTAAGATAATTCTCCCATAAAAAAAATACTAAGATAATTCACTAAACTAATAAAGAAATAAAAAAATACATATATATATATATATATAACTAATTTTATTAATACATAAATCATATTCGCATAACAAATGACCAATTTCATTAATAAGTAAATTAACAATTTTTAATGATATGAAAAATATTTTTCAATAAATAAGTTCGATAATTTATTATTGCATAAGAGAATTTGTTTTTTTTTTTTCATGAGTATTGTGTTAAATAAAAATTTATAATAAGCGGTACTTGTAATTTCTAGTATTATAGGATTGATTCATATTTCAAACAAACCTTATGGTGCATTTGTAATTTGTTAAAAAAATAAAAGATTTATGTATTATAATTGATCAAGAATATTTGGAAACCCTGTTTTGTGATTGATCAAGAATGTTTGCGTAATTACGAAAAAACTTATTGTATAATTGACCAAAAATATCTGCGTAATTACAAAAAAATCTTTACTCAACATATAGGCCACCATTGGTAAATTATTCAAAATGAAAGGACAAAATCAGAAAGAAAAGACGAATCTCAAGCAACTAAGCGGTTGTTATATATATATACTAATTTAAGAAGGCCCGTGCAAGGCACGGACTATTTTTACAATGTATTTAAATTTTATAGTTTGATAATTTTTTTAAAATTATAATATTGTTCTATGAAATTAAATAGAATAAATTATTAGATATATAATAAAATTATGTAGTATGATATGTATCACTTTTTAATTTGTTATATACTCAATGATGTAGGCTCCAATTTTATTACCATATCATTTTCGGTGAATTAATGAGTTTTTAACATTTTTTTCAAATTTATTAAAAAAAAATTATAGTGTGTAACTTTTCTCAATAGATAAATATAAAAGAAATACTAAGATAATTATCCTATCTAAAAAAAAACTACTAAGATAATTCACTCAACTAATAAATAAAGAAGCAAAAAAAAATATACACACACACACACATATATATATATATACACAAATAACTAATTTTATTAATACATAAATCATACTCGCATAATAAATTACCAATTCTATTAATAAGTAAATCATTAAGTAAACTAACAATTTTTAATGATATGAAAAATATTTTCAATTAACCATTTTGTTAATAAGTAAATTATTAAGTCAATTAACAGTTTTAATGATATGAGAAATATTTTTCAATAAAAATTTTGATAATTTATTATTACATGAGAGAATTGGTTTTTTTTTTTTTTCTTCCCTGAGTATTGTGTTAAATGAAAATTTATAACAAACGATATTTGTAATTTTGAGTATTATAGGGCCCATTCTTAATTATTTTAAACAAACCTTATGGGTGTGTTTGTAATTTGTTAAAAAATAAAATATTTATGTTTAATAATTGACTAAGAATATTTGCGTAATTACAAAAAAACTTGTTTCATGATTGACTAAGAATATTTACGTAATTACAAAAAAAATTATTGCATAATTGACCAAAGATGTTTGCGTAATTACGTAAAAAAACCTTCACTCAACATATATGCCGCTATAAAATCGAAAAGAAAAGACGAACCTCAAGCAGCTAAGAGCACGGACTATTATTACAGTATGTTTAAATTTTGTATTTTGATAATTTTTGGATGTGATATTTTACATTATTGACTTCTTTAACCTATTTTACCTTTTTGTACTTTTTTAATCCTAACTTAAACCCAAGTCACTTACCAAACGAAAACTTAGCCAGGTTGACAGGAATTTTTTTATTTTTATTTTTATATATTTTTTATGACTTGTTTGTAGCCTGGTAATATAATTAAAAAATGTTTTGGGTTAATTACATCTGTAATTATATATATATATATATATATATATATATATATTGTGTTATTTTAGTCTTTATAATTTTAAATAGTTTAATTATGATTCTGAACTTCTAATTTTGTGTTAATAAATAAAGTATGAAGTCAATTAATAATTTTTAATAATATGAGAAATATTTTTCAATGAACAATTTTAATAATTTATTATTGCATAGGAGAGCTGTTATTTTTTTTCTTCTGATTATTGTGTTAAATTAAAATTTATAATATAGGATAGTTATAATTTGCAGTACTATAGGACTAATTCATATTTTAAACAAATTTATTGGTATATTTGTAATTTGTTGAAAAATAAAAGGTTTATTCTTTATAAATTAATCAAGAATGTTTGCATATTTACGAAAAAAATTTCACTCAAATTAGTCCGCTATTAGTAAATTATGCAAAATAAAAAAGTAAAATAGACAACCAAGACAAACCTTCTCAACCAAAGCAACCAAAATTTAGGGTAAATTATAGATACACCCCTTGAGGTCTGCTTAAAATATAAATTGCTCCTTGTGGTTTGGAAAATTACAAACACCTCCTTATCATAATTTTTTATTTAACAGAATTGATTGAAAATGTAAAATTTCTAACTGTTCACTTATATAATAATAAAATTATTTGAATTATTAATTGAAATAAAATTTTAACATTATTAAACACCGTTAATTAACTTGATAATTTATTAATAAAATGACCCACTTGTTATGAAATTAGAAACCTTAAGGGGCATAATGTAATTTCTAGAACCACAAGGGGTAATTTGTAATTTAAGTAAACCTCAAGAGTGTGTTTCAAATTATTTTATCAATAAAACTAAAAGGAAAAATAGTAATTTTAAAACAAGCTAAGGGCAACATGGGAAAAAAAAGAATAAATTACAAATACACCTTTTGAGATTTGTTTAAAATATGAATTGTCCCATGTGGTTTGGAAAATTATAAATACCTCCCTGTCAGAATTCTTTGTTTAACAGAATTAATTGAAAAAGTGAAATTTCTTATTGTTCACTTATACAATAATGAAATTATCTGAATTATTAATTGAAATAAAATTTTAACATTATTAAATATTGTTAATTAACTTGATAATTTATTAATAAAAGGATTTATTTATTATGAAATTAGAAACTTTAGGAGGCATAATGTAATTTTTAGAATTATAAGAAGTAATTTGTAATTTAAGTAAATCTCTGAGAGCGTGTTGGTAATTTATTAAAAAAATGACAAGAGCAGCAAAGCAAGTGCGAGGAGTTGTCAACTCCTTTTGAATGCCATTTTCTTCACAAAAAAGATCCAAATCTTTGGATAAAAATTCCCTACCTCTATCAGTGCGAAGAACTTTGATGCAAAATCCACTTTGCTTTTCAACTTTAGCTTTGAAGTGTTTAAATTTCTCAAAGGCTTCGGATTTGTTTTCCAAAAAATAAACCCAACTCATGCGACTATAATCATCAGTAAATAGCAAGAAATAACGACTTCCACCAAAAGATTTAGTTTGCATAGGTCCACATAAATCAGCATGAATTAATTTGAGACACGTTGAAGCTCTCCAGGCCTTTCCAACTGGAAATAACTTTCTAGTTTGTTTCCCATAGATGCACCCTTCACATAATTCAATGGAACCACCTTTGGGTAGTCCAAAAACCATACCTTTTTCTTTTAGCAATTTCAAACCCTTGATGTTGAGATGCCCGTATCGCAAATGCTAGAGCTTCGAGTCATCTTTTCCACTAGCGACAAAGACAAAATTCTCCATGCTTGAAACTTCCAATGGGAACATTTTGTTTTGAGTCATGTTGATATGTTGATCAACGTATGGCCTGAGTGCTTGTCTCTAATCACACATGCATCATTATCAAATGAGATGGAATATCCAACAGCCATTAATTGCCCAACATTTAGCAAATTATATCCCAAATTAGGTACAAATTGAACATTATGCAAGAGCTTTATGTTACCATGGGTAGTTTTAATGCTCACTGTACCTTTCCCTTCAACTTGCATTTCTTTGACATTTCCCAACTGCACCTTCAACTTCTGCGTCTCATCAAGCTCTTTGAACAAGGATTTCATCCCTGTCATATGATTCGAACAACCGCTGTCTACGAACCACACATCGCTTGACATGTTGTTAGGATCAAAATGAGTCATAAAAAGCTTACTACTTTCTTCTCCATTTTCTGCTGCATAATTCACTTGTTGATCTTTGTACCAACAATCAGCTTTTATATGACCATACCTCTTACAATGATAGCATTGAACACCATTCTTGTAGTTTCTTTGCTCACCGGACTGCCGTTGCCCATTGAAGCGACCTCTGCCTCTTCCGTTACCACGACCACGACCACGGAATCCTCCTCTTCCACGGCCTCTGTTTGTCGAACTGTCACTTTCTGCAGCTTCAGTGACTATGTCCTTCACTTGAAATGCCTTTTCTTCATTCTTTTCAAGTGATTGATTAATTCTTGTCTCATGTGATTGCAAGGACCCCATCAGTTCATCAAGGAAAAAACTGACAAATCCTTAGATTCTTCTATGGCAGCAACAACGTGATCAAACTTTGGAGTCAAGCTTCTCAGTACCTTTGCAACAACCGTTTCATCAGAAATCTTCTCGCCGTACGATCGCATTTGACTGACTATTGTCATGACCCGAGACAAAAAATCAGCAATTGATTCTCCATTCTTCATGTACAAGGTTTCAAAGTCACTCCGTAGTGATTGCAATTTCACCACGATAAATTTTGAATCACCTTGAAACTCCTTCTACAGAGTTGACCAAGCTTGCTTCGATGTGGTTGCCGCTGCAATTCGTGAGAAGATGCTGTCATGAACAGCCTGCTGAATAATCACCAACGCCTTCGAATCTTTTTTCTTATTCTCCTTCAATCTTGTTTCTTCATCAGGATCTGCGTAGCCTTGTTCTACCAAATCCCAAAGATCTTGAGATTTGAATAGGGTCATCATTCGGATACTCCAGAATCCATAGCCTTCTCCTTTAAAGACAAGGATGAGTGGTTGTGCAGAACTCATTTCATTGTCGTTGCTGGCCATTGGTTTTTCCTCTCAGGTGTTTCACTCAACTCACGTGTTTACCCTCTCTTCTCACTCAACTGAATACACATAAAAATATCACCACCTAGTAGTCCTAAAGCCCTAACATGAGTAAGATAAACATCTCTAGCAATGGGCTTAGTCAAAGGGTCCGCAACCATGCGACTCGTAGGGATGTGCTCCAGGATCACTTCTTTCTGCGCCACAATGTCCCTGATAAAGTTGAACCTCACATCAATGTGTTTGGTTCTGCCGTGGTATTTAGGATCCTTAGCGTAAGCGAGTGCAGCCATGCTGTCACAATGGATAGTCACAAGATCTGAAGTGTATGTGACAATATCCAAATGCTGAAGGAATCTCCTCAACCAAACGGCTTCCTGAACGGTAGATAAACAAGCCACAAACTCAGCCTCCATAGTCAATAAGGCGAAACAGGATTGCTTCTTACTGCTCCAAGAAATAGCACCATCGCTAAGCATGAAAGCATATCCTGAAGTAGACTTACGCTCATCTAAGTCTCCTACCCAGTCAGCATCACAATAGCCAACTAGATGTAGATCTGAACTTTGGTAGCAAAGTGTGTAATCTGCAGTCCCTCTAAGATATCGTAATATCCTCTTAACTGCTTTCCAATGAGATGGTCCTGGGTTGGATTGGTAACGACTCACCAATTCGACTGCATAACAAATGTTAGGACGCGTACACATCATAGCATACATCAACCTTCCAACAGCATTTACATAGGGAACACGGGCATCTTTTCATTCTCTTCTTGAGTCTTGGGACCCATATCAAGGCTTAGGCTCTCGTCTTTTGCAACATGAGTGTCAATGGGTTTGCAACTCTGCATCTGGAATCGCTTTAGGATAGTCTTAATGTAAGTCTCTTGAGACAAACCAAGAAGTCTCCTAGAGCGATCCTTAAGGATCTTAACACCGAGCACATAGCTTGCCTCACCCATGTCCTTCATTTCAAATGTAGAGAACAACCACATTTTAGTGGCGACAATCATCTCCTTGTCATTTCCAGCCAATAATATGTCAACTACATATAATGACAATATCAGAAAAATGTCCTTGGACCGCTTAACGTACACACAGTGATCTTCATCAATCATCGTAAACCCATTAGAAACAATGGCTCGATGAAATCTCAGATTCCACTGTCTGGATGATTGCTTTAAGCCATAAATAGATCGTTGAAGCTTGCAAACTTTGCGCCCCTGACCTACTGCTACAAAGCCTTCTGGTTGATCCATATAGATCTCTTCATCCAATTCTCCATTGAGAAATACAGTCTTAATGTCCATCTAATATAGCTCTAAGTCCAACTGAGCTACTATGGCCAGGATTAGGCGAATAGAGGCAAACCTTACAATTGGTGAAAAAGTTTCCTCATAGTCCACACCCTCTCGTTGGGTGTAACCTTTCGCCACTAGGCGAGCGTTATACCTTTCTATGGAACCATCCGCCTTGCGTTTGATTTTGAGAACCCATTTGTTCCCAATAGTCTTGCACCCTGGCGGCAAATCAACCAAGTCCCAGACATAATTTTTCTTCATAGACTCTATTTCTTCATCCATTGCAGTACTCCATTCTTTACTAGCAGGGGATGAGAGAGCCTTTTTGAGATTCTTAGGCTCCATCTCATCACTCGGAGCAATCATGAATGCTTCCCCTTCAATCTCAAAACGACGACGGGGTATAGCTCCACGTTTGCTTCTACGTAGTTGAGAATCCTCATCCATTGGATCTAATCCATGGGTAGGTAGATCGCTCTCACTGTCCCTAGGAGCTTGAGGAATTATCTCCTCATTCTCTACTAGGCTACTAGGTGCGCCTTCAAGTAGATCCTCCATCTCATAGAGTTCTACTTCTCTAGTTACCTCACATCTGCTAGGGAAATCCTCCTCTAGGAAATCCACATCTCGTGACTCAATTTCAGTCACACTTCCATCCGGATGCTCCCCAACAAACACATAGCCCTTAGAATTCTCACTATAGCGAATGAAGATACACTTCTTTCCTCTAGGGCCCAACTTCCCAAACTTATGAGAAGCGTTATGTATGTAAGCTGCCGAACCCCAAGGCCGCAAATTGCCCAAATCAGCCTTTTTGCTAGTTCACATCTCATATGGAGTGGAAGGAACTGATTTGAAGGGCACACGGTTAAGGACATAGGCAGCAGTCAACAAAGCATCTCCCCAATAAGAAATGGGAAGATTAGCTGCGCCATCATTGATCTAACCATGTCAAGCAATGTGCGATTCCTTCTCTCCGCTACACCATTTTGCTGCGGAGTCCTAGGAATTGTCAATTGCCTGATGACTCATTTTTCCTCACAGAGCACTTTAAATTGCTCAAATAGATACTCACGTCCTTGGTTAGTCCTTAGAGCCTTAATGCTCTTGTCTAATTGATTCTCAACCTCATTAACATACCGTCTAAAGCAATCCAATGCTTCTGACTTGTGAGAAATCAAATAGACATGACCAAAACGCATGCAATCATCTATAAATATGATGAAATACGGGGCTTCATGCCTTGCCCTCACATTCATTGGTCCACATATATCAGAATGAATAAGTTGCAATGGGATAGATGCCCTTATGGCTTTTCCAAATGGTTTCCTTGTTGCCTTACCAGCAAGACAGTGCTCACAAGTAGGCAAAGTGACTCTAGCGAGTGGGCCTAAAAGACCTTCTCTAGCCAATCTAGTCATCCTGTCTTGCCCTATGTAGCCTAATCTAGCATGCCATCTCATAGAATCATTATCACAAAAAGATGCAATATTTGAAACAGAGCCATTGGCATTTTTATTAAAACTAGAATCATCTACATCCAAAACTAAAAAACCATCTGAAAGATAACCAAAACCATAAAAAATTGTTCCCAAATAAATGCAAACACCATTATTCTCAAAACAGAAGCTAAAACCAAGGCTCATCATGCTAATAACTAAAACTAAGTTTCGCCGAATATCCGGAGCATAAAGAACGTCATGAAGATACAAGGTGCGTCCTCGTCGCATTTCCAGCTTGTATGTGTCATTGTCAAGCACCTCCACATTGGTCTCGTTCCCCATGTAAACTTTTCTGATCCCAACAAGTACTCGGCGATACTCAACGAACCCTACTCTGTCCCTCACGATGTGATCTGTTGCTTCAGAGTCTACAACCCAAAAATGAAGAGAATGAGCAATTAATGCTTGACTAGACACAAAGCATTGAATGCGAGAAATTAAGTAAGGAAGTACCTTCTTCTGCTCAGGGCAATCCCGAGCGAAGTGTCATTCTTTGTTACAGTTAAAGCATGTCAATTTAGCATTTACCTTCTTGTCACCTCTCTTGCCCCTACGCTTGAAATTTCTAGCGCCATTGGGCTTTAGTGCAGCTGCTGCTTGCTTCTTAGGGGCACCTTTTGCTTTTCCACATTTGAACTGAGAAGTCCTACGTGAGCTCGACTCAACCACCATAGCAGAACCATCAGACTTAGCCACCTCAAAGCGCTCAGCCTCTAGCTCCAAATGACGCGATATGTCTTCGAATGTTTTCACACTCTCATTATGCATCATGTTCTGCTTCATCTGCCCCCAAGAATTTGGCAGAGAGTGAATCACAGCTTGTACTTGCTGCTCTTGAGTCAAATTGTGCCGAGCAGCCGCAAGCTCACGTATCATGGCTGACATGACCCTTAAATGCTGCTTCATCGAGTGATGCGCCCTTTTTTGATAAGAGTCAAACTTCATAGTTAGCCCACGTAGCTTTGCCAAGGAGGTAATACCAAACTTTTGTTTGAGAACTTCCCACATCTCAAATGCAGTTGGGCAATGCTCAAACTCATTAATCAATTCGTTGTGCATGCTGCTCAACATAGTAAAGCACGCACACCGATCTTTGCTATGCCAAGTCTGAAAGACTTCAAGATCACGACGATGTTGAGTTGTATTGCCCTGCTCTGGCTCAACCATCACTTGTTCAAGTGTGGTCAACACTTCTTACTCATTGAGGAGGTATTGGATCTTACGGCGCCATATATCATAATTGTCGCCATCCAATTTCTCTCCCTTAGTTAAGTCTGCCACCACTGTCTTAGAAGCCATTTCTACATACAGAGTAAACAAATGCACAGGGGATATTAATGATAGCAACAGAAAAAATTATTTTGCAGCAAAAAGAATCTAAATTAAATAATGATAATTTTACACATGTCTTAAGATTGAAAATTTGCTATGCTCGTAATCATCTCTTACGCCTCTAGTGATAATTATCAAAATTTAATTTAATTCCATGCGCAAAAAATAATCAATCTCCCACTACTTATGGCATATACAAAGTATGATAAATTCCATACAATAGCATCTTAATGTAAATTTACAAATAACTCATGCTATATTCATTTAATAATGGAATTCAAATAAATAAATAAATAAATAATCATGCTTCTTTAATTGCAACATATTACAAACCTAAAAAATATGTTGTATTCAATATTCAGATTATGTCATAATAAAAAGTACATCATTCTGAAATTTCCAGAATTTTTCTGAATTTTTTTGGAATTCTAAATAACTAATAGAAACACATAAAATTAGAAATAAAAAATTCTAGAATCTGATAAATTGAAAAAAAAATACCAGTAAACAGTAAAACATTTCAGAAGTCTACAATAAAAATTTCAACCCCAGAAAATTATTCATGCAATACCAGAAGCATTTTAAAGCATAAATAATGAATTATTCTCACAGAAAAAATACTTTTTATTTTCATAAAATTTTTAAAATTTTAAAGAACATGGAAAATTTAATTCTGAGTCTAACAGTACCAACCACGCATAAAACAAATCAATAACGAATTAGTTATGACCATTTAACGCGATTCAGAATTAAAAAGAAAACAAACAGTGCCTTATGCATCAGCAGCCAAGCCAGCCAAGCCGGCGAAGGAAAACAGCAAGGCTCAGCATGCGGCTCAGAACGCGGCTTAGCACACGCAGATGGCGAGCGCGTGGATAGCGCTGCTGATGTGCGCGTGATGGCACGTGGAAGCGCGTCTGGCGCGTGCCTGCTCGTGGCAGCGCGTGTAAGCCGCTCACGGCGTCAGGTGGCGCGTGCGGACCACGTGCCGCCTTCCAGCGTGTTTTTTTGGTCCAATTTTGGTACTGCCAAACTCCTTTTTCCAAAATGAAATAATTTATGGTATTAAAAAAGACATTAATGAACATAAAAATAGGAATTTTTATGCTCTTAATCTAATTAGAGTTGACATTTTCCTCCTTTATAAATATTCATGTATATAATGTGTACATATATATATAAAAATATACACATGATTAAAGAAAAACCCTATTTTTTATAGTCATACCTTTTCAGCAGAGTCTGAAGTGAAGGATTTCGTGGGTAACTCACGTGCTTCCAGGGAGTGAACAACCAACCCAGCAGTGGAGTGATATTACAAAATGAATATCACCTACACAAATCACAGTGCAAAATGGCTTGATCGTTGTTCAATGGGAGAGAGTTAGAGAGAGAGTCTGGGAAAAAAGGTTATGGGTAAAAACCACATAACGTATCTGGTATATGTATCTAATCATATCAGTTTTGAATTTGAATTCAAATGCAAACTTATATGGATAAAGACAATCCGAGGATACACTCAATGGCTAAGGCTCTGGCTTTTACCGATAGGTAAGTCAATAGGTTTGCAATTTTGCATCTGGAATCATTCTAGGATATTCCTTATGTAAGTCATCGAAGACAAACCGAGAATTTTCCCAAAACAATCCCTAAGGATCGTACATCCGAGCATATAAATTACATCACCCATGTCCATCATATCTAAAAGAAAGGACTGCCCACCCTAGGTGGCGACAACCTTATAAATTCCTGGCTCATAATGACTAAGTAAGGAAAAACTTCTTTTGGACCATTGATCATGCCTCAGTGGTCTTCATCGATCATCGTTGGCCTATCATGGCTTGACGAAATCTAAGAACCACTATTTGGATAACTGTTTTAGGCTGTAAAAGATTTATTGGAACTAGTAACCTTTTTGCGCTCCTAACTTTTCACCATAAAAACAGAAGGTAAATCCCTCCGGATCCACTTATCCAATTCTCCAACGAGAAGTTAGGCCACAACGTCCATAAATCAATGTTCCGAACTTATGTCAATCATAGCCTAAGTCAAAATAACCTCACTCCCTAGGAGAAAGTCTTCTCATGGTCTACACTTTCCTCAATGGTGCGACTTTTCGGTATCTAGCAAGCCTTATGCCTCAACAATGGCTATCCAAATTACGCATAACTTTAGAACAGTTTCGCGTCATAATGGAAAGTCAACCAAATTATAGAAATGGTTAATCCTCAAAGACTTTGTCTTAAAACTGCGTAACATTGATCCACTTTCTAAAAACAGGGGACTAGAGCTTTTGGCATTAACCTAGGCTCTTTATCATCTTGTGGAGCAATCATGAATGTTTCCCTCTCAATCACCCAGTGATGACGTGGAAAATTTTCACATTCGCTACCACGCAACTAAGAATGTAGAGTATTCTTCTCTAATGGATTAATCCATTAATAGGCATATCGCTCCCACTGTCTCTAGAATATTGGAAATTTCTTTCCATTCTCAATTAGGCTACATAAAAGCGCTATGGTTAGAATTCTCTATCTTATAGAGTTCCAAAACTCTATTCACGTCACCTTTACTAAGAAAACTTTATGTGACTTAGTTACACTACCACAAAGCTGCTTACCTATATGCACATGCCCCGGAGGGTTTACATGACCGCATACAATAATGCGCCACATGACCCTATGTGTTTACAAGACAGCATACAATAATGCGCTATAGAACCTTAGGTCTTAACTTTGCAACCTTATGAGAAGTAAAATAAAGATAAGCTTCTTAACGGTTACAGATCGCCTATAGATGGCTCTCCGCTAACCCATTACTCAAATGGAGTTTAAAATCTGATATGGAGGGCACTTAGTTAGGGATATAGGCAACAAACTAATGTAATTCCCAATTGGGAAACATTTTGCAGCATTATCCACCTAACATTAACAATATTTAATTCCTTATCTCTACTACACCTTTGTGTTGTTGAGTACTAGGAATAATCAATTTTCTAAGCATCTATTTCTCTTCACAGAGTTTTCTAAAAAAATAACTCAAATAGATACTCATGACCTTGGTCAAAACTAAAACCATAAAAGCTCTTATCTAATTGATCTCGACCTCATATGTGCAATGTCAAAAATCATCTCAAAACTTTTGACTTATGGGAGATCAAATAGTCTTGACTCAGATGTGTATCGTAATCTATAAATGTGTCGAGATTGAGGCTTAGCTATCATACCCTTACACATATCTAGTCACAAATATCATAGTGGACTAAATGCGCCAAGACAAATGACCTTCTACGGCTTTCCTACTTACTTGTGCGCAACCATTGCAAACAAAGTTATACATTCACATGAGAGCATGATGTCACAAGCGAGTGGGCCCGAGAGGGCCTACTCAAACCATCTTGTCATCATCTCATTAATGTGATTAAGTATAATAAGCCACCGGTTCATGACCAATGTCATAAATTAATTCCAATCATCTTAATGTGTAAGTTCTTGACGACAAGTTTTAAAGGTTTAGCCCCAACTAGGTAATGACTCACAACTAATTCATATTCACTAGATCATAAAAGGATGTCATGGAGATATCAAGTATGCCTAAGTCACAAATTTAACTAGTAAGTGCTAACCCCCTGCACCTTCAAGTCAATTTTATTCTCCATAAACTTTACTGCATCTAGTTGAAAGATGACGATACTCCTCTTGCCCTCTCTGTTTCTCGCTTCATAGTTACTTGCAATTAATTCTACTATCCACAAGAATGAGAGAATAAGTTATCAATCTATGACAGCTCCTGAAATAACTTAAGTGCAAATTAGGCTAAAGAGTCTAATTCAACACAATGCTCTCACAAGCGATGTGTCAAATTCTTAGAGTCATAACAACCTTGTCAGCCTTGACCTTTTCATTACTATGCTGCAACGTTTGCACGTAGTGGTAAACGTTATTCAAAACAAAACGTTAGCCTAGTAAAGGAATCACACAAAGAAGCACCTCATCATGTCTCACACTCAAGTGTGGAAACAGTAAGTGTCCAGACCTAGACAAGTTGGCCATGCTGATAGATTCTGCAGCCACTTGGCGCTAATCTTTTCACTTAGTGTTAATAGATTTTGTTGCTACTAAGCGATAATCTTTTAACTTCAAGTGATACTTCAATGCACACTATTATAATGCGTGAAATTTTGCTCCATACATTTCCAATAATTGGGTAGAGAGCAAAACACTGCTCATACTGGCTACTCATCTTAAACTTAATAACTAATTTATTTAAGCTCGCATTTCGTAGATGACGTGACTCTTGAATGTTACTTCATCCAATGATGCAATATCATTACAAGTCAAATTACAAAGTCAATCTGCGCAGCTCAATAGTCAAGATCATATACACATCTATTGAGGGCTTAATAATTTCATAACTCCAAAACTCGCCAACCAAAACTACGTAGCATGCCGCTAACCATAGCGCATACATTAGTTTTTATTGTGCCAAACAAGGCAACAAAACCATAGCGACTTTGAGTCATGTTTCCTTACTTTGGCTCAATTAAAGTCTGAGCTAAAGTCTCCAAGACTTTTGCTCATCTAAAGAATATGATTACATTGTTCACATTTGAACATCTCTACTAAGTCTAGGTCAACCAATTAACTTCCATAAGCTAAGTCAATTTAGAGAGAAATTCGTATTGGGATTAATTTTGATTAGTGTACGGGCACGAAATATTCTTCTCGTATAATCCTGTTGATCAAGTCTGCGCTCCTCCGTACGACGTCGCTTTATCCCCTGAAAATACAAACGTGAGCTAGCCGGTGGATGTGTGCCGGATACCTCTCCGATGCCTAAGTCAGTAAAACAGACAAATAGACAAAAGCTCTGTGTATTCGAGAATCAAACTTGTGTTACCTCTCTATAGGTGATGTTTGTGAGCTTTTATAGGTTTCGTGTGGCACAATCCTAGTAGGACTTTTACTCCTCCATGTAGAGTCCTCCTAGGATTCACTCTCCTGAAAGATAATGCTTATCCTTCAACACCCCCCTCACTGCTTAAACCAAGTGAGATGGTCTTACCATGGCCGGACTCCAACATGACTGAGGTAAGCATGGCTATGCTAAGCCGCAGACTAGACCGAGATAACTCTACCTCAATTCTTCCATTTATTGCTCCTACCACGGTTTTTCCAATGCTGACCATAGTATTGCTCAGACAGTGCTAACCATTAGCTAAGTCCGACAGAGCTAGCTGCGCTATACCGTGACCGTACTAACTCTGAGTGCGGCAACCTGGCGACCGAGCTATCCGTATCATTCTCCCAGACCAAGATAACAATAGGCTCTCAGGGACCAGACTAACTTTAGGGCCGTCTGGGACCGGACTAACTTCAAGGTTCTGGGACCGGACTAATTTTCAAGGTTCTTGGGATCGGACTAATTTTTAAGGTTCTGGGACCGGACTAATTTGCAAGGCCTTTTTACTCTGCCCTCCGTATTGTGGTCCATAATGACCCATTGCCCAGCTCGGCCCAATTTATGAATATAAATTACCCTCTCAATTGCCCCTTAATTCCATCTGCGTAGCATGATAAGGATTACCTGTTTTACCAACCGAACCAAAAACTCTAGTCTTACGACCGAGCTAAACTTTTAAGCCTTTCCAACCGAGCTAAAACTCTTTAGCCTTTCCAGTCGAGCTAAATTCACACCAGGCTCTAGCTGTCCGGTCAAAACGTCTCTTTAATCACGCCAACTGAATCGCTTCTCATTCCCATGACACGTGGCATACTCTGATTGGCTCAAGGCAGCTGTCACGCCATCTTCGTATCTCGCGAAATTTGAACAGTCCCGGCCTTTTTGTCCTGCCTTCAACACAAAATAAGCTCTTTATTTCGAATCAACCACTTTACTATTCAAGTTCCTTCTCCCTCTCTTCGAGCCTCCATTGTTCTTCCAACCTTGCAACTGTGAAGCTCGTGTCTGTGGCTGCTTTCTACTTCCCCTTTCCTTCCTTTTCATCTAGTAAGCTTCACTAATCTGTTCTATTTTTCTTGTTTTCGCATTTTGTTTAATCCATAGCATATTGTTGGTGTTTTTGCAAAACACATTTTTGTTTTTCCTTGCGTTTTCTGGGAAAAACCTCATAAGAACCACTTGTATTTCATGAAGCAGTCTGTAGAACACTGTATTTGATCCAAAATCACAATATAACCAAACTAAAAAGTTGTTTGTAGTTGCTGTGAATCTTAGTCAGACTTATCCAACCGAACTAATACTTCATGCTATACCAGTAATTTCAACAAGTCAAACCATCTTTTGATTTAACTTAGCCTAGATAACAAACCGAACCAAGACCGCAATTAATGTGTTTGAAAGCCTCACTTCCGTCCGAGCTATGTCTTGGGGCTAAACCAGCGCTCTTAGTTTAGATCAAACTAAGAAAACTGCCCCTAGAAGCTCAACCGGTCTAACAAAACTTTCCTTCTAACCGAGCTATCGAACTGCCTACCGAGACCGAGCTAACAGACCCCTTGCTCAAACCGAGCTTAAACCCGTAATATGCCACATAGCCAAGCTAATGCTTCATTTATCTTGCCTTTGTTTTGTTTTAGCACGGTCCCATGGTCTGTGCTTAACACCTTTGTTTTTCACTTTGCAGACTTAGGTTGCCCAGGCACTCCTTTGAGTGCTCAACCGAGCTACACAGCACAAATCTTCGACCGAGATAGCACTCGAGTTTAATTTACCCATAACTTAGACCATAAATGGGAAAGTATAGGTTTTTAGTTAACTCTCCTGGTGCAATAGCTGAATTTCGCAAGGACTACCAAATCCCGGATGATGTCCACCTTTCTCTAGCCGAGCTAGACACCGTCCCCTGGGAAAAACAAGGTTTTGTCCCCTTTAACGTTATTTCTATTGTGGAGTGCGGATTACGCTTCCCTGTACAGCCCTTACTCTGTGAATTCCTTAGACAAACCAACCTTTGTCCTACCCAACTTTCCACAAACTCATACCGTATAATAAATGGCATAGCCGAGCTAAACCGTTGGGCTGGCCTTAACCTCGGCTTAGCCGAGCTCTTCCATCAATATTCCATAGGGTCAAAAGAAGACGGCTGGGTTTATTATTTAAGAATACGACGCCGCCAAGAAAAAATAATCAAAGATACCCCAGATAAAGATTTAAACGACGATGATTTCTTCTGGGTTTATGGGAACTTCGAAGACCAAGAAGCCCAGATTCCTGGTGACCGAATAAACTGGAATAAAGGGACCACCGGTATAATTACGTCGGCTCTATTGCATGTTTTATTTTATCTCGGTTTCCACTCCCTGAACCGAACTAACTGTTTGCCTTCTTTCTGCAGATTCAGCCCATCTTAAATCACTGTATAGCTATCCCAACTTAGGCGTACTTCGCGCCACACTACGATATCCCGAAAGAAGTTGGGCCAAGCTACTTAATTTTGAACCGATGTATAGATACTGCAGCCGACGCAAAGCCAAAGTAACAGACTTCTTGCTGGAAGCCTCTCCAGAACCGAATCCGTCCTTGCCTCAAATTAATTTGGTCAGAACTACCGCTGAACAATGCGATACGCTAAACAACGCGAGTGATTTGAAATGCACTAAACAGTGCGATACGCTAAACAGCGCGAGTGATTTGAAATGCACAAAACAGTGCGATTGAGATACAACCACAAGATGCACAAGACAGTGCTAGTGAGATATAAAGTGTAAGTGCACAAGACAGTGTGATAAAATGCATCTTCTATGCAAGTATGAGGGCATTTTCTATGCAACAGGGAAAGCATATTCTATGTATGAGACAAGCAAAGCATATTCTATGCGGAATCGAAAGCAAGCATATTCTATGCATGAATCATAACAATGCGTGGCACGCATGCAACAACAATGTATATGAAAGTTCACATTTTATGCAATAGAGGAGCATCAAATATGTACTCTGGTGCCTCTGACTTGAAACAGGGCACAAAAAGGGCACACCCTGTTCATATTGGCGAGAGATAACATCTGCATGTGAAACCCTCAAGTGCTGCTTGGACTGCCATTCTGACTTGAAACAGGCTTACACTTAGGGTCGAGATACACTCATACTCCAGAGAAATGACGAGGCCTGAGAAGGTGCACCTGGAGTGTAGTCTCGGAATTTGTCGAAGTTGAAACAGACTAAGATGCTCTAAATTTTCCCTCTTTTCTTTTGCTTTGCAGTCCGGAACCTAAATAGCTTCAGATAGGTCCTTGCCTTACTATTCACACATGACCTGGGTTGAACCTTGCGGTTTATGAAAAAAAGAATCTTGTTTTGCATAAATGTGCAAAATGGCACAGCACTTTGAGCACAAAACGATTTTTTGAAAATGAGAAAAGGGTTCTCAACCGGGTATTGAGCCTACAACTGACCATAGCCAAAACGACTCAACAACGAAAAACAAAGGTAGAACAACCTAAACACAACTCAACAAAGGAAAAACAAGGTAAAACAACCTAAACACATCTATTGACACTCAGACGACTCAAAACAGGAATCGAGACAAACAAAACACACAAACACAACACTCAGCTGTGTTACAAAGGCAAGAGACCTCTCGGTGCACGAGGAGCCAGTTTCTCCGGGTATTGTTTCCCACCCTTTCTTATTTGTGATTCTCATATCACTCGGTCCTCAGGCTCGACTTTTCTCACAAAATCCTTTTCCTCACTTTTTCTTTCAGCACACATCTCTCTATTCTTTAATCTCTCATTTTTTTTTCCATCCCTCCCCTGGGTGGTTGATGGATAAACAAGAAGTTGCGGGCTCTTGCCTCTAGCATTCTGCTAGATTCTCTTTCTTCTGCGCACAGCTAGTGAGTTCCTCCCACAGAGGAATTGCGCTACAACTAGGTGTGTAGCAAATCTGCAGCTGACATCGGTTGACGATGCTCTGCTGGGGAATTTGGGCGTGATAAGATCTGTCCAGATGAGGAAGTGGAATATCTTGATCCATTCCAGGTCGTGGTTCACACTTGGCTTGATACCTCGTTGCTTGATTCCAGGTCGTGGTTCACACTTGGCTTGATACCTCGTTGCTTGGAGGATGTGAGAGCTTTCTGCCCTTTTGCGGTCAGCTTCCGCTGTGCCCTTTCTGGCGAATACAGTGCTCTTTCTGGCAAGTAGAGTGCCCTTTCTAGCAAGTATGTTGACAATGGGGAAAAGACAGAACACCTGACTCAACTGTGTCCCTAGTTCATCATTTTGACCATTTTTTGTTTTCGGCTTCTGCTAAAACAATTTTAACCAAAATGAGGGTTAGATTAACATGCTTGTTCGATTTTTGATTTGAAATCATGTAAGTCAGGTTATGAGCACTGAAATTTTTTCTTTTTTAGATCCAAGAAAAAGGTCCAGTTTTAGAAAAAGATGAAATAATTTTCAAAAAAATTAGTTAACCTCAGTAAAAAATTTTAAAAACTGTTTTTGCAAATGGTCACTGCTCAACAAACACGGAACCTACTCTTGAGATGCACAACCTCAGATCCATAGCAATGGCAAACTGCTCCTCATCTAAAGGACACTGCATGGCAATGGAAAGTTGCCCCTTGTTTGAATAGCACCGCAGCACATTATATGGCAACAGAAAGTTGCCCCTTGTTTGAATAGCACCGCAGCATATTGTATGGCAACAGAAAGTTGTCCCTTGTTTGAACGGCACCGCAGCGCATTGTAATCAGTCCTCAGAGCGACGAACACAACCAGACTCTCAGATACAGAAGATGATCAGAACCATTACATGGACATAGTCGAATTTAAAGTGTTTTGCGGCTGGACTTCAGAATGAAGTTGCCTACATATCCCAAAGATAGGAATCAAGCCTTACGTAGTTCGGGCTTAAGGTACACTCGGGTATTAACCTCTCCTTTTGCGCTCTAACTTTTGCCAAGACCGCCCTTCCGGGTTTTCAACCTTGCGAGCTCTGTTTTTCTTTTCTTTCCAATTTTTTATTTCTTTTCTTTTCTTTTCTTTTTCAATTCAATTTTTTCTTCATTTTTTGCATTTTCTTCATTCATTTTTTTTTTTGTTCTTTTCCTTCTTTTCTTGCTCTAATTTTTGCCTGGGTCGCCCTTCCGAGTTTTTGGCCCAGCGACCCTCTCAAGGGTAAAAGTGTAGCTTTTGTCCATATGGAATGGTTTGAGATCTCAAAGCCATCTGAATCCAGGAGAATGGCTGTTGTTCGCTAATGATGTAGGAGTCCATCCAATGGGGGGCTGAATTTGCCCCTAGTGTTGTGGATAGGAACTTGGTTGTCCTTCACCAATACTTTCTTCTTTTCTCCCTTCTAGGATTTGGCATTCTCGCTGATCTTCATCTTTGACTCTTCGAGCACATTTGAAATTCTTTTGCCCCTAGTTCGAGGGGTGCTCCTGATCTAGCTTCGCAAGCTTCTTGATCTGACTTTGTCGCTGCTACTTCACGGGTTGCTTTTGATCCGGCCACACAGGCCTTACATTGTAGTTGACCGTTGAACATTCTGAATCCAAGTTCAAGTTTTGAAATCAAGAAGGGTGGAGTCTCGAGGCTGAGGGCGATCCTAGGCTGCACAATCTCAAGAGAGATTTCACACAGGTCTTCACAGGACCGCGCAAAATATTTTTTTGAAATCTTTTAAGAAAGCGACCAGTCGCTCGCGCTGAAGACAGTGTAGAACCAATCTGGATCAAGCCAGGATCCTTCCCAGTACTCACACTAACAAGCATGATTTCATTTATTAAGGGCTTAGCATGCCTCTCTTTCTCTCAATTGATCAAATTTTTGCAAAACCCGAGAAATTCCTTCCTCTTCGTTTTCACCGCAGTGTTCAAAAAAAGTTTTGAAAAACTTAGGTCAATGTAATAATTTCAAGGCACAAGAGAGCAGGTGGAATGCACTGCCGTTTCATTCAAATCCTGGCACAACTAGCACACGGCAGAAACAAACACAAGAGTGTGAAAATCACTGCTATTTCAATCAGAATCTGTCGGTACAACTGGCTCCAAGGCAGAAATAGACTCAAAAGAAAACGAAAAGACAAACACAAAACAAGCAAGTGATGTCCGAGGTAACACCCCCGAAATCACCCGACTCCAACAAAACAGGACTGACTCGATATAACAAGACAGACCCAAAACAAAAAGACTGACTCTATACAAAACAACAAGACTGACTCAATACCCAAGTCAGAAAGCACAAAAACTAGTGTTTGCATATTGCTCAGAACAGTGCGTGCCATTCCCATGTATGGAGTTAATCGAGCGCCACCCGCAGCTGGTTCATCCCCCGATCACATCACATTATCCCCCAAGTTCACCGATCCAGTGCCGATAGACTTTGCTGAGCTCGGCGGGAGGATGACCCCATTGTCAAACAGATCCTGTACTTCATGGCGAAGACGAAAGCAGTTGTTGGTAGTATGGCCAGTTTGCTGATGGTACGCGCAGTACTGGGTAGCATCATGTGTAGCCAGAAAAGGGTTCGGGAGAGGCCGAGTCTCAAGGGGTTTGAGATGGCCTTGTCCAACAAGGATTTGGAGAGCTTTGGACAAAGGCATATAGGGGGCATGGAAGACCCTCTGACCTCGGGGTTGGTACTTCAAGGTTTGTGGATTTTTGCTGGGTGCACCAAAAAATAGATTGGCAGGTACTGGCCTGGCTTGCTGATCTCTTCCAAGTGGAGGATTAGAGCTAACAGGATCATCTCTGGTATGACGGCCCTTCTTTCGATTTTCCCTTTGATTCAGACTGCCCCCAACTTGAGTAGCGAAAGTGTCATCCACAGCCTTTGCAACAACTGCAATCACTTGTTGTTTGTTCAGTCCTTCGGCTTTCAAAGCCTCAACAACCCACATGAGGTGTTCATGGGGATCAATGTCTACCCCTACCTTGTTCTTACTACTGGCCTCCACTTTATCGAAGGATCAGGTCGCTATATCTGAGCGGAGCCCAGTTGTTGTCGACACGCCAACACCCAGATCTGAGATGGCTTCAGGTTGACCCTTTTCAGTTGCAGCTTGCTCCAAGATTAAGGAGCCTTTTGGATTGAAACTTCTAGCCTGTGATGTGGTCGATGATGGAACCAAAATTCCAAAGGCTAAGTCTGCCACAGTTCTCTGAAGATCTTCGATCATTCTCATCAACTCAAAAATGGTGGGCTCATAGGTTTGAGATGATTGGGGTTCAGATGCACCCATCATGCATAAGTCCATGCTTTCTGGGATAAACACCTCAGGCTTGGGTAGATGGACTGAGGTGATGTATATGCTGGGGTTGTAAGAGATGGCCAGTGTATGGATTAGATTGAGATGTAGATGAGGTACTTGGTCATTGGGGTCTAAAGATGGAGCTATTGTCCGGTTGTCGATGAGATTTTGGACCTCGTGACGAAGGCGGTAGCAACGGTCGGTGCCATGACCGCGCTGCTGATGGTACACATAGTACTTGGAGGGGTTATGTCTGGCTGGGAGTGGGTCAAGCAGAGGTTGAGGATCGAGGGGTTTGAGATACCCTCTTTCCATCAAGACTTTTAGTGCGCTAGTCAGGCTCATATAGAGAGGGCTGAAAGTTCTGCCCTGAGCTCGGGCTGGGCCGGCGGTTTGTAGGCTTGGATTGGCAAAAGGGTTGGCTGTGGCAACTGTATTAATTTCTGCGGGTTTGGGAATAGCGCTACTACCAGCATTGGCACTCCCTGAAATCACCCTCCTTGTCGCTTCACTTGTTCTGGGAATGATCCCACTATTGAACGCATTCTCGATCTAAACCCCCAATTCATGCAAACTTTTGAAAGTGAATAGCGGAGCGACTATCAACTTTTGTAACATATCATGCTCGAGGTTTCGCACTATCATCTGCGCTTGATCCCTCTCAGAAGGGCGACGATCTGTCATTTGTGCTGCCTTTGCTCTCCACCTCGCAACGAATTCCACAAAAGGCTCTGTTGGGTTCTGGCGAGTTGCTTCAAGCTCTTGGATGGTCATTTCAACTTGGGTGTTGTAGGAATACTGATCGACAAAGGCCTCAGCCAATTCTTCCCAGTTTTGCTTCATTGTATCCTCCAATTTGGCATACCAAGTGACTGCTACACCCGACAGGGTTCTTCCATACAGAGAGAGTTTCTGTGGCTTAGTTAGGTCCATTGGCTTCAGGATATCCAAGAAAAGCCGGATATGTACCATAGGATCTCCAGACCCGTCAAAACGGTCAATATATGGCATTTTGAATCTGTTTGGGAGCCGTACGGCAACCTCGGTGTACCCATCCTCAATGTCGGGAATGGAGTTAAGGCCATGTACTTTTTTGAATTGCTTCTCAAGGTTTGCAATTTTCACTGCAGTTAGATCGAGCTCATTAACATTAAGGGGATACAGCCTCTCATTAGGCTGCACCAGGGGTCTGAAAACTCGGGCTTGAGCCAACCCTTCTCGAGGATCTGGACCCTGCAAATCTTCAGCTAGCGGAAGTGGGTCAAAGTTCGGTTGGGGTCCCGAAGCTGGATGTGAGGCAGATGCCCTAGATGGGCGCTGCGTTTCAATACTGGTCTCGGCCTGCATGGCAGTTCCCTGATTTAACGCTGCTATCACGCTGCTTGGCCATTTGCTTGGGGATACGCCGGTGTAGAATTGTAGAGCTCTATCTTGTATTCTCCACAAAAGCCTCTAAAGATTCTGCCATCAAACTGAGTGCCGTTGTTTGATATTAGGGCTTTAGGTATGTCGAACTGAGTGATGATATTCTGCCAGACGAACTTCTTCACATCTTTTTCCTTGATTGTTGCCAATGCCTCTGCTTCCACCCATTTTGTGAAGTAGTCTGTTGCCGCGAGAAAAAACTTCCTGTTTCCAGGTGCTGTTGGAAGTGGTCCTACTATGTCCAAGCCCCACATTGCGAAGGGCCATGGGCTGGTTAGTGATAGGAGCTCTCTAGCTGGCTGATGTATTTGGTGTGCAAATTTCTAACATTTCTTGCACTTCTTTACATACTTCTCTGAGTCTGCTTGCATGTAAGGCCACCAGTATCGTTGCGAAATGGCTCTGTAAGCTAACGATCTTCCTCCTTGGTGGCTTCCGCACACCCCTTCGTGTATTTCGAACAAGAATTCTTCCACTTTGCTGGGGTGAACACACTTTAAATAAGGTCCTGAGAATGATTTTTCGTACAATGCCATAGAAGGGGAGAGCCAAAATCGCTGCGACTTTGCTCTAATTTTGTTGGCTTCCTTCTTTTCTTCTGGTAAGATGCCATCTTTTAAGAATAGTATAATGGGATCCATCCATGAGGGGCCTAGTTCGGCGCAACATACCTCTTCTGCTTCGGGGTCTTCAATGCTTGGTCTTGGTAAGTAGTCAATTAACAACGGATGAGGGATGGATGTATCTACCATTAAAGCAAAGCCTGCTAGTTCGTCTGCTCTGCTGTTTTCCTCCCTGCCAATCTGTTTTATCCTAACTACTTCGAATTTCTTGATCTCTTTTCTGACTAAGTCTTGATACTTAGTCATCCTGTCATCCTTTGCCTCGTAGTCGCTTGAAATTTGGTTTACCACCAGCTGTGAGTCGCTGTAAACCATTAGCTCGGTGGCCTTCATGTAGGATGCTAATTTGAGACCTACAAGAAGTGCTTCATACTCCGCCTCGTTGTTTGATGCTGGGAATCCAAGGTTGACTGATTGCTCCACAACCAGGTCGTCTGGTGAGATGAGGACTATGCCAAGTCCTGCACCATGCCGGTTGGATGCTCCATCCACAAAAAGCTTCCACATCTCTCCGACGAACAATTTCCAGCAAGTGGAGGGATCAGATGATACCGTGGGGTCAAGAATGTCGCTGGTGTTTTCTTCAAGGTCCATACTTGCTGTCTGCCCCTCGCTATCTGATTGAACCGAGTTTTTATTTGTTGGTGAGACTTGGCTTGGTGTAGCATGGTTTGCTTCTACCTTGCACTCTTTACTCTGGTCTGCCTTGGGGTTCGACTGAGTATCCTGCACCAGGGGTTGTGCTATTCCGGCGTCAACTTCCATCCCTAGTTCGGTTGTATTAGTCAGGTCGACTGGGCAGATATGATGACTTCCAGGAGTAAATTATGCGACAAAGTTTGCCAAAGCTTGGGGCTTTATCGCGGTTCTGGGTTGAAACTTGATGTCGAATTGTCCCAGCTCTACTGCCCACTTTAAGATTCGCCCAGCAAAGTTTGTCCTCTCAAACAAAGCTTTTAATGGGAAAGCTGTAAGGACGACTATGGTGTGGGCGTGTGTAGACGTCCCCGAACGTCCCGAGAAGAGACCCCCCGTGTTGTTCATTGGGCTCACTACAGTTCAGGACTCAATGTCACGGTCCTGTATCTAATCTCACAGAGTGCAATGTAAGACTGATGAAATCATCAAAGAGTCTAAATCCGGCAAATCATTTTGAAAACTGATTTTTTGAAAGAAGTGCCAAATATGGACTGCTTTGCCAAATACAGAGTCGCCACCTAAATATTTTATTTTGGAAAATTTAGGAAACCCTGACTCGTTGCCTAAGGCCACGTGTCCGTCATCACCAAAGTTGCCTCGGCTCGGGAACTTGGGTACGATTGGGGAAGGTCACTTCGTGAGCACCCCCACTCTCCCGATCAAAGGTCGGCCTCTACTAACCATGATATCGAGTTTTGAAAACATTATGCATTCTTATTCCGGTTATTAGCCTAGATTTACTACATTATGCGCACAACATACAAGTATAGACTGGGTCACCTGAATTGGAACAAAACATTTCATATCTGTTTATTTGAAAATGGTTTGATGGTGCTACCCGCAAGTAGGCTAAGACGTGGATTTGCCACCCTCGGATGGGCTTAGAAAACATGATTTTGCCACTATCTAGTGGGCTTAAAACTCATAATTAATGAATTGTTCCAATTCAAATAACCCAACCTTCATCCACAGGCATTCAGGCAGTTATATCATATAAGCACATAGCCTCATGGTAAGCATCCTATCATGGCAGTCACTCACACACATGCAAGGATGCTAAAGCATAAATGCTTACCGAGTACTTCAAGCTAAAACAAAAGCTTTATTAGAAATCCATGCATGCTCCTAACTATACAGAAATGCCTAATGCAACACATGCAAAATGCAACTAAGATAGGCTCGGCTATTCTAAAGATGGCATGTGAAATGCGACGGATAACATGTATTCAACTCAGAATTGAAATACAAATGCAGTTAGTATGATGCGCCGAGCCCGGTGCATGCAAGGCAGATGAATGGATGCAAACATGCTATCATACTATATGCTAATTGAAACATGCCCTAATCTAACCATCATAAGCTGGTAAATAAAAGGGAGAAGGACGTGGGGTTGGAAGACATACATCACACGCACGCACACTTATTACAGTTGTGCCCTCGCTCGGAGGGTCCGAATAAATAATACAGTTCGAATGAATAGTACAGCTAATTATTACACATCCACTAACTAACTAACAAATTAGCTAAGTAAGCTATAAATTGGCATGCAAATGGACTGCCCCGGCTCTATTTTGGATGACAATGAATGCATGCATGCTCGATGCACTTTGTCGATAAATTCCATCGCGATGCCTTGTCCCACCATTATTTGCAGCTGATTTCAGAAACTTACACAAAGCTCCAGGAGGCTGAAACTCCACCTTGGGAAGGCTGCCGACCAGCTCTTGGCTTGGGAAACACCCGCCGACCACCCCTCATTGTGAAAACCAAAAAAGGTGGTCGGCCTACTAGAAAACCTGGTCGGCCGACCGACCACTTTCTGCCCCTGGACTCTGGTTTTTCTACAACACAAGTAAGAAAGAGAGAAAGCAATGTATTTTCAACATATTTGTGCGCGACCACTCCCCCCGTCCTTGCACAAGCTCTAGGGAGTGTGGCCCTAGGTTCTCGAGCCACCAATCACGCATCTCGATGCATGATGATCAAGAGACCGAATTGCACGTTTTAATATGACATGAATGCAGGTATGAACATATGGAGCCAACAATTCTATCATAGATAATCAAGAATGTCGGGGACCGGGAATCGAGGCACGTTTCGTCACTTGGAGTATGAAACGCCCCTCGTTTCTCGTGCTTGGACTAAACCTTATTCCAAGCACCATGCAAATGGAATGGCATACACAATGTGACTAACATGCAACCTAGCATACGCAATGCTCTGTGCTAAAATGGCATACACAATGTGCATGATGTAACATGGCATACACAATGCTCTAAGATGCAACCTAGCATACACAATGTTATGGATTAAAATGGCATACACAATGCACGATGGACTTACACCAATATGAGTGGACCTCAGCCACACTCACATCAGTGGCCATTAGATGGAAAAGAGACAACCGAAATGCGTGCACACATGTACGAATACCGAGGACCGAACCTAAGGCATAAAATATTACTCTACCAAGGCATGGCAAGGGATGAAATATGGCATACAAACATGTAATTTCCAGCATTGAAACATGATGCTAGATGATCCCGAAACATGGAAATAAGGCACCCAATGCATGAAATAAGCCCCAAAATTCCAAGTTAGGCACATGTATTAAATTGTAAGTATACAAAGCAAGCATTATTTGATCATGAAGTCAAAAGACAGAGCCAAGGCAGTCCCAAAACATACACATTTCTAGTTTAGATCATGGCCAAAAGATGCTAACATGATGGACTAAAATAGCATGCAACAATGGCTAGCAAGCATGGTTTACATGGCATGTATATGAAGAAAATGATAACTCATCAAACCAGCCAAAAACATTGAATAAAACATGCCAAAATATGCCCAAATGATCACTGAAATACAGCCAATGCATGCAAAAATGAGGGGTTTCTTTGGAGGGCCTTGCAAGGGGTTGTTAAGCACATACAAGATAGACATGAAGTATAGTAAAACCACCTCTAGAAATAGATTATGAAAGCCCTAAAACTCACCAAATTGGTCCTGGAATGGGTCTAGGAAACATGCAAAGAAAGGCCCCTTTGAAAGGCCTTGAATGGAATTGTTCTACACATGCACTATAGACATAAAATATGATCAAAAGGGCCCTAAGCAGACCTAAGGCAGACCTTAAAACCCATAAAATTGGGCCCAAAAAGTGACTTCAATGCATGCAAAATAGAGCCCCTTTGGAAAGCCAATGATGCTAGTAAAGAAAATGAGGGGTGAGAGGGTCACCCCTCTATGATTTCAAAGCTCAAAACCTCATCAAAGCCACTGAAAATCCCCTAGATTTCAGTGGCTAAGAGGCCAAAACAAGTCCAATGCAAATGCTCTAATGCATAGCCCTAAATATGAAGGAATGAAGCATGCAAGGAAGGAGATGACTCCAAACATAAAAGTGACCTCAAGAAAACTTAAAGAGGAGGTCAAAAAAAGGCTTTTTTCAGTTTATAACAAATCTCGAAAATGCTCACAAATAAGGCTAAAATAGGATGCAAAAATAGCCCTAAAAGAGAGATAGAGGGTAAGGGGAAGTAGATGACCTCAAATAGAAAAGTGCCCTTAAACAAAGTTGAAGAGGAGCTCAAAATATGACACTTTCTAGTTTATGACAAAGCCAAGAAATACTTGCAAGTGAAGCTAAGTAATGAAGCAAAAAAATACAAGTTTAAGGGAAATAGACACTTACCCTTAAAGAGCCGACCTCCAGCAGCTTTTGGACCAAGTTGGTGAGTTTTCAACCTCTGCAAATGACTTCCAAGGTGCTGGAATGGATGATGGAGGTGTGGTTCTAAGGGTTGTAGTGCAAATGGACCAAGAAAATCAGGGTTTTGGGGCTTGGAATAGTGATAATGGAGGAGGGAGGTTATAATCTTTAAGCAAAAATGTTCAAACCTCTGATATGAAGAGGAGGGCCTCTCTTATAAAGAAGAGAGGACAAAGCTTCTCTTGGAAGCTTCAAAGATTCTCCATACACGTGTATAGAGGATGCACCAAATACCCCCCAGCTAGCACAGCTGTAAAGCATTCAGAGAGAGCAAAAAGCAAGAAGCAGACCAGCCAGTTCAAGTGGCCGGCCGACCACTCCCCCTGGTCGGCTGACCAGGGGTCAAAAGGTTCAAGCAAAATTGCTGGTCGGCCTACCCAGAAATGTGGCCTCCCAGATGAGTAGAACACAGCCCTGTAGAGAAAAATAAAAAAAATGTGACCCAAGAGAGAGAAAAGCTAGCTTTTAAGCAAGGTTCAAAAGGGTCAAGATGAATTTCTGGCCGGCCTACCCATATTGGTGGCCTCCCAGATGAACACAACACAATGGTGGTATGAAAAGTCAGAAAATGTGGCTTAAAAGTGAGAGAAACCAGCTTTCTGTCCGAAAAATCGACTTTTGGAGAGAGAAAATGAGAAAACTGGCTTTTTAGGGGAAGAGGTGGCCGGCCACCATCCTATCACCTCCCTAACAGTGAAAATAGGGTCTCTACCAAAAATGGACCAAAACGGATGCAAAACGAAGGTTCGGGGGCCAAAACACGCAGTTCAGGGCCCCGAAAACAGGCTGTTAGGCACCGGAAGTGGCGTATGACCACGAAGGTGGTCTCCCGGGCCACAGTGTCCCTTTAAAGGGAGGAAATAAGATGTGTGCCAAAAACCGAAGCAATCGGAGGTAGTTAAGAAGTCCCGAACCGAGGCACACAGTCGACGGCTCCGAAAATCGAAAACTAGGCTCCAAATGGGAAAAATGGCCTACAACCACGAAACGTAGCCTACGGCGACTAAGAGATGGTCTACGAGACCTCTCCCTCCCTTCGGAAAAAGAAAATAGAGAAAATAGGACCTGGTTCACGAACCGAGGCAAAGCACAAAAGAGCCCTGAAGTCCGAAGGCAAGGCTCGCAGCCGAGACTCTGAAACCTCAGAACGAGCACAATATGCAACATCACCGAGCGCTCAACTGGTGACGTCTGAGTCTTAAGGTCGGTCAAAAATGGGGTGTCTACAGCGTGGAAGTAGTGCGACAACTTTCTTGAGGCCATCATTAAGGCCAATGCCAGTTTTTCTAGTGGCAAGTACCTCGTTTCGGCGCCCAGCAATGTTTTGCTGACATAATAAATGGACAGATGTTGGATTCCATCTGCACAAACCAATACTGCACTAATTGCGTGCTGAGAGACTGCCAGGTACAAGAAGAGTTCTTCTCCAGGTATTAGGGTGACAAGCAGTGGTGGAGAAGACATGTATTCCTTCAAGTTTTCCAGAGCGCGGTCGCATTCTTCATCCCACTCGAACTTGGCTTTTAATGCTAGAAAAAATAGTCGTAGTCTGTTTGATGACCAGCTAATGAATCGGTTGAGTGCGGCTGCCATGCCGGTGAGATGCTGCACTTCTTTTACTAAGTTAGGCCTCTCCAAGTCCTGAATAGCTTTGATCTGGGAAAGGTCTGCCTCTATACCCCGGTTGGTCACCAGAAAGCCCAGGAATTTGCCAGATCCTACACCGAACGCGCACTTAGATGCATTAAGGCGCAACCTGTGTCTCTTCAGAATCTGGAACATCTCACCTACGTCCCTTAGATGGTCGTTCTCATCCTTGTTTTTGACCACCATATCGTCGATGTAAGCTTCCATTGTTCTGCCTAACAATGGCTCAAACATCTTGGCGACCATTCTTTGGAATGTTGCCCCTGCGTTCTTTAGGCCAAAGGGCATGACCTTGTAGCAATACAGTCCTCTTGGAGTTGTAAAGGACGTGACCTCCTGGTCTGGTTCATACATGGCGATCTGATGGTAGCCTCTGTACGTATCCAGAAAGCTAAGTCGGTTGTGCCCTGCCGTTAGGTCTACCAATTGATCTATCCGTGGTAGGGGGAAGTTGTCCTTTGGGCATGCTTTGTTGACTGTCTTATAGTCGATGCAGACACGCCATTTGCCATTCATTTTTGGCACCACTACTGTGTTGGAAATCCATCTGGGGTAGTGCACCTCTCTGATAGCTCCTGCCTTTAGCAGATTTCCCACTTCTTCCGCCACTATTTCGGCGTGGTAGAGTGCCGATCTGCGAGTGCACTGAATGATTGGTCTGGCGGATGGGTGGGCATTGAGTTGGTGACATATGAAGTTTGGATTAATGCCTGGCATGTCGTAGGGTGTCCAGGCGAACACTTCGATGTTAGAGGTCAAGAATTCCAAGACCTCTAATCTCTCAGTGCTGGATAATGACGAACCGAGCAAAAAGAACTTATCCGGGTTATTTTCATCTATTCTTACCTCTACCAAGTCTTCCACCGCTTTTTGATCAGCTGCTTTGCCAACATCTGCGAACAGTTCATTGCTCTCAGGTTCTTCCACCGAATGAACATATCCCTTGGCAGCGTGGCTGCCATTAACCGTGAAAAAGCATTGCTTGGACATAATTTGGTCTCCAAAGACCTCTTCAATTACCCCGGTTTCATTGGGGAACCGCATTACTTGATGGTAGGATGATACTACTGATTTCATGGCATGGAGCCATGTTCTTCGCAAGATTATGTTGTAAGTGGAAGGGACCTTCAACACCCAAAATTCCACTTGTTTTGTCACGCTTCCTGCCTTGACTGGCAGAATAATTTTGCCGACTGGCCATTCTGGCATTGAGTTGAATCCGATCAGGGGAGATACAGCTGGTGCCAGGTCTTTGTCCTCCAATTTCAGTTGTTTGAAGGTGTCGTAGTACATTATCTCACACGAGCTACCTTGGTCTATCAGAATTCGCTTGGCGTCGTAGTCCTTGACGCGGAGGGTGACGACCAGTGCATCGTTGTGAAGGCAATAAATTCTTTCCAAGTCCTTGTCTGAAAAAGACATGACGTTTGTGGCCTCTGTTCTCCCCTTTTTGATGGTAGGTTGGGCACTTAGTACCTCTCTTAAGTGCTCAACCTTCTTTATCATGCCCCTGAGCTCGCATACGCGCTCAGGTTCGAATACTCCATGAATTACGTTGATCACGCCTTGAGGTGGGGAGTCGATTGGCATACTGTTCGGATGGTTGTCATTCTGGGGGGCTGGCTGTGCCCCTCCTTCAATGTATTTGTCCAGGTGACCGGCTGCCATCAACTCCTCTAAATGTTGTCTCAATGGTGTACAATTTTTAGTGCGGTGCCCCTTTTCTTTATGGAAGGTGCACCGTGATCTTTCGTCGTAGTCCTTCTGAGCCTCTCCTAGCTTGGCAGGCCATCTGACGAAAGGTTCATCGCGTATCTCACTTCGAATTCAGTAGATTGGCTTTTTGAATACCGTGGTAATGACAGTGCGGACTCTTAACCATCTTTTATCTTGGTCTTCTCCGTTGTCCCGCCTGCTTCATCCGTTTTTGTTCGGACGTTCTACCGCGTTGACCTTTGCCGCGGTCTTTTTATCTGGTACTACTGTCGTGCTAGACTTTGCTTTAGCACGGGCGCCATCTTCTTCAACCCGAATGTGCTGGTGCACTCTCTTTATTAAGGCCTCCGTCGTGAGAGGCGGTGTCATAGTGATTGAGTCCCTTAGTCTGTTCCCGACTGAAAGGCCTCTTTTGTACTGTGCGATGGTGAGATTGGTGGGGCAGTCCCCAATCTGGTTGAAGGTCTCCCAGTAGCGGTTATTGTAGGATTTTAATGACTCTTTTCACCCATGTCGATGGAGAGTAGTTGATCAATTTCCACCGGGGTTTTGGTGTTCGTTCTGAACCTTGTTACGAACGCCTCCACCAATTGCGCCCAGGAGGCTATGCTGCCTTCTGGAAGTTTTTTGAACCAAGTCAAGCCTAGGTCACCAAGGCTTGATGGGAAGAGGATGCACATCAAAGCCTCGTTTCGTCGATATACCGCCATAACCTGGCAGAAGTGGCTTAGGTGCATATAAGGGTCTGTTTTCCCTTCGTACGTGGTAAATTTAGGCTGGACGAAGCCTGAGGGTAATGATGCGTTCTCAATCGCCGGAACGAACGGCGAGCTATGTAGTCTTGCCAATGCTTTATCTGTTGGTTCGTAGGCAAGGTGTGGTACTGGCATTCCAACCTCGATGCTTCCATGCGTCTGAGGAGCCAACCGCCAAAGGGCTGAAACTCTATGTGGGTCGCGTGTCCTGGCATCCTCCTTCTGTTGCACCCTTTCTTCAAGCACGGTCCGTAAGTCGGACGATCTAGGCAATTCCATCTGCCTGGATGATGTTTGGTGCGAGTGTGAGGACCGATAGGTGCTTCCCTCTGTGTAAGACCTTAGTGATCTCGTTCTCTCAGACCTGGAGTAACGAGTTCTGGAAGTCCCTGATTGAGTGTCGCTCGTCCTGAGGCTTCTACTCCCTGCTTGCGATGTCGTGGTATGCCTACTATGATCTTCTGAGTGGCGAGGAGGTGCATTGCCTTTGCACCCCTCTCCTGTCGCCACCCCTTTTCCCTTGATCTGGCGCTTCATGGCCTCCATGTCCGCTGCCATCTTCCTTATTAATTCATCTTGCTCCTTCACGCGGTCCTTCAGAACTTGAGGATCAATCCTCCGCCTTTGTCTGTCAGGATTTTGTGAACAAGAGTGACGGGGGCTATTATTCCGCCTCCTCCCCCTTGCATCCCTCCTGGGATTCTGTCGCTGTGGCTCCAAGTCCACCATAGGAGGGATAGAAGGTAGGCCTTTGCGCCATGCACCCCCCTCTGGTGTTTGTCCGTCGATGGCGGACTGCAGCAAATCTTTGTTGTGCGCCATTGCTTCTAAAGAGGAAAAGCTTGATCAAGAGGTTTTGTTCTAGTCTGATTTTCCCACAGACGGCGCCAATTGTACGGCACGAAATATTCTTCCCGTATAATCCTGTTGATCAAGTTTGCGCTCCTCCGTACGACGTCGCTTTATCCCCTGAAAATACAAACGTGAGCTAACCGGCAGGTGTGTGCCGGATACCTCTCCGATGCCTAAGTCAGTAAAACAGACAAATAGACAAAAGCTCTGTGTATTCGAGAATCAAAGTTGTGTTACCTCTCTATAGGTGATGTTTGTGAGCTTTTATAGGTTCCGTGTGGCACAATCCTAGTAGGACTTTTACTCCTCCATGTAGAGTCCTCCTAGGATTCACTCTCCTGAAAGATAATGCTTATCCTTCAACACCCCCCTCACTGCTTAAACCAAGTGAGATGGTCTTACCATGGTTGGACTCCAACATGACCGAGGTAAGCATGGCTATGCTAAGCCGGAGACTAGACCGATATAACTCTACCCCAGTTCTTCCATTCACTGCTCCTACCACGGTTTTCCCAGTGCTGACCATAGTATTGCTCAGACAGTGCTAACCATTAGCTAGGTCCGACAGAGCTAGCTGCGCTATACCGTGACCGTACTAACTCTGAGTGCGGCAACCTGGCGACCGAGCTATCCGTAGCATTCTCCTGGACCAAGATAACAATAGGCTCTCAGGGACCAGACTAACTTTAGGGCCGTCTGGGACCGGACTAACTTCAAGGTTCTGGGACCGGACTAATTTTCAAGGTTCTTGGGACCGGACTAATTTTCAAGGTTCTGGGACCGGACTAATTTGCAAGGCCTTTTTACTCTGCCCTCCGTATTGTGGCCCATAACGGCCCATTGCCCAACTCGGCCCAATTTATAAATATAAATTACCCTTTCAATTAGCATAATATAATTTTGCCGCAAAAATCAAAATTAAATAGTGACAATATTGCACAAGTCGCAAGATCGAAAATCCGCTATGCTCGTAATCATCTCTTGCGCCACAGGTGACAATTATCCAAATTTTAATTTAATTTATGCGCAAAATATTGGTTTTCGGGAGTAAATCTACAAAGATTTCTCTCAACCGAACAACCTCCCACTGACTATGGCATGTCAAAGCATGATAAATTTCATACAATAGCATCTTAATGTAAATTTACAAACATATTCATTTAATAATGGAATTCAAATAAATAAATAAAAAACTAATCATGCTTCTTTAATTGCAACATATTACAAGCCCCAAAAATATGTTGTATTCAATATTCAGATTATGCCATAATAAAAAGTACATCATTTTGAAATTTTTGGAATTTTTCTGAATTTTTCTGGAATTCTAAATAACTAATAAACACACATAAAATTAGAAATAAAAATTCCAGAATCTGATAAACTAAAAAAAAAATACCAGTAAATAGTAAAACATTTCAGAAGTCTACAATAAAAATTTCAACCCTAGAAAATTATTCATGCAATACCAGAAGCATTTTAAAGCATAAATAATGAATTATTCTCACAGAAAAAATACTTTTTATTTTCATAAAAATTTCAAAATTTTACAGAACATGGAAAATTTAATTCTGAGTCTAACGGTACCAACCACGCATAAAACAAATCTATAACGAATTAATTATGACCATTTAACGCGATTCAGAATTTAAAACAGAACAAACAGTGCCTTAGTACCAGCAGCCAAGCCAACCAAGCCGTGGAGGAAAACAGGGCGGCTCAGCGCACAGCTCAGCACATGGCCCAGCGCACGGCACGCGCGTGGACAGCACCATTGATGCGCGCGTGATGGCATGTGACAGCGCGTGTAAGCACGTGTAAGCCATTCACGACATCAAGTGGCGCGTGTGGACCACGCGCCGCCTTCTAGGGTGTTTTTTGGTCCAATTTCGGTACTGCCAGACTCCTTTTTCCAAAATAAAATCATTTATGGTATTAAAAATGACATTAATGAACATAAAAATATGATTTTTTTTATGCTCTTAATCTAATGAGAGTTGACATTTTCCTCCTTTATAAACATTCATGTATATAATGTGTACATATATATATATAAATATGCACATGATTAAAGAAAATACGAAAATAACCATTCATGCTCTGATACTAATGTAAAACAAAGTATAACGCAGCGGATGAAAAGTTTTCATAGTCATACCTTTTCAGCAGAGTCTGAAGTGAAGGATCTCGTGGGTAAATCACGTGCTTCCAGGGAGTGAACAACCAACCCAGCAGTGGAGTGATATTACAAAATGAATATCACCCACACAAATCACAGTGCAAAATGGCTTGATCGTTGTTTTTGGGAGAGAGACAGTATATTGGAAAAACATAAAACATACGTTGTTTTTCTCTTTTAATCACCAATATCCCATATCATATCAGATATATAGGATAATATCTCATCTATCAATATCAGTTGATATGATAGACATGGATATCCTGAGTGGTTATCCAAATAAGTTTTGAATTCAAATTCAAACTTACATGGATAAGGTTCAAAAGGTTCAGGTTTAAAAAGTTCAAAGGGTCATGCCACATGGCGCCTAATTTCTAGCATCTCCCACTCGCACATGAGTTGGCATGACACTGCCACATCTCTATCTCAATCTCTCAAAAAATGAACAATCTCATACTAGCCAATGCACCGTGCGACTGCTGAGAACACCTGCATGTGGGAGCTCTATACTAGAAACTCAAAATGAGCCAGCATAGAGACATCGACCCAAAAAGAACAGAAATAGTGTCTCATATACCCAGACCCATCTAATTACACCGGTCCAAAAAACATCTCTAATCCCTCAAAAAGAGCATATTTGACCCTCTCAATTCTTGCAATATATTCACACTCAATCCGCCTCCCATACAAAGCGATTTGAGTTGCCGATAGTGAATATACAGCAGTGGTGTAATACTAGATGATCTTTCCTTTGCCCTCATGCCATTTAGTTTACGATTGACCGCTTTCCTAGTGATGTCCCTTAAGGCCGAATCATACATGACCGCATGCAACATACCAAAGTAGCAGAACATCAACCCCTTATCTTATGACATAGTCAAGAGTCACAAAATGGTACATAAATGAAAGTCATATCAATAATGACATGTAAGACTCACACGGTGAGCAAACAGGGATCCATTCTCTCACCTCATTACTCAGTCGCCAAGCACATATAGTATGAATACATGTTACGGTGGAGTAACTCTTCCAAAAGAATGAAGTCATCCTCGATACACCGTACAGATATTAGTCTAGTCACTTTCTAGCGCCTAACCCGAATTCTTTATTTGCTCGCCTTCTAGGCAAAAAATGAGATCTTGCATCTAGCTAATCATAACAGGCACAACATGGAAAGTGGGTACTAAAATCTATGTTCGGTCCTTAACACGACCTCATCTTGGTTGTAACCAAGGCGACATACATAGTGGATTATTTAAACCTCTCTTGGCTCCAAATAAAAATAAACCACTAGTCTCATCATTGCTCGCTCCCAAGTGCCAAGAGCGATTGCTCGTGCGAGTGAGCCAATCTTGCCTGCTGACATTATCATCTGCTAATCATTATGACACAAACCATAATAGTGTCAACATCCCATCATCTCACAACAAATAAGTGATCGATCTAAAAAAAATATGACCACAACTTGCGCAATTCTAGATTCCAAACATAAGCCTTATCAGCACCTCTTGCGATAAGTAAATACAATGGAATCCACCATATGCGTAACATGACCATAGTTTGCACAATTCTGGATTCCAAACATAAGCCTTATCAGCACCTCTTGCGATAAGTATATACAACAGAATCCACCGTATGCGCAACATGACCACAACTTGCACAATTCTGGATTCCAAACATAAACCTTATCAGCACCTCTTACGATAAGTGTATACAACGGAATCCACCATGTGCGCCTTACATGAAGTGATTCAAGATCACTACCTCTTGCGCAATAACTTCTCTAAAGATATTTTGGTGACCAATTTGCGTTCATTCTGGGTGCGCCCAACTAGCGCATTGAATCATACACAGAGCAAATTAATATACTACTTAGTAAAACATTCTATCCACAATCTAATGAGCAAGGTCAATGTCTAAACAACTCAGTTGACCATTTACCAAAGATAACACTTATCATGCCGAATACGCCCACATAGTGTACTTTAGGCTCCCACAACAAAGAAAAGATCAAGGAATATAGGTCATCTGTTTCTCCCAAAGACAATCCGATAATTCACTCAATAGCTAAGGTTTTGGCTTTTACCGATAGGTAAGTCAATGGGTTTGCAATTTTGCATCTAGAATCGTTCTAGGATATTCCTTATGTAAGTCATCGAAGACAAAACATGAATTCTCCCAAAACAATCCCTAAGGATCGTACATCCGAGCATATAAATTACATCACCCATGTCCATCATATCTAAAACAGAGGACTGCCCACCCTAGGTGGCGACAACCCTATAAATTCCTGGCTTATAATGACTAAGTAAGGAAAAACTTCTTTTGGACCATTGATCATGCCTCAGTGGTCTTCATCGATCATCGTTGGCCTATCATGGCTTGACGAAATCTAAGAACCACTATTTGGATAACTATTTTAGGCTGTAAAAGATTTATTGGAACTAGTAACCTTTTTGCGCTCCTAACTTTTCACCATAAAAACAGAAGGTAAATCCCTACGGATCTACTTATCCAATTCTCTAACAAGAAAGTTGGGTCACAATGTCCACAAATCAATGTTCCGAACTTATGTCAATCATAGCCTAAGTCAAAATAACCTCACTCCCCAGGAGGAAGTCTTCTCATGGTCTACACTTTCCTCAATGGTGCGACTTTTCGGTATCTAGCGAGCCTTATGCCTCAACAATGACTGTCCAAATTACGCATAACTTTAGAACAGTTTCGCGTCATAATGGAAAGTCAACCAAATTATAGAAATGGTTAATCCTCAAAAACTTTATCTTAAACTGCGCAACATTAATCCACTTTCTAAAAACAGGGAACTAGAGCCTTTGGCATTATCTTAGGGTCTTTATCATCTTGCGGAGCAATCATGAATGTTTCTCTCTCAATCACCAAGTGATGACGTGAAAAAATTTCACAATTGCTACCACGCAACTAAGAATGTAGAGTATTCTTCTTTAACGGATTAATCCATTAGTAGGAACATCGCTCCCACTGTCCCTAGGATATTGAAAATTTCTTTCCATTCTCAACTAGGCTACATAAAGCGCTATGCTTAGAATTCTCTGTCTTATAGAGTTCCAAAAACTCTATTCACGTCACATTTACTAAGAAAACTTTATGTGACTTAGTTACACTACCACAAAGCTGCTTACCTATATGCGCATGACCCGGAGGGTTTACATGACAGCATATAATAATGTGCCACATAACCCTATGTGTATACAAGACAGCATATAATAATGCGCCACATAACCCTATGTGTATACAAGACAGCATACAATAATGCGCTATAGAACCCTAGGTCTTAACTTCGCAACCTTATGAGAAGTAAAATACGAATAAGCTGCTTTGATGGTTACAGTTCGCCCACAAATGGCTCTCTGCTAATCCATTACTTAAATGGAGTGTAAAATCTGATATGAAGGACACTTAGTTAGGGATATAGGCAACAAACTAAAGTGCAATTTCCAATTAGGAAACATTTTTGCGCCATCATCCACCTAACATTAACAATATTTAATTCTTTATCTCTACTACACCATTGTGTTGTTGAGTACTAGGAATAATTAATTTTCCAAGCATCCATTTCTCTTCACAGAGCTTTCTAAAAAAAACTCAAATAGATACTCGCCGCCTTGGTCAAAACTAAAAACACAAAAGCTCTTATCTAATTGATCTCGACCTCATATGTGCAATGTCAAAATTCATCTCAAAACTTTTGACTTATAGGAGATCAAATAGTCTTGACTCAGATGCGTATCGTAATCTATAAATATGTCGAGATTGAGGCTTAGCTATCATATCCTTACACATATCTAGTCACAAAAATCATAGTGGACTAAATACGCTAAGACAAATGACCTTCTACGACTTTCCTACTTACTTGTGCGCAACCATTGCGAACAAAGTTACACATTCACATGAGAGCAGGATGTCATAAGCGAGTGGGCCTAAGAAGGCCTACTCAAACCATCGTGTCATCATCTCATTAATGTGATTAAGTATAATAAGCCACCGGTTCATGACCAATGTCATAAACTAATTCCAATCATCTTAATGTGTGAGTTCTCGAAGACAAGTTTTAAAGGTTTAGGCCCAATTAGGTAATGACTAATTCATATTCACTAGATCATAAAAGGATGTCATGGAGATATCAAGTGCGCCTAAGTTACAAATTTAACTAGTAAGTGCTAATCCCCTACACTTTTAAGTTAATTTTATTCTCCATACACTTTACTGCATCTAATTGAAAGATGATGATACTCCTCTTGCCATCCCTGTTTTTTGCTTCATAGTCACTTGCAATTAATTCTACTATTCACAAGAAGGAGAGAATAAGCTATCAATCTATGACAGCTCCTGAAGTAACTTAAGCGCGAATTAGGCTAAAGAGTCTAATTCAACACAATGCTCTCACAAGCGATGCGTCAAATTCTTAGAGTCATGACAACCTTGACCTTTTCATTACTATGCTGCAACGTTTGCACTTAGTGGTAAACATTATTAAAAAACGTTAGCCTAGCTAAGGAATCATACAAAGAAGCCCCTCCTCATGTCTCACACTCAAGTGTGAAAACAGTAAGTGTCCAGACTTAGATAAGTTGGCAATGCTAATAGAATTTGCAGCCACTAAGCGCTAATTTTTTCACTTAATGTTAATAGATTTTGCAGCTTCTAAACATTAATCTTTTCACTTAGTGTTAATAAATTTTGCAGTTTCTAAGCGCTAATCTTTTCACTTAGTGTTAATAGATTTTGCAGCTTCTAAGCGCTTATCTTTTAACTTCACGTGATATTTCAACACACATGATATTTCAACGCATACTATTATAGTGCATGAAATTTTGCTCCACCCACTCCCAATAATTGGGTAGAGAGCAAAACACTGCTCATACTGGCTACTTGTCTTACACTTAATGACTAATTTATTTAAGCTCGCGTTTTTTGGATGACGTGACTCTTGAATGTTACTTCATCCAATAATGTAACATTATTTACAAGTCAAATTACAAAGTCAATTCGCACAGCTCAATAGTCAAGATCATATACAGATCTATTGAGGGCTTACTAATTTCATAACTCCAAAACTCGCTAACCAAAACTACGTAGCATGCCGCTAACCATAGTGCACACATTAGTTTTTCAGCGCTGCTACAGACCCCCACTGGGGGTTGACCCCCAGTGACGTGGCAGCACACCATTCGTCGAAATAAAAAAAAAAAAAACAGTTTTTTTTTTTGGCCAATGAGAGGCCAACACACACGACCCCCAGTGACCCCCACTGGGGGTCTTAGGCATTTTTGTTAGTTTTTATTGTGCCAAACAAGGCAACAAAACCACAGCGACTTTGAGTCATGTTTCTTTACTTTGGCTCAATTTAAGTCTGAGCTAAAGTCTCCAAGACTTTTGCTCATCTAAAGAATAGGATTACATTGTTCACATTTGAACATCTCTACTGAGTCTAGATCAATCAATTAACTTCCATAAGCTAAGTCAATTTAGAGAGAAATTCGTATTGGGATTAATTTTGATTCGTATAATATAATTTTGCCGCAAAAATCAAAATTAAATAGTGACAATATTGCACAAGTCGCAAGATCGAAAATCCGCTATGCTCGTAATCATCTCTTGCGTCACAAGTGACAATTATCCAAAATTTAATTTAATTTATGCGCAAAATATTGGTTTTCGGGAGTAAATCTACAAAGATTTCTCTCAACCGAACAACCTCCCACTGACTATGGCATGTCAAAATATGATAAATTCCATACAATAGCATCTTAATGTAAATTTATAAATAACTCATGCTATATTCATTTAATAATGGAATTCAAATAAATAAATAAATAACTAATCATGCTTCTTTAATTGCAAAATATTACAAACCCAAAAAATATGCTGTATCCAATATTCAGATTATGTCATAATAAAAAGTACATCATTCTGAAATTTTCTGAAATTCTAAATAACTAATAAACACACATAAAATTAGAAATAAAAAATTTCAGAATCTGATAAACTGAAAAAAAATATACCTGTAAACAGTAAAACATTTCAGAAGTCTACAATAAAAATTTCAACCCCAGAAAATTATTCATGTAATACCAGAAGCATTTTAAAGCATAAATAATGAATTATTCTCATAGAAAAAATACTTTTTATTTTCATAAAAATTTCAAAATTTTACAGAATATGGACAATTTAATTCTGAGTCTAATGGTACCAACTACGCATAAAACAAATCTATAACGAATTAATTATGACCATTTAACGCGATTTAGAATTTAAAACAGAACAAACAATGCCTTAGTACCAGCAGCCAAGCCAGCCAAGCCGCGGAGGAAAACGGTGCGGCTCAGTACGCGGCTCAGCGCACGGCGCGCGTGCGTGGCGCGGACGGTGTGCGCGCGGACAACGCCGCTAATGTGGGCGTGATGGCGCGTGGAAGCGCGTTTGGCGCGTGACAGCGCTTGTAAACGCGTGTAAGCTATTCACGGCGTTAGGTGGCGCGTGCGGACCACACGCCGCCTTCCAGGGTGTTTTTTGGTCCAATTTCGGTACTGCCAGACTCCTTTTTCCAAAATAAAATCATTTATGGTATTAAAAATGACATTAATGAACATAAAAATAGGGTTTTTTATGCTCTTAATCTAATGAGAGTTGACATTTTCCTCATTTATAAACATTCATGTATATAATGTGTACATATATATATAAAAATATACACATGATTAAAGAAAACACGAAAATACCCATTCATGCTCTGATATCAATGTAAAACAAAGTATAACGCAGTGGATGAAAAGTTTTCATAGTTATACCTTTTCAGCAGAGTCTGAAGTGAAGGATCTCATGGGTAAATCACGTGCTTCCAAGGAGTGAACAACCAACCTAGTAGTGGAGTGATATTACAAAATGAATATCACCCACACAAATCACAGTGCAAAATGGCTTGATCGTTGTTTTTGGGAGAGAGACAATAAATTAGAAAAATATAAAACATACGTTGTTTTTCTCTTTTAATCACCCATATCCTATATCATATCAGATATATAAGATAATATCTCATCTATCCATATCAGTTGATATGATAGATATAGATATCCTAAGTGGTTATCCAAATGAGTTTTGAATTCAAATTCAAACTTACATGGATAAGGTTTAAAAGGTTCAAGTTAAAAAAGTTTAAAGGGTCATGTCACATGGGCACCCAATTTCTAACATATATATATATATATATATAAATATATATTTATATATATACAGAGAGAGTGTGTGTGTGTGTGTGAGAGAGTGAGGTTAGTCATGTTTTAAGAGAGAGAGAGAGAGAGAGAGAGTAGGAATGGCAACGGGGCGGGGCGGGGCCGGGGATCACCCTCCCCGTCCCCGATCCCCGATGGTGGAAACTCCCCCCGTCCTCGGTCCCGACCCCGACGGGGAGCTCATCACTGCCCCCGCCCCCGTCCCTTCACGGGGATCGGGTTTCTCCGACCCCGAAAAGTCCCCGACCAAAAGAGAAGAAAAAAATAAAATAAAATAAATAAATAAATTAGTTCCATGATTTCTTCAAACTACAACAACAACAACAACAATTATTAACAATGTTGTTCATTACCATTAACAATCTCATGAGCTCAAAAATTTAAGATGTAACAAATGTAAATAAAAAAAAAATTCAGATCTAACAGATCTGTTGTTCATCACCATTAACAATCTGACGAGCTCAACAAAAAAAAAAAAAATAGATCTAACATATATATATATATATATATATATATATTTTCAGATCAGATCAGATCATACATCACCAGATCAGATCACACACACACACACATATCTAACACACACACACAGATCTAATCTAACACTGATCACCGTGGTGGGAGGAGGGAGAAGACGTCGGAGATGGGAGGAGGAAGAAGGCGTCGGAGATGGGAGGAGGAGATCACCGTGATGGGAGGAGGGATGGGAGGAGCCACCGCCGCCACTGCCGACGCCATAACCGTGAGTGAGTAGCACCTGATGGGAGGAGTCGTGATGGGAGATAGGAGGAGGAGATCGCCGTGATAGGAGGAGGAGATCGCCATGACTGTGAGTGAATAGCACCTGCAAAGAGAGAGAGAGAAAGGAGAGACAGTTTGTGTGTGTGTGTGTGTGAGGAGTGTGTTTACCAAGCCCTAACATATACACATATATTATATATATAGACGGGGGTAACTTAGTAATTTCCTGTCGGGGGAACCGGGGCGGGGATCGGGGCCGGGGTCGGGCCGGGTCCGGGACTGAAATATGCATCCCCGTCCCCGGCCCGAATGTCATCGGGGATTAAAATTTTAATACCATCCGCGACCCGTCGGAGGTGTTTTTCAAAGAATAATCATTCAATTCGGGGTTGGGAGATCGGGTCCCGTCGGGCCGGGTTACAATTGCCATCTCAGAGAGAGAGAGAGAGAGTGTGTGTGTGTGTGAGAGAGAGAGAGAGAGAGAGTGAGGTTAGTCATGTTTTATGTCACACTTGGGAGCGCTATTCCAATGCCTATCCACACTCGTGAGCTGTATGTGAAGGTGACGAAGCCAAAGTTAGCCCCTTTCCTGCTCTCTCTCTGGATAGATAGATTCTCTCTATCCCCAAGCGTTACGTTTTCGAGCACTCTCAAACCCTAATTTCAGATTGAAGCCCTAATCTCTTGTGGCTGCTCTGCTGATCGGCAAATGCAGTGTAAAGGTGAGAACTTTTGCGATTTTGAATTTTAATTTTTTTATTTTGCAAGTTTAATTGTGAAATGTAGTTGTAGAACTTAATTGTTGGTCTTAAAAACTACCCATTTCACCGTTCTGTTGCTTTGATCTGCAAAATGTGGATTTTGTAGAGATTTTTTGAGGATGAGGTTTGATAATTTGTTACTCGATTTGTGCTTCTCTCTCTCTCTCAAATCTTCACATTAGAGTTCTGCGACTTTGATTTGACAATTTAGCTTTCTATCATTTCAAATTTGATCTTTCTCGTTTGTATTCCGTTTTTGGGTTTTCAAATCTCCATGGTTTTCATTTTGGGTCTTTATCTATTCATTGTTATTTTCTTGGGAAATAATTCATTGTTATTTTCTTGGGAAATAGTGGAGGGTTCTGCTGTAATTTGCATAAAGGCTTTAAACTTACTTCTGAGAAGAGAAGACTAGATGTTCTAGAGTTAATGCAAGCGATAGAGGTTTTGTTACTTACCTAACTGCATTTTCAATTTTCTTTGTTTTTGGTTGTTTTAAATTGCAGATTTATAATGTTGGTAGTAGGATGGTGTGAACTTGAAGTTTTGGCCCCTGTGCCATTTTGGCTCCTCGAATGTTAATTGGCTCGATTTTGACCATGAATTTATGATTTTGTCTCAATTTAGTTCAATTGATTACAATTGTTAATGTTTTTTAATAGAAAATGCACACATGAGCTGTATGTGTTATGGTTTTATAGGCAAAATTGTAAACTTTTTTGACTCAGTGACTTTACCCCAACCATCTCAGTGACCGTTTTGCATTAAAAACACTAATCGGTGTTATCAAATTGACACAAATCTAAAATTAAGGGTGGAAATCGATTTAATTGAAATTACTGGGACCAAAATGACACAAGGGACAAAATGCAGGAACTATCGATGTAATTTGTCATTTTTTGGTTCAAATTGTCTTGTCCAAATTGCAAATTAAAAAAAAAAAAAGAACCCCTAAGAATTCTAAACCTGAGATCCAGATCAGGTGTTTGAAGCGTTGCTCCAGGAACTGACCTTCTCCGTTTGTTCCTATTAATTTGACAAAGAAATTTTTTTTTTCACTCCAAAGTAATGATATACAAACAAATTCTTTTAGATATAACTTCATATCGCTGTTTATTTATCTATTTTAGCTATTCATTTAATACTTTTATTTCTATTTATATTTTCTGCATACTCAAACTAACACTGCACCTCGAATTTTATATTTTAAGATTTTTCTGTCATTATAACTACGATCTCTCTCCCTCTCTCTCTCTCTCTCTATGTATATATATATATATAAATTTATTTTTTAAGCAATCCATAACTACCACTGGTTCTACAGTTAGTATGGATTCACAGGACTGGTGGATATTTTATGTTGCCTTGCCTGATGGATATTTTACTCTCTCTCTCTCTCTCTCTCTCTCTTATGCACACACACAGAGCATATATTTCTTAGTGTTTTGGTACTTGGAAACGGACATAATTTGCTTCCTTTGTTTCAAAATTGTATTGTGGAGGTCTAGCAAATTTGTAGGGTTTGATTCTGGAGATCTCTAGAGCTTATGGAGGTTGGCGAGAATTATAGTTTCTTGTCCCGGTTTTATTTGATTTGTATTTTCTTTCCTGTGGTTGCAGACGTTTTGACAACTGCTGGATGGTTTGCCTTTGAAGTTCTTCTATGAGGAAATTTGTAATTTTTGTCTTAAAGCATTGATTCCAACTGGAGATTTCCAGTTTTCCAAAATTGTGAAAGCTTGAAATTTCTTTTTTCCATTGAGGTATACTTGGCCTTTTGGTACTGGTGTTCATTGATTAGAGCAAAGAAAGGAAATTGTTGTTGATGAAATAGTGCTGCAATAAGTTGGTAAAGATGTTATTCAACAAAGAAATCGAGGATTTGCATGATGATGGCTTTGAGGGGTCAATTAATGAAAGTCGTATTTTTACAGAGGTGTTCTTTGGAAATGACTGCGATACAACTAGTAAGAGGTGTCTTGTTACTGGAGTTATTAATTTTGAATGTGATTACAGTAGGCACACAGACATGTTGCTTTGCTCAAACAATGAAAAGTCAGCCATAACAAGTCAGGTGGGTTCTTGTAATGTAAAGGAGGATTCAAAAAAGAATTCTGGTAAGCAAATGAAGTTAGCAGTAGATGAGCTTTCTTATTCCAGACCTAATTCCAGAGGGATTTTGAAATCATCAGCTCTCTCAAAGGAAGTAGTTTCTGGTATGTCAGCTTCACAATCAATCTGCCACACTATAATGGGTCGTTTAGTTGAATCATCCGGTCAGGGTGTTACTTCTAGTTGCTATCTGCTAAAGCAGCATCCTGAAATAAACTCAGGAGGTGAAATAGGTGACAGAGATGTTTCTAATCGTAGGCTGGAGAGCTTGGATGGAAGTGATGAGAAGGAAGTGAATGCAAGTAAAGCTATTGCTTCACCTGTTTCTCAGGAGAGCTTTGCGTCCAAGCTTTTAGTTGCAAGTCCATCAGTCACTGTTGCAAATAATTCTGGATCTCACCGATGTGCCGAGGAAAGAACAAAGGCATCCAACTCTAGTGAACTGTCAATGGCTAAAATATCGTTGAATAGAGTTTCCATGAAGGATCCCCGTCCTCCTCTCCGCAACCACATCCAGAACCTACTTAGAGCAGCAGGATGGCAGATTAGGAGGCGTAAAAGAGAAGATAATATTAGTGGGGAATTTCTTTATTTGTCACCTTGGGGAGGAAGACCTATTCGTGAATTACGTAGAGTTTGGAACTTATGTGGTCGGAGTTTGCTTGCTGATGGAAACATTGTTGTGCGAGAAGATAGTAAACTGTGGACTGATATGACTCATTTCTGGTCTGATCTATCTAATACATTTATCAAAATCGAGGAAGAATTGAACAATACAGAAACTACTGCACTGGCACGTCGGTGGTATCTTCTCGATCCCTTTGCTAATATGGTGTTAATTGACAAGAAGCTTGGCACTCTAAGAGCAGGAAAAGTAGTCAAAGCAAGGAGAACTTTGGTGATTGATACATCTGCAAAAGATGATTCTGTTTTGGCCTTGAAAAATGCCAATGGCATTGGAAACCAGTTGGAGAGACCTTCAACATATCGACTTTGTTATTCTTCTGTGGCCAGTGAAAGTGCATTGACAGTTTCTGAGGGAATTCAATGTAGGGATTTCTCTGGGAACAAAAGAAGCAGACTAGATCTGAGTTCTTTACAAGCTTATGGGTCTGATGGGACTAGTGATCATTTTAGTAGTTGCTTATTTGAAGTTCCCATCACTTCTGGAAATGCACATGTCATGCATGGAGGGCATGAAACTGTCTCTCGTCATCATGATTGCAATACAAATTCCCCAAGCTGTGCTAGACACAGATCTGACCATGGCGAGGAAATGGTTTTGGAAGTAAAAAAAAATGTATCCAAGGGTGAAGAAGGCAAAACTTTCAGGGGAAAATTTACTGAGAAGGTGGAAAATCAGCTGAAGTCGTTTATTTGCTCTTCTCAACGCCGGAATGGGAAGAAACTGTCAACATTTGGGAAGTTCCATCAAAATTCTGGTAGTGCTAAGAAATCTAACCAGTTCTTTTCCGAGGAGTTGAACTTTAAAAATATTACTGTTGAGGTCCCTCTTCATGTAAAAAATGAGTCTCTGCACCCTGAAGCTTGGAGGCAAGACATCAAATCAGAAAAAGCTGAATCTCAAAATGGACAGAAGAGATCAATTACATGCCAGCTTAAGGATGATGACCTTTTGATTTCGGCTATCATAAAAAACAAAACTTTCGGATCAACTGCCAAACGATCTGCTTGGAAATGCAAATCAGCATCTCTGAGAAAATACAAGAGCCAAAAGGGCAGTTGTAGGTTGCTTCCAAGGAGCTTGGGTAAGGGTGGAAAGCACATTGACGGGAAGTGGTCCATGTTTGGTTCAAGAACTGTATTATCCTGGTTGATCGACTCTGGGGTTGTTTCTCTTAATGAAGTTATTCAATACCGGAATCCAAAGGATGAATCTGTGGTGAAAGATGGCTTGGTTAATCTGAATGGGATCTTATGTAAGTGTTGCAATAAGGTGCTCTCTCTCTCTGAATTCAAGGTTCATGCTGGTTTCAAGCTGAACCGTCCTTGTTTGAATCTTTTTATGGAGTCTGGTAAGTCATTCACTTTATGCCAGCTTGAGGCTTGGTCAGCTGAATACAAGGCTAGGAAAAGTGCCACTCGAACTGTTCAAGATGATGAAATGGACGAGAATGATGACAGCTGTGGTCTGTGTGGGGGCGGGGGTGAGTTGATATGCTGTGATAACTGTCCATCTACGTTTCATCAGGCATGCTTGCATGGACAGGTTTGTCATTTTCATGCTTTATAGCTGATATTCCAGATTTCTTTCTTGGTTCCTTTGCGTGTTTCCTGCAGTACTACATGTACTAGACATGCATGCATGCATGTTGGGGACACAACGAGAACATGCCCCCCCCCCCCCCCCCCCCCCCCCCCTAGTGTTTTTGATAGATATGTTCAATGTTTATTACTTTTTCCTTAGATTTAATAATTAACAGATTATCCATAAAAAAAGACATAAACGATTAGGGTTAACTTAAGATTTTACTTGTTTGTTTATTTATTTAAGTATTGAATTAGATTTAGTTTTTGTTATTTTTTGATTGGTTGTGGTTGTAATATTAATCTATATAGCAAATAAAATTTTCTTATTGTTGCGTTCCCATTTTTTTTTTAAATCACCGTGCCCACCATGTCCATGTCCATGTTCGTGCTTCTTATCTTGTAGTAATTCATCCTTGGGACTTAGATCCAACAAAATAAGTAACTTGAGGTCTGTGGGCAAGAAATTCAAATAATGTAATGTGAATTAATTGATTCCGGAAATAATATAAATTCATCAGCTATTGCATCACATGGGCATGGTAGTCAAATTGCTTGGGCGGTTTGTTGAAGCATTTTAGAGTGGGCTTTTTTTAAAAAAAAAAAAATGATTTATTAGGGGATGATTGTTCTATTTTTTAATGTTTATTTTATTATTATTATTATTATTTTTTGCTTAGTTGTGTATGCCCCCCTACAATTTTCTTTGTTATTGATAAAAAAAAAAAAAAATTTGCTTGGGCGACCTTGGTGATTGCCTAAAAAACTAACATTGACATAGTGTAAAGATAGTTAGTTCTTCATTGATACATCTGCACAACTGAATTTTAAGATTTTATGCTATTTTCAAAATTTTAATTTATGAAATGCCTATCAAATAGAAAACAATTGTTTATCACTTAATTGCACGAAGCGGGGGTTGGGACGAGAGCGGAGGAGCGAGGGCATATAGAAGTTTCTTAGGTTTGGGAGTGCCTATGGGAGTGTGTATATATTTATTTATTAAATATATATGAAAATATTCTAAAAATTATGTTTTTTTTTTGGATAAATAATTCTAAAAATTATGTTTTATTGCTTAGTTGTCATCTATGTATTAAAATATGAATAAATATTAGAGATTCATGTCAATTACAGATTGTTTTTATTAAGTATAAATAAATATTATATAAATAGGAACTATTATAATAAATTTGAGTTGTTTTTCTTTTATTTCTATGAGGTTTATATGTTTGAGAGGTTTCTATCTCAGTTAGGAGCGAGGTTCTTTCTCGACGGGAGTGAGTTTCTTACAAGTTTCTTACTTGGGAGTGCGAAATCGCGTTTCTTAGTAAGAAACGCCACTCGAGTAGAAGGTTCCTACAATGAAGGTTCATCACTATGAATACTCATTAGAAGTTAAGAATGCTTATATAGTTGTAAATTTAATTTTCAAAGGTGAAATGAGACATTGAAGTTACAATATATATTCTTAACCTCTTACAACTTTTTTTTTGATGACCGTGTGTCTGAACCAGTTTACGCGTACTTCAACTAATCCCGAGATCCACACAAAGTGCCCTCTCCATGTGTTTCAGGCAAATCTCGAGCAAAACTAGTGGGAGTTGAATTTGAGAATTGGAGGGAGTATACCCTCAGGCCTCAAGTTGTACCCACTAGGCCAACCCTTTCGAGTTTTAACCTCATACAATGTAGTTCATTATATATAATTTTTTTGTTCTACTTTTGTTTTCACTTGAGGTTCAATAAAGCATATATAAGTCTTGTGTAGCTTTGACCATTGGACTAAACAAAAAATGATTAGTAATATTATTATATGAAGAATTACATATTTATTATCTACGGAAATGACTAATGAGAATATCACGAATGTTCAATCCATTATTATTGCGTCATTTATTCCAAGATGACCACTTCTTTAAGTAGCATGTATGATTTATGAAGGAAACTTATCTATGTTGTGTATGATTTGGAAACTAAATTAGCTTATTTGGTTTTACTTTTCAGGATTTACTTTTCAGAAAATTGAAATTTTTTGTTTTCCATGTTTTTTTTGTTTTCACTGATTTTTTTAAAATATTTTAAGCAATTTTTTTTTTATTTTTTATTTTTTTTTATTTTAGTTTTTAGATACACTTAACATAAGTACACTTAAAAAATATAATAGTTGTGAAAAAAAATCTTAAAAAATTCACTAAATACCAAAAATATTAAAAAATTCGAAAATTTATTTTCGTATTCTTGTGTATTTATTATTTTTAAATTTTTTTTTTTTTACAAATATTTTACTTTTTAGATACGTCTAAGTAAGATGCATCTAAAAAAGTAAAAAAATTGCTTAAAATTTAAAAAATATTCACTAAAAACCAAAAAATACAAAAAATAAAAACTCAATTTCCAGAAAATTGAATCCAGAAAATTGAAACCAAACAAACTGAATATTTCTTGGATTTTATAGGGTGCATGTTTGATATTTCCTACACATTTTGTAATTTAAATATGTAAATGTCTTTCAAGTTTCAAGCCCTAAGATTTGGTTTTTCTAGTAATGCCTGTACAAACTCTGTTTGGTGTTTGTGTAAATTTTTCATATCTGATTATTGAAATTTATTATTAATATAAACATTTTTCTATATTTTGCGCATAATTTTCTATATATATATTTTTTTTCTTAATAAGTAAATTAATTTAAGTTTTTTTTTTTCCCCAAACTCGAGCTAGAACTTGGTTTGTTTATGTAATCAAGTTGGCTCAAGTTTCTCAAATATTTGATGAGCCAAACTCAAGCCCGAGCTCGATTATTTAAGCTCGACTTGAGCTTGGCTCAAGCTTAAGCTCGACTAAATCTTAGTAAACAAGCTTGAACACTCAAAAGCTCGGCTTGGCTCGGCTTGTTTGTAGCCCCAACATAAACTTAAGTTAATAGTATAGGAATGCACACATGGATTCTCACAAATTTTGGTACAAGTAAGCAAAATGTGGAAATGATTTCAGCCCCAAATAGGAAAGAAGAAAAGAAAGAAAGAAAGAAATAAAGAAAAAGGAAAGAAAGCAAGGACAATGTTGTAAGTTCAATAGAATAGGTCATGCCCATTGTGTAGCCCTAGAAAGAGACATATATAACTCTCAACTAACTGAGAAGATGGCTACACCTCCACCACTGTGGCCATCATATGGTTGTGATGGAGGAATTGGTCGTAAAGGACGATGAAGATGATGAAGATGTGAAGATGCTCATGTCTTTTGATAAGTGGATCAGTGATTTACCAGAATATGAGGTTTGACTTTAACTTTCTTTGTGAAATGGGTTAATCTTTGTCTTGTTTTTACAAGACATTCACATCCATTCAATCATAATTGCTATATAGTTTAACTTTCTTTGTGAAATGGGTTAATCTTTGTCTTGTTTTTACAAGACATTCACATCCATTCAATCATAATTGCTATATAGTAGCAGATTCACAGTGTATTTAGGTGAATAGGTTATTGATGAATAATCTTCTTGTTCTCTTATGCATGGTTATCAAAATTGCAATCCGGATCGTATCCCGTGATCCGAATTGTATCTTACGATCCTAAATTGCCAAAACGATCCAAATCGTTGTAGGATGGTGTTATTGTAGGATCGCAAGTAGTATCGTGTAAGATCGTATGGGATTATGTAAGATTGTATGTAGGATCATTGGTTTGTGATTTTTCATCGTACTTTTAATATGTATCATCATGATATATGTTTTTACCATATTTTTAATAGAAAGTAGGATCTTACAATCTGATCTTACAATCCGATCTATGAGGCCCTCTTAATGGTATTCCGATTTTAACAACCTTACCCATTTGAGATCTTAAAAAAAGGATAATTGAAGTTCACGAGGCTCCTGCTAACAAGCGTCTGGGGAGGGCAAGATGTGCGCAGCCTTACCCCTATTTTTGGATAGTTGGTTTTCGTGACTCAAGCTCATGCCACTAGGGACTAACGACAAGCCTTACTGTTGAGATCTATTTCATTTATTTCTAAGATATGACTGTACGTGTCCATCCAGGGCAATAATTTATGCTCAGTGAATTTGATGTCATTTTTGTTCATGTTCATTATTCCAAAAAATGCATGTTGTTTTTTTTCCTTCTACATTGGACTGATTGGCGTAAGAATTACCCTTCTAGTGTTTGTGTGTGGAAGGAAATCAAAGTCGTCATCTTTTCTTTTGGTTCCAGATTTGTGCATTTGCCCTTTCTGACAGACTACCCCTCATGCCCCTCGTTCCCTTCTATGGCATATTCATGCATTACATTGCTTTTAATAACATTTGGCATGGTAGTCCTATAGTTTCATCTACTTATATAATGAGTTTAAGATCTTATGTATGCTTTTTTTGGGATTCGTTTTTACTGCCATTATTGTGTGGAGTTTAAGGTTGCCTTGGATATCTAACTCGATCTTGTTTCTTTCCTTTAGGAGCTCCCTGAAGGCAGTTGGTATTGCCAGCACTGCACTTGTAGGATTTGTGGTGATCTTGTTAAAGATAAAGAGCCTTTCAAATCACCTGGTGCATTCAAGTGTTCACAGTGCGAGCATAAGTGTAATTTTATATCCCCTAACTCATAGTAGATTATTTGAATCTAAATATGTTTTGGATGCCTATAGATAGCTTCAAAATATTTAGTAGGATTATTTTCATTGTATCAAAAAAAAAAAAAAAAAAAAAAAAGGGACGAACAAGTCATAGGGTAATTTGGAGTTGAATAATTCAAAAGTAGAATTGGCATTTTGATTACTGCTTGTGAAAAGTGATGCATCGCATGAAATTTATTAAATATCTGGCAAATGGGGCTGATAACTATAATACCATTGCCAACAAAATTTTGTATTCGTATTTCTTGGCCCTTGTTCATAAACAATTATCTTCTTCTTCTTTTTAAATGTATATTGAATTTTGAATGGCAACAACTGATCAAAATATTATCTAATTTAACATTTTAGAGGAATATGGGCTCGAATATCTTTCTTCAATGCTCTATACATTTAATGAAGCTGATTGTTATTGATTTAATATTTATATCTTAAATTTGATTAATGCAGTCGGTATGAATTTTTTGTATACTTTGAGGGGAAAGTAGGTAAGCCTGTTTGACATTCTTGTTAAGAACAAGCATGCAGTCATGATTGTTTTCTTTCTTTTTGTCTTCTTTTCTTCTTATCACCTGGTCCTGTTTGGTAAAATTTATGGGCTTGTTTGGTTTGTATTTGAGAAACATGTTTTGAGATAAAAAGTACGAAAATTTGTTTGGTTTGGTTTTTTTTCAAAAGATGTTTTGAAAAATTATTTTGAGAGAGAGTTTTGGAAAAAGTGATTGATTTGATGTGTATGAGAGAGAGATTTGTTTGGAAAACTTGTAAACCAAACAAGTTTTGGAAAAAAATTTTGGGAAAATTTGTTTGGTTTGATTACTTTTGAAAACTTATTTGTAGAGAATTTTTCCTAAAATTTTTTGAGAAACACAAACCAAACAAGGCCTATATGTTTACAAAAAATTTCAACACTGGACATAGAAACTTGTTTGGTGTCTGTTTTTGTTTCCAAAAAAATGTAAACAGTTTACAAATTTTCTAAATTCTATAAATAAAAATAAATGTTTTCATTGGTTTTGAAAACAAGTTTTCACTCCTCCCTCCCTCCCCCACCCTTTCCGGTCACAACTCACCAGCCATCACCACCTTTGGCCACCCACGTTTTTGAGAATGTACCAAACAATATATTTTTATTTTTATTATTTTTTTTATTTTTGTTTTTCATTTTTACCTGAATAAATATGAACATGTTAAACTTTTTCTGTAAGCAAAAAATAGTAAACTATAAATGTTAACAAACACTGCCAACAAACAATTAATAAGCACTCCTCCTAGCAATCTCTATTTTAATTTTTTCTTCGTTTAGTGTTCCAATGTTGATGATAGTCTTGTAGATAAAAAGAGTTTCAATCTGTAGTTTAAATTTTCGTAGTACATTTGTTTTCCATGATTCTTTTCCTTAGAAATTTGGACTCTTACTAGTCATTATGGTGGTGGATATGAACAGACCATGAAGCATGCCTGAAAGAGAAGGGTGAATGTAGAGAAGTGGCTTCTGATACCTGGTTTTGCCGTGAAAGCTGTCAGGAGGTAAATTCCAGTTTTTTCTTTTCAAAACTTCAGTTGATTAAAAGGTATACAACAATTAGAAATAGGACATATTTGATAATACTAAGAAGCACAAACACTAGTAAGAAGGTGGCATGTCTGTATTTGACATGTTTCACACATTGACACTCATCTAACACTTCCCGATATGTATCCGATACTCAGTCCAAATGTGTCCTGATTTTTCTTTTCCTGATTAGAAAAATGTATTTATAGGTGCTTAAGCATATAAACTGGGCATTTCTTAATTGCAATTTGCATCCTTTGTATATTAGTTTTTAATTTTTATATATTATCCTGAAGTCCCAGCCTCCCAGGGATGTGTCTGGAAAATTTTGATACATTTTGTTGAAAGATGTTGGACTAAGCTATATGGCACAGGAGAGTTGTTGCTTGCTGTTTTATCGAACCTGTTGCATATGAGCCTAGAAATAAAAAGTTTCAAATAAATTTAAGTTGTCATTCACCAAAAAAAAAAAAAAAAAAGTCAGGTGTGACAGAAAATGATGCACTTTTTTGTTGTTCGAATGCTTCCATACCGGTTTTGAGGCTGTGGTATGATGCTTTATATATTGTTCAATAAGTGCTTTTCAAAGTCATTATACTAATTCTGTCAAAAAGTATAACAATCTCCATTATGAATGTCATTTGGTAGCTGATATAATATATCGTTGATGACATCGTTTGTTTGTCGACTATTTGTTCAACCTCTATCTGGATGTGTGATTGTTTATGTTCAGTTTCATCTACAAATCCCCAACTATTTTGGGGTGCAGACCGTTGGCTGCTCTTACTTACGAACCTGTAAGCATAAAATACGAATGGGTTATAGGAGCAAGAGGCAGTTTCATGAGTCATGCCTCTGCTTGTATTTGTAGTGATTTTTCTTGAATTGCTGAACAAAGACAAAGATGACAGTTTCACAAATGTCCTCCTACTCCTGCAGAGGATTTGGTGTGTTACCAATCTTTTGTCAGGATCCATAATAAGGGCAGTTCAGAGTTCTGTTTGAAGATGATAGTCATATAGGAGACTCCTGATTCTGCAGGCCGATTCTGCAGGCCATTTATCTTGGGCCCTTGAAGTTGATTGTGGAGATGTTTGGAGTTATCTGACACATAATACTTGCATCAGCTGAACTGTGATGTACTTCAATGTGTCTTTCTGTTTAGAGGTAATGTGCTTGCTTGTAAATGGTGGGGTCTGCATATAGAAAGAGCATGGTGAGACTTAGATTGTGATATTTCCATTTCCACAAAACAAACCAAACTAAGCCTTGCATCCTAGTAAAGTGTGGTCGGCTAAACTAAACATCAAACAAAGGAAATTAAATAAAGAGTTACTAAAAAACATGACACTATGCAAGCACATTAGCTCATATCATGCAATCAAAGATTTGATAGTATTACCATTTATACTCCCTGGTCATGGGGTGGGTCCAAATCGTATAAGGTCACATATCTGATACATGCTCCCTTTCCCTGATACATACTCACATCTTGGATGGAAAATTGATTTACATTGTTTATTTGAAAGAAAAATGAGTGACAAATTCATAGAGAGGAGTTAGCTGCATAACAGAGAAGGGAAGAGAGTAATGTGATTACTTAGATGTATGGCAAGTTTAGTTGCATTGTCTTTTAGTTTGGATGTTTCCAGCTGTCATTTGCTTCCACTCTCTGCACTTGCGAGCTTGGTTCTGGTTTTTTAAAGAACATATTACACTTTTGCATGCAGGTGTACTTGGGCATACATTCCCGTATCGGGTTTGTAAATCTTCTCCCTGATGGCTTCTCTTGGACCCTTTTGAGGTACATTCATGGCGACCAAAGAGTTCATTCTGCTCAACGACTTGTTGCACTGAAGGCAGAATGCAACTCAAAGCTGGCTGTTGCTCTTACAATTATGGAGGAGTGCTTTCTCTCTATGGTGGATTCAAGAACAGGCATAGACATGATACCCCATGTATTGTACAATTGGGGGTAAGTTTTTTTTTCCGTTTGAAAATTTTCTGAACTTTCTTCTGTATCTGGTTTGTGTCCAACTTACATTGATCTTTGTATTTTCAACTTTTTTTTTTTTTGGGCATGTTATTCTCTCTCTTTCTCTCTTGATATTGTTTCTTGAGACTGCACAATTATTATACTTCTTTTTTGAAATTTCTGTTGACTGTCATGTTCAATTGGTGGTTATTTTCTGTTCATGTGCATAATGCCAACTTGTGGTTGCATTGTTTACCGAATGATCTCTTATTTTTGTGGTTGGTGCTAATATATGTGCTTGCCAATGTGGTGGTAGTTAAATTTTACTGCTTAACAAATCTGTTGTTTTTTAGCAGATCACATTTTGCACGCCTAAACTATATTGGATTTCACACAGTGGTTTTAGAGAAAGATGATGTGCTGATGTGTGTCGCATCAATCAGGTAGTTTTTATTAGCTGTAATCTTCTCTGTGAAATCTATTTCAATTTGTAACCTTTTGCAGTTAGTGCTAATGAAATTATATTAAAGACAATTTGTAAGCTGTACCCCATATTTATAAATATTTGTTTCTCCATATTTTGGGGTTTGGATGTAAAGCTTCTGATTTGAAACATACATTAGTACTCTAGATATTCTACCAGAAGTGGCTATGTAGGTCTCGAGTGAAAATACTCCCTATTCACCTGTGCATTAAAGAAATTATGCTGAGAGTAATGAAACAAATTTAGGTTATCTTATTTCTGAATTTGGGTTACATAGAAAATTCCTATATTTTTTTCTATCCTTGATCATGCTATTTATATTGCAAATTCAGTTTTTATTTATTATTTTTTTAAATCATGCTATTTATATATGGAGAGTAGACTTCATAGTTATTGTACCATCTCATGCATCACCTAAGTACAGCTGGCAAATGGTTGTTTTTGCCTTTAGAATGAGAAAAGCTAACTTGGTATATGGTTTTGTACCTTTTTGGTCATTTTCTCTGCGGATTGTCTTCTGGATCCCTTTATAGTTATTACGTTGAAAGCAAGAATTCTATGATGCTTCTTTTCTCCTCATGTACAAGATATCGTGTTGAATATTTTATCTACTAATATTTGTTTAACCGATAGTTTCCTATTGTTACTATGGACTGTTGGTACCAGTCCTGCCTTGGCAATGTTTTAACTATCACCTTGACTTTACATTTGTGGTAAGGTTTGTCAATACATCAAAAAGGTTTTACTTAAGTTGCAAATATAGTAGTCTTAAAATGTCAATTTTTTAACTTGGTCAGATTTTGGTGATTTTTAAATAAGATTACAGAGAGTGTTTTAGGATAGTTTATAAGAGAGTGCAATTGTGGTGTTTGGCTATAGTTTTCTCCTTATATTATATACATATATGCAATCGTGTATATAAATATAGTTAAATGTTCTTCAAAGGTGAAGGTTTTTGGGAACATTATGGGTGTGTTTTGGTATCATTTTAATTTTCTGTTTTTCTGTTCTCAAAAACATAAAAAATGGAGCCTCATATGGAAAACTTGTTTGGCGAACTGCTTTTGAAAACTATTTTTGTAAATACTTTAAAATTGAAAATTGTTTCCACCTGAAAATAAAAAACGAGTGTTACTGAACTTTTTCATAGGCTTTTTTTCCCTGAAAACACGAATAACGGAAGTGAAAATTTTGAAAATGATACTAAACAGGGCCAAACTTTATTTTATATGTTTTCCTGGGTTTTGGAATGGGTTGCTTGAATCAAGAATGCAGGATTCATTCACTCTATTTAATTGACCAATTTGTTATCCTTCTTGGGGGATTAGGGTCTACAGGTAGAACCCACGTTTCTTCAGTTATTTCTTCTGTCAACCTGGTATCCAGTGGCTTTGGCAGCATATGCTCCCCAACAAAAAAATTGGCAATTTGGGTTAGGACTAAATGAGGATGAAAGTGAGGTTTGAGATTTATTTTTGACAGATTGAGTAGGGTGTTTGGCGGTATATGATTGCTTGGTGGCTAGTAGGGTAGAGAAGTGTGGATACATTTTGATTTGTATGCTACAATTCAAAAAATTTGTATATGCTTGAGATGAAATTATCCCTGTGAAAAAGACAGTGAACTTCATCTTATTCACAGTCAATCATCCGAGGTTTTTCAATGTGACAAACATGAATTTTGCTTTTGCCTTTGTTTGCTAAATCCATGTATTTCGTTAGAGCATCAGATATTAGATCCCTTTTTTTCTCTGAACATATCTGTTTGGGCTTTTCCTCGCCCCATAACTATTTAATATGCTTCATTAAAACATTTCAAATATGGTTTTGTTCTTCTTCTTACTCTTCATATTATTTATTGATAGTTTCTCATTTTTACCAACTCTTTTCTAAATTTATTTTTTGCTCATCTAGACTTTTATTTTGTAGAATAATCCAGGCAACGTCACATTTAAATTCAAGCTTCAAATTTCATGCAGGATCCATGGAGTAACAGTAGCGGAGATGCCTCTTATTGCAACTTGCAGTAAGTATCGTCGCCAGGGAATGTGTCGGCGCCTCATGAATGCTATTGAAGAGGTAATTTGTTCCATTAAGAAGAACCATCTTGTTCCATAGAGCTTTTTTTTTAGTATTATTTGATAGGAAGCATGGACACTTCAAAATAGGTGCCATGTTCATCTTCAACACGTATCGAATATTGATATGCCGGGAGCATATAAATTTTTTTGGAAGACACTTTGGTGATACCTAATGGACATGTGTCTTATGTTTGGACATGCCTCAGGACATCTTTGTGGAATTTCTTTTAAAATTTTTGAGAACTGATTTGGGTCAAAGTAAAATATATGAAAACAAAGAGAAGGGAAAGTGACATTGGTGTCACATGTATTTCTGTGCCTTAAATTTATATTCGTATACATTGCAAATAAGAATATATATATATATTTCTTGCCATGTCCCTTCTGTGTCCATATCTAAGGCCAAGTTTGGGATGTTCCAAAAAAGCCAAAAAGCCAAAAAGTTACTCAAAAAGTTAAAAAGTTAACACTATTCACCAAAAGTCAACAATTACGGCTGCACAACTCCCAATTCAAATTTTTCCCTACAAATCAATTTTTACAATTTTTTATTACACATTTTTCAATAAAAAGTCAAAAAGTTAACCCAAACATCCATATTTTCAACCTCAATTTTTTAGTCCAAAAAGACAAAAAGTGCACTTATTTAGTCTTCTCAAACTTGGCCTTAATTTTTTTTTTTAAACTTCTTGTGCCAATTTCCATGTCCGTATTTGTGTCCATGCTTCTTAGATTATTTGCTTGAAGAGCCTGCAGACTGCAGTCTCCATTTGGTGATCCAAACTGTTACAATTGCGATGAGCAATGAAACCTCATATATTGGAGAAACTTTGTACCTTTTGATTTTCTTAGCCTTTTATTTTTTTTTTCATATATGCGAGTTATTAATTTATTAATCCACTGTGGTTGTAGATGCTAAGATCTTTCAAGGTCGAAAAGCTTGTGATATCAGCCATTCCTAGTCTGGTTGAGACATGGACAGCTGGGTTTGGCTTTAAACCTTTGGAAGATAACGAGAGAAATATCCTGAGTAACATCAACTTGATGGTTTTTCCCGGAACTGTATGGTTGAAGAAGCCCATTTATGAAAGTCAAACAACAAATCAACAAAGTGGTGAGCATTTTCTTTCCTGCTCTTGGTGTTGTTTGGTATATTGGCAATTTACTATTTTTGTTTACATAAAATTTTAAACATGTTCATGTTTTTTTTTTTCAGTACAACCGATAACAAAAAAATATGTTTGACACAAACTTGTATTTTGTAAAACTTATTTTGAAAATAAGGGGGGGGGGGGGGGGGGGGGGGTGTGATGGTTGAAAATGTGTTGATGGTCAAAGATGGTGGCCGGAGGTGGTTGGCGCTAATGGGAGGTGGTTTCTTGTGGCCAAAGGTGGTTGTCAGGTGATGGAGGTGGTGGCCGAAGCCAGTGAGAGGTGGTTGGCCATTGCAAGAGGTGGTGGTTGGAGGAGGCCGCCGACAACGGTGGCTGGAGGAGGTGGACAGAATGGAAAATGATTAATTTCTTTTTTTTCTGAAGTGAAACGAATTTTTTTGTCATTACAAGAATTATGTAAATTGTTTACAAATTTTTCAAAATGAAAATAAACACCAAATGCGTTTTATTTATGGTTTTTAAATTATTATTTTTTTGTAAATATGAATCAATAATTTACCTCAGTTACCCCTTTTATTATTTTCCAATTCTCTGAACTGAATTATAAAAATTTCTTGGGAAATACAGGATCAGGTCATGCATCGCCTTCGATTGTATATGATCCAGCTGAAACGGGTGCTTGCTCCCAACTAAGGCCTGCCATTGGAAACTCCTCAGTTACAGAAACAGAACATACTGGCTGCAATATTATGCAAGTAGATGAAGCCCAGGATGGTAGTTTGCAAAAACATTTTTCGAAGTTGTCCTGCGAAGAACCGGCTTCAACAGTAGGGACATCCAGACTTGAAATGGTTTGTGATGTAGAATCTGTTGTTATGTATGATGAGAGAGAACTTTCTTCGAAGCAGTCATGCAGAGAACCGGCTTCAACTGTAGGGACATCCCGGCTTGAAATGGTTTGTGATGTAGAATCTGTTGTTATGTATGATGAGAGAGAACTTTCTGCGAATGAACAGTTGCAGAAAACCACTATGTTGCAAGATAATGAGAAATAAAAATAAAATTTCAAAAAAGCTTGTATTGTGCTCTGAAGGATTATTGTGTAGCAGTATTTGTGAGGTCTTTATGGGGTAAATAGAAGAAGAAAAAAAGAGAACAATGGAGGTGGGAAGGGAAGATAATAACGTTGCAGTCTTGCAGACGACATGATAATGGCGACATGGAGGCTAATTTGATATCAAATAGTACAAATTCTTTGATAGAATTTATCATTGAAAATCGACGATATTATCATGGTAACATGTTGGATAACTTGATATCAAATAGATAGTGCATATTCTATGTCTAATTTGATATGAAATAGATAGTACAAATTATTTGATAGAATTTATCATTGAAAATCGACTTGTAAGAGGAGAAGAGGGGAGGGGTTTTATATTTACTTGGCAGTGTTGGAAAAATTTCTTCCCTCTCATATGGTTTACAAATGATATTTTGACTTGGCTTTTTATGAAGAGAATAAGTGAATAACTTTTGTACTATTGAAAATATAATTTTTAAGTATAACCTTTTGACGTTGTTTATTAATTTATAATGAATGAAGAATGTGAATTTTTTAAGTGTGAAGGTTATAAATGTGAAAATTTTGTCCAAAAAAAAAAAAAAAAGAAGAAGAAGAAGAAAAAGTTTACATTATTTTATTCATTATAAGTGTAATATTCAGAATTAAATTGTGATACATTAAGTGTGAATTTTACATTTTTAATTAACCAACTTATTAAAATGCTATGTTATATAATAAATATGTTGAACATATTGATATACATAGAAAAATGCTTGGGAGCACTAATTAGTGCTCCCACTAATTAGGTGGCAGTGGGTCCCGCCATGAATGATGTGATGTTTTGGTCTTGGAGTTGTATTTTTTTTTTTTTTTTAACTTTTTTAATGCATTAGTGCTATTAGTGGTGATGTTTTTAGTGGGATGAAACATTGTTGATATACATACTATGCAAACATTTATAATAATAATAATAGTAATAATAATAATAGATTGATCATTTATTATATAAATCTCAACAAAATAAGGGTATCATTAATGTAATCATTTATATCCATATCATGCAAATCTCAAAAAATAAATAAATAAATAAATAAATAAACGGAAGGGGGAGGGAGGGGGGGGGGGGGGGAACGTTTGTCTATAACTATTTAAATTGGGGTAAAATAGCTTTAAAAATTATTATTATTATTATTATTTTTGATAAAAAATTATTAAAATTAAAAAACAGAATTTCAACTCTTAACATTTTATATAAGTGTGATGTGTTAATAAATTTTTCAAAGGATTTATCATGAAATAACATCATTCAGTCAGATTTTTTTTTTTGTTGATTTCTTCTTCTTTAAATTAAAATCAAAAGTTTGGCATTTACTAAATAATACAAAAAGTCAAAAAGTCACTATTATATTTAAGTCACATCATTTTATTTAAATCACATCATCTCTCTAACATATCACATCAAACCCAACCCAAACCCAACCATAAAAGCCAATAAATTAAAAAGTATACTTTTTTAGAATATCCCAAACCAACCTCTAATGTACCTATCTATCTATATAGACATATTATTATATGTTTGGAGTTTGGTTTTTTTTGTAGATTTTTGTTGACTATTTTTGTCTTTAGTGATTTTTTTTTTTTAAAAATTCAAAAAGTAAAAAGTTCAAAGTTCAAAGTTTTTAGATTGTAGTCCATGAAATGAATCGGAAAATTCAGAAAAAAATAAAAAATTACAAAAAAAAGCAAAAAAATAGTAGTTTTTTAATAGTTATTTTGGATTTTTAAATTTTTTTATTTAGAATTTTTTTTTTAAAAAAATTACTATTTGAATTTGTTTACAAAAAATGGATCAGAAAAGTAAAAATCTTTGAAATAATTTTTTAAAAAATCATAAAGAAAAAAAAATTGAAAAAAAAAGGTGGCTTATTTTTGTGTCCCCAAACCCAATCGAAAAAAACTACTAACATTAGTTTTTTGTTCTTGACGCTCGAGCGTTGTGTTCTCCGCTCGAGCGGGAATGTCGTATATCAGTTGGCTGTGGGACAGTTTTAAATCACTTTTTCTCATTCTTTCTCTCTCTTACTTTTCTGAAAAAGCCATTTGAGAGCTCCTCTCTCTAGAACCTTGCCTTCTCTCTAGGTATTGATCTAGTAAGAGTTGTCTCCTCACCTTTGGCCTTTACAAAAAGGTTGTTGATCGTCGAGGGCAATCTTTTGATCCGAGAAACTCGTGGTTTGGAGCAACTTCATTTTCTCCATCTTCTTCGTTGGGTGTCATCCTTTGAGGTAGGGATTTCTACTCACTCTTATGGGTTTTAACCTAGATTTTGAGCTTATTATTTAAATAGTTGATTTTGGGACTTAGGGTTTCAAAATGTGTTAAAGAGGGTTTTGTGATTTTGGGCTCATAATATGTATTTTGGATTTCAAAATGATGATATAGTTGTTGGTTGGTGATATTTGAACATTTGAGTTGATATTGGGAAATGTGGTAGAAAGCCCTAATTTGTTGTTTAAATTAATTGGTATAATTAATTTGGGAAAGTTGTGACTTTGTGGAATTGAGTTGGAAATAATGAAATTGGTTCATTATATGGTTGAATATTGGAGTTAGATTCATTAATCGCTCACCTTTGAAAATATTGATATTTTATCTATTGGAGCTTTTATTATTGGTTTAGAAATAATTGCTTGGGCTACCGGTGGAGGGTAGTTTTGATTGTTGTAGACAATGCATGATGATTGGGCAAACTAAAACTAATCAATTGGTTATGTCATAGAGTATGACGGTTGATAGAATACATTAACGTTATGTATTGTTTGACTATGTATATGACCTTTGTGTATATACGTTGTGTGTGTGGGAAGAGATAGGGGATGTACTCCACGGTTTAGGGGAAGATAGGGGATGGACCTCTAAACCGGATGTTGTTTGGGAGGAGATAGAGGATGGACTCCACTGATACAGCTCATATGCTTGTCAGATAATGTGTTGATATAGCTCATATGCTTATCTTTAGAAGTGTTGATACAGCTCATATGCTTGTCATTGGAAGTGTTGATATTGCTAATATGCATATCTGTTAAAATGTGGATACAGCTTGTATGCTTATCTGTTGAGATGTGATATAACTAGTATGTTTATCTATTGTAAAATGGGAAATGTTTAATACGAGTCACTGTCTCATATAAGAGGTTGGCCAGGTTCTGAGCCGTTGATGTAAATTGTGAAACTGATAAGAAATGGAAACGGGTTATGAATTGGTTTATGGAAATTGAACATTTATCAATTGCTAATGTCTTAGTTATTGCTCATACTGTGTTTAGCATATCTCTACTGGGCGTTGGCTCACCCTTTATGGGATATTATTTTCAGGTACAGGTAGTATTGTAGGAAAAATAGTTTAATATAGGCATATTTTTTAGCCCAAAATTTGAGTGGGTGGGTCCGAAGAGGTGATGTGTTCCTTGCCGCGTGGCAAGTCACACGGTGAAGATGGAACATCAAAACCATTTATGAGTGAATGGAAAGTTGACGTCGTTTTCGGGTTTAACATTAATTTTTTAGATAAAATTTATTTGAATTTTTTCAATAAAAATTATTGTAGGAATTTAATTTAATTCTAAATTCAAATTTTGAATTTCTGAGTGGTTTCCTAAAATTTGTAATTATGGAAATTTAATTTAATTCTAAATTTAAATTTTAAGTTCCTAAGTGATTTCTTAAAGTTTGTATCTCTTCCTTTATTTATTAAGTTATTCAAATAGTTTAGCATATATATATTCATATGGTTTAATATATATATTTCAATAGTTTTTAAATAAAGTCCCAAGCAGTTCAACAGGTTGACTTTTCCACCATTGGATCACTTTTCATATGTTTGATTATTAAGTGTTCAAGGCAACGGTTAGATTTGTTTATTCTCAAACAGGTTGTAGTTTTGTTTCAAATTTTGAACTAAACCTGTTCAAATCTGTGTCACACCTATTCGGGTCTAAATGTTTGTCTATATATAGATCAATTTTCTTGCCGTCCGAAAGAGCCGAAAATTCAGTCAGCAATCACCCCGGAAATTCAGTCGGTATTTTTTGATATTGCTGTCCTCTTTGCTCTAAGTACATATATTTTTCATATATAATTTTAGGGAAAAATATTCAAAGAGTTAGAACACAGGTTTGGTTCCCCAAATTGTTTGGAGTACTACTACAATTTGTGAAGATCATTGTATCCTAGGAGATAGACGCCACTCAACCGTAAGTATCATAGCGGAGCGAATCTGTCTTAAGGACAGAGTGTCGCACACTCGACTTGGTCTTAAGTTATTTATTTGGTTCAACAAAATAAATTCGATATGTTATTTATTTATTTTGTTTGAATTATTTCAAGTTATTTTATTTACACAGTAGATTGTTCCAACAATCTTAAGACAGATGCGAATTATTCTGTTTACAGAATTTTTCGTTTGTTTTCCTTTTTCATTCTTCATAAATAATTTCAGAAGAAAATTATTTTCTGTGGATTTACAAAATAATATTCTGGTTGGAAAAATAAATAGTGATTATATGCTATTTGACAGATAGTAGTAATATACTGTCTCTTTTCTTTGACAACAACTAGTAGTACGATGCTGGTGTCATTAACAATTCAGAATATATTTTTATGGAATTTTTTCAGAAATTAATTTTGGGTTTTAGAAATTATTTTTCTGAGTTTTCATTAATTAAAATTCTATTTTCAGTATTTTAATTATTGAAGTGTTACTGAAATTAATTTTCCGTGTGGAATTAATTTGGTTAAATAAAATTTTATTTTATTTCCAAATTAATTGAAAAATAGCAGTTATAGTTTTTATTTCTTTTATTTTACAGAATTTAATTTCTTGTGTGGAATTAATTTGGTTAAATAAAATTTTATTTTATTTCCAAATTAATTGAAAAATAAAATTTATAGTTTTTATTTATTTTATTTTACAGAATTTAATTTCTTGTGTGGAATTAATTTGGTTAAATAAAATTTTATTTTATTTCCAAATTAATTGAAAAATAAAAGTTATAGTTTTTATTTCTTTTATTTTACAGAATTTAATTTTCTGTGTGGAATTAATTTGTTTAAATAAAATTTTATTTTATTTTCAAATTAATTGAAAAATAAAAGTTACATTCTTGTTTCTTTTATTTTTACAGAATTTAATTCTGTAAATTTGGTTTAATTTTCTGTGTAGTGTAAATTCTACTTATAATTTTGTTTTATATATTAGAATTGATGGCTACTGAAACAAATGCCCAAACAAGTACTACTGTGGTGGCTGCAATGACGCCAACTCCCTCTCCTGTTGTAACAGTACCGGTAAATTACGGTGAAAAGCCAGAGAAGTTCTTAGGAACTGACTTTAAAATATGGCAACAGAAAATGTTGTTCTATCTTACAACTTTGAACCTGGCTCGTTTCCTTCGTGAAGATGTTCCTATCCTGAAAGAGGATGAAACTGACCGACAAGTGGTTGCTGCGGTTGATGCCTGGAAACATGCCGATTTCTTTTGCCGGAATTACGTCTTGAACGGATTTGACAACACATTATACAACGTCTACAGTCCAATCAAGACTGCAAAGGAACTTTGGGAATCGTTGGAGAAAAAGTACAAAACGGAAGATGCCGGCTCAAAGAAATTTGTGGTTGGCAGATTCTTGGATTTTGTAATGGTTGATTCAAAAACTGTGATCAGCCAACCTCAAGATTTCCAACTCATCCTGCATGACATTCACGCAGAAGGTATGTCTCTCAGTGAATCATTTCAAGTTGTAGCCTTAATTGAAAAATTACCAAAAGGCTGGAAGGAATTCAAGAACTACCTCAAACACAAGCGCAAAGAAATTTCTATGGACGAGTTAATTGTGCGTTTGAGGATTGAGGAGGACAACCGCAATTCTGAAAAGCGGGCTGGTAAGCTTCCTATGGAGTCTAAGGCAAATGTGGTAGAACATGCTTCAAAAACCAAGAAACGAAAGTCTTTTGGAGAAAGTTCATCACAAGGCTCTAAAGGGGGGGAAAATAAAAAGTACAAGTTTAATGGCAAATGTTACATCTGTGACAAAGAGGGACATCGGGCCAAAGATTGCCGTAGCAAAGGCAAAAGCAAAAGAAGAAGAAGCAAGAAGCCTGCTCAAGCCCATATGACCGAAGTGAACAATATTTCCAATGGTGTCGATGACATCAATCTTTCTGCAATTGTTTCCGAGGCAAATCTTGTCGGAAATCCTAAAGAATGGTGGGTGGACACTGGTGCTACTCGCCATATCTGTGCCGACAAAAAGATGTTCACATCTTATTGTACAGTGGATAATGGTGAACAACTCTTTATGGGCAACTCCTCAACTTCCAAAGTTGAAGGACAAGGAAAGATTGTACTCAAGATGACATCTGGAAAAGAACTCACTCTCAACAATGTGCTGCATGTACCAGACATTCGCAAGAATCTTGTTTCCGGATCTTTGTTGAGTAACAATGGGTTTAGGCTAGTATTTGAGAGTGATAAATTTGTACTTGCTAAGAATGAGATGTATATAAGAAAAGGTTACATGTCTAATGGCCTTTTCAAGTTAAATGTAATGACCGTTGTACCCTCAGTTATTAATAATACTACATCTTCTTCTTACTTGCTTGAGTCTTCAAATTTATGGCATGGTAGACTAGGACATGTTAATTATGGATCTTTGCGTAAATTAATTAATATGGAATGTTTACCTAAATTTAACATTGATTCAAATCATAAATGTGAAATTTGCGTTGAGGCAAAATTATCTAAAACTCCTTTTCATTTAACTGAAAGAAGTACGGAACCACTTGAATTAATTCATAGTGACATTTGTGATTTTAAATCAATTCAAACTAGAGGTGGGAAAAAGTATTTTATCACTTTTATAGATGATTATACTAGATATAGTTATGTCTATTTAAGTCGAACCAATGATGAAGCTTTGGAAACTTTCATTCAATATAAGAATGAAGTTGAAAATCAACTTGGTAAGAAAATCAAGAAACTTAGAAGTGATAGAGGTGGTGAATATGAATCACCTTTTGGTGAGTTTTGTAAAGAATATGAAATAATTCATCAAACCACCGCTCCTTACTCACCTCAACAAAATGGAATTGCTGAAAGGAAAAATAGGACTTTAAAAGAAATGATGAATGCCATGTTAATTAGTTCTGGATTATCTCAGAACTTGTGGAGGGAAGCAATACTTTCTGCTAATTATATTTTAAATAAAGTACCCCGAAAGAAAATAAATCAAACACCTTATGAATTGTGGCATGGAAGAGTACCATCCTACAAATACTTAAAAGTGTGGGGGTGTTTGGCTAAAGTGGCTATTCCTAGTCCTAAAAAGACTAAGATAGGTCCTAAGACCATTGATTGCATTTTCATTGGTTATGCCAAGAATAGTAGTGCATATCGGTTTTTGATTCATAAATCAGAACATTCCAAAATGCATGTAAATACTATTATTGAATCTCGGAATGCATCTTTCTTTGAACATGCATTTCCAAAGAAGACTGGACAAGAGACTAGTACTAATAAAAGATCTTTTGATGCTATTACTAGTCAGGATCAAGAACATGATCAAGAACAAGAGTTAGATCAAAATGAGGAAGAGGAACTTAGGCGTAGTAAACGTGCTAGAACCTCAAAATCTTTTGGTCCAGATTTTCTAACATATTTGTTAGAAAATGAGCCTTTAACTTTTAAAGAGGCTATGTCCAGTCCTGAAGCTCCTTTATGGAAAGAAGCTGTCAACAGTGAAGTTGAATCCATCTTGCAAAATCACACTTGGGAATTAGTGGACTTGCCACCAGGTTGTAAACCTCTTGGGTACAAGTGGATTTTCAAAAGAAAATTGAAAGCGGATGGATCAATAGATAAATACAAGGCAAGACTTGTAGTAAAAGGTTTTAGACAGAAAGAAGGTCTAGATTACTTTGACACATACTCACCGGTTACTAGAATCACATCCATTAGAATGCTAATTGCCATTGCATCTCTATACAATCTAGAAATTCATCAAATGGATGTTAAAACCGCTTTCTTAAATGGTGAGTTAAATGAAGAAATTTACATGGAACAACCAGAAGGGTTTTCTGTTCCAGGGAAAGAAAAGAAAGTGTGTAAATTGGTTAAATCATTATATGGTTTAAAACAAGCGCCAAAGTAATGGCATGAGAAATTTGACAAGGCAATGATGTCAAATGGGTTTAAAATTAATGAGTGTGACAAATGTGTTTATATTAAAAACATAGATAAAGGTTATGTCATTGTATGTCTTTATGTAGATGATATGCTCATCATAGGTAGTAATAATGATATGATTAAAACTACCAAGAAAATGTTGAATAAACATTTTGACATGAAGGACATGGGCATTGCTGATGTAATTCTTGGTATGAAAATTACCAAAACATCAGAAGGATGTGCTTTGTCACAATCTCATTACATTGAGAAAATACTTGACAAATTCAGCAAAGATAATGATCATCTTGCTAGAACTCCTGTAGATGTTAATTTGTATCTTTCTAAAAATGTACAGGAAAGTATTTCTCAATTAGAGTATGCCTAAATTATTGGAAGCTTAATGTACTTGATGAACTGCACCCGCCCAGATATAACTTATGCAGTAAGTAAATTAAGTAGATATACGAGTAATCCGGGAGTAGAACACTGGAAAGCAATGATAAGGGTTCTAAGATATCTCCGATTTACTCGTAACATTGGGCTTAACTATACTAGATATCCAGCAGTACTTGAAGGATATTGTGATGCAAATTGGATATCGGATACTAGAGACTCGAAGTCCACCAGTGGGTATCTCTTTACTCTTGGTGGGGCGGCTGTATCTTGAAAATCTTCCAAACAGACTTGTATTGCTAGGTTTACTATGGAATATGAATTCATAGCTTTAGACAAAGCAGGGGAAGAGGCAGAATGGCTTCGCCACTTCCTTGAAGATATTCCAATATGGCCAAAACCGGTGCCTGCTATATGCATACATTGTGATAGTCAATCAGCAATTGGTAGAGCACAGAGTCATATGTATAACGGTAAGTCACGACACATTCGTCGTCGACATAACACCGTAAGACAACTACTCTCCAATGGAATTATTTCCATAGAATATGTTAAGTCTAAAGACAACATAGCGGATCCACTAACCAAAGGGTTAGCAAGAGAGTTAGTTGAGAATTCATCGAGGGGAATGGGACTAAAGCCTATTAAATAAGAGTTACCACAACGGCAACACAACCTAGTTGACTGGAGATCCCAAGATCTAGGTTCAAAGGGACAACCGAGTTGTGATTGACTCAGAAGGATCACTGTGGAGTCCAACTCCTACCCATTTCTATGATAAAATAAGTGATGTCTGCAGCGTTTGAGGTTAAGTAAAATTTTAATGATTCTTACATCTAGGTAAACCTAGTGGAGTATGGTAGGATACTTTTCATAAAAATCACCTATGTGAGTGTGAACTGGGCCGGTTCTATAAGATTTGTGAAGGGCTACAAGTCTTTAGAGCACTCATGAAAGATCAGGTTGTTCAGGGCCAAAATGAACACAATAATGAGAACTAAACTGTGTCTGGGAATATACTGTGTGAGTTCTATTGTCTTGGTTTACACAAACGGCTGAATAGTTCAAGACATCATGTTCACTGGTTAGCTAGTAAATCCGATAGTGTCTCACAAGGGAAGGTTCAAAGCCAAAAGCTACCTATCCTTTGCAGAATATTTCCAATTTCTGTACTCTCTGTAATAGATCATGTTGTTGCATTTTTTCTACGTCAAATTCCTTTCATGTGGGGGATTGTAGGAAAAATGGTTTAATATAGGCATATTTTTTAGCCCAAAATTTGAGTGGGCCCCAAAATACAGGTGACGTGTTCCTTGCCGCGTGGCAAGTCACACGGTGAAGACGGAACGTCAAAACCATTTATGAGTGAATGGGAAGTTGACGTCGTTTTCGGGTTTAACATTAATTTTTTAGATAAAATTCATTTGAATTTTTTCAATAAAAATTATTGTAGGAATTTAATTTAATTCTAAATTCAAATTTTGGGTTTCTGAGTGGTTTCCTAAAATTTGTAATTATGGAAATTTAATTTAATTCTAAATTTAAATTTTAAGTTCCTAAGTGGTTTCTTAAAGTTTGTATCTCTTCCTTTATTTATTAAACTATTCAAATAGTTTAGTATATATATATTCATATGGTTTAATATATATATTTCAATAGTTTTTAAATAAAGTCCCAAGCAGTTCAACAGGTTGACTTTTCCACCATCGGATCACTTTTCATATGTTTGATTATTAAGTGTGTTCAAGGCAACGGTTAGATTTGTTTGTTTTCAAACAGGTTGCAGTTTTGTTTCAAATTTTGAACTAAACCTGTTCAAATCTGTGTCACACCTGTTCGGGTCTAAATGTTTGTCTATATATAGATCAATTTTCCTGCAGTCCGAAAGAGCCGAAATTCAGTCTGCAATCACCCCGGAAATTCAGTCTGTATTTTTTGATATTGCTGTCCTCTTTGCTCTAAGTACATATATTCTTCATATATAATTTTAGGGAAAAATATTCAGAGAGTTAGAGCACAGGTTTGGTTCGCCGAACAAATTATTTGGAGTACTACTAGAATTTGTGAAGATCACTGTATCCTGGGAGATAGACGCCACTCAGCCGTAAGTACCATAGCGGGGCGAATCTGTCTTAAGGACAGAGTGTCACACACTCGACTTGGTCTTAAGTTATTTATTCGGTTCAACGAAATAAATTCGGTATGTTATTTATTTATTTTGTTTGAATTATTTCAAGTTATTTTATTTACACAGAAGATTGTTCCAACAAGTATGCCACCTCCAAGGACATAGCTTGGGTGAGGATGAGAGTTGAAGACTCTTTTTGTTTATTTTGATGTATTACTTGTAAATTCAAGCCAAGGGCTTAATATGTATTGAGTTAGCACTCTTTTTTTTGTAACCAAGTGTTAACTTGGAAAGCTGTAAGCCCATAGGGCATTTGCTTTTGTTGTTAACATGTAAAACAGTTGTAAGAATTACTCTGATGGATAGAAATGATTGGTTTCTTTTATATCAATGCATGTTTAAAGTAATGGGTTTTATGTATTATTTTGAGGGCGTTATAAGTAAGAAGGTGGCATGTCTGTATTTGACATGTTTCGCACATTGACACTCATCTAACACTTCCCGATATGTGTCCGACACTCAGTCCAAATATGTCATAATTTTTTTTTCCCTGATTAGAAAAATGTATTTATAGGTGCTCAAGCATATAAAGTGGGCATTTCTTAATTGCATCCTTTGTATATTAGTTTTTAGTTTTTATATCTTATCCTGAAGTCCCAGCCTCCCAGGGTTGTGTCTGGAATATTTTGATTCATTTTGTTGAAAGATGTTGGACTAAGCTATATGGCATAGGAGAGTTGTTGCTTGCTGTTTTATTGAACCTGTTGTACATGGGCCTAGAAATAAAAAGTTTCAAATAAATTTAAGCTGTCATTTACCAAAAAGGAAAAAAAAAAAAAAAATCAGGTGTGACAGAAAATGATGCACTTGAATGCTTCCATACCGGTTTTGAGGCTGTGGTATGATGCTTTTATATATTGTTCAATAAGTGCTTTTCAAAGTCATTATACTAATTCTCTCAAAAAGTATTACAATCTCCATTATGAATGTCATTTGGTAGCTGATATAACATATGGTTGATGACATCGTTTGTTTGTCGACTATTTGTTCAACCTCTATCTGGATGTGTGATTGTTTATGTTCAGTTTCATCTACAAATCCCCAACTATTTTGGGGTGCAGACTGTTGGCTGCTCTTACTTACAAACCTGTAAGCATAAAATACGAATGGGTTATAGGAGCAAGAGGCAGTTTCATGAGTCATGTCTCTGCTTATATTTGTAGCGATTTTTGTTGAATTGCTGAACAAAGACAAAGATGACAGTTTCACAAATGTCCTACTGCTGCAGAGGATTTGGTGTGTTACCAATCTTTTGTCAGGATCCATAATAAGGGCAGTTCAGAGTTCTGTTTGAAGATGATAGTCATATAGGAGACTCCTGATTCTGCAGGCCGATTCTGCAGGCCATTTATCTTGGGCCCTTGAAGTTGATTGTGGAGATGTTTGGAGTTGTCTGACACATAATTCTTGCATAAGCTGAACTGTGATGTACGTCAATGTGTCTTTCTGTTTAGAGGTAATGTGTTTGCTTGTAAATGGTGGGGTCTGCATATAGAAAGAGCATGGTGAGACATAGATTGTGATATTTCCATTTCCTCAAAACAAACCAAACTAAGCCTTGCATCCCAATAAAGTGTGGTCGGCTAAACCAAACATCAAACAAAGAAAATTAAATAAAGAGTTACTAAAAAACATGACACTATGCAAGCACATTAGCTCATATCATGCAATCAAAGATTTGATAGTGTTACCATTACTCCCTGGTCATGGGGTGGGTCCAAATCGTGGTGGAGATGGGAAGAGCTTATGAGACTCACATATCTGATACATGCTCCCTTTCCCTGATACATACTCACATCTTGGATGGAAAATTGATTTACATTGTTTATTTGAAAGAAGAATGAGTGACAAATTCATAGAGAAGAGTTAGCTGCATAACAGAGAAGGGAAGAGAGTAATCTGATTACCTAGATGTATGGCAAGTTTAGTTGCATTGTCTTTTAGTTTGGATGTTTCCAGCTGTCATTTGCTTCCACTCTTCTGCACTTGTGAGCTTGGTTCTGGTTTTTTAAAGAACATATTACACTTTTGCATGCAGGTGTACTTGGGCATACATTCCCATATCGGGTTTGTAAATCTTCTCCCTGATGGCTTCTCTTGGACCCTTTTGAGGTACATTCATGGCGACCAAAGAGTTCATTCCGATCAACGACCTGTTGCACTGAAGGCAGAATGCAACTCAAAACTGGCTGTTGCTCTTACAATTATGGAGGAGTGCCTTCTCTCTATGGTGGATTCAAGAACAGGCATAGACATGATACCCCATGTATTGTACAATTGGGGGTAAGTTTTTTTTTCCGTTTGAAAATTTTCTGAACTTTCTTCTGTATCTGGTTTGTGTCCAACTTACATTGATCTTTGTATTTTCAACTTCTTTTTTTTTTGGGCATGTTATTCTCTCTCTTTCTCTCCGTGATATTGTTTCTTGAGACTGCACAATTATTATACCTTTTTTTTTGAAATTTCAGCTGACTGTCATGTTCAATTGGTGGTTATTTTCTGTTCATGTGCATAATGCCAACTTGTGGTTGCATTGTTTACCGGATGATCTCTTATTTTTGTAGTTGGTGCTAATATATGTGCTTGCCAATGTGGTGGTAGTTAAATTTTACTGCTTAACAAATCTGTTGGTTTTTAGCAGATCACATTTTGCACGCCTAAACTATATTGGATTTCACACAGTGGTTTTAGAGAAAGATGATGTGCTGATGTGTGTCGCATCAATCAGGTAGTTTTTATTAGCTGTAATCTTCTCTGTGAAATCTATTTCAATTTGTAACCTTTTGCAGTTAGTGCTAATGAAATTATATTAAAGACAATTTGTAAGCTGTACCCCATATAAATATTTGTTTCTCCATATTTTGGGGTTTGGATGTAAAGCTTCTGATTTGAAACATACATTAGTACTCCAGATATTCTACCAGAAGTGGCTATGTAGGTCTCGAGTGAAAATACTCCCTATTCACCTGGGCATTGAAGAAATTATGCTGAGAGTAATGTAACAAATTTAGGTTATCTTATTTTCTATCCTTGATCATGCTATTTATATTGCAAATTCAGTTTTTATTTATTATTTTTTTAAATCATGCTATTTATATATGGAGAGTAGACTTCATAGTTATTGTACCATCTCATGCATCACCTAAGTACAGCTGGCAAATGGTTGTTTTTTCCTTTAGAATGAGAAAAGCTAACTTGGTATATGGTTTTGTACCTTTTTAGTCATTTTCTCTGCAGATTGTCTTCTGGATCCCTTTATAGTTATTACGTTGTAAGCAAGAATTCTATGATGCTTCTTTTCTCCTCATGTACAAGATACCGTGTTGAATATTTTATCTACTAATATTTGTTTGACCGATAGTTTCCAATTGTTACTATGGTTATCTGCTAATATTTGTTCAACCGATAGTTTCCAATTGTTACTATGGACTGTTGGTACCAGTCCTGCCTTGGCAATGTTTTAACTATCACCTTGACTTTACATTTGTGGTAAGGTTTGTCAATACATCAAAAAGGTTTTACTTAAGTTGCAAATATAGTAGTCTTAAAATGTCAATTTTTTAACTTGGTCAGATTTTGGTGATTTTTAAATAAGATTACAGAGAGTGTTTTAGGCTAGTTTATATGAGTGTGCAATTGTGGTGTTTGGCTATAGTTTTCTCCTTTCATATTATATACATATATGCAATCGTGTATATAAATATAGTTAAATGTTCTACAAAGGAGAAGGTTTTTGGGAACATTATGGGTGTGTTTTGGTATCATTTTAATTTTCTGCTTTTCTGTTCTCAAAAACATAAAAAATGGAACCTCATATGGAAAACTTGTTTGGTGAACTGCGTTTGAAAACTATTTCCGTAAACACTTTTAAATTGAAAATTGTTTCCACATGAAAATAAAAAACAAGGAGTGTTACTGAACTTTTCATAGTTTTTTTTCCCCCAAAACACGAATAACGGAAGTGAAAATTTTGAAAATGATGCTAAACAGGGCCAAACTTTATTTTATATGTTTTCCTGGGTTTTGGAATGGGTTGCTTGAATCAAGAATGCAGGATTCATTCACTCTATTTAATTGACCAATTTGTCATCCTTCTTGGGGGATTAGGGTCTACAGGTAGAACCCACGTTTCTTCAGTTATTTCTTCTGTCAACCTGGTATCCAGTGGCTTTGGCAGCATGCTGGAGATTAGTTGAACTAGATGTTCCCCAACAAAAAAATAAAAAAACAAAAAAATTGGCGATTTGGGTTAGGACTATATGAGGATGAAAGTGAGGTTTGAGATTTATTTTTGACAGTGTAAAGGGTGTTTGGCGGTATATGATTGCTTGGTGGCTAGTAGGGTAGAGAAGTGTGGATACATTTTGATTTGTATGCTACAATTCAAAAAATTTGTATATGCTTGAGATGAAATTATCCCTGTGAAAAAGACAGTGAACTTCATGTTATTCACAGTCAATTATCCGAGGTTTTTCAATGTGACAAACATGAATTTTGCTTTTGCCTTTGTTTGCTAAATCCTTGTATTTCGTTAGAGCATCAGATATTAGATCTCTTTTTTTCTCTGAACATATCTGTTTGGGCTTTTCCTGCCCCCATAACTATTTAATATGCCTCATTAAAACATTTCAAATATGGTTTTGTTCTTCTTCTTACTCTTCATATTATTTATTGATAGTTTCTCATTTTTACCAACTCTTTTCTAAATTTATTTTTTGCTCGTCTAGACTTTTAATTTGTAGAATAATCTAGGCAACGTCACGTTTAAATTCAAGCTTCAAATTTCATGCAGGATCCATGGAGTAACAGTAGTGGAGATGCCTCTTATTGCAACTTGCAGTAAGTATCGTCGCCAGGGAATGTGTCGGCGCCTCATGAATGCTATTGAAGAGGTAATTTGTTCCATTAAGAAGAACCATCTTGTTCCATAGAGCTTTTTTTTTAGTATTATTTGATAGCAAGTATGGACACTTCAAAATGGGTGCCATGTTCATCTTCAACACGTATCGAATATTGATATGCCGGGAGCATATAAATTTTTTTGGAAGACACTTTGGTGATACCGAATGGACATGTGTCTTATGTTTGGACATGCCTCAGGACATCTTTGTGGAATTTCTTTTAAAATTTTTGAGAATTGATTTGGGTCAAAGTAAAATATATGAAAACAAAGAGAAGGAAAAGTGACATTGGTGTCACTTGTATTTCTGTGCCTTAAATTTATATTCATATACATTGCAAATAAGAATATATATATATATATATATATATTTCTTGCCACATCCCTTCTGTGTCCATATCTTAATTTTTTTTTTTAAACTTCTTGTGCCAATTTCCATGTCCGTATTTGTGTCCATGCTTCTTAGATTATTTGCTTGAAGAGCCTGCAGACTGCCGTCTCCATTTGGTGATCCAAACTGTTACCATTGCGATGAGCAATGAAACCTCATATATTGGACAAACTTTGTGTTGAATTCACCCATGTGTGAAAGGGGTGATCATCCAAGTCAAGTTTGGTTGGCAACAATGGGAAGGCAACCAACCAAAGTCCACCTTGGCGGCCACCAACCATCTTGAAGAGTCAAGGATGGAGGCTGCCCAAAGGCTCTCCCACCTACTCCCTCACCTATAAATGGAGGTTGAGAGGAGAGAGCAAAATGTGAGCAAACCGTGAGTAAGTGAGTGAGGAAGAAAACCGTGAACCAAAGAGTGCGAGAGATGTGAGGCGGAGAGACCGTCTCCCTCGGTGTGAGCGAGGGAGACGGGTGAGTGGCTGAGTGAGGAGAGTGTGAGCTCCACCTCTATTGTAATCTTTCTGTAATCTCCTCATTGGTATAGTGATAACCGGTTACTCTCCCGTGGACGTAGGCATTGGGCCGAACCACGTAAAATATTGTGTCTCCTTGTGTGTGGGTGTGTTTTTCTGCTTGAAATGATTTCTATAAGGTCTTGGGCGGGATCCCAGATCCCAACAAGTGGTATCAGAGCCTCGTGGGTGGCGTTTCGGAACAAAAACAGCGTGTTGTCCGAAACTGCCCAGAAATCAAGTTGCTCGAGAAGAGGAGTCCAACCATATAAAGCAGACATCCATAGGAGCTGCCACGCGCCCTCACGCGCCTCCTGAAGAAGGCGCGTGAGGCCCAGTCTCGGCACGCGCCGCCACGCGCCGTGAAGGCAGCCGGCGCGTCGGCCCAGTCGCAGGCACGCATCCCACGCGCGGATGAAGGAAGAAGACGAGTGGGGGGAGGCGCGTGTATGGCACGCGTGTGCCACGTCAGCAGCCACGTCAGCTGCCACGTCATCCGCAGGAGGAAGAATCCTGTGTTTCGCGGCGAAGGTACAGCCGCAGATCTGAGGCGTACAAAATGTTTTGGCTAGATCGAAGCCATTTGGAGTCTGTTTTTGGTGATCCAATAGTGGTTTCCGACTATTTGGAGTATTCCGGACACATCCGTACGGTCAGATTTTGGAGATGGAGTTTCTGTAAAAAGAAGGCAGATTAAAGTGACAGACGGCGTCAGGGGCAGTAGACGGAATATTCTGTTGGTACACGGAATATTCCCTGAACTTCTGAAAATTGCAATTTGGCCCAGAATTTTTAGAAAATTGCGGTGTGGCCCAGCTTTCGGGGATAGTTTTTCAGTGAGGTCCCTGGAAGTGCAGCGAAGGTTGGTCCTAGCTAAATGGACCGCTCCGGACGCAACCGCGAGGTCAGAATAGTGAAATTCTGAACGGTTTGGAAAGATTGTCAAAACATGGGTGTTTGCCATCTTCAATACTCGAAGGAAGGTTGCCGGACATTGTGGAACGCTGCGGATTCACTGAAGAGGTTAGAATGTGCAGATTCTGACCCGATTGGACAACCAGATACAGATTGAGATAGATCATTGAAGACCAGAGGAGATCAGGCTTGATCAAATGGCAGATCGAGGGAGATCAGGATTGGTCAGGGGCGATCAGAGGATTGCAGACATGATTATCTCAAGATCAAAGGTCTAGGAAAGTTCTGTCAAAAAGACACTGTTTAAGGAGACTGGTTCTTAAGTGGGACCGGTTGTGACCCCACCAGTCTTTCCTGGGAACTTTCCTGGTTGTTGAGGTGATCGGAGGATCTGGTTCAATCAAAAGAGAAGACCATTCATCGACGGATAGATGATTTGGCAACCAGTACAGGCTCAGGGAAATACTGTGGCTGTTGGAGCTACTGTATACGAGTAGGTACTAATGGTATGTGGACATGTAGAACAATAGTTGCAGAGGAGCATACTAAGCGCAGAAGTACAATTGCAGACGTGCAACAGTGCAAGGGTACGCTAGAGTGTCGTACAGAGGCGCGAGAAGAGTGTGCAGCAGCGGGTTGTTGACAGTTCACAAGAACTTCCAGACAGAGAAATTGAGACAGGTAAAACGCAAGAGTGCGTGCCAAGGAGTGGCAAGTCTTATTTCTCTATGGTGGTTTCTTTAGTTCCATGGCAGCAGATGATAGAGTTGATGCAGATCTCTCAAGCAAGCTTGACGCAGGGAGACCAGAAGCCATGGGTGCGAGCACTATGCACGGAGTTGCATAGTGGTAACTTGTACAGACCGGTGGAAGTTGTCTTGACAGAAGGGCTAACTGTCAAACATCAGTACGGACAAGTGAGACAGAACCGAACATCAGGGATTGCAGCACAGACAACAAGCGTATGTGGAAACGCTAGGAGGTTGTTCAGAAGTGCAGAAGGGCAAGGGCTGGTTGTTCAGAAATAAGCTCCGAGCAAGGAAACTTGAGGATGTTGATGTGTCAAACTCTGAAGTTTTCTAGTTGCTCCAGTGTTCATCATGCAAGGAGTTGCATGATAGTCAAGGGCATCCAAGCAGGGGGTGCAGGACATCCAATCAGGGGGTGTCGGATATCTTGGTTGCGCAAGTTCAAGCATAGCAGGTATAGACATCCGAGACAGGAAGCATGGAAGAGATCTGTGGGAGATAGGAGTAGTGGCTCTCTCCAAATCAGAGAGTGGTGTGAGTTGAGTTGAGGATGTCGGATTCCCTCCTCCTCTTGTATCTCTGGTGTTTTATCTCTAGCTTCAGGGGATGCAGCGTCTCAGTGAAGAGATGCAGACTATGTTGAATTTGGGCGTGACAAGATTAGCAGCAGTGTGTGCAGTGGATCACCTCACATGGGTTGAGGGGGTGATTTGTTGAATTCACCCATGTGTGAAAGGGGTGATCATCCAAGTCAAGTTTGGTTGGCAACAATGGGAAGGCAACCAACCAAAGTCCACCTTGGCGGCCACCAACCATCTTGAAGAGTCAAGGATGGAGGCTGCCCAAAGGCTCTCCCACCTACTCCCTCACCTATAAATGGAGGTTGAGAGGAGAGAGCAAAATGTGAGCAAACCGTGAGTAAGTGAGTGAGGAAGAAAACCGTGAACCAAAGAGTGCGAGAGATGTGAGGCGGAGAGACCGTCTCCCTCGGTGTGAGCGAGGGAGACGGGTGAGTGGCTGAGTGAGGAGAGTGTGAGCTCCACCTCTATTGTAATCTTTCTGTAATCTCCTCATTGGTATAGTGATAACCGGTTACTCTCCCGTGGACGTAGGCATTGGGCCGAACCACGTAAAATATTGTGTCTCCTTGTGTGTGGGTGTGTTTTTCTGCTTGAAATGATTTCTATAAGGTCTTGGGCGGGATCCCAGATCCCAACACTTTGTACCTTTTGATTTTCTTAGTCTTTTATTTTTTTTTTCATATATGCGAGTTATTAATTTATTAATCCACTGTGGTTGTAGATGCTAAGATCTTTCAAGGTCGAAAAGCTTGTGATATCAGCCATTCCTAGTCTGGTTGAGACATGGACAGTTGGGTTTGGCTTTAAACCCTTGGAAGATAACGAGAGAAATAGCCTGAGTAACATCAACTTGATGGTTTTTCCCGGAACTGTATGGTTGAAGAAGCCCATTTATCAAAGTCAAACGACAAATCAACAAAGTGGTGAGCATTTTCTTTCCTGCTCTTGGGTGTTGTTTGGTATATTGACAATTTACTATTTTTGTTTACATAAAATTTTAAACATGTTTATGTTTTTTTTTCAGTAAAACCGATAACAAAAAAATATGTTTGACACAAACTTGTATTTTTTAAACTTATTTTGAAAATAAGTGTATTGGGGGGGTGTTGCGTGATGGTTGAAAATTTGTTGACGGTCAAAGATGGTGGCCGGAGGTGGTTGGCGCTAATGGGAGGTGGTTTCTTGTGGCCAAAGGTGGTTGTCAGGTGATGGAGGTGGTTGCCGAAGCCAGTGAGAGGTGGTTGGCCATTGCAAGAGGTGGTGGTTGGAGGAGGTGGACAGGATGGAAAATGATTAATTTATTTTTTCTGAAGTGACACCAATTTTTTTCAGTACAAGAATTTTGTAAATTATGTAAATTGTTTACAAATTTTTTAAAATGAAAATAAACACCAAATGCATTTTATTTATAGTTTTTAAATTATTATTTTTTTGTAAATACGAACCAATAATTTACCTCAGTTACCCCTTTTATTATTTTCCAATTCTCTGAACTGAATTATAAAAATTTCTTGGGAAATACAGGATCAGGTCATGCATCGCCTTCGATTGTATATGATCCAGCTGAAACGGGTGCTTGCTCCCAACTAAGGCCTGCCATTGGAAATTCCTCAGTTACAGAAACAGAACATACTGGCTGCAATATTATGCAAGTAGATGAAGCCCAGGATGGTAGTTTGCAAAAACATTTTTCGAAGTTGTCCTGCGAAGAACCGGCTTCAACAGTAGGGACATCCAGACTTGAAATGGTTTGTGATGTAGAATCTGTTGTTATGTATGATGAGAGAGAACTTTCTTCAAAGCAGTCATGCAGAGAACCGGCTTCAACTGTAGGGACATCCCGGCTTGAAATGGTTTGTGATGTAGAATCTGTTGTTATGTATGATGAGAGAGAACTTTCTGCGAATGAACAGTTGCAGAAAACCACTATGTTGCAAGATAATGAGAAATAAAAATAAAATTTCAAAAAAGCTTGTATTGTGCTCTGAAGGATTATTGTGTAGCAGTATTTGTGAGGTCTTTTTGGGGTAAATAGAAGAAGAAAAAAAGAAAATAATGGAGGTGGGAAGGGAAGGTAATAACGTTGCAGTCTTGCAGACGACATGATAATGGCGACATGGAGGCTAATTTGATATCAAATAGTACAAATTCTTTGATAGAATTTACCATTGAAAATCGACGATATTATCATGGTGACATGTTGGATAATTTGATATCAAATAGATAATAGTGCATAATCTATGTCTAATTTGATATGAAATAGATAGTACAAATTATTTGATAGAATTCATCATTGAAAATCGACTTGTAAGAGAAGAGGGGAGGGGTTTTATATTTACTTGGCCAAGTGTTGGTAAAATTTCTTCTCTCATATGGTTTACAAATGATATTTTGACTTGGCTTTTTATGAAGAGAATAAGTGAATAACTTTTGTACTATTGAAAATATAATTTTAAAATATAACCTTTTGACGTTGTTTATTAATTTATAATGAATGAAGAATGTGAATTTTTTAAGTGTGAAGGTTATAAATATGAAAATTTTGTCCAAAAAAAAAAAAAAAAAAGAAGAAGAAAAAGTTTACATTATTTTATTCATTATAAGTGCAATATTCAGAATTAAATTGTGATACATTAAGTGTGATTTTACATTTTTAATTAACAAACTTATTAAAATGCTATGTTATATAATAAATATGTTGAACATATTGATATACATACTATGCAAACATTTACAATATATATAATAATAACAATAATAATAATAATAATAATAGATTGATCATTTATTATATAAATCTCAACAAAAGAAGGGTATCATTAATGTAACCATTTATATCCATATCATGCAAATCTCAAACAAAAAAAAAAGGGGAGGGGAGGGGGGGCAACGTTGGTCTATAACTATTTAAATTGGGGTAAAATAGCTTTAAAAATTATTATTATTATTTTTGATAAAAAATTATTAAAATTTAAAAACAGAATTTCAACTCTTAACATTTTATATAAGTGTGATGTGTTAATAATTTTTTTCATAGGATTTATCAAGAAATAACAACATTCAGTCAGATTTTTTTTTTTTTGTTGATTTGTTTTTCTTTAAACTAAAATCAATATCTAATGTACCTATCTATCTATATAGATATATTATTATATGTTTGGGGTTTGGTTTTTTTTGTAGATTTTTGTTGACTATTTTTGTCTTTAGTGATTTTTTTTTTTAAAATTTAAAAAGTTCAAAGTTCAAAGTTTTTAGATTGTAGTCGATGAAATGAATCGAAAAATTCAGAAAAAATAAAAAATTACAATTCAAAAAATTAAAAAAAACAAAAAAAAAAAACAAAAAAATAGTAGTTTTTTAATAGTTATTTTGGATTTTTAAATTTTTTTATTTGGAATTTTTTTTAAAAAAAATTTACTATTTGAATTTGTTTACAAAAAATGGATCAGAAAAGTAAAAATCTTTGAAATAATTTTTTAAAAAATCATAAAGAAAAAAAAATTGAAAAAAAAAGGTGGCTTATTTTTGTGTCCCCAAACCGAATCGAAAAAAACTACTAACATTAGTGGTTAAACTAAAAAAGATAAATTAATTAAGGATTAAAATGAAAAAATACGAAAGCAATTCGACACACTCTCAAAGCAATTTGACACTTACGCACCTTTCATTTCACAAACCCTCCAAAACCCTAACACTATGTTTGTTACCCTCCAAAACCCAACACTATGTTTGTTTTGAAAGATTAAGGTGTGGGATTGGATTATTAGTTCCACTGGACTAATAGTCCATTGTTTGTTTGAAAATTTTTGTTTCGGACTATTAGTCCCACAAATATGAGACTATCCTATCCCATGGGGGAGGTGGGATCGAAACCATGAGATTCGTATCCCATGGGATTATTTTGTAAAATGTTCATTTTACCTTCCATGCTATTACTTAGTAAACAATTAGAAAATGGTAAAATAGTCTTTTGAACATTTATAAATTATTTTTTTAGTGTTGTTAAAAAATTAAATTTACATATTAAATAAAATTATTTTTTTAGTGTTGTTAATTTAAAATTATATATTAAATAAAAAATTTAAATTATAAATTAAATTTACTTAAAAATAATAAATTATAAATTATGGCCTTATAAATTAAATTTTTTTAGTGTTGTTGAAAATTTAATTTATATATTAAATAAAATTATTTTTTTATTGTCGTTAATTTAAAATTATATATTAAATAAAAAATATAAATTATAAATTTAATTTAATTGAAAATAATAAATTAAAAATTATGGCCTTATAAATTAAATTTTTTTAGTGTTGTTAAATTATAAATTATAGATTACAAATTTAAAATTATATATTAAATAAAAATTATAAATTACAAGGGTAAAATAGTCTTTTGAACATTTATCCTTATTCAGTCCGTCTAACCAAATATTGGATTCACTAAAAAAAGTTCAATCCAGACATATAATCCCATGACTAAACAAACATAGGATACAAATCCAGTCCAACCAAATAGACCAGGGACAATATATCCCGGGACTAAAAGTCCGATGGATTACAATCCCCTTTATCTAGTCCGTCCAAATAAACACGCCCTTAAGTTTTCTAACTTTTTTCTTGAGTGGCATTGGATCTTCAATGTAGGAGTGTAAAAATGGCATGTGGTCTGTGGGTCCGGGCTTGAGCTCAACCCGAGATTTGGGCCTGAGCCATCATTTTGAAGCTCGGTCTTGCCCGTGGACTCGGCCCATCGACTCGCTTAAGGCCTACTCAAGGTTCAGCTCGTCGGAGGCTCAGTGTCTTTTTTAGTGAAAAATAATAAAATTTTAGTAGAAAAAATATATTAAAAAAAACAAAAAAAAAATGTTCAAGACGGCCCAAGCCCAAGCCTACCGGCCCCGCTTGAGTCCTGGCTCAAGGCCCGAATACCCCTTGCACCTGGGCCTAATTTTCTAGCTCGAATTTTGACAGAAGCTTGTGAGACCCGACATAGGCTAGGCCGGGCCAAGCCAATCCAAATTTACCCCCTACTTCAACGATATACTTTTATCTTTAATTTGTGGTTTGATTGACATATATTGCTTTGGTTTGAACCATGATGTGTTGTTTCGTAATATGAAAGGACTAAAGTGAAAGGATTAAAAATATTTTTTTATTACTGAGAACTTGTATAATTACTCATACGTCTATTATGTAATTCTGAATGACGTATCCATAAACTTAGAGATGCAAGCTGTAACGCCCTCAAAATAATACACATAAACCCAACATTCATGATATACATACATTCATCAGAGTATTCTTACAAAAGTAATAAATGTTGACAACAAAAGTAAATGCCCTGTAGGCTTACAACTTTCCAAGTCAACACTTGGTTACAACAAAAGAAGAGTTCTAACTCTTTACACAAATAAGCCCTTGGCTTGAATTTACATGTATCACCAAAATATTAAAATAACCAAAAGAGTCTTCAACTCCCAAAACCATCCAAGCTAAGGCCTTGGGGGTGGCATAACACTTGAAGCTGAAAATGATGTCCCATATAGGGTGAGGCAACGCCCAGTAGAGATATGCTAAACATAATATAAGCAATAACTAAAACATTGGCATTTGATAAATGTTTAACTTATATAAACGAACAAACATGTTTTTCCATTTCATTATCCAAACCAATTCATAGATATGGTTCCCTGTTCAGTCAAACAGTTCATAATGAGCCTACAACTCATATAAACAATACTTCAACGATTCAATTTCAAATGAGACTACAAATCATATTAACAATACTTCAATTCATCTACGTTATGAAAACACAATTAGGATTTCGGGACTTTCACCCTGGACACTCTGGCCAATTTAGTTATCACTAGAGTCCATCCCCTATCTCCTCCCAAATCCAGTTTAGGAGTCCATCTCCTATCTCCTCCTAAACCGTGGAGTACATTCCCTATCTTCTCCCAAACAACATACATATACAATTTATTAGCAAAGCACATATTCAATGTGTTATTTCTTCCGTCATATTCAATGGCATACTCAATTGATTAATTATAATTCACCTAATCATCATGCAGTGTCTACAACACTCAAGACTATCTTACACTGATAGCCCAAGACAATTATTTCTAAACAGATAATAAATTATCAAACAGATAAATTACCTACGATTTCAAAGTTGAGTGATTAATCAATCCAACTCCACCATTGAATCTCATAATTACCCAATTTCATTATTTCCAACTCAATTTCATATTTCCGTAACTTTCCCAAATTAATTCATCATAATAAATTAGGACTTTTCTCCCCATTTTCTCAACATTGACCCAAAGGTCTAAATATCATCAATAAACATCTATAACCTCAATTTATGACCCAAAATACATATGTATTGGTCAAAAGAACAAAACCCTTCTTTATACATTTTGAAACCCTAACACCCAAATTTACCCAACTTCAACATTAAATCAAAAAGACCACATGTTTATGTCAAAGACCATAAATATGAGTAGTTATCCCTACCTCAAATTTCGGAGCTCAACGGAGATGATGAACAAACTCGGAAATGCTCTAAACCCCAAGATTTTCGGATCAAAATGGAGGTCTTGCAAAGCTCTACCACTTTAATGAAGGCACAAGGGTTGGATCTCACTAAACCAAGATCAAAATGAAGAGAGAGAGAGAGTTCTAGAGAGAGGAGCTCTCAAATTAGGGTTTTGAAAAGCTAGAGAGAGAGAATGACCCAAAAAAGTGATTCGAAATGCTAAAATTCGGACTGATATAATATACAGTCCGCACAAGCATGGAACGCCCCGCTTGAGCGTCAGACACAGACTCACGCTCGAGTGGTGAATGTATACTTCCAAAAGTTTTGCAGACGAAGGTCCCCGCTCGAGCGTGAAAGTGGATGCTCGAGTGTCCGATGACCTGCAGAGAAAAGTATTGAGGGTTGAAAAATCCCGCTCGAGTGGAGGAACAAAAGCAAAGGGCCCACTCGAGTGTCAAAAGCCCCGCTCGAGCGTGAAGGCCAAAATCTGGACATCAACTCTTTGTTTCTAAACACAACCAACCTGTTTCAAACCTATCTAACACATCCCAAACTCAAGTATAAAGAATTAAAGGACGGAGATGCGATAAAGACACAACACACATCCATAGAACCGAGTCCGGAATACAATAAATTAGGAAAGGAAAACCGAGATCGCTATACAAACGAGTCGAACTATTAGCTCAGTTCGTTTAAAGCTTGTTTGAACTCAATTCATTAACTAAATAAATGAGTCCTACCTCGAGCTTGATTTTTAAAATCCTTTATTAATCGAGCTAAGTTCAAATAGTCTCAGCTTGATAAGACCTGTGAATATTAAAAAAAATAAAATAAATTATTATTTATATTTAATAATATATATAATATTTTTTTATTATTTTTTAATTTTTATATTTGTGTTTGGTGTTTGTGTAAATTTACATATTTAATTAATAGAGTTAATTATTAATATAAATATTTTTGTACATTTTGCTCATAATTTTTTGTTTTTTAATCTTAATAAGTAAATTAATTTTAGTTTTTTTTTTTTTTTTTTTTTTTTTTTTTTTTTCAACCTCGAACTGGAGCTCAAAATCGACTTAATGTAATTTATCCTTTGTTTGGGAAGATGGATTGGGATGGGTTTGGGATTATTTTAGTCACAAAAAGATAAAATATGTTTTTTAACCCAATAAGACAAAATATCACATCAAATCTATAATCATTACATTTTTTCTCTCACAAAAAGTCAAAAAAGCAAAAAAAAACTCTTCCCAAACAAGGTTTTTAGTCCCAAGCTAAAACAACCAAAAAGCCAACTCAATTTCCAAACGAACCCTTAGATGGCTCGAGTTTTTCAAATATTTGACGGGCTCGAACTCGATTATTTAAGTCTTGACTTGAGCTCGGTTCGGACTTGAACTCGACTAATTCTTAGTAAACAGACTTTAACACTCAAAAGTTCGTCTCAGCCTAAGAAGCACAGACACAGAGACCTGACATGACACATGCACGCAAATTTACAGAAAATATGACACGACATGTTAGGACTATGCAAAACATATAAATTTATATATTTATTATGTGTCATATTTTTAAATATTTAATATTTAATATTTATTTTATGTAAAATATTTGATTTTATTAAATTTATCAACCTTAGGTATGTTATTATATTAAACAAAATTTTAATTTTTTTTTGAAAAAAATGGTCTTTAGCGTGTCCGACACCTATACGTCACCTCCAGAGAGGTGGCCATGCTACATAGGTCTCAGTTCAGCTCATTTGCAGTTCTAAACTTAAGTTAATAGTATAGGAATGCACACATGGATTCTCACAAATTTTGGTACAAATATGCAAAATGTGAAAATGATTTCAGCCCCAAATAAATTTAAAAAAAAAAAGAAAAAGAAAAAAAGGTGGAAGAAGAAAGAAAGAAAGAAAAAGAAAAGAACGTAAGGACAATGTAGTAATTTTAATAGAATAGATTGTGCCCATTGCGTAGCCTTAGAAAGGCATATATATAACTCTCAACTACCTGAGAAGATGGCTACACCCCCACCATTGTGGTCATCATAGGGTTGTGATGGAGGAATTGGTTGTAAATGATGATGAAGATGATGATGTGAAGATGCTCACATCTTTTGATAAGCGGATCAGTGATTTACCAAAATATGAGGTTCGACTTGAACTTTCTTTGTGAAATAGGTTAATCTCTGTCTTGTTTTTACAAGACATTCACATCTATATTTAGGTGAGGTTATTGATGACTAATCTTCTTTTTATCTTATAGATTTGTGTGGTTATCAAATTCGCAATCCAAATTGTATTCTACAATCCTAAATTACTAAAATTATCCAAATCGTTGTAGGATAATGTAATAGTAGATCGCAAATGCGATCGTGTAGGCATCGTCGGTTTTGTGAATTTTCATCTTATTTTTAGTATGTATCATCCTTATTGGTATTTTTACTTTATTTTTAATAGAAAGTAGGATCTCACAATCTTTGATTCGATTCTATGATCTAATCGATGAGACTACCGATCAACCTAGGATTCTGATTTTAACAATCTTGCTGGTTTGAGATCTTAAGAAAGAAGGATAACCCAAGTACATGAGGCTCCTTCTATCGAGGGTCTAAGGAGGACAAGATGTACGTAGCCTTACCCCTATTTTTGGATAGGTTATTTTTGTGACTCAAACTTAAGCTACTAGGGACTAACAATAAGCCTTACCGTTGAGATCTATATCATTTTATTACTTAGATATGATTGTACGAGTTCATGTGAGGGAAATAATTTATGCTCAGTGAATTTGATGTCATTTTTGTTCATATTCATTGTTCCAAAAAATGCATTTTTTTCCTTCTACAGTGGAGTGATTGGTCTAAAAATTACTCTTTCGGTGTGGAAGGACATTAAAGTTGTCATCTTTTTTTTTTTTTAGTTTCAAATTTATGTATTTGCCCTTTCTGGCAGACTATACTTCCCATCCTGCCCCTCGTTCCCTTCTATGGCATATTCATTCATTACTTTGCTTTTAATAACATTTGGCATAGTAGTCCTAAAGTTTCATATGTTTATGAAAAAAATGTACAACGCAAAACATTGGGAATATGTGCAAAACATATTTTTAATTATGTAATATTTATTTTATGTTAAATATTTAATTTTTTTCAAATTTATCAACCTTAGGTATACTATTATAATAAACAAAAAAAATATATATATTTTTTATAAAAAATATGGTCCTCAGCGTGTCTTTAACGTGTCCTCAGCGAGTCTGACACGTGGCCAACACGTGCTAGACACCTGTACATCACCTCTGGAAAGGTGTCCGTGCTTCATAAGTCATAGCTCGACTTGGTTCATTTATAGTCTTAAACTTAAGTTAATAGTATGGGAATGCACACATGGATTCTCACAAATTCTGGCACGAATAAGCAAAATGTGAAAATGATTTCAGCTCCAAATAGGGGAAAAAAATAAAGAAAGAAAGAAAGAAAGAAAAAAAAAAAAAATGAGAAGAAAGCAAGGACAATGTAGTAATTTTAATAGAATAGGTCATGCCCCTTGTGTAGCGCTAGAAAGACACATATATAACTCTCACCTCATTGAGAAGATGACTACACTTCTATCACTGTGGTGATCATATGGTTGTGATGGAGGAGTTAGTCGTAAAGGACGATGAAGACGTGAAGATGCTCATGTCTTTTGATAAATGGATCAGCGATTTACTAGAATACGAGGTTTGACTTAAACATTATTTGTGAAATATGTTAATCTGTGTCTTGTTTTTACAAGACATTCACATCCATTCAATCAAAATTGCAATAAACTAGCAGATTCGCAGTATTTAGGTGAATAGTTTATTATTAATAATATTTTTATTCTATTGATTTGTGATCTAAAAAAAAAAAAGGATAACCCAAGTGCATGAGGCTCCTTCTATCGAGAATCTGAGGGCAAGATGTACGCAGCCTTACCCCATTTTTGGATAGGCTGTTTTTGTGACTCAAACTGAAGCCAGTAAGGACTAACGGCAAGCCGTACTGTTGAGATCTATTTCATTTGATTACTCAGATATGACTCTACGTGTCCATCGAGGGAAATAATTTATGTTCAGTGAATTTGATGTCATTTTTGTTCATGTTCATTGTTCTAAAAAATTCATTTTTTGCCTTCTACATTGGACCGATTGGTCTAAAATTTACTATTCTTTTCTTTTCTTTTGGTTTCAGATTTATGTATTTGCCCTTTCTTACAGAATACTTCCCCTCCTGCCCCTTTTTCCTTTCTATGGCATATTCACGCATTACTTTGCTTTTAGTAATATTTGGCATAGTAGTCCTAAAGTTTCATTTGCTTATGAAAAAAATATAGGACACAACACGTTGGTAACACATGTAAAATATTTAATTTTATATATTTATTATGTGTCATGTTTTTAAATATGTAGTATTTATTTTATGTTAAATATTTAATTTTTTTTAAAAATTTATCAACCTTAGATATGCTATTATAAACAAAATTAAATTTATATTTTTTTTTTGAAAAAAAATTATACTTAATTAGCGTGTCCTTTGCTTGTCATCAACTTGTTCATAACGCGTTCTCAGCATGTCTTATTGTGTCCGACATGTGGCCAATGCATGTCCGGTGTGTGTCCGTGTCCGACACGTATCAGACACTTGTATGTCACCTCTGAAGAAGTATTCGTGCTTCATAGGTCTCAGTTTGGCTCGGTTCATTTGCAACTTTAAACTTAAGTTAATTGTATAGGAATGCACACATGGATTCTCACAAATTTTGGTACAAATAGGCAAAATGCGAAAATGATTTTAGCCCCAAATAGGGAAAAAAAATAAAGAAAGAAAGATTGAAAGAAAAAGGGAAAAAGGCAAGGACAATGTAGTAATTTTAATAGAATAGGTCATGGAGTGCCTTTATTTACACACCACATTCTATCTCAAGGCACACCATTACTCGAGACACACCTTTAGTAATTTGATAAATAAGAAATTTGCTCAATATACACCATAATCTTCCATCTTTACCCTTACTCACACACCCCACCTACAATTTTCCATCTTTACTCTTACTCACTCACACACCCCACCTACAATCTTCAATATTTCATTTCCTTAAAATTTTTTATTACATCTTTATCCTTCGATTGCTTAATCCCAATCACTTGATTGCTCGAGTAAAGAACTCATCCCACTCAACTCTATTTAAAGCCATACCCTCCTTGAGACCAGGGCAATCATATCATGTCTCATAGCATCAACCAACATTATTTTTTGCCTTCCTCTTGAATCTATTTTAGCGCAGGATCCAGTCATCTCATTCACACCAACATAGTTGGATTATATTTCATAAAACCAAACCAACTAAAATCATATTCAGTCAATGCAACTTCTAATTTCCAAAAGACATTCACTTCTTATTCTATCTTTCCTTATAACACCCGTGCTATGTGAGTTATATGTTAACATTCCACTGCCAACCGAAGGTCCTAGGGGGGGGAGGGGGTTTCAAATCAATATCAATACCTATTATGCTTTCATTTGATTTTCATACAATCACATGTAAAGCTCACATAAATAAACCCACATATCCAATTACTTGGAATGGGCTTCACGAATCTTTTTTTCTTTATCATCTTTCTTTATGATCGTATTCTCTATCAAATCAATGGTAAGGTTTGCAACTAGGCTTAACACCTTCAATTAACAAGGACCAACAGTTGCCAATGGGTAATGTCACTTTGAAAATTTGAAAATAGGTTGACGGCTGTGGGGTAGAGTTAGGGTTAGGGTTATGATTAGAGAAGATGAGGATATTTTGGAAATATTTGAAAATTAATAGTGTGTATTGAGTGAAAAATAAAAAAATCAAAATTGAGTGTGATGTGCAATGAGTAGTTGGTGTGTATTACGTAAGGTGTGTATCATAACCTTTTGTTCTTTGTGGTCATTTTTTATTAGGTTAATATTGTAATAAAAAAATAAACTAATTAATGGTATTCATTGAGATGAAAAGTGGTGTGTAAATAGAGGCACCCTAGGTCATGCCCATTGTGTGTAGCTCTAGAAAGACATATCTATAACTCTCACCTAACTGAGAAGAAAGTTACACCTCCACCATAGTGGTGATCATATGGTTGTGATGGAGGAATTAATTAGTCGTAAAGGACAACGAAGATGATGAAAATGTGAAGATGCTCATATCTTTTGATAAATGGATCAGCGATTTACCAGAATATAAGGTTTGACTTGAACTTTCTTTGTGAAATAGGCGAATCTCTGTCTTGTTTTTACAAGACATTCACATTCATTCAATCAAAATTGCTATATACTAGCAGATTCACAGTGTATTTAGGTCAATAGGTTATTGATTAATAATATTTTTATTTTGATTGCGTGGTTATAAAAATCGCCATCCGAATCGTATCCTACAATCCTAAATTACTAAAATGATCCAAATCGTTGTAGAATGGTGTTATGCTAGGATCGCAAGTAGTATCATGTATGCTTGTATGGGATTGCGTAGGATGTAGGTAGGTTCACTGATTTTGTGATTTTTTATCATATTTTTACTATGTATCATCCTAATTGGTATTTTTTACTTTATTTTTAACAGAACGTAGGATTTCACAAATTTTTACCCAATCCATAAGACTACTGATGATCAAAATAACATTCCAATTTTAACAATCTTACTGGTTGGGATGGCTATTACAATTTACATCTGAAAATCCTAAGTGATTCGTGATTAGATCAAGATTAAAAATATTCCAAATCCCAAAAATCCAAAACACACAATCTAAATCAACAAGCACTTACGAAAGTGATTTAGTTTGTTTGTTTTTCAGAATAATTAATAAATCGACACAAACGATTTTTACGTGGAAAAAATCACAATTGGACACCTCCAACTGTGATTAAAAAACCACGGGTGAAACGCCACTAATCAATCCACTACTGAAGTAAAAAGATTACAAAGATATCATACAAATTACCCAACTCAGTCAATCTGTCTTCGAATCTTCTGTAACTCTTTTTTCACGACTTCGTCTCGGAACTGATCAATCCTGAAGTTGATTCCACAACCTCACTCACATATAGAATCAAACGCCTTTTGAAACTATACGCTAGAATCTTCGGAATCCACCGAAGAGAACTCTCTCTTGAAGGTAAAGTAACCAACTCCTTGATGTATGTATTTTAGATCATGAGTGAAAACTCTTCTCAAAACATCAAGGAAAACTCAACAAAACTCCAGAAGAACACCCCAAACGAAACCCTAGGACTCTTGAATAAGATTTAGAAAAGTAGTCCTAAAAACAACCTAAAAAGATATAAATAGGAATCCTGAAACCGCGATCTCCGCTCGAGCGCCCAACAGCTCGCTCGAGCGGCTTCAACAAAATACGCGTGTGGTAACACAGCGGTCCGCTCGAGCGCTTCATGACCCGCTCGAGCGCACAATTACGCACTCCAGTACTTTTACAGACCTGTCAATATACTGAGAGACCAAAAACTCCGCTTGAGCGTCAATGTCCCCGCTCGAGCGGGAAGAACAAAAACACTGAAAATAAACAAATTTAACACCGCAAGGTTCTGTATCTGGATTTGACAATCAAGGGACCTAACAATCTCTCCCTTTGTCAATTCCCGGACAAAACCTTTCTAAACAAATGTTCTTAAACACACGCACTAGACAAGATTCAAAACAAATACTAAAAACACTCAAAACAACTCTATAAACAACCAATCTTTCCAATCTTGCCATATATCGGTCCATCAATCCAATTCTTCATCCAACATTCACCTGTGAAAAGACTAGCAACATACCAGAAAAACCAAAACTTGTGGAACTATATAAGAATATATCAAAATGTATCCATCCAATAGAACCAAAGGAACAAAATATTCATATGAACAAACTATCCATGTGACATAACCAAGAGAACAAAATATCCATATGAACAAAACAAAATATAATCACCAAAGTACCATCAATACAATATACCATCAATATATACCATCAAGAGCCACTCTCCCCCTTTTTGACCGGGAATGAAGAAAGCAAGGAATCAAGCACCAGGTGGAGGAGGGGGCGGCTGAAGCGTCAGCAAGGAAATGATGTGGTCCAGCTGTGAAGTAGTGTGAGCGGCGGTCTGCTCCATCTGACCAAGACGACCATCAAAGGCATCAAAACGGGCATCGAGAAAGTCTAACCTCCGGGTCATAGCCTCCTCAAAGTGCTGAAGCTGGTCAGAAAAAGTGCGAGGTGGAACAGGTGGAGTAGGATCCTCCTCTCCCCCGGCGGCGGCAGCATCATATTCAGCCTCCTCAGCAAGGCCAGCAGTAGTACCTGCAGAAGGATCAGCCCGAGAAGACTCCCCCTTAACATGAGCCCGACTCTGTGAGACAGTTTTCTTTGTGAATGGTCGGGAGGGGAAGGCAAACTCATCATCCTCGAACACCTGAACCCCAAGGTCAGACAAAAGACGATTAATCAAACACCCATAAGGAAGCCCTAACTGTCTATTCCCAGAGACACCTATCATTTTCCGAATAAGCAAGGGAACGAGATCAATAGACATATGTCGGGCAATACAGAATAACACAAAACCTTGGTCTTGATTAATTTCGGAGGAGTGAGTGGTCACAAGGATGTTGGCACAAACAATCAGATTAAGCAGTCTAAACTCCGGAAGAAGTTCAAACTGTTTAATCAAAGCGCCTGTAGGCCAAGGACGGGAAGAACCACATAGTACCTCAGTCACATGAGTGAAATCACAGGTAGGACGACCTGGGACAGGATAAGGATAGTGTTGAGGGAACACTTGATCAATCTTTAGAAGATGGCGAATGAGAGCTGGGGTGACGGAAATGGATTTGGACCGAACCCAAATAGTAAAGGAAGGCTCAACATCACTAATTTGCTTAATATTACAATAAAATTCTCGAACCCAGTCGAGATTTTGACGCCCAAAAAACGACAATACCAAATCACCACCTAGAGGAGCAAACAAATGACGGATAGGGATGGATTCGAAAGTGTTGGGCTGGACCATCCGTTCTAGGTGAACAGTGCGAGTATCAAAAGATTTATGGAATAACTTGCCTTGCTTAGCATTAGGAAACCTCTCAGAATTAAAGGTAGGACGAGACACAGTTGCCGTTCGGCGTTTAGGGGCGGACATGATGAGATGAGAGAGAACTAAAACCAGTCAACCCAACAAACCCAAAAGGAACCAAACCCGAATATAAAAACAGGCACAAGACAGAAACCATTAGTAACATTAAACGCATAATGCATAATCATGGATGACAAGTTTCAAGGATATCATTTTATAAACATGGAAGACACATATCAATGAAATGCATAATGCAAAAAATGTGCATAATGACAATGGCAGAATATCAATGACCTAGTGAAGCTAAACACTGATAACAAAACAAATAGAACTTCAAATGGCAAAACTTCTCCATCTTGTGGGCAAAAACAGGGGCTCAAACAGATATCACTAACACAAAAACTGCAAGAAAGTGTAACTCACACAAACACTGAAGTCATACACACAAACATAAAATGCACCATGAGGAAGACAGGACGATGCAGTGAAAGAGCGTGTGAAAAAAAAAAAAGGAAAAACCCATGAAACCCAAAAAAAAAACAAAAAACCAAAATACAACCCCCAAAAGTACCGAAATAATAGACAAAACAGAGGAGAAGAGAGGGGAAAACTTACCAATAGGGAAATCAGTAAGGAAGAGAACGAAATAGGATGAAAGTGACCAAGCAAAACCCACGATCCAAACCCTAGGTCTGAGAAACTGAAGAAGAGGGAAAAAAAATGACCTGAAGAGTCGAGCGAGGGAGTTTTATATAAAATCAGTCCGCTCGAGCGTAGGAATTACCGCTCGAGCGTGATTCAAGGCAGGCTGACACCTGCTCGAGCACGCATAAGGACGCTCGAGCGCCAAAAAACCTCTCTCAGAACTGTAAAGGCAGAGGGCAAACTACTGCAAGGCTCAAAAATACGCTCGAGCGTAACAAGATCCGCTCGAGCGGGGAAATTTTTTTTTTTTTTTTATTTAAAAAAAATAAAAATAAAAACAAAATACTCAATAACAAGAGGTGAGACCCGAAACATAAGTAGATGATCACATTCACCCAGAAATGAAATACTAAGATGAGATAATCCACAATTCATGAAGTCCGGAAACTTGCAGTAGTTTAAAAAACAATGACACTGAACATCATGAGCAAAACAGATAAACTATAATCACTGATCATAAACTACAAGAGAATGAACAACTCAAAATCCAACATGAGAGCTCACAAAATAATGTGTGTGTGTGCAATCCATGAGAGGTCACTGAGCTAGAGTTAATCCTAGTAGTGATCGGATGGCTGGACCTCCATCAAGAGTAACTCAACAATACAGAGAAAAGTCAAACCACTAGGAATCACGGGGTATTTGTTGAGTAAATGCGGAGGCTCCCCCTCAATCAATGAGTCCTTTTTTTTTTTTAACATTTTTTTTTCTTGTGGGCACTCACTGGTGGCTTTCACGCTCAAGAGTATGGAAACCAAACCAGAGAAGAATGAAATCATAAAGGATGGCCTGGTTGGTGCCTCTGAGGTAGCCTTTTCCTAATGCCCGGACTTCAAGGAACAGAGGGAGAAACTGTGGAAGTGAAAACAGATGGTAGATGGTTAAGAGACTCAACATCACCCATGATATACTAGTATCGGTCAATCCCACTGTAAAAGTTTAAGAAACGCTGTTAGTGGTCCATAGAGAACTTTGATCACATGTGCGGAAACCCCTGCAACAATTAATCTCAAGGATGTGTACAGAATGAGATCATGAGGTTAATGAGCATGGGCATTCAAAATGAGCTATGACCAATGAACAATGAGATCTTATAAGCAGCATGAGTAGTGTACATAAAAAGTTGGATGCAAGTACAACAGATATCAATGACAATGAGATTATGACATCCAAGCATACATAAGGCAAAACGCTTACACCTACTCAAGTAACAAGTAACACTCTAGTGATCGAGCATGACACCCAAGGTCTTTCTAAGGAACTCAAACCGAAGAAGATCAAGGGGTTTTGTAAAAATATCAGCTTTTTGATGCTCAGTGGGAATATGCTCAAGAACAACAAGGCCCTCTTCCACTAACTCTCGAATAAAATGATGACGAATGTCAATGTGTTTGGTGCGAGAGTGTTGGACAGGATTTTTTGAAATGTTTATGGCACTTGTGTTATCACAGAAAAGAGTAAGAGTGTTCTGTTCTATCCCATAGTCATGAAGCATTTGCTTCATCCACAACATTTGTGCACAACAACTCCCTGCAGCAATGTACTCAGCCTCAGCAGTCGAAAAAGAAATGGCATTTTGCTTTTTACTATGCCAGGAAACCAGATTATTCCCAAGGTAAAAACACCCCCCAGATGTACTTTTCCTATCATCAGCATACCCTGCCCAGTCGGCATCAGAAAAACCAGTAATCTCAGCTGTAGTATCAGTAGAAAACCAAACCCCATACCCCAAAGTCCCATTAACATATTTAATGATGCGTTTGACAGCAAGTAGATGAGACTCTTTAGGACTAGCTTGGTAATGGGCACAAACACCTACACTGAAAGCAATATCAGGACGACTGGCTGTGAGATACAAAAGACTCCCTATCATACTCCTATAAAGGGTAGGATCAACATCAATACCAGAGGAATCTTTGGAGAGGTGAAGACTGGTGCTCATGGGAGTGCGTGCATGTTTGGCAGACTCAAGACCAAACTTAGACACAAGATTTTTCGCATACTTAGACTGAGACACAAATATACCTGAAGGAGACTGTTTAATTTGAAGACCCAAAAAATAAGACAACTCTCCCATCATGCTCATCTCAAACTCATGTGTCATGCAATCCGAAAAATATTTCACAAGATGTTCAGCAGTGGATCCAAACACAATATCATCAACATAAATCTGAGCAACAAGAATATGAGACTTAGTATGTTTCACAAATAAAGTCTTATCCACACTACCCCTTTGAAAATCATTGTCAAGAAGAAATGTAGTAAGTCTATCATACCAAGCTCGAGGGGCTTGTTTCAATCCATACAAAGCCTTGTCTAACTTGTAGACATGATTAGGACATTTAGGGTCCTCAAACCCTTTTGGTTGTTCAACATATGCCTCTTCTCTCAAGTACCCATTCAAAAAGGCACTTTTCACATCCATTTGAAACAATTTAAAGCCAAGAAAACATGCAACACCAAGCAAAATACGAATAGATTCGAGACGTGCAACTGGGGCAAACGTCTCATCATAGTCAACACCCTCTACTTGTGTGTAGCCTTGAGCAACCAACCTAGCTTTGTTCTAACAACTGTACCATTCTCATCAGATTTATTTTTAAAGATCCACTTGGTACCTATCACATTCATGTCTCTAGGTCTGGGAACTAGAGTCCAAACTTTGTTACGTTCAAATTGACCTAATTCTTCATGCATAGCATTGACCCAACTATCATCTAGCAAGGCCTCTTTAAAATTCTTAGGTTCAATTAATGAAACATAACACATATGTGATACCTCATCCCGAATCTGTCTTCAGGTTTTCATTCGATCCGAGACACTTCCAATCACCTGTTGAGCTGGATGATTCAGTTTCACCCTAGCTGATGGTTTAAGCTCAGGACTTGCGGTGACAGGGGCAATAGGAGTGATGTCCCTTGGAGCACTTTTTGGACTTGACCTTACCTGTGAAGATGGTTCTGTAACCATTTCTTGTGATGGGTCCGCGCCTTCTCCTTGATTTTGTGATTCCGTATCCAAGATTGGAGACTCATCATTATCATTTTCATTTGTTGCTGGAGTAGGTGCACCTGTGTCATCTATAACCACATTGATAGATTCCATTAAAGATGAAGTTCGCAGGTTATAGACTCTAAAAGCCCTACTAGTGGTTGAATACCCTAGAAAAATACCTTCATCAGTTCGGGAGTCAAATTTGCCCAAAGGCTCTCTATCTTTGAAGATGTAACACTTACTCCCAAAAGTTTTGAAGTATTTTACATTAGGTTTCAAGCCCTTCCACAATTCATATGGAGTTTGTAAAGTGCCGGGCCTTAAATACACGCGATTTATGACATAAACAGCAGTATTTATGGCTTCGGCCCAAAATTTTGGAGGAAGTTTCTTACTAAGGAGCATGACCCTATCCATTTCTTGAACAACCCTGTTCTTCCTCTCAACAACTCCATTTTGTTGTGGAGTAATGGGTGCAGAAAATTCATGCTTAATTCCATGTATATCACAAAAATCCGAAAACGAACTATTTTCAAACTCACGACCATGATCGGTTCGGATTCTTATGATACGATCAATGGAAATACCTTGTTCATTCTGGATTTTAAAGACTAAGGCCTGGAAAGCATCAAACGTATCAGATTTTTCCTTTAAAAAATTTACCCATGAAAATCGAGTAAAATCATCAACAGTTAAAAAAATGTATCTTTTACCTCTGATGCTTTCAGTGCGAGTAGGACCCATTAAATCCATGTGAACCAATTCGAGAGGACGTTTGGTTGTAAAGCTATTCACCTTTTGACGAGGGACACGGGTTTGCTTTCCAAGTTGACATGGTCCACACACATGGCTCAAATTCTTACCCAGTTTAGGTATTCCCCTCACAAGCTCTTTGTTGGCTATCTTAGTTACGTCATTGAAGTTCATGTGACCTAATCTTTGATGCCACAGGTCAATGTTACTAATGATGGCAGAGTGACAAGTGAGATCATTAGTAGTAACAATCCCATAGCAGTTATCAGATGTGCGAACCCCATGTAAGACAGTATTTCCCTTTTTATCCAAAATTTCACATTTATTTTTTGAAAACAATACTTCATGATGGGAATCACACATTTGACTAATGCTTAAAAGATTTGCTTTAAGACCATCAACTAGTAGAACATTATCTAGCTTGGGAAGACCAGCAACACTTATAGAGCCTTTACCAATGACTCTCGAAGTGCCGCCATCTCCAAAGGTAACAATTCCTCCTTCATATTTTTCAAGGGAGGTGAAGTAGGATTTGTTACCGGACATATGACGAGAACACCCACTATCAAGATACCACATGTGTGAATCACGTGCTTTTAGAGCAGTGTGAACAACTAAATAAGTCAAATCATCTTTTCTCACCCAAATCTTTTTAGTCTTGGTATTCCGCCTAGACATGTAAGGTTGTCTCCTAGCCCAAAAAGTATTTGAATTTCTACTCTTTTGAGACACCTTACCAAACAATTCATAGCAATAAGGACGAATGTGGCCATACCTACCACAGTGATGACAAATAAAAACTGGTTTTACCTCCTTTTTGTTGATCTTACCAGCTTTAGGTAGACGAAGAGAGAGATCAGCCTGGTCTACCTTCAATTTTCCCTTTGCTTGAGTCTTCTTGTCATTTGAAGTAGAGGCATGTCCCTTGTGAGCTGTTGCACCATAGCCTAACCCGCTTTTGTCGCAACCCATATGTTGAGACCCGAGGATGTCTTCTAAAGATTTTGAACCTTTGTTCCACATGGCAATAGTGGCTCTAGCAACACGGAGCTCTTCATCCTTTTGACAGACTATCTCTTCCAATCTGGCTTGTGACAGCTCAAGACTTTCAAGCTTTTCTTCATATGTGGAATACACCTTCAGAAGTTCATTCCTTTCAGTTTCAGAGGATAGTAGTTTTCCACATAAGTCTTACTTGTCACTCGAGATCTTGACGATATTCTGCTTTGCTACTACAAGTTCTCCTTTCAGCCTGATATTCTCACTCTCACATGTTTTGATCTTGAGAGAGAGTTTGTCGTTGGTTTTGGATAAATTCAGAGATTCCTCGTATAGCTTTTCGTAAGCTTGTTGTAGTTCATCGCCATTGATCTCATCATTGTCATCAGATGTTTCATCATCCTCTTTTTGCTCTTTATTCTCCTTTGCCTCTTCCAATCTAGCAACTAAGACTGAAAAGTTGCTGGATGGTGGTGAATGTGAATTTCCTCCTTCATGGAATTGGCTCAAAATTTTCCATGCCTCTTTAGCCTTTGTGCAAAGAACAATCTGTTGCTGTTCTTCAGTAGAAATTGCTCCACGAATAGTGATCAGGGCTCTCTGATTGCTCGGATTGTCAGCCCTATCTGTATCTTCTTCAATGGCCTGCCAGCCTTCTGGATCAAAAGCTCTCAGAAAAGCTCTCATTCTGATTTTCCAAAACAGGTAGTTACTCCCGTCAAAGGTGGGAGGAAGATGCAAGTTCTGACCACGAGCTAACTCTGCTGGCTTTGGAGGAGGTGGTGTCAAAGTAGACCAAAATGCCATGAAGGCACTATCCCCGTCTTCTCCAGATTCAGGTTCTTCGGGTTCTTGCTCCGACCCGCTTTCATCATCCCAAGTTACAGTGTAGACTTTCTTTCGATTCTTTTTCGAAGGGAATTCAAGGGCAATGTGACCAAAACCTTGACATTCATAGCACTTGACCCCTTGCCCCTTTACAATCTTCTTTTCAGTTTTTGAAGCAAGTTTTGGTGGAAAAGTTTTGGGTTTTTCATTACTCTTGTCATTTGAAATAGGGTCTCTGAAATTAGGCTTCTTTTTCTTCAAATTTTTTTTAAATTGTTTAGTAAACATAGCCGTCATCTCAGACTCTAAATCAAATTCAGCCTCCGGAGTTTTTGCAGACTTATGAGCACTAGTGAAAGCCACACTTTCTTTTTGTTTTTTCTTTGAAATCTGGTGTGCTTCATAAGTCTGCAAGTTTCCAACCAATTGATCAAGCTTGAGGGTATCAACATTCTGAGCCTCCTCAATGGCTGTCACTTTTGGTTGGAACCTCTCGGGTAAAGACCTCAAAATTTTTCCAACAATTTTAGCTTCCGGGATTTTTTCCCCGAGTGTGAAACAGGAATTCACGATATCACTAAGTTTTGCATAGAAATCATCAAACGTCTCCTCATCGCGCATAAAAAGGGTTTCAAAAGCGGAGGTGAGACGTTGAAGTTTTGACCTTTTGACAGAAGTCATACCTTCGTGAATCGTTTCCAAAATGTCCCAAGCCTCTTTTGCTACCTCACACGTGCAGATACGTCGAAACTCTTCAGGTGTGACGGAGCAAAACAGGGAATTGAGAGCCTTACTGTTCCAACTCGGGTTTTGGTAATCAATTGTGTCCCATTTATCAAGGGGTTTAGGAATATTAACACCATCAATGGTGATAGTAGGTTCACTCCACCCATAGATCACGGAGTGCCAGACTTTCTCATCGATGGATTTTAAAAACGCTCTCATACGAGCTTTCCAGTAAGAATAGTTTGTACCATCGAGTAGAGGTGGTCTATGGGTCGAGTTACCTTTACGAATAGAATCCATAATACTAGTCACACAAAATCACACTCCTATATTTTTTTTAAAAAAGAGTGACCCGCTCTGACACCAAATTGAAAATCCTAAGTGATTCGTGATTAGATCAAGATTAAAAATATTCCAAATCCCAAAAATCCAAAACACACAATCTAAATCAACAAGCACTTACGAAAGTGATTTAGTTTGTTTGTTTTTCAGAATAATTAATAAATCGACACAAACGATTTTTACGTGGAAAAAACCACAATTGGACACCTCCAACTGTGATTAAAAAACCACGGGTGAAACGCCACTAATCAATCCACTACTGAAGTAAAAAGATTACAAAGATATCATACAAATTACCCAACTCAGTCAATCTGTCTTCGAATCTTCTGTAACTCTTTTTTCACGACTTCGTCTCGGAACTGATCAATCCTGAAGTTGATTCCACAACCTCACTCACATATAGAATCAAACGCCTTTTGAAACTATACGCTAGAATCTTCGGAATCCACCGAAGAGAACTCTCTCTTGAAGATAAAGTAACCAACTCCTTGATGTATGTATTTTAGATCATGAGTGAAAACTCTTCTCAAAACATCAAGGAAAACTCAACAAAACTCCAGAAGAACACCCCAAACGAAACCCTAGGACTCTTGAATAAGATTTAGAAAAGTAGTCCTAAAAACAACCTAAAAAGATATAAATAGGAATCCTGAAACCGCGATCTCCGCTCGAGCGCCCAACAGCCCGCTCAAGCGGCTTCAACAAAATACGCGTGTGGTAACACAGCGGTCCGCTCGAGCGCACAATTACGCACTCCAGTACTTTTACAAACCTGTCAATATACTGAGAGACCAAAAACTCCGCTCGAGCGTCAATGTCCCCGCTCGAGCGGGAAGAACAAAAACACTGAAAATAAACAAATTTAACACTGCAAGGTTTTGTATCTGGATTTGACAATCAAGGGACCTAACAACATCCGAATGCAATGGAGATCCACCCTGCCCCACTATTATTAGAGCGGATTTCCCCAAAATTTCCCCTCATGGGTCGGATATAATATTGGTTGGTGAATCTCCAATTTTTTTGAGGTTGGGTTGGTGAATACCCAATGGTGAAAAACCTGTCCCTTGTCTCCAAGTTAAGGTAAAAACAAAAAAATTGAACACCATAACTGATGAAGTTATGATGTAGCTTCCAACCAACTATGCTATAACAAATTATTGGTTCTTTATCCTAAAATAATTTAGAGTGATGCTTCGTAGTCCGAAAGGCAGTTGGCTCGAATGGCTCAAAATTCATCTTGTCGGTCGCCCGCATGTCCGGCTGGTCGTCTGACGAGAAAACTGACAACCGTGGTCGACAAAAGTGACAATCGCAGTAGATAAGTTTTCACTCGGTTGTCCGTGCAGACGTCCGGCCAACACCCATTTGGGCCATTCGAGCCCTCCTTTTCGGGCTACCAAGCATTTTTGAATAACTTATATATACTATTGTTATCTTTATACTTCACACACACACACACACACACACACACATATATATATATATATATGATAAGTTATCAATTAGTGCTTCTAAATATAATTATATTTTCAATGTGATTACTAAACTTTTAATTCTTTGAAATTTTAAGTGTAAATCTTATACTTTTATTTTTTTTATTTATGTCTTTCAACTTTTATAATTAAGTCAATGTAGACCAATTTATAACTAAATATAGGAAAATAATAATAATTCTTTTATGTTATGCGCTTCCTAATTTACTAAATTTAGAATTAAAAATATAAAAATAAAAAATCATGAATAGTTTCATGTGAAATTTTTACCTATTCAGGTAAATTATTATTATTATTATTACTACTATGAACTATTTTTATTAATTTTTTTTTTTGACGTGAAACATCTTTTATTAAAAAATATTCTATTTATTTTTTATTGTTTGGTTGAACAAAATATAAGTAAAAAATGTTTTTCATTATAGTTTCAAAAACTACTTAACATTAAAAATTATATAATCAAACTCTTTTAGCGCATTTGACTTTTCAAACAGGTATCCTAACTCTTTCATGTAATATAAATTGTTCGTTTCAATTATGAACTAAACGTCAAAAAACAAATACAAAATATTTTCGTATGTAAAATCAATTTATATGAAAAATATTTTATATCAAAACAAATGGAACCTAAATTAACTTATTCTTGTTGTAAAAGTAAAAAATCATTGAATAGGATCTACACAATTTTTAGTTAATTTTAATTAATACTAGCGGCCGGGCACACGCGATGCGTGTGCAAACTCGTTTAAAATTATAATATGATTTTGATATTATTTTTTCTAATAATATACATATAAACCATATGAATAATTATGTACAATGTAACATTTGACATTAACGTATTTGATAAATAAAACATATGCACATTACAATATGTACACGTGTTTTGAAAATTGAAATATTTACTAATCTTAACTAAAAAAACTATACAATAAAAATTCATATAAAATCTAAATTTGATAACATGAGATCGGAGATCCTGCAAATCCTACAATATATATATATATATATATAAGATATATTTATCATAAGATTGCTAATAGTATACATTGATTAAAATTATATTTCACGTTATGAGGCATAATTATACATAAGTTTGGTTTTATAATTGGCTTATTATGTATAAAGGCACAAAAGGTAATTATTGTGTTAATTTTTTGTAAACAAAATCTAAAAATTAAAAACTTACATATCGACATAGATTGACATCGTTCATATCAAATGTCACGTTCAATGATCTCTTTAAATTGTTTTGATGTAATTTTTGCCATAGATCTATGACAACATTAAACTACAAAAAATAAGATGGAATTGACCGAAAATGAAGTACGTAACTTTAGCTATACATACAAACCTATAAATAGATTACCTTGTAACAATGTTGCACATGTATTTGTAAGCTTTCAATTTTTGTATCATTCGTTGCCTGTAAAACTGAGGAAAAATATCTCACAGTCATGTAAGTTGATTGCTTGACAAATTTATAAAATCTAAAATTAATTTATAAATTCACAAATATGAATATATGGAGCGTAGTAGTAAAGTTCATAAGACTTGATCTTTTACCACATATATGTCCATATTGTCTTTGCTGCATATACTTGCTCTATCAGATATGATAGGATTTCTATAAAAAGATTACAATAACTATTAGCAAATGCAACATATTGAAATTATTCATATAAAATACCACAAACACATTATCATATTGATGTTGTCGTTGCCTCAAAAGCTCTCGCACAATTAATTTTCCCAATTGTTTTTTATCAACTTTAATAGAGACCTTCCATCCAAAACTGTATATGGAGAACTGTTTGACCTACATTAATTTAAAAGGTATAGTCAAACTCAAAATATATGCGAATATTGTCAAATTAAATAGCAAAAATTTTACAAACATTATTTTTTGAACATAAGTGAAGCCAATACCTGATTTTTAACTTTCTTATCTGCAACCATATTTGCTTCCTCTTGGTAATTCTCCCAAAGCTGAAGTAGCTTTATTTTTTCAAGTATTCCTACAATCAATAATTATATGAAGATATATTATAAGTATATTAATTGTAGATTTTAAGAAATGACATAATATAAGCTGAATAAGAACATATTTAGTACATACCTCACGTATCAATAATTTGGTAACAAAACGTCTTTGTAGACTACATTACGGGTATACACTCCTTCTTCATTATTAACTGAACCCTTTTTAACCAAGACTTTCGTTGTTTGATCTGACACCTCTCGAGATAAAGCAACATATAATTGCCCACGACTAAATACATGATCCGGAAGGTAAATTCCCACATGTGGAATTGTTTGACCTTGTGATTTATTTATCGTCAAAGCAAAACTAAGGCGAACTGGAAATTGTGTGCGAGTCATTTCAAATGGAAGTTTTAAGTTTTCCGGATCCTTTAATGGAATGCGATGTAGGAAAACTCTCGTGCCTTTGAAATGTCTTGTCAAAATCTCTGAATCTATGAAATTATCGTTCAAAGCTCGACACAGTAGCCTTGTGCCATTGCACAAACCAGAAGAAGGGTCAAGATTCCTCAAAAGCATAATTGGGGCTCCAACTTTCAAATGCAATGCATGTGGGGGCATTCCTCCTGGTGAAATGGAATTTAAAAACTCTTGTTGATACAAATTTTGGATATCATTTTCAACTTTATCAAATGAGTGGCACACTCTTGATTCTCCTGGAAATCTCTGAATGATTTTCTCATTGAGCTTGTCGACATCTTCATTGCGAGGAGTTATTATGCCCTTACTAACCATATACTCGGCGTCAAAAGAATGGTTTATGATATCAGGATAAATTTCTTCTAATAGTTGAACTATTGATTCTTCGCCATTCCATGGTATTGCCATCGATGTTGGTACTTTGATCATTTCATCTATAATGGTAGGTTGTACACCATTTCCAACAGATAAAAGAAATTCACCAAACTGTTGGTCATTTATAGAGCGCATGTTTTGCTTTAAACGAAGTATTTGAATGTGACTCCAAAGAGGTGATTTGACTATCGATGCAGCAATAGTTTCAGCTTTTGTACCTTTAGGAACAACTGGAAGTACTTGTCGAAAATCACCACCAAACACCATAATTTTGCCACCAAATGGATAATCAACACCAGTGATGTCTATGAGTGTTCGATTCAAGGCTTCAAAAGCATAACGATTTGTCATTGTAGCTTCATCCCAAATGATGACTGTTGCACGTCTAATCAGTTCTGCCAAATCTGATTGTTTAGTAATGGAACACACGGACGAAGCCTCTGGATTTAAGGGGATCTTGAATCTTGAATGGGCTGTCCTTCCACCAGGTAAAAGTGTAGCTGCAATTCCAGAAGTTGCTGTTGCAATGGCAATTCTCCCTTGACTTCTCACTGACGCCAATAGTGCACGATATAAATATGTCTTTCCAGTTCCTCCTGGGCTATCCACAAAGAAGATTGCACCAGTATTGCATTCCACAGCCTCCATGATTGAATTAAATGCTAAGTGTTGATCACTATTTAATGTGGAAATAGAATTTAAGTCTTCTTGAGGAGTTACAATGGAAAACTCATCTTGTATGACCTTTGGAACTGTTGAATTATCATCCAAATTCATTGTCATCTCAGGCAAATCGTATTCTGATATGTTCTTATTATGCTGTAGTAGGAGATAGTTTATATCTTGCAGGGTTTTGTTAAGGATATACATATTATTCATACTGTTTGAAGATATGTAATCTTCAATCAAGTAAGGATAAATTTCATCCCACAAACTTCGCACCCCTGTTGGCACACAATAAACCAAAATTGTAACGAACAATCTCCTTAAAGTCGATGGCATGTGCATGGTTGCAGCTTCTAACAAACATTGTCGTATGCTATCATTATGCTCTAACAAACCATGATGTTCAGCTGCTTGTTTAAAAGTTGGGTACGCAATTCCATTAACCATTAACAAATGATCGAATGATTTTGGTCCTCGAATATGATTGAGTAAAATTCTCAAGTAAAATCTCTCCCCTTCTGATGGTGAAACTGTGTAAATTCTACCAATTACTCTTTGATGGTTCAATCTTAACTGCCAAATCTTTGCGCTATTGCACCATCTATAGTGTTGCGGTATCTCTCGATATAAGTATCGATTTGCAGTTTCATCATCAACATTTAATTGAAAGAATTGGGTAAGCATTGTTCTGGAATAATACTCATCGCCTAAAACATTTGTGATGTCTTGGAACGTATAAAACCTCACTTGCTGCTTATTTGGTAAGTGTATTTGGAGGCGTTCTACGCTAGGAGTCATTTTGGTAATTGAGAATTTGAATATTTTCCATAATGCTTCTGGAGCACAAACCCATCTTCCATCTATGAACTGTTGTACTTCGTCATAATTAGGACCTTGACGAACTTCTAGTGCAACACGGTCAGGCCCTTTATAAACATATTTGTATAAATACTTCACACTTGTAACACTACTGCAAATTTCAAGATTGATATGACAAACATATTTCAAGAGCAACCATGGGTTGTATGGAATGACCCAACTATTATCCACCAAGACGCTTGGATTACTCTCTACAGGAACTGACTCCCCTTCTCTTTTTCGATAAATAGGATATGAATCGTTTCCAAGTGTAGTAATTGAAGAAAATGGCTTTGGAAAACGTCTTTTGCACCGACCATTTGTCATACACGGGGACCGTTCATTGTACATTCCACATGGGCCATGTATCATGTGTTTCAGAACTGCACTGTATAATCTAGGCTCTAATCTCTTGTCTGGAGTTTCAGCTCTGACAATGTTATCATAATCATCAGGAGTGCGTAACTTATCATTTTCATCCAAAATAATGACCATGTGGGCATGTGGTAAGCCTCTTTTCTGGTACTCAATAACATATGCATATGCCAGAACCTTCCCGAGTACATGTTTTGTAAGAATGTCGGTCTTCATCTCATCAAATTTTGAATGAAATATTCTTGTTAGCAAATCAGGACGATCATGTGGTGACTGTCCAGGTAGCAACTCAGTTTTAATTTCAGGCCAATTTGGATTGCAGGTCATCATAAGGAAAAGATCAGGTTTTCCATACTTTTGGACCAGAGCCATTGCATCTTGATATCGCTGATACATGTCTCGTGGGCTACCAACAAATGACGATGGCAATATTGTTCTACGACCAACATTACCTAAACAAATATTTCACAAAAGGAAAAAAGAAATTGTATGTATGAATATAAACAAACATGCGTACATGTAATTATAATATCGTACGTGACAATTTGTACCTCCATAATTTTCACCAGCATGTATTGCATCTAGAAGACCTTGATAAAAATCTGCTCGAATGTGATTCTGATGAGTACATATCCATCTTAATTTGTTGGACTCAATCTTCACATAATAATCTACAGCATACTGCTGTAAGAGACGACCTTCTCGAAGAAAAAGAGATTGATCACCAGGGCGAATCTGAATTGATAGTATTTCAATACTTATAAATAATTAAAAGTAAAGATTTTATACGAAATAATTATAGATTGAATAACTTCGACGAAGTAATTTTTTAATATTATGTATACGTCGTTACCTGTAGCATATAAGAATAGAAATCACAACATGTTACTTTTCTGCCATCATTACTTCTGGTATTTACATCCCATCCATATGAACCGTAGGGTAACAACAGAGGATACTGTAATGGATCATAGTATCCGACAATATCAGAAATATTTAGGAGGTGACCACTGGTTGATTGGACAATGATATCTCTTGGTTTTAAATTTCCAGCTTCTTCGCCACCTACTAAAACTGTAGCAACTTCAGGAGCAGTAGGAAGGTTGTATTGGGGCCTATTACGTGGTTTCTCTTTGATTTGAAGTCTGCATTCATGTATGTCTGGACGCTGAGCCAATTGGCGGAACGTGTGTACAAATGGATTATGAGTATTTAAAATATTCTTTATCTTGTCAAGCAAATCCAAGTGCAATTCTTCATTTTCAGACATTCGATTCTCATTCTCGTGGTCAGTGTCATAAACATACAGTTGCAAATATCTCGGTCTGTCGCTAGAATTTGGTAAGAGACTCCCAATCTTATGATATATGGCTCCTTGTGCACGACACGTGTACACACCTCGAGTTCTTGTTGCTAAGTTTTCATCAACATGAACACCCATTGAAGTGAATGAGAAAACATGATTGTAGGCTCGAATATTTTGTCTGAAATGATGACCTTCCACTGTTTGGTCAGAGAAAATATCAATCATCTCATTTGGAGCTGTTACTGGTGGCAAAATAATTGTTCCATTATTACAACACATGGTAGATGTTTCACGGTGGAACAATCTTGTGTTGCAATGTCTACATGTAGTTGGAGCAGGGAACTGCATTCTTTGGAACCTTTCACTTTCATGAAAATTTCTTGCACAATTATGATAGCTCCTATGGATAAATGATCGATTATCTGGAATATCTTCATCACTGAAAGCATCCTGATTGTGGTCGACGTGAGGGATATTTCCTATAACAATACATGTATAATGTATGGGTTTATTATTAACACAGTAGTATTTATTTAAAAGTGTTTGAGTTTCATGTTGAATATTAAATGTAATTGTACTGCATATCATATTTGCATGATCATATTTTTTACATTTATTGTAAAGGTTGTTTATTTTGTAAAAGTACTTAAACTAAATAAATTATTTGTACCTTCAATCTGAACTTCACGAAGATCTTGTCTGTTGCCACTTGTGCTTCCATGCTCATACGTCGAATGAGTAGGTGCATATCGGGGTAAGTCGATACGTGCGAGTGCAGTCATTCTACTTTCCCGTCTAAAAACATTAGTTGCAACCAAATTGCCTTCTTCGTGAATGGTTGGCAAAACTGTTGCTCGCGGCCTACGCCATCCTGTTCTATTTCTTCTTGGGATTGCATCGAAAAAGTTTAACATGCATCCTAGCAGTTAAAATTATAAATAATAAATTAAATGAATATTAATGTCAAAAGTGTAAAAGCTTACAAAAAAAAATGTTTATAACATTTGAATACTTACTACTTGTTTGTGCATTCGTCATATTATGTACTTGATTTGGATGAGAAGTTTGTTCGATATTTTCAGATATTTGCCTTCTTTGTCGATAATTTGTTCGTCGCCTTGCAAGTTGTTGTTCGCGTTGTTCAATAGTCAAAGCAGCCCTCCTTTGTCTAGCATAATTACGCCAACTTTCCCTTTGAATTTCCCTTTGTTGCACATTAGAGGTCGCACTTTCCTCACGAATAAACAATCTTCGCCTGCTCTGAGCAAGACGACGTTGCTCCAATCTTGCTGAGCGTTGTTCAGTGCTTAAGTTTTGAAGGCGTAACTGTTCGAATTCTCTTTGTGGTTGTTCAGTTTGAGCATTTGGTTCCGAAGCTGAGCGTTGCCTCCTCTGTTGTAGGTATAAACGACGTCGTTCACGATTTTGTTGTTGTACATGTCTCAAATTTGATGTGTCAGGGTAATCGCGATTCATTTTTCCTAAGATTGTAAGCAAACTAACACTTACGTAGATGAAATCCGACTATCTTTAAAATGTGCCTACACTATATAAAATTATGTAAGAGGCAGTTATAGTATATTCACAATGCGACTCGTATACTCACAATATAATAAGCTTTATATTTTTATGTAAGTGTTTTCATATGTTTGTTTTTATATTTTTATAATGCATATTATTTTAAGTACTAATCTCATTTTGTGGAGAATTAAATAAAATTGCAAGTGAAAGAGATTACCTAGTAATGATGAGCCAAAGCGTGTGCAACTTGAGATATGATTTAAAAACAAACTGAATATAAATTTTTCAAACATTCAATTAAATATAAAAATAAATAAAAAATAGAATTAAAAATACTTACAGTCAAAAGAGAAGTAGAAGATAAGTATTAATAAAACACGACTGTAGAAGTTATTTGTTTTGACAATCACAAACTCATTACGTAATAAATATAAAAAAATCATATGAAATTTTGGGACCACTGAATTCTTTCTTATCAAAAAAATACACTTCAAAACAAACATATGAATAAACAAAGGGTTTTTTAGAAAAGTTACAATTAAAAAGATTAGACACCTACAACTTTCTTTGAATTTTGGCCACCCATGGTTTTTTCCAAATTTCATGAGATTTGGCCAAACTTTCATGAATTTTAACTAAAAAATTATACAACAAAAATTCATATAAATAAATATAAAAAAAATTACATATAAATAAAAATAAAAATAAAGATTGAATAAAAAAATTAGATATTTGATTTTTTCAAGCATAGAAAAAGAAGTTATATATTTGAAGCCATTAAAAATCGAAGCAATAGAACACGTACCATCAAAGCAATCAGGTGTCGATAGAGAATAATCCGAAAGTTTATTCTGAACAACACAAAGTTATAAAGCAACCTTCTGAATCAATAAACGAAGGAAAATAATAGTCAATTTTTCTCTCTAACAAATCGATTAACATACTTTTTTTCCTTTTACTTTTTAATGAAGAAAATAAAAAGTGTAAGTAATAATGGTACACACAAAATAACAAAACAGGAACCCATATTCTTGGAACACTTGCAGTAAAAAATAAATAATAAACCCAAAAAAAAAAAGACTTATTTGTTTTTAATTTTTTTGAAATAAAATATAATATTTACTAATCGTAACTAAAAAAAACCTTACAACAAAAATTCATATAAAATCTCAATTTGGTAAGATAAGACTGAAGATCTTACAAATCTTGCAAAAAATATATAAGATACTTGTAAAAATTAATTTACATACAATGTACATTGATTAAATTAGAATTTTATGTTGTTAAAATGAGCCACAATTGTACACATGTGTACTTTGACTAATAGAGTACAATAATAATTTTGGCTTTCTAATTGGCTTATTATATATAAAGGCACAAAATGTAAATATTATTAAGGTTTTTTATAAATGAAACTAAAAAATTTGAAAATTACATTTAGACATAGATTAACATAGTCCAAATCAAATGGAAAAAAATCCCAAACTTTTTAAGTCTAAGTCTAAACAATTACACACATTTTATGCTTCACAATTTTTTAAATATATATATAAAAAAATGAATACAAACTTACAATATAAGTTTTTTTTTTCTTTTTTCAGAAGGAACTTGATATAACATGATGGATCTTTTTATTTTCTATGAAAAGTATAATTAACAGTAATACACCAAAAAATACAAATTGAAGACTCAAAACACTTACAATTATGTAAAATTTAAGAATACTGAAGAACACTATATTTTTTAAACACACATTCTTTACACTACATTTTTTTTACACAACATTCTTTTAATACACCGACAATTACACATGCGTATTTTTTGGGATTGAGACAAAATAAAACACAAAAACAAAAGCATCAAGGTTTAAAAGAGAACATTGAACATCAAATTCTGAAGTGTCGATAAGCATTTTGCTTACCGTCAAGAATAATGAAAACATGATAGAACATACAAAGAAGAAATCAATTACCAACTTTTTTCCTTAATGAGAACAGTCATTTGAAACCTTGTTTAAGTAAGCAATTGGAGTACAAACAATATCAAAATAAAAAAAAATAAAAAAATTATTTCAAACATTAAGACCAATCCGAACATGAAAAAGGGATAATTAAAAGGCCTAAGTTGTTGTTGTTGTTGTTTTTTTTCTTCTTTTTTTTCTTTTTCTCTTAGTAAGCAGGGATCAATCAAAGTTGCTGGAAATAACTTACATAATTGGTGCGTATTTTTAGAAGTTTATTAGCTAAGTGTTGTTAGTTTGCAATGGTTCCAGCATTTCATCAAAAACCTGGTGGCCAAAAGCATAGATAGAGAGGTCCACATGCTTAAAGAAAAAGTTCCTTAAAAAGAATGACAGTAATGTTAAAAATGTTCTTCTAGTGAGTCTATGCAATAAAGGACTTCGTTTGATACAGTTAAAAAAAAAAAAAAAGAGACTTGCTTGCTCATGCAAAAACCCCCCATTTCAGTGTTTTTAATTCGTGAATCCAGGAAAATATGTCTGGAAAACTCTGTTTTTGATTTATGGGTTTGTCTATTTTTGCTTCTTTGATCTTTGTTAACCAATATATATATATATATATATATATGTATGTATGTATGTATATCAAAATTGATAATAAGAGGGAGATTTAAAAATGTATAGTTGATCTGGTTTAAGTTCTAGCTTGCTAAAATCTCTCTTTTTTCCTTCCCTATCACCTTTAATCATCTATACTATTATACACACACAATTCAGTCACTCAGGTTATCCAAATCATCCAAAAAAATCAATTCAATTTAAATTCAGAGTTATACCATCACGATAATCATCATCTATAGAGAAGCCATTTGCAGAATTTTTTTTTGCAAAATACAGTGCAGTTATTAAGAATATTTTAGTGAATTCAGAACAAAATGGAAAATGCAATGATGTAATTTATTACTCATGGTGTATTGCATTGTGGTAATATTGGCATTATCAACATTACCTAACATTTATAGATTGAAAATGGATTAAACTTTCATACAGGGGAAGAGAGCTACAACGAAGATACAATTGAGATACCAAATACAGTGAAGATACACATTCATACATAAGAGAACTTACCAAATAGAAACACAACCAATCATATATCCACAGGCTGCTTTCAAGTGTTATGAAGTTGCAGAATTTTTTATGAAGTTGCAGAATTTTTTTTTTGCAAAATACAGTGCAGTTATTAAGAATAGTTCAGTGAATTCAGAACAAAATGGAAAATGCAATGATGCTATAACTGCCTGAGGACTGGAGACGTGGGAAGTGGGAAAGTGAATTGGTTGTTTCAATTTATGATATTACCCCTAATTAAAACTGATGTAAGTGTAAGAAGTTAAGGTCATTTTAGGGAAAATTGGGAAAAAATTTTGAGAAGTGGCTTCATGACACCAAAATTGGTGTTTGCTTTTAATAATAGAATAGATTTTCTTGTTGTGAGATTCTTTCAAAAATTTGAAAGTTATTTCTTTCTTTTAATTGATTTTTCCTCTCTCTCTTACTTTTCTCCTTCTTAATTTTGTTTGTTTGTTTTTATTAAACTGAAACATTACTTGATCTAAAGAAGAAGAAAAAAACCGAAGCAGTATAAAAAAAATTAAAACAGTATAGTTTTTTTTTATTATTATTTAAAATTATTATTTTTAGATTGTATTTGATTCATGAATTTGAGAAGAGATTTGGAAAAAAAATGTGTATAAAATCTATCCATATCTGTCCTCAAATCCATAAACCAAACACAATATTAATCATTTTGTCTCTTTCACTCACTTTTTTCAATTCTTAATTTTTTGCTTTTGTTTTGTTTATATTAATGGAGATATACAGCAAAGCAATGAAGCAAAGCAAATGGGGTGGGGAAAACCGATCCCTATGAGGGCTGGGGCCGATAGTAAGAAATTGGTCTCCGTTGGGGATTGGGGAGAGATGATGGGAAAAAAAATAAAAATTGGAGATTAGGGATGGGAAGGGTAAAACCAACTCTACCTTTCCCATTGTCATCCCTACTTACTAGTTTGAGATCTTAAAAAAAAAAAAAAAGATAATCCAAGTACATGAGACTTCTCTATCGAGGGTTTGAGGAGGACAAGATGTACGCAGTCTTACCCCCATTTTAGATAGGCTATTTTCATGACTCATACTCATGCCACTAAGGACTAATGGCAAACCTTACCATTGTGATCTATGTCATTTTATTACTTAGATATGACTGTACATGTCATCTAAAGAAATAATTTATGCACAGTGAATTTGATGTCATTTTTGTTCATGTTCATTGTTCCAAAAAATGCATGTTGTTTTTGCCTTTGACATTGGATTGATTGGCCTAAGAATTACTCTTCTAGTTCCCTCCTTATCCCTCGTTCCCTTCTATGGCATACTGATGGATTATTTTGCTTTTAATAACATTTGCATGGTAGTCCTAAAGTATCATCTTCTTATATAATGAGTTTAAGACCTTACATACGCTTTTTTTGGGATTCATTTCTCTACCATTATTGTGGAGTTTTTACAGGTTGCATTCGATATCTAACTCAATCTTGTTTCTTTCCTTTAGGAGCTCCCTAGAGGTGCTGTTGGCACATAAATTTCAACCAAATTTACGTTTAAATTTCAAATATAGTTAATGACACACATAGAGCCTATGATAGGAATGTTGTAGGTAATCATTTCTTAAAAAGGATCAATATGTTCCGTTGAAGTGCATAAATAAAACAACGTCGTTATTCAAGATGCTCAAGTGACACATGGAGCCTACGAAAGATGACACCTATAGAACCTACAACAAAGACACCACACAGGATGAAACCTCGAAGATCAATCCGGTTAATCAGATATACGATTGATCATATAGCGCTATTATTCAAAATTCAAATGTTACTATCGTTCAGTTTGAAATTCAAATTGAGGATGGGGCATTCTTATCACCTGAATGGCCCTCTATAAATACGATGACCATCACACAAGATCAAGGATCAGAAAATCAAAAAGTGAGAATATCAGAGAGAGAGAGAGAGAAAGAAATCAAGAGCTAGAAGAAAAGAAGCCTAGAGAACTCAAGAAACTATGCTACAAATGCAGAATGACAATGAATAGGTAAAGGGTTCCAAACCCAAGAATTGTACTTTGTATTCAAGGGTTCAAAATCTATAACAATTTCAATAAAATATTTATTTTTCTTAAATTGTCTTATGTTATTTATTTTGTTCTTCATTAATTGGAGGTTTCATTTGTATAAAATGTGTAATTAACAATCTAGAATACAGATCTGAAATAGGAACCTGCTATTCAAATAATTAACACTGCTTAGTCCAAAAACTATACAAATGTCCACTGTTTAGTTTTTGGACTAAGTAGTGTTAATTATTTGAATAGCAGGTTCCTATTTCCGATTTGTATTCTAGATTGTTACTTACACATTTTATATAAATGAAACCTCCAATTAATGAAGAACAAAATAAATAATAGAAGACAATTTAAGAAAAATAAATATTTTATTGAAATTGTTATGGGTTTTGAATCCTTAAATACAAAGTACAATTCTTGGGTTTGGAACCCTTTACCTATTCATCGCCATTTTGCGTTTGTAGCGTAGTTTCTTGAGTTCTCTAGGCTTCTTTTCTTCTAGCTCTTGATTTCTTTCTCTCTCTCTCTCTCTCTCTCTCTCTCTCTCTCTCTGATATTCTCACTTTTTGATTTTCTGATCCTTGATCTTGTGTGATGGTCGTAGAGGGCCATTCAGGTGATAAGAATGCCTCATCCTCAATTTGAATTTCAAACTGAACGATAGTGCCATTTGAATTTTGAATGATAGCGCTATATGATTAATCGTATATCTGATTAACCGGATTGATCTTCGGGGTTTCATCTTGTGTGGTGTCCTTGATGTAGGCTCTACATGTGTCATCTTTTGTAGGCTCCACGTGTCACTTGAGCATCTTGAATAATGACGTTGTTTTATTTATGTACTTCAACGGATCATATTGATCCTTTTTAAGAAGTGATTACCTACAACATTCCTATCATAGGCTCTATGTGTGTCATTGACTGTATTTGAAATTTAAACATAAATTTGGTTGAAATTTATGTGCCAAATGCCCCCTCGTGACTTGCACAAGTGAATTTTCTTAATTGTGCGAGTCACGACAAATTGATACTTTTATCTAGATTCTCTTTAGGTCTTAGATGGGATTATTTCTTGGCCTTGGTCCTTTTCTGCCACTTTTCAGGCTTTGTATTTTTTTAAAAAAAATGGGTTGATTGCTCCTTATAGTCCATGGGCCTTTTATTATTATTTATATATATATATATATATATTTTATTTTTTAGGATCAGATTTTTTTTCCAGCAAATATATATATATATATATATATATACTTTAGGAGTTTGTCTAAATGGAATATGATGGATTGGCATTGGTAGGATTTCTAATCCTACATAAACTCTTGCTTCTTTGGAGTGTTTCAAATCCTACCTGAACTCTTGCCTTTTTGAAGTATTTTAGGAGACCACTAACTTATTTCTTAAGCAAGAATTTTTTGCTTTATATGACACCTATCCATGCATGTGGACAATAGATATTTTTCCTCCTGCAACTTTGTTGTCCCGGCAGAATTTTTTGTTTCCAGCAATTTTCCAACAGCCTTTTTTTTCCTTTTACAAATTTTGTAGTGCATATTAGGTTTTCATCATTCCAATTTATTTCCATCAGAAGTTGTCTGGCCAATATCTTTCTTCTTTTCCCTACCGAAGCTGTTCTTCTTACACTTTAAAGAAGGCACAAAAGAATTCCTTCAATTTCCTTTTAATTAAATATGCTTCCCTTATACTTATCTGTTGCTTTCTTTTCTTTTCTTGTCTTTTTATGTTGCTGCTAGTCATGAGACCAAACAGACCTTTTTTTTTTTAATTTTTTTTTTATATGATGGCAAAAAACTATCACCCTCTTTGTTTAAAACAAAGACAACCCATTTTGCTAGACCATAAATCCAAATAGTCTAACAAACAAAGACCCTTCTAGAAATTGAGACAACCATGTAAAAAAAATTGTAGCTCCTTTTTAGTTGCTACCAATTTTTTAAGTCTGTCTGTTACAGTAAAGATCTGTTTGCTGCCTTACATATATATATATATATATATATTTGAAGTCCTGTAAGCATTTTCGTTTCTAGATCATGAGCCCAAGTAACATCCTTGTTGATACAATCAACGAGCCGTTTTCTTTTCTTCTTCTTCTTCTTCTTCTTCTTCTTTTCTTTATTTATTTTTCTTTACACAAGAATTGTTGACATGGCTACCTTCCAGCAGATATTTTTTTAACCCCTAAGTCCTTGCTTGTAAACATGAACAAAGACCTTTTTTTCTTCTTTTTTTTTTCTTTTTTTCTTTCAACACCCATACCAACTTCATGAATTCATAAATTTTGCATGCAGTAGCATTCTTTGGCCTAACAAGACTTATATCTCTGCATTTTTTTAAGGCATAAAATTTCTTTTCTTCAAGAAAGAACAAGTTCCTTTATTGGCAATCAAGTATACAATATGCCTTTTATCCATAGCACCTTTTTTTTTAACACTGCTGCTACCATAAAATTTCTTTTCTTCAAGAAAGAACAAGTTCTTTTATTGGCAATCAAGTATGCAATATGCCTTTTATCAATAGCACATTTTTTTCAACACTGATGCTACCATAAAATTTCTTTTTTTCAAGAAAGAACAAGATTTCTTTTCTTCAAGAAAGAACAAGTTCCTTTATTGGCAATCAAGTATGCAATATGCCTTTTCTCCATAGCACGTTTTTTTCAACACTGCTGCTACCATTCTTTTTTTCTCAAACCTTTTTTTTTTTTTTTTTTGTAGGCCAGGAATCTAAATAGGCCAAACAAATTTCTTGTCACAAAGCCTTCTTTTATTCATAACAAAGTTCTACTCTTTCCTTATGCTTTGTTGCTTTCTTTTCACTTTTTTTTTTTTTTTTTTTTTAGAGATGGGTAGGATGAAGATGATACCTGTACCTGTCACACCATTTTTCCAAACATATAGCAACAGTCCTGTTACCTAAAAAGCAACCTAAGAAGGGGGGGTGAATTAGGTTTCTACAAAATAAAATTAATTATACCACAATAAAATTAACTACTAGTACAACAAATTATTAACAAGCACAATGATGAACTTAGCAGTAAATGATCAAGAAAAATAACAATGAAGTATAACTAACATATAGGGTAAATCAAATGATTAACACATGAATATTAGATAGCTATAGCAGTAGTATGAAAGTAAAGAGATTAGGGAATAGGAGACAAACAGATTTATAGTGGTTCGGCTTCAACCAAGCCTACATCCACTCCTCAAACTTCACTTGAGATTTTCAACTATCTTCGAACTTCACAGGGGTGCTAGAAACCTCTTTACAAATGGAGAAATTTTCCACGGATTTTACACAGACTTCACAAGCCCAAACCCTTGCAAATTTTAGGTGATTCACAATCACTCTCAAGATTCCAAGAACACAGTGTTTGCAACACTTTTACAAGATAAAATGGTATTTTTGCTTTCAAAGAAAGCTTACAATAAATATCTCTCAAAGATAGATGTATAAAATGAAACTTTGATTTTTCTGTAAATCTCACACAGGAAAGATAGGCTTAAAGCTATAAGGCTCAGTGTATAATTTCTGAGAAAAGATGTGAGTGATTATAGATTAAAGAATATTTTCATATTTTTTGTAACTTGTTTACATTAGAGACTTTGGTATATATAATGAAAATTATAGCCGTTTATAGCCGTTGTATTTATTTGAATTTATAGCCATTTATAGCTGTTGTAGTCATTTGAATTTAAAGTCGTTTATCGCCGTTGTACTTCCATCATTACCAATTTGAATATCTTCCACTCCATCATTACAAATTTGAATATCTTCCACTTTAACCTTTTGAACCTTTTGACCTTTTGAACCTCTATAACCGTTTATAGCCGTTGTACTTCCATCATTACTAATTTGAATATCTTCCACTTGAACCTTTTGAACCTTTTAGCCTGCTACTGTGCTAAGCTGTTTGAACCTTTGTTTTGGGCTGTTTGAACTCCTGATTTAATCAAATATTAAATACATTCTAACAGCATTTAGGATAAAGGTTTAGATGAGAAATAATGGGACAAAATAAATTTTGATTTTATTTTTCTCTTTCAAATAAATCATCAAAATAAATTTTGATTCTATTTTTGTCTTTCAAATACATCATCAAAATAAATTTTGGATTCTATTTTTCTTTTTCAAATAAATTAAAACATAATTAAATAAATCATCAAAATAAATAAGTCTAACAATCTCCCCCTTTTTTATGATGACACACAATGATGTTTTGATTTGATTTGATTTAGGAGTAAGAAAAGCTCCCCCTCAAGTCATGCTCCCTGAATTCATTTCTAAATACATAGGTTAGCACAATGCGTAATAAATAAGCTTTAATTAGAGACATGATATGAGACTAAGATGAAAATAATACCATAATACATAACATCATAACATCATAAGTTTTCTCCCCCTATGACATTATCAAAAGGAAATCATGGGTCAGAATCTAGAGGAGGAAGAAGAAAATGATAGTGATAAATGGCATCAAAAAATAGATAATCAAAACAGATATATACATATATATATATATATGTAATTCGTCCGCATCTCTTTTTTGTTCGTCGAAAATCGCGTCGGACACACGCCCTCACTTTTGCGTCAGCCGACCGACAAAAGCGAGATGGGTCAATCAGTCAATCAGCTGCCTCGGCTCTCTCTCCCTCTTGTTGTCTTCTCTTCCATCTTCTTCTTAATCACAAACTCTTTCATTTTCTTCTTCACCATTCTCTTCTATCTCTTCTTCACCACTCTCTTCTGTTTCTTCTTCCTCATCGAGAGACAAAGAAACTGAATGGAGGAGGCCAAACCTCAGTCTGTTCGCTTCTATTTCTCTACAACTCATTTCTTTGACACCTCTTACCTCTAATCCATGGCTTCCTCATCCCGTCCCCTCACATTGTTTCCGGACCTGAACGATCCCATAAGCTCTGTTGGACCGAGTTCCCCTACTCCTACTCTTCCTGTCATTCCTCTACCTAACCTGCCTATGATGTCGATTGAGCAAATCATGGTAGCTCAATCAGATATTGAAGCCAATCATTTCACACTGACGTCCTGTATGGAGACGGTGACTGCAGTCACAAAATTGGCTCACCAATTGCAGAACAGGACGAGTGAGCTCCATCAGGTCAACGCCCAACTCTCTTTGTTTCAGCGCATGTACAAGGATGCGCGAGCAGAAATAGGCGCATTGAAGGCCGAAAATAAAGAGCTTAAACAGAAGACCACCTCCATGGCCCGATTTGGAGCAACGTCGTTCTTGGCCTTTGATAGTCAGCGGGGAGTCGTCGCTCTTGACGAAAGCACGGGGGCAGCCACGTCAAGGGTCGCCCAAGGTGATAAAAAGAAGAAGAGAGCAGTGGAAGAGGCAAGTAAGTAAGATCAGCGTATGGCCGTAAAAAAAATGAAGGTTTTTTTTTTATTTTTTATTTTTAAATGTAAATATGTGTATGGTGATTAGCGTATGGCCCGAAAAAAAATGAAGGGTCTTTTTTTTTATGTAAATATTTGTATTTTGATTTGTTTTTGTTTTTATATTTAAGTACTGAAAAATGAAATTAAAAAGTAGAAAAAAAAAAAAGAAAATTAAGTCCAAACAAAAAATAATAATGAGAGACCAAATTGTTAATGAATATATGAAAAGCATTTGAGCACGATCTAATTTTTAATTTCTTCGCAAGAGCATACCAATCTCAAGACTATAATAGACATAACAGTGCATAGATCAAACAAGGTTGCCAAGCAAGAGCATAAATATGGAGCTAAAGTTCAAGTCACTCTTCCTTGAGGAAAACGATCTTCCTCTTACATTATCAACAACTAATCAACTCAAAGGTCATGCTGTAAAAATTAGGATACCAAAAGCATAGAGATACCAAAATAATCAAAGATAATAAAACAATCAAGTCTCTTTTTCTCCCCCGATGACATTTTTAACAAAATCAAGCACAAGGAGGGAGTATGGTACAACATATAGGATGAAAGAATGTAAATCTCATTATAGCACAAATAATCATCCATATCAAGGTAGCTAAATGATACGAAAAAAATAATAGCACATGATGATTATACAATTGAAGCTCATACCATTTGACAATAATGGGCCAAAAAAATAGTAACATGTGAAGGTGCAAGCCCATAAGTTTGATATCAAAAAAAGAATAGAAACTGAGGGGATTTTAAAAAATAATCAAGTTTAAAGTCTTCCCTTGTTTCATTTGGCAAAACCAATAGGAGATATGATAAATGAAAGCTCATAACTGAAATGTTCTCATCAATAATATCAAATAGGATGCCAAAATGATACCAACATGCAATCTACCAAGGATACTAATATGCAATCTAGAAGATTTAACAATCATAGCTCAAGCATTATGTAGAATACCAAATACTGCTCATAATAGGTTAAACTCAATATAATCTCATAGAGCTAATGTAATTCCAAAAAAAATGAAGCATGTTCAAGGTATAGCAATCCATATGCCAAGAAAAATCATGAATTTCAATATGTACCACACATTTAAGCATCGACATGATTTTTAAGTAAGAGTATCATCAAAGAGTATACATTGCAAATCATATGAAGTATAATCAATCTTTTTCATATCAAAGTAATAATAGCATTAGCTCAAGGGATATAAGATAGAATTTTTACCTCAAAAGCTTAAGAGAGTATATGAGGCATACCTTAGGTTCAAGAGATGGAAGCTTTTCAATCTTCAATTTTCTTTCATGAGGAGTTCATCTCAAAAGGGTTTAACAAGTATGTTAGCAAAATGATTTCTCTACCTAAGTTAGTGCTACCCTTTTCTATTTTGTGTAAATATAGCATTCATAGAACAAACATTATTACTCAATAAAAATACAACACAAATCACTTCTTATCACAAACTAAAAAGATAAAAAAATAATTCAATGATCAAACAAGAGTTAGGAATGCTATTTTTTAGAATTTTCAAGTTGTAACGTATAGCATAATATGCATAAGAAAATAGTTTTATGCTCTTTGTTTTATTAAGAAATGATGCAACAATCTCATTTAATCACATAACATTATCAAAAGGCATTTTCATCACTTCAATCCACATGCTCAAGTGTGATAAAACATTTTACTAGATGTGGAACACAACATGAATGTTATATTCAACAATTTATCAATCAAAAGCATTTCATGAGATGTATGCCAATATAATCCATATTCAAAAGATATTCAATAGGATAGATGCAATGTCTCTACAAACGTATGATACTTCTTTTCATTTAGACATTGTTAATGGATCATAATCAAAGAATTTCACAACTCATTCAAATATTCCAATGTAAAGCATATAAGCATGAAATTTTCATATTGAGCATATTCTTAATATCACAAATGTAAAATTCAAAATATAGATAGTATACATCTCAAAAACATGCTATGACATCAAAATTGATTCTACAAAGATATGACTCAAAAAGGAATTAACATATTAGTATGAAGTCATATATAAGATTTGAAAAGTATGCTCACAAAACATATTTATCACTTCTTATTTCTTTTTAATAGCAATGGATGACATGATATACAATGTTAATGAATACATAAATCATTCATATTCTAATAGGCATTCATCAAAATAATATAATTCTCATTTTTTAGTTCAATGAATGTTTGAAAGAAACTAATAGAACATGACTTAGCAAACTTAGTACAATTAGGTTACATAGAAGCAATGATTAGACACAACCTATTGTACACAAATCACACCTTAAAGAATATAGAACTTTAAGCTTAAAAGTGTGTTAGGAGTTATACCTTCATTTACCTCTTTGGAATCTTCACCCATACATTACCTCTATTGTTCATCTTGGTGATTTTCATTTCATCATTCTTCTTCTTGTAGAAGTTGATTTTGCTCTTTAGATTGAACACTCTTGTTGTGCATTTCCTCTCGAAGTCCTTGGTGTTCTTTGAGATTCCACCTACAAAATATCTTGATTTCTTTCTTGGTACCCATACCTTCTTGGGTCCATAGGGATTAGTCTCAAGATCATTTAATCTCATAAAAGGTTTAGGAGGATCAAAACCAATGCCTACTTTGTCAAAAACACATTTTTTATTTCCAAGAAGCTTTTTGAGGTTTTATTTTCCTTTTACAAAATTTTCAAGAGTTTTGTTTAAATCCTCAACATTGTTTTTCAAAATGTTTCTCATTGGCAATAGACGTAAAGTCATTTTTCAAAGTAGCATTTTCCATTTTTAAAACATCCACATCATTTGAAAAAGAAGTAACTAATTTTTTTAATTTAGAATTCTCAACACAAACATTTCTAAGTATATCATGTTATTCATTGAAAGAACTTTTAAGTTCTACATAATTAGAAATTATCTCATCTTGAGTGAATTCTTCTTCTCCAAGAGCCATGAGACACAGGTCGGCTACTCCATCATTTTCTCCCCAAATGGCTTCCTCTTTGCTGCCATCTATCATTGAAAGTTCATGAGCCATGAGTGAGCCTAGGAGTACTTTAATGCCTAATTTTGTTAGGTCTTTTGCTTCTTGGATAGCTATAACCTTAGCTTCCCATTCATTTGGCAAAGATCTAAGTATTTTTCTCACAAACTCACCATTAGTATAAGATTTACCAAGAGATTTTAGAGCATTAATAATATTGGTAAATTTATAAAACATCTCAGAAATAGATTCAAATGATTCCATAGTAAAGAGTTCATAATCATGAATAAGCATGTCAATCCGAGACTCTTTTATTTGGCTAGTTCCTTCATAGGTGATTTCAAGTTTATCCCAAATCTCTTTAGCAGTAATACACCCAAAAATTCTATTGTACTCATTTGCATCTAGTCCACACACAAGAATAAGCTTGGCTTTAACATTAGCTTGAAGGAGTTTATAATCACGCTCATCAAATTCATCCTCAAGTTTAGGCACACTGATATGGTCTACTCCCTTGGTAGGGATTTTAGGACCTTTAGTGATAATGAGCCACAAAGCATAATTGGTAGCTTGAAGATCTAACGCCATTTTTTCTTTCCAATGAATGAAATTACTACCATCAAAGAGAGGTGGCCTATTGCTAGTTTGTCCTACAGCAGAGTAAGTAGAATACATGGTTGCTATGGATAAAAAACTCAAGATTGTTAAATCTAAACAAGAGCCCCAAGCTCTAATACCAATTGTTACCCAAAAAGCAATCTAAGAGGGGGGTGAATTAGGTTTCTACAAAATAAAATTAATCATACCACAATAAAATTAACTACTAGTACAACAAATTATTAACAAGCACAATGATGAACTTAGTAGTAAATGATCAAACAAAACAACAATGAAGTATAACTAACATATAGGGTAAATCAAATGATTAACACATGAATATTAGATAGCTATAGTAGTAGTATGAAAGTAAAGAGATTAGGGAATAAGAGACAAACAAATTTATAGTGGTTCGGCTTCAACCAAGCCTACATCCACTCCTCAAGCTTCACTTGAGATTTTCAACTATCTTCTAACTTCACAGGGGTGCTAGAAACCTCTTTACAAATGGAGCAATCCTCTACAGATTTTACACAGACTTCACAAGCCCAAACCCTTGCAAATCTTAGGTGATTCACAATCACTCTCAAGATTCCAAGAACACAGTGTTTGCAACATTTTTACAAGATGAAATGGTATTTTTGCTTTCAAAGAAAGCTTACAATAAATATCTCTCAAAAATAGATATATAAAATGAAACTTTGATTTTTCTGTAAATCTCACACAAGAAAGATAGGCTTAAAGCTATAAGGCTTAGTGTATAATTTATGAGAAAATATGTGAGTGATTATAGATCAAAGAATATTTTCAGGTTTTTTGTAACTTCTTTACATTAGAAACTTTGGTATATATAATGAAAATTATAGCCGTTTATAGCCGTTGTATTCATTTGAATTTATAGCCGTTTATAGCCGTTGTACTTCCATCATTACCAATTTGAATATCTTCCACTCCATCATTACAAATTTGAATATCTTCCACTTTAACCTTTTAAACCTTTTGTCCTTTTGAACCTCTATAGCCGTTTATAGCTGTTGTACTACCATCATTACTAATTTGAATATCTTCTATTTGAACCTTTTGGCCTGCTGTTGTGCTAGGCTGTTTGAACTTTTGTTTTGGGCTGTTTGAACTCCTGATTTAATCAAATATTAAATACATTCTAACAGCATTTAGGATAAAGGTTTAGGTGAGAAATAATGAGACAAAATAAATTTTGATTTTATTTTTCTCTTTTAAATAAATCATCAAAATAAATTTTGATTAAAATATAATTAAATAAATCATCAAAATAAATTTTGGATTCTATTTTTCTTTTTCAAATAAATTAAAACATAATTAAATAAATCATCAAAATAAATAAGTCTAACAAGTCCCCTTTTGTTTTAGAATTTGGAAGCAAATCTTATTTATTTATTTTTTTTTTAACAACTTGTATACAAAGTCCTTGCTTGTGGATATGACCAAAGAACCAGCTTGTATCCTTGAACAAATAACAAGAAGATCCCAAGCTACAAAAATATGCTTTCCCTTTGACTTCTTTGGTTGAACCCTCACAAATTTTCAGCCCCTTATGTAAAATTTTAAGCCTCTTGTTTGTTACAGTAGCAACGAATAAGTGTTGTTTAGCAGCAACCTGTGTATAAAGTCTTTGCTTGTGGATATGACCAAAGAACCTGCTTGTATCCTCGAACAAATAACAAGAAGATCCCAAGCAACAAAAATCTGCTTTCCCTTTGACTTCTTTGGCTAAACCCTCACAATTGTTTTAAAAATCTAATAATCTAATCCAGGCCTGCCCCCTCATGATTCGTGCAAGTGAATTTTAATTGTACGAATTACGAAGTTTTTTTTTTCCAATTATTTCATGTTTTTTTCCCTCTTTTGCAGCAACACATAAGGCGTCAGAGTTTGTTTGTAGGTATCATTGCCCCTTCCAACCTAATGGCAATGAGTAGCTTGAATCCTTGACAGTGATTGTGTCCTTCCACCCGAATAGCTTAATTCCTTGGTAGTGATTATGTCCTTTCACCCCAATGGCTTGATTCCTTGACAGTGAATGTGTCCTTGACTCCAATGGCTTGATTCCTTGGCAGTGATTATGTCCTTCACCCCAATGGCTTGATTCCTTGGTAGTGACTATGTCCCTCACCCCAATGGCTTGATTCCTTGGAAGTGATTGTGTCCCTCACCCCAATGGCTTGATTCCTTGGCAGTGAATGTGTCCGTCACCCCCAACGGTTTGATTCCTTGGCAGTGAATGTATCCGTCACCCTAACAGCTTCATTCATTGGCAGTGATTGTGTCTTTCACCTCAATGGCTTGATTCCTTGGCAGTGATTGTGTCCCTCACCCCAATGGCTTGATTCCTTGGCAGCGAATTTGTCTGCCACCCTAACGGGCTTGATTCCTTGGCAATGAATGTGTCCGTCACCCCAATGGCTTGATTCCTTGGCAGTGATTGTGTCCATCACCCCAACGGCTTGATTTCTTGACAATGAATGTGTCCGCCCCAACGGCTTGATTCCTTGACAGTGAATGTATCTGTCACCCCAACGGCTTGATTCCTTGGCAGTGATTGTGTCCTTCACCCCAATGGCTTGGTTCCTTGGCAGTGATTATGTCCCTCAATCCAATGGCTTGATTCCTTTGCAATGATTGTGTCCCTCATCCCAATAGCTTGATTCCTTAGCAGTGAATGTGTCATTCACCCCAACGGCTTGATTCCTTGGTAGTGAATGTGTCCTTCACCCCAACGGCTTGATTCCTTGGCATGGGGCTTTCGTCAATTTCTTTATATTATGACATTTTGCCTTCACTGACCTCTTTTTTTTTAGGCAGCATGGAAAAGACACTTGAATATCTTCGACGTGACGAGAGGGATGTGTTGGATAAATCTGGTCCAAAAATAATTCGGCACAAACCTACCATTGCTTTATTGTCACCCACCGAGTTGGACCCCTACATCCCTTTACATACGGCTTCTAAAGACTTGGTCTATACAGGAATTCAAAACTGCTGTGAGATTCTCGAGAAATGGCACTCCAAATCAATCGGTTCATTCCTTGTCTCAATCCTCCGTCCATTTTCTGAAGACCTTGACTGCCAAACATATGTCAAAGACCCATAGTAGACTTCACCTCCTTTTACGAGAAGGTGAAGATATTCCTTGGGTGCTTTGCTTTGAAAACCCAACTTGCAGGTTCTTGAAACTTGTCTACTGCAGAATTTGAGGCCCAATGTTATGAGAAGAAGCTTCATTTTGACAAAGTTTCTGGCGAACATGAATAGTTGTATGCTTCAATTATCAAGTCGGATGAGCACATTGCGAGTCTTAATCAAAGGATTATTCAATCCAAAGAGTTACTTAAACAACTTGAAGAGGAATTATCAGCAACCCAAGCGGAACATGCATCCTTTATGTGTGAATTTACACAAGCTTCTGAGAGTGTTTCTAAATCAGAAGAAGACGTGCAAACTGTTCTAAATGTTTTGAGCCTTCATAAGAAGAAGAATGGACAACACAATGTTGTGGAACGTGCTTTTGAGAGGGCTAAGACTTCTCTTAATGAATTAATGCACTTTTATTTTGTTATTCACCCGAACATAATGTATTTATGAAATTTCGCTCAGTGATAGATTTATTTGTTATATGAAATTTCTCAATATAATACATTGATTTCTCTTATTTTAGTCGTTCACAGCTTATATTATTGCGGGCCAGAAGTATCCAATGTTTTATCACCTTAGATTTTGGTGGGGTATTTTAGCAGTTTAACCACATACAATACCGTTGGCGGTCTTCGACTTATGTTTGGCCGTATACAATTTATACTCTTGCAGGCCAGGAGTATCCAATGTTTTACCACCTTAGATTTTGGTAGAGTATTTTAGCAGTTTAACAACATACAATACCGTTGGTGGTTTTTTTCTTTTTGCCCTAACTTTTGCCTAGGTCGCCCTGTCGCATTTTCAATAGTAGGCTTTCTTAAGGGTAATATCTCTTCAAGAACCTTGCATTGGTTGGGGGAATGATTCTGTCACCATCCATCATTATCAACAAATAGGTCCCATCAGAATAAACTTTCTCAATCACATAAGGTCCTACCCATTTGGGCTCAAGCTTTCCTTTGGTTCTTCGTGCGACTACTATGGGCTCAAGCTTTCAAATTGGTAATGATAGAAGTACAACGGCTATAAACAGTTATACATTCAAACGACTACAACTGCTATAAATAGCTATAAATTCAAATGAACACAACAGCTATAAACGGCTATAATTTTCATTATATACACCAAAGCCTCTAATGTAAACAAGTTACAAAAAAACCTGAAAATATTCTTTGATCTATAATTACTCACATCTATTCTCAGAAATTATACACTGAGTCTTATAGCTTTAAGTCCATCTTTCTTGTGTAAGATTTATAGAAAAATTAAGATTTCATTTTATATATCTATCTTTGAGAAATATTTATTGTAAGCTTTCTTTGAAAGTAAAAATACCATTTTATCTTGTAAAAGTGTTGCAAACACTGTGTTCTTGAAATCTTGAGAGTGATTGTGAATCACCTAAGATTTGTAAGGGTTTGGGCTTGTGACGTCTGTGTAAAATCCGTGGAGGATTGCTCCATTTTTAAAGAGGTTTCTAGCACCCCTGTGAAGCTAGAAGATTGTGAAAAATCTCAAGTGAAGCTTGAGAAGTGGATGTAGGCCGAGTTGAAACCGAACCATTATAAAATTATTTGTCTCTCTCTCCCTTATCTCTTTATTTTATTTTAAATTGCCATAGCTATATTTCACATTTTTACTGTGCTAAAATCATTAACTGACATAGTTGTTAAGACACTTGTTTTAATTATTTTTATTTCATTAATTATATTTATCTATTGTGCTAGTCATAATTTTTATTAGAGTATTATTAATTTTAATTGTAAAAACCTAATTCACCCCCTCATTTAAGTTGTCTTTTGGGTAACATAACCATTAGTACCAAGTCTCCTTTTTTAAAGAGCGAAGCCTCACTCTTTTATTGAATGCATTTGCCATCCTTTGTTGGTAGATCTCTAAGTTCTGTTCAGCATACAACCTTCTTTCATCTAGAGTCTCGAGCTCAGCCAACCTCATTCTTGCATTTTCATCTTCTGTTAAGGACTCTTGTATTACCACTCGCAATGATGGTATTTGAACCTTAAGTGGTAACACTGCTTCTCCTCCAAAAACCAATGAATAAGGAGTTGTTTGAGTAGGAGTTGTGTGCGAAGTCTGATAAGCCCACAAAGCTTCTTTTAACTTTTCATGCCAAGTTCTTTTGTTCTTATCCACTATTTTTTTGAGAATTTTGCACAATATCTTGTTGAAAGCTTCTGTCAAACCATTGGCAGGTGCATGATATCTTGATGAATGGTTGTTTTTGATTTTGTACTTGGCAAATAACTTGTTCAAAGCATAACTCCTAAACGACTGTCCATTATCCATGATGACACTTTATGGAATCCCGAACCTGTAAATGATATGGGTTCGGATAAACTGGGAGACAACTGTGCTTTTTATATCCTTTAAAGCCACGGCCTCTGCCCATTTTGAGAAATAGTCAGTAACAGCTAGGATGTATCGATATCCTGCTGAAGATGGATGTACAAAAGGACCAATAACATCCATACCCCATGTTGCAAATGGCCAAGAACAAGTTGTTAAATGTAAAGGCTCTAGGGGTTAGTGGAGAAAGTTCCCATGGAATTGGCAGACTTGGCATCTTCGAGCATAATCTATGCAATCTGCAATCATAGTCGGCTAATAGTATCCGAACCGTTTTAGCTGCATATGTAAGTTAGGACCACTTTGGTGTGTCCCACATACAACTGCGTGTATTTCTATCATTACCTCTTGAATATGCTCCTTGGCTATACACCGCATGTACATTCCATCCAAAGACTTTTTGTATAACCTATCTTTCCACAGGACGAATTTGGTAGCCCTACATCTCACTTCAATTCTTTTTACTTTATCTTCAGGTAGCCTACCATGTTGAAGGTAAGCTATGAATAGTTCCCGCCAATCCTCATCGCTTTCTCCTTTCGTGGTAACGACCAAGATTGGAACCAATTCAGAAACCTCTTTTAAAGGTTGTAACACCTTTCTTTCGCCTACTGTGATAGTAATTGTTTTGCTATCTGGTAGGGTGAGTGATGCAGCCAAACTTGCTAATGAATCTGCTCGATTATTTATTCTTTTCTTCACGTGGAAAATATGTGTTTTCCAGAATTGCGAAAACAATTGATCTGCCATTTTATGATACGACATGAGACTTGTTTTCTTAACAATGTATTCTCCATAGAGTTGTTCTACCATCAGTTTTGAATCTCCATAAATTGAGAGTTCTTCAATAGGAATTTGTAATGCCAATTCTAATCCAGCAATTATAGCTTTATATTCTGCCTTATTATTGGAGCATCCTTCACTTAAGGCGAAAGAATGGGTGATTATAGCATTGTCTGGAGTCACAAACACAATTCCAATTCCAGTTTCATTGTTTTTAGGATTTTCTTGCTTATTGCCATCTGGACTCCTTGAAGCTCCATCGAAATACACCTTCCATCATTTCTGGATTTCTACTTGCATAACCTCTTTATCTGGTAAATCAATTACTAGAGGTGAGTCATTAGGTATAGGATGTGCTACCAAAAAATCTGCTAGAGCCTGCCTCTTTACAGCTCTTTGGGAAACATATTCAATTGCGAATTGTTGGAGAATTACAGCCCACTTTGCAATTTTCCCTAAAAGTATATATTTCAAGGGGTCTGCTCTTGATATCAACTTGACTTTGCATTCCAGGACATAGTGCTTTAGTTTTTGCAAGGTGAACACCAAGGCAAGACATGTCTTTTCGACAAGAGAATGATTGACTTCTGTCCCAACCAGAGTACGACTCAAGTAATACAAGGCATTTTCTTTCCCATGCTTATTGTGTTGTGCCAACATTGCCCCTAACGAACCATCCAGGTCTGTTATGTACAACAAGAGTGGTTTCCCTTTTATTGGGCTCACGAGTACTGGATGCTTCAAAAGATACTCCTTAATACTATTAAAAGCATTTTGGCACTGCTGATCCCATTCAAATGGAATACCTTTTTTCATCAATCTTGAGAATGGCAAGCATCAACCAACCAAGTTAGAAATAAATCTTCTGATATAGGCCAATCTCCCTTATAGCTCTTTCAATTCCCTTAAATTTCGCAGAGGAGGCATTTCAACAATGGCTTTAATCTTGGTAGGGTCAATTTCAATCCCTTTGTTTCGAACCACAAACCCTAGAAATTTTCTTAAGGAAACTCCAAATGCACATTTTAGTGGGTTCATTTTGAGTTTGTATCTCCTCAAACGTTCAAAGATTCTTCTCAAATCTTCCACATGGTTTTCTTTTTCCTTGTCTTGACGATAAGATCATCAACATAGCATTCGATGGTGTCATGGAGCATATCACCAAAAATTACAATCATCGCCCTTTGATACGTGGCCCCAGCATTTTTCAGGCCAAAGGGCATTACCTTATAGCAAAAGACTCCTCTCGGAGTCCTGAATGCAGTCATTTCCTCATCTTCAGGTGCCATTCGGATTTGATTGTATCTTGAGTATCCATCCATAAAAGACAAGGTTTCATACCCAGTAGTTGCATCTACAAGAAGTTCAGTGATAGGCAAGGGAAAGTCATCTTTAGGACAAGCCTCATTGAGATCACGAAAATCAATGCAAACCCTGATTTGACCATTTTTTTTCTTGACCGGCACTATGCTTGCTAGCCAGGTTGGATATTTGACTTCCCTGATGAATCCTGCATTGATAAGCTTGTTGACTTCAGCTTCAATTTGGGTTGTAAGCTCTGGTCGAGTTCGCCTCTGAGGCTATTTAACTGGCTGTTTCTCAGGGTGAATTACAAACTTATAGACTGCAATCTCTGGATTAAGACCAGACATCTCACTGTAGCTCCACGCGAATATGTCACGATACTCCCTTAAGAAGGAAATATATTACTAAGTTTCTTTTTCCTTTAAATTTTCACTAATAAAGGTTGGTTTATTTTCTCCTTCATCACCCAGATTTACCTCATGAAGGTCATCCACAGTAGCTTGGCCTTTTGCTTCAAATTCTGTTAGTGCAGGTTGAGCTTCATTTTGCTCAACCTCTTCTAACACATCTTAAGTGATAGTCATGTTTACTGAAAATTTTTCCTCATCCCCCCCATAGCCTAACCCTTCTGTCCTGGCAGTGATAATATCGTCTTGCTGGATAGCCTGCCTCTGCAAAGGTGTTAATGCAAAGTCAAAAGGTGTCATTGTTCCTGGTATTTTTTCAGGATCTAAACCAACTTTTACCAACATCTGTGTGATTTCTACACTGAAGATAGGCTTCTCAAAACTCTAGATGTTTTTTTCTAGCACTTGTTCAACTTTTACTTTCTGTTCAACATCTCCAAGCGAGTGGAATATGATGGGTTTCGACCCTTTTCTTTTAGGAGAGACCACAATCTTATTATATTTCTCTACATAGATGCATTATGTCCTCCTTAATGGCAATGTGAACTCACCCTTGAGATCCAAAGTTGGATTTATTGGGGCTAGAGCCTTTGCCCCCGGCTTCCTTTCAGACTTTGGCACATATCGAAAAGTTCTTTTTGTTGAAACCAGAGTAAACTCTAAAGCATCTTTGACATTCAGAGTATCTTTAGACTTTTTCACATCTTTTCCCTTTCTTTGTGAAGTCTTTGTATAGAAGCGAGCATCAGCATAATAGGCCTCTACTTCTCCAAATGGATCATTGTCAGCCACAATTGTCCCCTCTTTTCTGGGTGAAGGCAACGGGTACTTGATACATTGGTGATAAGTTGATGGTACTGCATGATGATTATGCATCCATGGTCTCCCAAGCAAAGCATTGTAGGAGGTGTCTACATCAATGACCAAAAACTCAGTGCTTTCTTCAATATCCTCAAACTTGGTTCGTAATTCAATCTTTCCCATTGGGCGTTGTTCATTCTGATTAAATCCTTGAATGACTTAGACGACTTGGGCGCAGTTGTGAAATTCGAATCCCTAATAGGTTTAAGGCCCTTCGAGACAGGCGGTTTACCGCAGATCCTCCATCAACCAAAATTCAAGAAATTTTCACATCATGGATAAGCCCAGTGATAAACAAAGGCCGATTACGGTCTACCATTTCAGCACACATGTCATTGTTATCAAAGGTTACCATAGCCATGCATGTAGTTGTCTTCTCTTGATTTCTATCCTCGATTTTTTTATGGAAATCCTCTGGCTTGGACAGGGCATATATTAAAGACTTTCGAAGCTCTGGAGACATTTTCAGTGCATCATATACGCTCAACAATGCTGGAATTTTCTTTAGATGAGTTATTATATCGTATTTCAATTGCTCTTCCTCCAGCAAAACCTGTGGAACTTCTGACATTTGAGGGTCCTAAGGATTTCGTAATTTCCTCTGGTAGGTCAAGTAAGTCTGGCATACGTCAGCAACTGCCTTTTCATTGACCTCAACTTTTTTTCTTCCCTCACTTATTTGGACCATGTTAACTGGTCCAGCTGCAGGGTGATCATCATCATCAGTCACTTCTCCATCTTCTTGGAGCTGCATTCTTCTCCCATTTCTTAGGTACCGGGAGTCACACCTATAAAAGCATTGGGATTCTACAAAATCGTTCTTCATGGCCTCCCAACAAGGCACCACGACCCCTTCGAGGGAGCAATACTAGTCAAAGGCGATCCCCTCCAAAGAAAGGGGGAATTGTTTTAGGCAAAGTGCTTGATTCTGGGCTATTTGCCCACACTGTTTCAAAAAATGCCTAATATGTTTTTGAGGATCTCCACACCCCTCATATAGGACAAAATTCAGAAGTTCATATCTTTCAGGAAATGATGTTTCCTCTACCCATAAAGGGAACAAACCCCTTGGGCGATAAGTGCCCATCTCTCGAAGATCTAGGGTAGTTTCAATCTTCTCCTCAATTGTGCCTTCTATGAAATCATATGTTTGAGAAAATGTGCCCCCGTCCTCCAAATGTTCTGACATCTCGATTTCTATTGGCCATGGTTTATAAAATGTCCTATAGAATCGATCAGCTATGGTATCCCAATCTAGGATTGAATTAGGTGGCAGGTTGAAGTACCAATCTACTACCCACCCCTTCAAAAAAAGAACAAATTACTGTAGAAGTAATGCCTGGCTTTTTACTGTGTTTCCATATCGTGCAAGGAAACGAACCAAATGGCGCCTTGGATAACTTATCCCATTATATAAAGGAAAACGAGGTACTGTATATCCTTGTAGGAAATGAACCCATTCGACCTAATTAGGGAAAGGGTGTCCAGAAATTTGATTTCTTTCAATAACCAAACTTTGATGGGCTTCAAAACCCTCATCTTTCAAAGAGACTGTTACTTTTACCTGATGTTCCGCTTTCCTTCTAGCTTCAATTTTTTCTTTCTCATAATCACTTGGAAATCGAATGATATGTATTTCTCGCTCTTCAAAATTTACATCCGTAGTGATGACATTACAAGGAAAGTCAAAATGGTCACTTGATACACTTTCTCCATCATATGTCCTGGCGAGAGATGTGTATGGTGAACTATCAAAAGAAAAGTCAAGTTCTCAATCTTCATTAGGATCCTCAATTTGAGATGACTTTGAATGCTTCCATACTTCATCATCTGACCTACACCTGCCATTTACCTCATCATCCTTGAAGTGTAGTCCTTTTTTCTCCTTTTTCACAAGCTCAGAGTCGGACCTACACCCAGTGTCTCCTTGTTCTATTCCTCTTACATATTCTGCAGTGCTTTGATAGTACATTGGTGGTACTGGCGAATACTTTGGAGAAAAGGCTTCTGGTGTGTACTTTGGAGAAGCTAGTGTATACTCTGGAGAGTCAGGTACACAGATAGGAGATGTAATGCAATCTCCTTCTCTAACTTTTGAATCAATTTCGCCATCATCTTCCTCGTCATCACTCAAAACAATGATGGTTAGGCAAGGGGCTAAATTAAACTTTTTCTCCCCCCTTTTACCAAAGTATGTTTGTAACTCCACAGATTGAAATTTTGAAGGCAGAAATTCCTCCAATGTGACTAGAACAAGGGGACATTGCTCTAACCGCTCATTAGGGACCAATTTCTCCCATTTTTCCTTCTTTGGGTTCTTCTTTCCTTTTCTCTTACTTACTTTGGCTTTTTTCTGTTTCCTGGAAACTTTTGGTTTTTGCTTTTTGGAAACTTTTGGCCCTTGTGTTGTTGAAGCAACCACATTTGTAGCTTTCACTGTGGTATTTTTTTTTTCTTCATGCTTTTTGACTGATAAACAACCCATTCACCTTTATTATCCTTGTCGATAGTGATTGGGTTAGCAGATGCTTTCTCTTGAAGAGGGAGCTCGATAATCTTAGAGTCTAAAAGTTCTTGAATTTTATCTTTCAGAACAAAGTACTCTTTTATCGGATGGCTAATCAAATGATGGTAGGGGCAATACTTTGGATCGTTCAATTTTCCTACCTCATGTGGTCTTTTCACCTCAGGAAGAGCAATCAACTTTTGCTCCAACAGATCTTCAAATAAGTCCTCGACTAGATCATTCGTGAAAGGATATTTCTTCTCCAACCTCTCTTTCATAGTCACCTTTTTAAATTCCTTGAGCTTTTTAGCCTCTACTACAACGGGACCCTTATTTCTAGTTTCAATTATAGCTGCAGTCAAGGACTCAACCTTTTCAACGGCCCTAGGCCTCCTTCATTTAGCTAGATGCAGCTCCATATCATGAGCTTTGTGTATAGATCGTTGAATCCTTCAAAAGTTTGAGCTATAAAAGCCGTAGAGAGCTCATGTCGAAAGTTGTTAAGGCACATCCGAATTAACTCTAATTACGTAAACTTTTGAGGACAGGCAAATGTCAAAGCTCGCCATCTTGCAATGAAATCTGTAATAGACTCATTGTCACGTTGCTTGGTCTCAATCAGTTCTGGTACTCCAACTCGCCTTTGTGTGTTGTAGAACTGTTTAAGGAACTCCTTCACCGTGGAATCCCAATTTGGGATTGATCCCTCAGGAAGATTAATATACCAAGTAAATGCAGAACTTTCAAGTGATTCGACAAATAGCTATAGGCACAGGGCCTCATTCTGGGCTATTGGCCTGTATCTTGAAAGAAAATGAGCCACATGTTGTCGTGGATCTCCTGTTCCATCAAACATTTTGAAATCTAGTTAGGAAAAACCAGAAAGGAATGGAACAGCATCTATCCATGCTGGGTAAGGTTTTGTAATTATTCAAAAGTTCTCATCATCTTTTTTTTTTGACTTTCTTTACTTGTCTCCTCACTATATCATCAATCATGGCCATGAGCATTGGATTCATACCACCACTGGTTAGATCAGAGTAACAAGGACCATTGCCCCCTGGGGCTAGTGTGCTTTGTATGCCTATGGATGTCCCCACAACAGGTTATGCCGTTTGTTTGGGTGCACTTCCTGTTCCTGTCATTTGGGCCTGCAACTGTTGTATTTGCTCCAACATAGCAGCCATTTCCCGTTCTCTTCTCTCAAGTTGTTCTTGTAGGGCCACCACTTTCTCCTTGAGACCTTGGTCTTGTTGGACCTGTGTATTTTCACCTTCTTTCTCAACCTCAGTCATCATAACTGCGACTTTGTTGACATCTCTCAATTCATTGTTTCCAATATTCGTTGAAACAAACGAGATAGAATCATCTTGTATGTACAAAGGATTATCAACCCCCACAACATTACTCATATTTGAAGCATTTGACTGATATGCTTTGTTTTGAGCCTCACGGGTTATAGACCTTGTTACAGGCCCTTTTCTTATTCCCTCCATAGATAGTTCGATCAAGGTAGAAATATTTCCCAAGGGTTGCTTACCCTCCTCCACCTTTGACTTTCTAACAAAGATAGGACTTTCAATTTGTTTTTGGCGTTCATCTTTCGAGAGAGCCTTTTCAATAGCTCCTATAACATTTGTCGCCACTGTTCTTAGTTCCAGTTTCTTTAAGGCTTTATTTCTTCTTCGTTTTTGTCTTTTCAAAACTGGACCATCTGATGATATATCAAGTCGAGGCCCTAAAGGCATAGAAGGAACCGTTTGCGTGTTTGCAAATTCGTTATGAATTTTTGAAACAGTCCCTACATTTTTAGAGCGAACTAATTGATGTTGATTCAAATCCTGTTGGGCCAACAGGTGTTCCTTATTCGAACCTTGTCGGGCCAACGGGTGTTCCTTATTCGAACCCTGTTGAGTCAACGGGTGTTCCTTATTCGAACCTTGTCGAGCCAACGAGTGTTCCTTTGGCTCTTGAGATTTGACTGAGATTTGGTTCGACCAATTTTGTGCTCTGAACAGAACTGTCGGTTTGTAGGCCGCAACTGTTTTTTCAACAATAGGGACCTTTTTTCCATCAACAGGAGTTTGGGTCATTACCCTCCTCCCAATGGCCCTAATGATGGCCATGTTTTCAACAAAGGCCCTCTTCAGGGCAGACTCCACCATTTTAATGAAGTCTTCTACCCTTGTGAGTAGTTGGGCCACAACATTTGTTGTTACGCCCACTGAAGCTGCAACAAAGGCTGTAGTTGTAACCTGATTAGCCTCTTTTACCTGAATTAGAAAGCTCTTCGTTCGGGCTGTAGCCCTCACAGTTACGTACTGTTTCGACTCTTTCATATAATCTTCAGTAATCTTTCTCAAACTTTCAGCTTTTTAGAGAAGTGTGACTTTCTTCGTCACACTAGTTACTTTCGGGATAGCCAAGAGCTTTCGCTCTGGAGCCTGTGGACGCGCCCTCGGGCTTTATGCTACCACAGTTTGGACTCAAGTGTCACGGTTCTGAATCTAATCCCGCAAAGTGCTATGCGAGACTGATAAATCACCAAAGAGTCCAAATCCGACAAATCGTTTTGGAAAACTGATTTTTAAGAAAGAAATGCCAAACATGGACTGCTTTGCCAGATACAGAGTCGCCACCTAAATATTTATTTTGGAAGAATTTAGGAAACCTTGACTCGTTGCCTAAGGCCACGTGTCCGTCATCACCAAAGTTGTCTCGGCTCGAGAACTTGGGTACGATTGGAGAAGGTCAGCTATGAGCACCCCCCGCTCGCCCAATCCGAAGATCGGCCTGTACTAAGCATGATATCAAGTTTTGAAAACATATGTGTTCTTATTCCGGTTAATTAGCTAATCTTACTATGTGATGCGCACAACACATAAGTATAGACTAGGTTGCCTAATTTGGAACAAAACATCGCATATTTGTTATTTGAAAAACAGTTTGAAGTTTGCTACTCGTAAGTAGGCTAAATCATGGATTTCGATGAATTATTCCAATTCAAGCAATCCAACCTTCACCCACAGGCATTCAGGCAGTTATATCACATAAGCAAATGGTAAGCATGCTTTCATGTTAACACTCACATACATGCAAGATGCTAAAGCATAAACACTCACAGTGTACTCCGAGCCAAAACAAAGAACATGCTAGTAATTAAATGTATGATCCAAGTCTATGTTAAGATGGTTAATGCATCACAGGCAAAATACAACTAGAATAGGCTCGGCTAATCTAAAATGGCATTTGAGATGCGACAATTCGACACATGTATTCACTTGGAACTTAAATACAATGCAGTTAGTATGATGCGCTGAGCCCGGTGCATGCAATACAGATGAATGATGCAAACATGCATAGCATAAGGATGCTAATTGAAACGTGCCCTAGAAGTAACCATCGTAAGCGGGTAAGTAAAAGGGAGAAAGAAGTGGAGGTTGGAAGACATGCATACACGCACGCTCACTTATTACAAAATTCGCCCTCTCGACGGAAGGTCCGAATAAATAATACAAATTAACTAATTAACTAACTAACTAGCTAATTAAACATTACACAACACTTAACTAATTAAACAAATTAATTAAGCTACTAAAGCAGTAAAGAGGCCTCGGGAAGAGGGACAAATGAGTGCACGCTCGGCTTTGTTCGGAAATTCATCGCCATACTCATGTTGCCTCTGTTTACAATGCTCTGCACCTCTGAACACTGCGCAAGTCTCAAAGTTGCTTCTAAACTACTCCCTGAGGGTTGTGGGAGGTCACCGACCAAAAGGTGAGGCCACCGGCCATGGGGAACTGGTCATCGACCATTTGTGGGGATATCGGCCAACGATACACGGCCAGCCGGCCATCTCTTCCTGCAGAATCCTGTTTTGCTGCAGCAGAGGATAGATAGAGCATGACAATGCATTTTCAAAGCAATGTGTGCACCACCACCCTCCTCAGCATGTTTGAGACTTAAATGAGCATGGTTCTCGACCCTCGGGCCATCAATCACACATTTCAATGCATGATGGCCAAAGGAGCCGAGTATGCAAATTAATGTACAATGAATGCACATAAACACAAAAAGGGGCCCTAACCTCCATCATGGTTGATCAAGAGGAAAAGGATGCATGCCTAATGCTATGCAACCTAGGCATGTAAGCAAGCAATGTGCAATAGGCATACAACCCAAACAAACAAGCATGCAAAGCATGTAACAATGATGCCAATGATGAATATGCAACAACATGTGAGGCAAACATGTGACAACATGTTAAGTAACTAAAAAAAGAGAATACATGCCAAATGTATTACAACTTAAGCATGCGACATGTCATGGATTAAGTACACAACGAGGCACAATTACACTAGCATGCTACAACATGCAATTTACCAAATATGCAACAAGTATGTGACAACATACAAGGCAAGCATGCAACAACATGCAGGGATGGTCTTAAACCAAAATGGACAGCTCTCAAATAAGCCCAAATCAGTGGCCAAAGTCAAGAATTAGAGGCATAAAAATGCAAGGCAATCATGCACATGTGAGTGGTCCAACACTTAGGCAACCATGCACAATCCTCAAGCATGAGCAAGATGTGATAAATATGAGAATATGACAATGCATTAAGCTCTGAAAATATGTGAGGAATGATGCCAAATCAACCAAATAAAGCAAGTAAAGCATGTAAGAAGGTCCAAGGCCTAAGGCTAACCAAAGGGCTCAAACCATGGCCATACCAAACAAGTCCCAAAGGGTCAAAGGGACTCAAAACAGTCCCAATGCAGGTCAAGACAAGGCTAAAAACACACTTAAATGGCATCCAAATGGCCTAAGCATAGAAGCATACGCAATGACACATTCATGAGGCGTAAAACACAAACTCTTTAAGACATTAAAGGAGTGATATGTGCAAGTATTCAAGCATGAAATATGGACTGAAATAACATTCTAAGAGATGCCAAACCACTGAAATGATCCAAATAGAGCATGCTAGCAGCTTGGACACTCAAAGCTAACAAGCTAGATTGCATGGTGGCTATACGAAACAATGTAAGCATAACCAAAACAATGAAAAACAAAGCTTAAGCATGCTACAACAAGGCTAAAAGTTTTATGGAGTTGAGCCAAAATCATGCTAAACACATGTTACAACATGATGCATGTTAAGGCCAAATCATCGGATTACAAGACAAGTGTATGAAGCATACATGGCATATCTAAACCAACTCAAAACAGAGGTGTATCATGGAAAAAAAAAAAGCCTAATACATGCTGAAATGGAGCTAAAACAAACTAAACACACATGCTACCACATAAGTCATTTATGCAAGCATTAAAGACAACAAGGAGAGGGGATGACCCTCTCATTTTTAGGACCTTAAAACCACCTCTCCACCACTGAAAATCCTCTGGATTTCAGTGGTAGAGAGGTCATGCGACGACCAAAACAATGGCCGAAAAGTATGGCCTAAAACAAGGCCTAACAAGGCCTAACAAGGCCTTGGAGGGGGGAGACAACCCCAAACCTCAAAATGACCTTAAACAAAGTTCTAAAGCACACAAAATCAGAACTTTTATCAGTTATAGTCGAAGCTTAAAACAATAAGCAAGAATGGCTAAAAGCCTAAGCAAGAAAGGGGTAACTAAAGTAAGGATGCTCACCCTTGTAGACCTTCTTTAGGAACAAAGCTCCAGCACCTTTCTTTGGTCAAAACCAGTCCAAGAACCCTAACAACAACCTTTTAAGGCTTCAACAACCCAAGGATGGTGTAATGCTAGGCGTTCTAGTGCAAAAGTAAGACAAAACTCACTTTAGGTCACAAAACAAGACCAAACTAAGTAAAATAGATACAACCCTATATTTATCCTCTCAAGAACCAATTTTCTGAACCTTGGAGGAGGGAGGAGGGAGGAGGGGCTCCCTCTTTATAGAGCCTCAAATTCTAAGGCTTCCAAGAGAAGCCAAGCAAGGAGCAAATCCATCCATACATATGTATGGAGGGGGGAATAATGGGTGCCAGCTGTGCCAGCTGACACAAAATATCTACATAAAGCAGATGAACAGAGTTCGGCCAGCAAAATGGCCGATCGACCAACATAATGGCCGGTCAACCAAATATAGTGCCAACCGGCCAACATTCTTGCCTGGTGGCAAGAAAAAGAGGCCGATGGCCTCATGCCATGGCCGGTGGGTTAAGGGGATGGAAAACAAGCCACCCTCTTCCCTTAGAAGCAAAAACACAAGTGTTTGGTCCATGACCAAGCACAAAATAGATAAGTTGAGAGATCTTGAGGTAAGGCGCGTAGCCGAGACCTCCGAGAACTCAAAACGAACACGAGCATAGATGATCATCGAGTGTTCAAACGATGACGTCCAAGTCTTGAGGACGGTAAAAAATGGAGTGTCTACAGAGCCCCTTGGGTGATAGAGGAAAGAAGTGCATTTTTCCAGGATTTCGCTGGTTCTACCTTTGGGACAGCCAAGGGCATTCGCTCCGGAGCCCCTTGGGTGATGGGTGCTATCTCCACCCACTACAAGAAATTGCACTTTTGCCGACTAAAAATTTGGTTGACAAAAGTCCATTTTTAGTCAGCAAAAGTTATCCGCAACCAATTTTTTTTGTCACCACTTTGGTTGCTAATTAAGGGTCGGCAAAAGTAATTAGCGACCAAAACTTTTGTTAGTCGGGAAAAAGTTGGATTTACCGACTAAATTTTTGGTCGCTAAATATATCGTTATTGCAACTAATCCATTTAGTCGCTAAAACACTTTAGTCACTTAATATATTATTATTGTGACTAATCCATTTAGTCGCTAAAACACTTTAGTCGTGAAAAGTGACATATTCCCGACCAAACATGTTAGCCGCCAATTGTTACATTCCACGACCAAACATGTTAGTCGCCAAAAATAATGTTTGCGCAACTAAAAGTTTAGTCAACAATAGACCTATTCGCGACCAAACTCTTTGGTTGTCAAAAGTTTACCGACTAATTATTTAGTCGCCAAATGTACCACTTTGCCTACCAACATTTTGGTCGGCAAAACCATACTTTGGTCACCAACATCCAACAAAATAAACTTGTAATGGAAGACAAATATTCCATCCAATCCATTCAATATAATCTATAATTAAAAAGAATTATTCAAACCAACGAAGTATCTGAATCATGAACATTCAACGAAATACATAAATCATCCAATGCTGAACCTGTTTAATAAAAGTCAACAACTATTATAAGTTTTCATCTACAAGTAATTCCAAAATACATATTCCTCCAATTTAAATTTTTATCCATGCACATCTATCAAAAAATATAACTAGTCTACTGAAATATTTTCCATATACACCCATCCAAAAATATAACTACTAGTGTATCCAAAAATATAACTACTAGTCTATCGAAATATTTTCCATACACATCTATCCAAAAATATATAATACTTCCAAAAATGCTTATAACGCCAATTAGTCCTGTACAATTTAATTTCGTGCACGAGTTCATCCATCTATACCAAAAAAAAAAAAGAAAAAGAATGTTAAGAATTGAATAAGGTATATAATTTAAGTAAAACTTGTAAAGCTGAACTTACCTGAATAATGGACAAAAGAATAGAATTCACAATGATGCCTTGCGTCCTCTACATTAACTAAAACAAGCAGAAAACCAAAGTTAATAACAATGTTGAGAAACCGTTAAGCAGAGAGAAAGAAAAGAAAGCAAAATAGCTCAAAGATCAACTCGAGGAAAAAACGAAGCTCAAGAATGCTTTAAAATAGCAACGATCTATATAATCAAATTAAGACACAATATATATATATATGTATATGAATTCATTTTAAACTCTTATCGATAATAGTTAGGTGCTAAACAGTAAAAATTCATAAGCCCAAGCATACAAGCAACACTAGCAGCATGATTATGAGCAAAATAAAATCTTAAGCTATGAACAATAAAGTGATTTTTGGACACATCAAAAAGATTTTATTACAAAATTACATGATCCAAAGTCATCATGATCCACAATGTTAAGGTGTTCATAGGGAGCTAATAAACTACTTCCCTTTGATTGTATCGGTAAAAACACATAAATATTTTTCTTATACAATCAACTTTCAAAACCAACTGTGAATCAAATACGCCCAAATTTTGACATAGAAATTCAACATTCATCAAAATTGATGAAAATGGGTAGTTCCAAACATACAAAGTGAACAAAGATTAAGAAATATACCACCCATCTCACTAAAAAATATGATGTATGGATAAACTACATAATCTTATTTATCAAATACGTGGCAATATATGTTTTCTATAACAATAGCATATACCAAAATTTGAGCAGAATGACAAGATGTAAAATTGTATAGCCAACCTGAAGTAGCATGAGCAAATGCCATTTGGGATTTGACATAAATACAAAATATAAAGTTCTCCAAGCTGTGCAGATATTAGGGGCCATAAACCAAAGTCTCTGCTGCCGCTATTAACTGAGGGATTATATGGTTTGTTCAAGTTTTGTTTAAGAAATCAGATAATAAAGGCATGTCAACTAGTTAAACTGTTAAAAAGTAGGATGTGAACATATCAACAAGTCAAAATCTTAAAAGCAAGATATTGGCATAACCACTCCTAATCCTACTCATGTTTCATCTTTGCTATAAAATATTTGATATATGTGTACACTTTTCTAAATACATATTAATTGTTGAAATATTTGATCATTTTTTACTTTTTAAACTTCCATTGGACTCTATTATTTTTTAAACTTTAACTATTTTTCCTTTATAAAATCTTATAATGGACTAAACACTAATTCTCCCAGTATGTACTAAAAGAGGCCTATACTACCCCAATTGGTGAAATAGCCCAGTGCAATCTAAAATATTCAGGCACTACCCTAAAAATTACCCCGAAGAGAATTCAACTCACTTCATATCATTTTGTTACCAGTACAATAAAGTACTGGACCATTCCAATAGGTATAGAATGGGATTGACAACTATGATATCTACAGATACAAAAAATTAAAAATAAATACTAAGTGAGGAGTATCTCTGTAATTCGTAAATCCCAGGCATTATTGAGATTTCAAACATCAAAACTAATTTGCATATTATGGACGAAGGTTTCCATCACCTAAAGACAGCTCAAAATAACTTTTCCAAGCCAAAAGTAGTGCAGCAACCAAACCCAACAAAGAAAATCCAGTGTTCGCCAAGATGATGGTAAAATTTTTCATAAAAACTCAGCAAAAATTATGCCACTCTTGACAATATTCAAAAATGCTAGTTATATGTTAATTTAATTCTTATTGAGGCAGTCCCTCTGTATTTCAACCAAAAAAATGTGATGTCAATATTCTCATTTTAAAAATTAAATGTAATGCAATATTTAGAAGTCTAATGAAAGAACTAGAAATATTAATTGAACAAACAAAAAACAAAAATGTAGCTAACATGTTAGAAATATGACATAGCAGTTACCACTTTCATATTCCATGGCCTCTTGAGTCTTAATCTTTTCAAAGATTGCCTTAATAAGATTCAGAAGCAACTCTGGTTCTTTATTTGACAATTTCTTAATGGCAGGCTTCCAATCATCAAATAAACTCTGCACATGAGTTGTACTATGACTGACTTGATAACTTTTTGAATCTGATCCGTTCAACAAAAGCTGTACTAAAACAGACACTACTTCTAAGGAGTATGAAGAATATAATCGAATAAGATGTTTGAATGCCTTGGTGATTTGTTTCTTAGAACCTGAAACAGACACAGATCAATAGACAAGACAAAAAACAAAAATAAAACAACATACCAATATATTAGTTTTCTCAAAATTCCTTGATACATAGCAAGTCCAAAATGGCATAGCAAGTCCAACTAATCAGATCCACAACCACAAATTCTTCCCTAGAATATGAACTCTCAATCACAGGTCTCATTAAAAAAAAGGAACAATAAAAAGACAATCAATTGGCTGCCAATTACTAACATTAAAAGACAATATGCTCGTGGATGTATTCAACTCCTCTAGCTAAATTAAGGGCAATTTGCACCCTAGTAGACTACGGCAATGGGTCCTTATCAAAAAGCAACATAAGTTATACAATCATAAAATAGATTGAAATAACAAGGGATAGAATTCACACTTCATGGATGCATACGAATTTTTCACCTAAACCACGCATATCTTCCTTTCACCACAAAATAAACCAGTGCGTGCAATTTGACTGGCCAACTGAAAAGAAACAAATGAAAATGAATTCAATATAAACACATATACATATTACTTCTCTAAATCACATACTAGAATTATAAAAGCAAAAGAGAAGAGTTCCTAACAGTACACAACAAAACAAATAGACTAATACTCCAAGAAAAAGTGCTAATTCAATAGCAATTTTCAAACCATCTAGCAACAAGAAAATTCAGAATTAAAAAATTTCCCAGCAAACAAGAACAATAATGTTCAGCAAAAAAATAAAAAAAGCAGAAGAAAGTTGATACTTGTCATCAAACATTTTGTGGGTACCCATTGCCTCATCAACCAGAGAATCTATTACACAATTTTGGAATCAACACATTTCATCAAACATTTGGTAGGCAACGCCACCTCCCCACACTGTGTTGTCAATACCCATTCAGTCAGAAAAAAGAGAGATATGCAACTATGCAATGCCCTCACCTCACTCCTCCTAATCGGCCCTCTTCCACCGTCACCTTCACCATCACGTACACCCCCAACTCTTCATCCTCTTTCATCTTAACTCTATATCTCCACCACCGCCGAACCCAACATGACCACCATCTATGGTTTGTCAGCAATCAACACAGCAATCACAACAATCATATGGCCATTAACAGTGTCAAAGAACCCTCTCCAGCACCATAGTATTTACCTGAACTTTCTCCCACTCGTATTGTTTGTTATTTACAAATACACTTGACCCCCAAAATTCTAAGGTGCATAAATAGTGTTTCCCTATGAACACACACACACACACACACACACACACACACACACACACAGATGTACATATAAAAGGTGAATTGTTGTTGATATACCTTGGAAGCAGTGGTTGAAGAAAGGGGTTGGGTGGTAGAAGCAGAGATCCCTAGGTTTGGAGGAGGATTTGTGGGTGAAATTGATGAGATCTGCAAGGCATAAAGCACAAATATATAAAATTAAATAACCATGTGCCAATGCAGATTCATTTTTCAATTTGGAATTGGACAATAATCCAATCGGATTGAAAAAGCAAGCATTTTAGTAGAAAGAAAGAAAGGAATAAAAGGAAAAGAGACAGACGGTGAGTTTAGGGGAGGCAAAGGGATCATCGTCAAGAGGGTTTTGTCTGCATGAGAAAGACCCGCATGTTTGTACAATTTTCCTTGCTGCACTTTTCAATTTCGACGAAGCTCCTTCTCCCCCTAGATATTAGGGGAAGAGAGGCAGAAAGAGAAATAGAGAGAAGGCAAAATAGAGAGGACATACCTGGGGGTAATGCTTCAATAGTAGATTGACAGTGGTGCTCGATGGCGATGATGCTCCTTACCTGACGATGATGGAAACAAAGCAACAGAGATTCAATATCAGGAGGGCAACTGACATAAGAGAGAGAGAGAGAGTGTGTGTGTCACAGAGGGAGAGAAACAGATGTTTTTAAGCCGTAACTCATTTTAGGCTTGGTTTGGGAAGTAGGTTGGCTTTTTGGCTTTTTGGTTTTTTTGGCTATTTTAGTCTGGGCTAAAAAGCTTGGTTTGGGAAGAGCTTTTTGACTTTTTGACTTTTTTGACTTTTTTTGTGAGAGAAGAATGTAATGATTATAGGTTAGATGTGATGTTTTGTTTGTTATGGCTAAATAGCTTATTTTGTTTTTTGTGGCTAAAATAGCCAAAAAAGCCTGAAAACCATCTTGCCAAACAGAGGCACATGTGTTTGAAATCCCTCTAAAATCCCTCCAAGTTGCTCACCAAATTAATTTAAAAATTTCTCCAAAATGATAATAATAAAAAATAAAATAATAATAATAATAATTAAACATAAACTCAAATTGGGCGGTATAAGTGTTCCCAAACTAAAAAATTGAGTTTTATTGCTGACTAAATGTGTTTTGGTCACCAAAAATGTATATTTGTCGACCAAATTAGGTAGTCACCAAAGATTAAAAATAAAATTATACTAGATATTTGGCGACTAAATTTCTTTTAGTCAGCAAAAGTTGGACATTTACCTTTATGAAATCCATACACGGGCACAAGATTTTGAAACAGCTTTATATGCTTTCACGCCAATTTGGTTCCCAATTACACGGGCACAGGTTTTAATTTTGGTTCTCAAATAAGATGGGTTTGCTCACCTGAACAGTATTTCTACTAGATTTGAATTTGTTGAACACCCTTGTACTCAGTCTTCATCTTTGGGGCTGCCACTGTTAATGACGATTGGGATGGCGGAGAGAGGGATGGAGGAAGAGGGAAGATGAAGAGAGTAATAGAGGGTTTGGGGTTCGGTCGCCGACAAGGGTTCGGCTCCGACAATGAAGCATGTGAATGGGCTCCGATAGAAGTAGAGAGAAGGAGAGGGGGTGTGTTCAAAATTTGAAAGAGGAGTGTGTTCAAAATTTGAGAGTGTCTGTGTGTCAGAGAGAGAGAGAGAGAGAGAGGGAGAGAGAGAGAGAAAAGGGGTGTATGAACTGATGTTTGGACCAAATAAAGAGTAAGACATTGTGAGCCCTTTGATTGAATTCAATCTAATGGTGTATGTTTTGACAAATGGACCAAAGTTCCATTAGGAGTAAAAAAGTAGAGCTGTTTTGTTATATAGATGTGCAAAATATAAATTGGTCATTTTACACCATTCTCGACTAAATATTTATAAATCTTTTCAAAATTTGAAAAGTTTCCCTCCAAATATTTTAATTATTTGGCGACTAAACATTTTTTTAGTAGCTGAAAATAAATTTTTGGCGACCAAACTTTTGGTCGCCAAAAATAAAGTAATTTTTTGTTTTCCATTCTGCAACTAAATAATTTTAGTAGCCAAAACTAACTATACAGCGACAAAAATATTTTTTAGTTGTTGAAAATACATTTTTGGCGACCAAACTTTTGGCCGCCAAAGATAAAAAGTAATTTTTTGCTTTTCATTTGGCAACTAAATAATTTAGTAGCCAAAACTGACTATACAGCGACTAAAATATTTTTTAGTCGCTGAAAATAAATTTTTGGCGACCAGACTTTTGGTCGCTAAAGACAAAATATTTTTTTATTTTTCATTTGGCAACTAAATAATTTTAGTAGCCAAAACTAATTATACAGCGACCAAAATATTTTTCAATTGCTAAAAATAAATTTTTGGCAACCAAACTTTTGGTCGCTAAAGATATAAAATATTTTTTAATTTTTTATTTGGCGACTAAATAATTTTAGTAGCCAAAACCAATTATACAGCAACTAAAATATTTTTTAGTCGCTGAAAATAAATTTTTGGCAACCAAACTTTTGGTCGCTAAAGATATAAAATATTTTTTTATTTTTCATTCGGCGACTAAATAATTTTAGTAGTCAAAACTAACTATACAGTGAGTAAAATATTTTTTAGTCGCTGAAAATAAATTTTTAGTGTCCAAACTTTTAGTCGCCAAAGATAAAAAATAATTTTTTGCAACAAAATTACTTTAGTGACTAATATTTTAAATTTTTAGCGACTAATATTTTAAATTGGTCCCAAAAAATACTTTTTTGCAACAAAATTACTTTAATCAGTAATAGTATTAACTTTTACCTACGAATTTTTTTTTTTGGTCGGCAAATGTCATTTTTTTGCGACCAAAATTTTTTTAGTCGGCAAAAGTGGTTGGCAAATATGTAATTTCTTGTAGTGACCCTTGGTGATTTCAGAACCACTGGAGTGTAGGTTTGTTTCTTGACAGTTGCTTCAGCATTCCTATAACAGAAGAATACGTCAATAAGTTTCAACTATATATGTATTTTTTTGTTCTTCGAAAGATGGGAGGAGAAATAAGTCCCACTTGGCGTGCCAGAATTTGTAGACACAAATTTTGAAATATGAAGTGTTTCAACACAATTCAAAATTTTATGTTACAAATGTCCACTGTTTAGTTTTTGGACTAAGCCGTCTTAATTATTTGAATAACAGGTTCCTATTTCCGATCTATATTTACACATTTTATATAAATGAAACATCCGATTAATGAAGAATAAAATAAATAACAGAAGACAATTTAAGAAAAATAAATATTTTATTGAAATTGTTATGGGTTTTGAACCCTTGAATACAAAGTACAATTTTTCAGTTTGGAACCCTTTACCTATTCATCACCATTCTGCTTTTGTAGCGTAGTTTCTTGAGTTCTCTAGGCTTCTTTTCTTCTAGCTCTTGATTTCTTCCTCTCTCTCTCTCTCTGATATTTTCACTTTTTGATTTTCTGATCCTTGATCTTGTGTGATGGTCGTCGCATTTATAGAGGGTCATTCAGGTGATAAGAATACCTCATCCTCAATTTGAATTTCAAACTGAATGATAGTGCCATTTAAATTTTGAATGATAGCACTATATGATTAATCATATATCTGATTAACAAGATTGATCTTCGAGGTTTCATCTTATGTGGTGTCCTTGCTGTAGGCTCTACAGGTGTCATCTTTCATAGGCTCCACGTGTCACTTGAGCATCTTGAATAATGACGTTGTTTTATTTATGCACTTCAACGGATCATATTGATTCTTTTTAGGAAGTGATTACCTACAACATTCCTATCATAGGCTCTATGTGTGTCATTGACTGTATTTGAAATTTAAACATAAATTTGATTGAAATTTATGTGCCAACAGGTGCCAGCAGGGAACTCGATACGACGCTCACGGAGAGAGAAAAGCCACAGGGTTGGTCAGTGGATGAGTTGAATTGGCTAATCAGAAGAGGAAGGGGAAGGAGAAGGTTGAGAATGGGAATGAAGTGCTTGATGTTGTTGTTAGAGGCTTCAATTGCTCCTTTGTAAGCAATTACCTGAGAGGCCTGTTTTGGTATTGCTTTCTTTCTTTTTCATTTTTAGTTTGTGTAAATATATGTGTGAATTTGTGTACGTCTTGTTCTTTGTTGTTTTTGATTCAATCATGAGTCTCTCTTTCTTTAATCATTTGCATGTGTGTTGCTTTCTATTGACATTTTTATTTGCTTCTGCTTGATTTAGGCATAATTTCAATAAATTTCTGATAATTTGCAGTTGCGTTTACTGTTTGCATTTTGTTCGGCTCATTAGTAGCATACTTGTTCGATTGTAGCTACATTTCATTCATAGATGGCAGCTAATTTTTGAGCATTTGGGTAATTGATATCCAATCTTTTTTGGTTTTATATGTATAGATCATTTATAAAAAATAAAAAAAAAAAATCTTAGATCAATTTAATAATTGAAGTCACATATTTACATATATATTTATTGTCAAAAAAATGAATGGCAAGTATGATTTTAAGAGTAAATCGTCAAAAAAAAAAATTTAAAACAAATGTAATTAAATCATGTAGCTGTAATTATTAGAATGATTCAATTTTTTTTATTTTTTTATTTTATGAATGATTTATACGGATAAAACTAAAAAAAATGATTTGATTGGATCATTCGAACCAAGAATGTGACGTCAACAAATCCCGTTTTTGTTATATACCCTTTCTCACTTTATTTGAAAAATAACTATTTTCATGGATTTATGGAAGGTTAACTAGGGTTCATAGGTGTGTCAAATAAATTGCATATTGTAGAATTTAGTTTTTATGATGTCAAATAAATTGCATATTGTAGAATTTAGTTTTTATGAAGCCAACGGGAGGTGGTTGCCTGTTGTGGGAGGTGGTTACCTGTTGTGAGAGGTGGTGGTTGGAGGAGGCTACTGGCAACAGTGGCTGGAGTAGGTGGAAGGAATGGAAAATTATTATTTTATTTTTTCTAAAGTAAGATGAAATTTTTATTGTGGTTACAATAATTTCGTAAATTATGTAAATTGTTTACAATCTTTTGAAAATGAAAATAGACACTAAATGTAATTTTTTTTTTAAATATAAACTGACAATGTACCTCAGTTATCCCTTTTATTATTTTCAATTCTCTGAATTGAATTATAAAAATTTTCTTGGCAAATACAGGATCAGGTCATGCATCGCCTTCGATCATAGACAATCCAATTGAAATGGGTGCTTGCTCTCAACAAGGGCCTGCTAATGGAAGCTCTTCAGTGAACAAAAACAAAATATACTGACTGCAACAGTATGCAAGTAGATGAAACCCAAGAATGCTAGTTTGCAAAAATATTTTTCGAAGCTGTCACGCGAATAACCGGCTTCGATGGGAGGGACATCCCTACTTGAAATGGTTTGTGATGTAGAATCTGTTTGTATGATGAGAGAGAACTTTCTTCAAAGTTGTCATGAAGAATAGGGTTTAGCAGTAAGGACATCCCAGCTTGAAATGGTTTGTGATGTAGAATCTGTAGTTATGTATGATGTGAGAGAACTTTCTTCGAATGACCAATTGCAAAAAATCGATATGTTGCTAGATAATGAGAAATAAAAATAAAATTTCGAAAAAAGCCCGTATTGTGCTCTGAAGGCTTATTGTATAGCAGTATTTTTGAGGTCTGGAAAAGGTTGTTCAAAATTTTATGGGGGTAGAAGAAAAAGCGTGGCTAATTCTGACACTTGTTTGTGTTTGGGAAGAGAATTTTTGAATTTTTTAGATTAAAATAGTACTAAAAGATAAAATAGGTTAAAATAGTTAATAAGATAAAATATTATATCAAATTCATAATTATTTTATTCTTTTTTTTTCATAAATATTATATATAACTATAAAAAAATTCAACTATCTTCCCAAGCATAACTATATAGCCTACTAAAATTGGCAAAAAATTAAAATAGCCTATTAAAATAGTCAATTTCCAAACGGAGCCTATGTAGGTTTGTACAAATTTTTGATAGAATTTATCTTTGAATGTTATATTTACATGGTTAAATTTTAACTAGATCATAATATTACCAAAAAAAAAAAAGAAGAAGAAATTATTCCTGTTTGTTTTCAGAGATAGGGTATTGGGATTAGACTTAGGCCATGTTTGTTTGGGCGGACTGGATTAGCATTTCCAAGACTAATAGTCCTAGGACTACGAATCCGTTGGATTATGTATCCTATCTTAACTAATAGTCAAGTTTAAAATAATTAGTCTGTAATTCAATTGTTTAACCAAACATCGGATTAATAATTTTATTGGACTATTAGTCCAATCCCAAACTCATGTCCACCCAAACAAACATGGCCTTAGTGTGTTGGAACTGTTAATATCATTTTTGTTTTCAAAGTGGAGCTTGAGATTGGTAGTCTCTTAGACTGGCATGGGCCTTAGCGGGGATTAGCAAAGGCTTCCAAGGGTTGGGTTTTAGAACTAGTGAGGGAATTAGATTGGAAGAATACTATTTTGCCCATATTGTGCGTTGTGTGTGTGTTTTTTTTTTTTTTTTTTGTATGTGAGTGAATATTACGTCATTTTTTCTTATATATATATATATACATATGAAAATATGAAAATAATATAACACAAAAAAATATTTATAAAATATAATTTTTAATATTAAAATATATTAAAAAAAACACAAAAGGGTGTTTATGGTATTTCATATAGCTAATCCCCTACCAAAATATCATAAATAAATATAATTTTTCTTAATTATTTCTCTAATAATTCTTACGCTAATAATCTCTTCAGTTTAACTCTGAAAACAAATGGACCATTAGTATAAAAGGTGGCAATATGAAAATATAGGAAAAAGTTATATATATATATATATATATATTAAAGGTTAGAAAAAAAAAACAGTTGACCATAAAATAAAAGAAAAATTTACCATTTATTATACAAATCTTAGGAAAGAGGTAGAGTCTGGATCCTCTGCCACATTTCTCTGCAGCGGTTCCTACGGCCCCCCAAAACGAAATTTCAAAAAAACAAAAATAAACATAAACACAAAATCAAGAGGAAAGAGAGAGAAAGAAAGCTAAGCGAGATGAAGACCAGGAAAAAAAAAACCGAAGGAGATGGAGAGAAAGAAAGCTAAGAACAGAGTCAATTTGTCAAAACGTCAAACATCTTGATAAAATTGATCAAATCAGTTTTATTTCATCGCTGCTATCTCATCTTTGAAAATTTTTTTTTGCTTCATCTTTATTTTAACCCACCCAAAATTTCAAACCCAAGAACACAGAATAATTTCATCATCATCATCAACAACAATAACTAAAAAAAAAGAGCAGAGAAAGAGAGAGAGAGAGACGAACTAAAATCAAATCCAAGAACACAGAATAATTTCATCATCATCATCAACAATAACTAAAAAAAAAGGAGCAAAGAAAGAGAGAGAGAGACTCAGATGTGGACTGGTCATAGGGAGCAAATATAATCAAACCCAAGAACACAAAGAATAATTTCATCATCATTATCAACAACAATAACTAAAAAAAAAAGAGAGCAGAGAGAGAGAGAGACACACTCAGATCTGGACTCGGATTCTCCAGCTAATTTCCTCCCGCCACCGGAGCTCACTGTTGTTCGTCGCCACAATCTCAGATCTGGAGACGTGGTGGTGAGGTAGTCACCGGGGAGTTCGCCAGCGAGAGAGCCTTCCTCTATGCTTTCTTCTCCTTCTTCTCATTCTTCTCCTCTCTCTCTTCTTGCCCTCTTTCTCTTCTTGATTCTGTGTTTTTGTTTGTTTTTTTTTTTTTTTGAAATTTTTTCCCAAAACGACGTCGTTTTGGGGGGCCGCAGGAACCACCGCAGAGAAGGGCGGCAGAGGATCCGGACTCGAAAGAGGTAAGTGCTTATGATATACGTATCATATATGTATCATATGTATCATATATATACCAAGCAAATCTTTCCACATGCACAAAAAAAAAAAAAAAAAAAAAAAGAAATGTTTGTCTATAACTATTTAAATCAATGACAAAATATCTATTTAAATTTAAAACTAGGATTCCATCACTTAACATTTTATATAAGTGAGATTAAATGAGTAAATAAATTTTTCATAAGATTTATCATAAAATAAAACTCTTATTTAAATTTAAATAAAATATAAATGTTTCTTTTTTTATTTTTTATTATGTGCAGCATAAATAATTTGGATAGAGAGTATATATATATATTGTGTGAGTGATTTTCTGACCACACTGCCCACCTAGTAATCAGCTAGAGAGCACCGGCAGAATAGATGGATTCAGCTAACCTGCAACAGAAAGAAAAGGCTCCGGCGGTGGCTCTTCCACCCGGGGGCACTCCGACGATCAAGTCAATATATCTCTCAAAGATAATCAAGTGCTAAACTCACTGCTCAAAGCATAAAATTGCGTACCTTAGACCCACGAGGGTGCCTCTCTTTTATAGCCAACTCAATCCTGATCCCACTAGAAGCCTGACTACTATGGACTCTCATTCAGTGCTTACTTTGGATTTCTCAAGAGATAAAGATAAACTCCCTAAGAGCTTTATCCTTATCTTAGCTAAGTCTCCTCTTTACTCTAGGACTCCTGTCCCTTATCTTTTATCCATTTATCTCAGATTCCGATATCTTCAGAGACAATCTCGGCCTTGCCGAGATAACCTCGGCGTCATAACCTGGACACGTGGCACCTCGGCTGACACGTCAGCGTCACCTTGCCACGTGTTGGTATTCAGAAAATACATCTCCACAACTGCCCCCTAGGTTCTATTACCTCAGCATTCTGAGGTGATGGAACCTATATCTGTATTTTCTTTTAGTAAATTGGATTAAAGTTTGATAGCCGAGATCATCCATTTCTGGCCGACATGCTTTCCCTAAAAAAATCAAGATTTTTAAGGATCTTCTCACGCGCATGAACTGTCATGCACTTCAACTTAACCGTTGCAATCACGCGTTTCTTTCTTACTGGCTCGTGCCTGTGACGCACCCATAAGTCATCTCTTTCTCACATGCGCCGTCTGACGTATACGCTCTTTTAGGCATATTGATTACCTTTTTTGCCGCCGTTTTCATTTTTTGACAAAATCTTTCCCCCTTTCTTTCGTCTCTTCACTTTTGCATCTGAGTTCTCTTGTTTTTTCTCTATCTAAAACTCTTCCTTTCAAATCCGTCATCGCTCAAGCTTCCCAAGCTCTGCAACTTTCTCCGTTCACCCCTTCCGGCGAGATTTTCACCGATCTTCTGCTCCTGTAACCGTCGTAGGACATCGGCAAATCCCTTTCCGGCTTCCCTTTTTTAGGTAAGCTATTGTTCCTTTCGTTTTCAGTTCCTGATGTCTCTTCCTCTTTTGCTATCGCCATGACTGTACTGTTTCAAGCTTTTTTCAATTTATAAATCGTACATCTGAATGCATTCATTTATGATTTTGCCTTTGCCCACATTTTGAACATACGCACTGTTTCACCACATCTTTACACTTTTGCCACTGTTCTTTGGACATATACTTTTGTATTCTTCATGTTCTTGATGGCCCATCCTAATTCTTGTTTCTGAAACTTTGTTTTTGCTTTCTGTTTTTTTGCATCTTTTCCAGATCTGTACCTTTGATCTTCATCTTCATAGCTTTAGGTTTAGGATTTGTTTGTAGAACCCACGATTTAGGGCAAAACTGAAACATTCCTTACAAATTTCTGTACCAGCCTAAACCTAGGTTTTTGCCGAGGTCTCATTAATAAGAAACATCTTTCTTCTGAATTTCAACCCTTCTAATCCAGGCCGATATCATGGGTATGTGGAGACATCAGGTTGATACCCCGACCAAACTTGAGTACTTTAGGCAGGAGTTCTCCATCCCTGCCGATGTCCATCTGAGACTGGCTAAGGATGATGACTCCATCATGCCTACCGAAAACGCCATGCCCCTTCCCATTGTAGCTTTTATTGAGTGTGGACTCCGGCTTCCACTCAACATCCTTTTTCGCGAGATCCTTCATTATTATAAGTTGAACCCCATGCAACTGGCAATCAATTCCTATCGAGTGATTTTTGGTATTATTGCCTTAGCTAAACAGGAAAACATTAGGATCACCCTAGCCGATATACAGTATTGTTACACCATGTGTGCCCTTAACTTGAAGGAAAAAGGCTTTATTTACTATCATAAGCTGAGGTCTACAGAATTCAAAATCGTAGCCGACCTCCCAGACTCCAACAAGGGGGCTGGAGATGACTATCTTATTACCTCGGGAAATTGGGAGTTTGCTCCAGACGAGGACATCCATCTCTACCCTCTTCCCCGATCAGTTTTAGAGGGCAAGGGTAAGAGCCCAGTATTTAGCTTTGCCTGTTTTTCTTTCAAAGTCTTAAATATTCTGTCTGTTTCTGACGTCTGTTCTTTTTTGCAGCTGTTCGTCAGCCACCAAAAAATTTTCACCAATCCTTTGTCCCCAGCAAAGACTTGAAGAGACTTCTAGATTTGCCAATCGAGAAGCGAAAGGCATCCCTGCTTCTCAACTTCATCCCAACATACAGATCAGCTCTCCCCGACATCCCCAGGAAAAAGAAAAAGAAGAGCTCATCTCCTCCCTCTGCTACAACTCTTCCAGTTGCTTCATCATCGCGACAGACCAAGGATCAACCTCTGATCCAGCGGAACAGCCGTCGACCTCGGTTCCATACCTCATTCCACCATCCCAAAGAAAGCATCGCCGACGTCTTGTTCTTGCAGCTGAGATGGGTCGTGCAAAGCCAGTTGCTAAAGACCTCCCAGCCAACATTCCATCGTCTATTGACGAACAACCAATACAAACCCAACCTCCAGAAAAACCACAAAGAATTAAGAAAGCTCAACCGAAGGAGAAAGTGACTCAGGTTGAGACTGAGGACACTTTGCCAGCCCCACAACTGGTTTCAACTCAGAAAACTGCCTCTGTCCCTTCGAAGAGGTCCGCCGAAGTACTTCCTTCCGAATCCTCCAAGTCAAAAAGGCCGAGGTCATCTGCAACGACTTCAGGGTCAAAGAAACCAGCTGTCCCCTGGGCCCCCGAGATCACCCTAGAGGATAAGCCTGTAATGGCAACTGACAGTGCCGACGATATTAATGTCGGCGTTGCACTCAGTACCGCTTTACTTCTCCCAGGCGACTTGGAGCGGAACGCCAAGTACAACGAGTATGAAAATTATGCCTTAATGTTACAGCACTCCGTTCAGGTAAACGTCTTCTTCATGGTAAATTTTTCTTTCTCTTTATTTCACACTTTGAATATTCTTTAATACCTTTGTTTTCTTTCAAGCCATCTAGTACGCCCATTCTTTCTCGATGCAGTCATTTGAGAATAGGAAAAAGCTAGCCGACATGAAGAAGGAGTTCTCTTCTATTCAAAAGATCAATAAAGGCCTTGAATCAAAAATGAAGAAGCTGGAGGATCAAGCCGAAGCTGCAATTAAAGCTCAGAATGATGCCGAAGAGAAAGCTGAGGCAGCTGAGGCTATCAGAAAGGTGGCTGAGTCTCAATGGAGAGAGGCCGAGGAAAAAATGGCCCAAGCTGAGAAAGAGCTTCAGGAGGCCCTGGCCACCAAAGAACCTGAAATCAAAGACGCTGATGAAAAGGCGTATAATCAAGGCATGGCCGACGTTACTGAGGCCTATAAACTTCAAGTGAAGCAGGCATGTAACAAGGGTTTCACCCTTGGTTGGATGTCTCTTCTGAAAAAACTTAATGTTCCTGATGACTCTCCCTTGCGAAAGGCCGACGCCATTCCCTTGCCATTTCCTTCAGCCCCAACTCCAAGTGAAGATGTCGGCGAATCTGATGCTGAGAATGAGGCCGAGGAGGAAGAGGACGAGGCTTTGATTAGAAAATCAAAGGATGCTGATGGGGTCAAGTACCCTCCTCAGAATGATCAAGTCCTAGACTTGACTTAGGATGAGAAAGGTGATTTGGTTCCCATAGAAGCTGTTCCTGGGATTGCACCAGCCAACATCCCTTCTGAGGCCAAGTCGGTTGAAGAAACTCTTCAAGAAATTGATGCCGAGGTAGCGGCAGAGAAGGAGGCTGAGGTCATATCTGATCTTCAAATTCAACAATCTAGCGGAGAGGAGCCTTAGCTCTAAGTCTTCTTTGTATTTTCTTGTTTCTTTATCTTGGGGAACAATGTTGTTCTTTGTATGGCCGATGTGCCCCTTTTTTCCTTTGAAATGCTAATACATTGTTTTTCTTTTATTGAATGCTTGTACTCATGTCTTCTCTTCTTTGTCTTCGTATGATTCTATACTTTTAGAATATTCTGCATATATCATATGTACTGTTTCTTCTTTGTGCAATCTTTTCGGGATAACACGCCTCGGATACATAAATTTCTCGATTTTAATCTTAACAAGTGCTGAGTATCATGCTGGTTTAACTCGACTTGTAAATTGTCCAAAAATTTCAACAAGTGTTTAAACAATGTCTTTGGCTTAAATTTAACTTGTAAATTGGTCACAAATTTCAACAAGTGTTTAAGCAATACTTCTTCAGTTTAACTTGTAAATTGTCCACAAATTTCAACAAGTGGTAAACAATGATCTCGGCTTAACTTAACTTGTAAATTGTCCACAAATTTCAACAAGTGTTAAGCAATATTTTTCGGTTTAACCAACTTGTAAATTGTCCACAAATTTCAACAAGTGGTAAACAATGATCTCGGCTTAACTTAACTTGTAAATTGTCCACAAATTTCAACAGGTGTTAAGCAATACTTTTCGGTTTAACCAACTTGTAAATTGTCCACAAATTTCAACAAGTGGTAAACAATGATCTCGGCTTAACTTAACTTGTAAATTGTCCACAAATTTCAACAAGTGTTAAGCAATACTTTTCGGTTTAACCAACTTGTAAATTGTCCACAAATTTCAACAAGTGGTAAACAATACTTTTCGGTTTAACCAACTTGTAAATTGTCCACAAATTTCAACAAGTGGTAAACAATGATCTCAGCTTAACTTAACTTGTAAATTGTCCACAAATTTCAACAAGTGTTAGGCAATACGTTTCGGTTTAACCAACTTGTAAATTGTCCACAAATTTCAACAAGTGGTAAACAATGATCTTGGCTTAACTTAACTTGTAAATTGTCCACAAATTTTAACAAGTGTTAAGCAATACTTTTTGGTTTAACCAACTTGTAAATTGTCCACAAATTTCAACAAGTGTTAAGCAATACTTTTCTCTTCCCTCTGCCCCCTAATGTGAGCCTGAGTTTCACTTAGGTTCGCATTATACATGTATTCCAGAGACAATGTCAAGTATACTGAAAACAGTACTGAATCTTTATTTATTTATTTCGGCAAATGGCCAAAGAACAAAGGAATTCTAATGAAAAATTTCAAAGGGGTTTCCCCCAGTTGATCGTCTCGGCGTAGTCCGATATGCCCAGAGTATATTGGGCAGTTCGTCTACTCATTTTCCTTTTGCTGCCTGCAGCCTCTTCTTTATTCCATCCAATATTATTTTGTTGGATGTCTTTGCTTGCTCATTGCTTTGGGGAAAACTTGGTGTTGAGAAGTAGTTCTTGATCTTGAATTTTGCACAAAAGTTCTTCATCTCCATCCTAGACGAGGATTTTCTTTAGTGCCTCTTCACTCTTCTCGGCTGGCTCTTTGCCGACGTCTTCTAGGACTTCCGCGTCCTTTTCTTCAATTTCTGCCTTCTCTAGCTCTTGAATGCTGCAAGTAGACTTCATTGCTGCCATGGAGCAACTTTTTGCCTGCAGCTGATCACCCCTGACTTCTTCTATCCCATGCTCTGTTGGGAATCGCAATAGTTGATGCAATGTTGAGGGAACTGCCCCTATCGCATGCAACCATGGTCTTCCCAAGATGATATTGTAAGGGGAGGGTGTGTTGATGATGGTGAATTCTGTCGTGATTTTCCTGGTGCCAGCCTGCACCTTTAAGCTTACTGCTCCCAGTGGCCATGTCGGCGTTCCATTGAACCCGACCATTGGGCCGTTGGATCGTTCCATGTCATATGGGTGAAGGCCGAGCTCCTTGTAACATCGGATGTACATGATGTCACAGGAGCTTCCTTGGTCAATCAGGATGCGTTTCACTTGGCATTCCCCAACCTGGAGGGATACTACCAAGGCATCATTATGCGGGTGCTGGACCATCTCTAGGTCGGCTTCAGTGAAGGTTATCATCGGTCCCTGGTACTGTTCTGCCTGATGTCTTTTTTCTCCGACTTGATAGATATGTTGTAGGTGTTTTACCTTTTGGATTTCTCTTCGGTTTTCGTTTTCGTTGACCTTTGAGTGGATTACGTTGATTACTCGAGGTCCTTCTGCCTGTGGCTGTTGTGCTGGGGGAGGTGGGGCTGCTGGTGCTTGAGGCAATCTCGCCCGTTCTTCCCTTGTTCTGGTTTCATCAACAAGGTCTCTCAGATGTCCTTGTCTTACCAGGTCTTCCAAATATGTTTTTAGGGTTCTACAACCCTGAGTCGTATGTCCATCTGCATTGTGGTAGGCACAATGCCTACCAATGTTTTTTCCCATGAACTCTCTTGGAGTCCTTTCTGGCGTTTTGAAATAGGGCTGGCTTCGAATTTGATCCAAAACTTTGGGAATTGGGATCCGGAACACGGTTGTTGCTGCTTGTGTAGCCCTTAGTTCTGTCTCTTGCCTGCTCGTTCCATTGTTACCTCGGCCTTGCTTCGGCAAGCCGTTCTCTTTCTCCTGTTTTATCTCCCTATTTGCCGATGTGTCTTCTTCGGCTCTGGCATACTTCTCGATTTTTTCCATGAGCTCTTCCATGCTTTTTGGCAAAGTTTTTGCTCAAGATTTCCGTAGTGGACAATTGTCTTTTAGGCCATTCTTGAATGATACGACTGCTACTTCTTGATTACATTCTGGTATTCGGTTGAATACCTCATAGTATCTTTTTGCGTAGGCCCTAGGGCCTTCATCCTTACTGATTCTCAAGGCTATCAATGCGTCCACCCTTAATGGCTGTAGCTTATTTGTTACGAACCTGGCCACAAACATCTCGGCCAGGCCTTCCCAAGTCTTCACGCTTCCCTTCGGTAGTTTATGGAACCAATCTGATGCAATCTCCCCGAAAGATGAGGGGAATACTTTACAGAGTAACGGCTCGTTCCCACTATACAATGCCATTGAGTTCAAATATAGTCCGACGTGGAAGTTGGGGTCCGACTTGCCGTCGTATATTTGAAACCTCGGCATACTGAATCTCTTTGGTGCCTCGAACCTGTCCAATTCCACCGAGAATAGTGTCCTCGGCTTACCTGGGGATGTCATCTCGGCTTCGGCATTCTGCTACTTCCTCTTGAGGTAATCTCTTAAGTCTTCTTTGCTCCTCCCTAGAGCTCGGCTATCTTTGGGCTTCAATCTTTTTGGCACACTACTTTCAGCCTTGTGGTGGGCTCGTTTTGACCTCTCTCCATGTGTTGTGTCAAAGCAGAGCGCATGCCCTTGAACATGCCAATGTTCTTTGGGCTCTGGGTCCTTCCTCTGATACGTCCGTCGGGACTCTTCTCGTCTTGGCTCCTCTCGTCCGACTTCCCTGGAAGGTCGGTGAGAGTGCCTTCCGCTCCTGGCGTGCTGAGGGAATTCGGGAATTGTTTTTCCTCCTCCCTTCTGGGTATTAGTTGCTGGCATCGGCGTATCCTGCAGCGGGTATGGTGGCTGCATGATATTGTTTTGCATCATGAAGTTGACGACCGACTGTAGATCTGCCAATTTGTTCGCCAATTCTTTTACTTCCTCATCCCTCCGTAGGTACCTCTCCCTCCATACGTAAAGGTTGTCTTCGTGATAGTACTTGCCTTGGTCTGTTCTCTTCGAAGTATCGCCCTCTTGGCCGATGTCTTTTTCACCGTGGCCTTGGTCATGAGTTTCTATATTGTGGTTGTCTCCTTCAATGTCAAGGTCAATTGGTCTGCCACTCCCAGCAGGAGTGTCGCCCCCAATGTTTTCCTTCTGTCCGTTACTGGCCATCTATTCTTCTAAGATTCCCACAGACGGCGTCAAATTGTGTGAGTGATTTTCTGACCACACTGCCCGCCTAGTAATCAGCTGGAGAGCACCGACAGAATAGATGGATTCAACTAACCTGCAACAGAAAGAAAAGGCTCCGGCGGTGGCTCTTCCACCCGGGGGCACTCCGACGATCAAGTCAGTATATCTCTCAAAGATAATCAAGTGCTAAACTCACTGCTCAAAGCATAAAATTGCGTACCTTAGACCCACGGGGGTGCCTCTCTTTTATAGCCAACTCAATCCTGATCCCACTAGAAGCCTGACTACTATGGACTCCCATTCAGTGCTTACTTTGGATTTCTCAAGAGATAAAGATAAACTCCCTAAGAGCTTTATCCTTATCTTAGCTAAGTCTCCTCTTTACTCTAGGACTCCTGTCCCTTATCTTTTATCCATTTATCTCGGATTCCGATATCTTCGGAGACAATCTCGGCCTTGCCGAGATAACCTCGGCGTCATAACCTGGACACGCGGCACCTCGGCTGACACGTCGGCGTCACCTTGCCACGTGTTGGTATTCAGAAAATACATCCCCACATATATATTACATGAAAATGACTACTATGTGCATCTCAAAAAATATACTTAAAATAAATAAATAAAAATAGTCTTAAATTTAAGCTAACTCAATAAAAAAAGGCAGTACACTCCATAAAAAAAAAACTTTTTTTTTATATAGTGTGTACTGCCACTTTAAGACTATTTTTATTTATTTATATATATATTTAGCTAATGGGAGAAGATAACCAAGATAACCAATGGGGGATGATTTTTACAACCAGCTTTCAGTAGCAGATCTTGACGATCTCTCAGATAGAATGTACGGATAAAAAAAATAATAACAATAATAAAGGCATTACACTCCATAATTAGACTCATATAATATTTTGGAAGTATTATAGTTCCTTGTAGATTTTTGACTCTTTGAAATTTTGTAAATTTTCTACAAAGGATCCACCTTGAAGGTTCATCATCCAAGCGTCTATCTCAATTATTGGTATCTCAGAAGAAAAAAACAAAATTTGTAAAAGATAAAGCCTCTCTTCAGTATCAAGGAAAAGCACGCCAAGAAACGACAAATAGCTATTGTAAATATTTACGTCTATAATTATTTGTGTCTGTCAGTGATAAAGCTTCTCTTTCACTCACTGTTTTAATAAAGCAGATGACACCTACTCTGCTTCATTAAAGAAAAGCTGTGAGAATCCTTACACGTGCCCTGTAATATATTATAGTGTCAAAATTTTATCTAAAATGAAGGATTGAACGATGTGCGATGAGGCCCAAAATAGTACCCGACATCATTATCCAAACCCTTTACTTGTTTTTATTTGCGTAGAAATTTATCTGCGTAGAAAGTTTGTCAAAAATATGCATATAATTGTATGCATAGTCTTTGTCTTTATGTAGAAATTTTGGCAAAACCTATTACTAGGCTTGACTAGGTCTTTTGAAAAGTTTGGCCGTCAATTTGAGTTAGCTATTAAGTCTAGGTTTTAGGTTTTTGTTTTTATCCTCCTTTTTTGTTGTATAAATTGGCATTCATGCCAACGGAAGAAGCAATGAAAAATTTCCCTCCACTTCTCTTTGCTAAAGTTTCCAACTCCTCTAAAAAATTCTAAGTGTTCCAAGTCTTTCAGAAACTCAAAGTCTGTAACATAATCTTTGTAAGTATATTATATATTAATATGAAGTGTGAGTAGTCTCTCTTTTTCCTTAAATATTTCAAAAGGGTAACTCTTCTATTCTAAAAATTATTTTCTTTTTGGGAAAAACTAAATTTATGGAATGCTTATTTGCTCATTAATATTACATACTTTGCACCTTCGTAGTATCTGTTGTTTTCTATTTTATTACTGAGTGACCTTAGCTGAAGAGCCGTGTGAGCCGTGGTTAGGCGTTTGAGAGCAAATTGTAGGCAGAAAGGAAAAAGGTAAATAATAGAAAATAAAAATATACTATGTTAAACGAGACTTAGCTTCAAGGTGGGAGTACATGTAATGAAAACAAACATTGCCTAAAAATAGTTTTGTCAAAGAAAAAGAATTTTAGAATACAAGGAGAGCAACCCGCATAGAAATATTAAGGAAATATTGTCCATAAAAGAATTTTAAAAATCAAAATTTTATGCCTTTAGAAGAAGAACTTAGGATTAAAATCAGAACTAGTACTGAGCTTATACAAGAATTAGAAGATCAAAAATTAAGATATCAATTTCTATTATCATTAGCTTTTGGTAGATCTCTAGAAAATTATAGTTTGAAAATTTCTCAAATAAATAGACAAATAACTGTAAAACAAGAAGCCTTACAACTAGCTATACAACAGCTTGAAGACTTATTAGCATAACTGTAGAATTAATTAGATAATTCTCAGCCCAATTTCAAAATAGTGGTAGACCACTAACTCAATCCCCAAAAAATTGGTATCAGAGCAGTGCTCGGTTTTAGGACAGTTTAAGTTAGTTTATGCATTTTGCTTATGGAAATAGAGTAGTTTTTATTTTTGGACAATTTAGTTATAAATTTCATATTATAGTAGCTTTTAATAATTTTAAAGTAGGATTTAATTTTGTGTATGAAAAGAGTAGAATATTTAGATTTAGAACTCAGTAATCACAACCATCATCTTAATATAAACAAAAATAAATTTCGTTGTAATTTTGAAGGTGATTTTACACATCAGCTCCATAGTGAACATAATTCTCAACTAAATAGTATTATAGATCATCAGATTAATTTTGCAGAAAACATTAAAAAGGACATAGATAAAATTAGTAATCTCTTTATTTCATCTATAGACCATCTTCGAAATACTCGTAGTATAATTAAAAATTAAGATAAAAAATTAGATTATATCCAAGATTAGTGTAGTTCAATCCCACAAAAACGAATAGAGTCTAATTCAAAAAAATTTCCCACAAAGCTAGAAATAGAAACTCTAATTTCAACCATAAATACTAGCAGCTCAAAACAAATAGAGTCAGAATTTAAGCAACTAATTGAAAAAATTCATAGTCAGATAAATCAAATAGCTAAACAAATAGAACAAATCAATCAAATTCAAGATAATTTAAAACAAAAATTAGAAATTTTAGAACAACTAATAAGATCTTAGTTTATAAGTAGTGATAAGAAAGCTAATAGGGACTACCATATTATTTTAAAACAAGCAGGAGATTTTCATAATAACCCAAAGGGAATCATTAGCTATCAGGGAATAAATCAGTTAGATAAAATATTAGTAAGACAAAATAATATAGAAATTTTATTTCTAGTCAGATTGTGTAAAAAATTTGAAGAATTATCAGAACAATTACACAGTTTAGAAAATCGTTTAGCTTCTCTAGAAAGAATAACACTTCAAAAAGGAAAAAAGAGTAGAAGGACAAGCAAACAAACCCTAATCTCAGATAAACGAAGAATATATAGCTAGATATTTCGAAAAGCTTAAATTACCAAAGAAACATGTTTGTAGAACTTACAGAAAATAAAAAAAAAATGTTTAAACAGCTAGTAAAAGGAAGTAGCAGTAAAAAGCGTAATAAGAATGAAAATGTTAAAATGGAAGAATTTATAGATGTAGAACAACAAATAGAAAAATTTAAGAAGGAAAAGTTAGAGTTAATTCCAGTTAAATATGTATATAAGCTAGGTAAGATTCATAAAAAACAATATCTATTTAAACACTATTGTGAGCAAATGATTAGTGTAACTCATGAAGATGAAAAAATAGAGCTAAATTTAATAGATAGAGAAAGCTATAAATATGCAGTAAATGAACACCTCAAAATGACTCACTTAGGATTAGTTGTGGTAGGAGTTAAGGCTTTAACTAGAGAAAATTTAGGAACTAAAGTTTTTGTATGTCTTTATGATGATAGATTTAACGACGTAGGACAATGTATTTTAGGTAGCTATGAATTAGATATGAACTCAAAAGGAGGAATACTTTATTTTACACCAAGTTTCTTATTACCAACCTCGACCTTTCATAAAAAGATAAAAATAGGGATAAAGAGTAAATGATACAAAATGAAAAAATGAAAAAAGAATTTATTAGTTTGCATAGGATTTTTAGGCTTAGCAGTCTCAGAAAGCAATACTCATTATAGACTTACAAATGATCAGATAGTTAAAATATTAGGCGCGAAAGGAATAAAGGCACTACCAGCTACAAAATATAATTCTGAAGATAATGCAGCACTAGATTGGAACTTAGGAGATTTTCTAGGACAAAAAAGGTTAGCCCCTCAAGATAACTTATTATATCAAAAAGCAGATGGAAGCTATGCAGTAAGATTTACTCAATATACTTATGTAGCACCAGAAAAATCTATAGATAGGGAAGAAAATCAAGATAATCATAGTGACATAAATCAGCTTTATGTAATGACAGAAGAAAAAACAATATCACAAAATAAGATATATAATATTGATGAGATAGATTTGAAAAATTTCACCCTAAGCGATATGAATAAAATATTAGATACCAGATACTTCGAATATATAGCTAGAGGAGATACCCATGATGAAGCAATATCAGTCTTAGATCAAGAATTTCACACAGAATATGTAGACGATATCATAGAAGAAAAAATACATCCTAGCAAAATATTTAGAATACCAAAACAACCTAATTTAGAAGATACTTTTTATATGAACACAGAAAGCACAGGAACTGGTAACCCACAACAAACGGTAGAAGATCCAGTAGAACCAATGCATTATGCAGTAGGAGGAAGAAGACCATTAGCTAATACAGGGCGTAGTAAGGCAGACCCAAATAAAAGTTATAGATTTCATGGAAAGCGTAGACAACCAGATATGAGTATACAATTACAGCCAGCTAACAACCAAGGAACCCTTTTAGATTAAGCTAGATTCGATCCTCAGATATGGCAAGAAGTGATAGAAAAATGGGAAAAAGATGCGGTAAAAGTATGGATGAGTAATCCCTTTGAATCAATAGATATGTAGGAATATATGGAAACACTTTTAGGTGATTCAGCTTTTAATATATATTTAACCTTTAAAGGAAAGTATGAGGAGACAATTAAACAGCTTAAAGGACTAGGAGATAATCCATGAAATTTTACTAGCTTTACAAAAGAAATATTTATAGGATATGACCCTTCTAGAAGAAATGATTATACTCAAAGCATAAGTTTAACTGAGTTAGATCAAATAACATTAGGAAGTTGGAAATATAGTGTACCCTTTAGCAAAGAATATTTAACCATAGCAGCCAAAACTGGAAAAAATTTTGATGAAGAAATAGAAAATAAATATTTTAGAAAATTATCCAGAGAACTAGGAAGAGAAATAGAAGATAAAAGGTCAATTTATTATGCAAACTTACCAGCAAAAATAGCCTCAGGAGAAGTAAAAATAAGAGGAACTTTAAGAATAGGACCTAGAATAGTTTTTACATTTCATAAGCTCAGAGAAAAATGCATTGAAGTTAAGATACAAAAAGATTTAAAAAAACAAAATTATGGTTTCTATAGCAGCGTAATATATACTCCTCAACAATATGAAGATAAATATAATAGGAAAAAATATAAAAAATATGGAAAATATAGAAAAGAAAAATATTGGAAGAAAAAATATAGAAAATCATGGAAAAAACAAAAAATTATTAGAAAGAGTAGAACTTTTAATAGGATAAATTATAAACAACTACCCAAAGAAGAGAAAGATAAAAGAAAACAGAAATATGTTAGAAAACTTAATAGTAAAAAATGCAATTGTTTTATATGTGGAGAATCCAATCATTTTGCTAAAATCTGCCCAAAAAGACAAAGGACCAATACTAATAAACAGATAGAAAGACTACATATAATAGAAGATTTAGAAGAAGATATAGTTAGCATAAATAGTGATGATTCAGAAGTCAACAGCATAGTCAGTGATTATAAATATCAAATAGAAGCCATTAGTTCAAATAGTGATTCAGAAAGTGATACAGATATAGATAATCTTTTAGGACAACTCAACCAAGAAATTGGAATACCCCATTCTCATGACACTTTCTTTATGATGGAATGCAATGCAGATACTGAATGTCAGCATAATTTTCAAATAGGACTAGGATTTGATACCACTAGATACAGTTATTGTAATTGGTTTCCAGCTAAAGATAAGAGAGCTCAGTGTTTATTATGCAGTATAACCTATTGTGTAATCTGTCTAGAAAAATTAAACATGACACACAAGATAATATTAGGAAATAACAATGTGACAGAAGATCGTAGTATAAAAAGCAGAGAATTACATCTAACAATTAGAGAATTAGAAATACAGATAAGAAAACTTAAGCTACAAATACGAGAGGTAGAAACTAAAATTAATTTTGATATAGAATGTTTAGAAGCAGAAAATAAATAGCTTAAACAACAGTTAGAACAGTTTCATACTAAATACCCTTTAAAAGATAAATTGGTTGAAGAACATATGAACTCTTTAAAATTAGTCAACCTAGTTGATTCTCAACCCTTTAGCCAGTACTCCCAAGCACAGTCATATAATATATATTTACCATTTAATTACCCTGTTATACCCAAGCCAAATTTAGTTGAGATCTTTTGTGTAATCAAATTTACAGAAAAAACCCTTAGTATAGATGCCATGATAGATACAGGAGTAAGTAAATCATATATTGAACATCACATAGTTCCACCAAGATGGAGCACAACTTTAACAACCCCAGCTTTAGTCAGCATAGCCGATGGCACTAAATAGACATACACACATTGCATCAATGGAGCACAGATTAGTTTTCATCACATAGGTTCTAGGACTCAACATGTAGAATGGTTTCCTTTGCCTCAAGTTTGGATTGAACATACTCGACAAAATCCTTTCATCTTCGAACTTAACTTCATACTTAGTCTACAAGGTGGCATGTTTATCAGCCAAAACAACATTAACTTCTTCAAACGAACTATACATACACCCGCAGCCTATTCCCTTAGCACCATTACCCATTCATCAGAGTTGTGTGCGAAGCGTGGTGGTACCATAGGAGTAGATTCTGTTCCCGCTAGTTTTTTATTTCCTAGTAGAAACATTTTTCCTAAGCTAGCCCAAAAGTACATACCAAATGAAGAGATAGCAAATACTTCTTTAGAAAATTTAGACATAGAAGATTTTGAATTAGAAGATATAGAAGATTTTGAACTCGAAGAAAAATGAGACTATTGGAACCTAGAGGATTTTCAACAAATTATTAACCTAGAGTTAATTTTTGCAAAAATGAGAAAATTAAAGAAAAAACCAGTATACAGAAGAACAGAAAATGATTTAGATGAAATAATAAGATTAGTTGAAACAACAGAAATTTTAGGTGAACAACCCATGAAATATTGGGAAAGAAATAAAGTTTTAGCCAATTTAGACATAAAAAATAAAGATTATAGGATTACATTGGCACAAATAGATCATACGCCAGCAGATATATAAGAATTTAGAACACAGATTAAGGAGTTATTAGCATTAGGAGTAAATCGACCTAGTAATAGCCCGCATTTATGGTAAGAAATTATGCAGAGATAAAAAAGAGGAAAGCTAGAATGTTTATAATTATAAAAGATTAAATGACAATACAGAAGATGATAAATATAATATACCAGATAAAGATCAACTCATAAACAGAATACAGACAACAAAAATATTTAGTAAATTTGATTGTAAGTCGGGATTTTGGCAGATAAAAATGGAAAAAGAAAGGATACCATGGCCAGCCTTCTGTTGCCCACAAGGATATTATGAATGGCTAGTCATGCCTTTTGGACTAAAAAATGCACATTCCATATTTCAGCGTAAGATGGATAGCATATTTAATAAATATAGTTTTATACTGGTATATATAGATGACATATTAGTATTTAGCCTAGATAAAAATAGTCACATAGATCATTTATATATAGTTTTAGAACAATTCATAAACAATGGAATAATAATCAGTAAGAGAAAGATGGTATTAAATAAACCTCATATAGAATTTTTAGGAATGGAGTTAGGAGATAGAAAAATTAGGTTACAACCTCACATAGTTGAGAAAATTTTAGATTATCCAGATAAATTAGAAGATACAAAACAACTTCAATCATTTTTAAGAATTTTAAATTATGCACAAATGTACATTCCTAACCTTAGTAAAATAATAAGACCCCTATATAGTAAGACCACACTGTAGACGTCCCCGAACGTCCCGGGAGAAAACCCCCCCCCCGTTTTGTTCATTGGGCTCACTACAGTTCAGGACTCGAAGTCACGGTCCTGTATCTAATCTCGTAGAGTGCAATGCAAGACCGATGAATCATCAAAGAGTCCAAATCTGGCAAATCGTTTTTGAAAACAGATTTTTTGAAAGAAGTACCAAACATGGACTGCTTTACCAGATACAGAGTTGCCAACTAAATATTTTATTTTGGAAAATTTAGGAAACCCTGACTCGTTGCCTAAGGCCACATGTCCGTCATCACCAAAGTTGCCTCGGCTCGGGAACTTGGGTACGATTGAGGAAGGTCACTTCGTGAGTACCCCCACTCGCCCGATCAAAGATCGGCCTCTACTAACCATGATATCTAGTTTTGAAAACATTATGCGTTCTTATTCCGGTTATTAACCTAGATTTACTATGTGATGCGCACAGCATACAAGTATAAACTGGATCGCCTGAATCGGAACGAAACATCTCATGTTTGTTTTTTAAAGCAGTTTGCTACTCGCAAATAGGCTAAAATGTGGATTTTCCACCCTCAGGTGGGCTTAGAAAACAAGGTGATTGCCACTATCTAGTGGGCTTAAAACTCACAATTGATGAATTGTTCCAATCCAAATAACCCAACCTTCACCCACAGGCATTCAGGCAGGTATATCATATAAGCAAATAGCCTCATGGTAAACATGCTATCATGGCAGTCACTCACACGCATGCAAGGATGCTAAAGCATAAAACTTACCGAGCACTCCAAGCCAAAACAGAAGCTATGTTAGAAATCCATGCATGATCCTAACTATACAGAAATGCCTAATGCAACACATGCAAAATGCAACTAAGATAGGCTCGGCTATTCTAAAGATGGCATATGAAATGCTACAACTAACAAGTATTCAACTGGAATTGAAATACAAATGCAGTTAGTATGATGCGCCGAGCCCGGTGCATGCAAGACAGATGAATGATGCAAACATGCAAGCATAAGTATGCTAATTGAAACATGCCCTAATCTAACCATCATAAGCAGGTAAATAAAAAGGAGAAAGACGTGGGGTTAGAAGACATACATCACACGCACGCACACTTATTACAATTGTGCCCTCGCTCGGAGGGTCCGAATAAATAATACAGTCCGAAATGAATAGCGAATTACAGCTAATTATTACACATCCACTAACTAACTAACAAATTAGCTAAGTAAGCTATAAACTGGCATGCAAATGAACTGCCCTGGCTCTGTTTTGGATGACAATGAATGCATGCATGCTCAATGCGCTTTGTCGGTAAATTGCATCGCGATGCCTTGTCCTGCCATTGTTTGCAGCTGATTTCAGAAACTTACACAAAGCTCCAAGAGGCTGAAACTCCACCTGGGGAAGGCTGCCGACCAGCTCTTGGCTTGGGAAACACCTGCCGACCACCCCTCATGGTGAAAACCAAAAAAGGTGGTCGGCCTACCAGAAAACCTGGTCGGCCGACCACTTTCTGCCCCTGGACTCTAGTTTTTCTGCAACAAAGGCAAGAAAGAGAGAAAGTAATGTATTTTCAACATATGTGTGCGCGACCACTCCTCTCCGTCCTAGCACAAGCTCTAGGGAGTGTGGCCCTTGGTTCTCGAGCCACCAATCACATATCTCGATGCATGATGGCCAAGAGACCGAATTGCACGTTTTAATATGACATGAATGCAGGTATGAACATATGAAGCCAACAATTCTATCATAGATAATCAAGAACGTCGGGGACTGGGAATCGAGGCACGTTTCGTCACTTGGAGTACGAAACGCCCCTCACTTCCCGTGCTTGGACTAAACCCTATTCCAAGCACCATGCAAATGGAATGGCATGCACAATGCGACTAACATGCAACCTAGCATACGCAATGCTCTGTACTAAAATGGCATACACAATGCTCCAAGATGCAACCTAGCATACGCAATGCTATGGATTGAAATGGCATACACAATGCACGATGGACTTACACCAACATGGGTGGACCTCAGCCACACTCACATCAGTGGCCATGAGATGGAAAAGAGACAACCGAAATGCGTGCACACGTGCACGCATACCGAGGATCGAACCTAAGGCATAAAATACCACTCTACCAAAGCATGGCAAGGGATGAAAGATGGCATACAAACATGTAATTTCCAGTGCTAAAACATGATACTAAATGGTCCCAAAACATGGAAATATGGCACCCGATGCATGGAATAAGTCTCGAAACTCAAAACTAGGCACATGTATTGAACCACAAGTATACAAAGCAAGCATTATTTGATCATGAAGTCAAAAGACGGAGCCAGGGCAGTCCTAAAACATGCATATTTCTAGTTTAGAGCATGGCCAAAAGATGCTAACATGATGGACTAAAATAGCATGCAACATTGGCTAGCAAGCATGGTTTACATGGCATGTATATGAAGCAAATGAGAACTCATCAAACCAGACAAAAATAGTGACTAAAACATGCCAAAATATGCCTAAATAATCACTGAAATGCAGCCAATGCATGCAAAAATGAGGGGCTTCTTTGGAGGGCCTTGCAAGGGGTTGTTAAGCACATACAAGATAGACACTTAGCATGGCAAAACCAACTCTAGAAATAGATTATGACAGCCCTAAGACTCACCAAATAGGCCCTGAAATCAGTCTAGGAAACATGCAAAGAAAGGCTCCTTTGAAGAGCCTTGGATGAGATTGCTCTACACATGCATTGTAGGTATAAAATATGGCCAAAAGGGCCTTGGACAGAGCCAAGGCAGACCCCAAAACTCACAGAATGAGGCCTAAAACAAGACTTCAATGCATGCAAAATAGGGTCCCTTTGGAAGGCCCAAAAGACCCCCAAACAAGACAAGGAGAGAGGGGGCCACCCCCCTCTAATTTTGGCCCTTAAAAACGCATCTAAGCCAATGAAAATCCACTGGATTTCAGTGGCTAAGAGGCCAAACCATGGCCAATGCAAGTGCTCTAATGCATAGCCTTAATCATGAAGGGATGAAGCATGCATAGGGGGAAGATGACCCCAAACAGAAATGAAACCTTAACAAAACTTGAAGAGGATGTCAAAACAAGAATTTTTCCAATTTATAGAAAATCTCGAAAATGCTCACAAGTAAGGCTAAAACAGGATGCAAAAATAGCCCTAAAAGAGAGATAGAGGATAAGGGGAAGTAAATGACCTCAAACAGCAAAGTGCCCTTAAACAAAGTTGAAGAGAGGGTCAAAATAAGACACTTTACAGTTTGGGTCGAAGCCCAAAAATTCTTGCAAATAAGGCTAACCAATCATACAAAAAAATATGAGTTTAGGGGAAATAGGCACTTACCCTTGAAGAGCAGGTTTCCAGCAGCTTCTGGACCAAGTTGGTGAACCTTCAACCTCTAAAAATCAGCTTCAAGGGGCTGGAATGGATGGTGGAGGTGGTAGGCTAGGAGTTGTAGTGTAAAATGGCCAAGAACAAGGATGTTTGGAGGCTTGAAGTGGAAAGATGGAGGTTTGTATGTATATATCTCAGCCCAAAGCCTCTAACCCTTGCAAATGGAGGTGGAGTGTGTGTTATATAGAGGGAGAAGGGTGAGGCTTCTTGGAGAAGCCAAGAGAGGGGTTCAAAGCTTCTAAAGGAAGCTTAACCAAAGGGTCAAGCTTCCTCAAGAAGCTTGACCAAAAAGGGTCAAGCTTCCTCAAGAAGCTTGACCAAAGAGTCAAGCTTCTTGAAGAAACTAGACCAAAAACTCAAGAAGCTTGACCAAAGGGGCCAAACCATCTTCCTCCCTAAGCAAAGGGGTCAAAACCCCCTTTTAAGGACCAAAACAGGGACAAAATCCTCGGACAGTAGGTCAAGTGCAAAACAGCTAGCACAGCTGTGTTGCACTTAAGAAGAGCAAAAAGCAAGAAGCTAGCCGACCAGCTAAGGTGGCCGGCCGGCCACTCCCCCAGGTCGACCGACCAAGGGTCAAAAAGGTCAACAAAAAAATTTTGGCCGACCACCCCAAAAAGGTGACCTCCCAGATAAGTGCAACACAGCTGTGGTATGAAAAGCCAGAAAAAGTGGCTCAAAATAGAGAAAAGCCAGCTTTCTGTTAGAAAAATCGGCTTTTGGAGAGAGAAAATGAGAAAACTGGTTTTTCAAGAGAAAAGGTGGCCGGCCACCATACGACCCCCTCCCTAACAGTGAAAATAGGGTCTCTACCAAAAATGGACTAAAACGGATGCAAAACGAAGGTTCGGGGGCCAAAACGCGCGGTTTGGGGCCCTGAAAACAAGTTGTTAGGCACCGGAAGTGGCGTATGACCACGAAGGTGGTCTCCCGGGCCACAGTGTCCCTCTAAAGGGAGGAAATAAGGTGTGTGCCAAAAACCAGAGCAAACGGAGGTAGTTAAGCTGTCCCGAACCGAGGCACACGGTCGACGGCTCCGAAAATCGGAAACTGGGCTCCAAACGGGAAAAGTGGCCTACGACCACGAAACGTAGCCTAGGGCCACTGAGAGATGGTCTACGAGACCTCTCCCTCCCTTCGGGAAGAGAAAACAGAGAAAATAGGACCTGGTTCGCAAACCGAGGCAAAGCACAAACGAGCCTCGAAGTCCGGAGGTAAGGCTCTCAGCCGAGACTTTGAAACCTCAGGTCGAGCACAATAAGCAACATCACCGAGCGCTCAACTGGTGACGTCTAAGTCTTAAGGTCGGTCAAAAATGGAGTGTCTACACACACCTACAGGACAAAAATATTTCAATCAACAAGATATAACTTTAGTTAGAAAAATAAAAGACATTTGTAGAAATTTACCCGACTTACAACTTCCTTTAGAATCAGAATGTATTCATAGAAACAGATACAAGTCAATTAGGATGGGGAATAGTATTATTAGCTAAACCTAGTAAGTACGATAGTAAAAATAAAGAATGCATGTCTAGATATAGTTCTGGAAAATTTAAAGAAAAAGATATTACCATGACCAGCCTAGATTTTGAGATATTAGGAATAGTATATGCAATAAATAAATTTAGATTATTCTTACACAAGCCCTTTACAATCAGAACAGATTGTGAAGCTATAGTCAGATTCCATAATAAACTTAATGAGCGCAAACTAAGTACCAGAAAATGGGCAAAATTTTTAGATTGTATAGTAAGACAAGGATATAAAGTAAAATTTGAACATATTAAAAGGAGTGATAATAAATTAACAGATTGGCTAAGTAGGAAGATTTATTTAGAAAAATAAAATAACCAGTTAATTTTTGTGCAGATAATGGAGAACAGCAAAACCATGAACTTTTGGGGATTTGTCCTTCCCATTTATGAAGGCAGAAACAAATTCAGACCATTAACAGGAATCGAACTAGACCCGGTTCAACAGTGTCTTTAGATAACCTTTGGAACAACCATAACCACCCAGCTAAACGTCTGTCAGCCTTAAACTCTCTCAGTATATATTTTTCAAAAATTCAGAATAAACCTTTGTCTAAAAGCTTTTCTTTCTATGTAGTAGCTAAAGGAACCAAGCCTAGTATTTACCATGACTGGATAAAAGTTGAACCCTTAGTTAAAATTTTTTTCATACCCCAGTTTAAAGGATTTTATGATTTTGAGTCAGCCAGTACATATGTCCATAGACAAATAGGGACTAGTTACTTTATCAGCCAAATAGCTAAAGATTATTTGGACACTTTGGGCAAGATGCAGTCAACCATTCTTGCGACTAGTGGAGTTCTAGTTAGCCAGATAATTGGAAGCAATAGTACTAACCCTTAGATAGATTCTCAAAATCCTCTCAAAATGTGCAGACATTGTGATGGCCTTACCAGAAATTTCAAGAAAATTATGGATAAAGGCAAAAAGGTCAATGAAGAGTTAGACCAGCTCCGATACGAAGAAAAACAATTGAGAGCTACCATTCGAACCCTAACCAACCAGCTTAAAAAACTAACTCCAGAAAAAGCACCCACTCCATTTCTTGACTTAGAAACCAGACAACTCACCAGTGAGGAATTTGAACAATTGAGTGCTAGAATGTATTTCTTCAGACATTCTATCATTCGATCTTTTTGTGAAAAAAGCCAAGAAATAGAAGACCTTAAACCCTATATATACACCTTAGCCGAAGATAGCAATAATAGTGAGCTAGTCACTATACAGCAGTTTCTTCAAGATCTCTCCATAGCAGGAGTTCATTGCCCTGGTATAGCTTATCAATGGACTTATCTCTACAAGGATGAAGAACAACCCTGCTTAGAAGAGAAAAGATGGATGGACATGCCATAATATTTTGATAGATGTTAGTATAATTTAGATTTCAACATTGGCCTTTGCCAGATAAATCTTGCAACGTTCGAGCCATTGGAGATAGAGATTAGGAGCAAAACGCGTTATCTAACAGCTTCACAATTATTAGATTATGGCTTTGTCTCTATAATAATTTTCTCAGATCCAGATTAGACAGATAGTTTTGGAAATAAATTTGCTCATTCAGTACTTTGTGTAATGGAAGAGCATCATCCATATGTGGAAGCGTTAATTGATAGCAAGTTACCAGAATGGAAAGGAATAAGGTGCATCCCAACCAAGTATAAAATGTACCTTAGAGGAACTTCAACATTTCCAAGGTACCCAGGACTTCTCAATCGAAGACCCTGTCCATGTAGAAAATTTTCACTCATAGATCAGCTCAATAAATAGAGGAAATTTGCTAATAATCCTCTATTAGCATATAATGGAAATTATGGACATCTAGTTTGCAAAGATAGAAATCAAAAGATATACTGTAACCCGGCTATCCCAGGTTATCCCTTCAGCAAAGAAACATTCGTCGATGAAAGTCAGTATCGCAGCTATCAGCATAGGTCTCATGAATCACCACTAATGGGAGAAAATGACCAAGATAACCAATGGGGGAATGAACCAGCTATGAGAGATGATTTTTACGGCCAGCTTTCAGCAGTAGATCTTGACGATCTCTCAGATAGAATGTACGGATTAAAAAAAAAAAAAGTTATATTTATTTACATTTAAATTATTTTTTTTATTTTTTTTTAAATTTCTATTTAAATTCATTATCAAAATAGTCTGAAAAAATATTTTGAAACAATTTTCTTATTTTAAATACTGTTAAATTAAACAATTTTAGAAGGATTAACAAATCGAAAACAAAAGCTCAGCTGAAAACAGCTAACATCAATTGCTTTGCTTGCTTCTCCCTCACTCCGCCATGAATCACCACCACCTTTCACACCCTCAAACCAATTCCACACTTCCTTACTACACCCACCTTCCATTTCCCAAACCCTCCAAAACCCTAGCTTTCTAGCCTCTTTCTCGGAATCCAAACACTCCCATCTCGACATGCCTTCTTCTCCCAAATCCTTCTATGCTCGCCCTTCTTCTTCTTCTTCCTACTCTCGCAGATCCACCGTCTTGATCCTCTGTTTCCTGATCGGACTCACCGGCTTCGTCTTCGGCTTCGTTGCGATTTCGAGACAGCCTTTGGGATATAAATGTAGAGACGGTAAACCTCAATCTGTGTCGGTGGTTTGGGAGCGAAGCAGCGGTGGTGGAAATGGGAATGGAAATGGTGATCAGAAGAGGTACAAAGTTATGGGATTCGTTGGAATTCAAACTGGGTTCGGGTCGGTTGAACGACGGCGATCGTTGCGTCAGACTTGGATGCCGTCGGATCGGCAAGGGCTTCAACGGTATACTTCTCTATCTTTAATTTGTGGTTTGATTTGAACCATGATGTGTTGTTCTGTGATCTGATCTGAAAAGCAATTTATGGTTTAATTTATTGAATCTTTCATTTTTATGTGGAAAGCATGAAGTTTAGAGAGAGAGAGAGAGGGGGGGGGGGTGTTGAGATTATGCATTTTGTGAGAAATTCATAATTGAAAAAGGTGGGAGCTTAAGATTGACAGGAATGGTAGCCAGTGGAACTTAAACCGGGTAGTAGCTTGGAAGCTGTGGTTGCGAGGAGGACTGGGTTTCACAAAGGGTTTAATGCTTGCAATGTGCTATGGTAGCTCATTACCAAGGTAGGGGAGGCAACATAGAAGATGTAAAAGTCACGGGTGTTGTTACTTCCAAAGGAGAGAAATTGAATGATGCGTATGGCCACAAGTTCCCTTAGATACCTAATTTGTCGGGTGGTGACGTAAATTTTCTCACCGAGTCGTAGATTAGCTAATGGAAGCAATATCCCTCCCAATTCCTTACTTTTTGACATTTGAGTTGGTTATTTGACTGTGAATTGGTTAGTTGCCATGCAAATATGTTATGCATTCATAAGTATGCTTCAACAATGGAGCAGCATACTTATGAATGCATAACATTGCAGTCCACCACGGTTCAAGTTGCCTTGCTGTTTTATTGGAAGGTCTTTTATTTAATTGTACTTAGTTATAAATGTAAATATAAATATGTATTTCCTTACCCAATTATCTATGAACTCTAAACCTTAGAAGCTAATGAAAATAGTATTCTTGCATCTTGCTCCTTGTGAGGAAGATCCCTCCCACTGGATCATCATGACTGGAGTTCATAGAAGTGGCCCCATGACAAGAGTCCTAAGTAATGGGACAACAAATTGTAGTCAGATCCTACCTTTAAAAGAATAGAGTTAGTAGCATTATTAACTAATTGCTTGGTTTGTCATAATTATTGGACTTTGAAGATCTATATACACGGAGCAATAATTGTGTGCAATAACTTAAACTGGCATCGACCAATTACAATTTTGTAGTGCAATTTATTTGTGTTGCTACCTCTGGAGTATTAACTTACATTCTACGAGAATGTAATTGTTTTTTATGCTTCTTAACTACTGTTGTTGTTTGTGTCCCTGTTCCACTAACTGTGAAGATATGTAGTAGATTGCTGTTGGCTTATAACAGTCCATAGTTTTCTTATTGTTTGCTTGTGTGGTTTTATGCTAACCTGTTGGAATGGAATGATGGTTCACAGCTTGGAAGAAGCCACCGGCCTAGCTATCAGATTTGTTATTGGTAGAACCAGTGATAAATCAAAAATGTCAAAGCTCAGAAAGGAGGTGGCGGAGTATGATGACTTCATGCTGTTAGACATTGAGGAGGAATACAGTAAACTTCCATACAAAACGTTAGTGCTGGCATTAAGTATCTATCATTCTTCATTGCCTATTGTCTCTTATTCTGGAATGGCAGTAACTTATGACTCTACAGGTTGGCTTTCTTCAAAGCTGCCTATGCACTTTTTGATTCTGAGTTTTATGTTAAAGCTGATGACGATATATATTTGAGGCCAGGTGAGTAGTTTTACAGTGTTCACCAATGCTCCGTACTCTCGGATGCTTTATTCTCAAGATTTTTTCATATGCAATCACTCACAGTCTTCTTTCATTGATTGCTAGATCGCCTTTCACTACTTTTGGCAAAAGAGCGTTCACACTCTCAAACTTACCTCGGATGCATGAAAAAAGGTCCAGTTTTTACTGACCCTAAGCTCAAATGGTTAGTCCTGTGACGTTTGACTATGTATCTATGATTTCTGTGATTTTTCCCTGTTTCTTTGGCTTGCTTTCAAAAATTTCTGGTGATTACATACTTGAGATGCTGATGCATTTTACTGTATTTGAAGTCAAATATGGATGTGCTAATATTTTTGTCTGGTGACTTCTGATGTATAAAAGTAGTTTTTATTTATTCTAACATATATAATCTGCTCAAGGCAAGATACAAGACTGATGTTAGAGGTTGCAAAACAGATAAGTAATTCATTTTGAACCGCTCACATTGATCCATCTTTTACATATTATGGTTTTCTATACTTCACACATAATTAGCAAGCTTTCACAACTGAAGTTTTGAGAATCAAAATCCATAGAAAATATATATCTATGCAACCATAATGACCGATTGTTAGATATATGGGTGAAAAAAAAGCATGCAAAATTCCAGAAAAGAACAACAAAGGAGTCAGGATATAGTTTTTGTGAAGATACTTTGCCTCATACACTGTCCTCGTTTACTATCTTCTTCAGCTGTCAGTCTGGTTTTATGAAAACCTAGAAGAGATTGAGACCTAGAGCTTCTGCTCTGAATTAGAGGGATTACCAAATCATTGGTTGGTCCTGCCAATTTTAGGGTTGTGAGAATTGCTTATTTTGCACAAAGTGGCTATCCTGAGTTTCTGCTCTGATTATTTTATTTATTTATTTTTAACATAACCTCTCAACAGGTTCTAAATGCTTCTTCTTGAATTTTGGGAAGTTTTGCAATCTTTTCAAAAGTGTTTGATAATTTATTTGGAACTATAATTTTTGTGGAAGTTGGAATTAGAGCTATCCTTGGCAGAAACACAGTAGTCTGAGGGAAGAATGCTAGCGATGACCATAAATTAGTGCTAAGTGCTAACTTTGTAATTGTTATTGTGAAGTAATCATATCAGTTTAATTCATGCAGGTATGAGCCGCTATCTTATTTGCTTGGGAAGGAGTACTTTATCCATGCTTATGGTCCAATATATGCTCTTTCTGCTGATGTTGTTTCAAGCTTGGTTGCTTTAAGAAACAACAGGTAATCTCACTTTCAATGACATTTTTCTTTATTTGCTAACTATCACAAAAAATGTTCATATTTTTATTTTTTTGTCTTTTTGCTTATTTGTACTGTATCCAGTTATAAGAAGTTATGCTTAGATCTGGATTTCATGGATAATTAACCAGATTTATATTCAGAATTTATTGACAATGTTGTGTTTGGTTCACCTCAATAAAGCACTGTTGTTAAATTTGCTACTGGTATAGTTGATCTATAATTTTTAAACGGTTTGTGAGGCTGATGATGCGCCTCCTTATCGCCATTGTGAATGCACCCTATGTTCCAGTTTAAGTACTTGTAGCGCGGATGGAATGCCTTCACCTTCTTGAGAAATTGAGCTTGAGAACAGAAATTGAGCCGTTTATTTTAAGATGGTAAAAGAAGTACAATTGCACAAGATTGTGTCTATCCTTTTAACATTTTCTGTCATGTTGGGTTGCATCTTTAGCAACATTTAGACTGAAATGAATATTGTTGTTGTAAACCAAAAAGACAAATGCATCTTTAGCTCTCTCTCTCTCTCTCTCTCATTGCTTTCAAATCTATTTTTCTTCTTGGCTAATGCATTCTCCCTTGTATGCTTACATTGCTTTTTATATTTGTAATACTGATATGGACTTAGATATATCTGGCAGACGGGCAGCCTCATTTAATAAAATATTTTGGGAAAATGGAAGCCTATTCTTTAACTTCTTATATCTGACAGATTTAAAAGGCTGGGGTGGTGAGCATTACATGAATTGTGTTACTTATTTAAGCCTAACTACACAGTTATACATGTTACAGTTCTTGTGTAACCAATGGGCTCTTTTAAAGAAATTTTACATAACATGCCAAAAATTTATGGTCTGTTCTTTCAATTCATAGGCAAAAAGTTCACTTCAATTTTCACATATTAGGTAGACCATAAATTCTCAATTCTTCAGATTGACATGTTCCACTAGTACTCCTGTTGGAATCCATTCTTGTCATATAATGTGTTCAGATTTGCTTGAATTTACAGTTTCCGGATGTTCAGCAATGAGGATGTTACAATTGGTGCATGGATGCTTGCTATGAATGTCAACCACGAGGACAATCGACAGCTGTGTCAGCCCGAATGTGCTGCCTCATCGATTGCTGTTTGGGATATTCCAAAGTGTTCAGGTTGGTAATCATTCCCATAGTTTGAAAACAGTTTCTCTTAGAAACTGGCTCCAGATGCTGAAATCTAATAAAATCTCACCTATGGAGGAGGGTAAAAATAAATGATAAAAGGATATAATTCATCAAGAACTTAACCAGGCCCCCTTAAAACTGACTGCTGGACTCAAAGAGATCACAAAGTAAAAAATTTGATGTGGCAGACGGGCATTCCATAGAAATGGAACTGTTTTGAGTTGTTGCCCATAGTCTATGAATTTAGAATGGATTTGTATTTCATTTTTTGTATTTACTAGAAGGGTGATGCATTACATGCGTGATCACTATGTTTATATATAAGAAATAAAAAGGAATTATATGTTGATTAGAAGTTGTCTATGTTTTTGTTGGAAGTTATGGGCTGTTCTTACAATGCATAAGGTGGCAGTCTGGCAGAGTAGGATTGTCATATTTACATCCTACTTAAATTCAATCATTGGTTGACTGTCAAGGCTATAATGGGAACCACAAGTATGACAGCTTCGAGAAAGGGAACATAAATAGGGTTGTTCCCTTTATATAATGGAATGCACATAAACCACATATGATTGCCCCATTATTTTTATGCGATTAGATACGATATGATTATTGATAGGATTGGATTGTGAGGGATAAGTTATACCATGGGATTAGATGGGATGAAGGATTGGTTGTATGATAGGACAATGTGGATAGGACTATGGGGGATAATAGATTAGATAAATGATTGGATAGAAAGAATGATGTATTATATTTGGTTAGAATGAAATTAAAAAAAATAATAATAATAATTAGATTTGACTGCTGGATGAGGTAAACAAAAAAAAAAAATCCAGAGAGGCCTAATCCTTCTAATACCACAATACCTAAGATATTATTTAATCCCCTATTTTTCTCTATTTAGTACTCTATACCGGTACTTAAATTGTCCAAAATTTAGTACCATGTAAAACAAACACCGGATTGAACTATCTGGTGGCACCCATATGTTCCCAATCTCCAATCCCTTCCTCCATATCCCGCAATCACACATTGGACTAATAATCCGGGTGGTTCTACATGTTCCTCCACTTTCAATTCCACCATTAGTGAGGCAATCAAACACGGCCATAGTTTTTGTGATTATTATGTTTCAAATCGATTTCATGTTGAAACACAACTTGTCCAAAGAATTGATTTTTAAAGAATGTTCCAATGCATAGAAGTGGATATAGCTTATTTTGGGTTGCACGCTTATGGGCATGAACATTCACACTACTAACATTGCTCTTACCTTCCAGGACTCTGTAACCCAGAAAAAAGGATGTTGGAACTTCATCAGCAAGAGAGCTGTTCAAATAGTCCAACTCTAGAATCCGATGATTAACATTCTTGCCTGTGTGTTATCATATTCTTCCATGCCTTTTTAACCCAGGGAAAAAGTCTTCGGAACTTCATCAGAAAGAGAACTGCTCAGAGTTGTCCAACCCTAGATTATGATGATCAACATTCTTGCCTCCATGGTATCAAATTCAACTTGTAATCTTGAAAGGGGCTTTGGATAATGGCATTGTTGTTTTATGTTGACTCCACTGCTCCTGTGTATTTTTGTATCCCGGCCATTTTTGTTTTTTCCCCATTGATTTAAACTGAGCTAGAAATGTTTGTTTACAGAATTTAGGAATAGCTGTGTGGAGCATGAGCTACCATGTTGTACCAAAAAATGTATTTTTTTTTTTTTTTTTTTGAGATTAAATTTCAACTTAACAGATAGTTCTGAAATTTTTGCTTACTACATTTTGAAAAGATGGTTGATCAAGATGAATCGTGTTGTTTTTTTTAGTTCTATTATATTTTGTTGTGTTGTGTTTGACTTGGGATTGTCTTCAATTATGAATTCTGAAGAAGATATTATATTTGTAATTAGGAAAAGGAGGATATATTATATGTATCTGGTAGGGTTTAAAATAAAATCCATGACCGTAGGCAGGTACGCAGTGTCATTTTGTTTGGTGCTAACGGCCCAATTATATAATCCATGAATATATTGGATTGAGTTGTTCGGCAAATAATTCTGGTATGAACGTATTTTAAATTTATTGATTTTGAGATCCTGGCTTGATAGACTACTTTAAAAGGGAAATTCCCTCTACCGGTGTGTATTATATGTATTTTATCATAAATAGGTATAATTTTATTATAAAATTTCGTAATATCAATCGTAAAATTTGTAATCTCACCACAAATTGGTGTAACAAAAAATGTTGTGCAAACTTTTGTTACATGAACTATAAAATTTTAAATATTTTGTTACACTAATTTATGATGAAATTATATATTTGGTAGTTGATGTTACGAAATTATACACTAATTGTAGTGCGGTACATACTTATGGTACACACGCTTTAAGGGTTTTCAAATTTAAAAGAATAATATTATATGTGTCAATTAATATACTAACTAGTATATTAACAGATAATGTGACATAATTTTAGAGGTTTTGAGTACTTATAATTTGTATAATAGGTAGGATTCATAATAATGACATAATATATTAATTGGTGCATGTAGCACCACCAAATTTAAAATTATATTATAAAATAAGTTGTGATTTAAAAAAAAAAACAAATTAAGTTCATTAGATATTGAGAATGGTATGATCAAGTCATATTTGTTTTTTTAAAAAAAATTACTGTTATTTGTAAAAATAAATGTAATTCTATCATATGATTATCAATGTTTAATTACATGAATGTTTATTTTATAGATCTTGCAAAATCTAGATAAAACAATATAAATTCCAAGTGTATCCCACCACCAAAATGCACAACATTCCTTCCTATTGTCATACTAGCACCATGTAATTTCTCTCTCTCTCTCTCTCTCTCTCTCTCTCTCTCTCTCGTACATCTTTTTAGTAAATGAATTCTGATCCATCTTAATTTCAACTATGATGGGTGCCCATGTTCAGGCTGTCCATGTGCTTCCACAACCACAATGGCATATCCCTATCTTTGCCGGTTGTAGCCCCCCACGCACAGTAGTGTAAGGGCATGTTTGATTGGAAGGATTAGAGTATGGAATTGAGATTATTAATCCGTAGGTCCAATTATTTCATATTTGTTTTGACATTTTGTTTTAAGATTATTAATCTAATGGATAATTAATTCAACAAATTTGTAAGATTATTAAGAATGGGGTAGGGGTGGGATTGTGAATACTACACTAATTTAATAGGATTATTTATAGCTCACTATCACTAAATGTATAGATTTAGTAATAGAGAAGATATGGGGAAGATGAAGAATAGAAACCATACATGAAATTTTGAATATATAGATAAATTTTGGAAAAATTACCTATCAATGGTTTTGTCAAAAAATTATTACAGAATCATAAAAATATTTATAATTTTAACAATTATCAAATTGTAATGAGAATTTTCGAAGAAGCAAAAAAAAACATGACAAGAAACATTTTCACCAAGTCTAATGTTTCCTTTTATGTGACTCAATGCATGTGGTTGATGGGTACCAAAAACCCAACACCTCTGGTCAAGAAAAGAACCCCTCAGATGGTCCCAACTTATTTAAGCTGCAAATAAGTGGTGGCCATGGCCCAATGACCCGTCCAATTTGTCTAGTTTGGTTTAATAATTTTGTGTAGTGTTTGGTTCAATGGAATGGAATGAAATGAAATAAAATTATTATTTAAATAAAAAAACAAATTTTCATGTTTGTTTGATTAGACTAAAAAATTAATAACAAATTTATTACTACAAAGGAAACAATTTTCACAATCTTAAGGGAATGATCATTCTATAAAAAAGTTTATGGAATCATCATTCTATTTCATTCATTCCAATGAATCAAATAAAGTATTATGGTTTGAAGAAAAAAAAAATATTTACTTTATAAGGTTTGGTTAGATTGAGATTTTGAGGTCTTGTTTGGGAACATGCTATTTTAATAATTTTTTGATTTTTTGGCTAAAAGATGAGGTAAAAAAAATTAGTATACTTGGAATGACTTTTTGATTTTTTACGAAGAGAAAATAAAATCTTTAACTTTTTAGTGTAAGTTATAATTTTTTTTTTAATTTTTTGAGTCTATTTAAATTTCGAACTGAGCTTAGAATGATGAGTTTTGATCCCATCTGACCTAGCCTGCTCATTAATAAAATATTAATATTAATTTTATGTTATTTAGATGCAAAATAAACTACAAAAATAATAAAAGAAAAAAAAGTACATATATATACACACTTCTTTTTAAGGCTTAAGCTATAACATTTGCTTAAAGACTACATTTATTTTACATTTGAATTTCATTAATGTCTTAAATTCAAATAATTATTGAAATATTTAAAGAATTTAACAGCCTTCAAAAAAATAATTTAATAGGCGGTATGTGTTGGGTTAAGTGGGTGAATTTGAAATTTTGAAATTCATTTATGCTGTGTTTGGTTGGGGGATTTGGTTGGAAAGGAAAAGGAAAAAGGTGTGTGAAACTATGTGAAATATAGGCATGATTTATTTGCATTTCACCTGTTTTTTTCATTTTTCTTTCCAAATCCCTCCTCAAATCCCTCCAATCAAACATAGCATTAAGATCGGATTTAAATGGTTAGATTATACCTAATCCAGAGTTGGGCCAAATTTAAAATGACACGCATATTTGTATTATATAGTGCAAGTTTAGCTCGATGATTGTTCACCCTTATTACAAACAAATTGAGTTAATTTGAATACAAAAGTATTTAAACTCAATTTGCATATTAATAGAGATCAAATTTAAACTTGAGCTCAGCTCAAATACAATGTGGAAGAAGCTCAAGGTCGGCTTGCTAAAGATGAGGATATTCATACCATTTTATTATTGACTTTCAATTTTCTTTCCTCACTTTGATCTTTAACAAAAAAAATAAAATTTTCCATTTATCACTGAATATTAGTTTACCCTCTTTAATCTTAAAATTATACATTTAGACTCCTTAATTATAAAAAGTCATAAAAGAACTCTCTTTTGGAGGGGTGAAAATGACATAATTTCAATAATTGAAGGGTTTATTTATACAGTTTTAAAGTGTAATTAACCCTTTTTTTTATTCTCCAAGCTTGAAAATTTTGAAAAATGCTGTATTTTTTAAACTTTTTTTTTTTTCTCTCTCTCAATATTTCTAAAACCCAGACCAAAAACAGAAAACAAAAATATATTTCTGTACAGCAAACTGTTTATTATAAAGAAACAGTTTGCCAATGATGATCCAAACGCCAACTGGTTTGGGTCGGTGATCCTATAATTTCTTTTAAATTTTATCAAAATAGAGTTTCAAATGAACTGAGTTTCTCGTGAGTAAGGTTTTATTTTATAAGGATTTGATCATCCAAGTGAGTTACAATAACCTCTAAATGCACTCCAAAAAAATTATTGAACATCCCAAATTCAAATTATATTGCCCAAACCTTAAAACTTTATAAATTGAATTTAGATTGCTAATTGCACCCTATCTTTCATAGCTAGTTGGATGCCCTTGGTTTTTTTGGTATTGTCAAGAACACCATTTTTTGATAGTTAGGGTTCAACCCTAGACTTCATGAGCAGACCACAAAGCCCTACCACTAGGGTGGGGATCATTTGATGATGTATAATTGGGATAAAATGGCTACACTAAAAAGTTCTACCAAACAAGCAATTCCTCCAATTCAATCTGTTCCTACACTAGCCAAACACCCTCACAAATAATTGTACTAGTGTGCCTATCTTTGCTATTATTCCTCTACAATTATTGTACTTGCACTTGCATTTCTTACCACCCATTATTTAGATTCATCTCCCTCATTCAAATACAACAATTTAATTACCAATTTGAGAAATGTTACTACAATGAGTAATTTCATTTTCTCACAATGAACATATTTTCAATGGTCTTTGAAAGCAACAAATTTATATGCACTAACTCATCATTTTTAAGTAGTGTTTAATTTATTAGAATAAATTTAGACATGAATAAGATGATTGTTTCTTAACCTCCTAATAAAATGGCATTCTCCTAAATTGATGAATCTGTAATTATATTTCTTTTACTGAACTAAATATGAGAATACGTATTTTGACAAAACAATCATTCTATTTCAATTTTCATTCTAGTTAACCAAAAACTATGCAAGTTTTATTTTTCCAATTGCAGCTCTATGTTGCCAGAGCTTAGTAGCCATTGGATAAGGTTTAGCATGAGAAGTTACTTGGAAAATTCATTACGTGATAGTGTGTCCATCTAATAATAAAGGGACACGCATATCTGAAAATAAAGTGACCATGAATCTCTTTATTATTAAAAGGCATACCACGTGTACTATAGATTAGACCTACTAAGTAATTTTTCATTTTGAACCAATCGAATAGCAAGGTCACAAATGCAATTTTCATTTCTCTTAGTAGGGTAAATTTCTAATACCTCTCATTTTTCTTTCAAATTTTCATTGAATTCTATTAACGCCTCATTCACCTCTAACAAAAACTGTGAGAAAAATAAGACTATAAAAATTTTAAATTTGTGTGAAAAATAATACTGATAAATTTTGTGGATAAAGTAAGCACTTACAAGACTTGCATAAAATTAGGAACTCAATTAATACATATCTGCAAATATAAGTAGTCTGTAAAAGTTATAAAAATTTATTGTTGTAATCAAATGGCAATTTGAGAAGCTAGCTAAAAGCTAATTTTTAGCTTTTAATTCATTTTGAGTTATATATTAACTCTTATATTTTTTATACACAAAAGGATAAAAAAGTCAAAAAAAAAGTTTAAAAAAATTAACTTTTAACCAATTTTCTAAATATTTAAAATGAATGTAAAACTATACCACTTTAAAATGTGTGATTTAAATATTATTTTATTTTAATTTTAATTCTAACTCTAACGACTGAATTATATACTTGGCTTACAGTGACTCAAAATTTATATATGTTTGTATATAATTACTTAAAAAAAATTATGATAAAATTTTCCAAATTAGAATTCAAGAAAGGGACGAAAAGTCAAAATTTTAGGTATATAGAGTGAATCAAGCATAGAATACACAGATATAAAATAAAAATAAAAATTTCACTTTGCTTGGTTATACTTTTCTAAAAATACTTTTCAGAAAATTTTATTTTTTTATTTTTCGTATTTTTTTGTTTTGCTGAATTTTTTAAATATTTTAAGCAATTTTTTTTTTTTACTTTTTAGACGCACCTAACATAAATATACTTAAAAAGTAAAAAATTTATGAAAAAAACCTTTTAAAAATTCACTAAATACCAAAAAAATACAAAAATTCAATACATTTTTTATATTTTCATATATTTATTAATTTAAAAAAATATTTTTTTCACAATTTTTTTACTTTTTAAATACATCGAAGTAAGATGCATCTAAAAAAATTTAAAAAAAATGTTTAAAATTTTAAAAATATTAACTAAAAATAAAAAAATACGAAAATCAAAAAACTCAATTTTCAAAAAATTTAAACCAAACACTGATTCATATCTATAATTGTAAAATTTGTCTTATATCTGTATATTTTGTATTTTATTCTCCATTTGTACGTAGTGAGTAAATCTATTTTCATATACTAATTCTCCACCGCTCATACACTTCATAAAATTGTCTTAGAATGAAAATATTATAATACACTTATCTTCTTCTACTTAAATCTTTATTCTAAAATACCACAATCATCCTCCATGGCAAATGCCGTCTCTCTCCTATGCCATTCCCTCTTGTTGCCTCTTTTGTCTATGATCACTTTCTATCATTAACCATATACTCCTACAAACATCCCTCGGCAAATTATATTCACTTTCGAGATTGACGGTAGAGGTTTAGCATAAAAGAAGGTAAGCTAGGAGTGACAATGGTGATGAAGGGTTGAAAATGGTGGCAACAGAGGTGAATGAGGAATGGATAAGTAGAAGAAAAATTAAAATTTTGAAATTAAAAAAAAGAATATTATTAAAATAAAGAGATGTATAATGAAATTTTTTTCTTTTAATATAATTAGTGAGAATGTGTTCATTAAATGTGTGTTATGAAAAAAATTAAGATAAATTATTAATAGGTCCTAATAGCCGGATTTAATTCACATCAAGTCCTATTGAAAATAAATTTTAATAAAATTATTGTTAAAAATAATTTTTTGTGACATTTTTTTATATATGTCGTTAAAAATTAACAATTAGTGACCTTTTTTGTTACGATTTTTATAAATTAACGCTAAAACTTACAATCAATGACGTTTTCTTTGACGAAATTTTAAAACTGTTGTTAAAAGTTAAAAATTAATTACTTTTTTTGACGATTTTTTTAACCTATCGTTAAAATTTAGAATAAATTACAAATACACTCTTAAGGTTTGATTAAAATACGAATCGCCCCTGTAGTTTTAAAAATTACATTCCACCTCCTGAGATTTTTAATTTCATAACAAATTGCTCATTTTATTAATAAATCATCAAGTCAATTAACACTTTTTCATGATGTTAAAAATATGTTTCAATTAATAATTTAGGTAATTTTATTATTATATAGGAGAGTAATTATAAATTTTATTTTTTTAATTAATTCTGTTAAATAAAATAAAAAAATTCTAATAAGGGGGTATTTGTAATTTTTCAAATCACTTGAGACAATCCGTATTTTAAGCAAATTTTAGAAGATGTATTTTTAATTTATCCTAAAATTTATAATTAATGATATTTTTTGTTATAAAAATTTTAAATTATTATTAAAAATTAACAATTATTAATTATTATAAAATCTATTAAATAATAAAATCTATACGTACACCTCAAAAAATTAGTGTTCGAAAAAGAAGAATCCGGACGTAACGTAGCTGGCACAAAAGTTGCCCTGAGCTGACAAACCGACAAGATGGTGACCTCATCAGGCGCAAGTTAGCACCGACATATCACTCCTGGACTTTTCTTTTTTGTTTTGTTTTGTTTTGTTTTTGTTTTTGTTTTGTTTTTATTCATAATAATGCTATATATACTAATTAATGTACATATTAATATACTAACACATGATGTTACATTATTTGTAAGTTGTATAATAAATGTTGTCAATAATATATACATTAATTAGTACATGTAGTACCACTGTTTTAGTCAAGTGGAAGGGACTGTTTGGGAGGTGGCAACTTTAAATGCTTCCATGTGATTACAAAATTATGTAGAAACCCTCCTCATGAGGTCTTTTGACTTGGCCCACCCTCCCCATTAATGAGTTTACTCCCAACAATTTCACATCCAAACAATATCATTAGCTACTAACGTATCTTACAAGTTTATAATACAATATCAACATTAAGGCCAAGTTTGGAAAGATTAAATAAGTGTACTTTTTGTCTTTTTAGACTAAAAAATTGAGGTTGAAAATATGGATGTTTGGGTTAACTTTTTGACTTTTTATTGAAAAATGTGTAATAAAAAATTGTAAAAATTGATTTGTAAGGAAAAATTTGAATTGGGAGTTGTGCAGCCGTAATTGTTGACTTTTGGTGAATAGTGTTAACTTTTTAACTTTTTGAGTAACTTTTTGACTTTTTGGCTTTTTTGAGAGTACCCAAACGTAGCCTAAATGGTGGGCTAGAGTCCTATTAATATCTAATGATATACATTATCCATATTAGGTGTCATATCTCATTCATTACATAGATAAAGTCCACTGTATGGGGGATAATTGTATTTGTGATTGAATTTTATACACTTTAGTTAAGTTAGTTTAGTTGAGTTTAAGATTTTATGTGAAAGAGGTTATTTTAGTAACTTTTTAATTTTTTTAGATAAAATATAGGGTAAAAAAAATTAGCATGTTTAGAATGATTTTTTAATTTTTTACAAAAAGACGTGCAAAGAGTAGAAATAATTTTTTTTTTGACTTTTTAATATAATTTATAAACTTTTTAATTTTTTTAATGACTTTTTAACTTTTAAGCTATTGCAGACAGTTTTCAAATGAGGCCTAAATAGGTTAAATAAGTAGACAAAATATTAGATCTTAACTATAATTATTTTATTTTATTTTTTTTCCTCACAAAAGTCAAAAAAAAAAAAAAATCAAAACAAATTTTTTAGTCACAGGTTAAAAAATAGTCCAAACACTAAAAAGTCAACTGAATTTTTTTTTGCTAAACGGTAACTAAGAATTTTTGTTATGTTAGTGAATGTTTGTGTAAGCTTTGCATTTGGTTTACTAGACAAGAATAGAATGATTATTGTTTTAAATTATTGAATTGTGATTCCATATAGGCTTATTAATTTGGCTAAAACTAATGAAAGGCCTATTTTTTTTGGATTAACTTTTTTCTTTTTTGAATTTTTTTAAATTTTGAGCCCATTTTTTAAAATTGTCTAAATTTAGACAAATCTAATTTTTTTTTTAAAAAAAAAAATTCAATTTTGAAAAAAAAATCTTAAATATAAAATAAATAAGTTTTTATTTAAAAACAACTTACATATATTAACCTATTCTTGTATTTTTTTAGACTCTTAAAAAAAATTTAATTTTAAATATATATATATATATATATATATTGTGATCGTCTAGTTGAGAAAAAGACAATTTAAACGAAATTATCAAATTAAAAACCCAACAACTCAACTTGCAAAAGAAGCCATAGAATATTACGTATCTTTTATTTTTATCAAACCAAACATGAAAATAAAATATTACATATCTTTCATTATTATCAAACCAAACATGAAAATAGATATTCTGATAAAATGATGATTCTTTTACAATTAAACAAACACAGCCTACCACATTGTTTAGATTTCACATTTGTGAAGAAAAGACGTTATTTCCCACTTGTTTTTATTTTCACTTTTATTTTTCTTTATTTTATTTTATTTTATTTTTTGATAAAAGGGGTAGTGCACTCAGGCAGTAATGAATGGTATTTCAACCACCCAAACCACCCCTTAATAACAAAACCAACCATCAATTAAAAGCTCACCCTCCACCCCAACCCAACCCTTTACAATGACAATATTGCCCCTTCTCAAAGGAAAAAATTACCATGGTCTTGATTGATGGAGATTGAACTATAACAACTAACAAGATAAACAATGAAGACAACACAAGTACGACAATGGTATTCAAGAAGAAAAGATGAAATGAACCATTTTATTAATGAAATGATTGGGCAATGAAAGAACATTAATAACATCATCATCATTTTCATTCTGCCCCAATGGCTTCCATTGTTTTGTGTATATATCATCATATATGTAATGTACATATCCTCATCTAAAAGCCAGCCAGCCACCCTTCTCTCTTTATCTCTCTCTGGAGGTCAGCTAAAAAAGCCGATATGATGAATTGTACATATCTTTTAATGAACATGGAGAAACTAGAACAAGGCTGGCCTACATGAAATGAAAAAAAGTACTTTGGAGGGGGAGAAAAAAAGAAAAAAAAAAAGGAAATGGAGACAGCGGGAAGATGGAGCCGGAGAGAAATAAGAAATGAATAAATAAATAAAAACAGCGAATAGAACTAAATTTATCTCTCCCTGGGTTCTACTGGCATTGGCTCCTAATGATATTGCTATGTTGTAGTAGCTCAGTTTTTGTCACAGATAACTCGTAGCGAAGCTTGGTGTTTGGGAAGCAAGAAAAAAGGGAGGATGAACAATAGTACAGTGTACAGTCTCATGTATACTAAAAACTGTAATGCCTCACCGAGGACTCCAACACTTCTGGGCTCGGGCAAACTATTTCCTTAACTCGGCTTCCATTCTTGTAAATCTTGAATGTTGGTACAATCCTAACTTTCTCAGCAACTGCAATAGCCATGCTCTCCTCCACATCCACCTTTTATTGAACATCATCATACACAACAAGAAATGTTTCAGTTGAAGTAGATGAAATGAGGATCAACAAGATATAAGGGTTGTTTGCTGCAATAGTTTATTTTTTTATTTATTTATTTTGACAGTCTAAACCAAATTGTTTGGTGCAGTTTCTACTTACAGTTTATTAAATAAAATAGCTTAAATAAGATGATTGCTTGGAAGTTAGGAAAGATGTTTTCGCTTCTACTTTCTAATTATCAACTTACAGTTTACAAACAGTTACACCAAACAAGCTCATAAGACGTAGATGATTTACCATGAAGAAATTTATGGATGGGTAACGTCCACATAGTGTATCGATGAATGGAGATATCTCCTTGCACTGCAGGTTTGATGCTGCGTTGAAATGGACTACAGAAGCACCTGTTATTCCAAATTGTACCTTCAAGGCAATGCAATTTGAGGAAGGAATGAATTAAAAAGGGTGAATGTGGGATGACATACCGGGAGAAGATATTGCAGCCCTGAACTGCTCAAGACCAGATACTAACTCCACTTCCCCGCCAAACTTCATATTAGAAATGTCTTCCCCTCGGGATTTCTTCAATGCAACTTGGGCATAGAACATAGACTCGGCAACCTCATTGTCATTTGGGAGAACCCTCCTCAAGACCTCGTAATCTCTAACAGCTTCAGCCCACCGCTCAAGCTACAATCCACATTGTTCAAAAATCAATTTAATGTCACTCACAAACCAAAACTAGAGAACTGAATAATTTATAAGGGTTCAAAGCATGGTTTTAAATAATGGTATTAAGATGTATCAATATAGGTGATATAGTCATAAATCAGCCAATATCGGAAAAAATTAGATAGCATAGGCCGATATATTGATGAATAACGATATCAAATGTCCAAAATCTTGATACATAAGGACAGATATTTAAAATCTTAGTTCAAAGTAATTTTACCTTGTTGTTTGAGGCAGCTCGTCTAAGAAGGGCTTTGGTGTAGTTGGGCTGGAAGTGTAGAGCTTGGTTGCAATCATCAACCGCACGCTCCCACAGCCCAAGCTTATACCAACAAGCTGCTCTGTTGCAATAGAGAACCGAGTTCGAAGGGTCAAGCCTGAGGCCTTCTCCGTAAGCAGAACAAGCTTCAGTGAACCTTTCAGATTTGAAGAGATCATTGCCACGGACCCGAGCCCTTGACACCAGCCTGACATTGTTGAGCAGAACTGAGATTTCAATATTTCGAGGATCAATCTGCCCTGCTTTCTCAGCGGCTGTAACTGCATTCTCAAACCTGCAACACATCCATCATCCATCCTCACTCTCCCCCATAACCCTTATTTCTTTTTTTCACAATGACACAAAATTTCTGAACTCACCTTCCAAAAGCCATGTCAATCTGTGCTTGGACAAAGAATAGGTATGCTTCGGATAGCATCCCAAAAAATTTTGACTGCGACAAAGAACGAGTGGATGGTTCAAATTTAGGAATGCTTGATAGGCTCAAATTGGCATCTTCTAGTTGGTGGAGCTTCAAAAGGGCTTCTACTTTACATATATGTAGCTGTAAATTCAATTTGCACAAGTTCAACAATTTTACCATTCTATTGCATCTATCTCTACAATCACGATATTAGAAAATTGAAGACATCCCAATGGGCATTGGTTAAGGTGGGAAAATGTGTAGAAGTGTATTGAAATATGTATAAAATGTATAGGGACATGTAAAATGTGTATTGAAAACTTTTTTGACATTATTTGAAGCTTAACCAACACCCAATGGGTGGTGGTTAGTGAAACCCTAGAAAAATTGAGGAATTGCCTCACCTGAGGAGAAGCATCAGCTCCAGCAGCAATGGTAGCGTCACCTTCCCTCAGTGCACTTTTCCAATCACAAATCTTCCGGGCATCAGTGCATTTGCTTAAATGCATTTCTACTTCTTGCAACCTCTGCAACTCATTTGCATCTGGTTGATATCCTGGAAAACAAAGGTGCCTCCTGGCATTTTCAACCTGCCCTAGACTATGATCCTAACAGGAATTAGATTGTTTGTTGCACAATTATGCAGGAGAAATAACAGAAATTGCAATAACCTAAAAACAAACAAAAACCAAAAGAGCATTGAAACATGCGAAGGTAGAACTTCTTCAAAGGGTTAAGATGATATCTCATGATTAATAACCGACAAACAAGTTCAACTGAAGGATCCATACTTAATTGCCAAATGACACAAACAAGTTCAATGGAATGGAAATACTCCTCAAGTAAAGAAGTGAAAATTTTAAAATAACCTAAAAGAGGAAACATTTATCGATTGCCAGCATAAACCCAAGAAGCAAAACTGTCCTGATAACCCATTAATCTTAAATGCTCAACACAGCCAAAAACAAACTCCATGATTCGAATCACTCACAAAAAAGACCCAAAAAAACCAATTCATTACTCTACGCAATAATGCTATAGTGACCAAATTTCATCCCATGAATCACCAATGCATTAAGCAGATTATCCATAATTCATTCACTGTAGCATCATTGTAATCTAAGTAACTTAAATAAAAGAGATAACATGGTCAAGTTGCTGCTTAGAAAACAAGAATTCACCAAAAAAGCAAAAGGAAAGAACAACAGTTAACTAGTTTTAAAAACAATGAGAGACCAGTAACAAAGAGCAACACAAAGAGAATATAGTACAGTGAGACTACACACAACAGAACAAACAGGCAAACCACAAAACAAGAGATCATCAACATGAACTGGATCTGACAAAAGATAAGAGAGAGAGACGAAAAAAAAAAGAACAACCATTGTCACCAAAGTAGACCACAAATTCACACAGACCCACGTAAAGAACAGCCATTTGCACTGATTTATGAACGTATAGGCAAATTAACAAGCACATAGAGTGCAAAAAATTGAACCTTTTTTAATGTTTAGTCACTCACCGAAGAAGAAGAGATCCCAAACGATGGTGAGCCTTGACATATCTTGGATCCAACCTAATGGCCTCCTCGAATTCCCTCACCGCCTCCGCTAATCGCCGGAGACCCGTCAACGCCACCGCCTTATTGAACCGGTACGTAGCATTTCCCGGCGAAATAGCAATCGCACGATCATACAAACTCAATGCCTCACCCAAATTCCCAATCTTGTACTGCTCATTCCCTGCCCTCTTCACCTCCTCCGGATCGAAACTCGACATTGCGCTCCTCCCTGAATCTCCGCCTCTCGATTTGTTGGCGCCACCACCACCACCTCCATCTCCGCCGCCCAATTTGACGGCGGTGCCGCCCCGCATTATGCTTCCATGGCCGTAATTGACGGTTCCTGAACCCAAAACTTCGGTTTTCGAGCTCCGACTCGCCATTCCCGTTTTCAAAATCTTTCCCGAAGGACATATATTGCCTGTCGGAAGTACATTGACAAGCGGAGAAATGACTGAGCTACCACCGGAATAGATTAACGGTTGGGTGTTCCCGGAATCGGGATTTCCGGGGACTGTTCTGAAGCATCGAGAGCCTCCGGCGGACTTCGGGGAGCTCTCGACGGAGCCAGAAAGCTCGCCGGAGTGGTTATTGGAAGCCTTGTTGGATCTATTACGCCCGGAGACCGATCCCGAAGACGAGCTCGAACTAGTGCTAGTGGTGGAGCTAGTGGTGGTGGTGAGTCCACTCGCTGCGGGTCCACTCGATCGCCGAGTCGTCAAGGGCGATACAGGGGAACCCAGATCGAGTTCTCTGAAATCGGGTTTGTTGGTGGTGGTGGTGTCGTCGTCAAAGGTCATCGAGTCCCGGAATCGATCGGGGAGTGTATTGAGCCCTAGTTTCGAAATGGGTTTCTGAGAATGCGACATTTTGGAGTAAAAAATGAAGGATTGATTCACCCACTTCCTCTCTCAATGATTAAAATTCTCTCTCTCTCTCTCTCTCTCTGTTTCTCAGCAATGTGTGTGATTGAATCGACAAGAACACCACCAAACAAGACAGAAACAGAGAGCTTTTGAAGAAGACATGTAGAGAAGGAGGAAAAAAAAGAGAAAAAGAGATGGGGATCTCGTGATTTAAAAGGGAGAAGCAAAGAATGAATGTGAATGGTGTTAGAAAGAGAGAGATTTGAGAGAGAGAGAGGGCGGGTTTTACAGAGAGAGAGAAAGGGGAACAAGAAGAAGAAGAAGAAAAGAGAGAAGAAGTAAAAGAAAAAGAAGAGAGCTTTTTCTTTCTCTTCTCTCTCACCTGCAGCTTCACGAGACAGGTTTCACTTCTCTCTCTTTCTCATCTCACTCTCTGTTTCTCTCTCTCTCGCTCTATAGTTTTTGTTAGTAGTAGATGTTCTTCTTCTCCTCCACATCTGTCGTTTGGATTTCTCTCTCCTCCTCCATCTTCCATCTGCCCCTCCCTCTCTCTCTCTCGATTCGGACAAATATGATATTTCATGTGATAACAAAAAAAAATATTGGACTGGGTTTTTTGTCCACTCATATGAATTGTAAATTTGTCAAAAAAAAAAATTTTTGTGATGTTGCATGTATCGAATTTTGGACTATTTTTTTTTGAAGACGACTATAATTAATTTTTTAATTAAAAGTTGATTGTCATCAATTTTTTATGAAAGAGAAATGAGTTATAATTTGAGAAGTGAATTATAACTTATTTTTTAAAAAATCCCTTTGTTAAAGTTGGAATTTGTACATGACAATTGTTTGACTAATCATTTAAAAATAAAAGTGACAATCACCAGTGACAGATGTTACACCGATTATTAAAGTGATAATTCGACTGATCATCCGACTTACAAAAATTTAAACGATTCAGATAAATTCAAATTTTGAATCATTTTTATTTATATTTATGTATAAATTAATCCTTAAAAAAATGAATAACTATAATTGTATGATTATGCCCTCGTTTATGAATCCGGTTGATGATGGCTCCAAAAAAATATACAAAAATATTAATAGTGTGTTTGGTGGGAGGATTTGGGAAGGGATTTGCAAAGGGAAAGGGAAAAGGTGTGTGAAACTATGTGAAATTTAGGCATGTTTTATTCATATTTCACCTACCTTTTCCATTTCCCTTTCCAAATCCCTCATCAAATCCCTCAACCAAACACAACATAAAGGATTTATACTCTCAATACAATTTTTAGATATTGCAAACAGTTTCACAAATTTTAATATACTTTTTAATATTTTTCTTATATTATTATCACTAATATAATAATATCATTTAATTGCTATGGGGTTACTTTTGACTTTTTATTTTTTAATTATAAATGATCTATAATTTTAATAATATTGTGTTTTATACATAAACATAAATAATAATAAAAATTCTACAAATTCACAATTCATACGAGTGGACAAAAAATATTGGGTTATTTTTAATTAGGATTAATAATATACAAATAAAAAACTTATATAGAATTTCTAACAAATGATGTGGTTAAAATTTCACTTTTAATTTATATCTCATTTTTCATTTCACAGCAATGTTAGCATTTATGAAAAAAAAAATTGGAAAAATATATATTGAAGTTACACCCAGGTCGAATGTTCGATTGTAGGCACAACTAGTCGATCACGCGGCACGTCTTCGCAATGAATTTTGTGAAATAATTTTCATGATTTCTAGACTTTTTGTTTACTTAGGTTTTGTTTGGAAAGTAATAAGCGGTGTTTTAGAAAGTTAGTAAAAAATTAATTTTTAACTTTTTGACTTTTTTAGTGATTTTTTTGACAAAAAATTGGATTCTTTTGGATAAAAAAAATTGACTTTTTTGGCTAAAATAGTTAAAAATCCAAAAAGGTGGCTTTTTTAACTTCTTTCCAAAGTGCCTATAATTTTGACTTAAAATCAAAAAGTTATTAAAAAAATCAAAAAATTTATAATTTATATAAAAAAGTCAAAGACTTTATTTTCTCTCTACTTTTTACGTATCTTTTCGTAAAAAATCAGAAAGTCACTTTAAACATATAATTTTTTTTTACCTCATATATCAGCCAAAAAATTTAAAAATTACTAAAATAACCTTTCCCAAAACGAAGCCATAATTATTCAATAATTCCTTAATATTGTTCTATTTTTTGTCTCATCTATTTGTAATTGGTAAGTGACATTCAAAATTTTATATTCCTTTCTTCTGGAGATGGTGAGATTGAGACCCATATTCCATTTTATTTCATATGGCCAACAAAAATGGGTGTGACAAAAGTTAAAATGGTAATTCATTACAAAATTATTGTAATGATCCCTCACAAACCATTGAATAATTTTCTCCCGTGTTCAAAAAGATTTAGCCTCCGTTTGGAAAGTGGGTTGGCTTTTTGACTTTTTGACTTTTTTAACTATTTTAGCATGGGCTAAAAAGCTTGATTTGGGAAGAGCTTTTTGACTTTTTGATTTTTTTGACTTTTTTGTGAGAGAAGAGTGTAATGATTATGGGTTGGATGTGATGTTTTGTTTTTTGTGATTAAAATAGCCTATTTTATCTTTTGTGGCTAAAATAGCCAAAAAAACTCAGAAAAGCCCTTTCCAAACGGATCCTTAAATAGATAATTGTTGGGGAACTTACTGATAAGTTCCATGTAACAAGTTCAAAAACCAACTAATCCCAAAACAAAATACTTGCACCAATTAGTCCAACACATTTTTAATTGTTACCAAAAAATCTTTTTTTTTTTTTTTAATTTATAGACACTGTTCACATCTTACTACCGTCGGACTTCCGTTTAACGGTCGCCGGAGACTCACCGGAATGTCTAGAATATTGCCGGAAAAAAAAAATAAAAAAACATGTTATGAAACTGTAAAATTTTACAGTTCTAAAGAATGTTATAAAACTGCAAAATTTTACAGTTTTAAACCATGATTCATTCCAGCACCAAAAAAAAATTTGAAACTGCAAAATTTTACAGTTTTCACCGCCTGTAACTAAAACTCGAAAACTGCTTGTTCAGAATTCGAAAATTTTCTCCATTAGAACAGAAAAACAGAAGTGTATAGCAGAGAGAGAAAAAAAAAAAAAAAAAGAGATCGAAGGGGAAAGACGAATGTCTAACCAAATCTGTGTAGATCTACTCAGATCTGATGTAGATCTGAGTAGATCTATATCAGATCTAAGTAGATCCATTCATCTTCTTCGTCGGAAAATATATCATCTTCTTCGTCGGAGTTGATTTTAATGCTTGGTGGTTATCAATGAACCCCGATCAATGGAGAAAGATATGATCACCGGTGGTCCTCTTCCATGACAAACACGGTGACAGAAAAATGTAGAAAAAAAAACGAGAGAGGAAAAGACTTTTGGGTGTAGTGAAAAAGTTATGAGATTAAATGGAGATCACATGTTTCCCATGGGACCTATGGGTAATTTCCCATAATTGTTAGAGGAAAATATTATGATATACAACTTTCAAAGGTGTGTACTATTAGGAATGGCAATGGGGGGCAATAGGGTAGATATTAATTCCCCATCCCCATTCCCCTATAATAAATTTTCCCCATCCCCATTCCCCTATAATAAATTTTCCCCATTCCCCATTCCCCATGGGTACCACCCTCCCCATTTTTTAATGGGTATAGATTTTCCCCAACCCACTTTAATCTCCTTTTTTTTATTTTTTATACTTAATGTTAACAACTTTTTTTTTTTTTTTTTTTTTAAGTTCGCAACAAAAACTAAATATACCTTCAATCTTTTTTCTTTCTTTTTTAATATATTTAATGTTAACAATTTATTTTTATTTATTTATTTATTTATTTATTTATTTATTTATTTTTAAGGTTCACAACAAAAGTTAAATATACCTTCAATCTTTTTTCTTTCTTTTTTAATATATTTAATGTTAACAATTTTTTTTATTTTATTTTTATTTTATTTTTTTTAAGGTTCACAACAAAAGTTAAATTACCTTCAATCTTTTTTCTTTCTTTTTTAATATATTTAATATTAACAATTTTTTTTTTTTTAAAGGTTCACAACAAAAGTTAAATATACCTTCAATCTTTTTTCTTTCTTTTTTAATATATTTCATGTTAACAACCTTCTTGTTTTTCTTTTGTCTTTTTTTTATAAAGGTTTTAGCTAAATATACCTTCAATCTTTTTTCTTTCTTTTTTAATATATTTAATGTTAACAACTTATTTTTTTATTTATTTTTTTATTTTTTTAAGGTTCACAACAAAAGCTAAATATACATTCAATCTTATTTTATTTTATTTGGTTCAACAACAAAATCAACTACACATTAATTAATTAATTAAAAAGTTTGTTTTATAATAATCAAATATATAATTTTGAGACAATCAAAAAGTTTGTTTGAAGAAAGTGTTATAAGACTCATATTAAATTGTATCAGGGCATAAATAAGGAATTGTTAGCCACAGACAATTTAGACATTAAATCATCTTTCTCTTAACAAATTTGAACCATTCATTTTAATTTATCCAAAATCTAATTATACATTTAACAAATCTGAACCACTCATTTTAAGATATCCATGTATTACCACACCCAATCCATCCTCCATCTTCTTCCTTTAGTCCCCCACGAATTTTGTTGTTTGTTACTTTTAAAAAGCAAAAAATATTTTTTCAATTAAATTTTTACTAATTTCAAAACACCGTCACCACTATTCTCACTTTCACTGTCACACTACCATCACCATAGCCACTACCATCATCACTGCCGCCATCACCCCCACCACAATGTAACAATTTCTACTTTCACCTTCGTTCCATCACCACCACCACCAAATATAAAAAAATATATTTTGAATTTTTTTTATAAAAAAATATTTTTCATTAAAAAATATTTTCTATCTAAATAAATGAAGCATAACATTGGGAAACAAGTTGATTTCAGTTAAATCTGTTCATAACTAAGAAAAATTCTTTTAATTTAAAAAAAAAACTATTTAGTATGACTTTGTATCCCCTTTTTATTTTTCTAGCAAATAAATCTTTGTACCCATCATTTCTAACCAATCACAACTCATGCTTGTTTTGATTCTCTACAATTTCCTTATTTTCAAATACATTCATATATATATATATATATATATATGTTGTATAAATTGTGTGATAACATAAAACAAATAGATTCATACTCGTTAATTGAAATTTCAGAACATGCAAACCATTGTGAAAATTACAATACACAACAAAATAAAATAACATAGAAAAGCAAACCGAAACCTACACTAGACAGTGTCCTTAATTTTTTTTAAATAAATTTAAAAAATTCTAGATATGCATAAAATTTGACAAGAATAGTGTGACAATGTTAATTAATGTGTATTTGATTTTATTGTTGAGCCAAATAAAATAAAATAAGATTGAATGTATAGCTTTGGTTGTGAATCTTAAAAAAAAAAAAAAAAAAATGGTTGTGAACCTTAAAAAAAAAATTTATTACTTACCCAAAAAAAAAAATTAAAAAAATTAAATTAAATATATATTTAGCTTTGGTTGTGAATCTTTAAAAAAAAAAAAAAAAAATTGGTTGTGAACCTTTAAAAAAATTAAAAAAAGAAAAAAGATTAAATGTATATTTAGCTTTGGTTGTGAATCTTAAAAATAAAAAAAAAAAATGGTTGTGAACCTTAAAAAAAAAAAAAAAAAGATTGGAGGTATATTTAGCTTTGGTTGTGGATCTTAAAAAAAATAAAAAAAAATAAAAAAAAATTGGTTGTGAACCTGAAAAAATAAATAAATAAATAAAAAGAAAAAAGATTGAATGTATATTTAGTTTTGGTTGTGAATCTTAAAAAAAAAAAAAAAAAAAAAAAAAAAAAAAAAAAAAAAAAACATATGGGCAAATTAGTGGGTACCCATCGCCAACCCATCCCCTGTGAATATTTAAAGAATATCACCTACCCTACCCAATGGATAAAAAAAAGGGAAAAACCCATGTATTTGGGTTGGGTCTCCATGGATACCCACAGGGTAGGTTATCCATTGTCATCCCTATGTACTATATACACCTTATAATTAAGTGATATTTTAAAAAGTTGGTAAAAAATTGATTTTTTAATTTTTTTTGTGTAAAAAATAGAGAGATGATGTAACCCAAAAAAGTCAAAAAAATTGATTTTTTACCAACTTGCCAAAAGGGCCCTAAATAAAAAAATAATATAATTTTATACTTTTTAAGTCATAATTACAAAAAATGTCATAACCAAATACAACATGAAACATAATTAAAAAATTTATGAGTTATAACTAAAATAATGTCATAATTAAAGAAAAAAATTAATCATAATTAAAGAAGAAAACGGTATAACTAGAGATATATATAGTGCATCCTTTTGAGAGTGCATGTTGAAATTTTCCTTATTTTTGGAGAGATGATATCCAAAAAAAGAAGAAGTATAATTGTTGTAAGCCACTATTTAAATAACAATTAGGATTTAATTCTTCCCACTCTAATAGCTTTTCAAAGTAATGACAAAATTCTAAAATCTAGTAATCTATTTTTAAAATAAATACCCAAAAAATTGAGTCTACTCTTAACGATATGAATTTTTTTTCATTAGAATACTAGTCCATTTAGTAACGACTTTAGAAATTTTTTCAAGGATTCGTAATAAGTACTCCATAAATTTTTTTTTATGGTAGACATTCAAAAATTTAATTTTTTTTTTACCTTTTGAATCACACACAAATAAATAAGTAAGATAAAATTCTAACATATTGATATCACTGTTTCAAAAAATAAAATATAGATATAAAAATTTACATAAATATATTTTGTTTTTATCACTAGCATGATAAAAAAAAAATTAAAAAAATGAGGAAAGCTTATTTAATTTAAATTGAGGTAAGCTATAAAATTGTTAATCATCATTAGCATTCAAGTGGCACACTTGTTAAGAATTGTAGAATTATACAATTTTGTCAACAAGATACTTTGCACATGCTGAAGAAATAAAGCTCTAAAATAAGTCGTGTATCACAAAACATATATATTGATTAAAAGGTTGTGCGTTGAGTGTTCAAAAAAATAGATTGGGTGAGTGTTCAACTGTGGTAGGTGTTTGGAAAAAGTGTTAGAATGTTCAACATAAAACTTTAGACTGAATTACATATACATAATAAAAATTAAAAATACATAGGATGTGGATTCGCCCCCGAGTCCATTTGCATGTTCAACATAAAACTTTAGACCGAAACACATATATATAATAAAAAATAAAAAATAAAAATACATAGGATGTGGACTCGAGCCTGAGTCCATTTGTCTCTAAAACTATTTATTTTTTTTATTCTAATATGCTCTTAATTATTAAATTATACCTCTAAATTTTTACATTATTTAATGATCAGAGCTGTATTGAAACAAAAGGAAAAATTTAAAAGTAGAATACTAAATAGAAATTTAAGAAAAATAAAGTATAAAATTAAAATTAAGAGATTTTATTTCGGAAAATGTAATTTATTATTTTTTTTTTGTCATTCTAATTGTACCTTTTAATAATGATTGCTTTTTAATAGAAGGAATGCTAGAATAATTAAAAATTAAAAGAATAAGGTGAGGTAAAAGGTTGAAATTTAATACTAAAAAATCAAATAGATCAAATGTGATTGGTTGTTAAAAGTTAATAATAATATTTAAACATCTAATTATATTTGGATATATATATTTTTAAGGAACGTTATTAATAAAATTTTAAATAGATGTAGCATTATTCGAATTTTATATAACTACATTATTTGGGAGTTACTTTTCTCTATTCCACTTTGTTCCAAATTTTTTACTATACATAGTTATATTAATATCCTTTCATAGGAAATATACTTTGTGAAAAAATTAAAATTTTAAGGATATTGATGTAACTATATTTAATAAAAAAAAAAAAAAAAAAACTGTATTTAAAGCAAAATAAAGTGAGAATATCGACTAAAAAAAATAAAGTATTTATTATCTCTGGATAACAACTAGTACCTGAGAAATAATCCAACTTTCAATTTGGAATTGTACACAAGCAAAAAAACATTAAACAAAATTAGAGGTCAAGTCAACAGATTCGTCTAATTATGGATGTTACCTATATATTTTAAAGATCAATTAATTACCTATATTTTCATTATAATTTTATTTTATTTCCTATATTTTTAATTATAATAATTAATTCCTTACACTTAGTCAAGTTACAATGTCAACCTTATGCCTATCTCCAATTAATGAAGTTGAGAAAAATTAAAAATGAAAGCACTATAATGAAAGAACACTAATAAGACTAAACTAAAAGAGAAAAGACTAAAATAAAATTTTGATAAAAGTGTAAGAATGCTAATAAAACAAAATAAATATCACGCTTAGGTCTTGTTTGGGAATATATTATTTTAGTAATTTTTTTATTTTTTTATTAAAATATGAAGTAAAAAAAACTTGTATGTTTGAAATGACTTTTTAATTTTTTACAAAAAGATATATAAAAAGTAGAGAAAAAATAAAATCTTTAATTTTTTGATATAGATTATAGGCTTTTTAATTTTTTTAGTAATTTTTTAACTTTTAAACTAAAGCTATTCAGTGTGTTTGGTTTGAGTTTTCTGGATTAAGTTTTTTGAAAACTGAGTTTTTTGTTTTTCGTGTTTTTTTGTTTTTAGTGAATATTTTTTAAATTTTAAGCATTTTTTTTATATTTTTAGATGTACCTGACTTAGATGTATCTAAAAAGTAAAAAATTTGTGAAAAAATATTTTAAAAAATTAACAAATACATAAAAATACGAAAAACATATTAAATTTTCATATTTTTTTTGGTATTTTTTATATTTATTGAATTTTTAAAAGATTTTTTCACAAAAATTATACTTTTATGTATAAGTGTGTCTAAAAATTTTAAAAAAATTACTTAAAATATTTTTAAAAATCAATAGAAACAAAAAAATACAAAAAATAAAAAAATAAAATTTTTTAAAAATTATTTTCAAAAAAACGAAACCAAATAAGCTGATTACTTTCCAAGGCCTTAGCTTATATGACGAATTCAGTTAACTTTACTAACAATGGAAGGGTAACATTTACACCTCGGTTTAAAATAAAAGAAATTAAATTATCGCAATTGAAAGTGAAGGAAGTGAAGTGAAATTATAATGAAAGTGCACGGTAGTAATTGTAATTAACCCTTTAAAGATTCTGAAATGCGGAAATTGTGTACTCTGCGGAACAAAATATTAAGCCTCCGTTTGGGAAGTGGGTTGGCTTTTTGGTTTTTTGGCTTTTTTAGCTATTTTAGCCTGGGCTAAAAAGCTTGGTTTGGAAATGGCTTTTTGAATTTTTGGCTTTTTTGACTTTTTTTGTGAGAGAAGAATGTAATGATTATAGGTTGGATGTGATGTTTTGTTTGTTATGGCTAAAATAGCCTATTTTGTTTTTTGTGGCTAAAATAGCCAAAAAAGCCTGAAAAAACCCTTGCCAAACACAGGTTAATCTGTTAAAATCATATTAATTTGTATTAATTTATATCATTTTATTTGTTAATCGTGATTTAAATTTTAAAATTTATAATTTACCTTCGAAACCATTCTGCTCTATTATAATTGATGTATATATTTTTTTTAACCTGTAATGAAATATCAAAATAAAAATATGTATGAAAAATATTTAATATATAAAATTTATTACAAATTAGTAGTTATATATATGAAAAATATTATATAAAATTAGTTTTTATTATATATATAAAAAATATTATGCAAATTAGTGTTATATATTATGCAAAGACGTGATAATTGGTTAAAATATTCTTCAATCCGCTAATCCGTCCAAAATCGCTCAAATTGTAATTTGTCAATCCTCTAATCCGCTATTCGATTTATAATTTTACTCTCAAACCATCCGAATCATACTACGTACACCTCTACCTCTAATGAATCACAAAAAGATTATTTTTACACTATTTTACTCTAAGTATATTTATTTCTTTGTCATTTATTGTACATAGTTATATTAATACACTTTTACACAGAATACACTCTCTGAAAAAATTAAAATTTTAAAGATATTAATGTAACCATGTATATAATAAAAATAAATAAGTTAGCCTCCGTTTGGGAAGTGAGTTGGCTTTTTTGACTTTTTGACTATTTTAGCCTAGGGCTAAAAAGCTTAGTTTGGGAAGGACTTTTTGACTTTTTTAACTTTTTTTTGTGAGAGAGGAGTGTAATGATTATGAATTTGATTTGATATTTTATTTTTTGTGACTAAAATAGTCTATTTTATTTTTTATGACTATTTTATCTTCTAACCCACCAAAACTAACTTCCCAAACTATCCTTCGTATATTTGAATCAAAGTAAAATGAGAATCGAGACTTTTTTTTTTTTTTTCCTCAAAATAAGAATTTGGAAGGCTACCTAGAAGATTTCGGCCTATTGAGATTTTTTTTTTTTTTCCCTCAAAATAAGAATTTGGAAGGCTACCTAGAAGATTTCGGCCTATTGAGATGACAGGTAATGATAATTTAATGGTTAAATTGATCATAGAAAAATGCCTAACACCCCCAGTGGGGGTCACTGGGGGTCGCCCCTGATAGGCTGAAAAAAAAAAATTTTTTTTTTTTTTTTTTTTTTTTGAAGTCCACCCAATGGCAGTGTGCAACCTGCCACTGGGGGTGCCCCCAGCTGGGGGTCTGTAGCATAGCCCATTGATCATATATTAAATAGGAAAAATGCCTAAGATCCTGAGCGGAGGTCACTGGAGGTCGTGTTTGTAGGAAGGTGATTGACTTAAAAAAAAAATTGTTTTTTTTTTTTTTTCAGCGAATGGGACGGCGCCACGTTACTGAGGGTCGACCCCCACTGGGGGTCTGAAGCACGGCCCATTAAATAGATTAAATATAAAATTAACATATTTGGGGATGTTTTGGGAAGCAAATAAAAATCTAACTTTTAGTTTTTTATCTATGAATAATGTTATGAATCATGAAAAATATATCATGAAATGCATCATAAAAAATTTTTATTCTTGATTAGTATGTCGTGTTTTATTGTATATGTAATCTAAAAGTGAAGAATCTTTCATGATCATTTTTATGATATTTTTTTCATGATCCCTACCATTACTCTTTATCTATTTTAAGTCTTATCACCTTTCATATTTTTTACTTAGAAAAAGACAAAATAAACTAAAAAAATCAAAAAATTAACTTTTTATCAACTTCTCATAATAACACTCAAAAGACAATCATTCCAATTAGTTTTTGAAGAATAATTTAAGAGAGAAAATAAAATTTTCTCTAATAATAAATATCTACTTTTTGACAATTTTCACTTTGTTCACATCATGTATGAAGTTATAATATAAATGCACATTGCTTTGAATCGATAGTAGGTAGGGACAATTTGGTTAATATTGAAGCTAATGAATGTCAAAACTATAATTTAGCTTAAGTTACAAGGAACAATTTAAACAAGTCTTCGTTATGACATGATGATGCCTTTTGATTTTTCTTTTGTTTCAAATAAATATGTTGTTTTGTGTCCCACAATTGAGATAAGGTACAAAGTGACAAATTTCATGATGGAGGGGGTTTGAAAGGTTAAAAAGCCTAACCAAACATAACGGCTCAAATGCCAAAAGACCCTCCACTTTTTCCTCTCTAAATTTGTGCTTAATTGTCAAACCTTCTTCACGAGACTTGTCGGTGTTTTTTGTGTCTTGAAATTTAGGACTAGTGTGAAAAGTGATTTTTTTTAAGTAAAATTTTTTATTAAAATATAATATTAAAATATTTAAAATGATTTTCTTAATTTTTTACAATATACATAATAAAGAAAAGGATTTTTTTTTTTTGACTTTTTTTATATAACCTTTTAGTTTTTTGAACAAAAACTTGCCAAACATGAGGGTGGGTTTAGGGTCGGATTTATTTAGTGTTTTTAAAAAATAAAAAAAAAATTAAAAGTTAAGTTTAAAAAAAAATTATCTTTTGTGAGTGAAAAAAAATTAATATGACATTTAATTTTTTTATTTGATGACAAATAACTTATTGACTTCTATTTTTTTTATAATGAAAACTAACTTTTTAGCATTAGCTCCATTTAGTCACTCCTTTCAATATAACTTGGTGGTTATTATCATCAGTATATTTAGGTTGTATTTAAATTTTAATCTTATAATAAACAAATAAATAAATAAGAGAAAAAGAGAAAAAGAAAAAAAGTGAATGGGTAATTTGAAAATGGAAAAGAAAAAGTGTAAGGCTTGTTGGGGGTCTAATATGGATCTTATTTTGTACATCATTTATGAAAAAAATCAATTGATTTGATAATTATAATCATATCATTTTATCATGTTTTTCCTTTAAAAAAATGAATAACAACTATGATTTTAAAACTAGACTTTGAAGACAAATGGTAAAATCATGAGGCTATAATTTTTTAAATTAACTTCATTTTTTGTATGAATAATGTACACGTGATGATCTAAAATATAAACTGATCAAACCATCAGAGTGAGACTCGTGGTAACCCTTATAGGATTCTAGTACTTGCAACGGATTTAAACAATATGGTCCAATTGGAAACAAGCCATACTCTAAGAAAAAAGAAAACAGAAAAGGAATTAGTGTGACAGAAAATTATTCAAACCTTATTCATGTTTAAAACTTTAAGAAAACTACAAGTCAGTCAGAAATGGGAGATAAAACTGCAACATTGTAAGAAACTTGTGTGATGTAAGTTTTAGTGTATATTTAAACACCCTAAAAACTCTCACCTCGGTTATTATTAAAGAATAATTTTGGTGTTATATGTTGAATTGTAGCTCCCTTCAAATTTACCATGGTTAAAAGATGAAGAATGAGCAATAACTTATTTATTTTTAAATTTGGCTAAAGTGGAAGATGGGATAAGGTAAAGAAGAGAGTAGGGGTGGAGTAGGGAGGAGCCACGACTACCGGTGGTGACTATGGTGGGTGGTAGTAGCCGTTGTGGTCAACTTCTTTCATTTTTTTGGTATAAAATTAGTTTAGTTTGAGTTTTCTGAATTAAATTTTTTGATAATTGAGTTTTTTGATTTTTGTCTTTTTTTTATTTTTAGTGAATATTTTTAAAATTTTAAATTTTTTTTTAGATACAACTTACTTAGATGTATCTAAAAAGTAAAAAATTTGTAAAAAAATATTTTAAAAAATTAATAAATACATAAAAATACAAAAAAAATGTACTGAATTCTTGTATTTTTATTTTATTTTATATTTTTGGTATTTAGTGAATCTTTAAAAGATTTTTTTTATAATTTTTTTACTTTTTAAGTGTATTTAGTTAGGTGTGTCTACAAAGTAAAAAAATTGCTTAAAATATTAAAAAATTCAGTAAAAATAAAAAAATACGAAAAATAAGAAAATAGAATTTTCTGAAAAATAGTTTTGGAAAAATAGAACCAAACAAGCTGAAGCATTCTTATTTAGAAGGGTAAAAAAATGGTTTCTTTTGTTTTTATTTCTGTATTCTCTTCTTTTTTTATGTTCTTCTCCAAGAAAATTAGTTAATGAACTAATAATATTATGATAATCTGCTATGCCGTCAACGGCAGCTATCGACGGAAAAATGACTAATTTCAAAGAATAAAGGAGGTGTAATTATGATTTCAAAAATATGAAGAGGATTTAAATGTAATTTATCCAATAACATATTAAGTGGTGTTTTGAAAAATTAATAAAAATTTGACTTTTTAACTTTTTGACTTTTTTGGCAAAAAGCTGAGTTGTTTTGGATAAAAAAACTGATTTTTTTGACAAAAAAACTGAAAAGCCAAAAAATTGAGTTTTTTAATGTGTTTCCAAAAGAGCCACGGCCAAAAAAACTGATTTTTTTGACTAAAAAAATTGAAAAGCCAAAAAATTGACTTTTTTAATGTGTTTCCAAAAGAGCCACGGCCTTTTTTCTCAGTAATTAGAAGAAGGGCTTCATCCGATCTGTACCTAAAAAATTACTTAAAATATACCTCACAACATTTTTTAAAGAAAAATTGTAATTATTGTCTTCTTCCTTGCTTGCTTGTACTTTACAGTTGGCATCATTTTAGTTTTTATATTTGGATGATGTACATATTAACAATGTAAGCTTAGATCAAGGAAACCAATCACATGAATCACATGATCCCCTTTTGTTCACAGTCTTATATCAAGCCCAATATAAATTATACACTGTCCCTCATGTTCCCTTTGTTTCCCAACCTCTCAAATCTTAACCCAAAATTGCCAGCCATTTGTCCCCTTTTGTTTCCTTCCTCTCAAATCCTAATCCTAAACCCTACTCCAACCACTACCTACAACTTACCACCACCAGCTCTGGTTACAAGAGAGAGAGAGAGTCACAATACAAGGTAAACAAGGTAGAAATGCGAGGTGCTAGGGAGCGTCTAGGGGGAAAAGAATGGGTAATTAAATATCTAAAAATTTAAGAGTTTTACAAACAAAATTTTGAAGTTTCACTTATTTTTCACTTTAGATTCCTGTATTTCAATTTTGACAAATTAAACTTTGAAATTCCATTCATATTTCAATATGCTTTCTCCGTCCATCTCCGTCTGTGTAAAGTAACAGAGGGGATTTAAAGTAAAAAATATGTGAAGCCTTGGGGTTTTTTGTGTAATGAACCATTTTTTAAAAATTGCAATCACTAAAAATAAAAAAGGATTAATTACAAAATAACTCTAAGGTTTCACATGCTTTTCACTTTAAATTTAAGTGCTTTTCACTTTAAACTCTTTCCGTTGCCTTATACAAATGGAGATCGATGGAAGGAATACATTGAAATACAAATGAAACTCTAGACTTTAATTTGTGAAAATTGAAACACTGAGATTTAAAGTAAAAGACGCGTGAAACCTTGAAAAAAAAAATTATAATTAACCCAAAATTTAATTTATAAAAAAATACTAATATAATATTTGAAATTAAACTCTTCAATTCGTCACTCCTAAACTACAGAGAAATGAAACTCCAAATGCAAGTGTGCACAAAACGTAAGCGATCTAGAGTATGTGATGTGTACTACTCTGACATTTATATATAATGGTAGACTATCAATAGGTCATAATAGTTAGATTTAATTCTCATCAAGTTTTATTTTAATACAATCGTCTCTAAAAATAATTTTTTGTGACAATTTTTTACAAATGTCGCAAAAATTAACAATTAGTGACTGTTTTTGTCACGAATTTTATAAATTGTCACTAAAATTTACAATTGGTGACTTTTTCTGTGATGAATTTTTTAAACTGTTGCTAAAAGTTGAAAACTAATGACTTTTTTGCGACTTTTTTTTAAATGGTCGCTAAAACTTGTAATTAGTGACATTTTTTTTGTGACAAAATTTTTAAACTGTCGCTGAAAATTAAAAATTAGTCACGTTTTTTAATAATATATGATAAAAAATATTATTAATTATCATAATACTTATTGGATCTATACGTAAGTCTCCTTACATATAATTATATCTAGACAATATCATAATTACAAATATCCTTATTCTTTGATAGTTCTAACTTCTATAAAGCATCAGTTTATAGTTTTTTTTATCTCAACACCACCCCCAAAAAAAAAAAAAAAAACCATTACTAATAGGTTAAAAAATTCATTTATACTCCATCTATCTTCTCTTGAATGAGCAAAATTCTCAAGATATGCTAATATTCATAATTTATGTCTGTTGCAACAACTTTACCAAAGAGTTAAAAGAATCATCACTTCAAGATGTCATAATTCTATTGATTCTTTAATATAAATAATGGTATCCCATGTCCAATAAGGATGCATAACCACTATTTGATAAAATAAGATTGTCCACTGCATGTGTAATTTGGCATTGTCTAACAATTCATAATTTACAAATCTTTGGATAATCTTGCTCTGTTTTTCTTTTTTAAATAATCATTAGTTTACATAAATCAAAGCCTACTAGCTCCCCATCTTTTTCCCTCATACCAACCATATATAGAATGGAATCAAAGCCTAATAGAGGAAGTCTAAGGAGAAAAGCAAGGCATTAGAGGACTATCAAAAGGGAATAAAAAAATAATATTTTCTTTCTTTTAGCTTATACCTTAAAATAAAAGAATTAAAATGTTGTATTTGGATTCAGGATTTAAAAGAATTAATTTATATTTTATTCATTTTTTTCTTTTCTTTCAAAATTCCTAACTCAAATCATAGATCTAAACATAGTTTAAGGGAATAAATTCTGGAGTAAGTCGTAAGTTCAAATGTCTTAAATTAAAATTTATTTATTTCTTCTAAATTCAATTGATACCTATAATTTGCAAATAATTATAAGTATTTGTGATTTACTATGTAGATTGAACTCGAATGAATGATCCTATCTTGGTTACTTATCATGAATAAATAAATAAAAATAAAAGATAAAAAAAAAATACTCTTATAAAAAGAAGGATATATAATAATTAGGATTGGAGGTAATGGGGGCTTCCAACAATGTAAAATATAACTTTATGATTACATTTTCTAGGGAAGGTTCACTGTACTAAGTCCAAAGATTCATCCCCATTGTGCATTGTAAGACATTTTTATATGCTCATTATTTTATTATCATAAGCTTCATTGCTTTCCTCCTCTTAATTTTAATAATATTATTAATACATGGTCCACAAGCTAGAGGCATCTCATGTTCATTATATCATTTTAAAATATCAAGTTTATACCGTTGGGTCATTTTGCAAAGATAACTCCATTATATTTAAGAACAAAAAAATTAATTAGAGAAATTGTTTGTATCCTATTTAACACTGGACTGTACCCATGCAGTGCGAGCCAGCGGACTCACTAAAGATCCCATTCTAATAATTCGATTCATTTATTTTATAAATTATTTTGTGTTAGTTATTTATAATAAAAAAGATTAGATTGATATTGTAGAAAAAATAATATGCAGTGCGCACGCACACCCAAAAAAAAAAAGGATTCGGATATATTTTTTATGCTCAAACCGAATCCATATACCATTTGGATGAATCACGAACTCAAACTAGTTCAATAGTAAGACAGAACTATTAGAGAACTCCCATATAATTACTCACACTATTCACATTACATAAGTATGATTCGTTTTCTAATGGTACAGAGTTAGAGAGCGAAAATGGAGAGAGTTTTTAGCCTAACAAAATACATAATATATATTTGTAATATAGATATACGAGATGTAACCATCCATAGCTCTATCTCCTCATAAAATAAAATAAAAAAAAATGAATTATTCACACTTATTTCCAAGATAAGGTGATTTGAAATTCAAACTAACAGAATCGGTAAATGTATCCTGAATCATGCCATCGTGAGCATCTAAATCCGAGTCTAAAATCCGATCTAATTACATATATATATATATATATATATGATAATCATACTTACATAATTTCATTAAATTTATTATTTATTTTTTCAGGACAATTATTAAATCAACTTTTTTTTTATGACTAATCAATTTATAGACCTAACTTATAAAATAAATAATTTAAATTATTAAAATAGGACTCTAATAAGCCTACTGACTCAGAATGCAAGCACAATGGTTAAATTATAGAATTAATAGGAAAAGAGAAATAAGAGCAGTGGTAGCATAGGAGGTAACCTGTCCCATCATTTTAACAGGATAGGTCATTTAGGAACTTAAAATTCTTTATGCTTTTGGAAATTAGATGCTCTCACTTGCTTTCCACATAATTTTAACACAAAATTGTCAACTTTATCTAACATAATTTCAACTTTATTGGAGCCAGGTAAAGAATTTGCTTAGAAGCTGTTGAAGACTATAACCCTAGAATAAGAGAACACATTTATTGATTGATGAATTATGATAATAATAAAAAATAAATAAAAGAAATGAAAAGGTGATTGATGATAAATTAGCATTCGCTTATGATCTATTGATTGATGAATTATGATCCTCTCCATTACATATTTGTGAAATTGGCATGGAACGGAGAGGATTAAAATTTTTAATTGACGAGTAATATGGAGTAATAAATACCCAAGAGCCCAATGCCACGATTTAAAAAACTAATGTTAATAAATAAATAAATAAAATACACACAAAATCATTAAAGAAGATCAATCATCCAATGCTTAACATGGGATTTAAACTCACAATCTCCACTACAAAAATTGGAGAGGCAAAAGGCTATGGGTCGTGAGTACATGATCAACACCTATATTTATCTTAGTGAAATTTAGCCCCCATCTACACTATATTCATCCTAATTCAATGTGAACTCCATCTAAAATGAATAGATTTGATGAGTCTATAAATTTATAAATATATATATATATATATTATTAAAAAAACAATTTTTAAAAAATAACAAAAGAATTTGTTATATAATTTTTGAAAATTATTTCAAATAAATTTAAAAATAATTAAGTAATGTGCTAGTGAGGTGAGATCATAAGTTTAAATTAATAAAATAATAATTTAATTATACTAATTTATTAACATTTTATTGTGTAACAAATAAATAAATAAATAAAAGAACTCTCAAAACAGCAAAGAAAACGTTTAACACAACCAAGAAGGCCCTAAACCCTTCCCTACCAATGCTTCAACTTTTTCACAAATCAAACATTAGCTCTGTTTGGTAGAACTGTGGAAAAGTGCTTATAACTTATGCCTTAACAGCTTATAGCTTATAACTATAAACATAAGCTGATTTCTGACTTATAATTTAAGCATCTCCTGCCCCACTCAAAGAATAAGCTGATTTCTGACTTACAAAAAGGTATAAACTGCATTGTTAAGTTAAACCAAACACATCAAAATGGCTCAAATTAAACTGAAAGTTAAAATAAATAACTTTTAAACTACACCAAACAAACACATTACACATAAGTTAGAAAAAGATATGGGTGTCGTTTAAGTCAAGTCTTGGACTTGAAATATTTTAAGTTGTTGAAAATCATTTAAACACTTTAAACTCAAAACCTTGATTGTGGCCAATGATGATCCTTATTTATCAGCCCCACAAACCCTACCCCCAATCAATCCAAGAGAGAGAGAGAGGGGGAGAAGCGAAGGTTGTGACTGTGAGATGGCAATTGATCATGACATGTGGAGAATTATTTGGTGTTTATATGCCGTCTGAAATTGATATTTATTAATTGAAATAGCAGGATTCAATAATTTTTTTGGGTTAAATTTTTGAGAAATGACTTGATAAGTGTAATAATAAATTGTATGGAATATTATTCTAAAATAACCGATTAACCTTTTTATGACATAGACTCAAAGTTTCAGCATTATCTCACGTGTTAGTCTGTTTTATACATATAATAAAAAAAGAAGTTGAACACGTCAAGACTCCTTAATTATTAATGAATATGATTTTATTTTTTATATGAATTTATACATATTAACTCTTTGAATCATAAAAATCATACAAATATATCTTTTTTTGAAATAATTTGAAAAAGATAAAAGTGATATATTTTCATAAGTGAAAAATTCAAAATATATAAATTCATAAATTCATAAATAAAATAATATTTATTAATAATTAAAAGAATTTTGACATAATTAATTTAATTATCAATCAAGTACCCACGTCCTTCTAGCAAAGTTAAATTAAAGTCAATCACCTCCATGTCATGTTTTGGTGTCATCAGTGTCATGTGATTGGTATGGCCATGTGTTCAATTATGTGGGCTGTTAAGAATGTTGAAGAGATCTAACTCTAAAATTTATTTGACTTTTAGTGAGAGATTTATGGATGACTTAGACAAGTATAAATCTCATACACTTTAATGCATATGAGATCCGATCATATGTAAGAATAATTAAAAAAATGAAAAATAAGTGAAATAGACTTGAGCCGGAGATTTGGTTTGAGAGATCACTCCAAACTTGCATGTTAGAATATTGATGTATAGGAACACAATTTTCAAAAATAAAAATAAAAAAAATAATTGCACAACATTGCTTTTTGGATAAATATTTTTTTTTGTTAAAAACAACTATAAATTTGACCTATTGATTTGATTTATAATTAATATCACGGTCATAACCAAACATCGATAGATTCATAACCAAAAAAAAAAAAAGAAACAACTATTATGAGTCATACCCAAATATCACTAAACGTTGTTGTGGATTATAACTAAATACCACTAAATTCATAATCTATTTTGATTTATATCTTATAACTACATAAGAAAATAACATAACTCTATATCTTATGCATCATAATTAAAATAAAATAAAAAGTCATAACCAAATACAAAAAAATCATAACTAAATATATCAAAATAATGTCATAATTAAATAAGAAAATTAGTCACAGTTAAAGAAAAAAATGACATAACTAAGGATATATATGATATGAGATATATATAATATGAGAGTGTGTATAATAGAATTTTCCTACAATCATTTCAAGTCACAAAATGATATAACCAAACATCAGTAATGACATAATTAGGTACATGCTACACCAAAAAAAAAAAAAAAAAAAAAAGAAAGAAAAAAAAAGATATGTTCTGTAGAATGCTCCTTTTTATTAAGCCAACTAGTAGTAATAAGTTCAAAAATAATTGAATTGAGAAATTTGTTAAAAGCCCATGAGCTTAGTAAAAAAACTCGGATTAGAATCATGATTAATGTACTTGTAGGTCTAAACCAAACTCAAATTTAAGTCAGATTTAGAAAACAAATATAGGTGAAAATTATCCAAAATTTAACAAAAAAAAAAAAAAAAAAAACTATTTTTGAAAGTCAAGTGGTTCTCTTCACAAATGGAGAGATTACATTCTACAAGCACATATCATCTGTTTTATTTCTTGACTCATCTTCTGTTTTATCTCCATTTCACGTATTGTCATGTTACCAAAATTAATAGTTAAAAAAATACCATATAGAAAGTGTTGGAGAGAATAATTTTTCGACAACTTTAATTTGAAATTAAAGTGAGATCTAATCACCAGTTGAGGTGGATTTAAATGGTTTTATATTCTCTTAAGTGAGAAGATTGCAATATAAAAATAATAAGCCGAAACTATTGAGTTGTGAATGAAAATTGCCTCATAAAGTAGGCATCAATAAAATTGGGTTTAGATTTAGACTTAATCTTGGTTGGAACTGGGCCTAAGCTTCTACTTGTACTTGTACTTGTACGTGTGCATGTGCTAGGTTTGGTCTTTGAGTTGGACTTAAAGTTAATCTTGAGCTTGAGCTAAGTTATGCCCTGTTGGACTTAACTTGTGCACGTATTTGAGAATGGAGCTTGGATCGAGTTGTGGCCCAATATTAGTATCTATTTTGTTACCCATCTAGTTGGTTTATTCAAACATCATTATATACATATTTATTTGTATATATTAAGCACATAAGAAATGTTAATTTTTGTGACCCTCATTTTTTGATGATGGAGTTGATGACCATATTAGTAGCCATAGGTTTTCAACTTTTGTAACTCTAACCTTAATGACTAAAATTGATGGCCTTGGTTAATGGCTTTTGATGGCTTTATTGATGTTGAGCCGTAATGGTTAGAGATTCCCCTACTTGTATAAATAGAAGTCTTTTCCTCCAACTTGGTAGAATAATTTTGAAGAGATTTTTAATGAAAAATGACAATGGTGTTTTGAGATAAAAGTTGGAGATTTTTTTTTACATCAAAGAAAAAATTTCATATTTTATTTTTCTAACCCCTTCTTTAGTTCTTGTTAGAGAGAGTGCAACCATTATCAAGTTTGCCAAAACTATTTAGAAGGTGTTTCTACATTAGCTAGTTTCGACCGTTATATCTTGGGAGACAGATGCCGGTATACCTCCAGCATCCATCGGGAGGCAATGAATCTGTTTTTAAGGAAACTGTGGTATCACACAGGTTTCGGTTTGCTTCTTTTCTTATCATTTGTTCTTAAAATTTTTCAGAATTTAATTTATCTCGATGAGTTCTAATATTTAATTATCCATGTTAATAATTTGTTTTGTTAGTAATGTAATCGAATTCATTTTTGTAATTTTAGTTGTATAGTGTATTATGTATTTCATTCTTTAATAAATAAGAAAATTTGTTTTGTCATTTCTATTTAATTCATTTTATATATTTTTCTTATATTTTTATGAAAAAATACCAACAATCTTAAAACATAGTTATATAAATAGTTGTGATAAAACAATTTAGTTTTTCATTTTATTTTAGTGGCTCTTTAATAGCCTAGAAATACCAACAATCTTAAAACATAATTATATAAATAGTTGTGATAAGAAAATTTGTTTTGTCATTTCTATTTAATTCATTTTAAACAATCTTGAATTGTTTATTTCTAGTAAATTACTCATGCAATTTGTTTTATGTTAATTAATTATTATTATATTAGTTATTTGATTGTTAGAGCTTAAGTTGGTAGAAGTTTTATAAAAATAAAATAAGAATTTTATTTCTTAAAGTTCTTACAAATTTATTTGATTTGTCTATTTTTTATTTTGTTTTGTAGCTAACTTTTGTATAGGTTTACCTAAGTGCGAGAGCGGGATACAAATGAACAAAACAAATTGGAACAAATATATTAGACTACTAGTTTGTGACTTGAACAGGATTACCTTTGCGTGGAACAAAGAATAAGATTGGACTTTCAATTTTTTTTCAGACATATCTATGAATTGAAATATCTGCTTTAATGTTGAGTTTTATTTCGCATTTATTCCGTATATTGTTTTGAAAGTTTGGTAACCATTTTGATTAATTAAATTCTGAAAAAGTGAGGTGTTGGAATTTGTGTTTTGAGAATTTTAAGAGATTCATCTTATCAAGAGCTTTACGACGATATAAAGAACGTATGAAACAGAGTCCGGATGAACTCACACGGTTGTCGAAAAGTTTAGTGATTTTTATTACCACATGATGACATCATCATGATTCAGAGATGATGTCAGCACCTTGTAGTTACCTAGTCAACAATCATGTCAGTGACATGTGGCAAACCAATCAACGACACATCAGCAAGATTGTCATGTTATCAGAATTTTTCAAAAATTGCATTTTGGTCCCTAAATTTTAAGATAATTTCATTTTGACTCCAAAACTTTTTGAAATTGTAATTTGGCCCCTAAATTTTTTAGTATTTGCATTTTAACTCCTCAAGTATATGATATTTACAGTTTGACCCTTGGAGTTTATGGTATTTTCAATTTAGCCCTTGGAAGTTTATGAAGTTACGTTTTGACCCCTAAAAAAGTAGGAGAGTGTGTTCTTGGCTAAATAGACAATTCTGGATAAAACCGTAAATTTCTTTTTGCAGATTTAGACAATTTTTAATTGTAATAGTTGCATTTCAATTTGTAGTAACTTTAATTTCTAGTTTGTAATAGTTTCATCATAGTGAAAGGAAAGAAGGAAAGAAATAAATTATAAACCTTCGGATTTAGAGAAAATCTTTGGGATTAGTTTTATTATTTCCAAAGTTGTTTGTTTTTCTATAATAGAAACCAAATTGTTTAGCTTTGGCTAAAAAGTATTTCTGAGTTATGGTCAGAAATGACAACTAAGATGGATTTGGTTTCAAACCTTTATGGTTAGAGAAAGTTTTTGAGTTTAATCTTTTATTTCCAAAGTGGTAAGAAACCAAGTTTTGAGAAAGTCTTTGGTTATAATCTGATTATTTCCAAAGTGTTTTATTTTGGGAAAAGAAACCAAATGTTAGCATTAGCTAAAATATTTTTGATTTTTATTCAGAACAAATGGGCTCGGTTCCAGGAGTACCGGTTAACTTTTATGAGTAGTGTAATTCTTATAGCAATTTTTAATTGCTTGTAAGTTTTGTAAACTTGATTTTGTTTTAATCTAATTTATCCTCTGAAAAATTTAATTCTAAATTTGTTTTCCATAGGTTAGGAGTCAACATGCTCTCGAAAGTTTTGTCTAAAGTTAATTGGGTCTTAAGTGAGACCAGTATGACCCCTCTAGTCTTCTTGGAAACTTTCCTGACCATGTTCGGTTCTTGGTTAAGTGGTGAGATCAATTTTGAATTAAATTTCAGACTTTGAATTTTCTAGTGTTAAGTTTAGTTTCTAGAAAAATAAAATAGTGAAATTCTGTTATGATTTTTCAGAAATGGCTCCAAGAGGTGACAATAGAAAATGTTGTTCCACCTAACAACCATAAGCCTTGCGAGGTTCTTAAAAAAAGATCTAGAGAGATCAAGTGTGATTAAAGGAAATCATAAGATTGCATGACAATAGCTCTGAATTAGTCTGAGGTAATTAGTATGTTATCATTGTGTCAATTATAGCATGTATGATTGCTTTGTGACTTTGCTTAAGAGTAAAGATGAGATGACCTGTTAAGGTGGGTGAATGTATTTTTTGAATTTTTATAATTCTGAATATATTCTTGAATTGGTGGCTCCTAGTGAGTGCAAGATCATTGATTACATAGATAGAAAATTGATGGTTTCTAAATTGTGTTAGACCATTGGCTACTCAATTATGAGATTGTGGTTCTTAATAGTGAACAAATTACTAATCATATGTCAAGACGTTGTGATTCCTAGTAGTGGAGTGACTACTGATCACACGTCAAGATATTGTGATTCCTAGTAATGAAAAGTCTACTGACCACATACTAAGAAATTAGTAATTCCTAGTGATAAGACTACTGGCCATGTTATGAAGTTCTGAATAGTAAACTATTGAACACTAGATCTGTGCTATTGACTTCAAAGTGACTTGTTCGGCCGAACTTGTTTGGTGCCTTGAATTCGGAAAAGACCTAATCTGGTTGATGACGGTTTAGGAATATGTTTTATATGATATGATTTTGATAGTTTCATAATCATTGTGACGCAAGGAATTGTTTAAAAACCCTGTATGAAATTTTTGGGGAGGCCGGGGAGCCTTTATATAAATTCTACAAATATGGGGGTGTCATGCAAAAGGTGGCAAATATGGAGGCGCCATGTAAAAGATGGCAATACCTAAACCCAAGCGGGTAGGATAGACCTAAAAATCCGTTGACTTTGTGTTCAACGGTTATGCATAATATAGTAATTGTACGAGCATAAAATAATCCTCCTCAAATAATCTTGTTGATCAAGTTTGCACTCCTCCAAACGTCGTCGTTTTATCACCTGAAAACACAAACGTGAGCTAGCCAACGTGTGTGTACTGAAAACCCCTTCGATGCCTAAGTTAGCAAGTAGACAATAGACAAAAAAGTTCTGTGTATTCAAGAGTAAGAATTGCAATCCCTGGGAATAGGTTCTGTCATGAGCTTTTATAGATTCTGCATGGCATAATCCTACTAGGACTTTATCTTTCCTTAGCAGAGTTCTCATATGAGTCACATTCCAAAGGATAATGCTTATCCCTAGGATACCATCCTCATTATTAGCCAAGTGAGATGGCAACACCCTTATGCTCAGATATAAATGCTTGGCTGAGATGCATTATCTTGGTCCTTTGCCATCCGAGCCATGTAATAGTCCTTTTAACGAACTCTACCGAACTAAAGATAGCTCGGCCTTTTTCACTCTACCAGTCATCTGTTAGCTAGGCCCAAACCCTTTGGTCGGCCTAGCACTCGCTCTGCTCAGGGCTGAGCTATTCGAGCTCTTACTCAGTCCACTATGTGGCCTAATCTTCAACAATGATGTTACCTAGCTCGGCCTAATTTATTCACACAAATTACCTTCTCAATTGCCCCTTAATTTCATCTGCAAAGCATGATTGGGATTACTGTTCTATAGCCAAGCTAAAAAATGCTCAACTTGACCGAGCTAGAAAGGTTGCTCGCCCACAGAATCTGCTCGGTTGCGAAATGTTTTGTCAAATGCCCAAAACGTCAATCCATTACTCTGCCATAATTGACACGACGTCAATCGTGGGACATATGGCATGCCCTTATTGGCCTTGTACCCCTAGTACAACCGTCACACACCACCAAAATTTGAAACGACCACACCCTTTTACATTTCCTATATATGTAATGCCCATATTCTCAAACGTCATTCACTGTTCATCTTCTTCAAGCAAATAACCTCAAGAACCAGAGCTGTAATCTAGAGATTTGGCTTTTTGTCCTCAGATTCAAGCATACCCAACATTGCGGTAGATATGCAATCACCTGCGAATATACTTCTACCGATTGAACTCTGGTTTAAGCTCTCTAATCGGTAAGTTTTTCAAGCTCCCCTTCTTATCGTCATAGATATTCATTTTGTTCTTCATTTTTCTAGCCTTTTTATGCTATTAATCCACCATATTGACTTGTAAATAACATTTTTGTATATTAATCCATTAAAACGTGCCTAAAACGAGCTTATAATGGAACTAGGACCCATGTAAAACTGTAGGATTCCACACCTTAGGATGAACTCGCATTAACTGGAACTAAAACCATTCAAGAGTAGTGATTTTGATCCGAAAAACCGTTATGACTGGACTAAAATCTTGTTTATACACATTAAATGATTACAATCGAACCAGGAACCCTTCGTCTGGACTTAGCTGAGTTAAGACCTTGTCCTTAGTCTGAAATAGGCCAAGCCCTCGTCCATTTCCTTAGCCGAGCTAAATCATTGCTCCGGTGTTGGGCCGAACTGTGACCACTAGCTCATAACCAAGCTAAGCACCACATGCACACACTATTGTCTTAGCCCAGTTAACACTGGAGCATAACATCTTTTATTTGTCGCTTTGCAGACTTGACTAGGTTGTCTAGGCACATCCACACTTCACTACCTGGTCGCACTGCTCAACCGAGTCAGGGCCGGACTACTTAGCCAAGCAAACAATTTGCACCAAGGGCAAATACCGCTTCATGGTGAGCTTAGCCGAATTTAGGAGGGAGTACCACATTCCAGACGATGTACAGTTCACCCTAGCCAAACATATAGCGATCCCGGTTGTTCCTTACTGTTCTGTTGTATTCCGGACTCGGTTCCGTGATTTTGGTGGTGGTATACCTTGTTGTCATCCTTTAATTCCACTTGATTGAGTTTTAGGATGTATTGGGCAGAGTTGTTACAGGTTGGTTAGGCTTTGGTTTCAATTCTTTGTTGCCCAGATTTTTTAGGAGGTCCGCTCGAGCGGGTCTTCTTGCGCTCGAACGGAGATTGCACACTCACAGTATTTTGGTGCTTTGCAGAACTTCTGCAGGCATGTTTTTCACGCTCAAGCAGATTTCTTTTCGCTCGAGCGGTGGCGCTTGAGCGGGTAGTACTTTTTGGTGTAAGTTCTGGGAGGGGGAAATCCATGCTCGAGCGGACTGGTTTTTGCGCTCGAGCGTATGTACTTTATTCTTGTGTCTTGGCGCTTGAGCGGGCCTTCTTGCGCTCGAGCGTACCTAGTTTTTGTTCTTGACGCTCGAGCGTTATGTTCTGCGCTCGAGCGGGAATGTCGTATATCAGTTGGCAGCTGGGCATTTTAAAATCACTTTTTACATTCTCTCTCTCTCTCTCTCTTACTTTCTAAAAAGATATTTTGAGAGTTCTTCTCTCTAGAAACTCCCTTCTCTCTAGGGTTTAATCTAGTTAGAGTGCTTCCTTTTCCTTTGGCCTTTGTAAAAGTTGGGTTGATCATCGAGGGCTACACATTGATCCGAGAATATTGAGTTTTGGAGCACGTTGAGTTTCTTCACCTTCTTTCCTTGAGCTCCGAATTTGAGGTAGGGATTCCTACTCACTCTTATGGGTTTTAATCTAGATTTTGAGCTTATTGTTTAAATGGTTGATTTTGGGACTTAGGATTTCAAAATGTGTTAAAGAGGGTTTTGTGATTTTGGGCTCATAATATGTATTTTGGGTTTCAAAATGGTGTTATTGATGTTGGTTGTTGATATTTAGTGGGTCAATATTGGGAAATGGGGTAGAAAACCCTAATTGGTTGTATAAATTAATTGGTATGATTAATTTGAGAAAATTTTGGTCATATGGAATTGAGTTGAAAATAATGAAATTGGTTCATTATATGGTTGAATAGTGGAGTTAGATTTATTAATCGCTCACTTTTGAAAACATTGATATTTTATCTGTTGGAGCTTTTATTATCTGTTTAGAAATAATTGCTTGGGCTACCGGTAGAGGGTAGTTTTGATTGTTGTAGGCAATGCATGATGATTAGCCAAACTAAAACTAATCAATTGGATATGTCATAGAGTATGACGGTTGATAGAATACATTAACGTTATGTATTGATTGATTGTGTATATGACCTTTGTGTATATACGTTGTGTGTGTGGGAGGAGATAGGGGATGTACTCCACGGTTTAGGGGAAGATGGGGGATGGACCTCTAAACCGGATGTTGTTTGGGAGGAGATAAGGGATGGACTCCACTGATACAGCTCATATGCTTGTCAAATATTGTGTTGATATAGCTCATATGCTTATCTTTGGAAGTGTTGATATAGCTAAAATGTATATTTGTTGAAATGTGGATACAACTTGTATGCTCATCTGTTGAGATGTTGATACAACTAGTATGTTTATCTATTGTAAAAATGGAAAATGTTTAATATGAGTCACTGTCTCATATAAGTAGTTGGCCAGGTTCTGAGCCGTTGATGTAAATTGTGAGATTGATAAGAAATGAAAACTGAAATGAAACATGAACATAGTGGTCATGAAATGGGAATGGGTTATGAATTGGTTTATGGAAATTGAACATTTATCAATTGCTAATGTCTTAGTCATTGCTCATACTGTGTTTAGCATATCTCTATTGGGCGTTGGCTCACCCTTTATGGGACATTATTTTCAGGTACAGGTAGTATGCCACCTCCAAGGACATAGCTTGGAAGATGATGAGAGTTGAAGACTCTTTTGTTATTTTGTTTGTATTACATGTATATCAAGCCAAGGGCTTATTTTGTATAGAGTTAGTACTCTTCTTTTGTGTAACCAGGCGTTGACTTGGAAAGCTGTAAGCCCATAGGGCATTTGCTTTTGTTGTTAACATGTAATACAGTTGTAAGAATTACTCTGATGAATAGAAATGGTTAGTTTCTTTTATATCAATGCATGTCTAAAGTGATGGGTTTTATGTATTATTTTGAGGGCGTTACAACTTGGTATCAGAACGTATCGGGTTCGAATAGTTTGGGTACGTGGGAAGTGATTAGGATCACAATGGGTTTGTCTTTCTTGATAGAGACTTAGATGTAGTGTCATATGCTATGTGCTAAATTGATAACATGCTTATATGACTATGTGGGTATGGAATGTAGTTTCTAGGATGTTGATTGGATCCTTGGGTTTCTAGGAGTCTTGTTGGAAAAGCACTTGATCAATGCTGTTTCTAACCGGAACTCTAGTAACGCCTCGAGACTATCATTATCCGGGAATGAAATTCGTAAGTGCTTATGTGTTTATGTGCTTACGTGGAGTGAATTACAGTTGTCCATGCATTAGGACGCGAGTGTTTAGTTTTGGCACATTTATGAATGTGCTAACGTTCTTCGTTACCTTTATTAGGATGTCAGGACGAGGACGGGGTAGACGAGGCAGACGTGGTAGGCAGGAGATGCCTTTACCGGATGATATTCCGGCACAGCAGGAGGGGGTTGGCCAGGCCAATGTGGCCGAGCCAGCAGGTCAGGAGGCTATGGGCGCTTTAGCCCGAGGGATAACCGACGCTTTGAGGGAGTCTGTGGGTATTTTCCGAGCTGAGAATCCAGTTCAGGCTCCAGTTCAGGCCCAGGTTATTGAGGTAGGGCCTTCCTTCTTGAAGAGGGAATTCTTTCGGTCCAATCCGGACGAGTTTGTTGGGGACCCAAAGGAGCCACTTAAGGCTGACGAGTGGTTGGAACAGATAGAGAAGACGTTCGAGATGCTTGGCATCGAGGACGGGGCTTTAAAGGTGACCTTGGCATCCTTCCAGCTGAAGGGAGATGCGGGTCAATGGTGGAAGTACGAGAAGGGCAGCGTTGGTGGTGCATGGGAGGCGTTTGTGAATGCTTTCCAAGAGAAGTTTTTATCTTCAGCTGCTAGGGAGAAGCTGAGGGAGCAGTTTTTCCAGCTTAGACAGCAGGGCTTGCCAGTGGCCGAGTTTAAGGCTACTTTTACTAGTCTATCCAGGTTTGCACCTGAACTGGTGGCGTCCGAGGAACGCCGTTGTTTTGAGTTTGAGCGGAAGTTGAGACGTGGACTCAAGTTGAGGGTTGGAGGGTCCTTTATCCGAGAGTACAGACGTTTGGTTGATGCTGCTGCTCATATGGAGATTATGATGCAGGAGGAAGACGAGGGGCAGAGAGGCTCCAAGAGGAGCCAAGATGGTCAGGGTGACGGCAGGAGACAGAGGGGTTCTAACCCTCAGCAGTCTCAGGATGGTTTGGCTAGATCGACCTTTCTAGTGCCGAGTGCGGGCTCTGGAAGAGGTAGTCAGGGAGGCTTGACTTGTTTTGCGTGTGGCCAGCTGGGTCACAAGTCTTCGGTTTGCCCGCAGAAGGGAGGGGGTCAGCGAGCTGCTTCTTCTTCAGCTAGACCTCAGGGCCAGAGTCAGGGTAGGGGCCAGCCTTTGTCTTGCTATCAGTGTGGTCAGCCTGGGCACTTGAAGTGGTTTTGCCCACAGTTGAGTGCCACTTTAGGAGCGTCTGGTTCTAGGCAGACGCAGAGTTATCAGCCAGCTCAGTCTGTGTAGGCCTCGAGGGCCAATCCGGGAGCTTCGTCATCCCAGTCAATGTAGCAGTCTTTTGCTCCTAGAGGTGAGCAGGTAGACCAGGGGCCTACAGGGCGCGTGTATGCTGTTACCACGCAAGACCTAGTACCGGCTCCATCAATGGTGAGAGGTACCTTTCTGTTTTGCAACTCGGTTGCTAGTGTTTTGATTGATACGGGTGCATCTCATTCTTTTGTGTCTGCTACGTTTGCATCTGTTTTGGAATTGGAGTTGGCACAGTTAGCATCTCCTATATGTGTAGTATCGCCTGTTGGTGGTGAGTTGATCCTGAAACAAGGTGTTAGGGGTTGTGATATAGAGGTCGCCGACCATAGGCTTCCTTTTCCTTTTGTTGTCTTGCCCGTGAAGGGTTTTGATGTTATTTTGGGTATGGACTGGCTATCGTCATACCGGGCTGTTATTGATTGCTATCGCCAGAGGGTCACAGTTTGTACCTTGAGCGGGGAGTGTTTCCATTTCTTGGGAGATCGGGTTGGTAGTGTGTTGCCACCGATGTATGATCCGCGAGGACGGAGTGAACTTAGTGGTCTACTTGCTAGCTTTTTGAGTGGTGAGTGTGATGAGACCCAGATTGTATTGCCGAGGGTGGTTTGTGAGTATTCAGATGTTTTTTCCGAGGATCTCGTTAGTTTGCCACCTCACCGAGAGATAGAGTTCTCTATTGATTTAGTGCTCGGCACAGCGCTGATTTCTATGGCACCTTATCGTTTTGCCCCAGCCGAGTTGAATGAGTTGAAGATTCAGCTCCAGGAATTACTAGATAAGGGTTTTGTTCGCCCTAGTGTTTCTCCGTGGGGAGCACCGACCCTCTTTGCTAAAAAGAAAGATGGTGCCTTGAGATTGTGTATAGACTATCAGAAGTTGAATTGGGCTACGGTCAAGAATAAGTACCCTATGCCCCGTATAGATGATCTGTTTGACCAGTTGAAGGGTTCCCGTTGTTTCTCTAAGATAGACTTGAGATCGGGTTACCACCTGTTGAGGGTCAGGGAGGAGGATATTCCTAAGACGGCATTCCGTATGTGGTATGGCCATTATGAGTTTCTGGTGATGCCATTCGGGCTTACTAATGCACCGGCAGTCTTTATGGACTTGATGAACCGGATCTTTCGGGAATTCTTAGATCGATTTGTAGTCATTTTCGTGGACGACATTCTTATCTATTCGCCTTCTGAGAAGGAGCACGAGGAACACTTGAGAGTGGTGCTTGAATTGCATAGAGCCCATAGGCTGTATGCCAAGTTTGGGAAGTGTGAGTTCTGGCTAGGAGAGGTCAAATTCTTAGGCCATGTGGTATCCGGGGAAGGGGTGTCTGTTAATACATCCAAGGTAGAGGCAGTGCAAGATTGGGCATAACCTAAGAGTGTGTTTGAGATCCGCAGTTTTCTGGGATTAGCTGGGTATTACCGTCGGTTTGTGAAAGATTTCTCCAGGCTAGCTTCGCCATTGACTAGATTGACGCGAAAAGGGGTCAAGTTTATGTAGAGTGAGACTTGCGAAAAGTCGTTCCAAGAGTTGAAAGTTAGGTTGACCACCGCTCCGGTTTTGATTATTCCGGAGAGAGGGTTGGGTTATGCGATTTATTGTGATGCCTCACGAGAGGGTTTGGGTTGTGTGTTGATGCAAGAGGGGAAAGTGGTAGCTTATGGCTCACGTCAGCTGAAAATACACGAGAAGAATTACCCTACACACGACCTAGAGTTAGCAGCAGTGATCTTTGCCTTGAAGATTTGGAGGCACTACCTTTATGGCGAGAGGTTCGAGGTGTTCTCGGACCACAAGAGTTTGAAGTACCTGTTTACACAGAGAGACTTGAATTTGAGGCAGAGGAGGTGGATGGAGTTCATTGAGGACTATGATTTTGAGTTGCACTATCACCCGGGAAAAGCCAATGTTGTGGCCGATGCCCTTAGTAGGAAATCCATTAGTGATGTAACTTGTACAGCCATCCGGGAATGGGAGATGTTGGGTGCACTTGGCGAGTTTGACTTGCTTCTGAGTGAATCAGCTGAGGCTGCGGCCTTGTTTTCTGTTGTTGTGCAGCCTACACTTATGACCCGAGTGTTAGAGGCACAGAGAGGTGACCTTGAGGTAGAATCCCTCCGAGAGAAGATCTCAAATGGGAAGGTTGAGAAGGGTTTGACGGTGTATCCCGACCTGAGTGTGAGATACCGAGACCGTTTGTTTGTGCCGGAGTCTTGCCAAGAGGAAGTACTCCGAGAGTTCCATCATTCACGTCTTGCGGTGCATCCGGGAGGCACTAAGATGTATCGGGATTTGGGTTGCCAGTTTTGGTGGCGGGGTATGAAGAGAGATGTGGCTGTTTTCGTGTCTAAGTGCCTTACTTGTCAACAAGTGAAGGCCGAGCATCAGAGGCCAGCGGGTTTGTTGCAACCCTTGCCTATTGCCGAGTGGAAGTGGGAGCATGTCACTATGGACTTCGTTGTAGGTCTTCCGAGGACTCAGCGGGGTAGTGATGCTATTTGGGTGGTTGTAGACCGGTTGACTAAGTCGGCGCACTTCATTCCTATGCGCGTGCGAGATTCGGTGGATCATCTCACCGACTTGTATATTCGGGACATAGTGAGATTACACGGGGTCCCAGTGACGATCGTCTCAGATAGAGATCCTCATTTTACTGCTAGGTTGTGACAGAGTTTGCAGAGTGCCTTGGGCACTAAGTTGACCTTTAGTACGGCTTATCATCCTCAGACTGACGGGCAGTCCAAGCGTACTATTCAGATCCTTGAGGATATGCTTCGAGGTTGTGTCCTTGACTTTAGTGGGACGTGGGAGAGGCACTTGCCCTTGGTGGAGTTTGCCTACAACAACAGTTTTCAGTCTAGCATCGGTATGGCACCATTTGAGGGCTTGTATGGCCGACCGTGTAGGTCTCCAGTGTGTTGGGCCGATGTGGGTGATGCACCTCTGTTGGGTCCGGAGTTGGTTAGGAAGACGACGGAGAAAGTTGAGCTTATCCGTAGGAGGCTTGTTACAGTCCAGAGTCACCAAAAGAGTTATGCCAACCGTAGAAGGAGGCCTTTGGCGTTTGAGGTAGGTGATCATGTCTTCTTGAAAATATCACCTAAGCGAGGTTTGATGAGGTTTGGGAAGAGTGGGAAGTTATCCCCTCGGTTTATCGGTCCCTTTGAGATCCTTGAGAGGATTGAGGAGGTTGCTTATCGTTTAGCTTTACCGCCGTAGTTGTCCGGAGTGCATGACGTGTTTCATGTGAGTATGCTTCGAAAGTATGAGCCGGATCCGTCCCATGTGTTAGATTGGACCGACTTGGAGGTAGATGAGGATGCCTCGTATGAGGAGAGACCGGTTCGGGTCTTGGATAGGCGGGATCAAGTCCTGCGTGGCAAGACCATTCCTTTGGTGAAGGTTTTTTTGGAAACATCACGAAGTCGAGGAAGCCACTTGGGAACGTGAGTTGGAAGTCCGCGAGAAATATCCGGACTTGTTTGTTGATGTGTAGCCATATATTGGTAATTTTGTAATATCGTTGAACTTAAAGAACATTGTATGTGTCTTAAGTTGTAAAACATTGTAAATGTTTTGGTTAATGGAAGTTTGTTTTAACATTGCGTATGTTAAGTATATTGTGGAAATACAAGCATGATGATAATGTTGCATGTATTATGGAATTGTGGAAAATGAGTTGAAATCGGTAAATTTCAAAAGAATGCATGTTGATAAGGCAGGTTGTTATGAATAATGTGATATGCCTCTTGAAAAGAGATGGGATTGACCGGTAATGGGTCGGGTTGTTTAATATTATGTTGTGATAATGTTGGAAATTGAGAAAATCTTGTTTTTGAAAAACTTGTATTTAATTTTGGGGACAAAATTCTTTAAGGGGGGGAGGTTATGGCGATCCCGGTTGTCCCTTACTGTTTTGTTGTATTCCGAACTCGGTTCCGTGATGTTGGTGGTGGTATACCTTGTTGTCATCCTTTAATTCCACTTGATTGAGTTTTAGGATGTATTGGGCAGAGTTGTTACAGATTGGTTAGGCTTTGGTTTCAATTCTTTGTTGCCCAGATTTTTTAGGAGGTCCGCTCGAGCGGGTCTTCTTGCGCTCGAGCGGAGATTGCACGCTTCCAGTATTTTGGTGCTCTGCAGAACTTCTGCAGGCATGTTTTTCACGCTCGAGCGGATTTCTTTACGCTCGAGCGGTGGCGCTCGAGCTGGTATTCTGGCGCTCGAGCAGGTAGTACTTTTTGGTGTAAGTTCTGGGAGGGGGAAATCCACGCTCGAGTGGACTGGTTTTCGCGCTCGAGCGGATGTACTTTATTCTTGTGTCTTGGCGCTCGAGCGGGCCTTCTTGCGCTCAAGCATACCTAGTTTTTGTTCTTGACGCTCGAGCGTTGTGTTCTCCGCTTGAGCGGGAATGTCGTATATCAGTTGGCAGTTGGGCATTTTAAAATCACTTTTTACATTCTCTCTCTCTCTCTTACTTTCTAAAAAGACATTTTGAGAGTTCCTCTCTCTAGTAACTCCCTTCTCTCTAGGGTTTGATCTAGTTAGAGTGTTTCCTTTTCCTTCGGCCTTTGTAAAAGTTGGGTTGATCGTCGAGGGCTACATATTGATCCGAGAATATTGAGTTTTGGAGCACGTTGAGTTTCTTCACCTTCTTTCCTTGAGCTCCGAATTTGAGGTAGGGATTCCTACTCACTCTTATGGGTTTTAACCTAGATTTTGAGCTTATTGTTTAAATGGTTGATTTTGGGACTTAGGGTTTCAAAATGTGTTAAAGTGGGTTTTGTGATTTTGGGCTCATAATATGTATTTTGGGTTTCAAAATGGTGTTATTGATGTTGGTTGTTGATATTTAGTGGGTCAATATTGGGAAATGGGGTAGAAAACCCTAATTGGTTGTATAAATTAATTGGTATGATTAATTTGAGAAAATTTTGGTTATATGGAATTGAGTTGAAAATAATGAAATTGGTTCATTATATGGTTGAATAGTGGAGTTAGATTTATTAATCGCTCACTTTTGAAAACATTGATATTTTATCTGTTGGAGCTTTTATTATCTGTTTAGAAATAATTGCTTGGGCTACTGGTAGAGGGTAGTTTTGATTGTTGTAGGCAATGCATGATGATTAGCCAAACTAAAAATAGTCAATTGGATATGTCATAGAGTATGACGGTTGATAGAATACATTAACGTTATATATTGATTGATTGTGTATATGACCTTTGTGTATATACGTTGTGTGTGGGGGAGGAGATAGGGGATGTACTCCACAGTTTAGGGGAAGATGGGGGATGGACCTCTAAATCGGATGTTGTTTGGGAGGAGATAGGGGATGGACTCCACTGATACAGCTCATATGCTTGTCAGATATTGTGTTGATATAGCTCATATACTTATCTTTGGAAGTGTTGATATAGCTAAAATGCATATCTGTTGAAATGTGGATACAATTTGTATGCTCATCTGTTGAGATGTTGATACAACTAGTATGTTTATCTATTGTAAAAATGGGAAATGTTTAATATGAGTCACTGTCTCATATAAGTAGTTGGCCAGGTTCTGAGCCGTTGATGTAAATTATGAGATTGATAAGAAATGGAAACTGAAATGAAACATGAACATAGTGGTCATGAAATGGGAATGGGTTATGAATTGGTTTATGGAAATTGAACATTTATCAATTGCTAATGTCTTAGTCATTGCTCATACTGTGTTTAGCATATCTCTACTGGGAGTTGGCTCACCCTTTATGGGACATTATTTTCAGGTACAGGTAGTATGCCACCTCCAAGGACATAGCTTGGAAGATGATGAGAGTTGAAGACTCTTTTGTTATTTGTTTGTATTACATGTTTATCAAGCCAAGGGCTTATTTTGTATAGAGTTAGTACTCTTCTTTTGTGTAACCAGGTGTTGACTTGGAAAGCTGTAAGCCCATTAGGGCATTTGCTTTTGTTGTTAACATGTAATACAGTTGTAAGAATTACTCTAATGAATAGAAATGGTTAGTTTCTTTTATATCAATGCATGTCTAAAGTGATGGGTTTTATGTATTATTTTGAGGGCGTTACAAAACAAGACACTGTACCGTGGGGTAAATCTGGTTTTTGCCCCTTCACCGTGCTGTCAATAGTTGAAGATGGACTTCGATTTCCAGTCCATCCGCTAATTTGTGAATTCCTCAGGCAAACTAAGCTCTAATATTCAGATTTACACAAGAATACAATCATGGAATTGAGGAAGCGATTTTCATGAGGAAAGAGATAAGCCTAAAAGATGTTAACAGACTAGGACTTTAAAGTTCTTCTACCTAATCTTCTTAAACCTATATGGTGACTAGTGAGGCTAAAAACTTCTTTGAAGTTGTAATTTCTCTATAAAGTAGTTATTAAATTAACTTGATCTTGCAGAGGTAGTAATTCTTGGGATGCACGTGAATGAAAGCCAATGAGACATGCTTATTATCAAAGGATACCGGCGAAAAGAAGGCCTAGATTACTTTGATATGTGATTACCAGTTATGGTGAGTGTGATTGCAATTGTATAAAGTCTGGAGATACATCAAGATAGATGTTCAGATAGCTTTCCTATATGAAGATTTAGTCAAATAAATCTTTATGGAAAAACCCTAAGAGTTTGTCAGTTCCAGGACAAGGAAAGACTGTAAGCTTGAGAATCATTTTATGATTTGAAATAAGCACCGAAACAATAGCATGAAAAATTTGGCTACACTGTGTTGTTAAGTGAGTATTGACAAATGTGTTTATGTCAAAGACATTGGCAACAATATATGTCATGTTGTGTCTATGTGTAGGTGACATACTCTTTATTGGTAGTTATGAAAAGATATTCAATATTACCAAGTGGATGTTGTACTCTAAGTTTGATATAAAAGATGTAGGCTTTGCAAATGTGATTTTGAGCATTAAGATTACCAGAACATCTAGTAGTACTGTACTTTCTCAACCTCATTATGTTGATAAGATACTTAAGAAATTTAGTAAATCAGATACAAATGTGTCTAGGACACTAGTAGACTTGAGTCTACATTTTGGCCGAGAATAATGGTGAAAGTGTATTTCAGCTAGAATATTCTCGAGTCATTAGAAGTTTAAGTATCTGATGAGTTGTACAAGGAAAGTACAACCTACTCAGTTAGTAGGCTTAGTAGATAGACGAGTAATTCTAATGCTACTCATTGGAAGGGTATTATGCGAATGCTAGATTATTTACACTACACCCGGGATTGTTGCATAACACTTGATATCCAGTTATACTAGAAAGATACAAAGGCGTCTACTGGATATTTGATATAAAGACTACAAATCCATTAGTGGATATGTTTTCTCTAATTGGAGCTGTAACCGTGTCTTGGAAATCTTCCAAGTAGATGTGTATCACAAGATCAATGGCGGAATTGGAATTTAGTATTAAAGTAGCTAAATGGCTTTGCCGTTTTCTAGAGGATATTTCATGTTGATCAAATCTTGTGCTAATAATTTTCTATACTTTGCGACAACTAATCAAGTATTAGTAGGGCACAGATGAAAAGTCTATACATTTTTTTGTCGAAGATATAGTTTCATACGACGACTACTCTCGTGTGTTGTCACTATAGACTATATACAGTTTAAGAACAACATTACAAATTCGTTAACCTAAGAGTAAAATCGAGAGTCAGTAAGAAGTCTACGTGAGGAATGTGGTTAAGGCCTTTAGCAAATGTTACTGAAACGAAAAACCTAATTTGGTTGACTGGAGATCCTAAGATTTAGGTTCAAAGAGATAACCTAATTGCGTATAACGGGTGAGCCACTAACGAGGTAAATCCTCTTACCCATTTCTTTATACAGTGATATTCTGTGGAGTAGAAGGTTAAGCTGATAATTTTAATGACGTAAGTGCTATGAATAGTCAACCATGGTATACAAGATACCTTATGTAGGTCACCTATATAAGTGCGAAGTAGGGCCGCTTCTTTAAGAATTGACGAGGCCGAATTCTTTAAAAACATTCACTGAACCAGGCTAATGTTCCAGGGCTAAACCGGACACAACAGTGATAACAGAACGATGGTTTGAGTAATTTCTGTATGAGGTCTATTGTTTCGGTTTACACAAATGTCAGAATAGTTCAAGACATCACATTTATTGGTTAGCCAGTAAATCTGATAGGCTTTCACTATGAAAGGTTCAAGGCCAACGACTATTTTTTTTTTTGATGCAGGGTTATTCTGTGTACTTTAGCGTTGTCTGTTTTTCTTTATTCAGCCAATTTTATTTATGTGGGGAGTTATTGGAGATAATGATTTTTCAATAACTTTAATTTGAAATTAAAGTGGGCCCAATCGTCCGTTAAGGTAAGTCTAAGTGATTTTATATTCTCTTAAGTGAAAAGATTAAAATATAAAAATAATTAACCGAAACTATTCAGTTATGAATGAGAATTGTCTCATAAAGTGGGCATCAATAAAGTTGGGCTTAGATTTGGACTTAATTTTGGTTTGGATTGGGCCTAAGCTTGTGCTTGTGCATATGCTGGGCTTGGTCTTGGTCTTGGACTTGGACTTGGACTTAATCTTGAACTTGGGCTTGTGCTAAGCTATGTTATATTGGGCTTAGCTTGTGCACGTGTGTGAGAATTGGGCTTGGATCGGGTTGTGACCAAACATTAGTATCCATTTTGTGATCTATCCAGTTGGTTTATTCAAATATCATTATATACATATTTATTTGTATATATTAAGCACATGAGAAATGTAAATTTTTGTAACTCTGATTTTTTGGTGATGAAGTTGATGATCATATTAATAGCCATAGGTTTTCAATCTTTGTAACTCTAGGCTTAATGGCTAAAGTTGATGGTCTTGGTTAATGGCATTTGATGGCTCTATTGATGTATGATCTTCATGGCTAGAGATTTCCCTATTTGTATAAATAGAGTCATTTCCCCTCCAACTTGGTAGAATAATTTTGGCGAGATTTTTGATGAAAAATTGAGATGATATTTTAAGATAAAAAATTGGAGATGTTTTTTTTTTTTTTAACACCAAAGAAATTTTTTCATATCTTCTTTTGCTAGTCTTTTCTTTGGTTCTTGTTAGAGAGAATGCAGTCATTGTCAAGTTTGCCAAAGCTATTTAAAAGGTGATTCTACATTAGTTGGTTTCAACCGTCGTATCTTGAGAGACAGAGGCCGACATACCTCCAACATCCACCAGGAGGCAGTGAATCTATTTTAAGAAAACTGTGGTATCACACAAGCTTTGGTTTACTTATTTTTTTATCATTTGTTCTTAAAATTTTTCAGAATTTAGGTGTCGTTTGGGAAGAGCTCATTTTGGCTCTTTTGGCTCTTTGAGCCACAAAAGACAGAATAGGCTATTTGAGCCACAACAGACAAAACGTCACATCCAATCCATAATCATTACACTCTTCTCTCACAAAAAAAGTCAAAAAAGCCAAAAAGCCAAAAAGCCCTTCCTAAACCAAGCTTTTGAGCCCAGGCTCAAATAGCCAAAAAAGTCAAAAAGCCAAAAAGCTAACCCACTTCCCAAACGGAGGCTTAGTTTACCTCGATGAGTTCTAATTTTTAATTATCCATGTTAATAATTTGTTCTATTAGTAATGTAATCTAATTTATTTCTATAATTTTAGTTGTGTATTTATTCTGTATTTCATTCTTTAATATATATATATAAATGATAAATTACAAATACACCTCCTGAGATTTGATTAAAATACGAATCGCTCCCTGTGGTTTTGAAAATTACATTCCACATCCTGAGGTTTCTAATTTCATAGCAAATTGTCCATTTTATTAATAAATCATCAAGTCAATTAACAGTTTTTAATGATGTTAAAAATATGTTTCAATTAATAATTTAGGTAATTTTATTATTGTATAGGAGAGCAATTATGAATTTTATTTTTTTAGTTAATTCTGTTAAATAAAAAATTCTAACAAAGGGGTATTTGTTATTTTTCAAATCACAAAGGACAATTTGTATTTTAAACAAATTTCAGGGGATATATTTGTAATTTACCCATAGAAAATGATTTTGTCATTTCTATTTAACATATTTTATATATTTTTATAGAAAAATACCAATAGAAAGTAAAACAAATAATTTTAACTAACATGTTACTCAACCTAAATTGAGCTTTGAAAGCAGCATCGCAACTAACCACCCAAAAATGACCTTCACAAAGTATGTAAGTTATGACAATGAAAATTGATGAAGAATATTTTTAGGTTCAAATCTTTCTTCGTCGAATTGCCAAATTTGGGCCCTCCATATTCTTCCCAAATACTCCAAAATTCAATCTAATTTTCATTAGGTTTTGTACCATTCATCCATAATTTAAAGCTAAAATAATTTTATTCTCCCTATGGAATGGCTATTTATTTACAATAGTGAATGACAATTTTATTTGAAATTATTTATTTATTTATTTATTACTATTATTATTATTTTTTTTTTGTAAATCAAAGGCGAGAACAAATATTATGATAGAATGATAAACATAGCATAGGCTAATCATGGACTATTTAAGTACTATAAACATATAACTTTCTTTTTATACAGATAGTGCAGAATGGGTACTTACTGATCAGTTTTATTTATTAGACTTATTTACTTATAAGTCCTGAATAATAAATTTATCACTATAAATTTATTTATAAAAACAAGAGAGGCTGATTAATTTATCACTTGATAAATTTATTAATAAGACTTTATCGATAATAAATTTCAAAAGTATGACATATTGGTATAATACCTTTGCATTTATTCTTGAGCGATGCACACTACACCAATATGAATGCAGTGTGGTTCACATTTTTACGAAACTTGAAAATGGTAACTGCTCGAAAACCAGAATGTAACAATCTTTTATGAGCATGATTATAAGAGCCCCTACTCGCTAAAAATTGGACAAGAAAGGTATAGACGGGTCGACAACACAAGATAAGTAATAATAGAGCACACAACCATATAACAAGAGCTAGAGAAAGAGCATGAAATTTTACTGTCCAGCAGCAAAAGCCTCCACAGGAAATGTCTTGGTGATCCCTGCAAGGCTCTTGAAGTGGATTTTCCCGGTCGGTGGATCATCAACACTAATCTCGCTGACCGGGGGCCACAACACAAGCTCCTTGGCCTTCACACCCTTGAGCTTCTTGATTCTCTTCTTCTCCACATAGCCATGGATATTAGAGTCATAGCTCACCAGCTTGCTAATCGTCTTGAACTCGTGCTCGACTTGCTTTTCTTGAACAATCCACATGTACCCAGTACTCTTTACAAACCCTACTTCGATCACATTGACTAGAGGGAGGAGTCCCAAAGGGAGCTCAAACTCTTCTAGGATTGAAACCGCCATTTTTAGGCCACCTTCGTGGCCTTTCTTCACAATGCCACCTTCCTTTTCGGCCATTGCTAACTTGATAGAGAAGAACTGTGGTTTTGTTTTGGGTTGTGCTTTTCTAAGTGTGGTGGTGGGTGTATTTATATAAGTGTGATGCGAGGAAGTGAGTGGAAAATGGGGACAAATTTGATGGTAGAAACCAATGTGAATGTGCATCGTGCTTACCGTAAGATTATTTTTATGTGCCTAGAAATACTTGACATTTTGGCATCTTTTTACATATGAAATTTACTTGCCTAAACTTAATGTTTTAGTTTAGCTTTTCTTTTTTCTTTTATTGTTGATTTTTTTCTTTTCCATTTTCAATGAACTTTAAAAAATAAGAAATAAAAAACTCTTAAAAAAATTTACACTTCTGAATTTTACTCAATTAGATAGACCAGAAAAGTTCAAAATTAATAAAATTAAAAAAAAAAATTGTCAAAAAGAATCACCAAAAAATTGTTTAAAACAACAAACAAACAAACAAACCAAGCCAAACCAAAAACAATTGAAAAAAGAAATTGAGTTAATCTAGCTCTCTTGATGGTATCGTCTTTCATTTATGAGTTTTCTCATGTATTTAATTAACTAAGGTCATGTTTGAATTTTAAATGGATATGGAAAAAATGAAAAGAAAAGTCAATAAAATCGAAATTCAATTTTGTTTCATAAATCTCTTCCCTTTCCTTTTCCATTCACAATTTGTTTTACAAATCTACAATCCACACAGTAATAACACACAGGAACATCAACAAACCAGTTTTCTGTACAGAAAGTTGCCAACAATGTTTACTATAGCATTCTGTAATCTGAGAATGCAAAAATATGCATATATATATATATATATATATAATAATAAAAAAATCCCCCTCCTAGTTTTTCAATAATTAACGCATTTGAGTTAGTTTTCATCAACCGCACACACTTATGCAAACAAAATAAAAAATTAGGAAGGAAAAATACATACAAGTGGAATTTTGAAAAAATTATTACAAATTAAAGATAAATTTTATAATATTAATAATTAAAATTATAAATTTTTTCATCAATTTGTAATCATTTTAAACACCACTGATATGTATTTTTCCTAAATAAAAAACTATAAATAGTTTAATAAACTGTGCCAAACAAGATGACTGTCTTTTCTCAGTTGTTACTGCGGAATGATGTGATCGTTTTATTTGTGTACAAATTAAAATCATCTCAATGGGCCGTTTGATCTAAAATCATAGAATCAGTACTCTTTAGCCTCAAGGAGGTGTTTGGATCTTGAGCTTGTGAAAGAAAAAGACAACAGAAAAACAGATGACAACAAAAGCTAAATTTCTCTTTTTATTTTCCTCTACAAATCCAAAATCCAAATTCAAATGCAAAATCCAAACACAACACAAAAGTCAATAGTTAAATGAGAAAAATACGGCCTACACCTTTGGCATACTCATTCCAAGGCTGAAAGGATCTCAACAAGCTTCGATTGGGCAACCGTAGCTCTGCCTCTTACCAGCTATTTCACATAATTTCTCTGCACTAAACCCCACCAAACCACCAACCCAGAGAATAGTTCCAAATTCGAAGATCAAAACAACACAGAAGCATCTTATCTAATTATACAATTTCATGACAAAGTTTCAAAGTGAAGAAACAATTTTATCAGAGCAGTATTTGGAAGCTTTGAGAATGTTCAATTCCAATCATCCAAGCATCAATTCTTTCAAATTTCCATTAAAATTCAACAGTCCATAAGATACATTGCATATTCTGTTATTACCGGAGGGGCCCTAAACTCCCAACATTTTTTCATGCACCACTTGCATATAGACGGGTCCATTCCTTTGCTGCAAGGTTCAAGAAAACAGAACCCAGTCAAAATCGCAATCATTCATAGAAGAAATTTACTGTGTAACTGTCACTGTCAAAGAACCATATCATTGTTTGGTTTGGTCAACATTGCAAAAACGAACTACCAAGATACCTGTTTCAACAGCTTCAGCTTCATTCGATTTCCAATGCTTTGCAATGTTCTCAGATAGTGGATCGTCTGGATTTGGAGCACTCAAAAGTGCTTGAATACTACAAAAGTCAAAAACAATCAAACAATATCAACATCAGTTAATTTTTTTATCAGCAAAATTATTTGAACTTAAACTAGGGTTCCCTTGGGATTTGAATAAAATACATTGAGCACACAAGTTTCGCTTTAATCTTACTAAAAGAGAAGTAATTATGCTAAACTTGTGGGACTTTTTTTATTATTATTTCTTTTTTCTAAATCTGACGGGTGGTGGGTGTAATTCAACGTGTATCATCAGGAATTCCACCATTCATAACTTCAAGCGGGAACTACTACTACTATAACAAGAACATGAAGGGCTTTGCTTCCTTACTAGAGGATCACAAACATTGTTACCTCAAGAGTACGGTTCGAATCTGAAGAGCGGGACTCCATTTGTCCTTGAGAATATCGAGGCATATCCTACCAAGCTGCATTCAAAGAAAGAATAGTCTGTAAGCGGCAAGAAACATTAAAAATCTGAAACCTTAGACAAGAGTGTGGGAGCAGGCACATCCAACCTTATCAATGTTAGGATGGTAGATTTTGGTGAGGAATCGAACCTGCACAAGGATAATATGTTAAGGATGACTATGTCAGTCAATGTGCTGAGCAAAAAACATCATTGTATACAAGTGAACAATAACTCCATCAATAGGACTCCACACGCACGATAATTCCACCAATAACACTAGAAATGCAAGTGCACAAGCCTGAAACAGCCATCGCAACTTATGGACACCAATGTTGCAAAATCATGGAACTAGTCCATAATGTGTGACGCAATAAAAATGTTGAGATGGAAGACTAGCAGGAGAAGAAAGGGCAAATCAAATGAATATTTTTATAAAATAGACCTAGAACCAGTTGAGGACAAGATGAGAAAGCGCAGAGAAATATGCGATGAAGACCAATAAGACCGGTAATGCTAAGAAATTCAAATTGAAAGAGGAACAAGTCCCACAATATAGCCCAAAAGAAAGCAAAACAATAAAGACTTAAAGCCAACCCTGACCAATAAGGTTAAGGACCTTTCTAGATGACAACCCTGACACAATTCCAGTGTTTGGCATGGATTGGAAGAGAAAAGTGATTCTTGACTTAAATACTCAAAGAAAGAATCATTTTCCTAAATAAAGTACGAATCTTATTCCCTCACTCTCCCGTGTCAATCTCACACCCCTAGAGAAATGTAAACAATTTGAGCCAAAAAAAAAAGTTATGCACACAATATTCAAAATTTTATTATTTTCCATATAGAATTCCTAATGAAACCATTGACAGAATAATTTTATTCATAGTAATGAGATTCCATTCTCCCCTAAGGTTCCTGCCATCCAAACATATCCTTCATGGAATCCAGCCAAAACCCTAACCACAAAATATGGGACATATCTCTAATTCTAAATATAGCATGAACAATGTGCATGTGAAACAACAAAAGGGAACTGGCAGTGTCCAAAACCTAAATATGGCAGGAACAGTGTACAGGGCAAACAACAATATCAAATTGGCCATTCAAATCTTTGCACCATAACAAGTGATTATGACATTTCATTTCTTGTTGAGATCAACAAAATAAGTATATTAAAATAACAGTCATATCAGCTGTTAATTAGTATAACCAAAATTTCAGGTGTGCCACCAATCCTACAATATTGTGTTATCATGTGGTTGGCCAATATCAACTGGAAAAAAGAATGTAAACCAAAGACATCATAATTTGGGAATAATAAAACAAATTCCCAGATCTCACCCATTAGTAGTGCATGCACAAAAAGTTAATGGATGCAACACACAGACAAGCACAAAATGAACAATATCCACACGACACTTTCAAACGCATTATTTTGACTGAAGCTGGAAATTAGGATAAAATCCAGAGCAGGAAAGCAAAAGCCTACATTTTGCCAAGAACATCCTTAAAAGGTTCAAGTGATAACAAGTACAAAAGTAAACATGCACATCCAGTCATCATTTCAAGTTAGGAACACAATACAAAACTATCAACCATATGAACTCTCACATAAATTTAAAAGCAGACCCATCAAGCAAAATGATTTATGTTGTCAGTGAGCAGGGATGGCACTGTGCGACAGTAGGGGGCTATGGTCCCCCCACTTTCACAGAAAAATCCCATTACCTATCAACCACATTTACCTACAAGAAGAAAAAATGTACCTACCTCAAATCTGTTTATCATCAATTCATTCTTGTAGCATTTTCTTAGTCAGTTAAAGCATACAACCACAAACAGTGAGAAAAAGCAAAAAAATGCGGCAGAAAATATTTGAAAACTCTGAAGACTGAAAGGGGAAAAAAATATTCAAAATATAGAGTCCCCCACATACATATTTAGAAGTTGAAACACAAAGGTTTTGACCTTTCGTCAACAATTCAATGGTCTTACAATTTGCCTAAAAAATGTGCAACAGCTTTTTGAAAGTCAGTAACAATGCATCAAAAGTTGCAGAGCAGAATCCCAATCTTCTTGCTTCCCAGCTTCACTTTCCGAAACATGATACACTTTTGTTCCAAAACAGTAAACTTGGCAATCGAAAGCAATCCCAAAAGTTTTTCTAATATGTTTCCTTGAGGTTTCCTTGGGACTTAAAAATAAAAAATCAAATATAAATTTGGGCAGGAAAAAACTACAATTTATTGGATGTCTAATTTTTTTTTTTAAATAAAAAAAAAATACTCTATAGACTAGTAGTACCTTAAATTCTTATAGTATGAATTATATAAGTCTATGCCTATCGTACCACAATTTAAAGCATGTGACATACCGCGTTCCCGCATCACGTTCTAGGTAACATAGATTGAGATAGTAAGTATCTTAGCTTATAGAAAAGGTTTCATTGAGAATAGAATAATTTCATAGAAGGTAGGCTAAAAAAAATCAAATATACATACCCAGATACAAATTGAAATAATAGACAACATCTACAGATAAAATATATCAATACCACGTACAAAATGGTTGAGCAAAACCATACTAAAAGCAAAGTTTATAGATGCCCAATGCCCATCAAAACAAAATAGTTCATTTGGCTAAGATGTAGGTCAGTTAGGCAATATTGTAAAAATTCTAAGAGAAGTTGGCACAAGTTACCACTAACAGGGATATGCTAAACACACAGCATAACCAAAATTTCCAACTTGGCAGTTAGCAGTAGATCAAATATGCAAGAGCCCCACATTTCCCCCACAAAACAATTCAAGTATTCAACAAATAAACTAGCATGATTTCAAAAAAGAAACATTTACAAAAACAATCAGATCAGGTGCAAATCATGCAATTTTTCCCATGACTTCTGTAAAAGTTTTCAGTATAAAATATATACAATTAAAAAGTAAAAATAAAAGGGTCCTGCTAATGCCCACCGAATGGCTGTTCGTTAAGAAGCAAATAAAAAAATTTACAATTTCAATACATATTTCAAATGTTCCCACACTTTTATATTTTCATACACTTCTCACATATTTCAATACGTTTTTTGCACACATATCAGCATTAATCACCGCCCATTGGGGGGCAGTGGTTAGCATTTCCCACAATAAAAATCACACCAAAAAAAAAAAAAAAAGGCCTATGATAACAACTATTTAATATTGAATTATGCAACTAAGTAAAACAGCTAACAGATACTAATGCCCCAACAACCAAGTTCCTCATATCCTCTCGAAACCAAGCAAATAAAGCAATTCATGCCGTACAAAACTTTACAAGTAATAATATTTAACTGCTGAATTTTTTCCGTTAAAAATGGAATACCTTGGGAGCAGCCATTGGGTATTCTTCAGGTAAAAATAATTCAAGCTTGAAAACCCCTCCTACACAAAATGCAATACAAGAGAAATCGTTGAATCAAATATAAATAAAGATGATAAAAGTAGGGAAAACATATAATGAAAAAATCAAAATCTTGAAACCCTCCCCTACAAATTGGCCCACTGTCAAGGCAAAATATTTTCAGTATATCTTCAACATTTTAATGCACATAAAAAATAAATTGAAAGCCAAGAAGTTTAAAATTCACAAGGTTCAATACATCAAGTCTCCATTTGCTCACAAAGTGAAAAATAAAATAAATTAATTTAAAAAAAATTCTAACACTTCCACAAATTCTCGATTTTCCAATAAAATTAGAAAAAGGGTACAAAATTACAATTTTGACCCAAAAAAACAAAATACACCACGCAACTGAGCCTAATGCAATCATCTAGCTTAGTTGAGGCAAGTTTTTCACTATTTAACAACTAAACGACATCACGCAAGAGAACCAAAAGACAAACTTTTTTGTTATTTTGCCAATCATCTCAATAGTCCAAAGCATCTAAGAAACAACTTTAAAACTTCCTTAAGTTGGATTCATTCTAACCTGAGGCTCTGCTTTAGCCAAGAATACATAGAAAATGATTAAAAATCACACTTTGGATTGCTGATACAAATATCAAACTTAACTGAGTCAAAATTTTCCCCACTCCACAATTAAAACAACATAAAGTAAAAGAACTTTAGGAATGAAAAATAACCGTCTTTCCCACAGTATTATGGATAATAAAGTGGCGGTAAGTGTTATGTACATGACGCTTAAACATTAACCAAATCAATGCTGAACAATGTGATCAAATTCACGAGTGTTCATCTCTAATGACAAAAACACCAGCAACACAAAATAATCTTGAGCTCATTACCTTCATAAGGAGACTGTGATGGACCAAGAATCATGACATTAAAATACCGCATATTATCTTCCGAAGGTGATGCACTTATTCCCGGTGCTGTAGCATAAGAAGAAGATACCAAATGACTGACAGTTCAAACTCACAATAATACATTTTTGCAACACAAAATAAAGTTCATTTCTTGCATTTCCAATCAACAAAGAATTCTTAAATCTCTACTTATCTCACCAAAAAGAAAACAACGAAATAGATATATCAGATTCTAAAATTCAAACACAAAATCACACGCGCGCGCGCACACACACATATATATATATATAGAGAGAGAGAGAGAGAGAGAGAGGTTTTTACCAGGCTCGCTGAGGAGACGCTGAGTTTCCTGTTAGATCAGAAGGAAAGAAAAGGATCAAAACAAGTAAAATCATGAAAATCGAAGCAAAAGCAACAAAAAGCTAGCGAATTCGGAAATCGGAAGGAATGAATAAAAAGAGAGAAATCGAGTGAATTGATATAGGGATCGAGAGAAGAAGAGGAAGATCGAGACTCATACCTTGATGATTCTTCGAGGCAAATTGCTGTTTGCCATTGAAGGGAAGGTTCGATTGAAGGGCACGCTAAGGGTTTGCGAAAAAGAATAGAGAGAGAGAGTAGAGAGAGAAAGCTGTTTGTTAGAGAATTTCTCACTTGAAAAAACTGCGTCAGGGGTTCGATCGAATTTTTCGTTTATTCGTTTATTGCCAATATTATATGTAAAAATATTTTTATCATTTGCAAATTGGGGCCTCCTTTGTGCGATAGTGATGATTCATAGGTCCTGTTTGGAAGAGTTATTTAGACTAAAATAGTTAATAACAATAAAATATGTTAAAATAATTAATAAGATAAAATATCACATTCAATTTATAACTATTTTATTTTTTTTTTCATAATTATCAAATCAACTATTTTCTCAAATAGAATTTTTTTAGCCAAATTAAAATAGTAGTAAAAAAATCAACTAAAATAACTAATTTTCCACGTAAGGTCATAAATAAATAGTAATAAAATATTAATTATACTTTTTACCTTTATAGTTTCATTTAAATTTCACTTTAATTCTTTTTATTTTTTTTGAACAATTTGGTTCTTTCATTTTATGTTCAATTTCAATTTTAGTATTTCATATAATTTTTTAGAGTTAATTACATTTTTTACCCTAAAGTTTGTTTTAAGTTTCACTTTGAATAATTTAATCCTACACTTTTAGGGATTGTTTGGGAAGTGTTAAATTAATATACTTTTTAACTTTTTATGAAAAATGTAAAATATGGATTAAGTTTAAAGTGATGTAGTAGAAATGTGATGTGACCCAAATAGGATAATGTGCTAAAATAACATAGCACATGCCAAACAAATACTTAGTCTAGTTTTAATTTGGTTTTTATCTAAATTGGAAGTTAAAATTAAAGTATACTTTTCAATTTTGTTTTAATTTGGCTCTTCCATTTAAATTGGAGATTAAAATTTTAAAATTAATAATTTTAAGGCACTTGTCACTTTTTTAAAGTATGCACGTAAATAAAATTGGAAAAAATAATTCGATAAAAAGATCAAATTGAAATTAAATTTAAAGTATAAAAATTAAATTATTCAAATTAAAATTATAAGAATTAAATGAAAAGTATAATTAATCTATAAACAAGTGGAGGCTGCTTTATGTGAATCAGCTTGTGGATAATGGGCCACGACGAGCGGCCCATATAGATGGGTTTGGATCCACTTTTAGCAGAATCTGGGTCCATGTGACATGGGTGATATAGATCCACAGAAAATTTGTCCGTATTTTTGAGGAAAAGTTATTAACCGTTTGGATACTGCCTAAGTTATTTATTGGCTTATTAGTTTATTTTTATGAGGTTTTTACTGGTTGGTCCTACCTTTTACATTTATTCTCCTCTTAATCTTGAGTTTTGCTCTTGTGCACCAACAGGTCCTGAGTCTTTTTTTTTTTGGTATTGTTTTACCCCTCTCCTATTTTGGCGCGTTTCTGTTTGGATTTTCCATCAAAATATTGTGTTGTGAGTATGAGTTTGTGATTTGGATTTCTGTTGAACTTCACGATTTGCTAATGTATTATTGTGGAGCTTTGTGATTTGTGATTTCGCGCTTGTTGTATCTTCGCGATTTATGATTTGCGATTGCGTGCTTGGTGAATCTTCCTATTTGCGATTTCGTGTTTGGTGTATAGTTACATTTTCTGATTTGCGATGTTGTGGAGTTAGGTCGACTAGTTTGAGTTGGTGATTTTGATTTTGTGGTGATATTGTTGTTACTCTGTTGTTTCTGTTGAGATTGAATTTGTATTTTGATCATGATATTGAAAGTTTTGAGATATGTATATGCAAAGAATTTTAGATTTTTCTTTTTTTTTTGTTACGAAATTGTTTTGATTGAATACATGTGCTGGTTTGTTATTTTATACAGTGATAATTTTATCACTGAGTATTTTGGGGGTGTTGTTGGATTAACTTTTTCAACAGTGATAAATTTATCGGTGAGTATAAGAATAGGAGATGAAAAGGTTGCATAATGTAATGGTAAGATTCAAATCGAGTTACCATGTCTAATAAGTGTAAGCCATGTTCACTGTTCTTGGTCTTTGGTGGTGTTAACTGTTAAAGTTATCAGTGTTGGTTTTTGGATGTGTTTGAGTTGGTTGATAATTTTATCACTGTATTTTATTTTGTTTTAGGGTGTTTGAGTTGTTTGCTGAAATATAATTGTTGTTTGTTGCAGGATTTATAGTGATGGAGAATTGTTTGTTTCTTATGTGCAAGTTTAGAGGTGTGACATTGGTTATCAAGTATAATGATGGATTTAATTTCAAGGTTTTAGTATATAAATTGTGTGCAAAGTGAAGTAAGTTAGTTGGTAGTTCTTTGAATATATCGTATTTAATGCTTGGACATTCTTGTTGTGGTCTACGAAGTGAAGAGGATTTAGAGGTTATGGTTGGACTGACACTTTCTTGTGATACTCATCGTATTGATTTTTTGTAAAGTGTTGTTCTTTGGGTGAAGGTTATATGATTTGTGATGATGAAGCTAGTAGTAGTAGCAGTGTTATTTGTGAAACTGATTTTTTGCCTTCATTTTATTTAAATCAACGAAAACCTTTGCTCTCCGATGGGTGGGTTAATTGTATAAAAGGAGTGGGACAAAGGTTTGCTGAAAGAGTTGTTGAATTTCGAGATGCGTTGTCAAAGTATTCTATTCATTCTGATTTTGATTTTGATTTTGTTAAGAATGATAAGGATTATGTCACTGTTCATTGTAAGAGAATGGCTGATTTGGGATGTTTATGGAGCGTGCATGCTAGAGTGGAAAATTATAGTAAAGCTTTTGTTATTAAACAATTTGATGATGTTCATACTTGTGGATCTTCTTTTCGTACAATTAAACATGCTAGGATGACTTCAAGTATGATTGGTGGGCTAATTTCAAGTGATATTCATAATAAGGCTTTGACATCGGTTAGTGAGGTGCTTTGTGATTTCAAAGACTATTATGGAACAGAAGTTTCTTATCGGCGAGCTTGGATGGGTGTTGAAAAAGCAAAAGGTCTTGTTTTTGGTGACTATTCATCATCATTTAACGATCTTCATTGGTATGCTAATGCCGCTAATGATTGTAATCCGGGAAGTGTTTTTGATATGGAATTTGATGTTGCTAGTAAAGGAAGACATTTCAAATGCTTGTTTTTCGCTTTTGAGGCATGTATTCATGGTTTCAGGTATTGTCGGCCTGTGTTGATACTTGATGGAACTTTCTTGAAAGGAAGACACAAAGGTTGTTTATTGGCTGCTACAACAAAAGATGTTAACCAAGGTATATTCTGTGTCTATTTGTTATTATTATTGAAATAGTGATAATTCTATCATTTTTGTTACTGGAGAGTGTTGATTATTGAGTATGGTCAATCTATTAGCGATAAATTTATGTTGTATGCTTTTGTTAAAGTTTTATCTTTATACAGTGATAAATCTATCTATGGCTGGTGCTATATGTTATATACTTTGTGCTTTGATTTTCTTCTTGTAATTTTTTTTATTTGTTATTGATAACGTGTATATATATTTTGTTTGTAGGTTTATATCCGTTATGTTTTGCCATTGTTGATAGTGAAAGTTATGACAGTTGGCATTGGTTCTTGTCAAAGTTATTAGGTATTTTGACTTCGGAGAGGGATATTGCGTTTATTACTGATCGACATGGAGGTTTGCTGAAAGCTTTAGCTAAGGTCTTTCCGTTTTCTTCACATTCTTTTTGTCTAATGCATTTGAAGACAAACTTGAAGACTTATCTGTCAGTGAAAAGTTGTGAATCTAAAGAGTATTTGCTTACTCTTGTTAGTAGATGTGCATATGTTCCTACTATTAAGTTGTTTAATGGGCTATTTGAAGAATTTAAGGGTCGTTGTGGTCGTAGTGTTGAGAAGTTTCTTGAGGATTTATCTAATGGGTGCTGGTGTAACGCTTATTTTCAAGGCAAGAGGTATGGTGAAATGTGCACAAATGCTACGGAATTTTTTAATTCATGGATTAGGGATGAACGCCATTTGTTTTCAACTAGTCTTGTTGATGCTATACGAGTGAAACTAATAGAGCAATTTTCAAGAAGGAGAGAAATTGGAAATAAGTGGAATCGTATTGTTTGTCGTTTTGCAGAGAAAAAGTTGGAATAAGCTTTTAATGATACAAAAGCATGGATAGTTAAGAAATGTAGCGATGACATTTATGAAATCCAATTGGATCATTCAATTATGGTTGATATTGGGAAACATTCTTGTTCTTGTCGATTGTGGGAAATTGATTATTTTCCTTGTAAACATGGTTTTTGTGCTATAAAGAGGAGTGAAAATGATCTGAATTATTTTCTTGATGATTATTATCGTGTTAGTAGTTATTGTGATTCTTGTTCACATTCTATCTATCCAGTTCCTAGTATGTAGAAGCCAAATGTAGTTGTTGATGATGACGTTGTTTTACCTCCTCTTTATAAGAGACCAGCTGGACGTCCAAGAACAGAGAGAATACCTTCTAAGAGCAAAATCAAGAGAATTAGGTGCAATAAGTGTGGAAAGATGGGAACTCATAATCGGAAGACATGTAAAGAAGCTTTGCTTTAGTTGTATTAATTTTAATTGAATTACTTTGTTGAGAGTTGAGAGGTGTTACTTGCATTGAATGATTGAGTACTTTTGGAAAGATGTGTCATTTTGGTACTTGCATTGAATGATTGAGGAATTTGTTGAACAAAATTATATTTTTTGCTGATATTTTTACAAGATTAAGTTTCACAGATTTATATTATTTGATTTGGGTTAAATGTAGTTGTTGTTTTTGGTGTTTTATATAGTGATAAATTTATCACTGGTTGGTTTGGACAAGTTGGTGGATTATTTTTTTGTAAGACTGATAAATTTACCATTGTCTGAAGGAAGCAATCAAGCATTAATGAGGTTCCTGAATTTTGTTATTTTCAAGAATGATAAATTTATCACTAATTGTATGGGAAGAGTTGACGGTTATTACATTTATGTCAGTGGTTGATAAATTTATCACTATCATATCCAAGCAAATGTTCTTTTTTATAGTGATAAATTTATCATTGGCTTAAACTCAACAAAAATCAATTGATGTCACTAGTTATACATGTTTTTAGTTTTTCTGTGCCTTGATTAATTCAAACAAGAATACAGCCTTGCTTGTTAGATAATGCATCCCTCAGAACCACAAATAATTTGTGCACTGAATTTACAATGACATATGCTAGACCTCTTTCCAGTTTCTTTCTCTTCACATTGTATCTTATTTACTCTTGAGTTGATTGCTGATAAAAGGAGAAGAGAGAAAATGAATATATATATGTACACATATATTCTTTTTTGGTCTTTTGTTGTTTCTGAGTGATTTTATATAGTGGATGTCTTTTATGAGATTCCAAATGACAGTAGATTTGAGATTCAAAGTTTGAATACGGTTTTTCCCATAAGACTTTCGGCATTCAAAGAAGTAGATCTTTGTATATTAGTTACTTATCGGAAGCAATTTTTGTCTGGAGTTATCTAATTTTCCCAGGAAAAATTTCCACAATACAAAGCTGTAGATCAAATCTCTAGAATACATAATTGCATATCTGCTGTGTTAACTGCTTTGCAAAGCAAAAAATTTTAGATCAACTACCATGTTTATCTGGTTTAGCAACAAGTTCTCAGTCTGCATAGTGTTTTGTGGTCACTCAGAAGCAAGCTTTGGATGTTTGAGTTGTTTAACTGAAGTATCAAATGGTTTTGATTATTCAGAAATCACCAAGGATGGCATGTTCTTACATTCATTCTCAAACTTGGGAATATCTACAAATTTTAATAGTATTTTAATTTCCAATTTGGACAATGTAATAGTGTTTGTATTTTAATTTTTAATTTAGGTAACTTTTTAATTATTTTTTATAGTGTTTTGTTTACTTGAATTGGGGAAAAAGAATAAGAGAGAGAGAGAGAGAGAGTTGCTGGTTTTTTTGTTTAAACAATGGTAAATTTATCAGTGTTCACAGTGATAAATTTGTTGAAACAGTGATAAATTTATCAGTGTAAACAAAACACTATAAAAAAAATAAATTTTTCAGTATAGTGACTCCAAACCTGTTATTAACATTTAAATTCGATACAAATAATCAGATTAGAATCAATATTTTGAATGAAATTTGCATAATAAGACTGATATCAAAAGCCAGATCTGGTAACGATATGACTAAAAAAGACTGAATGTTTCATTGAAGCAAATTTGACATTGTAACAACCAAGCACTGTCCATAACTTTGACATTGTAACAACCAAGCATTGTAATATTCATTGGAGCAAAGTAAGAACCAAAATCATCAAAAGACAGGTAACACTGTAACAACCAAACAAGCAAAATGTATGAAGTATTGACATACTAACAACCAAATGAATCAATGTTTCCTTTTGTTTTCTTTTCTTCCAGATCTGTTGATTATTGCGGAGGCAAGTCATCAATCTTTTCATCAACTATTTGTTGTTGAGCAGCTTATTGGTCAGTCAAGAAGAGAGTTAACATATCGGCTTTCAATTGATTGCATTCTTCCTTGGAAAAAGTAGGCATTATGTTGTTTTTGAAAACATTTTGCCTCATGATATAGCAAACAATGATTCCACAATCAAGCCTGCAAAAATATTTTGAAATCAAAATATTATAATTTGGTTTTGTTGTCGTTTTTTTTTTTAGAACAGTGTTTTGTTATTGATAAACTTACGACGTGTCTTCTTGTTGTGGGCTGTTTGTCACGACCCAAACCCGTCCCTATGGGTTTAACACCGTAATCAGCCAATAATCCATGATTACCGAAGGCCTGCTTAACAGTAATGACAGTAATACAGAGTAAAGGGGCTGGCAGAAGCCAAAACAGTAAATAAAATATGTCCAATGAGCTGTGACAGTCAGAATGCAAAAAGACTTTATGCATAAGTCACATTGATAAACAAAACATATATACATGCGACATATCCACAAACATCTATGTCAGGGACCAAATCCCTAACTATAACTGTACAGTCAAGTCTTAAACATTTATTACAGATCAGAAACAAAAGGGTGAAACTGAGACACCCCGAAATAGCCTTAGCTTGAACAGACTCGGAACCTCGAGGTAAGGCACGGTGGTTGGCTTGACAAAACGGGAGCTTAACTTGACACTTCTAACATCGGTCCGGTGCCTGGACACCTACATATAAATATAAACCGTAAGCTAAAACCCAGTGAATAACATATGCGTAAAGAGGTTAAGAATGAATGTCATTTCAGTAATTAGAACAGTCAATTGCATTAGTGAATCAGTCATTTAGAACCATAATAGTCATATGTGGTACATCCATTAACAAAATAGTACAGTAGGTCTTAATAGACCAAACAGTCAGTTGATGGCCATCATAACAGTAAATAGTAGTGATTCCAAACATGGGAACCGACAGAGATCTCTGTGACAGTAGCAGTAACAGTAAATTACTATGGATGCCACGGATACAGTTTACAAATAGGACAAACATTCATTCATTAAACAATAACGGTTCAGTAAGCAGAACAGTTGATCATTCAGAAAATAATCATAATTGAACATATCTTTACAACATTGTTACTCACAGAGTATTGGGCTACAGGCAGCTAATGAGCGTCCTCGAATGCCAACCCTACAGTTGCAGAACGAACACACACTCGGGATTAATAACTTAGCTCCTAATCTTGACTCGGTGTGGTTCTATAACATTATTCTCATTAAGATGCCTTAAACTTGGTGTCACGACCCGAACCCGCCCCCATGGGTTAAGGACGTAACCGGCCAGTAATCATGAGATTACCTACGGCCTCAAACCAAACCAAACGTATTTTAACAGAGTTAATGGGGGCCAAACGGAAGCAATTTAAAACTTTGTCCATAGAGCTGTGCTTACATGGCACATCATAACAGTCATACAGATACATATTAATAACTTACATCAAAATATGTACTAACGCAACCTCTGTACATACAGGATCATTCGAATCTAAGTCAGCCAAGCAAAACTATATACAGACGTAAACCAAAGTCCTCGCCAACATGACCAAAGGACACAAGATAGCAAAAGGGCGAAGACGTGTCTCGTTCGAGAGACGCGAGGGCTGACTTTTCAAAACCTTGGTTGTTCCACAAAAACTTCACTGAGGCTGGGTTTGGGCCTCTCTTGGCTCACCTACAAACACACGAATGAACGTGAGCGATAGCCCCGTGAATAATATCAAACAAAGAAGTCATACAAACAATATGGAAAACAACATACTCCAAACGGCCTTGGGCCCAATTCATACTTCTATTTAACATATATATATATACACAATTTAAGTCAAGTGACCGTGATTCATATCAGGCTGGCCTTCGACCCATTTATACTTTCATTTATGTCAGAACGGCCTCTGGCCCATCCATTCGTGTCAAAACGGCCTCTGGCCCATTCATTCATGTAAAAAACGACCTTCGGTCCTTTCGTTTATGTCAAAACGACCTTCGGTCCATTCATTTATCTCAAAGCAACCTTCGGTCTATTCATTTATCTCAAAACGACCTTCGGTCCATTCGTTCATGTCAAAACGACCTTCGGTCCATTTGTTTATCTCAAAACGACCTTCAGTCCATTCATTTATCTCAAAACGACCTTCGGTCCATTCATTTATCTCAAAATGACCTCCAGTCCATTCATTTATCTCAAAACGACCTTCGGTCCGTTCGTTCGTGTCCAAACGACCTTCGGTCCATTCGTTTATGTCAAAACGGCCTTTGGCCCATTCACACTTTCCTGTCAAACTAGCCTTTGGCCCAATCATTCATATCGAAATGGCCTCTGGCCCATTCATTCATTCTTTTCAAAATGGCCTCTGGCCCATTCATTATTTCTTTTCAAAACGGCCTCTGACCCATTGCAAAACTTTCATATCAGACATTGTCCACCATTTAAATTAATGAACTTACAGACTTACATAGAGGTAAGCAATAGGACAACAACATATTCAAACATCTTTTGTTAAGATATTACTCACAGTGATCGGCTTGTGGATTTGCCCTGGAGCTTGACCCTACACATCACATAACATATATGGGTCACAAATAACTCAATTTGTTCTTTAATTCACACATTCCTCTTTAGGCTTCATTCTTATCTCTTTAATTCAATTCACAATGCTCAAAGTATGCCTAAGAGTGCTTAGAAGTGAAAGGGAACAGAAAATAGAATACAGAATGCATTTTCAGAATTTCAGAAAACAAGATCTCCGCTTGAGCGTGGACTTCCCCGCTCGAGCGGACCCTTAGGGCCTGCAAAAGTACTGGTTACATCAAATCCCCGCTCGAGCGTGAACTCGGCCGCTCGAGCGGGAACTCGGCCGCTCGAGCAGAAAGCTTGTCTACATAGCTCCTCGCTCGAGCGCCAACTTCCCTGCTCGAGCGGACACCATGTCTGCAAAAAGTGCTGGGAGCACGTATTTCCCGCTCGAGCGGTAGTTTCCCCCCCGCTCGAGCGGACACCAAAATTCTAGGTTTTCCAGAATGAGTTCTTGAGCTCCAAATCGACTTTCAACCAATTTTTCTTGCATACAATGGCTCCAATCTCACATATATTTGTACTAACACTAGAACACGTCAACATGGAGCTTAATCTCATGAATCAAACACATGCATGACTCATTTTCTAACAAACTCATTACCAACATAACTATGTCATGCATTCAACCTTATAATTTGTACATGCATGTGATGATTCTCAACTTAGATAATACAATTGGTGATTACATCATGAGCTTTAACCCAAACTCTACATGAATCATGTATTTCAAGCTCAAACATGTAAATTTAAGACAATTTCTTACATGCATGCACAATTAAGCCTTCAATTCAACAAAACCAATTCAATTTCATCATACTCAATTAAATTCATGTTCTTTATTCTTATTCAGCTCTGAATTTACAAATAGCAAACAAAAACCCATGATTCAAGGGTCAATTACTCACCTAGGAGCCTTAAACACTCAAGTTCTAGCCAAATCTTGAGCTTAATCTTCAAATTCCCAAGCTTGAGCAAAAAATCACACAATTCTCTCATTCTCTCTCTCTACAGCCGGTTCTCTCTATTTTGAGTCCCAAATTCAGCCAAAATGAAGTGAAAAATAGAGGATAGAGAGTGTAGTGACTTCACAACAAAACCCACTAAGGCCAATATAATATTAATAAGATAATTTGGCTCTAATTCACCGATTTAATCGATTTAATCTGACCTGAATCAATTTTCAATTAAATTTCACCATAGGTTCCAAAAATTATGCCAATCCCAATGGTGTAATCAATTTCGGGTTCTGTGGCCGATAAGGCCTCCAATTAAATTTCCAAAGCAGATAAATCAAACAGATATTCCTACGGTGAATAGATAGAAATCCAAGACCACATAATGGCACACAAAATCATATTAAACACATAATCATACTCATATTAAGGACCAATTAACATATTACGGAACAGGGGTATTACACTTGGCCTAGGAATGCCTAGGATGGAATGAGGATGCAAAAGTTACCCTTTAAAACACTTTTCAAAATTTGCTGAAATAGGGGTCCACGCTCGAGCGTGGCTTTCTACGCTCGAGCGGACATGCAGACAATGAAGCTCTCCTCGAGCGTGACTCCCCTTGCTTGAGCGGACTGTAGCGTGAATTCTCTCGCTCGAGCGGGCTGTAAAACATATGAACTTCTGGACATATGCATTTCACGCTCGAGAGTGACTTTCTACGCTCGAGCGGAAGTGCATGTACTTAGAGTGTACGCTCGAGCGTGAAGTCCTCCGCTCGAGCGTGGATCCAAAATCTGGAATTTTCAGATTGATCCTCAAGCACAAAATTCAACTTCTAAAGCTTTAAATTCGATTCTTTTGGAACTATTTTCTGGAAAACACTTGAAAACCCATAATACAACATGTTTCAAAGATCAATTTGTAAAATCAAAGCTCATAGGTAAGTCAATTGAACACAAATTCAAAGAAAACTTGAAGAACAATGCAAGAACATCACATGCAAGTGTTCTAATGGATTCCAATGTTCCAAAACATAACCAAATGCAAGTTTGAACTCCAAAACATGATGAATTCATGGACTACAACCCAAATGTAGACATGCATGTGGAAATTCTTATGAAAACAACCTCAAAATGCTAGAGTACGTGCATGCATGCATGGATTAGCTACTCAAATCAACTCTTTAACTCAATTCTTGACTCTAGTCACCAAATTTCCATGAATCATGCAAGAAACAATTTAAACACATGAATAAGAGGATGAACTCCCTACCTTAGGTCTTGAATTCAAGTATTGAAGCTCTATTATGCAAATTCCTTTCAATTCTCCTAACTCTCCAAGCCAATTTTGATGAACTCAAGTTTTCTCTCCTACTCTCCCTCTCTCACCATTTGGTCTCAAGAAGATGAGCAAATGATGCCTCAAACATATGCAAGGGTGAGAGAAGTAGTGGCCTAGCATGAACCACTCAATGGCAAAATGGTAGTAAACGCAAACTAATGTAATTTAACTTTATTTAATCTAATTTAATCATTCCAAACCAATTTTAATTAAACCTACCATAAAATTACATAAATTCTAATCAGCATAAAACACTAATCAATTTCTGGTTCGGTCGCCGATAAGACCTGCAATTCGCAGTTCAAAGTTAAAACATGAACAGATTCATTCAAAAATCAAACAGATAAAAATGTATTCAAAACAATACACTCATACAATCAGTTCAGAATTTCATTCTTATCAGTTACTTATCATGCTTAATCATAGATTAGCACTAATCAGAAGTGAGGGTTGTCACAGTCTTCCCTCCTTAAAAAGAGTTTGGTCCTCCAAACTCGGATTACCTTCATTTTGGAAGAATACTGGGTCCAGGGGGAACAATTCAGGATACCGTTTCATCATATCGTCTTCCCTTTCCCAAGTGGCATAAAAGCCACCATGGTTTTGCCAGTCCATTTTCACTAACGGAATTTCTTTATTCCTCAATTTCTTGATTCGTCAGTTCATAATTTGAATATGCGTTCTTCATAAGTGTAGTCATCACTTAGCACTACACGGGTTGGCTCAATAACATGGAAGGGATCCCGAAGATAATCCCTCAACATTAAAATATGGAAGACATTATACATATGCTCCATTTCAGGAGGAAGCACTACTTGATACGCCACCGGATTAATCTTTTCAATGATCTCATACGGTCCGACATATCTTGGTGCCAGCTTACCCTTGACTCCGAAACGAGTCTGCTCTTTCATTGATGTCACTTTAACAAAGACATGATCACCCACTTCATATTCCCTGTCTCGCCTTCGGACATCCGCATAATTTTTCTGTTAGTTCTGTGCGGTTTTTAATCTTTACCGAATCAGTTTCACATTTTTCTGTAGTTTCTTGTACGATCTTGGGCCCAAGCAAAGGCCCATCTCCAACTTCTGCCCAACAGATAGGAGATCGACATTTTCTGCCATATAAAGCCTTGAAAGGCGCCATACCAATGCTCGAGTGAAAGCTGTTGTTGTAGGCAAATCAGCTAAAGGTAAATGGCTTTCCCAATTTCCTTGGAAATCAAGAACACACATACGCAATAGATCCTCTAGAGTCTGGATGGTCCTTTCTGACTGGCCATCTATCTGAGGATGGTATGCACTACTCAGTCTCAGTTCAGTACCCAATGCAGTTTGTAGACTTTGCCAAAATCTCGATGTGAACTTCGAATCCCTGTAAAAAACAATAGATACAGGCACTCCATGCAATCTAACAATCTCATCAATATAAATTGTAGCCAATTTGTCCGTATTATAGATTGTTTTGACAGGTAAGAAGTAAGCAGATTTAGTCAATCTATCAATAATAACCCAAATTGAGTCCATACCTTTAATGGAGCGAGGTAAACCAACAATGAAATTCATAGTAATATGTTCCCATTTCCACTCCGGTATTGGTAAGGGTTAAAGTAAGCCTACGGGTCGTTGATGTTCAGCTTTGACTTGTTGGCAATGTAGACATTTCGATACAAACTCGGCAATTTCTTTCTTCATTCCCAGCCACCAGAAATTCAGTTTCAAGTCTTGATACATTTTTGTATTTCCTGGATGGATGGATGGAAATTTTTGAGTTGTGGCCTTCTTGCAAAATTCGTCTTTTCAGTTCAGAATCATTCGGTACACACAACCTTCCCTGGAATTTCAACACATTGTTCTCAAATCTAAAGTCCGGCCTCGGTTTGGTTTCCCGTTCATCAATGATTTTCTTCAGATAGTCATCTTGGTGTTGTTTCTCCTTAATCTCCTCGATAAGTGCCGGTTAAGCAGAAATAGTAGCCAATGTTCCACCTTGTTCACGCAAAACAATTTCAACTCTAAACTTTTCAAGATCACATAACAGTTCTTTCTGTCCAGTGAGTAAACAGGCTAAATTCGCAATTGATTTCCGACTCAATGCATCAACAATGGTGTTGGCTTTCCCCGATGGTACAAAATTTACAAGTCATAGTCTTTTATCAGTTCTAACCATCTCCGCTGTCTCATGTTCAACTCTTTCTGTGTAAAGAAATATTTTAAGCTCTTGTGATCGGTGTACACCTCTCATGTAGCCCCATATAGGTAGTGGCGCCAAATTTTCAATGCAAAAACCACTACGGCAAGTTCTTAATCATGAGTAGGGTAATTCTTTTCATGCGGTTTTAGTTGTAGGGAAGCATATGCGATAACTTTTCCATTCTGCATTAATACACATCCCAAACCCTTATAAGAAGCATCACTAAAAATAGTAAATCCATCCGTACCTAAGGGTAGGGTAAGAATCGGTGCAGTCACAAGTCGAGTCTTTAATTCTTGAAAATATGATTCCCTTTGATTGGTTCAGTCAAATGACATATCCTTTTGAGTCAACTGAGTCAATGGTAGAGCTATTTTGGAGAAATCTTTCACAAATCTTCTGTAATACCCGGCTAAGCCTAAGAACTTCGGACTTCAGTAACATCAGTCGGTCTAGGCCAATTCACTACTGCTTCAATCTTCTGTGGGTCAACTGAGATGCCATCCTTACTAATTACATGATGTCCCAAAAACATAACATTGTCAAGTCAAAATTCGCACTTTGTTAGTTTAGCATACAGTTTATGTTCCCTTAAGGTCTGTAAGACAATATTCAAATGACGTTCATGTTCTTCCTTACTCTTGGAATAAATCAGAATGTTATCTATGAAAACAACTACAAATTCATCGAGGAACGGTTTAAAAGTTATGTTCATAAGGTCCATAAATGCAGCAGGTGCATTAGTAACTTCGAAAGGCATAACAAGGAATTCATAATGTACGTACCTCATTCAGAAGGCAGTCTTTTCAATGTCCTCAGGTTTGACTTTCAGCTGGTGATATCCAGATCTAAGATCAATTTTAGAGAAAACCTATGCACCTTGTAACTGGTCAAATAAATTATCAATACGAGGTAATGGGTATCTATTTTTCACTATTACCTTGTTCAGTTCACGGTAGTCAATGCAGAGTCTCAGTGAGCCGTCTTTCTTTTTCACAAATAAAACTGGTGCGCCCCCACGGTGAAGTACTGGGCCTGATGAACTTCTTATCCAGCAATTCCTACAGTTGAACTTTCAATTTCTTCAATTCAGTAGGTGCCATTCTATAAGAAGCTTTAGAAACTGGCTGTGTATCCGGTAATACTTCAATGGTGAACTCAATCTCCCTATTGTAGGCGTCCCCGAACGTCCCGGGAGGAACGAGCTCCTGTTCTGTTCATTTTGGGGTCACTACAGCTCAGGGCTCTCAAATTGTCACGGTTCTAAGTCTGAACCAAAGAGTCCAAATCCGGCAAATCGTTTTGAGAAAACAGATTTTTTGAAAGAAGTGCCAAACATGGACTGCTTTGCCAGATACAGAGTCGCCACCTAAATGTTTTTTTAATGGGAAATTTAGGAAACCCTGACTCGGTGCCAAAGGCCACGTGTCCGTCATCACCAAAGTTGCCTCGGCTCGGGAACTTGGGTACGATTGGGGAAGGTCACTTCGTGAGCACCCCCGCTCGCCCGATCAAAGATTGGCCTCTACTAACCATGATATCTATTTTTGAAAACATTGTATGTTCTTATTCCGGTTATTAGCCTAGGTTACTATGTGATGTATACAACATATAAGTATAGACCAGGTCGCCTGAATTGGAACAAAACATTTCATGCTTGTTTATTTTTGAAAGATGGTTTGCTACTCGCAAGGAGGCTTAAAATGCAGATTTTGCCACCCGCTGGTGGGCTTAGGAAAAGATGGTTTTGCCACTATCTAGTGAGCTTAAAACTCACAGTCAATGATTTGTTCCAATCCAAATAACCCAACCTTTACGCACAGGCATTCAGGCAGATATATCACATAAGCAAATAACCTCATGGTAAGCATGCTATTCATGGTAGTCACTCACACGCATGCAAGGATGCTAAAGCATAAAACTTACCGAGTACTCCAAGCCAAAAACAGAGACTACATTAGAAATCATGCATGATCCTAAATATACAGAAATGCCTAATGCAACACATGCAAAAATGCAAACTATAGCAGGCTCGGCTATTCTAAACATGGCATATGAAATGCTACAACTAACATGTATTCAATTTGGAATTGAAAGTACAATGCAGTTAGTATGATGCGCCGAGCCCGGTGCATGCAAAACAGATGAATGATGCAAACATGCTGTCATACTGTATGCTAATTGAAATATGCCCTAATCTAACCATCATAAGCGGATAAATAAAAGGGAGAAAGACGTGGGGTTGGAAGACATACAACACACACACGCATACTTATTACAGTTGTACCCTCGCGCGGAGGGTCTAAATAAATATACGGTCCCGAATAAAAGAATATTACAGTCTAAATATTACAGTCCGAATAATATACAAATTCCTAATTAATTAATCAAATTAACTAAGAAAGCTGTAAAACTGGCGTGCAAGCCAGGGACTGCCTTGCTTCTGATGAATGATGCATGTCTGGGCTGCCTTGCGCAGAAATCCACCGGGATGCCCTAATTAGCCTCTGTTTAGCAGTTATTCTTGGAAAGCGTGCCAGACTCCGAAAAGTTGCTGATTCTTCATTTGCTACAACAGAGAGCAGGAAAGGGGCATAACAATGTATTTTCACAAATATATGCATGCCTCGATCCTCGTGCCACCAATCACGCATACCGAGGCATGATGGCCGAGGAGTCGAATTGCACAATTCAATGTAGGATGAATGCACATGAAAACACAACAAGACCTAACTCCATCATGGATGATCCGGAGTGTCGGTGACTGGGGAATTGAGATACGTTCCGTCACTCGAAGTATGGAACATACCTCGTTTCCCATGCCCGGGCTAACTCCTATCCCGAACACGATGCAATATGGATGATATGCATGAATGTAACTAAGATACAGCCTAGTATGCACAATGCTATGAAAATGAGATGTCTTGAAATGCGTGCACACAGGCACGCAAACAGAGAAAATGATATACGCAATGCAAATGACATGGAAATATGATATGGGCTTACACTAACATGAGAGAGCCTCAGCCACACTCACATAGGATGCCGATGGATGAAAATGAAGTGCCTCGAAACGCGTGCACACGGGCACGTAAATCGAGGCAATGGCATATGTAATGCAATAATGGCTAAAATGGCATATAGAATGCAACATGGACTTATACTAACATGAGAGAGCCTCAGCCGCACTCACATAAGAGGTCAATGGATGAAAATGAAGTGCCTCGAAACGCGTGCACACGGGCACGCAAATCGAGGCAATGACATATGTAATGCAATAATGGCTAAAATGGCATATAGAATGCAACATGGACTTATACTAACATGAGAGAGCCTCAGCCGCACTCACATAAGAGGCCGATGGATGAAAATGAAGTGCCTCGAAATGCGTGCACACGGGCATGCAAATCGAGGCAATGGCATATGTAATGCAATATGGCTAAAATGGCATAGAGAATGCAACATGGACTTATACTAACATGAGAGAGCCTCACATAAGAGGCCGATGGATGAAAATGAAGTGCCTCGAAATGCGTGCACACGGGCACGCAAACCGAGGCAATGGCATACGCAATGCAAATGACATGAAAATATGATATGGGCTTATACCAACATGAGAGAGCCTCAGCCACACTCACATAGGATGCCAATGGATGAAAATGAAGTGCCTTGAAATGCGTGCACACGGGCACGCAAACCGAGGCAATGGCATATGCAATGCAATGGCATGGAAAATGATATGCAAACATGCTAATGGGATTTCAGCACTGAAATGTGAGGAAAACAGCCCCGAAATAAGGCGAAAACACACCCGATGCATGGAATAGTCCCGAAACATGGACTTTAGCACCCGAAATGGCCTATAGCCATACCAAATATGCACAATACGGACATGCAATGAAGAGACAGTAGCAAGGCAGCCCAAAAATAAGCATTTTTCCAGTACAAATCATGGCCAAACAGCAAGCAAAGATAGGGCAACAATGGCATGCAAAAACAGGGGCCAAGAGAGGGCAATGAAACAAGTGGTATATGCAAAGCCCAAACTGAAAAATTCCCTTCTACAACACTGAAGAGGGACCAAAAATATGCACATTTACAGTTTATGGAAACCCCAAAATCAGTATAAAAACATGCTAGAAATGCAATGCAAAATGAGGCTCAAAAGTGGCTATAACACAAAGTATACAAAATATTCAACAAACAGCCAAAGACCCTTAATGAAACATGACAAGGGGGTCAAAATATGGCTGTTTTCAGTTCGGACCAAAGTCCAAAAACAGCAACATCAGGGGCTGCCAAAGCATGCAAAAATGGGGACTAAAAGAGAGATATAACATGAAGTGTATAAAATATACCTCAAATCATGAAAGGCCCTTAATGAAACATGAAGAATGGGCCAAAATAAGACTATTTCTAGTACTGTAAAAAGGCCAAAACCCGAAGCATAATAGGCTGCCAAAACATGCAAGAAAATAGCATTCAAGGAAGATATTGAAGCAAGTGCAAGATGGGGGGCTCAAACAGGGTTGAGCCCTTAAGAAAAAGTGAAAAAGAGCTCAAAATAAGGCCACTTTCAGTTAGGTCCGGAGCTCAAAACAGTAAGCATATATGGCTAAGAAATGTTGCAAAAATAAGCCTAAAAAGGGGGAAATGGCAACTCACCCTTGTAGACCAATCTTTGGTTGCTTCTTGGACCAAGTTGCAGCACCTTTAGCCTCTGAGAAGCCCTCCTTGCTTCTGGAAATGGACTGGTGGTGGTGGTGCTTGGTGGTGATGAAGGAATGGGGTAGAACTTGGGAGTTTTTGAGAAAATCAGAGAGATAGAGGGAGATTTGGATGCCTATGCTTGAAGCAATTTTTTTCTCACCCCTAAAACAAATGTTGGCAGCTGGTTATAAGGACCAAGGAGAGGGGGAGCATGGAGGGAAAGGGTGGGGGAAAAGGACCAAAGCTTTTCCTCAAAAGGTGTCCCCCGGATTTAGATATTTCTGGGGGACAACAACTATACAGCTGTAAAGTTCATATTGCATGGATCAAGGCCGGCCACCTTTTGGAGTTGCAGGTGGCCGGCTGGCCACCCCCCCTAGCCGGCCGGCTAGGGGTCAAAAAGGTCAAGTTCATTTAGTGGCCGGCCACCACATAAAGATGTCCTCCCAGGTCCCCTCATCACAACCCTGTGGTTCGAATTTGGAAATTGTAAAACATGAGAGAGAATAGGCCATTTCTAGGAGGGGGTCAAAAGGGTCAGGTGGAATTACTGGCCGGCCACAAACTTTTAGGGTCCTCCCATGTGTGTACAACACAAATATGTGGTTTGGGGTTGAAGAAAGTGGCCCCAAGATGTTCAACATTGGCTCGGAAGTGAGAAAAACGGGTGCCGGAGGGCGAAAATGGAATATAACTGGTTGCCAAGATAATTGCTGGCCTCCCACCCTCCAGTGACCTTCCTGATGATAAAACAGAGGTACCTGCCAAAAATGAACGAAAATCGATGCAAAACGAATGCTCGGGGGCCAAAACACGCAGTTCGGGGTCCCGAAAATGGGCTGCTAAGTATCGAAAGTGGCGTTCGACCACGAAGTGGGTTTCTCAGACCCCAGTGTCCCTTGAAAGGGAGTAAATAAGATGCATGCCAAAAATTGGAGCGATAGGAGATGGTTAAGCGGTCCCGAACCGAGGCACACGGCCTGACAGCTCCGAAAACCGGGAACTGGGCTCCGAAATGGGAAAAATGGCCTACAGCCACAAAATGTAGCCCACGGCCACTGAGAGATGGTCTACAGGACCTCTCCCTCCCCTCAGGAAAAGAAACAGAGAAAACCGAGCCTAGTTCGCAAACCGAGGCAAGGCACAGAAGAGGGTTCGGAAATCCGGAGGCAGGGCTCACGGCCGCGACTCTGAGACTTCTGAACGAGCACATTATGCAACATCACCAAGCGCTCAATCGATGACGTCTGAGTCTTAAGGTCGGTCAAAAATGGGGTGTCTACACCTATCAATCAAATCCCCTGGCAAATCATCTGGAAAAACATCTGGGAATTCTCTGACTATAGGAATACTATCCACATTCGCTTTAGTATCAGTAGGTACAGTCAATATGCAACATAGATACCCCTTACACCCATTTTTAATCAATTTAAAAGCTTTCATGGGCGAAATTAGATATGGGAGAGGTACTACACCAACTCCGTTAAACACAAATTCAGGCAATCCAGGTGGACGAAAAACAACTTGTTTCATTACACAGTCTATGGTAGCATGATATTTTGTTAACCAATCCATTCCCAAAATTACATCAAAATGATCAATGTTCAAAGGCAGTAAATCGATATACAAATGCATATACCCGACAACAATCTCACATGCAGGATACATATAAGCACAAGTCATGGATCCCCCAACGGGTGAGGATATAACTAACAAATAGTTTATGGGTTCCAGTGGTCTATTCAATTTTCGTGAGAAAGCATGCGAGACAAATGAATGCGTAGACCCCGAATCAATCAGAATATAAGCATTTTGAGCACAAATTGAGAGTATACCTGACACAACTGTCTCGGTATTCTGCACATCTCCTGGCACGAGTGCAAACACCCGGCCTTGCCTTAAAGGCTCATTTCCAGTAGCTTTGGGGTTGGGTTTTGGTGGGGCAGTTGATGCTGCGGCACTAGCTGCAGCTTTACTATTGCCTTGAGACGTGGAAGGGCAATCCTTAACCATGTGGCCCACCTTGCCACATCTGTAACAAGTACCAGAAATTTTATAACAAACTCCTTTATGCCTTTTTCCACATTTGGAGCAGGGTGGTATAGAGTTGTTTCCTTGACTAGAGCTGGTCGTTGACCCTGTATTTTACTTCTTATTCGATGAGTTATTTTGGACTTTCTTAAACTTGAAGTCCCGTCTCTTACCGCGCCACTCAGACGCTGGTGTTTCAGTCTGTTTCAATGCCTCGATGTTCGGCTCAGCTATTATTGTTCAATCAAGAACATCCACATATTTTAGTAACTTTAGAACATTAATTCGATCAAGTATCTCGACATTGAGTCCACCTTCAAACTTCCTGGCCTTTTTGTAATCAGTATCCACCATGTGTGGTGCATATCTGCCAAGTTCAGTGAATTTAGATTCATACTCTACTACTGACATGGTGCCCTGTTTCAACTGTTCAAACTTAGTCACTTTGCGGTCTCGGACACACTAGGGAAAGTATTTTTCAAAGAAGGACTTCTTAAACTGAGCCCAAGTCATAGCATTGTTGGTGTCACGGATGAGCATCCACCACCGTCTAGCTTCTTCTTGTAGATGGTGGTTTCATTTTGCTGAACTTCTGTGTCAGAGCAATGATATCATCATTAACATTCTGTTCGGGTTGTACTGGAGGAGGTGGGGGCTGTTGGTTCTGTTATTGTCTTAAAGCTTCAGTCAACAGTTCAACTGTTCTTTCTAATCTTGCCATTCTGGCATCAGATGATTCAGATTCATCGGCATTTCTTGCGTTGTCCATTTCACTATAGGCAAGGAAGTTGCTGACTTAAGCATATTAGCACATTAGCACAGATATTCATATCATAGCCACACACACTTTTATCAATGCTCATGCAATGCCCTAATCACTTTTCTAGGACATCCTATAGCTCATTTGGGCACGTGTATGCGGTATAACTTGTGCTTGGTATCGCTCTGATACCACTCTGTCACGACCCAAACCCGCCCCTATGGGTTTAGTACCGTAACCGGCCAGTAATCTGTAATTACCGAAGGCCTGCTTAACAGTAATGACAGTAATACAGAGTAAAGGGGTTGGCAGAAGCCAAAACAATAAATAAAATATGTCCAATGAACTGTGACAGTCTGAATGTAAAAAGACTTTATGCATAAGTCAAATTGATAAACAAAACATATATACAGGCGACATATCCACAAACATCTATGCCAGGGACCAAATCCCTAACTATAACTGTACAGTCAAGTTTAAACATTTATTACAGATCAGAAACAAAAGGGTAAAACTGAGACACCCCAAAATAGCCTTAGCTTGAACAGACTCGGAACCTCGAGGTGAGGCACGGTGGTTGGCTTGACAAAATGAGAGCTTAACTTGACGCTCCTAGCATCGGTCCGGTGCCTGGACACTTACATATAAATATAAGCAGTGAGCTAAAACCCAGTGAATAACATATGCGTAAAGAGGTTAAGAATGAATGTCTTTTCAGTAATTAGAACAGTCAATTGCATTAGTGAATCAGTCATTTAGAACCATAATAGTCATATGTGGTACATCCATTAGCAAAACAGTACAGTAGGTCTTAATAGACCAAACAATCAGTTGATGGCCATCATAATAGTAAACAGTAGTGGTTCCAAACATGGGAACCGACAGAGATCTCTGTGACAGTAGCAGTAACATTACAGTAACAGTAAATTGCTATGGATGCCACGGATACAGTTTACAAGTAGGACAAACATTCATTCATTAAACAATAACGGTTCAGTAAGCAGAACAGTTGATCATTCAGAAAATAATCATAATTGAACATATCTTTGCAACATTGTTACTCACAAAGTACTGGGCTACAGGCAGCTAATGAGTGTCCTCGAATGCCAACCCTACAATTGCAGAACGAACACACACTCGGGATTAATAACTTAGCTCCTAATCTTGACTCGGTGTGGTTCTATAATATTATCATCATTAAGATGCCTTAAACTTGGCCTAGGAATGCCTAGGATGGAATGAGGATGCAAAAGTTACACTATAAAACACTTTTCAAAATTTACTGAAGCAGGGGTCCACGCTCGAGCGGACATGCAGACAATGAAGCTCCGCTTGAGTGTGACTTTCCTCGCTCGAGCAGACTGTAAACTCATGAAAAAAGTACTGGATGCACGATTTTCATGCTCGACGGACGCTCGACCTCCGCTCGAGCGTGAGACTCAGATCCTCGCTCGAGTGTGAATTCTCTCGCTCGAGCGGACTGCAAAACATATGAACTTCTGGGCATATGCATTTTACGCTCGAGCGTGACTTTCTACGCTCGAGCGGAAGTGCATGTACTCAGAGTGTACGCTCAAGCGTGAAGTCCTCCGCTCGAGCGTGGATCCAAATTCTGGAATTTCTAGATTGATCCTCAAGCACAAAATTCAACTTCTAAAGCTTTAAATTCGATTCTTTTGGACTATTTTCTGGAAAACACTTGAAAACCCATAATACAACATGTTTCAAAGATCAATTTGTAAAATCAAAGCCAATAGGTAAGTCAATTGAACACAAATTCAAAGGAAACTTAAAGAACAATACAAGAACATCATATGCAAGTGTTCTAATGGATTCCAACGTTCCAAAACATAACCAAATGCAAGTTTGAACTCCAAAACATGATGAATTCATGGATTACAACCCAAATGTAGACATGCATGTGGAAATTCTTATGAAAACAACCTCAAAATGCTAGAGTACGTGCGTGCATGCATGGACTAGCTACTCAAATCAACTCTTTAACTCAATTCTTGACTCTAGTCAACAAATTTCCATGAATCATGCAAGAAACAATTTAAACACATGAATAAGAGGATGAACTCCCTACCTTAGGTCTTGAATTCAAATATGGAAGCTCAATTATGCAAATTCCTTTCAATTCTCCTAACTCTCCAAGCCAATTTTGATGAACTCAAGTTTTCTCTCCTACTCTCCCTCTTTCACGGTTTGTTCTCAAGAAGATGAGCAAATGATGCCTTAAACATATGCAAGGGTGAGAGAAGTAGTGGCCTAGCATAAACCACTCAATGGCAAAATGGTAGTAAATGCAAACTAATGTAATTTAACTTTATTTAATCTAATTTAATTATTCCAAACCAAATTTTAATTAAACCTACCATAAAATCACATAAATTCTAATTAGCATAAAACACTAATCAATTTCTGGTTCGGTCGTCGATAAGACCTTCAATTCGCAGTTCAAAGTTAAAACATGAACAGATTCATTCAGAAATCAAACAGATAGAAATGCATTCAAAACAATACACTCATACAATCAGTTCAGAATTTCATTCTTATCAGTTACTTATCATGCTTAATCATAGATTAGCACTAATCAGAGGTGAGGGTTGTCACACTATTGATGACGCTCTTTGTCTCCTGTTGAAATTTATCAGGGTTGATGAGAGTTGGCTTCTCATCCTTTATGTACTTGTAAATAATCTCTCTCTACAACATATACATTTGTGTAATTATTCTATTAGAAAGTCAGTTGAAACAATTAATAAGAAACCATGGATTTAAAGAATGATAAATATATTAGTGTATAAATTTTTGATGTATAATTGAGCATGGATCACGATTGATGTATTGGATTAATGGTAAGTTTGATAGTGAAAATATTTTTACCACTTCATTTGCGTCATTGAAATGTGGATCTTTAGGCATTGCTCCCTTTGGTCTCATGGAATTATAGAATTTCCATGAACCTTTTTCAATGTCAAGGACAAGTATTGTCCAATGAAAATTTTGGTGGATTGGGAAGAGAAGGTATCTTGCTTTCATGGCTTCAGGCATCAATTTGTTTAGCATTCTCCTTCTTACTTCCTCATCTTTTGTTGTCAACAAGTGCTAACAAATATAAATAAAAAAATAATGTTAATTTAACTTTAAACTTTTTCAAATTAAATAGGTGGCGAGTATGAAACTTTTTGTCACTGTAATCAAAATTTTATCCATATCAAAATTTATCACTACATTGCAAAATTCATCTATACTACATATAAATGGAGCACATCTATTGGTGTCTTGAGGCCTTTTTATCTCCTCCATGCCAAATGGATCTTTATATCCCCTAATATATCTATACTATTATTCTCTTTCATTCTGTAAATATTCATAGATGATCTGTAATAGGCTATATATCCATATTTCTTATTTCAGATACACTCATGTGAGTGTGCACATCTACTAATATATATATATATATATCATGATTCTCTTCAATCCATAGTTGTAATGAAAGATGTCCATTACTTAATAAATTACATCAAACAAGAGTTCTATAAGGCTTCACCACTAACAAAATGAAAGTGAACTATGTCCTGCAACATCATAGCATGTAATACATCTATTTCAATTTCAACACATCTCAATATTTGTTGAAGTTTTCAATATCATATGCAGTAGTTTCGAAAACCCAAAAAAGTGCCCATAATTTGTAATCAAAGACTGGGATTTACTCATGCTGTGGCGCCACAATTACAAGGTCAAAATATACAACAGTGATTACAAAATTTGAGTCAGAAATTCTGGTTTGGTTTGCTTGACTTTTTGTTTCACATGTTAAGATTTGAATTAGGAAACAGGGCCAATTAAAGAGGGAAGGTAGTGTCATATGTTTGAAACTAGTTACTCAGTTAAGTAAACAGAGGTTATACACTGATAAAAAACAAAACAAGTGTTGTTCCTCAATTAAACAAACTAGTTACTTATATGGTAACTTGAAATGAATATGAATGATGTTGTTCCTTGTTTTTGTGCAAGCAAGTGTTCTGCATATGCGTCTATTACTTGTGTTGAAAACAAAAAACAAAACAAGGAATTAATATAAATCAAACACTAAAATGTTATTTTAATGAGTTACAAATTCAACTTACAATGCCTGCCAAATCTTGGCCCTTCAATATTTTGTCAATGTCATTTAAGTAGACATAGGTTGCATGGTCAACTCCTTACCACACTGGCTGATCCCTGAAAAAAGGGTTATTAGTGTTGGAATAATAAATTTATTAATATTTTTGAAATATTTGATACTTATAAATTCAATATGAGTTAATGATAAACAGTCGGCAAAAGTGAACTACAGGAGTCAAGAGATAAGATTGTTACTTTTTCTTTGTATTCGCCCAATGTGCAATGAGATTTTGCCTTGATTTTTTTGGTAGGATGTAGAAAATTTCGTTTGAAGTTTTCAATTTCTTCATTGCAAGCTGTTCTTGTATGTTGTTCTTCCGAGTACTTGTTTGCCTCAGCCAAGGTTGCAATTCTCTCATGGTGTATCTAGATTTCTTTATCTTTCCTTTGCATTTGATTTTTTGTAGTTTTTTGCTGATCTTGCATTTCTTTGTTCAGCTTCTTGAGTTGCTGCTGCAGGTTATCATTTGTAGTTTGAAGGATGTCCCTTTCCATTTGTAACCTTTCCATTTTGAGCATATTGTCTTCCATCTTCTGAAAAACAAGGACTTCTACCAGATTTGAATCCACTTCAGGCTCTTTGTCAACTTCATTTCCTTCACTCTTTTGTGATTCAAAGGGTACTGTTTTCTTTTTCTTTTCAGGGCATATTTTGTGTGGAATTGGTTCCCATGTTTCATACTTGGATTTGTCTTCAATCAATGTTTGTTCTTCTTTTTCAGAATTTTCAGTCTGATTTTGTTGCTGAAAATTAACATCTTCATCTTCGTCTTCATCTTCATCTTTATTCTCCATTTCTCCTAGCAACATTCGGTATATTTTTTTTCTCTTCATCTATGTGCTTCAAATTGTTCTCCTACATAGATGAAAATTAAAAAATTAATGATATGATACAAATTTCAGAGATAAATTTCTCATAGTAAATTTTATCACTCAATTAGGAAAATTAAACAAATCTATGATTGTTATAGCAAATTTTATCACTGAGTTAGGCATAGTAAGCAAATCTGTCATTATATAGCAAATTTTATCATTGAATTAGTAAAAGTAAGCAAATAAAGTAAATATAAGACAAAATGTCTAATTCAATTCATTTTTACGGATAAATTTATTAATACGGAAACCTAATCAATTCTAGTCGAATATAAAGTAACACAAATAAAGTAAATATGAAACAAAACTCATGCACAGTAGACAAATAAAAAAACATTCACTGCATAAAAGAATTTATCACTCAATTAGGTATACTAAGGGAAATTTGTCACTCAATTAGGCAAATTAAATAAGTTTATTAATGTGAACAAAAATTTATCACTGCATAAGAAAATATATCATTTGTTTAAACAAAACAAAGGTTAGCATTGCATACCACAATATCTTTTAGATCTTGCAATGATGAACTTGCCAATTGTTGTCCCAAACGTGTGATGTTCCATTTTGCAAATCTTGGGATTGCATTATTGGCATTAGGTTTGATGGTGCTTGTGTGTTCGCACATCCAATACTGTTGAAGACAAAAAAATTGTTATAAACAAGTATTTAGTAAACGTAAATATTATAGTTCATAAGTTATAAGTGAGGTATTTACTTACCAATACTACCATCACACATTCGAACACTTTATCAATTTGGTTCATGTTTCTTTCTATTGATTTTGTGAGCTGTTGCTTTGCTGCATCGCACCAATCATAAGACTTCATTTTGTCAATATCCTCAAGATATTTCATGAACCCTCAACCAATTGTAGTGCCAGTACCAGGATATAACAATAGCAAGCAAATCAAGAGGCGCACAAGCCTTACAACATCTTCTCTATCTTCCTTCTTGTTGCTTCTCAAAAGTTTGGTTATCAACTTTTGGATTGAAGCATTTGTCATTCTACTCTCTCTTATTTTCCTTTTTTTTTTTACCAAATCTATGTCATTTTTTCTTCCATATACAAGATTCATCTTCTTTTGTCCACATGTAATACCAAAAATTAACTTAAAGTCATTTCTTTTCAACTTCAGCTTCAGCTTCTTCCCTCCAATTTCAAATGTGGTTCCATCAATTTGGTATGTTTGCAAGATTTTTGTAACCACATCATCATATTTCATTGAATCTGCTTTTTGCACATTCTTCTTTGACAAAATGTCAACTAGAAGGAAAAATGGAGTCTTTTTCAATATTTGGAAATGCTCATTTTCAAGTTTCGTGGCATTGAAGAATCTGATGAGGGATAGGATGTTTGAGCGGTACACATAATTTGCTTCATGGTCATGAATTCGATCATTTCCTGTTTTTCTTCCATCTATTTTCTTCTTGCCTTTTGGTTTGTATTGCTTTGGTTCTTGTTTGTTTTGTTGGGGCTTGGTTCTTGTTTCTGCTTGTTTCTATTATTGGTGTTTGGTTATTCTTTCTTTTTGTTCTCCTTGTTTTTGAGCTTCATTTGCAAGTTCATCCTTCTGTTGTCTCTGTCTTTTCTTCATTTGTTGCTGTTTGCTTGTTGTTTCTGTTGTTGCTGTTTGCTTTTTGTTATGTTGTTACTTTTTTGTCTTGTTGTTTTTCTTTTCTTGCTTTTGTATTTTTGCAGTTAAAGATCTTCTTTCTGGCATAGATAATCTCATAAGAGAGCTCACAACATCTATATGAAATAAGGATATCAATGAAGTAGGCAAACCATGCAAAATTTATGGATATATGACAAAATTTATCATTTAATAAAGCAAAGAAAGGTTATACACTGATAAAACTTGAATATATTCATAATTCCTTTGTATTTATTTTGTTAGCTAGCAAACAAAATAATTCAAACAATCAAAGAAGAATAAGAAGAATTATGACCAAATTTATTACGTAATTAAGCAAACAAAGCTTATACAGTGAAGAGTTCTAATAATGACCAGCAAAACATACCACTCAATTGGGCTGGGTCAGATGCACGTGTCAACAGTTGGAAAGGAATTTATTGCACCAATTCACGTGTGACATCTATATAAGTCGCTATTGTGTTTTACCTTTAATGCATTGTTGTTATTTCCTTATTCTTTCTGTTGCTTTTGCTTGTTTTTCAGCTTCATTTGTAGGTTCATGCTTCTGCTGTCTTTATTTTTTGTTCCTTTCTTGCTGTTTGCTTGTTGTTTCTGTTCTTGCGGTTTCCTTTTTGTTATCTTATTGCTTTTTTGTCTCATTGTTGTCTTCCTTTTCTCGCTTTTGTCTTTTTGCAGTAAAAGATCTTATTTCTGGCCTAGATAATCTCTTACGATAACTCACAACATCTATATGAAAGAGGTATATCAATGAATTAGGCAAACCATGCAAAATTTATGGATATACAACAAAATTTATCATTTAATTAAGTAAAGAAACACTGATAAAACTTGAATATATTCATTATTTCTTTGAATTCATTTTGTTAGCTAGCAAACAAAATAATTCAAACAATCAAGTAAGAATAAGAAGAATTATGAAAATTAAGCAAATTTATCACTGAGGCAAATTTGGCGATAAAAAAGAAAAAGAAGAAAAATAGACTGAGGCAAATTCTTCCCCAAAAGAGATCAAATTTGTTTAAGTTAGTGAGTCTATTGACTATTGTGTCAATCATCTTCTGCCTACATCAAATTTTTGCAAATGTATCCCTACATAGAAATGGAGATGAATGTGTAAGTGATAAACTTATTAGTTGGTTTGGTATGTGAACCAAACTTATTAGTTGGTTTGATAAACTTATTAGTTGTATATTTATTTATGTATCTATTGTTACTATTATCTATACTATCTATACTATTATATTATGTGAGCCCCTATATTGGTTTGTTGAAATTTTTGCCATGTGGCATTTACATAATTTAAAAAAAAAAAACTATTCAAATTTTACTTGATGTCAGTTACTCTCTTATGGGAACAAACAATTACAGAACCACACCCTATAGTATGGTTTAATTATCAAATCTATAAATTGGTTGGAGTTCTACAGTAGAAAAAAGGTTTATCAGGGGAGATGCCTTGATTTGATGCACTTCAACTATAAGGTAAAAGTATTGCAAGGCTTCTATTTGTAGGCTACATCAACAACATGATTTGTATATTTAAGTTTGATAAAGATCATTGAGTTGTTTTTTTCTATTTACAATTGGTATTTCAATTGTTAGTACATCTGTATACAGTTTAAGCTATTTCTTTTAGTGAAATTTTAGTATGAAAATTTGCTCAAACAACCATTATCCAATAAAAAAGAAAAAAAAAATAATATCAATTATAAAAATGTTACCAAAAGAGGGGTGTAGTTTATAATCGATCAAATATTAAACAAAAATCACACAAAATTAATCCCTAAGGTGTAAAAAAATTACAAATTTTGAGAAATTGGACATAGTGAAATAGCCAAACAAAAAATAAAATAAAATATATCAAAAGAAGGATGTAAGTTATTATCAATCAAATATTAAACAAAAGTCACACAAAATTTAATCTATAAAAAATTACACACATGTAGTGTGTGCACCGTTCTAGTTACTATTATATATGTGAACAACTCACTTTAATCTCTTGAACCCAGTCCCTACTTTAATCTCTTGAATCGACTCCCTCCTTTTTTGTTAACTAAATTTTTATATATCAAAAATGGAAAAAAAATATATTTTAAAATGAACCTAATTTTGAACTTGAAAACCAACACCCTTATCACTTGATCAACAAACATTTCACATATTCACAAGTTTAATTTTCCAAAAAAGTCCTAATATTGTTGAAATTTGCAAGTTATAATTGAACCATATCTAGGGTTTTTAAAAATGTGTTTGACTAGGGAGAGAAGTAAGGGTTTCAGTTGCTTACATTTTATAGGCATGTTTTGTCGGAATTTTTGTTTGAATCGACTGATTTGGTGTTCGAATTACTTGAGTTGTGTTCGTTGTTCCGCCTAAGAATGGAAGGGTTTCGCCGGCAGTGGAGAATGAGAAAGACAGGGCTTGAATCACGTGACTCAGGATTTTGTTTCCCGTGTCTGGCAAATATATTGTGCTACAATAGTATCTTTTTTTAAAAAAAAATTTAATCGGTGATAATTTTATCAATGGCAAATACCTTGGTACAATAGCAAGATATTTCAAGTTTTGCAATTCATTTTCAATTTAAATTGTTCAACATTTCAGTTTAGAAAATGCTTCAGCGTTCTCATATTCATATTCAGATGAAATATAAACATATTATATTTGGTATTGAAATGAAATATTTGTAAAACTTATTAAAAAAAATTTTAAAAAAATTAAATTAGCTATCAACTTAAAATTAATAATACCCGATTCTTAAATATTAATATTTTGCATTGTAAACTTATAGTATGATCTTCCAACATTCTTGAGCTCATGTGTAACTAACTACAAATAATTTTTTTTAATTTTTTTTTACGAATGTATTCTAAACCTTTTATTAACCTTTAAATTTGACACAAATAATCAGATTATAATCAATTTTTTGAATGAAATTTGCATAAAACAAGACTGATATCAAAAGTCAGATCTGGTAACAATATGGCTAAAAGAGACTGAATGTTTCATTGAAGCAAATTAAGAACCAAAATGATCAAAATAATGTAATACTGTTTGTGTTTTAATTTTCAATTTAGGTAAATTTTTTATTATTTTTTATAGGATTTTGTTTACTTGAATTAGGAAAAAAGAATGAGAGAGAGACAAAGAGAGAGAGAGAGAGAGATGCTACAATAGTACTTTTTCTTCTTTTTTTTTTATTAGTGGAAAATATCTTGCTACAATAGCAAGATATTTTGAGTTGTACAATTCATTTTCAGTTTAAATTGTTCAAAAATTCAGTCTAGGAAATGCTTCAATGTTCTTATGTTCAGATGAAATATAATACATGAGAACATTCTTGAGCATTTTATAAACATGAGAATACTCTTGAGCATTCTTGAGCATTTTACTAATACCTAATTCTTAAATATTAGTATTTTGCATTGTAAAATTATAATATGATTTTTCAACATTTTTGAGCTCATGTGTAACTAACTACAGGTAATTTTTTTTTTCAAATTTATTCTAACTGTACTTATATCTTATTTTTTAAAATTTTACAATGATCAAAACAATGTAATAGTGTTTGTGTTTTAATTTTCAATTTATGTAAATTTTTTATTATTTTTCATAGTGCTTTGTTTAATTGAGTTGGGAAAAAAGAATGAGAGAGAGAGAGAGAGAGAGAGAGAGAGAGAGAGAGGTGATGGTTTTTTTGTTTGAACAGTGATAAATTTGTTGAAACAGTGATAAATTTATCAGTGTAAACAAAACACTATAAAAAAATTAGTTTATCAGTATAGTGATTCCAAACCTGTTATTAACCTTTAAATTTGACAGAAATAATTAGATTATAATCAAAATTTTGAATGAAATTTGCATAAAACAAAACTGATATCAAAAGCCAGATCTGTTAACAATATGGATAAAAAAGATTGAATGTTTCATTGAAGCAAATTAAGAACCAAAATGATCAAAATAATGTAATAGTGTCTGTGTTTTAATTTTCAATTTAGGTAAATTTTTTATTATTTTTTATAGTGATTTGTTTAATTGAGTTAGGGAAAAAGAATGTGTGTGTGTGTGTGTGTGTGAGAGAGAGAGAGAGAGAGAGAGAGAGAGATGTGCTGGTTTTTTTGCTTGAATAGTGATAAATTTATCAGTGTAAACAAAACACTATAAAAAAAATTATTTATTAGTATAATGATTCCAAACCTGTTATTAACCTTTAAATTTGATACAAATAATCAGATTATAATCAATTTTTTGAATGAAACTTGCATAAAACAAGACCTAATAGTGTTTGTGTTTTAATTTTCAATTTAGGTAAATTTTTTATTATTTTTTTATAGTGTTTTGTTTACTTGAGTTGGGAAAAGAGAGAGAGAGAGAGAGAGAGAGAGAGAGAGAGAGAGAGAGAGAGAGAGAGAGATGCTGGTTTTTTTGTTTGAATAGTGATAAATTTATCAGTGTTCACAGTGACAAGACTGATATCAAAAGCCAGATCTGGTAACAATATGGATAAAAAAGACTGAATGTTTCATTGAAGCAAATTAAGAACCAAAATGATCAAAATAATGTAATAGTGTCTGTGTTTTAATTTTCAATTTAGGTAAATTTTTTATTATTTTTTATAGTGTTTTGTTTAAGAAAATCCATCATTGTTATAACAAATCCATCATTGTTTAATTGAGTTGGGAAAAAAGAATGAGAGAGAGAGGTGTTGGTTTTTTTGTTTGAACAGTGAAAAATTTATCAGTATAAACAAAACATTATAAAAAAATAAATTTATTAGTATAGTGATTCCAAACCTATTATTAAGCTTTAAATTTTACACAAATAATCAGATCATAATCAATTTTTTGAATAAAATTTTCATAAAACAAGACCTATATCAAAAAAGCCAAATCTGGTAATAATATGGTTAAAAAAGACTGAATGTTTCATTGAAGCAAATTTGATATTGTAACAACCAAGCATTGTAATATTCATTGAAGCAAAGTAAGAACCAAAATGATTATAATCTTTGTTCCAAATTATTCAAGCATTGTTGTCATTGTCTATTGTGTCCCAAAACTCCTTATCTTCAAGCACCGCTTCTATTGCCTCATCAATGATTTGCTGAGTGTCTGTCTGTTAGTTAGTCAACAAAGCATCTATGATATCTGCTTTGATTTGCTGGCACTGCTCCTTTGTTAAATTAGGAAAGATATCTTTGTTACAGACATATTCTCTCATGAGGTAATAAATTATGACGCCACAATCAAATCTACGATGACATTGGAAAAACAAAGTTAGTAGTTATCAATGATAATTTTATCAATGTAATGTGTTTTGGTTTTTAGAAACTTACGAAAGATCAACTTGTTGGGGACAATTCATTGCAATTTCTGTTTCTTCATGAAACTTGTTACCTTCAATGAGTTTGGGATTGTGATGTTGAAGGTATTTTTCAATAAACTTTGTCTGCAAAATATATTAATAATTAGTTGGTGTTTGACAAATAAATGCATACTAAAATTTGATATAGATAAGGGGAATGGATGATATCGTAATTAATTGGTGTTTTATCACTTTGTTTACCTCATTTAAGTGGTTATCTGGTTCTGTGCTTGGTCTCATTAAATTGTAAAAATTCCATGAGCCATTTTCAGTATCGAGTACCAACAACGTCCAATGCTTTTCATTGAAAATTGGGAAAATAAGATATCTTTCCTTGACAGCTTCTAACATCATTTTGTTCAACAATTAATTTATTTCTGCCTCATCCTTTGTGGTGAACAAATACTGTGTTTTGCAAATATATTAGTTTTGATTACAATGTAATTCGTTAATGGTAATTTTATCACTATAACACTGGATGAATGAGAACTTATGCACTTGATATAGACAAGGGGGATGGATGATATCATAATGAAATATAAATATATATATATATATATAATTTACTTACATGGCATGATGTAGTAAATATATATGTTGTTCCTGCTTGCGAGCTCAGGCTGAACTTTGGTTTCGGTTGCTCTTCTCTCATTAAGATTTCCTTGTAGGCATTTATTGCCTGTTTTAAAAACAAAAGCAAACAAGGTTAATGAGAGAATTATTATTTGGTATTACAATTGATATATGCACAAATAGGGATTTGATTTTACGTTTCTAGAAAGTTCTTCGCATTTGACTATTTTGTCAATATCATCAAAGTACAAATAGCTGTCTACTTCCTTTCCTTGTAAGATTGGATAACTGCAAATGTGAAAACAAAATTTATCACTGTATACCAAAATTTATTGCTTAATTAATGAAAGAAAGGTTAGGAGAACAAATTGAGCATCAAATTTTACTTGATGTATCAAATCCCAACAATGAACTGAAGTACAGAACATAAACACAAATGCCTAAATAATTTGATACCATAGATGAGACACCATAAAGATAAGCAAAATATATCACTCCACCAAACAAATTAAGTAAAATTTATCACTATGTAGCAAATTTTATTACTGTATATCAAAATTTATCAATGACTGAGGTAAACAAAGGTTATACATTGATAAATACATGACTATATACTAAAATTTAGATTCCAAATTTGGAAAATTTAGGACCAAATCATGTTCTTACCTACTGGTTTTTGTTGCCCAAAGACTAGTGAGTTTCATCCTTGATTTCTTTGGCAATTTGTGAAACACTGGATAGGAAGTGTCAATTTCTTTTGTTAGATATTGATGTTGTGTCTGCTCTTCTTTTCTGGTCTTTGCACTTTCTTCAACCATTGGTTCTACTTCATCAACTGTCTTGTTCTGCTTTGGTTGTCTTTCCGTTATGTACCAAAAATCTGGATCTTTGTGCTCTTTTCTTGTTTATCTATTTTTCACCTTTTTTTTTTTATCATTGAGCTCACAAGAGGCGATTTTTTGGGAGTGGTGGCTTCTACTTCAATTGTGATTTGTTCTTCTTGACTGTCCAGGTAGACATTTGATTCAACCAACATTGTAATTCTCTCATTAAGTAGCACTATTTCCACATCTTTCATTTCCATTTGTGTCTTTGCTTTCTTGCTCTATTATTCCATTTGTTTATTGAGCTTCATGAGTTGGTCCTTAAGCTCATCATTTTCTGTTTGGATTCTTGCCTTCTCCATTTCTAGCCTTTGGATTATCAACACATTCTCTTCTAATTTCTGAAAGGTATGTTCATTAATTTTAACATGGTAAAGATTTGTTTCATAGGCAAGTTTCCTTTTTGCTTTCCTCTTTTTAGCCGATGTTTGATGCTTGAATCCCGGTGAAGTTGTTGGACCAACTTTCTGTTTGATCATTGTTTTTTCTTCATCATTTTCTAGCTTCTCAAAAGAAAGCTCATTTCTTTGCACATGAACCGGACCTTCTTCAGTTTCATGCTGAAAGTTGGCTTTCCTTCTTGTATTCTTTTTTGATTGCAATGTTGTTGATTTCCTCTTTTTTCGAGCACCTGTTTGATGCTTGGGATTTGGTGAATTTCTTCTTGGACTGAGACTGAATATCTTTTTGATAATTAGTTCTTCTTTCTTTTGAGATTTTTCAGTTTGCTCTTGTTTCTCAAAGTTAGCTTCTTCATCTTTATCCTCATCTTCAGTCTGTAGTAGCAAGTGTTGGTATATCTTTTTGATCATTGTTTCTTCTTCCTTTTCAGATAATTCAGTTTGCTCTTATTCCTCAAAGTTACATTCTTTATCTTCATGCTCATCTTCTGTTTGTGGTTGCAATTGTTTGTATATGTTCTGTTCTTCAATTGTGTCTTTCAAATTGCTCTCCTACATGAATGAAAATTATTAAAAAGAATGAAATGACACAAAGTTAAGTAATAATTTATCATTCGGTGATTCAAATTTATAATAAGACTAGTGATTTGGTTCATGGTAACAAGTTTTATCAGTGAATTAGCAACATTAAGCAAAATTTATCACTTAATGAAGCTAACTAAGCAAATTTATAACTGTGAGCAAAAGTTATCAGTCTATATCAAAATTTATCGCTGCATAGCAAAATTCATCACTCAATTAAAGAAATAAAGGTTATACACTGATAAAACTTGTTTGTTGAATAATTTCCTAGCACAGATGAAATGCCTAAATAATTTTCTACTAGAAATGTGACACCATGAAGATTAAGAAGAATTTATCAGTCGAGTTAAAATTTATCACTGCATAACAAAATCTAATATTTGTTTAAACAAAACAAAGGTTATTAATGGATACCTTAATATGTTTCAGATCATGCAAGGATGACTTTGCCAATTGTTCTCCCAGATGTGTGATGGTCCATTTTGTAAATCTTGGGATTGCATTCTTATTATTTGGTTTGATGATCTTTGTATGGTCACATATCCAATACTGTTGAGGACAAAAAAATGTTATAAATTAGTATTTAGTAAATGTAAATATTATAGTTTATAAGTTGTAAGTGAGGTATTTACTTACCAATAAGATGATCACACATCCGCACACTCTATCAATTTGGTTGATGTTGCTTGCTATTGATCTTGTAAGATGTTATTTTGCTGCGCCACACCAATCATAAGACTTTGTTTTGTCAATATCCTCGAGGTATTTCATGAACCCCCATCCAATTGTAGTCCCAGTACCCGGATACAACAAAAGCAAACAAACCAGAAGGCACACAAACCTAACAACATCTTCTACATCTTCATTGTTGTTGCTTCTCAAAAGTTTCATTATCAACTTTTGGATTGAAGCACTTGTCATTCTGCTCTCGGTTATTTTCCTTCTTTGCACTATAGCTACCTCATTTTTCTTTCGTATGCAAGATTCATCTTCTTCTGTCCACATGCAATCCCAAAAATTAACTTGAAGTCATTTCTTTTCAACTTCAGTTTCTTCCCACCAATTTCAAATGTGGTTCCATCCATTTGGTAAGTTTGAAATTTTTTTGCAACCATATAATCATATTTAATTGAATCTCTTCTTTTAACGTTGTTTTCACTCAATGTATCAACTAGAAATGAAAAATGAGTCTTTCTCAATAGTGTCAAATGCTCCTCTCTGAGTTTTGTTGTCTTGAAAAATTTGATAAGAGATTGAATGTTAGAACGGTAGACATACTTTGCTTCATTATCATGTATCTGTTCAGTCCTAGTTTTCTTCCATCAATCTTTTTCTTCCCTCTTCCTTTGTGGAGCTCTGTAGCTTGTTTCAGTTGTTGCTATTTGGGCTCCTTATTGTCAATGTTAGATTCAGGTTTAACTTCTAGTTGATTTTCACTTTCATGTGTTGTTGGCTTTATAACAAACTCAACTTTTTCAACCTTTTTCTTCTTTGAGAAACTTATTTCTCGACGACGTAATCTTTTACGATGACTGGGAACATTTGTACAAAAATATTGAGCATGAACATTAAAAATTAAGAAGAATTTTATCACTAAACTAGGCAAACTAAGAAGAATTTATCACTTTATTATGTAAATTAAGCAAATATATAACTGTATAGCAAAGTTTAGATCCCAAATTGCAAAAGAACATGAAGTATCATGATAAAGATGAAAACAACTGATAATTTATCACTCAATAAGGTAAAGTAAGTAAATTTGATCACTCGATTAAGTAAAGTAAGCAAATCCATTATTATAATAAATTTTATCACTCAATTAGACAAATTAAGCAAATCTATCATTATTATAACAAATTTTATCACTGAATTAGATAAAGTAAGGAAATTCGTCATTGTATAGCAAATTTTATCACTTAATTAGGCAAAGTAAGCAAATTTGTCATTGTATAGCAAATTTTATCATTGTATAGCAAATGAACATAAAAATATGATTATTATGAAGTTGAATATCACTCATAAATTAATACTGTATGGTACAGATTGAAAATAGCTTTAAGTCGAATTTTATCACTCAATTATAGTTATGAAAGAAGAAGGGAAGCAAATCCATCGTTATAAAAAATTTTATCACTCAATTAGGAAAATTAAGCAAATCTATCATTCTTATAGCAAATTTTTTCACTGATTTGGGCAAAGTAAGCAAATCTGGCATTGTATAGCAAATTTTATCACTGGATTAGTAAAACTAAGCAAATCCATTATTGTATAGGAAATGAACATGAAGATGTGATTATTATGAAGTTGAATATCACTCATAAATTAATACTGCATGGTACAGATTGAAAATAGCTTCAAGTCAAATTTTATCACTCAATTATAGTTATGAGAGAAGAAGGGAGGCAAATCTATCATTATAACAAATTTTATCACTCAATTAGGAAAATTAAGCAAATCTATTATTCTTATAGTAAATTTTATCACTGAATTGGGCAAAGTAAGCAAATCTGTCATTGTATACTAAATTTTATCACTGAATTAGTAAAAGTAAGCAAATTCATCATTGTATAGGAAATGAACATGAAGATGTGATTATTATGAAGTTGAATATCACTCATAAATTAATACTGTATGGTACAGATTGAAAATAGCTTCAAGTCGAATTTTATCACTCAATTATAGTTATGAGAGAAGAAGGGAGGCAAATCTATCATTATAATAAATTTTATCACTCAATTGGGAAAATTAAGCAAATCTATTATTCTTATAGCAAATTTTATCACTGAATTGGGCAAAGTAAGCAAATCTATTATTATATATCAAGTTTTATAACTGAATTAGCAAAAGTAAGCAAATCCATCATTGTATAGCAAATGAATATGAAGATGTGATTATTTTGAAGTTGAATGTCACTCATAAATTAATACTGTATAATACACATTGAAAATAGCTTCAAGTCGAATTTTATTACTCAATTGTAGTTATGAAAGAAGAAGGGAAGCAAATCCATAGTTATGAAATAAGAAGAGAAGCAAATCCATCATTATAACAAATTTTATCACTCAATTAGGAAAATTAAGCAAATCTATCATTCTTATAGCAAATTTTCTCACTGATTTGGGCAAAGTAAGCAAATATATTATTGTATATCAAATTTTATCACTGAATTAACAAAAGTAAGCAAATCCATCATTGTATAGCAAATGAACATGAAGATGTGATTATTATGAAGTTGAATATCAATAATAAATTAATAATGTATGATACACATTGAAAATAGCTTCAATTCGAATTTTATAACTCAATTATAGTTATGAAAGAAGAAGGGAGGCAAATCCATAATTATAATAGATTTTATCACTCAATTAAGAAAATTAAGCAAATCTATCATTCTTATAGCAATTTTTCTCATTGAATTGGGCAAAATAAGCAAATCTGTTATTGTATAACAAATGAACATGAAGATATGATTATTATGAAATTGAATATCGCTTAATTATAGTTATAAAAGAAGAACGGAAGATGAATACGACTCACGTTTGGTTCGCATGTTTGTTGAAGATGAACTAAACAGGGAGAGTAGATGTCCGAATCAGAATATAGATCGAAACGGTGGAAGATTTGCTGGGGATCTGTTCAGAATTAAAATATAGATCGGAACAGAGGTAATTTCTTTGGAAATGATGGGAGATTCATGGAAAATCTCTTCGTTTGTTTCGATTTTCAAATCGCAAATCGCCTCAAAATGGTTTCCAAATCGCCTCAGAATAGTTTCCAAATCAGAATAATTGAAAAGGAGCGTGTGTCAGGCGCGCAGAGGAGAGCTCGTGATATTTTCTTTGCTTCACGCATGTGGTGTGACATTGAGGGGTAAAATTGAAAATTGAAATAGGGCAGGACATGGCGAGCATTAATCTGTTTCCATGGGACCGGCTGGTAAGTTCCCTTATTTTTATTATATTACTTCTTTATCTTTTAGATGTCTTTTCATAATAATAATAAAAAAAAGTTATATCCAAACCACTCATAAATACTATCAGAGTATTAAGTGGTATAATTTATATAATATTTTGACGCAATATACACTAAGTTCTCGTTTGTTTTGTAAGTGATAGCATAAGTGAGTCAACATGTTTCACTAATAAAAAAAAATTTCGTTACAAAATTAATTTAAAATGTCACATAAATAATGATATATAATAGTCAAAAAGTAGTGAATAATTATCCATTTTTTGGAGTCGCATGGTGACGAGTGGGCTTTGCCAATTTGTTGGGCACACTAACAAGGCCCTATTGAAATTAAGGGTGAGAATTTTGACATAACATAAGCATGAATTGAACTATATATGAAATTAGCAAGTTAAGATTAATCAATTTTTAACATGAACATGTATATGACATAATCTGATAATTCGAATATTAAATAAATCGGGTTAAAATCTATTTGAGAGGGTAATTTATACTTATAAGTTGGGCCGAGCTGGGTAATAGGCCGTTATGGGCCACGTTGCGAAGGACTGGGTAAAAAGGCCATAAAGTTACTTCGGCCCAACAGAGGTGTAAAGTTACTTCGGCCCAAGAGGGGTATAAAGTTACTCCGGTCCGAAAGAATCTTGAGGGTTACTCTGGTCTAAAGGAAGCTTTGAACATAGCCCGGTTGCCGTACTCAAAGTTAGTCCGGTCTTGGCTTATCAAGGTTATCTCGGCCAGAACCTTGCTGTTTGATAGCTCGGCCTGATCACACCATGGTTGGCGCTAGGAGAAACCTGGGTAAGAGCCGTGAATGGAAGAGCCGAACTAAAGTTAGCTCGGTCTATTCTGCGGCTTAGCATAAGCCATGCTTACCTCGGTCATAGTGGAATCCAACCATGGTAAAACCATCTCACTTGGTTTAAGCAGTGAGGGGGGTGTTGAGGGATAAGCATTATCCTTCAGGAGTATGAATCCTAGGAGGACTCTGCATGGAGGAATAGAAGTCCTACTAGGATTGTGCCACACGAAACCTATAAAAGCTCACAGACATCACATTTGGAGAGGTAACACAACTTTGTTTTCTGAATACACAGAGCTTTTGTCTATTTGTCAAGCTTACTGACTTAGGCATCGGAGAGGTTTCCGGCACACACCCGCCGGCTAGCTCACATTTGTGTTTTCAGGTGATAAAGCGACGATATACGGAGGAGCCCAGACTTGATCAACAGGATTATACGAGAAGATTTATTTCTTTCCCGTACAATTGGCGCCATATGTGGGAACTACAGACAGGACAAAACCTCTTGATCAAGCTTTACCTCTTTAGGAACAATAGCGCACAATGAAGATTTACCACAGTCCGCCATCGACGGGCAAACACCAGATGGGGGTGTAAGGCGCGAAGGACTACCTTCTATCCCTCCTATGGCGGACTTGGAGCCCCAACGACATAACTCCAAGAGAGATACTAGGGGGAGGCGGACTCACAGCCCCCGTCACTCTCATTCACCAAGTCCTGACAGGCAAAGGCGGAGGATTGATCCTCAAGTTTTGGAGGACCGCGTAAAGGAGCAAGACGAATTAATAAGGAAGATGGCGGCGGATATGGAGGCCTTGAAGCGCCAGATGAAGGGAAAAGGAGTGGCGACAGGAGAGGGGCGCAAAAACAAGACGCCCCCTTGCCGCTTAGAAGACCATGGAAGGCATTCCACACCATCACAAGTAGAGAGTAGAAGCCTCAGGACAGGCGATACTCAGTCTAGAATCGCCAGAACTCATTACTCCAGGTCTGAGAGAACGAGATCATTGAGGTCTTACACAGAGGGAAGTACCTACCGACCCTCACACTCGCACCAAACATCATCCAAACAGACGGAGTTGCCCAGATCATCCGATTTGCGGATCATGCTGGGAGAAAAGGCACGATGGAAGGAGGACACCAGGACGCGCGACCCTCGCAGAGTTTCTACCCTTCAACGATTGGCTCCTCGATCGCATGGAAGCGTCGAGGTTGGAATGCCATTACCACGCCCTACCTACGAACCGACGGACAAAGCATTAGCGAGGCTGCAGACCTCGCCGTTCGTTCCGGCAATTGAAAACGCGCCCCTACCTATAGGCTTCCTTCAGCCCAAATTCACTACGTACGAGGGGAAAACGGACCCCTACATTCACCTAAGCCACTTCCGCCAGGTTATGGCGGTATATCGGCGAAACGAGGCTCTAATGTGCATCCTCTTCCCATCAAGCCTTGGCGATCTAGGCTTGACTTGGTTTGAAAAACTTCCAGAAGGCAGCATAGCCTCCTGGGCGCAATTGGCGGAGGCGTTTGTCACAAGGTTCAGAACAAACACTAAAACCCCGGTGGAGATTGACCAGTTACTCTCCATCGACATGGGTGAAAAAGAGACACTAAGGTCCTACAATAGTCGTTACTGGGAGACATTCAGCCAGATTGGGACTGCCCCACCAATCTCGCCATTGCACAGTACAAAAGAGGCCTTCTAGTCGGGAATAGACTAAGGGACTCGATCACCATGACACCACCCCTCACCATGGAAGCCTTGATGGAAAGAGTGCATCAGCACATCAGGGTGGAAGAGGATAGTGCCCGTGCCAAAACAAAATCTGGCACCACCGCAGTGCCAGAGAAAAAGGCCTCGACAAAGGTCAACGCGGTAGATCGTCCAAACAGAAACGGACGAGGCAGGCAGACAACAGAGAGGACCAAGATAAAAATGGTTGAGAGTCCGCACTGCCATAACCACGGTCTTCAAGAAACCGATCTACCGAATTCTAAGTGAAATACGGGATGAGCCTTTCGTCAGATGGCCAGCTAAGCTTGGGGAAGCTCAGAAGGACTATGACGAAAGATCACGGTGCACCTTCCATAAAGAAAAAGGGCACCGCACTGAGAATTGCACGCCATTGAGACAGCACCTGGAGGAGTTGGTGGCAGCAGGACACTTGGATAAATACATTGAAGGAGGGACGCAACCAGCCCCCCAGGACCATAATAACCCCAACGGGATGCCAGTCGACGCCCCACCTCAAGGCATTATCAATGTGACACATGGAGTCTTTGAACCTGAGCGTGTATGCGAGCTCAGGGGATCAATCAAAAACGCTGAACACTTAAGAGAGGTGCTAAGTGCCCAACCTGCCATCAAGAAGGGGAAGACAGAGGCCACAAACGTCATGTTTTTTTCGGATAAAGACTTGGAATGGATATATTGCCCTCACAATGATGCCCTGGTCGTCACTCTCTGAGTCAAGGATTTTGACGTCAAGCGGATTCTGATTGACCAGGGTAGTTCATGTGAAATCATGTACTACGAAACATTTAAACAATTAAAGCTGCAAGACAAAGACTTGGCGCCTACCGTATCTCCCCTAATTGGATTCAACTTCGTGTCAGAATGGCCCGTCGGCAAAATAATTCTTCCAGTCAGAGCAGGAAGCGTGACGAAACAAGTGGAGTTCTGGGTATTGAAGGTCCCTTCCACTTACAACATCATCTTGGGCAGAACATGGCTGCATGCCATGCGATCGGTGGCATCATCCTACCACCAAGTAATGCAGTTCCCCAACGATACCGGGGTAATTGAAGAAGCCTATGGAGATCAGATCATGTCGAAGCAATGCTTCGTCACGGTGAATGGCAGCTGCGCTGCCAAATGATATGTTCATTCGGTGGAAGAACCTGAGAGCAATGAGCTATTCACAGATGTCGGCAAAGCGGCTGATCTGAAAGCAGTGGAGGACTTGGTAGAGGTAAGAATAGATGAAAAGAACCCAGATAAGTTCTTTTTGCTCGGCTCATCGTTGTCCAGCACTGAGAGATTAGAGGTCTTGGAATTTTTAACCTCTAATATCGAAGTGTTTGCCTGGACACCGTACGACATGCCAGGCATTGATCCCAACTTTATCTGTCACCAACTCAATGTCCACCCATCTGCCAAACCAATCATTCAACGCACTCGCAGATCGGCACTCCACCATGCCGAGATAGTAGTGAAAGAAATAGGAAACCTGCTGGAGGCATGAGCAATCAGAGAGGTGCACTACCCAAGATGGATCTCCAACACAGTCGTGGTGCCAAAGAAGAATGGCAAGTGGCGTGTCTGTGTCGACTACAAAACAGTCAACAAGGTATGTCCGAAAGACAGCTTTCCTCTACCACGAATAGATTAACTGGTCGACCTAACGGCGGGGCACAACCGACTTAGCTTTCTGGATGCATACAGAGGCTACCATCAAATCGCCAAGCATGAACTAGACCAGGAGGTCACATCCTTTACAACTCCAAGAGGACTATACTGTTACAAGGTCATGCCCTTTGGCCTAAAGAACGCAGGGGCAACATTCCAACGGATGGTCACCAAGATATTTGAACCATTGTTAGGCAGAACAATGGAGGCTTACATCGACGACATGGTGGTCAAGAGCAAGGATGAGAATGACCATCTCAAGTACTTAGGCGAGATGTTTAAGATCCTGAAGAAGCACAAGTTACGCCTCAATGCATCCAAATGTGCATTCGGAGTAGAATCTGGCAAATTCCTGGGCTTCCTTGTGACCAACCGGGGTATAGAAGCAGACCCCTCCCAGATCAAAGCAATCCAGGATTTGGAAAGGCCAAACTCAGTAAAAGAAGTGCAGCATCTCACCGGCATGGCAGCTGCGCTCAATCGGTTCGTAAGCCGGTCGTCAGACAGACTACGACCATTTTTTCAAGCATTAAAAGTCAAGTTCGAGTGGGACGAAGAATGCGACCAAGCTCTGGAAAGCTTGAAAGAATACATGTCTTCTCCACCATTGTTAGTCACCCCGATACCTGGAGAAGAACTCTTCCTGTACCTGGCAGTCTCTCAGCACGCAATTAGCGCAGTGTTGGTTCGTGCGGAAGGAATTCAACATCTGCCCATCTATTATGTCAGCAAGAAATTGCTGGGAGCCGAAACAAGGTATTTGCCACTGGAAAAACTGGCATTGGCCTTAATGATGGCCTCCAGGAAATTGGCACACTACTTTCACGCCCACACCATAGTCGTCCTCACAGCTTTCCCAGTAAAAGTTTTGTTTGAGAGGGTGAACTTTTCTGGGCGAATCTTGAAGTGGGCAGTAGAGTTGGGACAATTCGACATCAAGTTCCAACATGGAACCGCAGTAAAGGCCCAATCTTTGGCAGACTTCGTCGCAGAATTTACTCCTGGAAGTCATCATATCTGCCCAGTCGACCTCACTGACACAACCGAACTAGGGATGAAAGTTGACGCCGGAATAGCGCAACCCCTAGCAGAAGGTACTCAGTCAGACTCCAAGGCAGACCAGACTAAAGACAGCAAGGAAGAAGCAAACCAAGCTACACCAAACCAAGACTCACCAACAAATAAAGACTTAGTATAATCAGATAGTGAGGGGCAGATAGCAAACATGGACTTTGAAGAAAACACCAGCAATATTCTTGACCCCACGGCATCATCTGACCCCTCCTCTTGCTGGAAATTATTCGTTGGAGAGATGTGGAAGCTCTTTGTGGATGGAGCATCCAATCGACATGGTGCAGGACTTGGCATAGTCCTCATCTCACCAGACGGCCTGGTTGTGGAGCAAGCAATCAACCTTGGCTTCCTAGCATCAAACAACGAAGCGGAGTATGAAGCACTTCTTGCAGGAGTCAAAACAACATTCTACATGAAGGCCATCGAACTAATGGTCTACAGTGACTCACAACTGGTGGTAAACCAAATTTCTGGCGACTATGAAGCAAAGGATGATAAGATGGCCAAGTACCAAGAATTGGTCAGAATAGAGATCAAGAAATTTGAAGTAGTGAGGATAGAACAGATTGGTAGGGAGGAAAACAGCAGAGCAGACGAACTAGCAGGCTTCGCTTCAATGGCAGATGCTTCCATCCCTCATTTGTTGCTCATCGACTACTTACCAAGACCAAGCATTGAAGACCCCGAAGCAGAAGAGGTATGTTGCACCGAGCTAGGCCCCTCATGGATGGATCCCATCATACTGTTCTTAAAAGATGGCGTCTTACCAGAAGAAAAGAAAGAAGCTAACAAAATTAGAGCAAAGTCGCAGCGATTTTGGCTCCCCCCATCTATGGCATTGTACAAAAAATCCTTCTCAGGACCTTATCTAAAGTGTGTCCACCCCAGTAAAGTAGAAGCATTCTTGTTCGAAATACATGAGGGGGTGTGCGGTAGCCACCAAGGAGGAAGATCATTAGCTTACAGAGCCATTTCACAAGGATACTGGTGGCCATACATGCAAGCAGACTCCGAGAAGTATGTGAAGAAGTGCGAGAAATGTCAGAAGTTCGCACATCAAATACATCAGCCGGCCAGAGAACTCCTACCATTGACTAGCCCATGGCCCTTTGCAATGTGGGGCTTGGACATAGTAGGACCACTTCCAACAGCGCCCGAAAACAGGAAATTCTTTCTCGCAGTAACAGACTACTTCACAAAGTGGGTGGAAGCAGAAGCAGAAGCATTGGCATCAATCAAGGAAAAAGATGTGAAGAAGTTCGTCTGGAAAAATATCATTACTCGATTAGGCATACCTAAAGCCCTCATATCAGACAACGGCACCCAGTTTGATGGCAAAATCTTTAGAAGCTTTTGTGAAGAATACAAGATAGAGTTCTACAATTCTACACCAGCATATCCTCAAGCAAATGGCTAAGCAGAAGCATCAAACAAGGTTGTCTTGGATGGACTAAAGAAAAGGTTAGAGAAGGCAAAAGGCAAGTGGGCGGAGGAACTTCCTCATGTTTTATGGGCTTACCGCACCACACCTCGACAATCAACAGGAGAAACACCATTCTCCTTAGCCTACGGCATGGAAGCAGTGATCCCACTGGAAGTTGGCCTCCCCACAATTAGAAGCCAAAATTTTGATCCAGACTTAAATAGAGAAGCCATAGCATTGGAGCTCGATCTTGCGGAAGAAAGAAGAGAAAGAGCACTGGTTCACATTGCCTCATACCAACAAGAGTTATCCAAGAAATACAACAAAACAGTGCATCCAAGACAATTCAAGATCGGAGATTGGGTACTGTGCAAAGTGATGGGAAACACCTTAATACCAGGAGATGGCAAGTTAGGGCCTAATTGGGAAGGACCTTACAAAGTGGTCGGATTAGCTGGCAAAGGGGCATACCACCAGGAAGATGAGGACGGCAAAGCCATTCCAAGGCCATGGAACACTGCTAATCTCAAACTATTTTATTTCTAGCTTTTTTTACGAGTATGTGTAATTTTCCTTTCTCTCAATAAAACAAAGTCAATTCTTTTCAGCATAGTTGTTTTTTGTATGAGATTATATTAGTGAGTTAGGGACATCAAACGTAAGGTTGGCTGGAAAAACCAATCTATAGGTTGGCTGGAAAAACCAACACCCCTCCTAAGCCCAGGATAAGGATCCAGGCTGCAGGACGTTTGGTCGGAATAACCAAACATTCTATTCTAAGTTGGCTGGAAAAACTAACTTAAAAGTTGGCTGGATTAAACCAACTCTTATTACTCTTCAGCCGAAGTAAGGGTATGGCTGAAGAGTGGTTGACTGGATTAAACCAACACCCCTCCTAAGCCCAGGATAAGGATCCACGCTGCAGGACGTTTGGTCGGAATAACCAAACATTCTATTCTAAGTTGGCTGGAAAAACTAACTTAAAGGTTGGCTAGATTAAACCAACTCTTATTACTCTTCAGCCGAAGTAAGGGTATGGTTGAAGAGTGGTTGGCTGGATTAAACCAACTCTTGTTACTCCTCAGCCGAAGTAAGGGTATGGCTGAAGAATGGTTGGCTGGATTAAACCAACTCTTAGTATTCTTTAGCCGACGTAAGGACATCGACTAAAAGAGTAGTTGGCTGGATTAAACCAACTCTTATTACTCTTCAGCCGAAATAAGGGTATAGGCTGAAGAATGGTTGACTGGATTAAACCACTCTTGGTACTCTTCAGCCGAAGTACGCATATCGGCTAAAGAGTGGTTGGCTAGTAAGGTCAGTCAGTTGGCACAGGTAAGACCGAAATAAAGTATCTCGGCCACACCACAGTTAGAAAGCATGCTCAAACAGGAAAGTAAACCATGATTACAGTTGGAGCAATAGAAGTCATTAAAAAGTCATTACCGGCACAAGCATACAGATCAAACCGGAATAACAGATAGCACAAAAGAAGAAATGGAAAATTAATCAAGTTGGCTCATTCTCTTCATCGTCATCGTCAGACGCTTCAAGGAATTGCTTCTGAAGATCAGCTACATACTCTGCCAGTGAGGCCAGAATAAAATACTGAGGAGCATTGAAGACCTCGGTGTCGGGACCGCAACCGAGCTGCTCCACGGCACCCCTCCAGCCGCACTTGAAGAACAAGTCCTTCGCAGCTTCACACTGCTGGATGTATGCAGCTTCGCTTTCCTTGAACCCCTTCACCTCGGCATCTTCAGCTTTCTTCTTTAAAACGTTTATTTCGGCATCCTTAACACCCTCAAGTTTCGCCAGTTCCCGCAAATACTTGTCTTTCATCTCGATTAGGGCTCTCTGTCTGTCAGCATCGGCCGAAGCAACTAGGCCGGTCAGACGAGTCACTTCGGCCTCCAGTTCGGCCGTCCTCACTTGTTCTTGTTTGAGCTCGGCGGTTTTGGCTTCGGTCTCTGCCATGGCCTCCCTTGATGTTCTCCTGAGCTCTAACACCCGCTTGTGTGCAATGTGGTTCTTCTGAATGGTCTGCAATAGAATAGAAACTTTCCTTTTTAGCCGAGCTGAAAGTAGGAAGAATTAGAAAGATATAAAAGCAAAAGAGAGTGCTACCTACCAGGATCATGGATTTTGTTGAAGACCGGATGGCCTTCAACTCGGTGTTTAGCTGATTGTGGTGCTCCATGTCCGTTGGAAGGCACACGCTTTTGGCAAGGTTGAAGGCCAGTATGTGATCCTTCTCAGCAACCACCGAATCAGCTTCCTCAATATCTCGGTTTTGATAAGTGAGCTTTGGTGCCTACTTGGAGGTAGCTCGGTCAGATGGCTCTGGTTGCGGACTCGGTGGGTGGCTCGGTGGGAGGGTGGTTTTGTCTTCATCAACTAACCGTTGTTCGGTCTGGGTAGTCCGGGCGCGTTTAGTTCGGCGTGATGAAGAAGGCTGTTGAGAAGGAAGGGCCACCACGATCTCTTGAGTTTGGCTTGGTGGCGGAACTTCGGGTTTGTTGGTCTCGGTCAAGAGGGGCCCTGACTCTATTTCTCTTGGCCATTTCTTGTTCGGCTGTGAGAGGGACCAGGATAATTTGGGGCAAAGTTGGGTCCAGTTCTGGGGCGTCCTCCAGCAGAAAGTCGGTCACTCTCGCTTTTCGGCGGCCGCTGTATCTGTATGTCGGTTCAAAACCTAACAGCTTGGCCCAACTCCGTTCTGGATACCGTAGTGCGGCGTGTAGAGTGCCTAGATTGGGGTAGCTGTAAAGTGATTGAAAATGGGCTGAATCTGCATAAAGAAGACAAACTGTTAGTTCGGTTCAGGAGTAGGTAACCAAAATAAAGCAAAGAATGCCAAAAACTGAAGTAATTATACCAGGTTCTCCTTTATTCCAGTTTATACTTCGGCCAGGGATCTGGGCTTGCTGGTCTTCAAAATTGCCAGACACCCAGAAAAAGTCATCATCGTTTAAGTCCTTATCCGGCGTATCTTTATTATTTTTTCTCTACGACGGCGTATCCTAAGGTAGTAGACCCAGCCGTCATCTTTGGAGCCAATGGAGTATTGTTATTTCGGCTAGACCGAGGTTAAGACCGGCTCGGCGGTTTAGTTCGGCTATTCCCATTATTATACGGTAAGAATTGGTAGAAAGCTGAGTTGGGCATATTCTGGTTTGTCTTAGAAATTCACAAATCAAGGGTTGAACGGGGAATCTTAGTTTGGTTTCTATTATTGATAGGAGGGTGAAAGGTACATAGCTGTGTTTTCCCCATGGAAGGGTATCTTGTTCGGCCAGAATAAGTTGGACGTCGTCACGGATGTTGTAATCCCTTCGGAATTCGGTCAGGCCACCAGGGGTTTCTACCAAAAACCTATACTTCCCCATTTATTTTTTAAGTTATGGATAATTTAGTTCGGTCGCAAAATTGTGCTCAGTAGCTCGGTTGAGCGCGCAGTGGAGTGCCTGGGCAACCTAAGTCTGCAAAGTGGAAAACAAAGGGGTTAAGCACAGATCATTGGACCGTGCTACAAAATAAAATCAAGAATAGGAGTCCTACTTCGGCTATGTAGATGCTATAGGTTCTGTCTCGGTTTCAACAAGATGCTTAGTAGCTCGAATTGAGCAGGGGGTTCGATAGCTCGGTCTTGGCAAGCGATTCGTTATCTCGGTTAAAGAGAAGGCTCAGTCAGACCGGTTGAGCCTCTAGGGGCAGCTTTCTGAGTTCGGTCTAAAAACTTAGAAAGCTGGCTTAGCCCCAAAGACCTAGCTCGGTCAAAAGATAAGGATTCAGTATGCTACGTTCGAACTTAGTTCGGTTCGTTTACTTTGGCTAAGGTCTATCAAGAAGTGGTTTGACTTATTGAAACTATTGGTACCAACATGGAGTACTAGTTCGGTTAAAGTCTGATAGAAGGACATTGACTACAAACTACTTTTTAGTTCGGTTATATGGTAATTGTGGATCAAACTAAGTGTTCTGCAGACGGCTTCATGAAGTTTATGGGGTTCTTATGTTTTTTCCTAGAAAACGCAAGGTAGAGCAAGAAAATATGTTTTGCAAAAACAAAAACAGTGTGCCAAGAATAAAAGAAAGCAAATGCAAAGACCACAAAAGTAAAACAGGTTTGAAAAACTTACCAGGTGAAGAGAAGGAAATGGAAGTAGAAAATGACAGCAAGCACGAGCTTCACAGTTATAGAGGATGGAGAACAATGGAGGCAAAAGGAGAGAAGAAAGAGTGAATGGTGTAAAATGATTCAGAAACAAAGGGTTGTTTTTATGGAAAGAGAAGGGGCAAAAGGCGAGAACTGTTCAAATTTTGCGGAGTACGAGGGCGGCGCGACAGCTACAGGAAGCCAATACCAGCATGCCACGTGTCATAGGGATGAGAATCGATTAAGTTTCTGTGATAGAAAGGACGTTGTGACCGGACAAGCACAACTCGGCCTAAGTTTAGCTCGGTTGGGAAGGTTAAAAGTATATAGCTTGGCTTTAAAGGCTTTAGAGTTTTAGCTCGGCTGGAAAGGTTAAAGGGTTTTTTTTTTTTAGCTCGGCTGAAAAGATAAAACTTTAAGCCCGGTTTATAGACGGGTAATCCCTATCATGCTACGCAGATGGAATTAAGGGGCAATTGAGAGGGTAATTTATACTTATAAGTTGGGCCGAGCTGGGTAATAGGCCGTTATGGGCCACGTTGCGAAGGACTGGGTAAAAAGGCCATAAAGTTACTTCGGCCCAACAGAGGTGTAAAGTTACTTCGGCCCAAGAGGGGTATAAAGTTACTCCAATCCGAAAGAATCTTGAGAGTTACTCCAGTCTAAAGGAAGCTTTGAACATAGCCCGGTTGCCGTACTCAAAGTTAGTCCGGTCTTGGCTTATCAAGGTTATCTCGGCCAAAATCTTGCTGTTTGATAGCTCGGTCTGATCACACCATGGTTGGTGCTAGGAGAAACCTGGGTAAGAGCCGTTAATGGGAGAGCCGAACTAAAGTTAGCTCGGTCTATTCTGCGGCTTAGCATAAGCCATGCTTACCTCGGTCATAGTGGAATCCAACCATGGTAAAACCATCTCACTTGGTTTAAGCAGTGAGGGGGTGTTGAGGGATAAACATTATCCTTCAGGAGTATGAATCCTAGGAGGACTCTGTATGAAGGAATAGAAGTCCTACTAGGATTGTGCCACAAGAAACCTATAAAAGCTCATAGACATCACATTTGGAGAGGTAACACAACTTTATTTTCTGAATACACAGAGATTTTGTCTATTTGTCAAGCTTACTGACTTAGGCATCGGAGAGGTTTCCAGCACACACCCGCCGGCTAGCTCACATTTGTGTTTTCAGGTGATAAAGCGACGACATACGGAGGAGCGCAGATTTGATCAACAGGATTATACAAGAAGGTTTATTTCTTTCCCGTACACTATTTAAATTTTTTTTAAAAAAAAACTCATGCATAAGTAAAGAAATTCAAATTTTTGGCTTTGCAGCGAGTTGTAGAGACTCTTGGGCCAACGGCCTAATGAGCTAGCCCATTGGTTGAGCACATTTTATTTATTAAGGGGGTTGTGGGAATAATTTTTGTTCTTTAGCATTAATGATTTTTTTGTGGATGTGGTGTGGGGTTATTTCTCAAATTAAAGCTTATATGTTATTGCAATTGTACTCTCAATCTTACTCTAATGTAACTGCTTACCCATAGTTTGACTCTTAATTTTCATTTATTTACATATGAAATGTTTCATTCTAAATTGTAACTTTGTTATGATTCTACTCAGTCTCTCCTTTATTGGATTTTTATGATCAACTTGTAATTAATTTGTTAACAATTTAGAAAATATGAATTTTAGAATAGGGTAAAAAAAATTCAAATTGAACAATGTAAATAGCGTAATTCATTTCTTCTGATATTATTTCATATTTTTCATGCTTCGCAAAGTGTAATAAACTTGAGAAATTTCCAATCACTATTACATTCATTGGTATCTTAAACTTTCCAATCACTATTACATATTGTCACTTTTGTCCTTTGTAACACATAAAAATTGTGAAATTATAAACCACTTCATGACTCACTTGATTCTCTTTAAAATTAATCAATGATTAAATATGGTCTAGTTAATTTTTTTTTAAATATTCTTACGAGTAAGTTTTCTGTTTAATAACTCTTATCGGTAAGAACTCCGTTTAATGATTTTTACCGATAAGAAACCTCAACTGTCTGATCCAGTTGAAAGTTTAACGGGAGAGAAGTCAAACCTTTTAAAAAAAAACTAAGTAACACAATAAGAAAAGTACTGGTCCACGTGTTAGGCAATTATACGAGAAACCAAACCCTTAAAAAAATAAAGTAACATAATGAGGCAAGTACTGGTCCACATGTTAGGTAGATATAATTGTCAACAACAATGATTCATCCTCCCTTTTCCTCCCACCCCCTTTGACCTCCTCTCTCTCTCATTGGTTACATTTTCTTTTTCTTTTTCTTTTTTTTCCTACTCCTCCAATCAGCACCCGCCACGTGGCAAAAGGGGGGTAAGGGGGTGACCGCCAAAAGGGGGTCCCAAGCATTATTCAATTGTCAATAAGGATTAGGTTTGAATTAAAGACATTGCAAAAAATTTTTACAATATTATATTTTTTTAACTATATTTATGTTAGGTATATCTAATAATTAAAAAAATTATTCAGAATATTAAAAAAAATCAGTAAAAATAAAAAAATACAACTAGAATACAATTTTTTTAGCCATAAAAAATAGTCAAAAAATCAACTAAAATAACCAATTTCTCGAACAAGGCCATAAATAAATAGTAATAAAATATTAATTACACTTTTTTCCTGTATAGTTTGATTTAAATTTCACTTTAATTCTTATTATTTTAATTTGAATAATTTGGTTGTTTCATTTTTTGCTCAGTTTCAATTTTAGTCTTTCATATAATTTTTTAGAGTTAATTACATTTTTTTATAGTTATAGTTTGACTTCAATTTCACTTTAATAGTTTTAATTTGAATAATTTAATCCTTACTCTTTTAGTGTAGTTTTAATTTGGTTGTCATCTAAATTGGAGGTTAAAATTAAGGTACACTTGTCAATTTTGTTTCAATTTGACTCTTCCATTTAAATTGGAGGTTAAATTTTTAAATTTAATAATTTTGAGGCACTTGTCAATTTTTTAAAGTATACACGTAAATAAAATTGAAAAAAATAATTTGATGAAAGGATCGAATTGAAACTAAATTTTAAGTGTAAAAATTAAATTATCCAAATTGAAATCATGAAATGTGTAATTACTCTATAAATAAACGGAGGCTGCTTTATGTGAATCAGCTTGTGGATAATGGACCACGACGAGCGGCCCATATAGATGGGTTTGGGTCCACTTTCAGCAGAATCTGGGTCCATGTGATATGGGTGAAACAGTTCCAAAGAAAAATTATTCAGTATTTTTGAGGAAAAGTTATTAACCGTTTGGACACTACCTAGGTAATTATTTATTAACTTATTAGTTTATTTTTATTATATCACCTCTTTATTTTTTAGATGTATTTTCATAATAATAATAATAAAAATAAAAAAGTTATATCCAAACCACTCCTAAATACTGTCAAGCATTAAGTGATAATATTTATATAATATTTTGACACAACATATATTAAGGTCTCGTTTGGCAGGCGATAGTTTTAGCTTAAAAGCAAAAAAGTCAAAAAAATCAAAAATTTATAATTTTTATTCTACAAACCTATGCATAGTAGTTCCATCAAAGATGGTGTACTAGGCAGCCATCATTGGAAATTGATTTTTCGTTTTTCTTGTTTTTTTGTTTGTAGTATATTACAAATTTGAAGCAAATTTTGTACATATGCACCTTCTTGTACATGTATGAAAAAAGTAAAATATGTGTACACAAATATTTACAAAAATTAATAAATACAAAAAAAAGTTTATTTTTTGCTGTTTTCGTATGTTAATATTTTAAAGATTTTTAAAAATATTTTTATTCGTTTTATTGTATTTATGTTAGATTTTTTTTTTTAAAAAAAATTATATACAAAAAAAAATATTTTGTACGTGTGCACTTTTTTGATAAATTTATCAACAACCCCCATATTTCCCCCAAGGCACAGGTCACTTCATGCTGTGAAATTGTCCTTGACATTACTTCACCTGACAGCAGGTCGGGTGAAGTCTCGAGTTTAACTCAATTTTTCCACTTCTAATTATTTATATTATTTTATTACAATATTTTTTCGTAAAAATTCAAAAAATTATTCTCAAATATACAAAAAAAATTTACATCATATTTTAATTAAAAAGTCAAAAAATTACTTTAAAAACCCTGTTCTCAAACCAGGTCTAATTTTCCGTTTGTTTTGTAATGTTTTACTAATAAAACAAATTTCGATATAAAATTAATTTAAAATGTCACATAAATAATGTAATAGTAAAAAAAAACAGTGAATAATTGTCCATTTTTTTGGAGTCACATAGTGACTAGTGGGCTTTGCCAATTTGTTGGCCACACTAACAAAGGCAACACAAGCACGATTTGAATTGTATGTGAAATTAGTAAGAAGCAATTTTAACCACGCTCTCTATTTTTTACTAGTTAAAGTATAAAGAAAATACACTTTTTAGTTTACTTAATTACTTTAGCTATTATATTCTCTAACCACACTTTTTATTTTAACTAATCATTCAAAATAATTTAATTAATTTTTAAAACAAAAAATATTAATTGTTGATATTTTACTAATGTAAATTTGCAATAATAATAAATTTGTCCCTACAAGCATACAAAACATGTAGAATGAGGAGAAAAAAAATACAAAATATAAAATAAGTTATTCCGTAATTCATCAAACAGAATTAAAAGAACATATAAAATTGTTACATACACAAATACATATATAAAATATATAAAATCCCAAATCCAATTCATAAATATACAAAAATCCAAGACATATATATATATATATATATATATTTGTTTGGAGAGCCTATGGGGCCTTTAATTGTGGCTAGCAAAAAGGTGGGATGGCAAAGTAGCTAGCCCAATAATCAGTTCATTGGAGCCCAAAATTAGAGTTATTTTATATTGGCTAAAATGCCTAAGAGCATCTCCAAGGGGATAGTTAAAAAAGCCTTGTTAGGCATTTTAGCCAATGTAACTCTAATTTTAAGCTTCAATAGGCTGGCTATTGGGCTAGTTACTTTACTATCCTATTTTTTTTTTTGTGTGGCTATAATTGAAGAGCTCCGGAGGCTCTCCAAACAAATATGTATGTATATATCTTGGATTTTTGTATATTTATATCTTGGATTTGGGATTTTATATATTTTATATATTATATGTGTATGTAACAATTTTATATATTCTTTCAATTTTGTTTGATGAATTACGAAATAACTTATTTTGTATTTTGTATTTTTTTTCTCCTCATTCTACAGGTTTTGTATGTTTGTATGGGCAAATTTATTATTATTGCAAATTTATATTAGTAAAATATTAGCAATTAATATTTTTTGTTTTAAAAATTAATTAAGTTAGTTTGAATGATTAGCTAAAATAAAGAGTGTGGTTGAAGAACACAATAGCTAAAGTAATTAGTAAAATAAAGAGTACTTTTTTTCGTATTTTAGCTAGTGAAAAGTAGAGAGTGTGGTTGGAATTGCTCCAACAAAACTTATTTAGCTATCCTCTTGGAAATGCTTAGTAAGTTAAGATTAATCAATTTTTAACATGACTATATATATATATATATATATATATGATACAATATGATACTATGAACTAGTAGTCACCCGTGCGATGCATAGGATTTTACAAAATGAACATAATAAAATAAAATAAATTATGCTATTTAGTTGTATTTTCTAATATGAATAAAATATTTTTATTTAATTTGTATATATAAACCTTACTATACATCATTCAAAATTTTTAATACTTCACAACATGAAATTTTTTAGAAAACTATCATAAATTATGTAAATCATAACAAATAGATAATAAGAGTTAGTTAAGACAACCAAAGGTGAAGTAACAAAAGCATACTAAAATTATAATCAATCAAAATGCTATTTTTTTCATTTTTTTTTTCAATCAATAAGAGATATTATATTAATTATCCCACACAATATAATGAATTAAAATAAAATTAATTTCTATTATATTCAGTTAGTGGTTAAAAAAATTTACAAGCTATTTGTTTGTTTGTTTTTTTTCCATTACTTTTATATTGATTCACTAAACATAAATAGGTTTGAAAATGCATTAAAATTGAATTGACAAACATAAAAAATTGAAATATTTAAATTATTCAAAAAAATCTAACATTTTAAATATGAGATTGCTTGCATTTGCTCAAACTTTGAATCTGCATAAAAAGATATTTAAAAAAAGAAGAAATTTCAATGACCAAATATAATTGATGATTAAATTTAAAACCTAAATCCATATCCAAATAAATTTTGATGATCTCTTCACTTCCAATATAACATTTGCACCCAAAATTATTAAACACAAATAGTCAATAAGTGAAAGAATCACAAATTAATAGTAGCACTTCAAAAGTAGAATAAAATCTCAATTAAATGACACATTATTAGCCAAAAAAGAAAGAAATAAAAAAATACAGATTGTGGAGAAAAAGAAAAAGAAACAAAAAACATAAATAGAATTTACAGAGAAATAAAATAATAATAATATTCATTTACATAAACTCTCTTTCCCACAAAGGCAAAAACTCATGCAAGTACAAATTTCAAATGTAAAGTTGATACAATTGAAAAAAAAAAAAAAAATCACTTGTGACTTAAAATTTAATGCAAAATTTTTTAGGCACCGTGAAAAAGAGTTGAAAATGGCTTAATATTGATTGTGATTTTTTTTTCTTCTTTTCAATCTCATTTCATGGTTCCTTTTTCAAGCACTTGTTTTTATATTGAAAAGATTACGTTTAGACAAAAGATATACTTGGAATTATATCATATTTAAAATTTATATGGATAATTAATTGATGTTTTTTAAAAATAAATAACGTTCAACTTGAAGATAAACTTTAAAAAGATTAAGTTGAAATATATGAGAATCTATAACAATCAAGTTCAAATAGAAGATAAACTCCAAGAGATAGAGAGTTCTGAAGAAAATCAAAATTTAAGTTCAAATTTAAAGGTAAAATAAGATAAACATGAGAAAATAGAATAAATTAAATAAAATTTCAACTTTGAAATCTTGATCTTATCTATAGTTGATGAAATTAATTTCCATTGAAAAATTAATTTAACAATTAAAAAATAAAACAAAAAAGAAAACATGAAAGGCAATAAAAGAGGATTGCTAAGTAGAAGAGGGAAATATTAAAATTATAAAAATTTAGGAATAATTATTTTAATTTTTTTTAAAACACACTACATTTTTTTAGGTGACGGATAAATACCCTAATGGTTATGAAAATTTTAAATTTTTTGTACTTATTATTATTTTTTGTTATAATGAAATAGTTAGGATTGAGATATAATCAAATATCTAAACTAATTGATCATGACCACATATACTAATTAATTTAGCTAATATTCAATTAGGTGTTTTCACCATTGAGAGGGAGATTAATGATATGGAATTTGTGCCGGACAGATTTGGGCCGGACAGAGTTGTGCCAGACAGATTTGGGCCGAATGGGTGTTGGGCCAAGTTGTGTGGCTCGGCCTTGAAGGAAGCTGCTCGGTTAAGGCAGCGGGTTGATTGACCGAGCTGCAAGGATCCGTGGTTGCGAAGCCGGTCAGGTGAAAAGTCCATCGCCAGGAAAGGCAAGGTTGGGTCGAGGTACCTGTTTGCTCGGCAGGTAGGTCGACCGCAGACAAGCGTGAGTAGTCCCGAGCTCGGCTTTGCCGAGATGCCGCCGAGTCCGGTCCTCATTTAAGCTTAGCTGTTGGAGTACTTGGGCATGAAGCGCAGCATGGCAAACGATGGCCGAGATGGAACTGCCCGGCTGCCGAGCTCCCAGGAGAATGGGCAGGCAGTTGGGTTAGGTGATGCTCAGCAAGGTTTATACTGACTGATGGGATAGCATTGCCACGTGTTGAGAGGTCACTGGGAGTGGATTTGGGGTGCAGAAGGTATATAAGCATGTCTGCGCCCCCCATACGGGACAGATGAACATTTGGTAAGAGAAACACTTACACTCAACTTCCTCCTCACTCTCTTTATCCTCAAGTGTGTGCTAACTTGGTCGTTAGAGGGGTTTTCCGGCCACACACCGCCGGGTAGCTCACCGCTGTTGTGCACGCAGGTGATCGAACAGAAACGGAGCTTGGAAGAAAGGAATACGGGCTTGCCTGAACATTAGCTTCCCGTACAATTGGCGCCGTCTGTGAGAACTTGACAGACAAAACCTTGTTTTCCAGGCTCATCTGATCGCCGTTAATGGCAAACAACGATGAGATTCCGTTGTCTGCCATTGACGGAGCCACCCCGGAGTTTATCCGACGGAGAGAGGGACATCCCGCCATCCTTCCAATGGAGGATTTGGAGACATTCCCCGGAGGGCAGTCGGGGGACGCGCGGGATAAGCACGGGAGAAGTTATGGTCATTCGCGGAGTCCAGACGGTCATCGGCAGCGGAGAGAGTCACACGCCAGACGTCTAGAACACAAGTTGAGGGACCAAGACGCCGTCATCCGGTGAATGGCGGCGGAGATGGAAGAGCTCAAGCGGCATGTCAAAGGGAAGGGTGTAGCTGGAGTGGGTGACCACAGTGAGCGCACCCCATCCCGCCGTTCAGGCGGTCAGAGTCAGCGACGCACTCCGTTCATTTCTATTACCAAAAGTTACAAGGTTGGTGATTCCGACGTGCATGCAGAGAAGTCTAGCGCGCAAGATAGCACTTACCAGCCCTCACGTCCAGTGACGACGTCGAGGTACTCTTATTCCGCTCATTCAGAGGATTTACGGGTGGTCTTAAAGGAGCGGGCTCGCCGGCAGGAAGCTCAGAGGATACCGGCGTTCCAGCGGTTATCCTACGGGGTTCACGCCAGCGAGGAGGTCGGAATGCCTCCATCCCGCCAAGCAGCGCCCCTCCTAGTGGATACAGATTTGGCAAGGTTGAGTGCCACCCCTTTCTCCATGGAAATAGAGACAACACCGCTTCCGGCAGGCTTCCACCAGCCAAAGTTCACGCTTTACGACGGGAAGACCGATTCCTACATGCATGTAAGTCATTTCCGATAGGTCATGGCCGGACATAGGCGGAATGATGCTCTTATGTGCCTCATCTTTCCGTCAAGTTTGGGCGAACTGGGCTTGAAGTGGTTTGAAAGGCTGCCGGAGGGGAGTATTGAGAGGTGGCATCAGCTGGCCGAAGCCTTTGTCACGCGCTTCAAAACCAACACCAAAACACCAAAAGAAGTTGATCACCTACTGAGTGTCAAGATGGAACCGAGCGACACATTGAAGGCGTACAACTCTAGATATTGGGAGACCTTCAACGAGATCTTGGATTGCCCGGTCAACCTTGCAATCACTCAATACAAGCGTGGTCTCCCGGTCGGACATAGACTGTGGGACTCGCTTACCATGCACCAACTGACGTCCATGGGCCAGCTCATGCAGCGCATCAATGAGCACATCCGAGTCGAGGATGATGCGTCAGCTTCTACCGTAAAGGCAACTCTGGTAGCAACAGACAAGAAGACAGTAGGCAAAGTGCACGCAGTTGGACAAGAGTCCAGCCATTCAAGTGACCGAGTAGAGGAATCGGACCGTGGCTCGAATCGTAAAAATCGGGGTAGAGGACGTCGGAATGACCGGGATGACTACCCCCGAGATGACGTAGCGGAGGCAAACAGAAGGTTGAAGGCAAGGACTGGCGTAACCACGATCTTCAAGATTCCAATCTATTGCATACTTAGTGAAATCCGAGACGAGGAGTATGTCCGGTTTCCTACTAAGTTGGGCGATGGACAAAAGGGCTTCAATCCGCGGTATCATTGCACATTTCATCGGGAGCGAGGCCATCGGACTGAGGATTGTTTGCCTTTGAGGCAACACCTGGAAGAGCTAGTCGCGGCCGGACACCTAGACCTTTACATTGATGGGGACGTAAAGGCGAACCAGGCTCCAGTTGAGTCCAGGGGACAGGATGACCGAGATGCGCCACCACAAGGAGTTATTAATGTCATCCACGGCATAATGGAACCGGAGCGTGTTTGCGAACTCCGGGGTATGATAAAAAAGGCAAAACATATGAGGGAGGTTTTGTCGGTACAGTCTGCCATCAAGAGGGGGAAGACCGAAGAGAAAGATGTGATTAGTTTCACCTCAAGGGATCTAGAGCGTATTCAGACGCCGCACAACGATGCCTTAGTAGTAACACTCCGCGTCAAGGAATTCGATGTCAAACGGATCTTGATCGATCAGGGAAGCTCGGTCGAGATCATGTATTACAACGCGTTCAAGCAGCTCAAGCTCCGGGAGACAGACTTGACTCCGGCAACTTCACCACTGGTTGGTTTCAACTCACAACCGGAGTGGCCTTTGGGAAAGATTATCCTGCCGGTCAAAGCGGGATCCGTCGTCAAGCAAGTGGAGTTCTGGGTGTTACAAGTTCCTTCTACTTACAATCTAATCCTTGGAAGGGGATGGCTCCACGCCATGCAAGCCGTAGTGTCGACCTACCATCAGGTGATGAGATTTCCCTCGGCTATGGGGGCAATCGAGGAGATCTGGGGAGATCAAGTCATGTCCAAACAATGCTTCGTGGCAGTGAATGGGAGCCATGCTGCCAAAGGCTTCGTTCAAATGATAGAAGGACCGAAAGACCGGGGAGTTCTTGACGATGTGGGCACCAAGGCAGAGGACAAAGTTGTTGAGGAATTGGTGGAGGTGCGAGTTGTTATGGAGCGGCTGGATAAGTTCTTCCTGCTCGGTTCCAGCCTCACGGCCCCAGAAAGGACCGAGATGGTTGAGTTTTTGATGACCAACATCGAAATCTTCGCATGGTCGCCTTACGATATGTCCGGCCTCGATCCAAGTTTTATCTGCCATCACCTCAATGTTTTTCCCGGAGCAAAGCCGGTCATTCAGCGAATAAGGAGATTGGCGCTTCATCATGCCGAGGTAGTTGCAGAGGAAGTGAAAAACTTGCTTGAGGCACGAGCAATTCAGGAAGTGCACTACCCTCGGTGGATTTCCAACACAGTAGTGGTGCCCAAGAAGAATGAGAAGTGGCGAGTTTGTGTCGATTACAAGACAGTCAATCGAGCTTGTCCGAAGGATAGCTTTCCCTTGCCCCGTATCGACCAGCTTGTGGACTTGATGGCTGGGCATAATCGGTTCAGCTTCTTGGATGCCTATCGCGGCTACCACCAGATTGCCATGCATGGGCCCGACCGAGAGATTACTTCCTTCACGACTCCAAGTGAACTCTTCTGCTACCGAGTCATGCCTTTTGGTTTGAAGAATGCCGGGGCAACTTTTCAGAGGATGGTGACCAAGATGTTTGCTCCTTTGCTGGGGCGGACAATGGAGGCCTACATTGATGATATGGTGGTTAAAAGCCGGCATGCAGGAGACCACTTATCCGACTTGGCCGAAATGTTCGCCATTCTCAAAAACACAAGCTGCGCCTGAAATCGTCTAAATGTGCCTTTGGCGTGGGATCCGAAATTTTTTTGGGATTCCTAGTCACGAACTGAGGCATCGAAGCAGACCCCACTCAGATTAGTGCTGTGTAAAACTTGAAACAGCCCAGCTCGACTAAGGACGTGTAGCATCTGGCCGGGATGGCTGCCTCGCTTACGATTTATAAGTCGGTCATTAGATCGTTGCCGCCTTTTCTTTCAGGCCTTGAAATCAAAGTTCTCATGGGACGAAGAATGTGACCGTGCTTTGGCCGAGCTCAAGGAGTATTTGTCTTCTCCGCCACTGTTGGTTACACCAAAGCCAGGCGAGGAACTCTATCTTTACCTTGCCGTCTCACAGCATGCAGTCAGCGCGGTGCTTGTCCGAGCTGAAAGAAATAAGCACCTCCCAATTTTCTACGTCAATAAGACCTTGCTACCGGCAGAGTCGAGATACTTGCCGTTGGAAAAGCTTGCGTTAGCATTGATGATGGCTTCAAGGAAGTTGGCGCACTATTTTCACGCCCATACCATCATCGTTCTGACCGAATTCCCCCTTAAGGCCTTGTTTGAATGGGCAGACTTCTCTGGCCGAATTCTCAAGTGGACAGTCGAATTGGGTCAATTTGATGTTAAGTTCCAGCCGCGCACTGCTATAAAAACCCAGACCTTAGCCGATTTCGTTGCGGAATTCTCACATGGAACTCATCCTGTGTGCCCGGTCGACATTATCGTGGCAGATGATGAGGTGAACGCAAGCACGACCGAGACACAACAACTTGATAGAGTTGGCGACGCGAACTTTGCGCACCCCTCCGGCACACCCTCAGTTTGTACAAATCAACCGCATGGTGATACGATAATGGAGTTGGAAATCACCGTCCAACCTGCTCTGTTCGATACCACATCACAAAGGGGAGAAGAAGTGGAAGCACTCAGCACAGAGCCTGCGGCCGGCATAATACCGCAACCTGGAGATTCGCCTACAGACTTAGGCATTGTAGATCAACTTGCCGAGTCCAGTGCCGAATCACCAAGAGGGGAAGAAGTGGAAGCACTCAGCACAGAGCCTGCGGCCGGCATAATACCGCAGCCTGGAGATTCGCCTACGGACTTGGGCATTGTAAGTCAACTTGCCGAGTCCGGTGTCGAATCATCAAGGGGGGCTGAAGTGGAACCAGTCAGCACAGAACATGCAGCCGAACAGCCGAACAACCGTGATCTCATGGACCTTCAAAACTCTTAGGACCCTTCAGAATGTTAGAAGCTCTTTGTGGGGGAGATGTGGAAACTTTTCGTTGATGGAGCGTCGAACCGCCACGGTGCCAAGCTAGGTATCGTTTTTATCTCGTCGGATGGCCTAACTATTGAACATTCTATCACCCTTGGCTTCCCAGCATCCAACAACGAGGCTGAGTACGAGGCACTTTTGGCCGGACTCAAGAGCGCCCTTTAGATGAAGGCTTCCGAGCTAATGGTATACAGTGATTCCTAGCTTGTGGTTAACCAAGTCGCTGGGATTTATGAAGCAAAGGATGATAGAATGGAAAGTACCAAGCTTTGGTCAGGGAACACATCAAGCAATTTCAGGCAATCAGAGTTCAACAGATTGGCCGAGAAGAGAACAACCGAGCTGATGAGCTGGCCGGCCTCGCTTCAATGGTTGATTGTACATCTCCTAACCCCCTGTTAATTGAATTCCTTCCACGGCCAAGCATAGAGGAAGCCGGGCAGACGGATGTATTCTGCGCCGCACTAGGTCTTTCCTGGATGGACCCTATAACCCTGTTTCTTAGAGATCAAACTCTGCCAGTCGACAAGAAAGAAGCGCACAAAGTCCGGGTGAAATCAGAGCGGTTTTGGCTCTCTCCATCTAGAGCGTTGTATAAAAAGTCCTTCACCGATCCTTATCTGAAGTGCGTGCACCCGAGTAGCGTGAAGGCTTTCTTGTACGAAATTCACGAAGGCATCTGTGGCAGTCACATAGGGGGCAGGTCATTGGCCTACCGCGCTATTTCACAAGGCTATTGGTGGCCGTGCATGCAAGCCGACGCACAGAAATATGTTCACAAGTGCGAGAAGTGCCAGAAGTTTGCACACCAGATCCATCAGCCGGTTAGAGAACTTCTTCCCCTAACCAACCCTTGGCCTTTTGCAATGTGGGGATTAGACATAGTGGGGCTGCTCCCAACAGCACCAGGCAACCGGAAGTTCTTCATCGCGGCAACAGACTACTTCACCAAGTGGGTTGAAGCCGAGCCTTTGGCAATAATCAAGGAGAAAGACGTGAAGCGGTTTGTCTGGCAGAATTTGGTAACACGGTTTGGCGTCTCTAAAATTTTGATCTCTGACAACGGCACCCAGTTTGACGGTCGCCTATTCAGAAGGTTTTGTGAAGATTTGAAGATTGAATTCTACAACTCCACTCCGGCTTACCCACAGTCCAACGGTCAAGCCGAGGCGTCAAATAAGACTATTCTTGACGGATTGAAGAAGAGGCTTGAGAAGGCCAAGGGAAAGTGGACCGAGGAACTTCCCAGCGTCCTTTAGGCATACCGAACTACCCCGCGGCGTTCTACCGGGGAAACTCCATTCGCTTTGGCTTATGGCATGGAGGCGGTCATACATTTGGAAGTAGGCATGCCCACTCTCAGAAGTGAAAGTTTTGAACCCGAGCTAAACGTCGAGGCCATTGCTCTGGAATTGGATCTAGTAGAAGAGCGCCGGGAAAAGGCTCTTATCCACATCGCTGCTTACCAACAAGAGCTTTCAAGGAAGTACAATAAAACGGTGCACCCCAGACCGTTCAAAGTAGGTGATTGGGTTTTGAGGAAAGTTATGGGCAACACCCTGGTGCCAGGTGAAGGCAAACTAGGGGCAAATTGGGAAGGACCCTATAAGATAACCGGTCTGGCAGGCAAGGGGGCATACCACTTGGAGGATCTCGATGGTAGAGGAATACCCCGGCCATGGAATGCGGCCAACCTCAAATTGTATTATTTCTAGCTTTAGTTTTCTTTTTGTGCAAATGAATTTTTTGACTTACACTTCAGAATGTAATTCTTTTTGTCAATATATAGAAGTGTCCTCTTTGCTTTGGCATTTTGATTATGGTTTTGTTTTGAGATTCCCAACCGAGATGATTTACGTCGGTTGAAAGAGTTGATGACTTACTCAACTTAGGATTCCTAACCGAGATGATTTACTCTGGTTGGAAGAGTTGACGACTTACTCAACTTAGGATTCCCAACCGAGATGATTTACTTCGGTTGAAAGAGTTGATGACTTACTCAAATTAGGATTCCCAACCGAGATGATTTACTCCGGTTGGAAGAGTTGATGACTTACTCAACTTAGGATTCCCAACCGAGATGATTTACTCCGGTTGGAAGAGTTGATGACTTACTCAACTTAGGATTTCCAACCGAGATGGTTCACTCCGGTTGAAAGAGTTGGTGATTTGTTCAACTTTGTTGTTCCAACCGAGATGGTTATTCCGGTTGAAGAAGTTGATGTTTTATTCAGCTTAGGCATTCTCAACCGAGATGGTTTATTCCGGTTGAGAGACATAGTGATTTGTTCAACTTTGTTGATCTAACCGAGATGGTTATTTCGATTGAAGAAGTTCAATTCTGCTACTTATACTGAGATGTTTTGCTGAAGATAGAGTTGGAGAAAACCATGCAAACACTTGATGAAATTAAAACTTTTCATTGATAAAAAGTTAATACAAAAGGTGGGGAACTTAGCCCGGTTACATTCGCAGACAAAGAAAAAAGAAAACTAAGCCAAGGGGGAGAGGTCTGGGAATTCCTCATCAGCTTCCAGGTTGACCGTTGCTGTCTGGTCCTGGACACCGGTTCCAGTCTGGCCGGGGTGCACCTGCTCGGTTTGGTCATCTCCCTCAGCGGTTGTCTCAGCTTCTTCGAGTCCTTCCTCGGCCTTAGCCTGTAGCGCGCTGAAGACGTCATTGGCGTACGGAATGAGGTAGGTCGGTAAGAAGACAGTTGGTGGAGAGGCAAACACGTCAATGTCTGGACCTTGACCGAGTTGTTGACAGGCAGCCTTCCATCCAGCTTTGAAACATATGTCCTGGGTGGCGAAGACTTGTTTTTTGTAGTTGTCTTCCGCCTCTTTGAAGCCGGCATTATTGGCGTCTTCACAATCCTTCTCCCTGGACTCCTTGAGCGCTTCTAGCTCGGCTTGGAGCTCGTCTCTCTTTTTCTCAGCTTCGTCGAGTTGGCCGAGCAACTGGTTGTTGTCGGTGTTCGCGAGTTCAAGCGAGGACTTCGCTCGGTCAAGCTCGGTTTGAAGGCTTTGGACTTGGCTGTCAGTGTCGGCTGCCTTTTGCTGAAGTCGGTGGATGCGCTCCATGACTAAGTGTTGTTTTTGGATGGCTTGCGAAAAGGAAACCTGATTAGAGAAGAAACCGTGCAAACACTTGTGAAAATTGGAGTAGAAGATTGAGACTTTTACCCTGGTCATAGACTTCACGGCTGATTTCACCAGCCGGGTGTCAGGAACGTGGTCGCTGCCAACTACGTCACTCGGCAGGAGAAGGGCTTTGGAGAGATCAAAGGCAAGAAGATGTTCTTTTTCTCCATTTTCCGAGGCTGTTGCCGGGATCTGCTTTCCTCGGTGCTTGAGCTGCGGTCTCCATGTCGGCGTTGGGTCAACTGTGACGGTAGGTTGCTCGGTGGATAGTTCGGTAATTAGCTCGGCAGACGGGTCCGCGCGAGCTCTTTTGCCAGCCCGACGTGTGGCTTGGCTTGAATGCCCGGCAGCTGGAGAAGTTAGGGCGACCACAGCGGCCCTTGACTGACCGACGACTGGCGAGCGGATGACGACGCTCGGTATCTCGGCAGACGTTGCGGTGAGCAGGTTTTTTATTCGGCTTCATTTGGCCATCTCTTGCTCTTCTGTCAACCGGATTAGTGGAACGTCTGGCAAAGTTGGATCTGGAGGAGGTGATGGAGCACGGAGAAAGTCTGTAACTTTACTCCAGCGGGAAGTAGAGTATCTGTAGGTTGGAGTGCAACCGAGCAACTCGTTGCAATCTCGGTCACGGTAGCGAAGCGCGGTCCTGATGGCTTCGACGTTGGGGTATTGGTAGTTGGCTTGCAAGGCCTGGATTGCTGCAAAAGAAACAAGAAAAATGGTTAAGTACAGAACTATGAAGAAAGTAAGCTAACCGAGCAAGTTTGAACAGCTTACATGTGGAACCAAAGTTCTTGCTTATGAACCAGCTCGGTACCTCGGCTGTTTCATAGTTGCCAGACACCCAGAAGAAATCGTCATCATGTAAGTCCTTGTCTGGTGTGCCGGTCACAATTTTTTCTTTGCCCGGCCTAATCTTAAGGTAGTAGGCGAGGCCATCGCCGGTGTGCCCCAGGGTATACTACCGCAGTATCTCGGCTAAACCTAGGTTTATGCCTAACCGGTTGTTTAATTCATGCACACCGTTTACTATCCGGTAGGTGTTGGTGGACACTTGAGTGGGTGCAAGCCCGGTGCGGTGCAGAAATTCGGTGATTAGTGGATTGAGCGAGAAAAGGAGGCCTCCTTCGATGATGGACAGCACGGGGAAGGGGCATTGTTCTGATCTGCCCCAAGGCGTGGTCTCTTCTTCTGTGAGCTCAAGATGGACGTCGGCCGGGATGCCGTACTCCTCCCTGAACGCAGCTAGCGCAGCCGGAGTATCCACCAGGAAGCGAAATTTCCCTATGTGGCCGACTAATCTAGCTCGGCCAAGGTGGTTTGGCACAGACTAGGAATGGGTGGCAGTTCGGTCTTTATGAGCCTCAGAATTGGTCTTTGGTCCCCTTGGACTCTGCAGGAAAAAGGATGGCAAGCATAAGAGGAAGCGTGGTCGCGCAAAACGAGCTTGACTTTAGCTCGGTCATGGATTGTGCCAAACCACCACGGTTGTAAAGTCTAACCAGGAGCTCGGTCGCCCAAGCGGACCAGTTGTTAGCACGGTCGAGCGGCCAAGTCCTTTGGCCATTCCGATTTTTGCTAAGATTACAGCAAACAGTTTATTTGCTCGGTTAAACTTATTTCTTGGATCAAACGAAGATCCGGAGCCTGGTCAGCCCCAGATCCTCAGTGTTCTTCAGGAAAAATGAAGAACAATTTGAAGAAAAACGAAGAAACTAAGGGGCATTGAAGGTTGTGGGTGGGGAAGGCCCTAAAACCTACGGATTTGGTACCAGAGAGGAAGAAATATCAAATGAAAATGACATGAGATAAAGGACTTACCAAGATTTGGTGCAAATGCAGTTCCTTCCAACGCAAACACAGAGTAGGAACGAGAATGGAAGCTTGGCGAGGGCACAACAGCTTCGAAATGCTTGGAATACCAGAGAGTCAGTAAGGATCAAAGGAAGAAGGAAGATGCATGTTTATAGGGGCGGTGAGGCTGCCCAAATTCAAAATTGAGGGGACGGCTGAGTTGGCTGCTCGAGGACCAACAGAGGATTGACACGTGTCCCCATTTATGGCAGCATCAAAACTGAAGAGACAGGATGAAGAGTCGAGGGGTCAACTGGGCAACTTTTGGAGATAGGAATGTCCACCGAGGAGTTGAACTGGGCAAGTTTTGAAGACAGGAATGTCAACTAGCTCGGTCACCATTTTGCATACTGAGGAAATATTACCCCGGTTAGGATAGGTAATCCCAGTCACGCTTTAGCGGACGGAATTAAGGGTCAATTGAGAGGGAGATAAATGATATGGAATTTGTGCCGGGCAGATTTGGGCTGGACAGAGTTGTGCCAGACTGATTTGGGCCGAACGGGTGTTGGGCCAAGTTGTGTGGCCCGGCCTTGAAGGAAGCTACTCGGTTAAGGCAGCGCGTTGATTGACCGAGCTATAAGGATCCGTGGTTGCGAAGCTGGTCAGGTGAAAAGTCCATCACCAGGAAAGGCAAGGTTGGACCGAGGTACTTGTTTGCTCGGCAGGTAGGTCGACTGCAGACAAGCGTGAGTAGTCCCGAGCTCGGCTTTGCCGAGATGCCGCCGAGTCCGGTTCTCATCTGAGCTTAGCTGTTGGAGTACTTGGGCATGAAGTGCAGCATGACAGACGATGGCCGAGATGGAACTGCCCGGCTGCCGAGCTCTCAGGAGAATGGGCAGGCAGTTAGGTTAGGTGATGCTCAGCAAAGTTTATGCTGATAGATAGGATAGCATTGCCACGTGTTGAGAGATCACTGGGAGTGGATTTGGGGCGCAGAAGGTATATAAGCATGTCTGCGCCCCCTATACGGGACAGATGAACATTTGGTAAGAGAAACACTTACACTCAACTCCCTCCTCACTCTCTCTATCCTCAGGTGTGTGCTAACTTGGTCGTCGGAGGGGTTTTCCGGCCACACACCGCCGGGTAGCTCACCGCTGTTGTGCACGCAGGTGATCGGACAGAAACGGAGCTTGGAAGAAAGGAATACGGGCTTGCCTGAACATTAGCTCCCCGTACAACCATCTAAAAAAAAAGTTAGATATTTTTATTTTTTTTGTAGTAGAATAAGATAAGTATTTTTAATGTTCAGTGTTTTTTTTTTAAATTAATAAATAGTTATGATTAAGTTGTCGTCAAAATATTTAACTCAATTGGATCTTTCCCCATGTAATAAATCTTTGTTTTTAATTTTTAAAATTTTAAATTTACTAAACATGATTAAATGATGATTGAATAGGAACCAAATTAATACTAATAGTTGATCGATTTTTTCCTATAAGGAGTCTCAAGGTTTTTTAAAAAATTAAAAAGAAGAAAGATTAAGAAGAAAAATATCTTAATATAAAACTAATCATTTAAAAAAAATAGAGCCGTAATATCTCATACTTAAGCTAAATAATATGAATAATTATTCAAATTAAATATTGATAATTTTTATACCGCACAATTTTTCAATAAAGTTCTCATATAAAAAATATAATAGACAAAAGGTAGAATAAAAATAATACAAAGAAAAAAAAAAGAATAGAAAAAAAATCATATATCAATTAAATAATTGCTATCAATAATTAAAATAAAATTTTAAAATATCATATAAAACTAATAATTAGACCAATAGAGATTAAAAATGTAAAGTAGTAATTTATACCAAATATTATAGGACAAATGATAGATTTGAAAAACATGAGTTATATATATTTATTATAGTGAGTTAAGATGAAGTGGTTAATTATTGTAATATGCATGGATTATTTAATAAAAATTCAAGTATTGTCACAAATTACATGCAAATATCTATAAATCTAGAGCAATTGCATGGAAAAATTTATAGACCTACGTAGATTTTATGTAAAACTACATAGACCTTATGTAAAATTATATGAATTTGAACAGATTACTTGAAAAGATCTATCATTAAACATACAATAGAATAAAGACGAAAAAAAAATTGCATGGAAGTTTTATGGCTCCAAATAAATTTCAAGTAAAAAAAATGATGCACCTTGAGTGATTACTTATAAAACTCTATGTATATTACAATCTTTCCTAGAGAGAAAAACAAATAAACAGTTGGAGTTAGGAGATATAAAATACTAATACCTTAAAGAAATTTGTATGATCAAGACTGCATTAAGGAAAAAAAAAAAAAAAAAAAGATGTTGAGGTTTGTTTCCAATGCTGGGTTTTGTTGGTGGATGTTCAAATTTATAAGGAAACTTTAATTTAAAGATAATGTATTTTTGAGGTCTAGTATTTAAATTCAAATTTAACTTTGGGATAGAGATAAGGAGCTAAAGATATTTAACATCACATTTTGTTAAATACAAATCAAATTATTTTATTTTTTAAAAGCAAACGTGAATCAGATAAATGCTTACATTTTATTTTATTTTATATATATATATATATATAATAAGTGGGATAAGAGTTGTGAGAGTTGTGAGTTCTTTTTTTATTATTTTTTAAATTTACGTGATACAGTGATAAACATGTGGGGTTTTATATCTATATATCTATATCCACAACTCCCATGAAATATATTATTTGATTTTTTAAAATATTTTTTTAGATAACAATTGGGAGAGGGAGTGAGAAGACTTGAATAATGAGAACATGGGTAAAGAGAGTTGGCACGTATTTATTTTATTTTTCCAAAATTACGAGAATTTAGTATTCAAGTTTTGGAGTCTTTTGACCTAATAATTACATATTATTTGATTTTTTAAAATATTTTTTTAGATAACAATTGGGAGAGCAAGTGAGAATACTTGAATAGTGAGAAGATGGGTAAAGAGAAGTGCTAGGTATTTATTTTATTTTTCCAAAATTATGAAAATTTATGATTCAAGTTTTAGAGTCTTTTGACCTAACGACTACATTTGGTTCTATAGATAGTATAGATATTAAATAGATTGGGTTAATCTATTTAAAAAAAAAAAAAAAAAAGCTCATGCGTAAGTAAAGAAATTCAAAGAGCCTCCTGGCCAACGGCCTAATGAGCTGGCCCATTGGTTGAGCACATTTTATTCATTAATGGGGTTTTGGGAATAATTTGTTCTTTAACATTAATGAATGTTTTGTGGATGTGGTGTGGGGTTATTTCTCTAATTAAAGCTTATATGTTATTGCAATTGTATTCTCAATCTTAGTCTAATGTAACTGCTTACAACAATAGCTTGACTCTTAGGCCTAATTTGGGAATATAGTTAAAAATCAAATTTTGACTTTTAACTTATTTTAGATCATATAATTTTTTTATTTTTTAACCAACTTTTCAAAACAACTCTTAATTTTCATTTATTTACATGTGAAATGTTTCATTCTAAATTGTAACTTTGTTAAAGATTCTAAATATTACTCCATGTTCGTTTGCGATGTGGATTGGTTTTTTAACTATTTAATCCTGGGGCTAAAATAGCCTTGTTTAGGATGAATTTTTTGGCTTTTTTGATTTTTGTAAGAGAAAAAATGTAATGATTACGGTTTGAATATGATAACTTTTAGCTTAGGACTAAAAAGTCTACTTTGTCTTTTTGTGATTAAAATAGCCCTAACCTCACCCAAACCCACATGCTAAACGAGCACTCAACCTCTCCTTTACATATTGTCACTTTTGTCCTTTGTAACACAAAAATTGTGAAATTATAAACCGCATCGTGATTCAATTGATTCTCTTTGAAATTAATCAATGATTAAACATGGTCTACTTAAATTTTTTTAATTATTCTTACCAGTAAGTCTTCCTTACCGGTAAGAACTCTATTTAATGATTTTTACCGATAAGAAATCTCAACTGTCTAATCTAATTGAAAGTTCAACTGGAGAAAAGTCAAACCCTTAAAAAATAAAGTAACACAATGAGACAACCGATCCACGTGTTAGGCAAATATAAGAGAAGTCAAACCCTTAAAAAAAAATAAAGTAACACAATGAGGCAAGATATAATTGTCATTCTTTAAGTATAAGTACTTGTTCAAGTGTTGGCAGATATAATTATCATTAAGGATTAGGTTTGAATTAAAGGAACCGCAAACTATCCCCTACTACACAAAAAAATAAAAATAAAATAGAGTTATAATGTGTGTCAAATTTCAATTTCTTAATTGTCTTTAGGTTCACCACCCACTAAAATTGTTGACACTTTTTCAATACTTGAATGGTACACATCCAATCAAATATAATTAATCACATCCAAAATTTATTTATACATCGTTTGGGAAGAGTTTTTTCAGGCTTTTTTAGTTATTTTTGTCACAAAAGACAAAATAGGCTATTTTAGTCACAAAAAATAAAACATCACATCCAACCCATAATCATTACACTCTTCTCTCACAGAAAAAGTCAAACAAGTTAAAAAGCCCTTCCCAAACTAAGCTTTTTAGCCTAGATTAAAATAGCCAAAAAAATCAAAAAGTCAAAAAACCAATCCACATTCCAAACGGAGACAATAATACCCGACCACATGACATGATTCCATTTAATTTTAATTTCCTCCAACATTTCAAGGGAATCATACATATTACTAAAATGTTGTATAACAATGACATAATAAAGCTTTTTTCAATCTTGAAAACTAATCAATGTATTTGATTTCAATTTTCTAAATTTAATTTTTTAAAAATTAATTTTTTATTTTTCATATTTCATTGTTTTTAGTAAATATTTTTTAAATTTTAAGTCATTTTTTTACTTTTTTAGATACACCTTACTCAGATGTACCTAAAAAATAAAATATTTATAAAAACATATTTTAAAAAATTAATAAATAAACAAGAATACGAAAAATGTACTGCATTATCATATATATTTTTATTTATATTTTTGGTATTTAGTAAATTTTTTAAAGATTTTTTTCACAAATATTATATTTTTTAAGTGTATTTATGTCAGGTGTATCTAAAAATTAAAAAAATTGTTTAGAATATTAAAAAAATTCAGTGAAAAAAAAAAAATGAAAAGTAAAAAATTTCAATTTTCTGAAAAGTGAATCTTGAAAATAGGAACCAAACAAGCTGAAAGTGATTGTTCAATTTGTTTAGCGGGGTAGGGGGCCTGATTGGATTAGTTTGGGTGTAGGTCTCACCCACACCTTGTTCGGTGATGATTTGGGAGAGGGGATTAACAGTGTGAGGGGCTTAGTAATCTCTCTTAGGAAGGGGATTAGCTTAGCTAAATTTTGGGTAAGTTAGAAAAAATAATGAGTGGATTGAGTCTATTTTATATAAAAAAATTAATTTTTTTAATTTTACATTTTTTTATCAAGTGCACCTGCTTATTTTAATATTTGTTTTAGTTTTTTTTAATATAGAAATAAATATTTTTATTTATTTTATATAAAAATAATTTAATAATCTCATTACTAACCATATCTCGCACTATCATCACAAACACACTTTTACTTAATTACCTCACTAATTATCTCCACATTAACAATTTCTTCACTAACCATCTTCTTGCTAACAATTCTATCAAATCTAATCCGCCAAATAAGCGTAGCCTAATTGTCATACAAATGGAGTTAAACACAAAATGTTGTCTGTGTGATAATGATATGGAGTAAAATATGTATGATTTTTTGTGTGTGTGTGTATGTGTGTGTGTTAAAAAGTATGTGTCATTTGGTAGATATGGATAAGAGCATCTCCAATGGTTCAGTAAAATTTTTAACAAATTTGAGTAAAAAAAAGGTATTTTTCTCAATCTGATACGAGCAGCTCTAACTGTTCCATTGTAGTGTGCATCAAAACAAAGGGGACGTCCGGTGGGACGATCGGCCGGTCGATCGGGTAGCCAACTTAATTTTTTTCTCCCTCCCTTTCTATTCCCAATTCATTTATTATTTCTTTTTCCTTCCGTTACATATTTTCCATTTTTGGTTGCCTCCAATAATGATTTCCTTCCAAAACCTGATATAAACACATTATCCATGTACCATATACCAGACAAGTGGTACGTTATATCTGAAAGGCACCATAACTAAAAGAAAGTAGAGCATAATGAGTATCTTACATTCCATGATGTTCACTTCAATTTCATCCTCTTCTTCTTCCTCATCCTCTGATGATGAGTCTAATGATGAAAAAATGGCCACACTTTTGGGGGCTTATGAGATGAATAATGCTAGTATGATTCAGATTCTGCAATCAAATGATAGATCAAAGAAAAGAGGTGGTTATGTTATAGGCGATAAGTACATACGTCGCGATAGAAAAAAGGGTCATAAGCAATTGTTTGCAGATTATTTTGCGGCAAATCTAGTTTATTCACCTATAACATTTTGGAGACGTTTTCGAATGCGACGTCCTTTGTATCTACGAATTTTGAATGCCATTGAAGCACATAATCCATATTTTGTTCAAAAACAAGATGCAGCTCATATTCTTGGATTGTCTCCCCTACAAAAGATGACTTCAGCTATGAGAATATTGTCATATGGAGTGGTAGTAGATGCAGTCGATGATTATATACTCATTGGGGAAAACACTGCAATTCAAAGTTTGCAACACTTTTGTAATTCAGTAATTGAAATCATCGAACCAGAATATCTGAGATCTCCAACACCAACAGATATTGCTAGATTACTTGCTATTGGGGAGGTTCGGGGGTTTCCGGTTATGTTAGGAAGTTTAGATTGCATGCATTGGGAGTGGAAAAATTGTCCAAAGGCATCGCAGGGTCAATACATAGGCCATCAAAAAAATCCAACCATCATTATTGAAGCAGTAGCATGTTATGATTTGTAGATTTGGCAATCATTTTTTGGAATGCCTGGATCACACAATGACTTGAATGTGTTGGATCGATCGCCCTTGTTTTCTGATCTTGCTCAAGGTAAAACTCCCCTTGTCCATTACACTATTAATGGACACAGTTATAATACCTTGCTGATGGTATATACCCTTAATGGGCAATACTGGTTCAAACAATCTTTTCTCCCCACGGAGCAAAGAAGCAGCATTTTGCAATGATGCAAGAGTCAGCAAGGAAGGATATAGAGCGGGCATTCAGAGTGCTCCAATCTCGATTTGCAATTATAGGTGGTGCCGTACGTTTTTGGGATCCCAAAATGCTTGGGAACATAATGAAGAGTTGCACTATATTACATAATATGATTGTCGAAGATGAGAGTGAGGAGCACCTTGATTTCGATTATGAACTTTCATCAACCAACGCACTAGTACAACTTTCCTGTACTACTAACAATGACTTGCAATCATTTTTGTCTCGTCATTTAGGTATTAGAGATAAAGATTCATATCATGCCCTCTATAATGATTTAATAGAATATATGTGGCATATTCACGGTGAAAACCAAATTCACCACGTCAACACGAACATGTAATTTTGCATATTTTTTTTTTTTGGAATGGGAGGTTGTCAACTACTATTTTGTTGTTAGTGCTCTTCATAATTTTGTCAATATTATCCAAGTACTTGACAAGTTCTGTTCTGATGTTCTGTTCTGATAATCCAATCTATAAATTTGACAATTGATAAATTTTCTCTACTGATTATCAAAGATTATCCAATTCAAAATTTATTGATGTTGTCTTCTTATATATATCCACATATATTAAATTACCAAAGAATTACAGTTTTTAATAACCATGTCTTAATTAGTTACAAAATAATTACCACAGGCTTACTGATGTTTGAAGTCTTATATTTAAAATTTCATTTATTCAGTACATCATGAATATTCAATACCTCATTAATTTGACAAATCAATAAGGTTGTACAATACAAATTTAACAACTCAATTTGTTTTCAGATGTGGCATACGAGCCTTATTTGATGAGTCAATGCCTCATGAGACACATCACCATTCAACTAATTCATTAAACCAATTTACCAACCACATTAATTCTTTCCACCACCTACCTCATTTATTGACCCTCTACATCAGCTCAACATTGGACATAAATGGCTATACAAAATCTGCTCCACAAACCCCAAGCTAAAGAAGCAACCAAGATCAGCAAGCCAAATTCTGTTCCCAAAACATTACATATTTACTCTATACAAACTCTATATTAGAAGTGTGAATCGACAGGATCAACAAGGCAAAACAACTGAAGCAACAAGCCGAACAGCAGCAGAAACTAAATTTTGTGAGTGTACAACATCGGTCAAACCGATGGCCCTGCTTAATTTTTTTTTTCTAATCTGCACTTTCTTATCTGTTGCACTTTTGCACACCACACTTCACACCATTTGAGTTCCTTACATTGAATGTCAGCTCTAATTCACCTTTGATATTTAACACATTTCTATTTTAATTTAAGCTCCTCTGTAATTCACCATTGATATTTAACACATTTCCATTAAAATTGAACAGATATTTACATCATGCCTAGAACAAAACGAGCCAGACTAGAACATGGTAAAAACTCCAACCCTCCACCACGCCAACAACAGCAGTTTGAAAATGAGACTTATCCTACTTCTGATTTTCTTAGTGAAAGTCATGAACAGGCCTTTGAAAGCTTCTCCAGGCGACCTATTGTAACCGGGAGGAGGGTTAATTTGCCACCTCAATATGATCCGCTGTTAGTTAGCAAACTTGAGACAATGGGGTGGGTAAATTTAATTAATTTACCACAAAAGGTATATCCACGGCTGGTGTCTTTATTTTATGTTCACCTAAGAGGTACTAACGAAGAAGATGCAAACTTTACTCTTCTGTCTTATGTGAAAGGAAAGGGTATTCAGTTTGATATCCCTACTTTAGTAGGAATTATTAGAGTTGAGGAAGGGGATATGCATATCCATTTTCAGAGTGAGGCTAACCTAGTTGATATTGTTGGTAATATCAGTGATGTATATACTACTATTTGTAAGAACATATTTAGCGGGAGTAATCTACAAGCAAAACATTTGAAACCCCATCTTCGGATTCTCCACCAGTGGATTATAGAAAATGTCACCCCGAAAAGAGGACATTATGATGTTGTCCCATACTTTAATGCTTATTTGTTATACTGTTTTGAAGTTGGCCATAAATTAGATTTGTGCTGCATAATAATGAAAGAAATGATGCATGCAAATCTTGGTCAATTCATGGGGTGGTCATTACTTTTTGGGGCACTGCTGACTAAAATTTTTAAACATTTTAGGGTTCGCCTTGTAGGTGAAATAGAGACCAAAATCTCTTCAGCCATTTCAGAGTATACACTGACCTGTGCTGGTGGAGCTGACAATTTAATGGGAAGTCTTAATGCACATGTCCCACCAAATGATGCTCCAGAAGATCCTTATGCCAATGCGGTGCCATCAATTGAACAACCTCAATATTGGATTGAGTTTTTGGCCATGGAAGAAGAACGACATAATCAGTGCGTTCAATTGGAATAACAAATGGCTAATTAGGTTAGTTCATTGGGTACTCAGTTCGATGCATTTGCCACTGCGCAGAACTCATTAATTCAATAATTTGGTGAGTTCCGTTTGGACATTGAAAGACGTAATGAAGTGGCAAACAATCACATGGAAAGGATTGAGCATCGCGTAAATGACATCTACCATCACTATTTCCCTCCACCACCATTGGACAATGACTGTTGATGTGTTTTGATGACAGCTTGGATGACAAGAAAAAATTATGTGATTTTTGTTTGTTTTTATAATGTACTTTTACATTATGTATTTTCGTTGTTTTGTATTTTGTTAACAACCTTTCATTATTTTGTCAGGTCATTTTGTTAGGACATTTGTAGACACCCCATTTTTGACCATCCTCAAGACTTGGTTGTGCTTGTAGGTACATCCAGCCACAAGTTCGATTGCTCGTCGGGTACTCGACTTTCGCGGCAGAACGTCACAGGTTTGAGTTTTCCAAACCCTGTATCCTTTTTGCCCCATTTTTGGAGCATATGTTGGTCCTTTCATCATGCTCCTCTTGGTGAATTGCCGGCCATGCTTTGGCACTGCCGGCCACGGATTCTTTCCTGCCTCCTACTAATGATGCCTGGCGGCCATCAGTGAGGCACTGCCGGCCACAACTGATGGCCGGCAAAACCCTTTGTCTCAGCAGATTTCACGCCAGATCTTTTGAGCCAGCTGGTTTCCACTTATCTCTCCTCCATACACATGTATGGAGGGATGAGCCTTTTTTCAAGCTTGTTTAACAAGCTTTGCTTTGTTTATCTTCTATATAAGAAGAGGCACCTCCTCTATTTGAGAGGTTCAGAAAATGGAGGTTTGAGTTATACATATAGTTTTGTATCTATAAAAAGTTTGTTTAAGGCCTTTTTTTTTGTTTAGGGTTGTTTACCCCCTCTTAGGCCTTGTTTGGCTTTGCTTTTGTGCCTTCTTTGTGACCCTTTGGGACCACCTTGTTTTGGCCTTCTCACCACTGAAACTCAGAGGAATTTTAGTGGTGGGAAGGGTGTTTTGAGGTCCCAAAAAGGAGAGGGTCATCCCCTCTCCTTGTGTTGTGTTTACTTGCTTTGAATGCCTCATGTGTGAGCATGTTTGTTAAACTTATGTTGGCCATATCTTAGCTTGTATTTGTGGTTATTTTGTTGTGGCATACCACTGTTTTTGCTTGGTTTTGTTACCCCTTGCATGCTCCATACACTTGTAGTGTAATTCCATGAATTAGCCTAGTGTGTCTCATGCTTTAACATGTCATTCTAGCATGCTTTTGGCTTAGCTTTGAGAGGAATTTGTTCATGTTTTAGCATGTTTAAGGTCTGATTTATGTTATCTTGGTCATGCATGACTTGTTTTGTATAGCCTTGGTTCAATCTAGCTTGTAGGCTTTGTGCATTGAGTCCATTAGCATGCATTACTTGAAGTATTTTCATGATTTGGAATCATGTGAAATGTGATTTCAGTCCATGTTTTATGGTCACACACTTTTATTTATTATCTATTCCATGCTTTGGATAGTTTGTGTTTTTATGCCTTAACATGGATCATCGCGTATGCCTTCATGCCTAAGCTTGCGAGCTATCATTTCAATGTGTTTTTGGGGTTATTATGCCATGATATAACTCTAATTTTTGTTGGTTAAGTCACCCCATGCTTGGTCTTAGTAGGTGTAGTGTAATCCACCTTATTTGCCGTGTATGCATCATGTCTTATGCCTTTCACGTTAGCATGTTTTGGTTTACTTCCATGCATGTTTTGGACTCATTTTGACATGTTCTAGAACTGTTTTGGGTTGCCTTTTCCATATGCTTCATGCTTTGTATAGCTGTAGTGCAGTTGGCCTTGCTAGCTTTGTGTTTTGATGACTCATGCATGCTATCTTTGAGCTATTTAGATGATTTGCCATCGTTTAATACTTCGTTTCAGAGCTTATAGCAATGCCATATTCCCACTTCATTCATGCATTAAGTGCCTTTGAGTTTTGTGCAATGTTGCCTAGTTTGTGGCCTGGCATGTATGCCATCTTACCTAGGTATTTGAGCCTCCATCTTAGCATGTTTTGGTCTTTGTTTTGACCTACTTAAGCTCTGTTTATGGTTGGTTCATACATATTTTCCATGTATTGCATGCCTCCTATGTGTTGATCTTTGCTAGCCTTATGCTTTAAGGACTCTTGCATGCCTTACTTGCCTTGTTTGAATGATTTGACATCATTTCTTGCTTAATTTCAGTGCACTTAGTGTTGCTATACTTGCACATTTGTCACTCTTCGAGCCTTCTTGAGGGTTGTGCTCTTGGGCCTAGTTGGAGGGCCAATGCATTGTGCATGCATACCTTGCCTTTTGTGCCTTGGTTTCATCACTATGGCCTCTATTTTGGGCATGACCGAGGTCTGTCCATTTTAGTTTAAGTCCATTGTGCATTGTGCATGCCATGTTCATCGCATTGCATATGCCTTATACTTTGCATTATGTATGCTTAGATTACACCGTATTGTGCATGCCATGAAGTTCATAGCATTGAGTATGCCATGTTGTTTGCATGCTTAAGTTGTATCGCATGTTTACATGTTTAAGTCGCATTGTGTATGCCATGCTTGTGTTGCATTGTCGTTTGGATTAAGTGTTAATCCGAACACGAGAAATGAGGGACGTTTCATACTTCAAGTGATGAAACGTGCCTCAATTCTCAGTCACCGACGCTTTTGATGATGCATGATAGAGTTCTAGGCATTTACGGGTTTTTGTGCATTCATTTCATATTGAATTGCACATGTTGGATCTATGGCCATCATGCATCGAGATGCGTGATTGATGGTCTTGGATCTGATTATGCCTCTCCCTTGATATTTTGAGGTGATATGAGGTGGCATAGTGCATACATACCCTTGAGAGACCCTCCCTGTAAACACCCCATTTTTGGCCGCCCTTAAGACTTGGGCATTGCTAATGGCTTGCTTGGTGATGAAAGTTGTGCAAGGAAAAGGTCTAGTTTCTTCGGCAAGGAGAGAGTCAAATCCCAACTTCATACCCCATTTTGGACCAAAGCTATTTTGGATGGTTTTTAGACCTTAAAACTCTCTCTTTCAAAATATTTTTGAAACAAAGTTCTTACAATGTTCAGAGGCTCACATTTTGTTAAATGTCGCGCTTTTCGGTAAACCGAGCCAGGACAAAGTGGAAATGAATGAAAGATGAAATCTTTGAAAAATCTTTCAAAACACCTTGCTTAGGGGTTTGAAGTTGAGAAAAATAGGAGAAGAGGGAAGAAACCCAATTGGGGAAGAAAATGGGCACGAATCGCTAAGAGAGGGATGAACAGTCCTCGCTGAATCAGGTCTATTCATTTGTATACTTGGATTTCAGCTATGAGGCTACCACCATTGGAAAGCTTACTTCCGGGGCTTCATTTTGCACTCAAGAATCTCCTAAAGTCAAGTCCGGACGGGGGAGATATAGTTAGTTGATGTAGGGCATCAATCCGGTTGGACCGAATCTGCGCGGTTTCACCAAAACAGGCATAACGTTTTGCACAGTTGGAATTTTAATGCAGGGCTGGCGCCATTGGAAAGATAACTTCTGGGGCTTCATCATAAGGGGTGGCCGACCACCTTAGACCTTTTGACCTGGTCGGCCGACCAGGTCAAGTGGTCGGCCAGCTACCTGCAGCTTTGTCTCACTGAGTGTGTTCTAGCTGTGCCAGCTGGGAGGCATTTGCTGCATCCTTCATACACATGTATGGAGGATGTTTAATCTTGGTTTTAAGCTTCCAAGAGAAGCTTTGGACCCTTGGCTCTTTAAAGGAAGTCCTCTCCTTCCTTGGCAAGGGTTCAGAACTTGGTGAGAGCATACACCCTATATCTCTCTTTGTCTCTCCCTTTAAGCTTCAAAGAGTGAAGTTCTTGCCCTCCTTTGCACACCACCTCACAACCTAACCTCTCCATCATCCATCTAAGCACCTTGGAGCTTATTTTCAGAGGCTAAGGAGTTGCTGTTTTGGTCCAGAAGCAGCTGGAGTTATTGGCTACAAGGGTAACACTCTTATTCCCTTTTTGGTCCTTATTTTGCGTCATATCTTAGCTATATTAGCAAGAATATTTGGAATTTTTCATAAACTGAAAAAGTCTTATTTTGAGCTCCTCTTGAAGTTTGTTTAAGGTCATTTTTCTGTCGGGGGTCATCTACCTCCTTGCATGCTTGTTTTCATCTTGTTTTGAGCCATGCATTAAGGCCTTTGTATTGTTCTTTGTTTGGCCTTTTAGCCACTGAAATCCAGTGGATCTTCAGTGGCTAATATGCTGTTTTGAGTCCCAAAATCAGAGAGGGGTGGCCCTCACACCCCTTGTCTTGTTTACTAGCATTCTTGGCCTTACAAAAGAGCCCATATTTTCACACTTCTTGAGAATGTTTCAGGCCATTTTTGGTGGGTTTTAGGACCTACATGACCTCTGTCCGGAGGTGGTTTTGCCATATTAGGTGTCCCTCTTGCATGTGTAGAGTAACCCTCTTCATGGCCTTTCAAAGGAGCCTTTACTTGCATGCTTCCTAGCCTCATTTCAGGCTCTTTTCAATGAGTTTTAGGGCCCTCATAACCTCTATCTAGAGGTGGTTCTTCTATATTAGGTGTCCCTCTTGCATGTGTAGAGTAACCCTCTTTATAGCCTATCAAAGGAGCCTATCATTCTTGCATGCATAGACCATGTTTCAGTGGGTTTTTGGGGTTTATTTGGCATATAATACCTCTTAATTTTTCTGATTTAGTGGCCTCTTAAATGCTTAATATACTTGTAGTGTAAACCCTCTTCACTAGCTTGTATTGCTTGTTGCTTTGGCCCTTGATTTTAGCACTTTTTGGCCATGCCTTAAACTTATTTTGTGCATGTTTTGGACTGCCTCAGCTCTATTTTTGGGTCTCATGGTCGAATGATGCTTGTTTTGCATGCTTGTAGTACAATATCCATGCCTAGCTTTGAGTTTTGGGGCCTATTGCATGCTTGTGTTGAGGTGTTTCCATATTTTGGGGCCATTGTATATCATATTTCAGAGCTTATATGCATACCATATATCCATATTTTCCACTCTTTAAATGCATTTGAGAGTTGTGCATAAATGCCTCGTTTTCAGACCATTGCGTGAGCTTCATTTCTATGCATGTTGAGCCATCATTTTAGGCCATTTTCCCACTATCTTGGACCTGCCTAGGGTCTGTTTGGGGTCAGTTTTGTCATTTGTGCATTGCTTTGTGTACCTCTAGTGTAATCCGCTTCACTAGTTTCGGTATTCGGGCCATCTAGCATGCATTGGGTGACATATTTGCATGATTCGGGACCATGGTGCATCATGTTTCAGAGCTGGAAAATGTGTGTTTGTATGCCATATTTCATCCTTTTCCATGCTTTGATAAAGTTACATTTGGTGCTTTAGGATCGGTCCCTTGCATTGGGCATATTTGCATGAGTGTTCTTGCCTTTAATTTCACCATGTATGGCCACTGATTTGAGTGTGGCTGAGATCCACTCATATTGGTTTAAGTCCATCTTGCATTGTATATGCCATTTAACTCATGTTGTTGAACGTTTGACCATCGCATTGTGTATGCTTTGGTTATGTCTTTGTGTATGTCCATCTTCGTATGTGTGCATTGTGTATGCTATATAGGTCATGTGCATTGAGTATGCCATTCTAGGTTCATAGCATTGCGTATGCTAATTGCATGCGTGCATATCATCACTCGCATGCTAGCATGATTAGGTTGCATTGCATTTAGGGTTGCATGTTAGCCGCATTGTTTATGCCATCTCATTGCATTGTGTTTGGAGTAGGGTTAGTCCAAACACGGGAAACGAGGGACGTTTCATACTTAAAGTGATGAAACGTGTCTCAATTCCCGGTCACCGACACTCCGGATTACCCATGATGGAGTTTAGGCCTTGTTGTGTTTATATGTGCATTCATTTCATATTGAGTCGTGCAATTCGACTCCTCGGCCATCATGCATCGAGATACGTGATTGGTGGCACGAGGATCGAGGTCTACACTCCTTAGAGCTTGTGTAATGACAGGGAGAGTGGTCGTGCATACATATGCAAAAATACTTTGCCATGCCTCTTTCTTGCTCTCTGTTGCAGCAAACCAGAAACCGATAGCAAAAACTGGTCAACAACCTTCTGGAGTTTTGTACAGCATTCCGGGATCAATTTCAAACAGAAGCGAATTGGGGCATCGCGAGGAATTTCCCGACGAGGCGGCTCGAGCACGCATGCATCTTTCATCATTCGGAACAGAGCTGAGGCGGTCCATTTAGCTTGCGTGCTAATTTATTTGATTTCCTAGTTAATTTGTTGATTAATTAGGGTTTTTTAATATTTAATTAGCTAGAGCAATTAATTATTTATTCGGACTGTATTATTTATTCGGACCCTCCGAGCGAGGGTACAATTGTAATAAGTGTGCGTGTGCGTGTGTGTGATGTATGTCTTCCAACCCTACGTCTTTCTCCCTTTTATTTACCAGCTTATGATGGTTAGATTAGGGCATGTTTCAATTAGCATACTTATGCTTGCATGTTTGCATCATTCATCTGTATTGTATGCACCGGGCTCGGCGCATCATACTAACTGCATTGTATTCCAATTCCAAGTTGAACACGTGTTAGCTGTAGCATCTCATATGCCATTCTTAGGATAGCCGAGCCTATTTCTAGTTGTATTTTGCATGTGTTGCATTAGCCATCTTAACATGAACTAGGATCATGCATTGATTACTAACTAGTTTCTGTTTTGGCTCGGAGTAGTCGATAAGTGTTATGCTTTAGCATCCTTGCATGCGTGTGAGTGATTGCCATGATAGCATGTTTACCATGAGGCTAACTGCTTATGTGATATACCTGCCTGAATGCTTGTGGGTGAAGGTTGGATTATCTGAATTGGAATAATGCATTGACTGTGAGTTTTAAGCCCACTTGAGAGTGGCAAATCATCTTGTTTTCTAAGCCCACCTGAGGGTGGCAAAATTCGCATTTTAGCCTACTTGCGAGTAGCAAATCACTTTAAAAAACAAACATGAGATGTTTTGCTCCAATTCAGACGACCTAGTCTATACTTGTATGCTGTGCGCATCACATAGTAATTCTAGGCTAATAAACCGGAATACGAGCACATATGTTTTCAAAACTCGATATCATGGTTAGTTGAGGCCGATCTTTGATCGGGCGAGCGGGGGTACTCACGAAGTGACCTTCCCCAATCGTACCCAAGTTCCTGAGCCGAGGCAACTTTGGTGATGACAGACACGTGGCCTTAGGCAACAAGTTAGGGTTTCCTAAATTCCTCTCAAAATAAAATATTTAGGTGGCGACTCTGTATCTGGCAAAGTAGTCCATGTTTGGCACTTCTTTCTAAAAATCTGTTTGCAAAACGATTTGCCGGATTTGGACTCTTTGATGATTCATCGCTCTTGCATTGCACTCTGCGAGATTAGATGCAGGACCGTGACATTGACTCCTGAACTGTAGTGAGCCGAATGAACAAAATGGGGGGATTTCCCCCGAGACGTTCGGGGACGTCTACAGTTTCTGGCGACTCCACTGGGGAGTTAGAGAACTTGACTTGAACTCATGATATCTTGTTTTGACTACACTTATGTGTTTCTTTGCATTGCATGTGCATTGGTGCGCCTAGGACACCGTGTTTGTCGTATGCTATTCCTGAATGGTTTGTCGGAGGCTCGTTTCGAGAAGCGTGCAATAAGGCTGACCGGTTGCGCGCTCTGCCACGACGGGAACAAAAATCCCGATTTTACCGGGGCACCCTTTTTGACCATTCGACCTAGTGCATATTTGGAATCCATAGTGACCATTCCAAAGGTAGGATAGCTGCTTACCCGATTATAGGTTGCTTGAAACCGCTGTGTGCATAGTGAAACCCTAGTTCCTGACAAAATAGGACAGGGAAACCCTACCCCAACATAGGGGTGTTTTGGCTCTCACTTGTTTGCTATGTGCTTTTTGAGTGCGTCTCTACAGGAATGCATGTATCAGTTTACAAGTTTGGGTATCAGGCCTGAGGGCACCAGTATCGGTATTTTGGGAATCAATTATATCTGCGGGTATTAGATTCAAATTTGGGACAGTAATTTGGGGAACAGTGATCAGTAGCCGAATACCGTTATTCAGCTATACTAGTATTTGTTCTGGTGAAATTGGGCTAAGTTGCTGCCTATTTTTCTCTTTCAGTTCAGAGACTCAGTTCAGAGCAACCAATCAGTTACCAGTCACGTCACCTCCGTTCAGTTCAACGGACTTATGATGACACAGAATTCAGAGGAAATAGTGGTTATGGCAGTCGCATTAAACCAGGGAATCATCATACAGGGTGATACCGACGTTGAAGTGCCACACCCACCTAGGTCACCTGCCGCACATTCGATCTGGGAACCCCAGTTTTTTCAAACCTGTGAGCCCACCACATTTGAGTTGATGGGAATGATTGGTGACCTTCAGAGGTTTGTGGCTGATCTAGCCTACGGAATGTCGGCTCCGCCACCAACCACATCGTATGCCGAGAACTTCATGCCGCAGGAGCCCCCGCTACTGGGGCGAATTGTAATTGAGCTCGGCTAACCTGAAGCTATCTCAAACTCTGGCAATGACATGTCAACAGCAGCTGGACTTCGCACTAATCAAGCAACCCAAACCTCCAACCAGACGGCGGCTAGTGGAAAGAACAAGGAGAAGGTGGACACTAATCCCTATGAACAACTCCAGCAAGCTGTTGAGGCTCTGAAAGCCGGGGGTTTGAATAAGCAACAAGTACTTGCAGTTGTGGCTAAGACTGTGGATGACATCTTCCTCACTCAGACCGAGAGCAGTTCAAGCCAGAGGGAAAATCGGGATAGAGACCATCGTGCCAAAATAGTTCCTTCCAATCCTAACCCTGCACCTGGAAAGATCAGAAAGCCAAGGCAGCACCTGCAGATCCTTTTGCTAGTGCGTCTGGCAAAAGTCAGCAAACCTCGAAGTACTTACCCCGAGGTCGCAGGGTCTTCCATGCCCTCTACATGCCTTTGTCTAAGGCTCTTCAAATCCTTGTTAAAAAGGGGCATCTCAAACCCCTTGAGCCGCGGCCTCTCTCGAATCCCCTTCCAGCTAAACATGATGCAACTCAGTACTGTGCATACCATCAACAAACCGGTCACAACACCGACAACTGCTTCCGTCTTCGCCACGAAGTGCAAGATTTGATTGACAATGAAGTCATCCTCCCGCCAAGCTCAGCAAAGTCTATCAGTGCTGGGTTGGTGGACTTGGAGGATAATGCAAGTTTGTGATCAGGGGTTGAACCACCTGCAAGCGGTGCTCGGCTTACTCCGGATGTGGCGTTTAGCACGCACTGTTTTTAGCATTTGCGAATGCTAGTTTTGTAGTTTCTGACTTGGGTGTTGAGTCAGTTCTGTAGTTTCATTTTGAGTCTGTCTCATTGTCTTGAGTCAGTCTTTTTGATTAAGGGTCTGTCTTGTTGTATCGAGTCAGTCCTGTTGTACAAAGGTCGGGTGATTCTGGGGATGTTACCTTAGACATCACTATCTTGTTTTGTGTTTGTCTTTTTGCTTTCTTTTGAGTCTGTTTCCGCCGTGGAGCCAGTTACGCCAAAAGATCTAAATGAACAGCAGTGATTTTCACACCCTTGTGTTTGCTTCTGCCTTGCACCAGTTGTGTTAGAAAGTTTGAATGAAACGGCAATACTTTTTGCCTACTTTTTTGTGCCTCGAACTCATTGCATTGATCTAAGTTTTCCAAAACTTTTCAAACACTGTGATGAAAACGGAGAGGGAGGAATTCCTCGGGTTTTGCAAAGTTTGATCAATTGAGAGAAAGAGAGGCATGCTAAGCCCTTAATGAATGAAATCATGTTTGTTAATGTGAGTACTGAGAAGGACCCTGGCTTGATCCAGATTGATTTCACACTGTCTTCCGCGTGAGCGATTAGTCGCTTTCTTAAAAGATTTCAAAAAATATTTTGCGCCATCCTGCGAAGACCTGTGTGGAATCGCTCTTGAGATTGTGCAGCCTAGGATCACTCTCAACCTCGAGACTCGACCCCTTGCTTTCAAACCTTGAACTTAGATTCAGAATGTTCAATGGTCAACCACCATGTAAGGCCTGTGTGGCCGGATCAGAAGCAGCCTGTGAACTAGGGGCAAGTCAGATCAAGAAGATCAGATGTCGTCAAAAGAAGCTTGCAAAGCTAGATCAGAAGCACCCCTCAAACTAGGGGCAAAAATGTCAAAGGTGCTCGAAGAGTCAAAAAATTGGGATGTTTCTCAAGCTAACAAAGATCGGCAAGAATGCCAAGTCCCAGAAGGGAGGAAAGAAGAAAGTATTACTGAAGGATAATCAAGTTCTTATCCACAACACTAGGGGCAAATTCAGCCCCCCATTGGATAGACTCCTGCATCGTCAGCGAACAACAGCCATTCTCCTGGATTTAGATGACTTCAGGATCTCAAAACCATTTGACATGGACAAAGCTACACTTTTACCCTTGAGAGGCTCGCTGGGCCGAAAACCCGGAAGGGTGACCCAGGCAAAAGTTAGAGCAAGAAAAAGAACAGAAAAAAAAGAAAAATGCAAATAATAAAAAAAAAGAAAAGGAGAAAAATGGAGAAAATGAAAAAGAATGAAAAATAAAAAATAAAAAAGAAGAAAAGAAATGAAAAGACTTGAAAAGAAAAGAAAAACATAGCTCGCAAGGTTAAAAACCTAGAAGGGCGGCCTTGGCAAAAGTTAGAGCATAAAAGGAGAGGTTAAATACCCGAGTGTACCCTAACCCCCGAACTACGTAAGGCTTGATTCCCATCTTTGGGATACATAGGCAACTTCATTCTGAAGTCCAGCTGTAAAACACTTCAAATTTGACTGTGTCCATGTAATGGTTCTGATCATCGTTGTCTTCTCTGTATCCGAGATCTCGGTTGTGATCGTCACCTTGAAAACTGGTTACAGTGCGCTGCGGTGCTATTCAAACAAGGGGCAAATTTCCGTTGCCATACAGCGCGCTGCGGTGCCATTCAAACAAGGGGTAACTTTCCGTTGCCATGCAGTGCCGTTCAGACAAGGGGCAATTTTCCTTCATATCTGAGGTCGCGCATCTCAAGAGTAGGTTCCATGCTCGTTGAGCAATGGCCGTTTGCAAAAATAGTTCTTGGACTCAAAAAAGGAAAATTTTCAGTGCTCATAACCTGACTTGCATGATTTCAAATCAAAAAATCGAACAAGCGTGTTGATCTAATTCTCATGTTGGTCAAAATTGTTTTAGTAGAAAACCAAAACAAAAAAATGGTCAAAATGATGAATTAGGGGCACATTTGAGTCAGGCTTTCTGTCTTTTCTCCATTGTCAACATACTTCCCAGAAAGGGCACTCTACCTGCCAGAAAAGGGCACAACTGAAGCTAACAACAAAAGGTCGAAAAGCTCTCTCATCCTCCAAGCAGCGAGGTATCAAGCCAAGTGCGAAGCACAAACTGGAATAGAGCAGGATATTCCATTCCCTCATCTGGACAGATCTGATCACGTCCAAACTCCCCAGCAGAGCATCATCAACCGATGTCAATTGCAGATTTGCGGCACATCTAACCGCATCACAACCCTTTTGTGGGGGAAGTTCACTGTTGTAAGCAGAAGAAAGAGAATCTAGCAGAATACTAGGGGCAAGAGCCCGCAACTTCTTGTTTACCCATCAACCACCCAGGGGAGGGATAAAAAATGAGAGGTTGAAGAATAGAGAGATGTGCGCTGAGAGCAAAAGCGAGGAAAAGGGCTTTTTCAGAAAAACAGAGCCTGAGGGCCGAGTGATGCGAGAATCACAAATGAGAAAGGGTGGGAAACAATACCCGGAGAAACTGGCTCCTCGTGCACTGAGAGGTCTCTTGCCATCGGAACACGTCTGCGTGTCGTGTCAGTCGTTTTGTTTGTCTCGATTCTCGTTTTGAGTCATTTCGGGTGCCTATAGATGTGTTTAGGTTGTTTTACCTTATTTTTCCTTTGTTGTGTTGTGTTTAGGTTGTTCTAGCTTTGTTTCCCGTTATTGAGTCGTTTTGGCTGTGGTCAGTTATCGGCTCAATACCCGGTTGAGAACCCTTTTCCCATTTCACTTTCAAAAAATCGTTTTGTGCTCAGAGTGCCGTGCCATTCTCCACATTTGTGCAAAACAAAATTTCTTCTTTCATAAAACTGCAGGGTTCAACCCAGGTTATGCGGGAACAGTAAAACCAGGACCTATTTGAAGCTATATAGGTTCCAGACTTCAAAGCAAAAGAAAAAAGGAAAAATGTCGGGTATCTGAGTTGGTTTCAACTTCTGCCAGTTCCATCGTCGCATCCTGTATGTTCAGAATGAGCTGTGTGTTCAAAATTAAAAGACTGCTGTGTTGTGAGCCGTGTGTTCAGATCAAGCAGAGTTGTGTTGTGAGCTGTGTGTTCAAAATTAAAAAACTAATGTGTTATGAGCCGTGTGTTCAGATCGAGCAGTGTTGTGTTGTGAGCTGCGTGTTCAAAATTGAAAATGTATGAGCTGTATGTTCAGAATTGAAATGTGTGAGCTGCGTGTTCAAAATAAAGTGAATGAGCTGTGTGTTCAGACATGAAAATTTATGAGCTGCGTGCAAATGAAAATGTATGAGCTGCGTGTTCAGAATTGAAATGTGTGAGCTGCGTGTTCAAAATGAAGTGAATGAGCTGTGTGTTCAGACATGAAAATTTATGAGCTGCGTGTTCAGAATTAAGAATGAGCTGCGTGCAAATGAAATGAATGGGCTGCGTGTTCAGGAAAAATTCAAAAGTTTGAACTGCGTGTTCAACTTTCAACAAGTGTGTGCTGTGTGTTCACAATAAAAAATGGGTTGCGTGTTCAAAAATTCAAGAGTTTGGGCTGCGTGTTCAACTTTCAAAAATTGTGAGCTGCGTGTTCAACTTTCAAAAACTGTAGGCTGCGTGTTCACTACAATACTGTGGGCTGTGTGTTCACCATCAAGAGTTTGGGTTGCGTGTTCAACATTCAAAAACTGTGAGCTGCGTGTTCAACTTTCAAAAACTGTGGGCTGCGTGTTCACTAGAAGAGTGTGGGCTGTGTGTTCACCATCAAGAGTTTGGGCTACGTGTTCAACTTTCAAAAACTTTGGGCTGCGTGTTCAACTTTAAAAAATTGTGAGCTGCGTGTTTAACTTTCAAAAACTGTGGGCTGTGTGTTCAAGACAACAAGTTTGAGCTGTGTGTTCAGATTTCAAGAAAGTGTGGGCCGTGTGTTCACCGCAAGAGTTTGAGCTGTGTGTTCAGATTTCAAAAATGTGGGCTGCGTGTTCACGACAAAAGTTTGAGCTGCGTGTTCAGAAGTTCGAGTGCTTGAGCTGTGTGTTCAAAATGCAAACCGAATGCTGTGTTATGGACTGAGTGTTCAGATTGAGCAGTGTTATGAGCTGTGTGCCCGAAATAAGCCGTGTGCCCGAAGAATGAGCTGTGTGCCCGAAAATTGAGCTGTGTGCCCAAAGAACGAGCTGTGTGCCCGAAAATGAGTTGTGTGCCAGCAATAAGCCGTGTGCCCGAAAAATGAGCTGCGTGCCCAAAGAACGAGCTGTGTGCCCAAAAAGTGAGCTGTGTGCCCGAAAAATGAGCTGTGTGCTTGAAAACAAGCTGCGTGCCCGAAAACGAGTTGTGTGCCCGAAGAATGAGCTGTGTGCCCGAAAACGAGCTGTGTGCCCCAAAACGAGTTGCGTGCTCGAAGAACGAGCTGCGTGCCCAAAGAACGAGCTGCATGCCCGAAATTGAGCTGTGTGCCCGAAATAAGCCGTGTGCCCGAAGAATGAGTTGTGTGCCCAAAAAGTGAGCCGTGTGCCCAAAAATGAGCTGTGTGCCCGAAAAATGAGCTGTGTGCCCAAAGAATGAGCTATGTGCCCGAAAAACGAGCTGTGTGCCCAAAAAGTGAGTTGCGTGCTTGAAAACAAGCTGCGTGCTCGAAAACGAGCTGTGTCCCCGAAAAATGAGCTGCGTGCTCGAAGAATGAGCTGTGTGCCCGAAAACGAGCCGTGTGTCCGAAGAACGAGCTGTGTGCCCGAAAACAAGCTGTATGCCCGAAAATGAGCTGTGTCCCCGAAAAATGAGCTGCGTGCCCGAAGAATGAGCTGCGTGCCTGAAGAATGAGCTGTGTGCCCGAAAACGAGCCGTGTGCCCGAAAACGTGCTGTGTGCCCGAAATATGCCGTGTGCCCGAAAAATGAGCTGCGTGCCCAAAGAACGATCTGTGTGCCCAAAAAGTGAGTTGTGTGCCCGAAAAATGAGCAGTATGCCTGAAAATGAGCTGTGTGCCCGAAGAATGAGCTGTGTGCCCGAAAACGAGCCGTGTGCCCGAAAATGAGTCGTGTGCTCGAAGAATGAGTTGTGCGCCCAAAAAATGAGCTGTGCGCCCGAAATGAGCTGTGCGCCCGAAATGAGCTGTGCGCCCGAAATGAGCTGTGTGCCCAAGATGAGCTGTGTGCTTCAAATGAGCTGTGTGGCCAAATGTGCTGTGTGCCCCAAATGTGCTATGTGCCCAAGTGAGCTGTGTGCCAAATTAACAAAGTGTTATGTTGTGAGCTGTGTGCTAAGTCAACATTGTGTTATGAATAAGCTACGTGCCAAGTCAGTATTGTGCTACGTGTGAGCTGTATGCCAGAATGAGCAGAAATACTGTGTATGCGAATGTGTCCAGAACGAGCAGATATAATACATAGCAAAGACATAAAGTGTGCAAGAAATGCAAAATGCATCGTTATGCACATCTTTCTCGCATTGTTATGCACATATTAAGTGCATTGTTATGCACCTTACTTGCATTGTTCATGCATTTTATCACGCTGTCTTGCGCACCCATCTTCTTGGCACTGTTTTATACATTCACTATGCATCGCACTGTTTTGTGCAGTTTACACTCGCACTTTCTTGCGCATCGCACTGTCTTGTGCACTCGCGCTGTTTTGCGCATCGCGCTATTTTGCGCTGTGACCATTACTTGCATTGTGTATGCATTTTATCGCGCTATTTTGCGCATCGCACTGTTTTGTGCACTTTACTTGCATTGTTCATGCATTTTATCACGCTATCTTGCGCACCTTACCTGCACTTGTTAGTGCATTGCATTGTTCGCGCTATTTTGCGCACCTTACTTGCACTTGTTAGTGCATTGCATTTCTCGTGCTTTCTTGGGCACCTCCTTTGCACTTGTTAGTGCATCTTCATTCGCATTGTCTTGTACACCTTTCGCTGGTCTGGGAGACCTTAAATCCTGCATCTTCATCACACTATCTTGTGCACTCACCTGGTCTAGGAGACCTTAAATCCTCTACAGGTGCAATTCCTTTAGTGTTTGTCGTGCCCGAACGACTTCCGGTGGTCTGGTATAGCCACCTGCCTGTGTTTGCGGTGAGTTCCTAGGAGACCAACTGAGATGGTGGAAACTAGAGTTCGAATGGCTCTTGCCTAGAACGCAAAGGTTCGGGATTTCCGAGACTAAAGCCTGGTTTAAATATCTAGAGGTATATCCTCGGCTTGAAATTTGTATGGAAGCCCCATAGATTGAGATAGCATGTGTATGCACCTCAATTCTGGATACTGAACCAACCTAGTTTGTCACCCTGTTGGAGAATAGGGAAAGCTGCGACCACAGTCAGGGAGAAAAGTAGTACCTGTGGTTCAACCGAAAAGAAGGGGAAGATTCCCACATCAGCATGAGGTAAGACATTGCTGAGGCAGGTCATTGCCAATTACCCCTGTAAGGTACCTTCACTTCCTATTTATTGCATCACATTATGTTTATTGCATTGCATATAGCATCCATCGCATGCATCCTTTCCATGTTAAGCCTGGTCTGGCATGTACCCATACTTTTCACGTCAAAGTATGGTTATGTGATTATGTGTATGTGCCTATTCCACTGAGGGAATTGTGGTTTGAGGGTGACGGCACCATTTCTGTGTTAGACGTGGTTTGTTTGTGTCCATGCCTTTTCTAGGCAGGGTATGGTTTGGCCACGTGCCTTTTTTTGCTCCATTCATTGCATCCATTGCATTCTAGTATGTACATTGCATTGTATATAGCACATATTGCATGCATTTACTGCATATCCGTTGGATCACCTCCATTCTGTCGCTCGCGCCTTTCCATATTAAGCTTGGTTTGGCATGTGCCCATACTTTTCACGTTGAAGCATGGTTATGAGATTTTGTGTACGCACCTATTCCACTGATGGAATTGTGGTTTGAGGGTGACGGCACCATTTCCGTGTTAGACGTGGTTTGTTTGTGTCCATGCCTTGTCTAGGCAAGATACGGTTTGGCCGCGCGCCTTATCCATTGCATTCATTACATTGTAGTGTAGTGTGTTGCATCCAGCATTTAGGATCACGATCTTTCCTCAGCAGATCATTCCTCACTTATATCATGCCACCCAATTACTTGTATCTTGTGTTCCGTCTACACACACATAGTCCTGTATGTGTACGCGCCTATTCCACTGAGGGGATTGTGGTTTGAGGGTGTCGGCACCTTTTCTATGGTAAACGGAGTTTGATTTTGCATATCCATCCTCTTCATGATATTTGTGTGGTTTTGTACTGCTTATGGTTTGATCATCCCGAATGCATTGCATATCATTTGCATTGTTTCATTACATTGAATTGCATAAATCCTGAATTTTCAAACCGGCTTCGCTTAGCGTATAAGTCCAATTATCAAACCGGCTTCGCGTAGCATATAAGTCCAATTATCAAACCGGCTTCGCGAAAGCGTATAAGTCCAATTTTCAAACTGGCTTTGCGTAGCGTATAAGTCCAATTATCAAAATCTTCCTGCATATCTTTTTGCATCTTGCCCCTGAACTACGCTGGTTTGATTCCTTGCAAAGGGATACGTAGGTAGCCTGCGGGCACAACCATTTATTTATCTATATTTTGTTTGTTTGTCCAAGTCTTCGGCCTTGTCAAAAATGGGTCATCTCTGGGCTTTGACATTCACTCCCGTCACTTCTTAATTTCCGACTTCTGTCAAAGAGGGGCAACTGTAGACACCCCATTTTTGACTGCCCTGAAGACTTGGGCGTTGCTAATGGCTTACTTGGTGATGAAAGTTGTGTAGGGGAAAGGTTCAGTTTCTTCGGCAAGGAGAGAGTCAAATCCTAACTTCACACCCCATTTTGGACCAAAGCTATTTTGGATGGTTTTTATACCTTAAAACCCTCTCTTTCAAAATATTTTTGAAACTAAGTTCTTACAATGTTCCGAGGCTCACATTTTGTTAAATGTCGCACTTTTCGGTAAATCGAGCCAGGAAAAAGTGGAAATGAATGAAAGAGAGATGAAATCTTTGAAAAATCTTTCAAAACACCTTACCTAGGGGTTTGAAGTTGAGAAAAATAGGAGAAGAGGGAAGAAACCCAGTTGGGGAAGAAAATGGGCACGAATCGCTAAGAGAGGGACGTGCAGTCCTCGCTGAATCAGGCCTATTCATTTGCATACTTGAATTTCAGCTATGAGGCCACCACCATTGGAAATCTTACTTCTGGGGCTTCATTTTTCATTCAAGAATCTCTTAAAGCCAAGTCCGGACGGGGGAGATATAGTTAGTTGATGTAAGGCATCAATCCGGTTGGACCGAATCTGCGCGGCTTCACCAAAACAGGCATAACTTTTTGCACAGTAGAAATTTTAATACAAGGCTGGCGCCATTGGAAAGCTAACTTCTGGGGCTTCATCATAAGGGGTGGCCGACCACCTTTGACCTTTTGACCTGGTCGGCCGACCAGGTCAAGTGGTCGGCCAGCTACTTGCAGCTTTGTCTCACTGAGTGTGTTCTAGCTGTGCCAGCTGGGAGGCATTTGCTGCATCCTCCATACACATGTATGGAGGATGTTTAATCTTGGTTTTAAGCTTCCAAGAGAAGCTTTGGACCCTTGGCTCTATAAAGGAAGGCCTCTCCTTCCTTGGCAAGGGTTCAAAACTTGGTGAGAGCATACACCATATATCTCTCTTTGTCTCTCCATATAAGCTTCAAAGAGTGAAGTTCTTGCCCTCCTTTGCACACCACCTCACAACCTAACCTCTCCATCATCCATCTAAGCACCTTGGAGCTTATTTTCAGAGGCTAAGGAGTTGCTGTTTTGGTCCAGAAGCTGTTGGAGTTATTGGCTACAAGGGTAACACTCTTATTCCCTTTTTGGTCCTTATTTATCTTAGCTTTATTTGCAAGAATATTTGGGCTTTTTCATAAACTGAAAAAAGTCTTATTTTGAGCTCCTCTTGAAGTTTGTTTAAGGTCATTTTTCTATTGGGGGTCATCTACCCCCTTGCATGCTTGTTTTCATCTTGTTTTGAGCCATGCATTAAGGCCTTTGTATTGTGCTTTGTTTGGAATTTTAGCCACTGAAATTTCAGTAGCCAGCATGCTGTTTTGAGCCCCAAAATCAGAGAGGGGTGGCCCTCACACCACTTGTCTTGTTTACTAGCATTCTTGGCCTTACAAAGGAGCCCATATTTTCACACTTCTTGAGAATGTTTCAGGCCATTTTTGGTGGGTTTTAGGACCTGCATGACCTCTGTCCAGAGGTGGTTTTGCCATATTAGGTGTCCCTCTTGCATGTGTAGAGTAACTCTCTTCATGGCCTTTCAAAGGAGCCTTTACTTGCATGATTTCTAGCCTCATTTCAGGCTCTTTTCAGTGAGTTTTAGGGCCCTCATAACCTCTGTCCAGAGGTGGGTTTTCCATATTAGGTGTCCCTCTTTCATGTGTAGAGTAACCCTCTTCATAGCCTATCAAAGGAGCCTATCATTCTTGCATGCATAGACCATGTTTCAGTGGGTTTTGGGGGTTTATTTGGCATATAATACCTCTGAATTTTTCTGGTTTAGTGGCCTCTTGAATGCTTAATATACTTGTAGTGTAAACCCTCTTCACTGACTTGTATTGCAAGTTGCTTTGGCCCTTGATTTTAGCACTTTTTGGTCATGCCTTAAACTAATTTTGTGCATGTTTTGGACTGCCTTAGCTCTGTTTTTGGGTCTCATGGTCGAATGATGCTTGTTTTGCATGTTTGTAGTACAATATCCATGTCTAGCTTTGAGTTTTGGGGCCTATTGCATGCTTGTGTTGAGGTGTTTCCATATTTTGGGGCCATTGTATATCATATTTCAGAGCTTATATGCATGCCATATATCCATGTTTTCCACTCTTTAAATGCGTTTGAGAGTTGTGCATAAATGCCTCGTTTTCGGACCATTGCGTGAGCATCATTTCTATGCATGTTGAGCCATCATTTTAGGCTATTTTTCCACTGTCTTGGACTTGCCTAGGGTCTGTTTGGGGTCAGTTTTGTCATTTGTGCATTGCTTTGTGTACCTCTAGTGTAATCCGCTTCACTAGTTTCGGTATTCAGGCCATCTAGCATGCATTGGGTGACATATTTGCATGATTCGGGACCATAGTGCATCATGTTTCAGAGCTGGAAAATGTGTGTTTGTATGCCATATTTCATCATTTTCCATGCTTTGATAGAGTTGCATTTGGTGCTTTAGGATCAGTCCCTTGCATTGGGCATATTTGCATGAGTGTTCTTGCCTTTAATTTCACCATGTATGGCCACTGATTTGAGTGTGGCTGAGATCCACTCATATTGGTTTAAGTCCATCTTGCATTGTGTATGCCATTTAGCTCATGTTGTTGAACGTTTGACCATCGCATTGTGTATGCTTTGGTTATGTCTTTGTGTATGTCCATCTTCGTATGTGTGCATTGTGTATGCCATATAGCTCATGTGCATTGAGTATGCCATTCTAGGTTCATAGCATTGCGTATGCTAATTGCATGCGTGCATATCATCCCTCGCACGCCAGCATGATTAGGTTGCATTGCATTTAGGGTTGCATGTTAGCCGCATTGTGTATGCCATCTCATTGCATTGTGTTTGGAGTAGGGTTAGTCCAAACAAGGGAAACGAGGGACGTTTCGTACTCAAAGTGATGAAACGTGTCTCAATTCCCAGTTGCTGACACTCCGGATTACCCATGATGGAGTTTAGGCCTTGTTGTGTTTATATGTGTATTCATTTCATATTGAGTCGTGCAATTCGACTCCTCGGCCATCATGCATCGAGATGCGTGATTGGTGACACGAGGATCGAGGTCTACACTCCTTGGAGCTTGTGCAATGACAGGGAGAGTGGTCGTGCATACATATGTGAAAATACTTTGCCATGCCTCTTTCTTGCTCTCTGTTGCAGCAAACCAGAAATCGACAGCAAAAACTGGTCAACAATCTTCTGGAGTTTTGTATAGTATTCCGGGATCAATTGCAAACAGAAGCGAATCGGGGCATCGCGAGGAATTTTTCGACGAGGCAGCTCGAGCATGCATGCATCTTTCATCATTCGGAACAGAGCTGAGGCGGTCCATTTAGCTTGCATGCTAATTTATTTGCTTTCCTAGTTAATTTGTTGAGTAATTAGGGTTTTGTAATATTTAATTAGCTAGAGCAATTAATTATTTATTCGGACTGTATTATTTATTCGGACCCTCCGAGCGAGGGCACAATTGTAATAAGTGTGCGTGTGTGTGATGTATGTCTTCCAACCCCACGTCTTTCTCCCTTTTATTTACCAGCTTATGATGGTTAGATTAGGGCATGTTTCAATTAGCATACTTAAACTTGCATGTTTGCATCATTTATCTGTATTGCATGCACCGGGCTCAACGCATCATACTAACCGCATTGTATTCCAATTCCAAGTTGAACACGTATTAGCTGTAGCATCTCATATGCCATTCTTAGGATAGCCGAGCCTATTTCTAGTTGCATTTTGCATGTGTTGCATTAGCCATCTTAACATGAACTAGGATCATGCATTGATTACTAACTAGTTTCTGTTTTGGCTCGGAGTACTCTGTAAGTGTTTATGCTTTAGCATCCTTGCATGCGTGTGAGTGACTGCCATGATAGCATGTTTACCATGAGGCTAACTGCTTATGTGATATACTTGCCTGAATGCCTGTGGGTGAAGGTTGGATTATCTGAATTGGAATAATGCATTGACTGTGAGTTTTAAGCCCACTTAAGAGTGACAAATCATCTTGTTTTCTAAGCCCACCTGAGGGTGGCAAAATCCGCATTTTAGCCTACTTGCGAGTAGCAAATCACTTTAAAAAACAAACATGAGGTGTTTTGTTCCAATTCAGGCGACCCAATCTATACTTGTATGTTGTGCGCATCACATAGTAATTCTAGGCTAATAAACTGGAATAAGAGCACATATGTTTTCAAAACTCGATATCATGGTTAGTAGAGGCTGATCTTTGATCGGGTGAACGGGGGTGCTCACGAAGTGACCTTCCCCAATCGTACCCAAGTTCCGGAGCCGAGGCAACTTTGGTGATGATGGACACGTGGCCTTAGGCAACGAGTTAGGGTTTCCTAAATTCCTCTCAAAATAAAATATTTAGGTGGCGACTCTGTATCTGGCAAAGCAGTCCATGTTTGGCATTTTTTTCTAAAAATCTGTTTGCAAAACGATTTGCCGGATTTGGATTCTTTGATGATTCATCGGTCTTGCATTGCACTCTGCGAGATTAGATACAGGACCGTGACATTGAGTCCTAAACTGTAGTGAGCCCAATGAACAAAACGTTGGGGGAGTTTGAATTATTTTGCAAATGGATAGCGGAGATCTAGGCCAATTTCGGCGGTTGATTTTAAAATACGAGCCAGATCTATTACTCCAGCACTGGTCCTTGCTGGTCGTCGGCGAAAACAACGCCGAAAGTTTAATCCGGCTCATCAATGCCTTACAGCGGCAAGAAGATGCTCTATTCGCCGGTATGAAAGCGGTTTCCGAACTAGAAACCCAAGCGACGTCGGACATATATTCCGTCGCTGATGTCTGCTACATCACCGCGCCTTCAGAAAATCAGCCCGTGCGTTCTGGTTCTGGATGTTTGGATCATAAAAAAAAATTGTAAATTATTATTTTGTAACTGTTTTATGCGTAATAAAATTTGGGCCTTGTATTTAGTGTCCACTTCTTTCATAGTTTAGATGGGCCTTTGTTTAATGGGCCGCGTTGCTTACTGATGGGCCTATCTCTAATGGGCTGATGTACTATATGTCTGGGCCTATTTTAAAATAACTAATAAACAATAAATGGGCCTCATTGTTGTAATTGGGCCGTTGGTCTGTTTACCAATTACAACCCATTTATCCAGTTTAAACCTGCTCAGAAATCGAATTTATTAAGACACATAAATTCAATAAAACTGCACTTTTATTTAATCATAAAAATTTACATAAATATTTTCCCATCGCCAATCTTTTACATAATATGAGAGTTCGTCGAGTACAATGGTCAGTGCAAGACAATAATTTACAGGGCTAATAATCCCAAAGCTGGATAATTTGTTCGTCATCCTGCGTGCAATAAGCTGGGTAAATACAGTCTCCGACAGGCTTCTGCGACCACTGAAAGTCAGCCATGTATACATTGTTGCTGTAAACGTCCGGATTCTCAATGCTTTCCGGAGGTTGTAGTTGAATAGGCATTGTATCTTGTAGACCCCTTGATTGCCTGGTCTGGAGAGGTCTACTGCTTTGAACCACATCGTGTTCTTCAAAGTATCGTAAAAGACCCCTGACAGCGTCCTCTCTCTCCAATGTATGTGGTTCGACGCATCCGTTCGTATGGAATATCGAACAGCCGCATTGGAAGTGGAATATCTTCCTGCGTTGGACCTTCTTCTTAGCATTACGATGCCTCTTCTTGACTGGTTCTGGCGAACAGGGGCTCGTTGACTGTATAGAATTCTGCGTTTCGGATTGTCCACGCTTTGAGCCCGGCGTGTTCATGTTTTTCCAAAAACTTTTTGTAACTGGAATCGGCTCCAGGGTTGCATAATATAATACTTGGGATCTCGCCCGTTATTTTCTTTGGGCGGGCATATTTACAATTTGAAAAAAAATCCCGTTGTGCTCCAATAAACTCGCGCCAATGTTTCAAAAATTGTAGGGCCACATCATCGACTATGTTGTAGAAAGCGTCGTTCTTGTGGTCCCTCAGGTCGATGTGGCCAGAATAATAATTATGTGGTCCCAAAGACCGGGCCCAACATGTTTTCCCAATTCTAGATGGGCCTTCAATTATAATGCTTTTGGGCCTATGCGGTCTTTGGGCTTCGTCTCTTATATTGTCTGCAACCCATTGCTGTATTGCTGTTGGAACGACCCATACTGTGTCTGTAAATGGATGAACATACGGCAATGGTGGATTAAATGAAATCTGGTCATAATTTGATGACAACTTGTCATAATTTAACCAGAAACATTTTGGGTCGTCATTTCGTACCACTGCTAGTGCTTCGTCCTTGGTGCCGGCTGTAAGTGCATCCCGATATATATTGTCTTTGTTATTCTGGTTAGCGCAGCGGCTCCTCTCACGGAATTCACCCCATTCGGTGTAATCCCCGTGTTTGGAGATGTATTCCAGCACATTCTGTTGGTTGTACGCCCCTTGTACATTCGGATGGAAATGGCGACTAGTTCGATCGTGAGTAACGTCGAAGAACCGTTCACTCATCTCTCCTCCATACACGTGTATGGAGGGATGAGCCTCTTTTCAAGCTTGTTTAACAAGCTTTGCTTTGCCTATCTTCTATATAAAGAGAGGCACCTCCTCCATTTGAGAGGTTCAGAAAATGGAGGTTTGAGTTATACATATAGTTTTGTATCTATACCTCTCTTTTGTTCTTGTTTTGTGCCTTCAAGGTGTAGTGTTGTCTTAGTTTAACACACAAACACACACTCAAACACCTTGCTTGTGTTGCTGAGGCTTCTTGAGGTTGTTTTTGGTGTTCTTGGGTTGATTTGAGCTTGAAAAGCTTGCTGGAGTTGCAGTTGTGAAGGTGGTCTTCAAGGGTGAGTTTCTAACCCTTAAATTCCCCATTTTTGCTTAAGCTTTTGGCCCTTCTTGCATGCTATTTTAAGCTTAGCTTTCTACTGGAAAAAGTTCTATTTTTGCATGCTTAAAAAGTTTGTTTAAGGTCTTTTTTTCGTTTAGGGTTGTTTACCCCCTCTTACGCCTTGTTTGGCCTTGCTTTTGTGCCTTCTTTGTGACCCTTTGGGACCACCTTGTTTTGGCCTTCTCACCACTAAAACTCAGAGGAATTTCAATGGTGGGAAGGGTGTTTTAAGGTCCCAAAAAGGAGAGGGTCATCCCATCTCCTTGTGTTGTGTTTACTTGCTTTGAATTCCTCATGTGTAAGCATGTTTGTTAAGCTTATGTTGGCCATATCTTAGCATGTATTTGTGGTTATTTTGTTGTGGCATGCCACTATGTTTGCTTAGTTTTGTCACCCCTTGCATGCTCCATACACTTGTAGTGTAATTCCATGAATTAGCCTAGTGTGTCTCATGCTTTAACATGTCATTCTAGCATGATTTTGGCTTAGCTCTGAGAGGAATTTGTTCATGTTTTAGCATGTTTAAGGTCTGATTTATGTTGTCTTGGTCATGCATGGCTTGCTTTGTATAGCCTTGGTTCAATCTAGCATGTCTTTGTGCATTGAGTCCATTAGCATGCATTACTTGAAGTATTTTCATAATTTGGCATCATGTAAAATGTGATTTCAGTCCATGTTTTATGGTCACACACTTGCATTTATCACCTATTCCATGCTTTGGATAGTTTGTGTTTTTATGCCTTAACATGGATCATTGCGTATGCCTTCATGCCTAAGCTTGCGAGCTATCATTTGAATGTGTTTTTGGGGTTATTATGCGATGATATAACTCTGATTTTCATTGGTTAAGTCACCCCATGCTCGGTCTTAGTAGGTGTAGTGTAATCCACCTTATTTGCCTTGTATGCATCATGTCTTATGCCTTTCACGTTAGCATGTTTTGGCTTACTTTCATGCATGTTTTAGACTCATTTTGACATGTTCTAGGACTATTTTGGGTTGCCTTTGCCATATGCTTCATGCTTTGTATAGCTGTAGTGCAGTTGCCTTGCTAGCTTTGTATTTTGATGACTCATGCATGCTATCTTTGAGCTATTTAGATGATTTGGCATCATTTAATACTTCGTTTAAGAGCTTATAGCAATGCCATATTCTCACTTCATTCATGCTTTAAGTGCCTTTGAGTTTTGTGCATTGTTGCCTAGTTTGTGGCCTGGCATGTATGCCATCTTGCCTAGGTATTTGAGCCTCCATCTTAGCATGTTTTGGTCTTTGTTTTGACCTACTTAAGCTCTGTTTATGGTTGGTTCATGCATATTTTCCATGTATTGCGTGCCTCCTATGTGTTGATCTTTGCTAGCCTTATGCTTTAAGGACTCTTGCATGCCTTACTTGCCTTGTTTGAATGATTTGGCATCATTTCTTACTTAATTTCAGTGCATTTAGTGTTGCTATACTTGCACATTTGTCACTCTTTGAGCCTTCTTGAGGGTTGTGCGCCTAGTTGGAGGGCCAATGCATTGTGCATGCATACCTTGCCTTTTGTGCCTCGATTTCATCACTATGGCCTCTATTTTGGGCATGACTGAAGTCTGTCCATTTTGGTTTAAGTCCATTGTGCATTGTGCATGCCATGTTCATCGCATTGCGTATGCCTTATACTTTGCATTGTGTATGCTTAGATTACACCGCATTGTGCATGCCATGAAGTTCATAGCATTGAGTATGCCATGTTGTTTGCATGCTTAAGTTGTATCGCATGTTTGCATGTTTAAGTCGCATTGTGTATGCCATGCTTGTGTTGAATTGTCGTTTCGATTAAGTGTTAATCCGAACACGAGAAACGAGGGACGTTTCATACTTCAAGTGATGAAATGTGCCTCAATTCTCGATCGCCGACGCTCTTGATGATGTATGATAGAGTTCTAGACATTTACGTGTTTTTGTGCATTCATTTCATATTGAATTGTACATGTTGGATCTTTGGCCATCATGCATTGAGATGCGTGATTAATGGTGTTGGATCTGATTATGCTTCTCCCTTGATGTTTTGAGGTGATATGAGGTGGCATAGTGCGTACATACCCTTGGGAGACCCTCCATTTTCTCTATTTTGTGCTTTGTTGCAGCTTGGTGTCACAGCACACTAGTGGCCGGCACCCTCTTGTTGTTGGCCAACAGTTTTTCATTCTTGGCCAGTAGTACCTGCTATTGGCCGGTAGTGGGGTCGGCAGAGGCTCCTCATGGCTGGTAGGCCACTGGTGCACTCCCCTGCAATGTTTTGGTAAGTTTCAGCAACAAGCACTGGAAGACACCCTGCAAGAAAAGCCTCAAGAGAGCAACCAGAGAGCTTTTTTAGGGCGACAACCGAGCATGCATACTCTTCTCCTTCAACCAGAGTTGGAGCAGCTTAGTTTAGTGCTTTATTTGTTAAATAGCATTTGGTGTTGTAACTTAATTAATTCATTTGATTAGTTAAAGTTTTGTAATAATTAATTAGCTTAGTATAGTTAATTAGTTGGTTTGTAATAATTAGTCTAATTAGCTTAGCACAGCTTAGCTATCATTCATTCGGACCCTCCGTCGAGAGGGCATATGTTGTAATAAGGGTGCGTGTGTGTGTGCATGTCTTCCAACCCCCATTTCTTTCTCTCTTTTACTTAAGTGTTTTCGATGGTTAGTTTTAGGATATTTTCAATTGGCATACCTTATGCTTTACATGCGTGCATCCATTCATCTGTATTGTATGCACCGGGCTTAGCGCATCATACTAACTGCATTGTATTTCAATACCGATTTGAATACATGATTATCAAGTGTTACATCTCATATGCCATCTTAGAATAGCCAAGCCTATTTCTAGTTGCATTTTGCATGCGTTGCATTAGCCATCTTAACATAAACTAGGATCGTGCATTGATTACTAACTAGTTGTTGTTTTGGCTTGGAGTACACTGTAAGTGTTTATGCTTTAGCATCTTGCATGAGTGTGAGTGCTGCCATGATAGCATGCTTGCCATGAGGCTAATTGCTTATTTGCTATAACTGCCTGAATACCTATGGATGAAGGTTGGATTTCTTGAATTGGAACAATTCATTGAAATCCCTGATTTAGCCTACTCGCAAGTAGCAAACTTCAAACCATTTTCAAACAAACGGATATGCAATGCTTTGTTCCAAATTAGGCGGTCTAGTCTATACTTGTATGCTGTGCGCATCATGTAGTAAGATTAGCTAATTAATCGGAATAAGAGCATATGTGTTTTCAAAAATAAGATATCATGCTTAGTACAGGCCGATCTTTGATCGGGCGAGCGGGGGTGCTCATTGCATGACCTTCCCCTCTCGTACCCAAGTTTCCGAGCAGAGGCAACTTTGGTGATGACAGACACGTGGCCTTAGGCACGAGTCAGGGTTTTCGAAATTCTCCCAAAACAAAATATTTAGGTGGCGACTCTGTATCTGGCAAATCAGTCCATGTTTGACACTTCTTTATAAAAATCAATTTTCCAAAACGATTTGCCGGATTTGAACTCTTTGGTGATTTATCGGTCTTGCATTGCACTTTACAAGATTAGATTCAGAACCGTGACATTGAGTCTGAACTGTAGTAGTCCAACGAACAAAACGGGATGTCACGCCAATTTGCGCGCGGGGCCCGGGACGTTCGGGCGCGTCTACAACATTATTTTATGATCTTCATTTCGCTGTTCTCTTTTATTCATCATAGATAAGAGTTTTAGTTAATCCTCCCTATCCTCGGCCCTTCTTCGACGCTCTATAGCGTTCTGTTCACGGTCTATCGCTTTTTGTTCATCTCGCTCAACAGTTTTAGTGGAGATAGTTGATAATACTTCAACAATTTTGGATTGATTTGCAGCTATTTCATCAAATCTACCATCGTGAGTTGTTTGATTCTTTAACTTCTCTTTCACTGCCTTAGTACCAATTAGTCGTGTTGATGTATTAGTCGGTTGTTGGTCCACCACAATATTCTTGTTGGGTTGAAAAGCCTCATCTTCAATTGGAGGATTCGAACATGGATAAGCATGTTGCGTGGTTTTTTTAGGTTGTGTTCTAAATTCATCCCACTTGCAACTTCGGCGCAAAATATTCCAACATGTATCAAATGCGAAGTATTTTTTCTGTACTGCATGATACGTCCACTTCGCTTCAGCAACCTACAAAAAAAAAAAAAAATTACAAAAATTTCGATAACAAGTATGCATTACAAAAGAAAATTGATATTTAATAATAGAAATAAATTTTTCCATGTCTGCATCAGTTGTTCCACTTTGTTCCCTCAATTGAATTTGCTCAAGAAAATCACAGAATTTATTAATTGCTTTTTGGATGATAGACCAACGATGAGACAAAGAAATACGGCTTCGATTTGATTCACCGCTCAATTGTGAATTAAAATAAACGAGTACTCGTTCCCAAAATATTGCCATAGTCTAACTATAACCAGTAATGGGATCTTAAGAGACTGCCAACCAAGATCTACATAAAGTTTCATCTTCTATAGTTGTGAACGCTTTACCACGAGAAACACGAGAAGTTTCCGAAATAAAATTAATATCAGTGTTGTAATCTGAAGTTTGTGATTCCTCAAACATTTCAAAATCTTCCATAGTTTGAAGCAAATTCAGTAGGATACATTATATAACTCAGACAGTGAAATATATTATAATGATATACACTGAACCTCAAAATCAGATAATACACACTGAAGCTCACAAAGAAAATATAAATTATACTGATATTATCAAACTGAAACTCATAAAGAAATTGAACATGAGAAACAGATAATATTCACTCTATGAAAATTGTAATACTATTATCAAACTGCAGCTCACAAAGAAATTGAACCTGACAAACAGATAATACACACTGAAGCTCACAAACAAAATAGAAATTGTAATGACATTATCAAATTGAAGCTCACAAAGAAAATAAAATTTGTAATGATATAATGAAATTAAAAGATTGGTATATTTTATAGAGCACAATAGCAATGGTAAGTTTTTAAAATACTCTGTCACACCAACGGTAAGTTATTGGAATTGCTGGTGCAGAACGGCTACTTCTCAACTCAAAATTTATATGTATATACAATGTAACTTTTCCATGTTGCATTTTGATGGAAATTTAAATTTATATCAACCTTCAATTTATTTGTAGTGCCACAAAGGTAACTTACCTATTTGAACCAGTTCGCAAGCCAACCAAAACTTGAAGCAGATTGAAGCGGCTATGTATGCACTGGTCGACCGGTGAACCCACCTCCAACGTATACGCACAGTGAAATGGTGAAATCTCACGTAGGTCCTTAGTTTGGTGAAATTTTTGCTCTGTCCTCAATTTGATATCGGTTTGGTGAAACCATTGGAGAAAGAAAAAGTAGTTTTTTTCATCAAATTCAAATCTGATGCTCAATCTGATGCAATGTTGGAGATGGTCTAAACAGATTGAAATTCATATTTGGGCAAAATACACCGATAGTTTCTATATTTTGATTGTTATGTCATTTTGGTCTTTATAATTTTAATTGGATCAATTTTGATATTGAATTTATGATTTTGATTCAATTTGATCCAATTGATTATAAATATCAGCAATTTTTTTATATAAGAAATATATATATAAGCGGCATATGTCATGTGTTTATGAACAAAATTATAAACTTGCTCAACTTAATAACTTAACCTCTATGAATTCAGTGATTATTTTCTGTTAAAAACCTTAAAAATTGGACTAAATAGGCATAAAATCTAAAATTAAAGGTTAAAATTGAGTTAATTGAAAATATAAGAATCAAAATGACACAAAAGAAATATATATATATATATATAAAGATTACTAAGTATAATTTACCCTTCACTTTTTAAAACAGTCCATGTCCAATTGCAAAATTTTGTCATTCCAGTGTTCCTCCTTGAAGGATAGGCTTCAAATTTTGCATGCCAAACTTCAGATTGTAAGAAAGGATAATTTGATATATTTTGGGCTACTGATCACTTTTTGAAACAGTCCATGTCCAATTGTTAAATCGTGATTTTCCCATAACCGTTTTCCTAGAAAGAAAATGTAGTAAAAAGTGAAAGTTAAAGAAAATTGAGAGGAAGAAAACAAATAGATTAGAAAATATATTTTCTTACAAATATTTGATTAACATGAAAATTTTATAGAAAAAGATATAAATTTTTTAAAATTTAGTTATAGCTAACTCACACATTCAATTATTCTTGTATTTTTTTTTTTGTGTTTTTTTATAAAAAAAATTAAAAAATAGTTACAATGCTAACATGAATTGTACAAGAAATTTAGTGTTCTTCTACTTTTCACCACTTTCAAGCTAAACAAACTCATAAAAGTTTTTTTTTTTTCTTTTTCTTTTCTGCACTTTCTACCTATTTGATCCTAAACAAACTGTGCCTTAAGTTAAATTATCATATGTTTTATATTTTTTCCATTATTTATCTTTTACACCATATATGAACATTGGCAAATTTAGAATTCAGCAATGTTGAGTGCACTGGCGATTCATGAACGTAGATTTACTTTACGGCTCCGTTTGTTTTGACGTAAAATGCTTGTATCAAAAATATTTTACTCATTTTTTATTGTTTGGTTAAACAAAATGTAAGTAAACATTTCTCAAGAAAAATATTTTTGCGTTATTTTTTTCAAAAATGATTTACTTTTAAAATTTTCGTAAATCAATTTTTACAAAATTGATTCTCAATCATTACCTTTTTAACACATTTAGCTTTTTCAAATAAATATCTTAACTCACTAAAAAGTCATAAATGACACTTTATTAAATCAAAATTTATTTTTTAGACAATGAAATGTTTTTATTTCAAGTGTCAATTAAACTCTGAAAAACAAAAACAAAAATATTTTTCTATGTAAAATTAAGGGCAAATTACACTAACAGTCTTTATAGTTTGATGCTCGTGTCATTTTGGTCCTTAACTTTTCAATTGTGACACATTTGATCCTAAATTTGGAATCTTATTTCAAATAAGGACAATTGAAGATACCATTGCTCAATTTCAAGGGCAAAGTCGTCAATTTGATAAAATATAAACTAATTTGACAAAAATAAATGACAAAAAATATTTTTGAATTTTTAAAAATAATTTCTATCTACCAAACATAAAATTATTTAAAATTGTTAAAGCTTTTAGACATTTATTTATTTTACCAAATTAATTTTTATTATGTGTTTGGATGATGATCATGTAATGGATGGTTGTTAGATTTTTAATGTGTAATCGATATATTTAATATATGAAATGTTTTTAGTTTTGAATTTTTTGATTTAATGGATTGGTTTAATAATGATATCAAAGTTGAAAAGTCAGTGACCAAAGTGATACAAGGCCCAAATTATAAGAATCGTTAGTGTAATTCACCCTAAAATTAATTTACAAGAAAAATAATTTATTGTGTAAAATATTTTATGTCAAAACAATGAAGCCTAAGTGTAATGCACATTACACAAAATTTGAATCTTGATTTTTAACTACCTTTGAATTCTATAATTTATTCAAACACCGGTTATAGAAAGAAAATGATTTAGGAACATAACCTTTATACGAAAAACTTATTAAGAATGATGTAGAAGTAATAGTTTTTAAAACGATATCCTTTTTGTTAGAATGATAGAGAGAGAGAAAAAAAAAAATATGTATTGTATATATTCAATCAATCAATACAATATGAGAAGCCTGTATATATAGGCCAAAAAACTTAGGTGTACAAGAATACAAGAATCTTAATAGGAATAGATAACAGTTAACACCTTCCCTCAAGCTCAAGGTTATAAGGCAGATATCAACTTGAGCTTGGCGAGAAGATCAGAGAAGTGTCCTGGACGATGAGCTTTGGTGAAGAGGTCGGCGGTCTAATCAATAGAGGTAACAAAGAGAAAATGAACAGTGCCCTTAGTAACATACTGGCGTATGAAGTGACAATCTATCTCAATATGCTTGGTGAGATCATGGAAGACATTGTTATGTACAATTTGAATAGCACTTTGGTTGTTACAATAAAGATTGGTGGCAACAAAATAAGAAACTCCCATATCAGAAAGAAGCCAACAAAGCCACACATGCTCCTAAGTAATGTCAGCAAGAGCACGATACTCAGTCTCGGTACTAGAACGAGCAACAAGAGTTTGCTTATTGCTATGCCAGGCAATGAGAGAGTTGCCCAAGAAGAAGCAGAACCCAGTAGTGAAACGACGGTCAGTAGGATTCCCTTCCCAATTGGCATCAGAAAAGGCATGGAGCTATAGAGAAGACTGGCCCGAGTAGTGAAGACCATGAAATAGAGTGCCTTTGAGATAGCACAAAATGCGAATCAGAGCATCATAGTGTGGAAAGCGGGGGGCAGCCTTGAATTGACTGACAATGTGAACAGTATAAGCAATATCTGGACAAGTAGCCGTGAGATAGACAAGACTACCAACTAGTTGACGATATAAAGTGGCATCAGACAATAGGAAACCTTCAAGAGGTGTAAGGCGAGTCTAAGGATCAACGGGAGTAGTGGCAGTCTTGTAATCGGTAAGGCCAGCACGAGCCAAGAGATCAAAAGTATACTTGACCTGGGTAAGAAAGTAACCAGATGAATCTTGAGAAATTTCCAAGCTAAGGAAGTAGCTAAGAAAACCCAAATCTTTCATCTCAAACTGGTGACAGAGAAACTGTTGGAGACTAGAAATACCTGCGGGGTCATCTCCAGTAATAGTCATATTATCGATATAGAGGAGAAAAAGAATAGTACCACGCTCCGTCTTACGTATAAACAAGGCAGAATCATAGGCATTGAAGGAAAAGCCAAAGTCACGAATAATAGAGCTGAACTTGGCAAACCAGGCATGCGGAGCTTATTTCAAACCATACAAAGCACGATGAAGTTTGTAGACTTTGTTTGATGGAACAAAAGAACCAAGAGGAGGTTGCATATAAACTTCCTCAGTGAGATCACCATTAAAGAATGCATTCTTGACATTGATCTGATAAAGACTCCAGTGGCAAGCAGCAGCCACTGCAAGTAAGCTACGAATGGAAGTAAGACGAGCAATAGGAGCAAATGTTTCTTCATAGTCTATTCCATAATCTTGAGTAAATCCTCGGGCAACAAGACAAGCTATGTAACGCTTAATGGAATCGTCAGAATGAGTTTTGAGCTGTAAACCCATTTGCAACTAACAGTACTCCTGCTAGGAGGAAGATCAACCACATCTCAAGTATGAGTTTCATCGAAAGCCTGCGGTTTATCAGTCATAGCTTGTTACCAAAGAGGCTTAGAACAAGCTTCTTAATAGAAAGTAGGTTCATGAGAGGAAAAAGCAGTGGAACCAACAATATAATCACGGAGAAGAACAGAAGGTTGCCTTACCTGTGTGGAATGACGCTTTGGTAGAGAAGGAACCTTAACAGAAGAAGGTGTGGGCCATCGGCAGACACAGGATCCTTAGGATAGACAATAGGTATAGGCAGCTGTGGAATCATAGATTCAGAATCTGCATCAAAGTCATCAGAAAATAGGTTTATAGAGAGATCAGTAAAGATTAGTGAGTGGGTGGACTGTGGAAGGTGAAACTTGGAAAGATTTGAGAACATTTTGTGTTCCCAGAAAACCACGTGACAAGAAATACAAAGTTTCTTGGAGATAGGATCTCAACAATGATACCCTTTATGTTATATACCGTATCCTATAAAATAGCAAAGACAAGACTGAGGTTCTAGTTTAGTGTGTTCCTGAGACTGAAGTAGAACAAAACAAATAGAACCAAAAACTTTAAGAGTGGTGCAGTCAGGAGGAGAACTATACTAGCGCTTGTAAGGGAAAGTATTAGTATGGATAGAAATATGAACCCGACCCGACGGGGACCCGACCTCGAATTGAGCGGGTTTTTCCTGAAAATATCCCCGACGGGCCGGTGATGGTATTCAAAAATGAATCTCCAATGATATTTGGGTCGGGGATGGTGATACATTTCTTAGCCCCCCAAACCCGCCTCACGACTCCGCCTCGTTTAGCCTCCGTTGTAAGATTACTATTATGCCCCTGTTTATATATATGTGTGTGTTTAGGTTTGGTTGACACACACAAACACAACAACAGCTGCTGCTCTCTTTCTCTCACACTGTCACTGTGTAGGGTTTCGTCTCCCTCTCTTTCACTCTCACACACACACACACACACACACACACAACAACAACAATAACAACAACGACTGCTGCTCTCTCTGCTCCCTTATCGCCGCTCTTCCCTCATCGCCGATCCTCTCTCACCACCGCTGCTGTTTAGGGTTTTGCCCTTTTCACACTCTCTCTCATCTCACACACACACACACACACACACACACACACACACACACACACGAAGGATGCTGCTCCCTCACCGCCGATTTTCAAAGGGTCTCTCTCTCTCTCTCTCTCTCTCTCTCTCGTTAAACTAATCAACCTTTGTTTCATTCTTTCAAAGCGTCGATCTAGCGGCTGCTATGCTCCCTCACCACCGATTTTCAAAAGGTACTTTCTCTCTCTCTCGTTAATCGATCTCTGTTTTCTTCTTTCAAAGAGTCGATGTAGGGATTTCGATCTAGGGTTTACATACATACATACATATATGTATATATATATATATATCCGAGTTTTGTTTTCAACCTCTGTTTTTTTTTCTCTAAATTTATTTATTTTAAATATGAGCTTCTTGTTAAAATTTTGATTTATTTTTTGTTTTTTAAGATTGCGAGACACTCTTGTCTACATTTTGTTTTCATACAAATCATGTTTTTTTTTTTTTAAAATTATTGATCTGTCGTTGATATGTATGATCTGTTATTGCTTGTTGAAGACAACCTTAATTTGATGTGGAGAGTTGTTATGAAAGATTAGTTAATAATGAATAATTAAACCTCTAATTTCACAAGATTTAATTTAATCAAGATTGGCTTCACTGTTTAATAAACTTCTTTTGGACATTCTAAGTCTAATTGTTCATTGAAAAAGCCTGTAATTAGTGTAGACATTGTAATGTTGAATTGTTTATTATATGATTAATTCAATCCATTTTTTATTTGTTTAGTCGTTAACATTAATAGGATGATATCGTTGCTTTTTTTTATTATATGATATTGCTGCATTTGTTAACATTAATTCAATCCATATTATTTATATAAAGGTTAAAAATGTCAGATGTTAACTCTGAAGTACCAGGTAACTCTCAAGTACCATTTGAGAGCGAGGCCTCACAACAATCATCGCCAGCTACCAACACACCTACGAACTCACCGTCACTACAACAAAATGCACTTTTAGTGACTAAAAAAAATTTAGTCGCCAAAAGTTGTGGAATTGGCAACCAAAAATAATATTAGTTGGCAAAAGTCAAATATTTAGCTACTAATTTTTTTTAGTCGAGGAATAGTGATTATTGGCAACTAAAAAAAAAATTTAGTCGTTAAAAATATCACAATTGGCGACTAAAAAAAAATTTAGTAGTCGTATAACTAGTTTTGGTTACTAAAATTGTTTAATAGTCGAATGAAAAAAAAAATATTTTTTATATTTGGCGACCAAAAGTTTGGTAGCCAAAAATATATTTTTAGTGACAAAAGAATATTTTAGTAGCTGTCTAGTTAGTTTTAGCTACTAAAATTGTTTAGTAGCCGAATGAAAAGAAAAATATTATTTTTTTTTATCTTTGGTGACCAAAGTATATTTTCAACGACAAAAGAATATTTTAGTCGCCAGAAAACTAAAATATTTGGAGGGATTAAAAAGTAATTAGCGACTAAAATATTTAGTTCCGTTTTGTTATTAATTATATATGTATTTTGTTTCTCACCCAAAACAGACATATTTACTATTAGTCTTTGGCTACCAGGAACTTAGTTGGCCAATATTCACTTTTGGCGACTAATGATTTGGTCGTCGTTAATAACATTTTCCACTATTTCCCAACAAATTAGTAGTTTTGTCGCTAAAGATTGAATGAAATAGAAGGAAACGAATAAATGTCGGCGCCTGTTTAATTTTACACATCTGGTGCTCTCTCTCAGACACAGATTCTGTCAGCACCAAACCTCACCCTACCTCACCTCAGCGCAGACCACCGTCGCTCGCCACCGCTACCGCTGCCGCCGCTGCCGCAAATCACGACGACCACTGCCGCATCCTCCTAGGTTCTCTCTTACTTTCGGTCTGTCTATCTGTCTGTCTCTCTCTCTCTCTGAGTTTGTCGACCTTGGTCTCTCTCTATCCCCGTTTCTCTATTTCACATCCTTGTTGGTCACCGTTGCCTGAGATCTATCACCCATGGAAGCTCAATGGCTATGGTGGTGAAGGAGCGATTAGGGCCGTTGGATCCGATTTTTGCTCGTGCTACTGATGCCATGGTGGACTGGATCAATCTATGGAAGACGGTGGCTGGGACTCAATCAGCGGCCTGAGATAGTAGTAAGTAATTTTGGTTATTTTTACCCATAAAGGCTTCTTATTTTCTTATGATGTCCTTTTCGGATTTTCATGTTTACTTGAACAAAAATTAATAGGTAATTGCTTTGCTGGAAATAAAAGATGGTATTGATATTACTGTTGTTAGAGTCTCAAAAATGTTGTAGTTTGTTGCACAAATTACAATGGAAAGGTGATTTGGTCAATTAGTATGTTACTTTGTATGCACAGAAGACCCAAATTTTTGTTTAAAAAATGAAGGACCTAAATAATTTAATTTTAACCTTTGTTGTATTTTAGTAGTTTAAAAATATAGTTTTGCCAAAATAATTATAAAAAAAATTGATGTGGTGAATTATTTTAAAGTAATAGATATATCCTTCTCAATCTGTCTCTTCTTCCCATTCTTTTCCCCCTCTCTGCAACTCCCTTACCACCAGGTGAAACCCTCTTCCCAAACCCCTCTGCAAAACCCCTTATTTCCCTCCCTATGACCCCCTTCGGCTGGATTAATTAATGAAATCAAGAATATATATATATATATATATATGCAACTTTCGGTGGGTTCCAAGAGAGATCGGTCATTCATTCATGCCTTATGTGCCAATGTTTGTGGAAAAGGGTTGGTCTGTTTTCCTGTGTTGGTGAGCAAACTAATCTTTTTGATTTATGCTCACCAAGTGTATGTAAAAATGTCATAGAGAGGTTTTGAGGACTAGTTTGCTGGTTCAATACCCAAACATTAATATATATATATATATATATGTATATATATATTATAGAGAAATATTCTCATTGAAATTTTTTTGTAACAGTGGGCATGGCTTTGATAATCAAAATATAGTAGTTCTTTTTTTTTTTAATAGAATTTTGTCAATAAATTTCCCTTTTGTTTGAGGTAGAAACTATGATTTGGACTTGTAGATCTCCCTATTTCCAAAATTTGTACAATTGTTTCTGCTATCATTAATGAAAAAGAATGTTATTATCAAATTCACAAGTTCATGAAATGAAAGTAGCCAATTGTTATGCCCAATATTGTTTTGTTTTCATGAAACAAAACGATATTGTTGTTTGTTTTGGGCAAGTTTAGAAGGAGCTTTTTACCAAAATTAAGCTAGTGTGGTCATCTCTGTTATTTGTTTCCATTGTTGCCCCATGTTTTCTAATATCCCATTTTTGTTAGTATTGCCGATCTTTGTTCTTGTATAAGTAATGTTGTGGGACCCAATTTTTTTTTATTTTTTTCTTTTTATATACCATGAAATGTTGGATGGATTTATATGTACCGTGTGATTATTTTTTGTTGGAGTATGCTGAAAAATTAGATAAGATTTAAAGGACTATTTTTAAAAAGGGGACTGTTGGTTAGCCCAAGAGAGTGTTATAATTAAGTCATACCACATTTTGGTTACCTCAACACTGGATTATGGGCATTAGCTAAAAAAAATAAAAAAAAACTTCTCAAGTGTAATCAAAAGAGTCCTTACCTGCTGGGGAGCCGGCCAGTTGGGGTTTAAACATGCCAAGAAAAAGAAATCTATTTTACGAGTTGATAACTTAAAGTTATATCCTAGTGGATACATGCAAAATTATCTCAGAGTTGGCATACTTTGAACTTCCATTTTCAATAAATCCAAATTTGCTCCTCTTCAAATTTGGGTACATTTGAGGTTGGTTAACTAAATTTATTAACAACTTATGCTACTGGTTTGTCAATAAGCAAGTTTAGAGGTTGAAACCTCCATGATCAATCAATGCAACCTCAAAACTATTTGAGGGCAAGAGCGAACTCAATTATGTATTGATAAAGCATCAATTGGTACAAGGGAGTAGTTCATAACAGTGTTTTGGAAAGCACACATGACTGAAAAAGTTGTAATTGCTTAATAATTAATTTGGTTAATGATATAATAGAAATTGACAATCTGGCCCTGCCTCAATTTATTTATTTCATATTTCCCAATCTATGCATGTGTGATTCGTGATTTATCTTCTTCCGTATCTTTTATATCTAACCCACAATTCAAATTGTTAGTCGTCTTAAACTTAAGTTTTGTTGCTGTTTTTCTAATTTTAGTTAATTTATCTATCCAAGATGGAAATGATGTTTCACTTGTTTGTTTTGAATACTCTTAGAATTGTATGGACTACTTAAAATCCATATATGACATTGTTGCATATAATGAGATTTGGAATTTATCCACAAAAAAAGAAAAAAAAAGTAAAGATTTTGTGGTATGAATTTTATATTTTTTAATTGTTCCAATATGCACTTTCTATTGTTTTCTTTTTCTTCACCAAAACCTTGGATATGCTTTCCCACCATCACTGCTGTTGTGGTTATGCTTTCGATTATTGCATATCTTGTTTCATGGAAAATAAGTTTTATTACCAATTCGAAGTTGTATTAGGGTACTAGCAATATGAGAACCCAGATTGATGGTTAGAAATCAAGATTTTGAGCATGACATGGTATAGTGAATGAGAGTAGGTATCTAGTGTTGCATGTGTAATACCCCTGTTTCGTAATATGTTAATTGGTCCTTAATACGAGTATGACTATGTGTTTAATATGATTTTGTGTGCCATTATGTGATTTTGAATTTCTATCTGTCCACCGTAGGAATATCTGTTTGATTATCTGCTTTGGAAATTAAATTAAAGGCCTTATCGGCCACAGGACCCGAAATTGATTACGCCATTATGATTGGCATAACTTTTAGAACCTACGGTGGAATTTAATTAAAAATTGATTCGGGTCAGATTAAACTGATTAAATTGATTAATTAGTGCCCAATTACTTTATATTAAAGTAATATGTGAGTGGGAGCTTGTAAGGGACTTTATACACTCAAACTCCCTCTTTAATTCTCATTTTTGGCTGATAAGAACTCTAAGAAAAAGGGAGAAAGGGTCGGCTATGGGAGATTAAGGGGAGAATTGTGCAATTTTGGTCTTAAGGCTTGGAGAATTGAAGTCCAACTCTAAATTAGATCATAGATTGAGAAGATTGAGCTCTTAGGTAAGTGATTGATTATGAATTCATGAGTTTGAACTTGTAATTTTGTGAATTAAAGATTAATTGGTGATCAAGAACAAGAGTTGTGCTCTAATTGATGAATTTGAAGTTGAAATGCACAATAGGATCACCATGATTTTGCATAAACAAACATGTATTAAGCTGAATGTGGAAATATGAGTGTTAAATCCTACATGCAAGCATGTTTTTGTTGTGTTCCATGAGAATGAACACCATTTGCATTAATTGGAATAGAAATGAAGTCAAGATTAGCATGCATGTTTGAATAATTAAAGATAGGAGCTTTGAATGCGTGAATGCATATGATAGAATTGAACTTGAATTAAATTGAACCATGCATGTGCTTGATTCATGAAATTGAGCCCCATAATGATGTGTTTTGGTGTTTATACCATGTTAATACAAGAATATGTGAAATTGGAGCCATAGTATGCAAGAAACATTGGTTGAATGTCGAATTTGGACTCAAGAACACAATCTAGGAAACCCAGAATTTTGATGTCCGCTCAAGCGGGGTAATGGCCACTCGAGCGGGAAAAACGTGCTCCCAGTACTTTTTGCAGACTTGGTGTCCGCTCGAGCGGGGGAGGCCACGCTCGAGCAGGGGAGCTATTTAGACAGGCCTTCTGCTCGAGCGTCCTATTACACGCTCGAGCGTATTGTTCATGCAACCAGTACTTTTGTAGGCCTTAAGGGTCCGCTCGAGCGGGGAAGTCCACACTCGAGCGGGGACCCTGTTTTCTGAAAATCTGAAAATGCATTCTGTGTTATGTTTTTCCGTTCCCTTTCACTTCTAAACACTCTTAGGCATACATTGAGCATTGTAATTGAATTAAATAGATAAGAATGAAGCCTAAGGAGGAATATGTGAATTAAAGAACAGATTGAGTTATTTGTGACCCATATGCGCTATGTGATATGTAGGGTCAAGCTCCAGGACAAATTCACAAGCCGATCACTGTGAGTAATATATGAAATATGTTGTTATCCAATTGCTCACTTTTATGTAAGTTTTGTAAAGTTCATTAATTTTGAATGGTGGACACAGTTTAACATGATAAGTTTGAAAGGCTTAAATGCCAGTTTGATATGACAAGTTTGAAAGGCTTAAATGTCAGTTTGATACGAAAGGCCTATGAGCCAGTTTGATATAAATGTGGGCCGAAGGCCGTTTGATATAAATATGGGTCGAAGGCCGATTGACATAAACGATTGGGCCGAAGGCCGATGGACATGAATGAATGGGCCAGAGGCCGTTTTGACATCAACGAATGGGCCAAAGGCCAGTTTGATCTGAATAATATGAATGAATTGGGCCCAAGGCCGTATGATGTGTTTGGAACCTCAGTTACTTAACTTACATAGGTTTATGTATGTATGTGTTAGTTAGAAATGCAAATTGGGCCCAAGGTCGTTCGATGTATATTGTTCCAATGTATATTCGTTATTTGATATTATTCACTGGACTATCGCTCACACTCATTCATGTGTTTGTAGGTGAGCTAAGAGAGGTCCAGACCCCGCCCCAAAGAAGCCAGTGTGGAATAACTAAGGTTTGGAGAGTTAGCCTTTGTGTCTCACGTACAAGACACACCTTCGCCCTTTTGCCATTCTATGTAATTTTGTCATGTTGGTGATGCCTTTGTACATGTCTGTGTATAGTTCCCATGGGTTGACTTAGTTTTGGATGATCCTGTTGTATGGAACTTTTTGGTACTGTAATTTTGTTGTGAGTTATTAATATATTTATGTCTGGAATGTTATGACGTGCATGTAAGCACAGCTCTATGGACAAAGTTTTAACTTGCTTCCGTTCGGCCCCTTTTACTCTGATGAGTTTTGTCTTATTTGTTTTGAGGCCGTAAGTAATCTCATGATTACTGGCCGGTTATGGTCTTAATCCATAGGGGCGGGTTCGGGTCGTGACAGCATGGCTTTGGTGTAGAAGTGTCTTTAACTCTAGTGTTGCATGGCTTTGATGTAGAAGTGTGTTTAACTCATGTTACTGTTGTATTTTCAGGCTTACTTATCTCTTTCGGAGGGGACTGCTTCCGTGGTTGGCTTAATTGCAATGATGATTGATCACTATTGCAATCTGGTGATATTTTAGTTTAATAACAATTAATGGACTGAATATTTATGTACAATTATTGTTGATATTATTATTATTATGATGATGATGATTATTAATCCTTGTGGGATATTAATGAAAAAAGATTGTTCTATATGTATGTGTAAAAAATTGGTTGCTTCTATTCCTTACAATTACTGCATAAGGAAAGGAATGAACATCTTTTGTGATGAAAAATATTAGAATCAACAGTAGGTGGATAAGAAACTAAGTGAACTGTAATGGCATTGGCTATGCTTTTTTCCCTCTTCTAGTAGTATCCTGCTATGATACGTAGGACACATTTGTCTTAGACTTTGGATGTTTTGGGTATGTGTTGAAGTCACTTGTATTTGCATTTTATGGTTGTTGAAATAATTTTAAAAGTCTCTCTTATATACCTAAGTGAATTGAATATTTGTTAGAGTTTTTAGTGTTAGGCTGTTAGGTGCTTTGAGAGGTGACGAGGAAAAAGTGACCTTAGGGCCTTCCAATGCTTGTGGTCTAAACAGTAGGGCATATTTTACTCTTTGGGGCTAGTTGGTTAGATTTGTTGCTTGGTTGTTGTTTTTGTTGGCTCTTTTTCTTTCTTTCTTTCAATTTTTATTATTATGTTTTTTTATTTTTTTTTAAATATCTACGTAATCAAGAGAGCATCCTCTTCAGGGTACTTGGATCACACTAAAAATCCTTCGAAGAAGGTACAGATAAATGAATCAAATATACACAACTAGGCGGAACATACACAAAATTAAGTGTTTGTGACATGTGTATAGATATAATTTTTAAACTTGGCCTGACATTAACCATTAAGGAACAAGTCCCATTAATCATTGTTTCGACTGGTGGGTTAACTAGTTGAACCATCATATGCAGAAAATTGTTGTAAATTTTAAGAAACATATCAACCTTAGATAAATATAAGGTCAAAAGAATCTGTGTGCACGTGCATGTGGTTGTATGCCTAGATAAACATGTCATTTCATTTTTACTCAAACTTATCTATTTACTTTGACAACTTCTTAAGCATTTTTGGGTCAGTTTTGGTTATTTTTATAATTCCTTTAAGATTATTATTTGAACTAAAATCACTTTTTACTTTATATTAGACAACTTTTTGATAAGAAATCATTTAGCTGTCTGTTTATGTGGTGCTCTTCCTCTATAGCTTTCACTACCAACTAGAAGCTCCCTTAAGTTAGAGAATGAAAATTTTCTTTCCGAAATTCTGAATCAGATTCCATAAGCATTAACTTCTCATTTGGCACTCAATCAGCCCACTAGGAATGTTTATGGCTTTACCAGAGTTATTATCGTTAGTCATTCTGTATGAAAGGCAATGTTGTAAAAAATAGCCCATGTAATATATGTAGATGTTAGATTTGCATATTCACTAATGAATACTATCTCTTTATTGTTATTGCTTAAGTGTAATCCAAAGTTGACTTCATGATTTTTTTTCCACTGTGAGCAGATTTCTGGCAAATATAGTTATCAAATACTCCATTTTTGGGCTGTCTATCACATGATCATAGCTTTAAAATTGAGTATCTACTTTTTTTTTTTATTATCATTAAATGGTGGTTTTGCATGAATATAATATGTCGAATTAAGCATGAGGACAAGCTAAGATCATGCAATTGAAGAATTAAAATATGTGTACTCAGTATCTTCAAGGAGCAAAAACGTGCTTTTAATTTGAGAAACCTGTTTAAAACACCCTAAACTTAGTTGAAAAAAGACTTTTCAGAGGAAAAAATTCAAAACAGGCCCCCAACCACCATGTGGCTCTCACGGACATCTTTCCCATGACAATTACGACTTGTGACAACTGACGGAATGTAATTCGGATCCGTAAGTTGGGAGTTAGAGCTGAATACGCCGTAAACATAGTCGAAAAAGAGCTTTCCGAGGGAAAAAATTCAAAACAGCCCCTGAACTACCGTGTGGCTCTCATAGACAACTTCCCCTTGACAAATAGGACTTGTGACAACAGACGGAATGTCATTCGGACCCGTAGGTTGGGAGTTGAGCCGAATATGCCTTAAACTTAGTCAAAAAAGGGCGTTCCAAGGGTGAAAATTCAAAACAACCCCCAAACCACCATGCGGCTCTCACGGATAGCTTCTCCACGACAAATAGAACTTGTGACAACTGACAGAATGTAATTCAGACCTGTAGGTTGGGAGTTAGAGCTGAATACGCCTTAAACTTAGTCGAAAAAGGACTTTCCAGTGACGAATATTCAAAACAGCCCTCAAACCACCGTGTGGCTCTCACGAACAGCTTTTCCATGACAAATAGGACTTATGACAACTGACGGAATGTAATCCGGACCCATAGGTTGGGAGTTAGAGCCGAATACGCCTTAAACATACTCAAAAAAAGGCATTTCGAAGGCAAAAAATCAAAATAGACCCTGAACCACCGTGTGGCTCTCACAAACAGCTTTCACATGATAATTATGACTTGTGACAACTGACGAAATATCATTCGGACCCGTAAGTTGGGAGTTAGAGCTGAAAACGCCTTAAACTTAGTCGAAAAAGGGCATTCTGAGGGCGAAAATTCAAAACAGCCCATGAACCACCATGTAGATCTCACGGACAACTTCCCCTTAACAAATAGGACTTGTGACAATTGACGAAATGTCATTCGGACCTGTAGGTTGGGAGTTAGAACCGAATACGCCTTAAACTTGGTCAAAAAAGGGCTTTCCGGGGGCAAAAATTCAAAACAACCCCTGAACCACCATGTGGCTCTCATGGACAGCTTTTCCATGACAAATAACAACTGATAGAATGTAATCCAGACCCGTAGGTTGGGAGTTAGAGCCTAATACGCCTTAAACTTACTCGAAAAAGGGCGTTTCGGGAATGAAAATTCAAAACAGCCCCAAAACCACCGTGTAGCTCTCACGAATAGCTTCCCCATGAAAATTATGACCTGTGACAACTGACGGCATGTAGTTCGGACCTGTAGGTTGGTAGTTAGAGTCAAATATGCCTTAAACTTAGTTGAAAAGGATTTTTCGGGGGCGAAAATTCATAACAGCCCCCCGAACCACAGTGTGGCTCTCACGGACAACTTCCCTATGACAAATAGGACTTGTGACAACTGACGGAATGTAATCCGGACTCGTAGGTTGGGAGTTAGAGCCAAATATGCCTTAAACTTACTTAAAAAAAGGCATTTCGGGGGCAAAAATTCAAAACAGCCCCCGAACAACTATGTGGCTCTCACGAACAGCTTTCCCATGACAATTATGACCTATGACAACTGACGGAATATCATTCAGACTCGTAGGTTGGGAGTAAGAGCCGAAAACGCCTTAACCTTAGTCGAAAAATGGCATTCTGAGGGCAAAAATTTAAAACAGCCCATGAACCACCATGTGGCTCTCACGGGCAACTTTCCCTTGACAAATAAGACTTGTGACAACTGACGGAATGTCATTCGGACCTGTAGGTTGGGAGTTAGAACCGAATACGCCTTAAACTTAGTCGAAAAAGAGCTTTCCGGGGGCAAAAATTCAAAACAACTCTCGAACCACCATGTGGCTCTCACGGACAGCTTTCCCATGACAAATAACAACTGATGGAATGTAATCCAGACTCGTACGTTGGGAGTTAGAGCCTAATACGCCTTAAACTTACTCAAAAAAGGGTGTTTCGGCGGCGAAAATTCAAAACAGCTTCCAAACCACCGTGTGGCTCTCACGAACAGCTTCTCCATGAAAATTATGACCTGTGACAACTGACAGAATGTAATTCGGACCCATAGGTTGGGAGTTAGAGCCGAATACGCCCTAAACTTAGTCGAAAAAGGATTTTTCGGGGCGAAAATTCATATCAGTCCCCCCGAACCACAGTGTGGCTCTCACGGACAACTTTCCCATGACAAATAGAACTTGTGACAACTAATAGAATGTAATCCGGACCCGTAGGTTGGGAGTTAGAGCCGAATACGCCTTAAACTTACTCGAAAAAGGGCGTTTCGGGGGTGAAAATTCAAAACAGTCCTCAAACTTACGCCTTAACATCCACATATTCTAATAATTGCCTTTATATATTTCAATGATGAAGCAATTACATATTAGATTGTTTGTGTAGTTGGTTGGAATAAATATTACATGATACATATATATATGTTTTTATTTCCAAAAAGACATTTCTCGATTGTTCTACCTTAAATGCATATTAGAACATGTTCCCTATGGCTGACGCAATTGATATTTTGTAACCAATCTTAATGTTTTGCTTTTTATTTTTTTGTAGATGGTTTTGTTGCGTGGACTTGTAGATAATCCATTTTGGTGTATGAATAAGAAATTTCACTTTTGTATAGAACTAATATAATACTTTTGTCGTCCTCAGCTTTTGTGTAGTTCACTATTACTGATACAGAAAACTTTTGGCAATCAACAGATAATGACTAGCGTGGTACATAGATCACCTTCTGTCGTGGTACATACATGGCCATTTGTCGACATACATATATGATCTTTTGTCATGGTCTATAGAAAAACTTTTATCATGGTACATAGATCACCTTTTGTCGTGGTACATATATGACCATTTGTCGACGTACATATATGACCTTTTGTCATGGTCTATAGAAAAACTTTTGTCATGATACATATATCACCTTTTGTGGTTGGTAAAGATTACGATGGCAATTTGTACCATGCCAAATAGTAATTTCACTTGGTAGTAAATGTCACTACAACAAAAACACATTTTAGTGACACCATACTAGTGGCATGTTCTTAAAAAATGTCACAAAAGAATATTTGGTTGCATTTTTTAGAAAAATGTCATAGAGTTACAAACATACAAGGCTCTAGTGGCATTTCAATTAAAAAAAGTGTCACTTCACTACAACAAAAATGTCACTACAACAAGTTTACAATTTAGTGACACTACACTAGTGACATGTTTTTAAAAAATGTCACAAAAATAAAAATTGGCATTAAATGTTTTAAAAAAATACCACAGAACCACAAACATATAAGGCTCTAGTGGCATTTCAATAAAGAATTGACATATCAATTTTATGGCATTTTATAAAATAATAACACAAAAATTTATGTTCGTGACATTTACCAACAGATGCCACTAAACTTTAGTAGCAATGGCATTTTTAAAAAAATGTCAGGGCACTAGGTAGGTGCAAATTACTTTTTATGGCACTTAGGTGAAAATTGTCATAAACAAATATTTTATAGTATTTTGAGAAATGCCACTAAGCCAAAAACTTTCCAAGCTTATAATGGCATTTTTGAAAAAATAAAAAATGCCAATATATTTTCTAAAATTTTAAAATGCAGTAAATCATTTTTAGCGTGGGAGAACTAAAATCCTAAGGCGGGAATTAAATTTTTTGGCGACCAAAATTTTGGTAGCTGAAAGTGCATCTTCTAATTTTGGTCGGCAAAAGTTAAGTTTTTTAGCAACTAAAAAATAATTAGTAGCCAATAGTATAGAATTGACCAAAAGTGGTCTTTTTTTATTTTGCTAGTAAATAGTTTATTTTATATAAATTATGTTCAATAAAATAATTATGTTTATACATATACTTTTATATTAATATGGATGTATGTACTATATAAATAATGTATATTGCATATATAATCATGTGATGCTATAGAGGTGTAGTGGGAAGAGTGTGGTGTATAAGGTTTATGGTGTGGGAGGTTGGCGGTTCGAGTCTCCGCAAGAGCGGATCAAATTGTTCTACAACGAATTATCGTCAAGAATGGCACTTGATAGCGTCAAAATGTCATTGAAAATTTTTAGCCATAATGGTATAGTGGCACGTACGAGTATCTACCGTGACACTAGTATCTACCGTGGCACGGATACAAATGACACTTGTTTAAAATGCCACAAGACTAAAAAATGTTATTAAACCAATAATTTTGTGGCACTTTCAAATGTCACTAAACTAAGAAAATGTTGTAGTGTGTATTTTTTGTATACGGAGGGCTTTGATTTTTTTGTATGATTCTATATTTTGTATAGAATTATTATTTTATTTTGGACAATAGTTGGTTTGTATGGACTTTGACATTTAAAGTTATTTATTTCTTGTATATGGATGCAGATTGTGGAATGGTTGATAGTATATGTATCATTTTGTTTATATACGTATTACAGGTTGCATGGAATATAGACAGGTTGTGAAGAAATTATAATTTTGCGATAAAACATAATATCATGTTTTTGGCGACTAAATAATTAGTAGCTAAAAAGAAATTGGGAAAATAGTTTGGGCGGTTAAAAGTTTTGTAGGAAAAAAAAAAAACATTTGGCGACTAAAAGTTTTGTAGTCAAAAGAAAATCAAACATTTGGCGACTAAAATATTTCGTAACTAAAAACAAAACCTAAATAATAAAAACACTTTTGCCGACTAAAAATTTAGTAGCAAAAAATGTGGGACTTTAGATGAACAAATATTTAGTAGCGAAAACAAGAACTCTTTATTGACTAAAATTTTAGTAGCAAAAAATGTGGGACTTTAGGTGACCAAATATTTAGTAGCCAAAACAAGAACTCTTTGCCGATTAAAATTTTAGTAGTTAAAAATATGAAACTTTAGGCAACTAAAAGTTTGGTCGCCGAATATGTACTAATTTAATTTTTTGTCCAACCTTTTGGCAACTAAAAATTTAGTCGGAAATTGAATACATTCGGCTACTTCAGAAATTGAATGATTACCTTTATCGACAATTCTTTCACGACTACTTCTGCGACCAAATAATTTAGTCACTGAAACCCTTACTAAAAATTAACTTTTGGTGACTAAAAATTTAGTCGCCAAAAGTGAAAATTCTTGTAGTGCATCTCTCCTCTCTAATCAAAATGTTCTTGATTTAAAAGAAAAGTCTAATACTTGTGGAGGAGCTAAAAGAAAACCTAGTGTTGTGTGGGAACACTTTAAGAAATAACAAGTCAATAGTGTGTGGAAGACAATATGTAATTATTGTAATAAACATCTTGGAGGTGATTCAAAAAATGGAACTAGACATTTGCATGATCACTATAAGAGTTGTACTAGAAAAAAAGTGATGGACATGAAGCAAAAAGTTTTAACTAATAACTTTAATAGAGAGAGTCCAAAAATGAATTCTTATATTTTTTATCAAAATTTTACTAGGAAAGAGTTGTTACATGCTATAATATTGCATGAATATCCCCCTCTCTATCATAGATCATGTTAGTTTTAAACGATATTTAGCAACATTTCAACCATTGTTTAAAGTATTTTCTCGAAATATGATAAAGAGTGATATTTTAAAGATTTATGATTATGAAAGGGTGAAGACATTGAGTTTGGTGGAGAATAATAGAAGTAGGGTGGCAATCACAACTGATATATGGATTGCTAGTAATCAAAAGAAAAGATTCATAGTTGTCACAACACACTTTATTGATGATTCATGGACATTGCAAATTTGCATTTTTAGGTATATATTTGTAAATTTACAAATTATTTAAATGTTCTATCTTATTCAGTTCAATTTGCATGTTATTAATAATTGTTCATGAATATTATATTTTAGGTTTATTTATGTTCCATGTCCACACACAAAAGAAGTTCTTTGTGATGCTTTGCTTGAGTGTATGATGGACTAGAATATTGATAGAAAAATCTCTACTGTTACCATTGATAATTGCTCCACAAATGATGCCATGATTACCATGTTGATGGATAAGTTGAGTAAGACATTGCTTTTGTTGGGTGGTACTTTGTTTCACATGCGTTGTTGTGCACATATTTTGAATTTGATTGTGAAAGATAGATTGGATGTCATACGAGTGGATGTAGAGAAAATTCGGTAGAGTGTAGCTTATTGGACAGCAACACCTAAAAGACAAGAAAAATTTGAAGAAATAGTCAATCAATTACATAATCCACATACTAAGGAATTAGGACTTGATTATACAATGAGGTGGAATTCAACATACTTGATGCTTCAAACTGCCTTATTGTATAAGGTTATATTTTCTCAGCTGAAAAATAGAGAGCCCCAATGTAAGACCGTGCCAAGTGAGGAAGAATGAGAGTTTGTTAGAGAGATTAGTGGGAGGTTTAAGATATTTTTTTTCTATTACAGAGTTATTTTCTGGTACTAAGTATCCCATAGTCAATGTTTGTTTCCCAACTTTATGTGAGATTAGGATGACACTGTCTCAATGGCTCTCTTGTGAAATTGAAGTGATTAGAACAATGGCATAAAAAATGGTGAAAAAATTTTATAAATATTGGTTAGTGATACATGGTATTATTGGAGTTGCTGTTGTACTTGATCCTAGGTATAAGATAAGTATATTAGAGTTTTATTTTGAAAAACTTTATGGAGACAAAGATGAAGAGGAAATTGATAGGGTTCGTCAGATTTGTTATGATTTGTTGCCAGAGTATTAGCATCGAGCTGGTATGGAGACCAGTTGTTGGTGAATCTTCTATTCATCAAGAAATTGTTACAGAGACCCTTTCAGAGTATGATTTGTTTATTAGTAAAAAGAGAAGTAAAAAAAGGAAGAATGTAAGATCAGAGTTGAACCATTATTTAGAAGATGATGTTTTGCCGAGAACTTCAGGTTTTGATGTTTTGAATTGGTAGAAAGCCAATGGATCAAAGTATCCGACCTTACAGGCAATAGCTAAGAATATTTAGTTATTCCTATATCCACTATTGCTTCGAAGTCAGCATTTAGTACTAATGGAAGGTTGGTGAATACACATCGTAGAAAATTTCATCCAAACACATTAGAAGCATTAATGTGTGCACAAAGTTGGTTGTAGGCTACAGAGATGAAAGGTACTCAAGTCAATCTACATATTATTATTTCAATTTTATATTACCATGGAATAATTTCAATATTGAATTTATATTCTTTACTTTTTAGGAAATTCAACATTAGAATCGGTGGGCTATGCGACTATATATGATGATGATGAGATCAACTTGGATGAGTCGTGTGGCACTTTTGTGTTAGTTGCCATCTTTTATGTTTTAATTGTTAACATTTTTTACATCTTATTATTAATATTGATTTTTTTTTTCCTTTTGTTATTTAACAAGAATTCAAGTTGAATAAGATGATGAAAGTTGTGGTGTGGTTATATCAGAGTATTGGAGAAACAATGTTGTTGTTGTTTTTTTTTTTTTTTTTTTTTCACAATGGATTTGGTTTTTTATTTTTATTTTTTTGTTGTGGTTGCTATTTAATTGTTCAGTTTTTTTTATATTGTAATCGATTTGTTTTTTTATTTTTTATTTTTTGGGTAGCTTATCCCTTGCGGGCTGTGCTTGGGACTTTCTTTTCTCTTTGCAACATGCTCAATTCTCCTTTGCGTGGAGCTTGAATAGGTTATGGTTTCTAAATAGATAGAATATAGGGTTGCTGGATGGAATATAGGGCTTAGATTGTTTAGCCCTTTGATATGCTTACACCTTTGTGTTCTTGGTTTGATTATTTTTGCTTTGCTTTGCTTTGTAATCTTTCCTTTGAATCAATAAAAAAAAAATGTGAGTGTCAATTTTTGAATTTGAAAACATGCTATTTACATATCACTGTTAATTCTGATATGCTTTTTACAGATATGCTATTTTTGAATTTGAAGGTATGTTATTTACAAAAAACTGTGAATTTGAAGATAAGCTATTGTTAAATTCAAATTTGAAGATATGCTATTTACAAATCACTGTTAATCTTTCCTTTGAATTAAAAAAAAAAAATCTAATATGCTATTTATAGATAACTATTAATTCGGAGATTTTTCGGGGTCGGGAAAACACGATCCACATTAGGAGGCGGGAGTAGGGACGACGATGGGTTCCCTGCTAGGGATTGGAGGCGAGGACGGGGAATTTAGTACTTTTGGGAATTGGGAATGGGGAGTGTAATCCCCGACCGCATCCCACCCCACCCCAACCCCACCCCACCCCACTCCGTTGCCATTCCTAAGTATTAGTTATGACAAGTGTAAGTATACAATTTATGGTGTGGATGGCAGTGAGAGTAGCTTCTCCCCAAAACTATTCGGGACAAGAAGATGAGATGAGAAGAGCTTAGGTAGTGTCTAGAATATGACGGTGCTTCCTTTCGGCTTGTCCATTTTGTTGGGACGTGCCTGCACAAGATCGATGAGATGGTGTACCATTAGCCCGAAGAAAAGAAAGAAATTCAGAATCCAAGTACTCTTTAGCATTATCAAAATGAAATATTTTAATAGTACGAGAAAACTGAGTGCAGATCATGGTAGAGAAATCATAATAAATTTGTTTAAGTTCAGAGCGATTTTTAAGAAGAAAAAACCAAGTATAACGAGAAAAGTCATCGATAAAAATCACAAAATATCTTGACCCCCCTATGGTCGGTGTGGGGGAAGGTCCCCAAATACCTAAATGCACAAGATCAAAAGGAGTAGTAGACATAGAAGTACTGTTGTTAAAAGATAAAGCAGGTTGTTTAGCAATTTGACAACTTGACAAGATAAACAATCAACATCTTCAAGACGGATACAACTTAACTGACCAGTAGAAACTAAAGTTTTCAAACAACTAAAAGAGACATGTTCTAAGCGACAATGCCAAAGGTGAAAAGAAAACATGGCAGAATTTGATGCAGCAGAGGAAGCAATGAGAGCAGTAGTTGATGATGTGTGGGGAGCAGTAGTAGATGATTTGTGGGGAATGCGAAGATGGGTAAGCTCAAACAGACGTCCATGCCTACGACCTATCCCAAGGATCTGTCTTGTCTGAGGGTCTTGCACTAAACAACCATTAGCAAAAAAGGTAACGGTTAGACCAAGTTTATATAACTGACAAACAGAGATAAGGTTTAATTGAAGAGCAGAAATGCGATAAGCATCAGAAAGAGACACAGTGGAAGTAGAAACTTGACAAATGTAATAAACAGTCATATAAGAACCATCAACAGTGTGTATGACGGGGATAGAAGATGATGATAATATAGAAGAAAATATAGTAGAGTTAGAAGTCATATGATTACAACATGTGGAATCAAAATACCTTGGAGAATTATTTGAAGTCATTGAAAAAGCAGTAGAGTGAGGAGTATCGGATTTGGCAAGCACCTGTTAGATAATGGACTAAACATTATCCATAGAGAAGAAATGAGTAGTGGAATCAGTGGAGTGGTGAGTAGAAGAACCCTCAAAGGCAACAACAGTAGAGCGGGAACCTTGGCCAGATTTGGACTGATACCCAGAACGAGAAGACCCTTTCTTGGATGAAGTATTTGAGGGTGCTCGAGGACAATTGTGTTGGAGATGACTGAGAGCAGTCTTGTGGCAAGTAAAGTATTCGTGAACCTGGCACTGAATAGAAGAATGAGTGGCTGGCAGGCCACAGTTGTGACAATACTGGCATGAGCTAGCAAGCTGTGAAGATAAGGAACTCTGTGATGATGGTGTAGCAAGAACAAAATCCATATTCTGAGATTTGAGAGTCCCAAAACGAATATCCTCTAATAACAATTCAGTAATGGCTTGCTCTAAAGTGCTCAAGCGCAAACGATGGAGCAATGAAGCACGCACAAGCTCAAAAGTGCTATGAAGAGCTATAAGGAACTGTTATAGTCGCTGATGATTCCGATAAGTAATAAACAGCTGTGCATTCTCAGAATATGCCCATGTAGGCTCAGAAAGAGCTAGCTGGTCCTAAATAGACGACATCTGAGCATGTAATGAAGAGTCTACAACAGTTGATATTAATGAGCATAGCCAGTGGTTTGATAACGGTCCCTCAAGAAATCTCAAATTGCTTTGGCAGGGGAAGCAATTTGATCATCATCTTGGAACAAGCCAAACTGGAGATGAATGGAGGGAACTTATCCCGAAACCATGTGATAATTTGATAATTCTTTCTTTCTCATTCATCAAGATGATCATCAAATGCAGAGGCAGTCTCATCCTCCTTCTGGGTGGGTTTGGGAAGAGCATCGATAATGATCCGCCAAATTTGTTTCCCTTTAATGAAGTTAGAGAGAGCTTGGGCCTAGCTAACATAATTTGACCCATCGAGGATAACAAAAACAGAGTGGATGTGCTTGGTACAATCCATAATGCTCAAATAGGGCAAAAGAAAGGAAGAAGATGCTTTGTAGAGGCTAATTTTGCCAAAACAGAACATACCAGCAGATTCAGGAGGCCGAAAACAGGTGGGATATGGTTTGAACGGGCCAAAAACAGGACCAAAAAAGTGACAAATCGGCTAGTAAAAGTTGCTTGACCAACCAGGGGAATCAAAATTAGGGCTGACGTCACAACAAGGGAGGCTAATGTCAGAAACATATGGCGTACGTTAGCGGAGGTACGCGCGGTGCACGATAACAAAAAGTCAACAATGGCGTACAGTCAACCAGGGTTGACGTCGCGGCTTAGTTAGCAGATGGGGCCGCGGCGCAAAATAGCGCGAGACAGGAGCAGAGGCGCGTAGGAAACGACACAATGCGTGTCGGATCTTCTGGCAGCGCGTGAAGGCACGTATGGCGGCGGGTGGATATGATTTTGATGGCGTTGGCTTCGTCTTGAAGTGACAAAGAAACTGGTATAGTCCAATCATCGAAACATGGAAGAACGAGATACGCAAAAACCAATGTGAGAATGAATCAATCTACCAGACAGGAAAGAAAGAAAAAAACGTAATGAAGAAGAAGAGGAAGCTAGGAGAAAACCCTAAGCTCTGATATCATGTTAGAATGAGAGAGAGAGAGAGAGAGAGAGAAAATTATATGTATTATATATATTCAATCAATCAATACAATATGAGAAGCTTGTATATATAAGTCAAGAAACTTAGGTGTACAAGAATACAAGAATACTAATAGGAATAGATAACAGCTAACACTTTAAAACATTTTATAAGTTCTAAAAACACACATTAACAAAATTATTTTTACAATTATGAGCCACACAATAATAAGCATTCGGGTTCAAAATGTAAGAATAACATAAAAACACATTATTGAGTATGAAAATTATATTTGTACATCATTAATTATAATATAATAATTTAGAATTACTAGGTCACAAGAATCATCATTTATTAATTTTTTTTTTAAAAAATAGGACTTCCCAAAAGCTTCCATTGCTGCTCATGAACTTGCCATTCAAGTCTTGTTTGGGATGAGTTTTTTGATTTTTTTAACTTTTGTGAGAGAAAAAATGAAATGATTATAGTTTGAATGTGACATTTTATTTTTTCAATATTGCAAATTGCTCAATTAGGGCTATAATAAAAAACTATACTATAAAAATCTACAAACATAATTTCTCTATAAAAAAACTCATTTGAAATGATATAGTTGTGATATTTTATTTAAAAAAATATTACATATAACTTAATTTCTTTTCTTATTTTGTCACTCTTAGATTTCATGTCCATTTATTAATATAGATCCCATTTTCTTGTGTATACTAATGATAAAAAAAAAATAAAAAAAAAAATTATTTATAACATTGTTCCATTTTAAATAATTAGCAACAATGTTGGGCTGTTTAGCTGGCAATGAAAAAACACATCATAACACACATGATTCATAATTATATTTTTATAGCATTAACCATAATAATGGAATTTAGAATTACAATGTCACAAGGAACATCATTTATTTTAATAAAAGAACAAATAACAAAAAACAAAGTAAAAGAAACTATAATGATTGACCAGCCAAACAAAACGCATTGAGTTCTCCCCAAAAAGCTTCTAACAGCTCATGGACTCGCCAATCATGAAATCATAGCATTGCCAAAAAAAAAAAAAAAACTCAATTAGGGTTTTTACAGTACGTGCATTAAGAGGATGAGAGAGAAGCCAATGTTTTATCAGGGTTTATGGCAAAAAGCCCTAGTGAGTCACGAGAAGTCTTCAGTTTTGGAGTGGGACGAAACCGAGTTCGTCGAGCACCTTCTTGCAATCGGCAAGAGAGTCTTTCTTCCTGAATCCGATAGGGTTGGCGAAGCGTTTGGTGGATTCCATGCCGCTGTTCCCAGTGAGAGAGATTCTGGCTTTGTTGATGTCGGACACTGACTCGTTGCAGTCAGTGTCGGGGCTGTTGACGGCAGTGACGTCGCAGATTTCGTCCTGGTGGTCTCCGGTTACTTTCAAGCTGTATTTCCCTTCCTTGTCGGCTTTTCCAGACACAGTGTAGGTCACTGTATGATTGTCTTGGCCTCTGCAGTTGAGTTCTACCTCAGCATCTGCAACAACAAACGAGCTCAAGTTTGAAACAATTAGCTCAAAAAGAATATTTTAATACAAAAGTGTGTGAATTATATAGTAGTATATACACAATAAAGACATATTTGTACCTGATTCATGTATTGATATCGGTGTTACAATTATATATTTATAGATATCAGATGATATTGACTAATATATTAGTGAATATTGAAATTAAAAATTTTAAATTTCAATATATATCGATTGATATTTAAATTTCTGTATGAGAGTACCAATATAGCATGCGTATACATGCTTCCAACCAATAAATCCACTCCTAGAATGTGGATTAGGTCAATTCTATCCTTATGTGTCTAAGAAAATTATTCAATAATTTGAAAACACCGTTCGTAGTGCTTTTGACCAATAAAGCTATGCAAAAACGATGAATATGACTACTTTTGTCTCCACACCCCAAAAGGTAGGCCAAGTACAATTCTCCACCACCTACAAAATTAGCCCCTTTGGGCTTGAGATTTTATGTACCAGTTTGGAGTTACAGAACTACTGAATAATAACTAGTATATGCAAGTTGTTATATATTCTTATTGCATTGAAGACCGCAATTTGAACCACAGCCAAAAAGAGAGAGAGAGGTGACAAAAGTTAAAATTTCTAGCCAACAGAGTTAGCCCAAATTGATTATGTGACGTACCAGGAACTTTGTGACTGACTCTGGTCTCGAACAAGACGCGGCAAGTGTCACAGTAGACATAGCCTTCGACGAAGAATTCATCTTTCTGGCAATTGGCGAAGCCAGCAAAGGCCAAGAGGCAAAGAGCGGAAGTGATTAAGGCTACAAAAGCCTTTGCCATTTTTATTTTTATTTTTTTAATTTATTTTTTCCTTTTTTGTTTTGTTGCGATGGTTTTTTGGGGGGTGCTATGGATCTTGAGGGTACGAGGAGTCCATTTTTATAGTAGTTTTTCAGAGAAAAGAGAGGTCATCTGTTATGTTTGTGTGGTAAGTGAAAGTTCTTGTGGTTCTCCACACATTTGTGAGATTTTTAGGGAGAGATTGACTCGTTCAAAGTTTTGCTATTTTTAACAAAAGGAAATGGATCCTCTTTCTCTCTCTAGTTTGACATTCGACCCACGGAAGAGTTGTTTCATGTCCATAGCACATAATTAGGTGGTATTTCAAAGGAAAAATTATTGATTGCTTCAGGGTATGACATGGTTATATTCATGACCATTCATAAATTCTCATATTTTTTTTATATTCTTCAATTGCTCAATATAAAATTGTACATTTAATATCCTTCATCGCTGAGTCAAAGAAAACGACTTTTTATCCGATTCAAAGTAATTAAAAATTATTAGATTTTTTTATTTTTTTATAATTCAATATTTGGCTTGTCGCATCAATTAATCCTGAAGATCAATTCCACCACTTATTCGTAGAATCTCAAAAAAATTTAAAATCTTAAAATTGCACTTACAAAGCTTCAAACATAAGACTTTAAAGGAAGCACACTATCAAATCCCAAATATTCACTATTAAACCAAACCATTGGGATTATTACAAATCATTAGATTATGTTTCTGCTTATGGATTAAGACGAAAAGAATCAGATGGAACCAAGTGAAATTGTTTTTTTTATTATTATTAATAGTTGTGCACATGCATGCGTTCGCATTTTATATTTAAATTTTTGGTAGTTTTGTAAATTTTTGGTAGTTTTGTGATCAAGAAAAATTGATTAACAGTTTTGGGTGATGGGATAAGGAGGAAAAATCATTATAATTGTGTGTGTCAATTTCTGACCACACTGCTAATCAAGCACTCAGCTGGAGAATACAAGTAGAATAGATTAAAGCCGAACGACCTGCAATAGAAAAAAGAGATTCCGACTGTAGTTCGTCCACCCGGGGGCATTCCGATGATTAAGTCAGTAATCAAAATGTCTCTCAAAGATAATCAATAGTGCTTACTCACTGTTCTGAATATAAATTGCGTACCTTAGACCCATGGAGGTGCCTTTCTTTTATAACCAACACAATCCTAGTCTAGATAGAAGCCTAGCTTCAATAGACTTCTGCTCAGTGCTTAGCTTGGACTCTCCAATAGATAAAAATAAACTCCCTAAGAGCTTTATCCTTATCCAAGCTGAAGTCCTTCCTCATTCTAGGACTCTTGTCTCTTATCCGTTTATCCCGGACTCTGATATCTTTGGATATAACCTCGGCCTAGCCGAGATCACCTCGGCGTCGCGACCAGGACACGTGGCACCTCGGCTGACACGTCGGCGTCACCTTGGCCACGTGCTAGTACTCAAAAAATATATCCCCACAACTGCCCCCTAGGCTCTATTACCTCGGCATCCTGAGGTGATGGAACTTATTTCGTTATATCATATAGCATGTCGGCTGTCTTGCTGTATCATCTATTTACTGAGGTCATAATATGTCGGCTTCACACGACTAGGTCCAGCCGAGGTCACTTGCTTCTTTAAACCAAGAACTCCAAGAGTTTTTATCACGCGTATGAGTTGTCACGCAAAATAAATCAACCGTTTCTGCCACGCGTCTTCCCCTCACTGGATCGTACTGAATATGCGCTTGTAAGTTGAATTTTTCTCACGTGCGCCGTCTGACGTATACGTCGTTTTACGCACATTAATTGTCTTTTTGCCGCCGTTTCGAGTTTAGAAAAAACTTCTTTTCTTCTTTTCGTCTCTTCATTTTACACCACCGTTTCTGAAGTTTTTCCTATCTCTAACTTTTTCTCCCAGAATGCGCCATTGTTACAGATTTTCAAGCTCTGTAACTGTTTTCATTCATCTGCTTCGGTGAAGCTTTCGCTGTCCTCTTCTGATTGCAACCACCTCCTGACTCCTACGTTTTCAATACCGGTTTCACTCTTCTGGTAAGCTTTTGTGTCCTCCTGGTTTCCAGTTTCTTGAAAAAACTTTACCTTTTTATTTGTTGCCATTGCTGTTTGAGTATGTTTGCTTCGTAATTTTGTTTTTGCCCAGTCCTTTCTTGAATATTCACATACTGCTCACAAATTTGTTCACTTTTGCCACTGTTCTTGGCCTGGTACTCTTGCACACACTCTGTCACACTGTTCTTGATGATTCACCACTGTTCTTGATTCTGAATCATTGCTCTTGTTTGTGTTTTCTGTATTTTCTCCAGATTCTTGCCTTCAATCTCCGTTTGTTTAGACTTAGGTTTGAGATTTGCCCTAGAACATACGAATCTTAGGGAAAACTGAAATGAATACCCCTCTGATCTTCACAAATTCTTACCCCAGTGTGAACTTTAGGTTTTGCCGAGGTCTTCTGAGCCTTTACAGAACACTTTATTTCCAATTTATACACCTTCCGCCTAAGCCGACGTCATGGGTATGTGGAAGCATAGGGTAGACACCTTGACCAAATTAGAATACTTTAGGCGGGAGTTTTTCATCCCTGCCAATGCCCACCTCAGGTTGGCAGGGGAGGAGGATTCCATTATGTCCGATGTGAACCTCATGCCCTTCCCAGTAGTGGCCTTCATCGAGTGTAGATTTAGGTTTCCACTTGACACCTTTTTCCGAGAAATCCTTCTCTACTATAAATTGAACCCAATGCAGCTTGCCATTAATTCTTACCGAGTCATAACTGGAGCAATAGCCTTAGACAAACAAGAGAATGCTAGAGTTACTCTTGCCGATTTCTAGTACTGCTACATTATGTGTCGCCTGAAATCGGAAAAAGGCCACATTTATTACCTCAAGCCGAAGTCCACTGAGTACAAGCTCATTGCTGACCTCACAGACTCAAACAAGGGTGCTGGAGACGATTACTTCATCGTCTCGGGCAACTGGGAGTTTCAGCCCAACGATGACCTCCACCTTTATCCCCTAAGCTGAACAATTTTCGGGAAAGGAGATGGTAAGGGCCAAGTGTCACTTTTTCTTGCTCTCTTTTTTAAAGTTTTCAATACTTTGTTCTAATGTCTGTGCTTTTCATTTTGCCGTTCTTCCTCAGCCACCAAAGGGCTTTCGCAAGTCTTTCTTCTCCAGCAAGGACTTGAAGAAGCTATTGGATTTGCCAGTTCATAAGCGGAGAGCCCCACTACTACTCAACTTTATTCCCACTTACAAGTCAGTTCTTCTTGACGTTCTAAAGAAGAAGAAGAAGAGTCAGTCTCCTCCGTCCGCCACCACTCTCCCAACAGCCTCATTATCTCGGCCAGATCAAGGGTCAACCTCAGATCCAGCAGAACAACCATCTACCTTCGCTCCACAGTTGATCCCACCATCCCAACGCCGACGACGACGACAAACTGTTTTTGCTGCTGAGATGGGCCGCCAGAAAGCAGTTGCTAAAGACCTCTTGGCCAACATTCCATCCACCGTAGACGCCCAACCAGCGCAGTCCCAGCCTCCACCAAAGCCAAAGCCAAAAAGAATAAAGAAGGCTCAGCCAAAGGCAACGATGACTCAAATTGATACTGAGGACACCTTGCCAATTTCAAAATTGGCTGAGAGTGATAAGTCTCATTCTGCTGCCGAGAAGAGGCCCGCCGAGGCCTAACCATCTCAATCCACTCGGTCAAAAAGGCCGAGGTCTGAATCTGTAACAGCTTCGGGCTCCATGAAGTTTGACTACCCCTGGGCCCCCCAAATCACACTGGAGGACAAGCTGGTCAGAGCTGGTGATAGTGCCGATGACGTTAACGTCGGTGCTGCCCTTAGAACAGCTTTGCTCCTTCCTGGAGATCTCGACCGAAACGCCGAGATGAGTGAGTATGAAAACTTTGCACTGATGCTCCAGCGTTCTGTTCAAGTAAGTCTTCACACTTGGTATCTTTCTTTCTTTCTCTTTTTTATACTTAGAAAATTTTCTAATAACTTCTGCTCTGTCCATTTTTTTTCAGTCAATCCAGCACGCCCACTCCTTCTCAGTGTAATCTTTTGAGACAAGGAAGGTGTTGGCCGACAAAACTAGGGAGGTTGCTAGTCTGCAGAAGACCAATAAAAGGACCGAGGCAAAAATGAAGACTTTAACAGACGTGGTCGAGGAAAAGGCAGATGCTGCTGATGCCATAACTAAGGTTCTTGAGGCCCAGAAAAAAAGAGACCGAAGAAAAGACGATCGAGGCCCAGAAAGAGCTGCAAGATACCTTGGCCAAAAAAGACGTTGAGCTCAAGGCCGCCGATGAGAAGGGATACAATGAGGGGGTGGCTGATGTCACGGCGGACTACGAGAAACAGGTGAAGCAGGCATGCAACAAGGGTTTCACCCTTGGTTGGATGACTTTACTGAAAAAGCTTGAAATCCCCGAGGACTCCCCCCTCAAGAACACCAACGTCTTCGCCCTGCCATTCCCCCAAACTTTAAGCCAATCCGACGATGATTCTGAGTCTGAGGAGGAAGCTTTGGTGAGAAAGTCAAAGGAAGCTGCTGGGGCCAAGTCCCCTACTCAAAATGAGCAAGTCCTGGACTTGACTCAAGATAAGAAGGGTAAGGAGGTTCCCAAAGACGCTACTCCTGAGAAGGCAACGTCGGACGCGCCTATTGCTGATAAGAGCTTTGACCAAACCCTTGAAGAAATAGACGTCGAGCTCGCGGCTAAGAAGGCCGCCGAGATGTCTTCTCAGCAGACCTCCGAGCTCTAGACCCAACTTGCCAGTGGCGCCGAAGAATCTTAGTTTTATGCTTTTCTCTTCTTTCTGTACCTTGTATTTTTTCTTTCTTTGAAACAATGCAAGCTCTCAATGTGACCGGTGTTCCTTCTTTTGAATGTTAATACAACTTTCTCTCCTGAATGTTTGTATCTTTGTCTTCCTTTTACTGTCTTGTATGATTCTATACTTAGAATAATTTTGCATGCTTTCAAGCATACACATTATCTGTGTAATTTCCTCGGGGTAATATACCTTGGTAAGTACATAAGGACTTCTCTTAATGCAACCTTGGCTTTAACTTGTAAATTTTTTCACAAATTTCAACAAGTGTTCAGTTCAACTTCAACTTGTAAATTGTTTACAAATTTCAACAAGTGTTTAAGCAGTTTAACTTCAACTTGTAAATTTTTCACAAATTTCAATAAGTGTTAAACATGATCTCGGTTTAACTTCAACTTGTAAATTTTTCACAAATTTCAACAAGTGTTTAAGCATGATCTCGGTTTAACTTCAACTTGTAAATTTTTCACAAATTTCAACAAGTGTTTAAGCATGATCTCGGTTTAACTTCAACTTGTAAATTTTTCACAAATTTCAACAAGTGTTTAAGTATGATCTCGGTTTAACTTCAACTTGTAAATTTTTCACAAATTTCAACAAGTGTTAAATATGATCTCGGTTTAATTTCAACTTATAAATTTTTCACAAATTTCATCAAGTGTTAAACATGATCTCGGTTTAATTTCAACTTGTAAATTTTTCACAAATTTCAACAAGTGTTAAACATGATCTCGGTCTAACTTCAACTTGTAAATTTTTTACAAATTTCAACAAGTGTTAAAGATGATCTCGGTCTAGCTTCAACTTGTAAATTTTTCACAAATTTCAACAAGTGTTAAACATGATCTCGGTCTAACTTCAACTTGTAAATTTTTCTCAAATTTCAACAAAAGTTAGACTGATTTTAGCTTGTATATTCTACCTTGCCAGGAACCATTTTCCAACTTTCTGCCCCCTAATGTGAACTTAAGTTCCACTTGGGTTCTCATTATGCATGTATTCTAGAAACATCATCAACTATTTTATCAGTCACAAGTGTGAAAAATCAAGCTTTATTTATTACTTCAGCTAATAACAAAGAACAAGAAAAGTTAATGATAAAAAAACTTAAGATTGCAAGTATTCCAGGGCCTTAGCAACTCTTTGCCCTCATTATCTTTAAGCCGATATGCCCCATTGCCCAGTACCGAGATGATTCTATAGGGTCCCTCTCAATTTGGGCCAAGCTTGCCCTCTCTGGGATCCTTCTTGTTGCCGATGACTTTTCTCAAGACGAGGTCAACGATTTGAAACTCCCTTGGGTTGATCTTCTTATTATAAGCCCTGGCAAGCTGCTGCTGGTATACCGCCAACTGAATTGCAGCTCTCTCCCTTTTTTCTTCAGCAGATCCAGATATCAGGCTAATAATACATCATTAGTTCCGTTCTCTACTCCCTGGGTTCTGATTCTTAGGATGCCGACTTCAGGAGGAATGACTGCTTCTGTGCCATAGGCCATGGCAAATGGGAATTCTCCAGTTGATCTTCTCGGCGTAGTTCGATATACCTAGAGTACACTTGGTAGTTCATCTACCCACTTCCCCTTTGCTGCTTGCAGCCTCTTTTTAATCCCATCCAAGATGACTTTGTTGGATGCTTCTGCTTGTCCATTGCTTTGAGGAAAGCTTGGGGTTGAAAAATAATTCTTGATTTTGAATTTTGCACAGAAGCTCTTGATTAGCTTACTATCAAATTGTGTTCCATTGACGGCAACTATTGCTCTTGTAATCCCAAATCTGGTGATAATGTTTTTCCATATGAAGTTCTTCACATCCACGTCTCGGATCTTGGTAAGGGGTTCAGCTTCTATCTATTTGGTGAAGTAATCTGTTGTTACCAGCAGGTACTTCCTTTGCCCAGTTGCTTGGGGTAGTTTTCCAACAAGATCCATGCCCCATTGGGCAAACGGCCAAGGACTGGATACTAGGTTCAAGTCTGCTGCTGGTTGGTGTATCAATGGTGCAAACCTTTGGCACTTTTCACACTTCTTGACATAGGCTTCTGTATCTTTCTGCATATAGGGCCACCGATATCCTTGGGTAATGGCCCTATGAGCAAGTGATCTGCCCCCAGTATGGCTTCCACATATTCCTTCATGTATTTCGTACAAAAAATCTTCCACTTGTGAAGGATGTACACACCTTAAAAGGGGTCCAGTGAAGGATCTTTTGTAGAGATGTCCCTCTGCTGTCAGATTGAATCTTGCCAACTTTAATCTGATCTTGTGTGCCTCTTTGTGATCATCTGACAGTTTTCCTTATTTCAGGAAAGCTATTGTTACATCCATCCAGCTTGGTCCTATGTCCACACACATTGCTTCACGCTCTTTGGTCAGTGGTTCGATGCTTGGGCCCGATAAGTAGTCAACCATTATCGTCTTTGTCTTTCCAGGTTTTATGGCACTAGCCAGGTTGGCCAGGGCATCGGCGTGACTGTTACCATCTCGGTTAATCTGCTGTAATCGACAGTTCTAAAACAAGGCCACCAACCTGCCTACTTCCTTTGCGTATGCCGACATATCTCGGGTTGCAAATTCCCCTGTTGCTTGGTTGACTATAAGCTGAGAGTCACAGAAGACTATCACCTCATCTGCTTCTACTGCTACTGCCAGTTTCAGTCCTGCAATCAGTGCTTCATACTCTGCTTCATTGTTTGAGGCCTTGAATCCCAAACGAATAGATTGTTCTAGTATCTGTCCATCTGGAGATACCAGTACTACTCCTGCCCCCGCTCCTTGTCGGTTTGAACTTCCGTCAACAAACAGTGGAAAGGAGTTGCCGATGTAAATGCTACAGGGCCTGAGTTTTTCTTCCTTCCTTTGTTCTAGTTCCTTCGGCTGGGCTCTTTTTTGCTCGCTTGTATATCGTACACCTCGGCTCAACGGAGCCCGAGGTACGATGGCTCCTGGAGTGAACTCGGCCACAAAGTCGGCCAAGACTTGGCCTTTGATTGCTGTTCTGGGTCTGTATTCCAGGTCATACTGGCCCAAGGCTACTGCCCACCTGGCTATTCTACCTGTCAGATCTCCTTGCTGTAATAGGGACTTCAAAGGATGTTCAGTCAGCACCACAATTTTGTGGCCTTGAAAGTAATGGTTCAGCTTCTTTGAAGCCAATACTAAGGCCAGTGTTAACCTCTCCAGGGTAAATAACTGGTTTCTGCATCAGCCAGGGTTTTACTTACATAGTAAACAGCTCTTTGTTCCCCTTTTTCTTCTCTGATTATCATTGCGCTTACCTCATGTTCCGAAACTGCTAAGTACAGGAACAGCTCCTCTCCAGGTTCTGGATTTGAGAGAACTGGAGCCGTGGTCAGATACTTCTTCAAGTCGGCCAAGGCGACTTTGCATTCTTCTGTCCATAAGAAGTCTGTGGCCTTTTTCACTAAGCTAAAGAAGGGTTTGCATTTGTCAGAACTTTTACTTATGAACCTATTCAGGGCTGCAGCCCTTCCTGTCAACATCTGTACTTGCTTCGCCTATGTGGGGCTTTTTAACTCTAGAATGGCCTTGATCTGATCTGGGCTGGGCTCAATGCCCCTTCTGGTCCCCAAGTACCCCAAAAACTTACCAGATCCAACTCCAAATGCGCATTTTGATGCATTAAGTCAGAGCCGGTATGTTTTAAGGATATCGAAAATTGCTTTTAGGTCGGCCAGATGACCCTCAGGTTCTTTGGTACTCACGACCATGTCATCAATGTAAACTTCCACTGTTCTGCCAATTAGATGTTTGAACATCTTGGTTACCAATCTCTGGTAAGTTGCTCCTACGTTTTTCAACCCAAAAGGCATCACTTTGTAGCAATACAGCCCTTTTGGGGTGGTAAATGCAGTCTTCTCCTCATCTTGGGGGTACATGGCTATTTAATGGTACCCCCTGTAGGCATCTAGGAAGCTCATCCTTCCATGCCTTGAAGTGGCATCCACCAGTTGGTCAATCTCGGGTAAAGGAAAACTTTCTTTGGGACAAGCCTTGTTTAGGCTGGTAAAGTCCACGCAGACCCTCCATTTACCATTGTTTTTCTTTACCACCACTGTATTTGATAACCATGTCGAGTAATTTACCTCTCGAATGGCTCTGGCCTCCAGAAGTCTGTCTACTTTTTCTTCCACTGCCTCAACATGCAGCAATGTCGGTTTTCTTGCCCGTTGGATTACAAGTTTAGCCGACCTGTCTACGTTCAGTTTATGGCAAGTGACCTCGAGGTCAATGCCTGGCATTTCATAAGGTGTCCAAGCAAACACTTCAATGTTTGCTCTCAAGAAAGCATCCAGTTCTTTTTCTTCTTCTTTGGCTAAGCCCGAGCCGAAAAGGAAGAAGCGTCCTTCGTCTCCTTGCTGGACAAGGATTTTCTTTAGGGCTTCTTCACTCTTCTCGGCTAGCTCCTTGCCGACGTCCTCTAGGACCTCCACGTCTTCATCTTCGATCTCTACCCTTTCTGGTTCTCGTATGCTGCAGGTGGATTTCATTGCCGCCATGGAGTAGTTCTTTGCCTGCAGCCGATCTCCTCCGACCTCCTTTATCTTATGCTCTGTTGGGAACCGTAATAGTTGATGCAATGTTGAGGGAACAACCCCCATTGCATGTAACCATGGCCTTCCTAGGATAACGTTGTAAGGGGAAGGTGTGTCGATTATGGTGAATTTTGTCTCTATCTTCTTGGTGCTAGCCTGCACATCCAAGTTTATTGCTCCCAGTGGCCATGTCGGCGTTCCATTGAACCCAACCATTGGTCCATTGGATTGCTTCATATCATCTGGGTGAAGGCCAAGCTCCTTGTAACATCTGACATACATGATGTCACAAGAGATGCCTTGGTCAATTAGAATACGCTTCACTTGGCACTCCCTAACCTGGAGGAATACTACCAAGGCATCGTTGTGCGGATGTTGTACCATCTCCAGGTTGGCTTCAGTAAAGGACACTACAGGTCCCTGGCACTCCTCGGCCCGAGGTCTTTTCTCCTGGACCTGGTACACATACTGCAAGTGCTTCACCTTCTGGGTCTCCCCCTGTATTTCATTTCCGTTGACCTTTGAGTGAATTATATTAATTACCTGAGGTCCGCCTGCCTGCGGCTGCTGTGCTAGAGGAGGTGGAGCTGCTGGTGCCTGAGGCAATCTTATCTATTCTTCCCTTGTCCTGACCTCATCTACAAGGTCCCTTAGATGGCCTTGCCTTACCAGGTCTTCTAGGTGTGACTTCAGGGCTCTGCAACCCTGAGTCAAATGCCCATCTTCATTATGGTAGACATAATGCTTACCAAGGCTCCTTCCCATAAACTTTCCTGGTACCCTAGCTGGTGCTCTGAAATAGGGTTGGGTTCGGATTTTATCCCGGACTTTGTGAATTGGGACTTAGAATACAGTTGTGACTACCTGTGCGGTTCTCAGTCCTATCTCTTGTTTGTTGGATCCATTGTTACCTCGGCCTCGCTTCGGCGAGCCGTTTACTTTCTCTTACTTTGTCGCCTTAATCCCTGGCGTGTCCTCCTCGGCTCTAGCGTATTTCTCAATTTTAGCCATGAGCTCCTCCATGCTTTTTGGCAATGTTTTTTGCCAATGACTTTCGTAGTGCACAATCATCTTTTAGGCCGTTCTTGAAAGACACGACCGTCACCTCTTGGTTGCATTCGGGTATTTGGTTGAACACCTCATAATACCTTTTTGCGTAGGCCCTAAGGCCTTCATCCTCACTGATTGTCAGAGCCATCAGGGCGTCTACCCTTAATGGCTGTAGTTTGTTTGTCACGAACCTGGCCACGAACATCTCGACCAGGCCTTCCCAGGTCTTCACACTTCCCTTCGGTAATTTGTGAAACCAATCCGATGCAATCTCCCCGAAGGATGAGGGGAACACCTTGCAGAGCAATGGCTTGTTCCCAGTGTACAGTGCCATCGAGTTCAGGTATAATCCGATGTGAAAGTTGGGGTCTGACTTCCCATCGTACATCTGGAATCTCAGTATACTGAATCTTTTTGGTGCCTCAAATTTGTCTAACTTCACCAAGAATGGTGTTCTCGGCTTAACAGGGGAAGTTACCTCGGCATTTTTTTGCTTCCTCTTGAGGTAATCTCTTAAGTCCTCCTTGGTCCACCCAGTAGCTCGGCTACCTCCTGATTTCAATCTTTTAGGTGCACTGCTCTCAGCTTCGTTGTGAGCCCTTTTCGACATTTCTTCATTAGTTACGTCGAAGCACAACTCCTGTCTTTGAACATACCGATGTTCTCTGGGGTCTGCCTCCTTGGTGCGATGTGTCCTTCGAGATTCTTCCCTTCTCGACTCTCCTCGCCTGACCTCTCTCGACGACCGGTGAGAGTATTTTTCGCTCCTGGCGTGCTGGGGGGCTACAGGGATTGTTTTTTGCCCTCCCTTCTGGGCATTGGCCGCTGGAATCGGCGTGTCTTGTAGCGGGAATGGTGGCTGCATGACGTTGTTTTGCATCATGAAATTGACGACCGACTGCAGGTCTGCCAATTTGTTCGCCATGGTCTTTACCTCATCGTCCCTCCGCAGGCATCTTTCTTTCCATACCTGGAGGTCGTCCTCGTTGTAGTACCCGCTTTGGTCTGTTTTCTTTGGTACGTCGCCTTCTTGGCCGACGTCCTTTCCTTCGTGATTCTGGTCACGAGTTTCTTCGTTGCAATTGTCTTCTTCGACGTCGAGGTCGACAAGTCTCCCACTCCCAGTAGGAGTGTTATCCTCAATCTTCTCTTTCTGTCCGTCGTTGGCCATCTATTCTCCTTTCTTTCTCACAGACGGTGCGAAATTGTGTGTGTCAATTTCCAACCACGCTGCCAATCAAGCACTCAGCTGGAGAACACAGGCAGAATATATTAAGCCCGAACGATCTGCAACAGAAAGAAGAGATTCCGGCGGTGGTTCGTCCACTCGGGGGCATTCCGATGATTAAGTCAGTAATCAAAATATCTCTCAAAGATAATCAATAGTACTTACTCACTGTTCTGAATATAAATTGCATACCTTAGACCCATGGGGGTGCCTTTCTTTTATAGCCAACACAATCCTAGTCCAGATAGAAGCCTAGCTTCAATGGACTTCTGCTTAATGCTTAGCTTGGACTCTCCAATAGATAAAGATAAACTCCTTAAGAGTTTTATCCTTATCCAGGCTGAAGTCCTTCCTCATTCTAGGACTTTTGTCCCTTATCCGCTTATCCCGAACTCCGATATCTTCGGAGATAACCTTGGCCTAGCCGAGATCACCTCGATGTCACGACTAGGACACGTGGCACCTCGGCTGACACGTCGGCGTCACCTTGGCCACGTGCTGGTACTCAGAAAATATATCCCTACATTAACAATTATTAAATATAATAATTATTGAATGAGAACACGTGACAGTTACAAAGGGAAAAATGATATTCTTTAAAAAAAAAAAAAAAAAAAGCCTTACGTATAGGTTCTAATAGGTAGATGTATTGTCCAATAGGTCATATGATAATTAATGGTATTTTTTATTAAATACTATTTAAAAACGTCACTAATTGTTAATTTTCTACGATAATTTGAAAATTGTTACAAAAAATGTCATTAATTATAAGTTTTAACGACAGTTTCAAAAAATTGTTTCAAAAAAGTCACTAGTTTTTAACTTTTAGTGACAGTTTGAAAATTTTATCACAGAAAAAGTCACTAATTGTAAATTTTAGCAATAATTTATACAAACCGTTACAAAAAAAGTTACTAATTGTTAATTTTTAGTGACATATATAACAAATCATCACAAAAAATTATTTGGGTAAATTATACTTTGCACCTTTACACTTTATACCAAATCTCACTTTGGTCATATGAAATCGTAACAGTCAACTCCCTACACGTTTGGTCAAATCTCACTTTGGTTTTCATACATGAAATCGTGACAGTTAACTCCCTGCACTTATAAAATCGTGACAATGAACTCCTTACACTTCTAGTCAAGTGTTAATATCTCCCTTTTTGTTACTCCATTGTATAAATCTTGAAGTCAGTAATGTGACTAGCATATGACTACAAAATGAGGGCAAAAAAAGAAAATCACACAAATTTCCTATCTATATACATTTCGTCCCAAAATTTACATTAAATTTTGATTGTGTGGGGGCCAAATAATGGAAAGATCAGATGGTATGTATCTTTGGAAGACTGATATGAATCGACTATATCCTACAAGAGCGGGGAGCCGAATAGAATATATGTGTCGAATAAAGTATAAGTACTTAGGGCCGAATAAAGGAAGGGACAATGATTAAAAAGTAGGCCCTGGCCCCGAGGATCAAGAAGAACAGGTACAAATACAGGAACAACGGCTATAGAAAGGTATGTAAGAATAACTTCACAAAGACTTAGAAAGTAAGCTATCCTGAGTGTCTGAACTAACTTGTCCGTCGAAGTGCTAATTTCGGCATCCCCGACCGGAGTGCTTGTATCTTTTCAGGTGACTAGCTGAGGATCGCTAGCGTCTCCCAAGATCCGAAGAGTATTTCCAAACCACTTCCCCACAATTGGCGCCGTCTGTGGGAATACTCAAATACATCCATGGCAGGCGTGACGGAAGATCCTCTGGTAGCCATTGACGAGACCGCACAGGGAGATAACCTCACTCTAGCAAATATGCTCAGAAAAGAAACCATTGCTGCAAGACGCGCCTTGAACTTCGACTCACCAACGACCTCAGCGCAAGAGACAATGCAAGCAATCATCGAACAAGCAAAACAGAATGAACAAAGGCTGGAGAACATGATCGTTGAAAACGAACATCTCCGTCAAGATTTGGCCCTCGAAGTCGCAAAATCGAGAGAAGCCATGTGTTAAGATCCCGAACGACCTCCGAGGGCCGGTGGACAACGACCTCGAGCTCGACCAAAGGATACCGATAGCGACTCCAACTCATTAACCACAGAGCTCAACAAGAAGGGACGATCCGAAACTTCCAGCTCCTCCGAAAAGAGTCTGCATACAAGGAACAAGCGTAGGAGGAGCAGTTCAGACAAAGAGGACCAGCACGATCCTTTTGTCCGACGGATTGCAAGGGCAACTCTGCCTAAGAAGTTCAAAGCTCCGTCATTCACTCTTTACGACGGAAAATCAGACCCCACTGATCATATCCGTCACTACAAGCAGGCCATAACATTGCATGCAGACAATGAAGCCCTCATGTGCCGAATATTCCCTAGCAGCCTGGGGCCGTTAGTTGTCAGGTGGTATTACAAGCTGGAGCCGGCCTCGATCAAAAGCTTCCATCAATTACAAAAATCCTTCAGGGCCAGGTTCATCACCAACGAGGTGCAGCCGAAATAGGCCGACTCTCTCTGGGCTATGCAGATTCAGTCAAGAGAAACGCTCAGAGCGTATTCAGCGCGCTATTAGGAGTGCTTCAACCTCGTCGACGACGCTTGCAACGACTCCATGGCCATCACCGCCTTCAAAATGGGACTACATCTTGACAGTCCCCTTTGCAGTTCCCTGACCAGAAGACCCCCCAAAACAGTCTGGGCATTGATGAAGAAAGTTGAAGAGTATTGCAAGGTGGAAGACGATGCCTTGAGAATAAAAGCCGGCCAAATATCCAACAAAACGGCCCCCCTTGAAATTGCTCAACCAATAAGTTCCGCGCCACCTCTTAGCCCAGAGCCTCGGCAACGCGCTAAACAAGAAAAAAGATGGGATACTCGTCAATCAAGCGATCAATGCTCCCACCGGACGAATGAACAACTGCAAGTCAACAGCAGGCGTTCGAGACGTGCCGACAAGAACTATACAGAGATGTCAGAACCGATCGCTGCAATAATGACCAAAGTCCAACACCTTCCATTCTTCAAATGGCTGTCAAAGATGGTGGGGTCGTCCGACATGCGAAGAAGGGATAGGCGATGCGAATATCACAAAGATCACGGCCATGAAACAGAGAGTTGTTACGCATTAAAAGATCACCTAGAAAAACTGGTGCAAGACGGCCGACTGCAACAGTACGTGAGAAAGGGAAAGCCAACCACGGCACTAGCCTTGAGGCAGGGCTCACCTCCACTTGGCGTGATCCATATGATCTACAGCCTGCCTGAACCCCCAGCCGTGCACACAATTCAATCGTATCCAATCCCCCAAAAGCAACGTATTCCGACTGAATGGCCCAAAGAAGCTCCGACAATTACTTACAATGACTCCAATCTTAGCGGCACAACAGCTTCCCACGTCGATCCGTTGGTCATTAAATTACGCATAAATCGGCTCACCATCGAACGCATTCTCATAGACCCGGGGAGTACTTCAGAAGTTATGTACTACCAAACTTTCACCAAACTCGGCCTCAACAAGTCAGATTTGTCTCCGTCGCCTTACCCATTGTTCGGTTTTAATATGAATCCCGAATATCCGTTAGGGAAGATCATACTACCTGTTCGAGCGGGTTCCAGAACGGTCGAAGTAGAATTCCTGGTCGTAAAGCTCCCTTCGCCGTATAATGTCATCATGAGGCGAACCTGGATACATATGATGAAGGCCGTTCCAAGCACTTATCATCAGCTTGTGCGCTTCCCGACAGCCCATGGCATTGAAGAAATCCGTGGCTCCCCCCAATCAGCACAAGTAGAGACTTAATGAAAACCCTATCACTGACCCGATCTGTGGGTTTTGATACTTGTATATGTATCACTTCTGCAATGTAAACCATTTTTCTTCGTGGCTCCATTCATCTCTCAAAGTCTCCGGATTCGGAGCTCCCTTTGATGCATGACATCTTAGGGCCGATTAAAGTCTCCGGATTCGGAGCCCCCTTTGGTGCATGACGCCTCAGGGCTGATTAAAGACTCCGGATTCGGAGCGCCCTTCGTGGATATCACGATTGGCCAAACTAAGTCTCCAGATTCGGAGCCCCCTTTGATGCATGACACCTTAGGGCCGATTAAGACTCCGGATTCGGAGCGCCCTTCGTGGATATCACGATTGGCCAAACTAAGTCTCCGGATTCAGAGCCCCCTTTGGTGCATGACACCTCAGGGCCGATTAAAGACTCCAGATTCGGAGCGCCCTTTGTGGATATCACGATTGGCCAAACTAAGTCTCCGGATTCGAAGCCCCCCTTGGTGCATGACACCTTAGGGCCGATTAAAGTCTTCGAATTCGGAACCCCCTTTGGTGCATGACACCTTAGGGCCGATTAAGACTCCGGATTCAGAGCACCCTTCGTGGATATCACAATTGGCCAAACTAAGTCTTCGGATTTGGAGCCCCCTTTGGTGCATGACACCTTAGGGCCGACTAAGTCTCCGGATTCGGTGCCCCCTTTGGTGCATGACACCTCAAGGCCGATTAAAGACTCCGAATTCGGAGCACCCTTCGTGGATATCACGATTGGCCAAACTAAGTCTTCGGATTCGGAGCCCCCTTTGGTGCATGACACCTAGGGCGGATTAAGACTCCGGATTCGGAGCGCCCTTCATGGATATCACGATTGGCCAAACAAAGTCTCCGGATTTGGAGCCCCCTTTGGTACATGACACCTTAAGGCCGACTAAGTCTCCAGATTCGGAGCGCCCTTCATGGATATCCCGACACCTTAGGGCCGACTAAGACTCCGGATTCGGAGCGCCCTTCGTGGATATCACGATTGGCCAAACAGTCTCCGGATTCGGAGCCCCCTTTGGTGCATGACACCTTAGGGCCGACTAAGTCTCCGGATTCGGAGCCCCCTTTGGTGCATGACACCTCCGGGCTGATTAAAGTCTCCGGATTCGGAGCCCCCTTTGGTGTATGACACCTCAGGGCCGATTAAAGGCTCCGGATTCGGAGCGTCCTTCGTGGATATCACGATTGGCTAAACTAAGTCTTCGGATTCGAAGTACCCTTTGGCACGAACAAAACAAAACTCGCCAACATCAGAAATAGGGTGCTTAACTGAGCATATAAAAAATTCAGAATAAGACACAAATAACGTGCTTAACTAAGCATATAAAAAATTCAGAATAAGACGCAAATGTTCGAAATAAAGCTTTTTATTCCATCAAACAGTTGTTGCATAAACGCAACCCGCATTTGAGCATTACAATTTTTATTTAATCACACAGTTGTTACATAAACGTAACTTGCATTTGAGCATTACAATACCCATTTCCAAACTCAAAAGCTAAAAAAGGGAGAAGACGCATTGGTAAAGCAGCAGCGCCGAATCAACTCCCGTCACCCGGAAGTCCTCCGCGGTTTGCAATACCTTGAGCCAACTGTGCCCAAGTCCTCCCTTGATACCATTGACAATGTCAAGGCAAAGATCCAGGACAAGGAAGGATAAAAACCAAACGGTCGTTGCCTTTCCTTTCGGGGTGATCTGCTTCGACGACTTGAAGATTCATGCCAACTTTTGGACGCCCTACTTCCCATACGGATGCGTCCTCTGCCGCCCTCCATGCCAACACCAAGATCGGCTGAACTCTAGTCTCTCTAACTAACATCCCCACTTATCCCACCACACATGAGTGATTGTTTATCTGCGCGAAGTGCCCGCTCCTTTTATTTTCAATATTGGCAGCGATCTCGAGGCCCCAATCTCGAGGCGATTTCACTAACTCTAAACTCCATGAGAAAAATGTCGGTTGACATTCGCCACGGCGTAGTTATCCAAACGACTTTTTGAAGCATGTGCACCGTCCGAAAATCTAGGCGCCGAGCTGAGTTGAATTTGCCGCAGCCACCTTACCCACTGGCTTTTGGCTTCCTCAAGTTACAATAGCCTCATTTAGGGATAAACGGCTATCACGTATGGGTCGACCATGCCAATCAACGTTTATACATTCATTCAAACATATACAGAAACGAAACGCATACATACCAAATACGAACTGCAACAAAATATTTATCATAGAACGCTTTTTATTCGATAAAATAGGCAATATATTACATAGTTTTCAACGCGATCTGCGTTTCAACCTTACAACAAGTACACTTATTCGGCGTCACCCTCATCCTCACTCTTCTCGACTTCAAAAGAAGAAAATGGAAAATGTTTACTGTGGTAGAATGGTGATGCCGAATCAATGCCCGACGCTCGAAGAGCTTCTGCGGCTTGAGATGCCATGATCCAACCGTGCCTAAATCCACGATTTTCACATCGGCAAACTTCTTCGGTAAGTTTTTCCTTTGTCTTTTCGATTCCAACTTTTCGGCTGTCAGGAAAGCCTTTCTCATAGGCCCTCCCCTTCACATTCTCCAGTGCGAACATACTCGCCGTCTCACGATCGGCAAGCACGGAACTGATGAGCCGACTGGTAACCCTTTCTTCCACGATTGGGTTTCCATGCCCGGCAGTTTGTGCCTGGGCCGCCTTGGTCTTCCTTAACTCGCGCTCAGCCGCCTCCGCGCAAGCCTCCAAACTTCGAATACGTTCCTCTTTCTTCTCCATCTCTCGGCGGGCAGCACGTAACCGCATGCCGATTTCATAGGCAGCGTAAAGCCCCTTCACTGCCCCGTGAATGCCTTCGCGAAATACTTCGTAGTCTTGACGACCTACCATCAATTGCTGAACCTCAGGAGGAAAAATTTGTCGAGCAAACTCGACTGCTACATTTGGGTCCCGCACGATCGAATCCGCCTCTGTCATGGGTCTATTCCCCACAAACACCGCAAAGCTTAATGGGCACGGATTCGAGTCAGATCCCTTCTCAACTCGAGGTTGAGAAGACCTGCCCTGCGACTGCTTGTCTCGCCTGGGCGACCTGCTTCGACGTCGAGGAGACTGACGCCTCTCTCGATCCCTGGAACTCCTACCCCCGGCGCGCGAAGGGTCACCACCTCGATGCATGTCTCTACCCAGCTCAGCTAGCGTCTTCGCTTCCCCTCTGCTGTTAAAGAAAAGTCTGTTCAACATTCACACAATTCCTTCAAAAGCTGGAGTCAGTTGTTTACTGTATTCATAAAAGTTGTACCCATAATTATTTATCCTTCACAGAGGCATCACCCTCGAGGCAATTTCATTAATTGTGAAAACCTTAATCGCCCAGCGCCGACTGGATAGACCTGCCAGCACCCGAATGATCATGACCAGCCTGGGGCAAGGGCGAGATAGATTAATGAATCCATTCGGCTTAGGTGCCCCAGTCGGATCACGAATCGACTTCAGAATGATTATGTCCCGCCTGGGGTAAGGAATCTATTCGGCTTAGGTACCCCAGCCGGCTCGTGAATCGATTTCAAAATGATCATGCCCGCTTGGGGCAAGGGCGGGATAGATTAATGAATCCATTCGGCTTAGGTGCCCCAGCTGGCTCGTGAATCGATTTCAGAATGATCATGCCCGCCTAGGGCAAGGGTGGGATAGATTAATGAATCCATTCAGCTTAGGTGCCCCAGTCGGCTCACGAATCGACTTCAGAATGATCATGCCCCGCCTGGGGCAAGGAAACTATTCAGCTTAGGTGCCCCAGCCGGCTCACGAATCAATTTCAGAATGATCATGCCCCGTCTGGGGCAAGGAATCTATTCGGCTTAGGTGCCCCAGTCGGCTCGTGAATCGATTTCAGAATGATCATGCCCGCTTGGGGCAAGGACGGGATAGATTAATGAATCCATTCGGCTTAGGTGCCCCAGCCAGCTCGTGAATCGATTTCAGAATGATCATGCCCGCCTGGGGCAAGGGCGGGATAGATTAATGAATCCATTCGGCTTAGGTGCCCCAACCGGATCACGAATCAACTTCAGAATGATCATGCCCCGCCTGTGGCAAGGGCGTGATAGATTTATCAATACATTCGGCTTAAGTGCCCCAGCCGGCCCATGAATCGACAACAAAACTAAGTTTGCCTCCTCAGGCGCCCGAATGATCATGCACCGCCTAGGGCAAGGGCAGATTAATCATGATATTCAATCATAGAAAGGTCAACAGAGTAGTCATTCTAACTAAAGTAGTGAAAGGCAAACATTCTACACCAACATAACATCACAAACTGCACATTAATAGTGACACAAGAAGACAATTTTCATTAATAAATTGAGCGCAGACAATAGCCAATTTATACATGAAAACTACCCGGAACCAACAAAAGTCCTAAAAACAAAAACATACATTAAAAGGGAAAGTATTTCATAAAATTCGACTAACTCCCAGATCAATCCTCGGGGTCAGACTCAAGTGGCTTAACGTCCACCTGCTCATAAGGAATTGGCAAGGCCAATGTAACCCCAGCGACACCAAGGGCCTTGAGCCACCCGTGTTTGAACCCCCGATTCTCAAACCCGGGGACTTCATCTACGTATTCTTTGAAGGCGGTGCCTTTTCCTACTTCGAATGCGGCAGAAGCCTCAGATTCTGCCTTTTCCTTGGCCACCTTCAACTCTGCTAACTCAATCTCCATCCTGGTAAGCGCCTCCTCGGCTAGCTTAAGCGATTCTTTGCTCACGTTCGCCCTATCTTCGGCTTCAGAACGGTGCTGATCGGCAGCCCGAGCCCTTTCCACTTCGGCTTCGGCTCGCGCAGTCTCCATATTGGCCCTCATCATCTCAAACTCGGCCCTGCTCTTTTGATCGACCACTTCCAACTGCAAACGGTCAATCCTCTCAAGGGCGTCGTGTAGGTGGCAGCCCAAGTTGGCGATCTTGCCGACCGTCTGCAAAACGAGTTGCGATCGTTAGATACCATAGACAACCAAAATCAAAACAAGTCAAAGTTCACCTACCAAAAGGTCCGACTGCGCAGATAGAGCTATGGCCACCAAATCCGGCACGGCATGAAATGACGCCTTATCAGCTGGTAGGGAGACTGACGCTGCCAAGCTCAAGGCTACTGCCGGGTCAGTAATGATGGATGCATCAGAAGGAATCGGCGTGTCTCTAATATTTGGCTGAACAATAAAAGGAACAACCACGTCCGATTCTTCTAAGCGAGGCCTTTTGTCAGCAAGACTATCTTCTGAACCGGCCCCTTCCTCGGCGCTACGCTTCTTGCCCCGCTCTTCCGGAATCAACCGTTCACCAATGACCGATTGTTCGACCTCTTTCGCCTTTTCGGCCTCAACAATCTTAGCCGGCTCTTCAATAACAGGTTCGGAAGACTCAACCAAGGCAGGTCCAGAACGGGCGGCCTTGGCCTTTTTCTGGGCGGCCATACGCTCGGCATTTTTCTTTCGAGCCATCTGCGTGAGGCTTTCCCCCGCCATACCTTCAAAAAAATTGCCGGGTAAATCTCCCAAACCTCCAAAAATATCTCCAAAAGAAAACTCAGCCCGACCCGAAGTGGATGGCGAGGTAGGCTGACTACGTTTGGCTGCCTCAAACGTCGAGTTTAGGGCCTCGTCAACCTCTTCGGCCTCCTCAGCGAACTCTCTGTCTGGTTCGACGACTCCCTCTACCACCTGTTCGACGTCTTGCCCTGAGTTAGAGGCTTCGAGACCAACTTGTCCGAGACTCTTGAAGCTAGGGAAAATAAAAGCCGCAAGCTGTCGATCACCGGATGGAATTGGAATATTGTCAGCGGCTAAAAAAGTAGTGTAAGTAGGCTCGTATCGAAGGACTATGTGGGCCGCTCTTCCTTGCTTCTGTAAGTTCGGGCGGCCGAAGTATCCGAGTGCAGTCGCAACCTGCGAAAGGACCGCGTCGTCGGCCTAAACCAGAATCTTCTTCAAATTACTGTCTGCAAAGGCAAAGGGTTAGACACAGGGGGAAAGCCGAGTAAAAGAAAAGTTCAGTAAAACACAAGGAGGCACGCGGCAACCTGGTTCACCCCTCCATCTGGGAATAGGGTCTAGGTGATCCTTGCCTTCGCCAAATTCCCAGTTCCCTCGGATATTGACCATTATGTCATCCACACGCTTGCTAGAACTGGCGAGCATGGTTACCAAATGATGGTCAGTATCCTTGGCCCTAAGAAAGTACCGCTCAAGCCGATCGGAGGATTTGGCTAAAGCATAGCAGTGCCGAATGGCCGGAACCCCAAGGTCGATCCTGAGGCGCCGGTTCAACTCTACGATCCCCATTACGATCTGAAAAAAGTTCATGTTGGGCTGAGAAGGAATCAGACCCCAATAGTGGAGGACGGCCCTAAGAAATGGATGTAAGGGAAAGCGGACCCCGCCTTCTGCAATGGATAGGAGAGGAAAGACGATTGAATTTTGATCCTCTCTCTCCATATCCAGACTGTTGTCCGTCACTAGAGATAGATGAACATCGGCGGGGATGGAAAAGTGTCGCCGGAATCCGGAGACACGACCCTCAGAAAGGAGGTCTTTCAAGTGTTTGGCCATTTTCACGGGGAATAAAGGGTTCACCAAAATGAAAGTGATAAACAAAAAGTAAGATTGCAAAGAAAAGAGAAGAAGACTTACGATGAACAAGGGAGACGAGGGTAGACAGAGAAGAGTTGCAGAGAATGCGAGTCAGAGAAGGGATATCTGCTGGCGGTCCAAGAGTCTCGAATACTCGACGAACTGTGCATTCGAAAGGACTGAAATTTCAAATCACAATAAATGCGAGACTCAAGGTTGAGGCGGGAAAGCCTAATGATGAACGAAAAGGTGTGCGCATCCTAACATCTATATTGGGGTACGCGAAGCCGCTGACCTATTTTAACCTTTCCAATTCAAGACCAAACACGCCGATTAACTTCCGTTAATGGGGAGTTCGGGGGGCAATTGTGGGGGCCGAATAATGGAAAGATCAAATTGTATGTATCTTTGGAAGACTGATATTAATCAGCTATATCCTACGAGAGCGGGGAGCCGAATAGCATATATGTGCCGAATAAAGTATAAGTACTTAGGGCCGAATAAAGGAATGGACAACGATTAAAAAGTAGGCCCTGACCTTGAGGATCAAGAAGAACAGGTATAAATACAGGAATAACGGTTATAGAAAGGTATGTAAGAATCACTTCACAAAGACTTAGAAAGTAAGCTATCCTGAGTATCTGAACTAACTTGTCCGTCGGAATGCTAATTCCGGCACCCTCGACCGGAGTGCTTGTATCTTTTCAAGTGACTAGCTGAGGATCGCTAGCATCTCCCAGGATCCGAAGAGTATTTCCAAACCACTTCCCCACAGATTGTATTTAGCTAAAAAAAAAACGCAAATTGTAAATGATTAAAGAGATGAACTATGGTTTTGTAAAAATTAGAATAATGAAAATCAGTTTTTCATAGTAACAGAGTCTTCAATTTCTCTACTGCCTTTTTTTTTTTTTTTCCCTTCAAGACCTTTATTTTTTTTACCTCTTCGTCTTAATTTTCAGCATATGAACACACATACACATACGCACATATATATTATATAACTCCTACATACTTATCACGTAGGACAATGTCATGACCCGAACCCGCCCCTATGGGTTAAGGACATAACCGGCCAGCAATCTTGAGATTACCTACGGCCTCGACCAAAACAGACATGACTTGTCAGAGTAAAGGGGCCAAACGGAAGCAATAAATAAAAACTTTGTCCATAGAGCCGTGCTTATATGCACATTAACAGACCATGTTCAGTTACGTTAATAGCCCACATCAAAAGTACAGTTCCACAAATTCATTACAGACAGGATCATCCAAAACGATTCAACCTATGACAGACTATTTACAGATATACATAAAGCCCTTGCCGGCAAGACAAAATATAATTACATAGCAAAAAGGCAAGGGTAGGTCTCAAGAGTGAGACGCAAGGCTGACTTCCGCAAAACTCAGATGTTTTCCTAGCAGACTTCACTGGGGTTGGGTTTGGACTTCCCTTGGCTCACCTACAAACACATGAATGAGCGTGAGCGATAGCCCAGTGAATAATATCAAATATGACAGTTACATAACAATGTAGAACAACATGTTCCAAACGGCCTTTGGCCCAATTCACATTTCTACTTAACATGTATATTATATATATACTTATACAAAATTTAGATCAAGTGATTGTAGTTCCAACGTGCTGGCCTTTGGCCCATTTAGGTTTCTGTTCTTGTCAAAACGGCCTCCGGCCCATTCATTTATGTCAAACGGCCTTTGGCCCATCCATTTATGTCAAAACGGCTTTTAGCCCATTCATTTACGTCAAAACGGCCTTCGGCCCACTCATTCATGACAGAACGACCTTCGGTCCATTCATATTCATCTAAACGACCTTTGGTCCATTCATATACATCAAACGACCTTCGGTCCATTCATTCTTATTAAAACGACCTTCGGTCCATTCATATTCATCTAAACGACCTTTGGTCCATTCATATACATCCAAACGACCTTCGATCCATTCATTCTTATCAAACGACCTTCGGTCCATTCATTCTTATCAAAACGACCTTCGGTCCATTCATTCTTATCAAAACGACCTTCGGTCCATTCATTCTTATCAAAACGACCTTTGGTCCATTCATTGATCCCTGTCAAACTTTTGTCCACAATCCCAATTAACAACCCATAAAGTTTATAAGGGAATAACAATTGGACATTGACAAGCTTTCAAATATTGATATTACTCACAGTGATCGGCTTGTGGATTCGCCCTGGAGCTTGACCCTACACATTCCATGCACACAAAAGGGTCATTAACCATTCAATCCGTCCCTTAATTCACATATTCCTCTTTAGGCTTTATTCTTATCTCATTAACTCATTTATAATGTTTAACACATGCCGAAGAGTGATTACAAGTGAAAGAGAACGGAAAACGAAACACAGAACGCATGAACAAAATTCCAGAAATTAGGGTCCCCGCTCGCGCGTCAATTTACCCGCTCGAGCGGACCCTCAAGGCCTGCAAAAGTACTGGTTGCATGAAAAATACGCTCGAGCGTTAAATAGGGCGCTCGAGCGGAAGGCCTGACAAAATAGCTCCCACGCTCGAGCGTCAACTTCCCCGCTCGAGCGGGAACCATGTCTGCAAAAAAAACTGCTGGGAGCTCGATTTCTCCGCTCGAGCGTCACTTCACCCGCTCGAGCGGACATCGAAAATCTGGGTTTTCCAGATTGAGTTCTTGAGCTTCATCTTGACATTCAAAGGCTCTAAATGCAGGATTTCGGTCCAAACTTCACATAATCATATACTAACATGGTAAAAACATAGAATTACAACATATTGAAGCTCAATTTCATAATTTATCTACATGCATGTCCCAAAATATGTTAAACTCAATCATTAACATAACCAATTCATGCATTCAAACTCATGTCTTCTCAATTTGTACATGCATGTGATGGATTAGCCACATTCTCAATTTAGATAACACCAATGGTGATCAAAACATGAGTTTCCTTTTAACATTTCACATGGGTTATACACATTTGTGCTTAAACATGCAAATTTCAAGGTATTTCTTACATGCATGCACATATTAAGCCTCAATTCAACAAACACAACTCAACTTCATCACAATCTTGTTCTTGATCACCAAGATAGCTTGGACATGCACAAAATTACAATTATAATCCAAGAATTACTCACCTAGGAGCTTGATTCTCACAATCTATGATCAAATCTTGACTTAGGCTTCCAATCTCCAAGTTTCAAGACCAAAGTTGCACAATCCCTCTTTCTCCCTCCCTATAGTCGGCTCTCCCTCTCAAATTGAGTTCAAGAATCAGCCAAAATAAGCTAAGGGAGAGAAATAAGGTGTAGTGCTCCAATATGGCAAGTCCCACTAAGTCAATATAATATTAGTAAATAATTGGGCACCAATTTACCAATTTAATCAACTTAATCTGGTCCGAATCAATTTTTCAATTAAATTTCACCGTAGGCTCTAAAAATTATGCCAATCACAATGGCGTAATCAATTTCGGGTTCTGTGGCCGATAAGGCCCTCGATTAAATTTCCAAAGTTGATTAGTCAAACTGATATTCCTACGGTGAACAGATAAAACTTCAAAATCACATATATTCACATAATGGCACATAAAATCATGATAAACACATAATCCTACTCAATTTAAGGACCAATTAGCATACTACGGAACAGGGGTATCTATTTGTGAAAAATAAGAATGATTTTTCTCTCTTGCCCTCATTTCGTAGTTACATGTTTATTGCATGACTGGATTTTATTAAAAACCTAAACAATGGAATAATAGAAGGGGCAAACTAACACTTGACTAGAAGTGTAGGGGTTGATGTCACAATTCTATGTATAGAGATTAAAGTGAGATTTGACCAAAAGTACAGGGGGTTAATTATCACGATATCATGTGTACAGACTAAAATGAGATTTGGTGCAAAGTGTAGGGGTACAAAGTGTAATTTACCCAAATTATTTTTAACGATAATTTTATTATAACTTATTTTCAATAGGACTTTATAAGAATTAAATCTAATTATTAGGACATATTAATAATTTATCCAACAAAAAAGTATGCTAATGGTGTAAGACCGATTTGTAATGCCTGTAGACACTTAAATTTTTATATGTCTTGATCACTGTCTGATTAATCAAGATGAATAATTTTCTTGATTAATCAAATTTAAGATGGTCAAATTTTCCAAATAGATGTAGGTCCTACTAAAATTATGGATCTTAACCCATTTTAAATTATGGGTCATACCAAAATAAAACTGAACCTATTTTGACAATTGAGTCAACCAAATGTGTGGGGGCCATGAAAATATTTTATCAAAATTTAGTAGAATAATTCAAATTTAAATTTGAATGCAAATCATGTCTATAAGAGAAGAAGTAAATTGCTTGTTTCCTGAAAATTAAAGTCAATTTTGGAGTTTCCAAAATTAACCTTCCCCTTCTAAGCCTATAAATAAGAGGCTCTCATTAGAGGGAAAGGGAACACATTTCTTTGGCTAATGGTCTTGAAGCTTCTAAACAATCTCAAGACTCTACCAAATTCTCTCTTTAAAATTTTCTCTAAAGTTCCTCAAACTTAAAAGAAAGGATTATCAAGCACTCAAAACTTGTGTCAATCCTTTCAAGTTATAAATACAAATTTGGTCTCTCTTTTTAAAGAGGTCATTTCAAGACTTGTTCGAGATCAAACAGTTCAAGCCCGAGATCAAGCCTTTCTTCTCCAAGTTTCTCCATTCGAAGACTTGAAGAAATTCATCAACTTGCCTACTTCAACAACAAGCTTTTATAGCCGTTAAATTGTGCCCATTTCGGAGATTAAATCAGAGGACTTGTTCTTTTGTAATAGAGTAAACCACAGAGAATTGTACTCATTTGTTATAATCAAATAAAATTAATTATTTGTGCATTTATTTCGTGTCTTAATTTCAGGATACGAAATTTGTGTTTACAAATTTTGGCACACCCAGTGGAACCTCTCTGCCTCTCATCTCTTTCTCCTAAAGCATCTTCTCGGAGTCTTGTTTGATCAAGCATAATGGCTTCAAAGAAAGTTCAAATTGCTCCGATCAATAAGAACGCCAACAAGAATGCTGCTGTCACGACCAGCAACAACAACACTTCTACGGGTCCGATCACCCGTAGCAAGACCAAGGCAACCATTGCTCTCGCACTCACGAGGTCATGCCCATCGCCAATGCAACAAAGCAAGCATAAGGCAAGTTTCACAAAACTATCACCGTATCCACGTCTGGGGCTAAGCAAAAGGAAGTGAGGGAATGGAAGAAGTACACTTCTGTCTCGAAGGATTCTCTACCAGAAGGTTTCTCTCTACACCCAACACCCGTAGCTTCTGATACAAACTCAAGTACAGGCTCACACTCAAGATCATCTCCTAGTAGTCCTTAACATGCAATTTCATCGAATCACTTAGATTTGTTTCGCTCGGTGGCTATGCAAGTCATGACCACTGGCACCACTTCAGTGGAAGCACAATTAGCGACCATGACTTGTGCCATTGACAAGCTCACCAAAACTGTAGAAGAGAAAGATCTTCAGATTGCCACCTTGATAAACAAGTTAGAAGCACGAAATGCTGACGAGGCAAGGCAAGACAATTCTCATCAACTTGGCTTTACACCACGAGGCACATTTGTTGAGAAGGTGAACCCTGCGTATGAGTCCAAGCAAGTTGTTGGTGAGGAAACTTGCCATACATCTGTTGTGAGGCAAGCGATTGGCACAAGTAATCAACCAGCATCCATTACTTCTTTGTCTATTCAACAACTCCAAGACATGATTCAAATATTATCCGAGCACAATACGATGGGCCCTCGCAAAGCACTTTCATGTACTCTAAGCCTTACACAAAGAGGATAGACATTCTCAAAATGCCTAGTGGATACCAACCTCCCAAGTTCCAGCAGTTTGACGGAAAAGGTAATCCTAAACAACATGTCGCTCACTTTGTTGAAACTTGCAACAATGCCCAAACAAACGGAGATTTACTTGTCAAACAATTTGTTCGGTCACTCAAAGGAAATACCTTTGATTGGTATACTGATTTAAAGGCTGAGTCAATCGATAGTTGGGAGTAAACAGAACGTGAATTCCTTAATTGTTTCTATAGCACCTGTCGTATGGTAAGCATAATGGAATTAACCAGTACCAAGTAATGGAAGGATGAGCCCGTAGTAGACTACATCAACAATTGGTGTGCTCTAAGTCTAGATTGCAAAGACCGACTCTCTGAGATCTCAACTGTAGAGATGTGCATGCAAGGCATGCACTGGGGACTCCTTTACATCCTTCAAGGGATAAACTATGAACATTTGAAGAGTTAGTTACACGTTCACATGACATAGAAATTAGCATAGCCAACCATGGCGGGAAAGACCTTCCCATTCTTGAACAAAGGAAAGATAACAAAAAAGTGAAAAAATGAGGCAAGCCTTTCAAAGGTACCACCAAAGAAGCAATGGCGGTAACCACAGCTCCAATCAAGATTTCAAAGAAAGACAAGAAGAAAGAAGAAAGGAAGGAAACACGCCCATCTCTAAAGGAACTACAAGAAAAGAAGTATCCCTTTCCTGACTCTAACGTACTAGGGATGTTAGAAGATTTACTTGAAAAAAAGTCATTAAACTCCCCGAGTGCAAATGTCCTGAAGAAATAGGTCGTGTAAAGGATTCGAAATACTTCCACTATCATCAGATAGTTAGTCATCCTACTGAAAAATGCTTCGTGTTAAAGGAATTGCTCGTGGACTTGGCCAGGAAGAACAAAATCCTCTTGGACCTTGACAAATCGACAAAATCCAACCATGCGACAGTTATTGTAGGACCGCCAAATTCTCCATCCTCAAAATCCAAGACAGAAATGTCATAATCTGCAATCCCAACAGTGAAAGCAATTCCCAAAGTCATCCAGTTTGGTTCACTTGAACCTATCATTATTCAAGTTCTAAATCAAGACATGCATATGCATGATGGCTTTGAAGAAGTCTTAACTATTGGAGAAGATGAAAGTTGGACTCTCGTGACACGAAGGAAGGCATGAAGAAGCAAGTCCAAGACTCAACATTTTCCACTCAAGAAAGTAAAAGAAAATAAGAACTCCCATCGACATTCCAAGAAGGAGATGATGGACAAAAGGAAGAATGAAAAAAAGATGCAACAAGAAGATAAATTTCCTAAAGAAAACTCGCATGCCCTAATCATCCTGCAAGACTTCTTCCCCATTGGGTATTTTGGAGATGACTTGGTCGAGGCGGTCTATATGGTTTCAACCATTGAAGCAGATATGGAACAAGCTCACGCCATTAAGGCAACGCCAGATAAGGAGGAAATTGATGTCTTGACAACCTTGAAAGAACTACCCCCACGCTTCAGTTTGCGTAAAGCGTCTCATCTCCCTCGGTCTATACAACTTGCACTTGTTTGATTGTTAGAAGATCCTAGGAAATATGAGTTTGTTGTTAATGAGCTAGACTATCCCAAGGTGAACTCCATCACTTCTGTTCCTTATTGTACAACAATCACCTTCACTGATAAAGACCTTCAACTAAGTGCAAAGACACAATCGCCCATTGTTTGTCTCTGGCTTTATTAGTGAACAAAAAGTTAACCGCATCCTTGTTGGTGGAGGCTAAGCAGTAAACATCATGCCAAAGTTCACCATGAAGAAACTCGGAATCCCAATTGATGAGTTAGCTCGAAGTCGTCTGGTTATTCAAGGTTACAACCAAGGGGGCAACACGCGATTGGTATGATTCATTTGAACCTCACAATTAAAGAACTCATAGCCAGTATTTTGTTTCACGTCATCGGTGCAAGAACGTCCTATAATTTGTTGCTTGGGCGACCTTGGGTCCATGGAAATAGTGTAGTTGGGTCAACTCTCCATCAATATTTTAAATTTGACCAAGGTGGAATAAAGACGGTGTTAGCAGATGACAAGCCATTTACAGAAACTGAGTCTCACTTCGCTGATGCAAAATTTTATTTGGATTCCAATGGGATACCTGAAGTTATTCCAGCTGAAATCCCTTCTACAAAAAAATAGAAAATAAATGAAGAAAAGCAAGATGTGTTAGACTTCTCAAGGGAAGACGTATCAAGTGGCAAAAGAGCACCTAAGGTTGCCTTACCACAAAAACAGCCTTCATCCTTAAAAGGCCATGAATGACACAAGTCTTCAGGTATGTGCCAAAGTCTCAACGGAAATAAGGGCAGTCGCTGTTTGAAGAAGTCACAATGTCCGCAAAAGTTAAAGGAGACTTTGCTCACCCCGCAATAAAAAAAGGTCTGCAGATACTACGAGTAGATGCAACAATACCAATTCCACAGGTGGGATTGTCAAGCCTAATCAAACCTCCATTAAAGTGATTTGCTAGGCCTACACAAAATTCTATCGAACACGGCTCCTTACCTGAAAGACGAATAGAAGGGTTTGATCTACAAGCTTACAAGCTTCTAGCCAAGTCAAGTTATGACTTCGTTGATCCCTTATCACTGGGAGAGTTAAGTCTTGAATTTACAGGTGAGAAAGTTCATGGTCTCAATGAAACTCAAAGAAAGTTAAGGCAACAAGGGTACAGGGTGAGCTCTCCAAAGACCGGAGTCAGATTCATGCCAACTGAACCCATTCGTATTTCTGCCAAGAGAAAATGGAAGAAAGAAGACGTACAACATATCACTATAGAAGAAGTGAAGGAAGACAAAAGTCTAAGCCCAACTCCTCGAGTCTTAGTGTTTGACCGCATTGAAGCTCCTGTACCTTGAACCTCGGTTTTTAATAGGATGAGCACTGTTGATAAGACAGATGAAGGTACAACTTCTCAACCTTCAATTTTTAAGAGATTATGCACTACTAAGGAAGGGGATGAAAAACAAACTTCCTAGTCACGAAAGTCCGTTTTTGCTTGACTTGGTGATATGAATACATCACCTAGAAAAGGAAAGAACCAGAGAAGCACAACAACAATTGAGTTGAATTCTACAAAGGAGGACGATGAAACTCAAAGTTTGATTCCTTCTCGCATGAAACGCCTGACGTCACTTAAAGTTAGTGTTGAAGGTCTACTTAACATCAAAAGGCACACTATGATACTAACTAGAGAAGTTAAGACTCAAGCGGAAAGTAAAAGAGGAGAAGAAATTGAACATGTTGCTTCTCACCATGTAATAGTTGAAGAAGATTCTAGCTCAGATTCGGAGGATGATGATCTCCAAGAACCTTCTCCAGAACTTGAAGATGAGGGGCAATCAACTGTTGACAATTTGAAAGCACTCAACTTGGAAACTCCTGATAACCCTCGACCAGTTTTTGTGGGAACACTCTTAACGCCTGAGGAAGAAATGACATTTTTCGATCTGCTCTTTGAATATAAAGATGTCTTCGCATGGACGTATAAGGAGATGCCAGGTTTAAGTCCAAAGGTTGTTATCCATCACCTTGAGATCAAACATGGTATGCGACCAGTAAAGCAGGCTCATCGATACATCAGACCTGAGTACATCCTTAAAGTGGAAGAAGAAGTCAACAAGTTGATCGAAGTTGGGTTCATACGTGATGTAAAATATCCGACATGGATATCAAGTATGGTCCCAGTAGTCAAGAAGAATGGACAGATTAGAATATGTGTCGACTTTCGAAATTTGAACGAAGCATGTCCCAATGATGACTTTCTGCTTCCTATTATGGAATTAATAATAAACGCCACTATCGAACACGAGGTGTTGTCTTTCATGGATGGGGGTTTAGGATACAATCAAATACGAATTGCACCTGAGGATGAAGAGTTAACTACATTTCGTACCACAAAAGGCATCTATTGTTATAAAGTGATGCCTTTCGGACTCAAGAATGTCGGTGCCACCTATCAACGTGCCATGCAAAAGATCTTCGATGACATGCTCCATAAATTTGTTGAGTGCTATGTTGATGATTTGGTGGTCAAAACTAAGAAAAGGGAAAATCACCTAGAGGACCTTCGTGCAGTCTTTAACTAGCTAAGAAAGTATGACTTGAAAATGAATCCACTCAAATGGGCATTTGGAGTCACGTTTGGAAAATTCCTCGGCTTTATTGTTCGAAATAGAGGCATTGAGGTTGATCAGTCCAAAATCGATGCTATACAAAAGATACCACCACCAAAAAACCTGAAGGAACTTAGAAGCCTCTAAGGTCACTTGGCATATATCCATAGATTCATTGCAAACTTGGCAGGCCGTTGTCAACCTTTCAGTCGACTGATGAAAAAGGAGGCTCCATTTGTTTGGGATCAGGCATGTTAAAATGTTTTCGATAATATTAAGAAATACCTGCTTCATTCACCAGTATTAGGAGCTCCTATTCAGGGAAAACCATTGATACTTTACATTACGGCTCAATAAGAGTCTCTTGGAGCGATGCTAGCCCAAAATAACAAAGAAAATAAAGAGCGAGCATTCTATTACTTGAGTCACAGATTAACTGAAAATGAACTCAAGTATTCACCCATTGAGAAAATGTGTTTGGCGCTTGTTTTTGCTTCTCAAAAATTGAGACATTATTTCCAAGCCCATACAGTGCATCTCATTGTAAGAGCTGACCCAATAAAGTATGTTATGTCTAAGTCCATCCTACCAAGACGCTTAGCAAGATGGTCTCTCCTCTTTAATGAATTTGAGATAATTTATGTGCCAAGAAAAGCGGTGAAAGGGCAGGCCTTTGCAGACTTCTTGGCCAACCATTCCATCCCTGCTGATTGGGAAATTTCTGAGGAATTCCTTGATGAAGATGTATTGTTCATAGAAATTTTATAGCCTTGGATGATGTTCTTTGATAGGGCTGCCAGAAAGGAAGGGGCAGGAACAGGTGTCATTTTTGTTTCACTGCGAAAATTGCTCAAGCAATGTTGTTGAGTACTAGGCCTTGATCATTGGTTTACAAATGGAAACAGAGCTAAAAATTGTTGACCTAGATGTCTATGGGGATTCTAAGTTAATAATTAATCAGCTCTGGGGGGATTATGAAGTCAAAAAAGACAACTTAGTCCCATATTTCCAGTATGCAACTCATCTCATTGAAAATTTTGAGGGGATGGTACTCGAACATGTTCCAAGGAAAGAAAATCGCATGGCTGATGCACTTGCCAATCTAACAACTACACTGGCATTGTTAGAAGGTGAACAAGTTAGTGTCCATGTATGCCAACGATGGCTATTGCCACAATTGTTAGAATGTCGCCTTGTAGAAACAAATGCAATTTCAGTACTAGCCATCAAAGTCAACGATTGGAGAATGCCAATTATAGACTACCTTGAACACGAGAAGCTCCCAGATGATACTCGCCATAGAACTAAAATAAGACGCCGAGCTTCTCGATTCATCTATTACAAGGAAACTTTATTTTGACGATCATTTGAAGGAATTTTTCTTCGTTTCCTAGGGGATGACGAAGCTCAGCAAGCCATAGAAGCAGCCCATTCCGGGATATGTGGAGCGCATCAGTCTGGTCCTAAACTTCACTTTTGAGTAAAAAAGATAGGTTATTATTTGCCTACGATGGTTAAAGATTGCTTGGACTACTCAAGAAAGTGTCAACCTTGCCAGTTTCATGCAAACTTTATCCATCAACCACCAGAACCTTTACACCCGACAATTGCTTCTTGCCCATTTGATGCATGGGGTCTAGATGTAGTTGGCCCATTGACCAAGTCTTCTGCAGGCCACTTATACATCTTGGCCGCCACAGATAACTTCTCCAAGTAGGCTGAAGTCGTCCCGCCTAAAGAAGTCAAGAAAGAAACTGTTGTTGATTTCATTAAATCCCACATTATTTATCGGTATGGTGTACCTTGCCACATCATCACCGATAATGAAAAGCCTTTCTACAGCAGTCTAATGGACAAACTTTGTGAAAGATTTGGATTTAAGCAACGTAATTCCTCAATGTACAATGCACCTACCAACGGACTAGCAGAGGCATTTAACAAAACTTTGGGCAACCTATTGAAAAAGGTAGTTGCTAAATCAAAGCGAGATTGGCATGAAAGAATTGGAGAAGCACTCTGGGCATACCGTACAACACATCGTACACCAACACAAGCCACCCCATACTTCCTTGTGTATGGTGTTGAAGCAGTTTTTCCTTTGAAACCACATATTCCTTCATTAAGGATAACTATACAGGAAGGTCTCACTGATGATGAGAATGCAAAATTACGCCTTATTGAGTTAAAAGCATTGGATGAGAAGAGATTGGAAGCACAACAAAAACTTGAGTGTTACCAAGCTCGACTTTCCAAAGCTTTCAATAAGAAGGTTAGACCTTGGTCTTTTCAAGTTAGAGAATTGGTGTTGGCTGTTCGAAGACCTATCATCATTACCTACCAAACCGGCAACAAGTTTTTGTCCAAGTGGGATGGTCCATACGTGGTGACTGAAATCTACACTAATGGAGCATACAAGATTGTTGATGAAGAAGGTACAAGAGTTGGCCCAATCAACGACAAGTTCTTAAAGCGCTACTATCGATGAGAATATAACGCTCCTAATCGCATGAGCATAAACTGCATGATGTTTTTGGCCCATATGAAATGAAGTTGTTAAAAAACAAACAAAAACAAAAACAAAAAAAAATTACCACTCCTGACCCGCATGAGTATAAACTGTGAACGGCTAATAAATCAATAAACCAAATGTGTTTTACAATAAGAGTATTTTGCTACGAACTATAATATTTATTTCATAAATAAAGTGTTTGCTAGAGTAATTATTTTATGATGAAGTATTTGGCTTCAAGCTACATTTCATTAAAATAAAAATAAATAAAATAAAATAATAAAAAAAAATAAAAAATAAAAAAGAATAGATAAATCATGGCAATCATGATAAACTCTGGATCTTGCCTTGTTCAACCTTCAAGAGTTGCTCCAATTTGTTGGCAACTTCAATATCCTCACTTCTTATCACCTCAGCTGCTTCTGTTGTAACTTGTTAGTCCCTTAAACTGGAAACAATGGCTCGCCTTTGAACTACTTCAGCTTCAATAACACTAATTGTAGTCTCTAGTTGTTGTGATTGTTCATCTAAATGTTCCAACGCCTTTAACAATTATGCTTTCTTTGCTGCAAGGCTACCCAAATCAGACTTCAACAAATGAACCTGCTCGATTCCTTAATTCTCAAGAGCTAGAGCATGAGTAACACGTTGGCTGACATCTGCCAAACGTTGATCCTATAGCTCTAAAGTCATCCCTTGAGCAAATGCTGATTTCATAAAGATGTACGTAATAGCATTTTGTACGTACTTCTCAATTTGGCTTTATAACAGAGAATAGTCTATTTGAAGCTTTGAGAGCTCATTATAAAGCTCTTGGAGCTTTAGGCCCAATGTTGGAACTTTTTTAGTAGGAGTTTTGCTCAATAAGCCTTTATTATGGTTATCAAGTATTGAAGCTGCTGAGCGGCGAGCGTTAAGGATTATGATTCTTGTATCAATGGTAGAAGCCACAGAAGGTGCAACTTGACACAGTATAGGAACGGTAGGTAATGAAGAAGTTCAGACAATTGGAGTAGGGTCAATTGAGAGACAACTCTTACGACTAATCACTAAATCAAAGGCTGATGGCCCATGAACTGATTCTTCATTATCTGAGAACTTATTAAAAAGTCTCATATCCTCATTACCAGACACCAAATCAAAGTCATCATTTGGCAACTGTCAAAACAAATTAAAGAGGAGTCCAAAAAAAAAAATTGAAATGACAAATGATAGATTCTATCATTATCGGTACAACATCGGTAGCCAATGGTTAAGAAGTGCTAGGAATGCCAATCAAAAATGACTCCACATCATTAAAAGTAGTGGTATTCCTTCCAACGGTGCCAATACCAGATTTTCTCCCTAAGTGACGCCAATTACGATCACCATGACTATGGTCCTCGTTTGGTACTCCACCAAGAGTCCCATTAACACTTCCTCGAACCATTTCATTGGTCCTAGGATTAGAATTTTGCTTAGCAATTGTATTTTTCTTCACTTTAACCATCTTTTGATTTGGTGAAGTCAAGCGTTTGCTCCTTGGGATAGAATTTTCTTTGTTAGAGAAATAACCTGCATAAAGTTGGGACCACCATTCCAAATAAGCCTTGGTAGTGGAATGAGATGGGAAATCAAAATGCGCTAGTAACCTTAATACAAAATGGGTACCATCACGAACACAAGAATCCCAATGCTGAATAATGTTCTGTAAACTACCATCCCAAAGATCAACCTTAAGTTTACACGGGATGGCTTGAATAAAATCAAATTGTTTGCTAAACTTGTGAGAACTATATGGCTCAATGACCATAGAGGATGAACTTTGCAAAGTGAAGTAGCTCGAGCGGATGCTGATGAAATACTCTAAGTCTGAGTTAGAAAAATGACCATTATTAACCAATTCCTTGGGATTGCCCTCGCTATATGCCAAACAGTGCAAGGTCATATCTTTGCATGATCAAAATAAGTCATAGGCCTCTGACTTCTCAAAATGTTTGGCCACCCTTTCACCAGCATATCTCATCATTCGAGGCTTTAGAGAAGATTAAATACTAAAGTGTGTGTTGAAATACTCTGCTAACCATGCATAAACATTATGGATCGGAAAGATGGCGTCGTACTTTCCAAGATCAGAAGAAGAAACAATTATATTCAGCCCTTTATAGATGCTAGCAAGTACAGGAATAGCAAGGCTGAATGAACGACCACAAGCTATCATACTAGCAACCTTAAAAACCCCAGGCCTGATCAAGTCGCCATCCCCACAGGATAGAACAAATTTCCATAACCAACAGGCAAGGAAAGCTGACGGATAAGTCTCACCCTTTGCTGCACCAACAATCCCCAAGTCATTGAAGACTTTGTCCCCTTGCACAATTCAAGACCAAGTTGTATTAATAATACCAGAAGGGTTGCTAGTATCCTTAAGGCATTAAGTCTTGTTCCTCGAAGCCCACTTGGTTGATTTATGGTACTTGACTTCCCCTTTAAACCAAAATTTTATCCAGCTAGTAATCCTCACCACATTCTTCTTTGACACCTTACAAATTTGATGGTAAATAAGAAATAAATATCTGCAACTGATTGGAAAAAGGAAATTCTTGTCCCTCATATTGCTGGCCAACTCTTGGGCATTTAGCACCACTTCATCGTATATTGCACCTTTAATAGAAAATCCACCAAGCTAACGCAAATCCCATAACAAGATAGACATCTCGCCGATGAAAGTGTGAAGGGAAGTAGACAGACACCAAAGCTCACAAAAGGCCCGCATAATACTATGTAGTCAGTCACATGAGAACAATGAGGCATAAATTGCATCGTAAATGCCAGCCTATTGTAGTACCTCACGGTGTTGCCCTAGTGCATCCTTCAACCACTCCCAATATCTTTCACAAAAAAGGTTCTGCTATGGCCTTGAAAATAGTGCCCCATGCCACTTTCTAAGCCCGAACTGCACTGCCAAGGGTAGAAAATGAACTAAGATCCTCAATGTCTTCATGGTTAGATGACTTTAATAATAAAACCCTAGAGTGTGACAGGCCTTCAACTAATTGACATGAAGTCTCACGAGCCCATTGCGCCAAATGAAAATAACTATCAAGTGGTTCGAACTTCAAGTCCCAAGCACCAAAGAAAGAAGGGTGAATTGGAAGAGTAGTCCCCTCCTCAATAGTGTCACTAGAGTCCTCGAGAATGGTTACGTATCCCTTCTTGAAAGTCTTGAAGTACACCATCACTAAGTGACAAAGCCAAACAATTAAAAAAAAAAAAAATTGCATGTGTTGTTGAGAGACATATATGATATATGATCATGACATAAGTCAAAATAATCACCTATGGTCGAATGGGTGGTAGTGGAAGCGTCTACTTCACTAGCCCAATATCCAAGTGGCTAGCTCGATAGGCGCATTCCCCCACAAAAGTCAAAATTAATCACCTAGGCCCCGTTTGTTTTCAGAGATAGAATGGAGGGGATTGATAGTGAGGGGATTAATAGTGAGGGGATTGTTAGTGAGGGGATTAATAGTGAGTGGATTGATAGTGAGGGGATTAATAGTGAGAAATTGTTAAATTATTTTTATATAAAATAATAAAACAAATAAAAAAAATATAAAAATTAAACATTAATATTTTAAAAAAAATTCCCAATATATAAAAAATATAAAAAAATAAAAATATTTCTAATCCCCTCACTATTTTTCTAATACCATCTCTACCTCCTCACTATGAATCCCCCTTCCAAGGGTATTAGTAATACCAATGTATTAGTAGTCCCAAGGCCATCTCTCAAAACAAATAAGGTATTAGTAATACCAAGGTATTAGTAGTCTCAATTCCCTTCCTATAACCCCAAACAAACGGGGCGCTATGGTCGAATGGGTGGTGGTGGAAGTGTCTACTTCACTAATCCAATATCCAAGCGGCTACCTCGATAGGCGCATTCCCTCACAAAAGTAAAACTAATCATCTATGGCTAAATGGGTGGTGGTGGAAGTGTCTACTTCACAAGCCCAATATCCAAGCGGCTAGCTCGATAGGCATATTCCCTCACATGAGTCAAACTAATTACCTATGGTCAAATAGGTGGTGGTGGAAGTGTCTATTTCACTAGCCCAATATCCAAGCGGCTAGCTCGATAGGCACATTCCTCCACATGAGTCAAGCTAATCACCCATGGTCGAATGGGTGGTGGTTGAAGTGTCTACTTCACTAGCCCAATATCTAACAGGCTGGCTCGATAGGCGCATTCCCTCACATGAGTCAAACTAATCACCTATGGTCGAATGGGTGGTGATGGAAGTGCCTACTTCACTAGCCTAATACCCAAGCGGCTAGCTCGACAGGTGCATTCCCCCATATAAGTCAAACTAATCACCTATGATCAAATAGGTGGTGATAGAAATGTTTACTTCACTAGCCCAATATCCAGGCGGCTAGCTCAATAGGCGCATTCTCCCACAAAAGTCAAACTAATCACCTATGGTCTAATGAGTGGTGGTAGAAGTGTCTACTTCACTAGTCCAACATCCAGGCAGCTAGCGCTAGCTTAATAGGCGCATTCCTCCACATGAGTCAAACTAATCACCTATGGTCGAATGGGTGGTGGTGGAAGTGTCTACTTCACTAGCCCAACATGCAGGCAGCTAGCTCGATAGGTGCATCCCCACATAAGTCAAAATAACCAATTATGGTATAAGGGTAGTGGAGTATATTACTCAATTATTCTTACAAAATCATTACTCGGTAGGCAATAATAAAATGCAACTTCCAAAGAAGGTTTTCCTTATCAATCCAAAAAAAAAAAAATTGTTGATTCTCCTAAAGTTGCGATTATGCTTTAAAAAAAAAAGTCAGAACATTCATATTCCATTCAATTCACCTTTGAAAGGCCATAACCTAGGCATATGATGACAATAGGCAGTAGTAAACATGTACGTATCCTCATATATACATGCAACAAACGATATAATAAAGAATGGAGGCAAATAAAGACAAAGAAATCTTTCTTGCAAAAGAGAGCAACAAGTCGAATTACCTTTTGATTTAGACCTCTACTTCAACTTCAATATGTGGATGGCGGCTCTGAGGCATGTAAAGGCGATTGATTCAAAGCTTAGAGTTTTCATGACACTCCTCTCCTTATCCATATATAGGCATACTAGTTGAGCCTTCGAAGATTCTACCAAAAAAAAAAAAAAAAAGAATTTAGAATAATTTGCATGGTCAAATCTTTTCCATGTTTGAGTGACTGATACATTGGCCCAAGCCCACGCCATCCTAGCACTCAAATATATATATATATATATATATATCTATGTCTATTACAGCAGATCAAGTCCAAAGGAGGAAGGCACCGATCTTGCTAATTAGATTAGTCCTACAAATCTTGCCATGAGCACAAAGAGGTGGGGACAGAAACAAATTTTGAAAGAATCATAACCAAAGTTACTTTCCCTCCATTACAATTGTACTGTCAATTGGTTTCCAAAATGCCTCATCAAATCTCATTAAAATAAGGCATGTGTGATTGGTTTCCAATTGATGCCATATAAGCTCCCAGGCCAAACATGGCTAAAGAGCAGTAAGTGTGACTGTTTTCGACGGCCAAACACCAGATCTACAAAGTACTTCAAGTCTCACCTTTCGTACTAGCAAGCAAGCACCTAATTGGAGCCTTGAAGTGGGGGCAATTTGTAGACGCTTAAATTTTTATATGTTTTGATCACCGTCTGATTAATCAAGATGAATAAATTTTATTGATTAATCAAATTTAAGATGGTCAAAATTTTCAAATGGATGTAGGTCCTACTAAAATTATGGATCTTAACCCATTTTAAATCATGGGTCTTACCAAAATATGACTGAACCTATTTTGACAATTGAGTCAACCCAAATGTGTGAGGCCCATGAAAATATTTTATCAAAATTTAGTGGAATAATTCAAATTCAAATTTAAATTTAAATTTGAAGCAAATCATGTTCGTATGAGAAGAAGTAAATTGATTATTTCTTGAAAATTAGAGTCCATTTTGGAATTTCCAAAATTAACCTTCCCCTCCTAAGCCTATAAATAAAAGGCTCTCATTAGGGGGAAATGAGATACATTTCTTTGGCTAATGGTTTTGAAGCTTCTAAACAATCTCGAGACTCTGCCAAATTCTCTCCTTAAAATTTTCTCTAAGTTCCTTAGACTTAAAAGAAATGATTATCAAGCACTCTAAACTTGTGCCAATCCTTTCAAGTTGCAAATGCAAATTTGGTCTCTCTTTTTCAAGAGGTCATTTCAAGACTCGTTCGAGATCAAGCCGTTCAAACCTGAGATCAAGCATTTCTTCTCCAAGTCTTTCCATTTGAAGACTTGAAGAAATTCATCAACTTGTCTAGTTCAACAATAAGCTTTTACAACTGTTAAATTACGCCCATTTCGGAGATCGAATCAGATAATTTTTTCTTTTGTAATAGAGTAAACCACAGAGAATTGTACCGATTTGTTATAATCAAATAAAATTAATTATTTGTGCATTTATTTCGCGTCTTAATTGCAGGATATGAAATTTGTGTTTATAATGCCAACTTTCTCATCAAAGTAGGAAAAAAACCCGCATCGATGCAGGAGTTTGGTTTGAGTTTTATTTTTAGTGAATGTTATTAATATTTTAATCAATTTTTTAATATTTTAGATTTACTATTTAAATAAACTTAAAATGTATAAAATTTGTGAAATTAAATACAAAAAAATATACAAATATAATATATTTTTATATATTTACTATTTTTTAAAAATTTATTTACAAATAATTTATTTTTTTAAGTATATTTATTAAATAAAATTTGAAATAAAAATATTTAAAAAATTTATTAAAATTTAAAAATATAAAATATAAATTAAAACTTAAAAAATTATCTTTAAAATCTCAAAAATTAGAAAGAGGGCCATCCCTATCCAAGAACTCCAGATGGGACAATAGAGTATGGGATGAGCTCCCTATGTGGGGTGTTTATCCAGTAATTTCGGAGTATGAACACATAATGCTCCATAAGATTTTAATTGGTGGATGGAGAGGTATAAGGGCCCACAATTCATGTTGGGGATGGGGACACAACATGGGGCTAAGTAATTGGTAATCGGGTTGGAGTATGGTCACGTAGTGTTCCGGGAGTATTGAATAATTTCCTCCTATGTGTGGATTCATCTCTCCATATTCCTTCATATCCTTTTGCCAGTTTTAATTTAGACTAATACCAATAATTTAAACCATTTATCTCGTAAATTTTATAATAAATGTCATTTTATGTAAGAAAATTAATTTCATCAGATATTTATAAACACATGAATAAATCACATTTTGTTTTATAAAATGAATGACAAATATGATTATAAACTCAAACCATCAATTTCATAAAATAAAATACGATTTATTCTCATGTTTATAATTATCCGATATAGTTGATTTTTAATATGGATTGTTAGAGAAAATAGATAATTTCCCATTAGTATAAATCAATCAAAGGAAATAAAAAAACTAATACGGAAAAAAATTAAATTAATGACACAGAATTTTTATGTAGTTCTCTCAATTTGAGGTATATACATGAGACCGTAGTCCAATTCCACTATCAATCAAGAGTTTACAAACGATTACAAACAAGATATAAAAATCTCACAAATACCCTTAAATAAATTTCAAATTATCACAAATAAATAAAGAAAAAATTTTGTCAAAATAGATGAACAAATATCTTCAAACAAACTATAAAAGACCCAAGATAACGGACCTAACAGTGACTGCTGATATGCTCCCAAAACTATCCATGGGAAGCAGAACAAAACAGAAGAGCAAAGCACCTTCGATGAAGAGTTGATAAAAAGACAAAGGCACTTCTTCCAAGCAATGAATCAAGATTGCTAATTATTGTTGTTGACCCAATCAATACACACTCATCCATTTCTTTTCAAAGAAACTGATTGAGGTCGAATTATATATCATTTTGGCCGGTAATTAGGATGTTTTAATCTTATTCTTCAGTCAATTTATACATTTTATATTTGTTTAACGTCAATCAGGTTGGATGTAGTAGGAGTATAAAATGAGCAAAAATACAATTTTTTAGCAGAAAAGTGCTTCCCGCACGTAGGAAGGACCATTTTTGCACGTGTGGCCCATCTAATGAAGCCAAATGGAGAATACAAAAATCACACATACGGAGGGTTTTTCCCGCACGTGCGGAACCCTCGCTGCACGTGCGGTGGAATTTCCCGCACGTACGGCCGTACCTCAAAAGTTGTGCGTAATGTTTTGAATTTGTTTTGAAAAGCTGAAAGTATAAAAGGAAGAAAAAAGAGCTGAAATAGGGTTTTGAATTTTTTTTCCAAAGGATATAAGGGGCTAAGGTTGGAAGAAAAGGGTTTTAACTTTCAAGAATATCTCCCATATGGTTTCTTCTTCCTCTATCTCTTCTCACTCCTCTATGAGTGGTTAGTTCTTCTCTTTTTAAGGTTTTGATGAAACCCTAGCCAAGTAAATAGGATTTTCTCTTTGGTTTTTGATGATGTAATGGTTTGAACGAGTTATATGGTATTTAAGAAGTTTTAAATATATTTTTCAGCATTCTCTTCAAGTATTCTACTTTCTGTGATTGTTGTATACTTTCCATGCAATGGTTTTCTATTTTCATATTCAAAGTATGAGACAAGTCATACTACGAGGGACGAGTTGGGTTGCTCCCCCAACTTAGAGTGAATGACTCGTATTATTTGAGATTGTTTGTGCCTGTACATTGAACGTGATAATTTTCTTTATCAATATTTCAAATTTGTAATTGTGAAGTATTATTTGGTTCGAACCATAACACAATTTATTTTCAATTTGAGACCTTATTCATGTAACTAGTGGTGAATTCATAACCGTAGGATTTTCTTAAAATCAATAACTCCAACTTCAATTTTAATTGTCATTTTAATTTCTTAGTTCATTTTAATTATTGTTAGTCTATGAACCATCCATCTTGTTATCAAAATTAATTTAGAAATTTAACAATTAAATTAGTTTAATTTCATATTTGTCTATGTGGATCGATATTTGAACTTATCGCTATTTTAAGAAATTTGGTACAATTTAGTGTTTACTTTTGCTATGTAAAACGACCTATCAAAAACCCTCCACCAAATTGATATATACATATATATATAAATATATCAATCTGCAGCAATACTTCCCAAATGAATTGTTGAACTGCAACCAAACAACTCAATAATGCTAGTTGCCACTAATTTGAATAAATAAACTCCAAAAAGTCAGATATAATTGAGAAAATCAACTGTGTCCCATATCCTAATAAAGTATACCTAACTTAACGTTTATAAAGTAGGGGATTTGAATTATTTGTATGAACCCAAAATTGTAGAATGTGCACTGAATCAAGATTACTAATTATTGTTGTTGGCCCAATCAATACACACACAGCCATTTCTTCTCAAAGAAACCCCACCCAATTGACATGTATATAAATAAATATATCAATCTGCAGCAATACTTCCCAAATGAATTATTGAACTGCAACCAAACAACTCAATAATGCTTGTTGCCACTAATTTGAATAAATAAACTCCAAAAAGTCGGATATAATTGAGAAAATCAACTGTCTCCCATACTCCACTGAAATATATCTAACTTAACGTTCATAAAGTAGGCAATTTGAATTATTTGTGTGAAACTAGATTAGAGTTCATAAAAATAGTAAAATGTATGGAGAGGAGCTTAGCACGTTTAGTTCATAAATTTAGAAGGAGATTTAGAAGAAAAAACAAGAAGAAAAAGAAAAAATAGGTAAAATATTAATAAAATTAGGAAGATTAACCAATAAGTCTCATATTTTAGACTTGTGAGATTTATTGCTCTTTTTAATACCTGCCACATTTAAATTTTCTTGATAGATCATTTGTTGTTTGATTCATTTGTTGTGTAATTTGTCGTTGGAGTGTCACTCTATTTTCAAAAACTCTATTTTCTAAATCTCACTTCAAATTTATAAATCAAACAAAGTGGTAAAGGGTTTGACCAATTGATATTGTCCTTTTATTTAAGGATAAATTATGCTTGGCACCCTTACACTTTATACCAAATTCCGCTTTGATTTCTACATAAGAAATCATGACAGTTAACCCCCTATACTTCTAGTCAAATTTTATTTTGGTCCTTACACATGAAATCGTGACAGTCAACCCCTACACTTTTAGTCAAATCTCATTTTAATCCTTACACAAGTGTCAATGTCTCCATTCTGAACTACATTGTTTAAATATTTAATAGAATTTAGTTATGTGATAAGAATGTGAATATAAAATGAGAGTAAGAAAGGAAAATTATTCATATTTTTCACCAATACATACTTTGTCTTACATGATAAGCACATGAGAGTCATATAATACAATATATGTATATATGTTCATATGTTGAAAATTGAGACGAAAATGTAAGAAAATAGAGTTTTTGAAATAAAAAAGAGCAATAAAGCAATCAAAGAAGAAGAAAGAAGAATATATAAAAGATTGCGTTACTGTACAAAATAGAATTTTCTGATTCTAATTTATGCAAAACTTTAGTTAATCTTCTCAACCATTCACAAACTGTATTTTTTTTAGCTTAATACAATTATAATTTAATATAAATTTTAAGATAATGTGTATTGGTAGAAAACTGAAATGATTTTCTTCTCTTAATCTTATTTTATAGTTACATTATTATCACATGATTGAATTCTGTTAAAAATGTAAACAATGAAGTAATAGAACGGAGACATTGACATGTCACGATTTCATTTATAGGGACCAAAGGGGGATTTACTAGAAATGTAAGGAGTTAACTATCATAATTTTATATATAAAGATCAAAATAAAATTTGATACAAAATATAAGGGTGCAAACTGTAATTTACCCTTTATTTAACTTTGAAAATTTATCAATGCCTCCAAAATTTTGGCCACTCTTCTTTCTCTGCAATGGCTTCAACTTTCAACCCCAGGTCTCTCTCTTCTCCTCCAAACCCTTCAAAACCCTCCTCTCACATCCCCACTCTCCAACCCCCACCCAAAACCATAACCCTACAAACCCCCAATTTCACCATCTCCGGCGGCTCCACACTCTCCGGCCACGTCTCCATCAGCGGCTCCAAGAACTCCGCTCTCCCGATCCTCGCAGCCACCCTTTGCTGCTCAGGCACTTCGAATCTCAGAAATGTCCCTGATTTGTCTGATACTCGCACAATGTGTTCGGTTTTGGGGTCTTTGGGAGCTGAAATTGAGGATCTTGGTGGCGAATTGGTGGTCAATACTGATGGGGTTCGATCGGTTGAGCCTTGCGAGGATGAGATTGGAAAGATCAGAGGTGGGTTTTTCGTGGTTGGGCCGTTGTTGGCTCGGTTTGGTGAGGCTGTGGTGGGGTTGCCTGGTGGGTGTGACATTGGGGCTCGACCCATTGATCTGTATATTCGAGGGCTTCGTGCTCTTGGTGCCATTGTCGAATTTAGGTTAGTATTTCAATCATTTAATTTCTAATGTTGTAATGTAGCCTTTTAGATATAGATTTGGTAGTTTTAGATAAATGCATTTGAAAAAACTTGGTGAAGATAGTTGTTTAAAAGTCTTCCACAAATGATTCTACTTGTATAAAAATATTAACAAAATGTATCTTCTCTATCTCTATGTCTTCCTTTACTTTAGAATTATCAATCTACATTCTATAATTAATTTTCCTACAATTTTAATGTTGAACAACCTCAAATCCATTTATCCAAATGGAGCCTAAATGTTCTTTTGTACTTATTTGGTGAAGTTCTTGTTGCTTATAACCCCAAAATTATTAGTAGTGTATAAGATTAGGTGCACCATTTTTATTTTTATTTTCATTAATGCTCTGCTCTAATGGAAAACATTTTCTTCCAAAGAAAACAATTTTCTATGTTTGGTGGTGGTGGGACTAAGGTGGAGGTGCACATGCAGGGGGTGGGGGTGGGGTTGGTGGTGGTGGTGGTGGTGGAGGTGGTGGTGGCCGTAGTGATGGTGATGTGGTGGTGGAGGTGGTAGTGTGGTGACATTGATAAGGCTTTAGTCTGGAAAATGTTTTTTGTCTTTTAAAAACAAAAGATTGCTTTCTGTTGACCATGGAAAATGTTTTCAGTTGATTTTCATTTTCCATTATACCAAATGCTAGAAAACACGGAAAACGGCCCAAACAATTGAAGCATAAGTAATCATATGTGTTAATGTAAATGTAAATTACTACTACACCTACCACCAAACCTACCTCCACCTACTACTCCTATCACCTACTACACTCCACCAAACCTACCTCCACCACTCACTCCTCACCTACTCCAGAATCATCTCCTATATAATAGGAATTCTTGTACAAAATATATACACAACAATCTTATAATACAATAATACAATCAATAATAATACATCAGTTATTTTAACATGGTATCAGAGCAAAGTTAAGGAGCTAGTAATTCTGCTTCACCGGCGGGCGGCAGCCTCGCCTTGGCCGCCCGCCGGACCTCTACACATGCCTTCTCTCTCTCTCTCTCTCTGCGCAATGGCAGATTTCTCGTTTCTTTCAGATAGTAGTGATGAGTGTGCAGTGGAAGAGCTCCTAGTGCACCTGGAGGATTTTGACTCTCCCAGCAACATCTGGCCTGTCCACTGTAACTTGCCTATCAAACCTCCCAGGCCTCAACAATGCTGAATCAAGAACATCTGGCCGATTCGTCGCAGCCAACACAATCACACCCGAAAACCCATCAATCTCTGTCAACAGCTGATTAATAGTCTGTTCTCTCTCATCATTCCCACCTCCAAGCCCCGCCCCTCTCTGCCTCCCCACTGCCTCAATCTTCTCAATAAACACACTGCAAGGCGCTTTCGATTTCGCCTTTTCGAACAAATCGCGACCTCTCGACGCTCCAACGCCCACGAGAAGAATGGCACTCCAGCTTCTCCGGCCACTGCTCGAGCCACACGGGTCTTCCCTGTACCAGGAGGTCCAACAAGCCGACACCCTTTTGGCATCTTAACTGCTCTGGTTTCCCTTCCGACTCTGTTCTTCCGTCTCACCTCGAGACTCGCTTCCGCAGGCTCAAGTCCTTACCAACAACAACCACAAAATCCATGTCTCCTCTCGGCAACTCTCTCTTCCGGCCAACACACACCAAACCCAGATCAGAAGTGGCGGAGATGGGTCCACGGTCACCGCCAGAAGAACCACCAACAAAGGCGGAGGCCGCCAGCGACGCCTCCGACACCCGCCCATCTCCGCCGACACCCGGCTTCACCGTCGCAGCAGGAGACGAATCGGAGGCACAGCTCCGACCCAGACAGTCCTGAAAAATGGTGGGTTTCCCGGTTTTTTTTTTTTGGCAACAATTCATGTGGGTCTGAGGCAACAATTCAGAATACAAAAGGACAGCTATCCTGTTTTCTTTTATTTTCTTTTCTTTATTCTCCACCCAGGCAACAATTCAGAATACAACCACATGATTCCCTTTCTTTTCTTTTCTTTATTCTCCACCCACACAACATATAGAATATATATTCCTCCACATGCTTCTCATCATTCATCCCACTAAAGTATATATATTAAACAAAACAAAACAAAAAAAAAAAAAAAAAAAAAAAAACAACCTCACCCCGATCTTTCTCACCTTACACATCCAAAAATATTGACTTTTATCTATTTTCTTTTTATTATTTTATTTTATTTTTCTTATTCTCCAAAAACCCCAACACCAAAATCAACACCACAAACATTCCACACACTTGTCCTTTCTTCATGCCGGGGATCAACCCCAATCACAATTTTACACAAAAAAAAAAAAAAAAAAAAAACAACCAAACAAACAAACCACCACCCACAGGCGGAACTTTTTCCTTCTCCCTTCTCTACTCTGCCGCCGGTCTTTTCTTCTTGCCTCCGTCCTGGGCAGCCTTTGCCGGTGTTGCCTCCGTGTTTCCCACTCCACTGGGCATGATCACTACTCCCTGCTCCTCCACTGCAGCATATGGCGGCCCTCCAAATCGGAACATCACGGCGGCCTTCCGCTTCAGCTCCTTGTTTTCTGCCCTTAGCCCGCTTATCTCTGCTCGCGCATCCTTATACATGCGTTGCAGCAGAGCCAGCTGGGAGTTTAACTGCTGCACCTCATTTGTCCTACTCTGCAGCCGGTGCGACAAGTTTGTGACCGCCGTCATGGACTCCACACATGCCTTCAAAGTATACTGATTCGCCTCCACATCCGTTTGCACTGCCATTTTTTGCTCCACCGACTGCATCGGAAAGTTCAACGGAGCAAACCCAGTGGTGTTTGGTTGAGGTTCACGGGACACCGCACCCGTTATCTCTCTTGTTGACTCGTTGAGATCAGGAAAGAGAGTCAGCAGACCACGGGACGACGAAGCCATCTCTCGCAACAGAGTGTTACAGACTATCTCCCTCAGCACAACGAAGCGTTTTTCAGAAGTTTTTCTTCGCAAGTTGTTTGTCTTCTGCCTCGGCCTCAGGCTCCGTCTTGGTTAAATAGCCGAGGCAGCCACGCGCATCGCGCGCCTCTTGACGCCAGACAAACGGGCACGCCAGCCAAGGCACTCACGTGCCTCGCCATCATATCTGGCACGCCTTTTGATGGCACGCCTTTTGAAAAATTGGGCACACCTTTTGAGGGCACTACTTTTGAGGGCTCGATATCTATATCCATGTATATCTTTTGGGCAGCCTATAAACACACTCATACAGTGTCTTCTACACCGGTCAGCTTTATCAATCCCTTTGTTTCAACCTCAAATAGGTTTCTATCTTCACACCTATTTGAGTTTGAGGGGGGGTTATACACAGTATCATGTATAAGTCGCTCATGGCGCACTTCCTAAGTCGCCCCCTTGGTGCACCACCACAACCTCTGCTACATCGGTCCGACATGACCCCATAAACTGTCTGCTACATTGGTCTGACACGACCACACAGTGTCTGCTACAACGGTCCGACATGACCCCGTAAACTGTCCTGCTACATCGGTCCGACATGACCCCGTAAACTGTCCTGCTACACCGGTCCGACATGACCCCGTAAACTGTCCTGCTACATCGGTCCGACATGACCCCGTAAACTGTCCTGCTAAATTGGTCCGACATGACCCCGTAAACTGTCTTCTACAACGGTCCGACATGACCCCGTAAACTGTCCTGCTACACCAGTCCGACATGACCCCATAAACTGTCTGCTACATCGGTCTGACACGACCACACAGTGTCTGCTACAACGGTCCGACATGACCCCGTAAACTGTCTGCTACAACGGTCCGACACGACCATACAGTGTCTCCTATCCCAACTGTCTGCTACAACGGTCCGACACGACCATACAGTGTCTCCTATCCCATTTTTAATTTTATTTGTCAGCTTATTTTTTCTGTTTTGTTAATCTCTCCAAACTCAAGTTGGCTAGTACCTATCCTCCTTGAGTTTGAGGGGGGCTGTTAATGTAAATGTAAATTACTACTACACCTACCACCAAACCTACCTCCACCTACTACTCCTATCACCTACTACACTCCACCAAACCTACCTCCACCACTCACTCCTCACCTACTCCAGAATCATCTCCTATATAATAGGAATTCTTGTACAAAATATATACACAACAATCTTGTAATACAATAATACAATCAATAATAATACATCAGTTATTTTAACAATATGGATTCTGGTATTGTTTGCCTACCCTGCAGGCTGCATCCCTATGTTTTGGCACCATTTTCCGGCACTTTAGCACTGTGATCACTTGGTTGATATGCTCATTCAGCCAGGATTTAGAAGCTTGGCTTTTGCACTACTTTGCAATTTCATTTTTTACTATTTATATTGCATGGAAATGTGTTCATTCACTTTTACATCGTGTCAAAAAAGCACTAAGTCCATAAAAATTTGAATGCATAGCAGGGAATGGGAAAGGTAGTAGGTAGAGATACCTTCTTGATGAATAACAAATTTGTCATGAGGGATAAAGGATTCAAGATGAAGGATGGGGTCTCCTTCCCCCTCTAAAAAAATATATATATAAAAAATAAAAATAAAAATAAAAATGCTCACAGAGGTAAGTGAACATTACCATAGAGTTTCAATCTGGCTAGCGCATCTTCCCCTTGCTTGGAAGAGCATTCACCCAAGGGAAAGTAGTCCCACTTTTAAGTTACTGCCATGTTTCTGATTTTTTTCTTATTTAACCTTAGTTGCTTGATTTTTCAATTACGGTTTATTTTTTTAACTTCATGATCCATAAACAATCAGTTATGATTGATTGGGGCAATGACACAAACACTTGCTAAATTATATGTCAAGGCTGAGTTGTACCTTACGAAATATTACAGGGATGGGAAAGTACATGCACATGCTGCAAACGGCAAAGGGCTGATGGGTGGAAGGTTCCGACTCAATTACCCAAGTGTGGGGGCCACCGAAACCCTTATGATGGCAGCTTGTATGGCTGATGGAGTGACTGTACTTTCCAACGTTGCTCGAGTAGGATATAAAAAATCTCATTAAATTCTTATGTTTCTAGTATTAAATTCGATCATTGAAGTGAAATCTACCCTGATTCTCTCTCATCGCAGGAACCAGAGGTGATTGATCTTGCTCATTTTCTGATTGCCAGCGGGGCATGTGTGGAAGGAGCGGGCACTGACAAGCTTCTTATCAAGGGAAGAAGTCGGTTGCACGGTTCTGAATATTCCATAATACCAGATCGCATTGAAGCCGGCACCTTTATGCTCGCTGCTGCAATTACTCGATCTTGCATCTCAATGTCACCTGTTGTGCCTTCCCATTTATCGTGTTTAATAAACAAGTTGGTAAATGCTGGTTGCAAAATTGCACAATGCACCCATGACATGCTGGAGGTATGATATTTTTTGTTAGTTATATATGTAGTTTTTTTTATTTTTTATTTTTGCTTTTTGTTTGTTGTGTTTGATTGCAATACCAGTTCTCTGCAGTTCCTGCTAAAGCCAGAGATGTTTTGCATGGTTTCAATGTTAGAACAAACCCTTTTCCTGGGTTTCCAACGGATCTGCAACCTCAGATAATGACATTGCTTACAACATGTGACGGTTTAAGTATGGTGAAGGAATCTGTGTTTGAAAACCGTTTGAGACATGGTATGCTTTTAGTTTTGCCTTCTGATTTTAAATTTCTTAATCTAGTTACAAATTCACACTTCGTCTATCTGGGTGGAAAATATTTTATGAAAACTTTTTCCACATTTTCTGGGGTTTAGTACCACAGAAAACAAAAATTAACGGAAAACAAGTTTATTTGGGCAAAAAATGATTTTCTCTTTTGTTAGGTGGAAAACATTTTCCAAATAAATGTCTTACCAATGACACCACTGCCACTGCCACTGCCACACCACCACTAACAACACAACTAGACTAGCACACACTAGGGGGGAAAAATCCATAGAAAACATTATCTGTTGGAAAAGATTTTCCATTGAAACAAAAAGAGCGTCAGAGCATCTCCAATGGTTGTTGCTATATTGGGGTTGTTATTGTTATAATTTGGCAATGAATAGTATTATTTTGTCAAACTATAGCAATAGTGCTTCAATGGTCATTTGCTATTTTTGACAAATCTCAACCAATTTTCCTTCCAACTTTGTAGGTGTTGTTTGGATATAGGTTTTTTGTGATTTTATTTTTTTGTCTTTTGTGACATTTTTTTACTTGTTTGTTAAAAAAATTATATATTTATATTATTCCTAACTAGACAAATATAAAAAATTAAAAAAAAAATGAAAAATTGGAAAAATTGAAAAAAATTATATATTTATATTATAATGTATTTTTATTATAATAAAATTATCTTCATTTAATATCAACTAATGTGTTTTATCTTTTTATTACCTTCATTTGAAAAAAATATTTATTTTTTTGCATTATACTTTATTGAAAATATTAAATAATAATGCAAATTAGTGAACATTATACATTGAAAAAATAATATTATATATGGTTTTTTTCAATTTCAATTTCAATTTTCAATTTTTTGTGTAAAAAATAATTTCAATATTTTTTTTTTTTTTTTTTTTTTTTGTGTTAAACAAACCAAACAGAGCCCAACGGCTCTTTATTACACTATTGATATATATGTTTTGATCAAGACAGACCAAAGCATCTAGAACTTCTCACTCTCTTCTCACTCTTCTCCTCCACGGCTCTTCCTCTCCCTCTCATTCTCACTCTTTCTCCTCCATGGCCGAAATCAAACACAGCACAAACCAAACCAAACAGAGCACAAGATCGAACCCGATCTCCCCTTCTCCTCCAAGATCGGAACCCCCTCCTCCATGATCTCCTCCATGATCGGAACCCAATCTCCCCCTTCTCCTCCAAGATCGGAACCCTCTCTCTCTGGTTTCACTCTGTCTCCATCTCAATTCTCACCTCCGATCTGTGTACTCTCCAGAATAATGGTACGATCTCCATCTATATACATACTCATATATATATATATATATATATGTTTTGATCTGTCTTCATATATATACATATATGTTTTTTTAATTTTTTTCCTTCATCAATATATATATAATGTTCTAGACTCGATTTGTTCCTTCATCAATATATAAATATGAATTTTTTAATTTTTTAATTTTTTAATTTTTTAATTTGATCTGTCTTCAATTTTTTATATCTGTCATGAACAATTTTTTGATTATCCGGTATACAGAAATTTGCATTGATATATTTGTTTTGATATCTGAAACTGAAATTTGCTTGATTCTGAAAATTGGGTCTCCAACGGTCTGATTTTTGCTGATCTGGCAAGCTTGGCATTTGCCATTTCACTTTTGCCAAATTTGAGAACACACATGGCATCTGCCATCTTTGGCAAGTGAAATAGCAGACCGTTGGAGACTCATTTTTGCCATTCCTGTCATTTTTTAGCTTTGGCAACTGATATAGCAGAACCATTGGAGATGCTCTGTTTCAACCCGAATAATGGAATGGCCATTACCACTTGCTAGACCTTCTGACTTTGGTGGCTGATATTGTGACCATGGACGGTCTTATATTGCAAAATGATACGGTGACGTCCTTGGTTCAATATTGGTGGTATCTAGTTCCCATATTATGTGATATTTAGTAATCTCAAATATATGGATAGTTTCTATCTTATTATTATTCACCATTTGCTGTATGTCTTATTTGATCAAACCATTTGGAACAGTAACAGAACTGCAGAAGTTCGGACCAAGAATTCAGGTTTGTGGGAGCACTGCATTGGTTTTTGGAAAAGACAGAGGAAGAAGGTAAGGTACCCTTCATTTTCCTTTTCATGTATAGGATATGCATTGAAAGATTGAAACCAATGCTTCAATTTTTTATTTTTCCAGCATGTTACGTGGTTCTCGAGTTGTTGCATCTGATTTAAGAGGAGGGGTGTCACTGGTTTTGGCGGGATTGGCTGCAGAAGGAACTACTGAAATCAATGGGATCGCTCACATTGATCGGGGTTATGAAAATTTAGAGACGAAGCTTCAGCGTCTAGGAGCTGATGTCAAGCGATTGATTAACATTCCAAGTCCTCTGTAAATATTGACTGACTCGCTAAAGAAATTGATGATTGAGGCATCTATCTATCTATCTATCTATATTTATACTATATATTAAGCAATAAGCAATAAGCAAATGTAGTTATTATATCAAAACTCTCCAAATGTTTATTCGTAAATTCTCATAATTTTGGAATAAATAAATAAATATGTGGCATCTCTCTTTACCTCTCTTCTCATTATTTCCCAAGCAAATGTAGTTATTATATCAAAACTCTCCAAATGTTTATTTTTAAATTCTCATAATTTTGGAATAAATAAATAAATATGTGGCATCTCTTTTCACTTCTCTTCTCACTATTCAGACCATTTCACTCTCTTTCCCAATTGTTCTATAAAAGATAATAATAAAAAAATCAATTAATATCTTTCCTTAGAGTTTTAGGAATAGATGTGTATAAAAATCCACATGTCTGTCGCTATATCATGTAAATGTAAATGTAAATTTAAAAAAAAAAAAAAAAAACCCACAAATCTCACAACTCTTATTCCTAAGAGAAAATTAATCTAAGGTCATTCTCCTATTTTTAGTAATGGAAGAGATTCATAATATTATTTTATGATGTCTAAAGTCCTTCAACCCCACACCATGTATTACAGAGAAATTTGGTATACCTTACGACTTCAAACTTTCACCTCTCTCTCTCTCTCAGACTTACGAATCACCTCTTCTCTCTCTTCGCTGCTCTTCTCTCTCTCTCGTTGATCCAGCTCGATCAATTCAAGAAGCCCTATGTCAAGAACTCCTCGACCACTCTTGCTACGATTAAATCGTCGTATGAAGGTCTTCCACCGGTTTTTCAGCTGGTATCCTCTGCTGCTACATTTGGAATTGAAAATTCCTATCTTCGTAATGCTAGCTCTTTTGAGAGAGTTTAAGTTTGATGATCCCTTCACTAGAGCGAAAAGGATAGAGAGAGAGAGGTGGGTTCGTCAGTGGTGAGAATCTTGTGTCACGACTCTCAGGAAAAACGGAAACTAGAAAACAAGTAATAATATCAACAATTACGCCCAAACAAACTCCATTGATTTCAGTTGCAGAGAAAAACAGAGCTTTTTCAAGTCTAATCAATGATACAAGAGATAAGGATAGTAGTAAAGTTGGAAGATCAAATTCATTGTCAAGTGTAGTTCGCGAGGCTTCGACTGCAGCAGAAGGTTTGGAGTGTTCTAGAGAAGCCACCAGCCCGCAGATAAAGGATTCAGTATGGGAAGAGTGAACTATGTTACACGGGTTTGAACTGCTTATCTGATATTTGGGCTATTGAGCCAGTTCATGTATCTGTTTCATAGATGTAGAATATATAATTGAGAACACAGTGTATCAGAGTATTTAATTCTTGTATTGATATCTTTTAAATGCTAATGACTTGAGAATGCTTTGTCTTTCTATAGACATCCCAGCTTTGTCCATTGCAAACTCACCCAAGTGAACTGATGAGTTAACTGCAAGAAAAAGAAAATTAAATAAATAAATAATATAAATAAAGTGATAGATGTTACGTTGTGGATTATATTGATGATAGAAAATGTTTGTGAAATTTATAGATCTATATATATATATATATATGTTGAAAAACAGAGCTTGTTATTACAATCAAAAGAAAATTATAATTATTACAAATTTCTCTGTACTTTTATGTGTTTTTTATTGAACATGTTATTTTTAGTCTACTTTTCTTGGCAACCAAACCAACTTTATACTTTATGATTCACTTGAAATCCAAAGAAAATTCAAAGAAAATCCCTAGATTGGAATTCAAAGAATTTCTCTAGCCTTTTCAAAATTTCTCTGGAGAGAAATTCTCTAAAAAGTCCAGAGTGTTCTCTAGATATATGTATATTGCTTGGATTGATGTTCATGGTAAGTGATTTTCCCCAAGAACTTTGTTGATGGTAGTGGAGTATTTGCAAAATTTCTCTGGTTTGGTTAATTTTCTCTGCCTTGTTTAATTTTTTTTTGTGGTGTTCAATTTTCTCTGGATAGATAGAGGGATTTGAATGTTGATCCAAAGAGATTTGATGTTAGTCCAGAGAAATTTGAATATTAGTCCAGAGAAATTTGTGAAAGATTCAAGGGTTTTTGATGTTAGTCTAGAGATCCAGAGAAATTTGAATGTTAGTCTAGAGAAATTTGAAAAGTTCAAGGGTTTTTTATGTTAGTCCAGAGATCCAGAGAAATTTGATGTTAGTCCAGAGAAATTAGTCCAAAGAAATTTAAATGTGCAAATTCTTGAACCCAGAGAAATTCCAAGGATTGCTTTGCATGTTGAATTCATTATGAATATAGACATAAATATGGTTATTAGGTCAAGTCTCTTTTTGTAGTATAAGAATAATGTTGGATCAAATCACCGAAGCCATCAAACTGCAGACAACATAAGTGAATTTCTTTGGTTGGAGGGGATTTTCTCTGGAGTTGAGTAAATTTCTTTAGGGTGGAGAGGGAAATTTCTCTGGGTTAAATCCATAGAAATTCTCTGGTGAGATTTTCTCTGTGAATATGCATCCAAATCATTAAAGCTATCAAAACTGTAGAAAACACAAGTGAATTTCTTTAGTTTGAGGGGATTTTCTCTGGAGTTGAGTAAATTTCTCTAAGGTAAAGAGGAAAATTTCTTTTGGTTGAATCCAAAGAAATTCTTTGGTGAGATTTTCTCTGTGACGTGTCCAGAGAAATTTGGAATTTTCTCTGTCATTTGTCCAGAGAAATTCTCTGGATCGAATTTTCTCTAGATCAATATTGAGGGACCTTAGACATTTTGAAAATATTAAGTGTCCTTTATGCTATAAAATTTTAATACCAGGAACCTTAAAAAAAAATCCCCTATTCCTAACTGTTATATATAAATAAATAAAAAATTTTAAAATCAGATAATATCTTTCTGGGTGTCTATTTAAAATCCCAATTCAAAATTTTTGAATTTTTGCATTTAAAAAAAATTACAAAATGCGAAACTCAATTTTTATTGGATCATGCTTCATTTTACAAAAAATAAATAAACAAAAAATGATGAAAAAGGTCAAAAATAATAAATAAACAACCAGATAAGTGTTAGCATTTATCAGATAAATGTTTTCTTTTTAAAAAAAAAATAAAATTATTGATTTGTATTTTAAAAAAACAAGATGTTAAAATTTTAAGTTTAAATTTTATCTTTAACTCCCAATCTCTATCCAAAAATTAAATTTGAATTTAAACACTAAACCTCCAAAATACATTATATTTAAAGTTTCCATATAAATTTGAACATCCACTAACAAAACCCAACATTGGAAACAAATCCCCAACAACAACCCTTTTTTTTCTTTTTTCTTTTTTCTCTCTCTCTTAGCACACTGGTGATCATAAAAATTTCTATAAGGTATTAATATTTTATATCTCCTAACTTGAATAGTTTATTTATTTTTCCTCTCTAGGGAGGATTGTAATATACATGGAGAGTTACAAGCAATCCCTCGAGGTCAATCATTTCTTTAATTAAAATCTATTTAAAGTCATAAAATTCCATATAATTTTTTTTATCTTTATTCTATTGTATATTTTAACAATGGAACTTTTTAAGCAATATATTCAAATTCATATAAATTTACATACGGTCTAGATAGTTTTACACAAAATCTACTTAGGTCTATAAACTTTTTCATGCAATTGCTCTAAATTTATAGATCTTTGCATGTAATTTGTGATAGTACTAGAAAATAATTTTTATTGAATAATTCATGCATATTACAATTATCAGTCACTTCATTTTAACTCACTATAATAAATATATATATATATATATATATATATTATGCATGTTTCTCAAATATATCATTTGTCCTATAATATTTGGTATAACTATTCCTATACATTTTTAGTCATTATTGATCTAATTATTAGTTATATATGATATCTTAAAAATTCATTGCAATGATTGATTGCAATTATTAAATCGATATACGTTTCTTTTTATTCTTTTATTTATATATTTTTTTTGTGTTGTTTCTATACTCACTTTTGTCTATTCTATTATTTATGTGAGAACTTTATTGATAAATTGTGTGGTATAAAAATTATCAATGTTTAGTCTGAATAATTATTCATATATATATATATATATATATATTTGGATTAGCGAAAGCTAGTTATTAGATATTATTCATATTGTTTAGTTTAAATATGAGATATTATGGCTCTTTTTATTAAATGATTAGTTTTATATTAAGATGTTTTTCTTCTTAATCTTATTTCCTTTCGAAAAAAAACTTGAGACTCCTTATGAGAAAAAAACTGATCAACTAATAGTATCAATTTGGAATCTATTGAATCATCATTTAATCATGTTTGCTAAATTTTAAAATTAAAACAACTATCTTATTGATATAAGTAACACAATTTAATAGAATTAGACATGACTACAATTCAATTATATCTATTGGCTAAATTTTAAAAATTAAAATTAAAAACATCTATTGCATGGGGCATAATCCAATTGGGTTAAACATTTTGACTGTAACTTAATCATAACTATTTATTAAACTTTAAAAAAAAATTGAACATTAAAAATACTTATCTTATTCCACTACAAATAAAAAAATAAAAACACCTAATTTTTTTTAGATGGTGAAAACACTTAAATATTACATAATTTAATTGACATATGTGGTCATGATCAATTAGGTTAGATATTTTACTATATTTCAATCATAACTATTTGATTATAAAAAATGTAATAAATATAAAAAAAAAAATTAAAAATTTCATAATTATTGGACTATTTACCATGTCGCCCAATGTTCACTAAAAAAATAAAATAAAATAAAATTCTTATTGCATAAAGGTTCAAAATTTAGAACACCCAACAAGATAAAACCTAATTTTTTATGTATATTTTTCTAAAAATTACCACACTAAATCTCTATCATAATCAAAATCTACTAAGTCCACCATATTAGATTCACACCACAACTAAAATCACATCTCTTTTTATCTTTCAAATTTAAATATTTTAAATAAAATCTTAAAAACAAAGAGAAATATAAATCAAGATTGTGCAATATATATATATATATATATATACTTTAAAAGGTTTTATTATTTTTAATTTACAAATAAAATTTTGACTCTCCAGTGCATAGCACAAGTTTTATGCTAGTATTATCTATCTATATAACCAAATGTAGTTGTTAGGTCAAAAGACTCCAAAACTTGAATCCTAAATTCTCATAATTTTGGAAAAATAAAATAAATACCTAGCACTTCTCTTTACCCCTGTTCTGACTATTCAATGAGGTTTGGGGCTATTTTAGCCACAAAAAATAAAATAGGCTATTTTAGCCACAACAAACAAAACATCACATCCAACCCATAATCATTACACTATTCTCTCACAAAAAAGTCAAAAAAGTCAAAAAGTCCTTCCCAAACCAAGCTTTTTAGGCCAGGCTAAAATAGCCAAAAAGCCAACCCACTTCCCAAACGGAGGCCAAGTATTCTCACTTGCTCTCCCAATTGTTATCTAAAAAAATATTTTAAAAAGTCAAATAATATGTAGTTGTTAGGTCAAAAGACTCCAAAACTTGAATACTAAATTCTCGTAATTTTGGAAAAATAAAAGAAATACGTGCCAACGCTCTTTACCACTGTTCTCACTATTCAAGTCTTCTCACTCCCTCTCCCAATTATTATCTAAAAAATATTTTAAAAAATCAAATTATATCTTTCATGGGAGTTGTGAATATAGATATATAGATATAAAACCCCGCATGTTTATCACTGTATCATGTAAATTTGAATAATAATAAAAAAAGAACTCACAGCTCTCACAACTCTTATCCCACTTATTATAAAATAAAATGTTAGCATTTATTTGATTCACGTTTGCTTTTAAAAAATAAAATAATTTGATTTGTATTTAACAAAATGTGATGTTAAATATCTTTAGCTCCTTATCTCTATCCCAAAATTAAATTTGAATTTAAATACTGGTCCTCAAAAATACATTATCCTTAGATTAAAGTTTCCATATAAATTTGAACATCCACCAACAAAACCCAACATTGGAAACAAACCTCAACATCTATTTATTTTTTTTCCTTAATGCAGTCATGATCATAAAAATTTCTCTAAGGTATTAGTATTTTATATCTCCTAACTCCAACTGTTTATTTGTTTTCCTCTCTAGGAAAGATTGTAATATACATAGAGTTTTATAAGTAATCCCTCAAAGGTGCATCATTTTTTTTACTTGAAATCTATTTGGAACCATAAAACTTCCATGCAATTTTTTTTTTCATCTTTATTCTATTGTATATTTAATGATAGATCTTTTTAAGCAATCTGTTCAAATTCATATAATCTTACATAAGGTCTATATAGTTTTACATAAAATCTACGTAGGTCTATAAATTTTTCCATGCAATTGCTCTAGATTTATCGATCTTTGCATGTAATTTGTGACAATACTTGAATTTTTATTAAATAATTCATGCATATTACAATTATTAACCACTTCATCTTAACTCACTATAATAAATAGGAAAAATTACCAGTAAATCCTATATGGTAGAAAGTTAAACCATTTAGTCCTGAAAGTTTTTTTATACACCATTTAGTCCTATTTTTTTGGTAGGTTTTGTAATGATGATTTTTTCTATTTTCTGTTTACATGAATACCCTTGGTGTGAGTTGTTACCTAAATGGTTGTTTCAGTTTTTGGGTGGATAAGGCAATGTCAATGTGGGGGGTGGGATTTTGATTGATTAATATTCATCTTATTGTGTTTGGAGGAATATTTGTGGACTGTGTTTGGTGGTTCTGTGCCGTTTTCTCCGTCGGAAACCAATGTTCCAATTTTGTTGACGTTTTGCTGGGGGGTTCTTATGGTGTGAATTTTGCTATCGCAACAACGTTATTTGGTGGGTTCGTTTTGTTGTTAATTTTGCCGGCCCAACAAGTGGGTGTTCTCTAATGGTTTCGTTATTTTTTTTACATTTCTTTGTTCGTTTCTGCATTTTTTTTTTACAGGTTGGTGTTCTCTAATGGTTGTTCTCTAATGGAAGGTGTTGTTTCGTTTTTTACATTGCTTTGTTTGTAACGCTTTGGTTCCTTATTTCTCGGATTGGTTTTTTTTTTCCCCCCATTGTTAACTGGGTCGGAAATGTTGTCACCTTACGTATAGAGGATGGCATGCTGGTCGTGTGTACCCACGGACAAACCAGTGTTATGTTCGTTTTTTTTCTCTTTTTTTGCGATGTTATATGGGTCTGAAATGTTGTTGTCTCAGGTATGGAGGATGGGATTTTGCTAGTGTGTACCCATGGACAGACCAGTGTTCTGTTTCGGTTGCATCGTTGTGTCACGTTTGCACAGATTGTTGATGACGTTTGTGGGAAATTTGATGGGTTGATCCCGGGGGTGGTGTGTTTGTTGTTCGATGTTCCGGGGTATAAGAGGTTTAAGGTGGTTAGTGATGATGACATTAACAACATGTTGTGTCTAGGTAAATCGTTCGGGCTTAAGGACATTGAAGTCATCGTTCAGGCTCCAAGTGGTGGGGTGGGTGGCAGTTGTGGTTTGCTGAATTGCACGGATGATGGTGGGAATTGTCAGGATGATATTCGGATTTCGAGTGTTAAGGATCAATCAGATTTGTTACCAACATACTGTCCGAATAGGTCAAAGACATTTCTGTCGGCTCAATGGGCGTATGGGATTACCTATGTGGGACAATGTTTTGATGGGGGAGCAAATGAATTCTGAGAAGTTTTATGCAAGTACGCCGTGGAATGTGGATTCCAATTCAAGTATGTTAAGAATGATTCGGTTCGAATTACTGCAGTGTGCAAGTTTGCAGGGCAGACAGGGTGTATGTGGTCAGTTCACGCGAGGAGGTTACCATCAACAGGGGTGTTATGCATTAAGAGGTTCGATAGTGTGCACTCTTGTGGTGCTGTTGTGCGGACTTGTAGGAACCCGCGTACGGGTTCTGAATTGGTGTCTACTGTTGTTGCGGATCGGGTGCGCGATCAGCCATTGACCCGTCCTACAGATGTGGTGTTTGATTTGAGAAACGAATATGGATTGGAGATTAGTTACCGTGTGGCATGGTTGGGTGTTGAGAAAGCGAGGGGTGAAGTGTATGGAGATCACGCTATGTCATTTGACCAACTTAGGTGGTATAGTGATTCCGTAATGGAAAAAAATCCTAACAGTTACATTAACCTTGAATTTGAGCACCAAACTGGGAAGTTTGTTCGGTATTTTATATCGTTCCGTGCGTGTATAGATGGGTTCAATCATTGTTGGCCTTTGTTGCTTTTGGATGGAACGTTTTTGAAGGGGAGATTCAAAGGTAATTTGCTTGTCGCTCCAGCGAAAGACGGTAATCAAGGTAATGTTGTTTCAATTATAATTTTCCGTATGGTTTACGTGTTTCGAATGGTATTTACTATAAGTTCATTTGCCCACTCAATGTTTTGTTATATAGTACCATGTTGTCATGGGATTGATAGCATAGTGGACTCGTAAAACATCTTTTCATAATCAATTTTTTTTTAAAAAAAATATTTCGTATACCACATTACACATTGCACAACTTTTTCTTGACGTATGATATAACACATTTCCGTACTTTTTATTCGTTCGTAATTTCTCATTGGCATCCAAATTGTTGGGGTTGATTTTTCATCTGTTTCATGATTTGTATGTAGGATTATTTCCTGTGGCATTTGCTGTTGTTGATTCCGAGAATGCAGCGAATTGGGAATGGTTTTTACGGAATTTGAAACAAGTTGTCAGTGGTGGCCGAACATTAACGTTCATATCTGATCGTCACATTGGACTGTTGCAATGTTTGCCAAACGTATTTCAGTCGGCACATCATGTATATTGTTTGGTGCATCTCCAAATGAATTTACGTGACCGTATGAAATATGTTAATGCATCGCAGAAGTTTGGGTTGATCCGCAAGTTGCGTGAATGTGCGTACGAGCCCACTGTTAATTGTTTCAATGATAAGATGGAAGTACTCAAAAAGTGAAGCCCGGCTGTGATTGAAGGTTTTATGAAGGACTTGGACCCCAAACATTGGTCTAACACGTATTTCAAGTAATTCGCGGTCTGTACATTACTATCACTTTCATTTGTTGTACAAATTATTCCTTTTTGTTAACAGTATTGTACATGTTTTCCATACCTATTTAACTGTGTTATTTTTCAAGGGGCAACGGTATGGTGAGATGTGCTCAAACGCTGTTGAATCTTTCAATAATTGGGTTAGTGATGCGCGTCATCTTCCCATTACTCGTCTAGTTGATATGGTAAGGGGTCAAATCATGGAGCAGATGGCTGAACGCAGAGTTAAGTGCAACACATGGGTTGGTATATTATGCCCTAAAATGGAGAAGAAATTGGTGACAGCGTTTAACGATAGCAGGCCATGGTGTGTTAGTCAGGCAAATGACGAGGTGTACGAGGTTCACTCCAACCCGTCGGTGTTGGTCGACGTGGGTAGGCGTACGTGTTCCTGTTTTCAGTGACAGATAAATGGGTTCCCCTGTTCTCATGCCGTTGTTGCATTCCGTAATAGCAGGAGGAATATTTACGATTCCATAGACCAAGCATTTCACATCGACACATTCCGTTCTTCATACAGTGGAATAATATATCCTATCCCTACCGTAGAGAAGCCAAATGTCAACGCAGATGAATATATGATAGCACCGTCAACAGTCAAGCGTCCGCCGGGTAGGCCCAAACGGAAGAGGATTCCATCTAAGGGCGAGGTAGTTCAACGTATTCAGTGTGGGCATTGTGGGAAATTCGGCAACCACAATAGGAAGACATGCAAAGAGCCGATATAGATGGAATGCCATGTGGTTACATTTTTTTTACCGTAGTCAGTTTTTAAATGCATGATAGTACTACCGTATGTTCTTCCAAATTGGTTTCACAATTCATGTTAGGCCCCAACTATTTTTAGTGTCTTCAGTTTTAATGTTTTTTTTAAAATACAATGTTGATGGTGGTGTTTCAATCCCACAAGCAGTTTTAATGTTTTTGCATTTTTTGGGCCTCAACCAGTAGTTTGTGTGTGGTAACAGATTTCTGTTTATTTACATTACTAATCAGTGTAATGTGGTCACAACTTGAAGAACATGCACCGCGACACCACTACTCCAACTGTCTTATATTATACATACATTCAAATCATAATGAACAACTACACAAGTCAATATATGATAGGCAAAGTTTAGCAAAATTTACAGGACCCCAAGTAATAATACGCAGGTATTTTGCAAGTCTATCCAGCCTTCTTGTAGGTTGACAATGTGACAGACATGTAGCGTGGACAATGTGGCCTATCAATGTTGCCTAACAATGTAACACGTGTAGCATTAACAATGTAGATCGACCAAATATATGTGTAGTTTAACTTTGCCAATCTATTTTATTCAAAAAGAGCTATTGTTTAAATTACTTGCAAACTAGTTTCATTCTGCTATCAAAACCAAAAAAAAATCGGCCATACTACCACCGGAAAACCTGTTAATTCACCATTCACAATGCTAATAATGTACCAGGTTTTTTCTAGAACCCAAAAAAATGCCAAAAAACATGCACTATTCACACACAGGTTAACATTTTCTCCTGCCTGCCTAGCTAAAACATAACTGCCAATCTGGGGGGTGTGGTTCCTACTGAAAAAGGGGTTGCGCGTCATATTTTTTGCTGCCATTGCACGTAGTCCCTTTCCTAGGGAACTTAAAAACATTTCCACCATAACAGTGCGCATAGTAGTGGGAGTGAGGCCGTCCATTGTGTTGTTGACGTCTGCCCCACGGATGCACTGTCTAATAATGAAGCACACGAAGATTCCACAGTCTGACCTGCAGTGATGTAATATGTTAATTCACTTCCACAATACATTGAATGGGTTTGAGCAAACAAGATAATAAAAACAGTACTTACGACTAAGGTTTGTTGAGGACAATCCACAACGGATGTTAGTGTGCCATTAAAATCCTCGGCGTCAACATCATGATTTCCAATTCTTGGCTTCACAAAATTATTATGGTGTTCAGCCACCCACTGTTTCTGTTCACAAAATTAATGTTAATACAATTACGTGCCTGCTTACCCGAACATATCAACTTAAGCATTCATCACTCATGCATACTCAAACTCAAAACTGATATAGTACCATGTTAACACTACAATTTCTTAATGAATAAATATACCACCTACCACTTTCAATGCCTCGTTGTAATGCTCATCGCGCACACCACGTCTTGGTTTCAAAGAGTTGTAATGTTTCCAATCCCCGCTGTCTGAATTGTGTACCATGACAGTCCAGTGGTTGGCATGGTATATTGGGTATACAGTGTATCTGGAACCTCGCGCTGCCTTTGTGTGTACGTTTAAGTACTTTGTTCGTGACAAAGCGCTTGTGTTACGTATCATGTCCTGCACATACATTCAATGTCCACGTACCCCCACAATTTGAAATTATTAGCAGGAATACATGTACGGGTTGTGTGTTCACAGCAAAATGGGAGGCAGTGGGGTTACTTACCGCGCACACACTACTGTACACATACGCCGTTGCTGTATATTCTCTTCTACCCGACACCGTCCTGTGCATGTCTGTCAACATAGCTCCGTACGCATCTATTACCTACACCACATAGTGAACATTACAATTTGACTGTCTCCAATTACAAAAAATCCACACAACCATGCCACACAGTGTATTCGCTGACATGGGGGCAATATATTAAAAAAAAAATCCAACCTATCAACCCAACCCTATTTGCAATGGTACCAAATCAGTAAGGAATTCATTTAAGAAGAAGATAAATGTGCATACATTGCCATGAATCGAGTTCTCCTATACCAAATCTTTGATGTCAGTGAAGTGAACTTGTATCCCATTCTCACCGCCATCCCATACTATTAACCTGCACGCCACGAACCAAAACATATTAATAACGTACTGAACGTTACAACGATAACATACGACAACTTAATTAACGAAGAACTTACCCATCTCCTTCTAAGCTGTACATATGCTCTAGTACCTTACAGTCTTCATCTTTCAACATGCCCCACACAATGTGTCTCCTAGTCATCCCAAAACCATTCCATGTTTTACGTCCCACATCAATATCCTCGACAGTGTATATCTCCCCTGGCTTCGTTGACTTACAAATCGTCACTTTGTCACTCAATTTGACCTCCCAAATACATTGGGGTACTCGTAATCACACAGCATGTCTCGTGCCTTGGCTTTTCTTTCACATGTTTGACCATTGACGTAATCTTTGGTCCAGAACTTGGTTCGCTGGACTTGTCTCGACAGACAGGTTCTGTTCCTTCAACATCAACACCCAAACCATCACACGCATTTGGAAGTGTCTGGACGCTACATGAATTCCTCTTACAATCATCCCCTGCAACAGACAAACAAACATACCCATCGGCACAAGTAATACTCACATATTCACCCAAGTTATCTACTTGTATAACTTGGTGCGTGGGGCTGGCTAAGCCTTCGGTCTGCCCTACATGAGAAGATGATTGTTGCGCAACATCGCTACTTGTCTTCGTGGCCGCTCCATTACTGTCGTCCGACTGACTATTACAAGGTGCCCGATGATTCGAGTCACTGTTCGCAACGGACTGCGTAACGTTATGGACCTCACGATCATGAAGACTGTCTTCCAAATCGCTTATCCGCGTGTTTGCTTGTTCGACCATCTTCGTCAGGCGTACAATCTCAGCATCCTTCATACTAAGAACACTCTCAAACCCTATTAGCATATTAGCAGCTTGCGCCCTTAGTATCTTCTCCATTGATTCCACACGCTATTCTAATTCACGTACTCGTGTGCACTTACTTTCAATGTCCCTCTCCAACAAAGTTACCTTTATTTTAACATTTTCCAATCCATTTTCCATTCCTGTTGGTTCTCGCCGAATGGCGGCACCATCTGGTGTGCTTGACAGTTTTAGAAGATCCGAAAACAATACCGGCCAGACTTCTCCATATCCCATTTTTTCCCCTCCACCTTTACCTTACTAGTCGGCGTGCCGTTGTTGTGTTTCTGATTTACATCTAATCCTTCCGTCCTCACACGACCACCCTCTGTTGAATCTGTCTGCCAACAATTGAAGCTAGGATCCAAATTTCCCCCATCCGTCACTGGATCCACATCCATCACATTTTGACCCCCTTCAGTACGATCAATCAATACCGGCTCATGTTTGACAATATGACACTCTCTAATTGTCCCAACAAGTTTATCGCAGTGCACTTGGAAAAAAATCCAAACATTACACACATTATAATACATTCATAGTAACGCAAACATCGCCCTTCAATCAGTTTTCATGTCATACCTCAATACAACCTTCTGCCCACAAGTCTATCCCTTTCAGTTTCGCTACGACGGTTCTAAGGTTCCATCGGCAAAATCTTGGCGTCAACTCAGGCCATTCCGGAGTCACTATGGTCGAATGTTCAGATATGAGAAACTACAAACACAATTTCACGCAAAACAAATAATTGTATCAGACAAAACATTATCAATTTCACATTTGGGAACAGTGCATGATGTTTGGAAGATTTCATTTTGTACGTACCAACAGCACCACAACATACCCTGTTACCCTCTCTGGCTTGCCGTGCATCTCATTTAGAGAATTGATTAGTGTGTTACGGATAGTTGTAGCCTAGTCGTACTGCTGTAACGTCTCCAGTTTGTCAATCACACGCACAAACGACCAGCCTATATGTTCACCGGTTGTCGCAAAAAATAATTTTGCACATATGTAAAGACAGAGCAACTTCGCCACGTCTTCTTTGTCACGCACAGTGCGGCCACGGATTGCTTCCATTAGCAGATCCTTAATAACTTTGGATGACATGCGCCCAACGGTTGGGCATCTCCTTTGCATGAAATCTGAAGGACCTTTCTGACCTTGTGACAAGTCCAATTTGTCTTTTCCACACTGTACCCCAAAAATCAAACGAATGTCGTTGTTCCTCAAGGGTAGCTTTGCTCCACCGATGTGAAACTTTTCATCTTTTGGGTTGTAAGTCTGGATAATTCGGCACACCGTGGCGTCGCATTTTTTGAACAACTTTGGATTTAGATTGTGAGCTCGGATAGCGTCTACCATTACCGCAAATGGTGTTTTTTGAATTTCTCGAATGTGACCGTCCCCAAATTCCAACTCCAGCACGGTGTTAATCACGCCTGATATGTTTAACCGATACATTGGCTTAGATGTGTCAACAGTAGCCTTCTTACCAACACTAACACGCATCCTCTTTTTCTTGTATGGCAGTCTCGATTGCCTCTTGGGGGCCTTTCTGGTTGATGTTTGACTGGCCTGCTGTGACCACGATGCATTAGTGCTCCGTTTCCCATTCCTCCCCACACAGCTACCTGCATTGTGTGTCACATATACATTTTAGATTGTAATCGCAACCAACACCAACATACACAAAATAACATGCATAACCTTACCACATTATTTAGGAATAAACATCTACAGTCCATTTTACCATACGACACAACAACACCATACACAACACATCAAAAATATATTCATCCCCACACACCAACCACAAACATCCCATTGCTTTTTACACGCCACACATTACAAAATCATATTGGCCACCCAATTCACCGACGGCAAATTACATTGCACATCACATTACAACGCTACGTTCCCAACCCCTTCCATTGCTGTAAACCCCACATTACTGAAAACCACACAACGTTACGTTCACATCACATTACTACTTTTACTTTCAACTACGCACAAAAGATCATTCAAACTTTAATCCTCAACCAACGTGTTACAGCACAGTATACACTCCAACATTATTGAACGACTACCACTACGTAACGTAAAATTGTATATACATCACAAACCTCTAATTACACAAAATGGACACATCATAACAACACTCAAAAGCATACCAAACACATTCAACGAAGGACAACAACATTACATTACAAACACATACAGTAAAACCCACAACAAACCTTAAATTCACCAAAAATAGTAACATTACATTCGACAAAACAGACAACCTCATATGTAAGAACAAAACCAGCCCAACAAATTCATTCCACCCCCTAATCAATTACGACATCACACCACACACATCACCCTCTACAACACCAAACCAAAATGAATGCAATTCCACAAATAAATGCAATTCCACAAATTACCCAACAACATTAACACGCTAATTCCGTCAATAATCACCCCTCCCAGCCACAACAACCAACAATAAAACTAAAATTTTACAATAACAGCTCACAAATTATCCTAAATCCTAATGTTTATAACATATTGCGCAATCCAACAAACTTACACACATTAACCAACTCAACAAATACGAAATCGACCCCTATCACATTCAAATCAACAACGTACCTGACGCCATTTTCAAACTAACACAATATGAGTCGGTCACCAGTGAGCAATGTTCGGATGGTGATCGCGAACAGCAGGGGAGAACGACAATGGCTTATTAGTTATTCGTATTTTCTAGGGTTTACAACGCTAATGGCTTTGTAATTTAGGATACCAATCCACAACGCCTCGCCGTCGATTGCGACAAATGACTCACACCCCCACCAACATTACGCCATTAACATCGAAAACTACAGTCCTTTCCATCTACGACTTCCATTCAAAACACTTACACCGGATAACACAAACACATCGCCTGAAAGCTTTGGGTATAAGCGTAAATTACACATCGTGAAAACCCACATTTGCCCTGAACATAACTTCCCACATGCGAGGTAACGCGAATAATTTGGTCATTAACATTGGGTTAGGACCTAATGGTTCATAAGAAAATTAATAGGACTAAATGGGTCACAAGATGTAAATTTGGGATTTATTGATGCATTGCCCTAATAAATATATATAACTCATGTTTTTCAAATCTATCATTTGTCCTATAATATTCGGTATAAATTACTACTTTACATTTTTAATCTCTATTGGTCTAATTATTAGTTTTATATGATATTTTAAAATTTTATTTTAATGATTGATAGCAATTATTTAATTGATATATGATTTTTTTTCTATTCTTTTTTTTTTCTTTGTATTATTTTTATTCTAACTTTTGTCTATTATATGGTTTATGTGAGAACTTTATTGAAAAATTGTGTGGTATAAAAATTATCAATATTTAATTTGAATAGTTATTCATATTATTTAGCTTAAGTATGAGATATTATGGCTCTATTTTTTTTAAATGATTAGTTTTATATTAAGATATTTTTCTTCTTAATCTTTCTTCTTTTTAATTTTTTTAAAAACCTTGAGACTCCTTATAGGAAAAAATTGATCAACTATTAGTATTAATTTGATTCCTATTGAATCATCATTTAATCATGTTTAGTAAATTTAAAATTTTAAAAATTAGAAACAAAGATTTATTATACGGGGAAAGATCCAATTGAGTTAAATATTTTGATGATAACTTAATCATAACTATTTATTAAATTTAAAATAAAAAAAAAACACTCAACATTAAAAATACTTATGTTATTCTACTAAAAAAAAAAAAAAATATCTAACTTTTTTTTTAGATGGTGAAAACACCTAATTGAATATTAGCTAAATTAATTAGTATATGTGGTCATGATCAATTAGGTTAGATATTTGATTATATCTCAATCATAACTATTTCATTATAAAAATAATAATAATAAATACAAAAAATTTAAAATTTTCATAACCATTAGGGTATTTATTCGTCACCTAAAAAAATGTAGTGTGTTTTAAAAAAAAATTAAAATAATTATTCTTAAATTTTTATAATTTTAATATTTCCCTCTTCTACTTAGCAATCCTCTTTTATTGCCTTTCATGTTTTCTTTTTTGTTTCATTTTTTAATTGTTAAATTAATTTTTCCATGGAAATTAATTTCATCGACTATACATAAGATCAAGATTTCAAAGTTGAAATTTTATTTAGTTTATTCTGTTTTCTCATGTTTATCTTATTTTACCTTTAAATTTGAATTTATATTTTTATTTTCTTGAGAACCCTCTATCTCTTGAAGTTTATCTTCTATTTGAACTTGATTGTTGTAGATTCTCATATATTTCAACTTAATCTTTTTAAAGTTTATCTTCAAGTTGAACTTTATTTATCTTTAAAAAACATCAATTAATTATCCATATAAATTTTAAATATGATATAATTCCAAGTATATCTTTTGTCTAAGCTTAGGGGTTGTTTGGGGTGTCCTAAATAAGTGCACTTTTTGTCTTTTTAGACTAAAAAGTTGAGGCTGAAAATATGAATGTTTGGATTACCTTTTTGACTTTTTATGAAAAAAATGTGTATTAAAAAATTGTATAAATTAATGTGTAGGGGAAAATTAGTATTGGGAGTTGTGCAGCCGTAATTGTTGACTTTTGGTGAATAGTGTAACTTTTTAACTTTTTGAGTAATTTTTTAACTTTTTGACTTTTTGACTTTTTTGAGACTCCCCAAACTGGATAAGGAGTCACTGCTGTGCGTGAAGCACAGCAGTGACTGTGGTGACTCCATTCGCGGTATATTATGGCTTTATTTTTATGATCCATACCGTCCATTTTGTAGGATTTGTTGAGTACTTCATACCTACCAAAAATTATATTAATTGGATATCAAAAACCATATGATCTGTAACCAAAAAAATAAATAATAAGTTTTATTTTGAGAAATAACATAAATAATATGCAGTTCGATCATATAGTTGTTGATATTTTATTAATATGATTTTTGGTAGGCATGAAGTACTCAACAAACCCTACAAAATGCACGGTTTGAATCATAAAAATAAGGTCATAATACACCCTAAATGGATGCACCACAGTCACTGCTGTGCTTCACGCACAGCAGTGACCCCTTATCCCCCAAACTTGGCCTTAATCTTTTCCATATAAAAACAAGTACTTGAAAAACGAACCATGAAAATGAGATTGAAAAGAAAAAAAAAAATCACAATCAATATTAAGCCCTTTTCGACTCTCTTTCACGGTGCCTAAAAAATTTTGCATTAAATTTTAACTCACAAGTGATTTTTTTTTTTTTCAATTGTATCAACTTTACATTTGAAATTTGTACTTACATGAGTTTTTGCCTTTGTGGGAAAGGGAGTTCATGTAAATGAATATTATTATTATTTTATTTTTCTGTAAATTCTATTTATGTTTTTTGTTTCTTTTTCTTTTTCTCTACAATTTGTATTTTTTTATTTGTTTCTTTTTTGGCTAATAATGTGTCATTTAATTGAGATTTCTTTCTATTTTTGAAGTGCTACTATTAATTTGTGATTCTTTCACTTATTGACTATTTGTGTTTAATTATTTTGGGTGCAGATGTTATATTGGAAGTGAAGAGATCATCAAAATTTATTTGGATATGGATTTTTGTTTTAAATTTAATCATCAATTATATTTGGTCGTTGAAATTTCTTCTTTTTTTAAAATATCTTTTTATGCAGATTCAAAGTTTGAGCAAATGAAAGCGATCTCATATTTAAAATGTTAGATTTTTTTGAATAATTTAAATATTTCAATTCTTTATGTTTGTCAGTTCAATTTTAATGCATTTTCAAACCTATTTATGTTTAGTGAATCAATATAAAATTAAAGGGAAAAAAAACAAACAAATAGCGTGTAAAATTTTTTAACCACTAACTGAATATAATACAAATTAAAACTAAAATTTATTTTATTTTAATTCATTATACTGTGTGGGATAATTAATATAATATCTCTTATTGATTGAAAAAAAATGAAAAAAATAGCATTTTTTTTATTTAATTTTAGTATGCTTTTGTTACTTCACTTTTGGTTGTCTTAACTAACTCTTATTATCTATTTGTTATGTGATGATTTACATAAATTATGATAGTTTTCCAAAAAAATTCATGTTGTAAAGTATTAAAAATTTTGAATGATGCATAGTAAGGTTTATATACACAAATTAAATAAAAATATTTTATTCATATTAGAAAATACAACTAAATAGCATAATTTATTTTATTTTATTATGTTCACTTTGTAAAATCTTATGCATCGCACTGGTGACTACTAGTTGTTGTTATTATTATTATTATTATTATTATTATTATTATTATTATTATTATTATTATTATATATAAGCAAATGTAGTAGAGTATGAGAATTTTTCACTCTTAATACTAAATTCTTATGGATTCTCTCTCATATGTGTCATCTCTCAAGTCTCCCCTCTCACTTTTTCTAATTTTTAATAATTTGTCAATTATCTAAATCTCAGAAGCCAAAATGATTATATATATTTAAATAAAATGATAAATATTTAGATATGAACAATAAAGAGGTAGAGATAAAAATATAAAATAAAATAAAATAAAAAGATAACTATTCAAATTTCAACCACAAAATAATATAAAGAGTCAAATAAAATATTAAAAAAACCAAATAAAAAATATTACAAGTCAATTAATTTTCAAATAAAAAGTTAATTATTTATATATGAACAATTAAAAAATATTTAAATAAGAAAATATTATGAGTCAAATAATTTTTAAAATAAAAGGTAATCATTTATATATGAATAACAAAAAAATAGAGATGAAAAAATATACAAAAACAAAAATATAGCTATTTAGATTTGAACTGCAAAATGAAAATTCAAATAAAAGATAATAAAAATATTTAAATAAAAAAAAGATTAAGATTGGGATATAAATATCCCAAAAAAATGATAATTTTTTTAAATCTATATTTATTTTTTGTTAGTTTGTTATAGAATTTTCATATATTTCAGCTTAATCTTTTTAAAGTTTATTTTCAAGTTGAACTTAGTATTTTATCTTTTAAAATCATCAATCAATTATCCATACAAATTTTAAATATGAGAATTCCATATATATCTTTTGTTTAAGCGTAATGTTTTCAATATAAAAATAAGTTCATGCAAAAGAAACTATGAATAGAAGATAGGGGGAAAACAATCAACATTGAGCCATTTCTCATCCCTTTTCGGTGCCTAAAAATCTTAAATATTTTCTTTACATTTGAAATGTGTATGTGATAACCCTGTTTCGTACTATGCTAATTGATCCTTATTATGAATATGATTATGCGCTTGATATGTTTATGTGTACCATTTATATGAAAATATGTGGTTTTGAATTTCTATCTGTTCACCATAGGAATATCTGTTTGATTATCTGCTTTGGAAATTAAATTGAAGGCCTTATCGGCTACGAAACCCGAAATTGACTATGCCATTGTGATTAGCGTAATTTTTAGAGCCTACGGTGAAATTTAATTGGAAATTGATTCGGATCAGAATAATTAGATTCAGAACAATTAATTAAGTGCTCAATTATTTAATATTGATATTTTTTATTAGTGTGACTTACCTTAAGGGCACTATACACTCAATATCTCTCTTTTAATTCATTTGACTGATTTTGGGCTCCTTAGAGAGTGAGAGAACCGAATTAGAGAGAGAAAGTATAGGAGATTGAAGATTTCTCAAGAAGCTTGAAGATTTTGGAGTGTAACTCAAGAATTAAGCATAAGTTTGGAAGATTAAAGCTTCTAGGTGAGTAATCAACCCTTAATTCATGAGTTTAATGTTGTGATTTTGTGAATTCAAGTTGGTTGGTGATCAAGAAATGGAATTGTGTTGTATTTGATGAATTTGAAGTCCATGTGTGCATGCATGTAGAGAATTGCTATGAAATTGCATAATCTAGCATGTAATATGTGAATCGTGAAGAATTGAGCATTGGAGCATACATGCAAGCATGGTTTTGTTAATTTTCATGTTTATGAGCATCATTGGTGCTATTTGAAATGGAAATGAGATCAAAAATGGACATACATGTTGATTTGTGGAAGATATGAAGCCTATGTAAAGTTTGAATGTATGAACCTTGAGTTTACAAAGAAATGTTGATTAAATTCGAAGAATTGGGCCATGATTTTGAGCAATCGACCTCACCTTGCTTATATACTCATGTTATATAATGTGTTTGCATGCTTTGGAACCAAATTTATGGGTTTTGAACCTTGGAAGGTCGAAATTGAGCTCAAGAACAATTCTAGATTTTTCCAGAATTTATGATGTTCGCTCGAGCGTGGGAATTGCCGCTTGAGCGGGGAATACGTGCTCCTAGAACTTTTTGCAGACATGGCGTCCGTTCGAGCGGGGACGTTCACGCTCGAGCGGGGAGCTATGTAGGATGACCTTCCGCTCGAGCGTCTGAGTTCGCGCTCAAGCGTAGAATTGATGTAACCAGAACTTTTGCAGACCTATTGGGTCCATTCGAGCGTAAAATTGATGTAACCAGAACTTTTGCAGACCTATTGGGTCCGCTCGAGCGGAGAAGTCCACGCTCGAGCATGGACCCTGTTTCTGAAAATTTTGAAAGTGCATTATGTGTTTCGTTTTCCGTTCCCTTTCACTTCTAAGTACTCTTAGGCATGCGTTAAACATTTTAAATGAGATAAGAAGATAAGAATGAAACCTAAAGAGGAATATGTGAATTAAAGAACGGATTGAATCGATTGTGACCCATATGTGTCATGTGATGTGTAGGGTCAAGCTCCAGGGCAAATTAACCAACCGATCACTGTGAGTAATATCTTAACAAAGATATTTGAAATATGTTGTTGTCCAAATTATTTACTTCTATGTAAATTTTATAAATTCGTTGATTCGATTGGTGGACAATGTTGCTATGCCAAATGAATGGGCCAGAGGCCAGTTTGATCTGAATGAATAAATGAATGGGCCAAAGGTCGTTTTGACACGAATGAATGAATGGGCCAGAGGCCATTTGACAAGAATGAATGGATGGACCAGAGGCCGTTTTGACATGAATTAAAGGGCCAGAGGCCGTTTTGACATGAATGAATGGGCCAAAGGCCGTTTTGACACGAATGAATGAATGGGCCAGAGGCCGTTTTGACAAGAATGAATGGATGGGCCAGAAGCCGTTTTGACATGAATGAATAGGCCAAAGGCCGTTTTGACACAAATAAATGAATGGGCCAAAGGCCGTTTTGACAAGAATGAATGGATGGGCCAGAGGCCGTTTTGACATGAACGAATGGGCCAGAGGCCGTTTTGACATGAATGAATGAGCCAAATGTCGTTTTGACACGAATGAATGAATGGACCAGAGGCCGTTTCGACATGAATAAATGAATGGGCTAGAGGCCTGTTTGATCTGAATGATAGAATGAATGGGCCAAAGGCCGTTTTGACACGAATGAATGAATGGGCCAGAGGCCTGTTTGATCTGAATGATAGAATGAATGGGCCAAAGGCCGTTTTGACACGAATGAATGAATGGGCCAGAGGCCGTTTCGACATGAATAAATGGATGGACCAAAGGCCAGTTTCATACGAATAAACGAAAAAAATATGAATTGGGCCCAAGGCCGTTTGAAGCATGTTGTTCTACATACCGTTTGTATGATTCCTTTGTTTGATATTATTCACTGGGCTTTCGCTCACGCTCATTCATGTGTTTATAGGTGAGCCAAGAGAAGTCCAAACCCAGCCTCAGTGAAGTCTATGAGGAACAACAAAGGTTTTGAAGAGTCAGCCCTTGCGTCTCACGCACGAGACCCGTCTTCGCCTTTTTGTCATTCTGTTTTATTTTGGTCATGTGGGCAAAGTCTTTGAATATGCTGTATACAGTTTTCTTGGGTTGACTTAGACTTATATGATCCTGTATGTACAGAACCTTGTGTAGTACATATTTTGCTGTGAGTTATTAATATGCATATGTATGGTTTGTTATGATGTGCCATGTAAGCACAGCTCGATGGACAAAGTTTTAAATTGCTTCTGTTTGGCCCCCATTAACTCTGTTAACATACATTTGGTTTGGTTTGAGACCGTAGGTAATCTCATGATTACTGGCCGGTTATGTCCTCAACCCACGGGGGCGGGTTCGGGTCATGATAGTGTACTTGCATGAGTTTTTGCATTTGTGAGAAAGTGAGTTTATGTAAATGTATATTATTATTTTTTTTTTAATTTTTTTTGTTAGAATCTGTATTTTTCCTTATTTCTTTCTTTTTGTTAATAATGTGTCATTTAATTGAGATTTTATTCCTTTTTTTTAATATTTATAAAAGCACTACTGTTATCAATTAGTAACTTTCTCACTTATTGACCATTAGTGTTTAATTTTTTTTGGTGCAGATGTTAGATTGAAAATGAAGAACACATCAAAATGTACTGGATATGAGTTTATACTTTAAATGTATTCATCAGTTGATTTTTTTATTATTAATTATCCTGTGGAAATAACTCATGATTAAATTTATTTTTAGGAACTCATTTCCTTTGAGAGCTAAACCACAAATTTCTTTTTTCTATTTTTTTTTATTTATTTAGATTCAAAGTTTGAGCAAATGGAAAATATCTCATATTTAAAATGTTAAATTTTTTTTAATAATTTAAATATTTATATTCTTTATGTTTGTCAATTCAAGTTTAACGCATTTCCAAACCCTTTTTTTTTTAATCATTCCAAACCTATTTGTGTTTAATGAATCAATATAACCAAAAAAATAAATAGCATGTAAAAAAAATTTAACCACTAGCTGAATATAATGTGAATTAAAATTAATTTTATTTTAATTTATTATATTATATGGGATGATTAATGTAATATCTACTATTGATTAAACAAAATTAGTGTTTCTTTTATTTAATATATTAGTCATATTGATTAATTATAATATGCATTTGTTACTCTACTTTTGGTTGTTTGAAGTAATTCTTAGATAAATTAACTATTATATATGTGATGAGTATTTTAAAATTTTTAATAATGTGAAATATTAAATATTTTTAATGATGTGAAGATTTATATACACAAACTAAATAAAAATATTAAGAAATACAATCAAATAGCAAATTTTTTTAGTGATTATTGAATTTCTAAAATCCCATGCATCGCACGGGTGACCACTAGTATTATATAAGGAAAATGGGGTTTCTAGTGAGAAAGTTTGTGAGAGCTCCAAAGTCTCATTCCACAATTACTAATTTTTGAGATTTTAAAAATAATTCTATTGGGTAACAAAGTAATTGTAGATTTTTTTTTAAAAAAAAAAACACCTAAAATTTTGAATTACAATTTCCTAATCTCTCCTTCCAATATTTCTCTCTTTCCTAAATCTCATCTCATAACAAAGTAACTATACATTAAAAAAATTATAGATTAAAAAAAATATAAAACCACAATTGTTTATTTTTGTAATCTTAAAAATAGTACTATTGGCTAACAAAGTAACTATAGATTAAAAATTTAAAAAAAAAAAAAAAAACTAAAATTGCCAATTTTTGTAATTTAAAAAATATTTAAAAATAATATTATTGGCTAACAAAGTAACTATAGAGTTAAAAAATAATAATTGAATTTGAAGTTCTAAAAATCTCTCCCCTAATATTTATCTCTTTCCTAAATCTCATAATCTATCTATCTATGCTATATATTATACCAAAGTGACTTTTCATCTTAGAAGCCCTAAGTGTTTCAAAACCTTAAACAAAAGATTAAAACATCTATTGGCTATTTTAATGACATAAATATTAATCTTCAAAATTATTTAATGCAAATATATTGCCGATAGAAAGAAAGAAAATAGCACACAATTCTCAACCTTCCACTCATTCTCAAAATAAATCAAGCTTTTATTTAAAAATAACATAAATCTCATACAATCTTCTCTCCTAAAATAAATCTAATGAAAATGAAACTCTCTCACCTCCCATAAAATGTATACTATTAATATCTTTCACAACTGTTTTGATCTATATAAACATAAAATTAACCTAACATAAAATAAAAATTAAATCTTATATCTAGATTCTCTCTCTATTCCATAATTAAACACAATTTTATTTTCAAATAAATTTAAGCATATCTATACTATACATAATTTTTTTTTTAAATCTCATAATTTATTATTTTTTATAATGATTCCATAATTTATAATTTAGAAAAGGAAATATAAAAAAATTATTCTTGTGCACTTTTTTTCTAACTAATTCTTTTTTCTATTCAAAAATCCTAGCCATCATACATTATACTTTTTCCAAGACTTTTATGTCTTCCTTGCCCTATAAATATTACATTCATGGAACGATGGAACGATGAAACTCATTGTTTTTTAACTTTCTTTTCATGAGATAAATTGGAGGTTAGTTTATATTTAATCTATTGTATTCTTTAAGTAGACTCTTTTATCTTTTAGGTACACCATTTTTTTTCTTTTTTCTTTTTTTATATTTTATCTATGATCATTTTTTTGTGTTTTTGTATTTTATATTTTGTGTGTCATTTCTTCTTCCTCTCTACCAACCATTATCTGTTTTTTTGTTTATAACTATTTTTTGTTAGTTAATATTGTTTACTTGAATTTTTATACTAAAATTATGTGATGGGGTTATTTGTGTAATAGAAAACATGTCACTCATTATAAAGTGATAGATCAAAATCCAAACAAAATTATTATTAGGGAGCTTTTTTGATAAATCCACTTTCTAAGAGATTTATTCCATCCAACCCATATTCTTTTTTACTATTCCATTAGGTCCTATTTGAGATAAGAAGACCAAAATACCCTTTTCATCTACTTATGTTCCATTTAGTTCACATTATTTTCTTATGTTTCAATAAGTCCTATAGGTGACATAATTACCAAAATACTTCTAATGTGAATGTTCACACCGTCAATGTGAATGTTCATATCGTCAATGTGTAGGGGCTCGGCCCATGTCGATCCTCGTGGGTGCCCGGAAAAATTCGAGTTGGGCCGGGGCGGGCCCAGCCCATTGACAATGTGAATATTCACATTGACATGTTAACATTCACATTAATAGGAGTGTAAATTTGGCCCGCGTCCCGTGGGGATGCGAAACTCGCCCGGGGCCCATGGGCGGCCCGGGACGGGCCCGGTCCGGCCCGTTGACAATGTGAATATTCACATTGACATGTTAACATTCACATTGATAAGAGTATAAAATTGGCTCGCAGCCCATGGGAGGCCAAAAGCCCGCCCACGACCCGGGACCGGCCCGGCCCGACCCATTGACAATGTGAATATTCACATTGACATGTTAACATTCACATTGATAGGAGTGTAAAATTAGCCCGAGCTCGTGGCTGCCCGAAACCCGCCCACGGCTCGTGGACGGCCCGGGGCGAGCCCGGCCCGGCCCTGCCTGTTGACAATGTGAATATTCACGTTAACATGTTAACATTTACATTGATAAGAGTATAAAATTGGCCAGCGGCCCAAGGCGGGTCCGGTCCAGCCCGTTGACAATGTGAATATTCACATTGACATGTTAACATTCACATTGATAGGAGTGTAAAATTAGCCCGTGTCTCGTGGCTGCCTGAAACCCGCCCACAGCCCGTGGGTGGCCCAGGGTGGGCCTGGCCATTTTTTTTAAATTCTTTTTAATTTTTTCTACCAAAATTTTATTATTTTTCACAAAAAAAGACACTAGGCCTCGGCGGGGGCCAGGCCTCGGACCGAGCCTTAAATGGGCCTTAACCGGGCTGATGGGCCGAGCCGGATTTCAAAGTGATGGCCCAGGCCCTAGCCTAGGGTCTCAGACTAGGCTCGAGACTGGGCCCAAACGAGCCTTTCTCGGGCCGGGTCGGGCCGATCCACGGGCTAAAAAATTAGGCCCAAGCCCTAGCCTTGGCACAAGGGTATTCGGGCTTTGGACGGGCTGATGGATCGAGCCTTGGGTCGGGCCGGTGGGCCTGGGCCTAGCCTCGAGCTTAGGTAGGGCTTGGGCGGGCCTGGCCATTTTTTTTTAATTCTTTTTAATTTTTTCTACCAAAATTTTATTATTTTCCACAAAAAAATACATTGCGCCTCGGCGCAAGCTGGGCCTCGGACCGAGCCTTGAATGGGCTTTAAGCAGGCTGATGGACCGGGCCAGACTTCAAAGTGATGACCTAGGCCCTAACCTAGGGTCTCGAACATGCTCGGGCCCAAACCGAAACGAGCCTGTCCCGGGCCGTAGGCGGGCTTCGGGCAGCCCACGGGCCGCGGGCCAATTCTACATTCCTATCAATGTGCATTTTAACATGTCAATATGAATATTCACATTGTCAATGGGCTGGGCCAGGCCTACCCCGAGCAGCGGGCAAGTTTCGGGCAGCGGGCAAATTTTACACTCCTATCAATGTTAATGTTAGCATGTCAATGTAAATATTCACATTGTTACGGGTCGGGCCAATTTTACACTCTTATCAATGTGAATGTTAACATGTTAATGTGAATATTCACATTGTCAACGGGCTGGATCGGGCCTGCCATGGGCCGCTGGCCAATTTTATACTCTTATCAATATGGATGTTAACATGTCAATGTGAATATTCACATTGTCAACAGGCCGGGCCGGGCCCGTCCCGGGCCGCCGATGGGTCGTGGACGGGTTTCTAGCAACCACAAGGCGCGGGCTAATTTTACACTCCTATCAATGTGAATGTTAATATGTCAATGTAAATATTCACATTGTCAACAGGCAGGGCCGGGCCCTCCCCGAGCCGCGGGCAAGATTTTGGCCGCCCATGAGCCGCGGGCCAATTTTATACTCTTATCAATGTGAATGTTAACATGTCAATGTGAATATTCACATTGTCAACGGGCCGAACCGGTCCCGCCCCAGGCCGCCCATGGGCCACGAGCGGGTTTCGCTCCGCCACGGGACGCGGGCCAATTTTACACTCCTATTAATGTGAATGTTAACTTGTCAATGTGAATATTCACATTGTCAACGGGCCGGGCCCGTCCCGCCCCGACTCGCGGGCGGGTTTCGGGCCGCCCACGAGCCAATTTTACATTCGTACCAATGTGAATTTTAAAATATAAATGTTCACATCATAATATTGCTAACCGTTCAAAAAATATTTATAAGGATATCAAAATTAAATATAAAGGCATAAGTGTCCAAGAAAATAGTGTAAATCAAGAAAAAAGACTTTATGGAATAAAACTATACATACATGGGACTAAATGGGTTAAAAAATTCCTTCATAGATTTCTTGGGTTAAAACACTTCTAAATGGGATTTATCAATAAAAATCTCTTATTATTAATAAGTTTTTGTATTGATTTTATGTTTGTACATCATTACTTTTTTTAAAAAAAAAAATTTACTTTAATATTTTTTTTAAATTATGATATGTGTTAATTGACAGTTGGTGCACATCATTACTTCAAAGGCATATAATAATTTTTCAAAGCTATAAAAAGAAAATATCAATTTTAATCAATTTTTTTCAAAACTATTAAAGGTATTAGTCAATTATTTAATTATTTATCTTTAATATGTGCAGTTTATCTCTTCCTTTATGATACTTCTTTCTCTACTCCACTATGAGTTCATATGTTTTTAGAAAAAAATCATATGTAATTTAAAATTTTGAATCTTTTTATATAGGAAGTTAAAAAATAAATTTTCGAATTTAAAATATAAGCTATACAAAAGCATATTCTTTTAAATATAGCTATATTTATAATTAATTTTAATCTATCTATTACCTATCCTTATTTATATTATTATAAAAATAAAAATGTTGTACGATCATTGAAATTCAAAATCCTAATCTATTTTTTTCAAAATTTAAAATTGTTAAAATGCATATGTTGCAATATCATTAATTTCTTCCTATTATAAATTTTGTTTTAAATTTGATAAGATTTGTTCAATGACTAATATTCAATTTTTGTATAAATATTTTAATATATTCCTTCCAAAAGTTAATATAGCAAGTCTACAATGAAATATGACTGCAGTCATTCCATAAACTTGAACCCTGCCCAATCCCTTCATTTGTTTGTTCAAAGCCTCAGTTTCTCACACTGTATTTTACATATTCTTGGGAAAATTACAAATCAGTTGAAAGACTAAAAATATTACAAAATAATGAAAAAATTCATCACTTTAATTACTAAAGTTTATAAACTTTACCACTGATTTGAAAATTATTTTGAATACACTAAATTGCAATTTCCCTGATATTCTATCAGGTATTAGTATATTTAAATAATATCATAATCAGTATTTTTTTTTTTTTCATAATTGTCATAGTATTACTAAAAACAAGTAATTTATCAAAAAGTAAACAAAATCTTTCAAACTTCATTTTGCTTCGCATGGTGTCAACTTTTTTTTTTTTCTTCTTAATTCCTCGTTTCTATATTTACTTTTGTGTTCACTCATCGAGTCATCGTACAATTCATGTAGGACTTTTACATAAATCCACTCCAACAACCCCTGGGAGGCCTCCTAGGGGAGGATTTAAATACATCTATTAACCTTTTTTGATCGGATTTGGAAGTGTTAGTGAGGTTGAAGAAGGCTTGTGCAGTCTAGTTTATGGAAAGTAGGTCTTACAGGCTTTTCTTGGTTTCTCTCCAAGCATTTTCCATGAATTTATAGCAGAAGTTTCATATAGACAATTCAAGGGTTATATAGACTATTCAATTCATGGTGAGAATTTAACTCTACAAAGTATCCCAAAGTATGTCAAAATAAGCTTCTCGCGCAAGTCATAATAGAAACAAACCTATGCTTATAAAGCTTTGATACCTTCCAAAACAGGAAGGGAGGCATACTGCGGCAGACTGAAACCATTTAATTGGTTGACCAAGACAAGAAAATCAGCGAGCATTTGGACATTCTGAAGGCATCGGTGCTCTAGCCATTGCAAAGCCGCAAAAACCCCATAGCTTCGATTTGCAGACTCAATATGGCCTGACGGATCTGGTTTCTGCAGTCACCTTGCTTCCATTCGCCTTCACAGCAATCCAAGCTAAACCTGCCCAGGTAGAATTGTGCTTCCATGGCCCATCTACAATCACAAGGTAATCAAAGTCAGTCATCGGAGTAACAGAGAAACTAATAACAAGATATAAGTTATAACCGCCTGCCATTTCAATGAAGAGACGACAATTTGAGAACTCAGAACCCTCGAGACTGTAACTCTTGATATGTAAGTTCACTCCAACATCCCACCTGCAATGGATTATAGGGAATTTCCTCAAAGACCATTCTATTTTGAGCACACCAAATTTCCCACAGCACACAAACCAAATAAATGACCAGTTCAGGGAGAGGGGGGCTTTGTACAACCATCGAGACCACCAAATAGAGAAGGACAAACGGACCCCATTATCAAAATCCAAATTGTTATCGGATTTTGATTTGATTGAGTTTTGACCCTGAGATTTCTTGCTAAACACACCTTAGGAATTTATATAATCTTCTCTGATTGATGCATGCTGTGTGTGGAAAAATCCTACAAAATTTCCCTATGCAACTCAACAAAAAAACAGAAAAAAGAAATCACAATCAACAGTCTGGAAAATTATTCGGTAGTCCTTCAATACTACTGTGGCAGGTGTACATTGCACTTCAGACCAATAAGACCACGCAAAAAGAGGCTGCCCAAAATTCACATCTATTTATGGAAATTGTCATATTCCCATAAATATAATGAAGTTAATTCCGTGTCAAATCAAGTACAAAATTGTTTCAGAAGGAATAATTATAATTTCAGCCAGAAATTCAGGTCATTAAATTAAATCTAGACGTCACTAACGGTAAATTACAGCTCAAACATATTGAAACCAAAAGAGAACCTACCTGTACATATATAGTGTCATGTTGGAATTCTTTTAAGTAGTTTGTACACGCCGAAAACATTCTTCTGCTGCCAAAGGAATGGAATGAAGAAGGACCGATACAACGGAGGTGATAGCTCCCTGTCCAGATATGGCAACGCTGCAACGATCTAAGGTACAAAGATATATTTAGAACAATTCACAGAGAGAGAAAGAGAGAGAGAGAGGGAGAGAGGATTTGACCTCCCATGTTGACAAATTGCTTCCTCGAGAAGTGAAAGGTCGTTCAAGCTGCAACTCGATGAGGAAAGTACACTTATCAAGATCCACGAGCTGCAAAATTATCACAAGAAAATGCATTTGCTTTATTTTGATACAGTTTCAGGACAGGAAGAGAACATAACAATTAAAAGAAAACAAAAAATGTAGAGATAGATGATTTAATAAGTGGAAAGCATCTAATTACGTATTGCTCATCGGACGCCTTGTTCTTATTGTTGAAATATGGTGGTGCTGCTGAAGTCCCGCCCAAGGTAGAATTAAATGGGAATGGGAGAAGACCCCTGAACCCATCATCTATCCATTGAACTTGACCCACATGATCAGGAATGAAAAAGGATGATGGGAAGCGGTGCCATTCACTTCCAACACAAATTTGAGAACCTGCATCGCATAGGATGGAAAAGATGATTATGTGCATACAAACTAGAGCAGAGATACATGACCCATCTAAGTAAGATTAGCCTCATTGGCATGATTTTTTTTTAATCCTTGTTGACCCATACAATCTAGATCATGTTTGTTTTTAGCTTGCAAAGCAGTTCAACAAGGATTTTTTTTAGTGGGGTGGTGGGGTTGAATGATCATGAAAACTTGTAGCAAGAATAGCACGAAAAGTTCTGAATGATGAAAGGGGAAAAGAAAGCAAAAATAAGAGACATGCTAATAAAAGTGTATAAAATTCATTACAAACGCCAACACCACCAAAAAACTATCAGAAAAACTAGAAATGAATGAAATATTTGGGAATTATACCGGTACTCACAATATTTGTGAATAATAGAACAGTTGCATACACCAAGACATTTGTCTTGATGGTAAGCCTACTCAGAGAAGCAAGTCCAGCAGGTTAAAAACAGTCAGTTAGCTCCAATCCTGTCTTTAGGTAGATTATATTATCAAAACATTGCAAATAATCTAAATAAAGTATATATATGCACATACATACTTTCTCTGCAGGTATACATATGCCTATGTATACGTAAATATGAACTTATATATGATAATAAGGGTTTATTTCACTTTCTACTCTTCAACTATTGCCAAATTGTCTACTTAGTCCCTGAAAGTGAAATTAACCTTAATAATAACAAAGATCAAAAAAGCATTTAATTCTTTTCTAGAAGATAGAGATTTCAGACAGAACCACCCCTGCCCGTCTTCTCAGCTAAGTAAATCAAATTTCAAAAGGATCCTTTCACGAGGAGGGAACCTACATATCAATAGAACACTACCATTCAGCACTAAAGCAGATCAAGAATGGGGAGGGGTGTTATAATGCCAATAACTTGATCTTCTTTTCCAAACAGAAACTGAATCATAACAAGCCAATAATTTCAAAAATCCCTACATTGATTTAAGAATTGTCACAAAGCTTTCTACTATTCAAGATCAATAAACAACATAAAAGGGGAAACTGATTCTCACCCATCCCTACATCAGCATGGTACTCCAAATGTTTGTATATCTCCAAAGGAGCAGAATAACCATGAATGAGGGAGAATGTTCGAGCATGGGAGGAACATAAAACGAGGCCAAGAACCAGAGGTCTCACAGATTTTGCCATCTACATAAGCAAGAAAACAGAGATAATCAGTAATTAGCATCTCCCGCTGATATCACTAGAGATGATAACTGTCTTAGTAGAAGCTCACCGTAACAAGCAGAGAATTGTGATTGGGATTATATTTGTCTTGGAAAAAATCAGGAATGCTCTCAATGACAGCTGAGGCAGCTACACAAATAAGTGGGTATATTGGATAGAGGAATCTGCAATGGCAGGTAAATAAATTATGAGTCACTAAATACATCTCTAAATCTGCACATAATTAACACCACTTCAAGCTAGACTGGAGAAGAAAATCTTGTAAAGTCAAAGGTAATGCATGGGATAAAAGCTTCCAAGCAAACATTAACACCCAAGAAGCCTCACCAAGCGATTTGAAATCCAAGCTGGCACACTAAATGAGAAAGCAGTTTGACGCCACAAGATCATCTGGCATTTGTCAAAATTATGCTAAAATGTCATTAGATAAAAGGGTAACTTGCAGAAAGTAAATGAGATTTCTTGCTGGTTTCTCACTGGCACACCATCTCATATACAACTTTGTTATAAATGAAACAGCCCACTAAATCCTCCTGGCAATAACCATTTGTTTATCAGTTCAGTTCTTTGCCTACTTGTTTTATGGGTTATGTCATTGGTAAACAGTTACATAGGTGCCTAACCTACGTTACATGGACTAGGGTATGAGTATTAGGTGCAAGTCTAGGAGTGTGTCCAAACATCAGATCTTCCTAAACCTAAGATATTGGAATATGGATCCAAAAGTTAGGTATAGGTATGGAGACACGTCTTAAACACACAAATATTAAATATTGTATATTGTATAATATTCTAAGATAAGATGTTGTAAATTATTTTAAAATGTACTTCCAATTAAATGGAAATTACGAAATTTATATCTCACAATTGTGGGGAGAAGCTGAAAATATTTTTTTACTAGAAACTGTGAATGTCTTCTTTTTCACATACAAAATTAGAGGATCCAATAGTCTAATTGAGTAATAGTGTCGCACACATATCCCACTACTTTACCCTTGTCATATACAGTGGGCACAGGTATACTAGGGGAAGAAGAAGAGTCCGTGTAACTAAGAGGTTTCAGAATCCAAACAATCTCAGAAGCACAATAACATTTGAATATAGAATTAAATGGTGGATGATACCCGTGGCTCTCAAATAATGATCAGCTACATGTGGAAGCAAACTCCTACTACGCAAATGAAGCACACTCACGCATATTTCTCATTAAAGTACGAAGTATGTGTTGTCCATCAATCTACAAGTTGAGTTCGCAATAGGGTCACACAACAAAGGCTCTGCAAATTTGAGCACCCTCAAGCCTCACCCAGCCAGTAATGCCATTCAAGCATCAGACTAACTCCAAAGCACTATAGCAAGTCACACTGAATCAACAACTGTTTCTGTATTGCCTCACAAAGAGTTACTTTAGCTTAGCAATCTATGCTTGCCAGTTACAAATACAACAGCCAGATTGGGCCTACCATCATATTCATATGTCATCGTGGGACTTACAATGTGTTACTAGATTGAAAAATTAACCATGACAACTTGCAAGGCTTCAACTTGCAACTACGTCTCCAACAAAAAGCTCTGAACAATGCAGCTCAGTCATCATATCCATACAGAGATGGTATACTAAACCCAAAATACAAATATTTCCACTCAAATCAAAAAAGAGGCATGTGGTAAACTGAAGACCACAAGACAAGTGCATGTATAAAGTGTTGAGCACTACCATTGACTATTGGCAGTAATTCATATCATGTCCTTGATAAAACTTGACATAAACAAACAGTAGGGAAACATAAAGAGGCATGGGATGAGTCCAACCTTTCTTCTTTGTGTGGCTGCAAAGACATAAATGCCAGCCAAATATAGATAGGTGAGACGACAATCAACAAGTCTGGAGCATACTTCTTCCTTGCAATGGGCAGGATTCCAAGGAAAAGCAATGCAAGAACAAAGCAGAAGTTGAAATTATTAAATCCATTCCTCAGATAATACAACGGCCCTTCAGTTCCATACAAGTGGCTCTCACCACCCCCTAAGACATTATATAATAACAGATTCAGAACAGATGATGTCCATCTTCTATAATAGTAGTAGTCAACAAGCAATGAGAGTGCCTGGAATGAATCCAGAACAATTTGTCAAGTAACGATGAGATACCACAAATAACTTCAGACAATTATAAACTTGTGTTACAAAAGCATGGGCATGAAAAATTCATGGGAAGAAACGATAACCAACAATTTAAAATTTACTTACCAGAAGCATAAGTGACGTGACAGCCCCTGCAAGAAATGCATGTTTGAACCTTCTAATCAATGAGCAAATTGTTATTGGCAGAAAAGCCAAGACTGAAAATGGCCAACCAAGAACAACCCCGACAACTGCAACTGCGACTGCCATGGCAGGTTTCTCAAAAAGAAATAATGCAGATGAGAGAGATATGGCATACATTGAGAACGAACTGGGCAAGAAACCTACAAATATAGCACAGATGACAGATAAAAATTCTGACAAGAATAACATCGACAAGCATTTCTTATTTATATATATTTTTTAAAGGATGAATATGGAGAGTATGGTAAAACTAACATTTGGCTACTAAAAAGATGCCTTGCACTGTGTTTGGTTCATTGATTTGAGCAGGGATTTGGAAAGGAAATGAAAAATGTAAGTCAAATGTGAATGAAATATACCTACATTTTACACACCTTTTTCCTTTCCCTTTCCCTTTCCAAATTCACGAACCAAACATAGCCTTATTGCAAGATCTATAGTAGCACAATGTGAGAAAATAGGATAGCAGTTCAATGAGCGAGGCTTACTCACTTGTGCTAGCAAAAAAGCAACCACTAGTTAAGCATAGCATTGCAAGCGCATAACAAGCAAGGCGTTTTCCATATTTCCTTGAAAGGGCTATTATCAGAGCAGCCCCTGTGATGACAGAGAGGAGACCAAGGAAGATTCTTACAGCATAGAATACTCTCACCTGGAAGGTAGAATACTAATTAGTTGAAACTGCACAAAGTTGACGAAGTAAAATTGTGCCAAGTCAGGGAATAATATATCTGAAACTGCAAAAGTATCTTACTTTTTCCTCACTAAACAACCAGGAAGCTGGTCCACCCACTAACTTATGAAAAAGAAGGTACAGGTATGAGCGAAGTGCAAACTGGGAGCTGCAGGAGACACATCGGAAAACAAAATCTAATCAACGCCCAATTAGTACCCATTAATGGATGTTTGGGAGGGGAGGGATTGGGTACATACCTACCCTTTGGCATAAATGCACAAAGTGGCTATCCTCACACTTGAACCCATAACCTCAAGGTTAATAGGCCAAGGTTTTAATCACTAAACCAGTGATTACCCCTTAAAAACAAAATCCAATCAAGAAAAAAGATTCCAAAGCACTTCAAGCTCCAGCAACACTTTTGAGAATTGTAAAACAAACTAAATCCCTAAATGATAATAGAAAAATATTATTCAAAAAAAAAAAAAAAAGGGACCTTTAATGTTGATAAGCATTATAATTTAGGAAAACCCTTATTAAGACACATCCAAGATTATATATTAGTAAAAGAAAGGAATGCAACTTGCCAAGAACCAAGTAGGAAAATAGGGTTTCCAGAGAGAGAAACATTAAAATGGATCAGATTGCATGTGTCACAGAAGGCATTTCGTTACCACTTTAGTAATAAGATAGAAAGGATTACTAACAACAGAATGCTTCGTCCGTTAGCAATGGAATCAGGGGAGTTTGTTGTGGCTGACTATGAAGGATCTGTTCGCGAGCCAGTGGCAAATGCTTTTGAGGGGGATGAGCCTCCTTGCCCAGGAGAGGTGTCTGATTGGGTGTTATCTCAGATTCAGGAGGTAAGTCAGCTGCATGGTGTCTCGTTTGAAAGGCATAAGGATGAAGCTATAAAGTTGTTCTCTGCAATTGAGGCTTCTTGGAGAGGGAATGTTCCGTCTGGCAGAAGGGTAAAGGTGTTAGGGAGCTGAGGAATTTGGAATGCTCGGTTAACTATGACAAACACAAGACAGGCAGGAGGTGGTCGGGGGCTTCAAGGAAGAATCGCGATAACCAACTATTCTTGCCATGCACCTAAAATTTTTATCTTGGAATGTGGATGGGTTGAATGATAGGGGGAAGAGGGTGTTGATCAGATCTTTACTAAGGAATGCCAAGGCAGAAGTAGTGTGTCTTCAGGAGACAAAAATGGACTGTATTGATGGGGAGGTGGTTCGGGAGCTGTGGGGGGGTCATTTTGTGGATTGGAATCATCTGCCGGCTATTGGGGTGGCAAGGGGGGTTCTTGTATGCTGGGATAGGAGGCTGGTGGTGGAGGAGGAGAAGATGGGTGGTTTCTCGATGTGTTGCCTCTTTCATTGTGTTGAGGATGATTTCCGGCGGGTGTTCACAGGTATGTATGGGCCTGTGAGGGGGTCAGAAAGGTTTCTTTCTTGGGAAGAGTTGCAAGTATAGGGTTGTGTTTGGTCCATGGATTTGGGAAGACAAAGGGAAAAGGTGTGTGAAACCGTATATATTTCATTCACATTTCACCTACCTAATCTCTTTTCCTTTCCAAATTAGTTCCTAAATCATAAACCAAACACAGCCTATGGCTCCGTTAGAGCGTCTCTGACCCTTACTCTTTTTTTTCCATCAAATTTAATGAAATAAGTACAGTTTTGTTGCTCTAGCCATGAACTCAAATTCATATCAAGTGAGGGAAAACCAAAAACTTTCACTAAATTGAGGGAGGCTTGAGTGTTTCATCAAATTGAGAAGGTGATCATTATTGTTGCAAGTAGCCGTTGGGGCATCACACTACACCAGACTATCGGCCGGTTGTTCTCCCAAACAACCTTGTGCTTGCAAAAATAGAGAGAAATTTACACAGGCCAATCAATCTCCCAGACATCCTCCCGATTGACCGATTGTTTGATGAAAATTAAAAATTTAGCCTTGGTTTGGTTTTCATTTTTGGCTATATAATCACAAAAAGACAAAAAAAAAATTACAAAATCACAAAAAGACAAAAAAACTACAAAAATACCAAACTACCCCATATACAAACAAAAAGTCAAAAAGCATCCTTCTATACTAAGGGCAATTTTGTCATTCCAAAATAAATAAAAAAAAGGCCAAAAAAGCCAAACAATAATACCAAACAACTAAAAAAGTGGCAAGCTAAAAAAATCAAAAAAAGTCAAAAAAAACCAACTAAAAAAGTCATTGGCAAACGATACCTTAGGCGGAACAGTTGGTAGGAGATGAAGCTTTTAACCCAAATCTTTCCTCAAATTTGATGGGAAAAAAGCAAGCGTTAGAGATGCTTTTAGGCAGGTTGTTATTTTAGGAAAAAATATCACTAAAAAAAACCCATACAAAAAAGATAAAAAATTACTTCCCATTCACACTACTTTTTTTTGCATATTTTTGTAAAAAGCTAAAAACAAAAAAAAAAAAAAAATTATTCCCAATCGTATGATTTTTTTAGTAAAAAAGTTACTTCCAAATGTAGCCTTCTAATAATTTCTCACCAAATAACAAGTCAGAAAAGACCCAAAAGAAAGAAAAACAAAAAATTAAAAAAAAAATTAAAAGTAAGACGTACCAAAAATCAACTATTCTCAACTAAGGATGGCAATTTGAACCCGGCCCGACGGAGACCCGACCCCCCGATCCCGAATTAGGCGGTTTTTCTCCGAAAAATATCCCCAATGGGACGGGGATGGTATTTAAAAATTAATCCCCGATCACTTTCGGGCCGGGGACGGGGATAAGTGTCCCAGCCCCGTCCCCGTCCCCGTCCCCGTTAGTCCCCGAAATAAAATTACCATTTTACCCCTCCTATATATATAACAATGTTTTCAAAACCGGACCGGTGAGCGAACCGGAAAAGGGATTGGGTGGACGGGTTACCGATTCAACCGTCGGGTCAAAGCGGTCGAACCGTGACGTCATAATTAATATTATATAATTATAAATTATAAATAAATAAAAATATATATAAATAATCAAATAAAAATAAAAAATTATTGCATAATATTTATTAATAATATTTAATAAAGTCATAATTAATAAAAAAAAAAAAAGTCACTTATTTCAAAGAAATTAAATTTTTTAAACATTCCCTCCAAATAAATTGATTGAATGCTAGATTTAATTTTGGAGGGAAATGAAATTTTCAACTCTTCCTCCAATCAATATGTTTCAAATAATTTGATTGAATCCCACATAGAATTTTGTAGGTTCTCTTTGAAAAATCTTTTCCTATAAATAGGAATAGACTTTCATAATCTTCTCAAGCTTTCAATGAGACTCTTTCTTATGAGAGGAGACTCTTGAAATAAGAATTTTTAGTCAAAATTTTGAAATATATTCATATATATATAAGAAAGAAAGAAAAGAAAGAAAGAAAGAAAATAAAAAAAATAAAAAAAAAAAGTAAAACCCAAAAAAAAAAAAAATAGACCGGTTCTGGCCGGTTCGACCACTGGGTCACCGGTTTTACCGGTTCGACCACCTGGTCACCGGGTTTTCTCGGTTTTGGCCCCAATCCGGGTTTAGGTGGTTGACCGGACCGGAACAAGGCCCGGTTCCCGATTCAACCGGTCCGGGTTTGAAAACAATGATATATAAACCCAACCCTCCTCTAACACTCACTGTGCGTGTCTCATTTCCCTTCCTTTACTTTCTCTCTCCCTTTCCCTCCCTCACTCACTCGGATTTCACCAAACCTCCTCTCACTCACACTCACTAGGTCTCTCATCTCCGTCACTCTTACTCTCTCTCTCCCTTTGCCTCACTCACTCTCAGAGTCACTGCGTCTCTCATCTCCCTCCGTCTTTCTCTTACTCTTACTCTTACTCTCTCTCTCCCTCTCCCTCACTCACTCTCATCATCGTCATCATCATCCAGATCCACCACCATGAAGCCACCGATCTGAATCATGAAGCCACCGACGCGAAGCCACCAAGCTGAACCCACCGATCTGAACCGTCAAGCCACCGATCTAACAGATCGTGGTCCGTGAACCGTCAAGCCACGGATCTGAACAACTCTCTCTCTCTCTCTCTCTCTCTCTCTATATATATATATATATGTGTGCGTGTGTGTATAATCAACAAATCTATTGTTGATGAACAAATTTTTTTTTTTTTTTTTTTTTTAAGTTGTTGATCGAGTGTTGTTCATATATAGATTACATTTTTTTAATGATTATTGTTGATGAACAAATTTGTTGTAGATCTGTTATTGAGAATTGGGAATTGCGTCCGTTGATGAACAAATTTGTGGTAGATCTGTTTTTGAATCTGTTTTTTCTTTTTTTTTTCTTTTTTTTAACTAGTTTTTGAATCTGTTGTTCAGAATTGAGAACCACGTCTCTCACCTCCCTCCCTCCCTCTTACATTTTTTTTATTGTTGTTCTTGTGTGTGTTAGAACAGATCTGGTGGGGATTTTTCGGGGTAGGGGAAACCCGATCCCCGTTAGGGGGCGGGGATGGTGGAGGAGATGGGTTCCCCGTCGGGGATCGGGGCCGGGGTGTGGCATCCCCGGCCCGGCCCCGTTGCCATTCCTATTCTCAACTACATTTTAGCAATAAATTCGCTCTGAATTCACAAAACAAACAATAAAGATAATCAAAGCAACCACTCATACACAAAATCATAGCTATATATATACAGAGAGAGAGAGAGGGGCTTATGGGGACCTGTATTCCCAAGTTTGGAAGCCAGATTGGTAGAGAAGGAAATGAAGAGGCTCCCAATAATTGAAGACCTCGTCACAGTCATGTATTAGGTTCGAAGTTGCACTCATATATCTAAGCACTCCTAGGGCTATCAACGGTAATTTCCACCCCAATCCCTTGTCCGACTCTTCGCCACCGGTCGATCTCTCCGTCTTATCGAACTTCGTGTACGACGACGACGATGGATGATCCGACGGCTGTGGACGTCTCTTCCGAGTTGTTTGATCCATTCCTCTACCCTTTCTCTCTCTCTCGCTCTCTCTCTCTCTCCCAGAAAAACTCCCTATGCCTGTCTTGATTCTCACAAGACATCCATAGGCCGGTCATTTCAAGTTTTAGTAATATATAGGCCATGTTTGGCAGAGCAGTGGAAAATTGCTTATAACTTATGTCTTAACAATTTATAACTTATAAGTATAAATATAAGTTGATTTTTAACTTATAAATTAAGCATTTCCTGCCCCACTCAAAGAATAAGTTGATTTTTGACTTACGAAAAATTATAAACTGCATTGTTAAGTTAAACCAAACACATCAAAATAGTTTAAATTAAACTGAAAGCTGAAATAAGCAGCTTTTAAATTGCACCAAACATGCACGTAAGTTTGATTTAAGGTTAGGTTTTGCATAATCTAAAAAATTCAAAAAAAAATTGAAAAATAGCTATCTTATTTAACTTATATCATTTTATTTAAGTTACATCAAATTTATATTATTTTATTTAAATTACATGACTTCTTTATTATATCACTTTAACTTCAATCTATATTTCACATTTTTTTTTTTATAAAAAGTTAAAAAGTACACTTATTTAGATTATCCCAAACAACCCCATAAAAATTACATTTTTTTTCCTTATAAATTGCTCTCTTGAATTATTGATATTATCCTCTAAAATTTTTAAAATGATCATTTTATAATTTTTCATCATTAAATTTTACATAAATATGTTATTATTGAGCGATGATATATGAACATAAATTTTATATAAAATTTTCAAACACAATAATATAGTTTAATGGGGACCTTTCACTTTAAAACAAAATTTATATTTACAACATCATTATCACGATATTTTTATGAATTTTTTCATAAATTTTTATATACGAATAGCATTTTTTTTTTAATTTTTACCATCATTTTTTTTCTCATCTATTCACCCACATTTATTACTGTATTATCAAACACCATCATTCACATTTATTACAATATTACTGAATTTTTGTATTTTTGCATTTGGTGAATTTTAAAAAAAAAATATATATATATATATATATATAATATTATACTTCTTAAGTATATCTAGATTAGGTGAATCTAAAAAATAAAATAAAAAATACTTAAAATATTAAAAAAATTTATTAAAAATAAAAAAAATTAATTTTTTGTATGAGTGAAATCAAAAAAGATGATTTTTATTTCTTTTAAAATAGTATGAACAAAAAATCAGCATTATTTTATTATTTTATATGTATAAATATGTCATTTTAATTTGACAGAGGAGTAAGTGTAATTTTTCAAACGTGAAAAAAATCTGTATTAAATAGAAACCTAGGGTGTCAATGTAATTCACCTATCATTTTAATTATTATTTTTTTTGTATAAATATTTTATTTAATGAGATTTAAAAAAAATTCAAAATTGGTTTTTTATTAAGCTCAAACAAAATTCATTTAAATATATAATTATTAATGAATGATCATTTTATTTTTTATATTAATATTTTATTTAATAAAGTTTAAAAAATAATCAAAATCGTTTCAAAGTGAACTTATCAAAGCTTAAATAATCTCTAAAATTGATATGAATAACTTCAGAAGAAAAAAAATGAGCAACACAATTATCTCACTTTGCTTGATTCTATTTTTTCAAAAACACTTTTTAAAAAATTTTATTTTCTTATTTTTTTATTTTTACTAAATTTTTTTAATATTTTAAGTATTTTTTTTTATTTTTTAGACATACCTAACATAAATATACCTAAAAAGTATAAGAATTGTGGAAAAAAAAACTTTTAAAAATTCACTAAATATCAAAAATATAAATAAAAAAAATCAGTACATTTTTTATATTTTTATGTATTTATTAATTTTTTAAAATATTTTTTCACAAATTTTTTGCTTTTTAGATACATCTAAATAAGGTGTATCTAAAAATATAAAAAAATATATTTGAAATTTTAAAAATATTTACTAAAAACTAAAAATATGAAAATTAAAAAACTCAATTTTTAAAAAATTTAATTCAAAAAATTCAAACCAGACACACTGATTGTTTATCCAAAATATATATATTGGTTCAAGTTCAAGGCATCTCTTCCACGTTACCATGTGACACCTACCAAATGCAAAACTTGATTGTTGGAATTAGAATCAACATTGTTTGGCGTCTAATGAGGCTACTATGAAATATTGAACTGTTTTGGTAATTTGATTAAAAGTTTATTTTTTGATTTTTTAATTTTTTTAGTTAAAAAAGTTACAAAAAATTCACAAAAAAGTTAGTTTTTTAGTCAAAAAATTGCAAAGAGTCAAAAAATTAAAAAATTAACTTTTAATTAATTTTCCAAAACACTTCAGGGAATAAGATTATATGTTACAGGATTAAACATTTCAACTTCACAAATAAATATTCATTTTATTAATATGAACAGTTAATGTTATATGACAAATTGAGAAGATTATAAATGTAAAAAATTAAGTTAACTAAATATAAATTATGATAAATAGATGGTCTATTTTTTAAAATATATATGTTATATGGATAAAAATAATCTAATAATACGATAATTGATGTTGAATTTTTTGCATGAATAATTTTTTTAGTTGGTTAAATGAGATGAACGATTTAAATTATAAAAATGGGCCAATTTAGACCTCGTTTGGGAAGTACTAGTTTTAGTCTAAAAGTTAAAAAATTATTAAAAAAATCAAAAAATCAAAAAGTTTATAACATATATTAAAAAATTAAAGATTCTCTTTTCTCTCTACTTTTTACACATCTTTTCGTAAAAAACTAAAAAATTATTCTAAAAACATAAATTTTTTTATCTTATATTTTAGCTAAAAAAATTAAAAAGTTACTAAAATAGCTTATTCTCAAACGAGATCTTAGGCTTCATTTGGCAAGTAATTGTTTTAGTTTAAAAGTCAAAAAGTTACTAAAAAAATTAAAAAACCTATAATCTATACCAAAAAGTTAAAAATTTTATTTTCTCTCTACTTTTTACACATCTTTTTATAAAAAGTTAAAAAATCACTCCAAAAATATATTAATTTTTTTTACCTCATATTTTAATCAAAAAATTAAAAAATTACTAAAATAACATATTTCTCATACGAAACCTAGCTTCGTATTAAGTTAACTCCATTATGAAATTGAAATTTGTAACTTTAACAAATGGAGACTCGTACATACAAATATATCAACGGATTTCATATCAATAACTAAACAAAGGATCGAAAAAAGAAAAAAAAAAAAAAAAAAAAAGCGACACTGTTTTTCTTTGTCGCATATATGGAGAAGTTATTTGGTACATAATCAATTTACCTAAAATATATAAATATAAGATAAAGTAAGAAGAAGAGGTGCATTCCAAAGTCATAAGAACCAACGATGAAAAAGTGATGAGTCTAACCTTTTCAACTAGGGTAATTCTATTTACTGCACACAAAAAAACTCATTACACTTTTTAATTTATATTTTTTTATCACAATTTATTTTTTTGTGTAAAATTACCAATTGATCCCTAAATCCTGAGATTTGAATCACCAATTTCTTATCTCACCTAATCCTTCACACACACACACACACACACTCACTCACTCACTCTCTCTCTCTCTCTCTCTTTATTATGCTCTCACCTCTAGCAGCACTCCTCTACCGTTCGTCCACCTCCTACAGTCTTCCTTCTACCGTTTCTCACCTCCGACAACTTTCTTCCAATCCCCTGCACTTTTCTTACACAACCCACCATCTATCCTCTCTACATTGACTGTGATTTTGACCAACGTCAACTTGCCTAGGCTGCCACACTTTTGGCCACCAGAAACTCCCTCCAGAATGTTTAGACAATCTTCCGTGTAAATAAAATAAATTGAAACTAAATCAAACAAAATAAAATAAATAACTTATAGAATTTATTTTATCGAACCGAATGAAAAATAAAAGACCAAGTCGAGTGTGTGACACTCTGTCCTTAAGACAGATTCGCCTCGCTTCGGTGCTTAGGACCAATGGCGTCTATCTCTCAGGATACAATGATCTTCACAAATTTGTAGTAACACTCCAAACAAATTTGTCCGGCGAACTAAAACCTTGTGTTCTATACTCTCTTTAATTTTCTCTAAAACTAGAATGAAGATTATATATGCAAAGAAACAAAATTTGGAGAGCAAAATGTATTTTTTTAGACTGTTTTGGATGCCTAAACACTACTAGAAATGCTGGTATTTATAGGTACAATTAACAGACCCGAATAGGTGCTAATTTGAAGTGAACAGGTGCACATTTAAAGTGAACAGGTGCACATTTAAATTGAACAGGTGCAAGCACTATTCAAATAGATAACTGCTGGAATAGTTGATATGTCCGAACTGTATGAACCTGTTTGAACTGGTAAAGTATCTGTCTGGTTCAACTGGGCAGTTTCTAGCAGTTAAATAACTGTAAAACCAGTTTGAATCTGTGTGGAATTTGGACTGGAAGAGGCACAAAAAGTTTGGAAAAAATTTAATTTGAAATGCAAATAATTTCCTACAATAATTTTTTGAAAAAATTCAAATAAATTTTGTCCAAAAAATTAATGTTAGAACCGACCCAACCTACAACCACACCCGCGCCAGGCACGGCACGGCACGGCTTGGCTCGGCCGGACGAACGGCAGCGGCGGCGCAAGCTTGTGTGGTGGTTTGGGCTAAGGTTCACTTTGTCCATAACTCCTCCCTTCTACAAACTTGGGGTGTCCCTTGGGGCCCAACCCAAGTGTTACAATCTAGAGCTTATAAACTCAACAAAGTTCTCTTAAAGTTTTAATGTGGGATAAGCCACACAAGGAAACCCACATTTAAAACTTAAATGTCCAATTCCACGAATTCAAAAACGATGTCAACTTCCTATTCACTCATAAATGGTTTTGACGAACTGTCTTTACCGTGTGACTTGCCACGCGATAAAGAACACATCATCTCTTCGGACTCAACCCAAAAGACGTTTGGGGCCCACTTAATTTTGGGCTCAAAGTTTGTAACACCGCATTTTCCTTAATTGTTACTTTTATAATTAATCTGAATTATGCATCTTTTGTGCCTTGTATGCCTATTGTTTGTGTAGTGTGTTTACTAACAGATATGTTCCCTTCTGATAAGACTTGTCTGATTCGCTAAATCGTAAAGTTTTAAAATTAGTTAATGGATTAAGTGAGTAGGGTTAATTGACCTTATATTAAGAGAGTGGTAATGTAATTAATTAAATAACTTCAGTAAAGAGACTCACACTTAACTAACCCAAGTTACATAAGTTACATATAGAAAAGTACATATTTGTGAGCTAACTATAAGGGAAAGAGCGATAGAAACTTGGGTGAGTCAAGAGTGTTCTAGAGTTGACTGAAGAGAGCAAGAAGAGAAAGAGGGAAAGGTGAAGGAGAAAGGGAAAATTTGGAGCAACTTCATCAAATTTACTTATATAGGTAAGAGTTCTTCTTAAATTCTTGCATGAAGATAATTGGCACCTTGAACTCATGGAGTTGAGAGAGAGAGGGGTTGAGTAATAGGGGTTGTGTTATAACCCTAATAGAATAAATTCTTCCCTACCCTTGTATATGTGGTATACTCAAGCTTATTTACTTAATTTTGCATGACTTTAACTCAGATGTCTATAATTTTGTTGAAACATAGAGTTTCTATTTAATTTTGAAGTTGTTGATCAGCCTTGAGTTTGAATTTGAAACTCTATTTTTGAGTTGGACTTGGAAATTGGTTGTACATCATGTTTGTTAAGTTTTGGCCTTTAATTTGAATAAATTTGGGTTTGATTTGGAGAAATTTGGAACCGTAAAAAATAGAGCAAAATTTCAGTTCTGGAAGACCCAGAACCGCACGTGCGACTAGAGAGCCCGCATATGCGGGAAGCACAGACGCACGTACGGTAGGTAGGCCCGCACGTGTGGAAAACAGCGAAGGTGCTGGAAGCATTCTGAAATAAAAGCACCTGGTGGCGCACGTGCGGCTGGAGTCCTACACGTGCGGGCTCTGCCCATGCGGCTGTCTGGCGACTCCGATTTCACTTTTCTGCTTCGTTTACCCCATTCCCGGGCCTCCGTTAGTATGTTTTGTACCCGTAATTACTGTCCATATGTATTGCATGAATGTTTAATGAGAGTTAACAACCATTGGACTACTCAATTCCTAAGTAAAGGAACCAATAAGTTTAATGTATGACAATTAAACATTCTACGTTTATATTTGTCTGTGTAGGTCAAACACCAAGTTCCAGTCATCTGCATCACGAAACCCACTGTAAGTAACACTACTGTAAATATGTATTTGATTTAAATTATCTTTTCCTTGCTTCAACTTATGCGTTATTCTGATATAATTCTCATGTGGATGAGTGATAATTCTATTCCAGTTTCCATTATTTACAATGTCAACCCTGGCACCTCTTCGTATGAGTACAGTTCTGTTAGTTCCATTTTATGGAACTCCTGTTTAATATGGCAATGTCATATCTGATCTTCGGCCTTTATGACCGTTTGTTTGGTCTCCCTGACCGCCTGTCCGGTCTTCACAACTGCCTATTCGGCCTTCTAGACCGCTTGTACTTACTACTTTTGAATATACTATGCGAAATGTTATGCCTCTCAAATGTCGTATGAACTTACTTAGCTTGTATTTCATTTTATGTTATAATGGTCATTCATAATCTCTTTATTCAGTTGTTATTCACTGGGCCCTAGCTCACATTTTGGTATACCATGTAGATGATCCAGCTTAGGAAAGGACGTAGTGGCGTCGGTCTTACTCTGGTTTTGCCAAGCTAACCATCGTGCCTCACCGCGAGGTCTCCATCTACCTAAGTTTTGATCTGGCCAATATCCACCCTTTTGTTATACACTCATGTGTTTTGGTCAGGTTGTCACTAGTATTATAATTGTTGATAATAGGGGTATCATTTTCCCCTTTTACTTGTCTTTTTAGACGAACTTGTAATGGCTTGTTGTACTTTTGCGTGTATATATGCATATATATGTATAGCAATGTCTTTTGCCTCATCTAAATGCACAGCTTATTGGACGTTTTGTTTCTTACATAATAGCTTCCTCTAGTCCCATTTGTTTGCTTTGTCCAGTTAGGCCTTCGGTAATCACGGATTACTGGCCGGTTATGATCCTAAACCTATGAGGGCGGGTTTGGGTTGTGACAGAGTAGTATCAGAGCACGAGTTGTACCACACATACGCGTCCAAATGAGCTATAAGATGTCCTAGAAAAAAAGTTAGAGCACATTAGTTGCATGTGTGAGTGTGTGTGGTTTCTCTAATGTGCCTATGTGGTTATAATGTACTCGTAAACTTTATATGTCCTATGTTTTTTATCACTTTGTTTATCTATAGCCAATGGACGGAACAAGACCTGTAATGACATCTGAAACTTCTGATGCAAAAATGGATCGGTTAGAGCGAATGGTGGGGTTGTTGACGGAAGCATTAAGACAACAATCGAGACAACCCTTTCCACCACCTTCTCCGCTACCAGTTTTAGTGGAGCCACTCAATAAGGGAGACATTATTACCCTGACACAGAAGTTTAATAAGCTAAAACCGCCTACCTTTCCGAGAGGCCTCGAACCACTGAAAGCTGAAGCTTGGATTTTGGAGATTGAAAAGTTATTCGAAGTATTTCCATGTACTGAAGAACAGAAAGTTTTGTTAGCAACTTTCACCTTGCAAGAAAGAGCAAGAAGATGGTGGATGCTTGTCCGAAATCAGCAAACCACTATGACTTGGACATAGTTCAAGGAGGCTTTTTATGAAAAATACCTTTCCCAGTGTGTAAGAGACCGTAAGGTGGCGAAATTTGAGCAGCTCAAGCAGGGTACCATGATAGTAGCGGAGTATGAGGCCAAATTTACAGAGCTTGCACATTATGCGCCATATATGGTAGACACTGATTACAATAAAGCCAGAAAATTTGAAGGTGGTTTAACTGTTGAGGTTCTTGATCGAGTTAATGTACTAAAATTAAAAAAATACATTGATGTTTTGGAAAGATCCATCATAGCTAAAGCAAACGTTACTGCTCTAAGACAAGCGAAGGCACCGGTGAGTGAATGGAAGGGTAAAAGGTTGGGATCTAATTTCAAGAAGGGTCGGAACAACTTCAATTCTCCACCAAACAAGAGACAGAATATAGGATCATTTACTAACTCAAGTCAGGGGAATGACACACCCATCTGCTCGGAGTGTGGAAAAGGACATAAGGGGGTTTGTCGTAGGATTTCTGGTGCATGATTCCGGTGTGAAAAAACAGGCCATATGATTAAAGATTGTCCTTTAGTGTCTCAAGGCACAAGCCAATCGACGGCTAATTCAACTACATCAGTGTCAGCCCCAAAGAGACAATCAAAAGCAGCTACGGGAAAAGAAACTCTAAAGTAAGGACGGGTTTTTACATCGGTACCGGGTGATGTGCAGACGGCAGAGACAGTTGTGTCAGGTATTCTCCCTATCTGTTCTCAGTATGCACATGTATTAATCGATTCGGGGTCCACACATTCTTTCGTATCCTACGCTTTTGCTTCAAAACTACTTAGACCCTTGGAACCGATGGATTATGTGTTAGTTGTAACCTCTCCGGCGGGAGGAACTATGCTTTGTACATCTATGTATCCTGTATGTGAGATCTTTATTGAATATATGACTTCATATGTGGATTTACTACCTTTAGACATTGCATATTTTGATGTCATCTTGGGGATGGATTGGTTAGCAAAATATTGTGCTACAATTGATTGTTCAGCCAAACAAGTTGTGTTTCGTTTACCTAAAAGGCATAGGTTTATGTTTAGCGGGGACAGTGTCATACATCCTCCATATTTGATCTCCGCCATGAAAGCGAATAAATTGATTAATAAGGGTTGTAAGGGATTCCTATGTTCGGTATTAACCATGCCAACTACTACTAAACCAGATATAAGTGGTATTCTTGTAGTGAAAGAATTCCCAGATGACTTACCCGGGAATTTGATTGATAGAGAAATCGAGTTCACCATTGAAATAGTACCAGGTATCCAACCGATTTCCAAGACCCCATGCCGGATGTCAACTACCAAGTTAAAAGAGTTGAAAACTCAATTACAAGAGTTACTAAGTAAGAAATTTATCAGGCCTAGTACTTCTCCGTGGGGTGCTCCAGTGCTATTTGTCAAGAAGAATGATGGAACTTTAAGACTCTGTATTGACTACTGGAATTGAATAAGGTGAAAATAAAAAATAAATACCCGTTGCCATGCATTGACGATTTGTTTGACCAGCTACAAGGGGCACAAGTATTTTCTAAAATTGACCTACGGTTTGGATATCACCAACTAAAAGTTAAAGCTGAGGATGTGGAAAAGACTGTTTTTCGAATCAGATATGGTCACTATGAGTTCCTCGTTATACCTTTTGGAGTTACTAATGCACCAGCTGCTTTTATAGATTTAATGAACATAGTCTTTAAGCCATTTCTTGATGAATTCATTGTGGTCTTTATCAATGACATTTTGATCTATTCTAAGAGCAAGGAAGAACATGAACGCCACTTGAGACTTACTTTTCAAACATTAAGGGAGAAGAAATTATATGCTAAGTTGTCGAAATGTGAATTTTGGCTGGATAGTGTGATATTTTTGAGACATGTGATAATGAAAGAAGGTATCTCTGTTGATCCACAAAAGGTAGAGGCCGTTGTAAATTGGCCGAGACCAACGAATGTAACGGAAGTTCGTAGTTTCTTGAGCCTAGTTGGATACTATCGCAGATTTGTGAAGGACTTCTCCAAGATTGCCATGCCATTCACTCAATTGACACAAAAAGGGGTACCATTTGAGTGGACTGACCAAAGAGAGGCAGCTTTTCAAGAGTTAAAGACAAGGCTCGTGACAGTACCGATCCTCACCTTACCCTCTAGCACTGATAGCTTTACCATTTACAGTGATGCTTCCTATAAAGATTTGGGGTGTGTGTTAATGCAAAATGAAAGGGTGATTGCCTATGCGTCCCATCAATTGAGATCGCATGAAAAGAGTTACCTAACTCACGATCTGGAGTTGGCTGCAATGATTTTTGCATTAAAGATTTGGCGCCACTATTTGTATGGGGCTACATGTGAGGTGTATACGAATCACAAGAGTTTAAAATATTTCTTTACTCAGAAAGAGCTAAACATGAGCAGCGAAGATGGCTCGAGTTAATCAAGGATTACGATTTACAAATCATGTATTATCCTGGAAAAGCCAATATAGTAGCTGATACTCTTAGTCGGAAAGCTATGGGAAATTTATTTTGTTTACTTACCAAACAGGGAACAGTAGTGCATGAGCCAGTGCTAGTTGAAGAGATCAAACAGAAACAGATGCAAGATGGTTTCCTTAAGAAAATAGTAGACGAATGAGATTCTAAACCTAGATTGGGATTCAGTTTTAGGGACGACATTCTCAAATTTCAAGAGCGATTATGTGTACCAAATGACAGTGATTTGAAGAGACGGATTCTCCAAGAGGCCCACAGTTCCAAATTCTCTATTCATCCGGGGAATACGAAAATGTATCAAGACTTAAAGAAGAATTTTTGGTGGCCAGGAATGAAAAATGGAAATTGCTGAATTTGTATCCAAGTGTTTGCAATGCCAGTAAGTTAAAGCGGAACATCAATAACTCGCAGGGTTGCTTCAGTCATTACCAATACCAGAGTGGAAATGAGAACACATCACAATGGATTTCGTGGTTGGCCTACCTCGCTCTAGTAAAGGTATGGATTCTATTTGGGTAATTGTTGATCGATTGACAAAATCTGCTCATTTTTTCCCGTTAAAAATGACATATAATGTGGATAAACTGGCTACCCTGTATATAAATGAGATTGTAAGGCTACATGGAGTACCTGTATCGATTGTGTCGGACAGAGATCCGAAGTTTACTTCGAGATTCTGGCAAAGTTTGTAGAAAGCAATGGGAATGAAACTGAGGTTGAGCAGTGCGTATCATCCACAAACCGATGGCCAGTCAAAGAGAACGATCCAAACATTGGAGGATATGCTATGTATGTGTGTACTGGATTTTCAGGGAAACTGGGAGACGCACTTACCATTAGTTGAATTTGCATACAACAACAGTTATCACTCGAGTCTTGGCATGGCACCATACGAGGCTCTTTATGGCAAGAAATGTAGATCACTGATTTGTTGGGCAGAAGTTGGAGATAGACCATCGTTGGGACCCAAACTGGTGCAAGAGACCACCGAGAAAGTAAAGTTGATCCGGCAACGATTGAAAATTACCCAAAGTCGACAGAAAAGTTATGCTGATGTGCGTAGACGGGAAAGAGAGTATGAAGTAGGAAACCAGGTTTTTATTAAAGTTACACCAATGAAGGGGCATACTCGTTTTGGAGTTAAGGGTAAGTTGGCACCTCGATACATTGGACCATACGAGATCATCGAGAAACTGAGTTCAGTGGCGTACTGAATAGCTCTACCTTCGGATATGGAGCATATGCATAACATCTTCCATATCTCCATGCTAAGGGAATCTCTCTTGGACCCTCAACAAATTGTTGAACCCACTTAGATACCAATGAGTGAAGATTATATATACAGAACGCCCATCCGAATTGTTAGTTGTCGAATTAAAAAGTTGAGGAACAAAGAAATTCCGTTGGTAAAGGTGGACTGGCAGAACCACAGTGGTTTATATGCAACCTGGGAAAGAGAGATACAAATGCGAGAGAAGTATCCTGAACTATTTCCGTTAGATCCTACACTCATCGCTGAAGGAGGTACATAAGTTTGGAGGACCAAACACCCTAAGGGGGAGAGACTGTAACACCCACATTTTCCTTAATTGTTACTTTTATAATTAATCTGAATTATGCATCTTTTGTGCCTTGTATGTCTATTGTTTGTGTAGTGTGTTTACTAACGGATATGTTCCCTTCTGATAAGACTTGTTTGATTCGCTAAATCGTAGAGTTATAAAATTAGTTAATGGATTAAGTGAGTAGGGCTAATTGACCTTAAATTAAGAGAGTGGCAATGTAATTAATTAAATAAATTCAGTAAAGAGACTCACACTTAACTAACCCAAGTTACATAAGTTACATATAGAGAAGTACATATTTGTGAGCTCAATGTAAGGGGAAGAGAGATAGAAACTTGGGTGAGTCAAGAGTGTTCTAGGGTTGACTGAAGAGAGCAAAAAGAGAAAGAGGGAAAGGTGAAGGAGAAAAGGAAAATTTGGGGCAACTTTATCAAATTTACTTATAAAGGTAAGAGTTCTTCTTAAATTCTTGCATGAAGATAATTGGCACCTTGAACTCATGGAGTTGAGAGAGAGAGGGGTTGAGTAATAGGGGTTGTGTTATAACCCTAAGGGCATGTTTGATTGGAAGGATTAAAGCATGGGATTAGGATTATTAATCCGTGGGCCCAATCATCCTATGTTTGTTTTGACGTTTTGATTTAGGACTATTAATCCAATGGATAATTAATCCAACAAATTTGTAGGATTATTAGTAATGGGGTAGGGGTGGGATAGTTAATACCACACTAATTTAATAGGATTATTAATACCTCACTATTAGTATTGTGAATCAAACATGACCTAATAGAATAAATTCTTCCCTACCCTTGTATATGTGGTATACTCAAGCTTATTTACTTAATTTTGCATGACTTTAACTCAGATGTCTATAATTTTGTTGAAACAAAGAGTTTCTATTTAATTTTGAATTTGTTGATGAGCCTTGAGTTTGAATTTGAAACTCTATTTTTGAGTTGGACTTGGAAATTGGTTGTACATCATGTTTGTTAAGTTTTGGCCTTTAATTTGAATGAATTTGGGTTTGATTTGGAGAAATTTGGAACCCTAAAAAATAGAGCAAAATTTCAGTTCTGGAAGACCTAGAACGGCACGTGCGGCTAGAGAGCCCGCACATGCAGGAAGCACGGACGCACGTGCGGCGGGTAGCCCCGTACGTGCGGAAAACAGGGGAGGTGCTGGAAGCATTCTGAAATAAAAGCACTTGGGGGCGCATGTGCGGCTAAGGGGCTCCGCACATGCGACTGTCTGGCGACTCCGTTTTTACTTTTCTGCTTCGTTTACCCCATTCCCGGGCCTCTGTTAGCATGTTTTGTACCCATAATTACTGTCCATATGCATTGCATCAACGTTTAATGAGATTTAACAACCATTGGACTACTCGATTCCTAAGTAAAGGAACCAATAAGTTTAATGTATGACAATTAAGCATTCTACGTTTATATTTGTCTGTGTAGGTCAAACACCAAGTACCAGTCATCTGCATCACGAAACCCATTGTGAGTAACACTGCTGTAAATATGCATTTGATTTAAATTATCTTTTCCTTGCTTTAACTTATACGTTATTCTGATATAATTCTTATGTGGATGAGTGATAATTCTATTCCAGTTTCCATTATTTACTATGTCAATCCTGGCACCTCTTCGTATGAGTACAGTTCTGTTAGTTCCATTTTATGGAACTCCTATTTAATATGGCAATATCATATCTGATCTTCAGTCTTTATGACCGTCTGTTCGATCTTCTAGATCGCCTGTACTTACTGCTTTTGAATATACTATGCAAAATGTTATGCGTCTCAAATGTCGTATGAACCTACTTAGCTTGTATTTCATTTTATGTTATAATGGTCATTCATAATCTCTTTATTCAGTTGTTATTCACTGGGCCCTAGCTCATATTTTGGTATACCATGTAGGTGATCCAGCTCAGGAAAGGACGTAGTGGCGTCGGTCTTACTCTGGTTTTGCCAAGCTAACCATCGTGCCTCACAGCGAGGTCCCCATCTACCTAAGTTTTGATTTGGCCAATGTCCACCCTTTTGTTATACACTCATGTGTTTTGGTCAGGTTGTCACTAGTATTATAATTGTTGACAATAGGGGTATCCTTTTCCCCTTTTACTTGTCTTTTTAGACGAACTTGTAATGGCTTGTTGTACTTCTCTGCGTATATATGCATATATATGTATAGCAATGTCTTTTGCCTCATCTAAATACATAGCTCATTGGACGTTTTGTTTCCTACATAATAGCTTCCTCTAGCCCCATTTGTTTGCTTTGTCCAGTTAGGCCTTCGGTAATCACGGATTACTGGCTGGTTACGATCCTAAACCTATGGGGGCGGGATTAGGTTGTAACAAAGTTGGCCCAAAATAAGCCTTATAAAAACTAATTTTCCAACAATCCCCCACATGAATGGAATTTGACGGAGAGAAAATGCAACAAGATGATCTAATTATAGAGAATACATAAATTGGAAATATTCAACAAATGATAGGTAGCTTTTGGCTTTGAACCTGCCCTTGTGAGACACTATCGCATTTACTAGCTAACCAGTAAGCATAATGTCTTGAACTATTCAGTCGTTTGTGTAAACCAAGACAATAGAACTCACACAGTATATCCCCAGACACAGTTTAGTTCTCACTATTGTGTTCATTTTGGCCCTGAACAACCTGGTCTTTCATGAGTGCTCTAGAGAATTGTAGCCCTTCACAAATCTCATAGAACTGGCCTAGTTCACACTCATATAGGTGATTCTTATGAAGAGTATCATGCCATACTCTACTAGGTTTACCTAGATATGAGAATCATTAAAATTTTACTTAACCTAAAACGCTGCAGACATCACTATTTCATCATAGAAATGGGCAGGAGTTTGGCTCCCCAGTGATCCTTCTGAGTCATACACAACTCGGTTGTCCCTTTGAACGTAGATCTTGGAATCTCCAGTCAACTAGGTTGGATTGCCGTTGTGGTAACTCTTATTTAATAGGCTTAAGTCTCATTCCCCTTGATGAATTCTCAACTAGCTCTCTTGCTAACCCTTTGGTTAGTGGATCCGCTATATTGTCTTTAGACTTCACATATTCAATAGAAATAATTCCATTAGAGAGTAGTTGTCTTACGGTGTTATGTCGATGACGAATGTGTCGTGACTTACCGTTATATATATGACTCTGTGCTCTACCTATTACTGATTGACTATCACAATGTATGCATATAGCAAGCACCGGTTTTGGCCACATTGGAATATCTTCAAGGAAGTGGCGAAACTATTCTGCTTCTTCCCCTGCTTTGTCTAAAGCTATGAATTCTGATTCCATAGTAGACCTAGCAATGCAAGTCTGTTTGGAAGATTTCCAAGATACAGCCGCCCCACCAAGAGTAAAGACATACCCACTGATAGATTTTAAGTCTTTAGTATCCGATATCCACTTTGCATCACAGTAACCTTCAAGTACTGCTGGATATCTAATATAATTCAGCCCAATGTTACGAGTAAATCGAAGATATCTAAGAACCCTTATAATAGCTTTCCAGTATTCTACTCCTCGATTACTCGTATATCTACTTAATTTACTTACTGCATAAGCTATATCTGGGCGAGTGTAGTTTCTTAAGTACATTAAGCTTCCAATAATTGGGCATACTCTAATTGAGAAATATTTTTTTGTACATTCTTAAAAAGAAACAAATTAACATCTACAGGGGTTTTAGCAAGATGATCATCATCTTTGCTAAATTTGTCAAGTATTTACTCAATGTAATGAGCTTGTGACAAAGCATATCCTTCTGATGTTTTGGTAATTTTCATACCAAGAATTACATCAGCAATCCCCATATCTTTCATGTCAAAATGTTCATTCAATATTTTCTTAGTAGTTTTAATCATTTCATTATTACTACATATGATGAGCATATCATCTACATAAAGACATACAATGACATAGCCTTTGTCTGTGTTTTCAATATAAACACATTTGTCACACTCATTAATTTTAAATCCATTTGACATCATTGCCTTGTCAAATTTCTCATGCCATTGATTTGGCGCTTGTTTTAAACCATATAATAATTTAACCAATTTATACAATTTCTTTTCTTTTCCTGGAATAGAAAAACCTTCTAGTTGTTCCATATAAATTTCTTCATCTAACTCACCATTTAAGAAAGCGGTTTTCACATCCATTTGATGAATTTTTAGATTGTATAAAGACGCAATAGCAATTAGCATTTTAATGGATGTTATTCTAGTAACTGGTGAGTATGTGTCAAAGTAATCTAAACCTTCTTTTTGTCTAAATCCTTTGACCACAAGTCTTGCCTTGTATTTGTCAATTGATCCATTCGCTTTCATTTTCCTTTTGAAAATCCACTTATATCCAAGAGGTTTATAACTTGGTAGCAAATCCACCAATTCCCAATTATGCTTTTGCAAGATGGATTCAACTTCACTATTGACAGCTTCTTTCCATAAAGGAGCTTCAGAGCTGGACATAGCATCTTTAAAAGTTAAAGGCTCATTCTCTAACAAAAAAGTTAGAAAATCTGGACCAAAAGATTTTGAGGTTCTAGCACGTTTACTACGCCTAAGCTCCTCTTCCTCATTTTGATCTAACACTTGCTTTTGTTCTTGATCTTGATCATTGCTAGTAATAACATCAATAGATCTTTTATTAGTACTAGTCTCTTGTCCAGTCTTATTTGGAAATTCACGTTCAAAGAAAGATGCATTCCGAAATTCAATAATAGTATTTACATGCATTTCAGAATGTTTTGATTTAAGAATCAAAAACTGATATGCACTACTATTCTTGGCATAACCAATGAAAATGCAATCAACTGTTTAGGACCTATCTTAGTTTTTTTAGGACTAGGAATAACCACTTTAACCAAACACCCCCACACTTTTAAGTATTTGTAGGATGATACTCTCTCATGCCACAATTCATAAGGTGTTTGATTCATTTTCTTTCGGGATACTTTATTAAGTATATAATTAGCAGAAAGTATTGCTTCCCCCCACAAGTTCTGTGGTAATCCAGAACTTATTAAAATGACATTCATAATTTCTTTTAAAGTCCTATTTTTCCTTTCCGCAATTCTATTTTGCTGAGGTGAATAAGGAGCGATGGTTTGATGTATTATTCCATGTTCTTTACAAAACTCACCAAAAGGTGATTCATATTCACCACCTTTATCATTTCTTAGTTTTTTGATTTTCTTACCAAGTTGATTTTCAACTTCATTCTTATATTGAATGAAAGTTTCAAAGCTTCATCCTTCATTCGAATTAAATAAACATAACTATATCTAGTATAGTCATCTATAAAAGTGATAAAATACTTTTTTCCACCTCTAGTTTGAATTGATTTAAAATCACAAATGTCACTATGAATTAATTCAAGTGGTTACGTACTTCTTTCAATTGAATGAAAATGAGTTTTGAATAATTTTGCCTCAACGCAAATTTCACATTTATTATTTGAATCAATGTCAAATTTAGGTAAACATTCCATATTAATTAATCTATGCAAAGATTCATAATTAACATGTCCTAGTCTACCATGCCATAAATTTGAAGACTCAAGCAAGTAAGAAGAAGATGTATTTTTATTAATAACTGAGGGTACAACGGTCATTACATTCATCTTGAAAAGGCCATCAGATATATAACATTTTCCTACATACATCTCATTCTTAGTAAGTACAAATTTATCACTCTCAAACACTAGCCTAAACCTATTCTTACTCAACAAAGATCCGGAAACAAGATTCTTGCGAATGTCCGGTACATGCAACACATTGTTGAGAGTAAGTTCCTTTCTAGATGTCATCTTAAGTACAATCTTTCCTTGTTCTTCAATTTGGAAGTTGAGGAGTTGCCCATAAAAAGTTGTTCACCATTGTCCACTGTAGAATAAGATGTGAACATCTTTTTGTCAGCACAAATATGGCGAGTAGCATCAGTGTCCACCCACCATTCTTTAGGATTTCCGACAAAATTTACCTCGGAAACAACTGTAAAAAGATTGATGTCATCTACACCATTAGAAATACTGTCCACTTCAGTCATATGGGCTTGAGCAGGCTTTTTGCTTGTTCTTCTTTTGCTTTTGCTTTTGCTACGGCAATCTTTGGCTTGATGTCCCTCTTTGTCACAGATGTAACACTTGCCATTAAACTTGTACTTTTTAATTTCCCCTTTTTAGAGCCTTGTGATGAACTTTCTCTAGAAAACTTTCGTTTCTTTACTTTTAGAGCATGTTCCACCACATTTGCCTTAAACTCCATAGGATGCTTACCAGCCCGCTTTTCAGAATTGCGGTTGTCTTCCTCAATCCTCAAACGCACAATTAATTCTTCTAAAGACATTTCTTTGCGCTTGTGTTTGAGGTAGTTTTTGATTTCCTTCCAGCTTTGTGGTAATTTCTCAATTAAGGCTGCAACTTGGAAGGATTCACTGAGAGACATGTCTTCTGCGTGAATGTCACGTAGAATGAGTTGGAGATCTTGAACTTGGCTGATCACAGTCTTAGAATCAACCATCGCAAAGTCCAGGAATTTGTCAGCCACAAATTTCTTTGAGCCGGCATCTTTCGTTTTGTATTTTTTCTCCAAAGACTTCCAAAGTTCCTTTGCTGTCTTGATAGGACTATAGACGTTATATAATGTGTTGTCAAGTCCGTTCAAGATGTAGTTCCGGCAAAGGAAATCAGCATGTTTCCAGGCATCGACCACAGCAACCACTTGCCGGTCAGTTTCATCCTCGTTCAGAGTAGGAGCATTTTCACGAAGAAAATGAGCCAAGTTCAGAGTTATAAGATAGAACAACATTTTCTGTTGTCATATTTTAAAATCAGTTCCTGAGAACTTCTTTGGCTTCTTATCGTGATTTACTGGTACTGTCATAACAGGAGAGGGGGTTGGCGTAATTGTAGCCACTATTCTAGTACTCGTTTGAATTTGTTTCAGTAGTCATGAATTCTAAATTATAGAACAAAATTATACTTAGAATTTATACTACACAGAAAATTAATTCAAATTCATAGAATTAAATTCTGTAAAAATAAAAGAAATAAGAATGTAACTTTTATTTTTCAATTAATTTGGAAATAAAATAAAATTTTATTTAATCAAATTAATTTCATACAGAAAATTAAATTTCTGTAACACTTCAATAATTAAAAAAAATGAATTTATTTTTAATTAATGAACACTCAGAAATTATTTAAGAAAACCAAAATTAATTTTTGACAAACTTCACAAATAAATATTTTGAATTGTTAATGACACTAGTATATTACTACTAGTTGTCAAAGAAAATAGACAGTATATTACTACTATCTGTCAAATAGTAGATTACTACTATTTGTTTTCCGACCAGAATATTATTTTGTAAAATCACAGAACATAATTTCTATTACAAGAATGAAGAAGAAAAGAAATAAACGAAAAATTCTATAAACAGAATAATTCGAATATGTCTTAAGATTTTTTGAGCAATTTTTTGTGTAAATAAAATAAATTGAAACTAAATCAAACAAAATAAAATGAATAACTTACAGAATTTATTTTATCGAACCGAATGAAAAATAAAAGACCAAGTCGAGTGTGTGACACTTTATCCTTAAGACAGATTCGCCCTGCTTCGGTGTTTACGGACTAATGGTGTCTATCTCTTATGATACAATGATCTTCACAAATTTATAGTAGCACTCCAAACAAATTTGTCCGACGAACTAAAGCCTTGTGTTCTATACTCTCTTTAATTTTCTCTAAAACTAGAATGAAGATTATATATGCAAAGGAACAAAATCTGGACAGCAAAATGTATTTTTTTAGACTGTTTTGGATGCCTAAACACTGCTGGAAATGTTGGTATTTATAGGCACAATTAACAGACCCGAACAGGTGCTAATTTGAAGTAAACAGGTGCACATTTAAATTGAGCAGGTGCAAGCACTATTCAAATAGATAACTGCTGGAATAGTTGATATGTCCGAACTGTATGAACCTGTTTGAACTGGTAAAGAATCTATCCGGTTCAACTGGGCAATTTCTGGTAGTTAAATAACTGTAAAACCAGTTTGAATCTGTGTGGAATTTGGACTGGAAGAGGCACAAAAATTTTGAAAAAAATTTAATTTGAAATACAAATAATTTCCTACAATAATTTTTTGAAAAAATTCAAATAAATTTTGTCCAAAAAATTAATGTTAGAACCGACCCGACCCACAACCACACCCGTGCCCGGCACGGCCGGACGGATAGCGGCGGCGCGCGCGCTCGTGTGTGGTGGTTTGGGCTAAGGTTCACTTTGTCTATAACTCCTCCCTTCTACAAACTTGGGGTTCCCCTTGGGACCCAACCTAAGTGTTGCAATCTAGAGCTTATAAACTCAACAAAGCTCTTTTAAAGTTTCAATGTGGGATAAGCTACATAAGAAAACTCACATTTAAAACTTAAATGTCCAATTCCACGAACCCGAAAACGACGCCAACTTTCCATTCACTCACAAATTGTTTTGATGAACCGTCTTCACCGTGTGACTTGTGTAGACGTCCCCGAACGTCCCGGGAGGGGAACCCCGTTTTGTTCATTTGGGCTCACTACAGTTCAGGACTCAATGTCACGATCCTGTATCTAATTTCGCAGAATGCAATGCAAGACCGATGAATCATCAAAGAGTCTAAATCCGGCAAATCGTTTTTTAAAACAGATTTTCTGAAAGAAGTGCCAAACATGGACTGCTTTGCTAGATACAGAGTCGCCACCTAAATATTTTATTTTGAGAAATTTAGGAAACCCTGACTCGTTGCCTAAGGCCACGTGTCCGTCATCACCAAAGTTGCCTCAGCTCGGGAACTTGGATACGATTGGGGAAGGTCAGCTATGAGCACCCCCACTCGCTCGATCAAAAATCGGCCACTACTAAACATGATATCAAGTTTTGAAAACATTATGTGTTCTTATTCCGGTTATTAGCCTAGATTTACTATGTGATGCACACAGCATACAAGTATAGACTGGATCGCCTGAATTGGAACAAAACATCTCATGTTTGTTTATTTGAAAATGGTTTGATGGTGCTACTCGTAAGTAGGCTAAGACGTGGATTTGCCACCCTCGGGTGGGCTTAGAAAACAAGATGATTTGCCACTCTCAAGTGGGCTTAAAACTCACAGTCAATGCATTATTCAAACTCAGATAATCCAACCTTCACCCACAAGCATTCAGGCAGGTATATCACATAAGCAGTTAGCCTCATGGTAAGCATGCTATCATGGCAGTCACTCACACACATGCAAGGATGCTAAAGCATAAACACTTACCGAGTACTCCGAGCCAAAACAGAAACTAGTTAGTAATCACATGCATGATCCTAGTTTATGTTAAGATGGCTAATGCAACACATGCAAGAATGCAACTACAATAGGCTCGGCTGTTCTAAGATGGCATATGAGATGCTACAACTAACACGTATTCAACTTGAAATTGAAATACAATGCAGTTAGTATGATGCGCCGAGCCTAGTGCATGCAAAACATATGAATGATGCAAACATGCATAGCATAAGGATGCTAATTGAAACATGCCCTAATCTAACCATCGTAAGCTGGTAAATAAAAGGGAGAAAGACGTGGGGCTGGAAGACATACAACACACGTGCACACACTTATTACAAAATTGGCCCTCTCTCGGAGGGTCTGAATAAATAATACAAACCGCCTAATTAACTAACTAACAAGCTAATTAATTATTACAAAATCAAATGAATAACTAGCTACAACTAATTATTACACAATTTAATTAATTAACAAATTAATTAACTAACTAATGAAAGACAACAAACAAATAGGGAAAACAGTAAACTCTGTTTGAAGAAGAGGAGGGTATGCATGCTCGCTTTGGTTCCTCGCCTCGAAACGCCTTCCGGTTGCTCTTTTAGAGGCTCTGTTTGCAGGGTGTCTTCCAGTGTTTGTTGCTGAAACTTACCAAAACACTGCTGGAGAGTTCACCAGTGGCCTGCCGGCCACAGAGGGAGATCTGCCGGCCAACAAAAGGGCACTGCCGGCCAAGGATGTGACACTGCCGGCCATCAGTGGTGCACTGCCGGCCACTGGTGTGCTGTGACACCAAGCTACAACAAAGCACAAAATAGAGAAAAAGAAGGGTCTCCCAAGGGCATGTATGCACTATGCCACCCCATATCGCCTCAAAACATCAAGGGAGAGGCCTAGTCGGATCCACGACCATCAATCACGCATCCCGATGCATGATGGCCAAAGATCCGACTTGTGCAAATCAATATGAAAATGAATGCACAAATACAACAAGTAAAGCCTAGAACTCTATCATGAATCATCAAGAGCTTCGGCGATCGAGAATTGAGACACGTTCCATCACTCGGAGTATGAAACGCCCCTCGTTCCTCGTGCTCGGATTAACACTTAATCCAAACAACGATGCAACACATAAGCATGTCAAACATGCAATGAGACTTAAGTGTGCAAGCATGTAACTAACTCAAGCATGCAACAAGCATATAAGCATGATGTGAGGCAACAACCTTGGACAACATGAAAAAATGCAACATGGACATGCAACAACATGTAATGGGGCTAGCATGCGACAACATGCAAAGATGGAGCAAGCATACAACAATATGCAAGACAGGCATGCGACAACATGCAAAGGGATGGACTTACACTAATGTGGGCAGCTCTCAACTAAGCCCAAATCAGTGGCCAAAAGTGATGAATTGATGGCATGAAAAGCATGAAATGGCAAGGCAAACATGTATGTCAAGTAGCTCAAGTATTAAGGCACAAAGAGGACAACTCTTAAGCACACTTAAGGAGCAACAAACATGGGTATATGGTAATGAGGTAAGCTTTGAAATTTCATGTAAAGTGATGCCAAATCAAATCAATAATGCAAGCATGGCATGTTATGATGCTCAAAGCTCAAAGTAAGCAAGGGGACTTAAGCCAAGGCCATACAAGGCAAACCCCAAGGGGCCGAGGGGATCTAAAACAGTCCTAGGGCAGGTCCAAACAAGACCAAAACTAAGCTCAAAGCTAGCCAACATAGCATAGAACACAAAGCCAAAAAACATGGAGCATGCAAGGCTTTAAAGAGGCAATGCACTACACCTATTGAAACCAAACATGGCATGACTTGGGCGACATAAAACAGAGTTACATCATGGTATAATAAAACCCAAAATGCACTGAAATGATGAGCCAAAGGCTTAGGCTTAATGGCATGCACAAAAGCTCATTCTTGAGGCATAAAGCACAAGCTATATAAAGCATTCAAAGCATGTCAAATGCAAGTGTATGACAACGTTTCATGGACTAAAATAGCATATGGAATGAGGACAAAGCATGCAAACATCACATGTATGGCATGGTAGGGGCCTCAAAACCCGAGGCTAGCCTAAGCATTTACACTATAGCTATACAAAGCACGAGTGATATGGCCATGGCAGCCCAAAACAGTCCTAGAGCAGCCCAAAATAAGCATAAAATCATGTTAGAACAAAGCCAAAATATGCTAGGATGATGAGTCAAAACACCATGCACAAAGGGCTAGTAAACAAGATTTGTTCTACACCTATATGGAGCATGCAAAGGATGATCAAACCAACTATGGATAGGGTCATGACATGCCAAATGATGACCAAATACATGCTGAAATGTAAACCAAACAAGCTAACATGACATGGCAAAGCATGGAGCATATGAAGCTAGTTTAAGGGATTTACATTACAAGTACATCATGCAAGCATGGAGTGACAAAACCAACCCAAAACAGATTCATGGCATGGTAAAACATCACCAAAAACCCACTGAAATGGACTTAACACAAGCTAAGCACACATGCTACTTTGATGAGTTATGAATGGAGTTACTCAACACATACAAGATGCATGCAAAATATGACCAAACTAGCCATGGAAAGGGCCAAGGATGGTCCTAGAAGTCACAAAAATAGGCCTGAACCAAGCCTCAAAAATTCATGGAGGGATGGTCCTTTGGAAGGCCAAAAATACAAACAATGAGGAACCAAAAGAGAGGGGGCCACCCCCTCTGATTAAGGACCTCAAAACCACACCTTTACCACTGAAAATCCACTGGATTTCAGTGGTAAGAAGGCCAAACCAAGGCTAGCTCGGAGGCCTCAAGGAATGGCTTAAAACAAAGCCAAACAAAGCATGCAAGGGGGTTACACATCCCTAACAGAAAAATGACCTTAACCAAACTTAAAAAGCACTTAAATACAAGACTTTTTTCAGTTATAAGCAAAGCCCAAATCAATATGTAAGAAGGGCTAAAGTGAGACACAAGAAAGTGCAAAAATGGGGTAAATACTCACCCTTGAAGACCCTCTTCGAAACCAACAACTTCAAGGGGTGGAAACCAGTTTTCAGAGCTCAAGAATCCCTCCCAAAAAGCATAGTCCAATGGTGGTGGTGTATCTCTATGTGTTGTAGTGTAAAAGTGCAAGGAAATCCAATTTCTAAGCATAAAATACAAACAATATAGAGAGAACGAGAGGTTTTTCTCTTCAAAATGGCTAAACCCCTGGCAAAGAGGGAGGCCTCTTGCTTATATAGAGGAATGCAAAGCCAAAGTTTCTTCAAAAAGCTTTGCAAGGGCTTCATCCCTCCATACACGTGTATGGAGAGGTGCAAACAAAAATCTAGCTGGCTCAAAAGATCTGGAGGAAAACCAGTTGAGACAGGGGGGGTGCCGGCCATCATCAACGGCCGGCAGTGGCTCACTGATGGGCAGCAGGGCATCACCAATGGCCGGCAGTGCCATGCCATGGCCGGCAGTGAACCAAAAGGTCCACTAAGAGAGGACCTAGCCAAGGTCCAAGAAAGGGGCAGAAAGGATACAAGGTCTAGGAAGCTCGAACCGGTGACGTTCTGCTGCGACAGTCGAGTACTTAGCGAGCAATCGAACTAATTGTTGGGTGTACCTACAAGCACAACCAAGTCTTGAGGATGGTCAAAAATAGGGTGTCTACAGTTGCCCCTCTTTGACAGAACTCAACAGTCACAAAGTGATGGGAGTGAGTGTCAAAGTCCAGAGACGACCCATTTTTGACAAGGCTGAAGATTCAGACAATCAATCAATATAGGCATGCAGAGATGCGCTCGGAGGCTTTTTGACAAGGCTGAAGATTCAGACAATCAATCAATATAGGCATGCAGAGATGCGCTCGGAGGCTGAGGCAAAATGCAAACGGTATGCAAGATGCAAGAGCATGACTTATAATTATGCCAAGAATGCTGTAATGAAGCAAATCATGCAACAGTTTTAAGCAGGTGAACAACAGTCCTACATATTCTGACAGGAAGGATGTAAGAAAATTATGCAAGTCTTACCGCGTTTCACACGGAGTGCATATAATACTTGTGCGGCTCGTTTGGTCGTGCCAGCTTCAAATGAACCGTACATACAATATCGTGCTTGAAAGAGAAACAAAACTTAACAGGTACAATTTTGTTAGAAGTGTGCATAACAATGCAATGGAAAGTGCGTGACAACGCAAGTGAGGGGATGCATGACAATGCGGATGGAAGGGGGTGCATAACAATGCGACGCAGGCGCGTGCATAACAATGCGATTCGAAACAAGCATAACAATGCGGGAGGTTGCCTAAACACATGTAAGTAAAGCATACGTGGAAAAACATGCAATGTATATGGCAGGAATGAACACATGTAAGTAAAGTATGCAGTAACGCATACAATGTGTAACCTCTTGTGAGATGCATAAACACATGTAAGTAAAGCATACGTGGAAACGCATGCAATGTGTAAGCAAGCAAGGTATGAACACGTGTAAGTAAAGCATGAGGGATTAACGCAGGCAATGTGTATGGCAGGAATGAACACATGTAAGTAAAGTATGCAGTAACGCATACAATGTGTAACCTCTTGTGAGATGCATAAACACATGTAAGTAAAGCATACGTGGAAACGCATGCAATGTGTAAGCAAGCAAGGTATGAACACATGTAAGTAAAGCATGCGGGATTAACGCAGGCAATGTGTATGGCAGGAATGAACACATGTAAGTAAAGTATGCAGTAACGCATACAATGTGTAACCTCTTGTGAGATGCATAAACACATGTAAGTAAAGCATACGTGGAAACGCATGTAATGTGTAAGCAAGCAAGGTATGAACACATGTAAGTAAAGCATGCGGGATTAACGCAGGCAATGTGTATGGCAGGAATGAACACATGTAAGTAAAGTATGCAGTAACGCATACAATGTGTAACCTCCTGTGAGATGCATAAACACATGTAAGTAAAGCATACGTGGAAACGCATGTAATGTGTAAGCAAGCAAGGTATGAACACATGTAAGTAAAACACACGTCGAAACGTATACAATGTGTAACCACCTAAGAATACATATACACATGTAAGTAAAGCATGTGGGATTAACGCAGGCAATGTGTATGGCAAGAATGAACACATGTAAGTAAAGTATGCAGTAACGCATACAATGTGTAACCTCCTGTGAGATGCATAAACACATGTAAGTAAAGTATACGTGGAAACGCATGCAATGTGTAAGCAAGTAAGGTATGAACACATGTAAGTAAAGCATATGTCGAAACGTATACAATGTGTAACCACCTAAGAATACATATACACATGTAAGTAAAGCATGCGAGATTAACACAGGCAATGTGTATGGCAGGAATGAATACATGTAAGTAAAGTATGCAGTAACGCATACAATGTGTAACCTCCTGTGAGATGCATAAACACATGTAAGTAAAGCATACGTGGAAACGCATGCAATGTGTAAGCAAGCAAGGTATGAACACATGTAAGTAAAGCATACGTCGAAACGTATACAATGTGTAACCACCTAAGAATACATATACACATGTAAGTAAAGCATGCGGGATTAACGCAGGCAATATGTATGGCAGGAATGAACACATGTAAGTAAAGTATGCAGTAACGCATACAATGTGTAACCTCCTGTGAGATGCATAAACACATGTAAGTAAAGTATACGTGGAAACGCATGCAATGTGTAAGCAAGCAAGGTATGAACACATGTAAGTAAAGCACACGTCAAAACTTATACAATGTGTAACCACCTAAGAATACATATACACATGTAAGTAAAGCATGCGGGATTAACGCAGGCAATGTGTATGGCAGGAATGAACACATGTAAGTAAAGTATGCAGTAACGCATACAATGTGTAACCTCCTGTGAGATGCATAAACATATGTAAGTAAAGCATACGTGAAAACGCATGCAATGTGTAAGCAAGCAAGGTATGAACACATGTAAGTAAATCACACGTCGAAACATATACAATGTGTAACCACCTAAGAATACATATACACATGTAAGTAAAGCATGCGGGATTAACGCAGGCAATGTGTATAGCAGGAAATTATGACAACTCATGACAAGGAAGTGCATAACAATGTGTGACAAGAAAATGCATGACAATGCATGATAGAGAAAATGCATTTTTCACGAACATGTGCGATAGATACACAAGAGTGAACGAAGTGTGATAGATACACTAAGTGGACGAACGTGTGTGGTAGATACACAAAGTGAACGTGTGATAAATACATAAAGCGAGCATAGCGTGATAGATACACTATATGAAGCAAAGTGTGATGGATACACAAGGTGAGCGTGTGATAGATACCCAAAGGGTGAACACAAAGTGTGATGGATGCACTAAGTGAACAAAGTATTATAGATATACTAAAGGTGAACACAAAGTGTGATAGATGCACTCAGTGAACAAAGTGTGATTGATACACTAAAGGTGAACACAAAGTGTGATAGATGCACTATGTGAACAGAGTATAATAGATACACTAAATGTGAACACAAAGTGTGATAGATGCACTATGTGAACAAAGTATGATTGATATACTAAATGTGATTGAACACGAATTGTGATAGATACACTTAGTGAACAAAGTATGATTGATATACTAAATGTGAACACGAATTGTGATAGATGCACTAAGTGAACAAAGTATGATCGATATACTAAATGTGAACACGAAGTGTGATAGATGCACTTAGTGAACAAGTGTGATGGATACACAAAAGATAATGAAGTGAATATGTGCATGATAGATACACAAAATGAGGATATGTGTGATAGATACAAAAAATGAGAATATATGTGATAGATACAGGAAATGAGAATGTGTGTGATAGATACAGAACATGAGAATGTGTGTGATAGATACACAAAATGAAAGAAGTGTGATTGATACACTAGGTGAAGAGAGTGTGATTGATACACTAAATAAATGAAGTGTGATTGATACACTAAGCGAATGAAGAAAGTGTGATAGATACACTAAATAAATGAAGTGTGATTGATACACTAACTGAAAGAAGTGTGATTGATACACTACATAAATGATCTCAAACGGAACTTCTTTGAATGAACCGTACATACAATATCGTGCATGAATGAGAAAGAAACTTGATGGGTATAATGCAATACAATGCATGATGTTTAAGGAATGCAATAAACAAACCTAGCGGCGCTTTAGAAAGTACCTCATGGGGTGAGTGACGATGAACCGCTCTACTCTGATGGGGATCTCCCCTCATGCTCTTCGAACACTTACCTTTCTTACAGTAGAAAGGCTCTGAAATACTGACAAGGGTTCTTCACATAGAACACTTTGGATGCTGCCTTTCTTCCTGATCATATTCACAACTTTCCCTATTCTCCAACGAGGTGACAGACTAGGTTGGTTCAGTATCCAGAATTGAGGTGCATACACGCTATCTCAACCTATGGGGCTTCCATACAGATTTTAAGCCGAGGACACGCCTCTGGGTATTTAAACCAGACTTTAGTCTTGGAAATCCCGAACCTTTGCGTTCTAGGCATCAGCCATTCGAACTCTAGTTTTCACCGTCGCAGTTGGTCTCCTAGGAACTCATTGCAAACATAGGCATATGGCTATACCAGACCACTGGAAGTCGTTCGGGCACGACAAACACCAAAGGATTTGCACCTTTAGAGGATTTAAGGTCTCCTAGATCGGGTAGTGCACAAGACAATGCGGACTAAAGGTGCACAAAATAGTGCAAGTAGGGCGAATGCACAAAACAGTGCGATGCAGATAAGGTGCGCAAGACAGCACGATGCAATGCACTAACAAGTGCAGGAATGGTGCGCAAGATAGCGCGATGCAATGCACTAACAAGTGCAGGTATGATGCGCAAGATAGCGCGATGAATGCAATGCACAAGACAGTGCGATGCGCAAAATAGCGCGAATGTAAACTGCACAAAACAGTGTGATGTGAGATAAAATGCACAAGAAAGTGCGATAAAATGCATCTTTTATGCAAGTATGGGGGCATTTTCCATGTATGAAACAGGAGTGAAAGCAAGCATATTCTGTGCAGAATTGAAAGCAAGCATATTTTATACATGAATCATAACGATGCGCGGCACGCATGCAACAGAAGTATATATGAAAGTTGACATTCTATGCAATAGAGGAGCATCAAATATGTACTCTGGTGCCTCTGATCTGCCTCTTGGAGGACTTTGCAACACACTCAGCTCAAAAAGGGGACACCCTGTTCATATTGGCGAGAGATAACATCTGTATGTGAAACCCTCAGGTTCTACTTGGACTACCATTCTGACTTGAAGCAGGCTTACACTTGGGGTCGAGATACACTCATACTCCAAAGAAACGGCGAGGCCTGAGAAGGTGCACCTGGAATGCAGTCTCAGAATTGCCGAAGTTGAAACATGCTAAAATGCTCCAAATTTTCCCTCTTTTCTTTTGCTTTGCAGTCCGGAACCTAAAAGCTTCGGATAGGTTCAGGTTTTCCTGTTCACACTTATTGGGGGTGGATCCTGCAGTTTGTTGAAAGAACCAGACTTGCCTTGCACAAATGTGGAGAATGGCACTGCACCCTGAGCACAAAGTGATTTGAGAAAATGGGGTTTTCAACCGAGTGTTAAGCCTACGACTGAACACAGTGAAAAAGACTCAACAACGAAAGCAAAAAGGTAGACTTCCTAAACACAACGAAACACGCTCGGGACCGACTCAAAACAAGAGTTGAGGTAAACAAAACAAAAGACACGACACACAGACGCGTTATAAAGACGAGAGACCTCAGAAATCGCGAGGAGCCAATTTCTTCGGGTATCATTTCCCACCATTTCTTATTTGTGATTCTCACATCACTCGGCCCTCAGGCTCGGTTTTTCTCTAAAAACCCTTTTGCTCACTTTTCTCTCAACGCACATCTCTCTATTCTTAACTCTCTCATTCTTTATATCCCTCCTCAGGGTGATTGATGGACAAATAGAAAGTTCTAGGTTCATGCCCAACATTGTTAGCGCGCAGCTATTTCCTCCGGTGACGTTTAGTCGATGTTCCGGCTGAGGGGATAGAGTACCCTGATCCACTGCAATTCGTGCTTCGCACTTGGTTGATACCTCGTTGCTCGGAGGTTGAGAGAGCTTTCAGCCCTTTAATGACAGCTTCAGTTGTGCCCTTCTGGCAAGTATGCTGGCGATGGGAGAAAAACAGGAGGCCTGACTCAACTGTGCCCCTATTTCATCATTTTGACCATTTTTTTGTTTTGGTTTTCTACTAAAACAAATTTTGACCAACACGAGAGTTAGATTAACATGTTTGTTCAATTTTTGATTTAAAATCATGCAAGTTAGGCTATGAGCACTGAAAATTTTCCTTTTTTGGTCCAAAAAAAGGTCCAGTTTTGGAAATATTTTTTGAGAAAATAGTCAACCTCAGTAAAAATTTTCAAAAACTATTTTTGCAAACGGTCACTGCTCAACAAGCGCAGAACTTACTCTCGAGATGTGCAACTTCAGATCGGAGGCAATAGAAAATTGCCCCTTGTCTGGATGACACTACATGGCAACGGAAAGTTGCTCCTGGTTTGAATGGTGACTCTTGGCAACAGGAAGTTGCCCTTTGTCTGGATAGCGCCACAGCATGTTGTAAACAGTCCTCATCAGTGATGATCGCAACCGAACTCTCGGATACAGAGAAGACGAAGATGGTCAAAACCAATATATGGACACAGTCGCTTTGAAAGCGTTGGGGGCTGGACTTCAGGATGAAGTTGCCTACGTATCCCAAACATAGGAATCAAGCCTTACGTAGTTCGGGGTTAAGGTACACTCCAGTATTAACCTCTCCTTTTGCGCTCTAACTTTTGCTAAGGTCGCCCTTCCGGGTTTTCAACCTTGCGAGCTTTGTTTTTCTTTTCTTTTCATTTCTTTTTATTTTCTTTTCTTCAATCTTTTCAAGATTTTTTAATTCTTTTTCTTCATTTTTTTTGCATTTTTCTTTTCTTTCTTTTTTTCTTGCTCTAACTTTTGCCTGGGTTGCCCTTTCAGGTTTTTGGCCTAGCGAGCCTCTCAACGGTAAAAGTGTAGCTTTGTCCATGTCAAATGGTTTTGAGATCTTGAAGTCATCTGAATCCAGGAGAATAGCTATTGTTGTTTGCTGATGATGTAGGAGTCCATCTAATGGGGGTTGAGTTTGCCCCTAGTGTTGTGGATAGGAACTCGGTTGTCCTTCAGCAATGCTTTTTTCTTCCCTCCCTTCTGGATTTGGTATTCTTGCCGATCTTTATCTTTGACTCTTCGAGCACATTTGAAATTCTTTTGCCCCTAGTTCAAAGGGGTGCTTCTGATTTAGCTTCGCAAGCTTCTTTTGACCTTCTGATCTTTTTTATCCGACTTTCTTGGCCTCTTGTTCGAGGGCTGCTTCAAATCTGGCCACACAGGCCTCACATTGTGGTTGACCGTTGAACATTCTGAATTTAAGTCCAAGGTTTGAAAATGAGGGGTCGAGTCTTGAGGCTGAGAGCGATCCTAAGCTGCACAATCTCAAGAGTGATTCCACACAGGTCTTCACAGGACCACGCAAAACATTTTTTGAAATCTTTTAAGAAAGCGACTAGTCGCCCGTGCTGAAGACAATGTAGAACCAATCTGGATCAAGCCAGGATTCTTCTCAGTACTCACATTAACAAGCACGATCTTATTCATTAAGGGCTTAGCACGCCTCTTTTTCTCTCAGTTGATCAAATTTTTACAAATCCCAAGGAATTCCTTCCTCTTTGTTTTCAACACATCGTGTTAGAAAACGTTTTGAAAAACTTAGGTCAATGCAATGATTTAAAGGTGCAGAAGAGCAGGTGAGATGCTCTGCTAATTCATCCTAGATTTTCTGGCACAACTGGCACAAGGTAGAAGCAAATGCAAGAGTGTGAAAATTACTGCTGTTCCATTCAAATTTGTTGGTGTAACTGGCTCCAGGCAGAAACAGACTCAAAACAAAACGAAAAGACAAACGCAAAACAAAATGGTGATGCCTGAGGTAACACCCCCGGAATCACCCGACCTTTGTACAACAGGACTGACTCGATACAACAAGACAGACCCTTAATCAAAAAGACTGACTCGAGACAATGAGACAGACTCAAAACAAAACTTACAGAACTGACTCAACACCCAAGTCAGAAACTACAAAACTAGCATTCGCAAATGCTCAAAAAAGTGCGTGCCATACGCCACATCTGAGGTAAACCGAGCGCCACCCACAGGTGGTCCAACCCTTGATCACCTACTCATACTATCCTCGAAGTTCACTGACCCAGTGATGGTAGACTTCACCGAGCTTGGCGGGAGGACAACCTCGTTGTCAAACAGATCCTGTACTTCGTGGCGAAGACGGAAGCAGTTGTCGGTGCTGTGACCAATTTGCTGGTGGTACGCGCAGTACTGGGTAGCATCATGTGAGAGAGGGAGGTTACTCGGGAGGGGCCGAGACTCAAGGGGTTTGAGATGCCCCTTTTTGGCGAGGATTTGAAGTGCCTTAGACAAAGGCATGTAGAGGGCATGGAAGACCCTGCGAGCTCGGGGCGGATATTTCGAAGTCTGCGAGTTTTTGCTAGACGCACTCGAAAAAGGATTGGCAGGTGCTGCCTTGGCTCTCTGATCTTTTCCAGGTGTAGGGTTAGAATTGGAAGGAACTGTTCTGGTACGACGATCCCCATCTCGATTTTCCCCCTGGCTTGAACTACTCTCGTCTTTAGTGGAGAAGATGTCATCCACAGTCTTAGCCACAACTGCGAGTACTTGTTGCTTATTCAACCCTCTGGCTTTCAGAACCTCAACAGCTTGCTGGAGTTGTTCATAGGGATCAGTGTCCATCTTCATCTTGTTCTTTCCACTAGCCTCAGCTTGGTGGAAGGTTTGGGTTGCTTGACCAATACGAAGTCCGGCTGTTGTTGACATATCATTACTAGAACTTGAGACAGCTTCAGGTTGACTGAGCTCAATTACAATTTGCCCCAGTAGCGGGGGCTCCTGCAGCATGAAATTCCCAACATACAATGCATTTGGTGGTGGAACCGATATTCCACAGGGTAGATCCGCCACAGATCTTTGAAGGTCGCCAATCATTCCCATCAACTCAAACGTGGTGGGCTCACGAGCTTGAAACAACTGGGGTGTCCAGACCGGGTGCGCGGTAGGTGACCTAGGTGGGTGTGGTACTTTAACGTCGGTCTCACCCTGCAATGTGATTCCTTGGTCTAATGCGGCTGCCATAACCACAATTTCTTCTGAATTTTGCGTCATCACGAGTCTGCTGAACTGAACAGAGGTGATGTGACTGGTGATTGACAGATTAGATGGACCGGACTGGTGACTGACGGATCTGATGAACCGGTAAGCCTTTTCCTGTCTTGCCTCAGCAAAGAAGAACACTGGTTGCTCTGAACCGAGTCTCTGAACTGAAAGAGAAAACATGCAGCATCTCAGCCCAATCCCACCAATACAGACATGAACATAACTGAATAACTGCATTCGACCATTGATCACTGTTCCCAAAATTGCTGTCCCCAAAACTAAATCTGATACCCGCAGATATAACTGATTCCCAAAATACTGAACTGGTGCCCGCAGGCCTGATACCCAAACTTGTAAACTGATATGTGCATTCCTGTACAGACGCACTCTAAAAGCACATAAAAACAAGTGAGAGCCAAAACACCCCTATGTTGGGGTAGGGTTTCCCTGTCCTATTTTGTCAGGAGCTAGGGTTTCACTACGCAACGCAGCGGTTTCAAACAACCTATAATCGGGTAACCAACCTGTCCTAGCTTGGAATGGTCACTATGGATTCCGAATACGCACTAGGTTGAATGGTAAAAAAGGGTGCCCCGGTAAAACTGGAGTTTGTGTTCCCGTCGTGGCAGAGCCCGCAACCGGTTAGCCTTATGGCACGCTTCTCGAAACGAGCCTCCGGCAAACTGTTCAGGAATAACATACGGCAAGCACGGTGTCCTAGGCGCACCAATGCAAATGCAATGCAAAGAAACACATAAGTGTAGTCAAAACCAGATATCGCGAGTTCGAGTCAAGTTCTCTAATTCCCCAGCAGAGTCGCCAAAAACTGTAGACGTCCCCGACCGTCCCGGGAGGGAAATCCCGTTTTGTTCATTTGGGCTTACTATAGTTCAGGACTCAATGTCACGGTCCTGTATCTAATCTCGCAGAGTGCAATGCAAGACTGATGAATCATCAAAGAGTCCAAATCCGGCAAATCGTTTTTGAAAACAGATTTTTTGAAAGAAGTGCTAAACATGGACTGCTTTGCCAGATACAGAGTCGCCACCTAAATATTTTATTTTGGGAAATTTAAGAAACCCTGACTCGTTGCCTAAGGCCACGTATCCGTTATCACCAAAGTTGCCTCGGCTCAAGAACTTGGGTACGATTGGGGAAGGTCAGCTATGAGCACCCCCGCTCGCCCGATCAAAGATCGGCCACTACTAAACATGATATCGAGTTTTGAAAATATTATGCATTCTTATTCCGGTTATTAGCCTAAATTTACTATGTGATGCGCACAGCATACAAGTATAGACTGCATCGCCTGAATTGGAACAAAACATCTCATGTTTGTTTATTTGAAAATGGTTTGATGGTGCTACTCGTAAGTAGGCTAAGACGTGGATTTGCCACCCTCGGGTGGGCTTAGAAAACAAGATGATTTGAAACTCTCAAGTGGGCTTAAAACTCACAGTCAATGCATTATTCCAACTTAGATAATCCAACCTTCACCCACAAGCATTCAGGCAGGTATATCACATAAGCAGTTACCCTCATGGTAAGCATGCTATCATGGCAGTCACTCACACACATGCAAAGATGCTAAAGCATAAACACTTACCGAGTACTCCGAGCCAAAACAGAAACTAGTTAGTAATCACATGCATGATCCTAGTTCATGTTAAGATGACTAATGCAACACATGCAGGAATGCAACTACAATAGGCTCGGCTATTCTAAGATGGCATATGAGATGCTACAACTAACACGTATTCAACTTGAAATTGAAATACAATGCAGTTAGTATGATGCGCTGAGCCTGATGCATGCAAGACATGAATGATGCAAACATGCATAGCATAAGGATGCTAATTGAAACATGCCCTAATCTAACCATTATAAGCTGGTAAATAAAAGGGAAAAAGACGTGGGGTTGGAAGACATACAACACACGCACACACACGTATTACAAAATTGGCCCTCTCTCGGAGGGTCCGAATAAATAATACAAACCACCTAATTAACTAACTAACAAGCTAATTAATTATTACAAAATCAAATGAATAACTAGCTACAACTAATTATTACACAATTTAATTAATTAACAAATTAATTAACTAACTAATGAAAGACAACAAACAAATAGGGAAAGCAGTAAACTCTACTTGAAGAAGAGGAGGGTATGCATGCTCGCTTTGGTTCCTCGCCTCGAAACGCCTTCCGGTTGTTCTTTTAGAGGCTCTGTTTGTAGGGTGTCTTCCAGTGTTTGTTGCTGAAACTTACCAAAACACTACTGGAGAGTTCACTAGTGGCCTGCCGGCCATGGAAGGAGATCTGCCGGCCAACAAAAGGGCACTGCCAGCCAAGGATGTGACACTGCCGGCCATTAGTGGTGCACTGCCGGCCACTGGTGTGCTGTGACACCAAGCTGCAACAAAGCACAAAATAGAGAAAAGGGAGGGTCTCCCAAGGGCATGTATGCACTATGCCACCCCATATCGCCTCAAAAAATCAAGGGAGAGGCCTAGCCGGATCCACGATCATCAATCACGCATCCCGATGCAAGATGGCCAAAGATCTGACTTGTGCAAATCAATATGAAAATGAATGCACAAATATAACAAGTAAAGCCTAGAACTCTATCATGAATCATCACGAGCTTTGGCGACCGAGAATTGAGACACGTTCCATCACTCGGAGTATGAAACGTCCCTCGTTCCTCGTGCTCAGATTAACACTTAATCCAAACAACGATGCAACACATAAGCATAGCAAACATGCAATGAGACTTAAGTGTGCAAGCATGTAACTAACTTAAGCATGCAACAAGCATATAAGCATGATGTGAGGCAACAACCTCGGACAACATGACAAAATGTAACATGGACATGCAACAACATGTAATGGGGCTAGCATGCGACAACATGCAAAGATGGAGCAAGCATACAACAATATGCAAGACAGGCATGCGACAACATGCAAAGGAATGGACTTAAACTAATGTGGGCAGCTCTCAACAAAGCCCAAATCAATGGCCAAAAGTGATGAATCGATGGCATGAAAAGCATGAAATGGCAAGGCAAACATGTATGTCAAGTGGCTCAAGTATTAAGGCACAAAGAGGACAACTCTTAAGCACAATTAAGGAGCAACAAACATGGGTATATGGTAATGAGGTAAGCTCTGAAATTTCATGTAAAGTGATGCCAAATCAAATCAACAATGCAAGCATAGCATGTTATGATGCTCAAAGCTCAAAGTAAGCAAGGGGACTTAAGCCAAGGCCATACAAGGTAAACCCCATGGGGCCGAGGGGACCTAAAACAGTCCTAGGGTAGGTCCAAACAAAACCAAAACCAAGCTCAAAGCTAGCCAACATAGGCTAGAACACCAAGCCAAAAAACATGGAGCATGCAAGGCTTTAAAGAGGCAATGCACTACAGCTATTGAAACCAAACATGGCATGACTTGGGTGACATAAAACAGAGTTACATCATGGTATAATAAGACCCAAAATGCACTGAAATGATGAGCCAAAGGCTTAGGCTTAATGGCATGCACAAAAGCTCATTCTTGAGGCATAAAGCACAAGCTATATAAAGCATTCAAAGCATGTCAAATGCAAGTGTATGACAACGTTTCAGGGACTGAAATAGCATATGGAATGAGGACAAAGCATGCAAACATCACATGTATGGCATGGTAGGGGCCTCAAAACCCGAGGCTAGCCTAAGCATTTACACTATAGCTATACAAAGCACGAGTGATATGGCCATGGCAGCCCAAAACAGTCCTAGAGCAGCCCAAAATAAGCATAAAATCATGTTAGAACAAAGCCAAAATATGCTAGGATGATGAGTCAAAACACCATGCACAAAGGGCTAGTAAACAAGATTTGTTCTACACCTATATGGAGCATGCAAAGAATGATCAAACCAACTATGGATAGGGTCATGACATGCCAAATGATGACCAAATACATGCTGAAATGTAAACCAAACAAGCTAACATGACATGGCAAAGCATGGAGCATATGAAGCTAGTTTAAGGGATTTACATTACAAGTACATCATGCAAGCATGGAGTGACAAAACCAACCCAAAACAGATTCATGGCATGGTAAAACATCACCAAAAACCCACTGAAATGGACTCAACACAAGCTAAGCACACATGCTACTTTGATGAGTTATGAATGGAGTTACTCAACACATACAAGATGCATGCAAAATATGACCAAACCGGTCATGGACAGGGCCAAGGCATGTCCTAGAAGTCACAAAAATAGGCCTGAACCAAGCCTCAAAAATTCATGGAGGGATGGTCCTTTGGAAGGCCAAAAATGCAAGCAATAAGGAACCAAAAGAGAGGGGGGCCACCCCCTCTGATTAAGGACCTCAAAACCACACCTTTACCACTGAAAATCCATTGGATTTCAGTGGTAAGAAGGCCAAACCAAGGCTAGCTCGGAGGCCTCAAGGAATGGCTTAAAACAAAGCCAAACAAAGAATGCAAGGGGGTTACACACCCCTAACAGCAAAATGACCTTAACCAAACTTAAAAAGCACTTAAATACAAGACTATTTTCAGTTATAAGCAAAGCCCAAATCAATATGCAAGGAGGACTAAAGTGAGGCAAAAGAAAGTGCAAAAATGGAGAAAATACTTACCCTTGAAGACCCTCTTCGAAACCAGCAACTTCAGGAGGGTAGAAACCAGTTTTCAGAGCTCATGAATCCCTCCCAAGAAGCTTAGTCCAATGGTGGTGGTGTATCTCTATGTGTTGTAGTGTAAAAGTGCAAGGAAATCCAATTTCTAAGCACAAAATACAAACAATATAGAGAGAAAGAGAGGTTTTTCTCTTCAAAATGGCTGAACCCCTGGCAAAGAGAGAGGCCTCTTGCTTATATAGAGGAATGCAAAGCCAAAGCTTCTTCAAGAAGCTTTGCAAGGGCTTCATCCCTCCATACACGTGTATGGAGGGGAGCAAACAAAAATCCAGCTGGCTCAAAAGATCTAGAGGAAAACCAGTTGAGACAGGGGGGTACCGGCCATCATCAATGGCCGGCAGTGGCTCACTGATGGCCGGCAGGGCATCACCAATGGCCGGTAATGCCATGCCATGGCCGGCAGTGAACCAAAAGGTCCACTAAGAGAGGACCTAGCCAAGGTCCAAGAAAGAGGCAAAAAAGATACAAGGTCCGGGAAACTCGAACCGGTGACGTTCTGCCGCGACAGTCGAGTACTCAGCGAGCAATCGAACTAGTTGTTGGGTGTACCTACAAGCACAACTAAGTCTTGAGGACGGTCAAAAATGGGGTGTCTACAACTTGCCACGCGACAAGGAACACATCATCTCTTCGGACCCAACCCAAAAGACGTTTGGGGTCCACTTAATTTTGGGCTCAAAGTTGGCCCAAAATAAGCCTTATAAAAACCAATTTTCCAACACAGAATTCTTTGTCATTGGATATGTGTATATATAACAAAGAAAACAATGATTATTGGATTTGTGTCTATATAACAAAGAAGTAATGATATCAACAAATGAATTGTCTACCTGATGTGCATATAAAATGTTGATTGACCAAATCTAATGATTTCATGGTTGCTTGATGAAAAATCATTATATTAATGCTTATATGCATTTATGCACACTTGTTTTGATGACAAAAATAAAGAAATTCAGTAGCCGCACATCTTCATTCTTCTAATTCTCCTCATTTTTCTCCAAATCTTAGATCTAAAACTCTTCTCTCTTTCTCTCTCTAAGTTGTAAGGATGGGTTCACGATGGTGGAGGCTGTGAAGATTGGGTTCGCGAGCGATGATGAGTGGCTATGAGGCTGAGTTCGCAATAGATAGTGATGGTCGGTGGTTGCGGTTGTTGCAGCAGCAATGAGAGATAGTGATGGGGGCTGAGTGGCGGCAGTGGGGATTGAGGTGAAGGAGACGATTTTAGGAAGTGGTGGGATGAAATTAGGGTTTCAAACATGAACGACTGTAAAGGAGTATAAAATTGATAAGGATAAGGATACATTGGGAACTATGGAAGTGTACTGAGATGAAAGGTGATGTAATAAGAAATAGAGTATAAGGAATAAATATGAAGTATAAGTAGAATTACCCTTTCAACTAATAAAAAATAAGTTCGAACACCATCTTAATTTCGCCTTAAAATCACACTCTAATTTTCTGATAATATGGTAATGCTTGACATCACCCAACGATAGGGCTGGGCATAGGGTTATCCAACCCGCACAACTCGCCCTACCCGACCCGACCCGCACATGTATGGGTGGTTTCGCAAATTGAATAGGGTAGGGTGTGGTTTGGAATATATGAGATTTTCGGTTTGCGGGCGAGTTGCAGGTTTGAACTGCACCCGTCACAACCCGCCCGCACTTAGCCAAATATAATTTTAGTTTTTTTTTTTAAAAAAAATAGACCCTTCATCATCTTGATCATCTATCCTATCTATTTTTGTTTTGCCCAAACAAACAAAACCCTAATCTTAATCTATGCGCAGCTAAACTCTCATTCTTCTATCTCTCTCTCTCTCCCCGATCGACCAGAACCAATGCCGTTCTATCTCTGTCTCCGACAACTCTCAGGTAAGCCTCTCTTCTCTTTCATTCTTGTTCTTGTTCTTCCATCTTATTTTCTCTCTCGTTCTTGTTCTTATTCTTCCATCTTATCCTCTCTTATTCTCATCTTCTTTCTTATTCATGTTCTTCCATCTCTCTCTCTCTCTCTCACTCACTCTTCTCTCTCCCCGATCGACCAGAACCAACATCGATCAAAGTGAGCGCCGATCTGTCTCTGTCTCTGGCAACTCTCAGGAAATCCTCTCTGTCTTTGTCTCTGTCTCTCTCTATGTATGAATCAATGTTGTTTGTTGTTCGGATGCTGAAAAAATGAATGAAAAGAAAAGTTTTGGTATTTTCTTAACAACCAAACAGTTTGTGATTCGGTGATATGTTATATTAGCTATATCTACATTCACAAACCTAATGGACATAGTTGTTATAATCCTATAGTTTAGCAGTAATGGGTAACCCTGAATATGATAATACGTTGAAGGATTACCACATTATTGATTACATACTGGTACCTGAATCAAAAGTCGATGAAGCTTCCCATATACCAGCCTGCCCTATGATAGTATTCATCAATTCTAAAAATGATGGGTAGCTTGGAGAACTTCTGAAAACTTATCAGACTCTTCTTAATAAAAACCAGGTATTTGCATCTATATATTTTTTTCTTGTGACTGGATGAATGGGATTGCACTGATATGAACGAAGAAATCTTTAAGATAGTTGTTGAATTTGTTTGACATTGGGATGAACGATTTTTCAGGTTTTTGATTTGGGAGAAAAGGCTCCTGACAAGGTGTTATACCAGTTTTACTTCAATTTGAAGAAGTACAAGAAAAGAGAGGATAACCTGGTCACTGAAATTGAGAAGAAATTGAAAATAATTGTGAGTTGACTTTATAGTTCAATGCTATTGTGAGGTGGTTTTCCTTTCTTACATGTCTAATATATACTCACTTCACTAGGTTGCAAAATTGAGGGAAAATGGCCCAAAATAAATATTTATAAAAGGGGGGAGGGAAAGCTCAAAAATAAATTTTTAAAGAAAAAAGTCTAAACCACAAACCGTCCGCAACCACCCGCACATCCGCGAACCATATCCCCACAAACTGCAAACCGCACTGCGGGGCGGTTGCGAGTTGAATTTTTCCCAAACCGCATAGATACGGGTGGGTCAAAACCGAACCGTAAACCGCACAAATCCGATCCATGACCACCCCTACCCAGCAAGGACATAACACAAATAACTTGCAACCAAAGTCAGCTACGTGTCCAACTAACACCAAGTTGAGTTAAAAGAAAGGCAATCATTGGGTCAATTTGGTTTAGTTGTAGAATTATGATTTGAGTGTAGAATTATGTTTTGAATTTTGAATTTAAATTTTTGAATCATGATTTGAAAAGAGAAAATTTGTTTAGTTATGAGTTTTGAAAATAGTTTTGGAATGATTTGTAATTTATTTATTTATTGATTAATTCATGTAAAGAGAATCTGAGAAGAGAGATGAGAGAGGAGAGAGAAAAAATTATTGATTAATAATAAATAAATAAATAAGAGAGAGAGAGAGAGAGAATAGAGGAGTTTTGATAGTAATTTCGAGTTGTATTTTTAAAAAAAAAATTGGTTGATATATTTCATCCAAATAATGAAAAATAAACCAAATGCTACCATTGTGTTTGGTTTTAATTTTCTAAATTTAATTTTTTGGAAATTGTGAATTTTTTGTTTGTCATATTTTTTTTTTGGTTTTTAGTGAATATTTTTAAAATTTTAAGTAATTTTTTTACATTTTTAAATGTACCTTATTTAGATGTATTTAAAAAGTAAAATATTTTTAAAAAATTAATAAATATACAAGAATACAAAAATATACTGAATTTCTGTATTTTTTTTAATATTTTTGGTATTTAGTAAATTTTTTAATGATTTTTTTTACAAATATTATAATTTTTAAGTGTATTTACGTTAGGTGTATCTAAAAATTAAAATATTAAAAAAATCAGAAAAAATAAAAAACAAAAAAAATTCAATTTTCCTGAAAAGTGAAACCAAACCAGCTGAATACTTTCTGACTAGACCTCTTTGGGGAACTTGTTGTTTTAGTAATTTTTTTTAACTTTTATGAAAAAAATATACAAAAAAATAAAAAGAAGTGAAAATTAGTGTAAGGTCCCTCTCTCATTTTTAGTAATGGAAGAGGCTTACAATATTATTTTGTGATGACTAAAGTCTCTCATCCACCCCCATATATCTTACCTTTCCAATCTTGGTTCAACTTCACACTTCTCCACGCCAACTTCCAAAACCTCTCTCTCTCTCTCTCTCTCTACATGCACACACTTTTTCTGATCATTTTCCCCGACGGAGAACTGGTTCCATGTCGGCGATTCTAGAGGCAAACAAAGACAGTTGTTCGGCAACAGACTTGAATTCTCCTTCAGTGAGAATAGTGGCTCTTGTCGAAGATGGTAGCGTTATCCCTCTAAAATTCGCAACATGGCTCGAAGTCATGGTCCACACAGTAAGTATCGTAGAGCAAAGCAACTCCAATTTCATATTATTATTGTTGTTGTTGTTTTTGTCAATTTCGATGAGAGTTTGTTTCGTTTTAGCTTTGGATTTTGATTTATTTGACTTCTTGTTGTTAGCAAATGAACCTTTATGCAATGTGAAGATTATTACAATAAATAATGCCTAAAAATACTTGTAAAATTCTAAAGATGCAAATTTGGAAAAAAATTTGTGGTTTGGTTAAAACAATTTTCTCTGGTTTAAAATTGTGAACAAACACAGAGAAATTTGTTCTAAAATTTCTCTAGTTTGGTTAAAATTTTCCTGGTTTGGTTAAAATAATTTTCTCTGGTTTAAAATCATTGTGCTAAAATTTCTCCGATTTGGTCAAAATTTCTCTGGTTTGGTTTGTGACGCCCCGATTTTACACTATAGGTTGTAGTCAAGGGAGAGTAACTAGTGAGCCCTATGGCTAATAACCAAGTAAGATCCCAGATCGCCGGAGGAGTCAAAATAACCTCCCTTCTAAGTCCAGCTTTCTTAGGCAGCACACTACCTTTTTGACAGATCTTACAAGGCATTGACACAAGGTCTCATAAGCAACGATAAGGTTCATACGTAGGATATACATACATAATAACCACAATTATACTTGCTTCAAAAGATTGTTCCATTACATTACATCACAAAAAGAAAGTTTTAAACTTCATATGAGTCTTACAAAATAACAAAAAGGAAATTTCTAGTATTCCTAAGATAGCCAAAAATCTTCAAAGGTTTCCGGCTCGTCGTTTTCCGCTGTGAGTTCCGCTTCGTCACCTGGCATGATACGCCATGAGCTTTGAATGCCCAGTAAACACACACACACACCCTACCCCTTTTTCCCAGTCCAATACATAATCACAAAATATAACATCAAGTAGTAAAGCATGATATTCCAGTAAATAAATCAATAAATAAATAAATAGTTAAGTTAGATGTCAGTAAACTAGAAATCCCACAAAGAGATTTCGTCCTCCCAACCACAAGAATCGGACGCGGATTATTCGGTATGCCCCCTCTTTTGCTGCTTTGTTGTAGACCTAACCTCGGATGCCTACCAACGGTTATATACCGTGTAGCGCCAACCGCAGGGCCTCAAAAGAGACGGTAAAATAGGGCCTTGCCCGAATCCCTCCTTACACCAAACCACCTAGGGTCCGAATACAACCGCTTCGTTCAAGGGTTCCGAAAACCACTTGCGCAAGACTTTAACCTTTAAATAGGGAACGCTTCCCAACATACCATATACCACATATTCTCATCTTTTCATTACTCAAATGCTCGAAAACCCAATACCCACCCAATTAGGTTTCCCGTTGAATTAAGTGTTTTAAGTCAAGGTTAGCCCAACTAAACGATAAAATAAAATTCACATAAGCATGCCTCCTCAAGATAAGAAGATAATTAACATAACATACCCATACAACATTATTCCAAGATATGATAATAGGCCATTAAACATTTCATGAATACAAGGGTATAAAACATCCAAACATAACAAATTTCCAGATTTAACATCACATGAAGGTTAATATGGAAGGACTACTTAGGTTCATCCACCGGACTCGGTTTTCCTATGGTTCGTAGAGAATTTGATCTAGTTCCTAGAACATTTTTCGGAAATGGGATTGCTTTTCCCGATTTTAAGTTATTTACAAAATAGTCCAGCACTGTTCCAGAATCAGCCCAGAATCTGCCCAGATCTGTCGACTGTTACGAAAACTTGATTTTCTTGCAAACCACTCAATGTTTTTCGATGAAACCAATTTTAGTTGAAATCTAACTCCTTGAGTAAGGTTTTGACATAAAATAGAGGTTCAGAATAGTTTTTTACATTTTTCTGGAATTTTTGAAAGTTGACTGAAAAAAACAGGTTTTAAGGTGGAATGCCAAAACAAGAAAATTTATAAAAAGGGGGTTCCACCATGGAAAAGTTTCATTTCTTTTGTGAGGAAAACATGCTAACTATCCCATGTTTAACTCAGAAAATTTGTTTGAAAGAGTACCCTTGAAAGGTTGAGAGATTTGTACAAAAAGAAGATGGTTTGTACCAAAATGAGGAAAATACAAGAGAGATGGAAACAATACTCAAATCTTGGTATTTTTAACATGAGAACATGATAATAACAGATCTGAAACATCACTTAAAATCTTTAAAAAAAGAATATGCATTAGAAAAGAAAATGAAGAGAAGGTTGTGTTGGTGGCTTACCTTCTAGCTTTGCACAAGAAACTCTCTTCTTCTTCCCTCTCCTCCTCTAGACTCCTCTTCCTTGCTCTCCTCCCTCTCTCTAACCAAAATGTGTGTGTATGTGAGTGTGTTGTGTGTATGTTTGCAAGCTAGGGAGGGTGTGGTATATATAGGCAAATTTGGGGTAAAAGGACATAAAAGCCCTTTAGTTGGAATTGGATGGAAAGTTAAGATTTTACTTGAATTCTAAAGGAATGGAAGAGACTTAGGAGGTGTGTTCCATTGGTTTAGGCCACCTCTAGTTGTAATAAAACTATATCTTGGATTTTGTATCCTAGGTAGGTCACTAGGTTGTGCTTCTCTAGAATCTCATAATCATGGTCTAAGAAAATTGGCTTCTCTCTCCCTTCCCTAGGAGGGCTAGCCTTGGGGAAGTGTGATGGGGCAAATTTTTTATTAATTTTGGTCCTAGGCACATCCCTCAAGGTGTATATACACACACACACACATATATATATATATATAGCAAGATTGATGGCATACCAAGGTACAAAACGTAAGTACTATTTGGGCAAGTTTAGAAATAAAAAATATATATATATATAAGGGCTTGAAGTTAACTACATGTAACCTAGGTAGAATTAAATTAGGTTAGGGCATTTCTGTTTTGATAAAATAAAAAAATAAAAGAAATAGAAATTTGCTAATCGACAAGATTCGAATTAATTCAAGTAACGAGGGCTTTAAGAAAATAATTCATCATTAGAATCTTAAAAGTAAATACATATTTTTAGGGGCCTTACAACCTATCCCCCTTAAAACAATTTCGTCCCCGAAATTCAGCTACATATTGCCTTCGAAAAGCTCGGGGTAATTTGCCTTTACCCAATCCTGGCGCTCCCAAGTAGATTCTTCAATTCCCCGGTGATGCCATGGCACTTTCACCAAGTGAACCGTCTTGCCTCTGAGGTTCTTCTCTCGACTGTCCTGTATTGCTACCGGTCCTTCTTTAAATGTGACATCCTTGTCAAGGCTGATATCTTCCCATTTGAGGACGTGTGACGGATCAGCGATGTATTTTCTCAACATAGATACGTGGAAGACGCTGTGTATCCCTGCTAACTGCGGGGGTAGAGCTAGTCTATATGCTACTTCGCCCACTCTCTCCAATACCTCGAAAGGTCCAATATATCGTGGTGACAGCTTCCCCTTTCTCCCAAAACGTACGACTCCACGATTGGGTTGCACCTTTAGGAACACGTGGCTGCCTACTTCAAACATCAACGGTCTCCTCCTTCTATCTGCATAATTCTTCTGACGGTCTTCAGCAGTCTTCAACCGCTGTCGGATCAATTTGACCTTCTCAGTAGTTTCTAGGACAAGTTCGGGTCCTACCAGATTTGCGTCACCCACTTCCGTCCAACAAATCGGCGATCTACAAGGTCGTCCGTATAATGCTTCAAAGGGTGCCATACCGATGCTAGCTTGGAAGCTGTTGTTGTAGGCAAATTCAATTAGGGGTAGGTGTCGTTCCCAACTTCCTTGAAAATCCATTGTGCAAGCTCTCAGCATATCCTCGAGCGTCTGAATAGTGCGTTCAGATTGTCCGTCGGTCTGCGGGTGAAAGGCGATGCTAAAACACAACTCCGTACCAAGAGTTTCCTGCAGGCTTCCCCAAAATCGAGAGGTGAATCGTGGATCACGATCTGACACAATAGATACCGGAATTCCATGTAGTCTAATGATTTCCCCAATGTAGAGTCTGCACATAGACTCTAAGGTGTCGGTCATCTTATAGGGTAAGAAATGTGCTGACTTGGTAAGACGGTCCACTATTACCCATATAACGTCGCTCCCTCTAGGTGACTTAGGCAACCCTGTCACAAAATCTATCGTCACATACTCCCACTTCCATTCAGCTATTGGTAGAGGTTGCAACATTCCTCCTGGTTTCTGATGTTCCGCCTTCACTTGTTGGCATGTCAGACATCTCGCTACAAAATTGGCCACTTCCTTCTTCATCCCATTCCACCAATATTGCCTCTTCAAATCTTGGTACATTTTTGTTCCTCCTGGATGTACCGCAAATGCAGAATGATGACATTCCTTCAGTACCTTTTCTCTAAGTAATTCGTCACTAGGTACAAACAATCTACCTTGGTACCTTAAACTCGCATCGGGGTGAATTACCCAATCGGGCATGGACTCTCCTGATTCTAGACGTCCCTTGATGTAGGCTACCTCTTGATCGTGCTTCTGGGCCTCCATGACCTCATTAATTAACTTAGGCATCACCTTCTATGCGCTAAGATATGCTCTTGTATCTTGAGATTCTACTTGGATCCTGAACTCATTGAGTGTCTTAACCATATCCCATTCCTTGACGGAGATCTTAGCCATCATCCCTCTGCTCTTACGACTTAGAGCATCTGCTACTACATTGGCTTTACCGGGGTGGTATGAGAGAATGAATTGGAAATCCTCAAGATACTCCATCCATCGTCTTTGTCTTAAGTTAAGGTCCTTCTATGTGAATAGATACTTCAGACTCTTGTGATCTGTGAAAATCTCGAATTGTTCCCCGTACAGGTAATGTCGCCATTGCTTTAGGGCAAAAACTACGGCTGCTAACTCCAAGTCATGTGTGGGGTAGTTACGCTCATGAGGTTTCAACTGTCTGGATCCATATGCGACCACCTTTCCATTTTGCATGAGCACGCAACCTAACCCTTCTTTAGATGCGTCACAATACACAGTGTACCCCTCTTCTCGTTCTGGGATGGTCAAAATTGGCGCACTAGTTAACCTCTTCTTCAACTCCTGGAAGGATTTTTTGCAAGCTTCGTCCCACTCATACTTTACTCCCTTCTGCGTCAGACGAGTCATTGGTTTAGCTAGTTTGGAGAAATCTTGGATGAATCTTCGGTAATAACCGGCCAATCCTAAAAAGCTGCGGATCTCCGACACAGTTTTTGGTTGTCTCCAATCTAATACTGCCTCCACTTTGGTTGGATCCACCACAAACCCATTTTCTGATACCACATGCCCTAAGAATTTTACTTCATTCAACCAGAACTCGCATTTACTTGCCTTGGCATATAACTGATTTTCCCTAAGAATTTGGAGGACAATCCTTAAATGTTGCTCATGCTCTTCTTCAGACCTTGAATATACCAAGATGTCATCAATGAATACTACTACAAACTGGTCAAGGTATGGTCTAAATATCTTATTCATTAGGCTCATGAATACTGCTGGTGCATTGGTTAGTCCGAAGGGCATTACTACAAATTCATAGTGGCCATATCTAGTACGAAAGGCAGTCTTTGGTATATCCTCATTCTTGACTCGTAGTTGATGGTAACCCGACCTGAGATCGATCTTTGAATAACACCTTGAGCCTCTAAGTTGGTCAAAAAGGTCATCAATCCTCGGGAGTGGGTATCGGTTTTTTATCGTGACTCGATTGAGTTGACGATAATCGATGCATAGCCTCAACGATCCATCTTTCTTTTTAGCAAACAACACGGGTGCTCCCCATGGCAAAGTACTTGGCCTAATGAATCCGCTCTCGAGCAATTCCTGTAGCTGTGTCTTCAATTCTCGTAGTTCTGCTGGTGCCATGCGATACGGAGCCATGGATATTGGGGTAGTTCCAGGTTGTAGCTCAATGCTAAAATCTACTTCTCGGGTTGGCGGCAATCCTGGTAATTCCGTAGGAAATACATCTGCATAATCGCACACTACGCGCGGAAGCTCTATTTCTCCTTGGCCTTCCTCATTTAGAATTAGGCTTGCTATCCTACCCGCAAGTTGGCCGCGCCACTGCGTCCGATGCGTTGTTGAAACCATGGGGTCTTGTCTATCCCCCTTAAACTAGAAACGTGTTCCATCTTGTGTATGAGCTACCACTTTCTTCTGACGACAGTCGATCACTGCTCGGTGGGCGGACAACCAGTCCATGCCCAAGATGATATCGAAGTCCGATATTTCCATAACACGAAGGTCACAATTTAACCGTAGGTTCGACATCCCTATCTTACAGTCCTTACAGATCGATCTTACCCTAGCGCATCCTCCCATAGGTGACATTACACTTAAGGCAGCTGCTAAGGGTTCACATACAAGTTCTAATGACTTAGCACAAGCAGAGGATATGAAAGAATGTGATGCACCGGTATCAAATAAAACATGCACCCAAGAATTGTATAGTACTAATTTACCCTCGATTACAGATGGGTCCGCTTCTTTCTCTTGCAAGGCAAAGATTCTGCCGGTTGACTTCTGGCTGCTACTGGCCTTGGCGTTCTGAGTTCCTCCATTCTTCTGGTGCTGCTGCCCGGTAGGTCCTGTCTTGTTTGTCCAAGGCTTCTGCCCACCTAATGCCTGGGCATTTGCTCCGGAACCTCCTCCTTGATATCCAGATGGGGGGAGTTGGGGGCATTCGCTCTTCTTGTGCCCTAATTGTTGGCAATGAAAGCACTGGATTTGTCCCATCAGCCTTTGTTGATAGCCTCCTCTCTGGATTTGTTGCTGCGGTTGCGGTCGCTGCTGTTGTGGTTGTGGTCTTGAGTAGGGCTTTGAGGGCATGCTTCCCTTCTGGTTCCTCTGAGGTTCAATAGACACCTGACTCCCTTTTCTCTTATTCCAAGCTTTCCTGGCATCGTTTACTTCCCTCTCAGATTCTAACGTCGTTTCCAGCACCTCGGCATATGAGGGGAGTCGTTGCGGGAGAACTCTTCCCCTGATTGTAAGGTCCAGTCCCCACTCGAACATCCTTACTTCTTCTTCATCATTTGCCACGAGTCTAGTTGCATAGCAGGCTAGCTCTTCGAATTTTGCAGCATACTGGGTCACGGTCATATTTCCTTGTTCCAGGTTCTGGAATTCCTTGACTCGTTCTCGGCGGATAGTACTTGGGAAATATTTATTTAAGAATAGTTCCCTGAACTGGTTCCATGACAGGCTTGCTATGTCACGAGTGTTCTTCATCAACTCCCACCAATGGTCAGCCTCATCATCGAGCTCGAATACTGCCAAAGCTATTCTATCAGCGGCCTCGGTGATGCCCATGGTGTCTAGCATTTTCTCTATCTACCGAAGACAATTCTCAGCTATCTTCGGGTTCGGTACGCCTGTGAACTTTGGGGGTCTCTGCTTTCGAAACTCAGAAAAGAGTCGAGTCCTCTCATTCTGCCGATTGTTCCTTATTTTCCCTAGTTCCTCCAAAATCTGATGACCTAGGTTGTTGGGGATGTCAGCCTCTGCAGGGATGGGTTCATGTTGATGTCTGGGACGGTTTCGTACATTGTTGCTGGTTTCGGTATAGCCATTAGCTCGCGTGTCTACCATTCTGTTCATGTCACCAGGTGAGTTGGTTTCCAGTCTTAGAAAATCTTACTACTTAGATTTGAAATAAAGGTTCAGTTTCCTTAGGGTGCACTAAAGCAAGTAACAATCAATAACATAGATCAACGCATCATTTATATATAATAATAGGCATCATTACAAAAGGCCTCCTATATCGGAGTTACATTCAAGAGCATCTACGTACACAAGTTCAAGCTATCTTATTCTAGGGATCCTCATCAGCGGATCTTACAAAAGTCTAGTTTTACTACCCCTCGAATTAGTTCTCGTTTTCCGACCAATCAAAGTCTTCGTCTGGGTCTTCATCAGCAGAGTCGGAGGCTTGCCCCGGAGAGCAGGGGGTGTACATTGGTGAGGGGGGATTGTGTTCAGATGATATCTCTATAGGGTGGGCTAGGTTCGCTCCCTGTTGCTTTGGTAGCTGCTCCATATCCATTGGTTGATTGTCGCCTGGCCCGTGGTAACAAGATTCGTGGCTTTCAGCCTGAGTCGGTGCTATGGTGGTCAGAGCTCGGTGTATCAGGGAGTCCGTCTTCTGTTCGTCTTGTTCCATTCGGACTGCCTTTCTTGCTGCCCGGCTTAGAAATTGCAGGCGGCGCCGCACCAAAGACCTCTTCTGCGCCCTCGTATAGCGGGGGTATTCTATCTCCACCTTACGTATCTCAGTCTTGATCATTTCTTCGGCGGTGATTTCACAGCGTCGGCGGCTAAAGTAGGGGCTGACGGACATGGACCTCCTTCCTTGCATACGAAAAACACCCCATGAGTCGGTACTGACGTAGCCTCCCGATGACATCCTAGGGTGGAAAATATTGTTATTAGTCAATCTTCTTATAATAGTGTGATAGAATAAAATAAGATAAGGGGTAAGGGCTTCTAGAGTCACGTATAGGGTTGAGAGGGTTAAGGGTTGAACCTAGGCTCTGATACCAAGTTGTGACGCCCCGATTTTACACTATAGGTTGCAGTCAAGGGAGAGTCACTAGTGAGTCCTATGGCCAATAACCAAGTAAGATCCCAGATCGCCGGAGGAGTCAAAATAGCCTCCCTTCTAAGTCCAGCTTTCTTAGGCAGCGCACTACCTTTTTGACAGATCTTACAAGGCATTGACACAAGGTCTCATAAGCAACGATAAGGTTCATACGTAGGATATACATACATAATAACCACAATTATACTTGCTTCAAAAGATTGTTCCATTACATTACATCACAAAAAGAAAGTTTTAAACTTCATATGAGTCTTACAAAATAACAAAAAGGAAATTTCTAGTATTCCTAAGATAGCCAAAAGTCTTCAAAGGTTTCCGGCTCGTCGTTTTCCGCTGTGAGTTCCGCTTCGTCACCTGGCATGATACGCCATGAGCTTTAAATGCCCAGTAAACACACACACACACCCTACCTCTTTTTCCCAGTCCAATACATAATCACAAAATATAACATCAAGTAGTAAAGCATGATATTCCAATAAATAAATCAATAAATAAATAAATAGTTAAGTTAGATGTCAGTAAACTAGAAATTCCCCAAAGAGATTTCGTCCTCCCAACCACAAGAATCGGACGCGGATTATTCGGTATGCCCCCTCTTTTGCTGCTTTGTTACAGACCTAACCTCGGATGCCTACCAACGGTTATATACCGTGTAGTGCTAACCGCAGGGCCTCAAAAGAGACGGTAAAATAGGGCCTTGCCCCGAATCCCTCCTTATACCAAACCACCTAGGGTCCGAATACAACCGCTCCGTTCAAGGGTTCCGAAAACCACTTGCGCAAGACTTTAACCTTTAAATAGGGAACGCTTCCCAACATACCATATACCACATATTCTCATCTTTTCATCACTCAAATGCTCGAAAACCCAATACCCACCCAATTAGGTTTCCCGTTGAATTAAGTGTTTTAAGTCAAGGTTAGCCCAACTAAACGATAAAATAAAATTCACATAAGCATGCCTCCTCAAGATAAGAAGATAATTAACATAACATACCCATACAACATTATGCCAAGATATGATAATAGGCCATTAAACATTTCATGAATACAAGGGTATAAAACATCCAAACATAACAAATTTCCAGATTTAACATCACATGAAGGTTAATATGGAAGGACTACTTAGGTTCATCCACCGGACTCGGTTTTCCTATGGTTCGTAGAGAATTTGATCTAGTTCCTAGAACATTTTTCGGAAATGGGATTGCTTTTCCCGATTTTAAGTTATTTACAAAATAGTCCAGCACTGTTCCAGAATCTGCCCAGAATCTGTCCAGATCTGTCAACTGTTACGAAAACTTGATTTTCTTGCAAACCACTCAATGTTTTTCGATGAAACCAATTTTAGTTGAAATCTAACTCCTTAAGGAAGGTTTTGACATAAAATAGAGGTTCAGAATATTTTTGTACATTTTTCTGGAATTTTTGAAAGTTGACTGAAAAAAACAGGTTTTAAGGTGGAATGCCAAAACAAGAAAATTTATAAAAAGGGGGTTCCACCATGGAAAAGTTTCATTTCTTTTGTGAGGAAAACATGCTAACTATCCCATGTTTAACTCAGAAAATTTGTTTGAAAGAGTACCCTTGAAAGGTTGAGAGATTTGTACAAAAAGAAGATGGTTTGTACCAAAATGAGGAAAATACAAGAGAGATGGAAACAATACTCAAATCTTGGTATTTTTAACATGAGAACATGATAATAACAGATCTGAAACATCACTTAAAATCTTTAAAAAAAGAATATGCATTAGAAAAGAAAATGAAGAGAAGGTTGTGTTGGTGGCTTACCTTCTAGCTTTGCACAAGAAACTCTCTTCTTCTTCCCTCTCCTCCTCTAGACTCCTCTTCCTTGCTCTCCTCCCTCTCTCTAACCAAAATGTGTGTGTATGTGAGTGTGTTGTGTGTATGTTTGCAAGCTAGGGAGGGTGTGGTATATATAGGCAAATTTGGGGTAAAAGGACATAAAAGCCCTTTAGTTGGAATTGGATGGAAAGTTAAGATTTTACTTGAATTCTAAAGGAATGAAAGAGACTTAGGAGGTGTGTTCCATTGGTTTAGGCCACCTCTAGTTGTAATAAAACTATATCTTGGATTTTGTATCCTAGGTAGGTCACTAGGTTGTGCTTCTGTAGAATCTCATAATCATGGTCTAAGAAAATTGGCTTCTCTCTCCCTTCCCTAGGAGGGCTAGCCTTGGGGAAGTGTGATGGGGCAAATTTTTTATTAATTTTGGTCCTAGGCACATCCCTCAAGGTGTATATACACACACACACACATATATATATATAGCAAGATTGATGGCATACCAAGGTACAAAACGTAAGTACTATTTGGGCAAGTTTAGAAATAAAAAAAATATATATATATATATAAGGGCTTGAAGTTAACTACATGTAACCTAGGTAGAATTAAATTAGGTTAGGGAATTTCTGTTTTGATAAAATAAAAAAATAAAAGAAATAGAAATTTGCTAATCGACAAGATTCGAATTAATTCAAGTAACGAGGGCTTTAAGAAAATAATTCATCATTAGAGTCTTAAAAGTAAATACATATTTTTAGGGGCCTTACATGGTTAAAACAATTTTCTCTGGTTTAAAATTATTGTGCTAAAATTTCTCTAGTTTGGTTAAAACAATTTTCTCTGGTTTAAAGTTGTGAACAAAGATGTTTGGTTCATTTTTTAGAACTTGCTTTTTGAATTTTTTTTTTTTTTTTTGAAAAATTAGTAATTAGTTTGAGGTTCTTTCTCTTGTTAATGCTGAGGATCTTTCTCTGGGAAGAAATTCTCTAGGAAGAAGTACTCAGAATTTCTCTTGAGAGAATTTCTCTAGAGGGTGGGAAGTTTAGAGAAATTAGAGAAATTCTTTCTCTGGGAAGTCCAGAGAAATTCTCTGGATCGATTTTTTATGTATTGATGTTGAGGGACCTTAGATATTTTGAAAATATTGGATGTCATTTATTCTATAAAATCATAATATCAAAGACCCTAAAAAAAAATCTCCTAAAAAAATAGTGTGATAACTTATATTAGCTTTTTGACTTTTTAACTAAAATATATAGTTCCCAAACGAATTTTGCAAATAAGTGGCTTTAGGGTTGGTTTGGAATGTGGGTTGGTTTTTTGACTTTTTGACTATTTTAGCGTGAGGCTAAAAAACCTCGTTTGGGATATGTTTTTTGACTTTTTTGACTTTTGTGAGAGAAAAAATGAAATGATTATAGTTTAGATATGAAGTTTTGTTTTATTAACTTATTTTATTTTTTATAACTAAAATAATCAAAAAATTAAAAAATTTGACATGCCAAACGAAAGGTTAGTGTTTTACCAAACTCTCTTAATTAGGAAACTCGATGACAACCACACTTCCTAGGCTACTGTTACTGTTGCATTACCAAATCCCAACCAAACAAGCTTTCTACTTTCCTAAACTTTTCTCTTTCCCAACAAGGAATCGATCAAGAAAACCCACAATCACTTTCCTCAACAAATTGTGTTTGGTAGAGCCTTCCAAGTATTATTCTATCTCTTCACGTGAATTTTCTATTTAGATATATTTTTCAAAAATTAATTCTACATCCATGTTTGAAAATTCGTCTACTCGATCATCCCCCGATTGTTCGGAATAGTTTTTTATTTTATTTTATTTTTTTTACCTGTTATTTTTATATGTTAAATAAAAAATATTTTTAGAATTTTTTAAAATTGTTTTATGAGTTTTGAATAGAATATTGGGTTGTGTATTTGGTTATGAGTTGTAAATTTTTAAATCAAATATCATATGTCACATCAAAAATTTCAAACTTAATTCAAAACTCTCTTCAAAACTCGTAATCAAACAAATTTTTCTTACTTAAATCATAATTCAAAAATTCACAAACTCAAAATACAACTCTATTCTCAAATCATAATTCTAAAACTCTACCAAACACTACCAAAGATTTTCTCACTTTTTCCCATCAAACAAACTAAGAGTTCATATATGTTCCCAACCACCCCAAATCAAAGCTCATTAGTCCTTCTCTCCCTTTTTCATTCTTCATCGCTGAAATCCCCAATAAACTGTTCATCAAAAACCCAACAAAGAATCGCTCAATAAAACCCACATACAACACTTTCCTAAACACGATTTTCCCATACTTTCTCATCAAACAAACTAAGAATTCATATATTCCCAAATCAATACTCTCAAAGCCCATCAGTCCTTCTTTCCATTTTCAAAAACCCATTAAACTGCCAAGACACCCAACAACAATCAATCAAGAAAATCCACATAAAGAACTTTCACAAACATGATTTTCCCACACTTTCCCACTAAATCAGTACCCTCTTCAAAACCCATCAATCCCTCTTTCTTTCTGTTAGGGAAAATATATGATTTCCCACAAGTAAATCAATCAATCGGAATAAAAACTAATGTGGAAAAATTAAATCAACAGCAACACAAAATTTTTTACGTAGTTTCCTCAATGTGAGGTACATCCATAGGATCGAAATTCGATTTCACTATCAACCAAAGAGTTTTCAAACGATTACAAACGAGACACGAATGATCTTACAAAATCACCCTTAGGTGAATTCCAAATAATGACAAATAAACAAAGAGGAAAAACCTTACCAAATAAATGAACAAAAGTCTTTGAAACAGAATTGTAAAAGACCCAAAATAATAGACCCAAATCAACTTTACCAAACCAGCCGAAGATGCTCCCAAACAGAGCTTCGAAACAACCACGAACGAAACAAAGAAATTTTAGAAGCTTGAACAAATCAGTGCCACCAAACTTCAATGCAAGCCGCAGCACTACCGAGAAGCATGAACCAAAATTGTAGCAGCCACCGATATCTTCCTAGGAACAAACAATTGAAAAGCTACCCACCAAATTAATGTAAATAGCAGCCACAGTTCCTTTGATTTTTTTCTTGGAAAAAACAAAACAATACCAATATTTATATTGTGAACTCTTGGGCTTTTTATCAAAACCCTAGTTGTACCAAACTGATTATAATCAAACTATTGGGCTTCCCAAAGTTAGATATAATATATTAAAATATATTATAACCAACACCAAACCAAACTAAACTCTTTTAATAAACCAATTGGGTTTCAAACTCCAATAAGGAGGTATACCCAATAATTCTCCCTCTACTGACTTAGGTGGAGACATCAACCATACCCACTAAAGTTCGACACTTCAAATGTTTATCCCTCGACAAAGTCTTTGTCAACATATTCGAAATATTATCATTTGTATGAACCTTTTCGAGTTGTAACAGCTTCGAATCTAACACATCACGAATCCAATGGTATCTCACATCAATGTGTTTCGATCTCGAATGAAAAGTAGAATTTTTACTCAAATGAATAGCACTTTGACTATCACAATAAATCACATACCTTTCTTGCTTCAAACCTAATTCTTGCAAAAATTTCTTCAACCATAACTCTTCCTTGCAAGCTTCCATAATAGCAATAAATTCAGCTTCGGTAATTGAGAGAGCAACACATTTTTGTAATTTAGATTGCCATGCCAGAGCTCCCCTTACAAATGTCATCAAATATCCCGAAATAGATTTCCTGGAATCAACATCACCGGCCATGTTAGAATTCGTGAACCCATCAAGCATCGAGTTACCATCTCCAAAGCACAAACACACCTTCGAAGTCCCTTGAAGATATCTTATAATCCATTTTACCGCTGCCCAATGTTCATTACCCAGATTAAAGAGAAAACGACTCACCACACCAACGAAATTAGCAATATTTGGCCTTGTACAAACCATGGCGTACATCAAAGAACCAACCGCTGAAGCGTATGGAATTTTTAGCATCTCTTCCTTATCTTTCTCACTTGTTGGACATTGATTCGAACTAAGCTTGCAGTGACTCGCAAGCGGACAACCAACCGGCTTTGCTTTATCCATGTTGAACCTCTCAAAAACTCTCTCAATGTAGCTTTCTTGAGATAACAAAATCAGTCCCTCATTGAGATCACGAACAATTTTCATACCAAGTATTTGCTTTGTTGGTCTCAAATCTTTCATAGCAAAAGACTTACTCAACTCCAATTTCAAATTGTTAATCATGGTAGAATCTTGACCCACAATTAACATGTCATCAACATAAAGCAAAAGAATAATAAATTTGCCATCTGAAAAAATTTTCACAAATACACAATGGTCCGAAATGGTTTTAGAAAAACCATTATTCATCATGAAATAGTCAAATTTTTTGTACCATTACCGCGAGGCTTGCTTGAGGCCATACAAATTTTTCTTCAATTTACAAACAAATTTCTCTTTTCCTTTCTCTACAAAACCTTCCGGTTGCTCCATGTAAATTTCTTTTTTAAGGTCATTATAAAGAAATGCGACCTTTACATCAAGTTGCTCAATTTCAAGGTTCATACTTGCGGCCATGTCAAATACAATCCAAATAGAAGACAAATTTCATCAAAGTCAATACTTTTCTTTTGTCCAAAGTCTTTCACAACAAGACGTGCTTTGTACCTCAGATTCTTGCCATCATTCTTCAATTTGAAGACCCACTTATTTTTCAAAGTTTTCCTCCCTTTAGGCAACTTTACTAAATCATAAGTGTAATTTTCAAGTAAGGAATTCATCTCCTCTTCCATGGCTTTTTTTCAATCATCTTTCTTTGCATGCTCAATTTCTTCTTGGTAGCTCTCAGGCTCCCCTTGATCGAAAATCAACACAAATTCATTGGGAGGATAATTTATTGAAGGTTGTCGGTCCCTTGCAGATTTTCTCAACTCAAATTGTGGTGGTAGTGGTTCTTGAGTTGGATGCTCTTCCTTAATTTCTAGCTCAAGTTTATTAGGATTAGTATCGTCCTCTGCATCTTCAGTAGGTGGTTGCACATCTTCCCCATTTTCATCATCCACCGAAGATAAAGGAGATGGATTCATGTCAATAAGATCACTACTTTTTGGCTCCGGTTGATCACCTTTGCCAAAGTCTGTAATTGTTTGGTCTTCAAGAAACACAACATCACGGCTTCGAATGACTTTCTTGTCGACCGGATCCCATAATCTATAACCAAATTCATCAAGCCCACAGCCAAGAAAAATACATTGTCTTGACTTGCTACCAAGCTTGGACCTCTAATCTTTTTGGAATGTGAACAAAGGCTCGACAACCAAACACTCTCAAGTGCTCATAAGACACATCTTTACCGATCCAAACTCTTTCAAGAACATCAACATTCAAAGGATAAGAAGGAGACAAATTGATCACGTCAACCGTTGTCCTTATTGCCTTACCCCAAAAGGATCTTAGCAATTTAGCATGTGAAAGCAGACACCTTGTTCTTTCCACAATGGTGTGCAGTTCATTCTCTCGGCAACGCTATTTTGTTGAGGAGTCTTCTTAACTGTCTTTTGGTACCGAATACCTTGGCTGCGATAATACTCATCAAATGGCCCAATGTATTCACTACCATTGTCTTATCGGATGCACTTCAATTTCTACCATGTTTCTCTTTCAACCATGGCCTGAAAATGCTTAAATACATCTAGAACTTGATATTTAGTTTTTAATATAAAAGCCCAAACTTTCCTTGAATAATCATCAATGAAAGTAACAAAATAAAGTACACCACCATGTGTTCTAACTTTTAAAGGACCATAAACATCCGAATGAATCAACTCTAAAATATTTTCTTTTCTAGAAGCAACATTTTTATGAAAAGAAACTCTATGTTGTTTACCCGTCAAACAATGAACACAAGTTTTAAGATGTGTACCTTTCAAACCGAGTAGAAGCTCTTTCTTGAACAAAACTTGTAGTCCTTTTTCACTCATGTGCCCAAGCCGCTTGTGCCATAATTTGGTAGAAGTATTATCTTCAAGTACATTGACAATACCTTTACAAATTTTTTCTTGCATCGAATAAAGTGTATAAGTCTTCTTGCACTTAGCCACCACCAAAGAATCCTTTGTGAGATTCCATATTCCATTACCAAATTTGTTGTTGTAACCTTTATCATCTAGCTTCCTGGTAGAGATCAAATTGAGGTGAATGTCGGAAACATGCCTTACATCTTTAAGAAACAACTTGCAGCCCAAATTTGTTTCCAAGCAAACATCACCTATGCCAATAATCTTGGACAAACCTTCATTACCCATTCGAACAAAACCATAATCTCCTTTGATGTAGGTAGTGAAGAAATCAACTCAAGAAGTCACATGAAAAGAAGCACCAGAATCAATCACTCAATTGCTCTCTTGGCCCACAAAATCGATACAATCATTTTCACAAATGACCATGAGATCACCATTGGTAGTAATCGCCATTGTGTTTTCTTGCGTCTTATCCACTTTTGTCATGCATTTTCTCCTTGTTCTTGAGTTTTCGGCATTCCCGCTTCATATGCTCTTTCTCATGGCAATAATAGCACTCAATGTCTTTCTTTGAAAAAGAATCATCTCTTGATTTGTCATGACTTTGATCACGACCATGAGGAGTCTTACTCCTCCCGCTTGTTTTGCTTCAGCCTTTCACAACAAATGCTTCCGAATGAGAGGAACCCACTGATTTTCTTCTAGTTTCTTTATTCAATAAGCTACTAGTGACTTGGCCCATTGTGACAACTTTATCGGGCGTCAAATTACTAACTGTCACAATCAAAGTCTCCCAACTTTCGGGTAAAGAACTAAGTAGCATCAAAGCCTGCAATTCATCATCAAAAATAATTTTCATAGAAGCAAGTTGGTTAACAATACTCTTTATTTCATTCAAATGTTTCAGAATAGGGCTGCCCTCTTTATATTTTAAATTAACCAACTTACGAAACAGAAAAGTTTTATTTGTGGCTGATTTCTTGTCATAAAGGCTTTCTAATTTTTTTCCATAAATCATGTACTGAAGTTTCAATAGCAACATGATGAAATACACTGTCATCAATCCATTGACGGATAACACCAACGACTTTTCGATTAAGCCTCTTCTATTCATCATCTTTCATATCATCAGGTTTCCACGATCACCTTCAATAGGCCCATACAAATTCTTTACAAAATAATATGTCATCCATTTTAATTTTCCAAGTTACTCAATTGTTTCCATTGAAGTTAGACATGCGACCCACATCTCATTCCATTGATTTACACAAATAAATAAATTCAAATAAACCGTAAGCTCTGATACCAGCTGTTAGGGAAAATATATGATTTTTCACAAGTAAATCAATCAATGGGAATAAAAACTTTAAATTAATAGCAACATAAGAATTTTTACGTGGTTCCCTCATGTGAGGTACGTCTACAGGATCGAAATTTGATTCCACTATCAACCAAAGAGTTTTTAAATGATTACAAACCAAACACGAATGGTCTCATAAAATCACTCTTAGGTGAATTCTAAATAATCACAAATAAACAAAGAGAAAAGATCTCACTAAATAAATAAATAAAAACCTTTAAAACATAATTGTAAAAGACCCAAAATAATAGACCCAAATCAACTTTACTAAACCAACCAAAGATGCTCTGAAACAAAGTTTCGAAACAACCACGAATGAAATAAAAAAATTTCAGAAGCTTGAACAAATCAGTGCCACCAAACTTAAATGCACACCACAACAGTACCGAAAAACATGAACCAAAATTATAGTAGCCACCGATATCTTCCAAGATCAAACAATTGAAAAAGCTACCCATCGAATTAATGTAGGTAACAGCCGTAGTCACTCTGATTTTTTTCTTGGGGAAAACAGGACTATCAATATTTATATTGTGAATTCTTGAACTTTTTATCCAAATCTTAATTGTAATAAATTGATTATTATTGAACTATTAGACTTCTCAAAATTAGATATAATATATTAAAATATATCATAACTAACACCAAATTAAATTAAACTCTTTTAATAAATTAATTGAGTCAAACTAAACTCTTCTAATAAATTAATTGAGTTATTAGAGTCTCAAACTCTAATAAAGAGGTATACAGAACACCTTCTTCAATTAAAAAATTCATTAACATTCAACTCTAATAAAGAGGTATTAAAAAACCCATTATCATTCAAAGAGGATCCAACCAAGAATCAATCAAGAAAACCCACAAATCACTTTCCTACACGATTTTCTCACACTTTCCCATGAACCGAACACTCTCAAAAGACCCAACCAACAATCAATCAACAAAACCCAGAAAAAAAATGGATTCTTTCGTGGGCAGCTATGTCGAAATCTGCAGCGACGAAGATGGGTTTCTGGGTTCATACTATGCAGCCAAGGTCATCTCCAGAGTGGGAAAATCAAAGTTCATGGTAGAGTACTCAACATTGCTATCTGATAACCAGAAAGGGCCATTGAAGGAGGTGATTGCAGCTTCGAATGTGAGGCCTGTGCCTCCACAGATTAGGGTTTTGAGCTTCAATGTGCTGGACAAGGTGGATGCGTATGATCTAGATGGGTGGTGGGTTGGGAGAGTTACTGGGAGGAAAAGTGATGGAAAGTACAGTGTGTACTTTGATTGTTCAGGGGATGAGTTTGATTACCCAGTCTCTGCTTTGAGGCTTCATCAGGAGTTTGAGAATGGCCAATGGGTGCTTTCTCAGCACAAGATGGGTATGTAAATTTTGATTTGGGAAAATTGGACTAGTAATTTGTAATTTGCCCCTTTTGTGCTAGTTTGATTTTGGCAATTTATTTGTATCAATTTTATTTTTAGCTTTTTAAAATTATGCCGATTTATTTGAGTTGATAATATTTTTTTAATAAATTATAAATACAGTCTTTAATATTTATTTATAATATTAATTGTTTATTGTAATTTTAAAAATTATATCTCATTTCTTAAAATTTTTAATTGGATAAAAATAATTTTTATTATTAATTAATTGTTAAGTTAATTAATAATTTTTAATAATATTAATAATATATTTCAATTAATACCTCTAATAATTGTATTGTTGGTTAAGATGGTAGTTAGAAATTTAATTTTTTTCATCAATTATTTTAAATGAGAAATTCTAAGTAGGTATATTTATAATTTCTAAAATTATATGAGATTATTTATATTTTAACCAAACCTAAGTATATTTATAATTTATTTTATTTCTAAAAAATAACTAAGATTAAGGGAATGAATAGTACATTTACTATATTTAAAATGATTAAGAGTTGATGTTTAAGTTACAATGGATTGCACCTTGAACAATTTTGCGCTCGAGAATGGTGTGATGCAGGACACCATTAAGGAATAATTAATGGCATTTTTATTTATTTAATTACTCATAAAATTTGATTCTTTTTTCTTTCTAGATTTGACCCACAAAAATTGTTAAATTATAAATAATAATTATTAATTTTGTGCGAGAAAAATAAAAAAATGTTAACTACAAAGTATTTTGTGTAAATTCAAAATATGTTAAAATAATAAATGTATTTATTTTAATAAATATGTTAAAAATAAAAAATAACCAATATGAAGACAAATTAGTCGCTCTTTTTTAAAAAATTTATTTTACCCCCTCAAAACTTTTTCTTAATGATCAATTATACCCTAGACTTCAAATAATTTTAATTTTACCATTTTTGAAATTGTATCAATTTACTTTCTACCATCATATCTAAACGAAAAAAAAAATTGTAAAAAATTACATTTTGACTCCAAATTTCTAATTGTAGATTCAAACTCACTCTCCCACCCATCTTTACAACTCTTTCAGCCACTACCGCTGGCGGCTAGCCCTCTTCCTCCCTCTGTCACTGCAAAAATAAGTGTACCATAACAACAAAAACCACTGCCACAAATTCAACTCAGATACCTTAACAACACCACAATAACTCTCCACAACGATGTTTTCATATATACGGGTTGTTATTGGATTAAGCCCCTAAGAGATCACACATGTATAGTCCTCAGATAGCTCCATTTCACTCACAGAAGGACAACCATTCAAATCCTTGGTTTGGGTACTAGAATTTACAGATCCAAACGCTACGAATTGGGAATTCCGAAGGGTTTTGGTTCCTAAATCAACTGGAGATTTGGGTGATTCAGAGGAAGAAAAGGGAGAAAGTGGAATTGGGGGGATTTGAATTTTGAGTTTTGATCCAAACAAGATCTTTCTGGTATTGGGTTGGGAGAAAATTGAATTAGTTTTTTTCATCGTTGAGGTGGCCAACAAGAGCTAGGCTGATGCCTCTTGGGTCTAATTTTTCCCAGGAGTGTTTGCTTCCCGAGAAATTATGGGCAGAGAATGGTTTGTTGTAGGGAATTGAAGTATGACTGATTGTTTCAGTTTGGAGGAAGGTTTTGGAGGAAGGTTTGGGGTGAAACCCATTGAAAAACATCAGAGAAAAAAAGAAAGATGAAATGGGTTTGGAGTGATATTGGGACGGAAATTATAGAGAGCTGTGTTCTGCCATTAGGTATGCCACAGCATACCTAACCTCTTTATAATTGACTAATCTCAATCAAAAATATTTTATAATTCCACTATAACAACAAGAACACAAATTGAGTGAGGATGAAGTTTTGGCAGTGGTGGTTTTTTAGACGAGGGAAAAGAAGTCGGAATTCTTGTCAGAGATGAAGTTCCAAGGAGGCACTGGTGACTGAGACGTTGGAGTTTGAGTCGCAGTTGATGAAGTACTTGTTGGGTAAATATAGGCTGATGAGAGAAGTGAGAGAGATGAGAACTTGAGAGAGAGAGAGAGCGCGCTTGTTGGAGTGAAAAGTTTTTATGGAAAAATTGAGTGAGGATTGATTGTAGTAGTGGTTTTTGTTGTTAAAGTACACTTGTTTTTCCAGAGGTAGAGGGCTAGCCGCCAGTGGTGGTAGCCAGTTAGGAATGGCAACGGCTCAGGATGGGGCCGGGGATCACACTTCCCATTCTCGATTCCTGGCGGTGGAAATTCTCTTGTCCCCAGTCTCGATCCCTGACGGGAAACTTATCACCACCCCTGCCCCGCCTCCTAACGGGATCAGGTTTCTCCGACCCCGAAAATTCTCCGGCCAAAAAAATTAAATAAAAAATTCAGCTCCATATCTGCTATTCAACAACATATTTAATATTCAATAGATTTAACAACAACAGATTTAATATTCAACAACAACAATACAACAGATTTAACAATAGATTTAACAACAACAACAGATTTAATATTCAACAGATTTAACATATATATTCAGCTTCAGATCCGAGGATCATCAACCACAACACAACCATACACCAAAGAAATGAAGGTGAGTTGTGAGGGACAGAGAGGGGTGAGGATGAAAGGATGATGTCCTCGATCTTTGACTGCCACAACCAGATCTTCTAGATTTGAGCTCGACTCTCATTGTCAAATGGCAGGGGCGATAGTGGAATGGCAGAGGCGGTCGTGGAGCAACGATGAGAGAGGGAGGGGAGAGGAGCTGCGATCAACTCTCGTCGTCAAATGGCGGAGGCGATGGTGGAGCAACGGGTGAGAGAGGGAGGGGAGAGGAGCTGCAAAGAGAGAGAAAGAGAAACTGAGAGAGATGAGAAGCAATGTGATGTTATGTGTTTTAGGGTTTGGTTTATATATATCTATATATATATATAGGTATAATAGTAATTTTGTATTGAGGAGACGGGGACGGGAATAGGCCGGGGCCTAGGCTGGGAAATGTATCACCATCCCCGCCTCGAAATGTTTCGGGGATTCATTTTCAAATATCATTCCCGACCCGTTAGGGATATTTTTCGAGAAAAAACCATTCCAATCAGGGTCGGAGGACTAGGTCTCCGTCGGGCCGGGTTCAAATTGCCACCCCTATGGTTGGTGGAATTGTAGAGGTGTAGAAAGGAGAGAGGGTGATTTTGGATAAGAGAGGGTGAGTTTGAATCTATAATTTAAAATTTGGGATTAAAATGTAATTTTTAAAAAAAACTTTTTTCGTTTAAATGTGACAGTAGATAGCAAATTAATATGATTTCAAAAAATTTAGGAATAACATTGAAATTATTTATAGTCTAGGAAAATTTTCGTTTAAATGTGACAGTAGATGGCCAATTGATCATTGAGGCAAAATTTGAGGGGTAAAATAAAATTTTCACTTTTTATTTTTTAAAAGTTTAAGAATTAAAATTGGATAAATAAAATAGTCATAAGAAATGTCTTACATGATATAATTGACAATTGACACAATCAAGACGGAATAAATTTAACCATTGGTGTTCCTTCTTATATATAAATCTCTCTTTCTATATATGTTTTTTTGTTAGAAAATTATACTCCTTGGTTTGATTTTTAATCAGTTTGGAGCACTATTCTCAAGCAAAGGCGGGTTCCATGTACTTTTAAAATGCATTAGAAAAATAAACTCATTTTTTGGAGCACTTTTGTCTTTTTATTTTGGTATTTTATTTTAAATCTAGATCCAAACACAATTATTCTTCTCATCTCATAAATTAAATTTAATTCATGGCTTGAAAGTCCAAAATTATTATTATTTTTTTGGGTATAAACTTGTGCTTGCACATTGTAATAAAAATAACAATCTAATCCACAAGATCATCGAAAAAAAGCGTATAAAGAAAACAAGACCTACACAATTTTATTTTTATAAGAAAGTATTCCATAACTCAAACCCCGTGCCATTTAGGTATTGCCACTATATTTCAATGCCAAACAGGGTGCACAAAATAACCTTGGAAAAACTGAGTCCTCTGTCAAGCTCAAACATTGTTATGACATGCCTTATCCAGTTACAAAATGGCTCAAATTCAACCCCACCCGGGGCTTATAAAACATAGTTTCTCCGACACCGGAGTTACGTTGCCGGGCATAATCTACACGGTAAAAATAAAACAGAAAACAGGAACCACGTTTTTCTAACCAGTGTTTTGCATCCCGGCAGCAATGCCCTTCATGGTTAAGATAAGGGTGTCCTCCAAACCAGGAGCATACTCGCTTGTGGGATTCAAATTCACAAGTTCAGCAGCAGACTTGCTTGATTCTACGTACTCCTTTGAGATGTGGGGCCGCAACTTGACGTGGTAGTTAGAGTCACGAATGCGCTTCAGCGTGTATGCTTGCAACACGTTGAGAGTAGTGATGTAGGAATCACGCAGGCGCAGACGTTGCTTCAAGTGGAGGTTGCCTTCCAGTAGATCCTTATGTCCGGCAATCTACCAAAAAAAAACAAAAAGAAATCGTTAAGTGTAAATTTAACAATCATATCAGCAGGAAGGAAATGTGGTATCGGAAAATCAAGGAGTTAACATTTTTGCAAAATTTTCAGCAGTCAAATGCAACAAAACTGAGGTATATAACTAGGGCTGTAAAATAAATCAAGCTACACAGAGCTTGACTTGTGTTTGGATCATTAAAAAGTCATTTGAGACCGGCTTGTTAGGTAAACAAGTCAAACAACCAACTACTCAGCTCAACTTGGTTGGTTTACAGCCTAGCTATAACTTGAGTTTTTCTCAGAAAATACTGTATCTTATAGCAGCAAATTTACCTGGAGCAGAAGTCCCTTTGTTTCTTCATAGTTAGCCCTCAGACACTTGCCAAATGACCACAAATCTTCCGAAACGAGGAGCTTGTCATACAAAGCGGCAATACCAGGGTCTCCCTTGGCAAACACCATTTCAACTAAATCAACGGTAACCCTAAAGAAAGGCCATGCTTTGTACATTTCTTGCAGCATATAGAGATTCTTAATGTCCTTCTTGATGGCGTATTTGAACGCTGCTCCAAATCCTAGCCATACTGGGAGATGAAACCTAGTTTGAGTCCATGCAAAGATCCAAGGAATTGCACGGAGTGATTCGATTCCTCCGCTTGGCTTTCGTTTCGATGGTCGGCTACCAATGTTCATTCGACCATACTCCAACTCGGGTGTGGCCTACAATCATAAGCATAATAAAGATTATTATACAATAAATTGAGATTGAAAACAAAATGAATGGCCTTTCTTAGAATACATACGAGGCGGAAATACTCAACAAATCGAGGTTCTTTAAAAACTATCGAACGGTACTTCTCCGTAGCAACAACACCAATTTCGTCCATCAACACACGCCATTCCGGTTTTGGCGAGACCGGGGGGTGCATCCCATGCTCAAGCGTAGCAGCCGTGAAACGCTGGAGTGTCCTAAAACACAAGTGCTCCTCCCCAAACAATTGCTCAATAACTTCGCCCTGAACTGTAACACGGAGCGACCCATGAATTGTGTCCGGGGGTTGAGACAGAATAGCCAGATGGGTGGGGCCGCCTCCTCTTCCAACAGTCCCACCTCGGCCATGGAACATGGTTAACTTCACACCAAATTGCTTGGCAACTTTTATAAGCTCCTCTTGAGCCTTGTACAATTGCCAGGCTGCGGAGAATCGTCCGGCATCTTTACCAGAATCTGAGTACCCGATCATCACCTCTTGCTTTCCATCAATCCGGTTTCTATACCATTCAATCGAGAAAAGGCGAGCAACAGCTGCCGGAGCTGCCTCCAAATCATCAAGTTTCTCAAACAACGGAACGACTCTTAATGGTTGCTTCACATGACACTCGCGCTGCAGAAGCTCAACCGCAAGTACATCGGACGGTGAAGTGGCCATTGAGATGATATAAGCTCCAAAGCAATCTGATGGAAGCTCCGCTAAGACACCAAATGTATCCAAGACATCGGCAATTTCTTCGGTTTTCGGAAGATCTGGACCGAAGAGTGGGCGCTTCCCGCTGAGTTCAGACAAAAGCCATTCTTGCCGGCGTTCTTCGGACCATTCTCGATAGGAACCGATTTCCAAATGCTTGGTGATAGCATCTATCACATCAGTGTGCCGGTCCGATTCTTGTCTGATATCAAGTCTCACAAGAGAGAGACCAAAGGTAGAAACTTGCCTTAAGAAATCAAGAAGGCTTCCATCAGCAATTGCCCGGTCACCACAAGCACATAGCGATCTGTAGCAGAGTTCAAGAGGTTCCAAGAACTACATGAAAATTCAATGTCTAGTTAGCATTAAATCAATTAGACTCAGAGATGGTGAGAGTAATTATAAATTTTCATTGCATTTGATACTGCTAACCAAAGGGATTATAAACCTAATCAATATCCAATCCAAATACATGAGAAACACAACAAAACCCTAGGCAGAAGCGGATGCACTTGCCAACTCAAAATAGTACACCGTTGAGCCAAAAAACAAAAACAAGGATGAAATTGCATTGAAACAGTGGAAATAGGTTTTGGTGGACCTATGATAAGAATTCTCTTTAAGTTGAGAAAAATGGAAATACCTGCTCAGTGTTGGTAAAAGTTTCCTCCTCTGGAATGTCAGAGATGCCATGGGCTAACATATGGCGAGAGCGTTCACGTGTTTGATACAGCTTATCTCTCACATCACCAAGGATAACACGATATGGTTCATTTGGAGGTACTTGCTTCCAAAACTCTGCATCAGGAATGAAGGACAACAATCAAACGCCACCAATAACAAATAAAAATACACCTCCGTAGTTTCTCACGAACTCTAGTTCTAATAGTCAATTCTGTCTTGGAAAGAAAAAATAGCTAAATTAAAACCTCTAATCTAATTACCAATGTAGTGTTTTGCATCTCTCTTTGAGGATTTGTGTAGCTCATCAGCTTGAACACGAAGTTCATCACTGCAACGCCACATAGACAACTGGCAAGAAAAAACAAATGAGTTAGAAATTAGAATAGCAGTAAAAATTACAAAATAAAAAGAAAGTATGGAGTGTAGAAATTGAAACCTCAAACATGAGATCCTCAATCTGGGAATAGTACAAGTTAGCAGCCATCATCCGAGCTAATAAGCAGACATCCCGTGTGACCTCAGGAGTAACCCTTGGATTTCCTACATTTGTTGCCAAACAAATGTTAAGCAATAATTGATGGAGAGAGTGTTATATAATATTTAAAAAAAAAAAAAAAATACTGCCCTAACTAACAAAACCACCTCAATAAAATGAAAACTGGGAAGTATTCCTAACTAGTGAAATATTGATTTGAAATGCCTGTCTCACTTCACAATTTGTTAAGAAAATCAACATTTGCAGTTGCAATGTCCGTGCTTGTTCCCTCTGTTCTTGAACTGCTGTTGCACACTTTTATTTTAATACAAATAAGAAGTTGGATATGGAAAAAGATCATACCATCTCGATCACCACCCATCCAAGAAGAGAATTGAATAAGGGGAGCATTGTAAGGAACACGCTCATTTATCCCTATGTTCTTAAGGGCTGTGTCCACACGCCGTAAAAATTTAGGAACGCCCTTCCAGATTGTTTCATGGAAGTAGCTCATTCCTGCTCTCATTTCATCTTGTGGGGTTGGAGGCGTCCTCCGGATTTCATCGGTACGGAAGGCGGCTTGAATCTGCATGAAAAAACAAATTTCTTTTAGTTAAACTTTTTATTACCAGCTGAATAAAACAATTAAAACTTTAAACCAGTTAGGAACCAAAAAAAAAAAAGAAGAGAGAGTGCCGTGTCACACAACATCACTTCTACCAAAACCCAAAGGTAAAATATATAGGTTTTATCAGCTTCTTCATAACCATCCTTGTTAGAGAATAACATGCACTTTTATGTTACATCTAGTATACTATGAGAGCTTAAGAAAATATGCATTTAACAATTACAGTTCCACTAAAACTTAAGGGTAACATATTTGGGACCAGTGTTTTCTCCGTGTTAGGGAGTAATATGCATGTTGTTAGGAATTAATACACTTAACCAGGGTTACATAAACAAGAATCTAAATCAAACACATAAGAACATAAAGTTTTACATGGTACAATCCAGAAAAGGGCTCCGTCACAGTTGCCAAGTTTCACTATGATCTGAAAGAGTTATGATACAATACAGAGAGATGCAACACATCAACTATACAAATACATAGTATTAGGGCAACAGGATAGAATTAAACTATGAAATACCAAAACATATGGCCTCATGCAAAAGAAACAAATCAATAACATAGGACTCCATAATTTTTGACATGGTAATCAAATGACAATGGTTTATAATACATTAAGAAGTGACACTTCCGACTTACCTCCCTTTGTAAAGCTTCATCAAGTTCTTGCTTATCATCAGGAGTAATGTCTTTTGCATACAACTGGGCTAAACAATCCCGTATCCTGAATGGGGAAAACAATGGACGAAGATGTTAAGCAAATATCAAAGGATTTCACAGAACTAAGATTATAACATGAAGAACAAATTTGTAGTAAGCTTTCTGTGACAACACAAATCAAAATGTACAGTAGTTAATAGCACACCTTCCGTGCTTCTGAAGCAAAGATCTGCGGACAGATTGGGTAGGGTGAGCAGTAAAGACCAGATCCACAGTTTGATTTTTCAGCGCATCAAAAACTTCTTCAGGAGACTTCTTCATTTCCACCACAAGTCTCTTAAGAGTTTCTTCAATGTCCGATTCAGTTGTTGCACAATTCTCATCAGCAAAATCCCCTTTTTTCAACTTGATCCGTCGATGACAAGCAATCTGAACCTCCTCAGCCAGGTTGGCCAAGTTAAGCATGTGAGCGAATGACTTAGCAATGACAATAGAGTCCCCCGGATCCAAACTCGTCAGAACGTTTCCAAGATCTTCCAGCTTCTTGGCGTCATGTTTTCCTTCATACTCGGCAGAAAGTTCATAGCACTCTTGAACCTACACATAAAACATAACAAACAATTTACCTTTAGTGATGGGTCATTAGTGGTCTACTTGCCAATACATAAGGGCATTTCAGTCCTTCCTCAAATCTTGAATCAAATTGAAAATTGAATAAAAAGCACTCGTAATCCCTCTCCGCTGTTTGATTCAAACACATACCAAATTGCATTTTACACATTTATTTACCAATATGACGCTCAAGTCCACCACTCTAGTTTGCGTTTTGTGATGTGATGTTTATATTTTCAAAAAATCTGATTAAAAATTTGTTGCGAGTGGGAAGTGCTTCGTATCTAAGGCTATATCCAACCCTTGCCTCAAACCTATATCAAATTTAAATTAGGGTAAAAATCACTCAAAATACTCTCCACTCCCACTCAAACATATCAAATTGAGTTATACCCTCTTTTTTTCTTTTTTTTACCTAAATCAACGGTGACTCAAATGTTTACTCAAATTCATAGGACTTATTGTAGCTTTCAAATTAACCACTCGACCATTACTGAAGTTTTACTCAAATTTATGCTTAAATATGAGTTTTTCCATTGGAGTGCTTCCTATCAAATAAAGTTGTTACTCAAATTGAAGTAAATACTTGAGTATGGGAAATCTGAGTAAGGGTTGACTCAAATTTGACAAAAAAATTTGAGTCATTGTTGGAGATCGTCTAAAAATGTCTTCATAATTCTTCAACTTCAAACAAAATCACTATTTGGGTTAGTGTAAAAAACAACCAATCTGCCAAACTCCGCTTTCCCAAAATCACAAAAGTCATATTATTCAAATCATATTCAATTGAAAATAACGAACCCGTCACAACTATTTCATTCCTAAATTGTCCTGCAATCACCTCACTCTTTATTTTAAATTTCAAATTAAAACACTTCCCTTCCCCTTTTATCTACATCTACAATTTTTTATTGTCAAATCCAGAAAAGAACAACAAATTGATTTTCATAGCACACTCATGGCGTTATACACACCTTGTAGTAAACATACATAAATTCATAAACATATATTGAATCTGTTAAACATCAAGCTTCAAAAATCAAAATCAAAATCATACCGTCTCCTTAAGAGCCTCCCCATGCAAGTCCTGAAGGATATCAAGAAACCCATCCAATAACAGAGCATCATACTCCACAAGCTTGTCATCCTCAGAAACTTTCCCAGGAACCAAAAGCCTCAATTGGGCATCGATCGATGCCAACTTCTCCAAATTCCGATTCGCCATTACTCTCAGCTCCCCTCCAGAACGATGATCACAAGGGGGTAAAACCCTAGAACAGTCAACTAACAATCACCCAACTAAATCAATCATACAAAACAACCATAAATTCTGATCACGACCCAGAAAAACAGGGCCTATAAAATACAGTATAAGAAAGTCAAAACCCGAGTACAAAGAAAATAGAGGTAATGTAGCTCAAAAGAATCCAACTTGCAGATGAAAAAGCAGCGCACGTAGAGATAGTGTGTGTAAATTGATGTTTTCTTTGATAGAAAAAATCGAGTAGAGTTGTAGACAATGAAGTACCTGATCTGGGTAATTGAGTTTGAAGAAGAAGAAGAAGAAGAAGAGACTTAGGGGTGAGACCCAAAAGCTCTGAAGGTGGTTGCTTTATATATAGAGAAAGCTCTCTCTCTCTCTCTCTCTCTCTCTCCCCCTCTCCCCGTCACTCTGTAAATTGGTCAGGACCGCAACCGCCTTGAACTCGTACACATTCACAGACAATACGGCATAACTGGTGTTAGAAAAACTATAAAAGCAAGAATATACTTTTATGTCCTGTTTGGTTAGGATTTAACAAGTGATTTAGAAATTTAAAAAAAAAAAAAAAAAAAAAAAAAAGTAAAATATGAATAAAATATATCTACATTTTATTTAATTTTACATATATTTATTCTTTTTTTTTTTGCTTTTCAAAATTTTCTTTAAATCTCTAAATCAAATAATTTTTTTTTATATAACTCAAAACTCAAAACTCAAAATACAATTTAAATTTTTTTTTCAAAACTCATAACTAAACAAATTTTATCAACCCAAAATTCATAATTTAAAATATTAATTTCACACTCAAACCATGATTTTAAACGTAAACCAAAATTTTTTATGGATTTGTCAATGTACTCAGTCATACGTTACATTCTAGTGTTTAAATCCTTTTAGGCTCATTTTTTTTTTTTTTTTTTTTTTTTGGAGAAAAATACAATTAATTTTAGGGCAATTACATATAAGTGGAGCAGCAAAAACTAAAATGGAATTTTTTTTTTAAGATTCTTGATATTAAGATTTTATAAGATAAAAGATATATAATATTTTTATAGCAATTAAAGCTCCTCAACATTTCTACATAGAAAATTTGACTTAAAGAAATTTTTTCGAACTTAAATTTCGCTCCAACTCAAAGAAATTTTAATTTTCATAGAGAAATTCGTACCAAAGAAATTTTTCTCTCGATCGGGGTTGGAATTTCTCTGAATCATGTGAAATTTCTTTGATTTCACGTAGAAATTTCAAAATTTCTTTGAGTTGGAGTTCAAATTTCTTTAAGTTAGGTGAAATTTCTCTGAGTCGAGTAAAATTTTTCTGAGTCAAATTTTCTTTGTGAAAATGTTGAAGGACCTTAGCTAATAAAAAATATATATCTTAAACCTCTTCTACTACACAAAATTAGAGAGGGATGTTTCACTAATTTTCCCAAACTAAAACACAAAAAAATGAATAAATTTATAATTTTAATTATTAATATTTATAATATTTGTTACTTGTTTGTAAATATTTTACACTGACACCATCTCAGTGTAATTCCCCCTTAATTTTATACTTTTGATATGATTTCATTTTAGCCATCGTTTGCTGTTTGGGATGGTGGCTATTTTAATTGACTATTTGGTTAGTTTAGCGTGGTTTGAGATTTTACTATTTTAGTAGACTTTTTAACTATTTTATGAGATGAAAAAAAAATTATATTTGAAATAATTTGTGGACTGTTTTGTAGTTGAATAGCTAATTATGAAAGAAGCATTGATTGATTGATATATAGAATGTGATATTTTATCTTATGATTATTTTAGTTATTTTTATCTTCATTGGCTATTTTAGCCAAAATCCAAATCGCCAAACAAGGCCAATGAAAAAAAAAATTTGTGTTTGGAATGATTTGTGAATTTTTCTTTTAAATAATTGAATAGATGGTTCTAAGAGAAAAAATAGTTGAATTGATGTGTATGATATAAAATTTTGTCTAGCTATTTTACCCAATTAATTTAGCTCATCTCATTAAAATGAATATACATTTTAGTAGGAAAGAAATTATAATATCATTTTTTTATTTATACAACTAACGAATTACTAATGAAAAAACACTTAAGTGTTATTTGAATTAAAATTTTGAAAAAAGTCAGTGTAATTATATCAAATGTGTGAGGCTAATTATATTTTTTCTAAACTTTAGAGGAGGTTACTGTAATTTATCTATAATGATTATAATAAAATTAAAAGATGAATCTTTTTTTAAGGTCCCTAAAATTAAGATTTTATAAGATAAATGATATACAATATTTTCATAATAGTTGATGTCCCTCAACATTTTCACATAAAAAATTTGACTCAAAGAAATTTGTGTTCGACTCAAAAAAATTTCAGCCTTGACACAAAAAAATTTCATTGAGGGAACTTAGTTAATAAAAAAAAATATTTTGAACATCTCTTACTACACAAAGTTTAAAAGAGATATTTCACTAATTTTCTCTTAACAGATTGGAGAGTGCTTATTTTAAGGATAAAAATGAAATAAAACGTATATTTTGAAGACCAAATGTAACAAAAATTACAACTTCATATGCATTTGGTTTTTTATTTTTTGAAGTTTCATTAAAATTTTGAAAATATCTTTCATCCGTTATAGTACTTAAAGTAAAGGGTAACAAATCTGATATTTTGAGAAACATTAGTTTAATTAACTCATTTGCTAAAAATGTTAGAATGATTAAAATTTAAATATTATTTTACTTGTTAATATATTGACAAAACACATGAAATATTATTGGTGACAAAAACTACTCTTTGTACAAAAATACTTTTCTTTAAATATGAACTTTTTCTTTTCTTTTTTTTTTTTCTTTTTCCTATCTAAGAATTATATTTTAAGCTCTGATAATAGCTTTCATAATCAAAGACAAGCTCTTGATTAGATAATGTTAGGAGTAAAGCTATCTCCAACGATTACTCATATTTTTTTTATCAAATTTAAATTTGATAAAAATTTAATGAAAAAGGTGCTCAAATTCTGTCATCAAAGTGATATCAAATGAAGAAAACAATAGATTTTTCATCAAATCGAGAGAGCATTTGGCTTTTTCATCAAATTTCAAAATTGATTGTTAGTGGATGACCGAGTAGACAACTAAGTAGACGACTGGATTTTGATCAAAATTTATTCTATGCTAGACGACCGGTAGGACGATCAGCCAGATGATCGGCAAAATTGATGAAAATGACTGGAATACATCATATCTAATCAAACTTTTCATCAAATTTTTACTCAAATTTGACAAAAGATTTGATGAACGATTGGAGATGTTCTAATAGTGTAAATAAAATTATTTGGTATCCTTTACATAAGTGCACTTATTTAGATAAATGCACTTATTTGAGTCACATCACTTCTCTATTTTTCTGTACATATTTTTGTAAAAAATTAAAAAGTATACTTATTTAGATAATCTCAAACAAGATGATTTGATTTTTAAGAGACAATTTAGTTCTAATTAGAGTATCCTCAACGCTTACTTAAATTTGAGTAAAATTTTAATCTAATATGATGTGTTCCAATCGTTTCATTAAATATGGCCAGTTGTCCGACCTAGTTTAAATTATCATCAAATCTTTCCCAATCCAGTCGTCCACCCGATGGGAAGAGAGATTGGGAGAGCTGGGTTTGGTAATTCCTGCCACTAACAGTCACCTACGAAATTTGATGAAAGTTTAAACGCTTCATTGATTTGATGAAAAATATATAATTCCATTCATTTGATGCTAATTTAGTGAAAGAGTTGAAATGTTATTTTTACCAAACTTTTATCAAATTTAAATTTGATAAAAGATTAGTTTAGATTGGAAATAGTCTTACAAGTAATCAAAATTTATTAATTATAGTTCAATTTAGGAATTGAAGATAAAAAAGGGTAAAAATTGAGAGCTGAACTGTTTATAATTATATATAAAAAAGAAGAGGGAATAAGAAACCTGCTAGTTGCCATCGCTAATACCCAGGTTAGATCATAGAAGTACTAGGTGCTAGGTTTGAGATTCGGGCCAATACTGGTTTAGATTAACGGGCAAATCCCACCGCTAAGGCATCTTAGTTGGTAAGAGAGTATGTTTCTCTTCTTATTGATCAGGGTTTGAATTTCTTACTATTCAAGTGAAAATCCGACGATTTAGGTGAATCGGCTAACTTCCTCCAGTTTGACTTATAAAGGTGGATCTTAAGGATCCTGCCTTGAGAGTGTTCTGGGTATCAAAAAAGAAAAAAAAAAGAGGCAAATTCCACTCTACTCTTTTGTGGTTTATGGTTTGGGTTATGAGTAGTTTGTCTCTTTAATATTTGGAAATGATCACATAACTCTTACGTGATTTGTAAACTAAAATATACCGTTAAATATTCCATTTAATTTAATAGTAAGTATAAAATATATGAAAGATATAAAAAGTTATATGCTCATTTTTAAATTTTAATAAAATAAATTATACATAAAATAAAGCACATGGAGTTAAATTCTTAATATCCTTTTGCTAATTCAATATTCACAACATGTGCTCTCTACAAAGAGCTCGTTTGGAAAGCTGGTTAAAAGTCAACTTTTGACTTTTAATTCATTTTGAGTTACATCACTTCTCACATTATGTATCCATTAAAATACAAAAAGGTCAACAAAAAAAAAAATTTAAAAATTAACTTTTAACTAACTTTCCAAAACATTTAATAATTTCTTTTTCATTTCTTATTCATTTAGAGAATCTAAGTAGTTTTAGAAGTTGGATTGCATAATAAGCATTCCATCCAAATATAAAAACAAAAAGAAAAAAGGAGAATTAGAAAAGTACTCATTTGCTAAACTTGCTTTTAAGCATTAACAAAAATTAAACAAAAGTTTCCCTTTTGAATTAGTTACTAACTTAAAATAGATGATTTGAGTTAGTGTAACGGAGGAAACAACTGAAGGTAGTTCAGCAGGACCCTTGTGGTTAAGTGGTATGTAATCGTGCCTTAGGGTGCGATAGGTAGAAGGTTTGATGTTCGAGTTGAATGATCAGTAACAACCCTTTAAATTATAAATTGACTTATTAACATACTAACACTCTATCTTAAAAAAAAAAGAAAAAAGGAAAAAAAAGAGTCAGTTCCAAAGCAACAAAAGTATAAAATAAAATAATTAAATGAAGAAAAATACTTAAGACCTTCATTTTTTTTGAAAACCCTCACAATCACACCATCAATAATAAAAATTCAAAAAAAATTACGAAAATTTCTAAAAAATTGAGAATCACAATCATTGTTGTTAAACGAAAGAGTGCATCATAGTTCGTTGTTGGTGGTACACTTCCCGTATGATTAATTGGTAGAAAGTGGCAGTATTAGGCACAAAATTTTATGTATTTAAATTTGGAAAAATTATAATACGGTGGTACTCTTTAAAAATAATTATAAATTTATATAAAATTAATAAATTTAATTATTAAAATTTGTAAAGTTTATCACTAATCATAAATTATTTTTTCAAACTCACACTAAATTTTTATTTTCTCTTTTAAATTTTCGTATTCTTTCATTATCTCACAATTAATTATTCTTAGATTCTTACATTATCCTTTGAAGTCCCCTAGTATTTTTTCTTCCACCCTCACATTCTTATTTTTGTAAAATAATTTCTAACTCGTAGAAACTTATAGCCCCATGCCATAGGGTTTGAAACTTATCCAAAAAATTACAACCATGTAGACTTCTATTTTTCATACAATTATTAAAATCCTAAACATATTGAATTCCTACCAAATTTCAAATTTCACAACTTAATTCAAATACATGTAATAAAATCAATAAATAATTATATGGTTCCAAATATTCCATGTGTCACAAATCCAAAAAGTAATTCCAATTTTTTGAGTTAATTACCTAAAAGTCCTATCTACATATTTGGTAATAGCTTAGGTCATGTCAAAAAGTTTTTGAACCAATAAGTCCCATTTACAGGTAAAAAGACGTTTTGCCCTTCAGCAATTTGAAAAATGAGATGCTTAATGTTTCTACGGAGAGAGAGACGATGGAGCCTGAAGTGATGAGGGCCCAAGCCATGATTAACATTCTTCAATCGCGTATTGTTCTTCTGAACAAGGAAAACAAGGACTTGAGAATCTCTCATTTGTCTTCTCTCTGTTTTTCTTTTTTCTTTTTCTTTTTCAATGGCTTCCGAAGAACAAAGCAGCCTCCAGGCTGAGAATGTTTGTAGGTAAGAACTGAGGCATTCTCAGTTCCAAAACTGAGAATGTTCTCAATTTAAAATTGAGAATGATTTCAGTTTACAAAAATATCGAGTAAAATTAAGAAAATTTTCAATTTTTCTGTGTTAAAACTGAGAATATTATCATTTTTTCAATTTTAAACTGATAATATTCTCAATTTTAAAAATTGAGAATATTATCAGTTTGAAAAATCTAAACTTTTTCCAAAAACATCATGAACAGAGCCGCAGTTAGAATCATCTCCACTCAAATTGGTCTCCAAAACTTGCGGTTTTTCAAATTTTTCAGTTTTGTCCAAAACTTTTGCTTAAAACACTATAAATAATAGAAAAAAAAATTGAGAATTTTGAAAGAAATTTGGAGATTTGGGTTAGGATTTAGAAGCAGAGAAGATTGAGTGGGAAATCAATGGAGAAAAGAGAGACGACAAGAGAAAGAAAAGAATCACAGCTACGATGATGACACATGAGGGTTGAATCGGTGAAGAAGACGTTGCAGGTGTTAGTGACAATGATACCATGGCGGTGGCAGGCGATGAGGTCGACGTGGTTGAGGTCGGCGCTATGTTGCAGCAGCAGCAAGGGTTGAATTGGTGAAGAAGGCGTCGTCGGTGTTGGTGACAGTGATACCATGGCGGTGGCAGGCGGTGAGGTTGAGGTGGTCGAGGTCAGCGCTAGAGCCGACGACGCTCTAGACGGAGGGGAATGAGGAGTCATACGGAGGAGACCAGAGACTGGGTCTATGGAGAGGAGAAAGAGAAAAAGAGAGAGAGAAAGTGTCTGGTGAGGAGGTCTTGGAAGGGTAAATTGGCCTATTAAAAATGAATGGGACTTGGAGGAGCAAATAATTTTACATAGGACTTAATGGATTATAAGTTTACAAAATAGGACTTGTATGTAAATCACCCCAATTTTTTTTTAAAGTCTTTTAATGGATTTTTTTTTTCCCAAATATCTTATAAAAACTTATTTGATTTGACATGCATGTTCGATTATCTATCTATATGGTTTGAATGTATCAACCACTGTAATTTTGTAAGTACACAGCATATAAAAGTTTTACAGATCAAACCTTTACATCTAAAAAAATGAAAAAAAATTATATTGCAAAAATATTAGGAGACCAATTCTTATGTTACTAAATGGGTATTCTGAGAAGTCAAGAAAATAGCATTTATTGATAAAATTTTAAAAATATGGCTAATAAATGTGACAAAAAGTAATAATTCATCACTGAATGTCAAATTTTGTTACTGCAAATAAAATAATGATATTTTTTATAACTAAAAATTTTCATCTCTAAAAAATAATTTTTTTCATAAATTTTTATTTCTAAAATCTTGACTGTTATAATATGAACTCAAACATGCAAGCTTATATTTATATGTGTATAAGAGCATTTCCAATCTACATGCCATATCTTACATGCCTCACTAACAATCAAATTTGACTCTAAATTTTTACTCCACCCCATATGTCAAACATGACATGGATTTGACAAAGGTTGAAAGTATGTCAAATTAGCGCATCTCCAACAGAGATGTTAATTTTGTGTGTTATATGATAAATTATATGATAAAAAATGATCAAAATATGATATAAAAATATGTGTTAAACATTTGTAAATTTTAAAATGTTGGTGGTAATACAATAAATGTGTTAAAATGTGTGTTAGGTGAATATAAATATATTATATACAATTTTTTCCTCTCTCTCCTTTTTTTTCTTTCTTCTCCTCTCTCTTTCTCTCTTCTTTTATTACACCAACTCTGCCACAATAGAGTGTCTGCAAACAATAGCCCAAATCTCTCCCTCTTTCTCTCTTACTCCCTCTCCTCCTCTGTCTCTCTCTCTCTCTCAAGGGCTAATTAAACAACTTTGTAACTGTAACAAGCCACTTAGAGTCTGAGAAACTTAACAATGGGTTTAGCAGTTCCATTGCAGCTTCATTTCAGCCCACCACTTGCTAAAATTTTGCAATATGAGACTATTAACACACGAACTTTTTCATTAACTCTTTCATTGTGGATGCTTTTAGCTCACGCTTTTTCTTTTTAGTTTTTTCTTTTTTATTATTATTTAATAAAGCCATCTGATCCATCGACGATAAACTCATGCTTTTTCTTTTTTCTTTTTTTTGAAAAATATAAAAATAAAGTAGCAACGATAATAATTTCAACAAAGTTATATTTAAAAAGAAATCATATTTTAATTCATCTTTAACTTACAAAATAACAAAATTTGACATGTAAAATAAATTTTTTTAAGAGATATCAAATTGACATATATCAATTTATCATCCAAACTTTCAATTTTATTTAAAATATCAAAAATTGACGTATAAAGTTGGAATTTTCTAAAGGTGGCTTTCAGCCTTTAAAAACGTATAATTTCTTTCAGCTAATGCGACACGTAACCAACCAAGTTGCAGTAGTTCAACTGCAAAATGCCAATCAAATGGATCACAAATGAGTCTACATCAAAATGAGGGGTTATACATTGCTATCAAAGTGCCTATGAACCCAATAAAAAGATTAAAAAACACAAGACAATTTTCATTAATTTGAAAATTAAAACAAACACTTCATATCTCTTACTATTTTTCACCTATTTTAATTATTCTCTAATCTTGATCACCTTGGTGCAAGCACGATCCGATGTCAAGCAAAATGCACAACCTAATTTTTACATTAGTCCAACAATAACATTTGGAGATTAATTCATGTTGTCGTGAGAATAGTTGTGAAAAAATTGTTTTGAAAAGTCAAAAAAACAAGCTTCTAGAGATAATATTTAAAAAAATCACTAATAAATACACTTTTATGAGAAAAACAATTTAGTCAATTTTTTATTTTTTATTTTTTGAGACAAAGTGGTCCCAATAATGATTTATCGCTAAATGTTTAATTTCATCCTAAGAATATAATGACACTTTTGACAATAAAAATTTTTATCTTTAAAAAATAATTTTATCTCTAAAATTTTAATTTGTTATAGTGACATTTACTAATTTTTAATACTAAAAAAAATTATTCAAAATTTATTTTCTTCATCGATTCTTTTGAAATTGTTAGTTTTTTAGCTCGAGTCAAGCTGCTCGACTTTTGAATTAGCAGTTTTTGGTGGGTGTTAAGTGTTTTTTCTCAAAGATGATATTTTTATGCTTCTTGATAAATAGAAATCTTCTTCAATCTCTACAATTGAGGGCTTGTAGACAAAGTTGGGTTTTTGGATGGGTATGAGATTAGTGTAGGTGTGCATAAATTGATCTGAGCATCTAGTTATAAATATATATATATATATATATTAAAATTGTAGTCCATCATAGACATCGATCTCATACTTGTTTTCTTCTATTTTATTTAATAAAATTGAAATATATCATTAAAATACAAAATCAACAATCTATAATCATAATATAAATTCTATGATACCTTTTAATTATTTTTAATTTATTAAAATAAAAATTTATTGACAAGAATCTCATACAACCCATCAATAATGGGATAGATATCTCCAAAACACCAACAAAAGCAAAAGAGGAAAAGGAAGAAATGTTCTCTTAGAATTTTATATTCGTCTTTGAAATCATGACACCAAAAACCTGTTCCATATAAAATTAGCAGCCTCTCAATTATTGATTCTAAATTTTTTTGATTCAGCTTCTTTAGTTTTGATTTTCAGAAAATACTTTTCAGAAAATTTTACTTTTTTATTTTTTGTATTTTGTTTTTGTTTTCAATGGTTTTTTTTAATATATTTTTTTAAATTTTTAGAAACACCTAACATAAATACACTTAAAAAATATAATATTTGTAAAAAAAAATCTTTAAAAAATTCACTAAATACCAAAAATATATATAAAAAAATATGAATATTCAATACATTTTTCATATTTTTGTGTATTTATTAATTTTTTAAAATATTTTTTTACAAATATTTTACTATTTAGATACATTTAAGTAAGGTGCATATAAAAAAGTAAAAAAATTGCTTAAAATTTAAAAAATACTTACTAAAAATAAAAAAACACGAAAAACAAAAACTCAATTTTCAAAAAATTGAATTCAGAAAACTGAAACCAAACACACTGTAGGATTCTCACCAGTCTAAGCTCGTGAGGTTGATTATGAATTTTATTATACATATAGTGGCCATTTGGGAAGAGGAGTAAAAAGCTGCGTTTTACAGCATGAGAAAAAAAGCCATGGGCAACTATAAACGCAACAAAACCATTGAGGAGTGGTAAAAACGCAAAATTGTGAAATTATGTAACTACCCTCCATGTTAATAATACATATATACATGGGTAAAAAAGTAAATTTCTTAAGTTGGATAAAGATATTTTGATCATTTTAATGTGACGTGACACCATAAACAAATATTAAATCAAAAAGTAAAAAAACAGTTTTTTACCAACTTTTGAAATCACCTTTCAAAAAAACTAAAAAATTTGATAAAAAGTCAAAAATTAACTTTTTTCCAACTTCCCAAAACACCCTATATTAGAAAGAATAATGTGAAAGAAGTATGGTCGTCTCTGGCCTAGCCAATAAGAACATCATAAGTTTTATTTCGATGATATGTTTTGTCTATTTTTACTTTGTCATCTTAGTTTTTAAAAAATATATGGTTGATTACTATTATCAGATCAATTTATTATTTTTATAAATTATTTACACAAAAAAAAAATCTAAAAAGTAAGAGAATGTTGTACATTATTTTATTTCTTATTTTATTTTCTCATTTTCAATCATAAATACATTAATAAATGCACTTGAGAATCACTCTCTCCTTTTTCGAAGGCAAAAAAATAAAATTATATTTAATATTAACTGATCACAGGAACATGTAGTGGTTAGGGCATCTAATAATTTTGCCATTGTAGGACATGTTTTGGTGCAAAATAGAAGCAAGTTGCCTAGGCTTAATATGTACTTTCTTTGCTTTTATCCTGTATTGTATTGTAACACTTACGTAATTTACAGCGAAGGTCATGTTTATTTAGGGAGGGGAATTGGATTAATAATTTGTAAGATATACGTAAAAAGTGTTTAGTTAGAGATATATGTAAGAGAATTAACTATCTCCTTGACAAATAATCCCCCATTGGTAGAACTAACAAAGACATGAGGGGTTGAGATTAGAAATTAAGTGAGCGGATTAATGATTGAAAGACAATTGTATTTCTTGTCCAATCAATATCAAATAAAACGATATAAGAAGGGCATTATCGGAATTTCATATTATTTTTTATTTTTTGTCAAAAGTTGCATTGGTTAGTTTATTAAATAAGATAGATTAAAATATTTTTAATATTATTTTTTTCAAATAATTTATTTGTGAAAGAACTATTCAAAAATTTTAATAAATACTATATATATATATTTAATATTTAGTGAATTTTTAAATAATTTTTACTTAAAATTTATAGTTTTTAAGTGTCTTTAAATTAGCTATGTTTGGTTTGACTTTTTGGCTAAAAAAGTACAAAAGACAAAACAGCGCTGCTGAATACCCCCAGTGGGGGTCGACCCCCAGTGACATGGCGGACCCCCATTCGCTGAAACAAAAAAAAAAATAGTTTTTTTTTTTGGGCCAATGGTGTCTCTACACGCACGACCCCCAGTGACCCCCACTGGGGGTCTTAGGCATTTTTCAAGACAAAATTGGCTACATAAGCCAATAAGACAAAATCTCACATATAAACCATAATCATTATACTTTTTCTCTCACAAAAGTAAAAAAACCAAAAACCAAAAACAAAAAACTAAATGAGGCTAAAAAAGCCAGACTATTTTAGTTCTTCCCAAAGGAAGACAGTGAATTTAAAAAGTATAAAAAAAATTATTTTTTTAGTTTTTTATTTTTTTTAGACAAAAAAATCAAAAAACCAAAAAAAAAAAATTAAAAATTAAAAATCCAACTTTTTATTAACTTCCCAAAACACCAAACGAGATGGTTCTTGGCCCTTTATACCATCATGTATTATCTTCATTATCTTATTATGCTTAGGTCTCCGTCTTACACTATTTTAGGCCGGCCACCTGAACTTATATTTTAGGGTACTTATGTGTAGATTTTAATAAGTGGACTTATTATTTAATAAGTCCTATGAGAAAAATTTGTCATAAAAAAGTCACTAATTATAAGTTTTAGCGATAATTTATAAAAATTATGATGAAAAAAATCACTAATTGTCAAGTTTTAGCGACGTATATAAAAAATTGTCACAAAAAAATTATTTTTAGCGATAATTTTACCAAGACTTATTTTCAATGGAACTTGATGAGAATTAAATCCAAATATTAAGACCTATTGATAGTTTATCCTATAATTTTAAGGTCACATCTATTTTTTAGCACAAGTTGACACTTGGAAGGAAGTTGGTAAACCATCAAATGGGATTATGACACTTGGAGAGTAAATTTAAGAAATATACATATTAATATATGATAGAAGCATCAAAATTATGCGTTGGGATCCTTTAGAGTGATTTGGTGAAGTGATCCTCTGGAATGATCCTTCACGGCCCGACACCTGTCCCACTAATGAAGCCAATGACTGAGATCAACCCCAAAAAAAAAATTCTTTATTTTACAGTTTGAACGCAAGAGGAGGAGAGAGAGAGAGAGAGAGAGAGAGAGAGAGAGAGAGAGAGAGAGAGAGGGAGAAAGGGCTGAGAAAGAACTTGAAGAACAGCTTCATCGGTGTTGATGGCGGCGGCGGCGGCGATCACCTGGTCCCCCACCTTTGTTGACAGTCGCCGGTTGCTCCCCAATATCCGGCCAACCATCTTTTCCCCCATCCCTCCGCCTCCATCCATCGCCGGATTGTTCCGTTACCAAATCGAACTCAAAATCTATAAAAAAAAAAAAAAAAAAATTCTCAAATCCTCAACAAATCTGGATCGAAGAGAGAAGATATTAAAAAAACTCATCAAAATTGGAAGATCAATTGATAGTTTACACATAATTTTGAAATTGATTTTATTTTTTTCCTTTGAATCTTGTTCCCAAATATATATATATATATATATACACATTTTGAAGCCTCTGTCCTTCTTTTTGTTCCATCACATAAATCTGAGTGTCACCGTAATTTTCCCAATGTTTTGCAAGTGTCCAAACACAACCCAATTGCAGAACAGAACCAATTTTCTCATCAGTTATGTTTTCCAGCCCTCTAATAACCTCATTTCCATTGCTTCAATGTTTGGCTCAACAACACAGTTAATAATTCATGTCAATGGTAATCATCAGATTCAACCCTTTGAAACGTTTGTGGGATTTTGCTGGTTTTGGTTTGTGGGTTGTTTGGTTACAGAGAAAATACATGGAAGAAGAGGAAAGGGATGGTAGAATCTCCTGGAGAGGTTGTGGGTTGTTTGATGTCAAATTTTTTTTTTATTATTATTATTTGAAATTACTAACCAAAACGACGTCATTTTGGTTAGTTTCGTTTTGAGCCATTGGATCACCCCACTTCAGGGATCACTTTAGGAAACAAACTCCAGAGGATCTTGATACCAAAATTATTCTCCTTTTGAGTACGTTTAAGCGTTGAGATCCTCTAAAGTGCTACTGGTAGAGTGATCTCCTAGAGTGAATGCTGAGGGCGCGACACCTGTCCCACTAATGGAACCAAGGGTTGAGATCAATCCCTCACCAAAATGACGTCGTTTTGGTGGGGAAATTTTTTTTTAAAAAAAAAAAAACCCAGAGTGAAATGAGAAACGGAGAAGAGAGAGAGGGGACATAGCCGCTGGAGTTTTTCTCCATCTCTGGCGCACTCTCTTTCCCTCCCGGTAACCCTACCCCACCCCTCCCCTCTCCTCCTTCTCTCTTCTTTTTCTCTTTCTTCTGCTGGAGAGAGAGAAACAGGGTGCCTAGTCAAACATTATTTTCCTTTTGGATTTTGAATTATTATCATTAACAGATATGTATATGTATAGTTTATATATGCGAACAATGATGCATACATACATACATATATGTGGACACTTTTGTTCTTAATCGTGATCCCTTTTTTATCAGGTGGATCTACTTGACTTCGTAGATCGGTCCAGAATTGAATGCCTCAATCAAAGCCCACTCAATCCATTGCCAATGCTCTGATGTATGAGTTTAATTTAATAAACATTAGGGTTTGTATTAGTGATTGAATTGGGGTCTTTCATTCATATAAATTATTGGCTATTGATTCATGTTTTTGTGCTGGAACAGAAAGTTTTTGCAGAGATTGGTACTTAGGGTTTTGCTTAGATTTCTGTATGTAATTTTCATTTTTTTTTTGGTAAGTAAATTAAATTATTACCGAAAAGGAGATATTACAATGAAGCTCGAGGATGGAGAAAGGGAGGGTGGGGTGGGGTCGCTGCGAGGGAAAGAGAGTGCGCTGGAGATGGAGAAAAACTCTGGCGGCTGTGTCCCCTCTCTCTCTTCTTCGTTTCTCATTTCACTCTGGTTTTTTTTTTTTTTAAATTTCCCCATCAAAATGACATCGTTTTGGTGAGGGATTGATCTCAACCCTTGGTTCCATTGGTGAGACAGGTGTCGCGCCCTCATAATTCACTTTACGAGATCACTCTACCATTAACACTCTACAGGATCTCAACGCCGTTTTTAAAAGATGTGTATTATTATTATATATTTTATAATTAAAAAAATAATATAATTTCAATTTTTTGAGTTATAGTTAAAAAAATATTATAATTAAATATAATATGAGTCATAATTAAAAAATTCATGAATCATAATTAAAATAATATCATAATTAAAAAAAAAAACATAATTAAAAGAATATGTGATATACCATTTTTAAAGGGGTGTATATTAACTTCCCTTTCTGAGATATTTTTATGGGGGAATTACCTAAGTGGTTGTCAGAAAAATAAATTATAAAAAAATGATAAATTTTATGAATATTAATAAATAAAAAACATAATTTTTTTTAAATGTAATAACTTTTTACAATTCTTCCTGATTAGTAATATCCCTTATTTTTATTGGGAAAATAACCACTCAGTGGGTGGTTGAAGAAAAAAATTCCAAATTTATGGTAAAGTTTACAAATGTTAATTATTAAAATTAAAAATATTTCCATGAATATGTAATTATTTTTATAACTAAACCCGATTTGTAATTTTCTTATTTTTATTCCTTGATCACTTTACTATTTTCATTTTAAAAAAAAAAATTTCATATTTTGAGTCATTTTAAGGCCATGTTTGTTATCCCCCATGAGTGGCAGGATAGTGAGGTTAGACCTGTGAAAGTATGTTTGGTTGGGAAAATTTATGAATGGATTATTAGTTCAACTGGATTGACAATCCTCCTATACAATTGGATTAACAAAGTTGGAAAAGATATGAGATTGAAAAAATAGTGAGAGAATTAAGTGCTATTTTATTAATTTTATTTTTTATCCAAGTGCAACTTGTTATTTGTAAAAAAAAATATATATATATTTTTAGAATTTTTTTTAATATAGAATTTTTTTAAAAATTTTATATAAAAATAATTTAACAATCTCATCATTAATTATCACTCCCACTATCATCAAAATAAACACACTTTTACTTAATTCTCTGTCACAATCCAAACCCGCCCCTGTAGGTTTAGCATCGTAACCGGCCAGTAATCTGTGGATTACTAAAGGTCTCTTAACAGATCAGCACATAATAAGGGGCTGCGGAAGCAATTATACAAAATAGACAAGGTCCAATGAACTGTGATAACATACATAGGACAGAGGATTTCAAAACTTATATATATACATAAGCGTGTCGGTCGAAGGACATCAATATTTACAAAACATTTACAAAAGTGTAATTCCCAGGACCCGACTTCACAAAACAGCCAGAGACTAGCATAAGTATAAAAACAACCATGTAACTAGACTTTGATCGGAACCTCTTCGGGAGGCACAACGGTTGGCTGACAAAAACAAAAATGAAGGCCGTCAACTCTGGCCCTGATCACGCGCCGGCTCACCTACATACATAATATAAACTGTGAGCGAAAGCTCAGTGAACAATAACAGAGTAAAGGGGTTTCAATGAATGAGTCCGTACAGATTCAGAAATCATAATTCAGTTTCGTATCAAATTCATAATTTGTCCAGATCATATACAAAAATCACGAGGTATGCTTAAGTATACGTGATACATCCATTAGCACTAACAGAGCAGATACAGAACAGAAGCAGACACGTGATGGTTATGAATAACCAATTCCATAAAGGAACCTCCGGATCCGGGTAACAGAGAATAAATACGCTGAGCCCCATGATGGAGCATCCGGTATGGGTAACAGAGTGCAGACAGATTAAGTTCCATAATGGAACCTCCGATACCGGGTAACAACCAACAGATATCACATGATGCTAAGGATGTCACGATTACATATAAGAAATTGGACAATCATTCATTGTACATAATATAGCACATCAAAAAACAGATCTTATTTTATCACACAGAAGTAAATACAATTGAACATAACTTTACTAAGTTATTACTCATAGTTGGCCTTGAGACAGACAGACAGTGTAGATTGGTTAAACAGTACGTGGCACGTGACCTACATAACACATAACAGACACACACTTGAAACACACATTCTAATTGTACATAACTTACTTCGTTCGCTCTTAGCGTGTTTCTAACATTTAATCCTAATTATGGAGCCTTAAACGTGGCTTAGGGATACCTAGGATGGAATGAGGATGTAAGAATGCATTGGAAAATATTTCTTGAAACTTGCTGAAAATAAGGTCCACGCTCGAGCGTGGCTTTCCCCGCTCAAGCGGACATGCAGACAATGAAGCTCCGCTCAAGCGTGACTTTCCCCGCTCGAGCGGACTGTAAACTTTTAAAAAACTACTGGATGCATGATTTTCACGCTTGACGGACGCTCGAACTCCGCTCGAGCGTGAGAGTCAGAGCCTCGTTCGAGCGTAGATTCCCCCGTTCAAGCGGACTGCAAAACACAAGAACTTCTAGGTATATGCATTCCACGCTCGAGCGTAAAACTCGACGCTCAAGCGTAAAACTCGACGCTCGAGCGGAAGTGCATGTACTCAGAGTGCACGCTCGAGCGTGGATCAAATTTATGGAAATTCTAGATTTGATCACCAAGCTCAAACTCAACTTCAAATGCATCAAACTCAATTTTCTGGGGCCCAAGACTTTGGAAAAGACTTAGTAACTCATAAAACAACATGTTTAAAGCATCATAATAAGAAATCATGGCCCAAAAGCATGCCAATTGTGCAACATTCAACTTGAAACTTGAAATTAATTTATGTACATGACTTGTATGCAATTCTTTGAACTCAAGTCTTCCAAAACATGACCAAATGCAATGTTCAACCCAAAAACATGTTCAACTATGACAATATGATATGGAACATGAAGAATTTCTAAAACAAAGCTTGGATTATGACATGCATGCAAGGATTCTTTAGAAAGACAACCTCAAATGCTATGAATTACGCATGCATGTATGTATTGAGCTTCAATTCACCAATTCTTAGCTTAATCCTTACATGAGTTCATTTAATTCAGTAGAATTCTTGTACTAGCAATTCAATTTCATAGTTAAGAGGGTGAATGCCTACCTTAAGTCTTGGATTCTCAAGTGTGGTAGTTTAATCTTCCAAACTTTCTTCAATTTCCTCTACCTTCAAGAAATTTCCTTGTTGAGTTCAACTCTCTTTTCTCCCTCTCTCTATCTCACGTTTGGCTCTCTCTCTTGGGTGAACTCCCAATGTGGTGAAGTCAAGAAAAGAAGTGAGTGGGCTCAAAATGGTGCCTTAAGTAATAATTAATCCAAACTAATCAAATGACATTATTTTAATATAATTTAATCGCTCCAAATCGAATTTCAATTTAATTTACCATAAAATTGTATAAATCCTAATTAGCACTTAAATCAAGTTAATTTCGGATTCGGACGCCGGTAGGGCTTTCAATTCGCAAACCGAAACTAAAATGTGAACAAATCTTTCACTACAAGAAATTGCATTTTTCGCAACGCAACAAAATATGTTGCTAAAAGGAAAAATTCGTTGGCAAAGAGTTTTGCCGACGCATGAAGCTACGTTGGCAACCCGTGAGTCGGTAAAAGTTTTTGCCGACGAAATTATCATTGCGTTGGTAAAAGTAATGCCTTTAGCGACGAACATAGTCGTCGATAAAAGCCTTCATCCATCGTCAGCAATTTACCTTGCGTCGATAAAAGTCATTCAAATATGATGATTGTGTGGCACTTTTCGCGACACAAATTTGCATGGGCAAAAAATATACTTTTAGCAAGACAATATGCATCGGCAAAAGTAGACTTTTGGCGACACATTTACGTCGGTAAATGTTGCCATTCGCCAACGATTTGTTTGTCGCTAAAGCTTTACTTTTGGCAACGACAAATTGACATTGGCAAAAAACACACTTCTACCAACACAATATGAGTGGGCAAAAGTAAACTTTTAGCGACACATTTACGTTGGTAAATGTTGCCATTTGGCAACGATTTGGTCATCGATAAAGCTTTACTTTTGGCAACGACAAATTGACATTGACAAAAAATACACTTTTGCGACATAATATGAGTGGACAAAAATAAACTTTTGGCAACAGATTTACCGACAAGTTGTTTGTCAATAAAGCTTCACTTTTTGGCAACGACAAATTTGTAACGGTAAAAAAAATTGAAAATCATATATATATTTTTATAAGATTTACATATTTACAAGAGGCATCCCTCAGGCACTACTATTACAAACTAATAACATTGATATTAAATCACCTAAAGTTGATGTGTAGGCAAAAAAACACTGCCGAAAAATATGTTTTTGGAAGCGTTGTATAAAACCTAAAAGGGTAAACTCACTAAAATACTCAAATACATCCAAATTGTGAACCCATAGTAAAAACAGCAGATAACAAAATGAAAACATGAAACTAACAACCCAAATTTACAGCAGACCAGCATCTAGTAGCAGCCCGCTTCACAGCAACATTGCAGCAGCAGCAGCAACCCAGCAAACTTCTGCAGCAGCAGACCGGCAGCACACCAACAGCAGCAGAATTAAAGATGAAGAACATCTAAGCAACAAGGCAATCACTATTGTCGTGTGTTACTAAGTGGAAACAGTAAAGACGAAGCCATATTTTCTTTCTTTTGGTAACAAAAATTGAATTTCAACGCAATCAATATTATTGTAGTTAAACAATAATTCTATATTTAGAATTTAGTATGTTCAAATTTGTAAATTTACACTTACAACGATAGATGCTCGTGATGCAAATTTACTTCTAACAGATGATGGGACCACAATACTTTTAAAATCTTCATGCGACAAATAAGTAAACAGTGGAAGGAAAGCTTCACTAAGACCCATTGCTGGCTTTTCTTTTGCATTTAGAACTGATTTAACATACATATCAAGAAATGTTGGTTGTGCAACAAAAAGCAATCAATCAAAACACTAGCTAGAGGATGTTAAATATAAGTGCACTCAATAGAGGAAGATTTTCATAATTGTGGAAGATTTTCATAATTGGTCTGTAATTTCCAGATCCCATAGTTGATGTGTAATTTTAAGCCTCAAACCGAAATATAAAATATGCACCAGTATTGGTACTGCAGTGAAGTGATAGAATGCACTTTTCTGATACAAAATTGCACTCAGTAGACCAAATTGCACTCAATAGAGGAAGCTCCAAAATTGCACTCAGTATTGATAAATGATAAATTCATAGAGGAAGCCCCAAAATTGCACTCAATAATTGCACTTTTCAGACCAAAAATAATTTCACTCAATAAATAATTGCACTCAATGATAAATTTAAATAATTGCAATATAAATAATTTGCACATTGCAATAAACTTTATCATTAAATAAATATGACATTGCATTTGCACCGTACCTTAAACATCAGGAAGTGATCGGGGCTTGTTTCCGATGCCTACATCAGATCTTCGACACTAACTCCAAATGAAGATGATCCATGGAGGAATTATCCTGTACAGCAGGTATTTTGTTATTCACACTTGAGTGCACGAGTGATTTCCCATGTAACATCGCTGTGTTCTTCAGTTAGACTGCCACAGTGTCCATAACCTTGCCTCCTGCAGTTTGCTAGTGCAACCGTGAACCGTTCATTCTCCAGTGAAGTAGGGTACATTATTTGTTCTTCCTGATATCAAAAGAATCCACAAAACTTGTTAGAAATTGATATACCAAAAAACATTAAAACTTCACAAATTTATGAATTCATCGACAAGAAGAGGGGTGCTTCTCTACAATGTTTACATAACAGAAGCAAATGACATAGCAAAGAAAAATTACTTGGTTAACTGTTTTTCAAAAATTTCTGAAAAGCAATCCAGCTTTTAGAGAATATCAAACAGTTGCTTTCAAACATTTCATTATTTTGTTTCCAAAAATATGAAAGAAAAAAAAAACCACGCAGGGCATAAATAATTCTGTGTGATGGCTGACATTGTTAATGAGAAACAGAACAGACTAACAGGAAGAAAAGTGCATTCTATCACTTCACTGCAGTATCAATACTGGTGCATATTTTATATTTCGGTTTGAGGCTTAAAATTACACATCAACTATGGGATCTGGAAATTACAGACCAATTATGAAAATCTTCCACAATTATTTATCAGAGGAAGCTCCAAAATTTATCATTTTTCACAAATACTGAGTGCAATTATTGGGTGCAATTGCACTTTTGGAGCTTCCTCTATAAATATAAATTGCACTCAATAATTTTGGAGGAAGCTCCAAAATTGCACTTTCCATACCAAATTGCACTCAATAGAGGAAGCTCCAAAATTTGTCATTTTTCAGCACTAGATAGGATCATCAATAGCCCACAAGAATATTGTTGCCGATACAACAGCTAAAAGAAAAGAGCTTCTTACCTTCCATTGATCAAATAAAGAAGGAATTGAACTTGAAAATTCCAGTAAAAGCCCCAACAGTTCCGGGCTATCTTTGCATGGGATCCTCGCATCCTTTAGTTCTGCAATGTAGGTTTTGTAGATTTATGATGACTGAAAAAATTAAAAATATAAAATGCATAAGAAATTTACCAATAAATTGAAAATCATATCTGCCAATACTAACACAAGCTCAGAAGACATCTCTACAGAGTTAAAAATGGAGACTGCAACCATAAGCTCAGAACAGAAGCATGTGTGAATCACATTTCAAAGTAAAGCATGCAAAAAGATTAGCCAAGTACGTTAGGTAGGTTCAATGAAATTTGCATTTGTTCTAAGAAATATGGAATACCAAAATCATTATTCAGGGCACCATGGGAATACTTAAAAAAAAAAAAATAAATTGAAAAAGAACAAAGAAAAAGAAACTAAATTGCTAGTTTTGAGACTTAAGTAGTGAAGACACACCAAAAAGGTACCAGTAGCTTCCTCTATTGAGACTTAAGTAGTGAAGACACACCAAAAATGATAAGTAGTACTAGAACATAGAATTTAATGCAGATAAAATTATCCCAAACAAGAAGAGGAGGTAAAAGTACCAATTGGAGTGCAAGTCACATACAATACCCATTACAAATTCATTCATTTACAGCATAACTCATCCAAATTTAGGGTCTTTTGGATTTTGTTGACCTCTTATGTAACATGTCAACATAAATTCATCTGTTGTTCGCAATCGATTCATTCTATCAGGTCCACTTGCATATGGAACACCCCGGCTTATTGTTCTGGATCTTCACGGCTTGCAACCTCCAAGCCATTCCCTGCACGTCAAAAAATATGATTTCGATAAATTTCACTAATTGCAACTCCATCAAGTAAGTGCAAGGAAAATGTCAACTTATAACATAACAAAGAACTCTGTTTGCTAATTAAAAGTGGCTGGTGGCCCCGCAGCTGATGGCAACTATTACACTTTTAAGCAAATAACGGTGTCAATATTTCAGCAAGGAGAGCTGTACTTCAAGATACTTCAGTCATTTTCTCAATACTTAGGGCTGCAAATGAGCCAAGCCGAGCTACTCAGCTCACTGAAAATTACTAGAGCTCAAGCTCAGCTCAAGTCAACTATATTACATAAATGGACTGAGCGCAAGCTTGAACTTGAAAAGAAAAATAAATACAATAATATCAAAAATATATTAATTCACATATAATTGTGTTCATGAGGCTATTTGAAAAAGGGGGTTATAAAAGCTCACCATCTGGATCAAAAAAGAATACTTGCTTCATCTTCCATTTGGAAGGGCCCTCTGGTGTGTTTCGATTCCCTTCTCCTGCACAACATAACCATGTCTGTCTTATATGGAAAAGTAAAAGAGAATTATTTAGCTTGATGCAAATCACTGGTCCTAACTAGAGGAGGCATGACTGTTTGTAGTACTTCAGAATTTCGTAGCCACTTCTCATTCTCCCATGAACGAGCACAAACAAGGGCAATCGAGCGTCCACTCTAAAAAATCATCTTGTCACTATCACATGATGAAGCTACCCTAGTTTTTACCTAAATTTCGTTTCTAGTCCAACAAGTACTTCAGCAATAAAAACCTATCTAGGGAACAAGCAAAGACCTTGCCAAACAACTTCATGGAATTAGAAAAACATTAGATACCAATTTTTTAAGTACTAAAAGATAATTGGAACTTCGATTTCAAATGATATTTCATGGCATAAGTCATGGGTATTGGAAATACCAGTTGGTAAGCCCTTTCACTTTGCTGGGTTGATGGTGATCTCAAGGTGATTGTTGATTGGACTAAGTCCAGCTCGCTTGGTTCCTAGGGTAGTCATCTTATGAGAGGAGTCATGGAACCATCTATTCCTTGGAGGAGCAGATTAGTTGGGTTACAAAAATCAAGCTGTGAAAGGGCCAATTTGGTCAGGAAAAAGTAACTTTGTCAGTCAATTTGACCTCCCCCTGGGATCTAGAGGGTTAGAAAGGTGTGGATTTCTGTGAGTCATATCTAAGTTCTTGTTAACTATTGATCCAAATGAAATGTGCCACCATGCCTGGCCACCAAAACGTATCCCCTGCAACTATTGTTTTTCTTTTTCTTGAAAGGATGTCTTGTCCTTCTCATAGTACACTCTTTGTTTTCTATTAACATATTTTAATTTCTTATATCAATTGGAAAATATTAGTCACATAGACCAATCTTGTGTTTGTCTATGGTTTTAAGGCAGCCTATGCCACAAGGTGAGCCCATTCGAGACATTAAGTATAAAATGAAGTAAACTACAGGTAATGGCTACCCCACACGTTATGTAGTCATGTATGCAACATGATGATAATACATACTAATCTGTCTGTACTACATAACAGCTGAAACTAAACCTTAGTAAGATAATTCATAAATTTGGGAACCTAATATTGAAGAAATTTCTACCATATAACGAATAAGAAAATAATAGGTATTTGTGCCTCTTAGTGGTATTTTTTTTCCCTTTTGAGTTCAACGTAATGTGCTAGATAACGTGTGCACCAAGGGGGTAGACCACCCCCTGCCAGACTACCACTTTACTCAGATGAACCTAGATTCAATCCTAGGTCTTGAACATGACTACCAAGAGATTTTAACAGCTACGCTAGTTGGAATCTTTGCGCATGTTATTGGATTACTGATGTTCAAATATGGTCATTGTTCATAGAAACTCACCAGTGTAGTCTAATCATTATTGCAAAACATGTACAACTACAACCATTAAGAGTTCAAACTTCAAAGAGAGTTAAAAAAATAAAAAAAATAAAAAATAAGTAACTAACTAGGTGCATATAAATCCATACAAAAAAACATCAATCTCCCCTACAATGTTATAAGAACTTATTTACAATGTTATAAGAGCCTGTTTGAAGAAATAAAATCTGAAAGAACCTGTTCAAAGAAAGTGTTATAAGACCCATATTAAATTACATCACCCATATTAAATTACATCAGGGCATAAACAAAGAATTGCACATGTATGTCAAAATAATGTCAAAAAACAGAACCAACAAAACAATGGATAACTTCACTCTAAATACATATATGGATAACTCTTTGCCAACCAAAACCCACATATGGATAACTTCACTCTAAATACACATGTATGTCAAAAAATCTATCTGTGTAATTCTAAACATCATAAATGAATTGCACAAAATTATTAAAGTAGTTAGATGTTCATAGTAAGGCTTAATTCAACTAGAAGAAATTAAATAAAACTTCTCAAAACAAGAAATAAAACTCAACCCCAGTAAATAAGTCTATAGAAGTTATCTTAGTGCTAACTTTTTGTGTCAATTCGATTACTTTATTTTATGGTTTGGGTCCAGCACTTGATTCATGTTTTTGTATGTATATAAATTGATCTAGTGTTTTAAGGTGTGTTCTTTAAATATTGTTTTGGAAACGTATAGTAAATTGGGGGATGACTTGAAAACCAATTACTCTGTTTGGTTGATCAATGACTAATTAGATTGAAATTGCACCAATATGCCCAATACATATTGTTCTAACTCTTTCTTCATCAGTTTCTTCAGATTGAAGCAGAGGGTGGATTAGAAGTCATGTGGGAAGTAGTTGAAAAGAGTAGTACTAAACTTATAAAATTTCAATTCACTAGTGTGGAACTAATGAATTTTAAAATCATGAAATTTGAGTTTTTGGCAATTTTTTCGTTAGAACCTACTATGCATTCTATTTTTTGCATTTTCCTTATCAGAAGCACTACTGCTCTCAAAAAAAATATCTGCCAGACCCCACCCAATCCTTAACAAGGCACACAAGGAAGAACAGTAGGCTGCTCAAACACTGTTCTCTATCAACCAAAACACCTAGAGCATCAAAACCATCAACCAGGACTCAGGGATCTAGGGTAATACATCCATGATCCTAGTCAGCATTCCTAGTAGCAGAAAACCCAGAAAATTGCTCTAAACAGGACTCGATGAACAGATCCGGAAAAAATACCCATTCTTGCTGAAAAATAGAGAAATGAAGAAAACATATATCTAGACAGCTTAGATTAAAAAATGAAAAATGAAAAATATAAGAAAATAGATAGATAGTAAATAAATTTCATCTTCCACATGAGAAATCAAAGCTAACAATTTCCAAATGCATCATAATTCACAACTGATTTAAATCCATAGCTTTAAACAACATTAAGTTAAAATTTCCATGAATCAAAGCAACAACTCTGTGAAGCTAACCGCATTTTCTGCCGATTGATGCGTAAGTCTCTTCGACAGGTTTCACCAATTGCAAAAGAGTGCCACCAGTGTCCAACAACAATGCATCATATGCTCTCTTAACCAACCTCCCTGAGAAAGGGGGGAAACCTAAACAGTGCTGTTTGGAAGTTGAGAAAGTGACGGAAAAGGAAAAGAAAAATAATAATAATGCAAATTACAACGGGAAAATACACAGAACAAGAGTGGAAGAGAAGGAAGAGGATCGAATAGATGAATTTGTCAACACAAATAGAACAAGAGAACGAGATAGAAAAACTCACCACGCCGGAGAACCACCGTGGTAACGCCGACAGAGATCGCCGCCGCTAGATCATTGCCTTCGCAAATCCAATGGAGATCGTTGCCTTTGCAAATCCGATGCAGATCGTTGCCTTCGCTGCTATGTGAGAGTGAGAATGAGATTGAGAAGACCGTGAGACTGAGAACCCTAAACACAACGTATGGGTGGGGAAATGGGAAATGGGAGGGTAACCCATATCCTATGGCTACTAGCAATTGGTTAGGTTTCTTTTAATTTCAAACTTAAACTTGAGATAATTTATTTAAAGGGAAAAATTATTTGTTGATTATAGGGCATGACGTGATTATGTCCTAGGCTAATCATATATTTCTACATCTCTTTATATTTTTCAATCACTCAATATAAAATGATAGATTTCATCCCTTTTACCAATTACAATATATGTAGGCCTCCTTGTGGCGCTGCCACTAAACTAACTAATAACTTCTCATTTAAAGATGTCATTATTAGTCTCGTTTTGATAATTTAAATTTTTATTTTGTAAATCTCTCCATGTATATCATTTATAGGAAAAAAAAAATAATTTGATAATTGTAACATGTTTTTTTGTCATACTTATTTTTGAAAAAAAATGAACGATGAATAAATTATTTAAGATAGACCATTAATTTTTTAATGATAAACATTACAAAAAGAAATTTACTATGAAATTTAATATGATTATACATAAAATGCCCTCTACAAAATGATAATCTAACCACATTCTTTGGAAAAGTTTTAATTATCTCAAATTAGCCATCTCAACTTAAGAGTATGTTTAGGCTTGATGGGTTCATTTTGTGATCTAATTCAATGATCACTTTAATTTTACAATTCAATAATTAGGATATTTAAAATTCTTTTAAAAGTTATAATAAAAACACAAATTACTAAATCACCTCATTTCACTAGCAAAACTTTTACCGACGAATACTGTTGTCGTCGCTAAATGTTTAACTCTTTGCCCACGCCAACTTGTCGTCGCCAAAAGTAAGCACACTAATAGCAACGCTCATTGTGTTGCCAAAAAATAAGCTTCGTAGCTAAAACTTTTGAAATTTTGGCGCCAACAAATAATTTTGGCGCTTAAAGAATGTTATGCTTTTTTAGCGACGGTAGTAAATTGCGTCGGTAAAGGTCTACTTTTACCAACGAAATTCATCACTGTGTCGCCAAAAATATACTTTTGGCTATGAAAAATTGACGTCGTCGCCAAAAGTAGTTGCCAAAAGTGCAATTTCTTGTAGTGTTTCTACGCCTAACAGATATAGACACAAACAATGCATCACCCATATGCAGTTTAATGCAGAATTCACCTTAATTGCTAATTAGGCATAATTAATCACGGATTAATGTTAATCAGAGGTTGGGGTTGTTACATTCTCTCACTAACAATCTTCACATTAACAATCTCTTCACTAACCATCATCTCGCTAACAATCTCATCCAACTTAATTTGTCAAACAAACGTGATCTAAGAGTATTATATACCGAGGTAAGTATTTTTTGTCATTTCGGTCCACTAAATCCAATGGTGGCCAAACAAGTGTGTTTGTGTTTATCTTTTTGGATTAGTTACATTAAGATCGCTCAACTATTAACAAATATTACTTTACTTCTTATATATTGACTTATCAACTATAAAAATGATACAATTACATCTCTTTTGGAGGGGTCCACATGGGGACGAAAGTGACATATTTTTATAATTGAACATATCAAAATATATGAGTTCATAGACGGAGAGGATAAAGAGATATTTACTAATAGTTGAAGGGATCTTGGGTAAGTAACTGTTTTTTTTTTTAATTGTCTGTAAATAACATTCTATTTGATATTTCAACATGTTGAAGAGGTTCTGTATATTGTGTTGTTATTTGTAAATAAAAGACGAACAAATATTCTTGGTTTATGATCAATAAAATTCAACAGACAAAGCAATTTTTTTTTTTCTTGTTGAAATATTTTAAAATTAAAAGGTGGAAATTCATTATACTAATTTTGACACAACCCATTAGATTGTTGGAGTCAATGTGGTTTCAAATACAAAATTTGCAAGGATGATTTCTAATCCATTTGCCAAGCATCCTCAAGCAGGCCTAAGCCCAACACTCTCTCTCTATTTTTTTTTTTCCAGGGCATTTTCCTTTTTCCTTTCTTATAATTGTTTTGTGTGCCCTCATTTGTGTAAATTGCTAAAGCTAACTTTTCTTGCTTTCCCGCCATTTTTGCAAATTATAAAGAGATTCAACCAGGTGTAGGAATGGTGTCCTGTTGGTTTTGTTCAGATTGTGTTATTTTAATTTGGTGCCTAAAATTTTTCAATACCAATTCGATCTTTTTAATTAATCGTGTTACTATCAAGTATTTAGATACTAATTCAACTCTGTTATAAACGTGTCAATCCAAATATAACATGAATGACACGATTAACACATATTGATACTTGGGAAATTTGTCAAGCATGTCCTCTTATCAACTCCAAAATGACCATGGAAGAGATAATAGCATGAAAACTGAGAATGGGATGAGTTAGTCACCAAAAAAAAAAAAAAAAAAAAAACATAAATAAATAAATAAATGTGCATTAGTTGTTGATGGCCCAATTGGTGTTTTGCTGTTATTTATTTATTTATTATTATTTTTTATTTTTGCATTTTTGGAATTATGGGGATTGTACTTTTCTTTGTACTTTTACATCAACAAAAACTTTTTTTTTTTGTTGGTAAAAAAAAACAACCGTGCTACAGCCTCGAAAAGAGAGGCGCGAATTTACTTTGAAAAGTTGTTGTTTTTTTTTTTTTTTTTAGCTATGTTGGTTTGGTTTTTATTTTTTTGGTTTTTTTTGGAAGGGTTTTTATGTGTATTCTAAAATCTAAATCCTAATAAGAAAAAATCAAACTGATACAGTCCAACAAATAAAATAAAACAAACCAACATAATCCAACAAATAGAAAGAAAAAAAAAACAACAACATCAATTTAGCCTATATGGTTTGATAAGATTAGTGAGTTGGGTAAGATTGATTGGGTGATAAAATTGACTGATTAGTTAGACTGCTGGTTAAAATTTGTTAATTTTATATAGTTTCTAAACCCACCCCTACACATAACCATTCTTAAAATAATAATAATAATAAAAAAAAAATTACAACAGCCCAACCAATAAATAAATTAAAAAAAACAATCAAACTAACACAACCCAACAAATAAATAAATAAATAAAACAACCAAACCAACACAGTTTTAAAGAAAAAGTAAAAGAAAAAAAAAAAACCAATTTCGAGCCACATTCGAGGCCTCAATCTTTTTCCCAAAAAAAAAAAAAAAATACACATTGATCTTGTTTAATATATAACAAACGTTTCAATCAAAAGTTTTGATTAAAATAAGAAAAATTAAATTAAAAGAATACATAAAAATAGGATCAGGCGAATAAGATATAAATTTCAGCATTGATTGGACATAATATCATTGGAATAATTAGATGAAAAGGGTTACCCATGTCATATTCGTATTATATGATTTTAAAATTAAATTGATATTCTTATTTTAAAAAATAAAATAAAATGAATTAAAATTAATAAATACAAATAGAATTGGGTGAGTAAGAGCATCTTATACGGCGCACTTTTTTTTTGGGTAAATTACATATACCTCCCCTGAGGTTTCTGACAAATACAGGGACCTCTCCTGTAGTTTGAATAATTACAATAACCTCCCCTGCTTTACCTGACAATGTCAAGATTCCCCCTTCTGTTGACTTCCGTTTATTTATTTCACAGAAAAAGCTGATGTCATCAAAGCCAAACATTAAAATGTCTATAATGCCCTAAAATATCCGGAACAGTGTATTTTCTGAGAAAATGGTGAGTAGTTTCCTTTGCCTTCATTTTGCGACTGCAAACTCCATTACCATCTCTCTCTCTCTCTCTCTCTCTCTCTCTCTCTCTCTCTCTCACACACACACACACACTCTCATAAATCTTCAAAAATGTCTCATCAAATCCAAATAGGTGGTCATGAAGACTACTATTCCTCATCAAATCACACATAATTATCCTCTGATGGCCTTCTAGAGGAGTAGTAGCAGTACAATACCCTCTCAAAGCCACGAGATTCACGTGTCGAACGCTCGTAATGACCTCAACCTCGTGGGTGAAAACAACATCGCCTCCTATCGAGCAATTCTTGAACCGCTTTAACGCAACTTCAGAGCCATCGGGCAATACCCTTTTGTATACATTCCCATACCCACCTCTCCCAATTATGTTCAACCTAGAGAAATTAATTGAATTCATTCCAAAAGCTAACTAAAGTAGTACTTTCATTGATTGAATTTATTCCAAAAGCTAAATTAATTTCTCTCTCATGATCAACCTTACTTCTCTGCCTAATTTTCTTGCGTTTTCGCTGTAAAATCCAAAACCCACCACAACCCAGAAACAAAACAAACCCACAACCTATTACAACTACACAAATCACAATTGTTCTAACTCTACCATTCGAATTGCTCAAATCAGAAAAATCAAAACCAAACAGACAGTTGGCAGTATCTTCATCGGTTGGGCCGAAACGATTGATAAACGCAGCGGCGTAAATCGAAGGGTACGCCGTGCAATCGGAGAGGTTTCCAATTAATCGGCTGTTCAAATTCGAAGGCTGGAGGCTCGAGAGACTGGTGGTGCAAGAAGCGCACGGCGAACCGTTACCAAGAGATTGATTACACGCCTTCACGGCATCGTCTAATGCCAATTTCGAAACATTGCCTTCGAATTCATCACGAGAAGTGATGTTCATACAACCCTCGAAGATCCAAGAGGTCTGGAAATCGCAGATTTTGCGAATATCATTGAAATTGGGAAAGAAATCGTGAATTAGGGTTTGGTACGAAACCCAACAAGACTCGGCGGAGTCAATCGGAGGAAGAAAATTGTTGGTGGTTCGGAGATAATCGGACTGAACGAGTCGGAGACTGGCCTTGATGTAGTGACAAGAGACGGCATCGGAGTTGAGTTTTGGACGATTTGAAGATTGAATGAGTCGGCAAAGGACGTCGAAATCGAGAGGACATGATAAGGCCGTGGCGTGGAGGTGGTGGGCGGCGGAGGCAGTGGTGGAGGAGAGAGGAGAGAGGTGGAGTTGTAGAGAGAGAAAGAGGAGGAAGATGAGGGACATCTGGAGAGTGATTTAGAGAATTCAGATTACACTGCTGTTGCAATTCGAAACCAGAGTGAAGTTGGGATTGGGGGACGAGATGAGATAAGAGAGAACAAAAAAATAAAAATAAAAATTAAAAACAAAGTTGAATACTATAATCAAAGGGTATTTTCGTCTTTTTATGCTCAAATAAAAGGGTAATATGGTCATTTTGTATACAAAAATAACGTCGTTTATGTATAATTGACGGATTGGGGGAATTTGTACAATGTCAGGTAAAGTAGGAAAAGTTAGTGTAATTATTGAAACTACAGGGGAGGTCCCGGTATTTGTCAGAAACCTCAGGGGAGGTAAATGTAATTTACCCTTTTTTTTATACCAAATTTGAGTAAAAATTTTATGTGATATCAAGTGCTTCAATGGAGCATTTTGAGCTTTCATCAAAACATCGATCAACCAGGCGGACGACCAAGTGGATGTCCTGCCGATTGACCATCTAGTGTATTTTTTTCACAAATTTTTGTGTAAAGGTGGTCATTCGGAAGGACATCCAGAAGGACATCCGGTGGTGAAAATCCAACGGTTATAAACAATGATTCGATGAAAGCTCCAAGCGTCCTCAATTTGGTGAAAGATTTTTAATATCCTCAATTTGATATTAATTTGATGAAACCATTGGAGTAGAAAAAATGTTATTTTTTCATCAAATTTAAATTTGATGAAAGAATTGATGAGCCATTAGAGATGGACTAATTTGTAAATTTTACTACATGTATTGATCGGACATAATGTTATTGGCAGTGGCGGAGTTAGGAATGTAATATAGGGGCACCTATTGATTTCTATGCGACTTTGTTTTGCGAAAGAATAATTATCATCTTCTTCTTGAGGAAGAGATGATTTCAATTTTGATTTTCTTTTGAAATATTTCTCCATGACTATTTGAAAAAACTAAAAATCAAAATAAAAATTCATAATCAAAATCACAAATCCCCACAAATCAAAATCTCCAATTTAATACAAATCAAAAAATTTAAATTTAGCACAAATTACAACAAATCAAAATTTCTAATTTTAGCACAAATTATAGCAAATCAAAATCCCTAACTTAAATATTAATCGCTGCAAATTAATATTTTTAATTTTAGCACAAACAACAACAAACCAAAATCCTTAATTTTAATATAAATCACCACTAATTAAGATTCATAATTTTAGCATATCAAAATCTCTTATTTTAACATAAATAATAACAAATAAAAAATTTTTACAAATCAAAACTTGACAAATAATTATAAATTAATACTCATAATTTTTATGTAAAAATAAAAAAATAAAAATAAAGGTGCCTGTAAACAATGAAGAGAAGATATTAAGGTTGCAGTGTGGTCTCAAATTTGTGTTGTGTGATCCTAATCGGTAAATCGCGAGTCGGTAAATTGCAAAAAACAAAGAAAACAAAGAAAAAACGAAGACACTTCACAAGTACTTTGAATAAATAAAAAAAAATAAAGAATTTCATATATTTTTAGGATTTTAAGGTTTTAGCCTTACCGTAATTGGAGTTGTGTGCACACATAAAAAAAAAAGAAAAAAAAAAAAGAAAAGAAAAAAAAGTTGTGTATGAGTGTTTGGTTGGAATTGGGATTAAAATAAAAAAAATAAAAAAAAGCACTCTGTGTGTAAGGAAAAATGTTTGAGGGCCACAAAAAGTGTGGCTCAAAACTGTCAAAACAACGTCGTTTTGCGTCGTTTTACGCCCAAAACGACGTCGTTTTGATAATTTTGAACCATTTGAGTCACACTTTTTGTGGCCCTCTACCATTACTCGTGTATAAGTATAAGCAAGACCCCACCAAAAAAAATAAAAAAAATAAAAATTGAAAAGTTAGGGGCACGTAACCCCTCGCCCCAACGTTCCTCCGCCACGAGTTATTGGAATAATAGATAATTGGGCTAGTTGTGTCAAATTCGTGTTATGACATTTTGAAACTAAACTAACCAATTTAGGCCAAGTTTGGGAAGACTAAAAAAGTGCATTTTTTATCTTTTTGGACTAAAAAATTGAGGTTGAAAATATGGATGTTTGGGTTAACTTTTTGACTTTTTATTGAAAAATGTGTAATAAAAAATTGTAAAAATTGATTTGTAAGGAAAAATTTGAATTGGGAGTTGTGCAGCCGTAATTGTTGACTTTTGGTGAATAGTGTTAACTTTTTAGCTTTTTGAGTAACTTTTTGGCTTTTTGACTTTTTTGGATCTTCCCAAACTTGGCCTTATTTTTCATATTATCAAGTCACATTAATTTTTTAGATTGTGTTGAATACAAGTCAAGTCTAATTTGCTAACTTGATTCCCGTCGTTTTAGTTTGTAGCGTAAAAAATTTCCCCTACTAACTTCAACTAATGAGTTATTTGGGATGTTGTAAATAAGTGTACTTTTTAACTTTTTATAAAAAGATATATAGAAAAGTAGAGAGGAGATATTGATTAATGTGACTCAAAAAAGATAAAAAGATAAAAAGTATAGACTTATTTAATCTTCCCAAACTTGGCTTAATTATGCATTTGAAGCCTTGTTTGGGAACAGGCTAATAGTAACTTTTTAACTATTTGGCTAAAATATGAGCTAAAAAAAATTAGTATGTTTGGGATGACTTTTTGGCTTTTTACGAAAAGATGTGCAAAAAGTAGAGAGAAAAGAAAATCTTTGACTTTTTGGTATGAATTATTGACTTTTTGACTAATTTAATAACTTTTTAACTTTTTAACTAAAAATAAAGGTTCCCAAATGAGACCTGAATATATATATATTTTTTATTTTGTCGCACAACATACATCATCAGGCGTAAATATTACTTGTACACATGACTTTATTATGTAAATCGAATTAAAAAGTACAAAAAAATTAAAAAAATTCATTTAAAAATATTTATACATGAGCTATGTATTGTTTTTTAGTCTAAAAAGTCAAAAAGTTAAAAAATCCTTCCCAAATCAAGCTTTTTAATCCAGGCTAAAATAACCAAAAAATCTAAAAAATTAAAAAATCAAAAAGTCAACCCACTTCCGAAACGAAAGCTGACTACATTAAATTTTTTAACATGACAACATCATAATATCACAAAATAGGAGATGAAGGATTTGAAATCACCCAATTGGCATTGGCAAGAATACTTTGATTTTTGCCTTCTATAGCTATGATTTATGTCATTGAAATTAGAAAAATGCTTTGGAGTTTTAATTATTAAATTCTAAAGTTAACTCTAATGAGTTGATAGTGAATTTCATTTACTGTGATATGATATTTTTGATTTTTTTTTGGGTCATATTATTAGTATTTCATTAGAGTACCAAAATTAATATTTTAAATCATTATCGTTGAAATTATAGTGTAATTAAGCCTCTAAGAAAAAGAACAAAAGAATATTCATTGTAATACATGCACATAATTGACTTTTAAATATATATGAATACACACCACCACTTATATTTGTTTTTGGGTCGTGGTTATTAAAGTCGTTGTCATTGAAATTGTAATTGAAGTGGATGGTGACATAATTGTTGAGATGCTATCGACATACATCACGCTTGCTCCCTTAGAAAACAATACCAACCACTAACAAAGAGAAAAAAGTGCATTTGACAAGTGTGATCTACACTACACGACTTGACTTCTATGTTGATACTTCATTTTAAAACAAAAACGTAACCAAATGAATAAGGTGAAAATTACAACCACATTTATACATAAATTTTAATTTATAAATTTATATTTTATTAAGTTTTAATTAAGTTTTTTAAGATTTTTAAAATTGATTAAATTTTAAATAATGGAAATTATATTTTAAATAATAATTGTTCATCATTTATGATTATATATGAACATGATAATTTGATATTTATTTTGATTTTCAAAACTTTAAAATATAAACTTTTAAATTGTAAAAATTAAAAAAAAATATGTGCAAAAAAAAAAAAATAGTCAGTGTGTTTGGTTTCATTTATCTAAATTCAATTTTTTGAAAATTAAGTTTTTTTTATTTTTAGTGAATATATATATTTTTTAATTTTAAGCAATTTTTTTACTTTTTTAGATGCATTTAGGTGTGTTTAAATAGTTAAAATATTTGTGAAAAAATATTTTAAAAAAGTATTTTTTTTTGAATTTTTGGTATTTAGTGAATTTTTTAAAGATTTTTTTCACAAATATTATACTTTTTAAGTATATTTATGTTAGATATGTCTAAAAATTTAAAAAAAATATATATTTCTTAAAATATTAAAAAAAATCATTGAAAACAAAAAAGATGAAAAATAAAAAAGTAGAATTTTTTTGAAAAGTGTTTTGCTGGAAATCGAAACCAAACAAGCTGAATATATATATATTTTTTTTGAAAAATTTGAAAAAATTGACTTATTTTTTTGTGCAAGACTAAAATCTTTGTGTCTATAAAGGAGCATGATGATGGAATATTGATGTGCAAAACTAAAAAAAAAAATTCAAAAATGAAAAAATTGATAATGTTCTCAGTTTTAAAACTGAAAAAAACTGATAATGTTCTCGGTTTTATTAGATAGTTGAATCAAATCAATAAGTAGAAGGACAAAAACCTTTAATCTCATCCTCTTTTTTTTTTCATCAGATAGTGAAATAATTATCTGAAATATTACTATGTAAAATTGATAATATTCTTAGTTTTAAAAATTAGAAAAAATTGATAATATTATCAATTTTACTAAATAAAACTTATTAGTTTAAAATTTTTTAAATAGAATGTGAGCTACCATAATATTTATAAAAAAAACTTTTAGGTAATTAACTCAAAATTATATAACTAGCACGAGCATGTTTGTTTTTATAGATGAATTGTAAATTTAGCCAATATAAATTAGATTTCTATTGATTTTGTTTTATTTTAATTGATACGCGTGATTTATTAGTGATTGCAAGCATTTGTGATTTAGTTTGCAGTAGAGATGGCAATTTAAAACCGGCCCGATGGGAACCCGACCCTCCGATCCCGAATTGAGTGGGTTTTTCCCGAAAAATACCCCCGACGGGACGGGGATGGTGATTGAAAATCAATCCCCGAACAGATTCGGGCCGGGGACGGGGATCAGTGTTCCAGTCCCGTACCCGGCTCGGCCCCGGCCCCGATCCCCGGCCCGGTTTTATCCCTGATGTTAAATTACAATTTTACCCTTACATATATATATATATATATATATATAAACCAACCAGGTCAGCCCTCTCACCTCTCATTTCTCTCTACCCGTCTCTGTCTCTCATTTCTCTTTACGGTAGACTCTACCTCACTGACTTCTCTCTCTCTCAAATCCATCGCCGAGCCTCGCACCACCACGGCCGACCACCGCCGAGCCTCGCACCACCACATCGCAGCTCTCATCCACTCCCTCTCTCTCGACGAGCCTCGACCACCAGATGAGATCTTTTTTTTTTTCTTTTTTTTTTCAGATCTGTTTCAGATCTGATTCACAATTTTTTTTTTTTTTAGATCTGTTTCAGATCTGTTTCTGATGTTGTATAATACATCCCTTGTGATTAACTTGTATTTTCAGATCTGATTAAATTTATTGGCAGTGATTCACTGCACACAACCCTTGTGCAGACATTAAAATATGGATGTATCAACTTGTATTTTTGGATGATGTTGTTGATGTTGTTGTATATTCTGAGTTGTATTTTCTGATTTTTTCAACTTGTATTTTCTGAGTTGTATATTCTGAGTTGATGTTGTTGTATATTCTGAGTTGTATTTTTGGATGATGTTCTGAGTTGTATTTTCTGATTTTTTTTTTTATTTTTAGCCGGGGAATGCTCGGGGTCGGGGAAACCCGATCCCCGTTGGGGGCGGGGGTGGGGGCAGGGATAGGTTCCCCGTCGGGGATCGGGACCGGGGCCGGGGAAAATTCTACCATCGGGGATCGGGGACGGAGAGTGCGATTCCCGGCCCCACCCCGCCCCGTTGCCATTCCTAGTTTGCAGTACTAAATTCAGTGTATCCTTACTCTGTAGAGGTTCCTCGCCTGTAATAAATAATAAAGAAAATTAACTTCAATTGTCTACTCTTATGTACTTTTAATTGAGAGGTCAGATGATCAATCATTCTTGAAAGGTAAAATTTAATGATTTTTCGTCTATTATAATTTAGGGAGAATTATTTATAAGTTCTATTAAGGGAATTTATTTAAATGTGAAATTTTGTGTAATTTCTTATAAGTTCTATTAAGGGAACTTATTTAATGTGAAATTCTGTGTAATTTTTTATAGAGTTTTAAGTCCTTACTATTATAAAAATAGATAAAGATCACACTTTTTTTGTGTGATGTATGTTATTTAATCACACATTTTAAGTTTTATTAAAGTGTGATCTTTGGGAATGTGATTAAAATGGGTCATTTTTAATCACACATTTTAAGTGTGATTAATAATATTTAGATCACACATTTTAAGTGTGATTAATAATATTTAGATCACACTTTTTAAGTGTGATTAATAACATTTAGATGTGAAAAAAAAAGATATTACACTCACTAGCTTCTCATTTGCTATTGTAAAATTTGAACCATCAACCCTCTTACACCATAAACCTTATACAACACACTCTTTCCATTACACCTCTATAACACCATATAATTATAAATGCAACATATATTATTTATATAGTACATAGACCCGTATTAATATAAAAGTATATATATAAAGATAATTATTTTTTATTGAACATAATTTATGTAAAAATAAATTATTTACCAGAAAAAAAAGAGACCACTTTTGACGACTAAACATAATTTTAGTCGCCAATTCTATACTTTTGGCTACGAATTATTTTTTAGTCATTAAAAATTTAATTCCTGGGCTAAAATTACTACTTTTGGTGACTAAATTTCTTTTTAGTCGCCAAAAAGCCTCACTTTTGGCTACTAAACATCTTTTTAGTCTCCCAATGTCTCAGTTTTGGCTACTAAAATTTTTTTAGTCGGCAAAACCTCACTTTTGGTGACCAAACATCTTTTTAGTCACCCAATACCTCACTTTTGGCTACTAATTTTTTTTAGTCGCCAAAAAACCTTACTTTTGGCTACTAAAATTTTTTTAGTTGATAAAAGCCATATATGGGCAACCAAATAGAGATTTAGTCGCCAAAACCTATACTTTTGGCTACTAAATTTTTTTAGTGGCAAAAAATCTTTACTTTTGGCTACTAATGCTTTTTTAGTCGCCAAAACCTATACTTTCAACGACCAAATGTGCTTTTTTAGTCGCCAAAGATGTTTTTCTTGTAGTGGAGTGTGATTATATATATATATATATAATTACACTTATTTAAAAAGTGTGATTAAAAGTAGTAGTGTATATATAATCACACTTTAATTAGAAGGTGTGATTAAAAAATATATAAATAATCACACTTTAATTAGAATGTGTGATTAAAAAATATATATATAATCACACTTATTTAAAAAGTGTGATTAAAAAGTAGTAGTGTATATATAATCACACTTTAATTAGAATGTGTGATTAAAAATATATATATATAATCACACTTAATTGAAAAGTGACATAAAAAATGAATATTATCACACTCAATCAAATTATTAAAATATCAATCTAATTTTTTTTATCACACTTCCAATAAAAGTGAGATATTTTTTTTTGTCAAAGTGTGATCTTTAACTATTTTTGTAGTAGTGCCTATTTAGATTGGAAGATATTCCACAAGGTCCTATGAATTGTGAGTAAATGGTATTAGTGTATTATTATACCCTTTATATGTTTTCATATTATAGGTCATTTAGCCTATTAAGTTTTTGGTGAGTTTTAGAAAAGTCGAATGTGTACGCGTCGTCCGTGGGAGTAAATGTCGCATTGATCGCGGATTCCAGTGGATTTTGAAAATGTTACTGGTTTGAATGTAGATATGGGTCATGCTGTCGTCAAGATTAGGGCTTGCTTTTGCTGGATTGGACTCTAAGTGTTTGAGGGAAGGATGTAAGGTTTTTTGCTTCTGATATGGCTTTCACAATCTGTTATAGCCATCTGTAGACACCCCATTTTTGACCGTCCTTAAGACTTGGACGTCATCGTTTGTGCACTCAATGATTATGCTTGTTTGTGTTCGTTTTGAGCGTCCGGAGTCTGTAACAAGCCCGCGGGGGGACCTCGCTACAGCTCGGACTCGACTTTCGCAGTCACGGTTCTAAATCTGAACCAAGAGTCTAAATCCGACAAATCGTTTTAGGAAAACTGATTTTTGAAAGAAGTGCCAAACATGGACTGCTTTGCCAGATACAGAGTCGCCACCTAAATATTTTATTTTGGGAAATTTAGGAAACCCTGACTCGGTGCCAAAAGGCCACGTGTCCGTCATCACCAAAGTTGCCTCGGCTCGGGAACTTGGGTACGATTGGGGAAGGTCACTTCGTGAGCACCCCCGCTCGCCCGGTCATAGACCGGCCTCTACTAACCATGATATCAATTTTTGAAAACATTGTGAGTTCTTATTCCGGTTATTAGCCTAGGTTACTATGTGATGCTCACAGCATACAAGTATAGACTGGATCGCCTGAATTGGAACAAAACATTTCATGCTTATTTTTGAAAATGGTTTGCTACCCGCAGGTAGGCTTGAAACATTTTGATGATTCATTCCAATTCAGATAACCCAACCTTCACCCACAGGTATTCAGGCATATATATCAAATAAGCACATAGCCTCATGGTAAGCATGCTATCATGGCATTCACTCACACGCATGCAAGGATGCTAAAGCATAAAGCTTACCGAGTACTCCAAGCCAAAAACAGAAACTACATTAGAAATCATGCATGATCCTAAGTATACAAAAATGCTTAATGCAATACATGCAAAATGCAACTATAGTAGGCTCGGCTATTCTAAGATGGCATATGAAATGCTACAACTAACATGTATTCAACTTGGAATTGAAAGTACAATGCAGTTAGTATGATGCGCCGAGCCCGGTGCATGCAAAACAGATGAATGATGCAAACATGCTGTCATATTGTATGCTAATTTAAACATGCCCTAATCTAACCATCAAAAGCAGATAAATAAAAGGGAGAAAGACGTGGGGTTGGAAGACATACAACACACTCACGCACACTTATTACAGTTGTGCCCTCACTCGGAGGGTCCGAACAAATATACAGTCCAAATATTACAGTCCCCAAATAAAAGAATATTACAGTCCGAAATATTACAAAATTCTAATTAATTAAAGAATTAACTAAGAAAACAAGTAAAACTGACATGCAAGCCAGGGACTGCCTTGCTTCTAGTGGATGATGCATGTCCGGATTGTCTTGCGCGGAAATCCACCGGAATGCCCCAATTAGCCTCTGTTTACACCTGTTCTTGAAATGCGTGTCAAGCCTCGAAAGGTTGCTAATTCTTCATTTTGCTGCAACAGAGAGCAGGAAAGGGGCATAGCAATGTATTTGCACAAATATATGCATGTCTCGATCCTCGTGCCACCAATCACGCATACCGAGGCATGATGGCCGAGGAGTCGAAATGCACAACTCAATATAGGATGAATGCACATGAAACTACAGCTAAAACCTAACTCCATCATGGATAATCCGGAGTGTCGGCGACTGGGGAATTGAGACACATTCCGTCACTCGGAGTACGAAATATACCTCGTTTCCCGTGCCCGGGCTAACTCTTATTCCGGACACGATGCAATATGCATGATATGCATGAAATGCAACTAAGATACAATCCTAACATACTCAAAGCTATGAAAATGAGATGTCTCGAAATGCGTGCACACGGGTACGCAAACCGAGAAAATGGCAGAATGCTATGAAAATGAAATGCCTCGGAATGTGTGAACACGGGCACGCAAACCGAGAAAATGATATGTGTCTCGAAATGTGTGCACGCGGGCACGCAAATCGAGGCGATGATATGTGTCTCAAAATGCGTGCATGCGGGCACGCAAACCGAGGCGATGATATGTGTCTCGAAATGCATGTACGCGGGCACGCAAACCGAGGCGATGGTATGATGTGATGAAATGACAAATGGGCTTATACCAACATGGGTGAGCCTCAGCCACACTCACATAGGATGCCGGTTGATGAAAATGAAGTGCCTCGAAATGCGTGCACACAGGCACGCAAACCGAGGCGACGCTAAAATTATGCGAATGACATGGAAAATGTAACATGGACTTATACTAACATGAGAGAGCCTCAGCCACACTCACATAAGATGCCGCTGGCAGAAAATGAAGTGCCTCGAAATACGTGCACACGGGCACGCAAACCGAGGCGATGACAGAATGATATGAAAATGACATGGAAATGACAAATGGGCTTATACCAACATGAGAGAGCCTCAGCCACACTCACATCGGATGCCGATGGCAAAAAATGAAGTGCCTCGAAATGCGTGCACACGGGCACGCAAACCGAGGCGATGACAGAATGATATGAAAATGACATGGAAATGACAAATGGGCTTATACCAACATGAGAGAGCCTCAGCCACACTCACATCGGATGCCGATGGCAGAAAATGAAGTGCCTCGAAATGCGTGCACACGGGCACGCAAACCGAGGCGATGCTAAAATGTAATAAAATGACATGGAAAATGCAACATGGACTTACACTAACATGAGAGGGCCTCAGCCACACTCACATCGGATGCCGGTGGCAGAAAATGAAGTGCCTCGAAATGCGTGCACACGGGCACGCAAACCGAGGCGATGCTAAAATGTGATGAAATGTGGCAAAAATGATATGCAAGCATACTAATGGAATTTCAGCACTAAAATATGGGGGAAAACAGTCCCGAAATGAAACGAAATGACATGAAATGCAAGGAAACGTCCCGAAATGCAACATTAGGCACCCGAAATGGCCTATAGCTATGCCAAACATGCACAATATGGACATGTAATGCAAAGACAGAAGCTAGACAGTCCCAAAAGATGCACTTTCATAGTTATAAACATGGCCAAACAGCAAATATAGGTAGGGGAAAAATAGTATGCAAGAATACGGTATTTTCAAGAGGTAATGAAGCAAGTGATATAAACAAAACCCAAACTGGAAAATTTCCTTCTACAACACTGAAGATGGACCAAAAATATGAACATTTACAGTATATGGCAGCCTCAAAATCAGTATAAAAATATGCTAAAAATATGATGCAAAACAAGGCTCAAAAGGTGCCATAACATGAAGTATGCAAAATAATCACCAAACAGCCAAAGACCCTTGATAAACTATGTAGAATGGACCAAAATAATAACTTTTCCAGAACTGTAAAATGGCCAAAAACCTAAGCATGGTAGGCTAACAAAACATGCAAGAAAACGAACCGAAAGTGAGATATAACATGAAGTGGCTTATGGAGGTCCCAAAACATGAAAGACCCTAAACAAAACATGAAGAATGGACCAAAACAAGGACCTTTTAAGAACTGTAAAATGGCCAAAAACCTAAGCATGGTAGGCTGCCATTGCATGTAAGAAAGGGGAAGAAAAGAGGGGTATAACTACAAGTGACACATGGAGTCACCAAACAATGTTGAGCCCTTCTCCAATATTGAAGAGGGGCTCAAAATAAGCCTTATATCAGTTTATAACATGCTCAAAAACAGATTTCTCATGGGCCAAAGATAGCATGCAAAATCATGACATACAAGATGATCAATGAAGCAAGTACATTATGGAGGGCTCAAACAGGGTTGAGCCCTTAATGAGAAGTGAAGATGAGCTCAAAATATGGCCCTTTTCAGTTAGGGCCGGAGCTTGAAACCAAAAATAAGAGGGGCTTAGAAATAGATCAAGAAAAAGGGTCAAAAGGTTAAAAGTGTAACTTACCCTTGAAGATTCAAGCTTTTGTTGCTTCTTGGATGGATTTGCAGCTTCTTTTGCCTTCTAGAAACCTTCCTTGCTGCTGGAAGTGAGGTGGTGGTGGTAGAGCTTGGTGGTGTAGAAGGAATGAAGGTTAGGAACTTAGGGTTTTTTTGAAGAATTGAGAGGGAAGAAGATGGAATTGGTTATGGAGCTTTGAAGAGTAAATTTTCTAACCCTTACAAAGAAGGCCACCAGCTGGTTATAAGGGTTCAAAATGGGGTGTAAAGGTGGGGGAGAAGGAGGGCAAAACTCCCCCACAAAATATCCCCCGGATACAGAAAATATCTGGGGGATATTGCCCCACAGCTGTAAAGGGCACAGTGCAAGGAAGCAGGCCGGCCTCACACTTTTGCTGGAGGTGGCCGGCCGGCCACACCCCCTAGCCGGCCGGCTAGGGGTCAAAAGGGTCAATGTGATTTTCTGGCCGGCCAGCTACTGGGGAGGTACCCCTATGTGTGTACAACACAACCATGTAGTTGAAATTCCAAGAAAGTGGGCCCAAGGGGTTCAACAATGGCTCGGAAAGAGGGGGTCAAAAGGGTCAAGTTGACTTACTGGCCGGCCATGAACTTTTAGTGGCCTCTCAGGTGTGTAGATCACAGATATGTGGTTGAAAGTTCGAGAAAAAAGGTCCAAGGGGTTCAACATTAGCCCGGAAGAAAGGGGTCAAAAGGGTCAGGTGACCTTAATGGCCGGCCACCAACTTTTAGTGGCCTCTCAAGTGTGTAGATCACAGATATGTGGTTGAAAGTTGGCAACACTAGCTCCAAGGTATTCAACATTAGCCCGGAAGTGCGAAAAACGGGCGCCGGGAGGCTCCGGAAGAGAGATAACTGGTTGTTGCAACAATTGCTGGCCTCCCACCCTTCAGTGACCTTCCTAGTGATAAAACAGAGGTACCTGCCAAAAATGAACGAAAACCGTTGCAAAACGAATGTTCCGGGGCCAAAACACGCAGTTCGGGGTCCCGAAAATGGGCTGTTAAGCACCGAAAATGGTATTCGACCTCGAAGTGGGTTTCTCAGCCCCCAGTGTCCCTCAAAAGGGATGAAATAAGATGTATGCCAAAAATCAGAGCAATAGGAGATGGTTAAGCGGTCCCGAACCGAGGCACACGGCCTGACGGCTCCGAAAATCGGGAACCGGACTCCGAAATGGGCAAAATGGCCTACGGCCACCAAATGTAGCCTATGGACATTGAGAGATGGTCTACGAGACCTCTCCCTTCCCTCGGGAAAAGAAACAGAGAAAATCGAGTCTGGCTCGCAAACCGAGACAAGGCACAGAAAAGGGTTCGGAAGTCTGGAGGCGGGGCTCGCAGCCGCGACTCTGAAACTTCTGAACGAGCATATTATGCAACATCACCTAGCGCTCAATCGGTGACGTATGAGTCTTAAGGTCGGTCAAAAATGGGGTGTCTACGGTTGCCCCTCTTTGACAGAACTCGGAAGTCACAAGTGACGGGAGTGAATGTCAAAGCCCAGAGACGACCCATTTTTGACAAGGCCGAAGACTTAGACAAACATACTGGATAAACAGAGATGCGCCCGCAGGCATGCCCGCAGGCAGGGGGGCAAAATGCAAATGATATGCAAGAAGCCGAAGGTAACCCAATGATCGTGCAAATGCAGCAAGCTGTAATGAAGCAAGTATTCGCAAATAGATGCAACAGTTTTAAGCAAGAATGCAAAGCAACAACTACATTTCATGCAGTTAAGAATGCGGAGGATTATTCAATCCCCGCCACGTCTCACACGGAGAAGATACAATATCTGCGCGATTCGTCTGGTCGCACCAGCTTCAATTGAACCGTACATACAATATCGTGCCTGCAAAAGAGAGAAATTGCAACAAACACAATATGCTAACAATATGTATTTAATGTGACTTCGAAAGTTCGACATACGCAGTGTCGGTGAGTGAATGCATCGCAATGCAAGAATGGAACATGCATGACAACGCATGCTCAAACACAGAGGCATGCCAATAACAAGAAATGCGCATGACAATGTGAGTATGCTCATGAGAATGCAAGATAATGCGCACGATAGTACAAAACTAGTATAAATCAGGGTGTTCATTTGTCAGGAATTAGCGAGTACGGAAACGCGTGTTTCGGCGAAGGCAACTCAATCGCGGCCTCCGATCCGCTTCTTTGAAATGTTACCACTCATTCAAAAAGGATACACTTTGATTTCGATGAATGAAGATAAGACACATGTCAGAACTTGAAACCGAAGTCCCGACGGAGCAATTTCGCGACCGGAAGTGTACTTTTCTTGAACTTTTTCAGGTCCCGGGAACTCCGATTTTCCTCAAAATTTGCAGAGAGCTAGGTGAGCATGTGAGGATGATGGCCGGCCGTTTATCTTCCCAAGGGGAGGTGGCCAACCGGTTTCCACAAAAGTAGATGGCTGGCCGGCCATTTCTGCAAAAAGCAGATGGCTGGCCAGCTAGAAATAGGGGCCGGCCGGCCATGCCCTTTTTCCGGGGGCATTTTGGTCTTTTTCCTTCCTTTTTGATGCTCTTGCAATCCAAGGCTTGAGGCCTATAAATGGCAGCCGAACCTCACTTCATTTCTTGCCTCTTTCAACACTTTTCTCTCCAGTTTTGAGTTTTACGCGCGTTTTCCAACGCCCCGCGCAAATTGTTTTCGCAAAAACACTCAGTTTTAAACACTTTGGAGCGATTAAATTCCGGCTTCGGAGCTTCCTTTTGCATTTTCACCACTTGAGGTAAGTTTATCTTAATATTTGGAATATTTTCTCGGGAGTTGACTTTTGTTGACTTTTTATTTCCCGAGAGTTGACTTTTGTTGACTTTTTCCAATTTTGGCCCATTTTGCTCATTTTTGCTCCCCTTTTGCAGATTCCTGAAAATGGCGGGTACTTCTTCCCATGGCGGAGGTTTTCCAGGTGCCGGAGATGATTTCGATCCCATGACTCTACCTCCGAGGACCCGACCTTTCATTCCCGGGAGGTACCGTCCGCCAGCTCACGTCCTCCCGCGTGCCGTCTTCCGTCATTTTACCAGCTTTGACGAGCGAGCACCCGTGGATCTGCTTCTCAGAGAGCCGGAGCAGCATCTCTCTCACGAGGCCCGAGAGGTATTTACCTTATCTTCTGTATTTTACATTTCGCACCTTTGCCATGCTTGAACATGTAGTTTCAACACTTGAATTTCTGAACACTCGGCTCATTAATTAATTGCGAACACACAGCCCACATTAGAACACACGGCTCAAATTTCAAATTCTCTGAACACGCAGCCCAGGTAGATAGTGAACACGCAGCCCACAAATTAGCTGAAAGTTGAACACGCAACTCAAATTTCAAATTCTCTGAACACGCAGCCCAGGTAGATAGTGAACACGCAGCCCACAAATTAACTGAAAGTTGAACACGCAGCTCAAATTTCAAATTCTCTGAACACGCAGCCCACAAATTAACTGAAAGTTGAACACGCAGCCCAAATCTCAAATTTTCTGAACACGCAGCCCAGGTAGATAGTGAACACGCAGCCCACAATTAACTGAAAGTTGAACACGCAGCCCAAATCTCAAATTTTCTGAACACGCAGCCCAGGTAGATAGTGAACACGCAGCCCACAAATTAACTGAAAGTTGAACACGCAGCCCAAATCTCAAATTTTCTGAACACGCAGCCCAGGTAGATAGTGAACACGCAGCCCACAAATTAACTGAAAGTTGAACACGCAGCCCAAATCTCAAATTTTCTGAACACGCAGCCCAGGTAGATAGTGAACACGCAGCCCACAAATTAACTGAAAGTTGAACACGCAGCCCAAATCTCAAATCTTCTGAACACGCAGCCCAGGTAGATAGTGAACACGCAGCCCACAAGTTAACTGAAAGTTGAACACGCAGCCCAAAATTCAAATTTTCTGAACACGCAGCCCAGGTAGATAGTGAACACGCAGCCCACAAGTTAACTGAAAGTTGAACACGCAGCCCAAAATTCAAATTTTCTGAACACGCAGCCCACAATTAACTGAAAGTTGAACACGCAGCTCAAATTTCAAATTTTCTGAACACGCAGCCCAGGTAGATAGTGAACACGCAGCCTACAAATTAACTGAAAGTTGAACACGCAGCCCAAATCTCAAATTTTCTGAACATGCAGCCCAGGTAGATAGTGAACACGCAGCCCACAAGTTAACTGAAAGTTGAACACGCAGCCCAAAATTCAAATTTTCTGAACACGCAGCCCAGGTAGATTTTGCAAGTAGCTTATTTCACTTCATCGGCACACAGCCCAAACTTCATTTCATTGGCACACAGCCCTTTTTCATTTCATTGGCACACAGCCCATTTCATTTCATTATTGACACATGTATTCATTCTGAATGCAGGGTAGTTCCCGCAGTGTGCGGGGGTATGGTTCCACTGCAGCGAGGGATTGGTACGCTGAGCTCCCGGAGGGCGTCAGAGACTTGGTAGATTTGGCGGGGTTCGGCCCCTTCTGTGTCGGGTTGTCACGTTGTCCTGCCAGGAGGACGCTGATGGCAGCCTTGGTAGAGAGATGCTGGGACACCACCAATTCCTTCCATTTCTCTGCTACCGGGGACATGACCATGACCCCTTTTGATTTCGCTGTATTGACCGGCCTTGACGTCGGAGGTTGGTCCATCCCCTACGACGAGGACATGGGCGAGTGGGAGGCCGCCTGGATGTATTTATTGGGGGCTCACCCACCTGTTGACAGGGTCTCTGGGAGAGTCCGATACACTTGGTTCTCTTCCCATTTTCGGCGGGCAGAGATGGTGCCCGAGACTCCCGAGGAGACAGAGCAGTATGCTCGTGGCTTCCTGATGTTCCTCTTCGGGACTACCCTGTTCGCCGACAGAGGGAACACCATTGGGCTATACCTGCTGAGCGCTCTGGTTGACCTATCACAGGTCAGTAGATATGATTGGGGTGGCGCTGGCCTGGCTACCCTTTACTTTTACATGAGCGCGACCTCCCGCGGGCGGGGTGATTTGCTTGGCGGCTACTGGAGAGCCTGGGAGGTACTTTCTGTCCCCTTGATTTACATTTCTGCTTCTCATTACTTGTACATCGCATACACAGCGCACTTTTACAGTCTGTATTTTGCTCTCAGCATTTCGTACTTACATTCTGCACTGCTTCTCTCAGCTATGGGTTTATGTATACTTCCCATCATTAGCCCCAGAGCTGGAGGTGGTAGGGATTCCCGTGACTCCATATTCATTGATATTTGAGGGCCCGCACCGGCCGAGGCCTCGAGAGACCCTCCTTCGCCTGCGACAGTATTTCGACACGGTGCGACACTCAGAGGTACCCCAGAACTTTCAGTTCTTTTTGTTTTCATCTTTGATTTGCTCTGTATATTCTTGATTTCTGATCGGTTTATGCATTTGTCATCCGCAGATTACATGGCAGCCTTGGGCGCCCCTGGGTGATGATCTCCGACTTCAGTATACCGGAGCATCAGGCATCTCCCAGTATAGGGTCCTACTTGAAGGGCCGGTTGGCAGGGCATGGTTCCTGGGGGAGCGCTTTCTGCGCCAGGTATGGGGGTATCTTTCTCAGGATATTCCCGCAGCACCCCCAGCTAGTATGCGGACCGCTGACAAGCTCTCTTACTCAGAGGTAGTTGGCGCCATGCTGGGTACTGAAGCCTTACTATATACTGAGGAGGGGGACTACGCCACCTACCGTCACATATATTTGATGCCCCCATTGACGGAAGCTCGTATCCCGATGATGAGGCCTGCCGGTACGTCATCCTCGGATCAGGCTCAGGCTCGAGCTACAGACATCCCTTCTTCTAGCAGGGCTGGCGCATCTAGAGGTGGGAGTAGACCGTTTCCTCCGACTCCGTCGATTCATCCTCATGTCGGATGGCCAGATATGCCTACTGAGTTGATGGCGTGGCAGTATGGGGCTAGCTCTCCGACTCTGATTCCACTAGAGCCTCCGATGCCCAGTGATCGATACACCATTGATCCGGACTCACCGCCGGTATGCTCCACTTTTCATTCATCATTCAGATGTTTAGACACTCTTCTGTTCACTGATGATTACGAGCTCATTTTTGCAGCCATCGCGAGGATACATGGAGGAGGTGGTTGGACTGGTGGCCACACTCGAGGGCATGGTCCTACGCAGGGAGGCACAGTTGTCTGTTGCGGGCATTCAGGTACCCTTCAGTTTTCTGGCATTTATCATACTTCTGATGACACGCTGATTTCTACTGCATCGATAGACTATTTGTGTAGAGCACATCTGACACACACCCCTCTTGTACACTGTATTTACATGCATTCACTTTATGTAGCCTTTGCTTGTATCTGCATCTGATGTATATATTTGAACTGATGCATTTGAATTGAACTTTTTGTTTTCAGATGCCCTCATGGTCCGGCCAGCCGCAGACTAGGCCATCCGGGCCTCATTGGGGAGCTGGGCCATCTCAGCCTTCCAGAGGATCTGGGCCATCTAGGCCTTTCCGAGGAGCTCGAGGAGGGCCTGTCCGCAGACGCAGGGCTCATGTTGTGGAGGTGGAGCCTGATGAGGAGGAGGAGGAGGCTACCGACCGTCAGTTCGAGACATCTGTTGAGGAGGGAGGCTCCGGTTTTGGCTCGGGGAACAGAGGCGAGGCTGAGGAGGATCTTGAGGATGACGGCTCCGACTCAGATGATGGTGTGGAGGTCGTCCCGCAAAAGAGGACGAGGCGTGCTTCTCGTTCCCGCTCCCGAGGACTTTGATGTTGTTATTTCCTGCTTTATTTTTCTTTTTGCTAGTAGTTTGTAGCATTTTGCACATTGTTAGGCAGTTTTATTTTTTGTAAAACTTGTACCTTTGTATGTTGTAAAGCATGATGAAATGAAATAGCTTTTGAAAAGATGTTTGTATTTTTAGCATCGTATCGCATCAATTTATTTTGCACACAAATAAAATTGAATGGAAATGCGCATTGTGTAATCACCCAGTCAGGTAGTGAACCGACGCAACAAACTAAGCAACTCAACTTACTAAGATATAACAGGACCTTAGAAAGTTTACAACTCGATAAGCAAAATGCAATAACGTAAATAAACAAGGCTTTAACAAAAATTGCTTAAACAGAGAGCAATGACTCAAAAACACAAAACACGTCCGCTCGACAAACAACTTGATAAGCAAAACGACAACTCGATAAACAAAACTTAACAACAACAAATGTGTACTTCTGATGATCTGGGCATCGGAACGCATCCGAAACGGAGGGAGATGAAGGCCTTTGATTCTCCCGTTGCCTGGAAATGCTTGGAATTCTCCCTCGAAGGGTAAAACAGGGTCAAGGAGATACACTGCAGCATTGCCAGCCATCCTTGGGAGCCGGCCGGCCATTTTTGGTGGAGAGAGACAGCTGGCCGGCCATTTCTGAAAAAGTAAATGGCTGGCCAGCCAGAAAAAGTAGCTGGCCGGCCATTTAGTCCTGCAGCCACCAGATTTTTGACACGTGTCCCCGTGAATAGTGTTTTTCTTTCTATATAAGCCTCAACTTCGGGAACATTCATTTTATCTTAGTTTTAGGCAAAGATGGAGGCATTTCTTGCGGAAAATATCATATCTTGGATCTCTTCTCTAGATGGCTCGGAAAAGCTGAATTTCCGGAGTTTCGGCTTGAATGCACTATTCACGCTGAGCCGTACTCCGTTACATCTCCCTTTTCTACACGCCGCGGCAAGGTTCTGGAATCCAGTGACGCATGTTTTTAGCTTTGGTGGTCAAGAGATGTGCCCCACTTTCGAAGATTTTCAAGTTTTGATGGAGTCCGAGTGTTCTGAAGTGATCTTGCCCCAGTTTCGTTTTGGTCACGCCCAGGCTTTAGGGCGGATGTGTGGGCTCACAGCGCATGACGCTCGATCTCTGATCTGCAGTGGAGAGCTGGACATCCTCGGCTTGATCCACCGTTTTTCCGACGCTGGTGACCGCAGCAACCATTATTGGCAGGGTTTCCGGCAACACGCCCTCTGCTTATGTTTGTTGTCTCACTTTCTGCTTTCCTCGGGCTTTGGCGGGGCTAGCATTCGCCTGATTGAAGTCGCCCAAGGTTTGAGAGAAGGAAAGAGCTATATTGCCATGACCTTGGCCGAGACATTGATGGGTTTAGATTCTGTCTATCGCCGGGAGGCGACTAGGTTTGCCGGGAGTCCACTGCTACTGCAGGTAATGTTTCCCACCCGACCTCACATATATATATTTGCTCACATCATTCGGCCCTCAGGCTCGGTTTTTCTCACAAAACCCTTGTCTTACTTTTCTCTCATCGTACATCTCTCTATTCTTTATTCTCTCATTTTCCATCCCTCCCCTAGGTATGGTTAATGGATAAATTGCAGGTTGTGGACTCTTGCCCTGCTTATTCAGCTCGAGGCTACTTCTTTCGGCAGCGCCTAGTCAATGCTCTTGACGAAAGGTGGTGGTTCGGTTGGATGTGCAATTTGTCCGCAGACGGCATTGCTTGGCGTTGTCCTTGGCTCAACCTCCCGGCAATGAGCTATAGTATGTCTCGGCTGATTGGGATCCAACTGATTGGTCTAACCCATTGTGTATTCTATTTTCCGTTCCGGTTTCTGCGTCAGTTTGGCCATGATCAGACCTGTCCACCGGAGGGGATTGAGTACCCAGCTGCTTTCCCGATCCGGGGTGCACAGCTTGCCCGATATGCCACGGCATGGAGGACGAGAGAGCTCCTGGCCCCCGCTTCTTCTTTCAGTTGCACTTTGTCCGATGAGTGCGTGGATTGGCTCAATGAGGAGGCACAGGTTGGGCCCAGCTTGGCATCAGATGTTCCGTCCAGCTCTGGGAGGGGACGCAGAGATACTTGATTCAACTATGCCCCAAATTTATTGCTTTATTAGTATTTTCAAGTTTTCTTTATGAATGTACTCAAAAAAAGCAACTTCAATTGTAATGCAAGAGCAGGAGAACTCTATTTTGAAATCAATGAAATTGAAAGTTATGGTACTGAAAATTTTCCACTTTTGGTCCAAAAATGGTCTTAGTCGTAAAAAGATTGATTTGAACAAAGTCAACTTTCATTAAAACTTTTCAAAACTATTTTCGATGTGGATCAGAATTGGACACACCGGAAATCTGTCACTGAGATGCACAACCCCAGATCCCTGCAACTAGAAAGTTGCCCCTAGTCTGAAGAACAATGCGGCACTTCATAGCAATGGAAAGTTGCCCCTAGTCTGAGTAACTTTGCATCGTCGCGGCAACGGAAAGTTGCCCCTAGTCTGAATAGCACTGTACCGGAGATCACGATAAATGTTGATGGATAGAGATGACTGAGGTGATCAAGATGGACAGAGTTGATCGGGAAAAAGTTTATGACTGAACTTCAAGGTGAAGCTGCCTACGTATCCCAAGGATGGGAATCAAGCCTTACGTAGTTCAGGCTAAGGTTCACTCGAGTATTTTCACTCTCCTTTTGCGCTCTAACTTTTGCCAAGGCCGCCCTTTGCGGGTTTTCAACCTTGCGAGCTCAGTTTTTATATTTTATATTTTTTTTGTGCTCTGAATTTTGCCTAGGTCGCCCTTTCGGGTTTTCGGCCTAGCGAGCCTCTCAAGGATAGTATTTCTTCAACTTGTCCATATTGACCGGTTGTGAGAACTCCAAGCCATCTAGATCCATCAGAACCACAGCCCCACCTGACCAGATAGCTTTGATGATGTAAGGACCAGTCCAATTGGGTTTGAACTTGCCCCTTGGGTCGTGGATGGGAGCTCGGTTGTCTTTGAGCACCAAATCTCCTTCTTTCAGATTCTTGGACTTAACTTTCTTGTTGAAAGCCCGGGTAATTCTGCGTTGATAGCCTTGGATGTGGTACAGTGCTTTCAGTCTTCTTTCATCAAAGAGCATGAGTTCTTCGAATCTACTTTGCTGCCAATCTGCCTCGGCTACTTGGCATTCAGCCAATACTCGTAACGACGGAACCTCAATCTCAATGGGTAGAACAACCTCCATTCCATAGACTAATGAATATGGAGTTGCTCCAGTAGAAGTTCTGATTGAAGTCCTATAGCCCCACAGAGCAAACGGCAGCTTGTTTGGCCAATCTCGATAGGTTTCCACCATCTTCTGTAGTATATGCTTGATATTCTTGTTGGCGGCTTCAACCGCTCCATTGGTCTGCGGCCTGTATGTAGATGACTTGTGAAAAGCCACATTGGATTTCTCCAACAAGTCTATCACTTCTTTCTTGAAGTGGGAACCATTATCTGAAATTATCTCGTTTGGCACCCCGTAGCGACAGATGATATTGTTCCTGATGAACTTTGCAACGTGCGACGCCTTCAACACCGCGTATGATTGGGCCTCGACCCACTTTGTGAAATAATCTATCGCTACTAGGATAAACTCATGCCCGTTTGACCCCTTCGGGGTAACAGCTCCGATCACATCAATTCCCCAGACTGAAAAAGGCCATGGCGAAGTCATGTGGTACAGTTTTGACGGCGGATGTTCATGCGGTTTGCATGAATTTGACACTTGTGGCATCGCCGAACAAAGCTAATACAATCCTCCTCCATGGTTGACCAGTAGTAGCCTTGTCTGAGGATCTTTCTGGCCAGCATTACTCCATTCATGTGTGCACCGCACTCCCCCCCATGGATGGCTTCCATCAGGCGTTTTGACTCTTCAGCTTCTACACAGAGCTTATGCATTCCCAGATGACCCCTTTTGTACAAATTTCCCCCGCAGATAACGAATTGAGCAGCCATTCTTCTGACAGCCCTCTTATCTTTGGCATTTGCCCCTAGTGGATATGTCTCCTTTTCTAAGAAGTTCCAGATGTCGTAGTACCAGGGGTTGCCGTCTTGAACCTCATCTATGGCGGAAATCGACTCGTATGCCGGCACGAACTTCTGATCAATAATGACTGGACGCATCCGGACTCCGGACGGGATGTCTATCATAGAAGATAGAGTTGCTAGTGAATCTGCAAACCTGTTGTTCTCTCTTACGAGGTGGGTGAATTTTAGCTTTTCAAACCGAGGAATTAGCAAATCTAAGGTTTGGTGGTAGATTATCATCCTTTCCTCCTTGACTTTCCAATCTCCTTTTGCTTGAGACACAACAAGGTTCGAGTCCCCAATGACGTCCACTCGTCTTGCCCCTAGTTCCAGGGCTGCTTCCAGGCCAGCAATACATGCCTCATACTCTGCTTCGTTGTTGGAAACCTTGAACCGGAGCTTGAATGCTAAGGGGATACGGGAATCGTCAGGCGCTATCAGCAACACCCCTATCCCATACCCATACTGGTTTGACGCTCCATCAAAGTACATCGTCCAAGTTTCATCTTCGACGTGCAGAATGGCTTCATCTGGGAATAAATACTCAATCGCTTCATCCCCCTCAACCGGGTGGTCGGCAAGGAACTCCGCTACCGCTCTGCCTTTTACTGATTTGCGCGTTACATACTTCAAATCAAATTCGGAGAGCAACAGCAGCCATCGAGCTAGCCTACCCGTAAGTGCTGGTTTCTCGAAGAGATATTTGATGGGATCCAAACGCGAAACCAACATTACTGAGTGGGCTAACAGGTAGTGCCGCAGCTTCCTGGTTGCCCATACCAAGGCCAAACAAGCCTTCTTCAGCGGCGTATAGCGGGTCTCGTAATCCAGCATCTTTTTGCTCAGATAGTATATGGCCCTTTCCGCTTTGTCTTCCGATTCTTGCGCGAGCATGCAGCCCATGGTAGTCTCAGTTACCGAAAGATACAGTATCAACGGTCTCCCCGGCTCTGGCGGTGACAACACGGGTGGGTTCTGTAGATACTCTTTGATCTGCTCAAAAGCTGCTTGACATCGGCCGTCCCATTGGAATTTCTTTCCTTTCTTCAGGAGACCAAAAAGTGGTTCACAAGTCAAGGTTAATTTAGAAATAAACCGTCTTATGAATTGCACTTTACCCAGAAAGCCTCGCATCTCCTTTTTAGTCCTTGGTGGTGGCATTTCTAAGATGGCCTTGATTTTGGAAGGGTCGACCTCGATGCCCCTTTGTGTGATCAGAAACCCTAGCATCTTCCCTGCTGTAACACCAAACGTGCATTTCTGGGGATTCAGTCGCAGTCGAAACTCTTTGATCCTTTGAAAGAATTTTTGTAAGGCGGTGTAGTGGCCCTCTCTATCTTTGGACTTGACAATCATGTCGTCCACGTACACCTCGACCTCTTTATGGATCATATCATGCAATATTGTAGTTGCTGCCCGTTGATACGTAGCTCCAGCATTTTTCAACCCGAATGGCATCACTCTATAACAATATGTACCCCACGGGGTAGTGAACGCAGTCTTCTCCCGGTCTTCGGGTGCCATCACTATCTGGTTATAGCCTGAGAAACCATCCATAAACGAAAGCAAGGCATGTCCTGCCGTGAAGTCTACCAATTCATCGATGTGCGGCAAAGGGAAGTCGTCTTTCGGACTGGCCCTGTTCAAATCTCTGAAGTCTACACAGACCCGAATTCTGCCGTCCTTCTTCGGCACCGGAACTATGTTGGCCAACCAAGTTGGATATTCAGATACCAGCAGGAACCCTGCGTCAATTTGCTTGGTGACCTCTTCCTTAATCTTGAGGGCCCAGTCCGGGCGAATCCTTCTGAGCTTCTGTTTGACAGGGCGGGCCTCTGGATCAAGAGGGATCCGGTGCTGTACAATCTCAGGATCGATTCCAGGCATGTCTTCATAGGACCACGCGAAAACATCTTTGAAATCTTTTAATAAAGCGACTAAGCGCTCGCGCTCCTCTGAAGACAACGTGGACCCGATCTGGACCAGCCGGGGGTCCTTCTCAGTACCAACATTCACAGTAGTGATTTCATCCATTAATGGTTTAACAAATCTTTCCTGCTCTTGATCAATTAATCGTTGCAAAACTGGGGGAATTTCTTCCTCGCTGTTTTCATCAAAATTTTGAAAATACTGATTTAAGCAATAAATCATAGGCACAGAAAAATACTCGGAAACCACATCCATATCATTCTCATTAAATACTTCCAAGCCGTCAGATTCCTCTGTTACAACAGACTCAAAAGAAAATGAAAAAGACGACCTAGACAGGACTGTGGCATCCGGGTTATCACCCCCAGGAATACCGGACTCAGACTCAGTCGAGCTGGAATCTGATTCCGACGCAGAAGATTCGGTAGAATCAGATTCCGGCTCACTACCTGACCCGGAACTGCTAGATAAAAAGCCTTCTTCATACTGCCAGATGAGAGAAGGTGCGATAGATGCATCCAAGATCGGCGCTGGAAAGCCCGCAGCTATTTCATCTCCAATCACAGAAACCAAAGAGTTATCCCCCAAGCACTCTTGGCCGATCGGAGGATCTGATAGTAGACTCGCCAGTGCTACCCCCATTTCAAGCTCTGTGCTCTCAGGATCCACTGCTTCACATTGCTCAACCTCAGTTGGTGGGTCTGTCTGCGCTTCGGCAACGTCATCTCCAGATAATTGTATGTCGAAGAAGATTTCAAAACCAGGCACGCGCTTCCCCTCCGCGTTTTGCCATGGCTCCGGGAAGCCGCAGAATGGAAAATCTTCCCCCTCCCGGACGAAACGTCCGTTTAGGATACCCCAGATGGGCCTGTGCATTAAATCAAATGGCTTCCCGGCCTTCTTTGCCCTGGCCCTTCCGGCCATTTCTTTCCCTTTCCTTACCCAATCCTCCTTGGTGGGCAGATAACCCAGTCCAAAGGCGTGGGGGTTGTGCGGCACTTCGGCCAATACTGAGACGCCTTTCCGGCCGCTTCTCCCTAATCCCATCCCAGGGGTATGCTTTAGCTTGTTCATGAGGTATATGGATTGTGCACTAACATACATGCCCTCATTCGCAGCCATGACATTCTGCACCACTTGAGCCTCGGCCAAAGTGAACCCCGATAAAAATACATCCTCTGTGCCGTGCTCAATCTCCAAGACAGGTGTTGACACCTCCGGCGGCGGATGGATTGATGAATTTCCGAAAACTATCGCTACCCCTTTCCCGTGGGGGTACTTTAGCATCTGATGTAGAGTGGAAGAGACTGCTTTGACCTGGTGCAACCACGGTCGCCCCAAAAGTAGGTTAAAGGTTGCGGGAACGTCCAAGATATGAAATTCGATGCTGTGTTGTCCTGGACCAACCTTAGTTTGAATTTTAACAGCCCCCATCACCTCTCTGCTGGTATTATCGTATGCTCTGATCACTTGGGTGGTTGGGACGAAATCCACGGGCTTCAACCCGATCGCATATGCCGTTCTGGTCGGGCAGACATTAATCGCAGACCCGGTATCAACAAGTACCACCGGTGTCCACTTATCTCTACATTCCATAGAAATATAGAGAGGTTTGTTATGGTTTGTACCCTCAGGCGGTAGCTCCTTGTCCGAAAAGGTTAATGCCGGGGAACCTCCTCCCGGAAAAACCAGGCCAACCAGCTGTTCAGGCGTGGTGTCTATGGAGAGTTTGGACTTGTCCATAGCAGATAGAACAGCTTCTCTGTGTACTCGTGACGCCATTAGCAGTCCCCAGATGGAGATGTCTGCTTGTATTTTTTTTAATTGTTTCGGCACAGCTTCATCCTCAATCTGCTTCTCCTTCTGTCTTTCTGCCTCTCTATCTTTCCCGGATGCCTCGGGTTGGTCCAGGTGTGGGGGCTTGAAGTACCGCCCACTTCTTGTCATATGGTCCACTTCATCGAGGTACCAAGTATCATCCGGCTGGTTATTCCCCCAGTCTTCATTCGTGTGGGCAAGACACAAGTCGTCATCTTCCCACCACATCCCGCTAGCGGCCAACAGACACCTGTCTGGCTCCGGTCCACTCGCACTCTCAGTGCTCTCTGTCCATATGCTCGCAGCATTGTTTGTCTTCGTGCACACAGCACTTTCAGTCCCCTCAGGGCCTTTTGCTTTTCTAATTCTCTCAGCCTCCTCAAACTTTTCTTGTTCTAGCTGCGTCAGTACAGCTGTTTGTTCAACAGTTCCTACATCTGTAATGCCCATATCACGAGCGGAATTCTTTACACCGGCGCTCTCCGGCGGTACAACTTGATTTTCGGCCGTTCCGGCCACAACTGATATTTCTACCCCTGCCGGGCTCTGTTCTGATTGGGCTTCCCCCACTGCATCCGGTTGATCTTCGAGCCATCCCGTGGCCTCCTCTAATTCCTCATAATCATACCAATTAATTGACGCCTCCCCCAGTTCCTGGTCATCAAGAAGTTGCAGGTTGGCAAAGTCCTCCCTGCAGTTGTCAGCTCATCTGTCCATAGCCCAGATCTATCCCCCCGGATCATGCATAGCTCTCCTGTCTCTGGCAATTCTACACTTAGCCCAATTCGGCTCGTTGATAGGATGTGCTTGCTTGGATCATAGGCTCCCCCGACAAAATTCTGTCCAGTTTCAGATTCAACAATCTCATTTCCTCCCAAAATCTGCCCTGCCCTGTCTTCGACGGTCACCACCACCGGTTCTGTTTGGGTTTTGGAGATGTCCACCATGCACAAGAAATCAGTGCAATCGGGAAGGAGCACCTCTGGCTTGGGTAGGTGGGTGGGCATAATGTAGATGCTAGGATCGTAAGATGCGACCCCAGTCTGGATAAAGTTAATTCTTTTGGGAGGAGGAGCTTGGTTATGTGATGGGAGAGGGTTGGTTGTAACATTGGGTTGATCGAGAGGTGCGATCACCTGTTTGTCAATAAGATCTTGGATCTCATGACGCAGTCTGTAACAACGGTCGGTGTCATGACCGTGTTGTTGGTGGTATGCACAGTATTTTGACGGGTCGTAAGAGGGTGGGAGTGGATTCGGTAATGGCTTTGGTTCTAGGGGTTTTAAATGATTCTTTCTGATCAGTATTCCCAGAACTTTGGTCAGAGGCATGTATAGTGGGGTAAAGGTTCTTTGGCCTCGTGGTTGGAATCGGTTGTTGGCTTGTGTGTTGCTTCCGGACGCGCCGGAGAAAGGTGTGGCAGTCATAGGTCTTGGAGGGGGAGGGGGAGTGGTGGTGACCATACCAACTTCCGAGGCTCTCGTATTTGCAGCGCCGCTCGGGCCTGCATTGTTATTGCGATTGAAGGTCCTCCTCGGTTGTTCTCTGTCCTGGTCAAACAGACCTTGCCTCATAGCATCTTCTATTTGCACCCCCATATCATGTAAATCTGCGAAAGTAGGAAAGGGGACTACAATCATTCTCTGCATTAATTTCGGGTGGAGATTGCGCACAATCATCCGAATTTGATCTTTGTCAGTAGGCCTTAAAGTCATTGTTGACGCCTTTGCCCTCCATCGGATCACAAAGTCCGAGAAAGATTCCTTGGGCTCTTGTCTCGTCGTCTCAAGATCACGGGTTGTGATCTCGATCTGAGTGTTGTATGAATATTGTGTGACAAAGGCCTCAGCCATCTCATCCCAATTCTTCTTCACTTCATCTGGTAATCTTGCGTACCAATGGGAGGCCACACCTGACAGGGTTCGGCCGAATAGTGAGAGTTTCTGTGGTCGTGTTAGGCCCATTGGCCGCAAGACGTCCGCAAACAGTCGGATATGGACCATGGGGTCGCCAGTCCCGTCAAAACGGTCGATTTGTGACATTTTGAACCTATCGGGGAGTGTTATGGCCTCCTCGGTATATCCATCCCCGATATCTGGCATAGCCTTGGCCCCTTGGGATTTCTTAAAGAGTTTCTCCAATTTGCTCAATTTCAGAGCCGTATGATCAACCTCGACCTCGGATGGAGAGTCCGGGTGATTGGATGTATGAACCTTGGACAGTTGTGGTGGAATCAGGGGCGGAGCTGGCCCCGTTGGAAGACTTGTGTCCTCTTGTAAAATTTGGACAGTTGGTACAGTGTTCTGGGTATTCGGAGGAATATTCTGAACAACAGGTGCCTGCTCAGGTATTGGGGCTCCTGCCGGAGGAGGGATTGTTTGTGAAGGAGACGCCGTATTCTGTTGTTGCAGTCTGGCGATCAGCTCAGCCTGTTGGGCCATGACTGTGGCCTGCTGTTTGGAGAATTCCGCTTGACGGGCGGCATCATCGTGCATTTGCTTCATACTCTCCTGCATCTGGCGCATCAAAGCCTCCATCCCTGATGTATTCGGTTGATCCATCTGTCTAACTGGTATGTCTATTTCTACAGCAGTAATTGAGACCTCAGTCCTGTAGTCCTCTGATAAAGTAACCCACTGTTCTGACAATCTTTGTTCTGACGTACTGCGCCTTTTTGGCTTCCTTCTGGTAACAGGGGGTAGAGAACGGAACACTGGCTGTCCGTCGATTAGATCCTCAGATCGGTGGAGTCGACGACCTCGTGTCCAAGGTGCTTGGGGAATGCCTGTTGGGTTGGAAGCAATCGTGCTAAACTGACCTAGCAAAAGATAAATAAAGCGAAAAGGAAATAAATAAACAGATAAACGGACAGCATAACAGCTTAAAATAAAATGCAAGACACACAGTCGGGCATAATCAACATGCAGTCAATAAGCTGAAATACACACTGGCCTCGAACACTGATTATTATCCCTGTATCATTGTTCCCTGAAACAGAATCTGATATCCGCAGATAATTAATCCTCAAATACTGGCTGATGCCCGCAGGCTTGATACCCGTAATACAAAACTGATGCCCGCAGGCCTGATGTCGACAATACTGAACTGATGCCCGCAGGCTTGATATTGTCAATACTGAACCGTAGCCCGTAGGCTTGATACTCAAACTCATATACTGATCTGATGCCCGCAGGCCTGATACTGACAATTCTGAACTGAAGCCCGCAGGCTTGATGCCCAAACTCATATACTGATACATGCATTCCTGTAGAGACGCACTCTAAAGCACATAACAGATAAGTGAGAGCCAAAACACCCCTATGTTGGGGTAGGGTTCCCCTGTCCTATTGTGTCAGGAACTAGGGTTTCATTACGCACACAGTGGTTTCAAACAACCTATAAACGGGTAAGCAACCTGTCCTAATTTGGAATGGTCACTATGGATCCGAATATACACTAGGTCGAATGGTCAAAGAGGGTGCCCCGGTAAAACCGGGGTTTGTGTTCCCATACTGGCAGAGCCCACAACCGGTCAGCCTTATGGTCATGCCTTGACAAGACAAGCCTCCGGCAAACCGTTCAGGAATAGCAGATGGCAAACACGGTGTCCTAAGCGCACCAATGCAAATGCAATGCAAAGAATCACACAAGTGTAGTCAAAAACAGATATCATGAGTTCGAGTCAAGTTCTCTAAATCCCCAGCAGAGTCGCCAGAAACTGTAACAAGCCCACGGGGGGACCTCGCTACAGCTCGGACTCGACTTTCGCAGTCACGGTTCTAAATCTGAACCAAAGAGTCCAAATCCGGCAAATCGTTTTAGGAAAACTGATTTTTGAAAGAAGTGCCAAACATGGACTGCTTTGCCAGATACAGAGTCGCCACCTAAATATTTTATTTTGGGAAATTTAGGAAACCCTGACTCGGTGCCAAAAGGCCACGTGTCCGTCATCACCAAAGTTGCCTCGGCTCGGGAACTTGGGTACGATTGGGGAAGGTCACTTCGTGAGCACCCCCGCTCGCCCGGTCATAGACCGGCCTCTACTAACCATGATATCAATTTTTGAAAACATTGTGAGTTCTTATTCCGGTTATTAGCCTAGGTTACTATGTGATGCTCACAGCATACAAGTATAGACTGGATCGCCTGAATTGGAACAAAACATTTCATGCTTGTTTTTGAAAATGGTTTGCTACCCGCAGGTAGGCTTGAAACATTTTGATGATTTATTCCAATTCAGATAACCCAACCTTCACCCACAGGCATTCAGGCAGATATATCAGATAAGCACATAGCCTCATGGTAAGCATGCTATCATGGCATTCACTCACACGCATGCAAGGATGCTAAAGCATAAAGCTTACCGAGTACTCCAAGCCAAAAACAGAAACTACATTAGAAATCATGCATGATCCTAAGTATACAAAAATGCTTAATGCAATACATGCAAAATGCAACTATAGTAGGCTCGGCTATTCTAAGATGGCATATGAAATGCTACAACTAACATGTATTCAACTTGGAATTGAAAGTACAATGCAGTTAGTATGATGCGCCGAGCCCGGTGCATGCAAAACAGATGAATGATGCAAACATGCTGTCATACTATATGCTAATTTAAACATGCCCTAATCTAACCATCAAAAGCAGATAAATAAAAGGGAGAAAGACGTGGGGTTGGAAGACATACAACACACTCACGCACACTTATTACAGTTGTGCCCTCACTCGGAGGGTCCGAATAAATATACAGTCCAAATATTACAGTCCCCAAATAAAAGAATATTACAGTCCGAAATATTACAAAATTCTAATTAATTAAAGAATTAACTAAGAAAACAAGTAAAACTGGCATGCAAGCCAGGGACTGCCTTGCTTCTAGTGGATGATGCATGTCCGGATTGTCTTGCGCGGAAATCCACCGGAATGCCCCAATTAGCCTCTGTTTACACCTGTTCTTGAAATGCGTGCCAAGCCTCGAAAGGTTGCTGATTCTTCATTTTGCTGCAACAGAGAGCAGGAAAGGGGCATAGCAATGTATTTGCACAAATATATGCATGTCTCGATCCTCGTGCCACCAATCACGCATACCGAGGCATGATGGCCAAGGAGTCGAAATGCACAACTCAATATAGGATGAATGCACATGAAACTACAGCTAAAACCTAACTCCATCATGGATAATCCGGAGTGTCGGCGACTGGGGAATTGAGACACATTCCGTCACTCGGAGTACGAAATGTACCTCGTTTCCCGTGCCCGAGCTAACTCTTATTCCGGACACGATGCAATATGCATGATATGCATGAAATGCAACTAAGATACAATCCTAACATACTCAAAGCTATGAAAATGAGATGTCTCGAAATGCGTGCACACGGGCACGCAAACCAAGAAAATGGCAGAATGCTATGAAAATGAAATGCCTCGGAATGCGTGAACACGGGCACGCAAATCGAGAAAATGATATGTGTCTCAAAATGTGTGCACGCGGGCACGCAAACCGAGGCGATGATATGTGTCTCGAAATGCGTGCATGCGGGCACGCAAACCGAGGCGATGATATGTGTCTCGAAATGCGTGTACGCGGGCACGCAAACTGAGGCGATGATATGATGTGATGAAATGACAAATGGGCTTATACCAACATGGGTGAGCCTCAGCCACGCTTACATAGGATGTCGGTTGATGAAAATGAAGTGCCTCGAAATGCGTGCACACGGGCACGCAAACCGAGGCGACGCTAAAATGATGCGAATGATATGAAAAATGTAACATGGACTTATACTAACATGAGAGAGCCTCAGCCACACTCACATAAGATGCCGATGGCAGAAAATGAAGTGCCTCGAAATGCGTGCACACGGGCACGCAAACTGAGGCGATGACAGAATGATATGAAAATGACATGGAAATGACAAATGGGCTTATACCAACATGAGAGAGCCTCAGCCACACTCACATCGGATGCCGATGGCAGAAAATGAAGTGCCTCGAAATGCGTGCACACGGGCACGCAAACCGAGGCGATGACAGAATGATATGAAAATGACAAATGGGCTTATACCAACATGAGAGAGCCTCAGCCACACTCACATCGGATGCCGATGGCAGAAAATGAAGTGTCTCGAAATGCGTGCACACGGGCACGCAAACCGAGGCGATGCTAAAATGTAATGAAATGACATGGAAAATGCAACATGGACTTACACTAACATGAGAGGGCCTCAGCCACACTCACATCGGATGCCGGTGGCAGAAAATGAAGTGCCTCGAAATGCGTGCACACGGGCACGCAAACCGAGGCGATGCTAAAATGTGATGAAATGTGGCAAAAATGATATGCAAGCATACTAATGGAATTTCAGCACTAAAATATGGGGGAAAACAGTCCCGAAATGAAACGAAATGACATGAAATGCAAGGAAACGTCCCGAAATGCAACATTAGGCACCCGAAATGGCCTATAGCTATGCCAAACATGCACAATATGGACATGTAATGCAAAGACAGAAGCTAGAAAGTCCCAAAAGATGCACTTTCACAGTTATAAACATGGCCAAATAGCAAATATAGGTAGGGGAAAAATAGTATGCAAGAATACGGTATTTTCAAGAGGTAATGAAGCAAGTGATATAAACAAAATCCAAACTGGAAAATTTCCTTCTACAACACTGAAGATGGACCAAAAATATGAACATTTACAGTATATGGCAGCCTCAAAATCAGTATACAAATATGCTAAAAATATGATGCAAAACAAGGCTCAAAAGGTGCCATAACATGAAGTATGCAAAATAATCACCAAACAGCCAAAGACCCTTGATAAACTATGTAGAATGGACCAAAATAATAACTTTTCCAGAACTGTAAAATGGCCAAAAACCTAAGCATGGTAGGCTAACAAAACATGCAAGAAAACGAACCGAAAGTGAGATATAACATGAAGTGGCTTATGGAGGTCCCAAAACATGAAAGACCCTAAACAAAACATGAAGAATGGACCAAAACAAGGACCTTTTCAGAACTGTAAAATGGCCAAAAACCTAAGCATGGTAGGCTGCCATTGCATGTAAGAAAGGGGAAGAAAAGAGGGGTATAACTACAAGTGACACATGGAGTCACCAAACAATGTTGAGCCCTTCTCCAATATTGAAGAGGGGCTCAAAATAAGCCTTATATCAGTTTATAACATGCTCAAAAACAGATTGCTCATGGGCCAAAGATAGCATGCAAAATCATGACATACAAGATGATCAATGAAGCAAGTACATTATGGAGGGCTCAAACAGGGTTGAGCCCTTAATGAGAAGTGAAGATGAGCTCAAAATATGGCCCTTTTCAGTTAGGGCCGGAGCTTGAAACCAAAAATAAGAGGGGCTTAGAAATAGATCAAGAAAAAGGGTCAAAAGGTTAAAAGTGTAACTTACCCTTGAAGATTCAAGCTTTTGTTGCTTCTTGGATGGATTTGCAGCTTCTTTTGCCTTCTAGAAACCTTCCTTGCTGCTGGAAGTGAGGTGGTGGTGGTAGAGCTTGGTGGTGTAGAAGGAATGAAGGTTAGGAACTTAGGGTTTTTTTGAAGAATTGAGAGGGAAGAAGATGGAATTGGTTATGGAGCTTTGAAGAGTAAATTTTCTAACCCTTACAAAGAAGGCCACCAGCTGGTTATAAGGGTTCAAAATGGGGTGTAAAGGTGGGGGAGAAGGAGGGCAAAACTCCCCCACAAAATATCCCCCGGATACAGAAAATATCTGGGGGATATTGCCCCACAGCTGTAAAGGGCACAGTGCAAGGAAGCAGGCCGGCCTCACACTTTTGCTGGAGGTGGCCGGCCGGCCACACCCCCTAGCCGGCCGGCTAGGGGTCAAAAGGGTCAATGTGATTTTCTGGCCGGCCAGCTACTGGGGAGGTACCCCTATGTGTGTACAACACAACCATGTAGTTGAAATTCCAAGAAAGTGGGCCCAAGGGGTTCAACAATGGCTCGGAAAGAGGGGGTCAAAAGGGTCAAGTTGACTTACTGGCCGGCCATGAACTTTTAGTGGCCTCTCAGGTGTGTAGATCACAGATATGTGGTTGAAAGTTCGAGAAAAAAGGTCCAAGGGGTTCAACATTAGCCCGGAAGAAAGGGGTCAAAAGGGTCAGGTGACCTTAATGGCCGGCCACCAACTTTTAGTGGCCTCTCAAGTGTGTAGATCACAGATATGTGGTTGAAAGTTGGCAACACTAGCTCCAAGGTATTCAACATTAGCCCGGAAGTGCGAAAAACGGGCGCCGGGAGGCTCCGGAAGAGAGATAACTGGTTGTTGCAACAATTGCTGGCCTCCCACCCTTCAGTGACCTTCCTAGTGATAAAACAGAGGTACCTGCCAAAAATGAACGAAAACCGTTGCAAAACGAATGTTCCGGGGCCAAAACACGCAGTTCGGGGTCCCGAAAATGGGCTGTTAAGCACCGAAAATGGTATTCGACCTCGAAGTGGGTTTCTCAGCCCCCAGTGTCCCTCAAAAGGGATGAAATAAGATGTATGCCAAAAATCAGAGCAATAGGAGATGGTTAAGCGGTCCCAAACCGAGGCACACGGCCTGACGGCTCCGAAAACCGGGAACCGGACTCCGAAATGGGCAAAATGGCCTACGGCCACCAAATGTAGCCTATGGACATTGAGAGATGGTCTACGGGACCTCTCTCTTCCCTCGGGAAAAGAAACAGAGAAAACCGAGTCTGGCTCGCAAACCGAGACAAGGCACAGAAAAGGGTTCGGAAGTCTGGAGGCGGGGCTCGCAGCCGCGACTCTGAAACTTCTGAACGAGCATATTATGCAACATCACCTAGCGCTCAATCGGTGACGTCTGAGTCTTAAGGTCGGTCAAAAATGGGGTGTCTACAGAGTCCTTGGCAGAACGCCCTGACTCTGAGCCTCTAAACTTTATTTGTTTTGTGTATGTTTTTGAACCAAGAGCTTGTTGCCTCTAGTCTGGAGGAGTGGGAGACCTGTCGGCCAGCCCCTGGGCTGTCGGCCAGGGCTTGTTCTTGTCGGCTACCAATGGTGGCTGACGGCCATTTGTCTCTTTTTCCAGATATTTGTTGACAGTTGTGCCAGTTATTGCTCACTGAGTTGCATCTTCATACACATGTATGGTAGGATGTATCTAAGCTCAAGGGGTGTTTTTCTATAAATAGGGGGGTTCCTCCCCCATTTTTTAGGGTTAGCATTTTTAGAACAAAAATCTCTCTCTCTCTCTAGAATTCTCTCTCTCTCTCTCTCTCTCTTGTTATTTTGCATACACTTGCCTAGTTTCTCTTAGCTTTTGCACATCAACCCTTAACCAAACACTCTCACCTTTGGGCTGAGATTACTTGGAGCCTCCTTTGAGCTCTAGAATGTGGTTTAAGCTCAATTTTGTGCCTATTTTGTATTTTGCTTCAAAGGTATAGAACTTACTCTATTTAAGCTTGTTTTCAACACTTGTTTTGCCATCATTTCTTACTATGTTAAGGCTGGTTTTGAAGTGTAAACCTCTGTTTTTGTGACCTAAAAATGGTGGTTTGAGGTTATTTTGTGTTAAGGGGTAGTCCACCCTTCTTACTTCTTTGCTTGTAAAGCTCTTGTACCATCTTTTCATCACTTTAAAACCAACTTTTTTAGGCCTTTTAAGCACTAAATCTCAGAGGTTTTTCAGTAGTAAAAATCAACTTTTGAAGTCCAAAATTGGAGGGGTTAGCCCCCCCTTCTTGTGTCTTGTTTGCACGCCTAGTTAGCCTCATATGTTAGCATATTTTTCTAGCTTAATTTAGCTTAAGTCCATCATGTTTTTGCCTGTGAAATAACCTGTTTTGGCTCTATTTTGGGCTCGTTAGTTCAGTTGAGGCTCGTCTTGCATAGTTGTAGTGTTAATTCCTTCACTAGCTTGGTGTTTTAAGGCATTTACCACTATTGTTTTGAATTGATAGCATGTTTTAGTGTTGTTTTACACTTCACTTTAGCACCTAAATCTCTGCAACCTCCCTTTTTGCTTCACTCTTTTATTTGCTTTTGAGAGTTGTTTCAAACTTGGGATCTTTTAAGCTTAAGATTGAGGTTATACTTAATGGTTTAATCCTCTTTGAGGGTTTATTACCAACGGCATGATCTCTCTCATGCCTTAAATTACCCCTTGGTTGACACTTCTTTCCATTAGAGGACACTCACCAATGGACTAATCGATTAAAGAATGAATCGGTAATGTTATGAGTAAATAAAATTGGACAAGTAAAAGAGGCAAGATAAGCATCTTTCATGTTGTATTGTATGTGTTCGAATCGGACGTTAATTCGAACACAAGGAAAATGGGACATTTTATACTCGAAAGTGATGAAATGTGCCACTTTTCTTGGTCACCATCACCCTTGATCATGCATGATGGGGTGGTGGTCTTTTTGAGTCTTGTTTTTCACTCATTAAACTTGTACATACTTGGTTTTTTGACCATCATGTATGGAAATTGCTTGATTAGTGGTTTGAGAGCCGAGAGTTATACTCTTTTGAGTTTGTTTGATGATAAGGAGGGTAATAGTATAGATAACCCTTGAGAAGACACTGCTTTGTCTCTATTTTCTCTCTGTTGCAGCAAAAAGAAAGTTCAGGGCAGCAATGGCTGACCGGCCCTTAGCAGTGGCCGACGGCCACCATTGGTAGCCGACTGGCCATTAATGAAATTTTTTCACAGTGTATTTCTGAGGTGGAGCAGAGGCATTCTGGGAGTTAGCAGCACTATTGGTGTTCAAATGTGCAAACAGAGGCGTTCAGTGGCAAGACGGTAGCTCTTTCGGGTGGAGGAACCGAGCATGAATGCATCCTTCACTTCCCGATACCATTTAATTGTTTTGATTAGTTAATTAGTGGTAGCTAATTAATTAGTTTAATTACTTTGTACTTAATTAGTTTAGTATTTAGCTAATTACTTTGATTTGTAATATTTAATTAGCTTAGAATAAGTTAGTTAATTCGTTTCAATTGTTGTAATAATTAGTTATCTTAATTAGCATAGCTAGTTGGTTAGCTCTTATTCATTCAGACCCTCATTCATGAGGGTGTAATGTTGTAATAAAAGTGCATGTGCGTGTGTATGTGTATGTCTTCAACCCCACGTCTTTCTCCTTTTTATTTAATCACTTTTGATGATTAGATTAGGGACATTTTTAATTAACATACCTTATGCTTGCATGTTTGCATCCATTTATTTGTCTTGCATGTACCGAGGCTCGACGAATCATTCAAACTGCATTGCAATTTCAATACTTATTTGAATACGTGTTTAACTGCATGTTGTTCAAATCAATTCATATGTCATATTAGTAGCCGAGCCTATTAATTGCATTATCGCATGTGTTACATTAGACATCTTGTATAGTTAGGATCATGCATATTTCTAACTAGTTTTTGTTTTGGCTCAGAGTACTCGGTGAGTTTTATGCTTTAGCATACTTGCATGAATGTGATTGCCATGATGCCATGATTAGCATGCTTGCTATGAGGCTATGTGCTTAAATGCTAAACTACATGAATGCCTGTAGATAAAGGCTTGATGTTTGAATTGGAACGATTCAACGAATGCAAGTTTTAAGCCCACTTTGTTATGGCAAAATCATGTTTTAAACCCACTATGTTTGGTGACAAATCTGCATTTTTAAGCCCACTTGAGGGTGGCAAATTCAAACCATTTTTCGCAAACAAACATGAGTTGAATTATTCCAAGTCTTGCAATGTTAGTCTATACTTATTTGTGTGCGTCACATAGTAATGTTAGCTAATAATCAGAACAAGAACACATAATGCTTATAAAACATCATATCATAATTAGTAGAGGCCGATCTTTGATCGGCCGAGCGGGGGTGCTCATTTCAAGACCTTCCCCTCTCGTACCCAAGTTCCCAAGCCGAGGCAACTTTGGTGATGACGAACACGTGGCTTTGGCACGAGTCAGGATTCCTAAATTTCTCCAAATATAAAATATTTCGGTGGCGACTCTGTATCTGGCAAAGCAGTCCAATTTTGGCATTATTTGATTTAAAATTGATTTTTCAAAAAGATTTGCGGGATTTGGACTCTTTGGTGATTATTAGTTTCACATTACACTTGTGAGACTAGATTCAAAACCGCGGGAGTCCGAACTGTGAGGCCTTTTTTCAAACTCTTTCCGAAAGGCGGGGGCATGGAAAAAGGTGAGTCCACACCATCCAATGTTAACCTACATCTATAATGTTGTTATGTATTATGTTTGTTACGTTCGGTTGTATTTGTCTTTGGATTTGTGCTGCGTCGTTGTTGTATTCAGTGTTTACATACGTGTCACGTTACGTTTCACAAACTTAATAGTTTTTTAATTTGTTTAATTGAATGTGAAAATGTTGTTGATTTATGAAAAATGGTACATCCATACATTAGCACACTTTCATTAGCCTCCAATGATGTTACATTTAAGTTGTAATGTTAACCCACATCTGCAATGTTATCATGTTTTGTGCGTGTTACGTTTGTTGTATTTGTCTTTGAATTTGTGTTGTGACGTTGTATTCAATGTTTACGTACGTGTCACGTTATGTTTTGCAAACTTATTGGGTTTTTGTTTTTTTTAATTGAATGGGAAAATGTTGTTGGTTTATGAAAACTGGTACAGCCATACATTGGCATATTTTCATTAGTCTCCAATGACATTACATTTAAGTTCTAATGTTAACCCACATCTGCAATGTTGTCATGTTTTGTGCGTGTTACGTTCGGTTGCATTTGTCTTTGAATTTGTGTTGTGACGTTGTTGTATTCAGTGTTTACGTACGTGTCACGTTACGCTTCGCAAACTTACTGAGTTTGTGATTTTTTTAATTACATGTGAAAATGTTGTTTGTTTGTGCAAAGTCTTAGAATCTACGTGAATGTTGCTCTTAGTTTTCATATATATTATTGAATTCGGAGTTAGATTATTTATCTGTAAACTTTTTTATGATGGATTGTGAAGTGGGTTGTGAATATCGGAACGTTGATTCGTTCATTCATGTTTAGAAGCAAAATGACCGTATTGAAATCAAAGCATAAAAAAAATATAGTGTCTAGTTGCTCTAGGTATATCTTGTGCTTCTTGAATTTGATTCTGGTCAGGACATCTCTTATTTTTTGTTTACCATCCAATCATAGATTTGGTTCACTGGCGTTCTTGTGGAGATTATTAACATATATATTTGTCTTAGTTTACCATCCAATCAAGATTATGTAGACAAAAAAATACAAAACTTTACTGTGTTCTAATTTTTTAATTGAATGTGTGTTGGACGCCGTCGTATGATGTTGAAGTTAATGTGCTCACATTTGATTATACATTACATATGTTGCATGCCTTATTTTTTAATTTGAATGTAGTGACACGTTTATTGTTTCATTTATTTTGTTGCTCAGGATATGGACATTATGCTATTGTGTACGTTCGGTTCATCCACTGTTGCTGTCAGGGGTGTTAATGGATTGACATTCACACAGTTGGTTGATAATTTGTGTGAGAGGTGGGCGGACGTGACACCATCATCAATTTCCATATCTTGCAAATTACTGTGTAACAAGAACTAATTCATGATGAGTACTGATATGGATGTTGAAAACATGTTTTCCCTTGCAAGTTCCTTTGACGTTACCCATATTTACTTTGCGATTGGCTCACAAAATGGAATGGATGATCTGATTCGAGATAATCAATACGGTGGGACTATATCCGCAAGTCAAACGGACCATAACACGGAACAATTTTCAGAGGTAGAAACGGACGTAGATCTGTTGCTCAATTATTGTCGCCACAGTGATAAAACATTGATAACAGTTGATTGGTCACATGGCATTAGTCACATAGGCCAACGTTTCGAAGGGGATGTTGCTGCATTTCGTTTAGTTTTGTCCAAATATGCTATTGAGTGTGGGTTTGACTACAAATTCGTTAAAAATGATTCAGTGCAGGTCGCGGCTGTGTGCACGTTGCGAGAGTAATAAGGGTGTATATGGTTAATACATGGAAGGGTTCAAACATGCAATGGATACTTTTACTTGAAGAGGTTAAACAACTTGCATAATTGTAACAACCCCGACTCATGACTAACGTTAATCCATGATTAATTATGCCTAATTAGTGATTAAGGTGAAATTTTGAATTAAGCTGCATGTATGTTGCATTGGTTGTGTTTATATCTGTAGGTGTAGGAAGATTTGTTCATATTTTAGCTTCGATTTGCGAATTGAAAGCCTTATTGGCGTCTGAATCATAAATTGACTTGATTTATGTGTTAATTAGGATTTATAGAAATTTATGGTAGGCTTAATTAAAATTCGGTTCGGAGTGATTAAATTTGATTAAAATAATGTCATTTGATTAGTTATGACAAATTACTACCTATAAGGCCACTTTGACACTCCACTCATCTCCTTTCCTTGATCTTAAAACACTTTGAGCCTATTCTAAGGGAAAAACATGAGAGAGAGGAAGAGTAGAGGGAGGTTGAGCTCAAATGAAGAATTGACTAGGAGATTGAAGCCAATTTGAAACTTTGGGTTAGGATCCCAGTTGAAATCAACCTTAGGTAAGAACCATACACTTAAGCCTTGTATTTGAGACACCAAGTAAATGAACTCAAGAAGGTTAGGTGGTCAATTAAGCTAAGATTGGAGAATTGAAGCTCAATGCATACATGCATGTGTAGTTCATGGCATTTGAGGTTGTTTTTCCAAGGAATTCTTGCATGCATGCCATAATCCAAGCTTTGTTTTAGAAATTCTTCGTGTTCTATGTCATATTGTCATAGTTGATCATGTTTTTGAGTTGAACCTTGCATTTGGTCATGTTTTGAGAAACTTTGGTTCAAAGAATTGCATTCAAGTCGTATTCATGAATTATTCTTGAGTTTCAAGTTGAATGTTGCTCAATTGGCATACCTTTGGGCCATGATTTCTTGTTATAATTCTTTAAACATGTTGTATTATGAGTTTTCATGTATTTTTCCAAGTTTTGGCCCAGAAAAATAAGTTTTGGATGCTTCAAAAGTTGAGTTTGAGCTTGGTGATCGAATCTGGAATTTCCAGAAATTTGATCCACACTCGGGTGGGGAACTTGACGCTCGAGCGTGTACTCTGAGTACATGCACTTCTGCTCGAGCGACGTTGGTTACGCTCGAGCGTGAAATGCATATACCCAGAAGTTCTTGTGTTTTGCAGTCCGCTCGAGCGAGGGAATCTACGCTCGAGCGAAGGTCTGAGTCTCACGCTCGAGCAGGAGTCAAGCGTCCATTGAGCGTGAAAAACATGTAACCAGTATTTTTTTTCAAGTTTACAGTCCGTTCGAGCGGGGAAAGTCACGCTCGAGCGTAGCTTTATTGTCTGCATGTCCGCTCGAGCGTGGACCTTATTTTCAGTAAGTTTTAAGAAATGTTTTCCAATCCATTCTTGCATCCTCATTCCATCCTAGGCATTCCTAGGCCATGTTTAAGACTCCATAATAAGGATTAAAGGTTAGAAACACACTAAGAGCAAACGACATAAGTTATGTACAATTCGAACGAGTGTTTCAAGTGTGTATCTGTTATGTGTCATGTAGGTCACGCGCCGCATACCGTTTGACCAATCTGCTCCGCCTGTTTGTCTCAAGGCCAACTGTGAGTAATAACATAGTAAAACTGTGTTCAACCTTATTTATTTTCTGTATGATGAAATAAGAATTATTTTATGAAATGTTATGTTTTGTACAATGAATGATTGTCCAATTTCTGATATGTGTTCGTGACATCCTTAGTGTCATATGATATGTGTTGGCTGTTACCCGGTATTGGAGGTTCCATCATGGAACTTAATCTGTCTGCACTCTGTTACCTGTACCAGAGGCTCCATCATGGGGCTCAGCATGTTTATTCTCTGTTACCCGGATCCAGAGGTTCCTTTATGGAACTGGTTAGTCATAACCCTCACATGTCTGCATCTGTTCTGTATCTGCTCTGTTAGTGCTTATGGATGTATCACGTGTATTTACGCATGACTTATGATTTCTGTATATGATCTGGACAAATTATGAATTTGATACGAAACTGAATTATGAATTCTGAATCTGTACGGATTCATTCATTGAAACCCCTTTACTCTGTTATTGTTCACTGAGCTTTTGCTTACAGTTTATATTATGTATGTAGGTGAGCCAGCGCGTGATCAGGGCCAGAATTGACGGCCTTCATTTCTATTTTTGTCAGCCAACCGTTGTGCCTCCCGAGGAGGTTTCGATTGAAGTCTAGTTACATGGCTGTTTTTGTACTTATGTTAGTCTATGTCTGTTTTGTACAGTTGGGTCCTGGATATTACACTCTTGTAAGTGTTTTGTAATTATGTTATCCTTTGAAGGACACGCTTATGTATATACAAGTTTTGAAATATTCTGTCCCATGTTTATCGACACAGCTCATTGGACTATTTATGTTTTGTACATTTGCTTCCATAGCCCCTTATTATATGCTTATTTGTTAAGAGGCCTTTGGTAATCCACGGATTACTGGCCGATTACGATGCTAAACCTACAGGAGCGGGTTTGGGTCGTGACAATAATTGTGGTGCTGTTGTTCGCACTGGGAAGAATAGTAGAATTAACTCTGAATTCGCTTGCAATGTTTTGGTGATCAGGTGCATGACAAGCCGTTTACACGTCCCACTGACGTCGTGTTTGACTTAAAAAAATAGTACGGATTGTCTGTTAGTTACCACATCGCCTGGTTAGGTGTGGAGAAAACAAGGGGCGAAGTGTATGGTGACTATCACGTTTCATTCGATCAACTTAGGTGCTATACTGATGCAGTTATGCAAGATAATCCTGGGAGTTATGTGAACTTGGATTTCGAGCAATCAACCGGCTGATTTAAGCAGTTCTTTATATCATTTAAAGCTTGCATTGAAGGATTCAACCATATCCCCATTATTGTTCCTTGATGGCACATTCTTGAAAGAGAGATTTAAAGGCAATTTGCTTGCAGTGACGGGGAAGAATGGCAACAAAGGTATGTATCTTATGATAATTACTGTTGTATTTTATATAGTAACGCATCACATTGCCACTAAACACTTGATTAGTAGTCCACTACAGCAGTGGGGGAATTTCCATGGAAAATGTGTTTCCAATTTAATGTTATTGTTTACCATTATCCATGTTGTGAATTGAAATGTGAACAATTCTTAATGTGAACATAAACATTGTTAAACCCATTACACATCTAACATAACACTTGTCACAACTCCCAGGTTTATTCCCATTAGCTTTTGCTATCGTTGACTCCGAAACGACTGCAAATTGGACTTGGTTTTTAAAACAACTCGCTAACGTTGTCAACAGTGCTCGAACATTAACTTTCGTATCTGATCGGAATGCTAGGCTGCTCGAATCCTTGCCTACTGTATTCCCATATGCACATCATGCATACTGTTTGTAACATCTCCAAGCAAATTTGAGGGACAAATTACGGTGGGTTGACTACCGTGTCCGTTTTGGTTTAATGGCCAAGTTGCGTAAATATGCGTATGCTCCAACCGAGGCTTCGTTTCAGCACCATTTGGCCAAGTTAAAAGAATCAGGACGATCTAGGTTAAATAATTTTTTGGAAGGTATGCTACCGAACCATTAGGCCAACGCATATTTTAGGTTTGCACGATACTTACATGTACTACTTGCATTTGCTTGTCAGTACATGTTTTACACTGTAAACCCAATTTACATTTGAAAATACCCAATATTTGATAAAATTGTCATGATGTTTTCAAAATGTTTATAGGGGAAAATACTATGGGGAGATGACCTCCAACGCTGTAGAATCATTCAATAAATGGATACTTGATGCCCGTAGTTACCTAATCACTAGGTTGGTTGATACAATTATAAATCAGATAATGACAATGAGGGCAGAGTGTAAATTGCTGGCTACTAATTGGAATGGCATATTTTGTCCAAAAATGGACAGCCGCATAAGGGAGGCATACTCTAGTGGTTGCACGTGGATTGTTAGCCAACAAAAGAAGACATATACGAGGTCCATTCATTTCCAACGGTGTTGGTAGACATTAGCAAGCATTCATATTCATGTTTCCAAAGGCAATTGAATGGATTCCCATGTGCACATGCGGTGCTTGCAATACAAAATAGTGGAAGGGATTTTAGTACATGTGTTGAACCATTTTTCACTGTCGATCAGTACAAAGCAGCGTATTCTGGATACATTCAGCCAATACTAACAGTTGACAAATCGTCATCTTCGGAAGTTGATTTCATCATATCTCCACCGGCAGTTAAACATCATCCAGGGCGACCCAAGAAGAATCGGATACTGAGAGGGGGATTTTCGTAATCTCTGCTTGGGCTGCGGTTCTGGCCGGGCTGAATGTGGTCCAAGCGTATTTGGACCGAGCTGGGTTGGGCCTAGCTGAGGTGAAGCTTGCTCGGCCGAAGTCCAGACCAGAGTTGGGTGAGAAGATCCTCTGCCAGCTGGTCTTCTCTTGTTCGCTCTTTTTAGCTCGGTGATCATGATCTGCCGCAGACCGGCCTAACTTGTCTGGAGCGCAGTCGCACCGGGGTGCTGCTGAGCTCGGTTATGATGGAGCTCGGCGAGTGGCACTATTGAGCTTGATAAGTAGCTCGGTCGAAGGAGGCTGAGATGATTGTCTACAGATCCAGGTTGTATGGTCGCGCATGTAGCTCGGCGGGAAGGTCTCCCTTGGACTGGCCAAACCTGTCTAGAGCTCGGCCGTACTGGGGTGCTACGGAGCTCGATTGTGATGGAGCTCAGCGAGTGGCATTGTTAGGCTCGATAAGTAGCTCGGTCGAAGGAGGCCTGGATGATTTCGCTGGGCTGCAGAGTTCCCGCTAATGTTGTTTGGCGGTTTGGTTAGGTGGTGTTCTCTGGATTTGTGCTGACGGATGGGAAAGCAGCACCACGTGTCAAGTGACTAATGGGAGCAGATTTGGAGTGCAGAGAGTATATAAGCTTGACTGCGCCCCCCATGTTGGGGATGGATCACTCTGTAAGAAACACTTGAACGCTCAACTCTCTCATTTCTCTCTCTATATACCTGAGTGTGTGCTAACTTGACCGTCGGAGGGGTTTTTCGGCCACACACCACCGGGTAGCTCACCGCCGTTGTGTTCGCAGATTGATCGGACAGACGAGGAGCTTGGTAGAAAGGAGTACGGGCACGCCGGAATATTTGCTCCCCGTACAATTGGCGCCGTCTGTGGGAATCTTGATAAACAAAACCTTGTCTTCCAAGCTCATCTGATCGCCTCCCATGGCGAACAACGACGAGATACCGTTGCCGGCCATCGACGGAGTTACCCCGGAGTTAGCCAGACAGAGAGACAGACTCCCCGCCATCCCTCCCATGGCGGACCTGGAGACTTTCCCAAGAGGACATTCAAGAGACGCACGGGATAAGCGCGGAAGAAGTTTCAGTCATTCTCAGAGCCCAGACGGACACCGGCGGCGGAGAGAATCACATGCCAGACGTCCGGAGCACAAGTTGAGGGACCAAGACACCATCATCCGAAGAATGGCGGCAGAGATGGAAGATCTCAAGGGGCATGTCAAAGGGAAGGGTGTTGCTAGAGTGGGAGACCACAGTGAGCGCACCCAACCACGTCGTTCAGGCAGTCAGAGCCAGAGGCACACTCCATTTCTTTCGATCACTAGAAGTTACAGGGTTGGAGATTCCGACGCGCCTGTAGAGAAGTCAAGCGCGCAAGATAATACCTACATTCTCTCACATCTGGCGACGACATCGCGGTATTCCTACTCTGGTCGTTCAAAGGACTTGCGGGTAGTCTTGAAGGAGCAGGCTCGCTGGCGAGAGAACTAAAGGGTGCCGGCGTTCCAGCGGCTATCTTATGGGGGTCACGCCAGTGAAGAAGTCCTAATGCCACCACCGCGCCCAGCTGAGCCCCTCATTCTAGACAGATTTGGTGAGGCTGAGCGCCACTCTTTTCTACCTGGAGATAGAGATCGCACCGCTTCCAGTGGGTTTTCACCAGCCTAAATTTGCGTTCTACGACGGAAAGACCGATCCATACATGCATGTAAGTCACTTCCGATAAGTCATGGCCGGGCATAGGCGGAATGACGCTCTTATGTGCCTTATCTTCTCGGCGAGCTTGGGTGAGCTGGGCTTGAAATGGTTTGAGAGGCTGCTGGAGGGAGGCATCGAAAGGTGGCAGCAGTTGGCGGAAACATTTGTGACTCGCTTCAAGTCCAACACCAAAACGCCAAAGGAGATGGACCACCTTCTTAGTGTCAAAATGGAGTTGAGCGACACACTCAAGGCATACAACTCCGGATACTGGGAAACCTTCAACGAGATTTTAGATTGCCCGATCAACTTAGCGATCACCCAATATAAGCGCGGTCTCCCGGTTGGAAATAGGCTGCAGGACTCGCTTACTATGAACCAGCCGACATCCATGGGCGAACTAATGTAGCGCATCAATGAGCACATCCGAGTCGAAGACGATGCAGCTGCAGCTACCGTGATGGCAAGTCCGGTAGTAGAGAATAAGAGAGTAGTGCGAAAGGTTCACACAGTCGGACAAGATGATGGCCATGCAAACCACCCTGGAAGAGATATAGGGAGTTCGGTTTTTGGAAGACGTCTATAAGAAGGCCGAGGAAAAAGGGCATAAAACTCGCAGAATGTAAATGGCCGATCCATTTTTAGACAATCGAACTCTGCGAATCTAAAGTTTTGTTCTTAGTTATATTTTTGTAACCCTTTTTGCCATTGGCACAATGAAACAAGCAGACCATTTTCTTGAGAATTGTTGTATTTTTGCCTCGCCAAGCGGATTTAGTGCGGTCCAAGGGGCAACTAACAATCATTTTGACGGAAAGATCAAAATTCTTTGCAGGGCGGATTTTACTCGGTAAGAGATTTGTTGATGGTTTTGATCAATTTTAGAATTCCTTGCCGATCGAATTTTGCTCAGCAAAAGATTTGTTGATAGTTTTGATCAACTTTGGAATTCCTTACCGGTAGAATTTTGCTCAGCAAGAGGTTTGTTGATGATTTTATCAACTCTGGAATTCCTTGTCGGATGAATTTTACTCAGTAAGAGGTTTGTTGATGGTTTTAATCAGCTTTAGGATTCCTTGTCGAGCTGACCTTGCTCGCCAAGAAGGAAGTTGCGGAGCAGACCTTGCTCGCCTTCTTTGGAGTTCCTTGCCAAGCTGATCTTGCTCACCAAGAAGCAAGTCGCGGAGCGGACTTTGCTCGCCGACCTTGGAGTTTCTTGCTGAGCTGATCTTGCTCGCCAAGAAGGAAGTTGCGGAGCGGACCTTGCTCGCCTTCTTTGGAGTTCCTTGCTGAGCTGATCTTGCTCGCCAAGAAGGAAGTTGTGGAGCGGACCTTGCATGCCTTCTTTGGAGTTCCTTGTCGAGTTGATCTTGCTCAGCAACAAGCAAGTTGCGGAGCGGACCTTGCTCGCCGACTTTGGAGTTCCTTGACGAGCTGATCTTGCTCGCCAAGAAGAAAGTTACGGAGTGGACCTTGCTTGCTTTCTTTGGAGTTCCTTGCCGAGCTGATCTTGTTCACCAAGAAGGAAGTTGTGGAGCGGACCTTGCTCACCTTCTCTAGAGTTCCTTGCCGAGCTGATCTTGCTCGCCAAGAAGCAAGTTGCTGAGCGGACCTTGCTCGCCGACCTTGGAGTTCCTTGTCGAGTTGATCTTGCTCGCCAAGAAGCAAGTCACGGAGCGAACCTTGCTCCCCGACCTTGGAGTTCCTTGCCTAGTTGATCTTGCTCGCCAAGAGACAAGTCGCGGAGCGGACCTTGCTCGCCGACCTTGGAGTTCCTTGTCGAGTTGATCTTGCTCGCTAAGAAGCAAGTCACGGAGCGAACCTTGCTCCCCGACCTTGGAGTTCCTTGCCTAGTTGATCTTGTTCGCCAAGAGACAAGTCGCGGAGCGGACCTTGCTCGCCTACCTTGGAGTTCCTTGCCGAACTGATCTTGCTCGCTAAGAAGGAAGTTGCAGAGCAGACCTTGTTCGCCTTTTTTGGAGTTTCTTGCCGAGCTGATCTTGCTCGCCAAGAAGCAAGTCGCCGAGCGGACCTTGCTCGCCGACCTTGGAGTTCCTTGCCGAGCTGATCTTGCTCGCCAAGAAGGAAGTTGCGGAGCGGACCTTGCTCGCCTTCTTTGGAGTTCCTTGCCGAGCTGATCTTGCTCGGCAAGAAGCAAGTCGCGGAGCAGACCTTGCTCGCCTACCTTGGAGTTCCTTGCCGAGCTGATCTTACTCGCCAAGAAGGAAGTTGCGGAGCGGACCTTGCTCGCCTTCTTTGGAGTTCCTTGCCGAGCTGATCTTGCTCGTCAAGAAGGAAGTTACGGAGCGGACCTTTGTAGACACCCCATTTTTGAACGACCTTAAGACTCAGACGTCACTGATTGAGCGTTGGGTGATGTTACATATCGTGCTCGTTCAGAGGTTTCAGAGTCTCGACTGCAAGCCTCGCCTCCGGACTTCTGGACTCTTTCATGCTTTGCCTCGATTTGCGAACCAGACTCTATTTTCTCTTCCCGAAGGGAGGGAGAGGTCTCGTAGATCATCTCTCAGTGGCCGTAGGCTACGTTTCGCGGTCGTAGGCCATTTTGCCCGTTTGGAGTCCGGTTTCCGGTTTTTCGGAGCCGTTGGCCGTGTGCCTCGGTTCGGGACCGCTTAACCACCTCCGTTTACTCCGGTTTTTGGCATGCATCTTATTTGCTCCGTTTTGAGGGACACTGTGGCTCGAGAGACCAACTTCGTGGTCGAACACCACTTCCAGTGCCTAACAGTCAGTTTTCGGGGCCTCGGGCTGCGCGTTTCGGCCCCCGAACCTCTATTTTGCATCGGTTTGAGTTCATTTTTGACAGGGACCTCTGTTTCATTGTTAGGAAGATCGTAGAAGGGTGGGAGGCCAGTAATTGTTCTGACAACTAGTTTTATTCCTCCATCGCCCTCCATCGCCCGTTTTTCTCACTTGAAAGTCAATGTTGACCACCCTAAGGCCACTTTTTCCAGCCCTAGACTACATATTTGTGTTGTACACACCTGGGAGGCCACCAATCTGGGGTGGCCAGCCACTAATACTGCTTGAACCTTTTGACCCTTGGCTGGCTGGCCATGGGGAGGGCCGGCTGGCCACCTGCAACTTAAATACCAGGCCGGCCTTGCTTCCCTCCTCTGGTACATTACAAATCTGTATTTTGTTTCCCCCCAGATTGTGTATCTGGGGGGCTGCACTTTTGGGGGAAAATTTGAATTCCATTCTCCCCCTTTTCTCCCCCCTCTTTTGCCTATATATCCAGGCCCTCCAGCTCCTATTGGAGGGGTTAGAAAGTTTGGTTTAAGCCTCCTACATTGTATCTCTCTCTCTCTACACTCCAACCCTCAAAACCTCTTAAATCCTACATCCATTCTACTCCATCTCCAAGCCAACCAATCCACACTCCATTCCAGCAGCTTCAAGGCCATTTCCAGAGGTCAAGGGCTCCCAAACTTGGTCCAAGAGTTGTTATTGGTCTTCAAGGGTAAGTCTTCTATTCCTCTCTTTGGCCCTATTTTTGCTCAATATATTACCTCCTCTTGCTTGCATATTTGGGCTCTGACCCTAACTGAAAATAGCATTATTTTGAGCTTGTTTTCATGTTTGTTTAAGGGCCTCTCCCTGTTTGAGGCTTCCTTTTTACACTTGCTTCTTTACCTCTCTTGTATGCCTCTTTCTTGCATAGTATTTCAGGCCTATTTGTAAACTGTTTTGAGCTTGGTTATAAACTGTAAAGTGGCTTATTTTGAGCCCTTATTCAATATTGTTGAAGGGCTCTTCACTGTTTGAGGCTTCCTTTTGTCACTTGCCTCTTTATCCCTCTTTTGGCCTTATTTTTGCATGTTTTGTTAGTCCCTTGTGCTTGTATTTTTGGGCTCTGATCCGAACTATAAATAGCCTTATTTTGACCCCCTCTTCATGTTTTATCAAGGGACTTTTGCTTTTTGAAGCTCCCTTTTTACTCTTTGTGTTTAAACCTCTTTTTAGGCCTTATTTTGCATAGTATTTTAAGCTTGCATGTGCACTGTTTTGGGTTTGGTCACTAACTGTAAAACACCATGTTTTGGGCCCCTCTTTAACTTTGTTGAAGGGCCCTCCTCTGTTTGAGACCAGCAACCATCACTTGTTTCTTTGTCTCCCTTTTGGCCCATTTCTTGCACAATAGTTTATCCATACTTATGTTTGTTTTCGTGGCTTGTTGTAAATTGTAAAATACCATATTTTGAGCCCCTCTTCAACTTTGTTGAAGGGCTCTTAGCCATTTAGGGCCAGCAGTTGCTACTTGCTTCATTATCTCTCTTTTGAGGCCACTTTTGCATGTTAACTTAGCCCTATTTGCATTCGCTTTTTGGCCTTGCTTAAAACTGGAAATATGCATGTTTTGGGACTTCCTTGATTCTATCCTTACACTTCATTTTCAAATAATGCATTCTTTGTATAGCTATAGGCCATTGCGTGTGCCTAGTTTTGCGTTTTGGGTCTCATTTCATGCATCGGGTACCATATTGCCATGTTTCGGGGCTGTTTTGCATCATATTTCGGTACTGAAATTTGCACGCTTGTATGCCATATTCCATGCCCTGCCATGTTTTGTTAGAGTGGCATTTGGTACCTTAGGGTCGGTCCTCGGTTTGCGTGCATGTGTGCACGCATTTCGAGTGTCTCATTTTTCATCTCATGGCTACCGATGTGAGTGTGGCTGAGGTCCACTCATGTTGGTGTAAGTCCATTGTGCATTAAGTATGCCATTTCATTTTATAGCATTGCGTATGCTTGGTTGTATGTTAGAGCATCGTGTGTGCCATGTTACATCTTGCATTGTGTATGCCATTTCATAGCATTGTGCATGCTAGGTTGTATATTAGTTGCATTCATGCATGTCATGCATATTGCATTGTGCTTGGGATAGGAATTAGCCCAAGCACGGGAAACGAGGTACGTTTCATACTCCGAGTGATGGAACGTGTCTCAATTCCTGGTCGCCGACGCTCCGGATTATCCATGATGGAGTCTAGGCCTTATTGTGTCCATATGTGCATTCATTTCATATTGAGTCATGCAATTCGACTCCTCGGCCATCATGCATCGAGATGCGTGATTGGTGGCATGAGGATCGAGGACTACACTCCCTGAAGAGTAGTCATACATACATATGTGAAAATACTTTGCCATGCCCCTTTGTTGCTCTCTGTTGCAGCAAATCAGAAATTGGTAGCTTTTCGGAGCTTGACACGCATTCCAAGAACAATTGCAAACAGAGGCAAACCGGGGCATCACGAGGGATTCTCCGCACAAGGCAACCCGAGCATGCATCATTCCTCATCCGGAGCAGATTTGAGGCAGTCCCTGGCTTGCATGCCAATTTATTGCTTTCCTAATTTAATTTGTTAATTAATTAGGGTTTTGTATATATTTGGACTGTAATTATTTGGGACCGTATATTATTTATTCGGACCCTCCGAGCGAGGGCACAACTGTAATAAGTGTGCGTGTGTGTGATGTATGCCTTCCAACCCCACGTCTTTCTCCCTTTTATTTACCCGCTTATGATGGTTAGATTAGGGCATGTTTCAATTAGCATATAGTATGATAGCATGTTTGCATTTATTCATCTATCTTGCATGCACCGGGCTCGACGCATCATACTAACTGCATTGAATTTTTAATTCCAAGTTGAATACATGTTAGCTGTAGCATTTCATATGCCATGTCTAGAATAGCCGAGCCTGCTATAGTTACACTTTTGCATGTGTTGCATTAGGCATTTCTGTATAATTAGGATCATGCATGGATTTCTAATTAGTTTCTGTTTTGGCTTGGAGTACTCGGTAAGTTTTATGCTTTAGCATCCTTGCATGCGTGTGAGTGACTGTCATGATAGCATGCTTACCATGAGACTAATTGCTTATGTGATATAACTGCCTGAATGCCTGTGGGTGAAGGTTGGGCTATTTGGATTGGAACAATTCATTCACTGTGTTTTAAGCCCACTAGATAGTGGCAAAATCATGTTTTCTAAGCCCACCTGAGGGTGGCAAATCCACGTCTTAGCCTACTTGCGAGTAGCACCATCAAACCATTTTCAAACAAACAAACATGAAATGTTTTGTTCCAATTCAGGCGATCCAGTCTATACTTGTATGTTGTGCGCATCACATAGTAAATCTAGGCTAATAACCGGAATAAGAACGCATAATGTTTTCAAAAATAGATATCATGGTTAGTAGAGGCCGATCTTTGATCGGGCGAGCGGGGGTGCTCACGAAGTGACCTTTCCCAATCGTACCCAAGTTCCCAAGCCGAGGCAACTTTGGTGATGACGGACACGTGGCCTTAGGCAAACGAGTCAGGGTTTTCTAAATTTTCCCAAAATAAAATATTTAAGTGGCGACTCTGTATCTGGCAAAGCAGTCCATGTTTGGAACTTCTTTCAAAATCTGTTTTCTCAAAACGATTTGTCGGATTTGGACTCTTTGGTTCAGATTTAGAACCGTGACAAATTGAGAGTCCGAGCTGTAGTGAGCCCAATATCGAACGGAACGGGGGACTCGTTCCTCCCGGGGCGTTCGGGGACGTCTATAACCTTGCTTGCCTTCTTTAGAGTTCCTTGCCGAGCTGATCTTGCTCGCTAACAAGTAAGTTGCCCGAACAGACCTTGCTCGCTGGCCTTGGAGTTCCTTGCCGAGCTGATCTTGTTCGCCAAGAAGCAAGTTGTCGAGCGAACCTTGCTCGCCAACCTTGGAGTTCCTTGCCGAGCTGATCTTGCTCGCCAAGAAGAAAGTTACGAAACGAACCTTGCTCGCCTTCTTTGAAGTTCCTTGCCGAGCTGATCTTGTTCACCAAGAAGGAAGTTGCGGAGCGGACCTTGCTTGCCTTCTTTGGAGTTCCTTGCCGGGCTGATTTTGCTCGCCAAGAAGCAAGTCGCCGAGCGAACCTTGCTTGCCGACCTTGGAGTTCCTTGCCGAGCTGATTTTGCTCGCCAAGAAGAAAGTTGTGGAGCGGACCTTGCTCGCTTTCTTTGGAGTTCCTTGCCGAGCTGATCTTGCTCGCCAAGAAGGAAGTCGCGAAGCGGACCTTGCTTGCCTTCTTTGGAGTTCCTTGCCGAGCTGATCTTGCTCGCCAAAAAGCAAGGCACGGAGCGGACCTTGCTCGCCTTGGAGTTCCTAAACCGAGCAAAGTGGATCACCGAGCAAAAAGTATAGCCCGGCCTTATAATGTAATCCCAGTCACGCTAGTGCAGACGGAATTAAGGGGCAATTGAGAGGGGGATTTTCGTAATCTTGGCTTGGGCCGCGGTTCTGGCCAAGCTGAATGTGGTCCATGCGTATTTGGGCTGAGCTGGGTTGGGCCGAGCCGAGGTGAAGCTTGCTCGGGCGAAGTCCAGACCAGAGTTGGCCGAGAAGATCCTCTGCCAGCTGGTTTTCTCTTGTTCACTCTTTTTAGCTCGGTGATCGTGATCTGCTGCAGACCAGCCTAACTTATCTGGAGCACAGTCGCACCGGAGTGCTGCTGAGCTCGGTTGTGATGGAGCTCGGCGAGTGGCATTATTGAGCTTGATAAGTAGCTCGGCTGAAGGAGGCTGAGATGATTGTTTGCTGATCCATGTCTTATGGTCGCACATGTAGCTCGACGGGAAGGTCTCCCTTGGACCGGCCTAACCTGTCTGGAGCTCGGCCGTACTGGGGTGCTACGGAGCTCGGTTGTGATAGAGCTCAGCGAGTGGCATTGTTAGGCTCGATAAGTAGCTCGGTCGAAGGAGGCCAGGGTGATGCCACCGGGCTACCGAGTTCCCGCTAATGTTGTCTGGCGGTTTGGTTAGGTGGTGTTCGCTGGATTTGTGCTGACGGATGGGAAAACAGCACCACGTGTCAAGTGACTAATGGGAGCAGATTTGGAGTGCAGAGAGTATATAAGCTTGACTGCTTCCCCCATGTTGGGGATGGATCATTCTGTAAGAAACACTTGAACGCTCAACTCTCTCCTCTCTCTCTCTCTATATCCCTGAGTGTGTGCTAACTTGACCGTTGGAGGGGTTTTTCGGCCACACACCGCCTGGTAACTCACCGCCGTTGTGTTCGCAGGTCGATCGGGCAGACGAGGAGCTTGGTAGAAAGGAGTACGGGCACGCCGGAATATTTGCTCCCCGTACAGATACCATCTTGGGGAGAAAAACTAAGTCAGATCAGGTGCGGGCAATGTGGCCATATGAGGAGCCATAACCGAAAGACATGTAAAGAACCAATATAATAATGGATACTTAGCGACAAAGTTTTATAATCACTTTTGGATAGCAGCATCATATTATCGTAGTAGAATGTAGCCGAACAAAATGATGACACATTTTAATAAGTCAACACATTGTTAACATGTGATAGTTCAGCTGGTTTTGTTCTTCACACTGCTTTCATTCATATATTAATGTTACATGTTTATGTTATGCTTCATGAAATTGTATTTTTACAAACCAGCAATACACGTTTGCGTATTGTGTTGCACTTGGGCTTCTATGTGGGAAGCCATAGTTTTTGAAGCCATGTTACATTGGTGTTGTTACTTCGGTGTGACATTGGTGATCCTGTAATTAGTTCATCAATCTTACAGCACTTCCTTGAAAGATTAAAGTGATGAGAATGTGAGGTGCAAAGATTGATGTGTGACACACTCCCAACATTAATGTGGCAGCAGATATAATGGGTACATGACACTTTGAAAATGTTCCACATTGAAAGACAACATGACATATGCTATTCGAAACGTGAACCAAATTTGCCCAACAAAAATAACCACCCTCAGTCATGTGAGTTGTATTTTTCAACTCCCTGTGACAAGTATCAAACATCATAATACATTCACATTCACAATCTGGGTAGTAGAGATGAGAAGTCAAATTTCAACAGAACAATCCACAATCGACACGTAACGTGAATGTCAAAATCAACAATTTAGAGAGCCTAGATGTTAGATTAACAAGTATAATGTGCATTATAAAAAAAACCAAAGTCAAATCTCGTATAATACTATTCAAATGTTAGCTCATCAATCCTCAATTGTGTTAGTTGTATTTTTTAACTCCCTGTGACAAGTAACAAACACTCTCATACATTCATATTCATAATTTGGGTATTATACAAGGGAAATCAAATTTGGTAAGAACAATCTACCATCAACACGTAACGTAAATGACACAACCAACAATTTAGACAACCAAGATTCATACTGATATTACCAACTGATACATACCGCCTTATTATAACAAACACGTGGAACCAAAAAATTACTAATGAACCATTGTAACATATTCCCATAAAAAATTTATGATTCAGAAACCATATTGACAATACTACCCAAAACATCCAAAAACATAATAACAACAAAATTTGTTCAACATCAATCGTACAGTGCCATCCAAAAACTAACTAATCGCGAATTTAGACAAAAAAAAAAAAAAAAAAAACTGCACCCATTTGGCACCATTAGAAGATTGTTCCGATTGTCAATTTTCATCAACAAATTCACAAATGACTTCACCATACCGATTTGCATCGTTTTGTAGCTCTCCCTTCCCATTGACTTGTCCACATCAAGGTGACGCACGAGTTGCTTCAAAATGAAGCATACTATAATTCCACAATAAGCACTGTCATTAAAATTTTAGATATTAGTAAATACATTAAAACGAACCACATGCAATGTATGGAAACATCAATGACATTCATTACAAACAAACATATTTCACACTTACGAGTCTGTTTTTTGTTACGGACAATAATCAACCACTAAAAGTTCCTTCACCAAATCTTGCGTTTCAACTGCGCCAACATTCACTCTACGCCTTATGTAATCTTCAAAGTATCCCTTTTACGTTATTGTCAAATTTATATTTCCAAGTAATTAGAGTTGTTGTCAAATATAAATTACACAGAACATTGAAATTAACTAATTCACGTTTACTAACCAACAACCATGATTCCCAGTAATGTTTGTCTTCCCTCCCACGTCTTGGTTTCATTGAGTTGTAATGCATCCAAAATCCCTCCTCGGTGTCATAAACCATTAGTATCCAATGGTTATCTAAGTGGATTGGGAAATGAATATATCTAGCTTTAAGGGCATGAACGGACCACCAAGTGCCTGTCACGTACATCTTCACCCGCATCTCTAATCGTAGGCTACACGCATTCGATTTTGTGTTAATTACCACAAACGTAAAATTTTGAACACCAATTTATCAAACGTAACATCTTACCAAACACAAAGTGCTGAAAATATACGATTTCTCCTAATTTGTGGATCTAGGTGACATGATTTACTGCTCATACATTAGCATTTCTGTGTATGCATCAATTACCTATGTGCACAAGTAAAATATCTATGACGTAACTTGACTCATACATATTTACGTTATTAAATCGCGTCCGCATGTTCACAATCTTCAGACGCTGCAAGAATAAATAGGGATACTATACTTACATTGCCTCGTAACATCAGTCCCTTAACGAGCGCTCGTATATCATTGAAACACACATGATTGGAACCAATGTTTTAAAAATCGAACCGATGAGTGAATCGAAAAAAGGATCGGGTGGACGGGTCACCAGTTCAACTGTCAGGTTGAACCGGAATCGAACTGTGACGTCATAAATATATTAAAACCATATTTAAATAAAAATATAAGTAATAAAATTATAAATTAAATAATTAAATAATCTTAATATTTCTCATAATACTTTTTTTACTAAAAAATATAAAAATATATTTTAAAATATTATTAATTTTAATTTTGGAAGAAGAAATCAAATATTCAATATTCTCTCTATATGATTTTAATTCAAATAATTTGATTGAAAGAAGAGCAAAAATTTTGGAGGGATTTAAGTTTCCCTCCAATAAATTTGATTGAATCCCACATAGATTTCTTGAGTTTTTTTGGAAGAATTTTTTTCTTATAAATAGGTATAGGCTTTCACAATAATTTCAAACTCTCAATGTGATTCCTTACAAGAGGAGACCCTTGAAAGAGAGTTTCCAATCAAAATTTTCTTATATATATATATATATATATATAAGAAAGAAAAAAAGAAAAGGGAAAAAAATAAAAATTTGACTTTATTGACTCGGTAAGTCGTCATCCGGTCCATCGATTCGGCAGTTCAACTGCCGGTTTTCCCGGCTCTCTCAAAATAAGCTGATTTTTCACTTTGAACGGTTTAGTGGATGTATTTGGACCAGAACCCCGACTGGTTGGCGGTTTAACTGGTCGAATCGGCCGATCCGATCCGCTCCGGTCTGATTTTTAAAACCTTGATTGGAACCATTCTACCTAGTCCAGACTTGCACACTAACAATTCAACAAGACATTGTTAAACAATAAATTCATGTACAAATGCAAATTGGTAATAGTGAGTTTGGAAACGTACCTATCCCCGTCTTTTTTGTAAGCTTCTTTCAACTTGTCTTTCTCTTGTGTTGACAACAACTTCCATATCGGCAAACGATTAGTCAAGTCAAACCGAGAAAATGTTCTCTCCGACTCTGCAAGGTCATCAATCTCTATAATATCATCATGCATGATCTGCTTAATGGCACACTTACCCACATTGACCACACCACCCTTAGTTGGTTTCTTCAACCTACTTAAAACCAAGGGTAATCATACTCTGGCAGTTTGTGCTCCTTATTTATTTTTTTTAATGTTCCCTACAAGCGAGTTCTGTAACACAACTGTTATTCCAGTAGTTTGACTGATTGCAGGCATTATATCCACATTACACGCCACATGCCCAATTTAGTGGGTGGGGGTCACATGAGTATCCACCCCTCGTAACTCTGCCTTCCCATTCACGTCAGACGGAGACGACGTCAACAATGGCATAATGTCAAGTGTGTTTGTCTCACAATGGTACATGCTCGGGTGACTTTGCATCTTATCCTGTACAGTAGCAGCTACTTGGGTGTATTCATGCACTGCATGCTCCTCCAACTGATCCACAAGCTTGGCGTTTTTGTCATTCAGCTCAGCCACTAGCTGTTTCATCCTTTCTATCTCACAATCCTTCTGGTTATTGCACAGTGTGTATTCATGTGCTAACTTCTTACATTTTTCTTTGTTTGATGCCCTTATTGTTGAAAGTTGCGTCTCCAAATCACCTATAATATCACATTTAGAGCAGAGTTCTAGCTCGAGCACACCAATTTTACCCAATGCTTTATGGTATTCTTCAAACGTAGACGCACATTGACCACAATGACCATTACAATCAGCACCACCTCTGGTATCACCCCTTTCGTGTTGTACATTTCCTTTTATGTTGTCGAGTCCATGGATACGAATACCATCAGTCGAACCCACAATGCTGCCATCTACAATTGTTCCACCACTTGAACCCGTGTTCCCACCAACCGATGTAGCCAAGTGTTCTCATTTAACATGACTCATGTGCAGTTGTCCTATCACAACTTGCCAAAAAAAATAACAAATATCACAAATAGTAATTGGCACGTCTCATATTTACGCTAACACTAACACACATGCATACTTCAACATCATGCGACTGATCGATGTCCACAAATCTTATCTTTGTGACCAACTTGCTGATATTCCATTTCATGAACCTCGGAAATCCATCTCCACGATTAGCGTTAATCAAGTTGGTGTGCTCACATATCCAAAACTGTAGAAACATGGGTAAAAAAAATTAAGTTGTCACATTTAATAGAAACGAATACACGTACCAAAGTTACCCAAAAAAAATCATAATTAACTAAACAGGAAGAAAAAATAATACAAAGCAATCACAAGCATGGCAGTTACACATTCAGTAACTTTCTCAGGTTTAGAGTAGAATCCCTTAATTGACTCCATCAATGTTATGCATATTGTTCCCACCCAATCATATGCTTTCATGTTGTCCAGATCCTCAACAACCCGGACAAACCCCCATCCTATGGTCTCAACCGAAGTGGAAAAGAACAACTTCCCATATAAGTACAAACATAGTAACTTTGCCACATTCTGTTGGTCCTGACTAATATTCCCCAATATTGCATCCATTAACTGTTCCTTAATGGTCTTCAAGTTTATGCGTGCTACATTGGGACACCTCCGTTGGATGAAGTCGGTTGGAAGTCTTGGCCCATGTGACACATCTAAACTCTGCTTGCTACCATGGATTCCAAATATTAACTGTATATCGATGCTCGTCAACTCAAGGTGTTTTCCACCAATCATGAAAGTGACCTTCTCTGGAACAAATGTTTGAATGATCCTCATTACAATATCATCGCATTTTTGGAAATCATATTGATTTAGTTCCGTTTTTTTTTGCATAGCATCAACCATAAGCCAGAACGGTGTTTTCTGAAGATAATGCAAATGCTCATCTTTCAAATTTGATGCTGCTATGACTTTTACAATTCCTGCAATGTTAGACTGGTAGCAAAACCTAGGTGGTTTGGTCACTTGGCTTTCAGGTTCATATTTGACCTTCTTTCTTTTTCCAACACTGTTTTGCCCTACTGTGTTCGCATTTCTTGACAGAGATAAACACCGTCTTTACCAAATCCAGTCCTTTCACGGATGGTTATTTTTGCGTTGGACCCTTTTGGTGGTGTAGCCTTTATTGTACAACCTGGTAAACATGCCACAAATAGTTCACATTCCATATACAAACAAGTAAGTTGTACAATGTAATGAAAATTTTAAAATATAAAAATCTCAAAAAACATAACTATAAATCTAAGAGTGTAGTGTGGACAATAAACAGAAAAATAAAAATTGTCATTTGTAAGAGACAAGCCCAAGCCGAAAGGAGGACAACTTTCCACAAATATGATTGCCAGAATCTTCTAACTAAAATTCAATTCAATTGCATACAAAGTGCAAAACCTTTATTCAAATGGGCCAAACAATTCATTCTATTGCTGGGACATAACATTCCTATGTTGGTATTTTGCTGTACATGTAGAGAATAAATTACCACAAACATATATCTTTTTTCTTGGTTCCACCACAATAACGTGATTATTAAGATAATCACCTAACCCAACCTCTTAAGAAAAAAAAAAAATTGCATATGATTACCTAACTAACACCAAACATATCATCAACATGTTCTCTAAAAAAAAAAAAAAAAAAAAACAAATCATTAGCTAGTTAAACCATGACAGAGGTCCAAGTAAAATCTATTTTTTGTTCAAGCATATCTACCATTTTCTGGGTTGTTCTCTTAACACAAGTACATGAAACAAATATTAAATAAAATAAAAAATATGTAACAATAGCATCTTTTGCGAATTTTAATTAAAAAGTTTGGCATATTGTAAAAAAAGCCAAAAAGTTACTCCAAAAGTTAAAAAGTTAACACTATTCACCAAAAGTCAACAATTACGGTTGCACAACTCCCAAACCTAATTTTCCCTTACAAATCAATTTTTACAATTTTGTATTACACATTTTTCCATAAAAAGTCAAAAAGTTAACCCAAACATCCATATTTTTTTTCTCAATTTTTTAGTCTAAAAAGCAAAAAAGTACACTTATTTAGGACACCCCAAACAACCCTTTATCATTATCATATTAACAATGATAGACTGCATAAATCACTAAAGATATACAAAACATTTTCACGTGCTATTACATTTCACTTCTGTTAGACATGCTAATTCATTAACGTGAATAATGGGAGACATGCCAATTCGTTGAATATTGTCAAAATATGAACAAGAATGTTCTACGTAAATATTAATGTACAACACACTACGAACACGAACATGACAACATAAAATGGGCACGTGAAACCATAACCACAACACGCGGTTGTGTTACTCGCATTATTCGACTCATTGTGACAATCAACTAGTGTTTGCCTTAAAATTGACATTCACATTCACATTTAAAAAATTATTATTCATCCTGCACAATACAATTGTGTAGCACGCGCCTGCGAGGGACCCCCGCTACAGTTCGGACTCGATTTGTGTCACGGTTCTTAATCTGAACCAAAGAGTCCAAATCTGACAAATCGTTTTGAGAAACAGATTTTTGAAAAGAAGTGCCAAACATGGACTGCTTTGCCAGATACAGAGTCGCCACCTAAATATTTTATTTTTGGGAAATTTAGGAAACCCTGACTCGGTGCCAAAGGCCACGTGTCCGTCATCACCAAAGTTGCCTTGGCTCGGGAGCTAGGGTACGATTGGGGAAGGTCAGCTATGAGCACCCCCTCTCGCCCGATCCGAAGATCGGCCTCTACTAACCATGATATCCGTTTTTGAAAACGTTATGCGTTCTTATCCCGATTATTAGCCTAGAATTACTATGTTATGCGCACAGCAAACAAGTGTAGACCAAATCGCCTAAATTGGAACAAAACATTTCATGTTTATTTTTAAAATGGTTTGCTACTCGCAAGTAGGCTGAAATGCAGGTTTTGCCACCCTCAAGTGGGCTTTTATAAAAGATGGTTTTGCCACTATCAAGTGGGCTTAAAACTCGCGGTTTTTAATGCATCATCCCAATTTAGGCAATTCGACCTTCATCCACAGGCATTCAAGCAGTTATATCACATAAGCAGCTAGCCTCATGGTGAACATGCAATTATGGCAACGCTCACACGCATGCGGTATGCTAAAGCATAAAAACTCACCTAGTACTCCAAGCTAAAACATAAACTAGTTAGTAATCACATGCATGATCCTAGTTCATGTTTTGAAATGGCTAATGCAACACATGCAAAGATGCAATCCAAACAGGCTCGGCTATCCTAAACATGGCATGTGAAATGTTGCAAATAACATGTACTCAATTTGGGATTGAAAATACGATGCAGTTAGTATGATGCGCCGAGCCCGGTGCATGCAAAACAGATGAATGAATGCGAACATGCTGTCATGCTGTTATGCTAATTTAAATATGCCCTAGTCTACCATCATAAGCAGGTAAATAAAAGGGAAGAAAGACGTGGGATTGGAAGACATGCACACACGCACCCACACTTATTACAAATTTGCCCTCGCTCGGAGGGACCAAAAGAATAATACAATTCGAATAATGAATTACCTATCCTAACTGATTAATTATTACAGACCCTCTAATTTAACAAATTAAATGCGGAATAGAGATGGCCGCAGCCCTGTCTCGGGATACGCGAATAATGCATGCTCGATCCATCTTGCCCGGAAACCCGTACCATGCCACTGCTGCCTCTGTTAATGCTGCCCTGCTCCTCTGAAAATTGCCAAAGTGTTGGGATATGTTCTCTGAACACTGTAGAACACCATCGGCTAAGGGAAATAACCACCGGCCATGGGAAATCTCCGTCAACTGCTTTTAAGTCTATCGGCCACTTATTCTTTGCCGATCGGCACTAAACACTGCCGATCGGCCACAAATTCCTGCTGGGACCTGCAGTTGACAGCAGCAGAGGGCAAAGCAGTACATGGCATGGAATTTTGAGCAAATGTGAGCTTAGTCACACTCCCAATCATGCAAGAGACTCAAGGGAGCGCGACCCTCGACCCTCGGGCCATCAATCATACATTTTGATATATGATGGCCTAAGGAGCCGAGGTTGCAATTCAATGTAAAATACATGCAAACAAAAACACGTGAATACCAACACCCTATCATGTTAGAGTCAAGGGGATTGGCGATCGAGGGTTGAGGCGGGTTTTGTCACTTGAAGTACAAACACTCCTCAATCCCCATGGCCGGTTTGACACCCCAAACCAAGCAATGCAATGCATGTATACAAACTTGGCTCAAATGCACAACATGAGGTTAAAATGCAAAACATGCCAAATGTAATGCAACTTAAACATGCAAACTAAGTTAGTGCATTCTAAATGTGCCAAGTATGGTACAATGTATATGAGATGCAACTAGATAAATGCCATGCCAACATGCAAGTATGACACAATGTAAGCATGAGGACCAAAACAATGCAACATGATCATGCAATGGTGGTGCTAAACCATGAAGGGCAGACCTCAGTCCATCCCAAAACAGTGACCAAAAAGTGTCCAAAATGGTGAATAAGCACTCATGCCAAAATGCAAGCCGAAGGGGCCCAAAGCTAAGGCACAAATAAGGGGCATTCTACTACAACCATCATGACCACTCATGGCATGGACTAAGCAACCAAAACAGATGTTCAATGCAGTAAGATACACCCAAAAATCCGCTGATATAGCAGCCCCAAAATGTCTTAAACATACAAGCATGCGCAATGCCCATTTCAAGGCACAAAACTACAACACCTTAAAGCATGGGAAGGGACACAAATGACAATATAAGACCACCTTACATGGACCGAAATATGATCTTAAATAATGTCAAATCATGAGGATAGTCTAAGTTAAACATGCTAGAAGCCAAAATACTCAAGGCCTACAAGCCAAAATGCAAAGCAACTACATCAAGCATGCCAAATATGACCAAAACAGTGGCCAACAGACCTTAAGCATGACAAATCATGACCGAAAGCTTCAACAAGCTAAGCTAAATCATGCAAGCATGGAAGCCTAAATAGAAGATGCATTTCTATGCAAAAGGAAGGGATATAAAGCAAGGGTATTATGCATGCAAAAGACCACAAACCCGACCAAAGATAGAGATATATTATGATCAAAAGACAACTAAAAACCTCTGAAATAGGGCCAAAATCAGTCAAGCATGCATGTTCCCCTTTAAGCCAAAACAAGGATAAAAAAGAGACAAAAGGGGAGAGGGGTGTCCCTCCCCTATGCAAGACCTCAAACCATCTTCTTTACCACTAAAAATCCACTGGATTTCAGTGGTGAAAAGAGCAATACAACAAAGGTCAACAAGGCTTAAAGGAAAAGCACCAAAAGAGGCCTAAGAGGGGGAGTTAGACCCCCAATGCCAAAATGACCTAATGAGATGTCTTAAGCATGAAAATACAAAGCTTTTTTCAGTTATACACAAAGCCTAAAACAGAAAGCAAGATAGGTCAAAAGCCCATGCAAGATTGGAGAAACTAAAGTAAAGTGATTACCCTTGAAGAACCCCTGAAGAACAGTTGATCCAGCCACTCTCTACTGACCAAAATCAGTCCAAAACCTCAACAAACAACCCTCAAAGTCCCTCAAAGTCGAAGTAAGGTGTGGTAGTGTGTGTGTTAGTGCAAAACTAAGGTAAAAATGCACTTTTGGGCCACAAAACACACACAAGGGAGGAGAGAGAGGGAAATATATAGAGAGAGTGTGTATGTATATGTGTAAGCTCTGGTTTTTCTTTCCAAAATCACCAACCTAGAAGAAGGAGGAGAGCTCTCCTCTTATAGAAGTTCCCCCTTGCAAAGCTTACCAAACAAGCTTGCTTAGAGGGAAATCCCTCCATACATGTGTAAGGAGGGGAACAGAGTGGGTGCCAGCTATCACAGCTGGCACAAAATATCTACCAAAAGTAGATGAACAGTGATCGGCCATTCAAAATTGCCATTTTGGCAAAATAAATGGCCGACCGGCAACAAAGAGTGCCAACCGGCAATATACATTGCCGATGGCACAAAATCACTGGCCGGTGGCCTCAAGCCATGGCCGGTGATGTGTGGGGGTGCCTCACAAGGCATTCCCTGCCCCTCCAAGGCAAAACACAAGTGTTTGGTTCAAAACCAGACACAACACGGTCGAGTCGAGAGATCCTGAGGCAAGGCGCGCAACCGAGACCTCCGGGAACTCAAGACGAACACAAACAAGGGTAATCACCAAGTGTTCCAATGGTGACGTCCAAGTCTTGAGGACGGTCAAAAATGAGGTGTCTACAAATTGACGTTACAACGCAAATTACCTCACCACATATTTCACAAATTAAGACGTAATTATGTACCCACATACCCACACAGGCTCACAAATGTGACGGTGAAGTACTCAAATGTAACCATAAATAATGTCACACATGTCGGTTCATATAGTAATGTGAGAAAAATATAAGGGAAAATGTGCTACTTGAATCTTTACGACCAACCGACTACGAACACGAATGTGATACCTTAAAATTTTGACATGAAACCACAAACATAACCCCAAATCGTGTTACTTGCATTATTCGACTCGCCATGACGATGTATAAACATTCAACTAGCGTGCACCTTAAAATTGACATTCAACTCATTGTGACAATCAACTAGCGTTCGCCTTAAAATTGACATCCACATTCATATTTAAAACATGTATTATTCATCCCGCATAATACAATTGCCGTTACAACGAAAATTACCTCACCACATATTTCAAAAATTCATACGTAATTATGTACCCACATACCCACACATGCCCACAAATGTGACGGTAAAGTACTCAAACATAACCGTCAATAATGTCATGCATGCTGGTTTATAAAGTAATGTGGAAAAAATATAAGCGAAAATGTGCTACTTGAATCTTCATAACCAACACACTACGAACATAAATGTGACACCTTAAAATTGAGACATGAAACCACACCCACAACCCCAAATCGTGTTACTTGCATTATTCGTCTCACTATGACGATGTACAAACAGTCCTCCACGAATTCACAGTCATATTTACAAATCTTAAAGTACGTAAAACATATACATGGCATCAGCCACGCTCGACACCATACTTTTGTTGCTGCATGCAAACAACCAAACGACATCGTAGCAGAACGTGACAATTTACTAATATTCTCACAAATTCACAGTTACATTCAGAAATTGGATCAGATCCATTTTCAAACATTATTCATATGGGGTCCCATTCACTTTCATAACTTACTTACATGGGGTCACATTCACATTAAACATTAATTTACATTAGGGTCACAGTCACATAAAGAAAATGGACAACACATAACCTAAGGACGTGGCACCAGTCACATTCAACAACTTACTTTATGAACTTAATGCATGCAACCAAACGATATCATAACACAACGTGAACCCCCGAAAAGCAGACTACAAAACATAACCATTTGCATGGGTTCCAAACAAAAAAAAAAAAAAATCAACAAATAGACCCCATAATCGGCAACACAACAGCGAATCACACACAAAACACCCAAAATCAACAGCCCACCGAACCCTCATCCTAGAACACCAACAACTAAGTCACATAACACACACAATCGACAACCATCACGTATATACTAACATATTCAAGAACTTTCAAAACCTGTAATGCTCATAAAACTCACAAAATATACAACTACCATTACAGTTTCTGACTGAAAGAAACCGAAGTTATCAACAATCCCATATTCACATAAACTCTAGTTATGGGTTATAACCCAAAATCAAATAAATAAACATTACAAAATAGGGGGACAACCATACTTACGTTTTGGAGCCATCTTTTGTCGTCATTCACCGAAGAAGAGATTACATTCCCACCATCTCGTCGAACCTGACTGTCAAATCTCGCTCCTTTTTCTCTCGGTGGTGGGTTTCCATATGTTTTGACATGAACCAACTGGTCACATTAGAATAATAAAAGAAAACATATCTCATATATTTTGTTTTTTAAAATTTTGCCTAATCAAATCTGTAATTTCCTAATACAACGTGTATTTTGAATTTTAAATTCACATCCACATAGATATGATCTATGATAACATTTAATTTCTTATATATGATTTTGACATTATTTAAAATATTAACAAATAATATTAATGGTAAATATCTCAACCAACTTCCCACAATTAGAACCATATGTACCATAAATCTCTTAAATAGGACTTATAAACAATTTTATTTATAATTTATGAGGTGCTTATTGTATTATATTTGTTTCATCAAATGATGAGTTCTTTGTTATGCTGGGTGATTGTAGGGTTTATAAATAAGTTTTAACATTCTAAGTTTTGTTTTTCTTTTTTCTTCTCAATCTTAATTGATACACGTGATTTTCAAAAAAAAAATCTTATTAACAAGTGTCTATGCCCTATACACAAGAAAAAGACATACAAAAAAAAAAAAAAAAAAAACACGAGACATTTTGGGTCTGTTTGGTAACGTTTACGTTTTTAGTGTATATTTACAACAATTTCATAAACTGCTTTTTGTTTATTTTTAGGAAAACATAAACTACAAACACGTTTGATAATTGACAAAATGTTTAAAAAAACTTAAAAATATAAAAAAGAGTGAGAAATGGCAAGTGGTGGCAAGTGGCAACGGAAGACGGTGGTGGAAAGTGGTGACGGTGGGTGGTGGGTAGCAGGTGGTGGCGGGTGGGTGACGGTGGCTGGTGGTAGCGAGTGGGTGGTGGTGGTGGTGGTGGTGGTGGCGGCGGGTGGCGGATGGCGGGTGGTGGTGGGTGGCAGGTAGGTGGCGAGTGGTGGGTGGGTGGGTGACGGTGGCGGGTGGTGGTGGGCGGGTGGTGGTGGCAAGTAGGTGGCGGGTGGTGATGGTGGGTGGGTGGGTAACGGTGGCGGGTGGTAGCAAGTGGGTGGTGGTGGCGGTGGCGGTGGCGGGTGATGGGTGGTGGTGACAGGTGAGTGGTGGATGGCGGGTGGTGGGTGACGGTGACGGTGATGGGTAGTGGGTGGTGAGTGGTGGTGGCAAGTGGGTAGCGGGTGGATGGTGGGTAGTGGTGGTGATTGGGTGGCAGGTGGGTGGTAGTGGTGGGTGGCTGGTGGTGGCGGGCGGTGGATGGTAGTGGGTGGTGGCGGGTGGCGGGTGGTGGGTGGTGGCGGGTGGATGGCAATTGGGTGGTGAGTGGTGGTGGTGAGGGGTGGGTGGTGGTGGCGAGTGGGTGGCAGGTGAGTAGTGGCCGGTGGGTGGTAGGTGGGTGGTGAGTGGTGGTGGCAGGTGGTGGTGAAGGGTGGGTGGTGGTGGCGGAAGACGGCGGTGGAAAATGGTGGCAGGTGGTGGCTCGTGTTGGGTGGTAAAAAAAAATAAAACTTAAAACTCAAAACGGAAACACATTTTTTGAGTTTATATTTTTTGGCCAAATTTATAAAATGAAACCATTGATTTATAAATAAAAAATTTAACAAACAAGTTTTTATTTGAGTTTTTAAAATTTTTATAAATGTAAATAGAAAATTAAAATCGTAAGTGTTACCTAACGACACCTTTTATATATATTTCAAAATATTTTTTTACCAATTTCATAATTCTTTTAGCCTTTGCACGTTTTAAAATAAAATTTTCACCAATTCCGATATTATTTGCTATTAAAATAAAAAATTAAAACGAAAAAATCTCGTCATTCAGGACGTGATGTTCCTTTGATTGATTACCTAAGAAGGTTGAGAAGTTTAGGTCAATCATTTGGCCTAACCATACATGCGCATGCAAAGTTAAACAGTAGGGATTCCTTCCTTAAAAATAGTGTTCTAATTGAGTTTTAATAATATATAAAAAATAATAATAATAATAATAATAATAATAATAAAATAACATAAATAAAATCAAAATATTATATTAAATGAGACCTACACACATTAGAATTATTAGTCCTTTTTTTTTAGAACTCTCAAACATTATCACAAAGTTAAATACAAAAATATTTAGGAGTTCTAAAATAAGTACTCGGTAGGAGTTCTAATTGTATGTGTCCCATAGTGATGTGATGTTTAAACTTGTTTTTTTATTTTTTTAAAAATGTTTGAGAGCTCTAAATATGAGCTCTAAAGGAGCTTAGGGGTGAGCCCCAAATTGATGTGATGTTTTGACTTCTTTTTTTTAAAAAAAAATTTCACATCATTAGCGTTTCAAAATTAAGGGATGTATTATTATTAGAGAAATGATAGAGAGCTCTAAATATAGAGCTCTAATTTGAGCTCTAATGATGTGTTAAAGCAAAAAAAAAAAAAAAAAAAACAAAACAAGGCACAAACATCACATCAGGGTTGGACCCACCTTCCCATTAGAGCTATTAGAGCTCCTATATTAAAGCTCTAAAGCATTTTTGTTTTTGTTATTATTATTATTATTATTTTTTATCCTGCCATATTAGTGGAGCTCTACTATTAGAGCTCTCTATCATCACCGGAGAAGTAATAGAGAGCTCTAAAAGTAAAGGTCTAAGGCACCGTTTGGGAAGAAGGTTTTCAGGCTTTTTTGGCTATTTTAGTCACAAAAAATAAAATAGACTATTTTAGTCACAACAAATAAAATATCACATCCAACCCATAATCATTACACTCTTCTCTCACAAAAAAAAGTTAAAAAAGTCAAAAAGTCAAAAAGTCCTTCCCAAACCAAGCTTTTTAACCCAGACTAAAATAGTCAAAAAATTCAAAAAGGCAAAAAGCCAACCTACTTATCAAACGGAAGCTAAATTGAATTCTACTTGCGTGGCAATGATGAAAAAAAGGACACACATCACATTAATGAGTGGACCCCATTTATTAGACCTCTTATTTTAGAGTTACTAAATATTTTTATAAATGAATAATGCTTGGGACTCCCTTTTGGGGGTCATCCCCTCACCCCCCTTTGCCATGTGGCGGGTGGTGATTGGAGGAGCAGGAAAAAAAAGAAAAAGAAAAAGAAAATGTAACCAATGAGAGAGAGAGGGGGTCAAAGGGGGTGAGGGGAAAAGGGGGATGAATCATTGTTGTTTATAAATATTAGAAAAATGCTTGGGAGCACTAATTAGTGCTCCCACTAATTAGGTGGCAGTGGATCCCGTCATTAATGATGTGATGTTTTGGTCTTGGAGTTGTGTTTTTTTTTTTTTTTTTTTTACTTTTTTAATGCATTAGTGCTATTAATGGTAATATTTTTAGTGGGATGAATCATTGTTGTAAATATTATTACGACTATTTTATAAAGCTGACATCAACTATGATGAAACAAGTGCATTGAACTATTTTGAGAACCTGCGTAAAAGTCAATTTTTAAAATTTTTAAAACTTTCTTAGATCACATTATCTATTTATTTTTTAACATGTATTTTAAAAAAAATTAAAAAAAATTGCATTTTTAACCTACTTCCAAAACAATTGTTTCAAATAAGGGGTAACTATAGTAGTGGAATTCAAGAAAAATATATATATTCATAAAAATTTATAATTATTTATTTTAAAATCCTATTAATGTGATATTTTCTCTTCAAATAATTTAATATGAGCTCTAAAGGAGCTCTAACAGGCGAGTCTCACTTATTGATGTGATATTTTGACCTTTATTTTCACATCAGTAGAGCTCCAAAATTAAGAGGATGTATCATTTATTTTATTTTATTATTATTTTTTTAATCCTGCCACATTATTAGAGCTTTGTTTAGAACTTTACTATTAGAGTTCTCTATCATCACCTGAGAAGTGATAGAGAGCTCTAGAAATAGAGTTTTAAATTGAGTTTTATTTACGCGGCAAAAAAAAAAAAAAAAAAGCACACACATTACATCAATGGATAGCCCCACCTATTATTAGAGCTCTTTTAAAGTAACCAAATATTTCTGTAAATATTATTACGACTATTTTATGAAGTTGACATCAACTATGATGAAACAAGTGCATTTGCCTATTTTGAGATTGAAAATGTTTGGGAGCTCTAAATTGAGAGCATTAAAGGAGTTTTAGAGAGTGGGTTCCACTGACTGATGTGATGTTTTGGCCTTAAGTTTTTTTTTTTGAATTTCCACCTCATTAGTGGTCCATTAGTGCTCCCAAATTAGTGAGATGTATCATTGTTGTTTTGAGAATCTGCTAAATTTTTAATTTTTTTTTTTAACTTTTTAAGATCACATTATCTATCTACATTATTTTATTTTATTTTATTATTTTATTTTTTTTAAGCTTCTACTTCCAAAACTATTGTTGCAAATAAGGGGTAACTACAGTCACCAAGGATCCTCTAGAGTGAAATTTTTCTAAAGTTTCCTAGAGTGCTATATTGTGTGGTTGAGATTTACTGGCAAGTCACATCAAAAAAATTGATGTGACTTGCCAGTAAATCTCAACCATACACTGTAGCACTTTAGGAAACTTTAGAGAAAAATCACTCTAGAGGATCATTGCTCAACTACAGTAGTGGAATTCAAGAAATATATATATATATATATATATATTCATAAAAATTTATAATTATTTTTTTTTAAATCCTACTGATGTGATATTTTCTCTTCTAATAATTTTGGAAAAATTATATATATATATATATATATATAAAAGTTTGACTCTTGTAATAAATAAATAAATAAATAAAAGTTTGAGAGTGTCTAAAGGGGTGATTATTCGATAGTCAGGAAGCATAGTCATGTAGTGTTTTATGATAGTATGATCGATAAAAATGTACAATATTGATTATTTGTGTTGAATAATTGATGAATATAAAAAAATATAATGAATGATGATTAGTGAGGAAGAATAAGACTATTGTATGATTTTCTGTCTACAAAATCAACTTTGATGGTGCTTGTTTGTGACGAATGGTGGTGGAGTTGGCTAGTCCGACAGTTTGGATGGAGGAGGTTCCGTCCTCGTCGTGGCCTTTGATTCTCAGTGATGATTTGTCTGATCCTTGATCTTCGTTGTTTTCTGCTATTGGTTTTATGCTTTCTAAAAAAAAAAAAAAAAAAAAAAAAAACAAACAAACAAACAAACAAACAAATTAGGAAGGTGTTTGGAATAATTTAAATAAATATATTTTTTGAATTTTTATAAAAAGATATTTAAAAAAGTAGAAAGATGATATTACCTAAAAAAAGATAAAAATATAAGTATAACAAAAAGTGGACTTTTGTAGGGGATGCCAAATAGTATCTAAAAAAAATTTAATTTTTAATTTTATTAATTTAAATTCTAATATTTTAATTTGTTTTTAATCTAAACTATCTATCTATTTTTGTTAAGTAAAACTAACATAAAAAAATATTTTAGTCATTAAACTAAATGTGAGTATACATAAAATGTCTTAAATACATTTTTTTTGTTGAGTTTAATGACTACAATATTATTTTTGGTGTCAATTTTGGATATAAAAATACATATATAGTTTAGATTAAAAATAAATAAAAGATTTTTATTTAAATTGACAAAATTAAAAAATTAGAGCTCATTTTATTACAAAAGCCAAATTCTAAGGGTTTTTTTTTTTTTTTTCTCTCCGTCTCTCTAATTTCTCCAATAATTTTCTTTTTTCCACAAGAAAAATAATTTAGAATGTCATCCAGGTCTATATTGAAGCTTTTTAATTTTTTTTTTTTTAAAGCGCAGTATTTAATCTTTTAAATATTGCAGACATCAACGTTTTTGTAATGTCGTTGATCCAACCATAATTTTCTTCTATCCCATACTGAACCAAAATTATATACATGTATGTATAAAGAAAATCTCCAATGAATGAAAATTTAGATTAAAAATAAATAAAATGAAGAATCTAGAAATCTCCTAAATGTTGATTTGTGATTATGTATCAATTTTAAGCAGAATATAACAATCCCAATCAAACAATCAAGACAAAGAAACACAACGATTTTACGTGAAAAAAATCACAATTGGACACCTCCAATTGTGATAAAAAACCACGGGCAACAGCCACAAAACAATCCACTAAGAAGATTTAAAGAAATTACACAGGTATACTCTCAATTACCTAGCGAATCCACGCCTAATTGAACCAACCTCTATGTGCCTCTTCCAACCCGTCTTCACCTTGGAATTGTCTTTACGATGAGCCACCCCGGAATCCACCAAAGCTTCAGGCTCGAATTCTTCAGAATCCACCGAAGAACAACTCTCTCTTTTGTAGAACAAAACACAACCTTTGATGTACTTTCTTTAAACCATGAGTTGAATACTCAATAAAACATCAAAGAAAACTCACAAAGTATCCCCAGATATAAACCCTAGAACCCAAAAAGAAGATCTGGAGTAGTAATCCTAAAATCTGATCCAACACGCAAATTTATAGAATCTGTCCCGCGATCTCCGCTCGAGCGCCCAACAGCCTGCTCGAGCGTCGTCAGCAAAATATGCGCGTCATATAACAGAGGTCCGCTCGAGCGCCAGAAAGCCCGCTCGAGCGCGAAATCACACATCTCAGTACTTTTGCAGGCGACCAAAACTGCTGGAACCAGGAATTCTCCGCTCGAGCGGGGGAATGTCCGCTCGAGCGGACACAGGCAACTTGGAATGCATTTTTGCATTTTGCTTCGGGGGCGCTGCCCCGGACCCGCCAAGGGGCGCTGCCCCCTGGACCCCCGCGAGCTGACCGGGCAGCTCGATCCCGTCATAATCAGCGAAGTGGCAATCTTGAAAGCATTAGCATCACAAACTTCTCTGAAAAGCACAATTCGGGTTGGATTCGCATCTAAACACTCATAGCCTCACTGAAATAAAAAGTGCGAAAATAAATACAACTGAAAGGAATTTTGTCAAACGGGATTGCCAAGAATAAAACCTAACATAAAAGATTATTGTTTAAATTGACAAAATTAAAAAATTAGAGCTCATTTTATTACAAAAGCCAAATTATCTCTCTCTCTCTCTCTCTAATTTCTCCAATAATTTTCTTTTTTCCACAAGAAAAATAATTTAGAATGTCATCCAGATCTATATTGAAGCTTCTTTTTTTTTTTTTTTTTTTATGTATAAAGAAAATCATATATATGTATGTATGTATGTATAAAGAAAATCTCCAATGAATGAAACTTTATCCATAAATTTTATATAGGAGAATGTAGATCCATTTAATTTTAAGAGTTTTCTTAAGAATTATTTAGTCTTTTTTGTTTTGAAAAGTTGTATTTATTTGATTTAGTACCATTTGAGTTTAAGTAAATGTCTTTTTGTGATTATTTTTTTTTATTTTCTGATTTGTTTTTGGGATGGGAATGGAATTGTGAGGTGTGGAAAATTCTTTTTGGGGGGGATTGGTGGTTGATGTGTTGGTTATCGAGCGTAGAAATTTATATTTCTATTAGTGTGATTTTCTGATATTACATTAGAGTGCTACATATGGAAAAAGTATAGTAAGGATTTTTTGTGTGTTACATTGATTAGAGTAGTACGTTTGGAAAAAATATACTAACTAATTTTTTTGAAATGTTACGTTATTACGCCTGAGAAAAGTACACTAATGAGTTTTTTAGTGTGTTACATTAGAGTGTTATATTTGGAAAAAGTACACGAAGAAATTTTTTTAGAATGTTACATTGTTACGTTTGAGAAAAGTACAATAAAGAGTAATTTAGTGTGTCATATTAGAGTGTTACGTTTTTGGAGTGTTACATTGAAATGTAATATTTGAAAAAAGTATACTAAAATTTTTTTTTGAAGGGTTATATTTAGTAATTTCAATATTACGAAAAAACTCATATATGTCCCTCAATATATAACACATACGTTTATAGTTAATCCTTTATATATAATTCACACTAAAATGAGATCTTTAGGTTTATAAGAAAAAAAGGACTAAATAGTTAATAAAATCACTATTTAAGATTTATTGAGCTTGTTTTGTTTTGATTTTCATAATTATTGATCCTTCACCCATAATTTTATATATTTATTAAACAAATAGCTCTTGAGAGATTATTCGAGACAAAACTCTAAACACTCTCATAAAAAAAAAAAATTAAAAAAAAAAAGTTTGTAGAGCATGATCCTTGCATACATTTTCTTTTATTTACAAAAATTGCTCAAATTAAAAAAAGGGAGGAAGAAGAGATTAAAAAGAAAAGAAGACTATAAAGAGAGAAAAAAGAAGAGGATAAGATTGGTGTATTTTGACCCACCAAAATATTAGTTATAATTGTCTTACTTGCCTAATAGACCAAAAGAGAATCAATGAATAGGAAAATAAAAGGTTGGTATTGTGTAGCCCTCTTATATCAACCTTTCATTCTTTGACTTTTAATGAAAAAACCAGTGAAGTTGATAAGTTGCTTCAATTATTGCAACCATGGAGTATTTTGTTATCACAATCAACTTATCAACCATTGGTTTAAGAAATAAATAGTAATTAAAATATAAACAAAATTTTACATATAATTTTTTTAAATATTTCACTTTTTTTGTCAACTATGTGAATCTGCCCAACAAATTACATATATACATATACACTCGAATGGGTCTTATTATTTTTTTAAATATTATGTACTGTATAGATAGAAAATGATAAAAATAGGTTTTTTAATTTATAAAATTAATTGTTTTGAAATAGTTTTAGTGATTTTTAGATAAATACTTTGTGCTTTGACTAGCATTAATAAAAGTTGAAAACCAATAAAAATTTATCAATATTTTCTTAGGATTATCAGAATGAGATGATGGGATCTATTTTGTTTATTTTTTTTTTTCTATTGAAAATATTGCACATCTCTTTCCTATATTCTTTTTGTTTGATTTTTAATACACATATCTATGTATTAGATCTACATAGACCTCATTTAGTATTAGCAACAGTTCTTTTTTCTTTTCTTTGTTTTTTTTTTTTCCATCTAAGGCTTTTCTTTTTTCCTATTTTTTTATCTTTATTTATTTTATAAATATAATTAATTTGTCAAAAGACATTATGCTAACTTTTGTTTTTTCTTCCAAAATTGTCCATGCTTGATCTTCCATAATTCCACCTCCAAATTTGAGCAGTCTTCAATTTTGCCAAAATAGGCCCAAATCTTGGGACAGCTTGTCTCCAATCCAGTGTTTTTGGATTGGATTATTCAGTCCGGGCTCATGAACAGACTCTCACTATAATAATTTGAACAGTTCATTTTTGTTGTTCTTTATATATAAAGAAGTTGATTTAATAATCATAATTATATGATTTTATATATACTTTTAAAAAATAAACGATTTATTTTAAAAATACATTTGTCCATTCTAAATTTTTTTTTTCTGGATTTATTTTACACACAAAAACCTAAAAATAGAATAATTCAAATCATTAGATAGGACCAATGGCATGAACTAGAACTCGACCCATCCAAATTTCGGACCTGAGAAAATCTAATCCACAAGAAAATACCATTTCACATCTCTTGTGTGATAACATTTTTGTACTCTTAAACTTTTTTTTCCCCTCAATAAATTGAATTCATTCTTTATTTTCACATTAAGATGTTTAATTTTGATACAATATTGGAGCTAGGGCTCTCTTCTTCCCGTCTCTGTCTCACGGCCTTTAGTTTTAATTTTTTTTTCTTCTTTATTTCAAAATCAAGAGGTAAAGGAATAAATCAACATGAGATAATGAAATTATAATAATAAAAATGAAATATAATACATAATAAAGAAGAGAGAAACCCCAAAAAAATACATGGGAATAACATCTACATGCTCACCTGCTTACAAAATTTTTGGCCAAATAGACTGTGATTTAATCCGATCATTTGAACATATATTTTATAACCCAAGCTTTATAACTATTGGTATTAATTTAGATTGTATTTGATTTATAAATTTCGGGATGGATTTGAAAAAGAAAATAAAAAAGATAGATAATATGTGAATTAAATATAATTATATTTCATACGCTTTTTCCGTTTTCTTTCCAAATTTATCAACCAAATACAATCTAATAATCAAAACTTTTGTATGTTATTAGAATGTCAAGACTTTAATTTTTTTTTTTTTTTCTCTCTTTTATGTACCAAAAATGTATATAAAAAAAATCACATGGTGAAATTGGAGCAATGTGAAAGTGTGGTGGGCCAATCACTGTCTGAATCCAACCTGACAGATACAATGGATAACGGTCAGTTGATGATGGGGATATGTATGCAGATCAGGTTTTCTGGGCTCCAGGACCACCGGTTTTAATACATTGGCCCAAAACAATTTCAATTGAGGCCCAATTCGTCTGCTTCCAAATGGTTTTCGGCCAGTTGGGCTCAAAAATTGAATTTAAATTGAGGTTGGGCTTGATAAAAGCTGCTTAAAGGCCCGTGTCTGAGTCTTTTTTTTTTTTTTTTTTTTTTGGGGGGGGGGTTTCTTATACAAATGGAATTCACCTTGCTATGCATAGTATCTATTATGTATTTTTGTGATAATGTTATATATATTTTTTATTAAGATGTTTTTAAATCATAAATTATTGTGATTCTTATAAAAAGATTACGTAATATTTGTTACAAAAATATATAACATATAAAAAAATAAAAATTGCATAATATAAAAGATATCAAAACTATTTTTTTTTTTTGAACAAATCAAAACTACAATTTAAATGATTTTTTTTAGAGGGGCAAATAACGGCACAAAATTGGCCCTCCAATGGCCCCTCCAATGAAATTAACTGCGGTCAGGGAAAATCACTTAGCCTGATGTCAAATATTTGAACTTTTTGCAATAAAAGGTGTCTATGATTAATCAGATATAAAGTGATAACCTGATTAATATGGCATATAGCATCTATGTGGCATAAATTTTAAACATAAAAATGTCTTACGTTCTATTCAATTAAATGGACTAGAAATTAAAAAAAAAAAATCAAAAAAAGATTAAAATAAATTAAAAATAAATCAGGTTATTTAGTTTTAGTGAACATTTTAAGATTTTTTTTTAACTTTTTAAATTCTTCTCCACTAAACGGACTTAAAAAGTAAATTAAAAAAAAAATCATTACAGACAAAAAATAAAGGAAAAAGAGTGATTTTTTTTAGCTTGATGCCAAATCTAGGGGTGTAAAATTGGACCACTTGCCTGCAACCCAACTGAAGTTCCCCTGTGGCTCGGCTCTGCCCAGCCAGGTCCAAGACCAACCCGTGACCCTGGGCCTAGGGCAGGGCTGTGTGTTTTGGGGGCTGATTGGCCCGACCTACTCCAAGGCTCGCGTTGAGGCCCAATGTTGTTTTCAAGTTATTTTGGTAAAAGAAAAAAAAAATTTGGTAAAAAAAAGAAATTAAAAAAAAATTGTTAGGTTCGATCAGTGGCAGAGCCAGGAAATTAACCCAGGAGGGACACTTATTAATTACAGCTTTATTTATTTATTTTTTTCATAACCAACAATAAGAAGATAATAATAATTTTTGAATTAACATTAAGTACAAAAAAATAAATCAATTGTTACAAAAGTATTTCACATGAAATTTTACAATTAAGTTCAAGTAAAATCGAAAAGAAAGTATTGTGGATAATTAGTGTATTATGGACAACGTAAAAAAGTCATATATTTAAGTCATAAAATAAATTATATAATAGTAAGATAAATCAAATTTTTACAAAATTTGAGTAAAAATTTCATATAATAGTGATATCACGTCATTATTGACATATGATATCATCAACCAATAGTAAAGTAACATAAGAAGGGTGAACCTTACATGCAAATATAACTAACACTTTAGTAATTTTTACATATATATAGTGAGATTAATTGTATTTGCATATCAATAATGATAGATATTACTTTTATATTGAGATTTTTTCACAAAATTTTCATACATAAAAATATAATTTGTCATAGTCACTTCATTTTCAATAAAACAATTACTATTGTTTTCATAAATTTAAAAATGTCATTGATATTTTATTCTAAATATTATTTTTGTTTAAAATTTTATTTATATACATATGCAAAAAAATAAAAAAAATAATAAAAAAAAAGATTGAAAAATCCACGAGGGCACGTGACCCCCCTAGTCCCCATGTGGCTTCGCCATAGGATCCGGCCAAAATCCACTCCAAGTCCAAGTCTAGGCCTCACAGCTCAATTTTGAGTGGCTTGGGCTTGGGCTGAAATTTTTTCCACGTGAGCCAGCCCGTTCCCAAAATTATCAAGATTCCGTGAGGTTCAAGCTGGACCAGATCAAATTTACACCCCCAACCAGATCAAACCTGAGCAACACAATAGCTGTTAATAAGGCTAGGCATAAGGTTATCCAACCCGCATAACCTGCCCTACCTGACAATACCTGCACACGTATGGGAGGTTTCGCAAATACAATAGGGTAGGGTGCGGTTTGAAATATTTCAATTTTTTGAGTTGCGGGCGGGTCGCGAGTTTGACTTGCACTCGCCACAACCGCCTGCAATTTTTCTTTTCTTTTCTTTATTTTTTTTTAATAGAAAAAAGCTGGATCGTCGATATTTTTTGCCCTAACCCAAACAAAACCAATTGAGAAGAACAAAACCCTAATCTCACTCTCTTATTTCACTGACTCATTGAGACACACAGAGAGCTCTCTTTATCTTCTCATCTCTCTCTCGTTTTTCATTTGCGCAGCTCTCGCGATCGACTCTCTCTTGCTGGCAACTCTGATGTAAGGCTCTCTCCGTCTCGCTCTCTTTCCTCGATTTGTGATTTGTATCTGTCTCTGTCTCGCTCTCTTTCCCTGATCTGTGTTTTTTTTAGGCAATCAAATTTGTTTCACCCTTTCTCATTTTTCATCTGCACAGCTCACACGTGACGATCGACTTTTGCAATCGCCTCTCTCTCTGTGGCAACTCTGATGTAAGGCTCTCTCTCTCGCTCTCTCTCCCCGATCTGTGATTTGTATCTCTGTCTCTGTCTCTTTCTCTCTGTTAGGATTTTGGATGATTTTATTTTAATTGTATTGTTGGGTAGTAGATTAATTTTGAATGATTTTGAATGATTTGTTTCTGTTGGGAATTAATTTTAGAATTTTGAATGATTTGTTTGGGTAGTAGATTAATTTTGAATGATTTGTTTGTGTTAGGAATGATTTTGAATGATTTGTTGGAGCATTTTAGAAAATTGGAAGAAAATGACCAAAAATAATATTTACAAAATGAGAAAAAAAACTCAAAAATTAATTTTTAAAGGAAAAAATCCAAATCACAAACTGCCGGCACATCCGCAAACCCTATCTGCACAAATCGCAAACCGCACTGCGGGCGGTTGCAGTTTGACTTTTTCCTAAACCGCATACATGCGGACGCGTCAAAACCGAACCACAAACCACACAAAACCGATCTGCGAACACCCCTAGCTGTTAATCCTTTCACATAGATTAATAATTATTTGCAAATAATTTTTAATGCAATGTAATGATAGATTAATGATAGTTTAAAGTTGTATTTGAATTATAAATTTGAATAGAAATTTAAAAAATAAAAATAAAAGGGTGGGTAAAATATATGTGAAATATAATTTTATTTTATTCATATTTTAAATATATTTTTTGTTTCTTTTTTTAAATCTGAATCTAAATCTGTGATCCAAAATTGTCAAAATTAATTATATTTTCGAGTTTAAACCATCCATATAACACTAGGAATTTGGTTCCCCCGTCTAAAATTACATTAAATTTGGTTCCAACTAATCAAAGATTAGGAATGCAAATGAATTGAATTGAGCCAAACTTTTAAGGGCACAAGCTTAATTCGTTTGCTGCTCGAGCTAAAAAATTCAACTTAAACTCAACTTGGCTTATTTATTTACTTAATCAGTCAATCTGAGCTTATGAAGAGCTCAGTTCATTTACAACTCCTAATCATAATAAACCAAATCAGCCTCAAAAGTTTGATATTTTACATTTTTAGAATCCACCTCCTCCGCACCAAAGTTTGGCCCAATGGATAAAGTGTTTCCTTATCAAGATGTTTCAGTTTAGGTCTTATTTATTGTGTGATGCAGTTTTTTCGATAAAAAAATGAAACCTCAACCATAGTTTTCCTCAAGAAATGAGTCATGACAAAGTAAAATCTCAAAGACCTTTTAATGATTTAACAAATTATAATTAATTGAGACCAAAATTAACACCAAAATTAACGCGTTAATGCAAAAACTAAGAGGATTTAAAGCGATGCCCATCACTGCTAAAAAGCCCTCCAAGCTGTTTAAGGGTCATTTTTGACTCCTAGAACGGTTCAGAGGTCATTTTCTACAAAAAGCTTCAATTTATTGGAGTGATCAAATCTGTGATGGCCACAAGAAAATGAATGAGACATCTTGTCAAAATATTGATAAACAGCCTTTAAATCCTACGTGAAACGTTATGTACTAAAAGAAAAATAAAAATAAAAAACACAAAAAAATGTTCATAATTTGAATATGTTTAATGTAAATTTAAATTAATGTGGAACAGTGAGTTACATTTAGAATAAATTTAATTCATACAATTAAATTTTTGATACTTTTTTAAATATATTTTTTAGATACGTAAAATCTATTGCATAGTGAATTAAAAGTTCGTATGATAATTGATCTTTTTAAAAAAAGAAAATTAGATTTTTTTTAATTACAAAAAGACATAAAAATATAGTGAATTTTTGACTTTATGAAAAATTTCATCTTCCCAAACGTTTATACTTCATAAAACAATAACATGTCTACAAAAAAATTATTGAGAAAAATATTTAATATATATATATATATATATATTTATCTATAGACCACATTATCTTTCATTTGGGATACTTTTTTAGATACAAATTCTAAGTAGATAACATTTTTCATATTTGACCTTTGTTAGATAAGCCAAACACGTGCAAGTGATACCATGTTAAATTATTAATTACTAATTCATATAAAACTTATGCTTCTAGAAAAAAGTAATTTTATTTTTTATATTATATTTTCAACAATATATATACAACTGAAAATTGAAAAAAGAACAAAAGGATGAGGCTTAAAAAATAAGGATAAATTACAAATACATCTCCTGAAGTTTGATTAAAATATGAATTATTTCATGTGACTTTTGAAATTACATTTCACTCCTGAGGTTTCTAATTTCATAACAAATTGTATTTTTTATTAATAAATTATAAAATCAATTAACAGTTTTTAATGATATTAGAAATATGTTTCAATTAATAATTTAGGTAATCTTATTATTGTATAGGAGAACAATTATAAATTTTATTTTGTTAATTAATTCTGTTGAATAAAAAATTCTGACAAAGGGGTATTTATAATTTTTCAAATCATAGAGACAATTTATCTTTTAAACAAACCTCAGGAGGTGTATTTGTAATTTATCCTCAAAATTAATCCTCAAAATTAACATAGAAATTGGGGATGCTCAGTGGATATTTCGATTTGTCCAAACCGACTGAACTGAACCGAATCGATCCGCCGCATTTTGGATGAATGCGTGATGACGAGTGGACGGTTGCAAATTGATTGTTTTTTCAATTTGCCTAGTTTTGGACGGATGACGGATTTGAGGTTCCTTTAACTGTACCCGAACCGCCAAACTGCGAGCACCCTTAGTAATTTTTAAGATTTTGTATTTTTAATTTGTTTAGATATTCTGTTTGTGTTTTCAATTGAAAAAGAGTTTAGATATTCTATTATATTTTCAATTTGTTTTTAATTTGGAAATCTTTTTATCAAATGACAATTGTTGATATTTGGTATTTTTGTGTGAAAAATATAAGACTTAATTTTGTCATATTTTTAAAAAAATCAAATTAAATAGTTTAAAAAAAAAAGAAAGTAATGAAATAGTTTTGATAATGTATCGTTTTCTTATATGTATTTATTATTAGTATTTGAAAATTTACTTGATAGTCTTTTGGTTATGTTAAGTTGGATTGTTATAAAAAAAAATATTGACCAGTTATTGTATTATGTTTAAAATTTGTAAAATTTTAAACTATCAAATTGATTCATATCCATCTATCAATCCACATCCACCAATCTAATGAACAAAAGCAGATTAATTTTTTTTTAATTTCTCAATATAACAGACAAATGACGAATTAGAGGTTCTTTGACCGCAACCGAATTACGGGCCTCTGAATGGAAATATTTTTTTTTTTAAATTTTTTTTTTAAAGATAAAATTACCTATATCTTATTCTTCTCAAATTCTGTGCACTTTGTTCTTCCTCCGAGCTGGGAGCATATTGAAGTTTGATAACTTGGGTTTGTCAGGGTAGTTTAGCTTGCAAGGGAAATTATTTGGTATTCCTAGGGCAAGTTGAGGTGGTATCTTAACTTAATTTTTATTGATTAAAATAATAAAATGTATCATCTTTTTATTTTATTTTAAGAGATAATTAAACAAATATTTATTTATGAAAGGTGCGAAGCGATAATTCAAGGCTACTAAATAACTTCTCCCGGTTAGGACTCTATTCAATCATTCTCACAGGATCACCCCTTCCTACCATTCTTCCAAATTGCTTGACGTAACTTATGGAGTTGTTTTTTAATTTTTTATAAAATTATTTGATGCAGTTTTTATTTATAATTTATCAGGTAAAATATCTTAGATAAATTGAAATAAAGTTAATTATTAGAAAAGAGATGTTTTTAGTTCTTTTTTTAATTATCACCCCCCCTTCCCTACGCAAAACAATCTGAAAAGTCTTGCCTTAACATTATTTTTTGATGATATATTTTATTTACTTATTTTTATGGATAAATTATACTAATAATTCCTATAATTTAGAACTCGTGTCACTTTAATTTCTAATTTTTTAATTGTGATATATTTTATACTGAATTTTGAATCTTGTTTCAAATAAAGATAATTGAGGATATCATTGCTTAATTTAAGGATAAAATTATTAATTTGACAAAATATAAACTAATTTGACAAAAATAAATGTCAAAAAAATATTTTTAAATTTTTTAAAACTATTTTTACCCACCAAAGATAAAATTATGTAAAATTGATAAATCTTTTAGACATTTATTTACTTTACTAAATTAATTTTTATTATGTGTTTGGATGATAATCATGTAATGAGTGATTGTTAGGATTTTAATGTGTAATCGATATATTTAATAAATGCAATGCTTTTAGTTTTGAATTTTTTGATATAATAGATTGATATAATAATGATATCAAAGTTATCGTTATATTTGACTTTTGAAACAATAGAAACTAATTTAATAAAAATAAAAATAATCACCCATTACATGATTATCATCTAAACATATAATAAAAATTAATTTGGTAAAATAAATAAATAAATAAATATCTAAAAGATTTACCAATTTTACATAATTTTATTTTTAGTGGGTAGAAATAATTTTTAAAAATTTAAAAATATTTTTTTGGTTTTTATTTTTATCAAATTGTTTATATTTTATTAAATTGACGATTTTTCCTTAAAATTAAATAATGATATCTTCAATTGTCCTTATTTGAAATAAAATTTAAAAATTTAGAATCAAATGTATTATAATTAAAAAGTCAATAACTAAAATGATACAAATTTCAAACTTTAGGGACTGTGAGTATAATTCACGGTATTTTTATTGTTGAAAAACATATGTTTATGTGTTGGTGCAGTAGTAGTGTTTGTTTTTTAAACTAAAACAAAAAACTCGGTGGAGGTATCATAGTTTCCAAAGATCCGGACACTAGTATCACCGGTTGATAGTCAAACTTTTAATAATATAACCTAAAGAAAGAGACACTCCACCAAGGCAATGGCCCTGTTTGGTAGAGTTGTGAGAAAATATTTATACCTTATGCCTAAACAGCTTATAACTTATAACTATGAATATAAGCTGGTTTCTGACTTATAAATTAAGCATCTCCTGCCCCACTCAAAGAATAAGCTGATTTCTGACTTTCAAAAAGCTATAAGCTATTGTAAACGTCCCCGAACGCCCCGGGAGGAACGAGTCCCCCGTTCCGTTTGATATTGGGCTCACTACAGTTCGGACTCTCAATTTGTCACGGTTCTAAATCTGAACCAAGGAGTCCAAATCCGACAAATCATTTTGAGAAAACAAATTTTGAAAGAAGTGCCAAACATGGACTGCTTTGTCAGATACAGAGTCGCCACATAAATATTTTATTTTGGGGAAATTTAGGAAACCCTGACTCGTTTGCCTAAGGCCACGTGTCCGTCATCACCAAAGTTGCCTCGGCTCAGGAACTTGGGTACGATTGGGGAAGGTCACTTCATGAGCACCCCCGCTCGCCCGATCAAAGATCGGCCTCTACTAACCATGATATCTATTTTTGAAAACATTATGCGTTCTTATTCCGGTTATTAGCCTAGATTTATTATGTGATGCACACAGCATACAAGTATAGACTGGATCGCTTGAATTGGAACAAAACATTTCATGTTTGTTTGTTTGAAAATGGTTTGATGGTGCTACTCGCAAGTAGGCTAAGACGTGAATTTGCCACCCTCAGGTAGGCTTAGAAAACATGATTTCGCCACTATCTAGTGGGCTTAAAACACACAGTGAATGAATTGTTTCAATCCAAATAACCCAACCTTCACCCACAGGCATTCAGGCAGTTATATCACATAAGCAAGTAGCCTCATGGTAAGCATGCTATCATGGCAGTCACTCACACGCATGCAAGGATGCTAAAGCATAAAACTTACCGAGTACTCCAAGCCAAAACAGAAACTAATTAGAAATCCATGCATGATCCTAATTATACAGAAATGCCTAATGCAACACATGCAAAAGTGCAACTATAGCAGGCTTGGCTATTCTAGACATGGCATATGAAATGCTACAGCTAACATGTATTCAACTTGGAATTGAAAATTCAATGCAGTTAGTATGATGCGCCGAGCCCGGTGCATGCAAGACAGATGAATGAATGCAAACATGCTATCATACTGTATGTTAATTGAAACATGCCCTAATCTAACCATCATAAGCGGGTAAATAAAAGGGAGAAAGACGTGGGGTTGGAAGACATACATCACACACACACACACTTATTACAGTTGTGCCCTCGCTCGGAGGGTCCGAATAAATAATACAATCCCGAATAAATAATTACAGTCCAAATAATTACAAAACCCTAATTAATTAACAAATTAAATTAGGAAAGCAATAAATTGGCATGCAAGCCAGGGACTGCCTCAAATATGCTCCGGATGATGAATGATGCATGCTCGGGTTGCCTTGTGCAGAAAATCCCTTGCGATGTCCCGGTTTGCCTCTGTTAGCAATTGTTCTTGGAATGCGTGCCAAGCTCCGAAAGGCTGCCGATTTGCTACAACAGAGAGCAACAAAGGAGCATGGCAAAGTATTTTCACATATGTATGCATGACTACTCTTCAGGGAGTGTAGTCCTCGATCCTCGTGCCACCAATCACGCATCTCGATGCATGATGGCCGAGGAGTCGAATTGCACGACTTAATATGAAATGAATGCACACATAAACACACCAAGACCGAGACTCCATCATGGATAATCCGGAGTGTCGGTGACTGGGAATTGAGACACGTTCCGTCACTCGGAGTACGAAACGTCCCTCGTTTCCCGTGCTCGAGCTAACGCTTATCCCAAACACAATGCAATATGCATGACATGCATGAATGTAATTCTAACATGCAACGTAGCATACGCAATGCTATGAAATGGCATACACAATGCGCGATGTAACATGGCATACACGATGCTCTAACATACAACCTAGCATACGCAATGCTATGAATTGAAATGGCATACACAATGCACGATGGACTTACACCAACATGAGTGGACCTCAGCTGCACTCACAACAATGGCCATTAGATGAAAATGAGACACTCGAGATGCGTGCACACGTGCACGTAAACCGAGGACCGAACCTAAGGCACAAATGCCACTCTAACAAAGCATGGCAAGGTATGAAACATGATATGCAAACATGCAAATTTTAGTACCAAAATATGATGCAAAATAGCCCCGAAACATGGAAACATGGCACCCGATGCATGAAATGAGACCCGAAACTCGAAACTAGGCGCATGGAATGACTTATAGCTATACAAAGCATGCATTATTTGAATATGAAGCATAAAGACAGAATCAAGGCAGTCCCAAAACATGCATATTTTCAATTTTAAGAAAGGCAAAAAAAGTGAACACAAATAGGGTTAAGTTAACATGTAAAAATGGCCCCAAAAGAGAGATAAAGAAGCAAGTAGTAGCTTCTGGACCCAAAAAATGAAGAGCCCTTCAACAAAGTTGAAGAGGGGCTCAAAACAAGGTATTTTTCAGTTTATGGCCGAGCCCAAAACAGTGCACAAGTAAGCTAAAAATACTATGCAAGAAATAGGCCTAAAAGAAGGTTTAAACACAAAGTGTAAAAAGGGAGCCTCAAAAAGCAAAAGACCCTTGATCAAACATGAAGAGGGGGTCAAAATATGACTATTTGCAGTTCGGGTCGGAGCCCAAAAATACAAGCACAAGGGGCTAACAAAACATGCAAAAATAAGGCCAAAAGAGGGATAAAGAGGCAAGTGACAAAAGGAAGCCTCAAACAGTGAAGATCCCTTCAACAATGTTGAATAAGGGCTCAAAATAAGCCACTTTTTAGTTTATAATCAAGCTCAAAACAATTTAAAAATGAGCCTAAAATACTATGCAAGAAAGAGGCATACAAGAGAGGTAAAGAAGCAAGTGTAAAAAGGAAGCGTCAAACAGGGAGAGACCCTTAAACAAACATGAAAAGGAGCTCAAAATAATGCTATTTTTAGTTAGGTTCGGAGCCCAAATATGCAAGCAAGAGGAGCTAATATATTGAGCAAAAATAGGGCCAAAGAGAGGGATAGAAGACTTACCCTTGAAGACCAATGCTTCAACAACTCTTGGCTTGAGAAAATGTGCTCCTTGCCTCTGGAAAACCAGCTCCAAGTGTTGGAAAGGATGGTGGGGAGGTGGTGCTATGTGGTGGTGTAGAAAGGGGCTAAAAAAAACAAAAGGGTTTTGATGCTTGGAATATAGAGAGAGAGAAACTAAATGTAGGAGGCTTAAACAAAAATTTTTTCTAACCCAAAATGCAACTGGAGCTGCTGGTTTTATAGAGGGAGGAATGGAGGAAAAGGGGGAAAAAATTGGGGGGGGGAAATCAATTCAAATTTCCCCCAAAAAATAGGCCTAAAATAGAGATAAAGAGACAAGTGGTAGCTGCTGGTCTCAAACCGAAGAGAGCCTTTCAACAAAGTTGAAGAGGGGCTCAAAACAAGATACTTTATAGTTTACATCAAGCCACGAAACAGCTCACAAATAAGCCTAAAATACCATGCAAAAATAGGCCTAAAAGAGAGTTAAAGAGGTAAGTGATAGTAGGAGACCTCAAACAACAAAAGGTCCTTAATAAAATATGAAAAGGAGCTCAAAATATGACTATTTACAGTTTGCGTCGGAGCCCAAAAATGCTTGCAAGCAAGGCTTAGATATAGAGCAAGATAGGAACAAAAAAGAGGGAAAAGAAGCTTACCCTTGAAGACCAATGGACCAGCAGCTCTTGGTCTGAGAAATGGTGCTCCTAAGCTCTGAAAAATAGCCCCAAGTTGTTGGAATGGATGGTGGTGGGGTGCATACCAAAAACCGGAGCAAACAGAGGTGGTTAAGCGGTCCCGAACCGAGACACACGGCCGTCGGCTCCGAAAAATCGGAAACCGGGCTCCAAACGGAAAAAATGGCCTACGACCACGAAACGTAGCCTACGGCCACTGAGAGATGATCTACGAGACCTCTCCCTCCCTTCGGGAAGAGAAAACAGAGAAAACGGAGCCTGGTTCGCAAATCGAGGCAAGACACGAAAGAGCCCGGAAGTCTGGAGGCAAGGCTCGCAGCCGAGACTCTGAAACCTCAGAACGAGCGCAATATGCAACATCACCAAGCGCTCAATCGGTGACGTCTGAGTCTTAAGGTTGGTCAAAAATGGGGTGTCTACAGCTATAAGCTATAAGCTAAAACACATCAAAATAGCTTAAATTAAGCGGAAAGCTGAAATAAGCAGCTTTTAAGCTGCACCAAATAGGGCCAATAATGACTCCAAATAGACCCTACATCAAAATTTTAAGGCGAGTGAAAGAAGGCATATTACAGGCTGCGCCTCAATGAATCGAACTTGAGACACTTTGCGTGGGGGCAACACAAATTTCCGCTGAACCACCACTCCCGGTGGTTGCGGTAGTAATGGTTTGAATACAAATTCTTAGCAAGCTGCACTATTTGATATATTGAAAGTTTATGAGATTTCAAGAGAAAATATCATATGCAACTACATTAAAGTACTAATGCAGAAGTAAGTTCAAAAAATAAACAAAAATAAAACAGTACTAATGCAGAAGATCAATGAGAATGAGTGCCATTTTGGGAACCCTGATAAAAAGCAGCATTTTTAGCCTAGGGAAAAAACGCAGAAGTGTGAAAAAATGCAATTTACACCATTTGGGAAGATCTAAAAATGCAACTCAGCCATTTACCAAACTACCCTCATCTTATGTAAATAGGGGCCTAGGGCAAAACGAGGTCAGATTTGCCTCCTCCCACCTCTGGTAGCGATTTCTTCGTCCTCCTTGAAGCTGTGCCGTTTAACTCCCTGGAACAACCCACGACCTTGCCGTCCCTCGCCGAAGCTACTGCCGGATTCGTCATCCACGTCCTCGCCTTCGCCGGATCTGCACCATCAGGTAAGCCAAAAACCGTCTTTCATTGTTGTCTTCTCGCAAGTAGTGACGGACCCAAAACCATGGCAGCAGTTGTTCACGATTGATGGACGACCTGCTGTATGATATATAACATTGATAATGGTTGCTCCATATTGGTTTGCACTTGTGATTTTGGATGTCAAAAAATGTTTGTATTTCCGATCTTCAATGGCAAGGTGTTCTATGTACTCATCCCTTTTGATCGACTTGCCTTCTTTCACAAATTTGTGTTTTACGGAATGAATGATACCAGGTTGTTATGTGCGTGCATCGTTTGAAGTTGCAGGTTTTGTGTAATCTGTTGAAACCAAATTCTTCTTCTTCTTTTCCCGTCTTGGCACGATTGAGAAGCTCTGTTTTTTTTGTTTTTTTTGTTTTTTTTGTTTTTACCTTAACCATTAAGCTGACACACATGAACAAATGGGAAACAACTATTATCATTTACCTACTTACTAGTTACCATCAACATGATAAAAGATAAAACTACGTATTTCTGTCTTCCACTTTTAAGTCAATCAACATTCCAAAGAAAAAAACGGCAGTGGCCACTCACATCTAGTTAATTGTAAATCCATTGGCCTAATCTGTAATGTGGTATACAAACTACAACTACATGTTTATTTTTAATTTTTATATATATATATATATATATATATAAGATATCAAAAATTAAGAGGAAGAAAATTCATATCAGTATGCAGATTTAAAAGAATAAATACACACAATCTACCGAACACGGTTACTGTACTCCAAATTTATATTAGTATGCAGATTCATATGAGTAGGAAGAAAATTCATATCAGTATTCACAACGGTTACTGTATTCCAAATAAAGCCCAAACAAGGTCAACCCAAGTCTTCCATCGTAACCCCATAATCAACTATTCAGTTCCATAAAAAAAATTCAAGACAAGTAATGCAGAACATTTTGCTTTTTTGAGGCAACTTCAGCAAAACCCAAACTACCGAACACTGTGCGAGTAAAACTACCACTCACATTGCCCCAAGGGTTGAGGCTTTCCTTTGTTATTTTCTCTTTCACATTGACAAAAATAAAAAATAATATATAACAAAAAAAAAAATTGTAATCAATGTTTAGAACAGAAAATTCAGAACATGAATTTAAAAAAGCCTTCATTGTTTGAATGGACATTTATAAAACTTCAACGAAAACTGTTTATCAGTGCTGATGCTATACATATAGATTCATAAAATAATTGTGATATGTAGCATTTTTGGAGCTATAGATTCAAAGAATATTAGTATTGTGGATTTGGAAAATGGCTCCAAAGAATTAGTACTGCGGATTGTGTATTGTATTGTTGGGATGGGGAGGATTGTGCATAGTATTGTGGAGGTGGTCATTTTCATGTTAATTTGCTATTTTAGTTTACTTCCCAGACTACAGAAATTCGTACATCATATATCTTGTGTATTCCTGAAGTAGTTTACCAAAACATGACAGCACAAGACAACTACAGTACGGAAAAATTTAGAAAAGAAAATGGCTAATCAGGACACACCAGTAAATTAGCATTTTCAATAGTTAACCTAAATTCAAAATGAACTTCTTTCAGTTAATGTCTTTCATTTCGCACACTAGATGATATTAGTTCAATTTATAACATGAACAAAAAAATCAAAGGAGTATACAGATGGCGTCCTCCATGTCAACTATCACTTCATCATGGCCGCCGAGGATGTGTGCTTGTGGCTTTGAACATTGCGTTGTAAGGATATCAAGATCGGCCAAAAACCCTGGTCGTGCGTACTACGTTTACCTTAGAACTACGGTGCGTTTGTGTTGCCACTCTCTTATGCACTTAGTCATGTCGTCGTTCATTTGTAGTTGTGTCGCATAGTATGCATGCTAACTATCTACTGCAATTTTGTCCAGCAGAGATGTGTTGTGTGGGTTGGTTGGTGTGACGAGTTTCGCAGCACCAGTTTGGGTACTGACCAGCCACATAATGATGTCGATCTGGGGTTACGAGCGGACGTTGCGCGCATAGATCAGAGCCTACGTACGCTTAGGACGGTGGTCGATTTTTTTTGCGTCGTTCTTTTGGTGTTGTTGTTTCGGATGTGATGCCTTGTCATGGATATTGCTGCGTAGTTACATTTTGTATCACATATGTACTTTGTTGTCAATTACTTGTTCGTCCTGTTACATAAGATTTCCCCAACGTGTAATACAAACCGACTTTGTCTTTTGCAAAGTGTTGTACTATTTGTTGTTATTGCTGTAGTAATTGTGTTTACACTTTTATTTCACTTTTGGGCATGCAAAAAATATCTACTCTAATTTATTTGCCACCGATATTGCATTAATTTTACAAGCAGGACAGCACTACTCATGGCAACAAATTGATCATCACCCCGTACCCCTTCAAAGTCTCGAGGTAACGCTGTCACATCAACCCAACCCCAGCCAGTCCATAAATGCTAATTCGACAGCGACAATACAAAGCTATTTCTTCAACTCGTCATTGCTGAAATGGAAGGTGGTAATCGACAACCGTGCGAATTGTCCATGGCAGGGTATAAGAACGTAGCGAACAAATTTCTAGAGAAAACTAGCCTGGTACATTCGGTCAAACAAATGAAAAACAAGTTTGACAACTTGAAGAAAAATTGGTTAGCATGGAAGAAGTTGGAGAATGCAGCCACGGCTTGATAGGGCTTGGGTACGACCATGAGACGGGCTTGTTCACTACACCTGACCATTGGTGGGCCAAAATGCAAGCGGTATGTTTTGACAAAACATTTATGTTCCCCATTACTGTTGTACTAGTTTTGCTGATTTATGGTGCCATATTTTGTTCACATAACTTCTTTTGCAAATCAAAGCACTTGTTGAACATACTACTTTCACATATGTTGGGCAGCCCACAACGTGCCATGTGTATACTTAATTCAAGAGTTACATTTATTGTTTTCTAATTACAACACTGAATCCTTTCATGTGTTTTGCCTCTATTACTGTCATTGGTGGTACACTTTAAGGGCAGCAAATACATTTCAAGCTTTACTTACATAGGTGTTTTCTCCTGTCTTAGATGAACAACCGATGTGCTAAATTCAAGAGTAAGCCTCTAGAGCACGTGGACCTCATGGAGCGGGTGTACTCTGGCACAACAGCGACCGGGAAACATGCATGGACTCCAACAGAAGTGCGCGGTGATGATGTTGCTGCGACCAATGCCAACGAGGATAGCAGGATGGAACCTCTTAGTGCAAGCACACCACCATAGCCGGGCCATGACACTGTCGGGGAGAACGTGGTTGATAATAGCCTCTTTGACGATGCTCCCTCTCAGTCAGCCGTGGATGGATCAGACAATGCAAAACGTCGCAAGCGGGCAACGCCTGGTACTGTCGCTAGTAGCATGGACAATCTCGTGGAAGTAGTGAGTAAACAAAGCAGGGAGCTGAAAATTACGCAATACGTTGTCACTGGTAAAGGAGACAACACTGTTGGGGACTGTCTTGCAAGGCTTATGAGCATGCCTGGATTAGAGCCCGACGGTAAGTTGTTCTCGTTCGCATGCGGCATAATGGATTCACCCAATGTTGGCAGGGATCGTGAAGGGGGACACAGCTGTTCGGGAGTGGTGGTGCTGTTGACTTGGACTAGGCCTTTGTGGTTGGATTGTCATTTTAGTATTTGGTTATCATGAGATTGTAGTATATTTTGTGTGTTTGTTTTAGCTTTTTTTTTTTTGTTTTTTTTTTCTGGGGATGGCACACATGCAAGACTATTCGCATTCCTTTTATTTTGGTGTGGACGTGTATGTATGATTCTGCAGGACTTTGTAACCGATATGGGAGTATACACGACGCAAGGTGGCATTGTTGTGTCACATGCCTGTTATGTTATGCAAAATGTCATGGCCAGGGAATCTACATGAATGTCTTTGTAGGCTATTTTTTGTTTGTTGTGTAATTATTTATTTTAGGTGCTCCTTGTCACAGGCAGATGGTGAGTTGTGGGGCAGACATTAGTTTGATGGGAAAAATAAAGTAGTATATTTTATAGTCTATTTGGATTGAATTTGTTAAATCTATTTTATAATTGACAAAACGAAAATTGGAGTTACAAAAGCAAACACTAATTTGCTAGAAAATTAAAAAGTCGATAATGTAGTCCCCAGGAAGGTTAAAGAAATAAATAAAAATGATGGGTTCTTTTAACTATGTTGAAATTAATTTTTGTGAAGGAAAAAAAAAAAAAAAAGGATGCAAAGTAGTTACATTTATTTATTTTAGTTATTTTATTTATTTATTTATTTTATTTGTTTTATTTAATATATGATGCAAAGTAGTTACATTTCTTTTTTTTAAAAAAATATTTATTTATTGTGTGGTTTTTATTTATTTTATGCAAAAATATTTTTGTGTTCCATTATTTTATTTATTTACATTTCTTTATTTACTTTATTTTACATAAAAAAAAATCACATCAAATATTGAAAAATTTTGATGTGCCTTACGTCAATCAAAAGCACATGAAACTTTGTGCTTATATGGAAGCATGCAAAGTAGAAATTGTACAAACCTGGAAATGTACTACCATTCACATGGTAGTGTCATGGTGTTCCACTTTGGGCAATTACATGGCCATAGTAATATGAGTGTTATATATCATGGGGTTGAGCAACTCATTTCGCCAATTAATCACTACAACTTGTAGTTTTTATGTCATATAATTTGCAACGTCTATGGATGCACAAGAGGGTACTAGCTCGGGAGTCGTACGCAATAGCCAAATAAATGCCTGGATACGAGAGACGATCGGAGAAATGGAATCGACGACATCAATAATTTGGATGGAAATTGCTCGCGTTGCCAACGAGTACGCGTATGTTGACAGGACTCCATTTCACACATCGGCATTGACTGGTAGCATGTGGATGCAGGAGATGCTTCGAAGAAGGAATGAAGCATTTCAGCGAAATTTTCGGATGTCACATGATGTGTTCTTGATGTTGTGCAAGACATTAGTTGAGGATTGCGGCCTCCTAGTACTACAGCGTCCCCATGGTGTAGACGTAGTTGAGAATGTCAGCATGTTCATATTCATGTTACGGGGCTTCACGAGTTGGGACTTAGAAGACCATTTTCAACATTCGAGGGAAACAGTATGGCGTCATGTAATGCGAGTTCTTAAAGCGATGAAGTTGTTCACGAAAACACAATGCCGACCGACAAGGTCACAACATAGTAGACATCTGTACTTAGAGTCCCAACGGAAATATTTCCCATTGAAAATGAGTGTATTTATTTGTCACACATTTAATTATGAATAGTAGCCACTTTCAGAAAGTAAGGGCAAACGTTTTTTTCGAGTAGTAGCATTTCTCCTTCACATTTTTTGTGTGCTTCTGTAGGACTATATTGGCGCGCTTGACAGCACACATGTGGAGGCACATCTCGCGCCTCAGCAGGTAGCACCATATTTTGGCCGTAAAGGACGGCACACGCAAAACATACTCGCAGCGTGTGATTTTGATTTGTGTTTTACTTTTATATCTTGCGGATGGGAGGGTAGTATGCATGACAGCAGAGTTTTTAACGAAGTAACACAGGACCAAACTAAACAATTCCCCATGCCAAAGGAAGGTTAGATGAATAACGGCTGGTTTTTTGTTTGTATTAGTTGTGTGCATTTGATATTTGTAATAATGCTACGTACTAATGCAAAATTACCAAAATACAAGCAGAAAAATATTACCTTGTTGATGCGGGGTACAAGAACCAAAAAGGGTTTTTGGCGCTGTTTAAAGGATGCCGTTACCATTAGGAAGAGTTTTGCGCAACTGGACGGCCAACAAATGCAAACGAAATTTTCAACACGGTGCACTCCTCTTTACGGAGTGCAATTGAACGTACGTTCGGAGTATGGAAAGTGCGATGGGGATTCTTACAGAACATGCCGCGATATGATTTCGGGAAAGTGCAGGTGCCATTGGTCGGGGCTTCAATGGCAATACATAATTTTATACGCCACAACTCGAGCGATGATGAAGCATTCAACAAGGTTGCGAATGCAGAGAATTTTATGTTCAACGACATGCCAAATGTTGACGGTCTTGGTGATGATGATGATAGTGAACCAGAGGGCGAAAATGGCGTACATATGAACGAAGTGAGGAAGTTAATACAGAATGAATTAGTGTGACATCGGCGTCAGCTTGGGTTCTAATCCTGTTCGGTTTGTACGAGTTGATGACAAATGAAATGAATGTGTGAAACTGTTTAAAGTAGGGGTGAGCAGCGGATATATCGATCTACCAAAATCGATCGAACTGAACCGATCCGCTGCATTTTGGACGGATGCGTGATGACGAGCGGACGGTTGCGGATTGATTTTCTCCAATCCGGCAATCTGGTGGACGGATGGCGGATTTGAGATTCCTTTGGCCGCAACTGAACCGCCAAACCACGAACACCCTTAGTAATTTATAAGACTTTGTGTTTTCAGTTTGTTTAAATATTCTGTTTATGTTTTCAATTAAAAAAGAGGTTAAATATTCTGTTAAAAAAAGGTTTTCAACTTGAATATCTTTTTCAAATTGAAAAAAATAAACTTATTATTTATCTATATTTTTTGGTTTTTAAATCTATTTCTAAAAATAATAAATAGAAAATATGATATATACTGGCTGGTTTTTATTTTCAAAAACAGATATAGATATAACACTATAAAGACATACAATCTCTATTATTGCTCTATTCATGGTTTTGGTGGTTTGAATTGTTTTTATATTTTAAGAACCACAGACTGTAATACTTTATGTGGATGAGACATGCAGTGATTGTGATATTCTAAAGTTTCAAACTTTCTTGTTTTGGATGAGACATGCAGTGATTGTAATATTTTTTTAAGTCATTGACTGTAACACTTTCTTCATCTTTTTTTGAGGAAGTGCACAAGTTGAATTATATTGAAAATTTATAAAATTTTAAATCGCCAAACCGATTCGCATCTATCTGCCAAACCGCCAATCCGCTCAATTCACATCCACCAGATTGACAGACGGATGCAGATTGATTTTCTCCAATCCGCCAATATGGGGGACGGATGGCAGATTGGAGATTCCGTGGCCGCAACCGACCCGCGCCCACCCCTAGTTTAAAGTGTCAAAAAAATGTATGGTTATGTTTCTAAGTTGCAGGTTATGAAGGGCGTTTACCAGTTTGTAATAAAAAAATTATTAAATGTAAGAGCGCAATTTGTTGGCAAAAATTAAGAAAATAAATATGTCATTCAATTATAATAATAAAAATAATTAACAACACTGTAATAATAATAGAAAAAAATTTGCTAAGGGTTTTTTGGTCATTTGCAATAATTGTTTGGAAAATTTGCTAATTGTAATAATAATAAAAAGAATACATTTACTAATAAATTTGTAATAATAAAAATAATAAATTCGTAAAATGAAAATAATAAATTTGTAATCATAAAAAATATTTGGTAAAATTTGCAAATTGTAATAATAATAAAAATGAAATAAAATATGTTGGAAAATTGTAATTATATTAAAAAAAGTGTTCACATACACAAGGGCAAAATCGTAAATTTTGTCAATTGGCTAAGGGTGTTTTGGTCATTTTATAGTGATACGACACTTTAAAAAAAATATTAAACCAAAAAGCAAAAAAGTCAGCTTTTACCAACTTCCCAAATCACCTACAAAAAAGCCAAAAAAGCTTGGTAAAAAACTAAAGCCAAAAGTCAGCTTTTTACCAACTTCCCAAAACACCCCTGAAACAAAACTCTATTTTGCTAATTTGAGTAGAATGAAAAGTATTTGACATAAACAAACTGTTGGACCATTTTAATATTTTTTATTTTATTTTATTTTTTTTGATGACTTTTAGTCTTATCCATGAATAGAGATTATTTGGAAGGTCATGGGCTTGGTAATGAGTTAATATTTGGAGGCTTTGGGACTCTCAATTTTCTCTAGTTTAATGGTCATTATTTTTGATGTAATTTATAAGGTCCTCATGGCTTATATGTTGTCATTCTCATCTAATCTTTTCTAGACCAACTATTTTTACACTTAAGAGATTACTAGCCAAAGAATGGTGTTTTTCTTGGTGGAGCTTTGGGTTCACCATTTTATGAAGAGTTGACTTGGACCATACGACAAGTGGTCGGATTATTATATCCTAGAGGGGACAAGTCAGAATTTAGTGACTGCTGCATTGGTATTTAGATTCTTCCTACCGCAGTAGACTTGATCTCCTTAAAATTGTTAGTGAAAATACTAGAAGAATTATATTTTATTAATAAATAATGCAAAGAAAATGAGATACAAATAGATCAGGTGGTAAATTTCATAATAAATGGATTAATCCAAATAAGAACCAAGGTCCACCATCTCCACAAAATTTTACATGCTTTGTCTGTGACAAAAGTGGCCATATTGCTCGAACTTGCAAATTCTGAAAATATGCACCTATCCCAAAGGCTAATGTTATTAAGGAGCCATTTGTGGCGATGATTATAGACATTTGCATGGTTAATTATGTGGAAGGTTGGTGGGCAGATTATGGTGTTAATAGACATGTTTGTAATGATAAAGTTTGGTTCAAGGTATATACTCCCTTTGATGATGAGAAAACAATTATGTTTGGTGATTCTAGTCAAACCAAGATACTTGAGAGTGGTGAGGTTAACTTTAAGTTCACCTTTGGACATGTGCTTGCTTTAAAAGATATGCTTTATATACCGTTCATGAGGAAGAATTTGATGTCAAGTTATTTGTTGAATAAGGTTGGCTTTAAGCAAACTATGGAATCTGATCAATATATGATTACCAAGAAGGGTATTTTTGGGGTAAGGGTTATGCTAGTGATAGGATATTCAAACTAAATGTTGAGATTAATAAATCATCTACCAATTCGGTTTATATGTTATTTTCTATTAATTCTGGCATGCTCGTTTGTGTCATATCAACAGTAAATATGTGATAATCATGAGTAGTTTAGGATTAATTCCTAAATTGACAAAATGTTTTGAGAAATGTAAAGTTTGTAGTAAAGTAAAAATTACAAGGAGGCCTCATAAAAATGTTGAGAAAAATACTGAATTGCTAAAATTATTTCATATTGATTTGTGTGAGTTTGAAGGAATTTTAACTCATGGTGATACCGATATTTTATCACTTTTATTGATGATTTTTCAAAATATACAAACATATTTTTATTAAAAAACAAAAGTGATGCTTTTGAGAAATTTAAAGAATTCTTTTTTGAAGTGAAAAATCAATTTGGTAAAAAAAAATTAAGAGAATTAGAAGTGGTAGAAGGCGGGAGTATGAATCTCTTGGATTCAACTCTTTTGTTTAATCATTGGGAATTATTTATGACACTATTCCACCATATTCACCTTCATCTAATGGCGTAGCTAAAAGAAAAAATAGAATGTTAATTGACTTAACGAATGCTATTCTTATTGATTCGGGTGTTCTTTCAAATCTTTGAGGCGAGGCTATTTTAACAGCTTGCCGTGTGATAAATCGAGTGCCACACAAAAGGACTAAAATTATACCTTATGAGTTGTGGTGGGGGCATAAACCAAATCTAGATTATTTGAGGGTTTGGGACTGTTTAGCTTTTGTGAGGCTTGCATATCCTAAACGACCTAAATTGGGTGAACGAACTACCACTTGTGCTTTTCTAAGATATGCGTTGCGTAGTACAACTTATAGATTATTTGATATGAAAAATAATATTATTTTTGAATCAGGTAATGCTATTTTTCATGAAATAAATGTCCTTTCAAATGTAGAAACAGTGGGGGTCAAATATTTTCTGAAAATATTTTATTTATGCCTAGTTTTTTTACTCCATCTCAAGTTTTTCAAGAACAAGAAAATTTTTAAATCCAACCAAGAAGGAGTAAATGAGCTAGAGTTGAAAATGATTTTGGCCTTGACTATTATCTTTACAATGTGGAAGAAATTCCTTTTTCAGTGCAAGAAGCTTTATTATCACCTGATGCTATTTTTTGGAAAGAGGCTATAAATAATGAAATAGATTCATTACTTTCAAATAAAACATGGAAGCTAGTGGATTTACCTCCTGGTTATAAAGCTATTGGGTGTAAATGGGTCCTCCGTAAAAAACTTAAACCTGATGGAACTATAGATAAATATAAGGTCAGGGTTGGCCCTGAGATTTAGGGGGCCCAAGGTGACCTTCGGAAATGGAGCCTTTCTTACATTGGAAAAAAAAAAAAAGTGGATGGATAAATGGATAAAACATTATTTGCACATATATTCATTAAAATTATAAACAAAAAGTTTACTTTCATATATTAAGATAGGAAGCAATCATTACAAATACTCAAAAAACTAAAAATTTGGTTTTGTTGCTTTATAGTTTAGCAATATCCAATTTACAATTGAACTAACTATCACATAAACATTACTCTTCTCACATTTTTTGAAAATCACTAATAAAGCTTACATAATCGAATTTATCCACCATATTCTTTTCAATGGATAACAAAGCTAACCCATTCAATCTTTCTTGTAACATAGTTGACCGAAGGTAAGATTTGATTAACTTCAACTTTGAAAAACTTCTTTCTCCAGAGGCCACTGTAACAGGTATAGTTAACAAAATTCTATACATAATCCATGCATTTGGGAAACAACCATCTATTGTTTTCAAATAATTTAATACTTCAATTGGTCTTTTGATTCCTTCCGGTAAAACTTCTTTCAAGACATTCAACTTTGAAAATAGATCTCTCCCATCAATATCAGAAAGTTCATCATGTTTCAAAAAATCTTCAAGATTAACACAATAAGTCTTCAAACATTCCTTGTTGGTAGAACTCAACTTTTTCAAATCAAACAAAAATCCAAAATTTTCCTCATATACTTGAAATTGTTCAAACCTACTCTGAAGTGAAGAAAGAGCTTGATCAATTATATACATAAAATAATTAACTCTAAAAGATTCTTCAGCAGTCTGTGTCACATCTTCACTAACATTCTCATCAAATTGCTTCTTTTTGCGAATGACACACTTTTCACGAAATACTGGATCAATTTCCATTAGAGTAGCAACTTCTTTTGCCTCAGTCATGGCATCCAAAAATCCAGTTTCTCTATACTTTTCAAGAAAGGTAATGAGTCATTTTAACTGCATTATAGCAACATCAATATGCATGTCTTCCCTTTGAAATATTTTGCTAACTGAGTTAACTGCAAACAATAAATTGTGCCAAATAATCATGCCAAGCAAAAATTCAAAGTTCTCAATTTCATATGTTGCTAAAGACTCAGCTTCACTCTTTGTATTGTGGGGTTCACCAAGATTTGCCAAATGATTTAAAGCATCTCTTATTTGTGGAGCTTGATATCTTATTGCTTTAACACTTTCAACGCGACTTTTCCACCTTGTTTGTGACAATGGCTTCAATGTGAGACCTTCCATATGATCTTTGAAAACTTTCCACCACTTTGTAGAAGATGAAAACAATAAATATATACGTTGTAGCACTCCAAAAAAAGAGATAGCTTTGGGACAAGAGTTAGCCTTTGGGACAAGAGTTAGCCATATCACAAAATGTAAGGTTAAGACTATGACAATCACATGGTGTGTAGAATGCTCTAGGATTTATTTCAAGTAGCCTTTTCTGTACACCTTTGTGTTTCCCTTTCATGTTAGAGCCATTATCATATCCTTGCCCTCTTATATCACCAATATCAAGTTGGAGTGTGCACAATACCTCTTTAAGTACATTAAAAAGACCCAATCCCGATGTGTCATCCACTTTTAAAAATTCTAAAAAGAACTCTTCCACCTTTACTTGATTAGTTGAAACATCCACACATCTTATTACAAGAGGCATTTGTTCTTCATGACTAACATCTGGAGTACAATCAAGAATAACTGAAAAATATTTCGTTTCTTTGATTCTTTTCACAATTGTACCTTTGATCTCACCCGCTAACATCTGTATCAATTCATTTTGGATTTTGTGACCAAGATAATGGTAATGAATTTCATTCCTTTCAATGCGATGAAGGTGGTCTTGCATTACTGAATCAAATTGAGCAATCATTTCAATTAAACTCAAAAATTTTCCATTTATTTCTTGATAAATCTTCTCATTGTCTCCACGAAACGCTAAATTATTTTTTACAAGAGTTCTCACAACAGCAATTATCCTTAGTAACACCTTTTTCCAATGTTCTCTCTCCCTATTGATTTGTTCTTGAACACCTTTATCATTTGTTTCATTCTTTTGCAATCTTTTTTCCAATTCAATCCATTTGCTCATACAAGTCATGTGCTCATTGCTAGTTTCATGACTTCTAAGCCTATGACCTAGATTCTTCCAATCTTTAAATCCATTAGTAGCCAACTGAGTCTTGTTCCCATCTTTCTTAAATAACTTACAACAAAAGCAAAATACTTTGTTTGAAGCATCTGAATATACTAGCCATTTCCTATCTTGCTTCTCTTCATTTGGTAAATTTTGAATGTAATGTGTAGAGGAGAAATGTCTATCCTTGTCATCTCTAGGAAAATTGACAACATTACTTCTTATAGGACCTCTTTCAACTAATAAATCTCTGAAATTCTGATCAATCTTGTCCCAATTACTTGGATCATTAATATTTAAAGGTCCATATTCAATATTAAAATCTTCACTTTCAGTAGCTTTCTCATTCACCAAATCTTTATTGTCATTCTCATTCAAACATTCAATAGGCTCTTCAACACCCAAATCTTCATTATCATTCTCATTACATTGATTAAGTTCTTCAATTACCAAATTTTCATCAAGCAAACATGAACTTTCTATTTGTTTCTTGTTACCAAAAAATTTATCAAGTGCTCCCGATTGAGATTGAATAAAATTTTCTAATTTTTGCTTCTTTTCCCTTTTTTCACATCCAGACATATACTTCCTAGGAGGCATGATGACTACTCTGTATAATCACAAATCCACACAAATTCACATTCATTGATCTCTGCAAATAATATATTTTCAGAATTAGAGCACAACAAAAATTATAGATTTTCACTAAAGCATATAAATTAGGTAATTTTCTAATTTAAAGAACAAATTATATAGGGCAAGAAATTAAGAGGAAAATTAGGGAAAAAATTAGGGCAACAAATTAGGAAAAAAATTAGGGCAAAAACTTCCTCTATTTAAATGTGATATATATATATATATATATAGAGAGAGAGAGAGAGAGAGAGAGACTCATGGTTTTGATGCCCAAAATTGTTAGTGCTCAGCGTCCGTCAAATATGGAGGAGAGGAGAAGACTGAAGACTCACGGTTTCATCTTCATCAGTCCAATCCAATGCAAGAAGAGAGAGAGCAGTCCAATGCAAGAAGACTCACGGTTTCGTCAAATATGGAGGAGACAGAACAAAGATGTGTTTCATTTCATTCTTATCAGGTGCTGTGCTGTGTTTCATTCTTCTCAAAGATGTGTTTCGTCAAAATCAAATATGTAAAGACCCATGTGAATTCATTCTTCTCAGGTGGGCATATCTTGGGCCCATGTTCATAATGATTAATGTAAAGGATTTTGTTATGGGCCTCTATTATGAATAGTTCATTGGGCCTCTATTACGATATTTTTTTTTTGGGGCCTATATTCAATTGGGCTTATAACATTTGGATTTTTTTTTATATCTAAAACAAAAAATCATATTTTGGGGCCCTATTTTCAGCCCAAATCTGGGGGCCTAAGGCGCAGGCCTCTTGGGCCTGCCCTCGGGGCCGGGCCTGTAGAAGGCGAGGCTTGTTGCTAAAGGTTTTAAGTAACAAATTGATCTTGATTTCTTTAATACTTTTTCTTTGGTTACTAGAGTTACATCCATTAGATTGTTGATAGCAGTGGCAACAATTCATGATTTAAAAATTCATCAAATGGATGTGAAAACGATATTTTTAAATAGAGATCTAGATGAGGAGATTTACATGGACCAACTAGAGAGCTTTGTAGAACCTGGTCAAGAAAGCAAGTTATGTAAGCTAACTAAATCCCTTTATGGTTTAAAACAAACTCCTAATCTGTGGCATGAGAAATTTAATTCATGTATGCTTGAGAATGATTATAAGACTAATGAATGTGACAAGTGCATATATTATAAAACTTGTGAGAATGCACATGTGATTATTAACTTATATATAGATGATCTACTTATCTTTGACTATAATTTGCATATTATAAATGAGACTAAAAATATGCTTAATAGCCACTTTGATATGAAAGATCTTGGTGAAGCCAATTTTATTTTGAGAATTAAAATTACCAAGACTAATGATAGCATTTTTTTTGATTAGTCGCATTAGGTTGAGAAAATTTTAAAGAAACATAATTTTCTAGATTGTAAACACATTGCTACTCCTTTTGATGCAATCATACATTTATCTGCTGTAATAAATGAAAAAGATATGATTAATCAAAAGGAATATGCTAGCATGATTGGTAGTTTGAGATATGCTACTGACTGTATTAGACCTGACATTGCATATGCTGTTGGAGTACTTAGCAAGTTTACTAGCAAGCAAAGTCGAGATTATTGGCTAGCCATGGGAAGAATTATGAGATATTTATCAGGTACCAAAAATTATGGTTTGTTTTATAACAAGTATCCTGCGGTACTTGAGGGATATATCGATGCTGATTGGAACACTTTGTCAGGTGATTCTCTCTCTACCTCGGATTTTATTTTTACCTTGGGTGGTGGTGCTATATGTTTTAAGTCTAAAAAATAGACTATAATTGCTAATTCTACAATGAAAGCTGAGCTTATAGTATTAGCTTTAGCATGTGAGAAAGCAAATTGGTTGAGAGATTTGTTACACAAAATCCCTTTTTGGGAAAAACCAATTCTTCCTGTGCTAATTCGTTGTGATAGCACTGCTACTATTGGTAGAGTGAACAAACATTTTTATAATGGTAAATCTAGACTTATTAGAAGGAAACACAGTAATGTGAGATCCAATTTGAGTAATGGCATCATAATTGTGAATTATATAAAATCTTGTAATAATCTTGCGGGTCCGTTAACCAAGGCCTTGGCGAGAGATAGGGTCTAGAATACATCGTGGGGGATGGGTTTGAAGCCTATAGAATCATAAACAATGTATGAGAACACCCAACCTGGGGACCAGAGATCCTGTAACTAGTTTCAATGGGTAGAACGAACTATATGGTGGTTATAAAAAATGCACTCTTTACTATATTGTTGTCCATCCCTATGATGTAAGTGCATTTGTCTTATAATGTTGGAGGGTTGAGTCTTTATACTTTTAATGAAATTATATAGCTCTGGTTGAGTGGGGTGTGTCAATTAGAGGAACATCCTTGATAGATTTCACCTTTGTGAGCATGGAAGTGGGGTCGCTTTCTATGAGAATAAGACCTATCCTTAAATATGCCCATGAAAACTGTGATTAGCACAAGGCCGTAATGTGCTTGCTGTTTAAAGCTCGTGTCGACATGTAACTACCCCGACCTGTGATTAACATGATTAAGTATGCCTAATACGTAATTGAGAAGAAATTTTGGGGTAATTACATGTGCTGCCTTATTTGTGCTTTTATTTGTTTAATGTAGAAATATATGTTTGTGTTTCTGTTTTGTTCTGCGAATTGAAGGCCTTATCAGCATCCGATCACAAAATTGACTTGATTTATGTGTTATTTGGGATTTTTAGAATATTTTGGTAAGTTTCATTAAAATTCAATTCGAAACGAATAAATTAGAATAAAATGATCCCACTTAGTTATCTTTCACTCCAATTAATTAAGAGCCACTAATAAAGCCTATATAAGGCTCATATGACCTCTAGAATACATTTTTTTGCACTCTCACTTCATCATTCCTTGAGTAGAAAAACGTGAGGAGAGAAGAGAGGACGAGAAAGTGAGATCAACTAGAGAGAAAAGAGATTGCCAGAGGATTTAAGGAAATTTGATGGAATTACTCAAGAACTCACTAGGATTCAAATACTTGTGGATTTTAGGTAAGAATTCAATTCATATTTTATGAGCTCAAGTTAATTTTCATGAACATTTAAGAGAATATAAAAATTGATCCATAATTGAAGCTAAGAAAGTAGAATTGGGAAGCATATCATGCATGCATGCTCATTCCAACATAATTTGAGTTTGTTTTCAAGGAATTTCCCTCTTGCATGTTCCTAGTTTGGGCTTGTTCTAAGAATTCATCATGTCTTTGAGTTAAACACCTCATTTGATCATGTTTTGAAGGCTTTGAAGTCAAGAAATTACATGCATGTTATGTTTTCCACATTTCAGGTTTGAATTTGCATAATTGGCTTACTATTGGGTCTTGATTTTGTGAAATGGATTCGAATTCATGGTGTTTTCTAAGTTTACACAAGTTTCCTTGAGTTTTTGGCCCAAGAAAGCATGATTAGCAGCATTGAATTTGAGTTTTGAGCTTAGAAAAACAATCTAAAAATTTCAGATTTTGCCTCCTTGCTTGAGCGACAGAACTTGTGCTCAAGCTAATACTTTGTGTTTTGCACTTCCACTCGAGCGACCAAAAGTTGGCTCGAGTGTAAAATGTATGCTGCTAGAAGTTTGTCATTTTTGCATACCGTTTGAGCGACAATAGTTGCACTAGAGCGAGGACCTCAGTTTCATGCTCGAACGACCGTTGAGCAGAGAATTCACACAACCAGACTTTTGCAGAGTTTATAGACCGCTCGAGCGACCACTCACATGTTTGAGCCTCTGCTCAAGCGAGAAAAGTTGCGCTTGAGCGAAGGCCCTGTTTTCAGCAGATTTTGTTTTGAAAGTGTATTTTTGCATCCTCATCACATCCTAGGTATTCCTAGGTCATGAGTAAGACACAATATGGAGATAAAGACTTAGAAACACACTAAGAACGAAACAAAATACATTAAGTACTATCCAGATGTGTGTTTCAAGTACGTATCTGTTATGTTTGTGTAGGTCATGTGCCATAAGCCCTTTGATTTGTCTGCTCTGTCTGTCTGCCTCTGGAGCCATCTGTAAGTAATAACTTAGTAAAGTTATGTTCAACTTAATTTATTTTCTGTATGAAGAATTAAGATCTATTTTATGACATGTTATTTTTGTACAATGATTGTCCAAGTTTCTGAAAGGTATTCGTGGCATCCTTAGGACAAAGCCCTTGTCTGGGGGTAACAATACCGTGGTTTATGAGCGCAAGGCCCTTGTCCGGGGGTAACAATACCGTAGCTTAAGCATGTTATCTGTTCTTGGTACGGGAGATTCCTCTATGGAACTAGCAAGTATGACTCTTAGTGCTCTGTATTCGATCTGTTAGAACTAATGGATGTACCATGTAAGATCAAGCATGAACTCTGATTTCGGTCTATAATTTGAACAAGAATATGAATAAGAATCTATTTTTGATATGGGGTCTGTTTTCTGAATCTGATATAGAACATCATTTAGTTAAATCCTTTACTCTATTATTATTCACTAGGCTTTCACTCACTCTATTATTTATGTATGTAGGTGACCAAACGCGTGATCAGGTTCAAAGTTGATGACCTGGAGCTTGTGTTTTTTCAGCCAGCCCTTGTGCCTCCTGGAGAGGTTCTGGTTGGTAGAAGTCATGTTCTTGTTTTGTTTTTGTCTTTAGGGCTAATTTCCTTATGACACTATCTATATGATGATGCATGACATATGGAAGTTTGACTTCATATATATATATATATATATGTAAGTTTTAAATTTTCTATCCCATGTATGTCTACACAGCTCTATGGACGTTGTATTTTGTATATTTGCTTCAGCAGCCCTTTATATTTTGGTGATTTTGTTTCGATGCCTTTGGTAATCCAAGGATTATTGGCTAGTTACGATGCTAAACCTATAGGGGCGGGTTTGAGTCGTGACACAACACTTGGATCATTATGTGTGAGTAGTAATACTTTATTTTCCCTAAGCAGTCATAGTTCAAGTCTGAGACCACTATTGACTCTAGAGTAGAGGTTGCTGTTTCACTAATGAAGGTTCAATGCAGAGCACACCTTCATGATATATACTAGTCTATCTTTGTTTGATAATCTCTTTTGTTCTTGTTGATATTAATATGAGTGGGGGATTGTTGAACTATTTTAATATCTTTTATTTATTTATTTATATTTCTTATCCATGAATGGAGGTTATTTGGAAGGTCATGAGCTTAGTGGTGCATTAATATTTGAAAGTTTAGGGACTTTTCCTTTTCTCTACTTTAATACTCATTATTTTTAGTATAATTTGTAAGGTCCTAGTGGCCTTTATATTGTTCCTCTCATCTATTCTTTTCTAAACCAACTATTTTTATACTTCAGAGATTATTAGTCAAAGAAGGATGTTTTTCTTAGTGAAATTTTGGATACATCACCTTATGTAGAGTTGGCTTGAACCATACGACAAATGGTCATATCGTTGTATTTTAAAAGGGGAACAAGTCAGAGTTTGGTGACGACTGTATTAATATTTAGTTTCTTTTTACTACAATAAATTTTATCTTCTTAAAGAAAATAAAATATTCATACATTAAACTAATTTATTTATATTTTATTTTTTTTTATATTATTGATTAATAAAATATAATTCCTTCGGTCTTGTCTCTAATATAAACCAAAATGAATTCTTGAGAAGTGGGGGGTGTGGGGACTCTTCATTAAAAAAAAGTGTACCATAGTAGTTGTCTAATCAGATCCATTTTGGTTGACTAAAAGCATCATAGCAAAATCTTTTCTTGATTCTAAACTCACAGATGGAATCAATGACAAGTATCTAAACATGGTCCAATAATTTATTCACTGAAGGTGAGAGGGGCCATCTTGTATTTTATTTTTTTTATTTATTTATTTATTTATTTTTTTGTTACAGAAAAATTCTCTCATTCTCCCGCAAGTTTAGGATAACGTCCCTTGCAGAGATTATCAAGGTGTTCTGTTGTCTGTTCCGAGATAGGAGACTATAACTTGGGAACTTGTCCCGACCTCCCAAGACAAGTTCCGCTTAAGTCAGGACTCGAGTAGTGGGGGAACATTGGATCCACACCAAGTGCTGTGGTAGAAACAATTTGAGGCTAACTTCCTAACCAACTGTCCTATGTCTAGGAGATTGGCCCAAGGAGTTTTGAACTTGGGACCTAGGTTCTTAACCCCCAAGCCTTTACTAAGTTGCCAAACACCCTTGGGTTGGGCCATCTTGTATTATTCATCGCTTTGAGTATGATTAAAAATATTAAAATTAATAGAATTAATATGAAAATATAAAGATAAATAAGAATTTTTTTTTAATGTAAAATATATAATATTAATTTTTTATTTATATAATTTATAAATTAGTGATAAAAAATGAGACAAGTGTTGCGGGTATTGAAACATAAAGATAGCTCAATATAATTATATTAAAGTTACAAAACCTTTTATATTTTTTAAAATTTCAAGAAGGTTTGTGTAATTTACATTTAAAAAAAAAAAATAATAATAGTAAGATGCAGGGTGAGATTCGATTTGAACTTATATATCATCGTTCACTAAAAGAATACGTTATTCACTAATTTCATAATACTTCTAATTTTACAAACAAATTTCACTTCAGAAAACACAATCTTAAAGTTGTCATTGGCCACATAACATTTTGTTGTATTCATTTAAGGATTTCACAAAACACTGGAATGTGAATGACTATTGCTATCATTTGATTTTAGATTAATTCCAATCTTAATTTGATTTCTGTTCCCTCTTATTGCTAAAAATTTAGCCTAACTATGAGATGACTAGAGAAAATCATTAAAAATCCTAGGAAATTGATTTTTCTTCTTGGTAGAAACACCTAGGACTTAAACAGAAGCTTATGAATGAGAAACGTTAAGGATCACAAATTGCTGTGTTCCATGCACATTCATTTGTGCCCAAAATAAAATAACAAAATGTTCTCATTACATCAATTGAGACAGATTTTATTTATTTTTAAAGGAAGCAACTAGGAATAGTAAGTATCTTTTTCCTTCATTTGATCGAGTTGGGTTCAATATTTGAAAAAAATACAATATGTTACATAATTTTTATATAATTGCACCAATTTTGCTAAATAGACCGAAATTAATACAGATAATGTGACACACAAAAATAAACAAGAAAAATTATATATTTTAGTGTAAAAAAAAAATCACATTAGTTTTTTCATTCATATATGACTAACAAATTATTGATAAAAAAACTTAAATATTATATAAATTAAAATCTTAATATTTAATGTAATTATGTTAAAATTGTGATTTACTATATTATTTTTAAATATATTTCCCTTAATGATTCTGAGAAGAGAGAAAAAAAAAATTGAAAGGGGAAGAAAGAAACTTCTGGAGAACTTTATTTACTAAAAAAAATAGTATTTCATTGAGAGAGGACTAAAAATTGTTGGATAAGTTTCAAATAAGAACAAAAAGTGTTGATTTCATTCAATAGTATGCCTAATTAAATTACAGCCACACAGAAAAATACACATAAAGTAAGAATTTTAAAAGGTTGGCCGATGATAAAAATTCAAAATCTCAAGTTTAAATATGTCAATTGGCCATTGAAAGTTTGGACCCAATAAGACTAAGCTGGGCTGGAGATACGTGCATTAAAAAAAATACAGTAATGCATGAGATGGTAAATAAAGATAGTAAGGGTTAATTATCACTAATAGTTGGAGAAATCTCGGTATAATTAATTTAAAAAAAATATATGATCATTATTCTTATTGCTAAAATATCATAGATGAGTTGATGCAAAGAAGCATATGGAATGAAAGGAAAACCAAAAAAAAAAAAAAATAATAATAATAATAAAATCAAAGGACACTATAGAAATGAGAAATATTTCTCTGAATTTTGTTACTCTAACAGTAACTAAATAGTTCTAACGGCTTACAATTAAATTTATAACAAATAATGCTTAATCATCATGCTTCAAATCAAGTCAAAATTACATAAAATAATTTTTTTCCCTCCAAAAATACAAAAATTAGTTAGGCTCAAATTTAGAATCTAAAATTAAAAAAAATATTTTTATTTATACCCCAAAATTAAGCATTTGATATCTTTTCAAATATAGTAAAAAAATTTAATTCAAAGGCTAAAATAGACTTCATCTAAAATTAAGCACAAGTCACCATGTCGTCGAACTTGTTAAACTGTTTTGAACCGAATATGCTTGTTTTGGGCCTAATCCAACAGCCTTGAAAAATCAAAAGCAGTGAAATTATGATTTTATTATCAAACGGTTAAACTACTCGATAAACTTGATATCAATCACCACTGTATCTTGGAGCTATTTGTTTTTGCTCCCATTTGCATTTTTGTCATGATGCTTATAGTATGATTTCTTTTATTTTTCTTTTATTGATGTTCGATGCAAAATTCTACCTTAATTCTTATTTAATAAAGATTTCTTTTTACTGATAAAAAAAAAGCTATCTTCCCTTACTATAAAATTGGGTAATAAATTAAACATGATATACACATAACATGATGCATGCATCCAAGTAGAATTGACATGTAGCTTGAATTTAGGAAACAAGATGCAAGGGCAAATATGGTATTTACCTATAGATTTCAATGTAACTTGCAAAAAGTGAGGGAAGGATAAAGGAAACCAGATGGGCAACAACAAAAACATCACTAACAGCAGTACAATGGGATATTAATTAGTATCATTAAGCATTATCACCAATACTGTTGGTGATGGTAATGACAGTGGTGAAAATTGATAGTCTCACAGCATTATTCTTCAAACAAACGATCAAGTTTGAATCGTCATGTGACATGTGGCGGCAATTAAGTCCTTAATTTTTTGTTTTGATGATGTGGGTTCTTTTAATTGGGGGTATTTAGAACCTTTCATGTCTTCATTTGTGAAGTTACATGCTCATCCCACCTTATAGTATACCAAAATCTTTGATAGTCAACCAGATCTTAAGAATATGATACATGTCCAGGTGAGAAAAAAAAAAAAAAAAAAAAAAAAAATTCAAATGTTGGTTTTTTTCTTCTTTATATTGTAAGATGTATTTTATTTTATTTTTTTAAAGTAATTATTTAGCAGCGTCGAAACATAAGAGAAATATTTATGAGGTGAGTGAAGTTCACTTGACCTCATCTTGTTTAGGTGAGTATGAGAGAGGTCGGCTCTATTCATTTTATTTTTTTTTTCAAAAGTATCGTATATATATTTGCTACAGTCAGACTTTGAAACTAATAATTTTGTCCTTTCTTGTATAAAATATATCACAAGTGCACATCATATGCATCCTAAGCAAAAATAATTTCTTTCACAAAATGTATAATTTTTGTCACAAAAAATAGTCTTTTTTCTTCAAAAAAAATGTAATTTTTACTTCTGTCAAAATGTTTAACTTCTCTAAAAAAAGGTATAACTTTAGTTATACATGATTTTTAAGTGCACATTATAATTTCAAAATTTGTAAATTTCATCACAAAAATCATAATTTTTATCTAACAAAATGTATAACTTCTCACACAAAAAGTATAACTTTTAGATTATAACCTCTCCCAAATATATTTAAGTAAAATGATTTACAAACATAAAATTTGTACAAAATTTTATACCAAAATAATGTAGTAATGACATTGTTGTGTAAAATTCGCATTGAAAGACCTTTATTACATTTTTGAAATTGAATAATCTAGAAATTGGCTAGATATTGATTTGTGATTATATATCAATTGAAAGCAATAAAACAATCCCGATCAAACAATCAAGACAAATCGACAAAACGATTTTAACGTGAAAAAATCACAATTGGAGCACCGCTAATTGTGATAAAAAATCACGGGCAACAGTCACAAAACAATCCACTAAGAAGATATAAAGGAATTACACAGGTATACTCTCAATTACCTAGCGAATCCACGTCTAAATTGAACCAACCCCTATGTGCCTCTTTCAGCCCCGTCTTCACCTTAGAATTGTCTTGACGATGAGCCACTCTAGAATCCACCAAAGTTTCAAGCTCAAATTCTTCAGAATCCACCGAAGAACAACTCTCTCTCTTGTATAGAATGAACAAACAAACATTTGACGTATTCTTCTTAACCCATGAGTTGAATACTCAATTAAACATTAAAGAAAACTAACAAAATATCTCTAGATATAAACCTTAATATTCAAAAAGAAGATCTGGAGTAGTAATCCTAAAATCTGACAGAAACACATATTTATAGAAATCTGGGACTGCGAAGCTCGCTCGAGCGAAGACTCTCTCACTCGAGCGAGGAACCAAAAACGCGTGTTTTTCATAAGTGGCTTCGCTCGAGGCACGCAACCTGTGCTCGAGCGCACATTCACCTCTCTCAAGTTTTTTCCAGACACAGTCATAGTCAGCGAAGTGACAAACTTGAAAGAATTAACATCACAAACTCCTCTGCACGGCACAATTCGAGTTGGATTCGCATCTAACAAACTCATAGTCTCACTGAAATAAAAGTGCGAAAACAAGTACAATTGAAAGGACTTTTGTCAAACGGGATTGCCAAGAATAAAAACCTAACAGAAATGATAAGATCCATCACATCATTCTATATAAAAAATGTAGAGGCTAACTTCAAGAAGCAAGAATAAAATTATCTGAAAAATTACTCAAAAAAATATGTCTATAGACTATGTTTATTTTGTATATCCTACATCATATTCACTTTGCTTGGTTCCCATTTTTTAAAAACAGTTTTCAGAAAATTCTACACTCTTATTTTCTGTGTTTTTTTGTTTTTACTGAATTTTTTTTAATATTTTATGCAAATTTTTTACTTTTTAGACACACCTAACATAAATACACCTAAAAAGTAAAAAAATTGTAAAAAAAATCTTTTAAAAATTCACTAAATACCAAAAATATAAAAAAAAAATACAAGAATTTAGTACATTTTTTGTATTTTTATGTATTTCTTAATTTTTTAAAATATTTTTTCACAATTTTTTTACTTTTTAGACACATCTAAGTAAGGTGCATCTAAAAAAGTAAAAAAAATGTTTAAAATTTTAAAAATATTCACTAAAAACAAAAACACACGAAAATCAAAAAATTCAGTTTTCAAAAAACTTAATCCAGAAAACTCAAACCAAACACAGTGATTAATTTTGAATCTATACTATACAATTTATTTTTGGAACGTATAAATTTTTTGAATAGATACCATTTTCTTTATATAAAGTCTGTTTGTAACTCTATTAACAAACCAAAATGGTATATATTTCCCTCATTTAAGAATACCATTACATTGTCATCACCTTATTTATAGCATTTTGTTCATCTTATTAATGCATGTCTACTGCTCCTACTGAAAAGAAAGAGAGACCGTGAACTTGAAGTTTTTGTTTTAAGTTGTATTTGGATCATGAATTAGATATGATTTTTTTCTCCCTCCAAATCTCTACCTAATTTCAGTAGAGGCTTGTAAAACACACAATACCTTCCAAATAGTTTTTTTGTTTTTTGATTTTTTTTTTTGCATGGCATGACTCTACATTTTCATATAAGTTTAAAATCAGTCAAAAAAATAAAAAAATCAGTCATTTTCTAAATAATTTTAATTCTGTTGATCTAGTAAAAACAACAGTTTCCTCCTAATAAAGAACCTCTATTAAAGGCTAGTGGCTACAAGTAGTCATCCTTCTTTATTTATTTTTTTTATTACATAAAATCCAATAAAAAATTTAAAGGAGACAAGTTTGTTCATCACCCTAAACATTATGAAGATGCTAAAATCTTTTTACGTTCATCTCCCTTTTTAATTTACTATTTTTTAACTGCACTGTCAAACGCTCCCTAACTCAAAGCTACTTGCACCAGCAACCTAGTCACTAGCTAGGTCCCAAATCATAGTGCTAAATTTGCTAATATGCTGGATAATGATTGCTTTGATGATGATAACATACTTATAAATATTTGGGAAAAAAATAAACTGTACAATTAATGCTAATAGTACAATTAATGGATCAAGATAATGTGATGGATCAAGAAAAAGAAAATAAAAATAAGAGCTAAAGCACTTTCGTTGGTCCCATATTATGTGTCCTCACTTCTCACTAGTCCCATGATGTGATCTCCATCTTTCTCCTCTCCAATAATATCTTTCATCCCTCTCCTCCAAAAAAAAAAAAAAAAAAAGACAAGAAATTCCAGAAGAACTCATTTGCATCGATCATCGATGTCAGGTGAGAAAGGAAAAGGATCAGGAGAAGGATCATCACGATCTGCTGCTGCACTTGTTGATGATGAAAATAATCAGCGTCAGCAGGTGCAGCAACCTGCTCAATTGAGCCGATATGAGTCACAAAAAAGGCGAGACTGGAACACCTTTGGGCAGTACTTGAAGAATCAAAGGCCTCCGGTACCCATGTCTCACTGCAACTACAACCACATACTCGATTTCCTTCGCTACCTCGATCAGTTTGGGAAGACTAAAGTGCACTTACAAGGGTGTGTGTACTTTGGGCAGCCTGAGCCACCGGGTCCTTGCGCTTGCCCACTTAGGCAAGCTTGGGGAAGCCTTGATGCCCTAATCGGTAGGCTTAGAGCTGCCTATGAAGAGAATGGTGGCTTACCGGAGTCTAATCCTTTTGCAAGTGGAGCTATACGCATTTACTTGCGTGAGGTGAGGGATTCTCAAGCAAAGGCTCGGGGAATCCCTTACAAGAAAAAGAAGAAGAAGAAGATTCAAATGAATGCCTACAACGACGCCTCAAACCCTCAGATGCAGTTATCTTGATTGCTTTCAGCTTCTCAACAGAATGGTAATTTTTCCCCTAGAAGTTGGATCTTGTTGATATATAGCATGAAATTGAATTCAACTTTCATTGATATATATATATATATATATATTTGTGATGTTGATGAACTATAAGGCTTGTGCTATATGATTATTATTGTTTTTATTTTTAGAAGTTTAGATCTGATTTGAATCCTTAAATGAGAAAATCCTAGAAAGAGGAAAAGAAATCAATATAATTGAACTATCCATTCTATCAAGAACTGAGACATATCAGTCCCCTTCATAGAAAACCCTAGGCCAAGGGTTCCAAAACCCTAATTTGTATACTCACTTTCAGTGTAAAAATACATAGAATATCTTATAGTACTTTATTAGCATATCAACTTTTACACTCACCAAGGTTAGGGGCAATCATCAAAATAGGGAGAAATAATTTAATATAAGGATGATACCATTTTATCACTGGTACAGGGTATCATTATTCAATAATAAATTATTATATAAGCATAATAAATCTCGATAGGCATATGTAGTAGTTACAAAATTATCTTGAAATATGCAGTTACACCTAAATCGAGGAATTCACTAATCCTTTTTTATTTTTGTTATTGATTAATAATACTGTGTGTTAATGTACCAAATTTTTACTCAAAAAACAGGAGCCCATCTCATGCAAAATCACAGATTGTTAATAACCAAAGTTAAAAAATATATTATTTTGTATGCTTACTTTTCTCTATTCTTGGTCCCTTGGGGATTCTACAAGATCTTGCGCCCTCCATGAATGGCCATTAGACATGAAATGATCAAATTATTCACATAATTACAGTTTTTAAATGAGTCAATAAATAAGAAAAATATGTGTATTTAATGAACGCAATGCTTATATATCTAATGTGTTTGTTTATTTGTTTGTTTGTTTTTTTCATCAGCAAAAAGAGGAAATCTTTATTGATATAAACTAACAAATAAGGAGGGAATACATCAAAAAAGATTAGGGGAGGTGAGTGTAAAGAATATCATAACTACACAAGACAATCACAATTAGGTTGGCGCTGACAAAACAAGTACAATCATATGTTAGCACATCACCAAGTTGGAGAGGATCCAACCGAACAAGAAAATAGAAAAGAAAACCAAAAGAAGGCCAACCCCAACTGAAAAATGTACAGGAAACACAAGAACCACCCAAAAATAACTTAGTAGTCCAAGTCATTCCTCAAATATCCTTGGATGATGTTCTAATCTATTGGATATTAGAGACCAACTCTGAATTGAGTAACATAGCCTCCTTACATTGCTTTTAATCCACAAAGCCACTCTAACTTTAGTCAGTTCCTGCAACTCCCCAAAGTTTGGCTTTGTATTCTTGAATTTGCATTCATTTTTGTGTTTCCACACAGACCCACTATTGCCAGCAACAGAGCTTTCCACAATCTTGCTTTCAACTTTCTATACTTAAAACCAGCCCACTATTCCAACCAAGGTTCTAAATCGCGGTATCGGGTAACGTAACAGTATCGATCGCGGAGTATCGGTATCGGTAGTATCGATCGGTACGTATCGGGAATCGGGTGTCGCGGTGGTGAAATTTTAAAAATCATTTCAAAGGTATTTCAACTTTTTCTTTCCCGTACCGGTCCGAACCGGTGAGTATCGGCCCGTCGCGGCTTGTGTAACGGCTTGTGTAACGCTTACAAGCCGATACGTACCGGGACTCGGCCGATACTCCTGTGATTTTCAATCTCAGTGGTATATCGGCCTGTATCCGTCGCGGTACCCCATTTTTCCGATACGTATCGGCCGATACGTAGCGTATCGGCCGATATTTAGAACTATGATTCCAACAGTCCTAGCAAAGAGCGTGGTATAACCCAGTACAATCCCCACCAATTCATCAAATGTGACCAAACCTTCCAAATTGGATAGCAGCCTATCAACACATGATCAGTTGTTTCCATATCAGTGTTACAGAAAATACACAAGTTACTCATGTTGACACCAAGTATACCAATTCTCTGTATATAAGTAGAAGTTTTAATCCTACCCTTTCACACTAGCCATCCAAAAAATTGAATTTTTGGGGGAGAGATATTTTTCCAAATAATGTGTTTGTTTGTTGGTGTTAATGCATCAACATATCAGCTATTAGTCTTAGGTTGCATTTGGTTTAATTTTGGAATTGTGATTCTCTTTTGGAGTTGTGAATTGAGTGTGGAATTGTGAGTTAAGTTTTGAAAGGATAAAATTTGTTTTGTTATGAGTTTTAAAAAGAATGTTTGAATTTTAAATTTTGAAAAGAGCGGATTAGGTCTACCCGGTCGTCTGCCTGGACATCCTCCTGGTTGTTCGGCCGGTTGACCGGAACAGTGCAAATTTTATTTTATTTTTATTTTTATTATTATTATTTTTTATATTTGCAACTTGTTATTTGAAGAAAAAAATACTTTTAAAATAAAGAATTTTTTTATATAGATTTTTTTATAAAAATATCACTAACCATTTTCAATACTATATCATCAAAAGAGTTTTGAATTGAGTTTGAATTGTGCGTTTGGTTATAAGTTTTGAAATTAATTTTTGAATTGAGTTTTGAGTAATTTTATGTTGTGTGTTTAGTTATGAATTTTAAAAAGTAATTTAAAAATTTTACATTTGGAATCATGATTCCAAAGGCAAACCAAACACAGCCTTGGATTTCTTGTGGATCATAAATGCAAGAGAATTCTATTTTAATTTTTCTTTCTTTCTTTCTTTTTATAATTCAATTCTTATTATAATGGATGTTCTTTCTTTGGAAATGCTACTGTTCTATTTGCCTGAAAGATTGTCTTTTGATTGTATATCAGAGTAATTAAGTACTAAAACTATAGAAATAAATTAAGTGTAACAATACAGAAAACGATTACAAAACTAGATTGGAATGCTCGGTTTAGCACAATACTACTTCTTCCCAAATCTTTTGATTTTATTGATGTACCCCATTAATGTTTACCTTTTTGGTCCCATCAATTAGATTTTCTTTCAGCAATAAATAAATAAATAAATAAATAAATAATAAATAAACTGGATACAAAATGTACACGCATGGACAATTTTTTAGATGTAAATACCACTAATAAATTTCATAAAATATGTCCGTTCATGGATATTCTAAGTCCGTTTTGTGATTGATTTTTGTATTCACAATTATTATACATTATCAAGTTTTTTGTCACCTTTATGTGTCACTGCTTTCATGGATTCCTATAATAGTTCTTTATTTGTAAATAATAAAAGTAAATAATATGTTCGATAATATAAAAATAATAGAAAAACCTAGTGATATATAACATTGCTAAAAATCATATCATCCTACATTTCTAAGATAGCTGCTGGGTGAATTCCTTTTAAATTGTTTAATGGGATAATTATAAGTTGTTTTTAAAAGAAGCACTATGAAAAATTAACAAAACAATAAAAAAAAAAATTCATGATTGCAGCAACTGTTTTGATCAAACATCAGTCTAGTTGATTATTTTTTAATTAGGCATCCAATTCACTGATCTTGTTAATAAAATGATATTTTTATCATAATATTTATTTTTGTGTTTGGTTCATTAAAAATAATAATAAATAAATTACAAATAGAGTCAATATTTATCATAATTGTTTCTTTATTTTCATAAATGTTGAAATTAAGGGCCACATTGCAATGTGTGAAGCTGTTCTTCTACATTTTCCTTAGGTAGTTGCAATGTGCCTTTTATGCCAGTCTGCTGTTAAACCGGTTAACGAAAATTGTCAAATGAACTTCACATTAGGCATATTTTAGGATGAAATTGTAATTTTCTTTCAATTTGTACTTCTTCAATATTTTACCATAGTACTTTCTCTTTTTACTGTTTTTCTAAACTGACCACCCCTTTCCTGGTGGGTTTGTAAAATATAATAGAAAGAAAATACAGTGAACATTAGGCATTTTTAGGGTGAATGTGTAATTTTCTTTCAATTTCAACTTCTATATTAGCCCGTAGTATTTTCTCTTTACTATTTTTTCTAAACTCACCACTCTTTCCTAGTGGATTTATAAAGTATTATAGAGAGAAAATACAATGAAAAAATAGAGAAGAAGAAGAAGGAAATTTCATGTTTGCCTGAAAATTGTCACGTGTGTAAGGTGACAATTTTCGTTAGGCAATTTTACACCAAATTAACAAAAGGACCATAACTTAAATGAAAGTGCGAGTAGTTGAACGTTATAATTAAAAAATAAGAGATTAAAATGAGATTTAGGGGTGGTTTGGGATGATCTAAATAAGTGTATTTTTTAACTTTTTATGTAATATGAATTGGATTTGAAGTAATGTGATAGAAAAGTGATGTGACTTAAACAGGATAGTGGACTTTTCGACCTTTTGACTTTTTTAACTCATGACAAACAAAGCCTTAATGTAAAGTGCTAAATGCAAAGAGTAATTTACTCAACTTTCTATCGTTTTGTTTATGAAATCATGAAAAATAAAAATAAAAACACAACCAAACACCTTTGCAACTTTTAAATATGGACTGATGAACTATCAGATACAAATTTTGTTGATATTTCTGTGAGGCTTTTGATAATAGTACTTGCTTTATGAATGAATTATATAATGAAGGGTTAGAATTCTCATATGTTTAAATTTGAATTTGATTGTCATGTTCAGGCTCATGGGACCTACAATGGCTTCCATTTCAATAATTCGAACTATTCATTTTATACGGCCTTCTATGTATATCACTCATGAAAAAAATTTAATTGATAAGGTAATTGTAAGTTTTTCTAATAATTTTAGAGTGCACACACTGTATATATCTCACAATGCAATGGCACCATTTATCACTTGGTGTGGTTTCTCCAATGTCAAGAAGAATTATTGCTTTTGATTTTCTCATCTACACTCTTTAATTTTGTCACAAAATTATTTTCATTTTGATCATTTTATTTTAACTCTTCATTGTTTGGAACTATTACAGGCCCCATATGATTTTCGGATCTGGCAATCTTTCAGCATGTTTTGGAGCTCTATCGTATCGGATATTGTGGTGATCCAACGATTTAAGTTTAAAGTTGAAGCAAAATGACGTTTTAAGTTGTGTGTGGTTTAAAAAATAGTACGTGGTATTTTGATGTCATTTTACTTCAATTTTAAACTTAAGTGGTTATATTATGAACTTTGTTTACATGTCTTGTTGTGGTAAAAAAACGCAATAGAGTCATTGCAGAAAAGTGATTCTCGTCCAAATCAAGTACTTGATATTTCTTTTACTTCTTTCTCGCGAGAGATATATAGCTCAAGAACTATATATATATGAATTGTATAAATGAGAGTTCATGCATGAAGTTGACAAAGATAGAACCAAGAGTTAGATGTGGTATATATATATGCTCTTTCCTTTCATTTTAACTTTCAATTTAGTTTTGGTAAATTACAATTTTAATTATTATAGTTTGATTCAGATTTCAGTTTAATTCTTATTATTTCAAATTAAACAATTTGATCCCTACATTTTAAGTCTAATTTCAATTTAGTCTATTCGTTCAAGTTGAATGTTAAAATTATGACACCTGTTAGTCCCTTGAGGTGTTCATAAACAAAAAAGAAAAATTAATAGAAATTTGGACGGAATGACTAAATTGAAAGTAGACTTAGAGTGTAGTGACCAAAGTAGAATTTGGATCTAACTATAAGGGTGAAGTTGTTGTAGTGTTGGCCAAACTTAGAATTAATTGATCTATACATTTTATTTTTAATTTTTAATTTTTTTGTACTTTTTATACATTCTATTTTTTTTTTATCAGCAAAAATCTGTTGTTAGTGGTTAGATATCTATAAAAATTAGTGTCTCTACCCTTATAAAATACCAAATGCTTGCCTTCTTAATTCAACTTCTCCTTAGGGAGAGTTGAACCCACCATGACCTCCCCCCTTTTTTTTTTGATCGGCAAAACAAAGAAGCTTCATTGATGTAAAAAATAGTACAAAGTACAAGGCACAAGGCAAAATACATCAATAAAGAAAGGCAGGTGCAAAAGTATTACAACGGGCTGAATCATCTCAATTAGGTTGGCACAAAAAAGCCCATCCTATCATTTGCTAGCACCCCAGAGTTGGTGAGCAACCAACTGAAGAAACGGAAAAAAACACAAAAGACAGCATAACATTCCCCCCCCCCCCAAACACTAGTATAGCAGAACTAACACCCATTAGTGCAGCAGTGCACATTCAAAATCAGAAAAACAAACAAGGCCTCAGTCTAGAACTAACACCCATTATAGCAACTAGTGCCCCAGTCCAGAACTAACACCCATTGCAACAATTCAAATGCTCCTGCAAAACCAGATTCAGCTCATAGAGATAGAACAAACAGATCATACACACCATGACCTCCCCTTTGATATAATATTGATGTGTACCTTTCTTTTTACATTAATAAATTTCTTTTGCCTATCAAAAAAACAAACAAATAAATAAATTTAGAAGAATTGTGGTGGCAAACTAAGTTTTATTTATTTATTTTTGATCGGCAAAACAAAAACTTTATTGATGACAAAAGGCACAATACATGCGAAAATTACATCAACAAAACCGGGGAAATGCAAAAGCATTGTTTTTTAGAGATTGATGCATCATAAATTTTGCATGAGATTGGTTGATGTTTTAGGATAATGTGTTGATGCTAACAAGAAATATACTTTCTTGCACACTTGATTGAAGAAATTATTATTATTAGTTTGATCAATGTGTAAGAGTAGGCTACTTTGTGTTTTCCTTGTTGCATATGATACATAAATTCAAATATATATACGTCCATCTATATATTATTTGTATAAAGTTGGTTTAACTCGTGATATTTCATATCTGGAACTGGATTCTCTATGATTTGCATTTCAACCGTACGGTTTTAGGCCCATCATGGTCTACTTTGATGACAACATCTGTTACCTTTTGTGAAAAATATTAAATTGATTTGATAATCACAATTACATATTTTATTACATTTATTTATACAAAAATAATTAATATGTTATCAACATTATACTTGTTGGTTATTTTTTTAGAGAAAAAAATATAATAAAATCATGCAACTACTACAATTATTAAATTAATCTCTTTTTTTTTTTATAAATAATTTACATACAAGGAATTGAAATTTGAATAAATTGAATCTTTAAAATAAGTCATATAACAACACATAAAAATAGACGGGATAGTTTAATCTTTTTAACATACGGAAGAGAATTCAAATCTTAAATTTTATCAAGACATTTTTTTTTTTTTGATCAGCAAAGAATAATTTTATTGATAAAAGGAAAGAAAAGAGGGACTTGACTGAAATGCATCATAGCTCAAAAATACATCCCAACTAGGTTGGCACCTATAATTGAGCCCAATCATATGCAAGCCAAGGCCGATACAAAGGTTGATGAGACCTCAACCAAATCTGGGAATGAAAAATAAAAGAACAAAGGACTATATCCTGCAGGAGACTACAATTTGTGGCCCTTCAATCCAGCCAAGCAGTACATGAAATCATGGATTGTGTAGGAAGGCAAATGACTAGAAAACTTCACCCATGTGGCCACTTTGATCTTGATACTATCCACAATATTCCCCCAAACAGGAACTATAGAGTTAAAAACCATGTTGTTTCTTGCAATCCATAAACTCCAAACCACAGCCAATGGAATTACTTCCCAGATGAGTTTACCCAGGTGTTTGTATTTTTGACCATACCACCATAAAAGTAAGTCTTGTAAGGAACTAGGGGAAACCCATTGGGAGCCCCACCAACAAATAATTTCAGCCCAAACCTTCCAAGCGAATTTACAATGCAGGAGCAAATGCAGAGCAGATTCGTTATCAATACCGCAGAAAGCGCAGTGATTGATAGCGGGGATAATGAGCCTGCGAGCAAGGAGATCCGAAGAGGTGATTCGATTCCACCAAACAAGCCAACCAAAAGCTTTAATTTTGGGAGGGGCTGCTGATTTCCACATCTTCATAATCGGGAAAGGGGTTAAACGAAGAGAGTTTTCAAAAATTCCATAAAGAGATTTAACTGTAAAGGAGCCTGATGGGAAAGGAGTCCATAACAGGTGATCCACACAATTGTTATTAATGCTGAGAGGTTGAGGCAATTTACTAATCAGCTCAAGATGCAGCTCATCTTCCCAAGCTCTCAGGGTTCTCCTATATGTGATATTCCAATGAGTTTGATTACCCGCAGCCTGATACAAATACTGGTGGACGAAGGAATCTTGGTTTGTAGCTAGAGAGAAAAGTCTGGGATATAGGTTGGACAAAGGAGTACACGAGACCCAAGCATCCAGCCAAAATTTAATTCTTTTACCATCCCCTAGCTTGAACTGAATGTTTTCCAAAAATAATGCAATTGCTCTAGATCCATACCTTTCCAAAGATGAGATACTTTTCCACACTGCAGATGAAAGACTGAAGCTTGAGCCATTAGGTAACCAACAATCTTCATTCACATTGTTTTTGGCACAGAGAACTTTCCTCCACAAGGAACTTTTTTCGGTGGCGAATCTCCACCACCATTTGCATAGGAGAGTATCATTGCCATCCTTAGTCTTTCTGAAGCCCAAACCGCCAAAGAATTTGCTAACAGAGCATGCCTCCCAGTTGAGAAGATGTAATTTCCTTTTGGCATCACTATCCCCCCATAAAAAGGATCTCTGATATTTATCAATTAAGTTTGCCACTTGGGTAGGGATTTTGAAAAGGGACATATAATAGATTGGAAGTGAAGAGAGAACAGATTTAATCAAAGTAATTCGCCCTCCAAGAGAAAGATACCTTTTCTTCCATGAGGCTAGTCTTTTCTTCACTTTGTTAATGATAGGCTCCCAAGTAGACAGTCTTTTTGGGTTGGCCCCTAGAGGCATTCCAAGATAACTGATTGGTAACGAGCTCACCCTGCAGTTAAAGAATTCGGCTACTTGAGAGGTGAAGTCCCTGTTAACCCCAACACCACAAATTACAGACTTTTGGTAATTGATCTTCAATCCGGAGATTAATTCGAAGCAACTGAGAATTCTTTTCAGATTAATAATCTCGTCCCAATCTGGATTGCAGAACATAAGAGTGTCATCTGCAAATTGCAGATGTGAAAGGTTCAATCCCGAGCTACCGATATCCACTCCCTTGATAAGATTGAGTTTTTTGGCTCTTTGGATGAGAATATTTAGCCCTTCAACCACAAGATTAAAGAGAAATGGGGAGAGAGGGTCACCTTGCCTTAAGCCTCGCTGAGGGGGAAATTCTTGAGAGGGGGAGCCATTCACCAAAACAGAAATATGAGGGGAAGAAACACATTCCTTAATCCATGAGATCCACTTTGCACCAAAATCGAAATTTTGAAGAATATGAAAAAGAAAGTTCCAGTTGACACTATCAAAAGCCTTCTGAAAATCCAATTTGAGAAGAAGCCCACCTGAAGAGTTGCGCTTCCACAAATCAACAACTTCATTGGCGATGAGAATACCATCCAAGATTTGCCTCCCTTTTACAAAAGCTGATTGAGTTTCATCGATCAGATTTGGCAAAACCGATTTCAATCTACTTGATAAGACCTTGGCTAGAACCTTATAGATACAGCCTAGCAAACTGATGGGCCTGTAGTCAGATAAAGAAGATGGGTTTGGAATTTTTGGAATCAAGGTTAAGAAGGTGGAATTCAGGCCTTTCTTAATCTTGCTGTTAAGATGGAATTCATTGAAGAAGAGACAAAGATCTGCTTTTATGAAGGCCCAGCATTTTTTGATAAATTTCATATTGAAGCCATCAGGACCAGGAGCCTTATTACCTTCGCAATGATTTATTGCATCCAGGATCTCAGTCTCAGAAAAAGGCTGTTCTAACAGAGATGCATCCAAATCAGAAAGGGAGCGCTGAAAAGGTTCTGAAAATGTGGGTCTTGAGGGCCACTTTTCGGAGAAGAAATTCTGAAAATGAGACCTAACTGCTCTTTTTATTTGCTCCGGATCTTCTAAGTGAATTCCATTGATGAATAGATTGCCAATAGCATTTTTCCTCTGCCTTGTGCTTGCAATCATATGGAAATATTTGGTGTTTTTGTCTCCATTCTTGAACCACACTTGCCTTGATTTTTGCAGCCAAATGCTCTCAATCAGCCTTGAAGTTTTCCAGAATTCGAATTTCAGCTTCCTCTTGTCTGTTGACTCCTCCTCAGATAGAGAACGGGTCTCTTGAAGGAGATCTAGAGAGTGTAATTGATTACCAATGGAATTGAGTTTTTCAGTTTGATCACCAAACTCCTCCATATTCCACTGTTTGAGAGCTGATTTCACTTCCTTGAGCTTCATAAAAATTATGTGCCCAGCCCAGCCAAGGTGAAGACTCTGATTCCATGCGCCTTTGACAACTTTTAGGAAATTAGGATGGGAGGTCCAGGCATTGAGGAATCTGAACGGCTTTGGACCCCAGTCTCTATTATCCACCATGAGGAGAATTGGACAATGATCGGATAATAAGCGTTGAAGACCCCATTGTTTAAAATCGAATCTGTCCAGCCATTGTGAGTGGAGGAGAAACCTGTCTAATCTGCTCCATCTGTCAGCCTCTTGATTATTAGACCAAGTGAAGGATCTGCCTTGCAAGGGGAGGTCTCTAAGCTCCAGATTGGCCACTAGATCACTGAGATGTTTCATACTAGTAGAGATTGTAAGACAGCCTTTTCTTTCCCCAATTCTAATAATTTCATTAAAGTCACCCCCAACACACCATGGTAAATCATAACTAACTCGGAGACTTAATAATTCATCCCATAGAATTTTCCTTGCCCTGGCTTCATTAGGAGCATAAATATTAATCAAAATACAATCAAAGTCCGGAGAGATCGTACCTTTAAGAAGGATGAAGTTCGGTCTCTGAATGCATTCACAAACTGAAAATACTGATTTATCCCAGACGCTAATAATACCGCCCGAAGTTCCTTCGGCCTCCACTGCTGCAAAACCCGGGTCATTGTGGGGCCAAATAGAGTGGATGAGTTGATTTGTGATAGTTGCTACCTTGGTTTCTTGGAGGAACAGAAAATCAACTTTGTGCTGAGAGATAAGATTTTTAACACCTCTTCTTTTCTCCCTTTTCCCTAAGCCCCTTATATTCCAAGAGATAATCTTCATGGAAAAACAAAATTAAAGTCCAAGGATAGGCCGAGTGGGTAGAGGATTAAATCCTCTCACCTTCTGTATCGTTATGCTGAAGCTCATGTTGGCCATGGGGTTCATTAAGCTTACTAACGACCTCTACATCTTCTTCATTACTTTTCAGGCCAAGGAGCTTCCCAATTTCCCACACTGCCTGGGCTTCGTTGAGTATAATGCGATTGCGATTAGCTATGGCCCCTGAAGAAATTGATAATGAAGTTGTTGCTGCCGCTGATCGGACTGATGCAGCTTTTCCGCCCTTTTTCCGGCCCCCTCTTCTGATGAATTTATTAGCTGATACATTACCAAGCACGTGCTGCAGGAAGGCTGCTAACAGGAGACGTGCTCTGACAACCCCGTTCCCCGGCATGGCTGCTAACAGTAGGCGTGCTCTGACATCCCCGTTCCCCATTCACAGAGTGTTGTCTCGCATCTGTCGGAACTCTGGCTTGTGAGATCAATTCCTTACCGTTTGAAAAATGGGCGCCATGCTGGTCGACGCGCATTGGATGTACATTGGCCACATCCACTGGGATAGCCACGTCATCGTCTTCTTTGCCAGAGAGTTCTCCAGCAGCCTTTGGCGTATGAGTGCTTATAATCTGTTCCTCTGTAACACGGATAAGATGATCATCATGCTTGCAAACCAAGGTGATGGCGCGATTAATGACCTCAAGCTGATTTGTTATAATCAGAACTCTGCCACATTCAAAAGATAGATGCTTCAACGTTGAGTCATCCAACATGATCACTTCACCCCAAACTCTTCCTATGCTCTTGAATGTGTTGAAATTCCAGAGATTCAGTGGAACTCCATAGCAGTTGATCCACACTGTTCTTGAGCTAAGATTGGATAGTTTCCATAGAGACCATTCTTGTGCATCCTCAAATCTTGAAGTGAACCAATCCTTGTTTTTGTGGATTCTGTTTCTCATAGCTTCTTGGGAATCAAAAGTTAGAACATATGATTTACCCCCCATAGCGCACCTGAATATTCTTGCCATCCTCAGGAGAGAAGGTGCTCGATATGGACTGATCTGCAGTTGGAAGGCTTGCTTTCACCACCACACTCCTATAGAGCCATTCAATATCCGTTTCCGTCGCGTGTACTTTGATAGAAGGTTCAGAAGCATGTGCCTTAGTAGCTTGGTCACTTACTAGAGCATTGCTTTTGACAATGTCCGCATAAGAGGGTTTGTTTAGATTTTGCACACTTGGCAACTTCAAGGTGTTGGAATAGCGAGCTTCATGAAGATTGGATCTCAATTTATGTTCTGCCTGAAAGTGCTCAGGATATGGTGGCCTCTCAAATCTTGCAGGCTTGACAATAAGGTGATAATCACCATACCATGCTCTGTTGAGTTTCCTGACTGCCTCCTCTGCCGAAGCTGGCCTCTCGTAACGGATGAAGCCAAATCTTGAGTTGAATCGCTTGGTTCTTCTATTTGGAATTGAGGCGTGGACTACACTTCCAAATCTTTGAAAAATACCCTTCAGGGAATTCACCTGCATCTGCTCTGGAATGTTGGCTATGAAGATGGTGGGAGATGTTCTAGGTTTTCTATGCTTTCTAGAGACGGTTGTCCAGTCATGGTCGGTAGCTCCACTGTTGTGGCCAGCGTTGTTGTGGCCAGCATCCATCTTTGGTCTCCTGTAGATGTGCCTTCCACTCTAGTCGCTTTGACTTATCAAGACATTTATATGCATGTCCCACTTATAAATTTTATGATCTGATCATTGGATTCCTTTTTCACCATTTCACCCAAGTTAATCAATTTACCTGAGTGTTGCAAACCACTTAAACTCACATGTAGTTGGATTAAATTGATAAAGTTAAAAGATTGATAATTCACATACACATTAGAATATTTTTTCAATTTAGTGATTTTTGAAAGTGTCACAAAATTATTGGTTTAATGACATTTTGTAGTTTAGTGGCATTTTGAACAAATGCCATTTATACCCGTACCACGGTAGATACTTGCAAGTGCCACTACACCATCATGGCTAAAAACTTTCAATGACATTTTGATGTCATGGTAGATATTATTTGTGGCATTATCAAGCTCCATTAAAAAAAGAGTTAGTGACACTTCAGTGGCACTTATAAGTGCCATTACACTATCAGGGTTAAAAGCTTTCAGTAACACTTTAATGTCAAGTGCCATTAAAGATGACTTGCAATCTAAAAAATGCCACGATATGGATTTTTAATGACGCTTATTATGTCACAATTGATATTTATAACACCTTCATAAATGCCACTAAATCCAATTTATTTGTGCCATTAAATAGATATAGGTGCCATTGAAACTTATTTTAGTGACACTTTGCAAAGTTACTATCACTATTGCAAAATGACACTTATATGTTCTTTTCATTGACACTTTTAAAAGCTACAATTATGCATGCGTAAATGCCTAGAAAAATTGAATCAATTTTATAAACAATTGAATATTAATTGTCACATCATATATTAATTTGACATCCATTCATCCTATAATATTTTCATAATAATAAATAAATATTACTACCATAAGATCATCACAGCAAAAACAAAAAAAATTCAAACCACAATCAGTTATTTATTATTGAAATATAAATTTATTTATATTGCAATAAAAATCCCTTGCTTGAAATTATAAAATATTCTACCACACTAACAAAGTCAATGCAAAAACAATTTAAAAGAAAATTATTCCAACCATAAGTTCTGAAAAGCTATAGTGATATCCATATTCCGAAGAGAAAAATTATCAAAAATAAAATCAGTTCCCAAATTCTCAACCTCACTTGTATAAATATTCTCGGCTAGCACCCATAACTTGCGAAATCTGCATCTAAAAGATAAATATATAAAAGTAATTGAAACTATATTAAATTAATGTAAATTTGTTAATGAAATTAGTATTTATGAAAGAAATTTACCACAAATGGAGCAGGCCAAGCAACATGAGCTCCAATAGCTTGTCCAACTATTTTGACAAGTCCATATGATCGGATCAAGCTCTCATTAGGTTTGATTGGCACTTGAACATGTATCTCCAAATAGTCAGGTCCCAGTTCTTCCCCTTCTATTTCTTTAGATGCATTTGTGCTTTTAAGTACTCCGATTGCAACTGTTTTTGTTGGCCTAATGATACTTTTTAGAACAACTACATCTCCCACTTGTAAATCAAGATTTAACTACTTAAGTAATTGTATATTTAAAATTAGTAAATAATAGTTAAAAAAACTTGTACAAAATGTTAGAGTGAAAATGATCATAACTGAAAGTGATATGCATTTCTCTAGTAGATGAGCAAGCCAAATGCGTTTTTAATTGGTTCACTACACTATAACAAATTATAGTAAAGTAACAACCGTAAGTCTTTAGACCATATCAAACAATAGCTTAAAAAATCAATAATAACCAAACGCACCAATCAACAATAATCAAAACCATGCCCATTATCAATATCAGGATCCCCTAACCTCAACGATGTAAATCAAATATAATTGTGAAAAATGACAATCAACTAATTACTTTCAAGCAATATTTTGAGAGAATCATAAAGAGCCCATGTGGTAATAAATGATGGAGAGATGTCTTGTTAAAAAAACACAAATTTTGTCATGTAACAAATTTCGTCATGTCATGATTTTGACTATGTAGCACATTTTGTTTAGATTTAAACAACGGAATTAATGTCCGTAATATTCATTCCTTGGTTAATTGTAAGATAAGTGTTGCATGCTATTCTAAAATAAAGCTGGAAGTAATGTGATATTTATGATTAGCTCTTAGTAGGTACTTGAGTAAGAGAGGTATCTTGTATCGATGACAAAGACCATGCTTGATGTCGAGCTGCCATATCAAGAGGACTAGAAGTTGTTGTGGCCTAACCAAATTTGAACTAATTAATTTTACAAACACACACACATAGATATACGTATGTATATATAAGTGTAGGAAAACATTAACAACTTATAAATTCTATTAAAAAAATTACCTGATTACATGTGTTTGTCAAGTTATTCGGAGCCTGCTGAACATGGGAAACTTTGGACCTTAACTCCGAATTTTTAGCTTCCATAGCATCCATTGTTGTGTCTTGGTTTGCTTTATGACTAGATGTATCTCTCCATAAATTAGAGGGGGAGACACCTAATCCATACATGCGAACTCGTCCATGTTTTTCTTTACCCATCATTTGTCCAAATGTATCATTTGGGCACTCATTTGATAAATTTGCATTTGAGGTTGTCCTCTCATTCATTTCATCTTATAAGGTTGCAATAAACATAACTTAATATATACATTTCAATCACTCAACACTATAATGTGGGAATTTTAACTAATCTACAAGTTCAAATGGACATATAATAATTTGGTACATACTATCATTGTTTTCGTTGCCTCAGGAGTTTCAGTCTCATTTGTATAACATACTTTAAACATGTGAGCACGTGTTGCAGAGTGTCCCAACTTATTCTTTTACAAAATAATATATTCCAAAATATAAATTATATCATTCTGTCATATCATGCATACATTATCATATTAAATATACAACATGAAAAGATGAATTAACCTGCTTCTTTCGAACACATAGAAAACTTTTTGTTCCAATAGTATGATTATACTTTCGCTCTGCACGACTTGCTTTGTTTTTATCACTTTGTGCCTAAAATTACAAATACATAAATTAATGGTGCCCAAACTATAGCAAGTAAAATAACATATAATGATCATATCAAGTATACATTTACTTCTTCAATGGCCCAATACTTAAAAAGGTGTTCCCACTGATCAACATATACTCTATTATCTTTATAATCTTTTTGTTGGTCAAAACTCAAGTGGTTTTTATAATAATTTTTCTTTATGTTTGCTTTCCAGTCTTTTAACTTCTTACCAGAGCACTTCATAACCCAATTCCTAGCATGGCTTGGAAGATCAAACTTTGACTGAAAAGAGAGAAAAAGAGTGAGCGAGCGAGCGAGCGAGCGAGAGAGAGAGAGAGAAAGAGAGAGAGAGAGAGAGAAGAATAAAATAATAGAAAATGAATCTTTCCACATAAAAAATTAAAAATAAAAAAATTATAAAGAGTGTTTTTTTAATCATATTACTCATGTTTACTATTTTTCACATGTGATCTTCGCACAATATTGTGTTATTTACCTGTACAAGTGCCCATACGTGATCTTTGTAATGTTCTGGGACTTTATGCCAATTCTTGTAAGTGAATGGTGCATTTTTCCCATCACGCACAATAATTCCAATGAACGATGATAACTTTGTTGCTAATTTGTCATTAGGTTGACCAAGTTTGTTCCAATTGACTGTTAGGTGCTCATTATTACGAGTACTCCAAATATTATGCATTTAAGTGGGACCTCTAGTTTTCTTTTGTCCACTAGCACCATCTAGTTATAATAAATAAATAAATAATAATACTAATAATAAATTATATACGAATAAATAATGACATTTTTATAAGGTTTGAACTTGCATACCTGCATTATCATTGGGCTAACTAGAGTTTGGCTGAATCTCAGATGGAATTGACTCACTAAACTCACCAACATTGCCTGAGCAAAACTGAAGATATGGGTCCATAGGCTTTTTGCTTTATAGATGAATCCTAGTATGATTCAAGCAAAATAGACAAATCAAATTGTAAACTTAGAATGATCCAAATAAATTATTTGTAAATGAACAAAATACTTGAAGAAAATTAACAAAAAAAAATTATGTATTCACCTTTATTGCGTTGCTATCTTGATAATGACTAAATGTAACATATAGTTAATAAATATTTTGTAGCCACATATCAAAATCACATAGTTAAATTAAAAACACATTAATTCTTCAAACAATCAATTAAATTAACAAAAACAATGATAAAGAAAGAGAGCAAAATGAAACTGTAGAATTGTTTTTAAATATAAATAACTAGCAATGTTCAACAAGTTTAACAGTCACATAAGATCTAATTCTTCCTCATCTCCATCATCATCTCCATCATTATGAACATCGTTGTTTCTCAACACTTAAGAAAGTGGCGCATCTACAATTGCAGCAGACATGTTTGTCCTAACCAAATCAAAATTATTGTCTCCATCATCACTTTGTGTATTGCATACAACACTATGCAAGTATGCCTCCACATTGTCCACAGAAGAACCCGCATTCATATCATAAAAATCTCTTGGATTTATCATGATAGAAACTTGCCAATCTTTGTGTTTGAGGTCTTCTACATACATTACCTGTTCTGCTTGAACACAAAAGGCTTAGCATCTTTCATTAATCGTGCGAAGTTGACTAGTGCGCAATCTTTATCTTGTCTTTTCCCTGATTGTGACACCCATTCACCTTTAAATAACACGACCTTCTTCCCAAACAAATAATCTAACTCAATTATTTCTGTTAACACACCATAAAATATAACATCTCCAGAGACAGGATTTCCATCTCTTTCACTTGCAAAGCTTTGTGTTTTTGTTGCGACAATAATCCCACTATTTTGAGTTTTTCTCTTTCACTCGATCTCCTTAGTATGGAACCTAAAACCATTTATCAAGTATCACTTATATTTTGTGAAAATTGTATTTGGACCATAAGCCAAACTTCTAAGCTCTTCAGTTATTTGACTATCCCCTGCATTATGCAATTCCTCAACCTGTTTTCAGACAATTGACGACATAACTTCTGTAAGTGTGGAATGAAATTGAAGTTAATATAAAGTCAAATTTTAAGGAACTTCAAAACATTGCTTACATGTTTATCAAACCATGTTGGAAATGTTTCACTATGAATGCGATCAATGGCCATTTCACGAAGACGTGGATTTTGTATGGCAAGAAATCTACGGTGTTGTCTATATGCCATATAAAAGATTTGTGAGTGCATGGAAAAGTATGTATAATAATAATAATAATAATAATAATAATAATAATAATAATAATAATAATAATAAATTGATTACAGATGTGGAGTGTCTTACTCAATAAATTTTTTGACTATTTCACAATTAAATAGCACATATCGATGTGCCTTTTCTTTTGTGCCATCATCCATTGTGTCTATCATGCCCTTACTTAATGGTCGGTCAGGCATTGAGAAAATAGATAATCCTTCTATACCATTACCGCCCTCATCATAATTTCAAGACATCCGGTTGAACTGTGTCTCAACACCTTCCATATACCTTGAGAAAAATGTCAAGCATTCATTTGCAAGGTATCTTTTTGTCATACTACCCTCTGGTCGACTTCTATTTTGCACATATGACTTTAATCTACTCAAGTACCTATGTTTTGGTAAGTTTAAAAAACAAAATTTTGAATGATGTTCAATAATAACAGAAGCAAAATATCATAATGCTGGTAAAGAAATATGTAATTTAATATAATCTTTACTTCTCAATAGAATACATCCAACGATAATGCATAGGTTCTGCTAATCTAGCCTCAGACGCTAAGTGAACCACCAAATGCACCATAATATCAAAAAAGTTAGGGGAAAATATTTTTTCAAATTTACAAAGTGTTATTGGAATTTGCCTTTCAAGATGCATAAAGTCTTGTGCCAAACCTATTTTAGAGCATAACTCTCGAAAGAAATTACTCAACTCAATCAAAGGTGAAGTCACATATGAACTCAACATTCCTTGAATTGCTAAAGGGAGTAATTGTTGCATCAAAATATGACAATCATGACTTTTAAGTCCAAAGATTTTACGCTGCCTTAAGTCGATGTATCATGAAATATTCGTTGCATAACCATCAGGAACTTTAACAGTCTTTAAAAATTTACAAAAAGCGTCTTTTTCTTGTTTCTATAATGAGAAACAAGAAGGAGGCAAGATGGTTTTTTTTGCTGCATTTTTTTTTGGATGGAGTTCAGGCCTTAAACCTTGAAGTTTCAAGTCAAGACATGCATTTAGATTATCCTTTGTCTCCCCCTCTAAATTCAATAGTATTCCAAGCCCGCTTTTGCATACATTTTTCTCAATGTGCATCACATCAAGATTGTGATGCACTAGATTATCCTTCCAATATGGTAATTCAAAGAATATGCTTCTTTTCTTCCAATTATATGGTAATTATGGATTAGTACTCACCTTTCCGTAAGTGATATTGAAGCCATGTAACATATTCAATACCATAGAACCAGTTAAAGGATTGGGTCCAGTTCTTTTTTCTTTAGTTCCATCAAAAGATCGCTCATCATCTCGAAATACATGACGTTTGCCCAAGAATCGACGATGACCCATGTAACAATGTTTTCAACCATGCTTTAACCACCGGAAGCATGTGTCTTTGTGGTATGAAGGGCATGCATACTTCCCTTAGTACTCCACCTTGACAAATAAGCATAAGCAGGGAAGTCGCTGATAGTCCACATTAATGCTGCACACAATTGGAAATTTTGTTTAATTGATGCATCATATGTCTCTATTTCATCCACCCATAATTCCTTTAATTCATCTATTAAAGGTTGCAAATACACATCAATATTATTTTCAGGTGCACTACAATCAAGGATAATCAATGATAATAGAAAATTGGTCTGCTTCATACACATCCATGGAGGCAAATTATATGGTATAAGAATTACAGGCCAGGTGCTATACGTGCTGCTCAATGTTCTGAAAGGGTTCACACCATCACATGCCAAACCAAGTCTGACGTTTCTATAATCTGCTGCGAAATCAGGATGTAGGCGGTCAAAAGTCATCCAAGCTGGAGAATCGGCAGGATGTCTCATACAACCATCATTAGTGCGACCTTCTTTATGCCACTTCATAGATAATGCTGTTTTAGATGACATGAATGACCCTTGTAGCCTTGGTATCAAAGAAAAGTAATGTAGAACCTTAGAAGGTGTTTTATAGCTGCCTTTTTTAGAGGATGCCTCGTTGCTTGAATCATTTTGGTTTGTTACATATCTAGATATATGGCAAACATAACATTCATAATCAGTTTTGTGCTCATTCCTATACAACATGCAATCATTGGGACATGCATGAATTTTCTCATAACTAAGTCCTAACTCCATAACTATCTGCTCAACTTTATAAACAGTATTAGGCAGTGTTACACCCTCTGGGAATGCCTCCTTCAATAACTCTAATAACATAGTGAACGAATTATTACTCCATCTGCCTAAATTCTTGATATGAAATAACTGAAGGATAAATGAGAGCTTTGTAAAATTCCTACATTGTGGATAAAGCTCTTTTTGTCTATCATTTATTAACTTGTAGAACTTCTCTACTTGTGGATTTGGTTTATCTCCCAGATCTTCAGGGTTGTCTCCATCGACTCTGTCATCGTCATTTGAGATTCCAAATGTCTCGTGTACTAAACCATGTGTATCAATATTTAATTGTGGCCTATTCAACATGTGTGTATTAAGACTTGTTGTAGCAATAGATGATGCTTTACCATGTAAAACCCATTTAGTGTAACCCTTTGTGAAGCCATCACATACTAAGTGATCATATGCAACTGATTGAGTGATGGGAAGTGTAAGTCCACACTTGATGCATGGACATATGATCTTATCCTCATAACTTGCATTAGTAAATGCAAAATCGAGAAACATGTCAACTCCTTTCTGGTATGCATCACTTAATCTTGATCGATACATCCATGTCTTACCCATAAGTAAACAATCTCGATTGAACAAGTGTCCAAAGTGTTTCTAGAACATTAAAACATGCATATATCAATAACAAGTATTTGAAAGTTATGATCGACAAAAACAACTAAATTTGATTTTGCAAGAACTATAAGATACAACAATGAATAACATAACATATTCAATATATTGGTGCATGATTATAAGGCAACTCATGTCAAGAGAAAACATGTAAAAGAATTCAACTATTATAAAGTCAATCACTACAACAAAAAGTATTTTTAATAACATTTTTTTATAGCATTTTTTTTATATTTGCTATCAAATATGATACATCTAGAGTATTTTCTAATAAAATAGTATTAGGTGATAACACTATATTTTTTATAGCATTTATTCTAATTTTAATAGCCTTTTACAATTGTTGTTAAAAATTAAGTGTGTTTATGATTTTAATGACATTTTGTAAATGTTATAAATGAAAACATAATGCTATCTTAAATATTAAATTATAAATTCCAAAATTTTAGCAATAAAGGTATCCCATGATCCCACTTTCAAGTAGTTTCCTAATTTCCATCTCATTGTGGATAATCCAAAACAATACTACTGGGACTCTTGCTCCATAAAGTTTCATGGTTCAATATTTTTATTCTTAACGCAAAGGTAATACTGTTTCTCTCCCTCTCTCAATTCTACTCATCAATTATATGTAATAAATATTGATTATAGTTTCTATTGGATTTGATATAGAAGCCTCAAAGGCCATTAATTGATCTTAAGTGCAGTAGAGAAAAGAGAAGATTCGACAAACAAGTTGTGAGTAATTTTTTTTTTTTTTTGGGTGTAGTTTTCTTGGAGTGATTCGATGTATGTATGTTGGTTTGCTATAATTTATGAATTAAGTTAATTTTTCTTTCATGTATGTATATATATATGTGTGTGTGTAATATACAATTCATTTTCTTGTACTAATAATTTCTATTCAACGAACAACTAATGGTAATAAATGTTATAAGAACTGGATTTTGAAAGTGGTGTAATCTAGGAACCGAGACATAAATTTTCACATTTGTGTCAAGAATATAAGTGTTTGGTGGAGATAAAAGGTGTGTATTGTGAGGTCTATGTATAGAATGAATCTAAACCACATATTAATAGTTAGTAATTTGTCAATAAGATTCCTAAATTTATAGTATTACTATTTGAAAATTGAAATTCTTGATTTACATGAGTTTCTTTGATTCGAGGCATTTGCAAGGTGTTTAGATACAACTTTGAAAGGTGCTCCCTATGTATGAGATATTTCAATTCTTGAGTATATCCACATATATAAAAATTATATCAAATTAACCATGGTAACTATAAAATGTTGTTTTCCTTAAATTCCATTGTCTAATTTTTTTTGGAGCCAAAAATTAGTAATTTATTTGAATAAATCCTTTAGCATGATGTGAATTTTTGTGATCTTGGATCTTATATGATGATTTTGAACTCTTTTTGGATTTAAATTTTTTTTTATTTCTTATTTCTAGAAAGTAATGATGAGATAGATGACAAAACCCAATGACTTGTGTTCTACATTTATATACTGGACCAAGTAATATAGTGGCAATGGATTAAATGAAGAACTTTAAAATATTGACATTCTACACATTTTATTTTTTTAATCTTGCATATAAAGAGATACTCTCCATTTCGTATTTATGATAACAATTTTTTTTTTTGATTTACTTATATAATCAATCTAAAGTTACTAACTTGGATATTTAATTGTTGAATGAAGTCAACTTTATTACTTCATTGGGTATGAAACCAAGATTGAATCACTTGGACTTATGGATTGCTCAGATACACGTACTTTTATTTTTTTAATTTATCTTTTGACCATGAGGATCTAATTAATTGTTCATTTGCAGGCTTCTTTATGAAGAAGAAGATCAAATTCGTATGAGAAGCAAGCCTGAAGGATGAGAAATTCATACGTGAAGGAGTGGGGTATTTGAGTGAATGTGGATTATTTTGACCTTTACATGGACAAATTTAGGACTTAAGCTTTTTATATGCTATATTTTAAGGTTGTGAAATTTATATTTTGGTACTTTACCCAAATGATGTAATTATTTTGTTCCTTTAATGATGGTTGCTGTTCTTTAAGCAATGGATGATAATATTTTTAATCAATGTTGGAATTAGCTAAGTACATCTAGATCTTGTGAAGTAGAGTTTTGCATAAAAGGCTATATGAGATCAGATCATAGTTACAGAACCATATATATATATATATATATATGTATATCATGTTTTTTATAGCTTAATCAACATACACCACAACAATCTGACATAAACAAAAATAATTTCCAATTATTCATGAGCTCGTCCAACATTTCAACTAATTAACAACATAACCAATAAAACATAAATATTTTAGAGTTCTGTGACTTCAATCAAAACATAGGGTAGACAGTCTTTCCATTCACATGTATAATAAAAAAAAAATAAAAAAACAACTAACACATGGGAATTCGTGCCTCTCTATTTAATGCCATCTAATGCTTGTTCATTCACTTTTTCCCTCTAATCTTCTATGACAACAGTGGAATTCGTGCCAGCACTAGTCTGGTACGGCTTCGTAATTTAAAATTTAAAGTTTTGGTTAACATTATAGGTGAAACATATAACCAAGATTAGGGTAGAGGCATCAAACTTTCATATGATATATGATAGTACTTTGTGTCTGAAGGTAGACAGGTCATTACAAGATATGTTTGTTGGATTTAGTTACAAAATTTTCTCAATAGAAACTGACTCTCTTACTGATATCTATTTTTCTCTCTCACTTTATGTTTTTATATGCATCGACACTCTGTTTCTAAGCTTCTAAAGGAGAAATTCTAGGTACATCATTTCTGTAAGCTAACTTGTTGATCTGATTTAATCAAATTCTGTGTCCTGATATTGTTGATCTGATTTTATCAAATTTGTTGGATTTGGCAGTGAACTAACTCCAGGCTTCTCTCAAGTTTGCTCATTTTGTAGGTACATGGATAAGCTTGATATGCAAACTGTGAGTGTGAGAAACTAATATTTGTGGGTTGAGAGTTTTGGGAGGAGAATAAAAATCCAGACCCACTTGTCAATGACCATATTGAGTGTTTTTGAAATATTCTTGTATACTATATCCTCTTTTCTGTGCAGGTACTTTGAGCAGAAGTATTTTGAGTGTTATGAGATTTTATATTGTGGGCCAAGTGTAGTGAGCTTTTATAATGTGTGTTGGTGCTATGTTCTGGATGATACTGTGGCATCATTTCCTGGGTATAGTAGATGTTCATGTGTTCATGCTAGCTATTTTGGACAGGCTTTACTAAACAAAGTGAAAATCCTACGTGATTTGTGATTAGATCAAGATAAACATATTCCAAAACCCAATGAATTCAAAACACTCAACCTAAAATCATCAAACACTTATGAGAGTGATTTTAGTTTGTTTGTTTTTGAGAATAAACAATAAATCGACACAAACGATTTTTTTACGTGGAAAAATCACAATTGAAGAACCTTCAATTGTAATCAAAAATCACGGGCGAAACGCCACTATCAATCCACTACTGAAGAACAAAAAGATTACAAAGATACAATACAAATTACCCAACCCAGTCAATTTGTCTCTGAATCTTCTGTAACTCTTTTCACCACACCTTCGTCACGGAATTGATCTTGAAGTTGATTCTACACCACAACTCCACTTGTCGAATTAACGACTGCGTAGAATCAAACGCCTTTTGAATTCTACGCTTTAATCTTCGGAATCCACCGAAGAGAACTTTCTTGTAACTTAAGAAGCAACCTCCTTAATGTATGAATCTCAATGCATAAGTTCAGAACTCTCTCAAGAACATCAAGGAAAACTATGAAAAATCTCCAAAGAAAACTTTAAACACAACCCTAGTTTGTTTAGATTAGATCTAGGAAAACGTGCCTCACAAAAACACCCTTAACAGCTTTAAATAGGAATCTGGATCCGCGATCTCCGCTCGAGCTCACCACAGCCTGCTCGAGCGGACTGACCAAAAACGGCGTGTGAATAAGCTGAGATGCGCTCGAGCGTATGATACTCCGCTCGAGCGTAAAATCATACCCACCAGTATTTTTGCTTGCCCTGTCAAAATACTGAGACCTGCTAATCGACGCTCGAGCTCACAAGTCTCCGTTTGAGCGGACAGAACAAAAACACAAAAAATTACATTTGAACCACCACAATGTTTTGTCTCCGGATTTGACAGCATAGGGACCTAACAATCTCCCCCTTTGTCAATTCCCGGACAAAACCTTTCTAACCATTGTTCCTTACACACACGCACTATAAAAATATCAAAACAAATAAACAAAACACTCTTTTAAAACCCGAAAAATACACAACGTGGGAAAGAATTCATTCATTCTACTTCATCCACTTATGCGCTTGTTCCATGAGCCTGAAAAAGAACACCCAAACACAAGCCAACCAAAAAAATGGAACTGGATTAAATAATAAACCATTAAACCAATCATAAGCAAACCTGTATCCATCCATCCATAAACATATATCCATCCATCCATAACCAAAAAGAATAAACTATAATCCAACTGTACCAAGGAAGGATAACTTGAGAACAAATGTACCAAAAAAAATAATCAAAAGATCAACTGTAACGGGATCAACTGTAATGGTACCCACACATCACTCGCCCTTTTTGACCGGGAATGATGAAAGCAAGAAATCAAGCACCAGGTGGAGGAGGGGCCGGCTGAAGCGTCAGTAAGGAAATGATGTGGTCCAGCTGCGAAGTAGTGTGAGCGGCAGTCTGCTCCAGCTGACCAAGACGACCATCAAAGGCATCAAAACGAGCATCAAGAAAGTCTAACCGCCGGGTCATAGCCTCCTCAAAGTGCCGAAGCTGATCAGGAAAAGAGCGAGGTGGAACAGGAGCCTCATCATCATCACCGGCTGCGGCGGCATCAAACTCGGCCTCTTCAGCAAGACCAGCAGCAACTCCTGCAGAAGGACCAACCCGGGATAACTCCCCCTTAATATGGGCTCGACTTTGAGACACAGTTTTCTTGGTAAAAGGGCGAGAAGGAGAGGCAAACTCATCATCTTCTAGGATAGGGGTCCCAAGGTTAGACAAAATTCGGTTGATCAAACAACCGTAGGGAAGGCCAAGTTTTTTATGCCCATGAGCACTGATCATCTTTCTGATAATAAGAGAGGCGAGATCAATAGACCGGTGACGGGCAATACAGGACAAAATGAATCCTTGGTCTTGTTTGACCTCGGATGAGTGGGTAGTGACAATGATGTTGGCACAGACAATCAGATTAAGCAGTCTGAACTCCGGAAGAAGTTCAAACTGTTTAATCAAACCTCCTTTAGGCCAATGACGGGCAACACCACACAGTTCCAAAGCCACATCATCAAAGTCACAAGTAGGACGATCAGGAACAGGGAAAGGATAGTATTGGGGAAAGACTTGCTCAATCTGAAGAAGTTGGCGAATCAAAGCAGGGGTGACGGAAATGGATTTTGACCGAACCCATGTAGTGAAAGATGGCTCATAATCACGAATACCCTCCATATTACAATAGAATTCTCGAACCCAATCGAGATTCTGACGCCCTGAAAACAATAAAACAAGGTCACCACCTAGAGGGTCGAACAAAGGACGAATGTGGATGGACTCAAAAGTATCAGGTTGAACATTCCGTTCTAAATGAACTGTGCGAGACACAAAAGATTTGTGGAAGGACTTGGATTGTGTGGCCGACTGAAACCTATCAGGGTTATAAAGAGGGCGAGAGACGGTGGCCTTTCGGCGTTTAGGCGCAGGAGCAGACATGACGAAAAGGGCACTATAACACCCAACAAACCAACAAACCCAAAACCCAAACCACATCAAAACAAAACCAAAGCAAATCATTAGTTCAATAACCAAATTAAAGAACAGGACATGAAATCCGCAATGAGCAATGCAAAAGATCAAGCATGAACAGAGATAAACATACGTGAAAGCAGCCCATAAATCGACAAAAAAGCAGGAACACAGATAAACCCGAATACCACAGACACAAGAAAGAAAACACACATAAAAAACAGACAAAAAGACGAGGGAAAGAGGTGAGAGAGAGAGAATCACAAACGACACACAAAACCCACACTATCACAAACCCAACACCCACGAGCACCAAATAGAACAAAAATCACCAAAGATAAAAGAGGGAAAAACTTACCAAAGAGCTAATCGGCAGTCAGGATGGAGGAGGAGAGGGAAAGTCGACCAAGATGCAGCCACAATACAAATCCCTAGGTCGAGAGAATGAAAAAGGGAAAAAAATGACTCGAAGAGTCGAGAGAGGGAGTTAAGTATGAAAAAGGACCGCTCGAGCGTATGAATAACCGCTCGAGCGTAAAACAATGCAAGCAGACTCCCGCTCGAGCGTGAATAGGGCAGCTCGAGCTCAAAAACCCATCTCTCAGAACTGCCAAAACACGAACAAACTGCTGCAAGAGTGAAAAACGCGCTCGAGCGTAAAACATTCCGCTCGAGCTGAATGAACCTTTTTTTTTTTTTTTTAAATAACAAAACACACCCAGAAAGTCCTGTAACAAGCAAGGAGAGCAAGTGAGACTAAACCACAAAGACAAGAAAATCCATCAAATGATGAGTCCTGCAAATTTTGAGAAAAGAGATGAAACACCAGCTCATGAACAACACAGATAGTATTAAATCAAAGCCACACGCATCATGAGAATGCATAACTCAAAAACACACATGAGAGCTCATGTAAAAATGTGTGTGTGTGCAATCCTTGAGGGCCACAAAGCTAGAGTTAATCCTAGTAGTGATCGGATGGCTGGACCTCCGACACGAGTAACTAACTATCACAGAGAAAAGTCAAACCACTAGGCATCACGGGGTATTTGTTAAGTAAAAGCGGAAGCTCCCTCTCAGATTTTTTTATTTTTTTTTTTATTTATTTTATTTATTTATTTTTTCTTGTGGGCACTCACTGGTGGCATGCACGCTCAAGAGTATGGATTCCAACCAGAGAAGAATGAAGTCAAAATGATGGCCTGGTTGGTGCCTCTGAGGTAGCCTTTTCCTAATGCCCGGAGATCATGTACTGAGGGAGAAACCATGGAAGTGAACTAAGGCGGTAGATGGTTAAGAGACTTAACATCACCCATGATGTACTAGTATGGGTCAATTTCTCCGTAAAAGTACAAGAAACACTGTCAGTGGTCCATAGAGAACTTTGATCACTTATGCGGAAACCCCTGCAACAGTTTAGCTCAAGAATGTGTACAGAATGAGATCACGAAGTAAATGAGTATGGGCATTCAGAATGAGCTATGAACAAAGATGTAAAACAAATCTGGTAAGAATCATGAGCAGGGTTCATTTAATATTTTGATGCAAAAGATACCAGGACTCAATCATAATGAGATTAACACATCTAAGAATAGTAAGTCAGCCCACTCACACTCACCCCACTCACACAGGAAACAATCTAGTTACTGAGCATTACACCCAAGGTCTTTCTAAGAAACTCAAATCGAAGAAGATCGAGGGGTTTTGTAAAAATATCAGCTTTTTGATGCTCAGTAGGGATATGTTCCAAAACAACAAGGCCTTTATCCACTAACTCTCGAATAAAATGATGACGGATGTCAATATGTTTGGTGCGAGAGTGTTGGACTGGATTTTTTGAAATGTTTATGGCACTTGTGTTATCACAAAAAAGAGTGAGGGTATTCTGTTCTATTCCATAATCATGAAGCATTTGCTTCATCCACACCATTTGTGCACAACAACTCCCTGCAGCAATGTACTCAGCCTCAGCAGTGGAAAGAGAGATGGCATTCTGCTTTTTACTATGCCAAGAAACCAAATTATTCCCAAGGTAAAAACACCCCCCAGAGGTACTTTTCCTATCATCAGCACACCCTGCCCAGTCGGCATCAGAAAAACCAGTAATTTCGGCTGTAGTATCAGTGGAAAACCAAACCCCATACCCTAAGGTCCCATTAACATATTTAATGATGCGTTTGACAGCAAGTAGATGAGACTTTTTAGGACTAGCTTGGTAACGGGCACAAACACCTACACTGAAAGCAATATCGGGACGACTGGCTGTGAGGTACAAAAGACTCCTTATCATACTCCTATAAAGGGTAGGATCAACATCAATACCAGAGGAATCTTTGGAGAGGTGAAGACTGGTGCTCATGGGAGTGCGTGCATGTTTGGCAGACTCAAGACCAAACTTAGACACAAGATTTTTCGCATACTTAGACTGAGATACAAATATACCTGAAGGAGACTGTTTAATTTGAAGACCCAAAAAATAAGACAACTCTCCCATCATGCTCATCTCAAACTCATGTGTCATGCAATCCGAAAAATATTTCACAAGATGTTCAGCAGTGGATCCAAACACAATATCATCAACATAAATCTGAGCAACAAGAATATGAGACTTAGTATGTTTCACAAATAAAGTCTTATCCACACTACCCCTTTGAAAATCATTGTCAAGAAGAAATGTAGTAAGTCTATCATACCAAGCTCGAGGGGCTTGTTTCAATCCATACAAAGCCTTGTCTAACTTGTAGACATGATTAGGACATTTAGGGTCCTCAAACCCTTTTGGTTGCTCAACATATGCCTCTTCTCTCAAGTACCCATTCAAAAAGGCACTTTTCACATCCATTTGAAACAATTTAAAGCCAAGAAAACATGCAACACCAAGCAAAATACGAATAGATTCGAGACGTGCAACTGGGGCAAACGTCTCATCATAGTCAACACCCTCTACTTGTGTGTAGCCTTGAGCAACCAACCTAGCTTTGTTCCTAACAACTGTACCATTCTCATCACATTTATTTTTAAAGATCCACTTGGTACCTATCACATTCATGTCTCTAGGTCTGGGAACTAGAGTCCAAACTTTGTTACGTTCAAATTGACCTAATTCTTCATGCATAGCATTGACCCAACTATCATCTAGCAAGGCCTCTTTAAAATTTTTAGGTTCAATTAATGAAACATAACACATATGTGATACCTCATCCCGAATCTGTCTTCGGGTTTTCATTCGATCCGAGACACTTCCAATCACCTGTTGAGCTGGATGATTTAGTTTCACCCTAGCTGATGGTTTAAGCTCAGGACTTGTGGTGACAGGGGCAACAGGAGTGATGTCCCTTGGAGCACTCTTTGGACTTGACCTTACCTGTGAAGATGGTTCTGTAACCATTTCTTGTGATGGGTCCGCACCTTCTCCTTGATTTTGTGAATCTGTATCCAAGATTGGAGACTCATCATTATCATCCTCATTTGTTGCTGGAGTAGGTGCACTTGTGTCATCTATAACCACATTGATAGATTCCATTAAAGATGAAGTTCGCAGGTTATAGACTCTAAAAGCCCTACTAGTGGTTGAATACCCTAGAAAAATACCTTCATCACTTCGGGAGTCAAATTTGCCCAAAGGCTCTCTATCTTTGAAGATGTAACACTTACTCCCAAAAGTTTTGAAGTATTTTACATTAGGTTTCAAACCCTTCCACAATTCATATGGAGTTTGTAAAGTGCCGGGCCTTAAATACACGCGATTTATGACATACACAGCAGTGTTTAAGGCTTCAGCCCAAAACTTAGGAGGAAGTTTCTTACTAAGGAGCATGACCCTAGCCATTTCTTGAACAACCCTGTTCTTCCTCTCAACAACTCCATTTTGTTGTGGAGTAATAGGAGCAGAAAATTCATGCTTGATTCCATGCATATCACAAAAATCCGAAAACGAACTATTTTCAAATTCACGACCATGATCAGTTCGGATTCTTATGATACGCCCAATGGAAACACCCTGTTCATTTTGGATTTTAGGGACTAAGGCCTGGAAAGCATCAAACGTATCAGATTTTTCCCTTAGAAAATTTACCCACGAAAATCGAGTAAAATCATCAACAGTTAAAAAAATGTATCTTTTACCTCCGATGCTTTCAGTGCGAGTAGGACCCATTAAATCCATGTGAACCAATTCAAGAGGACGTTTGGTTGTAAAGCTGTTCACCTTTTTATGAGGAGCACGGGTTTGCTTGCCAAGCTGACATGGTCCACACACATGGCTCAAATTCTTACCTAGTTTAGGTATTCCCCTCACAAGCTCTTTGTTGGCTATCTTAGTTAGGTCATTGAAATTCATGTGACCTAATCTTTGATGCCACAAGTCAATGTTACTAATGATGGCAGAGTGACAAGTGAGATCATTAGTAGTAACAATCCCATAGCAGTTATCAGATGTGCGAACCCCATGTAAGACAATATTTCCCTTTTTATCCAAAATTTCACATTTATTTTTTGAAAACAATACTTCCTGATGGGAATCACACATTTGACTAATGCTTAAAAGATTTGCTTTAAGACCATCAACTAGTAGAACATTATCTAGCTTGGGAAGACCAGTAACACTTATAGAGCCCTTACCAATGACTCTCGAAGTGCCGCCATCTCCAAACGTAACAATTCCTCCTTCATATTTTTCAAGGGAGGTGAAGTAGGATTTGTTACTGGACATATGACGAGAACACCCACTATCAAGATACCACATGTGTGAATCACGTGCTTTTAGAGCAGTGTGAGCAACAAAACAAGTCAAATCCTCTTTTCTAATCCAAATCTTTTTAGTCTTGGTGTTCAGCCTAGACATGTAAGGTTGTCTCCTAACCCAAAAAGTATTAGAATTTCTTCCCTTTTGAGACACCTTACCAAACAGTTCAAAACAGTAAGGACGAATGTGGCCATACCTACCATAGTGATGACAAATAAAAACCGGTTTTACCTCCTTTTTGTTGATTTTACCAGCTTTAGGTAGACGGAGAGAGAGATCAGTCTGGTCTACCTTCAATTTTCCCTTTGCTTGAGTCTTCTTGTCATGTGAAGTAGAGGCCTGACCCTTGTGAGCTGTTGCACCATAGCCTAACCCGCTTTTGTCGCAACCCATTTGTTGAGACCCGAGGATGTCTTCTAAAGATTTGGAACCTTTGTTCCACATGGCAATAGTGGCTCTAGCAACCCGAAGCTCTTCATCCTTTTGACAGACTATCTCTTCCAATCTGGCTTGTGACAGCTCAAGACTTTTAAGCTTTTCTTCATATGTGGAATACACCTTCAGAAGTTCATTCCTTTCAGTTTCACAGGAAAGTAATTTACCACATAAGTCTTGCCTGTCACTCGAGATCTTGACGATATTCTGCTTTGCTGCTACAAGTTCTTCTTTCAGCCTGACATTCTCACTCTCACATGTCTTGAGCTTGAGGGAGAGTTTGTCGTTGAGTTTGGACAAATTCAAAGATTCCTCGTACAGCTTTTCGTAGGCTTGTTGTAGTTCATCGCCATTGATCTCATCATTATCCTCAGATGTTTCATCATCCTCTTTTTGTTCTTCATTCTCCTTGACCTCATCCAGTCTAGCAACTAAGACAGGAAGGTTGCTGGATGGTAGTGAAGGAGAATTTTCTCTTTCATGGAATTGGCTCAAAATTTCCCATGCCTCTTTAGCCTTTGTGCAATGAACAACCCATTGCTGTTCTTCAGGAGAAATTGCCCCACGAATAGTGATCAGGGCTCTCTGATTGCTCGGATTGTCAGCCCTGTCTGTATCTTCTTCAATGGCCTGCCAGCCTTCTGGATCAAAAGCTCTCAGAAAAGCTCTCATTCTGATTTTCCAAAACAGGTAGTTACTCCCATCAAAGGTAGGAGCATGATGCAGGTTTTGACCAAGAGCTAACTCTGCAGGCTTTGGAAGAGTTTGAGAGAAAGTGGACCAAAACGCCATGAAAGCACTATCCCCATCTTCACCGGATTCAGGCTCTTCGGGTTCTTGCTCCGACCCGCTTTCATCATCCCAAGTTACGGTGTAGACTTTCTTCCGATTCTTTTTCGAAGGGCATTCAAGAGACATATGGCCAAACCTTTGACATTCATAACACTTGACCCCTGGTCCCCTTACAAATTTTTTTTCAGTAGTTTGAGCAAATTTTGGTGGAACAGTTTTGGGTTTGTCATTACTCTTATCTTTTGAAATAGGGGCTCTGAAATTCGGCTTCTTTTTCAAAAATTTTTTAAACTGTTTTGTAAGCATAGCCGTCATCTCAGACTCTAAATCAAATTCAGTCTCCGGAGGTTTTGCAGTCTCATGGGCACTCGTAAAAGCTATATTTTCTTTTTGCTTTTTCTTAGAAATTTGGTGGGCTTCATAAGTCTGCAAATTTCCAACCAATTGATCGAGCTTGAGGGTATCAACATTCTGAGCCTTCTCAATGGCTGTCACCTTTGGTTGGAACCTCTCGGGAAGGGACCTCAAAATTTTTCCAACAACTTTTGCTTCCGGGATTTTTTCACCGAGAGTGAAACAAGAATTCACGATATCACTGAGTTTTGCATAAAATTCATCGAACGTCTCATCGTCGCGCATAAAAAGGGTTTCAAAGGCAGACGTGAGACGTTGAAGTTTTGACCTTTTGACAGAGGTAGTACCTTCGTGAATCGTTTCAAGAATATCCCACGCCTCTTTTGCTATTTCACACGTGCAAATTCGACGGAATTCTTCAGGTGTGACAGAGCAGAAGAGGGAGTTGAGAGCTTTGCTGTTCCAACTCGAATTCTGGTAATCGGTTGTGTCCCATTTATCAAGGGGTTTAGGAATATCAATCCCATCAACGGTGATTGTAGGTTCACTCCACCCAAAGATTACGGAGTGCCAAACTTTCTCATCGATGGATTTTAAAAATGCTCTCATACGAGCTTTCCAATAAGAATAGTTTGTACCGTCAAGTAATGGGGGTCTATGAGTCGAGTTACCTTCACGAATAGAATCCATGAGACTAATCACACAAAATCACACTCCTATAGTTTTGAAAAAACAAAGAGTGACCCGCTCTGATACCAATTGAAAATCCTACGTGATTTGTGATTAGATCAAGATAAACATATTCCAAAACCCAATGAATTCAAAAACACTCAACCTAAAATCATCAAACACTTACGAGAGTGATTTTAGTTTGTTTGTTTTTGAGAATAAACAATAAATCGACACAAACGATTTTTTTACGTGGAAAAACCACAATTGAAGAACCTTCAATTGTAATCAAAAACCACGGGCGAAACGCCACTATCAATCCACTACTGAAGAACAAAAAGATTACAAAGATACAATACAAATTACCCAACCCAGTCAATTTGTCTCTGAATCTTCTGTAACTCTTTTCACCACACCTTCGTCACGGAATTGATCTTGAAGTTGATTCTACACCACAACTCCACTTGTCGAATTAACGACTGCGTAGAATCAAACGCCTTTTGAATTCTACGCTTTAATCTTCGGAATCCACCGAAGAGAACTTTCTTGTAACTTAAGAAGCAACCTCCTTGATGTATGAATCTCAATGCATAAGTTCAGAACTCTCTCAAGAACATTAAGGAAAACTATGAAAAATCTCCAAAGAAAACTTTAAACACAACCCTAGTTTGTTTAGATCAGATCTAGGAAAACGTGCCTCACAAAAACACCCTTAACAGCTTTAAATAGGAATCTGGATCCGCGATCTCCGCTCGAGCTCACCACAGCCCGCTCGAGCAGACTGACCAAAAACGGCGTGTGAATAAGCTGAGATGCGCTCGAGCGTATGATACTCCGCTCGAGCGTAAAATCATACCCACCAGTATTTTTGCTTGCCCTGTCAAAATACTGAGACCTGCTAATCGACGCTCGAGCTCACAAGTCTCTGCTCGAGCGGACAGAACAAAAACACAAAAAATTACATTTGAACCACCACAATGTTTTGTCTCCGGATTTGACAACATAGGGACCTAACACAAAGGAAGCATGGGGTTAGGCAAAGTGGTTGTTGGAAAGTGTGGAAGCCAAAGAATAGACCAAAGTGCCACCATTCCAGAAAAGTAGATCAACAATAACAGACTCTATCAGTAATACCTCAAACCATTTTGTAGTCCAGACAATACTAGATCAGCACAGGCAAACAAGGCAGAACTAGATCAAACCTCCATACTAGATCACTATAGCACAAAGCAGATCAGCACAGGCTTTAGTAAATATCAGCAATAACAGGCTCAAGTGAAAACATAAGCAAAAGATCAGCCCAGGTAGTCACAGATACAGAACAAACAGAGCCACAATACAGCACCAACAACAAAGTTCTGACCTGACTTAGATTGAAATAAATCACCAGGACATTGCAGAGTATATACCATACCACTGAGGGTTGCTACTGCTCTTCATGGACAAAGTTGCTCCTACTAACCCATACACCTAACATCAACAGAGGCATAACAACATTACACACAATACTAGCAGGCCACATTACAGCTGTAGGGGCACAGCAGATCTATACCATAATGTAGGACACAAAGTCTCTGAAGCCACACTTAGGTTTTTAATCTGCCCTTCCAAACTAGCCAAGTGCAGAACTGTGCTGTAGACGTCCCCCGAACGCCCCGGGAGGGTGAGCTCCCGTTCTGTTCATTTGGGGTTACTACAGTTCAGGACTCTAAAATTTGTCATGGTTCTTAATCTGAACCAAAGAGTCCAAATCCGGCAAATCGTTTTGAGAAAATAGATTTTTAGAAAAGAAGTGCCAAACATGGACTGCTTTGCCAGATACAGAGTCACCACCTAAATATTTTATTTTGGAAAATTTAGGAAACCCTGACTCGTTGCTTAAGGTCACGTTTCCGTCATCACCAAAGTTGCATCGGCTCGGGAACTTGGGTACGATTGGGGAAGGTCACTTCGTGAGCACCCCCGCTTGCCCGATCAAAGATCGGCCTCTACTAACCATGATATCTATTTTTGAAAACATTGAGTGTTCTTATTCTGGTTATTAGCCTAGATTACTATGTGATGCGCACAGCATACAAGTATAGACTGGGTCACCTGAATTGGAAGAAAACATTTCATGTTCGTTTGTTTGAAAATGGTTTGATGGTGCTACCCGCAAGTAGGCTAAGACGTGGATTTGCCACCCTCAGGTGGGCTTAGAAAACATGATTTTGCCACTATCTAGTGGGCTTAAAACTCACAGTCAATGATTTGTTCCAATCCAAATAACTCAACCTTCACCCACAGGCATTCAGGCAGTTATATCACATAAGCAATTAGCCTTATGGTAAGCATGCTATCATGGCAGTCACTCACACGCATGCAAGGATGCTAAAGCATAAAACTTACCGAGTACTCCAAGCCAAAACAGAAACTAATTAGAAATCCATGCATGATCTTAATTATACAGAAATGCCTAATGCAACACATGCAAAAATGCAACTATAGCAGGCTCGGCTATTCTAAACATGGCATATGAAATGCTACAGCTAACATGTATTGAACTTGGAATTGAAAATACAATGCAGTTAGTATGATGCGCCGAGCCTGGTGCGTGCAAGACAGATGAATGAATGCAAACATGCTATCATACTGTATGCTAATTGAAACATGCCCTAATCTAACCATCATATGCAGGTAAATAAAAGGGAAGAAAGACGTGGGGTTGGAAGACATACATCACACTCACCCACACTTATTACAACATTGCCCTCACACAGAGGGTCCGAATAAATATACAGTCCCAAATAAATAATTACAGTCCCAAATAAATACAAAAATCCTAATTAATTTACAAATTAATCTAGGAAAGCTATAAACTGGCATGCAAGCCAAGGACTGCCTTGACTCTGATGAATGATGTATGTTTGGGCTACCTTGCGCGGAAATCCACAGCGATGCCCCGATTAGCCTCTGTTTGCAATTTATTCTTGGAAAGCGCACCGAGCCCCGGAAGGCTGCCGATTCTTGATTTGTTGCAACAGAGAGCAGGAAAAGGGCATGGCAATGTATTTTCACAAATATATACATGCCTCGATCCTCGTGCCACTAATCATGCATATCGATGCATGATGGCCGAGGAATCGAATTATGCAACTCAATATAGAATGAATGCACGTATAAACACAACAAGACCTAACTCCATCATGGATAATCTGGAGTGTCGGTGACTGGGGAATTGAGATACGTTCCGTCACTCGGAGTACGAAACGTACCTCGTTTCCCGTGCTCGGGCTAACTCCTATCCCAAGCACAATGCAATATGCATGACATGCATGAAATGCAACTAAGATACAACCTAGCATGCACAATGCTATGAAATGGCATACACGATGCACGAGGTAACATGGCATACACAATGCGCTAACATGCAACCTAGCATACACAATGCGCAATGGACTTACACCAACACAAGTGGACCTCAGCCACACTCACATAGGAGGCCATTAGATGAAAATGAGACAACTCGAGATGCGTGCACGCATGCACGCAAACCGAGGACCGACCCTAAGGCACCAAATGCCACTCTAACAAGACATGGCAAAGCATGGAATATGGCATACAAGCATACAAGTTTCAGCAGCAAAACATGACCCAAAACAGCCCCGAATCATGAACACATGGTACCCGATGCATGAAAATGGTCCCGAAATGCAAGCTTAAGCACATGAAATGACTTGTAGCTACATCAAGCATGCATTATTTGATCATGACATGTGAAGAAAGATTCAAGGCAGCCCCAAAATAAGCATGTTTACAGTTCTAAGCAAGGCCAAACAGAAAACACAAATAGGGCAAAACTAGCATGCAAAAATGGCCCTAAATGTGGGATAAAGAAGTGAGTCACGGTTGCAGACCTCAAACGGATGAGGGCCCTTCAAAAATGTTTAAGGGGGCCCAAAATATGATGTTTTACAGTTTACAACAAACCCCAAAAACCAACACAGGTATGGCTAAGCTCTCATGCAAGAAATGGACCAAAAGAGGGTCAAAGAAGCAAATTGTGATTGCTGGCCTCAAACACAAAGGGGCCCTTTAACAATGTTGAAGAGGGGCCCAAAATATTGCACTTTACAGTTGATGGACGAACCCAAAACAGTATACAAGAATGCTCAAAATGCCATGCAAAATAAGGCCAAAAAGAGAGATATAAAAGCAAGTGGAAAATGGAAGCCAAAAACAGTGATGATCCCTTCAACAATGTTGAAGAAGGGCTCAAAATAAACCACTTTTCAGTTCATGACATGCCTCAAAACAGTTTATACATAGGCCAAAAATACTACACAAGCAAATGGCATACAAGAGGAGTAATGAAGCAAGTGCAACAAGGAGGCCTCAAACAGGTAAATACCCTTAAACAAACATAAAAAATAGCTCAAAATAAGCCTAGTTCTAGTTAGGGTCGGAGCCCAAAACAGCAAGCAAAAATGACTTAGAAAGCATGCAAAATATGGACAAAAAAGAGGCGAATGGAGCTTACCCTTGTAGACCAATTCTTTCACAACTCTTGGCTTGAGTTTTGTGTTTTCTTAGCTCTGGAAATCAGCTTCTAGCTGATGGAATGGAAGATGGGGATGTGGTGCTATGAGGTGTAGTGCAAAATGGTGTAGGGTTTGAAGGATTGGAGCTTGGAAGAGAGGGAGAGGAAGGTGTATGTATGCCAAGCTCTTAGGTCATTTTTCCAACCTCTAAAACCAGAGCTGGAGGCTGGTTATATAGACAAAAAGAGGGGGAAAATGGGGGAAAAAATGGAGGGAAAACAATCAAGTTTCCCCCCAAAAATGCACCCTCCCGGATACACAATCTGGGGGGAAAACAGATACACAGCTGTAAGGAACAGGGTGCCAGGAGCATGGCTGGCCAGCTATCTCAGTTGCAGGTGGCCGGCCGGCTACTCCCCATGGCCGGCCGGCCAAGGGTCAAAAGGTTCAAGTATAATTAGTGGCCGGCCACCACATGAAGAGATCCTCTGATGTGTGCACAACACAACCTTGTGGTTAAACACTGGAAAAAGTGAACCAGGAGAGAGAACAATCCACTTTTAGGAGGGGTTCAAAAGGGTCAGAAAGGATTAATGGCCGGCCACCAAATATTGGTGGCCTCCCAGATGTGTACATCACAAATATGGGATTTAGGGTTCAAGAAAATGGCCCAAGGGTGTTCAACATTGGCTTTGAAGTGAAGAAAATCGGGTGACGGAGGGCGATGAAGGGATAAAGTTGGCTAACAGAACAATTACTGGCCTCCCACCCTTTTATGGCCTTCTTACCAATGAAACAGAGGTCCTTGCCAAAAATGAACCAAAACCAATGCAAAATGAAGGTTCGGGGGCCGAAACGCGCAGTTCGGGGCCCCGAAAACTTGCTGTTAGGCACCGGGGGTGGTGTCCGACCACGAAGTTGGTCTCTCAGACCACAGTGTCCCTCAAAAGGGAGTAAATAAGATGCATGCCAAAAATCGGAGCAAACGGAGATGGTTAAGCGGTCCCGAACCGAGGCACACGGCCAACGATTCTGAAAAACCGGGAACCGGACTCCAAACGGGCAAAAATGGCCTACGACCATGAAACGTAGCCTACGGCCACTGAGATATGGTCTATGAGACCTCTCCCTCCCTTCGGGAAGAGAAACAGAGAAAATCGAGCCTGGTTCGCAAACCGAGGCAAGATATGAAAGAGTCCGGAAGTCCGGAGGCAAGGCTCGCAGCCGAGACTCCGAAACCTCTGAACGAGCACGATATGCAACATCACCAAGCGCTCAATCGGTGACGTCTGAGTCTTAAGGTCGGTCAAAAATGGGGTGTCTACATGTGCCTTTGGAGAGGCATGATTATTCCAAATAAGGGGAAGTAAGGCTAAATCTAGACCCCAAAGTGATTCACACCAGTTGAACATTGATTTGAATTTAAAAATCCTAGAGTTATTAGCTTTCCAACTAAGTGAGTCCTCTGCTCCAGGAAGCAACACTAGGCTTGATCCCAACATACTATCCTCTGCTGGAATCATCAAAATTTGGAAGCATGGTAACAGGGTGTATGGTTGCTGGAAACGCCGTTGGAGTGAAGAAAATTGTTTTTACTTGATATGTATATATCTATTTAGAACTTGTGTCAACCTTTCTAGTATCTTTTTGAGCCTACCCTTGCGGGATGTGCAAGGGATGTTATTTTCTGTGAGGACTGTTATTGCTGATATAGATGTTCATGGTCCACATATTTCTTCTATGGGGCCCATGAACATTTCAACGTTTTTTCAATCAGTATCTACCCTATCTATTAAGGATGTTGTGTGTTGCATTAAGTTTATACCGGTGAATATCTTGTTGGATAGATAGTAGTTTGGTATATGTTACAGGCCCTTCTGCAAATCTTTTGGAGAGGTCTGCCATGTTGCAGTCCATTTTTCTTTGGTTTTCTGATGAATAGTCTTGGGTAGGGCCTAGGGCATGCCCCTTATATGTTATGTAAGCTTTTTGTTTTTAATTTATGACTTACCCAAAAAAAAAAATCTAGCTCCAGGCAAAGATTTTATATGTTATTCTATAAACTAATTGTTACAAGTTTGGCTAGCTGTGGGTAAGTTCTAATCTCTCTATCTAATGCCAATACAGTAAATGAACATCAGCTAATGTTAACTGGGAATGGATAGGACCACAAAGCATTATTAGCTGTGGGCAAGTTATAATCTCTCTATCTAATGCCATCTAATGCTTGTTCATTCACTTTTTCCCTCTCTTTTATTTTACCTCCACAAATTCAATATCCTAACATAACAGCAGTAGAGTTTTCACTAAAAACTTTTGCTGATTGTTCCTGTTGCTGATTAATTCTACTTGCTGCTAATTGTTGTTAGCGATGGGAAATACAAGTATGAACTGGTAATAGCTTGAGAATGCAAGATCATGAGATGTATCAAGTGAGACATGATAGGGCTATTGATAGGTATTGGTGTATAAAGCAGAGGAGATGTGCAGCTGTTGAGTGAACTTCTGGGGTGCAATGATGGGGCTATTGATAGGTACTAGTGTATAAAGCAAAGGAGATGTGCAGCTGCTGAGTGAACTTCTGGGGTGCAATTGCTGTGTCAAAACACTACCATCACACAGCAGGTGTAGATGCGCCCTTGGGCCTCATGCTACAGTTCGGACTCGATTTGTGTCGGTTCTTAATCTGATCTCACAATGTGCAATGTGAGATTGATAAATCACCAAAGAGCCCAAATCCGGCAAATCATTTTGGAAAACAGATTTTTCTAAAGAAGTGCCAAACATGGACTACTTTGCCAGATACAGAGTCGCCACCTAAATATTTTATTTTGGGGAAATTTAGGAAACCCTGACTCGTTTGCCTAAGGCCACGTGCCCGTCATCACCAAAGTGGCCTCGGCTTGGGAACTTGGGTACGATTGGGGAAGGTCAGCTATGAGCACCCCCTCTCGCCCGATCCGAAGATCGGCCTCTACTAACCATGATATCTAGTTTTGAAAATATTATGCGTTCTTATTCCGGTTATTAGCCTAGATTGACTACGTGATGCGTTCAGCAAACAAGTATAGACTAAGTCGCCTAAATTGGAACGAAACATGTCATGTTTGTTTATTTGAAAATGGTTTGATGGTGCTACCCGCAAGTAGGCTTAAGACATGGATTTTGCCACCCTCAAGTGGACTTAAAACTTGCATTCAATGCATTGTTCTAATTCAAGTAACCCAACCTTCACCCACAGGCATTCAGGTAGTTATAACACGTAAGCATATAGCCTCATGGTAAGCATGTTATCATGGCAACACTCACACTCATGCAAGGATGTTAAAACATAAATGCTTACCGAGTACTCCAAGCCAAAACAGAAACTAGTTAGTAATCATATGCATGATCCTAGTTCATGTTTAAAATAGCAAATGCAACACATGCAAAGATACAATCTAGACAGGCTTGGCTATCCTAAACATGGCATGTGAAATGCAACAGATAACATGTATTCAATTTGGAATTGAAATACAATACAATTAGCATGATGCGCCGAGCTCGGTGCATGCAAGACAAATGTATGAATGCACGCATGCATAACATAAGGTATGCTAATTTAAATATGAACTAATACTAACCATCGAAAGCTAGTAAATAAAAGGGAAGAAAGAAGTGGGGGTTGGAAAACATACACACACTCATACACACTTATTACACAATTGCCCTCGCTCGGAGGGTCCAAATAAATATTACACAACCAAAGGAATACTACTAAATTAATTATTACAGAACTTCTAATTATTTAACAAATTAAATGCAGAAGGAAGGTGGCCGCAGCCCTGCCTCGGGATGCTTGGATGATGCATGCTCGATCTGCCTTGCCCGAAAAACCCGGTACCATGCCACTGTTGCCTCTGTTTACATTGCCTCACCCCTCTGAAAATTATGAAAGTCCTCAGAACTGCCTTGAGCTTCCTTTTGAGTGTTGTGGAGTGCCACCGGCCAAAACAAAAGGTCACCGGCCATGGGAATAGGCTTATTGACCAAAGATGGTGTCATCGGCTGGACACTGCTGGCCGGTCAGCACTAGAGATGGCCGGTCGGCCTTTTATTCCTGCAGAATCCTGCAGTTGACAGCAGCAGAGGGCAAGCAGTGTATGGCATGGAATTTTCAAGCAAATGTGTGCATGGCCACTCTTCCAATCATGTTATGGATTCAAGGGAGTGTGGCCCTTCGTACTCGAGCCACCAATCACGCATTCCAATGCATGATGGCCTAAGACACCAAGTTTGCCAATCAATGTAAATGCATGCAACAAAACAAATGAGTGCCAATGCCCTATCATGTTGAGATCAAGGGCATTGGCGACCGAGGATTGAAACGTGTTTCGTCACTTCAAGTACGAACACTTCTCAATTCTCATACTTGGTTTGACACCCCAAACCAAGCAAAATGTAATGCGACGTATGCCATATACAATGCAAAGTAATGCACCTAATGCAATGCCATGCTACCTATTCATGCAAGCTGAACATGAACATATCAAGCATGCAACAAGACTATGTGATGCAACTAACTAAACAATATGCAAACATGCAAACAAGACATAATGTAAGCATGCAGCTAATGGAATACAACATGTAACATGCTAGGTATGCAACTATATACAAGGGTGGTCTTAAACTGAAATGGGAGGCCTCAGCCACACCCAAAAATAGTGGCCAAAAGTGCCAAAAATGATGGACAAGTGCTCATGCAAACATGCACACCAATGAGCCAAAAACCCAAGCATGGAAGGCTACTCTCAAGAACACTCAAAGGTGATATACATGGACATTAAACACTCATATTAAACTCTGAAAGGCATACGAAGAATGATGCCAAAACATGCTAGGGGATGGGTGTAAGATAGAAGGCATTCAAGGGCACAAAAGAGGGCATTACTCGACACCTACCCCAAGCAAACATGGCATGAACTTTTCAATACAAAACAAAGTTTTAGCATGCAAAAAGGACCTCCAAAACCCACTGATATGGCAGCTAAGGGACACAAACCAAGAGGCATGCATTTAAGACCTATTTCAAGGCATAAAAGAACAACACTTCAAGGCATGAAAGGGATGACGAATGCAAGCATACAAGCATGGATTAGGGACTGAAATGGCATGAGAAATGATTCCAAATCACTAAAACAACCCAACTCAAGCATGCTTATGACTCACACACTAAAGGCTCACAAGCCAAAATGCAAAGAGGTTATACCAAACATGGCAAATATGATCAAATCAGTGCCTAAAAGACCTGAAGAATGATGAAATATGACCAAGAACTTCACAAAGTTAGGCAAGAACATGCATGCATGATGGTCTTAAAGGCAAGATGCATTTCTAGACAAAGAGGAGGAATGCAAAGCAAGTATATTATGCATGCAAAGGGGCATGAATCTGACAAAAAACAGAGATGTAATATGACCCAACAACACCCAAAAACCTCTGAAATGAAGCCAAAAGCAACTAAGCATGCATGCTACCCTTATGAGCCAAAAATGCAAACAAAAGAGAGACAAAGGGAGAGGGGTGTCCCTCCCCTATGCAAGACCTCAAACCCTCTTCATCACCACTGAAATCCATTCGAAGCTTAACAAAGAGAGCACAAAAAGAGCCAAACAAGGCCTAAGAGGGGGAGGTTGACCCCAAACAACAAAATGTCCTTAATGAAAGATCTTAAGTATGCAAAAACAAGACTTTTTCAAGTTATACACGAAGTCTAAAACAACATGTAAAGTGGGTTAAAAACTAGTGCAAGATTGGAGAATATAAAGCAAATAGTGTTACCCTTGAAGAACACTTGAAGAACAGCAACCTCAGCCTCTTCCTTATGATCAAAACCAGCTCAAAACTCCAAGAATAACCTCTCAACACCTCCCAAGTCGAAGTATGGTGTAATAGTAGGTGTTCTAATACAAAACTAAGAACAAACTACACTTTTAGGCCCTCAAACACATACAAATGAAGAGAGAGAGGGAGATATATATATATAGAGAGAGTGATATATATCAAATATATATCATATAAGGTCTGGTTTTGCTGAACCTCTCAAATGGAGAAGAGAGGTCTCCTTATATGGACAAGGCAAATGCTTGAAGCTTCTTAGAGAAGCTAAGTGAAAGGGTCAAAGGGACCAAGCTTCTAAGAGAAGCTAAGACAAAGGATCAAGCTTCCTCAAGAAGCTTGAGCAAAGGGTGCAATCTTCTTGAAGAAGTTTGGATAAAAAAAAAAAGGGGGCAAAGGGGCCAAAACGGCCACACACGCGTGTGGGGGGAGGGTCTGTGCATCCCAGCTGGCACAGCTAGCATGCACCATGCCTGCAAGAGGCAATAATGTGGTACCGGCCAGAAAAGGAGGCCATCGGCCAGCTAAATGGTCGGTCGGCCACACAAAGTGCCGACCGACCATCACCAATGGCCGGTGGCAAGAAGACACGGCCGATGGCCTCAAGCCATGGCCGGTGAGGAGTGGGGATGGCCAACAAGCCATTCCCTGCCCTCCAAACAAAAACACAAGTGTTTGGTGCAAAACCAAACACAACACAGTCGAGTCGAGAGGTCCTAAGGCAAGGCGCGTAGCCGAGACCTCTGGGAATTCAAGACGAACACAAACGTGGATGATCACCGAGTGTTCAAATGGTGACGTCCAAGTCTTGAGGACGGTAAAAAATAGGGTGTCTACAGCAGGTACAACACTTGACAGAAAAAAAAAAAAAAGAGCAGTAAAAGGCCATAGCAACAACAAAGTCATGCACCTTTCACCTCAAACTATGTCTGACCTATTGTAGATTATAAACAAAATCATGCACTGTGTAATGCACAACTGCTAGACTGCTCTTACCCTAAAATGTTATCCTTGTCCTCACAATATGTACACCTGCTAGAATGGTCTTGTCCCTAAGGTTTAAGTTGGTTTTTAGTGAAAACTCTATTTGATCATGCAAGTAAAAAAGGGCATTTTTTTAGGGGGGCATTCTTATGTAGAATTGAAATGAATGACTTATTTTGAAAGTCTACTAGAGTCTATTTTATTCCATTTAGAGATTACCATTTTCAAATTGCTTAAAAACTCCAATTTAGAGGTTGTTTGTTAGGTTGTGAGATTTCTTAAAAACACACTAGGAAAACACTTCTGTAAGAGAAGATAATACACTCAAGTACACACTAGGAAATTTCACAAGCACAAATACACACTTGACCCGACACACTAAACTAGAGATACCATTTATACAACAAACTCACTCGACGCCTATCACTTAAGACCCGTAATATTGCTCTTGACACACACCTAAAGCAACCTATTACTCACTTCTTGTGCTGTGTCTCAATGTTACCAACACAAGAGGATCCCAATGTCCCTTGGATATTTGGACTAGTACACTTAATTTAGGCATCTGGCACATGTTTTGTCTTAAGGGAATTGTCGACATGCTAAATCCTAAATTTTTTTAAATTAATTTTTTATGAAAATTAACTCTATCCACTGCAATTGGCATTGGTACGTAAATTTGTTACTTAGTGATGACCATTCATCCATGTAATACACACGTAGAAATTCATACTGCTGCAAACGTTTGCCTGCTCCACACGTACACATACAATAAACACGATTCTTAATATATATTTGTTTTTCTACAGTCTTTGGCTGCTTATGTTTCTGAATCTATTATGGTTGCTTATGTTTCTAAATCTATTTAGTCATGCCTTCAAGACCAGAACTTTAAATTTACATGTAAAACATTATATCCCTGGAAGATCAATCTTAGTTCAGTGCTTAAAATAGAGTGTAAGTAATTTCTATAATTGGTTTCTTCTATTATAGTATTCTGCATTTTTTTCATGCATTGTGCAGAGAGTTGAGTTGAAGTCTATACTCTTCTCATGCAATCGGTATTATGGTTTTCAAAGTGGTCCATTGATGTAACTAGCTTCTCTATTTGATCTAACTAAGTAATTTCTAAAAAAAAATAGCAACGAAATGCCACAAATCTCACTGAAGCATTTAAACAAACACTTGTAAGACATTATATAAAATCACAACATAAATAAAATACTAGTAAATTACAACTAACCTTCTATATTGAAAGAAGAAAATTAATAAATTCCTGAGTTAAAAGATTAGATTTTCAGATTGTATAAAGTTTTGTGCCTAAAACAAGAAGATCATAAATAAGTGAGAAAGATAAAGGTATTGTGTGTGTCTAATTAAGGTGAGAAAGAGAGAAAGAATACCTAATGAACTCTGATCAAGAAGATGAAGACATAGCAAATTTGTGGTGTAAATGGTAGATAAGGATTGAATGAAAGACAAAGAATGATAAACACTTGCTTCATATTTTGGCTCCTGCCTCTTTGACCCACCAAAATCAAATTTTCTTCACCAAATTCAGGAAAATCAAACTTCCCCCTCTGTCTCTATCTCGATCGCCTCTGGGGATTTTGCCTCATCAAATTTGGTTTGTTTCCTTCAGTTTCATTATTTCCTTGGTTGTATAATATAGATATATAGATATATATAAAGAGTTTGGCTGAATGAGTAATGATGCTGGATTGAGTTTGTTCGTATTGTAAATAATAATAATAATAAAAAAATTTAACTTTGGTCCTTATATTTTTTATTAAATCAATTGTAACCTGTAATTTTTAATTTTGTATTAATTTAGTCTAATTAATAATACCGTTAGTGTTTTTAATGAAAAATGATGACTGAATTTGTTGAGATTAATTGAACGAGTTGAGCAAATTTATTATTTTACCTCTAAAAGAATGACATAGCTCACTTATATGCATATTTGTCATTAAAAAATGCTAACAATTAGGGTTAATTACTCTATTAGTCCCTCTATTTTTGCTATTATGTCATTTTAGTATTTGTAATTTCAATTGAATTGATTTTAACCTTAAATTTTTAATTTTGTCTCAAATTGATCAAATTGATAGATTTTTTTATGACAAATGCAACCCGTCATCATTTTATGAGTAAAAAAAACTACTGGTCAATTCAGTGACTTAACCTTAACTAATCAAATGAAAATTTTCTATTAAAGACCCTAAAGATGTTATGAATTAGACTAAATTGATGTAAAATCTAAAATTAACTATCAAAAGTGAGTCAATTAAAACTATATGCAAGAACTAAATGTAAGGATTATTGATGTAATTTACCCAACAATTATAAGCAATTGAAAGAAATTGAGATAAATCTGTAAACTCAGAGTGAAAATTGAGTTAATTGAAAATACAGGGATTAAAATTCATAAAACTTTATCATTGTACATGAGAGCAATTTCAAATTTTATTTTTCCTGAAGTCATACAAAGTCGTTGATCAATTTTGTACATGTGGCATGTACAATTAAAAAGACATGTTATATTGAGTTTAATTTATTTATTTTTAATCATTTTGTGCATTTTAAAAATTTAGAAAATATATTGGCATTTTTTGCTTTTTCAAAAATGCCATTATAAGCTTGGAAAGTTTTTGGCTTAGTAGCATTTCTCAAAATGCTATAAAATATTTGTTTATGACACTTTTCACCTAATGCCATCAAAAGTAACTTGCACCTACATAGTGTAGTGACATTTTTTTTAAAAATGCCATTGTTACTAAAGTTTAGTGGCATCTGTTGATAAATGTCATGAACATAATTTCTTGTGTCATTATTTTACAAAATGCCATAAAATTGATGTAACATTTTTTTATTGAAATGTCACTAGAGCCTTATATGTTTGTGGTTCTGTGGCATTTTTCTGAAACATGTCACCAAATTTTATTTTTGTGTCATTTTCTAAAAACATGTCACTTGTGTAGTGTCACTAAAGTGTAAATTTGTTGTAGTGACATTTTTGTTGTAGTGAAGTAGCACTTTTTTTTTTTAATTAAAATGCCAGCAGAGCCTTGTATGTTTATGGCTCTGTGACATTTTTTTAAAACATGCCACCAAATATTCTTTTTGTGACATTTTTTAAGAACATGCCACTAGTATAGTGTCACAAAATGTGTTTTCGTTGTAGTGGCAGAAGGAAAATTTTGGATTATTGACATTTTAGGTCTCGTTTGGGAACATATTATTTTAGTAATTTTTTAGACTTTTGATTAAAATATGTGATAAAAAAAAGTAAATTACACTTACCTCCCCTAAGATTTCTAACAAATACATGGATCTTCCTTGTAATTTCAATAATTACAGTAACTTCCCTTATTTTACCTGACAATATTAATATTCTCTTATTTTTTGACTGACATTTATACACTTCATAGAATCTGCTGATGTCAACAAAGCTAAATGCTAAAATGCCCATAATGCCTTCAAGTGTCCTCAACCCATTTGTAAAAATGAAGAAGAATAAAAATAACTTTTTAAAATTATTTATTTAAATGAAGAAGAATAAAAATAAAATTTTATTTAAATGAAATAACTTTTTTATGTTTATAAAATTTATTAATTTTTGTAATTAATTTTTAGTTTTTGTAAACATAAAAATATATAAATAAATAGATACAAATATATTTCTAGAGAAATAGATACATATACTTACAACAATATGTATTAACCACCATGGATCTACCTCCTGAGGAGCTCCAATTCCTTTCCATACAAACATCTTGAGAGAATCAACCTCAATCCCTAAACAATCCCCCAAAACCTTTTGCCTCCTAACCCTAACCCTAATTTTCCCTATTTCCTTCGCAATCCTAGCTCACTATCTCTTCACTTACCCTTTCCTCACCCAAATCGACTCCCCAACTGGTTCTCACTCCTCTCAATAGACCAAGCTCATCATCTTCCAGTTCTTCTATATCTTTCTCTTCGTTGTCTCTCTCATTTCCATCACTGTCGTAGTCTTCACCCTTGCCTCTCTCTATACTTCCAAGCTTGTCTCTTTCTTCTCCATCATCGCCGTCATTTCCCGTGTTTTCCGGTGACTCTTCATCACCTACTTATGGGTTTCTCTAATCATGATCATCTACAACATTGTGTTTGTGAGTTTCTTTTCAAAAAAAATGTTACTTCTAGAAAAGAAAATGTTTTGGAGTTGATTCATTCGGATGTTTGTGGTCCTTTAAAAGTTAGAACACATGGTGGTGCATTTTATTTTGTTACTTTCATTGATGATTATTCAAGAAAAGTTTGGGCTTTTCTACTAAAAACTAAAGATTAAGTTTTAAAAGTATTTAAGCATTTTGAGGCCATGGTTGAAAGAGAAACAGGACAGAAATTGAAGTGCATCCGATCAGATAATGGTGGTGAATACATTAGGCCATTTGATGAGTATTGTCGCAGCCAAGGTATTCAGCATCAAAAGACAGTTAAGAAGACTCCTCAACAAAATGGAGCTGCCGAGAGGATGAACCGCACCATTGTGGAAAGAACAAGGTGTTTGCTTTCACAAGCTAAATTGCCAAGATCCTTTTGGGGTGAGGCATTGAAGACAACGATTGACGTGATCAATTTGTCTCCTTCCTATCCATTGAATGGTGATGTTCCAGAAAGAGTTTGGACTGGCAAAGATGTGTCTTATGAGCACTTGAAAGTGTTTGGTTGCCGAGCTTTTGTTCACATTCCAAAAGATGAGAGGTTCAAACTTGATAGTAAGTTAAGACAATGTATTTTTCTTGGCTATGGGTGTGATGAATTTGGGTATAGATTGTGGGATCCGGTCGACAAGAAAGTCATTCGAAGCCGTGATGTTGTGTTTCTTGAAGACTAAACAATTGAAGACTTTGGCAAAGGTGATCAACTGGAGCCAAAAACTAGTGATCTCATTGACATGGATCCATCTCCTTCATCTTCAGTTGATGATGAAAATGGGGGAGATGTGCAGCCACCTATTGAAGATGTAGAGGATGATGCTAATCCTAATAAAGTTATGCCAGAAATTAAGGAAGAGCATCCAACTCAAGAACCGCCACCACAACTTGAGTTGAGGAAATCTACAAGGGACCGACAACCTTCAAGAAAGTATCCTCCCAATGAGTTTATGTTGATTTCTGATCAAGGGAAGCCTGAGAGCTATCAAGAAGCAATTGAGCATGCAAAGAAAGGTGATTGGAAAAAGGCCATGGAAGAGGAGATGAATTCTTTACTTGAAAATCACACCTATGATTTAGTGAAGTTGCCTAAGGAGAGGAAAATTTTAAAAAATAAGTGGGTCTTCAAATTGAAGAATGATGGCAAGAATCTGAGGTACAAGGCACGTCTTGTTGTGAAAGGCTTTGGGCAAAAGAAAGGTATTGACTTTGACGAGATTTTCTCACCGGTTGTAAAGATGTCTTCTATTCGGGTTGTACTTGGCATGGCTGCAAGTATGAACCTTGAAGTTGAGCAACTTGATGTGAAGACTGCATTTCTTCATGGTGATCTTGTAGAAGAAATTTACATGGAGCAACCGGAAGGTTTTGTGGAGAAAGGGAAAGAGAAATTTGTTTGCAAATTGAAGAAAAGTTTGTGTGGCCTCAAGCAAGCCCCGCGGCAATGGTATAAAAAATTTGACTCTTTCATGATGAATAATGGTTTTTCTAAAACCACTTCGGACCATTGTGTATTTGTGAAAAAATTTTCGGATGGCAAATTTATTATTCTTTTGCTTTATGTTGATGACATGCTAATTGTGGGTTAAGATTCTACCCTGATTAACAGGTTGAAATTGGAGTTGAGCAAGTCTTTTGCTATGAAAGATTTGGGACTGGCAAAGCAAATTCTTGGTATGAAAATTGTTCGTAATCACAAAGAGGGGCTGATTTGGTTATCTCAAGAAAGCTACATTGAGAAAGTTCTTGAAAGGTTCAACATGAAAAAAGCAAAGCCGGTTGGTTGTCCACTTGCGGGTCACTTCAAGCTTAGTTCGACTCAATGTCCTACAAGTGAAAAAGACAAAGAAGAGATGTTGAAAATTCCTTATGCTTCAGCAGTTGGTTCTTTGATGTACGCCATGGTTTGTACAAGGCCGGATATTGTTCACGCTGTTGGTGTGGTGAGTCGTTTTCTCTCTAATTCGGGTAAAGAACATTAGGCAGCGGTAAAATGGATTCTAAGGTATCTTCGAGGGACTTCAAATGTGTGTTTGTGTTTTCGGGATGGTAAGCCGATGCTTGATGGGTTCACAGATTCTGACATAGCTGGTGATATTGATTCTAGGAAATCTACTTCGGGGTATTTGATGACTTTTGCAGGGGGAGCTGTGGCATGGCAATCTAAATTACAAAAATGTGTTGCTCTCTCAACTACCGAAGCTGAATTTATTGCTATTACGGAAGCTTGTAAAGAAGAGTTATGGTTGAAGAAATTTTTGCAAGAGTTGGGTTTGAAGTAAGAAAAGTATGTGCTTTATTGTGATAGTCAAAGTGCTATTCACTTGAGTAAAAATTTTACTTTTCATTCGAGATCGAAACACATTGATGTGAGATACCATTGGATTCGTGATGTGTTTAATTCGAAATTGTTACAACTCGAAAAGGTTCACACAGATGATAATATTTCAGATATGTTGACAAAGACTTTGTCGAGGGACAAACATTTAAAGTGTCGAACTTTGGCAGGTATGGTTGATTTCTCCACCTAAGTCGGTAGGGGGAGAATTGTTGGGTATACCTCCTTATTGGAGTGTGGGACCCAATTGGTTTTGGAAAAAAAGTTTAATTTGGTTTAGTATTAATTATAATATATTTTTATATATTATATTTAATTTGTGGAGACCCAATCCAATTTGGAAACAACTAAGGTTTGATAATAAACCCTAGATTCACAATATTTTAGGGTTTTGTTTTTGCTCATCCCGAGGTGAAGAGAACGGCTGCTACACATACTCCACTTTGGTGAAATCAATTTTTTGGGTGTGTGAATAGTGGAATTAATTTGGGTGGTTCTTTGCTTCGTTTTCAGTGTTGATTTGGTTCGTTATTTTGGATCTTCTACAACTCTGGTTCTGAAGATTTTTGTTCATCTATTTGGTGAGGTTTTTCCTCTTGTTTATTTGTGATTATTTGGAATTCACCTAAGGGTGGTTTTGTGAAACCATTAGTGTCTCGTTTGTAATCGTTTGGAACTTATTTGGTTGATAGTGGAATTGGATTTCGATCCCGTGGACGTACCTCACATTGAGGGAACCACGTAAAAATTCTTGTGTTGCTTCTGATTTAATTTTTTCGCATTAGTTTTTATTCCCATTGATTGATTTACTTGTGGAGAATCACATATTTTCCCTAACAACCACTTCCCATTGTAAATTGTGATATCTAGTTCTAGTGGGCAATTTTCATTCACCTTGGCATCTTAGTCTTATTTTTTTAATTAGGAACTAAATTAATTCTATATTCAGCCCACATCAATTAATTGTATTAGCTGATTTTGTATATATTTATTGCAATCTATTTGTGTGGTTTTCTCAAGTGATGTACATGCAGGCAAACACGCAAATATATATAAGAAATGATGGCATGTCGTTATGAAAAATGTCCCATAGGAGTAATTACATATGTAAGATCGAATGTTCTGCTCGTGATATTTTTATTGGTTTACAATTGCACGGGGTTGCTTGCAAGTTTTTTAATTTTGACTCCTTTTATTGCCTTTTTTTTTTTTTTCTCCAAGTACCATGTTGTCATGAAAAGAAACATTTATCAGAACAAATTCTTGCAATTAATCCGAGGTATATATGTGCTTCTAAAATTAGTTTGCCCTACAAATAATGTTTGGTTTCATTTTTTCAAAAACACTTTTCAGAAAATTCTACTTTCTTGTTTTCCATTTTTTTTATTTTTATTGAATTTTTTTAATATTTTAAGCAATTTTTTTTTACTTGTTAGACATACCAAACATAAATATACCTAAAAAATAAAAAAATTGTGAAACAAATCTTTTAAAAATTCACTAAATACCAAAAATATAAAATATATATATATATATATGAGAATTCAGTACATTTTTATTTTTATTTTTATGTATTTATTAATTTTTTAAAATATTTTTTCACATTTTTTTTACTTTTTAGATACATTTAAGTAAGGTGCATCTAAAAAAGTAAAAAAAAAATGTTTAAAATTTTAAAAATATTCACTAAAAACAAAAAAAAAAAACACGAAAATAAAAAAACTCAATTTTCAAAAAATTTAATCCCAAAAACTCAAACTAAACACATTTTTTTTTTCCTTCTAATTTTTCATTTGGTTTATTACTGTCATGTTGTACGATGTTGATTGTATGATATGGTGAGTCCACCGAAAAGTTTGATGTGTCTTTACCTTGAATGTGATCTTGAAACTTATTTCTCTAAATATATTGTTTAAATTTGTTTATTGATTAGGAATTTTATTTTCGGGCAAATTTCACTTTATCCCCTATGGTTTTGGCCATTTGCGGATTACGTTCCTAACTTTCGAATATCACCACATAATCCCCCTTGGTTAATGGAGTAAAGTGCACAGTTAACACCGTTAATAACAGACATAAACAGACCAATTTACCCTTGTATATATAACCCTTACAGTGAAGTAAAAATCAAATGAAGTATCTAAACCACATCCTTGCAATGTTATTAAACTAAATGGTTCATCACTCTATCTCATATTTTCAAATTGGTATTGTTCTTGAGGTGGGATTTTGTTGACATTTCAACTGCTCCTCTCTTGTAATAATCTAAGAGTTACAAAATCATTCTGCTTTTAGATCACAAAAGTCCTTCTAAAAATCATCACATCAATTTACACAAAATCATCACATTCTCAGTCACAAAATAAATCATCACATTTGCAGTAGGGGAAATGTGATGATTTTGATTTTGTTCTCTTTCTCTTAACTTCTTATGATAGTAACACGTCAATCTAGAGAGAGAAACAGAGAAAGAGAGAGAGAGAGAGAGAGAGAGAGAGAGAGAGAGAGAGAGAGAGAAAAAAAAAGAAGGAAGAAATGGAGCAAGTTAGCAAACTTTCTAGTGGAATCCAATATATATAATTTGTGGCTATATATATGTATATATGTATATATATAATCTTCTTTGATTTCAATGAAGATCCAACTTACTTCTTCCACGCACCACCACCGCCACCAGTGTTGCCGCCGCCGCCGTTGACTTCCCATTTTCTTCAATTGAAGATGAAAGCCAATAAGAAAAAGAAGAGGATGAGGAAGTGATGAAACCCAATAAAAGCTCTTGCTTTCACACCCGACGGATCTAGATCTGGAAACTTTTCGACCAAACGCCGCTGGGTTCGGACTCTCACTGTCATCCATCACCACCGTCGTCGCAGCAAACTCCTCCCTCTTCTTCGATCTCTGCAACAACAAACCCACCGACGAGGAATCACTTTTGTCTCTCACTCTCTGTCTCTCTTTTTCTCTCTACAGTATTTTCAAATTCGAATCAGATTCTCCTTCTTGTTGCCCTTTCAGAGGTGCATAAAATTTTCAATTTCTATTTTTTGGTGTTCATGAATTATGATTGTAGTTTAGGTTTTGAAATAAAATTGAAATGCTCATTTGGAGAAAGAGAACAAAATCAAAATCATCACATTTCCAGATCTGATGATGAAGATGAAGAAAATAATATGAGGGTATTCTTTGGAAATTGATGATGAAGATAAGGGCATTTTAGTCATTTAATTCGGAGGAAAAATTATATTTTCATGCCCAACTGCACCACACTCGCGTGTACTGCACAGCCTGTTAGAATAGACGGAAAAGCTAACTCGCGTGTACTGCACAGCGTGTACTACACATCATATTCGAACGTCAAGAGGGTAATCAGCACAGGACCTAAACCATAGAGGGGTAAAGTAAAGTTTTCTCTTTATTTTCATTTTGCAGTTGTTGCCTTTGGAAAGTAGAGGGACTAAACTCATCACAAAAGCAAGCTTGAAGGATAGGAAATTTGTAATTGAAGAAGTGGATATTTGAATAACTAGTTTATTTTTATTTGTACATAGCTATGTTTTGTCCATTAGCATCCTTTGGAAACTTAATTTTATTGTTTTATTAAGACAATGTATGACAAGTTTGTGTAATTATTTCAATCATTTTAATGAAGTTTGCGTAATTACTTTCAACATTGATGTTGAATGAAAATATGAAATTTTATTTTATAAAAAAAAAATTACAATAAAAAAACTATCGCATGATGGTATTAACATCATGTATGACAACATTTGCAAATTTTTTTGAAAGAGAATTTGTAGCATGATAAAACTACTATTGTTATAATTCAATAGCATTATTAGAATGCTACGGTATTCTTTTGATAGCATTCATGTATAGCACTCAAAAAATGCTATTGAAAATTATAGACTTTTAATAACATGGCCTAATATAGCATTCTAACAAATGCTATTTTTTTACGTTTGATAGCATTTTTTGCATGTTATAAAAAGTGATATTTGTTGTAGTGGTTCGTACAAATGATAGAGGAGCCAAAAAACAATGAGTTGTTTGCAAATGTCGATAAGACAGCCAAACAGAAGGCAATAGAAGATCTGGTGGAGGTGAAGATAGACAAGAAAAATCCAGAGAAGTTCTTGATCTCTAATATCAAGGTGTTTGCCTAGACACCGTATGATGTGTCAGGCATTGATCGAACTTTCATCTGCCATCAACTTAATGTCCACCCAACCACCAGACCAATTATACAACGAACTTGCCGATCAGCACTTCATCAAGCTGAGATAGTGGCTGAGAAAGTGGGAAACCTGCTGGAAGCAGGCGCAATCAGAGAGGTCCACTATCCCAAGTGGATCTCCAATATCATGGTGGTGCCAAAAAAGAACTGCAAGTGGCTTGTGTGTGTGGACTACAAGACGGTCAACAAAGCATGCCCAAAATATAGTTTTCTCTTATCACGGATAGACCAACTGTTGGACCTAACTGCAGGTCACAACCAACTTAACTTTCTTGATGCATATCGAGGATACCATCAGATCGCTATGTATGAATCGGATCGGGAGGTTATATCTTTTACAACACCTAGGGGATTGTATTGTTATAAGGTCATGCTCTTTGGCTTAAAAAATGTAGGGGCAATATTCCAGCGGATGATCACCAAAATGTTTGAGCCATTGTTGGGCAGAACAATGGAAGCATACATTAATGACATGGTGGTGACAAGCAAGAATGAAGGAGACCATCTCAATGACCTAGATAAGATGTTTCACATTTTGAAGGCCCACAATCTGCGACTGAATGCATCTAAATGCGCGGCGTGGGGTCAGGTAAATTTTTTGGTTTTTTAGTGACTAACCGAGGTATATACGCCGTTCCTTCTCAGATCAAAGCCATTCAAGATCTCGAGAGGCCCAACACAGTCAAGGAAGTACAACATCTCACGGGCCTGGCTACCGCACTAAACTGATTCATAAGTCGGTCGTCAGACAGATGTCGACTGTTCTTCCAGACACTGAAGGCCAAGTTTGAGTGGGATGACAAGTGCGACAGCGCTCTAGAAATCGTGAAAGAATACATGACCTCTACACCGTTGTTGGTAACCCCAATACTAGGAGAGGAACTTTTTCTATGCTAAGCAGTTTCCCAGCATGCAGTTAGTGTAGTGTTGGTACGAGCCGAGGGAATACAAGACCCGCCTATCTTTTATGTTAGCAAGACATTGCTGGGCACCGAAATAAGGTACCTACCGTTGGAGAAGTTGGCCTTAGTGTTGATGATGGCTTCAAGAAATGTTGCACTACTTCCATGCTCACATCGTGATTATCTTAACAGCCTTTCCCTTAAAAGCCTTGTTTGAAAGGGCGGACTTTTCTGGGCGAATTTTGAAATGAGTCGTGGAGTTAGGACATTTTGACATTAAGTTTCAACCAATAACAGTAATAAATGCCCAAGATTTGGCAGACTTTGTGGCCGAATTTTCTCCAAGAAGTCATCATGTTTGCCTGGTCGACTTGACCGAGGCAAACGAGTGGTGGGGGGGAAAGTGCCGCAGGGATAGCATAGCCCCCGCAACAAGTGCACAACGAACCATTCAACTATGTAGAAAAGAAAGAAGAAGCAACCCGCACTGCCACGAGCAAGAACTCACTTGAAAGAACTGTCCTAAGACAGTCATACAGTAAGGACCAAATCCTAATGGCGGACAACAACTTAGAAGACATTGTCAACATCCCTAATCTTAAGGCGTCATCAGATCCCTACACTTACTGAAAGCTGTTCGTAGGAGAGATGTGGAAGCTTTTTGTAGATGGAGCGTCTAACAAGCAAGGTGCAGGACTTGGCATAGTCCTCATCTCGCCAAATGGCTTGACCATTGAACAGGCCATCAACCTTGGTTTTCCAGCACCCAATAACAAGGCTGAGTACGAAGCATTGTTAGCCGGTTTGAAGTCAGCATTCCACATGGAAGCCACCGAGCTGATCGTGTACAGTGACTCCCAACTAGTAGTCAACCAAATCTCGGGCCACTATGAAGCAAAGGACGATAATTGCCAAGTATCAAGAGTTAGTCAGAAAAGAAATCATGAAGTTTGAAGTGGTCAAGATAGAACAAATCGTCCGAGAAGAAAATAGCAAGGCAGATGAACTGGCCGGTTTCGCGTCGATGACAGATATATCTATCTCGCACCTATTGCTAATGGACTACTTGCCAAGACCAAGCATTGAAGAACCTAAAGCAACTGAAGTATGTTGTGCCGAGCTTGGTCCCTCCTAGATGGACTCCATGGTGTTGTCCTTAAAAGATGGCATTTTACTAGAGAACAATGAGGCCAACAAAGTTAGAGCAAAGTCACAGCAATTTTGGCTCTCTTCATCACTAGCATTGTACAAAAAGTCCTTCACAGGACCATACTTGAAGTGTGTCCATTCTAGCAAGGTCGAGGCATTCTTATTCGAAATTCATGAAGGCATTTGCGAAAGCCACCAAGGAGGGAGATTGCTGGCTTACCGAGCTATTTCCCAAGGATATTAGTGGCTATACATGCAAGTAGACGCTGAGAAGTATGTCAAAAAATGCGAGAAATATCAGAAGTTTGAGCATCAAATCCATCAGCTAGCAAGAGAGCTCCTATCTTTGACCAGCTTTTAGCCTTTTGCAATGTGGGGCTTAGACAAAGTGGGACCACTCCCAACCGCACCAAGCAACAAAAAGTTCTTTATTGCGACAACAGACTACTTCACCAAGTAGGTAAAAGCAAAGGCACTCAACTCCACTAAGGAGAAAGACGTCAAGAAGTTTGTCTGCCAGAACATCATAACTCGGTTTGGCATTCCCAAAGCCTTGATATCTGACAACGGCACCCAGTTTGATGGAAAAATCTTTAGGGGTTTTTATGATAAACACAAGATAGAATTTTATAACTCCACGCCGGCGTACCCCCAAGTTAATGATCAGGCTAAAGCCTCCAACAAAGTAGTCTTAGACGGTCTGAAAAAGAGGTTGGAAAAAGCAAAAAGCAAATGGGTAGAGGAACTTTCTCACGCCTTATCGGCTTATCGAACTACACCTCAGCGGTCGACCAGTGAAACACCTTTCTCCTTGACCTATGGCATGGAAGCAGTAATCTCCTTGGAGGTCAACCTCCCCACTATTAGAAGAGAAAATTTTGATCCAGACCTGAACATGGAGGCCATAGCCTTGGAGCTAGATCTTGTCGACGAAACAAGAGAAAAGGCACTAGTACACATCGCCTCATACCAACAGGAGCTATCTAGAAAATACAACAAAGTGGTCCATCCAAGGCAATTCAAGATTGGAGATTGGGTGCTGCGCAAAGTAATGGGAAATACTCTGGTGCCTGAAGATGGCAAATTGGGACCCAACTGGGAGGGACTATACAGAGTGATTGGTCTAGCAGGAAAAGGTGCATACTACATTGAAGACGTGGATGGTCGAGCTATCCTAAGGCCTTGGAACACTGCAAATCTCAAAGTATTTTATTTTTAGCTCTTAAGAGACTTGTAATTTCCTTTTGATATTCAATAAAACAAGTTGACATTTTTTCAGTATAATAATTATATTCCTTTGTTTGTAAAATTGTTTGTCCTCATTGCCCAACTGGGGGCTAATGTAGGTTGGTAGGTTTGACCAACAAAAAAACTTTTTACACTCTTTAGCCGAGATAAGGATCTAGGCTAAAGAAGGTTGGCAGGTTTGACCAACGAAAAACGTTTTGCACTCTTTAGCCAAGATAAGGATCTAGGCTAAAGAATGTTGGCAGGTTTGACCAACGAAAAACTTTTCGCACTCTTTAGACAAGATAAGGATCTAGGCTAAAGAAGGTTGGCAGGTTTGATCAACATAACTTTTTGCACTCTTAGCCGAGATAAGGATCTAGGATAAAAAAGGTTGGCAGGTTTGGCCAACATACACTTTTTGTACCTTTGACCGAGATGATTATCTCAGCCAACAGAGGTTGGCAGGTATGGCCAACAACTTTTTGCACTCTTGAGCCAAGATAAAGATCTAGGCTCAAGAAGGTTGGCAGGTTTGACTAATAACTTTTGGTACATTTGATCGAGATGATTATCTCAGCCAAAAGAGGTTGGCAGGTTTGACCAACAACTTTTGATACCTTTGACTGAGATGATCATCTCGGCCAAAAGAGGTTGATAGGGTAAACCAACACCAACCTTTTGTACCTTTGACCAAGATGATCATCTTGGCCAAAGGAGATTGGCAGGGTGGGCCAACACACCTTTTTGGCACTTTAGGACTGAGATGTTGATCTCCGCCAAAAACAGTTGGTAGGATTGGGAAGGTCGAGTTTGTTAGTTTGGCTATGCGTACAGTAAAAATAACACAAGTCATTACAGAATAAACACAGCAACCGAGATAAAAGTTAAAAAAAAATTCATTGATTAAAGACGTGCTTGCAAAGAGGTGGGGCGTATAGCCCGGTTACTTTGCAAAAACCAAAAAATGAAGGAGTATAAGGCCTCTACATCGCAGTTAATAGAACATGTCCTCTAGCTCGGTGTCCACACCAGCACTGACTTTTCTATCCTCCTGGTGGCCTCTAACACCTTCGTCCAGTGTTAGATCGGCGATCCCTTCTTCAACAACAAGGCTTAGCTCGGCCTAGTTTGGCACTTCTAACTGAACTGGCAAAAGACCCTCCTCGTTCAGCACCGGATTGTCTTCTTCCTCCACTTGCAAAAGCTTCTGCTACACGACACTGGCGTACTCCACCATATAGCTTGGGATGAAGTGGGGCAGAGCGTTGAAGAAGACCTTTGAGTCGGGCGCCTTGCTGAGCTGCTCTGCCGCTGCTTTCCAGCTGGATTTAAAGAAGATATCCTTGGCTATATCGCGTTGTTTGACGTAGGTTTGTTCACCCTCGACGTAACCACGGTCCTCGGCATCCTCCATTTTCTTCTCTGGAGCTTTTATTTCGATATCTTTCTTACTTTTCAACTTGGCAAGCTCACGATGATAGCGGTCTTTCTTTTCAGCCAATGTTTTTGTTTGTCCGCCTCCATCTCATTGACTAGCTCGGCCAATCGATCTCGATCGGCACTCAGCTCGACCATCTTGGCCTTGAGCTCTTTTAGCTTGCCAGCCTTGGCTTCAACATCAGTAATAGTAGCTCAAGTTGTTTTCCTCAACTCCAGCACACGTTGGTAGGCAGCGTGATTCTTTTATACGACTTGCAATCCGGTCAAAGAAATAATAAGTTAGAACCAAGTAGAAGGTTGGAGAGAAAGTAGAAAAGAAATGCGAAATCCAAGCTTACCAACACCATAGACTTGGTAGCCAACCGGATAGCTTTCAACTCGACTAGATGCTCATGGCGCTCCATATCAGCCAGTAAGCACAGGCTCTTGGACAAATTAAAGGCCAGCAGAGGGTCGATTTCGGCAACCACAGAGTCTATGGTGGTCACAGCGCGGCCCTTGAATGCCAAGGCTAGTGCCTATGCGGGTGAGGAAGGTTTATCTCGGCCAGAAAGGCACCCTTCTTGGTTAGTTTGCGAATCAGGTAGTTCAGTTTTTGGGAGCGCAGTCTCCTTTTCTAATCGTTGTTGTTCGACAGTCGAAGTGCGAGCCCGCTTGCTCGACCGAGATGACGACGCCCTAGCAGTTGGGAGGGCGATAACAGTCTCGCGCGTCTACTCAGTCAGAAGTTGTTCGGTGAGGATCTGGGCGGATGTTTACTCGGTAATCAAAGCTTGCACAGCTCTCCTCTTTGCAATTTCTTCTTATTCGATTAGAGGGACTAGATTGATTTGAGGGAGGTTTGGGTCTGGTTCTGGCAAAAACTCCAAGAGAAAGTCAGTCACCTTGCACTTTCGTTTGCTGTTGTATCGATAAGTCGGTTGGAAATGCAGGAGCTCAGACTAGTCCCTATGCCGATATCGCAGTGCGGCACGAAGTGCGTTCTGATTAGCGTAGAGGTAGTTCGTCTTTAGCAAGTTCAAATCTACAAATAGAGCAAAGGTCAGCACGGCTGGTAAACTTGAAAAGAGAAGGAATGTGGCCGGGCTATTCTTACCAGCGGTGCGCTTGTTCCAATTTATGTTATAGCCTGGTATCTGGGTTTTTTGGTCCTCAAAATTTTCAAAAATCCAAAGAAAATTGTCGTCGTATAAATCTTTGTCTGGCGTTCGTTTGACAAGTTTCTTTCGGCCTCTTTTGACTTTGAGGTAAAACACGAACTGAACTAAAACATCGCTTTGACAAGTTTCTCTTGGCCTCTTTTGACAAGTTTCTCTTGGCCAAGAGAGTGTGTGAGGGGTAGAGCTCGGCCAAAAACGTAAAAGGGGCACTGTTTTAGTTCAGTTCATATTAGGGGCACGGTTTTAGCTTGGTCACACTTTCCAGTGCAAGTGCCTAGTTCGGTGGGATCTACTTCAGTGACTAACCAGCTGTAGCTCGGTTGTAGTTTGTTGGACGGTCATAAACACGTTTTTAGTTCAGTTATTATGATAATATGGATCAAAATCCCAGGTTCTAAATGGGTTTTACCTCATCTGTTGGGTGTTTGTTTTTATGTATGAAAACATATGAATATTCGTGGCCCTAATATGGTTCCATAACAATGGTTTATATATTTTAGTGGATTTCCATTCAATAGTGAATTTTTTAATCATCAGTATCGAGTTTAACAACTCAAACGAAGCAGAAAATGTCATGAACAGGAAGAAATTTTGAGCATTCATGAACAAGTGCTGGAAAGAGAAGGTAACTTATGGGTTTGTGGCAGGCAATTAGATTCCAACCCAGAGGTAGGCGCTCCTGCAACGGCGGCGTGTGCAAAGGGGAGATGCAGAGCTCGAACGCAGACATCAGAGTAGTCAAAAGACATGTAAGTCTTAGTTCTAGGGTTCGATGGTGAAGACAATGAACAATGAAAAAGACTCTTCACTATACACAAAGTAAAAAGGCAAAAAAGGCGGGACGGTTCAAATATTTGGGTATCCGTGCCTAACGGCTGTACTAGGGATACGGGGCCAGTAGGGGCCTGCCATGTGCTTAGAGACCTAATGGCGTATCAAACGTGCCAGAGTAATGGAGCGACGTGCAGAGTAACTAATAAGACGTTGCTCAATCGGGCAAATCATGACACCGAGCAGGCGTTTTTATCTTGGTCGAATTGTAGCTCGACTAAAAGATAGTAATCCCAATCATGCTATGTAGATGGGATTAAGGGGCAATTGAGAGGGTAATTTGTGTGAACAAATGGCCGAGCAAGGTAACGTCATTAGTGAAGATTGGGTCGCACAGTGGGCTGAGCAGGTGCTAGGATGGTTGCATAGTTGTTGCTAAGGATTGCACCTAGCTATCTAGGGACAGAACTTTTATCAGACCGAGATGGTTACAAGTCCAGTGGGCCGAGCTAGGTGTAGCTCGGCGAGTTACCAACTTGTTAGGGCCATCACGGTTCGGCCATGTTGAGCACAAAGCCGAGGTAGCTCGGTTGGGCACTGTCAGTCGAGTAGAGTATTAAGGCCATCTCACTTGGCTTGCAGTGAGAGGGGAGTTCTAGGGATGAGCATTATCCTTAGGTATGTGATTCCTAGGAGAACTCTACTAAGGAGAGTTGGAGTCCTATTAGGATTGTGCCAAGCGAAATCTATAAAAGCTCGTGATAGAACCTATGCAAAGGTATGTCAATTCTTACTCTCGAATACACAGAGCTTTTGTGTCTATTGTCTATTTTGTTGACTTAGGCATCGGAAAGGTTTCCGGCACACACCCGCCAGCTAGCTCACGTTTGTATTTTCAGGTGATAAAGCGATGACATTTGGAGGAGTGCAAACTTGATCAATAGGATTATACGAGAATATTATTCTGTGCTCATGCAATATATATAATATAGGTGAATTTCCTTTTCCTTTCCCCTTTCTAAATACTTTCTCAAAGCTATAAGTATTTGGGTAAATTGCTCTACACCTCCTCAACTATGGCTTGGTGTCACCTTTACCCTTTTGAACAAAAAAAAATATTACATTCCCCCACTTGAAGTATCAAAATTCAAGTTCGTTTTAACAATGGCTAATTTACATTTTTGACCTTATTGGTCACACATTTTCACCCCATCCTTCTCTCATTCTCTCTTTCACTCATCTCTTTGCACAAGACACTCTCATTCTCTCCTAAACCTCTTGTGCACCACATCTTTCATATCTTCAAATGCAATTTTAATTTTTATTGATTTTGGTTTGTACGTGGATAAGTCTATATGTCACCATTGTAGAGGATCCATCTTTGTTTAATGGAAATAGATATCAGATGGAGTAAATACCCGAATTACAGTTCTCAAGTTTATTGTTGATGCAATTACAAAGGGTGTTACTTTTCTAACTAATTTTTGTTGTTGTTAATAGTCATAATGGAACTGTGGTTTTTAAATCAATAGATAAGATACATTGGGTGTAATTAACAAATTTCAAGAAATTATTTGAGTTGCTTTTCTGCATTTTCAACTTTACTTAGGCCCCGTTTAGTAGAGCTGTGGGAAAGTGATTATAGATTATAACTTAACAGATTATAGCTTACAGCTGTGAACATAGACTTGTAACCTGTTTGGTGCAACTGTGGGATTATGAATTTAAGCAGTAGGATAGTGTTTGATAAATAAGCTGTAAAATAGCTTTTTGCTATGTAATTGTCGTTTTTATCCTTATGGACATAAAAATTGTAATTCTTTTTCTTCTTATTTTCTTTTCTCTTCTTTCTTTTTCTTTTTTTCTTCTATTCTTTATTTTTGTTAATTGTGATTCTGTTTTCATTAATTTTTTTTCATTACAATTAATAATATAACAATTGTCATTACAATTAGTATTAATTAGTATCAATTAATATAAAAATTGATACATTTGATAAAATTATTTCATTACAAATTAATTAGTGTCAATTAATGGCTTATTTTTATTTTTTCATTATAAATTATTATTTTTATTTTTTCATTATAAATCAATTAGTATAAAATTATTTCATTGTAAATTAATTAGTGGCAATTAATGGCTTTTTGTAATCAATTAATACTAAAATTATTATTTAGTATTAATTAATACAAAAATCCTGGAATTAATACTAAAATAATTAATACTAAAAGTACTAAAATTATTAATTTTTGTAATCGATTTTAAGAATTAATACTAAAATTATTAATAATAATGGCTTAATTATTATTATTATTTTTTTATTAAAAAAATACTAAAATCTGATCGGAGAAAGTTCTGATCGGCGCGCGTGAGAGAGAGAGAGAGAGAGAGGGAGAGAGATCTGATCGGCGATATGGCGATCGCGACGTAGGGGACGACGACGAAGGTGCAGCGGCGACATGGGGGACGATGACGACGAAGGTATAGCGGCGACGTGGCGATCGTGATCGCGAAGAGAGAAGATGAGAAATCTACCGTGATCTGCCACGCGATCTACCGCGATCTCTGGTTCATGTTCGCCGAAAATCACGATCGCGATCCACCCTCCGAACCCGATGACGAAAAGCCCTAGGTTCGGTGCCATGGATGTAGCACAGAGAGAGAAAGCAAGGGAGAGAGAGAGACAGAAGAGAGAGTGATCTGGTTCATGTTCGCCAGAAATCGCTCGAAATGGCCGGAAATCGCCCGAAATGGCCGGAAATCGCCAGACAACTTCGTTGAAGAGACAAAAATAAGAGTTTTTTTATTTATATATATGGTACACTTGTAATTACTTGAAATTGTGAGGGGCATTTAAGTCATTTTGCCCCTCAAATTGTAGTTGCCCGGTTAAGTTATTCCAAAAAGCTTCTCCTCTCCCACTCAAAGAAAAAGCTGATTTTTAACTTAAAAAAAGCTATAATCTGTATTATTAAGCTGAACCAAACACACCAAAATAGCTTAAATTAAGCTAAAAGGTAAAATAAGTTGAAAATAAGCTCTACCAAACAGGGCTTTACTCTTATAATAATTTTTTTTTTTTTTTTTCAATATAGGACTAAGGAACTTAAATGCAGATAAGAAAGGAAAAAGAAAGGTATGTAAAAAAGATAAAGGTTGTGGGGAGTGATTTTGAAATGCTTCCTAAAATAGAGAAGAACTCCGATCGGTGGTGCCGGAATTAACACTCCGACAAGTAGGTTAGTTTCTTTCGAAAGAAGAGTTTATAGTTTCTTAGAGTGTAAATTTTTTAGAACATACATCTTCCTTTTGCCTTGCCACCCTCTTATAGAGTTATCCTTCTTGATATTTTTCCCTTGTAGCATAACCCTTCATTATCACTCTGTCAGGGTTCATCTTCATACTATACTTTTTAGAAAGGGACAACCTGGGCCCACCTAATGGGACCATGCCGACTTAGTTGATATACTTGGCTCAAACGCATGGCTTAGGTACCCTCAATTCAGCACTCTTTCACCCATTTGGTAATGACTTGTTGAAGTACAGTGGGCTTTTGATTAAATTTGGCCCATCAAAGATGGGTTTGGGTGTGCCTTGTTTGCTAATCAGAGGCTAAGTTTACTGGGCTCCTACAAAGGTGATGAAGAGGAAGGTAATGACCAGCTAAGATGAAATAACATTGGTTGAAAACGAAAATGAAGACGACGAAGACTTTTGGAGTTATAAATTTTCTCTAATCTAACTTTTGTTTTCTTATGGTGATTTTTTTTTTTTTTTTTTGACAAAACTGTAGATTTATAAATGAATAGTTTCTTTTTCACAAGCATAGATTAAGAAATATTTGGAAAATTTTAGAACTTATGACATTGTGAATTTTTTATGATTATAGTATTATTATAGATGAGTTAATTGCATATATTGTAAAATTGATATTATTAACCATCTTTTTATTATGAATATTTTTTTTCCCCACTTTCCACTATAAATTATAACATAATTGCAAAAATGTCTTTTTTTTGGTCATATCCTTGTCTCCTGTCCATTTTTATTTTACTTTTAAAGTAATTATTTATTGTCTATTGTAACAGTAACGTGACAATGCTATAGTGTGCATGTGGTTTGAGTTTTTAAGATTAAATTTTTTAAAAATTAATTTTTTTATTTTTCGTGTTTTTTTCTTTTGAGTGAACATTTTTAAAATTTTAAGCTTTTTTTTTTTTTTACTTTTTTAGATGCACCTTACTTAGATGTATCTAAAAAGTAAAAAGTTTGTGAAAAAATATTTTAAAAAATTAATAAATACTAAAAAATATAAAAAAAAATATACTGAATTCTCATTATTTTTTTTATATTTTTAGTATTTAGTGAATTTTTAAAAGATTTTTTTCACAAAAAATATACTTTTTATGTGTATTTATGTTAGGTGTGTCTAAAAATTAAAAAAAATACTTAAAATATTTAAAAAATTCAGTAAAAATAAAAAAATATGAAAAACGAAAAAGTAAAATTTTTTGAAAAGTATTTTTGAAAAACCAAAAACAAGCAAAGTAGTTATTCCAAAAAAAATATCAAAAAAATTTAGCACCTAAGAAACCTTAGTAGATCATATTCATTGAAATGATAGCCCACTACACTAAAAGAGTAGTGATACATAACTCTAAGGAAAAAGATTGGTAGCTCGAATCTCTGGCTCGAAAAATGGCTCGAATTCGAAGACAGAGACAGAGAGAAAGGAGAAAAGAGGAAGAGGGAAGAGGGAGAGAAGAAAGGAAGAAGAGAGAAGAAGAGAAAGAGGAAGAAGAGAGGAGAAGAGAAAGAGGAGGAGAGAGGGAGAAAGAGAGAGGAGGAGAGGAGATCACCACCGCCGTCGCCTCGTCGCCGCCGGTCGTCGCAGCACCAGCGATCGTTGCAGAACCACCGCCGTCGCCTCCGCCTCCTCCTCCCCCTGTGAATATGCCCCCTCCAGTCCTCCTCCTCCTCCTCCTCCTCCCTTCTCTTCTCCTTCTCTTCTTCTCCACCATTCTTCTTCGTCTTCCTTCTGCAACAAAAACCAGGAAAAAAAAAAAAAAAAAAGACACCAAAACGACGTCGTTTTGGTGTCGAGCCACGGATTCGAGCTACGTAGCGGGGTCCTAACTCTAAAATAATAGTTTTAATGGGAGTTTTAATGAAGTGAAAGAAAAAGAGAATAGAGAGAGAAATCTGGACTCTCACATCACATGAACAATCACCATATCATTAAAACTCTATTAAAACTTCCAATCGTTATTGAAACTAAAATCTAGATAGTAAATTTTCAATATCAAATCATTTTGGATCACACAATCCGGATTTGAACCAAGTGTAAATCCACTACAGTATATATAAGCACATTTTAGTGAGGAAATGTTCAACAAATGGTTCCATTCAATTGGATTGTGGGAAAATTTAGCACTCAACAACACATTCTAGTGAGGAAATATTCTACAAATGGATCGGTAGATTGGATTGTGGGAAAATTTATCGCTCAACAAATTATTTAATTTTATTAGTTCAGAAATCGAAATTAATCATATGCTCAGATTTTGTCGATTTTTTAATTGCGTGTAAATGGTAGTACTATATATATTAATTAGTATACTAACTAGTGTACCAATTAATGTTATGATATTATTATTAACCCCACTCATTATACAAATTATAAAAATTTAAAATTTTTAAAATTATATCATATCATTTATTAATACACTAATTGATATACCAATCATTATTCGGCATAAAAAAAAAGAGTGATTCACATAATTCTTTAATAAGAGTTTTTGTGGAATCCTATATAAAGAATAGAATAAGAAAAATTCTCCGGTTCATTTCCCGAATAATAATCCTTCCTAACCTTTATGAAAAAAATGTTTACTATTAGTCATTTATCCTATAATATAATGCTTAAAGAATCATAATATAAAGAGTATTTAAATATAATATGTTAGTCAATAAAACTGTACTATATAAAAAATTTCAGAGACGGAACATATATTTTATGAAAATTCAACTAAAAATTAAAATTTTAATTTTTTTTTTCCACTTTAGTCTTTTATTTTTCATTTTTTTTTTCACTTTAACTTTTTATGTGTCAAATTTTTCTCAGTTTACTCTAAAAGTTAACTTCTATTTAAATTAGACAGAAAATGTCATAACAATTATCACATAAAATAAAAAATATATTATTATATTGAAATTTAAGTTTATATTAGAGATGTAAATTATATATAATAAAATATTTTTATATCACGTGACTGTCAATGTGTCATTTACTGTTTATTTTTTAACATAAATTAATTTAAAGAGTAAATTGAAAAAAATTTGAAACATAAAGGGCTAAGATAGAAAAAAAAAAAAAAAAACTTTAATTGTTAAAGTAAAAAAATGACAAAATACAAAAAGAACAAAATGTAATTTACCCAATATAATAGTCAATACTGTATACAAATTTTCAGAGACAACATAAGAGCATCCACACCAGCTTCTTCAAAATTTTAGTCAAATTATAATTAAAAAAACTATTTTACTATTTTAACTAGTCACCTCTTAGTGCCTACTGTATCAAACTCTCTATTATAAATTAATTTTATTAAAATATTATTTTCTTATTGGGTTTGTTATTTTTCTTTTTTTATTAAATTGATGAGTTATCAGCCAAACAATTCTTAAAAAAAAAAAAAAAAAAAAAAAAAAAAAACTTGGCCATTAATCGGCCGGAAATCCGATAACACTAATCTCTGTATTGTAGGGATGAATAGTACCTCGTTTGTTGTAGCGAGGTACTGTAACACTCATAAATTAGCAATAAACAGTAACGAAGTTGATGCACGTCTATTTTTCATGAATAACACCACTAATTTAATTAAAAAATAATTTTAACTACTTTAATGCGGATGCTGTAAGCGAGCGTTTCATTCCATTTGGTTTTTCATGCAGCCTAGTGCATGTGGGCGTACTCATTCAAGTATAAGATAGGATAATATGGCAAGAAATTATACTTTGCTCCAGGGGTAAGTCTATAGTACATTTGGTTTAAAAAATGTATGGTACATCGAAAATCAATGGCTCAGATTGAGCCACATCATTAAAAGTGACCTGGTAAGCAGGTCACTTTTTATAGTTATGAGCTAAAATCATATTTGTTCATAACTATAATCAAATTAATCATAACTTAGTTATGAGCTCTCATCACTTATCTCATAACCATATCTCATAACCAGCACCATTTTGTTGATAACCAATATCATATATTTCATAACTACAATCACATATCTCATAACTACATCTCATAACCAATATCCTTTAGCTCATAATCACAACACTCTGATCATAACCACTATCACATATCTCATAACTATTAATCACATATCTCATAACTACTACTCATATAGCTCATAACCACATCTTATAACCAATCCCCCTTTGACTCATAACCAACATTACATATCTCATAATCAACACCCTTTTGCTCATAACCACATCACTTTGATCATAACCAATATCACATATCTTATAACTAATAACCACATATCTCATAACCAAACACCCTTTTGACTCATAACTACATCACTTTGCTCATAACCAAAATCACATATCTCATAATCAACAATCATATATCTCATAACCATTAACCACATATCTCATAACCAACACTCTTTGGCTCATAACTAACATCACATATATCATAACTACTAATCACATATCTCATAACACCCTTTGGCTCATAGTCACACCACTTTGATCATAATTAACATCACATATCTCATAACCATTAGTCATATATCTCATAATCAATACTCTTTGGCTCATAACCATACCACTTTACTTATAATCACTAATCACATATCTCATAACCAACATTCTTTGGCTCATAACCACATCACTTTACTTATAACCACTAATCACATATCTCATAACCAACATTCTTTGACTCATAACCACACCACTTTACTCATAACCACTAATCACATACTCATAATCAACATTCTTTGGCTCATAACCACACCACTTTACTCATAACCACTAATCACATATCTCATAACCAACATTCTTTGGCCACACCACTTTACTTATAACCACTAATCACATACCTCATAACCAACATTCTTTGACTCATAACCACACCACTTTACTCATAACCACTAATCACATATCTCATAACCAATCCCCCTTTGACTCATAACCAACATTACATATCTCATAATCAACACCCTTTTGCTCATAACCACATCACTTTGATCATAACCAATATCACATATCTTATAACTAATAACCACATATCTCATAACCAAACACCCTTTTGACTCATAACTACATCACTTTGCTCATAACCAAAATCACATATCTCATAATCAACAATCATATATCTCATAACCATTACCCACATATCTCATAACCAACACTCTTTGGCTCATAACTAACATCACATATATCATAACTACTAATCACATATCTCATAACACCCTTTGGCTCATAGTCATACCACTTTGATCATAATTAACATCACATATCTCATAACCATTAGTCATATATCTCATAATCAATACTCTTTGGCTCATAACCATACCACTTTACTTATAATCACCAATCACATATCTCATAACCAACATTCTTTGGCTCATAACCACATCACTTTACTTATAACCACTAATCACATATTTCATAACCAACATTCTTTGACTCATAACCACACCACTTTACTCATAACCACTAATCACATATCTCATAACCAACATTCTTTGGCTCATAACCACACCACTTTACTTATAACCACTAATCACATACCTCATAACCAACATTCTTTGACTCATAACCACACCACTTTACTCATAACCACTAATCACATATCTCATAACCAACATTCTTTGGCTCATAACCACACCACTTTACTCATAACCACTAATCACATATCTCATAACCACATCTCATAACCAATACCTTTTGGCTCGTAACCATACCATTTTGATCGTAACCACCATCACATATCTCATAACCACATCTTATAACTAACATCATTTTCACCAATAACCCCTAACTTTGATCATAACCAACTCAAAACCACTAACCACATATCTCTATTTTAGATTTACTTACTAAATACAATAAAAAGGGTAATATACAAACAATATACATTTTAAAATATTTATATACACATAGACATACATATAAATAATTTGACTAAATTTAATAAAAAATGTGTTGAAAATTTTTATCTACGATTCACTACAAGAAAAGTGGGCTTATGAGACGGAACTTTTTTGCGACGGCACAACTTGCCGTCTCAAGCAAAAAATGTGACTTTTTGAGACGGCATAACTTGCTGTCGCCAAAAAATGTGACTTTTTGAGACGGCACTTTCTTTTCTTTATCTCTCTCATCTCTCTTCTCTTTACCTCTCTCACTTATCTCTCTCTGTTTTTCTCTCGTTTATCTCTTTTCGCTCTTTTCTCTCTCTCTCTCTCTCTCTCTATCTCTCTCTTTGTCTATACCTTTTCATCCATTTTTTCATCTCCATCTCTCTCTTCTCTTTCTCTCTCTCTCTCTCTTACTCATCACTCTTCTCTCTATATTTGTCTGTCTATTTGTCTCTCTCTCTCTCTGTGTCTCTCACTCATCTATTTCTTCTCTCATTTCTTCTCTTTCTGTCTCTTTCGTTCATCTCTCTTCTCTTTATCTCTCTTGCCCATCTCTCTTCTCTTAATCTCTCTCATCTCTCATCTTTCTCTGTCTCTCTCGCTCATCTCTCTATCTTTCTCTCTGTCTCTCTATCTTTCTCATTGTCTCTCTCGTTCATCTCTCTTCTCTCTATCTCTCTTTGTCTTTCTCGTGTATCTCTCTTCTCTCTGTCTCTTTTCTGTCTCTCACTCTCTATCTCTATCTCTATTTCTTTCTCTTTCTCTTTTTCTCCCTCTCTCTTCTACCACTATGTTTGCGTTGCTCACTCTCTCCCTCCCGTCTTCTCTATTTACTGAGCTCCCTCTCGATTTATCGATCCACTACAAGAAAATGCACTTTTAGCGACCACTTTGTCTCTCTCTCGCTCATCACTCTGTCTCTCTTTCTCTCTCTCTCTCTCTCTCTCTCTCTCCTTTATCTGTCTCTCATTCATCTCTCTCTCACCACCCATCTCCTCTACCACCTTCACCACTACTGCAAACGCCATTCCACCACCACCACTACTTCCACTGTCGCCACTTCACCTCTACGACTACCATGACTACTACCATTGCTACCACTCCACTACCACCACTACTACTACTACTACTATTACCTCTCATCCACCGCCGCCACTCCATCTCCCATCTCCCATACCACTATCACAACTTCATCACTAATCTCCTTCGCCATCACCACCACCACCACCACCACCTCTTATCCATCACTTTCACCACTATTGTCGCTCCCTTTCCTCTACTACAAAAAATTTGTTTGATTATGGTTTTTTAATAGAGTGTTGAATTGAGTTTTGAATTGTATGTGGAATTGAGTTTTGAAAGTTTGATGTGACATGTGAAATAAAAAAATTTGTTTGGTGATGAGTTTTCAAAATAGTTTTCAAAACTTAATTCAATATATAATTGATAATCAAATACATAACTCATAACTCGATATCCGTATTTTTGATCAACAGTCATAACCAAACTATTTTTAAAATACTCAAATAAAAAAATGTTTTTTTTTTCAATTAATTGTTTTTAAGTAATTTTTTTGAATATTTTTTTTTCAAATCATTTTTTTTTCAAACAACTTTTATGTCAATTATTTTCTGTCAATTAATTTTTTTGTCAATTAATTTTTTAAGCATGTATAAACATTAAAAATATTAAAAATATTTAAAAAATTAAAAAATTTAAATATTTAAAAAATTAAATATTAAGAATATTAAAAATATTCCGAAAATCTAAACCTAAAAACCTCAATTTCCCCCGTCTTTCCTCATTTTTTTTCATTTCCTTTTAGGTTTGTAGAGCCCATTACCCACCACCCGCCACCATTTTCCACTACCGTCTTCCACCACCACCACCCACCCCCTACCACCACCTGCCACCACCACCCACCACCCGCTACCATCACCCACCAGCCACAACCGACCTGTCACCTACTCACCACCACCACCACCACCTACTTGCCACCACCACTCATTACTTACCTGCCACCACCATCCACCACCTGACACCACCAACTACCCACCACTACCAGCCACCTACCACCCACCCACCCGCTACCACCACCCATTACCACCCCCCACCACCACCCACCCGCCACCCACCTGCTACAACTACCCACCATCCACCACCACCACCACTCGCTACCACCTACCACCCGCCACCGTCACCCACCCACCTACCACCACCACCACCCGCCACCTACCCGCTATCCGCCACCCACTTGCCACCACCACCACCACCCACTCGCTACCACCCACCACCCGCCACCGTCACCCACCCACCCACCATCACCACCCACCATCACCCGCCATCCACTTGCCACCACCCACCACCCACCACCACCACCACCACCACTACCACTATCACCCACCTGCTACTGCCCACCACCCGCTACCATCACCCACCCGCTACCACCCACCATCCGCCACCCACCTACCACCACCTGCTACTACCACCACTACCACCCACTCGCTACCACCCATATACAAAAAATAACCACATATACAAAAAATACTATAATAGTTAGTTCCAAACCTTTGGGATTTCAGGAACAACATTACCCCCAAGTTGATCAAGTAAATTATCAAATAGCTGATACAAGTAAAAGAAAAGTAAGAAACAAGCACTATTTGTTACACATATATCAAATATGTTTTGAGACACAATCATTTAGTTTACTTCATCGAGATTGTCATGAATATTATTGTCAATGTTGTTGTCAGTTGACGATGGCTTCAACTGTGGTCTTTTCTTCTTTACATCAAATTTCACAAAAGGTGTACGCAACCACTGACTGGCTTTGCAATTCTGGGTCCCTCGAGTCTGAGGACCACGAACAACACTACATGATGATGACATTGTTACAGCATTCATTTCGACTGCCTTTGTATCACTCTTTTTTGCGCGCAATCTCTCCTTTTGTGGAATAGAAAGTTGTTCATTATTTAATGCTTTCCCACCAACTAATTTGGCTCGTTTCTTTGCAACTGCCTTTGCATTTGGTGGTGTGAGGATTGGTTTTGTTTTTCTCAAATGCAAAGTTTCCATTGGTTTTTTGTCATTCATATTCCTTATCTCATCCTCATCTACAAACTTCGGGGAATTGGCTGCAACCTTTTCGATACCACTATCATCGAGACCAACCATTTCAATGTCAATTCGATGCTCCTCATGTAGTTTGCTTGGTGGTGTTTTAACATTTCCACCATCAACTGGAATGCATCGTTCTAACAACTCAAGAATTTGACCAACTTGGTTCTCCATTTTGACCAGTCGCTGCTCCGCAAGTAGTTTGGTTGGTGGTGTTTTAACTTGTTCTCCATCAACTGGCATGTGTTTTTCTAACAACTCAAGAATTTTTTCAACTTGATTCTCCACTTTGGTTAGACGTTTGTCATCCTCATCTTGCCTTGTGTCCTTGTGGCCTTGGACCAAAAGGGCATGAATTTCAATGACTTGTTTCTCAACTTTAGCCAATCGGGAGTCATCATTCTTGTCAATTCTTCCCTGGCTAAGAGTTACTGCATTGGACTTTTCACCAATGTTAGGCAAAGCCACCTATTCACAGATATACAATAACTTGTTAATGTCACAGGTGTAATGTAAATTGAGCTATAATTATAAAAAGTCATGTGTTGTAAATATTTACCTCAACATTTAAATATCCTCCCAAAGCTTTAATTTGATTCAAACCCTGCTTAATTTCTGAATTGCCCCAATAGGATAAGCGAGGAATGGAGTTGGAAGTAGCCACCAACTCCCTTTTGCGAGCAAATTGTTCCAAGTAAAATAACTACATGGGAAAAAAAATCAAAAAAAGAAGTCATTTTAATGTGTGTTAGACAATATACAATAAAAAATAATAGATGAAATAATTACACATCAAGGGGAAGTACCATTAGAAGAAGCAAACAGCCGCACATAGCATACCGCTCTTTGACCTTGGCAATGGCAATGCGGTCGACAAGAAAATCAAGGGTGTGCTTTGCCCAATTGAATTGACTGATGGACTCAACATTTTTAACCATTTTAATGAATGATTGGTGTACGCCTGCCTTTGTGGTGGGGCACAAGAGGGCTCCAATGATGTATAAGACAAATTTCCTTTTAAATTCAGTTCCAGCATCTTTTGTTTCAAGCAGATAAGATTTCAAAGATGTGAGCGGAACAAATTTATTCTTCATCGCAATTTCATCACATAGGTTTGTAATTTCATCTACGGACTCTGTTAACTTCACAGGTAGACCATTGGAAGGTAATCCCATCAACTCATGAACATCTTCTACGGTGAGAAGCATTCGAAGACCGTGGACATTCAATGAATGAGTTGAAGGATCAAAGTTCTGAACTAACCAATGACACAAGTCATGATCTATGTGCGTGCACCTAAGGCTTAGGATGCCATGAAACCCCATATCACTCACTGCTTGTTGTTGTGCTTTGTCCAACCTTCTAATAATCTTACAAATTGATGTAAGCTCAATTCGGGTTTGAATTTTTACTTTTGGAGGCTTTTGTTGGACCACAGTTTTTAATTGGGCATATTGTTCAGATTGCAGCTTTCCCATTTGTATATACTTATTTTTTTCTTCTTCAGGAAGTTGATTCCATTTGTCCCCAATATCCTACATTACATGCATAAAATCATATGAACAATTACATACAAGCTTACAAGTACAAAAGGAATACTACAAACAACAAGAATACGTTGCACTTACCTTCACGTCTACTTTCATTTGGGTTTTTTTTAACTCCATTGATTGTTCTTGGCTATAAACATATGAAAATGAATATAAGAATTCGTATAATGGAAAATATATAACTACATACAAATAGATATTAACGAAATACCAAAAGAAAATGAATGGAGTGATCGGGCGCTTTGGAGGATCAGTCGGCTTATCCATTAGGCTTCAATCAGAATTCCTTGTAAAGAAAGACAAGAAAAATAAACTCATAATATCTTTGATTAGGAAAAAAAACAAACAAACAAAAATCTTAAAGGTTATAGTACATTCATCAAATGCACGACATGCACACATGAATGGATTTGTTTTATAATAATGTAGTTAACAAAGACTATGTTTCCAATGTAAAAAGGAAAGACACTAAAAAAAATTCTAATCATAAACAAAAAATGATACCCCAGTAGCTTAGGTCACATTAGCATAAAAAATAGATTAAAGAAGTTAATTTTTTTGGACAAAATTTGTAATTTGGTAAGGAAATTTTTTTGTCGCAAAAAGGAGCCAAATATTTTGGCACCATACGAATTGATAATAAAAACGACATTGTTTTTTATTTTATTTTTGGGACTATTGTAGAAAAAAAATAAAAAACGATGTCATGGTTATGTATAGCTCCTTTGCTCCTTCAAGTCTCACTTTAGGTATACAGTCAGAAGGTTGAATATCTTTATTAACTGGTTTTACTTGCTTTGGTTTTAGCTATGTTGTGGTTCACTTTCCCATATTTTATCTTGCTAATTTTTTTTTTATTCTCTGCATGGGTTTGGGGATGGCTTGAACCACATAAAGCACTTGAAAATTATAAATGTTTAGGAAAGCAATTTGTTGGGATTCTGATATTGTGCAGTTTGTTTGGATGGGTCTCCCCCGGCTTACCATCTTGATAAGGGGTTTGGAGCAGGAATTAACAATTGGTTGGTTCATTTTGAGGTTGGTCCTTCATTTACCATTTTGTTTTACAATACAAAAAATGATTTGTTTGTTGTTAAGAAGATGATTGAAAAGAAAAATAAGAATTGTGAAATCATATAAGATACCCAATTTTCTGCAGTTTTATTGGAAATTGAATTGAGAACTGATTTTGATTTTTTTGAAATGCCAATTTCCTAGTGTATTTAGGACATGAAAATGTAGTCTGATAAGGGGAGGGGAAAATGTAATCTCTATTACACCCTTTGTTACTTGTCACTAAGTAGATTGATGGTGGAAGGAAATGAAGTTTGTACAAAGTGCTTACAATCCCTCCAGATATACATCTTTTATCTATCTATTTGGGATGATACAGTAGGAGCTTGAAATGTAGATTTAATGAATTTGGATCCATACCTGTTATATTAGCAACCTATATATATGTTTGCATATAAAATTTACTAAAATTAAAAACCGAAGAAAAAAATGGGAGCCAAACAGGGGTAGTTAATATCAATATGCTTCAAGAATTATATAGAAGCTTAGCTTCAAGGATTATATACTGTCTTATACCAGTATAGAGAACTAATTATAGAAGTATAGTAGTGTGTTGAATATTTTCTAAACTAACCGAGCAGGATGTCGAGCAGCCGAAGTGATGTCGCAGCCGGAGTGAACAACGGTAAGAGTGGTCAGAGTGATCCACGGGAGCTCTGATGAAGGCAAAAGCTGAGAGAGGAAAAAAAAAATTCAAGAAGAAGTTAATAATACTTTTCCATATATCTATAGATTGGTCTGTGCAGAAGTTAAAAAATTCAAGAAGAAGTTTAGCTTATTTTATGTTTGAATTCAAGTAAAAGAAAAGAAAAGAAAAGAAACAAAGTGCATGTACTTAGAAGCTCAGCCTCAGTTTCTGCATTGAAACATAGGTGATTTTCCTATCTCAGAAATTGTGGTAAGAAAGTTGCTCGGATTATAAAGGAAGGGTTGAGATTGAATTGCCGTATTGTGAGTCCTTGCATAGAATGAATATAGACAACATTTTGATATTTATAAATATAATAAACATGTAGTATTACTAAATAATAAAAGGCTTATCTTAGGACGAACTGGAAAATTGAAACATTTAAAGTTTGACTTCTTTTGGCGTTCTATCCGTCTTAATTGATACGTGTAATTTGTAGGTAATTACCGGTATATAAGATTTACTACTTGGTAAGGTTCCAAAAAATAAAAAAATAAAAATCCCATTTCCTCTATCTCTTGACACCTTGCTTAAATCCAAAGACTATCACATTCATTACACACAAATCTCAAAAAATGAGATGAAGCAATCACAATCTCTCTCTCTCTCTCTCTCTCTCTCTCTCTCTCTCATATTCTTGAAATGTCAATTGGCATGGGAGTTGTGTATCTAATTATACTATCTCTGTTTCTTGGATCAACCAATATTGTGAAAGCTGCTGCTGCTCTACCGTGTGATGACGACAGATGCAAAACTGGATCATGCAACAGCACTGGCTACTGTATTTGCAATCTTCCAGACCCTTCCACCATTTTAGATGGTGATCGACCTTTCCAAGGGTAAATCTAACTTGCCTGATTCATTCAAACTCATATATATATATATATATATATATGGTTTTCAATGGAAGTTTTCATACAACACTTAAATCATTCTTGTGCTAGACACCATTATAAGAAAATATTGAAATTCTTTAGCAAGATTTAAAAAAATAAATAAATAAATGGAAGAAGAAGAAAAAGAAACAAGTAATGCTACGAACACAATTTTTTCATAGAAAAATGTACAACATGTAGTATTGCCAACATTACGTTTATTCTAGTATAATTTCATCTAGAATGAATGCAGTGCTGCCAACACTATATTTTGTGCAATTTTTGAAACTATTTCTCAATTTATAACCATATGATTTTCAATGGAAGTTTTCATACCAACTTGAATCATTAATGTACCAAACACCAATATAAGAAAATCTTGAAATTCTTCAACAAGCACTTTTTTGGTATGATATATAATTAATAATGTTATAAACATAAATTTGTCATACAAAAGTATATTGAAAAAATGCGGCCTATATCACATTCATTCTAATAGAGTGTGACTCCTTTCAAAATAAATGTCATACTATCAGTATTAATATTGCATTTATTTTGATAGAATGTGACTCTATCCAAAATAAATGTAGTGTTGTCAGTACTGTATTTTATTAGTTTTTTTTTTAAAGAAAGAATTTTGTCTCTATACTTGATGCTCATTGTTTTTTAGTTGATTAGATTCATGGAATTGAAACATCATGGAACTTCTTGTGTTCTATTGTTTTGATTAACAGGGGGAGGTTTTGTGATGAGGAAATGACAATGTGTGATGGGACTAACTCATTTTGGTGTGGAAATGGAGGGGCTTGCGAGGAGATAGTTCAGGGTGAGAGTTATAAATGCCAGTGCCAAACAGGGCATAGTGGAGAGCACTGTGAGCTTGCAGGGGCACCATGTGGTGACATTTTCTGTTTCCATGGAGGTGCATGTTTGGTTGAGAATGATGTCTGTGACTGTCCCACTGATTAGAAAGGAAGCATTAATTGCTCTCTCCCAACCACAACCCAAATAGGTCCTTGTTTCTCTGCCTTCTCTATCATTTGTTGCGAATTTAATTTTTTTTAAGTTGTGTTTGAATTTTAAATTTTGAAAAGATTTGAGAAGAGAATAGAAAAGAGAAAAGAAATTTAAAACTTATATTTAATTGGCATTTCACTTTTTTATTTTTTCACTACACAACAATTTTCAAGATTCTTGTGTTTTGAGATTTTTACGAAATTATTCAAAAGATTAAGGACTAAAAAATACTATTGATATAAAATAAATCACATAATGATATACAAATACTCACATGTTTATGGATCTCACACAAAATGGGAGCCACAAACATGCGAGTGTCTATCCATCATGCATTAGTAACGTTTTTAAAATTAGAACGAAAATGTATGTTATTATTATATATTAAAATGTTATGATTTGTTTTTCATGGACATTAATTACAAACCATTGCAGATTCTACAACAAATTCAATTGGGTTGCACCAACAAGAAAGCAACAGTGATGTAAATGTAAGTATATATGAGGCATACATAAACATACCATGAATTTGCAAGAAATAAAAGGATTTGTGCAAAGATTTGTAAATGAAAAGAAAAAAAAAAATCTTCACAAAAAAAAAAAGAAAAAAAAAGGGATTTGTGAATGAAATAGAGAATGAATTTTTTCACAAAAATCTCTTCCTTATTATTTTCTCTCAACAAATTGCTTCACAAATTCAAAATCCAAAAATAGTCCAAAATGCACAAAGACCCCAAAGAGATAACTAAAGCATGCACAAAAGATTTGCCATGACTGCCAAAAAAACTTCAATATTGTCGAAATTTTAAAATTGACAATAATATTTTTTAATTAATTAATTTATTTATTGTCAGACTCTTCCATCATACCTTTGATTTCAACACACTCACGCACATCTTCTGTGTGTGTGTGTGGCTAACGAGAAAGCAGAGGAAAATACAAAAGAAAGGAAAATTGAAAACCCCAACCCATAAAACACCATAAAATTTGCAAATCGTATAACTCAATAAGCATTCAAGATCCAATAAAATCTGCACAAACCATCATAACTCAAATCTGCACACACCATAATAACTCAAAAATAAAATCTGCACACACTAAAATCTGCACACCATAATAAAATCTGCATAACTCAAACCATATAACTCAAAAACACAAAAACAGAGCAAGGAAGACAGATGTTACACTGAGAGAGTGGTGGTCCCGACGCCAACGTGTGTAGTGATTACTTTCATTTTAAGACTCAAACATGGTTAATTATTTGCAGCGAACTATTTGTGAAACATAATCGTTGGTGATTTTTGATTGTTTAGAGATAACTACTTTTACCTAGATTTCTATACTCTTCACAATTTCTGTCAAACATAGAGACAAGTCACAATTCGAATTAGAGTGTAACCAGATGGGTACATTTTGAAACAGTACATTGCTGAACTGTGATAATGATGCATCATTTTTAGTGTTACTTTAATGGCTATTGTGTGGATATTGTGAGAGAGAGGAAACATATTCAATGCAACGGTGATAAACACTTAGTATCACCATCCGATGACATGTTACCGTCTAGAGCACCGTGTATATGTTGCGGTTACTAAATTAGTATGAAAGATGTAATATCTTAAAAGTGGGGTTTACTATCCATATGTAATTGTATCATTAGTTGGTGATGGCACGTGCCAGTAGAGCAAAATGGAAATCTAACCACATATGCATGCCCACATACTGCCACTAATCACTATGTGCATGTACTTTTAGCCTTTGGGAGTCCTCACCAAAACCAATATAATAGATCACATTGTTAGATTCTCATTTTATTTTCAATTTCTTCTCCATCCTCACATCAATCCAATCACACAATTGGTTTTGGTTCGATTTTCGCTAGAACCTGTCAAATTACTGAAAAGATTTTCTCTTTGCATTAAAACATGTTATGAAAAAGTTAGTGCAATAGCATAATCTTTCTGTACCTTTGAAGATCTTTACTAGACAAACTATGATGGGCAGTTTAAGGTCATTACCAGGACCATAGGGGTATGAGGGTTGTAAATTTAATTCAATCAAACTAAGTAGCATGGACATGGAGGGAAGCCATGTTCATATCAGACATGTAATGGGGACTAACACTTCTTAAACACTTCTAAAAATGTATCCATCATAACTCAAATCTGCACACACCATAATAACTCAAAAATAAAATCTGCACACCATAATAAAATCTGCATAACTCAAACCATATAACTCAATAACACAAAAACAGAGCAAGGAAGACAGATGTTACACTGAGAGAGTGGTGGTCCCGACGCCAACGGGGCTGGTGGTCTTCGGCAATGGCTGAAGCTCCAGCTATGGTGGAAGAGAGGAGGGAGGAGAAGAGAAGAGCAAGAGCAAGAGCACGACCCAGAGAGGGAGGCCAACTGGCTTCGGGACTGTTGGACTTCTGACTTTGCTCTGTTGGGTTTGGTAACCTGGTACACGACTGAGAGAGTGGTGGTCCCGACGCCAACGGGGCTGGTGGTCTTCGGCAATGGCTGAAGCTCCAGCTATGGTGGAAGAGAGGAGGGAGGAGAAGAGAAGAGCAAGAGCAAGAGCACGACCCAGAGAGGGAGGCCAACTGGCTTCGGGACTGTTGGACTTCTGACTTTGCTCTGTTGGGTTTGGTAACCTGGTACACGACTGAGAGAGTGGTGGTCCCGACGCCAACGGGGCTGGTGGTCTTCAGCAATGGCTGAAGCTCCAGCTATGGTGGAAGAGAGGAGGGAGGAGAAGAGAAGAGCAAGAGCAAGAGCCAGAGAACTGGCTTCGGGACTGTTGGGCTTCTGACTTTGATCTGTTGGGTTTGGTAACCTGTTACACCGGTTGCCTAACTTAAGAGAAAAATTATTTAATAACTTAGTTATGACCTGGTTATGAAGTAATATGGTATAAATAAATAATTAAATATAACTAAGTTATGAGTTAATATGGTGATAGTTATGACTAATATGGTATAGGTTATGATATAAAATCATATAAGTTCATAACTAAATGTATGGTACACCAAAATGTACCATAGCATCACCCTTGCTCCAGAGGGACAAAGTTATGTGGTGTTTCAAATTGCATTTGATTAGTTAAAATAGTGGACTCTATCACTTTGGTGTCTCTTTCGAGGAGACAAATGAATAAGTGTCCAACCTTAAATGGTGTGGAGTAATATTTGAAGAGCAAAAATGCTAGAGACTCTAAAAATTTTATCAAATGTTTCACATAGGTTTGGGACCCACATGGGTGTGGGACCACATTGTGTGGGTGCCACACTCATGTGAGACATTTGATAAAACTTTTAGTAGAATATTTGGGGTCTCGAGCATTACTCTTTAAAGAGCACCCAATACCTTCTCTAATCTGACAGTCAATTGGTGGTAGGTAGGATCGTGTAAAATATCGTCTAATTCACTAAAGCCGCACTGATCAGTATTAATTCACACCACTCTATCCGCTAACTGCTGTTCAAACTTTAAAATTCATAATGCGCCTTCGAAATAGTTTCGCTCCGCTATAATTAATACATATATATTTTTCAATCTATAATTAAATATCAAATTAAAAATAAGTGTGAAAGATATTTAATGTGTAAAATTTATTATTTATGAAAAATATTATGTAAAATTAATTTATGTTATATATATATAAAATATTATACAAATTAGTGTTATATATTATGCAAATACTTAATAATTGGTTAGAATATCCTTCAATTCACCAATTCGTCCAAAATCTCTCAAATCGCAATTTGCAATCTGCTAATCCATCATTCGATTTATAATTTTACTCTCAAACCGCTCGAATCACACCATGCACACCGCTGATGGTAGGAGCTCATTTGGTTAGGTAAGAATAATAAAAAACTAGAATTATTTTCTATCATTCCTCTCTCTAGTCAATTATTGGCAGGAACTCATTTGGGCAAGAATAAATATTCAAAAACTGAATTTACTAGTAAAATTTCCCATATTTTTCTGGGTAATATGTGTTTGGTGGAAATTGAATTAATTTAGTATATGATCTAAATATAAAATAATTCTAAATCATAGATTGATTTTGTGGATAAAATTTATAAGACTGATATTACCGTATTCAAAAACTAGAATCTAAGAATGATTTTTTATCATCTCTGTGAACCAGACCATGATTCCCAGACCTGGGGCTTGATAACATAGCACAAAATCCAACAAGGGCTACTATTTTATCACTTCAAAAGCAAAGTCCGAGAGAAAAGTCAAATAATATAAAAATACATAGAGGGATGATGGAGACCCCAGTGAGTAGCCACCCCAGCACTCCCCCCGCCCCCACGTGTCACATGGCACACTGTCACACTGTCAGCACTCCCCCACGTGTCACATGACACACTGTCACACTGTCAGTTGTTAAAGTCTAAAAATAAATAAATAAATAAATAAATAAAAAATAATTGTTTTTCAACCAATCAACAAGGATCCCCGCATCCCATGGGAGTCCAACGCATTTTCCAAATACATATATATATCAACCACACTTATATCTGTGTGATCAAAATTTACAATCATATACATAGTAAATAAATATATATATATACAATGATGGATCTAGGGGTAGCATCGCAAAAATTTGAAAAATATCATATATTATATTAAAAATTTTAAAATAATTTAAAATTATAACAAGTTTATACTCTCAAATTTTTTGTAAATAATTTCAAAATTATATAAAATAACTCCTAATTTTTTAAACCATAGAATAACTCCAAAGACATAATCATGAATCCGTCCCCTATATATATATATATATTTTCCATACTCCCGCAATGTCCATATCCTAGTTTTTCAAAACTACCATGTTAAAACTACATCATATGACAAAAACTAGAACAAATGCAGAACATTTCATAGCAGATATCTCAATCATAGAAACACTGAAAGTAACTGTTTCAACTTTCACATTATGCTTAAAATAGTTGAAACAACACAAATATGTATTGTCGGAATAAAGGAATATACACCACTGGTATCAATTCCCAAATTTCCAAAAAATAGTTTTGGCCAGAAAGTTGTAGATGATTTACAATTTATTTTGGACAAAAAAACAAAACAAGATCACTTAAATACAATTAACAAGAAGTTTACAATAACAGCGCGAAAAAGCATGATTCACATTCAAGATTATGATACGCTTACTTTTCATTTGGTCTTCCAACTCTTCGAAATTCTCCACAAAGCGAATAGGAGTACTCTTTTATGAAGCAATTGAAGAATGAACCAACTGAAAGACTCAATGCCGGTTCTTATTATTGCGAATATCAGATCCTAAGAAGGCCCTCCGAGCAGGAAAAGGCCACCATTTGGCAAAACCAGAACGCAGATGAGGCTGAAATTTTTTGCTGCAAGAATTTCCCTCTTTATCATAAAGAATAGTGTAATTCGAGCTTGTCACATATCTAAAATAGCATAATTCACTACCATCATATTGGTATGCTTGTTGTGTACTCCCTAATCCGCTAACCACCAAGTTGCCCTTTACAAGCATAACACCCTGCCCATCCTGCAAATTTTTTAAAGAACTTACCAAGAATCCAAAATCACCAGCCCTAACCCTCTCCTCATTAAAACCCAATGTTAGATTTGCTACCGAAGTGTAAGTTTTATTTCCTTGGTCCACATCGTCGGAGTAAAGGTAAAGGGGAAACCTTTTAAACGATTTGATTGAATACGTAGGAGAAGACGGCGCATTGGCATAGACAGTGTCGTTAAAATCAATTATCTGATTCACAATCTGCAAATTCCCATCCTTCCCCATCACCATAAAGTTACAGTAATTGAACGATTGAGTTGAATTGGTTGTGATCTTCCCGTGGGATGACCTCACCCATCCAATCGATGATACGGACCTGGTAGCAGTAGTCAAGAAATTCCCATTTAGACCTGTGAAATTTGTCACCGAGGTAATAACAGGAGGCAAGCTATTGTGTCTCAAAAGCTTTCCTTCCGTTTTCACACTCTTCTTGTCCAACCAAACGTGCAAATTTGCGTCTATGTACCACACATTCAAAGCGTTCGTGACACTAAATCCAAACTTATGGGTTTTTCCATCTAGAATCATTCCCAAAAATGGAGTGATTTCAATATCATAAGAAGGGAGATCGAAAGATCCAATACCAGAAATAGGTCTCCATAGGAGGGGATTGACTCCCCCGGTATAAATCACAGTAAAAGGCCAAACAGCACCAACTGTCATACCATCCAAACTAACCACAACCTCCCTAAAAGCCCCATTCCCGGGCAAATCAGTGAGGTTATTCGCATCAATGTACTCATCCGGTACATTCGTATACCAAAATTCATCTTTCTCATGAAAAGAAACATAAACCTCCAACACAGCCCTGTATGCATTTTGGGGAATATCAAACATCTCCGATTGTAAATCATCTGAATTCTGAATTTCAAACCACAACCCATCATTCAATGGTAAATTTCTTGAAATAGGCAAGATCAAATCAGCCCCAGGACCAAACCCATTAACCCAATTACCCAAATTTGACTCATAAGAATACCCATTAACAGAATTACTACTATGTACTTCTTGAGCAGGATAGAAATGGAATGTTAAATTCACAGAGTACACACCAGTGTAAGTAGTATCAACAAGGTTACCAAGATAAACAGCAAGTGTTTGATTAGTCATTAACAATGAATAATACTTGGAAACATCTTTCTTCACGGTCCAATCGATTCCAGTGCGTCTCGGCTCCGCAGTGCAGCTCCGGAGAAGCTCAACGCCGCCGAGCCAAATCCCGAAAATTCGATCGAATTGTCTACCCTTACATGTTGCTGTCCATTGGAGGACGATTTTGGAGAAATTATGAGATGGGCAATTGGAAGGAGGAGTGTAATTGGCGAGAACTGGTGGTTTTCCATACGTGTAGCCGAATTCATGGTTGAGGACAAGGTTTGAGCAAGGTTTTGTGTCGGGTAGTTTGATGGGTTTTGTGACTTCGAAGTAATTGGTTAGTGGGGGATCAATGGAATCAGAGATGAGCTCTGATCGGAAGAGGGTTGGTCTGTGGTGGATGTTTGCGGTAGTAGAGAGAGGTTGGTGGAGGAGGAAGAGAGAGAAAATGAGGAGGAGAGAGAGAGCCATGAGTGGTGGACTGGACTGGTTGTTGAGTTGTGGATGTGGTGTTGCTTTGCTTTGTGTGAGAAAGAGAGAGAGAGAGAGAGAGAGACGATTACTACTAGGTTTTGGAGTGAAAAACAATGCTTCAAGAGATCGAAAGTTCAGTATGCGTGTCTGTGTGAAGAAAACAGAGGGACTTGATTACATATTTGGATGGTTAGGCAACTTTTAGTTTTGATTAATATACTAATTAATATATTAATAGATGATATAATATAATTTTAAAAATTTTAGATATTTATAATTTGTGTAATAAGTAGAATCAATAATGATGACATAACACTAATTAATGTATTAATATATATATATTAATTAGTACATGTAACTATTATACTTTAGTTTTAGAGGTTGTTTGGGATGACCTAAATAAGTGCACTTTTTGTCTTTTTACTAAAAGATGTACAAAAAGTAGAGAGATGATGTGATGAAAAAAAGACAAAAAAATAAAAATTGTGTACTTATTTAAGATAGCCAAACTTAGCCTTAGTCAAAAATTTATTATAGATTAGCCTATCATTCTTTTTATTTTTTAAATACCTTTTAAAAAAATAAAAAAAAAATTAAAGTAACTTGTTCACACGCTATCCAAATAATGTAGTAGTAATCAGTGTATTTGGTTTGAGTTTTTTTAATTGAGTTTTTTGAAAACTCAATTTTTTGGTTTTTGTGTTTTTTTTTAGTGAATAATTTTAAAATTTTAAACATTTTTTTTACTTTTTTAGCTGCACCTTACTTAGATGTATCTAAAACGTAAAAAATTTGTGAAAAAAATATTTTTAAAATTTAATAAATACATAAATATATAAAAAATGTACTGAATTCTTTTTTTTTTTGTATTTTTGGTATTTAGTGAATTTTTAAAAGGTTTTTTCACAAATTTTTTATTTTTTAGGTATATTTATGTTAGGTATGTTTAAAAAGTAAAAAAAAAAATTACTTAAAATATTAAAAAAAATTCAGTGAAAACAAAAAAAAACACAAAAAATAAAAAAATAGAATTTTCTGAAAAGTATTTTTGAAAAAATACAATTAAGCAAGCTGAATAGTTTCAAAATCTTGGGAAGAAAGTAATAATTGACATTAACTACCTTTATTTGTATGGTATAATGAACAAAAATAAAAAAATAAATGCTAACTAGTATTTCTATGTATTGTTTAATATTAAAAAGTGTGTATAAAATGTCTTAAAAATATATACAAATATTAAAAAGTGTATTGATTTCAAAAAAAATACATTTAATTTACTAAAAAATGTTTTGTATTCTTTAATTTTTTTTGTCATTTACTTATGGCCTAAAGGCAATTGCTAGTAGGACCCGTAAAAAAATAATAATAATAATGATATATACACTAATTATTATATTAATTAGTATACTAACAAATGATATTGCATGATTTTAGAAATTTTTGATATTTGTAATTTATTTAATGGGTGGGATCAATAATAATTGTTGGAAATCAAGCTATTGTTAATATAATAATACCAGCTGTATGCTTATATCATTAATATATATTTAATATATATTAGTTAGTGCTTTTCCATCAGATGTTTTGTTAGTGCTTCTCCATCATATGCTTAGTTGTAGTGCTTTGCTTAGTTGTATAGGTAGTGCCTTCTCATCAGATGCTTCGCTTTCGACTGTTTTTTATTTCTATATGTTTTCTTTCATGCTGTAGTATCATAATGATGTTGTATTAGCTCTCCTATATAATGGAGCCTTCTCTTCAGGTTTAATACACATTTTTGAATTATAGAGCGTATTAGCTCTTTCAATCACTCTCTCAATATTTCTTTCATGGTATCAGAGCAGGTGTAATCCTGTCTCATCATTTTCGCCTCTTCAGTCAGTATTCGAGTTTTCTGTTTTAATTTTTTTTGTCTCTCTCTTCTACTCAAATCTATCCTTCTATTTCATGCCTAAATACGGTCCAACTTTTGGAATGGCTATCGACTCATCCTCCTCTCCTTCTGATATTATCATCTCATCATCTTTATCCTCTCATCAAATGGAAACCTCTCATCTTCCGATCACCTCCCATAAATTGAATGGGCAAAATTATTTGCAATGGTCTCAATCCATATTAATGTTTACACGGGGAAAGGAGAAAGACGACTACATCACCGGAGCCTCAGCACTACCAGAAACCACAGCATCAACCTACAAAAGGTGGATAGCTGAAAATAACATGGTCATGTCGTGGCTTGTCAACTCTATGACCACTGACATTGGCGAAAATTTTCTGTCATTTGATACTGCCAAAGAGATTTGGGACATGGCAAAAGAAACGTTTTCGGACAAGGAAAACACATCTGAAATCATCCAGCTTGAAAGCTCCCTCCACGATTTACGTCAAGACAATCTTACGGTAACTGAATATTTCAATTCCTTTACTCGTCTATGGCGTCAACTTGATATGTTTGAGGTTCATAACTGGCAGTGTGTTGCTGATGGTTTGTTGTATAAAAAGATTGTCGAAGAGAAGCGTGTGTTTACATTCTTGTTAGGATTGAACACAAATCTTGATGAAATCAGAGGAAGAATTATGGAAGTAAAACCGCTACCTAGCCTTAGAGAGGCATTCTCTGAAGTCCGTCGAGAAGAAAGTCAGAAAAAATTCATGATGGGATCCCATCAACAACTAAATATGGCAGAAAGCTCGGCTCTTAAGACTCAATTTGCTCCTATTGACAACCGTCAGAAAAATAAAGGAGGTAGGCCTTGGTGTGATCATTGCAGAAAGCCGGGTCACTCGAGAGAAACTTGCTGGAAGATTCATGGAAAGCCAGCAGATTGGAAGCCACGTCAGCCTCTTGAGAAAGAAGGACGAGGTAATCATGTAGGTACAAATGAACTATCACCACAACCTGAAGCAAGCCCTTTCACCAAGGAGCAAATGGAGTTGCTCCAGAAACTACTATAGTCACAATCTGGTTCGTCTTCCAACCACATCATTGGATCCAGAACCTTGGCTCACAAAGGTAATTCTTTGAACGCCTTTACTGTTGGTAAGAAACGTAAAAAACCTTGGATTGTGGACTCAGGAGCATCTGATCATATGATGGGAGATGCAACAATTTTTGATACATATAGCTCATGTCAAAATAATTTAACGGTCCGAATAGTAGATGGTTCACTATCAAAGGTTGCCGGTATAGGTTCAGTTGTGCTGTCTAGGAATCTTATTCTCAACTCTGTTCTCCTTGTTCCTGACTCGGACTGTAATTTATTGTCAATTAGTAAACTCACTAAGGAAAAGAGGTGTGTTACTAATTTTTTCTCCACTCATTGTGAATTTCAGGATTTGGATTCGGGGAAGACGATTGGCAATGCTAAGGAATGCTCTGGACTCTACATCCTTAAGGAACGCCACTATCCACAGGAACAACCTCAAACGGCAATTCGTGGTAGTTCTTTTTCGGTTTCGTGTCAAAATAACGATAGAGCAATTATGTTGTGGCACTATCGCTTAGGTCATCCTAATGTTATGTATCTCAAGCATTTATTTCCTTCATTATTTAAAACTCAAAAACCTTTTGATTGTGAAATCTGTCAATTGTCTAAGCATGTACGGTCCCATTTTCCCATTCAATCCTATAAAGCGTCTCGTCCATTCTCACTAATTCATAGTGATATTTGGGGTCCATCAAGAATAAAAAATGTAACTGGTACTAGGTGGTTTGTCTCATTCATAGATGATCATACTAGATTAACCTGGGTCTTTCTCATGAAAGACAAATCTGAAACAAGCCAAATCTTCAAAAAATTTCAAATTATGATTCAGACACAATTCCAGTCAAAAATCCAAATTCTAAAGTCTGATAATGCTCGGGACTATTTCAATTCCATTCTAGGAGAATTTTTAGTAAAAGAAGGGATAGTTCACTTAAGTTCATGTGTTGACACCCCACAACAAAACGGCATCGCTGAACGGAAAAATAGGCATTTGTTAGATGTTGCTAGATCGCTAATGTTTTCCACAAATGTTCCACAATTCTTCTGGGGGGGAAGCTATTCTTACAGCAGCCTACCTTATCAATAGGATGCCATCTAGGGTACTACAATTCTAAACTCCTTGTCAACTTCTCCTAAAATCCTTTCCAATTACTCGCCTCATCTCCACCATCCCACCAAAAATTTTTGGGTGCTCTGTCTTTGTTCATATCCATCAACAGTATCGAAGTAAACTTGATCCCAGGTCGCTCAAGTGTATCTTCATTGGGTATTCGTCACATCAAAAAGGGTATAAGTGTTACTCTTCGGTCACAAGGAAATTATACAATTCCATAGATGTCACATTTTTTGAAACCCAGTCTTACTACCCTAAAATCGTTATTCAGGGGGAGACTCCAACCCAGGAATATCAATTTTGGACCCTTGAGTCATTTAGTGAGCCATCCATCACCACCAAAAATCCCACACCTCCTGAGTCATTGAATCAATCTTTACCTGCCGAAAATTCCAAGTTCGTTGTTGACTTGCGGGATAATGAGCACATCCAAGAGGAAACGGAGGAAGGAGCACTTTCTCAACAATCCCATGACGCTGAACCGGGTTCTAATCCAGCAACATTCCAGGTGACAATATTCCTCCCACAGATAGTACTGACAATTCTGAGTTAGAAAATAGTATTCTTAATATGCCCATAGCTTGGAGAAAATGAGTTAAATCATGTACTCAGCATCCCATTGGGAACTTTATTTCTTATGATAAGCTATCACCTTCGTTTCGTGCCTTCACTTCTAGCATCACGGAGATACCCATTCCTCGGAATATTCAGGAAGCTTTCAAGTATCCGAAGTGGAAGGCGGCAGTCAATGAGGAAGTTCGGGCTCTGGAAAAGAATGGTACTTGGGCAATTACTGATCTTCCAAGAGGTAAGAAACCAGTTGGGTGTAAGTGGATTTTCACAGTAAAGCACAAGGCAGATGGTAATGTAGAACGTTATAAAGCTCGGTTGATCGCCAAAGGATTCTCCCAATCCTATGGCATTGACTATCAAGAACCCTTTGCTCCAGTTGCCAAGCTCAACACTGTTCGTGTACTTTTATCCTTGGTAGCTAATCTCAATTGGTCACTTCACCAACTTCATGTGAAAAATGCCTTTCTCAATGGTGACTTAGAGGAAGAAGTTTACATGGACATTCCTGCTGGACTTGAGACGACATCAAATTTTAACAAAGTTTGCAGACTCCGAAAATCCTTGTATGGTCTCAAACAATCTCCCAGGGCCTGGTTTGAACGGTTCACTAAGGCAGTGAAAGGGTACGGTTTTGTTCAATGTCAATCCGATCATACATTATTTGTGAAGCACTCCCTAGGAGGGAAATTGGCAATTATCATTGTTTATGTGGATGACATAATTCTAACAGGTGATCATGAAGAGGAAATTGGCTTACTTAAAAAATTCCTAACAAAGGAATTTGAGATTAAAGATCTTGGAAACCTTAAGTACTTTCTTGGAATGGAGATTGCTAGGTCAAAGAAAGGTATAGCAGTCTCACAACGTAAATACGTTCTAGACTTACTAAATGAAATAGGGATGCTAGGATGCAAGCCGGCAGAAACACCTATGGACACAACTATCAAACTGGAAGAAAGTGACGGTAGTGCACCAAGTGATAAAGGGAGATATCAACGTCTTGTGGGAAAACTCATTTATCTTTCTCATACAAGACCAGACATCGGCTTCTCTGTTAGTGTGGTCAGTCAATTCATGAATAATCCAACCGAAAAACACATGACTGTTGTGATCAGAATATTGAGGTACCTAAAAAGGACACCGGGAAAGGGTCTCTTCTTCCAAAGAACAACAAATAAAAAAATTGAGATTTTTTCAGATGCAGATTGGGCAGGTTCAGTGACTGATCGAAGATCAACTTCTGGCTATTGTTCGTTTGTTTGGGGGAACGCGGTTACATGGCGAAGCAAGAAACAGTCAGTGGTAGCCCGTAGTAGTGCTGAGGCAGAATTTCGTGCTATGGCACTAGGTGTCTGTGAGGGAATCTGGTTGAACGGGCTGTTAAAGAATTACGGGTTCCATCTAAGCATCCCATGGTTTTATACTGCGACAACTAAGCCGCCATCAGTATAGCTAAGAATCCGGTTCATCATGATCGAACTAAACACGTGGAGATAGATCGACACTTTATCAAGGAAAAGATTGAAGAAGGAGTTTTTCAAGTAAGCTAGACTCCAACAAACTGTCAAAAGGCTGACATTCTCACAAAAGCTCTTGCTCGAGTTAACTTCGAAGATCTGACGGAAAAATTGAGATTGATTAACATCTACAATGTAGCTTGAGGGGGAGTGTTCGAAATCAAGCTATTGTTAATATAATAATACCAGCTGTATGCTTATATCATTAATATATATTTAATATATATTAGTTAGTGCTTCTCCATCAGATGCTTTGTTAGTGCTTCTCTATCATATGCTTAGTTGTAGTGCTTTGCTTAGTTGTATAGGTAGTGCCTTCTCATCAGATGCTTCGCTTTCGGCTACTTTTTATTTCTATATGTTTTCTTTCATGCTGTAGTATCATAATGATGTTGTATCAGCTCTCCTATATAATGGAGCTTTCTCTTCAGGTTTAATACACATTTTTGAATTACAGAGCGTATTAGCTCTTTCAATCACTCTCTCAATATTTCTTTCAATAATGTTATAATATATGTTGATACATTAATTGATGCATAAAATCCCACCGAAAAAATAATAATTGATATTAATAACTTTTACTTGTATAGGGACAGTGAACAAAAGTAGGAATAAGCGAAGCAAATAAATGTAATATATTTCTTTCAAAATCTTGTTAACAAGTGTCCACAGGCATAAAAAAAAGATAAATTATATGTAAGTTTCGAGATATTTATTATTAAATTTAATAGATTTTTTTTATAAATTTTGAAATATTTTATAAAATTTTTACACACATTTTTTCAATATTAACAAGTGTCGTGTCTTAAAAATATCCCATTGTTGGGATAGAAAATTGGCAATAAATTAGGAAAAATTGCTTATAAATCCCATTTTGGTAAAGGTTACTCCAGTTAGTCCGAAGTGTTTTTTCTTAAACCATTTAGTCCTTTTTCTTTTTGATATAATATATATTTTTGATATATTGTATATGAAATTTACATTTTTGCCCATATTGACTTTATTTTGCAGGTCTCCCAATCTCTCCACCACCCAAATCCCAAATTCCTTTCCCGACGAACCCAGCTGATGATGCGAAAGTAGCCCTAACCGTGGTCTCATTCCTCATCCCCTGGACGAACGACACGACGGTGGTATCGGAGAGAGGCTGCTCTCTGTAGAAGACGGTAGCGGAGATGTCGTCGTAATAGAGAGTGATCTTGTGGTTAGGGTTCCAGGCGGTGAAGCCGACGTCCCAATTGGCGAAGATCGAGGAAGAAGAAATACTGAAATTTGAGAGAGAGAGAGAGTCGACCTGGAATTCCGGGAGGCGAGGGCGGAGGATGAGCCAGACGATGAGAGCGATGGTGGCGGCGATGATGAAGGCGATGGTGGCGGGGATGATGAAGGAGGCGATTAGAATGCTGAAGAGGCGACGGAGGAGGAAGGTGGCGGGTAGGTCGGGATAGGGCTGCACGTAATAATAAGCGGCTTGAGGAGGTGGAGCGGCGTAGGGATAGGAGGCGCCGGCGGCGGGGTAGCCGTTAGTGTTGTTGCCGGATTGCGGCGAAGGGTGAGGATACCCTGCAGCAGGGTAACCTGTGACTGGCCTTGACTGATCTGCCATTCGATATAGAACATTTTTTCCAGTACACACACAGACAAAGCAATACACACACACACAGAGAGAGAGAGAGAGAGAGAGAGAGAGTCGGCAGATGGGGAGATCTACCATTAATGTTGATGATGTTTGATGTTCACCATGTTTGATGAATGATGTTGAAGATGTAATTGTTGTTGGTGATTGTGGGGATATATTTTCTGAGTACCAACACGTGGCAAGGTAAGCCGACGTATCAGCCGAGGTGCCACGTGTCCTGGTCGTGACGCCGAGGTGATCTCGGCAAGGCCGAGGTTATCTCCGAAGATATCAGAATCCGAGATAAGCGGATAAAGGACAAAAGTCCTAGAATGAAGAGGGAACTCAACCTGGATATGGACAAGAGTCCTAGATTGGGAGAAGACTTCAGTTTGGGTAAAGATAAGATTCTTAGAGAGTTTATCCTAATCTTACTGAGAGTCCAAGATTAGCAGTAATCCTGAGTCCATAGAAGTTAGGCTTCTATTGGGACTAGGTTTATGTTGGCTATAAAAGAGAGGCACCCCCATGGGTCTAAGGTATGCTTTTGATACTCAAGCTTGTGAGTTTAGCACTTGATTTATCTTTGAGAGATATACTGACTTGATCGTCGGAGTGCCCCCGGGTGGATTAACCACCGCCAGAATCTTCTCTTTCTGTTACAGGTCAGCCAGGTGCCATCTATTCTGCCGGTGCTCTCCAGCTGGTTACTAAGCGGGCAGTGTGGTCAGAAAATCACCCGCACAATTTGGCGCCGTCTATGGGAAAGAAAGAAGAATAGATGGCTAATGACGGACAGAAGAATCAGATTAGAGACAACGCTCCTGCTGGGAGTGGGAGACCTATCAACCTCAACGTTGAAGGGGACGACCGCAACACAGAAACTCATTACCAGAGTCACAGAGTAAAAGACGCCGGCCAGAATGGTGACGCACCAAAGAAAACAGATTAAAGCGGATGCTACAACGAAGATGACCTCCAGGTATGGAAGGATAGATACCTGCGGAGGAACGAAGACCCTTCCAGAAGGGATGCAAAGACAGGGGGCATGAGCGCTCCCAAGGAGATAACATTCAAGTATAGAAGAGCTCAACTTGAGTGAGCAAATCCCGGATCCTAGATCCCCGAAGACATGATCTCGGCCTAGATGAGTAGGTCCGACAAAAGAAGAGCTCAACCTGAGTGAGCAGATCCAAGATTCTAAAAGATAAGATCTTGGCACCTGAGTCCGAGAAGAGAAGAGCACAATGAGCAGATCTCAGATCCCAGAAGATAAAAAGGAAACACACAAGATCAAACTAAAGTTGGCTAGAATTGAGAAGTATGCTAGGGCCGAGAAGGACATGTCGGGAACAAAGGCGTCGGAACAAGAAAAGAGAAACGGCTCGTCGATGCGAGGCCGAAAATCAAACTCAGGTTGGAGCCATGTAAGATCAATAGAAAAACCAAGGCCGACAACCTCGGCTTGAATTCAACCTCGGCGACAAGGTCGAAGCTACATGTATGATGAGAACCCTGTAGACACCTCATTTTTTACCGACCTTAAGACTCAGACGTCACTGATTGAGCGCTCGGTGATGTTGCATATTGTGCTCGTTCAGAGGTCGCGGAGTCTCGGCCGTGAGCCTTGTCTCTGGACTTCCGGACTCTTTTGTGCTTTGCCTCGGTTTACGAACTAGGCTCTGTTTTCTCATGCCGAAGGGAGGGAGAGGTCTCGTAGATCATCTCTCAGTGGCCGTAGGCTACGTTTCATGGTCGTAGGCCATTTTGCCCGTTTGGAGTCCGATTTCCGGTTTTTCGGAGCCGTTGGTCGTGTGCCTCGGTTCGGGACCGCTTAACCACCTCCGTTTGCTCTGGTTTTTGGCATGCATCTTATTTGCTCCCTTTTGAGGGACACTTTTGCTCGAGAGACCAACTTCGTGGTCGAACATCACTTCCGGTGCCTAACAGTCAGTTTTCGGGGCCTCGGGCTGCGCGTTTCGGCCCCCGAACCTTCATTTTGCATCGGTTTGGGCTCATTTTTGGTGGAGACCTTATTTTCACTGCTAAGGAGGTCGTAGAAGGGTGGGAGGCCAGTAATTGTTCTGACAACCAGTTTTATTCCTCTATCGCCCTCCGCCGCCCGTTTTTCTCACTTGAAAGCCAATGTTGACCACCCTAAGGCCACTTTTTCCGACCCTAAACCACATATTTGTGTTGTACACACCTGGGAGACCACCAATATCACATGGCTGGCCAGTAATTGTGTTTGACCCTTTTGAACCCCTCCAAAAAGTGGACTTTTCTCTCTCCTAGTTTACTTTTTCCAGTTTTTTACCACATGGTTGTGTTGTGCACACATGGGAGGCCACCAATCTGGGGTGGCCGGCCACAAATACTGCTTGAACCTTTTGACCCTTGGCCAGCTGGCCATGGGGAGGGCCGGCCGGTCACCTGCAACTTCAATACCAGGCCGGCCTTGCTCCCTTCCTCTGGTACATTACAAATATGTATTTTGTTTCCCCCCAGATTGTGTATCCGGGGGGCTGCACTTTTGGGGGGAAACTTGAATTCCATTCCCCCCCCTTTTTTTCTCCCTCTTTTGCCTATATAACAGCACCTCCAGCTCCCATCTGAAGGGTTACAAAAATTGCTTTGAGGCTCTTGTATTGATCCTCCCTCTCCTTCTCTTCCAAGCACCAAAACCTCTCAAGTCCTACACCAATTACCCTACACCTCTTAGCACAAGGCCTCCACCCTCCATTCCAGAAGCTTCAAGGCCATTTCCAGAGGTCAAGGGCTCCCAAACTTAGTCCAAGAGTTGTTGAAGCATTGGTCTTCAAGGGTAAGTCTTCTATCCCTCTCTTTGGCCCTATTTTTGCTCAATATATTAGCTCCTCTTTCTTGCATATTTGGGCTCTGACCCTAACTGAAAATAGCATTATTTTGAGCTCCTTTTCATGTTTGTTTAAGGGTCTCTCCCTGTTTGAGGCTTCCTTCTTACACTTGCTTCTTTACCTCTCTTGTATGCCTCTTTTTTGCATAGTATTTTAGGCCTATTTTCAAACTGTTTTGAGCTTGGTTATCAACTGTAAAGTGGCTTATTTTGAGCCCTTCTTAAACATTGTTGAAGGGCTCTTCACTGTTTGAGGGTTCCTTTTGTCACTTGCCTCTTTATCCCTCTTTTGGCCTTACTTTTGCATGTTTTGTTATACCCTTGTGCTTACATTTTTGGGCTCTGGTCCGAACTGTAAATATCCTTATTTTGGTCCCCTCTTCAACTTTGTTGAAGGGCCCTCCTCTGTTTGAGGCCAGCAACCATCACTTGCTTCTTTGTCTCCCTTTTGGCCCATTTCTTGCACAATAGTTTAGCCATACTTGTGTTTGTTTTCGTGGCTTGTTGTAAACTGTAAAGTGATTCATTTTGAGTCCCTCTTCAACTTTGTTGAAGGGCTCTCAGCCATTTAGGGCCAGAAGCTGCTACTTGTTTCATTATCTCTCTCTTGGGGCCATTTTTGCATGTTAACTTAGCCCTATTTGTGTTCACTTTTTGGCCTTGATTAAAACTGTAAACATGCTCATTTTGGGACTGTCTTAATTCTGTCTTCACACTTCATATTCAAATAATGCATGCTTTGCATAGCCATAGGTCATTCCATGTACCTAATTTCATGTTTCAGGTCTCATTCCATGTATCGGGTGCCATGTTTCCAGGTTTCGGGATCATTTTGCATCACATTTTAGTGCTGAAACTTGCATGTTTATATGTCATATTCCATGCCTTGCCATGTCTTGTTAGAGTGGCATTTGTATCTTAGGGTCGGTCTTCGGTTTGCGTACATGTGTGCATGCATTTCGAGTGTCTCATTTTCATCTCGTGGCTACTGATGTGAGTGTGGCTGTGGTCCACTCATGTTGGTGTAAGTCCCTTGTGCATTGTGTATGCCATTTCATTTCATAGCATTGTGTATGCTAGGTTGTATGTTAGCGCATTGTGTATGCCATGTTACCTCGTGCATCGTGTATGCCATTTCATAGCATTGTGCATGTTAGGTTGTATCTTAGTTGCATTCATGCATCTCATGCATACTGCATTGTGCTTGGGATAGGAGTTAGCCCGAGCATGGGAAACGAGGTACGTTTCGTACTTCGAGTGATGGAACGTGTCTCAATTCCCAGTCACCGACACTCCGGATTATCCATGATGGAGTTTAGGTTTTGTTGTGTTTATATGTGCATTCATTTCATATCAAGTCGTGCAAATTGACTCCTCAGCCATCATGCTGTAGACACCCCAGTTTTGACCGTCCTCAAGACTTGGACGTCACCGTTTGAACACCCGGTGATTATCCATGTTTGTGTTCGTTTGGAGTTCCCGGAGGTCTCGGCTACGCGCCTTGCCTCAGGATCTCCAAACTCGACTGTTTAGTGCCTGGTTTTGTACCAAACACTTGTGTTTTGCCTTGGAGGGGCAGGGAATGCCTCGTGAGGCATCCCCACACATCACCGGCCATGGCCAGAGGCCACCGGCTAGTATTTTGTTTCCATCGGCAATATATATTACCGGTCGGCACTATTTTTTGCCGGTCGGCACTCATTTTTGTCAAAATGGAAATTTTGAGCAGCCGACTACTGTTCATCTACTTTATGTAGATATTTTGTGCCAGCTGTGATAGCTGGCACCAACTCTGTTCCCCTCCATACACGTGTATGGAGGGATTTCCCTCTAAGCAAGCTTGTTGTGTAAGATTTGCAAGGGGGACTTCTATAAGAGGAAGGCTCTCCTCCTTCTTCTAGGTTGGCAAGTTTGAAGAGAAAACCAGAGCTTATACATATACATACACTCTCTCTCTATATTTCCCTCTCTCTCCTCCCTTGTGTGTGTTTGGTGGCCTTAAAGTGCATTTCTACCTTAGTTTTGCACTAACACACACACTACTACACCTTACTTCGACTTTGAGGCACTTTGAGGGTTGTTTGTTGAGTTTTTAGACTGGTTTTGATCAAGAGAAGAGGGCTGCATCATCTGTTCTTCAAAAGATCTTCAAGGGTAATCACTTTGCTTTAGTTTCCCCAAACTTGCACTAGTTTTTTACCTGTCTTGCTTGCTGATTTAGGCTTTGTGCATAACATAAAAAAAGCTTATATTTTCATGCTTAAGAACTTTCGTTAAGGGTGTTTTGTGGTTTGAGTTCAAACTCACCCCTTTTAGGCCTTATTTGTCCTTTTTGGTGCTTCCTTTGTAAGGCCTTGTTTGCTTGAGTGTCTTAGCCTTCTCACCACTGAAAACCAGTGGATTTTCAGTGGTGAGGAAGGTGGTTTGAAGTCTTGTATAGGGAAGGGACACCCCTCTCCCTTCATTGCTTCATTTCCTTGCTTTTTGGCTTAAAGGGTAACATGCATGCTTGATTGATTTTGGCCCTTTTTTCAGAGGATTTTGGGTGTTTTTAGGTCACATGTTACCTCTGTTTTTGGTCGGATTTGTGCCCTTTTGCATGCTTAATATACTTGCTTTACATTCCTCTATTTGGCCTAGAAATGTATCTTGTGTTTAGGCCATGATTCTAGCATGTGTTAGCCTAATTTCATGAAGGTGTGGGCATTACTTTACCCTGTTTAAGGCCTGTTGGCCATCTGTTTCAGTCGTGCTTGCCATGTTTGGTGTCATCTCTTTGTATTTTGGCTTGTAAGACTTGAGTATATTGGCCTCTAGCATGCATAGCTTAGACCTTTCCCAATGATTTGGCATCATTTAGGATCATATTTCAGTCCATAAATCATGTTTGTATGTTTGCATATGTGACCTCTTTCATGCTTTGAAGGTGTGCCCTTTTATGCTTAAAAATGAGCTTTGGTGCATACATCTCATTGGAGCCTCTTAAGCTGCCATATCAGTGGGTTTGGAGCCCATTTTGCATGTTAAGTTTCTGTTTTTGCTTGTCTAATTCATGCCATGAATGGTCATGTTAGTGGAAGTAAAGTGTCCCCTTTTTGCGCCTTAGCCTTAAGTCCATTGGCTTGCATGTTGGCATGAGTGTCTGTCCACCTTTTTGGGCACTTTTGGCCACTGTCTTGGGGTGGATTAAGGTCTGCCCCTTTATGGTTTAAGCCCACCATTGCATACTTGTCTCATGTTTGTTGCATGATTGCTTCATTAGGTGTTGTAACATGACATTCCTATTGCTTAAATCGTCCATGTTTGCATTGCATTTGCATCTTGCATGTCTAGCATTGCATACTAGCCATGGTGGTTGCATGGTACTTGGCATGACTTGCATCTCAATCTCATATTGTATCTTTGAGTCATGAGTGCATAACATGCATTGCATTACTTGGTTTGGGGTGTCAAACCAAGTGTGAGGGTTAAGGAGCGTTCATACTATAAGTGATGCAACGCGTCTTAACTCTCGGTCACCGGGGCCCTTGACTTCGACATGATAGGGTCTTGGTCCTCATTTGTGTGTTGCATGCATTTTTACATCAAATGGCAAGCTTGATCACTTAGGCTATCATGCACAATTGATGGCTCGAGAATCGAGGGCCATGCTTCCCTGAGTTCAAAGCATGATGGGGAGCATGACCATGCTCACGTGTGCCTGAAATCCCATGCCATATACTGTCTGTCCTCTGTTGCTGTCAAAACTGTCTTCTGCAGGAAGTTTCTGCCGACCGGCAGCATCCAATGCCGACCGACCATTTGTGAATGGCCGATAACTCCATCAGCAGCCGATGGAAATTACCTATGGCCGGTGGGCATTTCCTCCAGCCGATGGTATTCTACAGTGTGCAAGGAACCTGTCCCAGAACTTTGGAAATTTTTAGAGAAGCAGGGCAATGTAAACAGAGGCGGCAGTGGTATGGTGCGGACTTTCCGGGCGAGACGGGTTCGAGCATGCATCATTCGCACATCCCAAGGCGGGGGCTGTCGCCACCTTTTTTTTTTTGTATTCATTCTGTTAATTAATTAGAAATTCTGTAATAATTTATGCGTTTATTATTCGGACTGTAATATTTATTTGGACCCTCCGAGTGAGGGCAATTGTGTAATAAGTGTGCGTGAGTGTGTGTATGTCTTCCAACCCCACGTCTTTCTTCCCTTTTATTTACCCGCTTATGATGGTAGACTAGGGCATCTTTAAATTAGCATACCTTATGCTATGCATGCGTGCATTCATACATTTGTCTTGCATGCACCGGGTTCGGCGCATCATTCTAACTGCATTTGTATTTCGATTCCAAATTGAATACGTGATTAGTTATAGCATTTCACATGACATTATAGGTTAGTCGAGCCTATTCTAATTGCATCCTGTATGTGTTGCATTAGTCAATTTGACATGAACTAGGACCATGCATGTTGGCTAACTAGTTTATTGTTTTGGCTCGGAGTACTCGGTAAGCATTTATGCTTTAGCATATCTCATGCGTGTGAATGCTATCATGACAGCATGCTTACCATGTGGCTAGATGCTTATGTGATAAACTGTTTGAATGCCTGTGGGTGAAGGTTGGATTTCCTGAGTTGGAAACACTCGTTAAAATCCGTGTTTTAGCCTACTTGCGAGTAGCAAATTCCAAAACATTTTTCCAAGACAAACGGATATGCCATGCTTATTTCCAAATTAGGCAATCTAGTCTATACTTGTTTGCTGTGCGCATAACATAGTAATTTTAGGCTAATAAATGGAATAAGAACACATAATGTTTTCAAAAACGGATATCACGGTTAGTAGAGGCCGATCTTCGGATCGGGCGAGAGGGGGTGCTCATAGCTGACCTTCCCCAATCGTACCCTAGCTCCCGAGCCGAGGCAACTCTGCTGATGACGGACATGTGGCCTTCGGCACCGAGTCAGGGTTTCCTAAATTCTCCCATTTTAAAATATTTAGGTGGCGACTCTGTATCTGGCAAAGCAGTCCATGTTTGGCACTTCTTTCAAAAAAAAAATATGTTTTCTCAAAACGATTTGCCGGATTTGGACTCTTTGGTTCAAGATTAAGAACCGTGACACAAATCGAGTCTGAACTGTAGCACGAGGGCCCCCCTCGCGGGCGCGTCTACACATGCATTGATATGCGTGATTGGTGGCACGAGGGTCGAGGACTACACTCCCTAAAGACTAGTCATGCATACATATGTGAAAATACTTTGCCATGCCCCTTTGTTGCTCTCTGTTGCAGCAAATCAGAAATTGACAACCTTCCGGAGCTTGGCACGCATTCCAAGAACAATTGCAAACAGAGGCAAACCGGGGCATCGCGAGGGATTCTCCGCACAAGGCAACCCAAGCATGCATCATTCATCATCCGAAGCAGAGTCGAGGCAGTCCTTGGCTTGCATGCCAATTTAATGCTTTCCTAGTTAAATTTGTTATCTAATTTGGATTCTGTACATATTTGGACTGTATTATTTATTTGGACTGTACTATTTATTTAGGACTGTATATTATTTTATTCGGACCCTCTGCGCGAGGGCAATGTTGTAATAAGTGTGCGTGTGTGTGATGTATGTCTTCCAACCCCACGTCTTTCTCCCTTTTATTTACCCGCTTATGATGGTGAGATTAGGGCATGTTTCAATTAGCATACAGTATGATAGCATGTTTGCATTCATTTATCTGTCTTGCATGCACCGGGCTCAGCGCATCATACTAACTGCATTGAATTTTCAATTCCAAGTTGAATACATGTTAGTTATAGCATTTCATATGCCATGTCTAGAATAGCCGAGCCTGCTATAGTTGCATTTTTGCATGTGTTGCATTAGGCATTTCTGTATAATTAGGATCATGCATGGATTTCTAATTAGTTTCTGTTTTGGCTTGGAGTACTCGGTAAGTTTTATGCTTTAGCATCCTTGCATGCATGTGAGTGACTGCCATGATAGCATGCTTACCATGAGGCTAATTGCTTATGTGATATAACTGCCTGAATGCTTGTGGGTGAAGGTTGGGTTATTTGGATTGGAACAATTCATCAAATGTGTGTTTTAAGCCCACTAGATAGTGGCAAAATCATGTTTTCTAAGCCCACCTAAGGGTGGCAAATCCACGTCTTAGCCTACTTGCGGGTAGCACCATCAAACCATTTTCAAACAACACAAACATGAAATGTTTTGTTCCAATTCAGGCGATCCAGTCTATACTTGTATGCTGTGCGCATCACATAGTAAATCTAGGCTAATAACCGGAATAAGAACGCATAATGTTTTCAAAAATAGATATCATGGTTAGTAGAGACCGATCTTTGATCGGGCGAGCGGGGGTGTTCACGAAGTGACCTTCCCCAATCGTACCCAAGTTCCCTAGCCGAGGCAACTTTGGTAATGACGGATACGTGGCCTTAGGCAAACGAGTCAGGGTTTCCTAAATTTCCCTAAAATAAAATATTTAGGTGGCGACTCTGTATCTGGCAAAGCAGTCCATGTTTGGCACTTCTTTCAAAAAAATCTGTTTTCTCAAAACGATTTGCCAGATTTGGACTCTTTGGTTCAGATTAAGAACCGTGACAATTTGAGAGTCCTGAACTGTAGTGAGCCCAATATCGAACGGAACTGGGGGACTCGTTCCTCCCGGGGCGTTCGGGGACGTCTACAGTTTCTGGCGACTCTGCTGGGGATTTAGATAACTTGATTCGAACTCATGATATCTGTTTTTGACTACACTTGTGTGTTTCTTTGCATTGCATTTGCATTGGTGCGCCTAGGACACCGTGTTTGCCATCTGCTATTCCTGAACGGTTTGCCGGAGGCTTGTCTTGTCAAGGCATGACCATAAGGCTGACCGATTGTGGGCTCTGCCAGTATGGGAACACAAACCCCGGTTTTACCGGGGCACCCTTTTGACCATTCGACCTAGTGCATATTCGGAATCCATAGTGACCATTCCAAGCTAGGACAGGTTGCTTACCCGATATAGGTTGTTTGAAACCGCTGCGTGCGTAGTGAAACCCTAGCTCCTGACAAAATAGGACAGGGAAACCCTACCCGTCCATAGGGGTGTTTTGGCTCTCAATTATCTGTTATGTGCTTTTAGAGTGCGTCTCTACAAGAATGCATGTATCAGTTTGTAAGTTTGGGCATCAAGCCTGCGGGCACCAGTTCAGTATTTTGGGATTCAGTGTACCTAAGGGTATCAGATTTGAGGCTGAATTTTGGGGGCAGAATTCAGTAGAGGGCACAGTCATCCTGCTACACTCGTATCTGTTTTGGTGAAGTTGAGCTGAGGTGCTATTTGTTTTCTCTTTTGCTAGGGTAGTCCTGGAACCATAGCTTCAGAAGGCTCCGATATCCCCTGAGGTTCATCGAACTTGTGCTGATAGACTTTGTCAGGTCAGAGATTCAGTTCAAGGGTAATCAGTGTTCCTTTGCCAGAGGCAGAGTAAAAGGGCTAGCCAGGCACAAATCACCAGTTCAGCAGTTACCAGATCAGTGGCCTTTATCCACCCCACCAGTGAACAGTCAGGCTGAGGTCTCAGTTTTTACTGTAGGGATAGATACCAGTCAGTTAGATGGATCAGCAGAACACATCAGGGATGGAGGCAATGATGCGCCAGATGCAAGAAAGTATGAAACTCATGCAGCAAGATGCTGTTCGCCAAGCTGAATTCGCCAAACAGAAGGCTGCGGTCATGGCCCAACAGGCAGAGCTAATCACCAGATTGCAACAGCAAAACGGAGCATCTGCTTCGCATCAAGCTCCCCCCCACCAGTAGATCCAATACCCGGGGAGACGCCAAATGTCCAAGAAGGTACGGACATTCCGACTGGGCCGGCTCCGCCCCCAATCTTACCCCAGCTGTCTAAAGCACCAATCAACCCATCGGACTCTCCCTTTGAGTTCGAGGTAGACCATACAGCATTGAAGTTGAGCAAGCTTGAAAAGTTGTTCAAGAAATCCCAGGGGGTAAAGTCCATCCCGGACATTAAGGACGGGTACACCAACGCAGCTGTGACACTGCCGGACAGGTTCAAGATGCCTCACATCGACCGTTTTGACGGGTCAGGAGATCCCATGGTCCACCTGAGTTTGTTTTCAGATGTTCTGCGCCCGATGGGCATAACAAGATTACAGAAGCTTTCCCTTTTTGGCAGGACCCTGTCGGGTATTGCGGCCATCTAGTACGCAAAATTGGAAGATTCAGTGAAAGGAAGCTGGGAGGAGATGGCCGAGGCCTTCGTCGCACAATATTCATACAATACGCAAATCGAGGTCACAACTCGTGATCTTGAGACAACAAGGCAAGAGCCTAAGGAGAGTTTTTTTGATTTCGTAGCCCGCTGGAGGGCCAAGGCTTCAATGATGACCCTGAGGCCTACTGACAAGGACCAGATCAGGATGATTGTGTGCAATCTCCAGCCAAAACTAATGTAGAAAATGATCGTGCTCCCCTTCCCTACCTTTTCAGATTTACATGAGATGGGAGTACAGATCGAGGATGCTATAAAGCAGGGCCTCATTGACCAGGAGAAGGAGCAGCCTAGGAGGGCATTTTCCCGCAGTTCAAATGCAACCACCAGTGGTGATGCAGCTGCAAGATCTTCTGAAGTGGGCATGGTCACCACCACCACATCAAAAAAAGCTACCCCATTCACCGATGCATCCGGAAGTAGCTCACAGACGGCCAAATATCCACCCCGAGTCAAAAGGGTTTTCACCCCACTTTATATGCCTTTGTCAAAGGCTCTAGAGGCCTTAATCCGGAAAGGACATCTGAAACCATTGGAACAACGGCCTTTACCTGATCCTCTCTCTCCAAAGCATGACCATACTAGGTACTGTGCGTACCATCAACAAACCGGTCATGACACTGACAGTTGCTTTCGTCTGCGCCATGATGTACAAGATCTGTTTGACAACAGGGTCATCCCCGCGCCAGTCCAGCAAAGTCTATCGGCACTCGACCAGTGAACCTGTGGGGGATAATGTGATGTGATCGAGGGATGAACCACCTGCGGGCGGCGTTCAGTTTATTTCAGATATGGTGTATGGCAGGCACTGTTTTGAGCATTTGCCAATGCTAGCTTTTGTGCTTTCTGACTTGGGTATTGGGTCAGTCTTGTTGTTTTGTTTTGAGTCTGTCTTTTTGTTTTGAGTCAGTCTCTTTTTGTTTTGGGTCTGTCTTGTTGTATCGAGCCAGTCCTGTTGTATAGGAGTCGGGTGATTCTGGGGGGTGTTACCTCGGGCGTCACCATTTTTTTTTGTGTTTATCTTTTCGTTTTGTTTTGAGTCTGTTTTTGCCAGAGAACCAGTTGTGCCGACAGATTTTGAATGAAACAGCAGTGTTTTTCACGCTCTCGTATTTGCTTCTGCCTTGTGCTAGTTATGCCGGAAGTTCTGAATGAGATGGCAGTATTTGACTAAGAACTCTGCCTTTTCTGTGCCTTGAAGTCATTGTAATAACCTGAGTTTTTCAAAACTTTTTGAACATTGCGATGAAAACAAAGAGGGAGGAATTCCTCGGGATTTGCAAAACTTTGATCAAACTGAGAGAAAGAGAGGCGTGCCAAGCCCTTAATGAATGAAATCGTGCTTGTTAGTGTGAGTACTGAGAAGGACCCTAGCTTTGATCCAAATTGGTTCCACACTATCTTCGGCGCGAGCGATTTGTCGCTTTCTTAAAAACTTTCAAAAACAAAATGTTTTACGCGGTCCTGCGAAGACCTGTGTGGAATTGCTCTTGAGATTGTGCAGCTTAGGATCGATCTCAGCCTCGAGACTCGACTCCTCATTTTCAAACCTTGGACTAGAACTCAGAAAGTTCAAAGGTCAACTACAATGTAAGGCCTGTGTAGCCAGATCCAGAGCAGCCCGTGAATTAGCGGCAACAAAGTCAGATCAAGAAGCTTGCGAAGCTAGATCAGGAACACCCCTCGAACTAGGGGTAAGAATTTCAAATGTACTCGAAGAGTCCAAGATGAAGATCGACAAGAATACCAAACCCCAGATGGGAGGAAAGAAGAAGATATTGTTGAAGGACAACCGAGTTCCTATCCACAAACACTAGGGGGCAAATTCACCCTCCATTGGATGGACTCTTGCATCGTCAGCGAAGAACTGCCATTCTCCTGGATTCAGATGACTTCGGGATCTCAAAACCATTTGACATGGACAAAGCTATACTTTTAAGCCTTGAGAGGCTCGTTGGGCCGAAAACCCGAAAGGGCGGCCCAGGCAAAAGTTAGAGCAAGAAAAGAAGAAAAAGAACAAAAAAAAAAAAGAGAAAAGAACAAAAGAACAAAAAAGAAAGATGCAAAGAAAAGGACAAAAAAAAAATCAAAAAAGGAATGAAAAGAAAAGAAAAGAACACAAAAATTGAAAAAAAAAAAAACATAACTCGCAAGGTTGAAAACCCGCAAAGGGCGGCCTTGGCAAAAGTTAGAGCGCAAAAGGAGAGGTTAAATACCCGAGTGTACCTTAACCTCGAACTACGTAAGGCTTGATTCCCATCTTTGGGATACGTAGGCAACTTCATTCTGAAGTCCAGCCGTAAAACACTTCAAATTGACTGTGCCCATGTAATGGTTTTGATCATCTTTCATTTCTCTGAATCCGAGAATTTGGTTGTGTTCGTCACTCTGAGGACTGACTACAAGGTGCTGCGAGACCATTCAGACAAAGGGGCAACTTTCCGTTGCCATACAAGGCACTGCGGGGCCATTCAGACAAGGGGCAACTTTCCGTTGCCATTCAATACGCTGTGGTGCCGTTCAAACAAGGGGCAACTTTCCGTTACCATTCAATGCGCTGCAGTGCCGTTCAAACAAGGGGCGACTGTCCGTTGCCATGCAGCTCCCCTCAAGCAAGGGGCAATTTTCCTTCGAATCTGAGGTTGTGCATCTCGAGAGTGGGTTCTATGCTCGTTGAGCAGTGGCCGTTTGCAAAAACAGTTCTTGAGAATTTTTACTAAGGTTGACTGAGTTTCTCTCAAAAAACTGTTCCATTTTTCCAAAACTGGACCTTTTTCTTGGACCCAAAAAAGAAAATTTTTCAGTGCTCATAACCTAACTTGCATGATTTCAAATCAGAAAATCGAACAAGCATGTTAATCTAACTCTCACGTCGGTCAAAATTGTTTTAGTCGAAAACCAAAACAAAAAAAGTTGGTCAAAATGATAAACTAGGGGCACAGTTGAGTCAGGTGTTCTGTCTTTTCCCCTTTGTCAAAATACTTGCCAGAAAGGGCACTCTACTTGTCGGAAAGGGCACCGTATTCGCCAGAAAATGGCACAACAAAGGGCAGAAAGCTCTCACATCCTCCAAGCAATGAGGTATCAAGCAAAGTGCGAAGCACGAACTAGAATGGGGCAAGATATTCCACTCCATCATCTGGACAGATCTTATCACGTCCAAACTCCCCAGCAAAGCATCATCAACTGATGTTAGCTGCAGATTTGCTACACACCCAGTTGTAGCGCAACCTTTCCGTGGGAGGAATTCACTAGCTGCGAGCGGAAGAAAGAGAATCTAGCAGAATGCTAGGGGCACGAGCCCACAATTTGCTGTTTATCCATCAACCACCCAGGGGAGGGATGAAAAATGAGAGATTGAAGAATAGAGAGGTGTGCGATGAGAGGAAAAGTGAGAAGAGGGCTTTTTCAGAAAAACAGAGCTTGAGGGTCGAGTGATGTGAGAACCACAAATGAGAGAGGGTGGGAAACACTACCCGGTGAAACAGGCTCCCTGTGCACGTCTGAGTGTCGTGTCTTTTTGTTTTATCTCGATTCTTGTTTTGAGTCGTTTCGAGTGTTACTCGATGTGTCTAGGTTGTGTGCCTTTTATTTCCTTGTTGAGTCGTTTTGCTGTGTTCAGTCGTAGGCTCAATACTTGGTCGAAAACTCATCTCTCAATTTCAAAAATAAAATCATTTTGTGCTCCGAGTGCCGTGCCGTTCTCCACATTTGTACAAAATAGAATTTGTTCTTTCATAAAATCGCAGGATTCAACCCAGGCCATGTGAGAACAGTAGAACCAGGACCTATCTGAAGCTATATATGGTTCCGGATTGCAAAGCAAAAGCAAAAGAGGAAAATGTCGGGTATCTGAGTTTGTTTCAACTTCAGTAAGTTCTAGGACTACATTCCGTGTGTACCTCTTCAGGTCTTGCCAATGCTCCGAAGTATGAATGTACCTTTACCTCAAGCTCAAGATCAAGTCTGCCTCAAGCCAGAATAGGCAATCAGAAGTGCTCTCCTTGAGGACCGTTTCGTGCCAGGGACACCTTGGCTGTGTTTGTAATGAGTTCCTAGAAGACCAACTGCGACGGTAGAAACTAGAGTTCGAATGGCTGTTGCCTAGAACGCAAAGGTTCGGGATTTCCGAGACTAAAGTCTGGTTTAAATACCCAGAGGCGTGTCCTTGGCTTGAAATCTGTATGGAAGCCCCATAGGTTGAGATAGCGTGTATGCACCTCAATTCTGGATACCAAACCAACCTAGTCTGTCACCCCGTTGGAGAATAGGGAAAGTTATGAATATGATCAGGAAAAAAGGCAACGTCCAAAGTGTTCTACGTGAAGGACCCTTGTTAGCATTTCAGAGCCTTTGTCCTGTAAGTTGAAGGTAAGTGTTCAAAGAGCACGAGGGGAGATCCCCGTCAGAGTAGAGTGGTTCATCGCCACTCACCCCATGAGGTGCTTTCTAAAGCGCCGCTTTGTCCATTTATTGCTTTCCTTAAGCATCATGCATTGTAATGCATTGTACCTATCAAGTTTCTTCCTCAATCACGCACGATATTGTACGTACGGTTCATTCAAAGAAGTTCCGTTTGAGATCCTTTATTTAGTGTATCAATCACACTTCATTCAGTTAGTGTATCAATCACACTTCATTTCTTTAGTGTATCAATCACACCTCATTCACCCTTAGTGTATCTATCACACTTTCTGCGTTCGCTTAGTGTATCAATCGCACTTCATTTATTTAGTATATCAACCACACTCTCTTCACTTAGTGTATCAATCACACTTCTTTCATTTTGTGTATCTATCACATACATTCTCGTTTAGTGTATCAATCACACTTCATTCATTTAGTGTATCAATCACACTTCATTCATATAGTATATCAATCATACTCTATTCACATAGTGCATCTATCACACTTTGTGTTCATTTTCAGTATATCAATCATACTCTGTTCACATAGTGCATCTATCACACTTTGTGTTCACCTTTAGTGTATCAATCACACTTCATTCACTTTTAGTGTATCAATCACACTCTGTTCACATAGTGTATCAATCACACTTCATTCACTTTTAGTGTATCAATCACACTCTGTTCACATAGTGCATCTATCACACTTTGTGTTCACTTTTAGTGTATCAATCACACTCTGTTTACATAGTGCATCTATCACACTTCGTGTTCACTTTTAGTGTATCAATCACACTTTGTTCACATAGTGCATCTATCACACATCGTGTTCACATTTAGTGTATCTATCATACTCTGTTCACATAGTGCATCTATCACATTTTGTGTTCGCTTTTAGTGTATCTATCATACTCTGTTCACATAGTGCATCTATCACACTTTGTGTTCGCTTTGTGTGTATCAATCACACTTTGTTCACATAGTGCATCTATCACACTTTGTGTTCGCTTTTAGTGTATCAATCACACTCTGTTTACATAGTGCATCTATCACACTTTGTGTTCGCTTTTAGTATATCCATCATACTTGTTCACTAAGTGCATCTATCACACTTTGTGTTCATCCTTTAGTGCATCTATCACACTTTGTGTTCGCTTTTAGTGTATCAATCACACTCTGTTCACTTAGTGCATCTGTCACACTTTGTGTGTATCAATCACACTCTGTTCACTTAGTGCATCTATCACACTTTGTGTGTATCAATCACACTCTGTTCACATAGTGCATCTATCACACTTTGTGTTCACCTTCAATGTATCAATTACACTCTGTTCACTTAGTGCATCTATCGCACTTTGCATTTACTTTTGTATAATCCATCATGCTTTGCTTCACATAGTGCATCTATCACACTTTGTATTCACTTTTAGTGTCTATCACACTTTGCTTCATATAGTGTATCCATCGCACTCGCTTCACATTATGCTCATTTTGTGTATCTATTACGCGTTCACTTTGTGTATCCATCACACACGTTCGCTTAGTGTATCAATCACACTTTATTCATATAGTGTATCCATCACACTCTCTTCACTTTTGTATATCTATCACACATGCTCGCTAAGATTGCATCATAACTGCATGAAATGTAGTTTGATTTGCCTTCCCGTTTAAAACTGTCGCATTTATTGTGAATATTTGCTTCGTTACAGTTTTATTTACATGATCCTTACTGTATGAAATGTAGTTAGATTTGTATATGCTTGCTGCATTTGCATGATCATTGAGATACGTCCGGCTTTGTGCATTTCATTTTGCATCTTGCCCTATGCCTGCGGGCATATTTCTTTGTTATCTAGTATGTTTGTCTAAGTCTTCGGCCTTGTCAAAAATGGGTCGTCTCTGGGCTTTGACATTCACTCCCGTCACTTACAACTTTCGAGTTCTGTCAAAGAGGGGCAACTGTAGACACCCCATTTTTTACCGACCTTAAGACTCAGACATCACCGATTGAGCGCTCGGTGATGTTGCATATTGTGCTCGTTCAGAGGTCGCGGAGTCTCTGCCGTGAGCCTTGCTTCCGGACTTCCGGACTCTTTTGTGCTTTGCCTCGGTTTGCGAACCAGGATCTATTTTCTCTATTTTCTCTTCCCGAAGGGAAGGAGAGGTCTCGTAAATCATCTCTCAGTGGCCGTAGGCTACGTTTCGTGGTCGTAGGCCATTTTGCCCGTTTGGAGTCCGATTTCCAGTTTTTCAGAGCCGTTGGCCGTGTGCCTCGGTTCGGGACCGCTTAACCACCTTCGTTTGCTCCGGTTTTTGGCATGCATCTTATTTGCTCCCTTTTGAGGGACACTGAGGCTCGAGAGACCAACTTTGTGGTCGAACACCACTTCCGGTGCCTAACAGTTAGTTTTTAGGGCCTCGGGCTGCGCGTTTCGGCCCCCGAACCTTCATTTTGCATCGGTTTGGGCTCATTTTTGGTCGAGACCTTATTTTCACTGCTAAGGAGGTCGTAGAAGGGTGGGAGGCCAGTAATTGTTCTGACAACCAGTTTTATTCCTCCATCGCCCTCCGTCGCCCGTTTTTCTCACTTGAAAGCCAATGTTGAGCACCCTAAGGCCACTTTTTTCGGCCCTAAACCACATATTTGTGTTGTACACACCTAGGAGGCCACCAATATCACATGGCCGGCCAGTAATTGTGTTTGACCCTTTTGAACCCCTCCAAAAAGTGGACTTTTCTCTCTCCTGATTTACTTTTTCCAGTTTTTTACCACATGGTTGTGTTGTGCACACATGGGAGGCCACCAATCTGGGGTGGCCGGCCACTAATACTGCTTGAACCTTTTGACCCTTGGCCAGTCGGCCATGGGGAGGGCTAGCCGGCCACCTGCAACTTCAATACCAGGCCGGCCTTGCTCCCCTCCTCTGGTACATTACAAATATGTATTTTGTTTCCCCCCAGATTGTGTATCCGGGGGGCTGCACTTTTGGAGGGAAACTTGAATTCCATTCCCCCCCTTTTCTTCCCCCTCTTTTGCCTATATAACAGCACCTCCAGCTCCCGTCTGAAGGGTTACAAAAATTGCTTTGAGGCTCTTGTATTGATCCTCCCTCTTCTTCTCTTCCAAGCACCAAAACCTCTCAAGTCCTACACCATTTACCCTACACCTCTTAGCACAAGGCCTCCACCCTCCATTCCAGCAGCTTCAAGGCCATTTCCAGAGGTCAAGGGCTCCCAAACTTGGTCCAAGAGTTGTTGAAGCATTGGTCTTCAAGGGTAAGTCTTCTATCCCTCTCTTTGGCCCTATTTTTGCTCAATATATTAGCTCCTCTTTCTTGCATATTTGGGCTCCGACCCTAACTGAAAATAGCATTATTTTGAGCTTCTTTTCATGTTTGTTTAAGGGCCTCTCCCTTTTTGAGGCTTCCTTCTTACACTTTCTTCTTTACCTCTCTTGTATGCCTCTTTCTTGCATAGTAGTTTAGGCCTATTTTCAAACTGTTTTGAGCTTGGTTATCAACTGTAAAGTGGTTTATTTTGAGCCCTTCTTCAACATTGTTGAATGGCTCTTCACTGTTTGAGGCTTCCTTTTGTCACTTCCCTCTTTATCCCTCTTTTGGCCTTACTTTTGCATGTTTTGTTATCCCCTTGTGCTTGCATTTTTGGGCTCTGGTCCAAACTGTAAATAGCCTTATTTTGGGCCCCTCTTCAACTTTGTTGAAGGGCCCTCCTCTGTTTGAGGCCAGAAACCATCACTTGTTTCTTTGTCTCCCTTTTGGCCCATTTCTTGCACAATAGTTTATCCATACTTGTGTTTGTTTTCGTGGCTTGTTGTAAACTGTAAAGTGCTTCATTTTGAGCCCTTCTTGAACTTTGTTGAAGGGCTCTCAGCCATTTAGGGCCAGAAGCTACTACTTGCTTCATTATCTCTCTTTTGGGGCCATTTTTGCATGTTAACTTAGCCCTATTTGTGTTCACTTTTTGTCCTTGCTTAAAACTGTAAATATGCTCGTTTTGGGACTGTCTTGATTCTGTCTTCACACTTCATGTTCAAATAATGCATGCTTTGCATAGCTATAGGCCATTCCATGTACCTGTTTTCATGTTTCGGGTCTCATTCCATGTATCGGGTGCCATGTTTCCATGTTTCGGGATCATTTTGCATCGCATTTCAGTGCTAAAACTTGCATGTTTATATGTCATATTCCATGCCTTGCCATGTCTTGTTAGAGTGGCATTTGTGCCTTAGGGTCGGTCCTCAGTTTGCGTGCATGTGTGCACGCATTTCGAGTGTCTCATTTTCATCTCATGGCTACTGATGTGAGTGTGGCTATGGTCCACTCATGTTGGTGTAAGTCCCTTGTGCATTGTGTATGCCATTTCATTTCATAGCATTGTGTATGCTAGGTTGTATGTTAGCGCATTGTATATGCCATGTTACCTCGTGCATCGTGTATGCCATTTCATAGCATTGTGCATGTTAGGTTGTATCTTAGTTGCATTCATGCATGTCATGCATACTGCATTGTGCTTGGGATAGGAGTTAGCCCGAGCACGGAAAACGAGGTACGTTTCATACTTCGAGTGACGGAACGTGTCTCAATTCCCAGTCACCGACACTCCGGATTATCCATGATGGAGTTTAGGTTTTGTTGTGTTTATATGTGCATTCATTTCATATCAAGTCGTGCAAATCGACTCCCCGGCCATCATGCATCGATATGCGTGATTGGTGGCACGAGGATCGAGGACTACACTCCCTGAAGAGTAGTCATGCATACATATGTGAAAATACTTTGCCATGCCCCTTTGTTGCTCTCTGTTGCAGCAAATCAGAAATCGGTAGCATTCCGGAGCTTGGCACGCATTCCAAGAATAATTGCAAACCGGGGCATCACGAGGGATTCTCCGCACAAGGCAACCCGAGCATGCATCATTCATCATCCAAAGCAGAGTCGAGGCAGTCCCTAGCTTGCATGCCAATTTAATGCTTTCCTAGTTAAATTTGTTATTTAATTTGGATTCTGTACATATTTGGACTGTATTATTTATTTGGACTGTACTATTTATTTGGGACTGTATATTATTTTATTCGGACCCTCTACGCGAGGGCAATGTTGCAATAAGTGTGCGCGTGTGTGATGTATGTCTTCCAACCCCACGTCTTTCTCCCTTTTATTTACCCGCTTATGATGGTTAGATTAGGACATGTTTCAATTAGCATACAGTATGATAGCATGTTTGCATTCATTCATCTGTCTTGCATGCACCGGGCTCGGCGCATCATACTAACTGCATTGAATTTTCAATTCCAAGTTGAATACATGTTAGTTATAGCATTTCATATGCCATGTCTAGAATAGCCGAGTCTGCTATAGTTGCACTTTTGCATGTGTTGCATTAGGCATTTCTGTATAATTAGGATCATGCATGGATTTCTAATTAGTTTATGTTTTGGCTTGGAGTACTCGGTAAGTTTTATGCTTTAGCATCCTTGCATGCGTGTGAGTGACTGCCATGATAGCATGCTTACCATGAGGCTAATTGCTTATGTGATATAACTGCCTGAATGTCTGTGGGTGAAGGTTGGGTTATTTGGATTGGAACAATTCATCAAATGTGTGTTTTAAGCCCACTAGATAGTGGCAAATCATGTTTTCTAAGCCCACCTGAGGGTAGCAAATCCATGTCTTAGCCTACTTGCGGGTAGCACCATCAAACCATTTTCAAACAAACAAACATGAAATGTTTTGTTCCAATTCAGGCGATCCAGTCTATACTTGTATGCTGTGCGCATCACATAGTAAATCTAGGCTAATAACCGGAATAAAAACGCATAATGTTTTCAAAAATAGATATCATGGTTAGTAGAGGCTGATCTTTGATCTGGCGAGCGGGGGTGCTCACGAAGTGACCTTCCCCAATCGTATACAAGTTCCCGAGCCGAGACAACTTTGGCGATGACGGACACGTGGCCTTAGGCAAACGAGTCAGGGTTTCCTAAATTTTCCCAAAATAAAATATTTAGGTGGCGACTCTGTATCTAGCAAAGCAGTCCATGTTTGGCACTTCTTTCAAAAAAATCTGTTTTCTCAAAACGATTTGCCGGATTTGGACTCTTTGGTTCAGATTAAGAACTGTGACAATTTGAGAGTCCTGAACTGTAGTGAGCCCAATATCGAACGGAACTGGGGGACTCGTTCCTCCCGGGGCGTTCGGGAACGTCTACAAACCCAAGTGGATTTTAAGTTCACACTGAGGGGGCAGAGAGAAGAAGAATGCGTTTACCACTTGTTGAAATTTGTAGCAATTTACAAGTTGGTTAAACCGATATGATGTTTACTGCTTGTTGAAATTTGTAGCAATTTACAAGTTGAAGTTAAACCGAAGTAATGCTTAACACTTGTTGAAATTTGTAGCAATTTACAAGTTGAAGTTAAGCCAAGATAATTGTTTATCTTCACTTGTTGAAATTTGTAGCAATTTACAAGTTGAAGTTAAGCCGAGATAATTGTTTATCTTCACTTGTTGAAATTTGTAGCAATTTACAAGTTGAAGTTAAACCGAAGTAATGCTTAACACTTGTTGAAATTTGTAGCAATTTACAAGTTGAAGTTAAGCCGAGATCATTGTTTACCTTCACTTGTTGAAATTTGCAGCAATTTACAAGTTGAAGTTAAACCGAAGTAATGCTTAACACTTGTTGAAATCTGTAGCAATTTACAAGTTGAAGTTAAGCCGAGATCATTGTTTACCTTCACTTGTTGAAATTTGTAGCAATTTACAAGTTGAAGTTAAGCCGAGGTCATTGTTTATCTTCACTTGTTGAAATTTGTAGCAATTTACAAGTTGAAGTTTAGCCGAGATCATTGTTTACCTTCACTTGTTGAAATTTGTAGCAATTTACAAGTTGAAGTTAAGCCGAGGTCATTGTTTATCTTCACTTGTTGAAATTTGTAGCAATTTACAAGTTGAAGTTAAGCCGAGATCATTGTTTACCGTCACTTGATGAAATTTGTAGTAATTTACAAGCTGAAGTTAAGCCGATATATATTGTTTAACACTTGTGGAAATTTGTAGCAATTTACAAGTAGATCATTGTTTAGCACTTGTTGTAACTTAAGAAAAGTTTACGAAGTTGAGATTAAACTAGTATATATTTATCCTTGTTGAAATTTGTAAGCAATTTACAGGACAAGTACTTGCCGAAGAAAAACGTCAGGTGGCATAACCGAGGTGTGTCACCCGAGAAGATTGCACAAAGAAGGAAAAGTACATAAGTCATGCAAAATATTCTAAGTATAGAATCATGCAAAAGCAGTTAGAAGAAAATTAAGACAGAATTCATGGTGATTGACACGCCCTCGCCATACAATATCGTCTTGGGAAGGCCATGGTTGCATGCAATGGGGGCAGTTCCCTCAACATTGCACCAACTACCGCGGTTCCCAACAGAACATGGGATTGAAGAAGTCAGAGGGGATCAACTGCAGGCGGAGAATTGTTCCATAGCAGCAATGAAATCCACCTGCAGCATTCGAGAACCAGAGAAGGCAGAGATTGAAAATGAGGACATAGAGGTACTAGATGATGTCGGCAAGGAGCCAGCCGAGAGGAGTGAAGAGGCACTGAAAATCCTTGTCCAGGAGGGGGATGAAGAACGCTTCTTTCTTCTCGGCTCAGGCTTAGCCGAAGAAGAAGAAAGAGAATTGGAAGCTTTTTTTTAGAGCAAACATTGAGGTATTTACTTGGACACCTTACGAAATGCCTGTCATTGACCCCGAGGTCACTTGCCACCAACTGAACGTCGACAGGTCGGCCAAACCTGTAATCCAATGAGCAAGAGGACCGACGTTGATTGACGTCGAAGTAGTAGAGGAAGAAGTAGACAGACATCTGGATCCTAGGGCCATCCGAGAAGTCAATTACCCGACATAGCTACCAAATACAGTGGAAGAATGAATGATAATCAAGGAGCAAGGAATGTTAACATCGGCCAACAAACAGATATTTTTCAGAAGCAAAAAAGGTTGCATATGCAAAGAACAAAAGTACAAATATGAAGACCCTAAGGACTAGGGACTAGGGTAAGAACGTCGGACTAATCTACTACAACGGTTGACGGTGGTTCAGCATTGGCAGTCAGTTGGGAAAGCTTCTTTACCATTATCTCGGCAACAATTTCAAGAAGGGACGTGGTTCTAAGACTATGCAGAAAACAAAAACGAAGGCAAGAATCTGGAAATACAACAAGAAAAACAAAAAGAGAAAAAACAGAGTCAAGAAGATGACAAAGTTCAAAGAATAAAGCCAAGTACACAGGCACTAAGTAAGTATGTGAAGAACAAGAAAGTAATGAACCAGACATGATGCTAGCAACAGAAAGCGGATATGACAAGAACAGTTCCAGGCATTTTAGCAATAAGAAATCAAAAACTTGAAGACAGACGAGAACAGAAGGCCACAGATAGAAAATAAACAAATTCAAAGTAAATCAGAAGAGTTATGAAAGATTGAGCTTAATAAAAAAGTGAGAATTTATGAACCTACCAAATGAACGCCGATATAAAGATCGTCGGAGTCAAATAGGTGACTGGAAATCAGGAAACCCACCGGAGAGTGTGAACGGAGCAGTTGCAGAAAAAGAGATCAATGAAGGATTAGGGATATTTTTTTGAAAAGGTAAAAGTTTTAGCACAGAAAGCACATGAATGAATGCAAAATGAGAAGACAAAAGGAACGAGAGAAAGCTTTGTTGAAAACTCAAAAAAAACGACAAAGGAATTGTACCTTGGGTGACGTACCTGTCAGACAGCGTACGCAGAAACGACGCAAACCTAATAAGCACGTACAAGCAAGTAAGGGATGAACGTATGAACAAAACGGTTGAGGAGCGTATACATGGTAGCTCATACGCAGTTGCAAAGCTTCTAGAGTTTACAAATTGATGGAACCATAAACCTCGGCTAGAAGATGCGATCTCAAGTAGCCTGGAAGGCATGAATCTTGATACTTGACACAAGTGGACAGCAAAGTCCATGGAACATTGAGGTCGGCAAGTTTGATCTCGGACAGAGGGGCACAGATGAACGAACAGTGTAAGTTCCATCACCTCAGAATGCTGAGGTAATAGAACCTAGAAGGCAGTTGTGGGGATATACTTTCTGAGTACCAACACGTGGCAAGGTGACGCCGACGTGTCAGCCGAGGTGCCACGTGTCCTGGTCGTGATGCCGAGGTGATCTCAGCAAGGCCAAGGTTATCTCCGAAGATATCGGAATCCAAGATAAGCGGATGAAGGACAAGAGTCCTAGAATGAATAGGGAACTCAACCTGGATATAGACAAGAGTCCTAGATTGGGAGAAGACTTCAATTTGGGTAAAGATAAGACTCTTAGAGAGTTTATCCTAATCTTACTGGGAGTCCAAGATTAGCAGTAATCCTGAGTCCATAGAAGTTAGGCTTCTATTGGGACTAGATTTATGTTGGCTATAAAAGAGAGGCACTCCCATGGGTCTAAGGTATGCTTTTGATACTCAAGCTTGTGAGTTTAGCACTTGATTTATCTTTGAGAGATATACTAACTTGATCGTCGGAGTGCCCCCGGGTGGACGAACCACCGCCGGAATCTTCTATTTCTGTTGCAGGTCATCCAGGTGCCATCTATTCTGCCGGTGGTCTCCAACTAGTTACTAAGCGGGCAGTGTGGTCAGAAAATCACCCACACAGTGATGTTGAAGAATAATGTTGAAGATGTAGTTGATGTTGGAGAATAATGTTTGATGAATAATGTTGAAAATGTAGTTGATGTTGGTGATGTTGAAGGATAATGTTGAAGATGTAGTTGATGTTGGAGAATAATGTTTGATGAATGATGTTGGAGAATAATGTTGAAGATGTAGCTGATATTGGTGATGTTTGATGTTCACAATGTTTAATGAATAATGTTGAAGATGTAGTGATGTTGGTGATGTTTGATGTTTGATGACGTTGCTGATGTTTGATGATGTTGATGATGTAGTTGATGTTTGCTGATGTAGTTAATGCTTCTGATGTTCAAAAAGTAGGGAAATCATAAAAAGGCCTATAGTAAGCTTTTTGGGTATTTTTATCATTACAACATTAGTAAAAACTTACATTTATCCTCCATCAAAAAAATATTGCGTGTTAAATAAATGGGCATATACGTAATTAACATTCAAATAGTTCTTATTAGTCTATAAAATAAAAGGCATGACCAAATAATTTAACAAATTAAGATTTGAGATTTATTGATATTTTACCCATAAAATTATCTGACTATGCAATGTACATGTAGTGTAAAAAATAAAAATAATAATAATAATAAACGATCACTTGAGAGAGCTCTGCCAACCGATAAAAGTTTGTGCAATTGTTTTTAATTTAATTTTACGTACTTTATCTCATTATTTTTATAACATGTTAATTTTAATTAAAAGAAAAAAAAATAGCTGGAAATTATTTTTGTTTGGTTGAATTTTTAAAATTTATTTTGAAAAATTAGAAATTAATTTGACAAAAATAAATACAAAAAATATGTTTTTAAATTTTTAAAAGTTACGTTTTTACCAGGAAAAAGTCATATAAAGAAGGTGAAAATGAATGTCAGAGAGAGGGAGAGGGGGGAAAGGCTACAATGGAGGGAAAGCAACAAAGGTGTTTTCGTCTTATTATAAGAAAAATATTATTTAATTTAGACAAATTTTAAATTTTACTATTTTCTATATTAAATAATTGTACCTCTGTAATGGCTCATTGATATATTTGCTAGGGCACATGTTAACAAAAGTCATTTTGACAAAAAAAAAAAATTGTTAACAAGTGCACTTATTAAGAATGGAAAATATATTGCTTCATAATTCAAAATTTTGAAGGCTCGAGTAGCCCAAATACCAAAACAACGTCGTTTTGGCCTCTCTTTTTTTTCCTCCTCTCTTTTCTCTCTGAAACAGAGAAGGGGAGAAGAAAGAGGGAGGAAGAGAGAAGAGGAAGGGGGAACAGAGCACCCACCGGTGCCGTCATCACCGTTGCAAATCCCTTCACCCACCAGCGCCGCCATCACCATCGCCCATTGCGACCCTCCTCCTTGTGTATACATACATAGATCTATGTATATCTCTCTCTCTCTGTTCTCCCTCTCTTCTTTTCTTCTTCCTCCTCTCCTTATTTTCTCCTTATTCTTTCTACTCTCCTCTCAATCTCTTTGTTCTTTCTCTTTTCTTTTCTTTTCCTTTCTCTTCTTTCTTCTTTCTTCTTTCTAGATTGTTGGCTGGCCGGAAGAGGAAGGAAAAAGAGAGGGGGAGGAAAAAAAATGATTTTGATTTGAGTTTGGATTCAGAAAAAATAGACGAAGAAAATGAAAGAAGAAGAGGAAGAAGAGGGGGGAAGAAAGAACAAAAGGAAAAGAAAAAAAAGTTGTCAAAATGACGCCGCTTTGGCACCTTGAGGCATTTCAGCCACCATTATCTAATACGATTGTTAGGAATGTATTAAATGCTAAGCCCATTATCATATTAAAAACAAAACAAAACAAAAACAAAAATGCTAGAGAGTCCAAAAATTCTATCAAAAGTTTTACCAAATGTCTCACATGGTTGTGGGACCCACATAGGAACCACATTGTGTGGGTCCCACACAGACATTTGGTAAAACTTTTGATAGAATATTTGGGGTCTCTAGCATTACTCAAACAAAAAAGAAGTTACAAATATACAACACAAAAACATATATGTTTTTCTGACAAGACCAAACTACCCTTTTACGTATTTATTTTTATTTTATCTTCTATCTTTTAACTTTTCATTTCCTACCCGGATATTCTTTCATGAATTAACAAATTAGATAAATAGTTAGCAAAACTGTAAAATACATCAAAAATACTATTTTCTCTTAATAAAGTGGTAGAAAACGAGGCACATAACAAAGGGTTAAAGAGTTATAAGAAGAAGAAGAAAAAATCACACATTTTTATACGTTTATTAATATTTTATTTTTGAAATATGTAAAAAAATGTATTAATATTCTAATATTATTGGTGTGTCTCACCACTTGCTAAATATTTATCTAATATATTAATTTGTGAAAGAATATCTGTGTAGGAAATGAAAAGATAAAAAAATAAAATAAAATAAAATAAAAGATAAAATAAAAATAAATACATAAACGGGTAGTATTTAATGCATTCTTATGACAGTTGTTAACAAAATCTTTTTAAAAATAATTTAATTTTTTGATTATATAATTTTAATAAAAAATTTAAGAATCACAATGATGTGTGTGTAATATTTTTGAAAGTATAAACAAATCTTTTATTTTTAAGTGATAAAATAAAAACTTGTCATATTATTAAATAAGATTTTATGTATAATTATTTGCTTTGTATAACACTACTCAATTTTTTGAAAATTTCGCACCTCATCCTAGTGGAAGCTAAGCACTTGAAAAACGAGGCTTCTTTTGGAAATCTCAGTCAAAAGTCATCTTTTAATTTATTTTTAGTCACATTACTTCTCATATAAAACAGTAAAAAAAATCAAAAAATTAATTTTTAACTATCTTCTCAAAACACCCTTAAAATACACCTTTCTAATTGCAAATTAGTTCCTTCCACGCTAGTGGAGTCCTGAAATCAAAGGAAATATAAGGGAAAAAAAAAAAAATAAACTCACTTTCAAACCCTTTTGAACCCTCCATTTTTTGAAAATTCCTTCCTAGCCCTCAAGCCAACCCCTGCCAGCTCCTTTCAAGAATTAAACAAACATTTTTTATTATTTTATTTAGATTTATATTGAAATTGTTAGAAATTGGGCGCCCATGTGGCATGACCCTTAGAACCTTTTGAACCTCATCCAAATGGGTTTTGAATTTAAATTCAAACCTATTTGGATGAGCCACTCAGGATATATATCTATCATATCATGATATGGATAGATGATATAGATATCAGATATTATCTCATTTAACCAATGGATAAATGAGATAAATATAATATATATCTGATATATGGTTATGGGTAACCAAGAGAGAAACAACGTATGTTTTGTTTCTACCCATGATACTAACTCTCTCCCAAAAATAACGATAAAAGTCATTTTGCACTGTGGTTTGTGTGGGTGATATTCACCATTGTAATATCACTCCACTGCTGGGATTGATTGATTGAGTATGGAAGCACGTGATTTATCCACGAGGTTTTAGATCAAACGAGGTATGATCTAAACACTTTATTCCGCTGCATGTTTTGTGTTTTGATTTACATTGGTATCAGAGCCATTAATGGATATTTTCGTGCTTTCTTTTATCATATGTATATTTATAAAAGATAGTGAGATCCAAAATATTTCATTTTTATGATCATTAATGTCATTTTTAAGAGCATAAATGATTTTATTTTGGAAAAAGGAGTCCGAAAGTACAAAAATCGGACCAGTCAGTACCCTGGAAGGCGGCGCGTGGCATTCACGCGCCACCACGCCGCAGCCACGCGCGCCCACGCGCGCCCACGCGCTGTCACGCGCCATCACGCGCGCGTCGGCGGCGTTGTCCACGCACGCGCGCCGCGTGCTGGAGCCGAGCGCCGAGTCGATGGCTGGAGCCGAGCGCCGAGCCGCGGCTGAGCCGTGCGACGAGCCGCTCCTTGAGCCGAGTTGCGCTGAGCCGCGAGCCGAGCCGAGCCGAGCCGTTTTTCCCGCCTGGCTTGGCTCTAAGGCTCTGTTTGTTTGTTTTTTAATTCTGAATTGCGTTAATTGGCCATAATTTATTCGTTATAGCTTTGTTTTAAGCATGGTTGGTACCCTTAGACTCAGAATTAATTTTTCTACATTCTATAAAATTTTGAAAATTTTACGAAAATAAAAAATATTTTTTCTGTGTTAATAATTCATTTTTTATGCTTTAAAATGATGCTGGTATTGCATAAATAATTTTCTGGGGTTGAAATTTTTATTGTGGACTTCTGAAATGTTTTAATATCTACTGGTAATATTGTCTCATTTTATTAGTTTCTGGATTTTTTATTTGTAATTTTATGTGTATTTATTAGTCATTTAAAATTCCAGAATATTTCAGAAAAATTTCAGAATATTTCAGAACAATGTACATTTTAATTATGGCATAATCTGAATATTGTTTCTGTTTACTAGTTTCTGAATTTTTTATTTCTAATTTTATGTGTGTTTAATTAGTTATTTAAAATTCTAGAAAATACCAGAAAATTTCAGGATGATGTACTTTCTGTTATGGCATAATTTAAATATTGAATACAGCATATTTTTTTGGATTTGTAATATGTTGTAATTAGAAGAGCATGATTATTTATTTATTTATTAGAATTCCATTATTAAATAAATATAGCATGAGTTATTTGTAGATTTACATTAAAATGCTATTGTATGGAATTTATCATGCTTTGTATATGCCATAGTCAGTGGGAGGTTATTCGGTTGAGAGAAATCTTTGTAGATTAACTCCCGAAAACCAATATTTTGCGCATAAATTAAACTAAATTTTGGATAATTGTCACTTGTGGCGCAAGAGATGATTACGAGCATAGCGGATTTTCGATCTTGCGACTTGTGTAATATTGTCACTATTTAATTTAGATTTTTGCGGCAAAATTATATTATGCTAATCAAATTAATCCCAATGCGAATTTCTCTCTAAATTGATTTAGCTTATGGAAGTTAATTTGGTTGACCTAAACTTAGTAGAGATGTTCAAATGTGAACAAACTAATCCCATTCTTTAGATGAGAAAAAGTCTTGGAGACTTTAGGTCAAACCTTAATTGAGCCAAAGTAAGGAAACATGACTCAAAGTCGCCGTGTTTTTGTTGCCTTGTTTGGCACAATAAAAACTAATGCGTGCGCTATAGTTAGCGGCACGCTACATAGTTTTGGTTGGCGAGTTTTGGAGTTATGAAATTAGTAAGCCCTCAATAGATCTGTATATGATCTTGACTAATGAGCTGCGCGGATTGACTTTGTAATTTGACTTGTAAATAATGTTACATCATTGGATGAAGTAACATTCAAGAGTCACGTCATCCAAGAAATGCGAGCTTAAATAAATTAGTCATTAAGTGTAAGACGAGTAGCCAGTACGAACAGTGTTTTGCTCTCTACCCAATTATTGGGAGTGGATTGAGCGAAATTTCATGCACTATAATAGTGTGCGTTGAAATATCACGTGAAGTTAAAAGATTAGCGCTTAGAAGCTGCAAAATCTATTAACACTGAGTGAAAAGATTAGCGCTTAGTGGCTGCAAAATCTATTAGCATTGCCAACTTGTCTAAGTGTGGACACTTACTGTTTCCACACTTGAGTGTGAAACATGGATGAGGTGCTTCTTTGTGTGATTCCTTTACTAGGCTAACGTTTTGAATAACATTTACCACTAAGCGCAAACGTTGCAGCATAGTAATGAAAAGGTTAAGGCTGACAAGGTTGTTATGACTCTAAGAATTTAACGCATCGCTTGTAAGAGCATTGTGTTGAATTAGACTCTTTAGCCTAATTCGCGCTTAAGTTACTTCAGGAGCTATCATAGTTGATAGCTTATTCTCTCCTTCTTGTGGATAGTAGAATTAATTGCAAGTAACTATGAAGCGAGAAATAGAGATGGCAACAGGAGTATCGTCATCTTTCAACTAGATGTATTAAAGTGTATGGAGAATAAAATTGACTTGAAGGTGCAGGGGATTAGCACTTACTAGTTAAATTTGCGACTTAGGCGCAGTTGATATCTCCATGACATCCTTTTTATGATCTAGTGAATATGACTTAGTCGTGAGTCATTACCTAGTTGGGCCTAAACTTTTAAAACTTGTCTTCGAGAACTCACACATTAAGATGATTGGAATTAGTTTATGACATTGGTCATGAACCAGTGGCTTATTATACTTAATCACATTAATGAGATGATGACACGATGGTTTGAGTAGGCCTTCTCGGGCCCACTCGCTTATGACATCCTGCTCTCATGTGAATGTGTAACTTTGTTCGCAATGGGTGCGCACAAGTAAGTAGGAAAGCCGCAGAAGGTCATTTGTTTTGGCGCATTTAGTCCACTATGATATTTTGTGACTAGATATGTGTGAGGGTACAATAGCTAAGCCTCAATCTCGACACATTTATAGATTACGATACGCATCTGAGTCAAGACTATTTGATCTCCCATAAGTCAAAAGTTTTGAGATGATTTTTGACATTGCACATATGAGGTCGAGATCAATTAGATAAGAGTTTTTTGTGCTTTTAGTTTTGACCAAGGTGGCGAGTATCTATTTGAGTTATTTTTTCAGAAAAACTCTGTGAAGAGAGATGGATGCTTAGAACATTGATTATTCCTAGTACTCAACAACACACTGGTGTAGTAGAGATAAGGAATTAAATATTGTTAATGTTAGGTAGATAATGGCGCAAAATGTTTCCCAATTGGGAATTGCACTAGTTTGTTGCCTATATCCCTAACTAAGTGCCCTCCATATCAGTTTTTACACTCCATTTTGAGTAATGGGTTAGCAGAGAGCCATCTATGGGCGATCTGTAACCATTAAGCAGCTTATCTTTATTCTACTTCTCATAAGATTGCGAAGTTAAGACCTAGGGTTCTATAGCGCATTATTGTATGCTGTCTTGTAAACACAAAGGGTCGTGTGGCGCATTATTGTATGCGGTCATGCAAACCCTCCGGGTCATGTGCATATAGGTAAGCAGCTTTGTGGTAGTGTAACTAAGTCACATAAAGTTTTATTAGTAAAGGTGACGTGAATAGAGTTTTCGGAACTCTATAAGATGGAGAATTCCAAGCATAGCGCTCTATGTAGCCTAGTTGAGAATGGAAAGAAATTTCCAATATCCTAGGGACAGTGAGAGCGATGTGTCTACTAATGGATTACTCCATTAGAGCAGAATACTCTACATTCTTAGTTGCGTGGTAGCAAATGTGAAAATTTTCCACGTCATCACTGGGTGATTGAGAGGGAAACATTCATGATTGCTCCGCAAGATGATAAAGAGCCTAGGATAATGCCAAAGGCTCTAGTCTCCTGTTTTTAGAAAGTGGATCAATGTTGCGCAGTTTAAGACAAAGTCTTTGAGGATTAACCATTTTTTATAATTTGGTTGACTTTCCATTATGACGCAAAACTGTTATAAAGTTATGCGTAATTTGGATAGTCATTTTTGAGGCATAAGGCTCGCTAGATACCGAATGGTCGCACCATTGAGGAAAGTGTAGACCATGAGAAGACTTCCTCCTGGGGAGTGAGGTTATTTTGACTTAGGCTATAATTGACATAAGTTCGGAACATTGATTTGTGGACATTGTGACCCGATTTCTCATTAGAGAATTGGATAAGTAGATCCGTAGGGATTTACCTTCTGCTTTTATGGTGAAAAGTTAGGAGCGCAAAAAGGTTGCTAGTTCCAATAAATCTTTTACAGCCTAAAGCAGTTATCCAAACAGTGGTTCTTAGATTTCGTCAAGCCATGATAGGGCAACGATGATCGATGAAGACCACTGAGGCATGATCAATGGTCCAAAAGAAGTTTTTCCTTACTTAGTCATTATGAGCCAGGAATTTATAAGGTTGTCGCCATCTAGGGTGGGCAGTCCTCCATTTTAGATATGATGGACATGGGTGATGTAATTCATATGCTCGGATGTACGATCCTTAGGGATTGTTTTAGGAAAATTCTCAGTTTGTCTTCGATGACTTACATAAGGAATATCCTAGAACGATTCTAGATGCAAAATTGCAAACCCATTGACTTACCTATCGGTAAAAGCTAGAGCCTTAGCTATTGAGTGAATCCTCAGATTGTCTTTGGGAGAAACAGATGACCTATATTCCTTGATTTTTTCTTTGTTGTGGGAGCCTAAAGTACGCTATGTGGGCGTATTCGGCATGATAAGTTTTATCTTTGATAAATGGTTAACTGAGTTGTTTAGACATTGACCTTGCTCATTAGACTGTGGATAAAATGCTTTATTAGAAGCATATTAATTTGGTCCTTGTAAAATTCAATGCGCTAGTTGGGCGCATCTGCGCTAGTTGGGCGCATTAAGAATGAACGCAAATTGGTCACCAAAAATATCTTTAGAGAGGTTATTGCGCAAGAGGTAGTGATCTTAAATCATTTCATGTGAGGCGCACATGGTGGATTCCATTGTATATACTTATCGCAAGAGGTGCTGATAAGGCTTATGTTTGGAATCTATAATTGCGCAAGCTGTGGTCAATTTTTTTTAAATCGATCACTTATTTTGAGATGATGGGATGTTGACACTATTATGGTTTGTGTCATAATGATTAGCAAATGATGATGTCAGCAGGCAAGATTGGCTCACTCACACGAGCAATCGCCCTTGGCGCTTGGGAGCGAGCAAGGATGAGACTGGTGGTTTATTTTTATTCGGAGCCAAGAGAGGCTTAAATCATCCACTATGTATGTCGCCTTGGTTATAACCAAGATGAGGTCGTGTTAAGGACCAAACATGGATGTTAGTACCCACTTTCCATGTTGTGCCTGTTATGATTAGCCAGATTCGAGATCTCATTTGGCGCCTAGAAGGCGAGCAAATAGAGAATTCGGGTTAGGCGCTAGAAAGCGACTAGACTAATATCTGTACGGTGTATCGAGTATGACGTCACTCTTTATGGAAGAGTTACTCCACCATAACATATATTCATACTATATGTGCTTAGCGACCGAGTAATGAGGTGAGAGAATGGATCCCTGCTTCCTCACCGTGTGAGTCTTACGAGTCATTATTGATATGACTTTCATTTATGTACCCTTTTGTGACTTTTGACTATGTCATAAGGTAAGGGGTTGATGTTCTGCTACTTTGGTATGTTGCTTGCGGTCATGCATGATTCGGCCTTAAGGGACATCACTGGGAAAGCGGTCAATCCTAAACTAAATGGCATGAGTGCAAAGGGAAGATCATCTAGTATTACACCACTGTTGTATATTCACTGCCGGCAACTCACATCGCTCTGTATGAGAGGCAAATTGAGTGTGAATATATTACAAGAATTGAGAGGGTCAAACATGCTCTTTTTGAGGGATTAGAGATGTTTTTTGGACCGATGTAATTAGATGGGTCTGGGGTATATGAGACACTATTTCTATTCTTTTTGGGTTGATGTCTCTATGCTGGCTCATTTTGAGTTTCTAGTATAGAGCTCCCACATGCAGGTGTTCTCAGCAGTCGCACGGTGCAGTGGCTAGTATGAGATTGTTTATTTTTGGGGAGATTGAGATTGAGACGTGGCAGTGTCATGCCAACTCATGTCCGAGTGGGAGATGTTAGAAATTGGGCGCCCATGTGGCATGACCCTTAGAACCTTTTGAACCTCATCCAAATGGGTTTTGAATTTAAATTCAAACCTATTTGGATGAGCCACTCAGGATATATATCTATCATATCATGATATGGATAGATGATATAGATATCAGATATTATCTCATTTAACCAATGGATAAATGAGATAAATATAATATATATCTGATATATGGTTATGGGTAACCAAGAGAGAAACAACGAATGTTTTGTTTCTACCCATGATACTGACTCTCTCCCAAAAATAACGATAAAAGTCATTTTGCACTGTGGTTTGTGTGGGTGATATTCACCATTGTAATATCACCCCACTGCTAGGATTGATTGATTGAGTATGGAAGCACGTGATTTATCCACGAGGTTTTAGATCAAACGAGGTATGATCTAAACACTTTATTCCGCTGCATGTTTTGTGTTTTGATTTACAGAAATATATATATATATATATATACATGTATGTACCAAAATTTTATTTTTGTAAAATAATATTTGTGTACCAAATACTTTCAAACTAAAAACATTGTAGCACCTTGTCCTTAACAACTTTATTATATTTTTTTCTTTTTGTGGTAAAAAAATATATTACACATATCTACATCTACATTATCCACCACCAAACACAAATAATTGGGTTTTCACTTTATTTATTAATGTGGCCCTCTTTAGTTGGTAAGAAATGTAGATGGGTATAACAAGATTCAAATTAAAGCCATGATGCTTACATCATAATTTTATCTTTTTATACATAATTTTTTTATTATATTATTAAAAAAAATTAAAATTCTCATTCCACATTTTATAATACAAAAACTAACCTTAAATTAAACCTTTTTTCAAAACTTTTACAAAATTTTCTCATTACACCTATTCTTTTTGAATTACTGTGGTGTCATGTTAAGGAACAAATTATATTTTTTCAGCCATCTGTTACTGCACGTTTACAGATTCACTTTTCTTAAAACATCATATTTTTTCTAAATTTATGATGGGTCTATTTGGTTATACATTGTTAAACAAGTTGGATTATTCCAGTATCATGTTGTCGAACAAATTAAATTTATCCAGTCATTTATTGTCGCACGTTATAGATTCACTTTTCTTAAAATATCAAACATCCATAAAAACATGAAGTGTACAAATATTTATCAAATCTATCAATACAAATATTTTCAAATCTATTAATACAAACATCTATGAAAACACACTAAAATGTTATCACAATCCATCCATGTTGATAGTTTCAGTAGTTAATACACAAGAGTTGACAAGCGTATGGAATTGACCACTACGAGTAGTATATACTTTCTTTCATCCATTAGCACATGGGTGACAGTGAATCCAATTACCTGTTATTGGAGGTACTGGATGACTAAGAAACAGATAAATCTAATCTCGTGTATAATAAATTCATGACTGTAGTCCATTAATAGTGCACTACTAGCCTTACTATAATAAGTAAAAACATAATTCTTCAAAGTAAAAAAAATGAAAATGTTTGGCAATAAGTTACCGAACATGTTCTTTTTCTTTGGCAGTGGGTTATCGAATATGTATTTGTCGTCTGGCAATGTGATTCCGAGCTATTTGAATTTGTTCAGTTTTGATATACCAAACAAAAATCGAACAACTCTCTTAAAAAATGAAACAAAAACTTAAAATATAAGGTAAATTACACTAACATGCTCTATAGTTTGGGGTTCGTGTCAGTTTGGTCCCTGACTTTTCAATTGTGACACATTTGACTATGAATTTCGAATTTTGTTCCAAATAAGGACAATTGAAGATACCATTGCTTAATTTCAAGGGCAAAATCGTCAAGTTGATAAAATATAAACTAATTTGACACAAATAAATATCAAAAAATTATTTTTAAATTTTAAAAAATTATTTCAATCCATCAAAAATAAAATTATGTAAAATTGATAAATCTTTTACATATTTAGTTATTTATTTTGCAAAATTAATTTTTATTATATGTTTGGATGATGACCATGTAATGAGTGTTTGTTAGGATTATAATGTGTAATCGATATTTTAATATATGAAATATTTTTAGTTTTGAATTTTTTAATTTAATGGATTGGTTTAATAATGATATTAAAGTTGGCGCCATATTTGACTTTTGAAAAAATAGAAACTAATTTAATGAAAATAAAAACTACCCATTACATATCATCATCCAAACGTATAATAAAAATTAATTTGATATAAATAAATAAATATATAAATGTTTAAAAGATTTATCAATTTTACATAATTTTATCTTTAGTGGGTAGAAATAATTTTTAAATATTCAAAAATATTTTTTTGACATTTATTTTTATCAAATTGATGATTTTGCCCTTGAACTTGAGCAATAGTATATTCAATTGCCTTATTTGAAACAAGATTCAAAATTCAGAGTCAAATGTGTCACAATTGAAAAGTCAAGGATCAAAGTGACATAAGCCCCAAACTATAGGTACTGTTAGTGTAATTTGCCCTAAAATATAAAGAAAAAAACTCACAATTTCACTTTTTTGTTTGTCCTTTACCACTATTTCTTTGTCTATTACTTTTTTATAATCAAAATATTATGATTCTCCTTTTTTGAAAGTAGATGTATAATAAAGAAGAAGAAATGAGAAAAGAAAAAAAAGAAATGTAATGAGTATAAAGAGATAACTAAATCTATTTAATTTTTTTCTTTTGTCCTTAAAATTAATTTTAAACAAAGATAAAATTAGGGTAAATTACAAATACACCCTCTGAGGTTTGATTAAAATACAAATTACCTCCTGTGGTTTGAAAAATTACAAATAACTCCCTATCAAAATATTTTATCTAACTGCAGCAATCCTAATTTTTCGTAAGTCTTATTTATTATTATTACTTTATTTTATTTTTGACTTTATTAATTACGTGGTTACATGAGAATTTAATGTGATATTTAATTATATATAATTAATACAAATATTTATATATTTATATTTGTTATATAAAAAAAAAAAGAGGTGTTATATATATATTATAATAGTTTATTAGGTTAGAATAGGATTAGGTAATCTATCAAAAGAAAAGAAAAGAAAGAGAGGTGCGACAGCAAAGAGAAAGCCACAAGAGAGAGAGAGAGAGAGAGCGAGAGAGATTCATCCAAAACTATAGGTAGTGCATGCGGAGAAGAGAGTGACGGCTTGGAGAGAAAGTGGTGAGGAAGAGGAGAACCAAAAAAAAAAAAAGGAGAAAGGAAGAAAAAAATATTAGGGTTTTGTTTTGATGGCTCCATTAGTTCTTCAAATAATTCTTTGATCTTCAAAAAAATATTGTGAGTACAAAACTCACTTTCCTTAATTTATATTTAATTTGTTGTTTTTATTTATTTATTTTATTTGTTTGATGTTGAATTAATTTCATATTTGCATGTAGATGATTGATCGATTTTAATTATTTTGATTAGTTGTGTATGTAAGGTTTAGGGTTTTTAGATGATTGATTGATTTTAATTATTTTGATTAGTTGTGTATGCTAGGTTTAGGATTTTTATATAGATTTATTTTATGGTTGTAATCACACTCATGGTTATATGAAATTAAAATTAATTAGGAACCCATAGATAAATTCCTTACACTCCACCATGACTCCATGAATTGTTGTTTATTTGAGTGATGGTGAGAAAGAGTGTATAAAAAAAAATGAGGATTATGAGATTTATTTGAATGTCTTAGCCTTGGCATTGTTATGTTGTTCTCATGTGTGAGATGTTTTGTATTAGTGGAGGCTTTATATAGAGGGAGGTCACACCAGCCGGGGGGGCGCTATATATAATATTACTAGCGCCCCCCCTGTTGAAATTGTACCCGATAGGCAATTTCATCCGTCGATGGACGTACGGATGGTGACGTGTAAGGTGGAGATTAAATCCGTACTCACACCAAATAGTAATCACTATTTGGTGTGAGTGGTGTGAGTAGACGTGGCCGGATCCTGTCCACCCACGTGTCACGATCGTGGTGGTTTTGCTTGGAGATAAAGCAAAGGTGCACAGAATTTCGCGTGAATGAACAGTAATGGGCGGGAATTCAAATTTTAAATTCCGAATCTCCGTATTTACAGCTGTCTATATATCTGGGTCCAGCCTCAGATATTTGTCGGTGGAGAGAGATATGCGAGATATGCTTTTGCAGTTGGAGAGTTATTACACTGAGGTGATTTTCTGGTACCTTGTTTCGTCCCTCCTTTTCTTTCTGCCATTTTTGTCGATTTATTTGGTATACAATGTTGTACTCCTTAGAAGAGTATCCCGAGAATTACGGGCAGTTCACTTAAATGTGTGTAGATCGCTTTTTGACGTGGCAACTAGGACTGTGGGAAGAGAGCCGGCGGAGAGCTCCGGTGAAGTTTGTTCCGGTGTACGAAGATCAGAGGGCAAAAATATCAAAGCTAAGGTGTCTGAACAGAAGGGTTAGCAGAGGTAACAGATCCTGTAAAAGTGTTCGTATAAAAGATTTGGAGTTATTTATAAAAAATGGAAGGAATAGGAAGCAGCCATTACCGGACCCCCCTTGCGTACCGGAGGTCAAGAACACCGGCGGCCAGTGGATATAGGCGTAGTTACCGTAGTCGTGCACCTTTTAAGACCCAGTATGTTCGCAGACGGTACGTTCAGAATATTCCCCGATTTATTAAGAAGACAAAGAGGGGAGTAAGGAAATTACAGCTATACGATGAACAATTAAGGGACGTTAAGTTTGATAATAAAGGCGTGGCTAGATTACTTAATGGTATTGAGTTGGGTAATAAGAGATCTGACCATCAATCAGACAAGATCGTGGTTAAGGGTATCAAATTCATTGGTAATGTTCAATTGGGACAGGATGCTAAGGACGAAGCTGTGGTCCACCACGTGTTGTTTTTTGTCATCAGTGATAATAGTCCGTCAGACTCCGTCCCTACACCTGACAAGATATTTATTGGAGTTGGCGAAGGTAATCCTGAGACCTGGATTGTTGATCCTGACAGTCTGACCGTTTTCGGATGCTAAAGAAAATGAGATTCAAGCTCGTTGGTGGCAAGGACAAAGAGTACGTTCGTCACGGGATAGAAGTTGTAGACCGGTTCTTCCCAGTTGATGTTTGGACGGACTACAAAGATACGCTGTTGGGAAATGTTGGAAGTATTCAAAAGGGTGCCATATATTTAGTGGCTGCTACTGTTAGTGGAAAGGAATGCAAAATTACTTTAAGGAGTCAAATGTACTTTAAAACTGTTTAGAATTGTAATTTGATGTATTTTTATTTTTAATGTTCAGGTTAATGGAGGTGGACGATATAAAAACTAGGGTTGTTGAAGGTGTTTCGGCAAGTGATTTCAGTTGTATTGACCTTGCGTTGCCTAATTTATTTTCTCAATTGAGGTTAAGATACAAACAAAAAAGTATTAAGGTTGATAAAATATTGATAAAATATTCCCCCCTTTGCGCACCCAATGCTAGTGGGTTGGTTAGAGTAAATGTTTATGATCGGAGGTTAGACGGTAATGACAGTTTGCAGGCATGGTTTATTTTCCCAGTAGATTGTCAATGCGAGTTAGTCTATTGTGGGAATGGTCAGAGATTGGGCATGGTTTATAACAGGAACCAGAGCAGAGGCCCATCCGCCCAATCTCTCTCTACCTCGAAGGACCCTCAAGAACAGGCAAAACCGCCTGGGCCAGAAGCCTCGGACGACACAATTACTTCTCCGGCAAAATAAGCTTCAAGGACTACGACCAAGACGCCGTCTACAATGTCATAGACGACATCAAATACTCGACAGTCCCTACCGAATTAATGAAGAATTTAGTAGGCTGCCAGAGAGATTTCCATGTATTTGTTAAGTTCCAACCAGATCTCACTATTAGAGGAGGAATTCCTTGTATTTTATTAACAAATGGGGACAGTAGTTGGTTAGATGCAATGTCCCCATTAATGAGAGAATGGTTTGATGTTAATGTGACCACTGTTATGATTAATGAAAAATTTTATTAATTTTATTTATGAAACCGCTCAAAGTTTTATTTACTTACTACATTTCCCTTATCATCCACTATTACATCTTGAGTCACATCACTATTTTTTACACTGATGATTACATTTCGTAAAACATTAGAAAATTCTGCTGCATCCATAACAACTGATCCTCTACGATCAACTTCCTCTTTGCGTTCACCAACCTCTGAAATCGACGGACCAGGATCAACATCACTAGATTCATCACCACCTCTACGTACATCAATCTCTGACAAACTCAGACGACCTCTGCGTTCATGAATGACTGAACCACTTTCCCCAAAACCTCCTAACAACAAATCTCTTCGCCTTTCCGGTAAACCAACAGACTTAGTCCGTGTCAGAATCGGAATGGCCTTCGTTGGAGGACAATGCCAGACATCAACATTATCATTAGTATATTTTTTAGATAACACAACAATAGAGGGGGCCCTCATTTGCGAATCTTCTGGCATGTCACTTGTAGAATACTTCAGATACCCCTTCATTTTACAATACGTAACCCCCCTTTTAATATTGGAATTTTCAAGTCGATACTTCACCATCCATGGCACCTGTTTGTCGTTAATTGAACAATAACCATTCCCATAATAGACTAACTCGCATTGACAATCTACTGGGAAAATAAACCATGCCTGCAAACTGTCATTACCATCTAACCTCCGATCATAAACATTTACTCTGACCAACCCACTAGCATTGGGTGCGCAAAGAGGGGAATATTTTATCAATATTTTATCAACCTTAATACTTTTTTGTTTGTATCTTAACCTCAATTGAGAAAATAAATTAGGCAACGCAAGTTCAATACAACTGAAATCACTTGCCGAAACACCTTCAACAACCCCAGTTTTTATATCGTCCACCTCCATTAACCTGAACATTAAAAATAAAAATACATCAAATTACAATTCTAAACAGTTTTAAAGTACATTTGACTCCTTAAAGTAATTTTGCATTCCTTTCCACTAACAGTAGCAGCCACTAAATATATGGCACCCTTTTGAATACTTCCAACATTTCCCAACAACGTATCTTTGTAGTCCGTCTAAACATCAACTGGGAAGAACCGGTCTACAACTTCTATCCCGTGACGAACGTACTCTTTGTCCTTGCCACCAACGAGCTTGAATCTCATTTTCTTTAGCATCCGAAAACGGTCAGACTGGTCAGGATCAACAATCCAGGTCTCAGGATTACCTTCGCCAACTCCAATAAATATCTTGTCAGGTGTAGGGACGGAGTCTGACGGACTATTATCACTGATGACAAAAAACAACACGTGGTGGACCACAGCTTCGTCCTTAGCATCCTGTCCCAATTGAACATTACCAATGAATTTGATACCCTTAACCACGATCTTGTATATTGTTGCCTCGTCTCATGAGTAGACGAGTGCTTTGATTTACGCGCGTACGTATATACTAACCATTCGGGGAGTGTGGGTCAAACTCGGGATGATATCCCCGTACAAGTTTGGCTTCAGAGCGGTGTTAGGTATACGGGAGGCACATGGGATATATGTGTAGGCTGGAAGTGGAGGGCCGAATGTAGACGTCCCCGAACGTCTCGGGAGAGAATCCCGTTTTGTTCGTTTGGGGCTCACTACAGTTCGGACTCAATGTCACGGTCATGTATCTAATCTCGCGGAGTGCAATGCAAGACCGATAAATCATCAAAGAGTCCAAATTCGGCAAATAGTTTTGAAAAACTGATTTTTAGAAAGAAGTGCCAAACATGGACTACTTTGCCAGATACAGAGTCGCCACCTAAATGTTTTATTTTTGGAAAATTTAGGAAAGCCTGACTTGTTGCCTAAGGCCACATGTCCGTCATCACCAAAGTTGCCTCGGCTCGGGAACTTGGGTACGATTGGGGAAGGTCAGCTATGAGCACCCCCGCTCCCCCGATCAAAGATCGGCCACTACTAAACATGATATTTTGTTTTTGAAAACACATGTGCTCTTATTCTAGTTAATTAGCTAGAATTTACTATGTGATGTGCACAACACACAAGTATAGACTAGATCGCCTAATTTGGAACAAAGCATCACATATCTGCTTTGTTTGGAAAATGGTTTGAGATTTGCTACTCGCAAGTAGGCTAAAACACAGGTTTCGACGAATCATTCCAATTCGAATAACCTAACCTTCACCCACGGGCATTCAGGCAGTAAATCAACTAAGCAATTAGCCTCATGGCAAGCATGCTTTCATGTTAACATTTACATACATGCAATATGCTAAAGCATAAACGCTCACCTAGTACTCCGAGCCAAAGACAGAAGCTAGTTAGTAATCAAATGCATGATCCTAGCTCATGTTAAGATGGCTAATGCATCGCAGGCAAAAATACAACTAGAATAGGCTCGGCTAATCTAAAATGGCATATGAGATGCACAGATAACATGTATTCAATTTGGAATTGAAATACTATGCAGTTAGTATGATGTGCCGAGCCCAGTGCATGCAATACAAATGAATGAATGCACGCATACATGGCATAAGGTATGCTAAATCAAATATGCCCTAATACTAACCATCAAAAGCAGGTAAGTAAAAGGGAGAAAGAAGTGGGGGTTGGAAGACATGCATCACACACACGCACGCTTATTACACAATTGTGCCCTCTCTCAGAGGGACCGAAAGAATAACACAAATTAATTAACCTACAAGCTAAGAAAAGCAGTAAAGAAGCCTCAGAAGAGGGATGAATGCACGCGTGCTCGATTCCGCCCAGAAATCCATCGCCATACTCTTGCTGCCTCTGTTTGCACTATTTTTCTTCTCTGGAGACTGCACAAGTCCCAAGGATGCTTCTGAGATACTCCCTGAGGGTTGTGGGATGCCACCGGCCAAGAGGAATGGTCACCGGCCATGGAAAAGTGGTCATCGACCATAAATGTAGCTCTCGGCCAAAGATTTGTGGTCAGCCGGCACTCAATGTGGTCGGTTGGCCATATATGCCTGCAGAATCCTATTTTTGTAGCAGTAGAGGGCAAACAAGACATGGCAATGCATTTCAGGGCAAATGTTTGCACAACCAACCTCCCTATCATGTCATGAACTCAAGGGAGTTTGGCTCTCAACCTTTGGGCCACCAATCACGCATTTCAATGCATGATGGTCCAAGGTGTCAAGTTGTGCATTTGATGTCAAATGAAATGCATACAAACACACGAGGGACCCGACCTCTATCATGCTCGATCAAGAGGGAAGGCATGCATGCTCAATGCAATGCAACCTAGGCATGGGAGCTAAGTATGCACCATAAAAATGTGAACAAGCATGCAAACATGCAAGCATGTGACAACATACAAACATGTAACAACATGTTAAGTGACTAAAAGAGAGAATGCATGCCAAATGCATTACAACCTAAGCATGCAACAACATGTCATGGATTAAGTACACAATGAGGCACAATTGAACTAGCATGCTACAATATGTAATTCACTAAACATGCAACAAGTATGTGACAACATACTAGGCAAGAATGCAACAACATGCGTGGATGGTCTTAAACTAATATGGGCAACTCTCAAATAAGCCCAAGTTAGTGGCCAAAATGCTAAGAACATGAAGGCAAATTTACGTACAAACATGCATGCATACATAGTCCAATACTTAAGCATAAAGAAGCAACTTTAGGTACACTTAAAAGGGATGAACATGGACATATGGCAAGCATTGATAAGCTCTGAAATCATGTTAAGGATGGTGCCAAACCAACCAAACCATGCAAGTAAGGCATGCAACAATGTCCAAAACTCAAGGCTAGCCGAGGGGCTCAAGCCATGACCATGTCAACCAAGCCTCAAAGGGACTCAAAACAGTCCCGAGGCAAACCAAAATAAGGCCAAAGACACACTTAGATGGTATCTAAATGGTCTAAGCATGGAAGCATACACAAAGGTCCAAACATGGAGCATAAAACACAAACTATCCAAAGCACGGAATAGGTGATAAACGCAAGTATTTGAGCATGCTATATGGACTGAAATATCATTATAAGTGATGCCAAACCACTGAAATGATGCAAGTAGAGCATGCTAGAGAATCCAATACTCAAAGCCTACAAGCTAGATTGCATGGTAGCTATACAAAGCAAGTCATGGATGACCCAAACAACCAAAATCAGACCTCAAGCACACTGAAACATGCATAAAAGTTTTACAAAGCTAAGCCAAAATCATGCTAAAAACACATGTTACAACATGATGCATGTTAAGGCTAAAACATGGGATTACAAGACAAGTGTATGGAGCATACAAGGCATGTCTAAACCAACTTAAAACAGTGCTATATCATGGCAAAAAAAAGCCTAATATGCATTGAAATGGAGCTAAAGCAAGCAAGGCACACATGCTACAACACAAGCCACTTATGCAAGCATCAAAGACAACATGGAGAGGGGATGGCCCTCTCCCATTTAGGACCTCAAAACCACCTCTCCACCACTAAAAATCCTCTGGGTTTCAGTGGTAGAGAGGTCATGCAAAGCTCAAAATAATGGCCAAAAGGTATGGCCTTAAACAAGGCCTAACGAGGCCTTAGAGGGGGGAAACAACCCCAAACCTTAAAGAGACCTTAAACAAAGATCAAAAGCAAGTAAAAATAGACCTTTTCTTAGTTTATAGCTAAGCTTAAAAACAGATGCAAGATATGTTAAAAGCCTATGTAAAAATGGAGAATAAAGGGAATAGTTCTCACCCTTGTAGACCATCTTCAAGAAGACCACTCCAGCACCTTCCTTAGGTCAAAACCAGCTCAAAAACTTCAAGAACAATCCTTTGGCACCTCAACAACCAAGGTATGGTGTAATACTATGTGTCTTAATGCAAAACTAAGAACAAAACACCTTTTAGCACACACAAATCAAAAGAAGAGAGAGATATAGAGATAGATAGATAGATATAGGATTCTCTAACCCTAATCTCAGACCTTTGGAACTTTTTTTGGAACCCTTAAGGAGGGAGAAGAAGCCCTCCCTTTATAGGAATTCCAATCTTGCAAAGCTTACAAAAAAGAGCTAAGCAAGAGGGAAATCCCTCCATACACGTGTATGGAGGGGGGGCATTGTGGATGTCAGTTATCACGGCTGGCATAAAATATCTGCCAAAAGTAGAAGAACAGTGGTCGGCCAGCCAAAAATGACAAATTGACCAAAACAATGGTCGGTCGACCATAAAGAGTGCCGACCAGCCATCACCAATGGCCGGTAGTAACAAAACAGGGCCGGTGGCCTCAAGCCATGGCCAGTGAGGTGTGGGGATGGCCACTAAGCCATTCCCTACCCTCGGAAGCAAAACAACAAGTGTTTGGTGCAAAACCAAACACAAGACAAGCAAGTCGAGAGATCCTAAGGCAAGGCGCGTAGCCGAGACCTCTGAGAAATCAAGACGAACACGAACATGGATGATCATCGAGTGTTCAAACGATGACGTCCAAGTCTTGAAGGCGGTCAAAAATGGGGTGTCTACAGTTGCCCCTCTTTGACAAAACTCGAAAGTTATAACAATGACGGGAGTGAGTGTCAAAGCCCAGAGACGACCCATTTTTGACAAGGCCAAAAACTTAGACAAAGCATACAAGCTATAGATAAAGATATGCGCCCGAAGGTAGGGGCAAAATGCAAAATAAAGCACAAAGCCGAGCATAACTTATGATCATACAAAAGAAAGCTGTAACGAAGCAAATACATACAATAAATGCAACAGTTTTAAGCAAGCCAAAAACCAAACTACATTACAATGCAGAAAGGATGTAAGAGAATTATGTAATTCTCACTACGTTTGACGCAGAGAATACAATACCTGTGCGGTTCGTTTGGTCCTGCCAGCTTCAAATGAACCGTACATAAAATATCGTTCCTGTCCGGTTCGTCTGGTCGTGCCAGCCTCAAATGAACCGTACATACAATAGCGTGCCTGAAAAAGAGAGAGAACTTAACAGGTACAATATCATTAGATACATGCATAGCAATGCAAGTGAAAAGTGCGTGACAATGCAAGTGAGAGGGTGCATGACAATGCAGGTGGAAGGGGTGCATAACAACGCAACCCGAGTGTGTGCATAATAATGCGATTTGGAACAAGCATAACAATGCTATGAAGGTACAAACAAATATAAGTAAAGTATACGCGACAATGTGTACAATGTATGAAGGTGAGGAAAAGTATACACATGTAAGTAAAGCACATGCGACAACATGTACAATGTGTGAGGTAATTGTGAAGATAAGTATGAACACATGTAAGTAAAGCATGCGCAACAACGCATGTACAATGTGTGAAAATAAAGGAAATTGAACACATATAAGCAAAGCACACGCGACAACGTGAGCAATGTGTATGATGAGAGAAACTTGAACACATATAAGTAAAGTACACGTGACAACGCATACAATGTGTATAGAAACTTGAACACATATAAGTAAAGCACGACGCGACAATGCATGCAATGTGTATAGGAACTTGAACACGTATAAGTAAAGCATAACGCGACAACGCATGCAATGTGTATAGGAACTTGAACACATATAAGTAAAGCATAACGCGACAACGCATGCAATGTGTATGCGGAAGGATGCAAGACAATACAACCTAAGAATGTGAAACAACGCGGGTGGACGGGAGGATGCAAGACAATGCAACCTAACAATGCGAAACAACGCGGATGGACGGGAGGATTCAAGACAATGCAACCTAAGAATGAGAAACAACGCGCGTGGACAGGAGGATGCAAGACAATGCAACCTAAGAATGCGAAACAACGCGGGTGGACGGGAGGATACAAAACAATGCAACCTAAGAATGCGAAACAACGCGGGTGGACGGGAGGATGCAAGACAATGCAACCTATATTCTGTATGCAATGAATGCATGTGATGTATGCTATGTACAATGCAATAGGTATACTAGATAATGCAGTAGAGAGATGCATGATAATGCAAATGAAACACGCATAACAATGCAAGATAAGAGAAATGCATGACAATGCAAATGAGACATGCATGACAATGCAAGATAGAGAAATGCATAACAATGCAAGTGTGGCATGCGTGACAACGCATAACATATGTGCATAATAACGCGAGTAGGAGTGCATGACAATGCTTGTGAGGAAATATGCATGACAATGCATGTAATTTGAGATGCATGACAATGCAAAATGAGACACGCATGACAATGCATGGATTGAAATGCATGACAATGCATGTAATTGAAATGCATGACAATGCATGACTTATTGAAATGCATGACAATGCATACTATTGGGATGCACGACAATGCAAATGAATTCAAAACGCGTGACAACGCACGTCTCTTGAAATGCATGACAATGTAAATGACCTTAAATGCATGACAACTCACGTTTTTTGTTTTCTCGAAATGCATGACAATGCAAATGAACTCAAATGCGTGACAACACATGTTTTTTTTTTCTTTTTTCTTTTTTGAAATGCATGACAATGCAAATGAACAGCGCATAACAATGCAAGTTGTGCGTGTTACAACGTGTGTAGACGTGCATAACAATGCAACCTATGCATGTTTATCATAAACAAGGCAACACATGCAACGCATTTAAAGCAGTTATTGAATCTCGCAAGATACCAAAGGATACGGAAAGGATACACCTTGCGCGTATTGTGCATCACATACGGGAAACACGGCTCGAGGTCAACACGAAGGTCGATCAAGGTTCGAAAGTGCATTTCCTTGTACTGCCTTGATAAATGAAGGTTCCAAATCATATGAATGACCTAACCAAGGGTGCGGAAGATTCACCGGCCACCGGAAGAGTCCACGGGCCACAAAATAAGGCCATGGGCCAAATTTTTGGCTGACCGGCTAACAATTTGGCCGACCGGCCAAAAATGCCTGTGTCGGGGCAGTTTTGTCCTTTTGGCCGTGGGTCTTTAAATATAGGGCTTCTAGCCCTATTTCTTCACTTGCCTCTTGGTCGAAAATCTCTTCCCTCTCTCTCTAGGTTATTTTCCAACCTTCATTCCTCATTTTTTTTCTCGATTTTTGAGCCCGTTTCGTCGTTCGATTCACGAACACCTCCTCGTTTCGCACGTTTTGAACCGAACAAATCTTGGTTTTGGTGCATTTTTCTCGATTTCCACCACTCGGGGTTTGTTTCCCTTGAGTTTACCTTGATTCTCGTGCCTTTTCTGCATTCTGAGCCTTCCGCTCATTTTTCACCCTCTCGGGGTTGACTTTTCACATTCTTGCCTGGTTTTCACACTTCCGGCCATTTTTGCACCCTTCTCGACATGGCAGACGATCTTCCACAGGGTGGGGCTCTCCCAGAGTTGGACGTGGACCTTGAGGCTGAGCTCCTGCCTCTTCACATCCGGCCGTTTGATCCGGCGACCTACAGGCTGGCGATACACATGCTTCGTCCTGACAGCCTTCGCCACTTCCGGAGCCATGCACGAGGCGCGCCACCAGAGCTTCTGCTGCGCGAGCCAGAGTCACATCTGTCCTATGGCGCTTCTGAGGTACACTCTTCCCTGTTTCATTTTCTGCAAAATAGAATACATAACTGCAATAGTTGATTCGGTTCTTTAAATGTTTAGCCCGGATACACCGATACATCGCATGCTGTAGTTCACTGCGAGCACATCCGCACCTGATATCTATTTGAATCTGAACACGTGCACACACGCTGTATTTTCACTGAACCACTCAAACACACTGATACATCACATGCTGTAGTTTACTGCGAGCACACATGCACCTGATATCTGTTTGAATTTGAACACGCGCACACACGCTGTATTTTCCACTGAACCATTCAAACACACTAATGCATCACATGCCATAGTTCACTGCGAGCACACCTATACCCGATATCTGTTTGAATCTGAACACGCGCACACACGCTGTATTTTCATCAATTCTGAGTGCTTTCAACGCTGTATTTGTAACACTGCTTCGCAAATGTTTGTTTTGACCACAGGGGGATTCCCATGCCTTCCAGGGGTATGGGAATGTTGCCGCCAGAGCTTGGTACATGGAGCTGCCCGATGCAGTTTGTCGCATCGTTGACCGAGCTAGCTTCGGGACTTTTTGCATGGGACTCTCGCGCCTCACTGCGAGTAGGCCTCTCCTTGCTGCTCTGGTGGAGAGGTGATGGGACACCACCGACTCTTTCCACCTTTCTGCCACCGGGGAGATAACGATGACTCCCTTCGACTTCTCCATGCTCACAGGCATTGGAGTGGGGGGTGATCCGATCCCCATCGATACTGACATGGACGAGTGAGACGCCGCTCAAATGTACCTGCTCGGCGCTCAGCCACCTCTCGCTCGGGCAGGGTTCGTGCGATATTCATGGTTCGAGGACCATTTTCGAATCTAGGCACCTACTACCCAGGAGGAGAACGAGCAGTACACCTGGGGCTTCATCATCTTCTTGCTGGGGACAACTCTGTTTGCCAACCGGGCGAACACCGTCACCCTCTATTTGCTGAGCGCGCTTGCGGATGTGACACAGATCCGCCGCTATGACTGGTGTGGCGCCAGCTTGGCCACTCTCTATGGCTACATGAGTTCGTCCTCCCGCCTCAGCGGACAGTTGCTCGAAGGCTACTGGCGAGCTTGGGAGGTACATATTCTCTTTTCTATTTTCTCAGTTCTGTTTCACATTATCTGTACACTACACACACTGTACACTCTGCACGATACACTGCACATACTGCTTTCTGCTTTATCTACATACTGCTTGATCTGTATACTGCCTTATCTCATAAGCATGCTCATATCTGTTCTGTTACACTGTACAGTTGTGGGTGTATGCCTACTTCCCGAGGCTTGCCCCAGTGCCAGACGAGGAGATACCCCTTGGCGTTCCATTCTCTCACCGCTTCGGCGTGAGGTGCGAGCGGAGACCACGGGAGTCCCTCATTTTCTTCCGCTGCTACTTCGATACCATCACTGCAGCCGAGATATGTCAAACATTATAGTTTATTTAAGCTTCGCTTTGCATTGTTCTTTCAATATCAGTAGGTAACAAACTGCGTTTTATTTGCAAATTACCTAGCAGCCTTGGGCTCCATTACTTGATGCAGTTCGAGACCGGTATGCTGGTGCCCGAGAGACGGCCCGATTCAGAGTTCTATGGGAGAGCCCCGCCTGCCGCGCCTGTTACCTGGGCGAGCGCTTCTTGTGGCAGACCTTAGGCGTGCCAGAGCAGACAGTTTCGGAGCTGCCTCCTACGACCATGAGGCAAACAGAGAGGTACACTCTGGAGGAGATGATAGACTAAACGATTGGCTGGGACTCCGCGAGATTTAGAGGCGAAGGCAACTACACTGAGTATATCCAGGCCTATCTAATGCCACCTCTGACCGGTCCTCACCGAGCTAAGAGGGAGAGGCCTGTGGCACTAGCGATCGAAGTGGGAGTACGGAGGGCGGCTCGGGCTCGCGACAGGAGCGAATCTCGGAGAGAGCAGAGAGGCGAGTGGCCAGCTTTACCTACGATGATGACCTGCCGAGGGCAGGGTGGGAAGACTTACCAGATCCCCATTGCTCCCCCTCCGGTTGATCACGAGCTAGTCGGATTCCATGGCTTGCCTCTGGTATGTGCTATTACATTTTGTATCTTGTACAGTCATTTCATTTCATTTTTCTTAATATTCCGCAAAATACTGATGTTTCTAACACTCTTGCAGACTTCTGCCGAGTACACTCACCAGTCTTTGGAGTTGACTGCGTCCGTGATGGGGATACTACAGCGGAGCCTCGACCTGCTGGCTATCTACGGTATCCCGATAAGCTCTTTCAACCACAATCTCAAACTATGCATAATCCATTTCACACATAATCTGATGCATCGCAGTGCCAACATGGCACTTGATACGTGGCCCTCACGGCATTTGGTTCACTGTAACCCACAGACTGCTCATAGCATTGCTTACATAATTCATACACTGCACTCAGTCACTGTACTCTATACTAACACACTGCTCATAGCATTCATACACAGCATTCTGCACTGATATACTGCTCATAGCATTCATACACGATATTCTGCACTGATATACCGCTCATAGCATTTATATATTGTACTCATACGTTGTATTCTGTATTCACACTTTGCTTTGCGTAGCATAACTGATGTATTTACCATTTGTCCTTTTCAGCCCCAATTCCAGATGTCAGCTGTAGGGGGTGCTCCAACAGGACCATCTGCATCCACCCGAGGAGGAGGGAGAGCAGGGCGAGGGACCACAGTACACCCCCGCACCAAGGTGGGGCGCACTCATGTTGGGAGCAGCTCACGAGCACTGATTCCAGATGATGATGAGTCCGAGACAGAGGCAGAGGCAGAGTCATCGGAGGATGAGACTGGAGATGATTCGGGCTCGAGCTCAGATGGTGGAGCCGGCGACGATACTCCTGGACCTTCGTCCAGGAAGAGGACGAGGACAAACTCTCATGCCTGAGACCATTGATCTAGACTTTTGCTATTTTTCCTTTTTTGCTTTTCTTTCTGCTGGTGGATTGAGCACATTGTACTGCCGCAGACAGGTTTTGTTTTCTTTAAAACTCTGTACTTGAAAAGATGATGGAATGAAACAAACTTTTTCCTAAAAAGAAAGTGTTGCATTGCATATTTCATACCTCGCACCGCATCATATTACATAACAATGTAGTTGAATTGGAAATCAAACGCGCATGTATCACCAGGTCAGGTAGACCAACGTAGCAACTTAACTCAATAAGCAACCATAAAACCTTGACAAGTTTACAACTCGATAAGCAGAGAGCAACAACTCGATAAGCAAAATTACGACATCTTGGTAATCAAGTGAGCAACAACTCGATAAGGAAATGAGTAACAACTCAATAAGCAAATGAGCAACAACTCGATAAGCAAATTGGAGTAGTACAGGTGTGACTTTGCAAAATCAACATCGGAAGGCACTGGAAATGGAACTAATCACAAGTTCTCAATATGTTCAACATATAGAGTGTTCGTTTTGAACACACCGCTCGAATCACAGTACTCTGTTCATTTTGATCATACGGCTCATGTAGGACACTGTCGAGTCTGAATACACAGCCCATTCTGAACTTACAGCCCATAACACAGCATTCGGTTTACTTGGCATACAGCTAATTCTGAACAAACAGTTCGATTCGAGCAGATGGGATACGAAGGTGGGATTGGCGGAAGTTGAAACATACTTGGATGCTCCAAATGTGGAAGAACAATCGTAGAGAATGGCACAACACTCTGAGCACAAAGCAATTTTGAAAATCGAGAAATGAGTTCTCAATCTGGTATTAAGCCTACGACTGAACATAGCGAAAAATGACTCAACAATAGAAGACAAAAGGGATATAACCCAAAGACAAACACAGACACTTGAAACGACTCAAGACAAGAATCGAGACAAACAAAACAAAAGACACGACACTCGAACGCGTTACAAAAGCGAGAGGCCAGTTTCTCCGGGTATTGTTTCCCACCCTTTCTCATTTGTGATTCTCACATCATTCGGCCCTCAAGCTCTGTTTTTCTAAAAAAGCCCTTTTCCTCATTTTTTTCTCTCAGCGCACATCTCTCTATTCTTCAATCCCTCATTTTTTTTATCCCTTCCCTGGGTGGTTTGATGGATAAACAAAAGGTTGTGGGTTCATGCCCAACATTATTAGCTCACGGCTATCTCCTCCGGTGTCATTTAGTCAAGGCCCCAGAAAAGGGAATGGAGTAACTTGATCCACTCGAGTTCGTGCTTCGCACTTGGCTTGATACCTCGTTACTCGGAGGATACTGAGAGATTTCGGCCCTTTATTGTTAGCTTCAACTGTGCACATTTCTGGCAGGTAGAGTGCCCTTTCTGGCAAACGCATGGATAATGGGGAAAAGACAGGAAGCCTGACTCCACTGTGCCCCTAGTTCATCATTTTGACCCTTTTTTGTTTTTGCTTTCTACTAAAACAATTTTGACCAAAATGAGAGTTAGATTAACATGCTTGTTCAACTTCCTGATTTGAAATCATGCAAGTTAGGCTATGAGCACTGAAAATTTTCCTTTTGGGTCCAAGAAAATGGTCCGGTTTTGGAAAAATGGAATAATTTTCAAGAGAATCAGTCAACCTCAGTAAAAATTCTCAAAAACTATTTTTGCAAACGGCCACTGCTCTACGAGCACGGAACACTACTCTTGAGATGTACGACCTCGGATCGAAAGCAATGAAAAATTGCCCCTTGTTTGAAGGACACTGCACGACAACGGCAAGTTGCCCTTTGTTTGAATAGTACCGCAGCACACTGTGTGGCAACAGAAAGTTGCCCCTTATTTGGATAGCACCGCAGCTTGTTGTAATCAGTCCTTCAGAGTGACGATCACAACCAAACTCTCAGATACAGAGAAAACAAAGATGAACAAAACCATTACATGGACATAATCGATTTGGAAGTATTTGTGGCTGGACTTCAGGATGAAGTTGCCTACGTATCCCAAACATGGGAATCAAGCCTTACATAGTTCCGGTTAAGGGACACTTGGGTATTTAACCTCTCCTTCTACGCTCTAACCTTTGCCAAGGCCGTCATTCTGGGTTTTCGACCTTGCGAGCTTTGTTCTTCTTTTCTTTTCATTTCTTTTCATCTCTTTTTCTTCAAATCTTTTCTTTTTCTTCTTTTTTCATTCTTTGTATTTTTCTCTTTTTTTTGTTTTGTTCTTTTTCTTCTTTTTTCCTTGCTCTAACTTTTGCCTGGGTCGCCCTTCTGGGTTTTCGGCCCAGCGAGCCTCTCAAGGGTAAAAGTGTAGCTTTGTCCATGTCAAATGGTTTTAAGATCCTAAAGTCATCTGAATCCAGGAAAATGGCTGTTGTTCACTGACGATGCAGGAGTTCATCGAATGGGGGTTTGAATTTGCCCCTAGTGTTGTGGATAGGAACTCAGTTGTTCTCCGGTAGTAATTTCTTCTTTCCTCTCTTCTGGGATTTGGCATTCTTGCCGATCTTCATCTTGGACTCTTTGAGTTCATTATCAGACGTCTTTTGCCCCTTGTTCAAGAGGTGCTTCTGATCTGGCCATACGGGTTTCACATTGTGGTTGACCGTTGAATATTCTGAACGCCAGTTCAACTGTTTGAAGGCAGAAGGGGGTCGAGTCTTGAGGCTGAGAGCGATCCTAGGCTTCACAATCTCAAGAGCGATTCCACACAGGTCTTCGCAAGATCGCGCAAAATATTTTTTGAAAACTTTTAAGAAAGCGACGAATCGCTCGCGCTGAAAACAGTGCAGAACCAATCTGGATCAAGCTAGGGTCCTTCTCAGTACTCATACCAACAAATTTTGCAAAACCCAAGGAATTCCTTCCTCTTCGTTTTCACCACAACATTCAAAAAGTTTTGAAAAACTTAGGTCAATGCAATGAGTTGAAGGCACAAAAGAGCAGGCGAAATGCACTGCCGTTTCATTCAAGATTCTGGCACAACTGGCACAAGGCAGAAGCAAACACGAGAGTGTGAAAATTATTGCTGTTTCATTCAGATCTTCTGGTGTAACTGGCTTCAAGACAGAAACAGACTCAAAAGAAAGGACGAACACAAAACAAAATAGTGATATCCGAAGCAAAAACCCTGGAATCACCCAACTTCTATACAACAGGACTGACTCGATACAAGAAGACAAACCCTTAATCAAAAAGACTGACTCAAAACAAAGAGACAGACTCAAAAACAAAATCACAGAACTAACTCAACACCCGAGTCAGAAACTACAAAAGTTAGCATTCGTAGATGCTCAAAACAGTGCGCGCCACACGCCACATCTGAAGTAAGCTGAGCACCGCCCGCAGGTGGGCCAACCCCTGATCGCATACTTGCATTATCTTCGAAATCCAGAAACTCAGTGGTGACAGACTTTGCTGAGCTGAGTGGGAGGATGACCTCATTATCGATCAAGTCTTGCACTTCGTAGCGAAGACGAAAGCAATTGTCGGTGGTGTGACCAGCTTGTTGATGGTACGCACAGTACTGGGTGGCATCATGACCCGATAGAAGATGAGCAGGGAGAGGTCGAGTCTCAAGGGGTTTGAGATGACCTTTTTCCGTGAGGACTTGAAGCGCCTTGGACAAAGGCATGTAGAGGGCATGAAAAACCCTACGCCCTCGGGGCAGATACTTCGAAGTCTGTAGACCTTTGCTGGATGCACTAGCAAAAGGATCGGCAGGTGCTACCTTGGCTTTCTGATCTTTTCCAGGTGCAGTATTAGGGTTGAGAGGAACGGTTCTGGTACGCGGTCCCTATCTCGATTTTCCCTTTGGCTTGAACTGTTCTTGGCCTGAGTGGGGAAGATGTCATCCACAGTCTTAGCCACGACCGAGAGTACTTGTTGCTTATTCAATCCTCCGGCTTTCAGAGCCTTAATAGCTTGCTGGAGTTGTGCATAGGGATCTGCATCTGCCCTCATCTTGTTCTTTCCACTAGCCTCAGCTTGGCGGGAGGTTTGGGTTGTTGCTTCAGTGCGAAGCCCCGTTGTCGTTGATACGTCATTGCCGGAGTTCGAGACAGCTTCAGGTTGGCTAAGCTCAATTATAATTCACCCCAGTAGCGGGGGCTCTGCGGCATGAAGTTCCCGGCATACGATGTGGTTGGTGGCGAAGCCGACATTCCATAGGCGAGGTCAGCCACAAACCTTTGGAGGTCGCCAATCATTCCCAGTAACTCAAACGTGGTGGGTTCACAAGCTTGAAACAACTGGGGTGTCCAGATCGGGCGCGCAACAGGCGACCTGGGCGGGTGTGATATCTCAACATCGGTCTCACCCTGTAAGATGATCCCTTGGTTTAGTGCGGCTGCCATAACCATAACTTCCTCTGAATTTTGTGACATCATGAATCCGCTGAACTGAACGGAGGTGATGTGACTGGTGACTCGATTAATCAGATATCTGCCTTGCTTCGGCGAAGGAGAACACTGGCTATTCTAAACTCAGATCTCTGAAACCCCCCCTCCTCTTGAAAGAGAAAACAAGCAACGTCTCAGCCCAATTTTACCCAAACAATCATAAGCACAACTAAATAACGGCATTCGATCACTGATCACTGTTCCCCAAAACTGAGTCTGATACCCGCAGATACTACTGATTCTCAAAACACTAACACTGATGCCAGCAGGCCTGATGCCCAGACTTGCAAACAGATATGTGCGTTCCCTGTAGAGGTCAACTCTAAAAGCACATATAACAAGCAAATGAAAGCCAATACACCCCTATATTGGGGTAGGGTTTCCCTGTCCTATTTTGTCAGGAGCTAGGGTTTCACTACGCACGCAACGGTTTCAAACAACCTACAATCGGGTAAACAACCTGTCCTAGCTTGGGATAGTCACTAAGGATTCCGATATGCACAAGGTCGAATGGTCAAAAAGGGTGCCTCGGTAAAAATCGAAGTTTGTGTTCCCATCATGGCAGAGCCCGTAACTGGTCAGCCTTATGGCACGCTTAACAAAGCGAGCCTCCGGCAAACCGTTCAGGAATAACAGATGGCCAACACGGTGTCCTAGGCGCACCGATGCAAATGCAATGCAAAGAAACACATGAGCGTACTCAAAACAAAATATTATGAGTTCAAGTCAAGTTCTCTAACTCCCCAGCAGAGTCGCCAGAAACTGTAGACGTCCTTGAACGTCCCGGGAAGGAATCCCGTTTTGTTCGTTTGGGGCTCACTACAGTTCGGACTCAATGTCACGGTCTTGTATCTAATCTCGCGGAGTGCAATGCAAGACCGATGAATCATCAAAGAGTCCAAATCCGACAAATCATTTTTAGAAAGAAGTGCCAAACATGGACTGCTTTGCCAGATACAGAGTCGCCACCTAAATGATTTATTTTTGAAAAATTTAGAAAACCTTGACTCATTGCCTAAGGCCACATGTCCGTCATCACCAAAGTTGCCTCGGCTCGGGAACTTGGGTACGATTGGGGAAGGTCAGCTATGAGCACCCCCGCTCCCCCGATCAAAGATCGGCCACTACTAAACATGATATTTTGTTTTTGAAAACACAAGTGTTCTTATTCCAGTTAATTAGCTAGAATTTACTATGTGATGGGCACAAGTATAGACTAAATCGCCTAATTTGGAACAAAGCATCACATATCCGTTTTGTTTGGAAAATGGTTTGAGGTTTGCTACTCGCAAGAAGGCTAAAACATGGGTTTCGACGAATCATTCCAATTCGAACAACCCAACCTTCACCCACGGGCATTCAGGCAGTAAATCAACTAAGCAATTAGCCTCATGGCAAGCATGCTTTCATGTTAACATTTATATACATGCAATATGCTAAAGCATAAACGCTCACCTAGTACTCCGAGCCAAAGACAGAAGCTAGTTAGTAATCAAATGCATGATCCTAGCTCATGTTAAGATGGCTAATGCATCGCAGGCAAAAATGCAACTAGAATAAGCTCGGTTAATCTAAAATGGCATATGAGATGCACAGATAACATGTATTCAATTTGGAATTGAAATACTATGCAGTTAGTATGATGTGCCGAGCCCGGTGCATGCAATACAAATGAATGAATGCACGCATACATAGCATAAGGTATGCTAAATCAAATATGCCCTAATACTAACCATCAAAAGCAGGTAAGTAAAAGGGAGAAAGAAGTGGGGATTGGAAGACATGCATCACACACACACACGCTTATTACAAAATTGTGCCCTCTCTCGGAGGGACCGAAAGAATAATACAAATTAATTAACCTACAGGCTAATTAAATATTTACAACACTTAACTAACTAACGAATCAATTAAGCTAAGAAAAGCAGTAAAAAGGTCTCGGGAAGAGGGATGAATGCACGCGTGCTCGATTCCGCTCGAAAATCCATCGCCATACTCTTGCTGCCTCTGTTTGCACTGTTTTTCTTCTCTGGAGACTTCCCAAGTCCCAAGGATGCTTCTGAGATACTCCCTGAGGGTTGTGGGATGCCACCGGCCAAGAGGAATGGTCACCGGCCATGGAAAAGTGGTCATCGACCATAAATGTAGCTCTCGGCTAGAGATTTGTAGTCAGCCGGCACTCAATGTGGTCGGTCGGCCATATATGCCTGCAGAATCCTGTTTTTGCAGCAGCAGAGGGCAAACAAGACATGGCAATGCATTTCAAAGCAAATGTTTGCACAACCAACCTCCCTATCATGTCATGAACTCAAGGGAGTTTGGCTCTCAACCTTCGGGCCACCAATCACGCATTTCAATGCATGATGGTCCAAGGTGTCAAGTTGTGCATTTGATGTCAAATGAAATGCATAAAAACACACGAGGGACCCGACCTCTATCATGCTCGATCAAGAGGCAAGGCATGCATGCTCAATGCAATGCAACCTAGGTATGGGAGCTAAGTATGCACCATGAAAATGTGAACAAGCATGCAAACATGCAAGCATGTGACAACATACAAACATGTAACAACATGTTAAGTGACTAAAAGAGAGAATGCATGCCAAATGCATTACAACCTAAGCATGCAACAACATGTCATGGATTAAGTACACAACGAGGCACAATTGAACTAGCATGCTACAGCATGTAATTCACTAAACATGCAACAAGTATGTGACAACATACTAGGCAAGCATGCAATAACATGCGTGGATGGTCTTAAACTAATATGGCCAGCTCTCAACTAAGCCCAAGTTAGTGGCCAAAATGCTAAGAACATGAAGGCAAATTTACATACAAACATGCATGCATACATGGTCCAATACTTAAGCATAAAGAATCAACTTTAAGTACACTTAAAAGGGATGAACATGGACATATGGCAAGCATTGATAAGCTCTGAAATCATGTCAAGCATGGTGCCAAACCAACCAAACCATGTAAGTAAGACATGTAACAAGGTCCAAAACTCAAGACTAGCCGAGGGGCTCAAGTCTTGACCATGTCAACCAAGCCTCAAAGGGTCAAAGGGACTCAAAACAGTCTCGAGGTAAACCAAAATAAGGCCAAAGACACACTTAGATGGCATCTAAATGGTTTAAGCATGGAAGCATACACAAAGGTTCAAACATGGAGCATAAAACACAAACTATCCAAAGCACGAAATAGGTGATAAATGCAAGTATTTGAGCTTGCTATATGGACTGAAATATTATTATAAGTGATGCCAAACCATTGAAATGAAGCACGTAGAGCATGCTAGAGAATCCAATACTCAAAACCTACAAGCTAGATTGCATGGTAGCTATACAAAGCAAGTCGTGGATGACCCAAACAACCAAAATCAGACCTCAAGCACACCGAAACATGCGTAAAAGCTTCACAAAGCTGAGCCAAAATCATGCTAAAAACACGTGTTACAACATGATGCATGTTAAGGCCAAAACATGGAATTACAAGACAAGTGTATGGAGCATACAAGGCATGTCTAAACCAACTTAAAACAGTGCTATATCATGGCAAAAAAAAGCCTAATATGCATTGAAATTGAGCTAAAGCAAGCTAGGCACACATGCTACAACACAAGCCACTTATGCAAGCATCAAAGACAATATGGAGAGGGGATGACCCTCTCCTATTTAGGACCTCAAAACCACCTCTCCACCACTGAAAATTCTCTAGGTTTCAGTGGTATAGAGGTCATGCAAAGCTCAAAATAATGGCCAAAAGGTATGGCCTTAAACAAGGCCTAACAAGGCCTTAGAGGGGGGAAACAACCCCAAACCTCAAAGAGACCTTAAACAAAGATCAAAAGCAGGTAAAAATAGAACTTTTCTTAGTTTATAGCTAAGCTTAAAAACAGATGCCAGATAGGTTAAAAGCCTATGCAAAAATAGAGAATAAAGGGAATAGTTCTCACCTTTGTAGACCTTCTTCAAGAAGACCACTCCAGCACCTTCCTTGGGTCAAAACCAGCTCAAAAACTTCAAGAACAACCCTTTGGCACCTCAGCAACCAAGGTATGGTGTAATACTATGTGTCTTAGTGCAAAACTAAGAACAAATCACCTTTTAGCACACACAAATCAAAAGGAGAGGGAGATATAGAGATAGATAGATATAGGATTCTCTAACCCTAATCTCAGACCTCTGAAACTTTTTTTGGAACCCTTGAGGAGGGAGAAGAAGCCCTCCCTTTATAGGAATTCCAATCTTGCAAAGCTTACAAAACAAGCTAAGCAAGAGGGAAATCCCTCTATACACGTGTATGGAGGGGGGGCATTGTGGATGCCAGCTATCACAGCTGGCATAAAATATCTGCCAAAAGCAGATAAACAGTGGTCGGCCAGCCAGCCAAAAATGACAAATTGACCAAAACAATTGTCGGCCGACCATAAAGAGTGATGACCGGCCATCACCAATGGTCGGTAGCAACAAAACAGGGCTGGTGGCCTCAAGCCATGGCCGGTGAGGTGTGGGGATGGCCAACAAGCCATTCCCTGCCCTCAGACGCAAAACAACAAGTGTTTGGTGCAAAACCAAACACAAGACAAGCAAGTCAAGAGATCCTAAGGCAAGGTGCGTAGCCGAAACCTCTGAGAACTCAAGACGAACACGAACATGGATGATCATCGAGTGTTCAAACGATGACGTCCAAGTCTTGAGGGCGGTCAAAAATGGGGTGTCTACACCGAAGTGGTGGAATTAAGGTACAAAGAATTTAATTATGAGTTTATTGTTATAGTGTGTATTGTATTGATTTGTACAGGTTGAAAAATAGTAAACGACCTCGATAAATTATGAAATTGAGCAGAGGCATGTATACGTGATTCTAGACAACTTTTGTATTTTGTATACGTGATTCTAGACAACTTTTGTATTTTAACTTTTTATTAAAAAGATCGATTAAAACTTATAATCAGATGATCTTGATTATAGTAGTTTTAATTCATTTTGGCAATGCAGACTTTAGATACTGTTTTAACTCACGAAACGAGCTCATTTTTATTGGTTTCATGTAAATTGAAGTAAAACATTATTCTAAACACTTTTCGTGTTTTGAATTTTTCTGAAAAAATTCATCTTACAACAGTTTCTTTTCGTTTTCAGTTCTAGATTTTTCGATCGAAATTCAGTTAGGATATTCTATTAAGTTTTTCTCTCAACCTGTTCAGTTTCTACTAAATTCGTTTGCGCATTCTTTTAATAAATTTGATTCTGTACAACTTTTATTCTTTGAGTTTTGATCAATTCGAATTATTTAAACATGAACCGGTGTATTTTTATCCTTCTTTAACAAGTTACTTAGGATTAAATTATACTAACTTTATTTTTTTTTCAGGATGGTGGGTCTTACGAATTTTTTATGCAGGGATGACCCACTATATTTTTATTTTTATTTTGTTTATTTTATACTCAATTTATATTTCGTTGTGTATGAGCAAGAAACTAAATGCCATCGTATCTCAGGAAACTACCCATTTGTCTCGGTGTAGATGGAACTATTTGTCTTGTCCCGTAACAAGAATTAAATGTATTTTTATTTGTGTCTAGTGGACACGGAGTTAAATCTTGTACTTATACCAGTATACCTATATACTGACCCATTTTGTCTCTTGGCAACTCCGGTGCGTTTTGTTTGAGCGCAACCGAGCTTCCTTTGCAGGATTAGTTAGGGCTACGGTGGTGACATGAAATTACTATAGTTGTTAGACTTGTCGTTTGGACTTTTTTTGTTTTCTTGAGCTTAGGGTTGATATTAGTTTATGTATTTATTATTTTTTTTATGACTTTAGTATTTGGATAATTTGGCATGGTTTGTAACCGTACATTATTTAAGTTATTTTGACTATTTATTGTTACTTTAATATTGGAGGTATTGGGTAGTTATGAGATTATGGTGGATGGTTTGGTTGGCATTTAGTTTTTCTTGTTTCACCCCTAGAATTTGGATGATGGAATATCGATTGGGGTTTAGTCCTAATTTAATATTTAATTGTCTAAATTTTGAGACGTGACAGTTTGGTATCACAGCTCTAGGTTACCCTAGACTTGTGAGAGTTTAGGTGATCCTCGGATTGTGGAAATATGGGTTAGCTAGTTTAGGTTGGTGGTTGAATTTATTCTAAGTATTCATGAACGAATTCTTCTTGTGTGTTTAACTTGAAGGTGATGGCTGGAAGGTATAACTTGAGAAGTGTTGAACCTAATGGCACAGGGGAAGAAACTACTGCTAATACGGCGGTGGCGACGACTACTACTGAGGCAACCAATACGGTGCAGGTTAATGTGGCGGAGATGATGGCTAACTCACTTCAGGTTGTTCAGAACAATAATCAAGGCCACCAGGGAGATCCCTTTGCGAAGAGAAACAAAGACTTTGGTTCTTTAGGAGGTCAAAAATTCTCTTGAGATGGAGGACCCATTGCAGCTGACGCTTGGTTTTAGAAATGTGAGAGGGTGTTTGGTTGTATGCAGCTCACCGAGGTCCAAAAACAGGAGTTGGCAACACATCAGCTTGAGGGAGCAGCCCTATTTTGGTGGAACTCGTGGAAGGAGGGTCTAGACTTGACGACTTTGACTTAGGCAAATTTCAAGACTCGTTTTGACTGAAAGTTTGTTCCTGCTGCTATTCGGTCTCAACTGAGTGATGAATTTTCGAAATTGACTCAAGAGGGTAGAACAGTGATCAAGTATGTCACCAAGTTTAATGAGTTGTCTCGTTATGCCCCTTACTTGGTCAACACGCAGGAGAAGAAGAATGAGAAGTTTATTAAGGGATTGAATCATTAACTGTCTAAGTCCTTTATTCCCTTTGATGCTAAACCGTTTGATAGAGTTCTTGACTTGGCACTAAAGTATGAGGAAAAAGAGAAGCAGTTTAAAGAAGGAAAGGCCAAGGTCGGAGAGACTTCTAGAGGAAGTCATTTCCAGCAACGGGATGGGAACAGATACCGACCCTATGACCAAAGGCATAGGGGTCAGCAGTTTCAGAGGCCACAACAATAGGGTAGTCAGGGAAATTTCAGACCTCAGGGTAATTTCTGGCCTCAGGGCAATTTCCAGCCCCAGGGGCACTATTATCAGAGATAAGGTGGTCCGCGCCCTCAGGGTTATCAAAGACAGCGGCAGCAAGTGCCACAGTTGGGTTATCGTCCTCCCGTACCTCAGTTAAAGGGGCCCCCACCTATCTGACCAATAGCACCTCAACCAATCAATAAGAAGTGTTTTGGGTGTCAGCAGTTGGGGCATGTAATCAAGGATTGCCCTTAGAGACAGCAAGTGCGACAGGGTCAGACAGCTCCAGCCAGAGCATTTGCAGTGATGCCAAGAACTGACAAAGTGCAACTTACTTTTAATCTCTTTCAAGAACCCATTAGAGTACTTTTTGATACCGGCGCCTCTCATTCTTTTATATCTAGACAGTTTGTAGAAAGAGAACATATCATAAATACCTTATTATCTAGACCTATTCGTGTTAAGACCCCTTTAGGAGGGGCAGTTACTCTTTATGAGATATGTAAAGATTTTGAGATTGACTTTGCGGGTAGAGTCTTGTATGCAGACCTAATTGTGTTAGGGTTTGAGGGGTTTGTAATTATTTTGGGTATGGATTGGTTGCGAAAACACTTTGTGACTCTAGATTGTGATGGAAGGACTGTAAATATAGATATTCCCAGTATGCCACGGCTTACCCACACTTCTAGCGATGGAGAAAAGTCGGTGATGACGAGTTTTCTATGCTCGGTAGAAATCCCTAAGCAGGATATTAGTGAGGTAGATGTGGTGCATAAGTTTAAGGATGTATTTCAGGAGATACCTGGACCTCCACCTCGACGGGTAGTAGAATTTTGCATCGACTTAATGCCAGGAACAGCACCAATTTCTAAGGCGACATACAGAATGACGCCTAAAGAGCTTGTGGAGATGAAGAAGCAGCTGGAAGAGATGCTTCAGAAAGGGTTCATTCGTTCAAGTAACTCTCTATGGGGAGCACCCGTGATCTTTTTCTCCAAGAAAGATGGCACTCTCCGTATGTGCATAGATTATAGAGAGCTAAACAAGGTGACTATCAAGAACAAGTATCCGCTACCTAGAATTGATGACTTGTTTGATCAGTTGAAAGGGTCAGCCATGTTCTCTCAGTTTGATCTCAGAACGGGTTACCATCAGATGGGTGTGTCAGAGGAAAGTATACCGCTTACTTTTTTTTGAACCTGGTATGGGTTGTACGAATTTTCTATAATGCTTTTTGGTTTGACAAATGCTCCTGCCTATTTTATGGACTTGATTAACAGAATTTTTCAACCATATCTAGATAAGTTTGTGATTGTCTTCATAGATGATATCCTGGTGTATTCTAAGAATGAGGAAGAACACAGAGAACACTTGAAAGTTGTATTGCAGACTTTGAGGGGAGCAACAATTATACGCTAAGTTCAGTAAGTGTCACTTTTGGGAGAAAGAAGTTCGATTTTTGGGGCATGTTATGTCCAATCAGGGAATAGCGGTAGATCCTGTGAAAGTTGTTGCGGTCAAATAATAGAAGCAGCTTACGAACTCTACAGAGGTGAGAAGTTTTTTAGGACTAACCGGTTATTACAGGAGATTTATAAAGAAGTTTTCCACTATTGCAGTACCTATGACCAAGTTGACCCGCAAGAATGTGAAGTTTGTATGGACAAATGATTATGAGAAAGCTTTCCAGGAGTTAAAGCAGCGGTTGACTGCAGCACCGGTGTTAACTATACCAGTACAAGGGAAAAAGTTAGTTGTGTTTACTGATGCAAGTGGAACTGGGTTGGGATGTGTGTTGATGCAGCATCAAAAGGTTGTATCTTATGCTTCTCGACAGTTAAAATCTCATGAGAGACGATACCCTACTCATGACTTAGAGTTGGCAGCAGTTGTTTTTGTGTTGAAAGTATAGCGACACTACTTGTTTAGGGAGCACTTTGAGTTGTACATAGATCACAAAAGCCTCAAATATCTTTTTTCTCAAAAAGTGTTAAACATGAGGCAACAGATGTGGGTTGAATTCGTCAGTAGTTATGATTTCAAGATCCTTTACCATCTAGGAAAAGGAAATGTGGTCGCAGATGCACTTAGTCAACAACATAAGATTATAGCTTCTTTGATGATTCAGGAATGGAAGTCCTTAGAGTTAATTTTGATGCATGATGTTCAACCAATAAAGAGTGCTAAGAGGGCATACATTGGTAGTTTGACCGTACAGCCGACGTTACTGGGTAAAGTTCATCAGACACAAAATTTAGATAGGTTTCTCGTCAACAAGCTCTATGATCTTATAGTAGATTTGATTGATGATTGTCCTACTGATTGGTCTATCGACTCAGATGGGAGATTATGATTCAGGGGCAGATTGTGTGTACCTAACATTGTTGAATTGAGGAAAGAGATTATGGATGATGCCCATAGGTCCCGATATACCATTCACCCTGGTGGGACTAAGATGTATCATGACCTGAAGAGGACGTCTTGGTGGGAAGGTATGAAGAAAGACGTAGGAGAGTATGTTTCTCGATGTTATGTGTGCCAACAGGTTAAGGTAGAACACCAACAACCGTTTGGACTTTTGTAGCCTCTTGAGATTCCTACTTGGAAATGGGAGTACATCTCTATGGACTTCGTGGATGGATTTTCGCGGTCTAAGCGAGGCATTGAATCTATTTGGGTGATAGTGGATCGACTCACCAAGTCTGCTCATTTTATTCCAATCAGTGTTCACCGAACTACGAATAAACTAGCTAGGCTATATATTCGAGAGGTGGTGCGACTTCATGGTGCACCAGTTTCTATAGTTTCATATCGTGATCCGTTATTTGTGGCAAAGTTTTGGGAGAGCTTTCAGCATGCTTTGGGTGCTAGGTTAGACCTGAGCACGACTTATTATCCTCAGACAGATAGGCAAACTGAGCGAGTAAATCAGATCTTGGAGGATATGTTGAGAGCTTGTGTCCTTGATCTTGGTGGTAGTTGGGAAGAACACTTGCCATTGGTGGAGTTTGCTTATAATAATAGCTATCACTCTAGTATCGGGATGGCACCTTTTGAGGCTTTGTATGGGAGGCCATGTCGATCACCTGCATGTTGGAGAGAGGTAGGAGATACGCCGCTGTTAGGGCCAGAGTTAGTGAGAGAGACCATAGAGAAGGTGAACATTATTCGGGAACGTATTAAGACTGCACAGAGCCGTTAGAAGAGTTACGCTAATAGAAAACGTAAGGGGATTGAGTTGAATGTTGGAGATTTTGTGTTTCTGAAGGTCTCGCTGATGAAGGGTATCATGCGGTTCAGAAAGAAGGAAAAGTTGGCTCCTAGATTTGTGGGACCATATGAGATCACTGAGAAGATTGGTAATGTGGCTTACAAACTAGCTCTACCACCTGCTTTAGCTATGATTCACAATGTGTTCCATGTATCTTTATTGCGGAAGTGTGTGCAAGACCCTTCCCAGGTAGTATCACCAGAGGTGTTGGAGATTAGTGACGATCTAATGTATATAGTGGGACCAGTTACTATTCTAGACCGAGATGTAAAACAGTTGCGACGCAAGAAAGTGAACTTGGTGAAAGTGCAATGGAGCGAGGATGAAAATGACATCACTTGGGAATTAGAAGAGAAAGTTCGGCTTATGCACCCGGAACTTTTTGCTTAGTATTCTCTCGTATCGAATCTCGGGACAAGATTCTTTTAAGGTATATATATTGTAGCGACCCTAATTTTTCATAAGTCTTATTTATTATTATTACTTTATTTTATTTTTGACTTTATTAATTACGCGGTTACATGATAATTTAATGTGGTATTTAATTAATTTAATGTGTTATTTAATTATATATAATTAATCTAAATATCTATAAATTTATGTTTGTTATATAAAAAAAAAAGCGTTATATATATATTTAATCTTATATTTATATTTATATATATTATACTAGTTTATTAGGTTAGAATAGGATTAGGTAATCTATCAAAAGAAAAGAAAAGAAAAGAAAGAGAGGTGCGGCAACAAAGAGAAAGCCAGGAGAGAGAGAGAGAGAGAGAGAGAGAGAGAGAGAGAGAGAGAGAGAGAGATTCATCCAAAACCATAGGCAGTGCATGCAGAGAAGAGAGAGACGGCTTGGAGAGAAAGTGGTGTGAAAGAGGAGAACAAAAAAAAAAAAAAAAGAGAAAGGAAGAAAAAAAGATTAGGGTTTTGTTTTCGTGGCTCCATTAGTTCTTCAAATAATTCTTTGATCTTCAAAAAAATATTGTGAGTACAAAACCCACTTTCCTTGATTTATATTTAATTTGTTTTTTTTATTTATTTGATGTTGAATTGATTTCATATTTGTATGTAGATGATTGATCGATTTTAATTATTTTGATTAGTTGTGTATGTAAAGTTTAGGGTTTTTAGATGATTGATAGATTTTAATTATTTTAATTAGTTGTGTATGTCAGGTTTAGGGTTTTTATATGGATTTATTTTATGGTTGTAATCACACTCATGATTATATGAAATTAAAATTAATTAGGAACCCATAGATAAATTCTTTATACTCCACCATGACTCCATGAATTGTTGTTTTTTTGAGAGATGGTGAGAAAGAGTATATAAAAAAAAGTGAGGATTATGAGATTTATTTGAATGCCTTAGGCTTGGCATTGTTATGTTGTTCTCATGAGTGAGATGTTTTGTATATGTATATTGTTGCCTCATTTTCATGAGTAGACGAATGCTTTGATTTACGCGCGTATGTATATACTAACCATCTGGGGAGTGTGGGTCAAACTCGAGACGATATCCCCGTGCAAGTTTGGCTTCAGAGCGGTGTTAGGTATACGGGAGTGTAGACCTCCCCGAACTCTCTCTGCGCGTCCCTCTTTCGGAGAGGGCACGAATTGGGTCCGTGCTACTACAATTCGAACTCCCGTCACGGTTCTGAAACTAATCTCACAAAGTACAATGTAAGACTTATAAATCACTAAAGAGTCCAAATCCGGCAATTGGTTTTGAAAAATCAATTTTGAATCAAAGAGCGCCAAACATGGACTGCTTTGCCAGATTACAGAGTCGCCACCTAAATATTTTGTTTTTGAGAAATTTAGGAAACCCTGACTCGTGCCAAAGGCCACGTGTCCGTCATTACCAAAGTTGTCTTGGCTCGGGAACTTGGGTGCGAGAGGGGAAGGTCATAACATGAACACCCTCGCTCGCCCGATCAAAGGATCGGCCTTTACTAAACATGATATGTTGTTTGATAAACACATGTGTTCTTATTTTGGTTATTTAGCTAACTTACTACGTAATGCGCACAACATACAAGTATAGACTAGATCGCCTAAATTGAAACAAAACAATTCAATGTTTATTTTCAAAAATGGTTTGAATTTGACACCCTCAAGTGGGCTTAGAAATACGGATTTGCCACCAAATAAGGTGGACTTAAAACATGATGATTTGCCACTCCGAGTGGGCTTAAAACTCACATTTTGATGAATTTTTCCAATTCAAGTAATGAAGCCTTCATCTACAGGCATTCATGCAGTTATATCATTTAAGCAAATAGCCTCATGGCAAGCATGATAAACATGGCAATCACTTACACTCATGCAAGGATGCTAAAGCGTAAACACTTACTGTGTACTCCGAGCCAAAACAGAAGCTAATTAAAAATCAATGCATGATCCTAACTATGTGAAATGCCTAATGCAACACATGCAAAAAAATGCAACTAAATAGGCTCGGCTATCTAATATGACATATGAAATGCAACAATTGATACATGTATTCAAATAGGTATTGAAATACAATGCAGTTTGAATGATGTGCCGAACCCGGTGCATACAAGACAAATGAATGATGTACGTATGCAAAACATAAGGTATGCTAATTGAAATATGCCATAAACTAACCATCAAAAGCTGATAAGTAAAAGGGAGAAAGAAATGGGATTGGAAGACATGCACACACACATGCACACTTATTACAACAATACACCCTCTCGCAGGAGGGTTCGAATAAATAAGCTAAGCTAATTATTACAACATAACTAATTAACTATTCTAACTAATTAATTACAAACCGAATTGAAAACTAGTTATGCTAAGCTAATTAGAATTTAACAACACTTTAATTGAATTAGTTACAACTAGCTAACAAAGTAATAAAGCGGCCTCGTGGGCAAGGGAGACATGCATGCTCGGTTGGCGTCATCCCGGAAATCCATCGTGTTGCTATTAATTGCCTTTATTTGCACTTGCCTTGGTTTCTGAACCTTGAACCAACTTTCACACCGTTCTGCTTCAAAACAGGATCATCTCTGCACAAAATTGGACTGGTGGCCGGTCGGCCACAAAAAGTGGCTGTCAGCCACCTTAACTGGCCGGTCGGCTAGTGAAAGTGATCGGTCGGCTACCTCAAGTGGCCGGTCGGCCACCTGCTTTTCTAGGCTTCTGGTTTTGCTGCAATAGAAAACAACAGAGGCACAACAATGTATTTGCAAGGAAATGTGTGTACTTCCACACTCCTTATCATGTCTCAAGCTCAAAGGAGAGTGGCACTCGGCTCTCAAACCACCAACCAAGCATCTCAATGCATGATGGCCCGAAAAGCCAAGCTTGTACAAGCTTAGTGAATGCACACATAAGACACAAAATGCCTCCACCCTATCATGCATGATCAAGGGTGTTGGCGACCAAGAAATGTGATACGTTTCATCACTTTGAGTATGAAACGTTCCACATTTCTTGTGTTTGGATTAACGTCCGATCCAAACAAAATACAATGCAAACAACATGTTATCTTGGCATGTTTTACTTGGTCCATTTCTTATTTACTCATTTTAACTTACCAATTAGTCCATTAACCGGTTAAGTTCAATGTGATTGTCCTCTAATGGGAAAGATGGTCTAAGCCACAAGCACCTTAAGCATGGAAGAAGCCTCATGCTTTTGGTTAGTAGAAAGCCCCAAGAGAAGGCTAAAACCATTAGGCATGAGAGCCTCGATTCCATGCTTAAGCCAACAAGGGGCTTAAGGCCACTTTCAAAGCAAATGAAAGACTGAAACAATGGAGTGCAATGGCATATATTTCAACACTGAAATGACATACTAAATGACTTAAAATCGTGCAAGCAATGCATGCAAGGCACGCTAAAAGGCCAAAAGCACCAAAACTAGTTAAGTGCATTACACTAGAAGCATGCACTATCAGTCTTAAACAACCAAACCAGCCATGAATAGAGTTTAATCATGCCAAATCAGTGGCCCAAACATGCTGAAATCTAGGCACAAAAAGCAAGAAGAGCATGCTCACTTATTGGCTCACAAACAAGGCATCAAAACACAACTTTCAAAAGTAATGAAATAGTGATATATGTGAGAGAGTGACGGAGGTATATGCTCTGAAATCACATGTAAAATGATGCTATGGCATGCAAACAACCCAAGCAAAGCATGCTAAAGGCCCTAAAACTCAAAGATAGTTAAGGCACTTGCACTATAACTATACAATATATGAACCATATGATCAAGACCACTCAAAACAGTCCTAAAGCATGCTAAATCAAAGCTAAAAACATGCTGGAGTGGAGCATACACATGCTAGATTAATAAGCTAAACCATCAAGTACACTAGGCTAGTGAGCAAGTTTACACTACAAGTGCAAGATGCATACAAGAGGTGACCAAATTAGTCAAAAACAGCGTTATAACATGGAAAATCAGTGACAAAAACATGCTTAAACCAAGCTTCAAAAGGGTAGAAAAGCATGCTCATTTGATAGGCCATCAACACATGCAAACAAGACAAGACGAGGGGGGGGGACCACCCCCTCCTATTTTGGGCCTCAAAACTGCCTTTCCACCACTAAAATTCCTTTGGATTTCAATGGTTAAAAGGCCAAGAAAAGATGGTTTCAAAAGCTTTGAAAGGTGGCTCAAAAGGCTTTGCAAGCCAAAGAGCAAAGGGAGAGACAACCCCCTAACACAAAAAGGGCTTAAACTACCATTTTAGAACCTCAAAATTAGAGTTTGTTATGGTTCAAAACCAGCCCCAAAATAGTACAAAACAATGGGAAAAGGGGGATAAAGCAAGTGTGCAAGAACAAGCCTGAAAGGGAAAAGTGCTTACCCTTGAAGCACAGTAGCAAAACCAGCCAAAATCTTAGCCAAAACCACCTTTTGGAGCTCAAACAAAGTCCCAAGCTACCTCAGCCCAAAAATGATCAACTTTGGTTAAGGAATTGTATGCAAATATGTAGGGAATTCTCACTTTCAAGCCTAAAACAAGAGGAGAGAGAGAGAATTCTGAAGATGGGAGAATTTGCTCACAAATCTTCTAGAGAGAGAGGATTTTTAGAGAGAGAGGCTCCCATAATTGCTAACTTGTTCTCCCTCCAAAACATGAGATATGGCCTTTATATATAGCAAAAATGGAGCCTTGGTCGAAATATCTGAGTTTGGAAATATCTGGAGCAGTGTAGGATAGCTGGAGGGAAAAGATCTGCAAAAAAAATGAGTTTTTGACAAAAGTGGCCGGTAGGCTACTTCAACTGGCCAGCTGGCTACCTTAACTGGCCGGCCGGCTACTTTTCTGGCCGATAGCAAAAATCTGCTCTGCAAGTCAAACTTCAAATGGGCATATCTCCTTCATTTGGACTCCTTTTCAGGTCATTCTTGTATCCAAATTGAAACCCCGGAAGTAAGATTTTCAATGGTGGTAGCCTCACATCAAAATTTCAACTGTGAAAAAAGTTATGCCCGTTTTAATGAAGCCGCTCAGTTTCGATCCTTCCCAGATTCATACCGAACTTCTCCCAAACTAGTTTTCTTCTCTCCTCTCCTCTTTTCTTCAACCCCAAACCCCTAAACAAGGTGTTTTGAAAGATTTTTCAAAGATTTCACCTCTCTTTCATTCATTTCCACTTTGTCCTTGCTCGGTTTACCGAAAAGCGTAACATTTAGCAAAATGCAAGCCTCGGAACATCGTAGAAACTTCTTTTCAAAAATATTTTGAAAGAGAGGGTTTCAAAGTCTAAAAATCATTTTAGTCAAAACCATTTTGGTCTAAAAACGGGGTGTAAGGTTGGGATTTGACTCTCTCTCCTTGCCGAAGAAATCGAACCTTCGCACAGCACAACTTTCATCACCAAGTAAACCATCAGTAGCGCCCAAGTCTTAAGGGTGGTCAAAAATGGGGTGTCTACAGGGAGGCACATGGGATATATGTGTAGGTCGGAAGTGGAGGGCCAAAGTGGTGGAGTTAAGGTACAAAGAATTTAATTATGAGTTTATTGTTATAGTGTGTATTGTATTGATTTGTACAGGTTGAAAAATAGTAAACGACCTTGATAAATTATAAAATTGAGCAAAGGCATGTATACGTGATATTAGACAACTTTTGTGCTTTAACTTTTTATTAAAAAGATCGATTAGAATTTATAATTGGATGATCTTGATTATAGTAGTTTTAATTCATTTTGGCAATGCAGACTTTAGAAACTATTTTAACCCACGAAACGGGCTCATTTTTATTGGTTTCGTGTAAACTGAAGTAAAACATTATTCTAAACATTTTTCATGTTTTGAGATTTTCCGAAAAAATTCATCTTATAGCAATTTCTTTTCGTTTTCAGTTCTAGATTTTTCGATCGAAATTCGGTTAGGATATTCTATTAAGTTTTTCTCTCAACTTGTTTAGTTTCTACTAAATTCGTTCACGTAGCCTTTTAGTAAATTTGATTATGTACAACTTTTGTTCTTTGAGTTTTGGTTAATTCGAATTATTTAAGTATGAACCGGTACATTTTTATACTTCTTTAATAAGTTACTTAGGATTAAATTATACTAACTTTATTTTTTTTTTCAGGATGGTGGGTCTTACTAATTTTTTATGCAGGACTGACCCACCATATTTTTATTTATATTTTTTTTATTTTATACTCAATTTATATTTCGTTGTGTACGGGTAAGAAACTAAATGCCATCGTATCTCGGGAAACTACCCATTTGTCTCGGTGTGGATGGAACTACTTGTCTTGTCCCGTAACAAGAATTAAATGTATTTTTGTTTGTGTCTGGTGGACACGTGGGAGTTACATCTTGCACTCATACCAGTATACCTATATACTAACCCGTTTTGTCTCTTGGCAACTCGAGTGCGTTTTGTTTTAGCCCAGCCGAGCTTCCTTTGCAAGATTGGTTGGGGCTATGGTGGTGACGTGGAATTACTATAGTTGTTGGACTTGTCCTTTGAACTTCTTTTGTTTTCTTGAGTTTATGGTTGATATTAGTTTATATATTTATTATTTTTTTATGATTTAGTATTGGGATAATTTGGCATGGTTTGTAACCGTACATTATTTAAGTTATTTTGACAATTTATTGTTACTTTAATATTGGAGGTATTGGGTAGTTATGAGACTATGGTGGATGCTTTGGTTGGCATTTAGTTTTTTCTGTTTCACCCCTAGGATTTGGATGATGGAATATTGATTGGGGTTTAGTCCTAATTTAATATTTAATTGTCTAAATTTTGGGGTGTGACAATAACAAAATTAACTGAAAAAATAAATTTTCTAACTGTTCACCTATACAATAATAAAATTAGTTGAATTAATAATTGAAATAAAATTTTAATATTATTAAAAATTGTTAATTAATTTGATGATTTATTAATAAAAAGACTTATTTATTATGAAATTAAAAATTTTGAGAGCATAATGTAATTTCTAGAATCACATGAGGTAATTTATAATTTAAGTAAATATCAAAATGTGTGTTTATAATTTACCTATAAAATTAAGATAAAAAAATCTCAATTGAAAAGTATAAAGTGATAAATATATTGTATAAGTAAAATTTGCCATGATGAATGATTGTTTTAAAAGTAGTGTTCATGCCACATCACATTCAATATCTTTACTTCCATAATCTCATTTTTGTCTTCTACTTCCTATAAAGTTATTCTAATTTTTTAAAGAGTAATGATTCATAACTCTAAATTTAGAACTCTAACAATGACTCTAATGATATGACATATAGTAAAAAAAAAAAAATACATACATCAAATCATTCATGAATAGGACCCACTGTTACATAAGTAGAGCTCTCATTAGAGCTCTACTTTTAGAACTCTTAAACATTTTTATTTTTTAAATGCATTTAATATGTAAATAGCATATATTTAAAGATTCTAATCATAACTCAAAATTATATATTTTTTCATTTGTTTTTATTTTGAGTCCTACACATTAAATTGACTTGATTTTAAACCTTGAGGATGATCCTATTGTACCCTCCTATAACTTGTTATAGAGGATGATTGATCGCAAGATAGTTAACACAAAATTACATATTTTAACGCAATAAAAATAGTTTCAAAAGTAAAATCAGATACTTTAGGAGACAGCTTGCGACATTCAAAGAGCTATAAGAAATTAAGGAGAGAAAATGATGGACAGATGAAATCAAATATACGACTTTAGAAGGTACGAAAACTATATTAGACGACAAACACATCGATAAATGCATAACTTTTCATACCATATATCTCACTATTGTGAAAATGGAAACACTTACTATAGCATTCACTATCCACTTCCAAGACAACCAAGGCCCATCCTGTTAAGGAAAATATGTGATTCCCACAAGTAAATCAATCAAATGGGAATAAAAAATTAATGCGGAAAAATTAAATAAAAACAACACAAGAATTTTTACGTAGTTCCCTCAATGTGAGGTATGTCCACGGGATCGAAATCCGATTCCACTATTAACCAAATAAGTTTCCTAACGATTACAAACGAGACACCAATGGTCTCACAAAACCACCCTTAGGTGAATTCCAAATAATCACAAATAAACAAAGAGGAAAGATCTCACCAAATAGATAAACCAAAATCTTCAGATCCAGAGTTGAAGAAAATCCAAAATAACGAACTAAATCATCCAACTATGAAGCCGAAACCGAAGAAGCCAACCGAAGATTCAACACCTTAATCAATTAAGCCATTGGATTGACTTTTCCATACGCACTATCTCACAAAACAAATTGATCAATGAAGTGTTGCTGCTTCACCAAAAAACGGCTGCTTTTTTTCTTCACACACCCGAGCAAAAACCATAAACAATATTTATATATATATATATATATATTGTTAAATCTAGGACTTGTTTTTTTCAAAACCCTAATTGTGTCCAAATTGAATTAGATCTTCATAAATTAGATATAATATATTAAAATATATTATACCTAAACCAAACCAAACCAAATTAAAATTCTTTAAGAAACCAATAGGGTTCCAAACTCCAATAAGGAGGTATATCCCAACAATTCTCCCCCTACCGACTTTAGGTGGAGATATCAACCATACCCGCCAAAGTTCGACACTTTAAATGTTTGTCTCTCGACAAAGTTTTTGTCATCATATCCGAAATATTATCATCTGTGTGAACCTTTTCGAGTTGTAACAATTTGAATCTAACACATTACGAATCCAATGGTATCTCACACCAATGTGTTTCGATCTTGAATGAAAGGTAGAATTTTTACTCAAGTGAATAGCACTTTGACTATCACAATAAAGCACATACTTTTCTTGCTTCAAACCCAACTCTTGCAAAAATTTCTTCAACCATAACTCTTCTTTGCAAGCTTCCATAATGGCAATAAATTCAGCTTCAGTAGTTGAGAGAGCAACACACTTTTGTAATTTAGATTGCCATGCCACAGCTCCTCCTGCAAAAGTCATCAAATACCCCGAAGTAGATTTCCTGGAATCAATATCACCGGTCATGTCAGAATCTGTGAACCCATCAAGCATCGGCTTACCATCCCCAAAACACAAAAACACCTTCGAAGTCCCTCGAAGATACCTCAGAATCCATTTTACCGCTGCCCAATGTTCTTTACCCGGATTAGAGAGAAATCGACTCACCACACCAATGGCGTGAGCAATATCCGGCCTTGTACAAATCATGGCGTACATCAAAGAACCAACTACTGAAGCATAAGGAATTTTCAACATCTCTTCCTTGTCTTTCTCACTTGTCGGACATTGATTCGAACTAAGCTTGAAAAGACCTGCAAGTGGACATCCAACTGGCTTTGCTTTATTCATGTTGAACCTCTCAAGAACTTTCTCAATGTAGCTTTCTTGAGACAACCAAATCAGCCCCTCTTTGTGATCACGAACAATTTTCATACCAAGTATTTGCTTTGCCGGTCCCAAATATTTTATAGCAAAAGACTTGCTCAACTCCAATTTCAACCTGTTTATCATGGTAGAATCTTGACCCACAATTAACATATCATCAATATAAAGCAAAAGAATAATAAATTTACCATCCGAAAATTTTTTCACAAACACACAATGGTCCGAAGTGGTTTTAGAAAAACCATTATTCATCATGAAAGAGTCAAATTTTTTGTACCATTGCCGCGGAGCTTGTTTGAGACCATACAAACTTTTCTTCAATTTGCAAACAAATTTCTCTTTCCCTTTCTCTACAAAACCTTCTGGTTGCTCCATGTAAATTTCTTCTTCAAGGTCACCATGAAGAAATACAGTCTTCACATCAAGTTGCTCAACTTCAAGGTTCATACTTGCAGCCATGTCAAGTACAACCCGAATAGAAGACATCTTCACAACCGGTGAGAAAATCTCATCAAAGTCAATGCCTGTCTTTTGCCCAAAGCCTTTCACAACAAGACGTGCTTTGTACCTCAGATTCTTACCATCATTCTTCAATTTGAAGACCCACTTATTTTTCAAAATTTTCCTCCCCTTAGGCAACTTCACTAAATCATAGGTGTGATTTTCAAGTAAGGAGTCCATCTCCTCTTCCATGACCTTTTTCCAATCACCTTTCTTTGCATGCTCAATTGCTTCTTGGTAGCTCTCGGGCTCCCCTTAATCAGATATCAATACAAATTCATTGGAAGGATACTTTCTTGAAGGTTGTCGGTCCCTTGTAGATTTTCTTAACTCAAGTTGTGGTGGCGGTTCTTGAGTTGGATGCCCTTCCTCAATTTCTGGCTCAACTTCATTAGGATTAACATCATCCTCTACATCTTCAATAGGTGGCGGCATATCTCTCCCATTTTCATCATCAACTGAAGATGAAGGAGATGGATCCATGTCAATGAGATCACTAGTTTTTGGCTCCGGTTGATCACCTTTGCCAAAGTCTTCAATTGTTTGGTCTTCAAGAAACACATCACGGCTTCGAATGACTTTCTTGTCGACTGGATCCCACAATCTATACCCGAATTCATCACGTCCATAGCCAAGAAAAATATATTATCTTGACTTACTGTCAAGCTTGGACCTCTCATCCTTTGGAATGTGAACAAAAGTTCGGCAACCAAACACTCTCAAGTGCTCATAAGATACATCTTTACCGGTCCAAACTCTTTCTGGAACATCACCATTCAAAGGATAGGAATGAGACAAATTGATCACGTCAACCGTTGTCCTCATTGCCTCACCCCAAAAGGATCTTGGCAATTTAGCTTGTGAAAGCAAACACCTTGTTCTTTCCACAATGGTGCGGTTCATCCTCTCGGCAACCCCATTTTGTTGAAGAGTCTTCTTAACTGTCTTTTGGTGCCGAATACCTTGGCTACGACAATACTCATCAAATGGCCCAATGTATTCACCACCATTGTCAGATCGGATACACTTCAATTTCTGCCCTGTTTCTCTTTCAACCATGGCTTGAAAATGCTTAAATACTTCTAGAACTTGATCTTTAGTTTTTAGTAAAAAAGCCCAAACTTTCCTTGAATAATCATCAATGAAAGTAACGAAATAAAGTGCACCACTATGTGTTCTAACTTTCAAAGGACTGTAGACACCCCATTTTTGACCGTCCTCAAGACTTGGACGTCACCATTGGAACACTCGGTGATTATCCATGTTTGTGTTCGTTTGGAGTTCCCGGAGGTCTCGGCTACGCGCCTTGCCTCAGGATCTCCGAACTTGACTGTTTAGTGTCTGGTTTTGTACTAAACACTTGTGTTTTGCCTTGGAAGGGCAGGGAATGCCTTGTGAGGCATCCCCACACACCACCGGCAGTGGCTAGAGGTCACCGGCTGGTTTTTCTTGCCATCGGCGCATTTTGTTGCCGGTCGGCACTATTTGTTGCCGGTCGGCACTCAATTTTGTCAAAATGGCATCTTTGGCCGGCCGACTACTGTGCATCTGCTTTTGCAGGTATTTTATCACAGCTGTCTTACTTTTGGTTCCCCTCCATACACGTGTATGGAGGGATCTCTCTCTTGGAAGCTTGTCTTGTAAGCTTTACAAGACAACAAGCTCTACAAGAGAGAGCCTTGTCTCTTGGCTTTAGGGTTAGAGACTTGAGAGACTTAGGATATTTTTAGACAGCCATTTTTAGGGTTTTGAGTTCTAGGGTTAGAAACCATACACTTTCTATCTCTATTTCTCCCTCTTGTGTGTGTTAAATTGCATTTGTGTCTTACTATTGCATATAAACACATAGTGTTTCACCTTCACTTAGCTACTGAGGTTCTAAGAGGTTGGTTTTGAAGTTTTGGAGCTGTTTTCAAGCCAAGGAGGGCTGTTGGAGCACCATTGTTGAAGGGGTCTTCAAGGGTAAGAAACTAGCCCCTTTATTCCCCAATCTTGCATTGTATTTTTACCTGTCTTAAATTCGTTTTTGAGCTTGGTATATAATACAAAAAAGTTCTTTTTTTAGACCCTCTTGATTGTTCATTAAGAGTGTTTTGTGGTTTGGAGGTGTTTGACCCCTCTTAGGCCTTGAAAGGCCCCATTTTGTGCTATTTTGAGTAAATTTCGAGACTTTGGTGTTTGGGCCTCTTCACCACTGAAATCTTGAGAGATTTCAGTGGTTGAGATGGTGCCTTGAAGTCTCCAAAAGGGGAGGGCCACCCCCTCTCCTTGTTGTCCTTGAAATGGACCCCTTTTGGCCTCTTGAGAGAGCATCATGTTAGAGTGTGTATTGGTCATGTCTTGGCTGTTTTCCATGCTTATTATGCCATGATATAACCTTGTTGTGTGTTGGTTTTGGTACACCATGCATGCTTAGCATACCTACCATGTAATGCCATGTTATTGCCTTAATATGCCTTAGGTTGTTAGCCTTTGTTCGAGCATGTTTTAGGTCTAGTTTTGTGAAGTTTGTGTGCTTATTTTGCCATGCTAGAGGTCTGTCCATAGTTGTTTGGGTCAGATTTGGCATGCTTAGTATAGCTCCTTTGCATCCCGACTTGTTGGCCTTAAGTGTATGAACATATAGTAAGACATTCTTGCATTGATTTAGTGGTTTGGGACTATCCACCATGTTATTTCAATCCAATTATCATGCTCATATGCTTGCATTTCATGACTCTTTTGATGTTTCAAGAATTGATGTTTCATGCTTCATGTTTATGCCATTGTGTATGTCTCTAAGATTAGGTCATTTGGATGCCATCTAAGTGGTTCTTGAGGCTTACTTTTGCATGATTTGGGGCTGTTTTGATTCAATTTGATCATTTGCATCATGAGTCATTTGGTCATGTTTTAGGTCCTCAGGCTTGGACTCATGCATAGCTTGCATTGGTAGGTCAATTGGGCATCATTTCCTACATGTTTTCAAGGCTCATAATGCATGTCATATGTCCATGATTACCTCCTTTCAAATGTGTTTGAGAGTTGTCCCATTTGTGCCCAAGTGTTGACCCTTAACATGTGCATGTGTGTATGTGTTTAGTTCCTTATTTTAGTCACTTTGGCCATTGTTTTAGGCCTATTTAGAGTTGCCTAAATTATGTGTAAGTCCACCTTTCCATTAATTTGCATTACCTCATGTTTGCTTGTATGCTTGCATAAGTGTCTTGCCATGCCATGTTGCACCCTTAGCTTGCATGCCTAGGTTGCATTGCATCTTGCATGCATGCCTCGTTCCTTGACTTGGTGATAGGAATTGGTCCTTGGTTTGTTTGTTTGGTTTGCATTTCATTTGACATGAAAGTTGCACACTTGATCCTTTGGGCTGTCATGCATGGAAATGCGTGATTGGCGGTCCGAGAATCGAGCCACATGCCCCTTTGAGTCACAAACATGATAGGAGGCATGATTAGTGCATACATCGCTTGAATTGTATTGCCATGCAAGTTCTGTCCTCTGCTGCTGTGAGTTGCAGGTTCTGCAGGCATTCTTTGCCGACCGGCAGTGTACATTGCCGACCGGCAATTATTCTTCTGCCGATAGCTTCATTTTGTGTCGGTGACCACATACCACTGCCGGTGGCAATTCTACTCAGCCGGTGGTGAACCCCAGTATCCAGAGAGGCATCCTTGAGATTTTGGCAGTCTTCAGAGGGGCAGAGCAGGGAAAACAAAGGCAGGCTATGCATGGCGGTGCACTTCCGAGCAAGACCCGAGCACGCGCTGCATCTGGCCCTCCTCCCGAGGCGGTTTACTGTTTTTCTTAGCTTAATTAGTTTGTTAGCTAATTAGGCAATTTGTAATATTTAATTAGCTTGCGTAGTTAATTAATTTGTATTATTTATTTGGTCCCTCCGAGTGAGGGCAAATCTGTAATAAGTGTGCGTGAGTGTGTGTATGTCTTCCAACCTCACATCTTTCTTCCCTTTTATTTACCTGCTTATGATGGTAGATTAGGGCACGTTTAAATTAGCATACCTCATGTAATGCATGCGTGCATTCATTCATTTGTTTTACATGCACCGGGCTCGGTACATCACGCTAACTACATTCGTATTTCAAATTCCAAATTGAGTACGTGCATCAATCGACTGCATTTTATATGCCATGTTTAGGTTAGCCGAGCCTACTCTAATTGCATTTTTGCATGCGTTACATTAGCCACTCTAACATGAACTAGGATCATGCATGTTTGCTAACTAGTTTATTATTTTGGCACGGAGTACGATGTAAGTATTTATGCTTTAGCATCTCGCACGCGTGTGAATGTTGCCATGACAGTATGTTTGCCATGTGGCTAAGTGCTTATATGAGATAAACTGTTTGAATGCCTGTGGGTGAAGGTTGGATTGTTTGAGTTGAAAAAACTCGTTGAAATCCGTGTTTTAGCCTACTTGCGAGTAGCAAATTCCAAAGCGCTTTTCAAAACAAACGGATATGCAATGCTTGTTTCCAAATTAGGCAATCTAGTCTATACTTGTTTGCTGTGCGCATAACATAGTAATTCTAGGCTAACAAATGGAATAAGAACACATAACGTTTTCAAAATCGGATATCATGGTTAGTAGAGGCCGGTCTTCGGACCGGGCGAAAGGGGGTGCTCATAGCTGACCTTCCCTGATCGTACCTTAGCTCCCGAGCCGAGACAACTCCGGTGATGACGGACATGTGGCCTTCGGCACCGAGTCAGGGTTTCCTAAATTCCCCCATAAAAAATATTTAGGTGGCGACTCTGTATCTGGCAAAGCAGTCTATGTTTGGCACTTCTTTCCTAAAATTTGTTTTCTCAAAACGATTTGCTAGATTTGGACTCTTTGGTTCGAGATTAAGAACCGCGACACAAATCGAGTCCGAACTGTAGCGGGGCCCCTCGCGGGACGTGCTACAGTTTCTGGCGACTCTGCTGGGGAGTTTAGAGAGCTTGACTCGAACTCGTGATATCCTGTCTTGATTACACTTATGTGTTTCTTTGCATTGCATGTGCATTGGTGCGCCTAGGAACACAGTGTTTGCCATCTGCCATTCCTGAACGGTTTGCTAGAGGCTTTTCTTGTCAAGGCATGACCATAAGGCTGACCGGTTATGGGCTCTGACAGTATGGGAACACAAACCCCGGTTTTACCAGGGCACCTTTTTCGACCATTCGACCTAGTGCATATTCGGATCCATAGTGACCATTCCAAGTTAGGACAGGTTGCTTACTCGATGTTAGGTTGTTTGAAAACTGTTGCGTGCATAGTAGAACCCTAGCTCCTGACAAAATAGGACAGGGAAACCCTACCCCAACATAGGGGTGTTTTGGCTCTCTTTACTTGCTATGTGCTTTCAGAGTGTATTTCTACAGGGAAAATGCATATCAGTTTGCAATATTGAGTATCAGACCTGCGGGCATCAGTTATGAGAATCAGTTATCTGCGGGTATCAGGGTTCAGTTTTGAGAACAGTGATTTCTGGGGAACAGTGATCAGCAGTAGAGTACAGTTGTTCAGCTACACTCGTGTTTGATCTGTTTGGGCTGAAATGCTATTTGTTTCTCCTTTCAATTCAGAGTGTCCAGAGAATTAATACAGAATAGCTAGTGCTCTCCCTCGCCGAGGCAGGGCTTATGATGATGCAGAATTCAAAAGAGATCGTAGTTATGACGGCTGCATTGGAGCAGGGGATCACTCTGCAAAGTGAGGCCAACACTGATGTGTCACATCCACCCAGGTCGCCTGTTGTGCACCCGGTTTGGGCCCCCCAGCTATACCAGGCTCGCGAGCCTACTACATTTGAGCTAATGGGGATGATAGGTGATCTCCAGAGGTCTGTGGCGGATCTCGCCTATGGAATGTCAGCTTCACCACCAGCCGCACCGTATGCCGGGAGTTTTATACCCCAGGAGCCCCCGCTGTTGGGGCGAATTGTGATTGAACTTAGCCAACCGGAGATGGCCTCCAGCTATGGCAACGACATATCAACATCAACTCAAACCCTCGATCAAGCTGAGGCCAGAGGAAAAGACAAAATGAAGGCAGATGCCGATCCCATTGAACAACTGTTGTGGGCAGTCGAGGCTTTGAAAGCCGGGGGGATGAACAAGCAACAGATATCCGCAGTTGTGGTAAAAATTGTGGAGGATGCTTTCCCCACTCCACCTGAGGGTAGTTCAAGCCAGTCAGAAAATCGGGATAGGCCCCGTCATGCCAGAACAGTTCCTCTTGTTCCCGCCCCTGCACCCGGGAAAGATCAGAAAGCCAAGGTGGCGCCTGCCGACCCTTTTGCTTGTGCGACTAGTAAGAGCGCTCAGACTCCGAAGTACCTGCCCCGGAGGCACAGGACCTTTCATGCTCTCTACATGCCTTTGTCCAAGGCACTTCAGATCCTTGCCGAGAGGGGGCACCTTAAACCCTTGGAGCCTCGGCCTCTCCCGAAGAATCTCCTTGCCATGCATGATGCTGCTCAGTACTGCGCGTACCACCAACAGACAGGCCATGCTACCGACAATTGCTTCCGCCTCCGTCATGAGGTCCAAGATTTGATTGACAACGAGGTTATCCTCCCACCTACCTCAGCCAAGTCCGTTACCACCCAGTTATTGGATTTCGAGGATACAGATACTACAAGTATGTAATCAGAAAGTGAACCACCTGCGGGCGGCATGTAGATGTATTTTGAATGTGGCGTCTGGCACGCATTTTTGAGTGGCTATGAATGCTAGCTTTGTAAATCCTGGCTTGGGTATCGAGTCAGTCTTTTGTTTTGAGTCTGTCTCTTTGTCTTGAGTCAGTCTTTTTTTGCTTAAAGGTCCGTCTTGTTGTAACGAGTCAGTCCTCTTTGTATAGAATACCAGGTGATTCTGGGGTTGTTCTCCCGAACACCGTTTTGTCTTATAATTACCTGTTTTTGTTTTGAGTCTATTTCTGCCGAGGGGCCAGTTACACCAACAAATCTGAATGAAACAGCTGTTGCTATCTCACTTTCATGCTTGCTTTCAGTATAAGTGCCAGAGGATTTGAATGGACTGACAGTACATCTCGCCTGCTCTCCGGCGCGCTAAACTCATTGCATTGACCTAAGTTTTTCAAAAAACCCTTTTGAACACTGCGGTGATAAAAACGAAGATGAGGGAATTCCTCGGGTTTTGCAAAATTTTGATCATTTTGAGAGAAAGAGAGGCATGCTAAGCCCTTAACGAATGAAATCATGCTTGTCAGCGTGAGTACTGGGAAGGACCCTGGCTTGATCCAGATTGGTTCCACACTGTCTTCGGCGCGAGCAATTTGTCGCTTTCTTAAAAACTTTCAAAAACAAATGTTTTGCGCGGCCCTGTGAAGACCTGTATGGGATCGCTCTTGAGATTTTGCAGCCTAGGATCGCTCTCAGCCTCAAGATTCGACTTATTTGTTTTGAACGTCGAACTCATTCGGAACATCCAACAGTCAACTGTCGGAGGAGGCCCGTATGGCCAGTTTTGAAGCAGCCCTCGAGCAAGAAGCACCGAAGGCGAGTCAAGAGGATCAGATCTCACCAGAAGAAGCTTATGGAGCAGCCATGACGGATTCTTCTGCAAATCATTGCAACAGCCGTTCTCCTAGATACAGAGAGGCTTCAACTCCAAAAACCATTTGGCATGGACTTGCTACACTTTTACCCTTTGAGAGGCTCGCTGGGCCGAAAACCAGGAAGGGCTGCCCAGGCAAAAGTTAGAGCAAGAGAAAAATATAAAAAAGCAAAAAAATACAAAAAGAAAAAGAGTAAAGAAAAGAAATGAACAAAAAAAAGAAGGAAAAGAAAAGCTCGAAAGGTCGAAAACCCGCATCGGGCGCCTTGGCAAAAGTTAGAGCCTGAAAAGTGAAGATTAAAATACCCGAGTGTACCTTAACCGGAACTACGTAAGGCTTGATTCCCATGTTTGGGATACGTAGGCAACTTCATCATGAAGTCCAGCCCCCAACGCTTTCATAGCGTCTCAGTCCACGCAATGGTTTCAACTTCATCCCAAAGTCCAGTCGCCAACGCCTCCAAGGTGACTGTGTCCATATATTTGTTGTGACCGACTTCGTCATCTCTATGTCCAAGAGTTCGGCCACCCCCAATGAAGACTGTTTGCGGACTGCTGCGGCACCATCCAAACAAGGGGCAACTTTCCGTTGCCACCAGTCGTCGCAAGACGCCATTTAAACCAGGGGCAACTTTCCATTGCCACCCACCCCTTTTAAGCCAAGGGCAATTTTTCATTGCCTCCGATCCGAGGTTGCGCATCTCAAAGAGTAAGTTCCATGCTCGTCAAGCATTGACCGTTTGCAAAATAGTTTTTGAAAATTTTTACTAAAGTTGACTATTTTCTCGAAAACTATTCCATTTTCCAGAATTGGACCATTTTCTTGGACCCAAAAAGGAAAATTTTCAGTGCTCATAGCCTGACTTGCATGATTTTCAAATCAAAAATCGAACAAGTATGTTAATCCGACTCTCATCTTGATCAAAACTGTTTTAGTAGAAAACCAAAACAAAAAATGGTCAAAATGATGAACTAAGGACACGGTTGACTCAGGCGTTCTGTCTTTCCCCCGTCATCGACGTACTTGCCAAGAAGGCACTCTACCCACCAGAAGAAATACCCGTGAGCTAACGGTGTTGGGCGTGAACCCGCAACTTCCTATTCACTCATTAACCACCTTGGGGAGGGACAAAAAATGAGAGAATGAAGAATAGAGAGGTGTGAGTTGAGAGAAAAGTGAGGAAAAGGGTTTTGAGAGAAAATCCGAACTTGAGAGTCGAGTGATGTGAGAATCACAAATCAGAAAGGGTGGGAAACAATGCCCAGAGAAACTGGCTCCTCGTGATCTGAGGTCTCCCGTCCTCGTCAACGCGTCTGCATGTCGTGTCTTTTGTTTTGTTTACCTCAACCTTTGTTTTAGGTCTTTTCCAAGCGTGTCTCGTTATGTTTAGGTCGTGTGCCTTTTTGTTTTTCCCCGCTGTGTTCAGTTGTAGGCTCGATACCCCGGTTTGAAAAACCCTTATTTAATTTCAAAAATCATTTATGCTCAGAATGCTGTGCCATTCTCTATATTTGAGTGTGCTTCAACTCTAGCTGGTTTCACCCCCGTAGGCCGTCTTGTCAGATTGGGCTGTTTTGTTTAAAGTTTGCTGTGTGCAAAATGAACCGAATGCTGTGCTATGGGCTGTATGCAGATTAATCCCCAGTAGAGTAAGGGTTGTGCATCCAGAATCAGGCAGTGGGTTGCTTGGGCTATTTTGCTGTTGGCTGTTTAGTTACCTGATTATTACAGTGCAAGTGTTCAACATTCGGACAACAAATCATATTTCATTTACATTGAAGTGTAACATGATGGGATGCGATGCAATACATAAGATATGTAAATGTAACACTTTTTACGCAAAAAAGTTTGTTCATTTCATAATCTTTTAAGTACAAAGTTTTGGAAACAAAAAAAATCTGCCTGCGACAGTACAAGGTAATCTAACTACCAACAAAAAAGGAAAAGTACAAGAAAGAAGAAAAACAACAAAATCTGTATCCGTGTCCAGCGACTCTGAGGGCTGTCAGTCTGTCCTGGTCCTCTTCCTGGACGAGGGTCCAGAAGCATCATTAGCATCGTCGTCAGAGCCCGAGCTAGTGCCGCCTCCGGTCTCCTCCTCTGATGACCCCGCCTCTGACTCTGCCTCCGCCTCTGACTCGTCATCCTCATCATCGTCGTCATCAGGGACGGGAGCCCGCGAACTACTCCCGGCATAAGTGCGCCCATCCTTAGTGCGGGGGAATACTCGGCCCTCCTCATCTCTCCCTCGGGCAGGGACGGAAGGTCCAGCTGAAGCACCTCCTACCCCGGGAATCTGGAAAGGAGGTTGAAAAAGTACACAAAAGGCAAATGCATCAGTATACCGTGGACAGTTTATCAGTGCAGAATGCAGTGTATGAGTACAGTGTGTGAATACCGTGAGCAGTTTATCAGTGCAGAATGCAGGGTATGAGTACAGTGTGTGAATACTGTGAGCAGTTTATCAGTGCAGAGTACAGTGCAGAATGCAGTGTATGCAATGTATCAGACGCTGTGAGATCAGTGTATCAGATATTGTGTCGTGCATTAGATTACGTGAATCAGCTTGTGAGTGATTTGAGGCCGTGATCAGAAGAACATACCGGAATGCTGTAGAGGGCCAGGAGATCAAAGGTCCGCTGTAGCATCCCCATCATGGAGGCGTTCATCTCCAATGACTGCCGGGTGTACTCAGAAGAAGCCTGCAAAAATATCAAATGCATCAATATTCTGTGGAATATCAAATAAACTGAAACGAAATGGTTGTACAGAAATGCAGTAATACATACCGGAGGTAAGTCGGGGACACCGACAAACTCGTGATCAGCAGGCGGAGGGGCGAAGGGGATCTGATAGGTCGCCCCGCCCTGCCCTCGGAAAGTCAATGAAGCGGGCAGAACAGGCCAACCGGTCCCCCGTCCCTCTTGAACTCCGCCCCTGCCACGGACTCAGGCCCTCCTCGAAGCTCCAGCTCCAGCTCTCGCTCCTGCCCTCGCCGCTGGCACCGCAGGCCTAGCTCCCTCAACTCGACGGCCGCCGTTCAAAGGCCGCATAAGGTACGTCTGCACGTACTCTCGGTAGTCGCCGATACCTCTTAAGCGAGTCGCCTCCCAACCGATGGTGTAATCGTCCATCTGCTCGGTGGTGAGCCTCTCGGTCTCCCTTATATCCTCGGGAGGGTGAACTGGGACTATCTGCTCAGGTAATCCCAGGGTCTGGCGTAAGAAACGCTCACCCAGGTACCAAGCCCGACAGACCGGGCCCTCCAACAAGATCCGAAAACGCGAGATCTCATCGGCACCAGCAAACCGATCCCGCGTCACGGCTGGCAAAGGAGCCCAAGGCTGCCAGGTGATCTGAAAATGCAATACAGTTTGTTATCTACTGTTATTGAAATATGCAGTGGAAAGGCGAAGTTTAAATGAACTGCAAGTAAAACATACCTCCGCGGGGGTGACGGTATCAAAGAAGCGGCGGAAGAAGCTGAAAGTCTCTCACGGCCTCCGGGTGCATCTCCCGTCAAAGCGGCGCGAAAAGGGGACGACCAGAGGGGTCTCCGTGACTGGTACGGGTGCGAGCCTAGGAAAGTAGGCGTAAACCCACAACTACAGAGAAAACATCAAGATGACTATCAGATAAGGCAGAATACAGAATAAAGCAGAAATGGCAGAGCCGTGTGTTGTGCAGTGTATTGTGTACAGTGTACAGTGTGAGCAGTGTACAGTCAGTGTAAAGCAGAGTGTATGTGTGTGCCGTGTGTACAGTATACAACGAGTATAAAACAAACTACAGTGTGTGTAGTGTACAGAGTACAGAAAATATAGAACAGAAATGAAAAGCGGAGAAGAAATGTACCTTCCAAGCCCGCCAGTAGCCTCCGAGCAACTGCCCGCTGCCGCGGGAAGCCGAGCTCATGTACCTATAGAGAGTGGCCAGAGCAGCGCCGCCCCAGTCGTAATGCAAGATGCCTTGGACGTCCACCAGTGCGCTGAGTAGGCAGAGAGGCACGGTGTTCGCCCGGTCGGCGAAGATGGTCGTCCCGAATAAGAACATGAGGAAGCCGCGAGCGTACCTCTCCACGGCCTCCGGGGTCATCGGGGCTGCGTCAACTAGGGTGGGCTGGACCCGGAACTGCACCTCGAACCAGGAGTATCGGACGTAGCCTGGACGAGCAAGAGGTGGCGCCTCACCGAGTAGATGGACCTGAGCAGCAGTCCACTCGTCTATGTCAATATCGAAGGGGATCGGATCACCCCCTACCCCGATGCCTGTGAGCATCGAGAAATCATAAGGGGTCATCGTCATGTCCCCTGCCGCGGAGAAGTGGAATGAATCAGTGGTGTCCCACCACCTCTCCACCAAAGCGGCGAGTAGAGGTCGGCACGTAGTGAGTCGCGAGAGCCCTCTGCAGAAGGCGCCGAAACCCGCCTGGTCCACTATGCGACAGACCGCATCAGGAAGCTCGGCGTACCACTCTCGAGCGCCGGTGTTCCCATACCCGCGAATGGTATGGGAATCTCCCTGTAAACAGAAAACAACAATTGCGAGGCAATTTTCAAAATGCAGTTCTAAGGAGCATATAGATGTAGCATGCGTGCAAGTTTAACAGGTTTAAATAAATACCGGGTGCCGGTGTGCTTACAGTGAACTACAACGTGTGATGCGTTAGTGTGTTTGGATGGTTCAGAACAGTATAGCATGCGTGCAAGTTTAACAGATTCAAGCAAGTACCGGGTGCCGGTGTGTTTACAATGAACTACAATGTGTGATGCGTCAGCGTATTCGGATGGTTAAGTACAGTACGGCATGTGTGCATACGTTCAGACTCAAGCAGATGTCGGGTGCCGGTGTTTGCAGTGAAATACAGTGTGCGCCGTGTGTTTGGGTGATTCAGGGCTAGTGCAGTGTGTGTGCACATGTGAGTCTCAAGCAGATAATCAGTTGCAAGTGCATTTGCAATCAACTACAGTATATAGGGTATCTGGGCTAAAGCAATTAAAGAGTACAACTAGCAGTTGACAGTTTTGTATCCTACATTGCAGAAAGTAAAGCAGAGAAAAGAGAATTACCTCAGAAGTGTCGAAGGACAAGTGGGAGGTAGGCTCACGTAGTAATACCTCGGGTGGCACGTGCCTCTCGAAACTCCTGAACTGGCGTAGTCCGTCAGGGGCAGAACATGGATCGCCGGCCGGTAGGTCGCCGGGTCGAACGGGCGCTCGCTCAAGGGTAGGAGCTCGACCCCGGGATCCATCTCGTGATCTGGGGGAGTCCCACTGCGTGGAATGTCATCCGCCATATCAAGAATAATGAGAAAATAGCCGGAGGAAGGAAAACCGGGCTAGAATACGGAAAGTCAACCGAAAAGTCAACTCCCGGGAAGGCCGAAAATGACCGAAAAGGCCGGGATGTGAAAGGGCACGGAAATCAAGAGGAAAGCGAGGGGAACAAACCCCAAAAAGGTGGGAACGGCAAACGAGGCACCGAAACAAAGATTTGTTCGGTTGAAAATGTCCGAAACGCGAAAGAAATCGCGAATCCGACGACGAAACGGGCATAGAACGCAAAGAAACGGAAGAAAAAAGGAAAGGAAAACGCTCTAGAGAGAGAGAGAGTGGGTTTTCGGCGGTGAAGGAAGTGAGGAATAGGGTTTAGGAACCCTATTTTAAAACACCCGTGGTGAATTGTCGAAACTGCCCCGACTCAGAAACTGTTTGCCGGTCGGCAACATTTTGTGTCGGCCGGCATAATATTGTACCGATGGTATTCTTTTTTAGCCGATGGACAGCCGGTGGATTCCCCTCCCGGCCGGTGGTGTTCCTATAGCCTTGTTTAGGCCATATGAGTAGTTTTTGGTCTTCATAGCTCAAGAAAGTGCAAGAAAGTGCATCCCCGACGCTCAACCGGCCTCCGTTGTGACCTCGGATCGTGTCTTCCATGCGTGGTACTCGAATTCGTGCAAGGTGTATCCTTTTTGTATCCTTTTAGCTTTTACGAAATTCAAAAGTTGCCCTACGTGCATCGCACCTCAATCGCACTGTTTTGTGCAGTTTACATTCGCGCTGTTTAGCGCATCGCACTGTTTTGTGCATTGCATTACATTCGCGTTGTTTAGCGCATCGTACTGTTTTGTGCATTGCAATCAATCGCGCTGTTTAGCGCATCACACTGTTTTGTGCATTTCAAAATCACTCGCGCTTTCTTGCGCATCGCATTGTTTTGTGCAGTTTACATTCGCGCTGTTTAGCGCATCGCACTGTTTTGTGCATTGCAATCAATCGCGCTGTTTAGCGCATCACACTGTCTTGTGCATTTCAAAATCAATCGCGCTGTTTAGCGCGTCGCACTGTTTTGTGCATTTCAAAATCAATCGTGTTGTTTAGCGCATCGCACTGTTTTGTGCATTTCAAATCAATCGCACTATTTTGTGCATTTCAAAATCAATCGCGCTGTTTAGCGCATCGCACTGTTTTGTGCATTTCAAAATCACTCTCGTTTTCTTGCACATCGCACTGTTTTGTGCAGTTTACATTCGCGCTGTTTAGCGCATCGCACTATTTTGTGCATTGCAATCAATCGCGCTGTTTAGCGCATCGCACTGTTTTGTGCATTTCAAAATCACTCGCGCTTTCTTGCGCATCGCACTGTTTTGTGCACCTTACTTGCATCTTGCATGCATCCTCTCGCGCTATCTTGCGCACCTCACTTGTACTTGTTAGTACATTGCATTGTTTTGAATACAAACCGGCTTCGCGTAGCGTATAAGTCCAATTTTCAAAATTTTGCATTCCGTGTGGCATGCGTGTCACACTCGTATCATTTTGCATCTTATGAGGCATGCGTGTCTCATTTGTTTCATTTTACATTCCGTGTGGCATGCGTGTCACACTTGCATCATTTTGCATCTTATGAGGCATGCGTGTCTCATTTGTTTCATTTTACATTCCGTGTGGCATGCGTGTCACACTTGTATCATTTTGCATCCTATGAGGCACGCGTGTCTCATTTGTATCATCTTGTATTATGCCTTATTTGCATTGGCACATGTGCCCCATCTTCTTCATCGGCATGCGTGTCTCATTTTCATTGGCATGCGTGTCACATTTTCGTTGGCTTGTGTGTCGACGTTAGCATTAGCATGCGTGCCTCATTCTTGCATTGTCATGCATGTTGCTAGATGGTCTGGCGAGACCTTAAACACGCACGGTCTAGGAGACCTTAAATCCTTGGGAGGTGCGAAACCTCCGGTGCATTGATGTGCACAGTTTTTCATGGCGTATAAGTCCAATTGTATCAGTTTACATTCCATGTGGCATGCGTGCCTCATTCTTGCATTGTCATGCATATTGCGTCGGTCTGGCGAGACCTTAAACACGCACGGTCTAGGACACCTTAAACCCTTGGGAGGTGCGAAACCTCCGGTGCATTGATGTGCACAGTTCGGTTGCATTGTCATGCATACATTTTGCATCCCGGTCTAGGAGACCCTAAATCCTCGGAAGGTGCAATTCCTTTGGTGTTTGTCGTGCCCGAACGACTTTTGGTGGTCTGGTAAAGCCACCTGCCTATGTTTGCGGTGAGTTCCTAGAAGACCAACTGGGATGGTGGAAACTAGAGTTCGAACGACTTATGCCTAGAATGCAAAGGTTCGGGAGTTCCGAGACTAAAGTCTGGTTTAAATACCCAGGGGTGTATCCTCGGCTTGAAATCTGTATGGAAGCTCCATAGATTGAGGCGGCATGTCGGCGCCTCAGTTCTGGATACTGAACCAACCTAGTATATCGCCCGGTCGATAAGATAGGGAAAGTCACAATCATAGCCGTTGCATCATAGTGCATTGTCATGCATTTCCATTGTAGCTTGCATGCATCCATTGCATTTTCCCCAGTAGATCGCATCATACTGCATTGTCATGCATTTTGTAAATATCCATTCCATTGCATATTTGTAAATATTGCATTATAGATTGTATGCATTCATTGCATCACCTTCTATCTATGGCTTGCGCCTTTCCATGTTGAGCTTGGTTTGGTATGTGCCCTTACTTTTCACGTTAAAACACAGTTCTGCATGTGTACGCGCCTATTCCACGCTAGTATGTTGGTTTGAGGGTTGAGGCACCTTTTCTGTGTTAGACATGGCTCGTATGCGTACATGCCTTACCTAGGCAAGATTTGGTTTGGCGCGCGTGCCATATCCATTGCATTTCAGTTTGCATGCATTCATTGCATCACCTTCCATCCATGGCTCGCGCCTTTCCATGTTGAGCTTGGTCTGGTATGTGCCCTTACTTTTCACGTTAAAACACAGTTCTGCATGTGTACGCGCCTATTCCACGCTGGTATGTTGGTTTGAGGGTTGCGGCACCTTTTCTGTGTTAGACATGGCTCGTATGCGTACATGCCTTTCCTAGGCAAGATTTGGTTTGGCTCGCGTGCCATATCCATTGTAAATATCCATTTCCATTGCATTTTAGATCGCGTGCATTCATTGCATCACACCTTCCATCTATGGCTTGTGCCTTTCCATGTTGAGCTTGGTTTGGTATGTGCCCATACTTCTCGTGTCGAAGCATAGTTCAGTAGACCGTTCTATGTTAGACGTGGCTTGTATGCATACATGCCTTACCTAGGCAAGATTTGGTTTGGCCCGCGTGCCATATCCATTGCCATCTCCCCAGCATATCCATATATATATATATATATATTACATTGTAGTGTAATTTTTGCATCCGGCATTAGGATCATTGTCCTTTCTCCAGCGGGTTGTTTCCCCACTTATGTCAATCCCCCCCAATACTTGTTCTTGTGTCTGTCTACAATGCTCATAGTTCAGTTGACCGTTCTATAGTAGACAGACTTGTTACCTCCATCAATCTATTTGACATAGGTGTGGTTTCGAACCACTCGTGATTGGATCGTGATTCAATTGCTTTGCATATAGTTTGCATTGTTTCAATTACATTGCATCTTTATTTGCATTGTTTATACATTGTTTTGTATTTATTGCATATCATTTTGCATCCATTCTTGCATTGTCATGCATGTTGCTAACAATATTGTATCTGTTAAGTTTGTTTTCTTTTCAGGCACGATATTGTATGTACGGTTCATTTGAGGCTGGTGCAACCAGACGAGCCGCACAGGTATTGTATCCTCCAAGTGAGACGTATTGAGAATTGCATAATTCTCTTACATCCTTTCTGCATTGTAGTGTAGTTCGGTGTACGCTAGCTTAAAATTGTCGCATGTGTGCTTCGTTACAGCTTTCTTTGCATGATCATAAGTTATGTCCGGCTCTGTGCATTGTCTTGCATTTTGCCCCTGCCTTCGGGCGCATATCTTGTTTGTCTTGCATGTTTGTCTGAGTCTTCGGCCTTGTCAAAAATGGGTCGTTTCTGGGCTTTGACATTCACTCCCGCCATTGTTATGACTTTCGAGTTCTGTCAAAGAGGGGCAACTATAGACACCCCATTTTTGACCGTCCTCAAGACTTGGACGTCACCATTGGAACACTCGGTGATTATCCATGTTTGTGTTCGTTTGGAGTTCCCGGAGGTCTCGGCTATGCGCCTTGCCTCAGGATCTCCGAACTTGACTGTTTAGTGTCTGGTTTTGCACCAAACACTTGTGTTTTGCCTTGGAAGGGCAGGGAATGCCTTGTGAGGCATCCCCACACACCACCGGTAGTGGCTAGAGGTCACCGGCTGGTTTTTGTTGCCATCGGCACATTTTGTTGCTGGTTGGCACTATTTGTTGCCGGTCGGCACTCAATTTTGTCAAAATGGCATCTTTGGCCGGCCGACTACTGTGCATCTGCTTTTGCAGATATTTTATCACAGCTGTCTTGCTTTTGGTTCCCCTCCATACACGTGTATAGAGGGATCTCTCTCTTGGAAGCTTGTCTTGTAAGCTTTACAAGACAATAAGCTCTATAAGAGAGAGCCTTGTCTCTTGGCTTTAGGGTTAGAGACTTGAGAGACTTAGGATATTTTTAGACAGCCATTTTTAGGGTTTTGAGTTCTAGGGTTAAAAACCATACACTTTCTATCTCTATTTCTCCCTCTTGTGTGTGTTAAATTGCATTTGTGTCTTACTATTGCACACAAACACATAGTGTTTCACCTTCACTTAGCTACTGAGGTTCTAAGAGGTTGGTTTTGAAGTTTTGGAGCTGTTTTCAAGCCAAGGAGGGCTGTTGGAGCACCATTGTTGAAGGGGTCTTCAAGGGTAAGAAACTAGCCCCTTTATTCTCCAATCTTGCATTGTATTTTTACTTGTCTTAAATTCGTTTTTGAGCTTGGTGTATAATTCAAAAAAGTTCTGTTTTTAGACCCTCTTGATTGTTCATTAAGAGTGTTTTGTGGTTTGGAAGTGTTTGACCCCTCTTAGGCCTTGAAAGGCCCTATTTTGTGCTATTTTGAGTAAATTTCGAGACTTTGATGTTTGGGCCTCTTCACCACTGAAATCTTGAGAGATTTCAGTGGTGGAGATGGTGCCTTGAAGTCTCCAAAAGGGGAGGGCCACCCCCTCTCCTTGTTGTCCTTGAAATGGACCCCTTTTGGCCTCTTGAGAGAGCATCATGTTAGAGTGTGTATTGGTCATGTCTTGGCTGTTTTCCATGCTTATTATGCCATGATATAACCTTGTTGTGTGTTGGTTTTGGTACACCATGCATGCTTAGCATACCTACCATGTAATGCCATGTTATTGCCTTAATTTGCCTTAGGTTGTTAGCCTTTGTTCGAGCATGTTTTAGGTCTAGTTTTGTGAAGTTTGTATGCTTATTTTGCCATGCTAGAGGTCTATCCATAGTTGTTTGGGTCGGATTTGGCATGCTTAGTATAGCTCCTTTGCATTCCGGCTTGTTGGCCTTAAGTGTATGAACGTATAGCATGACATTCTTGCATTGATTTAGTGGTTTGGGACTATCCACCATGTTATTTCAGTCCAATTATCATGCTCATATGCTTGCATTTCATGACTCTTTTGATGTTTCAAGAATTGATGTTTCATGCTTCATGTTTATGCCATTGTGTATGTCTCTAAGATTAGGTCATTTGGATGCCATCTAAGTGGTTCTTGAGGCTTACTTTTGCATGATTTGGGGCTGTTTTGATTCAATTTGGTCATTTGCATCATGAGTCATTTGGTCATGTTTTAGATCCTTAGGCTTGGACTCATGCATAGCTTGCATTGGTAGGTCAATTGGGCATCATTTCCTACATGTTTTCAAGGCTCATAATGCATGTCATATGTCCATGATTACCTCCTTTCAAATGTGTTTGAGAGTTGTCCCATTTGTGCCCAAGTGTTGACCCTTAACATGTGCATGTGTGTATGTGTTTAGTTCCTTATTTTAGTCACTTTGGCCATTGTTTTAGGCCTATTTAGAGTTGCCTAAATTATGTGTAAGTCCACCTTTCCATTAATTTGCATTACCTCATGTTTGCTTGTATGCTTGCATAAGTGTCTTGCCATGCCATGTTGCACCCTTAGCTTGCATGCCTAGGTTGCATTGCATCTTGCATGCATGCCTTGTTCCTTGACTTGGTGATAGGAATTGGGCCTTGGTTTGTTTGTTTGGTTTGCATTTCATTTGACATGAAAGTTGCACACTTGATCCTTTGGGCCGTCATGCATGGAAATGCGTGATTGGCGGTCCGAGAATCGAGCCACATGCCCCTTTGAGTCACAAACATGATAGGGGGCATGATTAGTGCATACATCGCTTGAATTGTATTGCCATGCAAGTTCTGTCCTCTGCTGCTGTGAGTTGCAGGTTCTGCAGGCATTCTTTGCCGACCGGCAGTGTACATTGCCGACCGGCAATTATTCTTCTGCCGATAGCTTCATTTTGTGCCGGTGACCACATACCACTGCCGGTGGCAATTCTACTCAGCTGGTGGTGAACCCCAGTATCCAGAGAGGCATCCTTGAGATTTTGGCAGTCTTCAGAGGGGCAGAGTAGGGAAAACAAAGGCAGGCTATGCATGGCGGTGCACTTCCGAGCAAGACCCGAACACGCGCTGCATCTGGCCCTCCTCCCGAGGCGGTTTACTATTTTTCTTAGCTTAATTAGTTTGTTAGCTAATTAGGCAATTTGTAATATTTAATTAGCTTGCGTAGTTAATTAATTTGTATTATTTATTTGGTCCCTCCGAGTGAGGGCAAATCTGTAATAAGTGTGCGTGAGTGTGTGTATGTCTTCCAACCTCACGTCTTTCTTCCCTTTTATTTACCTGCTTATGATGGTAGATTAGGGCACGTTTAAATTAGCATACCTCATGTAATGCATGCGTGCATTCATTCATTTGTTTTACATGCACCGGGCTCGGTACATCACGCTAATTGCATTCGTATTTCAAATTCCAAATTGAGTACGTGCATCAATCGACTGCATTTTACATGCCATGTTTAGGTTAGCCGAGCCTACTCTAATTGCATTTTTGCATGTGTTACATTAGCCACTCTAACATGAACTAGGATCATGCATGTTTGCTAACTAGTTTATTGTTTTGGCGCGGAGTACGATGTAAGTATTTATGCTTTAGCATCTCGCACGCGTGTGAATGTTGCCATGACAGTATGTTTTCCATGTGGCTAAGTGCTTATATGAGATAAACTGTTTGAATGCCTGTGGGTGAAGGTTGGATTGTTTGAGTTGAAAAAACTCGTTGAAATCCGTGTTTTAGCCTACTTGCGAGTAGCAAATTCCAAAGCGCTTTTCAAAACAAACGGATATGCAATGCTTGTTTCCAAATTAGGCAATCTAGTCTATACTTGTTTGTTGTGCGCATAACATAGTAATTCTAGGCTAACAAATGGAATAAGAACACATAACGTTTTCAAAATCGGATATCATGGTTAGTAGAGGCCGGTCTTCGGACCGGGCGAAAGGGGGTGCTCATAGCTGACCTTCCCCGATCGTACCTTAGCTCCCGAGCCGAGACAACTCCGGTGATGACGGACATGTGGCCTTCGGCACCGACTCAGGGTTTCCTAAATTCCCCCATAAAAAATATTTAGGTAGCGACTCTGTATCTGGCAAAGCAGTCCATGTTTGGCACTTCTTTCCTAAAATCTGTTTTCTCAAAACGATTTGCCAGATTTGTACTCTTTGGTTCGAGATTATGAACCGCGACACAAATCGAGTCCGAACTGTAGCGGGGCCCCTCGCAGGACGTGCTACAGAAGAATCTCCCCACTACGCATGATGCTGCTCAGTACTGCGCGTACCACCAGCAGACAGGCCATGCTACTGACAATTGCTTCCGCCTCCGTCATGAGGTGCAAGATTTGATTGACAACAAGGTTATCCTCCCGCCCACCTCAGGCAAGTCCGTTACTGCCCAGTTATTGGATTTTGAGGACACAGATACTGCAAGTATGTAATCAGAAGGTGAACCACCTGCGGGCGGCATCTGGATGTATTTTGAATGTGGCGTCTGGCACGCATTTTTGAGTGGCTGTGAACGCTAGCTTTGTAAATCCTGGCTTGGGTATCGAGTCAGTCTTTTGTTTTGAGTTTGTCTCTTTGTCTTGAGTCAGTCTTTTTTGCTTAAGGGTCTGTCTTGTTGTAACGAGTCAGTCCTCTTTGTATAGAATACCAGGTGATTCTGGGGTTGTTGTCCCGAACACCGTTTTGTCTTGTAATTACCTGTTTTTGTTTTTGAGTCTGTTTCTGCCAAGGGGCCAGTTATGCCAACAAATCTGAATGAAACAGCTGTTGCTATCTCACTTTCATGCTTGCTTTCAGTATAAGTGCCAGAGGATTTGAATGGGCTGACAATACACCTCGCCTGCTCTCCTGCGCGCCAAGCTCATTGCATTAACCAAAGGTTTTCAAAAAACCCTTTTGAACACTGCGGTGATAAAAACGAAGAGGAAGGAATTCCTCGGGTTTTGCAAAATTTTGATCATTTTGAGAGAAAGAGAAGCATGCTAAGCCTTTATGAATGAAATCGTGCTTGTTGGCGTGAGTACTGGGAAGGACCCTGGCTTGATCCAGATTGGTTCCACACTATCTTCGGCGCGAGCAATTCGTCGCTTTTTTAAAAACTTTCAAAAACAAATGTTTTACACGGCCCTGTGAAGACCTGTGTGGAACCGCTCTTGGGATTGTGCAGCCTAGGATCGCTCTCAGCCTCAAGATTCGACCCCTCACTTTCAAACCTCGAACCCGTTCAGAAAGTTCAACGGTCAAACGTCATGCAAGGTCTGTATGGCCAAATCAGGAGCAGCCCTCGAACAAGAGGCACCAAAGTCGAATCAAAAAGATCATATCTCACCAGAAAGAAGCCCGTGGAGCAACCATGAAAGATTCTTCCGCAAATCAGTGCAACAGCTGTTCTCCTAGACACAGAGAGGCTTCAACTTCAAAAACCATTTGGCATGGACTTGTTACACTTTTACCCTTTGAGAGGCTCGTTGGGCCGAAAACCCAGAAGGGCGACCCAGGCAAAAGTTAGAGCAAGAGAAAAATACAAAAAAGCAAAAAATACAAAAATACAAAAGAAGAAAAGAAAAGAAAAAAAATGCGAAAAGGAAAAGAAAAAGAAGTGAAAAAAAAAGAAGAGAAAGAAAAGCTCGCAAGGTCGAAAACCCGCATCGGGCGCCTTGGCAAAAGTTAGAGCCTGAAAAGTGAAAGTTAAAATACCCGAGTGTACCTTAACCGAAACTACGTAAGGCTTGATTCCCATGTTTGGGATACGTAAGCAACTTCATCCTGAAGTCCAGCCCCCAACGCTTTCATAGCGTCTCCGTCCATGCAATGGTTTCGACTTCATCCCAAAGTCCAGTCGCCAACGCCTCCAAGGTGACTGTGTCCATATATTTGTTGTGACCGTCTTCGTCATCTCTGTGTCCAAGAGCTCGACCACCGCCAATGAAGACTGTTTACGGACTGCTGCGGCACCATCCAAACAAGGGGTAACTTTCCGTTGCCACGAGTCGCCGTGAGCCGCCATTTAAACCAGGGGCAATTTTCCATTGCCTCCGATCCGAGGTTGCGCACCTCAAAGAGTAAGTTCCATGCTCATCGAGCATTGACTGTTTGCAAAATAGTTTTTGAAAATTTTTACTGAGGTTGACTATTTTCTCGAAAACTATTCCATTTTCCAAAACTGGACCATTTTCTTGGACCCAAAAAGGAAAATTTTCAGTGCTCGTAGCCTGACTTGCATGATTTTCAAATCAAAAATTGAACAAGTACGTTGATCTAACTCTCATTTTGATCAAAACTGTTTTAGTAGAAAACAAAAACAAAAAATGGTCAAAATGATGAACTAGGGGCACAATTGAGTCAGGCGTTCTGTCTTTCCCCCGTCATCGACGTACTTGCCAAGAGGGCACTCTACCCACCAGAAGAAATAGCTGTGAGCTAACGGCATTGGGCATGAACCCGCAACTTCCTATTCACTCATTAACCACCCCAGGGAGGGATGAAAAATGAGAGAATGAAGAATAGAGAGGTGTGAGTTGAGAGAAAAGTGAGGAAAAGGGGTTTTGAGAGAAAATCCGAGCTTGAGAGTCGAGTGATGTGAGAATCACAAATCAGAAAGGGTGGGAAATAATACCCAGAGAAACTGGCTCCTCGTGATCTGGGGTCCCCCGCCATCGCTAACGCGTCTGTATGTCGTGTCGTTTGTTTTGTTTACCTCAACCTTTGTTTTAGGTCTCTTCCGAGCGTGTCTCGTTATGTTTAGGTTGTGTGCCTTTTTGTTTTTCCCCGCTGTGTTCAGTTGTAGGCTCGATACCTCGGTTTGAAAAACCCTTATTTAATTTCAAAAATCGTTTACGCTCAGAATGCGGTGACATTCTCTATATTTGAGCGTGCTTCAACTCCAGCTGGTTTCAACCCCCCCCCCCCCCCGCGTAGGCCGTCTTGTCAGATTGGGCTGTTTTGTTTAAAGTTTGCTATGTGCAGAATAAACCAAGTGTTGGGTTATGGGCCGTATACAGATTAATCCCCAGTAGAGTAAGGGCTGTGCATCCAAAATCAGGCAGTGGGTTGCTTGGGCTATGTTGTTGTTGGCTGTTTAGTCATCTGATTACCACAGTGCAAGTGTTCAACATTCAGACCACAGATCATATTTCATTTACATTGAAGTGTAACATGATGGGATGCGATGCAATACATGAGATATGTAAATGTAACACTTTTTAAGATAAAAAGTTTGTTCATTTCATAATCGTTTAAGTACACAAGTTTTGGGAACAAAAATTTGCCCGCGGCAGTACAAGGTAATCTAACTACCAACAAAAGGAAAAGTACAAGAAAGAGAAGAAAAACAACAAAATCTGTATCCGTATCCAGCGACTCCGAGGGCTATCAGTCTGTCCTAGTCCTCTTCCTGGACGAAGGTCCAGGAGCATCATCAGCGTCGTCGTCAGAGCCCGAGCCAGTGCCGCCTCCGGTCTCCTCCTCCGATGACTCCGCCTCCGACTCGGCCTCCGCCTCGGACTCGTCATCCTCATCACCATCGTCAGGGATGGGAGCCCGCGAACTGCTCCCGGCATAAGTGCGCCCCGTCTTGGTGCGGGGGAATACTCGGCCCTCCTCATCTCTCCCTCGGGCAGGAACGGAAGGTCCAGCTGAAGCACCTCCTACCCCAGGAATCTGGAAGGGAGGCTGAAAAAGTACACAAAAGGCAAATGCATCAGTATACCGTGAACAGTTTATCAGTGCAGAATGCAGTGTATGAGAACAGTGTGTGAATGCCGTAAGCAGTTTATCAGTGCAGAATGCAGTGTATGAATACAATGTGTGAATGCCGTGAGCAGTTTATCAGTGCAGAGTACAGTGCAGAATGCAGTGTATACAGTGTATCAGGTGTTGTGCCGTGCATCAGATTACGTAAATCAGCTTGTGAGTGATTTGAGGCTGTGATCATGAAAACATACCGGAATACTGTAGAGGGCCAAGAGATCAAAGGTCCGCTGCAACATCCCCATCATGGAAGCATTCATCTCCAATGACTGCCGGGTGTACGCAAAAGAAGCCTGCAAAAGTATCAGATGCATCAATATTCTGTGGAATATCAAATAAACTGAAATGAAATGGCTATACAGAAATGCAGTAATACATACCGGAGGTAAGTCGGGGACACCGACAAACTCGTGATCAGCCGGCAGAGGGGCGAAGGAGATCTGATAGGTCGCCCCGCCCTGCCCTCGGAAAGTCAATGAAGCGGGCAGAACAGGCCAACCGGTCCCCCGTCCCTCCTGAACTCCGCCCCTGCCACGGACTCGGGCCCTCCTCGAAGCTCCGGCTCCAGCTCCCGCTCCCGCTCCCGCCCTCGCTGCTGGCGCCATGGGTCTAACTCCCTCAGCTCGACGGCCGCCGCTCAGAGGCCGCATAAGATACGTCTGTACGTACTCTCGGTAGTCGCCGATGCCTCTGAAGTGGGTCGCCTCCCAACCGATGGTGTAATCGTCCATCTACTCGGTGGTGAGCCTCTCGGTCTCCCTCATGTCCTCGGGAGGGTGAACTGGGACTATCTGCTCAGGTAATCCTAGGGTCAGGCGTAAGAAACGCTCACCCAGGTACCAAGCCCGACAGACCGGGCCCTCCAACAAGATCCGAAAACGTGAGGTCTCATCGGCACCGGCAAACCAATCCCGCGTCACGGCTGGAAAAGGAGCCCAAGGCTGCCAGGTGATCTGAAAATGCAATACAGTTTGTTATCTACTGTTATTGAAATATGAAGTGGAAAGACGAAGCTTAAATGAACTGCGAGTAAAACATACCTCTGCGGGGGTGATGGTATCAAAGAAGCGGCGGAAGAAGCTGAAAGTCTCTCGCGGCCTCCGGGTGCATCTCCCGTCAAAGCGGCACGAAAAGGGGACGACCAGAGGGGCCTCCGTGACTGGTACGAGTGCGAGCCTAGGAAAGTAGGCGTAAACCCACAACTGTAGAGAAAACATCAAGATGACTATCAGATAAGGCAGAATACAGAATAAAGCAGAAATAGCAGAGCCGTGTGTTGTGCAGTGTATTGTGTACAGTGTACAGTGTGAGTAGTGTACAGTCAGTGTAAAGCAGAGTGTATGTGTGTGCCGTGTGTACAGTATACAGCGAGTATAAAACAGACTACAGTGTGTGCAGTGTACAGAGTACAGAAAATATAGAACAGAAATGAAAAGCGGAGAAGAAATGTACCTCCCAAGCCCGCCAGTAGCCTCCGAGCAACTGCCCGCTGCCGCGGGAAGCCGAGCTCATGTACCCATAGAGAGTGGCCAGAGCAGCGCCACCCCAGTCGTAATGCAAGATCCGCTTGACGTCCACCAGTGCGCTGAGCAGGCAGAGTGGCACGGTGTTCGCCCGGTCGGCGAAAATAGTCATCCCGAACAAAAACATGAGGAAGCCGCGAGCGTACCTCTTCACGGCCTCCGGGGTCATCGAGGCTGCGTCAACGAGGGTGGGCTGGACCCGGAACTGCACCTCGAACCAGGAGTATCGGATGTAGCCTGGACGAGCAAGAGGTGGCGCCTCACCGAGTAGATGGACCTGAGCGGCAGTCCACTCGTCCATGTCAATATCGAAGGGGATCGGATCACCCCCTACCCCGATGCCTGTGAGCATCGAGAAATCGTAAGGGGTCATCGTCATGTCCCCTGCCGCGGAGAAGTGGAATGAATCGGTGGTGTCCCACCACCTCTCCACCAAAGCGGCGAGTAGAGGTCGGCACGTAGTGAGTCGCGAGAGCCCTCTGCAGAAGGCGCCGAAACCCGCCTGGTCCACTATGCGACAGACCGCATCAGGAAGCTCAGCGTACCACTCTCGAGCGCCGGTGTTCCCATACCCGCGGATGGTATGGGAATCTCCCTGTAAACAGAAAACAAAAATTGCGAGGCAATTTTCAAAATGCAGTTCTAAGGAGCATATAGATGTAGCATGCGTGCAAGTTTGACAGATTTAAATAAATACCGGGTGCCGGTGTGCTTACAGTGAACTACAACGTGTGATGCGTCAGCATGTTCGGATGGTTCAGTACAGATGTAGCATGTGTGCGTATTTCCAGATTCAAGTAAATACCGGGTGCCGGTATGCTTACAGTGAACTACAACGTGTGATGCGTCAGCGTGTTCGGGTGGTTCAGTACAGTATAGCATGTGTGCGTGTTTCCTAACTCAAGCAAGTACGGGGTACCAGTGTATGTGCAGTGGAATACGGTGTGTGCCGTGTGTTGAGTGATTCAGGGCTAGTGCAGTGTGTGTGCACATGTGAGTCTCAAACAGATAATCAGTTGCAAGTGCATTTGCAATCAACTACAGTATACAGGGTATCTGGGCTAAAGCAATTAAAGAGTACAACTAGCAGTTGACAGTTTTGTATCCTACATTGCAGAAAGTAAAGCAGAGAAAAGAGAATTACCTCGGAAGTGTCGAAGGACAAGTGGGAGGTAGGCTCACGCAGTAGTAGCTCGGGTCGCGCGTACCTCTCGAAACTCCTGAACTGGCGCAGTCCGTCAGGGGGCAGAACATGGATCGCCGGCCGGTAGGTCGCCAGGTCGAACGGGCGCTCGCTCAAGGGTAGGAGCTCGACCCCGGGATCCATCTCGTGATCCGGGGGAGTCCCACCGCGTGGAATGTCATCTGCCATATCAAAAATGATGAGAAAATAGCCGGAGGAAGGAAAACCGGGCTAGAATACGGAAAGTCAACCGAAAAGTCAACTCCCGGGAAGGCCGAAAATGACCGAAAAGGCCGGGATGTGAAAGGGCACGGAAATCAAGAGGAAAGCGAGGGGAACAAACCCCAAAAAGATGGGAACGGCAAACGAGGCACCGAAACAAAGTTTTGTTCGGTTGAAAATGTCTGAAACGCGAAGGAATTCGCGAATCCGACGACGAAACGGGCGTAGAACGCGAAGAAACGGAAGGAAAAAGGAAAGGAAAACGCTCTAGAGAGAGAGAGTATGGGTTTTCGGCGGTGAAGGAAGTGAGGAATAGGGTTTAGGAACCCTATTTTAAAACACCCGTGGTGAATTGTCGAAACTGCCCCGACTCAGAAATTGTTTGCCGATCGGCAACATTTTGTGCCGGCCGACATAATATTGTGCCGATGGTATTCTTTTTCAGCCGATGGACAGCCGGTGGATTCCCCTCCCGGCCGGTGGTGTTCCCACAGCCTTGTTTAGGCCATATGAGTAGTTTTTGGTCTTCATAGCTCAAGAAAGTGCATCCCCGACGCTCAACCGGCCTCCATTGTGACCTCGGATCGTGTCTTCCATGCGTGGTACTCGAATTCGTGCAATGTGTATCCTTTTTGTATCCTTTTAGCTTTTCCAAAATTCAAAAGTTGCCCTACGTGCATCGCACCTCAATCGCACTGTTTTGTGCAGTTTACATTCGCGCTGTTTAGCGCATCGCACTGTTTTGTGCATTGCATTACATTCGCGCTGTTTAGCGCATCGCACTGTTTTGTGCATTTCAAATCATTCGCGCTGTTTAGCGCATCGCACTGTTTTGTGCATTTCAAATCAATCGCACTGTTTTGTGCATTTCAAAATCAATCGCGCTATTTAGCGCATCGCACTGTCTTGTGCATTTCAAAATCAATCGCGCTGTTTAGCGCATCGCACTGTTTTGTGTATTTCAAATCAATCGCACTGTTTTGTGCATTTCAAAATCAATCGCGCTGTTTAGTGCATCGCACTGTTTTGTGCATTTCAAAATCGCTCGCGCTTTCTTGCGCATCGCACTGTTTTGTGCAGTTTACATTCGCGCTGTTTAGCGCATCGCACTGTTTTGTGCATTGCAATCAATCGCGCTGTTTAGCGCATCGCACTGTTTTGTGCATTTCAAAATCACTCGCGCTTTCTTGCGCATCGCACTGTTTTGTGCATTTCAAAATCACTCGCGCTTTCTTGCGCATCGCACTGTTTTGTGCACCTTACTTGCATCTTGCATGCATCCTCTCGCGCTATCTTCCGCACCTCACTTGTACTTGTTAGTACATTGCATTGTTTTGAATACAAACCGGCTTCGCGTAGCGTATAAGTCCAATTTTCAAAATTTTGCATTCCGTGTGGCATGCGTGTCACACTTGCATCATTTTGCATCTTATGAGGCATGCGTGTCTCATTTGTTTCATTTTACATTCCGTGTGGCATACGTGTCACACTTGCATCATTTTGCATCTTATGAGGCATGCGTGTCTCATTTGTTTCATTTTGCATTCCGTGTGGCATGCGTGTCACACTCGTATCATTTTGCATCTTATGAGGCATGCGTGTCTCATTTGTTTCATTTTACATTCCGTGTGGCATGCGTGTCACACTTGTATCATTTTGCATCCTATGAGGCACGCATGTCTCATTTGTATCATCTTGCATCATGCCTCATTTGCATTGGCACATGTGCCCCATCTTCTTCATCAGCATGCGTGTCTCATTTTCATTGGCATGCGTGGCACATTTTCGTTGGCTTGTGTGTCGACATTAGCATTAGCATGCGTGCCTCATTCTTGCATTGTCATGCATATTGCAGATGGTCTGGCGAGACCTTAAACACGCACGGTCTAGGAGACCTTAAATCGTTGGGCGGTGCGAAGCCTCCGGTGCATTGATGTGCACAGTTTTTCATGGCGTATAAGTCCAATTGTATCAGTTTACATTCCATGTGGCATGCGTGCCTCATTCTTGCATTGTCATGCATATTGCGTTGGTCTGGCGAGACCTTAAACACGCACGCTCTAGAAGACCTTAAACCCTTGGAAGGTGTGAAACCTTCAGCACATTGACGTGTGCAGTTTGCATACATTTTGCATCCTGGTCTAGGAGACCCTAAATCCTCTGAAGGTGCAATTCCTTTGGTGTTTGTCGTGCCCGAACGACTTTCGGTGGTCTGGTAAAGCCACCTGCCTATGTTTGCGGTGAGTTCCTAGAAGACTGACTGGGATGGTGGAAACTAGAGTTCGAACGGCTTATGCCTAGAACGCAAAGGTTCGGGAGTTCCGAGACTAAAGTCTGGTTTAAATACCCAGGGGTGTATCCTCGGCTTGAAATCTGTATGGAAGCCCCATAGATTGAGGCGGCATGTCTACGCCTCAGTTCTGGATACTGAACCAACCTAGTATATCGCCCTGTTGGTAAGATAGGGAAAGTTGCAATCACAGCCGTTGCATCATAGTGCATTGTCATGCATTTCCATTGTAGCTTGCATGCATTCATTGCATTTTCCCTAGTAGATCGCATCATACTACATTGTCATGCATTTTGTAAATATCCATTCCATTGCATATTTGCAGATATTGCATTGTAGATTGCATGCATCCACCGCATTACCTCCATCTATGGCTTGCGCCTTTCCAGGTTGAGCTTGGTCTGGTATGTGCCCTTACTTTTCACGTTAAAACACAGTTCTGCATGTGTATGCGTACATGCCTTTCCTTGGCAAGATTTGGTTTGGCTCGCGTGCCATATCCATTGTAAATATCCATTTCCATTGCATTTTAGATCGCGTGCATTCATTGCATCACACCTTCCATCTATGGCTTGCGCCTTTCCATGTTGAGCTTGGTCTGGTATGTGCCCATACTTCTCGTGTCGAAGCATAGTTCAGTAGACCGTTCTATGTTAGACGTGGCTTGTATGCGTACATGCCTTACCTAGGCAAGATTTGGTTTGGCCCGCGTGCCATATCCATTGCCATCTCCCCAGCATATCCATATGTATATATTACATTGTAGTGTAATTTTTGCATCCGACATTAGGATCATTGTCCTTTCTCCAGCGGGTTGTTTTCCCACTTATGTTAATCCCCCCCAATACTTGTTCTTGTGTCTGTCTACAATGCTCATAGTTCAGTTGACCGTTCTATGGTAGACAGACTTGTTACCTCCATCAATCTATTTGACATAGGTGTGGTTTCGAACCACTCGTGATTAGATCGTGATTCAATTGCTTTGCATATAGTTTGCATTGTTTCAATTACATTGCATCTTTATTTGTATTGTTTATACATTGTTTTGTATTTATTGCATATCATTTTGCATCCATTCTTGCATTGTCATGCATGTTGCTAACAATATTGTATCTGTTAAGTTTGTTTTCTTTTCAGGCACGATATTGTATGTACGGTTCATTTGAGGCTGGTGCAACCAGACGAGCCGCACAGGTATTGTATCCTCCGAGTGAGACGTATTGAGAATTGCATAATTCTCTTACATCCTTTCTGCATTGTAGTGTAGTTCGGTGTACGCTAGCTTAAAATTGTCGCATGTGTGCTTCATTACAGCTTTCTTTGCATGATCATAAGTTATGTCCGGCTCTGTGCATTGTCTTGCATTTTGCCCCCTGCCTTCGGGCGCATATCTTGTTTGTCTTGCATGTTTGTCTGAGTCTTCGGCCTTGTCAAAAATGGGTCGTCTCTGGGCTTTGACATTCACTCCCATCATTGTTATGACTTTCGAGTTCTTTCAAAGAGGGGCAACTGTAGACACCCCATTTTTGACCGTCCTCAAGACTTGGACGTCACCATTGGAACACTCGGTGATTATCCATGTTTGTGTTCGTTTGGAGTTCCCGGAGGTCTCGGCTCGCGCGCCTTGCCTCAGGATCTCCGAACTCGACTGTTTAGTGTCTGGTTTTGCACCAAACACTTGTGTTTTGCCTTGGAAGGGCAGGGAATGCCTTGTGAGGCATCCCCACACACCACCGGCAGTGGCTAGAGGTCACCGGCTGGTTTTTGTTGCCATCGGCACATTTTGTTGCCGGTCGGCACTCAATTTTGTCAAAATGACATTTTTGGCCGGCCGACTACTGTGCATCTGCTTTTGCAGATATTTTATCACAGCTGTCTTGCTTTTGGCTCCCCTCCATACACGTGTATGGAGGGATCTCTCTCTTGGAAGCCTGTCTTGTAAGCTTTACAAGACAAAAGGCTCTATAAGAGAGACCCTTGTCTCTTGGCTTTAGGGTTAGACACTTGAGAGACTTAGGATATTTTTAGACAGCCATTTTTAGGGTTTTGAGTTCTAGGGTTAGAAACCATACACTTTCTATCTCTATTTCTCCCTCTTGTGTGTGTTAAATTGTGTTTGTGTCTTACTATTGCACATAAATACATAGTGTTTCACCTTCACTTAGCTACTGAGATTCTAAGAGGTTGATTTTGAAGTTTTGGAGCTGTTTTCAAGCCAAGGAGAGCTGTTGGAGCACCATTTGTGAAGGGGTCTTCAAGGGTAAGAAACTAGCCCCTTTATTCCCCAATCTTGCATTATATTTTTACCTGTCTTAAATTCATTTTTGAGCTTGGTGTATAATACAAAAAAGTTCTGTTTTTTAGTCCTCTTGATTGTTTATTAAGAGTGTTTTTTGGTTTGGAGGTGTTTGACCCCTCTTAGGCCTTGAAAGGCCCCATTTTGAGCTATTTTGAGCAAGTTTCGAGACTTTGGTGTTTGGGCCTCTTCACCACTAAAATCTTGAGGGATTTCAGTGGTGGAGATGGTACCTTGAAGTCTCCAAAAGGGGAGGGCCACCCCCTCTCCTTGTTGTCCTTGAAATGGACCCTTTTTGGCCTCTTGAGAGAGCATCATGTTAGCATGTGTATTGATCATGTCTTGGTTGTTTTCCATGCTTATTATGCCATGATATAACCTTGTTGTGTGTTGGTTTTGGTACACCATGCATGCTTAGCATACCTACCATGTAATGCCATGTTATTGCCTTAATATGCCTTAGGTTGTTAGCCTTCGTTCGAGCATGTTTTAGGCTTAGTCTTGTAAAGCTTGTATGCTTATTTTGCCATGCTAGAGGTCTGTCCATAGTTGTTTGGGTCGGATTTGGCATGCTTACTATAGCTCCTTTGCATTCTGGCTTGTTAGCCTTAAGTGTATGAACGTATAGCATGACATTCTTGCATTGATTTAGTGGTTTGGGACTATCCACCATGTTATTTCGGTCCAATTATCATGCTCATATGCTTGCATTTCATGATTCTTTTGATGTTTCAAGAATTGATGTTTCATGCTTCATGTGTATGCCATTGTGTATGTCTCTAAGATTAGGTCATTTGGATGCCATCTAAGTGGTTCTTGAGGCTTACTTTTGCATGATTTGGGGCTGTTTTGATTCAATTTGGTCATTTGCATCATGAGTCATTTGGTCATGTTTTAGGTCCTTAGGCTTGAACTCATGCATAGCTTGCATTGGTAGGACAATTGGGCATCATTTCCTACATGTTTTCAAGGCTCATAATGCATGTCATATGTCCATGATTACCGCCTTTCAAATGTGTTTGAGAGTTGTCCCATTTGTGCCCAAGTGTTGGCCTTCAACATGTGCATGTGTGTATGTGTTTGGTCCCTTATTTTGGTCATTTTGGCCATTGTTTTAGGCCTATTTAGAGATGCCTAAATCATGTGTAAGTCCACCTTTCCATTAATTGGCATTACCTCATGTTTGCTTGTATGCTTGCATAAGTGTCTTGCCATGCCATGTTGCACCCTTAGCTTGCATGCCTAGGTTGCATTGCATCTTGCATGCATGCCTTGTTCCTTGACTTGGTGATAGGAATTGGGCCTTGGTTTGTTTGTTTGGTTTGCATTTCATTTGATATGAAAGTTGCACACTTGATTCTTTGGGCCGTCATGCATGGAAATGTGTGATTGGCGGTCCGAGAATCGAGACACATGCCCCTTTGAGTCACAAACATGATAGGGGGCATGATTAGTGCATACATCGCTTGAATTGTATTGCCATGCAAGTTTTGTCCTCTGCTGTTGTGAGTTGCAGGTTCTGCAGGCATTCTTTGCCGACCGGCAGTGTACATTGCCGACCGGCAATTATTCTTCTGCCGATAGCTTCATTTTGTGCCGGTGACCACATACCACTGCCGGTGGCAATTCTACTCAGCCGGTGGTGAACCCCAGTATCTAGAGAGGCATCCTTGAGATTTTGGCAGTCTTCAAAGGGGCAGAGTAGGGAAAACAGAGGCAAGCTATCCATGGCGGTGCACTTCCGAGCAAGACCCGAGCACGCGCTGCATCTGGCCCTCCTCCCGAGGCGGTTTACTGTTTTTCTTAGCTTAATTAGTTTGTTAGCTAATTAGGCAATTTGTAATATTTAATTAGCTTGCGTAGTTAATTAATTTGTATTATTTATTTGGTCCCTCCGAGTGAGGGCAAATCTGTAATAAGTGTGCGTGAGTGTGTGTATGTCTTCCAACCTCACGTCTTTTTTCCCTTTTATTTACCTGTTTATGATGGTAGATTAGGGCACGTTTAAATTAGCATACCTCATGTAATGCATGCGTGCATTCATTCATTTGTTTTACATGCACCGGGCTCGGTACATCACGCTAACTGCATTCGTATTTCAAATTCCAAATTGAGTATGTGCATCAATCGACTGCATTTTACATGCCATGTTTAGGTTAGCCGAGCCTACTCTAATTGCATTTTTGCATGCGTTACATTAGCCACTCTAACATGAACTAGGATCATGCATGTTTGCTAACTAGTTTATTGTTTTGGCACGGAGTACGATGTAAGTATTTATGCTTTAGCATCTCGCACGCGTGTGAATGTTGCCATGACAGTATGTTTGCCATGTGGCTAAGTACTTATATGAGATAAACTGTTTGAATGCCTGTGGGTGAAGGTTGGATTGTTTGAGTTGGAAAAACTCGTTGAAATCCGTGTTTTAGCCTACTTGCTAGTAGCAAATTCCAAAGCGCTTTTCAAAACAAATGGATATGCAATGCTTGTTTCCAAATTAGGCAATCTAGTCTATACTTGTTTGCTGTGCGCATAACATAGTAATTCTAGGCTAACAAATGGAATAAGAACACATAACGTTTTCAAAATCGGATATCATGGTTAGTAGAGGCCGGTCTTCGGACCAGGCGAAAGGGGGTGCTCATAGCTGACCTTCCCCGATCGTACCCTAGCTCCCGAGCCGAGACAACTCCGGTGATGACGGACATGTGGCCTTCGGCACCGACTCAGGGTTTCCTAAATTCCCCCATAAAAAATATTTAGGTGGCGACTTTGTATCTGGCAAAGCAGTCCATGTTTGACACTTCTTTCCTAAAATCTGTTTTCTCAACTCCAACACATTTTCTTTTCTAAAAGCAACATTTTTATAAAAAGAAACTCTATGTTGTTTACTCGCCAAACAATGAACACAAGTTTTAAGATGTGTACCTTTCAAACCGGGTAGAAGCTCTTTCTTGAACAAAACTTGCAGCCCTTTTTCACTCATGTGCCCAAGCCGCTTGTGCCACAATTCAGTAGAAGTATCATCTTCAAGTGCATTGACAACACCTTTACAAATTTTTTCTTGCATCGAATAAAGTGTATGAGTCTTCTTACACTTAGCCACCACCAAAGAACCCTTTGTGAGCTTCCATATTCCATCAACAAATTTGTTGTTGAAGCCTTCATCATCTACCTTCCCAATAGAGATCAAATTGAGGCGAATGTTGGGAACATGCCTCACATCTTTAAGCAACAACTTGCAGCCCAAATTTGTTTCCAAGCAAATATCACCCATACCAATAATCTTGGACAAATCTTCATTACCCATTCGAACAGAATCATAATCTCCTTTGGTGCAGGTAGTGAAGAAATCAACTCAAGAAGTCACATGAAAAGAAGCACCGGAATCAATCACTCAATTGCTCTCTTGACCCACAAAATTGATACAATCATCTTCACAAACGACCATGAGATCATCGGTAGTAACTGCCATTGTGTCTTCTTGTATCTTATCCACACTTTTGTTACGCCTTTTCTCTTTGTTCTTGAGCTTTCGGCATTCTCGCTTTATGTACCCTTTTTTATGGCAATAATAGCACTCAATGTCTTTCTTTGAAAAAGAATCATATTTTGATTTGTCACGGCTCTGATCACGGCCATGAGGAGTCTTACTCCTCCCCCTTGTTTTGCTTCGGCCTCTCACAACAAATGTTTCCGAATTAGAGGAACCTGCTGATTTTCTTCTAGTTTCTTCATTCAACAGGCTACTAGTGACTTGGCCCATTGTGACAACTCCATCGGCGCCGAATTACTAACAGTCACAACCAAAGTCTCCCAACTTTCGGGCAAAGAACTAAGTAGCATCAAAGCCTGCAACTCATCATCAAAAACAATTTTCATAGAAGCAAGTTGGTTAACAATACTCTGTATTTCATTCAGATGTTCCGGAATAGGGCTGCCCTCTTTATATTTTAAATTAACCAACTTACGAAACAGAAAGACTTTATTTGTCGCTGATTTTCTATCATAAAGACTCTCTAATTTTTTCCATAAATCATGTGCCGAAGTTTCAGTAGCAACGTAATGAAACACACTGTCATCAATCCATTGACAGATAACACCAACGGCTTTTCGATTAAGCCTCTTCCATTCATCATCTTTCATACCCTCGGGTTTGCCACTATCACCCTCAATGGGTCCATACAAATCTTTACAAAATAATAGGTCCTCCATTTTAGTTTTCCAAGTTACCCAATTGCTTCCATTGAAGCTAGACATACGACCCACATTCCCCTCCATTGATTTACACAAATAAATAGACTCAAATAAATCGTAAGTTTTGATACCAGTTGTTAAGGAAAATATGTGATTCCCACAAGTAAATCAATCAATGAGAATAAAAAACTAATGCGGAAAAATTAAATAAAAACAACACAAGAATTCTTACGTGGTTCCCTCAATGTGAGGTACGTCCACGGGATCGAAATCCGATTCCACTATCAACCAAATAAGTTTCCAAACGATTACAAACGAGACACCAATGGTCTCACAAAACCACCCTTATGTGAATTTCAAATAATCACAAATAAATAAAGAGGAAAGACCTTACTAAATAAATGAACCAAAATCTTCAGAACTAAAGTTAAAGAAAACCCAAAATAACGAACTAAATCATCTAACTATGAAGCCGAAACCAAAGAAGCCAACCGAAGATTCAACACCTTAATCAATTAAGCCACTGGATTGACTTTTCCACATGCACTATCTCACAAAACAAATTGATCAATGAAGTGCTGCTGCTTCACATAAAAAAACGGCTGCTTTTTTTCTTCACACCCCCGAGCAAAAACCATAAACAATACATATATATATTGTTAAATCTAGGATTTATTTTATCAAAATTCTAATTGTATCCAAATTAAATTAGATCTTCATAAATTAGATATAATATATTAAAATATATTATACCTAAATCAAACCAAATTAAAATTCTTTAAGAAACTAATTGGATTCCAAACTCTAATAAGAAAGTATATCCCAACGATCCAAGTACAAATAACTATATAAGTTTACACAATAACAGTGTGAAAAAGCATAATTTTCACATTTATGATAATCGAAAGATTATGACACACTTACTTTTCATTCGGTCTACCAACATTTCGAAATTCTCCAGAACGCTAAAAGGAGAACTCTTTTATGAAGCAATTGAATAATCAACCAGCTGAATGATTCAATGCCGTTTCTTATTATCGCGAAAAACAGATGCTAGAAAGGCCCTCCGAGCAGGAAAAGGCCCACAATGCACATGAGGCTAGATTTTTTTGCTGCAAGTGTTTCCCTCTTTATCATAAAGAATAGTGTCATTTGAGCTGGTCACATTTCTAAAATAGCAGAATTCAGTACCATCATATTGGTATGCTTGCTTTGTACTCCATAATCTGCTGACCTGCAAGTTGCCCTTCGCAACACTAACAACATGACCATCCTGCAAATTATTTTGAGAACTCGCCAAGAAACCAATATCAGCATCCTTAACCTTCTCCTCATTAAAACCCAATGTTATATTCGTTACAAAAGAGTTAAATCCATTTCCTTGGTCCACATATCTGAAGTATAGGGAAAGGGGAAACCTTTTAAATGATTTGATTGAATACGTAGAAGACGATGGCAACCTGGCATAGACACTGTCATTAAAATTGATTATCTGATTCACAGTCGTCAAATCCCCATCATTCCCCACCACAATAATGTTACTGTAATTTAATGATTGAATTGAATTGGTTGTGATCTTCCCATGGGATGACCTCACCCATCCAGTCGATGATATGGACCTACTAGCTCTAGTCAAAAATTTCCCATTCAGATCTGTAAAATTTGATTCTGGGGTAACAACAGGAGGCAAGCTATTGAGTCTCAAAAGCTGTCCTTCCGTTTTTACACTCTTCTTGTCCAACCAAACGTGCAAATTCGCGTCTATGTACCACACGTTCAACGCGTTTGTGACACTAAATGCAAACTCGTGGCTCTTTCCATCTAGAATTTTTCCCAAAAATGGAGTGATTTCAATATCATAAGAAGGGAGATTGAAAGATCCAATACCGGTAATGGGTCTCCATAGGAGAGGATAGAACCCTCCAGTATAGATCACAGTAAAAGGCCAAACAGCACCAACTATTATACCATCCAGACTGACCACAACCTCCCTAAAAGCCCCATTCCCCGGTGTATTTGTGAGGTTATTCGCAGCAATATATTCATTGGGGAAATTCGTATACCAAAATTCATCATTCTCATGAAAAGAAACATAAACCTCCAACACAGCCCTATATGCATTTTGGGGAATATTGAACATTTTTGATTGTTTATCAATTGAATTCTGAATTAGAAACCACAACCCATCATTCAATGGTAAATTTCGCGAAATGGGTAAGATCAAATCAGCCACAGAACTATACCCACTAACGGAATTACCCAATTTTGGTTCATAAGATTTGTGAGGTACTTCAGCAGGATAGAAATGGAATGTTAGGCTCAGATTATACACACCAGTGCGAGAACTATCAACACTATTACCAAGATAAACAGCAAGTGTTTGATTAGTCATCAACAGTGAATAATACCTGGTAATATCCTTCTTGATAGTCCAATCTATTCCTCTGGGTGTTGGCTCCGCTGTGCAGCTCCGGAGAAGCTCAACGCCCCCGAGCCAAACCCCGAAAATGCGATCATATTGGATACCTTTAGATTTTCCCTTCAATTCAAGGACAATTGTGGTGAAATTTTGAGATGGGCAATTGGAAGGAGGGGTGTAATTGGCAAAAGCTGGTGGTTGACCATATGTGAAGCCAAAGTCATGTTGGAGAAGGAAGTATGAGCATGGTTTGGTTTTGGGTAGTTTGATGGGTTTGGTGACTTCAAAGTATGTTGTCGATGGGGGATTGGTGGAGGTTTTGAGCTCAGAGATGAGCTCTGATCTGAAGTTGGTTGCTCTGTGGATGTTTGCAGTGGTGGAGAGAGGTTGGTTGAGGAGGAAAAGGGAGGAGAGGAGGAGGAAGAAGGGGAGGGGAGAGAGAGCCATGAATGAAAGCTGTGTAGTTGCTTTGCTTCAAGAGATTGAAACTTGTATTTGAGTGGTGAAAACAGCAGCAAGCATCCTCTCCTTCATTCCTTACTTGGTGGGCTGTTCGGCCTACTTTTAAACTCAATTTTGATTTTTTAAATCGTTCATATTTTAAAATTTATCATATATGTCATACTTGTAAAAAATCAAGTCGATTGAATAGCAAAAATCACATAAATTAAAAGTTTTATTAAACAATAAAATTGTTTATTAAATTTTTTTTAATAAACGATTTTTAATTCTTTCAATATCTAATCAATTTAATTTTTTACAAATATAATATACATAACAAATTTAAAATGTGAACAATTCGGATTAAAATTAGTCCCACTAACCCACTAAATAGGGAGCCAATGAGAGGATCTTGCCGGTGAAAACAGAGGAGGAATTTGAATGACATAGAATTCTTCCACACCAGTTGACGGACTTGACTTGACTTGCATCGTCATTCATAAATGAAAGCAATAGTCTATGAATCATAAAAGAATAACTAGAAAATTATTCAAAATTTCAAATTTAGAGTTTAGATAATACTCCAAAATAATATTATACAGATTAAAAGAACCCCACTTTCCTTTTCTTTTTTGTCTCTCTCTTCCTCTTCCTATGACGTCGCTGCTACCATTTCCGCCTTTATTGCTTCGCCAATCACTCATTTTACATGTTTTTAAAATAAAATTTTATATGTACACAAGCATATTTTTAATTTTTATTTTTTTTTTATGCTAAAAATGAATATAAGCATGTATAACTTTTATATGAATAAAAAAATAATAAACTACAATCATTACCAAAATGACTCCTAAGGGTCTGATTGGTTTAATTTTAAGAATTTGTTTTTAAAACAACTCAAAAACTAGTTTTATAAAAAAAAATTGAAAAATCAATAATCAAAAACTCATTATTTCCATGTGATTCTCTTTTTTGGACAAAAATAATCTTACAAAAAAAAAAAAGTGTTCATTTTTGAAAAAAAAATTCAAAAACAAATTATGAAAATTCAACTAAACGAACTCTAAATGCTTTTAAAGGCTTAGGTTGTAAATTTAAATTTCCAAAAACACTACCTACTCAATGTCAAATTTATTATTTTATTATTTTTATTTTTAATTTACTAAGAAGGAAAAAAAATGGTAATGAAGATTAGACTACTAAGATAATGAAAATAAGATCAGATTTTATTTTATTTTTTTGGTAAATGAAGGCCTCTTTTAAGAAGTGGGTTATAATCCACTTCCCAGATTATAACCAACTTCCGCTCTCACAAAAAAGCTACTTATAAGCAATTTTTAACTAAAAAACTGATTATAACCATCTTTTCAAAATAGCCCAAAAAGTAAGGTAAAATACAATAAACCATATACTTGTGACAAAATTACACTAACTTCTCCTCTAATAACGGTAAATTACAAAATTACTTGTGTTTGGCATTATGAAAGGTGTAGTGAGATAATTAGAATTTTTTTTCTTATGCTTCCTATATTTTGTTTTAGCGTGGTACCACAAAATGAGTGGTGACAATAATATCACCCTCAAAAAAATTATTATTTTAATGTGCAGTTCGTATATAAGAATGTATTTAAAGATTTGAATCATCGTTTGACGAACAAATATTTATGCATTTTGTAATTTGTACACAAAAAGCTCACATAAACATAAGTAGTAGTAATATTTAGAAGTGTATATGTGCATATAAATATTCATTCAAGATAATATACAGGTCTGCACAGAAGCATTTTTGTGGGTACCCAGCAGCATAAACACAAAAAATTATCTTTCTTACATTCATACAACCAAGAAAGATGATCTTGACCTAGCACAATTTCATGTTCTCTAGATGGAAATCAAGGGCGAAGAAAATATATTCTAGAGGAATATATGTTCAATCAAGAGATCGATTTAAAACTGATAATTGACCTGAGTCCCCATTCAACAAGAAAACTTCCAAAGGCACATACGTTGCAGACAATATGGAGGATGATCCAAATCTGTAGGTGGGTTGCAGTATTTTGCTCCCTCTGGCACATGGTATAGTGCGAAGACGGGGTCCTGTCCTCATCTGCCAAACCTGCATGGAAAAAAATCAAATTGCTGAGAGAAGCGTGTTCTTTTTAACCCATTTTCAGAAATGCATTTCAGTTCAAGATTCCATATCAATAAAGACAATCCATCAACAATCGTTGGTTCACCCAAATCGAATCCCAATTTGACAACTATGGGCGACATCATAAAAGCACCTTCATATAAATTATGGTGAATTCTTTCTACCATAAAACATCACTTTGATTCAGAAATAAATCTGAAAATATAGATGGGGCATCTATTTTAATGGGGGAGGGGGCCATTTTAAAGGGGGAAGGTGCCAAAGGAGGTGGCAGCTAGGGGAGAAGGTGTGAACTGGAGGGGCGGAGGCTATGAAACCTTCAAGACGGTAGGGGAGGAGGATTTGGGAAGCGAGGTTGGTGGTGGGGCATACCACTTCCCCTCCCTCTCTCCCATATATGCTTATATGCAATGTTGGCTATAATCAACCATGACATTAATCTTTTAGTCAAATAAAGATGAAGGTCAGGTAAAGGCGAAAGCCTAGTTACATTCATGGCTACAAAGGTAAGCACTAATGACATGTCAGTATCTTCCACTATACAACATTGTATACGTTGTTATTTCCAAGATAACAGCAAGGGGAACATGTTATATTCCCAACGCCAGATTTGATGCTAGAGCTGTGAGGTCAGAAATCAAAAGTAATTTGCTAAAACAAGAAAATAGTACCTCAATAATCCCTTTGCGAGGTGCATGAATGGCTAAGCACAAGCAATAATCACTCTTCACATGTTCATAATAAGCAGAACTTGATGCTGCACTATCTCTATTGACTAGCATTTCCATAAACAAGCAGCTAGCTTCACGATATCCCTGTAAAGAAGTGAACCAGAGCTCCTAGCATAGCAGAGGAAAAGAAAAAGGAAAAAAAAATAGAACAAAAGATGCGTGTAAAGACATTCAATTCAGTGCTTGTAGAGATCAAAACCTTCCATAACCGCACTACAACAAGTGCCTGAGTATCTAAAAGAAGTATACGGCCAAGCGAATCCGTTATTGCTGCCAATGTACCACTAGGTGATAAAGTAAGTTTCTCACCCTTCCTTGGGTGATCCTTCAAACATGTAAGAGGAGAAGCTGCCATAAATCATAAAAGCAGAACGTAAATTTTTTGTTGACTGCTGATACTGGTGAGTAGGATACACAATAAACTGTCAAGTGGCATAGTGACATTTAAAACACAATTACAACCACAGGAAGCACCATAATAAATTACAACAAATAAAGTACGGAAATGATATATATAAATGAATGAACTTGTGCTTGTATATATCACTGTAGACACCTCATTTTTTACCGCCTTTAAGACTTGGGCGCCTCAGGTTGATCACTTAATGATGAAAGTTACGCTGTACAAACGTTCGATTTTTTCAGCAAAAAGAGCTTCTAAATCCCAACCTTACACTCCATTTTGACCAAAACTATTTCAGACCTTGAAACTCTCTCTTTCAAAATATTTTGACCAAAATATTTTTCCAAATGTTTCTACGAAGTTCCGAGACTCGCATTTCGTTTAAAAGTTGCACTTTTCGGTAAACTGAGCAAGGACAAAGTGGAAATAAATGGAAGAGAGGTGAACTCTTTGAAAAATCTTTAAAACCTCTTATTTATAGGTTTGGAGTTGAAGAAAATTGGAGGAGAGGGAAGAAAACTAGTTGGTGAAGAAGTTGGGTATCAAACCGTTAAGGGAGAACTGAGCAACCTTCACTAAAATAGGCATATTTCTTTGTACAGTTAGACTTTAGTTGTGAGGCCACCACCATTGGAAAGTGGACTTCCGGGACTTCAATTTAAACTCAAGAATCTCCTAAAGCCGAGTTCGAATGAGGGAGATATGGCCATTTGAAGTTAGGCATCAATCCGGTTAAGATAGAAATAAGCAACCTTCACTAAAATAGGCATATCTCTTTGCACACTTAGAATTTAGATGTGAGGCTGTCACCATTGGAAAGAAAACTTCCGGAACTTCAATTTAGACTCAAGAATCATCTAAAACCAAATCTGGATGAAGGAGATATGCCCATTTGAAATTGGGCCTAGAAGTAGATTTTTGTGGCCGGCAGGCCACTATTTGTGGACGGCCGGCCACTACTTCTTGCCTGCCGGCCACTTGTGTAAAGTCCAGATATTTTTGCCAGCTATCCCCCAAAAGCTCCAACTGTTCCTATATAGATATTTCCGACCTGTAAGGCTGTTTTTCTATATATATTTGACCTCTTCTCATGTTTTTAGGTTACAAAAAATTCCAAATGGACCAAAACTTGAAATTCTCTCTCTATCTCTATCTTGCAACCTATACACTCTCTCTACACTTCCTAAACCATTATTAGAGCTCTCCTTACTGAGATTCTTGAGTCCAAATTTCAGGCTTTGAGAGTGAAAGACTTGTGGTTTGTGAAACAAAGTGTTATTCCTCTTCAAGAAGTATAACCTTGGCCTTCTTTACACTACTTTTTCCTCATCTTTTCTTACTATTTTTGGACTGTTTTGAGACTGTATTTTTAGGCTGAAACTTGTGATTTAAAGCCATTAAAGGTAGAGGGGTGAATCACCCTTCTTTAAACCTTATTTCATAAGCTTTTACCCCTATGTTTCCCACCTTGTTATCAACTTTTTTTTTTGAGCTTTTTACCTTAAAATGTTATTTTGAGGTCCCAAAAATTGAGGGGATAGCCTCCCCTCCTTGAGCTTGTTTACTAGCTTAACTTGCTCCATGTTTTAGCTTATTGTTTTAACTATTGTTAGCTTAATTCCAGCAATTTTTTGGACTTCTTTAGCACTGTTTTAGGACTGTTTTTAGTTTTTCATTGCATTTGAGCTTTGTACAGCATGCTTATAGTGTAATAGTCCTCATAGGTTTGGTGGTTTAGGCCTTAGCCACCAACCTATTTGAGTTGGTAGTGTTTATTTCAAGCTTTCCATAGTTGTATTCATATCTAATCACCATTGCAACCTCCCTCCTTTCTTAGCTTTTTTCTTTACTTTGAAAGTTGTTTCAAGGTACTTGCTTGTTTAAGCTTGAGATAGAAGTATTGTGCTTAATGGTTTATTCCCTTTGGGGATTCATTACTGTACGGGGAAAAGATATTCGTCGTTGTCCGTACTCCTTTCGTCCAAGCTCCGAATATATCCAATCAACCAAATCATGTTCCATCCCCAGCATGGGAGGCGCAGTCATGCTTATATACTTTATGCGCTCAACTCTGCACCCATTAGTCTCTTGACACGTGGAGCTGCTCTCCCATCTGTCAGCACAAATCCAGCGGAACACCACCTAACCAAACCGCCAGACAACATTAGCGGGAACTAGGCATCCCGACGGCATAACCTCGGCCTCATACGACCGTGCTGCGTAACGAGTCCGAGGGCTCCACTCGCCGAGCTCAGTAGCATTCCGGCAGAGCCGAGTTCAAGACAAGTCGAGCCGGCAAACAGAAGGCCTTTCCCGCCGAGCTAAACGTGCGAACCATGGACCCCGGGTTGGCAGGCAATCATCTCGGCCAAGCAAACTCAGCCCAGACACAGGACCTGATCCTCGGCCGAGCAAAACAAACTCTGGACATGGACAAGCCCAAATAGCTCGGTCCCAACATGGTCCTGGGCCTCGACCGAGCAAAACCACCTCTGGACAAGCCCAAGTTAGCTCGGCCCAAACACGCTCGGACATCACCTGCCCGGCTGCTACCGCGGCCCAAACTAGCTTATGAATTTCCCTCTCAATTGCCCCTTAATTCTGTCCGCAAAAGCGTGACTGGGATTACATGATTCGACCGGGGTAGATTCTCCGTTGGTCTTTCCTCCGCAAGACGTTAACCGCGCTAATCCCCACGTTCGGTTTCTAGACTTGCTCGGTCGACGCCTCAACTTGCCATCTTGTCTCTTCAGTACTGACGCCGCCGCCATTATGGACACGCGTCGATCATTTATTGGCCTCGAGCCTCCAACCCCGCCGTCCCTTCATATTCGAATTTTGGCGGTTCTTTCCTCCTATAAGCACACCGCTTGCCCCTTAACATTTTCTTCTTACTGTTTCTCTTCCATTCCTGACGACCAAATGCTGCAGTGCCAACCTCCCTATTCAAACACCATTCTTGCCTTGGACTGAATTCGTGCTCGAGGAATCGACTTTCGCCCCAAAACTGGAAAGTTCTTCGTATCTCTTCGTCGTTTCACACTTGATATTGAGTCTAGGGCACGATTGGAGTAGGTGTTAGGATGTAGCCCCCCAATACCCACCCCTGCCCTTTCTCACTCAACTGTTCTTCAACTTGGTGATGAACACGCGAGGATCTGGGACGGACCAAGCTCCAGATCTTCTTTTGATCCCAAAAAACACCAAGATCGAGCAAGTTACGAGTTTGCAAAACTCGCATAGGAACCGAGGTAACAGGGTGCTGGACCGCTCGACAGGGCTAAAATCTGGTCCGCTTGAGCAACTGAGCTTCTGGGTTTACCTCTGTGACTGAGATGGTCTGGCACTCCATATGACTGAGCTAAAGTCAAGCTCGTTTTGCGCGACCGTACTCCCACTTACACTTACACTTCCTTTTACTGCAGAGTCCAAGGGGACCACGCACCAACACTGAGGCTCTCAAAGGCCAAGCAGCCATCAAACGAGAGTTTTTGCCAAACCAACACAACCGTGCTAAAACCAGCCTGCTTCACATGGGCGTTACCGCTTCCTGGTTGACACGCCGGTCGCACTAACCGCGTTCCAGGAAGAATACGGCGTCCCCGCAGACGTATATCTCGAGCTCGGTGCCGAGGACACAACCCCCTGGGGCAGACTAGACCAATGCCCTTTCACCGTGCTTTCCATTATCGAATACGGTCTTCGCTTCCCGGTCAATCCCCTAATGTGCGAGTTCTTGAGGCGCACCGGGCTAGCACCAACACAAGTCTCAACCAACACCTATAGAATAATTAACGGGATAGCCGAGCTGAACAACCGGGTAGGCCTCAACCTAGGATTAGCCGAGATAATTCGCAAGTACACCCTCGGGCATACAGGCGATGGACTTAACTACTACCTAAAGATCAGACCGGGCAAGGAGAAGATAGTAACCGACACCCCGGACAAAGATATGCACGACGACGACTTTTTCTGGGTGTCTGGAAACTATGAAACAGCCGACGTGCCCGGCTAGTACATCAGCAAGAACTTCGGTTCAACATGTAAGTCGTGCTCACTGCTCGGTCAAATTATTTTCCTTCACCGTTTTGTACTAATGCCTTTTCTTCTTTTCCTCTTTGCAGCCATCGAAGCTTTGCAAGCCAACTACTATAACCCCAATGAAGCAGCCATCAGAACCGTACTACGGTACCGTAACTGGGATTGCCACGAACTTCTCGGCTACATACCGACCTACAGATACTCAGCTCCTCGCCGAAGTAAGGTAACAGACTTTCTCCGAGCGCCATCTCCACCACCCGATCCAACACTACCGGACGTGCCCCAAATCCGACTGACTGAAGAAGAGGAAATGCCTAAACGAAGCCGCATCAAGAACCTCATCACCGCCACATCCACCGAGCTGCCAAGCATCCCCCCCCCCGGCTCAGTTGCTACCGGTTAAACAAGTGTGGCCGTGGTTGCGTTGGCGTCAACTGCCGCGGCGCAGACCAGCAAGGAAAGCCGCCGAGCTGGAAAAAGGCCTCGGACCGCCGACCCCACAGCCGAGCTCGTTGCGGAGCTGAACACCGAGCAACCCGCGGTCGCATCTGAGCCAACACCGCCCTGGAAGCCCCAGTTGAAGCACCGGGGTAAGGAGATCCCGGCAAACGCTTCGGTCAAAGGCGACAAAGAACACCTCCTAGCCTTCGACCTGACAAAAGCCCTCCTCCTGCCGAGCGACGTGACCGACAATGACCACGTGCCCAACACCCGGCTCGTGAAGTCCTCGGTCAAGTCCATGACCTGGGTAAGAATTTCGCATGCTTTATTCAAATTTTTCCAAGTGTTTGCACGGTTGGCTTTCTTTATTCAAACTCTCTTCTTGCAGACCATCCAGAAACATCTTGTGATGGAACGGATTCATAGACTCTAGTAGAAGGCGACCGACACCGCTAGCCAGGTTGAGCACCTTCAAACCAAGCTGGGGCGGTCGAAGGCTTCCTTGGAGATTGCCAATACCGACAACTCCAAACTGCTCGGCCAACTTGGAGCCGTTGAGAAGGAAAGGGACGTTCTCCAGGCCGAGCTGGATACGTTAAAGCAATCAAGGAAGGATGAATTGGACGAGGCAAACAACGAAGGTCTCAAGGAGGCCAAGGAAAGCTACACCAAGCAAGTCGAGACCACCAAGGACATTTTCTTCAAGTCCGGCTGGAAGGCTGCTTGCGAACAGCTCGGCCAAGGATCTGGAAACGACGTGTTTGCCTCTCCCCCCGCTGCCTTCCTGCCGGCCTACATGGTGCCGTATGCAAACGATGTCTTCAGTGCATTGCAAGCCAAGACCGAGGAAGAAGGCGGGGAAAACGCCGAGGAGGATGCCGAGGGAGCAAACCCCCCGAAAGAGGCCGGCCAGGTTGAGTCCAGCGCCCTAGAAACCACGACCACGATCGACCTGGAGGCAGTTGCAAGCGGGGATGACTTCGCTGACCTTTCTCCCTTAGTTTAATTTTCTTTCTCTTTTTTTTTTTTTTTAAGAATGTAGCCGGGCTGCCTGCCCCACCTTATGTACTTCAGTTTATCATTAATGAAAAGTTCTCATTTCGTTAACTGTTGCACTGCTTGTTGTACTATGTTTCATCATCTCGGCAGGAACCTTTGATCTAAACAAAACATAAACTCTTTAGCCGGGGTACATCACCTCGGCTAGAGCCTTTAAGTTGGGCAAATCACCAACTCCTTTAGCCGAAGTGAATCACTTTGCCGAAGTAAATCATCTCGGCTGAAACTTCAGAGTTGAGCAAGTCATCAACTCTTTCGGCCGAAGTAAACTATCTCGGTTGAAACTACAGAGTTGCGCAAATCGTCAACTCCTTCAGCCGAAGTCAATCATCTCGGCTGAAGCTGCAGAGTTGAGCAACTCCAACTCCTTTAGCTGGAGTAAATCATCTCGGCTGAAACTGCAGAGTTGAGTAACTCATCAACTCCTTTAGCCGGAGTAAATCATCTCGGCTGAAACTCCAGAGTTGAGCAAATCATCAACTCTCTCAGCCGAAGTAAACCAGATCGGCTGGAACTCCAGAGTTGAGCAAATCATCAACTCCTTTAGCTGAAGTAAACCATCTCGGCTGAAACTACAGAGTTGTGCAAATCATCAACTCCTTCAGCCGAAGTCAATCATCTCGGCTGAAGCTGCAGAGTTAAGCAACTCCAACTCCTTTAGCCGGAGTAAATCATCTCGGCTGAAGCTACAAAGTTGAGCAACTCATCAACTCCTTTAGCCGGAATAAATCATCTCGGCTGAAACTCCAGAGTTGAGCAAATCATCAACTCCCTCAGCCGAAGTAAACCAGATTGGCTAGAACTTCAGAATTGAGCAAATCATCAACTCCTTTAGCCGAAGTAAACCATTTCGGCTGGAACTTCAGAGTTGAGCAACTCATCAACTCCTTTAGCCGGAGTAAATCATCTCGGCTGAAACTTCAGAGTTGAGCAAATCATCAACTCCCTCAGCCGAAGTAAACTAGATCGGCTGGAACTCCAGAGTTGAGCAACTCATCAACTCCTTTAACCGGAGTAAATCATCTCGGTTGAAGCTGCAGAGTTGAGCAAATCATCAACTCCTTTAGCCGGGGTAAATCATCTCGGCTGAAACTCCAGAGTTGAGCAAATCATCAACTCCTTCAGCCGAAGTAAACCATCTCGGCTGGAACTTCAGAGTTGAGCAAATCATCAACTTATTCAACCGAAGTAAATTATCTCGGTTAAAACACAAGAGTAGGCCCCGAAAACAACAAACTGCTTCAGCAAAGATAATTCACTTCTATTATATTTACAAAAAAAGTGTTACATTCGGAAGTGTAGGGAAAACAAATCCTTCTTCAAAAAATAACATAAAAACGACAAATACTAAAAATAGTACAGTTTGAGGTTAGCCACATTCCACGGCCGGGGTATGCCTTTGCCATCCAAATCCTCTAAATGGTATGCCCCCTTGCTCGCCAGACCGGTTACCTTGTAGGGCCCTTCCCAGTTTGCCCCTAGCTTGCCTTCGCCCGGCACCAGTGTATTGCCCATGACCTTCCTTAAAACCCAGTCGCCCACTTTAAACGGTCTGGGGTGCACAGTTTTGTTGTATTTCCTGGACAATTCTTGTTGGTATGCGACCACGTGGACCAAAGCTTTTTCTCGGCGCTCTTCAACTAGGTCCAATTCCAGGGCGATTGCTTCAGAGTTCATCTCGGATTCAAAATTTTCACTGCGGATGGTAGGCATGCCGATTTCCAATGGGATGACCGCCTCCATGCCGTATGATAGGGCAAAAGGAGTCTCCCCGGTGGATCGCCTCGGGGTCGTCCGATATGCCCAAAGGACACTTGGGAGTTCCTCAACCCATTTTCCCTTGGCCTTCTCAAGTCTTTTCTTTAACCCATCAAGAATGGTCTCATTTGATGCTTTGGCTTGGCCATTGGACTGTGGGTAAGCCGAAGTGGAGTTGTAGAATTCGATCTTCAATTCCTCACAAAATCCTCTGAATAAGCGTCCGTCAAATTGGGTGCCATTATCAGAAATCAGAATCTTGGGGACGCCAAACCGCGTTACCACATTCTGCCAGACAAATCGTTTGACGTCTTTCTCCTTGATAGTCGCTAAGGGTTCAGCTTCAACCCATTTGGTGAAGTAATCCGTAGCCGCAATGAAGAACTTCCAGTTGCCTGGTGCCGTTGGGAGTGGTCCCACTATGTCTAACCCCCACACACATCACAAAAGGCCAAGGGCTTCTGAGGGAAAGAAGTTCTCTGGCCAGCTGGTGAATTTGGTGGGCGAACTTCTGGCACTTCTCACATTTTCTAACATATTTTTGAGCGTCCGCTTGCATGCATGGCCACCAATATCCTTGCGAGATAGCTCGGTAGGCCAAAGATCTTCCCCCGATGTAACTTCCGCATATGCCTTCATGAATCTCGTACAGGAAAGCTTCCACGCTGTTTGGGTGTACACACTTGAGGTAAGGACCGGTGAATGACTTCTTGTATAAAGCGCAAGATGGAGAGAGCCAAAACCGCTCTGACTTCACCCGAAGTTTATGCGCTTCCTTTTTATCGACCGGAAGGGTCCGTTCTTTCAGGAAAAGGATAACAAGGTCCATCCAAGAAGGGCCAAGCTCGGTGCGGAGTATCCCGGAGTTTGAGCCTTCGGTTCTGTATCCCGGAGTTTGACTTGCTTAAATGCGTCGTAGTACATAATCTCAACCGAGCTTCCTTGGTCAATCAAGATGCGCTTCACATCGAAGTCTCTGACGCGGAGGGTGACTACCAGGGCGTCGTTGTACGGCGTTTGAATACGCTCTAGGTCCCTGGATGAGAAACTAATCACATCTTTCATCTCGGTCTTCCCCCTTTTGATCGCAGGCTGGACTGACAAAACTTCCCTCATATGTTCCGCCTTTTTTATCATCCTTCAGAGCTCGCATACACGCGCCGGCTCCACTATGCCATGGATCACATTGACCACTCCTTGAGGGGGCGCCTCTAAGTCATCCAAACCATTTGGATCAGCCGGGGTAGGATGCACGGTTGTGACGCCCCCATCAATGTAAAGGTCTAAGTGACCGGCGGCGACTAACTCTTCCAAGTGTTGCTTCAAAGGCAAACAGTCCTCTGTCCGGTGGCCTCGCTCCCTATGATATGTGCAGCAGTACCGTGGATTGAAGTCTTTTTGTGCATCGCCTAACTTAGCAGGAAACCGGACATAATCCTCGTCACAGATTTCACTAAGTATGCGATAGATTGGAATCTTAAATACCGTGGTGATGCCCGTCCGGGAGTTCAGCCTTCTGTTAGCATCAACCGCGTCATCGCGGGGATATTCTGCTCGGTCATTGCGGCGACCTCTACCCCGGTTTCGATGATTTGGTCCACGGTCAGATTCTCCGGCACGATCATTTGGACGGTTAGTCTCCTGTCCGACCGCGTGTACCTTGTCAGCCGCCCTTTTGTCTATTACCACCGGGTTTGTCTTCACGGTGGATGTCGCCTCATCATCCTCTACTCGGAGGTGCTCATTAATGCGCTGCATTAGTTACCCCATCGACATCGGCTAGTTCTTTGTAAGCGAGTCCCTCAACCTATGCCCGACTGTGAGACCGCGCTTATATTGGGTGATTGTCAGGTTGATCAGGCAATCTAGGATCTCGTTGAAGATTTCCCAGTACCTAGAGTTGTATGCCTTGAGGGTGTCACTCAACTCCATCTTGACACTTAGAAGGTGGTCCACTTCCTTTGGCATTTTAGTGTTGGTTTTGAAACGAGTCACGAATGCTTCCGCCAACTGTTGCCACCTCTCAATGCTCTCTTCTGGAAGTCTCTCAAACCATTTCAAGCCCAGCTCGCCCAAGCTGGATGGGAAAATAAGGCACATAAGAGCATCATTACGCCTGTGTCCGGCCATGACCTGCCGAAAGTGGCTTACATGCATGTACAGATCGCTTTTTCTGTCATAAAGTGTAAACTTGGGCTGGTGAAAGCCCGCTGGGAGCGGCGTGGTATTTCAAGGGAGAAGGGGGAGGCGTTCAGCCTCGCCAAGTCGGTGTCCAAAGGAACTGGTACGGCCAAACGAGGTGGCAGCATCATAACCTCCTCACTATGGCGACCTCCGTAAGATAACCGCTGGAACGCCGGCACCCTTTCAGCCTCCCGTCGGCGAGCTCGCTCCTTCAAGACATCCCTTAAGTCCTCTGAACGGATGGAGTAGGAATATCTTGACGTGGTCGACGGACGCGAGGGATGGTAGATACTATCTTAGGCACTAGACTTCTCTACGGGCACATCTAGGTCCCCAACTCTATAGCTTCTGGTAATAGAAAGGGAGGGAGTGTGCCGCTGGCTGTGGCTGCCTGAGCGGCGGGGTTAGGTGCGCTCACTGTGGTCTCCCACCCCAGCAACACCCTTCCCTTTGACCTGTCGTTTGAGAGCTTCCATCTCTGCCGCAATTCTCTAGATGACGGTGTCTTGGTCCCTCAACTTGTGCTCCAGACGTTGAGCATGCGATTCTCTTCGCCGCCGGTGTCCGTCTGGGCTCCGTGAGCGACCAAAACTTCTGGCGCGCTTATCTCGTGCATCTCTCAGCAGTCCTCCTGAGGAAGTCTCCAGGTCCGCCATGTTTGGAACGGCGGGGAGTCCGTCTCTCCGTCTGGCTGACTCCGGGGTAACACCGTCAATGGCAGACAACGGTATTTTGTCGTTACCGTTGTCTGCCATGGAAGGCGATCAGATGAGCTCGGAGGACAAGGTTGTGTCTACAAAAATCCCTCCCACAGACGGCGCCAATTGTACGGGGAAGAGATATTCGTCGCTGTCCGTACTCCTTTCGTCCAAGCTCCGAATCTATCCGATCAACCAAATCATGTTCCATCCCCAACATGGGGGGCGCAGTCATGCTTATATACTTTCTACGCTCAACTCTGCACCCATTAGTCTCTTGACACGTGGAGCTGCTCTCCCATCTGTCAGCACAAATCCAGCGAACACCGCCTAACCAAACCGCCAGACAACATTAGCGGGAACTAGGCATCGCGGCGGCATACCCTCGGCCTCATATGACCGTGCTGCGTAACGAGTCCGAGGGCTCCACTCGCCGAGCTCAGTAGCATTCTGGCAGAGCCGAGTTCAAGACAGGTCGAGCCGGCAAACAGAAGGCCTTTCCCGCCGAGCTAAACGTGCGAACCATGGACCCCGGGTTGGCAGGCGATCATCTCGGCCAAGTAAACTCGGCCCAGACACGGGACCTGATCCTCGATCGAGCAAAACCGACTCTGGACATGGACAAGCTCAAATAGCTCGGTCCCAACATGGTCCTGGGCCTCGACCGAGCAAAACCACCTCTGGACAAACCCAAGTTAGCTCGGCCCAAACACGCTCGGACATCACCTGCCCGGCCGCTACCACGGCCCAAACCAGCGTTTGAATTTCCTTCTCAATTACCAACAGTAGGACACTTCTCTCATGCCTAAAGCAACACTTGGTTTGGTACTCCTTTCCATTAGAGGACTTAAAGCTCACTTTTGGACTCAATTGGCTAAGGAATGATTGGTAATTAAAATGGAGTAATAAAATGAGGATTAAAATGATGTAAGATAATAATCAACTTGGTGTTCAATTAGACATTAATTGAACATATGGAAACTTGAAGCATTTCATACTTGTTAGTGATGAAATGGTTCAAGTTTCCAAGATCAACCACTTCCCTTGATCAATCCGTGATAGAGAGAAGGTTTGAGAGTCTTTTCTTGTTGCATTTATTGAAATTGTACATCTTAGTTCATAGGCCATAATGCAATATCATGCAATGAAATTTCATCAATTGATGGTTTGTGAATCAAGCTTGCCACTCCTTTGAACTGTTTTGATGATAAGGAGTAGGGATGGCAATCTGAAACCGGCCCGATGGGGACCCGACCCCCCGATCCCGAATATAACGGTTATTCCCCGAAAAATACCCCCGACGGGCCGGGAATGGTGATAAAAAAAAAATTCCCGATGATATTCGGGCCGGGGACGGGGATACATGTTTCAGTCCCGGCCCGCCCCGACCCCGAGCCCCGCCCCGTTTGTCCCCCAAATGATATATGTATTATATATATACTTTTTTTGATTCTCATCTCTACCTTTTATTCATTTACATCTACTCTCTCTCTCATTCATGTAGATCTACTCTCTCTCTCTCCATTCCTCATATCTCTCTTCCTCTCCACCGTCTCTGGTCTCTCTCTCTTCTTCATCATCTCTCACCGCCACCTCCTCCTCCACCAATACTCCCACCACTCCCCTCCTCTCTCCTTCTCCTCCACGGATCACATCGCCATCGATCATTTCTCCCTCTCTGTTTGACCATGTTTTTCGTCTCTCTCTCCCTTACTCACGGGATCGTGGTTTGATCTGAAGCTTTTTTTCACTTAGATCGTGGTTCGATCATTTCTTCTTCACCATCTTTCATCCGTACACAGGACCAGGACCGTGGTTCGATCTGGACAAACCGTGGTTCGATCTGAAGCTACCAATCTGGATCGTGGTTCGATCTGAAGCTACCGATCTCTCTCTCTCTCTCGTTGATGAACAAATTTTTTTGAAGCTGAAGCTGCAGAAGCCCTCTCTCTCTGTGTTTGTGTTGATGAACAATTTTTTTTTTTTTTAAAGTTGTTATATATATATATATATATGTATCTGTTGCTGTTGTTGGTGATGGTTGTTGATCTGAACAGTTCTTGTGTGTGTGTGTGTGTGTGTGTGTGTTGAGAACTGTCGGGGATATTTTGGGGTCGGGGAAACCCGATCCCCGTTAGGGGATGGGAGTGGGGGTGGTGATGGGTTCCGCGTCGGGGATCGGGGTCGGGGTCGGGATCGGGGAGATTTTCACAATCGGGGATCGGGGATCGGGGACGGGGAGGGTAATCCCCGGCCCCGTCCCGCCCCGTTGCCATTCCTAATAAGGAGGGGTAAGGTGTACAAACATACCTTGAGAATACCTTGTTTTGTGCTCTTTATGCTTTCTGTTGCAACAGGGGGAACCAAGCTTCAGTGGCTGGCAGGCCACTATTTCTGGACGGCAGGCTACCATTTGTGGCCGACCAACCACCACTTCTGGCCTGCCAGCCACTTTTGTAAAATTAAGCAGCAGTGTTTTTGGAACAGGATAGAAAAATGGCTGAGGTGAAAAGATGTTCTACTGTGCAACAGAAATATTCTGGCAGCAGAACAATGTACTTTTTGGGTGGAAATCCGCACATGCATGAGCAGCTCTCGCTTCTCGGGGCTAATTAGTTAATTTAGTTACTTTATTTCATGTTGTATTCATGTTATAATTAATTAGTTAGCTAATTAGAATTTTGTAAATTAATTAATTAGTGTAATTAATTAGTTAGTTCCAATTTGTAATAATTAGCTAGAATAGTTAATTAGTTGTGATGTTGTAATAACTAACTAGCATAGTTAGTTAATTCGTTTTGTAATAGCTAGTTAATTAGTTTAGCTAGTTAGTTTATTCAGACCCTCCTATGTGAGGACACAATTGTAATAATGTGTATGTTGTAAGATAAAATGATAGAGAGAGAAATTGATAGTATTATGATTGATGTATTTTGATGTCTATTACAATGATTCATGATTCCTATATATAGAAGAGGGTGAGTGTGTAGTAGGTAAGGAGTAGGTGAAGTGGAGGTGGTAGTGGTGTAGTGGGTTAGGTTTAGTGGAGTAGGTGAGGTGGTAGTGGTGTAGTGGGTTAGGTTTAGTGGAGTAGGTTTAAGTGGGTGAAGTAGGTGGAGAGTAGGTGGATTTTAACAGCCCCCCGCAAACTCAAGGAGGATAGAAACTAACCAACTTGAGTTTGAAAAGAGGAACAAAACAAGAAAATACATAAAAATAAAAGAGGATAGGAGACACTGTATGGTCGTGTCAGACCATTGGTTAAGACACTGGATGGTGGTGTCATAACGTTGTAGAGGACACTGTATGGGGGTGTCATAACGTTGTAGAGGACACTGTATGAGGGTGTCATTGTAGAGGACACTGTAGGGTGGTGTCATAACGGTGTAGAAGACAGTTTATGGGGTCATGTTGGACCGTTGTAGCAGACAATATTCTGACAGTTGTTGTGACAGTTTACTGAGTCTTGCTGGACCCTTGTAGAAACTAACCGGAATCAATGTCGGGACAGTTTACAGAGTCTTGTCGGACCCATAAAGGAGCTAACCGGAATCAATGTCGGGACAGTTTACAGAGTCTTGTCGGACCCTTAAAAAGTCGCACCCTCAAAAGGTGTGCCCAATCTTTCAAAAGGCGTGCCATCAAAAGGCGAGCCCAAGTCATAAAAAGATGTGCCGGACATGATGGCGAGGCACGTGAGTGCCTTGACTGGCGCGCCCGTTTGTCGTCTGGCGTCAAGTGGCGCGCGATACGCGTGGCTGCCTCGCTATTTAACCAAGGTTGATGCTGAGGCTGAGGCAGACAAAAAACAACTTGCGAAGAAAAACTTCTGAAAAACTCTTCGTTGTGCTGAGAGAGAGAGTCTGTAACACTCTGTTGCGAGAGATATTCTGTAACACTCTGTTGCCCAGAAAAATGGCCTCTTCGTCCCGCCCTCTGCTTACTCTCTTTCCCGACCTCAACGAGTCCACAAGAGAGATAACTGGTGCGGTGTCCCGTGAACCTCAACCAAACACTGCCGGTTTTGCGCCGGTGAACTTTCCGATGCGGTCGGTGGAGCAAAAAATGGCTGTGCAGTCGGATGTGGAGGCCAATCAGTATACTTTGAAGTCATGTGTGGAAACCATGACTGCGGTGACAAACTTGTCGAACCGGCTGCAGAGTAGGGCAAATGAGGTGCAGCAGTTAAACTCCCAGCTGGCTCTGCTCCAACGCATGTACAAGGATGCGCGAGCAGAGATAAGCGTGCTAAGGGCAGAAAACAAGGAGCTGAAGCGGAAGGCCACCGTGATGTTCCGATTTGGAGGGCCGCCATATGCTGCAGTGGAGGAGCAGGGAGTAGTGATCGTGTCCAGTGGAGTGGGAAACACGGAGGTAGCACCGTCAAGGGCCTCTCAAGACGGAGGCAAGAAGAAGAGACCGGCGGCAGAGTAGAGAAGAAAAAGCCCACCTGTGAATGTGGTTGTTTGTGTGTATTTTGGGTTGTTTTGTTTTGTTTTGTTTTGTGTTTTTTTTTTTTTTTTTTTGTGTAAAATGGTGATCGGGGTTGATTCCGGAGATGAATAAAATATGGGTGTTGTGCAAATTTGTAAATTGTTTGATTGTTTTTTTTTTTTTTTTTTTTTGGTTTTTTTTTTTTGTGTTTTTAATAAAAAAAAAAAAGAGATATATATATATATAAAAAAAAAAGTGAGGAACAACATGATGTCTGAGAGCATCAATGAAGGTTTAGAATAAAAAAAATAAAGTTTGATTAAAAAATAAAGTGGGCGGTGGATGGGTGTGATTAAACAAAGAAAAGTGAATTGGGTGTGTGTGCCCTACTAAATGTGAGAGAATGATGTCTGAGAGCATCAATGAAGGTTTAGAATAAAAAATAAAGTTTGAATAAAAAATAAAGTGGGTGGTGGATGGGTGTGATTAAACAAAGAAAAGTGAATTGGGTGTGTGTGTGGTGGTGACTTTGTTGACCAACCATGTCCAAAGCGCCGAGCAACACAACCAAGATGTGAACTCTTTGGGCTTAATCTCTTCAAGAAAAACAGCTGAAGCTATTGACATACTAAAGCTCATGTCTTCCACTTACTTGGTAGCCCTATGCCAAGCCATAGACTTGAGGCACTTGGAAGAAAACAGTGGTGGATCGTGAACACGTCTTCACATACATCGATGATCCGTGCAGCAGTACTTACCCATTGATGCAAAAGCTGAGGCAAGTCCTAGATGAGCACGCTTGGAAGAATGGCAACATGGAACAGGACTCGAACACTTCTATTTTCCAAAAAGAGTTGCGCTGCTATATCTGGAGCTTCCTTCCAGTGTCTTAATGGCTGAAGCGGTTCAGCCTTTGACAGAAAGCAGCAAAGCAGTTCCTTGCTGCCCGTTACAAGGACATAACCAAGTTCCATGACGAGGTTTATGAACTTGCCCCTTGCTGGAATTGAAGCAGTTTTGTCTAGTGATGATCTCCAGGTGGCATCAGAAGATGCCGTATATGATTTCGTGTTGAAGTGCTCCAGAAAATGCTCTTTGCAAAAACAACTCGTTTGGCCCTTCTTTGGTGAGTAATTGCCACAAATGATAAGCATGGTCTTGCTGCTGCTGCTGCAAATGTAGCTGCCATGGCCATGAGGGAGAGGGATCATGTCTGACTGATGCAGAGGATCAAAGCCATTCAGATCGTGACTATCATGACGAGAGTTGCTATGATGTTGTTGGTATGGATCATTTCCTGTGAGCCTCTTGCTGGAGTTGATGGAGGTTTCAATTGGTTGAGATCCGGCGGGCGGTCAAGGCAAGGTTGCCGCCCGCCGGAAGGCGAAGAACACCAAGACCTTTAACCTATAGCTCTGATACCATGTAAGATAAAATGATAGAGAGAGAAATTGATAGTATTATGATTGATGTATTTTGATGTCTATTACAATGATTCATGATTCCTATATATAGAAGAGGGTGAGTGTGTAGTAGGTAAGGAGTAGGTGAAGTGGAGGTGGTAGTGGTGTAGTGGGTTAGGTTTAGTGGAGTAGGTGAGGTGGTAGTGGTGTAGTGGGTTAGGTTTAGTGGAGTAGGTTTAAGTGGGTGAAGTAGGTGGAGAGTAGGTGGATTTTAACAGTGTATGTCTTCCAACTCCACGTCTTTCTCCCTTTTATTTACCTACTTATGATGGTTAGTTTAGAACATCATATTTTGTTTAGCATCTCGCATGCCTTGCATCCATTGTCTTGCATGCATCGAGCTCAGCGCATCATTTTAACTTGCATTGTTAGTTAATACTTCTTTGAATACGTGTCTTACCGCATACTATCAAATTGATTCATATGTCATATTAATAGTCGAGCCTAGTAATTGCATATTGTATGTGATGCATTAAGTCATATTGCATAGTTAGCATCATTCTTTTTTCTAACTATTTTATTTTTTTTGGCTTGCCTCGGAGTACTAGGTGAGCTTTTCTTTGTTTTAACGTATTGCATTGTATGTTAGTGTTGCCATGTTTAGCATGTTCACCATGAGACTAAGTGCTTAAGTGATAAACTGTTTGAATGTCTGTGGATGAAGGCTAGTTGCTTGAATTGGGATAGTTTGATTAATGTACATTTGAGCCCACTTTTTCAAGTGGCACATTCAAAAACTATTTTCAAAAACATACATGAAATCAAAGTATTTCAATTTTTGTAAATTAGTCTATACTTGTATGTGCATCACATAGTAAGTTAACCTAATAAATCGGAACAAGAGTATATAATGTAAATAAGAATTACATCATGATTAGTAGAGGCTGATCTTTGATCGGACGAGCGGGGGTGCTCAATTCATGACCTTCCCTCTCGTACCTAAGTTCCAGAACCTAGACACTATTGGTGATGATGGATAACTGGCCTTTGGCACGAGTCTCGGATTTCCTAAATTTCTCCCAAAAAAAAATATTTAGGTGACGATTTTGTATCTAGCAAAGCAGTACATTTTTGACGTTTTGATTTAAAATCGATTTTCTAAAAGATTTGCTGAATTTTGACTCTTTTGTGTTTTCTATTTCACATTGCACTTGTGGAATCAAATTCAGAACCACGAGAGTCCAAACTGTAAGACATATCATCTTTCAAAAGGAGCACGAAAAGTCGAGCTACAATCACATAGATGTTCAAAACCACTATATCATGGAAACACAGTAACCAATTCAGACTAGTACTCGAGTGAATTATTTGTTCTTGTATAGTCATAAAATCTTTACTACAATTTAAAAACAAGACTTCAGAACAAATCAAACATTAAAGGGAATTATTATTACCTCGAGCAAATGGTTGGGGTTTTGCTTCTGACTTTGTTGTTGATTTTGGGTCACTCCGCCATATCATTTTTGAAAAAGAAGCTATTGTTGAAAATGTTGCTGGCACAACTTTTGACAGAATAGCTCCCACTAAAGACCTGCTTCGATCCTCTGATAGTCTTTTGTAGAATTAGACAAGGGTTGAAACACAGTTAGTGAGGAAAATAGTGAAGTGATTATTCAAGTGCATCAACATGACAATCGATTATTATTTTAAAGAAAACAATCAGCATAACGTGAAATCCCACCATGCTAACCTGAATGCCGAAATCACAGCATCATCTCCAATAGTGACTGCACAATAATAACGTTGACTTGACTGCCCAACAATAAAAGCAGCTGAATTCAAATACCAGACTAACTTCAGCAAGCTTCCATAAATCATTGGACAAATTAATAGTCAATACTAGACAAATTAATAGTCTTCTAAAGTAATTTTCTTTTAACAATTAGACATCCAATAAATTAGAAGTTCTCTTTCTCCAAATTAATTATGTAGCAACACATTTCTATGAGCATTATGACCCATTTTTGACCTTTTCTCTGTCAAAACTTCACTTACCTCATATTTTAGTTCTTTTTATTTGATATATTTTTCAACTCAAGGAAACCTTCACCAAAAATATTGAAAAAAACTTTTGGGATCGCTTTAGATCACTAAACTTACCATTTTGGAACAAAAATATACCATATTTACGAACATGCGTTCCAATATATAATTCGCAAAGGAATTAGTGTTTTCTGGTAAAATAGGTTTGAACATACACATGTTAAGATTGAGCAACAAAAGTAATCACCTGTAGTTCCATCAGCGGAGGCGGCATTATGCCAGTTATTGCTGCATCAGCACATGACCCATACTTGTTAACATTCCATAGCTGGTAAGGTAGTCTTACATTGGAACTCCCAGAATCAACAGGATTTTTCTTTTGATCCCAAAACTGATAGTGTGTTTCTTGAAACCATCGCTGCAACATACTCTACATTTCAAGCACAGAAAAGCACGTCCGTAATCAATTAGGATCCAAAATGCTAACACTTACAAAAAGTGAAACAGATACAAAGAGCCCAATCAAGGAAATTTTTTCTGACGTCAAGAAATATATGAACTTGTCCTGAAGATAAAAACCTGATTCATTCAGATGTAAAATTACAACCTTTGCCACAAAAAAGAAAAGAGAGAGAGAGAGAGTCTGCCAAAAAGCAGATATGCCAACAAAAACTCTCATAGCTTTAACATCAAAGAATACCAAATACCTGGATTTCAGATCCATCAAAACGAGCAACCACACCAGGCATTACAACACAAATCTCTGCAGATGATGTATCTTCTGTGAGATCTCTCTTTGTGCCACGGACTCTTAACTTAAGAATTCGTCCAGGATTTACAATCTGTCAGCACCAAATTAACTAATAAGTTCTATTATCTTTGTATCATTCACAAAAAAAGAAAATAAGTTCATGCCACATCCATAAACAGACAAACCCCAAATTGTACTCTTCTTTTAAACTGTAGAATCACAGTTCATTGGATAAAAAAGTAAAAAAAAAAACTGAGAAGAAGAATTTATTCAAAATAGAGAAATAAGATAAAAAAAAAAGTACTCAATCAACTCAGTCAGAAAAAATGGCTGCGTGAACTTGGTGCTGCTGAAAAAACATAGTAGTAATCTTAACACAATGCACAATAGTACAACACAGCTCTCATACAATGTAGTGATCCCAACTTTTGAAGTCCGGTATGTACAAATGTGAGTCATTAATCAGTTTCTTGAAAACCTCAAACATATATGATAGTTTCTTTTTTGCGATAAAGATAGAAGAGATGAAAGAAAAATATAAGAGAGTAAAAATAACATAGGAGAAGAGAGTAATTCGAGAGATCATGAACCCTTTCTTTCCTAGTTATAAGGAAAAAAAGAACAGCTAATCAGATCCAGCCTATTCTTGAAATAAACGACTCGCACACACACCCTTTCCAAAAAAGATCAATAAATCAAGTACTACCCTTAGATTTATTGGATTTGTTGCTTAAATATCAGTATTAAACCCGAACCTCCCAGCGATTGGCCAGTAGCCTAAAGAAATGACAGAATAAGTTACATTTTTTTATATGATCTGTGCCTATAGATAGAATAAAAATCGAACGAAGTTCTTCTTTTATCACTTGGCCCCTTTTTTCTTTTTCTTTATATATATATATATATTCCTATTTCTAAATAAAATAGAGTCAAAAAGATATTTTATTTAGAAATTGTGAACTATACCTTGTTTGTTGGGTCCTATCCCCTCCAAAAATTTGAGAAAGCCCATTTTTGTATATGCACTACCCCTCAAACATTTTTGAACCCCATGTAATGGAGAGGTGAGCAAGGGTGGGAAAGGGGGCCGCCGGAGGAAGGGGTTGGTGTGGGTCCAAAGAAGTAGGGGTATGTTTGATTAGACAGATAAGGGGGGGGACTATTTACTGTGCGGATTGTAATCCATTGGAAGCATTCAATCCGGCGTTTGTTTTCCGGCGGAACTCCATATCCCTCATATGAGGGACTATTGTATCCTAAGGGGGGTGGGATTATTTCCATGAGACTATTTACTGTTGGGATTAGGTGGTGAAATGACCATTTTGACCCTCTACTATTTAATTATGTATTATATTTAGTAAAATTTAATAACATTTAAATGTCTCAATTTAAAAATAAAATAATTTTATTTAACTTTCTATTGATGTTTTATTTATTTAATTTTTTTAAATGATTTTTTATAAATATTTTTATTGATGTTTTATTTTAAAATTTTGTTTATATTTTATTTAATTTCATTATTTAAATTTTAATAGATGTTTTATTTAATTTCATTATTTCATTATTATTATTTTTTAAAATAAATTTATTTAAAACTTTAATTTAAAAAATAACATATATTTTTATTGATATTTTATTTATTAAATTTTCAAAAAATAAATTTATTTAATGGTGTAAAAAATAAAATAAATAAAATTTTTATTTAATCTAGCTAAAAATAATTAAAATAATAAAGATATGTTTAATATTGCTATTACTTAGTAAACAATTGAAAAAAGGTAAAATAGTCTTTTACTCATTTATTCTATCCAATCCGTCCAATCAAATATTGAATTCACTAAAAATAGTCTTTTTCAGACATCTAATCCCATGAAAAAACAAACACATGATACACATTCACTCCAACTAAATAATCCGGGAGATTCACAGTTCCAAGATTCAAGTCCAATGAAATTTAATTCCTCTTATCTAGTTTGTCCAATCAAACACACCTAACGGTATAGTTGGGACTAAGGTGGGGGTTAAAAAGAAGTGGGAAGTAATTTTGATGGTTGGGGTCCAAAAAAACATTTGGTGGGGTCTATTGGAAGCACTCTTTTGCAATAGAAAATTGTTGGTCATCTACCAAACAATAGACTCCATTTCGCAAGGAAGTTTGAGACTAAAATAGTTACAAAAGACAAAATAGACTAGTCACAACAAACAAAATATCACATCTAACTCATAATCATTATACTTTCTCTCACAAAAAAATAGACTATTTTAGTCGCAACAAACAAAACATCACATCTAACCCATAATCATTACTCTTCTCTCACAAAAAAAATAAAAAAGTCAAAAAAAACCAAAAAATTCTTCTCAAACCAAGCTTTTTAACCCATACTAAAATAGCCAAAAAAAAAACCCAAATAGTCAAAAAGCAAACCCACTTTCCAAATGGAAGCAAATTAATTTCTTTGTTTTACCTAAATTTTTCCACAAAACAAAGCAAAAAATCAGAGAGATTATCTGATTATGAATCTTACATTTCAGAATGTCAAATTCCTTTCTTTTCCTACAATTTTTCACCAAACCAATAAGCATCATTAAATATATTGCTAAATTCCAATTTCTTTCCCTTACTCCAACACCTCCCCAGTGCACCAATTCCCAATAGATCATCAAACCGCACCCAATTATGACACTTAAAAGATCACAAATTTTGCAATTTCATGTTCTGAATTCCAAACATACAATTGCATTTGCTTTCACACAATTTTCTAACCATCCAATCAGCACTACCAAAAAAAACCCAATAACCCGTATCATGATCCAAAACATATAATCCAAAAAAAGAAGGAAAAAAAAAAAAGGAATTTGGGTAACCTGCTTATGAATGAGATCGCCTCGAAGAGAATAAATCAACAAGTACCCACAAGAGGTCCCTAGGGCAAGAACTCGAATATCGTCGAAGACCAACCATTCAACTGAAGATATGTATTCGGACTCGATCGGGGAGAGAGTGGGTCGGATCTTGACTCGAGGTCCGGTTGGATCGGATCCATCGGACCAGTCAAGAACGAGGACAACTGAGTGGTTAGCGATGGCGAGAGAGTGAGTGTCGAGTGCGGTGAGGAGGTTAGGGTTGTCAACGAGCCAGCCCTCCTTTCCAGCACCCAGTTCGGTGAGGTCGTCGCAGGCTATGGAGCCTAGCTCGGTCGTGTGGTTTCGTCGAGCCATTTTTGATCCAAGAAGAAGAAGGAATACAGGGGAAAACAGAAGAATATAAGTGGAAGTTGATTTGTGCCACCGAAGAAATCATAATTACACTGACACCCCTTTAAAAACTGTGAAATTTCAGTGACGTTGATTTGCAGGGTGGTAAAAACTACCGTTTGAGATCCACTGTTTCGTTAAAAATTCGTTTAAGTTTTTGTTAGACACGGTAAAGACTTTAAGAAAAATGCTTCAATCCTCGAGAGGTTTAGATGTGGGTGGTGTGAATTTATGTTCACTGATCGATCGGTTAGATGGCCAAGTGAAACACTTGTTTATTGCGATTGTCATCTTATTGATTGCGACTATCAACTTCTTCACCGAACGACTGGCCGGACAAGCGATGAAACAAAATTCGAGTCATTCTGATCAAAAGCAAATTCGATGTACGTAGTATTACTTTTTTAGATTTTAAATCAAAATTAAACAGCAAATTAATTCAGTGCATTAAAATTAGCCAAAAATGTCAAAGTATTCGTGTTCGGCTCGATAAAAATTTGTTTGAAATTGATTCAAAAATTTAACAAATCAAGATTAAACAAATTTTAAAATTTATTAAAGTTTTTAAGCTAAACTTAAACAATTAACCATTCAACTCGTTTATTACTCCTAAAATTGCACTTCCAAATTAATGATAAATTAGAATCACACTTCTATATATCTTGTGTTCCCGTAGTTTGGTTTACACAAGTTTGGAAGTGTGGATAATAGTCTCTACTTTTTATATTTGATAATAGGGAATTTTTTTAAGGTCCCTAATAATAGTAATTTAGAGGATAAAGGACACTAAAAAAAATAGTGATGCATTAGGTCTCTGAACAACATGGCCTGCATTTTTAATTATTTCGTGGGCCAAAATACCCTTCACAAAATCAACACAAAGACGAAATTGATTCCAACGACTGAGTTTCATTCCAAGCATCCAACCATTTTCACGAACAAGAGTACAGCAGAACTAGGGTTTCAATATCATCTTCACCATCGACATTAGAGTTTCGTTATCTTCTGCAAAAATCATTCACATTCCTTCCTCACAAATTTCTCTGACCCTATTTTCAGTGTTCATTGTCATCTCAGTTCATCTTCGTCACGTCGCATCTTCATCTCAAGACATATCAGCTCGTCATTAAAGTTTCATCCTAACTCTGGTAAGTTTTTCTACAATACAACTAGATTTTCTCTGGAAACACAGTTAATTGCATTTTATGTTAACCTTCTATAAATTAGGATTTCAATTTCGTAATAAAAAACTACATGAATTTGAAAAAAATTATTTTTGTGTGTTTTGAACTTATTCTTGAACATGCTTGTGTGATTTTATCTATAAATTTTCCTGGCATTTGAATTTCTCTGATTTTTACTTGATGTATGTTTCTTTTTTCAATTTTCTCTGGCATGTTTATTTTGAAAAAAGCTATTTCTCTGTATTTTCATCTTATTCTTGAACATGTTTCTATGATTTTGTCTGTAAATTTCTCTGCTCTGTAAATTTCTCTGTAATATGTATTTTTAATTGGAATGTCTATCTTTCTCTGGAATGTCTATTACTCTCTTGTCTCTGTCTAAGTTTCTCTGGTATTTATAATTTTCTCTGACCACATCATTTTCCCCCATTGTATGTCTCTATCATGTTTAATTTCTCTGGTTGTGTATGTAAATTTCTCTGCCATTTTAATATTATGGATTGGAATGTATATTTCTTGTTTGAATTTTCTCTAGCATTTTTATTTTGAAAAAAAAGTTATTTCTCTGTGTTTTGATCTTATTCTTGAACATGTTTCTGTGATTTTGTCTATAAATTTCTCTGCTTTGTAAATTTCTCTGTAATATGTATTTTTCTCTGGAATGCTTATTACTCTCTTGTCTGTGTCGAAGTTATAATTTTCTCTAGCCACATCACTTTTCTCCCTTGTGTGTCTCTATCATGTTTAATTTTCTCTGGTTGTGTATGTAAATTTCTCTGGCATTTTAATATTATGGACTTGAAATTTTCTCTGGAATGGAAATTTTCTCAAGAATGTGTAATTTTCTCTGGTATGTTTATTTTGTTCAATTCTTGGTTTCAATGTGGTATAATTTTCAGTGGCATGTTTACATTACTTTGTTTATCTTATCTTGCTAATTGTGGAATAGAAATTTTATTTGCCTTGCTATGTTTACTTTTCTATAGCGACCCCGGTCTTCTCCCATTTGATTATTGTATCCGGACTTAGGTTCCGTAGATTCTGTCATTGTATAATTGTTGTTGTTGTCCCTTATTTTCTCATTTGGACCTATAGGATGTGTTGGGCAGGTTTGTTTCAGGTTGGTTGGGTTTAGAAACCAAGTGTTGCTGTCCAGAATTTTGGATCTTCGCTCGAGCGAGGAGTTTGTCGCTCGAGCGAGCTGTTATTTTTGGTTCTTCGCTCGAGCCGGGGTTTGGTAGCTCGAGCGAGAGGTTGCGTCTGATTTAGACCTGTAGCTGTGAATTCTTGGCTCGAGCGAGCTTTTCTTCGCTCGAGCGAGTTAGTTTGTTCGTCGCTCGAGCGATAGTTCCTTCGCTCGAGCGTGTGTCTGGTTACAGACCTGAGGGTTTGAGTTCTTCGCTCGATCGAGTTTTCTTTCGCTCGAGTGAGCTTTTGGGTTGTTGGCTCGAGCAAGGCTTCCTTGGCTCGAGCGTAGCTTCTCTGTGTCTGGTCGCTCGAGCGACCAAGTCTTCGCTCGAGCGAGCCTGTCCAGTTTATATACACAGCAGCGGGTTTTGATCAGTCTTTTTCATCTTCTTTTGATTCCAAACCCTAGGTCTGACTTCTCTCTCTCCCTACTCACCTTCTTTCTTAGATTTGATCTATTTAGAGGGTGTTTCTACCCTTGTTGCTTTATTAAAAATATAGAGGGAGTCGAGGGCTTTCATTTAATCTGAACATTTGGCGATTTGGAGTACATTGGTATTTGGGCACTCATCTCTGTCTTCACCATTTGGGTTGTTTTCTTCGAGGTAGGGATTTCCTACTCCATTTTATAGGTTTTGTTCTAAGCTTTGGTATTTTGATATGTTGGGGATACTTTGGTAAATTTTGGAAAAAAAAACCTAGTTGTATTATTAAATTAATTTGTATAATTAATTCATGGAATTGGGAAAAGATGGTTAAATTCATGGAATTGGAGAATTCATTGATTAAATGGCGTAGTTGGATAATTTGAATCATTTGTCTATTGAATTGTTGACATAGTTATTTTCAGTTTAGAAATAACTGTTTTGGGCTATCGGTGGAGGATAGTCGTGATTGTTGTAGACATTGCATGTGGATTAGGAATAACTGAAACTAATCACATTGGTTAAGTCATTAATTTTGACTATTGCATTGATACAGAAAATACGTGTATTGATTGAGCATTGCATTTGCATACATTGTTTTGTGTGGGAGGAGATAGGGGATGTACTCCACGGTTTAGGGGAAGATAGGGGATGGACCTCTAAACCGGATTTTGTTTGGGAGGAGATAGGGGATGGACTCCATTAGCATCACTTTTATGTGTGCTTATTTATATAGAAGTGTTTTATTGATGCAGCACTAAAATGTGTATCAATCTGGAAGTATGAAGTGTTTTGATTTGAGCTTGAGTCTCATTTGTTTGTTGATATTGGAAGGATGTGAATATGATATATGTAATTCACTGTTGTAAGTTTGGCCAGGTTCTGAGCCATGTTGATAAAATTGGAAAGTAAAACGTGTCTTAGACAATAGTGTCATGAGACTGTAAAATGAAGTAATTGATTATCTTGGTTAACCATCTGTTGAATGCTATTGCTTTATTCACTGCTTATATGTGGTTTAGTATATTTCTACTGGGCTGTGGCTCACCCTTTATGGGAACATCATTTTCAGGTTCAGGTGATAAGCTACCTCCAAGGACTTAGCTTGGAAGGACTTGGATTTTGAAGACTATTTTTAGTTATTTGTTTTTCATTGCTAGTACATGTAAACACTCAAGCCTAGGGCTTTATTTATATTTGAGTTAGAACTCATGCTTTGTGTCCAAGTGTTGGCTTGGAAAGATGTAAGCCGGTAGGGCCTTTACTTTGATGTTACATGTAATGCTTTTGTTTAGTAAGACTCTGATGGATATTATAATGAATTATTAAAGTGTTTTCTTTAAATAATGCATGTCAATGATATATATAATGGGTATATTTTTGAGGGCGTTACATTTTCTCTGTCATTCTTTTTATGTGCTTGCTAGATATATGTTTCTTTTTTCAATTTTCTCTGGTTATATTTTACTTCTATATGTAATTTTAACAATTATTAAAAATTTCCCTTCCATGTTTATGATGCTTTGTTGATTTTCTCTGGCAATGGAAATTTCTATGGCTAGATGTATTCCACAGAAAACAATTAGTACTCTGACATTTAACTTTTAGTGTCTAATTTTGTCTGACATTTATAATTTTCCCTGGCCACTTAATTTTCTCCCATTATGTGTAATTTTCTCTAACATGTCCAATTTTCTCTGGCATGTTCAATTTTATCTGGGATTTAATGTTGACATCTTTATGTTTTCATCATTGTCTAGAAATGGCAAAACGTAAAAGTAGCAAAACACCGGAAACACCAAGCAAGAAACAAAAACTCTCTCAGTCTTCTTATGATCTAAGATCAAAAACCAGCACCAAAACACCACAAACTCCATGCCAAAACACACAAGTCTAAGGTGATGAAGCAACTAGCATCAAGATGAGTACCCCAACTTCAATAGACTCAAGCTCAAGGGGGAAAAAACCTATTAAACTCCAAAGAAAGAGAGCTCACTACAGCATTCAATACCGATCCAACCTCTCATCTGTTGTCTCTTTTTTTCAAACACTTAAATTCAATTCAAACCAACTTGTAGAGCTTCAAAAGACCTCATTCTGGTATTTGATCCAAGCTCTAACCACTGGAAGGATGGATCCAAGGAAATCTAGGAAATCTGATGATGATGTAGTTGCAATAATCAAATGTTACAATGAAAAAACAAAAGCATTCACAGTTGGTAAAAAGAACTTGACCTTTACAACCAATGACATGACCTTGACTTTTGGTTTGCAATGAGGTAAAGGAGCCATGTCATTAAGATACTCTAAAAAGCCAAAATTTGCATTCCTAAGGAGAAAATTCCAAAAGGACACAAGGCTTAAAAATGCCTTGGTCAAAGCAATGAAAGGCAAGCAATCAACTGACTTCAAAGATGTAGCAATCCTCGTTACATTGTACTTGTGTCTCACCCTGTTTTTTGCAACAAGTGAGAATTCAATAGGGTGGGTTTTTATAAAGTATGTGGAACCTCTTGAATCAATGAAATAGTATGATTGGCCAGAAGCAATTACATCAACATTGATTGATTCTATCATAGCATTGCACAAAACTCCAGGAAAAGTTACAAGGTGTGTCATTGCATTGCTGGTAAGTATAATATCCATTCAAATTTGCAGTTATCATACTTACAAATTTGTGTGTTTAGCAAAATTTACTTACTTTAATTTTCATCACAGTATTGGCTATGTGAACATGCAAATATCATTGACTCGGAAGACAGTAACACAACTGACTTCCCAAGATGTGCCAAGTGGAACCTGCAAACCTTGACGAAACAGTTGCAGAAAACACCAGTCCACTCTCTTGCACCTCGACGGGTTAGATTTCTATCGCCACTAAAATCTCAGTGAAATTTCAAAATTTCTCTGACCACTGGTTTGTTTCCCTCATTGTGCCTTGATTGATTGAGATCAATTTTCTCTGAACTATCAATTTATGTTTCTTCTTTTGGTTACCACTGGTTTATTTCTGCCATTGTAATCAATTTTCTCTGCAATCCAAATTTCTCTGACCATAATTGTAACACATTAACTTATATGCCCTGATTGAATTATGTTGATTATTTCATAATTTTCTCTGGCACATAAAATTGTTTCTCCTTGTGTGTAATTTTCTCTGGCCCATAACTTATGTGCCTTGCATCTTTGATTAACACTGTTTATTTCTACCCTTCTAATGAATTTTCTTTGGAATCCAAATTTCTCTGACACAATTATAGTAAAACATTAACTTATATGCCTTGATTGATTTTCTCTCATATCTAAATTATGTTGTTTGTTTCATAATTTTCTCTGTCTTATAAATTTAACTCCTTGACTGTAATTTTCTCTGGCCCATACAATTGTCTCTAAAGTTTGTTTCCCATTAGTATCATTTAGATGGATTTTATTTTCCTTATTTGAATTTTTTCTCTCAGTGAATTTTGTAACATTTCTCTAATAAAAGAGCCTCCTGCTATAGATAGATAACAAGGAGCTAGTCAAAAACCCATCAGAGGAGTTCTGTCTTGGTAAAAAGACGAAGAAAGAATCAAAAAAGGCAATTGTCAAATTCAAGGAGACATTACAAGATTCATCTGAAGAATGAGGGAATGAAAAAGCAGAAGGCAACATAGAAGAACACGAAGCCAGCAATGGACAAGAAGATCAAGCAAGCAGTGGAGAAGTAGAAGCCAGAGAAGAAAGTGAAGAAATAGAAGCACAAGACAAAGAAGAAAATGAACAGAAGAAAAAGACAGTGAAGAAGAAGATGAAGGCACTCAATCTAAACAGCAAGAAGAAAACAATAAGGAAAGTGATGAAGAAGAACATAATGAGCCGATAGACCAATATCGTGATAGCATTTGTGGCTCAACAATGCATCAGCTTCAAGAATCTAAAGAATCAAAGGATGCCCAAATTGCTGATCTACGTCAAAGACTAAAGGCACTTTCTCAATCTAAAAAAGAAGAAGAGAGAAATTTGATTGAATTACTTGCTGAAAAGGATATTGCAATAAGAACCTTGACATCACTTAACTCAAAACTTCAAGAAAGAGACAGCACAATCCAAATGAAACTAAGGATGTTGGAGGTTCAAAAAGAAGACGATACAAAACAATTCAACAGTTGAGGTATTCAATTTCGGAGCTTGAAACTGAAAAGGCTAAATTGCATGAACAAGTTCAAGAACTATCCGTCCAACTAGTAACACAACCATACCGAACACCAACATAACTTCAACCACAAGGTCAGTGAAAATCTTGAGCCACAAAAAGTTATGTCCTTGTGTCAACATAACTCAGAGAAATTTCTATTTATTATAATTTTCTCTGTCAATGGTAATTTTCTCTGCAAATTAAATTTCTCTGAGCACATTAGTTTCTACTGCTTATTTCTATTGATTTCTGCTGCTTATTTGATTTTCTCTGTCTATTTTCTTATTCGATTTTTGGGGCTTGTTTGATTTTCACTGTGTACAGTTGGAATGCAAGTGAAACAACAACCAACAACTCAACAAGAACAAATGGCACACAAAGAACAACCGAAACAAAAAACAAAAGTCTATGGTAACTGAAAAATATTGAATCAAATAAATTTACATATTGAAATATCATCTGTTACTTCAGAGAAATTTCACTTTTACTGATATTTTCACTGTCTACAGTCAAAAAAGATCCCACATCAATGATAAAAAATTTAAAGGCAAAAGAAAGCAAAGAAAAGCAGCACGATCCAGAATTTCAATATCCCAAAGTTGCGAAAGTGACTAGAGGTTTGAAGCAAGCTGCAAAGTAAACCGAGCAAACCACAAAAGACAAAGAAGTACTTGATGCTGATGCGTACGTCTTGCCTCAACCAACAACCATCAGAAAATCTTGGATTTTTTCACAAACTCTACCGGTTTCAAGATTGATAAAAGATCATGTAAAAGACATCTTTGCAGCAGATATCAAATGTGTCTGGACTTGAATAAGTACAACAAATAAAATAGAAGATAACAAACAACAATTTGCTAACTTATATTGCGTTAACAACTATTAAATCCCTTCTTTGTCACCTTGTAGGGCGTTAATTTGGACAAGTGAGTTGAATCTCATTACCTTTGAAGACATTGAAAACCTAATAAAGCAAAAAGAAATTGCCAACAATATAAGTCTTTCATCAAAATTTCTCTGCAATGTTACATCGGTCTTTATAAACCAATATTACAATTATAAATCATATTTTTCAGGTCATTGATGGCTATGGAGAGATCTTTTTTGCTGACGAAATGAGAGAAAGCCAACAACTAACTTCATTTTTTTCCATATCCGTGAGCTTAGTATGTTACTACTCTTTTATTTGATTTTTTCTAGAATTTACTTACCACTTTCTCTTGTTAAGATACTTCTTGAAGCCAGTTGTGTCACAAGTCTAATTTTCTCGAGCTAGTTGTGTGCATTTAAAATTTCTCTGTGTATATTTCTTAAATTCCTGTCATTTTAACTTTCTCATAAACATAACCATTTTTTGGTTTTCTCTGACCACAGAATTTTATCAAGATGACGGAAGATCAAACTTTTCGAGTGTCCTTATTTGACAAGCATATTGAAACAGCATGGAGGAACTACAGGTTCCTTTATTTCCCAATAAATACTGGAGGTAATGAGAAGTCCACACATGGAAATCACTGGACCTTGCTTGTCCTGGACAAACAAGACAATTTATGGAGGTTCTACAACTCACTGAGGCCAATGAGGGATGATGCAGAAGACAAATATTTCAAAGATGCAAAACAATTGGTAACGAGTGCAAATTTCTCTGATCCATCATAATGTTTATGTGATAATAAATTTCATAGAATCCCATTGATTTGTCTGTAAATTTCTCTGTTATTTAAAAATTATATTTTTGCAACAAGATTATGTGGAGAATTTTTTGAAAGCTTGACTTGCAAGAGAGGCACAATCACAACCCTCTTTCAAATTGATAAATTCACAAAAAACAAATTACGACTTTGAGTATGTCAACAATACTCCACAACAAGACAGTGATTCGTAAGTTTCATACAACGTCTATAAATAAGATAATCTGATTTGAATGTTTCTTAAAACTAACTATACATATAATTTGTATGCAGTCTGGATTGTGGCCTCTTTGTATGCTATATAATGAGACAATATAACAGGCATGAACCTATCAACTCGAAATTGTCCACACAAGACATAAGGTTGATGAGGGTAGAAATGATAGAGAGATTTGTGACCGAAGTTGGCCGATCATGGACAGAACCAGTTCAAATACCTCCAGAAGAAGAACCAAAAGTGTAATAGTGAAACTAGTGCAAGGAAGACAATGAACACAATATAATTAGGATTAACCATTCAATTTGTTTTTTCATACATTGAAGGAATGATGATGCTTGACATATATGTATATATCTTTTTTTGACCAAAGTAAATTTCATACCTATCAATGGTTAAATATATATATATATTTTTTTTATTGTGATTGTCAACACAATCCACACAGAGAAAATTGTCTGCAGAAATTTCTCTGGTATGATGTTACCAGAAATTCACAGAGAAATTAAACTTGTATCGTCCCAAGGGGATGCCTATATGATCATACAATCTGTAATGCTTTGTATTGGTACAAAACAATCATCAAATTCAAAAAACACAAAAGGCACAGTAATTTTCTCTGCTATTGGCAAATTTTACTGGATGAATTTCAAGCTTCAAAACACAATGCCCAGATAATTTTCTCTACTAGTGGAAAATTTCTCTGGATGAAATTTTCACAGAGAAATTTAACTCGTATCGTGCCAAAGAGGGTACCTATATGATCATGCAATCTGTAATGCATTGTGTTAGTACAAAACAATTATCAAATTCAAAAAACACAATGCACACAGTACTTTTCTCTACTATTGGCAAATTTTTCTAGATTAATTTAAAGCTTCAAAATACAATGCATAGAGAATTTTCTCTGCGATAGGCAAATTTTTCTAGATGAATTTGACTGGTATTACAAACCCACTGCCTATAGTATGTATTAACAAACACAATGCACACTTTCACTGCTATTGGAAAATTTCTCTGGATGAATTTGATTGGTATTATTATATACAGGTTCTAAAAAATACATTTCACAAAACAAAATACGCAAAAGTAATCATCAAATGTATTATTCAATCAATAAAATGTATTATCCTCAACTATTTAACAAAGGTTCCTTGCATGTCCTCTTATTATGGTGACCAATACTCTCACAACGACTACACTTAATCACCCTTTTAAACTCTCCAGTAGAAGCAATTATGTTCTTCTTTGGCCTCCCAGCTGGTCTCTTACTCAATGGAGGTAAAATCATAGCATCATCAATGCTACACACAAGTTTTTCAACAGTTGCAACTGGGCCAATCGAAAACGAGTATGCTTGACGATACATATCAGCATGAAAAAATGGTTCAACGAATGAATTCAAATTCTTCTCACTCCTAAAAATTGCAGCAACAGCACGTTGACATGGATACCCATTTATTTCCCATTTTCGACATGAACAAGTTCTTAAACCAAGCTCAACCATAACCGAAGAAAAACAATGCACTTCAAAGACATTATCAGATGATAAACTCACATTCCATGTCCTCCCATCCAAGAAAGACTTCTCCAATACACTATCCATACGAGGACAGAGAACTTTATTCCATTTACTAGAGAACAGCCTTCTATCAAACCTCATATTCATGATTTATAACCGTATCATGTCCACCAAATTTGTTATTGGCAAGTGTCGAGCTTCTCGTATCCATGAATTGAATGACTCAGCAACATTTGAATACATCTCACCATAACTTTTCCCCTCAAAATATGCATCACTCCAATTTTCATAAGGTAAACTTCTCAATAAAACACTCACAACGTCTCCTCCCTCACTTTTTAATTCATTTAACTTGAAATAAAATGATGCCTTTGTTGAAGCATATGCAGATTCTGAAAACTTGGACACAATCGTCTCCCTAACCAAATTTGTGTTTCCACATGACAACTTATCCCTCAAATTTCTCTTTAGATGCTCAAGACAAAATCCATGAAAGCAGTTAGGGAAAAACCTAGCAATTCCTTCCATAATACCGCAATGTCGATCTGATATGAAGCTTATTACCCACTTTGATCCCAATACTTCACATAAATGTTCAAGGAACCAACACTAATTGTCTTTATTCTCAGCATCAACAACAGCAAAAGCTATAGGAAAAAAAACCTACAAAACAAATAGCAACAAGCATATTAGATATACAAATGCAGAGAAAATTAGAACGATAAACAACTAGAGAAATTTGACACTGCCAACATCTAAAGAAAATTCACACAATGGCAACCTCTAGACAAAACTCACTTAGTGCCCAACTCCAGAGAAAATTCACACATTGACAACATCCAGAGAAAATTGACTTGATGACCAACTACAGAGAAAATTCACACAATCAGAATATCCAGAGAAAATTCATTTAGTGACCAACTGCAGATAAAATTCACACAATGACAACATCTAGAGAAAATTCACACACTGACCAAAATCCAGAGAAAATTCTCACAGTAGGCCACAACTAGAGAAAATTCTCACAGTGGCCAAAACCAGAGAAAATTCAAAGTGTCAGAGAAAATCACATTCACTCAATTCCTACATGTATAGAAAATTCACATACTTAGATAAAATTAGATATATTTACAATTACCTTCATTCCCACCTTTCCCCGTCGCAGCAAGCATAACTCCTTAGTATCGTCCTTTCAAAAATGTTCAATCAAGAAAAAGCAATGACCGACAATATTTGAAACCAGCAATGCATGCATGAAAAGCCACAAACACTCTTTTGAAACGCTTGTTATCTTCAAAATCTAACTCAAAATGACTAGCTGGATTGCTCTTCAATACCTCATCAAAATACCACCGTAATTAATCAAATGACAAACAAGAATCCCCATATGTACTATGTTTTGCTTTTTCAACCCCCAACCAACCACAGTTATAACTGATTGAGACCCCATACTTGTCTTTCATTTCTTTGACGACATCCACTGGACGAGTTACAGGTTTTGCACTTACCTCTTCAAGTATCAGCCCAGAAACTAAGCTAGAAGTCATCCTAGCACGCTTACTAGTACGAACAGCCACACCACACGTATGTTCATTGTTCAAAGTTCTTATGTAAAAGAACCCATTTGTTTTTTCAACTGAAACATGTACATGCCACATACATCCCCTTGATTCCTTATATGCACATTCTGCCGTAACCCTCAGCTTGTCATTTTTAACATACGTAAACTGAAAGCCAACCTCAATAGCATACTTGCATAAAAAAGTACGGAACTCAACCATACCACCCTCAAACTTTTGTCCAATACTCGTAATATTATTTCGCCAACCAGCTGACAATAACACCTTTTCCTGGTGAGAACAAAATTTAGAGAGTGAATTCCTTTCAATATCCACCAGCCTATTACATTCACCATCCACAACATCTACCTAATTAGACCCCACTTCATCCCCTTCATCAGAAGTACTACACCTAGTAACTGAAACATCAACTATATCAACACCACATGCACAAACAACCCTCAACATATTTAGAAAATCAATATTATTTCGAACCATACAATTCGAATGGCCCACAATAAAATATGAAATACACATAGTCTCAGGTTTCAAATTCTCCAATGTTTTACACAAAATGCCAACTAACTCCTCAAAATTCAATTCGCATGAAACATTAATGACAATAGTATCATTCTCATATTTGCACAGCAACAACACTGCACTGTCCATCGAAACTGAAAGAAAAAACAAGAAAAATAATTTGTTCAACATAAAAACACTTACAAGAACAACATAAAAGTTCAGAGAAATTTCTAAAAATTATAATTTTCTCTAAATTATAATAACAAGCTTATAATTTTCTCTGGACTCAAATAAAAAAACAAAGACATTTACAAACTTATATTCACCTTCAAGATAACAAAAACAAAATCATAGAAACTCAATGAATCCAGAGAGAATCACAGAGAAATTTACTGCTAACTATTAAACACAATCATAGAAAAAAATCACATAGAATATCTGTTATGAAATTATAGGATTCTCTGTGATTTTCACTGAACTACAAGCCAACAATTTTCCATGCGTCACTTTGCAATATTGCACCCATAGAAAAATCTAGAAAAATTTACAAACTTATATACACCTTCAAGATAACAAAAAACACTGCATTGTCCATCTAAACTGAAAGAAAAAACACAAAAAATAACTTTTGCTCAGAGAAACAAAAACTTATATTCACTTTCTACAAACATATAATTTTCTTTGAACTACAAACTGAAAGTGAGTAACAAACTTATAATTTTCTCTGAACTACAAATAAAAGTACAGAGAAATTTATGAACTTACATTCACTTTCTCATATTCTATCTGCATTAGAAACTTCTAATAATATGTCCATACAAACTTATAATTTTCTCTGTGATTTTCGTTGGATTATAATAACAAACTTATAATTTTCTCTGGACTATACCAACAAAAGTGTAGAGAATGAAATTTCTCTGGTTTAAAAAAATTTCTCTGGTTTGAAAAAATATAGAACAAAACTTATCATTGATCAGCATGTTGATGAAAAACAAAGCATGAAAAATCAACTTTAAACATCAAAATCAACTACACTGTCAACACTCTTTGAAATTGATCAAAAAACAGAGAATGAAAAATTAATTCCAAAAATAAAAATCAACTCTATCAAGCTGGCCTCTCTCTAAACAAAAATTCAAAACAAAATTCAAAATCCATGTGGAATCTCCATCGTAAACATACCTGATTCAACTCCACTGAAAAACTTACGCGATCAACGCACCGTAACACCTACACGATCGTAGCAATCTTTTTCGTCAACTCCACTGAAATCTCCGACGAAATCTCCACTCCAAAGTCAGTTTCTAAAATCTCCACCGTGAAGTCAACAATATAACATTCAAACAAATTTCTCGTCAACTCCACTACAATCTCCGACGAAATCGCCACCGCCAAGTCAGTTTCCAAAATCTCCCCATGAAGTCAACAATATAGTATTTAAACAAATATATGTTATAAAAGAAGGATAAATTAGGTATTTTATAGCCTAAAATAAACTTGAGGGACCTTAGCCATCAAAACATATTATTTTGGACTTCTCCTCCTATCAAAAGTAGAGGAGGGACCTTAGACCAATTTTCCCTTGATAATAGTCTCTACTTTTTATATTTTTTTTTTGTAAAAAGTTAAAACTCATCTTAAACATAATGATTTTTTTAACTCATATTTTGGATGAAAAAGTTAAAAAAAAAAAAACTAAAATAGCATATTATCAAAACAATTTAAATTGAGTATTTTGTTTTTTGTTTTTTGTTTTTTTTTTAATTTTTAGTGAATTTTTTTAGATATACCTAATCTAAATACACTTAAAAACCCATAATATTTTTGATTTTTTTTTAAAAAAAAAATACCAAATACAAAAAAAAATATGAAAATTCAATAAATTTTTGTATTTTGTTGCATTCAATGAATTTTTTAAATATTTTTGTACAAATTTTATCTTTTTTTTTAATATATCAATATGGATCTAAAAGTTAAAAAAAAAATGAATAAGGCCAAGTTTGGCGTATCACAAAAAAGACAAAAAGACAAAAAGTCAAAAAGTTGTTCAAAAAGTTAAAAAGTTATCACTATCATCAAAAAAAATATTAAAAAATTAATTTTATACACAAAATTATAACACATCAATCTGACAGCCTCAGATCTGTGCTACGTTGTGTAACAAAAATTGCAAAGTTGGGGTGCAATTTTAACACACTGTTGTTCGGCCCGTGGAGGCCCATCACGGGTCCCGTTTTGATAATCTGAACTGTTCAATGTGTAGAACTCGTCCAGTACTATATGTCTGTAAAAAATCACATTGATCGGATATCGATAACTACATGATCAAATCAGTTTTGTATAAAAAAAATAAAGGTATTATAATTAACGGTTGGAAAAAAACAAATCTGATAAGATAGCTATCGATATCCGATCAACGTAATTTTTTACAAGCATATAGTACTCAACGAGTTCTACACATTCAACAATTTAAATTATCAAAACGGGATCCGTGATGGCCCCTACGAGCTGAACAACACCGTCTAGTGTAATGCCCAAAAAGTAGACAATTAATTCTTAGCATCTATTCCACCTTTGCAGACATGACAGCCGTATAACTCACCCTCTAATCTTCTCCTACACACTAATTTATACAATTTTTTAATATACATTTTTTCATAAAAAAGTCAAAAAGTTAACCCAAACAACCATATTTTTTTTCTCAACTTTTAGTTTAAAAAGTCAAAAAGTGCACTTATTTAGGACACCTTAAACAACCCCTAAAATATTTTTTAAAAATCACAAAAAATAGAAAAATACGAATTGGAAACTCAAAACCAAACAAAGTTTGGAAACATGACTGATCTATTTAGGGTTCGTTTGGAATGTGGGTTGACTTTCTGGTTTTTTAACTATTTTAGTTTGGGGCTAAAAAATCTCGTTTGGAATGAGTTTTTTTGACTTTTTGACTTTTGTGAGAGAAAAAATAAAATGATTATAATTTGAATGTGACATTTTATCTTATTAGCTTTTTAATCTATTTTGTTTTTTTTTTTTTTTATGTGTGGCTATTTTAGCCAAAAAAATCCCAAACTTTTTCTTCCCAAACTAGGGCTTAGGATATTTGGTGTTTTTTAAATTTCAATTCCTTAAAATAGGAAAAAAAATATATTTAAGGCGTTCGTTGGGGAGTCCAGATCTTATAAATAATTTTTTATAGAGTGATCTTAGAATTTTTTTTATATGTTTGGAATTTTTTTAAAAGTAATTATCAATATTATTATACCTATAACTTAATACTATTATACTTTCAACGTTTTATAGAATTAAATCTCAACAGGTCAAAAAATTTCACTCTACAAAAAAAATCATCTTAGAAGTTTTGGATTCGTTTGTTGGAAATTACAAAAAAAAATCATCAAAAATCATCAAGAGAAATTATATATTTTATCTCAAAACAAAGTCATGTAATGCTTTAAATTGAGTTTGATTGATTAAAATAGCTGATTTTATCACTTTTATATCTCTTTTTAAGGAGATAAATAGACAAATGTCCAATCTTAAATGGTGTAGAACTACTCCAAGAGCACCTACTACCTTCTACTTAATCACTTTTCTATTAATCATACTAATAAAACAAATCCAAATATCTATATAATAAGTCACAAAGGTTTTTGAAAATGTCTAAAATGTATGTGAGATACATTTTGATTCAATGGCTCAGATGAATCCTAAGTGTATATGGATGGTTTAGATCAATGGGTGTTCCCGCCCAACACAGTTCATTTGATTTGTTTGTGTTTATATCAGTATCTACTCTTTGTCTCCCCCATACCCTGTGTCTACCATCTGTCTTCCCATACCCTTTATCTACCTTCCCTCTCTATCTCCCTCTCTGTCTACCGTCTGTCTACCTTCCCTCTCTATTTCCCTCTCTATCTACCATCTGAATTCCTTGCTCTGTTTTTGTGTTTTTGAGTTATACGGGTGATATGGTTTGAGTTATACGGGTGAGTTATACGGTTTGGATTTGGATTACACGGGTGATATGCATTTTATTATGGTGTGTGCAGATTTGAGTTATTATTGTGTGTGCAGATTTTATTGGATTACACGGGTGATACACCGTGCAACAGATTTCTTTTCTGCAAATCAACAGATTTCTTCTCTTTTACACAGTTAAGAATTTCTTTCTAGCAGTTAAGAAATTCTGGATTACTTGAATTCAAATTCTGCACAGACCAATCTATAGATATATGGAAAAGTATTATTAACTTCTTCTTGAATTTTTTTTTCCTCTCTCAGCTTTTGCCTTCATCAGAGCTTCTGTGGATCACTCTGACCACTCTCACCATTGTTCACTCCGGCTACGACATCCTGCTCGGTTGCTCGACATCCTGCTCGGCTGCTCGATATCCTGCTCGGTTAGTTTAGAAAATACTCAACAGACCACTATACTTCTATAATTAGGTCTCTATACGAGTCGGAAGATGTAAGAACACACATACATAGATAACATATGAGAATATTAGTATACTGGTATAAGACAGTCATGTCAAAAAATATTAGCCAAAAACAAGCTAAGCTTCTATATAATCCTTGAAGCATATTGATATTAACTACCCCTGTTTGGCTCTCATTTTTTTCTTCTGGTTTTAATTTTAGTAAATTTTATATGCAAACATATATATAGGTTGCTAATATAACAGGTATGGATCCAAATTCATTAAAGAACTTAAATAGCATCTACATTTCAAGCTCCTACTTGATCATCCCAAATAGATAGATAAAAGATGTATATTCTGCATTTATATTTGTGTATACTACAATTTCTGGAGGGATTGTAAGACTGATACACATATAGCACTTTGTATAAACTTCATTTCCTTCCATCATCAATCTACTTAGTGACAAGTAACAAAGGATGTAATAGAGATTTGATTTTTTATTTAACATCTTTTCCCCTCCCCTTATCAGACTACATTTTCATGTCCTAATTTCAATCTGACATCATAATAAATACATGGATACCAAATTGGTAATAGTAAATATTCACACTCACTTTTTTGTCTTGCTGATATTGATTTTCCTACCTCAACAAAAAGAAAAGATGTTCTCAAAAAAATAAAAAGCAAATTGGCTGTTAAAGGCAAGATGTTATCAATGGTTTTCAAAAATAAAGGGACTGTTTTGTTCATTTATTTTTTCTTATTTTTTTTTCTTTTGTTATTGAGCCAACTGATATATACGGGTGAATTTTTTTCTTTTGTTATTGCTTTGCTATTGAGTAAAACTGAAGAAGAGTAGACACTACCTTACGAAGGTATGACATTAGGCAACTAACATATTTCTTTGATAGCACAGAGGAATAATTACTTTGTTCCCATATCAAGGTTCTAGAAGAATAATCTTCAAACTTTGACCACCAATACATATATGCTTGATTTGTGATATGCTCTTCTGTGTGTGTGTGTGTATGTGTGTCAAATCCCATTCCTCCAATTACAAAAAATGCCCAATAGTATTATGACATAAATTAATCAATTACAAGGTTCAACATGTTTCCATTAAGAAGCATGTGGATACGTGTTGCTGTTTTATGTAAATTCACAACCTATATGCTCTATAGGTGATATGCAAGTAAGCCTCAACTTAATTAGGGCATATAATGTATAACATTTTTATGGTTGAAAACATTTATGAACCTGCAAAGAGGTCTATAATGTTCTTTTTGTTAATCTGTTTGCACATTTTATGGAGCTCTTTAAAATTTGTGGTTTACTTTTATGGATAATGTGTCATGGTATATGCTTTTTGTAGTTGCAAAGGCTATGTTTTTTATCACCAAAATCACTTGGCTCTATTTTTTATCACCAAAATCATCAAAAATTTCTGCTCAATGTGTTTACTGTCAACTGTTTAAATTAGTGATGAGAGACAAAAATTCTGCTCAATGTGTTTACTGTCAACTGTTTATCACCAAAATCAGAAATTTTTTATCACCAAAAAAACATTAAGCAGAAATTATTTTGGTGTTCAAAAAAAAAAAAGAAGGTTAATACACATTAGTTTTGTGTTTACACGTTAAGTATTGTCAATTTTTTTACAGATACTGATGTGCTTTAGTACGTAGAAAATACGCTAGAAAATTGGCGTAGAAAAGCATTGAATTCAGTTTATAGACAAACTATAGAATAAGAATTCTTGATTCTCATTTTCTTCAAAAGCACTGTAAGTATTAAATTTAGAATTTAATATTGCTAGGTTCTAACATATATACTATATTGTTGCTTTTATGGAACATCAAACTATAGACAAAATAATAATAATAATAATAATAATAATAATAATAATAATAATAATAATAATAATAATAATAATAATAATAATAATAATAATAATAATAATTTGAATCATCAACTAAGAAAATATTAGGTGTATTATATAAAAAGATTCTGTATATACAAATTGTGCATAAATTCAGTTTTAAAAAATTTGATTTGTTTGTTTACTTAATTTGATTTGTTTGTTTACTCCATAATGTTTTCCCTTTCTATGATCACATTCCACCTCCATATGGTATTTTTATATTTTGGACCCAAAACTACCAGTTCTTTAATATAAATTTAGCTCATGATAGTATCCAATGCTAAAATGGAGGGGAAAAAAAACATCCACTCAAAACCATCCTAGGTCTCATAGCTAGCTATATTCAAGGAGATGCTTGAAATACAAGTAGCCAAAATTGGAAAGAATAAGCCTTCTTGATCAGCTTTATATGTTCAGTGCACGTAGAATTGGAACAGCAAAGGACTTCAAATAAGAAATTAGAACCTGTTGTGTGCTCATTGTAATAGTATTGACTGAAATCTTTCTCTCACATATAGTAATTTTGGAAAGTAAAATTGATTATACAAATGAGAAAATTGCAAAGATCTTTAGTGCTCCTCTCTCTATTTGATTTTACACATAGATCTTACACAAAGATCTATTTGATTTTTTTTTTTTAATCAGCTGTTGTTCATAGAAAATTGGCTAAACCATTAAAGGTATCCTACTTCTTTAATATGTTGTTTGGCTTCCATTGGGAATTAAATTATTCAATTTGCTTTTAGTTTACGATTTTTTTTTAAAAAAAATTAATATTATCATTTGTAAATGTTTGGCAATAATAGATTAATAATCTACAATAATAGATAGATTAATTTGCAATAATAGATTTATCCAGTTTAATGTAATTTATCATCTAGATTAAAATGTAATTTATCCAATTTAATCTTAACATTATGTTTCTTAAATGGATTTAATTTTTTAAAAGGTTTTGAATTTGAATTAATACTTGATGGGTTTTATTTTTTAAATGGGTTTTAATTTATTTACATTTTCTTGACAGTATTTAGTTCTGAGGTGTTGTGTGCTTTTGGATGATTTTCATTTCAAATAGCTTCGGGGAGTTGGTCTAACCAATTTGTTATGTTTACACTTGAAATTGGAATTACTCTACAAATTTTTCTGCATTTCAGGCCCTTAATACACTTGACAGTATCAAATGGAGAGTAAATAAAAGGGTTCTTGGTATCATAGACAGAATATGTGCTAGCATTTTGATAGCAATTTGGTAGAATATCACATATTTTTTCTTCTTTTCTTTTTTTCATTACCAAGATGAGTTGAATGCCTACATTATACTGATGTGCTTTAGTATGTAGAGCACTTAGTGATGTGCTTTAGTATATATATTTAGTAATATTTTTTTTTCTTTTTATTATAGATTTAGTATACAATAACTTTAGTTTCTGTCAGTGTTTACAATTTCTTTTTACTTACTCTTATATTTTGATTTGCAATATTGGTGAACATTATAAATCTTATATATTTATTTCTTAATTTGCATTAACATTAGGGAGAGTTGTTATTTTATTTGAGTTTTGTAGAGCATGTAATACAATAAAAAATGTTACAAGTTCTTTAAGAAAAAAAATTAAATATATTTTTTATAACTGCATTTTAATCTTAAAATTATTTACATCATGCCTTCTGTCAATTTTGATTAAACATTGAGCAGAATTATTGTGAACCAAATTTCTCTCAGAACTATTAAACATTGAGGAAATGTCTCTCATCACCAAATTTCTGTCAATTTTTAATCAGAATTATTGCCAATTTTTTTAATCAAAAAAAACATTAAGCAGAAATTATTTTTTCATCAAAGAATTACTGTCAACTATTTGAACTATTAAGCAGAAATTTGGTTCTTACACATAAGGTTGGTCTCAAGGATGAACAAAAAATTTCACCAAATCTCCAATAATAGTACTTTTAATCTTTTTTGATAAAATTTTAAAATAGAGTATGGATAGGAGAATTTTTTTAAAAAGATTTAAAGATGCAAAGAGAGTAAGGATTGGAGTATTCATATCAGATCAAGCTTTTAATCAAATTTTCACTCAAATTTGATGAACAGAGAGAGAGAGAGAGAGTAAGTTAAGTAATTTACTAATCATAACCATCATGGTTTGGTTGTCCTGACTCCTTATTGTTGTTGTTAGAACTTAAAGCTTGGATTATGATTGGTTGTCCTAACTCCGGTGGGTAAATTGAAGTATAAAACATTTAGCTGATTACGTCGCTATTAATAAAATTGGTCTGTCTTAAATTTTTAAAATTTGGTCAAGATTTGTTTAAATTTGGTCAATTTTGCTGCATTATTAGAAAGAAGTCAAGTACTCTCTCTCATACCCTAACCCAAAGACCTTCACAATAATTTATTTTTTAGTTCTTTTTGGAGACTTGAGTGCTAGATATAGTAGTAGTAGGTAGTTTGTAGATTAACTTGATATTGAAAATCATGTGTGCACTGCTACTTGCATTGTGCCCTTAGTGAGGCATAGTCGGGTTGCTTCATCGTAGTTATGTGATGATATCTTTTGATGTAATATGGGCTTCTATTCTCCCTTTTATTTATTTATTCTTTCCAAAATAAAAACCTAGGCTTAGACGCCCATAGGATTGTTTGACAAAAAGGCATTATTCATTTCTATTCAACTTACTAAACCATCAAGCGCATCATTAATCACTGGAATGCTCAGTTGAAGAACCCTACATGCTCAATTTTATTTTTCAAAAATAGATGCAATCAACCATGATTTAGTCATCCTTTTGATGAAAGAACATTTCATTTAGTAGGTCACACATGTATGCAAGATATAGAGAGAGACATCACTACGATATACCTTTACACAAAAATTGTACCATTCAAACGTAGTATATTTGTTGTGTGATTCTAAAAAGAAAGGAACTGTTTTTTTTATTTAATTTTTTTTTTGAATATCTACAGTTCCTAATTAAAAGAAAAATTCGAAAGACTTGGCATTTTAACATTTATGTGTAATATGGTAAGAGAGTTTATGTTTTTCTTTTCTTTCTTTTTTTTTGTACAGATGATAAATATTTTTATCAATTTTTTTTTGAATATTTTTTTATAAATATTTTAGTGCTCTGTGTTGTACAAATGATAAATATTTTTCATAATTTTTTTTTAATATCTAGAGTTCCTAATTAAACAAAAAATTTTAGAGACTTGACATTTTAACATTTATGCGTAATATGGCAAGAGAGTTTATGTTTTCTTTTTTCTTTTTTTGGCACCTTTTTAAAGGAGTATAGTATTCTATGTTGTATTTCAAAAAAATCTGGTGAATGTATATATGTGTATATTACTTTAGTTGTCTTCATGAAAAAAAATGTATTAAACTTATAAGTATTTAACTTAACCCAAGTATTTAACATAATCTGTTTTGCTTTGAATCAAATTCACCAAGTATTTAACTTAACCCACAAAAATGTATTCAACATTTTATTATAAAAAATAAAAAAAAAAATTGTACCATTCAAATGTAATATATTTGTTGTGTGATTTTAAAAAGAAATGGACTGTTTTTTTTCAAATTTTTCATTTTTTTTAATATCTAGAGTTCCTAATTGGAAGAAAAATTTGAAAGACTTGGCATTTTAACATTTATGTGTAATATGGCAAGAGAGTTTATATTTTTTATTTATTTTTTTTTTGGCACCTTTTTAAGGGAGTATAGTATTCTATGTTGTATTTCAAAAAATTCTGGTCAATGTATATATGTGTGTATTACTTTAGTTGTTTTCATGGAAAAAAAAAATGTATTAAACTTACAAGTATTTAACTTAACGCAAGTATTTAACATAATCCGTTTTACTTTGAATCAAATTCACCAAGTATTTAACTTAACCCACAAAAATGTATTTAACATTTTGTTATAAAAAATTAAAAACAAAATTTGTACCATTCAAATGTAGTATATTTGTTGTGTGATTATAAAAAGAAAGGGATTGGTTTTTGCATTTTTTTTTTTTTGTTGAATATCTAGAGTTCCTAATTAAAAGAAAAATTTGAAAGACTTGGAATTTTAACATTTATGTGTAATATGGAAAGAGAGTTTTTTTTTTTTTTTTTGGGCACCGTTTTAAGGGAGTATACTATTCTATGTTGTATTTCAAAAAGTTTTGGTGAATGTATATATGTGTGTATTACTTTAGTTGTGTTCATGAAAAAAAATGTATTAAACTTACAAGTATTTAACTTAACACAAGTATTTAACATAATCAGTTATAGATATCCTACAAGTATTTAACTTCACCAAGTATTTAACATTTTGTTATAAAAAAAAAATTGTACCATTCAAATGTAAAAAAAAAAAAAAAATTGTACCATTCTAAAAAGAAAGGGACTATTTTTTTTCATTTAATTTTTTTTTGAAAGATTTGGCATTTTAACATTAATGTGTAATATGGCAAGAGAGTTTATGTTCATTTTTTTTTTTCCCACCTTTTTAAGGGAACATAATATTCTATGTTGCATTTCAAAAATTCTGGTCAATGCATATGTGTTTATTACTTTATTGCTTATAAAATGGCTTTCTTATGTGGCGATTTTTTTTTTTTTGCATAAATTTATGTTTGGACTTTCCAAGTCATAAATGGTGAAATTCAAAATATTTATGATTATAATGGGTTTTAATTTTGGTTTTAATTTCATCTCTATAAAATTGAAGTCAGTTAAGAAAGAGAAAAGTTCAAATTCGAACAATTATTGTGCTCGAGTTTTAATTTATCATTTTAACGTGATTGTTAAAAAACGTCTATTCTAAATGCTGGGTTGACTCAAAAAATATGAGTTTGATTATGGGTTTCTCAAAGAATGTAGGGGGAGAGAGAGAGAGGGAGAGAGAGATAGAGATAGGTTATTATGGCAAGGAACTGTTTGTTTGGAGCTATTTAAAAAGAAATTAAGGGTGATTTATTTAGTTGATCTTCTTGCAACAAAAAAATTAAACTCACACTCAAAAAAAATTATTTAACATTTTATTTGCTGTGTAATATATTTATTTAGTTGTACCATTCAAATGTAATGTATTTGTTGTGTGATTTTGGTTTTAATTTCATCTTTATAAAATTGAAGTCAGTTAACAAAGAGAAAAGTTCAAATTTAGACCATTTTATTGTGCTCCAGTTTTAATTTATTATTTTAATGTGACTGTTAAAAAAATCTATTCTAAATGCTGGTTTGACTCAGAAAATGTGAGTTTGATTATGGGTTTCGCAAAGAATGTAGAGAGAGAGAGAGAGGGAGGGGGAAGGGACTGTTTGTTTGAAGCTATTTAAAAAGAAAGTAAGGGTGATTTATTTAGTTGATCTTCCTGCAACAAAAAAATTAAACTGGCACTCAGAAAATTTTATTTAACATTTTATTTGCTGTGTAATATATTTATTTAGTTGTACCATTCAAACGTAATATATTTGCTGTGTGATTCTAATGTATAGATGATAAATATTTTTCATTTAATTTTTTTGTGAATATCTAGAATTCCTAATTAAAAGAAAAATTTGAAAGACTTGGCATTTTAACATTTATGTGTAATATGGCAAGAGAGTTTATGTTCTTCTTTTTTTTTTTTTTTTTTTTTGCACCTTTTTAAGGAAATATAATATTCTATGTTGCCTTCATGAACACAACATAGAATATTCTATGTGTAATATTCTATTTTTCATTTAACATTCTATGTTTTTTTTTTTTTTGCACATTTTTAAGGGAATATAATTCTGGTTAATCCTTATGTGTGTGCGTATTACTTTAGTTGTCTTCATGAAAAAAAAAATGTATTAAACTTACAAGTATTTAACTTAACGTAAGTATTTAACATAAGGATTTTTGTTTTGAATCAAATTCACCGAGTATTTAACTTAACCCAAACAAATGTATTTAACATTTTGTTATAAAAAAAATTTTAAAAAAAATTGTACCATTCTAAACAGAGAAGGCACGTGCTTCTGGTATCTGTTGACCTTTTTCTTTTTCTTAGATGTTTATATTTTTATTTATTTCTTTTCCTCTTAATTGTAACCCGTTAAGTATTTTCTATTCATGGCAGTTATTTATTTAAATAAAATTTTGAATTTTATTATTCGATTTGGTAGCAACATATTTGGAAATAACATTTCATTGCCAATGAAATCCATGTTAACTTTTATTATTGCTAATTTTTTGTTTCTTTGTGTCTAAAATTTTTAGGTTGAAGTACACAGTTATGAACAATATTACTATTTTTGGTCAAATAAGTTTTTTTTCTTCTTTTTTCTCTTCATATAAATTTAAGTACCTCTCTTATAAATTTAAGTACAACAGTTATGGACAATATCACTATTCTAATTATTTTTTTTCCTCATACTTTATAGGTGGATGGGGACTTACATTGAACCGTAATATCTCCTCCCTTTACTAATTTTCTTATTTATGTGTATAAAGTTTTATTTATTACTCTAAAGTTTTTGTATGTATAGGTTCGATTTCTTCAAGAAAGAAATGTTAATGTTGTTATTCGCGATGAGCGTGACCTTAATACTATTCGCATTCATGAGGTAAGCCTAAAAGTCACTTGAACATTGGACATGTATTTTCTTATCATTTTAAAAATAATTTATAAATATATTCTACTTATTTTTTACAGGCAAAGACAAAGGAAAAAGACAAAGCAATATCAAAGGAAACAAAAAAAGCTATTCCTTATGGCAAAGGAAAGGAAAATGCACATCTCATGGTATGGTTTCTCAACAATTTTTAAAAGTTTCTTTTTCGAATATTATATAATTTTTTTAGGAATTGCGTAGTGTCATATACTATTTTTTATGTACATTTTTCAAAAGTTTCTTTTTCAAAAATTTATTCAATTCTTTTTATTGAATGTGAAATGTTTTTCTGAAGCATGTTAAAGTAAGCATTTGTACAACATGCTAATGCATTTGTATGAACATTAATTTGAATTTTTAATATGTTTGTCTATTTGTATGATAAAAATATGTTGCATTTGTACAATATGTTGCATCTATAACATAGCATAATAAAAATATAATAGAAGAAAACGAAAAAGGAAAATAAGAAGAAAGAACAAATATGTGATGAAAAGGAAACTACATAATATAATTTTTTTTAATTTTTATTTTTCTTATAAGAAGTTCTTAAGGAAAGAATAAAAAGACAAAAATGCATTTTAATATAACAGAAACAATAAGAAGAGAGAAAAGGAAAGTACAAGACATTACACGCTAATATTCACATTTTACGTACCCAATGATCTAATATTTACCTTTTCAACGTACATTTTGTAAAGAGATGGGTAGTGTCTTAAAACCAATAAGTGTGTGCATAGTGTGTTTGCAGTTTTGTGTGCTTAATGTGTTTTCAAATTATTTTTCCCTTCCTTTTTAAATTTCATAAATACATGCATTGGTTTTTATATGACTAACAACTTAACCGAGTGAAGAGGAAAAGTTAGTTAAAAGGAAGAAAAAATACATGATGAAAGGGAAGCAAGTTAGTTAATCTTCACATTTTATGCACATTCTTATATAATATTCTTATTTTAGGCACACAATGATAATGTGTTATCAAAAGCTGCATTGGCCCAACGTGCACGGCGAGAATGTGAAAAAAATCAAAAGCCATGTTCTGCATACCAATTGGGACAACGCCTGCGACGAGAACGAGAAAGAGAAAGATCGAAGGAATGTATTAACCCTAGACAACCTTCTTTAACACCAAATTGGTAAAAAGAAAAAGAATTTTTTACCCAAGACAATCTTGAATTTTTTACTCTTACTATTACCACTTTATTATATAGATTTTAATTTGTTCACAATCTATTTCTGTAGGCCTTCTCCTACAACTCCATGTAGAAATGTTGGTGTGGTCATCCATGATGAGCACGACCTTAATGTTATCCGTGTTCATGCGGTAAGTACAAAATCAAGTCAACCATTGTATGTATTTTATTTATATAAGATTTTTTTAATCTTTTCAATATTTTATTTATATTTGTTAGGCAAAAGATAAAAAAAAGGTCAACCCAATGTCTAAAGGAAAAGAAAAGATGGCTCCTTCCGGCAAGAGAATGACAAATGCATGTCAAGTGGTATATATTCTTTTTTAAAAATATGATGCAAAACTAATCAAAATTTTGAATAATTAAAATATATAAGTGTAGAAAATGAATTTATTGTATTATGTTATTTTTGTAGAATGATTGTAATATGTTTTCCTGTAACTTGCTATTATTTGTATGTGTTTTTCAAATTTATTTATTCTTATTTTGCATGGATACATGTGCATTTATAATGTACCATCCATAAGTTGCTACTTATATAAAGAAGATAGGAAAAAAGAAACGAAGAAATAAAGAAAAAAAATATAAAGAAAGGAGAAACTAAATAAGATAGGTTTTTAATTCTTATTTAATATATAAAATAGAAAACAAAGAAAGGGAAAGGGAAAGGGAAAGGGCTAGGAAAGGGAAATGGAAGAAATAAGAAGATAGAAAGGGAAGAAATAAGAAAAAAAAGAAATAAAGATAACACTATTAAAGGTATAAAACAAATAAAATAGAAAACAAAATTAAGAGAAAGGGAAGAAATAAGAAGATAGTTTCATTTTAAGCACAAAATATTCACATGTGTTTGCTTCAATGATAAAATATTTTCTTTTTAGGCACAAAATGATAATGTAATATCAAAAGCTGTATTGGCCCAACGGGCACGGCGAGAGCGTGAAAAAATTGAATTTCAATGCTTGCAACGAGAGCAAGAGGGATTAGAAGAATGTGTTCAATTAAGACAACATTCTTTAACACCAATTCGTCGTGATCGCACTCACTTGAAGTGAGAAGCAATAACTGAAGATTCTCAGTCGGCACAAAAACAAACAATGGTTACCCATCATTCTGCATGTTCATTTTCTATGCCAAGCACATCTTCAAATTCACAAAGGAATCGGTAAACTACTATGTCTAATCTTGAAATACACACTTTTACTCATACCGCTTTGTTTTACAAAATCTTATTTATACACAAATATTTGTAGGACTACTCTTATAAATCGATTTCTTCAACAAGATCTATGTACTGCTGATGAATTCGAAGATTTGCCTACGAGTATATCAATTGACGCTCGGGCACACAAAGATTCTTGCCGCCATTATCTTGGCAAGATAGATGTATTATGTCTTTATTGTTCAACCTTACATTGGATGGATGAAAAATTGACAAAATCATCTATAAAGCGTCCCTTATTCGGAACTTGCTGTTTGGAAGGAAAGATTAGGTTACCTTTACTTATTACACCCCCTCCACCACTTCAGGCATTGTATGATGGGAATAATGATCAATCAAAATCCTTTCGAAGTTATACTCGAGTGTACAATGCAGCCAATGCTTTTACGAGTCTTGGTGCTGCATTGGATCTTAGAGTACTCAGTGGAAGGAGCCCTACATCATTCACAATTCATAGGGAATTGCGACATCGAACAGGATCACTACAACCACAACCAGGGCAGGATGCGAGTTATGCTTAGCTGTATATCTATGACCCTTATTTAGCTTTAGAAATTCGTAATCGTAGAAATCCTAACTTGAGAAGGGATGTTCTCAAAACTATTCAGGATAGTTTGTTGCAAGTAAATACATTTGTAGATAAATATCGCCAGGCTCATGCCATTTTACATCAATTAGACTCGGCAGGACACAATCTACCTACTCATCTTCATTACAGTTCAACAACTGATCGACGTCGGTATAACCTACCAACTACAGATGAGATTGCAATTGTAATACCAGGTGATGGAACAGAGGTAAATGGAATGAGAGATATTATTTTACATTTCCGAGGAAATAATGAGTTGATGCAAATTAATGAATGTCACCCAGCATACTTGCCATTACATTATGTTCTATTATTTCCATATGGTGAGCTTAGATGGGAACCTGAGTTGAAATTGTGGAATGTTCAGTATGATCGACCTTCAACTGATCGACTTACTCAAATGAATTTTTATAGTTATCGTTTGTTTGAACGACCCATAGAGTATTCAACAATTTTGAGAGGTGGGAAACTATTTCAAGAGTTTTTGAAATCTTTCAAGATTCAATGGCTAACACACGATACAACTAACACCCAAATATTTTTCTTACCATGACTGCAACTGAGCAAAATCGATTGACATACTACAAGCTTAATCAAGGGAAACTTCGGGCTGAGCTTTACCAAGAGTTGTCAGATATGGATCCAGATTATGTGCGACCTGGACAAATTGGTCAAAGGTTTGTTTTGCCATCTTCATTTACTAGTAGTCCTAGACATATGTTTGAAATCTTTCAAGATTCAATGGTTAACACACGATACAACCAACACCCAGATATTTTTCTTACCACGACTGCAAATCCTAATTGGCCAGAAATTACTTCAGCATTATTACCATATCAAAAACCTATTGATTGCCCTAATTTAATTGCTCGTGTTTTTGAGTTGAAGAAAAAATGTTTGATGACGGAGACAGAAACAAATAAAGTGTTTAGAAATAAAGTTGCACATGTTTTTACAATTGAATTTAAAAAACGAGGCCTCCCTCATATGCATGCACTTTTATTTCTCAAGAGTCCAGACAAAATTCGAACATGTGCTCAAGTAGACAAATTGGTCTGTGCAGAATTTTCAGACCCAAAAGATGATCCTATGCTTTTTGAAACTATCAAATGTTGTATGGTACATGGACCATGTGGTGCTCGAAATCCGCAAACACCATGTATGGAAAATGGTAGATGCACTAAGAGATATCCTCGAGCTTTCACAGAAACAACAACTATGGATCAAGATGGATACCCTATCTATCGTTGTCGCAATAATGGTCAAGTACATACTGTGAGAGGGCAAGAAGTTGATAACAGGGATGTCGTACCATACAATGCATATCTTTCAAAACTTTTCAACTGTCATATAAATGTGGAAGTTTGTGCCGGAATGAGATGTGTCAAGTATATACATAAGTACATTTATAAGGGTTATGATCGTACAACGATGGTGTTAGGAATGATAAATGAGATTCAACAATATCTCAATGCAAGGTATATTGGACCTCCAGAAGTTGCTTGGCGAATATTTGGTCATCCTTTGCATGCAGAGATGCCAACAGTTGTACGATTGGCACTTCATTTACCTGGAATGCATCGTGTTGTTTTTAACCCAGAAGAGTCGTTACAAACAATTCAATCTAGAGCTGGTCAACAAATGTCAACTTTTACTGGCTTATTTGCATATTGTGCTGCCAGTGAAGATGAATGTCCATTCACTTATCAAGAATTTCCATAACATTTTGTTTAGCTCAAGTCAGAAAAGAGATGGAAATCAAGAGAAAGGGGATATGTAATTGGTAGAATGTACTTTGCTAGCTCTAATTGTGGCGAAAGATTTTATCTACGTTTGTTACTAACCGTTGTCAAAGGACCAAAGTCGTTTTAGTCTTTACGCACGGTCGATAATGTTGTGCATGATACATTTAAATTAGCATGTGTTGCAAGGGGGCTTTTAGAAGATGATGAAGAATGGATACAATGCTTGAAAGAGGCTGCAGTCATAAAAACTGGATATCAATTGAAGAGATTGTTTAGTATTATTCTCACCCAGTGTTCTCCACTAAATCCATGTGCATTATGGAATCAATTTTCAACGCATATATGTGATGATCTTGCAGATAAGTTTTGTACATTGTTTGTCATTTCTAAACCAACTGAGGCTCAAATTGAAGATTATGGTCTCCATCTTTTGAATCAAATGCTTCATGAATCAGGCAAAAGTTTAATTGACTTCTCACCCATGCCACAACCTATTGCAAATTGGAATGCAGTAGTTGGTAATCGATTAATAGTTGAACATCAACAACTGTAGAGTGAGGCACAACATGCAGATCCACAAATTACTATTGATTGTCTCAATAATGGACATCGGAATGCTTATAATACAATCACTTCTTCAGTTTCCCAAAATAAAGGAACTACTTTCTTTCTGAATGGGGGTGCAAGAACAGGGAAAACATTTCTATACAATACGATTACATTAAAATGTCGTAGCCTTGGACATATCGTTGTTACTATGGCTTCGTCTGGAATTGCATCACTGTTACTGGTAGGAGGTCGCACTGCACATTCAACATTTTCCATTCCGTTAGATGTATTGGAAAATTCACTTTGTGGGTTTAGCAAACAATCATTACAAGCTGAGTTATTTAGAGAAACAAAACTCATAATTTGGAATGAAGTTCCTATGCAATATAGACATTGTATTGAGGCGGTTGATCGTACATTGAGGGATATTTGTGATAGTGAAAAGCCATTTGGGGGTATTACTGTTGTTCTTGGAGGAGACTTTCGACAAATCTTACCAGTTATACCCAAAGGAGTTCGTGAGCAAATTGTGAATGCATCATTAAGACACTCTGTTCTATAGAAGCATATATATATCTTGACTTTGGATTTGAATATGCACTTGAATCATGAAGGCCATGAAAATGCTAATTTTGCAAATTTCTTGATGGAGGTGACACTACTTTAACCTGTATTATAAAGATTATTTTAAATTAATAAATTGTGTTTACACTTACTTTTTTATTGATTTCACTTTTTTTTTAGATTGGGACCAATCCTCAAGAAATCGTTAACCTTCCATCAACAATACACAAATGTCAAGATTTGAATGAATTACTCTCTACAGTTTATCCACAATTGAATATGATAGAGACATCAACCCCAACATTTTTAACTGAATGCACAATTCTGTCTGCGCGTAACGATGATGTCAGTGACATTAATACTACTGCGTTGAATATCTTTCCAGGGAGATTATATACTTATCTTGCAGTAGATAAAATGTCTGAAGATAATGAAATTGATTCTACCATTACAAATAGATATCCTAATGAATATTTAAATTCATTGGATCCTCTTGGGTTGCCAACTTTTAAGTTAGAGTTGAAAGTGGGTTGTCCTATAATATTGTTGAGAAACATTGCACCGAAAGATGGACTATGTAATGGTACAAGATTGATGGTTACTAGGTGCGGCACTCGCATAATTGAAGCTCAAATTTTAACTGGAGAAAAGTTTGGCAATTTGGCATTCATACCAAGGATATCTTTGACACCATCTTTTTCAGAAATGCCTTTCCAAATGACAAGACGTCAATTTCTAGTCCGATTGGCATATGCCTTGACCATTAATAAATCTCAAGGGCAATCTGTGAAATTTGTTGGGGTTGATTTGCGTTTACCAGTGTTTAGCCATGGGCAATTATATGTGGCATTGTCTAGATGTACATCCTTTGATCGTATGAGTATTCTCCCCCCTAAAGATAATTTGGATTCTACTACAAATATTGTTTATCCTGAAGTATTGCTGTAGTATTCTATGCAGATTAAATGACGTTTTTTTAGAAGGTAACCACGTAGATTTATTTCTGTTGATTATATAACTTTTTAAAAAATTTCAATTTAATAATAATTTGAAATTTGGACTTTTGTAGGATTGGACCGAAAAATCTATGGAGCTTAAAAGGAGAAATACGACTACCTTGCGTCGATGGGGATGTAATAAGGTAATTTCAATCTGAAAGTATTTTGACATGTATATTTCCAACAAATGTACTAATTTATATTTTTTTTTGTTTCCACAAATTACCAGGTTGTTGTGCATATTCCTCATTGGGAATACATAAAAGTTGATACAAAGACTTTTTGGAAAGTAATGAGGAGGAAGTTTGGGCAAACGCATATTTGAAGACATGTTATTGACACATCTTTTGTAAAACATACATATTTTTGGTGTATGACAATATAATTTTTAGTGTATGACATGTTAGTGACACATCTTTTGTAAAGCATACATCTTTTGTAAAGTTTTAACCCACTTTTTGTAAAGTTTTAACCTACTTTTTTGGTGTATGACAGTAAAACTTTATTTCTGTTTTTTATTCAGTGTTTACACTTTTTTTTACTGCCTTTTATATTTTGATATGCAATATAACTTTAAATCTTATATGTTTGTTTCTTAATTTGCATTAAGATTAGGGAGAGTTGTTATTTTATTTGAGTTTTGTAGAGCGTGTAATACAAGCAAAATTGTTATAAGTTCTTTAAGAAGAAAAATATTTCAATATATTTTTTCAGTATCTTTATCAAAAAATGACACAAATTTTATAAATTTCAACATAATACGTATAAATTATAACTGTATTTTAATCTAAAAATTATTTACACCGTACCTTTAGACACGAACATACGCTAGTATATATATAGGACAGTATAATCATAAAATAATAATAAAAAAAAAGTGTGTCAGAGGAATTTGCCTAAAATAGCATTTGCCAAAAATATAGGGGTGTCAGCGTAATTTAGGGCACAGTTCCAATTTCCAACATAGGTCCCTCTCGAAAATTCGATATCATCTACTCCATTTCAGGAGTTTTTCAGAACCCTAGTTTTTTGACTGGTGAACCAATGAGTGACTGTCCTTCAAAATTTCAATTCAATGGATCCATACTATGAACAGAGATTGATAGACGAGGTCCAATACCTCCACTCCCTCTGGCACCAGGGCCCTCCCTCAAACCCTAACCCTAACCCCAATCACAATTCTTCAATTCACGTCCAACAACTCAACAATGGAAACACGAAGCGTAGACCCAGACCCAAAAATCCCAACAAAAACCCTCAATCTGACCCAATCCTCCTCAAACCTTCCAATTTCAGACCGTCGAAGAGGCAAAGGATGAGGCTCAAAAGCAGAACCAAAATGGTTCAGAAAAAGACTCCGGAGACCCAAGAACAAGCCCGGTTCGCCGCAACCCAAGTCCACCAAAAGGCATTGAAGGCTGCCCAAGAGTTTTTTGCGGGTGATGTGGATAGTGATGAGGAAGCTAGTGGTACTAGTATTGGAGATGGGTATGAAGAATATAAGTTCTTTTTCAAGTTGTTTATTGAGGATAGTGAATTGAGGGTTTACTATGAGAGGAATCATGATGTGGGTGATTTTTGTTGCTTGGTGTGTTGTGGTGTTGGTGAAAATGTGGGGATGAGGTTTAAGCAATGTGCAGGTCTTGTTCAGCATTCAATGGAGATAGGGAAGGTGAAGAAGAAGCGAGGACACCGAGCTTTTGGGCGGGTTGTTTGTAAAGTTCTTGGTTGGGATATTGATATGTTTCCAAGTTCTATTCTCCTCGTCCGCACCTTGGCTAAACCCGAGTGTCAGGTAGCTAGTAGTTTTTAATCATGTCAGAAGTTTGTTTATCTGCATAAATTGTAACATTACAGTGCAATTTTAATCATATTTGCGTTCGGAGAATGTTATTAATGGTGAATTGATTCCAAATGCGGTTTCTGATGTTGATCAGGAGGAAGAGTTGAACAATTTTGGAGTTGCTGGTACGACAAATGTTATTAGTGATAATGGGATGTTTTGCAAGGATATTTAATTGTTAGTTAAATGTTTTAGGAGTAATATGGAGTTTTGGGTTTGTGATATTGAAGTTTAAAACAAGGTATACGTTAATTGTCGTAGATCATGTATTTTTGTAATTATACAAAGAAGATTGTCTAGCCCTGGACCATTTTATGTCTTTGATTTGATATCTTGTATTTATTTATTTATTTATTTTTTTGACATTACAAATAGTCAGATAGTACGAGTGAGCTTAACTATCTGTAAAGGGGTATGACAGATATTATTCAACTTGAATCCTGGCTTGTAGGACTGCTGTCATACTCTGTCCAACTTCTTGTCACCTCTATTTTCTACTCATTACATCTCCTTGTGTTTGTTATGTTGAACTTCACTGTCAATACCAATCTTACCTGCTGTTTCTGAGCATGATTGTGCCCGATTTTGAGTACACTATGACTGTCTTTTTATATAGAGCACCCCTAGACATCCATGAAAGATGTAGTTTATGTCTCTTTTCTTCCTTGAAAAAAAGGCAAAGGGTAACTGTATATCTGCAGGGGAACTTTTTGATACTAATGAAATTAGGGGGGGAAAAACTAGTATCTGTTGTATATAATTAATTAGTTTTCTCTCCTGCAGTAACTGGCTATTAGGGGGTTGACTGAATTATAGCTTTCACGATAATTTTGACATTTTTCTTTTTCACTATAACTAAAATATAGATAATGCAGGAACATAGCAAGGGCGATGGTGTTGCAAATGAAATAGAAAACATTCAGAAGGGGGTCGTTGCAGTTAATGATCTGAAGGAAAATATTGGGAATCCAAATTGATGGGGACGTGGTGGAAATCAATATCAAGGAAGCGATCTATGATTTGTCTGTTGTCTGAGATCTTCACTAATCAGAAGGGGGTCGTTGCAGTTGTTAATGATCTGAAGGAAAATATCGGGAAATTGATGTGGAGGTGGTGGAAATCAATATCAAGCGATCTATGATTTGTCTGTTGTTTGAGATCTTCACTGATTCAATTTGCATCATTTGGCACTTGTGGTTTGTACATCATGTAATTTGCAGGTGTATTTGAAGGTAGATGGTCTTTCTTGGGGCAACTTTTTTGCGAGTAACCATTCTGTAAGAAGTGAGAATAGGCTCTACATGAAATTGGATATGCACAGGAAAATTACTACTCTCTCATGTTTGTTAGAGAAGGTGTATTGTTAGATATGCTAGCTTAAATTCTTATGTTGAGGCCATTTTATTATGGATTTTGTTCATAAACCTCAGTGGAGGGGAATATCCATTATATTGAGGATACAAGTGAATGAGTTTTTCGGTATGCTCTATTGTAATGATGTATACATTCTTATTACTTTTTTATTTTTATATTTTTATGAATGTATACTTAAATCTCTCTATGGTCATGGGGAAACAAGAGATCATTGTCTCTGGATCAGATTAGGTATGATCCCATCCCGATCCAAATATAGATAGTAAGGGTGGTAGGGGGTGGTATTTACGGTGGAAGAGTTACTTACACACAAACCTATCATGTTGGTTATCTACCAGTCTACAACTCACTTGTTCCCGCTTTTATTCGAAAAAAAATCTTAATATATAATCAGTAAACCACTAATAAAGAACAATTGGAACAGCTGCCTTTTTTTTTTTGGCCTTATAGGTTCTGCTATCTCTTCCTGCAAAATTTGTTTATCTGCATTGTTCCTTTTTCCCCTTGCTTGGCCAGTATGTTTGTGTGTCAACAAACTGTAGGCACAAATAAATATATCAACTAGACACAATATACATGTCAACTGTTGAATTCACATGCAACCTCTTGTTTTGGTTAAGGGAAATTATTCACTAGGTTCAGAGTGTAATTATGTTTATATGATACTCCAAATTAATTATGTAATGAAAGATTTTATATGTGAAATATATCGATTAACCTTTGCTATGTACTTATTATGAGACAAATGATGATTTGCTTGGTATGTGCTGTGGTTTTTAATGATGCAGAGTACACTTATGTAGATAACCATATCGTACTTCAAGAATATTTAATAATTTTGTGTAATTATTCAGAAATTTTAAAGTATTATGTGGCTTTGCATTTAATAATTTTATGTAATTATTCAGAAATTTTAAAGTATTATGTGGCTTTGCTAAACTGATTATGTAACAATTTTATTTTTTAAATGAAACATGGCAATTCACATTTGTTAACTAATCATGTAATAAAAGGTAAGAAAGATGATCCCCTAATTTTGCCTCCCTCCAAATTTCACTCCAATGATATAAAATTAGGGGATTAAAAGATGTGCAGAAAAGTAGAGAAGTAATATGATCTAAATAAGTATACTTATTTAGGAGATACCAAACAAACTTTTAACAACGTCATTAGGGTGAAATTGGGGGTCTTAATTAGGGGGTGTAGTAAGATTGTATTTAAAATGTGCACTTATAAAACACAATTTCTTTTAGGATCATTTCTTTTCTTTTCTTTTTTTGGGAGAAATAACAGTACAGTGTAACAGTCAAACAAAATTTACAAATAAGTGAAAAATTTTATATACTTTAATAATTATAATGTTATACTTTTTCATGATTTTGTAATTTTTGTCACTACTAATATTCTCCAATTTTTTATTTTATTTTATTTTATTTTTGGGTAAAGCCAAATTCCAAAAGGTCCTTTATTTTTGTTTTATTTTAAACATTTTTCTACTAAAAAAATAGAAATTTGGTTAAAACTTCCTCATAATAAAACTTTGATGCATTAAGAACAAGTACAAAAATTTTTCTTAAAAATCTAACACATACCACTATTATCAAAATATTAAATTTTAAAATAATACTATTTTTATCTAAATGTCAATTTTTAAATAAAATTAGTATTTTTAAAATCATCTCAACAAAATCTATCAAATAAGATCTATGTTGATTATAAAATTCTTACAAAAAAGAAAAAAAAATTATTGTCGACATTGATGTAAACAGTAACATGTTACTTTGTCTCACAATAACATATTACTCTAGTTCAAAATAATATGTTACTCTGACAATATTATCAAAAAAAAAATTATTTTATCCTTACTCAATTATACCCCTCTTCCTTAAGAAATTTATGAAGTAAAATAAATTGAGATTTTATTTTTACCAAATAACAGTCTAATAGAGAGGTTCTGACTAAATCTTTCTTAAAAAAATATGTATAGTGTAGCTGATGCTTGCTCCTCCTTTGGAATAGCGCAAATCCTGCAGCCAAACACTACCTGAAAAGCCTCTATATAGAAGAAAGTGTTGATTACCGATCAGCTCAGAAGCTCTTGATATTTACATAGAGAGAGAGAGAGAGAGAGAGAGAAGAAGAAGAAGAAGAAGTAGAAGAAGAAGAAGCATGTCAGGAGGAGGTGGTCAGATCACACAAGACTGGGAGCCGGTGGTGATCCGCAAGAAGGCTCCGACCGCCGCCGCTCGCAAGGATGAGAAAGCCGTCAACGCCGCTCGTCGCGCCGGTGCCGAGATCGAAACCATCAAAAAATGTCTGTTCTCTCTCTCTCTCTCTCTCCCTCTCTCTCTCTCTACACTTTTTCTTCGCCAATTAGGGTTTCTGGTTCCTTTGCAATTCTCGAATCGATTGGTCTTTGATCTCTGTATGTAGTATGAGTTGAGTTGTGTATGAATGGGCTCGATTGTTGCTGATTAGCTGTGAATTGATGCATATGGGGAAGAGACTTTGATTGGTTGAAATGAAGAAGAAAAAAAAACAATGAGACATTGAATTTTAAATGTCCTACGGCCCTCTGTTTTACGTTTTTTCACTTTTGTTTTTGAATGTCCTAATTTTATCATTTCAAATTCTAATATTTTGATTTATTTTTTAATCTAAACCAATTTGGCCGTTAAATAAAACCGATGTAAAAAAAGGTATTTTAGTTATTACCTACATTAAGTTTAATAATCATTTTTTTCATTGATTTTATTTAACATAGGCTGATGATTTAGGTTGAAAACAAATTGAAAAGTTATGATTTAAATTGATAAATAAAAAACTCAGGTTTATTTTGTTGTAAGGGTTAAACTTTATGTTTTGGTAATTTCTCCGAAATTTTAACATTGGAATGTTCAAAAATCAATAAATTTTAATTGATACAGTTTTGATGTTTCTCTTCTCCCTTTTGCATAAGTCTCAAGAGGCAACAGTATATTACATTAATTATATTATGTGCTATATTGTTTGTGCTAATAGCAAGAATTAGAGGTTTTGGTATGTGTTAATCATTTGAATTTCCAGTGCTGATAACTCATTACTTTCTCCTACAGCAAATGCGGCCTCAAACAAAGCTGCCTCTAGCAGCACTTCTTTGAATACTAGAAAGCTTGATGAAGAAACAGAGAATCTTACGCGTGAGTACATGTTAACTTTTGTACTTACGGATATTTATAGCTCATTTACTTCCTTTGAATTCCTTGTACATTTTTTGCATAAACTTTACACTTCATTTCAGTCCAGTTGGAGATGAAACATGTGTTGCTATACCAGTTGAGACCATGTTTATTTAGACTTTTTATTTTTTTTCAAAATTACATATACATTTTGTTTACTGAGCATGTAGCTTTTGCTAGAGCAGAATGGAAAAAATGATTCGTATAGCCTACTCCACCTGATTGACACACGAGGCTTAGTTTGGTTTTGTGGCTTCTCATTTCAGTCAAGATTTTGTTTGTTGGAGTGAAGTTTTGATGCGTCTTGTTTGGCCTGGGGTTGCTGTTTGGCGATGAAGTGAGATGCATCAGGTTTTGGGTTTGGGTTTGGGTTTGGGTTTGGGTTTGGGTTTGGGTATGGGTAGTCTAAATGCCACATTTATGATTTTTTTGGAACTTCTTTGTTTTATGGATTCAAGATAAAGGATTATATAACAATGATTAAAATAGAGATTTGAACTAAATAATCAACCTCAACTCAGCGAAAGGACAATCAAATCATCTCAAAGCACATTGTTCTGTATTCTTATAGTTAAGCTTTCCTTAAGATGCATGCTTTGGTGTATGTGTGGTGTACATATTTTAGCCTGTGTGCTCTTGCAACTGACTAGTTATTGTGCAAAGACTCATGCTTGCGTGTACTGTGTGAAATTGAACAGATGATAGGGTGCCAACTGAACTGAAGAAAGCCATCATGCAAGCTCGGATGGATAAGAAACTCACTCAGTCCCAACTTGCACAAGTCACTCTTTCTCTCCCTCTATCAGACACAAACACATCCTCACAGAGTAGGTCCCCACCTAATTAAGGTATAAAGATCTTGACTGGGTTGATTGTCTTTTGTTGTGCAGATGATCAATGAGAAGCCGCAAGTGATACAAGAATACGAATCAGGAAAAGCTATTCCCAATCAGCAGATAATCTCAAAACTGGAGAGGGCTCTTGGTGCGAAGCTGCGTGGAAAGAAGTAAAACAGGGAAGATGACTTTTAGCACGGTCATTGAGTGCCTCTTTTGAGTCTATGTTGTGGTGGTGTACATGAACCCTTTTTTTCCCCTATTCCGTCATGGCTCATTTGTAAATAATAAAAAAAAAAACTATGGCTGATGAATTTGGCTTTCCATGGACTTGTGAAACTTTGTTTCCTTTTGTTTTCGGAGCATGGTGAAACTGCAACTTGAATGCGATGTTGTGTGGAGATCTTCTGCACTATTGTGATGGTTTTTGCCTTATCTAGATTTGGAATCATGTGTATGGTCTCATAGGAGTAATAGCGCTTGCAGTACGGCTTTCTAATTATGTCTCTTGGAAACCAGCTAAATTTTCCGTCAGTTTAGAGTTTTGAACGAAAAAGAGGTATCTTTCGGATTGGAGCAAAGGAAAATAGAATTGGGAGTGGTTGGTAGGTTTAGAGCAACTCCAGTGTGCTATTATAAAGGAGGTTATTGTTAAATTCTAACAGTTCAGTTTTTTCTTTTTTCATTGATTAGTCAACACGGTTGCCAAAAAAAAATGACATATTGCAGCGTGTTCATGCAGATCAGGATGCAAATGATTCAATGGATAAACGTACACCATGATTTGAATAAATCATGTGTTAAAATGACATTTGCATGAATTAAATAATGTCTGACATAAGTGGGCTTACAGGAGCTTTTGTCCCAATGCATAATTTAAATACTAAAGCATAACGTTGCTGGAGTCCAACGTTATATCAAGGACCAATGACATCTAAACACGTATCAAGGGAAGAACTAGTCACATCAGCAGACAAAGATCTTGCAGAGTTATTGCATCACACATCAGTCACTAATAAAGTTTCTTGCAGCATTTATTACGATAACCCTTTTACGTCAGAACATAATAGCCTCACCATGAACAAGGCAAGCTAGAACATAGGCTTTTGGCTAACATGACAGGGACGAAGGGAAGGTTAAGTTCTTTATCACCATTCTATCTCCACATTCCATTACTCTCTCTTCTCTAACTTGCTCGTCGGAGGGTTCGCTGGGGGACTCTCGTTTCCCGTTGAACTCTTGTACAGGTTTCTCAGTGGGCCCAACAATCGGACAACGGTGTGGGAGGCGTGGATCAACCAGACTCGTTACACAGAGACAAGTGGTATCATCAGTTGGCGCTGCCTGTGGGAACCCTTTCGCTCTATATGGCAACTGTGCTCATTGTCGCCGGAGACCCATTCTCGATAATCCCTACCTTCCACTCACCAAGGTGGATGGTCACAACTAGATCCATGGCTTCTCAACACAACGTTGCCGACCCCTAAGCCGATCCTCCTAATCCAAACAACCTACCACAGTATTTCACTGAACTCACCAACAACATTAATCGCCTAGCCGAACAAAACTAAGCCCTGATCAATGCTTTGCTTCAACAAGACCTTCCTATACCTCCTCCACCACTTCAAGGTATCTCACCCGACCGAGAACGAGCCCCGAGCCATCCCTTCCAACAATCCCACCCATCTAACTTGGAGGGTTTGTGACCCCCTTCCCAAGACATGAACTCGCCACCTCGGGCTCCACATCCATCAGTCCGAGCACCTGCTCCCGAGGGAGAGGCCAGTAGTGTCCAGCCTTCATTGCATTCTGGTGGTGACAACGTTCCTATTTGGGATGCGGAACTCCGAGCCATGAAACTCCAACTTCAAGGAGTCATGCAGAACATACAGAATAAACCCTCTACCACAGCCAACTCACCGTTCGTTGCCTCCATCAAGGACAAACCCCTACCTCCTAAGCTCAAAATGCCCTCGATCGACTCTTTCGACGGAACAACGGACCCAGTCAACCACTTGGAGACTTACAGGACCCTGATGGTCCTCCATGCATTCCCTGATGAAATCATGTGCTGGGCTTTTCCTGTAACACTTAAGGGGTCGGCCCGACTGTGGTTTAGTCAGATGCCGACGGACTCTGTCTTTACTTTCCAGCACCTAAGTGACTCCTTTTTCAGCCACTTCATTAGTACCCAGTGCCAGCGGCGTCTGGCGACCTAACTCCTTAACATCCGTCAGACGAAGGGGGAGTCGCTATGCAGCTTCGTTACTCATTTCAACACTGAAGCCTTGCAAGTGGCGGAAAATGATAATAAGGTCATTCTCACGGCTTTCATGCCCGATCTACGATCATCCGATTTCATTTTCTCCCTCTCCAAAAACCTTTCAACCTCCATGGCAACCCTCTTCTCTAAAGCCCAAAAATATATGAACGCTGAAGATTCTCTAGCTGCCCGATAAGATTCCATAACCAAAAACCCAACCCTCAGAGAGAAAAGAAAGGACTTTGAAACCAGAGCCACCCAATACACACAACAAACACCTCAGTATACCGACCGACCTGCTTGAGACCGGTCGGCGCCAACCCGACCGCCCTGTCGGTTCGAACGGTACACTCCCCTCAATTCCCCTACGGAGCAAGTCTTGAACTAGATCCAACGAGATTATCCTCTGAAATGGCCACAACCATCGCAGTCTCCTTCCAACCAGTGAGACCGGTCCAAATACTGTCGTTTCCATCAAGACCACGACCACAATACCGAGAAGTGTGTTAACCTTAAAAACCAGGTCGAGAGCTTGATACGCCACGGCCATCTCAATCAGTTCATGGCAGCTCGCCCCCAGCAACGGCCAAGGACCGAACCCCCCAAAGGTAACCACCGACGCACCCCTCCCCGACAACCCGCATAACCTAACCAAGGCAATGATCGACCCCTGCCACAATCCCGAGCACCAAGTAACCCTGCCCCTCCAATTGGTGAAATCAGAGTCATTGTCGGCCGGGCTTGCATACAGGCCCAATAAGCATAATTTAAAAAAATTAGGCAGGACTCCGATAAAGAAGTCACGACATTGAACCGCCTCTTTAAACGTTCTAAGCAGTGGATGGAACCTATCACCTTTACGAAGGCCGATTGCACAGGCATCTGCTACCCTCATGACGACCTCCTCGTCATCTCAGCTCTCTTGTCTAATTACAAAGTCAGACGAATGCTTGTCGACAATGGCAGTTTTTCAGATATCATCTTCCTGAACGCTTATCGCCAGCTCAAGGTCGGGGAGGAAATATTGTCCCCTCTCCAAACCTCATTGGTCGGCTTCACGGGGGATCGGGTGACCTCTATAGGCTCCATCGATCTTCCTATTACCTCGAAGAGTATCCACGGTAGACCACCAAGTTACTCACTTTCATTGTCGTCAACTATCCTTCCGCTTATAACATCATCCTCGGCCACACATCCCTTAACGCTTTTCAAGTTGTTACATCCACGTATCATCTGGCCAGGAAGTTTCTTACCGACCTCGGGGTCGGCACCGTGAGGGGAGAGCAGATTGTGGCCAGAGAATGCTATGTCGCTTCACTCAAAGAGGTCAAGCTAAAGGAGGCAATGATCATCGAAGGACTTGACGTCCAAGACGAAGAGGAACCAGTGGAAGAACTTGTTGAAGTCCCCATTGATCCCACCAACCCAACAAAAACAGCCAAGATCGGTAGCCAACTATCCTCCCAAACCAAGGCCGACCTCACAGCCCTCCTAACCGAGCACAATGATGTGTTTGCCTAGACCCATTCTGACATGCCGGGTATCGATCCCTCATTCATCACTCATTGTCTCAGCATTGAGCCCCATTTTCGACCCTTCCGCCAGAAGCAGTGTATCTTTCACCCGGAGCGCAACGCTCTTATTGCTTCTGAGGTAGACAAACTACTGGAGGCATGGTTTGTCAAGAACGTAGACTAACCTAGATGGCTGTTAAATGTGCTCCTAGTTCGTAAAAACAATGGCAAATGGAGGCTCTGCGTTGACTACTCTAACCTTAATCGAGCTTGCCCCAAAGATAGTTATCCCCTCTCCTGCATAGATCTGCTTGTCGACACCACGGTCGAACATCAGATGCTCAGTTTCATGGACGCCTTCTCTGGCTACAATCAAATTCTAATGCACCAATCTGACCAGGAACACACTTCATTCATCACTAACCAGGGAACCTACCACTATCGTGTTCATCACCAGATAGATCAGACATGGAAGTGTATGTCGATGACATGCTTGTCAAGAGCAAACTCTTCTCTGATCATCTGATAGACTCGCGGGAGACCTTCGACACCCTATGTAAATACCAAATGAAGCTGAATCCGGAGAAATGTGCCTTCGGCGTAAGATTCGGGAAGTTCTTGGGTTTCATGGTCAGTCAACGGGGTATTGAGGCCAACCCTGAAAAAATCAAGGCCCTGATAGAAATGCAGTCACCCAGAATGGTCAAAGAGGTTCAAAGGCTTACTGGCAGAGTCGCCGCCCTCAACCGTTTTATTTCCCGCGCAACGGACAAGTACCTCTCATTTTTTAAAGTCCTTCGGCAGACTTTTGAATGGACCACCGAATCCGAAGAGGCCTTTCAACAATTGAAACAGTGCATGGCCAACCCCCTCTACTCTCTCAGGCGTTCACGGGTGAGACCCTTTTTCTCTACTTAGCCATATCAAACACCGCAGTCAGTATGGCCCTCATCAGGGAGGACGACTCAGTATAGCGTCCGGTTTATTACATTAGCCGGGCTCTCAGGGGAGCAAAACAGAACTACCCATTGCTGGAAAAAATGGCCCTGGCCCTGGCCTTGGTCATAGCCTCAAGACGACTCCGACCTTACTTCCAAGCTCACTCCATAGTGGTCCTTACTGACCAACCTCTGAAGAAGATAATGCAACAACCAGAGTTGTCCGGCAGACTTATGCAATGGTCTGTTGAGCTCAGCCAGTTTGAAATCTCCTACCGACCTCGAACAGCGATCAAAGGACAAGCTGTCGCCGATTTTATCTTGGAATTCACCAATTTCACTCCAACCACGGCCCCCCTGCCTAGGTAATTCAACACTAAGCAGAAGATCCCCACTCTTGGACCCTCAATGTCGATGGATCATCCTGCAAAGAAGGCAGTGGGGCTGGTTTCATCCTTACCGCCCCCGAGGGCGGTTATTTCAAGTGTGCTCTCTGTTTTTGTTCGACGCAAGTAATAATGAGGCCGAATATGAGGCCTTGATAGCAGGTCTTCGCCTGGCCAGAGACATTAGTCTAAGCCATATCCAAGTGTTCAGTGATTCCCAACTGATCGTCGGACAAATTACGGGTGAATTCGATGCAAAGGAAGACACGATGCGAGCTTACAGGGATATTCCACTCCCCCTTGTTCACTTTTTCAACACTTTTCACATCAAACACATCCCTCGGTCAGAAAACTCCAAGGCAGATGAAATAGCTAAATTTGCTTCGGCCAACCAGTCAAACCTTAGCCATGGCGTTTGCCTTGAATACCTGGCCCACCCGGCTATTTCGCCAACCCAACAGGAGGTCCACTTCCTCCAAAACGAACCTATCCTATGGACGGCGGACATCCTTCTGTTTTTGACAAGTGGGGAGTTGCCAGACGACAAACGGCAGGCCGCTAAAGTTAGGGCCCGGTCATCTAATTACATCCTCATCAGCGGCCTCCTGTACAAGCGTAGATTTTCACGACCATACCTCAGATGCCTCAATCCTGCTCAAGTGACCTATGTGATGACGAAAATCCACGAGGGCGTATGTAGTAATCATTCGGGTGCCAAATCACTGGCCCACAAAATCCTTCGCACCCGTTACTTCTGGCCTAACCTAAACCAAGATGCCACTGAATTCGTGCTTAAGTGTGATAAATGTCAGCGCTTTGTCAACATTCCCCATGCTTCTTTTACAGAATTGATTACACTTTACAGCCCATACCCATTCGCCAAATAGGGGATCAACTTAGTTGGTCCGTTGCCCACCGGTAGAGGCCAAACCAAGTTTGCTATTGTCGCCATTGATTACTTCACTAAATGGGTGGAAGCGGAACCCCTCGCCATAATCACCGAACGGAACACAACAAGATTTATCTGGTAGTTGATCGTATGTCGATTTGGAATCCCTCAAGCCATCGTCTCATACAACGGCAAGCAATTCGACAATGCCAAGTTTAGGAAATTCTGTGCAGAGCTTCACATTCAACCATGTTTCTCTTCCCTAGGTCATCCCCAAGCCAATGGGCAAGTTGAGGTTACCAACCGCTCTCTCCTGAAGATCATCAAAACTAAGTTGGAAGTCGCTAAGAAACTGTGGGCTGAGGAATTACCAAACGTACTCTGGGTCTATCGCACTACAGCCCGAACCCCCACTGGGGAGACCCCCTTTTGCTTAACATACGGCGCTGAGGCGGTCATCCCAGTGGAAATCGGCCTGCCAACCCTGAGGGTTTTGTACTCGAATCCAGAACTAATTGAAGAATTGTGTCGGGCTAACTTAGACCTGATTGAAGGGCTCCGAGAGACCACTGCTGTCAGATGGGCCTCATATCAACAGAAAATGAGAACACACTACAATCGCAAAGTTTGACCGAGGGAGTTTGCAATTGCGGACCTAGTTTTGCGCGAAGCAACTCTCGCCACCAAAAATCCTACCGAGGGCAAGCTAGCAGCCAAGTGGGAAGGACCTTGCGTTGTTAAGGCCAGATCTAGCCTGGGCACTTACCGACTCCAGGATATGGAAGGCAGAGACCTCCCCACCCGTGGAACGTCAAGCACCTGAAGCGTTATTTCCAGTAAAGTGCCATGTCCCATTTTTGTATTGATCAATTGCTGTATGTTATTTTTGACGATCTACACACTTGGTCGTTTTTGTCCTTTCCATACATGGTGTAAATTTGTGATCAATAAGCTACGCTTTCAATGACAATGACTTTATATCTCCATTATCTGCATTGTGTTTTAATAATGACTTATTAAATTGAGTTAATTAAAGCCTCAGCCAGACTGAGCACGAAGAGCTCAGCCAGACTGAGTTAATTGAAGCCTCAGCCGAACTGAGCACGAAGAGCTCAGCCAGACTGAGTCAATTAAAGCTTCAACATGGTAGAACCTTCTCAGTCTTAGTTAGAACTCGAATGAAGAATTCGGTCTGTCCATTTTCATAATTTAATATTACGGCATGGTTACCATACTTAGTTAAAATTCAAATTTTTACACTTTCAACATTTTCAGTAGACGTACAAGCCAAACTTTCATTTTTAACGTTTTTCACATCTTCATGTCTGCCCATCTTTAACATTTTTTTACATCATGCTTTCGTTACCCATTTTTAAACTTTTTACATCACAATTCACTAGCAAATTTCGCAATTCATGCACAAGTTTTACTTTCACACCCATTTTTCATTGAATTCTACTTAGCCATTTTCATTATTCCAAAATTATAACTCAAAAGAAGTAACGACAACAATAATACAAAAGAAAACTCATTGTTTTATTTACAAACTTATGATTTCATATAATTCGCTGCAGAAATTACGCATAAAAAAAAAAAAACATCAACAAAACAAAACAAAACAAAACAACAAAAGTGAAATTTTTACACTTAGTTACACAGCTCACTCTTCCGCTCTGGAGGCAAGATCCTCCTCTTCAATGCCTTCATCCAGGGGGGTTTGGGCGATGTCGTCTTCGCCTACCTTCACCAAGCTTAAATCCACATCTGGGAACAACTCTTGCACCTTATGCTTGAAGGTCATCCAGCCGCTGTCTCAGAACTCACTTATTTCATGCTTGTAGAAGTCAGACCGCTGGAAGCTCTGGATAACTTCCTCTTTATTCCTAACTCCAGCGGCCGCTCCCAACGGCTCAGCCCCCCCATTCCCCTCCTTCGCCAAGCTGCTGGCGACATTAGCATCTATGGCTATCTGGAAGTCGGCGGACCCCTTGAATTGCTCTACCGCCGCCACACACAGGTCGGGGTATGCCGCCCTTTCATATGCCAACTTCGCCCTCTCCTCCGCTACGGCCTTCTCCAATGCCGCAATTTGACCGTCGGCTTCTTCCTTGTCCTTGACCTCCTGGTCCCGCAGATCTTTGTTACTAGTCATGACCTCTTCCTACCTTTTGTTGGCAGTGGAGCAGGCTTGCTGGACCTCCTCTAGTTTTCTTTTCTCGCCTGCCAACTTGAACTCTAGCGACATCGCCTTATGGCGCTCCGCTTCCAGCTCTGACTTGGTTGTGAGGAGCTCGGCACTAGCTCGGTCCGTTGAGTAGCTCTGCACTAGCGCCAACATCTCTATGTTCTTCGCCATTTGCGCATATTCTAACCCCTTGGCGCACGCACTTCGAGCAATCTTCCTCCACCCCGCTGTCTCCACTCTTAGGTTCTGGAGACGCGATTTTGCCTCTTCCAATTGGGTCCTTAGCGGCTCTACTTGCACCTTAGCGCTGTAGACACCCCATTTTTGACCGACCTTAAGACTCAGACGTCACCGATTGAGCGCTTGGTGATATTGCATAATGTGCTCGTTCAGAAGTTTCAGAGTCGCGGCCGTGAGCCCTGCCTCCGGATTTCCGAACCCTCTTCTGTGCCTTGCCTCGGTTTGCGAACCAGACTCGATTTTCTCTGTTTCTTTTCCTGAGGGAAGGGAGAGGTCCCGTAGACCATCTCTCAATGGCCGTGGGCTACATTTTGTGGCTATAGGCCATTTTGCCCATTTCGGGACCCGGTTCCCGGTTTTCGGAGCCGTCAGGCCGTGTGCCTCGGTTCGGGACCGCTTAACCATCTCCTATCGCTCCAATTTTTGGCATGCATCTTATTTACTCCCTTTCAAGGGACACTAGGGTCTGAGAAACCCACTTCGTGGCTGAACGCCACTTTCGGTGCTTAGCAGCCCATTTTCGGGACCCCGAACTGCGTGTTTTGGCCCTCGAGCATTCGTTTTGCATCGATTTTCGTTCATTTTGGCAGGTACCTCTATTTTATCATCAGGAAGGTCACTGGATGGTGGGAGGCCAGCAATTATCTTGGCAACCAGTTATATTCCATTTTCGCCCTCCGGCACCCGTTTTTCTCACTTCCGAGCCAATGTTGAACACCTTGGAGCCACTTTCTTCAAACCCAAACCACATATTTGTGTTGTACACACATGGAAGGATCCTAATATGATTTGGCCGGCCAGAAATTCCATTTGACCCTTTTGAACCCCTCTTAAAAATGGCTTGTTCTCTCTCCTGTTTTACAATTTCCAAATTCGAATCAGAGGGTTGTGATGAGGGGACTTGGGAGAACACCTTTATGTGGTGGCCGGCCACTGAATCTACTTGACCTTTTTAACCCCTAGCCGGCCGGCTAGGGGGGGTGGCCGGCCGGCCACCTGCAGCACCAAAAGGTGGCCGGCCATGTTCCTTGCAATACACACTTTACAGCTGTATAGCTGTTGTCCCCCAGAAATATCTAAATCCGGGGGACACCTTTTGGGGGAAAGCCTTGGTCCTTTTCCCCCACCCTTTCCCTCCATGCTCCCCCTCTCCTTGGTCCTTATAACCAGCTGCCAACACTTGTATTAGGGGTTAGAAAAAATTTCTTCAAGCATAGGCATCCAAATCTCCCTCTATCTCTCTCATTTTTTCAAAAACTCCTAAGTTCTACCCCATTCCTTCATCACCACCAAGCGCCACCACCACCACTCTATTTCCAGCAGCAAGGAGGGCTTCTCAGAGGCTAAAGGTGCTGCAACTTGGTCCAAGAAGCAACCAAAGATTGGTCTACAAGGGTGAGTTGCCATTTCCCCCTTTTTGAGCTTATTTTTGCAACATTTCTTAGCCATATATGCTTACTGTTTTGAGCTCTGGCCCTAACTGAAAGTGGCCTTATTTTGAGCTCTTTTTCACTTTTTCTTAAGGGCTCAACCCTGTTTGAGCCCCCTATCTTGCACTTGCTTCAATATCTTCCTTGAATGCTATTTTCTTGCATGCTTTGGCAGCCCATTATGCTTCCATTTTTGGGCGTTTTACAGAACTAAAAATAGGCTTATTTTGAGCCTCTCTTCAACATTGAAGAAGGGCTCATCACTGTTTGGGACCTCCATATGCCACTTCATGTTATATCCCTCTTTGGTCCCTTTTTCTTGCATGTTTTGGCAGCCTATTATACTTCGGTTTTTGGTCATTTTACAGAACTGAAAATAGTCTTATTTTGGCCCATTCTTCATGTTTCATTAAGGGCCTTTGGCTTTTTGATGGATATTTAGTATACTTTGTGCTTTGGCCATCTTTTGGCCCATTTCTTGCATGAAAGTTTAGCTATACTTGTGCTGGTTTTTGTGGTTTTCCATAAACTGTAAAAGATCATATTTTTGTCCCCTCTTCAATATTGTAGAAGGCCCCTAATCTGTTTGGGGTCAGCAGATGTGAGTTGCTTCATTATCTCATGTTTAGGGCCATTTTTGCATGCTATTTTTGCCTTATTTGTGTTTGCTGTTTGGCCATGCTTTGAACTGGAAAAATGCTTATTTTGGGGCTGCCTTGCTTCTGTCTTTTCATTCCATGTACCAATTATGCATGCTTTGTATAGCTGTAGTTCATTCTATGCGCCTAATTTGCATTTCGGGAGAGATTCCATGCACCGGGTGTGCTTTCGCCTCGTTTCGGGGCTGTTTCCCCCCACATTTCAGTGCTGAGATTCCATTAGCATGTTTGCATATCATTTTCCATGCCATTGCATTGCGCGTGCCATTGTCTCGGTTTGCGTGCCCGTGTGCACGCGTTTCGAGGCACTTCATTTTCATCCATCGGCCTCCTATGTGAGTGTGGCTGAGGCTCTCTCATGTTGGTGTAAGCCCATTATTGCATTGTATATGCCATTGCCTCGGTTTGCATGCCCGTGTGCACGCATTTCGAGGCACTTCATTTTCATCCATCGGCCTCTTATGTGAGTGTGGCTGAGGCTCTCTCATGTTAGTATAAGTCCATGTTGCATTTTATATGCCATTTTAGCCATAATGCATCGCGTATGCCATTGCCTCGGTTTGTGTGCCCGTGTGCACGCGTTTCGAGGCACTTTATTTTCATCCATCGGCCTCTTATGTGAGTGTGGCTGAGGCTCTCTCATGTTAGTATAAGTCCATGTTGCATTCTATATGCCATTTTAGCCATAATGCATCGCGTATGCCATTGCCTCGGTTTGCGTGCCCGTGTGCACGCGTTTCGAGGCACTTCATTTTCATCCATCGGCCTCTTATATGAGTGTGGCTGAGGCTCTCTCATGTTAGTATAAGTCCATGTTGCATTCTATATGCCATTTTAGCCATATTGCATTGCATATGCCATTGCCTCGGTTTGCGTGCCTGTGCACGCATTTCGAGGCACTTCATTTTCATCCATCGGCCTCTTATGTGAGTGTGGCTGAGGCTCTCTCATGTTAGTATAAGTCCATGTTGCATTCTATATGCCATTTTAGCCATAATGCATCGCGTATGCCATTGTCTCGGTTTGCGTGCCCGTGTGCACGCGTTTCGAGGCACTTCATTTTCATCCATCGTCCTCTTATGTGAGTGTGGCTGAGGCTCTCTCATGTTAGTGTAAGTCCATGTTGCATTCTATATGCCATTTTAAGCCCATTATTGCATTGCATATGCCATTGTCTCGATTTGCGTGCCCGTGTGCACGCGTTTCGAGGCACTTCATTTTCATCTATCGGCCTCTTATGTGAGTGTGGCTGAGGCTCTCTCATGTTAGTGTAAGCCCATATCATATTTCTATGTCATTTGCATTGCGTATGTCATTTCCTCGATTTGCGTGCCCGTGTGCACGCATTTCGAGGCATCTCATTTTCACAGCATAGTGCATACTAGGTTGTATCTTAGATCGCATTTATGCATTTCTTCGGTTTGCGTGCCCGTGTGCATGCATTTCGAGACATCTCATTTTCATAGCATTGTGCATACTAGGCTGTATCTTAGTTGCATTCATGCATATCATGCATATTGCATCGTGTTCGGGATAGGAGTTAGCCCGGGCACGGGAAACGAGGTGCGTTTCGTACTCCGAGTGACGGAACGTGTCTCCATCCCCAGTCACTGACACTCCGGATTATCCATGATGGAGTTAGGTTCTTGTTGTGTTTACACGTGCATTCATTCTATATTAAGTTGCACATTTCGACTCCTCTGCCATCATGCATCGATATGCGTGATTGGTGGCACGAGGATCGAGGCATGCATATATCTGTGAAAATACATTGCTATGCCCCTTTCCTACTCTCTGTTGCAGCAAAATGAAGAATCAACAACTTTTTGGAGTTTGGCGAGCATTTCAAGAAAAGGTGCAAACAGAGGCTAATTGGGGCATCCCAGTGGATTTCCGCGCAAGGCAGCCCAGACATGCATCATTCATCAGGAGCAAGGCAGTCCCTGGCTTGCACGCCAGTTTTACAGCTTTCTTAGTCAATTTGATTAATTAATTAGGAATTTGTATATTATTTTGACTGTAATATTTGGACTGTATTATTCTTTCATTTGGGACTGTATATTTATTTGGACCCTCTGTGCGAGGGCACAACTGTAATAAGTGTGTGTGAGTGTGATGTATGTCTTCCAACCCCACGTCTTTCTTCCCTTTTATTTACCTGCTTATGATGGTTAGATTAGGGCATATTTCAATTAGCATACAGTATGACAGCATGTTTGCATCATTCATCTGTTTTGCATGCACCGGGCTCGGCGCATCATACTAACTGCATTTGTATTTCAATTCCAAATTGAATACATGTTAGCTGTAGTATTCCATATGCCATGTTTAGAATAGCCGAGCCTGCTATAGTTTGCATTTTTGCATGGGTTGCATTAGGCATTTTTTGTATACTTAGGATCATGCATGATTTCTAATGTAGTTTCTATTTTGGCTTGGAGTACTCGGTAAGTTCTATGCTTTAGCATCCTTGCATGCGTGTAAGTGACTGCCATGAATAGCATGCTTACCATGAGGCAATATGCTTATGTGATATAACTGCCTGAATGCCTGTGGGTGAAGGTTGGGTTGTTTAAATTGGAACAAATCATTGACTGTAAGTTTTAAGCCCACTAGATAGTGGCAAAACCATCTTTTCTAAGCCCACCCGAGGGTGGCAAAATCTGCACTTTAAGCCTACTTGCGAGTAGCAAACCATCTTCTAAAACAAACATGAAATGTTTTGTTCCAATTTGGGCGACCCGGTCTATACTTGTATGCTGTGCACATCACATAGTAACCTAGGCTAATAACCGGAATAAGAACACACAAAGTTTTCAAAAATAGATATCATGGTTAGTAGAGGCCGATCTTTGATCGGGCGAGCGGGGGTGCTCACGAAGTGACCTTCCCCAATCGTACCCAAGTTCCCGAGCCGAGGCAACTTTGGTGATGACGGACACGTGGCTTTTGGCACCGAGTCAGGGTTTCCTAAATTTCCCATTAAAAAAACATTTAGGTGGCGACTCTGTAGCTGGCAAAGCAGTCCATGTTTGGCACTTCTTTTCAAAAATCTGTTTCTCAAAACGATTTGCCGGATTTGGACTCTTTGGTTCAGACTTAGAACCGTGACAAATTTGAGAGTCCTGAGCTGTAGTGACCCCAAATGAACGGAACGGGGGCTCGTTCCTCCCGGGGCGTTCGGGGACGTCTACAAGCGCGCGCTGCCTTATTCATCAAGGCAGTCGCCAGGGTCACTGCCTCCATCTAGGCTGAGCAAAACCCTCTCAGTAGATCGGCCTCTGTCAAAAACGCGCCGTCGACTGCACCGCTGCATCCTCCACTACCCCAACCAGGCGGTGGGTTACGACCCTGGCTTTCCCCTCTTCCGCCGAGCGACCTGCTAGCGCGTGCGCGTGGTATAAAGCCGTCGCCAGCGCGGCACTCGTCGCTGGCTTGCTGATCCCAGTCTTCCCCTCGCTGGGACATGAGATTACTTTTGGCGCAGGTGCCACCGTCGGCACCATAGGGGCACTTAGGCCCAGGTCTTCCTTAGCCACTTGGGCGGTCTCTTTTTCTGAAGCCTCCTTCACCTTTCCCTCCTCCAACTTCTCCTTTTCTGGAGCCTTCTCCGTCCTTCTCTCCTTTAACTTTTTCAAAACAGGGGCGTCTTTACTCCCTTCAACTACCGCTCTCTTTTTTTTTGTTCTCTTCAGCATTGCCTCCACCTCTTGTTTGCCCCTCTTCTTCAGCAGGTCTACAGATGGTGGCAACGGGGCAAAGTCAGTTAGGTTTTTGTCCCTCAATGGCTTGGGATGCGGTCGGACCCGTTCCCTTATCACTAGTTTTGGGGCAGGCCCCAACTTTGTCTCCTTATATATGTCCGCTTTGGCCAACACCCTCCTTTGTTCCACCTCCTCTGCCTTCCTCCGCTTCTCCAGCTCCTCCCTCGCTGGATCCGTCTTCGTCGGCTACGGTCCCAATCTCAGGGCAAACAAGGTTGAAGGAAGGACCAGCTCATCCCACCTCACCCCTTTCTCCTCCCTCTACTCATTCACCTTCTTCACCCTATCTTCAGCCGCCACATCCAACTTTGGCTCCACCGGTTTTGTGGGGACTTTCCCTGTTGTGCGAACTCCTCTCCCACTGTTCGCTGATACAAAAAATCATCTCAGTCTCTACCCCTTCAACGAGGATGGCAAGCCTGCCACTAGACCCCGGCCCGCCACTACCTGCAAGGTCACCCACGTCTCCTGTTGGCCCGAGGCTTTGTAGCAAGAGAAGAACTCCTCCACTATCATTTGCGCCCCCCGTAGCCTACGGCCAGGCGCTCGCACAAGCCATTAGTATTTTCTAGGCGTTCGGCATCAACTGCCCTGGCGCCATCTCTAACTTATTGAGAACGTCCACCACTACTTGGGGGAGCGGTAGCCTCAGACCCCCTTGCAGCGCCTCTTCGTATAGCGTGAACCCCGTCGGCCGTGCATCCGACGCCCTCTCCTTCAACATGGGCAACATCAGCTCTATCTCCGTGGGGATTTGGTACTTCCTTCGTACCTCCTCCAACTCCTCTGCCGTAAACGTAGACCTGTCGGCTTTGGTATGCCAGTGATCCGACTCCACTTGGCTAATCGGCTTAGCAGCTACGATCATTGTCATCGGATAGCCTCGCACCGCTTGACCAACTCCCCTCTCCTCCCTTCGCTCCACTAGATATTGTTCCGCCAACTCCACCGTGTCGTCATCCCCCAACGAGTCAAGCCTTCCAGCTGGCACTTCATCTCGGGCCATTTCTCCTACGTGTCTACATATTGCTTTGGACGCTGGCACAATGAAGTTCGCAAAGTGTTGCAGAAGCGTGTCACACGAGACAAATGAGTTCATTTCAGGGATATGTTGGTTTTTTGCGATGAGGTAGGTAAAGCGAATAACTCCAAATGCCCACGGTTTGCCTATATTCTAAGGGTCAAGATTAAATTTCGCCAGTTTGAAAATTTTCAAAAACTCCCACCCCTGTCTTTTCATTGCCCTATATTACCTTGTCCCTTCACTTCTTACTAACGCGTCACCTCCCACATTAAAGGATTATGCCACGTGTACGACAACAATCCACTATTCTCTTCACCTTCCCTGTCTATTCCACTTCACATCACCACGTGCCCCGTTGCTCCTTGAGCCCCGCGCACCGTCATTTCCCCTTCTCACTCGGTCGCCCTTCGCGGTCGGCCCTCTTCGCAGTCAGTCCTTCCACTCAATCAGCCCTCGCGGTCGATCCTCTCACTCGATCACCCTTCGCAGTCGACCCTCCTTGCGGTCGGCCCTCTCATTCGGTCACCCTCTAAGGTCGGCCCTCCTCACAGTCGACCTCCTCACTCGGTCATCCTTCGCGATCGGCCCACCTTCCGGTCGGTCTTCTCTCCGTCGACCTCTCACAACCCCTGTCTTCTTTCTTATTCCCTTCGTTAGACTGAAGCTGCACTTGGAAATAGGGGACTACTGACATAAGTAGGCTTATAGGAGCTTTTGGCCCACCACTTAGAGCCCAATGCATAATTTAAATACTAAAGCCCAATGTTGCTGGAGCCCAACGTTGCACCAAGGACCAATGACACCTAAACATATGTCAATGGAAGAACCAGCCATGTCAGCAGACAAAGATCCTGCAGAGTTATTGCACCACACATCAACCATTAATGAAGTTCCCTGCAGCATTTATTACGATAACCCCTTTACGTTGGAACAGAACAGCCACACCATGAACAAAGCAAGCTAGAACATAGGCTTTCGGCCAACATGACAGGTCGGAGTGGACAAGGAAATGATGAACAAAGGATATAAGCAGGTAAGACGAAGGGAAGATTAAGTTCTTTATCACCATTCTATCTCTACATTCCATCACTCTCTCTTTTCTAACTTGCTCGTCGGAGGATTCGTTGGGAGACTCCTGTTCCCTGTTGAACTCTTGTGCAGGTTTCTCAATGAACCTAAAAATCGGACAACGATGTGGGAGGCGTGAATCAACCCGACCCGTTACACAGAAACAAGTAGTATCATCAATGTCAAATTATGACTTTAATATTTCCATTTTGGAAAATGATTTGAAGCCCTAAAAAAGCCAGGGGGAGAATTTTGGGGACATAGCACGGTCCTTCCATTTTAGCAATGATAAAGTGGAGTTACACTCAGCTACGATAATCATCACCGAAGAAGGATCCTAGATTACCGCCCGGGGGGAAATATTTCCAAAAAAAAAATAATAATAATATTTAAAAATTAAGAGGTTAATATGTTAGTGGGTTGGGCCTGGCAATAGGTTGTTGGATTCATTAGCTCTTTTGGCCCCGTTTGTTTTGGGAGATAGAATGGAGGGGATTGATAGTGAGGGGATTAATAGTGAGGAATTGTTAAATTATTTTTATATAAAATAATAAAACAAATATAAAAATATAAAAAATTAAACATTATATTTAAAAAAAATTCCCAATATATAAAAAATAAAAAAAATTTCTAATTCCCTCACTATTTTTCTAATATCATCTCTACCTCCCCTTACCAATCCCCCTTCCAAAGAGACTACTAATACCAAGGGACTAATAGTCCCATCCCCATCTCTCAAAACAAACACCCTCATTAGTAATACAAAGGGATTGGTAATCTCAATCTCCTCCCTATAACCCCAAACAAATGTGGCCTTTATCTTGTTGACTATAATAAATCTGACATAGTGTTAGCTTGACACGTGGGTTTAAATTAGGTTAGGGTTATTTTAATCAAAAATAAAATAAAATAAAATAAAATAATTTTTTTCATTTCAAGTTAAAAGTTATCACCTTTAAATTATAATCATTATATATTTTTTTTCATAAAAATTTAAATGGTCAAAAAATTTATTTTAAACGGGACTATTTTAGCCTAAAAAAACAAAAAGATTAAAAATTAAATAGTCAATCCATATCCCAAACCAAATCATAAAATAAAGGGTAAATTATAAACACATCCCTTGAGGTTTACTTAAATTATAAATTACTTTTTATAGTTCTAGAAATTACGCTATACCCTCTGAGATTTTTAATTTCATAACAAATAAGTCATTTTATTAATAAATTATCAAGTTAATTAACATTTTTTAATAATGTTAAAATTTAATTTTAATTAATAATTCAAATAATTTTATTATTGTATAGGTAAACAGTTAGAAATTTTATTTTTTTAATTAATTCTGTTAAATAAAAAATTCTGACAATAAAATATTTTTAATTTTTCAAACCACAAAAGATAATTTGTATTTTAAACAAATATTTTTAATTTGTCCTAAAATAAAACTTATCCGGCATGGATAAGAAGGTACGATGGGGTGGTGACATACTGACACGTATACACGAAGTCAGTATTAGTACTAGGACATGCCACGTACAATAGCTCATGACGACACGTGGCAGCCTCCAACAACCCCAAGTTTTTTGCTGATACATAACAACTACGCTACATAAGACTATAAATACTAGTCTCAAAACACTGGTTATTTATTTATCTGCGATTTGAGAAGCTTGAAAAAGCTTGCTAGTAATTCCTAATAAAAAGGGAGGACTGATCGGAGAGATGTCGGGGGCGCAAGGAGCTCAGCCGCCGGAGTGTAAGACGGCGACGACGTACGAGTCGGTGGAAGGAGGCCAGAACAAGGCCAAGCTTGACCTACGATCCAACCAAGATGAGGGCGGAATCCAGGTCCAAAAACTTGAGGAGAAGGTCCCGGACGCCGCTGCCGAGGGTGGGCCGGTTTTTGGAGCCGGAAAAGAAGATGACAAGCAAGATTTAGGTGTCACTGGGACTGCTTGAGCATTCCATATCCATTCGATATGTATGTTTATGATGTGGTGTTGTGTCTAGAAATAGTTTCTTTTGATGGTGGTGGTTGTGTAGAAAATGCAAAGTAACAAATGAAACTCCTTTTGTTTCATTTTGTCTTATTATATGTATCAGTCGAGTGTAAGTCACGTACTACCTCAAAAACAGGAGTAAAACTTCAATTTGGAGATATTATTACGGTGGTATCATTATCTAATAATATAAAATTTGAGATTTTTGCTTACAATCAAAAGATAAAAATTATAAGACTAAAGTGTTACTGATTAATAAAAAAGTTATAAATATTTTGATTTGAAAATTTTGAGAAGAGATTTGAAAAAAAAAAAAAATAGTAAAATGTAAATAAAATATATTTATATTTTACTTAATTTTATACATTTTTTTCTTTTTTGTTTTTTAAATTTTTTCTTAAATCTCCAACTAAATACAATGTAAGAGATTATTTTATTTTGGGTGAATTACAAATATATTTTTTGAGGTTTGTTTAAAATACAAATTGTCTCCTGTGGTTTCGAAAATTACAAATATTTCTTTGTCAAAATTTTTTATTTAACACAATTAATTGTAAAAGTGAAAATTTTAACTGTTCACCTATACAATAATAAAATTATCTAAATTATTAATTTAAATAAAATTTAACATTTTAAAAAACTGTTAATTAACTTAATGATTTATTAATAAATGACTTATTTGTTATGAAATTAAAAACGGCATAATATAATTTCTAGAATCACGTGAGATAATTTATAATTTAAATAAATCTCAAGAGGTGTATTTGTAATTTATCCTTTTATTTTTTATCCCTCTCTAATCCATGATAATCCTCTGAATGATTTTTTTTTTTTTTTTCTCCCTCTCTAATCTATTATAATGCTCTGAATAATGATATCATCAGGTAATCTAATGTTTACTCCCAAACATGAGGTTAAAGTGGCAAAATGTAATCAGTATAAAAAGGTTTGCATATTTTTCAGAAACTTATTAAAAGGAGCTCTGTGTGACTAGCATTTTTATTTATTATTATATTATTATTTTCATTTATGTATTATCAACATCCATATTTTGTCCTCTTTTTTGCAATTATGATAGAAACCTCACACTCATACACTACAACAAAAAGTAATTTTAACGACTAAAAATATAAATTTCGTCGCTGAAAGTAGGATAATTAACGACTAAAATTGAATTAGTAGCCAAAAGTGAAGACTTTTGGCGACTAAAACAGTTTAGTAGCCAAATGTATACTTATTGGCGACTAAAAATCAGTTTAGTCGTTGATTATATGAGTTTTAGCGACTAAAACAATTTTAGTAGCCAAAAGTGAAGGTTTTTGGCGACTAAAAGAAATTAGTAGTCAAAAGCATAGGTTTTGGAGACTAAAAAATGGTTTGGTCGCCAATTGTAGGGGTTTTACAGACAAAAAAATTTTTTGTAGCCAAAAGTAAAGATTTTTGGCTACTAAAAAAAATTTAGTAGCTAAAAGTGGACAATTGACGACTAAAATTGAGTTTAGTCTGCAAAAGTGGTGGCTTTGGCGACTAAAAAAAAATTTAGTTGCCAAAAGTGGCTCCTTTTTTTTTTTAAATAAATAATTTATTTTTTTACATAAATTATATTGAATAAAAATAATTATGTTTATATATATAGTTTAATATTAATATGGGTCAATATACTATATAAATAATATATTTTGCATATATATTCATGTGGTGTTATTGTGGCATAGTGAAGAGAGTGTGTTGGTAGAGGTTTAGAATGTGGAAGGTTAGTGGTTCGAAACTTGGAAGAGCAAAGGGTAATTTTTTTTTCTTCTGAAATAAGCTTTTGGTGACTAAAACAGGTGGTCGGCAAATGTATAAATTAAAAAAAAATAATTCAATATTGGCGACTAAAAATTTAGTCGCTAAATGCATAATTTAAAAAATATAAATGAGCTTTGGCGACGAAAATTTTAGTCGCTACAGACTTGGTTTTTGGGCGACTAAAAGTTTGTTAGTTGCCAATACCTTTCACGACAGTTTTCCAGCGACCAAGCCGGCGACTAAAAAATTTAGTCGGGAAAACTTAAAATCCGACTTTTGACGACTAAAAATTCACTTTTAGCGGCTAAAAATTTAGTCGCCAAATGTGTTTTTTCCTGTAGTGATATATGACTCTCATAACCAGTGGCGAAGCCAAAAAATTAAGGTAGAGGGGACACTTTGTAATTCAATTTTTTTTTTGTGATCAACAATAAAATAATAATAATTTTATGAGCTAAATTTAAGCATAAAAATTTAATTATTTATTATTAATAACAACTAATCAAAATTCTATAATAATGTGAAATAACTCAAATACAATAGTAATGTAAGTATGCAATTTTAGCACAAAAAATTACAAATTAAAATTCTTAATTTTAGAAAATAGAAGCAAATCATTTACAGCACAAATCATTATAAAATTTCTATAATTTTTATTTGATAGAAAAATATTAGAGAAATAGTATTGACTACAAAAATTTGTTTTGAATAAAAATTATTAGATAATCGCAGAATATTATGTGGCGTTGATGACGTGGTGTTTTGGATATAAAAAATCACAACTCACACTAAGTGATTCACCTATTATTTTCAAATTACCTACCAATAATGAGTTACTAAGTTCTATTAATAAAATTTGACACTATATTATTAATTTAGTCTATCACATAAATAACATCGTATGACGCTCCAAGAGTACTAAATAAATTACATATTGTGTGTGAACAATGCAACAACAACAACCAAAAAACATATATATATATATATATCAAAACTGAGGAGGGTTCGAAACTTGGGAAGAGCAGAGGGTAATTTCTTTTTTCTTCTGAAATAAGCTTTTGGCGACTAAAACGGGTGGTCGCCAAAAGTTTCAGTATTGGCGACGAAAAAAATAGTCGGCAAATGTATAAATTAAAAAAAAAATAATTCACTATTGGCGACTAAAAATTTAGTCGCCAAATATATAATTTAAAAAATATAAATGAGCTTTGGCAACGAAAATTTTAGTCGCTACAGATTTGGTTTTTGGGCGACTAAAAGTTTGTTAGTCGCCAATACCTTTCACAACAGTTTTCCAGCAACCAAGCCGGCGACTAAAAAATTTAGTCGGAGAAACTTAAAACCCGACTTTTGGCGACTAAAAATTCACTTTTGACAACTAAATTTTAGTCGCTAAAAGTGTTTTTTCTTGTAGTGAAATATGACTCCCATAACTAGTGGCAGAGCCAAAAAATTAAGGTAGAGGGGACACTTTGTAATTCAAATTTTTTTTGGTGATCAACAATAAAATAATAATAATTTTATGAGCTAAATTTAAGCATAAAAATTTAATTATTTATTATTAATAACAACTAATCAAAATTCTATAATAACGTGAAATAACTCAAATACAATAGTAATGTAAGTATGCAATTTTAGCACAAAAAATTACAAATTAAAATTCTTAATTTTAGAAAATAGAAGTAAATCATTTACAGCACAAATCATTATAAAATTTCTATAATTTTTATTTGATAGAAAAATATTAGAGAAATAGTATTGACTATAAAAATTTGTTTTGAATAAAAATTATTAGATAATCCTAGAATATTATGTGGCGTTGATGACGTGGTGTTTTGGATATAAAAAATCACAACTCACACTAAGTGATTCACTTATTATCTTCCAATTACCTAACAATAATGAGTTACTAAGTTTCATTCATAAAATTTGACACTATATTATTGATTTAGACCATCACATAAATAACATCATATGACGCTCCAAGAGTACTAAATAAACTACATATTGTGTGTGAACAATGCAACAACAACAACCAAAAAAAAGAAAATATATATATATATATATATATCAAAACTGAGGAGGGCACGTGACCCCCCTCACCCAGCTATGGCTCCGCCACTGTCCATAACCCTCATTTTCATCCCAACCATTCATAGTATGGGGCACACACATATATAAGTAGACCCTACATACACATCAAGAGCTAAAATCAAATTGGGGATAATGAAACCTCCCAAATAAGGGGTCCAAACATTTCCATTCTTTGACCTTGCACAAAACCAACCACCAAGACCACCGCCAGCAGTAGCAACAGGAATTGAATTTAGGAAAATTTACCAATCAGTAGTATCCTCTAAAAATAATTAGAGATTTATAATTATAAAAAAAAAAAAAATTGACTTTAAGATTGACTACAAACTTCTAATTATTTTAGAAGAATACTACTAATTTGTTTTTTCCGATTGGATTTATATGTGGCTTGTTTCGTACTACTAACAAATACAACTTAAAACATCAAAATATTCTAGTTTCCTGACAAAGTAAAATGTCAACAAGATCCCCTACTAGGCTAAGATTGAAATAGTCTTGTCAAAGTGATTACAACACAGTCATAACAGTTGGCCCTTTTTGCAGATATCCAAATAAACTGTTTGAAAAATGTGTTGTAGCTCGAAAGTCATTGCCCCGGATGGCTTGATTTTCCGAAACGATCATGTTTTGACTTTTTTTTCTTTTCCTTTAATCCCTTCCACTAAAAAGTTGAACCAAAACAGAGAGAGAGAGAGAAATAGTGGAGGAAGAGACAAAATAGAGGAGGGCCATTCGGTTTTCCGAAACGACCACGTTTTGACTTTTTTTTCTTTTCCTTTAATCCCTTCCACTCAAAAGTTGAACCAAAACAGAGAGAGAGAGAGAGAAATAGCGGAGGAAGAGACAAAATAGAGGAAGAGAGAAAGAGAAGGAGGAGAGGAGAAGAAGAAGTTGTTGTTTTGGTCTTGTTTTTGCCAAATTGCTACTGTTTTGCTGCTGTTTTGGTGTTGTTTTGATGCTGAAATTGGCGCTTTTTGGTGATGAAATTGGGGCTGTTTTTGTGCTGAAATTGGGCTGTTTTTTTTGCTGAAATTAGTGCTATTTTTCTTCTTCTTTCTTTTTTTGTTCGGCTGATTTTTCTGTTGAAATTGGTTTTGATTTTAGATTTAAATTTAGATTTTGGGTTTGATTTTTTTGGGCTCTTCTTCTTCTTCTTCCTCTAATTTTTCAGATTGCCCAAGGGAAAGGAAGAAGAGGAAGCAAAGAGGGGGGGAAAAAACCAATTGGTTTTGATTTTAGATTTTGATTTTGAGTTTTTTTCAGATTTTGCTACTGTTTGATATTTTTGGGGCTCTTCTTCTACTTCTTAGTTTTTTAGATTGCCCAGTGGAAGGAAGAAGAGGAAGCAAGAGGGAAAGAAAAAAAAGTCAAAACGTGGTCATTTGGGAAAATCGAGCCATTCGGGCCAATCAGTTTTCAAGCTACCTAGCAGCTCCAAAACTATTTATCAACTTATTTTAAAGTTGATTTTTTTTTATACGTGTTATTCTAATATATAAAAAGTCAAAAAATAAGTCATATTATCACCTATTTAGGACTATTTTGAAAAAAATAATTAAAAACCATTTTAAATTGCATAATCTCTCACACTTTTACATGTTTTTTTAAAAAAATTTAAAAATCAACTTTTGACCATTTTCCCAAAACATCTTCCCAAAACAACCCTTAACTAGACATGAGTTAAAAAATATTCCACAGTATGTTATCTTAAAACTTAGAACAATAAGCATTGCACACACTGACAACAACATTGGATTTCATTAATTTCATAACCACTAGTTCCACCATACTTGCTCGAATGTTGTTTGCTAATGAACTCAAAAGTCACATCAAATATCATACATACAATAATACCAACATGTACACATCATATCATATGCTTAAGCTGTCCAGGGATATCGTTTATGCTGTGTTTGGTTAAAGGATTTAATGAGAGATTTGAAAAGAGAAATAAAAAAGATAGGTGAAATATGAATAAAATATACTTATATTTCACCTAATTTCACATATCTTTTCCCTTTCCTTTTTCAAATTCCTCTCTAAATCCCTTAACCAAACACAACGTTAAAGAAATGGCAAACGAGAAACTTAAATTAGAACATTGTGGTGCACCGGCTTCTTCGATACACACAGCTCAAAGGAAAGAAAATATATATTACTCACAAGCCAGTTTCGTACCAAAGCTGGTGAGGCAAATGGCGAATGCCTGGAATGCTGACAAGGGCTGCCTATAATCCATTGTGAAAGTATCGTCTCCTACTTTCCCAAACTGGAGGAGAACTGTTTCCTCATCCCCTTTCCCTCCTGGCTGGCTCTGATCTATTGTCGCGACCAATTGAAAGTTTTTAACAGACGCAACCGTCACACGACCGTGGAAATTCAAGCACCAGCACTGCAAGTGCTCGTGCCATCTCGGAGCTTTGTTCCTCAATACCGTGTGTCCAGAGAGAGCCAACTCTGAATCTTTCATCTTAGAGTTGTCCTCGTGTTTGATGGCGTCGGCCGACAATGGGCTTGATGGGCATTGAAGGGCACATATCATCCTCCTTGGGCCTCTCGACTTCAAGAGGTTGAACTTGTAGGAGATCTGCCCGACTTCAAAATTGCCTGCTGAAACCTGGGGACTTATTTGCTTGCTTGCGAAACGACGGCTAGATCGGCTACTTGACGGCTTCGCACCACTGTGTGGGGGCTGGCTATCGTAGATTGTGAAGTTGGTGCCAAGGAAATCCGAACTGCAAAGAACAGGATTTTATCTGAACAAATTAGTGGAAACAGCAGGGGGGGAAGAAAGAAAAAAAACACAAAAAAAAGGAGAGGCCATTGCAATGCAAATAGAAATACAGAGAAATCCTTCATCAATTATGGAGGGAATATTGAACATCCATATTGTTGTTTCATTTCTGCCGGATGGGTGATTCTATCAGCATAGATATGGAAATTGTCTGCCCAAATGTGCTTCAGCAGAGGATATCATCAGGTAAGACTAACCTATGCCAAAATATTGTGTAGAAATTATGAATTTATGTCAGCAGTGTCAGGTAGAAGCAGCAAACCACTAAATGGACTTCAAATAAGGATTTTTACAAAATTCTTAAATTTCGTTTTGTAGGTACATGAGTCCATTGGCCATGTGGCATGACCATGTCCACACTCACTTCATCTCCCCCGCGTGCTTGGGTCTCTTGAAGTGACACATGGATTCTCATATAACAAGTGTCATTATTGTTCCCTTCCAGAATGTAGTTATGTCAGCCCAGACTAACACACACAGTTCCTGTCTCAGGTTAGGCAGTCACTGACTCCTGAGGCACTCCAGCTATCCTCCTTGGCTTGGTCAGGTCAGACCCTGATCAAGTGGCACCTTTCCGCTCAGATTGACTGAGGGCTGTCACATGCTCAACCCCCCCTGCTTCAGTAGAGTGAAAATTTGCTTGAGCAACCTCTGCTCGTTATGACGAGCTTGACCCCCTTGGCTCAACAGGGGAAGACCTCTATTCAAGCGCGTCTCTTTCTCTCTCCTTGTGAGCACACATTTGCTCCCCTCAGCTCATGCAGTGGCTCTCCACCCTACCATGTCTGTCCTATGCCTCATAATCCCTCATCTCCAATGACAATCTAAACCTCAAGGTTGGTGCTGCGATTATGGGATGTTCAAGAGCTACCCAATGCCCTGTGCATGGGGACTATGAAGTCATAAGGCTTGACTTTTACACTTGAGGGTTTGTTAATGTGCTTGTCTTGCATAACTTTGAGGGATTTGCACATTGGCCAACCATATAACCTAAGACAAAGGCACATGGTGTGTTTCATACCTCTCCATACCTGAGTAGTATTCCCCATTATTATCTCTGCAATTCAGGCCCTTAGAAGATACCGGCTCCAATATTAGTATAGAACATTCCACTAACAGTGTCAGACCAGGAAAAGCCACCCAGCTGTCCCTCTACCAACAGCCCCTAGCACGTGTGATGAGCTGGCCCATGGTTTGGTTTCTATATTACAGTGACCACCATCCTCCAAGCAATCTCCCCAGTCTTCCTCTCTCCCCTAAGGCCACCTAGCTCTCACTCCATCCACCTCCGGCAGTCCTGCACCTCGTATGTGTGTTACCATATGCTACTTAGAAGGCTCCCTAAATTGTCCTACTCACCTCCAACCATTCATACATTTAAAGATAAAAATTCTTTGAACTAGTCACTAGGCCTGAAAAAAAATTCAAAACAGTTGGCATCTGCTATGAAATTACGTGATGGAATTCTATATAAAGGTTTTATGACTCAAACCGCGAATAAGATTAGCCGTATTCAAACAAAAGAAAGCACAATAATACACAATAGCTCACCATAACAAAAAAGGGGGGAAAAAAAAAAATTATTTCTATATTACATTTTTCTGTAGGAATGCCTTACCTTAATTTTCCAACATAGGCATTACTTCCTTGGGATATGTCGTCTGCATCAAGTGATATAATGTACTCAGTATGAGCACCATTTCTACACCTTCGTGCTGCTAGGAGAAACTTTCCCTTGTCTGTCAATGCTGCCAAAAATACACAATACTTCAAGGTTTCAAATCATTGAAGACATCAGGAGAAAAATAAAATAAAAAAAGGAGAACCACTGCAATACATATGTCAAATAAATCATGACGGACCTTCAGCTGGCCAAAGAACCTGATATCCTAAACCCAATTTTTTTTAGACTCCAGAGCACACACACATATATTGGTAAAATTAGCTTTTTGCATTATCAACTGCACCTTGGAGTATATGCCTTAATGAAAATTGAAAGGCAACCTATCAACATTATCGAAGGCCATTAATTCCATTTGAAACCTTCACAAATTTTGCCAACACAAAGGCCATGCACAGCAACTTTCAAATGGCTAGTTTTGAACTTGGATGATACTGCTCAGAACTTGTGCACTGATTAACTCACATTTGATTATTGAATGAGATGGTTGGTTTCAAGCGCCAAAATTGTCCACTAACCCATCCCATACTTACCACAAACAGGTATCATATTTTCTAATTTTGGTGCAGTTCAAAGAAAATGCACTCCATGACTTGTGAAATTTAAAATAATTGGTAGATCAAATCTTGTAAAGAAGTTTAATATTTCATACAACACAATTTTTTAACAAATCCCACTATATCCTAGTTTATAATATGAAAAATCATCCGCCACACAATATTCACAGCCAACTCTTTAATGTCTTGCCTCCAACTGCAGACAAGAAGGAATTAGGATTTGTAAAATAGTTTTTGAATGTGATGAAACCAGCCAAATCAACAGCTTAGATTTTTGAATTGACAACCAAGTCTTATTTAAGACCCTTTTATATATATATATATATATATAAACCTTCTTAGAATTTTAAATAAATGAATTCTTGCATATGTTTGTAATTTCAGACACTTGACTAAGCAAATAACTGACACCATCTTAGAATTAACATTGAGGATTGAAAAAGTGATAAATGCACCTTACTAGTCTTGATAAGTTATAAATTGAGTTCTTATCCAGGTCAACTAATTCAACTACAAACAAGTAAAATTTGAACTTCTGGTAATGGAATCACTTTAATCTAATTGAGTAGCTCTGCTGGAGATCTAAACATTTACATATATCTACTTACATGGGGTAAGACCAAGATAAAGGTAAAAAGTGTTTTTCTTCTTGTTCCGTCTTATGAGACACTGAAGAGGAGAATCACGGGGACCCGGCTGCCAAAAAAAAAAAAGAAGATAGTTAGACCATCAACCATTGCAAAGCTAAGAACTTCTCCATCCGCCAACCATAATGATGATAGTCAATATGTCCATCCAAGAATTTAAGATGTCAAATGAACTACCAAGAAACAACCACTCAATGAAATTCCATAATCTACTTGAAGGGTTACAGTGTCAACCACAAAGCAACCACATGAAAGCAAAAACCCAAAAAATATAATGGGGGAAACAAGGGAAGTTCTTGCACTTAATCATTTGCTACGAAAAACATAATGTTTCATAGGTTTCCCACACTAATCACATTGAAGGAATTTAATCGAACAAGTAATTCTAGAATGAACATCTATTTCTACAATCTTCCCTTACCATATGGTGTGTCGGTCTAATTGTCAACATTACATTAGAGATATACACTAATATTGGATTCAGTACGCTAAAATGGTATATAACTGTAAGCATAGCATTATTGTGATTGAATTTAACGCAATGGTCACTCAACAGATTTTTATTAGGAAAAAAAAAATTAGAACAAAACGATGCCTATGTAACCGAGGCATAACTATTTTGAAGACCCGGATCAAATTGTTTCGCATGCTTAGATGCCACTAACCACTCCACTCCAATTTTTCACATATATGGTTTAATTTTTATGCCACTAACCATATATATATAGCTACATTAGAAGATTCAAAGTTTCAATTTTGTGCTAATTCCCATGTTGAAGAATTTTGGGCAAATTACATATATCTCCCTTGAGGTTTGGCTAAATTACAGATACCCCTGAGGTTTCAGAAATTACATCCCGCCCCCTGAGGTTTGTATTTTCATAACAATTTGACTCCTGAGGTTTAAATTTCATAACAAATTACCCCCTAATTTGTTATGCAAATATAGCATTCAGGGGGAATTTGTAATTTCTCAAACCTCATGGGTATTTGTAATTTAGCCAAACCTCGAGGGGTATATGTAATTTGCCCAAGAATTTTTTTAACAAAAAAAAAAAAAAATGAAATGTTGATTGAATCAGATACGTAAATGTAAACTCTTCAGACAAAAGATCACAAACGCAGAAATTGTACAATCAACTACCGTGTCTAAGCTTGGATAACAGAGAAGATCACAAAAACCGTAATTTCACAAGATTCAACAAGCCATTAATTGCAAAAATTACAAAAAAAAAAAAGGTCCAACAATCTAATTACGCAAATCACCCAAAAAAAGAATCAAAGAATTCCAAATAAATCCAGACCTGTTTGAGGGAAGAAGGAAAGGTGATCTTGCCACTTTGAAGCGGAGACCTAACGATTCCTTGAGTGATGTCTCTCCAACTCTTGCACACACAAGCGCAAGAGACAACGCTTTGGCGGATCGGCCACCGATCTTCGCTTGCTTCAACTCTCTGCATAATCTCACCGAGTAGCTCCGGCAACATACTCGCCCAACATCCTTCATGCGAGCCTCGATCTGGACCTTCCACTTCAGCCTCATCACAATTACTACTCGGTTTCGCTTCAATCTGTGTTGCAATGTCTAGGGTTTTTAATTCTTTCAACGATTTTGATAGCGAGAAGGACCGACTGTTGATCCTTCGCGAGAGAAATGATCTTCTCAGTGACATCGGTAAAGTCTCATCTGAAGAGAGAAGAAAGGGAGGCGAGCAAGTGAGAAAATATCGAATGAAGAATTTTCTCGGAAAATTTTGAAAGAGAAAATATTGGTAAGGTGATTTGTCTCTGAATGGTTGCTCCTACTTCACTTAATTAGATCTGGACTGTTAAATTTTAAATTAGATCTGGACTGTTAAATTTTAAAAGCTCGACATGTGGTACTGTGATTGTTTTGTTTGACAGGCGTGTGAGTTTATTGGTTGTTTATTTATTTTGGTTGGACCATTTCTACTTTTGACTAGTTCTGGTGAAATAATTAATAAACCTACCTGTAGTGATGAGTTATTAGGTGTGTATTTTTTCTTTTTTCTTTGATTGGTGAACCAAAGTCAACAGGTTACGAACCATATCAAGCATATTTTTGCTAAAAACGCGTTATCTCATTTCATTTAAAAAAAAAAATATCATGGAAAATTTATTTAAAAAATCAAAATTATTTATTTATTTTAATTAAATAAATTAATAAAAAAAATATTTTAATTATTAAATTTTACTAAACAATCTATTTTAAATGTTTTTTGGTACACGTGCATTAATTTACGTTAAGTTTAATGAATAAAATACTATTTTTTCATGAATAAATAGTTTAAATTAAAAATAAATAAAAAGATTAATGTTAAATTGATAAAATTAAAATTTTATTTTATAACTATGACCAAGTTTTGGATTTTTTTTCCTTTTTCATAATTTTTTTCAAATAAAATATGTCAAATAAATTAAAAATTTTAAACTTATTTATAGTTGTAAATTAGCTTTTCCATTGACTGGCAAAAGAAGTGTAGTCCATGTTGTATAAAAACGAAACAAAAATTTCAAGTTGTGTTTTTTAAAACACAAATCTGGAACAAATTATAAATTGAAGCTGATTCATCACTTGTGTTACTATTTATAATAAAAGAAAAATGCTTGGGAACATTAAAAAATGATCACTAAGAGGAGTACTAATGATGTGTCAGTGGGTCCTGCCCACTTTCTATGCCTTGTTTTTTTTTTTTTACCATTTTTAATGCATTAATGCTATTAATAATACATTTTTTAATGGTCTAAATCATTGTTGATAATAAAATCACTAATGGATGGTTTTGCAAGAATCTTTGCCTGAGACCACTGACTTCAATATTAAAAACAATATTAAAAAAAAACTTAAAATTAAAACACTACTTTAATTGAGCAATTGTTTAAAAATGAAAATTTTAATTTTAAGTTAGAATAGTGTTTTGAAAACAAGACTTTTTTAAAACAAATTGATTTTGATAAAAAGTTGAAAACACTTGAGTTTAGGAATTTTATTTTCCGTAATTTTTTTAAAAAAAAGAATAAATTAAAAATACACCCTCTGAGATTTGATGAAAATATAAATCGCCTCCTATGGTTTTGAAAATTACATTTCACCCTCTGAAATTTCTAATTTCATTACAAATCATCCCTTTTATTAATAAATTATCATGTCAATTAACAGTTTTTAATGATGTTAGAAATATGCTTTAACTAATAATTTAGATTATTTTATTATTATATAGGAAAACAATTATGAATTTCATTTTTTTAGTTATTTCTGTTAAATAAAAAATACTAACGAGGAGGTATTGATAATTTTTCAAACTATGTGGTGCAATCTGTGCTTTAAGCAAACTTCAAGGGTGTATTTATAATTTATCCTATAAAAAATCATTCAATCAATTTTTAAATGACCATTTTCATCCCACATTATTGAATATCTTCATCATTTGATATTTATCACGTTATTTTCAAAAACTTAAAACAAGTATTGAATTCTATTATTTTAATTAATGAATATTAATAAAAAAAACATCACATAAATTTACTTCAAAAATGAAAAAAATGATTCCTCAAAATTATTGTGTCAGAGATTACAACATTGTCAAAAGAAACACCTTCAAAATTAATAGCATATGGTTCCAAATTCCTAGCAAAGTCTTCTAAATGAATAGCGCATAGCCCCAAATCGCTAGCAAAGTCAACAACTTTGAAAATATTTGTATGGTCCACGTTTGAAATATTGCAAATTCTTCCTTTGCATGAAGCAAATGAAAATTATACAAAATTATCATGTTAAGTTATTTTATTGAGTTTTATTTTTAAATTTAAAATTTTATAATTGTATGCTATATTAGTTTGTAGTGAAAGTCTATACATTTTTTTTTGTAAGAGTGGCATTTTTTCTTCTAAATCCGTTCAATCTTACAATATTTTACAACATAACATCGGCCTTGTTTTCGTTTTTATGTTTTTTTTCTTCTTCTATCATTTGTGTTTTATAAACAAAAATAAGGAAAAGTTTGAAAACAAAAATTGTTTTTATATTAGTGTAAAATAAGTAGTTCAAGATTTCTATGAGTAGTTGGATAGGCAAAAATCCAAAAAAATCGATTCACTTGATTTGATTTCAGTTTCTCTATAAATTTTGATTTAAATAATTTTATATTATATTTTTTATTTTTAATAATATTTTTGGACCTACGCATTTTATGGTTGCACTTTTTTGGTATCATTTCTTACTTTTGCATTTTATATTGACAACTATGAAAAATGCAAGAAGACTATTGATGTATGTATATATATATATATATATATATGTATGTATGTATGGCTCAAGCTCAATGAAAGTGGAAAAGGCCCAGGAAGGCCCAATAATGAGGGTCAACCTCAATAGCCCATTTCAAAAGGTTATAAAGGAGGAATAATTATTTGGTGGTCTCTCTGAGTGATTTGAGATATTTTAAATAAGTGTATTTTTTTTTTTATAAAAAGATGTGTAAAAAAGTAGAGAGAAGATATTGATTGATGTGGTTCAAAAAAGATAAAAATATGAACTTATTTAGTATATACCAAACAAGGCCAAATTATCAAATTCTCTGTTAAAAAGCCAATAAAAAGTATAGAGTTTAACTTATTTAATTTATAAATATCAAATTAAGACACTACATCGATTCGTCCCAAGATTATCAAACAAATTTTCCATAAAGGAGACCTCAATTGATCAGAAGAATACCAAATTGGTCTGCCAATTAACAAAGGTTAACAAAGCCCACTCTTGACCTCACCGAGTCACTGTGGTCCACGGATTATAGAATGATCAGCTTATGTTATATGCTCACAATAGTAAGGAAAAATTCTTCATAATAGCGACATAGCATGTTGTGATTGGAGGAGAGATTAATAGAGTAATTATAGAAGTCTTATATACATATCCAATCATATTATAAAAGTACATTCTACTCTCAACTCTTTGATTATCATGTTTTTTAAACATTGTTTTAATTTGACTGTCACAAGCTCTTAAAAAATACGCTTATCATTTATTTAAAATCTCAATAGAAAAAAAGTGCAACTAATCACTTTCGAAGTCAAATTCATATTCTCCCTATCTGGTCTATGGATTGCCAATTTGCTAATACCATCAAAGTATAAACTGAAATCAAATCAAACTTTGAGGTTGAGAGGGTAATTTATATACGAATTGGGCCGAGTTGGGCCTTTATGGGCCTCAGTACGAAGGGCTGAGTAAAGAGGTCATAAGGTTACTCCGGTCTTAAAGAGGCTTAAAGTTAGCCCGGTCTCAAGCCCAGAAGGTAGACCGGTCTGAGGGACTCTTGATGTTAGTCCGGTCGAAGGACGCTTTGTAGTTAGACCGATTTAAGGATGCTTTGAACTTATACCGGTCATGGCACAGTGAAACAAGGTTGGTCTAAACCGTGGTAAAAGATAGTTCGGTTTTGGGCATACGTGGTTTGTTGAAAACTATGGACAGAGAACCGAACTAGGTATGGTTCGGCTAAGCATAGTCGTGATTACTTCGGTCGTATGGTAGGTCGGCCATGGAAGAACCATCTCACTTGGTTTAAGCAGTGAGGGGGGGTTGAAGGATAAGCATTGTCCTTCAGGAGTATGAATCCTAGGAGGACTCTGCATGGAGGAGTAAAAGTCCTACTAGGATTGTGCCACGCAAAACCTATAAAAGCTCACAAACATCACCTATGGAGAGGTAACACAACTTTGATTCTCGAATTTACAGAGCTTCTTGTCTACTTGTCTGTTTTTCTGACTTAGGCATCGGAGGGGTTTCCGGCACACACCCGCCGGCTAGCTCACGTTTGTGTTTTCAGGGAGTAAAGCAACGTCGTAAGGAGGAGCGCAGACTTGATCAATAGGATTATACGAGAAGGTTTATTTCTTTCCCGTACAATTGGCGTCGTCTGTGGGAATTCAGACAAGAACAAAACCTCTTGATCAAGCTTTACCTCTTTAGGAACAATAGCGCAAAATGAAGATTTACCACAGTCCGCCATCGACGGGCAAACACCAGATGGGGGTGCAAGGTGTGAAGGACTACCTTCTATCCCTCTCATGGCGGACTTAGAGCCCCAACGACATAACCCCAGGAGGGATACTAGGGGGAGGCAGACTAACAACCCCCGTCACTCTCGTTCACAATGTCTTGACAGGCAAAGGCGGAGGATTGATCCTCAAGTTCTGGAGGACCGCGTGAAGGAGCAAGACAAATTAATAAGGAAGATGGCGGCGGACATGGAGACCTTGAAGCGCCAGATGAAGGAAAAAGGAGTGGCGACAAGAGAGGGGCACAAAAACAAGACGCCCCCTCGCCGCTCAGAAGACCATGGAAGGCATTCCACACCATCACAAGCAGAGAGTAGAAGCCTCAGGACAGGCGATACTCAGTCTAGAACCCCCAGAACTCGTTACTCCAGGTCTGAGAGAACGAGATCATTGAGGTCTTACACAGAGGGAAGTACCTACCGACCCTCACACTCTCACCAAACATCATCCAAACAGACGGAGTTGCCAAGATCATCCGATTTGCGGATCATGCTGGAAGAAAAGGCACGATGGAAGGAGGACACCAGGGCGCGCGACCCTCGTAGAGTTTCTGCCCTTCAACGATTGGCTCCTCGATCGCATGGAAGCGTCGAGGTTAGAATGCCATTACCACGTCCTGCCTACGAACCGACGGACAAAGCAGTAGCAAGGCTGCAGACCTCGCCGTTCGTTCCGGCAATTGAAAACGCGCCCTTACCTACAAGCTTCCTTCAGCCCAAATTCACTATGTACGAGGGGAAGACGGACCCCTACATTCACCTAAGCCACTTCCGCCAGGTTATGGCGGTATATCGGCGAAATGAGGCTCTAATGTGCATCCTCTTCCCGTCAAGCCTTGGCGATCTAGGCTTGACTTGGTTTGAAAAACTTCTAGAAGGCAGCATAGCCTCCTGGGCGCAATTGGCGGAGGCGTTTGTTACAAGGTTCAGAACAAACACCAAAACCCCGGTGGAGATTAACTAGCTACTCTCCATCGACATGGGCAAAAAAGAGACATTAAGGTCCTACAATAGTCGCTACTGGAAGACATTCAACCAGATTGGGGATTGTCCCACCAATCTCACCATTGCACAATACAAGAGAGGCCTTCCGGTCGGGAACAGACTAAGGGACTCGATCACCATGACACCACCCCTCACCATGGAAGCCTTGATGGAAAGAGTGCATCAGCACATCAGGGTAGAAGAGGATGGCGCACGTGTCAAAACAAAATCTGGCACGACCACAGTACCAGAGAAGAAGGCCTCAGCAAGGGTCAAGGCGGTAGACCGTCCAAGCAAAAACAGATGAGGCAGACGAGACAACGAAGAGGACCAGGATAAAAGATGGTTGAGAGTCCGCACTGCCATAACCACGGTCTTCAAGAAACCGATCTACCGAATTCTAAGTGAAATACGGGATGAGCCTTTCGTCAGATGGCCAGCTAAGCTTGGGGAAGCTCAGAAGGACTATGACGAAAGATCACGGTGCACCTTCCACAAAGAAAAGGGGCACCGCACTGAAAATTGCACGCCATTGAGACAGCACCTGGAGGAGTTGGTGGCAGTAGGTCACCTAGATAAATACATTGAAGGAGGGGCCCAACCAACCCCCCAGGACCATAACAACCCCAACGGAATACCAATCGACGCCCCACCTCAAGGCGTTATCAATGTGATACGTGGAGTTTTCGAACCTGAGCGTGTATACGAGCTTAGAGGATCAATCAAAAAGGCTGAGCACTTAAGAGAGGTACAACGTGCCCAACCTGCCATCAAGAAGGGGAAGACAGAGGCCACGAACGTCATGTCTTTTTTGGATAAGGACTTGGCAAGGATATATTGCCCTCACAATGATGCCTTGGTTGTCATTCTCCGAGTCAAGGATTTTGACGTCAAGCGGATTTTGATAGACCAAGGCAGTTCATGTGAAATAATGTACTACGACACCTTTAAACAGTTGAAGTTACAAGATAAAGACTTGGCACCTGCCGTATCTCCCTTGATTGGATTCAACTCCATGCCAGAATGGCCCGTTGGCAAAATAATCCTCTCAATCAAGGCATGAAGCGTCACGAAACAAGTGGAGTTCTGGGTATTAAAGGTCCCCTCCACTTATAACATCATCTTGGGCAGAACATGGCTGCATGCCATGCGATCGGTGGCGTCATCCTACCACCAAGTAATGCGGTTCCCCAACGACACCGGTGTAATTGAAGAAGTCTATAGAGATCAGATTATGTCCAAGCAATGCTTTATCACGGTGAATGGCAGCTGCACTGCCAAAAGATGCGTTCATTCGGTGGAAGAACCTGAGAGCAATGAACTGTTCGCAGATGTAGGCAAAGCAACTAATCAAAAAGCAGTGGAAGACTTGGTAGAGGTAAGAATAAATGAAAAGAACCCGGATAAGTTCTTTTTGCTCGGTTCATCGTTGTCCAGCACTGAGAGATTAGAGGTCTTGGAATTTTTAACCTCTAATATCGAAGTGTTTGCCTGGACACCATACGACATGCCAGGCATTGATCCCAACTTCATCTGTCACCAACTCAATGTCCACCTATCCGCCAGACCAATCATTCAACGCACCCGTAGATCGGCACTCCATCATGCCGAGATAGTGGCAGAAGAAGTAGGAAACCTGCTGAAGGCAGGAGCAATCAGAGAGATGCACTACCCAAGATGGATCTCCAACACAGTCGTGGTGCCAAAGAAGAATGGCAAGTGGCGTGTCTATGTCGACTATAAAACAGTCAACAAGACATGCCCGAAAGACAGCTTTCCTCTACCACGGATAGATCAACTGGTCGACCTAACGGCGGGGCACAACCGACTTAGCTTTCTGGATGCATACAGAGGCTACCATCAAATCGCCATGCATTAACCAAACCAGGAGGTCACATCTTTTACAACTCCAAGAGGACTATACTGTTACAAGGTCATGCCCTTTGGCCTAAAGAACGCAGGGGCAACATTCCAACGAATGGTCACAAAGATGTTTGAACCATTGTTAGGCAGAACAATGGAAGCTTACATCGACGACATGGTGGTCAAGAGCAAGGATGAGAATGACCATCTCAAGGACCTTGGCGAGATGTTTGAGATCCTAAAGAAGCACAAGTTGCGCCTCAATGCGTCCAAGTGTGCATTCGGAGTAGGATCTGGCAAATTCCTAGGCTTCCTTGTGACCAACTGGGGTATAGAAACAGACCCCTCCCAGATCAAAGCAATCTAGGATTTGGAGAGACCAAACTCAGTAAAAGAAGTGCAGCATCTCACCAACATGGCAGCTGCGCTCAATCGGTTCATAAGCCGGTCATCGGACAGACTACGACCATTCTTCCATGCACTAAAAGCCAAGTTCGAATGGGACGAAGAATGTGACCAAGCTCTGGAAAGCTTGAAAGAATACATGTCTTCTCCACCATTGCTGGTCACCCCAATACCTGGAGAAGAACTCTTCCTGTACCTGGTAGTCTCTCAGCACGCAATTAGCGCAGTGTTGGTCCATGCGGAAGGAATTCAACATCTGCCCATCTATTATGTCAGCAAGACATTGCTGGGAGCCGAAACAAGGTATTTGCCACTGGAAAAACTGGCATTGGCCTTGATGATGGCTTTAAGGAAGTTGTCGCACTACTTTCACGCCCACACCATAGTTGTCCTCACAACTTTCCCATTAAAAGCTCTGTTTGAGAGGGCAAACTTTTCTGGGCGAATCTTGAAATGGGCAGTTGAGTTAGAACAATTCGACATCAAGTTCCAACCCAGGACCGCAATAAAGGCCCAAGCTTTGGCAGACTTTGTCACAGAATTCACCCCAGAAAGTCATCATATCTGCCTAGTCGACCTGACTGATACAACCAAACCAGGAATAGAAATTGACGCCGGAATAGCGCAACCCCTGGTGCAGGATATTCAGTCAGACCCCATGGCAGACCAGAGTAAAGACAGCAAGGAAGAAGCAAACCATACTACACCAAGCCAAGACTCACCAACAAATAAAGACTTGGTACAATCAGATAACGAGGGGCAGACAGCAAGCATGGACCTTGAAGAAAACACCAGCAACATTCTTGACCGCATAACATCATCTGCCCCTCCACTTGCTGAAAGTTGTTCGTTGGTGAGATGTGGAAGCTCTTTATGGATGGAGCATCCAACCGGCATGGTGCAGGACTTGGCATAGTCCTCATCTCACCAGACGGCCTGGTTGTGGAGCAAGCAATCAACCTTGGCTTCCCAGCATCAAACAACGAAGCGGAGTATGAAGCACTTCTTCCAGGACTCAAATCAGCGTTCTACATGAAGGCCACCGAATTAATGGTCTATAGTGACTCACAGCTGGTAGTAAACCAAATTTCTGGCGACTATGAAGCAAAGGATGACAGAATGGCCAAGTACCAAGAATTGGTCAGAACAAAGATCAAGAAATTTAAAGTAGTAAGGATAGAACAGATTGGCAGGGAGGAAAACAGCAGAGCAAACGAGCAGGCTTCGCTTCAATGGCAGATACATCCATGCCTCATCCATTGCTCATCGACTACTTCCCAAGACCGAGCATTGAAGACCCCAAAGTAGAAGAGATATGTTGCGCCGAACTAGGCCCCTTATGGATGGATCCCATCATACTGTTCTTAAAAGATGGCGTCTTACCGTAAGAAAAGAAAGAAGCCAACAAAATTAGAGCAAAGTCGCAGCGATTTTGACTCTCCCCATCCATGGCATTGTACAAAAAGTCATTCTCTGGACCTTATCTAAAGTGTGTTCACCCCAGCAAAGTGGAAGCATTCTTGTTCGAGATACATGAAGGTGTGTGCGAAAGCCACCAAGGAGGAAAATCATTAGCTTACAGAGCCATTTCACAAGGATATTGGTGGCCATACATGCAGGCAGACTCGGAGAAGTATGTGAAGAAGTGCGAGAAATGTCAGAAGTTCGCACACCAAATACATCAACCAGCCAGAGAGCTCCTACCATTGACTAGCCCATGGCCCTTCGCAATGTGGGGCTTGGATATAGTAGGACCACTCCCAACAGCACCCGGAAACAGGAAGTTCTTTCTCGCAGCAACAGACTACTTCACAAAGTGGGTGGAAGCAGAGGCATTGGCATCAATCAAGGAAAAAGATGTGAAGAAGTTCGTCTGGCAGAATATCATTACACGGTTCGGCATACCCAAGGCACTAATATCTGACAATGGCACTCAGTTCGACGGTAAAATTTTTAGAGGCTTTTGTGAAGAATACAAGATAGAATTCTACAATTCTACACCAGCATATCCTCAAGCAAATGGCCAAGCAGAAGCATCAAACAAGGTTGTCTTGGATAGACTGAAGAAAAGGTTAGAGAAGGCAAAAGGCAAGTGGGCGGAGGAACTTCCTCATGTTTTATGGGCTTACCGCATCACACCTCGACGATCAACAGGAGAAACACCATTCTCCTTAGCCTACGGCATGGAAGCAGTAATTTCACTGGAAGTTGGCCTCCCCATAATTAGAAGCGAAAATTTTGATCCAGACTTAAATGGAGAAGCCATAGCATTAGAGCTTGACTTTGCCGAAGAAAGAAGAGAAAGAGCACTAGTCCACATTGCCTCATATCAGCAAGAGTTATCCAGAAAATACAACAAAACAGTGCATCCAAGGCAATTCAAGATCGGAGATTGGGTGCTGCGCAAAGTGATGGGAAGCACCCTGGTGCCAGGAGATGGCAAGCTAGGGCCTAATTGGGAAGATCCTTACAAAGTGGTTGGGTTAGCAGGCAAAGGGGCATACCACCTAGAAGATAAGGACAGCAAAGCAATCCCTAGGCCATGGAACACTGCCAATCTCAAGTTAGTTTATTTTTAGCTTTCCTCTTTCAAACATGTGTAATTTTTTCTTTCCTCAATAAAACAAGTCGATGCTTTTCAGCATAGTTGTTTTCTGTAAAAGTTAGTTTTAGTGAAGTCAGGAACATTACAAACATTTTATTCTAAGCTGGCTGAAAAAACCAACTTAGAGGTTGGCTGGACTAAACCAACACCCCTCCTAAGCCCAGGATAAGGATCCAGGCTACAGGACGTTTGGTCGGAATAACCAAACACTTTACTTTAGGTTGGCTGGAAAAACCAATCTAAAGGTTGGCTGGAAAAACCAACACCCCTCCTAAGCCTAGGATAAGGATCCAGGCTGCAGGATGTTTGGTCGGAATAACCAAACACTTTACTTTAGGTTGGCTGGAAAAACCAATCTAAAGGTTGGCTGGAAAAACCAACACCCTTTCTAAGCCCAGGATAAGGATCCAGGCTGCGGGACGTTTGGTCGGAATAACCAAACACTTTACTTTAGGTTGGTTGGAAAAACCAATCTAGAGGTTGGCTGGATCAAACCAACTCTAAGTACTCTTTAGTCGAAATCATGACATCGGCTAAAAGAGTGGTTAGCTGGACTAAACCAACTCTAAATACTCTTTAGCCGAAGTAAGGACATCGGCTAAAGAGTGGTTGGCTGGATTAAACCAACTCTTGGTACTCTTTAGCCGAAATAATGACATCGGCTAAAAGAGTGGTTGGCTGGATTAAACCAACTCTAAGTACTCTTTAGCCGAAGTAAGAACATTGGCTAAAGAGTGGTTGGCTGGATTAAACCAACTCTTGGTACTCTTTAGCCAAAGTGAGGACATCGACTAAAAGAGTAGTTGGCTGGATTAAACCAACTCTAAGTACTCATTAGCCGAAGTCAGGATATCGGCTAAAGAGTGGTTGGCTGGATTAAACCAACTCTTGGTACTCTTTAGCCGAAGTGAGGACATCGGCTAAAGAGTGGTTGGCTGGATTAAACCAACTCTTAGTACTCTTTAGCCGAAGTAAGGACATCGGCTAAAAGAATGGTTGGCAAGTCAGCCTAGTCAGATTGATAAGCTAAGACCGGAATAAAGTATTTAAACCGGAATAACAGTTAGTGCAAAAGAAGATGATTTTCATTATTCAAGTTCAAAGCGATTACATGGGAGGGGCTCCCAGCCCGGTTACAAGTCGAAGCAAAAAGAAAAAAAAGAAAAAATACAAAATCAGTTAAAAAGGTCATCTATTTCGACATCCAGCTCGGCATCAACCCGAAGTCCGGTTTCAGACGGAATTACAGTTTGAGTTGGGAGCTCGGTCTCGGCCTGGAGCTCGGTTTCAGCTGGTTGCTCAATGGTCAGATCTTCTACCGTAGGCTCCGCCCGAACTGATTGGTTAGCTGGAACATTGTCAACCGGAGTGTCAGTTGGCTCATTCTCTTCATCATCGTCGTCAGACGCTTCAAGGAATTGCTTCTGAAGATCGGCTGCATACTCCGCCAGTGAGGCCAAAATAAAATATTGAGGAGCATTGTAGACCTCGGTGTTGGGACCACAACCGAGCTGCTCCACGGCACCCCTCCAGCCGCACTTGAAGAACAAGTCCTTCGCAGCTTCACATTGCTGGATGTATGCAGCTTCGCCTTCCTTGAAGCCCTTCAGCTCGGCGTCTTTAGCTTTCTTCTTCAAAACTTTTATTTTGGCGTCCTTAACACCCTCAAGTTTCGCCAGCTCCCGCAAATACTTGTCTTTCATCTCGGTTAGCGTTCTTTGTTTGTCGGTATTAGTCGAGATAACTAGTCCAGTTAGACGAGTTATCTCGGCCTCCAGCTCGGCCGTCCTCTGTTGGGATTGATTTAGTTTGGCAGTCTTGGCCTCGGCTTCCGCCATGGCTTGCCTAGTTGTTTTCCTTAGCTCCAACACTCGCCTGTGAGTGATATTGTTTTTCTGAATGGCCTGCAAAAGAATTGTTTCTTTTTAACCGAGCTAAAACTTGGAAGAATTAGAAAGATCGAATAAACCTACTTACCAGAATCATTGATTTCGTTGAAGACCGGATGGACTTCAGTTCGGTGTTCAGTTGATTGTGGTAGTGCTCCATGTCTTTTGGAAGACACACACTATTGGCCAAATTGAAGGCCAGTACGTGATCCTTCTCTGCGACCACCGAGTCAGTGTCCTGGATATCTCGGTTTTGAAAAGTGAGCTTGGGTGCCCACTTGGAAGTGCTAGATTGGTCGGATCGCTCCGGCTGAGGGCTCGGTGGAAGGCTTGGTGGCGGAAGAATGGTCTTATCTTCGTCCACAAGGCGCTGCTCGGTTTGGCTAGTCCGGGCACGCTTGTTCACCCGAGATGTTGAAGGCTTTTGAGATGGTAGGGCCACCACGGCTTCTTGTGTTTGGTTTGGTGGTGGTACCTCGGCCCTGTTTGTCTCGGTCAAGAGGGCCCTGACTCTGTTTCTCTTGGCCATTTCTTCATCAGCGGTCAGTGGGATTAGTCTAATTTGTGGCAAGGTTGGGTCTAGTTCGGGGCGTCCTCCAACAGAAAGTCAGTTACTCTGGCTTTTTGGCGACCGCTGTAACGGTATGTCGGCTCAAAATTAAGAAGTTTGGCCCAATTTCTTTCTGGAAAATGAAGTACGGCACGAATAGTGTTCAGATTGGGATAACTGTACAAGGATTGAAGATGGGTTGAATCTGCATAAGGAAGACAAACTGTTAGTTCGGTTCAGGAGTAGGTAACCGAAATAAAACAAAGCATGCCAACAAACCGAAGTAATTATACCAGGTTCGCATTTATTCCAGTTTATACTTCGGCCAGGGATCTGGGCTTCCTGGTCTTCAAAATTGCCAGACACCCAGAAAAAGTCATCATCATTCAAGTCTTTGTCTGGTGTGTCTTTTATTATTTTTTCTCGACGGCGGCGTATTCTAAGATAGTAAACCTAGCCATCTTCTTTTGACCCTATAGAGTACTGGTGGAAGATTTCGGCTATGCCCATTATAATGCGGTATGAGTTGGTGGAAAGCTGGGTTGGGCATATTCTCGTTTGCCTAAGGAATTCACAAATTAAGGGTTGGACTGAAAATCTTAGTCCGGTTTCTATTTTTGATAAAAGGGTAAAGGGTACAAAGCCCTGGTTTCCCCAAGGTATGACATTTTTTTCGGCTAAAGTTAGGTGGACATCGTCAGGGATGTTATAATCCCTTCGGAATTCGGCCAAGCCACCCGGAGTGTTTATTAAAAACCTATACTTCCCCATTTATTTTATAAGTTATGAATAAATTAAAAGTTGTGTTAGCCCGGTCGAAGAGTGGTGCTGTGTAGCTCGGTTGAGCGCCCAAAGGAAACCTAAGTCTGCAAAGTGAAAAACAAAGGTGTTAAGCACAGTTTGCTGGACTGTGCTACAAAATAATAAGCAAGAAAAAAAGTCCTACTTCGGCTATGTAGGATGTTACAAGTTCTATCTCGGTTTCAACAAGGTGCTTGGTAGCTCGGATGGATTAGTAGGTAATGTTAGACTGGTTGAGCGCCTAGGGGCAGCTTTCTGAGTTTGGTCTAAAAACTAAGAAAGCTGGTTTAGTCCCAAAGACCTAGATCGGTCGAAATTAAGGTTTCCCAGTATGCTAAGTGCAGACTTAGTTCGGTTGGATACCTCGGCTAAGGTCTATCAAGAAGTGGTTTGACTTATTGAAACTACTGGTACCAACATGGAGTACTAGTTCAGTTAAGTAGTCTGATAGCATGACATTGACTACAAACTACTTTTTAGTTCAGCTATATGGTAATTGTGGATCAAACCAAGTGTTCTGCAGACTGCTTCATGAAGTTCATGGGGTTCTTATGAAGTTTTTCCCAAAAAACGCAAGGTAGAGCAAGAAAATATGTTTTGCAAAAACAGAAACAGTGTGCCAAGAGTGAAAGAAAGCAAATGCAAAGACCACAAAAGCAAAACAGGTTTGAAAAACTTACCAGGTAAAGAGAAGGAAATGGAAGTAGAAAATAGTAGCGAGCACGAGCTTCACAGTTGCAAAGGATGGAGAACAATGGAGGCAAAATGAGAGTAGAAAGAGTGAATGGTGTAAGTGATTCAAAAACAAAGGGTTGTTTTGTGGAAAAAGAAGGGGCAAAAGGCGGGAACTGTTCAAATTTTGCGGAGTACGAGGGCGGCGCGACAGCTGCAGTAAGCCAATACCAGCATGCCACGTGTCATAGGGATAAGAATCGATTCAGTTTCTGTGATTGAAGAGACGTTGTGACCGGACAAGCACAACTCGGCTTAAGCTTAGCTCGGTTGGGAGGGTTAAAAGTATATAGCTCGGCTTTAAAGGCTTTAGAGTTTTAGCTCGGCTGGAAAGGCTAAAGGGTTTTTAGCTCGGCTGAAAAGGTAAAACTTTAGCCCGGTTTATAGACAGGTAATCCCTATCATGCTATGCAGATGGAATTAAGGGGCAATTGAGAGGGTAATTTATATACGAATTGGGCCGAGCTGGGCCTTTATGGGCCTCAGTACGAAGGGCTGAGTAAAGAAGTCATAAGGTTACTCCGGTCTTAAAGAGGCTTAAAGTTAGCCCGGTCTCAAGCCCAGAAGGTAGACCGGTCTGAGGGACTCTTGATGTTAGTCCGGTCGAAGGACGCTTTGTAGTTAGACCGGTTTAAGGATACTTTGAACTTATACCGATCATGGCGCAGTGAAACAAGGTTGGTCTAAACTGTGGTAAAAGATAGTTCGATTTTGGGCATACGTGGTTTGTTGAAAACTATGGACAAAGAACCGAACTAGGTATGGTTCGGCTAAGCATAGTCGTGATTACTTCGGTCGTATGGTAGGTCAGCCATGGAAGAACCATCTCACTTGGTTTAAACAGTGAGGGGGGGTTGAAGGATAAGCATTATCCTTCAGGAGTATGAATCCTAGGAGGACTCTGCATGGAGGAGTAAAAGTCCTACTAGGATTGTGCCACGCAAAACCTATAAAAGCTCACAAACATCACCTATGGAGAGGTAACACAACTTTGATTCTCGAATTCACAGAGCTTCTTGTCTACTTGTTTGTTTTTCTGACTTAGGCATCGGAGGGGTTTCCAGCACACACCCACCGGCTAGCTCACGTTTGTGTTTTCAGGGAGTAAAGCAACGTCGTATGGAGGAGCGCAGACTTGATCAACAGGATTATACGAGAAGATTTATTTCTTTCCCGTACAGAGGTGTTACTAAATGATCATATAAAAAAGGGCAATAAAAACTAACAAAAAGAAAAAATAAAATCTAATTGGAAGGGAAAATTGAAAGAGAGTGTTTTTCAATACAACAAGAAACAGGGGTGATTCTATTTATATCAAAAAAATCATTCAACACGCTTAATTTTTCAGTATTCTTTATTAAATTAATTATGCTTATAATTTACTTTCAGTACATCCTATGTGTTTTTCACAAATTACACTTCAAGATAAAACTATAATTTATGATACACTTAAATAATAAATAAATCAAAAACCCTAAATTACACAATTTTAAAGAAAAATTAAAAACTCTTAAATAAATTTCTTAAATAAATCTTCCATGCCTGTGCAACCTCTTCAACACCCTTGACTTGTTGAAATCTCTCAGCACTAATAAAAAGGTAGACCAACATCACAATTGGTTTTCATTCTACATATTGATAAGCAAAGCAAAAGCAACATAAAGATAATGAGTGAATCGTTTACTAATCAATCAAGCAGCAAAAATTTTGCTAACAACCACTTTTTGTGGCCGACCGGCAACCAGTGAATTTTTGTGCAAGTGTGATCCTGTGTTGGAACAGAGGCAATCTAGAAGTTGGTGCAATTTTCCAAGATCAAATGAGTGCAAACAGAGGCATCCAATGGCAAGGCAAGAGTATTTTCTGGAGGAAGCAACCGAGCATGCATGCATCCCTCGTCCCTCGAGGCCGTTTAAATTGCTTTACTAGTTAGTTAGTGTAGCTAATCATTCGATTCATTTTGTAATATTTTAATTAACTTAACATAGCTAGTTATTCAATTATGTTGTAATAATTATTTTAGCTTAGTGTAGCTTAACTTGTTCATTCGGACTCTCCTTCGCGAAGGCACAATGTTGTAATAAGTGTGCATGTGTGTGTATATTTTCCAACTCCATGTTTTTCTCCATTTTATTTAACCGCTTTCAATGGTTAGTTTAGGGTCATTTTCAATTAGCATACCTTATGCTTGCATGTTTACATCATTCATTTGTCTTGTATGCACCGAGGCTTGGTGCATCATTCAAACTGCATCGCAATTTCAATACTTATTTGAATACGTGTTTCAAAGCATGTTATTAGAGTGTTGTAAATCATATGCCATCTTAGTAGCCGGGCCTATTAATTTCATGTTGCATGTGTTGCATTAGGCATTTTAACATAGTGAGGATCTTGCATTGTTTCTAACTAGCTTTTGTTTTGGCTTGGAGTACTCGATGAGCTCTTGCGCTTTAGCATGTTTGCATGAGTGTGATTGCTGTATTACTATGTAGCATGCTTGCCATGAGGCAATTTGCTTAAGTGATTAAACTGCATGAATGCCTGTGGATGAAGGCCTTATTACTTGAATTGGAACAATTTGATAAATGTGAGTTTTAAGCCCACTTTGCGAAGTGGCAAATCATGTTTCAAGCCCATCATGTTTGATGGCAAATCCGCGTTCTAGCCCACTTGAGGGTGGCAATTTCAAACCATTTTTTGAAAACAAACATGAGTTGTTTTGTTCCAATTCATGCGATTTAGTCTATACTTGTTTGCGCGCGTCATATAGTAAAGTTAGCTAAATAACCAGAATAAGAACACATGAGATTTATAAAACAACAAATCATGATAGTAGAGGCCGATCTTTGATCAGGCGAGTGAGGGTGCTCATTTCAGGACCTTTCTTTCTCGTACCCAAGTTCCTGAGCCGAGGCAACTTTGGTGATGACGGACACGTGGCCTTCGGCATGAGTCAGGGTTTCCTAAATTTTTCAAAAATAAAATATTTAGGTGGCGACTCTGTAATCTGGAAAAGCAGTCCAGTTTTGGCATTATTTGATTTCAAATCGATTTTCCAAAAATGATTTGCCGGGTTGGACTCTTTGGTGTTTATCAGTTTCACATTGCACTTTGTGAGATTAGATTCAGAACCGTGACAGGAGTCCGAAATGTAGGACCAATTCAACCTCTCTGAAAGGGGGCACAAAGAAAGTCGAGTCTACACTCATCTACTTGGCCATCCACCTCAAGTCATACGCCGAGCTAACTTTCACGCACGGCCTCATGACTTGCTTAGTCGGTGCGTCAATTTTTCGGCCCGCCTTTTCAAGACTGTCACCGGTCTTATCATAGACACGTGTCCGCTGTTCATTGGTCTTGTGCGGCCAACCTAGCCGCCCTACGCCATCTCTTCAGTTTCAAATTTTGGCGCCTCTTCTCCTCCTATACACACATGGTATGCCCCCTTCTCATTCCTTCCACTACTATTCATCTTCTTTCTCAGACGACACAGCGATCCTGAACTACAATGTAACCACCCCTACTTTTTGCATTGTTTGCCCATGTCGAAGCATCCCTGTAGTGGATTTGGCCTCGCCGTTGTCGCGTGGAAGCATCCCTCTATCTGGAACTCTGATTCTCACTCCCAAATCCATAAGTCCTTTAAATTCTCTCTGTCGTTCTTACTGTTCTTCATGTTCTTGGGCTTGCCACGTTCTTAGATTCAACTCACATAGTTGAGTTTAGGGTATGATGACAGTAGGTCTCAAGGCTTCGAATGAAGTTAGGCTAAGGCTTTTTTCCAATGTGATCGTAAAAGCTGCCTTTGACACTGTTCATCATCTTCTGTGATGAACATGTCAGAATTTGGGACCAATTGGGCTACAAACCTTCGTTTGATCCAAAACCATAAGTGAACCGAGCAAGTTCCATGTTTATACGACTTAAGTGAGAACTGAGTTAATAAACGCGTTGGGCCGCTTGACCGGGCTAATATCTGGCCTGCTTGGGTGACTGAGCTGTTGAGTTCACCCATCGAGACCAAGGTGCCATTGTGCCTAAAGTGACCAGGCTGAAGTCAAGCTCGTTTACGCTCCAGTGCTATCACTCACACTTGGTTTTTAATTGTAGAGTCCTAGGGGACCAGACACCAACACAAAGGCTCTCAAAGACCAAGCAGCCACCGTGTAAAAATTTGCAAACCGAACACTGCCATGCTGAACAAGCCAGCCTCCCATGGGGTGCTACCGCTTCCTTGTTAATACGCTGGGCGCGTTGGCCATGTTCTAATAGGAGTGAGGGACTCCTATTTCTAGGCTGGCCATGCAGTCTCAGGATTGTGCGCGCACTACCTCTGCTGTCCTCTCCTGGACAGGTGGCAGTGCTCGCCTCTCACCACCTTACGCGTGTAAAGGCCTAATCCTCCAACCAGTACATGCAGAACTGCCAAACGGTATTGACGTGTTCTTGGAGCAGATTTCCTCTCCCTCACACCATTGGCCCAGGTGGCACACTCAACCGGAGTACCGCGACCGACTTATTCCTTGTGGAGAATTGCCACCACAGATAGCACAAATGAGATATGTATCGCCGACCTGTCCCTTGGCAAGGGGCAAGAGTGTGATGCTCATGGCCGAGTTGCGTAGGACCGGTCAGTCCTGGTTGACCGGCCGCGAGGCATGCCGGTCTTTCCCCGTTCTACCTTCATTCCTGGTTATATGAAGCTGGGCCATCTTGGCTGACGGGTTGGAGGCATGCCGACCCTCGCCTCGCCCTTAGTCTATCCCGAGCCGCTTTAGCTCGGTCACGTCAAATCACTGCACGTCCAGCCTAATGCCTTCCCAGTCATAGCTCGGTCAGGCCTCAATCCATGCCTGGTCGACGAATCTCTTCGGATGTACACGACAGGTCGGGGGCCGCGCCAACTGAGAACACAGCTCGGCACCGCGAGATTTTGATCAACCTGCGTTACCATAGCTCGGCCGTACAATCCGGCCCAAATCTCCCCTCTCACTATTTATAATAAAATCACTAATGGATGGTTTTGCAAGAATCTTTGACTGAGACCACTGACTTCAATATTAAAAATAATATAAGAAAGAAAACTTAAAATTAAATACTACTTTAATTAAGCAATTGTTTAAAAATGAAAAATATAATTTTAAGTTAGAATAGTGCTTTGAAAACAAGACTTTTTAAAAACAAATTGAATTTGATAAGAAGTTGAAGACACTTGAGTCGAGAAATTTTATTTTCAGTAAATTAAAAAAAAATTCTTTCCATCAATTTTTAAATGACCATTTTCATCCCATATTACTGAATATCTTCATCATTTGATATTTATCACGTTATTTTCAAAAACTTAAAATAAGTGTTGAATTCTATTATTCTAATTAATAAATATCAATAAAACATACATCACATAAATATACTTCAAGAATGAAAAAATGATTTTCAAAATTATTTGTGTCAGAGATTACAACATTGTCAAAAGAATTACCTTCTAAATGAATAGCATATGGCTCCAAATTCCTAGCAAAGTCTTCTAAATGAATAGCACATAGCCCCAAATCGCTAGCAAAGTCAACATCTTTGAAAATATTTATATGGTCCACATTTGAAATAGAGAAATATTTGAGGGTCACAAAAAGTATGACTTAAATTGTTTAAAATTGTCAAAATCAAATTCTTCCTTTGCATGAAGCAAATCAAAATTATACAAAATTATCATGTCAATTTATTTTATTAAATTTTATTTTTAAATTTTAAATTTTATAATTGTATGCTATGTTAGTTTGTAGAAAAAATTTATATCTTTTTAGTAAGGGTGGCATTTTTTCTTCTAAATCCATTCAATTTTACAATATTTTACAACATAACATAGGCCTTGTTTTCATTTTTATGTTTTTTTTCTTCTTCTATCATTTGTGTTTTATAAACAAAAATAAGGAAAACTTTGAAAACAACAATTGTTTTTATATTAGTGTAAAATAAGTAGTTCAAGATTTCTCTGAGTACTTGGATAGACAAAAATCGAAAAAAAATCGATTCACTTGATTTGATTTCGGTTTCTCTATAAATTTTGATTCAAATAATTTTACACTATATTTTTCATTTTTAATAATATTTTTGGACCTACGCATTTTATGGTTGCACTTATTTGGTATCATTTCTTACTTTTGTTTTCTATATTGGCAACTATGAAAAATGCAAGAAGACTATTGATGTGTATATATATATATATGTATGTATGGCTCAAGCTCAATGACGGTGGAAAAGGCCCAGGAAGGCCCAATAATGAGGGTCAACCTCAATAGTCCATTTCAAAAGGTTATAAGGGAGGAGTAATTATTTGGCGGTCTCTCCAGGTCTTTTGGGATGTTCTAAATAAGTGTATTTTTTAATTTTTTATAAAAAAATGTATAAAAAAGTAAAAAAAAAAATATTGATTGATGTGATTCAAAAAAGATAAAAATATGAACTTATTTAGTATATACCAAATAAGGTCAAATTATCAAATTCTCTCTTAAAAAGCCAGTAAAAAGTATAGAGTTTAACTTATTTTAATTTATAAATATCAAATTAAGACACTACATCGATTCGTCCCAAGATTATCAAACAATTTTTCCATAAAGGAGACCTCAATTGGTCAGAAGAATACCAAATTGGTCTGCAAATTAACAAAGGTTAACAAAGCCCACTATTGACCTCACCGAGTCATTGTGGTCCACTGGTTAGAATGATCAACTTATCTTATATTATATGCTCACAATAGTAAGGAAAAATTCTTCATAATAGCGACATAGCATGCTGTGATTGGAGGAGAGATTAATAGAGTAATTGAAGTCTTATATACATATTCAATCATATTATAAAAGTACATTCTCTATTCTACTCTCAACACCTTGATTATCTTCTTTTTTAAGCATTGTTTTAATTTGACCGTCACAAACTCTTAAAAAATACAATTATCATTTATTTATGTAAGATTAGTTTGAGAGAGTGAGAGAAGCTATAGAGTGAGAGAGAGACTCTGAAATGTTTTTATTATATTGTGTGATTTACAAAGAGATGAAGGCTCTCTTTATAGAGAGAGAAAGGGGCATTGGATACCACCATTATCACCGAAAGCAAACACTACTCAATTAACAATATAATGAAGTCTGCTAAAGCTATGCTAAAGCTATTCTAACACCGAAAGCAATCATTATACAATATTCTAACAAAAGCAATCACTATACAATATTCTAACAGCCCCCCGCAAACTCAAGGAGGGAAAGCTTCAACCAAGTTGAGTTTGGAAACAAGATCATTGAAGCGGCCAGGAGGATGAGCCTTAGTGAAGATATCAGCGGGTTGATCGACTGAAGCAATAGGAAGAAGATGAACAGTTCCACAGGTGACATGCTGGCGAATAAAATGACAATCAATCTCAATATGTTTGGTGCGATCATGAAAAACATCATTGTGAGCAATCTGAATGGCACTCTGATTGTCACAGTAGAGAGGCGTAGGAGCAGATGAAGAAACACCCATATCAGCAAGGAGCCAGCGAAGCCAGAGAAGTTCTTGAGTAGTATCCGCAAGAGCTCGGTATTCAGCTTCGGTGCTAGAGCGGGCAGTGAGGGATTGTTTTTTGCTACGCCAAGCAAGAAGAGAATCCCCTAAGAAGAAACAGAAGCCCGTGGTGGAGCGTCGATCCGTAGGATCCCCAGCCCAATCAGCATCAGAAAAGGCACGTAGGTCAAGAGAGGAAGAAGCCGAGAAGTGAAGACCATGGAACATAGTGCCTTTGAGGTAGCGAAGGATACGGAGTAGAGCAGTATAGTGGGGAGTGCGAGGAGCCGACATGTACTGACTGACAATGTGAACAGCATAGGCAATGTCAGGACGAGTGACTGTGAGATAGACAAGACTGCCGACGAGCTGGCGATAAAGAGTAGCATCAGAGAGAAGAGTCCCATCGAGAGGAGTGAGACGAATCTGGGGATCAACCGGAGTAGAGGCAGTTTTGCAATCAGTAAGACCAGCTCGAGCCAGAAGATCGGATGCATATTTGGCCTGGGACAAATAGGAACCAGTAGAATCATGAGAGACTTCAAGGCCTAAGAAGTAGTTAAGAGTACCAAGGTCCTTCATCTCAAACTGTTGGTGGAGAAATTGTTTGAGGTGGAGAATACCAGCTTGATCATCACCAGTGATAATCATATCATCCACATACAGAAGAAGAAGAGTAGTACCATGAGAAGTAGTCCGTATAAAAAGAGCAGAGTCATAGGAGCTAGAGGTGAATCCGAAGTCATGAATGGTAGAACTGAACTTAGCAAACCAAGCACGAGGCGCTTGCTTGAGACCATAGAGAGCACGCTGTAGTTTGCAAACCTGATGAGGTTGAAAAGTGGACCCAGGTGGGGGTTGCATGTAGACCTCTTCAAGAAGATGACCATTGAGGAAAGCATTTTTGACATCCATCTGAAAGAGCCCCCAGTGGCGAGCAGTAGCAACAGCAAGTAAACTGCGAACAGAGGTAAGCCGAGCAACAGGAGAGAATGTCTCCTCATAATCAATGCCATATTCTTGGTTGAAACCCTTGGCAACAAGACGAGCTTTGTAGCGTTCAATAGAGCCATCAGAATGTGTTTTGATTTTGTAAACCCATTTGCAGCCAATCGCAGTCTTGCCAGGAGGAAGATCAACAAGATCCCAAGTATGAGCTTTGTCCAAGGCATGGAGTTCATCAGTCATAGCTTGCTGCCAAAGAGGATTAGTACAAGCCTCACGATAGGAGGTAGGTTCATAAGTAGAGAAGGCAGCAGATCCAACAATATAATCACGAAGATGAATAGGAGGTTGAGTTACCCGGCGGGGTCGACCCGTAGGAGGATCGGTGGGAGGAAGAGTCGGTGGAGAAGGAGGTGTGGCAACCAGAGGTAGACCTTCAGGTAGAGCAGGCTGGACAGGATCAGGGGTGAGCAAGGGCGTCTCGATGGAGGAGGAACCTGTATCAAATTCAGCAGAGAAAAGATCGATGGAAGGATTAGTAAACAGTGCAGTAGTGGAAAGTCCGGGTAAGTGAAAGGAGGATAGCGAGGAAAACATTTGGTGTTCCCAGAAAACGACATGGCGGGAGATACGAAGACGTTTAGAGAGAGGATCCCAACAGCGAAAACCTTTATGTTCAATTCCATACCCAAGAAAGCAACAAAGACGAGAGCGAGGTTCAAGCTTGGTGTGTTCATGGGATTGAAGTAAAACAAAACAAGCAGAGCCAAAAACCCGGAGATTGGCGTAAGGAGGGGGAGTGCCATGCAGACGTTCAAAGGGAGTTTGATTATGGATGACAGGGGTAGGAGCACAGTTGATAGTGTAAACAGCAGTGAGAGCAGCTTCTCCCCAAAAGTTTTCAGGACAGGAAGAAGAGAGAAGGAGAGCGCGAGTAGTGTCAAGAATATGCCTATGTTTCCGTTCAGCGCGGCCATTTTGCTGGGACGTGCCAGCACAAGAACGATGAGGCAGTGTACCATGATGCTGAAGAAAGGAAAGGAAATCTGAATCCCGATATTCCATAGCATTGTCAGAGCGAAAAATTTTGATGGTTTTGGAGAATTGGGTGTGAACCATTTGTGCAAATCGATAATAAATGTGTTTAAGTTCAGACCTATTTTTCATGAGAAAAAGCCAAGTAAACCGGGAAAAATCATCAATAAAAACAACAAAATAGCGGGATCCCCCCATAGTAGTAGTAGGGGAGGGCCCCCAAATATCCGAATGTATAAGATCAAAAGGGGCAAGAGAAACAGAAGTACTCTTATTAAATGATAAAGCAGGTTGTTTGGCAAGTTGACAGGGTATACAATCGAAATTATCGGGAATTACATGACCCAACTGTCCACTAGAAACCAAAGACCTTAAACGAGTAACAGAAATATGCCCTAAGCGACAATGCCAAAGATGAAAGGGAGATAATAAGGAAGTAGATGTAGGAGCAACAATCTGAGGAGAGGCAGGAACATGAAGGTGAATGAGTTCATAGAGACGTCCACGCTTACGGCCGATCCCAATAGTCTGCCCTGTCTGAGGGTCCTGTACCAAACAATCAGTAGCAGAAAAGGTGACAGTTAGACCAAGTTCACATAATTGACCAATGGAAATAAGGTTTAAGGTAAGAGCAGGGATATGATAAACGTGAGGTAGAGATAAAGAAGAGGTGGAAACAGTACCAACATGACGAACAGACATGAGGGAACCATCAGCAGTATGTATTGAGGGAATATGAGGATATGAAGATAAGGAAGAAAAGATAGTAGAACTGGAGGTCATATGATTACAACAGGCAGAGTCAAAATACCAAGAAGAGTTACCTGGGATGACAGACAAAGCAGTAGGAGGAGGTGTACCAGATGAGGAGAGAAGTTGTTTGAGCATGGCCTCTACATCCGTTGGAGAAAAGTGAGGGGTAGATGGAGCAGGTGACTCAGAGAACCCTACAGAGGGGGCAGTGTCAGGGTGATGAGACTGATTCCCGGAAGCAGCAGCAGCAGTGTGATAAGACTGATTCCCGGAAGCAGAGGTAGCAGTGTGATGAGACTGGTTGCCGGAACGATGAAAACTTCCCCGGGAAGAGCCACCGCGAGAGGAGTGGCTATTGGAGGATGAGCGAGATGGATTGCGAAAACAATCCTGTTGCAGATGTCCAGGACCAAGTTTGTTGCAGTAGCGGCAGGATCTGACGGGGCAATTGACCAGGAGATGGGTTGAAGGAAGGCCCCGATTCTGACAATAGAGGCAAGCAGTTGTCCGCTGGGTAAATGATGGCCGGGACGGAGGAGTGGCAAGAACAGAGTCCACATGATGAGTTTGAAGAGTACCTAGACGAGTCTCCTCTGATAGCAACTCAGAAATGGCTTGTTCAAGAGTGGGCAAGGGATGGCGATGAAGCAGAGAGGCACGTACGGGCTCAAAAGAGGGGGTAAGAGCCATGAGAAATTGCACCAACCTCTGCTGGTTGCGATGGTTAGTAAATAAAACTGCATCTTCGGGGTCATGCCAGGTTGGTTCTGAAAGAGCAAGCTGATCCCAAACAGAGTATATTTGAGAAAGGAAGTCATTAATGGACTGAGTGGATTCTTGACGCATGCGGTGAAGTTGGTTCTGAAGTTGATATTGATGGGCAAGACCAGTAGTCTGGTATCGTTCTTTCAAAAAATCCCAGATGTCTTTCGCAGGAGTAGTTACAGAGTCAAGCTGAAACCGGCCAAATTGAAGACTGATAGAGGTAACAGAGGTATTACGAAACCAGGTAATGATTTGGTAATTCTTACTGTCCCATTCCTCAAGTCGGTCTTCATATGTAGTAGTAAGAACAGGAGTTTCAGTAGTGGCACTGTCTTTGACTGGTTTAGTCACATCCCCGGTGACAATTCGCCAGAGCTTCTTGCCTTTAAGAAAGGAAGACATGGCTTGGGCCCACAGAACATAGTTTGAACCATTCAGAATAACGGAAATGGGATGGGAGGTGTCAAGACGATCCATAATACTAGTTAAGTAGGATTAAAGCAACAGGAAGAGACCTGTAGGAGCAAAATTTGGTAAAACAGAGTGTACCAGTGAGTCCGGAAGGTCGAAAATAGCCAGAAAAGGCTGCTGGACAGAGATGATGTCAGCGATGATGTCAGCGGCGCACGTTAGCAGAGTGCAGGGAGGAGCACGTTAGCAGAAAGGCGGCGGCGCACGGTAGCGAAACAGGCGCAGGCGCGGCGCACAATAGCCGTTTTGGCGCACGCGGGTGCAATGTAGTGAAGCGGCGCACGAAAGGCGCACGATAGCAGGCGCGGCGTACGGGAGTGGCAGGGCTGACGTCAGCCGCGGTTGTGTGGGCGCGTGGAGGCGCGTGGCGGAGGTGAGTGGCAACAGATGGCGCGTGCGGGCGCGTGTGAGAGTGGTGGCGGAGCTGGTGACGCGCAGAAGGTAAAGGCGGCGCGTGTGGGCGCGTGGAGGGTGTTCTGAGAACGGGCTAGGTGCCGTTGGAATCGTGAGAAAATTCCGAGCGTTTTGATGTATGCCACTGTGTACGGGACTAAACACAAAAATTGAAAATTGCCAGAAATGTAACACTGGGCTCTGATACCATGTAAGATTAGTTTGAGAGAGTGAGAGAAGCTATAGAGTGAGAGAGAGACTCTGAAATGTTTTTATTATATTGTGTGATTTACAAAGAGATGAAGGCTCTCTTTATAGAGAGAGAAAGGGGCATTGGATACCACCATTATCACCGAAAGCAAACACTACTCAATTAACAATATAATGAAGTCTGCTAAAGCTATGCTAAAGCTATTCTAACACCGAAAGCAATCATTATACAATATTCTAACAAAAGCAATCACTATACAATATTCTAACAATTTAAAATCTCAATAGAAAAAAAGTGTAACTAATCGCTTTCGAAGTCAAATTCATATTCTCCCTATCTGGTCTATGGATTGCCAATTTACTAATACCATCAAAGTATAAACTGAAATCAAATCAAACTTTGAGGTGTTACTTCGTTTGGGAACATACTATTTTAGTAACTTTTTGACTTTTTACGAAAAGATGTGCAGAAAAATAGAGAGGTGATGTGACTAGTTTTAGTTGGCTTTTTGGCTTTTTGGCTAAAATAGTCAGTCCCCAAACGAGGCCTAAAAAAGGGCAATAAAAACTAACAAAAAGAAAAAATAAAATCTAATTAGAAGGGAAAATTGAAAGAGAGTGTTTTTCAATACAACAAGAAACAGGGGCGATTCTATTTGTACCAAAAAAATCATTCAATAAGCTTAATTTTTCAGTATTTTTTATTAAATTATTTATGCTTATAATTTACTCTCAATACATCCTATGTGTTTTTCACAAATTAGCCTTCAAGATAAAACTGTAGTTTATGATACACTCAAATAATAAACAAATCAAAAACCCTAAATTACACAATTTTAAAGAAAAATTAAAAACTCTTAAATAGATTTCTTAAACAAATCTTCCATGCCTGCGCAACCTCTTCAACACCCTTGACTTGTTGAAAACTCTCAACACTAATAAAAAGGTAAACCATCATCACAATTGGTTTTCATTCTATATATTGATAAGCAAAGCAAAAGCAACATAAAGATAATGAATGAATAGTTTACTAATCAATCAAGAAGCAAACTTTGGTTTCTTTTTGTGCTTCTCTGTGATAACCCAATTCGTATTATGCTTAATTATGTATGTGATTATGTGTTTGATATGAATTTACAAATTTAAGTATGAAAAATATGTGAATTTGGAAAAATATCTGTTGAAAGTAGGAATATTAGTTAGAGAGAGAAGAAGAGGAAGAGAGAGAAAAAGATAAATTGCTCAAAAATGCAAACCTTTTTCATTTTTGTTAAGAGCTCTAGAGAGTGAGTTAGAGAGAGAATAAGAGGAAAAGCTAGGCATTGCAAGAGAATCAAGGAGCAAACCATAGATTTGAGTTAACGCATGGAAATTTACTTACAATCTTTGTCTCTAACTCATCTTTGTTATGAAAATCATGAAAAAATTAGGAATTTTGAGCTAGGGTTTGAGTTGTGTGGTGACTAGAGCTAAAGGTATGAAATTGGAAATCTCTACATGTTTGTTTGATTTGAGTTCATTCTTATGATTGATTCATAAAACAAACCCAAGATGGTTCATACAAACAAAATTTATGAGAAAATCATTCATGAATATATGTATTTTGAACTTGTATATGTAAACCATGAAATTGTGAAAAGATGAGACCATGAAATTGTTGTTGATGCAAGATTGATATGTTTAATATGGAATTACACTTCTATCATGCTTATATATTTTGTTTTTGAGATGTTTTTGCATGAATTTGGGCTTGGGAATGAGATAAGAGAGTTTGCATTTTTGAGCAATTTTCGGACTGTCTAGGTGTGCCTAGACCGCTCGTGCGACCATGGGCTCCACACAAGTGGCCCATGCCTTGAACTTAAATTGGGTAGCACTGTGCACTTGAGCGGCTGCAATTTAGGCACGTGCAGAGCCAGACCACTCGAGCGGTTGGGTGCGGCCAGGCAAGCGGAAAAATTATGTTTTTTGTATTGATGCTTCCAACCTCCGAAACGCATTTCTAAACTTATTTAAACCCTTTTGGGAGTGAAATTATGATTAGGAACCATTAAAAAAGGTTGTGAATCACTAAAAAAAAATGTATATGATATGAACGAATTATTTATCAAATACGTGTGTGACATGTTTGGTGTAGGTTGTGTGTCGGAAGAAACGCCACAAGATCGATCCCATTGTGAGTAATAATATCATACATATATGTTCTTTATGGTGTACCTCAAACCATGAATGGTGATTGGTATCGACATTGTGATTTGTTGAAATGAAAAACTTTTTAAATATCATATGACATGTGCAATGTGGGCCCGGAGCTGTTTTGTTATATGTTAGGCCCAAGAACATTTTGTTATATGTTGGGCTCGAGGCCGTTTTGATAACTGTTAGGCCTAAAGCCGATTTGATAACCATTGGGCCCGGGGTCGTTTTGAAATGAGATTAGGCCTAAGGCCGTTCTGTTTATACGATTATAGATATTGTGAGAATCTTATGATTATTTTTTTACACTGTTTTACTGTATTATTACTCATTAAGCTTTGCTCACCCAATTTTATGTATGCACATGTAGGTAATCCGTAGCATGGAGTACACCTCTAGAGTCAGCTTCAGGAGTCATTCTTTTTGAGACCCAATCAAGTCACGCCTCCGAGATGAAGTTTTATTTTTGACTCATATCATACTTTGACTTTATTTTGTTTTGCTACTATGGTCTTGGGTTTTGTAAACGTTATGCATAAATTTCCTTGATACTTATATTCTTTTGCTTGGACATGTAAATGCTGTGGATGTGTTACATTTCTGCTCATATTGGCATAACTCAATGGACTCATTCTTTTATTGTATACTTCCGCTTTTGGCCCCAGTACTATAATTACTCTGTATGTTTGTTTGAGGCCAAAGGTAATCAAGTGATTACTGGCCGGTTATGCCCCAAACTTTTAAGGGCGAGTTCGGGTCATGACATTCTCAACCATCTTCTCTAGCTAATCCTTTTTAGCCCCAACGATTTGAATACATACATAATTAGATGATAAATTGTTTAAAAAAAATAATAATTATTATTTTTATTTATTGTTTGATTTTGTTCAAATTTTCTTCTATTTGCAAATATCAACACAATAAAAAATAATGATGTTGATGATAATGGCGAGAAAAAAAATGAAAAGAAAATAATTAAAACTTGAAAAATAATATGAAGAATACGAATGAGTGATTAGGATGTACCACGAAAAAAAAAATTAAAAATTATTATTCTTATTAATAAATTTACATTAAAATATAATTAAAATTAAAATTTTAAAATTTTAGTGGCACTTACTGGGTTAATCAAACAGGCGCGAACCATAGTTCAAAAAACAAAAAAAAAAAAAACAGGCGCGAACCATTCACAAATTTTGTTCTTCATTTGGGCTTGGGCCACGCCACAAAACAGAGCCCATGGGATAGATTATATTACCTTACCTGAGGACATTTGACTAATTCCAGAGCAACTCACAACTATTTGCTGCAAAATAGGTTGTCTTTTTCCTTGTCTCCAGCTATAATCGATCTGACAATAGTATCACTATTCCCGACTAAAGCCTCAGCCAGAAAGTAATGGAGAAGAGAGCAATATCGAAGCTGAACATCGTCATCATTCATCCTGACCTCGGAATCGGTAATCTATATATGTATATATATACATTTTGAGTTATTTTATTTTAATTAATGAATATCAATAAAAAAATATCACATAAATATACTTCAGAATGAAAAGAGTCACCTTCTAGCATATAGTTCCAAATTCCTAGCAAAGTCTTCTAAATGAATAGCACATAGCCCCAAATCGCTAGCAAAGTCAACGACTTTGAAAATATTTACAGTATATGGTCCACATTTGAAATATTGCAAATTCTTCCTTTGCATGAAGCAAACCAAAATTATACAAAATTATCATGTCAAGTTATTTTATTGAGTTTGTTTTTAAATTTAAAATTCTATAATTATATGCTATATTAGTTTGTAGTAAAAATTTATACATTTTTTTAGTAAGAGTGACATTTTTTCTTCTAAATCCATTCAATTTTACAATATTTTACAACAAAACATAGGCCGTGTTTTCGTTTTTATGTTTTTTCTTTTTCTTCTATCATTTGTGTTTTATAAACAAAAATAAGGAAAAGTTTGAAAATAACATATGTTTTTATATTAGTGTAAAATAAGTAGTTCAAGATTTTTGAGTAGTTGTATATATACAAAAATCGAGAAAAATTGATTCACTTGATTTGGGCATTGTTTGGTATAAATTAAAAAATTAAAAAATTACTATCCTATTTAAATTATATCATCTTATTTAAGTCACATCACATTTTTACCACATCACTTCAAACTCAACCCATACCCAACTCATATTTCATAAAAAATAAAAAAGTATACTTATTTAGATCATCTTAAAAAGTCCACTTATTTTATAAAAAGTCAAAAAGCATACTTATTTTGATTTAAATAATTTTACATTACATTTTCCATTTTTAATAATATTTTTTGACCTACGCCTTTTTTGGTTGCACTTTTTTGGTATCATTTCTTACTTTTGTTTTCTATATTGACAACTATGAAAAAAGCAATAAGCCTATTGATGTATATATATATATATATATATATGTACGGGGAGGAAATAATTCTCCTCGTATAATCCTGTTGAGCAAGTCCACGCTCCTCCGTACGACGTCGCTTTGTCACCTGAAAACACAAACGTGAGCTAGCCGGCGGGTGTGTGCCGGAAACCTCTCCGATGCCTAAGTCAGAAAACTTGACAAATAGACAAAGCTCTAAGTTCTCAGAAAGATTGTGTTCAATTACCTCCTCCAAGGTGATGCTTGTAGGCTTTTATAAGTTTCCCGTGGCACAATCCTGGTAGGACTTGTATTTCTCCATGCAGAGTCCTCCTAGGATTCATACTCCTAAGGATAATGCTTATCCTTTTACACCCTCCCCCACTGCTTAAACCAAGTGGGATGGTTTTCTTTATGGCCGAACTTGCTTTTGACCGAAGTAAAATTGGCTATACCGAGCCACAGAGGGCCGAACTATCCTTAGCTCGGTCTTCTCCCCTAACTCCTTACTTCGGCTGTTCTGTTCACCCTTGACGTACTTAGATCAAACTTCCAAGTAACAAGTTCTGACCGACCTAACCATTGTAAGTCACGACCGGACTAACTCTGAAACCGGCCTTCTCAGAACATACTGTGACCGGACTAACTCTGAGACCGGCCTAACCGTAAGTTGCCTAAAGACCGGAGTAGTTTTACTCTTCCTTGGGCCGAAGTAAATATCTCTCCTCGAGCTGGAGTAATTTCACCTCCTTGGGCCGAAGTAACTTTGTCTTCCCAAGGCCGGAGTAACTTTGCCCTTCTGGGCCGGAGTATCTATTGCGGCCTTCTTACTTAGTCCTCCGCGTTTTGGGCCTCAATGCCTAACTCGCGGCTCGGCCCAATTTTTCCCAAAAATTACCCTCTCAATTGCCCCTTAATTCCATCTGCTTAGCATGATTGGGATTACCAGTTCATCAGCCGAGCTGCCGTCGTTTGAAGCTATTCCAGCCGAGCTAAAAACCCTCGAATTTTTCAGCCGAACTAATTTTACTCCGGGCCCTGGTTTGTCCGGTCAAAAACGTCTCTTCAATCAGTGTCTGTAACGCTTCCCATTCCAGTGACACGTGGCAGACTCTGATAAGCTGTGGCCAACTGTCACGCCGCCCTACAAAAATTTCGTACAGTTCCCGCCCCTTTTTGTCGCTTCTTTCTCTCTCCTTTTTCACAAAAGAACCATTCTACTTTTGAATCATTCACTTACATTCTTCAAATCCTTCGTCTTCTCTCTGTGTGCTCTAACTGTTCTTCCATTGTTCTCGAAGAAGCTGTGGTTTTGCTACCATTCTTCCTTCTTTGCCTTTGTTTCCCCCTGGTAAGTTCTGAGAAAACTTGTTGTTTTTTTGCTTTCTTCATTTCTGTTTTCTCTTATCTGGGTGAAGCATGCTTGTGTATTTCTCGTTTTTGCTTCTGTACTTTCATGAAAAAATCATAGAACTTGTACGTGTATGAACTGTTATGTAGAGAAACCAATCTTGGATCCAAAATCACATAGTAACCGAACTAGGATACTGTTTGTGTTATGTATATAGATTTAGGAAATAACCGGACTAGAACTTGTAGGAATGTCAGTAGTTTCTTCTGACCCACTCTAGCCAAGATAAGTTCACCGAACAAGCTTGCACTTACCGAACTAGGTACTTCGGTCTCCAACCGAGCTAAGACCTTGGGGCCAAGCCGGCTTTCTTAGTTCTGAAACCGAACTCAGAAAGCAGCCCCTAGGGGCTCAGCCGGAGTAACTTTCCTCACACCGCAACCGATTTAGGCCTTGGGACTAAACCAGCTTTCTTAGTTTTTTAGACCGAACTCAGAAAACTGCCCCTAGACGTTAAACCGGTCTAAACTGCTCAAAACCGTGCTAAGAAACCTTCTGATGAGCCGAGGTAGAACCAGCCCACTAAGCCGAAGTAGGATTTGTATATCTTGCTTATAATTTGTAGCGCGGTCCAACGATCTGTGCTTAACCCCTTTGTTTTCTACTTTGCAGACTTAGGTTGCCCAGGCACTCCTGCGTGTGCTCAACCGAGCTACTGAGCCTAGTTTTTGTACCGAAATAATTTATTCATAAATTATACAACAAATGGGTAAGTATAGATATTTAGTCGAAACCCCTGGTGGCATGGCCGAATTTAGGCAAGATTACCAGATTCCTAATGAAAATTTTACGCCAACTTTTATCCCGGTTGTTGTGTGTATGCTTGCATTTGTAATGTCTTCTATTACTCCAAGTGTTATTTCGGTTTTTGGTTGGTTAAACTGTACTTAGCAGCCAACCACTCCTTAGCCGACATAATTACTTCGGCTGAGGAGTACTAAGTGTTGGTTTAATCCAGCCAACCACTCTTCAGCTTTACACTTACTTCGGCTGAAGAGTAACAAGAGTTGGTTTATTCCAGCCAACCACTCTTCAGCCTTGCACTAACTTCGGCTGAAGAGTAACAAGAGTTGGTTTATTCCAGCCAACCACTCTTCAGCCTTGCATTTACTTCGGCTGAAGAGCAACAAGTGTTGGTTTATTCCAGCCAACCACTCTTCAGCCTTGCACTTACTTCGGCTGAAGAGCAACAAGTGTTGGTTTATTCCAGCCAACCACTCTTCAGCCTTACACTTACTTCGGCTGAAGAGCAACAAGTGTTGGTTTATTCCAGCCAACCACTCTTCAGCCTTACACTTACTTCGGCTGAAGAGTAACAAGTGTTGGTTTATTCCAGCCAACCACTCTTCAGCCTTGCACTTACTTCGGCTGAAGAGCAACGAGTGTTGGTTTATTCCAGCCAACCACTCTTTAGCCTTACACTTACTTCGGCTGAAGAGCAACAAGTGTTGGTTTATTCCAGCCAACCACTCTTCAGCCTTACACTTACTTCGGCTGAAGAGTAACAAGTGTTGGTTTATTCCAGCCAACTTATAGTATTTGGTTATTCCGACCAAATGTCCTGCAGCCTGGATCCTTATCCTGGGCTTAGGAAGGGTGTTGGTTTAATCCAGCCAACCTCTAAGTTAGTTTTTCCAGCTAACTTAGAATGGAATGCTTGCAATATACTTAAGTCTTGAAAGCTAACTTTTACAAAGAGTAATCGGTGCTAAAAAGAATCTCATTTTATTGAAGGAAGAGAAAATTACATAACGTTTGAAAAAGAAAAGCTAAAAGTAAAATATCTTGAGATTGGCCGTATTCCATGGCCTAGGGATTGCCTTGCCATCCTTGTCTTCTAGGTGGTATGCCCCTTTGCCGGCTAACCCAACCACCTTATAAGGACCTTCCCAATTTGGGCCTAACTTGCCGTCTCCTGGGACCAAGGTGTTTCCCATTACTTTGCGCAATACCCAATCGCCAATTTTGAATTGTCTTGGATGAACCTTTTTGCTGTATTTTTTGATTAACTCTCGTTGGTATGAGGCGATGTGGACCAATGCTCTTTCTCTTCTTTCTTCTGCGAGGTTGAGTTCTAAGGCTATGGCTTCTTCATTTAAGTCTGGATCAAAATTTTCGCTTCGAATTGTGGGGAGGCCAACTTCTAGTGGGATCACTGCTTCCATGCCATAGGCTAAGGAAAATGGTGTTTCTCCAGTTGATCGCCGAGGTGTGGTGCGGTAAGCCCATAAAACATGAGGAAGTTCATCCGCCCACTTGCCTTTTGCTTTCTCTAGCCTTTTCTTTAGTCCATCCAAGACGACTTTATTTGATGCTTCAGCCTACCCATTTGCTTGAGGATACGCCGGTGTGGAATTGTAGAACTCTATCTTATATTCTTCGCAAAAGCTTCTAAAGATCCTGCCGTCGAACTGAGTTCCATTGTCTGAGATCAGTGCTTTTGGTATGCCAAACCGAGTGATAATATTCTGCCAAACAAACTTCTTCACATCTTTTTCTTTGATTGATGCCAATGCTTCTGCTTCCACCCACTTTGTGAAGTAGTCCGTTGCTGCGAGAAAGAATTTTCTGCCACCGGGCGCTGTTGGAAGTGGTCCTACTATGTCCAAGCCCCACATTGCGAAAGGCCATGGGCTAGTTAAGGGTAGGAGTTCTCTTGCTGGTTGATGTATTTGGTGTGCGAATTTCTGGCATTTTTCATACTTCTTCACATATTTTTCTGAGTCTGCTTGCATATATGGCCACCAATATCCTTGCGAAATAGCCCTGTAAGCGAGCGACCTTCCCCCTTGATGACTTCCACATACCCCTTCGTGTATTTCAAACAGGAATGCTTCTACTTTGCTTGGATGAACGCACTTGAGGTAAGGCCCAGAGAACGACTTCTTGTATAATGCCAAAGATGGAGATAGCCAAAATCGTTGCGACTTTGCCCTTATTCTGTTGGCTTCCTTTTTCTCTTCTGGTAGGATGCCGTCTTTAAGGAACAGGATGATGGAATCCATCCAAGAAGGGCCTAATTCTGCGCAACACACTTCCTCTGCTTCGGGGTCTTCTATGCTTGGTTTTGGTAAGAAGTCGACGAGTAATGGATGAGGGATCGATGTATCTGCCATTGAGGCAAGGCCTGCTAGCTCGTCCGCTCGGCTGTTTTCCTCCCTGCCAATTTGTTCTATCCTTACCACATCAAACTTCTTGATCTCCGTTCTGACTAGCTTTTGGTACTTGGCCATTCTGTCATCCTTTGCTTCGTATTCGCCAGAAATTTGGTTTACCACCAGCAGAGAGTCACTGTACACCATTAGTTCGGTTGCTTTCATGAAGTGTGCCGATTTGAGTCCTGCGAGAAGCGCCTCATACTCCGCTTCATTGTTGGATGCTGGGAAGCCAAGGTTGATTGCTTGCTCTATAACCAGGCCGTCTGGAGAGATGAGGACTATGCCAAGCCCTGCACCATGTCGGTTAGATGCTCCATCCACAAAGAGCTTCCACATCTCCCCAACGAATAGTTTCCAGCAGGTGGAAGGGTCAGACGATGCCGTGGGGTCAAGGATGGTGATTTCTTCAAAGTCCATATTGGCTGTCTGCCCTTCGTCCTCTGTTTGAACTGCTGGTGAGCCTTTGTTTGGCTTTTCCTTGTTGTCCTTAGTATGGTTTGCCTTTGTGCTTGATGGACTACCTTCCACTAGGGGTTGCGCTATTCCGGCGTCAACTTCCGTCCCTGGTTCGGTTGATGGACTACCTTCCACTAGGGGTTGCGCTATTCCGGCGTCAACTTCCGTCCCTAGTTCGGTTGAGTCAGTCAGGTCGACTGGGCAGATATGATGACTTCCAGGAGTAAACTCTGCGACGAAGTCTGCCAAAGATTGAGCTTTTATTGCGGTCTTGGGTTGGAACTTGATGTCGAATTGTCCCAACTCTACTGCCCATTTCAAAATTCGCCCACTGAAGTTCGCCCTTTCAAATAGAGCTTTTAGTGGAAAGGCCGTGAGGACGACTATGGTGTGGGCGTGAAAGTAGTGCGCCAACTTTCTGGACGCCATCATTAATGCTAGTGCTAGTTTCTCCAAGGGCAAGTACCTTGTTTCGGCTCCCAATAATGTCTTGCTGACATAAAAGATGGGCAGGTGTTGTATTCCTTCTGCACGAACCAACACTGCGCTAACTGCGTGCTGAGAAACTGCCAGGTACAAAAAGAGTTCTTCACCAGGTACTGGAGTAACAAGTAGTGGTGGGGAAGACATGTACTCCTTCAAGCTTTCCAGAGCTCGGTCGCATTCTTCATCCCACTCAAACTTGGCTTTTAAAGCTTGGAAGAATGGTCGTAGTCTGTCTGACGACCTGCTTATGAACCGGTTGAGCGCAGCCGCCATACCAGTAAGATGCTGCACTTCTTTGACTGAGTTTGGTCTCTCCAACTCCTGGATTGCTTTGATCTGAGAGGGGTCTGCTTCTATACCTCGGTTGGTCACCAGGAAGCCCAAGAATTTGCCAGATCCAACTCCGAATGCGCATTTGGACGCGTTAAGGCGCAACTTGTGTTTCTTCAGGATCTGGAACATCTCGCTAAAATCTTTCAGATGGTTATTCTCATCCTTGCTTTTGACCACCATGTCGTCGATGTAAGCCTCCATTGTTCTGCCTAACAATGGTTCAAACATCTTGGTGACCATCCTTTGGAATGTCGCCCCTGCGTTCTTTAGGCCAAAGGGCATGACCTTGTAGCAATATAACCCCCTTGGTGTTGTGAAGGATGTGACCTCCTGGTCTGGTTCATGCATGGCGATCTGGTGGTAGCCTCTGTATGCATCCAAAAAGCTAAGTCGGTTATGTCCTGCCGTTAAGTCCACCAGTTGATCTATCCTTGGTAGAGGGAAGCTATCTTTTGGGCACGCCTTGTTGACTGTTTTGTAGTCGACGCAGACACGCCATTTACCATTCTTTTTTGGCACTACGACGGTGTTGGAGATCCATTTTGGGTAGTGCACTTCCCTTATCGCTCCTGCCTCCAGCAGGTTGCCTACCTCTTCTGCCACTATTTCGGCGTGGTGGAGTGCCGATCTGCGTGTGCGTTGAATGACTGGTCTGGCGGATGGGTGGACATTGAGTTGGTGACTGATGAAGTTTGGATCAATGCCTGGCATGTCGTAAGGTGTCCAGGCAAACACTTCGATATTAGAGGTCAAGAATTCTAAGACCTCTAATCTCTCAGCGCTGGACAATGATGAGCCAAGCAAGAAGAACTTATCCGGGTTCTTCTCATCTATTTTTACCTCCACCAAGTCTTCCACCGCTTTCTGATCAGCCTCTTTGCCAACGTCCGCGAATAGTTCATTACCCTCGGGTTCTTCCACCGAATGAACGTATCCTTTGGCAGCTCGGCTTCCGTTTGCTGTGGCGAAGCATTGTTTTGACATGATCTGATCGCCATAGACTTCTTCAATTATACCGGCGTCATTGGGGAACCGCATTACCTGATGGTATGATGACGCCACCGAACGCATGGCATGCAGCCATGTTCTGCCCAGGATGATGTTGTAGGTGGAGGGGACCTTCAATACCCAGAACTCCACCTGTTTTGATACACTTCCTGCTCTGACTGGAAGGATTATTTTGCCGACAGGCCACTCTGGCATGGAGTTGAATCCAATCAGGGGGGAAACTGCAGGTGCCAAGTCTTTGTCTTGCAGCTTTAGTTGTTTGAATGTGTCGTAATACATGATCTCACATGAACTACCCTGGTCAATCAGAATCCGCTTGACGTCAAAATCCTTGACTCGGAGAGTGACGACCAGGGCATCATTATGGGGGCAGTAAATTCGTCCTAAGTCCTTATCTGAAAAGGTCATGACGTTTGTTGCCTCTGTCCTCCCCTTCTTGATGGCAGGTTGGGCACTCAATATTTCCCTAAAGTGCTCAGCCTTCTTGATTGAACCTCTGAGCTCACATACGCGCTCGGGTTCAAAAACTCCATGAATTACATTGATAATGCCTTGGGGTGGTGCATCGATTGGCATTCTATTGGGATGGTCATTATGGTCTTGGGGGGCCGGTTGCGCTCCTCCTTCAATGTATTTGTCCAAGTGGCCTGCTGCCACCAATTCTTCCAAGTGCTGTCTTAGTGGCGTGCAATTCTCAGTTCGGTGCCCCTTTTCTTTGTGGAAGGTGCACCGTGATCTGTCGTCGTAATTCGTCTGAGCTTCCCCAAGCTTGGCTGGCCACTTGACAAAAGGCTCATCTTTGATTTCGCTCAGAATCTGATATATTGGTTTTTTGAACACCGTTGTTATGGCAGTGCGGATTCTCAACCATCTTTTGTCTGGGTCTTCTCCGTTATCTCGTCTGCCACGTCCGTTCTTGTTATTTCAGTCAACCGTGTTGACCTTGGCAGGGGTTTTCTTTTCTGGTGCCGCGGTCGTACTTGATTTTGCTTTAGCACGCGCGTCATCCTCTTCTACCCTGATGTGCTGATGCACTCTTTCCATCAGGGCCTCCATGGTGAGGGGTGGCGTCATGGTGATCGAGTCCCTTAATCGGTTTCCTACTGGTAGGCCTCTTTTATATTGCGCAATGGCCAGATTGGTGGGGCAGTCTCCAATCTGGTTGAATGTCTCCCAGTAGCGACTGTTGTAAGATCTGAGGGTCTCTTTTTCACCCATGTCGATGGAGAGTAACTGGTCTATCTCCACCGGTGTCTTAGTATTTGTCCGAAACCTTGTTACGAACGCTTCTGCCTATTGGGCCCAGGAGGCTATGCTACCCTCTGGGAGCTTTTCGAACCAAGTCAAGCCTAGGTCGCCCAGACTTGATGGGAAAAGTATGCACATTAAGGCCTCGTTTCGCCTGTACACGGCCATGACTTGGCGAAAGTGGCTCAAGTGTGAATACGGGTCCGTCTTCCCTTCATATGTATTGAACTTCGGCTGAAGGAAGCCTGATGGTAGGGGTGCGTTTTCGATCGCTGGGACAAACGGCGAGGTCTGTAGTCTTGCCAATGCCTTGTCCGTTGGTTCGTAGGCCGGTCGCGGTATTGGCATTCCAACCTCGACGCTTCCGTGCGTCCGAGGAGCCAACCGTTGTAAGGCCGAAACTCGGTGTGGATCCCTTGCCCTGGCATCTTCCTTGCATCGTGCTTTTTCTTCTAGCACGGTTCGTAAGTCGGATGACCTGGGTAGCTCGGTTTGTCTGGATCTGGTTTGGTGTGAATGTGAAGGCCAATACGTGCTTCCTTCAGTGTATGATCTTTCGGATCTCATCCTCTCAGACCTGGAGTGACGAGTCCTTGAAGATAAGGAGTGAGTGTCGCCTGTCCTGAGGCTTCTGCTCTCTCCTTGGGAGGGTGTAGTATTCCTACTACGACTCTCTGAGTGGCGAGGGGGCGTCTTGTGCTTGCGCCCCTCTCCTGTCGCCACATCTTTGGTCTTCATCTGGCGTTTCAAGGCCTCCATGTCCGCCGCCATCCTCCGAATCAGTTCATCCTGTTCCTTTACGCGATCTTCCAGGGCTTGAGGATCAATCCTCCTCCTTTGCCTGTCGGGACTTTGAGAGTGACGAGGGCTGACATTCCGCCTTCCCCTGCCGCTCCTCCTGGAATTATGTTGTTGGGGCTCCAAGTCCGCCATGGGAGGGACAGCAGGTAATCCCTCACGCCTTGCGCCCCCTTCTAGAGTTAGTCCGTCGACGGCGGACTGCGGCAAGTCTTCAATGTGTGCCATTGAATGAGAAAAGGAGAAGCTTAGTCAAGAGGTTTTTGTTCTTGTCTGTTCTTCCCACAGACGGCGCCAATTGTACGGGGAGGAAATAATTCTCCTCGTATAATCCTGTTGAGCAAGTCCACGCTTCTCCGTACGACGTCGCTTTGTCACCTGAAAACACAAACGTGAGCTAGCCGGCGGGTGTGTGCCGGAAACCTCTCCGATGCCTAAGTCAGAAAACTTGACAAATAGACAAAGCTCTAAGTTCTCAGAAAGATTGTGTTCAATTACCTCCTCCAAGGTGATGCTTGTAGGCTTTTATAAGTTTCCCGTGGCACAATCCTGGTAGGACTTGTATTTCTCCATGCAGAGTCCTCCTAGGATTCATACTCCTAAGGATAATGCTTATCCTTTTACACCCTCCCCCACTGCTTAAACCAAGTGGGATGGTTTTCTTTATGGCCGAACTTGCTTTTGACCGAAGTAAAATTGGCTATACCGAGCCACAGAGGGCCGAACTATCCTTAGCTCGGTCTTCTCCCCTAACTCCTTACTTCGGCTGTTCTGTCCACCCTTGACGTACTTAGATCAAACTTCCAAGTAACAAGTTCTGACCGACCTAACCATTGTAAGTCACGACCGGACTAACTCCGAAACCGGCCTTCTCAGAACATACTGTGACCGGACTAACTCTGAGACCGGCCTAACCGTAAGTTGCCTAAAGACCGGAGTAGTTTTACTCTTCCTTGGGCCGAAGTAAATATCTCTCCTCGAGCTGGAGTAATTTCACCTCCTTGGGCCGAAGTAACTTTGTCTTCCCAAGGCCGGAGTAACTTTGCCCTTCTGGGCCGGAGTATCTATTGCGGCCTTCTTACTTAGTCCTCCGCGTTTTGGGCCTCAATGCCTAACTCGCGGCTCGGCCCAATTTTTCCCAAAAATTACCCTCTCAATATATATATATTTAGGTCTAAACCACCGGTATCTGGAAGTTTACAGGATCTCGACTAATTGTTGGAAATGGTTATAAAATTTTGGATAAAACCAGAACTTTTTCCTAAGTTCGGTTTATTTTTAGGTGGGCCCTGAGTGTCGATTTATTCGGGTCAAAGTGGTAACGCGTTCTATGCCGCGTTGTGATTCACGTGGTATATTTGGTTGCTCAAAACCATTACCGAGTGAATGGGAAATTGAAGCCAAAGTGTGCTCCATGGAAATAGAGTTATGGTGGAAATTCCTTAAGGTTGTAAATTGGCTTGTCCCACATTGATTTGGTGGAAAGTTTTGAAAGGGTTTATAAGGCTTAGGGTGAGATACTTGGGGTGTGCCCTAAGGGGTACCCAAGTGTTTTAGAGGGAGAGGTTATGGGAAAAATGGGCTAGACCTATTGGACCCAAAAATCACCACACACGCGCGTTGCCGCGGTTGGGCGCGCTGGTTGGGCCAAAAACATTTGAATTTAATTTTATTTTTTATTAAAATAAAATCCAGAATTCAAATTAAACTGGTTTAGATTTATTGTTCATCCAAACAGGGCCCTTCTTGTTTTCAAACAGAATTAAACTGTTTTGGATTTATTGCTCATCCAAACAAAACCCTTCCCGTTTTTATCTGTTTGAATAATTAACCCAACAGATTCAAATCTGTTTAAATTTGAAACTAACAGGTTTCATACCTGTTCAATTCAAAACCAAGAGCCACCTTTACATCTATAAATAGACTAGCCTCCCATTTGGATTTCACTCCAATTTTCGTACTCCATCATCTGCTTTAAACCTCTGCATTTTGCTGCATTTTATTTCTGAAAGAAAGAGTGTAAACACTTAGTGTGTTCGTAAGGCAAACAATTTGTAGTGCTGCTATTGTTTGTGGTAAGATCATTTCATCTTGGGAAATAGACGTCTAAATTCTGAAAGCACCGTGGAGAGGACAAATCTGTCTTAAGGACACAGTGTTAAACACTGTACTTGATCAGAAAAGTTATTCAAATAAATTAACCAAGTAAGTTGTTTAATTTTATTCTGTTTTTATTTGTTTATTTAATCAGATTTTATTTTTTGTTTTTGTAACAAAATAAAATCTGTGGTTTTATTTATTTATTTTTATTTCGAGTTTGATTTTTGTAATCAAACAAATTCTCTCCTTTTCTTTTTCTTTATATTCTTGTTGTTGTTTTGTACACAACAGAATTTAATCTTTTTAAATACAGTGAAGATTGTCCAACAATCTTAAGACAGAACTCTTCTTAGGTATCTTCATTGTATTTAATTTTCTGTGTTTTCAAATTAATATTCTGGTTGGAAAAACAAATAGTGATTTATGCTATTTGACAGATAGTAGTAATATACTGTCTCTTTTCTTTGACAATAACTAGTAGTACGATACTGGTGTCATTAACAATTCAGAATATTATTTGGTATTATAGAAAATTCTTGTGATATTTTATTTTTCTAGTTTTAGTAACAAGGAAAATAAAATTATTTTGTTGTTATAATTTATTTTATGGTTTTAGTAACTAGAAAATTAATTTGTGTTTTAATTTTTTCTGATTTTTGTAATAAAAGATTATGGCTACTATAATTGAAACTGCATCTGGCAGTGGTACTCCTATTGTTACACCTACATCGGTCCCTATCCAGAACCATGTTCATGTACCAATCAATCATGGAGAAAAACCGAAAAAATTTAACGGTACCGAATTTAAGAGATGGCAGCAGAAGATGCTGTTCTATCTTACGACTCTTAAATTGGCCCGGTTTCTCCATGAAGAGGCTCCAGCACTTAAAGAGGGTGAAAGTGATCGGCAAGTTGTTGCCACTGTAGATGCTTGGAAACATTCAGATTTCCTGTGCAGAAACTACATCCTGAATGGCCTTGACAATATGCTGTATAATGTATACAGTCCTCTGAAAACAGCAAAAGAATTGTGGGATTCTTTGGAGAAGAAATACAAGACAAAAGATGCCGGCACGAAGAAATTTGTCGTCGGTAAATTTCTGGACTTTGTAATGGTAGATTCCCAAACGGTAATTTCTCAAGTTTAAAGTTTTCAAATAATTTTGCATGATATTCATTCAGAAGGTATGTCTCTTAGCGAGTCATTCCAAGTCGCTGCTTTAGTGGAAAAGTTACCACCGGCTTGGAAAGATTTCAAAAATTATTTAAAACATAAACGCAAAGAGATGACTATGGATGAATTGATTGTAAGATTAAGAATTGAAGAAGATAACCGAAAGGCTGAAAAGAGGAATGAGAAAAATCCCATTGAGTCCAAGGCTAATGTGGTTGAACAAGTTCATAAACCACATAACAAAAAAAGAAAGTTTACTGGAGATGGTCCTAAACAAAGCGATAGTAGCAAGAAATTCAAAGGAAAATGCTATAACTGTGGCAAAACTGGACATCGAGCTTCTGACTGCCGCCGCCCTAAAAAGGGTCATGGAAGTACAAGTAAGAAGACCACCAATCAGGCCAATGTAACAGAATCAGATTACATCTCTGACGGAGTGAATGACATCAACCTTTCTGCTGTGGTGTCTGAGGCTAACTTGGTTGGAAATCCCAAAGAGTGGTGGGTTGACACTGGAGCAACTCGTCACATATGTGCGGACAAGAAAATGTTCACTACCTACAATGAGGCTGCAAATGGTGAACAACTTTTCATGGGAAATTCTTCTACTTCTACTGTGGCTGGACAAGGGAAAGTGATCTTAAAGATGACATCAGGGAAAGAACTAACCCTCAACAACGTACTGCATGTACCTGACATCCGGAAGAATTTAGTTTCTGGGTCTTTGTTAAGTAAAAATGGTTTTAGGCTTGTATTTGAGTCTGATAAATTTGTATTAACAAAGAGTGGTATGTATGTTGGTAAGGGATACATGAGTGATGGTCTCTTTAAGTTGAATGTAATGACAGTTGTACCAAAAATTGCTATGAATAAGAATAACACATCTTTTGTTTATATTCTTGAGTCAAATTTATGGCATGGTAGATTAGGACATGTGAATTTTGATGCTTTGCGTAGATTTATTGGTTTAGATCATATACCAAAGTTTGAAATTAACCCTAATCATAAATGTGAAATTTGTGTAGAAGCGAAACTAACTAAGGCTCCATTTAAATCGGTTGAAAGAAAAACCGAACCTCTAGAATTAATTCATGCTGATGTATGTGATTTAAAGTTTATTCAAACTAGAGGAGGCAAAAAGTATTTCATAACATTTATCGATGATTGCACAAGATATTGTTATGTTTATTTACTTAGAAGTAAAGATGAGGCCTTAGAAATGTTTAAACTCTACAAAACAGAAGTTGAAAATCAACTTGGTAAAACTATTAAAATGGTTAGAAGTGATAGGGGTGGTGAATATGATGCACCATTAAATGAATTTTGTGCACAACATGGCATTATTCACCAAACTACAGCCCTTTATTCTCCACAGCAAAATGGAATTGCTGAAAGGAAGAATAGAACTCTCAAAGAAATGATGAATGCCATGTTACTAAGTTCAGATTTACCACAGAACTTGTGGGGGGAAGCAATATTGTTTGCTAATTATGTTCTTAATAGAATACCCCACAAGAAAACCAAAAGCATTCCTTATGAATTGTGGAAAGTTTGACCATCTTCCTACAAATACTTAAAAGTGTGGGGGTGTTTGGCAAAAGTTGAAGTTCCTGTTCCTAAAAAGACTAAGATTGGACCAAAAACAATAGACTGTGTGTTTATTGGTTATGCTCAGAATAGTAGTGCATATCGGTTTCTGACTTATAAATCAGAAATACCTGATATAAATATGAACACTATTATAGAGTCAAGGAATGCTGTGTTTTTTGAACATGTCTTTCCTTACAAGAAAGGACAGGAATTAAGTTCACAGAAAAGAACTTATGATTGTACACAAAGACAAGAGACTAATGACAATCAAACACAAGAGACTAGTAATAGTCTCGACCAACAGGATTTAACTAATGATGAACCAAGATGAAGTAAAAGAGCGAGAACATCAAAATCCTTTGGTCCAGATTTTCTGACATACTTGTTAGAAAATGAACCTCAAAGCTTTAAGGCAGCAATGACAGGTCCTGAAGCACTTTTGTGGAAAGAGGCTGTTAATAATGAAATTGAATCCATTATGCAAAATCATACTTGGGAATTGGTGGATCTTCCACCAGGTTCTAAACCTCTTAGATATAAATGGATATTCAAGAGAAAAATGAAAGCAGATGGTTCAATTGACAAGTATAAAGCAAGACTTGTTGTTAAAGGTTACAGACAAAAGGAAGGTCTGGATTATTTTGACACATATTCCCCTGTGACAAGAATAACATCCATTCGCATGCTTATTGCTATAGTAGCGTTGTTTAATTTAGAAATACATCAAATGGATGTTAAGACAGCTTTCTTAAACGGTGATCTAAATGAAGAGATCTATATGGAACAACCCGAAGGGTTTGTAGTATCAGGGCAAGAAAAGAAAGTTTGTCGACTTGTAAAATCCCTTTATGGATTAAAACAAGCACCTAAGCAATGGCATGAAAAATTTGATCATGCAATGCTTACTAATGGGTTTAAGATAAACGAATGTGACAAATGCGTCTATTTTAAAAACACTGACCAAGGATATGTCATAGTTTGTCTTTATGTGGATGACATGCTTATCATTGGAAGCAGTCAAAACATGATCAAATCAACTAAGCAAATGCTTAACAAAAGATTTGATATGAAAGATATGGGGGTCGCAGATGTTATATTAGGAATGAAAATTACTAAAACATCTGACGGATATGCATTATCTCAATCTCATTATATTGAGAAAATTCTTGATAAATTTATCAAGGATGATTTGAATTTAGCTAGAACACCTGTAGACATCAGTCTTTATTTATCGAAAAATAAAGGTGATGCAGTGTCTCAGTTAAAATACTCCCAATTCATTGGAAGCCTAATGTACCTAATGAATTGTACTTGTCCTGATATAGCTTATGCTATCCGTAAATTGAGTAGGTACACTAGTAACCCTGGAGAAGACCATTGGAAAGCGATCATTCGGGTTCTTAGATATCTAAGATTTACTCGTGATCATGGTTTGAACTTTACTCGATATCCAGCAGTACTCGAAGGTTGTTGTGATGCCAATTGGATATCGGATACTAAAGATTCAAAATCCACTAGCGAATATGTCTTTACTCTAGGAGGCACTGCTGTTTCTTGGAAGTCCACGAAACAAACTTACATCGCACGATCCACAATGGAATCTGAGTTCATTGCTTTAGACAAAGCAGGTGAAGAAATAGAATGGCTTCGTCACTTCTTAGAAGACATTCTAATGTGGCCAAAACCTGTGCCAGCTATTTGCATTCATTGTGATAGTCAATCTGCAATAGGCAGGGCACAGAATCATATGTATAATGGTAAGTCACGACATATTCGTCGTCAACATAATACCGTAAGGCAATTGTTGTCAAACGGAATAATCTCAATAGATTATATAAAATCTAAAGAGAATATTGCGGATCCGTTAACAAAAGGTTTGACAAAAGAGCTAGTGTATAGTTCATCGAAGGGGATGGGATTAAAGCCTATTACATAAGAGTCGTCATAATGGTAACCCTACTTATATGACTGGAGATCCCAAGAACTAAGTTCAAAGGGACAACTAAGTTATGTATGGCTCACCAGAAATCACCAAGGGATTAAAAATTCCTTACCCATTCCGATGGTGAGAGTGATATCTGCAACATATGTTGTATGCAGGGGTATAAGGATAAGCTTTGCTTTTAATGATTACTTATATCTTGATTAAGGTATAAAATCAAGACGAGTATAAGGAGATACTCACAATAAGAATCACCTATATGAGTGTTGAACCGGGGCCGGTTCTATGAGAATGAAAAGGCTAAATTCTCTAGAAACACTTATGAAAACCAGGCGCGTTCAAGGCCAAAATGAACACAACAGTGAGAACCACGATGTGTTAGAAGATATTTTGTGTGAAATCTATTGTCTTGGCTTACACAAACGGCTGAACAATTCAAGGCATCGCGTCCATTGGTTAGCCAGTAAGTTCGATAGGTTATCACTAGGGAAGGTTCAAGGCCGAAAACTACCTATCCTGATGCAAGATATTTTCGACTTATACTCTTTCGTTAAAGTCTGCATATTGTTGCATTTCCGTTGTCATAAAATTCCATTCATGTGGGGGATTGTTGGAAATGGTTATAAAATTCTGGATAAAACTAGAATTTTTTCCTAAGTTCGGTCTATTTTTTAGGTGGGCCCCGAGTGTCGATTTACTCGGGTCAAAGTGGTAACGCGTTCTATGCCGCGTTGTGATTCACGTGGTATATTTGGTTGCTCAAAACCATTACCGAGTGAATGGGAAATTGAAGCCAAAGTGTGCTCCATGGAAATGGAGTTATGGTGGAAATTCCTTAAGGTTGTAAATTGGCTTGTCCCACATTGATTTGGTGGGAAGTTTTGAAAGGGTTTATAAGGCTTAGGGTGAGATACTTGGGGTGTGCCCCAAGGGGTACCCAAGTGTTTTAGAGGGAGAGGTTATGGGCAAAATGGGCTAGACCCATTGGACCCAAAAATCACCACACACGCGCGCGCGCTGCCGCCGCCGTCCGTCCGGTCGGGTGGGCTGGGCTTGTGCGTGGTTGGGTTGGGCTTCTAATCTTTTTGGGCCAAAAACATTTGAATTTAATTTTATTTTTTATTAAAATAAAATCCAGAATTCAAATTAAACTGGTTTAGATTTATTGTTCATCCAAACAGGGCCCTTCCCGTTTTCAAACAGAATTAAACTGTTTTGGATTTATTGCTCATCCAAACAAAACCCTTCCCGTTTTTATCTGTTTGAATAATTAACCCAACAGATTCAAATCTGTTTAAATTTGAAACTAACAGGTTTCATACCTCTTCAATTCAAAACCAAGAGCCACCTTTACATCTATAAATAGACTAGCCTCCCATTTGGATTTCACTCCAATTTTCGTACTCCATCATCTGCTTTAAACCTCTGCATTTTGCTGCATTTTATTTCTGAAAGAAAGAGTGTAAACACTTAGTGTGTTCATAAGGCAAACAATTTGTAGTGCTGCTATTGTTTGTGGTAAGATCATTTCATCCTGGGAGATAGACGTCTAAATTCTGAAAGCACCGTGGAGAGGACGAATCTGTCTTAAGGACACAGTGTTAAACACTGGACTTGATCAGAAAAGTTATTCAAATAAATTAACCAAGTAAGTTGTTTAATTTTATTCTGTTTTTATTTGTTTATTTAATCAGATTTTATTTTTTGTTTTTGTAACAAAATAAAATCTGTGATTTTATTTATTTATTTTTATTTCGAGTTTGATTTTTGTAATCAAACAAATTCTCTCATTTTCTTTTTCTTTATATTCTTGTTGTTATTTTGTACACAACAGAATTTAATCTTTTTAAATACAGTGAAGATTGTCCTACACTAATTTGGTTCGAGCCGGGTAGAACCACAAGGGCGGCAAAGCTCTCCCAACAATTTTTTAACACAGTTGCATTCTCAAGTCTCAAATCCAAAATTTTAGCTAAGCTAGCATAGCCTCTTAGACCTAAAATATATATATATATATATATATGTATGTATGGCTCAATCTCAATGATAGTGGAAAAGGCCCAGGAAGGCCCAATAATGAGGGTCAGCAGTCCATTTCAGAAGGTTATAAGGGAGGTGTAATTATTTGGCGGTCTCCATACTATGGGCTCTTTTGAAAAAAGTTAAAAAAAAAAAGTTAACTTTTAATTCATTTTGAATTGTATTATTTTTTATATTTTATATATATGTATTTTTTTAAAAAGTTAAAAAAAAACTTTAAAATCAATTTTTAATTATTTTCTCAAAATAAGTATATGTATCATTTAATATTTATCAAATTATCTCTTAAAAAGCCATTAAAAAGTATAGAGTTTAACTATTTTAATTAATAAATATCAAATTAAGACACTACATTTATCCAAAGATTATCAAACAATTTTTCCATAAAGGAGACCTCAATTGATCAGAAGAATACCAAAATGGTCTGCAAATTAACAAAGGTTAACAAAGGCCACTCTTGACCTCACCGAGTCATTGTGGTCCACTGGTTAGAAATGATGGACTTATCATATATGCTCACAATAGTAAGAATATGTGGCGCGTTCCTCTCATTTGTGATCGTTATCAGCTAATGCGATAGTGTCTCATAACTTAAACATTCTTCATATTGACGACATAACACGCTCCAAGTAGAGGAGAGATTAATAGAGTAATTTGTAAAAGTCGTGTGTACATTATCCAATCACAATGCAAAAGTACATTCTCTATTCTACTCTCAACTCTTCGGTTATCTTTTTCTTTAAACATTATTTTAATTTGAATGTCACAAGCTCTTAAAAAAAACACTTACCAATTAATTCTTTAAAATTTATTTACAAGTCTCAAAAGAGAAAAAGTGCAACTAATGCTTTTGAAGTCCAATCCATATTCTCCTCATCTGGTCTATGGATTGCAAATTTACTAATACCATCAAAGTATAAACTGAAATCAAATCAAACTTTGAGGTGGTACTAAATGATCATTTAAAAAGGGGCAATAAAAACTAACAAAAGGAAAAAATAAAATCCAATTAGAAGGGAAAATTGAAAGAGAGTGTTTTCCAATACAACAACAAACTGGGGTGATTCTATTTGCACAAAAAAAAAAAAAAAACTATTCAATATGTTTAATTTTTCAATATTCTTTATTAAATTATTTAGGATTATAATTTACTCTCAGTACACTCTATGTGTTTTTTGTTATGTAAATTGTGGAATAACATAAAACAAATAGATTCATATTGAACAAATAATTGAAATTTCAGAACAAGAATATGATGGAATTTACAAAAATTCATAATAAAATAAAACTAGCAAAAAGAAGCAAACCGAAACCTACACTAGACAGTGTCCTTAAAACAAATTTGTCGCCTCACCAGTTGGGTGCTGGAGGTTGTTCGACGTCTGTCTCCCATGATACAACGGCTACACCAGTTACAACAATGCACCGACTGAGTAGCTTCGGCGAACAGAACTTTGCAGCGCTCTCTTACAGGAAGAAAATAATAAAAAGCTAGAAAACTTATGAAGATAGAAAGAGCAACAATTTCTAGTGTAGAAAACTAAAGGAGAAGGGTATTTTTTTATAGACATGGAGGGAGAGAGGACGAGGCTCCAACCATCAAGGCCCCTCACAAACTGCAGAAATAAATCATCATCATTATAGAGGAGTTACATTCGTATTATATATTTGTGTAATATATATAATTCTGCAGCCCACAATACTGGCTTGGCCCAAAAAGATTACGAAGGGTGGGCCAAGCCCAACACTCATACTTAATCAATTCTAGCAAGCCTCAAGCCCAAGCCCAAGCCCAAGATCTACGATCCACGACCCACGACCCACGGATCATGGACCCAAACCAGGCCCGGTCCGGTCTAGGCAGGTGGTCGGCATGCGTGCGCGCGTTTGGAAATTTTTCCATAACCAACTTGGACTATAGTCTTGGCCCAAGTCCATCCTTGAAGCATCCATAATTATCTTCTTTCAGAAAATTTGGATGTCCCAAAGGGCTCATACTGTTAAGCAAAAAATGAGATTTAAATACCCATTAATGCTCTCCTCCACAATCAATGGAGGTGTTTGGGAAGAAGTTTTTTTAGTTTTTTTTTGGCTAAAATAGCATTAAAAGACAAATTACACTAAAATAGCTAATAAGACAAAATGTCACATCAAACCCATAATCATTTCACTTTTTTTCTCACAAATATAATATCATATCCAACTACAAAAAAATCTAACTATCTTCCCAAACACAAAAATTTTAGTCTCCTATAATAGCCAAAAACTAAAATAGCCTACTAAAATAACAATTTCCCAAACACCCACAATGTGGGATAGAAGGTTTTACACTTTTTCCAACACCTATTTCATGAAGCCAACTTAATGAGTCAATTTCTCATTCCAACCTTAATAGTTTTTGGTCATTCTTTTTGTGGTGTAAAGATCTCACTACAAAGAATCAAAACCCACTTTACTCCACTTCAATTGAGAATTGACACCCACTTTAATATTACATTAAAGTCACCAAAAATTCATTATTTTTCCAACAATCTCCCACATGAATAAAAATTGACCGAATAACAACAAATGGATAACACTTAACAACAAAGACTCAGAGAAAGTGCAACGGAATAACCCCGGCATCAGAAAAGGTAGCTTTTAGCTTTAAACCCCTCCTAGTGAATTCTATCGGATTTACTAGCAATCCAGTGAACACGAAGCTGTTTATGTAAACCAAGACAACAGACCTCACACATGAATTACTCCAACCATCATTTTGTTCTCACTATTGTGTCCGGTTTGGCCCTGGAACACTAGCCTAGTTAAGTGAGTTGTTTAAAGAATTAGGCCCTGCCAATTCTTATAGAAGCGGCCCCACTTCACACTCACATAGGTGACTCTACTTGAATATCTTGCTATGCTCAACTCAACAACTCAACAACTCGATAGCTTAACACACTAGAGTCATGAAAAGCTCAACTTAACCTCTACACTTGTAGGTATCACTAATAAAATGAATGACTGGAGGTTTAACCTCCGCAGTGACATACCACTGTTACAAGCTAGGTTGTTCCATTGAACCTAGATCTTGGGATTTTTAATCAACTAGGTTGGGTTTCCATTCCTGTAACACCTTTCACTGAAGGCTTTAACGCCATTCCTTCTAATGACTTCTCTACTAACACTCGATTTAACCTTTTGGTTAGCAGATCCGCAATGTTGTCTTGAGACTTTACATAGTCTAAAGTGACAACTCCGTTCAAGAGTAGTCATCGTATGGAATTATGTCTACGATGAATATGTCTAGACTTTCCATTATACATATTACTTTGTGTCCGTCCAATCGCCGAGTGGCTATAACAATGAATACAGATGACTGGCACAAGTCTGGACCAACGTGGAATATCCTCAACGAGCTGGCAAAGCCATTCAGTTTCCTCAGTTGCTTTATCCTAAGCAATAAACTCAAATTCCATCATTGATCTCGATATACACGCTTGCTTGGAAGATTTCCAAGACATGGTTGCCCCTACAAGGGTAAACACCTAACCACCAGTGGATTTGGAGTCTTTTATATCAAATATTCAATTAGCGTCACTATACTCTTCTAGTACCACTGGGTATCTGATATAATGCAGCCCATAACCCCGGGTGTAACGTAGATAACCTAACACCCGCATAATGCCCCTCTAATGAGTAGCATTCAGATTACTCGTGTATCTACTAAGCTTGCTAATAGAGTATGCTATATCCGGTCTTGTACAACTCATCAGATATATCAAACTTCCAATGACTCAAGAATATTTTAGCTGAGAAACACTCTTACCATTATTCTTGGTCAAATGTAGACCCACGTCTACCGGTGTCCTAGACACACTTGTATTTGATTTACCAAATTTCTCAAGTATCTTCTCAACATAGTGAGATTGAGAAAGTACAATACCATCAGATGTTCTGGTAATCTTAACACCCAGAATTACATCTGTAATGCCCATATATTTTATGTAAAATTTAGAGTTTAACAATCTCTTGGTAGTTCAAATCATCTCATCATTACTACCAACAATGAGTATGCCATGTACGTATAGACAGAAAATGACATAATCTCTGTCAGTGTCTTTGACATTCACGCATTTGTCACACTCATTGATTTTGAATCCATTTGACAATATAGCATTGTCAAATTTCTCATGCCATTTCTTGGGAGCTTGCTTCAAACCATACAATGATTTGACAAGCTTATAGGCTTTCTTATTTTGTCCTAGAGTTGAGAACCCTTTGGGTTGCTCCATGTAGATTTCTTCATCTAAATCTCTATTCAAGAAAGTTGTTTTTACCTCCATCTGATGTATATCCAGACCACGTAAAGCAACTATCGCAATCACTATGTGAATGGATGTAATCCTTGTCATAGGTGAATACGTATAAAAATAATCTAGGCCTTTGTGCTGCCTGTATCCTTTGATAACTAGTCTAACTTTATACTTATCAATTGACCCATCAGCTTTCATATTTCTTCTAAAGATCCACTTACTTCCCAAGGCCTTACTGCCTGGGGGTAGACCAACCAACTCCCAAGTATGGTTCTGTAAGATGGAGTCAATCTCACTCTTAATTGCTTTTTCCACAAAAGACTTTCAAGTGAAGTCACAGCTTCATAAAAAGTTCGAGGTTCTTCCTCTAACATATAATTCAAGAAATCTGGACCAAAAGACTTTGTAGTCCTAGCCCTCGTACTCCTTCTTGGCTCATCTACATCCTTAGCTTGATCATCTGTTTGATCAGTTATGTGATCATTGTGACCTTCAACCCTTTTCATGGAACTCTAAATCCCTTATTGGAGACGACATAGAAATACATTTTCAAAGAAATATGCATTTCTTGATTCCATGATAGTATTCTTGTGTATATTTGGAACAACTGACCTATACACAAGAAATCGATATGCACTGTTATTATGTGCATAGCCAATGCATACACAATCCACTGACTTCAGTCCTATCCAAACCAGCTTGGGTGTAGGCACCGCTACTTTTGAAAGACACCCCCACATTCGTAAGAATTTATAAGAAGGCTTGATGCCTTTCCATAACTCATACGGGGTCTTGTCCACCTTCTTCCGGCGTACTTTATTTAAAATGTAATTCGCGACGAGAATTGTTTTCCTCTACATGTTCTGTGGCAATTCAGAACTTATCAACATCGCATTCATTATCTCTTTTAGCGTCCTATTCTTCCGCTCAGCAATCTCATGACTGAGGAGAATAAGGCGCTGTGGTTTGGTGGATAATCTCGGATTAAGCACAAATCTCAATAAACGGTGATTCATACTCACCACCACGATCACTTCTTAAAGCCTTAATCTTGCAGCCTAATTGATTCTCAACTTCATTCTTATAAAGAACAAACTTGTCAATAGCCTTATCTTTGCGTTTGAGCAAATACACATAACAATACTTAGTGTAATCATCAACAAAAGTGATGAAGTACTTATTGCCACCACGTGATTGTATAAACTTTAAGTCACACACATCACTACGCACTAAGTCCAACGGCTCTGAACTTCTTTCAATAGAATGAAACGACGATCTTGTCATCTTCGCTTCAACACAAGTTTCACATTTGTGTTTCGGATCAATCTTAAAAGATGGTATGTGATCTAATTTGATTAATCTACGTAAAGATTCAAAGTTCACATGTCTTAGTCTACCATACCACAAATTAGAAGACTCAAGCATGTAAGTAGATGAAGATGCATCTCTATTCATCTTTGTGACAAGAGTCATTACATTGAGTTTAAACATATCCCTCAACAGATATCCCTTACCCACATACACTCCGCTCTTGGTCAGAACGACCTAGTCGGACTTGAAGACCATGCAAAAACCATGTTTACTTAGAAGAGACCCCGAGACAAGATTCTTACAAATGTCCAGAACATACAAGACTTCATTTAAGGTCAACTCATTTCTTGATGTCAACTTCAGAACCATCTTTCCTTTCCCTTCAACAATTGAGGTAGCATAATTCTCCATAAACAACCTCTCGCCATTTGTAATTGGCTCAAAAGTTGTAAACAACTTCTTCTTAGAGTAGATGTAGCATGTAGCCCCAGTATCAATCCATTATTTTTTTGGGTTTGAACCCACCATATTCACCTCAGAGACAACGATAGACAAGCGCATGTCATCCTCATCGTGAGAGTGCTCTTGTATATCTGCCGTGTGAGCAAGGGGTTTGGTTTTGTATGGCTTCCTTTGCTTGCGACAGTCGCTAGCCCGATGCCCCTCGCTACCATAGTTGTAGCACTTCCCTAGGATCGATAAACAGGTTCCTGTGACTTGTATGCCGGCTTTTTTACAACACCACTCATTGGCCCTAGCTTTGAGCCCTTGTTCACAGGGGGTTCTTCCTCACCCCAGAAGATTTGCTATGCTCAATGACATTGGCTTTCACAGAAGAGGTACTCACTCATTTCTTTTTATTATCCTCCTCAAATTGGAGTCGAACAATCAGGTCTTCAACTGACATTTCCTTGCGCTTGTGCTTCAAATAGTTCTTGAAGTCCTTCCAACCATTGGGAAGTTTCTCAATGATCACAACAACTTGGAATGACTCGTTCAAAGGCATCCCCTCAACATGAATTTCATGTAAGATCACTTGGAACTCCTGGACTTGGCTTATCACAATTTTTGAATCTATCATTTTAAAGTCCAGGAACTGGCCAACGAAAAATTTCTTTGCCCCGGCATCCTCAGTTCTGTTATTCTTGTCCAGAGATTCTCATAACTCCTTTGCTAAGCTATTGGCACAAAACACACTGTAGAGTGAGTCTGCCAAGTTGTTGAACACATAGTTCCGGAAAAAAAGTCTGTCTGCTTCCATGTGTCAAGCGCCATGACCTTTTGCCTGTGTGGCTCATTCTCTGCCACAGCTGGAGGATCCTCGCTCAAAACCTTTGCAGGGTTCAACATGGTCAAGTAGAACAACATCTTTTGCTGCCATCTCTTGAAGTTTTGTGAAAAGCCGCATTTAATTATTCTTAAAAGAAAATAAATTAATTAATTTTATCCAAAGTCCATCTGAAATATATATTAGTGTAACAGTTAGTTTTAAATTTACTCAATTCAATCACTAATAAAGACATTATTAAGAATAATAATTTTGTGGGTATTCAATATTTATTGTTTATAAATTATTTTAATTATGATTCAACATGATAATTATTCTTACTAAATACATTAGTTAAAGATCTTAGTGTATCAATTTTAAGCAACCCACACAAATACATAATTATATATATATATAATAAATTTTTTTTACAAATTTCCGTGGCAACTTTGCCACATGGTTGTTTGCATGTTAATATAGGGAAGACGATCTCATTATGCTCTTGGAATTGAGGGAAAGTTGTTGGAACAATCTTCTGTGTACAATAAATAAATTGAAACAAAAATCAAATAAATAAAATAAATAAATTACAGAATTTATTTTATCGAATGAAAAATAAAAGATCAAGTTGAGTGTGTGACACTCTGTCCTTAAGACAGATTCGCCCCGTTGCGGTGCTTACGGTTAAGTGCCTTTTATCTCCCAAGATACAATGATCTTCACAAATTTGTAGTACCACTCCAAACAAATTTGTCTGGCAAACTAGAACCTTGTGTTCTAATACTCTCTTTGATTTTCTTCAACACTAGAATGAAGAATAAAATGCAAAGGAGAAATATGGACTGCAAAAATGAACTTTTCTGACTGTTTTTTGGATACCAAGACTGCTGGAACAGATCTGAATTTATAAGCAAAAATTCTGTCCCGAACAGGTATATACAAGAAGTGAACAGGTGTAGTTTTGAATTTGAACATATGCTATTTGAATTCAAACAGATCTGCAAATTGTTTCAACAGATTAACCGCTGCAGTTATTTATCTGTTCAGAAACTGCCCAAAACCGAATCTGTTATGGTCTTTTTGAACCTGTTGGACATAGACCGAATGAGGAAAGAAATTAGGACATAAATTAAATTCAAATTTGAATTTAATTAAATTTTCCCGCAAGTAATTTTTGAAAAAATTAAAAAGAATTTTGTCAAAAAAATTAATACAAGAATCGACCCGACTCGACCCACAACCTACACTCGCGCCCAGTTTAGCCCGGCCAGACGGGCGGCGACGGCGACGGCGACGGCGACGGCGGCGCGCGCACTTGTGGTGGTTTGGGCTAAGGTTCATTTTGTCCATAACTCCTCCCTTCTACAAACTTGGGGTGCTCCTTGGGGCCCAACCCAAGTATTGTACTCTAGAGCTTATATACATACACAAGCTCTCTTAAAGTTTCAATGTGGGATAACCCATTTTATTTCTTTAATTGCCCATTCCACGAACCCGAAAACGACGTCAACTTCCCATTCACTCATAAATGGTTTGACGAACCGTCTTCACCGTGTAACTTGCCATGCGGCAAGGAACACGTCACCTTTTCGGATTCACCCCAAACGACGTTTGGGGCCCACTTAATTTTGGGCTCAAAGTTGGCCCAAAATAAGCCTTTAAAACCAAATTTTCCAACAATTCCCCACATGAATGGAATTTGACGGAGAGAAAATGTAACAACATGATCGAATTACAGAGAGTACAGAAATTGGAAATATTCTGCAAAGGATAGGTAGTTTTTGGCTTTGAACATTCCCTTGTGAGACACTATAGGATTTACTAGCTAACTAGTGAACATGATGTCTTGAACTGTTCAGCCATTGGTGTAAATCAAGACAATAGAACTCACACAGTATATCCTCAGACACAGTTTAGTTCTCACTATTGTGTTCATTTTGGCCCTGAATAACCTAGTCTTTCATGAGTGCTCTAGAGAATTGTAGCCCTTCACAAATCTCATAGAACCGGCCCAGTTCACACTCACATAGGTGATTCTTATAAAGTGTATCCTGCCATACTCCATCAGGTTTATCTAGATATAAGAATCATTAAAATTTTACTTAACCTAAAATGCTGCAGACATCACTATTTTATCATAGAAATAGGTAGGAGTTTGACTCCCCAGTGATACTTATGAGTTATTCACAACTCGGATGTCCCTTTGAACCTAGATCTTGGGATCTCCAGTCAACTGGGTTGGGTTGCCGTTGTGGTAACTCTTATTTAATAGGCTTTAGTCTCATTCCCCTCGATGAATTCTTAACTAACTCTCTTGCTAATCCATTGGTTAGTGGATCTGCTATGTTGTCTTTAGACTTCACATATTCAATGGAAATAATTCCATTAGAGAGTAGTTATCTTACGGTGTTATGTTGACGACGAATGTTTCGCGACTTACCGTTATACATATGACTCTGTGCTTTATTAATTGCTGATTGACTATTACAATGTATGCAAATAGTAGGCACCGATTTTGGCCATAGTGGAATATCTTCAAGGAAATGGCAAAGCCATTCTACCTCTTCTCCAGCTTTGTCTAAAGCTATGAATTCTGATTCCATAGTAGACCTAGCAATGTAAGTTTGTTTGGAAGATTTCCAAGATATAGCCGCCCCACCAAGAGTAAAGACATACCCACTGGTAGACTTTGAGTCTCTAGTATCCGATATCCAATTTGTATCACAGTATCCTTCAAGTACTGCTGGATATCTAGTATAATTTAGCCCAATGTTACGAGTAAATCGGAGATATCTAAGGATCCTTATAATAGCTTTCCAGTGTTCTACTTCTGGATTACTCGTATATCTACTTAATTTACTTACTGTATAAGCTATAACTGGGCGAGTGCAGTTCATCAAATACATTAAGCTTCTAATAATTTGGGCATACTCTAATTGAGAAATACTTTCCTGTACATTCTTAGATAGAAACAAATTAACATCTACAGGTGTTCTAGCAAGAGGATTATCATTTTTTCTAAATTTGTCAAGTATTTTCTCAATGTAATGAGATTGTGACAAAGCATAGCCTTCTGATGTTTTGGTAATTTTCATACCTAGTATTACATCAGCAACGCCCATGTCCTTTATGTCAAAATGTTTATTCAACATTTTCTTGGTAGTTTTAATCATATCATTATTATTACCTATGATGAGCATGTCATCTACATAAAGACATACGATGATATAACCTTTGTTTGTATTTTTAATATAAACACATTTGTCACACTCATTAATTTTAAATCCATTTGACATCATTGCCTTGTCAAATTTCTCATGCCATTGCCTTGGCGTTTGTTTTAAACCATATAATGATTTAACCAATTTACACACTTTCTTTTCTTTTCCTAGAACAGAAAAACCTTCTGGTTGTTCCATGTAAATTTCTTCATCTAATTTACCATTTAAGAAAGCGGTTTTCACATTCATTTGATGAATTTCTAAATTGTACAAAGACGCAATAGCAATTAGCATTCTAATGGATGTTATTCTAGTAACCGATGAGTATGTGTCAAAGTAATCTAGACATTCTTTTTGTCTAAATCCTTTGACCACAAGTCTTGCCTTGTATTTGTCAATTGATCCATCCGCTTTCATTTTCCTTTGAAAATCCACTTATATCCAAGAGGTTTACAACCTGGTGGCAAATCCATCAATTCCCAAATGTGATTTTGCAAGATGGATTCAACTTCACCATTGACAGCTTCTTTCCATAAAGGAGCTTCAGGACTGGACATAACCTCCTTAAAAGTTAAAGGCTCATTTTCTATCATATATGTTAGAAAATTTGGACAAAAAATTTTTGAGGTTCTAGCACGTTTACTGCGCCTAAGTTCCTTTTCCTCATTTTGATCTATCTCTTGCTCTTGATCTTGATCATTACTAGTAATAGCATCAAAAGATCTTTTATTACTACTAGTCTCTTGTCCAATCTTATTTGGAAATACATGTTCAAAGAATGATGCATTTCGAGACTCAATAATAGTATTTACATGCATTTCGGTATGTTCTGATTTATAAATCAAAAACTGATATGCACTACTATTCTTGGCATAACCAATGAAAATGCAATCAACTGTTTTAGGACCTATCTTAGTCTTTTTAGGACTCGGAATAGCCACTTTAGCCAAATACCCCCACACTTTTAAGTATTTGTAGGATGGTACTCTTCCATGCCACAATTCATAAGGCGTTTGATTCATTTTCTTTCGGGGTACTTTATTTAAAATATAATTAGCAGAAAATATTGCTTCCCCTCACAAGTTCTGAGGTAATCTAGAACTTATTAACATAACATTCATCATTTCTTTTAAAGTCCTATTTTTTCTTTTAGCAATTCCATCTTGCGGATGTGAGTAAGGAGTGATAGTTTGATGAATTATTCCATGTTCTTTACAAAATTTACCAAAAAGAGATTCAAATTCACCACCTCTATCACTTCTTAGTTTTTTGATTTTCTTACCAAATTGATTTTTAACTTTATTCTTATATTGAATGAAAGTTTCTAAAGCTTCATCTTTGGTTCGAATTAAATAAACATAACTATATCCACTACAACAAAACTGACTTTTTACGGCACCACATCAACGGCATACAAGATATGCATGCCATAGTTTCTCATTTTTACGACTTGCTTTTTTTGCACATCGTAAATACTTTTCCAATCACGGCGTGTCTATTGCATAGGCCGTAAATGGTAATAACGATAATTTTTTTACGACTTGCAATGTTAGCCGTGAATAATAAAACTTTTTACAACATGCAAATGACATGCCGTTAATACATAAATTATACACGACATATGTATGATTAAAAATTATGTTTATAGTGTAGATTTTATTCATGAATCACGTGGACTATCCATGAATTTCTAGGTCGAATCAGTAACACAGATTCTGTTTATAGTGTAGATTTTATTCGTTCTGAAATTCTGTGATTCTGGACTCCACATTAAACAGAATTTATTCGTGATTTTACACTGTAATGTGGAGTCCACGTAATTTACTCTATAGCATTAGAATGAATGAGTGATACTAAAGAATGTTATGATGAATAGGTAAAATTTAGAAATAGATTCATAGATCGCAAATAGAAACTGCCATAAAATATAGTTGTATTTTGCTACTGCGCTACAAAGGCAATGGCAGTAGGAGTAAAGATATAATAAGAAGTCATGTCAACTCTAAACCAACATTATCAGAATGTTATGAGTGGCCAATGCAAGTACCTGAAATTGTCATGTTTTAAACTTACCTTTACGAAGAAACACATTAACCAATAGAAGATACAGTGGAAAGATCTAATTAGCTGATCAACTTTAATGGATGCTATGAGCCTATTGGAATACTTGAAAATGCCAAATAAATCTACCAAAGTACTGGCAAATGAGAGAATAATTGACAAATAATTAATCAACCATGGACAGAGAGATCTTAAAGTGGTGTCAACAATAATTACTGGGGAAAGAAGGATCTTACAAGATACACAAATCTTTCTGAATCTTCAACATTGGCTTTCATATGATCTGTTGGAGCAGTAGGTGTTGTGAGCAACACCTTAATTTCAAAATAAAGTGAGAATTATACTTTTATCAGAAACAAAATAGAGCAACAAGTATATACTAATAGCAAATTGCCACACTAGCAGGTTATCAACTTCATCAAGGTATGCTTACAAATATGCAGCCCAACATATAACTCCTCTAGTCTTGATAAGCTTTTCAAAACCCCTGGAGAAATACTTGTTGGATTTATTTTCTAATGTGGCCCAATAGCCTACATATTTTTACTTGTTTTATTTTATTTGAACTCTACAATTAGATAAAACCAATATTATATATAAAGTTCAGTAATTGGAATTTTAATATAATTACTCTTCTAAGATAAGAAGGAAACGTTGATGGATTAAGAATTCTTCTGATAAAGTTTATCTGGCCCTCTTCTCTCCTCTATATAAGGATGGGTGATTCCCCTTTCATATCATAAGTATTTTTCCATCATTCTAAGTTTTATAGTCATCCTAATTAAGAGAGACAGAGAGGAGAAGGTGAGCCAAGAATTAAAGGTTCAACTATTAGGGGTATTTTCTCAACTTCTCTAATTCAATGGCTGATAAAGGTATGTTCGTTTTATTCTTGAGTCGTATTGAATTCAAGATCCTGTTAAGTTTAATTCCGCATTATTATTATGGTTACATGTAAATCTTATATGTGGTATCAGAGCCACAGTTTTTTGAATCAATACACCTTGGAATAATAATATATTTATGAATATTATTATAATTATTCATAAAACGGTACATTTGTTTTTTTTTATTATCGACATTAATTTTTAAATCATATTTGGGATGTAAAGTTTTGGCTAAAATAATCATATTAATTTTTAAAGCGGTTATTATAATTTTACGTGGCTAAAACTTAAAAGATTTAAAATTGGGTCGATTAAATTAAAAATGGGTCAGTTTATAATATAATTTAAACGTGGCCTAATTTTATAAAGCCTTGCGTCGTGGTTATGCATGCTTCGTTTTTTACGTCTCAATTATATGTATATATGCATGCTTCGGATTATTATTAATTTTAGAGATAATAATTTTTATAATCATCATAATATGATATTGAATTGAGTGTATTGCTTGCCGTTATGATAAAGTGCATAGATTAAAAGCAATTTTAGAATTTTGCTGAATCATTCGGTCTATTAAATAAATATATTTATTTGATTGTATCACATTAGAGGATTATGTTTTTGCCTTGTCTAATTATGCACATTTATTGTCTATTATTGTTAATATTTATATATTTTCATGATTTAAAATTGATATCATGATATAATTTTATGACATTAAATATTAAATATTGAAGTGGTTAATTCATATTAGGTGTAATTCTTATTAACCATTATATGAGATATTCATGATTATCATATTCCATATTTTGATATATATATATATATATATTCATGTTTATCTAGAGTTATTATTATTCTCATATTTGTAATTGCAATCACATAAAAGAAATTCTAGAAATCATAAATAGTGATTTCATTAAAATAGTGATTGAATTAATGATAATTAAATAACTCAAATTAATGAATAGAGAATATTGTTGGTTAGTTCCGTATTCATAAGGTTTACCAATTTAGTAGTTGCCAAAGTGTCCTAGATTTGTAAAACTTATGAATATAGAACTACATAAAAGAATTGTTAAAAGGGTAACATTAAGGTCGATAATATTCTCAATTGCAGTTATAATTAGGAGATTGAGACTAGCCCAAAGGAGAGTCTATAGCGATCCCGGTTGTCCTTTTACTGTTCTGTTGTATTCCGGACTCGGTTCCGTGAAGTTGGTAGTGGTATCCATCTTGTTGTCGTCCTTTAATTCCACTTGATTGAGTTTTAGGATGTTTTGAGCAGGGTTGTTATAGGTTGGTTAGGCCTTGGTTTCAATTCCTTGTTGTCCAGTTTTCAGGCGATCCGCTCGAGCGGGTCTTCTTGCGCTCGAGGGGGATTGCACACCTCCAGTTGTTACAGGTTGGTTAGGCCTTGGTTTCAATTCCTTGTTGTCCAGTTTTTAGGCGATCCGCTCGAGCGGGTCTTCTTGCGCTCGAGCGGGGATTGCACACCTCCAGTTGTTACAGGTTGGTTAGGCCTTGGTTTCAATTCCTTGTTGTCCAGTTTTTAGACGATCCGCTCGAGCGGGTCTTCTTGCGCTCAAGTGGGGATTGCACACCTCCAGTATTTCGTGTTCCTGCAAAACTTCTGCAGATGTGATTTTTACGCTCGAGCGGGTTTGTTTACGCTCGAGCGGTAGCGCTCGAGCGGGTCTGTTGGCGCTCGAGCGGGTAGTTCTTTCTGGGTATAAGTTCTGGGAGGGGGAAATCCACGCTCGAGCGGACTGGTTTTCGCTCGAGCGGATGTGCTTTATTCTTGTGTCTTGGCGCTCGAGCGGGGATTTTTGCGCTCGAGCGGACCTAGTTTTTGTTCTTGACGCTCGAGCGTTGTGTTTTCCGCTCGAGCGGGAGTGTCGTATATCAGTTGGCTGTGGGACAGTTTTAAATCACTTTTTCCACTTCTCTTCTCTCTCTTACTTTTCCAAAAACACCATTGTTGAGCTTCTCACTCTAGAGCTCTACCTTCTTTCTAGGTATTGATCTAGTAGGAGTGATTTCCTCACCTTTGGCTTTTACAAAAAGGTTGTTGATCGTCGAGGGCTATCTTTTGAGCCGAGAAGTTCGTGGTTTGGAGCATTTTCGTTTCCATCATCTTCTTGGTTGGGTATCATTCTTTGAGGTAGGGATAACCTACTCCTCACTATGGGCTTTGTCTTTAAATTTTAGTATTTTGAGATGTTGGGGATTGGTTTGGTAATTTGTGAAAGTTTGGGGCTTTTGTGTAAATTTACAGAAGTTGGGGTTTTAGCTATATAAAACCTAGATGCATGTTTAGCTTGGAAAAGTGAAATTAATGTTAAAACATTAATGAAAATGGAACCTAAGGGTTGTAATGTTAATTATGAAAAATGCCTTAATTACATTGGTTAATTAATTTGCATAATTAATTATGAGAAATAAGGAATTGATTTGGAAAGGTATGGGATTAAAGGGTGTAGTTGGATTATTTATCGCTCACCTAGTTGAAATGTTGATTATATAGATCCATTGTTGCATTTATTTTCTGTATAGAAATAACTGCTTTGGGCTATCGGCGGAGGATAGTCTTGATTGTTGTAGACAATGCATGATGATTAGGCAAACTGAAACTAATCACTGGAACGTGTCATTGAGTATGACGGTTGAAAGAATACATTAAATTTATGTGTTGTGTGATGATGTGTATAATTATTGTTTATATGCATTGTGTCGTGTTGGAGGAGATAGAGGATGTACTCCACGGTTTAGGGGAAGATAGGGGATGGACCTCTAAACCGGATGTTGTTGGGAGGAGATAGGGGATGGACTCCATAGATAGAGCTCATATGCTTATCTAGTAATGTGTTGACATAGCTCATATGCTTGTCTTTGGAAGTGTGATAGTGCTCTTATGCATATCTATGGAAGTGATGATATAGCTTGTATGCTTATCTGTTGGTGTGTGATATAGCTAGTATGCTTATCTATTATGAAATGAGAAAGGGCTTAATATGAGTTACTGCCTCATATAAGTTGTTTGGCCAGGTTCAGAGCCATGGTTATAAATTGAGAATTTAAAAGAATTGGAAAATGGATTGTAACATGGACTTGTATGTCATGAAACCGTAAAGTGTGATAAGGGAAAGTATCAGTGTTGGCCATCTATCAACTGCTAATCTTTTAGTCATTGTTCATATTTGGTTTAGTGTATTTCTACTGGGCTGTGGCTCACCCTATATGGGAATATCATTTTCAGGTACAAGTAGCATGCCACCTCCAAGGACGTAGCTTGGGAGGCTAGAGGCGGGCAGACTTTTGTTGTTTAGTTTCTTTGATGTATTACATGTATATTCAAGCCAAGGGCTTAATGTGTAAATGAGTTAGCACTCTTTTGTTGTAACCAAGTGTTAACTTGAAAAGCTGTAAGCCTTTAGGGCATTTGCTTTTGTCGTTAACATGTAATACTTTTGGTAATGGAACTCTGATGAATAGAAGAATGTGGAGCTTTTATATATCAATGCATGTTTATATTGATGGGTTTAATGTTATTATTTTGAGGGCGTTACAGAGTCACTTTCAAATAATTATGAACTGGGTAGGATAATGTAACTTATGTAATTTGACAGATTAGAATTGAATATCCAAAGGTAACATGACTAGCTGAAAAATTGCATAAATTACTTTAGATCTACATAAGTGATTCTTGACGAGTGGACAATAGATATACCTAAGTTTTGCCCAAAGGAAAGACTTATGTGATATCAGTAGTTCATCATAATTCTCAAAGCTTTAATATGTATTGTTTATGCCTTTTTCCGTGTTATTTATGAGACCTTGTCTTAAAAGATAGCTTGCTATCTAAGGTGGTTGGACTTAGAAGGGAGACTATATTGACTCCTTCGACCTTCTTGGGATCTTACTTGGTTATTGACCAAAGGACTCTTTGGTGACGTTACCCTAACATTTAAAGTAAAATTTGGTAAAAGGTTGTTGAAGATTGACAAGCCACTTGCTGGCACTATTATGGCTGAATTGACAACAATGAAATATAATGGCCACCGAGGAGTTTAGGATCACATCCTCAATATGGCGACAAAGCTGCAAAACTTAAAACTTTAGGGATGCAAGTTGATGAAACTTTCCTCGTGCAGTTTATTCTCAGCTCACTTTCATCACAGTTCGGCGCATTCAAAATCCACTATAACACCAATAAAGATAAGTGGAGTTTGAATGAGCTGACTAATATGTGTGTTCAGGAGGAAGTAGGGTTGAGGGAGGAAGGACGTCAAACTGCATTGGTTGTAACTCATGGAGCTATAAAAGAAAAAAGAAGGGTAAGTTCGTAAAATCAAAGAAAAAATCCACCGAATGAACCTGGGGAAGAAAATCAGGCTCAGAACGGTTTCACTGTCAAGTGCTACTTTTGTGGCAAGAAGGGACATGTGAAGAAAGACTGCAGCAAGTGAAAGGTTTGGTTCGAAAAGAAAGGTAAGAAATTTTCTTTTGTTTGTTATGAATCAAATCTTGCTGAAGTACCTTCTAATACCTGGTGGATTGACTCTAGGGCCACAACCCACATTACAAATAACATGTAGGGATACCTCTAAACCAGGAAACCGAAGGAAAGTAAAAGATTTGTCTATATGGCGAACCGTCTCAAAGCTAAAGTCGTAGCTGTAGGAACCTACCGACTGATCTTAGAGACGGTTCATCAGATGGATCTAGAAGACACTTTTTATATTCCTTCAATTTCTAGGAATTTGGTTTCGTTATCCAAATTAGATCGTGTTGGATATTCAGTTTTAAAACTCAATTTGATGTTTTATAGTGATTGGTTCTGGTAATTTATGTGATGGTTTATACAAAATTACCTTAAATCATGAGTTTGCACAATCATTAGTAATTCTGCATTCGAATATTGGTTTAAAACGTGGTCTAATTAATGAAAATCGTCAATCTTGTGGCATAGACGGTTGGGGCATATCTCTTGAAATAAAATTGAAAAATTGGTGAAGAATGAGATTTTGGAAAACCTAGACTTCACTGATTTTGAGATATGTGGATTGCATTAAAGGAAAGCAAACCAAACGCACCAAAAAAGGTGCCACAAGAAGTAATGAGCTTCTTGAGATAATTCATACAGATATTTACGGGCCACTCAACATCCCATGTCTTAGTGGTGAAAAATATTTTACCACATTTATAGATGACTTCTCACGTTATGGATATGTGTATCTAAATCATGAAAAGTCTCAGGCTGTTGACATCCTTGAGGTGTACATAACTGAAGTCGAGAGACAATTAGATAGAAAGGTTAAAATAGTGAGATTAGACAGGGGTGGTGAGTATTATGGTAAATATGATGAGACAGGCCAAAATCCTGGCTCATTTGCCAAATTCTTAGAAAAGAAAGGCATTCGTGCTCAGTATAGAATGCCTGGTACGCCATAGCAAAATAGAGTTACTAAAAGGCGTAATCGTATACTTAAAGATATGGTTAGGAGTATGTTAAGTTACTCAATTGTACCTATTTCACTGTAGGGTGAAGCTTTAAAGACTGCAATGCATATCTTAAATAGGGTTCCTAGTAAAGCGGTCCCAACAACTCCTTTTGAGTTGTGGACTGGTAGGAGACCTAGTTTGAGACACTTACATATTTGGGGTTGTCCAGCAGAGGCAAGAATCTTCAACCCACAAGAGAAAAAGTTGGACTAAAAAACAATATATGAATATTTCATTGGTTATCTAGACAAGCCTAAAGGGTACAAATTCTATTGTCCTAATCACAGTACGAGGATAGTGGAGACTGGTAATGCTAGATTCCTAGAGAATGGTGAAATTAGTGGGAGTGAGAAAACAAGAGTGGTGAATTTCGAGGAAATTAGGGTGGATGTCCCAACATTTGATGCTTATCAAAAAATTATTGCTCCTCAAACTATTCCACAGGCTGAGGAAAACGAACAACATAATGAAAATCCTTCACCACCTCATGTTTCACCACTTCATGAAGATACCACCATTGAAAATATTGTAAAACCACCACAACTGGCAGTTCTGAGAAGATCTCAGAGGGAAAGAAAGCTTGCCATTCCAGATGATTACATGGTGTATCTACAGGAATTTGATTTTGATATTGGGATTAACAAAGATCCAGTCTCATTTTCACAAGCCATGAATAGTGATGATTCTTCTAAATGGGTCAATGTTATAAATGAAGAGTTAAAATCCATGGAATAGAATAGTGTTTGGGATCTTGTCGAATTGCCTAATAACTGCAAAAAGGTCGGGTGTAAATGGGTCTTCAAGACCAAGCGTGACGCAAAAGGCAATATCGAACGATTTAAAGCTAGACTTGTTGCCAAGGGTTTTACTTAAAAAGAAGGCATAGACTATACAGAGACCTTTTCTCCAGTATCTAAGAAAGACTCGCTTAGAATCATCCTAGCATTGGTAGCTCATTATGACTTAGAGTTGTATCAAATGGATGTGAAAACTGCTTTTTTAAATGGGAATTTGGATGAAGAAATTTATATGGAGCAGTCAGAAGGATTTGCAAAGAAAAGGTAAAGAACATTTAGCTTGCAAATTAAAGAAATCCATATATGGCCTTGAACAAGCTTCCAGACAATGGTATTTAAGTTTTAATGACACCATTACCTCCTTCAGATTTAAGGAAAATGCAGTTGATTAGTGCATATATCTGAAGGTTAGTGGGAGAAAGTTCATTATTTTGGTGCTATATGTGGATAACATTTTGTTAGCTAGTAATGACCTTGGCTTATTGCATGAAACCAAGGAATATCTCTCCAAGAACTTTAAAATGGTTGATATGGGTGAGACAAACTATGTTATTGACATAGAGATCTTTAGGGATCGATCTCGAGGATTACTAGGACTATCTCAGAAAGGATATATTGATCATGTTTTGGAGAGATTCAATACGCAGTTTTGTTCAGCCGGTGATGCACTCGTCATGAAGGGTGATAAATTAAGTGAAAAACAGTGTCCAAGGAATGACTTGGAAACAAAACAAATGAAGGACATTCCATATGCTTTGAGGCTACAAATCATGCTTTATGGTTGCGAAATTTCATCTCAGGACTTGGTGTTGTTGACTCAATTGCTAAGCCGCTGAAGATATATTGTGATAATATTGCAGCAGTTTTCTTCTCTAAGAATAAAAAGTACTCCAGTGGTTCCAAACACATAGAAGTAAAGTACTTAGTTGTTAGAGAAAGAGTCTAGAAACAACAAGTGTTAATTAAAAACTTAAGCACCTCTCTTATGATTGCTGATCCATTCACAAAGGGATTGCCACCAAAAACATACAAAGAGCATGTTATCATGATGGGTCTTTTAAGCAACCCTTGATGAGTATGGTTAATCGTGAGTGCTTATTTTTATTTGACACTATTTGCGCAATAATAATTTTGTTTCTGTTTTTCCTGTTCTAAAAGTTTGTATGTACACGTTAATTTGAATATTGATAAATAGGGAATGTCTTAACAAGACAAATTACAGGGGCCTTTCAGGAAAATAATTATATATCCCGATAAAGGACTGGGTTGGTGAAGGTTATCAATGGTGTAGTGCATAGAAGGAAATATGACATAAATGTTATATAACCGCTATGACTCAAATTGATGATCTGAAGTAATCACAGTATTATAGTTTCTAATATATTTGACTTTATTGGCTATTTTTAAAATTCGTGATCACATGTCAAAGTTTTTAGTGTGGAATTCAATGAGTCAAATTTTTTTATAAGTTGCATATTTTTTTGAAAAAACTCATAATTGCATCATAATCAGCTTAATGGGCCAAGTGGGAGAATGTTGGATTTATTTTCTAGTGTGGCCCAATAGCTTACATATTTTTACATGTTTTATTTTATTTGGACTCCACAATTAGATAAAACCAATATTATATATAAAGTTCAGTAATTAGAATTTTAATATAATTACTCTTCTATGATAAGAAGGAAACCTTGATGGATTAAGAATTCTTCTGATAGAGTTTATCTGTCCCTCTTCTCTTCTCTATATAAGGATGGGTGACTCCCCTTTCATATCATAAGTATTTTTCCATCACTCTAAGTTTTATAGTCATCCTAATTAAGAGAGACAGAGAGAAGAAAGTGAGCCAAGAATTAAAGGTTCAACTATTAGGGGTATTTTCTCAACTTCTCTAATTCAATGGCTGATAAAGGTATGCTCGTTTTATTCTTAAGTTGTATTGAATTTAAGATTTTGTTAAGTTTAATTCCGCATTATTACTATGGGTACATGTATTATTAAATCTTATAATACTATGCACCTGACATTTCAACAAATACATCAACCTCAAGTGAGTAAGGTTTCCTATTTCTTTCGGTAGCTCCTTCATAGAAAAGCCAGTAATGCTGAGAATTTCCAGATTACTTAAAGCACCTAACAATTTTGCAACTCTTGTGATCAGCTCCAAAAGGAATTCCAATGTCTTTCAGTTCAAGTTTCTTCCAAACATCATCTAGTATTACAAGGACTCTCTTACTCAATATTCTTTGTTTTAGCCTTGCTCTGTCAGGTAAATTTTTCTCACTGAATCGAAAACCCAACTGCACAGCTATCATACCTTGAATAACAGTGAAGGATGGGTCTTGGGGCACTTCTACCAACACAACTTCATTGAACAATTTATTATCTTCTGCTTTCTTGGCAACTTCTTTCACCAATGTTGTCTTACCAACCCCTCCCATCCCACATATCCCAATCATATTGATACTATCATCTGTCAGTGCCTTCATGACTTCTTTCATAATCAATCTTCTAGATTCAAAACCCTTAAAACCTCTGGCGGATATGAATGTGGATGCGATCCCCATCGGAGCACTAGAGAAGTCTCCTAATCCTTCACATAGCTTTACCACATCTTCAATCTTCTTCTTAGCTTCCTTGCGCGATGAGTATCGTGATTTCAAATTTGGGCACCACCCTTTGTCTTTATCACGTAGGAATCTTTCGGTCTCTTTGCTAACTTCATCCACCCTTGTCAATCACTGCTCAACACTAGGTTCAATAATTTGCCCATTCCTTTGTATTCTATCTCTTGTGTCTTCCAATTTTTGGACTTGTTTTTTGAGATTCTTAATGTTTCTGTTATAGAAAATGAAATATCCAAATTGGCTAACTGGGGCAACCAATTGTTCACCAACCGAAGCAACAACATCCAGAGCCATTTCTCACCTCTGTTTCAATTAGTGTAGTAAAATGTAAAATGTAAAAAATTGAACAGAACAAAGAGCTTTTCTACAAAAATTGAAATGGAAATCAAGAAGCTTGGATCCCTGAAGCATACTTTGAGAATCAAGATGCATACTTCGAGAATCATTATGTATTTAACTCTAATACAATTAATTTAAAATTTTCTTTTGGGTCCCCTGAAGCTTGGATAAAAATACAGTAAACTTTATAATTTTAGCATAATTACATGAGACTTCCTTAAGATTTTAATTTACATAACACTTAACCTAATTTTCAACAATAGTTCAATATGTCAAATGGATGAAAAATGATATCATTTTCTCTTTTACTTTGATTACACTTTTCATCCATGTACTTTAATCCAAATTTAACTTTAGTCCCTATAGTTTTAAATTAAACAATTTAGTTCTTACATTTTTAATCTAATTTCAATTTGGCCCTTACGCCTAAATTTCTATTCTCTCCTGTATAGATGAGAAAGAGCAAGAACAGCTTAGAAACCCGCCCAATAGTGAAGGAGATAAGCAAAGCTATCCACCAGCCTCTGCTTCAGTCTTCACCTCCAACAATGAAATTGAGAATTTGAATTGGAAAATTGAATTTGTTAAAAAAGATTTCAGCCTTCGAATATTTATTGCTTTACTTGTCAATTGTCGTGTTCACAAAAAAAGAAAAAATAATATTGATTGCTTTGCTTGTGAGTTGTGATCAATTCTGTCCTTACAATCTACTTTGCTTGTGATATATAAAAGGTGATCAATATTCTTTTGATGTGCCATGGTTTATTGGCTTAAAACAAGAGCTCAGAACTTGGTTTTCACTCTACTATGCTGGATTAGACAACTTAATTGGCCCCATTACAAGTTCTATTTCGATAATTCATTTTATTCTATTTGTAAACTCAATACAACAATGAATTAACGAATTGTACTAGCTCAGTTGTCCAATTAACAGTCTCAATTGAGATATTAGGCACTCAATCATTATTAAAGACATAAATCATAACATCATTTTGTGTAAAAGAGATAATTATAACATTATTTTTTAATTCATAAGCCTAACTAATAACTAATAAATATATGAAAAAGTATTATCTAAATTAAAATCCGAATGAATGAGTATAATTATTTTAAATTTGTGAGACTAAAGATAATATTCCACTTTAGATACACTTTATAAAGTAATTATTTTTATAGTGTGTTTGGATTTTGGATTTAATTTCTTTTAAAAAAAAATTATACTTTATTCACATTTTACTTGTTTTTTTCTTTTTCATTTTATAAATTCTTATCCAAATTTATAATTCAAATACAGTTTTAACATAATTATTTTGTGGTCTTTCAATTGAGTAGCTAATATAGCCTTCGTTTGGGATGTAGGTTGGCTTTTTGGCTATTTTAACTTGGAGCTAAAAAGCCTTGTTTGGAATAGACTTTTTGATTTTTTTGAATTTTGTGAGAGAAAAAATAAAATGATTATGATTTGGATGTGACATTTTGTCTTATTAATTTTTTAGCCTATTTTGTCTTATTAATTTTTTAGCTTATTTTGTCTAAACCCTTTATGCCAAACATAGCCATAATGTTCCGCTTTAGATTGTGTTTAGTTTATGAATATGAATCAAATTTAACCTTAACTCCTTTTACAAAGTGGAAATGACCAATGTGGACCCACCCATCCCTTTGTATTCTAAACTTTGCTTGTATCCAAGCAGGCACTACATTTTATTAGACAAATTATAGTCACCTTGCCTAAGGGTCTTAACTTTGCTTGAAAAGATGCATGTACTTAGTAATATTCAAATAATAAAAACTTTCAGTGGCTTAATGCTATTGTTTTGAAATTTATTTAATGCTTATTATTTATTGTCTTCTCATGTTTATTCATTTCATAATTTATGTAACCCTCTTGATGGTTATCTTTTCAATTATTTGACATGCAGAGTATCTCCCCTAAGCTTTGAACTAGAAGCTACATTGAAGTTGGCAAGATTTCTCTGCAGGTAGACTTGTTAACCCATTTTCTAAGGTGATGACTGCAACATACTATCATACTTGAATGAATTTAGCCTGTAGGAGTTGGATGATATCCCAAAATCTCTTTGATGGAAATGTGCAATCAATATATAAGTATAAATTAATGACACTGTATTATTTATACAACGCTGTCTATATCATTTTATTCTACATTTTATAAAGGTATGAATTGTACAGATTTCAATTTTGAGTTGTATTTAGAATTTTTTTTGGGATTTATTTTTTTTAAATATTTAAAAATGTTTAAGAAAAATTTATTATTTTATTTTAAATATATAATTTTTATTTAAACATTTTTAAATTTTTTATTTTAAATATTTTATTTGATTTTGTAAATATTTTAATATTTTAAACTCAAAACACAACTCCACAGTCATTGAGAACCATTAATGGGAAATTGAAATTCTAAATCACCATCTTGGTGTATTTGCTAATCATTTTGAGCATTGATGCATGTAACTAGTTCGAGCGATTTTTGTGGATGCAATTTGTTAACAAGTGGAAAGTTCAAGATGGATAAACAATGGGTACATTTTCCAAGGTTTATTTCCAAACACAACCATAAATATGCTTTCAAATGATAAGCTACACAATTTTTTTTTTTGGATGGAATTAATAATAATTTAAAATTTTCAGAGTATCGGATAAGTATTTGGATGGAGCGAAATTTTTTTCCAATATGGCTAAGGAGAATGCAGAGAATCCTGATATGATCATATGTCCTTGTGGAAGTTGTCAAAACCTATCACAGCAACATTGTGATACTGTGTTCGAGCACTTAGTCATGAAAGGAATGCATCCTAGATACACATCATGGGTTCTCCATGGGGAACGACTAAGTGAATCTATAGAAGTTCAAGAGAATGTTGCAATTCCAGAGACTTATAGGATGTTTAGAGATGTTTATGTACAAGATGATTTTTCGCAACCTACAAATGAAAGTAGAGAGAGGGAGTTCACACAAGCATTAGAAGATGCTGGAACTCTTTTATATCCAGGTTGTACAAAGTACACTAAGTTTTCAGCAATTGTCGCTTTATGCAAGCATAAAGTTGTGCATGGGGCATCTGATAAGAGTTTTGATAAACTCTTGAGAATAGTGTCTGACATGCTACCAGAAGGTAACATACTTGTGCAATCTATATATACAACAAAGAAGTTGTTTAAAGCATTTGATCTAGGGTATGACAAAATACATGCTTGTGTCACTGATTGTTGTTTATTTAGAAAAGAGTTAGAACATATGGAGACATGCCCAAAATGCAATTGTTCACGTTGGAAAGTAGATAAGCGAACTAAGAAGATTAAAAAGGGGGTTCTAGCGAAGGTGTTGCGTTATTTTCCCATAATTCCAAGATTTAGAAGAATATTCAGGTCACAAGTAAAAGCATGAACAATTAACTTGGCATTCCACTCACAAAAGTCAAGATGGAAAGATGCGACATCCGGTTGATTCATTGGCTTGGGATTCAATTGATCAAAAGTGGCCCTCTTTTGCATCGGACCCATGAAACCTTCGACTTGGTCTTGCAACAGATGGATTTAATCCTTTTGCAAATCTTAGCTCAAGGTATAGTTGTTGGCCAGTGATGTTAGTGACTTATAATCTTCCTCCATGGTTATGCATGACAAAAGACAATATAATGTTGACATTACTTATACTGGGACCAAAGCAACCAGGGAATGACATAGATGTGTATCTGCAACCACTTATAGAAGACCTACAAGAATTATGGAATAATGGTGTTGAGGTCTATGATGCAGCCAATAAGTCTATGTTTAATTTGAAGGCTATGTTGATGTAGACAATAAATGATTTTCCAACTTATGGGAACTTAGCTGGATGTGCCACAAAAGGGAAAGTTGCTTGTCTTATATGTAGCATTAACACATGCTTGCAGTGGTTGAATCACAGTAAGAAGACAATGTACATGGGCCACAGGCGATTTCTATCTCCGGATCATCCATTTCGAATGAAAAGAAGTTGGTTTGATGGAAAGCAAGAACTTCAGGGGAATCCTAAACCATTGAGTGGATCTGATGTGTTAGATGCAATAAGGGACATTGAAACTAATTGGGGAAAAACTACAAGGGAAAGGAAAAGAAAAAGGGACCAGACGAAACAAAAAAAAGACCAAAAAGAATCTGATTACGTCCAACCATGGAAGGAGTCCATATTTTTCAATCTACCATATTGGGATGTAAGTGCTTGGAAATTATGATTTCATATTCGTTCGTCTATCGTTAGTCTTAGTTAAATTTTTTCTTATAATTTTTTGAATAATAAATCTTTGTTTGATGTTACAGGCATTGCTTTTACGTCATAACTTGGATGTGGTGCACATCGAGAAAAATGTTTGTGAAAGCATTTTATGTACACTTTTAAATGTTAAGGGAAAATCAAAGGATGGTCTTAAGGCTCGTAAAGATTTGGCGGAAATGAGAATTAGAAGTGAATTGCATGCAGAGGATAAAGGATCCCATTTTTACTTGCCACCAGCATCACATATACTTTCCAATGATGAGAAGAAGATTTTTTGTTCTAGGCTACAAGATTTGAAGTTGCCTGATGGTTATAGCTCAAATATTGCTAATTGTGTTTCATTACAAGAATGCAAGTTAATTGGACTCAAGTCACATGATTGTCACGTCTTGTTTCAACAACTGTTGTCAGTTGCATTAAGAGGACTTTTGCCAAAAGGACCAGGGAATGCAATATTCCGATTGTGCTCTTTTTTCAATCAGTTATGTCAAAACGTGATTTATAGGAATAAGATAGAACAACTTGAAAATGATGTTGCCGAGACTTTGTGTATATTAGAAGGATTCTTCCCTCCATCATTTTTTGATATTACGGTACACTTAACAATCCACTTAGGCCGAGAAGCTCGCTTATGTGGACCAGTGCAGTTTCGTTGGATGTACCCATTTGAAAGGTTAGTCTATGTCATATTTTAAATATAAGTATTATTTTTTGTCTAAAATAAATAAACTTCTAAAAAAATTTGTTAAGCTGAATTTTATTGTTGTTTAGATACATGAAGATACTCAAAGGTTATGTTAAAAATCGTGCAAGACCCGAGGGGTGCATAGCAGAATGCTATATAGTTGAAGAGTGTATGCAATTTTGTAGTGGGTATATGAAGAAAGCAGCTGAAATAGGTGCTCGACATAATCGCAATACAGAACTTGAAAGTGAAACAATACTAGAAGGACGCCCAATTACTTCGGGAAAATCAATAATTATACTAGATGATGTGTTGCAAATTGCTCATCGATGTGTTCTAATAAACAGTGCAGAAGTCCAACCTTATATAGAGTAAGTATGATGAGTTAAATATTACTCTGTAATTGTCTATTCAAATAATGTTATGTTCTTACCATTTTACTTTTTTATTAGGATGCATGCAGAGGAGCTTAAGCGTTTGGATAAGCATTTCTTGAGGAATGTTGCATTACTACATTCTAGACAAATGGATACATTTTGTCAATGGTTGAAAGAGAAGATCAATTCTTGTGGTGGTGAGGTGTCAAATACATTGAAATAGCTTGCAGCTGGCCCAAGAAATAATGCAATGTCATACTTGGGTTATGTCATTAATGGGCATCGCTTTCATACAACCAATGTTGAGAGGGCTACACAAAATAGCGGTGTTTCCATTGAAGCAGAAACTCTTTGTCGAGCTAGTAAGAGAGATACCACACAAGTTGTGAGCAAAATCTCTTTTTATGGGGTTATTAAAGAGATTATTTTGTTGGACTATTATAAATTTCAAGTCCCTTTATTTAAATGTGATTGGGCAATTACTGGAAATGGTGCCAAAGTTGAAGATGGATTTACTTTGGTTAACTTACAACATGGAAGACATCAATTTGAGAGAGATCCATTCATTCTAGCCTCACATGCAAAACAAGTGTTCTCTTTGAGAGATAGTGATACATCTAGTTGGAAGTTGTACTTAAAGCACCCCCAAGAGGTTTTCATGATTTTGAAATGTATGATGATGATGCTTATATGCCGTGTGGACATGTCGATATAGCTAGGCTTGAAATGGCTAACAGTGATGAAGATGAGTGCTATGTAAGGACTAATTGTGAGGGTGTGGAAGTGTTGCCTGATGAATGAGTTACCAAAAATGTTTTGTTGACCTAGTAATGAAATAAATAACATTATGAGCACTTGTGTTCTTTTGTGATTGATGTTTAAGAACCTGTTTTTCTCTATGTAATATTTGTGGTATGTATTAAATTAATTAGTTCTTTTTTCTCCTTTTATAATACTCTTTCGCATACTTATCTCATATAAAGGATATAACTTGATTTGGTTTTATTCTTTCATTTTTGCAGGTGGAATTCTTTTCTAAGGATTTAGTAATTGAAGTTGCCAACCAACAATATGTGTGCAGAGGTAACTTTATACATTATTTAATATAAAATTAAACTTGAAACAAATGTTTTTTTCTAACTTATTTATTTTGGATACACATTTGTAACTAATTATTGGTTGCCTTGTCTTTATTTTTTCATGTGTCATAAAGAGTTCTAAAAAAGCAGCGAACAGACATAGTAAAGAGCAAGAAGCTGTAGTTGCTACCACAATGGATGACAAAAGTAATGGACCTATCAGAATTTCAGATGCAGGTTCCAATACTCTACAAATTGAATCACCAAATGTAGATGGAGACTCTAGTCAAGAACCGAAGAGGAAAACTAGGGGGCCGTCAAAATTAAAGATGCATGACAAAGGAAAGCAAAAGTGTGATGAGATCGACTTCAATGAAAGGAACCAACCGATAAGACCTAAATCGGTACAATTATCAACCTTAGAAGGGATCTTAGCTCGAGAGTTGGTCCCAATTAACATAGATTATTGGGTTGATGTTCCGGTTGAGATTAAAGATAAGTTATGGGATTGTGTGAAGGTAATATGTTTATGTAGTTAATTATAATTATTATACAACAATTCTTAATTTTTTCCCCTCTTCTAATACTAAATGTTAGCTTATATGAAAATGCAGCTTAGATGCAAAATGCATGATATCCACAAAACACATGTGATGAAAAAGTTTGCAAAATTGTGGCGCAATCACAAGTCTGAACTATCAAGAAAAATAAGAACTCTTGTTGCAACAGGTAAAGGTCATTTAGCACGTAATATTGCCCTCACCAAACCTGATAACATTGGAATGGCTGAATGGAAGGCATTTGTGAAAAATCGACTTTCAAAAGGCTTTATTGTAAGTTTTCTTTTTCATAACAATTTTATGTAATTGTAACTTTTAATTAGAAGCTCATTTCTTTTCATAACAATTAAGATAAAGATTATAAATTCTTAATAAATGTTGATATTTCAAATGTTTACACTTAGGAAAAGAGTAACAAATTCAAAGATATGAGGACAAAGCAAAATGTCTTACACACCATGAGTCGAAAAGGTTATGCATGATTAGAGGAAGAAATGGTAAGTTTGACAATATAGGCAACATTTATTTGTAAAGCATTTTGATTTTGTTTCTTCTTATTTTGAACTATGTTTTATTGTTTTTTTTTTCTTTTTTTTTTAATAGAAAAATCAAAGCTCACACCCAGATTCTATATCTAGAGTTGATGTTTGGATTAAAGGACATACAAGGAAGAAATGAAAACTTGTGAATGAAGTGCTTCGGGTAGTAGTGGTATGAATTAGCTTAATATGAATATTTTGCATTATAACTGTGTATTAAATGATACTCAACCGGCTAACTTGGAAAAATTATGTAAACTAATTTGTTGTTGGTTGTTTATGGAGGGTTGCTTGCTACTCTCACAGCTTTAGAAATTATGTCATTCCTTGCCTTACTAAGTCACCAAACACCTATACAAACCCTTGAAGCACAACTTTTTTGCTAATTTTATAGCCACATATGGTCTATAGATGGATATTCACACCACAGATAGTATTAAATTTTCAAAGTAATTTGTCAGGAAATAATGTATCCTCTGTATATGTTAGAAATGTGATTTAAAAGAACTTAGAGTGGAATATATCATATTCAATAGCTTTGTAGTTGCTTATTTGTTGCATTATTTGTTTCTATGGTTGATATAGTATAGCATTGCATTAGTTTTGGATATCACCATTTTTTTAATAAAAAAATGTATATGTTGCATTATAATTTAATTTTTTAATAAATGTTATATATTGTAGAAAAAGGTTGAAGAGCTTCACAAGCCTTCTACAGAAGAAGGCCCAATGTCTATCAAAGATGATGCAATTGTTCATGCATTTGGTCTAGAATGCCATGGTAGTGTACGAGGGCTTGGATTTGGAGCATTGCCATCAAAAGTTGATGCACAAGTGTATCAAAATCAAAACGTGAGAAAACTAAATCAACAAATGCTTCTCTTATAATAAGAACTCCAAGAGATGAGAGCTGAAATTTTAAAAGGAAAGAGGCAAAATGAGGTACAAAGATTAAGAATTTGACAATATATGTTATATGTATTGATGTTTCATAAAAGTTTCTAAAAATTTTCAATTAAAACTTATAAGAACCAAGCGAAGTTGCAACGGGTAGGAAACGTTCTCATGGAGAAACCCAGGTAAAATTGCCTTAAATCATTTGAGGGAAAGTGTTTATTTGAAAAATAGCTTTCATGTCAGCTTAGTTTAAAAATAATAAAATTGTGTTGATATGTGTGCATAGGAATTTAACAAGATTTCAAGAAATCAATCTCTTTGACAATGAATCAAAATAGAGTTTGCTACAGATATTTATATCTTCTAATATAACTGATTAGTCACTAATTCTAACTAACTATAATAGTATGTCATTAGTCACTAATTCTAACAAAATAAAATAAAACATATACATATATTATAATATAGAATAGTATTTCAAGCTTTTGTAATATGTTGATTTGTCTTCATATATAGCAAGATTTTTATAGAAGGATATTTTACAAAATTTTTAAAACAAATTAATTACAACTTGTAGGAGCCAAGCAAAGGGACAAATGGCAAGAAACATTCTCACAAACAAATGCAGGTAAACTCGCACATTTCTCATGCTTGTACTTTTACTTGCTTCATTTTCTACTCAAGCTTTTGTCATTTTTGCATATGGATCCTATCATATATTAAATTTGGGTAAACAAATACTTCTTACGATTGTATTACAATTTTTCAAGGGTAAGGAAAACAGTGCAAGCGGTGAACATAGGGTGCACAAAGGTGGTGAACATAAAATGCACTCATAAGAAAATATTTGGATAAATTTTGTATGGCATTATTACTTACATAAATTTTTGTTATGTTTATACTTTTGTTTGCCTGCTTTTACTCTAGAGTTTTTGTCAATTTTGCATATGGATCCCACATCATCTACTAAATTTTTGAGTAAACAAATATAACTTGATATTGTATTAAATTTTTTTTAGGGTGATGAAAATAGCGAAGGCTGTGAAAATGAAGACATTTGGGTAAATTTTCTATGGCATTATTAATTACCTTAATTTTGTCTTCAACTCATTAGCTTATTTTATGTTTTCTTTCATGATAGTTGCATGATGAGAATGAAACTAGAAATGGTGGATCTAACTTGGACAATGCCAAATGCAAATTGTTGAATTGGGATAGGACAAAGGTAGTGGTTGCGGAAGGCACAATTGCATCAATAGATTCTAAATAATTGGTACATCACGTGTCTCTTGGCCCTGGGTGTTGGAAAGTATGGGTTAATCATGTCAAAGTCAATGCACCATTGTTTCACCCTAATCGTGAGATGTTTGTCCTTGAGGATGCTATTGGAAGCACTATTGCTTGGCCAAACCATTTCATCAGCTTTGATTTTGAGTAGAAATTCTAATATCTATGGATAATTTTTGATATGACTTTGATGCTTCTGGATATAGTTTTGGATAGTTTAGAAACTCTAACATCTTTGGATAGTTTTGGATTTTGTTTAGAAACTTGTATATGATATAGTTTTTGGATGGTTTAGAACTTTTTGGACAATTAGAAGTTAAGGATAGTTCTTTTTGGGTGGTTTTGAATTAAGGTTAGTTTTTGGATGTTTGGAATGTATAGAAAATTGTTGAATGTTCATAACATATATATGGATATAGTTTCTTTTTAATGGTTGAAACAATATTTTGATTGTTGATTGATGCTTGTTTGTAATATTTGTTAGATTGTACAAAATTGGTCAAATAGAACCTACTGAATTTAAAAAAATATTTAAAAAAAAATTGCATATTCTACGGCAGGCATAATAAGTCGTCGTATTACATATTTTACGGCGCGCAATCAACGTCGTTATTTGTATCACCAATTAATGGCATGCAAAGATAGTCGTAGAAAAAGTAACAACGATGTACAAAATCTGCCATTAAATAGTTTTTAACGGCGTACTATAGCATGTCGTAGAAAAAGTAATAACAATGCACAAAATCTGCCGTTAAATAGTTTTTAACGACGTACTATAGCATGTCGTAGAAAAAGTAACAACGACGCACAAAATCTGCCATTAAATAGTTTTTAACGGCGTACAAAGTATGTCGTTGAAAATGTATGACTTTCCATGACTAGTTATAATATGATGCGCGCTGCACGTCGTAGAAGGGTTTTTACGACATGCATTGCGCGTCGTAAAAACCCTTTTTTGTTGTAGTGATCTAGTATAGTCATCTATAAAAGTGATAAAATATTTTTCCCACCTCTAGTTTGAATTGATTTAAAATCACAAATGTCATTATGAATTAATTCAAATGGTTCCGTACTTCTTTCAATTGAATGAAAAGGAGTTTTGGATAATTTTGCCTCAATGTAAATTTCACATTTATGATTTGAATCAATGTCAAATTTAGGTAAACATTCCATATTAATTAATCTACGTAAAGATCCATAATTAACATGTCCTAGTCTATCATGCCATAAATTTGAAGACTCAAGCAAGTAAAAAGAATATGCATTTTTATTAATAACTGAGGGTACAACAGTCATTACATTCATCTTGAAAATGCCATCAGACATGTAACCTTTTTCTACATACATCCCATTCTTAGTAAGTACAAATTTATCACTCTCAAACACTAGCCTAAACCCATTCTTACTCAACAAAGATCCGAAAACAAGATTCTTGCAAATGTTTGGTACATGCAGCACATTGTTGAGAGTGAGTTCCTTTCCAAATGTTATCTTCAGAACAATCTTCCCTTGTCCTTCAATTTTGGAAGTTGAGGAGTTGCCCATAAAAAGTTGTTCACCATTGTCCACTGTAGAATAAGATGTGAATATTTTTTTGTCGGCACAAATGTGACGAGTAGCACCAGTGTCCACCTACCATTCTTTAGGATTTCTGACAAGATTTGCCTTGGAAACAATTGCAGAAAGATTGATGTCATCTATACCATTGGAAATATTGTCCACTTCGGTCATATGGGCTTGAGCAGGCTTCTTGCTTGTTCTTCTTTTGCTTTTGCCTTTGCTACGACAATCTTTGGCCGAATGTCCCTCTTTGTCACAGATGTAACACTTGCCATTAAACTTGCACTTTTTAATTTCCCCTTTTTTAGAGCCTTGTGATGAACCTTCTCCAGAAAACTTCTGTTTCTTTGCTTTTGGAGCATGTTCCACCACATTTGCCTTAGACTTCATAAGATGCTTACCAGCCCGCTTTTCAGAATTGTGGTTGTCTTCTTCAATCCTCAAACGCACAATTAATTCTTCTAAAGATATTTCTTTGCGCTTATGCTTGAGGTAGTTTTTGAATTCCTTCCAGCCTTGTGGTAATTTCTTAATTAAGACTGCAATTTGGAAGGATTCACTGAGAGACATGCCTTTTGCGTGAATGTCATGCAGAATGAGTTGGAGATCTTGAACTTGGCTGATCACAGTCTTAGAATCAACCATCACAAAGTCCAGGAATTTGCCAACCACAAATTTCTTTGAACTGGCAGCTTCCGTTTTGTACTTTTTCTCCACAGACTCCCAAAGGTCCTTTGTTGTCTTGATAGGACTGTAGACATTGTATAATGTGTTGTCCAGTCCGTTCAAGATGTAATTCCGCAAAGGAAATCAGCATGTTTCCAGGCATCGATCGCAGCAACCACTTGCCGGTCAGTTTCATCCTCTTTCAAAATAGGAGCATCCTCACGGAGAAAACGAGCCAGGTTCAGAGTTGTAAGATAGAACAATATTTTCTGTTTCCATCTTTTAAAATCAATTCCTGAGAACTTTTCTAGCTTCTCACCGTGATTTACCGGTACTATCACAACAGGAGAGGGGGTTGGCGCAATTGCAGCCACCACACTAGTATTTGTTTGAGCATTTGTTTCAATATACAAAATTATAATTAGAATTTATACTACACAGAAAATTAATCCAAATTCACAGAATTAAGTTCTGTAAAAATAAAACAAACAAGAATGTAACTTTTATTTTTCAATTAATTTGGAAATAAAATAAAATTTTATTTAACCAAATTAATTCCACATAGAAAATTAAATTTCTGTAACAAGAATTTATTTTAAGAAAACCAAAATTAATTTCTGACAAACTTCACAAATAAATATTCTGAATTGTTAATGACACCAGCATATTACTACTAGTTGTTAAAGAAAATAGACAGTATATTACTACTATCTGTCAAACAGTATATTACTACTGTTTGTTTTCCAACCAGAATATTATTTAGTAAAATCACAGAAAATAATTTCTGTAAGAAGAAGAAAGAAAGGAAGGAAATAAACGAAAAATTATGTAAACAGAATAATTCGAATCTATCTTAAGATTATTGGAACAATTTTCTGTGTACAATAAATAAATTGAAACAAAATCAAATAAACAAAATAAATAACTTACAGAATTTATTTTATCGAATGAAAAATAAAAGATCAAGTTGAGTGTGTGACACTCTGTCCTTAAGACAGATTCGCCCCGCTACAGTGCTTACGGTTAAGTGTCGTCTATCTCCCACGATACAATGATCTTCACAAATTTGTAGTAACACTCAAAACAAATTTGTCTGGCAAACTAAAACCTTGTGTTCTAATATTTTCTTTAATTTTCTCTAACACTAGAATGAAAAATAAAATGCAAAGGAGAAATATGGACTGCAAAAATGAATTTTTCTAACTGTTTTTTGGATACCAAGACTGCTGGAACAAATCTGAATTTATAAGCAAAAATTCTGTCCCGAACAGGTACATACAAGAAGTGAACAGGTGTAGTTTTGAATTTGAACATATGCTATTTGAATTCAAACAGATCTGCAAATTGTTTCAACAGATTAACCGCTGCAGTTATTTATCTGTTCAGAAACTGCCCAAAATCGAATCTGTTATGGTCTTTTTGAACCTGTTGGACATGGATCGAATGAGGAAAGAAATTAGGACATAAATTAAATTCAAATTTGAATTTAATTAAATTTTCCTGCAAGTAATTTTTGAAAAAATTCAAAAGAATTTTGTCCAAAAAATTAATACAAGAACCAACCCGACTCGACCCACAACCTACACTCGCGCCCAGTTTAGCCCAGCCAGACGGTCGACGGCGGTGATGGCGGCTCGCGCACGTGTGGTGGTTTGGGCTAAGGTTCATTTTGTCCATAACTCCTCCCTTCTACAAACTTGGGGTGCTCTTTGGGGCCCAACCCAAGTATTGTACTCTAGAGCTTATATACATACACAAGCTCTCTTAAAGTTTCAATGTGGGATAACCCATTTTATTTCTTTAATTGTCCATTCCACGAACCCGAAAACGACGTCAACTTCCCATTCACTCATAAATGGTTTGACGAATCTTCTTCACCGTGTAACTTGCCATGCGGTAAGGAACACGTCACCTTTTCGGATTCATCCCAAATGACGTTTGGGGCCCACTCAATTTTGGGCTCAAAGTTGGCCCAAAATAAGCCTTTAAAACCAAATTTTCCAACAAAAGTGACTACTTAGAATGAAGAGAGAGAGAGAGAGAGAGAGAGAGAGAGAGAGAGAGAGAGAGATCAATGCATTGTGTATATATATATATATACATGCATGCCATTCCGAGAAGGAGGGAAGAAAAGAAAATCTGCGAAGTGGAGTAAGATAATAAGAGAAGGAGGTTAAGAATGTTGCATATTTTCCTATAATTTCACTATTTCATTTCAATCCTACTATTAAGTAAGAAAACCCTCTCAACCCTCTCATTTTTTTTTAACTGTTGAAATTTTCAGATTATATTTATATGATAAAATGACTAAACTTGTAAATAGAATTTTATTTATAGTTGTATGCAAATTTATGATTTGCATATCAAATATTTGAAGATATTGGTAGTCTTAAAATCATAATAATATTGTGGAATTTGGACTTACATGTGTAGTTTATGTCATTAAAAATATTATTGAAGATTTTATTTGGCCCTTAAATCTGTCAAAAAATTTGTACGAATTTTTAGACAATTTTATACTCAAACTTTGAAGATGATTTTTTCTACAAAGTTGTTGAAAATGATGTCTAGTTCATCCAGAAATTTTTGAAACAATTATTGAGCTTTGTACAAATTTATACAAATTTTTAATTAAATCTGAAACTATAAGACAGATTTTACTATATGTTTGAAAATTTATTAAAAATTCTATATTAAGCCAAATCTGGTAATTTCTAACTAAAAGATGAAATTTGAGAAGTCTAGTTTCATAATAAATTTTTAGATTATGGATTTGATCTATGAATTTAAGTATGGAATTAATTTAAGAAAATGTGATAAATCTGTGTCTTAAAACTTTTGGAAATTTTACAGAATTATTTATAACTTATTTTTGGGAAATTCTTTCTGAAAAATGACCTAAACATGTTTATTGAATATTCTATATATTTTCATGAATTTCAGAATTGTATAAATAATTTATTTATAATTTTTATTACCTAAGGTGCATCCTGAAAATTTCTGGGCAGGTTTAAGATCATTACTTCAATTAATTATTTGGATAAAAAAAATTAATTATTGTGTTGGTCTAATTCATTAAATATTGTAAATTAGTAATCCATGTATGGGTGTATTGTGGTTTATTTAATATTGTGGTAGTCTAACCTTGTAAATTAAAAATCCATGCATGTGTGTGATTATGGTTTATTTTTTTTTAATCTAAATTATTATTTCATACCATGGTTTAAATAAATTGTTTATTTAAATTTTTTACAATTATTTATTATTGTGTGACATGTGTAATATTTTCTGTTGGGAATTTTAATGAGGTGGTATAACGTTATTTGTGATTAAACATTGAAATTATTTGTGATTAATATCAAAACTAACTGAAATGATTAACGACATATACAAAGTTAACAATTGACGGTTAATACCAGTTGTTCATGGTGAGTCTTGGTTTTAAAGAGTGTACGAAATTAAGGGTTGACGGATAATACCAGTTATTCAGGGTGAGCCATGGTTTTGAGAATTCTCACGTAAACTGTGTCACGAAACCCTAAGATGGCACGGGACTTATTTGAACCATTTTCGATATTCGGTTTTGGAATAAGGGTGGATGCGCAAGTGGCACTCAGGGAGGTTACGTCTAGCAGATCGTTTCCTTGGGGTAGACCACGGATGCCACTACTTGGGTATATAACTTCGGACGTGGACATCCCTGGTAGTTACAGTTGGTAACACTTGAATATTTGACCAATGGGGGGTTTCAAATTAACCGTTGCCATGCTTAGTGGTTGATAAGTTAAATCTCTTTGGTGAGATTTCAAGTGTCACCTAATTTATTAGAATTATTGAAATTATTTTAATGGTTGTAATTTATGTTTACAATTATATTGTTATCTCATGTTTATAATCTCATTATTTTTCTCTTAAAAAGAATGGTAGGTTGGTTATGTTTTCTTACTGTGTTGCAAAACTCATGGCATATATTTTTGTTGCCCTGGCGTTTTATGCCAAGTTTTGGCGAGAAAATAATTGAAGCTGAAATGGAGTTGACGCTAATGTAGAGCCTTGGCTAGCTTGAAACCTTGATTAGAGCCGAATAAATTTTGTTATTTTATATAATAGCTATTAAGGACTTTATAATTTCATTTGATATTGTATTTGGATAATTTTAAGTTTTTATTTAATATTATTTGAATCTTTGGTTATGTACGAGAGTTGGAATGCCCTATCAAGATATAAACTTTTTAGTTTATTACGTCATTTTGTTTATTTAATTTCCCTTAATGTTCCAAAATTTTGGGACGTGACAAGTTCACCCTAGCAAATTTCTCTGGGCGCTCATGGTGACTGAGCGGTCCTCCCGAAGCATCTGGAGTAACACCAAGGTTGACCACAGAGGCCATAGTTGGGGTTGGCAAGCCAGTTGTCCCGGGGTTCAGATCCCTACCAACATTAGCAATAGCAGCAGTATCAGTGACAGTTGTCATTTCTAAAAAATACAATAGAATATTACTTTCTGTGTTTTCAGAAATTAAACTTAACATTAGAAAATCTCACAGTTGAAAAGTTAATTCAAAATTAGTCTCATCACTAAACCTAGAATCGAACATGGCCAAGAATGTTCACAGGAAGACTGAAAGGGTCACATCGATCCCATTTAAAACCCAGTTAACCTTTTGACAAAAATTTCAAAAGTATGTTGACTCCTAGTCCGTGAGAAATAATTTTTTAAATTAAGTTTTCCAAGAGATGAACTAGGTTAAAACCAACCATGGTCCAACACCTACAAGCAATATAAAAATTGTTAACCAGAATTACAAGCAATGTAAAAAATTGCTACAACACAACAAGCAAATAAAATGCTTTTACAAATTGGTAAATAATCATGTTGAAAGCTCAAGCAAAAAATGCTTTAAACATCTAAATAAAACATCCAATCCATAAGAATTCTATTAGTCCAAAAATTTCTACACTTAGGTATTCCTGTTCAACAAAAAAATTTAGTAGTCCAACTTATGATTTTTCCAGTCCCAAATACTAGCCATTTGGTTTTGTATTTTTTTCCCCATCCCTTTCGTATAGGTATTCCTATAGAGAAAGTTAGCAGAACTACAAAAAAAACTAAGTCAAATAATCTAGGCAAAAAAATAAATATAATAAATTAATTGAAATCATCTAGCAAACTAATTAATAATAAAATTAACTAATCAATTAACATGCTAGATGAGTTACAAAAATCAATCTATAACTCTAGAAATTAAATTAAAAATTAATAGTCAAGAGTTCTATAAAATTATTACAAAGGTTACAAAGCCTTATACCTCCTAGACAATTAAAATTCTAGCCATGAGTTACAAATCAATTTAATTCACAATAATAAATAAATTAAATTAATATGCAAGAGTTATATATAAAACTAAAACTCCAAAATTAAATTGATAATTTAATTTAATCTAGAATGTAAACAAGTTACAAACATTTTTTTAACTCTAAATGCATTAACCTAAAAAATTTAATAGGCAAGAGTTATGTATACTTGTTAAAAAACAATAACCATTTAGCAATTAACATGCAAATAATTCTAGAAATTAAATCATGCAATATAGTTTAGAAAATAATAAGCATGTAGCAAATTAAAATCTAGAATAGAATTAGCATGTCAAAAATTGCAACACCCATAAACAAGCAAATTATATTATCAAATTAAAATTCATGCAAATCGAATTATGAATCACGAGGAAGATATTTATTTATGCAAATTGTAATCAATGTTCTTTACATATATGTAACAGTTAGCAGTGGCGGAGCCACATGGTGTCTAGGGGGGTCACGTGCCCCCCTAGATTTTTCCTTTTTTTTTTTTTTTACATATGTGTATATATAAAATTTTAAACAAAAATAATATTTAGAATAAAATGTCAAAGGTAATTTCAAATTTATAAAAACAATAGTGATTGTTTTATTAAAAATGAAGTGATTATAACAAATTATATTTTTATATATGAAAATTTTGTAAAAAAATCTCAATATAAAAGTAATATTCATCATTATTGATATACAAATATAATTAATCTCACTATATATATATATATATATATATATTACTAAAATGTTAGTTATATTTGCATGTGTAGTTCACCCTTCATATGTTGCTTTACTATTAGTTGGTGATATTATATGTCAATAATGACGTGATATTACTATTATTTGAAATTTTTACTCAAATTTTGTAAAAAATTGATTTATTTTACCATTATATAATTTATTTTAAGACATAAATATATAACTTTTTTACATTATTTATGATACACTAGTTACGCCCAATACTTTCTTTTCGATTTTACTCGAAATTAATCGTAAAATTTTATGTGAAATACTTTTGTAATAATTTATTTAAGTTTTTGTACTTATTATTAATTCAAAAATTATTATTACATTTTTACTGTTGATTATGGAAAAAAAATTAAAGTTATAATCAATAAATGCCCCTTTTAATTTAATTTCTTGGCTCCGCCACTGACCGTTAGCATATGCATCTTACAATTCCTAATTATGTACTCTCATAACAAAACCAGTGGCTTGTCCTACAATATTTTCAATTGTTTTTATTTTTATTTTTTTTAGAAAACAGTAGCAGGCAGATTTAAGAAACATCATCATAAACATACCATTTGTTGCCCAACATAAGCCACTAACAGAAGCTTTATTATTATTATTATTATTATTATTATTATTATTATTTATTTATTATTCTAAGCATGTCTCGGAACAAAGGAAAAATAGGAATTCATGAGTGTACATATTATTCTAGCAAACACAACAGTAGCACCAAGTCATGAATTATACAAATATAATAACAGACAAGTACTTAACATTATATATGAACCTAGTTATCTAATTTCATGATAGACGACAAGTCTATTTTAAGTTTGTTGTATAAATTATGGAATAACATAAAACAAATAGATTCATATTGAAGAAACAATAGGAATTTCAGAACAAGAACATGGTGGAATTTACAGAAATTCATAATAAAATAAAACTAGCAAAAGGAAGCAAACCGAAGCGTGCACTAGACAGTGTCCTTAAAATAGATTCGTCGCCTCTTCGGTTGGGTGCTGGAGGTTGTTTGATGTCTGTCTCCCAAGATACGATGGTTAGACCAGCTACAACAATGCACCAACTGAGTAACTTCGGCGAACAGAATTTTGCAGCAATCTCTCACATAAAGAAAATAATATAAAATTGGAAAACTTATGAAGACAAGAAGAGCAACAATTTATGATGTAGAAAGCTGAAGGAGAAGGGTCTCCTTTTATACACATGGTAGGAGAGAGGAAGAGGTTCCAGCCATTAATGCCCATCATAAATGCATAAATGAATTATGTATTAAACCTGCAAAACTACAAGAATAAATCATCATCATTATAGAGGAGTTACACACATATTATATATCTGTGTAATATATATAATTCTGCAGCCCACAACATTGGCTTGGCCCAAAAAGATTAAGATGGGTGGGCCAAGCCCAACCCCTATAATCCATTCCAGCTTCAAGCCCAAGCCCCAAGAGCCACGATCCTAGACCCGACCCCGGCCCAGTCCGGGCGAGCGGCTCGTTCGTGTGGCAATTTTCCATAACCAACTTGGACCATAGTCTTAGCCCAAGTCCATCCTTGAAGCATCTGTAACTCCCTTACATCGGAAAATTTGGATGCCCCAAAGGTTCGGGTGGACAGCGCGTGCGTGTGACAATTTTTCTATAACCAACTTGGACCATAGTTTTGGCTCAAGTCTATCCTTGAAGTATCCATAACTCCCTTCTTTCGAAAAATTTGGATGCCTCAAAGGGCTCATACCCTTAAGCAAAAAATGAGATTTAAATACTCATGAATGCTCTCATCTACAATCAATGTGGAATATAAGGTTTTACACCTTTTTCAACACCTCTTTCATGAGTCCAACTTAATGAGTCAATTTTTTCATTCAAACCTTAATGGTTTTTGGTCTTTTTTTTTTTTTTTTTTTTTTTTTTTTTTTTTTGTGTAAAGATCTCACTACAAAGAATCTAAACTAACTTTACTTCACCTCAATTGAGGATTGACATCCTCTTTAATATTGCATTAAAGTCATCTACCTTCAAGATAAAACTATAATTTATGGTACACCTAGATAACAAACAAATCAAAAATCTTAAATCACACCATTTTAAAGAAAAATTAAAAACTCTTAAATAGATTTCTTAAACAAATCTTTCACGCTTGTCCAACCTCTTCAACACTCCAGACTTGTCGAAATCTCTCTGCACTAATAAAAAGGTAGATCAACGTCACAAATTGGTTTTCATTTTGCAAGCAACATAAAGATAATGGATGAATCGTTTACTAATCAATCAAGCAGCAAACTCTGGTTTCTTTTTGTGCTTCTCAACCATCTTCTCTAGTAATCCTTTTTAGCCCCAAGGATCTGAATACACACATAATTAGATGACAAGTTGTTTCAATATATATATATATATATATATTTTATTCATTGTTTGATTTTGTTCAAACTTTCTTTTATTTGAAAATATCAACACAATAAAAAACAATGATATTGATGATAATGACAAGAAAGAAGATGAAGAAATAATTAAAACTTGAAAAATAATATGAAGAATACGAATGAGTGATTAGGGTGTACTATGTAAAAAAAATTATATTTTAAAATTTAGTATTTATTATTCTTATTAATAAATTTACATTAAAATATAATTAAAATTAAAATTTTAAAATTTTAGTTAGACGGTTAATCAAACAGGCGCGAACCATACACAAATTTTGTTGGGGAACTGACCCAAAGGTCCAAGCCCAACATATCATACCCCATTTAGGCCCAAAACAAATTTAATACTCCATTAAGTCCTCAAATTATCAATAAGACGAAAATACCCACAATATATCATCCAATTTACACGCGCGCAACCATCACCCACGATCATCTCAGTCTGATCAGTACACTGTCACATCTCCGCCGCTCGAAATCGGATTCTCAGTCCTCCATCTCTCCTCCGTTCGACTCCATTCCCTCAGAAACCCTACCCTAACCACAAAACGAAACCGTTTATCTTCATCACCCACGATCATCTCAGTCTGATCAGTACACTGTTACATCTCCGCCGCTCGAAATCGCATTCTCACTCCTCCATCTCTCCTCCGTTCGACTCCATTCCCTCTGAAACCCTACCCTAACCACAAAACGAAACTGTTCATCTTCAACACAACACCAAGCTGTTCATATTTTCCAATCGGCGACTCTCAACAACACGAAGAACCATCACCACTCTGAAGAAATTTCATAGTTCCTGACTTCTGATTCACAGAAATGGGGAAAAAAAGTAACATCTCTCTTCACCTATTCATTATTTTTCATTCAAATTCGTACATTATTCTTTCATATTTCGTATATATACATTTTACGTACTTCAAAATGTATAAACCCTCTTTCATATATCATCCCCTGTTTTACAACATTCTAGTCCCCTGCTTTTAAACATTCTAATCCACTGTTTTTACACATAAATCCCTGTTTTTACACATTCAACACCTTATTCTTATTCTTGTTGTTCAATATTGCATTTTCTTATTGTTGTTATTTTTGAATACTTAATCTTATCGTTGTTATTGTTGCTGTATACAAAATACAATGGGTTGTTCCTATTGTTGATACTGTTTATAAAAACTGCAACATCATACAGTTTCATTTCATCACTCTACAAGTAACATATCTAAATTTATTCAAACTGCAAATGAAACTGCAAAATTACACAATTTAATCACTACTCAAAACAAATAGGTAACTTATTATAAAGTGCAAATCAAACTGTCAAATTATACAGTTTCGTAATTGTTACCAACAAATACATATAACTTCATATTAAACTGCATATAAAACTTTAAAATTTTACAGTTTTGTCACTATATTACTCATACCTTGCTGTCGCTTTCATTTTTTCAGAAATAGCTGTTGGAAGATATTGGAAGAAACAAACCCATATGCCCAAAAATCCAATAAGGGATTTAAGTATCTCCCCTTTTGAAAGTCCGTCTCCTGTATCCACTGAAATGCCACCAACATCTCCCCCTCCACAAAAAACCCAACCACCACAACCAAACACCAGAGACCCCGCCAAAAAACCCACAAAACAACCACACTGCCTACAAGAAAAAGCCCAAGAACTACACCACAGACCCCACCCACACAAAAAACACCAACCACACCTCCAACCACAACAAAAACAAACAAAAGAAAGCCAACAAAAAAACAAGAAGCTCCTCCAACCAAAAAAAGAAAGATCCAAGAAAGCCAATCAACTCCCATAACAAAAATCAAGGCATCAAAAGGGAAAAAAGCAGCAGTCCCTGCAAAGAGAGTCCAATAATTTAATTACCGTTCCAACATCGGAACAGTAATCAAATTGTTGAAGGGGGTCAAATTCACAAAAGCCCAACAGACAGAGCTGCAAAAAATCCCTTTTTGGCCCATTATAAATGCTCTCTCCTTAACACAACTGAAGGCCTCTTGGTGCAGGTGCTACAATTCCATTGTAGCAGAAATGACAACACTCTACAACAAAAGAAAAAGAGCATTTATACTTGGCAAAAAGGAAATGAAACTCAGAAACAGTGATGTCAAGCTCATTTTTGGTATCGACTGTGGAGAAGACAGCATCACCACCAAATCCTATGTAAGACCAAAGGATTTTGAGCTTCCATTTTACAAACGAAGATGCAAATCAGTAAAGAGATTGGATGGCAAGTCTTTGACCAAAATGTTTCAACAAACAAAAAAAGGAAAATCAACCAATGATCGTCAAGATCTTGCAAGGGTCATCACCCTTTACTTGTGCTTGAAACTTCTCATGCCTACAACAAGCCATAAGCTCAGTTGGAGTTTCCTCAACTATGTTGACAATCTCAACGACATCAAGAAGTACAATTGAGTTGAGGCAATAAAAGACACACTGATGAATTCAATGGCAAATGCAAACAACAACCCAAGGCATGTCACTGGATGCGTCATGTTACTCTTGGTAAACACATTACTCAACTAGTTTACACAAAAATATCAGACATCCACCTATTTCTAACTATCTAACATATTTCAATTTTTTTTTACAGTACTGGTACTGTGAGCACAGTAAACTCCTCCGACCATCTAACAAAGAAGGCTTCCCAAGGTTTATGAAATGGAACCTTGGCAAAATGTACTCTAAGTGGAAACACATCAGCCTTGCTCACTTTGAAAAGGTATTCAAACTCTTCTATACTATCATAGCACAAATCTATTCGGCACTCCTTTCACAGTCATTATAGTAAAAATCATGTTATGAAACTGTCAAATTCTTCAGTTTCAAACAACATATGTTCAACACTTGACTCACATTATTCACAGTACAAATCATATTATGAAAAAGTAAAAGTTTGCAGTTTCAAAGCACACACTTATTTGACATCACTCATGTTATGAAACTGCAAAAGTTTACAGTTTAAACGCACAAATCTATTTCACATCACTCATATTATGAAACTGTAAAATTTTTCAGTTTCAAGCAACATATTTCGACACTTAGCCCACATTACTCACAGTACAACTCATCTTATGAAACTGACCAATTTTACAGTATTACTGATATATGTCACATTGTTCCAATGCAGGTTAACCAAAGTGCTTTAACCCCAACTGAACAAGAAATACAGTTATTGCATATCTATCAAAGCACATTAACAGATTCTTCAGCAAAGAAACATGACCACAAAAAGGACAATAAGCGAAAAAAGAAAACAAAAGCAACAACAACAAAAAAAAAGACTTCTAGACAGTGATAAGGATGACTTTCTCGAAGAAGAACATCAATCAGAATCAGAATCAGAATCAGAACAAGAAGAAGAACAAAAAAAAAAAAAAAGAAAGCAAAAATCACAAGACGAACCAGAAAAGTGATGAACAAGAAGAAGAGAGTGATGAAGAAAAAAAACAAGTGACTGATGAAGAAGAAGCTGAAGAAGAAGAAGAAGAAGAAGAAGAAGAAGAAAAAGAAAAAGAATAAGAAGAAGAAGAACCTGATGAACAACAAGACAATGATGAAGCAGAAGAAAGACAAGAAGCAAAAGGTGATCAACCAGAAGACACTAATGAAGAAGAAGACCAACAACAAGAGCAAGAAGAACAACAAACAAACTAACAGCAACAAGTCAATGAACAAGAACTGACAAACCAACAAGAAGAACTCCAAAAGAAATCTGACATATTTCATGCACAAGGTAAACTATTGTCTAATACTAAAGCAAACTGTAAAATTTAATTAAACTAACCAAAACACAATCCAACATTTTTATAGGTCATGACCAACCACAAAAACCAACCAAAGAGGACGACAAGGACAAGCTCATATCAGCCATGAGAGCACAAATGCAAGATATGGAACAAAAATTCATGGCTGAATTGCGTAAATAAGAAGATCAATTGAAGGAAATGTCCACCAAAAAAACTGGCAGTCCCTAACAAAGATCAATGGTCAAGAGAATCAAACAAAAGTCAAGAAAACAAGCACATGACCCAGATTTTGAATACCAACCAATGACAAAAGCCAAAAAAGATACAAGGAACAAGACACAAACTGCTGCTGATGTACCCAAACCAATAGAGGGTATCGATGAAGAAAAAGAGAAGAAGAATGAAAAGAAAAAAGAAGAAATCGAAACTGAGACAGAACCTGCTACTGAACCCGAGCAAAAAGAGGGTGCTCATGAAGCAACACAACAGCAGAAAGAAAAGATACAAGAAGATATTGGCCAAGAGAAAGCAGTTGCTGCTGAAACTAACCCAAAAGAGCATGCCAATCAAGAGAAGACACAACTTCAAGTATTGGAAAGTGATGATGATTTCAAGGAATAATCAATCTAAAACAAGCCACTTGCCATTTCTTGCCGCAAAACAAACAAGGTTTGGCATAGCCTATCCAAAAAAGACCTAGACAAAATTCAACTCATCAACAACACACAATCAAGTGCTTGTGTCTGGTCTGGCAGCGAAGATGAAAATTACGTATACTTTTCAGATATATGCAGATTGACCAACAGGGAACCCTTATATGGGAATGTACGTCTCCAACTGCACAATTTTACACTTTCTGTTCATATTCAATAACTTATTCCACAAACCTAACACATTCTCATATATAACATGTTTCAAGTCATTGATGCCTTCTCAGAAAAACAATTGGCACTCCAACCAACCATTGAAGAATTTGAGAAAAATGATCTAGCCTTTGCAAGAAATCCATACGCGAGAAGATCTTACGTTTTTTCAACACTCATCAATGTAAGCAAACCTTAACATACCTTTCAACTGCAAAATTTCTACTTTCTTAACATATCTTACTATATAGTTTTATAACATATTTCAAATATATATATAACTTACAGACTCCATTACAAAACCAAGATCAAGCACTGAGAGAAAAAATGATGGACAACCATTTTCCAGAAGCAATGAAAAACAGATATATCCATTTCCCAATCAACTACGACAACCATTGGATAATTGTGGTCTTTGACAATGCTGATGGGATATGGAGACACTATGACTCTTTGAGACCAACAAAAGATTGCCACAACAAGCACTTTGAAATTGCAAAGGAAATTGTAAGTTAAATAAAATTTTCTATTTAGTTCCATTCCTTTAAAAACATCTCAACTCATCACTATAACTAACAAAAACACCCACTAACTATTTTGTAGCAACAACATCAACTCAGATGGAATAAAGCATTACTCAGCAATCAAGGAAACATGTTATCATCTCAAGAGTGCGAGACAGTAATTGCATTAATTGAGGAATGCCCACAACAAACCCCACACTCGTAAGATACAAAATCAATAAACTAATCTTCCAATATGCTAAATTTTACAGTTTTACCTAACTAATTAACTTCATCTAAAACTTTCTAGGAATGATTGTGCAATCGCCGTCTGCAATATCATCAACCAATATATCAACTGACAACCTGTGCAGAAATCACTTCGACCAACTGAGTGGGTCAAATTTTGAGCAAAAATCATCAGTCAATTCCTCAATGATGAGAACTGATCTTGGAAACTCGAGCACTACTAAATGTTGACAAAACATACCAAACCATAGAAATAATCAACAAACTTCTTGACAATACAAATATTCAAGTAAACATATCTTTGTACTTTTTTTTTTAACATGTGACAAGTACTTTATATACTTTTGGGAATGATCTTCTTCTGGTTATTATGGTGAAAATGATTGTTGTCATTGATGTTGTTGCTCTTCTTCTTGTTATTATTATTGTGTTTGTACTTCTGATTGTTTGTGTACTTGTTTGTGGTTGTATATATTTTCATACAGTAAAGGTTGTTTCTAATAAATCTTCAAACTGCAAAATTATGTAGTTTCATCAGGTTGTTTCTAATAATTCATAAAACTGCAAAATCATGCAGTTTCATCAGGTTGTTTTTTATAATTATTAAAACTGCAAAATTATACAGTTTCATTACTCAAACAAAATTTATGCTACACAATTATGCATCCAATTTCATGACTCAACAAATAGATGAACTACATTTCAAAATTGAAAATAAAACTGCAAAATTTTACAGTTTTCTCGCTATAAAATATGAAATAAATGAATCATGTAGTAAAACTGCATTTCAATATTATACAGTTTCAATAAGAAATTTTCAACAACCTTCTGTGCATTCCATAAAAATAAAACCAACCAAACCCACAAAAAAAAAAAAAAACAATAAAAAACAAAACAAAACAGTTACAAAACAACTTCAATAACTAAAAAACACATCAAAAAACAAAAAACAATTCAACCAATTTTATTCATTACTTCCATAATACCAAGTATCACATTTTTTATTATCATAATTCCTTAAATTCAAATGCAAATCCAAAAGAATAGACTGTGGCCTCAAATAGCAGTCTTGCACGTCTTCTTATTGTGATTTCCATATTTCAAGCACCTCCCACACTTGATTTGCTTCACATTCTCACCCCTAGAAGGTATCCTCTTCTTCTTGTTCCGCCCGGGCTGCTTCTTCGTTATAGGAGGTTTGATAATCGAACTACTGGCACCATCAAAGTCAAATCTCTCACTTAAAGACACTGGATAAACAGATTCCTTGTATGACTCTCTAAAACATTCTACATGAAAAAAGGGATCAATGAAATCATGCACATTTCTACCACTACTACGTAAAGCATGCACAACATGACAACAAGGAAAACAATTCAATTGCCATTCATGGCAAGAACAAGTCTGTCTACCAATATCAACATAAAAAGAAATAGAAGAATGAACCTCAAGCACAATATCACTAGCAACAATCACATCCCAAGACTTAGCTAGCTCCAAAGAGTCCACCAACTTCTTTTCCATAACATGACACAATTTCGTAGTCCATCTTTTAGATTCAGCTCTTCTATTCGACAATTGAGTCATGATTTGAACCCTAATCATATCAACCATACAAGTAATAGGCAACTCACGGGCCCCACCAATCCAATTATTGTAAGGCTCGACAGCATTAGACGACATCTCACCATATCGTTTCCTTCTAAAAAATGCATTCGCCCACTTATCATTTTGCGAACCATCCAACATACTATCAACTTTACCATTCCCAACAATACGCCTCAATTTCTCCATATAATGTTGGAAAGAAGCAACCGTTGGCGCATAAGCACATATAACTAATATTTTCATCAAACTCAGCTTATAGTTAGTACGAAGTCCCACAAATTTGTCAATCAAATTTCTCTTCAAATGATTCAAGCAATATGCATGATGTGCATTGGGAAAAACCACTAAAAGAGCGTCTACCAATCCATGTTGACGGTCCGACCCAAAGGTCAATCTCCGGCCTGAACCAACACCCTTTAACAACTAACTTAAGAACCACATCCAATTATCTTGATTTTCAGCGTCAACAATCGCAAAAGCCAAAGGAAACAGACCTGCAAACAACATAACATCAAACTGCAAAAATTAGCAGACTCACAATACAATAATACACTGACAAACCAAATCTATACTAAATGCAAATAAATGCATACCTTGATTACCATCTTTTGACGTTGCTGTAAGCAAATGCCCCTTGTAACGCCTCTTCAAGAATGTACCATCAACAAACAACAACGGACGACAAAATTGAAAGCCATACAAACATCTATGAAATGCCACAAACAACCTCCAAAAACACCCACTACTTTCATCCACATCTAATTCAAACACACTTCTCGGATTCATTCTCATAGCCGTCTCAAGATACCATCGAAGTTGGTCAAAAGAAGTTGCAAAATCACCAAACAACCCACCTCTTGCCTTATCAACTCCTAACCATGCAATCCGATAAGAAACATCTATACCATATTGCTTCTTCAATTTTTTTTTTTAAACTTTAATAGGACGAGTCAATAGATTATCACTAATATCATTTTGCACAATATCAGACACAAGTCTAGAGCCAACCATTTTGCTACAAGATCTACGAGCCACAACCCCACAAGTATGCACATTATCCAACTTCATTATAAAAAAAATACCGAAATTCATCAACACCCTTCCATGCACAAACCATTTACAACCCGTAGACGACTTCATCACACATTCAGCAGTTACTCTTGTTGCATCATTCTTAAAATAATTCATTGCAAAACCATACTCAACCGCATACTTAGCCAATGCAATGCGGAACGTCGGCACTCCACCTTCAAATTCTTGACCAACACTATGTATAATCCCCTTCCAACTAGCAGACAACAAAACTCTCTCTGATTCTGGATAAAAACTAGGCAACAAACCACCAAAATCATCACAATCGTTAACCAAAGAACTCTCACCAATTACAGAATCAATCCTACAAGAATTACCATCATCAACCTCCACAATTCTCTTATCACCCACAACAACATCAACAACATGACAACCACTACCACCTACCATTGACAGCATATTCCACAAATCATCATGACATTAAACTGTAGACGTCCCCGAACGTCCCGGGAGGGAAATCCCGTGTTGTTCAATGGGCTCACTACAGTTCAGGACTCAATGTCACGGTCCTGTATCTAATCTCGCAGAGTGCAATGCAAGACCGATGAATCATTAAAGAGTCCAAATCCGACAAATCGTTTTTTAAAACAGATTTTTTGAAAGAAGTGCCAAACATGGACTGCTTTGCCAGACACAGAGTCGCTACCTAAATATTTTATTTTTGAGAAATTTAGGAAACCCTGACTCGTTGCCTAAGGCCACGTGTCCGTCATCACCAAAGTTGCCTCGGCTCGGGAACTTGGGTACGATTGGGGAAGGTCACTTCGTGAGCACCCCCGCTCGCCCGATCAAAGGTCGACCTCTACTAACCATGATATCGGATTTTGAAAACATTATGCGTTCTTATTCCGGTTATTAGCCTAGATTTACTACGTGATGCGCACAGCATACAAGTATAGACTGGATCGCCTGATTTTGCCACCCTCGGGTGGGCTTAGAAAACATGATTTTGCCACTATCTAGTGGGCTTAAAACTCACAGTCAATGCATTATTCCAATTCAGATAATCCAACCTTCACCCGCAGGTATTCAGGCAGATATATCACATAAGCACATGGCCTCATGGTAAGCATGCTATCATGGCAGTCACTCACACACATGCAAGGATGCTGAAACATAAACACTTACCGAGTACTCCAAGCCAGAACAAAAGCTATGTTAGAAATCCATGCATGATCCTAACTATACAGAAATGCCTAATGCAACACATGCAAAAATACAACTACAGTAGGCTCGGCTATTCTAAACATGGCATATGATGATGCTACAGCTAACACGTATTCAATTTGGAATTGAAATACAAATGCAGTTAGTATGATGAGCCGAGCCCGGTGCATGCAATTCAGATGAATGATACAAACATGTTATCATACTGTATGCTAATTGAAATATGCCCTAATCTAACCATCATAAGCTGGTAAATAAAAGGGAGAAAGACGTGGGGTTGGAAGACATACATCACACTCACGCACACTTATTACAATTGTGCCCTCACTCGGAGGGTCCGAAAGAATAATACAGTCAGAATAAATAGTATAGTCCGAAATGAATAATTAAATATTACAAAACCCTAATTAATTAACAAATTAATCTAGGAAAGCGAGTAAATTAGCATGCAAGCCTATGGACTGCCTCAGCTCTGTTCCGAATGATGAGAGATGCATGCTTGAGTTGCCTGGCGCGGAAATCCATTGCGATGCCCCGATTCGCCTCTGTTTGCAATTAATGCCGGAATGCTGTGCAAGGCTTTAGAAAGCTGCTGATTTCTGATTTGCTACAACAGAGAGCAACAAAGGGGCATGGCAAAGTATTTTCACATATGTATGCATGACTACTCTTTAGGGAGTGTAGTCCTCGATCCTCGTGCCACCAATCACGCATATCGATGCATGATTGCCGAGGAGTCGAATTGCACGACTCAATATGAAATGAATGCACATGAAAACACAACAAGACCTAAACTCCATCATGGGTAATCCGGAGTGTCGGCGACGGGGAATTGAGACACGTTCCGTCACTTGGAGTACGAAACGTCCCTCGTTTCCCGTGCTTGGGCTAACTCCTATCCCAAACACAATGCAAATGAAATGGCATACACAATGCGACTAACATACAACCTAGCATACGCAATGCTATGAGATGGCATACACAATGCTTGATGTAACATGGCATACACAATGCACTAACATGCAACCCAGCATACGCAATGCTATGAATTGAAAAGGCATACACAATGCATAATGGACTTACACCAACATGAGTGGACCTCAGCCACACTCACATCAGTAGCCGTTGGATGAAAATGAGACAACCGAAATGCGTGCACACATGCACGCAAATCGAGGACCGAACCTAAGGCATAAAATACCACTCTACCAAAGCATGGCAAGGATGAAGCATGGCATTCAAGCATGTAATTTTTAGTACTGAAACATAATGCTAAATGGTCCCGAAACATGGAAATATGGCACCCGATGCATGAAATAAGCCTCGAAACTCAAAACTAGTCCAATGCATTGAACCACAAGTATACAAAGCAAGCATTATTTGATCATGAAGTCTAAAGACAGAGCCAAGGCAGTCCCAAAACATGCACATTTCCAGTTTAAAGCACGGCCAAAAGATGCTAACATGATGGACTAAAATAGCATGCAACATTGGCTAGCAAGCATGGTTTACATGGCATGTATATGAAGCAAATGATAACTCATCAAACCAGCCAAAAATAGTGGATAAAATATGCCAAAATATGCCGAAATAATCACTGAAATGCAGCCAATGCATGCAAAAATGAGGGGCTTCTTTGGAAGGTTATTCAAGGGGTTGTTAAGCACATATAAGATAGACACTTAGCATGACCAAACCAACTCTGGAAATGAGTTATGACAGCTCTAAAACTCACAAAATTGGCCCTGAAATTAGTCAAGGAAGCATACGATGAAAGGCCCCCTCAAAAGGCCTTGAATGGAATTGTTCTACACATGCACTATAGACATAAAATATGATCAAAAGGGCCCCGGACAGACCTAAGGAAGACCTTAAAACCCACAAAATTGGACCCAAAAAGTGACTTCAATGCATGCAAAATAGAGCCCCTTTGGAAAGCCAATGATGCTAGTAAAGAAAATGAGGGGTGAGAGGGTCACCCCTCTATGATTTCAAAGCTCAAAACCTCATTAAAGCCACTAAAAATCCCTTGGATTTCAGTGGCTATGAGGCCAAAACAAGTCCAATGCAAATGCTCTAATGCATAGCCCTAAATATGAAGGAATGAAGCATGCAAGGAAGGAGATGACTCCAAACAGAAAAGTGACCTCAAGAAAACTTAAAGAGGAGGTCAAAATAAGAACTTTTTTAGTTTATAACAAATCTTGAAAATATTCACAAGTAAGGCTAATGTATGATGCAAAAAATAGCCCTAAAAGAGAGATAGAGGGTAAGGGGAAGTAGATGACCTCAAAAAGCAAATTACCCTTAAACAAAGTTGAAGAGGAGCTCAAAATATGACACTTTCTAGTTTATGACAAAGCCTAGAAATACTTGCAAGTGAAGCTAAGTAATGAAGCAAAAAAATGCAAGTTTAAGGGAAATAGACACTTACCCTTGAAGAGCCGACCTCCAGCAGCTTTTGGACCAAGTTGGTGAGCTTTCAACCTCTGTAAATGACTTCCAAGGTGCTGGAGTGGATGATGGAGGTGTGGTGCTAAGGGTTATAGTGCAAATGGACCAAGAAAATTAGGGTTTTAGAGCTTGGAATAGTGACAATGGAGGAGGGGGGTTATAAGCCTTAAGCAAAAATGTTCAACCTTTAGATATGAAGAGGAGGGCCTCTCTTATAGAGAAGAGAGGCCAAAGCTTATCTTGGAAGCTTCAAAGATTCTCCATACACGTGTATGGAGGATGTACCAAATGCCCCCCAGCTGGCACAGCTGTAAAGCATTCAGAGACGGCAAAAAAAAAAAAGCAGGCCAGCCAGTTCAAGTGGCCGGCCGGCCACTCCCCTTGGTCGGCCGACCAGGGGTCAAAAGGTTCAAGCAAAATTGCTGGTCGGCTTACCCAGAAAGGTGGCCTCCCAGATGAGTAGAATACAGCCCTGTGGTGAAAAACCAGAAAATGTGACCCAAGAGAGAGAAAAGCTAGCTTTTAAGCAAGGTTCAAAAGGGTCAAGAAGAGAAAACTGGTCGGCCTACCATATTGGTGGCCTCCCAGATGAGTAGATCACAATGGTGGTATGAAAAGCCAGAAATTGTGGCTCAAAAGTGGGAAAAACCAGCTTTCGGTCAGAAAAATCGGCTTTTGGAGAGAGAAAATGAGAAAACTGGCTTTTCAGGGGAAAAGGTGGCCAGACACCATCCTACCACTTTCCTAATAGTGAAAATAGGGTCTCTACCAAAAACGGACCAAAACGGATGCAAAACGAAGGTTCGGGGGCCAAAACGCGCGGTTCAGGGCCCCGAAAACAGGCTGTTAGGCACCGAAAGTGGCGTATGACCACGAAGGTAGTCTCCCGGGCCACAGTGTTCCTCTAAAGGGAGGAAATAAGATGTGTGCCAAAAACCGGAGCAATTGGAGGTAGATAAGCGGTCCCGAACCGAGGCACACGACTGACAGCTCCGAAAACCGGAAACCGGGCTCCAAACGGGAAAAATGGCCTACGACCACGAAACGAAGCCTACGGCCACTGAGAGATGGTCTACGAGACCTCTCCCTCCCTTCGGGAAGAGAAAATGGAGAAAACAAGAACCGGTTCGTAAACTGAGGCAAGGCACAAAAAGAGCCCCGAAGTCTGGAGGCAAGGCTTGCAGCCCAGACTCTGAAACCTCAGAACGAGCACAACATGCAACATCACTGAGCGCTCAACTGGTGACGTCTAAGTCTTAAGGTCGGTCAAAAATGGGGTGTCTATAGTTGCCCCTCTTTGACATAACTCGTAAGTCATAAGTGACGGGAGTGAATGTCAAAGCCCAGAGACGACCCATTTTTGACGAGGCCGAAGACTTAGACAAACATACAAGATAACAAAGATGTGCCCGCAGGCAGGGGCAAAATGCAAAATGGTATGCACAAAGCCAGATATAACTCATGATTATGCAAAGAAGCAAGCTGTAATGAAGCGCGCACGCAACAGTTTTAAGCAATAATGCAAAGCAATAACTACATTTTATGCAGTTTAAGAATGCGGAGAATTGTTCGATTCTCGCCACGTCTCACACGGAGAAGATACAATACCTGCACGATTCGTCTGGTCGCACCAGCTTCAAATGAACCGTACATACAATATTGTGCCTGAAAGAGGAAGAAACTTAACAAGTACAACATCATTAGCAACACATGTTCAATGCTACATCGAATGCAGAGAAACGGGGTGCCGATGGTAAAGCGTATCGCAATGCGAGAGACACGTGCGTGACAACGCAAGTTAAGCATAGAGGCATGACAATACCAATGAAACGTGCACAACAATGCAAGTGGTATGCATGAGAATGCAAGTGACGTGCATAACAATGCAGGATAAGTGCAAATTCGAATGCGTGTTTGACACGAAACAACGAGCAAAGAAATGCAAGTTTCGACGAGTGCGACTCAATCGCGACCTCCGGTTTACCTCTCGGAAGGGTCACAGCATACTCAAAAAGGATACATCTTGCTCTTGACGAGTGATGATGAGACACGCATCGAAAGTTGGAGTTAGAGTTCCCGCGGAGGGATTTCGCGACAAAAAGTGCACTTTTCTTGTACTTTCTCGGGTCCCGGGGACTCCAATCATCACCAAAATTTGCAGAGACCTTGTAGACCACTTTGGAAACACCACCGACCAGGTTTGGTCCCAGGGGGAGACCACCGACCAGGTTTAAGGGAGAAAGGTGGTCGGCCTACCAGAAAAGGTGGTCGGCCGACCACCTAGCCCAAATTCGGGGCACTTTGGTCTTTTTGCTCTCATTTCTTTAAATATACAAAGCCAAACACCTTTTGCTCATAGCTTCAGCTCCAAAACTACCTTCTCCTCCTTCCTAGACCATTTTCTTTCTCAGATCTGCGCTTTATACGCGTTTTCCAACGCCTCACGCCAAGTTGTTTCGCGAAAACTTTCAGTTCTCTTCACTTTGAACCGATGAAAATTTGATTTCAGAGCTTCTTTTCTCATTTTCACCACTTGAGGTAAGTTTGTCTCAATATTTAGAAGATTTTCTTGGGAGTTGACTTTTGTTGACTTTTTCATTTCCCGAGAGTTGACTTTTGTTGACTTTTTCTAATTTTGGCTCATTTCGCTCATTTTTGCTCCTTTTCGCAGATTTCTTGAAATGGCAGGTCAATTTCCCTACGGCGGAGGTTCTCCAGGCGCCGGAGGTGAGCCTGACATCATGTCTTTGCATCCGAGGGTTCGCCCCTTTATCCCCGAGAGGTACGATCCTCCGACTCATGTCCTCCCTCGGGCGATTTTTTACCACTTTACCGACTTTGACCCTCGAGCTCCTGTGGACCTGCTACTGCGGGAGCCGGAGTCCCATCTCTCCCATCAGGCACGAGAGGTACGTACTTCACCTTTTCACATTTCCTGCCTTAATTTTGCATTTTCCTTGCATTTCATGCTATGTATGCTTATTGCTCGTTCTGAACACATTCGCATGCCATACTTCTGGTCATTTTAGCACACAACTTGTTCTGCACGCTTAGTCTATAACACAATACTCTGTCTTGAACACATAGATGAATCTCTGAAATCTGAACACATAGCCCAAATTCGTAGGTGAACATGCAGCCCACATTTGATTGAAAGTTGAACACGTAGCCCAAACTTTAAATTTCTGAAATCTGAACACACAGTCCAAATTTGATGGTGAACACGCAGCCCACATTTGATTGAAAGTTGAACACGCAGCCCAAACTTTAAATTTCTGAAATCTGAACACGCAGCCCACATTTGATTGAAAGTTGAACACGCAGCCCAAACTTTAAATTTCTGAAATCGGAACACGCAACCCAAATTTGATGGTGAACACGCAGCCCAAACTTTAAGGTGTCGTTTGGTAACACTTACGTTTTCAGTTTTCTGTTTATATTTACAAAAATTTTAAAAACTCAAATAAAAACTTGTTTGATAAAATTTTTTATTTATAAATCAGTGGTCTCAATTTATAAATTTGGCCAAAAAATGAAAACACAAAAAATGGGTTTCCATTTTGAGTTTTCAGTTTTTTTTTTTTTTTTTTACCACCGAACACTAGCCACCACCCGTCACTATTTTCCACCACCATTTCCGCCACCACCACCCACCACCCACCCCCCACCACCTGCCACCATCACCACCACCCACCACCCCCCACCACCACCCACCAGCCACCCACTCGCCACCACTACCCACCCACTCGCCACCACTACCCACCCCTCGCCACCACCACCACCCACCATCCACCTGCCATCCACCCGTCACCACCCACCACCCGCCACTACCATCTACCACCCGCCACCTACTTGCCACTACCACCTGCCACCACTATCCACCACCTGCCACCACCAGCCACCCACCACCACTAGCCACCTGCCACCCACCCGCCACCCACCTGCCACCACCACCCACCATCCACCACCACCCACTCGCTACCACCTACCACCCGCCACCGTCACCTACCCACCCGCCACCTACTCGCCACCACCCACCATCACTCGCCATCTGCCACTTACCTGCCATCACCACCCGCCACCACCACCACCACCACCACCCACTTGCTACCACCCGCCACCGTCACCCACCCACCAACCATCACCACCCACCCGCCATCCGCCACCCACCTACCACCACCACCCATCATTCGTCACCACCACTACCACCACCCACTCGCTACCACCCACCACCCCCCACCATCACCCACCCACCCGCCACCGTCACCCACCCATCCACCACCACCGCCACCTATCCGCCACCACCACCCACCCGCCACTACCCACCACCACCCGCCATCCGCTACCCACCTGCCGCTACCACCCATCACCCGCTACCACCACCACCACCACTTACTCGCTACCACCCACCACCCGCCACTGTCACCCACTCACCCACCACCACCACCCACCCGCTACCACCCACCACCACTAGTTACCCACCACCCACCGTCACCACTTTCCACCACTGTTTTTTTCCGCCACTTTCCACTTCTCACTCTTTTTTATATTTTTAAGATTTTTTAAATATTTTGTCAATTACCAAACACGTTTGTAGTTTATGTTTTTCTAAAAATAAACAAAAAATAAACAAAAACCAGTTTATAAAATTTTTGTAAATATAAACTGAAAACGTAAACGTTACCAAACATACCCTAAATTTTTGAAATCTGAACACACAGCCCAAATTTGATTGTGAACACGCAACTCACATTTGATTGAAAGTTGAACACGCAGCCCAAACTTTAAATTTCTGAAATCTAAACACGCAGCCCAGATGTGATTGTGAACACGCAGCCCACATTTGATTGAAAGTTGAACACGCAGCCCAAACTTTAAATTTCTGAAATCTGAACACGCAGCCCAAATTTGATGGTGAACACGCAGCCCACATTTGATTGAAAGTTGAACACGCAGCCCAAACTTTAAATTTCTGAAATCTAAACACACAGCCCAAATTTGATGGTGAACACGCAGCCCACATTTGATTGAAAGTTGAACACGCAGCCTAAACTTTAAATTTCTGAAATCTGAACACGCAGCCCACATTTGATTGAAAGTTGAACACGCAGCCTAAACTTTAAATTTCTGAAATCTGAACACATAGCCCAAATTCGATAGTGAACACGCAGCCCACATTTGATTGAAAGTTGAACACGCAGCCCAAACTTTAAATTTCTGAAATCTGAACACACAGCCCAAATTCGATTGTGAACACGCAGCCCACATTTGATTGAAAGTTGAAAACGCAGCCTAAACTTTAAATTTCTGAAATCTGAACACACAGCCCAGATGTGATTGTGAACACGCAGCCCACATTTGATTGAAAGTTGAACACGCAGCCCAAACTTTAAATTTCTGAAATCTGAACACGCAGCCCAAATTTGATGGTGAACACGCAGCCCACATTTGATTGAAAGTTGAACACGCAGCCCAAACTTTAAATTTCTGAAATCTAAACACACAGCCCAAATTTGATGGTGAACACGCAGCCCACATTTGATTGAAAGTTGAACACGCAGCCTAAACTTTAAATTTCTGAAATCTGAACACGCAGCCCAAATTTGATGGTGAACACGCACCCCACATTTAATTGAAAGTTGAACACGCAGCCCAAACTTTAAATTTCTAAAATCTGAACACACAGCCTAGATTTGATTGTGAACACGTAGCCCACATTTGATTGAAAGTTGAACACGCAGCCTAAACTTTAAATTTCTGAAATTTGAACACGCTGCCCAAATTTGATTGTGAACACGCAGCCCACATTTGATTGAAAGTTGAACATGCAGCCCAAACTTTAAATTTCTGAAATCTGAACACACAGCCCAAATTTGATGGTGAACACGCAGCCCACATTTGATTGAATTTGATTTGATTTGCACACAGCTCATTTCCTTCATTTGCACATAATTTATTCATTCCATTCTAAAACCGAATACATGTGTTCGTTATGAATGCAGACATCCTCCCGCGTTACACAGGGATACGGTTCTATTGCTGCGAGAGATTGGTACACGGAGCTCCTGGAGGCTGTCCGCGATTGGGTTGATCTGGCAGGATTCGGGAGCTTTTGTACCGGGATATCTCGCTACCCAGCTAGTCGGACATTGATGGGCGCCCTAGTGGAGAGATGATGGTAGGAATGGCAACGGGGCGGGGCGGGGCCGGGATCGCACTCCCCGTCCCCGATCCCCGATGGTAGAAATCCCCCCGGCCCCGGCCCCGATCCCCGACGGGGAACCTCTCACTGTCCCCACCCCCACCCCCTAACGGGGATCGGGTTTCCCCGACCCCGAACATTCCCCGACCTTAAAAAAAAAAAAATGTTCAGCCACACAAAACAACAGTAATTCTAAAGCTCCTTTTCGTCAAAACAAATAAATAAATAAACAAAAGATCAATTCAAAAACCTATATCAGAAATTAGGGTTTTCCAGTTTAATTCAAGCTCAAATATTTTAAAAATTAGACAATCCCAGCTCAAATTGGGGTTGTCCAGCAACATCAGTGACTTCATCATCATCAACATCATCATTATCACCAACAAAAAATAATTAAAAAAAAAATCAAACAGATGTCCATTTTTGTGCTAGATTGTACCAGATCTGGGGGTTTTGAACTAGATCTGAGGAAGATGGGTGACTGTGACGGACGGCGATGGGGAGGGGGGAGGAGGACAGCGGCGATGGGGGGAGGGACGACGGCGATGGGGAGGGGGGGAGGAGGACAGCAGCTGTGTGGAGGAGAGCCAACGGACAGCAGCGATGGGGAAGAGGCCGACGATCGGCGGTGATGTGAGGAGGGAGATCGGCGATGGATGGACGATGGTGACGCCGTGAGAGCAGCTGCGTAGAGAGAGAGAGAGAGGGGGAGAGACAGAGGTTGAGACCATGACTCATGAGAGAAACGAAATGCATCTTTTGAAATGCATGTGAGTGACTCAAAGTGAGGTAGAGTCAAACATTGCATATATCTATGAGGAATATTCGGAGAATATCCGGGGAGTTAAGCGGGGATATTTCGGGGACGGGGCCGGGCCGGGCCGGGCCGGGGTTGGGATACCTATCCTCGTCCCCGGCCCGAAAACAGTCGGGGATTTTATTTTTAATACCATCCCCGGCCCTATGGGGATAATTTTCGGGGAAAAACCGTTATAATCGGGGTCGGGGGATCGGGTCCCCGTCGGGCCGGGTTGAAATTGCCATCCCTAGATGGTGGGACACCACCAACTCTTTTCATTTCTCAGCTGCCGGGGATATGACCATGACCCCATTTGACTTTGCCGTGTTGACGGGCCTTGACGTGGGAGGCTGGGCGATCCCTTACGACGAGGACTTGGGCGAGTGGGAGGCTGCCTGGATTCATCTGTTGGGAGCTCGCCCACCGGTAGACCGATCTTCGGGTCGAGTCCGATATGCCTGGTTTTCTACACAGTTCAGGGGGACTGAGCTCGAGACTCCTGAGGAGATTGCACAGTACGCCCGCGGGTTTTGGATGTTCCTCTTCGGGACCACTCTGTTCGCCGACAGGGGGAACACCATTGGGCTATATTTGCTGAGTGCCTTGGTAGACCTCACACAGGTTAGTCAGCATGACTGGGGTGGCGCCAGCTTGGCTACCCTCTATTGCTATATGAGTGCGACCTCCCGCGGACGGGGGAACATAGTCGGCGGCTATTGGAGAGCCTGAGAGGTACCTTCTGCCCTCTTGATTCACATTTCTGCTTTTCATTATCTGTATATTGCACACACGGCACACTTTACATTCTATACTTACATTCTGCCCTCAGTATTTTGTATTCAGATTCTGCACTCATCATTCTGTATTCTGATGGCTTTTGCCCTATTTTCCACAGTTATGGGTCTTCGCGTACTTTTCGACACTAGCCCCGGAGCTCGAGGTGGAGGCCCCTCTCATGACCCCTTATTCGCTCGTCTTCGAGGGCCAGTACCGGTCGCGGCCCTGGGAGACTCTCCCCTACCTGCGGCAGTATTTTGACACAGAGCCGGCGACCGAGGTATGTCAGAACTCTTAGTTCTTCCCGTGTTCATCTTTGATTCATGCTTGGACATTTGCGATTTCTAATCGGCTTATGCATTGGCTATCCGCAGATCTTATGGCAGCCCTGGGTGCCTTTGGGTGAGGATCTCCGATTCCAGTTTGCCGGAGGATGGGCCTCTTCCCGGTATAGGATCTTGTTCGAGGGGCCAGTTGGTAGGGCCTGGTTTCTAGGGGAACACTTTCTTCGTCAAACTATGGGCTTCCCTGAGCCGAGTGCCCCTTCAGCACCCCCAGACGATATGCGGCTCGCTGATAGGCTTACTCCCCAGGGTGTCATTGATGCCAGGCTGGGCATTGATGCACTGCTGCATTTGGAGGACGGGGAGTACGTGACCTACCGTCACACCTACTTGATGCCTCCATTGACAGGTGTTTGTACTCCCTCGAGGAGGTCTACCGACATGCCGTCTTCGAGTCGCACCCGAGCTAGAGACATTCCTTCTGCCAGTAGGGCTGGCACATCTAGAGGTGGGGCTGGACTGGTCCCCCGATTCCCCCGACTTATCATCATGCCGGATGGCCAGGTATCCCGACTGAGTTGACGAGATAGAGATACGGGGCTTCCTACCCAATTCCGCTAGAGCCTCCTATGCCAGATCATCCATACACCAGAGACCCTGACTCACCACCGGTATGTTTTACAGCTTTGCTTTTATCACTCAGATACTTGGACATTCATTCATTCACTGATGATTTGCACTTGCATCTGCAGCCTACCACGGAGTATGCTGAGGGGTTACTCGGGTTAGTGGCCTCGTTCGAAGGCATGGTCTTGCGGAGAGAGGCGCAGTTGTCCATCATGGGCGTCTCGGTACTGTTTAGTTTTCTTGCATTTATCATATTTCTGATGACATGCTGAATTTGAACATTTCACTGCATTGATTGACCGACTGTATACGGAGAGCACATCTGACACACACCACATCCATGTACTATATTTGCATACATCCACTCCATGTAGCTTTTTATCTGTACATCTGATATACATATTTTGGCTGATGTATTCAAATTGCACTCTTTCTTTTCAGATGCCTCCGATATATACCGGACCACAGGCCGGGCCATCTGGGCCTTCTGGAGGAGCTGGGCCATCTAGGCCTTCTCGAAGAGCCGAGAGAGGGGAGTCGTCTTGTGGACGAGGCGGGCGCAGAGCACATATCATTGAGGAGGAGTCCAGTGAGGAGGAGGAGTCTACGCATCGTCAGTCAGAGACATCTGCTGGCAGAGAGGATGACTCTGAGTCCGGCTCTGAGGGCGGAGGTGATGCCGAGGAGGATCTCGAGGATGACAGCTCTGACTCAGATGGCGATGATGGTGCTGAGGTTGTTCCGCAGAAGAGGACGAAGAGGGCCTCTTTTTCTTACGCTTGAGAGCACAGATGTTCCCTGCTTTATTTGCCTTTTTTTACTAGTAGTTGTAGCACATTGTACATTATTAGGCAGTTTTTATTTTCTGTAAAACTTGTACCCTTGTTGTAAAATGTTGTAACAAAGGAAACATGATGGAATGAAACAGCTTTTGTTCAAAAAAGTGTTGTATTTTATGTTCTTGCATCGCATCGCATTATTTTGCACAAAAATGAGATTGAATGGAAATCATGCATTGAAAATTGCCAAGTCAGGTAGTGAACCGACGCAACAAACAAAGCAACTTAACTTACTAAGAAAGGACAGAACCTTAGCAAGTTTATAACTCGATAAGCAAGACACAACAATGTTGATTAAACTTACAACTCGATAAGCAAGACACAACAATGTTGATAAATAAAGAGTAACAACTCAAAACACAAAACTTGTCAACTCAACAAAACTTAACAACTTGGTAAGCCTAATAACTCGATAAGCAAAGCAACAAATCGATAAACAAAAACAACAACTCAATAAGCAGGATTTAACAACAACCCCATAGACAAATGCATTTCAGATGATCTGGGTGACGGAACGCATCCGAAACAGAGGAAAACTCGCACCTTTAACGCCCCCAATGCATAGAAATGCTTGAAACTTTCTTCTAGAGGCTAGAACAAGACCAAAGCCAACCTCCTTTTGATGGCCGACCACCTAAGGGAGCTGGCCGACTAGCTTTTTGCATTAGAGGGGAGAGGGGTGGTCGGCTTGCCAGAAAAGGTGGCCGGCCGGCCACCTAGCTTGGCAACCACCAAATTTTTGACATGTGTCCTCCGAACAGTGCCTTATCCTCTTTAAAAACTCCAGCCTTGTGGTTCTCTCATTTCACCTTAGTTTTGCACCAAAATGGAAGCATTTCTTACCCAAAATCTCACAACTTGGATTGCTTCTCTAGATGGCTCGGAAAAGTTGAACTTCCGGGGTTTCGGCTTGAATGCACTATTTACACTGAGCCGTACTTCGCTGCACATTCCGTTCCTTCATGCCGCGGCGAGGTTTTGGAATCCGGTAACACACGTCTTTAGCTTCGGCGGGCAAGAGATGTGTCCGACCTTCAAAGATTTTTAAGTTTTGATGGAATTTGAGCACCATGAAGAGATTTTGTCCCAGCTTCGCTTCGGTCACGCCCAAGCTTTAGGACAGATGTGTGGGCTCACCATGCACGATGCTCAGTCTCTGATCTGCAACGGGGAACTGGATATCCTTGGCTTGATTCATCGCTTTTCTGATGCTGGTAACCGTCATTGGCAAGGTTTTCGGCAACACGCCCTTTGCTTGTGCATGGTATCTCACTTTTTGCTTGCCCCGGGCTTTAGCAGATCTAGCATCCGTCTGATTGAAGTTGCTCAAGGCTTGAAAGAAGGAAAGAGCTGCATTGCCATGACATTGGCCGAGACGCTGATGGGCTTGGATGCTTTCTATCGCCGAGAGATGACCAGATTCGCGGGAAGTCCACTACTGCTGCAGGTAATGTTTCCCACCATTTCTCACTTATATATTGCTCACATCACTCGGCCCTCAGGCTCGGTTTTTCTCACAAAATCCTTTTCTTACATTTCTCTCATTGTACATCTCTCTATTCTTTATTTTCTCATTTTTCATCCCTCCCCAGGTATGGCTGATGGATAAATTGCAGGTTGTGGACTCTTGCCCAGCCTACTTAGCTCGCGGCTACTTCTTCCGACAACGACTAGTTGATGCCCTTGATGAGGGATGGTGGTTCGACTGGATGTGCAATTTGTCTGTAGACCACATTGCTTGGCGCTGTCCTTGGCTCAATCTCCCGACAATGAGCTATAGCATGTCCCGACAGACCGGGATCCAGTTGATTGGTCTGACTCACTGTGTGTTCTATTTTCCATTCCGGTTCCGGCGTTAGTTTGGCCATGATCAGACTTGCCCGCTAGAGGGGATAGAGTATCCTGCTGCATTCCCGGTTCGAGGCGCACAGCTTGCCCGGTATGCCACAGCATGGAGGACTAGAGAGCTCTTGGCCCCTGCTCCTACTTTCAGTTGCACCTTGTCTGATGAGTGCTTGGATTGGCTCAATGAAGAGGCACAGGAAGGGCCTACTTTGGCATCAGAGGCTTCGACCAGCTCTGGGAGGGGGCGCAGGAACACCTGACTTAGCTATGCCTCGAATTTATTGCTTTATTAGTACTTTCAAGTTTTCTTTATGATTGTAATAAAAAGCAACTTCAATTTGTATGCAAGAGCAAGAGAACTCTGTATTGAAATCAATGAAATTGAAGGTTGTGGGTACTGAAAATTTTCCGCTTTGGTCCAAAAATGGTCTAAGTTGTAAAAGGATTAATCTTGAACAAAGTCAATTTTTATTAAAACTTTTCAAAACCATTTTCGATATGGAATCAGAACTGGACATGCTTGAGATCTGTCACAGAGATGCACAACCCTGGATCCCTGTAACTAGAAAGTTGCCCCTAGTTTGAAGAGTACCGCGGCATTGCATAGCAACGGAAAGTTGCCCCTAGTCTGAAGAGCACTGCACCGGAGATCATAACCGAACTCTTGAATGCTGAATAGACAAAGATGGCCGAGATGATCAAATGGACAAAGTTGATCGGGGAAAAGTTTATGGCTGAACTTCAGGATGAAGTTGCCTACATATCCCAAAGATGGGAATCAAGCCTTACGTAGTTCAGGCTTAGGTTCACTCGAGTATTTTCACTCTCCTTTTACGCTCTAACTTTTACCAAGGCCGCCCTTTGCGGGTTTTCAACCTTGCGAGCTCAGTTTTATATTTTCCAGTTTTTCAATGCTCTAACTTTTGCCTAGGTCGCCCTTTGCGGGTTTTCGGCCTAGGGAGCCTCTCAGGGTTAATATTTCTTCAACTTGTCCATGTTGATCGGTTGCGAGAACTCCAAGCCATCTAGGTCCATTAGAACCACCGCTCTACCTGACCATATTGACTTGATGATGTAGGGACCAGTCCAATTGGGTCTGAACTTGCCCCTTGGGTCGTGGATGGGAGCTCGGTTGTCTTTGAGCACCAAATCTCCTTCTTTTTTATTCCTAGACTTAACTTTTTTGTTGAAAGCCCGGGCAATTCTGCGCTGATATCCTTGAACATGGTACAATGCTTTCAGTCTGCGCTCATCAAAAAGCATGAGTTCTTCAAATCTGTTCTGTTGCCAATCTGCTTCGGCTATCTGACACTCAGCTAGCACTCGCAAAGACGGAACCTCGATTTCAATAGGTAGAACAGCCTCCATCCCATAAACTAATGAATACGGAGTTGCCCCAATAGAAGTTCTAATTGAAGTCCGGTACCCCCACAGAGCAAACGGCAGCTTGTCTGGCCAATCTCGGTAGGTTTCCACCATCTTCTGCAATATGTGTTTGATATTCTTGTTGGCGGCCTCAACCGCTCCATTGGTTTGCGGCCGGTATGTGGATGACTTATGAAAAGCCACGTTGTATTTCTCTAACAAGGCAATCACTTCCTTCTTGAAGTGGGAACCATTATCTGAAATGACCTCGTTTGGGACCCCATAACAACAGATGATGTTGTTTCTGATGAACTTTGCAACATGCGAAGCCTTCAACACCGCATAAGACTGGGCCTCAACCCACTTCGTGAAATAATCTATCGCGACCAGGATGAACTCATGCCCGTTAGACCCCTTCGGAGTGACAGCCCCGATCACATCGATTCCCCAAACTGAAAATGGCCATGGCAAAGTCATATTGTACAACTTTGATGGCGGGATGTTCATGTGGTTTGCATGGATCTGACATTTGTGGCATCGCCGAACAAAGTCGATACAATCCTCCTCCATGGTGGACCAGTAGTAACCCTGTCTGAGGATCTTCCGTGCCAGCATCACCCCGTTCATATGTGCTCCACATTCTCCTCCATGGATGGCCTCCATTAGGCGTTTTGATTCTTCAGCTTCAACGCATAGCTTATGCATTCCCAGATGACCTCTCTTGTACAATTTACCTCCACATATGATGAATTGAACAGCCATTCTTCTGATTGCCCTTTTATCCTTGGCATTTGCCCCTGGTGGATACGCCTCTTTCTCCAAGAAGTTCCAAATGTCGTAATACCAGGGGTTCTCATCTTGAACCTCGTCTATAGTAGCAATTGGCTCGTAAGCTGGCACAAACTTCTGGTCAATAATGACTGGACGCATCCGGACTCCAAACGGGATGTCTATCATAGAAGATAGAGTTGCTAGTGAATCTGTGAACCTGTTGTTCTCTCTTGCTAGATGAGCAAAGTTTAGCTTTTCAAACCGAGGAATTAACAAATCCAGGGCTTGATGGTACATCATCATCTTTTCTTCTTTGACTTTCCACTCTCCTTTCGCTTGAGATACAACAAGGTTCGAGTCACCGATGACGTCCAACCGTTTTGCCCCTAGTTCCAAGGCTGCTTCTAGACTGGCAATGCATGCCTCATACTCTGCTTCGTTGTTCGAGACTTTGAACCGGAGCTTGAAGGCTAGAGGGATACGGGAATTATCGGGTGCTATCAACAACACTCCTATTCCATACCCATACTGGTTGGATGCTCCGTCGAAATACATCATCCAAAACTCGTCGTCGATATGCAAAATGGCCTCATCTGGGAATAAGTACTCAACTGCTTCACCCCCTTCCACTGGATGATCGGCTAAGAATTCTGCAACTGCTCTTCCCTTGACCGACTTGCGCGTCACATATTTTGGATCGAATTCAAAAAGCAACAACAACCAACGAGCTAGCCTACCCGTAAGTGCCGGTTTCTCAAAGAGATATTTGATGGGATCTAATCTCGAAACCAACATTACAGAGTGAGCTAACAAGTAGTGCCGCAGCTTCCTGCTAGCCCATACCAAGGCTAAGCAAGCCTTCTCCAATGGTGTGTAGCGAGTCTCATACTCCAGCATCTTCTTGCTCAGATATTAGATGGCCCTTTCCACTTTGTCCTCTGATTCTTGCGCGAGCATGCAGCCCATTGTGGTCTCAGTCACTGAAAGGTACAATATCAACAGTCTTCCCGGCTCTGGTGGTGACAACACAGGTGGGTTCTGTAAATATTCTTTGATCTTTTGAAAAGCAGCTTGGCATCGGTCGTCCCACTGGAATTTCTTTCCTTTCTTCAGGAGACCAAAAAGTGGTTCACAAGTCAAGGTTAATTTTGAGATAAACCATCTTATGAATTGCACTTTACCCAGAAAGCCTCGCACCTCCTTTTCAGTCCTTGGTGGTGGCATTTCTAGGATGGCCTTGATTTTGGAAGGGTCGACTTCGATACCTCTCTGTGTAATGAGAAACCCCAGCATTTTCCTTGTTGTAACACCGAACGTACACTTCTGAGGATTCAGCCGCAACCAGAATTCTCTAATCCTTTGAAAGAACTTTTGCAAGGTGGTGTAGTGGCCCTCTCTTTCCTTGGACTTGACAATCATGTCGTCCACGTACACCTCAACCTCTTTGTGGATCATGTCATGTAATATTGTGGTCACGGCTCGTTGATATGTAGCTCCAGTGTTCTTCAGCCCAAACGGCATTACTCTGTAGTAGTAGGTCCCCCACGGGGTGGTGAAGGCAGTCTTTTCTCGATCTTCAGGTGCCATCACTATTTGGTTGTAGCCTGAGAAGCCATCCATAAACGAAAGCAAAGCATGCCCCGCTGTGAAGTCCACTAACTCATCAATGTGCGGCAAGGGAAAGTCGTCCTTCGGACTAGCTCTGTTCAAATCCCTAAAATCCACGCATACCCGGATCCTACCATCCTTCTTCGGCACTGGAACAATGTTGGCCAACCAAGTCGGATATTCGGATACCTGCAGGAAACCTGCGTCAATTTGCTTGGTGACTTCTTCCTTAATCTTGGGAGCCCAGTCCGGGCGGATCCTTCTAAGTTTTTGCTTAACGAGTCGGGCCTCGGGGTCAAGAGGGATCCGGTGCTGTACAATCTCAGGATCAATTCCAGGCATGTCTTCGTAGGACCACGCGAAAACATCTTTGAAATCTTTTAATAAAGCGACTAAGCACTCGCGTTCCTCCGAAGACAGCGTGGACCCGATCTGGACCAACCGTGGGTCCTCCTCAGTACCGACATTCAATTAAGCGTTGCAAAACCGGAGGAATTTGTTCCTCGTCGTTTTCATCAAAATTTTGAAAATCTGAATTAATGCAATAAATCAAGGGCACAAAAAAGTACTCAGAAACCACAGCTACTTGATTCTCATTAAGCACATCCAAATCGTCCGATTCTTCGGTTACAACAAACTCAAAAGAGAAAGAAAAAGACGACCTGGACAAGACTGTGGCATCCAGGTTATCATCCCCAGGATTACCAGACTCAGACTCAGTCGAGTTGGAACCTGATTCCGACTCACAAGATTCGGTGGAATCAGATTTCGGCTCACTACCAGACCCGGTGCTGCTGGACAAAAATCCCTCTTCATACTGCCAAATGAGAGAGGGTGCGATAGATGCATCCAAAATGTTTGCCGGTAGGCCCGCAGCCATTCCGTTCTCGATCATGCATACCGAGAAGTTATCCCCCAAGCACTTCTGTTCGATTGGAGGATCTGAAAGTAGACACGCTAGCGCTACCCCCATTTCACTTTCGACGTCCTCGGACTCCACTTTCTTGCTCTGCTCAACCTCAGCTAATGGGTCTGTCTGCTCTCTGGCAACATCATCCCCGGGTAACTGCAGCTCAAAGAAGATCTCAAACCCCGGCACGTGCTTCCTCTCCGCGTTCAGCCACGGCTCTGGGAAGCCACAGAACAGAAAGTCCTCCCCCTCTCGGACGAAGCGTCCGTTTAGGGTACCCTGAATGGGCCGGTGCATTAAGTCAAAAGGCTTCCCCGCCTTCTTCACTCTGGCTCTCCCAGCCATCTCCTTACCCTTCCTTATCCAATCCTCTTTGGTGGGAAAATAACCCAAACCAAAGGTATGTGGGTTATGTGGCACCTCGGCCGATGCTGCGACGCCCTTCCGGCCGCTCTTTCCCAATCCCATCCCGGGGATATGTTGAAGCTTGTTCATGAGGTATACTGATTGAGCACTAACATACACCCCCTCATTAACAGCTAAGATATTCTACATGACCCGGGCCTTAGCTAGGGTAAAACCGGATAAGAACACATCCTTCATACCGTGCTCAATTTCCAAAACTGGCGTAGATACTTCCGGCGGTGGATGGATCGATGAATTCCCAAAACAATGGCTACTCCCTTTCCATGGGGGTATTTCACCATTTGATGCAAGGTAGAAGAAACTGCCTTCACTTGATGCAGCCATGGCCGCCCCAAGAGTAGATTAAAAGTGGCGGGCACCTCTAGGATGTGAAAGTCAATTTCATGCTTCCCTGGCCCAACCTTGGTTTGAATTTTCGCTGTCCCCATGACTTCTCTGCTTGTGTTGTCGTATGCCCGAATCACCTGGGCTATTGGCACAAAGTCCGCGGTCTTCAAGCCAATTGCATAGGCAGTCCTCACTGGACATACATTGATGGCGGACCCTGTGTCGACAAGCACCACGGGTATCCATTTATTTCTGCACTCCACGGAGATGTAGAGTGGCTTGTTGTGGTTCGCACCCTCAGGTGGCAGTTCTTTGTCAGAAAAGGTCAACATCGGGGTAGCTCCTCCCGAAAAAACTAAGCCTACCAGTTGTTCGGGCGTGGTGTCTATAGAGAGCTTGGCCTTATCCATGGCCGATAAGACAGTTTGTCGATGCACTCACGATGCCATAAGCAGTCCCCAGATGGAGATGTCTGCTTGTATCTTCTTTAACTGCTTTAGTACAGCCTCTTCTTCGACTTGCTTCTCTTTCTGTCTCTCAACTTCCTTATCCTTCCCAGATGCCTCCGTCTGGTCTAGGTGCGGGGGCTTGAAATACCGTCCGCTTCTCGTTATATGATCGACCTCACCGATATACCAGGTATCATCTGGCTGATTACACCCCCAATCCTCATCCGTGTGGGCAAGACATAAATCATCGTTTTCCCACCACATTCCGTCGACAGCCAACAGACACCTGTCTGGCTCCGGTTCAATTACACTCGCAGTACTCTCCGTCCACATGCTCGCAGCATTCTCCATCTTCGTGCACACAGCACTCTCAGCCCCCTCAGGGCCTTTAGCTTTCCTAATTCTCTCGGCATCCTCAAACCTTTCTTATTCCAGCTGCGTCAATACAGCTGGCTGTTCAACAATTCCCGCATTCATAATGCCCAAGTCTCGAGCCGAATTCTTAGCACTGGCGCTCTCCGGCGATTCATTCTGATTTCCGGCCCTTCCGGTCACCACTGATATACTTGCCTCTGCCGGGCCCTGTTCTAACTGAGCTTCGTCAACAACGTCTGGCAAGTCATCAAGCCACCCAATAGCCTCTGCCGATTCCTCATAATCAAACCAGTTGATTGCCGCGTCTCCTGGATCTTGGTCGTTGAAAAACTGGAGGTTGGCCAAGTCTTCTTCCACGACTGTCAAACCATCTGTCCCCTGCTCAAATCTATCTCCTCGGATCACACACAGCTCTTCCCTCTCTGGCAATTCAATATTAGGCTCAAACTGGCTTGCTGGCAGAATGTAATCACTCGGATCATAGGCTTCCCCAGCGACACTCCCAGACTGCTCAAACCCTGATTGAACAATTCCAATCTCCTCTGTTCCATCCTTGCCAGTCACCACCATTGGCTTGGGTTGGGTTCTGGAGATGTCCAACATGCACAAAGAGTTAGTGTAGTCAGGAAAGAGCACCTCTGGCTTAGGCAGGTGGGAAGGAGTGATATATATGCTGGGATCGTGAGACACGACCCCAGTCTGAATAAAGTTGATTCTTTTGGGAGGTGGAGCTTGGTTGTGCGGTGGAAGAGGGTTTGTTGTGACATTGGGTTTTTCTGGAGGTACAATCACCTGTTTGTCAATGAGGTCTTGAATCTCATGACGCAATCTATAACATTGGTCAGTGTCATGACCATGTTATTGGTGATATGCGCAGTATTTTGCTGGGTTTTGAGAAGGAGGGAGTGGATTTGGCAATGGCCTCGGCTCCAGGGGCTTTAAGTGCCCTTTCTTGATTAATACCCCTAGAGCCTTGGATAGGGGCATATACAGTGGGGTGAAGGTTCTTTGGCCTCTGGGTTGGAATCGAGTGGTTTGTGTGTTACTTCTGGACACGCCTGAGAAAGGTGTAGCTGCCATGGGTCTTGGAAGGGGAGGGGGAATGGTGGTAACCATGCTTACTTCTGAAGCTCTAGCATTTATGGCATTGCTGGTGCCTGTGTTGTTGTTGCGGTTGAAAGTTCTTCGGGGTTGCTCTCTATCTTGGTCAATCAGACCCTGTTTCATTGCATCTTCAATTTGTACCCCCATTTCATGTAGATCTGAAAAAGTAGGAAAGGGGAGCACAATCATTTTTTGCATCAGTTTTGGCTGGAGATTGCGCACAATCATCCTGATTTGGTCTTTGTCGGTAGGCCTCAGGGTCATCATCGAAGCCATCGCCCTCCACCGAGTTACGAAATCCGAGAAGCTTTCCTTAGGCTCCTGCCTTGTTGTTTCGAGATCTCGGGTCGTAATCTCGATTTGGGTATTGTAAGAGTATTGCGCGACAAAGGCCTCGGCCATTTCATCCCAACTTCGCTTGACATCATCCTTTAACTTCGCATACCAGATAGCGGCCACACCCGACAGGGTCCGGCCGAATAGTGAAAGCTTTTGTGGTCTGGTGAGGCCCATTGGCCGTAGTATATCTGAAAATAGCCGGAGATGTACCATGGGGTCCCCAGATCCGTCAAAGCGATCAATTTGCGGCATTTTAAACGTATTCGGCAGTGTCACAGCTACGTCGATATATTCGTCCTCGATATCCGGGATAGCCTTTACCCCTTGGGATTTCTTGAACAACTTCTCAAGCTTGCTCAATTTCAGTGCTATATGGTCTACCTCGAACTCGAAGGGAGAGTCCGGTTGATTGACAGGCGTAGGTGCCTTAGATAGCTGGGGCAGAATTGGGGACGGAGCTGGCCCCGTTGGTATGTCCGTATCTGCTTGGACATTTGATGCCTTCTCGGGTGCCGAGATTCCTGGTGGGGAAGGAACTGGGTGTGAAGCAGATGCTCCGGCTTGTTGTTGCAATCTGGCAATTAACTATGCCTGTTGGGGCATGATCTCGGCCTGTTGTTTGGCAAATTCGTCCCGGCGAACAGCATCCTGCTGCATGGCTCTCATGGTGTCCTGCATCTGACGCATCATTTCCTCAACTCCTGTCGGTCCCGCCATACTGCCCTGATCTGTCTGAACTACTGGCATGTCTATTTCTATAGCAACAATTGGGATCTCAATCCGACTATCCATTGATGGGGTAATCCGCTGCTCTGGCAACCTCAGCTCAGATGCACTGCACCTTTTCGACCTCTGTCTGATAGCCGGGGGTAGAGAGTGAAACACTGGTTGTCCGTCGACCAGATCCTCAGATCGATTGAGTCAGCGACCTCTTGTCCAGAGTGCTTGGGGAATATCTGCTTGGTCTGGAGCAATTGTGCTAAACTACCTAGCAAAAAGATAAATAAAGCAATAATAAGGAAATAAACGAGCAGACGAACAGACAGCATAACAGCGTAACACAACGCACAGTCGGGTATAATTAACACGCAATTGATACACTGTTCTCAAAGACCGATCATTATTCCCAAATCACTGTCCTTGAAGCTGAATCTGATACCTGCAGATAACTGATTCCGAAAATACTGAACTGGTGCCCACAGGCCTGATACTTAGAAATACTGAATTGGTGCCCGCAGGCCAGATGCCCAGACTTGCAAACTGATACATGCATTCGTATAGAGACGCACTCTAAAAGCACATAACAAACAAGTAAGAGCCAAAACACCCCTATGTTGGGGTAAGGTTTCCCTGTCCTATTTTGTCAGGAACTAGGGTTTCACTATGCATGCAGCGGTTTCAAACAACCTATAAACGGGTAAGCAACCTATCATAGTTTGGAATGGTCACTATGGATTCCGAATATGCACTAGGTCGAATGGTCAAAAGGGTGCCCCGATAAAAACCGGGGTTTGTGTTCCCATACTGGCAGAGCCCGCAACCGGTCAGCCTTACGGCATGCTTTGACAAAGCAAGCCTCCGGCAAACCGTTCAGGAATAACAGATGGCAAACACGATGTCCTAGGTGCACCAATGCAAATGCAATGCAAAGAAACACATAAGTGTAATCAAAACCGAATATCATGCGTTCGAGTCAAGTACTCTAATTCCCTAGCAAAGTCCCTAGAAACTGTAGACGTCCCCGAACGTCCCGGGAGGGAAATCCCGTGTAGTTCATTGGGCTCACTACAGTTCAGGACTCAATGTCACAGTCTTGTATCTAATCTCGCAGAGTGCAATGCAAGACCGATGAATCATCAAAGAGTCCAAATCTGAAAAATCATTTTTTAAAACAGATTTTTTGAAAAAAATGCCAAACATGGACTGCTTTGTCAGATACACAGTCGCCACCTAAATATTTTATTTTTGGAAAATTTAGGAAACCCTGACTCGTTGCCTAAGGCCACGTGTCCGTCATCACCAAAGTTGCCTCGGCTCGAGAACTTGGGTACAATTGGGGAAGGTCACTTCGTGAGCACCCCCGCTTGCTCGATCAAAGATCGGCCTCTACTAACCATGATATCGGATTTTGAAAACATTATACGTTCTTATTCCGGTTATTAACCTAGATTTACTATGTGATGCGCACAACATACAAGTATAGACTTGATCGCCTGAATTGGAACAAAACCTTTCATGTTTGTTTTTTAAAACGGTTTGCTACTCGCAAGTAGGCTAAAAAATGCAGATTTTGCCACCCTCGGGTGGGCTTAGAAAACATGGTTTTGCCACTATCTAGTGGGCTTAAAATTCACAGTCAATGCATTATTCCAATTCAGATAATCCAACCTTCACCCACAAGCATTCAGGCAGATATATCACATAAGCACATAGCCTCATGGTAAGCATGCTATCATGGTAGTCACTCACACACATGCAAGGATGCTGAAACATAAACACTTACCGAGTACTCCAAGCCAAAACAAAAGCTATGTTAGAAATCCATGCCTGATCCTAACTATACAGAAATGTCTAAGACAACACACGCAAAAATGCAACTACAGTAGGCTCGACTATTCTAAACATGGCATATGATGATGCTACAGCTAACACGTATTCAATTTGGAATTGAAATACAAATGCAGTTAGTATGATGCGCCGAGTCCGGTGCATGCAATACAGATGAATGATGCAAACATGCCATCATACTGTATGCTAATTGAAACATGCCCTAATCTAACCATCATAAGCTGGTAAATAAAAGAGAGAAAGACGTGGGGTTGGAAGACATACATCACACTCACGCACACTTATTACAATTGTGCCCTCACTCGGAGGGTCCGAAAGAATAATACAGTCCGAATAAATAGTACAGTTTGAAATGAATAATTAAATATTACAAAACCCTAATTAATTAACAAATTAATCTAAGAAAGCGAGTAAATTAGCATGCAAGCCTATGGACTGCCTCGGCTCTGTTCCGAATGATGAGAGATGCATGCTTGAGTTGCCTGGCGCGGAAATCCATTGCGATGCCCCTATTCGCCTTTGTTTGCAATTAATGCCGGAATGCTGTGCAAGGCTTTAGAAAGCTGCTGATTTCTTATTTGCTGCAACAGAGAGCAACAAAGGGGCATGGCAAAGTATTTTCACATATGTATGCATGACTACTCTTCAGGGAGTGTAGTCCTCGATCCTCGTGCCACCAATCACGCATATCGATGCATGATGGCCGAGGAGTCGAATTGCACGACTCAATATGAAATGAATGCACATGAAAATACAACAAGACCTAAACTCCATCATGGGTAATCCGGAGTGTCGGCGACGGGGAATTGAGACACGTTCCGTCACTTGGAGTACGAAACGTCCCTCGTTTCCCGTGCTTGGGCTAACTCCTATCCCAAACACAATGCAAATGAAATGGCATACACAATGCGACTAACATACAACCTAGCATACGCAATGCTATGAGATGGCATACACAATGCTTGATGTAACATGGCATACACAATGCACTAACATGCAACCCAGCATACGCAATGCTATGAATTGAAAAGGCATACACAATGCATAATGGACTTACACCAACATGAGTGGACCTCAGCCATACTCATATCAGTAGCCGTTGGATGAAAATGAGACAATCGAAATGCGTGCACACATGCATGCAAACCGAGGACCGAACCTAAGGCATAAAATACCACTCTACCAAAGCATGGCAAGGATGAAGCATGGCATTCAAGCATGTAATTTTCAGCACTAAAACATAATTCTAAATGGTCCCGAAACATGGAAATATGACACTCGATGCATGGAATAAGCCTCAAAACTCAAAACTAGTCCAATGCATTGAACCACAAGTATACAAAGCAAGCATTATTTGATCATGAAGTCTAAAGATAGAGCCAAGGAAGTCCCAAAACATGCACATTTCCAATTTAAAGCATGGCCAAAAGATGCTAACATGATGGACTAAAATAGCATGCAACATTGGCTAGCAAGCATGGTTTACATGGCATGTATATGAAGCAAATGATAACTCATCAAACCAGCCAAAAACAGTGAATAAAATATGCCAAAATATACCTAAATAATCACTGAAATGCAGCCAATGCATGCAAAAATGAGGGGCTTCTTTGGAAGGCCATTCAAGGGGTTGTTAAGCACATATAAGATAGACACTTAGCATGACTAAACCAACTCTGGAAAAGAGTTATGACAGCCCTAAAACTCACAAAATTGGCCCTAAAATCAGTCAAGGAAGCATACGATGAAAGGCCCCCTCAAAAGGCCTTGAATGGAATTGTTCTACACATGCACTATAGACATAAAATATGATCAAAAGGGCCCCAGATAGACCTAAGGAAGACCTTAAAACCCACAAAATTGGACCCAAAAAGTGACTTCAATGCATGCAAAATAGAGCCCCTTTGGAAAGCCAATGATGCTAGTAAAGAAAATGAGGGGTGAGAGGGTCACCCCTTTATGATTTCAAAGCTCAAAATCTCATTAAAGCCACTGAAAATCCCTTGGATTTCAGTGGCTAAGAGGTCAAAACAAGTCCAATGCAAATGCTTTAATGCATAGCCCTAAATATGGAGGAATGAAGCATGCAATGAAGGAGATGACTCCAAACAGAAAAGTGACCTCAAGAAAACTTAAAGAGGAGGTCAAAATAAGAACTTTTTCAATTTATAACAAATCTCGAAAATGTTCACAAGTAAGGCTAAAGTATGATGCAAAAAATAGCCCTAAAAGAGAGATAGAGGGTAAGGGGAAGTAAATGACCTCAAACAGCAAAATTCCCTTAAACAAAGTTGAAGAGGAGCTCAAAATATGACACTTTCTAGTTTATGACAAAGCCCAAAAATACTTTCAAGTGAAGCTAAGTAATAAAGCAAAAAAATGCAAGTTTAAGGGAAATTGACACTTACCCTTGAAGAGCCGACCTCCAGCAGCTTTTGGACCAAGTTGGTGAGCTTTCAACCTCTGTAAATGACTTCCAAGGTGCTGGAGTGGATGATGGAGGTGTGGTGCTAAGGGTTATAGTGCAAATGGACGAAGAAATTTAGGGTTTTGGAGCTTGGAATAGTGACAATGGAGGAGGGGGGTTATAAGCCTTAAGCAAAAATGTTCAACCTTTAGATATGAAGAGGAGGGCCTATCTTATAGAGAAGAGAGGCCAAAGCTTCTCTTGGAAGCTTCAAAGATCCTCCATACACGTGTATGGAGAATGTACCAAATGCCCTCCAGCTGGCACAGCTGTAAAGCATTCAGAGAGGGCAAAAAGCAAGAAGCAGGCCGGCCAGTTCAAGTGGCCGGCCGACCACTCCCCTTGGTCGGCCGACCAGGGGTCAAAAGGTTCAAGCAAAATTGCTGGTCGGCCTACCCAGAAAGGTGGCCTCCCAGATGAGTAGAACACAGCCTTGTGGTGAAACACCAGAAAATGTGACCCAAGAGAGAGAAAAGCTAGCTTTTAAGCAAGGTTCAAAAGGGTCAAGAAGAGAAAACTGGTCGGCCTACCATATTGGTGGCCTCCCAGATGAGTAGATCACAATTGTGGTATGAAAAGCCAGAAATTGTGGCTCAAAAGTGGGAAAAACCAGCTTTCGGTAAGAAAAATCGGCTTTTAGAGAGAGAAAATGAGAAAACTGGCTTTTCAGGGGAAAAGGTGGCCAGCCACCATCCTACCACCTTCCTAACAGTGAAAATAGGGTCTCTACCAAAAACGGACCAAAACGGATGCAAAACAAAGGTTCGGGGGCCAAAACGCGCGGTTCGGGGCCCCGAAAACAGGCTGTTAGGCACCGAAAGTGGCGTATGACCACGAAGGTAGTCTCCCGGGCCACAGTGTTCCTCTAAAGGGAGGAAATAAGATGTGTGCCAAAAATCGGAGCAATTGGAGGTAGCTAAGCGGTCCCGAACCGAGGCACACGGCCGACGGCTCTGAAAACCGGAAACCGGGCTTCAAACGGGAAAAATGGCGTACGACCACGAAACGTAACCTACGGCCACTAAGAGATGGTCTACGAGACCTCTCCCTCCCTTCGGGAAGAGAAAATGGAGAAAACAGGACCCGATTCGTAAACCGAGGCAAGGCACAAAAAGAGCCCCGAAGTCCGGAGGTAAGGCTCGCAGCCTAGACTCTGAAACCTCAGAACGAGCACAACATGCAACATCACCGAGCGCTCAACTGGTGACGTCTAAGTCTTAAGGTCGATAAAAAATGGGGTGTCTACAGTTGCCCCTCTTTGACAGAACTCGGAAGTCATAAGTGACTGGAGTGAATGTCAAAGCCCAGAGACGACCCATTTTTGACAAGGCTGAAGACTTAGACAAACATACAAGATAACAAAGATGTGCCCGCAGGCATGCCCGCAGGCAGGGGCAAAATGCAAAATGGTATGCACAAAGCCGAATATAACTCATGATTATGCAAAGAAGCAAGCTGTAATGAAGCGTACACGCAACAGTTTTAAGCAATAATGCAAAGCAACAACTACATTTTATGCAGTTTAAGAATGCGGAGAATTGTTCGATTCTCGCCACGTCTCACATGGAGAAAATACAATACCTGCGCGATTCGTCTGGTTGCACCAGCTTCAAATGAACCATACATACAATATCGTGCCTGAAAGAGGAAGAAACTTAACAAGTACAACATCATTAGCAACACATGTTCAATGCTACATCGATTGCAGACAAACGGGGTGCCGATGGGAAAGCGTATCGCAATGCGAGAGACACGCGGGTGACAACGCAAGTTAAGCATGGAGGTATGACAATACCAATGAAACGTGCACAACAATGCAAGTGGTATGCATGAGAATGCAAGTGACGTGCATAACAATGCAGGATAAGTGCAAATTCGAATGCGTGTTTGACACGAAACAACGAGCAAAGAAATGCAAGTTTCAACGAATATGACTCAATCGCGACCTCCGGTTTACCTCTCGGAAGGGTCACGGCATACTAAAAAAGGATACATCTTGCTCTTGATGAGTGATGATGAGACACGCATCGAAAGTTGGAGTTGGAGTTCCCGCAGAGGGATTTCGCGACAAAAAGTGCACTTTTCTTGTACTTTCTCGGGTCCCGGGGACTCCAATCATCACCAAAATTTTCAGAGACCTTGTAGACCACTTTGGAAACACCACCGACCAGGTTTGGTCCCAGGGGTAGGCCACCGACCAGGTTTAAGGGAGAGAGGTGGTCGGCCTACCAGAAAAGGTGGTCGGCCGACCACCTAGCCTAAATCCGGGACAGTTTGGTCTTTTTGCTCTCATTTCTTTAAATATACAAAGCCAAACACCTTTTGCTCATTGCTTCAGCTCCGAAACTACCTTCTCCTCCTTCCTAGACCATTTTTTTTCTCAGATCTGCGCTTTATACGCGTTTTTCAACGCCCCACGCCAAGTTGTTTCGTGAAAACTTTCAGTTCTCTTCACTTTGAACCGATTAAAATTTGATTTCAGAGCTTCTTTTCTCATTTTCATCACTTGAGGTAAGTTTGTCTCAATATTTAGAAGATTTTCTCAGGAGTTGACTTTTGTTGACTTTTTCATTTCCCGAGAGTTGACTTTTGTTGACTTTTTCCAATTTTGGCTCATTTCGCTCATTTTTGCTCCTTTTTGCAGATTTCTTGAAATGGCAGGTCAATTTCCCTACGGCGGAGGTTCTCCAGGCGCCGGAGGCGAGCCTGACATCATGTCTTTGCATCCGAGGGTTTGCCCCTTCATCCCCGAGAGGTACGATCCTCCGACTCATGTCCTCCCTCGGGCGATTTTTTACCACTTTACCGACTTCGACCCTCAAGCTCCTGTGGACCTGCTACTGCGGAGCCAGAGTCCCATCTCTCCCATCTGGCACGAGAGGTACGTACTTCACCTTTTCACATTTCCTGCCTTAATTCTGCATTTTCCTTGCATTTCATGCTATGTATGCTTATTGCTCGTTCTGAACACATTTGCATGCCATACTTCTGCTCATTTTAGCACAGAACTTGTTCTGCACGCTTAGTCTATAACACAATACTCTGTCTTGAACACATAGCTCAATCACTTGAATCTATGAAATCTGAACACACAGCCCAAATTCGTAGGTGAACATGCAGCCCACATTTGATTGAAAGTTGAACACGCAGCCCAAACTTTAAATATCTAAAATCTGAACACACAGCCCAAATTTGATGGTGAACACGCAGCCCACATTTGATTGAAAGTTGAACACGCAGCCCAAACTTTAAATTTCTGAAATCTAAACACGCAGCCCAAATTTGATGGTGAACACGGAGCCCACATTTGATTGAAAGTTGAACACGCAGCCCAAACTTTAAATTTCTGAAATCTGAACACGCAGCCCAAATTTGATGGTGAACACGCAGCCCAAACTATAAATTTCTGAAATCTGAACACACAGCCCAAATTTGATTGTGAACACGCAGCCCACATTTGATTGAAAGTTGAACACGCAGCCCAAACTTTAAATTTCTGAAATCTAAACACGCAGCCCAAATTTGATTGTGAACACGCAGCCCACATTTAATTGAAAGTTGAACACGCAGCCCAAACTTTAAATTTCTAAAATCTGAACATGCAGCCCAATTTTGATTGTGAACATGCAGCCCACATTTGACTGAAAGTTGAACACGCAGCCCAAATTTTAAATTTCTGAAATCTGAACACACAGCCCAAATTCGATTGTGAACACTGTAGACACCCCATTTTTGACCGACCTTAAGACTCAGACGTCACCGATTGAGCGCTCGGTGATGTTGCATATCGTGCTCGTTCAGAGGTTTCAGAGTCTCAGCTGCGAGCCTCGCCTCCAAACTTCCGGACTCTTTCATGCTTTGCCTCGGTCTGCGAACCAGGCTCTGTTTTCTCTATTTTCTCTTCCCGAAGGGAGGGAGAGGTCTCATAGATCATCTCTCAGTGGCCGTAGGCTACGTTTCGTGGTCGTAGGCCATTTTGCCCGTTTGGAGTCCGATTTCCGGTTTTTCGGAGCCGTTGGCCGTGTGCCTCGGTTCGGGACTGCTTAACCACCTCCGTTTGCTCCGGTTTTTGGCATGCATCTTATTTGCTCCATTTTGAGGGACACTGTGGCTCGAGAGACCAACTTCGTGGTCAAACACCACTTTCGGTGCCTAACAGTCAGTTTTCGGGGCCTCGAGCTGTGCGTTTCGGCTCCCGAACCTTCATTTTGCATCGGGTTGGGTTCATTTTTGGCAGGGACCTCTGTTTCATTGTTAAGAAGGTTGTAGAAGGGTGGGAGGCCAGTAATTGTTTTGACAACCAGTTTTATTCCTCCGTCGCCCTCCGTCGCCCGTTTTTCTCACTTGAAAGCCAATGTTGACCAACCTAAGGCCACTTTTTCTAGCCCTAAACCACATATTTGTGTTGTACACACCTGGGAGGCCACCAATATCACATGGCCAGCCAGTAATTGTGTTTGCCCCTTTTGAACCCCTCATAAAAGTGGGCTTTTCTCTCTCCTGGTTTACTTTCTCCAGTTTTTGACCACATGGTTGTGTTGTGCACACATAAGAGGCTCTCTTTTTGACATGGCCGGCCATTAATCTTGCTTGAACCTTTTGACCCTTGGCCGGCCAGCCATGGGGAGAGCCGGCCGGCCACCTAAACCCTAGCAAACCAGCCGGCCTTGATCCTCTCTCCAGGTACATTACAGATATGTATTTTGTTTCCCCCCAGATTGTGTATCCGTGGGGCTGCATTTTTGGGGGAAATTTGAATCCATTTCCCCCCCTTTTTTCCCCCATTTTTTCCCACACCTTTGCCTATATAACAGGCCCTCCATCTCCCATTTGAAGGGTTACAAATTTTTGCTCTAAGCCTCCTATATTATATCTCTCTCTCCCTACACTCCAACCCTCAAAACATCCCAAACCCTACACTATTTCTACACCACCACATAGCACCACACCACCACCATCCTTTCCAACACTTGGAGCTGGTTTTCCAGAGGCAAGGAGCACCTTTTCTCAAGCCAAGAGGCTGTTGAAGCTTGGTCTACAAGGGTGAGCAATACTTTCCCTCTTTTTGAGCTTCTTTTGCATGTTTTCTAAGCCATACTTGCTTCCATTTTTGGGCTCCGACCCTAACTGAAAATAGTCATGTTTTGATGTATTTTTCATGATTGATTAAGGGTCCTTCTCTGTTTAAGGTCTCTAGCTACCACTTGCTTCTTTACCTCTCTTATATGCCTCTTTCTTGCATAGTATTTTAGGCTCATTTTTAAACTGTTTTGAGCTTGGTTATAAACTGTAAAGTGGCTTATTTTGAGCCCTTATTCAACATTATTGAAGGGCTCTTTACTGTTTGAGGCTTCCTTTTGTCACTTGCCTCTTTATCCCTCTTTTGGCCTTATTTTTGCATGTTTTTTTAGCCCCTTGTGCTTGTATTTTTGGGCTCTGGTCCGAACTGTAAATAGCCTTATTTTTACCCCCTCTTCATGTTTGATCAAGGGAACTTTACTGTTTGAAGCTCCCTTTTTACTCTTTGTGTTTAAACCTCTTTTTAGGCCTTATTTTGCATAGTATTTTAAGCTTGCATGTGCACTGTTTTGGGTTTGGTCACTAACTGTAAAATACCATGTTTTGGGCCCCTCTTCAACTTTGTTGAAGGGCCCTCCTCTATTTGACGCCAGAAACCATCACTTGCTTCTTTATCTCCTTTTTGGCCCATTTCTTGCACAATATTTTAGGCCTGTTTTTGTTTAGATCCATGGCTTGTTGTAAACTGTAAAGTGCTTCATTTTGAGCCTCTCTTAAACTTTGTTGAAGGGCTCTTGGCCATTTAGGGCCAGAAGCTGCTACTTGCTTCATTACCTCTCTTACGGGGCCATTTTTGCATGCTAGCTTAGTCCTATTTGTGTTCATTGTTTGGCCTTGCTTAAAACTGTAAATATGCTTGTTTTGGGACTGCCTTGAATTTGTATTCACACTTCATGTTCAAATAACGCATGTTTTGTATAGCTATAGGCCAATGCATATGCCTAGTTTTGTATTTTGGGTTCATTCCATGCATCGGGTGCCATGTTTCCATGTTTCGGGGCTGTTTTGCATCATATTTCAGCACTGAAATTTGCATGTTTGCATACCATGTTTCATGCCTTGCCATGCCTTGTTAGAGTGGCATTCGTGCCTTAGGTTCGGTCCTCGGTTTGCGTGCACGTGTGCACGCATCTCGAGTGTCTCATTTTCATCTGATGGCCTCCTATGTGAGTGTGGATGAGGTCCACTTGTGTTGGTGTAAGTCCATTATGCATTGTGTATGCCATTTCATTTCATAGCATTGTGTATGCTAGGTTGTATGTTAGCGCATTGTGTATGCCATGTTACATCGTGCATTGTGTATGCCATCTCATAGCATTGTGCATGCTAGGTTGTATATTAGTTGCATTCATGCATATCATGCATACTGCATTGTGCTTGGGATAGGAGTTAGCCCGAGCACGGGAAACGAGGTACGTTTCATACTCTGAGTGACGGAACGTGTCTCAATTCCCAGTCACCGACACTCCGGATTATCCATGATGGAGTTTAGGTTTTGTTGTGTTTATATGTGCATTCATTTCATATTGAGTCGTGCAATTCGACTCCTCGGCCATCATGCATCGATATGCGTGATTGGTGGCACGAGGACCGAGGACTACACTCCCTGAAGAGTAGTCATGCATACATATGTGAAAATACTTTGCCATGCCCCTTTCTTGCTCTCTGTTACAGCAAATCAAGAGTCGACAGCCTTCCGAACCTTGGCACGCATCCCGAGAATAATTGCAAACAGAGGCTAATTGGGGCATCGCAGTGGATTTCCGCACAAGGCAACCCGAGCATGCATCATTCATCATCTGAAGAAGAGTCAAGGCAGTCCCTGGCTTGCATGCCAGTTTATTATTTTCTTAGTTAATTTGGTAATTAATTAGGATTTTTGTACATATTTGGACTATATTATTTATTTGGACTGTACTATTTATTTAGGACTGTATATTATTTATTCGGACCCTCTGCGCGAGGGCAATGTTGTAATAAGTGTGCGTGTGTGTGATGTATGTCTTCCAACCCCACGTCTTTCTCCCTTTTATTTACCCGCTTATGATGGTTAGATTAGGGCATGCTTCAATTAGCATACAGTATGATAGCATGTTTGCATTCATTCATCTGTTTTGCATGCACCGGGCTCGGCGCATCATACTAACTGCATTGTATTTTCAATTCCAAGTTGAATACATGTTAGCTGTAGCATTTCATATGCCATGTTTAGAATAGCCGAGCCTGCTATAGTTGCATTTTTGCATGTGTTGCATTAGGCATTTCCGTATAATTAGGATCATGCATGGATTTCTAATTAGCTTCTGTTTTGGCTTGGAGTACTCGGTAAATTTTTATGCTTTAGCATCCTTGCATGCGTGTGAGTGACTACCATGAATAGCATGCTTACCATGAGGCTATATGCTTATGTGATATAACTGCCTGAATGCCTGTGGGTGAAGGTTGGGTTATTTGAATTGGAACAATTCATCAAATGTGTGTTTTAAGCCCACTAGATAGTGGCAAAATCATGTTTTCTAAGCCCACCTGAGGGTGGCAAATCCACGTCTTAGCCTACTTGCGGGTAGCACCATCAAACCATTTCAAATAAACAAACATGAAATGTTTTGTTCCAATTCAGGCGATCCAGTCTATACTTGTATGCTGTGCGCATCACATAGTAAATCTAGGCTAATAACCGGAATAAGAACATATAATGTTTTCAAAAATACATATCATGGTTAGTAGAGGCCGATCTTTGATCGGGCGAGCGGGGGTGCTCACGAAGTGACCTTCCCCAATCGTACCCAAGTTCTCGAGCCGAGGGAACTTTGGTGATGACGGACACGTGGCCTTAGGCAACGAGTTAGGGTTTCCTAAATTTCCCCCAAAATAAAATATTTAGGTGGCGACTCTGTATCTGGCAAAGCAGTCCATGTTTGGCACTTCTTTCAAAAATCTATTTTCTCAAAACGATTTGCCGGACTTGGACTCTTTGGTTCAGATTTAGAACCGTGACAATTTGAGAGTCCGAACTTGTAGTGAACCCCAAAACGAACGGAACGGGACTCATCCTCCCGGGGCGTTCGGGGACGTCTACAAACACGCAGCCCACATTTGATTGAAAGTTGAACACGCAGCCCAAACTTTAAATTTCTGAAATCTGAACACGCAGCCCAAATTTGATTGTGAACATGCAGCCCACATTTGATTGAAAGTTGAACACGCAGCCCAAACTTTAAATTTCTGAAATCTGAACACACAACCCAAATTCGATGGTGAACACGCAGCCCACATTTGATTGAAAGTTGAACACGCAGCCCAAACTTTAAATTTCTGAAATCTGAACACACAGCCCAAATTCGATTGTGAACACGCAGCCCACATTTGATTGAAAGTTGAAAACGCAGCCCAAACTTTAAATTTCTGAAATCTGAACACACAGCCCAGATTTGATTGTGAACACGCAACCCACATTTGATTGAAAGTTGAACACGTAGCCCAAACTTTAAATTTCTGAAATCTGAACACGCAGCCTAAATTTGATGGTGAACACGCAGCCCACATTTGATTGAAAGTTGAACACGCAGCCCAAACTTTAAATTTCTGAAATCTAAACACACAGCCCAAATTTGATGGTGAACACGCAGCCCACATTTGATTGAAAGTTGAACACGTAGCCCAAACTTTAAATTTCTGAAATCTGAACACGCAGCCCAATTTTGATGGTGAACACGCACCCCACATTTAATTGAAAGTTGAACACGCAGCCCAAACTTTAAATTTCTAAAATCTGAACACACAGCCTAGATTTGATTGTGAACACGTAGCCCACATTTGATTGAAAGTTGAACACGCAGCCAAAACTTTAAATTTCTGAAATCTGAACACGCTGCCCAAATTTGATTGTGAACACGCAGCCCACATTTGATTGAAAGTTGAACACGCAGCCCAAACTTTAAATTTCTGAAATCTGAACACACAGCCCAAATTTGATGGTGAACACGCAGCCCACATTTGATTGAATTTGATTTGATTTGCACACAGCTCATTTCCTTCATTTGCACACAATTTATTCATTCCATTCTGAAACTGAATACATGTGTTCGTTATGAATGCAGACATCCTCCCGCGTTACACGAGGATACGGTTCTATTGCTGCGAGAGATTGGTACGCGGAGCTCCCAGAGGTTGTCCGCGATTGGGTTGATCTGGCAGGATTCGGGACCTTTTGTACCGGGATATCTCGCTACCCAGCTAGTCGGACATTGATGGGCGCCCTGGTGGAGAGATGGTGGGATACCACCAACTCCTTTCATTTCTCAGCTGCCGAGGACATGACCATGACCCCATTTGACTTCGCCGTGTTGACGGGCCTTGATGTGGGAGGCTGGGCGATCCCTTACGACGAGGACATGGGCGAGTGGGAGGTTGCCTAGATTCATCTGTTGGGAGCTCGCCCACCGGTAGACCGATCTTTGGGTCGAGTCCGATATACCTGGTTTTCTACACAGTTCAGGGGGGCTGAGCCCGAGACTCCTGAGGAGATTGCATAGTACGCCCGCGGGTTTTGGATGTTCCTCTTCGGGACCACTCTGTTCACCGACAGGGGGAACACCATTGGGCTATATTTGCTGAGTGCCTTGGTAGACCTCACACAGGTTAGTCAGTATGACTGGGGTGGCGCCAGCTTGGCTACCCTCTATTGCTATATGAGTGCGACCTCCCGCGGACGGGGGAACATAGTCGGCGGCTATTGGAGAGCCTGGGAGGTACCTTCTGCCCTATTGATTCAAATTTTTGCTTTTCATTATCTGTATATTGCACACACGGCACACTTTACATTTTGTACTTACATTCTGCCCTCAGTATTTTGTATTCAGATTCTGCACTCAGCATTCTGTATTCTGATGGCTTTTGCCCTGTTTTCCACAGTTATGGGTCTTCGCGTACTTTTCGACGCTAGCACCGGAGCTCGAGGTGGAGGCCCCTCTCATGATCCCTTATTCGCTCGTCTTCGAGGGCCAGTACCGGTCGCGGCCCCGGGAGACTCTCCCCTACCTGAGGCAGTATTTTGACACGGAGCGGGCGACCGAGGTATGTCAGAACTCTCAGTTCTTCCCGTGTTCATCTTTGATTCATGCTTGGAAATTTGCGATTTCTAATCGGCTTATGCATTGGCTATCCGCAGATCTTATGGCAGCCCTGGGTGCCTTTGGGTGAGGATCTCCGATTCCAGTTTGTCGGAGGATGGGCCTCCTCCCGGTATAGGATCTTGTTCAAGGGGCCAGTTGGTAGGGCCTGGTTCCTAGGGGAGCGCTTTCTTCGTCAGACTATGGGCTTCCCTGAGCCGAGTGTCCCTTCAGCACCCCCAGACGATATGCGGCTCGCTGATAGGCTTACTCCCTAGGGTGTCATTGATGCCAGGCTGGGCATTGATGCACTGCTGCATTTGGAGGACGGGGAGTACGCGACCTACCGTCACACCTACTTGATGCCTCCATTGACAGGTGTTCGTACTCCCTCACGGAGGTCTACCGACACGCCGTCTTCGAGTCGCACCCGAGCCAGAGACATTCCTTCGGCCAGTAGGGCTGGCACATCCAGAGGTGGGGCTGGACTGGTCCCCCCGATTCCCCCGACTTATCATCATACCGGATGGCCAGGTATCCCGACTGAGTTGACGGGATGGAGATACGGGGCTTCCTACCCAATTCTGCTAGAGCCTCCTATGCCAGATCATCCATACACCAGAGACCCTGACTCACCACCGGTATGTTTTACAGCTTTGCTTTTATCACTCAGATACTTGGACATTCATTCGTTCACTGATGATTTGCACTTGCATCTGCAGCCTACCACGGAGTATGCTGAGGGGTTACTCGGGTTAGTGGCCTCGTTCGAAGGCATGGTCTTGCGGAGAGAGGCGCAGTTGTCCATCATGGGCGTCTCGGTACTATTTAGTTTTCTTGCATTTATCATATTTCTGATGACATGCTGAATTTGAACATTTCACTGCATTGATTGACCGACTGTATGCGGAGAGCACATCTGACACACACCACATCCATGTACTATATTTGCATACATCCACTCCATGAGGCTTTTTATCTGTACATCTGATATACATATTTTGGCTGATGTATTCAAATTGCACTCTTTCTTTTCAGATGCCTCCGATATATACCGAACTACAGGCCGGGCCATCTGGGCCTTCTGGAGGAGCTGGGCCATCTAGGCCTTCTCGAAGAGCCGGGAGAGGGGAGTCGTCTCGCGGACGAGGCAGGCGCAGAGCACATATCATTGAGGAGGAGCCCAGTGAGGAGGAGGAGTCCGCGCATCGTCAGTCAGAGACATCTGCTGGCAGAGAGGATGACTCTGAGTCCGGCTCTGAGGGCGGAGGTGATGCCGAGGAGGATCTCGAGGAGGACAGCTCTAACTCAGATGGCGATGATGGTGCTGAGGTTGTTCCGCAGAAGAGGACGAAGAGGGCCTCTTTTTCTTACGCTTGAAAGCACAGATGTTCCCTGCTTTATTTGCCTTTTTTTACTAGTAGTTGTAGCACATTGTACATTATTACGCTGTTTTTATTTTCTGTAAAACTTGTACCCTTGTTGTAAAATGTTGTAACAAAGGAAACATGATGGAATGAAACAACTTTTGTTCAAAAAAGTGTTGTATTTTATGTTCTTACATCGCATCGCATTATTTTGCACAAAAATGAGATTGAATGGAAATCATGCATTGAAAATTGCCAAGTCAGGTAGTGAACCGACGCAACAAACAAAGCAACTTAACTTACTAAGAAAGGATAGAACCTTAGCAAGTTTACAACTCGATAAGCAAGACACAACAATGTTGATTAAACTTACAACTCGATAAGCAAGACACAACAATGTTGATAAACAAAGAGTAACAACTCAAAACACAAAACTTGTCAACTCAACAAAACTTAACAACTTGGTAAGCTTAACAACTCGATAAGCAAAGCAACAACTCGATAAGCAAAAACAACAACTCAATAAGCAAGATTTAACAACGACCCGATAGACAAATGCATTCCAGACGATCTGGGTGACGGAACGCATCCGAAACAGAGGAAAACTCGCACCTTTAACGCCCCTAATGCATAGAAATGCTTGGAACTTTCTTCTAGAGGCAAGAACAAGACCAAAGCCAACCTCCTTTTGATGGCCGACCACCTAAGGGAGCTGGCCGACCAGCTTTTTGCATTGGAGGGGAGAGGGGTGGTCGGCCTGCCAGAAAAGGTGGCCAGCCGGCCACCTAGCTTGGCAACCACCAAATTTTCGACACGTGTCCTCCGAACAGTGCCTTATCCTCTTTAAAAACTCCAGCCTTGTGGTTCTCTCATTTCACCTTAGTTTTGCACCAAAATGGAAGCATTTCTTACCCAAAATCTCACAACTTGGATTGCTTCTCTAGATGGCTCGGAAAAGTTGAACTTCCAGGGTTTCAACTTGAATGCACTATTTACACTGAGCCGTACTTCGCTGCACATTCCGTTCCTTCATGCCGCGGTGAGGTTTTGGAATCCGGTAACACACGTCTTTAGCTTCGGCGGGCAAGAGATGTGTCCGACCTTCGAAGATTTTAAAGTTTTGATGGAATTTGAGCGCCATGAAGAGATTTTGTCCCAGCTTCGCTTCGGTCACACCCAAGCTTTAGGACAAACGTGTGGGCTCACCATGCACGATGCTCAGTCTCTGATCTGCAACGGGTAACTGGATATCCTTGGCTTGATTTATCGCTTTTCTGATGCCGGTAACCGTGGCGACCATCATTGGCAAGGTTTTCGGCAACACACCCTTTGCTTGTGCATGCTATCTCACTTTTTGCTTGCCCCGGGCTTTAGCGGATCTAGCATCCGTCTGATTGAAGTTGCTCAAGGCTTGAAAGAAGGAAAGAGCTGCATTGCCATGACATTGGCCGAGACGCTGATGGGCTTGGATGCTTTCTATCGCCGAGAGATGACCAGATTCGCGGGAAGTCCACTACTGCTGCAGGTAATGTTTCCCACCATTTCTCACATATATATTGCTCACATCACTCGGCCCTCAGGCTCGATTTTTCTCACAAAATCCTTTTCTTACTTTTCTCTCATCGTACATCTCTCTATTCTTTATTCTCTCATTTTCCATCCCTCCCCAGGTATGGCTGATGGATAAATTGCAGGTTGTGGACTCTTGCCCAGCCTACTTAGCTCGCGGCTACTTCTTCCGACAACGACTAGTCGATGCCCTTGATGAGGGATGGTGGTTCGACTGGATGTGTAATTTGTCTGCAGACCACATTGCTTGGCCCTGTCCTTGGCTCAATCTCCCGACAATAAGCTATAGCATGTCCCGACAGACCGGGATCCAGTTGATTGGTCTGACTCACTGTGTGTTCTATTTTCCATTCCGATTCCGGCGCCAGTTCGGCCATGATCAGACTTGCCTGCCAGAGGGGATAGAGTATCCTGCCGCATTCCCGGTTCGAGGCGCACAGCTTGCCCGGTATGCCACAGTATGGAGGACCAGTGAGCTCCTGGCCCCTGCTCCTACTTTCAGTTGCACCTTGTCTGATGAGTGCTTGGATTGGCTCAATGAAGAGGCACATGAAGGGCCTACTTTGGCATCAGAGGCTTCGACCAGCTCTGGGAGGGGGCGCAGGAACACCTGACTTAGCTATGCCTCGAATTTATTGTTTTATTAGTACTTTCAAGTTTTCTTTATGATTGTAATAAAAAGCAACTTCAATTTGTATGCAAGAGCAGGAGAACTCTGTATTGAAATCAATGAAATTGAAGGTTGTGGGTACTGAAAATTTTCCATTTTGGCCAAAAAATGGTCTAAGTTGTAAAAGGATTAATCTTGAACAAAGTCAATTTTTATTAAAACTTTTCAAAACCATTTTCGATATGGAATCAGAACTGGACATGCCTGAGATCTGTCACTGAGATGCACAACCCCGGATCCCTGCAACTGGAAAGTTGCCCCTAGTCTGAAGAGTACCGCGGCACTGCATAGCAACAGAAAGTTGCCCCTAGTCTGAAGAGCACTGCACTGGAGATCATAACCGAACTCTTGAATGCTGAATAGACAAAGATGGCCGAGATGATTAAATGGACAAAGTTGATTGGGAAAAAGTTTATGGCTGAACTTCAGGATGAAGTTGCCTACGTATCCCAAAGATGGGAATCAAGGCTTACGTAGTTCAGGCTTAGGTTCACTCGAGTATTTTCACTCTCCTTTTACGCTCTAACTTTTGCCAAGGCCGCCCTTTGCGGGTTTTCAACCTTGCGAGCTCAGTTTTATATTTTCCAGTTTTTCAATGCTCCAACTTTTGCCTAGGTCGCCCTTTGCGGGTTTTCGGCCTAGTGAGCCTCTCAGGGTTAATATTTCTTCAACTTGTCCATGTTGATCGGTTGCGAGAACTCCAAGCCATCTAGGTCCATTAGAACCACAGCTCCACCTGACCATATTGACTTGATAATATAGGGACTAGTCCAATTGGGTCTGAACTTGCCCCTTGGGTCGTGGATGGGAGCTCGGTTGTCTTTGAGCACCAAATCTCCTTCTTTTAGATTCCTGGACTTAACTTTTTTGTTGAAAGCCCGGGCAATTCTGCGCTGATATCCTTGAACATGGTACAGTGCTTTCAGTCTGCGCTCGTCAAAAAGCATGAGTTCTTCAAATCTGTTCTGTTGCCAATCTGCTTCGGCTATCTGACACTCAGCCAGCACTCGCAAAGACGGGACCTCGATTTCAATAGGTAGAACAGCCTCCATCCCATAAACTAATGAATATGGAGTCGCCCCAGTAGAAGTTCTAATTGAAGTCCGGTACCCCCACAGAGCAAACGACAGCTTGTCTGGCCAATCTCGGTAGGTTTCCACCATCTTCTGCAATATGTGTTTGATATTCTTGTTGGCGGCCTCAACCGCTCCATTGGTTTGCGGCCAGTATGTGGATGACTTATGAAAAGCCACGTTGTATTTCTCTAACAAGGCAATCACTTCCTTCTTGAAGTGGGAACCATTATCTGAAATGACCTCGTTTGGGACCCCATAACGACAGATAATGTTGTTTCTGATGAACTTTGCAACATGCGAAGCCTTCAACACCGCATAAGACTGGGCCTCAACCCACTTCGTGAAATAATCTATCGCGACCAGGATGAACTCATGCCCGTTAGACCCCTTCAGAGTGACAACCCCGATCACATCGATTCCCCAAACTGAAAATGGCCATGGCGAAGTCATATTGTACAACTTTGATGGCGGGATGTTCATGCGGTTTGCATGGATCTGACATTTGTGGCATCGCCGAACAAAGCCGATACAATCCTCCTCCATGGTGGACCAGTAGTAACCCTGTCTGAGGATCTTCCGTGCCAGCATCACCCCGTTCATATGTGCTCCACATTCTCCTCCATGGATGGCCTCCATTAGGCGTTTTGATTCTTTAGCTTCAACGCATAGCTTATGCATTCCCAGATGACCTCTCTTGTACAATTTACCTCCACAGATGATGAATTGAACGGCCATTCTTCTGATTGCCCTTTTATCCTTGGCATTTGCCCCTGGTGGATACGCCTCTTTCTCCAAGAAGTTCCAAATGTCGTAATACCAGGGGTTCTCATCTTGAACCTCGTCTGTAGTAGCAATTGGCTCGTAAGCTGGCGCAAACTTCTGGTCAATAATGACTGGACGCATCCGGACTCCAAACGGGATGTCTATCATAGAAGATAGAGTTGCTAGTGAATCTGCGAACCTGTTATTCTCTCTTGCTAGATGAGCAAAGTTTAGCTTTTCAAACTGAGGAATTAACAAATCCAGGGCTTGATGGTACATCATCATCTTTTCTTCTTTGACTTTCCACTCTCCTTTCGCTTGAGAAATAACAAGGTTCGAGTCACCGATGACGTCCAACCATTTTGCCCCTAGTTCTAGGACTGCTTCTAGACCGGCAATGCATGCCTCATACTCTACTTCGTTGTTCGAGACTTTGAACCGGAGCTTGAAGGCTAGAGGGATACGAGAATTATTGGGTGCTATCAACAGCACTCTTATTCCATACCCATACTGGTTGGACGCTCCGTCGAAATACATCGTCCAAAACTCGTCGTCGATATGCAAAATGGACTCATCTGGGAATAAGTACTCAACTACTTCACCCCCTTCCACTGGATGATCGGCTAAGAATTCTGCAACTGCTCTTTCCTTGACCGACTTACACGTCACATATTTTAGATCGAATTCAGAAAGCAACAACAACCAACGAGCTAGCCTACCCGTAAGTGCCGGTTTCTCAAAGAGATATTTGATGGGATCTAATCTCGAAACCAACATTACAAAGTGAGCTAACAGGTAATGCCGTAGCTTCCTGGTAGCCCATACCAAGGCTAAGCAAGCCTTCTCCAATGGTGTGTAGCGAGTCTCATACTCCAGCATCTTCTTGCTCAGATAATAGATGGCCCTTTCCACTTTGTCCTCTGATTCTTGCGCGAGCATGCAGCCCATTGTGGTCTCAGTCACTGAAAGGTACAATATCAACAGTCTTCTCGGCTCTAGTGGTGACAACACAGGTGGGTTCTGTAAATATTCTTTGATCTTTTGAAAAGCAGCTTGGCATCGGTCGTCCCACTGGAATTTCTTTCCTTTCTTCAGGAGACCAAAAAGTGGTTCACAAGTCAAGGTTAATTTTGAGATAAACCATCTTATGAATTGCACTTTACCCAGAAAGCCTCGCACCTCCTTTTCAGTCCTTGGTGGTGGCATTTCTAGGATGGCCTTGATTTTGGAAGGGTCGACTTCGATACCTCTCTGTGTAATGAGAAACCCCAGCATTTTCCCTGTTGTAACACCGAACGTACACTTCTGAGGATTCAGCCGCAACCAGAATTCTCTAATCCTTTGAAAGAACTTTTGCAAGGTGGTGTAGTGGCCCTCTCTTTCCTTGGACTTGACAATCATGTCGTCCACGTACACCTCAACCTCTTTGTGGATCATGTCATGTAATATTATGGTCACGGCTCGTTGATATGTAGCTCCAGTGTTCTTCAGCCCAAACGGCATTACTCTGTAGTAGTAGGTCCCCCACGGGGTGGTGAAGGCAGTCTTTTCTCGATCTTCAGGTGCCATCACTATCTGGTTGTAGCCTGAGAAGCCATCCATAAACGAAAGCAAAGCATGCCCCGCTGTGAAGTCCACTAACTCATCAATGTGCGGCAAGGGAAAGTCGTCCTTCGGACTAGCTCTGTTCAAATCCCTAAAATCCACGCATACCCGGATCCTACCATCCTTCTTCGGCACTGGAACAATGTTGGCCAACCAAGTCGGATATTCGGATACCTGCAGGAAACCTGCGTCAATTTGCTTGGTGACTTCTTCCTTAATCTTGAGAGCCCAGTCCGGGCGGATCCTTCTAAGTTTTTGCTTAACGAGTTGGGCCTCGGGGTCAAGAGGGATCCGGTGCTGTACAATCTCAGGATCAATTCCAGGCATGTCTTCGTAGGACCACGCGAAAACATCTTTGAAATCTTTTAATAAAGCGACTAAGCACTCGCGTTCCTCCGAAGACAGCGTGGACCCGATCTGGACCAACCGTGGGTCCTCCTCAGTACCGACATTCAATTAAGCGTTGCAAAACCGGAGGAATTTGTTCCTCGTCGTTTTCATCAAAATTTTGAAAATCTGAATTAATGCAATAAATCAAGGGCACAGAAAAGTACTCAGAAACCACAGCTACTTGATTCTCATTAAGCACATCCAAATCGTCCGATTCTTCGGTTACAACAAACTCAAAAGAGAAAGAAAAAGACGACCTGGACAAGACTGTGGCATCCAGGTTATCATCCCCAGGATTACCAGACTCAGACTCAGTCGAGTTGGAACCTGATTCCGACTCACAAGATTCGGTGGAATCAGATTTCGGCTCACTACCTGACCCGGTGCTGCTGGACAAAAATCCCTCTTCATACTGCCAAATGAGAGAGGGTGCGATAGATGCATCCAAAATGTTTGCCGGTAGGCCCGCAGCCGTTCCGTTCTCGATCATACATACCGAGAAGTTATCCCCCAAGCATTTCTGTTCGATCGGAGGATCTGAAAGTAGACACGCCAGCGCTACCCCCATTTCACTTTCGACGTCCTCGGACTCCACTTTCTTGCTCTGCTCAACCTCAGCTAATGGGTCTGTCTGCTCTCTGGCAACATCATCCCCGAGTAACTGCAGCTCAAAGAAGATCTCAAACCCCGGCACGTGCTTCCTCTCCGCGTTCAGCCACGGCTCTGGGAAGCCACAGAACGGAAAGTCCTCCCCCTCTCGGACGAAGCGTCCGTTTAGGGTACCCTGAATGGGCTGGTGCATTAAGTCAAAAGGCTTCCCCGCCTTCTTCGCTCTGGCTCTCCCAGCCATCTCCTTACCCTTCCTTATCCAATCCTCTTTGGTGGGCAAATAACCCAAACCAAAGGTATGTGGGTTATGTGGCACCTCGGCCGATGCTGCGACGCCCTTCCGGCCGCTCTTTCCCAATCCCATCCCGGGGATATGTTAAAGCTTGTTCATGAGGTATACTGATTGAGCACTAACATACACCCCCTCATTAACAGCTAAGATATTCTGCACGACCCGGGCCTCAGCTAGGGTAAAACCGGATAAGAAAAAATCCTCCATACCGTGCTCAATTTCCAAAACTGGCGTAGATACTTCCGGCGGTGGATGGATCGATGAATTCCCAAAACAATGGCTACTCCCTTTCCATGGGGGTATTTCACCATTTGATGCAAGGTAGAAGAAACTGCCTTCACTTGATGCAGCTACGGCCGCCCCAAGAGTAGATTAAAAGTGACGGGCACCTCTAGGATGTGAAAGTCAATTTCATGCTGCGCCGGCCCAACCTTGGTTTGAATTTTCGCTGTCCCCATGACTTCTCTGCTTGTGTTGTCGTATGCCCGAATCACCTGGGCTATTGGCACAAAGTTCGCGGTCTTTAAGCCAATTGCATAGGCAGTCCTCGCTGGACATACATTGATGGCGGACCCTGTGTCGACAAGCACCACGGGTATCCATTTATTTCTGCACTCCACGGAGATGTAAAGTGGCTTGTTGTGGTTCGCACCCTCAGGTGGCAGTTCTTTGTCAGAAAAGGCCAACATCGGGGTAGCTCCTCCCGAAAAAACTAAGCCTACCAGCTGTTCGAGCGTGGTGTCTATAGAGAGCTTGGCCTTGTCCATGGTCGATAAGACAGCTTGTCGATGCACTCGCGATGCCATAAGCAGTCCCCAGATGGAGATGTCTGCTTGTATCTTCTTTAACTTCTTTAGTACAGCCTCTTCTTCGACTTGCTTCTCTTTCTGTCTCTCAACTTCCTTATCCTTCCCAGATGCCTTCGGCTGGTCTAGGTGCGGAGGCTTGAAATACCGTCCGCTTCTCGTTATATGATCGACCTCACCAATATACCAGGTATCATCTGGCTGATTACTCCCCCAATCCTCATCCGTGTGGGCAAGACATAAATCATCATTTTTCCACCACATTCCGTCGGCAGCCAACAGACACCTGTCTGGCTCCGGTTCAATTGCACTCGCAGTACTCTCCGTCTACATGCTCACAGCATTCTCTATCTTCGTGCACACAGCACTCTCAGCCCCCTCAGGGCCCTTAGCTTTCCTAATTCTCTCGGCATCCTCAAACCTTTCTTATTCCAGTTGCGTCAGTACAGTTGGCTGTTCAACAATTCCCGCATTCATAATGCCCAAGTCTCGAGCGGAATTCTTAGCACCGGCGCTCTCCGGCGATTCATTCTGATTTCCGGCCCTTCCGGCCACCACTGATATACTTGCCCCTACCGGGCCCTGTTCTAACTGAGCTTCGTCAACAACGTTTGGCAAGTCATCAAGCCACCCAATAGCCTCTGCCGATTCCTCATAATCAAACTAGTTGACTGCCGCGTCTCCTGGATCTTGGTTGTTGAAAAACTGGAGGTTGGCCAAGTCCTCTTCCACGACCGTCAAACCATCTGTCCCCTGCTCAAATCTATCTCCTCGGATCACACACAGCTCTTCCCTCTCTGGCAATTCAATATTAGGCTCAAACTGGCTTGCTGGCAGAATGTAATCACTCGGATCATAGGCTTCCCCAGCGACACTCCCAGACTGCTCAAACCCTGATTGAACAATTCCAATCTCCTCTGAAATCTCCTCTGTTCCATCCTTGCTAGTCACCACCATTGGCTCGAGTTGGGTTCTGGAGATGTCCAACATGCACAAAGAGTCAGTGTAGTCAGGAAAGAGCACCTCCGGCTTAGGCAGGTGGGAAGGAGTGATATATATACTGGGATCGTGAGACACGACCCCAGTCTGGATGAAGTTGATTCTTTTGGGAGGTGGAGCTTGGTTGTGCGGTGGAAGAGGGTTTGTTGTGACATTGGGTTTTTCTGGAGGTACAATCACCTGTTTGTTAATGAGGTCTTGAATCTCATGACGCAATCTATAACATTGGTCAGTGTCATGACCATGTTATTGGTGATATGCGCAGTATTTTGCTGGGTTATGAGAAGGAGGGAGTGGATTTGGCAATGGCCTCGGCTCTAGGGGCTTTAAGTGCCCTTTCTTGATTAATACCCCTAGAGCCTTGGATAGGGGCATATACAGTGGGGTGAAGGTTCTTTGGCCTCTGGGTTGGAATCGAGTGGTTTGTGTGTTATTTCTGGACGCGCCTGAGAAAGGTGTAGCTGCCATGGGTCTTGGAAAGGGAGGGGGAATGGTGGTGACCACGCTTACTTCTGAAGCTCTAGCATTTGTGGCATTGCTGGTGCCTGTGTTGTTGTTGCGGTTGAAAGTTCTTCGGGGTTGCTCTCTATCTTGGTCAATCAGACCCTGTTTCATTGCATCTTCAATTTGTACCCCCATTTCATATAGATCTGAAAAAGTAGGAAAAGGGAGCACAATCATTTTTTGCATCAGTTTTGGCTGGAGATTGCGCACAATCATCCTGATTTGGTCTTTGTTGATAGGCCTCAGGGTCATCATCGAAGCCTTCGCCCTCCACCGAGTTACGAAATCCGAGAAGCTCTCCTTAGGCTCCTGCCTTGTTGTTTCGAGATCTCGGGTCGTAATCTCGATTTGGGTATTGTAAGAGTATTGCGCGACAAAGGCCTCAGCCATTTCATCCCAACTTCGCTTAACATCATCCTCTAACTTCGCATACCAGATAGCGACCAACCCGACAGGGTCCGGCCGAATAGTGAAAGCTTTTGTGGTCTGGTGAGGCCCATTGGCCGTAGTATATCTGAAAATAGCCGGAGATGTACCATGGGGTACCCAGATCCGTCGAAACGATCAATTTGCGGCATTTTAAGCCTATCCGGCAGTGTCACTGCCACGTCGGTATATTCATCCTCGATATCCGGGATAGCCTTTACCCCTTGGGATTTCTTGAACAACTTCTCAAGCTTGCTCAATTTCAGTGCTGTATGGTCTACCTCGAACTCGAAGGGAGAGTCTGGTTGATTGACAGGCGTAAGTGCCTTAGATAGCGGGGGCAGAATTTGGGGCGGAGTTGGTCCCGTTGGTATGTCCGTATCTGCCTGGACATTTGGTGCCTCCTCGGGTGCCGAGATTCCTGGTGAGGGAGGAACTGGGTGTGAAGCAGATGCTCCGGCTTGTTGTTGCAATCTAGCAATTAACTATGCCTGCTGGGGCATGATCTCGGCCTGTTGTTTGGCAAATTCGTCCCGGTGAACAGCATCCTGCTGCATGGCTCTCATGGTGTCTTGCATCTGACGCATCATTTCCTCAACTCCTGTCGGTCCCGCCATATTGCCCTGATCTGTCTGAACTACTGGCATGTCTATTTCTATAGCAACAATTGGGATCTCAATCCGACTATCCATTGATGGGGTAATCCGCTGCTCTGGCAACCTCTGCTCAGATACACTGCGCCTTTTCGACCTCTGTCTGATAGCCGGGGGTAGAGAGTGAAACACTGGTTGTCCGTCGACTAGATCCTCAGATCGATTGAGTCAGCGACCTCTTGTCCAGAGTGCTTGGGGAATATCTGCTTGGTCTGGAGCAATTGTGCTAAACTACCTAGCAAAAAGATAAATAAAACAATAATAAGGAAATAAACGAGCAGACGAACAGACAGCATAACGGCGTAACACAACACACAGTCGGGTATAATTAACTCGCAATTGATACACTGTTCTCAAAGACTGATCATTATTCCCAAATCACTATTCCCAAATCACTGTCCCTGAAGCTGAATCTGATACCTGTAGATAACTGATTCTGAAAATACTGAACTGGTGCCCACAGGCCTGATACTTAGAAATACTGAATTGGTGCCTGCAGGCCAGATACCCAGACTTGCAAACTGATACATGCATTCGTATAGAGACGCACTCTAAAAGCGCATAACAAACAAGTAAGAGCCAAAACACCCCTATGTTGGGGTAAGGTTTCCCTGTCCTATTTTGTCAGGAACTAGGGTTTCACTATGCATGCAGCGGTTTCAAACAACCTATAAACGGGTAAGCAACCTATCCTAGTTTAGAATGGTCACTATGGATTCCGAATATGCACTAGGTCGAATGGTCAAAAGGGTGCCCCGATAAAAATCAGGGTTTGTGTTCCCATACTGGCAGAGCCCGCAACCGGTCAGCCTTACGGCATGCTTTGACAAAGCAAGCCTCCGGCAAACCGTTCAGGAATAACAGATGGCAAGCACGATGTCCTAGGCGCACCAATGCAAATGCAATGCAAAGAAACACATAAGTGTAATCAAAACCGAATATCATGCGTTCGAGTCAAGTTCTCTAATTCCCTAGCAAAGTCGCCAGAAACTGTAGGCGTCCTTGAACGTCCCAGGAGGGAAATCCCGTGTTGTTCATTGGGCTCACTACAGTTCAGGACTCAATGTCACAGTCTTGTATCTAATCTCGCAGAGTGCAATGCAAGACCGATGAATCATCAAAGAGTCCAAATCCGACAAATCATTTTTTAAAACAGATTTTTTGAAAGAAGTGCCAAACATGGACTCCTTTGTCAGATACAGAGTCGCCACCTAAATATTTTATTTTTGAGAAATTTAGGAAACCCTGACTCGTTGCCTAAGGCCACGTGTCCATCATCACCAAAGTTGCCTCGGCTCGAGAACTTGGGTACGATTGGGGAAGGTCACTTCGTGAGCACCCCCGCTTGCTCGATCAAAGATCGGCCTCTACTAACCATGATATCGGATTTTGAAAACATTAGGCGTTCTTATTCCGGTTATTAGCCTAGATTTACTATGTAATGCGCACAGCATACAAGTATAGACTGGATCGCCTGAATTGGAACAAAACGTTTCATGTTTGTTTTTGAAAGCGGTTTGCTACTCGCAAGTAGGCTAAAAACTGCAGATTTTGCCACCCTCGGGTGGGCTTAGAAAACATGGTTTTGCCACTATCTAGTGGGCTTAAAACTCACAGTCAATGCATTATTCCAATTCAGATAATCCAACCTTCACCCACAGGCATTCCGACAGATATATCACATAAGCACATAGCCTCATGGTAAGCATGCTATCATGGCAGTCTCTCACACACATGCAAGGATGCTGAAACATAAACACTTACCGAGTACTCCGAGCTAAAACAAAAGCTATGTTAGAAATCCATGCATGATCCTAACTATACAGAAATGTCTAATGCAACACATGCAAACATGCAACTACAGTAGGCTCGACTATTCTAAACATGGCATATGATGATGCTACAGCTAACACGTATTCAATTTGGAATTGAAATACAAATGCAGTTAGTATGATGCGCCGAGTCCGGTGCATGCAATACAGATGAATGATGTAAACATGCTATCATACTGTATGCTAATTGAAACATGCCCTAATCTAACCATCATAAGCTGGTAAATAAAAGGGAGAAAGACGTGGGGTTGGAAGACATACATTACACTCACGCACACTTATTACAATTGTGCCCTCACTCGGAGGGTCCAAAAGAATAATACAGTCCGAATAAATAGTACAGTCCGAAATGAATAATTAAATATTACAAAACCCTAATTAATTAACAAATTAATCTAGGAAAGCGAGTAAATTAGCATGCAAGCCTAAGGACTGCCTCAGCTCTGTTCCGAATGATAGGAGATGCATGCTTGAGTTGCCTGGCGTGGAAATCCATTGTGATGCCCCGATTCGCCTCTGTTTGCAATTAATGCCGGAATGCTGTGCAAGGCTTTAGAAAGCTGTTGATTTTTGATTTGCTACAACAGAGAGCAACAAAGGGACATGGCAAAGTATTTTCACATATGTATGCATGACAACTCTTCAGGGAGTGTAGTCCTCGATCCTCGTGCCACCAATCGCGCATATCGATGCATGATGGCCGAGGAGTCGAATTGCACGACTCAATATGAAATGAATGCACATGAAAACACAACAAGACCTAAACTCCATCATGGGTAATCCAGAGTGTCGGCGACGGGGAATTGAGACACGTTCCGTCACTTGGAGTACGAAATGTCCCTCGTTTCCCGTGCTTGGGCTAACTCCTATCCCAAATACAATGTAAATGAAATGGCATACACAATGCGACTAACATACAACCTAGCATACGCAATGCTATGAGATGGCATACACAATGCTTGATGTAACATGGCATACACAATGCACTAACATGCAACCCAGCATACGCAATGCTATGAATTGAAAAGGCATACACAATGCATAATGGACTTACACCAACATGAGTGGACCTCAGCCACACTCACATCAGTAGCCGTTGGATGAAAATGAGACAACCGAAATGCGTGCACACATGTACGCAAACCGAGGACCGAACCTAAGGCATAAAATACCACTCTACCAAAGCATGGCAAGGATGAAGCATGGCATTCAAGCATGTAATTTTCAGCACTAAAACATAATGCTAAATGGTCCCGAAACATGGAAATATGACACTCGATGCATGGAATAAGCCTCAAAACTCAAAACTAGTCCAATGCATTGAACCACAAGTATACAAAGCAAGCATTATTTGATCATGAAGTCTAAAGATAGAGCCAAGGAAGTCCCAAAACATGCACATTTCCAATTTAAAGCATGGCCAAAAGATGCTAACATGATGGACTAAAATAGCATGCAACATTGGCTAGCAAGCATGGTTTACATGGCATGTATATGAAGCAAATGATAACTCATCAAACCAGCCAAAAACAGTGAATAAAATATGCCAAAATATACCTAAATAATCACTGAAATGCAGCCAATGCATGCAAAAATGAGGGGCTTCTTTGGAAGGCCATTCAAGGGGTTGTTAAGCACATATAAGATAGACACTTAGCATGACCAAACCAACTCTGGAAATGAGTTATGACAGCCCTAAAACTCAGAAAATTGGCGCTGAAATCAGTCAAGGAAGCATACGATAAAAGGCCCCCTCAAAAGGCCTTGAATGGAATTGTTCTACACATGCACTATAGACATAAAATATGATCAAAAGGGCCCCGGATAGACCTAAGGCAGACCTTAAAACCCACAAAATTGGACCCAAAAAGTGACTTCAATGCATGCAAAATAGAGCCCCTTTAGAAAGCTAATGATGCTAGTAAAGAAAATGAGGGGTGAGAGGGTCACCCCTCTATGATTTCAAAGCTCAAAACCTCATTAAAGCCACTGAAAATCCCCTGGATTTCAGTAGCTAAGAGGCCAAAACAAGTCCAATGCAAATGCTCTAAGGCATAGCCCTAAATATGAAGGAATGAAGCATGCAAGGAAGGAGATGACTCCAAACAGAAAAGTGACCTCAAGAAAACTTAAAGAGGAGGTCAAAATAAGAACTTTTTCAGTTTATAACAAATCTTGAAAATGTTCACAAGTAAGGCTAAAGTATGATGCAAAAAATAGCCCTAAAAGAGAGATAGAGGGTAAGGGGAAGTAGATGGCCTCAAACAGTAAAGTGCCCTTAAACAAAGTTGAATAGGAGCTCAAAATATGACACTTTCTAGTTTATGACAAAGCCCAGAAATACTTTCAAGTGAAGCTAAGTAATGAAGCAAAAAAATGCAAGTTTAAGGGAAATCGACACTTACCCTTGAAGAGCCGACCTCCAGCAGCTTTTGGACCAAGTTGGTGAGCTTTCAACCTCTACAAATGACTTCCAAGGCTCTGGAATGGATGATGGAGGTGTGGTGCTAAGGGTTGTAGTGCAAATGGACCAAGAAAATTAGGGTTTTGGAGCTTAGAATAGTGACAATGGAGGAGGAAGGTTATAAGCCTTAAGCAAAAATGTTCAACCTTTAGATATGAAGAGGAGGGCCTCTCTTATAGAGAAGAGAGGCCAAAGCTTCTCTTGGAAGCTTCAAAGATCCTCCATACACGTGTATGGAGGATGCACCAAATGTCCCCCAGCTGGCACAGCTGTAAAGTATTCAGAGAGGGTAAAAAGTAAGAAGCAGGTCGGCCAGTTCAAGTGGCCGGCCGGCCACTCCCCCTGGTCGGCCGACCAGGGGTCAAAAGGTTCAAGCAAAATTGCTGGTCGGCCTACCCAGAAAGGTGGCTTCTCAGATGAGTAGAACATAGCCCTGTGGTGAAAAACCAGAAAATGTGACCCAGGAGAGAGAAAAGCTAGCTTTTAAGCAAGGTTCAAAAGGGTTAAGAAGAGAAAACTGGTCGGCCTACCATATTGGTGGCCTCTCAGATGAGTAGATCACAATGGTGGTATGAAAAGCCAGAAATTGTGGCTCAAAAGTGGGAAAAACCAGCTTTCGGTCAGAAAAATCGACTTTTGGATAAAGAAAATGAGAAAACTAGCTTTTCAGGGGAAAAGGTGGCCGGCCACCATCCTACCACCTTCCTAACAATGAAAATAGGGTCTCTACCAAAAACGGACCAAAACGGATGCAAAACGAAGGTTCAAGGCCCCGAAAACCGGCTGTTAGGCACCGGAAGTGGCGTATGACCACGAAGGTGGTCTCCCGGGCCACAGTGTTCCTCTAAAGGGAGGAAATAAGATGTGTGCCAAAAACCGGAGCAATTGGAGGTAGCTAAGCGGTCCCGAACTGAGGCACACGGCCGACAGCTCTGAAAACCGGAAACCGGACTCCAAACGGGAAAAATGGCCTACGACCACGAAACGTAGCCTACGGCCACTGAGAGATGGTCTAAGAGACCTCTCCCTCCCTTCGGGAAGAGAAAATGGAGAAAACAAGACCCGGTTCGCAAACCGAGGCAAGGCACAAAAAGAGCCCCGAAGTCCGGAGGCAAGGCTCGCAGCCGAGACTCTGAAACCTCAGAACGAGCACAACATGCAACATCACAGAGCGCTCTGTTGGTGACGTCTAAGTCTTAAGGTCGGTCAAAAATGGGGTGTCTACATAAACAATACAATTAGAATATCCAGCAATAGAGAAAAATAAACAAAAGTTACCAACACTCAACTCCTTGAACTTCGCACATATTTTCTCAACAACTTCATCATAACTACATCCCTCACTAATCTTAATAGCAGCACAACAGTTACTGTATTTGCACATTAACATGAAACACCCCTCCATACTACAAAATCACAAACCAACAAACAATTGTTCACAGATTCCAAACTGTAAAATTATACAGTTACAGCATATCAGTACCAACACTGCACAATTCACAATTCCAAACTGTAAAATTATACACTTACAACATATCAGTATCAAAACACTAGAATTCACAATTCCAAACTACAACTTCAAAACACATTACACTATACAACAAACAAAATCAACAAAATCACAATCATTACACTATATCACATACAAAAATCAAATAAAATAAATATTAAACAAATAAAATAAATATTAAACAAACAAAATTTATCACAAAATAAAGAACTGAAACAACATTGCCAAACACAAACCAAATATCACGCAAATTTGCTTATCTATATATACATACATATATGTATACACACACAGTGATATATATATATATATATGTATATGTATGTATCGATAGATACATACATACACATATATATATGTATCGACAGATACAAACTAGATACACAAAGAGAGAGAGAGAGAGAGAGAGAGAGAGAGAGAACATACGCAGAGATCGCCTGTACACAAAGATTCAGATCGCACAATCAGATCCACCTCACAGCACAATGAGATCGATCACACAGCACAATGAGATCGCCATAACGAAGTGAAATCGAGATCGCAAAGACTAAAAGATTTGATTTTCTTTTTTGAACGGAACAAAAATTTGATTTTTCACGTATTTATAGATCTGAAAACAAAGGGTAATACAGTCATTTACAAAATACGAAAATAAAAAACGGGACCTCTGGGTATAAAACTTAAAAACTGTGGACTTATTAATCTATTAAAAATATATTGGGATTAGAAGGGAAATAGATTCCTTACATAGGACTGTAATTTTCCCAATTTTGTTCTTCATTTGGGCTTGGGCCACACCATGGGATAAATTACATTACCCGAGCAAATTTGACTGATTCCAGAGCAACTCACAACTATTTGCGGCAAAATAAGTTGTACTTTTCCTTGTCTTCAGCAATAATCGATCCGACAATAGTATCACTATTCCACCTGTGGAGATCAAACGATTCGATAGCGAAGAGAGAGAACAAACAGAAAGTGATGGAGAAGAGAGCAACATCGAACCTGAACTTCGCCATCATTCATCCAGACCTCAGAATTGGTAATCTATCTATCTATATATATGTATATACATTTTGTGTTATGAATTAGATTGATTACTAAATTTAGATTGATTTTTTTTTTTTTTTGTTATTGGAATTGTAATTTCATTCAATTTTGAAGGGTTTTTCTTGCCAAATGGGTGTGGGAAAGAATAAATTGTGTTTAAAGCACTAATTTTGATGAGAAATGGAACTAGTAAAGAACTTGTTGAATTGTATTTGATGAAGGGTGGATGGGGACAATTGAAGGAGGTTTGAAGTGTAAAATGTCTATAGCTATATGGCTTGTTAATGGCATGAAAACTTTTTCAAGTAATTTTATGTTATTCAGTTTCATGTTATTTTTCTTGCTTGAATTTAACTCCATAGCTTAATAAGCAAGAGAGAGAGACTTTTGATTCATGCTTTCGCCCAATATGTGCGGCGTGCTTTAGAAGACAAATGGAGTTGACAAAATTTTAAGGCTTTGGTTATAAATCTTAACATGTAACCAAGAATGTAAAGCTCATTTGGTTGTTTTTCATGTGGGCGGGTGATTCTTGGGATTTTGTTGTAGTGATGAACTCAACACCCAAAAAAAATATCTATATTTTGAGATACCAAACCACAAAGTCAAGCTAAGGATCTGAACAACATTCATTGAGATACGAAATAAGTTTTTCATTCTACAGAGAAAATTCCAAGTCTTTAATGATAGGCACTAACAATGTAAAAGGATCAAATTTGTCTAAAGTAATCTTGAGCTCAATAGTTGCCAAAAAGGAAGACTGGAAGACTAATAGTATGCCTTGCTACCTATGCTTGTGCCTTACAATAACTGTTCAAGCCTTCTATTAGATTACCCCTCTGTGTTCTGATGATTGCACAGTTAAAAGCTTGCACTACTGTGTAAAACAAAAGGAAAGCAAGTTTGATACCTTTAGAGCTTCTATAGAAGCCTCTAGAAGTTCCATTAATGAAGTTTGAGAAAGCAATAGATGATAAACATGAATGAATCCTCACCCCATCCCTTTCTGAAACCAACCCATGCTACTTAATAAAGCAAGAATTCTGGCACTTTCTAGTGCCTTGCTAATCCTGCACATACTTGTGGGTTTTCTCTTTTGGCTTGAATCAGTAGTTCACTGCATTCAATTGGTATCAAAGAATTTCTCATAATCGGTTCATATGAAATGAAACATACTAGACCTCAAATCAATGGAGAGTTAACTCCAATTTTTTTTTTTGCTAGTCTTGGCACCAGGATAGGTTTGGAAGCCAATATGTTTGCTAGGGTCTTATTCAGATTGTGATGTAAACAGAGTGGATAAAAATCTTAATCTTGCAAACTCATTGCTTTTTCATAATAATTGAAAATCATATTGGATTTGAATTCGTTTCAAGCCTTCTTGATTCAAATAGCTTCCTAATATGGCGGTGATTTGTGTTTTGGAATTAGAACACATGTTCTGAAATATGGTACATTGTCATTTCAAAACAGTGAATATAGCTGTCCAGAATTTTTTATTGTTTATTTCTTTATTGTTTTCTTTATGAGGAAAGAAAAAAAAAATCAAAGGCAATGAATTAAAATCTAGAGAGTAGAGTTTTGGTAGGAAAAATGTAAAAAAAGTTATGAAAAAATGTTCATTGGGTTTTTCTTCATGCATGAATTTATTAGAATGATATATTGTCACTGAGAGGGAGATTTATGGTCTGGTTTGGGCCGTGGTAATGGCCGGGCAAATTTGGGCCGAACAAGTTTGGGCCGCGGTGAAACGGGCCTATCCTGAAAGGTTTTGCTCGGTTAAGGCAAGGCGTGGTCGGACCGAGCTATTTGGCTTCATGGTATAGAAGCCGGTCAAGCGAGATATCCGACGCCAGGCCAGGCGTGGTCGGACCGAGCTACGTGGCTTCATGTTGTAGAAGCCAGTCTAGTGAGATGACCGGCGCCAGGCAAGGCGTGGATGTTCCATGGTTCATGAGTTAGCTTGGCAGGAAGGCCCGTGGCAAACTAGTATGAGCTGTCTCGAGCTCGGCTATACCGGGATGCAACTGAGCTCGGTCCTCAATGAGCTTGGCTATTGGAACACTTAGGCTTGAAGTGCGGCATGGCCGTTGGCAGCCGAGATGCTGCAATCTGGCTGCTGAGCTCCAAGTAGAGTGGGCTGGCAGTTGGGTTAGGTGATGTTCAGCAAAATTTGTATTGACAGATGGGATAGTAACAACATGTGTCGAGAGACTAATGGGAGTAGATTTGGGGCGCAAAAGGTATATAAGCGAGTTTGTGCCCCCCATACTAGACAGATGACATTTTGGTGAGATAAACACTAAACACAACTCAATCCTCTCTCTCTCTCTCTCTCTCTCTCTCTCTCTCTCTCTCTCTTTCTCTATCCCTCTGTGTGTGTCTAACCTAATCGTTGGAGGAGTTTTCCGGCTACACACCGCCGGGTAGCTTACCACCGTTGTTCTCCCAGGTCGATCGGACAGACAGAAGCTTGGAAGAAAGGAGTGTGGGCTTGCTTGAATATTTGCTCCCCGCACAATTGGCGCCGTCTGTGGGAACTTTGCAGAAAAAACCTTGTCTTCACAGCTCATTCGATCGCCGCCCATGGCGAACAACGAAGAGATTCCGCTGTCCGCTGTCGACGGAGTTACCCCGGAGTCAGGCAGACGGAGAGAAGGACATCCCGCCATCATTCCTCTGATGGCGGACCTGGAGACTTCTCTAGGAGGACACTCAAGAGATGCGCGGGATAAGTTCGGAAGAAGTTATGGTCATTCACGGAGTCCAGACGGTCATCGGCGGCGGAGAGAATCGTACGCTAGACATCTGGAACACAAGTTAAGGGACCAGGACGCCGTCATCCGGCAAATGGCGGCGGAGATGGAGGAGCTAAAGCGGCATGTCAAAGGGAATGGTGTAGCTGGAGGGGAGACCACAGTGAGCGCACCCAACCCCGCCGTTCAGGCAGTCAGAGTCAGCAGTACACTCCTTCTATTTCTATCACCAGAAGTTACAAGGTTGGAGATTCTGACGTGCATGCAGAGAAATCCAGTACTCAAGATATCACTTACCAGCCCTCACGTCCGGTGACGACGTCGAGGTACTTCTATTCCGCTCGTTCAGAGGATTTGCAGGTAGTTTTGAAGGAACGGGCTCGCCGGCGGGAGGCTCAGAGGATGCCGGCGTTCCAGCAGCTATCCTATGGGGTTCATGCCAGCGAGGAGGTTGAAATGCCTCCACCCTGCCTAGCCGCGCCTCTCCTTGTAGACACAGACTTGGCAAGGCTGAGTGCCACTCCATTCTCCGTGGATATAGAGACAGCACCGCTTCCGACGGGCTTCCACCAGCTAAAGTTCACACTCTACGACGGAAAAATCGACCCGTATATGCATGTAAGTCATTTCCGACAGGTCATGGCCAGACATAGGCGGAATGACACTCTTATGTGCTTGATCTTCCCTTCGAGTTTGGGTGAGCTGGCTTTGAAATGGTTCAAAAGGCTGCCGGAGGGGAGCATTGAAATGTGGCAGTAGTTGGCCGAAGCCTTTGTGACGCGCTTCCAAACCAACACCAAAACACGAAAAGAAGTTGATCACCTACTGAGTGTCAAGATGGAACCGAGCGACACATTGAAGGCATACAACTCCAGATAATGGGAAACCTTCAACGAGATCTTGGATTGCCCGGTCAACCTTGCAATCACACAATACAAGCGTGGTCTCCTGGTCGGACATAGACTGCGGGACTCGTTTACCATGCACCAGCCGACATCCATGGGCCAGCTAATGCAGCGCATCAATGAGCACATCCGAGTGGAGGATGATGCGTCAGCATCTACCACGAAGGCAACTCCAGTAGCAACGGACAAGAGGTCGGCTGGCAAAGTGCACGCGATTGGACAAGAGTTCAGCCGTTCAAATGACCGCGCTGAGGAATCAGACCGTGGCTCAAATCGCAAAAACCGGGGTAGGGGACGTCGGAATGACTGGGATGATTACCCCCGGGATAACGTAGCCGATGCAAATAGAAGGTTGAAGGCCAGGACAGGTATCACCACGGTCTTTAAGATTCTAATCTATCGCATACTTAGTGAAATCTGTGACGAGGAGTATGTCCGATTTCCTGCTAAGTTGGGCGACAGACAGAAGGGCTTCAATCCGCGGTACCGTTGCACGTTTCACCAGGAGCGCGACCACCAGATAGAGGACTGTTTGCCTTTGAGGCAACACTTGGAAGAGCTAGTTGCAGCCGGACACCTGGACCTTTACATTGATGGAGGCGTGAAGGCAAATCAAGCTCCGGTTGATCAGCGGGGACCAGATGACCTGGATGCGCCTCCACAAGGGGTTGTTAATGTCATCCACGGCATAGTGGAACCGGGGCGTGTATGCGAGCTCTGCGGTATGATCAAGAAGGCAGAACACATGATGGAAGTTTTGTCGGTTCAGCCTGCGATCAAGAGGGGGAAGACCGAAGATAAAGATATGATCAGTTTCTCCTCAAGGGACGTAGAGCGCATTAAGACGCCGCACAACGATGCCCTAGTGGTTACACTCCGCGTCAAAGAATTCGATGTCAAACGGATCTTGATCGATCAGGGAAGCTCGGTTGAGATCATGTATTATGACGCATTCAAATATCTCAAGCTCCGGGATACAGATTTGGCTCTTGCAACTTCGCCACTGGTTGGTTTCAACTCACAACCGATGTGGCCTTTGGGGAAGATTATCCTCCCGGTCAAAACGGGATCCGTGATTAAGCAGGTAGAGTTTTGGGTGTTGTAGGTGCCATCTACTTATAACCTGATCCTTGGAAGAGGATGGCTTCACGCTATGCAAGCTGTGGCGTCAACCTACAACCAGGTAATGAGATTCCCCTTGGCTATGGAGGCAATTGAGGAGATTTGGGGCAATCAAGTCATGTCGAAGCAATGCTTCGTGGCAGTGAACGGGAGTCGGGCTGCCAAGGGCTTCGTCCAAATGATTGAAGGACTGGAAGACCAGGGAGTCCTTGATGATATGGGTACTAAGGCCGAGGACAAAGCCGTTGAGGAATTGGTGGAAGTGCGAATTGATGCAGAGAATCCGGACAAGTTCTTCTTGCTCGGCTCAAGCCTTACCCGCCCAAGAAAGAACCGAGATGGTTGAGTTTTTGATAGCTAATATCGAAGTCTTCGCATGGTCGCCTTACGACATGCCCGGCCTCAATCTGAGTTTTATTTGCCATCACCTCAACATCTTCCCCAGAGCCAAGTCGGTTATTCAGCGAACAAGGAGATCGGCGCTGCATCACGTCGAGGTAGTTGCAAAGGAAGTGAGGAACTTGCTTGAGGCACGCGCAATTCAGGAAGTGCACTACCCTCGGTGGATTTCAAACACGGTCGTGGTGCCCAAGAAAAATGGGAAGTGGCGAGTCTGTGTGGATTACAAGACCGTCAACCGAGCCTGCCCGAAAGACAGTTTCCCTCTGCCCAGAATTGACCAGCTTGTGGATTTAACGGCTGGACATAACAGGCTCAGTTTGTTGGATGCCTACCGCGGCTACCATCAGATTGCCATGCATGGCCCGGACCAAGAGATCACCTCATTCACTACGCCAAGGGGACTCTTCTACTATCGAGTTATGCCTTTTGGTTGAAGAACGCTGGGGCGACTTTCCAAAGAATGGTGACTAAGATGTTTGCTCCTTTGCTGTGCCGGACAATGGAGGCTTACATTGATGATATGGTGGTTAAAAGCCAACATCAAGCAGACCACTTGTCTGACTTAGCCGAGATGTTCGCCATTCTCAAAAAACACAAGCTACGCCTGAATGCGTCTAAGTGTGCCTTTGGCGTAGGATCCGAAAAATTCTTAGGCTTCCTAGTCACGAACCGAGGCATCGAAGCAGACCCCACACAGATCAGAGCCGTACAAGAATTGAAGCAGCCTAGCTCGGCTAAGGATGTGCAGCATCTGGCCGAAATGGCCGCCGCGCTTAATCGATTTATAAGCCGGTCATCAGATCGCTGCCATCCTTTCTTTCAAGCATTGAAGTCAAAGTTCTCGTGGGATGAAGAGTGTGATCGGGCTTTGGCCGAGCTCAAGGAGTATATGTCTTCGGCGCCACTGTTGGTAACACCGAAGCCCGGCGAAGAACTTTACCTTTATCTGGCCGTTTCACAGCATGCAGTCAGTGCAGTGCTTGTCCGGTCGGAAGGAATCAAGCACCTCCCTATCTTCTACGTCAGCAAAACCTTGTTACCGGCAGAGTCAAGATACTTGTTGCTGGAAAAACTTGCGTTGGCATTAATGATGGCCTCAAGGAAGTTGGCGCACTATTTCCATGTGCATACAATAATCATTCTAACCGAGTTCCCCCTCAAAGCTTTATTTGAGCGAGCGGACCTCTCCGGTCGAATTCTTAAGTGGGCGGTCGAGTTTGGACAGTTTGACGTCAAGTTCCAGCCGCGCACTGCAATAAAAGCCCAGACTTTGGCCGACTTCATTGCTGAATTCTCCCTCGGAACTCATCTGGTATGCCCGGTCGATATTGCCGCGGCAGACGAAGAGGTGAATGCAAGCCTGACCGAAATACCACAGCTTGTTGGTGTTGGCGATGCGGAACTTGCGCACCCCACCGAGGCACCTTCAGTTAATGCGCTACTACAGCCCAGCGATGCGATGACGGAGTTGGGTATCACCGACCAACCTGCTCTGTCCGGTACCGCATCACCGAGGGGGGAAGAAATGAAACCGCTCAGCACGGAACTGGAAGTCGAACAGCCAAGCAACCGTGAAATGGAACCGCTCAGCACAGAGCCTGCGGCCGGCATAATACCGCAACCTAGCGATTTGCCTACGGACTTAGGCATTCTGGATCAACTTGCTGAGTCCGACGCCGAATCACCAAGAGGGGCTGAAGTGGAACCGCTCAGCACGGAACTGGAAGCCGAACAACCGAGCAACCGTGATCCCATCAACCTTCAAGCCTCTCGGGACCCCTCAGAGTATTGGAAGCTCTTTGTTGGCGAAATTTGGAAACTTTTTGTTGATGGGGCCTCGAACCGTCACGGTGCCAGGCTAGGCATAGTTCTGATTTCGCCAGACGGACTGACTATTGAACATTCTATCACCCTTGGCTTCCCAGCATCCAACAATGAGACCGAGTACGAGGCGCTCTTAGCCGGGCTCAAAAGCGCACTTCAGATGCAAGAATCCGAGCTAATGGTTTACAGTGATTCCCAGCTTGTGGTTAACCAAGTTTCTGGGGTTTACAAAGCAAAGGATGACCGAATGATGAAGTACCAAGCTCTGATCAGGGACCACATCAAGCGATTTTAGGCGATCAGGGTCCAACAGATTGGCTGAGAAGAAAACGGCCGAGCAGATGAGTTGGCCAGCCTTGCTTCTATGGTCGACAACGCATCCCCCAACCCTCTTTTCATTGAATTCCTTCCGAGGCCCAGCATTGAGGAAACCGGGCAGACAGAAGTACTCTGCGCCGAGCTAGGTCCTTCTTGGATGGACCCTATCATCCTTTTTCTCAGAAAGTGGACCCTTCTAGCCAACAAGAAGGAAGCACATAAAGTGCGAGTGAAGTCAGAACGGTTTTGGCTCTCTCCATCGGGCGCTTTATACAAGAAGTCTTTCACCGGTCCTTACCTGAAGTGTGTGCACCCGAGCAGCGTGGAAACCTTCTTGTACGAAATTCACGAAGGCATTTGTGGCAGTCACATAGGGGGCAGATCTTTGGCCTACCGATCTATTTCGCAAGGCTACTGGTGGCCGTGCATGCAAGCCGACGCGTAAAAGTATGTTCGCAAGTGCGAGAAGTGCCAGAAGTTTGCCCACCAGATCTACCAGCCGACCAGGGAACTTCTTCCCCTCACTAGCCCTTGGCCTTTTGCGATGTGGGGGCTAGATATAGTGGGACCACTCCCAACTGCACCAGGCAATCAGAAGTTCTTCATCGCAGCCACAGACTACTTCACCAAATGGGTTGAAGCAGAGCCTTTGGCAACAATCAAGGAGAAAGATGTCAAGCGGTTTGTCTGGCAGAATGTGGTAATGCGGTTTGGCGTCCCCAAAATTCTGATCTTTGACAACGGCACCCAATTTGATGGATGCCTTTTCAGAGGATTTTGTGAAGACTTGAAGATTGAATTCTATAACTCTACTCCGGCTTACCCGCAGTCCAACGGTCAAGCCGAGGCATCAAACAAGACCATTCTTGATGGGCTGAAGAAAAGGCTTGAAAAAGCCAAGGGGAAATGGGTTGAGGAACTCCCCAACGTCCTTTGGGCATACCGAATAACCCCGCGAAGATCTACTGGGGAAACCCCTTTTGCTTTGGTATATGGCATGGAGGCGGTCATACCTTTGGAAGTTGGAATGCCCACCCTCAGAAGTGAAAATTTTGAGCACGAGCTGAACGCTGAAGCCATCGCCCTGGAATTGGACCTTGTGGAAGAGCGCCGGGAAAAGGCTCTCATCCATGTGGCCGCCTACCAACAAGAGCTCTCAAGGAAATACAACAAAATGGTGCACCCCAGACCGTTCAAAGTAGGTGATTGGGTCTTGAGGAAAGTCATGGGCAATACCCTGGTGCGAGGTGAAGGCAAACTAGGGGCAAATTGGGAAGGACCTTACAAAATAACCGGTCAGGCGGGCAAGGGGGCATACCACTTAGAGGATTTGGATGGTAGAGGAATACCCCGGCCATGGAATGTGGCCAACCTCAAACTGTATTATTTCTAGCTTTTGTTTTCTTTTCGCGCAAAGGAATTTTTTGCCTTACACTTCAGAATGTAATATTCTTTTTGTCAATATATAAAAGTGTCTCATCTTTGCCTTAGCATTCTGATTGTTGCTTTTTAATTGAGATTGCAACCGAGATGATTTACTCCAGTTGCTCAACTTTGAAGATTCTCAGCTAAGATGATTTACTCCGGTTGAACGAGTTGATGATTTGCTCAACTTTGAAGATTCTCAGCCGAGATGATTTACTCTGGTTGAAAGAGTTGATGATTTGCTCAAGTTTGAAGATTCTCAACCAAGATGGTTTATTCCGGTTGAACGAGTTGATGTTTTGCTCAACTCTGAGATTGCAACCGAGGTGATTTACTCCGGTTGACTATGCTGATTATTTATTCAAACCGAGATGTATTGTTCCGGTTGAAACAGTTGATGATTTATTCAATTATATGCTTGCAACCGAGATGTCTTTTCCGGTTAATTAAGTTATGCAAGATGGTTAGTGTTGCCGAAGTATTTTGTCTGGTTGAAGTTACTCAGCTTTAAGACCGTGCAAACACTTGATGAAATTAGAGCTTTTTCATTGATATGAAAATAAGTACAAAAGGTGGGGAACTTAGCCCGGTTACATGTTCAGACAAAAAGTAAGAAAAAGAAAAACTAAGCTAAGGGGGAAACGTTAGTGAATTCATCCTCGGTTGCCTCCAAGTTGACCGTTGGTGATTGGCCTTGGACACCGGTCTTAGTTTGGCCGGGCTGCTCCTCCTCTTGGCGGTTCTGTTCCTTAGCATTTGCCTCGGTTTCTCCTTCAAGTTCTTCCTCGGCCTTAGCCTGCAACGCACTGAAGACGTCGTTGGCATACGGCATGAGATAGGTTGGTAGGAAGACAGCTAGCAGAGAGGCAAACACGTTAGTCCCAGGACCTTGGCCGAGATGATCTCAAGCAGACTTCCAACCCGCTTTGAAGTATATATCTTGGGTGGCAAAGACTTGTTTTTTGTAGCTGTCCTCAGCCTCCTTGAAGCCGGTATTATTTGTGTCCTCCAGCTCCTTCTCCCTGGACTATTTCAAGGCCTCTAGCTCGGCCTTGATTGCATCTCTTTCCTGCTCGGCGGCACCGAGCTGACCAAGCAATTTGGTGTTGTCAGCATTGGCAATTTGGAGTGAAGATTTGGCCCGACCGAGCTCGGTTTGGAGGCTAGTAACCTGACTGGCATTGTCGTTGGCCTTCTGCCGCAGACGCTGAATGTGCTCCATGACCAAGTGTTGCTTCTGGATGGCCTGCAAGAAGAGAGTTTGATCAGAGAGGAAACCGTGCAAACACTTGTGAAAATTTGAATAAAAGATTGAGACTCTTACCCTGGTCATGGACTTCACGGCCGACTTCACCAACCGGGTGTCAGGCACGTGGTCGCTGCCGACCACGTCGCTCGGTAGGAGAAGGGCCTTGGAGAGGTCAAAGGCTAGAAGATGTTCTTTGTCGCCCTTTATGGAAGCCGTTGCCGGGATCTCCTTTCCCCGGTGTTTAAGTTGCGGCCTCCATGCCGGTGTTGGGTCAACGGTGACGGCAGGCTGCTCGATGGTGAGCTCGGCAACCAGTTCAGCAGAAGGATCTGCACGAGGTCTTTTGCCAGCCCAGCGAGTGTCTTGGCTTGCTTGCCCTACGGCGGGAGATGCCAACGCCACCACGGCACCGCTGGACTGACCGGCAGCGGGGGAGCAGATTGGGATACTCGGTATCTCGGTGGAAGTTGTTGTGAGGAGGTTCTTGATGCGGCTTCTCTTTGCCATCTCTTCCACCTCAGTTAACCGGATTAAAGGCACGTCCGGTAGTGTTGGGTCTGGAGGAGGTGATGGAGCACGGAGAAAGTCTGTGACCTTACTCCAGCGTGGAGCAGAGTACCGGTATGTTGGAGTGTAGCCGAGCAGCTCGTTGCAATCCCGGTTGCGATAACGGAGCACGGTCCTGATGGCTTCTTCGTTGGAATAGTGGTAGTTGGCTTGTAAGGCTTGGATTGTTGCAAAGGAAGGAAGAAAAATGTTTAAGTACAAATTATTAAGGAAAGACAATTAACCGAGCTAGTTAGCACGGCTTACATGTCTCGCCGAAATTCTTGCTAATGAACCAGCTCGGTACGTCGGCCGTTTCATAATTTCCGGACACCCAGAAGAAGTCATCGTCGTGTAAGTCTTTGTCTGGGGTATCGGTCACTATTTTTTCTTTGCCCGGCCTAATTTTTAAGTAATAGGCGAGGCCATCGCCGGTGTGCCCAAGGGTGTACTGTCGCAGTATCTCGGCTAAACCTAAGTTGGTCCCTAGCCGGTTATTTAGCTCATGGATGCCATTGATTATTCGATAGGTGTTGGTTGATACTTGTGTGGGTGCTAGCCCGGTACGGCGCAGGAATTCGGTCAGAAGAGGGTTGGCCGAGAAGCGGAGGCCTCCTTCAATGATGGAAAGCACGGTGAAGGGGCACTGGTCTAATCTGCCCCAAGGGGTTGTCTCAATTTCGGCGAGCTCTATGTGAACGTCTGTCGGGATACCGTAGTCTTTCCGGAACGTGGCCAAGGCAGCCGGAGTGTGAACAAGGAAGCGGAAGTGCCCCATGTATAGTCGGCTGGATAAGCTCGGCTGAGGTGGTTTGGCACAGACTGGTGTCTTGATAGCTGCTCGGTCTTTGAGAGCCTCAATATTTGGTCAGTGGTCCTCTTGGACTCTGTAGGAAAAGGATGGCAGTTGTAAGTGTGAGCGCGGTCGCGCAAAACGAGCTTGACTTTAGCTCGGTCATGAAGAGTGCCAACCACCTCGGTCGTGAAGGTGAACCAAGGAGCTCGGTCGCTCAAGCGGACCAGATATTAGCCTGGTCGAGCGGCCAAGTTCCTTGCCTACCCCGGTTTCTGCTAAAGGTTTTGATAAACAAGTAAATTGCTCGGTCTTATTGTATTTTGGGATCAAAAGGCAACCTGGAGCCCGGTCTGCCCCAATTTTTCGTGTGTTCTTCACTGGGATTGAAGAACAACGAAAAGAAAAGGGGCGAATGTGGGTTTTGGGAGGGTTATGTCCTAAAACCTACGGATTTGGTGCACTAAAAGGAGTAATATCAAATGAAATGACAATAAGAAGAGTTGAAGGACTTACCAGTTGAGGGCAGGGACTACTTCTTCGAGCACGAGTGCAAGAAAGGGCAGCAGTGAAGCTTGCTAGGAATGCTTGACCTCTAGAACGTTGAAGGTTTGAGGTGACACAATAAGAATGGAAGGAAATGAGATGGGACATGTTTATAGGGGTGGAAAGGCCGCCCAAAAATTTGAATTGAGGGGACGTGACTGTTGGTGGCTCAAGGCTAATCAGCGCACGACGCGTGTCCCCATTAATGGCAGCGTCAGAGCTAAAGAGACAGAAAGGTCAAACGAGGCATCGACCGAACAAGTCAAGACACAGGAAGGTCAGACGAGGCGTCGACCGAGCAAGACAAGGAACCGAGCACAGAAATTAGCCCGGTCGACTTCTTGCAAAACTGAGAACCGAGGAAGTGTTTACCCTGGTCATAACAGGTAATCCCAGTCACACTCTGGCGGATGGAATTAAGGGGCAATTGAGAGGGAGATTTATGGTCTGGTTTGGGCGTGGTAATGGCCAAGTAGATTTGGGCCGAACAAGTTTGGACCGAACAAGTTTGGGCCGCGGTGAAACGGGCCTATCCTGAAAGGTTTTGCTCAGTTAAGGCAAGGCATGGTCGGACCGAGCTATTTGGCTTCATGGTATAGAAGCCGGTCAAGCGAGATGTCTGGCGCCAGGCCAGGCATGGTTAGACCGAGCTACGTCGCTTCATGTTGTAGAAGCCAGTCAAGTGAGATGACCGACGCCAGGCAAGGCGTGGATGTTCCATGGTTCATGAGTTAGCTCGGCAGGAAGGTCGGTGGCAAACTAGTATGAGTTATCCCGAGCTCGGCTATGCCGGGATGCAACTGAGCTTGGTCCTCAATGAGCTTGGCTATTGGAACACTTGGGCTTGAAGTGCGGCATGGCCGTTGGCAGCCGAGATGCTGCAATCCGACTGCCAAGCTCCCAGTAGAGTGGGCTGGCAGTTGGGTTAGGTGATGTTCAGCAAGATTTGTGCTGACAGATGGGATAGCAATACCACGTGTTGAGAGACTAATGGGAGTAGATTTGGGGCGCAGAAGGTATATAAGCGAGTCTGCGCCCCCTATACTAGACAGATGACATTTTGGTGAGATAAACACTAAACACAACTCAGTCCTCTCTCTCTCTCTCTATCCCTGTGTGTGTGTCTAAACTGATCGTCGGAGGGGTTTTCCGGCCACACACCGCCGGGTAGCTCACCGCTGTTATGCTCGCAGGTCGATCGAACAAACAGGAGCTTGGAAGAAAGGAGTGCAGGCTTGCCTGAATATTTGCTCCCCGCACAATCACCATACATATACTCACTCCATAGTTATGGTTATTATAGGGGGGGCTGAAAGATTAATTGTTGATGCTGCTATGGAACTTGCATCGCATGGGCACAACATTCATATATTTACTTCGCACCATGACAGAACTCGATGTTTTGAGGAGACTCTTGCTGGTGAGAATTTCATGTCCTTTCCTCTAACTTTGGTTATAAAGGTTTTTCTTGCAATTTTAATTACATGGAAACTAGTGTAAGTATGGAGATGGCATTCCAAATTTGGTTTGTTTATTTATTTATTTTACTTAATACTTATTTTATCTTAAAATAAGGTTGCCACAAGTATGTTGCTTATTTCCGTATTTTATCTAACATGAAATATCCCCAAAATCTTTTATTTGTTTAGTTGATACCCTTTTATCTCCTTATTTTCCAAACAGGTTTTTGGATAGTATGAGTTGTTTTTACAATTGCATAGAAATATGGAAAATGTTATTTGATTTGGGAATCTGTTGCCAATTTTTAACCTAACATTGCAATCAAAGGAGTACACCATTATTACATATACTTTCATATGTAGTGAAAATCAAGTTGTAAAAGGATGTTTCAATTGTTTTGGCTGAGACTTACTTCTTGTTCTCTTCTAGTTTCACATGCTATGCACTTGGATTTTTTGAGTAACATTTATGCAATTAACTTGTAACAAGTTGGCTGGAAGCTGCAGTTTCATTTTGACATTCTGAGTTTTGTAATTTATGTATGATTCCTTTTGAAAAAAGGTGAAACAAAAATTAATATAATCTTAGTAAGCCTTGAAGACGCATTTCTTTGCTCCTGTTATGAGTACCTGCTTGGTGATAACCGATCTGTACTTCTTTTTTTCCCTTTTGTGTGTGTGGGATAATCTGCATAATATACTATGATATGTGACATTAACATCACCGCAAATGTTCTGGAACCTTTCCAGTTACAGTATATGGTGCTTTCCTACCTCGTCATATTTTCTATCATCTACATGCAGTATGTGCATATCTGCGGTGCATTTTTGTGGCCTTGTGTGTGTTCATGTGGCCATCGTTTGATGTTATACTCGCCAACCAAGTTTCTGTAGTCATTCCATTGATGAAACTAAAGAAGTCAACAAAGGTAATTGTATTTCTATTATTAATATGTATTCAATATTAGGTTTATGGTTATTTCATGTCATGCACTTCCTGTCCAGGTTGTATTCTATTGCCATTTTCCAGACTTGTTGCTGGCTCAACACACAACAATTCTTAGGAGGATATATCGTAAACCCATTGACTTTATAGAAGAAGTAACAACTGGTATCTTTTCAGATCAAGCCTTTGTGTTTCTCGTGTATCTTTAATTCATCTGTTGGAATGTACAATTCACAATCTTAATGAATTGCCTGGTGGATTTGCAGGTATGGCGGATTTGATTTTGGTTAACAGCAAATTTACTGCATCTGCTTTTACAAATACATTTAAGCAACTTGATGCAAGAGGAATTAAGCCAGCTGTGCTTTACCCAGCAGTCAATGTAGACTAGTTTGATAAACCTCATGATTTTAAGTAATGAACATGCTTGTTCTTGTTATCTTTATAGTATGAGGCATGGTTTTGAGTTTTCGTGTTTAAATATTTTCTTGAGCAGTTTTTCTGTCTTTCCTTGCAAATCTGTAGGTTGAATTTTCTCTCCATCAACCGCTTTGAAAGGAAAAAGAACATAGATTTAGCAATATCTGCCTTTGCCACACTTCACACCCTTGAAGGGGATCTTCTTCAAGGTTGTAATCTGGCTGATGCTACCTTGACAGTAGTAGGCAAGTCTCTCTATCTATTTCCTGTTCGAGTACAGTCATCTATTGACTTCTTTGGCTTTTAGGTGTATAATATATAAGTGTATTGTATTGCTTGCCACACTATCATATTCCAAGTGCAGCTTTGTAGATTAGTTGCATGCTATGTTTCATGGATTGATATACCAGTGTTGAGTGTGGATATGCATGTAAGTGTCAGATTCGTCTAAGGCCCAAGTCCAGGAACATTGGGTAATGACCACAAAATCAATTCTTAGTGTTCTTTCCTGAGGCAGATGGTCTTTTCAAGTAACATAAGCATTAAGGCACTCCACTTATTGCAAGAGAATATTAAGGGAGTTTTTCTTACAATTATATAGTAAACTTGAATTGCAGACTGCTCGGTAGGTGAATGCTCAATGCCTTGTCTGAGTTTCATGTGTCCAATATAGGTGCTTCACACGGTTGAAGAATCATTGTAATTAGTTTGTGTGGTGGTGAACAAATTTGGTGTTTGACTTTGGTTTATGGGGCTATAAAATGAATCAAGCTACTCGAGTTCGACTCGTGTTCACCTCATTAAAACTTTAAAAGCTCATTCAACATTGCTTGTTAGGTAAAAAAGTAAAGCTTGAATACATTTTAAATTTGTTAAGTTTTCAAACCAAGCTTTAACAGCCTACTGCTTGACTCGATAAGAATATATGTCGGGCTTCTAGGCTTGGCAATCATCCCGATGAGCATTTTGCTCTCACCCATTTACACTAGGAAACAATGCTGCATTGTGCATAATCTACCCTTGCTTAAATGGAGGCGACATTTTATGTGCACAACATGGCTTTGCATATTTGGATGCGAATTCATACACAATTTTATTTGTTTATTTATTTTTAATATATATTTATATATTTGCTTCAGGCTGTGTTACATGGACTCTTCTATTTCCCCCACAATACCCGTGTCCACCGGATATGACATGGATAAGGGTGTGGGATATGTGTCCGACGCTCGTACCCAATTTAGACACTCAGATCCTTTAATTTGTGACAATACGTGAAGAAAAAGAAACTTGCATTTGTTAGTAAAGCAATATTTTTAGGCTCCCACATGAATTAGATATAGAAATTTCATATTTTTTTCTAAATCATATTTAATTTCTAATATATTTCTACATAATTTAAATCATCTCATCCGAGAATATTATATAATATGCAATATATATGTGCATATGACGTGTCCTCGTATCCATATCCAATTTTGGATACATACCCCAAGATCCTAAGATTTAAATTTATGAAGGTCTGACGTTTGGATACACACCCGCACCCGACACTCGTACCCGAGTCCATGTAACATAGGCTTCAGGTGGCTTTGATAAACGCCTGAGAGAGAATGTCGAATATTTGGAGGAATTAAAAAACTTAGCTGAAAGGGAAGGAGTGTCTCACCAGGTTAAGTTCATGACATCTTGATGAGTGTAGAACGAACATTTCGGAATTGTACCCTTGGAGGCAATGGCATCTCATAAACCTGTAATTGGCTGCAACAGCGGGGGTCCCATTGAGACAATTAAGAACGGCGTGACGGGGTTTCTTTGTGACCCCAGTCCGCAAGAGTTCTCGTTGGTCATGTCAAAGTTCATCCAGGACCCCCAGATGGCAGAGAGAATGGGTGCAGAAGCTCGGCAACATGTCATCGAGTCATTTTCGACCAAGATATTTGGTCAACATTTGAATCAAATTCTTGTTGATATAGCTCTGGGGAAGAGGGATTGAGAGTATCTAAAGTGCTTCAAAGATTATGCCTTCTCTTTTGGTTGACTTGCCAGATTTATGGAAACAATGGGTGCAAGATTGTCCTCGGATTAACTCCTTGTCCTTGGGAGTAATTATTTTGTCTTCCCGAAATACCAGATTAGTATGTTGTTTTCATTGGACAGCTAAATGTGAAACTACAGATGGGAAACAGGGACTCTCAAGCTCAAGACTTTTATACCTTGTTTGTCCTTTAACATTGACATATAAATTACATTTTTTTACAATGCTGAACATTATTAGATTCTTCTCACTTGTAAGCTAACCTGTCTATCCAAGTGATGACATTGTTGCCCTATCAATGAATGCAACATAGTACTCTCTATTTCTTTCTTTCTTTTCCTTTTTCTTTTTTTTCTTTTTTTTTTTTTAATTTTATACTATACCATCGCTGGTTGAGGTGGGAGATAATTGAAAAATAATAATTTTTTTAGCAATTTAATTCGAAATTAAAGTAGAATTCAACTGCCGGTTGAGGTGGATCCAAGTGGGGTTATAGTCTTTTAAGTGAAAAGATTACAATATGTAAATATAATAAGTCGAAACTATTGAGTTGTTAATGAGAAATTGTGTCATAAAGTGAGTATCAATAGAAGTTGAGCTTAGGCCTAGGCCTAGCCCTGGACTTGAACTTGGACATGGACTTAGACTTATCTTAGTCTTAGTCTTAGTCTGGACTGGCCTAGGCTTGTGTATGTGAATGTGTTGGACTTAGTCTTGGGTATGGGCTAGGTTGTGCTATGCTGAGTTGGGCTGGGTTGGGCTTGTCTTGTCTTGTCTTGTGCATATGTTTTAAACTGGGTTTGGATTGGATTGGATTGTGATCAAACACTCGTATTCGTTTTGCGACCAATCTAGTTGGATTATTCAAATAGTATTATATATATTTATTTTTATATATAATGCAAGGGAATTTTTAACTTTTGTAACTATAGCCCTAATGGCTAAAGTTGATGGCATTAGTTAATGGCATTTAATGGTCCTTGTGAAGATAACTTTCATGGCTAGAGACTCCTTGAAGTCTTTCCATTCCAACTTAGTACGGTGATTTAGAGAGATTTTTTAGATGAAAAATAGAGATGGTGTTTTGAGATAATAAAGTTGTAGATGATTTTTACACCAAATTTTTTTTTTTCCTATCTTCTTTTTGCTAGCCCCTTCTTTGATTCTTGTTAGAGTGAGAAAGTGTTGTCATTGTCAAAATTCATTGCAGCTATTTAGAATGCGTTTCTGCTCTGGTTGGTTTCGATCGTTGTATCTTGGGAGATAGACGTCGGCGTACTTTCAGTATCCATCGAAGAGACAACGAATCTATTTTAAGGAAACTATGGTTACATATGATTCGGTTTGCATATCTTATTTTATTTTAGTTTATCATTTTATTTTAGCATGTGTTTGTTTTATATTTTTATTCATCAAATTGTAATATTTGGGTTTCAATTGTTCTTGTATTTTTAGTTCTATAGTTTTTTTTGTAACTCATTCTTTAATATAAAAATAAATCAGATAATTTTATTATTTTTATTTAATTTATTTTATATATTATTATAAAAAAAATACCAGCACTAAAGTCATGGCCACGTGGTGGTAGTTGTAGAATAACAGGGACATCAAATGGGGACAGGTCTCCGGTACAGAGGAGTTGGAGCTCTGACTATTCATAAGAAATTGAATAATTGAGAGAATTTAGAGAGATTTTTTGGATGAAAAATGGAGATGGCGTTTTGAGATAATAAAGTTATAGATGATTTTTACACTAATTTTTTTTTTCCTATCTTCTTTTTGCTAGCCCCTTCTTTGATTTTTGTTAGAGTGAGAGAGTGCTGCCATTGTCAAAGTTCATTGTAGCTATTTAGAATGCGTTTTTGCTCTGGTTGGTTTCGATCGTTCTATCTTAGGAGATAGACGTCAGCGTACTTTCAGTATCCATCGAAGAGACGACGAATCTATTTTAAGGAAACTATGGTTACATATGATTCGGTTTGCATATCTTATTTTATTTTAGTTTATCATTTTATTTTAGCATGTGTTTGTTTTATATTTTTATTTATCAAATTGTAATATTTGGGTTTCAATTGTTCTTGTATTTTTAGTTCTATAGTTTTTTATGTAATTCATTCTTTAATATAAAAATAAATCAGATTATTTCATTATTTTTATTTAATTTATTTTATATATTATTATAAAAAAATACCAACACTAAAGTCATGGCCATGTGGTGGTAGTTGTAGAATAACGGGGACATCAAATGGGGACATGCCTCCGGTACAGAGGAATTGGAGCTCTGACTATTCATAAGAAATTGAATAATTGAGGGGCCATAAAGGAATGACAAAACATGCGAGGAAATAGAAATTGGAGGGGTTATTGTTAGAGGGAATTATGGTTCATTGTGAGTTGGCAAAATATATTGTTGGATAGCAGTAATATTAGAAATATGTAGGCCATGTTTGTTTGACTCTTTAAAGAAATTAAACTAATAATTTGTGAGACCTACTTAAATCTTTAATTAAAGACATGAATGAGAAAATTAACTATTTCTTTAGACTAGTAATAGAGTAACTTGTCATCAGTGAATTGAATGATTAAATCACTAATTGTATGAGAGGCTTGGAGTCCGATACTTTGGACCCAACTCTATTAACTCTTTTCTCAATCAGTGCATTAATTTTATTTTTATTTTTATTTTTATTGGGGGGAACACCAAACCAAACTTTACGATTAAGGAGGAAAATCAGAACTAGAAAAAGAACAGTTCAAAAAAAAAAAGAAAAAAAAAAGAAAAAAAAACAAACTAGCAAAGAAACAAGCATAACAGAAGAGAGATAACCCACTTAGAGTGTAAGGATTTGGCTGCTGGAGCTTTTGCATTAATTTGAATGGTTGAATTGAGGAATCTAAATCTATGGTTTCTTTTTTGAGAGGAAGCTAAATCTATTGTTAATAATGATTATATTTAGAGTGAATTATAAATATACTTCTAAAATTTGTTTAAAATATGATTTATTTTCTTTGATTTTAGAAATTACATTCTACCTTTTGAAGTTTTTAATTTCATAATAAATGACTAATTTTATTAATAAAATCATGAAGTCAATTAACAATTTTTAATGATGTTAGAAATTTATTTCAATTAATAATTTAAGTAATTTTATCATTGTATAAGAGAGTGGTAAGGAATTTTTTTTTAATTAATTTTGTCAAATAAATTTTTTTAACAAGAGAGTATTTGTAATTTTTCAAATTACAGAAGACAATTCGTATTTTAAAAAATTCTAAAAGGTGTATTTGTAATTTATCCCTATATTTATATATCATAATATATTTATCATTTTATATGTAATTATTATGTTGGTTTAAAGTGGCTTATCTGTTACTAATATACTGATAGGATAATTCTATTATACACACCTACCAACCCTATGTATGTTTAGTTACACCATTTTTTTTATAGTTATGATTAATTTTCGTTTTTAATTATGACATTATTTTAAAATATTTAGTTATGATTTTTTTGTGTTTGATTATGATTTTTTTAATCTTTATTTTTATTTTTTAGTTATGGCTTAAAAAATATGAAATTATACTATTGTCTTTTGTACCATAGTCTTTCCTTGCTAATAACATTTGAAAAAGTAAACATTTTGGAGTTGTTTGGGATGAATTATGTAAGTTCACTTTTTGGATAAAAAAAAGTAAAGGAAAAAAAAGATTATGTTTGACTTTTTACAAAAAAAATATGTTTTAAAATATTGTATAAAATAACAAAATTATCGTATTACCTCTATGTCCTATGCGTACTGACAGTGACAATTGAAAGAACATTGGAAAAATACTTCATACCATTAATTTAACACCACTAATGCACCACTAATGACATGGCATCATGCAGACCATACTATTGATGTGATAGTTTGGCCTTTGATTTTTTTTTTGTTTCCTTACACTTGCCAGCTCATTAGTGGTGCTTTTGGAGCGGCTAATTTAGTACTCTATGTCAGAACTGGTACAGATTGCTTTGAAATGAGATGTGGGCAGGCATGCTTTAGAATATATATCTATATAATAAAGCATGATGATTTTTGAATTTTTCCTACATACATTTGTCTATTAGGACATTTTGACGGCTTAGATCTATTTAAATTATAAAACAACGGTTGAGATATATTTTTCAAAAAATATCCTATATGTACATTTTTTATTTTCCCGCTTCTCTCTCTTACTTTTTTCTTTTCTCACCCATCCTTCTATAATCCCATGATCCCACCTTCCTCTCTCTTTTCCTTTTATTTTTTTTTAATTTTCTCCCATTTTTAATTTTCTCTATCTATTTTTTTTTATTTTCTCTTTTTTGTTCATTTATTTTTATTTATATTATATGAAAAAAGTTTACGATCTCAGAATTAGGAGCCATATTTTACTTTGTGTAATGGAGATTAAATTAATGAATTTTATAGTCCACAAATTAAATGAATTTAAACAATTAATTATTATTTTTAAATATATTAAATACCTGATAGACTTCATAAACTTAGACCTTATTTGAATCTTCAACATATTTTAATAAAATAAGATGGTTTTTGAATCGTCAACATATTTTTGTCCTATTAAGACATTTGGATGACTCAGATCTGTTCAAATTATAAAGCAATGGCTTAGTTATATTTTCTCAAAAAATATCTTACATATACATTTTATACTTTCTCACTTCTCTCTCTCTTACTTTTTTCTTTTTTCACCCATCCTTTCATGATCTCATGATCCCACTTTTTCTCTCCTTTTTCTTTTTATTTTTTATTTTTATTTTCTCCCCTTTTTATTTTTCTCTCTATTTGTTTATTTTTTTATTTTCTCCTTTTTGCTCAATTTATTTTACTCATATTTCCATAGAATATATGTATGCCTGTAATATACTAGGACATTATGAGTATACATACAATTTTCATATAATTATATAAGCAAAAACAATATTATATGTATACCCGTAGAAATTGTATGCATGTCAAACATATCTATCTATCTAGCTATATGTTACATAAGCAAGAGCAAGTTTTTGTGAGGAGTTTTGTGAGAATTCTAAAATTTTATAATAAATTTGTAATTTTATCAAATTAAAAAATAAATTTAAATAGTGTTGGGATTATTTACATCGTGCCTTCAGGCACAGGCACGGGCACGGGCACGGGCACGGGCACGGGCACGGGCATACCCTAGTATATATATATAGGATGAGACTTCCCTCTAGTCCTTTATCAGATTGGATGGTACTATTGGGCCTGTAGGGGTCAACCACGAGTCCCGTTTTGATAATTCGAACAAATCAATGTGTAGAACTCGTTGAATACTATATGCCTGTAAAAAATCACGTTGATCGGATATCGATAGTTATGCGATCAAATCAATTTTGTATAAAAAAAAAAAATGGACGGTGAAAAATAAACTACCTACAAAAATCTGATTTAATCACATAGCTATCGATATCCAATCAATGTGATTTTTTACAGACATATATAGTACTCAACGATTTCTACATATTGAACGATTCGGATTATCGAAATGGAACCCGTTGTGGACTCTCACGGGCCCAACAATACCCTCCAATCCGATAAAAAGATGGAGGTAAGCGTCATCCATATATATATATATATATATAATTTTTGTTTTTTTAACATATTTCTGTTCACATGTGAGTTTGTACCATCATTTCATTACAAATTTAGCTTGTGTACTTTTCTTTTTTTTTTTAACATGTTCCTATTCACACGTGAGTTTCTGCCATCATGTCATTACAAATTTAGCTTGTGTACTTTTTTTTTTTTTTTTTTTTTTTTTTTTTTTTTTTTGATGAATAGTGATAACTTTTTAATTTTTTTAATAACTTTTTGACTTTTATCTTTTATAGACTATCCCAAACAAGCACCTTATAATATACAAATAAAATTATTATAATATTTATTGACCTATTATTCATCAACTCATTCATTAGTCACCAACCACCATCAACTAACATCAAAATATATGTTTGGTAAAAAAATTCATTATACCCAAGCTTCAAATCCCATGTACCAATATCTGTTCCCATCATCTGTACCATTTTTCTCCGATTGTTATTGTGTTCAGCAATCCTAATGTCACTGCATAAGATATTGAAATTTGAAATTTCTTCTCTTTCTATATCATCAATCCGTCTATCCTACATATAAAGATAACACCTTTATTAGTGTCCTAAAACCTCCCCTATCATTAATTCCAAATGAAAGCAATGGAGAGAGATTGTGTACACGCCACTGGAATATGAAATTATTTTTAAAAATGTCACCATGTCTGAGGATAAAGAGAATCGGAATGATTTGGCCATTAATGATTATTGTATTATCAATTAGAAAATGTATATTCAAAAATAATTTTTATAAGTAGATATGTTATTAGCCTTTTCTTCACCCAAGTGCATGTTATATAAATATTTTTGTAATGTATAAATTAATAAAATATAAATTTATTTATGTAATCTGTTGATAAAATAAAAATTTAAAATCTATGCAACAATTATTAATTTTTTTTAAAAATAATTTCATACGCATGTACATTCACATAAATAATTCAAATAAAAATTTTGAATTATTATTATTTAAAAAAAAAGAGCAAATTATACTAAAGGTCTCTATAGTTTGGCACTTGGGTCCCTGACTTTTCAATTGTGACACATTTGACCCTGAATTTTGAATCTTGTTCCAAATAAGGACAATTGAATATACCATTGCTCAATTTCAAGGGCAAATTCGTTAATTTGATAAAATATAAACTAATTTGATAAAAATAAATGTCAAAAATTATTTTAAATTTTTAAAAATTATTTCTACCCACCAATGATAAAATTATGTGAAATTGATAAATATGTTACACATTTATTTCACCAAATTAATTTTTATTATGTGTTTGGATGATAATCATGTAATGAGAAGTTGTTTTTATTTTTATTAAATTAGTTTTCATTTTTCAAAAGTCAAATATGGCGACAATTTTGATATCATTATTAAACCAATTCATTAAATCAAAAAAATTCAAAACTAAAAACATTTCATATATTAAATATATCGATTACACATTAAAAGCCTAACAACCACCCATTACATGATCATCATTCAAATACATAATAAAAATTAATTTAGTAAAATAAATAAATAAACGTGTAAAAGATTTATCAATTTTACATAATTTTATCTCCGGTGGGTAGAACTAATTTTTAAAAATTCAAAAATATTTTTTTGACATTTATTTTTGTCAAATTAATTTATATTTTATCAAATTGACGATTTTGTCCTTGAAATTGAGCAATGGTATCTTCAATTGTCTTTATTTGGAACAAGATCAAAATTCCGGGTCAAATGTGTCAAATTGAAAAGTCAGAAACTAAAGTGTCACAAACCCTAAATTATAGGGACTGTTAGTATAATTTGCTCTTAAAAAAATCATTGGGTTGGTTTGGCATAAACTATAAAAAGTCAACCTTCGTTTGGGAAGTGCAAACTTGGGTTTTTTTTGGCTATTTTAGCCACAAAAAATAAAATGGGTTTTTTTGCTTAATAAGACAAAACATTACATCAAACCCATGATCATTACATTATTTCTCTCACAAAAAGCCAAAAGCCCTTTCCAAACCAGGCTTTTTAGCCCCAGGTTAAAATAACCAAAAAAGTTAAAAAGCCAAAAAGTCAACCCACTTTCCAAACGAATCAAAAAGTCAAAAAGTTATCAAAAAAGGCAAAAAGCCCATACTATTTGGGAGAAGCTTATGGGGGAAGCCTAGAGAACAAAATTATTATTTTGCCCTTGCCTCCTAGAAGGCAAAATTATGTTTTGCCCTCTGAATTCAATAGCCCAAAAGTCAAGACAAAAAGTCAATGACATAGAATGGTCATTTTGCTTTTATTATAATATTTTATTACACATCTTTTTGTAAAAAGTCAAAAAATTATTCTAAACATACATATTTTTTTCTCTACTTTTTTAATTAAAATTCAAAAAGTACACTTATATAGCACATTTCAAACAATCACTATTATGTGAAGTCTGTTGATGGTGTTGACAAAAATATGTCTCATATTTTGAGTTTTTCTAAAATACCCTTATAATAGTTATTTTTTTGAAAAAATTATATAATAAAATGAATGGGGCTTGAACCCATGAGATTGGATCTTTAACACTTTAACAATATATAACAACAAATATATTTTAAATCAATATTTTTTTTTTTTTGAGCACAAATCAAAGTTTTAAATCAATATTAAAATTTATATCTTACACACACGATGGGAGCACACTTATGGAATGGGTAAACCCTGTGTATATATATATATATATATATATATGAACTGGGTGGTTACACTTTTGATTAAAAAAAAAAAAATTATTCTACATTTTGTTATCGCCATATGCCAGACAAGCCTGTTGTTTTGTTATTGCCACAGGCCAGACAAGCCTGTTGTTTTGCCAAAAAAATATTGAGATCAAAACTTCTAAAATTTCAATAATTCCAAATTGGGTTTGGCGGTTCAGTACAAGATCGGACTAGATCGTGCTGTTGGATTCATGGGAATTTACCACGGGTCCTGTTTTGATAATTCGAATTGTTTAATATGTTGAAATCATCAAGTACTATATACCTGTAAAAAATCACGTTGATTGGATATCGATAGCTATGTGATCAAATAGTTTTTTGTCAACCGTTAATTTATTCACTGTCTATTTTTTTTTATACAAAACTAATTTGATCACATAGCTATCGATATCCGATTAATGTGACTTTTATAAATGTATAGTACTCGACGAGTTCTACACATTAAACGGTTTAAATTATCAAAACAGAACCCGTAATAGACCTCCACGGACCTAACAACACGGTTCAGTCTGATCTTGGACTAGACCAAAGCCAAACCCTTCAAAATTTATCTGTCATAATAAAGTTTGAAGTATGGAGGTAAACCCAAATATAAAAGAGAGAAGTTGTCTATGTGGTTGATAGAAATCCAGCTCTAAAAAAAATTCAAACTAGTTATATTCATCATCAGTGACTTTGACAAATTTCCCTAATTAATATATTGAGCTACACCTAGATGAATATTTTTTAATGTCTCCAGTATTTTTAAAGTGGTAAGGTCATGACCAAGTGGTGGTAATCGTAGAATAATCGGGACATAAGATAAGAACAGACCTCCGATACAGAGGAACTGGAGCTCTGATTATCCATAAGAAATTGAGTAATTGAGGGGTCAAAAAGGAATGACAAAACAAGAGAGGAAATAAAAATCGGATAGTCATTGTCAGAGAGAATTATGGTTCAGTATGAGTTGGCAAAACATATTATTGGATAACAATAATATTAGGAATACATAAATTATATTTGTTTGGCTCTTTGGATAGGAAAATTAGATTAATAATTTGTGAGACTCACCTAAAAAGTGTTTGGTTGGAGACATGAGCGAGGAGATTAACTATCTCCTTAAACTAGTAATTCTCACATTGGCAAGGCTATCAATCCCATGGGAGGGTGGGATTATAAACTAAGGGGATTGTTGTATTTTTAAATAATTTTTAAGCAAAATATATATTTTTTAGAACAAAAAAAGTAATTATAATATTAAAAAATGCTAAAAATTAAAAAATATTAATTTTTTATATTAATACTATCTATAGTGTTATTAATTCGGTAATATACAAATAAACATCCTTTATTTTACATGTCTAACATATAACACTACACTAAGCTTCATTTGGGATGTGGTTTGCCCTTTTTGTTATTTTAGCTTGGGGCTAAAAAGTCTCGTTTGGAATGAACTTTTTGACTTTTTAATTTTTGTGAGAAAAAAATAAAATGATTATAGTTTAGATGTGATATTTTTTAGCTTGGAATTAAAAAATATATTTTATCTATTTGTAATTATTTTAGTCCCAACACACCCCAATCCATCATGTCAAACCAATATTAATAATCTCATCACTCAATCTTATCGTATTTTTAATGCCTTTCATCCTATAAAATCAAACAAAATGTGGCCATATAGACTCTCATAAAAGATAAGTATCACTATGAGTGGTACATCATATGAGTCATAGATATATGTATCTATTTTGTATTTGGATCCTCCTTGTGCTAGGTCCTATTTGTTTCACTAGATATAAAAATAATGGATATAATATGATATGAGATTTAGCCAAGATATATAATGAATATGATATATGTATTGGATAATATATCTCCCAATTCATATTTGTTGACTTGATATATAAGATTGAATATGTATTATCTATGTTTGTTTTACAAAATATAATGTGGGATATAAATAAGTAATTTCTAAGATTGCCCTCATAATATATTTTAAATACCCATATTGAAACTAATGCAAATAAACAAATTAAAAATTCAGAACTAATGCAAATAAACAAATTAAAAATTCATATTATTTTTTATTAGAACAAATTAAATATTCATATTAAATTCAATAATTTTTCCAAACAAAAAATAAATTATATTATATTAATGTCAACCTGATAATAATAAAAAAAATTATATTATATGAAATTCAAAAATTATATTAAATTAAATTCAATAATATTATATTATATTAAATTCAATAATATTAAATTAAATTCAATAATTATTAAATTCAAAAATTATATTATATTATATTAGATAGACAAGAGAGTAAATTAGACTTTTTAAATCATATCCCAACCTATAGGATATGATATAATAAGGGGGGATAATGGTATTATATATCCTCTAATTTTGAAGGATATAAAATCCCATAATATATTATATCCTCTTTAAAAACAATTATAAACATGAGATATATGAATCCCATAATGGGTTGTTTGGGGTGTCCTAAATAAGTGCACTTTTTGTCTTTTTAGACTAAAAAGTTAAGGGAAAAAATATGGATGTTTGGGTTAACTTTTTGACTTTTCATGAAAAAATGTGTAATAAAAAATTGTAAAAATTGATTTGTAGAGAAAAATTAGAATTGAGAGTTGTGCAACCGTAATTGTTGACTTTTGGTGAATAATATTAACTTTTTAACTTTTTAAGTAACTTTTTTACTTTTTTATTTTTTTTTACATACCTCAAACTTGGCCATAATATCCAATCCTATCCCTTATATCATCGTGAAATCATACAGGGACTTAGACCTTTTCTATTGGATAGTGGGAAGACTTTTTGAAAGGAAAAAAAGTCACTGAAAGTGGTTTTCTTCGGTTAAAAGATGAATTTGTCGTTTTGTGATTATCTAATTATATATATAATTTGTATTATTTAAAATTACTTATATTTTTTTTATTTATTTTTAGAAAAATTATTTATAAATCATATTTGGAAAACTTATTTAATGTAAAATCTTATGAATATTCTTTCAGAGTTTCAAATCCTATTTAAATAAAAATGTGTTCTATAAAGTCTCTTGAGTTGTAAATGAATAATATTAATGCACTATTATACGCTAATTTGTTTCCATATTGTACCTTATTTTCTCATTTATCATATCACGTTTGGGAAGGCTTTTAAGAAAGACAAATCTACTGACAACAGCCCTATGAGTTTTTCACCTTGATCACGAGATTCTAATGCATTTTCAAAATGTTGCTTAAATGGATGTGGATATGGTTGATGATATAATGAAGTTTGAGGGTTGTGTGTTGATTCCTTCGATAGATTTTGACTCTAATTAGTTGATGAGAAGAGTTTTTGTGTGTGTGTGTGTGTGTGTGTTGAAGTATGTTGCTATTTGTTGAAGTGTGGATTGTTCATCTTTAATAAGGCATTGACAATCTATTGCATTCATTGATAGACACACTTTGACCAATGTTCTGGTTGAATGTGTGTATTTAACTTTGTGATGTTTGATGCGTTTTGATATATTCGATGTGTGGGGTGGTGTGTATGGGTTCAATGGTTGGATTAGGGATATTCGGTTTTGGTTGTTAATTGGATGTAGAATGTGAACCACATCGTAGGATGACAATTGTACATTGGAACTTGGATGATCGTGTTACGATGTATGTTACATTTATTGTGTAACATTAATCTACATACACCATGTAGTAGATGACATTTGTGTGGTTGTTCGGTTGTATATGTGTTTGAATATGTATCGTGTCTTTGTTGTAATCAGTGTTTATATACATATCACAGTACGTTGCGCAAAATTATTGGGAATTTGAATTTGTAATTGAATGTGGATTAAATCCCATTACTCGATATTGAAGTTACGCTGAGTTGGGACTGATGGTGGTTCAATACATGGGTTGGGTTAGAATGTTACATGTTACATTTAGGAGATTATATTATTCATAATTCAACGATAGAGTATTGAAATGTTACATTGGGTTTGTGATAAAAAAACATATGAGAATGTCACGTTAGGTTTGGGAATGTCACATTGTTTTGTGATGTTACATGTTACATTTATATTTTGAATTTTAAATTTTTAACCATATAGATATGATCACAATCTATAATAACATTGGATTTTCCATATATGGTATTACCATTAATCAAGTTATTTTGAATTTCATAGGCATATGAGAATGTCACATTGGGTTTGGGATGCTAAATGGTACATTTACGTTTTGAATTTTAAATTTCCAACCATATAGATATGATCACAATCTATGGTAACATTAGATTTTTCATATATGGTATTGCCATTAATTACATTATTTTGAATTTCAAATTTCTAACCATATAAATATGGTCACAATCTATGGTAACATTAGATTTTTCATATCTGATATTACCATTAATTAGGTTATTTTGAATTTCAAATTTCTAACCATATATAACATTGGATTTCTCACATATGGTATTATCATTAATCAGGTTATTAATTAATTAAGATTAAGAATAAATGTATCTATAAAAAAATCACAAGACATATTAAATTGTAAATTTTTTCATAGAGCCATATCTTATAAATCTTCCAAATAAAATTTATAAATAATTTACCCTTTTTACTTGTTACCAATCTTATTTTATATTCACATGTCATTTATGTAATTTGCTTTCTTCAAGAAACCACACTTTCCATTATAAAATGGGCTACCACTGCCACCATCTCTACCACTTCCATTCACTTGAATCATTTCCAAACTTGAACAAAGCTAACAACAATGGATGCTGTTAAAATTACAGGAGATAAGTACAGATCTTTTTTGCATGATGAAGAAACTCAGAAGAACACTCATTGGAGACATGGTGGCCCTCCCACCTATGATATTGTCAATCAGCTCTTTGAACAAGGCCGAACCAAGGTATTCTCTTCATTATTGTCTCTTCTCTCTCTCCCTCTCTCTCTCTAACTTGATTGGTTTGTAGGAATGGCCAAAAGGATCACTGGAAGAGACAGTTCAGAATGCTATAAAGTCCTGGGAAATGGAAGTCTCTCACAAGACTCGCATACAGGACTTGAAGACCGTAAACCCTGAGAAATTCAAGCTCATCGTTAATGGTAAAGCTAATAAAAAAGCCACAGTTGTTCAATCTCTTCTTCTTTAATTTTTCTGTTGAATTTAATTAAATCACGTTAAGTAATCCTTGTGTATACATGATGGGTTTTCAAATATCAGCCAATACGGACCAATATGTGTATTGAACTTTTGTCCTTTTGATACTGATATACCCAATTTATTGATTGGGATGAAAATTACATGTATATCGGTTGATTCGCACTGATATGAACGGTTCACAGTCGACATACCCGATTCCGTTGCTATAAATATCTTTTTTGCAATGGATGATTTTAAATAACTAACGATTGTTACACTTGATGCCCGATACATATGTCTACATAGTAATTAGAACTATTTTTTGGGTGAATAGACAATTAGAACTATGGTATAGTATACAACTCGGGATTAAACAACCCTTATCTAAAAAATGTATTGACTTTGTCTAAAGTTGTGGATTCTATAGATCAATAATGAGTTATGTTTTGTATCAACAAAACCGGACTCAAAGGCAAGGGTGTCACATGAAATCACACCATGTAGATCAAGGGAAAAGGGTTTATCATCAATCCGCCAATTGCTAAATTTAAGTGTAAAATTGATATAATTAAAAAAATAAATTTAGGATTTGACTCTTATAACAAAATGAATTTTTTATTTTTAATTTTGTTAATTTAAATCATAATCTTTTAATTTATTTTTAATCTAAACCATCAATATATTTTCATTAAGTAAAATTGATGAAAAAAAAAAAATTAACCATTAAACTCAATGTAATTGTACATAACTGTCTAAAATAATCTAATCAAATAGTCTCTACTACTGCAATATAGATTTGTGGCAACTCATGGAATATTACCATTATTACTAATATTTAGATATCATGAGATAGTAACATGATTAAATTCAATTAATTTTTCAAATGGAATATGTATATTATAACTTGATATGTGCAAAATAGTAATATATAGAATTTCTTTTTAATATAAATTTAACAGGAAGAGAGGGATTATCAGCAGAAGAAGTTGTGAGGCTTGGGACCTACAATGCATTGTTAAAGAATGATCTACCGGAAGTGTTTAAGTATTACAAAGCAGAGGAAGAGAGCTTTGAATCGTCGCATGATGTTTTTTTATCTGCTTTTCCTCGTGGGTTTGCTTGGGAGGTGATAAGTGTTCATTCTGGACCACCTCTGATTGCTTTCAAGTTCAGGCATTGGGGCTTCTTTGAGGGTCCTTACAAAGGTCATGCTCCTACTGGTGAGATGGTTGAGTTCTGTGGAATGGGACTTCTCAAGGTACTCCTCTCTCTCTCTCTCTCTCTCTCTCTCTCTCAAAATTGGGCCTATAATGACCAACTTGTTCTCTCCTAAAAAAATGATAAATTGTCCAATAAATTTGACCTACGATGATCAGTTTATTCCTAGTTAAGATGATCGCGTGTCCCCTATTTTATTAGGTGGGCATATATATGGTCATGAAGTAGGCTAGACTTACAGATAACTTCTCCTTCAAAATTAAAAGAGCAGTGTTGAAAGGAATTACATACTTTTTAATCCAAAATGATATGGCAACTTTTAGATCTTATCTATCTATTAATTTTACCATATAGAGCCAACCTTTTAGTTCGTGCATATGAGTATTTGATAAAATTGTCAAATCTAACTCATTTAAAAACAAAAATTCTAGTTACTTTAAGGGTAAAGTGGCAACAGATTCTAATAATTTGATTTAATTTTTATTAAGTCCTATTGAAAGTTAGTCATAGTAAAATTATCGTCAAAAATAATTTTTTGTAACGATTTTTTTGCATATCGCTAAAAATTAATAATTAGTGACTTTTTTTGTCATGATTTTTATAAATTGTCACTAAAATTTACAATTAGTGACGTTTTTCTGTGACAAATTTTTAAAATTGTCGCTGAAAGTTGAAAATTAGTGACAATTTTTTGTAACGATTTTTTTAAATTGTCGCTAAAACTTATAGTTAGTGACATTTTTTCTGACAAAAATTTTAAATTATCGTTGAAAATTAACAATCAGTGACTTTTTTAATAGTATTTGATAACAAATGTCATTAATTATCACAAGAGTTATTGAATAATAAATCCACCTATTAGGACTTAGAAGTTAATAATAACCCTTACTTTAAAAACAAACTCATTAATGTAATTTTTCTTTTGAAGATTGCTACCACTTTATACTGACATAAAGTTTTGTATAAATTTCTTGTTTGTAAATCATTTTCCAAATCAAAAACCAGTAAAGTACTTATCACACAATAAATGGTGATTATCCTTAAAAAAAAAAGAATTATGCACTCATGTTTTATATGGAGTGCTACTTTCGGGTGTTGCTAAGTACACTCATAAAAAATTTGCACTAAACACCTTTTTATTATGACAACCAACTTGTTTATCGCGATTGTTAAATACACACAGGTTGAGATGTGACTCAATTATTAGGCCACTTAAATTGTTGCTTAAAGTCTGTAGGAAAATTTTAAATAAATCTTATTATTGAAAGTCCCAACTTTTCAAAAATTTAGTTAAATAAGACCTCATATTGAAATTTAGTCTAAGGATTCCAGAAATCCTGAGCCACTATTACAAACTCATCATAGAATTTCAAGTCTGACTAGTTTGACACAATTGAGAAAATTTATAAAAAAAATACATCTAGACACTCGCTAAGACAATGAGGATCTCTATTTAAAGGAGGTCAATCATACTTTAAATTAAATTCATTACACTGTTTAATAATAATAAAAAGAAAAATGTTTAATAACTCAAATTGAACTATCCCAAATGGCTCGAATCACTATTCACCGGTCGATCGGTCGGACGACTGGATGAAACTTGTTTATCGCGATAGTCACTTTATACCGCAACTGTCTGTCTTTTTACCGGACGACCAGATAGATGATTGGCAAGATAAAATTCAAAACATTCGGACCAAGCTCAAATTCGAGTTATGCAGCAGAGCTCTAATAAAAATGTGTATTCCATATCCTCATTTTATGTTACCTCTCTATGCAGGTTGATGAATCTCTAAAGGCAGAATATGTTGAACTTTACTTTGATCCAGGGGAGTTGTTTAGTGGGCTACTCAAGGGACCCGCAACTTCTGAATCTCAACCCGAGCAACTCGAATCATCTACTCGCTGCCCGTTTCAAAAATAAATTGACATGTTTGTTGCAGTTTATTTTTATTTTTTTTTAATATTTTGAAAATTTGTACTAGACTATTTGTTGTCACTTCTCTTTACAACTGATGTTTTAATAAATAATTTAAATAAATACTGAAAAGATTGATAATTTAAAATATGATAAATTACAAATATACCTCCTGAGGTTTGTTTAAAATACGAATTGTCCCCTGTAATTTGAAAAATTACAAATACCTTCCTGTCAGATTTTTTTATTTAATAGAATTAATTGAAAGAGTGAAATTTCTAACTGTTCACCTATACAATAATAAAATTATTTGAATTATTAATTGAAATAAAATTTAACATTATTAAAAACTGTTAATTAACTTGATGGTTTATTAATAAAGGGATCTATTGGTTATGAAATTAGAAACCTGAGGGACATAATATAACTTTTAGAATCACAGAGAGTAATTTGTAATTTAAGTAAATATCAAGGGATGTGTTTGTAATTTACCCTTTAAAAAAAGTTGCAAATATGTTTGGGGTAATATTTCATAATCTGTATAAAAAAATAAAAAATAAAAAAATTTAAACTTGTCTGGTAAAAAAAGTGGACACATCACTTTTTTTTTTTTTATACCAATAGGTCCTATTTTTGAAATTTATTACCCATTAAGTCTCATTGATAAATTTATCATGTGATAAACTTATCAGCCTCTCTTATTTTTATGAATAAAATGATAAATTTAACAGTCTGAACCTATAAGTAAATAAGTTTAATTAATAAGACTGATTAGTAAGTGTTCCTTGGTAATTTACCAACAAAAAAAATCAATCAGTCCTATTAAATAGACTTGTTTATGTATTGGTCCTGATTGATAAATTTATTATTGTAAATTTATTTATAAAAATAAGGAAGACTAATAAATTTATCAATAAGATTTAATGGACAATAAGTCCTAAAAATACGACATATTGATAATTTACCTTTTTTTGAATTTTTATTTTTGTTGTGCAAATAAGCCGGGCTTAAAAATTATAATTAACATAAAAAAGATGTATCTTCTTCTCCATGCGTATTCAAAGGTTTCAAATAAGTTAAAAAAGCTATAAATTATAATTTATGAAAATCTCATTTTTTGGGTCAAAAGAAACTGAAAAGGTTAAATAAATTAAAATAAAACCAAATCCTATTAATTAACTACTTTTTTAATTAGTATAATGACTCATTAACTGAATTTGAGCTCATTTGAATTACACCACCTATACGTCCTCTCGAACGATCAACGCCACCTCGTCAATCATAACTACCACTCTTGTCGATCGATGTATCAACTGGCATTCGCCCGAATGGTCGGCATCCTATGGAATGATTAGCTAGACAACTACTTGAACAACTGATATGCACCAATCCAGATAATTTGGACAAATTCAAATTCAATAGATATAATAGATTTAACAATGCTCTTTTAATTAAATAATTGAATAAATTAATTTATAAGTACTATCAAAACCGTCGGAATCAACATTTAGCAGAAAAAGATTTATATGAGATTTGCTTGTGTTTTTATTTAACATATTTGACCCAACTAATAAGAAATTTAAGGGTTAATTACGCAAAAAAAAAAATGTTAAAATTTTATGTGTTTTTTATTTTAAACACTAGTGTTTTAATTTTGACACATCTCCTTTTAGAGTTCCATCCGTATTTCAATTTATCCCCTCCGTCCATCCCCGTCTGTAGAGGGTTTAAAGTGAAAAATACTGAGGTTTAAAGTGAAAAATATGTGAAACCTTAAAATTTATTTTGTAATTAACCCTTTCATTTTTAGTGATTTTAATTTTTAAAAAATGGTTAATTATACAAAACAAAAACAAAAAAAACCAAGAGTTCATGCATTTTTCATTTTAAATTTTAGTATTTTTCACTTTAAACTCCCTCAGTTACCTTACATGGACGGAGGGAGTAAATTAAAATACGAATAGAATTTTAAAGTTTAATTTATCAAAATTAAAATATTAAGATTTAAATTAAAAAATACATAAAATCTTAAAGTTTTTTTTTAATTAACCTTGAAATTTAACTTCGGAATATGCCCCAAATATACCATCGTCATTTTTATCCAATTCTTGCAAGAAACAAATATTGGAATACTATAAAATTACAATAAATAAATATAATTTGTGATAGAATAAAGTGGATCAAAGAAATCCCACTTTTTATTATTTATTTTTAAAGAGATTCAATCCTTCTGCAACTAGTAAAATTTAAAAAATCTAATACATATTAGGTTCTCTTATCGTGTACATTCTTTTAGGGTGCGTATCATATATACTCCTTTCACAATTTTATAACATTAATTACAAAATACATAACACTGTTACAAATTAATGTATTAAAATATCTAAAATTTTATGATTAATATTACAAAAATTTGTAACTTGATTGTAATATTTTTTATTACATCAATTTATAATAAAATTATATATTTTATAATTGATATTTTTATAATAAAAATACACATTTTAGGGTGCATACTGAATGCACCCTAAAGTAATATTTTCCTACATATTATGCTCTCTCCTTTGACTACTAACTTATTTATATGTACTCATTTTTTTAATATTTTTCTAACAAAAATATTACTGCTGTCAATTTATTAATGAGTTTTGCTATATCTTCTCGTTTCATTACTTACAATTACATTTTTAACAAGGTAGAGAATAATTTTAAAAATAAAAAAAAGAATTTAAAAAAATTAATTGATTGATATTATTTGCTATCTTATTAAAGATGAGATTGACAGTAATAAGATGGGTGAATGAAACATTTTACATTTTTCGTATTAATACATTATTCATAGTTGTTGAATGATCCAAATCATTAATTGAAAGGTAGGTGTGGAGCCTAATATTGGGCCCACTCCCTAGCTCTCTCGTATTTTTTTAATTTTTTATAAAAAAAAAATATGTAAAAAAAATAAGAAAAGTGAGTAGAAAAGTAAAAGAGGAAATATTAATAAATTTTAATTGATGTGATTTAAATAAGCATATTTATATTAAAAAAGTGTATTTTTTTAATACATGCTAAACATCTATCAAGGGATTGTTTGGAAAGTGTTAGATTAATATATTTTTTAATTTTTTTACAAAAAAACATAAAATATGAGTTAAATTTAAAATGATATAGTATAAAGATGATATAATTTAAATAAGATGATTGTGATACAAATAGAATAATGTGCTAAAATAACATCTATACTATATATTAAGTAAAAGGGAGTTTTTAACTCCAAGCCTTGTGGGAGTTCTAATCTCTTAATCTAAATTTCTTGATTTTTTGATTTAAAAAAAAAAATCTTAGCATTTATTAACTTCTCCCAACTCGCAAGTCTTACCCTCATAATAACACTTTAATGCATTAAGAACAAGTATAAAAAAAATTATTTGAAATCCAACACATATGAATTCCTTGAAAAGTCCCAACACATATGATTATTATCCCTCATAATAACACTTTAATATATTAAGAGCAAGTATAAAATTTTTTTCTTAAAAAGTCCAACACATATAATTATTATCAAAATATTAAACTTTAATATAATATAATAAAAAAAGACATTTAATTGTTTAAAAAGTTCAACACATATGATTATTATTAAAATATTAAACTTTAATATAATATAAAAAAAAAAAAAGACATTTAAAATTAAAAAAAAATATTTAAAAATTACACATATATAAATAATTATAAACACAATTTGTGCATAGTACGGATGATATGCTTGTATGTTATTATAACACATGTCAAACAAACATTAAATATTAAATGATTCAAATCATTCATTGGAAGAGAGATGCGGAGCCCAATACTGGGCCCCACTCCTAAGCAGCTCCCTGGTGTACTGAATTAAAATGTTGAATGATTCAAATTACTAATTGGAAGAGAGGTATCGAGCCCGATGCTGAGCCCCACTCCAAGCTCACTGGTGGACTGAATTAAATGGTTGAGTCAGGAGAAGTTAAAACATATTGTTCATGAGGTCCACCTTGTCTCGTATTGGAGATTATGACTGGATCATTCAGTCAGTCCGTAGACTTATTTTTGATTTTTTTTTAATAATTCAAATAATTTAATATATAAAATTTGTTGAGTATTAATTTTTATAAAAAATTACGTTGATCAGATATAGATAATAATTTAATCGGATCAGATTTCTGTTAACTGTTTATGTTTTTATCGTTCATTTTTTTTATACAAAATTGATCTGATCAAATAACTATCGATATCTAATCAAATAGTTATCGATATCCGATCAACTGATTTTTTACAAGGATATAGTACTTGACGAGTTCTATATGTTGACGATTCAGATTATCGAAACGGGACCCAAAAATGAACTCATGATCCGAACTGGACGATCCAATCTTGATTACCAACTGGAGACAAGCTGGACCGTATTAATAATGATATAATAGTTATATTTATAAATTATAATGTATTTATAAAATGTTAATAAATCTCAAATAATGATATTATGAATTATTTTATCTTTTATTTTATTTTATTTTATTTATGGATCCAAAGGTTTTATTCCTATGTGAATTACGTTAATGGTCAAGTATAAACGTGAGTGTGTTATGTGTCGAAGGGCAGATATGAATTTGTTCATAATATTGAAATTACTAAATGTAACATTTCAAAAAAAAAAAAAAAAAATTAGTGTACTTTTTCCAAACATAACACTCTAATGTAACACACTAAAAAACTCTTTAGTGTACCTTTTCTAACGTAAGACTCTAATTAACACACTAAAAAAATTCTTAGTATATATTTTTCAAATATAATAACTTAACATTTCAAAAAAATTCCTTAATGTGTTTTTTTTAAACGTTACACTCTAATTAATTTAACACACAAAAACTCATTAGTGTACTTTTCTCAAACGTAACAACGTAACATTCCAAAAAAACATTCTTAGTGTATTTTTTCCAAACGTAACACTCTAACCAACGTAACACCCACAAAAAATTTATTATTGTACTTTTTCCAAACATAACACTCTAATGTAATACTCTAATGTAATATCAGAAAATCACATTAATATAAATGTAGATTTCACTCTAAACAACTAAGGTTGCGTTTGGTAGAGTTTTGTAAATATGATTTGAGAGTATGAGTTGTATTTTGAGTTTGTGAGTTGTGGAATTATGATTTGAGTGTAGAAAATTTGTTTGGTTATGATTTTTGAATACAGTGTTGAATTGACTTTTGAATTGAGTGTGGAATTGAGTTTTGAAAGTTTGATTTGACATGTGAAGTAAGAAAATTTGTTTGGTTACGAGTTTTGGAAAGAGTTTTCAAAACTTAATTCAAATTATTATAACTCATAACAAAACACACTACTTTCACACTATTGAAAATTCTGATCAACACTCATAACCAAACTCTTTTTAAAATTCAATTAAAAAAAATTATTATTAACAAAAAATAACATTAATCAATTTTTTAATTGAAAATACTACAAACGAAATAATTTTTTTCAAAATAAATATTAAAAAAATTCAAATCATAAATATTGAAATAATCTAAAAAATTTAATAAGTAAAAAATTAAAATAAATATTCAAAAAATTTAAATCGTAAAAATTTAAATAATTTAAATATTCAAAAGTTTTAATTTAAAAACAACTCTACACTCAAATCGTAACTAAACACATAAAACAAAACTCAATTAAGAAATTATTTTTAAAACTCATAACCAAACGCATAACTCGAAACTCCATACTACTTTCACAACTCTACACTCAAATCGTAACCAAATACATAACAAAAAAAATTAAAATATTTAAAAATATTTTTATAAAATAGAGTTTGAATTTATTTTTATAAAATATTTTAAAATTAAAAAAATTAAAATCGTAATATTTTGAAATTAAAATATTTAAAAATATTCAAAAAATTAAAAAATTAAAAAAATCATAACATATTTAAATATTAAAATATTTAAAATCTTAACAAGATTAAAATATTGATTTGAATTGAGTTTCGAAAAGAGTTTTGAATTATGTGTTTGGTTATGAGTTTTGAAAAGTAATGATTATGTTCTGAATTAAGTTTTGAGAAATGAGTATAGAATTATGATTTGAAAGCGCTAAACAAACAACACACTCAAATCAATTGGTAAAATTATATTTTGAGAGGCTTACCAAACGGAGCCTAACCCTTTAGCCACTAATCCCCATAAAAAGACCCTTTCACAACTCACCTTTCTATTCTCATCCCAAAAATGAATCAGAAAATTAGAAAAATGAATCATAAAAAGGCATTCACTTAAACTCAAATGGCATCAAATCAATTAAATACAACTTTTCAAAAATAAAAAAGACTAATTGGTTTATAAAAAACTCTGAGGACTAAATGGATTAACATTCTCCCATATAGGATTTATAGATAAATTTTCCTTTATCATTTTATGTGTAATGAGAAGTGTTAGAGAGTTACAATTTAAACTCTTATATCCATCTATAATGATGTGATAAGGAAGATAAGATATATACAATTGATTGTGTGGTAAATCAAATGTTAACATATATCTTGCAACATCATTGTGGATCAAATTATGAAATATTTTTTTTTTGTGAGTCTTAAACATTTTACTAAATATTATCGTTGTAATATTATTGATCTATTATGAGAAATTTATTAGAAAATTCTCTTTCAGGTACTTGTATCCCAATTAGTCCATAACATATTCTTGTATTCTAATAAATCCTATTATTTAGATATTTGATCTACCAAATCCTAATTATCATATTTAAGATATTTTATAGGCAATTTTACTTTTACAAATATTTTTTGGACCCTTAGTAATTTAGTGATATAATCATTTATATTTGACAGTGTGAATATTCGCATGGATAGTGTGAATATTCACATTGCGTGTGAACATAACATTTACGGAACATTCACACTATCAACGTGAATATTAATACGCGTTTCACTCTATTATTATTAGGAGTATTTTAGTAGTCATGTCACTCATAAGATTTATTAGAATATAAGAAAATAATTTAAACTAAGTGAAATATAAGCAAACGAAAAGAAATTTATGAATAAATGCTCCATTTATTATTCATTAACTCACGAGTAATACTAGAGACCCACGAAATCACTCATAGTCATTTGACAATAATTATGACTAAAATCATTAAATGTATGAGTAATGTTAGAGAGTCACATATTTATATTCGCAAATTTACTCATAATGATATGACAGGAGAATTGAATCTACCATCATTAAACATGTAACCAATCAAAAATTAATACATATTCTATCATATTATTATAAATAAAAGGGTAAATTACAAATATACCTCTTAAGGTTTGATTAAAATACGAATTATCCCCAGTAGTTTTAGAAATTACATTCCATCTCTGAGGTTTCTAATTTCATAACAAATTATCCATTTTATTAATAAATCATTAAGTCAATTAACAGTTTTTAATGATATTAGGAATATGTTTTAATTAATAATTTAGATAATTTTATTATTGTATAAGAGAGTAATTATGAATTTCATTTTTTTAGTTAATTCTGTTAAATAAAAAATACTAACAAAAAAATATTTATAATTTTTTAAATCACAAGAAACAATTTATATTTTAAATAAATATCAAAAAAATGTATTTATAATTTATCCATAATAAAATTATGAATACTTTTTTAGAATGATAAAACATGACAATAAACAAATTGGATAGTTACTTTTATGGGAGAGAATGAAAGCATCAGTACAAGAAGACAAAACTTCACTAAAATATATAGTCCCGTCTGCTAAGTGAGTTGCCTTTAGATTGAGATTAAAAGACATAAAAAGATAAAAAAAAATGTTAAATAATGAGAGGGTAATTTTTGGGAAAATTGGGCCGAGCTGCGAGTTGGGCGTTGAGGCCCAAAACGCGAAGGACTAGGTAAAAAGGCCGTAATGGATACTCCGGCCCAGGAGAGCAATGTTACTCCGGCCTTGGGGAGACGAAGTTACTCCGGCCCAAGGTGGTGAAATTACTTCGGCTCACAAATGATAAAGTTACTTCGGCTAAAGGAATTGCAAAGCTGCTTCGGTTTTGACAACTTGAGTTAGTCCGGTCTGAAAAGGTAGTCCGGTCGTGATTTTATTCGGGTAGGTCGGTTGTAATGTTGTTACTCAGTAGATCGGTCCAAACACACCACGGTTCATGTATGAGAGAACCAAGATATGGTGTAACATGAAGAAGAACCGAACTACTGTTAGTATGGCCTACTTTGTGGCTCGGCATAGCCATTCTTACTTCGGTCGAATGGAAGTTCGGCCATAAAGAAAACCATCCCACTTGGTTTAAGCAGTGGGGGAGGGTGTAAAAGGATAAGCATTATCCTAAGGAGAATGAATCCTAGGAGGACTCTGCATGGAGAAGTACAAGTCCTACTAGGATTGTGCCACGGAAAACTTATAAAAGCCCACAAGCATCACCTTGGAGGAGGTAATTGAACACAATTCTTTCTGAGAACATAGAGCTTTGTCTATTTGTCAAACTTACTGACTTAGGCATCGGAGAGGTTTCCGGCGCACACCCGCCGGCTAGCTCGCGTTTGTGTTTTCAGGTACTAAAGCAACGTCGTACGGAGGAGCGTGGACTTGGTCAACAGGATTATACGAGGAGAATTATTTCGTCCCCGTACAATTGGCGCCGTCTGTGGGAAGAACAGACAAGAACAAAAAACCTCTTGACTAAGCTTCTCCTTTTCTCATTCAATGGCTCACATTGAAGACTTGCCGCAGTCTGCCGTCGACGGACTAACTCCAGAAGGGGGCGCAAGGCGTGAAGGATTACCTGCTGTCCCTCCCATGGCGGACTTGGAGCCCCAACAACATAATTCCAGGAGGAGTGGCAGGGGAAGGCGGAATAGCAGCCCTCGTCACTCTCAAAGTCCTGACAGGCAAAGGAGGAGGATTGATCCCCAAGCCCTGGAAGATCGCGTGAAAGAACAAGATGAACTAATTCGAAGGATGGCGGCGGACATGGAGGCTTTGAAACGCCAGATGAAGACTAAAGATGTGGCGACAGGAGAGGGGCGCAAGCACAAGACGCCCCCTCGCCACTCAGAGAATCGTAGTAGGAACACTACACCCTCCCAAGGAGAAAGCAGAAGCCTCAGGACAGGCGACACTCATTCCTTATCTTCCAGGACTCGTCACTCCAGGTCTGAGAGGACGAGATCCGAAAGATCATACACTGAAGGAAGCACGTATTGGCCTTCACATTCACACCGAACCAGATCTAGACAAACAGAGCTGCCCAGGTCATCCGACCTACGAACCGTGCTCGAAGAAAAAGCACGATGCAAGGAGGATGCCAGGGCAAGGGATCCACACCGAGTTTTGGCCTTACAACGGTTGGCTCCTCGGACGCATGGAAGCGTCGAGGTTGGAATGCCAATACCGCGACCGGCCTACGAACCAACGGACAAGGCATTGGCAAGACTACAGACTTCGCCGTTTGTCCCAGCGATCGAAAACGCGCCCCTACCATCAGGCTTCCTTCAGCCGAAATTCAATACATATGAAGGGAAGACGGACCCATATTCACACCTGAGCCACTTTCGCCAAGTCATGGCTGTGTACAGGCGAAACGAGGCCTTAATGTGCATACTCTTCCCGTCAAGTCTTGGCGACCTAGGCTTGACTTGGTTCGAAAAGCTCCCAGAGGGCAGCATAGCCTCCTGGGCCCAATTAGCAGAAGTGTTCGTAACGAGGTTTCGAACAAATACGAAAACACCGGTGGAGATAGACCAGTTACTCTCCATCGACATGGGTGAAAAAGAGACCCTCAGATCTTACAACAGTTGCTACTGGGAGACTTTCAACCAGATTGGAGACTGCCCCACCAATCTAGCCATTGCGCAATATAAAAGAGGCCTTCCAGTAGGGAACAGACTAAGGGATTCGATTACCATGACGCCACCCCTCACCATGGAGGCCCTGATGGAAAGAGTGCATCAGCACATCAGGGTAGAAGAGGATGGCGCACGTGCAAAAGCAAAAACTAGCACATCCACAATACCAGAAAAGAAAACCTCTGCAAAGGTCAACACGGTTGACCGAAGTAACAAGAACGGGCGTGGCAGACGAGATAACGGAGAAGACCCAGACAAAAGATGGTTGAGAATCCGCACTGCCATAACAACGGTTTTTAAAAAATCCAATATATCGGATTCTGAGCGAAATAAAAGACGAGCCATTTGTCAAATGGCCAGCCAAGCTAGGGGAAGCTTAGAAGAATTACGACGACAGATCACGGTGCACCTTTCACAAAGAAAAGGGGCACCGAACTGAGAATTGCACGCCACTGAGACAGCACTTGGAAGAATTGGTGGCAGCAGGCCACTTGGACAAATACATTGAAGGAGGAGCGCAACCGGCCCCCCAAGATCATAATGACCATACCAATAGAATGCCAATTGATGCACCACCTCAAGGCACTATCAATGTAATTCATGGAGTTTTTGAACCTGAGCGCGTGTGCGAGCTCAGAGGTTCAATCAAGAAGGCTGAGCACTTTAGGGAAGTATTAAGTGCCCAACCTACCATCAAGAAGGGGAGGACAGAGACAACAAACGTCATGTCCTTTTCGGATAAAGACTTGGAACGAATTTACTGCCCCCATAATGATGCCTTGGTTGTTACTCTCCGAGTCAAGGATTTTGACGTCAAGCGGATTCTGATTGACCAGGGTAGTTCATGTGAGATCATGTACTACGACACATTCAAGCAACTAAAACTGCAAGACAAAGATTTGGCACCTGCAGTTTCTCCCCTGATTGGATTCAACTCCATGCCAGAGTGGCCTGTCGGCAAAATAATCCTTCCAGTCAGAGCAGGAAGTGTAACAAAACAAGTGGAGTTCTGGGTATTGAAGGTCCCCTCCACCTACAACATCATCCTGGGCAGAACATGGCTGCATGCCATGCGTTTGGTAGCGTCATCATACCATCAGGTAATGCGGTTCCCCAATGACACCGGTATAATTAAAGAAGTCTATGGCGATCAGATCATGTCAAAACAATGTTTCGCCACAGCAAATGGAAGCCGAGCGGCCAAAGGATACGTTCATTCGGTGGAAGAGCCAGAAAGTAATGAACTATTCGCGGACGTCGGCAAAGAGGCTGATCAGAAAGCGGTGGAGGACTTGGTGGAGGTAAAAATAGATGAGAAGAACCCGGATAAGTTCTTCTTGCTTGGCTCATCATTGTCCAGCACTGAGAGATTAGAGGTCTTGGAATTCTTGACCTCTAATATCGAAGTGTTTGCCTGGACACCTTACGACATGCCAGGCATTGATCCAAACTTCATCAGTCACCAACTCAATGTCCACCCATCCGCCAGACCAGTCATCCAACGCACACGCAGATCGGCACTCCACCACGCCGAAATAGTGGCGGAAGAGGTAGGCAACCTGCTGGAGGCAGGAGCAATAAGAGAAGTGCACTACCCAAGATGGATCTCCAACACAGTCGTAGTGCCAAAAAAGAATGGTAAATGGCGTGTCTGCGTCGACTACAAAACAGTCAACAAGGCGTGCCCAAATGATAGCTTTCCTCTACCAAGGATAGATCAACTGGTGGACCTAACGGCAGGGCATAACCGACTTAGCTTTCTGGATGCATACAGAGGCTACCACCAGATCACCATGCATGAACCAGACCAGGAGGTCACATCCTTCACAACACCAAGGGGGTTATATTGCTACAAGGTCATGCCCTTTGGCCTAAAGAACGCAGGGGCGACATTCCAAAGGATGGTCACCAAGATGTTCGAACCATTGTTAGGCAGAACAATGGAGGCTTACATCGACGACATGGTGGTCAAAAGCAAGAATGAGAATGACCATCTTAAAGACCTAGGCGAGATGTTCCAGATCCTGAAAAAACACAAGTTGCGCCTCAATGCGTCCAAATGCGCATTCGGAGTTGGATCTGGCAAATTCTTGGGCTTCCTGGTGACCAACCGAGGTATAGAGGCAGACCCCTCTCAGATCAAAGCAATCCAGGAGTTGGAGAGACCAAACTCAGTCAAAGAAGTGCAGCATCTCACTGGTATGGCAGCTGCGCTCAAGCGGTTCATAAGCAGGTCATCAGACAGACTATGACCATTCTTCCAAGCTTTAAAGGCCAAGTTTGAGTGGGATGAGGAATGCGACCGAGCTCTGGAAAGCTTGAAGGAGTACATGTCTTCCCCACCACTACTTGTTACTCCAGTACCTGGTGAAGAACTCTTTTTGTACCTGGCAGTCTCTCAGCACGCAGTCAGTGCAGTGTTGGTTCGTGCAGAAGGAATACAACACTTGCCCATCTTTTATGTCAGCAAGACATTGTTGGGAGCCGAAACAAGGTACTTGCCCTTGGAAAAATTAGCATTTGCATTAATGATGGCATCCATAAAATTGGCGCACTACTTTCATGCCCACACCATAGTCGTCCTCACGGCCTTTCCACTAAAAGCTCTGTTTGAAAGGGCGAACTTCAGCGGGCGAATTTTGAAGTGGGCAGTGGAGTTGGGACAATTCGACATCAAGTTCCAACCCAAGACAGCAATAAAAGCCCAATCTTTGGCAGACTTCGTCGCAGAGTTTACTCCTGGAAGTCATCATATCTGCCCAGTCGACCTAACTGACACAACCGAACTAGGGACGGAAGTTGACGCCGGAATAGCGCAACCCCTAGCAGAAGGTAGTCAATCAAGCACCAAGGCAGACCATACTAAGGACAACAAGGAAGCAACGAACAAAGGCTCACCAGCAGTTCAAACAGAGGACGAAGGGCAGACAGCCAATATGGACTTTGAAGAAAACACCATCCTTGACCCCACGGCATCGTCTGATCCTTCCATTTGCTGGAAACTATTCGTTGGAGACATGTGGAAGTTCTTTGTGGATGGAGCATCCAACCGACATGGTGCAGGGCTTGGCATAGTCCTCATCTCTCCAGACGACCTGGTTATAGAGCAAGCAATCAACCTTGGCTTCCCAGCATCCAACAATGAAGCGGAGTATGAGGCGCTTCTCGCAGGACTCAAGTCGGCACACTTCATGAAAGCAACCGAACTAATGGTGTACAGTGACTCTCTGCTGGTGGTAAACCAAATTTCTGGCGAATACGAAGCAAAGGACGACAGAATGGCCAAGTACCAAGAGTTAGTCAGAACAGAGATCAAGAAGTTTGATATGGTAAGGATAGAACAAATTGGCAGGGAGGAAAACAGCCGAGCGGATGAGCTAGCAGGCCTGGCCTCAATGGCAGATACATCAATCCCTCATCCATTACTCATCGACTTCTTACCAAGACCAAGCATAGAAGACCCCGAAGCAGAAGAAGTATGTTGCACAGAATTAGGCCTTTCTTGGATGGATCCCATCATCCTGTTCCTAAAAGACGGTATCCTACCAGAAGAGAAAAAAGAAGCCAACAAAATAAGGGCAAAGTCGCAGCGATTTTGGCTATCTCCATCTTTGGCATTATACAAGAAGTCATTCTCTGGGCCTTACCTCAAGTGCGTTCATCAAAGCAAAGTAGAAGCATTCCTGTTCGAAATACACGAAGGGGTATGTGGAAGTCATCAAGGGGGAAGGTCGCTCGCTTACAGGGCTATTTCGCAAGGATATTGGTGGCCATATATGCAAGCAGACTCAGAGAAATATGTGAAGAAGTGTGAAAAATGCCAGAAATTCGCGCACCAAATACATCAACCAGCAAGAGAACTCCTACCCTTAACTAGCCCATGGCCTTTCGCAATGTGGGGCTTAGACATAGTAGGACCACTTCCAACAGCACCCGGGGGCAGAAAATTCTTTCTCGCAGCAACAGACTACTTCACAAAGTGGGTGGAAGCAGAAGTATTGGCGTCAATCAAAGAAAAAGATGTGAAGAAGTTTGTTTGGCAGAATATTATCACTCGGTTTGGCATACCAAAAGCACTGATCTCAGACAATGGAACTCAGTTCGACGGCAGAATCTTTAGAAGCTTTTGTGAAGAATACAAGATAGAGTTCTACAATTCCACACCGGCATATCCTCAAGCAAATGGGCAGGCTGAAGCATCAAATAAAGTCGTCTTGGATGGACTAAAGAAAAGGCTAGAGAAAGCAAAAGGCAAGTGGGCAGATGAACTTCCTCACGTCTTATGGGCTTACCGCACCACGCCTCGGCGATTAACTGGAGAAACACCATTCTCCTTAGCCTATGGAATGGAAGCAGTGATCCCACTAGAAGTTGGCCTCCCCACAATTCGAAGCGAAAATTTTGATCCAGACTTAAATGGAGAAGCCATAGCCTTAGAACTCAACCTTGCAGAAGAAAGAAGAGAAAGAGCGTTAGTCCACATCGCCTCATACCAACGAGAGTTAATCAGAAAATACAGCAAAAAGGTGCATCCAAGACAATTCAAGATTGGGGATTGGGTACTACGCAAAGTAATGGGAAACACCTTGATCCCAGGAGACGGCAAGTTAGGCCCAAATTGGGAAGGTCCTTATAAGGTGGTTGGTTTACCAGGCAAAGGGGCATACCACCTAGAAGACAAGGATGGCAAGGCAATCCCTAGGCCATGGAATACGGCCAATCTCAAGTTATTTTACTTTTAGCTTTTCTTTTCCAAACATATGTACTTTTCTCTTCCTTCAATAAAATGAGAAATTCTTTTTAGCACGAATTATTCTTTGTAAAAGTTAGCTTGAAAGACTAAGTATATTGCAAGCATTCTATTCTAAGTTAGCTGGAAAAACTAACTTAGAGGTTGGCTGGATTAAACCAACACCCTTCCTAAGCCCAGGATAAGGATCCAGGCTGCAGGACATTTGGTCGGAATAACCAAATACTATACGTTAGCTGGAAAAACTAACTTCAATAGTTGGCTGAAATAAACCAACTCTTGTTACTCTTCAGCCGAAGTAAGTGTATGGCTGAAGAGTGGTTGGCTGGAATAAACCAACTCCTGTTACTCTTCAGCCGAAGTAAGCATATGGCTGAAGAGTGGTTGGCTGGAATAAACCAACACTCGTTACTCTTCAGCCGAAGTAAGTGTAGGGCTGAAGAGTGGTTGGCTGGAATAAACCAACTCTTGTTACTCTTCAGCCGAAGTAAGTGTATGGCTGAAGAGTGGTTGGCTGGAATAAACCAACTCCTGTTACTCTTCAGCCGAAGTAAGTATATGGCTGAAGAGTGGTTGGCTGGAATAAACCAACACTTGTTACTCCCCAGCCGAAGTAAGTGCATGGCTGAAGAGTGGTTGGCTGGAATAAACCAACACTTTATACTCCTTAGCCGAAGTAATTATATCGGCTAAGGAGTGGTTGGCTGGTAAGCATAGGTTAAAAAGCCAAAACCGAAATAGAAGTTGGAGTAATAAAATTCATCAAAGGTCAAAATAAGTACAAAGCAAGGACCGAAGCCCGGTTACAAAGACGAAATAAGAAAAGGAAAAAAGTACAAAGTCAAGAAAAGAGTTCTTGTATTTCAGCATCAAAGGCCGCATCTCCATCAACTTGAAAACCGGTTTCAAGGGGAAGATCACGCTCGGTCGCCGGGTTGGTTTCGGTTGGAACCACGGTGTCACTTGGTCGGTCAATAGGTGGGTCCTCTACCATGGGCTCCAACCGAAGTGATGGGCTTGCACCAGCAACCGGAATATCTTCAGGAGCAGAGGAGTCATCAGTGTCTGAGTCCTCCAGGAACTCTTGCTGCAAGGCGTCTGCATACGCCGCAAGGGACTTCGGTATAAAGTACGCTGGAGGGTCGAAGACCTCGGTCTGTTGATCATGACCGAGCTTCTCCACAGCCGCCCTCCAGCCGCACTTGAAGAAAAGCTCCTTGGCGGCGTCGCATTGTTTGACATAGGCCTCCTCTGCCTCCTTGTAACCTCGCTTGTACCCCTCCTTTTCGGCCGCCTCCATGTTCTTTTTTAGTTCGCTTATTTCGGCATCTTTTCTCTTCTCAAGCTTCAACAACTCCCGCAGATACTTGTCCTTCATAACGATGGCGGCTTTCTGCTTATCCGCTTCCGCCGAACTAACTAGATCGGCAAGACGGCCGTTCTCCGCTTGTAGCTCGGCAAATCTCTTTTCGGCTTCTACTAGTTCGGCCGCCTTTGCTTCGGCTTCCGCCATCGCCTGCCTTGTGGTTTTGCGGAGTTCTTGGACTTTCTTATAAGTGATGTTGTTCTTCTGCAAGGCCTGACAAAAAGAAGACTTCTCTTAAGCCGAAGTAAAAGTGGGAAACTTCAAACAAGAAAAAATTGACAGAGCTACTTACCAAAATCATGGACTTGGATGCAGACCGAATTGACTTCATTTCGGTGTTCAATTGCTTTAAGTGGTGCTCCATGTCCTTGGGGAGGCACACACTTTTGGCCAAGTTAAAGGCCAATTGGTGATCTTTCTCAGCCACGACCGAGTCAGTCGCTTTGATATCTCGGTCGTTGAAGGTCAGCGGCGGAGCCCACTTCGGAGATTCAGGTCGGTCAGTTTGCTCCGGTTGGGGGGAAGGTTGAGGACTCTGGGGGATGGATTCAACCTCATCGACTAGTTGCTGTTCGGTCGATGTATTTCGGGCGCGTTTGGAAGGGCGAGATGAAGAAGGCTGCTGAGAAGGGAGGGCCACGACGGCAGGCTGCACCTCGATGGATGGCTGTACTTCGGCTCTGGTAGATGCAGTTAGAAGGGCCCTGACTCTACTCTTCTTTGCCATTTCTTCCTCAGCAGTTAATGGAACAAGTCTTATTTCGGGCAAAGTTGGGTCCGGTTCTGGTGCTTCCTCAAGCAGGAAATCGGTCACTCTTGCTTTTCGGCGACCACTATATCGGTAGGTCGGTTCAAAATTTAGAAGCTTGGCCCAACCTCGTTCTTTAATCCGTAGTGCGGCTCGCAAAACCGCAAGGTTGGGATAGCTGTATAGAGAATGGAGGTGGGCAAAATCTGCAAAAAAGAGTGTTAGTTCGGTCAATAGACTAAAAACCGAGATAACATACAAGATAGAAGACCGAAGTTAAAATTACCAAGTTCTCCCTTTTTCCAATTTATAGGTCGGCCAGGAATTTGGGCTTGAAAATCCTCAAAATTCCCAGAGACCCAGAAGAAGTCATCATCATTAAGGTCTTTGTCCGGTGTGTGCTTAACTATCTTCTCTCGGCGACGGCGGATCCTAAGGTAATAGACCCACCCAGCATCTTTCGAGCCGATGGAATATTGATGGAATATTTCGGCAAGGCCAAGGTTTAAACCGGTTTGGTGGTTTAGTGCGGCTATTCCCATAATAATACGGTATGTATTGGTGGACAGTTGGGTGGGGCATAACCTAGTCTGCCTAAGAAATTCGCAGATCAACGGTTGTACAGGAAACCGTAGTCCGGTCTCTATTATGGATTGGAGTGTAAAAGGAACGAAACCTTCGTTGTCCCATGGAATGACGTCCTTTTTTGCTAAAGTCAAATGAACGTCATCTGGTATATCATAGTCCTTCCTGAATTCGACCATCCCACCAGGGGTCTCAACTAAATACCTATACTTACCCATTTGTTGTATAATTTAACGAATAAGTTATTTCGGTGCGATAATCGTGCTCAGAAGCTCGGTTGAGCGCACGCAGGAGTGCCTGGGTAACCTAAGTCTGCAAAGTAAAAAACAGGGGGTTAAAGCACTGATCAATGGACCGTGCTACAATTTACAAGCAAGGTATAAAAGCCCTACTTCGGCCCCAAAGAACTAGTTCTTTCATCAGAAGGTCTGGTAGCTCGGTTTGAGCAGGTTGCTCGATAGACCGGTTTAACGTCTAGGGGCAGCTTTCTGAGTTCGGTCTAAAAAACTAAGAAAGCTGGTTTAGTCCCAAGGCCTAAATCGGTTGCAGTGTGAGGAAAGTTACTTCGGTTGAGCCCCTAGGGGCGGCTTTCTGAGTTCGGTTTAAGAACTAAGAAAGCCGGCTTGGCCCCAAAAGCTTAGCTCGGTTATAGACCGAAGTACCTAGTTCGGTATGTGCACGTTTGTTCGGTGGTCTTATCTTGGCTAGCGTGGTTCAGAAGAAACTACTGATATTCCTACAAGTTCTAGTTCGGTTATTTTCTGAATCTATCTACATACATAACACAAACAGTATCCTAGTTCGGTTGGGACGTGATTCTGGATCAAAATCGAGTTTTCTCTAGGGTATATGACATATAGTCATGGGCTTTACTGATTTTTTTTCATGAAAGTACTAAAGTAAAATAGAGCTGGAAGAAAAATGTTTTGCAAAAGCAAGCAGAGCGTGGAAAACAGAATATGAAAGCAAAACAAAGGAAAGGAAAAAGGATCGTTTACCAGGAAAAGATGAAGCAGAGGGCAGGAGCAACGGAACCAACGAAGAACACAGACTCAGGAGGCTCAGAGGCTGGAGAAGCAGAGGCACAGAGAGAGAAGAAGGTGAATGGTTCGAAGGTAGAATGATCGTTTTGTGGAAGGAGAGAGAAAGGGCGGGAACTGTTCAAAAATTTCGTACTACGAGGGCGGCGTGACAGCTGCTCCCAGCCAATCAGAGCTTGCCACGTGTCACTGGAATGGGAAGCGTTACAGACGCTATGATTGAAGAGACGTTTTTGACCGGACAAAATAGGGCCCGGAGTAAAATTAGCTCGGCTTAAAAGTTCGAGGGTTTTTAGCTCGGCTGGAAAAGCTTAAAACGACGCCAGCTCGGTTGGTGGACTGGTAATCCCAATCATGCTATGCAGATGGAATTAAGGGGCAATTGAGAGGGTAATTTTTGGGAAAATTGGGCCGAGCTGCGAGTTGGGCGTTGAGGCCCAAAACGCGAAGGACTAGGTAAAAAGGCCGTAATGGATACTCCGGCCCAGGAGAGCAATGTTACTCCGGCCTTGGGGAGACGAAGTTACTCCGGCCCAAGGTGGTGAAATTACTTCGGCTCACAAATGATAAAGTTACTTCGGCTAAAGGAATTGCAAAGCTGCTTCGGTTTTGACAACTTGAGTTAGTCCGGTCTGAAAAGGTAGTCCGGTCGTGATTTTATTCGGGTAGGTCGGTTGTAATGTTGTTACTCAGTAGATCGGTCCAAACACACCACGGTTCATGTATGAGAGAACCAAGATATGGTGTAACATGAAGAAGAACCGAACTACTGTTAGTATGGCCTACTTTGTGGCTCGGCATAGCCATTCTTACTTCGGTCGAATGGAAGTTCGGCCATAAAGAAAACCATCCCACTTGGTTTAAGCAGTGGGGGAGGGTGTAAAAGGATAAGCATTATCCTAAGGAGAATGAATCCTAGGAGGACTCTGCATGGAGAAGTACAAGTCCTACTAGGATTGTGCCACGGAAAACTTATAAAAGCCCACAAGCATCACCTTGGAGGAGGTAATTGAACACAATTCTTTCTGAGAACATAGAGCTTTGTCTATTTGTCAAACTTACTGACTTAGGCATCGGAGAGGTTTCCGGCGCACACCCGCCGGCTAGCTCGCGTTTGTGTTTTCAGGTACTAAAGCAACGTCGTACGGAGGAGCGTGGACTTGGTCAACAGGATTATACGAGGAGAATTATTTCCTCCCCGTACAATTGGCGCCGTCTGTGGGAAGAACAGACAAGAACAAAAAACCTCTTGACTAAGCTTCTCCTTTTCTCATTCAATGGCTCACATTGAAGACTTGCCGCAGTCTACCGTCGACGGACTAACTCCAGAAGGGGGCGCAAGGCGTGAAGGATTACCTGCTGTCCCTCCCATGGCGGACTTGGAGCCCCAACAACATAATTCCAGGAGGAGTGGCAGGGGAAGGCGGAATAGCAGCCCTCGTCACTCTCAAAGTCCTGACAGGCAAAGGAGGAGGATTGATCCCCAAGCCCTGGAAGATCGCGTGAAGGAACAAGATGAACTAATTCGAAGGATGGCGGCGGACATGGAGGCTTTGAAACGCCAGATGAAGACTAAAGATGTGGCGACAGGAGAGGGGCGCAAGCACAAGACGCCCCCTCGCCACTCAGAGAATCGTAGTAGGAACACTACACCCTCCCAAGGAGAAAGCAGAAGCCTCAGGACAGGCGACACTCATTCCTTATCTTCCAGGACTCGTCACTCCAGGTCTGAGAGGACGAGATCCGAAAGATCATACACTGAAGGAAGCACGTATTGGCCTTCACATTCACACCGAACCAGATCTAGACAAACAGAGCTGCCCAGGTCATCCGACCTACGAACCGTGCTCGAAGAAAAAGCACGATGCAAGGAGGATGCCAGGGCAAGGGATCCACACCGAGTTTCGGCCTTACAACGGTTGGCTCCTCGGACGCATGGAAGCGTCGAGGTTGGAATGCCAATACCGCGACCGGCCTACGAACCAACGGACAAGGCATTGGCAAGACTACAGACTTCGCCGTTTGTCCCAGCGATCGAAAACGCGCCCCTACCATCAGGCTTCCTTCAGCCGAAATTCAATACATATGAAGGGAAGACGGACCCGTATTCACACCTGAGCCACTTTCGCCAAGTCATGGCTGTGTACAGGCGAAACGAGGCCTTAATGTGCATACTCTTCCCGTCAAGTCTTGGCGACCTAGGCTTGACTTGGTTCGAAAAGCTCCCAGAGGGCAGCATAGCCTCCTGGGCCCAATTAGCAGAAGCGTTCGTAACGAGGTTTCGAACAAATACTAAAACACCGGTGGAGATAGACTAGTTACTCTCCATCGACATGGGTGAAAAAGAGACCCTCAGATCTTACAACAGTCGCTACTGGGAGACTTTCAACCAGATTGGAGACTGTCCCACCAATTTAGCCATTGCGCAATATAAAAGAGGCCTTCCAGTAGGGAACAGACTAAGGGATTCGATTACCATGACGCCACCCCTCACCATGGAGGCCCTGATGGAAAGAGTGCATCAGCACATCAGGGTAGAAGAGGATGGCGCACGTGCAAAAGCAAAAACTAGCACAACCACAATACCAGAAAAGAAAACCTCTGCAAAGGTCAACACGGTTGACCGAAGTAACAAGAACGGGCGTGGCAGACGAGATAACGGAGAAGACCCAGACAAAAGATGGTTGAGGATCCGCACTGCCATAACAACGGTTTTTAAAAAATCCAATATATCGGATTCTGAGCGAAATAAAAGACGAGCCATTTGTCAAATGGCCAGCCAAGCTAGGGGAAGCTTAGAAGAATTACGACGATAGATCACGGTGCACCTTTCACAAAGAAAAGGGGCACCGAACTGAGAATTGCACGCCACTGAGACAGCACTTGGAAGAATTGGTGGCAACAGGCCACTTGGACAAATACATTGAAGGAGGAGCGCAACCGGCCCCCCAAGATCATAATGACCATACCAATAGAATGCCAATTGATGCACCACCTCAAGGCACTATCAATGTAATTCATGGAGTTTTTGAACCTGAGCGCGTATGCGAGCTCAGAGGTTCAATCAAGAAGGCTGAGCACTTTAGGGAAGTATTAAGTGCCCAACCTACCATCAAGAAGGGGAGGACAGAGGCAACAAACGTCATGTCCTTTTCGGATAAAGACTTGGAACGAATTTACTGCCCCCATAATGATGCCTTGGTTGTCACTCTCCGAGTCAAGGATTTTGACGTCAAGCGGATTCTGATTGACCAGGGTAGTTCATGTGAGATCATGTACTACGACACATTCAAGCAACTAAAACTGCAAGACAAAGATTTGGCACCTGCAGTTTCTCCCCTGATTGGATTCAACTCCATGCCAGAGTGGCTTGTCGGCAAAATAATCCTTCCAGTCAGAGCAGGAAGTGTAACAAAACAAGTGGAGTTCTGGGTATTGAAGGTCCCCTCCACCTACAACATCATCCTGGGCAGAACATGGCTGCATGCCATGCGTTCGGTAGCGTCATCATACCATCAGGTAATGCGGTTCCCCAATGACACCGGTATAATTGAAGAAGTCTATGGCGATCAGATCATGTCAAAACAATGTTTCGCCACAGCAAATGGAAGCCGAGCGGCCAAAGGATACGTTCATTCGGTGGAAGAGCCAGAAAGTAATGAACTATTCGCGGACGTCGGCAAAGAGGCTGATCAGAAAGCGGTGGAGGACTTGGTGGAGGTAAAAATAGATGAGAAGAACCCGGATAAGTTCTTCTTGCTTGGCTCATCATTGTCCAGCACTGAGAGATTAGAGGTCTTGGAATTCTTGACCTCTAATATCGAAGTGTTTGCCTGGACACCTTACGACATGCCAGGCATTGATCCAAACTTCATCAGTCACCAACTCAATGTCCACCCATCCGCCAGACCAGTCATCCAACGCACACGCAGATCGGCACTCCACCACGCCAAAATAGTGGCGGAAGAGGTAGGCAACCTGCTGGAGGCAGGAGCAATAAGAGAAGTGCACTACCCAAGATGGATCTCCAACACAGTCGTAGTGCCAAAAAAGAATGGTAAATGGCGTGTCTGCGTCGACTACAAAACAGTCAACAAGGCGTGCCCAAAAGATAGCTTTCCTCTACCAAGGATAGATCAACTGGTGGACCTAACGGCAGGGCATAACCGACTTAGCTTTCTGGATGCATACAGAGGCTACCACCAGATCACCATGCATGAACCAGACCAGGAGGTCACATCCTTCACAACACCAAGGGGGTTATATTGCTACAAGGTCATGCCCTTTGGCCTAAAGAACGCAGGGGCGACATTCCAAAGGATGGTCACCAAGATGTTCGAACCATTGTTAGGCAGAACAATGGAGGCTTACATCGACGACATGGTGGTCAAAAGCAAGAATGAGAATGACCATCTTAAAGACCTAGGCGAGATGTTCCAGATCCTGAAAAAACACAAGTTGCGCCTCAATGCGTCCAAATGCGCATTCGGAGTTGGATCTGGCAAATTCTTGGGCTTCCTGGTGACCAACCGAGGTATAGAGGCAGACCCCTCTCAGATCAAAGCAATCCAGGAGTTGGAGAGACCAAACTCAGTCAAAGAAGTGCAGCATCTCACTGGTATGGCAGCTGCGCTCAACCGGTTCATAAGCAGGTCATCAGACAGACTACGACCATTCTTCCAAGCTTTAAAGGCCAAGTTTGAGTGGGATGAGGAATGCGACCGAGCTCTGGAAAGCTTGAAGGAGTACATGTCTTCCCCACCACTACTTGTTACTCTAGTACCTGGTGAAGAACTCTTTTTGTACCTGGCAGTCTCTCAGCACGCAGTCAGCGCAGTGTTGGTTCGTGCAGAAGGAATACAACACTTGCCCATCTTTTATGTCAGCAAGACATTGTTGGGAGCCGAAACAAGGTACTTGCCCTTGGAAAAATTAGCATTAGCATTAATGATGGCATCCATAAAATTGGCGCACTACTTTCATGCCCACACCATAGTCGTCCTCACGGCCTTTCCACTAAAAGCTCTGTTTGAAAGGGCGAACTTCAGCGGGCGAATTTTGAAGTGGGCAGTGGAGTTGGGACAATTCGACATCAAGTTCCAACCCAAGACAGCAATAAAAGCCCAATCTTTGGCAGACTTCGTCGCAGAGTTTACTCCTGGAAGTCATCATATCTGCCCAGTCGACCTAACTGACACAACCGAACTAGGGACGGAAGTTGACGCCGGAATAGCGCAACCCCTAGCAGAAGGTAGTCAATCAAGCACCAAGGCAGACCATACTAAGGACAACAAGGAAGCAACGAACAAAGGCTCACCAGCAGTTCAAACAGAGGACGAAGGGCAGACAACCAATATGGACTTTGAAGAAAACACCATCCTTGACCCCACGGCATCGTCTGATCCTTCCACTTGCTGGAAACTATTCGTTGGAGAGATGTGGAAGCTCTTTGTGGATGGAGCATCCAACCGACATGGTGCAGGGCTTGGCATAGTCCTCATCTCTCCAGACGGCCTGGTTATAGAGCAAGCAATCAACCTTGGCTTCCCAGCATCCAACAATGAAGCGGAGTATGAGGCGCTTCTCGCAGGACTCAAGTCGGCACACTTCATGAAAGCAACCGAACTAATGGTGTACAGTGACTCTCTGCTGGTGGTAAACCAAATTTCTGGCGAATACGAAGCAAAGGACGACAGAATGGCCAAGTACCAAGAGTTAGTCAGAATAGAGATCAAGAAGTTTGATGTGGTAAGGATAGAACAAATTGGCAGGGAGGAAAACAGCCGAGCGGATGAGCTAGCAGGCCTGGCCTCAATGGCAGATACATCAATCCCTCATCCATTACTCATCAACTTCTTACCAAGACCAAGCATAGAAGACCCCGAAGCAGAAGAAGTATGTTGCACAGAATTAGGCCCTTCTTGGATGGATCCCATCATCCTGTTCCTAAAAGACGGCATCCTACCAGAAGAGAAAAAAGAAGCCAACAAAATAAGGGCAAAGTCGCAGCGATTTTGGCTATCTCCATCTTTGGCATTATACAAGAAGTCATTCTCTGGGCCTTACCTCAAGTGCGTTCATCAAAGCAAAGTAGAAGCATTCTTGTTCGAAATACACGAAGGGGTATGTGGAAGTCATCAAGGGGGAAGGTCGCTCGCTTACAGGGCTATTTCGCAAGGATATTGGTGGCCATATATGCAAGCAGACTCAGAGAAATATGTGAAGAAGTGTGAAAAATGCCAGAAATTCGCGCACCAAATACATCAACCAGCAAGAGAACTCCTACCCTTAACTAGCCCATGGCCTTTCGCAATGTGGGGCTTAGACATAGTAGGACCACTTCCAACAGCACCCGGGGGCAGAAAATTCTTTCTCGCAGCAACAGACTACTTCACAAAGTGGGTGGAAGCAGAAGTATTGGCGTCAATCAAAGAAAAAGATGTGAAGAAGTTTGTTTGGCAGAATATTATCACTCGGTTTGGCATACCAAAAGCACTGATCTCAGACAATGGAACTCAGTTCGACGACAGAATCTTTAGAAGCTTTTGTGAAGAATACAAGATAGAGTTCTACAATTCCACACCGGCATATCCTCAAGCAAATGGGCAGGCTGAAGCATCAAATAAAGTCGTCTTGGATGGACTAAAGAAAAGGCTAGAGAAAGCAAAAGGCAAGTGGGCAGATGAACTTCCTCACGTCTTATGGGCTTACCGCACCATGCCTCGGCGATCAACTGGAGAAACACCATTCTCCTTAGCCTATGGAATGGAAGCAGTGATCCCACTAGAAGTTGGCCTCCCCACAATTCGAAGCGAAAATTTTGATCCAGACTTAAATGGAGAAGCCATAGCCTTAGAACTCAACCTTGCAGAAGAAAGAAGAGAAAGAGCGTTAGTCCACATCGCCTCATACCAACGAGAGTTAATCAGAAAATACAGCAAAAAGGTGCATCCAAGACAATTCAAGATTGGGGATTGGGTACTACGCAAAGTAATGGGAAACACCTTGATCCCAGGAGACGGCAAGTTAGGCCCAAATTGGGAAGGTCCTTATAAGGTGGTTGGTTTACCAGGCAAAGGGGCATACCACCTAGAAGACAAGGATGGCAAGGCAATCCCTAGGCCATGGAATACGGCCAATCTCAAGTTATTTTACTTTTAGCTTTTCTTTTCCAAACATATGTACTTTTCTCTTCCTTCAATAAAATGAGAAATTCTTTTTAGCACGAATTATTCTTTGTAAAAGTTAGCTTGAAAGACTAAGTATATTGCAAGCATTCTATTCTAAGTTAGCTGGAAAAACTAACTTAGAGGTTGGCTGGATTAAACCAACACCCTTCCTAAGCCCAGGATAAGGATCCAGGCTGCAGGACATTTGGTCGGAATAACCAAATACTATAAGTTAGCTGGAAAAACTAACTTCAATAGTTGGCTGGAATAAACCAACTCTTGTTACTCTTCAGCCGAAGTAAGTGTATGGCTGAAGAGTGGTTGGCTGGAATAAACCAACTCCTGTTACTCTTCAGCCGAAGTAAGCATATGGCTGAAGAGTGGTTGGCTGGAATAAACCAACACTCGTTACTCTTCAGCCGAAGTAAGTGTAGGGCTGAAGAGTGGTTGGCTGGAATAAACCAACTCTTGTTACTCTTCAGCCGAAGTAAGTGTATGGATGAAGAGTGGTTGGCTGGAATAAACCAACTCCTGTTACTCTTCAGCCGAAGTAAGTATATGGCTGAAGAGTGGTTGGCTGGAATAAACCAACACTTGTTACTCCCCAGCCGAAGTAAGTGCATGGCTGAAGAGTGGTTGGCTGGAATAAACCAACACTTTATACTCCTTAGCCGAAGTAATTATATCGGCTAAGGAGTGGTTGGCTGGTAAGCATAGGTTAAAAAGCCAAAACCGAAATAGAAGTTGGAGTAATAAAATTCATCAAAGGTCAAAATAAGTACAAAGCAAGGACCGAAGCCCGGTTACAAAGACGAAATAAGAAAAGGAAAAAAGTACAAAGTCAAGAAAAGAGTTCTTGTATTTCAGCATCAAAGGCCGCATCTCCATCAACTTGAAAACCGGTTTCAAGGGGAAGATCACGCTCGGTCGCCGGGTTGGTTTCGGTTGGAACCACGGTGTCACTTGGTCGGTCAATAGGTGGGTCCTCTACCATGGGCTCCAACCGAAGTGATGGGCTTGCACCAGCAACCGGAATATCTTCAGGAGCAGAGGAGTCATCAGTGTCTGAGTCCTCCAGGAACTCTTGCTGCAAGGCGTCTGCATACGCCGCAAGGGACTTCGGTATAAAGTACGCTGGAGGGTCGAAGACCTCGGTCTGTTGATCATGACCGAGCTTCTCCACAGCCGCCCTCCAGCCGCACTTGAAGAAAAGCTCCTTGGCGGCGTCGCATTGTTTGACATAGGCCTCCTCTGCCTCCTTGTAACCTCGCTTGTACCCCTCCTTTTCGGCCGCCTCCATGTTCTTTTTTAGTTCGCTTATTTCGGCGTCTTTTCTCTTCTCAAGCTTCAACAACTCCCGCAGATACTTGTCCTTCATAACGATGGCGGCTTTCTGCTTATCCGCTTCCGCCGAACTAACTAGATCGGCAAGACGGCCGTTCTCCGCTTGTAGCTCGGCAAATCTCTTTTCGGCTTCTACTAGTTCGGCCGCCTTTGCTTCGGCTTCCGCCATCGCCTGCCTTGTGGTTTTGCGGAGTTCTTGGACTTTCTTATAAGTGATGTTGTTCTTCTGCAAGGCCTGACAAAAAGAAGACTTCTCTTAAGCCGAAGTAAAAGTGGGAAACTTCAAACAAGAAAAAATTGACAGAGCTACTTACCAAAATCATGGACTTGGATGCAGACCGAATTGACTTCATTTCGGTGTTCAATTGCTTTAAGTGGTGCTCCATGTCCTTGGGGAGGCACACACTTTTGGCCAAGTTAAAGGCCAATTGGTGATCTTTCTCAGCCACGACCGAGTCAGTCGCTTTGATATCTCGGTCGTTGAAGGTCAGCGGCGGAGCCCACTTCGGAGATTCAGGTCGGTCAGTTTGCTCCGGTTGGGGGGAAGGTTGAGGACTCTGGGGGATGGATTCAACCTCATCGACTAGTTGCTGTTCGGTCGATGTATTTCGGGCGCGTTTGGAAGGGCGAGATGAAGAAGGCTGCTGAGAAGGGAGGGCCACGACGGCAGGCTGCACCTCGATGGATGGCTGTACTTCGGCTCTGGTAGATGCAGTTAGAAGGGCCCTGACTCTACTCTTCTTTGCCATTTCTTCCTCAGCAGTTAATGGAACAAGTCTTATTTCGGGCAAAGTTGGGTCCGGTTCTGGTGCTTCCTCAAGCAGGAAATCGGTCACTCTTGCTTTTCGGCGACCACTATATCGGTAGGTCGGTTCAAAATTTAGAAGCTTGGCCCAACCTCGTTCTTTAATCCGTAGTGCGGCTCGCAAAACCGCAAGGTTGGGATAGCTGTATAGAGAATGGAGGTGGGCAAAATCTGCAAAAAAGAGTGTTAGTTCGGTCAATAGACTAAAAACCGAGATAACATACAAGATAGAAGACCGAAGTTAAAATTACCAAGTTCTCCCTTTTTCCAATTTATAGGTCGGCCAGGAATTTGGGCTTGAAAATCCTCAAAATTCCCAGAGACCCAGAAGAAGTCATCATCATTAAGGTCTTTGTCCGGTGTGTGCTTAACTATCTTCTCTCGGCGACGGCGGATCCTAAGGTAATAGACCCACCCAGCATCTTTCGAGCCGATGGAATATTGATGGAATATTTCGGCAAGGCCAAGGTTTAAACCGGTTTGGTGGTTTAGTGCGGCTATTCCCATAATAATACGGTATGTATTGGTGGACAGTTGGGTGGGGCATAACCTAGTCTGCCTAAGAAATTCGCAGATCAACGGTTGTACAGGAAACCGTAGTCCGGTCTCTATTATGGATTCGAGAGTAAAAGGAACGAAACCTTCGTTGTCCCATGGAATGACGTCCTTTTTTGCTAAAGTCAAATGAACGTCATCCGGTATATCATAGTCCTTCCTGAATTCGGCCATCCCACCAGGGGTCTCAACTAAATACCTATACTTACCCATTTGTTGTATAATTTAACGAATAAGTTATTTCGGTGCGATAATCGTGCTCAGAAGCTCGGTTGAGCGCACGCAGGAGTGCCTGGGTAACCTAAGTCTGCAAAGTAAAAAACAGGGGGTTAAAGCACTGATCAATGGACCGTGCTACAATTTACAAGCAAGGTATAAAAGCCCTACTTCGGCCCCAAAGAACTAGTTCTTTCATCAGAAGGTCTGGTAGCTCGGTTTGAGCAGGTTGCTTGATAGACCGGTTTAACGTCTAGGGGCAGCTTTCTGAGTTCGGTCTAAAAAACTAAGAAAGCTGGTTTAGTCCCAAGGCCTAAATCGGTTGCAGTGTGAGGAAAGTTACTTCGGTTGAGCCCCTAGGGGCGGCTTTCTGAGTTCGGTTTAAGAACTAAGAAAGCCGGCTTGGCCCCAAAAGCTTAGCTCGGTTATAGACCGAAGTACCTAGTTCGGTATGTGCACGTTTGTTCGGTGGTCTTATCTTGGCTAGCGTGGTTCAGAAGAAACTACTGATATTCCTACAAGTTCTAGTTCGGTTATTTTCTGAATCTATCTACATACATAACACAAACAGTATCCTAGTTCGGTTGGGACGTGATTCTGGATCAAAATCGAGTTTTCTCTAGGGTATATGACATATAGTCATGGGCTTTACTGATTTTTTTTCATGAAAGTACTAAAGTAAAATAGAGCTGGAAGAAAAATGTTTTGCAAAAGCAAGTAGAGCGTGGAAAACAGAATATGAAAGCAAAACAAAGGAAAGGAAAAAGGATCGTTTACCAGGAAAAGATGAAGCAGAGGGCAGGAGCAACGGAACCAACGAAGAACACAGACTCAGGAGGCTCAGAGGCTGGAGAAGCAGAGGCACAGAGAGAGAAGAAGGTGAATGGTTCGAAGGTAGAATGATCGTTTTGTGGAAGGAGAGAGAAAGGGCGGGAACTGTTCAAAAATTTCGTACTACGAGGGCGGCGTGACAGCTGCTCCCAGCCAATCAGAGCTTGCCACGTGTCACTGGAATGGGAAGCGTTACAGACGCTATGATTGAAGAGACGTTTTTGACCGGACAAAATAGGGCTCGGAGTATAATTAGCTCGGCTTAAAAGTTCGAGGGTTTTTAGCTCGGCTGGAAAAGCTTAAAACGACGCCAGCTCGGTTGGTGGACTGGTAATCCCAATCATGCTATGCAGATGGAATTAAGGGGCAATTGAGAGGGTAATTTTTGGGAAAATTGGGCCGAGCTGCGAGTTGGGCGTTGAGGCCCAAAACGCGAAGGACTAGGTAAAAAGGCCGTAATGGATACTCCGGCCCAGGAGAGCAATGTTACTCCGGCCTTGGGGAGACGAAGTTACTCCGGCCTAAGGTGGTGAAATTACTTCGGCTCACAAATGATAAAGTTACTTCGGCTAAAGGAATTGCAAAGCTGCTTCGGTTTTGACAACTTGAGTTAGTCCGGTCTGAAAAGGTAGTCCGGTCGTGATTTTATTCGGGTAGGTCGGTTGTAATGTTGTTACTCAGTAGATCGGTCCAAACACACCACGGTTCATGTATGAGAGAACCAAGATATGGTGTAACATGAAGAAGAACCGAACTACTGTTAGTATGGCCTACTTTGTGGCTCGGCATAGCCATTCTTACTTCGGTCGAATGGAAGTTCGGCCATAAAGAAAACCATCCCACTTGGTTTAAGCAGTGGGGGAGGGTGTAAAAGGATAAGCATTATCCTAAGGAGAATGAATCCTAGGAGGACTCTGCATGGAGAAGTACAAGTCCTACTAGGATTGTGCCACGGAAAACTTATAAAAGCCCACAAGCATCACCTTGGAGGAGGTAATTGAACACAATTCTTTCTGAGAACATAGAGCTTTGTCTATTTGTCAAACTTACTGACTTAGGCATCGGAGAGGTTTCTGGCGCACACCCGCCGGCTAGCTCGCGTTTGTGTTTTCAGGTACTAAAGCGACGTCGTACGGAGGAGCGTGGACTTGGTCAACAGGATTATACGAGGAGAATTATTTCCTCCCCGTACAAATAAATTAATAAGATAAAATATTACATCTAAAACATAAAGAAAAATTAGTGTAAGGTTCCTCTCCCATTTTTAGTAATGAAATAGATCCACAATTTTATTTTATGATGTCTAAGGTCCCTCAGCTCCCACACCCATGTATCACAGAGAAATTTGACTGAAATCAAACTTTAGCTTTCCACTTCTCTCTCTCTCTCTCTCTCTAGAATACATTTACAAACATATATATAGCTTCAATGGCGGTAGAGCTGTTGTGGTTTCCGAAGATGGATGAACAGATGGCGAGATAAGAGGCAGCTTCAACTGGATCCACCGTGGACCGCCTTGTCCTTCGTCGTCTTCCTCCTCGTCTTTTCTTTTCTGTGGTTTTTTTTTTTTTTTAGAGGAGGGGTTATACCCTGTTTATTACTTGCAGATTTCTGAGCCACTACAGGTATCAATAACAGGAGCTCCTTTGGATGATGCTCGCTATTTGACTCATCGTTATGACAGACTCCGCCAAGAAGTGGAAACACAAGTACTCTTTGATTCCACATCTGGGTATATTTGGTGGTATTGCGGTAGACTAGAGGAATGGTGGTAGTGATATATTGAATATATCATTTTACTAGGCAGTTGAAGTGATAAAGCGTCAATCAAAGTGTAAAGATCCTTCGACTTCGGAAGAGATTTCAATAAAGCTTCAAAATGTAGAAAGAAAATTGAATGAACTTGGGTCTGCATTGATGGCCCTTGGAAGGGAAGCAATCACTGCTATGTTGTCAGTGGAGGATCGGCAGCAAAGGATCACTTTCCAAAAGCTTCTTACCATGGTATTTAGTGAAGCCAAAGAAAATTTCAAATTTCTCTAGAGTGCTTCAGAGAGTCCAGCAGAAGGAGGTTGAAGAGAGAGAAGGTGGAGAGTCCAGAGAAATTCCGAAGTCCAGAGAAATTTGGTTAAAACACAGAGAATCCAGAATTTCAAATTCCGAAATCCAGAAAAATTTCCAGAATTTCTTTGCAGAGAAATTTCTCTGGTAATAGAAATTTCTCAAACTGAGTACCTACCCTAACACAGGTGATTACTAGAATTCCCTCAATCACACAAAGTTGAAGTGTCAATTCAGTGCAGAGAACAATATGGTAATAGAAAGGCTGCTGTGTGTTATGGTCATAGTGAGTATATGTGTTGTTCTTGGTTGTGGCTAGTATAGGCATATCAAAAAATGCACCGTGTTTGTAGCTAATAGCAAGCATATTTACATGATTCACGTGTGACCTCCTGAACTTCATATAATTCGTATATCACTTTACAACACATTTGCACCATTGTGGAACTTTTTTATGTCATGTCCTGGGAATATACTTTTGCTATGAGTCTGTTAGTTGAATCCACTGATTCAAATGTTAGAACAAAACATCATAAACATTTGCATTGTTTGTTTTCTCAGAAAATGAATTTGATGTGGTCCCACCTGGAATTTCTTGTCTAAAGTTTGGTTAGGAGATTAGGATGAAAATGATGAATCAAAGAAATTTTTTTTCCGGTTTGGTCTAGAGAAAATTCAGTCCAAACCAGAGATGAACCAACCCAGCTTTCTCTTAATTAGAGCACTAGAAACCAGAGAATTTCTTTGGACCAACTCAGAGAATTTCTCTAGACCAACCCAATTTTCTCTGCAGAGCACTAGTTCAATCCAGATAATTTCTCTGGACCAACCCAATTTTCTCTGAAACAGAGCACTAGTTCAACCAAGAGAAAATTTAGTCCAAATTAGAGAATTTCTCTGGACCATCCCAATTTTCTCTGAAACAGAGCACTAGTCCTTATTGTTGTCCAGAGAAATTTGGAGTTTTCTCTGTGATGTGTCCAGAGAAATTCTCTGGATCGAATTTTCTTTGGATTGATGTTGAGGGACCTTAGACATCATGAAAATATTGAGTATCCTTTATGCTATAAAATTTTAATACCAGGGACCTTAAAAAAAATTCCCCAAAACATAATTATTATACTTTATTTTTTCACAAAAAAAATAAAATAATAAAAAGTAAAAAAAACTAAAAAAATTCTTCCCAAATAAAATTAATTTAGGCAGGCTAAATTAATCAAAAAATCAAATTAAAAAAAGGTCGAACCCATAATTTATGGCTTGAATATAGGGGTGTTTGGGAAGAAAAAGTTTTGACGTTTTTGGTTAAAATAATATTAAAAGATAAAATATGTTAAAATAGTTTATAAGGCAAAATATCACATCAAATCCATAATCATTTTACTTTTTCTCTCATAAACATTACATTCAATCCAACTACAAAAAAATCCAACTATTTTTCCAAATACAACAATTTTAGCCTATTAAAATAATCAAAAATTAAAATAGCCTACTAAAATACTTAACTTCCCAAACACCGCCTCATTAGTCGATAAAAAAAATATATATATTTTTTATTTATTTTTATTTTTAATTTTAGTACAAGACAATACCTATTAGTAATACATACCATATAAATTACATTTTGCACTCTTACATTTTATACCAAATCTCATTTTGGCCCCTACACATGAAATCAGAACAGTCAACCCCCTGTACTTCTGGTCAAATCCCACTTTGGTCCCTACACATAAAATCGTAATAGTCAACCCCTTACACTTTTTGCTCAAATTTCACTTTGGTCCCTACATAAGTGTCAATGTCTTTCTTCTGTTACTTCATTTTTAAATCTTTAACAAAATCCAATCATGTGGCAAAAATGTGACAATGAAATAAGGGTAAGAGAGTAAAATCATTTATGTTTCCCACAAATACACTTTGTCCTACGTGATAAGCATGTAAGAGTTATATAATATGTAACACCTCGATTAATACTTTTTACAAAAATTATACAATAATCTATTTTAAAATACCTTAAGCTAAATTATTTAAATTGACATTTGAAAAATCATATGTACTTTTATGATTGTGTGCACTCTAATTATATGGTATTGAATAGTTTCACAAATTAAGAAATTGTCAAATTTTGTATAACTAAAAAATAAAATTTTATTTTATAAAATTTTATATTCAATATTGATCTTCTTTGATATATTTCATTGTGTAAACTCCAGAAATATAAATTTTATTAAAAATAAATATATATAATAAAAATTATGCAGTTTTTAAGTTTTGAAACAATAAAATAAAAAAAAATCTATAAAAAACAAACAAAAAGAAAAACAAAATAAAAGGTAATGGGTTAGGAGAAGTTATAGTGCTCGGGGGTCATGGTTATGTAATGGCTAGCAGAGTTGTAATTGGTAGAGAGGATGAAACTTATAATTTTGTGTTAGGGAATGGGACACAATATTTGGTAATTAGTAGATAATATTGTCATGCAGTGTACTTGAAATACTTAATAATTTTTCTTAACATTTAATGAATTGATAATTTTCAATTCCCTCATCTCTTATAGGGTAAAACAGTCAAATAAATAAGAATATTTTGAAAATGGGATCTCATTGGTTAAAAACAATGAATCATAACTTATTGGTTAGAAACAATGAACCACAACTTATTGGAACACTAACCTTATAAATAGGATTTTGAGTAATTAAATTATTTAAGGATTAAAATCAAATAATTATTTTTCCTAAACAATAATCCTTCTCTCAACTTCTCCATGACTAATTTGTTTTCTTTGTTTTTTTATTTTTTTATTTTGGAAAACAAAGATCAATTTTCAATGTTTATGCTTATCCACTAGAAGGCTATAGAAGATGTTGATCAAATCAAAGCTAAACACTGGAGTAATTAATTGATGGATGAAGGAGAGTCACACAATCAAGCTTATTTCATTGGCTTTCATTTGTTTTTAATTATTTCATTTTATATAAAGTTGGTCTTCTTAAGCTTATCTACTAATTAAATTAAAAGTTGATGATGGGGAAGCAAAATATAAAAAAGTGAATTGTTGACCTTGCCTCTATATATACATATATATATATATATATATATGAAAGATGTTTAGAAATTCTAATTGAGCACCCTTAATTTATTCCTAATGATGTGAAATAGATCCTATTCTTCACTTATTGTCCTTTCTCTTTCTTAGGGGTGTAAATTTGGCCCGGCCCGGCTCACCCAGTCCAGGGCTCAGGCTTGCCTATGTTGAGCTACGCGGGCTCCCACCAAAATTCAGATTGGGTCGGGCCGGCCCACACAGGCCAAAAAATTAGGCCCAGGATCAGGGGTATGCAGGCATTGAGCGAGCTAGGTCTTGGGCCGCGCTTTGAGCGGGCCGATGAGCCGGGCCACAGGATGGGCCCATGGGCTAGCCTGGGTTTAAAAATGATGGCTCAGGCCTAAGCCCAGGTTCCTGACTAGGCTAGGGCTCAAGCTTAACTGGGCCGTCCATGGACCGCGGTCCATTTTTACACCCCTACTCTCTTTATCTCTTTCTATTCTCTCTCTTCCACCTTATTAAAGATCAAAATAGGAATAATAGGTAATACTAACAAAACAATCGCCTTAAGTAAAGGGCTCTTAAATTAATTTTAACTTTTATAGTATTAGTAGTTTAAGAAAAAAGTAAATTACAATGATTTTTTATTTATTTATTTGTAGATTTATATAAAATATAGTAACTTCTACCAGTTTACTATAATTATATTGAGCTCCCTTAAAATTTTAATTTACATAACACCTAACACTTTTTTATTTATTTATTAGTAGTTCATTAGTTATATAGATTAAAAAAAATATTATCATCTCTTTTATACTGAAATGCTTATTTTACCTTGTTTAGTTTCGTGTTTTTACATTATTTACATTAGTTTCGATCTTTTTTTTTTTTGGGGGGGGGGTGAGTATCAGTTTCGATCTTTTTAAACTTACTAAAAGAGATATCAATGTAATTATACTAAAATTATGAAATTGAGAGAGAGAGAGAGAGAGAGAGAGAGTGGTTTGGAGATGTAAGCAGGGATAGAATCAAAATTTTATTATTGTAGGGGCCAAAAGACATATATCTATTCTATTATTAAAATGCAACAACTATTTTGGAGTCTTGAAGCCATTGCCACGTGGCATTTAGATAGAAACTTAAGAAACCAATCATAACTAATCACTTCCACATTCCCACTTTCCTACATTTGTTTTCCACTTTCCTACATTTGTTTCCAAACTGCTGTGCAGTTCCAAATTGAAGTAATTATCAGGGTCTGCAGATGCTTGCTCTTTCGACAACTACCAAATCAACACCACAGATACAAAGTTAACCACTACCAAAACTCAAAGGAATCAGAAAAGCAACTAAAAATATAAGAGAGAGAGAGAGAAAGAGTACCTTCTTGCTGAAGAGAGTCTGAGCAATGAAGCGAGAATGGTCCCAACAATAGTGGACTTGGTGAGAAGCTTGAGAATAGTCCCAGGCTTCCATGTTTGGTTTTTGGGATTCTATTAATTTAAATTTTATATTAATATTTTAGTTTTTTTTAATTTTTTTTTATGTATATCAAATCTTTTTAAGTATAATGGTTGATTTCCTTTGTATATATTAAATTTGTTTCATTGTGACTGTTTATTTTTTTGTGTGTCTATCAAATCTCTGTGATTATAAGTGTTTGAAATGTTTTGGGTTTGTATTTTTATATTTTTTTGTGTAGTACTATTAATTATACATTTTATAGAAAATAAAAAGTTCCATTATGTTATCAAGTTTCTTGGAGAGAAAAAAAAACATACAATAGAAGTTGATTATTATTTTTCTTTCTTTGTGTCTATCAAATCTGTTTCACTATTTATTTATATATATATATATATATATATATGTGTGTCAAATCTGTTTGATAGTAAGCGTTCTAATAAGAGTATTGTGCTTGTAATTTTTAAATTGACTTGGGTTTGTAGTTTTTTAAAAAATTGTTTGTTTGGATTCCCAAATTTTGTGTGTATTTTTTTTTTTTAAGAAAGGATTCAGTGTTATTAAAAACATTTTTTTTAAAAAAAAAATTTACTATTTTTTATTGTTTTTTATATTAATAGGTTTTACTATTATTTTTCTTTGTATATATCAATTCTCTTTGATTATAAGTGTTTTAAGAGTCTTGGGTTTATATATTTGAAAAAAATTTGTGTTTGTGTGGTTATAATTTATGTTTTTGAAAAATTGGTTTTATGTTTTCTTAATTTTATGTGTGTGTTTTTAAAAAAACAATTCAGCATTCTTAAAATTTGTTGCATTTTTTTAAAATAACAATATTAAAATTTGATTTTCAAATTTTTTTTTTTGGCAGTTTTATTATTTTATTTTTATATTAATAGTTTATTATTATTTTTATTTGTATATATCAAGTCGTTTTTATTGTAAGTGTTCCAAGAGTATGGGTTTGTATTTTGATATTTTGTGTGTACAGTCCTAATTATATTTTTTATTTTCTTCATTAAAAAGTAAAAGAAAATAAAAATTTTCATTATGTAATTAGGTTCTTTGGGGGAAAAAATAGACTATTACTTTTCTTAGTTTATATCAAATCTATTTCACTGTAATTGTTATTTTTCTGTATGTAAATCAAATCTTTTTTACTGTAAGTATTCTTTTTTTTTTTTTTTTTGGCTACTGTAAGTATTCTAAGAGTATTAGGTTTGAAATTTTTTTAAAAGAATATTTGTTTATTATTATTTTTGTGCAAGTGTTTTGTTTTTTTAAAAAATAAGTCGGTATTCTTAATATCAAATATTATATTAGACATAGTTATATTGTTATACAAATGATTCATATGTGCAGTATTAGAAAAAAAAAAGAATTTCATATTATAACTCCAAATGAGTTTGCACACGAATCGCGTGTGTCTGGCGGCTAATTTATTATATATATACACAAAAAAATTTTTAATATCATAAAAACAATTTTTGGTAGAAAATAAAAAGAGAATACAAGATAGGGGAAGAATAAAATATATATCTTTTATACTAAAAATTTATTTTATTTATGAATAAGATATATATTTAAAAGTATTATGACAAACATAATTTTTCACAAAAACTGGGCCTAGGCCCTCCATAATCTTCTATTAAGCATAGCGCGAGAGGGGTTTGGAGTTGTGAATAGAGCGAGGTTCATTTCTGTAGAGGGCTCGTGTGGGCCTGAAATTTTGAATTTTACTTGAGGCGGACCTCAAGACTTACAACAATGGGCCAAAAAATCACAGCTGACCCCCCTCCCCCCCCCCCCCCCCCCACCAAAAAAAAGCTTCATAATTATAATAATAATAATAAAAAATACAGCTCTAAGCTACATGTTAACAAAATTTTAAAAATAAAAATTTGATAAATATAATATACGAAAACAAGTGGTAATTAACCATCAAGATTAAATAAAAAAAAGTATTTAAAATAAGATTTGAACACTAATATATATATATATATATATAGGGTAAATTACAAAGACCCCCTCAAAATTTGGTGAAAATACAGATTCCCCCATGAGGTTTGAGAAATTACATCCCGCCCCATGAAGTTTATATTTCCATAACAAATTGCCCCCTGAGATTTTTATTTTCATACAGATTCCTCCCTAATTTGTTATGCAAATTTGACCATCAGGAGGCAATTTGTAATTTCTCAAACTCAGGGGGAATCTGTATTTTCACCGAATCTCGAGGCGGTGTTTGTAATTTGCCCATATATATTTAAGATACTGTATTTTTGTTATCTATTTTAGAGTTAATCTAATAAAAGTTTATAATAATAGGGTCTCTTTTCCAAAACGAAGTTGAGTTAAAATCAAATATTTTTATAAATAATTTCATTTAGTTGAGACTAGTTTTTTGAAATTTAACTTATGAGAAAAAAATTTAATTTTGCCGCGCTCTAATTAAGAGTGAAAAATTTGACATGACAAGCTACTAAGACACAAATTAAATATGGACAAAAAATGGCATGATACAATCACACGAAAAAATAAACATATTATGTTAGCATTGAGGCAATTCTAATCAAACTTGAAATGAAACAACATGAAAATGACCAACACGATATGACGCCCATCCCTATACTTACCCCCTCCAACACCACCCACCATTCATCACCACCACATTCAACCACCCAACCAAGGATGAAACCAGAAAATGTGTACGAGGGGCTAACATAAGTGTAAAAAAGACAATTCTTAGCACAAGGTTTTCAACGTTACGGGATTTGGGAAGTGTCAAATGTGAATAACTTTATCTCGTGTGAAGAGACTATTTTCGTGATTCGAACTAGACACCTAAAATCAAATCAACACAATTTATGATATTGCATAATATAATTGGAGATCATTCCCTACGCATTGCAAGACAACTTTTGAAATAAATGAGTAATAGAAGTTGTTTTTAAAAAATTAGAGTAATCATCCCATATACATTATAAAAATACTACTGAAATAGAGGTGAATAAAAGAAATTTTGAAAACTTAAGAAGGCTATTTTATATATATATCAAAATATTCTTAGAATTGATGGGTAATAATATAATTTTGAAGAATTTTGGGGGGGCGATGGCCACCCTAGGCCATGGCACAGCTCCGTCTTTACACCTAACCTCCCAATAATGCTGTCCTTGACCACCACCTTTCGAGGCCTACGATTATTTTTGACTCTATATCAACCATGTTCAATCACCACCTCTCATGACCAGCAATCACCTTTGACTACCATTTTCGAGAGCAACCTTAGGCGTCCAAGCCAAACAACAAACAGTAACCCATTGTAGTAGTATCACTTGATCACAGCACAACAAGACTCACGGCCCAACACCACACAACATATCAGGGATCCAATTAAGACATAACATTGAGTAGAACTGCGGAAGGTTAATTTTAATTTCAAATCAAGAACACATAAAAATAAATAAACGGGCTCAATTTTATCACTTGTGATTTGACTCATTTGTAAGTTACCTCTATATTTTAATAATAGGCAGCTTTAATTATTTTGATACTTTGTTCAATTTCATTAAAAAATCATTCAAACCGACAAAAAGTGATTAACACGTTTGTTCGAATAGAGTTGAAATCAAAATTTAAAATAGAAACACGAGAATGACATTTCTTTATCTTTTTTTCATTGTAAATCCTAACTAAAGCCAATTATACACATTATAATAAACATAATTATACTCATAATAAAATCAAATTAATTATACATATTATTATACAGATAACATAATATTGATTTTAGTGTGTTCGTTTGGGAAGTGGGTTGATTTTTTAATTTTTTTGACTTTTTTGGCTATTTTAGGCTGGGGCTAAAAAGTCTCGTTTGGGAAGGACTTTTGGCTTTTTTGTGAGAGAAAGAATGTAATAATTATGGGTTAGATGTAATGTTTTGTCTAATTGGGTTAAAAAGACCATTTTATTTTTTGTGGCTAAATAGCCAAAAAGTCCCAAACTTGACTTCCCAAACGAAGCCATTTATCTTTTTTAGTTAATTATACACATGATAAAAATTAAATTACAAATTAGTTAATATTTGATTTAGGGGCTATTTGGCATGCCCTATATAAGTGCACTTAACTTATTTAGATAAGTGCAGTTATTTAGGTCACGTTATCTCTCTATTTTTTTGTACGTCTTTTCGTAAAAGTTAAAAAATATACTTATTTAGATCATTTCAAATACCTCATTAATTTAAGTTTAATTTGGTTAATATTTGATTAAGTATAAAATTACATAAACATTTAGCAAAGAAAGAATATTAACATATGAGAGAGAGAGTGGATAAGAATAGGAAGATATAGAGAGCCAATTTGGTCAATTAGTGTTAGGTCCCTAGTTGCTAATTCCGTGAACAAACTCGATTTAATAGAGTGGTAATTTTTTCATTTGTTGTGGTCTTCCCGCTTGAGCGGGAACATTTGTGCTCGAGCAGAGTTTGCACTATCTCAGTAGTTGTGCTTGTTTGCACAAATACTGGAAAGCGTATTTTCGCACTCGAGCGTGAGTTCTAGAGCTTGAGCATGAGACCTGTTTTGTCGCACGCATTTTAGTGACTTCGCTCGAGCGGGGTACGCGGCTCCTATTTTCTATATATATGTGTTTAAGTCGTTTTTTAGGGTTAAGACTCCTAGATCTGTTTTGGGAGCTCTAGGGTTTTGTTTTGGAGCTAGTTTGATAGTTTTCCTTTGATGCTTGCTTGAGTATTATACTCACATGGTTGGATAATATACATCAAAGGGTTGTTTGAGTGATCTTCTTCAAGAGTGTTCTTCTTCAGTGGAATCCAGATATTCAAGCGTGGAGTGTTGAAGGAGTTCGATGCTGTGCGCAGTCGTTGATTCGACAATGGATGTTGTGGATTCAACATCAATATAATCAATTTTGAGATGAAGGTTGCAGTGAAAGATATACAGATTATGGAAGACAAATTGACAGCGTTGGTAATTTGTTTGGTATATTTATAGTCTTTATTTCTTCAGTAATGGATTGATCTGTGGCGTTTCGCTTGTGGTTTTTTTTATCACAATTGGAGGTGCTGTAATTGTGATTTTTCCACGTAAAAATCGTTGGTGTTGATTTATTGTTTCAAAAATAACAATCTAAATCACGTTCGTACGTGCTTGATGATTTAGATTGTTAGTTTTAGTTGGTTGGGAATGGGTACAATTAATTCTTGACCTAATCATGAATCACTTAGGTTTTTCAATTGGTATTAGAGTAGGTCACTCTTTGTTTTTATCAAAACTATAGGAGTGTGATTTTGTGTGATTGGTGATATGGATTTGTTTCGCGAAGGTAACTCGACTCATAGACCTCCGTTACTCGATTGTACAAACTATTCTTATTGGAAAGCTCGTATGTGAGCGTTTTTAAAATTTATCGATGAGAAAGTTTGGCACTATGTGATCTATGGGTGGAGTGAACCTATTGTCACCATTGATGGTGTTGATATTCCCAAACCCCTTGATAAATGGGATGCATTCGACTATCAAAACTCGAGTTGGAACAATAAGGCTCTAAATTCCCTTTTTTTGCTCCGTCACACCTGAAGAGTTTTATCGTATTTGCACGTGTGAGGTAGCAAAAGAGGCTTGGGACATTCTTGAAACGATTTATGAGGGTACTACTTCTGTTAAAAGGTCAAAACTTCAACGTCTCATCTCTGCCTTTGAAACGCTTTTTATGCGTGATGATGAGACATTTGATGATTTTTATGCTATTGTGAATCCCTGTTTCACACTCGGAGAAAAAATCCCTGAAGCTAAGATTGTTGGAAAAATTTTGAGATCTTTACCTGAGATGTTCTAATAAAAAGTGACAACTATTGAGGAGGCTCAGAATGCTGATACCCTCAAGCTTGATTAGTTGGTTGGAAACTTGCAGACTTATGAAGCCCACCAGATTTCTAAGAAAAAACAAAAAGATAGTGTGGCTTTCACTAGTGTTCATGAGACTGCAAAAACTCTTGAGACTGAGTTTGATCTAGAGTCCGAGATGACAGCTATGTTTACTAAACAGTTCAAAAAAAATTTAAAGAAAAAAAAGCCTAATTTCAAGGATCCTATTTCAAAAGATAAGAGTAATGAAAAATCCAAAACTTTTCCACTAAAACTTGCTCCAAAAACTGAAAAGAAGATTGTGAAGGGGCAAGGGGTCAAGTGTTATGAATGTCAAGAGTTTGGACATATTGCTCTTGAATGTCCATTGAAAAAGAATTGGAAGAAAGTCTATACAGTGACTTGGGATGATGAAAGCGGGTCAGAGCAAGAACCCAAAGAAATCGAATCAAGTGAAGATGGAGATAGTGTTTTTATGATATTCTGGTCCACTTTCACTCAACCTCCTCCAAAGCCAGTGGAATTTGCTCGTGGTCATAATCTACACCGTGCTCCTACCTTTGATGGGAGTAATTACTTGTACTGGAAGATCAAAATGAGGGCGTTTCTGAGAGCTTACGACCCTGAGGGCTGGCAAGCCATTGAAGAAGATGTTGAAAGCACTGACCATCCGGGCAATCTGAGAGTTCTGACTACTATTCGTGAAGCAATTTTTGATGAGGAACAACAACAAATTGCTCACTGTACAAAGGCCAAAGATACATGGGACATTCTGAGTCAATTTCATGAAAGATGAGAGACATCTTCACCACCATCTATCTATCTTCATGCCTTAGTTGCTCAACTAGATGAGGTCTAGGAGAAAGAGGAGCAAAAAGAAGATGATGTGACCTCGGACTATAATGATGAGATTGATGGTGATGACCTACAACAAGCTTATGAAAAGCTTTATGATGAATCTCTGAATTTGTCCAAGATTAATAAAAAATTCACTTTCAAGCTCAAAGCATGTGAAAGCTAGAATGTCAAGCTAAAAGGAGAAATTGCAACAGTAAAGCAGAATGTCATCAAGATCTCTAATGACAGGCAAGACTTATGTGGGAAACTTCTATCTTGTGAAACCGAAAGGAATGAACTTTTGAAAATATATGCCACATATGAAACGAAGATTAAAAGCCTTGAGATGTCACAAGCTACATTGGAAGAGATGGTTGGCCAAAAAGATGAAGAACTTAGAGATGTTAGAGCCACAATTACCATGTGGAACAAAGGTTCCAAGTCATTAGAAGACATCCTCGGGTCTCAACAAATGGGTTGTGACAAAAGTGGGCTAGGCTGTGGTAATGCGACAGTTCACAAGGGACAGGCCTTTACATCACATGACCTGAAGACTCAAGCAAAGGGAAAGTTGAAGATGCACCAAGGTGATCCCTTTCTTCATTTGCCTAACGGGGGTAAGATCAACAAAAGGGAGGTAAAACCTGTTTTTGTTTGTCATCATTGTGGTAGGTATGGCCACATTCGTCCTTATTGCTTTGAGTTGTTTGGTAAGGTGTCTTAAAAGAGTAAAAATTCTAATACTTTTGGGTTAGGAGACAACCTTACATGTCTAGGCGGAACACCAAGATACATGAGGGTGTTCACAACGTTAAGACTTTTACCAAGACCGCCAATCTTGATTTTGTTAAGACCAAAAAGATATGGGTAAGAAAGGATGGCTTGACTTGTTTTGTTGTTCACACTTGTAGACTGCCCGAACTTCCTCCGCGCGCCCCTATTTTCAGAGAGGGCGCGGATTTGGGTTCTTAGCGAATACAGTTCGAACTCTTGTCACGGTTCTAAATCTAATCTCATAAAGTGCGATGTAAGACCGATAAATCACCAAAGAGTACAAATCCGGCAAATCATTTTGGAAAATCGATTTTAATCAAGAAGCGCTAAACATGGACTGCTTTGCCAGATTACAGAGTCGCCACCTAAATATTTTATTTTGGGGAAATTAGGAAACCCTGACTCGTGCCAAAGGCCACGTGTCCGTCATCACCAAAGTTACCTCGGCTCGGGAACTTGGGTACGAGAGGGGAAGGTCTTGAAATGAGCATCCCTGCTCGCCCGATCAAAGGATCGGCCTCTACTAATCATGATATGTTGTTTTGAAAACAAATGTGTTCTTATTCCGGTTATTTAGCTAACTTACTTCGTGATGTGCACGGCATACAAGTATAAACTAAATCGCCTGAATTGGAACAAAACAATTCAATGTTTGTTTTCGAAAAATGGTTTGAATTTTCCATCCTCAAGTGGGCTTTAGAAATATGGATTTGCCACCAAACAAGGTGGGCTTAAAACATGATGATTTGCCACTCCAAGTGGGCTTAAAACTCACATTTTGATGAATTGTTCAAATTCAAGTAATGAAACCTTCATCCACAGGCATTCATGCAGTTAATCAAATAAGCACATAGCCTCATGGCAAGCATGCTAACATGGCAACATACACACCTCATGTAATATGTTAAAGCGTAAACACTTACAGTGTACTCCGAGTAAAAACAAAAACTAGTTCGAAATCAATGCATGATCCTAATTATGCAAGATGCCTAATGCAACACATGCAATAATGCAACTACATAGGCTTGACTATCTAAGATGACATATGAAATGCGATAATTTGATACATGTATTCAAAAAGGTATTGAAATATAATGTAGTTTGAATGATGCGCCAAGCCCGGTGCATGCAATACAAATGAACGGATGCAAACATGCAAGCATAAAGTATGCTAATTGAAATATGCCCTATTCTAACCACTAAAAGTAGATAAATAAAAACGTGAAAGACGTGGGGTTGGAAGACATTCACACACACGCGCACACTTATTACAACATTGCCCTCTCGCAGGAGGGTCCGAATGAAAGAGAGCTAACTAGCTATGCTAATTAAGCTAACTATTACAAACCAACTAATTAACTAACTATTCTAGCTAATTAATTATAACACATTCGAATAACTAGCTAATCTAAGCTAATTAGCTACAAACCGAATTAATCAATTAGCAAATCTAAGCTAATTAGAATATTACAAAATAAATTAATCTAAATTAATTACAGCACATGTAATTAACTATAACTAGCTAATAAAGCGATAAAACAGCCTTGCAGACAAAGGAAGCATGCAAGCTTGGTCGCGTCCTCTCGGAAATCCACTACCTTGCCTCTGAATACCTCTGTTTGCACTCTTTTGAACTTTTGAAAATTGTGCCAACTTCCAGATTGCTTGTTGTGGGGAAGTAGTTTGGAAATACTCTTCCGATCCTGGGAAACGCTCGTGATCCTCTTCTGGTCACCTGAAAAAGATTAAACACTCTGGTTGGGGGTGCCGGAATTAGCACTCCGACGGGCAAGTTAGTATCTACACTCGAGGAAGCTTGCATTCTAAGTCAAGCATAGTAATTCTTACATACCTTTCTCAATCGGTTATTCCTTTAGTTATATTTGTTCCCTGGGCTTCGTGACCAGGCCCATTTGTCACTCGTTATTCTCCTATTTATCCGGCTACACAGTTCAGTATCTACTCGGTCTATTCATTATATTCGGCACTCTCATTGTGCAGAGTAGAGTCATGTAATATCTTCCTTCCAGAGTGCGCTTATGATTATTCCAACTATCCGGCTCCTACAATTGCCCCCCAAACACCTCGCTAGCATCAGTTAGTTGGTGCGTTTGGCTGGAAGTCAAAAATTCGGCGGTTAATTCTTTTCCCGATGCGTGTCAGAACGCGTATGTGATTTTTGGTTATCGTAATGCTTTCCTGCCCTATTTGTACTTCTCTCGCATTTAATACGATTTGAAGTTTAAGTCCTTCGAAAACATGCTTTTTCGAATATTTGAACCTCCTAGGCTGCTAGTCGGTATCTCTTCTTTAATGCGTTTTCTACAACTCCTAACCGTTCTCTGCTTGTCTCCTTTGCCTTTCGTAAGTTTTCTTCTTTTCTTCTTGCAATCCTATTTTCTGTTTTTATTTTTGATACAGAGTATCTTTGAATCTTCACTGGAATGGCTAAGCATTTGAAAGACCTCCTTTCCGAGGGTCGAATTTCTGGGTTCCGAAGACATTTTTCTATCCCTGAGGACGTCCATCTTTCTCTGGTGACGGACAATACCCTCGATATGGAGAGGGACGACCAAAATACAATCGTCTTCCCTCTCCTGTCTATTACGGAGAGCGGGGTTCGTTTTCCCCTACACCCATTTCTCAGGGCCGTCATCCGCTATTGGAGTCTGATTCCTTCGCAACCCAATGTGAACTTTTTTTGAATCATAATGGGAGTTGTAGAGTTGAACTGGTGTCTCAGGATTGGCCTTGGCATCCCCATGATTTGGCACTGCTATGCTTTAGCCAAATCCTCCGGTCGACTCGGGCACTACTTTCTCAGGGCCAAGGACACCGACCATCACTTGGTAACGATGCTTGCTAGCTCTGGCAAACGAGTTGACGATGTGATGGTCAATGTCCGAGGTAACTGGGAGTTCGGCGAAGACGAGGATCGCCTAGACCCTATTCCTAGACGGAGGGGTGAACCAGGTTGCCGTGTAACTCTTTGTTTGTTGATCTTTGTTTTATGCGGCTCTTTCTCCAAGCCATACCCTTTGTTCTTGCAAGCAATAAGTTGAAAAGGATTTTGACCTCGACTGACGATGCAGTCCTTGTGAAAATCAAAACTACGCTAAAATAATTTGGCCGTCCAAACGTACAGAAGCAAGGGAGGGCTACCCATATTCTCCTGCGGTACGAGCCCACCTATACTACGTTTTCGGCCGTGGACGATATCCCAATCCCAACCAGCCAGCAACACCTTACTGCTCTTGTTTTCCCCAATTTCAAGATCCTGAGGCAAATTGGTCTCGAGGCCTCTGATACGGAGCAGGGCTTAGAGCCGATTGTTGAGGTAGATGCCGAACTAAAGAGGGAGTTTGCTGCCGAGGCCGAAGAGATCGACGAAGCTCTGAAATCAGCGTTTGAGGCAGCCGGTCTTAACCAGCCTAGCTCTCCGTCCACTTCGAGTCGGGCGGAGTTTTCCTTCGGAGATATTTTTACGAACTTGGGGGACCTTGCCGACACTTTTTCAGAAGGCATGGCTGGGGAAAATCTCACACAAATGGCGAGAAAGAGAAATGCCGAGCGAATGGCTGCTCGAAAGAAAGCCGAGGTCGCTCGTTCTGAGCTTGCCCCGGTTGACTCTTCACAGACAATTAGTGGAGAGAAAACGACTCAGGTTTTTGTGGCCGAAACGGAGGGGGCTGAATAGGGGGTTACAGAAGAATCGCTGGTTTCAAAAAAGCGGGGTGAAAAATATTCTGTCGAGGGAGAGGCCGGCTCAGAGGATAGCCCTGCTGACAAACGGCTTGGCTTAGAGGAGTCCGACGTGGTTGTCTCCTTTGTTGTTCAACCGAAGATCAAAGGCACGCCAATCTCTTCTGACACATTTGCCATGAAGGATCCAGCCGTGGCGTTGAGCGTGGCCGCCTCAGTTTCATTATCGGCTGATAAGGCCACCTTTCAAGAAGAGCCGGATTTGGTAGCTATAGCTTTCGCTGCCCAGTCGCCCCTTCTGGTATGTATACGATTCTTTCCTTTTTGCTCGTTTGGTTTGGTTTGCATAGCCTGTTGGTTGATATGGTGATCCAAACTTGTTTTGCAGACGGTTGGAAGGATAGGCGAATTAGGCCGTCGGCAGCGTGATACTATTGAAAGAATTGGCCGTTTAAAGTCTGAAACTGAAGGTGAAAGAAGCAGGGCCGAGTTTGAGGCGATGAGAGCTGCAATGGAAAGTGATCGAGTCGAAGCTGAAAAGGAGAGGGCTCGGACTGCTGACTAGCTTAGGTCCGAAGCCGAGGATAGTGCGAACGCAAGCGAGGAGTCGCTCAAGTTAGCCTAGGAGGCACTTTCCAAGGCCGAGGCCGAGGTAGAGGAATTGAAGGCGGCTAAGGAAAAAGCCGAATCTGTAGCTGTTATGGCGCTAGAAGTTGGGAAGACCGCCGTCTTGAAGGAATACGTAGATGAAGTCCCCAAATTCGAGAGTCGGGGATTGAAACATGGATGGCACAAAGCCCTTGTTGCCGCTGGAGTTATATTGGCCTTGCCAATTCCATACGAGCAAGTGGACGCTGAGCCACTTGAGTCTGATCCCGAGGATTGATCTAGGAGACATTCTAGTTTTGTTAGGTATCTTTAATTTCAATGTACGTTTTTGTTTAGTGGATTCAAGGTAATTTTCATGTATAAATTAGTTATTATCTGCGCTCAATTTATTAATGAAAATTTCCTTCCTGTTTCACTATTACCTGTACGCAATTTTTTTTTTTTTTTAATGAAGGGTTTTGCCTTCCACTCCTTTGGGTAAAATGATTATTGTCTGTTGTGCCTTCTAACTATCGATTTGATAATAATGTAGTCTTGGCCATTGTATTGGTTTGACTTCAATGTATCTGAACAAGTAAATCGACTTTAGGTGCCGAATAGATTATTGAATCTGAACTTGCCCCAGCTGCTTCATGAATTTGAAACGTCGATTATCACTATATTGATGAGTGCGTTCGTGAAGTGGCTGCGGTACTGAAGCCGTTTGTAGACACCCCATTTTTGACCGTCCTCAAGACTTGGACGTCACCGTTTGAACACTCAGTGATTATCCATGTTTGTGTTCGTTTGGAGTTCCCGGAGGTCTCGGCTCGCGCGCCCCGCCTCAGGATCCCCGAACTCGACCGTTTAGTGTCTGGTTTTGTACCAAACACTTGCATCTTGCCTTTGAGAGGCAGGGTGGGGCTTGTAGACCATCCCCACCCATCACCGGCAGTGGCTAGATGCCACCGGCTGGTTTTTGCTGCCACCGGCAATGTAGTTTGCCGGTCGGCACTATTTGTTGCCGGTCAGCACTTTTTTGTGCCGGTCGGCACTTTGTTTGGCCAAGATGGCATTTTTTGCCGGCCGATTGCTGTTCATCTGCTTTTGCAGATATTTTTGGACAGCTGTATAACTTTTGCTCCCCTCCATACACGTGTATGGAGGGATCTCCCTCTTGCAAAGCTTGTTTGGTAAGCTTTACAAGAGGCTTATAGAGAGAAGCCCTCTCTAAGGCAAAAGGGAGAGGCTTAGACATTTTTGAGAGAGAAAACACAGAGAGAAGCTCTGGTTTTTCTAGGGTTAGGGTTAGATATACACTCTCTATCTCTCTTTCCCTCTTATTTGCACACTAGGTGTTTTGTGTCTCACTATTGCACACAAACACCTAGTGTTTCACCTTCCTCTTGGAGCTGAGGTTCTAAAGGGTTTGTTTTGAGTTTTTGGTGTTGGATTCAAGCCAAAGGAGGCCATTGGAGCACCATTGTTGAAGAGGACTACAAGGGTAAGAAACTAGTCCATTTTTCCCCCATTTTTGCATTGATTTTCCACTAGTCTTAGAGCTGTTTTTGTGATTATTGTATAACATAAAAAAGTTCTGTTTTTAAGCCCTCTTTATTGTTTATTAAGAGTGTTTTGTTGTTTGAGGGTTGTTGACCACCCTTAGGCCTCAAAAGGCCTCATTTTGAGCCATTTTGTCCTAGCTCCGGGATTTTGGTGTTGAGGTCTCTTCACCACTGAAATCTTGAGGGATTTCAGCGGTGAAGATGATGCTTTGAAGTCCCAAGAAGGAGAGGGCCACCCCCTCTCCTTGTTGTCCTTGAAAAGGGCACATTTTGGCCTCTTAAAGAAGCCTATGCTTGAGTGTGTGTTGAGCATGTTTGGTATGTTTTTCATGCTTATATATCCATGATATAACATGATTTCAAGTTGGTTTTGGAACTCCATGCATGTTTAGCATAGTTGCCTTGTAATGCCATATTTGTGCCTTAACATGTCTAGGTTGTTAGCCTTTGTTGGAGCATGTTTTAGGCTTGTATTTGTGAAGATTATATGCTTATTTTGCCATGTTTTAGATCTGTCCATAGTCGTTTGGGTCGATTTTAGCATGCATTATATGGCTCCTTTGCATTTGGGCTTGTTGGCCTTGAGTATGTGTATGTGTAGCATGCCATCTTTGCATTGTTTTGGTGATTTGGGATCATTCTATATGTCATTTCAGTCCCATTTCCATGCTTGTTTGATTGCCTTGCATGCCTCTTTAATGCTTTGAAAGCATATGTTGCAATACTCCATGTTTTGGTGCCTTTGCATGCCTTTGTCTTTGAGCCATCTAGACGCCATCTAAGTGGTCTTTTGGGCCTCATGTTATGAGCTAAAAACCTGTTTTAGGTTGTTCAATGCATGCCATGTTTGTTGTGATAAACATGCTTCAAAGCTTCATGACTTGCTTCAAGTGCTTAGACCATGCTTACATGCATTTGCTTGTCTTGCTTAATATGATTTGGCATCATTTTATGACATGATTTCAATGCTTAGGTTGCATGCTAGTTGCTCTCGTTTGTCCCTTTTAAGTGTGCTTGAGGGTTGTTTAAATTGTGCCCAAGTGTAGGCCTTCCATCATGTGTATGTGTGCATGTGTTTTGGCTTCTTGTTTTGGTCATTATGGCCACTGTTTTAGGCCTTATTAGAGCTGCCTAATTCATGTATAAGTCCATTGGTCATTATGGCCACTGTTTTAGGCCTTATTAGAGCTGCCTAATTCATGTATAAGTCCATTCATGTATATTGCACACCAATGCAATATAAGTCCATCTTGCCATCCATTTGCATTGCCCTATGTATGCTTGCATGCTTGCATAAGTGTTTTGCCATGCCATGTTGCATCCTTAGCTTGTATGCCTAGGTTGCATTGCATTTTGCATGCATGCCTTGTTCCTTGAATTGGTGATAGGAATTGGGCCTAATTTGTTTGATTGGTTTGCATGCATTTGAAACCAAAGTTGCATACTTGGTTCCTTGGGCCATCATGCATGGAAATGCGTGATTGGTGGTCCGAGAACCGAGGCACATGTCCCTTTGAGTCATCACAATGATAAGAGACATGGTTAGTGCATACATGTCTTGAAATATGCTGTCATGCCTTGTTTTGCCCTCTGTTGCTGTGAGTTGCAGGTTCTGCAGGAATACTCTGCCGACCGGCAGTGTAATGTGCCGACCGGCACATTTTTCTCTGCCGACAGACCCTATTTTGTGCCGATGGCCATACTACACTGCCGGTGGAGGTTTCATTCAGCCGGTGATGATCCCCTCTGTCCAAGGATGTAGTCCTGAGGCTTTGACAGCCTCCAGAGGAGGAAAGGAAGGAAAACAGAGGCAGCTTGCGCATGGTGGCGCGTCTCTCGAGACGCTTTCCTGCTTTAATTAATTTAATTTATTTTTTTTAATTAAATTAGTTAATTTGTAATATTAATTAGCTTGCGTAGTTAGTTAATTTGTAATATTTATTCGGTCCCTCCGAGCGAGGGCAAATCTGTAATAAGTGTGTGTGGGTGTGTGAATGTCTTCCAATCCCCGCTTCTTTCTTCCCTTTTACTTACCTGCTTTGATGGTTAGTATTAGGGCATGTTTAAATTAGCATACCTTATGCTATGCATGTGTGCATCCATGTATTTGTATTGCATGCATTAGGCTCGGTACATCACGCTAATTGCATCAATACTTCAATTTTCAAACTGAATACGTGACAATTGTGCATTTTCACATGACATGTCTAGGATTAGCCGAGCCTATCTTAGCGACATTTTGTATGCGATGCATTAGGTACTTCACATGGACTTGGATCATGCATGATTGCTAACAAGTTCTTTATTTTGGCACGGAGTACTATGTAAGTATTTCTGCTTTAGCATATCGCATGAGTGTGAATGTTGCCATAACAGCATGCTTAACATGTGGCTAGATGCTTATGTGTTAAACTGCTTTGAATGCCTGTGGGTGAAGGTTGGGTTGTTTGAGTTGGAAAAACTCGTTGAAATCCGTATTTTAGCCTACTTGCGAGTAGCAAATTCCAAAGCATTTTCAAACCAAACGGATATGCAATGTTTATTTCCAAATTAGGCAATCTAGTCTATACTTGTTTGCTGTGCGCATAACATAGTAATTCTAGGCTAATAAATGGAATAAGAACACGTAAAGTTTTCAAAAACAGATATCACGGTTAGTAGAGGCCGGTCTTCGGACCGGGCGAGAGGGGGTGCTCATAGCTGACCTTCCCCGATCGTACCCAAGCTCCCGAGCCGAGACAACTCCGGTGATGACGGACATGTGGCCTTCGGCACCGAGTCAGGGTTTCCTAAATTTCCCCATTTTAAAAATATTTAGGTGGCGACTCTGTATCTGGCAAAGCAGTCCATGTTTGGCACTACTTTTTCAAAAAAATCTGTTTTCTCAAACGATTTGCCAGATTTGGACTCTTTGGTTCAGATTAAGAACCGTGACACAAATCGAGTCCGAACTGTAGCACGAGGTCCCACGCGGGCGCGTTACAGTTTCTGGCGACTCTGCTGGGGAGTTTAGAGAGCTTGACTTGAACTCGTGATATCCTGTTTTGATCTCATTTATGTGTTTCTTTGCATTGCATGTGCATTGGTGCGCCTAGGAACACAGTGTTTGCCATCTGCCACTCCTGAACGGTTTGCCGGAGGCTTGTCTTGTCAAGGCATGTCCATAAGGCTGACCGGCTATGGGCTCTGACAGCATGGGAACACAAACCCCGGTTTACCGGGGCACCCTTTTTGACCATTCGACCTAGTGCATATTCGGAATCCATAGTGACCATTCCAAGCTAGGACAGGTTGCTTACCCGATTATAGGTTGTTTGAAACCGCTGTGTGCGTAGTGAAACCCTAGCTCCTGAAAAAATAGGACAGGGAAACCCTACCCCAACATAGGGGTGTTTTGTTCTCTTTTACTTGCTATGTGCGTTTAGAGTGTTGCTCTACAGGAACGCACATGTCAGTTTGCAAGTTTGAGTATCAAACCTGGGGACACCAGTATCAGTATCAGTTGTGAGAATCAGTTATCCGCGGGTATCGGTTCAGTTTTCGGGAACAGTAATTTCTGGGAACAGTGATCAGTAGAAGGGAACAGTTGTGTAGCTACACCCGTGTTTGATCAGTTTGGGCTGAAATGCTGTCTGTTTTTCCTTTCAGTTCAGAGAGTTGCAGAGTTGAAACAGAATAGCCAGTGTCCCCCTTTGCTGAGGCAAGATTTATGGCGGCACAAAGTTCAGAAGAAATTGTGGTTATGGCAGCTGCATCGGAGCAGGGGACCGCTCCGCAGAGTGAGGCCAATATCAGTATGTCATACCCGCCCAGGTCGCCCGTTGTGCACCCGGTTTGGGCTCCCCAGTTATACCAGGCTCTTGAGCCCACCACCTTCGAATTGATGGGGATGATAGGCGATCTCCAAAGGTCTGTGGCAGACCTCGCCTATGGAATGTCGGCTTCACCGCCAGCGGCGCCGTACGCCGGGAATTTTGTACCACAAGAGCCCCCGCTACTGGGGCGGATCGTAATAGAGCTTAGCCAGCCAGAGGTGGTTTCCAGCTATAGCCGCGACATGCCAGCATCAACCCCGACCCTTGATCAGGCTGAGGCCAGGGGAAAGGACAAGGCAAAGATAGATGCCGATCCTATCGAACAACTGCTGTGGGCAGTCGAGGCTCTGAAGGCCAGAGGGATGAACAAGCAACAAACATCTGCAATAGTGACCAAAGCTATAGATGATGCTTTCCCCGCTCCAACCAAAGGCGGTTCAAGCCAGGCAGAAAACCGGGATGGGCCCCGTCATGCCCAGACAGTTCCTGTTGTTCCCAACCCTGCACCGGGAAAGGTTCAAAAAGCCAAGGCAGCGCCAGCCGATCCTTTCGCCAGCGCATCTGGCAAGAATCCTCAAATTGCAAAGTACCTGCCCCGAGGGCGCAGGGTTTTTCATGACCTCCACATGCCTTTGTCTAGGGCATTGTTAATACTGGCGAAGAATGGGCATCTTAAGCCTTTGGAGCCCCGGCCACTCCCGAAGAATCTCCCCGCCACTCATGATGCTACTTTGTACTGCGCGTACCATCAACAATCCGGTCACAGTACCGATGGATGTTCCCGCCTTCGTCATGAAGTGCAGGATTTGATCGATAACAAGGTTATCCTACCACCCACCTCAGGCAAGCCCGTTACCACCCAGTTGTTGGATTTCGAGGGCTCAGATACTGCGAGTATGTAAAGTGAACCGCCTGCGGGCAACTTTTGGTATATTTTTCGATGAAGCGTTTGGCACGCATTTTTGAGCATCGGTGAAACCGAGTTTTGTAAATCCTGGCTTGGATATCGAGTCAGTCTTTTGTTCTGAGTCTGTCTCTTTGTTTTGAGTCAGTCTTTTTTGCTTAAAGGTCTGTCTTGTTGTATCGAGTCAGTCCCCGTTGTATATAATACCAGGTGATTCTGGGGTTGTTGCCTCGAACACCGTTTTGTTTTGTAATTATTTGTTTTTGTTTTGAGTCTGTTTCTGCCGAGGGGCCAGTTGCACCAACAAAGCCGATTGAAACAGCTGTTGCTATCTCAACCTTCATGCTTGCTTTCAGCATAAGTGCCAGAGAATTTGATTGGGCTGACAGTACATCTCGCCTGCTCTCCTGCGCGCCAAACTCATAGCATTAACCTAAGTTTTTCAAAAAAAAACTTTTAAACACTGCGGTGATGAAAACGAAGGGGAAGGAATTCCTCGGGTTTTGCAAAATTTTGATCATTTTGAGAGAAAGGGAGGCGTGCTAAGTCTTTTTATGAATGAAATCATGCTTGTCGGCGTGAGTACTGAGAAGGACCCTGGCCTGATCCAGATTGGTTCCACACTATCTTCGGCGCGAGCGATTCGTCGCCTTCTTAAAAACTTTCAAAAGCAAATGTTTTACGCAGCCCTGCGAAGACCTGTGTGGAATCGCTCTTGAGATTGCGCAGCCTAGGATCGCTCTCAGCCTCAAGATTCAACCTATTTGTTTTCCGAGTCTGAACCCGTTCAGAATGTTCAGAAAGTTCAACGGACAAACGCCATGAAAGGCCCGCGTGGCCGGTTTCGAAACAGCCCTCGAGCAGAAGAAGCATCAAGGCCGAATCAGAAGGAGTAGATCTCGCCGGAAGAAGCTCGTAGAGTAACCCTGATGGATTCTCCGCAAATCAGTGCAACAGCCGTTCTCTTAGACACGGAGAGGCTTCCAGTTCAGGAACCATTTGGCATGGACTTGCTACACTTTTACCCTTTGAGAGGCTCGCTGGGTCGAAAACCCAGAAGGGCGACCCAGGCAAAAGTTAGAGCAAGAGAAAAATACAAAAAAAAGCAAAAAAAAAGCAAAAAAAGAAGAAAAGAAGAAATAGAAATGAAAAGAATAGAAAAAAAAAATTTGAAAAGAAGCTCGCAAGGTTGAAAACCCGCATTGGGCGCCTTGGCAAAAGTAAGAGCCAAACAAAGTGAAGGTTAAAATACCCGAGTGGACTTTTTACCGGAACTACGTAAGGCTTGATTCCCATGTTTGGGATACGTAGGCAACTTCATCATGAAGTCCAGCCCCCAACGCTTTCATAAGCGTCTCAGTCCATGCAATGGTTTCGATTTCATCCCAAAGTCCAGTGGCCAACACCCTTCAAGGTGACTGTGTCCATATATGTGTTATGACCGTCTTCGTCATCGCAGTGTCCAAGAGCTCGACCACCGCCAATGAAGACTGTCTGCGGATTGCTGCGGCACCATCCCAAACAAGGGGCAACTTTCCGTTGCCACAAGCCGTCGTGAGACGCCATTCAAACTAGGGGCAACTTTCCGTTGCCTCCCACCCTCCTTCAAACCAGGGGCAATTTTCCATTGCCTCCGATCCGAGGTTGCGCATCTCGAAGGGTAAGTTTCATGCTTGTTGAGCATCAGCTATTTGAAAAATAGTTTTTGAAAATTTTTACTGAGGTTGACTATTTTCTCGAAAACTATTTCATTTTCCAAAACCGGACCATTGTCTTGGACCTAAAAGGAAAATTTTCAGTGCTTGCTGCCTGACTTGCATGCTTTTCAAAACAAAAGTCGAACAAGTACGTTAATCCGACTCTCATTTCGATCAAAACCGTTTTAGTAGAAAGCAAAAACGAAAGAATGGTTAAAATGATGAACTAGGGGCACAGTTGAGCCAGGCGTTCTGTCTCTCCCCCGTCATCGACGTACTTGCCAGAAGGGCGCGCTGCCCGCCGGAAGAAATAGCCGTGAGCTAACGGTGTTGAGCATGAACCCACACCTTTCTATTTATCCATCAATCACCCCGGGGAGGGATGAAAAATGAGAGAATGAAGAATAGAGAGGTGTAAGTTGAGAGAAAAGCGAGGAAAAGGGTTTCGAGAGAAAATCCGAGCTTGAGAGTTGAGTGATGTGAGAATCACAAATAAGAAGGGGTGGGAAACAATACCCAGATTGAACTGGCTCCTCGCGGTCCGAGGTCCCCCATCTTCGTTTACGCGTCTGTGTGTCGTGTCTCTTTCATTTGACGGTCTCGTCTTTTGTTTTGAGTCTCTCCCAAGCGTGTCTCGTTGTGTTTAGGTCGTGTACCTTTATATTTGAGTCCTCCCCGCTGTGTTCGGTTGTAGGCTCGACATCCCGGTTTGAAAAACCCTCATTCGATTTCAAAAATCGCTTATGCTCAGAATGCTGTGCCATTCTCTACATTTGAACGCATTTCGACTCCAACCGGTTCCATCTTTGAGGTCCGTCCTGTTAAGACTGGGCTGTTTGTTTGAGAATTCGCCGTGTGCAGAATGAATCGAATGCTGTGTTATTGGGCTGTATACAGATTAATCCCCAACAGAGTAAGGGCCGTGTGTCAAGAATCAGGCAGTGGGTTGCTTGGGTTATTTTGCTGTTGGCTGTTTAAGTTATCTGATTATTACAGTGCAAGTGTTCAATTTTCAGACAACCAATCAATTCCATTTACATTGAGGTGTAACATGATGAGATGTGATGCAATGCATGAAATGCGTGAATGTAAACACTTTTTCAGATAAAAAGCCTGTTTCATTTCACCATCTTTTCAAATGTACAAGTTTTGGAAACAAAACCTGCCTGCGGCAGTACAAGGTAATCTATCTACCAACCAAAAAGAAAAGTACAAGGAAAGAAAGAAAAAAATAGCAAAAATCTGCAGCTAGGTCAAGCACCCCAAGGGCTGTCAGTCCGTCCTGGTCCTCTTCCTGGACGAAGGTCCAGGAACATCGTCAGCGTCGTCGTCAGAGCCCGAGCTAGAGCCGTCTCCGGTCTCCTCCTCCGATGACCCTGCCTCCGCCTCTGACTCCTCGTCGTCATCATCGTCCGGGGCTGGAGCTCGCGAGCTGCTCCCGACGTGAGTACGCCCACCCCTAGTGCGGGGAAATATCCGGCCCTCCTCATCTCTCCCCCGAGTAGGGACAGAAGGTCTAGCTGGAGCACCTCCTGCCATAGGAATCTGGAAAGGAGGCTGAAAAAGTACACAAAAGTGAAATGCATCAGTATACTGTAGACAGTTTAGCAATGCAGAATGCAGTGTGTGAGTACAGTGTATGAATGCCGTGAGTAGTTTAGCAGTGCAGAATGCAGTGTGAGAGTACAGTGCAGAATGCAGTGTATGCAGTGTTCAGATACCGTGAGATCAGTGTATCAGGTGTTGTGCCGTGCGTCAGATTATGCAAAGCAGAGTATGAATGGTTTGAGGCCAGTGTCAGAGGGACATACCGGTATGCTGTAGACAGCCAGGAGGTCAAATGTCCGCTGGAGCATCCCCATCATCGAGGCATTCATCGCCAACGACTGATGGGTGTACTCAGAAGAAGCCTGCAAAAGTATCAGATGCATTAGTATTCTGTGGAATATCAAGTAAATTGAAATGAAATAACTGTACGAAGTGCAGTGATACATACCGGCGGAAGGTCGGGGACGTCAATGAACTCATGACCAGCCGGTGGAGGGGCGAAGGGAATCTGATAGGTCGACCCACCCTGCCCCTGGAAAGTCAGTACAGCAGGCAGGGCAGGCCACCCAGCTCCTCGTCCACCTCGCACTCCACCCCTGCCACGTACCCGGGCCCTCCTCGAAGATCCGGCCCCTGCTCCTGCTCCGGCCCCAGCCGCCGATGCCACAGGTCTGGCCCCCTCTGCTCGACGGCCGCTCAAAGGTCGCATCAGGTACGTCCGCACGTACTCCTGATAGTCGCCGGTGCCTCGGAAGCCGGCCTCCTCCCAGCCGATGGAGTAATCATCCAACTGCTCAGAAGTCAGCCCCTCGGTCTCCCTCATCTCTGCAGGAGGGTGAGCCGGGACTATCTGCTCAGGTAACCCGCGGGTCTGGCGTAGAAAACGCTCCCCCAGGTACCAAGCCCGACAGACCGGGCCCTCTAGCAGAATCCGGAAACGCGAGGTCTCCTCAGCACCAGGGAACCGACCCCGCATAGCCGACGGCAAGGAAGCCCATGGCCGCCATGTGATCTGAAAGTGACAGACAGTTTGTTATCTACTGTTATTGAAATATGCAGTGGGAAAGCGAAGCCTAAATGAACTGAAAGTAAAGCATACCTCGGCCGGGGTGATGGTGTCGAAATATCGGCGGAAGAAGCCGAACGTCTCCCGTGGTCGCCGGGTGCATCCCCCGTCAAAGCGACTCGAGAAAGGAACAGCCGGAGGAGGCTCCGCAACTGGCACGGGTGCAAGCCTAGGGAAGTAGGCGTAAACCCACAACTGCAAAACAGATGTCGGTATGACCATCAGATAAAGCAGAATATGCAGAATGAAGCAGAAATGGCAGAGCCGTGTATTGTTTGCAGTGTACAGTGTGAGCAGTGTACAGTCAGTGTAAAACAGAATGTATGTGTGTGCCGTGTGTACAGTATACAGTAAGTGTAAAGCAGACTACAGTGTGTGCAGTGTACAGAGTACAGAAAGTACGAGACGGAAATGAAAAGTGGAGAAGAAATGTACCTCCCAAGCCCGCCAGTAACCTCCGAGCAGCTGGCCGCTGCCGCGAGAAGCCGAGCTCATATATCCGTACAAGGTGGCCAGAGCAGCGCCGCCCCAATCGAAGTGCAGAATATCTCGGACGTCCACCAGTGCGCTGAGAAGGCAGAGAGGCACGGTGTTCGCCCGGTCGGCGAAGATAGTAGTCCCGAACAGGAACATGAGGAAGCCCCGAGCATACCTCTCCACGTCCTCCTCGGTCATCTGAGTCTCCTCCCCCAATGCAGGCAGGACCCTGAACTGTGCCTCGAACCAGGAATAGCGGACGAAGCCTGGGCGAGCTAGCGGTGGGGCCTCCCCCAGTAGATGGACCTGAGCGGCGGTCCACTCATCCATGTCAGTGTCGAAGGGGATCGGATCACCCCCTACCCCGATGCCTGTGAGCATCGAGAAGTCATAAGGGGTCATCGTCATATCCCCTGCGGCAGAAAAGTGGAAAGAATCGGTGGTGTCCCACCACCTCTCCGCCAGAGCGGCAAGAAGAGGTCTGCAGGTGGACAACCTAGAGAGCCCTCGGCAGAAGGTGCCGAAGCCCGCCCGATCCACGATGCGCTGGACCGCATCAGGGAGCTCGTCATACCACTCCCGTGCACCAGTATTCCCATACCCGCGAATGGTATGGGAACCCTCCTGCAAACAGAAAATGACAATTGCAAGACAACATTCAAAATGCAGTTGTGAAAAGACAGATATGGCATGTATGCAAGTTTGTCAGATTCAGGCAGATACCGGGTGCCGGTGTGCTTACAGAAAATACGTGTGCTGTGTCAGCGTGTTTGGGTGTTCCAGAACAGATGTAGCATGTGTGCAAATTTGACAGATTCAGACCTTTATTGCATTGGTGTGCACACTATTGCTTTGTACATATCTTAAGCCGCGTGTTGTCGCGCATCTCATGCAACATGCATTTCATACATCATTTGCATCTCAAAGAAAAACAAACATAAAACATGCATTGTCATGCATACATTTTGCATTCCGGTCTAGGAGACCTTAAATCCTCTGAAGGTGCAATTCCTTTGGTGTTTGTCGTGCCCGAACGACTTTCGGTGGTCTGGTAAAGCCACCTGCCTATGTTTGCGATGAGTTCCTAGAAGACCAACTGGGACGGTGGAAACTAGAGTTCGAACGGCTTATGCCTAGAACGCAAAGGTTCGGGAGTTCCGAGACTAAAGTCTGGTTGAAATACCCAGAGGTTTACCCTCGGCTTGAAATCTGTATGGAAGCCCCATAGGTTGAGGCGGCATGTCTACGTCTCAGTTCTGGATACTGAACCAACCTAGTATATCACCCTGTTGGTAAGATAGGGAAAGTTGCAATCATAGTCATTGCATCATAGTGCATTGTCATGCATTTCCATTGTAGCTCGCCTGCATCCATTGCATTTTCCCCAGTAGGTCGCATCGCACTGCATTGTCATGCATGTTGTAAATATCCATTCCATTGCATATTTGTAAATATTGCATTGTAGTTTGCATGCATTCACTGCATCGCCTTCCGCCTATGGCTTGCGCCTTTCCAGGTTGAGCTTGGTCTGGTATGTGCCCTTACATTTCATGTTAAAACACAGTTCTGTATGTGTATCGCGCCGATTCCACGTTGATATGTTGGTTGAGGGTTGCGGCACCTTTTCTGTGTTACACATGGCTCGTACGTGTGCATGCCTTTCCCTAGGCAAGATTTGGTTTGGCTTGTATGCCATATCCATTGTATCCATTCCATTGCATATTTGTAGATATTGCATTGTAGATTGCATGCATTCATTGCATCACCTTCCGCCTTTGGCTTGCGCCTTTCCATGTTGAGCTTGGTCTGGTATGTGCCCTTACTTTTCATGTTAGAACACAGTTCTGTATGTGTATCGCGCCGATTCCACGTTGATATGTTGGTTGAGGGTTGCGGCACCTTTTCTGTGTTACACATGGCTTGTATGTATGCATGCCTTTCCTAGGCAAGATTTGGTTTGGCCTGCGTGCCATATCCACCCATTACATTGTAGTGTAATTTTTGCATCCGGCATTAGGATCGTAGTCCTTTCTCCAGCGGGTTGTTTCCCCACTTATGTCAATTCCACCCAATACTTGTTCTTGCGTCTGTCTACAATACTCATAGTTCAGTTGACCGTTCTATGGTAGACAGACTTGTTACCTCCATCAATCTATTTGACATAGATGTGGTTTCGAACCGCTCGTGATTGGATCACGATTCAATTGCTTTGCATGTAGCTTGCATTGTTTCAAATACATTGCATCTTCATTTGCATTGCTTATACATTGTTTTGTATATATTGCATATCGTCTTGCATCCATTTTGCATTGTCATGCATGTCGCTAACCATATTGTACCTGTTAAGTTTGTTTTCTTTTCAGGCACGATATTGTATGTACGGTTCATTTGAAGCTGGTGCAACCAGACGAGCCGCACAGGTATTGTATCTCCCGAGTGAGACGTATTGAGAATTCCATAATTCTCTTACATCCTTTCTGCATTGTAGTGTAGTTTGGTATGCTAGCTTAAAACTGTTGCATGTTTGCTTCGTTACAGCTTTCTTTGCATGATCATAAGTTATGCTCGGCCCCGTGCATTGTCTTGCATTTTGCCCCTGCCTCCGGGCGCATACCTTATTTGTATTGCATGTTTGTCTAAGTCTTCGGCCTTGTCAAAAATGGGTCGTCTCTGGGCTTTGACATTCACTCCCGTCATTGTTATGACTTTCGAGTTCTGTCAAAGAGGGGCAACTGTAGACACCCCATTTTTGACCGTCCTCAAGACTTGGACGTCACCGTTTGAACACTCGGTGATTATCCATGTTTGTGTTCGTTTGGAGTTCCCGGAGGTCTCGGCTCGCGCGCCCCGCCTCAGGATCCCCGAACTCGACCGTTTAGTGTCTGGTTTTGCACCAAACACTTGCATCTTGCCTTTGAGAGGCAGGGTGGGGCTTGTAGACCATCCCCACCCATCACCGGCAGTGGCTAGATGCCACCGGCTGGTTTTTGCTGCCACCGGCAATGTAGTTTGCCGGTCGGCACTATTTGTTGCCGGTCAGCACTTTTTTGTGCCGGTCGGCACTTTGTTTGGCCAAGATGGCATTTTTTGCCGGCCGATTGCTGTTCATCTGCTTTTGCAGATATTTTTGGACAGCTGTATAACTTTTGCTCCCCTCCATACACGTGTATGGAGGGATCTCCCTCTTGCAAAGCTTGTTTGGTAAGCTTTACAAGAGGCTTATAGAGAGAAGCCCTCTCTAAGGCAAAAGGGAGAGGCTTAGACATTTTTGAGAGAGAAAACACAGAGAGAAGCTCTGGTTTTTCTAGGGTTAGGGTTAGATATACACTCTCTATCTCTCTTTCCCTCTTATTTGCACACTAGGTGTTTTGTGTCTCACTATTGCACACAAACACCTAGTGTTTCACCTTCCTCTTGGAGCTGAGGTTCTAAAGGGTTTGTTTTGAGTTTTTGGTGTTGGATTCAAGCCAAAGGAGGCCATTGGAGCACCATTGTTGAAGAGGACTACAAGGGTAAGAAACTAGTCCATTTTTCCCCCATTTTTGCATTGATTTTCCACTAGTCTTAGAGCTGTTTTTGTGATTATTGTATAACATAAAAAAGTTCTGTTTTTAAGCCCTCTTTATTGTTTATTAAGAGTGTTTTGTTGTTTGAGGGTTGTTGACCACCCTTAGGCCTCAAAAGGCCTCATTTTGAGCCATTTTGTCCTAGCTCCGGGATTTTGGTGTTGAGGTCTCTTCACCACTGAAATCTTGAGGGATTTCAGCGGTGAAGATGATGCTTTGAAGTCCCAAGAAGGAGAGGGCCACCCCCTCTCCTTGTTGTCCTTGAAAAGGGCACATTTTGGCCTCTTAAAGAAGCCTATGCTTGAGTGTGTGTTGAGCATGTTTGGTATGTTTTTCATGCTTATATATCCATGATATAACATGATTTCAAGTTGGTTTTGGAACTCCATGCATGTTTAGCATAGTTGCCTTGTAATGCCATATTTGTGCCTTAACATGTCTAGGTTGTTAGCCTTTGTTGGAGCATGTTTTAGGCTTGTATTTGTGAAGATTATATGCTTATTTTGCCATGTTTTAGATCTGTCCATAGTCGTTTGGGTCGATTTTAGCATGCATTATATGGCTCCTTTGCATTTGGGCTTGTTGGCCTTGAGTATGTGCATGTGTAGCATGCCATCTTTGCATTGTTTTGGTGATTTGGGATCATTCTATATGTCATTTCAGTCCCATTTCCATGCTTGTTTGATTGCCTTGCATGCCTCTTTAATGCTTTGAAAGCATATGTTGCAATACTCCATGTTTTGGTGCCTTTGCATGCCTTTGTCTTTGAGCCATCTAGACGCCATCTAAGTGGTCTTTTGGGCCTCATGTTATGAGCTAAAAACCTGTTTTAGGTTGTTCAATGCATGCCATGTTTGTTGTGATAAACATGCTTCAAAGCTTCATGACTTGCTTCAAGTGCTTAGACCATGCTTACATGCATTTGCTTGTCTTGCTTAATATGATTTGGCATCATTTTATGACATGATTTCAATGCTTAGGTTGCATGCTAGTTGCTCTCGTTTGTCCCTTTTAAGTGTGCTTGAGGGTTGTTTAAATTGTGCCCAAGTGTAGGCCTTCCATCATGTGTATGTGTGCATGTGTTTTGGCTTCTTGTTTTGGTCATTATGGCCACTGTTTTAGGCCTTATTAGAGCTGCCTAATTCATGTATAAGTCCATCTTGCCATCCATTTGCATTGCCCTATGTATGCTTGCATGCTTGCATAAGTGTTTTGCCATGCCATGTTGCATCCTTAGCTTGTATGCCTAGGTTGCATTGCATTTTGCATGCATGCCTTGTTCCTTGAATTGGTGATAGGAATTGGGCCTAATTTGTTTGATTGGTTTGCATGCATTTGAAACCAAAGTTGCATACTTGGTTCCTTGGGCCATCATGCATGGAAATGCGTGATTGGTGGTCCGAGAACCGAGGCACATGTCCCTTTGAGTCATCACAATGATAAGAGACATGGTTAGTGCATACATGTCTTGAAATATGCTGTCATGCCTTGTTTTGCCCTCTGTTGCTGTGAGTTGCAGGTTCTGCAGGAATACTCTGCCGACCGGCAGTGTAATGTGCCGACCGGCACATTTTTCTCTGCCGACAGACCCTATTTTGTGCCGATGGCCATACTACACTGCCGGTGGAGGTTTCATTCAGCCGGTGATGATCCCCTCTGTCCAAGGATGTAGTCCTGAGGCTTTGACAGCCTCCAGAGGAGGAAAGGAAGGAAAACAGAGGCAGCTTGCGCATGGTGGCGCGTCTCTCGAGACGCTTTCCTGCTTTAATTAATTTAATTTATTTTTTTTAATTAAATTAGTTAATTTGTAATATTAATTAGCTTGCGTAGTTAGTTAATTTGTAATATTTATTCGGTCCCTCCGAGCGAGGGCAAATCTGTAATAAGTGTGTGTGGGTGTGTGAATGTCTTCCAATCCCCGCTTCTTTCTTCCCTTTTACTTACCTGCTTTGATGGTTAGTATTAGGGCATGTTTAAATTAGCATACCTTATGCTATGCATGTGTGCATCCATGTATTTGTATTGCATGCATTAGGCTCGGTACATCACGCTAATTGCATCAATACTTCAATTTTCAAACTGAATACGTGACAATTGTGCATTTTCACATGACATGTCTAGGATTAGCCGAGCCTATCTTAGCGACATTTTGTATGCGATGCATTAGGTACTTCACATGGACTTGGATCATGCATGATTGCTAACAAGTTCTTTGTTTTGGCACGGAGTACTATGTAAGTATTTCTGCTTTAGCATATCGCATGAGTGTGAATGTTGCCATAACAGCATGCTTAACATGTGGCTAGATGCTTATGTGTTAAACTGCTTTGAATGCCTGTGGGTGAAGGTTGGGTTGTTTGAGTTGGAAAAACTCGTTGAAATCCGTATTTTAGCCTACTTGCGAGTAGCAAATTCCAAAGCATTTTCAAACCAAACGGATATGCAATGTTTATTTCCAAATTAGGCAATCTAGTCTATACTTGTTTGCTGTGCGCATAACATAGTAATTCTAGGCTAATAAATGGAATAAGAACACGTAAAGTTTTCAAAAACGGATATCACGGTTAGTAGAGGCCGGTCTTCGGACCGGGCGAGAGGGGGTGCTCATAGCTGACCTTCCCCGATCGTACCCAAGCTCCCGAGCCGAGACAACTCCGGTGATGACGGACATGTGGCCTTCGGCACCGAGTCAGGGTTTCCTAAATTTCCCCATTTTAAAAATATTTAGGTGGCGACTCTGTATCTGGCAAAGCAGTCCATGTTTGGCACTACTTTTTCAAAAAAATCTGTTTTCTCAAACGATTTGCCAGATTTGGACTCTTTGGTTCAGATTAAGAACCGTGACACAAATCGAGTCCGAACTGTAGCACGAGGTCCCACGCGGGCGCGTTACACCGTTTACATTGATAAATCTGCCCTTGCCCCAACTGCTTCATGAATTTGAAACGCCGATTATCACCACATTGACGGTAAATAGACTTTAGGTGCCGAATAGGACTAATAAATCGATTCATGAAGCGGTACTCACGGCTGCGGCACTCAAGCTGTTTAGATTGATGAATTTGTCCTTGTCCCTTCGGAAATGAAGATTGCCTAATAGCAGTATTTAATGGTGGCACGACTTGGTTGGCTTCGGACTGTTGAGGTTTTGATATTAATGAGATTGCCTTGGGGGCACTGCCCTCGTAGGGAATAAATGAATGAAGGTCCTATTTAAGTGCTCAGTGAGCAACTCTGTTTAGGTCTTTGATGAAGGATAGACAAGCGCAAATGTCGAATAGGCTCTTCTTTAACAGCAAAGGGAAAGCGAGGATGCTAGCTGAGCTGGGAGGAAACATGAATCGAAGTGGCGAACCTTCACGCTCGGGGGGTAGGACTTCGAGGGATCGGGAGAGACGTCAATCTCCTTGTCATCGAAGTAGGTCACCTAGGAGGGACAAGGAGCCACAGGTCAAATCCCCGCAACCCCGTTCTGGAAGGGAGCCCAGGGCGAACCCACGCCCATTGAGTTTTGCAATTTTCGTGGGGAATAGGCCCATGACAGAAGCGGACTCGATCATTCGAGATTCAAGTGTGGCGGTCGAATTTGCTCGGCAGATTTTTCCTCCCGAGGTTCAGTAGTCGATGGTAGGTCGGCAGGACTTCAACGTGTTTCGTGAAGGCATTCACGGTGCGGTGAAGGGGCTCTATACCGCCTATGAAATCGGCATGCATCTCCGTGCTTCCTGCTGAGAAATAGAGAAGAGGGATGAACGCATCCGAAGTTTGGACGCTCGTGTGGAAGCGGCTGAGCGTGAGCTAAGTTCGGCCAAGGCCGTTCAGGCACAGCCCATCAGACAGGCTAATCCAATTATGGAAGAAAGGGCCACCCAGCGGCTTATCAGTATTGCGCTTGCTGATCGCGATACGGCGAGCATGTTTGCGATGGAATCCGCAAAGGGGAGGGCCTATGAAAAAGGCTTCCATGAAGACCGAATAGTAGAGATACAGAAGACCAAGGAGAAGCTCGTTGAGGAGGCTTGCCGATGTGAAAATCGCGGATTTAAGCATGGTTGGATTAAGGCGCTTCAGGCCGAGGAAGCTCTCCGAGCAACGGGCGTTCGATTCGGCATTACCACTGTACCAACGTGACCATTTTCCATTTTCTGCCTTTGAAGTCGAGTAGAGTGAGGATGAGGGCGACGCCGTATAACTATGTAATACCACTGTAACGTTTGAACGCGGATCGCGTGCATAACTATGTAATTATTGCCTGATTGAATAAAACGTTCTATTTTAAATGTTTCATTGTAACTTTCATTCGGCACACACGTGTTTGCATGTGTTTAATTGTCTAAACATTGATCGGCTCGAGTCAACTAGGCATTTTTATTCGGAACGGCTATATGCTGGCTTGGTAGGAGCATCCTTCAATTGCGCCGATGAGTTTTTCAGATTCGGAGGCTTAATCGACCTGAAGGTATTGTGCGCCAGGGGCTCCGAATTCGAAGACAATCGGCCCATCTATAATTTCTGTTTATATAATTAGGCCATTTTAACTAGGCAAAAATTAGTGCATGGAGTGGCTGTGGCACATATCAATCGGCATGGGGTCAAGATGCTCGGCCGGTTAGATTAATAAATTTGCCCTTGCCCCAGCCAGTACATGGACTTCAAGGCATTCTCCCATAATTGCCGTTTATATAATTAGGCCGTTTTAACAAGGCAAAAATTAGTGCATGGAGTGGCTATGGTACATATCAATCGGCATGGGGTCAAGATGCTCGGTCGGTTAGATTAATAAATCTGTCCTTACCCCAGCCAGCACATGGACTTCAAGGCATTCTCCCATAATTGTCGTTTATATAATTAGGCCATTTTAATAAGGCAAAAATTAGTGCATGGAGTGGCTGTGGCACATATCAATCGGCATGGGGTCAAGATGCTCGGCCGGTTAGATTAATAAATCTGCCCTTACCCCAGCCAGTACATGGACTTTAAGGCATTCTTCCATAATTGCCGTTTATGTAATTAGGCCGTTTTAAAAAGGCAAAAATTAGTGCATGGAGTGGCTGTGGCACATATCAATCGGCATGGGGTCAAGATGCTCGGCCGGTTAGATTAATAACTCTACCCTTGCCCCAGCCAGTACATGGACTGCAATGCATTCTCCCATAATTTCCATTTATATAATTAGGCCAATTTAACAAGGCAAAAATTAGTGCATGGAGTGGCTGCGGAAAATGTCGCTCAGCGTCCATCGTTTGGAGTTCAGTGTTAATGAAATCGCCTCGGGGCCACTGCAAAGATTTTAGAAATAAAATGCCTCAGACTTTTCGCTCCGGTGACTTCGCTTTCTGTTCACAGACTCGTTTTAAAATGATTTTGTTGCGTGGGGTTACGTAAGTGTGATCGTCGAATGGAGTTTTTCTTCAGCAGGGGAGAAGCTCGGACTCTGGTTGAGTTTGATATTGCTACGAATCGCAGCGGGAAAACCACTCGCACGGGAGGCAGGGCGCTCAAGAAACATCAGCCTCTAAGTCGTCAAGCAGATCACCTCGAAAGAAGAAACAACAATGGCGAAGTTGTTCGCAACCGCGGCCGAGAAATGGGGCCGACGTAGCTCCGCGATCGTTGAGTATTTTTGTTTTTGTGGCGAATTCCTTTCTTGTCTTGGATCTTGGCCTTGACATTGTCTATGGTGCCAAAGGTTTCTGCCTCAAGGGCAATTATCTCGTTGGTGTGAATCGTGGATTCAAGGGCGGTCAGATCAAAGCATTTTCAAGTTGCGGGTGCCCTCTGATCAGCGGGCATTGATTTGGCGCTGACGTTTGTACAGCGCGATGTCATATGAGAATAGATGTTGTAATGCTTCGAATGCGGATGGCATTTTTTGTAATTACTGTTTAATTGAATAAAAATGTTTCATTCTAAAAGTTTATCTCATTCTGAACTTTTGTATGTTTAATTTAAGCATCTTATTTTGAATGCTGGTACGTTTTGTCTTGTTCATGCGATTGTGCTGGTTTCAGCCTACATATCCCTGCTTAGATGTATAAATGTTTTCGTTTTAGAAGGGCTCTCCGAATCCGGAGGCTTTATCGGCCAAAAGACGTCATGCGCCGATGGGGCTTCGAATTCGGAGACTTGATTTTGCCAATCGTGACATCCACGAAGGGGGCTCCGAATCCGGAGGCTTTATCGGCCCAAAGACGTCATGCGCCGATGGGGCTCCAAATCTGGAGACTTGATTTTGCCAATCGTGACATCCACGAAGGGCGCCCCGAATCTGGAGGCTTGATTTGTCCAATCGTGACATCCACGAAGGGCGCTCCGAATCCGGAGGCTTTATCGGCCCAAAGACGTCATGCGCCGATGGGGCTGCGAATTCAGAGACTTGATTTTGCCAATCGTGACATCCATGAAGGGCGCTCCGAATTCGGAGTCTTGATTTGGCCAATCGTGACATCCACGATGGGCGCTCAAATTCCGGAGGCTTTATCGGCCCAAAGACGTCATGCGCCGATGAGGCTCCGAATCCGGAGACTTGATTTTGGCTGATCGTTACATCCATGAAGGGCGCTCCGAATCTGGAGGCTTGATTTGGCCAATCGTGACATCCACGAAGGGCGCTCCGAATCCGAAGGCTTTATCGGCCCAAAGACACAATGTGCCGATGGGGCTCCGAATCTAGAGACTTGATTTTGGCCGATCGTGACATCCATGAAGGGCGCTCCGAATCCGGAGGCTTTATCGGCCCAAAGACGTCATGCGCTAATGGGGCTCCGAATCCAAAGACTTTATTTGGAACATTTTTGAATTGGATTGCAAAGTCAGTAAACAGGCATCTTTGCATTACAGAAGTGAAAAGTGTACATGGTGAGCAGTTCAGAACCAATATCATTCCCACAAGTCGAGTTTTATGATAGAATTCGCTCAAGTGCCTTAGGAGCAAGGCCGCGTGCCTAATTTTCCATCAACTAGCTTTCTATTGTCCAAAAATGCCTTCAGGGGCAACTTTATCGGTGTGCAGCGGCGCAGCTGGATGCGTTGATCAGACGTCTTGAGAAGCTGCTACCGGTATCGCCTACAGCTTCCGTGGCTTCTTATCACGAAGCTGTCCGACTTTCTCATGACTCTCGATTTGACGCTTCAATGGAGTTGACCTGCGTCTCCGTTGGTGTCTTTCCAGAAAGGAGATAGCATGCTTGTGCGGATTGTCGGGAACCTCGGATTTGCTCAACGCCGTGTTCGGTCGGGAAACGTAGCAGCTAATGATAGGTGCTTGGTACGGCCCGAATAGTATGGAACCAAGTCCGCCCTATGATGAGGTTATACGGCAAAGGGAGCTTGATGACCAGGAATTCCACTTCCACCGTTTGGGAGCCCGCTCGAACGGGTAGCGTGATTTTTCCCAACGGATACTCCGGATTCGCGTTGAAGCCGAACAATAGATGAGGAGCCGGAGACAGGTCTGATTTGTTGAAGCCGAGTTTGATGAAGGTCTCGTAATACATGACCTCCGAAGTGCTCCCTTGGTCAACGAGGACGCGTTCAACAGTAAACCGGTTCACGTGTAGTTCAATGACTAAGGGATCAATATGGGGGAGTGTTATGCCGATAAGATCGGAATTGTCGAAGATAATGCTCGGCGCTTTGTGGGGCTGTTTCGTTTGTGCGCATTGCTTCTGGGGGGGCTGAATGGATTGCATGTATGGTACGTGGCGTTGGAAGACTGTATATCATATGTATAACGCCGAGGGGAGGTGACTCCTGCCAAAGGGCGACAGTTTTGATTGGGCTTTTCCGGACGTGTTGCTGGAGCCGACCATCTTGGACCAATTCCTCAAGGTGGTCTTTCAAGGCATAGCAGCTGTCCGTATCATGACCGTGATCATTGTGATATTCACAACGTCTGTCCCACCTTCTTGTGTTAGGAGGTCCCACCATCTTGGATGGCCATTTGAAAAATGGAAGATGTTGGATCTTGGGCATAATTGAGCTGATCGGCTCTGACAGCTCCGTATATTTCTTGTCGGCGCGCTTTGTGCGCCTGCTATCGACCTGCAGTTGCTTATTGGCTTGGTGTGGGCATCGATCGCTGGATCGGTGAGAATCCCGTCTCTTGTCTCGTTTAGCCCGCTGTCGTGGTTCAGGGCTTTGAGGTGGTGCGGAATTTATTGGCTGAGTGATTTCGGGAGGGGTCGTTTTGTTGGCCACGTGTCCGGCTTTAACCCGCAAGGCGTCATCTTCCACTTTGCAGTATTCCTTTACTTTCTTCATCAACCCCTAGACTGTTTTGGGGGTCTTCTAGTCAAGGAACTGCGGAGGGCACTATCTGGGTGTAGTTCCATTTTGAAGGCGGTGATGGCCATGGAGTCGTTGCAAGTGTCATCGACAAGGTTAAAGCATTCCCAATATCGCGCCGAATAAGCTCTTAGTGTTTCTCCTGGCAGAATTTGCATTGCCCAGAGGGAATCAGCTTGCTTTGGCTGGACTTCGTTGGTAATGAATCTGGCCCTGAAGGATTTCTGTAATTGGTGGAAGGTTTTGATCGAAGCTGGCTCCAGTTTATAATACCACCGGACCGCCAATGGTCCTAAACTATTGGGAAATATTCGGCACATGAGGGCCTCGTCGTCTGCATGCAATGTCATGGCCTGCTTGTAGTGGCGGATGTGATCGGTGGGGTTTGATTTGCCGTCATACAGGGTGAACGACAGTGCTTTAAATTTCTTTGGTAGCGCAGCCTTTGCAATCCGTCGTACGAAGGGATTGTGTTGGTCTTCGTCCAAACTTTTCCTTCTTCGCTTTTGCATTGTACGGGGACTTTCTTCGAAAGAACTGGTGGTTTCACGTCGTCCCTTCTTCCTGGGCGCCGGGGATAATGAGTCGGAGTCACTATCAGTGTCTTGTCGTGCTCGAGGTTGTCGATCGCCTGCCTTCGGAGATCGTTCCGGATTTAGGCGCGCAGCTTGTTTGGACTTCGCCATTTCCAAGGCCAAATCTTCACAAAGACGTTCATTCTCAGCGATCATGTTCTCCAGCCTCTGTTCATTTTGCTTTGCTTGTTCCATGATCACTTGCATTGTCTTGTGCTCCGAAGTTGAGGGTGAGGCGAAATTCAAGGCATGTCGTGCGGCAATAATCTCTGGTCCAAGCAAGTTTGTTGGAGTGGTTTCATCATGAGGTATAGGGTCGACAGTGACTGTCAGAGGATCTTCCGTCACGCTCACCATGGATGTGCTTGAGTATTCCCACAGACGGCGCCAATTGTGGGGAAGTGGTTTGGAAATACTCTTCTGATCCTGGGAAACGCTCGTGATCCTCTTCTGGTTACCTAAAAAAGAATAAACACTCCGGTCGGGGGCGCCAGAATTAGCACTCCGACGGGCAAGTTAGTATCTACACTCGAGGAAGCTTGTATTCTAAGTTAAGCATAGTAATTCTCACATACATTTCTCAATCGGTTATTCTTTTATTTATACTTGTTCCCTGGGCTTCGTGACCAGGCCCATTTGTCACTCGTTATTCTCCTATTTATCCGGCTCCACAGTTCAATATCTACTTGGCCTATTCATTATATTCGACACTCTCATCGTGCAGAGTAGAGTCGTGTAATATCTTCCTTCCAGAGTGCGCTTATGATTATTCCAACTATCCGGCTCCTATACTTCTGTTTAACCCTAGGAACATTCTGAGGGATGATCGGCTAGAAGTGATGGCCATCGGCTAGTACTGGTGGCCGGTCGGCTAGGACATGTGGCCGGTCGGCTACTGACTTCTTGAAACTCCTCATTTTGCTGCGACAGAGTACAAACAGAGGTATGACAGTGTATTTTCAAGGAAATGTATGCACTACCATACCCCTTATCAATGCCTCAAGCTCAAAGAAGTTTGGCACTCGGCTCTCAAGTCACCAACCAAGCATTTTCAATGCACGATGGCCGAGAAGCCAAGTTTGTATGAGTCAATGAATGCACAAACAAGACTCTAAGACTATTACCTCATCATGGGTGATCAAAGGCAATAGAGACAAAGGGAATTGGCTCATTTTCATCACTTCAAGTATGAAATGAACCGATTCACCTCGTGTTCAACATAACATCCGGTTGAACACGATGCAAATGCAAACAACATGCCATGCAAACAATATACTAATCTTGGCATGTTTTACTTGATTGATTCTTTTTTACACATTTTAGGTTACCGAGCCATTCATTAACCAATTTGTCCAAAGGTGAAAGTCCTCTAAGGAGAGGAGGTCCACCAAGAGAATGGTTTAAGGCATAGGAGAAACCATATGCCTTTGACTAGGAGGAACCCTTAAAAGAGAGAGTTAAAGCCATTTAAGCACAAGTCTCAATCCTTTGCATTAAACTCAAACTCAAGACTAACCAATCCTCAAAACAAATCAAAAGTGAAGAATTGAGGGAGATGGCAGATTTTTAGTGCTAAAGTAGCATGAAAAACAAGACTCTAACATGCAAACAACGCATGCACAACATGCTAGAATACTTAACCATTGAAACTAGTGAAGAGCTTTACACTAGGACCATGCAACACAATGCTCAAAGGATTGAACCAACCCCAAACAGACCTCATGCATGCCAAAACAGTGGCTAAAATGGACTGAAATGATAACATGAAAAGCAAGAAAATGCATGCGCAAATAATGGCTCGCAAGCAAGGCACAAAGCTTAACTCTCAAGAGCATTTAAAGAGTGAAAAATATGGAAGTGTGACAGATATATATGCTTTGAAATAACATGCCAAATGATGCCAAAACATGCAAATACCACATGCACCACATGTTAAAGGCCCCAAAACTCAAAGCTAGTCAAGGCCCTTTACACTACAACCATATTAAGCAATGCTCAAATGACCCTAACCACTTAAGACAGATCTAAGGCAGGTCAAAACAGTAGCAAAAACATGCTAGATTCGTAGCTGTAGACACTCCATTTTTGACCGACCTTAAGACTCAGACGTCATCAATTGAGCACTCGGTGATAGTGCATGTTGTGCTCGTTTCGAGCTTCGGAGTTTTGGCTGAGAGCTTTACCTCCGGGTCTCCGAACTCTTTGTGCTTTGGCTCGGTTTGTGAACCGAACCTTGTTTTCTCTTCCAAAGGGAGGGAGAGGTCTTGTAGACCATCTCTTTGTGGTCATAGACCACTTTTCGTGGTCGTATACCAATTTTTCCCATTTGGAGATTAGTTTCCGGTTTTCGGAGCCTTTGGCCATGCGCCTTGTCTCAGGACTGCTTAACGTACTCTGTTTTGTGTGGTTTTTGAACCACACCTTGTTTCCTCTATCTAGAAGGACACTGTGGTCCGGGAGACCACTTTTGTGGTCGTATACCACTTTTGGTGCTCAACAGTTGGGTTTCGAGGCTCCCAGCTGCGCGCTTTGCCTCCCGAACTCTCGTTTTGCATCCGTGTTGGTTTGTTTTTGGTGCAAACCTTGTTTTCCTTGCTTGGAAGGTGGTACGAGGGTGGGAGACCAGTTTTTCCCCTTGGAGACCACTTTCCTTCCCGCCAGTCGATTTTCTGGTCGGGAAACTGGTTTTCTTGGTCATTGGGCCACATTTTCTGGTCTCCCACCCCACCATTGGCTTGCTTTCAGTGTGGAGACCACCAATTCCCCCTGCCGACCACTTTTTTTCCTAGGAGACCACTTGAAGTGGTCGACCGACCACTGCAAGTAGCAGACTGACCACTTTAAGTGGTCGGCAGCTCTCTCCCCGTTTTGGCAGACTGTGTGGATGTCAGCTGTGCTAGTTGGAGGGCACAGACTGTATCCTCCATATGCATGTATGGAGGGATGGCATCCAAGTTTTAGCTTCTCCAAGAAGCTTGAACCTTTGGTTTTCTATAAGAGAGGCTCTCCCTCTCTATGGCAGAGGTTTTAAAAATTTTCCTAAGGCATAAGCATATATCTCTCTCTATATCTCTATATTTGGTGCCTAAATAGTGTGTTGTTCTTCACTTTTGCACCACAACCCTTAACCAAACACCTCCATCATTGAACTGAGGTTCTTGGAGGACATTTTTGGAGGTTAAAAAAGCTGATTCTTGGCTGAGAAATCTGCTAGTTTTGCAGTGCTTCAAGGGTAACCTCTTTTCTCCCTTTTAAGCTTTATTTTGGTTGCTCTCTTGGTCTCATTTGCATGCTTATTTAGGCCTTGCTTTCTAATGGAAATTTTTTTGTATTTATGTGCTTTTGATGTTTGTTTAAGGGCTCTTGGGTGCATGCCTTGTTTGGCCTTGTTTTGTGCCATGGTTTAAGGCCTTTGAGCTAGTCCTTGCTTGGCCTTCTAGCCACTGAAATCCAGTGGATTTTCAGTAGTAGGCATGTGGTTTCGAGGCCTTAAATCAGAGGGGGGTGATCCCCTCTCTTCTTGTTTTGTTTGCTTGCATTTTTGGCCTATCAAAGGAGCATGCATCTTCATACTTTCAAGGCTTGGTTCAGGCACTTTTTCATGACTTTTAGGGCTTGCCTTAGCTTTGTCTATGGCTGGTTTGGCCACCTTGTGTTTTTTTCTTGTATGTGTAGTGTATTCCCATTTGTGGCTCATCAAAGTAGCATGTCATTCTAGAATGTATTGGCTCTATTTTTGTAGATTTTTGGCCATCATTTGACATGTCATGACTCTGCTTTTGGCTGGTTTGGTAGTCTATTGCATGCTCCATATGCTTGTAGTGTAAATCTTGTTTACTAGCTTTGTATGCATGATGTTTTGGCTCATTATCCTAGCATATTTTGGCTATGCTCTAGCATGATTTTGCTCTTATTTTAGGCTATTTTAGCTCTATTTTGAGGCTTCTTGGTCGGAAGAGGCTTGTCATGCATGCTTGTAGTGTAATAGCCTTGACTAGCTTTGAGTTTTGAGGTCTCTTGCATGCTTAACTTGAGGTATTTGTATGTTTTGGCATCATTGAGAATGATATTTCAGAGCATGTAGGGCTGGTACACTTCCATATTTTCTGCTCTTTAAGTGCTCTTGAGGGTTGTGCTTTTGTGCCCTGTTTGTGAGCCATTACATGAGCCTCATTTTCGTGCCTTTCAAGCCATCATCCCAACTCATTTTTGCTATTGTCTCAGCGTGAATAGTGCATTTATGCCAAAGCCCCAGAAGTTTAACTTTTTCGAGCAGTCTAAGGTAGCAATCCAAGTTGTGTGATTTTGGATGAGAAATGCCTTCATCTTGATTCAAAATTGAGATGGAATGAGAGAACCACGAACCTGGAACCTTTATGGAGGATAAGGCACTGTTAGAAGGACAAGTGTCAAAAATCTGGAGGTCACCAGGCCAACTGGTCGGCCGACCACTTTTTCTGGTCGGCCGGCCATATAACTGGTTTGCAGAACAAAAACTGGTTGGCCAGCCACTTTTGGTGGTTAGCCATGGAAAAAAATTGGTTTTTAGCCTTTTCCTAGCCTCTAGAAGAGAGCTACTAGCCTTTCCATGTTTTGGGAATGCTGAAGGTCCGTCCCGTCGCTCCGTTTGTTCAAAATGAATTTGCTTATCGAGTTGTTGTTCTTTGTTTATTGAGTTGTCAAGATTTGCTTATCGAGTTGTAAACTTGCTAAGGTCTTGTTGTTTCTTAGTGAGTTAAGCTGTTTAATTTGCTATGTTGGCTCATTACCTGACTTGGCAATGTACAATGCTTAATTTCCATTCAATCTCTTTTTTTGTGCAAAATGATGCGATGCGATGCTAAGAATACAAAATACAACACTTTTTGAACAAAAAGCTATTTCATTCCATCATAGCTTCTTTTTACAACATTTTACAACATGGTACAAGTTTTAAAGAAAATAAAACTGCCTAACGCTATACAATGTGCTACAACTACATGTAAAAAGAAAAATAAAGTAGGAACATCTGCATCAGTGCTGTCGGGCTCAAGATCGGGAGGCTCTCTTCATTCTCTTCGGCTGAGTAGCCTCTGCACCACCCCCACCAGCACCACCATCCGAATCGGAGCCGCCGTCCTCGAAATCCTCCTCGGTATCACCTCCGCTCTCAGAATCGGAACCAAAGTCATCCTCTCTACCTGTGGATGTCTCTGACTGAGGATGCGCAGATTCCTTCTCCTCGCTGGACTCCTCGTCATCTCTGATAGGCGCTCTACGTCTGCCTCGGCTGCGAGTCGAGTCCTCTCTCCCAGCTCCTCGAGAAGGCTTGGATGGCCTGGTCTGTAGCAGCGGGACCTGAAAAGGCATTTTAAATACATCAGCCAAAGTACGTATATCAGATGCAGATGCGAGAATGTTACATAGAGTGTGTGCATGTAGATACAGTATGTGAATGTGGTGTGTCAGATGTGCTCTACACATGCAGTCAATCAATGTAGTGGAATGTTCAATTTCAGTATGTCATCAGAAGTATGATAAATGTAAGGATATTGAAAAGTACTGAGACGCCGGAGGCAAACAGCAGCGTCTCCCTCTGCAGGACCATGCTCTCGAGTGAGGCTACCACTCTGAGTAGCCCCTCAGTATACTCTTTGGGAGGCTGCAGATACAAGTGCAAGTCATCAGTGAAGGAATGGATGTCTAAATATCTTAGTGATAAATCAAAACTGTAAAGCATACCGGTGGTGAGTCAAGGTCACTGACGTATCGATGATTGGGCAATGGAGGCTCCAATGGAATCGGGTAAGATGTCCCATACCGCTGGCCTGTCAGCTCGGTCAGAAAATCTGCCCACCCAGCATACTGGTAAGTCGGGGGGATCTCTCTAGCCCTACCCCTCGGTGCGCCGCCCCTACTAGTCGAAGGGGTATCTATAGCTCGGGTTCGACTCGATGATGGCATGCCAGCAGCCCTCCTCGTGGGAGTACAAACACTTGTCAGTGGGGGCATCAAGTACGTATGGCGGTAGGTCGCGTACTCCCTCTGCTTCAGCAACAGAACTGCATCAGTACCCAACATAAGGACCTCGACCTCTTGGGGAGTGAGTCTCTCAGTGGACCGTATGTCCTCTGGAGGTGCTGAGGGGATATCTTGAGCAGGGTTGCCCATCGTCTGACATAAGAAACGATCCCCCAGAAACCAGGCCCTGCTAGCTGGCCCCTCAAATAAAACCCTGTATCGAGAAGCGGCCCACGCTCAAGGGAACCGGAAGCAGGCATCTCCTGACAAGGGTGCCCATGGCTGCCAAGTAATCTGCGGATGGCAAGTGCATAAACAGATTAGATGTCATAAATATGCAAGATGAATCAAAGTTGAAAGCATGAAGAATTGAGAGTTCTTGATTACCTCTATCGCCCGTACAGTGTCGACGAACTGCCAGAGGTATAACAGTCTCCCGAGGGCTCGGCCGGCACCGACCCTCAAATCTATGAGAGTAAGGGATCTCAAGAGGCACATCAACCTCTAGCTCAGGGGCCAGCGTCGGGAAGTAGGCATAAACCCATAGTTGTGAAAGACAGGATAGTAGCTGTCAGTATACAGAATTTATAGGGGGTACAGAATGCTGAATGCAGAATATAGAATATAGAATGTAATGTGTGCCGTGTGCAGTGTACATGTAATGAAAAGTAGAAATATAAATAAAAGAGGGTAGAACATACCTCCCAGGTTCGCCAGTAGCCACCTACTATGTTCCCCCGCCTACGGGAGGTCGTGCTCATGTAGCAATAAAGGGTAGCGAGGCCAGCGCCACCCCAATCATATTGACTGACATGTGATAGGTCTACCAAAGAACTGAGCCGATAAAGTCCAACAGTGTTCCCCCTATCGGAGAACAGAGTGGTCCGGAGGAGGAACATCAATAATCCCCGAGCATACTGCTGTATGGCCTCGATGGTCTCGGGCGAAGTCCTCCTGAACCGCTCAGAAAACTAGGTGTACCTGACCCTACCTGATAATCTGTCTATCGGCGGGCAGGCTCCTAGTAGATAAATCCAAGCGGCCTCCCACTCACCCATATCTGCATCGTAGGGGATCGATCGGCCAGCCACGTCAAGGCCCGTCAGCATGGAGAAGTCATATGGGGTCATCGTCATGTCCCCAATAGCTGAAAAATGGAACGAGTTGGTGGTGTCCCACCATCTCTTCACAAGTGCCCCCATGAGGGTCCTACTCGCCGAATGACGTGATAAGCCCACGCAGAAAGATCCAAATACTGCCTCATCCACGAAATGGCGAACAGCATCTGGGAGCTCCATATACCACTCCCTGGCAATGATCGATCCATAACCCCGTGTGGAATGGGAAGATACCTGCGTCCAGAACGAACAGATGTATTCAGTTTCAAAATGAAAAGTATGGGTTGCGTGCAAAATTAAATCAAATATTGTGTTATGAACTGTGCGTTCAGTATGAGCTGCGTGCAAATGAAATGAATGAGCCGTGTGTTCACAAATGAAAATGTATGAGCTGCGTGTTCAGAATTGAAATGTGTGAGCTATGTGTTCAAAGTGAAGTGCATGAGTTGTGTGTTCAGAATGAAAAAATGCTGAGCTGGGTGTTCAAAATTGAAAAGTGAGTTACGTGCCCAGAGAATGAGCTGTGTGCCCGAAAAGTGAGCTGCGTACCCAAAGAATGAGTTGTGTGCCCGAAAAGTGAGCTGTGTGCCCAAAGAATGAGCTGTGTGCCCGGAAAGTGAGCTATGTGCCCGAAAATGAGCTGTGTGCCCGAAAAGTGAGCTGCATGCCCAGAGAATGAGATGTCTGCCCGAAAAGTGAGCTGTGTGCCCAAAGAATGAGTTATGTGCCCGGAAAGTGAGCTGCGTGCCCAAAGAATGAGCTGTGTGCCCGGAAAGTGAGTTGTGTGCCCGAAAATGAGCTGTGTGCCCAAAAAGTGAGCTGCGTGCCCAAATAATGAGCTGTGTACCCGGAAAGTGAGCTGTGTGCCCGAGAATGAGCTGCGTGCCCGGAAAGTGAGCTGCGTGCCCAAAGAATGAGCTGTGTGCTCGGAAAGTGAGCTGTGTGCCCAAAAATGAGCTGTGTGCCCAAAAAGTGAGCTGCGTGCCCAAAGAATGAGCTGTGTGCCCGGAAAGTGAGTTGTGTGCCCGAAAAGTGAGCTGCGTGCCCAAAGAATGAGCTGTGTGCCCGGAAAGTGAGCTGTGTGCCCGAGAATGAGCTGTGTGCCCGAAAAGTGAGTTGCGTGCCCAAAGAATGAGCTGTGTGCCACAAGAATGAGCTGTGTGCCCGGAAATGTGCTGTGTGCCCAAAATAAACTGTGTGGTTAGGACAAATTGTGTGTTCAGAGTGAACTGTGTACCAAATTAACAGAATATTGTGCTGTGAGCTGTGTGCCAAGTCATCATCATATCCTAAATAAGCTGCGTGCCAAATCAGTATTGTGCTATGTGCGAGCCGTATGCCAGGATAAGCAGAAGTACTGTGCATATGAATGTGTTCAGAACGAGCAGATAAAATACATAGTGAAAATATGAAATGTGCAGGAAATGCAGAATGCATTGCAGAGAATGTAAAAGTGAAATACGTATCTCTCGCGCTTGGTGAGATAGGTGAGACCCTGGCTCCCGTAGCAGTAGGTCCACGGGTGCTCGCCGCGCGAAGTCAGTAAAGTGATAGAAGGTGTTAGGAGGAAGAATGTGCTCCTCCGGGTGGTATGCTGTAGGATCAAATGGTCGTATCCTCGGAGGCAATGGCATAATGTTTGGCTCGTCCTCGGCGTGTGGAGAACCTCTGTCATGATGAAAGTGATCCACCATCTGAAGAAATCTACAAAAATGAGCAAAAATGAGCCAAAATTGCAAAAAGTCAACAAAAGTCAATACCCGAGAAAAGGTGCCAAACTTCGAGACAAACATACCTCAAGTGGTGAAAATGGAAAAAGAAGCTCCGAAATCGAATTTTAATTGGTTCAAAACGAAGAGAATCGAAAGTTTTCACGAAACAACTTCCCGTGGGGCGTTGGAAAACGCATACAAAGTGCAGATCTGAGAGAGAAAAAAGGCTAAGGAGGGAGAGAAGTTGTTTTCGGCCTTAGAGGTGTATACTTAAAGGGTCGAACCTTAAAAGACAAAACTGCCTCGAATTATGTAAACTGGTCGGCCGACCAGTTTTTCTGGCTGGCCGACCACTTGGTGGTCAACAACTGGTCGGTGGCTGTTCTAGGTGGTTGGTGACCCTCATGGGTGGTCTCCAAAGTCCCTTTGTTCTCCTTGTGTATTTTGGTGATGATTGGAGTCCTCGGCTCTCGAGAAAGTATAAGAAAAGTACACTTTTCGGTGCAAAATTGTCTCTGCGGGAACTTCAAATTCAACTCTTCGATGCGTGGCTCATCGTTACTCGTCAAGCGCAAGGTGTATCCTTTTTGAGTACGTTGTGACCCCTCCGCAAGGTAAATCGGACTAGACGAACCGGACGGTATTGTGTTCTCCGTATGAGACGTAGCGAGAATTGCATAATTCTCTTACATTCTTTCTGCATGTAATGTAGTTCGATTTGTATTCGTTTGCTTAAACTGTCGCATTTATTGTGTATAATTGTTTCATTACAGCTTTCTTTGCATGATCATAAGTTAGGTCTGGCATTGTGCATGTCATTTGCATTTTGCCCCTACCTGCGGGCACGTCTCTGTGTTATCTCACCTGTTTGTCTAAGTCTTCGGCTTTGTAAAAAATGAGTCGTCTCTAGGCTTTGACATTCACTCCTGTCACTTATGACTTTTGAGTTCTGTCAAAGAGGAGCAACTGTAGACACCCCATTTTTGACCGACCTTAAGACTCAGACATCATCGATTGAGCACTTGGTGATAGTGCATGTTGTGCTCGTTTCGACCTTCGGAGTTTTGGCTGAGAGCCATGCCTTCGGGTCTTCGAACGCTTTGTGATTTGGCTCGGTTTGTGGACCGAACCTTTTTTTCTCTTCCCAGAGGAAGGGAGAGGTCTTGTAGACCATCTCTTTGTGGTCGTAGACCACTTTTTCCTGTTTGGAGATCAGTTTCTGGTTTTCGGAGCCTTCGGCTGTGCGCCTTGTCTCAGGACCGCTTAACGTTCTCCCTTTGGCGTGGTTTTTGAACCACACCTTGTTTCCTCTATCTATAAGGACACTGTGGTCCGGGAGACCACTTTTGTGGTCGTATACCACTTTTGGTGCTCAACAGCTGGGTTTCGAGGCTCCCAACTGCGCGCTTTGCCTCCCGAACTCTCGTTTTGCATCCGTGCTGGTTTGTTTTGGGTACAAACCTTGTTTTCCTTTCTTGGAAGGTGGTATGAGGGTGGGAGACCAGTTTTTCTCCTTGGAGACCACTTTCCTTCTCGCCAGCCGGTTTTTTGGTCGGGAAACTGGTTTTCTTGGTCTTTGGGCCATCTTTTCTGGTCTCCCACCTCACCATTGGCTTACTTTCAGTGTGGAGACCACCAATTCCCCCTGTCGACCACTTTTTTTCCTGGGAGACCACTTGAAGTAGCCGGCCGGCCACTTTAAGTAGTCGGCAGCTCTCCTCCTGTTTTGGCAGATTGTGTGGATGTCAGCTGTGCCAGCTGGAGGGCACAGACTGTATCCTTCATACACGTGTATGGAGGGATGGCATCCAAGTTTTAGCTTCTCCAAGAAGCTTGAACCTTTGTTTTTCTATAAGAGAGGCTCTCCCTCTCCATGGCAGAGGTTCTAAAAATTTTCCTGAGGCATAAGCATATATCTCTCTCTATATCTCTATATTTGGTGCCTAAAGAGTGTGTTGTTCTTCACTTTTGCACCATAACCCTTAACCATACACCCCTATCATTGAGCTAAGGTTCTTGGAGGACATTTTTGGAGGTTAAAAAAGTTGATTCTTGGCTAAGAAATTTGCTGGTTTTGCAGTGCTTCAAGGGTAACCTCTTTTCTCCCTTTTAAGCTTTATTTTGGTTGCTCTCTTGGTCTCATTTGCTTTCTCATTTAGGCCTTGCTTTCAATTGGAAACATTTTTGTATTTAAGTGTTTTTGATGTTTGTTTAAGGCCTCTTGGGTGTTGAGGGTCTTCTACCCTCTTGCATGCCTTGAGGGTCTCATTTAGGCCTTGCTTTCAATTGGAAACATTTTTGTATTTAAGTGTTTTTGATGTTTGTTTAAGGCCTCTTGGGTGTTGAGGGTCTTCTACCCTCTTGCATGCCTTGTTTGGCCTTATTTTGTGCCATGGTTTAAGGCCTTTGAGCTAGTCCTTGCTTGGCCTTTTAGCCACTGAAATCCAGTAGATTTTCAGTAGTAGGCATGTGGTTTTGAGGCCTCAAATCAGAGGGGGGTGATCCCCTCTCTTCTTGTTTTGTTTGCTTGCATTTTTGGCCTATCAAAGGAGCATGCATCTTCATACTTTCAAGGCTTGGTTCATGCACTTTTTCATGACTTTTAGGGCCTGCCTTAGCTCTGTCTATGGCTAGTTTGGCCACCTTGTGTTTTTTTCTTGTATGTGTAGTGTATTCCCATTTGTGGCTCATCAAAGTAGCATGTCTTTCTAGCATGTATTGGCTCAATTTCAGTAGATTTTTGGCCATCATTTGACATGTCATGACTCTGCTTTTGGCTTGTTTGGTAGTCTCTTGCATGCTACATATGCTTGTGGTGTAAATCTTATTTACTAGCTTTGTATGCATGATGTTTTGGCTCATTATCCTAGCATATTTTGGCTATGCTCTAGCATGATTTTGTTCTTATTTTGGGGTGTCTTAGCTCTATTTTGAGGCTTCTTGGTCGGATGAGGCTTGTCATGCATGCTTGTAGTGTAATAGCCTTGACTAACTTTGAGTTTTGAGGTCTCTTGCATGCTTAACTTGAGGCATTTGCATGTTTTGGCATCATTGAGAATGATATTTCAGAGCATGTAGGGCTATTACACTTCCATATTTTCCGCTCTTTAAGTGCTCTTGAAGGTTGTGCTTTTGTGCCCTGTTTGTGAGCCATTGCATGAGCCTCATTTTCGTGCCATTCAAGCCATCATCCCAACTTTTTTTTGCTACTGTTTTGGCCTGCATAGGGTATGTTTGGGGTTAGTTTTGAGCATTATCTTGCATGCCTCTAGTGTAATACATTTCACTAGCTTTGACGCTTGAGCCTTTCAACATGCATTACATGGGTTGTTGGCATGATTCTAAGTCATTTTGCATGCCATTTCAGTGCTGGAACATATGCCATTGTACCCCATGTTTCATCCTTTCAATGCTTTTGGAGAGTTGTGTTTTGAGCCTTAAGCTTGGGCCGATATGCATGCATGTTTGTATAGCATTTTGAGTTTTTATCTTAGCATGTATGGCCACTGATTTGGACATGGCTTAGGCCTATCCATTTTGGTTTAAGTCCATTGTGCATTGTGTATGCCATGTAGTTCATAGCATTGTGTATGCTAGTATGTTAGTTGCATGTTTTCATGCTTGTCCCTTGCATCGTGTTCATATGCTTGTTTCATTACATTGAATGTTTGCATGCTTGAGCCGCATTGTGTATGCCATGCCATGTTGTTTGTTGCATTGTGTTTGGAATAGGAATTAGTCCAAACACGGGAAAAGAGGGACGTTTCATACTCGAAGTGATGAAACGTGCCTTAATTCTCGGTCGCCGACACTCTTGACTATACATGATAGAGTTTTAGGCTTTATGTGTTCGTGTGTGTATTCATTTCATATTGAGTTGTGCAATTTGGGTCCTCGGCCATCATGCGTCGAGATGCGTGATTGGTGGCCCGAGGGTCGAGAACCACACCCCTTGAGCTTATGTAATGAGAGAGCGGGTGGTTGTGCATACATGTGTTGCAAATACTTCGCCATGCCCCTTTCTTGCTCTCTGTTGCAGGAAACTGAAGTCTGGTAATAGAAACTGATCGGCCGACAAGATAAAGTGGCTGGCTGACCATTTTTCTGGTTTTCAGCACAGAAAGTGGTCGGCAGGTGGCCTTCAATGCCAACAACTGGTCGGCAACCCTCCTATAGATTCCCATGATGAAGTTTTAGCCTTCTGGAGCTTTTTTTGCAATGTTCTGAGACCAGTTGCAAACAGAAGCAAATCGGGGCATCGCGATGGATTTTCGAATGAGGTGACCGGCCACGCATCCTTCGTCATCCAAGGTAGAGTTGAGGCAGCCTATTTCATATAGTTTACATGCTTATTCAATTGTTAACTTAGTTAATTTGTTAATTAGTTAGAGTTGTGTAATAATTAACTGTAGCTTGTTATTCATTCTGTTGTGTAATAACTAATTTAACTAGATTAGCTCAGATTAGCTAGTTGGTTTTGTATTATTCATTCAGACCCTCCGTCAAGAGGGCACAACTGTTGTAAATAAGTGTGCGTGTGTGTGATGCATGTCTTCCAACCCCCATTTCTTTCTCCCTTTTATTTACCAGCTTACGATGGTTAGTTTTAGGGCATGTTTCAATTAGCATCCTTATGCTCGCATGTTTGCATCCATTCATCTGTCTTGCATGCACCAGGCTCGGTGCATCATGCTAATTGCATTGTATTTCAATTCTTGTTTGAATACATGTATCAAATTGTATTTCACGTGACATTTTAGAATAGCCGAGCCTATCTTAGTTGCATTTTGTATGTGTTGCATTAGGCATTCTTGACATAGCTAGGATCATGCATTGATTTCTAACATAGCTTTTGTTTTGGCTCGGAGTACTCGGTAAGTGTTTATGCTTTAGCATCCTTGCATGTGTGTGAGTGACTGTCATGATAGCATGCTTGCCATGAGGCTAACTGCTTATGTGATATAACTGCCTGAATGCCTGTGGGTGAAGGTTGGATTACTTGAATTGGAACAATTCATTGATTGCGAGTTTTAAGCTCACTTGCGAGTGACAAATAACCATGTTTTCTAAGCCCACTTGAGGGTGGCAAAATCTGCATTTTAGCCTACTTGCGAGTAGCAAACCACTTTAAAAAACAAACATGAGATGTTTTGTTCCAACTTAGGCGATCCAGTCTACACTTATATGCTGTGCGCATCACATAGTAATTCTAGGTTAATAACCGGAATAAGAGCACATGTGTTTTCAACAACAAGATATCATGTTAGTAAAGGCCGATCTTTGATCGGGCGAGCGGGGGTGCTCATTGCATGACCTTCCCCTCTCGTACCCAAGTTCCCGAGCCGAGACAACTTTGGTGATGATGGACACGTGACCTTAGGCACGAGTCAGGGTTTCCTAAATTTCGCAAAAATAAAATATTTAGGTGGCGACTCTGTATCTGGCAAAGCAGTCTATGTTTGGCACTTCTTTCTAAAAATTAATTTTTCAAAACGATTTGCCAAATTTGGACTCTTTGGTGATTTATCAATCTCGCATTGCACTTTGCAAGATTAGATTAAGAACCGTGACATTGAGTTCGAACTGTAATAGCTATGAACCACGATTTGCGCCCTCGCGCGCGGAGCAGAGTTCCGGGCGGTCTACAGTAGCATAGATGGCAAGAAAAATATGCTCATGCATTAGCTCACAAACAAGGCATAAAGGCACAACTCATAAACACAATAAAAGAGTGATAAACATGAGAGTATGACAGAAGTTTATGCTCTGAAATTACATGAGAAGTGATGCCATATCACACAAACATCACAAATAAGGCATCCTAGGAGTTTCAAAACACAAAACTAGCAAAGCCAATTACATCATAGCAATACAAAACAAGCCCCAAGAAGCCAAGTGTAGACGTGCCCGAACGTCCCGGGCCCCGCTTGCGAGATCGGCGCGAAATCCGATTTGTTCATTAGCATACTCCAGTTCGGACTCAATGTCATGGTTCTGAATCTAATCTCGCAAAGTGCAATGCAAGATTGATAAATCACCAAAGAGTCCAAATCCGACAAATCGTTTTGGAAAACGGATTTTTAATAAAGAAGTGCCAAACATGGACTACTTTGCTAGATACAGAGTCGCCACCTAAATATTTTGTTTTGGGAAATTTAGGAAACCCTGACTCGTGCCTAAGGCCACGTGTCCGTCATCACCAAATTTGTCTCGGCTCGGGAACTTGGGTACGAGAGGGGAAGGTCATGCAATGAGCACCCCTGCTCGCCTGATCAAAGATCGGCCTGTATTAAGCATGATATTTTATTTTGAAAACATATGTGTTCTTATTCCGGTTATTAGCCTAGAATTACTATGTGATGCGCACAATACACAAATATAGACTAGATCGCCTAAGTTGGAACAAAACATCTCATGTTTGTTTGAAAATGGTTTGAAGGTGCTACTCGCAAGTAGGCTAAGATGCGGATTTTGCCATCTTCAAGTGGGCTTAGAAAATATGATTTTGCCACTCTCAAGTGGGCTTAAAACTCGCATTTCAATGAATTGTTCCAATTCAAGCAATCCAACCTTCATCCACAGGTATTCAGGCAGTTTAACACATAAGCAGTTAGCCTCATGGCAAACATGCTGTCATGTTGACACTCACACTCATGCAAGATGCTAAAGCATAAAAGCTTACCTAGTACTCCGAGCCAAAACAAAGAACTAGTTAGAAATCATGCATGATCCTAGTTCATGTTAAGATGGCTAATGCAACACATGCAAAATGCAACTAGAAATAGGCTCGGCTATTCTAAAATGGAATATGAGATGCAACTTGATAATCATGTATTCAAGTAGGAATTGAAATACAATGCAGTTAGTATGATGCGCCGAGCCTGGTGCATGTAAGACAAATGAATAGATGCACACATGCTATCATAAGGATGCTAATTGAAACATGACCTAAAACTAACCATTGAAAGCAGGTAAGTAAAAGGGAGAAAGACGTGGCGTTGGAAGACATTCACACACTCACGTACACTTATTACAACAGTTGGCCCTCTCGACGCGGGGTCCGAATAAATAATACAAATCAACTAATTAACTAACTAACACGCTAATTAATTATTAAATAACTCTTAACTAATTAAGCAAATTAATTAAGTTACAAAAACAGTTAAATCTGCCTCGAGAAGAGGAACATATGCATGCTCGGTCGGCTTCGCTCAGAAATCCGTTGCCATGCCTCATGTTGCCTCTATCTACACTGTTTTGCATCTCTGAAAACTGTGAAAATCTCTGTGATGCTTCTGGACCACTTCATGAACACTATAAGAGGCCATCGGCCAAATGGTATGGCCATCGGCCAAAGTATAAGGGCCATCGACCACTTATGGGGCTATCGGCCAAGAAATGTTAGCCGATCGGCACTGAAGATAGGCGATCGGCCATCTCTTCCTACAGACTGTTCCTGTTGCTGCAACAAAGGGCAAACGAGGGCATGACAATACATTTGCAAGAAAATGTTGTGCACCTACACCCCTTATCATGTTTGGGACTCAAAGGGGTGTAGCGTTCGACTCTTAAGCCATCAATTACGCATTTCGATGCATGATGGCCAAAGAGGCCGAATTTGCACGAATCAATATGGAATGAATGCACAAAACACATGAATGCCTCACACTCTATCATGTTGGATCAAGAGTGTTGACGACTGGGGATTGAGGCACGTTTCGTCACTTTAAGTATGAAACGTCCCTCGGTCCTCGTGTTTGGTTTAACACCCCAAACCAAACATAATGCAATGCATGCAATCATAGAAAAGCTATGCAATGCAACAAAAGCATGCCAAATGCCATATGACTCAAACATGAACACAAGGCTAAGGTAACAAGCATGCCAAATGCAATGTAACCTAAACATGCAAACACACAATGTAATAGGCATGCAACAACAATACCAACAACAAGCATGCGACAACATGTAATGCGATAAGCATGCAACAACACACAAACCACATGATCCATGGACTTATACTGAGAATGGATAGGCCTCAGCCATACCAAAAACAGTGGCTAAAATGCTAAGGAATGATTGAATAAAATGCGACACAAGCATGCATGCTAATTGGCCTATCACTTAGGCATAAGGACACAACTCTAAAAAATGAGCAAGGAGTGACAAACATGATAATGTGGCAATGCAATGAGCTCTGAAATCATGTGAGGAATGATGCCAAATCATGCACACAAGTCAAGCATAGCATGCAAGAAAGCTCAAAACTCGAAACTAGCAAAGGGGTTCACACCAAGGCCATGCAAGGTAAGCCCCAAAGGGCCAAGGGCAACCAAAATAGTCCTAAGATAGGTCAAAACAAGGCCAAAGTCATGCTCAAACCTAACCAACACAAGCTAGAACAAAAGTCCAAAAGGCATGAGGCATGCAAGGCTACAAAGGGGTGTTACACTACACCTATTACAACCAAACATGGCATGTCTTAACCAATGAAAAACAGAGTTATGGCATGTCAAAATAAGCTTGAAAACCCACTGAGATGGCATCCCAAAGACCTAAGTATGATGGCATGTACAATGATCCATTCATGAGGCATAAAACACCAACTCTTCAAAGCTTTAAAGGGGTGACAAAGGCAAGTGTATGGCTACACTACATGAACTGAAATCATATAGGGAACGATGCCAAATCATGAAAATGGTCCAAGCTATGCATGCTAATGACTTGGACACTCAAAGCCAACAAGCTAGATTGAACCAAGGCTATACAAAACAATGCATGCATGACTAAAACAACACCAAACAGAGCTGAAACATGGTAAAACATGGCTAGAAGTTCCTTTGAGTTGAGCCAAAATATGTAAGCATGATGGTCCAAATGCATGATGCATGTTAAGGCAAATGAGAGGATTGCAAGACAAGTGTATGATGCATGTAAGAGGCTATCAAACCAACTTAAAACAGAGGTATAGCATGGCCAATAACACCAAATAGTTGCTGAAATGAAGCCAAAACATGCTAAGCAAACATGCTACCAATATGAGCCATAAATACAAACAAACGAGAGACAAGGAGAGAGGGGTGTCCCTCTCCTATACAAGACTCTAAACCCACCTTTCCACCACTGAAAATCCTTTGGATTTCAGTGGTGGAAAGGTCATGCAAGAGCAAGAACAAAGTCCAAAAGGGATGGCTCAAAACAAGGCCAAACAAGGCCTAAGAGGGGGTAGACCACCCCCAACCAAAAAATAACCTTAAACAAACATCATAAGCATGCAAAATTAGAACTTTTATCAGTTAAGAGTTAAGCTTAAATCAGCATGCAAATGGGTCTAAAAGCTTAAGCAAAAATGGAGGTTTAAAAGGTTAAGAGCTCACCCTTGTAGAACCTCTTCAAGAACACACCTCCAGCAGGTTTTCTAAGTTCAAACCAACCCAAGAACAGCAAAACCAACTCCTAAGGATCTCAGCTACCAAAGGATGGTGTATTACTACGTGTTGTAGTGCAAAAGTGAAGACAAAACACCCTTTTAGGCACAAATACACACAAATAGAGAGAGAGAGAGGAAGAAATGTAGAGAGAGATATATATTTTTTATATTAATTTTCTAAACCCCTGAAAAGGGGGGAGGAACTCCGTTCTTATAGGAATTCAACTCCAAAGCTTCTTGGAGAAGCTAGAACAAGGTGCAAATCCCTCCATACACGTGTATGGAGGATAGGAATTGTGCTCACCAGCTGTCACAGTTGGCAGAAAATATTTGCAAAAAACAGATGGAAAGGTCTCGGCTCAAAAATATGGCCGATTGACCAAACAAAGTGTCGTTCGACCAAAAAAAGTGCCGATCGGCCAACACTTTTGGCCGATAGCAAGAAAACAAGGCCGATGGCACAATGCCTTAGCCGATGGGTTGAGGGGATGGCCAACAAGCTACCCTCTTCCCTCAGAAGCAAAATCACAAGTCCTTGGTCCACAACCAAGTACAAAATAGACAAGTTGAGAGATCCTAAGGCAAGGCGCGCAGCCGAGACCTTCGGGAACTCAAAACGAACACGAGCATGGATGATCATCGAGTGTTCAAACGATGACGTCCAAGTCTTGAGGACGGTCAAAAATGGGGTGACTACACCAAGACCACTCAAAAAAGTCCTAAAGCATGCTAAAACAATGCCAAAAACATGATGGAGTGTAGCCAAAACAAGCTGGAATTATAGGCTAAGACATGAAGCATGTTAGGCTAGCAAGTAGGATCACACTACAAGTGTATGAAGCATGTCAGAGATGACCAAACCTGCCAAAAACAGAGTTTAAGCATGTCCAAAAAGCCACAAAAACATGCTCAAACTAAGCCTCAAGAGGATAGAAACACATGCTCATTTGGTAGGCCAATAACACATGCTATCAAGACAAGAAGATGGGGGACTACCCCCTCTTATTTTGGACCTTAAAACAAGTTTTCTACCACTGAAATTCCTCTAGAATTCAGTGGTTAAAAGACCAAATCAAGGTGATCTCAAAGGCTTTAAAAGAAGGCAAGAAGCTTAGCAAATAAGCCACCAAAGAGGGTGAAACACTTCTAACTTTAAAAATACTTTAAACTACCATTTTTAACACTTAATGCCCAACAGCTGGAACAGCTGGCACCAAAAATATCTGCAAAAGCAGAAAAAAAGGCTTTGGCCAACACATGTGGCCGACCGGCCACCACTGATGGCCGATGGAAAAAAAGCTTGGTCGATAGACATAAGGCTTGGCCGATGGGCTATAGGGCTGGCCAATAGGCCACCATCTTCCCTCAAAAACAAAGCCACAAGCTCTTGGTATGCAACCAAGCACAAAACAAACAAGTTAAGAGGTCTGAAGGCGAGGCACTTCACTAAGACCTTCAGGTACTCAAAATGAACACGAATATGGATAATCATCGAGTGTTCAAACGATGACATCCAAGTCTTAAGGACGGTAAAAAATGGGGTGTCTATAGTTGCCCTTCTTTGACAGAACTCGAAAGTCACGAAATAACGGGAGTAAATGTCAAAGCCCAGAGATGACCCATTTTTGACAAGGCCGAAGACTTAGACAAACATGCAAGGTAACAATCAGATAGATGTGCCCGCAGCCCGGGGCAAATGCAAACAGTATACAAGAGCATAACTTATGATCATGCAAAAAAAGCCGTAATGGAAGATCTAGATGCAAACGCCATGCAAAGAAATGCTACAACAAACTTGTACATAAGCAAGTAAACACGAACCATACTACATCTCATGCAGAAAGGATGTTAGAAAATTATATACAATCCTGACTACGGCTTACGCAGGAAAGACTAAAAGCGACTATCGAGAACACCCAAAGTCTCAAACGAAACACCTCCTAGCGTATCAAATGCGAGAGGAGAAAGGTAACCAAACGCGAGAGAAAAGAGGCGCCCAAACGTGTATCAAAAGCGCGAGGAGAAAGACATCCAAAAGTGTGTCAAACACGTGAGGAGAAAGGTGTCCAAATGCGTGTCAAACGCGTGAGGAGGAAGGCGTCCAAACGCGTGTCAAACGTGCGAGGAGAAAGGTAACCAGACGCGTGTCAAACATGTGAGGAGAAAGAAGTCCAAACGCGTGTCAAACGCGCGAGAAGAAAGGCGTCCAAACGCGAGAGGATAAAGACGTCCAAACGCATGTCAAACGCGAGAGGAGAAAGATAATGGTGCAAACACCGAAGGGTGGTACGAACATCAGGCACACATCCCAATGTTTCTAACCAAAACAAGATAGTTCACGGGGGCAAGAATGATCCTACCTGGAGTTCTTCTGATTGAAGTACACACATACAACATCGTCTGGTTGCACCAACTTTGAATGAACCGTACATACAATATCGTGTGGTTGCATTAGCTTTGAATGAACCGTACATACAATATCGTGTCGTTGTGTTAGCTTCGAATGAACCATACATACAATATCTTGCATACACAAAAGAGAAACTCAACAGGTACAATACAATACAATGCATATTCTACGCAGGATTGACAACACACTCTGTGTTTAAATGCCAAATGCACGTTCCATGCGAATGCGAGAAGTGCATATTCTAACTAAAAGCGGCAAATGCATGTGAATGCAAGATTAACAAATGCATGCTCTATGAAACATTTGAGATATATATTCTATGCGAAACAAGAAGTGCATAACAATGCAAGTGAAGCGTGCATAACAATGCAAGTGAAGCGTGCATAACAATGCAAGTGAAAAGGTACATAACAATGCAAGTGAAAAGGTGCATAACAATGCAAGTGAAACGTGCATAACAATGCGAGTGAAAAGGTGCATAACAATGCAAGTGAAACGTGTATAACAATACAAGTGAAAAGGTGCATAACAATGCAAGTGGAGAAATTGCATATTTTATGTAAAATTGAGATACATATTCTACGCAACGAATGCATGTTCAATGCAATGCAACAAGTGTGGACAACTTCCCTACGAATGTAAGAGCATGCGTAATACAATACAACACGACATGCATATTCTATGCAATGATGGTGATGTACGTTTTCACGTAACGATTTGAAACGTGTATTCAATGTAACAACAAAACAATGTATACCCTGTGCAGCGGCCGAAGCGCATATGATAGAGGCAACTCAATGGAAGTTTCAGATTTACCTCTCGGAGAGTTACAACACGTTCAAAAGGATACATCCCACACGCGTTGAGCACCACATACTGAAAACAAAGTTCAAAGTTTCCGCGGAGGCTATTCAAGCTTGGAAGTGCACTTTCCTTGTATTCTCTTGAGGGGTGAGGGAACAAATCAACAAAACAACCTCAAAGAAGAGTATGGGAGGTCCATCGGCCACAACATGGAGCCATCAGCATGCCATCGGCCACCAAATAAGTTAATCGGCCAACAATGTGGCCGGTCGGCCAACAATGTGGTTGATCGGCCAAACATGGCAGATTCGGGGTAGTTTGGTCCATTTGCCTCGGGTCTTTAAGTATGGGGTTTGAAACCCCATTTCTTCACTTCCTCAAGGCCAAAAAACATTGCTCCTCTCATTCTAGACCATTTCCCCCTTCCAATCCGCGCTTTCTACGCGTCTTCAAACATCCCACAAACATTCAAATCGCAAAACCCTTATTGTTCTCAACATTTTGAACCGATTGAAAAGTGGTTTCAGTGTCTTTTTCTTGATTTCCATCATTTGGGGTTTGTTTCCCCTGAGTCACCCTTGATTTTCGTGCCCTTTTCCGAGCCTTGACATTTTTTTTCCATTTTTCACCCCTCGGAGTTGACTTTTTGTTGACTTTTGGCATTCTCGCCAATTTTCCACATCTTCGACCATTTTCTCATTCTTCTTGAGATGGCGGATGACATTCCACATGATGGGGCTCCTCCGGGGATGGAGATGGATCCCGAGTTTGAGCCTTTGCCGCTCAGCACTTAACCATTCGATCCAGCGTCTCATGACCCTGATGCACAAATGTTACCCCCGACGGCATCCTCCAATTCAGGAGATTTGCGCGAGGTGCACCAGAGGACCTCCTGCTACGCGAACCGGAGTTACACTTATCCTATGGTGCCGTTGAGGTATACTTTTCCTCCTTACTTTCTGCAATGTAGGTGGTATGTCTTGGATATCTCATACTGCTCTTTATCTGATTATCCCAAACACACTTGTACACCACATGCCCTGTCCATTCTAAGCACATTCACACACTATACCTCTATCAATTCTGAACACATGCATACACTGTCTTACTGACACTGCCTTGCATCTTATCTTGGACACAAGGAGATTCTCATGACTTCCGGGGCTTTGGGAACACCATTGCTCGAGACTCGTACATGGAGCTGCCTGATGCTGTTCGACACATCGTCGATGAGGTTGGTTTTGGTGTGTTCTGTATGGGACTCTCGCACCTCACTGCGAGTTGGCCTCTTCTAGGCGTTCTGGTAGAGAGGTGGTAGGATACCACCGATTTCTTCCATCTCTTTACAACATGAGAGATGTAGATGACTCCCTTCGACTTCTCCATTGTAATAACCGACCCTTGTATGTGATTCTGATATATTTTTAGTCTCTTATTCTGTGCGTTCAAACTGCTTAAGGTGAAAATTTCATGATAAATTAAGTTTAAACACATGGAACTTATGAATTGAGCCTATATCTGTTTGGCAAGGAAATTATCTGTCACAGGTAGAATGCTTAAATCAGAAATTGAGGGCCTTAGAGACTTGGTAATTCGAAACTGATTTTATATTTGGAAACATCATAATTTTTAAGTAATAATAAGCATTGCTGTGAAATTTCCATTTAGGATGCTTAAACGATTGATTTTGGTCCTATTCATTTCTAATATATATATATATATATATATGTGTGTGTGTGTGTGTGTGTGTGTGTGTGTGTTCTTTAACCAATTGACTTAAGAATTCCTAACTTAAAAATATCTTCTAAGAAAGGTTAGTGAGGGTAGAGAGAAAAGGAACTAGAGGGGAACTTCTTCAAGATCAACTTGGATGACATAGAGGGAATTCAAGAGTATTAAGCTTAAGGTAAGTCAAATCCATCTAATTCCACTTTCTCTCCTTGGTATTAAGTAGGAATTTTGATGTGGTGTGGATTGGAGTTGGAATGGAATATATATATATATATATATAAGTGTGTGTTTGTGTGTGTGTGTGTTTGATAGTTAGTATGATAAGCTTATCATTTCACTGTTTGTTTTGAGTTAAATTGAACCATCTAGTAAGAATTATATTTGCTTTCTCCATCTTCAAACTCGGCCCTCCTATATGATTAAGTGGTTGCAAAAATGTGTATTGTGTGGGGGTAGATGGCAATACTTGGAATTGAACATGTTCATGAGTTGAAGATTAATGATCTTAATCAAAGTGAGGTGATATGTATTGTGAATCCTAGTTATGTAATTTTTAAGCCATATCTTAGCAATTGTTAGATTTATCTTGGGCTTTATAAACACCTATCAAAGTGGGATTGTTGAAGGAATTTTGGACTGCAAAATGTAGCAAATCGCCGCACGTGCGGGGGTTATTGCCGTACGTACGGGAACCCATGCCGCACGTGCGGGAGTCATGGCCGCACGTGCGGGAAAATGGTGAATTTTGGGTTTTGAACACTGCTAGAAAAGCACGTGCGAGGCATCACTGCCACACGTGCGAGACTCTTTGCCCCACGTGCGGGGCTCACAGCCGCACGTGCGGTCCAAGCTGGAAAACACGGGTTGCTCCGTTTTGCGTGTTACATCCTCTAATGTTGTCGAAATCTGCAATTGATGTTGTTTTGATGTTCGTTAATTCAGTCGAAGTAAAACGAGTCAAGAGATGATTTAACAAGAAAAAAGGAAATTAATTTGTATCTTTGTGTATGTGTAGGACACGCTTTGGGAGGAACTAGTGCCCTGCCGCAACACAGTGAGTAATAGTACTATCGATGTATCTTTAATCTCGTTAATAATTATTGTTATTGACGCCATGTTCTTCGCAAGAAATTATGTTAACATGTATGCTACTTGGGAAGTTGTGACATTATGGAAACATCGAAAGAATTTGTGAAGTTATGAACCTATGAGGCCAAGGGCCATTTTGTGAAGTTATGAATCTATGAGGCCGAGGGCCAATTTGTGAAGTTATGAACCTATGAGGCCGAGGGCCATTTTGTGAAGTTGTGCGTCTATGAGGCCGAGGGCCAATTTGTGAAGTTATGAATCTATGAGGCCGAAGGCCAATTTGTGAAGCTATGAATCTATGAGGCCAAGGGCCAATTTGTGAATCTGTGAACCCGTCAGGCCAAGGATCAATCTGTGAAGTTGTGAACCGACAAGGTTGTTCTGAAAATTTGTACAGAATCAGATTAACCACATGATTTCTGCATTCGCTTACGCTTGTAATGTATTATAATTTAACTTGAACATCGAATCATTTATGTACTATTGTTCACTGAGCCTGGCTCACTCTATGTTATGTCTGTTTCTGTAGGTAATCAACCTGGAGGTGGTCCTAGTCCTGACACCGTCACACTTTTGTCAGCCTAAGCATAGCCAGGCACTTGGTCGAAGCCGTATATTTTTGTGGTGTTTTGCTAGACCATGGCTTGTACTCTAGTTATTGGCTTAGGATAAAATGTACATAATATTTTTGTTATACGCCCAACCTTGGGCCTGGATCTGTATATGCAGATGTATATAACTAGCTCAAATGTGTATCTCCTTAGCTCCATTCGTCTTATGCAGTGTCTGTGATCTTGGCATGGTAATAGGAGCTCAATGGATGTCATACTTTCTTATATATTATCATGATGTCAATGCTTTCGTTCAGGCCCCTGTGTTATATATTAGGTTGAGTGTCCATTTCTGCATAGGTCATGCCCAAACACCTAGGGGCAGGTAAGGGATGTGACATCCATGCTCACCGGCATAGGAGTAAGGGGTGATCCGATCCCTTACGACACTGATATGAGGGAGTGGGACGCTGTTCAAATCTTTTTGCTAGGGACTCACCCATCTCTCTCCCGACCACGGATGGTGCGATATTCGTGGTTTGCTGACCATTTCAGGGGGAGGACACCGACGACCCACAAGGAGATCGAGCACTACGCCCGGGGATTTCTCATGTTCTTGCTTGGCATCACTCTTTTCGCCGATCAGGCGAACACCGTTGGCCTCTACCTCTTGAGTGTACTAGTGGACCTGTCTAGCCTCCGACTCTACGATTGGGACGGCGCAGGCTTGGCCACCTTGTACGGATACATGAGTTCTTCTTCCCGCCGGAGTGGGCACCTACCAGGAGGCTACTGGAGAGCCTGGGAGGTACATCTTTCCCTTCTGCTTTACTGTCCTACTTTATATTATCTGTACACCACACATACTGCATAACACGCAATTTGCTTTACACCAGTTGTACACTGCACACACTGCACAAGACACTGCACATCATTCTCTGATTTCTGCTTTATTTGTGTACTGCTTTACTGATAAACATACTCATTATTACCCTTTCACATTCTGTAGTTGTGGGTATATGCGTACTTCCCGAGGCTTGCCCCAGAGCCGGATGTAGAGACTCCTCCCATGGTCCCATATTCACATAGATACGATGTGAGGTGTGGGGGGAGGCCTCGAGAGTCTTTCTCATTCTTCTGCCTATATTTTGACACTATAGCCGCAACGGAGGTATTTCAAACCTTACAGTTTATCTGAGCTTTGCTTCATATTGCACTTTTAATAGCAGCTAACAACCTATAAACCCATCATTTACAGATCACCTGGCAGCCCTGGGTTGTGCTGCCTAACGCGGTTAAGGATCAGTTTGCTGGCACTCGGGAGGCCTCACGCTTCTGGATGTTGTTCGAGGGCCCGGTCTGTTGGGCGTGGTACTTGGGAGAGCGCTTCTTGCGATTGAGCCTTGGCTTGCCTGAGCAGATAGTCCCGATGCCACCCCCCACCTATATGAGGATCACAGAGAGGTATACTGAGCAGGAGATGATTGACTTTACTAGAGGTTGGGATGCCGACTTCTTCAGACTTAACGACGACTACACCATCTTCATCCAGACATATCTTATGCAGCCTTTGGCCAGTGTTCGCCGAAGTGAGAGAGATAGATCTGCAGCCGCAGCAAGAGGAGTGAGAGGATCTAGGGCGACTCAGGCCCAGGTAGGAGAGGTTCCTAGAGGAGACAGAGGGCGGGGTGGCCAGACTTGCCTACTACTATGACATACCGAGGACGTGCTGGAGAGACTTATCAGATTCCTATCGCTTCTGCCCCAGCTGATCATAAGCTCGTCGGAGTTCGAGGCCCGACCCCGGTATGTATCATACTTTACATTCTGCACATTCATTTCATTTCAGTCTATGCTTCGCAAATTCGCTAATTATCTCAACACTCTTGCAGGCTTCCATAGAGTATACCAGGCAGGCTCTCGAGCTATCGGCTTCTCTGATGGAGATGGTGCAGACGAGTATAGACTTGCTCAGCATTTATGACATTCGAGTAAGTTCTTTCAGCCAACATTTCAAAAACCTCTGCAATCCACTCTATACTGATCTGACACACTGCACTATCAAAACTGCATCGATACACCGATCAACACATTACATCAATACACTGCGTAGATAGTGTGTTCCTACACACTGCTCACAGGATACACATACTACACTCATGCACTGCATTTATCTATTACACTCATCTTTGTATCCAACACATACCACAACTGATGTATTCTGACAAATTACACTTTTCAAATCCCTTTCCAGATGCCAGGCCCATCGGGCATCCCAGCTAGGGCTGTAGTAGGATCTTCAGCACCTCCCCGGGCAGCAGGGAGAGAGGGACGAGGGACATCAGTACATAGCCGAAGCAGGGCTAGGCGCGCTCATACCAGGAGCAGTTCGCGAGAGCCTATCCTAGAGGATGATGAGTCCAACGAGGACGAGGAGCCAGAGAGCCCACAGTCAGACTCGTCTCAGGGTGGAGATGATATTGGAGATGGTTCTGGTTCAGATTCGAGCAGCGGCGCTAACGGCGATGGTTCTGGACCTTCGTCGAGGAAGGGGGTGAAGAGGGCTTCTCGATCTTGAGGCGACTAACACCATTTCAGATGCTTTCTTGTTTAGTTTCTTTTCTTTTGCTTAGTTTTCTGTTTTTGCACTTGTATTGGCACTCTGCACAGACTTGGGCAGTTTTATTTTTTTAAAAAACTTGTACTGCAAAAAGTGACCATGATTGGAAATGAAACAACATTTTGTTTGAAAAGTGTTGCAATTTTATATTCTGGGTATCACATAACATCGCACAGTATGAAAATGAGATTGATCTTTGTTGAAAACTGTATATGGTTGAAATGCATTGTCTTAATCAGGTGGTGAACCGACCAACTGAGAGAACAAAATAACTCGATAAACAAAACTAAGACTTGACGTGCTAATCAAATGTGAATACAACTCAATAAACATGACAAGAACTTAATAATCAGCATAAATACAACTCAATAAACAAGGTTGCAACAACTCGATAAGCAAATAACAGCAAAAGAGACAACAAAAAGGTACTAAAAGTAGAATTAGACATAGGTTCTTAGCACTTCCAACACATGGACAACTCAGAGAGCAAAAGGAGAGGCCATCGGCCAGAGTAGAAGGCCATCGGCCACAAGAAATGACCCTCGGCCACCAACACTAGCCGATCGGCTACAAACATGGCTAGTCGGCCATCATCACTGGCCGGTCGGTCACTAATGTCAAGAACCTCCAGAATGCTGCCATCTGTCTTCCACTCAACACCTTATCTTCTACAAAATCTCCAGCTTCGTAGTTTCTCCATTTCAACACTATTTTTGTCCCAAATGGAATCTTGCCCAAAAAATCTCCGATTGGCTTGCAGCTTTAGATGGCTCGGAAAAGTTAAATTTTTGGAGTTTCGGGATAAACGCACTATTCACACTGAGCCGCACCCCGCTGCATTTTTCGTTCCTCCATGTTGCGGCTAGGTGTTGGAATCCGATAACTCATGTTTTTAGCTTTGGGGGTCAAAAGATATGCCTCACTTTTGAAGATTTCCAAGCCTTGATGGAATCTCGGCGGGACGAAGAGATCTTCCCCCAACTCCATTTTTGGCCATATCCAAGCTTTGGGGCGGATGTGTGGGCTTACTTTGCATGATGCTCGATCTCTAATACGTAACGGAGAGTTGGATATTCCGAGCTTGATTCATCGGTTTTCTGACACCAATGATCGCGGCGGCCATCTTTGGCAGAGTTTTTGGCGACACGCCCTTTGTTTATGCATGTTGTCTCACTTCTTGCTTACCCTAGGCTCTGGAGGGTCTAGCGTCCGTTTGATTGAGGTTGCCCAAGGCTTAAAGGAGGGCAAGAGTTGCATTGCCATGACACTAGCTGAGACATTGATGGGTTTGGATGCTTTCCATCACCGGGAGACAACTAGATTTGCGGGGAGTCCACTACTGTTACAGGTAATGTTTCCCACCCTTCTCAAATGTGTGTCTCACATCACTCGACCCTTAGGCTCTGTTTTTCTCTCAAAACCCTTTTCTATCTTCTCTTTCTTTTCTCTCCACATACACCTCTCTATTCTTTAATCTCTCTTGTTTTTCATCCCTCTCTAGATATGGCTGATGGATAAGTTAAAAGTAGTGGACTCATGCCCAACATTTTCAGCACGCAGCTATTTCTTCTGACAATGACTAGTTGATGCCCCAGACGAGGGATGGTGGTGCGAATGGATGTGCAGCCTATCCATTGTCAACATTGCTTGGTGTTGCCCCTGGCTTAATCTGCTGGCGATGAGCTACAGCATGTCTCGCCAGCCAGGCATTCTGCTGATCGGCCTGACACACTGTGTCTTTTACTTCCCATTCAGATTTCAGCGTCAGTTTGGGCATGATCAGACTTGCCCGGAAGATGGGGTAGAGTATCGGGCTGTATTTCCAGTCCGAGGCTCACATCTGGCTCGGTATGCCACATCATGGATAGGGATGGCAATTTCAACCCGGCCTAACGGGGACCCAACCCCCCGTCCCCGATAAGAGTGGTTTTTCCCCGAAAAATACCCCCGACGGGTCGGGGATGGTATTTAAAAACAAATCCCTGGTGATATTCGGGCCGGGGACGGTGATATATATTTCATCCCCGGCCCCGCCCCCCGCCTCGGTTATCCCCCGATTTATATATTACAGTTTATATATATATATATATGTATGTTTGGTTTGGTTTGATTACAGGCTATAAACAATAATATTATTTATTATATATCTGTAAACTTATAGCTCCTATCTATAATATTATATTATATATATGTTCATTGTTTACAGATCTACAACTCTCTCTCATAGACTCTCTCTCTTTTCTCTTCTCTCACTCTTTCTTCTGTCTCACCCTCACCTCACTCTTCCGATCGTCCTTCTCTCTCTCTCTCTCTCTCTCTCTCTCTCTCTCTCTCTTTCTTCCCTCTGCCGACACCGTTGCCTCTTCCGACGCCCCTACCTCCTTCGTCGACTCGATCTGCCGACGCTGTTGCCTCTGCCGTGGCCGTCGTCCCTCAGTAGCTCTTCACCGCTGCAGATTTGCTCGATCTGCTCGATTTGCAGATTTGCCTCTGTCGTGGCCATGTCTCTCTCAGATCTGTCTTATTCTATCAATTTTTTTTTTTGTGTAGTTGATCTGTTCTCTGTTGTTAATAATCTGTTGATGTTGAGATGTTGTTGATTTTTTTTTTTTTTTTGATGTTGTTGATGTTGTATTTGAGCCCAAATATTCTGTTGATGTTGTTTTTTTGGCCGGGGATTTTCGGGGTCGCGGAAACCCGATCCCCGTTAGGGGGCGGGGGTGGGGGTGGTAGTTGGTTCCCCGTCGGGGACGGGGATGGGGACGGGGGGAAGTTCTACCATCGGGGATCGGGGACGGGGAGGGTGATCCCCAGCCCCGCCCCGCCCCGTTGCCATTCCTAATCATGGAGGATGAGAGAGCTTCTAGCCCTCGCTCGCACTTTCAGTTGCACCCTTTTTGACGAGTGCATAGCTTGGCTTGATGAAGAGGCGCATACCGGGCCTACTTTGGCATCAGAGGCTTCCACAAGCTCTGGGAGGGGACGCAGGAACACCTGACTTATCCATGCCTCGAGTTTATTTGCTTTAATTAGTACTTTCAAGTTTTCTTTATGAATGTAATAAAAAAGCAACTTCAATTTGTATTCAAGAGTAGGAGAACTCTGTACTGAAATCAAAGTAATTGAAGGTTGTGGGTATTGAAAATTTTCCGTTATGGTCCAAAAATGGTCTAAGTCGTAAAAAGATTAATTTGAACAAAATCAACTTTTATTAAAACTTTTCAAAATTATTTTCGATATAGATCACAACTGGACACGCCCAAGATCTATCACTGAGATGTACAACCCTGGATCCAGCAACTGGAAAGCTGCCCCTTGTCTGAACAACACTGCACTGGAGATCACAATCGAACTCTTGGATGCAGAAAAGATAAACATGACCAACATGATCACATGGACAAAGTTGATTAGGAAGTGTTTATGGCTGGACTTCAGAATGAAGTTGTTTGCGTATCCCAAAGATGGGAATCAAGCCTTACGTAGTTCGGTTCAGGTTCACTCGTGTATTAACACTCTCCTTTTGTGCTCTAACTTTTGCCAAGGCCGCCCTTTCTAGGTTTTCAACCTTGTGAGCTCAGTTTTTCTTATTTCAATTTTTTTTTTTGCTCTAATTTTTGCCTAGGTTGCCTTTTCAAGTTTTCGGCCTAGTGAGCCTCTCATGGATAGTATTTCTTCAACTTGTCCATGTTGATTGGCTGGGAGAACTCAAGGCCATCTAAATCCATCAGAATGACAGCTCCACCCGACCAGATAGACTTGATGATGTAGGGACCAGTCCAATTAGGTTTGAACTTGCCCCTAGGGTCGTGGATGGGAGCTCGGTTGTCTTTAAGCACCAAATCCCCTTCTTTCAAATTCCTGGACTTAAATTTCTTGTTGAAGGCCCTGACGATTCTTCGCTAATAACCCTGGATGTGATACAATGCTTTCAGCCTTCTCTCGTCAAACAGCATGAGTTCTTCGAATCTACTTTGCTGCCAATCTACCTCAGCAATCTGGCACTCAGCCATTACTCGCAACGATAGAACCTCAACTTCGATAGGCAAAACAGCCACCATCCCATAAACCAAGGAATATGGAGTTACCCCAGTAAAAGTTCGAATTGATGTTCGATAGCCCCAAAGAGCAAATGGTAGCTCATTTGGCCAGTTCCTGTAGGTTTCCACCATCTTCTGCAGAATGTGTTTGATGTTCTTGTTGGCAGCCTCAATTGCTCCGTTGGTCTGCAGCCTATATGTGGATGACTTATGAAAAGCCACGTTGTACTTCTCTAACAAGTCTATCACTTCCTTCCCACTTTATAAAGTAGTCTATAGCCACCAAAATGTACTCATGCCCATTCGACCCCTTCGGAGTAACTGCCCCAGTCACATCAATCTCCCAGATTGAAAATGGCCATGGCGAAGTCATGTTGTACAACTTTGATGATGGAATGTTCATGCGATTTGCATGGATCTGGCATTTGTGGCATCGCCAAACAAAACCAATACAATCCTCCTCCATGGTTGACCAGTAATAACCCTGTCTGAGGATATTCCAGGCTAGCATCACCCCGCTTATGTGCATTCCGCACTCTTCTCCATGGAAGGCCTCCATCAGGCACTTCGACTCTTCTTCATCCACACATAACTTGTGCATTCCTAGATGACCCCGTTTATATAATTTACCCCCGTAGATGATGAACTAAACAGCCATTCTTCGAATTGCCCTCTTATCTTTGGCATTTGCCCCTGGTGGATAAGCCTTCTTTTCCAAGAAGTTCCAGATGTCGTAATACTAGGGGTTCTTATCTTGTAACTCATCTATGGCAGCAATCAGCTCGTAGGCCGGCACAAATTTCTGTTCAATGATGATTGGACACATCCGCACTCCAAAAGGGATATCTATCATAGAAGATAGAGTTGCCAATGAATCAGCGAACCTGTTGTTCTCTCTTAACAGATGAGCGAAGTTCAGTTTTTCAAACCGAGGAATCAGAACGTCCAAGGCCTGGTAATAGATTTTCATTCTTTCTTCTTTAACTTTCCAATTTCCTTTAGCTTGAGATACAACAAGGTTCGAGTCCCCGATGCCATCCAACCGTTTTGCCCCTAATTCCAGGGCAGATTCTAGTCCAGCAATACATGCCTCATATTCTGTTTCATTATTCGATACCTTGAACCGGAGCTTGAAAGCTAAGGGCATGCGAGAATTGTCGGGTACTATTAGCAACACCCCTATCCCATACCCGTACTGATTTGACGCTCCGTCAAAGTACATAGTCCAAGTTTCTTCTTCAACATGCAGAATGGCCTCTGGGAACAGATACTCAACTGCTTCATCTCCCTCCACTGGGTGATCGACTAGGAACTTCGTTACTGCTCTCCCTTTCACTGACTTACGCGTCATGTACTTGAAATCAAATTCGGAGAGAAGAAGTAACCAACGGGCTAGCCTACCCGTAAGTGCTAGTTTGTCAAAGAGATATTTGATGGCATCTAATCTCGAAACTAGTATTACGGAGTGAGCTAATAGGTAGTGCCTCAACTTCCTAGTAGCCCATACCAAGGCCAGACAAGCCTTCTCCAGCGGGGTGTAGCAGGTCTTGTATTCCAGCATCTTCTTGCTCAGGTAATAGATAGCCTTCTTCACTTTGTCCTCAGACTTCTGTGCAAGCATGCAGCCCATTGTCGTTTCGGTTACTGACAGATACAATATCAACGGTTTCCCTGGCTCCGGCGGTGACAACACAGGTGGGTTCTGTAGATCTTGCTTGATTTGTTCGAAAGCAACTTGGCATCGGTCATCCCATTAGAACTTCTTTCCTTTCTTCAAGAGACCAAACAGTGGTTCACAAGTCAAGTTTAATTTTGCAATAAACCATCTTATGAATTGCACTTTACCCAGAAAGCCTCGCACCTCCTTTTCAGTCCTTTGTGATGACATTTCTAAGATGACCTTAATCTTAGAAGGATCGACCTCGATACCCCTTTGTGTGATCAAGAACCCCAGCATTTTCCCTGCTGTAACACCAAAAGTACATTTCTGAGGATTCAGCCGCAACCAATACTCTCTGATCCGTTGGAAAAATTTCTACAAGGCGGTGTAGTGGCCCTCTCTTTCTTTGGACTTGACAATCATGTCGTCCACGTACACCTCAACCTCTTTATGGATCATATCGTGTAGGATTATGGTTGCAGCCCATTGATACGTAGCCCTAGCATTCTTCAAACTAAACGGCATCACCCTATAAAAGTAAGTTCCACATGGAACAGTGAAAGCAGTTTTCTCCATGTCTTCAGGTGCCATCAAAATCTAATTGTAGCCCGAAAACCCATCCATGAACAAGAGCAACGCATGCCCAGTAGTGAAGTCCACTAATTTGTCGATATGCAGTAGAAGAAAGTTGTCCTTTGGATTGGCTTTGTTCAAATCTCTGAAGTCCACACATACCTAAATTCTGCCGTTCTTCTTCGGCACCGGAACTATATTGGCCAGCCAAGTAGGGTATTCAGATACCAACAGTAACCCTGCATCAATCTGCTTGGTGACCTCTTCTTTGATCTTTAGAGCCCAGTCCGAGTGGATCCTTCGGAGCTTCTGCTTAACAGGTCGGACCTCTAGGTCAAGAGGGATCCGGTACTGTACAATCTCAGGATCAATTCCAGGCATATCTTCGTAGGACCACGCGAAAACATCTTTGAAATCTTTTAATAAAGCGACTAAGCGCTTGCGTTCCTCTGAAGACAACGTGGACCCGATCTGGACCAGCTGCGGGTCCTTCTCAGTACCAACATTAATTGAGGTGATTTCATCAACCAAAGGTTTTACAAACCTCTCCTACTCTCGGTCAATCAAATGCTTTAAAATCTGAGGAATTTCTTCCTCGTCGTTTTCATCAAAATTTTGAAAATCTTGATTAATGCAATAAACTAAAGGCACAGAAAAGTACTCAAAAGCCACAGTTGTACAGTTCTCATTGATAACATCCAGTTCATCTGATCCTTCGGTTACAACAGACCCAAAGGAAAAACAAAAAGATGACCTAGACAGGACAGTGGCATCTGGGTTATCACCCCCAGAAATACCTGACTCTGACTCAGATGAATTAGAATCTGATTCCGACTCCACAGACTCTATGGAATCAAATTCTAGATCACTACCTGATCCAGAACTGCTCGGTAAAAAGCCTTCCTCGTATTGCCAGAGGAGGGATGGTGCGATGGATGCGTCGAGAATGCTAGAAAATGGGCCCACAGCTGCTTGATCCTCGATCATGAAAACTGAGAAGTTATCCCCCACGCACTACGGTACGATTTGAGGATCTGAGTGAAGACAAGCCAGCGCTACCCCCATCTCAATTTCTACGCTCTTGGAATCTTCCTCTTTGCACTATTGCAAATCAAAGAAGATCTCAAAACCCGGCAAGCGCCGCCTCTCTGAATTCAACCATGGCTTTGGAAAGCCATAGAACGGGAAATCTTCCCCCTTCCAGACGAAGCATCCGTTTAGGGTCCCCTTGATAGGTCTGTGCACCAACTCATAGTGCTTCCCCGTTTGCTTTGCCTTGGCTCTTCCAGCCATTTCTCTTCTTTTTCTCGCCCAATCCTCTTTGGTAGGCAAATAACCTAGGTTAAAGGTATATGGGTTGTGCGGCACTTCGGCCGATGCTGCGACGCCCTTCTAGCCAATTTGTCCCAATCCCATTCCGGACATGTGTTGAAGTTTGTTCATGAGGTAGACAGATTGTGCACTGACATATAGCCCCTCATGAACGGCCAGCATATTCTGTACAACCCGAGCCTTAGCTAGGGTGAATCCTGACACAAATACATCCTCCGTACCATGCTCAATCTCCAGAGCTGGTGTAGAAACCTCTGGCGGTGGATGTATTGAAGAATTTCCAAAAATAATTGCCACCCCCTTCCCGTGGGGGTACTTCAGTATCTAGTGTAAGGTGGAAGAGACAACCTTCACTTTGTGCAGCCACGGCCGCCCAAGGAGTGGATTGAAGGTTGCTGGTACATCCAAGACATGAAACTCAATATCTTGCTGTCTCGGGCCAACCTGAGTCTTGATCTATGCCGTCCCCATCGCCTCCAGACTGGTGTTATCATAGGCCCGTATTACCTGGGCTGTAAGCACGAAATCTGCGGGCTTCAACCCGATAGCATACGCCGTTCTCGACGGACATACATTGATTACAGATCTCGTGTCGACCAGGACCACCAGTATCCATTTCTCTCTACATTCCACAGAGATATAGAGCAGCTTGTTATGATCAGAGCCCTCAGGCAGTAGTTCTTTGTCTATGAAGGTCAAGGTCGGGGAAGCTCCTCCCGAGAAAACCAGCCTAACTAACTGCTCAAGAGTTGTATCAATTGAAAGCTTAGCCCTATCCATGGCTGTAAGGACGGCTTGTCTGTGAACCCTCGAGGCCATAAGCAGTCCCCAGATGGAGCTGTCTGCTTGAATCTTCTTTAGCTATTTCAGTACAGCCTCCTCCTCTAGCAGTTTTTCTTTCTGCCTCTCAGCTTCTTTGTCTTTCCCGGACGCCTCCGGCTGGTCCAAGTGTGGGGGCTTGAAGTACCGCCCACTTCGAGTCATATAGTCGGCCTTCTCAATATTCCAGGTGTCATCTGTTGGTTCTGCCCCCGGTCCTCGTTAGTATGGACAAGACGTAAGTCGTCGTCTTTTCACCACATCCTATCGGCGACCGATAAACAGCTGTCCGGTTCCGCTGTAGCTGTTTTTGTGCTTACAGCACATTCTGTCCCCGCAGGGGCCTTAGCTTTTCTAGCCCTGTTTTCATTCTCAATTCTCTCTTGTTCAAAATGCCTCACCGTATCTTCCTGCTCTGTGTCTGCTGCACACAAATTGTCCAAGTCCCGAGCAAAATTCTTCGCACCGGTGCTCTCTGGCGATTCCTCCTGATTCTCAGCCATTCCGGCTACTGTAGATGTTCCTGTCTCTAACCGACCCTGTTCTGATTGAGGTACCTCAACAACATCTGGCTCATCATTGAGCCATCCTGTGGCATCTGTTGCTTCGTTTAGGTCAAACCAGTTGACGCTCACATCTCCCGGATCCTGCTTATCAAAGAACTGTAGGTTGGTAATGTCCTCCTCAAACTCTGCTAGGTCGTCTAGCCCCTGACTCAGTCCGTCCTCCCGGACCACATCGATCTCTGCCCCAGTTGGCAATTCTACCATTGGCTTGGCCTAATCTATTGACACAATATAACCGCACGGGTTGTATGCTTCCTCAGTTAAACTCCCAGATCCATCAAGTTCCAAACTAATATGCCCATTCTCCTCCAAGGTCACCCCTGTTTTCTCCTCAACGATCACCACCACTAGCTTAGGTTGGGTTAGGGAGGTGCTCATCATACACAAGTCTGTGCTATCTGGGATGAACACCTCAGGTTTGGGTAGGTGGGAAGGAGTGATATATACGCTAGGGTCATATGGAATGGCCATGGTTCAGATCAGGTTTATCTGCCTGGGTGGAGGGTTTTTGTTATGTGGTGGGAGATGGTTGGTAGAGACATATGGTTTTCCGGAGGCGCTATCACCTTATGGTCAATGAGATCCTGAATCTCATGACGGAGTCCGTAGCAGGAGTCGGTGTCATGACCGTGCTGCTGGTGAAAGGCGTAATATTTAGCTGGGTTATGGGAGGCAGGAAGTTTGTCTGGTAATGGTCGCGGCTCCAGGGGCTTCAAATGCCCCTTTCTGATTAAAATCCCCAATCCTTTAGACAAAGTCATATATAGCGGGGTGAAGATCCTTTGGCCTCGAACTTGGTTTTTGGCAGGTTGTGAGCTGCGTGCAGAGGTTCCTGTAAACGGTGTGGCTGTTTTTGGTGTGGTGGTGGTGACCATGCCCATGTCAGAAGTTCTTGCGGTTGCACTACTATTGGTAGCTGCATTCGAACCGCGGGTAAACGCCCTCTTGGGCTGCTCTCTCTCGTGGTCAATCAGACTGAGCTTCATGGCATCCTCAATCTGTACCCCAATCTCATGCAAGTCAACAAATGTGGGGAGAGGTAAGACGATGATCTTCTACATTAGCTTAGGCTGCAGGTTGCGCACAACCATTCTTATATGATCTTTCTCAAGTGGTCGAGTTGTCATCATGGAGGCCTTGGCCCTCCGTCGAGTAACAAAATCAGAAAAGCCCTCCTTTGCCTCCTGTCGGGTCGCCTCAAGGTCACGAGTTGTGACCTCGATTTGCGTGCTACACGAATACTGGGTGACGAAAGCCTCAGCCATCTTCTCCCAACTTCTTTTCACTGAGTCCTCCAGTTTGGCGTACCAGATGGCCGTAATACCCGACAGGGTCCGACCGAAGAGTGATAATTTCTAGAGTCTCGTCAAGCCCACCTGGCACAAAATGTTAGAAAACAGCCTCAAATGAACCATCGGATCGCCCGAGCCATCAAAGCGATCAATGTGAGGCATCTTGAACCTGTCCGGCAACGTCATCGCCGAATCAGTGTATCCATCTTCTATATCCGGGATCGAATTAATTCCCTGGGATCGCTTGAACAGCTTTTTAAGCTTACTGACTTTCAGAGCCATTGGATCAACCTAAAATTTGAACAGTGTGTCAACTAGGAAGGCTAGTGTTTTTAAAGTCTGTGGCAGAACCGGTGGTGGGATTGGACCTGTTGGAACATCTGTATTCTTCTGGACGTGAGTTGTTTCCCCGGGTGTTGGAACCCTAAGTGGGGGTGGGGGTGGATGCGAAGCAGATGCTTCGGCTTGTTGTGGTTACTGCTGTTGTTAAAGCCTGACAATTAGTTCTGTCTGCTGAGCTACAACTTCCGCCTAACGGGCTGTAACTTCCGCTTGACGAGCGGCATCCTGCTGCATGGCCTGCATGATTTCTTGGAGTTGCTGCATCATTTCTTGCATACTGACTGTAAAGCGCTGATCTGACTAAACAGGTGTGTCCTCTCTTTCTAAGATAGAAGCAGGAATCTGAACCCAACCGCGCACAGGTGAGGTAGATAAGGACCGCTGAACTGGAAACTGTTGAACTGGTGACCTGTGCCTAACTGACCTCCGTCTAATAACCGGGGGTAGCGAAATGAACACTGGTTGTCCGCCAATTAGATCCTCAGAGCGGGAAAGCCTCCTTCCTCTGATCCAGAGTGCTCGGGGGGTATCTGCCTGTTTAGAAGCAATTGTGCTATACTACCTTACAAAAAGAAAATGAAGCAAAAAAAAAAAAAAAACATTAATCAGAAAATGGACAGCATTTCGGCTTAGATGGAGAGAACACGCAGTTGTAATCATAAGCTGGAAAAATTGTTCTCTAACACTGATTTTTGCCCCCAAATTTTCTGTCTCGAAACTGATACCCCAAAACACTGATGTCCTCAGACTGATACCCAGACTTGCAAACTGATACATGCATTCCTGTACAGACACACTCTAAAAGCATATAACAAGCAAGTGAGAGCCAAAACACCGCTATGGAGGGATAGGGTTTCCCTGTTCTATCTTGTCAGGAGCTAGGGTTTTACTACGCACGCATGTGGTTTCGAACAACCTACATTTGGGTAAGCAACCTGTCCTGGTTTGGAACAGTCTCTAAAGCTTCCGATATGCACTAGGTCGAATGGTCAAAAGGGGTGCCTCGGTAAAAACCAAGGTTTTTGTTTCCATCGTGGCAGAGCCCATAACCGGTCAGCCTTATGGCACGTTTTTCCAAGCAAGCCTCCAGCAAACCGTTCAGGAATAGCAGATGGCAAACACTGTGACTTAAGCGCACCAATGCAAATGTAATGCAAAGAAGCACATAAGTATAGACAAAACAACATATCATGAGTTCGAGTCAAGTTCTCTAAATCCCAAGCAGAGTCGCGGAGAGGGCGCGGATTTGGGTACTTAGCTACTACAGTTCAGACTCCTATCACGGTTCTGAATCAAATCTCACAAAGTGCGATGTAAGACCGATAAATCGCCAAAGAGCCCAAATCCTGCAAATTGTTTTGGAAAATCAATTTTAATCAAAAAGTGCCAAACATGGACTGCTTTTCCAAATTACAAAGTCGCCACCTAAATATTTTATTTTGAAAAAATTTAAGAAACCCTGACTCGTGCCTAAGGCCATGTGTCCGTCATCACCAAAGTTACCTCGGCTCGGGAACTTGGGTACGAGAGGGAAAGGTCCTGAAATGAGCACCCCCGCTCGCCCAATCAAATGATTAGCCTCTGCTAATCATGATATGTTGTTTTGAATACACATGTGTTCTTATTCCGATTATTTAGCTAACTTACTTCGTGATGCGCACGGCATATAAGTATAGACTAAATCGCCTGAATTGGAACAAAACAATTCAATGTTTGTTTTCGAAAAATGGTTTAAATTTGCCACCCTCAAGTGGGCTTTAGAAATGCGAATTTTCCACCAAACAAGGTGGGCTTAAAACATGATGACTTGCCACTCCAAGTGGGCTTAAAACTCACGTTTTGATGAATTGTTCCAATTCAAGTAATGAAGCCTTCATCCACAGGCATTCATGTAGTTAATCAAATAAGCACATAGCCTCATGGCAAGCATGCTAACATGGCAACATACACATCTCATGTAATATGCTAAAGCGTAAACACTTACAGTGTACTCCGAGCCAAAACAAAAACTAGTTAGAAATCAATGCATGATTCTAATTATGCAAGATGTCTAATGCAACACATGCAATAATGCAACTACATAGGCTCGGCTATCTAAGATGGCATATGAAATGCAACAATTTGATACATGTATTCAAAGAGATATTGAAATACAATGCAGTTTGAATGATACGTCGAGCCTGGTGCGTGCAATACAAATGAACGGATGCAAACATGCAAGCATAAGGTATGCTAATTGAAATATGCCCTATTCTAACCACTCAAAGCGGATAAATAAAGGGTGAAAGACGTGGGGTTGGAAGACATTCACACACACACACACTTTTTACAACATTGCCCTCTCGCAGGAGGGTCCGAATGAAAGAGAGCTAACTAGCTACGCTAATTAAGCTAACTATTACAAACTAACTAATTAACTAACTATTCTAGCTAATTAATTACAACACATTCGAATAACTAGCTAATCTAAGCTAATTAGCTACAAACCGAATTAATCAATTAGCTAATCTAAGCTAATTAGAATATTACAAAATGAATTAAGCTAAATTAATTACAGCACATGTAATTAACTACAACTAGCTAATAAAGCGATAAAACAGCCTTGCAGACGAAGGAAGCATGCATGCTCGGTCGCGTCCTCTCGGAAATCCACTACCTTGCCTCTAAATGCCTCTGTTTGCACTCTTTTGGACTTCTGAAAATTGTGCCAACTTCCAGATTGCTTCTGTTTAACCCTAGGAACATTCTGAGGGATGATCGGCTGGAAGTGATGGCCATCGGCTAGTACTGGTGGCCGGTCGGCTACTGACGTCCTGAAACTCCTCATTTTGTTGCAACAGAGTACAAACAGAGGCATGGCAGTGTATTTTCAAGGAAATGTATGCACTACCATACCCCTTATCAATGCCTCAAGCTCAAAGGAGTGTGGCACTTGGCTCTCAACTCACCAACCAAGCATTTTCAATGCACGATGGCTGAGAAGCCAAGTTTGTATGCATCAATGAATACACAAACAAGACTCTAAGACTATTACCTCATCATGGGTGATCAAAGGCAATAGAGACAAAGGGAATTGGCTCATTTTCATCACTTCAAGTATGAAATGAACCGATTCACCTTGTGTTCAACATAACGTCCGGTTGAACACGATGCAAATACAAATAACATGCCATGCAAACAATATGCTAATCTTGGCATGTTTTACTTGATTGATTCTTTTTTACACATTTTAGGTTACTGAGCCATTCATTAACCAAGTTGTCCAAAAGTGAAAGTCCTCTAAGAAGAGGAGGTCCACCAAGAGAATGGTTTAAGGCATAGAAGAAACCATGCCTTTGACTAGGAGGAACCCTTAAAAGAGAGAGTTAAAGCCATTTAAGCACAAGTCTCAATCCCTTGCATTAAACTCAAACTCAAGACTAACCAATCCTCAAAACAAATCAAAAGTGAAGAATTGAGGGAGATGGCAGATTTTTAGTGCTAAAGTAGTATGAAAAACAAGACTCTAACATGCAAACAACGCGTGCACAACATGCTAGAATACTTAAGCATTGAAACTAGTGAAGAGCTTTACACTAGGACCATGCAACACAATGCTCAAGGGATTGAACCTACCCGAAACAGACCTCATGCATGCCAAAATAGTGGCTAAAATGGACTGAAATGATAACATGAAAAGCAAGAAAATGCATGCGCAAATGATGGCTCGCAAGCAAGGCGCAAAGCTTAACTCTCAAGAGCATTTAAAGAGTGAAAAATATGGAAGTGTGGCAAATATATATGCTCTGAAATAACGTGTCAAACGATGCCAAAACATGCAAATATCACATGCACCAAATGTTAAAGGCCCCAAAACTCAAAGCTAGTCAAGGCCCTTTACACTACAACCATATTAAGCAATGCTCAAATGACCCTAACCACTCAAGACATATCTAAGGCAGGTCAAAATAGTAGCAAAAACATGCTAGACTCGCAGCATAGATGTCAAGAAAAATATTCTCATGCATTAGCTCACAAACAAGGCATAAAGACACAACTCTTAAACACAATGAAAGAGCGATAAACATGAGAGTATAACAGAAATTTATGCTCTGAAATTACATGAGAAGTGATGCCATATCACACAAACATCACAAATAAGGCATGCTAGGAGTTTCAAAACACAAAACTAGCAAAGACAATTACACCATAGCTATACAAAGCAAGCCCCCAAGAGGTTAAGACCACCCAAAACAGTCCTGAAGCATGCTAAAAAAATGCCAAAAACATGATGGAGTGTAGCCAAAACAAGCTGGAATTATAGGCTAAGACATGAAGCATGTTAGGCTAGCAAGTAGGATTACACTACAAGTGTATGAAGCATGCAAGAGATGACCAAACCAGCCAAAAAAAGAGTTTAAGCATGTCTAAAAAGTCATAAAAACACACTCAAACTACGCCTCAAGAGGATAGAAACACATGCTCATTTGGTAGGCCAACAACACATGCTATCAAGACAAGAGGTGAGGGGACTACCCCCTCTTATTTTGGACCTCAAAACAAGTTTTCTACCACTGAAATTCCTCTGGAATTCAGTGGTTAAAAGGTCAAAACAAGGTGATCTCAAAGGCTTTAAAAGAAGGCAAGAAGCTTAACAAATAAGCCACCAAAGAGGGTGAAACACTCCTAACTCCAAAAACACTTTAAACTACCATTTTTAACACTTAAAAATAGAGCTTGTTTTAGTTAACAACCAAGCCTAAAACATCATGCAAAGGTGGCTAAACCAATATACAAAAACAAGCTTTAAAAGGGAATATGCTCACCCTTGAAGCATAGCAGCAAAAGGACTTTAACTCTGAGCTAAAACTAGCTTTTTGAGTCCAAACAAAGCCTCCAAGAATCTCAGCAAAAGGGTAGTGATGTTTGGCTAAGAGGTTGTGCGCAAAAATGTGAAGAACACTCACTTTCAAGCAATATATATATATATATATAGTGAGAGAGAGAGAGTGAGTTCTAGAGAGAGTCAAAATTTGTCTCTAAATTTTTTGAACCCTCTACAAGGTGGAGGGACCTCCCCTTATATAGAAATACAAGCCTCAAGCTTGTTTGACAAGCTTAGAGCTTGTTCCAATCCCTCCATACACGTGTATAGAGAATGGCCTCAATGCCCAACAGCTGGAACAACTGGCACCAAAAATATCTGCAAAAGCAGAAAAAAAAGGCTTCGGCTAACACATCTGGCCAACTGGCCATTAACGAGGCTGACCGGCCACCACTGATGGCCGGTGGAAAAAAGGTTGGCTAATGGGCATAAGGCCTGGCCGATGGGCTGTAGGGCTGACCAACAGGCCACCCTCTTCCCTCAGAAACAAAGCCATAAGCTCTTGGTACACAACCAAGCACAAAACAGACAAGTTAAGAGGTCCGAAGGCAAGGCACTCCACCAAGACCTTCAGGTACTCAAAACGAACACGAATATGGATAATCATCGAGTGTTCAAACGATGACGTCCAAATCTTGAGGACGGTCAAAAATGGGGGTGTCTACAACACTGCTCTAAAAGTACATAACTTACACATGTGGTACCTTGATAGTGGGTGCTCTCGTCACATGTTAGGTGACAAATCCTACTTCACCTCCTTTGAAAAATATGAAGGAGGAATTGTTACCTTTGGAGATGGTGGCACTTCTAGAGCCATTGATAAGGGCTCTATAAGTATGGTTGGTCTTCCCAAGCTTGAAAATGCATTACTTGTTGATGGCCTTAAAGCAAATCTTTTGAGCATCAGTCAAACGTGTGATTCCCACCATGAAGTATTATTTTCAAAAAATAAATGTGAAATTTTAGATAAAAAGGGAAATACTATCATGCATGGGGTTCGCACATCTGATAACTGTTATGGGATTGTTACCACTAATGATCTCATTTGCCACTCAACCATCATAAGTAATATTGATCTGTGGCATCAAAGATTAGGTCATATGAATTTCAAAGACCTAACTAAGATAGCCAACAAAGAGCTTGTGAGAGGAGTACCTAAACTGGGTAAGAATTTGAACCATGTGTGTGGAGCATGTCAACTCGGGAAGCAAACTCATGCTCCTTAGAAAAAGGTGAACAACTTTACAACCACACGTCCTCTTGAATTGTTTCATATGGATCTTATGGGACCCACTCGCACTGAACATGTTGGAGGTAAAAGATACATTTTTTTAACCGTTGATGATTTTACTCGTTTTTCATGGGTAATTTTTTAAAGAGAAAAATCTGATACGTTTGATGCTTTCCAGGCCTTAGTCCTTAAAATCCAAAATGACCAAGGTGTTTCTATTGGGCGTATCATAAGAATCCGAACTGATCATGGTCGTGAGTTTGAAAATAGTTCGTTCTTGGATTTTTGTGATATGCATGGAATTAAGCATGATTTTTCTGCACCAATTACTCCACAACAAAATGGAGTTGTTGAGAGGAGGAACAGAGTTGTTCAAGAAATGGCTAGGGTCATGCTCCTTAATAAGAAAGTGCCTCTAAAGTTTTGGGCTGAAGCCTTAAATACTATTGTTTATGTCATAAATCGTGTATTTAAGGCCCGACACTTTACAAACTCCATATGAATTGTGGAAGGGATTGAAACCTAATGTAAAATACTTCAAAACTTTTGGGAGTAAATGTTACATTTTCAAAGACAGAGAGCCTTTAGGCAAATTTGACTCCCGGAAGTCATGAAGGTATTTTTCTAGGGTATTCAACCACTAGTAGAGCTTTTCGTGTCTATAACCTGCGAAGTTCATCTTTAATGGAATCGATCAATGTGGTTATAGATGACACAAGTTCTCCTACTTCAGCAACAAATGAGGAAGAAAATGGTGAGTCTCCAATTCTGGATACTGAACAACAAAGTCAAAAAGAAAAGCTAAGGTCCAAGCACAGAAGGTGAGACAACACCAACTTCTCAGGTAAGTCAGAGTCCAAAGAGTGCACAAAGAGACACCACTCACAACCAGTCGTCCTGACATTGCATTTAGTGTAGGTATTTGTACTCGTTATTAAGCCTGTTCTAAAGAGTCTCATCTAATTACTGTCAAACGAATCATTAAGTATGTGAATGGGACATTGGGTTATGGGATTTGGTTCTCGACCGACACTACAGCTGAAATCATTGGTTTTTCTGATGCCGACTGGGCAGGGTGTGCTAATGATCGTAAGAGCACATCTGGGGGGTGTTTTTACCTTGGGAATAATTTGGTTTCCTGGCATTGCAAAAAACAAAATGTCATTTCTCTTTCGACCGTTAAGGTTGAGTACATTGCTGCAGGGAGTTGTTGTGCACAGATGCTGTGGATAAAGCAAATGCTTCATGATTATGGAATAGACCAGAACACTCTCACTATTTTCTGTGATAACACAAGTGCCATTACCATTTCTAAAAATCCTGTCCAACACTCTCACACCAAACACATTGACATTCCTCATCATTTTGTTCGAGAGTTAGTGGAAGAAGGCCTTGTTGTTGATGAACATGTACTTACTGAGCATCAAAAAGCTGATATTTTTACAAAACCCCTTGATCTTCTTAGGTTTGAGTTTCTTAGAAAGACCTTGGGTGTCGTGCTTAGTCACTAGGGTGTTATCGGTTACTTGAGTGAATGAGTGTGTTTGGCTTTATGTGCGATTGGATGTTATAATCTCATTATCATTGATTCCTGCCATCCCTACATTTAGATTTATATGAGAACTTCTCATGTTGCTTGCAAGATTTCATTCTTCTTTGTTCATAGCTCATTTTGAATGCCCATGCTCATTGACTTCTTGATCTTATTCTGTACACATCATTGAGTTAAACTGTTGTAGGGGTTTTCTCACAAGTGATCAAAGTTCTCTATGGACCACTCACAGTGTTTCTTATTCATTTACAAAGGAATTGACCTATACTGGCATATCATGGGTGATGTTGAGTCTCTTAACCATCTACCATCATTTTTCACTTTCATGGTTCCTCCCTCTGTTCATTGAAGTTCGGGCATTAGGAAAAAGCTACCTGAGAGGCACTAACCAGGCCATCCTTATTGATTTCATGCTTCTCTGGTTTGGTCTCCATACTCTTGAGCGTGCAAGCCACCAGTGAGTGCCCACAGAAAAGAAAAGTCAAAAAAAAAAAATTAAAAAAAAAGGAGACTCATTGATTGAGGGGGAGCCTTCACATTTACTTAACAAATACCCCATTGATTCCTAGTGATTTGAATTTTCTTTGTGATGTCTAGTTACTTTTGCCGGAGGTCCAGCCATCCGATCACTACGAGGATTAACTCTAGCTCTATGGCCTCTCAAGGATTGCACACGCACACACATTTTTGTGAGCTCTCATGTTTGTTTTTGAGTTGTGCATTGTCATGTTGCTTATGCTCACTGATCAATTCTTATAGGCTTTGCTAATGATTTTGTGGTCAATAATGTCAAAATTTTGCAAGTTTGCAAGCTTCATGTTTTATGGATTATCTCATCTCAGTGACACATGCTCGCTATTGTGCTCACTTCCTTTTGTTTCAGGCCCCACTTGGTAGTGTGAGCTATTTTTAAAACTGCTCAAAAAGGTGTTTTTTGGTCTTTGTTGTTTTTTCTCATTCGCTCGAGCGGACTTCCTAGCGCTCGAGCGCTTTTTCACTTCATCCAGCATTTTTGCAGCATGAGCGAGATTCTAAGGGTAGTATTTTAACACTCGAGCGTCCTTTTCTTAGATCGAGCAGAGGGATGCGCATAACTGAACCCGCTCGAACGTTGATTCTCCCGCTCGAGCAACATGCCCTAGCATAAATTTCTTTCTCGTCGTTTCAGACTCATTTTTCCCACTTTTTGTGACTGTCTCCCTCTCTCTCCCCTAGGGCTTTGCTTGCGACTTCATTAGGCTATGATTTTGTCATCCTCCTTCGATTTTCTCCTCTAATTCATCCTTGGTAAGTCTTTCCTTCCCTATTTTTTTCGGTTTTTTTTTTTTTCTGGTTTGTTCTTCTTTCGGACTGTTTGGGGTTTGGTTAGTTTTTGGTCTTTGGGTTGGTTTGTGCTTTTTCCTTGGTTCATTCACTTGATTCACACACTTTCACAGCGATTCTTAGGCTTATTGGTGAGTTTGGGCATGTTTGATCCATGATGCACTTGTTTTCATATCTTTGTCAAGTTTTTTTCTGTAGACACTCCATTTTTAACCGATCTTAAGACTCGGACGTCATCGACTGAGCGCTCGGTGATGGTGCATATTGTGCTCGTTCTGAGGTTACAGAGTCTCAATTGAGAGCCTTGCCTTCGGACTTCGGGACCCTTTTCGTGCCTTGCCTCAGTTTGCGAACCAGGTCCTATTTTCTCTGTTTTCTCTTCCTGAAAGGAGGGAGAGGTCTCGTAGACCATCTCTCAATGGCCGTAGGCTACGTTTCGTGGTCGTAGGCCATTTTTTCCGTTTGGAGACCAGTTTTCATTTTTCGGAACCGTCGGCCGTGTGCCTCGGTTCCGGACCGCTTAATTACCTCTGTTTGCTCCGGTTTTTGGCACACACCTTGTTTCCTCTCCTTAGAGGGACACTGTGGCCCGGGAGACCACCTTCATGGTCGCACGCCACTTTCGATGCTTAATAGTCAGTTTTCGGGGCCCCCAGCTGCGCGTTTTGGCCCCCGAACCTTCGTTTCACATCGGTGTGGGTTCATTTTTGGCATGGACCCTAGATTCATTGTTAGGAAGGTGGTAGTAGGGTGGGATACCACCTTTTATTCTTGGAGACCACCTTTCCCCGGTCGGCCGATTTTTCTTGACAGGTAAGTGGTCTCCCTCACTTTTGAGCCACAATTTCTGGTCTCCCATACCACCATTGAGTTGCATTCACCTAGGAGACCACCAATATGGATAGGCCGACCACCTTTTCAAATTGAACCTTTTGACCCCTGGTCGGCAGACCACTTGAACTGGTTGGCCAGCCTTCTGTTTTTTTGTCTCTTTGAGTGCTATCCAGTTGTGCCAGCTGGGAGGCATTTGCCCCATCCTCCGAGGATTGACCCTCTCGTTTTGGCTTCTTAAAAAGCTTGGTCCCTTTTGCTTAGTTTCTAAGAGAAGTTTGACCTTTTGTTAAGCTTTTTGAGGAAGCTTGACCCCTTTGGTCTAGCTTCCTCAAGAAGCTTGACCCTTTTTAGTTTAGCTTCCTTTAGAAGCTTGGCCTCTTTGCTCCAAGCTTCTTAGAGAAGCTATAGACCTCCTCTTCTATAAGAGGGAGCCTCTCCCTCATGAGCCAAGGTTGAGAAATTTTGGCTAAGGCATACACCTCTCCCTCTCTCTCTATATCATTCTCTTTTGGTGTCCAAAACTCCTAGTTCTTGGCCCCATTGCACTACACCTCCAAGCACAACACCTCCATGGTCAACCTAAGCACCTAGGAGCTCATTTTCAGAGGTTAAAGAGTTCCTATTTTGGTCCAGAAGCTGCTGGCCTTCTTCTCTACAAGGGTAAGTCTCTATTTCCCTCTTTGTAGCCTTATTTTGCTTCATAGTTTAGTTCTATTTGTAAGCATATTTAGGCTTTGTCATAAACTAAAAAAAGTCTTGTTTTGAGCTTCTAAACATGTTTTTTTAAGGCCATTTTTCTGTTCGGGGTCATCTACCCCCTTGCATGCTTCATTTCCTCTTGTTTTGAGCTATGCATTAGAGCATTTGTGTTGGCCTTGGTTGGCCTTTTAGCCACTGAAATCCAGCAGATTTTCAATGGCTAACATGTGTTTTTGAGCCTCAAAATCAGAGAGGGGTGACCCTCTCACCCCTTGTTTTGTTTACTAGCTTTGTTGGCCTTACAAAGGAGCCCCCATTTGCATGTTTTAAAGCCATGTTTCAGGCCACTTTTTGTGAGTTTTGTGACCTGCATAGGCTCTATCCAAAGCCCTTTTTGCCATGTTGAATGTCTATTATGCATGTGTAGAGTAATCCTCTTCAAGGCCTTCCAAATGGGCCTTTACTTGCATGCTTCCTAGACTCATTTTAGGCCATTTTCAATGAGTTTTAGGGCCCTCATAACCTTTTTCCAAAGGTAGTTTTTCCATTTTGTGTGCCCATCATGCATGTGTAGAACAACCATCTCATTGGCCTTTCAAAGGAACACTTCATTCTAACATGTGTTGACTGAGTTTCAGTGGGTTTTTGGTCATATTTTGGCATGCCATGTTCCTTTTTTTGGCTGGTTTGGTGGCCCCTCATGTGCTTCATATACATGTAGTGTAAACCATGCTTACTAGCCTATGTTGCATGTTGTTTTGGCCCTTCATGTTAGCACTTTTTGGCCATGCCTTAAACTGATTTTGTGCATGTTTTGGACTGCCTTAACTCTGTTTTTGGGTCTCATGGTCAAATGATGCTTGTTTTGCATGCTTGTAGTTCAATATCCATGCCTAGCTTTGAGATTTGAGGTCTATTGCATGCATATACTGAGGTGTTTTCATGCTTTGGGGTCATTATACATCATATTTTAGAGCTTATATGAATGCCATATTCCCATGATTTTCACTCTTTAAACGTGTTTGAGAGTTGTGCATAAATGCCTCGTTTTCGAACCATTGCATGAGCTTCGTTTCTTTGCATGTTGAGTCATCATTTTGGGCCATTTTCCCACTATTTTAGACCTACCTAGGGTCTGTTTGGGGCTGGTTTTGTCATTTATACATTGCTTTGTGTACCTCTAGTGTAACCTGCTTCACTAGTTTCGGTATTCGAGCCATCTTGCATGCAGTGTGTGACATATTTGCATGATTCGAGACCATTGTACATTATGTTTCAGAGCTGGAAAATGTGTGTTTGCATGCCATAATTCATCCTTTGCCATGCTTAGTGAGAGTTGCATGTTGTATCTTAAGATCGGTCCTTTGCATCCGTGCATGTTTGCATGTATTTTGGTTGTCTCATTTCCATCATATGGCCACTGATGTGAGTGTGGCTAAGGTCCACTCATATTGGTGTAAGTCCATCTTGCATTTGTATATGCCATTTAGTTCATGTGCGCATGATAGTCTTCATAAGTGCATTGTGTATGCCATGTTATGTCACGTACATTGTGTATGCCATTTTAGCCCATAGCATTGCGTATACTAGGTTGCATGTTAGTCGCATTGTGTATGTCATCTCATTGCTTTGTGTTTGGAGTAGGGTTTAGTCCGAACACGAGAAACGAGGGACGTTTCGTACTCCAAGTGACGAAACGTGCCTCGATTCTTGGTCACCGACACTCTTGACTGTCCATGATAGAGTTGTTGGCTTTACTTGCTATATGTGCATTCATTTCACATCGAGTCGTGCAATTCGACTTCTCAGCCATCATGCATCGAGATGCGTGATTGGTGGCACGAGGATCGAAGACTGCACTCCATTGAGCTTGTGCAAGGACATGGAGAGTGGTCATGCGCACATTTGTTGAAAATACATTGCATTTTCTCTCTCTTGTCTTTGTTGCAGAAAAACCAGAAACCAGAGGTGGAAACTGGTCGGCCGACCAGATTTTCTGGCAGGCCGACCACCCTCTTTGGTCTCCACCACAAAGGGTGGTCGGCATGTGGTCTCCCATGCTAATAACTAGTCGGTGGCCTTCCCAAGGTGGAGTTTCAGCCTTCTAGTGCTTTGTGCAAGTTTCTAAGATCAATTGCAAACAAAGGCAAGGCGAGGCGAGGCGTCGCGATGGAATTTCCCGACAAGGCGACCCGAGTATGCATGCATCCTTCATCATTCGGAACAGAGCTGAGGCAGTCCATTGCATGTAGCATAGCATGCTAGTTTACTTTGCTTACCTAATTCATTTGTTAAGTAATTAGTATTGTGTAATAATTCGTTATTTATTTTGGTTGTGTAATATTCTTTCAGACCCTCTGAGAGAGGGCCAATTGTTGTAATAAGTGTGCATGTGTGTGATGTATGTCTTCCAACCCCACGTCTTTCTTCCTTTTATTTACCAGCTTATGATGGTTAGTTTAGGGCATGTTTCAATTAGCATACTTATGATAGCATGTTTGAATTCATTCATCTGTCTTGCATGCATCGGGCTCGGCGCATCATACTAACTGCATTGTATTTCAATTCTGAGTTGAATACTTGTTAGTTGTAGCATTTCACATGCCATCTTTAGAAATAGCCGAGCCTATTGTAGTTGCATTCCTGCATTTGTTGCATTAGGCATTTTAGCATAGTTAGGATCATGCATGGATTTCAAACATAGCTTCTGTTTTGGCTTAGAGTACTCGGTAAGTGTTTATGCTTTAGCATCCTTGAATGTATGTGAGTGACTGCCATGATAGCATGCTTACCATGAGGCTATGTGCTTATGTGATATACCTGCCTGAATGCTTGTGGGTGAAGGTTGGATTATCTGAATTGGAATAATGCATTAACTATGAGTTTTAAGTTCACTTGAGAGTGGCAAACCATCACGTTTTCTAAGCCCACCCAAGGGTGGCAAATCCACGTCTTAGCCTACTTGCGGGTAGCACCATCAAACCATTTTCAAAATAAACAAACATGAGATGTGTTGTTCCAATTCAGGCGATCCAGTCTATACTTGTATGCTGTGCGCATCACATAGTAAATCTAGGCTAATAACCGGAATAAGAATGCATAATGTTTTCAAAACTCGATATCACGGTTAGTAGAAGCCAATCTTTGATCGGGCGAGCGGGGGTGCTCACGAAGTGACCTTCCCCAATCGTACCCAAGTTCCCGAGCCGAGACAACTTTGGTAATGACGGACACGTGGCCTTCGGAACGAGTCAGGGTTTCCTAAATTCCCCCAAAATAAAATATTTAGGTGGCGACTCTGTATCTGGCAAAGCAGTTCATGTTTGGCATTTCTTTCTAAAAATCTGTTTTCAAAAACAATTTGCCAGATTTGGACTCTTTGATGATTCATCGGTCTTGCATTGCACTCTGCGAGATTAGATACAGGACCGTGACTTTTGAGTCCGAACTGTAGTGAACCTAACGAACAAAACGGGATTTCCCTCTCGGGACGTTTGGGGATGTCTACAGTTTCTGGCGACTCTGCTGGGGATTTAGAGAGCTTGACTCGAACTCATGATATCTTGTTTTGATTGCACTTATGTGTTTCTTTGCATTGCATTTGTATTGGTGCGCCTAGGACACCGTGTTTGCCGTATGCTATTCCTGAACGGTTTACCGGAGGCTCGCTTTGAGAAACGTGCCATAAGGCTGACTGGTTGCGGGCTCTGCCACGACGGGAACACAAATCCCGATTTTACCGGGGCATCATTTTTTACCATTCGACCTAGTGCATATCGAAATCCGCAGTGACCATTCCAAGCTAGGACAGGTTGCTTACCCGATTGTAGATTGTTTGAAACCGCTGTGTGCGTAGTGAAACCCTAGCTCCAGATAAAATAGGACAGGGAAACCCTACCCCAACATAGGGATGTTTTGTCTCTCATTTGCCTACTATGTGCTGTCAGAGTGTCTCTCTGCAGGGCTGTGTGTATCAGTTTGCAAGTCTGGGTATCAGGCCTGAGGGCATCAGTATGTGGGGAATCAGTTTGACCTGAGGGTATCAGTTTACAGGCAGAATCTTGGACAGAATTCAGTGGAGGGCACAGTCATTCAGCTTTGCTCATATCTGTTCTGGTGAAATTGGGCTGAGATGCTGTCTGTTTTCTCTTTTGCTAGGGTAGTCTTGGAACCATAGCTTCAGAAGGCTCTGAGATCCCCCAGATTCATTGGATTTGTGTTGATAGACTTTGTCGGGTCAGGGATTCAATTCAAGGGCAATCAGTGTTCCTTTGTCAGAGGTAGGGTAAAAGGGCCAGTCAGGCACAGATCACCAGTTCAGCAGTTACCAGATCAGTGGCCCTCGTCCACCCCACCAGTGAATAGTCAGGCTGAGGCCTCAGTTTTTTTCACAAAGATAGATATACCAGTCAGTCAGCCGAAACAGCAAAACATGGCAGGGATGGAGGAAATGATGCGTCAACTCCAAGAAAGTATGAAACTCATGTAGCAAGTGTGCCTAGTGCGTGTGTTTTTCGGAAAAATTATTAGAAGAATTTTGTCTGGGATTTGACAAAAGGGGAGACTGTTAGGTCCCTAGTTGCCAATTTTGCGAACAAACTCGATTTAATAGAGTTGTAATTTTTTCCTTTGTTTTGGTCTTCTCACTCGAGCGGGAACATTTGCGCTCGAGCGGAGTTTGCACTATCTCAGTAGTTGTGCTTGTCTGCACAAATATTGGGAAGTGTGTTTTCGTGCTTGAGCGTGAGACCCGTTTTGTTGCACGCATTTTAGTGACTCCGCTCGAGTGGCAAGATCTGTGCTCGAGTGTGGTACGCGGCCCCTGTTTTATATATATATATATATGTGTGTGTGTGTTTAAGTCGTTTTTTAGGGTTAAGACTCCTAGATCTGTTTTGGTAGCTCTAGGGTTTTGTTTTGTGGCTAGTTTGATATTTTTCCTTTGATGTTTGCTTGAGTATTATACTCACATGGTTGGATAATATACATTAAAGGGTTGTTTGAGTAATCTTCTTCAAGAGTGTTCTTTTTCAGTGGAATTTGGAGATTCAAGCGTGGAGTGTTGAAGGAGTTTGATGCTGTGCGCAGTCGTTGATTCAACAATGGATATTGTGGATTCAACATCAATATAATCAATGCTGAGATGAAGGTTGCGGTGAAAGATATACAGATTATGGAAAACAAATTGACACCGTTGGTAATTTGTTTGGTGTATTTGTAATCTTTCTTTCTTCAGTAGTAGATTGATTTGTAGTGTTTCGCCCGTGCTTTTTAGATCACAATTGGAGGTGCTCCAATTGTGGTTTTTCCACGTAAAAATCGTTTGTGTCAATTTATTGTTTCAAAAACAACAATCTAAATCATGTTCGTACGTGTTTGATGATTTAGTTATTAGTTTTAGTTGGTTGGGAATTGATACAATTAATTCTTGATCTAATTACGAATCACTTAGGTTTTTCATATAGTATTTATCATTAGCGATGTTAATATTACATTTTAGTTTTAAAAGTCGAGTGAAACTCTTTACCTATTGTTAAAATACAAGGTGAAATACAAATGGCTCAAACCATAATAGCTAAATTAAACAAAGATGTGGTTAGGTTACCTATCACGTCAGAATAAAAAAATCCTTTGACATGCCGCCTATAATTACACAAATGATAAATGTAAATTTTTGTATAAAAATTAGGGTGAATTATACTAATGATCGTTTTAATTTGAGACTTATATCACTTTGATTCGTAACTTTTTAATGAATTATTCGCTGTAATTTTATAGTAATTCTATATATAAAATTATACTTTATTTCTTACATTATTTTATATAATCACAACTCACAGGAAGAAAAACTTCTACAGCAATGATACTCTCGACGAATCTCTAAAATTTAGATTTATTGCTTGAGTTACTTTTTCAATTGTTAAATAATAAGTTCTTTTATATTTTGACATCATATTACAGATGATTAATCACTTTACACACTAAGATGTATCTATTTTTTGAATGTTTTCATTATTTTTTCTTTGTAGGTTTAAACGTTGTTATGAGATTCTTTATTGGTTAGTTATTATTGAATTTCTTTTATATAGTTGATATTTTAATTTAATTAAGTGTGTTTATATTACAATTTTATAATTTAATATATATATATATATATATACAGGGGTGAAATATTCTCTGTTCTCCGTACTCCTTGAACCCAAGCTTCATGTAACGCCACTTAACCTGAAAACCAAAAGAAGGTGAGCTGCTTGGCGGTGTGCTGCCGGATAAACCCTCCGACAATCAAGTTAGCACACTTGGAGAAGAAGAAGAATAATAGAGAGCGCTCTGGAGAGAGAGAATTGGGAATTCTTTCAGATTGCTTACCTCTAACGTCTCCATGTTTCTTCTTTTTTAGGCTGGTCATGCAGCCTCAGAGATTGTGGGCACACTACCTCTGTTGTCCTTCTTTGAGCAGGCGGTTGTGTTCCCCTCTACCTTCCTTATACGTGTAGGAACCAAAACCTCCAAACATTTTTCGTCGAACCGCCAAACGGTATTGACGCATACCAAGAGTGGATTTTCTCTTCTTCACCATTGGCCTAGGTGGCTTACACAATCGGGCTATCACTTGGACAAAGCAGACATCACAACAGACTGGGACGACCGAGCTATAATATACCGGTCCATCTGAATTGACTGGTCGTAGGGTGCGCGGTTCAGCATCTCGGCCTTGCCCTGCTATCTCGTAGGACCTTTCAGCCCTATGTCAGCCCGGACTGTCCGTAACTCGGCCCAATGCATCAATGCAGATCTAACCGAATATCAGATTTCGCTGAATAACAACTCGGTTGAGCACCTGCAGGCCTCCATATTCTGGTCGGTTTGCCTGGCCCAACATAATAGATGGAGAGCCGCGTTGGTTTAGTTCGGTCAGACACATGGTCTTTGCCCCTCGCAAGGCCCAACATCATATCCCGTGCTGTCGTAACTCAGCCCATTTGTTCGGCACCAGTCTCCCTCTCAATTGTCCCTTAATCCCATCCGAGCTGATCGTGATTAGGATTACTATTCTGGCCGAGCTATTCGATTTGGTCGGTCAATAAGGATTGCGCTAGTAGTCTTGTCATCGATTAATCAGTCGTACTGACAAACCATCTTTTCAATGCCACGTGGCTTTTATTGACTGGCTCCATGCATTTCTACAGCTGTTCCACCATCTCCAAAATTCGAAAGGTTGGAGCCCTTTTGCACCATTCATACATACGAAAGGCGTGCCCTCTCCCCCTATCACTGTTCATCTTCTTTGAGCAAACCCCTAAACCCTTTTGAGTCCCAGCTAGCTCTGCCATTGTTGTCGTCACTGTCATTCTTGTTCGCATCATTTCTAATGTTTTCCATCTCATAGAGCATCACAGTGAAGGTCGAGGCAGATTGGAGCTTGATTTGGTACTCAAATCTGTAAGTCGCTCATACTTTCATCACCATTTTCGTGTTCTTCACTTACCTTCTTTATTTAAGACCATTGATATGTTGCCTATGCTCCTTACATGGGGCAAAATCGATTAACCTCTATAGAACTTAGGCAAAATTGAAACCTAGAACACATATGGGGCCATCGTGCCCCTTGTCTTCCTCAGTTTCTGTATTTGGCCTCTATTTTAGGATGAACAGATTTATTTTTTGGGAAAAACTAAGCTTGGTCCTAATCTAGATCCTCAACTAAGATTGAGCCGAGCTTAAAGTAGTTTGTGGATCTTCCAAGTGACAGCCACCACGCTGGAGACTTGGGCGTCTCATCTAGCTGAGATAAGTGCCAAATAATGACTTGGCCCAAAACCGGCCTGACATATCACGACCGGTTTAACGCCCAAAACTGTGTAAAAGCTTTTGAGAGCCATGCACTCGTTGCCGTGCTAACGCTTACACTAATTTTTAATAATGCAGAACTAGGACCGACCAAATAAATAATAATCGATGAGGTCAAAGACCGAACAAATAATAATCTGAGCACCTCAATTTTGACCGAACTACCAACCAATTCACTATACAAATAAAATCGGGATAGATGGGGAAATACTGTTTTATGGTCAGCTTTCTTGGGCAATGGCTGAATTTCGTAGAGAGTACAACATCTTGACGATGCCCACTTGGAGTTGGCCAAGAAATGAGACACTTCCTGGGGCGAGCTGGACAAATGCCCCTTCATGGTCGTATCTATTGTGGAAAGTGACTTACGCTTCCCGGTCCAACACCTAGTTTGTGAATTTTTTACGAAGACTAGGTTGTGTTCTACCCAAGTCTCCAACAACACATACAAAATGATAAACGTTGTGGCCGCGCTGAATAGAATACTCAGTCTGAATCTCGGCCTCGCTGAGATATTCCATCAATACACACTTAGCAAAAATAAAAGAGGATTTTGCTGGTATCTCAAAGTTAGGAAAGGCCAAGCGAAACTCATTAAGGGTAACCCGGATAAAGAGACCAATAATGATGATTTTTTGTGGGTATCCGGTAATTATGAGGACACCGAAGCGCCCATACCGAGCTGGTGCATAAGAAAAGACTTTGGGAGTGCTGGTGAGCATCTTGGCATGTTTTTTTTTTTTTTTTTTTTTTTTTTTTTTGTAACTGTTCTTGTTTTTGCCAATCTAATCCTTGCTTTCCTGTTGCAGACTACAGACTCTTGGCGGAAGGTTACTCTCACACAAACCAAGAAGCCATAAGGATTGTATTGCGATATCCGGTCGAGTGAGACCCTCAAAAGCTGCTCAGCTACGAACCGAGTTACTGTTACACGGCGTCGCGCAGGAGCAAGGTGACCGACTTCCTTCATGCCCCTTCTCTAGAGTCGGATCCAAACCTTCCTCAAATCAAACTAGTTCCTTTGACCGTCGAGCAGGAGATGACCAAGATCCGGGCTATCAAATCAATGATCACTGGTGAGCTGAGCGACTTACAGCCCGCAGAAATAGCTGGGGGACAATCTTCCATACCAGTCATGCAAGACAAGGGGGTGGTGTTGGCTCTCGCCAGTAAGCAAGCTGCCAGTCGGTCTAAGAAGAGGCCAAGAAGAAATGAAACCAAGCAACATTTGGTGGATGAAGATTTCGTCGAGCTTTCTTCTACTGACCTGGGGAAGTAGACTGATCAACTAATCACTGAGTGATCTGCTCATTCCAGTGCCCCCCCAGTCTGGTCGCCCAAGATAAAACACAAAGGCCGGGCAGTTACTACTGCCGACTCGGTCTATGTCGACAAGGATTCCTTCCTCGACTTCAACATGACCGAGGGATTGCTCCTCTATGCGAACACGAAGAAACACGAAGAATTGTTCGACCTGAAAGTCATCTGTTCGGTAGCAAAGTCAATCGTGTTGGTAAGTGAACAAGTCCCCTTGTCGTGAACTTGTTGCTCGATTTTGACGTGCCGACACCTCTTTTCTTATAGGCCGCGCAGAAGAACTATTTGGTCCACGAACATATGATCGTCGTGCGGCAAAGTCTGCGGAAGGCCATCGCCGATAACAAAGCCAAGACCGCCGAGCTAGAGAAGTTGAAGACCGCACAGGAAGAGGCGGTGGCCGAGCACGACCAACTCGCAGAGCGGTTGGCTAGGGCGGATGAGGATAAACAAAGTGCCCTGTAAGTGACGAAGGCCTGATATATCGCTAAGCTGCGCAAACTCCAGGAAGCCCACAAGGCCGAGTTGGAGAAGCAGGTCGATGATGCTGAAGACCGCAGGTATGCGGAGGACGAGAAAGCCTATGAATGGTAGGTGCAGGGGACCAAGGACATCTTTTTCCAGTACGGTTGGAAAGCCGTTGTAGAAAAACTTGGCCTTGGTCAAGACTCTGACATGTTTCAAAATCCCCCTGCCGCCTTCATTCTAGTTCACATGCAGGCTTTTGCCAGTGTCGTGCAAACGAAACTGATAGAATAGGTGAAGCTGGCAATTGCGACAGAAGCTTCCACCGTGTAACAAACCGATCAAAACCCTCTTTCTAAGGTGTTTGAGGAAGGAGGAGCCCAAGAACATGAGGAGCCCGAACAAGAGGGGGGATGCGGTGGTCGGCGCTCAAGTGGAAGATGCCGAGATAGGGGTGATCGACCAAGCGAACATTGTGGACCTGGATTGATCTTTCTCTCTTTTTGTTGTTGTTGTTGTTGGTTTTTTTTTTTTTTTGTAACCGGGCTATGAACCCCTCTTTTGTAACCGCACTATTTCATTAATTCAAAATGATGAAGTTTTTGCTTGCCATGTTTTCAAATTTCTGTTTGCCTTATATTTATCGCTCGGTTTCATACATTAGGTCGAACGTACATGTAGTAGAGAGAAAATCTTCTCATTGCATTCCAAGGGCATGATCTTGTTAGGCCGAGCTAATTTCTCTTCAAACCCGCTCGAATGCAAAACCCTTTTTTGAAATTAGGGAAAGGTAGCTGCCTTGTAGGCGAGTAAATTAAGCTCGGTTAGGGGTCCAACTAGAAAAATCAGCTCGGGGACAAAAACACCTTAACGAGCGAAATCAGCTTAGGTTAATGAGCACACCTATCTTGGTTTAAAGCATTCGTTAAAGACAACACCAACTATTTGATTGGGGCGAGCAAGGTCAGCTCGGTTTAATGAGCAAAACTAGCTCAGTGTAATTGAGCAAAATCAGTTTTACAACAGCGAGCAAAAATCAACTTGGTGAATCATGAGCATAGTCAACTCGATGTAAATGAGCAAAATTAGCTCTTCATTAGCGAGCAAAAATCAGCTCGGTAAATCGTGAGCAAAATCAGCTCCACATTAGCGAGCAAAAACCAGCTCGATGCAATCAGCAAAATCAGCTCTACATCCGCAAGCAAAAATCGGTTCGGACAATTATGAATCAAAATTAGCACGACTTCAATACAAGTTGGGCGAAACATGACTTGTTTGTACAGGCGAGCAAGGCCAGCTCGGCTCTGGGTGGGCTAGTGAAATCAGCTCGGTTTAACGAGCAAAAATCAGCCCCTAATCGGGCAACCGCTTATACTATGAAAGTCAAGCTGGTTTTGAATACTTGCCACTGGTACTCATAGTAGCTTAATATCCTTATAATGTTGTTGTACAGAAATGCATAGTATAAGAGAAAAAAATGGGCTATCTTTTATTACACGTCACAGATTACACCCAATGCCGAAAGGCCAAGCTACAAAAAGCAAAGAAGTAGAAAAGATTACATTTCAAAAGTAAAAGAGCTTAAGGTTGGCCGCATTTCATGGTCTAGGGATAGTTTTTCCATCTAAGTCCTCTAGGTGGTATGCCCTTTTGCCTGCAAGGTTAGTGATTTTGTATGGCCCCTCCCAATTTGCTCCTAACTTGCCCTCTCCAGGGATCACGGTGTTGCCTATTACTTTCCTCAAGACCCAGTCTCCGATCTTGAACAGCCTAGGATGCACGGTTTTGTTGTATTTCTTGGAGAGCTCTTGCTGGTAGGCGGCAATGTGGATTAACGTCCGTTCCCTTCTTTCTTCAACTAGGTCAAGTCCTAGGGCTACAGCTTCATTGTTTGAGTCTGGTTCAAAACTTTCGGATCGGATGGTTAGCATACCATTTTCTAATGGTATGACTGCCTCCATGTCGTAAGCCAAGGCAAATGGAGTTTCCTCGGTTGAGCGTCTTGGTGTAGTGCAATATGCCTAGAGCACATTAGGGAGTTCTTTTACCCACCCCCCTTTAGATTTCTCTAGTCGCTTCTTCAACCTGTCCAAGATGGTTTTGTTTGATGCTTTGGCTTGACCATTTGATTGAGGGTAGGCCGGTGTCGAGTTGTAAAATTCGATCTTAAACTCCTCGCAAAACCCACGAAAGAGCTTTCCGTCAAACTAAGTGCCATTATTTGAAATAAGGGCTTTTGGGATGCCAAAACAGGTGATGACATTTTGCCAGATAAACTTTTTTACATCTTTTTCCTTGATGGTGGCCAATGGCTCGGCCTCTACCTACTTAGTGAAGTAGTCGGTAGTGGCGATGAAAAATTTGCGGTTTCCTAGAGCTGTTGGAAGGGGTCCTACAATGTCTAGCCCCCAAAGTGCAAATGGCCAAGGACTTGTAAGGGAGAGCAACTCTCTGGCTGGCTAGTGAATTTGGTGAGCGAATTTTTGACATTTTTTGCATTTACGAATATATTTCTGCGCGTCGGCCTACATGCACGACCACCAATAACCCTAGAAAATTGCTCGATAAACCAAAGATCTGCCCCCAATATGGCTTCCACAGATGCCTTCATGAATCTCGAAGAGGAAAGCTTCAACCTTGCTGGAGTGGACACACTTCAGGTATGGCTCAGTGAAAGATTTCCTGTACAAGGCGCCAGATGAAGAGAGCCAAAACCGCTCTGACTTGGCCTTGATCTTGTTGGCCTCATTCTTTTTAGTGGGTAGAATTCGATCCTTCGAGAAGGTGTTGATTGGATCTATCCAAGACGGTTCCAAGTCAGCGCAGAGTACTTCAGGCACCTTCGGTTCCTCAATGCTCAGTCAGGGTAAGAATTCTACTATCAAAGGATTGGGAAAAGTCGTTTACATAGATGCTAGGCCGGTCAATTCGTCGACTGTATTGTTTTCTTTACGGTTAATTTGTTCCATTCTTATTGCAGCAAACTTTTTGATTTCTACGCGTACCAACGCTTGATACTTAGCCATCCTTTTATCCCTGGCCTCATATTCCCTGGAGACCTGATTGACCACCAGCTTGGAGTCGCTAAATACCATAAGTTCTGATGCCTTCATTCTCAAAGCACTCTTCAATCCAGCGATGAGGGCTTCATATTCCGCCTCATTGTTGGATGCTAGGAAATCGAGTATGATCGCATTCTCAATGGTCAGCCTATCTAGGGATGTTAACATGACCCCTAACCCGACGCCATGTCTATTGGAGGCCCCATCAACGAAGAGTTTTCACATCTCACCAATGAATAACTTCCAGCAGTCAGAAGGATTTTGAGGGTTCCTCAACTCCAAGGTACTGGTTGGCTCAGTCTGGTCTCTTCCTACACCTCCCTCGAGCTTGTATTTCGGTAAATTGACCGGTTCTTCCATTTTTTGCTTGGCTTTATCTTGTCATTCTACTACTTATTGTCCACCACTTATTTCTGCTATTCGAGCCATGGGCTGCGCCAAGTCCGTGCTAGCCAAATCAACAAGGAAAATAGGGTGTGTTCTAGGGGCAAATTCTGTCACGAAGTCGGCAAGAGCTTGAGCTTTGATAGCGGTGCGCGGCTAGAACTTGGTATCGTATTGTCCCAATTCCACGGTCCATTTCAAAATTCTGTCGGTGAAATCTGCCTTTTCAAAGAGCACCTTGAATGGAAATTCGGTTAGCACGATTATCGTGTGGGCATGAAAATAGTGCGCCAGCTTTCTGGAAGCCATCATGAGGGCCAGAGCCAGTTTTTCAAGCGGCAGATATCTTGATTCAGCCAGGAACAGTGTCTTGCTAATGTATAAGATGGGGAGGTGCTGGATCCCCTCAGCGCGGATAAGGACGACGCTCACCGCGTGCTGAGAAACTGCCAAATAGAGATACTGCTCTTCACCTGATTGTGGTGTGACTAGGATTGGGGTTGAGGAAAGGTATACTTTTAGATCCGTGGAAGGCGGCTTACGCTTCCCGGTCCAACCCCTGGTTTGTGAATTTTTGAGGCAGACTAGGTTGTGTCCTACCAAAGTCTCCAACATCACATACAAAATAATAAACGGCGTGGCCGCGCTGAATAGAATACTCGGTCTGAATCTCGACCTCGCAGAGATATTCCATCAATACACACTTAGCAAAAATGAAGGTGGATTTTGCTAGTATCTCAAAGTTAAGAAAGGCCAAGCGAAACTCATTGAGGGTAACCCGGATAAAGAGACCAACGATGACAATTTCTTGTGGGTGTCCGGTAATTACGAGGACACCGAAGCACCCATACCAGGTTGGTACATAAGAAAAGACTTTGGGAGTGCTAGTAAGCATCTCGGCATGTTTTTTTAATTGTAACTGTTCTTATTTTTGCCAATCTAATCCTTGCTTTCTTGTTGCAGACTACAGACTCTTGGCAGGAAGATTACTCCCGCGTAAACCAAGAAGCCATAAGAATTGCATTGCGGCATCCGACTGAGGAGCGAGACCCTCAAAAGCTGCTCAGCTACGAACCGAGTTATCATTATACGGCGCCGCGCAGGAGCAAGGTGACCAACTTCTTTCGTGCCCCTTCTCTAGAGCCGGATCCAAACCTTCCTCCAATCAAACTAGTTCCTTTAACCGCCGAGCAGGAGATGGCCAAGATCCGGGCTATCAAATCAATGATCACTGGCGAGCCGAGCAACTCTCAGCCTACAGAAATAGCTAGGGGACAATTTTCTACGCCAGCTGTGCAAGACAAGGGGGTGGTGCTGGCTCTCGTCGGCGAGCAAGCTGCCGGCCGATCTAAGAAGAGGCCGAGAAGAAATAAAACCGAGCAACATTTGGTGGATGAAGATTCTACTGAGCTTCCTTCTGCCGACCTAGGGGAGCAGACTGATCAACCAATCACCGAGCGATCCGCACGCTCCAGTGCCCTCCCAGTTTGGTCGCCTAAGATGAAACACAAAGGTCGGGCAGTTACTACCGCCAACTCGGTCTATGCCGATAAGGATTATTTACTTGGCTTCAACATGACCAAGGGATTGCTCCTTCCTGCGGACATGAAGAAGCACAAAGAATTGTCTGACTTGAAAGTTATCCGTTTGGCAGCAAAGTCAATTGTGCTGGTAAGTGAACAAGCCCTCTTATCATGAACTTGTTGCTCGGTTTTGACGTTCTAACACCTCTTTTCTTGCAGGCCGTGCAGAAGAACTATCTACCCCACGAGGGTATGATTGTTGTACGGCAAAGTCTACGGGAGGCCATCACCGATAACAAGGCCAAGACCACCAAGCTAGAGAAGTTGAAGACCGCATAGGAAGAGGCGGTGGCCGAGCGCGACTGACTCGCAGAGCAACTGGCTAGGGCAGACAAAGATAAACAAAGTGCCTTCCAAGTGACGATGGCCCGATATATCGCCGAGCTACGCAAACTCCGCGAAGCCCATAAGGCTGAGCTGGAGAAATAGGTCGATGATGTTGAAGACCACGGGTATGCGGAGGACGAGAAAGCCTATGAACGGCAGGTGCAGGGGACCAAGGACATCTTTTTCCAGTGCGGTTGAAAAACTGCCGTGGAAAAACTTGGCCTTGGTCAAGACTTTGACGTGTTCCAAAATCCCTCTACCGCCTTCATTCCGGTTCACATGCAAGCTTATGCCAACGCCGTGCAAAAGAAACTGATAGAAGAGGCGAAGCTGGTAGATCTGGTAGAAACTTCCACCATGCAACAAACCAACCAAAACCCTCCTTCTGAGGTGTTCGACGAAAGAGGAGCCCAAGAACATGAGGAGCCCGAACAAGAGGGGGACGCGGTGGTTGGCGCTCAAGTGGAATATGCCGAGATAGGGGCGACCGACCAAGCGAACACCGTGGACCTGGACACCTCTTTTGTTTGTTTTTATTTTTGTTTTTGTTTTTGTTTTTGTTTTTTTTTTTTTTTGTTGTAACCGGGCTATGGACCCCTCTTTTGTAACCACACTATTTCATTCATGAAAAATGATGAAGTTTTGCTCGCCATTTTTTCAAATTTCTGTTTGCCTTATATTTATCGCTCGATTTCATACATTAGGCCGAACGTACATGTAGCATAGAGAATCTTCTCGTTGCATTCCAAGCGCATGATCTTGCCTTATATTGTTTTTTTTTAATTGTTAAATAATAAGTTCTTTAAGATGATTAATCACTTTATACACTGAGATGTATCTATTATTTGAATGTTTTCATTATTTTTCCTTTGCAGGTTTAAATGTTGTTATGAGATTTTTTATTGGTTAGTAGTTGTTGAATTTCTTTTATATAGTTGATATTTTAATTTAATTAAGAGTGTTTATATTACAATCTTATAATTTATTATATATATATATATATATATATCATATAAAAAGATTATATGATAATCCAACTGCAACATATTTATATTTGATTTTTTTAATAAATTTTATATAATTTCTATTTCTACATATTTTTATTTTCCAAATGAATATAAAAAAAATTAAATAGTTATAATTACTTTAAATTTTTTGTTACTAATTCTTCTTGTAATTTAACTATTATTTTTAATATCAAAATAAGTATTTATTTTACTATTTTATAATTTAATATATATCATACAAAGTTATTATATGATAATTATACTTTTATAATATGATAGAACTAAAATTATTAAAATACATAAATAATTTAAATAAAATTAATATATATAAGTATTCAAGTAATAATCTTATAAAATAATAGCGTTAATATTATTAAAATAAATAATTAAAATCATATTTTAATTTTAAATTATTCTTTTATAACGTATATTGTACCTTAAAATGGTTTTTAAAAAAAATAACATGTGTATTATACGGGTCAACTACTAATTCATAATAAATTGAATAATTGAAGGGTGAAAAAGGAATGACAAAACAAGAGAGGAAATAGAAATTGGATAGTTATTGTTAGAGGGAATTATGGTTCAATGTGAGTTGGCAAAATATATTAGTAGATCGCAATAATATTAGAAACACATAACCCATGTTTGTTCGATTTTTTAAAGAGAAAATTAAATTAATAATTTATAATGCCTATTTTAAAAATATTTAACTAAAGATATAAAAGAGAGAATTAATTATTTCTTTGAAGTAGCTTGTCATCCGTGAATTGAATGATTCAAAAAAAATTAGAACTTGAGATCACTGCGGTGGCAAACGCAAAGTAGTGACTGTTGTGCTTCATTTTGTGATGTATTATGAGTTTATTTTTATGATTTGAACCGTTCATTTTGTAGAATTTGTTGAGTACTTCAAGCCTACCAAAAATTATATTAATCGGATATCAACAACTATATGATCGAATTGCATATTTTTATACTATTTTTCAAAAGAAAAACTTCTTGTTTTTTTTTTTATTATCAATCATATAGTTATTGGTATCCGATTAATATGATTTTTGGTACGCTTAAAATACTTAACAAACCCTACAAAATGAACGATTCAAATTATAAAAATAATATCATAATACATCACAAAATAAAATACAACAATCACTACTGTGCGTTTGCCACAGCAGTGACCCCAATTCCTTCAAATCACTAGTTGTAAGAAAGAAAGGCGCGGAGCCCGACACTCTCAATTAACAGTTCAAAGAAAAAAGAAGCAAGCATAGCACGAGGAGAGATAAGGGTAAGGATTTGGCTGCTAGAGCTTTTGCATTAATTTGAATGGTAGAATTGAGAGAAGCTAAATCTATTAGTAATAATGATTATATTTAGAGCAAATTATAAATATAATTTTGAAATTTACTTAAAATATAATTTATTTTCTGTAGTTTTAGAAATTATATTATGTCCTTTGAAATTTTCAATTCATAATAAATGACCTATTTTATTAATAAAATCATGAAATCAATTAATAATTTTTAATAATGTTAGAAAGTTATTTCAATTAATAATTTAGGTAATTTTATCATTGTATAGGAAAATAGTAAGGAATTTTATTTTTTCAATAATTTTATCAAATAATTTTTTTTGACAAGAGAGTATTTGTAATGTTTCAAACTATAGGAGGTAATTTGTATTTTAAATAAATCTCAAAATGATGTATTTGTAAGTTATCCTTATATTTATATATCATAACATATTTGTCATTTTATATGTAATTATTATGTAGGTTTAAAAGGCTTATCGGTTACTAATATAGTAATAGGAGAATTCTATCATACATATCTACCAATCATTTGCCTCCTTAGTTACATCATTTTTTTTCTTTAATTATGATTCATTTTTTTTTTAGTTATGATATTATTTTAAAATATTTAATTATAATCTTTTTGCATTTGGTTATGATTTTTTATTTTTTTATTTTTTTATAATTATAACTCAAAAAATATAAAATTTTACCATTTTCTTTTGTACTGTAATCTTTCCCCTAGTAATGACATATGAAAGAGTAAACATTTTATTATAGACAAATATGGTTATTATAATATTATTGACCTATATATTATTCATCAACTCATTAGTCAACATCAACCAACATCAAAATATTAATGTTTGGTAAATAAAATTCATTATATCCAAGCTTGAAATAATTTCATACACCTGTACATTCACATAAATAATTCAAATAAAAATTTTGAATTATTATTATTTAAGAAAATCATTTAATATGTGAAGGTTGTTCATGGCGTGACACAAATGTATCTCATATTTTGAGTTTTTCCAAAATACCCTTATAATAGTTATATATATATATATATATATATAATGAAATGAATAGGGCTGAACCCATGACATTGGATCTTTATCATTTTAACAATATATAACAACAAATATATTTTAAATCAATATTAAAATTAGAAAAATACTTGAGACTCCCACTATTTAAGACCCTCACAATCTCCGATGGATTTGTGACTACACATTATATTTTTTTTTTCTCCACTCTCTCTCCTCCCCCTCTCTCACAAATGTGTGGGAGTGCTGGGGTCTGGATCATTTCTCTTAAAATTTATATTTTACATACACCTTTGGAATGGGCACACCCATTAGTGTGTGTATATTATATATATATATATATGAGCTGGGTGGTTACATTTTTTATTAATATATATATATATATATTCTACATTTTGTTATAGCCATAGGCCAGACAAACCTGTTGTTTTGCCAAAAAAATTATTGAGATCAAAACTTCTAAAGTTTCAATAATTCAAAATTTATCTGTCATAATAAAGTTTGAAGTATGGAGGTAAACCCAAATATAAAAGAGAGAAGTTGTCTATGTAGTTGATTGAAGTCCAGATCTAAAAAAATTCAAACTAGATATATTCATCATCAGTAACTTTGACAAATTTCCCTAATAAATATATTTAACTACACCTATATGAATATTTTATAATTTTTTTAATGTCTCTACCATTTTTGAAGTGGTAAAGTCATGACCACGTGGTGATGAATTGGAGCTCCAACTATCCTATCATATCATATTACTAGCGTATGCCCGTGCCTAAAGGCACGGTGTAAATAATTTTAAGATTAAAATGTAGTTATAATTTATAAAGTTTGTGTCATTTTTTGTTAAAGATACTGAAAAAATATATTGAAATATTTTTCTTCTTAAAGAACTTATAACAATTTTACTTGTATTACACGCTCTAGAAAACTCAAATAAAATAACAACTCTCCCTAATCTTAATGCAAATTAAGAAACTCACATATAAGATTTAAAGTTATATTGCATATCAAACTATAAAAGGCAGTAAAAAAAAGTGTAAACACTAAATAAAAAACAGAAATAAAGTTATACTGTCATACACCAAAAAGGTAGGTTAAAACTTTACAAAAAGTGGGTTAAAGCTTTACAAAAGATGTATGCTTTACAAAAGATATGTCACTAACATGTCATACACCAAAAATTATATTCTCATACACCAAAAATATGTATGCTTTACAAAAGATGTGTCAATAACATGTCTTCAAATATGCGTTTGCCCAAACTTCCTCCTCATTACTTTCCAAAAAGTCTTTGTATCAACTTTTATGTATCCCCAATGAGGAATATGCACAACAATCTGGTAATTTGTGGAAACAAAAAAAAAATATAAATTAGTACATTTGTTGGAAATATACATGTAAAAATACTTTCAGATTGAAATTACCTTATTACATCCCCATCGAAGCAAGGTAGTCGTATTTCTCCTTTTAAGCTCCATGGATTTTTCGGTCCAATCCTACAAAAGTCCAAATTTCAAATTATTATTAAATTGAAATTTTTTAAAAAGTTATATAATCAACAGAAATAAATTTACGTGGTTACCTTCTAAAAAAACGTCATTTAATCTGCATAGAATACTGCAGCAATACTTCAGGATAAACAATATTTGTAGTAGAATCCAAATTATCTTTCGGGAGGAGAATACTTATACGATCAAAGGATGTACATCTAGACAATGCCACATATAATTGCCCATGGCTAAACACTGGTATACGTAAATCAACCCCAACAAATTTCACAGATTGTCCTTGAGATTTATTAATGGTCAAGGCATATGCCAATCGGACTGGAAATTGACGTCTTGTCATTTGGAGAGGCATTTTTGAAGAAGATGGTATCAAAGATATCCTTGGTATAAATGCCAAATTACCAAACTTTTCTCCAGTTAAAATTTGAGCTTCAATTATGCGAGTGCCGCACCTAGTAACCATCAATCTTGTACCATTACATAGTCCATCTTTCGGTGCAATGTTTCTCAGCAATATTATAGGACAACCCACTTTCAACTCTAACTTAAAAGTTGGCAACCCAAGAGGATCCAATGAATTTAAATATTCATTAGGATATCTATTTGTAATGGTAGGATCAATTTCATTATCTTCGGACATTTTATCTGCTGCAAGATAAGTATATAATCTCCCTGGAAAGATATTCAACGCAGTAGTATTAATGTCACTGACATCATCGTTACGCGCAGACAAAATTGTGCGTTCAGTTAAAAATGTCGGGGTTGACGTCTCTATCATATTCAATTGTGGATAAACTGTAGAGAGTAATTCATTCAAATCTTGACATTTGTGTATTGTTGATGGAAGGTTAACGATTTCTTGAGGATTGGTCCCAATCTAAAAAAAAATGAAATCAATAAAAAAGTAAGTGTAAACACAATTTATTAATTTAAAATAATCTATATAATACAGGTTAAAGTAGTGTTACCTCCATCAAGAAATTTGCAAAATTAGCATTTTCATGGCCTTCATGATTCAAGCGCATATTCAAATCCAAAGTCAAGATATATATATGCTTCCATAGAACAGAGTGTCTTAATGATGCATTCACAATTTGCTCACGAACTCCTTTGGGTATAACTGGTAAGATTTGTCGAAAGTCTCCTCCAAGAACAACAGTAATACCCCCAAATGACTTTTCACTATCACAAATATCCCTCAATGTACGATCAACCGCCTCAACACAATGTCTATGTTGCATAGGAACTTCATCCCAAATTATGAGTTTTGTTTCTCTAAATAACTCAGCTTGTAATGATTGTTTGCTAAACCCACAAAGTGAATTTTCCAATACATCTAACGGAATGGAAAATGTTGAATGTGCAGTGCGACCTCCTACCAGTAACAGTGATGCAATTCCAGACGAAGCCACAGTAACAACGATATGCCCAAGGCTACAACATTTTAATGCAATCGTATTGTATAGAAATGTTTTCCCTGTTCCTGCACCCCCATTCAGAAAGAAAACAGTTCCATTATTTTGGAAAACTGAAGAAGTGATTGTATTATAAGCATTTCGTTGTCCATTATTGAGACAATCAATAGTAATTTGTGGATCTGCATGTTGTGCCTCACTCTCCAGTTGTTGATGTTCAACTATCAATCGATTACCAACTACTGCACTCCAATTTGCGGTAGGTTGTGGCATGGGTGGGAAGTCAATTAAACTTTTGCCTGATTCATGAAGCATTTGATTCAAAAGATGGAGACCATAATCTTCAATTTGAGCCTCAGTTGGTTTAGAAATGACAAACAATGTACAAATCTTATGTGCAAGATCATCACATATATGCGTTGAAAATTGATTCCATAATGCACATGGATTTAGTGGAGAACACTGGGTGAGAATAATACTAAACAATCTCCTCAATTGATATCCAGTTTTTATGACTGCAGCCTCTTTCAAGCATTGTATCCATTCTTCATCATCTTCTAAAAGCCCCCTTGCAACACATGCTAATTTAAATGTATCATGCACAACATTATCGACCGTGCGTAAAGACTGAAACGACTTTGGTCCTTTGACAACGGTTAGTAACAAACGTAGATAAAATCTTTCGCCACAATTAGGGCTTGCAAAGTACATTCTACCAATTGCATATCCCCTTTCTCTTAATTTCCATCTCTTTTCTGACTTGAGCCAAACAAAATGTTGTGGAAATTCTTGATAAGTGAATGGACATTCATCTTCACTGGTAGCACAATATGCAAAGAAGCCAGTAAGAGTTGACATTTGTTGACCAGCTCTAGATTGAATCGTTTGTAATGACTCTTCTGGGTTAAAAACAACACGATGCATTCCAGGTAAATGAAGTGCCAATCGTACAACTGTTGGCATCTCTGCATGCAAAGGATGACCAAATATTCGCCAAGCAGCTTCTGGAGGTCCAATATACCTTGCATCGAGATATTGTTGAATCTCATTTATCATTCCTAACACCATCGTTGTACGATCATAACCCTTATAAATGTACTAATGTATGTACTTGACACATCTCATTCCGGCACAAACTTCCACATTTATATGACAGTTGAAAAGTTTTGAAAGATATGCATTGTATGGTACGACATCCCTGTTATCAACTTCTTGCCCTCTTACAGTATGTACTTGACCATTATTGCGACGACGATAGATAGGGTATCCATCTTGATCCATAGTTGTTGTTTCTGTGAAAGCTCGAGGGTATCTCTTAGTGCATCTACCATTTTCCATACATGGTGCTTGCGGATTTCGAGCACCACATGGTCCATGTACCATACAACATTTGATAGTTTCAAAAAGCATTGGATCGTCTTTTGGGTCTGGAAATTCTGCACACACCAATTTGTCTACTTGAGCACATGTCCGAATTTTGTCTGGACCCTTGAGAAATAAAAGTGCATGCATATGAGGGAGGCCTCGTTTTTGAAATTCAATTGTAAAAACATGTGCAACTTTATTTCCAAACACTTTATTTGTTTCTATCTCCTTCATCAAACATTTTCTCTTCAACTCAAAAACACGGGCAATTAAATCAGGACGATCAATAGGTTTTTGATATGGTAATAATGCTGAAGTAATTTCTGGCCAATTGGGATTTGCAGTCATGGTAAGAAAAATATCTGGGTGTTGGTTGTATCTTGTGATAGCCATTGAATCTTGAAAGATTTCAAACATATGTCTAGGACTACCAGTAAATGAAGATGGCAAAACAAACCTTTGACCAATTTGTCCAGGTCGCACATAATCTGGATCCATATCTGACAACTCTTGGTAAAGCTCAGCTCGAAGTTTCCCTTGATTAAGCTTGTAATATGTCAATCGATTTTGCTCAGTTGCAGCCCAAGCATCTACCAAAAACTTTTGAAATAGTTTCCCACCTCGCAAAATTGTTGAATACTCTGTGGGTCGTTCAAACAAACGATAACTATAAAAATTCATTTGAGTAAGTCGATCAGTTGAAGGTCGATCATACTGAACATTCCACAATTTCAACTCAGGTTCCCATCCAAGCTCACCATATGGAAATAATAGAACATAATGTAATGGCAAGTATGCTGGGTGACATTCATTAATTTGCATCAACTCATTATTTCCTCGGAAATGTAAAATAATATCTCTCATTCCATTTACCTCTGTTCCATCACCTGGTATTACAATTGCAATCTCATCTGTAGTTGGTAGGTTATACCGACGTCGATCAGTTGTTGAACTGTAATGAAGATGAGCAGGTAGATTGTGTCCTGCCGAGTCTAATTGATGTAAAATGGCATGAGCCTGGCGATATTTATCTACAAATGCATTGACTTGCAACAAACTATCCTGAATAGTTTTGAGAACATCCCTTCTCAAGTTAGGATTTCTACGATTACGAATTTCTAAAGCTGAATAAGGGTCATAGATATACAGCTGAGCATAACTCGCATCCTGCCCTAGTTGTGGTTGTAGTGATCCTGTTCGATGTCGCAATTCCCCATGAATTGTGAATGATGTAGGGCCCTTCCACGGAGTACTCTAGGATCCAATGTAGCACCAAGACTCGTAAAAGCATTGGCTGCATTGTACACTCGAGTATAACTTCGAAAAGATTTTGATTGATCATTATTCCCATCATACAATGCCTAAAGTGGTGGAGGGGGTGTAATAAGTAAAGGTAGCCTAATCTTTCCTTCCAAACAGCAAGTTCCGAATAAGGGACGCTTTATAGATGATTTTGTCAATTTTTCATCCATCCAATGTAAGGCTGAACAATAAGGACATAATACATCCATCTTGCCAAGATAATGGCGGCAAGAATCTTTGTGTGCCCGGGCCTCAATTGATATACTCGTAGGCAAATCTTCTAATTCATCATCAGTACATAGATCTTGTTGAAAAAATCGATTTATAGGAGTAGACCTACGAATATTTGTGTATAAATAAGATTTTGTAAAACAAAACGGTATGAGTAAAAGTATGTATTTCAAGATCAGACATAGTAGTTTACCGATTCCTTTGTGAATTTGAAGATGTGCTTGGCATAGAAAACGAACATGTAGAATGATGGGTAACCATTGATCGTTTTTGTGCCGATTGAGAATCTTCAGTTATTGTTTCCCACTCCAAGTGAGTGCGATCGCGACGAATTGGTGTTAAAGAATGTTGTCTTAGTTGAACACATTCTTCTAATCCCTCTTGCTCTCGTTGCAAGCATTGAAATTCAATTTTTTCACGTTCTCGCCGTGCCCGTTGGGCCAATGCAGCTTTTGATATTACATTATCATTTTGTGCCGAAAAAGAAAATTTTTTATCATTGAAGCAAAAGATGTGAATATTTTATGCTTAAAATGAAACTATCTTCTTATTTCTTCCTTTTCTCTTAATTTTGTTTTCTTATTTAATAGTGTTATCTTTATTTTTATTTTTTTCTTATTTCTTCCCTTTCTATCTTCTTATTTCTCCCATTTCCCTTTCCCTTTCCCTTTCTTTGTTTTCTATTTTATATATTAAATAAGAATTAAAAACCTATCTTAGTTAGTTTCTCCTTTCTTTATATATATATTTTTTATTTCTTCGTTTCTTTTTTCCTATTTTCTTTATATAAGTAGCAACTTATGGACGGTACATTATAAATGCACATGTATCCATGCAAAATAAGAATAAATAAATTTGAAAGACACATACAAATAATAGCAAGTTACAGGAAAACATATTACAATCATTCTAAAAAAACAACATAATACAATAAATTCATTTTATACACTCATATATTTTAACTATTCAAAATTTTGATTAGTTTTGTATCATATTTTTAAAAAAGAATATATACCACATGACATGCATTTGTCATTCTCTTGCCGGAAGGAGCCATCTTTTCTTTTCCTTTAGACATTGGGTTGACATTTTCTTTATCTTTTGCCTAACAAATATAAATAAAATATTGAAAAGATTAAAAAAATCTTATATAAATAAAATAAATATAATGTTTGACTTGATTTTGTACTTACCACACGAACACGGATAACATTAAGGTCGTGCTCATCACGGATGACCACACCAACATTTCTACATGGAGTTGTAGGAGGAGGCCTACAGAAATAGATTGTGAAAAAATTAAAATCTATATAATAAAGTGGTAATAGTAAGAGTAAAAAATTCAAGATTGTCTTGGGTAAAAAATTCTTTTTATTTTTACCAATTTGGTGTTAAAGAAGGTTGTCTTTGGTTAATACATTCCTTCGATCTTTCTCTTTCTCGTTCTCGTCGCAGGCGTTGTCCCAATTGGTATGCAGAACATGGCTTTTGATTTTTTTCACGTTCTCGCCGTGCACGTTGGGCCAATGCTGCTTTTGATAACACATTATCATTGTGTGCCTAAAATAAGAATATTATATAAGAAGGTGCATCAAATGTGAATATTAACTAACTTGCTTCCCTTTCATCATGTATTTTTTCTTCCTTTTAACTAACTTTTTCTCTTCACTCGGTTAAGTTGTTAGTCATATAAGAACCAATGCATGTATTTATGAAATTTAAAAAGAAAGGAAAAAATAATTTGAAAACACATTAAGCACACAAAACTGCAAACTCACTATGCACGCACTTATTGGTTTTAAGACACTACCCATCTCTTTACAAAATGTACGTTAAAAAGGTAAATATTAGATCATTGGGTACATAAGATATGAATATTAGCGTGTAATGTCTTGTACTTTCCTTTTCTCTCTTCTTGTTGTTTCTGTTATATTAAAATACATTTTTGTCTTTTTCTTCTTTCCTTAAGAACTTCTTATAAGAAAAAAAAAATTAAAAAAAAATTATATTATGTAGTTTCCTTTTCATCACATATTTGTTCTTTCTTCTTATTTTCCTTTTTCGTTTTCTTCTATTATATTTTTATTATGCTATGTTGTAGATGCAACATATTGTACAAATGCAACATATTTTTATCATACAAATAGACAAACATATTAAAAATTCAAATGAATGTTCATACAAATGCATTAGCATGTTGTACAAATGCTTACTTTAACATGCTTCAGAAAAACATTTCACATTCAATAAAAAGAATTGAATAAATTTTTGAAAAAGAAACTTTTGAAAAATGTACATAAAAAATAGTATATGACACTACGCAATTCCTAAAAAAATCTATATAATATTCGAAAAAGAAACTTTTAAAAATTGTTGAGAAACCATACCATGGGATGTGCATTTTCCTTTCCTTTGCCATAAGGAATAGCTTTTTTTGTTTCCTTTAATATTGCTTTGTCTTTTTCCTTTGCCTTTGCCTGTAAAAAATAAGTAGAATATATTTATAAATTATTTTTAAAATGATAAAAAAATACATGTCCAATGTTCAAGTGACTTTTATGCTTACCTCATGAATGCGAATAGTATTAAGGTCACGCTCATCGCCAATAACAACATTAACATTTCTTTCTTGAAGAAATCGAACCTATACATACAAAAACTTTAGAGTAATAAATAAAACTTCATACACATAAATAAGAAAATTAGCAAAGGGAGGAGATATTACGGTTCGGTGTAAGTCCCCATCCACCTATAAAGCATAAGGAAAAAAAATAATTAGAATAGTGATATTGTCCATAACTGTTGTACTTAAGTTTATTAGAGAGGTACTTAAATTTATATTAAGAGAAAAAAGAAGAAAAAAAACTTACTTGACCAAAAATAGTGATATTGTTCATAACTGTTGTACTTCAACCTAAAAATTTTAGACACAAAGAAACAAAAAATTAGCAATAATAAAAGTTAACATGGATTTCATTGGCAATGAAATGTTATTTCCAAATATGTTGCTACCAAATCGAATAATAAAATTCAAAATTTTATTTAAATAAATAACTGCCATGAATAGAAAATACTTAACGGGTTACAATCAAGAGGGAAAAAAAATAAAAATAATAGCAAAATTAGAAGGGTACAATTTAGAAAAAGGTACGTGCCTTCTCTATTTAGAAAAATAAAAATACTCGGTGAATTTAGAAGGGTACAATAAGAGCAAAAATAAAAATAAACTTCTAAGAAAAAGAAAAAGGTCAACAGATACCAGAGGCACGTGCCTTCTCTATTTAGAAGGGTACAATTTTTTTAAAAAAAAAATTTATAACAAAATGTTAATACATTTGTTTGGGTTAAGTTAAAAACTCGGTGAATTTGATTCAAAACAAAAATCCTTATGATAAATACTTGTGTTAAGTTAAATACTTGTAAGTTTAATACATTTTTTTTTTTATGAAGACAACTAAAGTAATACGCACACACATAAGGATTGACCAAAATTATATTCTCTTAAAAAGGTGCAAAAAAAAAAAAAACATAGAATGTTAAATGAAAAATAGAATATTACACATAGAACATTCTATGTTGTGTTCATGAAGAATATTATGTTGAGTTTATACCAACATAGAATACTATACTCCCATAAAACGGTGCCAAAAAAAATAAAATAAAATAAACTCTCTCACCATATTGCACATAAATGTTAAAATGCCAAGTCTTTCAAATTTTTCTTTTAATTAGGAACTCTAGATATTCACAAAAAAATTAAATGAAAAATATTTACCATCTATACATTAGAATTACACAGCAAATAAATATTACATTTGAATGGTACAACTAAATAAATATATTACACAGCAAATAAAATGTTAAATACAATTTTCTGAGTGTCAGTTTAATTTTTTTGTTGCAGGAAGATCAATTAAATAAATCACCCTTACTTTCTTTTTAAATAGCTCCAAACGAACAGTCTGTTCCCCCTCCCCCTCTCTCTCTCTACATTCTTTGCGAAACCCATAATCAAACTCACATTTTCTGAGTCAAACCAGCATTTAGAATAGATGTTTTTTAACAGTCACATTAAAATGATAAATTAAAAATGGAGCACAATAAAATGGTCTAAATTTGAACTTTTCTCTTTGTTAACTGACTTCAATTTTATAAAGATGAAATTAAAACCAAAATCACACAACAAATATATTACATTTGAATGGTACAACCAAATAAATATATTACATAGCAAATAAAATGTGAAATAATTTTTTTTGAGTGTGAGTTTAATTTTTTTTGTTACAGGAAGATCAACTAAATAAATCACCATTAATTTTTTTTTAAATAGCTCCAAACAAATAGTTCGTTGCCGTAATAACCTATCTCTATATCTATCTCTCTCCCTACATTCTTTGAGAAACCCATAATCAAACTCACATTTTCTGAGTCAACCTAGCATTTAGAATATATGTTTTTTAACAATCACATTAAAATGATAAATTAAAACTCGAGCACAATAATTGTCCGAATTTGAACTTTTATCTTTCTTAACTGACTTCAATTTTATAGAGATGAAATTAAAACCAAAATTAAAACCCATTATAATCATAAATATTTTGAAGTTCACCATTTATGACTTGGAAACTCCAAACATAAATTTATGCCAAAAAAAAAAAAATCACCACATAAGAAAGCCATTTTATAAGCAATAAAGTAATACACATATATGCATTGACCAGAATTTTTGAAATGCAACATATTCAATTATACTCCCTTAAAAAGGTGGAAAAAAAAAAAAAAAAAGGAACATCTACTCTCTTGCCATATTACACATCAATGTTAAAATGCCAAGTCTTTTTAGAATGGTACAATTTTTTTTTTTTTTTTTAACATTTGAATGGTACAATTTTTTTTTTTATAACAAAATATTAAATGCTTGTGTTAAGTTAAATACTTGTAAGTTTAATACATTTTTTTTTCATGAACACAACTAAAGTAATACACACATATATACATTTACCAAAATTTTTTGAAATACAACATAGAATACTATACTAAACATAAACTCTCTTGCCATATTACACATAAATATTAAAATGCCAAGTCTTTCAAATTTTTCTTTTAATTAGGATTTCTAGATATTAAAAAAAATATATATGCAAAAAACAATCTCTTTCTTTTTATAATCACACAACAAATATACTACATTTGAATGGTACAAATTTCTGCTTAATAGTTCAAATAATTGACAGTAATTCTTTGATGAAAAAATAATTTCTGCTTAATGTTTTTTTTTTGATTAAAAAAATTGGCAATAATTCTGATTAAAAATTGACAGAAATTTGGAGATGAAAGACATTTCCTCAATGTTTCATAGGTCTGAGAGAAATTTGGTTCACAATAATTATGCTCAATGTTTAATCAAAATTGACAGAAGGCACGATGTAAATAATTTTAAGATTAAAATGCAGTTATATAAAATATATTTATTTATTTTTTCTTAAAAAACTTGTAACATTTTTGCTTGTATTACATGCTGTAAAAAACTCAAATAAAATAACAGCTCTCCCTAATGTTAATGCAAATTAAGAAATAAACATATAAGATTTATAATGTTCACCAATATTGCAAATCAAAATATAAGAGCAAGTAAAAAAAAATTATAAACACTGACAGAAACTAAAGTTATTGTATACTAAATCTATATACTAAAGCACATCAATATAATGTAGGCATTCAACTCATCTTGGTAATGAAAAAAAGAAAAGAAGCAGAAATATGTGATATTCTACCAAATTGCTATCAAAATGCTAGCACATATTATGTCTATGATACCAAGAACCCTTTTATTTACTCTCCATTTGATACTGTCAAGTGTATTAAGGGCCTGAAATGCAGAAAAATTTGTAGAGTAATTCCAATTTCAAGTGTAAACATAACAAATTGGTTAGACCAACTCCCCGAAGCTATTTGAAATGAAAATCATCCAAAAGCACACAACCCATTTAAAAAATAAAACCCATCAAGTATTAATTCAAATTCAAAACCTTTTAAAAAATTAAATCCATTTAAGAAACATAATGTTAAGATTAAATTGGATAAATTACATTTTAATCTAGATTATAAATTACATTAAACTGGATAAATCTATTATTGCAGATTAATCTATCTATTATTGTAAAACATTTACAAATGATAATATTAAATTTTTTTTAAATAAATCGTAAACTAAAAGCAAATTGAATAATTTAATTCCCAATGGAAGGCAATTTTCTATGAACAACGGCTGATTAAAAATAAATAAATCAAATAGAGAGAGGAGCACTAAAGATCTTTGCAATTTTCTTATTTGTATAATCAATTTTACTCCCCAAAATTACTATATGTGAGAGAAAGATTTCAATCAACACTATTACAATGAGCACACAACAGGTTCTAATTTCTTATTTGAAGTCCTTTGCTGTTCCAATTTTACGTGCACTGAACATATAATGAGCTAAATTTATAGCTAGCTAATTTCTTATTTCAAGCATCTCCTTAAATATAGCTAGCTATGAGACCTAGGATGGTTTTGAGTGGATACTATCATGAGCTAAATTTATATTAAAGAACTGGTAGTTTTGGGTCCAAAATATAAAAATACCATATGGAGGTGGAGTGTGATCATAGAAAGGGAAAACATTATGGAGTAAACAAACAAATCAAATTAAGTAAACAAATCAAATCAAATTTTTTAAAACTGAATTTATGCACAATTTGTATACAGAATCTTTTTATATAATACACCTAATATTTTCTTAGTTGATGATTCAAATTATTATTATTATTATTATTAGTGAATAAAGATCAAATACACCCATATTGTAATAAAGATCAAATCACATGGTGCATTGTAGCTAAGGGGCTGGGTGACTCATCATGTTTATTACCTACATGATTCTCTCGGTAAATTAAAAAATCTTGGGAAATTAATAAAAAATAACACACATTAATGATTATTTTTTCTCTCTCAATTTACTTAACAATGGTGAGACCCTAGACTATTTTAAAAAGATAATTAAAAGTCATCTTTTAACTTTTAATGCATTTTGAATCATATAATCTCTCACAACATAAAAATAAAAAATATTGTCAAATGTCATAAAAAATGTCATATTTTTTCAAAAACAACATAAAAATAAAAAATAAAAAATGAAAATCTAACTTTTAATCATCTTCTCAAAAGAACTCTTTATTACTTGATTAAGAACTTTCCATAAATATTGTCAAATGTCATTTTGAAACCACTGAATAAGGGCCTTTGGGTTTTTCAAGCTCACTAAAAGAGTTGTCCTCCAACTTCTGAATCTTTTGGATGGTGAATATCAAAGTGAAAGGAAAGCATTTGAGTAACCAAAAAAAATAAGCAGGTGTAACGCTGGATAAATCTAACATACTTATTTCACTAATCCCTCAAACTTATTTCAAAATACATAAATATCAAAACCGAAATCATACAAACCCATTTCAAAATCAAAACCAAAATCATTCAAACCCATTTCAAAATCAAAATTAAAACTGAAACCATGTCATTGGTATTTATGGTGGATTGATCAGCCAAAATTCTGCAGAAATCATATGCAGAATTCATATGCAGAATTCTTCTTCAGTTTTATTCAATAGCAAAGCAATATATATCAGTTGGCTCAATATCAAAGCAAAAGCCAAACGTTACCAAAGCAATAACAAAAGAAAAACAAAAAGAACCAAAGTAATAAACTAACCGAGCAGCCGAAGTGAATAGCCGAGCAGCCAAAGTGATGAAGGCAAAAGCTCTGATGAAGGCAAAAAAAATTCAAGAAGAAGAACAATTACCCGAAGAAGAAAAATTCAAGAAGAATACTAAAGTCATGTTTTCAATAACTCTATTGAACCCAGCAATATCATGTTTTCAACACTAAATAATATCATGTTTTCAAAACTCTATTAAAGTCATGTTTTCAAATATCATGTTTTCAAATAATATCATGTTATTGAAATTCTGAAATTAACATGAGATAACACATGAGTTATTGAAATTCTAAAATTAACATGAGTTATTAACATGATTTATTAATTGTCCATGAGTTATTGAAATTCAATTTCCTTTATTTTAGCATGAGTTATTAACATGAGTGATTTAACAGGAAATCAACACCTTACACACCATGTATCGAGCAACAATTGTATAAATACCCTTAACACTAATTACACACCATCTTGAAGAGAAAAATCTACAGATGATGGTTAGTTTGTTACAAAACAATTACTTACCAAGTCAACGTGTATTGTTTTATTCATTGTTTAATTACTAATTTTATTATTGGTGCTTTTTTGCACTTGCATTGTGAAAGGAAAGCACAAAATAAACTCACTTGTAAAAAATGGAAATATAATAAACGTATGTTCATCCAACTTCAAAATGGAAAAAAAAAAGAACACTTCAAGGCAGACTATACAATAAGTGACACTTAAAAAAAAGAAACTCACTTGTTATATGCCAGCCCACCAAAGTGGCTCATACACTATACTTTTATATCTATACTTCTATCCTATCTATCTATCTATGGTATGAACACTTTTGTCACAATTTTTCTCACTTCTAAACTGTCCTTCTATAACTGTAATTGTCAAATTCAAACAAACCTATGAATTCTTTTAATATTTTATATATATGGGAAACCATCTAACCTAATACCAGTGGTGATAGACTCAGATAACACACAATCAATCAGTAAAGAAACATAGATGGGTCATCAAAATCACCATTACACTTACAAAGTGGACAACACTTTCTTGACAGAACATAAATATAATACCATAGATAGATAGATATAATACCAGTGGTCAACACTTTCCTATTTTTTTTTCATGGCATGCTAAACAATAATGACTAATTAATCTATCTATGGAAAAGAATGGAAAAGAATAAGCAAAGTGATGATCAACACTTTCCAGAGCAAAGTGATGATCTAACATAAATATGACAGAACATAAATATGACAGAGCAAAGTGATGATCAACACTTTCCAGATTTTCAAATTATATATAAAATAGACAGAACATAAATATAATCTATATAAAATTACACACAATAATTACACACAAAATTGTTATATATAAAATTCTGAAACACAGATTTTCAAAAATAAAATCTGCATTTTAGTAAATAAACTCTGCATTTCCATACAAATTTTCCACACAAATAAACTCTGCATTTTAGTATATAAACACAAATTTTCCACTCAAATTGTTGTTAAATAAACTCTGAGAATTTGCTAATTTACTGCCCTTCTGTTTGGCAGATTTGGTGGGATGTTCAGGGTGCTTTACCAAGTTTGGTGGATCAACTATTGGTTTGGTGGGTTGGAGGGATGATGAAGAAGATGGAGTGGAAGATCTGGAGCTGCAAATCCAAATCTGAGTGAGCTTTGTGAGTTGATTAAGATTAGGATTGCTTTGTGGATGAGTGCTTTGCTTTCCGTTAGTTGTACTGTGGTCTGTTCCGTTATTTTCATTCTAAGACAAATCAGGAAGTGCTTGGGGAATTGGCAAATAGTTAAGATAAATCAGGTAAACTCTGAAACACAGATTTTCAATATAAAATCTATATTGAATCAGATTTTCAAATCTATAAACTCTAATTAATAACATTTATCTGATTTATATTGAAAATCTGAAAATCTGTAGTTATAATTTTAAACTCTGATTTTTTAAATAGTATTTGATGATAATGCAAACTATATATTTAATAGTATTTTTTAATAGAACCTACAAACTATATATACAAACTATTAGAACCTACATGACCTATTTATCGCAAGCAACGCTCCACAATCATAATGCAAAATTTAAAAGTAAATATATAAAAATTTCAATAATTTAACAATTATATATTTCACTAATACAAACTAAATAATTCAATTTAAAAGCAATATTCAAATATAAAGTTTAGAGAAATTCTATTCATCACTATTTTTTTCACTACTTTGTTTCACTTCTTAACTATATTGATACAATCAAAGTCATGTACATGTGCAGGATCCATATCTATTGTAGTTATTAATTAGAGTCTATAAATCTAATTCCAGAAGGCACAGTTAAAATATTTAACAAATTAAGATAAATCAGGTAGTTATAATTTCCAGAATTTATCAGCACAGTGCAAAAGTCAATGTTGATGATCACAGTGCTGATGCTCATGAATCAATTTTTCAGAATGATGAATCAATGTTTCAACAGTGCAAAAATGAAACATTGATTTTATCATCTGATGAATCAATGTTTCATTTTGGTCAGAGATCACAGCATTCAATGTTTCATTTTTCAGAATTTAACATTGATTTTTGCACTGTGATAACAAAACATCTATCAAAAACATGAAATCTCCAGGTCAAAAACAAAAACATGAAATCAAAAACAAAAACATGAAATCAAAAACAAAAAACTAAAACAGAACCCTAAAATAACAAAACATCTATCAAATTAAGATAAATCTAATTATAACAAAACATCTATCAATCAGTTAAAATCTATAAACAATCTGAAACACAATCATTTAAGATAATTTCCAGATAATCATTTAACAATCTGAAACACAATCATTTAAGATAACAATCTGAAACACAATCATTTAACATTGACTTGTGTGTAATTTCATAATTAGATTTTATAATTAAGATAAATCAGTTAAAATCTATAAACAATCTATAAATCAGAGTTTAAAATTATAACTACAGATTTTCAGATAAATCAGGTAAACTCAGTAATGGTGAATGAATGCTATGGTTTAAGTCTGGTGCTCTATTTAGTTTTGTATGAAATTGAGAAGGTAAACTTTCTTAAACCATAGCACTTTCTTAAAACAGGGCACTTTCTTAAAACAGGAAACAGTGAGAGTGAACTAACCCAGCAGCCAATAAGCAAAGTGGTGATCTAACCCAGTTGGCAAAGTGATGTCGAGCCGGAGTGATGAACTAACCCAGCAGTCGATAAACTAACCCAGTGCCAAAGTGATGAACTAACCCAGCAGCCGAAGTGATGTCGAGCCGGAGTGAACAATGGTGAGAGTGGAACGGTGTAAGCTCCGATGAAGGCTCTGTGTAAGCTCTGATGAAGACTCTAATGAAGGCTGTGTGTAAGCTCTGTGTAAGCTCTGATTTGAACAACGGTGTAAGCTCTGATGAAGGCTGTGATGAAGGAAAAAGCTGAGATTTTCAAAAAAAATCAAGAAGAACGGAGAGGAATAGAGAGATAGAGAGGGTAGGCAGAGAAATAGAGAGGGAAGGTGGGTAGACAGAGGGTAGATGGGGAGGCAAATCAGATACAAAGGTCAGATACTGAGAGAGGAGTGGAGAAACAGCCATGTTGGGCGGGAATTTCTGTTTTCTGTATAACCTCAGCCATTGGATAGATATTACAATTGATCTAGACCATTGGATCAAATGTATCTCACACACATTTTTGACATAAATTCAAAATTCTTCTTGCCTTATTATATAGATATATATATATATATATATATATTATTAAAAACAATATTTTTTTTTATTCTTTGGTGACATATTATAATAATTTATTTATTTATTTAAAAGAGCTACATCGGTATGACTTTTCTATTTAGGTATAAAATTATATATAAATTCAATCTCAATTATAATAACTAATTTTGTATGAATTCTTTTTCTTTTATATTTTTTATATTTTTTTACCTATCTCATTGATATCTTAATATTAGTTTATATTTAATTTTATATATGTATAAAAGTAGTGTGTACCTTCAATTTTTTTTCTTTCCTATCATATCTCTTTTCTGTATTTTTTTTTTTGTATAGTCTTTTTCTTTTATATTTTTTATTTTTTGCCTATATATCGCATTGATATCTTAATATTAATTTGTATTTAATTATATATATATATATATATATATGTGTGTGTGTGTGAGACTCAATTGGTTTATTAAAAAAATTCAATTTAGTTTGGTGTTAGTTATAATATATTTTTTATATATTATATCTGACTTTTAGAGGCTCAATGAATATTTATTAATTTGTTTGATGGCAGTTAAAATTTTGATAAAAAAATTCAAGAATTAATAATATTTCTAAATATTATTTTGGGTTTTTTTTTTTTTTTTAAACTACCTCTAGTGGTGCTGCAGCTGCTACAATAGCATATTATTCACGGTGCCTTCTTTGTGGCTTCATACAGTGCTATGCTTTTGAAGGTTTGATTGCTTAATCAATCAATGAGTTGAGTTGGTCTTGTGCTTGGGTGAGGTTTTTTAGTCTCACGTGGTTTATGTTTCATTGTACGGTTTTTGTCACAGATTTGATACACTGTGGTTGTCTTTTTCAATTCTATTTTGGAAATTTTTTTTCATTTATTTGATAAGATTTTTTCTCTTGATTATTTGTAATTATTTAGAATTCATCTAGGGGTGATTTTGTGAAACCATTCGTGTCTTGTTTGTAACCGCTTGAAAACTTTTTGGTTGACAGTAGAATCGGATTTCGATCCCGTGGACGTACTTCACATTGAGGGAACCACGAAAAATTCTTGTGTCGCTGTTGATTTAATTTTTCGCATTAATTTTTATTCTCATTGATTGATTTACTTGTGAAAAATCATCTATTTTCCCTAACAGACACTTATGTTCTTGAGTAATCATTCTGCAACAAATATAATTTTTAAAAATTCTTTACCAAAAATGAGCATGAGATTGCGAATTCTCAACAATTGGGTCTTCAGTAATGTGACACCAAGCTCTACAAATTGTCACATCTTCTTGAGTTATGAAAGATTTTCTTTTCTTTGTTTTTGATAAACTTTCTATACTGATTGTGTGAAAAAATAAATAAATAATTATGTAGATTGAAGATAATATGTATTCGAATTAAGATTGGTTATTTAGTTTTATAGGGAGTAAGAACATGATCCTTTTTTTATCCGTTTAAATTATAACTGTTAAGAACCAGCTGTTTCGAACATTTCTCAATTGAAATGAAAAAAAAGTGCTGTTGCTCAATTTTTGTATTCCAATGACAAAAGAGCACCGTTGGATTAAATAATCCAACGGTCCAGATTGATCCTTCTCTCTTGTCTCTCTTATTATCTCTCTGTCACTCTGTCTCTCTTGATTCCAGAAAGTACTTCCAACTTTACTCTTTCTCTACCCATCTCTTTGTCTCTCTTATCTATCCAATGCCTCTCCAGAACCAATCTTCATCTCTCTCCCTTGTCCTCACCGATTGCAGATTTCCTCACTCACTCTTTCCCTTTGTGTCTCGTCTTCTTCATTACCACAACCACTACCATCAGCCACAACAACCACCAAACCTTCAGCAACAACCACTACAACAGCCGATCTCCAACCCTTAAACCCCAAATGTCCTTATCTATTCTCTAACCCTCTTCTCCCTCTATATCTCACCTTCTTCATTACCACAACCATTACCATAATGAAAGGAACCACCACCACTATAACCAACAGAACCACCACCAATTTCCACCGCCGATCTCCAACCCTCAAACCCTTCAAATCTTTCTCTGATCTCCAACCCTCTTCTCCACTACAACTCCCTATCTCTCACTTTCTTTCTCTTTGATCTCTCTCTCTCTCCCTCCCTTCGTTCTAAACCACCGATCTCCAACTATCGAAACCCTAACCCTAAGCAAAATAATCCTCTCTCTCCCTTTTCGATATCTGTGTGTGTGCGTGTGTGTGTGTGTGTGTGTTATAAACCTCTTCTCCAACGTTCCCTCTCTGTCATTGATGATCCAAACCTGACACCCTAGTGAAGACCTATTCTCTAATAATCTTTCTTTGTCAATGATGATCCAAACCTGAAACCCTAATAAAGACCATCCAAAGAACACGAAGAAGATCAATCCTAATGAAGACCATTTCTGTCAGGTATTTTTTTTTTTTTTTACTTCACTGTGTTGTTCAATTTATTTTATTTTATTTTGTTGGAAATTGCTAAAATTGAAATTTTGCTTGCTTGCTTGAAATTGCTTCTATTTGAAATTTTGCTTGCTTGGTTGAAATTGTTCAATTTTATTTTTTATATTCTAGAAATTTTGCTTCTGTTTTTATTTTTTGGTGGTTTTTGGGTGAATTTTGCTTCTGTGTTTGGAAAGGTTGATGAGAAAGAGAGGGAGAGAGGAAATGGTTGGTTGAAACTGACTTGGCAGCTACCAAAGCTTGTGCCATATTTGACACAAGCTTTGGCATTTGCCAAAGGTAACAGCTACTAAAACTTACCATTGGAGGTGGCTTTCTATGAACTGCTACCATAATTTGGCAATAGTAGCTCTAATGGCAAGCCATTGAAGATGCTTTGAGTTGGTAAAATATATTATTAGATAGCAATAATATTAGAAGCACATAAATCATGTTTGTTTAGCTCTTTAGAGAGGGGAATTAGACTAATAATTCGAGAGATCTACCTAAAGAATGCGTGATTGGGGACATGAGTGAGGGGATTAACAATCCCCTTGAACTTGTAATCCCCCCATTGGTAGGACTACCAATCCCATATATATTTTTAAACAATTTTTAAGCAAAATTTATATTTTTTAGAACAAAAAAATTAATTATAATATTAAAAAATGCTAAAAATAAAAATATATTCACTCTGTTTGGTTTCAATTTTCATAATTCACTTTCAGAAAATTCTAATTTTTCATTTTTCATATTTTTTTGCTTTCACTGAATTTTTAAATATTTTAATCAAATTTTTTTTTTTTAAATTTTTAGACACACCTAATACAAATATACTTATAAAGTATCATATTTGTGAAAAAAAATCTTTAAAAAATTCACTAAATATCAAAAATATAAAAATTTAGTACATTTTCGTAATTTTGTGTATTTATTAATTTTTAAAATTATTTTTTTACAAATATTTTACTATTTAGATACATCTAAGTAAGGTGAATCTAAAAAAGTAAAAAAAAAATACTTAAAATTTTGAAAATATTCACTAAAAAATACGAAAAATAAAAATACTCAATTTTTAGAAAATTGAAACAAAACACATTGATTAATTTTATATATTAATATTATCTATAGTATTATTAATCTGGTGTGTACAAAAAAATATTCTTCATCCTACATCTCTAACCTATAACACTAAACTAAGGGGTTGTTTGGGGTATCCTAAATAAGTGTATTTTTTTGTTTTTTTAGACTAAAAAGTTGATGTTGAAAATATGAATGTTTGGGTTAACTTTTTGACTTTTTATGGAAAAATGTGTATTAAAAATTTGTATAAATTAATGTGTAGGGAAAAATTAGTATTGGGAGTTGTGCAGCCGTAATTTTTGACTTTTTGTGAATAATGATAAATTTTTAATTTTTTGAATAACTTTTTAACTTTTTGACTTTTTTTAGACTTTCCAAACCTGGCCTAAGGCCTGATTTGACATGTTGCAAATAATCCAAAAAGTTAAAAAATTACTAAAAAAGTTAAAAAGTTACCGTTATTCACTAAAAAAATAAAATAATAATTTTATACAAAAATTATTCCAACACATTCTGCTGTTCACAGACATTTGAAATGAACTTTATGGAAAAATTGCACAGGATTGGTTTACAAACAATAAGGTCCTGTTCGACCCGCGGGGCTCATCATGGGTCTCATTTTAATAATCTGTATCGTTCAATGTGTAGAACTCGTCGAGTACTATATGTTTACAAAAAATCACATTGATTGGATATCGCTAACTACATAATCAATCAGTTTTGTATAAAAAATGAATGGTGTTATAGTTAATGGTTGAAAAAAAACTAATCCGATCAGATAGTTATCGATATCCGATCAATGTGATTTTTTACAAGTATATAGTACTCGACGAGTTCTACACATTGAACAATTCAGATTATCAAAACGAGACCCGTGATGGCCCCCACGGGCCGAATAGTACCGTCCAATGAAATGCCCGAAAAGTAGGCAACCATTTCTTATGTCAAACTTCTCTGCTAGACAGGTCGGCCGTACTGCTACTCTCTTAAACTTCTCCTGTACACTTTCTCATATAATTTTTTAATACATATTTTTTCTTAAAAAAGTCAAAAAACTAACCCAAACATCCATATTTTTTTCCTCAACTTTTTAGTCGAAAAAGACAAAAAGTGCATTTATTTAGGACACCCTAAACAACCCCTAAGTTTCGTTTGGGATGTAAGTTAGCTTTTTGACTTTCTTAGCTTGGGGTTAAAAAGTCTTGTTTGCAATGGATTTTTTTGAGTTTTGTAAGAGAAAAAATGAAATAATTATAGTTTGAATGTGACATTTTTTGACCTGGGCTAAAAAACTTATTTTTTCTATTTGTAGCTATTTTAGCCCCACCCCACTCCACCCCAACCCAACCTATCATGCCAAACCAATGTTAATAATCTCCTAATTTGGGAATTTTGTCAAACAAAAAGTTATACCAAACTGACCCATATATAAATAAAAAGTAAAAAAAAAATATCATTTTCAAGTAGAGGACAATTTTGTCATTTTATTTTGAGAGCATCATTTTCAATGTAAAAAAGTCAAAAAAATAAAATAAAAAAACCAAACAAACAAAAAAGTGTCATATTAAAAAAGTTAAAAAAATTAAAAATCAACTAAAAAATTCATTGCCCAAACAAACTCTTAATTTCCTCCATCATATGAAACTAAACAAACAGTATGGCCATAAGATCAAATATAAATGTCTCGTGATGGGTGAGTATCATGAGGGTGAGTATCATGAGTCTTACATCATATGCGTCATAGATATTGTCTATTTTGTATTTGAGTCTTCTTAGCATTTAGACTTTTTCCATTGGATAGTGGAAGACTTTCTGAAAGGAAAAAAGTTATTCAAAATGGTTTTCTTTTATCATTTTGTCTTTATCTATTATATATACAATTTGTGTTATTTATTGTATTTTTATATTGTTTAAAGTTACTTTTGTATTCTTTTATTTATTTTTGTTTATTACCATTCTTATTTTACATTCACATGTAATTTGTGTAATTTGCTTTCCATAGAAACCACACTTTCCATTATAAAATGGGCTACCACTACCACCATCTCTACCACTTCCGTTCACTTGAATCATTTCCAAACTTGAACAAAGCTAACAACAATGGATGCTGTTAAAATTACAGGAGATATATACAGATCTTTTTTGCACGATGAAGAAACTCAGAAGAACACCCATTGGAGATATGGTGGCCCTCCCACCTATGATATTGTCAATCAGCTCTTTGAACAAGGCCGAACCAAGGTATTCTCTTCAGAAGAAACGTTTCTTCTCTCTCTCTCTCTGTCTCTCTCTCTAACTTCATTGGTTTGCAGGAATGGCCAAAAGGATCACTGGAAGAGACAGTTCAGAATGCTATAAAGTCGTGGGACATGGAAAGTCTCTCACAAGACTCGCATACAGGACTTGAAGACCGTAAACCCTGAGAAATTCAAGCTCATCGTTAATGGTAAAGCTAATAAAAAAGCCAGAGTTGTTCAATCTCTTCTTCTTTAATTTTTCTGTTGAGTTTAATTAAAGCACGTTAAGTAATCTTTGTGTATACATGATGATTTTTCAAATATCAGCCAATACGGAACAATATGTATTGAACTTTTGTCCTCTTGATACCAATATACCGATATTATCGGTTGATTCACACTTATATTAGCGGTTCACAGTCGACACACCTGATTCCGTTGCCATAAATATCTTTTTTGCAATGGATGATTTTAAATAACTAACGATTGTCACACTTCATGCAATTATACCCTGACAAATACCGACAATTGAAACTATGGTATGGTATACAACTCGGGTTTGTACAACCCTTATTTAAAAAATGTATTGACTCTATCTAAAGTTATGGATCTTATAGACCAATTAAGAGTTATGTTTTGTACGTACAAAACCGAACTCATAGGCTGGGGTGTCACATGAAATCGGATGAGGGGTTGTTGCTGTGTTTTTGGCACAGTAATAACTGTTGTGCCTAAAGTTGATTGTTTTGTGTTATGACTTTTTACAACTCTTGTTTAAAAATGTATTGACTCTATCTAAAGTTATGGATCCTATAGACCAATTAGGAGTTATGTTTTGTATGTACAAAACCGAACTCAAAGGCTGGGGTGTCACATGAAATCAGATGAGGGGTTGCTGCTGTGTCTCTAACATAATAGTAACTGTTGCGCTTAAGTTTTCGTTTGATGTTGACTTTTTTAGTTATTTTTTTGTATTAAGACTTTTTTAGCATCGTTTGGTTTGACTTTTTTGACTCTTGTGAAAGAAAAAAATGTAATGATTATGTTTTGTATGTGACATTTTGTCTTATTGGCTTATGTAGCCAATTTGGTTTTTTTGTGCTTTTTTTAGCAAAAAATGTAAAACCAAACGAAGCTTAAATTTGAGGCTTATTATGAACTTATTTTTATAATCCGAATCATTCATTTTGTAGGGTTCATCGAGTAATTCAAGCATGTAAAAAATCATATTAATCGGATATCGATAACTATATGATCGAATTACATTTATCATAATAAAAATAAGCAATAAGTTTTTCTTTTGAAAAATAATATAAAATATATGCAATCCGATCATGTAGCAATCGATGTCTGAACAATATGATTTATGATATGCATGAAGTACTCGACGAATTTTATAAAATGAACAGTTCAGATCATAAAAATAAGTCCATAATAAACTTCAAATTGAGATACAACAGTTACTACTGTGCCACCACATAGATCAAGGTAAAAGGGTTTATCATCAATCCGCCAATGGCTAAATTTAGGTGTAAATTGATACAATTAGAAGGAAAATTACAGAAATAAATTTAGGATTTGACCCTTATAATAAAATAAATCTTGAATTTTTAATATTCTTAATTTGAATCCTAATCTTTTGATTTATTTTTAATCTAAACCATCAATATATTTTCATTAAGTAAAATTGATGAAAAAAAAAATTTAACTATTAAACTCAATGTAATTGTACATAAATGTCTAAAATAATCTAATCAGATAGTTTCTACTACTGCAATATAGATTTGGGACAACACACTGAATATTACCATTATTACTAATATTTAGATATCATGAGATAGTAACATGATTAAATTCAATTAATTTTTCAAATGGAATATGTATATTACAACTTGATACGTGCAAAATAGTAATATATGGAATTTTTTTTAATATAAATTTAACAGGAAGAGAGGGAATATCAGCAGAAGAAGTTCTGAGGCTTGGGACCTACAATGCATTGTTAAAGGATGATCTACCAGAAGAGTTTAAGTATTACAAAGCAGAGGAAGAGAGCTTTGAATCGTCGCATGATGTTTTTCTATCAGTTTTTCCTCGTGGGTTTGCTTGGGAGGTGATAAGTGTTCATTCTGGACCACCTCTGATCGCTTTCAAGTTCAGGCATTGGGGCTTCTTTGAGGGTCCTTACAAAGGTCATGCTCCTACTGGTGAGATGGTTGAGTTCTGTGGAATGGGACTTCTCAAGGTACTCCTCTCTCTCTCTCTCAAGAACAATAAATTATCTAATAAATTTGGCCTATGATGACCAGCTTGTTCTCTCTAAAAAAAAAAATTGATAAATTATCTAATAAATTTGGCCTATGATGACTAGCTCGTTCTCTCTAAAAAAAAATGATAAATTGTCTAATAAGGTCAAGTTTGACAAGTTGAAAAAAAGTCAAAAAGTCAAAAAATTATTTAAAAAGTTAAAAAGTTATCACTATTCACCAAAAGTCAAAAATTACGGCTGCACAACTCTCAATCCTAATTTTTCTCTATATATTAATTTATACAATTTTTTTAATACACATTTTTCTATAAAAAGTCAAAAAATTAACCCAAACATCCATATTTTTTTTTCAATTTTTTAGTCTAAAAAGACAAAAAATATACTTATTTAAGACACTCCAAACAACCTCTAAATTTGACCTACGATGATCAGTTTATTTCTAAGATGATCGTGTGTCCCCTATTCTATTAGGTGACCATATATATGGTCATGAAGTAGGCCAGACTTACAGAGAACTTCTCCTTTAAAATTAAAAGAGTAGTGTTAAAGGAAATTACAAACTTTTGATCCAAAATGATATGGCAACTTTCAGATCTTATCTATCTGTTAATTTTACTATGTAGAGCCAACTTTTGAGTTCGTGCGTATGAGTATTTGACAAAATTGTCAAATCTAACTGATTTAAAAACACACTTTCTCCACACTCTTTCTCTCTCTAAGCTTTTCTCTCCTAGAGTTGTTTGAGTGAGTGTGCCACTTGGGAAGGGAAGGGGGGCTCCGGCTCCTCTCCGACCACCTCTCTCCTCTCCTCTCTTTTTTCTTCTATTCTCTGCAAAATAAATTTTGAGAGGTCTTTCTTTTCAATCTCTCTCTCTTTGTGAGGTGTTTCTTCCCCCTAGCGTAGATGTTTTTGAGTTTCTCCTCCTCTCCCCTCCCAGTCGAAGCTAGATCTACTATTTCTTGCCGCCACCACCACACCACAATCGGATCTACCACCTATTGCCTTTTCTCGCCGCAGAAACCACCACCACCACTACGCCGCGGCCACTACTCCACCAGATTTGATTTCTTCCTCCCTTAGATCTTTGTTTTGGTTTGCTTTTTGAGTTTTTATTTATTTTCTATTCGGTGTTTTGTATGTTTAGACTCCATGGGTGTGTTATTGGTAACTTTCCTTCTCTGGGGTGGAAGCTTTTGTGCTATCTCTGACTAGTCCTAGTGCTGATCTCTTATGATCACTTTTGCATTGCAGTACGGGTTATGATCTTGGATGATCATGTCTTTAAAACTATTATGGCTTTGCAAATATGCCTATTTGCTCATTTTTCCTTTGTTTAGAGTAAACTCTATTTGTGTAGGAATGAAGTCTGTTATAAGTGTCATTTGGCTTATCCTTAATGGATTTTACTCCCGTTCAAAAAAAAAAAATGATTTAAAAACAAAAAATCTAGTTTCTTTAAGGGTAGAATACCAATAGGTCTTAATAGTTAGACCTAATTTCTATCAAGTCTTATTGAAAGTTAGGTATAGTAAAATTATCGTTAAAAATAATTTTTTATGACAATTTTTTTGCATGTCGCTAAAAATTGATAATTAATGACTTTTTTTGGTAACGATTTTTATAAATTGTCACTAAAATTTAGAATTAGTGATTTTTTTTGTGACAATTTTTTTGAATTGTCACTAAAAGTCAAAAATTAGTGACAACTTTTTGTGACGATTTTTTTAAATTGTCGCTAAAACTTATGATTAATGACATTTTTTCTAACAAAATTTTCAAACTATCGCTGAAAATTAAGAATTAATGATTTTTTTTTATAATAGTATTTGATAAAAAATATTATTAATCATCACATGACCTATTGGATAATAAATCTATCTATTAAGACTTACACGTAAATACCTCTTACTTTTAAAATAAACTCGTCAATGTAATTTTTCTTTCGAGGATTGCTGCTACTTTATACTGAGATAAAATTTTGTATAAATTTCTTATTTGTAGATCATTTTTCAAATCGGAAACTAGAAAAGTACTTATCACACAATAAATGGTGATTATCCTTCCAAAAAAAAGAAAAAAATGTATGCGCTCATGTTTTATATGGGGTGCTACTTTCGGGTATTGCTAAATGCACTCGCGAAAAATTTGCACAAAACACTTTTTATTATGACAATCAACTTTATATAATTTGGTGATAAAAATTTAAAACAAAAATGAGATCAAATATACACAGATTAAGATGTGACTCCATTATTAGGCCATTTAAATTGTTGCTTAAAGTCCACAAGAAAATTTTAAATGAATCTTATTATTGAAAGTCTTAACTTTTCAAAAGTTCAGTTACATAAGACCACATATTGAAAATTAGTCTAAGGTCTCCGAAAATATTAGCCACTATTACAAAGTCATCATAGAATTTCAAGTTTGATTATGTTAACACAGTTGACAAAATATAGAAACAAAATACATCTAGACACTGGTTAAGACAATGAGAATCTCTATTTAAAGGAGGTCAATCACACTTTAAATTAAATTCATTACAGTGTTTAATAATAATAAAAAGAGAAATGTTTGGTAGTTTAAATTGAGTTGTTCTAAATTGCTCGAATCACTGTTCACTGATTGACCGGCCGGACGATTACTCCGAACGACCAGGTGAAATACTTGTCTACCGCGATTGTCACATTGTCGATCGTGGTTGCCAGCCCTTTTACCGGAAGACTGATTGATCGACCGGACAGACGACCGATAAGATTAAATTCTAATCATTCGGGACAAACTCAAATTCAATTTAGGCAGCACAACTCGAATAAAAATGTGTGTTCCATATCCTCATTTTATGTTACCTCTCTATGCAGGTTGATGAATCTCTAAAGGCAGAATATGTTGAACTTTACTTTGATGCAGTGGGGTTGTTTAGTGGGCTACTCAAGGGACCCGCAACTTTTGAATCTCAACCCGAGCAACTCGAATCATCTACTCGCTGCCCGTTTCAAAAATAAATTGACATGTTTGTTGCAGTTTATTTTTATTTTTTTTAATATTTTAAAATTTTGTACTAGACTATTTGTTGTCACTTCCGTTTACGGCTGATGTTTTAAATAAATAATTTAAATAAATACTGAAAAGATTGATAATTTAAAATAAGTTGCAAATATGCTTGGGGTAATATTTCATAATCTGTATAAATAAATAAATAAATTAAACTTGTTTGGTAAAAAAAGTGGACACATCACTTTTGTTACCAATAGGTCCAATTTTTGAAATTTATTACCTATTAAGTCCTATTGACAAATTTATCAAGTGATAAACTTATCAGTTTCTCTTATTTTTATGAATAAATTTAAAGAGATAAATTTAATAGTCTGGACCTATAGGTTAATAAGTCTAATTAATAATACTGATTGGTAACTGTCCCTTGGTAATTTACCCAAAAAAAATCTATCAGTCTTCTTAAGTAAACTTGTTTATATATAGGTCCTGACTGATAAATTTATCACTGTAAATTTATTCATAAAAATAAGAAAGACTGATAAATTCATCAATAGGATTTAATGGAGTTTCAAAAGTATGACCTATTGATAATTTACCTTTTTTTTTTTTGGATTTTTATTTCTTGTTGTGCAAATAAGATGCCCTTGAAAGTTATAATTAAGATTAAAAAAAAAAAAAGATGTATCTTTTTGTCCATGTGTATTGAAAGGCTTCAAATAAGTTAAGAAAGTTATAAATTATAGTTTATGAAAATCTCATTTTTTGGGTAAAAGAAACTGTAAAGGTCAAATAAATTAAAATAAAACCAAATGCTATTAATCAACTATTTTTTTAATTAGTATAATGATTCATCAACCGAATTTGAGGTCGTTGAATTATACTGGTCGGATGTCTTCTTGAACGATTGGTGTTACCTTGTCAACCGCGGTTGTTACCATTTTCAATCGCAGTTGTCACGCTTGTCTATCGGTGTGTCAACTAGCATCTGTCCGAATGACTGACCGAACAACTATCCAAACGACTGGCATGCACAAATTTAGATAATTCGGGCGAACCCAAATTCGATATCATAGATGTAACAATGCTGTTTTAATTAAATAATTGAATAAATTAATTTATAAGTTCTATCAAAACCGTCGAAATTCTATTCTTATCAACATTTTATTTGAAAAATTGGTTAAAAGTTGATTTTTTAATTTTTTTAAAAAAATATGTAATAAAAAAAAAGAATAATATAACCCAAAATAAATTAAAAACTAACTTTTGACATTTTATGTTGTTCCCAACAGAGGCTTAGCAGAATAAAGATGTATATGGGATTTGCTTGTGCTTTCAGTGAACATATTTGACCCAACCACTACAGGAAATATATGATTTAACGGCGTTTATTTAACGGCGTTTTTTTAAACGCCACTATTTTTAATATTTAACGACGTTTTATAAACGTCACATTTTATTTTTGATTAAAACGGTACCGTTTAGGTAATGAAGTCGTTTGAAAAGCGCCTTCAAATGTGTTTCAGTGTGTCTCTCTCTCTTCAAACACTCAAATCTCTCGCAACTTATTTGAATCTGAGAAACCCTAGAGCCTCAGAGAAACCGATCCCTCAAGTCTCTCACTCGCTCTCTGTATGTCTCTCTCTCTCTCTAAACCCTTCAGTTCCTTCAACTTGATTCAACCTTCTTCAGCTCGGTGATTCATCATTCGGTCGATCCAATCTCAGAATGATTTTGATTTCAAAGCTCCACCGCCACCGCCATCACCATCTGCATCTGCATCTGCATCGTCTACTAACCATATGCACGATTTCCATTTCGATTTCGATTTTGATTTCAATCTAATCTCAGTTTCGTCGATTCTTCTCTCTCTCGATCTCTGTCTGTGTCTCCCTCTCTCTCGATCTCTCAATCTCTCTGGATCTCTGTTTCTCTCGCACAATCTTATTCTCTACGTACACATTATCTGTACTTTTTTTTGGAAAATTTTTTTCTCCTAAAAATCTCTCTATACAAGTATATATATGAATTTATATATGTATCTCTATGTATTGATTGAATAATCATCCTTATCTGGACCTATTCCAGACAGTGGCTCGTTTTCACTATTCACTCCCATCAGGTTTCTTGTTAAAGAGAATGTTGTTCTGTAGTGTCCTTGAATGATTGATGTAAAATGCTATGCTAATTTTTTGTGTACCTTCTGCAGTTTTGCTAATAACATAAATCTATGTGGACCAGTTACTGGGAAATCCTGCCCTGGATCTCCACCATTTGCCCCTTCTCCATTTGTTCCACCATCAACAATCTCTTCTCCAAGTAATGTCTGTTATTGTGGCTGATACTGCTATTTATTGTTTGGCTCAATGAATTTTACTTTGGTTTTTCTTCCCATTTGGTCATCATGGACAAAGAAAACTTTTCCATGCTACTGTTATTTTCTGGAAGCAGTCTATTTACTGCACAGATCCATAATTAAGAATTTAGTTTGCCGATGTTACCTCAAAGTTGTGTGAGTTAATGCCTACTAGCTTTATTTGAAGTACCTAATAGTTAATAGGATTTAAAGTATGAGGTCCAATGTTTGGCTTGACTGGTAAGTTGAACCTTCTACCTCAAAGAATTCATTGCTTTCAATGTCTTATGAAAACTGATACTGCATTGACATTCTTACTTGATAAGGGAAAGGACAACTTTTTTATTTTTATATTTGTAGTTTTCCTAACTTGATGTAAAATGTTCGTAGATAGCTATTTTAGATTAATTGCTTGACTCTGTGGCTGCTGATAAGTGTGTATTGAGATTGATTTGTTAGCTTTCTTAGTGAAGGGATTAGTTTTGTTGGTCATCCTGACAAAACCCGTAAACTTACTATCAAGAGGACCTTGACTTTTTGTTCTTGTTCTTGAACTAGGACAGCCCACGTTTATAGAAAATGAGTGTTTGCTGTTAATCTACTTTTGTGGTGGTTACATGCCAATTCCATATACAATTTATGAAATCATTTGATTTCTTCTTTTCTTTTTTCTCTTTTTTCCATTTTCATGTCAGGTTTGGGAAAGTATTATGCTGTATGTGCCAATGTAGAATCACAGGTAAAGATGCTTTCAGCTGCTAACACTACATTTCATTTGGTTTTAGCAAATAAAACTCTTAGTTTTAACCCCTCATTTGATACAAGAACTTTATCATCTTTCTTCTGCAGGTTGAGATTCAGTGCCTAACTCCAAGATCAAAAAGCAGGTTTGTTGTCTCACACGGGCTTTTTCTTTTTCCTTTATTTTTAGTGTGTGTGTTGTAAAAGTTTGTTGTTGTCTTTTTTCAGAGAAGAAAAACAGAGACACAAATATATTATACATCATCATTTGTGATATAATGTAGTGGTTTCCATGACAGAGACATGTCCAGCACCTTCCAGATGGTGCCAGGGCAGTTAATTGCATTTGTCTATCATATGATGAGTCATTCATTACATGAGAAAAGTCAAATTCATATTTATGTGTGAATGGTTTTTTTGCACAATGATTGTGGACTATCGTGAATTGTTTTGAATGTTTTTTTTTTGTATTTTTGTTTTGTTTGTTGGGTCAGTGGAAGCACCGAACAAGATAATTAGTCACTGGAATTTGGGAACAAAGTTGAATTTCAGTGGTGTTGATCCCTGCACCCAGAATGCAACCTGGGCTCCTGATTCTACCAATCCCCAAATTGCCTGCCACTGTGCTGGCACTACCTGCCATGTCACCAGATTGTCAGTTCCTCCCTCATCATTTTCTTTGTACTTCCTATATACATGGTGGTGTACACGATTTGGTTCGATTTGATTCTGAATCAAAATCGAATACTGATTTCAACAATTTTAGAAATTTTGGAATCAAATTGATCTGTTGGAACCTATAGAACCGAAAGGAGAAAACTTATTTGGTTTGGTTTGGTTTGATTCTCCAGTTATGGACAATTCAAAATTAATCAATTCTAGCAGCTCAATTTTAGTGCAAAATACATTTTTTAAAGTCACTACTTTCAACACAAAATACACTCAAAACAATTAATGAGCCAACTAAAAGGTTCATATATATATATATATACTCTCAAACTAAATATATACACTGAACGGTTCAGTTCAGAATAAGAACCGAGAGGGTCAAATCGTGAACTAAACCGTTCGTTACTGTTCTTTATTTTTTAAAACCAGAACCAAAGTGTTCCATCTTCCTAGACACTAAACTAGGCATACTTTTTAATCATTAATTTTATTTTTCCATGCCAATACTTTCTTAACAGTATGGTATAAAAAGTATGTTTTGATTTTCATCTGACTCAGGAAGATATATGCTCTTGACATTTCTGGTGAAATTCCCAATGAACTATTCATGTTAAAGGAACTGCAAAACTTGTAAGTGATCACTTTCTTAGAAACTCTTTTTTGGGTTTTTTTCAATTACTTTTATTTGATTGATTTACTGATCATATTTCCTGGTGCAGGAATTTGGCTCAAAATGTATTAAGTGGACCCATCCCACCTGAAATTGGACAGTTAACAAATATGAATTACCTGTAACTAACTGCCACTCCAACTTCCTACATCTTTCATGAATTTCCCAAATCGGGTTTCGAATCATCTATCCCCCTTCTGTCAAAGGGGGATAGATAGATGATGCGAAGCCCTAAAATTGAATCATTTTCACTATTTTTGATGTATTGAAAATTTTTTGGTGGCCTTAGGTGGACTGCTAAGTTGCCTGTATCGTTGAGCCGACTCTAAGGTAGCGGTTACTGTGGTCACCCCCAAATTTGGGCACTTGCCGGTCGCCGCTCCTACCTTTCTTGTCAAGGAAAAGAAGAAGAAGAAAGGCTCAGTAATAGATATCTCTTTTTATGATTGACCAAGTAAACAATTTTAATAATGCAATTAGATGAACTCACTCATTCCAATTGAGGACATATTTGTAAATTATATATTGGTCATCCCTTTTTTCTTTTTTGACAAAACAAACAGAGCGTTAATCGCATTCTATTTACCTGTTAAATCCTGAACTATCGGATAATAACCAGTAACATCATAATTTCAAAATGATCCTTCAGTTTTTGTGCCCCGCGATTCCAATCCAACACTACCACAGCTATTCTGGTATAACATTAACATAAGACAAACTCATATTGGTTATCCCTTGGAATACCATTAACTTAGTTTCATAGGAACAAACTTAGAACTCAGCACTCAGATGCAAGTTTGAGGGTGGGCTTTAGAATTAACATATGGCAGAGTTGGACTTTCTTTTCTTGATAAATGAATAAATATACAAAGAATTACTGTGGGTTTATTTTGATATATATTTTTTATGCAGGTTGATGTCAACCAGGTTAAAAAGCCCACAATGGTGCTTTAGTGGCTGGGAATGAATGCTCTCATTATTTATGCTTTGGGTGCTTGTGACCTCTTTCCAGCAGCTTTGCATGGTGTCTATTGGCGCTCACCAGAAAACAATCTTTTAATCATATTTTGGAGCAGTGGGGCAGGTTTGTAAATCTCCTTTGTTAGAAAAATATTCTTCAGTGCTTAATGCAATGACTGAGATGAGTTTTTTCATGATATGATTGAGAATCAATCAAATGATCATATTCAGTAATCTCACAAAAGTAGTAGTTAAAAAAAAAAAAAAAAAGAAAAAAAAAGAAAAGAAAAACTATTGCGGCGTTTTACAAAACGCCATTGTAGTTATTTTTTGAACATAACAAAAAGCTATTACGGCGTTTTTGAAGTGTCGCTGAATGCCTGTGTGACGTCATTTTACCGTTGGCTGTCACATTTAGCGGCGTTTATAAAAACGCCGCCTATGCTAATTTTACGACGTTTTTAAAGCGTCTTAAACTTACAGCGACGGCCGCGTCCTCGGCGTTTGGTGGTAAGCGTCACTGAAGGAATTAGCGGCGTTTTTCAGACATATAGCGGCGTTTTAAAAACGCCACTAAAAATCATTTTTCTAGCAGTGAACTAACAAGAAATTTGCACGGTTAATTATAAATAATAAAAAAAAGATTTTATGCATTTTTCACTTTAAACTATAGTATTTCAATTTTGACAAATCAGATCTTGGAGTTTCATCCGTATTTCAATTTGTTCCATCCATCCATCTCTGTCTGTGTAAAGTAACGGAAGGGGTTTAAAGTAACAAAATACTGGGATTTAAAATGAAAACATGTGAAACCTTAAAGTTTATTTTGTAATTAATCCTTTTGTTTTTAGTGATTTTAATTTTTAAAATAATGGTTTACTTACACCAAAAAAAAAAAAAAAAACAAAACAAAACACTCAAGATTTCATACATTTTTTACTTTAAACTTCAATATTTTTCACATTAAACTCCTCGTTACCTTACATGGATGGAGATTAACAGAAGAAACAAATTGAAATAAAATGGAATTTTTAGATTTAATTTGTCAAAATTAAAACTAAAAATTTTGAATTAAAAATACATAAAATTGATAAAAGCGTAAGTTCCAGAGCTCACTCCAGAGCTCACTTGAACACACAGATTGCAGAGCAGCACTCCAGCCCAAGCTCACAACAGCAGCAGCAGATTAAACTTCCTCATAATAATGATAACAGAACTAGTGGAATTGGTTAGCTTAGACATTTAGATATAGTTAGTTACAGAGAGGTAGATATAGTTAGTTAAGAGTTTGTTATAACAAACTCTTACCACTTGTATAAATACTTGTAACCAAGTTGTTATTGTATAAGAAAATTAGAGATCATTCTGATCTTTTTCATGGTATCAGAGCCATGAGCTCTCACGAGCATCAAAGTGCTTCAATGGAAAATTCTTCCTCCATTCCACAGAACCTTACTCTTCTACTTTCAAATTTCAATTCCTTCATAACTGTAAAGTTAGATTTTGCAAATTTTCTAATTTGGAAAAATCAAGTTCAAAATATCTTAAGAGCCACTGATCTTCTTGAGTTTGTTCTTGGACTAAAAGCTTGTCCAAACTCTGAAGTTCTTGATTCATTTGGAAAAACTGCAGCTAATCCAGAATTTCTTCAATGGAAGACAATGGATGCTCATCTACTCAGTTTTCTCACTGCTACACTGTCATCACCTGTATATGCTTCAGTGATTCAATATCAACACTGCTTTGAAGTTTGGCATGCTCTGGAAAAGCGATACACATCTCTCTCTCGTTCGCATATTCATCAATTAAAGAATAAATTGCAGTCTATTACGAAAAAAGGATTCACCATGACTGAATACCTGACTCAAATCAAAGAGATCTCAGACCAGCTTCGGCTTGCTTCATCAACAATTGACGATGAAGATCTTGTCCTCTTAACTTTGAATGGCTTACCAGAGGAGTATGATGCACTTAAAACAACCATACGTGCTCGAGTGGAATCCATTACAATGGATGATCTGTGTTCACTCTTGAGTTCTGAAGAAATTCATGTTGAAAACAAAGCCAGACTTGTTGTTTCTGCTTCTCCAGTAGCTTATGCTGCAACCAAAGGTTCTGAGATTTCACAGTCCTCTCCTCAATATTCGAAATCACATTTTACCAATCCTTCTAGTTACAGAGGTCGGGGTCAATTTCGTGGTTATAGAGGAGGGCGAAACAGAGGCGGACGGTTTTATAAGCCTCACAGGGGAAGGTCTACTTCCACCAACAACAATGGTTGTCAGATCTGTGGAGGTTATAATCATAGTGCCTTTGACTGTTGGTGGAGAATGGATCCTAACTTTCAACCTGTCAATTCCAATTCTTCCTCTCAATCTTCACCTCGAGGTGTGTCTCAACCACACGCATATTCTGTTACCAGTGCACCAACCACTTCCTCCTCTGCTTCGTCTACTCCTTGGTACATTGATTCTGCAGCTATAAACCACATCACTAATGATCTCGCAAATCTTCATCTGTATCAACCATATCAAGGTCAAGATCAAGTCACTGTAGGTAATGGTCAAACTGTTCCAATCCAGCACATTGGTAAGGGTTTATTACCTACTCCTCACTGCTCTTTTCGTCTCAATCATCTTCTTCATTCACCACATATTTCTTCAAATTTACTATCTGTTCATCAATTGGCCAAAGACAATAATTGTTCAGTTACTTTTGATGCTGATTCATATTTTATTCAGGACAAACATACGAGACAAATTCTTCATAAAGGACCTGCAGTGAATGGCTTATATCATTTTGGTGCATCACCATTTTCCTCTTTCTCTCAGGCTCATATTACTCAGTCACAAGTCTCTCTACCAGTTTGGCATCAGAGACTTGGTCATCCATCTCCTTTGAAATTTCATCATGTTGCTAAGCATTTACCTCATGTTTTTCGAAATAAAGAGTCCAAGAACTTTGTTTGTACTCCATGTAATGTTGCTAAAGTTCACAGGTTACCTTTTAAATTGTCTAGTACTACTGCTAGCCAACCATTTTCCCTTGTTCACTGTGATGTATGGGGGCCTTTTAATTCATCATCTACTAGTTACAAATACTACTTGTTGTTTGTGGATGACTTTACCAAATTTACATGGATCTATCCTCTTCATGCTAAAAGTGAAGTATTCTCCACTTTCTTACACTTCAAAACTTATGCTGAAAATCAGTTTTCTACTTCATTAAAAATTTTACGAACAGATAATGGCACTGAGTTTGTTAATAAACAAATGCATGATTATCTTGTTACTAATGGCATTCTTCATCCTCTTACCTGTTCTTATACTCCTGAACAAAACGGAGTGGCTGAGCGCAAGCATCAACACATTATTGAAACTGCAATTGCTTTGTTATATCAGTCCTCTGTTCCTCTTCAATTTTGGTTTGAAGCTATGGCTGCTGCAGTTTTTCTCATTAACAGGTTGCCTAGTTTGTCCCTTGGTCATAAATCTCCCTTTGAATTGCTCTTTCACACTTTACCTGATTATACATTCCTTAAAGTTTTTGGTTGTCAGTGTTTTCCATGGCTTCGGCCTTATGTAGCTCACAAATTGGCTCCTAGATCCACCCCATGCATATTTCTAGGCTACCACTCTACTATCAAAGGTTACCGGTGTTTGGACCCTATCTCAGGCAAGATCTATATCTCTAGACATGTCACTTTTAATGAATCCTATTTTCCATTCACTGCTCTTTCCTCCACTTCTTCTAGCTTGCCTTCCCTTCAATCTTTCTTCACTCCTGGTTCCATTTCTCCTGCTCCTATTGCTCCTTCTCCTACTTCTTCTCCTATTTCCTCCGTTTCAGTTCCTTCATTCTCTGTTCCTCCTCCTACCTTCACTCCCACTGTTTCACACCCATCATATTCTTCTGCTTCTGTGCCTACTCATGCCTCTCCTCTTAGTTCCTCTTCTCTCCATTCTTCTACTATTCCCATTGATTCCATTGCTATTCATCTTCCTCTTTCTTCACCTGCTGCTCCTCTCAATACTCACCCCATGATCACTCGGTCCAAAGCTTGTCACCTTACTACCTCCTCTTCTCTTGATCTCTCTACTACTGAGCCTCTCTCTACTCATCAGGCTTTATTGTCTCCCCTTTGGACTGCAGCAATGAATGCCGAATTTCAGGCCCTTCAGCAGCAACGCACATGGACTTTAGTTCCCTTACCTTCTAATAAAACAGCAATTGGTTGCAAATGGGTTTTCCGGATTAAGAAAAATTCTGATGGCACTATCGCTCGATACAAGGCTCGTTTGGTCGCCAAGGGCTACCTCCAGCAAGAAGGTGTTGATTATCAGGACACCTTCAGTCCTGTCGCTAAGCAACCAACCATCCGGATCTTATTATGCCTTGTGTTGCAGCGGAATTGGGTTCTCAAGCAGTTAGACATTTCAAATGCTTTTCTCCATGGCAAGTTGGATGAAGAAGTTTACATGACCCAGCCTCAAGGTTTCATTAATGCCTCTTCTCCTACACATGTCTGCAAACTTAAAAAAGCCTTGTATGGGCTCAAACAAGCTCCTCGAGCTTGGTATTCGACTTTCTCATCCTTTCTTATTACTCAAGGGTTTCATCACAGTCACTCCGACTCCTCTCTATTCATCCGCCAGACTTCTGCTCATCTCACCATCTTGCTTATCTATGTGGATGACATTTTAGTTACTGGTAGTGATTCTTCTGTTATTCAGTCTTTGCTCCATCACATGCATGTTGCTTTTTCCATGAAGGAGCTCGGTGATATCTCCTATTTTCTTGGAATTTCAGTTCTTTCCACCTCTCAGGGTTACTTTGTTTCCCAGCCAAAATATGCCACTGACTTACTTCATAAAGCTGGCATGCTGGAGTGTAAACCTTGTTCAACACCTATGGCCATTAAGCCTTCCTCCTCCACTTCTGATGATCTCCCTTACTCTCAGCCTCAGCTTTACAGGAGTCTAGTTGGTGCTCTTCAATACTTGACCATCACTCGCCCAGACATTTCATTGGCAGTCAATCATGCTTGCCAGCATATGCATGCGCCCACCATTGCACATTTTGCCCTGGTTAAACGCATTCTTCGCTATGTGAAAGGCACCTTCACTCATGGTCTTCGCTTTACTCCTGGGCCCTTTACTCTTCATGCCTTTACAGATGCTAATTGGGCTGGAGATTCTCTGGATCGCAGGTCTACTTCTGGGTTTTGTGTGTTTTTAGAACCCAACCTTATCTCTTGGTCTGCTAAAAAGCAGCCAACAGTTTCTCGCTCATCTACTGAGGCTGAATATCGGTCCATGGCTTCCACCACTGCTGAACTTGTCTGGTTACAACAGCTGCTCAAGGATCTTTGTCTTTCTTCTTCTATACCTCCTGTCCTTTGGTGTGATAACATTTCTGCCATGGCCTTGGCTTCTAACCCTGTTTTCCACTCCCGTTCGAAGCATATAGAAGTAGACTGTCATTTTATTCGCGAGCGTGTTGCCTCCAAGCACCTTTCTCTTGCTTACATCCCTACCTCTAACCAGGTCGCTGATATCTTCACTAAACCTTTAACTTCAGCCAGATTTCACTATCTCAAAGACAAACTTCTGGTGCTTCTACGCCCCATCTGTTTGCAGGGGAATGATAAAAGTGTAAGTTCCATAGCTCACTCCAGAGCTCACTTGAACACACAGATTGCAGAGCAGCACTTCAGCCTAAGCTCACAACAGCAGCAGCAGATTAAACTTCCTCATAATAATGATAACAGAACTAGTGGAATTGGTTAGCTTAGACATTTAGATATAGTTAGTTACAGAGAGGTAGATATAGTTAGTTAAGAGTTTGTTATAACAAACTCTTACCACTTGTATAAATACTTGTAACCAAGTTGTTATTGTATAAGAAAATTAGAGATCATTCTGGTATTTTTCAAAAATCTTAGAGGTTTTTTTTAATTAACTCGAAATTTAAAAAGTTGAAAGTTTCTTAGTATTATTAAAATAATGGGATTGGCTTCCCTACAATTAGCGATCGAATTGGAGGTTATTTTTTGATTCTTGGAGGTCCATCACGAGTCCTGTTTCGATAATCTGAATCGTTAATATGTAGAATTCATCGAGTACTATATGCCTGTAAAAAATCACTTTAATCGAATATCGATAGTTATTTTATCGGATTAGATTTCAATCAACCGTTTATTTTTTTATTGTTCATTTTTTTTAATATAAAACTTATTTAATCACATAACTATCAATATTTGATCAACCTGATTTTTTTATAAGTATATAATATTTAATAAATTTTACATTTTAAACCGTTCAAATTATTAAAAAAGGAACTATGATGGCCCCCTCCTAGACCAACAGCACTGTAAAGCCAAACCCTAAAACAATAACTTTATGATGTGACCATAATGGACCTTGATTTGAAGGCTAATTATTGCTTCGGAATATGCCCCAAATATACCATCGTCATTTTTATACAATTCTTACAAGAAACAAATATTGGAATACTATAAAATTACAATAAATAAATATAATTTGTGATAGAATAAAGTGGATCAAAGAAATCCCACTTTTTATTATTTATTTTTAAAGAGATTCAATCATTGTGCAACAATAAAAATTTAAAATATCCAATAGATATTAGGTTCTCTTGTAGTGTGCAGCCTTTTTAGGCTGCATATCGTATATATTTCTAGAAAAATGCTTGGAGCATTAATTAGTCCTCCCACTAATTAGGTGATAGTGGGTTTCGTCATTAATGATGTGATGTTTTGGTTTTGAAGTTGTATTTTTTTTTTTTTACTTTTTTAATGCATTAGTGCTATTAGTGGTGATGTTTTTAGTGGGATGAATCATTGCTGATATTTCTATTACAAAATATATAATTTTAAAATAAATTATATGAATAGTCTTTACAGTTTATATCACATATCAATTTAGTTTTTATTATTTTAATTTGTTCAATTTTATTCCTTAATTTAATAGATTGTGTCATTTTAATCTAATAAATAACGGTTGTTAAGTTTGGTGGACTAAAAGTCTACACAATATGTGAATTTGGTTCATGTAATTTACAAAATGTGTCAATTTGGTTCATGTTATTTTGATTTGTTCGATTTTGACAGAGACCAGATTGACACATTGTATAAACTACATGGATCAAAATGACACATAGTTTGACTTTCGTTCACCAAACTTAACAACCGTTATTTGTTAGACTAAAATGACACAACCCGTTAAATTAAAAGACAAAATCGAGCAAATTGAAACAATAGAGACCAAATTAACACATAGTATAAATTATATAAACTATTTGTATACCCATAATTTTATAACAAAATTTTATAACACTAATTACAAAATACATTACATAATACCGTTACAAATTAATGTAACAAAATGTCTAAAATTTTATGATTAATCTTACAAAAGTTTGTAACTTGGTTGTGATAATTTTTAGAATAATGTTTGGGACCCCCTTTTGGGGGTCACCCCCTCACCCCCTTTGCCACGTGACGGGTGGTGATTGGAGAAGCAGGAAAAAAAAGAAAAAGAAAAAGAAAATGTAACCAATGGGAGAGAGAGGGGGTCAAAGGGGGTGGGGAAAAAGGGGGGATGAATCATTGTTGTAATTTTTATTATGTCAATTTATAATAAAATTATATATTTTGAAGTTAATATTACAAATTTTTATAATAAAATTACACATTTTATGGTACTAAAGGAATATTTTCCTACATATTATGCTCTCTCTTTTGACTCCTAACTTATTTATATGTACTCATTTTTTAAATATTTTTCTAACAAAAATATTGCTGCTGTCAATTTATTAATGAGTTTTGCTATGCCTTCTCATTTCATTACTCACAATTACATTTTTAACAAGGTCACAAACAATTTTAAAAGTAAAAAAAAGAATTTAAAGAAAATTAATTGATTGATATTGTTTGTCATCCCATTAAAAATGTAATTGAGAGTAATAAAATAGGTGAATGAAACAATTTTTTTATTAATACATTATTCATTAGAGTGACTGGTTCAATGATTTAAATCATTAATTAGAATAGGGGTGTAGAGCCCAATATTGGGCCCCACTCCCCAAGCTCTCTGTTGGACTAAATTAAAGAAAGTGTTATAGGTGTCAAATTTTTTATTAAATAAATGATTAAATATTTTACATGGATGTGGGGTCTATAAAATTACGGATCTTATATCCATGTGAGATATTTAATCGTTTATTTGGTAGAAATTTTAATATCCCTAACATTGCCCATGAATTAAATGGTTGTGTCACGAGAAGTTAAACATATTATTAATTATGATATAATAATTATATTTATAAATTATAATGTATTTATAAAATGTTAATAAATGATGTAGGGTAAGATTTTAAGAATTTTTATATTTTTAGTTTTAATATTTGTGATATATTATTTATTAATTTTATTATTTTGAAATTAGATTTTGATTAGGATTTTAAATAGTTTAGAATTTTAGTTTCATATTCTCTTAGGTTTCCTTATTTGCGTTGATTTAAGTTTTTTTAATTTATTTTAGAATTACTTTTCGTATATGTATTAGGTTTAGTTTATTATAAATAAGTCTACAAGCATATGTAATTAAGGCATTCAATCAATAATATTAAGATATTTTCTCTTCCCTATGGATTCAAGGTTCTATTTTTCTCATAAATTCGAGAGCTCCTTTCGCCTACTAGAACGATTTCTAGTCACAGTGTATTCTGATGTGTCAATAAATCTCAAATAATCATATTATAAATTGTTTTGTCTTTCTTTTTTTAATTATTTTTATGGATCCAAATGTCTTATTCTAATGTGAATTACGTAAATGATCAAATACAAACACGCGTCTGTTATTTGTTGAAGGACAAATATGAATTTTTTTATAATATTGAAATTACTAAACGTAACACTTCAAAAAAAATAAAATAAAAATAGTATACTTTTTCCAAACATAACACTCTAATGTAACACACTAAAAAACTCTTTAGTGTATTTTTTCTAAACGTAACACTCTAATTAACACACTAAAAAAATTCTTAGTGTACTTTTTTCAAACATAATAACATAACATTTCAAAAAAAGTTCTTAATGTATTTTTTCTAAACATAACACTCCAATCAATTTAACACACAAAAACTCATTAGTGTATTTTTCTCAAATGTAACAATGTAACATTCCAAAAAAACCTCCTTAGTGTATTTTTTTTTCTAAACATAACACTCTAATTAATGTAATACACCAAAAAAAAAAAAAAAAAGAGTATACTTTTGCAAACACAACACACTAATATAACACTCCAATGTAATATTAAAAAATCACACTAACATAAATGTAGATCTCACTCTTAAAATCTAATCCTTCAGCCACCAATCTCCCCAAAAAGAATCTTTTATAACTCACATTTTCATTCTCATTCCAAAAATGAATTAGAAAATTGAAAAAATGAACGGTGCTATTTCGTTGCTCGAAATTTAGTGGCCTTAATGGCCCTAAATTTCCATATAAGGCAAAAAAAAAAAAACAAGGCAAAAAAAAAAAAGAAAAAAAAAACAAACTTATCCAAAAGGAAATTAGGGCCATTAGGGCCACTGTTTTTAGGGCCACAATTCATTTTCCAAAAACGAATTACAAAGAGGCATTCACTTAAACTCAAATAGCACCAAATCAAATAAATATAACTTTTCAAAATAAAAAGAACTAATTGATTCAAAAGAAAACTCTTAGAATTAAATGTATTAACATTCTCCCGTATAGGATTTATGAGTAAACTTTCCTTTATCATTTTATGTGAAATGAGAAGTGTTAGAGAGTCACAATTTAAACTCTTAAATCCATATATAATGATGTGATAAGGAAGATAAGACCTATACACTTGAGTGTGTGATAAATCAAATGTTAACATCTATCTTACAACATCATTGTGAATCAAATTGTGAAATTTTTTTTTGTGAGTCTTGAACATTTTACTAAATATTATCGTTGTAATATTATTGATCTATTATGGGGAATTTATTAGGAGATTTTCTTTCAAGTACTTATATCCTAATTAGTTCATAAAATATTCTTATATTCCAATATAAATCTTATTATTTGGATATTTGATTTATCAAATCCTAATTATCATATTTAAGGTATTTTATTGACAATTTGTAACCTTAAATATTTTTTGGACCCTTAGTAATTTAGTGATGTGAACATTTATATTTGACAGTATGAATATTCACATTGATAGTGTGAATGTTCACATTGCATGTGAATATTCACATCACGAAACATTCACAGTATCAACGTGAACATTAATGCGCGTTTCATCCTATTATTATGAGGGATATTTTAGTAATTATATCACTCATAAGATATTTATTGGAGCATAAAAAATAATTTGAACTAAGTGAAATATCAGTAGATGAAGAGAAATTTATGAATAAATGCTCCATCTATTATTCATCAACTCACGAGTAATATTAGAAACCCACGAAATCACTCACAGTCATTTGACAATAATTGCGCTTTATATCATTAAATATGCGAGTAATACTATTGCAGACCCCCAGTGGGGGTCGCACCCCCAGTGAAGTGGCGAGCCTCCACTGGCTGAAACTCAAAAAAAAAAAAATAAATAAAATAGTTTTTTTTTTGTCCAATCACGGCACGCCACCTCACTGGGGGTCGACCCCCAATGGGGGTCCGAAGCATTTTTCTTTATATCCATAAATTTACCCATAATGATGTGATATGAAAATTGAACTCACCATCATTAAATATGTAACAAATAAAAAATTGATACATATTCTCGTATCATTATAAATAAAATTACGAATACTTTTTTAGAATGATAAAACATGACAATAAACAAACTGGATAGTTATTGTTATAAGAGAGAATGGAAATATCAGTCTAATAAGACAAAACTTCACTAACATATATAGTCCCGTTTGGTAAGTGAGTTGGGTTTAGGTTAGCATTAAAAGAAAAAAAAAATTAAAATAAGTTAAATAAATTATTAAGATAAAATATTATATTCAAAACATAATTATTATACTTTTTTTTCTCACAAAAAAAATAAAGAGGTCAAAAAAACTAAAATATTCTTTCCAAATAAAATTAATTTAGCCAGGTTAAAACCAAATTAAAAAAGTTTGAATCCATAATTTATGGCTTTAGTAAGGGGTGTTTGGAAAGAAAAAGTTTCGCCTTTTTTGGTTAAAATATAAAAAGACAAAATATGTTAAAATAGCTAATAACATAAAATATCACATTAAATTTATAATCATTTCAATTTTTCTCTCATAAACATCACATCCAACTACAAAAAATTTAACTCTTTTCCCACACACAACTATTTTAACCTATTAAAATAGACAAAAATTAAAATATCCTACTAAAATACTCAACTTTCCAAACACTAACTCACAAATCGATAAAAAAATTATTTTTATTTATTTTTATTTTTAATTTTAGTACAAGACAATACCTATTAGTAATACATAGCAATACCGGGTAAATTACATTTTGTACCAAATCTCACTTTGGCCCCCCACACATGAAATTATGATAGTTAACTCCCTGCATTTCTAATCAAATCCCACTTTGCTTCCTACATATAAAATTGTAATAGTCAACCCCTACACTTTTGCTCAAATCTCACTTTGGTTCCTACACAAGTGTCGATATCTTTCTTCTGTTACTTTATTTTTAAATTTTTAATAAAATCCAATCATGTGACAAAAATGTGACTATGAAAAAGGTAAGAGAGAAAAATCATTTATGTTTCCCAGCAATACACTTTGTCTTATATAATAAGTACGTGAGAGTTATATAATATGTAACACCTCGAATAATACCACTTACGAAAATTATACGAAAACCTATTTTGAAATACCATAAACTAAATTAGTTAAATTGACATTTGAAAAATCATATGTGCTTTTATGATTGTATGCACTAAAATATAAATGTCAATTAATTTGGTTAAAAGTACCGGATAGTTTCACAAACTAAGAAATTGTCAAATTTCATATAGTTAAAAATAAAATTTTAATTTATAAAATTTTATATTCAATATTGATCTTGTTTGATATATTTCATTGTGTAAACTCCAGAAATATAAATTTTAATAAAAATAAATATATAAAATAAAAGTTATGCAATTTTTTTAGTTCTGAAACAATAAAATAAAAACAAATCTATATAAAAAAATAATAATAATAAAAAATAAAAGGTAATGAGTTAGGAGAAGTAATAGTGCTCCTGAGACATGGTCATGTGGTGCTTAGAAGAGTTGTGATTGGTAGAGAGTGTGAGGCTTAGCCTTCGTTTGGGAAGTGGGTTAGTTTTTTGACTTTTTGGTTATTTTAGCCTGGGGCTAAAAAGCCTGGTTTGGGAAGGACTTATTGACTTTTTGACTTTTTTGACTTTTTTTGTGAGAGAGAGGTATAATGATTATAGGTTAGATTTGATGTTTTGTTTTTTGTGTCTAAAATAACTTATTTTATTTTTTGTGGCTATTTTAGCGCCTAACCCACCAAAACCAACTTCCCAAACTATGCCTTGTAATTTTGTGTGACGGAATGGGGCACAATGTTTGATAATTAGTGGGTAATATTGTCATGCACTTGAAATACTTAATAATTTTTCTTAACACTTAATGAGTTGACACTTTTCAATTCCTTCCCTTTTATAGGGTAAAATAGTCAACTAGATAAGAATATTTTGAAAATGGGATCTCATTGATTAAAAACAATGAATCATAACTTATTGGTTAAAAACAATGAATCAAAAGTTGTTAGAACACCAACCTTATAAATGGAACTTTTGAGTAATTAAACTATTTAAGGATTAAAATCATATAATATTTTTCCTAAACTATAATCCCCCTCTCAACTTCTCCATGACTAATTTGTTTTCTTTGTTTTTTTTTTTTTTTTTGGGAAAACAAAGATCAATTTTCATTGTTTATGCTTATCCAGTAGAAGGCTATAGAGAAGATGTTGATCAAATCAAAGCTAAACATGAGGACCATGTAACAATACTAGAGTAATTAATTGATGGATGAAGAAGAGTCACACAATCAAGCTTATTTCATTGGCTTTCATTGTTTTTAATTATTTCATTTTATATAAAGTTGGTCTTCTTAAGCTTATCTACTAATTAAATTAAAAGTAGATGATGGGGAAGCAAAATATAAAAGAGTGAATTGTTGACTTTAGCTCTATATATATATATATATAATGTTTAGAAATTTAAATTGAGCACCTTTATTTTATTCCTAATGATGTGGAATGGATCTTATTCTTCACTCATTGTCCTACCTCTCTCTTAGGGGTGTAAATTTGACCTAACCCAGCTTACTCGGGCCAGGGTTTAGGCCTGCCCATGTCGGGTTGCGCTTGCTCCAAACAAAATTAGGGTTGGGTCAGGCCAACCCATGGGCAAATAAATTATGTCCAGGCCCAAGAGGTATTCAGGCCTAGGAGGGCTGGGTCTCAGGTCAGTTTTGAGTGGGCGTTGAGCGGGCTGATGGGCTGGGCCATAGGTCTGGCCCATCGGTCAAAGACTGGTCTTCAAAATGACGGCCTAGGCCCAGGGTCTCGGGCTAGATTTGGGACCTAGCCTAACCAGGCGGCAGACCATTTTTACGTCCCTACTCTTTCTATCTCTTTCTATTCTCTCGCTTCCACCTCATTAAAAATCAAAATAGGGATGATATATTAGAAAATGTGTCACCACTCATTTTTATATTGTTCTGGTTGTAAGGTAATACTAACAAAACAATCGCCTTAAGTCAAGGCCTCTTAAATTAAGTTTAACTTTATAGTATTAGTAGTTTAAGGAAAAGGTAAATTACATTGATTTTTTTTTTTTTTAAAGATTTATATAAAATATAGTAGGTTCTACTAGTTCACAATAATTACATTGAGATCCCTTGAGATTTTAATTTACATAACACTTAACTTATTTTTTATTAGTAATTCATTAGTTATATAGATAAAAAAAATTTACCATCTCTTTTATACTGAAATGTTTATTTTACCTTGTTTAGTTTTGTGTTTTTGCATTATTTACATTAGTTTCGATCTTTTTTTTGGGTGAGTATTAGTTTCGATCTTTTTAAACTTACGAAAAGAGATATCAGTGTAATTATACTAAAATTAAATTGAGAGAGAGAGGGATTTGGAGTTATGAACATGGACGGAACTAGGATTTTATTATTGTAGGGGCCAAAAGACATATATAAATTATATATATACACATAAAAAATTTAAATATCATAAAAATAATTTTTGGTAGAAAATAAAAAGAGAATACAATATGGGGAAAAAATAAGATATATATCATTTGTACTAAAAGACTATTTTATTTATAAAATAAAAAATATATGACATAGGCGGGCCCATAGGGACTTTTGACCCACAACTTAGAGCCTAATGCATAATTCAAACACTACAGCCCAACATTGTTGGAACCTAACGTTGCACCCAATGATACTTAAACACTTGCCAACAAAAGAACCAGCCACGTGGGTAGACAAAGATCCTGCAAAGTTATTGCACCACGCATCAACCATTAATGAGCTCCCATGCAGCATTTAATGCGATAACCCCTTCACGTCGAGGTAGAACAACTTCACCATGAACAAAGGCAAGCTAAAACGTAGGCTTTCGGCTAACATGACAGGTCGGCGTGGATAAGGAAATGATGAGCAAAGGATATAAGCAGGCTTCTAAGAAAAAAAAAAGGTTAAGTTCTTTATCTCCATCCTATCTCTACATTCCATCACTCTTTCTTCTCTAACTTGCTCGTCGGAGGGTTAGCTGGGGGACTCCCGTTCCCCGTTGAACTCTTGTGCAGGTTTCTCCGTTGGAAGGCGTGGATCAACCTGACCCTTTCCATCAAGAGCTAGCAGCATTATCAGTTGGCGCCGTCTGTGGGAAGCTTTTACTCCGTGTGACAATCGTGCTCATTGTTGCCGAAGACCTACTCTCGATAATTCCTCCTTGCCACCCACCAGGGTGGATGGCCATAACAAGATCCATGGTTTCTCAACACAACATTGCCGACCTCCAAGCCGACCCTCCTAACCTAAACAACCGCCCGCAGTATTTCACAGAACTCACCAATAGCATTAATCGCCTAGCCGAACAAAACTAAGCCCTAATCAACGCTTTGCTTCAACAAGACCTCCCTGTGCTTCCTCCACCACCACAAGATATCTCACCTAACCAAGAACAAACTCCGACCCATCCCTCCCAACAAGCCCACCCCTCCAACTTGTAGGGTTTGCGACCCCTACCCTAAGATATGAATCCACCACCTCGGGGTCTACGTCTGTCGGTCCAAGCACCTACTCCTGAGGGAGAGGCCAGTAGTGTCCAACATCCATTGCATTCTAGGGGTGACAACGTTCATATCTGGGATGCGGAGCTCCGAGCTATAAAACTCCAGCTTCAAGGAGTCATGCAAAACATACAGAATAAACCCTCCACAACAGCCAACTCACCGTCCGTTGCCTCCATCAGAGACAAACCCCTACCTCCAAAGTTCAAAATGCCCTCGATCGACTTTTTCGACGGTACAACGGACCTGGTCGACCACTTGGAGACTTACAGGACCTTAATGATCCTCCATTCTTTCCCTAATGAGATCATGTGTCGGGCTTTCCTCGTAACGCTCAAGGGTTCGGCTCGACTCTGGTTCAGTCAGCTACCGATGGACTCCATTTCTACTTTCCAGAACCTAAATGATTCATTTCTTAGCCATTTCATTGGTGCCCAGCGCCAATGGCACCCGGCGACTCAGCTCCTCAACATCCGTCAGGCGGAAGGGGAATCCCTGCGTAGCTTTGTCACTCGTTTCAACACCGAGGCCTTGCAGGTGGCAGAAAATGACGACAAGGTCATTCTCACGGCTTGATCTACGATCATTCGACTTCCTTTTTCGTTTCTCTAAAAACCCTCCGACCTCCATGGCAACCCTCCTCTCCAAAGCCCAAAAATATATAAACGCCGAAGATTCTCTAGCCGCTGACAAGATTCCACAACCAAAAACCCAACCCTTAGAGAGAAGAGAAAGGAATTTGAAACCAGAACCACCCAGTACACACAGCAAACACCTTAGTATACTGACCGACCTGCTCGAGCCAACTGGTCGGCATTTACCCGACCGCCCAGCCGGTTCGAACGATACACTCCCCTCAATTCCCCCACGGAACAAGTCTTGAACCAGATCTAACGAGATTATCCCCTTAAATGGCTATAACCATCGTAGTCTCCTTCCAACCGGCGAGACCAGTCCAAATACTGCCGTTTTCATCAGGACTACGGCCACAATACCGAGGAGTATGTTAACCTTAAAGACCAGGTCGAGAGCTTGATACACCAAGGGCGTCTCAGTTGGTTCACGGCAGCCTGCCCCCAGCAATGACCAAGGACTCAACCTACCAGAGGTATCCTTCGACGCACCCCTCTCCGACAACCAGCACAACCTAACCAAGGCAATGATCGACCCCCACCATAACCCTAAGCACAAAGAAACCTTGCCCCCCCGGTTGGAGAGATCAGAGTCATTGTCGATGGCCTTGCATGCAGAGAACCATTTCGTTCGGCCCGACGAGTAATACTCATAAAAATCAAGCAAGGCTCCGATAAAGAAGTCGCGACATTGGACCGCCCCTTCAAACACCCCAAGCAGTGGATGGAACCCATCACTTTTACAGAGGCCGATTGCACAGGCATTCGCTACCCTCATGACGACCCCCTCGTCATCTCTGCTCTTTTGTCTAATTACAAAGTCAGACAAGTGCTTGTCAACAACAACAGCTCTTCAGATATCATCTTCCTAAACGCCTATTGCCAGCTCAAGGTTGGGGAGAAAAGATTGTCCCCTCTCCAAACCCCATTGGTCGACTTCACGAGTGATCGGGTGACCTCCATAGGCTCCATTGATCTTTCTATTACCATCGGAGAGTATCTACGGCAGACCACCAAGTTACTCACTTTCCTTGTCGTCGATTGTCCTTTCGCTTATAACATCATCCTCGGCCGCACAACCCTTAACGCTTTTCAAGCTGTTACATCCACGTATCATCTGGCCATGAAGTTTCCTACCGACCTCGGGGTCGGCACCATGAGGGGAGAGCAAACTGTGGCCAAAGAATGCTACGTCGCTTCATTCAAAGAGGTCAAGCTGAAGGAGGCTATGATCATCGAGAGACTTGACGTTCGAGACAAAGATGAATTAGTCAGAGGGGAACCAGTGGAAGAACTTGTTGAAGTCCTCATCGACCCCACCAACCCAACAAAAACAGCCAAGATCGGCAGCTAACAATCTTCCCAAGCTAAGGCCGACCTCACAGCCCTCCTGACCGAGCACAATAATATATTCGCCTGGACCCATTTCGACATGCCGGGTATCGATCCCTCTTTCATCACGCATCGTCTTAGTATCGAGCCCCACTTCTGACCTTTCCGCCAGATGCAGCGTGTCTTTCACCCAGAACGCAATGCCCTTATCGCCTCAAAGGTAGACAAACTACTGAAGGCACGGTTCGTCAAGAACGTGGACTACCCCAGATGGTTGTCGAATGTGGTCCTGGTCCATAAAAACAACGGAAAATGACGACTTTGCATCGACTTCTCTGACGTTAACCGAGCTTGCCCCAAAGATAGTTATCCGCTCCCCCGTATAGATTTTCTTATCGACGCCACTGTCGGCCATCAGATGCTCAGTTTCATGGATGCCTTCTCCAGCTACAATCAAATTCTGATGCACTTGGCTGACCAAGAACACACCTCCTTCTCATTGATCGAGGAACTTACCACTATCATGTTATGCCATTCGGGTTGAAAAATATTGGAGCAACTTACCAACGTTTAGTCAATGCTGAATTTCATCACCAGATAGGTTGGAATATGGAAGTGTACGTTGATGGCATGCTTGTCAAGAGCAAACTCTCATCTGATCATCTGACAGACCTACGGGAGACTTTCGACACCCTATGCAAGGATCAAATGAAGCTGAATCCGGAGAAGTGCGCCTTCGACGTAGGATCTGGGAAATTCTTGGGTTTTATGGTCAGTCAGTGGGGTATCAAGGCCAACCCTGAAAAAATCAAGGCTCTAATAGCAATGCAGTCTCCCAGAACTGTCAAAGAGGTTCAACGGCTTACTAGCAGAGTTGCCGCCCTCAACCGTTTTATTTCCCATGCAACAGACAAGTGCCTCCGCTTTTTCAAAGTCCTTTGACAGGCCTTTGAATGGACTATCGAATCCAAAGAGGCCTTTCAACAATTGAAGCCGTGTATGGCCAACCCCCCTTACTCTCCTAGGGGCTCTCGGGCGAGACCCTCTTTCTCTACTTAACCGTGTCGAACACCGCAGTCAGTGCGGCCCTCATCAGGGAGGATGACTCAATACAGCGTCCGGTTTATTACATTAGCCGAGCTCTCAGAGGGGCAGACCAGAGCTACCCTCTACTGAAAAAAATGGCCCTTGCCTTAGTTATAGCCTCACGACGATTCCGACCTTATTTCCAAACTCACTCCATAGTGGTCCTCATTGACTAACCTTTGAAGAAAGTAATGCAACAACGAGAGTTGTCCGGCAGGCTTATGCAATGGTCTATCGAGCTCAGCTAATTTGAAATCTTTTACCGATCTCGAACAACGATCAAAGGACAGGCTATCGCCGATTTTATCTTGGAATTCACCAATCCCACCCTAACCATGCTCCTCCGCCTATGCAATTCAACACTGAGGCAGAAGATCCCCACTTCTGGACCCTCAATGTCGATGGATCATCTCGCGAAGAAGGCAGCGGGGTTGGTCTCATCCTCACCGCCCACGAGGGCGATTATTTCAAATGTGCTCTCCACTTTTTGTTCAACGCCAACAATAATGAGGCTGAATATGAGGCCTTAATCGCAGGTCTGCGCCTAGCTAGAGACATTGGTGTAAGCCATATCCAATTGTTCAGTGATTCTCAACTGATCATCGGACAGATTATGGGGGAATTCGACGCAAAAGAAGACACAATGTGAGTCTACAGGGATATTGCATTCTCCCTCATTCGCCTTTTCAACACTTTCCACATCAAACACATCCCTTAGTCAGAAAACTCCAAGGCAGATGAAATGGCCCAATTAACCTCGGCCGACCAATCAGACCTCAGCCACGGCATCCGTCTTGAATACCTGGCCCACCTCGCTACTTCGCCAATCCAGCAAAAGGTTTACTTCCTCTAAAACGAACCTATCCCATAGACGGCGGATATCCTTCTGTTCTTGACAAATGGGGAGTTGCCAAACGACAAACAGTAGGCCACCAAAGTCAAAGCCTGATCATCCAATTACATCCTCATCAGTGGCCTACTGTATAAACGTGGGTTTTCACGCCCATACCTCAGGTGCCTCAGTCCCGCTCACGCGACCTATGTGATGAGAGAAGTCCACGAGGGCGTATGTGGAAATCATTCAGGTGTCAAGTCGCTGGCATATAAAATCCTTCACACCGGCTACTGCTGGCCTATTCTCAACCAAGATGCCATAGAATTTGTGCTTAAGTGTGATAAATGCTAGCGCTTTGCCAGCATCCCCCATGCTTCACCTACAGAACTGATTACACTCAGCAGTCCCTACCCATTTGCCAAGTGGGACATCGACCTAGTAGGTCCATTTCCCATCGGTAGGGGCCAAACCAAGTTCGCTGTGGTCGCTATTGATTACTTCACTAAATGGGTGGGAGCGAAACCCCTCGTCACAATCACTAAACGGAACACAACCAGATTTATCTGGCAGTTAATCGTATGCCGATTTGAAATCTCTGAAGCCATCGTCTCAGAAAACGGCAAGCAATTCGACAATGCCAAGTTCAGGAAATTTTGTACAGAACTCCAAATTCAGCCATGTTTCTCTTCCCTAGGTCATCCCCAAGCCGATAGGCAAGTCAAGGTCACCAACCGCTCTCTCCTCAAGATCATCAAAACTAAGTTGGAATCCGCTAAGGGACTCTGGGCTGAGGTATTACCAAATGTACTCTGGGCCTATCGCACTACCACCCGAACCCCTACTGGGGAGATCCCCTTTCGCTTAACATACGGCGCTGAGGCGGTCATCCTAGTGGAAATCATCCTGCCGACCCCAAGGGTTTTGCACCCGGATCCAGAACTAACCTAAGACTTGCGTCGGGCTGACTTAGACCTGATTGAAGAGCTCCGAGAGACCACTGCTGTTAGACAGGCCTCATATCAACCAAAAATGAGAACACACTATAACCGCAAAGTCCGACTGAGGGAGTTCGTAGTTGGGGACCTAGTCTTGCGCGAGGCGACTCATGTGACCAAAAATCCCGCTGAGGGCAAGCTAGCAGCCAAATGGGAAGGGCCTTACGTTGTTAAAGCTAGACCTCGCCCAGGCACTTACCGACTCCAAGGCATGGAAGGCAGAGACCCCCCCCCATCCGTGGAACGTCGAGCACTTGAAGCGTTATTTCCAGTAAAATGGCATCTTGTACTTTTGTATTGATAAATTATTGTATGTTCTTTTTGACGACCTACACGCTTGTTCGTTTTTGTCCTTTCTATACGTGGTGTAAACTTGTGATCAACAGGCTATGCCTTAAATGCAAATGAATTTATATCTCCATTATCTGCGTTGTGTTTCAATAACAACTTGTTAACTAAAGCCTCAGCTAGACTGAGTTAATTATAGCCTTAGCCAGACTGAGCACGAAGAGCTCAGCCAGACTGGGTCAATTATAGCCTTAGCCAGATTGAGCACGAAGAGCTCAGGCAGACTGAGTTAATTGAAGCCTCAACCAGACTGAGCACGAAGAGCTCAGACAGACTGAGTTAATTGAAGCCTAATCCAGACTGAGCATGAAGAGCTCAGCCAGACTGAGTTAATTGAAGCCTCAGCCAGACTGAGTACAAAGAGCTCAGCCAGATTGAGTTAATTAAAGCCTCAGCCAGACTGAGCACGAAGAGCTCAGCTAGTCTGAGTTAACTCAAGCCTCAGCCAGACTGAGTCGATTAAAACTTCAACATGGTAGAGCCTTCCCAGTCTTAGTCAGGGCTCGAATGAAGAATTCGGCTAGTCCATTTTCATAATTTAATATTACGGCATGGTTACCATACTTAGTTAAAATCCAAGTCCATATTACAACATTTTCAACATTTTCAGTAGTTGTATAAGCCAAACTTTCATTTTTAACATTTTTAACATTTTCATGTCTGCCTATTTTAAACATTTTTTAGATCATTCTTTTCTCACAAGTTAGCCTGGTTGCCCATTTTTACACTTTTTACAACACAATTTACTAGTAAGTTTCACAATTCACGCACAAGTCTTACTTTCACACTCATTTTTCATTGAATTCTGCTCAGCCTTTACAACTCAAAAGAAATAACGACAACAATAATACAAAAGAAAACTCGTTGTTTTATTCACAAACTTAAGCTTTCATACAATTCGCTACAGAAATTACATAAACAAAACAAACAAAACAACAAAAGTAAAATTTTTACACTTAGTTACACATATCACTCTTCCTCGCTGGAGGCAAGATCTTCCTTTTCAATGCCCTCGTCCAGGGGGGTCTGGGCGACATCGTCTTTGCCTTCCTTTACGAGGCTGAAGTCCACATCTGGGAACAGCTCATGCGCCTTATGCTTGAAGGTCATCCAGCCGCTGTCCCAGAACTCACTCATTTCATGTTTGTAGAAGTCAGACCGTTGGAAGCTCTAGATCACTTCCCCTTATTTGCCAAACTGCTGGCGACAGCGGCATCTATGGCCATTTGGAAGTCGGCGGACCCCTTGAATTGCTCTACGACCGCCATACACAAGTCGGGGTACGTCGCCCTCTCAGATGCCAATTTCGCCCTCTCCTCCGCCAGGGCCTTCTCCAATGCCGCGATCTGACCATCGACCTCTTCCTTGTCCTTGACCGCCTGGTCTCGTAGATCTTTGTTGCTGGTCATGGCCTCCTCCCACCTCTCGTTGGCAGTGGTGCAGGCTTGTTGGACCTCCTCTAGTTTCCTCTTCTCGCCCGTCAACTCGAACTCTAGCAATATCGCCTTGTGGCGCTCCGTTTCCAGCTCTGATTTGGTTGCGAGGAGCTCGACACTAGCTCGCTCCGCTGAGTAGCTTTGCACCAGTGCCAATACCTCTATGTTCTTCGCCCTTTGCGCATACTCCAACCCCTTGGCGCATGCACTCTGAGTGGCTTTCCTCCACGCCGCTATCTCAACCCTTAGGTTCTGCAGCTGCAACTTTGCCTCTACCAACTGGGTTCTCAGCGGCTCTACTTCCATCTTAGCGCGTGCTGCCTTATTCATCAAGGCAGTCGCCAGGGTCGCTACCTCCATCTGGGCTGAGCACAACCCTCTTAGGAGGTTGGCCTCCGTCAACCGCGTCATCGACCGCATGGTCGTATCCTCCACCACTCTAACCAGGCGGTCGGCTGCGACCTTGGTTTCCTCCCTTCTGCCGAGTGACCTGCCAGCGTGTGCACATGGTACAACGTGGTCACCAGCGTGACACTCATCTCTGGCTTACAGATCCCAGTCTTCCCTTCGCTGGGACTTATGGTTACTTGTGATGCAGGTGCCACCGTCGACACCATAGGGGCACTTGGGCCCAAGGGCTTTTTTTGTACTTGGGCACTTGGACCCTTGTCTTCCTTCGCCACTTGGGCAGTCTCCTTCGCCTCTTTTGGAGCTGCCTCCACCCTTCCCTACTTCGTCTTCCCCACCATAGTAGCATCCTCATCCCCAACCTTCATCTTTTTTAAGACAGGGGCGTCTTTTCCCCACTCTCTACTCGCCCTCTTCTTCCTTCACTTCTTCAACACTTCTTCCACCTTTTGCTTACCCCTCTCCTTCAGCGGGTCTACTGGGGGTAGCAGTGGGGCAAAGCCAGTTAAGTCTTTGTCACCCAGCGGTTTGGGACGCGGTCGGACCCGCTCCCTCATCACCAGTTTAAGGGCAAGCCCCAATTGTGTCTCCTTATACTTGTCCGCTTTGGAGAACAATCTCCTGTCCTCTGCCTCCTCCGCTTTCCTCTGCGCCTCCAATTCCTCCCTCGCCGGAGCCTCCTCTGTCTACTACGGTCCCAGTCTCAGGGCAAACAAGGTTGAATGAAGGATTAGCTCATCCCATTTCACCTCCTTCTTCTCCCTCCACTCCTTCACCTTCTTCACCTTGTTTTCGGCTGCCACATCTAACTTTGGCTCCACCGATTTTGTGGGGACTTTCCATGTTGTGCAAACTCCCCTCTCACTGTTCACTAATACGAAAAATCGTCTCGGTCTCCACCTCTTCACCGAAGACAGTAAGCCTGCCACTAGACCCCAGCCTGCCACTGCCTATAAGGTCATTCATGTCTCCCGTTAACCTGAGGCCTTATAGCAGGAGAAGAATTCCCCCACCATCATTTCTGCCCCTCCGGTATCCTGCAGCCGGGCGCTCACACAAGCCGTTAGTATTTTCCAGGTGTTCGGCATCAACTGCCATGGCGCCACCTCCAGTTTGTTCAGAACGTCCACCACTACTTGGGGGAGTGGTAGCCTCAGCACCCCCCCCCGACAACGCCTCCTCGTACAGCGTGAACCCCACCGTTCATGCATCCAACGCTCTCTCCTTCGATGTGGGCAGCATCAGCTCTATCTCTGAGGGGATTTGGTAGTTCCTCCGTACCTCCTTCAACTCCTCCGCCGTAAACGTGGACTTGTCGGCCTTGGTATGCCAGTGGTCCGGCTCCGCTTGGCTAATTGGCTTAGCAGCTACGATCATCATTGTCAGACGAGCCCGCGCTGTTTGACCAGCTTCCCTCTTCTCCCTCTGCTCCACTCGATACTGTTCCACCAACTCCACCGCGTCGTCGTCTCCCAACAAGTCAAGCCTCATGGCTGGCACTTCATCTCGGGCCATCTCTCCTACGTGTCTATGTATTGCTTCAGCCACTGGCACAAGGAAGTTCGCAAAGTGTTGCAGAGGCGTGTCACACGAGACAAATGAGTTCACTTCAGCAATGTGTTGGTCTTTTGCAATAAGATAGGTAAAACGAATGACTCCAAATGCCCATGGTTTGCCTATATTCCAAGGGTCAAGATTCAATTTCGCCAGCTTGAAAATTTTTAAAAAATTTCCGCTCCCGCCTCTTCAATGCCCTATATTAGCCTACCCCTTCATTTCCTACTAACACATCACTTTCCCTATTATGGGATTGTGCTACGTGTACGACCATGATCCACTACTCTCTTCCCCTTCCCTGTCTATTCCACTTCACATCATCACGTGCCACACCGCGCCTTGATCCCCGCGCGCCGCCATTTCCCCTTCTCACTCGGTCACCCTTCGTGATCGGCCCTCCTCGCAGTTGGTCTTCCCACTCAATCACCCTTCCAGGTCAGCCCTTCTCGCAGTCTGTCTTCCCACTCGGTCACCCTTCACGGTCGGCCCTCCTCGCAGTCGGTCTTCCCACTTGGTCACCCTTCACGGTCAGTCCTTTCGCAGTCGGTTTTCTCACTCAGTCACCCTTCTCGGTCGGCCCTCTTCGCTGCCGGTCTTCCCACTCAGTCACCCTTCACAGTCGGCCCTCCTTGCAGTCGATCTTTCCACTCGGTCACCCTTCACGGTCGGCCCTCTCACAGTCGATTTTCCCACTCGGTCACCCTTCCCAGTCAGCCCTCCTCACAGTCAGTCTTCCCACTCGGTCACTCTTTATAGTCGGCCCTCCTCGCAGTCGATCTTTCTACTCGGTGACCCTTCACGGTCGGCCCTCCTTGCAGGAGATCTTTCCACTCGGTGACCCTTCACGGTCAGCCCTCCTCACGGTCGGTCTTCCTACTCGGCCACCCTTCGCGGTAGGCCCTCTTCTTAGTCTGCCTTCGTAGTCGGCCCACTTCACAGTCGCTCTTCTCTCCATCGACCCCTCGCAACCCCCATCTTCTTTCTTATTCCCTTCGTTGGACTGACGTTGCACTTGGGAATGGGGGACTACTGACATAGGTAGGCCCATAGGGACTTTTGGCCCACCACTTAGAGCCCAATGCATAACTCAAACACTAAAGCCCAACATTGTTAGAACCCAACGTTGCACCAAGGACCAATGATACTTAAACACTTGCCAACAGAAGAACCAGCCACATGGGTAGACAAAGATCCTACAAAGTTATTGCACCACGCATTAACCATTAATGAGCTCCCCTAGAGCATTTAATGCGATAACCCCTTTACGTCGAGGTAGAACGACTTCACTATGAACAAGGCAAGCTAAAACGTAGGCTTTCGACCAACATGACAGGTTAGAATGAATAAAGAAATGATGAGCAAAGGATATAAGCAAGCTTCTAAGACAAAAAGAAGGTTAAGTTCATCTCCATCCTATCTCTACATTCCATCACTCTCTCTTCTCTAACTTGCTCGTCGGAGGGTTCGCTGGGTGACTCCAGTTCCCCGTTGAACTCTTGTGCAGGTTTTTCCATGGGCCCAATAATCGGACAACGATTTGAGAGGCGTGGATCTACCCGACCCGTTCCATCAGGAGCTAGCAGCATTATCAATATATATATATATACATATTTAGAAGTATCATGAGAAACATAATTTTTCACAAAACTAGGACCCTCCATAATCTTCTATTAAAGCATAGACTAGTGCGAGAGGGGGTTGGAGTTGTGCATAGTGCAAGCGAGGTTCATTTCTGTAGGGGCTGGTGTGGGCCTGAAATTATGAATTTTACTTGAGGCGGACATCAAGACTTACAACAATGGGCCAAAAAATCACAGGTGACCCAAAAAAAAGCCAAAAAAAAGAAAAAAGAAAAAAAAGGCTTCATAATTATAAAAAAAAAAAAATAGAACTCATTTTCTTAAGCTACATGTTAACAAAATTTATATAAAAAAAAATGGCAAATATGATATACGAAAACAAGTGGCAATTAACCAACAAGATTAAATAAAAAAAAAAGTATTTAAAGTAAGATTTTAACACTAATATATATATTTATTTAAGATAATGTATTTATGTTGTCTATTTTAGAGTTAATCTAATAAAAGTTCATAATAATGGGTCTATTTTTCAAAATGAAATTGAGTTAAAATCAAATATTTTTTATAAATAATTTCATTTAGTTGAGACTAGTTTTATGAAATTTAACTTATGGGAAAAAAATTTAATTTTGCCATACACTTTAATTAAGAGTGAAAATTTTGACATGACATGTTAATAAGACAAACTAAATATGGACAAAAAATAACATGATATGATCACACGAAAAAATAAACATATTGAATTAACGTTGAGGTAATTCTAATCAAACTCAAAAATAAAACAACATGAAAATGACTAACACGAAATGATACACATCCCTATTCTTAACCCTTCCAACACCACCCACTGTTCATCACCACCACATTCAACCACCCAACCAAGGATGGAGCCGGAAAATATGTTTATAGGGGTTAAAATAAGTATAAAAAAGACAATTCTCAGCAAAAGATTTTCAACGTTACGTGATTTGAAAGTGTCAAATGATTTTCAACGTTACGTGATTTGAAAGTGTCAAATGTGGACAACTTTATCTCGTATTGAAAGATTGTTTTTGTGATTCGAACTATAGACACCTAAAATCAAATCAACACAACTTATGATATTATATAATATAATTGGGGATCATTCCCTATTCATTGCAAGATAGCTTTTGAAATAAATGAGTAATTGAAGTTGTTTTCAAAAAATTAGAGTGATCATTCCAAATACATTGAGCTTATTTGGGATGTGGGTTGGCTTTTTGGCTTTTTAACTTTTTGACTATTTTAGCCTGGAGCTAAAAAGTTTTGTTTGTGATTGGTTTTTTGACTTTTTTGAGAGAAAAAATGAAAAGATTATGGGTTAGATTTAACATTTTGTCCTATTTAGCTAAAATAGTCTATTTTGTCTTATATGATTATTTTAGCCTAAATGTTCTTCCCAAACAAGCTTATTGTAAAAATACTACTGAAATAGAGGTGAATAAAAGAAATTTTGAAATCTTAGGGGGGCAATTTTATGTACATATCATAATATTCTTAGAATTGATGGGTAATAATATAATTTTGAAGAATTTTGGGGGCCATGACCACCCCATAGGCCATGGCGCAGCTCCGTCCTTACACCCAACCTCCCACCAACGCTGTCCTTCGACCACCACCTTTCAAGGCCAACGACTATCTTTGGCTCTATATCAACTATGTTCAATCACCACCTCTCTTAACCAGCAGTCACCTCTCACTAGCGTTTTTGAGAGTAATCTCACGCCTCCAAGCCACACAACAAACAGTAACCCATTGTAGTAGTATCACTTGATCACGGCACAACAAGACTCACGGCCCAACATCACACAACATATCAGGGATCCAATTAAGACAAAACATTAAGTAGAACAGCAAAAGGTTAATTTTAATTTCAAATCAAGAACACATAAAAATAAATAAATGGGCTCAATTTTACCACTTGTGATTTGACTCATTTGTAGGTTACCTCTATATTTTAATAATAGGCAGCAAGCTTTAATTGTTTTGATACTTTGTTCAATTTCATTAATAATTATTCAAACTAACAAAAAGTGATTAACACGTTTGTTCTAACACAGTTGAAATCAAAATTCAAAATAGAAAGACGGGAATGACACTTCTTCATCTTCTTCTTTTTTTTTTTTTTTTTTTTTTTTATTATTATTATTATCGTAAATCCTAACTAAAGCCAATTATACACATTATGGTAAACATAATTATACTCATAATAAAATCAAATTAATTATACACATTATTATGCACATAACATAATATCTATTTAGTAATTTATATTTTTCAGTTAATTATACACATGATAAAAATTAAATTACAAATTAGTTGATATTATTTGACATGCATTATATAAGTGTACTTATTTAGATATGCGCACTTATTTGGATCACATTACCTCTCTATTTTTCTGCATGTCTTTTCATAAAAAATCAAAAAATATATTTATTTGGATCATCTCAAATATCTCATTAATTTAAGTTCAATTTAATTAATATTTGATTAAGTATAAAATTACATAAACATTTAGAAAAGAAAGAATATTTAACATATGAGAGAGAGTGGATAAGAATAGGAAGATACAGAGAGCCAATTTAGTCATATAATATTTATCATTAGCGATGTTAATATTACATTTTAATCCAAAAGTCGAGTGAAACTCTTTACCTATTGTTAAAATACATGGCGAAATAAATTTGGCTCAAACCATAATAGCTAAATGGAACAAAGATGTGGTTAGGTTACCTATCACTTAAAGAATAAAAAATCCAATGACATGCCGCCTATAATTACACAAATGATAAATATAAATTTTTCTATAAAAATTAGGGTGAATTATATTAACGGTTTCTCTGTAATTTGAAATTTATATTATTTTGGTTTTTAATTTTTTAATTATAATATTTAATCTTAAATTTTGAATCTCATTCCAAAGAAAGATAATTGAGAACATTATTGCTCCATTTCAAGAGTAAAATTGTTAATTTGATAAAATATAAACTAGTTTGACACAAATAACTATAAAAAATTTATTTTTAAATTTTAAAAAATTATTTCTACTCACTGAATATAAAATTATATAAAAATAATAAATATGGCACATTTTTATTTATTTTTTATTTTTTTATCAAATCAATTTTTAGTTTGTGTTTAGATGATGGTCATGTAATGGGTGGTTGTTTTTGTTGATATTTTTTTATGGTTATCATATAATATGGTTATTAGGTTTTTAATGTATAATAAAAATATGTAATATATGAAATATTTTTAGTTTTGAATTTTTGATTCAATGGAATGGTTTAATAATGACATTAAAATTGTTGTCATGTTTGACTTTTGAAAAAATAAAAACTAATTTAACTAAAATAAAAATTAAAAAAATTATTCAAAAAAAACTATTCTACCCTCCCAAAAGATAAAATTATATAAAAATAAGAAGTTTTTAATTTTTTTTTCACCAATTTAATTTTTAGTTTCTTAGAAAAATTTTCTAAAAATAAATTCTGAAAACCAAATTAAACAGAATTTTATAACAAAACAGGTTCTAAGATTATTCATTAAAAAAAGGCCATTATATTTCAAACAACATATAAGTTAACCAATACAAAATAAGTTGTATAACGACTTTGCCCTTCAAACGGAGCAACAATGCCTTCAATTGTCCTTATCTGGAACGAGATTCAAAATGCAAGATCAAATGTATTACAATTGAAAGGTCAATGACCAACGTGACACAACTCTCAGACTGTAGGCACTATTAGTGTAATTTGCCCTAAAAATTATAGTGAAATAACATTTTTTAAGGATAAATTACAAATGCACCTCCTGAGATTTGTTTAAAGTATAGATTGACCTCTGTGATTTCGAAAATTACAAATACCCCATTGTCAGAATTTTTATTTAACAGAATTAACTAAGAAAATGAAATTCATAATTGCTCTTCTATAAAATAATAAAATTACCTAAATTATTAATTGAAACATATTTATAACATTATTAAAAAATATTAATTGATTTCATAATTTATTAATAAAAGGGGTTTTTTTTTTAAGGTTCCTCGTATTAAGATTTTATAGCATAAATGACATTTAATATTTTCATAATGTCTAAGGTCCCTCAAGTTGATTCAGAGAAAATTAGTCTAGAGAAATTTTGTCCAGAGAAATTCTGGACTTCCAAATAATTTCTCCGGGTTCAACTCAGAGAAAATTCAAATTTCTCTGGGTTCAGTTTGACCAATTTTCAAACCAGAGAAAATTGATAAATTCTGGACTTCCAAAGCGCAGAGAAAATTGACTTCACCAATTTTACTCAATTAAAGGCAGAGAAAATTAAACAAATTTCTCTGCCCCCTGCCTCTCATAGACTCAACTTTCCAGAGAAATTTGTTTAATTTTCTCTGCCTTTACCCCTGCCTCTCATAGACTCAACTCTCCAGAGAAAATTTGAAAATTTCTCTAGTCTTCCCTTCTTTCCAGAGAAATTTTCCTTCTCTGGCTTTTAGAGAAATTTCCCTCTCTAGAGAAAATTTCTCTGGCCTTCCTAGCCTTCCATTCTCTCCAGATAAATTTCCCTTCTCTAAACCCAAAGAAATTCATTCAAACCAGATAAATTTCCCAAACCTAGAGAAATTCGCAAAGAGATGGTGTATATAACACGCAGCTCTGAAGAGACCAAAAGCTGGTTTTGAACAAAACCGTAGGCTGAAAAATCACCCACATGTATAGAACCAGATAAGAAGAGACTCTCTTGATGCTCCAAAACCTATTCAAATTCATCACCAAACAAATGGGTATTTCGATTTCTCACTTTTTCTGGTAATTTCAGTTTCGAAATCAGGACAATTTGCTCAAAAAATGTCGAAAGATAAATAGATTAGATTATTCGTAACGTGAGACAAATTATCACTACACACAAATGGGTGTTTCGATTTCTCACTTTTCTGACAATTTCAGTTTCAAAATTAGGACGATTTGCTCAGAAAATGTCAACAAAAAAAAAATGTTCATCAAGTGCTTGAATCGTAATGCGAGAAACCCAGGCCTAGAAGATGCTTCTGTTGCAGCTGAGAAGCAAGCAAGAAACAGAAGAAGACCACCAATTTTTCCTGCGGTTGTTACGATTCCAATATTGTCCGCATCGCTTCCAAGCCTCGAGATCTATATCACATTCCAGGTAATCTACACCTGCGTTGCCAGAGCTTCAATAGACATTGTTTCTAGTTACAGAATCCCTAACAAAGTTCTGAATCCTTCCCACTCCGATTCGCCGATCGTGACGCATGGCGGCAATAGAGAAGGGGAGGAAGAAGAAGTCGGCGTCGGAGGGATTGGTGGTGAGGAAGTGGGACTTGCCGAGGACTTTTTGAAGAAGGATTCGCTGGCGTAGTTGCCTCCTGGATCGCTGGAGACTGGGAGGAGGACGTTGGTGAAGGGATGGGATTTGTGGGTAGGGTAGACGAAGATCTTGAAGCTTTTGTTCATTTGGTTGTAGGGGAGAGAGAGAGAGAGTGGGCAAAGAGTCAAATTTCTCTGATATATGTTTAGGGACCTTAGATATCAAAAAATAATTTTGTGGATCTCTTCCATTATGAAAAGTGGGGGAGGGACCCTAGACTAATTTTTCCTTAATAAAATGGACGATTTGTTATAAAATTAGAAACCTCAATGGATGGAATGTAATTTTTCGAACTACAGGGGAGTGATTCGTATTATAATCAAACCTTAGGAGTGTATTTGTAATTTATCTTTTTTTAAATGATAAATTATAAATATACTCATGAGATTTTACTTAAAATACAGATTACTCCATGCAATTTTGAAAATTATAAATATTCCATAGTCAAAAAAATGTATTTAATAGAATTAATAAAAAAAATAAAATTTGTAACTACTTTTCTATACAACAATAAAATACTATAAATGATTAAATGAAATATATTTCTGATATCATTAAAAATTATTAATTAACTTAATAATTTATTAATAAAATGAGTCATTTGTTATGAAAACAGAAATTTAAAAAAGTAAAATATAATTTTTAAAATTATGAAAAACAACTCATATTTTAAATAAATTTTAGGGGAGGAAATGTTATAATTTACCATTTTTTAGAAGATGACATTAACTTCATTGCAGTGGGGGCCATCTATCTTATCTCCTATAATTAGCCAAACTTCCATTCAAGTTTCTATTGTTTCCCAAAACCAAAATAGAACCCCCAATCATTGTACTCACTTTCCATCCATGATTGCATGTTCCTACTGTATACTATTTATCAAGAAGCCTCTCTCTCTCTCTCTCTCTCAATGACCATGTCTGAAAACTCATCACCAACAGCATTATCAGAGACTCCATTCCCAACCAGTCCAAATGTTCAGTTAGTTTCAAAATCCTTATCCGACAGGCTTCTAGGCAAATACTTTGATGCTTCGGAGTTCGACTTCGATTACCAACAGAGTGGTCTATGGTCTCCTCCGGTTCCCCGGAGAGTGTTCTTGGACTCCCCCGGCAACATTTGCTCTGACGATGACATGCTCGCCAAACTAAACAATTTGAAGAAGAAAGTTCACTGGTTTACATGCCACACTTGTTGTTTCAATGTAAGAACTTGTTCCTATTCTCTATAAATTTATCAAAAAAAAAAAAATAATAATAATAATAATAATAATTACTCAGAATTTAAAATCTAAAGATATGATTCATTCTTATTGTGTAATTTCAATTATGGGTAGTTTTGGGGATATCTTTTTGGATTAGATAGCATTTTGAATCTGTATAATCTCATTCTATATACACAGATATGCATAGAATGTTTTAAATTTGATTTTTGGTGCTTTCAAGCTTGATATTTTTGGGTTAGATAGCATTTTGAATCTGTATAATCTCACTCTATATACACAGATATGCATAGTATGTTTTGAATTTGATTTTTGGTGCTTTTAAGCTTGATATGCTTTTTGTCTCTTTGCAGCCCTTTTGGTGCTATTGAAGGAAGTGTTTAGTGTGCCAATGTTGCTTCTCTTCATACGCTATTCAAAAGCATGTTTTGCCTACAAGCTACGTACTCAGAGTTTGTGTTTAGAAATGTATTTTGAAAAATCAAGATATCGTTTAGATTCATTATAGGTGTGAGTCTCGCCAAATGAGACTATCTAGATTACTCATGATATTTTGGATAAATTCTTAGATATAATATAATTCACATGTTGGAATATAGTGTGAAATTTTATGTCATGAGATTCTTTATCCCAAAATGTCACAGTTTCTTATCCCAATGAATCTCAACCATTGGATCATATTTTAAGATTAATTTATATCGAGATTTGCATATGATCCATTAATTGGGTGTATATTGAAATAGAAAGAAACGAGAATTTTGAGTCAAAGAATGACTCAATTTCACTCGAACTAGTAGGTCACAAAATTCACTTAAAAAAATACATGGGTGTATATAGTTAGCAGGGATCCTTTGTCGCAAAATCCCTCTCCACCATATGATGAGACCCAAAAACTCGTCTATGTCATAAAATGACTGCATTCGAATACAAGGTAGAGGAGATCCTGGACAGAAAATCTGATTTCATGTATGTTTTGTATTAATAGATGTATCGTGTACGTGTCTGTTTTCTTTCAATGAATGGGTGCATTCTCTCATTGTTCATTGATACTATGTTTCTTCTATCATCATTTCACAATCACAACATAATAATGAGCTTGTTTGGTGCAACTTGCAATGTAAAAGTATATATCAGAAACGCCTTTCTCCTTCTTCTCAATAATGAAATTATTTAATTTATTCTTTTTTCATAAATTGTAAACAGAAACTTCAACGGATTCTAAAATAGAAGTGAGAAAAATATAAGTAGAGCCAGCAAGCACCCAATCAGGGCCAACCATCTTTGAGTAAAGTAGTCCTTCAAGATTTGAACTGTTCTGCAAACATTCCTTGCTTTAGATAACAGAAAAGAATTTGCAGATTGGTTTGGTTCCCTTCCATACCAAAGCTAGACCTTTGCTTTTGATCCAACAGATAGGGACGTTGCATAACAGTTGATTTTTCTTGAATTGAAAATAAGTGGGACCCGTGGGTACTAGGTTCCAAATCTTCCAATCCTTCATACAGTGTTTGATTTTCCTTCTTTTTTTTTTTAATTTTTTTAATTTTTTATCTTTCTCTTCAAAACAAAGATCAATGATGAAAATTGGTTTAAAAATGAATACTATGAACACGGGTTTCAAGAATCAATATCATTTCGTGTTTGAATGGCCAAATATGTGCATATTTGTAATTTAAACACTGCGCAAAAATCGTAGACTGTTACATTTTATATATAAAAAATCAATAACAAAAAAAAAAGGAATTGATATTCATACTCAATTTTAGTCTGTCTCTTAGACTCTTGTGTTGAGGAAAGTTAAAAAGACCCAAAAAAAAAAAAAAAAAAAATAGTATGAGATGGTTAAAGTGTAATGCCAATATAAGTTTTCAAGAAAAAATTAGCGTACATTTTAGGGAGAATAAAAGCTAGATTGTTTCCATTTTCTTTTTGTTTTCTATTCTTTGGGGGGAAAAAAAAAAGCGTATGGAAAACTTATAGTAAATGATTTTCTAAAATTATTTGGATTTAAATTTTTTTTTAAAAAAACACAAATTTTATCCCACATTTTAAATTGTTGCTATGAATTTCAGAAAATTGTTTTCGCACAATAAAAAAATTAGAAGTAATTCAATCATTAGGTCACTTAATCTGTAGTCTAAGGCCTATAAAAAAAAAAACAAAAAATCTCAACAACCAAATATTTTATTGTCAAATGCGTAGTAGAATAAGATATCATTTTTAAATTTAGCCTAAAATCTCAAAAAATCTTGACAAAAAACAATATGAAGTTCATGAATGTTTTTAAACTTTTGATCATTCTTGTTCTCAAAAATATGAATTTTTTTTTACAAAAAAATAAAAACTAAACCAAATAAATCTAGGGCTATCATAGTACTTTTTTTAAAAAAAAATTAATCTTGGGTATTATTAAAAGGGCTCTTGACTACAAATTTTATTGACCGAGGCTAACCACAAGCTAGTACATGAATTTAACAGTGACCCATCAACAAACTTATGCATTAACTAACAGAAGGAATTTTCAGTCTCTCTTTTCTGCCAAAGCCAGAGATTTTTTTTTTTTAAGCCTGAAATACACTACACAACACAACTCTTATTTTTAAATTTCAAAGTCCGAATCTGATGAACTTGTCTTTTGTCTGTTCTAGATTGGATTAGATTCCCCCTTCCCTAGCTTTTTTACTTTTTTTAAATATATTTATTAATTTTAAAATAATGGTAGGGTGCAGTCTCTCTCTATTTTTTCTTTAATTTTGAATTAAAAGTGAATTTCTTACTTAATTATTTTTATTACAATTGGTAGGAAGAGAACAGAAAAAAGAAAATTGAATAGTATAGTGAAAAAAATCTAAATCAACGAGCCCAATAACTTCTAGATCAACAACGAAAGATAAGTCATATCTAAAATAATTTCCAACCATGAAGTACATACAAAAGTGTTGTTGAATAATTTTCTGTATACAGTGATCAAAACTGTTGCTTTAGGCTCCCAATTTTGGAAGGTCTCAGACTTTAACTCACTTTGTTTAAGGTCCTAAAATAATAATAATAATAATAATAAATAGACAAATACCCCTCATGTAAAATTCAAGAATTTTTTTAAAAATTTTTTTTATTGTCTTGAGATCCAAAAGAAATAAAAGAAAAATCTTTATTGAGAAATGTCTCCTATTACGAATATTGAAAACACATTTTTTAAAAAAGAATTTATTAAGAAATTCTTTTTTCTTTTTCTTTTTCTTTTTCTTTTTTTTTTCCAAAGATAGAAGTAAGCAACACCCATCTTCTATAAGAGGCCTAACTAACCATGACGGGGGAGCTGCTCCCCAAAGCAAATTACCCACCCCATAGACACCTTGCCGCCTAGCTAGAACATGGGCCACACGATTTATGAGGAAGTTTTAAGAATGGGCCAACAATAATCCAAACAAGCCGTAAGAATGGGCCAAGACTAACAAGCAAACTCACCAAACAAATATCTACCAAGCAAATATCACACCTTTATAAAAGGAAAGCAGGACATAGAAGGAAAGGGGCTTTCTAATCTCTACAACAACGTGACACTCCAAATGATTAATTAATTTTAATATTACGTTAATATCAACAATACATATATATATAATATGTTTAATTTAATAGTTATATGAGCAAAAATGTAATTTAACTAGGGAGCCATTTGTTGAATTCACCCCATGTGAAGGAGGTGATGCTCTTCCATGGGAACACACCTTGGTCAACAATGGAAGGCAACCAACCAAGTCAAGCTTGGTGGCCACCAACCATCTTGAAGAGTCAAGGATGGAGGCTGCCCAAAGGCTCTCCCACCTACTCCCTCACCTATAAATGGAGGTTGAGAGGAGAGAGCAAAATGTGAGCAAACCGTGAGACAACAAAGAGTGCGAGAGATGTGAGGCGGAGAGACCGTCACCCTCGGTGTGAGCGAGGGAGACGGGTGAGTGGCTGAGTGAGGAGAGTGTGAGCTCCTCCTCTATTGTAATCTTTCTGTAATCTCCTCATTGGTATAGTGATAACCGGTTACTCTCCCGTGGACGTAGGCATTGGGCCGAACCACGTAAAATATTGTGTCTCCTTGTGTGTGGGTGTGTTTTTCTGCTTGCAATGATTTCTATAAGGTCTTGGGCGGGATCCCAGATCCCAACAAGTGGTATCAGAGCCTCGTCGGTGGCGTTTCGGCACAAAAACAGCGTGTTGTCCGAAACTGCCCAGAAATCAAGTTGCTCGAAATCAGATTTTGAGCATACCAGGAGCAAGGGCTCGAGAAGAGGAGTCCAACCATATAAAGCAGACACCCAGATGAGCTTCCACGCGCCCTCACGCGCCGCCTGAAGAAGGCGCGTGAGGCCCAGTCTCGGCACGCGCCTCCACGCGCCGTGACGGCAGTCGGCGCGTCGGCCCAGTCTTAGGCACGCGCCACACGCGCGGCGAGAGGAAGAAGGTGACTGAGCAGACGCGCGTCCGTGACACGCGCCAGGCCCACGCGCACGCCATGTGGACCCACGTCAGCAGCGACGTGTCATAATTTCCGCCACGTGTCATCCACGTGGCAGCCACGTGTCTGCCACATCAGCGTGGTGTTGACCAGTCAACCAGAGGCGGAGGAAGGATCTAGTGCTTCGCGGCTACGGTGCAACCGCAGATCTGAGGCGTACAAAATGTTTTGGCTAGATCGAAGTCATTTGGAGTCCGTTTTTGGTGATCCAATAGTGGTTTCCGACGATTTGGAGTATTCCGGACACATCCGTACGGTCAGATTTTGGAGGCGGAGTTTCTGTAAAAAGAAGGCAGATTAGAGTGGCAGACGGGGTTAGGGACAGTGGACGGAATATTCTGTTGGAACACGGAATATTTCCTGAACTTCTGAAAATTGCAATTTGGCCCAACATTTTCAGAAAATTGTGGTGTGGCCCAGTTTTCGGGGATAGTTTTCAGTGAGGTCCCTGGAAATGCAGCGAAGGTTGGTTCTAGCTAAACGGACCGCTCCGGACGCAACCGCGAGGACAGAATAGTGAAATTCTGAACGGTTTGGAAAGATTGTCAAAACATGGGTGTTTGTCATCTTCAATACTCGAAGGAAGGTTGCCGGATATTGTGGAACGCTGCGGATTCACTGACGAGGTTAGAATGGGCAGATTCTGACCAGATTGGACAACCAGATACAGATTGAGATAGATCATTGAAGACCAGAGGAGATCAGGCTTGATCAAATGGCAGATCGAGGGAGATCAGGATTGGTCAGGGGCGATCAGAGGATTGCAGACATGATTATCTCAAGATCAAAGGTCTAGGAAAGTTCTGTCAAAAAGACACTGTCTAAGGAGACTGGTTCTTAAGTGGGACCGGTTGTGACCCCACCAGTCTTTCCTGGGAACTTTCCTGGTTGTTGAGGTATTCGGAGGATCTGGTTCAATCAAAAGAGAAGACCATTCATCGACGGATAGATGATTTGGCAACCAGTACAGGCTCAGGGAAATACTGTGGCTGTTGGAGCTACTGTATACGAGAAGGTACTAATGGTATGTGGACATGTAGAACAATAGTTGCAGAGGAGCATACTAAGCGCAGAAGTACAATTGCAGACGTGCAACAGTGCAAGGGTACGCTAGAGTGTCGTACAGAGGCGCGAGAAGAGTGTGCAGCAGCGGGTTGTTGACAGTTCACAGGAATTTCCAGACAGAGAAATTGAGACAGGTAAAACGCAAGAGTGCGTGGCAAGGAGTGGCAAGTCTTATTTCTCTATGGTGGTTTCTTTAGTTCCATGGCAGCAGATGATAGAGTTGATGCAGATCTCTCAAGCAAGCTTGACGCAGGGAGACCAGAAGCCATGGGTGCGAGCACTATGCACGGAGTTGCATAGTGGTAACTTATACAGACCGGTGGAAGTTGTCTTGACAGAAGGGCTAACTGTCAAACATCAGTACGGACAAGTGAGACAGAACCGAACATCAGGGATTGCAGCACAGACAACAAGCGTATGTGAAAACGCCAGGAGGTTGTTCAGAAGTGCAGAAGGGCAAAGGCTGGTTGTTCAGAAATAAGCTCCGAGCAAGGAAACTTGAGGATGTTGATGTGTCAAACTCTGAAGTTTTCTAGTTGCTCCAGTGTTCATCATGCAAGGAGTTGCATGATAGTCAAGGGCATCCAAGCAGGGGGTGCAGGACATCCAATCAGGGGGTGTCGGATATCTTGGTTGCGCAAGTTCAAGGATAGCAGGTATAGACATCCGAGACAGGAAGCATGGAAGAGATCTGTGGGAGATAGAAGCAGTGGCTCTCTCCAAATCAGAGAGTGGTGTGAGTTGAGTTGAGGATGTCGGATTCCCTCCTCCTCTTGTATCTCTGGTGTTTTATCTCTAGCTTCAGGGGATGCAGCGTCCCAGTGAAGAGATGCAGACTATGTTGAATTTGGGCGTGACAAGATTAGCAGCAGTGTATGCAGTGGATCACCTCACATGGGTTGAGGGGGTGATTTGTTGAATTCACCCCATGTGAAGGAGGTGATGCTCTTCCATGGGAACACACCTTGGTCAACAATGGAAGGCAACCAACCAAGTCAAGCTTGGTGGCCACCAACCATCTTGAAGAGTCAAGGATGGAGGTTGCCCAAAGGCTCTCCCACCTACTCCCTCACCTATAAATGGAGGTTGAGAGGAGAGAGCAAAATGTGAGCAAACCGTGAGACAACAAAGAGTGCGAGAGATGTGAGGCGGAGAGACCGTCACCCTCGGTGTGAGCGAGGGAGACGGGTGAGTGGCTGAGTGAGGAGAGTGTGAGCTCCTCCTCTATTGTAATCTTTCTGTAATCTCCTCATTGGTATAGTGATAACCGGTTACTCTCCCGTGGACGTAGGCATTGGGCCGAACCACGTAAAATATTGTGTCTCCTTGTGTGTGGGTGTGTTTTTCTGCTTGCAATGATTTCTATAAGGTCTTGGGCGGGATCCCAGATCCCAACAATTGTGTCCTATCAAAAAAATAGTATATAATTATTTTAAGAATTGGGTCAAAATAAAATTAAAACTAAAATTGGGCCAAAGTGCAATGAACCTAAAGCTAAGCAAAATTGAAGATAAGTATTAAGTCTCAGAAGACTTAGGGGTCGTTTGGCAATGTTGGTTTTTTGATTTTTTTGACTTTTTTAATCTGGGATTTTTTTGTTTATTTGGTTTTCTTGTTTGGCTTTTTTGACTTTTTTGCATTAGAATGACAAAATTGCCCTTAATTTGGAAATGATACTTTTTTAACTTTTTGTTTGTATATGGGTTAGTTTGGTAATTTTGCATTCTAAATCAAGTGTTTTGTCATTTTGTGATTTTGTGACTTTTTTTTTTTTTTTTTTGTTCTTATGGACTTATTTAGTCCCAACATGAAAACCAAACCAAGTCTTAGCCTAATGGATAAGAGCAACGTATCATTATCTGGCTGCTTCATGGATTGATGTCACGGCTTGCCTCAGTATAAACAAGGAACAAGGGCTGGTAAGTTGGAAGCAAGGAAAAAATAAGGGAGGTTAGATGCGGTAAACATGAGTAAAATTAGGGATCAATATTAAGATGGGTAATATTATATCTTGAGTTATCATAAAATATTTTATATATATCTTGAGTTACCATAAATTATTTTATGCAATTCATGTTTTATAAATTATATTATCGTTTCAATTATGTTAATTATTTTATGAATCCTATTTGCTTAAATTAAAATCCATGAATATGATTGTTTAAATTTTAGAAATTATTGGACAATGAGTATATAAACATTTATTTTTGTGAGAACCACTATCGGAGTCTCATGCCTTAGGGGACTTAAATAACAATTGGCCTATGATTGGTCACTTTGTGGCCTTCTGTTTGTCATGGATCCATTGACCTCTATTCTGACTTTTACTTCAGTGACCTCTATTATGATTTTCCTTCTGTATCGTGGTTATGACTATTCTATTTATATTTTGAAATTCATTTCTGCTATTCAAATTATTGATTAACTCTAATTAAATAAGGTATAATGTTTTAGCTAAAATAATTGTCCATGATAATTTTGTGCCCTACACTCTTAATATAAATTTCTCACTTTGCTATGTACTTATTGTTGTTGTCCCTTTTCAGGTGATGATATGTAAGGAAAAGTGGTAACGTCGTGTAGTAGGACTAGCACATGACTTAATGCGGACGTGTTATATTTTTGTAATAATTATTCAATCATCAATAAAATAAATAAAAGACCTGAGGAATGTTAAAAATTATTTAGTATTTCGATTATTTATTTACGTATTTAATTTCTCTACTACTTTATCTTGTCTCTGCCTGCGCCACTTAATTTGTTAAAATTAAAATTAATTAGCTAGTTGCAAATCCAACCCTAGGCACTCGGAGTTGGGTCGTGACAAACACAGCACACACAACACCCTTCATCTCTGCATCTTCTTTCTTTGATTCAAGTTGCTAACTTTATCATCAGAGTGTCTCTAGCCGACAACCCCGGTTGGGTGGTGCCGACCATGCTTATTTTTTCAGATTTACGAGCAAATTCATCTCATTGTTGGATTTCTACAATCCATGTGAGAAGATTTCCTGGGTCTCACAATTGGTGTCATCTGTGGGAATCGTGTGAAAGAGTTTACCGAAGTAAATATCAAACATGTTACTATAAGTAAAAATTTAACAACATTTTGATGGTTGAAGCATCACGAGCCACGGCTAGGTTTTGAATTTTCTCTCTGATTAAACTTATTTTAAAATTACTATAAAATCGATTATTGAATTGTATATACATCTGTGTACGCTTACAAACTCTATGAAAAATTTTGTGCCTGGTTAATCTTGATGAAAAGTTTTAAAATAAAACAGAGCTCATGGATTTACTTTTGCATCTTCATCTTCTCTCTCTAAAAATGGGTTTCACACGTGTGTTTGTGAGAGCCTTTTTTGGTCATTATAAAAAGGGTTGCTTGGCCAAACCCACCCTAAGATTATTTATTTATTGCCTCACATGACTTTATTTTAAAGTTGATTCTTGAGATATACATGTGTATGTGCTCACAATTAACAACAATTAAAAAATTATAATCTGTGGCTCAACAACTAAAACATAAATGGCTGAAGTCTCTGCTTCTCAATAATTTAAGAATTATATCTTTCTATGTTGTTTCGGAAATCACAACACCTGTTTGCATGCACGATCAGCAAATCACCGAAGCCATGCCGAGCATCACCCCGATTCTTCGCGTCATCGGCAAGACAAAAAGAAGTTGCAGATCGCAGGTTTTGGCAAATCAAAATGCAAGACGAGTTGTCGACCAAGCATTCGTATTGTTTCCAGGGAACTAATCTTTATCACTAACTTCCCGTAGGGCACTCTGGTGGATACAACCAATTCGGCAACAATATATATATATATATATATATGTATATCCCACTCGATGATAAATTGGGCAACGTGGTAGTACTTTGACTGGCCGATCAGTTATTTCGGCAAATTGAAAACCAGTGTCGAGACCCAAATGGCAACCCCACCGAAGTGATGCTCCGCCTAAAGAAGTTGTTCGGCGATGCCACTCCAATGAAATTGTTCGGCGGTAGCAAATAGCCGAACGACCAAGTTGCCAAACTCTCAGCAAAGCCGAAGACCACAATATTTTTGTCAGCAACTGTCACGCCCGAAGTTCGGCTAAGAATCCAATCACATAACCCATAATGTAAAATACTCAAATTAAATCCTTAATTGTCATAATGCCAAAATTCATAAAAATAAATAGTTTTTATATGAAAATGTCTATCAAGTCCACTAATTTAATCTACTAACAAAAGAATAATCCAAGTACTTAAATCAAGGTCATACTCTCGGTACTCCCACATGTAAAAAAATCCCGCGCAGCTCTACTCTTCAAAATCTAAAAAAAAAAATAAGGGTAAGTTAGATAGTCATGTAAATAACCAACCATCACTGTTAGCTAAGTATACAAAAATAAATAAATATATCGATAACCAATAGGGATGGCAATTTGAAACCGGCCCGACGGGGACCCGACCCCCCGACCCCGATCACAATGGTTTTTCCCCGAAAAATATCCCCGTGGGGACGGGGATGGTATTTAAAATTAAATCCCCGATTAGTTTCGGGCCGGGGACGGGGATAGCTTTCACAGCCCCGGACCCGGCCCGTCCCCGTCCCCGTCCCCGGTTTTCTCCCCGAAATAAAATTACTATAATACCCCTGTCTGTATATATTACTCTAATTTCCGTCCCCTTCCTCACACAATCACACAAACACAGAAGATTCGCGTGAGAGAGAGAGAGAGAGAGAAGAAAGTCACAGAGTCTGATCTCCTTCGCCGCCGTCCTCCGCCGATCTGATAGCACCGCTCCTCCACCGCCCTCCTCAACTCTCTCACTCGTATCTCCTCTCTCGACTCTCTCGTTCTCACCTGGGTCACCTCTCACTCTCTCTCAACTCTCTCGTTCTTCTCTCTCTCTCTCAGCTCTCTCACAGTCACGGGGACATCACCGCCACCACCGCTGGCCCCGCCACAGCCACCGTCACCGTCGACCTCGCCAACACCGTCGATCTGTTAGATCTGTCCTCTCTCTCTCTCTCTCAGCTCTCTCACAGTCACGGGGACATCACCGCCACCACCGCTGGCCCCGCCACAACCACCGTCACCGTCGATCTCGCCAACACCGTCGATCTGTTAGATCTGTCCTCTCTCTCTCTCTGATCTGATGTTGTTGTTGAAAATTGATCTGTATAATTTTTTTAATTTTTTTTTAATTTGTTTAATTATCTGTATTGTTCAAAATTGATCTGTATTGTTCACAAAGTTGATCTGTACTCAGATCTGGTTTGTTGATTTGTAATATTATATTGATTAGTCAGTGTTTTGTTGAACAAAATTCAAAAAAAAAAAAACCCCGGGGATATTTCGGGGTCGGGGAAACCCGATCCCCGTTAGGGGACGGGGACGGGAGGGTGAAGGGCTCCCCCGCCGGGGATCGGGGGCGGGGGCGGGGATTTTGTAATCTTCGGGGATCGGGGACGGGGAGGGTGGTCCCCGGCCCCGCCCCGGCCCGTTGCCATTCCTAATAACCAATAAATATAATTTTTTTCTACAGTTCAATAAATGAACAATTATGTGTAAGGTGGTTTCATAGCTAAAATAAACAATGTACAATACATTTTAAATGAAAAGCCAACAAGATAATTCAAAGTAATTCGTTGTTCAAATCGATGGTTCGATTTTCAGATGGTTCAATGATTTGATTCACAAAACCCAAAGTCTTGGTGACTACGGTCACTTAGCCCGTGACAAGGCCCAAAACCACACATAGGCCGGTGGTAAAGCCCCAAAAGAAACTAGTTTCTGTGTCAATAAATAACCCCCATTAGCTAGGGTCCAAATCATAGTCAGACTATAGTGATGTTCAAAATTCAAACAATACACAACTTTTAAATAAAACATTCGATATTTTCAAAATAAACGTTTAGTACAATTTTCAAAATAGTTTCACCAAATATTCAAATAATTTTCATAATAATATTCGATGTTATTTTATACTTGACCCATATTTTATTTTAAGAGAACATGAAAGCTATAAATAAATATTTATGATTTTAAACGATTCGATAGGAATAAAAAAAAATGAACCAACAATGATAGATGGTTACTTACCTTCAAACAGCTAAAATAATATTTTCCAAGCTAATCTCAAATTATCAAGATCCACCTCAATCTTACAAACCTAATAAAATATTACACAGCATAAACAATTATTATGTGCACCCATCCATCTCTTCTTGTAACAACAATAGAATAAATTAACCCAATAGTCTATTAGAAACTCTCACGATTTAGCATCAAAGCAAAGCCATCACAGTTTCAGAAATTCTCAACCCATATTATTCTATTGTTGTTTATATGCATGTAAAAATTTATAATTGCTTATAGTCAATCGTGTATCCCACAAATACACCACCATTAAACTTAACCCATCACATATCAATCTCAAAATATGAACCACCCAAACGGGATGCAAAATACACTCTAAAATTGAGCAAAATCGAGACCCCCAACATAGACTACATTAATATATCTATTTAATCATATATGCCCATAAAATCATCTATTGATATATTAACACCAAAATCATAGATAAGAATACAATAAAATAAATCTTACCTAAGTGATGAATAAAGCAAAACCACCACTCTTATGAATCCTCCCTCTTCCTTTTGGTTTAGGTCTCTCTTCTTTTTTTTTTTTCTTTTTTCTTTTTTTTCTTTTTTTTTTTTTTTTTCTACTCTTCAAACCGTTGAATAGCAGCAGCCTCCAAATACCTAGTAGCACTTTCACAAGGCTCCATTTTCTTTTCTTTTTTCTTTCTTTTTTTAAAAGGGTTGAAAACCTAATTCTTAAGATTACTATATTACCCATACAATTTATTTTAATTATTAATCTATCTAAAATAATTCATAAATAACTTGGGTTTTACAGCAACAACAGTATTGCGAGTGCAACAAAGTGTTTCGGCATAGCCAAAATAAGTTGCCAATCAAGCGTTTCAGCAAACAAAGAGCCCAAGAGTAGTTGTCGAATTTGTGGTTGTCGAGCTGCCAATCAAGCATTTTGGCAAAACAATAGACCAAAATGAGGTACTAAAGAAGTGTTTCGGCAAACCAAGACAATGAATTCCGGTCTGAATTTCTGCTGGCCATCAGTACAGTGATTATCATTGTTGCAAAAATAATATGTTTTCTTGTTACCCTGTGGTCTATTCCAAGATTCATAATAAATGCATATATGCATACACTTGAATAGTGGTAATATTTTGATGGGCTTTATGTTTTGATCGGCTGCATGTATGAAGCTAGAAAATTTGTTTTGCATAAATACTAATATTTGCATGTATTTATATATGTCAAATAAAAATCTTTATGACTTGTTTGGCTCATGAACTAGATATCATAGTTAGACCGATGGCCAGGTCAAAAATCTCACCAAGAGATTTTGACAGAGCCATAAGTTATTATAATAATTAAAAACTAAAAATATGTAGTAATTGGCTACATATGAGGTAATATATATATATATATATATTGTGGGGATGTATTTTTTGAATACCAACACGTGGCATGGTGATATCGACGTGTCAGCCGAGGTGCCATGTGTCTTGGTAGTTATGCCGAGGTTACCTAGGCAAGGTCGAGGTGATCTCCGAAGATATCGGAATCCGAGATAAACGGATAAGGGACAAGAGTCCTAGAATGAAGAAGGAACTCAACTTGGATATGGACAAGAGTCTTAGAGAAAAGAGAAGACTTCTACTAAGATAAGGATAAAGCTCTTAGGGAGTTTATCTTTATCTCTTGAAGAATCCAAAGTAAGTACTAAGTTGGAGTCCATAGAAGTCAGGCTTCTAGGAGGATTTGGATTGAGTAAACTATAAAAGAGAGGCACCCCCGTGGGTCGAAGGTACGCAGTTTTATACTCAAGCTTGTGAGTTTAGCACTTGATTATCTTTGAGAGATATACTGACTTGATCGTCGGAGTACCCTCAGGTGGAAGAGCCACCGCCGGAGCCTTTTCTTTCTGTTGCAGATTCACTGAAGCCATCTATTCTGCCGGTGCTCTCCAGTTGATTACTAGGCGGGCAGTGTGGTCAGAAAATTACCCACACAATTTGGCGCCGTCTGTGGGAATCTTAGAAGAATAGATGGCCAGTGACAGACATAGGGAGAACATTGGGGGCGACACTCCTGCTAGGAGTGGCAGACCAATTGATCTTGACGTTGAAGGAGACAATCACAGTACAGAAATTCATAACCAGGGTCACGGAGAGAAAGACGTCGGCCAGGAGGGCGGTACTTCGAAGCGAATAGACCAAAGCAAGTATTATAACGAAAATAACCTTCAGGTATGGAGGGATAGGTGCCTACGGAGAGATGAGGAAGTAAAAGATTTGGCAAACAAGTTGGCAAACCTACAGTCAGTGGTCAACTTCATGATGCAAAACAATGTTATGCAGCCACCATACCCGCTGCAAGATACGCCGATGTCGGCAATTAACACCCAGAAGGGAGGAAGGAAAGCAATCCCCGAAGCTCCTCAGCACACCAGGAGTGGAAGTGTAATAACCCACATTCGTGTTCTAGTCATATTCATGTGCATTTGCATAACCTTGTCTTGTTAAGTTACAATCATGAATCTTGTCTTGTTTTACCTAATTGTTTTGTGCATGCTTTGTTCCTTTCTTGAAGTCTCGCGCCTAAGTCTTATTAAGCCTAGGTTATTCCAAGCCGAGGTCATCCTAAGCCTAGAACCATTTTGGAATCCCTTTGGTTGACCTCTACCTTCGTCCTGGCATATTGGCCGAGATGTGTATCATCTAGACCGAGATGTCACCTTTGAACCCAAGTGATCTTGCTCCTAGCTTAGTACGACCTAGACCGAGGTGTGGCACATCTAGGCCAAGGTGTGGCACAACTGGTCAAGTGTTGTCCTTCTTAGCCGAGATCATTGTCACCCTACTTGCCGATGCCTTGTTCTTGGCCGATGTCATTGCCTTGCCAGTGAGCCATACCGCTTTACTTGTTGAACACCCTTTCGCCCATGCTTTTGTCTGGTCTGTCAGTCACCTTTTGAGGGAAAAACCCAACCAGTCACCGCCGCGTGTCCCAGCAGAGGGTTAAACCCAGAACCGAGTGTGAGAACCTATCAATTGTTGAATATTGTTTTGGAAAATAGAGAGAGAAGCTCTAGGAGGAGGAAGAAGTTTTAGAGTGAGAAAGTAAATCTTCGAGCTTGATTCCTTGAGATCAAACCGTTAGATCCGTGTTCTAAGGTTAGATTCTTGATTCGCTCTTGTTGTTCTATATGTCTATGTTATTGCATTGCATGATTGAAAATGATTTGTAAGCCATGCATCGACTTAAAGTCTGGTTTTAGAAAGAGAAAATAGTGCTCATGTGTTCTTGAAGAAAAGTCTTGTTTCGATCCGAAAGTTTGCATCGAGAATCATGTTTTGTGTTTGTTTTCGCGAGAACCCCAAGTATGGCTACCCAGGTCCGCGTCTTTGAACTCATAGCATGAAAATCCCTGATTCTGTGATAACAAGTTGTGATTGAGCATTCATGTTTTTCATGTCCTTCACGATTTGTCAACTGAGGGGAAACCAGATTTTCCCCGGCCTCCTTTCCTTGAATGAGGCCCTCGGGAACACACCTCGGCAAGGGGGTGTGGAACCTCGGCCTAGACCTGGTTAGTGCCCAGCATGTTTTCCGAAATCATTTGTATACATATGAAGCTTGTTTGAAAGTGCATTCAATAGACCTTGCCATGTGTTTGTAGGACTTGGGCTTGTCTCGACCCCGACGTTCGAAGAACTAAGTGAGTGGTATTTTTAATAAAGCTATGTTATACTTGTCTTGATAAATCTCGTTTTGCTTTGTTTTGATGAAAAGTATTTGATTTAGCATGAATGACTATCCCTATTTGTATATCAAACACTATCTTGTTTTGATGACATGTCTTGAAAGTCCTTAGTGTCAAGGGACTATAATGTAACTGCACTCTTGTCTTGAAAGTCCTTAGTGTCAGGGGACTATAATGCAATTGCACTCTTGTCTTGAAAGTCCTTAGTGTCAGGGGACTATAATGCAACTGCACTCTTGTCTTGAAAGTCCTTAGTGTCAGGGGACTATAATGCAACTGCACTTTTGACTTGAAATGTCATCGCCCCTTGTAATATGTAGATGTTATTAACATCCAAGGAATCTCAAGGACCGGCAACGAACTTGATTTTCCCCTTGATTGTAAAATATGCTATGTATTGTTTGAAAGAGACCTTGGATATCAATCATGCAAAACCTTTATTTCTAATATCATTCACTGAGTATCCAAGCTCACCCTCTCTATATATATGTAGGTGATGAGCAAGAAGGCATTGAGGCCTAGATATGCTGCCGATGTGTTTTGAGTGCATTGCCGACATGTTTTGGGATTCGTATTTTGTGTCATCTTGAAGATCATGCTTCTTAGCTTATATTTCATATGTAATTTGTATATGTCGGCTTGAGAAGCCTTTTGGTCAAGATGTATTTTGTACTTCATTGTTGTATTAAAGCTATGTAAAGATGTATGCCATTCCATTTAAACTTATGCACGGCTCTTATGGATCACTTGTATTTTAAATTATTGCTTCCGCATTCGTGAGCCCCCTACATATATACTCTGATTGTGTGTGAATCCTTGAAATTGGCCTTCGGTAATTACGGATTACTGGCCATCACGGCACCAAACTACTAGGGGCGGTTTGGGGTCGTGACAGGAAGACACTCACACCAACCTTCCAAGGAAGTCAGACGAAAGAAGCTGAGGCAATAAGAGTCCCGAAGGACACATCGAATGAAGGATCTAGAGCCCAAAGAACATCGGCATGTTCAAGGGCAGGCACTCTGCTTTGACACAACCCATGGAGAAAGATCGAAACGGGCCCACCACAAGGCCGAAAGTAGTGTGCCAAAAAGATTGAAGTCCAGAGATAGCCGAGCTCCAGGTAGGAGTAAGGAAGACTTGAGGGATTACCTCAAAAGGAGGCAGCAGAATGTTGAAGCCGAGATGACATCCCCAGTTAAGCCGAGAACACCGTTCTCGGTGGAACTGGACAAATTTGAAGCACCAAAGAGATTCAGTATGCCAAGGTTCCAAATTTATGATGGTAAGTCAGATCCCAACTTTCATGTTGGACTATACCTGAACTCAATGGCATTATACAGTGGGAACGAGCCGTTGTTCTGCAAAGTATTTCCCTCATCCTTTGGGAAAATTGCATCTGATTGGTTCCATAAACTACCGAAGAGAAGCGTAAAGACATGAGAAGGCCTGGCCGAGATGTTTGTGGCCAGGTTTGTAACGAACAAATTGCAGCCCTTGAGGGTCGACGCCCTGATGGCTTTAAGAATCACCAAGGAAGAAGGCCTTAGGGCCTACGCGAAGAGGTACTACGAGGTGTTCAATCGAATACCCGAATGCAACCAAGAAGTGGCGGTCGTGTCTTTCAAGAACGGCTTGAAAGATGACTGCCCACTACGGAAGTCTCTGGCAAAAACATTGCCAAAAAGCATGGAGGAACTCATGGCGAGAATCGAGAAGTACGCCAGAGCCGAGGAAGATACGTCGGGAAACAAAGAGATGAAACAGGAGAAGGGAAACGGCTCGCCGAAACGAGGCCGAGGTACCAACGGGCCTACCAAACGAGAAACAGAATTGAAGGGTAAACAGGCAGTGACGACGGTGTTCCGAATCCCTATCCATAAAGTCCTGGACCAAATACGAAATCAACCCTATTTCAAGGCACCGGCAAGAGCACCAGGGGAATTTATGGGAAGAAACGTTGGTAGGCGCTGTGCTTACCATAATGAAGAAGGACACCCAACTCAGGATTGCAGAGCCTTAAAAGCACACTTAGAAGACCTAGTAAGGCAAGGCCATCTGAGGGACCTTGTTGATGAGGCCAGGACAAGAGAAGAACAGGCAAGATTGCCTCAAGCACCAGCAGCACCGCCTCCCCCAGCACAGCAACCACAGGCAGGAGGACCAAGGGTGGTTAACGTAATCCACTCAAAGGTGAACGAAAGCGACATTCGGGGAGAAACCCAAAGAGTAAAACACCTGCAGCACGTGAACCAGGTCGAATATAAAAGGCCTCGGCCTGAAGAATGCCAAGGACTGATGATAACTTTCACTGAAGCCGACCTGGAGTTGGTCAAACATCCGCATAATGATGCCTTGGCAGTATCCCTCCAGGTTGGGGAATGCCAAGTGAAACGCATCCTGATAGATCAAGGCAGCTCTTGTGACATCATGTACGTCAGATGTTACAAGGAGTTGGGCCTTCACCCTGAACAATCCAGCAACCCTATGGTCGGCTTTAATGGAACGCCGACATGGCCACTGGGCGCAGCAAGCGTGGAAGTACAAGCTGGTACTAAAAAGATCAAGACAGAATTTATGGCGATTGACACACCCTCGCCATATAACATCATCTTGGAAAGACCATGGTTGTATGCAATGGGGGCAGTTCCCTCAACACTGCATCAACTACTACGGTTCCCAACAGAGCATGGGATTGAAGAAGTCAGAGGAGATCAACTGCAGGCAAAAACTTGCTCTATTGCAGCACTGAAGACTACTTGCAGCATTCAAAAGCCAAAAGAGGCAGAGATTGAAGACAAGGACATGGAGGTCCTAGAAGATGTCGGCAAGGAGCCAACCGAAAAGAGTGAAGAGACACTAAAGAAAATCCTTGTCCAGGAAGGCGATAAAGAACACTTCTTTCTTCTTGACTCAGGCTTAGCCGAAGAAGAGGAAAGAGAACTGGAAGATTTTTTGAGAGCCAACATTGAGGTGTTCGCCTGGACATCTTACGAGATGCCTGGAATTGACCCCAAGGTCACTTGCCATAGACTGAATGTCGACAGGTCGGCAAAACCTGTGATTCAACGAGCTAGAAGACCGACGTTGATGCACGTCGAAGCAGTAGAAGAAGAAGTAGACAAACTTCTGGAGGCCAGGGCCATCCGAGAAGTTCACTACCTGACATGGCTGTCCAACACAGTAGTAGTGAAAAAGAAGAACGGCAAATAGAGGGTCTGTGTAGACTTTACCAGCCTCAACAAAGCCTGCTCCAAAGACAGCTTTCCTCCGCCCAAGATTGACCAACTAGTAGATGTAACTTCAGGGCACAAAAGGATGAGTTTTTTGGATGCATACAGAGGGTACCACCAGATTGCCATGTACCCTCCAGACGAGGAGAAGACCGCGTTCATCACCCCTAAAGGCTTGTACTGTTACAAGGTAATGCCTTTTGGGTTGAAAAACGCAGGAGCAACTTACCAAAGGTTAGTAACAAAGATGTTCAAGCACCTGATTGGCAAAACGGTAGAACTCTACATCGATGACATGGTCGTGAAGACCAAGGAATCTAAGGGTCATCTTGCCGACCTAAAAGAAGTCTTTGATATACTCAAAATATACCGGCTCCGACTCAACGCATCAAAGTGCACGTTTAGAGTTGGATCAGGTAAGTTTTTAGGGTATTTGGTAACAAGAAAGGGCATTGAGGCCAGCCCAGACCAAATCAAGGCCATCCTAGAGCTGCAGAGCCCGACGTCGGCAAAGCAGGTTCAGATGCTTACTGGAAGGGCCGCAGCCCTAAACAGATTCATCAGCAGAAGCTCAGACAAATGCAGACCCTTCTTCAACCTGGTGAAAAAAGCCACAGACTTTCTGTGGACAGAAGAATGCGAAGCCGCTTTAACCGACCTAAAGAAGTACTTGACCATAACCCCGGTTCTTTCCAACCCAGAACCAGGGGAAGAACTGTTTTTGTACTTGGCAGTTTCAGAATCAGAACACGCAGTAAGTGCAGTACTAATCTCCTTTTTAATTCTCTTCGGCTTCGGTGGGGGCATGGTTTGCATCGGTTGAGCGTCAACATCCATGGGAAAGTCGGCTAGGAGATCTTGGGCAACAGGCTTCGGGCGACCCATCTCAGCAGTCTTGACAAGACGTCGCCGACGTTTTCTTTCAGGTATTGGGATTAAGTATAGGGCTGAAGTAGATGGCAGATCAGCTGGGTCAGAAGTGGATCCTTGATCTGTTCGTGATGAAGAGACGGTTTGAGTTGTAGCAATAGGAGGAGAAAGGCTTTTCTTCTTTCGTTTGGGAACGTTGGGCAAAGTCGACTTGTACGTCGAAATAAAATTCAGTACCAGTGGGGCCTTGCGCTTTTGGATTGGCAGATCTAGGAGCTTCTTTAAGTCTCTGCTGGGAACGTAGGATTGGCGAAAGTCTTTCGGTAACTTGCGAACGTCTGCAAGAAGAAATAAACATTAGAAACAGATAAAATATCGAAGACTTGAATAGAAACAACTAAAGTATTGACATTGGGTTCTTACCCTTGCCCTCTTTAATAGTTCGGGGAAGAGGGTAGAGATGGGCGTCCTCGTCTGGGCCAAACTCCCAATTTCCCGAAGCTATAACATAGTCATCTCCAGCCCCCTTGTTGGAGTCTGGGAGGTCAGCTACGATTTTGTATTCTGTCGACCTCGACTTAAGATAATAAACGAAGCCTTTTTCCTTCAGGCTAAGGGGACACATGGTATAACAGAACTGAATGTCGGCCAGGGTAATCCTAGCGTTCTCCTGCCTAGCTAAAGCTATGATGCCATTGATCACTCGATAAGAGTTTATGGCAAGTTGCATAGGGTTCAACTTGTAAAAGTGAAGAATTTTACGAAAGAGAATGTTAAGTGGGAGCCGAAGTCCGTACTCAGTAAAAGCTACTATAGGAAAGGGCATTGAATTATCTGTGGGCATGATAGAGTCATTATCTTCAGCTAGCCTCAGATGGACATCGGCAGGAATAGAGAACTCTCGCCTAAAGTACTCGAGTTTGGTTGGGGTATCTACCCTATGTCTCCACATACCCATAACGTCGGCCTAAAGACAGAGGGCTAGGTTTCAGAAAGAAAGGTGTTCTTAAGGGGTTATCCGGACCTCGACGAAACCTTAGGTATATGCTGGTAAGGATTGTTTCAATTTTTCCTAAATTAAAGGTTCGACAAACAAATCCCAAGCCTAAGAACTATGAAGATGAAGATCAAAGGCACAGATCTGGAAAGGAAAAACAGAAAACAAGAAACAAAGAATGACGTTTCAAAAACGAAGAACAGAGGTATGGTTCTCAAAAGCGAAAGAAATACAGAAGTAAAAGGTCAAGAATAGTGGCAAGAAAAGTATTAAAACAGTGCAAGTGTTCAAGATATGAGTAAAATCATGGAAAAGACGCATCCAGATGAATAGTTCAGCAAATCAAAGGTTTGAACAGCGCAATAATGGCAGTAAGTAAAAAGCACATAAAAGAAATTGGGAATAAGAGGAACAGAGGCTTACCAGAACAAATGAAGCCGGAATAAAAGGTCGCCGAGGTGAGGCAACGGTTGCAGACACGACGGAACGGCGAAAACTTCAAAGGGAGAATGAAGACGGTTGCAGAGCTTGGAGCTAGAGCAATGGCGGATTTGAGAAAGTTTAAGAGAGAGAGAAAGCCAGAAAATCGAAAACAAAAGTAAAGAGACGAAAAGAAAGGGGGAAAAGTTTTGTAAAAAACTTGAAACAGCGGCAAAAGCAGGGCATTTATTACGCCTGGAGCAACGCACACGTCAGACGGTACAGATGGGTGAAATACAGTTTTCAGGCGCATCACAGACACGGGCCAATGAAGATAAAGCACGTGAGGGGAACGGTTAAGAAAAGGTGCATGACAGCTCATGCGCGTGGAGGAGTTCGTTTGAGTTCTTGTTCTTTGATGAAGGCATGTTGGCCTAAAATGAATGATCTCGGCTGAAGAGTTCTCACACCGAGGTACTGGAAGAAAATACAGATATAGGTTCCATCACCTCAGAATGCCGAGGTAATAGAACCTAGGGGGCAGTTGTGGGGATGTATTTTCTGAATACCAACACGTGGCATGGTGATGCCGACGTGTCAGCCGAGGTGCCACGTGTCCTGGTAGTTATGCCAAGGTTACCTAGGCAAGGCCGAGGTGATCTCCGAAGATATCGGAATCCGAGATAAACGGATAAGGGACAAGAGTCCTAGAATGAAGAGGGAACTCAACTTGGATATGGGAAAGAGTCCTAGAGAAAAGAGAAGACTTCTGCTAAGATAAGGATAAAGCTCTTAGGGAGTTTATCTTTATCTCTTGAGGAATCCAAAGTAAGTACTAAGTTGGAGTCCATAGAAGTCAGGCTTCTAGGAGGATTTGGATTGAGTAAACTATAAAAGAGAGGCACCCCCATGGGTCGAAGGTACGCAGTTTTATACTCAAGCTTGTGAGTTTAGCACTTGATTATCTTTGAGAGATATACTGACTTAATCGTCGGAGTGCCCCCGGGTGGAAGAGCCACCGCCGGAGTCTTTTCTTTCTGTTGCAGGTTCACTGAAGCCATCTATTCTGCCGGTGCTCTCCAGTTGATTACTAGGCGGGCAGTGTGGTCAGAAAATTACCCACACACATATATATATATATATGTTCAAATAGTTTGATCTAGGGCACTTCAATTATAATGAATGGCTCATGATATTTCATTAAGTTTTTTATCATAGTTCTCTAATGTAATTTCATGAATTCATAGTTTACGTAAAACTGTGAACTTCATTAAAAATTTTGCATGATATAATTTAAAGATATCTTGGTACACCAATAGTTGAGAATAGGTGCCGACCAAAAGATCGGCAAAACTGAAGACCAAATTGTTACTGACCAAGCTCTCGACAAAGTCAAAATATAAAGGAGACGCGGACCAAGTGTTTGGCACCAGTTACTCAGCAAACCACTCAATCGGCTTTTCATTGAATCAGTTAGGTTTACACTAGAATCACAGGTTTTTCAGCGAAGGTTGTTCGGCAAACCAACAATGGAGTTATTCGGCAATCCAACAAGGCTGTTCGACAGCTTTACAACCTCCATTTATATTTGGCGTTCAAGCCCATGCATATGCATTTCGCATTATCGCCACTTAGCAAATTGCTTGGCAAAGCTACAATGCTACTCAGTAGGTCTATAACCCCGAGCTCCATTCTTTGGCAACGAAAATAGCCTCGATTATTCGGTGCCAAGTGCATATTCAACAACGTAAACCACCAAGCTCTTTTGTCGAGCACATTCCCCCACCAAGCATTTTCTTTCGCCGACCACACTTTAGTCGAGGACAAGAGCCGAACAAACAAAACAAAAAACAAAAAACAAAAGTAGGCCAATCTTATTTTTGGTCAAATTTTGAAAATCCAACAGCATCCAAGCAAAGGTGGAATGAGGTGTCTGAATGATGGAATGAACACTGGGCCGGGAGATGAATCTAACATCGCAAAAATGAGGCAAATTGGACTTAAAACGAAGGAGATATAAAGGCTTAAAGTCAGTAGTTTGAATCTGAAAAATTCATCATTTCACAATGTGCTGCTGGAAGAAGATGACGTAAGTATTTATTGTGCGCTTCTCGGTACAAAGTACTCCGTTGCATCTTACCACGTTCGGGTTACTCGAGTGGTCTGATAACTTCGAGGATGCCTACCCTTTAGTTTTTTGCCGTGTAAAATCCATTTTTGGAGTCCAATTTTGCCAATTCTGAATCTCACATTGGGATCCTTGAACCGACAAATCGGCGACTTTAAATAATAGATCAACGATGCGATCGTGTCTAATCGGCATGTAATTTTAGCAGCAAGCTCATGAAGCTAGGCCACAATCATCCATCTTCACTGACCTTTCATTCATCTCCTTGGCCATATATTGCCAACAGGTGCAGGACCCAAAACTTGGATTTCTTTTACTTTCAGTTCCCAACATGAAATCTATGCCTTCCGAGGTCCAATCACAACGATCCAATAGTCGTTTCTAACATCTATATTGTTTGATTTTGCAAATTCCATATCCCAAATTTGCAAATTTCAGCGACTGACAAATTTTTGGTGACTTCCTGACTACTTGACAGCCCAAATCATTTCTCTCAAATGCTAAACCCACCCAACAAAATGCGCAATGGGAAAATTTTGGCTAGAGTCCATTTCAAATTCTTCCCGAATAGCACATATGATTCAAAAGAAATAGGGCAAGCACATTGTATACAATGCACAATTAGCACAACAAAGATGCCTTAGCAACTTCACTACATCAACATTGATCACCGTTGCGGCTAAAAGCATGATAATGCAATTTCACGAATAGTGCCTTGCACTATTCTTTAATGCTTTATAGTTAACTAGAGCTGCCAGTGGGTGATAATTTTTTAATTCTCTTTTGTTAGCTTTGCCATGGCAAAACGAGAGATTACCTCGGCTCTAAAACTCTGCACATCTGCACAAATTCTCCCATTGATATATCAATTTTTTGGCTTTTCACTTTTTTTGTGATTAATAAGTCTACATCATTTGGTACAGGCAATCAATGACACGGGATATGCTATTCAAAATCTTCGTGCTCGGTGCGGAGCGCCATCATCAAAAGCCTCCAAATATGGAGCAATCTCCATGCTCTGCACGAAGCACCATCAACAAAAGCCTCTGAATACGGAGCAATCTCCGTGCTTGGCATAGAGCACCATCAGCAAAAGCCTCTGAATTCGGAGCAAAGTCTTAATTCCCTAAACATACATACATTTATACATACATTTATACATACATGCATCCACACAATCATTCATTCATTCATTTTATTCATATATCAAATGTACTCTTTATTAAGAGACCTAACATCTATTTCAACATCACAACTTGGCAATAAAAACTCTTATTCCTTCTACCGAAAATAATAAAAGTCTTGGAGCAATTATGGAAGCCTAGAAAAAATATCAGTTCACTTGGGTCCAACCTAAACAAGTCTTAAGAATGGGCCAAGACCAACAAGAAGCCCACCAAACAAATATCACACCTCTATAAAAGGAAAGAATGACATAGAAGATAGGGGGCTCTCTAATCTCTACAACACAGCACACACAACACTCTTTCATTTCTACATCTTCTTTCTTTGATTCAAGTTGCTAACTTTATCATCGGAGTGTCTTCGGCTGGCAACTCCAATTGGGTGGCACCGATCATGCTTATCTTTGCAGATTTATGAGGCAAAACTCATCTCTTCGTTGGATCTTTACAATCCATATGAGAGGATTTTCCAAGTCTCACAAGGCTACTTATATCCTAATTAGTTCATAACATATTCTTATATTTTAATAAATCTTTTTATTTAGACATTTGATCTATCAAATCTTAATTCTCGTAATTAAGGTGTTTTATGGACAATTTTATCCTTATAAATATTTTTTGAACCCTTACCAATTTGGTAATGTAAACATTCATATTTAACAGTGTGAATGTTCACATTGACGTGTAAATATTCACACTATCAATATGAACATTAATGTACATTTCACCATATTAGTATTAGACTTATTTTGGTAATTATGTCACTCATAGGATTCATTAAAATATAAGAAAATAATTTAAATTAAATGAAACATAAGTAAGTAATGAGAAATTTATGAATAAATGACCCATGTTTTAATTTCAAAGCACATTATAAACTTCTTTGTCCAAGAGCACATAAACAACTTTTTTGTTTAAAGGCCCTTATCGAAAAGGTTTAAAAGTGGGGGAAAAAAAAAATCTCTTATTCAATAAAAGTTTTATTGAGTTCTATTAACACTATATTGGGAGGATATTAGTGTTAATAGGAATTAATAAAAAAATTTATTGAAAATATAAGACTTAATTCGATATTTTTTCTTAAAAAATTCTTTCAAATATCTAAAATCCCAAAAATAAATAAATAAAATCATCACATATACCGGCTTACAAAGTTTCCATTAGTAAAGAAGACATTGGGGTTCAACCCAATGGTTTAGTAATCACATCCTAAGGTATGGTGAGGGAGAAGTCAAAGGATTGAACTAATGGAATAACAGCAAACCCTTTCAATTGTAATCTAACTATACTAACATACTAATGCTATCTTTTGTAAAAGAAAAAATATATATATAATTTCCATTAGTAAAGTTCCTAAATAAACTTCCAAAATTTATTTCCAATAATAAAAAAATCTTTTGTACGTGCAAAAATAGAATAAAAAGGCAATAAATCAATTGAAATATAAAAAAACCTCTTATTAAGATTTTAAATTAGGCTTAGGATAGGATGATAATGGGTAGGGTATGGTCAGGGTCCTCCAACCCCACCACACCCTTATTTTCGGGGGCCCCTGCCTCCACCCCCCACACGACCCTCATGAAACTCTCCCCCGCCTCACTCCTACTCCAACTCTAAACCTGCAAATGTAACTCTTATATCGATTCTATTTGATCCAGAAAACAATAATAGATTTAACAATAATGTTAATTTTCAAAAATTAAAACTAAAAAATAATATATTATATATTATACATACATTAAAATTATGTATATAACATAATAGAAATTCAATAATATATTATACAACTATTATATATATCTTATAAAAAAATTAAAAATATATTAGGGTGAAACACCAATAAATCCTAGTTTGTGAATTTGTGCATTAGTTAGTCCTGTTTTTTTTTTTTGGTTAAACCAAAAGGTCCTAAAACAATCAGATTGACACATCTATCCCCTTCATGCACGTTTTTATGTGTTTGATGGGGCGGATATGTAATTTTGTTGTAGGTGAAATTACATTTGTGGACATAAAGCACACTATAGGCATGTTTTGGTTTCTCTCTTTTTGATTGAATGTTTGTTCAGCATATAGAAACATTGTCAAGAAACATTCTCACATTAAAACATTTCCATGTTAGGGGATTAGAGCACTAGATGTGATTGAGGGTTTTCTGAAAAGTTGTTGATCACGAATTCCACATTTGTGTTTTCAACTGAAACCTTAATTAGAGGAAACTCTTCGACGATAAACCACCTTCAACAATAGCTGATCAATCTCCGCCTATGAGGGTTTGATGTCGTTGTCTCCGAAGACATACATACAGACACAGTGGATAGTGTTCGTCGTCGTACACGCCGATTGCGCCATTGTCATAATTTTAAATGTCAATAATCACTACATGAGTCTGTACTTTTAGCAACCACTTTCCGCGACCAATATAAAAGTTGATAGCTAAAAGTTACCTTTTGGCGACCAAATATTAATTAGTCGCGAATGATCATTATTTTTGGCGACCAATATGAGTTGGTCGCAGAAAGTGGTATGGTTTTGGCGACCAACTACAAATTTGGTCGCGAAAGGTCAAATTTTGGCGACCAAAAAATAAGTTGCTCGCGGAAGATCAAAAATAAGTTGGTTGTGGAATTTTGGTTGCCAAAACTTTATTTTTAGCGACAAAAAAATTTTGGTCGCAGTATATTGAGTTTTGGCTACTAAAACAATGTAGTCGCCAAATGGAAAATAAAAAATTATTTTTTATCTTTTGGCGACCAAAATTTTGGTCGCCAAAAAACTTATTTGAAAAAAATATTTGTGCTTTTCAATAAAAATATTTGTATTTGTGCTTAAAAATAAAATCAATTAAAAATAGAACAAAGACTAATCTGTATTTGTGCTTTTAAAAATAAAGAACATCAATAAAAGACTAATCTGTATTTAAAAATAAAATATAACATCAATAAAAAATAAAGACTAATCTATAAAGAACATCAGAACAAAGACTAATCTGTATTTAAAAATAAAGAACATCAATAAAAAAATATTTTTCTTGTTTAAAAATAAAATAAAATCTGTATTTGTGCTTTTCAACTAGGCAAAGCGCGGGACTCCACTTAAATTTTGAAAATTTCCACCAAAACATAAATTTTGAAACAAGAAACAGAGCGCGGGACTCCACTTCCTCTATCAATCCCAAAACAAAAGACTTCTTCCAAATATTTTTTACAGGTCCTCTCAGTCTCTCTCTCTCTCTCTCTTTTTACTTTTAGTTCTTGTGGATCTACAGTGAAAACATTTTTTAAATTTTTTTGTTGTTGTTTGATGCAGATGATAAGCGAAGCAATATCGTCATTGAAGGATCGCACAGGCTCGAGCCAGCCAGCGATCGCGAGAAAACAGAGGACCTGAAAGTAAGGAGAGAAGACAAAGAGGCTGCTGCTACTTCTATCAAAGAATCCGAGAAAACAGACAAAGTTGTTGTGAAGAACGGGGAGAAGACGAAGAGGCTGAGCCAAGTCAAAACTCCAGAGGCTCTGAAGAAAAAGAAGAAAGTTTCGACCCCTGCGAAGAGGAGCACCATGGAATACCCTTGCATCCTTTTCTGCTTACTGTCTACTTATTATATGTCCCAATAAACATTCAATCACCAAGTTTGAGTATATATATATATATATATATTTCTAGTTCTGTGTTTCCTATAAACTTAGTCGAGTTTGCTTATCTCTTGTGTTAATCTCAAATTAACGAATTTCAAAATTGTTGATGGAATTCTCTCTTTATTCATTTATTTATTAATTTGTTTCCAATATGCAGGAGAGGGTTGTCAAAGCACTTTCAGGGGAAGTCACAGTCATTCACTTCTTTGGCAAATGTGAGGTGCTTGGAGGATCTTGCAAAACCAGAGAACCCTTACAATAAGAGGTTAAAGACTTGCAAAAGCTATGGAGGATTATTAGACAACCAAAGATCATCAAGCCACCTTCACCTTTGTAGGACTACTTCCTCCTCAAGGTTCATCTCAAAAGGAGCATCATCATCATCATCATCATCATCATCATCATCATCATCTTCATCTTCATCTAGGGGTTCCTTTTCTTTTCTCATTGCAAAGAGGCCTCCTCTCATTCCTGCTCATAGATCTACTGGCACAAGTAGCATTTCTAATCAAACACTTTTGTTTGCTTGATATCTAATTTGGGAATTTTAGATGATTAGTGATCTATGTGATGTAATCAACAAATTGTTTTCCACATCTAGCAAGGGCAGATTAGACATGAGTTGTTGCATATGCTTGTAGTGACCCTTTTATTTATTTATTTTAATCTTAAATTCAAACTAAGTGGTTTGGAATATTTATATTATATCCTAATTATGTGTGGTTTTTAACTTATTTCTCATTGCATTGTTTTATAAAATCGTATTTTCAAAATTCGATTTCAAAGAGTTGCCATATCTTAAAGTTGCCAATCAGTTTATCTCAGAAACATTGGTGATTGAATGTTTATTGGATAGAATGGAATACCCTTGCTTCCTTTTCTGCTTAATATTGGATTGAAATTTTGAAACAAAAACTGATTTATCTCAAAAAAAAAAAAAAAAAAAAAAGAGATTTGGCGACCAAAAAATTAGTCGGCAAATTCTACACTTTTGCGGCTAAAATCATTGGTCGGTAGTTTCTTACTTTTTGGCGACTAAATTGTTAGTCGACGATTCCTCGACTTTTGGCGACTAATTTGTTTGGTCGTGGAATGTGACAATTGGCGACTAAGATATATGGTCGGCAAAATACCACTTTTCGCGACCAAAATGTTTTAGCGACAAAATGGATTAGTCGCAGTAATGATATATTTAGCGACCAAAAATTTAGTCGGCAAATCCAACTTTTCCCAACCAACCAAAATTTTGGTCGCAAATTACTTTTGCCGACCCTCAATTGGCGACCAAAGTAGGGACCAAAAAAATTGGTCGCGAATGACTTTTGCCAACTAAAAATGGGCTTTTAGCAACCAATTTTTTGGTCGGCAAAAGTGTTAATTCTTGTAGTGAATGAAGGGCGAAGGTGTGTAATGTTTGACACTTTAATTGTTGATGTGTGCTGCAATTTGTTACCCTTTATTTGTATTCGATTTTGGTTTTGTAGTTTGAGTCGTCGTTGCATGCCTTATTAGTTTATGTATGTGCAATGTGAGATTTGGGATAAATTTAACATTGTCATTTTGATATATGAAAAATCACGCACATCAAATGTGTATGATTAAAGGTGATGTTCACATGGTTTTAATGTTGTGGTTTTGTGTATTGAATGTTAATAGTCAAAGTTATCTATTAGTTTATGGTAGAAGGGATATGTTGATATTGTTGTGTGTGTTTATAGTCGGAATAATGCCCTGTTTGGTCATAGGATATGCATTCTGTTGTTGTGGTAATTTATACATGTGGGTGTTGTTAACATCATCCATCCAATGAAAGCAATAGGGTTTTGTGTCTCGACATTGGTTGTGCATGTTGATTTTAGAGTGAGATCGATAGATACATGGTTATGTTTCCCATGTGTCGTACCAATATGTTCAATGTGGAAATATGTTGTGTACTATCTTTGCAGTATGGCATTTCATTTTGTAATGTTTGTGATTTATGTTGGACACGTCTTAATATGCTTAGTGTGTGATGTGGAACGTCGTAATGTTTCCCAAAAAAAGCAAAATTGATTCGTACGTTATAAGAAAATAATATCAGTAATTGAAACTCATCCACTGTATATCACTCTACAAAAATCAAACATATAAAAATGGAAATATAAAACATTACCCTCACAATCATACACACAAATGAGTAAAAAAAATCCACCAAAATAGGAAAATATTCTTTACTAATTAAATAGGACTAAATGGTTCATAAGAAAAAACACAAGACTAAATGGATTATTATTCCCTAATTTGGGATTTACCAGTAATATTATTATTAATTGGGTAAATTACACTGACACCCCCTGAGGTTTATGTTTATTACAGTTCCCCCCTCACATTTAGGAAATTACACTGACCCCCCTGTTAATTTAATTTTATGTATGATGATCATTACAGTGAGGGGGGGAACTGTTATGAAACTTTAAACCTCCGGAGGCAATCTGTAATGAAACTTTAAACCTCATGGAGGGGGATGTAATTTTCAAAAAGTGAGGGGGAAACTGTAATAAACATAAACCTCAGGGGGTGTCAATGTAATTTACCCTTATTTATTTATTATTATATCTATGGATCAGATAAGATACTTTTAAAAGATACTATTTTCTACTTGATTTGAACCCGATCAAGTTATTCAAAAGTTTTTCGTTATCTTATTCAACCACCCAAAACCTATCCTATTAGAATGGGAAGAGTTGGATAGCGGATGGATCGGGTATTTTTCTATGCATTGTGTACCTAACTCTATCCATCAATGTGTTTGGTTTCAATTTTCTAGATTCAATTTTTTGAAAATTGAACCTTTTTTTTTTTTTTGCTTTTATGTTTAGTGAATATTTTAAAATTTTAAGTAATTTTTTTTACATTTTTAAATGTACCTTACTTAAATATATCTAAAAAGTAAAATATTTGAAAGTTCAAAACAAACACCACACTCAAATCAATGTGTGAAAATGTATTTGGAACACATAACCAAACACAGCTTAACTTTTAAAAAAATTGAATCCTAAGAGCATCCGCATCAGCTTCTCTACAATGGCTTTGAAGCTATTGTAGAGAGCAAAAGCTGTAAATATCAATTCCATCAAACTCTCCATAGCTTTCATTCATTTTGACTTTGTCACAATGTCTCACCTGATTTGTTGAGGCACTGTTCATACGGTAATCTAGTTTTTATTATATTTTCTAGAGCAAAGCTGGGCTAAAAAGTCATGGTCGGTCATCCACCCGGATATCTCCCAGATGTTCTCCCGGATGTCTCGTGAATGTCTTGTAACAAAGAAGGAAAATGCTCAAATTTTGCTTGACCGGTCGATCGCCTCTCAGTGGGTTCGGCCCTCCTGTATTGCTTGTGAAACCCTGTATCTTTTAGGTATTAATATTTTAATGAGAGATATTGGTGATTGTTTGGTGGTAAAATTTTTAGATGAAAACCTAACTCATTTTCTCTATTTGTTTTATCTCTTTTTACCTCTATTTCATTATTATCATTATTCATGTCTTTTATTTATTTATTTATTTTAGTTTTTTTTTCTCTCCATGTTACTTTGTGTCCAAGGAAGTTTCTTTTCTTTTTCCCCAAGTACACCTCTTTCTTGCCCACCAAGTAAACTTTATTTTATTATTTTTCCTTTTCTTTTGTCCCAAGTGTCCTTGTCTATAAATTGAGCTCACCTCTCAACTTCTTTCTATGGTTCTTCCCATATCTCTCTCCATTTGTTATATAAATTTAGAGTTTAGATTAAGAATGTTTAAAGTGAGAGTAAGCATTTTCATAAAGGAGGAGAATTGTAGATTTTGTGAAACCTTACATACCTTATGGCTTAGAATTTGGAGATCCATAGAGAAATATCGAGATTCGAGTGTTGGTGATGGAGGAGATTGATTTGAGGTAATTCGGGTAGTATACAATATGATTCCTTTAAATCTCTTTGCAAAGAGTTTATTTTAATGACTGCCAATTTGTAATCCTCTTGATTATTGTGATCATTTGATAAATCTTATGAAATCATTATGTTAACACGTTTGAGTGCTCTGGTCATTTGATAAATTCTACGAAGTTGTTCTGTGTAGTCAGTGTTGATTTGTTTGGCTAAATGACGTGGAAATGCTCCGTACATGGATCGAGTGGACCTTACCAATATCTTGGACCAATAGCCCGGATAAGCGGTTGTGCTTGGGTGAGGTGGGTGAGGCCGGTCACTGGTCATGTACCGAGTATGACTGGGTATTTGGTCCTGGATAAATTATCATCTATCGAGTTGACTTGTTTGTGCAATTTGGGTAAATTACTTGATTATCGAATCTAATCGGCTGTGTAATTGTTGGATTCCTGTTGATTTATTATTCTCTGTCCAAGCTTTGTTATTCCTGTTGTATTGTATACTTCCCGAATTAATTTATTTTTCAGGTGTGGAGCAAATCTAGTGGCGATTGGAGTTGAAGTATTTAAAGAATTATTGAGTTGGAGATTTTTGGGTCCACCACCATATATTATTTTTGGAGATTTGTATAAGTTATAAATTATAGACATTTGTGTAATTATTTTGGAGCCAATTTATATTTTTGAGGTTATTAATTAGTTACAATTTTAAATTTGAGGTTGAATTGATTTATTAACGGCCCAGAAGTTGGGGCGACACAGAATGGTATCAGAGCGTAGGGATTAGGTCTTACATGAGATCTGTTGAGTGATTAATATTTGGGTTCAATTTTTGGAAAAAAAAAAAATTGATATTAGAGGTAAAAAAATAAAATAAAATAAAATTGTTGTTTATATTAGAGTGCGTAGCGAAAGCGTGTTATTTGATGAGTTTGTAGTTATTAAATTTTGGAGTATTAGAGCTTGTGAATTTCGAGGACAAAATTTGTTTTAGGGAGATAGATTGTGAAACTCCGTATTTTTGAGGTATTAGTATTTTAATGAGAGATATTGGTGATTGTTTGGTGATAAAATTTTTAGATGAGAACCTAACTCATTTTCTCTATTTGTTTTATATCTTTTTACCTCCATTTCATTATTATCATTATTCATGTCTTTTATTTATTCAGTTTCCTTTCTCTCCAAGTTACTTTGTCTCCAAGGAAGTTTCTTTTCTTTTTCTCCAAGTATATCCCTTTCTTGCCCATCAAGTAAACTTTATTTTATTATTTTTCCTTTTCTTTTGTCCCAAGTATCCTTACCTATAAATTGAGCTCACCTCTCAACTTCTTTCTATGGTTCTTCTCATATCTCTCTCCATTTGTTATATAAATTTAGAGTTTAGATCAAGAATGTTTAAAGTGAAAGTAAGCATTTTCATAAAGGAGAAGAGTTGTAGATTTTATGAAACCTTACATTCCTTATGGCTTAGAATTTGGAGATCTATGGAGAAATATCGAGATTCGAGTGTTGGCGACAAATGAGATTGATTTGAGGTAATTCGGGTGGTATACAATACGATTCATTTAAATCTCTTTGCAAAGAGTTTATTTTAATGACTTTCAATTTGTAATCCTCTTAATTATTGTGATCATTTGATAAATCTTGTGAAATCATTATGTTGACACGTTTGAGTACTCTGGTCATTTGATAAATTCTATGAAGTTGTTCTGTGTAGTCAGTGTTGATTTGTTTGGCTAAATAACGTGAAAATGCTTCGTAAATGGATCGAGTAGACTTTGCCAATAGCTTGGACTAATAGTCCGGATAAGCGGTTGTGCTTGGGTGAGGTGGGTGAGGTCAATCACTGGTCATGTACCGAGTAGGACTAGGTATTCGGTCCTGGATAAATTATCATCTGTCGAGTTGATTTGTTTGTGGAATTCGGGTAAATTGGTTGATTATCGAATCTAATCGGTCGTGTAATTGTTGGATCCCTATTGATTTATTCTCTGCCCGAGCCTTGTTATTCCTGTTGTATTGTATACTTACCGAATTAATTTATTTTTCAGATGTGGAGCAAATCTAGTGGCGATTGGAGTTGAAGTGTTTAAAGAATTATTGAGTTTGAGATTTTTGGATCTACCACTATTTATTATTTTTGGAGATTTGTATAAGTTATAAATTATAGACATTTGTGTAATTATTTTGGAGCCAACTTGTATTTTTGAGGTTATTAATTAGTTAGAATTTTAAATTTGAAGTTGAATTGATTTATTAACAGCCAGAAGTTGGGGCGTTACATTGCTGCTGCTCTGTTGTTGCTTTGGTGTTGATCTGTCGCTGTCTTGGACTTTGTTTATACTTGCTCGTTCATAATATTTTAATGAAATAGAATTTTAGAATAAAAAATTTGATTGAGTGTATATATAAAAGTGAGACTAAATAAAATATAAAAAGTGAATTTTAAATTATAATTTAACTCAAAATTTATTGAAGCAGATGGGGATGCTCTAAGAATCCAAACTAAAATTGTTGTTTCCACCTTCGGGCGGTAAACCCGTAATTTGTAATATCAGTTATATCATTTGGCAACTGAAATTTAAATCACACAGTAAACCGTTAGAGACCAAAAATGGCTAAACTAGAGAAGGTCTCACCTTTCAGACTCACTTCTCTCCTCCGCCTCCAAAAGGACCCCAACCTCGCTCTCCAACTCTTCCTAAACCCTAACCCTAGCCCTAAACCCTTCCGTTACTCTCTCCTCTCATACGATCTCATCATCACCAAGCTCGGCCGAGCCAAAATGTTCGACGAAATGGAACAAATCATAGAACAATTGAAGAACGAGACTCGCTTCGTCCCCAAAGAAATCATCTTCTGTAACATCATCACCTTTTACGGCCGTGCTCGCTTGGCCGACCGAGCTCTCAAAACATTTGATCAAATACCGTCTTTTCGATGCCAAAGGACCATAAAATCTTTGAATTCCCTCTTGAATGCTCTGTTATCTTGTCGGGCATTCGAGAAAATGAGGGAATTTTTTGTGGGTATTGATCAATATGCAGTTCCGGATGTGTGTACTTATAATATATTGATCAATGCTTGTTGTTTGTGCGACAATTTGGATAGTGCTTGGAATGTGTTCGATGAAATGCAAAAGAGACGGATTTGGCCAAATGCAGTGACGTTTGGAACCTTGATTAGTGGACTTTGTGCGAATTGTAAGTTAGATGAAGCTTTTAGGTTGAAAGAGGCTATGGTGAGAGGTTTTAGATTAAAGCCTAATGCTTTTGTTTATGCTTCATTGATTAAAGGGCTTTGTAAGGCAAATGAATTGAGTTTGGCTTTTAAGCTTAAGGATGAGATGTTGAAATGTAAAATCGAATTGGGTTCGCGGGTGTACTCTACCTTAATTAGTGCTCTTTTCAAGGTCGGTCGCAAGGAAGATGTTATTGGAGTTTTGGAGGAAATGAGAGAAAATGGGTGCAAGCCTGATGCAGTAACTTATAATGCAATGATCTACGGGTTTTGTCAGGAGAAGGATTTTGACGCAGCATTTGGTGTTTTAAGTGAGATGGAAGTGAAGGGGTGCAAGCCAGATGTTACTAGTTATAATGTAATTATTGGTGGGCTTTGTAGGGACGGAAAATTGAGAGAAGCAAATGAATTATTTGAAGATATGCCTAGACGGAAGTGTGCTTCCGATGTGATAACATATCGGACGCTATTTGATGGGCTTTGTGATGGGATGCATTTCAAGGAAGCTGCATTCATTTTGGATGAGATGGTTTTCAAAGGTTATGCCCCACGTACTGCAAGTATGATGAAATTTGTTGATGAGTTGTGTCAAAGTGGTAATCTAAAGCTGTTATGGACAGTTCTAAATAGTTTGGCAAAAGGAAATTTAATTGATGTAGATACATGGAGAATGGTGGTTCACATGGTGTGCAAGAACAATAAGCTTTTAAATGCCTCTGACCTTGTTGAAACATTGCAAATGTCATAACTGATGATCTTCCAATTTTGTATTGTTGATTATTTCTCTTGGAGTGACTGACAGTCTTAATTTTCATCATCATGCGCCTAGATATATCTCTCCGTGCCTATCCATTTTCCATTCAGCTTGTATGTTAAGCAGAGTAGGTGTTAAAACAGGGTAAAATCCCAGTCTGCCATACCTTTGGGGACAGCATGGCTCTAAAACATGATGTTTATAGTGATGAAATAATTTTCACCATCACATTCTTGCATGGAATTTAATTGTGAAACACCTGCTAAGCTAAGGTTGCAGAGTTGAACCAATAAGAAGAATTTGCAATATAATGTCTGAACTTTTACAAATTACAAAAACATGTTGGTAATTCATTCCTCACATTCGCTTTTGCCTTTTTATACAAGACATGCCTCCTTAGTATGATTTTGTGTATTTTTATTTTTTTATGAGAGATTTTAAGTTTAGCACATGACAGTGGTACTGATTTTGATAGTATGGTCTCGTAGAGTTTCTACAGTTATGTCTTTTGGGTTCATTTTAGTGGCACAGATGCTTCATGGGAGGAGCCAAATCTTAGTGTCCATAATGGAGTAGACTTTTAACACATTTAGGCTAGAAAGATGTATCCCACAATCTAGCTCTGTCTGGTATTTGCAAAAGGAAAATGACAGACTGAAAGTCAGTCTAACACTGACAGACGTAGAATCTTCTGAATGGCAGCTACTTTGATTGGGTTTCCACCAAAGCTTAATCATTCACTCCCGCGTGATTTGGTGTTAAGTCGAAAGTCAGCTTGTATAGCATTGTTCTTTTCAAATAATGTCTTTGCCAGATTTATATGCAGGTCACGTTGGTTACACTCAAAAGACATGATCAAACATGGCTACATTTTGCTAAAAAACAACAAATATAATAATGTCTCTAAAACTGAATAGGAAAAATTGGTCGTTCGAAATCACATCCATATCTTATGTATTGTGTTTGTGCACATCATGGGGTTCTTGTTGGTTTTTGATTTACTTGCCACTTACTTTTTTGTGAAAGGATAGCAAACTAGAGTGTCATTTCTAGAATGTTTTGCTTCTAACATTAGCAGTATATTGTGCACATCATGGGGTTCTTGTTGCTTTTTGATTTTCTTGCCACTTACTTTTTTGTGGAAGAATAGCAAACGAGTGTCATTTCTAGAATGTTTTGCTTCTAACATTAGCAGTATATTATGACCTGCTTCTACTCAAGTTTGGCTCAGCTGCAAAAGGTACAGTCAGAACCTGGAAACCAATAGTCATTAGAAATATGGAATCCATCCACTTTCAGCTTGAATAAATGCATCGAGATTCGAGGTTTGTACATAGCACAACATACATGCACTTTCATTGGCATCTTTTCTTAGTTCGGTAAGATTTTAGTTGATCATATGGGCTGTAATTGTCCTGTAACCACATTCGGTTATCTTTTTTACAGTGTTTTGCTTGCTATTCAACCACCTCATCAGCCAGTTTGAGCTCCCCTTTTTGATACTTAGCCCTCCCTCCCTCTCAAGAAGTAAGAACCCCCAGTTGCAATCTGAATTCTTAGAGTCAGTGTTGGTCCACAATCAAAAAAGATTTATCATAGGATATTCAATGAAAAGGGTTTGGATCTGAATTCTTACAATTAGTGGAGGTGTACACTCTAGCCGCCAATGTGACTTGAGATTTCATGAAAAGACTCAGAAATTTAATGATGTTTTTTGCAGAGTTTAATTTAACTGGCAGAGGGGTAAAAACCAAGACTAGAGCTTTCTAATCCTCTTGATGAAGATAATGAAGAAATGCAATGGTGCAAGGAAGAAGCTATTAAGATGACAAAGGAATGCCATCTACATAAGGTGGTTTGTGTTAACAATGGTGATGATCTTAGGCGGTCTAGTATTAACATATTAACTATGTAACGTCCGAAACTCCTGTTGAAGCCAATCCACATGTTTCAGCTCCTGCCATGGCATCAATCATATCAGGACCTAGAGATGAGCAAGGGTGTGTGTTACCATGTACTAAATAATGCCTTATGCCCATTAAATGGTTGCTATGCTATTTGCATTTCTCTTAACAGAGTATGCTGCACAAGTAGAGCTCTTTTGGGGTGCAATCTCACTTCAAATTAGTTTTATTTTTCTATGGAATCATTTGCATAATAGCTGTGCTAACCTTGTGTTAAGTTGTGTTTGGACCCTCTTGCATTGTATGTATTAAGTCATGAAAAATTTGAAATCTTAATGTTGCATTTATCAAATGTTGATATTACATTATTATTCTAAGATTCTTAGTTACAGTTTTAAAATAATTAGTTATATATCATAATTTCCTTTCATTATTAGATGCTTCCTAATAAATTTAACTTGAAACATGTAGCCTTTCCCTAAGGGGACCAACATAGTGATTGGCACCTTAGTGATAAACCTAAAAATTTCAGTTTCGAAAATTCGAATTCTTTTAGAAGCTGTGTTGGTTTTAATGGAAAGGAGTTATCTGTTTACTGTTTTGCATTTGTTTACCATCCATCTTGTATGGGCACTGGTGTGAATTTTGGTTATCTTTGCTATGAGAAAATGATAGAAACAGTGTCCTCATTGTGTAGCTGGAGAAAGGTAGATAGATGAGGGAAGCCATGGCCATTCCACTTGCAGCTTCAACCCTGCCTTGGCAAGTCATGTATAACCTTATAGTGTTAAATGTATCTCGATTTGTGAGGCAACGAGTTAATTATCATTAACTAGTAAAGCTTTGGAATAGAGATTATTCTATATTAGCAATAAAACAGATAGCAACACAATCTGAAAAAATTGAAACTTGATGGCTTGCAAATTGTACAAACCCAAATTTACATCTTAAAAAAAAACCTCCAGATTTTCGTTGGTGTATATGGAATTGGTTGATTATATCTTTTTATGGCAATGTGTGTTCCTTCCTTATACTCTGTTTTTCGAAGTACTTTGGTAGTGATGAGCAACAAGATACTAGACTACATTCCAATTTCAGTAGGCCTTGTTTCATTTTAACAATATGTAAAGTTTTTGCCTTTTTTTTTTTTTTTTTTTGTTAAAAGCAGATTAATCAAGTTGGAAATTGGCAATTTTATTTGTGATTTGGTTGAGGCTATGGAGGGTTCCTAGACGGCACGACTTATACAGGCCGGCTAAAAACAATTGGATTAACAGGTACATTGTACTTTCTACTCAGTCAACTGGAATTTGGTTTTATGTGTCCTGTTGATTAATCCATTCTAGGGATCAGCTCTGACTAAAGCCAAATTGTATGGTATACATTCTTTAAAAATTGGTATTTTTTTTTTGTTTGAACATGGGAGATTGTAGATTGGGTCATAGGATCTAACCTGTGATAAGACCATCGACCTCCTAGTGAAGTGAAGAGATTTTGGCTAGTTGGGTTAGACTCGGCATTAAAAGTGTATAAGAAGAAAAATTAGATCCCAAAGTGGGCTTATTTATGAATCAAAGTGTTAATGGTTAGGACTTAAAGTAAAGGTTAAATCAAAGTGAGTTTGTCTTGGTTAGGAGGCAAAGTGGTGTTGTTGGTTAGAAGGTAAAATGGTGATTTTGATTACAAGTTAAATTGACTGTAATCGACAGTTCAAATTCATTTTTTATATCCAACTGCTAAAAGTTGAAATGCATAGTATGAACTTTTGAAGGATGTTTTATAGTCAGTCTTTCCCAAACAAAAGATTCCCAAGTGCAAAAATTTTGTTATTATATGAAGTCAACCTTGATTGCAAACATTAGTTTTGCAGTCCTCATTAGATACTTTATTTTTATGTTTTTATACACAACTACAATTCCCCATAAAAGAAAAACAAAGGGTAAATGACGCTCATTTCCTCAAGATTTAAAGAAAATACAGTTAGTTTAATACTTTTGACATTATTATACTGACCTCCCTTTTATTATGATGACAGTGACCAAAATTAGTGCCAATAATTGGTAGATCCTGAAATATATAAAGATAAATATACATTTTAGTATAAAAAAAGATTATAACATTATTTTTTCATTTATACGACTAACGAGGTACTGATGAAAAAGGACTTTAGTGCTATAAAAATTAAAATATTAAGAGTGATCAGTGTAATTATGTCACAAGTAAAGAATTAACTATATATATTTTTAAATTTCAAGAGAGGTGAGTATAATTTACTCAAGAAAAAAAATGAACAGTCCTAAAGTTGTCTTCTATACAACACTTGGTGAGATTTTGCTGGTTTTAGAACTCACTTAGAATTTCACTAATAAAAAATAAAAATGTCAACTATCTCTCTAAGCAATGTTATTTTCATCTAGTTAGGTGATTATTTTTAGGGAAAATGATACGCAAACTCACTTTCTAGACTCGATGATGTGTAGGTGATATGATTGGTTGATGATTAGAGAATATATGATAGATAGTGTTGTTTTTAATATTCTAATTGATTGTCACATCACTGAACTTGAAAATTGAGTCTAATTTTTATTCTTGAATATAAATGCTCTTGTTTTAGCAATCACTTCGCATGTCATCAATTTTATTTTTTTGATTTTAATAGTTGACTTACCTTTTGTCTTGCTTTTGTTGTCGTTTCTTCTTGGATCTTTTGAGCATATAAAGAGTTGGAATAATTTTATGGGCACAAAATCGGTTATAGACAATATATGTGGCCATACGTATAGAATGGAAGAGTTGAGCAGACTCTCTATAACGTAGTTGGTTACCTATTCATGGAATTAGTTATTTTAAGGAGTTCAATATGATCTCTAATTGTATTAAACTTGAGTCAAAGACAAATTACAACCTTGTCTAGTCATAGACATTGTAGGACTTTCTGTCTTATGTACCTGAGTACATCATAGTGTATATTTGTTACAAAAAATACCATCTCGTCATTGTAAAAAATAGAAATGGAGAACTAACGGGTCCAATCGTAATTATCATGTGGGAAAACCATAGCATTACCATGTACTATACCTCTCTATTTGTGTCTCATCTCAAGATAACAAAAATGATTTGAATCGTTCATCTTGTAAATTCAACAGTAAAGATGAGTTGTACAAAAAAAATTAGTTTCAGAAAATATCATTAGACACATAAAAAAGTTACCTTTTGTTTTTTTTTTCTTTTTTCCAAGTTTGGACGGCAACTATTAGTTTAAACTTAAACCGTCTATTTTATAAAATAAAATACAATTTGTTTAACTATTCATTGATATTCAATGAAACTGATTTTTTATATAGATAATTTTCATTACAAGGTTTATGATGTGAACGATTTGAATCATAATTGTAGGTCTAAAATGAGACTCACAAAATGAAATATAGAAGATAGTAAAATAAAAATGTGCTATTTCCAGTTTTGTGAACGATCAATATTTAAAATTAAAATAAAATTATGTGGTTTCGGAATATGTTTGTTTAGCACACCTTGTGGAACAAATCAGTGTTGCCGTTGAAATGAATCTGGCCTGCTTGTCCATACACGTCACTATCGAAATGTAGGTAAATTACTACTAAAAAAATTCATGATCTCACAACTTTAGTGTGACAGTAGATAATAGGTGCCTCTCCTGAGCTCAATTTGAACAAGGATGTGTCTATTTTTATAGAATTTTTATACAAAATACTTGATCAGAATGATACAAATATATCATTGAATTATTTTGGTGATTTATGTCATCAGAGCACATGACAATTACAGGATTACTATATATATATATATATATATTATTTTATATTATCGAAATACATGATAAGATATTATTTATTTTCATTAATTCTTTAATAGCATGTGACAATTATAGGATTACTATATATATATTTGATTATTAGATATCGCTAAAGTATATGATAAGATATTATTTATTTTTATTAATTTTGTAATAATTATTTATAAACAAAGGAATCAATCATGATAAGGTATTATTTATTTTATTATTTTTCTTTTATTAATCAATAAAAATATAATTTTCTTTAAAAAATTTAAGCTATTTTTATAAATTTTTTATTTTAAAGTACTAAAATGATAGTATTGATTTTTCATAAATTTATTTATTTATTTGGTTCATAATTGGCGGAAGAACCTTTTGAGCAAAGTTGAAGTCCATATGATGGAGTCTAATAGACCCACAAAGTTCCTAGAAATATGGGCCGGCGGCTATTCATAGGTACCCCAACATTGAAAAATTATTTAATAATTTCGGAACACTACATAATTATATTCTAAGTTAATTATCAATTTCTTTAGTTTTTATGTTTTTTCTCATTCCTAACATAAATTATGAATTCTTACTTCTTTCTACTAATCAAAATTTTATAAAACACCGTATATCCATACTCTAAAAATACTGAATAATCATTCCCCAACATCCGCAAGCCATCCTAATTTAACACACTTGCAAAATGCAATCAAAATCTCAATCAATCAATCAATCTCTCTCTCTCTCTCTCATAAATAGCTATATATAAGCAAGTCACACCCAACCAAATTCCATCATATCTACTCTGTTCCATTGATTCCATTTGCCCAACTCTCATATCTCCTCCTCTGTTTTCACTTTCAAAATACTCCACATGGCTCTCTTAAGCAAGCTTTCACTTGTTTTCTTTTTGTTAATCTGCTGTGCTTGTGCACCATCTTTAGAAGCAAGGAAGATCTTGACCATGGAAAACAAGAAGGTGCCTTCTCTAGAGGATAGTTTGCTCCTAAGTGCCCTTCCCAAGGGCACCATTCCACCACCTTCTTCCCCAGGTGGCAAAGGCCATTCCATGGTCATTAATGGAAGGGTGTTCGTCCTCCCCCTGCCACGCTTGGACCGGGTTTTGCAGTCAGTCCCTAGCCCCGGGGTCGGCCATTAGACTTCTTTACAGAAAATTATTAGATAGTTTTGGAATAGCATGGGACTTTGTTTACGTCTGCCTCTGTCAACCACTTTCTCAGAAAAAAAAAAATAATAAATAAAAAAATTATGTCATTTTATATTTTATATTTTTTAGTTTGATGTATATGTGAGAAAAATATAGATTATATAACATTTACAAATTAGTAATTTCGTAGATTTTTTTTTTTTTACTTCTTGATGTAATATTCAATAGTGAAATTTGGATATGATATTTTAAACTGAACCCATTACAATAATATTTTAGACGTCGCATTAGTTTAAAAAATAAAAAATATTATTTATAAAATTTGTTAAGTCATGCTATTTCTTGATTTAATGCCAGAACATTTGAGTTGTATTTTTATTGTGGATAAGGGGTCACTGCTGTGCGTGAAGCACAGCAGTGACTGTGGTGCCTCAATTTGAGGTGTAATATGGCCTTATTTTTATGATCTAAACCGTCCATTTTGTAGGATTTGTTGAGTACTTCATACCTACCAAAAATCATATTAATCGGATATCAACAACTATATGATCGATAACCAAAAAAATAAATAATAAGTTTTATTTTGAGAAATAACATAAATAATATGCAATCCGATCATATAGTTGTTAATATCCGATTAATATGATTTTTGGTAGGCATAAAGTACTTAACTTGTCAAATTTTAAGTTAATTGGAAGTTAAAAACTATGTTATGATATCAGGTGTGACTTAACGTGGGACATTGGTTTATTGAGAATTTATTTTCAACGTTTAAGCAAATACAGTACTTTCATGAGGACACATGGCATTATTATTTATAAAAACAAAAAAAAAAAATACTACTAAAACTAAGGTTGAAGCACCAATAAATTCAAAATAGTAATCTTATGAATTGTTTGGTTCTTCTGTTTTTCTTATAAATTCAAAGGTCTTATACTGGTGTAAATTATATAAAAGGTCAAAAAAATAACGAGTCATAACTAAGCATTTGGATCATAATCAAAATAATAATCACAATAGGTTATAATCATATAATAAATATCACAATAAATCATAATTAGCACCATAATCAATCAAAATTAAAAATTACAAATATTATAACTGGAAAATATGATATGCACCTCAAAATTAGAGTGAATTCTATGCATAGTAGTGCTTAATGAGGATAAACACAACCATTCGATTTTTATTTTGGAGAAATCGCCCATCAATTGTAATTTGAAAAATATTAATTTTAATCATTAGTATTGAAAAAAATTATTGTATTAATTTATAATTGTTTAATTATTTTTCAAATTTTATCCTAATTTGAAATCTCCTCTTAATATTTGAAGTTCACTTTTCCAATTTCTTGAAAGCAAGCAGTGTTTTTTTTTTTTTTTTTTTTTTTTTTTTTTTTTTTTTTTGAACAGTAGCAATTTCATTTGATTAAACTGCAGAAGAAGTTACATCAGATAACGACTCTCTTAGAGGAACAGGATAAACAACAACCCACGAAACAGGGAGTGAGTTAGAGGCATGGGCCTTCAGTCACATGCATGATCGTTTTATATAAATAATTTATTTATTGATTTATTGTACACCAATTAATCAACTTTTTTTCAAACTTTTCTCTCTTCTTTTAAAATTATTTGCAACATTATTGGTGAAAGTTTGGGCGAGGGGAAGGGAGGGAAATTGAGGAATGGAGCATTGTTCATGCTGGAATGGTTGAAAGAAAGGGAAAATTGTGTATATATATTATTAAATTGAATAATTAATACAATAGGAGAAGCCTGTATTTATATACCGAAAAGAAACCTAAATAAGTATAGAAGGAGATAGAGATACAAGGAGATAGAGATAAAGATAGAGATAAGTATAATATAGATAAGTATACATTAACAACCCTCCTCAAACTCAAGGTGGATAAGCATTAACCAACTTGAGTTTGAAAACTAGATCACTGAAACGACCAACAGGATGAGCCTTGATGAAAATATCAGCAAGTTGATCAACAGAAGAAATAAAGAGAAGATGAACAGTGTCACGTGTAACATGTTGTTGAATGAAATGACAATCAATCTCAATATGTTTGGTGCGATCATGGAAGACATCATCGTGAGTAATCTGAATGGCACACTGATTGTCACAATAAAGAGAGGTAGCAGCAGAGAAAGAAACATCCATATCAGTAAGGAGCCAACGAATACACAAAAGTTCCTAAGTAGTGTCAGCAAGAGTGCGGTATTCAAACTCAATACTAGAGCGAGCAGTGAGGGATTGTTTCTTGCTGTGCCAAGTAAGAAGAGAATCCCCTAAGAAGAAACAGAAACCTGTGGTGGAGCGTCGATCAGTAGGATCCCCAGCCTAATCAGCATCAAAAAAGGCACGAAGCTTGAGAGAAGAGTGAGCAAAGTAATGGAGTCCATGGAACATAATGCCTTTGAGGTAGCGAAGCATGTGAAGTAGAGTAGTGTAATGTGGGGTACAGGGAGCCGACATTCACTGACTAACAAGATGGACAACATAGGCAATATCAAGACGAGTCACAGTGAGATAGACAAGATGTAGATCGGCTTTTTCGCGCCCCCTTGCGGAAGTTTGAAAAGAGGCCCTACAGTTCGAACTCCCGCGGTTCTAAATCTCATCTCACAAGTGCAATGTGAAATTGATAATCACCAAAGAGTCCAAATCCGGCAAATCTTTTGAAAAATTGATTTTAAATCAAAAATGCCAAAATTGGACTGCTTTACCAGATACAGAGTCGCCACCTAAATATTTTATTTTAGGGAACTTTAGGAAACCCATGACTCGTGCCAAAGGCCATGTGTCTGTCATTACCAAAGTTGCCTCGGCTCGGGAACTTAGGTACAAGAGGGGAAAGTCATGAATTGAGCACCCCCGCTCGCCCGATCAAAGATCGGCCTTTACTAATCATGATGTGATTTTTTTATCAACATTATATGCTCTTGTTCCGGTTATTAAACTAGCTTTACTATGTGATGCGCACCAGCAAGTATAGACTAGTTTGCTCAAGTTGGAACAATTCAATTTCATGTTTGTCTTGAAAAGGATTTGATTTTGCCACCTCAAGTGGGCTTAAAGTTTGCGAATTTGCTACTCAACAAAGTGGGCTTAAAGCGGTGAATTTGCCACTTGATGTAGTGGGTTTAAACATACATTCGTTGAATAGTTCCAATTCAAGCAACAGACCTTCATCCATAGGCATTTAAGCAGTTTATCAAATAAGCATTTAGCCTCATGGTAAGCATGCTAGTCATGGCAATCACTCACATTCATGTAAGTATGCTAAAGCACTAAAAACTCACATAGTACTCCAAGCAAAGACAAAACAAAAGAGTTAGAAAAATGCATAATTCCTAACTATACAAGATGACTAATGCAACACATACAAAGAATGCAATTAATAGGCTCGGCTACTAGTATGGCATATGGATCGATTTGATAACGTGCGGTTAAACATGTATTCAAAGAATTATTGAAATAACAATGCCGTTCGAATGATACGCCAAACCTTGGTGCATGCAATACGAATGAATGGATACAAGCATAAGGTATGCTAATTGAAACATGTCCCTAATCTAACTATCAAAAGTGAATAAATAAAAGGGAGAAAGATGTGGGGTTAGAAGACATACACATTATTACATTACGCTCTCACGAATGAGAGTCTGAATGAATAAACTAGTTAACCAAGGTAGGTTAAGCTAATTAAGCTAATTATTACAAAACTTGAATAAACAGCTAAACTAATTAACTAATTTATTACAACACTTGAAATGAATAATTAACTAACTATCTTTATCCTCTCCATTCAGTTGTTGTAGTTGCTGGGGCTTTACCTTGTTTCATGGCCGCTATGGTAGCTTCCGCCATTAAGGATATGTCCAAGACTTCCACATAAATAGGCAATTTCAACACGCCCACCCGATCGAACACCTCCAAATCCAATCCACCTTCAAATTTTCGTACTTTCTTATAATCAGTATCCACCATGTGTGGAGCGAACCGTGCCAGTTCGGTGAATTTAACTTCATACTTTGCTACAGACATTCTTCCCTGTTTGAGTTCCTGAAACTCGGACACCTTCCGATCCCTGAAGCATTGGGGAAAATATTTATCATAAAAGATTGCATTGAACTGTGCTCACGTCATATTCCCATTGCCACTTCGAATCAGTAACCACCACCTGCGGGCTTCGTCTTTCAGAGTGTAGGTGGCTAGGAGGACTTTCTGAGTTTCAGAACAAGGAAATACTTCATACAACTTTTCCATCTCAAGCAACCATGTCTCAGCTTTCAAAGGTTCAATTCTACCATAGAACGTTGGCGGTTTCATTTTCATAAATTTCTGTGTCAGATTGATGATGTCAGTATTATCTGTCTCGGCTTGTGCCGGTGGAGGCAGAGGGGGCAAAGGTTGTTGTCTCTGTTGTTGTGTCCAGGCTTCAGTCAACGCTGCTATCATCTGTTCCATTCGGCCCATGCGAGCCTCTGAAGATTCACTTTCACCACTTCCCCTTGCACTGTCCATCTTACTATACAGACATCAAATGATAATAAATACAGGTATAATCTTATTCGTTTCCTTCAATTCATTTGATTTCAATGGACATTCAGTTTTCATATTCAGTTGCATTACCACACACTCACACATACAGATGAAATGCCCATAACTCTTACTAGGACATCCTAAGCTCATACGGACTTGTGTGTGCTGTAGAACATGTGCTTTGATACCACTCTGTCACGACCCAAACCCGCCCCTATGGGTTTAGCACCGTAACCGGCCAGTAATCCGTGGATTACCAAAGGCCTCTGAACAGATTAGCAAATAATAAGGGGCTGAGGAAGCAATAATACAAAATAGACAAGGTCCAATGAGCTGTGATAACGTACATGGGACAGAACATTTCATAACTTATATATATACATAAGCATGCCAGTCAAAGGACACCAATATTTACAAAGTATTATATCCCAAGACATGTCCTTACAAAACACATACAGAGACTAGCATGAATACAAAAACAGCCATAGCATTAGACTTCGACCGGAACCTCCTCAGGAGGCGCAACAGTTGGCTGACAAAACAGACAGAAGGCCATCAACTCTGGCCCTGGTCATGTGCCGGCTCACCTACATACATAATATAAACTGTGAGCGAAAGCCCAGTGAATAATAAGAGAGTAAAGGGTTTCAATAAATGAGTTCGTACAGATTCAGAAATCATAATTCAGTTCATATCAAAATCATAGTTTGTCCAGATCATATACAGACAGAAATCATAAGCCATGATTAAGTTTACGTGATACATTCATTAGCATAAACAGAGCAAAACAGAACAGAATGTATACACGTGAGGTTACGAATAACTAGTTCCATAAAGGAACCTCTGAATTCGGGCAACAGAACAGAATAGAAGCTGAGCCCCCGTGACAGGGCCTCCGGTACGGGTAACAAAGTGCAGACAGAAATAAGTTCCGTAAAGGAACCTCCGATAGCGGGTAACAACTAACAGATATCACGTGATGCTAAGAATGTCACGAATACATATCATAAATTGAACAATCATTCATTGTACAGAACATATCATTTCGGAAAACAGATCTTGTTTTATCACACAGAAAGTAGATACAGTTTGAACATAACTTTACTAAATTATTACTCACAGTTGGCCTTGAAACAGACAGACGGAGCAGATTGATCACACGACACGCGGCACGTAACCTACATAACACATAACAGATACACACTTGAAACACACGTTCTAATTGTACAAAACTTACGTCGTTGGCTCTTAGTGTATTTCTAACCTTAAATCCTCACTATAGAGTCTTAAACATGGCCTAGGAATGCATAGGATGGAATAAGGATGCAAAGATGCCTTGGAAATCATTTCTCAAATTTTGCTGAAGATAAGGTCCACGCTCGACGGGCGCTCGACCCCCGCTCGAGCGTGTGACACAGACCCTCGCTCGAGCGTGGCTTCCCCCGCTCGAGCGGGCTGCAAAACACACAAACTTCTAGGTATACGCATTTCACGCTCGAGCGTAACTCTCGCCGCTCGAGCGGAAATGCATGTACTCAGGCTTCACGCTCGAGCGTGAAAGTCCCCGCTCGAGCGTGGGTCAAAATTCTGGAAAATCCAGATTGACCTCCAAGCATGAAACTCGACCTTCAACCATCCAAAACTCATTTTTCTGGGCCAAAACTTTGGAAAACACTTGGTAACCCATAAAACAACATGTTTAAAGCTTCAATTCAAGAAATCATGGCCCACGAGTAAACCAATTTATGCAAAATCAACATGAACTCTAAGAACATAACTTAAATGTAACACGTATGAATTCTCATGACTTCAAATGCTCCAAAACATGATCCAAAACAAGATTAAGCTCAAGAATAGGATGAATTCATGGACTATAACAAAAATGTGGACATGCATATGGGAATTCATGAAGAACAACTCCAAAATCCAAGAATATGTGCATGCATGCATGAATTCACTCTCAAATCCAACTCTTAAAACCAATTCTAGCCTTTAAACTATAATCTTCCATGAACCATGCAAGAATTAATCTTAAATTCACAATTGAAAGGGAAATCTCCTACCTTAAACCTTGAATTCCAAGCCTAGAAGCTCAAATATGCAAGCTACTCTTCAATTCTCCTATGCTCCAAGCCAAACCTTGATGAATTCTATTTCCTACCTCTCCCTCTCTCTCTAGTCGGTTTTAGCTTAGGAAGATGAATGAAAATCATGCAACAAATATATGAAGCAATCTCAAGGTTGTCTTAGGTAGTGGGCCACTCAATGGCAATATAGTAATAAACTTAACTAATGTAATTTAGCTTATTTAATCCAATTTAATCATACCAAATCAAATTTCAATTAAATTTACCATAAAATTACATTAATTCTAATTAACACAAAACACTAATCAGTTTCGGATTCGGCCGCCGATAAGACCTTCAATTTGCAGTTTAAAACATAAAACATAAACAAATCATTTTATGGCAAACAGCTAAAACACAAGGATAATGCAATACATATGCAAATTAATTCCGGATTCCTTCTAAATTACTGTTAGGCATAACTAATCATGGTTTAGCATTAATCGGAGGTCGGGGTTATTACAGCTACCTTTCCTAAACTGGTTTTCTTCCAACTCCTCCTATTTTCTTCAACTCCAAACCTATAAATAAGAAGTTTTAAAATATTTTTTAAAGAGTTCACCTCTCTTCCATTCATTTTCACTTTGTCCTTACTCAGTTTTACCGAAAAGTGCAATGTTTCAAATGAAATGCAAGCCTCGAACATTATAGAAGCATTTGGAAAAATATTTCGAAAAAAAAGGATTTTAAGGTCAAAAATAGTTTGGCTAAAATGGGGTGCAACGTTTGGGATTAGAGCTTGAATCCAAATTTCTTCGCTAAGAATTCAAAAGATTGCATTGTGAAACTTTCATCATTGGGTATTCAGAATCAAGCGCCCAAGTCTTAAGGACGGTCAAAAATTGGGTGTCTATCTATAAGACTACCTACCAGCTGGTGATAATGAGTAGCATCAAAAAGAAGATCCCCGTTTAGAGAAGTGAGATGAGTCTGAGGATCAACAGGAGTAGAGGTAGACTTGCAATCGGTAAGACCAGCATGTGCTAAAAGATCAGATGCATATTTGGCTTGTGACAAATAATAACCAGTCGAATCATGGGAGATTTCAATCCCTAAGAAACAATTGAGAGTACCAAGGTCCTTTATCTCAAACTAATGATTGAGAAAGTGTTTGAGGCTAAGAATACTAGCCACATCAACACCGGTGATAATCATATCATCCATGTAAAGAAAAAAAAGAGTGGTGCCATAAGGAGTGGTTCGAACAAATAGAGTAGAGTCATATGAGCTGGAGGTGAAGTTGAAGTCATGGATGATGGAACTGAATTTAGAAAACCAAGCTCATGGGGCTTGTTTGAGACCATAGAAAGCACGCTGTAGTTTGCAAACCTTATGAGCTGGATAAGTAGACCTAGAGGAAGGTTGCATGTAGGCTTCCTCAAGAAGATCACCATTAAGAAAGGCATTTTTGACATCCATCTAAAAGAGATCCCAATGACGAGCAGCAGCAATAACAATTAAGCTACGCACAAAGGTAAGCTAAGCAACCGGAGCGAAAGTCTCCTCATAATCAATGACATATTTCCAGGTGAAGCCCTTTGCAACAAGACGAGCTTTGTAACGCTCAATAAAGTCATCAGAATGGGTCTTGATATTGTATACCCATATGCAGTCAATCGCAGTATTTCCAAGAGGAAAATCAACAACATCCCAAGTATGAGTTTTGTCTAAAGCCTGTAGTTCATCAATCATAACTTACTACTAAAGAGGATTAGTACAAGCCTCACGATAGGAGGTGGGTTCATAAGTAGAAAAGGTAGTAGACCCGACAATATAATCACGAAGATGAACATGTGGTTGAACTACCCGATGTGGACAACCGGTGGAAAGAGTTGTGGGGGGAAGGTTTGATGGAGAACTAGAAGACGAGCCAGAAGGCGCAAAGGAGAGTAGTCTGGACGGGATCGGGGTCAACAAAGGTGTCTCTACAAAAGAGGAACCTACATTAAACGCATTAGAAAAGAGATCTATGGAAGAATTAGTAAACATGATGGAGGTAGATGATGAGGGTAAGTGAAACGAGGATAGGGATGAAAGCATTTTATGCTCTCAGAAAACCACATGACGGGATACATGAAGACGCTTAGAGATAGGATCCCAACAACGATAGCCTTTATGTTCAATCCTATACCCGAGAAAGTAACAAAGACAAGAACGATGTTCAAGTTTGGTGTGTTCATGAGGTTGAAAAAGGACAAAACATGCAGACCCAAAAACTCGAAGATGTATGTTTGGAGGGCTAGTACCATGCAGACGTTCAAAAGGAGTTTGATTATGGATAACAGTAGTGGGAACACTATTAATAATATACACAGCAATAAGTGCAACTTCCCCCCAAAAGTTTTCAAGACAGGAAGAAGAAAAGCTCGAGTAGTGTCGAGAATATGCCGATGTTTCCGTTCAGCACGTCCATTTTACTGGGACATGCCAGCACAGGAACGATGAGGCTGAGTTCCATGACACTGAAGAAAAAGAGAGAAAATCCGAATCTCGATGCTCTATAGCATTATCAGAGCGAAAAATTTTAATGTTTTTTGAAAATTGGGCTTGGACCGTTGTTGCAAAGGTATAATAAATTTATTTAAGTTTAGATTGATTTTTCATGAGAAACAGCTAATTAAATCGTGAAAAATCATCAACAAAGATAACAAAATAATGAGATCCCCCTATACTAGTAGTAGGTGATGGGCCTCAGATATCAGAATGTATGAAATCAAAAGGTGCATGGGAAACAAAAATACGTTTATTAAAAGATAAAGTAGGTTGTTTTGCAAGTTGACAAGGCAAACAATCAAAATAATCGGGAAGTACATGACCTAACTGACCACTAGAAACCAAAGACTTTAACCTACTACCAGAAATATGCCCTAAGAGACAATGCCTAAGATGAAAAGGAAACAAAGAAAAATTAGATGCAAGAGCAGCTAACTGTGTAAAGTCCAGAACATAAAGATGAATGAGCTCATAAAGATGTCCATGCTTACAGCCGATCCCAAGAGTCTGTCCCGTTTGAGGGTCCTACACCAAACAACCATTAACAGAAAAAGGTGATAGTTAGACTAAGCTCACATAATTGACTAATAGAGATAAGGTTTAAGGTAAGGGCAGGGATATAATAAACATGTGGTAAAGACAACTACGAGGTAGAAATAGAGCCAACATGACTTATAGACATGAGAGAACCATCAGCAATATGAATAGAGGGAATATGAGTTGGGGGAGAAATGGAAGAAAATATAGTAGAACTGGAAGTCATATGATTACAACATGCGGGGTCAAAATACCAAGAAGAAATACCTGAAGTCATAGACAGAGTAGTAGAGGAAAGTATACCAGAAAGGTAGAGAAATTGCTTGAACATGGTCTCAAAATTAGTTTGGGAGAAAACGGTTCTAAAGGTTCAGAAAAATCCTCAGAGGCAGCAGCAACAGTGTGGTGAGCAGGCAAAGATCTAGACTGATTCCCAAGACGATGTGAACTACCCTTGCAAAAGCCATCGCGAGAGGAATGGCCAGTGGAAGAGGACCGGGAGGGATTGCTAAAACAATCCTACTGTAGATAACCAGGACCAATTTTGTTACAATATCGGCAGGGTCTGATTGGGCAATGAACCAGAAGATGAGTAGAAAGTAGGCAATGGATAGTTGGGTTGACAGGGAAGAAGAAGGTCGTGACTAAGGAGTGGCAAGAATAGAGTCCGCATGATGAGTCTGGAGAGTACCAAGACGAGTTTCCTCATATAACAACTCCAAAATAGCCTGCTCAAAAGTGGGCAGTAGAGTGTGATGAAGGAGAGATGCATGCACGGGCTCAAAATAGGTAGTGAGAACCATGAGAAATTGAACCAACCATTGCTGATTACGATATGTAGTGAATAAAGTAACATCTTCAAGGTGAGGCCATGGAGGTTCTAAGAGAGCAAGCTAACCCAAACAGAATACATCTGAGAAAGAAAGTCATTTATAGACTGACCAGGTTCTTAACACATGTGATGAAGCTGACTCTAAAGTTAATATTGATGGGCAAAACCGATAGTCTAGTATCGTTTTATCAAAAACTCCCAAATGTCTTTAGCAGGAGTGCTAACAGAGTCAAGCTGAAAACGACCAAATTAAAGACTAATAGAGGAAACAGAGGTATTCCGAAGCCAAGTAATGATCTGGTAGTTCTTCTTATTCCAGTCTTCTAAGCAGTTTTCATATTTAGCAGTAGTTTCAACGGGCACTGTCACTGGTTTGGTCACATCTCCGATGATAATACGCCAAAGTTTCTAACCTTTGAGGAAGGAAGACATGGCTTGGGCCCACATAACATAATTGAATCCATCAAGCATAACAGAAATTGAATGGGAGGCATCGTAACGATCCATAATAATATGGTGGTAGAATAAAATAAATAGGAATAGAACTGTAGAAGCAAAATTAGGTAAAACAGATCATACCAGTGAGTCTGGAAGGCCAAAAATAGATGGGAAATGGCTGAATGGTGCAGAGATGACGTCAGCAAAAGGTTGAATGATGTCAGTAAAGGCGTAGTGCACAATAGCAGAGGGAGGCGCGGCGCACAATATTAGAAATGGTGCACGCGAGTGCACAGTAGTAGGAGCGGCGCACGTAAGTGCACGGTTGCAGAAACGGCACACATGGGTGCACAATAGTAAGAACAGTGCACACAGAAGAAAAGGCTGACGTGAGCAAGCAATGGAAGGGCGCATGTTTTCATGTGGGAAAGTGAAGGTAGAAGGCTGGACGCGCCGACAAGAAAATCGGCGTGTGCGGAGATGTGTGGCGACGGGCCTGGTGGCGTTGGAACCAGGGCACAATTCCGAGCACTGTGGTAAAAAAATTTATAAAATCTTGGTCAAAAATGATAACGGAACAGTGACGAAACAGTGTTGTGGAACAAAGAATGGTGTATTGATGAAAAAGAAGAGAGATGCTATAATGCCACTGTGTACGGGCAATAAGCAAGAGGAAAAAGTAGCTAGGATTCAAGACCTACACTTTGATACCATGTTCGAATGGTTGAAAAAAAGGGAAAATTGTGTATCTGTGTTATTGAATTGAATAATTAATACAATATGAGAAGTCTGTATTTATAGGCTAAAAAGAAACCTAAATAAGTATAAAAGGAGATAGAAATACAAGAAGATAGAAATAGAAGGAGATATAAGGAGATAGAGATAAAGATAAGTATAATATAGATACGTATACATTAACAGTTCAAAAAAATAACGAGTCATAATTAAATATTTAGATCATAATCAAAATAATAATCATAATAAGTTATAACGAATATTACAATACATCATAATTAATATCATAATCGATCATAATTAAAAACTATAAATATCATATATAATATACATCTCAAAATTGGAGTGTGAATTCTATGCATAGTAGGGCATAATGAGGATAAGCACAACCATTCTATTTTTACTTGAGGGGAATCACCCATCAATTGCAATTTGAAAAAATTCTTAATTTTAATTAATATTGATAAAATTTATTGTAATAATTTATAATTATTTAATTATTTTTTAAATTTTACCATAATTTGAAATCTTCCCTTTTACAATTTCTTGAAAACAAGCAATTATTTTTCTTTCCTCCATATTTTTTAACACTAGCAACTTCATCCGATTAAACCGCAGAAGAAGTTAGATCAGATGATAATAACTCTCTTAGAAGAGCAGGAGAAACAACAAACCACTAAATAAGGAATGAGTTAGAGGCCTGGGCCTTCTGTCACATGCATGATTCTTTTTTGGGAAAATTATCAAGAAGTCTTCTTTGAAAAACGTGTAGTTTATTTAGTTCCATAACTTTTCGTTTGTACCCAAAAGTCCAATTATGTTATTCTTCTTATCTGCCTTTCTTCTTTTATGCCTTTCTTCTTCTCTTTGTGATTTCTGAGGATCATTGATGAGTAACCATATCTTGTTTCTTCTCTTTCTCTTTCTCTTTCTGATATATAGTCACCGGAGACCAACGACTACCATCGATTGGGATTCACCGGCAACCACCGACCGCCGACTTCTTACCTCACCGACAGTAAAGAAGATATGTTTACGACGAAAAAAATGAAGAAGATGAATAGATCTACTCAGATCTGGAGTAGATCTACTCAGATCTGATGTACATCAGATCTGAGTAGATCTACTCCAGATCCGACTAGATTTGAACAAAAAATAGTTGTCAGAGTACAATCCTCTCTCTATATCCGCCTCTCTCCTTTGATCTCTTATTTTTTTTACATTTTCTCTGCTATGTACTTCTCTTTTTCTGTTCTAATGGAAAAAAAATTTCAAATTCTGAACAAATTGTTTTCGAGTTTTAGTCACAAGCGGTGAAAATTGTAAAATTTTGCAGTTTCAAATTTTTTTGGTGCTAGAATGAATCATGGTGTAAAACTGTAAAATTTTGCAGTTTCATAACATGTTTTTAGTTTGATTAATAAAAATAAATGCTTAATAGATTTTTTCTTTGAAACTGTAACATTTTACAGTTTCAAAACTTGTTTTTCAGTTTGATTAATATTGGAGATTATTTGCTTAAACCTTACAAAAATTGAAAAGTAGCATATGTTTTTCCCATTGTTTCTGTTTTTTGTCGTTCCATTTTTTTTTCTTTTAGTTTATCAATATTTAGCACATTTTGCTATGTTTTTTCGCTCTAATTTCTTCATTTATTCTTTTTTTTTTCTAGCAATATTATGCACATTCCAGTGAGTCTCCAATGATGTTCTTAACATCCAGTGAACGTTATGAACATTCCGGTGATTTCCATTAATGTTCATAACAATCCGATGAACTTCCGACAATACTCCGGCGACTTCCTGGTGATGTTAAACATTCCGACGAGTCTCCGGTGACTGTCGACGGAAGTCCGACAATAGTAGGATGTAACAGCGGCTGTAAATTATAAAAAAAAAAAAGGATTTTTTTATAACAATTAAAAATATATAGGACTAATTGGTGCAAACGTTTTGTTTGGGGATTAGATAGGTCTTGAACTTTGTATATGGGACTTATTGGTAAGTTCCCTTGTTTTTTTTATAAATAGTTTATTTATGGACTTTTATTTCAATTCAAAATATGTCTCAACACACCTAATTTAAATTCATAAATTTTAATTTTTAATATATCTTAATATGATTTTACTAATAAGGATAACACATATTAAATCTTAAAATATTTTTTTCTTTTCATAGTACACCTTAATCAGTTATTTATATTTAAATTTGTGTATCTTCTTCCCCAAAAGATCAAAGTTATTTTTTCTTCTTTTTCTTCTTCATCCGCCTCTTAAAACTCCAATCTACCACTACAAGAAAAGTGGGCTTATAAGACGGAACTATTTGCGACGGCACACTTGCCGTCTCAAAAAGTCACTTTTTGTGACGGCAGAAAATGCCGTCTCAAAAAAGTAGAGCATTTGCGACGGCATAATTTGCCGTCTCAAAAAAGGAAAGTATTTGCGACGGTATTTTCTGCTGTCGCAAACACCCTCCTTTTTTGAGACGGTATTTTCTGCCGTCGCAAATACTCTGTTTTTTTGAGACAGCATTTTCTGCCGTCGCAAAAAAGTGGCTTTCGTTTTTTTTTTTTTTTTAGTAAATATTTTTAAAATTTTAAATATATTTTTTAGATATATCTTACTTAGATGTATCTAAAAAATAAAAAAAAATTATGAAAAAATATTTTTAAAGATTAATAAATACATAAAAATACAAAAAAAAATGTATTGAATTAATTTTTTTTTTTTGTATTTTTGGAATTTAGTGAAATTTTATTTTTACAATTTTTTTACTTTTTAGGTGTATTTTATGTTAGGTGTGTCTAAGAATTAAAAAAATTACTTAAAATATTAAAAAAAATCAGTAAAAACAATATAACACGGAAAACAAGAAAGTATAATTTTCTCAAAAGAGTTTTTGGAAAACTCTAACCTAGCATAGTGATCATATATATACAGTCACAAAATGGTTTGAATAAATTCAAAGGTATTTTTCTGTCGCAAAAAAAATTAAAAAAAATGATATTGTCTTACTATTTTGATATAATATTTCTCTTTTCATTTATTTTTTCATCTTCCTGTCTCTTTGTCTCTATCTCTGTCTTTTCTCTTTATCTCTTTCACTTATCACTCTTCTTTCTCTATATGTCTGTTTCTCTCTCTCCTTTTCTCTCTATGTCTCTCGCCTATCTCTCTGCTCTCTATCTCTCTCATCTGTCTTCTCTCTCTGTCTCTCTCGCTCATCTCTCTTCTCTCTCTCTTATCTTTCTATCTCTCTTTATCTCTCTTCTTTCTCTGTCTCTCTCTTTTTCTGTGTCTCTCTCTCGCTTATCTCTTTTCACTCTATTTCTCTTTCTTTTTGTCTATCTCTCGCTTATCTCTTGTTTCTCTCTCTTTTTCTGTCTATCTCTCTCTCTCTCTCTCACTCTGTCTGCTTGTCTATTTCTCCCTCACTATGTTCGCCTTGCTCACTTTCTCCCTCTCATCTTCTCTATTTATCGAGCTCTTTCTTGATTTATCGATCTACTATAAGAAAATACACTTTTAGCAACCACTTTGTCTCTCTCTCATTCATCACTCTGTCTCTGTCTCTATCTCTTTTCTTTATCTGTCTCTCACAAAATTAAAATATTTTTTAAATATTTAAAAAAATTGATTTGAATTAAGTTTTGAAAAGAGCTTTAAATTATGTGTTTGGTTATAAGTTTGGGCGATGATTGAGACCCCCTCCAATCACCACCCCCACCACCCCTCACATACACATGGCGGATGGTGATTGGAGGAGAAGGAAAAAAAAAGAAAAGAAAAAGAAAAAGGGACCAATCATGGGAAGAGGGGGTCAAGGGGGTGAGTAAAAAATGGGGTCCAAGTCATTATTCTATAAGTTTTGAAAAGTGATGATTATATTTTGAATTGAGTTTTGAAAAATGGATGTAGAATTATGATTTAAAAGCTTAAAACAAACACCATACTTAAATCAATGGGTGGAACTATGACCACCACCACTACTGCCACTACTACTACCATTACCTCTCATCCACCATCGCCACTCCATCTCCTCTACTACTACCACAACTTCACCACTAATCTCTTTCGCCCCCGCCACGACCACCACGACTGCTACGACCATCACCTCTTATCCACCACCTTCACTGTCGTTCCCTTTCATCTACCACAAAAAATTAGTTTATGGTTTTTAGTAACAAAAAAAAAAAAAAAAAATGAGCCGCGGAAAAATATTTTTTATTAAAATATTACCCCTACTTCTTCGAAATAAAAAAATAATGGGTATGTTTGGTTTGTGTTTGAGAGATGTGTTTTAGAGATAAAAAGTACGAAAACATGTTTGGTTTGGTTTTTTTTAAAAGATGTTTTGGAAAATTATTTTGAGATAGAGTTTTGGAAAAAGTGATTGATTTGATATGTGTGAGAGAGAGATTTGTTTGGAAAACTTGTTTGGTTTACAAGTTTTGAGAAATTTTTTTGAGAAAATTTGTTTGGTTTGATTATTTTTGAAAACTTATTTGTAGAGAAAATTTCCCAAATTTTTTTCAGAAAATCAAACCAAACGAGCCCAATAATTTTTTTATTAAAATAAAAATGAAACAAATAAATTTTCAACCTTAGTAATTAAAAAAAATGAAAAATAAAAAAAAAATCATTAGCTACAAAAAAATAAATTTATTTTAACCAAAAAAATTTCATTTTCTAGCTCATTAATTCTCCAATTTCTTTTCCTCCTTTTGTTTCTCACGATCTCAAATCATCAATCCCCAATCCCTTAAACCAAAAATTCCCAATTTCAAAAATCTCCCAAAAATTACCTCTACTTCTACCAAATAAAAACTAATAATAATAAATTTTTTTTCATTAAAATAAAAATGAAACAAATAAATTTTCAACCTTAATAACTAAAAATAAATAAATAAAAAAGTTTCATTAACTAAAAAAAAAATTATTTTAATAAAAAATAAATAAGACGACGTATATCTTGGCTCTCCTCTTCATTTTCTTTTTCGTTTTCCCGCTCTTTCTAATTCCCCCCTTTCTTTCCCCCCGTTTGTTTCTCACTCACGATCTCAAATCCCCAATCCCCAACCCCTTAAACAAAAGAAGAAAGAGTAGAGACAGAGGAGCACCGACCTGACCTAGCGAAACTAGCCGCCTGTGTGCTGCTGCTGAGTGCCGACCTGGGTGCCACCGCTGACCACCAACGTGGGTGCTGCTATTGACCATCGACTTGGTTGACCATCGACGACCACCAAAAATCTCCGTATGTCGTTCTCTATCCGTGAATCGCCGACCACCGAAAATCTCCCTTTATCGTTCTCCCTTTGTCTTCAACTCTTTGCATAGGTCTGTTTTTCTCTTCAACTCCCTCTTCTGTAATATGTATATGTGTATATATATATATTGAAGCCTATGAAATGTTGGAATATAAGTCCTTCCATTTTATGCTTTGAAGGTGTTCGATGATTTGCTGGTGTTGAAATGGTGAATTAATGATCTAGGATAGTTAATATTTACAAAGATCCTAAATTTTGAACTCAGTATAAAGAATTTCCATGACAGAAATAATGAAGGAACTTGAATCAATATTTATGTTAAAAGAATTTGAATCAATATTTATGTTAAAAAGGATTTTTTTATTTTTTTTTATTTTTATTATGTTTCTCAGGGAAAACAAGTTCTGTGGTTTTTTTTTTTTTTTTAATCTTCATAATCTGTAAATTAAGAACTGGGTTTGTTCCCTTGAAATCTAGTTCTGGGTTTTGGTTTGATAATTGATTCAATACTTTTGCAATTATGATCTGTTTATAAATATTAGGCCATTATGATGGCCACTTCAATTCCAAATTTGATGTCTACTATTTCCGTGTGTGTGTGTTTCGTACTCCTCTTGCTTCCATATCTACACTTGAAAATTGGGGGTAACTTCACTGTTTTTATGCTTAATGGGCCAACTGGTAACTTGTTATTCTGTGTTTTTCCTTTGAATTATCTTCGGTCAATCTATATTGTCCTTTGTAATTTAAAGTAACTATCTAAAAGGTAATTGATTGTAATATTTTTTCATTTGAAATTATTCGTGTTCGGCTACACATGTGAAGCAATAGATGTAGTGTTTGTTTTATTTTTTTGTGGGTTTTGGACTGGGTTTACACGTAATTGTTTTTGTCGGTACTCGAAGGGGTTATTTTGGTCGACGCGTTGTGTGATTGTCGGTACTCAAAAGTTTGCGAAATTAGAATTCTGAAGTGGCTTTCCAGTTTTTTTTTTTTTTGGGTGGAGGTGGGAAAGATGGGGCAACTGTATTTGTATCCATTCCCTTATCTAGTTTTAATGTGTTACGTAACGGATAAAATTCAAAACTATGATTATTGGATTGAATATTTTTGCCGACAAGTGTGCAAACATATTTCTGTCAGAAACAGAGGCGTTATGGATTTGCGATGGATGTAGCTAAAATTGCTATTTTCCCCATTATGCATTTAATTTGTTTTGAAAATGTAGTCTACATGTGATGTGGGTCATTGATTTTTGAATTGTTTGTAATCTGTTAGGTTGATTTTTGATTGTTGTATGAGCTTCACTCTGTAATATCAGTATGATTGATGTTAATTGACTAAATTTGTGCTTGTGGAAAAACATAGTTGTTTGAAGATGGATGCATTTGATAATAACCCCATGACTAAAATAATGGAGCATTAAAGCATTAATAGCCCCATGACTACTTTAGTTTCATTCATGATTCCTTTTGGAATCTAGATTTGGTATTATTAGTTGCAGTTAGTGACTAAATCTTGACACCATGTTTATGATTCTAGTTTTAAGTTTGCTTGCCTTTGTGCTTTTAGTTGCCTAGCAATCTCCTTATCTGAAATTAATGGAGCATTTTGCGCTTTAAAAAATAGTTACTGAGGAACTTGAGCATTTCCAACAAGCCTAAATTAAAGGGAAAGACAACAAGCATACGCATTATTATTTTATTGATTAGGATTAGTGGGGGGGGTGTCAGGATGCACTTTAGACATTTATTTGCTTGTATAAATATAATATATGGGAACATGAATGTTAATTATCAATTGCATTGATGAGAATCTATTGATTATGTATATTGTGAACTCAATGCTACAGTCACAGTGAGATTCACAGTTTAAAGATTTGAAACCTTAAATATGTTGTGTCACTGTAGAATTAATATTTAATTGAAGGCATAGACCTCTCGGCAATATTTTGAAACCAGATTAGACTGGCTAGTTCAACCGATGAACCCATTCGCTAGTCATGTTTTTGGACGGTAAAATATGTGTTTGCAAAAACCGGCAAAACACATGTTCCAGCCGGTGAAGTGAACCACCATAGCACCACATTCCTTTGAACACATTGGTAATATAAATTATTTGTTACATTAACTTCATTTTCCATTAAACACAAGATTAATTAACGTTCTATGTATGTATAAATTTATGTATTTGGTTAACATATTTACATAAATATGTGTATCCTAAAATGTAAAAGTAGTTTAAATAAATGTTTCTTCTTTATTTTTTATTTTTTATTTAAATATATTTTTCTTGTTTTCAACTCATCCATCCTTTTCAGTTTAATGTGAAAGTCACAGGACTTGGCCTTGTAATACATCAGTTTCTTATCCAACAAGAAATGCAGAAAGGCAGGGCTTAAAACATATCCACTTTTTATATGGTTTCTTGCTATGTTGTATGGAGCAATTTCTAGCATGTATAGTTAAACTATTTATGGAGGGTGATTGGAAGACCATCTTACATCTTTCTTTTATTCTTTTGTTTTTTGGCTATCAAGATACAAATCTATTTATAAAGAGGACCACAAAAATTTGGAGATAAATTGTTCTGGACTGATAATTTGGGCATTCACTCAATTCCCTTTAGTTATGTTTAGTTCTACATGTATCCTCTATTTGTCTCACTTGAGTCTTGCATTTTTTGTATGCCAATTGTTTGGTCTTGGTTCTGAGTTTTGTGAATGCTTACTGTCATATCTAAACTTGGACCACGAGTGGCATGATTTATATGGTCACATGCATATTCCTGGTGCTTGTAAAATTTATCTAACTTATCTGCAGTCATCTCTGAACGGATCAGCTTCAAATCTTCCAGACAGTACTGGGCGTTCTTTTGCTACATCTTTTTCTGCTCAATCTGGTGCAGCCTCCCCTATTTTTCATCACACAAGTGAGTTGATTTTGCTGAGTATTGCTCTATATTTTCCATCAAATTTTATATAATATAGAAATTTCCTTTTACAGGAACTATTCAAAGGCTACATAACCTTCATGAGAGCTTTAATGTTCCCAACATGCCTGGCACACTTGCATCTAGAAACTCTACAATAAATAATGTTCCTTCTAGTTGGGTTCAACAGCCTACTGGAAGCCTTTCTAGTGGACGTTTTGCATCAAACAATCTCCCTGTTGCTCTTTCTCATGTATGTGTTAGTTTTGCACATATTTATTAGTTGGTATTTTTCATTCACTGGTGTTTCACTATGTTTGCTAAATTAATTTCTTTCCTGATCTCTACCCAATTGTGTATTGTTTTGTATTGCAGATATCCTATGGAAGCTCACATGGTCATTTAGGGGTGACAAATAGAGGTGGAATGAGTGTTGTTGGTAGCCCTGGATTTAGAAGTAACGCAAATGGAGTTGGTGGTTCCATTCCTGGAATCATGAGGGAAATTTTTGTTTTTGATTTACGTTATTTTGAATTGTGAACAACATTATGTATTTAAACATTGTGTATGTATTATGCAATATTATGTAGTGGGATAATTTTGCTAATGTGTTGTAATGAATGAATGCAAGAATATTTGTATTATGAATGGATTTTTATTTTTATACTGGAATTTTTATATTATTATGTAATTATTGATTTCCTTTTCAATTAATTTTTATTTAATACAGGTAATTTTCATATTTTTAATAATTTTATTGTAGTTTTTTTTTTTTTTTTGAGACGGCACCACATCGCCGTCGCAAATGATATTGGTAGAGTTGAGACAAAAGTTTTTTGCGACGGTATTCTTTGCCGTCGCAAATAATCGACGCATCGTGCTGTCCCAACTATTTTTTTAGCGACGGCATTATTCCGTCGCAATAAAAATTCTTTCGCGACGGCATTTTTTGCCGTCGCAAATAACACCTTTAGCGACGGCAACATAGTGCCGTCTCAAAAAAATTCAGATTTTTTTCATATTAATGGTGACGGAAAAATGCCGTCACAAAAAGACAACTTTGCCGTCGCAAAAAAAAAGGCGACGGCGCTAAAACCTTTTTGCGACCCCCTTTGTTGCGACCCCCCACTTGCCGTCGCTAAAAGTCATCTGCCGTCGCAAAAAACCTTTTGAGTATTTGCGACGGCATTTTGTCGTCGCAAAAAGTCAATTTTTTTATAGTGTACCCTACCAAAACTCACCATCATCATCAACATCAATATCATTGTTTTTTATTATTTTGAAATCCTAAACCCTAGAAAAAGTTTGAACAATATCAAATAATGAATGCGAGTAATAATCAAAATAGTTTTTTGAAGTAACTGATTAAAAATGAGGTAAATATTCATATAAAGGGGTTTCACAATTTTTGTAGAGCACCATCAATTATTTTTTATATCATTTTTTTGGCAAAAATTAAAGGGCCCAGTAATTAAATTAACAATAACATATTATTGAAATTGTTCTTATTTTATTGTTTAAATTGATAACTACTTTTTCTTATTAGTGCCCAATGCTTATGTGCTTATAAGTTTGGTTTTTACTTTTCCACGAGCATTCTTGTGGATAATTTATAATGTAAAAGTTTGGTTTTTCTGTATTTATAATACTTATGTGCTTATGTACTTATAAGTTTGATTTTTTTTCTGTATTTGAAAATTATTTTCTGTGTTGAAAAAATTTGAAATAATTTAGTTTGTTTATTATTTATTATTTGGGTTTACTTTGAAGGTAATTTGAAAAAAATAATAAAGTGTAATGAGAGTAAAATAAAATTTTAAATAATTAAGTAAGGTATATTTAAAAATTAGGAGCACTTAATTTATTTATTTTTTAGTGTAAATAAAATCCCATTTATTTACTGATTTATTGTACACCATTTTTGGCTTTTAAAAGTTGGTTCATTTTCCAAGTAATGGCATCAAGTTTGAATGGATTAACAGTTAGGCCTTGATTGTTTTGCCTTTTAGATGGTGGGATTGGAATAATAATCTCGTGGATCTTATAAAATTCAAATTTGATTTTGTTATATTGTCACGATCCAAACCCGTCCCTATGGGTTTAACACCGTAACCGGCCAGTAATCCGAGATTACCGAAGGCCTGCTTAACAGTAATACAGTAATACAGAGTACAGGGACTGACGGAAGCCAATACAGTAATCAAACAATGTCCAATGAGCTGTGACAGTCTGTATGCAAAAAAACTTTTTATTCAAATATAGATACAGTCAGACAAAACAGTATGTACAACTATACAATCATTCAGTTCAGGGACCAAATCCCTATCAAACAGTACAGCAACAGTCTATGCAGTCGCACAAAACAGATACAGAGACAGAAGGGGGAACTAAACACCCCTAAGCCATAACTTGACAGGCCCGGAACCTTGCATTGAGGCACATAGGTTGGCTCGACAAAACTAGAGTTTACCCCGACGCTTCTAGCTGCAGTCTGGTGCCTGTACACCTACATAGATATATGAGCAGTGAGCTAAAGCCCTGTGAATAACACAATGCGTAAAGGGGTTAAGAATGAATGTCCCTACAGTAATGAAAACGGTTCATTTAATCAGTATTGCAGTCATTCAGTCAGTACAGTCATATGTGGTACATCCATTAGCATAATAGTACAGTAAACAGTAGGTCTTAAAGACCGAACAGTACATGATGGCCATCAGTCAGTAACAGTAGTGATTCCAACGAGGGAACCGACAGAGATCTCTGTAGTAGTATCAGTAAATAGTAGGTGCTAAGGATGCCACAATACAGTTCAGAATATAGGACATACATTCATTCAGTTAACAGTAATCAGTTCAGAAAGCAGTACAGTTTAATTGTTCAGAAGATAATCATTTTGAACATATCTTTACACAGATGTTACTCACAGAGTTCTGGGCTACAGTAAAGTTAGAGCGTGTCCCCAGTCGCCAACCCTACACAGTTACAAATTAACACACACTAAGCTACACAGTTGGGAAAGATAATAGCTTAATCCCTAATGCCTCGGTGTGTTTCTACATCTATATCCTCCTTAAGATGTCTTAAACTAGGCCTAAGACTGTCTAGAATGAGATGAGGATGCAAAGATGCACTTGAAAAAGCATTTCCAGACTTTTCAAAAAACAGGGGTCACGCTCGAGCGTAGGTTACTCCGCTCGAGCGGACATGCAGACAAGGGTTTCCGCTCGAGCGTATACTTACCCGCTCGAGCGTTCTGCAAAACAGTCAAAAGTGCTAGATAGGTGAAAATCACGCTCGATTGGGCGCTCGACACCCGCTTGAGCATGAGACACAGTGTCTCGCTCGAGCGTCAATTAATCCGCTCGAGCGGACTTCAAAACAGAACAAAAATGCTGGGAGCACGATTTCCACGCTCGAGCGCCAGCCACCCTGCTCGAGCGTGAGTCCAAATTCTGGAAATTCCATATTCGAACCTCAAGATCAAAACCAAGTTTTTAAAACATAAATTTCGATCCTTTTGGGCCAATTTTCCAGAAAACACATCAAAACTCATAGTTTAACATGATTCAAAACTCAATTTTGCAAAATCAAAGCCCAATGGTGTTTCAAATAAATCCAATTCAGACCAATTTCCAAGAATATGAAAAGCATGTAAACATGCATGAATTCAAACCAAATTTCAAAGCTTCAAAACATGCTCTAGAGAGCCAATTATTCCAAAAACAAGATGAAAACATGGACTACTCTCAAAACATGTACATGCATGTGAGGAATGTGAACTACAACCTCAAAACTTCAATATATATATACATGCATGCAACAATTAAGCTACAATTCAACAAGTAAGAGCCATAACTTGGCTCAAGGCTTCAATTTGCTGTAAAACATGCAAGAATTTACTTAAATTCCACAATCAAAAGGTTGAACTCCTTACCTAAAGCTTGAAAGGCAAGTCTAGAGCTACAATTATGCAAGAGTCCTTCCAATCTACTCAATTTCCAAGCAAACCAAGCCAAATGAGATGAAACTAACTCTCTCTCTTATCTCTCTCTCTCAAGTCGGCAAGAACAAGGAGAATGGACTGATGAAATGTTTGATTCAATGTGTATACAAGTCACAAAATGTGCAAAGTAGTGGCCACTAAGTGGTCTAATTGTAAATAAGTCCAATTCATGTCATTTGGTACCATTTAATCTAATTTAATCATACCTAATCTGTCACGACCCAAACCCGGCCCTATGGGTTTAGCACCGTAACCGGCCAGTAATCCGAGATTACCGAAGGCCTGCAGAACAGTAGAACAGTAAAACAGAGAACAGGGCCTGGCGGAAGCCAAAACAGTAAATAAACAATGTCCAATGAGCTGTGACAGTCTGTATGCAAAAAGACTTTCATACATATATACATAATCAGTACAGAACAGTATGCACAAAATGCACAATCATTCAGACTAGGGACTCAACCCTTCACATCACAGTACAGTAAGCATTCGGTCTATACAAAACAGTAAGACAGTACAGAATGGGGAATTGTAAAACACCCCTAAGCCTTAACATGATAGGCTCGGAACCTCGCAGTGAGGCACATAGGCTGGCTTGACAAAATTGGAGTAACCCTGACGCTCCTAGCCGCGGTCTGGTGCCTGAACACCTACATATATATATGAGCAGTGAGCTAAAGCCCAGTGAATAACATAATGCGTAAAGGGGTTAAGAATGAATGTCCTTACAGTATGAAAACAGTTCATTTAAACAGTATTTCAGTCATTCAGTCAGTATAGTCATATGTGGTACATCCATTAGCATATCAGTACAGTAAACAGTAGGTCTTAAAAGACCGAACAGTAGTGATGGCCATCGGTCAGTAAACAGTGGTGGTTCCAACAAGGGAACCGACAGAGATCTCTGTAACAGTAACAGTAAACAGTAGATGCTAAGGATGCCACAATACAGTTCAGAATATAGGACATACATTCATTCAATTAACAGTATCAGTTCAGAAAGCAGTACAGTTCAGTCGTTCAGAAAATAATCATTTGTGAACATATCTTTACACGATCGTTACTCACAGAGTTTGGGCTACAGTATGCTAGAGCGTGCCTCCCCAGTCGCCAGCCCTACACAGTTAACAGAGTGAACACACTAAGCTACACAGCTGGGAAAGATAGTAACTTAATCCCTAAATGCCTCGGTGTGTTCTACATCTCTATCCTCAACACGACGCCTTAAACTAGGCCTAAGAATGCCTAGAATGGGATGAGGATGCAAAGATGTACTCAAAAAGCAGTTTCAGAAAAACAGAGTCCTGCTCGAGCGCGGTTTTACCCGCTCGAGCGGACATGCAGCAAGGTACACGCTCGAGCGTCAACTTTCCCACTCGAGCATACTGTAAAAGTACTGGATGGGTGAAATCTCCGCTCGACGGACGCTCGGCACCCACTCGATCGTGAGACACATGCCTCCGCTCGAGCGGACTGTAAAACAGTGCAGAGAAAATACTGGATGCTCGGATTCCACGCTCGAGCGCCACTTTCCACGCTCGAGCGGGAGTGCAAAATCTGGAAAAACCCATATTGCACCACCAAGCTCAACTCACATTCAAATGCATCAAAACCAATCCTCTTGGGCCCATTTTCTGGAAAACATTTGTATACACATGGAATAACATGGTTCAAAGCTCAATTTGAGAAATCAAAGCCCAAGGGTGTTTAATTCAAACTCAATTCCAAACCATTTTTCAAGAACAAGATGAACATGCAAACATGCATGAATTCAAATCATTTTGAAGCTTCAATTTGATGCTCTAAGGAGCCAATTGATCCAAAAACAAGATGAAAACATGGACCATTACAAAATTATGGACATGCATGTACCATTTTATCATGCAATCAACTCACAACTCAACAATTCGAACATGCATGCATGAATTATGCTCTATATCAACATGTATGAACTAAAACATGACTTAGCTCTACAATTTAACATGGACAATGCACGAATTAGCTCAAACACAAGAATGAGAAGATGAAATCCTTACCTAAGTCTTGTATTCAAGGTTTGGGGAGCTCAAATACGCAATCTATACTTCAATCACCAAGCAATTCTTCAAGTTGACTAAGCCAATCCCTCAAGGACAACTCTATTCTCTCCCTCTCTCCCTCAAGGTCGGCAAGAACAAGAGATATGGACTGATGAAATGTTTGTTTCAAATGAAATGAACTCAAAGGTGTATAGGTAGTGGCCCACTCAAGGGCAAGGTTGTAAATAAGTCAAACTCTTTCAATTTCGCTCAAATTAATCTAGTTTAATCATACCTACTCAGTTTTCATATGAATACACCATAAAATCACATTAATTATGAGGGTCGTGGAACATCAATCAATTCCGGATTCGGCCGTCGATAAGGCCTTCAATTAGCAGTTTAAACACTAAAATACGAACAGATCAAATAATCAATCAAACAGATAGAATACAAATTAACATACACACTTAGTCAATTCAGTTCCAGTTTTTAATCAGTCAGTTCAGTACTTTAATCAGTTCAATTATCAGTCATAATCAGTTCAGTTCAATGGTAATCAGTGTTCATTCAGTAAGCAGTGGTGAGGGTTCTTACATAATCAGTTTTCAGATAAATATGCTATAAAATCACATAAATTACGATGATCATAAAACACTAATCGATTTCCGGTTCGGCCGCCGATAAGGCCTTCAATTAGCAGTTCAAACATAAAAACACAAACAGATAATCAAACAATCAAACAGATAAACATACAATCGAACAGATATACTCAGTCAATTCAGTTTCAATTTCAGTCAGTCAGTTCAGTAGTTTATTCAGTTCACTTATCAGTCATAATCAATTCAGGTTAACGGTAATCAGTAGTTTATCGGTAAACAGTAACGAGGGTTGTTACACATTTCCACATCCTGAAGAAGGTAACACATTGCTTTGAAAATATTTTGGTACATAATATTTGGGAAAACATCGTTAATTAAAAATTAAACACAATTTGGTGGTTTGTTTGAAGTTCTGATATTGCCTATACGCAAATATTATCTTGTCGATGCTAGTTATCCGAACCGGGTAGGTTACCCAGTACATTTTAAAAGCAGCCGTTACCACCAACAACAATTCTGCATTAGTGAAGGGCAAAAGACAGCAAACACCCTCAAGGAAATATTTAACAAAGTTCACTCGTCTTTACGCAGTGTAATGGAATGCACTTTCGATACCTGGAAAAATCGATCAGGGTTTATTAGAGACATGCCTCAGTATGATTTTGCAAATGTACAAGTTCAGTTAGTAGGTGCGTCAATGGCGTTACATAATTATATACGTCGAAATACAGGCAATCCAACAACTATTAACCCCATCTTGAACGAGGAAGAGGCTATGACAATAGTAAATGCCATACTAGAAGTTGAACACGACGAGGATGGTTTAACGGTTGGGGATGAGGACCTGCATATGGCATTAATGCGACTTCACATACGGGACAAGTTAGTGTACATGCGTAATAACGGAATGTTGGGAAATATATAATAGTCCACCTAATATTCATAGGCTTGTAATATTGGTAACCCACGCAGAAGAGGCTGTATGTAAGTATATTATCATGTACAAAATGTATGTGTTTACACGGTAAATAATCCCTATTATCAAAAAATTTAAAAAGTTTCCAACAAACGGTTACAATCGATAACATAAATATTTTCACATGTTTGCCTTTTTCTTAAAAAAAAACCTCAAATAAAACCAAAAATATCATTTTCCACGTCATTTAGAAAAACAAAACATAAAACAAGCCTTTTCCAAAAAAAAAAACAAATTAAAAACAAAACAAAAAAACAAAATTATCATAAATATAACCGAAATTACTATTTTCCACGTCAATTAAAATAAAAATAAAAAACATGAAAAAGCGTTTTCCCAAAACAAAAAAAACAAAAATTAAACAAGAAAAAGGAAGACAATAAAATAAAACCAAAATTAACATTTTCCACGTCATTTAAAGAAACAAAAAAAAATAAAACAAAAAACAAAATAACCGAAATTATCATTGTTCATGCCATTTGACAAAAAAAAAAAAAAAAAAAAAAGCCTTTTCCAACAAATAAATAAAAAAGAAAAAAAGACATTAATGAAATCGAAATTAGCATTGTCCACGTCATTTACAATAAAAAAAATGAAAAAGCCTTTTCGAAAAAAAAAACAAATTAAACAAAAAAAAGACAATAAAATAAAACCGAAATTAACATTTCCCAAGTCATTTAAACCAAAAAAAAAAAAAAAAAAAAAAACATGAAAAAGGCATTTCCAAAACAGTATATATATGTATATATATATAAATAAGAGGGACAACAAAATAACACCGGATTCATTTTAAAAAAACAGAACATAAAAAACTTTTTTCAAAAAAAAAAAAAACAAACAAACAAACAAATTGAAAACAATAAAAAATATATATATAAAATAAAAAAAAATAAAACACTAGGCAGACGTGTCTCTGTCGACCGCCCAACAGTTTGTTACTTTTACTTCAAGAGCGGTTGAGTAATTTCACGTGTGGACATCTCATTAAAAAATTAAAAATTTATTCTAAATTAAAATTTTTAATTCTAAATTAAAATAATTAAAAAATCAAAAAAGCAATCCAATTTCGAGACGAACCCAAACTACGGTGCAATTTCACGCTTCACTTTTTTTTTTTTTTTTTTAATTTATAACAACCTGTTCTGTAAGTTTCACATTTCACCATCTTCACACTATTCAAAAACTTTTTTTTTTCTTTTTCTTTTTGGAGAAAGGCCATTTAAAGTATTCTAGAAATTTTTTTCTTTCTTTCTTCTTTCTTCTTTTTATTTTTTTATTTTATTTTCTTTTATTTTTGTGTGGAGCAATAAGAATATTGCAACTTTATGGTTCTGTTACAAGTTGATAGCGTAGTTATCCAAAATATATATCTATTGTTCATCTTACATTTTAGGTGTAATATTATTAATTATAATTTTCATTTTCTTCATTAAAAAGTATCATTATGTAATCAGGTTTTTTGACGGGAAAAAAAGAGTATTAAAAATTTGTTTGTGTGTTTTCTTAATTTTGTGTGTTTGTGTGTGCTTGTTATCAAAAAAATCAATGTTTTTAAAATTTTCATTATGTTATCAGGTTCTGTAGGAAGAAAAAAAAATGGTTTTTTTTTAAAAAAAATTTACCAATAAGTCCTATATTTTTGACTTGTAATTTATATAGTCTCATATTTTTTCTTGTGATCCATTTACCCATTTTTTATCTGTAATGATTCATTTACCCACCATATTGGAGTATCACATTGAAAAAAATATACTAATGAGCTTTTTAGTGTCACATCATACCCGCTACGCTGGAGTGTCATATTTGAAAAAAGTATACTAAAGAATTTTTAATTTTTTACAGTGTTATATCATACCCGTCACGTTAGAGTGTCACATGTCACGTTTACGAAAAGTACACTAATGAGTTTTTAGTTTTTTTTAGTGCCAAATCATATATGTCACGTTGTTACATTTGAAAAAAGTACACTAATGAGTTTTTAATTTTTTTGCAGTGTCACATTATACACGTCACATTGTCACATTTAGAAAAAAAAAAATACACTAATTAGTTTTTTAATTTTTTTGAAGTGTCACATCATAGCCCCACATTGTCACATTTGAAAAGTACATTAAGAAATTTTAAATTTTTTGGAAGTGTCACATTATACCCGCTACGTTGTCACATTTGAAAAAAAAAATACACTAAAGAGCTTTTAATTTTTTTTGAGTAAAAGATTTAGAGTGTCACATTATAATTGTCCCCCAAAATACTCCCAAAATCGAAAATAGGACCATGTGGAAAGAAACTCTCTACTAATAGGACTTAACAGATCAATAGAAATTAGAGTACTTAATTATGAGATGGGATTTATTGATAAACATCTCACTTTTTTGGGGGTTTTCTTTAATCTTAAATTTGCGTGTGTTTAAATATAAAATAAAAATAAAAAATCAGTGTTATTAAATTTTCTATAATGTTATCAAGTTCTTTTGAAAAAAAAAGTACAGAAATAAAATTTATTTATTGTGTTTTTTTTGTAAAAAAAGAATTCATTGTTCTTAATTTTTTTAAAAAGAAAACAAAAAAAATAATTTAAAAATATATATTTTATTATTGTAAAGCAAAAATCGACATGATAGCAAATGCAACATAGCGGCAACAGAAGGCCGTGAGAGGGAGTGAGGATCCTCTCCTTGCAGCTTCCGTGCTTGCGCCTGTCCTTGTAGGCTTTCGGATTTACTTTTAGGCCCAATTTTGATAATCCGAACCGTTCATATTTTATGATTTATTCAGTATATCATACCTGTAAAAAATCAAGTTAATCGGATATCAGAAAGCATATGTTCGGAAAACTGTTTATTAAATTCTTTAAAAAATAGTGTTTAGTTCAATTTTTCAAACACATACTTTCTGATATCCGATCAACTTGATTTTTTACAGGTATGATATACTGAATAAATCATAAAATATAAACGGTTCGGATTATCAAAATTGGGCCTAAAAGTAGACCCGAAGGCCTGCAAGGACGGACGCAAGCACAAGCTTGCAAGGAGAGGCTCCTGACTCCGTGAGAGGAGCGACGACTCGCATGTCATCCAAGATTTTGTCAATTTTCTTTAAAACATAGTATATTTTTCCCTATCTTTTCCAATCTCTTATGCATATAATCACCATTTTTAAACTCATTCACACCATTTTCGTTCTCTCAAAAAATAAAAAAAAAATTAACTAAAACTTTTTTTCTCTTTCTCAATTTTCTTTTTATTTTATTGATTATTTGAGTTCTAGAGTTGGTTTTTTAAAAAAAAAAAACAAAACAAAACAAAACAAAATACTGAAATAGTTTTTCCAATTTTCTCTGTCAATTTTTTAACTAAAACTTTTTTTCCCGCATTTGTTTATTTTATTTTTTTATTATAATATATCAATTGTGATCAATCAATTCTCTACGTTTTTCCCAGTCCTTTATCTCAATTGTTTTTGATTGATTTTTTTTCTCTTTCTCAAATTCTTTTTATTTTATTGATGGATTATTGTAGAGTTTTTTTTTTTCTTTTCCAATATAGAGTTGAGTATGCTTTATTTTCACCCAAAGTTTCTCTCTCAAATCTTCTTTTTATTTTATTTTATTTATTTATTATGATATATCAATTGTGATGAATCAATTTTTCACTGTTTTCTCTAGTTCTTTCTCTCAATATTTTTTGATTGAAACTTTTTTCTTTCTCAATTTCTTTTTATTTTATTTATTTATTATGATATATCAATTGTGATGAATCAATTCTCCCCTATTTTTTCCAATTCTTGCTCTTAAATTTTTTTGACTCAAACTCTAAAAAATATAAAAATTAAAAAAAAAATCGGATACCTTGAGAAATTATGTACTAATATAGTTTGAAATTCTATTAAGAAAATAAATTTATAGATAATAAATTTATAGTTTTGTATAGTTTTTTTTTTTTTTTTGGGGTCAAAAACACACACACAAATTTAAGAATAAAAGAAAACCCAAACAAGAAATCCAAAGTAGGTGTTACTTTTTAGGGTGCTGTTATGGTGTGCAACTCCTTGAGGTTGCACACCATATGCAACCAACACAAAAGGTATAAGTGGAAGGTGTAAACATAAAACAGGACAGCAAACAAAAAGGCGTAAGTGTAAGGTGTAAGTTGCACACTTAAGAAAAGTCCTACCTTTTAATAATACAATAGATAAGGAGGACATCAAAAGTTATTAAAATTAAAAATAGATATATTTTTTTTCATGATCTTTCTCATAACATTATTTGAATTGTTCTTAAAAAAAATTAGAAATCAAAAATAAAAAATATACTTGAAGAAAAATTACAATTTTTTTAATATTATAATTTTTTTTTTAAGTTGCACAAGTATCACGTGGGCGCACCGCTAATATATATAAAGTGAACAACTCACTTTGTGGTGTCCTGAATCCTACTCTCTCCTTTTGGCAAGTGAATTTTTTCTCCATTAAAATATATATATATGTAATGAAGTGGTTAAGACTTGAACCTAAGTGCCAAGTGGATTTTTTCTCTATTAAAAAAAAAAGAAAATTATGTAATGAAGTGGTTAAGACTTCAACCTAAGGCATTAGATTTAGCAAACAACACCCTTATCACTGGATTTGGGGTCACTGTTGTGGTAAATACACAGCAGTGACTGTTGTGGTTCATTTTGTGGTGCATTATGGGATTATTTTTATGATCTGAACCGTTTATTTTGTAAGGTTTGTTGAGTACTTCAAGCCTACCAAAAATCATATTAATCGGATACCAATAACTATATGATTGATAACCAAAAAAACAAACAAGAAGTTTTTCTTTTAAAAAAAGGTATAAAAATATGCAATTCGATCATATAGTTGTTGATATCCGATTAATATGATTTTTGGTAGGCTTGAAGTACTTAACAAATCCTACAAAATGAACGGTTCAGATCATAAAAATAAACCCATAATGCATCACAAAATGAACCACAACAGTCATTGCTGTGTATTTACCACAGCAGTGACCCATAATCCCTTATCACTTGAGCAACACACACTATATATACCTTCAATTCAAAATCAAAATCAAAATTTATATTTCACATATTTAACAGCACACTCGTTAGGTGGGCTCATACCCTCTAGTGTTATACAATGTCTCAAATATTAAGAAATTAGACATTTTAGTGTATTTTTTAAAACTCAAAAGTAACATATCAACAAAATAATTTGAGTCATTTACTTAAAACAAATACATCAAAAATAAAATAATTGCTTCCCTATTACAATAATAATTACAAGAATAGTTTAAAATATGAATTTTTTTAGCTCGCAAAATTCTAGAATTAGAATCTTTAAAATATGATTTGTATTCAGACGAGAGTGGAATCAAATTCTGTTAGTATGTTCCGAAGACAACAAGACAACCAAGACTTCAGTTTTTATTAGGATTAAAATATCTTGGGGGTATTAAGAATGATCTTTTTTTGGGTAAGTAATTAAGAATGATCTTAAAATTGATGTATAAGTGAAACAAATTTTCGTTGAATTAAAATGGGTAAATTATACACACACCCCTTTGATAAAAATACAAATCACCTCATGTGGTTGTAGAAATTACATTTCACCTCTTGAGATTTCTAATTTCATAACAAATCGCATATTCTATTAATAAATTATGAAGTCAATTAACAATTTTTAATGATGTTAGAAATATATTTCAATTAATAATTTAGATAATTTTATTATAGGAAAACAATTATGAATTTCATTTTTTTAATTAATTCTGTTAAATAAAAAATTCTAACAATGGGGTATTTGTAATTTTTTAAATCACATAGGGTAATTTATACTTTAAACAAACTTTAGGGGGTGAATTTGTAATTTACCCAATTAAAATTGAAAAACATTAAAAAGGTAGAGATTTTAAATAATAAAAAAAGCTTACAATAAAGTAATTTTTGAGAAAAGTGAATTAAATGAAATAAAAAATAATAATAGGCTAGTTGTTTGGCCGGAACCTTTATACCTCACTGGGAGGTTAATGGTTCAAATATCTCCATCTTTTGTAAGTCGTGTATTTATTATAATTCATTAGATTTCATTATAATATCATATATAAATAAGAAAAATCAATTGAAATGAGAACATATAAAAGTTATTTTCATTATTTGTTTAGTTTTGAATTGAATTCCATGCTCTCTATTTTTTATAAAAAATAAGAGTGAAAATATGATTTTGAGATTGAAGTTGTGTTTTGAAAATTTAGGTTTTGTTTTGCATGTGCTGAAATAGCACATGTTATTTTAATATATTATCCTATTTGAGTCAGAATCATTTTATTTGGGTCACATCACCTCTATATCACATCACTTCAATCTCAATACATATTTCATATTTTTTCATAAAAAGTCAAAAAGTATACTAATTTAGCATTTCCTAAACAATCCCTTACTTTAAAATTAGAACGTGTGTGGGAAAAAAAAAAAAAAAATGAATTTTTTAAAAAAAATGTGAGTTTGAAAAATAAAGTAGTTGAAAATTTATTTGAATACTTTGTGTAGGTGAATACAAACAGTCGGTTTGGTTCTCTGCTCATCAGCTGAAAGAAAACTACAGTGAGCTGCAAAGATGAAAGAAAACTCCATGCGTTTGTTCTATTGTTTCGGTGGATCATATCACCTTAAAAACATGATTGTATTGTAGCCATTTTTGTTGTAGTTCTCTATGATTTTGTATGCAATCCGTTGAGCCATTTACAACATGTAATGTGGGTCCCACATTACACTTTTATAGGTTTCGTTTGGGAATTAACTATTTTAGTAGACTATTTGGCTTTTTGGTTATTTTAGTAGGTTATTTTAGTTTTTGCCTTTGAGAAGATGAGATGGATTTTATTTGAATTGTTGTATTGAAAAATGTGTTGAAATGATGTTTGAAGTTAAAATGACAAATTCGTCTTTAAAAATATATTTTTTTAAATTGATGTAAAGGGGTAAAATCGTAATTTACTCATTGATGGAACAATTTGTGTAGCTGACAGTGTAGGCTGTGCCTACACTACCGGCAGTGCAGTCTATTTTTTTTTTTTGAAAAAGCTTTGAACAATAGGCTTTTTGGCTAAATTTTCATTTGAGGCTACAATAACCTCAATCTACTCTTCCCAAATAGCGCCATAATTATGATTCCATGAATGACTTATTTTCATACAATTATCTTTTATTTTGGACTCACAATATGATCCAATCAATGCATCTTATATATCTTATGTGATTCCCACACTATAACTTTCATAATTATGATTGGAGGAATAAATACTAGGTATACAATTATCCTCCATCTTAGCCCCACAATATGATCTAATACATTCATCCCGTAAATCTCATGTAATTCTCCCACCACTACTTTCGTAATTGTGATTGGAGAAATGACTTATCTCTATACAATTATCTTCTATCCTAGGCTCACAATATTATCCAATCCACTCATTTTGTAAACCTTTCTGGGAAAATGAATGGATTAAAATAACTCACTAAAAGATAAAATATGTTAAAATAGTTAATAAAATAAAATGTCACATCTAACCTATAATCATTTTATTTATTTTTCTCATAATTATCAAATCAACTATATATAAAAATATAAAATAAAATAAAAAACAACTAATTTTTCAAATACACCTATTTTAATCGTGTTAAAATAGTTAAAAAAATCAAATAGTTTATTAAAATAACTAATTTTCTAACCAAGTATAATAAATCAACTTTAATATTAGATTTACAATTATTGTTATAGCCCCACCCTAGACCCACAAAATAGGATATGTTGGTCCCACACTATAACTTTCATTATTATAACTGGAGAAATGTTCATCTCCATATATACCACCATCCTCCATTCCGGGCTCATAACCTGTTCATCTCACAAATCATATAGAAACGATTGTACAAAAAATCAATTCATCTTTAATACTGAGTGTACGAGATGAATAATTCGAATTGTCTTTTTAGATCTCATTACGAACCCACAAAACACAGTACAAAGGATAATATAATGGAGAAAAATTTTATAAATGAGATTCATGAAGAAACATTCTATTAAAATGTATGTCATATGCACTCTTAATACGACTTTTGTGATTTTTAATTATGATCTATTATAGTATTCATTACAACCCATTGTGATATTGATTTATAATATTATTTTGACTATGATTTAAAAGTTCTTCAGTTATGTTTTATATGGTATATATATATATATATATAGTTAATATTCATAAAATTAAATTATAACATTTGTAATAATTAATTCAAAAAATATCAGAACTTACCTATGGTGTACACTCGTTTAAGGATTTTGAGAGTGTGTACATAGTTTTACCCCTTTTGTGAACTTCATTCTTACCATCCTACAAGCACCTATCAGCCACTGCTTCTCGTTGCTAACCAAATATATTTTTTTATTTTTTGTTTCTATTTATTTTCAGAGCATTCGTGAACGCTAAATAATTTATATATATATATATATATATATATAAAGTAAATAAAACAAGCTCATTATCAAATGACAACCATCAACTAGTTTTCTTCTTATTTGTGCATTAGTATGGTGCTGTTTGGTGTAACTGTTAAAACATATTATAAATTATAACTTAACAGATTATACATTATGACTTTAATCAGAAACTGTTAATCTGTTTGATATAGCTGTTGAATTATAGATTTAAGTTGTTGAATAGTGTTTGCTAAATAAGCTGTGAAGTAGTTTTTTCAATTAATTTTTATTTTTTATTATTCACTATTTGTCTACATTTTTCATAAAAAATAATAATAATATTTTATAGTCCATTTGGGTCTTTTTCTATTTTTAAAAAATAAAAAATAAAAAATAAAAAAATCTAAGAGTATAACCGTGAATTAACATATCCACAGCAGAAGCTAATAATCAGAAGTAATAGGTGAGCAGCTTCTCAGAATCAGCTTTTTTGACTTAAAATAAGTTGTTAGAATCAGAAGCTGTTTGAAATAAATTTAACCAAACAGTGCAAAATAATTTTTTAAAAGGCAGAAGCCATAAGCTGGCTCAAAAAAACCCCACCAAACACCCCCCTATATTAGCAACTTGTCACTAGTCCCACTTGGTAATAATTTGGGGTGATTGCACCCTGATGGGGTTTTGGAAAAAAAAAAAAAATTACAATTTTAATTATTAGTATTTATAAAACTTCTCACTAATTTTAATTTTTTTTGTTTCAAAATTACACTAATATGATATTTCTACTAATAATTATTCACATAACAATAGCAAATTAAATGTAGTAAAGAAAAACTAAGCTGAAAGATGTCCTCGTGGTTTTCCTTTTATGGCCCTAGGAGGAATTTGCAATAGGGGTGAGCAGCGGATATATCGATCCGTCAAAACCGGCCAAACTAAACTGATCCGCCGCATTTTGGACTGATGCGTAATGACGAACGGACAGTTGCGGATTGATTCTCTCCAATCCGCCAATCTAGCGGACGGATGGCGGATTTGACATTCCTTTTTCCGCAACCGAACCGCCAAACCGCGAGCACCCCTAGTAATTTATAAGACTTTGTGTTTTCAGCTTGTTTAAATATTCAGTTTGTGTTTTCAATTAAAAAAGAGTTTAAATATTCTATTTGTGTTTTCAATTAAAAAAAAGTTTAAATATTCTGTTGAAAAAAGAGTTTTCTACTTGAATATCTTTTTTGAATTGAAAAAAATAAACGTATTATTTATCTATATTTTTTTTGTTTTTAAATCTATCTCTAAAAATAATAAATAGAAAATATGATATATGCTGGTTGGTTTTTGTTTTTAAAAAGCAGATATAGATGTAACAATATAGAGACATACAATCTCTACTATTGCTCTGTTCATAGTTTTGGTGGTTTGAATTGTTTTTATATTTTAAGAACCACAGATTATAATACTTTATGTAGATGAGACATGCAGTGATTGTACTATTTTTTTAAGTCATTGACTATAATACTTTCTTCTTCTTTTTTTAAGGAAGTGCACAAGCTGAATTATGTTGAAAATTTATAGAATTTTAAACCGTCAAACCGATTCGCGTCCATTCGCCAAACCGCCAAACCGCTCAATCCACATCTGCCGGATTGGCGGACGGATGTGGATTGATTTTCTTCAGTCCGCCAACCTGGCGGACGGATGGCGGATTAGAAGTTCCGTGGCCGCAACCGACCCGCGCCCACCCCTAATTCGCAGCACAAACATCACTTTGGACACCCAATCTTGGACTTGTCTATGATTGAGACTGGAACCTACCTACCAATGTCCACCCACCCACACACACACCACAAGGACATCTTTTTCTCACATTCACACCCACCCAGCCCTCTGGAAAAAATTACTATTTTTAAAATTCATGTCTTTCTATCTTAATATATTTTTAATCGGATGCTTGTATTTTAAAATTTTGATATTTTAAAGATTTTCACCTCATTGTAAGTTTGGAAGTACTTTTCTCCTGAAATCCATGTACAACTTTGTGTTTTGAAATTCCCATGACATTGTAAGATTGAAAATGCATTGAAAAAGATGGACAAAGATTTGATAACAATATTATATGTGCATGACCCACAATACTTTCTTCCTCCTCCAAAGAAATGTATAAGTTCTTCCAAAGCTTTAATGCCACAATTATATATATTATTTCCATGTCATTATAAAGTTGTAACTATTTTCTATGGAGACATATTTTGTAAATGACAACACATGGTCAAGGTGACGCTGAAATGTCAGTCGAGATGCCACGTGGCCTGGTCTTGATGCCGAGTTGATCTTGGCTAGGCCGAGATTATCTACGGAGATACCGAAATTCGAGGTGAGCGAATAAAGGACAAGAGTCCTAGAACTGGAGAGGATCTTAGTCTGGATAAAGATAAAACTCTTAGAGAGTTTATCCCTATCTAGCTGGGAGTTCAAAATGAACATTGAGCCTGAGTCTATTGAGGTTAGGCTTCTACAGGGATCAGGTTAGTGTTGGTTATAAAAGCAAGACACCCCATAGGTCTCAGGTATGTGTGATATATTGTAAACAGTAAGTTATTTCTTGTGAGTTAAGCACAATTGGCTATCTTTGAGAGATAATTACTGACTTGATCGTCGGAGTGCCCCCGAGAGACGAACCATTGCCGAATTTTTATCTTTCTGTGACAAGTTGTTCAAGCTTAATCTATTCTGCCGATACTCTCCTGCTGAGTTTCCCTATTTGGTTGTGTGGTCAAAAATCAACATCAACAATTTGGCGCCGTCTGTGGGAAATTAAGGAGAATAAATAGCCAACGACGGACATAAAGAAAAGGTTGGGGACGACATCCCTAGTGGGAATGGCAAACACGCCGATGCTAATGTGGAGGAGGAGAACTATAATGAAAGACATCGGGATCAAAATCCTGGGAAAAAGGACATTGGCAAAAAACCAGCTGACAAAAGGGAGGAAGCCTTGAAGAAAATTCTAGTCCAGCAAGGGGATGAAGAATGTTTCTTCCTTCTCGCCTTAAGCTTGGCCGAGAAAGAGAAAAGTGAGTTAGAAGCATTCTTGCGAGCAAACATAGAGGTGTTTTCCTGGATGCCCTACGAGATGTTTGGCATTGATCCCGAGGTCACATGTCACAGACTAAATGTAGACAGGTCGGCTAAACCTGTCATTCAGCGAGTAAGAAGGCTAACGTTGGTTCATGTAGAGGTAGTAGAGGAGGAAGTGGACAAATTGTTGGAGGCTACAACCATTCGGGAGGTAAACTACCCAACTTGGTTGTCAAACACAGTTGTTATGAAAAAGAATAATAGAAAGTGGAGGGTCTGTGTGGACTTCACCAGCCTGAATAAATCCTGTCCCAAAGACAGTTTCCCACTCCCCAAGATCGATCAATTAGTGGATGCCACTTCAGGGCATAGAAGGATGAACATTTTAAACGCTTACAAGGGGTACCATCAGATAGCAATGTATCCCCCCAATGAGGAGAAGACTGCATTTATCACCCCAAAAGGGCAGTATTGCTACAGAGTGATGTCTTTCAAGTTGAAAAATGCAAGAGTAACCTACCAGAGGTTGGTGACTAAGATATTCAGACATCTGATCTGCAAAATAGTGGAAGCATACATTGATGACATGGTCGTAAAGACCAAAGAACCTAAGAATCACCTGGCCAACTTGAAGGCAGTGTTCGATATTCTTAGAACATATCGGCTCCGACTCAATGCTTCGAAATGCGTATTTGGAGTTGGGTCTGGTAAATTCCTGGGATACTTGGTTACTATAAGGGGCATTAAGGCAAGCCCAGATCAAATTAAGGTCATCCTTGACTTGAAGAGCCCGACATCGGCAAAATAAGTACAGATGTTGACAGGAAGTGCCATGGCCCTGAATAGGTTTATAAGCAGAAGTTCAGATAAGTGTAAACCATTTTTCAGTTTATTGAAGAAGGCCACCGATTTTCTGTGGACAGAAGAATACGAAGTCACCTTGGCCGGCCTTAAAAAATACCTGACAACAGCTCAAGTTCTCTTAAATCCACTACCTGGAGAGGAACTGTTCTTATACCTGGCAGTTTCGAAGTTTGTAGTGAGCCCAGTAGTGATCAGAGAAGAGAAAGAAGAAAAAAGGGCAGTGTACTATGTAAGTAAAACCTTAACAAGTGCGGAGACCAGGTATTTACCCCTGGAAAAGTTAACACTAACCCTGATGGTGGCCTCAAAAAAAACCAAATCATTACTTCCAAGCCCATAAGATTGTGGTGTTGACTAAGCCCCTTTGAAGTCCCTACTGCAACAAGGAGATCTGACAGGCAGGGTGACCAGATGGGCAGTGGTATTGGCCCAATATGATTTAGAGTTTAGACCCAGAACGACAATTAAAGGCCAGGTTCTGGCCGACTTTGTGGCCGAGTTCACACCTGGTGCCATTCTACATCGAGCTCCAGTGAGCCACGGCTTAGGGTATTTAGGGGAACAAGAAGAGACCCAACTAGGAATGAAAAATCCCACAATAAAGCAGAAGAAAGAAGAAAAACCCAAGCCCTACAATATTTACATCGGCGACTCATTCCGCCTGTTTGTTGATGGAAGTTCAAACCGTCAAGGAGCGGGGGCAGGAGTGGTATTGGTATCACCAGATGGGCGAATGTTGGAACAGTCTATCCGTTTGGGTTTCAAAGCCTCAAATAATGAAATAGAATATGAGGCACTAATCGCAAGGTTGAAGTTAGCAGCAGCAATGGAAGCCGACGAGGTGGTAGTCTTCTGTGACTCTCAACTTATTGTGAACCAGGCAACAGACGAATACGCAGCCCGAGATGAAAAAATGATAGCCTATGTCAAAGAAGTTGTTAGACTACTAGCCTTGTTTTATGATTGCCGACTATAGCAGGTTAGCCAAGGTGACAACAGTCATGCCAATGCCTTCGCTAACCTGGCTAGTGCAATGAAATCAGGGGAGGCAAGGACAATAATGGTTGATTATTTGTCAGGCCCAAGTGTGGAACTACTAATCACAAAGTATGAAGCAATAAGTGTGGAGATGGGTCCAAGTTGGATGGATGCAATAGTGATGTTTCTTAGGGACGGCAAGTTACCGGATGATCGCAAAGAGGCACACAAGACCAGACTGAAGTCGGCAAGGTTTAGCCTAACAACAGAAAGACATCTCTACAGAAGGTCTTTTACTGGTCCCCTTTTGAGGTGTGTTCATCCCTCCCAAGTTAAAGACTTCTTGTATGAAATACATAAAGGGGTACGTGGAAGCCATGTTGGGGGCAGATCACTTGCTCATAGGGCCATTACTCAGGGGTACTGGTGGCCCTACATGTAAAAGGATACTGAAGTCTACGTTAGAAAGTGCGAGAAGTGTCAGAGGTTTGCACTTTTGATATATCAACCAGTAGCAAATTTGAACCTAGTGTCCAGCCCTTGGTCATTTGCCCAGTGGGAGATAGATCTTGTTGGACAACTGTCCCAAGCAACTGGGCAAAGGAAGTTTCTGCTAATAACAACTGATTACTTCACAAAGTGGGTAGAAGTTGAACCCCTTGTGAAGATTCGAGATATTCATGTAAAGAACTTCATATGGAAGAACATCATCATCAGGTTTGGGATCCCAAGCGCAATAATAACAAACAATGGTACACAGTTTGACAGTAAGCTAATCAAAAGCTTCTGTGTAAAATACAAGATCAAGAACTACTACTCTACTCCGAGTTTCCCCCAGAGCAATGGTCAAGCAGAAGCATCCAACAAGACTATCTTGGATGGAATCAAAAAGAGGCTGAAAGCAGCAAAGGGCAAATGGGTGGAGGAGTTGTCTAATGTACTCTGAGCATATCGGACTACGCCGAGAAGATCAACTGGGGAGTCTCCATTTGCTGTGGCTTATGGCACTGAAGCTATAATCCCACTGGAAGTCGGCATTCCAGGGATCAGAACCCAAGGAGTGGAAAATGGTACTAATAAGACATTTCTAGCCCGAGATCTAGACCTACTAGAAGAGAAAAAAGATATAGCAACAATTCGGCTGGGGGCATACCAGCAACAACTTGGTAGTCCTTATAACAAGAAGGTTAACCCAAGAGAGTTCAAAGTTTGGGACTTGGTGCTAAGGAAAGTAGTCGGCAACAAGAAAGATCCTAGGGCGGGCAAGCTTGGCCTAAATTGGGAGAGGCCTTATAAAATCATTTCGATCGCTAGCAATGGGGCATATTGGCTTGAAGACAATGATGGCAAAGAATTACCAAGACCCTAGAACACTTGCAACCTGAAGTTTTTCTATCATTAGATTTTTGTTTTTCAAAGTTTATGACACTAGCTGAAGTAATAATAAAATTTTAGTTTGATTTTATGAATTTGAAATTTGTGTGATAGGACTGACCAGTCCTATGGTGATGTTTTTGAATGAAACAAGACGAACAACTTAGACTTATCATATGGTAGAGTTGAATTATACTTGCATATAATAGAGTTGAACTAAGTTGGCGATGTTTCTAAATGAAACATGACGAATAACTTAGACTTATTATATAGCAGAGTTGAATTATACTTGCATGTAATAGAGTTAAACTAAGTTGGCGATGTTTCTGAATGCAACATGACGAATAAACTTATCATGTGACAGAGTCGAATTATACTTGCATATAATAGAGTTGAACTAAGATTTGTCATGTCAGCAGAGTTAAACTTCGAATGGAACTAAGTATGCTTTAATCGAATTAACAGAGAAACCCAGGTTGAACACCTCGGCTAGTCTTTGAAGACCTCGGCTAGTCTTTGTTCAAATCTGACTATGACGAAAGGCTATAAGTGCTTAATGTGAACCTAAGTAGAACTTAGGTTCACATTAGGGGGCAGAGAGCTGGAGAATGTTGAATAAAAGTTAAAAGTTTAAGAGCTTGGGAAGACTTGTTGAAATTTTTTAAGAATTTACAAGCTACAATTGGCATAAACACTTCAGGAAAATTTACAAGTTGAAGTTAGCCGAGGTAATATTGAAAGAAGTATCCGAGATATATACAGGTTATGGAGGTAAACAAGCAATGCTTGACTGAATAAACAATTGTAAAAATATTTTTATGTTTTTAAGTGTTATCCGAGGTATTTCAATTGTTGGCCGAGGCAAACATTCAAGGTTTATATCTGAAGTATTATACCCCGAAGTCATTATACAGCTAAGGTATACTTTGAAGAAATGCAAAAATATTCTAAGTATGGAAGCAGTAAACATGAATAGAAGAAAAGAAAGCATACATTCAATACTTGGAAGAAAGACTTACATTCAGAAGATGGAACTTGTTCACAGGCAAAAAGGCACTTCGGCCTAGAAAAAGACAACTTGTTCGAATACAAAAGAAGGCACATCGGCCAAATTGAAGCTTAGAATTGTTCAGACAAAAAGTACAACTAAAAGAAGAAAAGTTCAGATGAAAAGAAAAAGAAAATTCTAAGTATGGGAGACATGAGCACTGGTTTCAGATTGCTCAACCTCGGCTATTGGAGTTGTGTCGACCTTGGTTGGCAAAGCGTCTTCCTTCTTAGCCGCTATCTCGACATCAATTTCCAGCAAGGTCTGGTCCAAGCTCTTCTCGGCCGCCTGGACCTCGGCCTCAAAAGTTGTTTGTTTGGAAGAGGGTGCCTTGGAAACCAAGTCCTCCTCCTCATCATGAATCAAGTCTACGACTTGATCATTCAGAGTTAGGGACTTGACCCTAATAGTAGTTTCCTTCTTGTCAGCATCATCAGCCTCGGAGTCCTCGTCCTCGACCTCATCCTCTGAATCCTTGGGAGTAGGAGGGAATGGAAATTTCAGTTGATTGGTATCACGAAGAAGGGAGTCCACAAGAAATGACAGTTTATCTAAAGCCGCAATCCAGCTAAGGAGAAAGCCTCAGTTACAGGCTTGGGTAACTTGGGCTTTGTATGTGTCATGAACGGCAGCCTGCCCCTCTGAGAAAGCCTTCTCGTCAGTAGCTTTGATTTCAGCCTCTTTAGTGGTCAAGGCATTTCAGAGCTCTGTTTGGGCTTCGACAGTTTTTGTTTCACCCTCCTTTGCCTCGGCTTTGAGAACCTCAGCCACAGTCTCTGTTGCCTCTGCTTTTTCCTCAACTTGGTCTTGGGCGCGCTTGGTTGTCTTGGCCTGATCCAACAGAAGTTTTATCTTGGACTCGGCATTGTTTAAGGAAATGAGAAAGCCAACAGCCTCCTTGGTCTTGTGGACCAACTCCTTCTTCAAATCCTCAGCTTTTACCGCAAATGAATGCGCGTGCTAGATCGCCTGAGAAAAAAAAGAATGTACAAGTTAGTAGAATTTTGAAGTATAAAAAACTTGAAGTAGAAAACTAGGAGTTTCAAGTGTTGAGAACTTACAAGGACGGAGTGTTGCATTATCAAAGCAAAGTTGGCAGAAGAATGGCGGTGGAAAGAGTGACATCGACCTCGATATTATCAATGGCACTGTCATCAGCCTTGATTGGTTGGTCCCCAATCGTGATGGTAGAAGCCCAAAGATCATCGGCTTTAAAGGCACTTGGGTTTGCGGCTGCCTAGGACTTCGGCTTCTTCGATCACGAGCTATTGGTTGGCTCGTCCTCTGCAGGCCTCTTCTCGGCATTGGAGACACTCTTTTCAACCTCGGCCAATTTTGAGATTGGCACTGTGTCTTCGGTATCAACTTGGGTAACTAGGCCTTTGCCTTATCCCTTTTTACCCTCTTTGGTTTTTGCTTGGGCTGGGATTGAACTGTCACCACCCCTGGAAGGTCGGCCAAGAGGTCCTCCACAACAACCTTATCGCGCTCCATTTCCTCGGCAGTTGCAACCACGGTGATTTTGGTGCCAAAATGAATTACTAGCAGAGTGATTGGTGGGTTTACTAGGTCAAACGCTGATTCTTCAGAATCTCGTCGTCTGCAGCTTCAGGTTCTGCTGGCAGGGACGTTTGGTAGAGCTCGACGTCAGCATCGGCATTGTGATATCAGGATGAGTTGGTGGGGCAGAGGTTGATGGCAGCTCAACAGGATCTGAAAAGGAAACCTGATCAGCTCTAGGAGAAGAAGTGACTGGTGGGGTTGAGGCAGACGGTGGAGTTTGACTTCTGTAAGGGACGTCGGGCAAAGCCGACTTGTACGTAGGTATGTAACTTAACAATAGAGGTGCCTTGCGTTGCTGCACAAGAAGATCTAAGAGCTTCTTTAGATCTCGGCTGGGGAAGAATGATTGTCGAAATCCCTTAGCTGGCTAAGGAAGAACTACACAAAAAAATAAGTAAATAAATAAATTCAAAGAGCAAACATTAGGTGAGATAAGTGAGTTGGCAAGCCTAAACCAAAATGAAATTGCAGTAGGATGGCTCATTCTTACTATCACCCTCTTTAAAAACTGTTCGACTCAGAGAACAGAGATTAAGGTCGTCATCATGTGCAAACTCCTAGTTGTCCGAGACGATGAAGTTATCATCTCCAGCACTCTTGTTGGAATCTAGGAGGTTGACTATTAGTTTGAAGGCGGTGGATCTGAGTTTGAGGTAGTATATGTAGCCTTTTTCAAACTTAAGGCCACACATGGTATAGTAGGATTGGATGTCAGCTAAAGTGATCCTAGCCTTTTCTCGGTGTGCTAGTTCAATTATGCCGTTGACAACTTTATATGAGTTGATGGCCAGCTACATAGGGTTAAGCTTATAGTAGTGAAGGACCTCCCTAAAGAGAATGTCTAGGGGAAACTGGAGTCCGCACTTTATAAAGGCTACTACTGGAAAGGGCATGGAGTCCCCATCAGACATGATGGAGTCCTCCTCCCCAGCCAATCTAAGTTGAACATCGGCTGGGATGGAGAACGCTCGACGGAAATACTCTATTTTTTCTGGGATATCCACTCTCCACCTAAACATACCCATAATGTCAGCTAGTGAAGATTGGTGTGAAATTTCGGGAAAGATTATTTGGTACGGGTTTAAAAACCTCGGCTAAACCCTAAACTGGCACTAGAGCTAGGGTTTTTTCAAGTCTAAGGGGGGTTTTGGTTTAGTTTGTTCTAAAATATGTGGTTTCTAACAATTCCCAAACCTAGAACTACAAAAGCAAGAATCAAAGACCAAAGATCTTAAAACAATCAAGAACAGGAAAAGAAAATGATTCAGAATCAAGAAGTATCAAGGACAAACAAAGTTCAAAGGACATGAAGAATTGCGAACGCTATGTGAGTGTAAGAAAGTAATGTGTACAAATCACAAGCAAACATGATTAACAACCAAGAGACACAGTGACAAAACTTCAAGATATAGAACAAGTTCAAGAAATTGATTCACAATGCGACAATAAATGTGAGATTCAACAAATAAGCGAATGCAGAAATAAAGCGCATGGCAAGTTCATGAAAGAAACATATGCGTAACAGTAGAAGACTGAGATTTGAGAAGACAGAAATTAAGAACTTACCAAATAAAGCCGAGGAACCGTGGCTGGAGTAATGATCGCCAGAGTAAGATGGCAGTAAACGCTGGAGCGGAACAGTGAAAAGAGTGTCAGAGGAGACGATCGAAGCAGCTGCAGAAAGCTCGAAGAAGTGGCCATGGTGGTTTGAGAGTTTTTCTTTTGCTTTAGAGAGAGAAAGCTCGAGCAAAGAGAGAATGAAGGAATGAAAAGTGAAGAGGCAGAGAGAGAGAAAAAGAGTTTTCGTTAAAACGCGAAAAGGCGGCAAAACATAATTAAACGCCTTGGACAGCGTGCTTGTCAGGCAACGCGCTCAGAAACGACGCGACCTGATAGCGCGTGTCAGGTACGGACCAATGAGGAAATGGCGCGTAGAGGAAACGGTTGAGAAAACTGTGCGTGACAGCTCATGCGCAGATGAAAGTCTTGGAGTTCTTGAGTTAATGAAACAAAAACCTCAGCTAGAGGAACGACTTCAATTAAGATACTTAAAGAACTTGGTTCTTGGTTCTTAATCCTTGGTAAAGTTGGACAATTGAGTCCTGGGTGCATGAAGCCGGCGAATAATGATCTCGAACGAGGAAGAAAGAACGAATTTCAACCGACATGGTAAATGCACTAGTGATGTAGGTTCCATCACCTCAGGTTGTCGAGATAATAGAACCTAGGGGCAGTTGGGGGGCAATTGTGGGGACATATTTTGTGAATGATAGCACGTGGGCAAGGTGATGCCGAAGTGTCAGCCGAGGTACCATGTAGCCTGGTCTTGATGCTGAGTTGATCTTGGCTAGGCCGAGGTTATCTGCGGAGATATCAGAATTCGAGGTGAGCGAATAAGGGATAAGAGTCTTAGAACTATGGAGGATCTTAGTTTGGATAAAAATAAAGCTCTTAGAGAGTTTGTCCCTATCTAACTGGAAGTGCAAGATGAATATTGAGACTGAGTCCATTGAGGTTAAGCTTCTACATGGATTAAGTCAGTGTTGACTATAAAAGCAAGGCACTCCCGTGGGTCTCAAATATGTGTGATATACTGTAAGCAGTAAATTCTTTCTTGTGAGTTAAGCACAATTGGCTATCTTTGAGAGATAATTACTGACTTGATTGTCGAAGTGCTCTCGGGTAAACGAACCATTACCGGATTCTTATCTTTCTGTGACAGGTTGTTTGGGCTTAATCTATTATGTCGGTTCTCTCCTGCTGAGTTTTCCTATTTGGTTGTGTGGTCAAAAATCAATACCCACAATTCAAAATTCATGTCCTTCTGTTTTAATTCATGCTTAATAACATGATTGTATCCCCATACTCTAATATTTGGAAAATCTCACAACATCATAATGTTAAAATAAATTGAAACAAAAAAAAAAAAAAAGAAAAAAAAAAGAAAAGAAAAAGATATGAGGATAACATAGCCATTGCTTGACTTGCAATAAATTTATTTTGTCTTCTAAGAAAAGGATATGTTCCCTAAGCTTTGATGCCACAACTATTATTGATCAACAATCTGCATCCCACCATATATGATCAACAAACCATATCTCTTTACATGAAATAGATTTTTTTTTTAACGAGTAACGATTAAGACCCCAAAAATTTTACTAAATGTCTTACATGAATATAAAACTCACATCATATGAGTCCTACATTCATGTGAGAGACATTTGATTAAAATTTTTGAAATATCTAACATTTTTATTTTTCAACTGAACCCCCCATCATGTGATAGAGACCCAAGAGACAATCCCATCCTCTTTCAACTATGCAAAAATGTTTCACATTTAGTGAAGGAGCCAGGCATATCACACGTAGGACCCTCCAAACTATTATCTTTTTTGAGTTTTGCAATGTGATCTGAATCCACACAACTATAGAAGGTGCCATGATCATCACATATTTTTGCCTTCCATGTTATCCTCTTATCTCTATCATCAATGGAGAGAAAAGTATGGTGACAAACTACAAGTTGTTGAGCACACATTTATGATAGTTAATCTCTACACTGTAACATGTCTCTCTGGTGATCCCGGCTCAACCAATGAGGTCGTACAAAAACAAATATAAATGGGATTCACCTTGTCTCCCACCTTACGAATTAAAATGAGTCAAGTCAACTTCACCTATTCCGTGACTTTCTGGTTGCTCTTAGTCCAGAACCACCATGTGAGCATGTTGAGTTAATCCTCTGCAACTATTAAACATCTTAAATGTTTCTCAAATTTAATCACTAAACAATGCTAAGTCGGGGTTCGGAATCTTTTCTATCTAATTCCTTTTGTTTTTTTCCATCTCAATACATTTCCGGTCATTGAATCATGTTTCCAGATTCACATATCTCAAAAATATCACATGATCTTACGATTGGGTATGAGTTGGGTATAGAAGATTGAATCAGAAGATAGGTGATTACCCTCCAAATTAGAGGCAAGAAACCCTAAAAAGGCATAGAAAATCCTTGGTCTCTGCCACAGTTTGGAGATTTGTATATATAAACAAATCAAATGGTGTACAAAAGGTGCACAACATGCAAAAAATGAAATAATATTATCTTCTATTCATGTACGTGCAAATAGAAACATTTTTATATAAAGAAAATATGATATAATACAGCTAAACAGTCCCTCTATTACTTGGCTGATGATATTAACAAAATTGGGGGATCATCCTTCAAGAAATATAAAATAGAAATTCATCGGAGATAGTTCCCACAAAAAAGTCCACAATGCTTTCCTTTTCAAAAATGGCCACAAAACAAAGAGAAAATGCCCACGACATTACTCAAGAAACTAGGCAAACCATGTCTGTGTCTCTCCCATTTTTCTATGATTAGGTGGCTTCATCAAAGAGAGTTCAAGATCAAGCGAGGCACACCTGACACTGAATTACAGTTTTACCAATCCTGAACCCCGGAACCACCGTGAACGCCACCAGTGGGTCGGCTTTCATTGTGCCATCCGATGACAAGAAGGCTTCTTCGCTCACACTTTCCATGTACACTTCTGAAAATCGACACCTCTTGCCCACTTGAAAGATCGAGGCTTCAGGCTCGTACGAAAAGGCCAAACAATGCAGGAGCCAAACCCGCTTTGCCATTTCAGCAAACGAGGTGAAGAACGTAGTTTCAGGGTATTGACCAGAATTTATTAGATTTCTCTGATTTAAGTTGCCAAAAAGAGATGTTTCCATCTTGGGATGAACAATTTGCAGGTACTTGGCAAAGCAAAATCTTGCAAATGTTGATTTCGGTTTCCGGATAAGGTACGCCCTTGTTTTCAAGGATTTCAAATCCGTGAATCTGTCAAAGAAGAGCTGTTGCCGCTTCTGCTGATCAAGCAAAGACTTGTTTGAAAAAGAGAAGTTCGGGTAATTGAAACCATCAAACATTTCAAGGCAGACAAAGGACTCAAATGCTAAACTTCCGAGGCATGTGTTCCAATAACCAACACCTGGTAAAATTGCTTTGGCTGCTTCATCTAAATCCCACCCAGCCAACTCCATCTCATTGATCATCAATTTAACAAATTGCCGAATAGATTTAATTGTCTGCCGAAGAACAGAAATGAAATGGTTGGGGCTCAAGCCTGACAAGTGAAGTTTCTCTGGAACTGATAACAACCCACTTGCATTCAATCTCTTCTCAAGCAATTTGTTCTCTTTATTGGTTTCCTCCAACTTCTCTTTAAGAAATGTAATTTCCGAGTTCTTGAGCTGAAGCTGAGAGTCCAGCTTCTTCCCCATAATTTCATAGGTTTTCAGAAGACTCTTCTGCTCCAGGAGTTCAGCCAAAAGCAGTGTAGCTTCGGGAGGAAACTCATCAAACTGTTTCTTCAGATAGTACTGTTTCAATTCAGATAAATTCTTCAACTCCGAGACGACCATCTGATCAGCAGCTTGAATCCCATCAGCATCATAAGGAGACTGAGCGACCTGTAACTGGGCATATGCTGCTTTCATGGCTGAAATGCTGGCAAACAATTTAGCCAAAAAAGCCTCTGTGGCCACTCTGTTCCAGAGCTTTACATCGTCATCGTCAAAGGACTGAGACCTATTATTGCTCATGCTATTATCATACTTGACCTTTTCTTGAGAATTATTAGTTTTCTGAATTCCACCAACAGGGGCAATACCAGTCACAGCTCGAATATGCAAAACCTTAGCAAAAGTGCGCACCAATCTGCCTTTACTTGGAGTCACCACTGTCGGATCAACTGAATCCATCTGAAGCAAAAGATCAAAAAAAAAAAAACTGGTGATGATGATGATAGGGGAGATTGATGATAGTTTTTGAGTGATAACAGAACTAAGGCAATAATGTGATTATTATGTTGATGATGATGATGAAGATGACAATGATGACTTGTTCCAACAAAAGAGAAAAGGAGCTTGCTTTAACTCTTAGATCGAGGCAATTAATGGCATAAGGAAATTCCTTTTGTTTTTCCTTTTGGGGGGTTTCCAATTTGCTTTCCTTTGAAAGTGCAAAAATTGGATTTTAAGCCAAAACAAAAAGCATGATCCAAAAGGTGAGTATCAGGGGAGGAGGATGAAGAACACACTCAAAAGGCGTGTAATCACTGTGATAAACAGAACTTGCCTGGGTTGCAATGACGCATTGCAGCATGAGTACTATGGTTTGTGGAAATCAAGTGGGGAAGAACTGTGTAATTTGAGGAATTAACAAATGGGTATGACCGCCCATTGGGCCATTATGTTTCCATAAATATTCAACTACACATGGCAAGGTTTGACCACAGAATAATGTAAGTTCTATGCCACCAAGCTAAGAAATTTATCAGAACCAACACACATTCAAGTGCAACTAATTAAATATATCCTCTATCTACTACCACTAAAACCTTATTTTAAGCTTATCGCATAAACGACATTTAAATGACTCCCATCAAAAGACCAAGGGAAATATAAAATGAGAGCTTTGTGGTTTAGGATGGCATATAAAATGCCTACACAGGGAAATATTACGAATTTTTCTTTGGTCATAAATTACTTCACTGTTCTTTTTAATTCCTACATGGATGCACATAAGAACTGTCATGTGTAAATAAAATTCACCATATATTGATGTACACAAGGCATAGTAAAAAATAATGACAAAACCTTATATCGTAATTTGTAAGATGTACCCAGAAAATTTATTCCAATATGCCCTTGTGGACATGACTGTCCCATTAATGCCTCGAAAATATAGTCAACTTGGTTTTAATCATATTAGAATCTCAGAAGGTTTGGTAGCACTTTAATTGCTTGGTAAGTAAGTAAATGGCATGGGCATACTGGATAATACTGCACAATATTTAATGGACCCAAACCACAAAATCGCTTTGTGGTTTCACACTTGTCATTTTGAATTCCTTGGGTCCATGTATTTATTCATACAAAAGTTTTTTTTGAAAATTAAATAAAAAATAAAATTTTTGTTGACTAAATCAAAAATTATCTAGCAATTCTAACTTATCGCATGGTACCGTCGTCTAATATCAAAAAGAAGCATGGTAATCTCAATCCCTCTTTCCCCGTTCTCCTACAAGGACTCCAAATTCCAAATTCCATGTAGCATGTGATCTTGTCACTATCAAAGTAGAACTTATTTATTAGGTCTGGCTTACTATGTGACCATGTGTGCCGGTCTAATAATAAGAGGATTTATGACCATCTTGTTAGAAAATAAAAATGAAATGAATATGAATTCTCCTACTATTATAGTGGCACAACACGTGTCTTGTAGACTGGACTCACAATTTTCACAACACTTGTCTCAAAAAGGGTGAAAATAACTCTCCTATTTCATAGATTCTGATTGCTTCATTTCAAAACAGTTGATCCCACCTAAAAAAGAAAATCTCACTGGAAAAATCAATCAATCAAGAGGGAAAAGAACCCACATTAAAATTAGATAAACAAAATCGTACTAAAAAGAAGTTATCTAGTATATTTAACCTACCACGTAACCGTATGCCTACTTAACAATAAAGGCACACATGACCATGTTATCTAAAATATAAGAGAAAAAAATAGAGAAACTCATACGAAAAATAGGTCAGACCTATAATCTAACCCGTTTCGATTGAATAATTATTTGGACAGAAAAGAAAAGAAATCAATTTCTCTTCATCCTATGACTTACTAATATGAGAGAAATGACGAGAAATGGAAAAAAATGAGATAAATTGATTTCTCTTATAACTCACTTTTTTTAATCTCTCCAAAATTGGAGAGATTAATAAAAGAAATGGGATGATTACTAATTTTATATATTACCAAAATTGCCAACCTATGTACTAAAGAAACAAAAACATAATTTTTTTTTTTTTTTACGCACTTTGTCCAAACAAGATTAAAGAGAAATTATTATCATTTCTTTTATTTTCTCCAACTTAACCAAATAAAAAGGAGATAAATCACAATCTCTTTTCTTTCTCTCCTGATTTAACATATTATTTATTTTCTTTACCCTCCTAAATAGCCAAACATATGCTATTTAAATAATAAGAGAAACCCTTTCTAAAAAAAATAATAATAAGAGAATCACTACTTTTACTTCACTTGTATTTCATGTATCTACTACTATTATTAGCTAGGCAAACACACATGATGGGCAGGACAACATACACCAAATATACCTGATAATCCCCCCCCCCCCCCCCCCCCCCCCCCCCCCAATAACAACATTGCAAAATAGGACCCACCATGTGATATGAATTTTCTATTTATATGGCGGTTTTGGAAAAAATTCACATAATGTTTTAATTTGTTAAACTTGTGAGTTTAGAATTATATACCATTTCTCTATTTTTTTTAAATATCTTTTCATAAAAAAATTAAAAAATAAATTTATTTATATCATTTCAAACAAATTTACGAGACCCAAACAATAATTGACAAATATCAAATGATAAATAATATATGAAATAATATTTTAAGGCCTTGTTTGGAAACAGGCTAATTTAGTAACTTTTTGACTATTTGGCTAAAAAGGTAGGTAAAAAAAACTTGTATGTTTGGGATGACTTTTTGGCTAATTACGAAAAGATGTGCAAAAAGTAGAGAGAAAAGTGAATCTTTAACTTTTTAGTATGGGTTATTGACTTTTTGACTAATTTAATAACTTTTTGACTAATTAATTAAAATAACCTCTTGCCAAACGAGGCCTAAGACCACTAAATAGTCGTTCTCACTCACCACTGTCGTTGTGCAAAAACTCCCACGTGAATCCCCTTATAATTACGAAAAATTATTGTCATGAATGACTTGAATATGTCAAAAAAAACATTATTTTATCCTTAAAATGATATCACTTTAACACATTCAAACTATTCAAGTTATAAAAATTGAAAACATTATTATGTTGTCATACTCAACACAAAATCCTTTATTACTTAAAGCAAACTCATAAATATTTTCTTTTTTCTTTACCCTTCACCAATCACAATATACCGGACTCCACGTGGCTATGCGAGCACCACCAAGTAACTTCTCTATAATTACACTGCAAACACAATTATCATGACTCTGAATTTTTACATCACTACTGACGCATCATAGCCGTTAGATAATATACCGAGATCCGCGCCCTCGTGTAAACATTCCCCAGAAATGCTTCTGCATCCGGTGTGGAGCCCACCTCGAGATCACGTGACCCACAAAACCCTACTGCAAGCAGATCACGTGAACAAAACTTCTGTACTGTGAGGGAGGGAGTCCACACTGAATCCGAGCTCCTCTTAGGGAGGGACACTCGTGTAGCTCATGTGTACTACGACTATGTTTGGGTGACATGAGCTTAGAAAAATTATTAATTCAGTATTTGGTTAAATAATTAAAGTATGAACTAATAATCTTAAAAAAGTTACTCACAAACGATGGACTATTCAATCCCATATCCCCAAAGAGAGGTGGAATATAAATTAAAAGACTACACCAAAATCTAAACCATTAGTCCTATTTATAATACTAACTTAATCCAAATAATCCTAACTTAATCTAAATATAAGATAGGATATACAATTCAAAAGATTCGAAATCACATCACTATTAATCATAAAAATACAATCTAACTTAATCCAATCCACCCAACAAACATGGCCTACGAGTACAGGAGGCTCTGTGTATGTGATGATTGACATCTCATAATAAATCAAACACATCGAGAATCAGACGGTCACAAACGGACATACTACAGAGAATCAAACAGCGTTGATAGCATTAAACACGCGATAAATTGCCGTACCTCGAAAATACCACGAGAATTTGATACTCTTCAGTTTCTCTTCATATCATTAGCATGAATCTTCAGGAAAAAAACTATAGAGCACCATTAACAGGCCTCTAATGGCGACTTATCTCCGCAACCACTGCAACCAAAAAAAGCAAACAAAAAGAAAAAAGAAAAAAGCCTCTTGTTTTGTGCTCTGTTTGGCGAAACAAAAACAATTCTAGTTTGAGTTCAGAAAGTAGATGAGGAAAACCTGCAAAACCAAACAAAAATCAAAACCTATAAGCTTTTAAAAACCCTAGTTTATTATTATTTTATTTTTTAAAAAAAATAATGCTAAGAAAGGAAAGTCATCCCAAAATGGAATCAGAAAATAAATTTTTTTTTTTAAAAAAAAAAGACTATGTTTTGATGAAGTTTAAAGAAATGCGTCCTGACCTATCCCTACCTTGCCTTTCGGAGAAACCTTCGTGCATATCACCAGAATGCTTGATCGCATTGAAACCTTTTCTTCAATGGTGGTTTTTCGAGTAGTTATCAATGATTGATTCGAAGACTATATGAACTAGTGAGCAGAGATTAAAACACAGAGAGAGAGAGAGAGAGAGAGTTTTAGAGAGAGAAATCGGAGCTCGATGAGAGAGAGAGAGAGAGAGAGAGAGAGAGAGAGAAGGGGTAGGAAAAGACGAAAAAAACCAGAATTGGGGAAAATGTCTGAGAGCCGGAGGCATTTGGAAATATAAAAAAAAACTTGGCTCCCCAATAATAGTCAATTTTTTGATGTTTTTAGTTCCGATTTTGCCACTGCTGATTTATTTTTATTACGGTCGCGACTTTATAAGTGAGTGAATATTTTTAGCCGTTGGAAGGGGTAGTTTGGTCAATAAAGGTGTGAAATGTTCGCGAAACTGACGCAGGTCTACATCAGAGTGTGTTCGATATGTGTATGAGAAATGAAAGGTGCACAGTTTCTCACTGCAGTGGTCCATAGTTCACTTGTGTGTAACCGCACACACCAGAGAGATACTGAAATACTTTGTTTAATCATCGATGGGCACGTGGTGATTTAACGCGGTTTTGATGTACAACGCATTTGTTGAGAGTCTGATCTGTAATCTCCTCATCAGATTAGGTCAGTTTGTTTTCCGAGCAGAGAAGATTGATATTAATAAAATTATATTTATTTTAATGATGATTATTAATGTAGGAATTATTAAATTAAATAAATAAATTAAATTAAATAATAATTTTTACTTAATAAAAAAATAAAAATATTAAATATTAATGTTTAAAAAAAATACTCAATATGTAAAAATAATTTTAAAAAAAAATTGTAATTGATTGGATGAACGACCGATAACACCTTAAGCCGAACAAATTATTTTTTAATATCATCTCCTCGCCCAGACTAATAATATTGTTGCCAAGGCCTATCGTAGTCCAAGGGGATCACGAATCCAAAACTCCAAAACCAAAACAAATATGAGGTATTTTCACTATGCAACTCCAAAACCAAAACAAATATGAGGTATTTTCACTATGAAAAATGCTTCCTACCCCCAGCTGGGGTGACACCCAGTGAGGTGTCAGCTGGGGGTTGGTCCAGAAAAACAGTTTTTCTTTTTTTTTTTTTTTTTTTGATTTCCGACCAGTGGGGACGCGCCACGTCACTGGGGGCGCGCACCCCCACTGGGTGTATGAAGCATTGTTGTTTTCACTATTCATCTTCACAGTTTGAAGTGGATTGTAATAAAGGAAAACAAACAGGGCGATTGGAGTGCCCATCAAACTACATGCAAGTTTTTTTTTTTCCAATAATGTTAAAATTATTAATATAATAAATTTTACAAAACTATGTCGGATAATAAATAAACTATAATAAATGTAATATTACTAATATTTTTATTAAATTGGTGGTCCGATATGTTACCCTTATTAATTATTGAGACCATGAAATTTTTTCATTTTATATATATGAGAGGAAAATTTGTGCCGAACAAATAGGCTAATCTAAATCTCGTGCAGACATTCGTTCTCGACTATGTAACTGGGCTAACCTAAATCTCAGATATTGGGCTAAGTTGGATAATGAGCTTAAATCATGGGTCGAGCTAAGCCTGTGCCTCAGAGATAAGCCGGGCTAAGGTGAAATGAGGACATTACTTGATCAGAATAAGAATCTCCATGGCGCTAAGAAGTTGCGCGGAGTTTGTTCGAGCAATAAGCAAACGGAGTTTGACTAGGGTGAACGCGGCGAGCTGGGCTAGTAAAGTCCCTCCGAGGGCAAGCCGGCCAGGGTAAGCTTGGTCTTGGAGATTAGTCTGGGTTAGACCGGTTGAAGGTCGTTCGGTCAAATGTAGCACGGTTGATGTACACCACGTGGCCCAATAATAGCGCAAGGGGAAGAATCCACTCAAAGTACACGTCAATATCATTTGGTAGTTTTGTTAGTATTGTTTGGCAGTATTGACGCTCACATGTGTGAGGAAATGAGAGGGCAGTATAGAAACGCGTCCAACAAAGAATGAACGTAGTAGTACGCCCACAATCTTGGAAAGTAAGGGAATGGTCTATATAAGGCGCACAACTCCACTGAGAAAAAGGTCTGCAATTTCTCACTTTTCATTTCTCTTTGCATTCCTTTGTCTTTTTTGGGTGCCAACTTGTCCGTCAAAGGGGTTTACCGGTACCACACCCGCCAATTAGCTCACTTGAGTTGTGCTTTCAAGTAATACGACGCCATTTGGAGCAACACAAGCTTGGTCACAGGGAGTATAGGCGCGACAATGTATAATATCAAATAAATATTGAGCATAAAATCTTTAAAAAAATCAAAAAATTGAAAATAGAACGAGTATATATGTTAATTGCTTTAGTTTTTTTTTTATATATAATGGTGACTACTAACCACATTTGTGAACCAAAAAATTTTTTGAAAAAATAATTTTTTAAAATATTTAAAAATTAATTGGTAGGTTAAAATCTCGACGTGTAGATTAAAGGCCCATGAATGCCCAATAAGGACCTGGCGAGAAGGTGGTTGACTAAAAGAAGCATAAGACGGATCAATTATATATAACGCACAGTCTAACCAACTTCCATGAAATGATTCATGAGGAAAACCATTCGTTTAATAAAAGAATAACTGCAGACATCGCCTACAAGATGAACGTCATTTGGCGATAAAAGAACGTCGGGGAAAAATATCAAGTACACCAACAAGAAAATAAAAAAAAAAAAAAAAAATAAAAACTTTTCTATTTCATATCTTCTTTATGTCCGATGAATGTACTGACTTGTCGTCGAAAAATTTCCTTAACCAACATTAGGTCAAGAAAGTCTTCGATTTCTTGATTGTTTTGCAGGACATAAGGAAACCTGAGCAGGACATCTTCCATTGGTAAAAATACCAGAAAAAATTATATTTTATTGATAAATAATGCAAATAAAATGCGATACAAATAGATCAGGCTGAGGCACGGATATCTCGTTTTCTTTAAGGAGATCAAGCATACTGCAATAAGAAGAACCCAAATACCGATACAGCAATCACAAAACTTTGAATTGTCCGCTCCAGGATACAACAACCCGACCACTTGTCGTATGGTTCAGGCTAACTCTGCACAAGATAGTGAACCCAAAGCTCCATAAAAAAAACACCCTTCTTTACTAGTAATCTCTCTTGTATAGAAAATAGTTGGTGTATTGGTGTAGAAAAGAGCAGAAGATAGGAACTATATATAGGCTACTAGGACCTTACAAATTATACCTAAAAAAATGATGACCAATAAACTAAAGAAAATGGAGAGACTCCAAATAATAACTCACCACCAAGTCTATGAATTCTAAGCCTCTGTTTGGCAAGATGGTTTTCAGGCTTTTTTGGCTATTTTAGCCACAAAAAACAAAATAGGCTATTTTAGCCATAACAAACAAAACATCACATCCAACCTATAATCATTACATTCTTCTCTCACAAAAAAAGTCAAAAAAGCCAAAAAGCCAAAAAGCCCTTCCCAAACCAAGCTTTTTAGCCCAGGCTAAAATAGCCAAAAAAGTCAAAAAGCCAAAAAGCCAACCTACTTCCCAAACCAAGCCTAATTAATCTCCATTCATGAACAAGACAAAAGGTCACCAAAGTAATGAATCTCCATTTATGAACAAGATGAGATTCATGAATAAAACAAAAGAAGATTCATGAATAAAAATTTATAAATAAATAATATTAAAATTGTCCAACATCTTCCTATACATTAGTAGAGGTAATTCTACCCTCCACATTAACTATTAATTTTTATGTTCAAACGAAAAAAGATATATACAATTCAATCAAATATCCAATGACAAATATAATTAAGAAAATTATAATATCTTAACTTTCTAAATTGTAAATCATAACATTTCCTTGTTGACGAATAAAATTAAGAAAATCACAAATCTCACAACTTTTTAAATTGTAATCTTAATCTTTTTCTTATATACAATTTAGCCTTCATTTGGAAAGTGGATTGATTTTTTTACTTTTTTAGCATTTTTGTGAGATAAAGAATGTAATGATTATGGGTTAGATGTGATATTTTGTCTTATTAAGCTAAAAAACTTATTTTATTTTTTATAACTATTTTAACCAAAAAAAACATCAAAACCAACTTGTCAAACGGAGGCAATGAGTTTGTTGTGTGCTTTTAATATACTCTTATTAACTAGTATTCATAATTCTTTCATTATGATCCTTTACACCTTTGACTCATTATAGTTATTGTTTATTCAACATTAAAAGTCATTTAGAAACATATTATAACTATAGTAGGAGTACAACGATAAAAGTATGAGAATTTTTTAATTTTTTTTTTAACAGTTTTGTTATCTATTGCCCGGCACTAGTTAAAAATTTTGAAATAATTTTCCATTCATTATTATAAAAATATATGCAATCATTTTTTATTTTGTTAACTAATACCTTAGAGCTCTCATGTTACGAGACTCGTATTATAATGATAACTTATTTATGAGAATTTTTTGTGATTCATAGAAGTTTTTTTTTTTTTTTTTAATAATTTTGTTTAACTAGTGATTTGGCACCTCTTAAGAAAGTCAAAGTTATTGTATATTCAAATAAAAATATGTCATAAAAAAATAGGTAATTATTTGTATTTTTGTTAATTAATATCTTTGAGCTCTTGTATGAGAATTTCTTGTGGTTTACAAAAATTATGTTTTAACAATTTTCGTTACTTTTTTCCTTGTACATTTTATGAAACTTGAAGTAATTGTATATTTATTATAAAAATTTATGTCATAAAAATATATAATTATTTTAATTTTTATTAACTATTGTTTTAAAGATCTCGTTAACAAGACTCGTTTTTTAATAACATACCGTAAAAACCGGCTAACTAATTTTTAAAGAAGATCCCCTACCAAATAATTAGTAATTTTGAAATGTTATGTAAATAATATTTTTAATAATATATATGACTATTTTAAACATATTAACAAATTTAATGACATCAGATTTCTAATCCGAAGATGGTATGAGACAAATATTCCCATTCATAAAACTTTTTCGCTTACCTATTTGCATTGAGCAACGATCCTCTAAAATGATTTTTCCCTAAAGTTTCCTAGAGTGCTACATTGTGTGGTTGAGATTTACTGGCAAGTCACATCAATTTTTCTGATGTGACTTACCAGTAAATCTCAACCACACAATGTAGCACTTTAGAAAACTTTAAGAAAATTTCACTCTAGAGGATCCTTGGTGATTTGGATTAATGATAGAAAACTTTTTTTTTTACCTATTTGCATTAACGATACATATCTTCCCGTTCAAAATACTTTTTCACTTACCTATTTGCATTAATTATAGAAAACTTTTTTTTTTTTTTTACCTATTTGCATTAATGATACAAATTTCCCATATTCCTTTTTAAGTGAGGATAATAACATAGGTAACTGCTTGGTTGGATGTTTGTGCTTTTTTCATGTAAGGTTAGAAATTATGAAAAAAATATTATGAAAATAATTATAAAATATTTTATATTTTTGAATTATAAATATAATAAAATATCACATACTAATCAAAGAATAAAAAAATTTTATCAAACATTTCATGATCCCTAGTATTATTCAGGTTTCTCTCATGCTCACATCTCAATGTGATATGAAAGAACTTGAAGGGTTCGTGCAGCTCACCACATGTCTCATTTTAATGATCTAAACCGTTTACTTTTTAGGACTCGTTGAATAAATGCATGCAAAAAATAAGAGGATTGAATATTGATAATTATATGTTTGAACCAAATTTGTATTACAAAAAATGAATGGTTGTTCTTGAAATTATATTTGTCGTCTATTTTTCTAAAACAAATATGATTTAAACATATAGCTACCGATATCTAATTATTTTAATTTTTTACATAAAAATTCTACTTAACGAGTATAAAAAAGTGAATGATATGGATTATTGAAATTGGTTTCATTAAATTTAATGGCATTCGGCCTTTATTTTAATTAATTAAGCATTATTTGTGATTATAATTCCAAAATACGATTTTTTTTCTTCTCAAAATTGAACAGAATAGGAGATTAAACAAATCGAACCGTTCATATTATGGGTTTCATCGAGCATAACATTCATAAAATAAATAAATTATAATCTAATTCATCGGATATGTTTTGAATTGTTCAAAAGAATTTCATGCTATTTTTCAAAAATAAGTAATCTTTTTATCCAACAATTGGAGAAAACAAGGGGAAAACAATGCTTTTTATAAAACAATAAAAAAAAATTATGGAAAATTCTATTTACACACCTTACAAACTCTCAGTATACACCACAAATAGTGCTCGAATATAAATTTTTAAACAAATATAAAATGTTCAAATTTAAAGTTATGAATAAAAATAAATTGTTTAAATATACATTCTGTTCAATTATTTATATCCAAACAACTACTTTATGTTCATAAATTTATATCAAAATATTTGACTTTTATTTGAATATTTATATCTGAATACTATTTGTGATGTGTATTAAAAGTTTGTATGGTGTGCAAATAAAATAACCCCAAAAATGATTGGTGTGTTTGGTTTGTGTTTGTAGAGTAGTTTTTAAGATAAAAAGTACGAAAACTTGTTTGGTTTGCCTTTTCCAGAAATGGCTTTAAAAAATTGTTTTGAGAAGAGAGTTTTAAAAAAAATGATTGATTTGATGTGTATGAGAGAGAGAGAGTGTGTGATTTTGGAAAGTAGGTAACCAAACAAAATTTTGAGATTTTTTTTGAAAAAATTTGTTTGGTTTGATTACTCTTGAAAATTTGTTTGTAGAGAATTTTTCTCAAATATTTTTTTGAAAAACAAACCAAACATTTGAAAGTTGATTTTCTCAAAATAACCTTGAAAGTTGATTTCCATCTCTTTTATATTAAATTATATATTTACTTAGTTTATCTTGGTGTCATCACACAATTTGCATTAGTTTTAGTCCATTTAATTAGACTAAAAGAAAAATCGATGCAATTATACTAAAGTTATAAAATTTGCTATATTTTTTTATAAAATCTTAAGAAAAATCAGTATAATCTACCTTAATAAAAATCATTGATACATAACACTCCATTGTTTATAATAAAAAAATTCCCCCTCAAAATTTGCCATTCTATGATGATCTAGTTGTTAGGTGACAATTTGAAGTAGACACATGTTGATTCCATTGTTATAAGACTTGAGTTGAACGTTAGGTAATTAGTCTTAATCAAATTATAAAGTAAGCTCAATTTGAAGCATGCAAAACAAAACATTGGTTGATTTTAGACATAAAATCTGTGCTCAAATGAGTGTGATCAAGCAAAAAAACCACAAGAAAAGGTATGTTGTATTTTTTAGGGAAAATAATAGAAGGCTTATTTATTATAATTAAGTATGACAAACACGTTTAGTCCTATAAAGAAGATTTTAAAATTCTTGAGAAATCCACCAATGGGGGTTGGTCCAAGTAGAAAGGGACTTGAGTCGCTTAAGCAAAGGTCTCGAGTTCCAGCCTTTGTGGATGCAGCAAACCCCCTTGAGAGAGGACCCCGCATATGCGCCCGACAACTTCCTCGACGGATTAGTCCTGGGTTCAAAAAAATATGGGAATACCATGGGAGACCTAAAAAAAACTCTTGAGAAATCCAAAAAAATTGACCCATGAGGCAATCAATCAGGTAGAGCACCTTTCTTTTTGTTTATTTGTGGGGGCATTACTTGATTTTTTTAATTTTTTAAAATTCTTTTGTTGTTTTGTTTGAAAATTAATTTATATTTAATTAGCGTGATTTCAATAATCGTGATATTAATTAAAAGGGTAGAATCCATCTGTCAAAGATTATGGAGCAATTATGGGTCAATTGAATAAGTTGATGTGATAATCAGCTCATAATTATAGGTTTTGAGAGACGGAGTTGGCCAAGCAAATAGAGCTATGATTCAATAATTAAATTCAGGCCTTATTTGGAAACTCTTCTTTTGAGTTTAAAAGTCAAAAGCCATTAAAAAGTTAGCAAATTATATAAAAAAGTTGAATATTCATTTTTCTATTTATTTTATATTTTAGCTAAAAAGTGAAAAATAAATAAATAAATAAATAAAATAATTTGTTCCCAAACGAGACTAGTTGTTGACTCAGTGATTCATATAACTATTTTTTGAGAGAGTGAAAAAGTTAAAAGTTTACGACCCAAGTCGATGGTGCGATTGCGCCCTTTTGCTATAATCTAACTTTCTAATCTCCCAAAAAAGGTTAAATTCATTTATTAGTGTCTCTTTTCCTTTCCATTAGATTAAATTAAAGTATAAACTTTTAATTTTTTTAACAAAAGGGAAAAAAAAAAGGTGAGGTTTAAACTCAATAAATCACCTATTTACAGTGATAAAGTAAATAACCAAAAAAAAAAAAAAATCTAATCAACCATTGTTTTTTTTTTTTTTTTTTAACAAGGAAATGCCAAAAAAAGGCTCCAATGGAAAATCAGAAATAAGAAGAGCCTGAAGCCCAACGGGTGGGTTGCCAACCCAATCAAGACGGAGAGTACCCTTCAAAGCACAAGAAGATAACCAATGTGCCACTCTGTTAGCAGTTCTTGGAATCCAGTGAAAGACTAGCCCATGTCTTGAGCGAGAAGCACCAATGTCAAGGAAAATTGCCAAACTTTCCCAAGGTGGAACAAGTTCAGTTGCACTTAGCTCAATCACAGACTTGTTGTCGCTCTCTACTTAAAGATTTGCAAGGCCAAGAGAGGATGCCAGCAAACAAGCCAGACGAACTGCACGAGCTTCACTTTGAGAAACAGAAGAATATGGAATTGTAGAAGTAGAGCCAACTATCAATCTACCTTTCCAGTCCCTCAAGACCACTGCGATAGAGGATCTGGAACCATTCTTAGAGAAACTAGCATCACAATTAAACTTGAGCTAGTCTTGCAATGGAGGGATCCAGGTGGAAAGAACAGGGTTAGCAAAAGAAATAGCTTGTTGTGGGCTTGCAATTTGACCTCAATAATCGACCAAATCAGTCCAGAGACAATTAGCTTGTTCTATCGTTTTGGAAGGTGCAACTGGGTGGCCATTGAAAACCCAATCATTCCTAGCTTTCCAAATACACCAGCAGATGACAATCATTCTTCTAACAAGGTCTTGCCTATCCTTTGCCTTTAGACATGTCTTCTTCAAAGATAGCGTCCACTCAATAGTCGATGTAGGTTGACAATTAGCAAACTTTCGACCAATGTTGCACCCAAACCAGACTGCCCGTGTCCAACTGCAGTGAAATAAAATATGCTCAAATGACTCCACTGCACCATGGCAAGTTGGACAATGCTGAGAGGCCACACACCTACGCCGATGAAGATTTTCCTTTGTGGCCACTTATTGCGGCATGCTAGCCACCAGAAATGACGCAATTTGGGCAAGATGTTAAGGGACCAAATAAATTTCCAAAGCTCACAAGGTGGTTGGGTCGACAATGAGGCAGTAGTACCATTACCACAACGATGCTCATTAATCACAAGATGGTACCCACTCTTGACCTCATAATTTCCTTTGGGAGTGAAGTGCCAGACCAAATAGTCTGCTCTATCTTCTACAGAAATTGGAATGGTAATAATGTTGGAAAAATCATGCTCACCAACTATGTCCTTTAGCTTGTGGTGGTCTCACTCATTACAGTGTTAATGGATCACTTCACTCTTTTAGTAAATCAATTGGGTCTCACACTCCAATAAGGAGGTATACCCAACAATTATCCCCCTACCGACTCAGGTAGAGAAATCAACCATACCCGCCAAAGTTCGACACTTTAAATGTTTGTCCCTCGACAAAGTCTTTGTCAACATATCTGAAATATTATCATCTGTGTGAACCTTTTCGAGTTGTAATAATTTCGAATCTAACACATCACGAATCCAATGGTATCTCACATCAATGTGTTTCGATCTTGAATGAAAAGTAGAATTTTTACTCAAGTGAATAGCACTTTGACTATCACAATAACTCTTCTTTGCAAGCTTCCGTAATAGCAAAAAATTCAACTTCGGTAGTTGAGAGAGCAACACTTTTTTGTAATTTAGATTGCCATGCCACAGCTCTCCTTGCAAAAGTCATCAAATACCTCGAAGTAGATTTCCTAGAATCAACATCACCGGACATGTCAGAATCTGTGAACCCATCAAGCATCGGCTTACCATTCCCAAAACACAAACACACCTTCGAAGTCTCTCGAAGATACCTTAAAATCCATTTTACCGCTGCCCAATATTCTTTACCCAGATTAGAGAAAAAACAACTCACCACACCAACGGCGTGAGCAACATCCGACCTTGTACAAACCATGGCGTACATCAAAGAACCAACTGCTGAAACATAAGGAACTTTCAGCATCTCTTCCTTGTCTTTCTCACTTGTACGACATTGATTCGAACTAAGTTTGAAGTGACCCGCAAGTGGACAACCAACCGGCTTTGCTTTATTCATGTTGAACCTCTCAAAAACTTTCTCAATGTAGTTTTCTTGAAACAACCAAATCAGCCCCTCTTTGCGATCACGAACAATTTTCATACCAAGTATTTGCTTTGCCGGTTCCAAATCTTTCATAGCAAAAGACTTGCTCAACTCCAATTTCAACATATTAATCATGGTAGAATCTTGACCCACAATTAAAATATCATCAACATAAAGCAAAAGAATAATAAATTTACCATCCGGAAAATTTTTCACAAACACACAATGGTCCGAAGTGGTTTTAGAAAAACTATTATTCATCATGAAAGAGTCAAATTTTTTGTACCATTGCCGCGGGGCTTGCTTGAGACCATACAAACTTTTCTTCAATTTGTAAACAAATTTCTCTTTTCCCTTTTCCATAAAACCGTCCGGTTGCTCCATGTAAATTTTTTCTTCAAGATCACTATGAAGAAATGCGGTCTTCACATCAAGTTGCTCAACTTCAAGGTTCATACTTGCAGCCATGCCAAGTACAACCCGAATAGAAGACATCTTTACAACCGGTGAGAAAATCTCGTCGAAGTCAATATCTTTCTTTTGCCCAAAGCCTTTCACAACAAGACGTGCCTTGTACCTCAGATTCTTGCCATCATTCTTCAATTTGAAGACCCACTTATTTTTCAAAATTTTCCTCCCCTTAGGCAACTTCACTAAATCATAGGTGTGATTTTCAAGTAAAGAATTCATCTCCTCTTCCATGGCCTTTTTTCAATCACCTTTCTTTTCATGCTCAATTGCTTCTTGATAACTCTCATGCTCTCCTTGATCAAAAATCAACACAAACTCATTGGGAGGATACTTTCTTGAAGGTTGTCGGTCCCTTGTAGATTTCCTCAACTTAAGTTGTGGTGGTGGTTCTTGAGTTGGATGCTCTTCCTTAATTTCTGGCTCAACTTCATTAGGATTAGCATCATCCTCTACATCTTCAATAGGTGGTTGCACATCTCTCTCATTTTCATCATCAACTGAAGATGAAGGAGATGGATCCATGTCAATGAGATCACTATTTTTTCGCCCCGGTTGATCGCCTTTGCCAAAATCTTCAATTGTTTGGTCTTCAAGAAACACAACATCACGGCTTCGAATGACTTTTTTGTCGACCGGATCCCACAATCTATACCCAAATTCATCACACCCATAGCCAAGAAAAATACATTGTCTTGACTTACTATCAAGCTTGGACCTCTCATCTTTTGGAATGTGAACAAAAACTTGGCAACCAAACACTTTCAAGTGCTCATAAGACACATCTTTGCCGGTCCAAACTCTTTTTGGAACATCACCATTCAATGGATAGGAATGAGACAAATTGATCACGTCAACCGCTGTCTTCAATGCCTCACCCCAAAAGGATCTTAGCAATTTAGCTTGTGAAAGCAAACACCTTATTCTTTCCACAATGGTGCGGTTCATCTTCTCGGCAACTCCATTTTGTTGAGGAGTCTTCTTAACTGTCTTTTGATGCTAAATATCTTGGCTATGACAATACTCATCAAATGGCCCAATGTATTCACCACCATTGTCTGATCGGATGCACTTCAATTTCTGCCATGTTTCTCTTTCAACCATGGCCTGAAAATGCTTAAATACTTCTAGAACTTGATCTTTAGTTTTTAGTAGAAAAGCCCAAACTTTCCTTGAATAATCATCAATGAAAGTAACAAAATAAAGTGCACCACCATGTGTTCTAACTTTTAAAGGACCACAAACATCCGAATGAATCAACTCCAAAACATTTTCTTTTCTAGAAGCAATATTTTTATGAAAAGAAACTCTATGTTGTTTACCCACCAAACAATTAACACAAGTTTTGAGATGTGTACCTTTCAAACCGAGTAGAAGCTCTTTCTTGAACAATACTTACAGCCCCTTTTCACTCATGTGGCCAAGCCATTTATGCCACAATTCGGTAGAAATATCATCTTCAAGTGCATTGACAACACCTTTACAAATTTTTCCCTACATCGAATAAAGTGTATGAGTCTTCTTGCACATAGCCACTACCAAAGAACCCTTTGTGAGCTTCCATATTCCATCACCAAATTTGTTGTTGAAGCCTTCATCATCTAGCTTCCCAGTACAGATCAAATTAAGGCGAATGTCAGGAGCATGCCTCACATCTTTAAGCAACAACTTGCAGTCCAAATTTGTTTCCAAGCAAACATCACCCATGCCAGTAATCTTGGACAAACCTTCATTACCCATTCGAACAAAACCATAATCTCCTTCGGTGTAGGTAGTGAAGAAATCAACTCGAGAAGTCACATGAAAAGAAGCACCAGAATCAATCACCCAATTGCTCTCTTGGCCCACAAAATTAATACAATCATCTTCACAAACGACCATGAGATCATCGGTAGTAACTGCCGTTGTGTCTTCTTGCTTCTTATCTACACTTTTTTCACGCCTTTTCTCCTTGTTCTTGAGCTTTCGGCATTCTCGCTTCATGTGCCCTTTCTCATGACAATAATAGCACTCAATGTCTTTCTTTGAAAAAGAACCATCTTTTGATTTATCACGGCTTTGATCATGACCATGAGGAGTTTTACTCCTCCCCCTTGTTTTGCTTCAGCGTCTCACAACAAATGCTTCCGAATGAGAGGAACCTTTCTCAACATGAGCACTAGGGTTTCACTACGCACGCAGCGGTTTCAAACAACCTATAATCGGGTAAGCAACCTGTCCTAGCTTGGAATGGTCACTATGGATCCCGAATATGCACTAGGTCGAATGGTCAAAAGGGTGCCCCGGTAAAAATCGGGGTTTGTGTTCCCATACTGTCAGAGCCCATAACCGGTCAGCCATATGGTCATGCCTTGACAAGACAAGCCTCCGGCAAACCGTTCAGGAATAGCAGATGGCAAACACGGTGTCCTAGGCGCACCAATGCACATGCAATGCAAAGAAACACATAAGTGAAATCAAAACAGGATATCACGAGTTTGAGTCAAGCTCTCTAAATCCCCAGCAGAGTCGCCAGAAACTGTAGACACGCCTGCGTGGGCCTCGCTACAGTTCGGACTCGATTTGTGTCACGGTTCTTAATCTGAACCAAAGTGTCCAAATCCGGCAAATCGTTTTGAGGAAATAGATTTTTTTGAAAGAAGTGCCAAACATGGACTGCTTTGCCAGATACAGAGTCGCCACCTAAATATTTTATTTTTGGGAGAATTTAGGAAACCCTGACTCGGTGCCAAAGGCCACGCGTCCGTCATCACCAAAGTTGCCTCGGCTCGGGAGCTTGGGTACGATTGGGGAAGGTTAGCTATGAGCACCCCCTCTCGCCCGATCCGTAGATCGGCCTTTACTAACCGTGATATCCATTTTTGAAAACGTTATGTGTTCTTATTCCGGTTATTAGCCTAGAATTACTATGTTATGCGCACAGCAAACAAGTATAGACTAGATCGCCTAGTTTGGGAATAAGCATTGCATATCCGTTTGTTTTGAAAAATGTTTTGGAATTTGCTACTCGCGAGTAGGCTAACACGGATTTCAATGAGCTATTCCAACTCAGACAATCCAACCTTCATCCACAGGCATTCAAGCAATTTATAACACATAAGTATCTAGCCACATGGTAAGCATGCTGTCATGTTAATATTCACACTCATGCGAGATGCTAATGCGTAAATACTTACGTCGTACTCCGTGCCAAAACAAAGAACGCGTTAGCAATCAATGCATGATCCAAGTCCATATTTAAATGCCTAATGTAACGCATACAGAATGTCACTAGAGTAGGCTCGGCTAGTCTATGAATGACATGTGAAAATGCACAAGTAGCATGTGTTCAAGTTAGATTTGCAATGCTAATGCAGTTAGCATGATGCGCCGAGCCCGGTGCATACGATATTGATGAATGATGCACGCATGCATAGCATAAGGTATGCTAAATTAAACATGACCTATTACTAACCATCAAAGCAGGTAAGTAAAAGGGAAAAAGAAGTGGGGGTTGGAAGACATGCACACACTCACCCACACTTATTACAAATTCGCCCTCGCTCGGAGGGACCGAAAGAATAATACAACTCAAATAATGAATTAACTAACCTAACTAATTAATTATTACAGACCAACTAAATTAATTAAGCAAATTAATTAATTTAAGAAAGCAAGAAAAAAGGGCCTCGGGAAGAGAGCTCAATGCACGCGTGCTCGGGTCTTGCTCGGAAGTCCACTGCCATGTGCAAGCTGCCTCTGTTTTCCCTGCTCTGCCACTCTGAAAACTTCCAAAGTCTCAGAATTGCTTCCCTAGACATTGGGAGACACCACCGGCTGGAGGGGATTATCACCGGCTGTGATTTGGTGGTCATCGACCACTAATGGATCGCCGGTCGGCACTCTGTTCAGTCGATCGGCAAAAAGTTCCTGCAGAATCTGTTTGACAGTAACAGAGGACAGGGCTTTGCATGGCAATGCAATTCAAGCAATGTATGCACCAATCCTATCCCTTATCATGTGTATAACTCAAAGGGACATGGTCCTTGGTTCTCGGACCATCAATTGCGTATTTCAATGCGTGATGGCCCAAGAGACCAAGTTGTGCATTTTTATGTCAAATGAAATGCAAACCAAATAAGCACATAAAGGCCCAACCTCTATCACTTGACTTCAAGAGGCAAGGCATGCATGTTCAATGCGATGCAACCTAAGCATGTTAGCTAATATGCAACATGGCATAAAAGAGAGCATACAAACATGCAATGCACATTAGGTACACAAACTAAGCAACAAAGCAAACAAGCATGCCACAATTATGCAAACCATTAGAGCATGCAAAATGTAATCCAATCACGCAACATGCTAGCAACTTAACCAATGGAATGCAAGGCAAATGCAAGTGATTTCAAGCATGTAACATGTGCAACCAAAGCATGCAAACATGAGATGGTGTAACAACACTTGAATGGCATGCAAGGGATGGACTCACACTAATTGGACAGCTCTAAGTTAGGTCCAAAACAGTGGCCAAAAGCTTAAGAAAATGGGACCAAACACACATACACACATACACATGCACATGTTAAGGCCTAACGCTTAAGCATCAAAGGACAAATTTTAAGCACACTTAAAAGGGAATAATCATGGACGTATGGCATGCATTATAAGCCTTGAAAATCATGCCATAAGAGGTGCCAAACCAACTTAAACAAGACGAACATTAGCACGCAAATGATCCAAGCATTTAAAGCAAGTCAAAGGGGACTTAAACCATGGCTAAGCCAACCAAGCCTCACAAGGCCAAGAAGGCTTAAAACAGGTCCAAGGCAGACCTAGACCATGCAAAGGGACCTCCTAGATGGCATCTAAGTGGCTCAAATTCAAAAGCATGCACGAAGGCCAAAACACGGAGCATACAACATAAGCTTTCAAAACATTAAAGAGGTGTCCAAGACAAGCATACGAGCATATCAAAGGGACTGAAATAACATGGAAAATTATCCCAACCCACCAAATCGAAGCAAGTGATGCATGCAACACACTCATACACTTAAGGCCAACAAACCAAAAATGCAAAGGGGCTATACAATGCATGCCAAAATCGACCCAAACGACCAAGGATAGACCTTAATCATGGCAAAATGAACATGGAAGCTTTACAAAGCCAAGCCTAAAACATGCTAGAACAATGGTTTACAACCTAAGGCATGTTAAGGCAACAAAATGGCATTACAAGGCATGTATGCTATGCAAGCATGGTGTACCAAAACCAACTAAAAACAGAGGCATATTATGACATAATAAGCACAAAAATCAGCTAAGGCATGGTCAACATGAACCTAAACATGGTGCTCCCTCAAGAGGCCAAAAATGGTCCTTTTCAAGGACAACAAGGAGAGGGGGGCCCTCTCCTTATTGGGACCTCAAGACACCATCCTCACCTCTGAAATCCCTCAAGATTTCAGTGGTGAGGAGGCCCAAACACCAAGGTCTCGGAGCTTACACAAAATGGCACAAAATGGAGCCTTACAAGGCTTAAGAGGGGTCAAACAACCTCAAACCACAAAATACTCTAAACAAACTATTTAGAGGGCCTAAAAATAGAACTTTTTTATGTTATACACTAAACACAAAAACAGTTAGAAGGTAGGCAAAAATACAATGCAAGAAAGGGGTAAAAAGGAGCAAGCTTCTTACCCTTGAAGACCTTCTTCAACAATGGAGCTCCAGCAACTTCTTTAGGTTGAAACCAACTTCAAAACCTCCAAAACAACCCTCAAGAGGCCTCAGCTCCAAAGGATGGTGTAATGGTGGGTGCTTGTGAGAAAAAGTAAGACAAAACACACACACTAAGCTCAAGAGAGAGAGAGAGAGAGATATAGGATAGATACAAATTCCTAACCCTAAAACCAGAGCTCTCTAACTATGTTGTCTAACCCTAAATGCAAGAGAGGAGACTCTCTCTTATAGAACTCTATCTTGTAAAGCTTGTCAAATAAGCTTGTCAAGAGAGAAATCCCTCCATACACGTGTATGGAGGAGAACAGAGTGGGTGCCAGCTATCGCAGCTAGCACAAAATATCTACCAAAAGTAGATGAACAGTGATCGGCCATTCAAAATTGCCATTTTGGCAAAATAAATGGCCGACCGGCAACAAAGAGTGCCGACCGGCAATATACACTGCCGATGGCACAAAATCACTGGCCGGTGGCCTCAAGCCATGGCCGGTGATGTGTGAGGATGCCTCACAAGGCATTCCCTGCCCCTCCAAGGCAAGACACAAGTGTTTGGTGCGAAACCAGACACAACACGGTCGAGTCGAGAGATCCTGAGGCAAGGCGCGCAACCGAGACCTCCGGGAACTTAAGACGAACACAAACAAGGGTAATCACCAAGTGTTCCGATGGTGACGTCCAAGTCTTAAGGACGGTCAAAAATGGGGTGTCTACAGTTGCCCCTCTTTGACAGAACTCGAAAGTCATAACAATGACGGGAGTGATTGTCAAAGCCTAGAGACGACCCATTTTTGACAAGGCCGAAGACTCAGACAAACATGCAAGACAATCAAAATATGCGCCCGAAGGCAGGGGCAAATTGCAAGATAATGCACAGAGCCGGACATAACTTATGATCATGCAAAGAGAGCTGTAACAAAGCATAACATGCGACAATTTTAAGCTAGCATACATCAAACTACACTACAATGCAGAAAGGATGTAAGAGAATTATGCAATTCTCGATACGTCTCACTCGGAGGATACAATACCTGTGCGGCTCGTCTGGTTGCACCAGCCTCAAATGAACCGTACATACAATATCGTGCCTGCAAAGAAAAAAACTCAACAGGTACGATGTTATTAGCAACATGCATGTTAATGCAAAAATAGATGCAAAATGATATGCAATATATACAAAACAATGTATAAACAATGCAAATGAAAATGCAATGTAATTGAAACAATGCAAACTATATGCAAAGCAATTGAATCATGATCCAATCATGAGCGGTTCGAAACCACACCTATGTCAAATAGATTGATGGAGGTAACAAGCCCGTCTACCATAGAACGGTCAACTGAACTATGAGTAATGTAGACGGACACAAGAACAAGTATTTGGGGGGGGATGACTTAAGTGGGGAAACGACCCGCTGGGGAAGGACAATGATCCTAATGCTGGGTGCAACAATTACACTACAATGTAATATATAATGAAAATACTGGGGAAATGGCAATGGATATGGCACGCGGGCCAAACCAAATCTTGCCTAGGCAAAGCATGTACGCATACAAGCCACGTCTAACATAGAACGGTCCACTGAACTATGCTTCGACACGAGAAGTATGGGCATATACCGAACCAAGCTCAACATGGAAAGGCGCAAGCCATAGACGGGGGTAATGCAATGAATGCATGCAAACTACAATGCAATATCTGCAAATATGCAATGGAATGGAAATGCAATATAATGGATATGGCCTGCGGGCCAAACCAAATCTTGCCTAGGCAAAGCATGTACACGTACAAGCCTCGTCTAACATAGAACGGTCCACTGAACTATGTTTCGACGTGAAAAGTATGGGCACATACCAGACCAAGCTCAACCATGGAAAGGCGCAAGCCGTAGATGGAAGTGATGCAATGAATGCATGCGAATTACAATGCAATATGCATCGGGATGGAAAAGATACGATGGATATGGCCTGCGGGCCAAACCAAATCTTGCCTAGGAAAGGCATGTACACATACAAGCCGCGTCTAATATAGAACGGTCTACTGAACTATGTTTCGACGTGAAAAGTATGGGCGCATACCGGACCAAGCTTAATCATGGAAAGGCGCAAGCCATAGGCGAAGGTAATGCAATGAATGCATGCAAACTACAATGCAATATCCACAAATATGCAATGATGCATGACAATGCAACTATTTATGATGATGCATGACAATGCAACTATATTTTTTTGTTTTGTTTTTGTTTTTGAAATGCAAATGCATGATGATGCATGATTTCAAAGTGCGCGACAACGCACGGCTTTTAAGATACATGTGAACTTGAATATGCGACGACGCAAGTCGCTTGAAATACATGTATAATGCAACTTATCAAAAGTCGTTCGGGCACGACAAACACCGAAGGACTTGCACCTTCAGAGGATTTAGGGTCTCCTAGACCATAAAATACAATACCTGTGCGGCTCATCTGGTTGCACCAACCTTAAATGAGCTGTACATACAATATCGTGCCTGCAAAGAAAACAAACTTAACAGGTACAATGTGATTAACAACATGCATATTAATGTACTTGAAAATACGTGACAACGCAAAGTAAGTGGGAAGCATGACAATGCTGTGAAGGCACAGACATGTAAGTGGAGTACGCGGTCTACGCAGGCAATGAAATTGATCATAAGCATGCGGTCTACGCAAGCAATGAAATTGAACATAAGTATGCGGTCTACGCAAGTAGAACATGCGGTCTACGCAAGTAATGCATGCGGCCTACGCAGGTAATGAATTTGAACACAGGAATGCAGTCCACGCAAGCAAAACATGCGGTCTACACAAGTAATGAATTTGAACAAACATGCGGTCTACACAAGCAAAACACGCGGTCTACGCAAGTAATGAATTTGAACAAACATGCGGTCTACGCAAGTAATGAATTTGAACAAACATGCAGTCTACGCAAGTAACGTAATTAATTGTAAATATGCGGTCTACGCAAGCAAAACATGCGGTCTACGCAAGTAATGAAATTGAACAAACATGCGGTCTACGCAAGCAAAACATGCGGTCTACGCAAGTAATGAAATTGAACAAACATGCGGTCTACGCAAGTAATGAAATTGAACAAACATGCGGTCTACGCAAGTAATGAATTTGAACAATCATGCGGTCTACGCAAGCAAAACATGTGGTCTACGCAAGTAATGAAATTGACTACAAACATGCGGTCTACGCAAGTAACGTAATTAATTGTAAATATGCGGTCTACGCAAGCAAAACATGCGGTCTACGCAAGTAATGAAATTGAACAAACATGCGGTCTACGCAAGCAAAACATGCGGTCTACGCAAGTAATGAATTTGAACAATCATGCGGTCTACGCAAGCAAAACATGCGGTCTACGCAAGTAATGAATTTGAACAAACATGCGGTCTACGCAAGTAATGAATTTGAACAATCATACGGTCTACGCAAGCAAAACATGCAGTCTACGCAAGAAATGAATTTGAACAAACATGCGGTCTACGCAAGCAAAGCATGCGGTCTACGCAAGTAATGAATTTGAACAAACATGCGGTCTACGCAGGCAAAACATGCGGTCTACGCAAGTAATGAATTGAATGCATGCAAAATGCAATGAGATGCGCAAGATAGTGCAATTGACATGTGATGCACTTGGGGTAACTTTTGAGTTTCGTAAAAGCCAAAAGGATACGGAAATGATACACCTTGCACGAATTCGAGTGCCACGCACAGAAGACACGACCCGAGGTCAAAACGGAGGCCGGTTGAGCGTCGGAAATGCACTGTTTTGCACTGTTTTGAGCACTAAAGGCCCCGGACCCCACACATAACTCAAACAAGGGGTGTAGGAGGCTCCAAAATCACTGTAGGAGACCACCGGATGTCCACCGGCCATCAAAATGCATCACCGGCCATCCATCGGCCATCATACAATTTTCATCGGCACAATATTTTGCCGACTGGCAAAGAGTGTGGCCGACCGGCAAAAAGTCCCTGTATCGGGGCAGTTCTGTCTTTTCACTACGGGCCTTTTAAAATAGGGCTTCTAGCCCTATTTTGTTCACTTCCTTTTGCTCGAAAATCCTCTCCCTCTCTCTCTAGAGTGTTTTCCTCTTTCGATTCTCTCATTTTTGTGCGTTCTAGCCCCCGTTTCGTTGTCCGATTCGCGAATACCTTCGCGTTTCAAACGTTTTGAACCGAACGAAACTTCGTTTCGGTGTCTCTTTCTTGATTTTCGCCACTCGGGGCTCGTTTTCCTCGAGTTTTTCTCGATACCCGTGCCTTTTCCACACTTCGGCTTTTCCGGCCTTTTCCAGCCCCCTCGGGGTTGACGTTTTGTTGACTCTTCACATTCTTGCCCGATTTTTTCATCTTCCGGCCATTTTCATATTCTCTTCGAGATGGCGGACGATCTTCCACAGGGCGGGGCCCCTCCTGAGCACAAGATGGATCCCGAGACCGAGCCATTGCCACTTCATATCCGGCCGTTCGATCCAGAGACTTACAGGCCCGCGGTTCATGTGATGCTCCCCGATGGACTACGCCAGTTCCGGAGCTTCGAGAGGAGCGTGGCGCCCGAGCTTTTCCTGCGTGAGCCTACTTCTCATCTGTCCTTCGGCGCTTCCGAGGTAACATTCTTTCTTCTGTTTTATTATTTTCCGCAATGTAGAACATAACTGCCATTAGTTGATTCTGTTCTCTAACTGCTTAGCCTGGATGCACCGATACACTATACACTATAGTTGATTGCAAACAAACTTACAACCGATATCTGTTTGAAACTTACACGTGCACACACACTGTACTGACCCTGAATCACCCAAATACACGGCGCACGTTGTATTTTACTGCATACATACTTGTACCCGATATCTGCTCGAGTCTGAAAACATGCACACATGCTGTATTTGCCCTGAACCACTCAAACACGCTGACACATCACACGTTGTAGTTCACTGTAAGTACACCGGCAACCGATATCTGTTCGATTTTGAAAATATGCACACATGCTGTATACCTGTATGCTACTTAAAACTGTATTTTGAATATTGCCTTGCAATTGTTGTTTTTTATTACAGGGGGATTCCCATACCATCCGCGGGTATGGGAATATCGTTGCTCGGGATTAGTATCTAGAGCTTCCAGACACGGTTCGTCACATCGTCGACGAGGCCGGTTTCGGCATCTTCTACAGGGGGCTCTCCCGGCTCACGACTTGCAAGCCCTTGCTTGCTGCTTTAGTGGAGAGGTGGTGGGATACCACCATCTCCTTCCACTTCTCCGTTGCGAGGGACATGACAATGACCCCTTATGATTTCTCGATGCTCACCGGCATCGGGGTAGGGGGTGATCCGATCCCCTTCGACATCGATATGGGTGAGTGGGACGCCGCCCAGCTGTACCTGCTCGGCACCCAACCTCCCCTCGCTCGAGTAGGGTTCGTCAAGTATTCTTGGTTTGAGAGCCATTTCCGGATTCAACTGGCCTTGGCAGAGGAGGCGCAAATGACCCCAAAGGAGGTGGATCAGTATGCGAGGGATGAATCATGTTCCTCTTCGGGACGACTCTTTTCACCGATCGGGCAAACACCGTGCCTCTATGTCTGTTGAGCACACTGGTAGATGTCAGGCGGATCCGCCGCTATGACTGGGGTGGCGCAGGCTTGGCCACATTGTATGGTTATATGAGCTCTTCTTCCCGCCTCAGCGGACAGCTTCTCGGCGGCTAGCTTGGGAGGTACATCTTCTTTCCCTTTTACATTTCTGCTTCACGTTTTCTGTATTCTGTACATTGCACACACCACGGTCTGCCTCTCACTGACTATATACTGCACACGCGGCACAAATATGCTCTGCTTTACTTTGACTGTATACTACACACATTGTATACTCTGTACAATACACTGCACAACACACGGCTCTATCATTTCTGCTTTACTCTTCATTTTGCTTTATCTGATAGTCATACTTATATCTGTTCTGCAGTTGTGGGTGTATGCCTACTTTTCCAAGCTTGCCCCAGTACCTGATGTGGAGACCCTACTCGGCGTCCCTTTTTCTCGTCGCTTTGATGTGTGATGCGTGCGGAGACCACGGGAGTCTTTTATTTTCTTCCGCTGCTACTTCGACACCATCACCGCCGCGGAGGTATGTTCAACTTTTAGAATTTGCTTAGGCTTCGCTTAGCACTGTATGTTTTCAATAACAGACAGATAACAAACTGCATATTATTTTCAGATCACCTGGCAGCCCTGGGCTCCGTTGCCGGCCGTGGTGAGGGATCACTATGAGGGCGCAAGAGAGACTGCCCGTTGTCGGATTTTGTTGGAGGGCCCAGTCTGTCGGGCTTGGTACTTGGGCGAGCGTTTCTTGCGTCAGACCCTGGGTTTACCGGAGCAGATAGTCCCGGGTCCACCTCCTACACATATGAGGCATACAAAGGGGTTCTCCCTTGAGCAGATGAGGGACTACACCGTTGGCTGGGGTGCAGAGCATCACAAAGGCGAGGTCGACTACTCAGAGTACGTCCGGACCTACATTATGAGACCCTTGAGTGGTGGCCGTCGAGTTGAGGGAGAGAGGCCAGCGGCGCCGTCGGCTGGAGCGGGAGCGGGGGCTGGAGCAGGAGCGTCGAGGAGAGCCCGAGTCCGCGGCAGAGGTGGAGTTCAGAGAGGACGGGGGACCAGCTAGCCTGCTCTGCCCACTTTACTGACATAAAGAGGGCAGGATGGGCCGACCTACCAGATCCCCTTTGCTCCTCCCCCGGCTGATCATGAGTTAGCCGATATCCCCGACTTACCTCCGGTATGTATTACTTCATTTTGCATCTTAAATTGGCATTTCATTTCAGTTTATTTGATATTCCGCGGAATACTGATACATCTTGTACTCTTGCAGGCGCCCTCCGAGTACACCCGGCAGTCCGTGGAGTTGAATGCCTCCATGATGGGGATGCTACAGCGGACCTTCAACCTCCTGGCCCTCTATAGTATTCCAGTATGTTCTTCTGATCACGGCCTCAAACCTTACTCATAAGCTGTTTCACATAATCTGGTGCACAACACAACACTTGATAAGCTGCTCACGTCATTCATACACTGTACTTATACACTGCATTCTGCACTGATAAACTGCTCACGGCATTTGCACACTGTACTCATACACTGCATTCTGCACTGATAAACTGCTCACGGCATTTGCACACTGTACTCATACACTGCATTCTGCATTGATACACTGCTCACAGTATTCTGATGTATTTGCCTTTTGTGCTTTTCAGCCTCCCTTCCAGATTCCTCCGGTGGGTGGCGCTCCGGCTGGGCCCTCTATTCCTGCTCGAGGAGGGCGTGGAGACACTGCACATCCCCGTACCAGGGTGGCGTGTTCATGTCGGGAGTAGCTCTCTGGCGCCGATCCCTGATGATGACGAGTCCGAGGTAGAGGTAGAGGCCGGGTCATCTGAGGAGGTTGGAGACGAGTCAGACTCAGGCTCAGATGACGATGCTGACGACGATGCCCCTGGACCTTCGTCCAGGAAGAGGGTGAGGACAGATCCCCGGGCCCGAGACTACTAATGATGATCCAGACTGCTGTTTTTCTTATTTTTGCACTTACTTTTTTCTTTTTCTTTGCTGGTAGTTAGATTACCCTGTACTGCCGTGGGCAGATTTTTGTTTTCAAAGCTATGTACTTGAAAAAGATAATGAAATGAACAAACTTTTTTGCTCAAAAAGTGTTACATTTACATATCTCATGTATTGCATCACATCACATCATGTTACACCTCAATGTGAATGGAATTTACCCGTTGTCTGAAAAATTAAGTATTTGTACCATAATGATCAGATAACCAAACGGCCTCATAGCAAAATAGCCCAGGCAACACACTGCTCAAACTGAACGCACAGCCCATACTCTGTTGGAGATTAGTCTGCATACAGCCCCTAACACCACACTCGGTTCATTCTGCACACAGCAAATCCTGAACAGACGGCCCAATCTGACAAGACGGAACACAAAGACGGGACCAGTTGAAGTTGAAGCACGCTCGGATGCCCCAAATTTTTTTCTTCTTCTTTTGCTTCGTACAGATGTAGAGAATGGCACAGCACTCATGAGCATAAACGATTTTCGAAATAAAAAAGGATTTTCAACCGGGGTATCGAGCCTACAACTGAACACAGCGGGAAGGACTCAAACAAAAGGTACACGACCTAAACACATCGAGTAACACTTGGAAAAGACCCAAAACAAAAGTTGAGGTGAACAAAACGAAAGACACGACACGCGGACATGTTCAACGAAAGACCTCAAATCTCGAGGAGCCAGTTCCTCCGGGTATATTGTTTCCCATCCTTTCTTATTTGTGGTCTCACATCATTCGGCCCTCAGGCTCAGTTTTTCTCTCAAGACCCTTTAGCTCGCTTTTTCTCTCAACTTACACCTCTCTATTCTTTATTCTCTCATTTTTATCCCTCCCCAGGGTGTTTAATGGATGAATAGGAAGTTGTGGGTTCACGCCCGACATAGTTAGCTCACGGTTGTTTCTTCCGGCGGGGCTTGGTCGATGCCCCAAGTAAGGGAACGGAGTACCTTGATCCCTTCAGATTCGTGCTTCGCACTTGGTTCGATACCTCGTTGCTCGGAGGTTGAGAGAGCTTTCAGCCCTTTAATGACAGCTTGAGTTGTGCCCTTCTTGGCAAGTATGTAGGCGATGGGGGAAAGACAAAACACCTAACTTAACTGTACCCCTAGTTCATCATTTTGACCATTTTTTTGTTTTTGGTTTTCTACTAAAACAGTCTTGACCAAGATGAGAGTTAGATCAACATACTTGTTCGATTTTTGATTTGAAAATCACGCAAGTCAGGCTGTAAGCACTGAAAATTTTCCTTTTTTGGGTCCAAGAAAAGGTCGGGTTTTGGAAAATGGAATAGTTTTCGAGAAAATAGTCAACCTCAGTAAAAAATTTCAAAAACTATTTTGCAAACAGTCAATGCTCAACGAGCATGGAACTTACTCTTTGAGATGCGCAACCTCGGATCAGAGGCAATGGAAAATTGCCCTTGGCTTGAAAGGGGTGGATGGCAACGGAAAGTTGCCCCTGGTTTGAACGGCGACTCATGGCAACGGAAAGTTGCCCCTTGTCTGGATGATGCCGCAGCATGTTGTAAACAGTCCTTACCAGTGATGATCACGACCGAACTTTCTCAGATACAAAGAAGACGGAGATGGTCAAAACCAATATATGGACACAGTCACTTTGAAGGTGTTGAGGGCTGGACTTCAGGACGAAGTTGCCTATGTATCCGGTTGTCACAACCGAGCTATCAGATTCGGGGAGGGCAAGAATAATCAAAACCATTACATGGACTGAGGCGCTATGAAAGCGTTAAGGGCTGGACTTCAGGATGAAGTTGCCTACGTATCCCAAACATGGGAATCAAGCTTTACGTAGTTCTGGTTAAGGTACACTCGGGTATTTTAACCTTCACTTTTCAGGCTCTAACTTTTGCCAAGGTGCCCGATGCGGGTTTTCGACCTTGCGAGCTTCTTTTCATTTTTTTTTCTTTCTTTTTTGCTTGATTTTTTTGTATCTTTTCATTCTCTTTTTTTTTCTTCTCTTTTTTTTTCGATTTTATTTCTTCTCTTTTTATTTTGCATTTTTTGTATTTTTCTCTTGCTCTAACTTTTGCCTAGGTCGCCCTTCCAGGTTTTTGGCCCAGCGAGCCTCTCAAAAGGGTAAAAGTGTAACAAGTCCATGCCAAATGGTTTTTGAAGTTGAAGCCTCTCTGTATCTAGGAGAACGGCTGTTGCAATGATTCACAGAAGAATCCATCTTCGGCTCTTCGAGCATATCTGACATTTTTGCCCCTAGTTTGAGGGGGGGCTTCTGATCTAGCTTTACAAGCTTCCTTTGATCTGATCTTCTTGATCTGACTTGGTGCCTCTTGTTCGAGGGCTACTTCAAAACTGGCCATACGGGCGTCATATGGCGGTTGACCGTTGAACTTTCTGAACGGGTTCAAGGTTTGAAGACGAACAGGTTGAATCTAGAGGCTGAGAGCGATCCTAGGCTGCACAATCTCAAGAGCGATTCCACATAGGTCTTCACAGGGCCGCGCAAAACACTTGTTTTTGAAAGTTTTTAAGAAAGCCACAAATCGCTCGCGCCAAAGATAGTGTGGAACCAATCTGGATCAAGTCAGGGTCCTTCTCAGTACTCACGCTAACAAGCATGATTTCATTCATTAAGGGCTTAGCATGCCTCTCTTTCTCTCAATTGATCAAATTTTTGCAAAATCGGAAGAATTCCTTCCTCTTCGTTTTCACCGCAGTGTTAAAGAGGTTTTGAAAAACATAGGTCAATGCAATGATTTTTAGGGCACAAGAGAACAGGTGGAATGCACGGCCGTCTGATTCAAATTCTCTGGCACAACTAGCCCAAAACAAACAATAAGCACGGAAACATGATAGCCACAGCTGTTTCATTCAGGTTTCTCGGATGTAACTAGCTCCACGGCAGAGACAGACTAAAAAAGAAAGCAAAAAGGTTAAATACAAAAACGGTGTTCGAGGTAACAACCCCGGAATCACTCGACATCCTATACAACGAGACTGACTCTGTACCACAAGACAGACCCAAAAACAAAAAGACTGACTCAAAGCAAAGGGGCAGACTCAAAAACAAAACAAAGAACTGACCCAAAACCCAAGCCAGAAGCTACAAAACTGCATTTACAAATGCTCAAAAAGTGCGTGCCAGATGCCACATCTGAAATACACCGAGCGCCGCCCGCAGGTGGTCCAACCCCTGATCACATACTCGCGGTATCCTCAAAGTCCAACAGCTCGGTGGTAACAGACTTCGCTGAGGTAGGTGGAAGAATGACCTCATTATCGATCAGATCCTGCACTTCATGGCGAAGGCGGAAACAGTTGTCGGTGGCGTGACCGGTCTGTTGGTGGTATGCGCAGTACAAAGCAGCATCATGTGTGAGAGGGAGACTCTTCGGGAGAGGCCGAGGTTCAAGGGGTTTGAGGTGCCCCCTTTCGGCAAGAATCTGAAGTGCCTTAGACAGAGGCATGTAGAGAGCATGAAAGACCCTGCGCCCTCGGGGCAGGTACTTTGAAATCTGAGTATTCTTACTAGACGCACTAGCAAAAGGGTCGGCGGGCACTGCCTTGGTTTTCTGATCCTTCCCAGGTGCAGGGGCGGGAATAGGAGGAACTGTTCTGGCATGACGGGGCCTATCCCGATTTTCTGACTGACTTGAACTACCCTCAGGTGGAGTGGGGAAAACATCCTCCACAGTGTTTGCTACAACTGCGGATATCTGTTGCTTGTTCATCCCCTCGGCTTTCAAAGCCTCGACTGCCTGCAGCAGTTGTTCAAGGGGATCGACATCTGCCTTCATTTTGTTCTTGCCTCTGGCCTCAGCATGATCGGGGGTTTGGGTTACTACATCAGAGCGAAGCCCGGTTGTTGCTGACATGTCATTGCTGTAGCTGGAGGCAACCTCTGGTTGACTGAGCTCTATCACAATCCGCCCCAGTAGCGGGGGCTCCTGTGGTATGAAATTCCCGGCATACGGTGCTGCTGGTGGTGAAGCCGACATTCCGTAGGCGAGATCCGCCACAGACCTCTGGAGGTCACCATCATTCCCATCAGCTCGAATGTAGTGGGCTCGCGAGCCTGATACAACTGAGGGGTCCAGATCGGGTGTGCGACAGGCGACCTGGGCGGATGCGATACATCAACATTGGTTTCATCCTGCAGGATGATCCCTTGATCTAGCGTAGCTGTCATAACCACAATCTCTTCTGAATTCTGCGTCGTCATAAGTCCTGCCTCAGCAAGGGGGAACACTAGCTATTCTGTATCAATTCTCTGGACACTCTGAACTGAAAGGAAAAACAAACATCATTTCAGCCCAAACAGATCAATCACAGGTGTAGCCGAACAACTGCACTCTACTACTGATCACTGTTTCCTAGAATCATTGTCCCCAAAACCGAACTTGATACCCCCAGATAACTGATTTCTCAACATCACTGATACTGGTGCCCTCGGGCCTAATACTCGATCTTGCAAACTAATATGTACGTTCCTGTAGAGATACATTCTAAAAGAACATAGCAAGTAAAGAGAGCCAAAACACCCCTATGGAGGGGTAGGGTTTCCCTGTCCTATATTGTCAGGAGCTAGGGTTTCACTACGCACGCAGCGGTTTCAAACAACCTATAATCGGGTAAGCAACCTGTCCTAGCTTGGAATGGTCACTATGGATTCCGAATATGCACTAGGTCGAATGGTCAAAAGGGTGCCCCGGTAAAAACCGGGGTTTGTGTTCCCATACTGTCAGAGCCCATAACCGGTCAGCCTTATGGTCATGCCTTGACAAGACAAGCCTCCGACAAACCGTTCAGGAATGACAGATGGCAAACACGGTGTCCTAGGCGCACCAATACATATGCAATGCAAAGAAACACATAAGTGAAATCAAAACAGGATATCACGAGTTCGAGTCAAGCTCTCTAAATCCCCAGCAGAGTCGCCAGAAACTGTAGACGCGCCCGCGTGGGCCTCGCTACAGTTCGGACTCGATTTGTGTCACGGTTCTTAATCTGAACCAAAGAGTCCAAATCCGGCAAATTGTTTTGAGAAAACAGATTTTTTTGAAAGAAGTGCCAAACATGGACTGCTTTGCCAGATACAGAGTTGCCACCTAAATATTTTATTTTTGGGGGGAATTTAGGAAACCCTGACTCAGTGCCAAAGGCCACGTGTCCGTCATCACCAAAGTTGCATCGGCTCGGGAGCTTGGGGACGATTGGGGAAGGTCAGCTATGAGCACCCCCTCTCGCCCGATCCGTAGATCGGCCTTTACTAACCGTGATATCCGTTTTTGAAAACGTTATGTGTTCTTATTCCGGTTATTAGCCTAGAATTACTGTGTTATGCGCACAGCAAACAAGTATAGACTAGAACGCCTAGTTTGGGAATAAGCATTGCATATCCGTTTGTTTTGAAAAATGTTTTGGAATTTGCTACTCGCGAGTAGGCTAACACGGATTTCAATGAGCTATTCCAACTCAGACAATCTAACCTTCATCCACAGGCATTCAGGCAATTTATAACACATAAGCATCTAGCCACATGGTAAGCATGCTGTCATGTTAACATTCACACTCATGCGAGATGCTAAAGCGTAAATACTTACATTGTACTCCGTGCCAAAACAAAGAACTCGTTAGCAATCAATGCATGATCCAAGTCCATATTTAAATGCCTAATGTAACGCATACAGAATGTCACTAGAAGGCTCGGCTAGTCTATGAATGACATGTGAAAATGCACAAGTAGCATGTATTCAAGTTAGATTTGTAATGCTAATGCAGTTAGCATGATGCGCCGAGCCCGGTGCATACGATGCGGATGAATGATGCACGCATGCATAGCATAAGGTATGCTAAATTAAACATGACCTATTACTAACCATCAAAGCAGGTAAGTAAAAGGGAGAAAGAAGTGGGGGCTGGAAGACATGCATACACTCACCCACACTTATTACAAATTCGCCCTCGCTCGGAGGGACCGAAAGAATAATACAACTCAAATAATGAATTAACTAACCTAGCTAATTAATTATTACAGACCAACTAAATTAATTAAGCAAATTAATTAATTTAAGAAAGCAAGAAAAAAGGGCCTCGGGAAGAGAGCTTAATGCACGCGTGCTCGGGTCTTGCTCGGAAGTCCACTGCCATGCGCAAGCTGCCTCTGTTTTCCCTGCTCCGCCACTCTGAAAACTTCCAAAGTCTCAGAATTGCTTCCCTGGACATTGGGAGACACCACCGGCTGGAGGGGATTATCACCGACTGTGATTTGGTGGTCATCGGCCACAAATGAAGTTATCGACCACTAATGGATCGCCGGTCGGCACTCTGTTCAGTCGATCGGCAAAAAGTTCCTGCAGAATCTGTTTGACAGCAGCAGAGGACAGGGCTTTGCATGGCAATGCAATTCAAGCAATGTATGCACCAATCCTATCCCTTATCATGTGTATAACTTAAAGGGACATGGTCCTTGGTTCTTGGACCACCAATCGCGCATTTCAATACGTGATGGCCCAAGAGACCAAGTTGTGCATTTTTATGTCAAATGAAATGCAAACCAAATAAGCACATAAAGGCCCAACCTCTATCACTTGACTTCAAGAGGCAAGGCATGCATGTTCAATGCGATGCAACCTAAGCATGTTAGCTAATATGCAACATGGCATAAAAGAGAGCATACAAACATGCAATGCACATTAGGTACACAAACTAAGCAACAAAGCAAACAAGCATGCCACAATTATGCAAACCATTAGAGCATGCAAGATGTAATCCAATCACGCAACATGCTAGCAACTTAACCAATGGAATGCAAGGCAAATGCAAGTGATTTCAAGCATGTAACATGTGTAACCAAAGCATGCAAACATGAGATGGTGTAACAACACTTGAATGGCATGCAAGGGATGGACTCACACTAATTGGACAGCTCTAAGTTAGGTCCAAAACAGTGGCCAAAAGCTTAAGAAAATGGGACCAAACACACATACACACATGCACATGTTAAGGCCTAACGCTTAAACATCAAAGGACAATTTTTAAGCACACTTAAAAGGGAATAATCATGGACGTATGGCATGCATTATAAGCCTTGAAAATCATGCCATAAGAGGTTCCAAACCAACTTAAACAAGACGAACATTAGCACGCAAATGGTCCAAGCATTTAAAGCAAGTCAAAGGGGACTTAAACCATGGCTAAGCCAACCAAGCCTCACAAGGCCAAGAAGGCTTAAAACAGGTCCAAGGCAGACCTAGACCATGCAAAGGGACCTCCTAGATGGCATCTAAGTGGCTCAAATTCAAAAGCATGCACAAAGGCCAAAACACGGAGCATACAACATAAGCTTTGAAAACATTAAAGTGGTGTCCAAGGCAAGCATACGAGCATATCAAAGGGACTGAAATAACATGGAAAATGATCCCAACCCACCAAATCGAAGCAAGTGATGCATGCAACACACTCATACACTTAAGGCCAACAAACCAAAAATGCAAAGGGGCTATACAATGCATGCCAAAATCGACCCAAACGACCAAGGACAGACCTTAATCATGGCAAAATGAACATGGAAGCTTCACAAAGCCAAGCCTAAAACATGCTAGAACAATGGTTTACAACCTAAGGCATGTTAAGGCAACAAAATGGCATTACAAGGCATGTATGCTATGCAAGCATGGTGTACCAAAACCAACTAAAAACAGAGACATATTATGACATAATAAGCACAAAAATCAGCTAAGGCATGGTCAACATGAACCTAAACATGGTGCTCCCTCAAGAGGTCAAAAATGGTCCTTTTCAAGGACAACAAGGAGAGGGGGTGGCCCTCTCCTTCTTGGGACCTCAAGGCACCATCCTCACCTTTGAAATCCCTCAAGATTTCAGTGGTGAGGAGGCCCAAACACCAAGCTCTCGGAGCTTACACAAAATGGAGCCTTACAAGGCTTAAGAGGGGTCAAACAACCTCAAACCACAAAACACCCTAAACAAACTATTTAGAGGGCCTAAAAATAGAACTTTTTTATGTTATACACTAAACACAAAAACAGTTAGAAGGTAGGCAAAAACACAATGCAAGAAAGGGGTAAAAAGGAGCAAGCTTCTTACCCTTGAAGACCTTCTTCAACAATGGAGCTCCAGCAACTTCTTTAGGTTGAAACCAACTTCAAAACCTCCAAAACAACCCTTAAGAGGCCTCAGCTCCAAAGGATGGTGTAATGGTGGGTGCTTGTGAGCAAAAGTAAGACAAAACACACACACTAAGCTCAAGAGAGAGAGAGAGATATATATAGGATAGATACAAATTCCTAACCCTAAGACCAGAGCTCTCTAACTATGTTGTCTAACCCTAAATGCAAGAGAGGAGACTCTCTCTTATAGAGCTCTCTCTTGTAAAGCTTGTCAAATAAGCTTGTCAAGAGAGAAATCCTTCCATACACGTGTATGGAGGAGAACAGAGTGGGTACCAGCTATCACAGCTGGCACAAAATATCTACCAAAAGTAGATGAACAGTGATCGGCCATTCGAAATTGCCATTTTGGAAAAATAAATGGCCGACCGGCAACAAAGAGTGCCAACCGGCAATATACACTGCCGATGGCACAAAATCACTGGCCGGTGGCCTCAAGCCATGGCCAGTGATGTGTGGGGATGCCTCACAAGGCATTCCCTACCCCTCCAAGGCAAGACACAAGTGTTTGGTGCGAAACCAGACACGACACGGTCGAGTCGAGAGATCCTGAGGCAAGGCGCGCAACCGAGACCTCCGGGAACTCAAGACGAACACAAACAATGGGAATCACCAAGTGTTCCGATGGTGACGTCCAAGTCTTGAGGACGGTCAAAAATGGGGTGTCTACAAAATGACACGAAATTGAATAAATCAAGTCTCTGTAACAAGTTGCATGACGGAGGAAATTACTTGTGAAAATGGAAATAGTGTGAATCTACGACATCTGATCAGTATTTGATATGAGTAATATGAGTAGTAACCTTATAAAGATATGTTCAAATTATCTTTACTTTCGAAAATGTTATTGCTATCAAAATAGATATGTGATTAATTGAATAAATGTCCTTTTTTCTGAAATATAATTGTGGCACCCTTTGTTCACGTGGCCCTTGTCCGGGGGTAATAATACCGAGACCTATGTTCACATGACCCTTGCCTGGGGGTAATAATACCATAGCTACTTGTGCAAGTTATGGACCTTTATAGTCGTCGGTACCGACTAAACATGTGGGTCTCAAGACCAAGTTGTTGGGATAACTAATGGGTGTACCACGTATGATCTTGTATAAAATCTGAATATGAGCATGATAGTGAAAATGAACATGTACATAAATCTATTTTTGATCTGAAATCGGTATGTGCATAAGACTCTGTTTTGATATGAACTCTAATCTCTGTATATGATTTATAATTCTGTTTCTGGTACGGAGGTAATGTCGAGATTGGGTTATGAACATATTTACGAATATGGTTATGCTTCTGTTCTATTAAGAGTTGAAGTTACATTGTAATGAACATCATTCCTTTTGATCTAAGATAACTCAAGTTTGGAGGACCAAACTTCTTAAGGTGGGGAGACTGTAACAACCTTGATCCGTAATTAGCTACTAATCCGTAATTAAAGATGCTAATGAGGGAATTAAAATAAACCATGTGTTTATCATGTATTTTGTAAGTTATTTGGCTTTCTATATGTTACTTGAAGTAATATCTGTTGTGAAATACGCTTTAATATGAAGATTGAAAGCCTTATCGGCATCCGAAACCGAAATTGATTACATCAATATGTTATTTGGAATTTTTAGAATCATTTGTCAAATTTTATTAAAAACTCATTCAGTCTGATTCATTAAGTTGCGTTTGGCAAGCCTTAAGTTCTAATTAATGTATTTTAGCATCATGGCTATATATATGAGTTATAAGCTTCATTTTGAGCTCAAGACCCCTCATTCTTTAAGTGGAAAAATCTGGTGAGACATCCTAGAGAGAGAGTGAGCTCAAGTGTAGAGTGAGAATGTGTGTTCTTGAGATGAAGTTGATGATATAGCTTGAATTGATCAAATATTGTGCAAGAATCTAGCTAATTGAAGACTCTAGGTAAGCCTTTGACTATTAATTCATGAAGATTATGTATTATAGAGATGAATTCATGAAGATTTTGTTGAGTTTAGAAAAACTTGAGCTAAATAAGATGATAGAAGGATCATACTATGCATGCATGTCTATTCCTTTACAAATTGAGCATGATTTCTAAGAATTTTCTTATGCATGTTTGAAATTCATCTTAATTAGGGGAAATCATCAAGTTTCAAGTTGTTTTGTGGTATTTGATCACGTTTTGAGAAGCTCAAGATCAAGAAAACCCATGCATGTTGTGTTCATGAAACATTCTTAAAGTTTAAGTTGAAATTGTGAGCTATTGGCAAACTCTTGGGCCATGATTTTATGAAATAATCCTTAATTCATCATGTTTTACAAGTTTGCTATGTTATCTCAAGTTTTGGGGCTCAAGAGATATGTTTTGAAGATTTGAATTCGAGTTTTGAGCTTAGAGGTGCAATCTGGAAATTCCAGATTCTGCGTCCATGCTCGAGCGACGGATTCTACGCTCGAGCGACCACTTCGTGATCTTACACTTCCGCTCGAGCGACCAAAAGTTTGCTCAAGCGTGAAATTCAAGCTCCCAGAAGTTTCATGTTTTGGCAGACCGCTCGAGCGAAGGAATCTGAGCTCGAGCGACCCCTCACATGTTTGCATGTCCGCTCGAGCGAGGACCCTCTTTTCATAAATTTTACCAAGTGTTTCAACTCATATTTTGGCATCCTCATTACATCTTAGGCATTCTTAAGACCTAATTAAGCCATGATAATGAGGTTATAGATTAGAAACAAACTAAGTAAAGAATGTACTAAGTTAAGAAAATGCAAGTGTGTGTTTTGAGCGATGTGATAAAAAAGAACAAGAATCAATGTAATGAAAGGCAAGCCGTGATGGTCACATGAATGTGTAATGATAAGATGTGCTTGTGTTATGTATTTTGTGGTTGTAGGTCAAGACTCGAGGGTTGATTGACCGTTTACAGGAAACCACTGTGAGTAACATTTTTGTAAAGATATGTTAATATGAATTATGTTCCAAATGTGATATACTAAGTCATGATTTCTGAAATGATTACTTACGTGAATGGCTTATGTTTCAAATCTATTATGGCGTCCATAGATAGTCCCAAGTCATGGGGGACGGCATGTAAATGCGGGTCCATGACATATATGTGATTACGAGATCTCGTTAGCCACTTCATTGTGGTGATATGTGTTTAATCGGTATCCGGAACCGATTACTCTAGTCGGAAGACGTTATGTGATGTGTTCTATGGGATGTATCATTATTATATTCAGATACGAGAATGATTATGCTATGATCTGTTTTACGCTTATGACATGTTTGGATTTCGTTCACTAACCTCTTTACATTGATGTTAATCACTGGGCTTTAGCTCACTGTGTGTGTATATACGTATAGGTGGGCATTCTGGAGATTGAGCCTGAAGGCTTTTGTCTGGATCTGTGTCCTGTTGTCAGCCAACCATTGCGCCTCACATGGAGGTTCCTGAAGTGTCATGTGTTAAAGTTCTATTGTTTCTGTATATGAGGGTTCTTTGTTTTGTTGGCTGCACTTAAGATATTATTGCTAAGTGTGTGGGTATAATGAGAAAATGATTTTTGGTTATGTATATAAAGTTTTAAATATTCTGTTTCATGTAGGTCTACACAGCTCATTGGACAACAATGTTTATGTTTTTGCTTTCACTAGCCCCTTAATTTTGTTAATCAGTTTAGAGGCCTTCGGTAATCTAAGGATTACTGGCCGGTTACGATGCTAAACCTATAGGGGCGGGTTTGGGTCGTGACAAAGACCCTCAGAATCCACATAATAACTATTAGCAAATCAGAGACTCTAGTGAATACTTTCCAGAACAGATCTTTTATTCTTTGTTTCCATCAAAAACACCACGGTTGGGCGATGGGTTATACACAACCCTCTAAGGATCTAGATTGTCAGAGGTCGCCCAATACCCTAACAGTTCCAACTGATCATCAACGTGACGTGTGCGACTGATTTGGGTCAACCACCACAACCCTTTGTGATATCTCATCAGTATTAGGAGGCGGATAGGTATTAGGTACTTGAGAGCAAAGATTCTCTCCATAGAGTTCAAGAGAAGCTAGGTTCACCACAATTTGAGAGGTTCAAGAAGGAGCTGAGATTCATCTAATTATGAATAGCCACATCAACAAGGTCGGGATCAGGAGTGGGTTTAAAGTTCCTCTTTTTGGTTGGAGCTTTGCGATCCTTAGATTTATGTGGTTGAATTGCGAGGGTTTTCTGGTTAGCAACAGAGTTGAAAGAGTCAATTGTAGTCTCAGAGGTGAGTTTAAGAAGTTTGGGTGGGAACTGGGCCTGGTGGACATCCTCTTGAGCTTTTCGTTTAAGTGTTAGCCCATTGAAAACATGAGAAAAAAGGGTGGTGGGAATATTGCACAGAGGGATAGATTTTTTGGGCTAGATGAGGGGCTAGGAGCTAGGCTAGATTCATAAAAGGGAGAAAGGCACTGAGAAAAACCAAAAGGTGGGCCAGAAATAGATGGTGGGCTTTCTGTTGGTTCAATAACAAAATAGGTTAGCCCAACAAACTGATGACCAGAGCCACCTGGGCTATCAATCCTTGGTATAATTAAAGGAGGTAAGTTAGGACTAACCTCAGCAGTTGATGTCACGCTTTGCCTAGGCTGAGGGGTGGTCATTCCAGAAGAATTTGAATTAAGCTTCTTTCCCAAGTTATCAAGACCACGTACCCCTGGGTGGTACACAACTGTTTGCTCTGGTCCCTAGGGGCGAAGCCATGTAGGGGCAAAGGGGGTCACGTGCCCCATGACTTTTCAATTTATTTTATTTTTTTATTTTTTTTTGTGTGCTATGTGGAGTATGTTAAAGATTCGAAAAATTTGTTACTTGGTAACATAATCACCAGTTGCACTGTGTGGAGTGTGTGTTAAAAGATTCGGAAAATTTGCTACTTGGTAACGCAATCACCAATGCCTCTGCCATTTTGTTTTTAATGGATATATATATATATATATATATATAGAGAGAGAGAGAGAGAGAGAGAGAATTAGTATTTAATAGGATTCTCCTCTTTGTAGGCTGATTACAACACAAATAGGTTAAAAATTAATTTTTAAATTTTTTACAAAAAAATAAAGAAATAATATGATTAAAAAGTAAAAAAATTAACTTTTAGGGGGATGCACCAATAAATCCCAAATTAATAACTTATACACTGTTTAGTCCTAAAAGTATTCTTATAGACTGAAAGGTCCCATTACAATGTTTCAAACATCAGATTAATGTTTCGAACATTAGATTTTGAACATCAGATTAATGTTTCGAACATTAGATTTCGAACATCAGATTGATGTGCAAATGGGACTAAATGGAGCATAAGAAAACTTTTAGGACTAAATGGTTCAACTTTTCAGAAACTAGGACTTATGGGTAAATTTTCCTAACTTGTAATTAATTTTCTAAAATAAACCTATATAGTGGTATATGTACCCTCGATGGATCTGTTGTTAATTATGAAGATTATAAATTTTATTCCTTTCCATTTTAAAATATTAATTTCTTATTTTATTTTTTATTATCTTAAAATATTAATTATTTTTTAAAAAAATAAAAAATTAAAATAACATGAATTTTTTTTATTTTGCTCTTATTTTAAATTTATTAATATTAATATACATAAAAGTATGAAATTGATGTTCTCCAAATGAATGATATGTTTGTAGTTTGAAGGAGAAAAAGGCACAATGCTCAAGAAATTACAAATCTACATCACTATCGTGCTGAATTATTCTATACTATTTTGGATATGCAAATTTAAAAACTAAATGTTAATTTCCCTGAATCAAATACTGAGTTATTATTGATTGAGAAAAAAAAAATTTTAAATTATAATTAATAAGTATCCCTTATATCAAATTTCTGACTCCGCCACTGCTGGTTCCGATCGTAGAAAGAGTGGAGGCTGCCTCAGTACCTTGTCTACCACTGTACTATTTGACAATCTGATTGGGACCCACTCGTCCCCTCCTCACACACCAGAGTTGGGTTTTCACCCACCGTTATCGGAGCTGGAGTTCGCTGGAGTAATGGCCTCAAGTTTGCCTTCATCTCATCAATCAGTCGGTGATAGTATTCCGGTGGTAGCCCAAGCATAAAGGCCACCCCAGTTCTGAGATTTGTACCATAGCCCAATTGTCTTCCTGCCTCGTGAGACACAAACTTACAGGATTGGTTTTCATGCCCAATCCTTCCACAATCATAGTAGAAATCAAATAATTTTCATACTCATAGTCCATCATTTCTCGGAAACTGCCGAGGTAACTAGGTCATTTCTCCTCAATTGAAAACCTTTTGGAAGGGGCTTTGTAACATCAATATCAACCCTAATCCTCAAGAACTACGGTATAGAAGAAGACCATCATGTGGGGCTTCAACCCCTATCAGACTCCCAATGCTGCTTACAATGATTTGGCCATTACGCCTGGTCAACCTATCTATTGGTAATCCATGAACTTGGACTCAGAAAGGGTAATATGAAAACTCCATCTCTGAAACTGACCTCCCCGTGACCAAAGCCTGTAAAACCAAAAGATTCCCCATTATCGACCATGGTGCTTCCCAAAGAACCTTCTGCCTGTCTTCAGCATTTTCGAAACGAAATAGGTGTTGGAAATGGTGGAAAAAATTCTGGGTAAAACCAGAATTTTTCCTCAAGTTTGGTCTATTTTTTAGGTGGGCCCCGAGTATCGATTTACTCGGGTCAAAGTGGTAACGCGTTCTATGCCGCGTTGTGATTCACGTGGTATATTTGGTTGCTTAAAACCATTACCGAGTGAATGGGAAATTGAAGCCAAAGTGTGCTCCATGGAAATGGAGTTTTGGTGGAAATTACTTAAGGTGGTAAATTGGCTTGTCCCACATTGATTTGGTGGGAAGTTTTGAAAGGGTTTATAAGGCTTAGGGTGAGATACTTGGGGTGTGCCCCAAGGGGTACCCAAGTGTTTTAGAGGGAGAGGTTATGGGCAAACACTGTGGGTTGGGCTTCTAATCTTTTTGGGCCAAAAATATTTGAATTTAATTTTATTTTTTATTAAAATAAAATCCAGAATTCAAATTAAACTGGTTTGGATTTATTGTTTATCCAAACAGGGCCCTTCCCGTTTTCAAACAGAATTAAACTGTTTTAGATTTATTGCTCATCCAAACAGAGCCCTTCCCGTTTCTATCTGTTTAAATAAACAGATTCAAATCTGTTTAAATTTGAATCTAACAGGTTTCATACCTGTTCAATTCAAAACCAAAAGCCACCTTTACATCTATAAATAGACTAGCCTCCCATTTGGATTTAACTCCAATTTTTCGTACTCCATCCTCTGCAAATTATATTCTTCATCTTGCTGCATATTATTTCCGAAAGAAAGAGTGTAAACACTTAGTGTGTTCGTAAGGCAAACAATTAGTAGTGCTGCTATTGTTTGTGGTAAGATCATTTCATCCTGGGAGATAGACGTCCAAATTCTGAAAGCACCGTGGAGAGGACGAATCTGTCTTAAGGACACAGTGTTAAACACTGGACTTGATCAGAAAAGTTATTCAAATAAATTAACCAAGTAAGTTGTTTAATTTTATTCTGTTTTTTATTTGTTTATTTAATCAGATTTTATTTTTGTTTTTGTAACAAAATAAAATCTGTGGTTTTTTTTTTTTTTATTTCAAGTTTGATTTTTGTAATCAAACAAATTCTCTCCTTTTTCTCTATTTCTTTTATTCTAATTGTTGTTGTGTACACAATAGAATTAAATCTTTTAAATACAGTGAAGATTGTCCAACAATCTTAAGACAGAATCCTTTTTGGGTATCTTCATTATATTTAATTTTCTATGTTTTCAAATTAATATTCTGGTTGGAAAAACAAATAGTGATTTATGCTATTTGACAGATAGTAGTAATATACTGTCTCTTTTCTTTGACAACAACTAGTAGTACGATACTGGTGTCATTAACAATTCAGAATATTATTTGGTATTACAGAAAATTTTTATGATATTTTATTTTTCTAGTTTTAGTAACAAGGAAAATAAAATTATTTTGTTGTTATAATTTATTTTCTGGTTTTAGTAACTAGAAAATTAATTTGTGTTTTAATTTATTTTCTGGTTTTGGTAACTAGAAAATTATTTTGTGTTTTTTCTGATTTTTGTAATCAGATAGTTTTGTGGTATTTTATTTTCTAGTTTCAGTAACAAGGAAAATAAAATTACAGTATTTTCTAGTTTTAGTAAAAAGAAAAGTAAAATGATTTTGTGTCATAATTTATTTTCTGGTTTAAGTAACTAGAAAATTAATTTGTGGTTTGGTTTTCTGATTTTTGTAATCAGATATTATTTCGGTATTTTATTTCACTAGTTTTAGTAACAAGGAAAATAAAATTATTTTGTATTGTAATTTATTTTCTGGTTTTAGTAACTAGAAATTAATTTTGTTAATCAATCATGTAACTTTGTGACTCGGTCACAATCTATTAATTTTGTAAGTAACTTATGGTTTCGTTTGGTAGACCACTTATTTTTGAATCCTTTGTGAAAAGGTGTTAATCATAGTTCATCGTGAGTATACATGGAAGAATTTGTTTCTAGAGTAAAATATTAGTTTTACAAACTAATTTTATTTATATTACAATGTGGATTCATAGTCTTGAATTGTTTCTGCACTTGAGTCGGAATATATATATATATATATATATATTCACAAGAACATTTTAATGCATATTTAATTTGTTTATTTATGTACAAATCAAACTTATTAAATGAAGGTATATTTTGTCATTTTTAAGTTTAAAGTTTAAATGCGTTAGATTTTATTTATGAGTTGAGAATCCTTTTATTTCATGATGCAAGTGATGGGATCATGCATGATTAATTTATTTTGTTGATTCATTATTTTTAGTTGATGCGTTTGATATGCATGTATGATATCAACTCAAGTTATTTCTTAACAATAATTTCAAGTGATTTGGAATGATAAATTGTTATGTCGACTTAGGACATAAGCAGGTTAATTTGAATATTTCTAATCAATTTTGAATGGGTGTTTAAACACCAGAGAAATTTAAACATGAAGATGTATGTAATTATATCGGTCCGTTTAATTGGGAAGTAATTTAAGAAATCTTTTATGTTGATTATTGAATTATGTGACATGAGATGTCATTAATAATTATTTTACTTGCGTAGTAGAATTTGTTAAACCATGAACCATTTTATTAATATGGGGGTGTATCTCTTGATTAGTTGAGATAAGTTAATTTTCTTCTGTCACAAATATTTTTATAACAGTGACATTTATTTATTATTGAGTTGCAAGAATGTATACAATCAAATGGGTTTTTGAATTGTTTGATTCTTAGGCAAAATTTTTTATGAGGATATAATTTTGTCAAAACATTAATTCTGACTTGAGTAGTCATAATTATTTTGGTTTTTTCTTGAATTTGTTTTAAAAATTCATTGATTTATAATAGAAGTGATAGGGGTGGTGAATATGATGCACCATTAAATGAATTTTGTGCACAACATGACATTATTCACCAAACTACAGCCCCTTATTCTCCACAGCAAAATGGAATTGCTGAAAGGAAGAATAGAACCCTAAAAGAAATGATGAATGCCATGTTACTAAGTTCAGGCTTACCACAGAACTTGTGGAGGGAAGCAATATTGTCTGCTAATTTTGTTCTTAATAGAATACCCCACAAGAAAACCAACAGCACTCCTTATGAATTGTGGAAAGGTCGATCGCCTTCCTACAAATACTTAAAAGTGTGGGGGTGTTTGGCAAAAGTTGAAGTTCCTGTTCCTAAAAAGACGAAGATTGGACCAAAAACAATAGACTGTGTGTTTATTGGTTATGCTCAGAATAGTAGTGCATATTGGTTTCTGACTTATAAATCAGAAATACCTGATATAAATGTGAACACTATTATAATGCTGTGTTTTTTGAACATGTCTTTCCTTACAAGAAAGGATAGGAATTAAGTTCACAGAAAAGAACTTATGATTGTACACAAAGTCAAGAAACTAATGACAATCAAACAAAAGAGACTAATAATAGTCTCGACCAACAGGATTTAACTAATGATGAACCAAGACGAAGTAAGAGAGCGAGAACATCAAAATCCTTTGGTCCAGATTTTCTGACATACTTGTTAGAAAATGAACCTCAAAGCTTTAAGGCAGCAATGACAGGTCCTGAAGCACCTTTGTGGAAAGAGGCTGTTAATAATGAAATTGAATCCATTATGCAAAATCATATTTGGGAATTGGTGGATCTTCCACCAGGTTCTAAACCTCTGGGATATAAATGGATATTCAAGAGAAAAATGAAAGCAGATGGTTCAATTGACAAGTATAAAGCAAGACTTGTTGTTAAAGGTTACAGACAAAAGGAAGGTCTGGACTATTTTGACACATATTCTCCTGTGACAAGAATAACATCCATTCGCATGCTTATTTCTATAGCAGCGTTGTTTAATTTAGAAATACATCAAATGGATGTTAAGACAGCTTTCTTAAACGGTGATCTAAATGAAGAGATCTATATGGAACAACCCGAAGGGTTTGTAGTATCAGGACAAGAAAAGAAAGTTTGTCGACTTGTAAAATCCCTTTATGGATTAAAACAAGCACCTAAGCAATGGCATGAAAAATTTGATCATGCAATGCTTACTAATGGGTTTAAGATAAATGAATGTGACAAATGCGTCTATGTTAAAAACACTGACCAAGGATATGTCATAGTTTGTTTTTATGTGGATGACATGCTTATCATCGGAAGCAGTCAAAACATGATCAAATCAACTAAGCAGATGCTTAACAAAAGATTTGATATGAAAGATATGGGGGTCACCGATGTTATATTAGGAATGAAAATTACTAAAACATCTGACGGATATGCATTATCTCAATCTCATTATATTGAGAAAATTCTTGATAAATTTATCAAGGATGATTTGAATTTAGCTAGAACACCTGTAGACATCAGTCTTTATTTATCGAAAAATAAAGGTGATGCAGTGTCTCAGTTAAAATACTCCCAAATCATTGGAAGCCTAATGTACCTAATAAATTGTACTCGTCCTGATATAGCTTATGCTATCAGTAAATTGAGTAGGTACACTAGTAACCCCGGAGAAGACCATTGGAAAGCGATCATTCGGGTTCTTAGATATCTAAGATTCACCCGTGATTATGGTTTGAACTTTACTCGATATCCAGCAGTACTTGAAGGTTATTGTGATGCCAATTGGATATCGGATACTAAAGATTCAAAATCCACTAGTGGATATGTCTTTACTCAAGGAGGCGCTGCTGTTTCTTGGAAGTCCACGAAACAAACTTGCATCGCACGATCCACAATGGAATCCGAGTTCATTGCTTTAGACAAAGCAGGTGAGGAAGCAGAATGGCTTCGTCACTTCTTAGAAGACATTCCAATGTGGCCAAAACCTGTGCCAGCTATTTGCATTCATTGTGATAGTCAATCTGCAATAGGCAGGGCACAGAATCATATGTATAATGGTAAGTCACGACATATTCGTCGTCGACATAATACCGTAAGGCAATTGTTGTCAAACGGAATAATCTCAATAGATTATATAAAATCTAAAGAGAATATTGCGGATCCGTTAACAAAAGGTTTGACAAAAGAGCTAGTGTATAGTTCATCGAAGGGGATGAGATTAAAGCCTATTACATAAGAGTCGTCATAATGGTAACCCTACTTATATGACTGGAGATCCCAAGAACTAAGTTCAAAGGGACAACTAAGTTATGTTTGGCTCACCAGAAATCACCAAGGGATTAAAATTCCCTACCCATTCCTATGGTGAGAGTGATATCTACAATATATGTTGTATGCAGGGGTATAAGGATAAGCTTTGCTTTTAATGATTACTTATATCTTGGTTAAGGCATAAAATCAAGACGAGTATAAGGAGATACTCACAATAAGAATCACCTATATGAGTGTTGAACTGGGGCCGGTTCTATGAGAATGAAAAATGCTACATTCTCTAGAAATACTCATGAAAACCAGGTGCGTTCAAGGCCAAAATGAACACAACAGTGAGAACCACGATGTGTTAGAAGATATTTTGTGTGAAATCTATTGTCTTGGCTTACACCAACGGCTGAACAATTCAAGGCATCGCGTCCATTGGTTAGCCAGTAAGTCCGATAGGTTATCACTAGGGAAGGTTCAAGGCCGAAAACTACCTATCCTGATACAAGATATTTTCGACTTATACTCTTTCGTTAAGTCTGCATATTGTTGCATTTCCGTTGTCATCAAATTCCATTCATGTGGGGGATTGTTGGAAATGGTGGAAAAAATTCTGGGTAAAACCAGAATTTTTCCTCAAGTTTGGTCTATTTTTTAGGTGGGCCCCGAGCATCGATTTACTCGGGTCAAAGTGGTAACACGTTCTATGCCGCGTTGTGATTCACGTGGTATATTTGGTTGCTTAAAACCATTACCGAGTGAATGGGAAATTGAAGCCAAAGTGTGCTCCATGGAAATGGAGTTTTGGTGGAAATTACTTAAAATGGTAAATTGGCTTGTCCCACATTGATTTGGTGGGAAGTTTTGAAAGGGTTTATAAGGCTTAGGGTGAGATACTTGGGGTGTGCCCCAAGGGGTACCCAAGTGTTTTAGAGGGAGAGGTTATGGGCAAAATGGGCTAGACCCATTGGATCCAAAAATCACCACACGCGCGCGCCGCCGTCCGTCCGGTCGGGCGGGCTGGGCTAGGCTTGGGCGCAGGTGCGTGGTTGGGTTGGGCAAAAAACATTTGAATTTAATTTTATTTTTTATTAAAATAAAATCCAAAATTCAAATTAAACTGGTTTGGATTTATTGTTCATCCAAACATGGCCCTTCCCGTTTTCAAACAGAATTAAACTGTTTTGGATTTATTGCTCATCCAAACAGAGCCCTTCCCGTTTTCAAACAGAATTAAACTGTTTTGGATTTATTGCTCATCCAAACAGAACCCTTCCCGTTTCTATCTGTTTGAATAAACAGATTCAAATCTGTTTAAATTTGAATCTAACAGGTTTCATACCTGTTCAATTCAAAACCAAAAGCCACCTTTACATCTATAAATAGACTAGCCTCCCATTTGGATTTAACTCCAATTTTTCGTACTCCATCCTCTGCAAATTATATTCTTCATCTTGCTGCATATTATTTCCGAAAGAAAGAGTGTAAACACTTAGTGTGCTCGTAAGGCAAACAATTAGTAGTGCTGCTATTGTTTGTGGTAAGATCATTTCATCCTGGGAGATAGACGTCCAAATTCTGAAAGCACCGTGGAGAGGACGAATCTGTCTTAAGGACACAGTGTTAAACACTGGACTTGATCAGAAAAGTTATTCAAATAAATTAACCAAGTAAGTTGTTTAATTTTATTCTGTTTTTTATTTGTTTATTTAATCAGATTTTGTTTTTGTTTTTGTAACAAAATAAAATCTGTGGTTTTTTTTTTTTTTTATTTCAAGTTTGATTTTTGTAATCAAACAAATTCTCTCCTTTTTCTCTATTTCTTTTATTCTAATTGTTGTTGTGTACACAATAGAATTAAATCTTTTAAATACAGTGAAGATTGTCCAACAATAGGTACATATTATCTGCCCAGGGTGAAATGGCCACTTCTTTTCGAATCTTCCAAGCATTCTAGATAATATGTGAGACAACAGTTTTATTCAAGACCTTCTAAGTCAAAATCTTTCCAACTAAACACAAATTAGAGTTATCAACTCTCTCATCAGAGCCCTCCTCAAGCTCAATCATAACATGAGCATCTTGAGATTCCATAAGGATAGTAAACTGCGTCAGAGAGAGAAGAACACCAATAAAAACAGGGGTGCACAAAAAAGATAGGGGAGATAAATAATGAGGGAAGATAGGTTTAGAGATGTTGATGGTGGAGGAGATTGGAGTAGAGGTGATGATGATGAAGGAAATCACGATTAGGTTAAGAAAGAAAGAATGAGAGGAGGGTGTGAAACAAAAGGAAAAGAAAGCATGCGGAAAGAATAGCAAAAAGGGGAATTTGGTGATAACCCTCTCACTATCTAATTTGTCTTTCAAAAGGACAAGAATTATATAAGTACTTTTAAAACCTCCTAATATTTTAAAACTTGTTTCTTTTAGTATATTACCCTCATATCTATCAGCTCTCCTATTAAGCCATTTTCACTATATATTTCAGAGTAAAGTAAAATTTTACTCTGTATAAAAGTAAAATTTTATATTTTGGAACTAAAAGTAAATTTTACTCTGTATGAAAGTAAAATTTTACTCTGTATAAAAGTAAAATTTTACATTCTGAAACTAAAAGTAAAATTTTACTCTGTATAATAGTAAAATTTTACTCTGAATAGGAGTAAAATGTTACACTCTGAAACTAAAAGTAAAATTTTACTCTGTATAAAAGTAAAATTTTACTCTGAAAAACTAGTAAAATGTTAGACTCTACACAAAAGTAAAATTTTACTCTGTATAAAAGTAAAATTTTACTCTGAAAAATGAGTAAAATGTTAGACTCTAATCTGACCCGAATCAATTTCCTACTGTTCCTCATCCACATCCTTCCCAACCTCCTGTTCAACTTCTTTCAATCTCGAAGCTTCAGCCTTCGCATTCAACATCGTCAGCATCTCATCAATAACCTTATCATGTTTCTTCTCCGCTTCCAATTGAGCCATCTCCACCGCACTCCAAATCTCCATCTGCTCCGAAACCCTAGCTTTCGAATCTCCAACGACATCCACATTCAATTTCAACATACTCAAAGCCACATCGTTACTGATTATGAAGATGAAGAGAGGACCTTCTGCTGAAGCTTGGAAGACGCGACTATGGCGGCGGCTTGTCGACGACCTTCTGTTGAAGCTTGGAAGATGCAACTATGGTGATTATGATACAGTTGATGACGAAGCTGATTATATATGCAGAAGTTGAGGGTATAACAGTCCTATAAAATATTTAAATAATAAATTTTGTCCTTTATGTAAGACTTTATAATTATAAGGGGGTTTAGAAAGTATAATTTTTTTCTTAATCCTTTTAACAATGAAAGGAAGGTAAAAGGGGTTTATAGCTAAATTTCCCAATGATAATCCATTTAGTTCAAAAGATTTTCTTATAGGCCAATTAGTCACATTGATTTTGGAAAGGTAGATTTAATATATTATTTAGAAATTAAATTTATAGTTGTACCATTTTTTTTTCTTTTTCTTTTTTTTTCTTTTTCTTTTGTACTAGAAAGGTAATGTACACCATCTATGAGAATCAAATTTGAGATGAATTTTTATATGTGAATTTTTTTATTTGGAAAACATTTCAAAATGAGTACAAAATGACTTGAAATATGAGATTCTCTAAACATTCTAAAAGAAAGTGGGATTCTTCAAACATTTCAAAAAGAGTACAAAAATTCCTAAGTAAACTTTCGGGAAATGTATAATTTTAAACTGTAACACTCCCATATAACATTCAAATGTAATACTCTAATGTAACACTTAAAAAAAATTATTAGTGTATTTTTTTCCAAACATAACACTCTAATATAATACTCTAAAAAGATTTCTTAGTGTAACATTCTAATGTAACACATAAAAAAATTCATTGGTATACTTTTTCTAAATATAACACATCAATGTAACACTCCAAAAAAGGAATGTAGGATTCTTCAAAACATTCCAAAAGGATGTGGAATTCTTCAAACCATTCCAAAAAGAGTACAAAAATTCTTTAGTAGGTTTTGAGCAATGCATAATTTCAAATTGTGAGTGTTACGTTTAGAAAAATTACATTAAGAAATTTTTTAATATTTTTGTGTGTATTACATTGGAGTCTTACGTTTGAGATTACATTAATTAGAGTGTTACGTTTGAAAAAAGTACACTAAGGAGTTTTTTTTTTTTGTATGTTACATTGATTGGAGTGTTATGTTTAGAAAAAAATACACTAAGGAGTTTTTTTTGTGTGTTACATTGGAGTGTTACGTTTAGGGAAAAAAAATACACTAATGAGTTTTTTTTTTAGTATTACGTTGCTACGTTTGAGAAAAGTGCATCAAAGAGTTTTTTAGTATTTTACATTGGAAGTTACGTTAGTGTTATATTAGGCCTCGTTTGTTTGGGATTATAGGGAGGGGATTGGGATTACTAATCCCTTGGTATTACTAATGGGGTGTGTATTTTGAGAGATAGGGAGGGGACTATTAATCCCTTGGTATTAGTAGTCCCCTTGGAAAGGGGATTGGTAAGGAGGAGATAGAGATGGTATTAGAAAAATAGTGAGGGGATTAGAAATTTTTTTATTTTTTATATATTGAGAATTTTTTTTAAAAATATTTAATGTTTAATTTTTTATATTTTTTTATTTGTTTTATTATTTTATATAAAAATAATTTAACAATTCCTCACTATTAATCCCCTCACTATCAATCCCCTCACTAATAATCCACTCACTATCAATCCTCTCACTATCAATCCCCTCATTATGAATCATTTCCATTCTATCTCTGAAAACAAACGGGGCCTTAGAGTGTTACATTTTTTTTTCGTAATGTGAGATTTGTTCTTGGAGGGAAAATCCAAAACCTCTATAATGTGAATTGCTCAAATGTATAATTTTACATTTAGAGAAACCCACTTTTATCCTTAGAAAATTAAACCCAAACATGTAAGTGACTATCTTTTTGTGTAATTTTCACTTTAATAGGACTTTTAGGTTCATAAGAAAAAATAGAGAACTAAACAGTTTACAAAATCACATTTTGAGATATATTGGTACTTTACTCAAAAAAATAATATCAGCTTGTTTGGTTCTGTTTTTCAAAAAACAGTTTTCAGAAAATTTTACTTTTTCATATTTCATATTTTAATGTTTCAATAATTTTTTTTAACATTTTAAACATTTTTTTTTTCATTTTTAGACACACCTAACATAAATATACTTAAAAAATATAATATTTGTGCAACAAATCTTTAAAAAATATACTAAATATCAAAAATTACAAAAAAAAATACGAAAATTCAGTACATTTTTTGTATTTTTGTGTATTTATTAATTTTTAAAATATTTTTTCACAAATATTTTACTATTTTGATATATCTAAGTAATGTGCATTGAAAAATGTAAAAAAATTGCTTAAAATTTAAAAAATATTCACTAAAAACAAAAAAAAAAATTATGAAAAATAAAAAACTCAATTTTCAGAAAACTGAAACCAAACACACTGATTATCATTTTTTTTTACAATGATGTAAATATTTTTTTATTTATCCTTATGTTCTCATGTTATTTACATTATTTTCAGACTCTTCACTTTTTTATTAAAAGGAAAATCTATAATTATGTCAACATTATGGCCTAGTTTGAGAAGACTAAATAAGTGCACTTTTTGACTTTTTATGAAATATGGGTTGGGTTTGGATTGGATTTGATGTGATGTGTTAGAGAGGTGATGTGACTTAAATAAGATGATGTGACTTAAATAGGATAGTGACTTTTTATCTTTTTTAAATCATGCCAAACTTGACCTATAGTGCTCTTTATAGTTTTTTAAAATCTTACACTTACCTTATTATTTTGTCTAAAAACAAGTGATACCTCTTTTTTTTACTTTGTTTTCTTTTCCCCCAAACGCCCAAATAAACCGGTACAAGCAGTCTCCATCTTTGGATTCACATTCTTCCTATTATTATTATTATCAACAAATTATAAAATATTAGTGGATTAGTAAAATAAATTATAATGTAACGACGTAATCTTTTATCAATTCAAATCTTCAATCTTTGACCTTCTAACTATATCATAAATCAACTATTCGAACTACTGAACCAAAGTGAAGGACATAATCTTTCATCAATTCAAACCTTAAATCTTTGACCTTCTAACTGTATCATAAATCAACTATCTGAATTACTAAACTAAAGTGGTTCTGTTCTATTCACTTTTAAATCTTAACATGTTATAGTTCTGTTCTATTCTAAAAAAAATTTAAAAATATATGTTTGAGATCCTTAAATTTTTTTTTATAATTTCACTTTTAATGATATAGCCTCCGTTTGGGAAGTGGGTTGGCTTTTTGACTTTTTGGCTTTTTTGGCTATTTTAGCCTGGGCTTAAAAGCTTGGTTTGGGAAGGGCTTTTTGGCTTTTTGGTTTTTTTGAGTTTTTTTGTGAGAGAATAATGTAATGATTATGGGTTGAATGTGATATTTTGTTTGTTATGGCTAAAATAGCCTATTTTATCTTTTATGACTAAAATAGTCAAAAAAGTCCAACTTGCAACTTGCCAAACAGAGGCATAGAATGATTTGAAGATAATGAAATAGATAACAAAACTCAAAAAACAATTTCAAAGACAGTATGAGCATAAGGGAGCTGTAGGGGTGAATGACAACACTCATAACACTCGCCATCTTTTTCCAAAAAAAGATCTTTTTTTCAGATTAAAGTCAACCCTATTTTAGCCTATGGCATTCATGAAATTAGCCCACTTATTGGGGCAGAGAGCCACTTTTGGAGGACATTGAAAAAAGGCTGATGTGATGAGACCAACTTTAGCACTAGACTCATCCAGCAGCTCATCCTGCAGCTCATCCAGCTTCCTGCTTTTTTCCACAGTTGAGGTGGAAAAATTATTCGTTGGTTTGCGGAATTATGTTTTAGTCCAATCATAAATTTTTATATATTTTAATTATTTAATATAAAATTATAAATTTTATTTATTTTATCAATCGTAAGACTATCTCTAACGATTCATTAAAGTTGACACTAAATTTAAAACTTGGTGAAAAAGTTACTGTTTGGTGCTCCAACGGTTGCACCAAATCGATATCAAATTGAAATTTCAGCAAACGATTCATCAAACTGAAGACAAAATACATATTTCATTAAAATACTGTGTGTAACCGTTGGAGCAGAAAATGTTCAGAATTTTACACATGGTGGTCGACCACCTGGATAACCACCTGGTCGACCACCCGGTTGACCAACCGGTCGACCAGTGCATGAAAAATTGGCCTGCGAAGGTAGGTTCAAATAGTTCAAGAAGGTAAAAAAAAAAACAAAATTTGACTTTACCGGTCGACCAACCGGTTAACCCACGGAGGTAGGTTCAAACAGTTCAAAAAGGTAAAAAAAAAATTCTCCTAACCGGTCGACCATCCGGTTGTCCTGAAGGAGATTTGATGAAGGTGAACCGTTGGAGCATTCTGTATCAAATTGAGGAAATGACCATTTTTTTACTCAGATTTGATGAAATATTTGGTAAATCGTTAGAGATGCTCTAATATATATAGAATATTATGTGATGTTTTTCCTAGACCAATCAATAATTTCTTGTTGAGGTGAGAGGAAAAAAACTTTGTTTGGTTACGATTCTTAAAATAAATAAAAAAAAGATTAATTAATTTTTCGTTTGTTTTTATTAAATTTTTTATAATTTAATTAAAAAAAATTATTTTGTAGATATATTAATTTTAGATATATTTAAAAAATAAAAAAATTTAACTAAAAACTAACAAAACCCCAAACAAAAATATGCACATATTTTTGTTGGAATGTTTACCTATTTTTAGTGATTTTTTTTTAGTATTTTAACCAATTTATTTTATTTTTTAAATACATTTTAATTATGTACATCTAAAAAGTATAAAGAATTGTTTTACATATAAAAAAAATTATTAAAATTAAACAAAAATTCATCTAAAAAACAGGTTTTAAAAAATCAAACTAAATAGACACTAATTTTGTTTTTTTAATGGTTTAACAGTTTTAATTATTTGTAGATGTCAAATTAGTCTTTCATTTGCAAACACGTTAGATTTTGACACTTTTAATTATGAAAATAAATTATTTTTATCCGTTTTAAATTATCTTGCAAAAAGATTTATTTATACAATTTTTATAATTAAAAGGGTTAGTTTGAACAGATGAATGGAATAAATTACTACTTATAAATAATTGAGAGGGTCTCAATTAAAAATACTACTTATAAATAGTGCTTTAATCTAAAAATATTTGCTTCTTAGGCAAATCTATGCGGTGCTGTAACATAATATTTATATTAAAGCAATGAGACTGGGTATGTTTTTTGCTGAATTTTGAGACGATAACTTGACATCTGTCAAGTAATAATACTTAGGGGTGTTCGTAGATCGAATTTGGACAGTTTATGGATTGATTTGCACCTACCCGTATTTATACGGTTTGAAAAAAAATCAACTCGCAACTGCCTGTAGTGCGGTTTGTAATTTGTGCAGATGGGGTTCATAGATGTACAGGCAGTTTGCGGATTGGATTTTTTTCTTCAAAATTTTATTTTTGAGCCTTTTTTTTTCCTTTCCATTTTGTAAATATTTATTTTGGGCCATTTTCTTCTAATTTTCTAAAATGCTCCAATATTAATAATTAACGAATTAAAATTTATAAAATTAAAAACACAACAAAATAATTCGTAGCACAAACAAATCATTCAAAATCCTAAATCAAATCATAAACTAACACAAGTACATATTTCAAAATCTTAAACTATAGCTCCATATTCATTAAGGAATTTAAAATTTCAAATCACACTTTCAGCCGGGACAAGTTCAATTATGAAACAATAATAATATGATAAATATTTATTCAATTTCAATTGATATAATACTATTAGCAAATGTAATACTGGAGTAAGTTCAAAGAATAAAATGTGTTTTGTTTTTGACAAAAATATATAGGTAGAATATAGGAATGAAATCAACGGTTAAGATTAATAATAAATAAATAAATAAGTGAGGGCACGTTCTTGCGGGTGCAGGTTAAACCCGTAACCCACGTCACATTTCAAACCGCATTCGCCCGCATTGTGCCTGCGAAACCGCGCATTTGTATGCGAGTTGAGCGGATTTTGCGGATCGGATAAACCATTATCCACTCCTAATAAGACTTTGTTTGGCATGTACTAAAATAACACATTATTTTAACATATTATTTTATTTGGATCACATTATCTTTTATTTAGCTCACATCACTTCTCTACTATATTACTTCAATCCCAATCCACATTTCACATTTTTCATTAAAAGTTAAAAAACAATACTAATTGGGCACTTCCTTAACAACCCCTAAATAGTGTAAAGTATTGGTTCAAGACTACCAAATAACTTTTCAAATTAAAATGTCCAATTTCATTTGGGATGTGGGTTGACTTTTTGGATTTTTAACAATTTTAGCCTGAGGCTAAAAAGTCCCGTTTGGAATAAACTCTTTTTTTTTTTTTTTTGGAAAGAAAAAATGAAATGATTATAGTTTGAATGTGATATTTTGTCTTATTGGGCTAAAAAGTCTATTTTATCTTTTAGCCAAAAAATTTCATTTTAGCTTATGCCAAACGAAGGCTAAGGGTGGTTTGTGATGTTCTAAATAAGTACACTTTTGACTTTTCATAAAAAAAAATGTGTAGAAAATGAGAAAAAATGATCAGAAAAGTAGAGAGGAGATATTGATTGATGTGACCCAAATAAGTATATGTAGGTAAAAGAAGTGCACTTTTTTAGTTTACCCCAAACGCCCACTAAGGTTAATAGACATTATGAATGAAAAATGTTTAAGATATCTAATTTATTATTTTTAAAAATCATCTCTAATGATGTGTTTGGCAAATATTAAATTTTAATTTTTGAAATATTTAATCATGTATGATCTAATTTTAATATCACATCATGAAAAATCAGTTCAGAATAATAAATTAAAAAATGTAACATTATCCAATTTATACACACAACATATAATTTGATTCGTTTGAATGTACTATCCACAATTGTGAATCAATAGAATACCGTATATTATTTACATGCTCTATCAATGTGTGAATAAATTTATTTTCTTTGTTAAGTGTAACAGTTTTAGTGAGTTATTATATTCATGTTTCAGAAAGTTAAAATAGTGTGTATATATATATATATTTTGATGTTAGAAACATTACTAAAAAAAAGTATTTTTTGCGACTATTATAAGTCGTCGCAAATAATAAAAAAATAGTCGCAAAAGACTTTTTGCGACGACCTATAGGACGGCAAATGAGGGTCGCAAATGTTGGGGGGGCAAATACTTTTTGCGACCGCAAAACAACAGTCACAAATTATTTGCGACCGCCTAACCTACTTATAGCGACTGATATTTTGCCGTCGCAAAAGAGTTTTAAAATGCCTACAATGTATTAGCGACCATCTTCTTACCGTCACAAAAAAAATAATAAATAAAAAATAAAAAAATCTACAATCGTATATATATATATATATTCAAATAGTATATACAATAACTATAAAGACATATTTGTAAAAATCTCAACGTTCGTGCATTATTTTTCATTTCTTCCCTTAATAAAATTTCAACATTCAGGCATTAACACTTCTTCTACACTTTCTTGTTTTTTCTTCCTCGGAACTACCACAAACCTCAAAACACACTTTCCATTAAACCAAAAAACTAAACAACCAAAAAGAATTGAAGGTGAATTAAATACACACCCATGCTTCCTAGGTCCACACAATATTCTTTTCTTTTTTTAACTTAAATGATGTGTCAAAAAAAAAAAAAAAACTGCTCTACTCTTACTTGCGTGTCTCCTTCTTTTCCATGTAACACGTAACAGCGCTGCTCCTACTAGTTGAAGGGAATGAACTTTCAGGACACAATGGAGGCGGCTTTCCTATAAGAACCATTGGAGAAACACCAGTCTTGATGATCTACAGCACTGCTCTCTACGCCAAGACTAGAAAATGAGATGCTAGAATGGGCTTGCGTTGCAAAGCAAAGGTTTGGATCAGTTTTAGAGCTTATCATGGAATCAGCAGATGCTGGATTGCTGATAGCCGGCTGCATTAACTTAACTAGTCCAATTGATGACCCCTGGGGAAAACAAGCAACATTTGATGATAAGTGCATTTTAAATTAGATGTAAACTCACAAATAACAAGGGGTTTCAGTAGTACTTCAATGAGAGAAAGCATAAGGGTTTACTCAGACACTCCAACAGAAATATTTGATGACATACATGAAGTGTGCAATGTTTGCTAGAATGTGATTGACAAGTGTTGAAAGGAGATGAGAGGCTACAGAAATCAGCAATTCTATAGCCCTTTCTTAGACCTATAGAAATCAACAATTCTATTGTGGAATTAAATACAATGTCCAAGGTAAAATATGCATAGTTTATCATCGTTGATATTCGACCTTTCTCAGACTTGAATTACAGATGCTGCTATAGATATAGAGTCTAATTCTGGAAACAAGCTCCCTCTGCTACAAACTGCTGCAGCGCTTGTAGTTTCCTTTTCTATCTACAAAGCTGCCTCTTGGCTCACCAAATTATCTGGAATTAAATGAGGTGAAATCAAGCATGTGAGAGCAATGCTATATATATGATCAAGTTAATGGATCAAACCTTTTTGATGCAATTTAGGAAAGCTGCATGCAGTTGCATTCAGGTCACTTACCGTATCCATTTTTCTACATTATAATCACTAATTGGGGTGGCAATAACGTCCTTATGTAAAGTGCTATCACAGGAGAAATAGCTGGATTTCTATTAAATTTACACCAACAATGTAAAATGGTGATGTTTTTTAGCTGTTAATAAGGAGCAGGTCAATCTGGAGCATTGAGAATGTTACTACATATAAATAAGGAGGTTTTGAAGAAACAGAGGGAAAGTAAAGAGTTTTAAATATCTTGAATCATTTTTATTTATTTATTTATTTATTTTTTAAATATTAGGATGTTGGGGGTGTTTAGATGTTTGGTCTTGAAGTGATGGCATTACACTGGAAAAAGAAACTACTTGCCGTAGACTTAACTCCGTAGGGCCTTCCTCCACCGAAGGAATTGTGGGACCTTTTCTGGAGGCACCTGGAAAGTGGTTATGTTCTAGTATTGAAGGTCATCTTGCTTTAGTTCATCTTTAAACACAATTTCTGGTCATCTGTCTGAGATGGGAACATTTGGATGGTATTTGGGTAGCAAAGGGAAGAAATTCAATTCTAGTATATTAATAGCAGTGAACTTTTGTTACTGATCAATCAAAGAAAATAAAAAAACAAGTAATAAACAAATAAGTATCATCCAGAGATTGCTTAGTCAAAGGAGTCAACATAGGAACTCAAGTTTAGATAGTTCTAAAAGGACTTCTCTCTTTAAATTTGTAATGTAGTTCAAATATTAAGAAATATATAAACTCTGTCATGAGGTTCATATCTGTATGTATGTGTGTTTCATACTTTCAAGTCGAAATGAATTCTGAAACTTGTTCTTTTCTTAGAGTTCCTAGATTTCAAGTATTGTTCTTGCCTTTATGCATATATGTCAATGCATTATCTATTGAGGTATACAAAATGTGATTATACAAAATGTGATTATTCATGCCTTTATGCATATATGTCAATGCAGTCTTCACATTTGAAATGAAGCAGAATACCTTTCAATATTTTCTTTCACTTACCCACCCAAAAAATTTTCTTTCACCTCTACTGAACTTGTGTTCATTATTTATGTATGTACTTGCATTTTGCTAGTGAGATACTGAGAGAGTACGGAAGCTAAATGACAAAGCTATCACAAAGAATTATGGAGATTGTGCTGATGTGTTTTGGGGAAGATTTTGAGAGGAAATTTGAACTGGAGTTCACTAACTGTCATAGTTATTTAAGAATATTCATTCATCAATTTTGATTAATATTCTATGATTAATATTCATTCATAGAATTTGGTAAAACACCAGAAATAAGCTAACAAATTAGCAAAAACAAGATCAATCATTGAAATCATGTCTCTATCTATCTGTATAACTTTAAATTAGCAAAAACAAGATGAATCACCTAATAAATCAACATAGATTAAAAAACGATCGAAATCAATACAGAAATTTAGAATAAATCAACACAGAAATTCAGTAACTGGGCATAAAACAAACACCCTAGATTACAGAGAGAGACAGAGAGTTGGATTCAACCTTCCAACATTACAGATTAATGTTGTGGTGTGAGTTTCAGTCATAATAACTTTGAGCATGTGAGACTTATCATTAGAGCTCTATTAAGCCACATATACGAAGACTCTCTCTCTAGAATGAACGACCCAACAATTACTGTTTCCAATCCCAATAGCAAGTCCTTAGAAGAGGAAGACCACCTAATCCGGAGTACCAAAAAAATCAAGAGCAAAAAAAATATGGGGGAAAAAGACATGGACATCAGTTCTGTAGATCCCCCCTCGACTCAAGGCCAACTGATCTCCTCAACCCCAGCTGATGCACCCCAATTAGCTACTCACAGTGGAGGCTCCAAAACCAAATCCATCAAAGAAGCCTTAGCTGCAAACAAAGCTCAAGATTTTTACTTCGATGGCGCAATGGATGAAGTATCAGCTGGTGAGGAGGAGGAGGAGGGAGACACTACCATCCAAGAGAATGACCCCTCCCACACCCAAAATGGTATCCCCCGGATTAGGTTGCCCAGGAAATTACTGCAACAGATCCGCCAGCCATGGGCAAACACCCTTATAGTCAGATTGCTGGGCAAGAGTATAGGGTACAGAATGTTATGTACCAGAGTCAGAAATCTATGGGGCCTACAAGATGATTTTAATGCGATTGATCTAGGCAACAACTACTTTCTCTTCAAATTCTCTTCTCAAGAGGACTGTTCCAGGGTCTATTCTGGTGGCCCTTGGGTGATTATGGATCACTACTTCACAGTGCGTAAATGGGAGCCTGACTTCAAGGCATCGGAAGCTTTTGAAACCACAACAGCGGTTTGGGTGCAGTTTCCAGAACTTCCGATAGAATACTTTCAAGAGAAGGTTTTATATGCTATAGCCAAACAAATTGGCAGACCTTTGAAGATAGATCTCACAACCGCCATGGCCACAAGAGGCAAATTTGCTAGGGTCTGTATTGAAGTTGATCTTTATAAGCCTTTATGCCCTCGATTTATACTCGGTAAGAACTGTTATAATATAGAGTACGAATCCATCCACTCTTTTTTTTTTTCATTGCGGCAGAGTTGACCATCGAAAAGAACTCTGCAAGCACTCAGCAGCACATTAAAAAGCCCAGGAAACCCAACGGACCAACACACCGTCGGAAGGGAATCCAGTCGGCGTTGCCGGAAGCAAGGACTTTTCCCCAACGATCGTTTTGTCAGACAACGGCAGCCTGCTCCAGCCGAAGGTAGACGATGGAACCTATGGGCCTTGGATGATGGTCACAAAAAAAAATAGACGGCCCAATATCATTAAAAAGACCCAAACCAATGGACCAAGCCCCAGTAACAACCGATTTTCAGGATTGGATACCCCAACTTAGCAAGAGGAACAAAGCAGAGGAAGGAAGACCACCCGTATGGGAGTAGAAAAGGATCCACATGACTCCAATCATGAACCATCTTCTACTACAGCTCAAGCCCAAAACTTACAAAAACACATTACCACTACGGGTGTAAACTCCAACAATCCTATTGGACAAGCCAACCCAAAGCTTCCCAATAGACCTGCAACACAGATAACTCCACAATATATCCCTAATCAAGCTTCAGACATTATCCAGCTGCTAGAAAAGGACAAAATATCCCAAGAAACCAATAACACCTTGACACACACACCACCCTCTGCAAACCTTAGCCTCTTGGGAAACACCACTGAACCCACTATTAGCTCAAAGGAGGAGATGTTAGTAGACGCCCCAACCACACACACTACCAACTCTCTTAGCCCAGAACTAGTATACTCAGGTGGAGATGGAGCAACAAGAAATCCTAAACCTCCAGATCCCGGTATCATCCATGGTGCCAGAAGAGAGACCACTGCCAGAAGTAATAACCCACAAGATGGAGAACCAACCGATGGGACTATTGTTAGAACAAGGGAATGAAACAATTCACTGCGTCGATATAACCTGGTGGATAGAGCAGATAAGGCTGAGAATCGAACCAAGCTGGAGCTCCAGACAAGGGCTTCCAGTTCACTCGCTCCAGATGGCATCCATGAGATCAATTGATCAAGACCATAGAAGGATTCGAAACATTCTTCCAAGTATGGCTATTGACCCCCTTCCTCCTTACCCTGATATGGAATCTTTCAATATTTTATCTTGGAACTGCCGTGGGGCTGGCAACAATGCTTTTAAGCGTAATATGAAGGAGCTAGTCCGTAACCACCACCCTGGAATTATCATTCTGATGGAACCAAAAATTTCCTTCAGCTCTACGGGGAATTTTTTCAATAACTTAGGATATACTGCGGCTTCAATCCTGGATCCAGTGGGCAGAGCTGGAGGTATATGGATGCTTTGGGACACTGAACAAGTAAATGTCCGAGCATCAGTCATTAGTAACCAAGTCATTCAAGCCACTATTCATAAAGAAGACTACGAAGAATGGGTTCTCTCGGCAGTCTATGCTAGCCCGAATCCCTCCAACAGAGAAGCCCTTTGGGATAACCTTGAAGACATAGCATGCACCATGGATAAACTATGGCTAGTATCTGGGGACTTCAATGACTTTGTTAGCCAAGATGAAAGAATGAGCTTTACCCCTAACCATCACAACAACAGATGTCAAAAATTCTCTGAACGAATTAACAACTGCAGTCTCATGGATCTAGGGAGTGTGGAACCTAGACTTACCTGGACCAACAATCGACAAGGGCTAGCAAACAGCATGGAAAGGCTTGATCGGGCTATGAGCAATGACAACTGGCGAGCTCTTTTCCCTGAAGGAACAGTAAGGACTCTGCCAAGAACATATTCAGATCACTCTCCACTAGTTGTTTACACTCAAGGTATGCATCCTCTCAACCCTCTAAACAGACCATTTAGATTTGAAGCAGCTTGGCTTTGTCATCCTAACTTTAAGGATGTTGTTCAACAATCCTAGTGGAACATGGACCACAGCCTTATTAATGCGATCCGTGATTTTACCCATAATGTGAAAATTTGGAATAAAGAAACATTTGGAAACATTTTTAAAAAAAAGAGAAACTTACTTGCCCGCATTGAGGGTCTTCAAAAATCCCAAGCCCAATCTTACTCTCATAATCTCTTCTTACTTGAGAAAGACCTCATCACCCAATACAATGCTACCCTCTTTCATCAAGAATTGCTTTGGTTCCAAAAATCCAAAGTTAAGTGGCTTACTTTGGGTGATAGAAACACTAGATTTTTTCATATATCTACCCTTAACAAACGCAGGAAACTAAAAATCAATGTTCTTAAGGATGAGGGTGGTAATTGGATAACCAACACTGATAACCTTAAATCTCATATCACTGACCATTTTACTAACATGTTCAAGTATGAGGAAACTCTCAGGCTAGAAAACTGGATTAACATTGCTAAGGTTACCTTTACTAGGGAAGACAACAATAGTTTCAACACCCCTATTAGTAACCTTGAGATTTGGAATGCCATCAAAAACATAAAACCCTACAAAGCCCCAGGTAAAGATGGTCTCCAAGTTGTTTTTTATCATAAACTCTAGAACACTGTTGGTCCTTCTGTTTGTAATTTCATCAAACACTGCTTCAGTACTAAAAACATCCCTCAAGAGATCAATGAAGCCTTGATTGTCCTTATCCCCAAGCTCAAGAACCCCGAGTCCATTAAACAATTTAGACCAATAAGTCTGTGTAATGTCCTCTACAAAACCATCACAAAAATCATTGTCAACCGCATCAGACCTCTTCTCCCTAACCTCATCAGTCCCCACCAAAGCAGCTTCATTCCTGGTCGAACCACCACTGATAACATCGTCATAACCCAAGAGATTATCCACACCCTTAGACACAAAAAAGGCACTAATGGTGGTATGGTTTTAAAAATTGATCTCGAAAAAGCTTATGATTGCATCTCTTGGAACTTTATTCTTCACACACTTAAGGAATTCAAACTTGAACCTAATTGGATTGCTATTATTATGAGTTGTGTTTCTAATGTCAGTTCAGCTATTATTTGGAATGGGGAGACCCTACCAAACATCCCTGTGGGAAGGGGACTTAGACAAGGAGACCCCCTTTCCCCTTACCTCTTTGCTCTTTGTATGGAAAACTTGTCTAACATGATCAATCTTAAAACTGCTAGTGGTGACTGGACAGGCCTCAAAGCTTCCAAACACAGCACACCTATCTCCCATCTTTTCTTTGCAGATGATTTAATTCTTTTTGCCAAGGCCAATAGACATAATTGTGACTGTATCATGGAAGTTCTCTCTGAATTTTGTGAAATATCTGGACAAAAAATCAACTTTCAGAAGTCAAAAATATATGTCTTCCCCAACATCCCTAGAAGAGAAGCCCTTCCTCTGAGCTACCAATGCGGCATGACCTTAACTAACGATTTGGGCAAGTATCTTGGAACCCCCATTCTGCATGGCAGAATCACCAACCTTCACACCAAGGATATCAAGCAAACTATCTGGATGGAAAGCTAAGAACTTATCTCTTGCAGGTCGAACCACCCTTATCAAAGCTGTCATTTATGTCATTCCTAACCATTTGATGCAGACTATGGAACTTCCTCGTAATATTTGCGATAAAATTGACAGACTCAATAGAAACTTCCTCTGGGGAAGCACTGAAAATGCTAAGAAAGTCCATCTAGTCAACTGGCAAAATGTCTGCAAAAGTAAGAAACAAGGAGGCCTAGGCATTAGGAAGGCTAGAGAACAAAATTCAGTCTTAATCTCTAAGCTGGGTTGGAAAGTTGCAAGTAATTCTACAGACTTGTGGTGTTCTATCCTCAAATCAAAGTACCTCACAAAGCACTCCCTGTCCAGTTGGCCAAACAAAAGACCAGCTTCTCACACATGGAAAAGTATCATAAAGAACAGACATGTGCTAGAGCAGAACATCAAATGGAGTGTAGGTAATGGAGAAAATATTTCACTCTGGAATGATTGGTGGTGTGGCTCTCATCCCCTTTACCACAGCAGTCAAGGACCTCACATCAATACTACAACACGGGTCAGCTCCATCCTTAATGATGAAGGAGGCTGGGACCTCATACCAATACAAGACCTGATTTCCCAACAGGATAAGGACAATATCTTGAGCATATATAGACCCAGATTTGTAACCTTCATGGATACTCCTTTATGGCAGGGCTCTCCTACTGGTAATCACTCCACCTCAGCTGCTTACAAGGCTATCTCTAAACAAGATGACAATGGGCAAGATTGGCAATGGATTTGGAAAATTAAAGCCCCTCAAAGACTGAAAAGTTTTCTCTAGTTGGTAATGCATGACAGACTATTAACCAACCAAATGCGGCTCATCAGGAACCTTTCTGATTTAGATATTTGCCCTAGATGCATGGCAACAAGGGAAGACATGGACCACCTACTTAGAGGATGCTCCAAAGCAAAAACCATTTGGATAATGCTTAAAGGCATTAACTGGTGGCACTGTAGTAATAACAAAACACTAGCAGATTGGATCAAAACCAATATGAAAATCAAGGACCAGCTGGCAGAAATAAAATGGCCTCTCATATTCTTGACATCTCTTTGGACCATTTGGAAGGAAATGAATAAAATAGTGTTTGATAACCTTACTTCCCCCCCTCACATCACCACCTGTTCCATCCTCAAGCAGGCCCAGGAAACTCAAACAGCCTTTAATAATATACTCAACCCAAACTACTTGGAGACTAGACTAACTACTTGGTTTCTTTCTCCTACAGGTAAACTCAAGTTGAATACCGATGGATGTTCCAAGGGTGATCCCGGGCAATCAGGATACGGAGGACTGCTTAGGGATGAAGCTGGCAACTGGATATGGGGGTATTATGGCTACTTGGGCAACTGCACCAGCCTTGAAGCTGAGTTATGGGGATTGTATAGAGGACTCACCATTATCATGCAAAAGGGGCTAAATGATATACAAATCGAAACTGACTCCCAAACTGCTTTGAAGCTAATCAGTAATGTAGCGGAAGGAACCCATCCCTACAGAGCATTGATTGAAGATGGAAACTTTATTCTGAGGAGATGCAGATGCACCATTCAGTATGTTCCAAGAGATACCAATCAAAGTGCTGATGCATTAGCTAACATTGGAGTTAACCAAAAAGAACATCTAATCTTTCTTGAGGAGCCCCTAAACAGTGTATCTTCCTTTCTTGTAGCAGACTTAATGTCTGCAAATTTGATGGGGGCCTAGCCTTTTGCCCTCCCTGTTTCTGTTTGTATCCATGAATTTTGTTTTTAACTTTCTTATGAATAAAAAAAAAAAAACATTACAGATTAATCAACCATTACAGAGAGTAATTAATGAAGATGAAGATTACAGATTAATCAACCATTGCAGAGAGTAATTCATTTTCAATTTACACATTACGGATTAAGCGATGAAAATGTGTCAAACATTACAGACAGTAAGATTCAAGCGATGAAGATGTGTCAAACACTACATAGTTGAATCGATGAAGATGTGTTAAACATTACAAAGAAAGACAAAGAGAAGTGTTTAGACTTACCGATTATGAATCGATTGAAATCTTCATCAACAGTAGATTAAAATCTTCAAATCTTCATCAACAGAAGATTATGAACCAATCAAATCTTCAAATCTTCACTGTCGAGCGAGAGAGACAGTGAGATTTGAGCGAGAAAGACTGGAGATATAAAAGAGATAGTCGAGTGAGAAATAGATTTTGAGAAAGAGACAGAGAGAGTTCAGATTTGGGAAATAAGAAACACTACAGGAAAAATGAGTTTTGGCGACGTTTATTTAACGACGTTTTATTACATGTCACGTTTTATAATATTTAAGGACGTTTCTTAAACGTCGTTGTTTTAAAAAATCAAAATGGCACCATTTCAAGCATTTAAAAGCGCCTTCGACTGTCCCCTCTCTCTCCCTTAAATGGCAACCCTCTGAAGCCCTAATCTCTTTCAGTCTCTCGTTCGCTCTCGCTTTCTTTCTCTAAACCCTCTCAATGGATCGATTCATCTCTCGCTGATTCATCTCAGAATGATACAATCTCGGTGATTCATCTTGGCGATTTCGATTTTGATTTTGATTTCGAAGTTCTCTCTCGATTTCGATTTCGAAATTTAATGTTTCGGTGACTCTCTCTCTCAATTTCAAAGTTTATTTTGAATCTAAGAGTAACTGTTAAAGCCCTTTGTAAACCTTTATTTGGAATCCTTATGCCTTCAAATCTCGCCTCTCTCAACCCTCTCTAAACCGTTATCATTCTCACAGATTCATCTTTGAGATTCAGAGCGATTTTGATTTCGAAGCTCCACCGCCGCCACTGTCTGCACCGGCTCGATTTCTCTGATTTCGATTTCATCTGAATCTCTGATTTCGATTTCGATTTTGATTTCAAAGCTCCACCGCCACCGCCATCTGCACTAGCGAGGTTTTGATTTCTTGAAACTGGCTTCTCTTCAACACAACAGCACATCATGACTTTTAATTCCTTGTTTTAAATTTTTGTCTTCGGGAAATCACATCTTTATCTGTTGGTCAATCTTCAATTATTGATTAAATTTCTGAACTTATTAAGAGACCTAAGCTTGAGGTAGGTATCTGTTATGACCCAGAAGATTTTCGAATCCACCATGATCAGACGTACTCTATCCTTTGTAGTTGCTGAAATCTTATCCATGATTCAGATTTACGTGATTGATTCGAATGAGATGATGGACTTGATCTCCAATCAAAAGATTTAGATCTACATGACCTGAAGAATGAAATCCAGATTTAGATATTCTTCACTACAAATTCCCCTTTTAACTCATTTTACCTCTTGGCTAAAGAATGAAATCCAATTTTGACAAACTGGGAAACCATATGCACATGGTTGTTACAATGTTAAACACCCTAGGGTTACTTATTTAGCTTTCTTTTAACACAATAGAGGTTCCTTTCATTTAAAAAAATAATAACAAGAATCGTGATGATATTTGATTAGGCGGAATGTGGTTACCATAAATTTTAAGCAGATTCCTCAAATTATTAAACAATTTGGCAGTTAATACTTCTGTTTGAACCAGTTATTTTCTCTGACATAATGTACCAATTTTTCTTGGTATACCTATTTAACTTGTTACTCTAGAGTTTTAGGGGGGTCACAAAAGTATTTAATCAATAAAAGAATTCCACTGTTATTTCCTACATTAAATTTGCTTACATTCTTACATGTTTGAAGCACATTCCTCATGATTTTTTTATATTTTCTTTATCTATGACTCTGATATTGTTTCCCCTTACTTGTGAGTTTAGCTGCTGGAAGTACTTTGGAGAAAGCTACAGACTCCATTGGCATTGCTGGTAGTGCTTCTTCAGGCCTTACTGGCAACTTTTGAATGAAAAATAATGTGTGAACTGAGATAAATTTGCGTATTACGCAAAAGTGCTTAAGTATTAATTCCTTTTCCTATGTCAAAACCTCTTAGATAGCCATTGAAATGGAGCGGGAAGAAAGTGAAGGTGGTACGGCTGTAGAAACATTTACTGACTATGTGAGTTTTATGTCTCTTTTAGAATGTCTTAATAGATCTACCTTGGGTATTAGTTTCGGCCTTGATTGTTCGTTTGCACTGATGGAAACTATTGCAGATGACTTTTAATTTTTCCTTTTTTGATTTGAGTCCAGCACCCTCCCAAACTTTCTATTGGTCCTTCCCATCCTGATCCTGTTTGATTCAATAAATCTTTATGTACGAATTGGTTGTATCCTGTCATTAGTGCGCTTGTCAAAGTGAATTTTGTAGTTTGTTATCTTCTTTGTCAACCATAGTTCCCATAAACTATTTTTTATTTTATTTAACATCCTATTGATTTGTTGAGAACTTCAATTTATGGGAACCCTCTACAAACCCCTTTTTTTTTTGTAATTTTTCTTTTATTGAAAAGGTTTTCTGCACTTTGTATTTGGTTGTGATGTAAGCATAGTGCACATTTTTATGTTACTGCAGATGATGGGCCAGGATCACTCCGTGAAGGCTGTCGCAAAAAAGAACCTCTATGGATTGTCATTGAAGTTTCAGGAACTATTGGTCTGTCATCTTATCTGAAATCCTTGTATTCAGAAGTCACTTTTCAAGGCATGACAAGACAATGCTCATTGGAGCAGACTCGTCTCACACTGGTGACAAATGTATTCGAGTGACCATTCACCGTTGTTTTTTTTATGGTACCCAACAGCGGCATTTTCATGTCAGGTTTGGGAAAGTACATTTATATAATAATTACACCAGAAACTGGGGCATTTATGCTGTATGTGCCAGTGTAGAATCACAGGTAAAGATGCTTTCAGCTGCTATTTTCTTCATCTTCTGCCTCATCTTTCTTCTTTTTTGTTGGTTTGAATTTTAAGGTGTTAAAAGATATTATACATCGTTGGCCACTTCTTATGAACATGTTTATTGTTTTTTGGCTTTAGATATATTCACAATGCAATATATATGAAACAGGACAGAAGAAGATGGCTTTCAAATATCTAACAGAGAAGGTAATTTGTTTTATCTTGGCATTCTATCAATGATATCTGAAACTTCATATGAAGACATTAGTGACTTCAAGAAATTGTTTCTTTAATGGCACAAGTTTCTTTATGTTGCTTCAAGAAACATTTCGAATGCATGCTTTGATAGTAAAATTTCATCCCATGATAGAGAACTCCTCACTTTAGGCAGGGAATTTCACTTCTCTTGTTGTATTGGTCGATTCTAAATAATTGGTAAAAAGAAATCAACCAATACAACAAGAGAAGTGAAGGACTTGAAAAGAGTTTGGAAAAATTGGTCAAACATACAAAATTGAAGGAAACCAATCAGAAAATAGAAACTCTGCTGCAAAATGGGGTAAGGTGAGCAACTTAGGCAAGCTTTTATGATTTTTTTTTTTTTTAAGGCATTGTGCAACCAAAATATTCCATGACATTTTATATTTCATTAAGATGATGTGGAATTCTATCAGTGTGATTGATGTATTTGAATATTTATACAGTATTTCTATAATTTTCGTTATATGAGACATCTTCTTGATCCACAGTGCAGCCACCTGAATCAACTTATGATCAAAGATGACCTAGAAAGTTCACAAGCGTTGTCATGCTTGCAGATTGAGACATTGGTTTATGCTTGTCAGGTTGTTTTTACAACTGGACTTTGGATACTAATTTTGTACATGATCATTTGTGTTATAATGTAGTGGTTTCCATGACAGAGACATGTCCAGCACCTTCCAAATGGTGCCAGGGTAGGTTTTTTTATCAGAGATGGAGATGGTGTGGGCAAAGGACGAACAATTACAGGGTTGATCTTCGAGAACTGGCACCATGGGAGGAGGAAAGCATTGTAAGATTTTGGGTTGATGTAATTTTCTCATGCATACACATCTGGCCATGGTCACATTCTTGATTTAATTGCACTGTATGAAGGTCTAGTAAATTGATGACCAGGTGGAACTTCTCAGAGAAATGTTGTCACTCTAACCTAATGGATCTTTTTATTTGACTCTACTAAATTGATGACCAAGTGGAACGTCAATTCCATGGCAGTGCTGATGTAAGCGAGAAGGATGCAATATTTAGTTATTGAAGGAAATATCTTCCTACACACCAGGTATGACAAATTGCATGCTATCTGTTCCAATTCTAATGGTGTTAGTTTAAATGCAAGCATTTTATAGTTTTGAGGGTGCATGAAGTTGCCATTGTTCATGAGTTACTGGCTTGCGGTCATCTGCTTTTATACTTTTATTTAGGGTAGTCTTTAGCACTGCTTTTATTGATTTAGTTAGTTATCTGTTGTGTTGGATTATTTAGTAAAATATGTTTTATTACTGCTAACGGTTTTCTATACATGCTGGAATATTGATTTCCTTCTCTAGATTAGTGGAATGGAGCAAACCATCTTCTTATTTCAACAAGCTTTAAAGGTACTATGATTCTGCTTTTATGTTGTGATGGAAGTTCAAGATCTTGTGATGATTTTTTGCCAAAATAGCCGTTTGAATCCCTAAATTTCTTTTGCATGGTGTCTGTGTTTTCCATATTTCAGTCAGTTTTCTATGTACTATGAATGTGTATTTTGCATGTTATAAAAGTCACTTCCCCAAATTTTGTTATCTAGACTGTGATCTTTAGTTTTTGTAGTTTCTTCATTATTGTTGAAATGTTACATGTTTCTTTTCATAGGTTGTTGGCATAAAACATGGATTTTAGTCATTACCTCATGTTATACCTGACAGAACTTATAATTCATAGGTTCTTTTCATAGTTTTCCTTTCAAAGTTATAATTTTACAATAATTACTTGTGGAAAATAGTCATTGCCTTTGTTTGCCTTGGATTTCCTTTTCTTGTGTCATTCGATTGTGGTCCTCTAACTGTGGGTATCAAATAGGTAACTTTGAGTGGTGCCAAATCATTTCAGTTATCGATTGTCAACAAGAAAATGATATCAAATAGGTAACTTTGAGTTGTGCCAAATCATTTTAGTTATCTATTGTTAGCTGAATACTTTCATTTATAAACAGTCTGTTTGGAAATGCACCTTACTCTCTGTCTCTATCATCAAATCACTGTATTAGAACATAATATTTTGGGTTAATTTCATGGATATCTCTTCGGCTATCATTGAATATCGCTTAAATCTGTCTCTTAATTAAAAAAATCATTAGACATAGACATTGCAGCACTTTTGTTATTGCCTTGTTAGACTTGGACAATTTGTTTGAGAAGCTGAGTCCTATTGATTTTGTATTCTGCAATTCTAACTTTTTGTGCATAATGCAGCTTGTCCCTGGTGGTTTTCCTGATCCAGAATGAGTGTGGTGGTACGCAAGATTGCTTTTGTTAGTGCCGTCAAATTGGCAAATCTAAAGAAGAATGCTGATGAACAAGATTTCTAGGATGTGAGAAATATGAAACAATTTGAAGAGCATGTAGATAAAGGGCCATCAAGATGCTAACTGTAAATCTGACCCTTGTGCGCTAAAGTTTTCCGTTTCTTAAAAAAGAAAATCAAGTAATTAGAACAAATTTACTAAGTTGAGTTAGGTTTAGCTGGTGAACTTTTTTACTCATATATATATATATATATATATGTGGATGATAATTCATTCTGAATAAACTGAATGTTAAGAACCTTAGAATATGTTTGCTTGACTGAGTAAATTAAATTAGACAAGATTAACATTTTACAGCTATTAATTTTGGAATTATTAATCTCTTTAAATTGTGTAACATACACCGTTTGATTTGTCTGTGAATGTTTTTTTTTTTGCACAATGATTGTGGACTATCATTTGATAAGATTTTACTATATGAATGGGAGTTATTATTTTATATTAGTGCTATTTTTTAGTTTTATTATAGGTATTTTTTTAGTTCAATAACAAAAAATTAGCACATTTTTTGTTAAAAAAAAAGGGGGCTATGACGGCGTTTTAAAAACGTCACTAAATAGCATGGTGACGTCATTTTACAGTTAATAGAACTTTTAGCGGCCGCCTATAGTAATATAGTGACGTTTCTAAAGCGCCATAGAGTTATAGCAACGGCTGCATCTGCGGCGTTTGGTGCTAAACGTCACAAAAGTATTTGACGGCGTTTTAGGACCTATAGCGGCGTTTTTTAAACGCCTCTAAAACACTGATTTCCAGCAGTGAAAAAAATGGACACAGGGCAAGTTTTACAAATCTTCTTTTTTTTATTTTTTATTTTTTTTATTTTGGGTTAAGAACATGATTGGGTAAAGTAAAATGAGACTTTAATGTAAAAAGTAAATTTTTTGCGACGGTCAAATAATCCGTCGCAAAATAATAGACGCGAAAAGTTATATTTTTAGTGGTGAAAGGTATTTATAACTTTCAAGCCATTGCAGTCGCAATTTGTGAAGAACAACTAATCTATTGAATCATCCCTTATGTGCCATTATCCAACTATGAAACATTTCTCATGATCTTTTTCAGTTAACCCATGGTTTGTTTCGGCGAAAAATATGTTTTATAGGAATGTTTTTTTTCAAAATTTTTTTTTCATGAAAACCATTTCTTATGTTTGATTGTATTTTTGAACTTAATGTTCTAATAGTTGCTTTAGTAGTGATAGTGGTGATAGCGACAAAGTAGCAGTGGAGGTGGAGGTATCAAGGTGGTGTAGTGGGGCAATGGTAATAGTGGTGGCGGCGACAGAAGTGGTGGTGGTGGTGGTGGTGGTGGTAGTGGCAGTGGTTGTAGGGGGTGGAGGTGGTGGTGGTGGCAACTATAGTTGTGGGGGGTGGAGGTGATAGTAGTGATGGTGATGTGGTGTCATTGACAAAAGTTTGGTTCAAAATACGTTTTCAACCTTTTAAACGTGAAAAATATTTTGTGTCTAAATAGGCTTATTTTCGGTTAATTGTAGAAAATAATTTCCGTTAACATTTGTTTTCTGTTGTACTAAACACCAAAAAATACAAAAAAAATATTTTCCCACACAGATGTAGAGTAAGAATTACAACTTGAGTTTGTCAGGTTTAGAGGTTACTCAAGCATAACTTCAATTGCGTTAAAAGTTGTCTAAACCCACCCAAATTTAAATGGCAACTTGAATCTGTCTATCCAAACCCAAACTAATTTGAACTCATGCTAAGACTGATTTTATTATTTATTTATTTTTTCAACCAAAGCTGATTAATTTATTAAAATTAGACCTTATTAATATATTTTTTGATAAAATTATTAATAACATCACAATAAATAATTTATATAACGAAAAGAGACCAAGGAGAGATGAGAATCAAAACCGATACTTAGAAGAATAAATAATAATAAAAAAAAGATTTTGTATTGTATTGTATCACTTGTGAATATGATCTGTAGTAAATATGAATAATAGTCCAGATAATTTTAACATAAATCATAATTTATATTTGTATTTAATATATATAGATTTAGGCTTCAAGCTGCTCAATGTCTCTCTATTCAAGCCCAGTTCAAATTTTTATAAATCTAAATTGTACCCTAGCCCACACTGAATTCAAAAATATAGTCCAAACCTTAAAAAGTTTCGGGCTGGGCTCTAGTTAATGCTGGGCGGAGCTCGTGTTGCTTACTAAATGATTAAAAAAAAAATAAAAAACAGGTTACATTAGCGGTCCTTATAGTTTGAGTTTTGTGTCACGTAACACATTCAACCTTAAATTTTAAATCTTGTTTCAAATAAAGACAATTGAAGATATCATTGTTCAATTTCAAAGACAAAGTTGTCAATTTGATAAACTATAAACTAATTTGACAAAAATAAATATCAAAAAAATATTTTTGAATCTTTTAAAATGATTTTTATAAAAATAAAATTATGAGAAATTAATAAGTTTTTTAGACATTTATTTAATTTTTTTTTACCAAATTACTTTTTATTATATATTTAGATGATAGTCATGTAATGAATAATTGTTTTTATTTTCATTAAATTAGTTTATATTTTTTCAAAAATCAAATATGACGACAACTTTTATATCATTAATCAATTAATTTAAAAAATCCAAAAACTAAAACCATTTCATATATTAAATATATCGCTTACACATTAAAAACCTAACAACCATTCATTACATGATCATCGTCTAGACATATAACAAAATTAATTTAGTAAAATAAATAAATAAATAAATATCTAAAAAAATTTATCCATTTTATATAATTTTATCTTTGGTGAGTAGAAATTACCCATAAAATTGAACAATAGCATCTTCAATTGTCCTTATTTGAAATAAGATTCAAACTTTAAGATCAAATGTGTCACAATTAAAAAATCAAAAACCGAAATGACACTGACTCCAAACTATAAGAATTGTTACTATAATTGGCCCTTAAAAAAATTAAAAAACCAATAAAAGAATAATAAATAAAAAAAACGCACCTAATGAGCCGTTGAAATTGAATTATGAACATTACATCACAATCAACTATAAGAAAATGTCACAATGTCACAAGATAACATGAACAAAATAAAAGTTCCCAAAGATCAGAAATCAGAAATGAAGAACTGAAATCTCATAGAACTATTTTAGAACATCAATTCTATTTTATAATCAACACAACCAAACATAGTTGGGATTTAGAATTCTATTAATTCTTTCTCCTTTTCCTTTCATTTCCATTTCCCTTTCCATTTCCCTTCCCAAATCCTCCAACCAAACACAGCGTAAATGAATATGGGGTGATAAAAATGTCTTATAAGGAAAATTATGACAAACATTGCACTTTAGGTGGATAGTTGGTCTTTCCAACATTTTCATGGGGTCAAACTTTCTCGGAAAAAATATCAAGAGATCAATAACAGACTAACCTACAATCTCAAATTTGAAATCTGTAGTGTTTGTTAGCTCACCAAAACTGCTGGGTAGCTCGTGGGGATTTGAAAAACCATACAAGCTTAGAAACCAAAGAAACCAAGCTCACTGGCTCTCTCCTTCTCAAATGTCTCGAAGTATTGATATATGATAGTGACTGCAAGCAGAATCCCAGTCCCTGAACCAATTGCTCCCATGAAATCTGCCAAAACAGTCAGGGCACCAATGCACATGGCCCCAAAGGCTGCTGCGGTGGGTATGTAGCGGTTTAATTCCTTCTGTAAATTTGATTCACGATGGCCCGGCATCACCATTTGTTGTTCCTGAGAATCAGCAGGGTGAATACATATAAAATAGAATAATACAAATATATTTCTCAACAAAGGTTTGATTTGCCTTGAGAGTATGTCACATTCATCAGAGAAAAACTTGGACATATATCATTCAACCCTTTTTGTTTTGATCAGCAAGAAGAAATTCATTAAAAAAAATGAGCAGTTACAAATAATTTGGTTCAAAAGAGAAGGCCGAGTTGATACTTTCAGCAAAATTTTCAAGAGGGGTCTACCTATTTTGTGTGGTCAACAATTTACATACAAAATACATTACATAAACCTATGAGATGAGATAATGGCATTGACTGCAAACACTATTATTAAGAGTAGTTTAGATTCAAGTAGACTGTTTTTATTTTAAAAAAAAAAAAAAAAAAACTTATTTCCAAATTTTAACTGGGCAGCATAACGCAATTACTGTATTACTTGAGATTGAGATTGCCAAATTAACAAACAACTGACAAGGTCCATCTCGCTTACACCAACTTGCAAAGAGCAAAACGTAAATCATATAAAAATCACACCTTGAGCAGCTTAGCCACATCTTTAGCAGAGGACCCAGATACTTCAATCCAAGTTTTTGAAAACAAAGCACACGCTGACAACATAAACACAAGATAAAATAGTGCGTGGAAAGGATTTGCTGCCATGTCCGCCAAGCTGCAAATCAGAGCTACCTTGGTCCATCAGTATCCTTTTCACGATGATCTCTCAGATTTGTAAGGTCACTACTAAGGCATTGCTATGGGGGTGGTGAATCCATAATAAGTTTTCATCAGAGAACATGATCCTCACTTAAGACTGGCGCTTTCTTTTTGCAAGGCCCTCAGACAAAGCCATTACCTTCTTCAAGTGTGCCGACCTCCTTATCTCCCCTCTAATCTGATTGGCCTTCCTTTTTGGAGGAATAGAATATATCATGTTAATGGTAGTCGAAGGTTGTACGTTCCTTCCTTGTCCGTGTGCTTTTCTTTGCGATGGGGAGAGTAGTCAATGTACGCGCGCAAATGACCACTCTATGCTAATTTCTCTAGGAATTGCTTCAGCTCTTTGTAATCTTTTGTGAGGTCTACGTAATCCTTGTGGTAGGAACACCGCAACCTTTGGTTCCAAAGAGATGGGTCTCAGACCATTTTCGGGGGCCACAAGAAGTGGAACTCATTATGAATCTTCATCATTGTTTGATATATCGGCTCTATTAAGGTGGTGACAATTGCTCAGAAGGCCTCTTTTCTTAGCTTAGGCTGATTGGCGATTGCATTAGACTCCTTTATTTTAACATCGAAAGTTTTCTTTTCTTCTTTCCTCAGGATCCTTGGTGGAAGTCGATTTGGCTTTGGTTTCACGGATCTTCGTAGGTCATCTTTGTAAAGTCTCGGTTCTAAAACCCAACTTAAACCCAATGGTATGGATGTCACCTCTTATTTTGGGCTTGTGATAGGTTATGTTGTTATTACCTTTATCTACTTCTTTTCCTTCATTGTTTATGGTTGGAATTTTTGTTATTGCCTTGTCAGTTTGAACTTCCATCAACAAACAGGCGGAATGAGTCACCGACGTAAATACTGCAGGGTTTGAGTTTCTCTTATTTCCTCTGTTCGGCTATCCCCAGTTGGGTTTCTTCTTGTTCACCTGGACATCGTATACCCTGGCTCAACGGAGCTCGATGTATGATGGCACCTAGTGTGAACTCGGCCACGAAGTCGGCCAAAACTTGGCCTTTGATTGCTGTTCTGGGTCCGAATTCCACATCATATTGGCCAAACACCACTGCCCATCTGACTATCCTGCCTGTCAAATCTCCTTGCTGCAACAGGAACTTCAAAGGATGCTCAGTTAACACCGCAATCTTATGGGCTTGAAAGTAATGATTCAGTTTTTTGGAGGCCATTACTAAAGCCAGTGTCAGTTTCTCCAAGGGTAAGTATCTGGTCTCTGTATCTGCTAGAGTTTTACTCACGTAGTAAACTACCCTCTATTCTCCCTTTTCTTCTCTGATTACCACGGCACTCACTACATGCTCTGAAACTGCCAAGTATAAGAACAACTCCTCTCCAGGTACTGAATTTGAGAGAACCGGGGCTGTAGCTAAGTATTTCTTCAAGTCGGCCAAGGTTGCTTCACACTCTTTTGTCCATAAGAAGTCTGTGGCTTTCTTCACTAAACTGAAGAAAGGTTTGCATTTGTCAGAACTTCTGCTTATGAATCTGTTTAGGGCTACAGCCCTTCCAGTCAACATCTGCACTTGTTTTGCCGACGTTGGGCTCTTCAATTCCAAGATGGCCTTGATTTGATCCGGACTTGCCTCAATGCCCTTTCTGGTGACCAAGTATCCCAGGAACTTCCCTGACCCAACTCCAAATGCGCACTTTGATGCATTGAGTCGGAGCCGAAATGTCCTTAGGATATCAAAGATTGTCTTTAGGTCGGCCAGATGATCCTCAGGTTCCTTGGTCTTCACGACCATGTCATCAATGTATACCTCTACTGTTTTGCCTATTAGATGTCTGAACATCTTAGTCACCAATCTCTGGTAAGTTCCTCCTGTATTTTTCAACCCAAAAGGCATCACTTTGTAGCAATGTAGCCCTTTTGGGGTGATAAATACAGTCTTCTCCTCATCGGGGGGGGGGGGTATATGGCTATTTGATGGTACTCCCTGTAAGCGTCTAGGAAGCTCATCCTACCATGCCCTAAAGTGGCATCCACCAATTGGTCGATCTTGGATAGTGGGAAACTGTCTTTGGGACAAGCCTTGTTCAGGCTGGTGAAGTCCACGCAGACTCTCCACTTCCCATTCTTTTTCTTCACAACAACCGTGTTTAATAGCCATGTTAGGTAGTTTACCTCTCGAATGGCTCTAGCCTCCAAAAGTTTATCCACTTCCTCTTCTACTGCCTCAACATGCATCAACATAGGCCTCCTTGCTCGCTGGATGACAGGTTTAGCCAACCTATTTACATTCAATTTATGGCAAGTGACCTCGGGGTCAATGCCAGGCATCTCATATGGTATCTAGGCAAACACCTCAAGGTTTGTTCTCAAGAATGCCTCTAATTCCTTTTCCTCTTCCTCGACCAAGCCTGAGCCGAGGAGGAAGAAGCACTCTTCATCCCCTTGCTGGACTAAGATCTTCTTCATGGCTTCCTCACTTTTCACAGCTGGATCTTTTACCTTCATGTCCTCATCTTCAATCTCCGCTGCTTCTGCTTTTCGTATGTTGCAGGTGGATTTCATTGCTGCCATAGAGTAATTCTTTGCTTGCACCTGATCCCCTCTGACCTCTTCAATTCCATGTTCTGTTGGAAACTGCAACAGCTGGTGCAATGTTGAAGGAACAGCCTCCATTGCATGTAGCCATGGCCTTTCCAGGATAGCATCGTAAGGGGAGGGGGTGTCAATTATTATGAACTCAATTTTTACCTTCTTGGTGCCAGCCTACACCTTCAAACTTATTGCTCCCAGGGGCCACGTCGGCATTCCATTGAACCCAACCATTGGACCATTGGATTGTTCCAAATCATCTTGGTAAAGGCCAAGCTCCTTGTAACACCTGACATACATGATGTCACAAGAGCTGCCTTGGTCGACTAGAATTCATTTTACCTGGCACTCTCTAACCTTGAGGGATATTACCAAGGCATCATTGTGTGGATGCTGAACCATCTCTAGGTCGCCTTCAGTAAAGGACACTATTGGTCCCTGGCACTCGTCTGTCCTAGGTTTTTTCTGCCAGACCTGATACACATGTTGCAAATGTTTTACGTTCTGAGTTTCCCCACGTATCTTGTTCTCATTCACCTTCGAGTGAATCACATTGATCACTCGAGGTCCGTCTGTCTGCGGTTGTGGTGCTGATGGGGGTGGTGTTGCTGGAGCCCGAGGCAGTCTCGCTTGTTCCTCCCTCGTCCTGGCCTCATCTACTAGGTCCCTTAAATGACCTTGTCTTACCAGGTCTTCCAGATGTGTTTTTAGGGCTCTGCACCCCTGAGTTAGATGTCCATCCTCATTATGGTAGGCGCAGTGCTTCCCCAGACTTCTTCCCATAAATTTGTCAAGAATTTTCTTTGGTGCTCTATAATAAGGCCGATTCCGGATTCTTTCCATGACTTTGCAGACCGGAATTAGGAATACGGTTGTGACTGCCTGTGCAGCCCTCAGTCCTGTCTCTTGCTTGTTGTATCCAGTGTTACCCCGGCCTCGCTTCGGCGAGCCATTTCTCTTCTCTCGTTTTGACACCTTTGTCCCCGGCGTGTCTTCCTCGGCTCTCACATACTTCTCTATCCTGGCCATAAGTTCTTCCATACTTTTTGGCAGTGTCTTTGCCAGCGATTTTCGAAGCAGACAATTATCATTCAAGCCGTTTTTAAAAGACACGACCGCCACTTCTTGGTTGCATCCTGGTATTCGATTGAATACTTCATAATACCTCTTGGCATAAGCCTTGAGGCTTTCATCCTCGCCTATTCTCAAAGCCATCAGGGAGTCCACCATCAACGACTGTAGTTTGTTTGTCACAAACCTGGCCACAAATATCTTGGTCAGGCTTTCCCAGCTTTTCACAATTCCTTTCGACAACTTGTGAAACCAGTCTGATGCAATTTCTCCAAAGGATAAGGGGAACACCTTGCAGAACAACGGCTCGTTCCCGATGTATAGTGCCATTGAGTTCAGGTACAAGCCGACGTGAAAGTTAGGGTCAGACTTACCGTCGTATATCTGGAATCTCGGTATGTAGAACATCTTTGGGGCCTCAAATTTGTCCAATTCTACCGAGAACGGCGTTCTCGGCTTGACCGGAGAGGTTACGTCGGCATCCTGTCGCTTCCTCTGAAGGTAATCTCTCAGATCCTCTTTGGTCCGTCCAGGAGCTCGGCTATCTACGGATTTTAGCCTCTTTGGCGCGCTACTCCCTGTGTCGTTATAGGTCCTCTTGGACCTCCCTCCATTGGTTGTGTCGAAACAAAGTTCCTTCCCTTAAATATGCCGATGTTCTTCGGGGTTAGCTTCTTTGGTACGATGTGTCCTCCGAGAATCTCCCTTCATTGACTCTCCTATCCCGACCTCCCTTAAAGGCCGGTGAGAGTGTTCCTTGGTCCTAGTGTGCTGGGGGACTGCAGGAACTGTTTTCTGCCCTACTTTATAGGCATCATTCTTGGCCACTGGAATCTGCGTGTCTTGTAACGGGAATGGTGGCTGCATGACGTTGTTCTGTATGATGAAATTGACGACCGATTGCAAGTCCACCAATTTATTCACCATTCCCTTCATCTTTCCATCCCTCCGCAGGCATCTATCTTTCTACACCTGGAGGTCATTCTCGTTATAATACCCGCATCGGTCTGACTTCTTTTGATACGTCGCCCTCCTAGTCGACGTCTTTCTCTCCGGGATTCTGATCCCGAGTTTCCTCGTTGCAGTTGTCCTCCTCTATGTTAGGATCAAAGTGTTTATCACTTCTAGTAGGGATGTCTTCCTCAATCTTCTCTTTCTACCTGTCATTGGCCATCTATTCTCCTTTCTTTCCCATAGACGGCGCCAAATTGTGTATGTTGTTTTCTGACCACACTGCCAAACAGGTACTCAGCTGGAGAACACCAACAGAATAAATCACACCCGAACAACTTGTCACAGAAAGAAAAGACTCTGACGGTGGTTCGTCCACCTGAGGGCACTCCGACGATCAAGTCAGTACTCAATCATTTCTCAAAGATAGTAAATAGTGCTTATACTCACTAGTCAGAATACAGAGGGTGTCTTACTTTTATAGTCAGCACTAACTTGATCCCTGTAGAAGCCTCGCTTCCCTTAAACTCTAGTCCAATGCTCATCCTGGACTCTCCAATAGATCAAGATAAACTCCCTAAGAGCTTTATCCTTATCCAGGCTGAAGTCCTTCTCCATTCTAGGACTCTTATAGCTTATCCGTTTATCTCAGATTCTGGCATCTCCGTAGATAACCTCGGCCTAACCGAGATCATCTCGACGTCATAACCAGGACACGTGGCACCTTGGCTGGCACTTCGGTGCCACCTTGGCCACATGTTGTTATTCACAAAATATGTCCCCACAGTACTATTAGCAAATGTAATGCTAGAGTAAGTTCAAAGAATAAAAGGTGTTTTGTTTTTGGCAAAAATATCTAGGTAGGATATAGGAATGAAATCAACGGTTAAAATTAATAATAAATAAATAAAAAAGTGAGGACGGGTTCTTGCGGGTGCAAGTTAAACCCGTAACCCACAAACATGTCATATTTCAAACTACATTCGCTCGCATTGTGTCTACAAAACCGCCCATTTGTATGCTAGTTAAGTGGATTTTGCGGATCGGATAAACCGTTGCCCACCCCTAATAAGACTTTGTTTGGCATGTACTAAAATAATACATATTATTTTAGCACATTATTTTATTTTGATCACATTATCTCTTATTTAACTCACATTATTTCTCTACCACATCACTTCATTCTCAATCCATATTTCACATTTTTCATAAAAAGTAAAAAAAAAAAAAATACTAATTTGGCACTTCCTGAACAATCCCTAAATAGTGTAAAGTATTGGTTCAAGACTACCAAATAACTTTTCAAATTAGAATGTCCAATTTCATTTGGGAAAAAAAACACTAATTTGGCACTTCCTAAACAACCCCTAAATAGTGTAAAGTATTGGTTCAAGACTACCAAATAACTTTTCAAATTAGAATGTCCAATTTCATTTGGGATGTGTAGACGTCCCCGAACGGCTCAAGGGGGAAATCCCGTTCTGTTCCTTTGGGCTCACTACAGTTCGGACTCAAAAGTCACGGTCCTGTATCTAATCTCGCAGAGTGCAATGCAAGACCGATGAATCACCAAAGAGTCCAAATCCGGAAAATCATTTTTGAAAACAGATTTTTTTTTTGAAAGAAATGCCAAACATGGACTGCTTTGCCAGATACAAAGTCACCACCTAAATATTTTATTTTGGAGAATTTAGGAAACCCTGACTCTTTTGCCTAAGGCCACGTGTCCGTCATCACCAAAGTTGCTTCAGCTCGGAAACTTGGGTACGATTGGGGAAGGTCACTTCGTGAGCACCCCCGCTCGCCCAATCAAAGATCGGCCTCTACTAACCATGATATCGAGTTTTGAAAACATTATGCATTCTTATTCCGGTTATTAGCCTAAATTTACTACGTGATGCGCACAGCATACAAGTATAGACTCGATTGCTCGAATTGGAACAAAACATTTCATGTTTGTTTTTTAAAGCGGTTTGCTACTCGCAAGTAGGCTTAAAATGCAGATTTTGCCACCCTCGGGTGGGCTTAGAAAAGATGGTTTTGCCACTAGCTAGTGGGCTTAAAACTCACAGTTAATGTATTATTCCAATTCAGATAACCCAACCTTCACCCACAGGCATTCAGGCAGTTATATCACATAAGCAGTTAGCCTCATGATAAGCATGCTATCATGGCAGTCACTCACATGCATGCAAGGATGTTAAAGCATAAAACTTACCGAGTACTCCAAGCCAAAACAAAAGCTATGTTAGAAATCCATGCATGATCCTAACTATGTTGAAATGCCTAATGCAACACATGCAGGAATGCAACTACAATAGGCTCGATTATTCTAAAGATGGCATGTGAAATGTTACAACTAACAAGTATTCAACTCGGAATTGTAATACAATGCAGTTAGTATGATGCGCCGAGCCCGGTGCATGCAGGACAGATAAATGAATGCAAACATGTGAGCATAAGTATGCTAATTGAAACATGCCCTAATCTAACCATCATAAGCTGATAAATAAAAGGGAGAAAGACGTGGGGTTGGAAGACATATATCACACACACGCACACTTATTACAGTTATGCCCTCGCTCAGAGGGTCCGAATAAATAATACACAACCAAAATGGATAACGAATCATTACACAACACTAATTACTTAAAAAATGAACTAGGTAAACAAAGTAAGCTAGCATGCTATGCTACATGCAATGGACTGCCTCGGCTCTGTTTGGAATGATGGAGGATATATGCATGCTCAAGTTGCCTTGTTGGGAAATTCCATCGCGATGCCTCGCCTCGCCCTTGTTTGCAATTGATCTCAGAACTTTGCACAAAGCTCCAGAAGGCTGAAACTCCACCTTGGGAAGGCCACCGACCAGTTATCAGCATGGGAGAGCACCCACCGACCACCTTTTGTGGGAGAAACCCAAATGGGTGGTCGGCCTGCCAGAAAAGCTGGTCGGCCGACCACTTTCTGCCCTTAGATTTGGGTTTTTTCTGCAACAAAGGCATGGGAGAGGAAAGGGAATGTATTTTCTAAACATGTGTGCACGACTACTCTCCCCGTCATTGTTCAAGCTCTAGGGAGTGTAGACCTCGATCCTCGTGCCACCAATCACGCATCTTGATGCATGATGGCCGAGGAATCGAATTGCACAACTCGGTATGAAATGAATGCACAAATGAACACGTAAAGCCAACAACTCCATCATGGTTGATCCGGAGTGTCGACGACCGGGAATTGAGGCACGTTTTGTCACTTGGAGTACGAAATGTCCCTCGTTTTCCGTGTTTAGACTAAACCCTACTCCAAACACAATACAATATGCATGATATGCATGAATGCAATTCTAACATGCAATCCTAGATGCAATGCTACTGAATGACGCAAACATGCAGGGGATGAAAATGCAAACATGCACCTAGCATATACAATGCTAACACTTACAACACTACATGGCATGCATAATGCTCATGAACTATGGCATACTCAATGCGACTAACAACCTAGCATACACAATGCGAGGAATGACATGGCATACTCAATGCACGTGACATAACATGGCATGCACAATGCACCTAACAACCTAGCATACGCAATGCAAAGGCCAAACATGCAACAACATGAACTAAATGGCATACTCGATGCAAGATGGACTTACACCAATATGAGTGGACCTCAGCCACACCCACATCAGTGGCCATATGATGGAAATGAGACAACCGAAACGCATGCAAATATGCACGATGCAAGGGACCGATCCTGAGGCATCAAATGTCACTCTACCAAAGCATGGTAAAGGATGAAACATGGCATAAAATGACACATGATACAGCTCTGAAATGGCATAAAATATGGTCCCGAAACATGCAAATATGGCACACAATGCAAGCTAGGGGGCCCGGGTACTGAAACTAGTGAAGTGCGTTACACTAGAGGTATCCAAAGCAATGCACCAAAGGCAAAACCAACCCCAAAAAGACCCTAGGCAGGTCTGAAACAGTGGGGAAATGGCCTAAAATGATGGCTCGGAATGCAACGAAATGGAGCTCATTCAATGGTCCAAAAACAAGGCATACAAGTCCGACTCTCAAACACATTTAAAGAGTACAAAACATGGCAATATGGCATTCAAACAAGCTCTGAAATATGATATATAATGGACCCAAAACATGAACACCCCTCAGTATATGCATGTAATGAGCCTCAAAACTCAAAATTAAGCATGGGTATTGAACTACAAGCATGCAAAACAAACATCATTCGACCACAAGACCCAAAAACAGAGCTAGGTCAGTCTAAAATATGCACAAAATCAGTTTAAGGCAAGGCCAAAAAGAGCTAAAATCAAGAGTCAACAAAGCAGAGGGTAGCTGGCTCACACTCATTGAGACAAAACAGAGGGTAGCTGGCCGACCAGTTCAAGTGGTCGGCCGACCAGGTGTCAAAGGGTTCAAGCTCCAAAGCTGGTCGTCCATGAAGCCCATGAAGTTAGCTTTCCAATGCCGCAAACCTTGCATTAAAATTCCTCTTGTGCAAAAAGTTATGCCTGTTTTGGTAAAGTCGCGCAGATTCGGTCCAACCGGATTGATGCCCTACTTCAACCAACCATATCTCCCCCATCCGGACTCGGCCTTAGGAGATTCTTGAGTACAAAATGAAGCCCCAGAAGTCTTCTTTCCAACGATGGTGGCCTCATAGCTTAACTCCAAGTATGCAAATGAATAAGCCCGACTTAGCGAGGACCACTCGACTTTTTCTCTCCTTCCTGGATTCATGCCGAACCACTTTTGACCACCTAAGTGGTCGGCCATCTGATTTTCTGGTCTTCCATGTGGCCACATTGAAGCCCCAGAAGTTAGCTTTCCAATGGCACCAACCTTACATCAAAATTCCTCCTGTGCAAAGAGTTATGCCCGTTTCGGTGAAACCGCGCAGTTTCGGTCCTACCTGGATTCATGCCGAACTTCTCCCAAACTAGTTTTCCTCCATTTTCTCCTCTTTTCTTCAACTCCAAACCCCTAGACAAGGTGTTTTGAAAGATTTTTCAAAGATTTCATCTTTCTTTCATTCATTTCCACTTCGTCCTTGCTCGGTTTACCGAAAAGCGCAACATTTGACAAAATGCGAGCCTCGGAACATCGTAAAAATTTTATTTCAAAAATGTTTTGAAAGATAGGGTTTTAAGGTCTAAAATCTTTTGATCAAGATTGTTTTGGTCCAAAAATGGGTATGAAGTTGAGATTTGACTCTCTCCTTGCCAAAGAAACTGAACATTTTCCCTGCGCACATTTCTCCACCATGTAAACCATCAATCGCGTCCAAATCTTAAGGGCGGTCAAAAATAGAGTATTTACAGGATGTGAGTTGACTTTTTAGATTTTTGACTATTTTAGTCCGGGCCTAAAAAGTCTCGTTTGGAATCGATTTTTTTTTTTTACTTTTGTGAGAGAAAAAATGAAATGATTATAGTTTGGATGTGACATTTTGTCTTATTGGGCTAAAAAGCCTATTTTATCTTTTAGCCAAAAAGCCCCATTTTAACTTATGCCAAATGAAGGCTAAGAGTGTTTTGGGATGTTCTAAATAAGTACACTTTTGACTTTTTATTAAAAAAAATGTGTAGAAAATGAGAAAAAATGGTCAGAAAAGTAGAGAAGAGATGTTGATAGATGTTAATTGATGTGACCCAAATAAGTATATGTAAGTAAAAGAAGTGTACTTTTTTAGTTTACCCAAACACCTACTAAGGTTAATAGACATTATGAATGAAAAATGCTTGAGATATCTAATTTATTATTTTTAAAAATCATTTCTAATCATGTGTTTGGCAAGTATTAAATTTTGATTTTTCAAATATTTAATCATGTATGATCTAATTTTAATATCACATCATTAAAAATCATTTAAGAATAATAAATTAAAGAATGGAACATTATCCAAGTTATACACACAACATATAAACATATATTTGATTCGTTTGAATGTACCATCCACAATTATGAATCAATAAAATACCGTATATTATTTACATGTTCTATCAATGTGTGAATAAATTTATTTTCTTTGTAAAGTGTAACAGTTTTAGTGAGTTATTATATTCATTTTTCAGTAAGTTAAAATAGTGTATAAACGTATTTATAACTTTCAAGCCATTGCAGTCGCAATTTGGGAAGAACAACTAATCTATTGAATCATCCCTTATGTGCCATTATCCAACTATGAAACATTTCTCATGATCTTTTTCAGTCAACCCATGGTTTGTTTCGGTGAAAAATATGTTTCATAGGAATGTTTTTTGCCAAAAAATATTTTTCGCAAAAATCGTTTCTTACGTTTGATTGTATTTTTGAACTTAATGTTCTAATAGTTGCTTTAGTAGTGATAGTGGTGATAGCGACAAAGTAGAAGTGGAGGTGGAGGTGGAGGTATCAAGGTGGTGTAGTGGGACAAAGGTAATAGTGGTAGCAGCGACAGAAGTGGTGGTGGTGGTGGTGGTGGTGGTGGTGGTGGTGGTAATAGGGTGGAGGTGGTAGTGGTAGTGGTTGTAGGGGGTGGAGGTGGTGGTGGCAACTGTGGTTGTGGGGGGGTGGAGGTGATAGTAGTGACACTAATGTGGTATCATTGATAAAAGTTTGGTTTGAAATACATTTTCAGCCTTTTAAACGTGAAAAATATTTTGTACCTAAATAGGCTTATTTTCGGTTGATTGTAGAAAACAATTTCTGTTAACATTTGTTTTCTGTTGTACTAAACACCAAAAAATATAAAAAAAAAATATTTTCCCACAGAGATGTAGAGTAAGAATTACAACTTGAGTTTGTCAGGTTTAGAGGTTACTCAAGCATAGCTTCAATTGTGTTAAAAGTTGTCTAAACTCACCCAAATTTAAATTGCAACTTGAATCTGTCTATCCAAATCCAAACTAATTTGAACTCATGCTAGGACTGATTTTATTATTTATTTATTTTTTCAACCAAAGCTGATTAATTTATTAAAATTAGACCTTATTAATATATTTTTTGATAAAATTATTAATAATATCACAATAAATAATTTATATAACGAAAAGAGACCAAGGAGAGATGAGAATCGAAACCGATACTTAGAAGAATAAATAATAAAAAAAAAGATTTTGTACTGTATTGTATCACTTGTGAATATGATATGTAGTAAATATGGATAATAGTCCAGATAATTTTAACATAAATCAGAATTTATGTGTATTTAATACATGTAGATTTAGGCTTCAAGCTGCTCAATGTCTCTCTATTCCAGCCCAGTTCAAATTTTTATAAATCTAAATTGTGCCCTAGCCCACACCGAATTCAAAAGTATTGTCCAAACCTTAAAAAGTTTCGGGCTGGGCTCAAGTTAATGGTGGGCGGAGCTTGTGTAGCTTACTAAATGATTAAAAAAAAAAAAAGACAGATTATATTAACGGTCCCTATAGTTTAAGTTTTGTGTCACGTAACACATTTGACCTTAAATTTTAAATCGTCAATTGAAAATAACATTGTTCAATTTCAAAAACAAAGTTGTCAATTTAATAAAATACAAACTAATTTGACAAAAAAAAAAATTTGAATCTTTTAAAATGATTTTTATCCACTAAAAATAAAATTATGAGAAATTAATAAATTTTTTAGACATTTATTTAAAAAAAGAAATTACCAAATTACTTTTTATTATATGTTTAGATGATAATCATGTAATAAATAATTGTTTTTATTTTCAAATTAGTTTATATTTTTTTTAAAATCAAATATGACGACAACTTTAATATCATTATTAAGCCAATCAATTAATTTAAAAAATCCAAAACTAAAACCATTTCATACATTAAATATATCGATTACATATTAAAAACCTAACAACCATTCATTACATGATCATCATCTAAACATATAACAAAATTAATTTAGTAAAATAAATAAATAAATAAATATCTAAAAAATTTATCAATTTTACATAATTTTATCTTTAATTAGTAAAAATTACCCATAAAATTGAACAATTGCATCTTTAATTGTCCTTATTTGAAATAAGATTCAAAATTCAAGATCAAATATGTCACAATGAAAAAACTAACCCCAAACTATAAGAACTGTTACTGTAATTGGCCCTTAAAAAAAATTAAAAAACCAATAAAAGAATAATAAATAAAAGAAACACACCTAATGAGCCGTTGAAATTGAATTATGAACATTACATCACAATCAACTATAAGAGAATGTCACAATGTCACAAGATAACATGGACAAAATAAAAGTCCCCAAAGATCAGTAATCAGAAATGAAGAACTGAAATCTCATAGAACTAAATGATTATGGGGTGATAAAAATGTCTTACAAGGAAAATTATGACAAACATTGCACTTTAGGTGAGTAGTTGGTCTTTCCAACATTTTCATGGGGTCAAACTTTCTCGGAAAAAATATCAAGAGATCAATAACAGACTAACCTACAATCTCAAATTTGAAATCTGTAGTGTTTGTTAGCTCACCAAAACTGCTGGGTAGCTCGTGCGGATTTGAAAAACCATACGAGCTTAGAAACCAAAGAAACCAAGCTCACTGGCTCTCTCCTTCTCAAATGTCTCGAAGTATTGATATATGATAGTGACTGCAAGCAGAATCCCGGTCCCTGAACCAATTGCTCCCATGAAATCTGCCAAAACAGTCAGGGCACCAATGCACATGCCCCCAAAGGCTGCTGCGGTGGGTATGTAGCGGTTTAATTCCTTCTGTAAATTTGATTCACGATGGCCCGGCATCACCATTTGTTGTTCCTGAGAATCAGCAGGGTGAATACATATAAAATAGAATAATACAAATATATTTCTCAACAAAGGTATGATTTGCCTTGAGAGTATGTCACATTCATCACAGAAAAACTTGGACATATATATGATTCAACCCTGTTTGTTTTGATCAGCAAGAAGAAATTCATTAAAAAAAATGAGCAATTACAAATAATTTGGTTCAAAAGAGAAGGCCGAGTTGATACTTTCAGCAAAATTTTCAAGAGGGATCTACCTATTTTGTGTAATCAACAATTTACATACAAAATACATTACATAAACCTATGAGATGAGATAATGGCATTGACTGCAAACACTATTATTAAGAGTAGTTTAGATTCAAGTAGAATGTTTTTATTTAAAAAAAAAAAAAAACTTATTTCCAAATTTTAACTGGGCAGCATAACGCAATTACTGTATTATGGCAATTTGAAACCGGCCCGACGGGAATCCCCGACCCCGATTTGAGCGGTTCTTCCCCGAAAAATACCCCCGACGGGGAGAAGACGGTATTTGAAAATCAATCCCCGATCTGTTTCGAGCAGGGGACGGTGATCAGTGTTCAAGCCCCGGCCCGACCCCGGCTCCATCCCCGAATTTCCCCAAAATTAAATTACTTTTACACCCCTTATATATATATATAATAGACCAAACCCCCTCACACACAATACAAACAACCCGTGCATGGTCACTCTCACTCTCACTCTCTCGTCTCATTCTTCTCTCTCACTGCCTCTTAACTCTCGTTCTTCTCTCTCTCTCAACTCTCTCTCTCACTCTCACTCTCACTCTCGCCTCTCGTTCTTCTTGTGCTTCTCTCTCTCTCACTCTCACTCTCACAGCCACCGTCGATCTCACTCTCACTCTCACTCTCAACCCTCTCACTCTCACTCAACTCTCTCACTCTCTCTTACAGTCGCCTCTTGTTCTTCTCTCTCTCACTCTCATAGCCACCCTCGATCTTGCCACAGCCAGCCACCCTCGATCATATCTGTTAGATCTATACTCAGATCTGTTCTCTCTCTCTCTCTGTGATCTGTATTGTTGAAACATTTTTTTTTTCAGATTATTTTTTTTAATTTAAATCTGTTGATGATGATTAAAACATATATATATATATATATTTTTTAAGATTTTTTTTTTAAAATTTAAATCTGTTGTTGGTGATGAAAACATATATATATATATATATATTTTTTAGATTATTTTTTTTTTAATTTAAATCTGTTGATGATGATTGTTGGTTTCTCAGATCTGTTATATTGATTTGTTGTTCTTGAACAAAATTAAAAAAAAAAAACTCGGAGATTGTTCGGGTGGGGGAAACCTGATCCCTGTTAGGGGACAGTGACCCGGGGGGGGGGGGTGATGGGTTCCCCGCCGGAAATCGGGGACGGGGATTTTGTAACCTTCGGGGATCGGGGACGGGGAGTGTGGTGCCTGGCCCCAGCCCCGGCCCGGCCCATTGCCATTCCTAATTACTTGAGATTGAGATAGCCAAATTAACAAACAACTAACAAGGTCCATCTTGCTTACACCAACTTGCAAAGAGCAAAACGGAAATCATATAAAAATCACACCTTGAGCTGCTTAGCCACATCTTTAGCAGAGGACCCAGATACTTCAATCCAAGTTTTTGAAAACAAAGCACATGCTGACAACATAAACACAAGATAAAATAGTGCGTGGAAAGGATTTGCTGCCATGTCCGCCAAGCTGCAAATCAGAGATTAACATTATTTGTTAGTATAGCTAATGTAACTATATAAATACTTTACACTGAGAGGTATGCAAGCTATGACATAGCAAAAGATGAGAGAGAGAGAGAGAGAGAGATCAACCTTGATGGTGCAGTAATATAATATGCAATACCACCAACAGGGACGGATTGACCAGAATATTCAGATTCCTTCCACTTGCCCAACAGGTTCACAAGGAAATTCCCACTGTATCTCCTGTACAGCAACTGCACAGACCAAAAATTAGATCACATGAGAATCTACTTCTCTGACACACAAACTTATTCTGTATCCGTGCTAATAAGTCGGTTCAAAATTTTGAAATTAACAAAACTGTTCTATATTTGTGTTAAAGGGTGGGCTTGAACCTTTGGTCTTATATTTGATTATCCGAATACTAGAGCAAAACAAAAGACACCAACTTCTGCATACACCAGTGAAAAGTTGCAGTACCTGGGAAATGAAGTAAAGATTGGAGACAAGTGCAGACTGCAGAATGATGGGCATATTGGAGGTGTAGAACAGCTTGATTGGATATGAGCCCTGCTGTCCTCGAGCATTCTTTGACCTCACAGGCAAAACCACACGGAACCCTTGGAAGTAGATAACAATAAGGAAGACCAAGACGGTAGCAAGCAAGTTTGTTACGTTTGGAAGGTTCTGCCGGTAGAATGCCTCACGCAGTGCACGAACCTTGTCTGTTCGAGTTATCAGTAAATGAAACAAAGCAATAACGGCACCTTCAAATTCAGCTCCACGCCCACTATTAATTGTGGTGGGACTAAATGCTTTCCAAATAATGTTCTCACTGCAGAGAAATCACAGAAATCTCAAGTAACAAATTTTTTTTTGGATGCAACTTAAATAATAATATTCAAAACCCATAATTGCCGGTAAAGCCAACAAAAGGTACAGAAGCTCACCAGATGTTAGTTGCTATGAAAAGGGATATTCCCGAGCCAAGACCATATCCTTTTTGAAGAAGTTCATCTAAACATATCACAATGATACCAGCAAAGCAGAGTTGAATGATAATAAGAATGGCATTTCCAACTCCAAGCTGTCCAACACTTCCATACATCCCAGAGAGAACGTATGCAACTGCCTCCCCAACAGCTATAAGAATGCCCAACAACTTCTGCGCACCATTTCTGAAATGGAAAAATAATCATCATGTGGAACATAAATGAAACAAGCAGCACAAGTATGTTGCAGTTAAAAAAACATAGAAATCCACCTTAACCCATAAAAATCATGGCACATTCAAGCAATCGTAAGGCATGAGCATTCCTCATACAATGGTCATTCCAAGTTCAAACACAACAGCAATTAAAAAAGAGCACACATACTTATATTTAGAGGGAACTTTTACTTTCCTTTTTTGATGTTGGATAAATAGAGCTTTTTACCAAATTTTAATTGGGTAAAATAAAATTTATGTCAATTAAATTTAAAAATCATATGCCGATCAGCAGTGCGAAAACTAAATTCTTCCTCCCAAATATCATCAGAGGTGAGGTAAATTGATTAATGCAAAAGGTAGTCATATCATAGCACAAAGCTAAAGAGAGCATAGCCTCATAAAATACTCACAAGAGGGCACGATCCTCCCGTACATTATTGTCCACTTCAATGATCTTGGATCCAGCCAAGAGTTGCATAACCAGTCCAGATGTCACAATGGGGGTGATCCCCAGCTCCATGACAGTCCCACGATTTGAGGCAAGAATAACACGCATCCAATAGAATGGATCTGCACCTGTTGTAGAGTGTATGCCATACAGAGGGAGCTGACTGCATACCAGAAAAATAAAGAGAGAGATCACAGTGTATATAACCTTCTCTCTAAATGGAACCTTCCTGTCGGCAGACTGAACTTCAGGCAGAAATGAAAGGAATGGTCGGACAAGATGCAGCACTCTAAACCCACCTCCCATCTTGTTTAGTACAAACCAAACCAACCCAACCTGCATTGGGAATTCAAAGTAAAGCATGGCATCAACAACTGAGTATACATGTCAACAATTACATCAATGATTTAAACTCAATACTGCAAAGGTTTTTGCTTTTTTTTTTTTTTTTTTTTTAGAATTTAATTAGGGAAAATGAGGGGGAAAATGAAGTTCAAACCATAAGGCCTCTCAATCCTAGGGTTAACAGTTATGAGTTATGACTGGATCCATGAAACACAGCAAATAATATAATCAAGGTTAAATTAAAGAGACAAATTATTAGAAACGGTAAGACTCAAAAGTCGTATGTATACATGCACAAAAACAAACAGCCATTAAAATTTCCAATATATTAAGAGAGAAAAAAATATGGCATTGCACTTGTGTGTTAAGGGTTTATTAAGTTGCATTTAACTATAACGGAAACTTAAATACAAAGGGATCAAAAGCACCGGAAAAGTCTTTTTTCTTTCCATGTCAAAGGTTCTAATCCTCCTATCCAACACATTTTAGTCTTAACAGTTAATAATCACAGTAGGCTAGTCCCCTCTCCCCCTCCGGCCTAGAAAAATAATCATACTAACCCTCCGTTTGTTTCAACATAAAACATTTTCTAAGGGAAAACATTTTTTATGTAAATTTTTTTTTAAAATGTTTTCCAGAGAATAATTTTCTATGTTCGGTCGCAGTAGTAGTGGGATGAAGGTGGAGGTGTGGTGGAGGTGTGGTGGAGGCGATGATGGCTGTGGTAATGTGGTGACATTAGTAAGACACAAAAAAAAAAATTCTGGCTTTCAAAAGTGGAGCGTAATAATACAATAATCATTTACAAGTAGTAATATAGTCTTTGGGGTCAATCATTTTCATGGATCAATATCAGACAAATAAAAAACTGAAATCATATTAGAACCAGATTGAACGTGAAGTCAACCCTCAAATCTCAGTTAGTTCGCACCAAATACCTAAGAATCCTTCAGGAGTCCAAACACTAGTTCGAAAAGTTTATGACTTTAATCATTAAAATTTATAAAGTTTATCATAAATCTTAAAAAAAAAAAAAAAAAATTCCCAAATACACTATTTTTTATTTCCCAAAAAAATAAAAAAAACAAAACAAAACAAAACAAAAAGAGAAAAAAGTCAAACAAATGCCCAAACATACACCTCCACACTCGCACAGATCTAGGTATAGACACCTAAAATCCAAAATTCAGTTTTTGCCTCATTCATTCAATTTTCCCAGCAACCAAACAAGAAATGAATAAGAGGGATACTCATCACATCAAAACCAAGGTCAAGGAAGCTTAATTTTTTTTTTCCAGGATTGCAAAATTACAGATCTGTAAATCTATGAATCAATGAAAAACTAAGAATAGGATTCAGAAACTAACCGTTTGAATTTGAATATCTGAAACCCTACTCAGAGTTGGGTCCCTGGAGATAGATTGATTCTTCTGAGGCGCTTTTGACAATTGCGTATTGTGGATTTTGCTTTTAAATCTGAGGGAAAAAAAAAATCAGAAAGCGACTGAGAAATTAGGGTCTATATCTGGAGGTGTCGACGTGCCGCTTTCGTCCAACAATTGTGTGCCATGCCAGTTGGTACTTGGCACGTGTGAGCGATGATGTTTTTTTGAAATGTAGGTGTTGTTTGAGAAGTTTGTTATTATAGTTGATTATTTAGCTTTTTAATTATTCTAGTTAAAAAAATTGGGTGTTAGGAAGTTAGTTGTTGTTGTAGTTGTTTCTTCTTTTTTTTTTTAGGTTAAATTGATAGTTATACGAGAAAAAATGAAATGGTTATAAATTAGATATAACATTTTATCTTATTTGTTATTTTAAATTATTTTATTTTTTAATAAATTATTTTAACCCAATCTTCTTTTCAAACAAGACCTTAATCAACTTAATCATGTTTGAGAACAAAAAATAAGTTACAATTTTTTAAAAAAAAATTATCAAAATATATATATATATTTTTTTTTTTGGGAAATGACCCATAAATCCTAAAAGGTGGAATTGTAATCTATCAGTCCCATATTTAATTTTGTACACCGAAAGGTCCCATTATTTGGGGGTGGACAGTTTTGCCCATGAACGTACTGTTCTTGATTTGGTGATATTATGTTTGAATGATGTGGGTGTATGTAACGTTAGGGGAAAGATTTTTTTTGGCTTTAATAGTGTATGTAGGGGAATCCACGTTATTTATGACTAACACGTTGGTGGCCTGCATAATTTTTAAAGCCCACATTTGAACACAACCCATCATTTTGCAAAAACCATACTTTGGTGGACCACATCAAGTTGGTAAAACATCAACTTCATGAACCACATTTGGATGGCCCACTTCATAACGCAAGCCCAATCTCTGAAGCTCCACATTACGAACAGTCTTTGAAGATTGAGGCCTTGATTTAGAAGTGTGTTCTACCGTAACTGAGGAACAGGGTTTGGAAACGGAATTGTTGTTTCCAAAACCAAAGGATCGTGTTGTCTTCGTAATCCGCGTAACCAGATCCCACATTTAACGGTGTAGATATTTGGTAGAACTGATTCCGATTGAGTGATTTACGCCAGTGAATACCCCAAAATCCCCCCAAATCCAAAACGCGAAACAAACCCCTAAATTGTTGTGGGTAGATTTGTTTTCTTTGGTAGGGTTTATAAGTTGTAGATATTTACTAGTATTTAAGTGTGGCCGTCATGGTTGCAACAACTGTGATACACTGCGTTGTGCTTGTAAGGATCCCACAAACGATGAGGACTCCGCGAAACAGTAAGTTTTCTCTATTCTGAAATGCGTTTTGTGAAATAAGTATTGTGTTTGTGTGTGTTGTGATGTCATATCTTGTTTGTTTTTGTTTTGGGGGTACTAATGGTGCGATGTTGGGATGTGGTTTGATAATGTGTTTTGGGGAAAAAGTGTTCTGAAATTTATTTTGTGAAATCAGTGTGCACAACCATAGTTGGGATGTTATGTTTATGTTTGAGTTTGTTTTTTGGGATACTGTTAGGGCGATATTCTGATGTGGATTCTGAATGTGTGACCGTTGAACGAGAGTGGCCAACATTTTCGATAACTGTGGGGGGTGGGTGATTGGTGGCATTGGAAACATTGGGGGAGAGAAAGCTTTGCGTTTTATTTGGGGTGATTGTTTTGTTGGTTCTAGAGTGTGGTACAAACTTTGTGATTGTGTACATTGGAGTGTTTTGTTCGACGAGTGTTTTTTGGGCTGGGTTGGTATTTGTTTTAATGATTGTTTGGCTGTGGTGTTGGTGTGGTGGTTGTATTTTTGGGTGTAACGTATCTGTTGTATTGTTACATGGTTGGGGGTGTAAGGAAACAATGGTGGTTGGTGTGTAATGTTTGTTAGTATGATCGTGACGAGCTCTGTGAATGTTGGACATGGTGTGGGTATGTGGTGAATATGTTGTGGGCAAGGGGAGTTTGTAGTTGTAATATTTTCCAAAAAATTGGGTGTATAACATTCGCAGGTTGTTGTAGTTGTGTATGTACGTTATTTTGATTATTGTTTTTTATGCATTTTGATGTTGGAATATGATGATTGTTCAAGATTGTTGTTTTTTTATGCATTTTGATGTTGGAGTATGAATGGGATCCTTCGGATCACTTTACCAAAAAAACAGGACTTGGACGTGTATTAATTTAAAAAAAAAAAGACCTGGTAGACTACAACTCTCCAAAATGGGAGTTTCTAATAATTTTCCCTTATTTATATTGAATTTTATTTTCTATTTGGCTGTTAATTATGAATCTGGAAGTTTACTTAAGAAAATATTTATATGGGATTTGACTCCCTAAATTACAATTGCCAAACATAAAGAATAGAAATATTTAAATTATCCAAAAAATCTAACATTTAAATATGAGATCGCTTGCATTTGCTTAAACTTTGAATTTGCATAAAAAGACATTTAAAAAAAGAAGAAAGTTGTGGTTTAGTTCTCAAAATAAATGAGTTCCTAAAAATTAATTTAACCATAAGTTATTTTAACATAACAATTATAGCGATTTCGGTTTTTTCCTGTCATTTATCGTATTCCGGACTCGGGTTCCGTGGTTGTATGTCGTTGTCTATACCTTATTTCCATCATTTACTCTTTGAATTTGAATTTGGAATGTCTTGGGCGTGTTTAAAACAGGTTGGTTGCTAATTGGTCTAGAATCTTGTTGCCTAGAATTTTGGTATTCCGTTCGAGCGGGTCCTTTTGCGCTCGAGCGTTGCAATCTTTCAGTACCTTGTGCTTCTGCAAAAATACTGGAGAGGTGTTTGTAAACGTCCCCGAACGTCCCGGGAATGAATCCCGTTTTGTTCTTTAGGGCTTACTACAGTTCAGGACTCAATGTCACAGTCCTGTATCTAATCTCACAGAGTGTAATGCAAAACCGATGAATCATCAAAGAGTCCAAATCCGACAAATCGTTTTTGAAAACAGATTTTTTGAAAGAAGTGTCAAACATGGACTGCTTTGCCAAATACAGAGTCGCCACCTAAATATTTTATTTTGGAGGGAATTTAGGAAACCTTGACTCGTTGCCTAAGGCCACGTGTCCGTCATCACCAAAGTTGCCTCGGCTCGGGAACTTGGGTACGATTGGGGAAGGTCACTTCGTGAGCACCCCCATTCGCCCGATCAAAGATCGGCCTCTACTAACCATGATATCGAGTTTTAAAAACAATATGAGCTCTTATTCCGGTTATTAGCCTAGAATTACTATGTGATACGCAGAGCAAAACAAATATAGACTAGATTGCCTAAGTTGGAACAAAGCATCGCATATCCATTTGTTTCGAAAATGGATTGAAGTTTGCTACTCGCAAGTAGGCTAAAACACGGGTTTCGACGAATTATTCCAACTCAAACAACCCAACCTTCACCCACAAACATTCAGGCAGGTATATCACATAAGCACATAGCCTCATGGTAAGCATGCTATCATGGCAGTCACTCACACACATGCAAGGATGCTAAAGCATAAATACTTACCGAGTACTCCAAGCCAAAACAGAAACTAGTTAGTAATGAATGCATGATCCTAGTTCATGTTAACATGGCTAATGCAACACATGCAAAAATGCAACTAGGATGGGCTCGGCTATTCTAAACATGGCATATGAAATGCAACAGATAACATGTATTTAACTTTGGAATTGAAATACAATGCAGTTAGCATGATGCGCCGAGCCCGGTGTATGCAATACAGATGAATGATGCAAACATGTGAGCGTAAGTATGCTAATTGAAACATGCCCTAAACTAACCATCAAAAACTAGTAAATAAAAGGGAGAAAGACGTGGGGTTGGAAGACATACATCACACACACACACACTTATTACACAATTGTGCCCTCTCTCGGAGGGTCCGAATAAATATTACACAACCAAAATGGATAATAACTCACAGCTAATTATTACACAATTCTAGCTAATTAACAAATCAACTAAGTAAGCAATAAACTAGCATGCAAACTATGTAGAATGGACTGCCTCGACTCTGTTTTGGATGACAACGGATGCATGCATGCTCGAGTCACCTTGCCGAGAAATCCATCGCGATGCCCCGACTCGCCTTTGTTTGCAATTGAACTCAGAAACTTGCACAAAGTTCCAGAAGGCTGAAACTCCACCCTGGGAAGCTGTGGGAAGGTTGCCGACCAGCCCTTGGCCTTGGAGACCACCTGCCGACCACCTTTTGTGGTGGAGACCAAAAGAGGTGGTCGACGTGCCAGAAAAGCTGGTCGGCCGACCAGTTTCTGCCTCCTGTTCTTAGTTTTCTGCAACACAAAGCAAGAGAGAGGCATAGCAAGGTATTTTCAACAAATGTGTGTATGACCACTCTCTCCATCATTGCACAAGCTCCAGGGAGTGTAGTCCTCGATCCTCGTGCCATCCATCACATATCCCGATGCATGATGGCCGAGGAGTCAGATTGCACGACTTGATGTAAAATGAATGCACAAATGAACACAATAAGGCCTAAACTCCATCAATGGTAATCCGGAGTGTCGGCGACAGAGAATCGAGGCACATTTTGTCACTTGGAGTACGAAACATCCCTCGTTTCTCGTGTTTGGACTAAACCCTATTCCAAACACAATGCAATATACATGGAATGGCATGGCATGCAAAGACAATGCAATAACTAGCATGTAATCCTAAACGAAATGCAAATAAGACATGCAAACATGCAAGGAAAGACATGCAAAGGTGCAACTAGTATACGCAATGCTATGAACTACAAATGGCATACTCAATGCACATGACGCTATATGGCATACACAACGCACATATGACGATGGACATACACAAAGGCATACACAATACGACGATCAAGCACGTGACAACATGGACATGGCATACATAATGCGAGATGGACTTAAACTAAAATGAATGGGCCTCAGCTACACTCAAATTAGTGGCCAAACATTGTGGAATGAAAGGTAGGAACACTCATGCAATCATGCCCGATGCAACGGACCGAACCTAAGGCATCAAATGCCACTCTACCAAAGCATGGAAAGGGATGAAATATGGCCTACAATCATACATTTCCTGCTCTGAAATGATATGCAAGATGGTCCCGAATCATGCAAATATGTCACACAATGCATGCTAGATGGCCCGAATACCAAAACTAGTGAAGTGCGTTACACTAGAGGTACATAAAGCAATGCACAAATGGCAAAATCAGCCCCAAACAGACCCTAGACAGGTCCAAGACAGTAGGAAAATGGCCTAAAATGATGGCTCAATATGCATAGAAAAGAAGCTCATGCAATGGTCCAAAAATGAGGCAAACTAGCACGATTCTCAAACACATTTAAAGAGTGGAAAACATGGGAATACGACATACATGTAAGCTTTGAAATGTGATGCACAATGGCCCCAAAACATGGAAACACCTCAACATAAGCATGCGATAGGCTCCAAAACTCAAAGCTAGGCAAGGGTATTGAACTACAACCATGCATAGCAAGAATTATTTGATCATGAGGCATAAAAACAGAGCTAAGGCAGTCCAAAATATGCACAAAATCAGTTTAAAGCATAGCCAAAAAGTACTAGAATCAAGGACCAAAATAGCATGCAACACAAGCTAGTAAAGAGGATTTGCACTACAAGTATATGAAGCAATCAAGTGGCCACCAAACCAGCAAAATTCAGAGGTATGACATGCCAAATAAAGCCCAAAAACCCACTTAAATATGGTCCATGCATGCAAGAATGATAGGCTCCTTTGATAGGCTATAAAGAGGGTTGTTCTACACATGCAAGATGGACACCTAAAATGGCAAAATGGGCTCTGGACAGAGTCTATGCAGGTCCTAAAACCCACCAAAAAAGGCCTAAAACATGGCTTGGAAACATGCAAATAAGGGCTCCTTTGTTAGGCCAAAAGTGCTAGTAAACAAGACAAGGGATGAGAGGGTTACCCCTCTCTAATTTTGGTGCTCAAAAACACATAATAACCACTGAAAATCTGCTGGATTTCAGTGATCAAAAGGGCCAACAAAGCTCAACACAAAGGCTCTAATGCATGGCTTAAAGCAAGATGAAATGAAGCATGCAAGGGGGTAGATGACCCCCAACAGAAAAATGGTCTCAAACAAACGTGTTAAGGACCTCAAAATAAGACTTTTTTTAGTTTATGACAAAGCCCAAATATGCTTGCAAACTAGGCTAAAAGATGGAACAAAACAAAGCCAAAAAGAGGGAAATAGAGTGTTACCCTTGTAGCCAAAGGGACCAGCAGCTTCTAGACCAAAACAACAAGCCTTCAACCTCTAAAAATGGGCTCCAAGATGCTTAAGTTGATAGTGGAGGTGTTGTGCTAGGAGGTGGTATGCAAAGGGGGCAAGAACTATAGAGCTTTGAAGCTAAAATATAGAGACAAAGGAAGAGATATAATGTATGCCCAAAAACCAACTTCTCAACCCTTGCAAAGGAAGAGGAGCTCTTCTTTTATAGAGGAACAAAGGTCTAAGCTTCCTCAAGAAGCTTGTGCAAAGGTCCAAGCTTCTTGAGGAAGCTAGAGCAAAGGGGGTCAAGCTTCTTGAGGAAGCTAGAACAAGGTTGCCAATCCTCCATGTATGGAGGATGCAGTCGGTGCCCTCCAGCTGGCACACACTCACAGAGACAGAAAAGGGAGAAGTAGACCGACCAGTTCAAGTGGTTGGCCGACTACCTACCCTGGTCGGCCGACCAGGGTCAAAAGGTTCAAGCTCCAAAGGCTGGTCAGCAGCCTCTAGGGGTGGTCTCCCAACTCAATGCAAGCTAGTGGTATGGTGGGAGACCAGTAATTGTGGCTCAAAAGTTAGGGAGACCAGCTACCTGACAAGAAAAACTAGCCGGCAGAGAAAAGTGGTCTCCAAGAAGAAAAGGTGGTCTCCCACCCTTGTACCACCTTCCAAACAATGAAAATAGGGTCCATGCCAAAAATGAACCAAGACGGATGCAAAACGAGGGTTCGGGGGCCAAAACGCGCAGTCGGGTGTCCCGAAAACTGACTGTTAAGCATTGAAAGTGGTGTGCGACCACGAAGGTGGTCTCCCAGGCCACAGTGTCCCTTTAGAGAGAGGAAACGAGGTGTGTGCCAAAAATCGGAGCAAACGGAGAAAGTTAAGCGGTCCCGAACCGAAGCGCACAACCGACGGCTTCGAAAATCGAAAACTGGTCTCCAAACGGAAACAGTGGTCTACGACCACGAAAAGTAGCCTACGGCCACTGAGAGATGGTCTACGAGACCTCTCCCTCCCTTCGGGAAGAGAAAATAAAACTTGGTTCGTAAATCAAGGCAAAGCACAAAAGAGTCCCGAAGTCCGGAGGCAAGGCTCTCAGCCGAGACTCTGTAACCTCAGAACGAGCACAACATGCGCAATCACCGAGCGATCAATCAATGACGTCTGAGTCTTAAGGTCGGTCAAAAATGGGGTGTCTACAGTTGGCCCTCTTTGCCAGAACTCGGAAGTCATAAGTGACGGGAGTGAATGTCAAAGCCCAGAGACGACCCATTTTTGACAAGGCCTAAGTCTTAGACAAACAGGCGAGATAAACAAGAGATGGGCCCGCAGGCGTGCCCGCAGGCAAGGGCAAAATGCAAAACGACATGCGCAAAGCCGAACGTAACTCATGATCATGCAAAGCAGCAAACTGTAATGAAGTAAATATTCACAATAAATGCAACAGTTTTAAGCAAGAATGCAAAGCAAAACTACATTTCATGCAGAAAGGGTGTAAGAGAATTATTCAATTCTCACTACGTTTCACTCGGAGAATACAATACCTATCCGGTTCGTCTGGTCGCGCCAGCCTCAAATGAACCGTACATACAATATCGTGCCTGTAAAAGAAAGAAACTTAACAGGTACAATACTGTTAGACACATGCATAGCAATGCAAGTGAAAAGTGCGTGACCACGCAAATAGAGTGTGGATGCATGACAATGCAACCTAAGTGTGCCGTATAACAATGCGAATAAAAAATACAAAATGATATGCAATATTACAAAACAATGTAATAATATATAATGTATTGAAACAATGCAAATGATATGCAATGTATTTGAGATGATCAAACCACAAGCAGTACAAAACCTCACAAATATCACGAAAATGATGGAGATACAACAATAAAACTCCGTCTACCATAGAAAAGGTGCCGACACCCTCAAACCACAATCCCATCAGTGGAATAGGTGCGTACACATGCAGAACTATGTATGCGTAGACGGAACACAAAATACAAGTAATTGGGTAGCATGATATAAGTGATGAATGATCTGCTGAGAAAAGATCATGATCCTAAATACTGGATGCAACACACTACACTACAATGCAATGAATGCAATGGATAAGGCACGCGGCCAAACCGTACCTTGCCTAGACAAGGCATGGACACAAACAAACCACGTCTAACACGGAAATGGTGCCGTCACCCTAAAACCACAATCCCTTTAGTAGAATAGGTGCGTACACAAAATCTCATAACCATGCTTCAACGTGAAAAGTATGGGCACATACCAGACCAAGGTCAACATGGAAAGGCGCAAGCCATAAATGGATAATGCAGTGAATGCATGCAAACTACAATACAATATATATATATTCTATATGCAATGGATGGAGTGGATAAGGCATGCGGCCAAACCGTATCTTGCCTAGGAAAGGCATGGACACAAACAGACCACGTCTAACACGGAAATGGTGTCATCACCCTCAAACCACAATTCCATCAGTGGAATAGGTGCGTACACAAAATATCATAACCATGCTTTGGCGCGGAAAGTATGGGCACATTTCAGACTAGGCTTAACATGGAAAGGCGCAAGCGACAGATAGAGGTGATACAATGGATATACGGTAAATGTATGCAATATATACTATGTACGATGCAATGTACATACTAGAATGCGATAGTTAGGAAGTGAAGGTTCCTTACAGGGGCACTTGGCAATGACCTACCTCAGCAATATCCTACCTTATGTTAGTGTGGGAATCTTCCCCTTCTGCTTGGTTGAACCGTAGGTACTACTTTTCTCCCTGACTGTGGTCGCAGCTTTCCTTATTCTCCAACAGGGTGACAAACTAGGTTGGTTCAATATCCAGAATTGAGGAGCATACATATGCTATCTCAACCTATGGGGCTGCCATACAGATTTCAAGCCGAGGATATACCCCTAGGTATTTAAACCAGACTTTAGTCTCAGAAATTTCGAACCTTTGCATTCTAGGCATGAGCCATTCGAACTCTAGTTTCCACCATCTCAGTTGGTCTCCTAGGAACTCAACGTAAACACAGGCAGGTGGCTATACCAGACCACTGGAAGTCGTTCGGGCACGACAAACACCAAAGGAATTGCACCTTTAGAGGATTTAAGGTCTCCTAGACCAGAATAAAACAAATATGATGCAATTGATGTAACAGATAGAGCAATAGATGCAAATGGAGTAACACACTCCAACCACGCTGGAATCGTGAGAGGAGGAAGAACAAAGAAAACCAATCAGGAGCGCATTCCACGCAACCGGAGATAAATTCCAAATACGCTAAAATCATGTGAGGAATGGGACACTCTAACCACGCTAAAATCGTGAGAAGAGGCCTGAAAACAACCGCCTAGGTGCATACACAACGCAACTTGAGATGAATTCCAAACACGCTGAAATCGTGTGAGGAAAATGATACTCTAACCACGCTGAAATCGTGAGAAGAGGCTCGAAAACAACCGCCTAGGTACGTACACAACGCAACCTGAAATAAATTCCAAACACGCTGAAATCGTGTGAGGAAAGGGACACTCAAACCACGTTGAAATCGTGAGAGGAGGTCCGAAAACAAACCGCCTAGGTGCGTACACAACACAACCTGAGATGGATTCCAAACACGCTGAAATCATGTGAGGAAAGGGACACTCAAACCACGCTGAAATCATGAGAGGAGGTCAGAAAACAAACCGCCCAGTGCGTCTACAACGCAACCTGAGATAAATTCCAAACATGCTAAAATCGCGTAAGGAACGGGACACTCAAACCACGCTGAAATCGTGAGAGGAGGTCCGAAAACAAACCGCCCAGGTGCGTACATGACGCAACCTGAGATAAATTCCAAACACGCTGAAATCGTGTGAGGAAACAGACACTCAAACCACGCTAAAATCGTGAGAGGAGGTTCGAAAACAAACCGCCCAGCTGCGTACACGACGCAACCTGAGATAAATTCCAAACACGCTGAAATCGTATGAGGAAACGGACACTCAAACCATGTTGAAATCGTGAGAAGAGGCCTAACAAACCGCCCAGCGCATCTACAACGCAACCTGAGATAAATTCCAAACAAGCTGAAATCGCGTAAGGAACGGGACACTCAAACCACACTGAAATCGTGAGAGGAGGTCCGAAAACAAACGCCTAGGTGCGTACACAATGCAACTTGAGATAAATTCTAAACACTCTGAAATCGTGTGAGGAAAGGGACACTCAAACCACACTGAAATCGTGAGAGAAGGTCCAAAAACAAACCGCCCAGGTGCGTACACAACACAACCTGAAATGAATTCCAAATACGCTGAAATCGTGTGAGGAAAGGGACACTCAAACCACGCTGAAATCGTGAGAGGATGTCCAACAACCCGCCCAGCGTGTCTACAACACAACCTGAGATAAATTCCAAACATGCTGAAATCGTGTGAGGAAATGGACACTCAAACCACGCTAAAATCGTGAGAGAAGGTCCGAAAACAACCGCCTAGGTGTGTACACAACGCAACCTGAGATAAATTCCAAACACGCTGAAATCGCGTAAGGAACGGGACACTCAAACTACGCTAAAATCGTAAGAGAAGGTCCAACAACTAACCGCCTAAGCGGGTACACGACGTAACCTGAGATGAATTCCAAACACGTTGAAATCGTGTGAGAAGACGGACACTCAAACCACGCTGAAATCGTGAGAAGAGATCCGAAACAAAGTATCAGGTGCGTGCCCGGCGCAACCTGAGAAAGTCCCGGAGGACAACGATCCTAAACGCAGCTCGGCGTAAAAGGATAAAAGGTACAAGATAACACAAGATGCAAATAAACGCAATAAGTGCGATGATACAGTACATGTTACAAGCAATGTAGAGCATGATGTTTAGGGAATGCAATAAACAAATAAAGCGGCACTTTAAAAAGCACCTCATGGAATGAGTGGCGGTAAAACGCTCTATTCTAACGGGGAATGGTCCTCAAGGAGAGCACTTCTGATTGCCATCTTGGCTCTGAAACAATCAACACAGTATTATGTTCACTTTGAACACACAGCTCAGATCAGCACACTGCTCATTCTGAACATGCAGCTCATAACACAGTATTCGATTTATTCGGCACACAGCTCACAACACAACACTTTGTTTGTTTGGCACGCGGCTCACAACACAATATTCTGTTCATTCGGCACGCAGCTCGAAACACAGCACTCTATTTATCTGGGCACACGGCTCTTTTGGGCACACAGTTCATTTCGGGCACGCAGCTCATTTTGGGCACACAACACACTTTGGGCATGCAGCACATCTCGGGCACACAGCTCATTTTGGGCACGCAGCACATCTCAGGCACACAGCTCATTTCAGGCACACAACTCATCTTGGGGGCACACAGCTCATTTCAGGACACACAACACATTTTTCGAGCACACAACTTATTTTTCGGGCACACGGCTCATTTCGGGCACACAGCTCATCTTGGGGGCACACAGCTCATTTTTTTGGGCACACGGCTCATTTCGGGCACACAGCTCATTTCAGGGCACACAGCACATTTTTTGAGCACACAGCTTATTTTTCGGGTACACGGCTCATTTCGGGCACACAGCTCATTTTTTTGGGCACACAGCTCATTTCAGGGCACATAGCACATTTTTTAAGCACACAGCTCATTTTTCAAGCACACGGCTCATTTCGGGCACACAGCTCATTTCAGGGCACACAACACATTTTTCAAGCACACAACTCATTTTTCGGGCACACGGCTCATTTCAGGCACACAGCTCATCTTGGGGGCACACAGCTCATTTTTCAGGCACACGGCTCATTTCAGGGCACACAGCTCATTTGGGGGTACACGGCTCGTTTAGGGCGCACGGCTTATTCTGAACACAGTTCATTTTGGGCGTACAACACATTTTGGGGCACACAACACATTTGGGGGCACACGGCTCAATTGGGGCGCATGGCTTATTCTGAACACGCTGTTCATTTCGAGCGCACAACACATTTTAGGGCACACAGCACATTTGGGGGCACGCAGCTCATTTCGATTCTAAACCCACAGCTCATACACTTCATGTTGAACACGTAGCTCACAAATTTCAATTCTGAACACACAGCTCATACACTTCATGTTGAACACGCAGCTCACACATTTCAATTCTGAACACACAGCTCATACACTTCATGTTGAACACACAGCTCACACATTTCAATTCTGAACACACAGCTCATATGTTTGAACACGCAACTCACACTTTTCAATTCTGAACAAACAGCTCATATGTTGAACACGCAGCTCACACTTTTCAATTCTGAACACACAGCTCATATATTTCATGTTGAACACGTAGCTCACACATTTCAATTCTGAAGCCATAGCTCACATATTGAACACGTAGCTCACACTTTTCAATTCTGAACACACAGCTCATATACTTCATGTTGAACACGCAGCTCACACATTTCAATTCTGAACACACAGCTCATATACTTCATGTTGAACACGCAGCTCATACTTGTAAGGCCCCGGTGTCCCACATCGGGAATGGAGAGAGAGTTCCTGGGCTATAAAAGTAAAAGCTTAAACCCTTATATAGCATCGAGGCCTTTTCCCAAGTGGTGAAATCCCTATTAGAACTCCCCGATTAAGCGTGCTTAGGCTGGAGTAGTTCTAGGATGGGTGACCCACTAGGAAGAACAAATCCGTGCGGGCATGACCCAAAGCGGACAATATCGATGATGTGTAAAGGGTCGGGGCGTTACAAATGGTATCAGAGCCGACTCTCCGGAGTACCGAGTGTGGGCCCCTGGCGTCTCTCGGTGCATGTGGGCGGGCTTGCGAGCTGGCAGGCTACTGCACGGGGACGTGCAGCCTTATGGGGGGTGAATTGTAAGGCCCCGGTGTTCCACATCGGGAATGGAGAGGGAGTTCCTGGGCTATAAAAGTAAAAGCTTAGACCCTTATATAGCATCGAGGCCTTTTCCCAAGTGGTGAAATCCCTATTAGAACTCCCCAGTTAAGCGTGCTTAGGCTGGAGTAGTTCTAGGATGGGTGACCCACTGGGAAGAACAAATCCGTGCGGGCATGACCCAAAGCGGACAATATCGATGACGTGTAAAGGGTCGGGGCGTTACAATACTTTTCAATTCTGAACCCACAGCTCATATACTTCATGTGCACGCAGCTCATTCTTAATACTGAACACGCAACTCATAAATTTTCATTTCTGAACACACAGCTCATTCACTTCATTTTGAACACGCAGCTCACAAATTTCACTTTGAACACATAGTTCATACATTTTCATTTTCACGCAGTTCATTCTTAATTCTGAACACGCAGCTCATAAATTTTCATTTCTGAACACACAGCTCATTCACTTTATTTTGAACACACAGCTCACACATTTCAATTCTGAACCCACAGCTCATATGTTTCAATTTTGAACACACAGCTCATAACACAACACTGTTCGATCTGAACACACAGCTCATAACACAGTATTCTTTTAATTTTGAACACACAGCGCCTTCTAAACATACAGGATGCGATGACAGAACTTACAGAAGTTGAAACAAACTCAGATGCCCGACATTTTCCCTTTTTTCTTTTACTTCGAAGTCTGGAACCTATATAGTTTTAGATAGGTCCTGGTTTTACTGCTCCCACATGACCCGGGTTGAACCCTGTGGTTTTTTAAAGAACAAAATCTTGTTTTGCACAAATGTGGAGAATGGCACGGCACTCTGAGCACAAAATGATTTTTTTTGAAATTGAGAGTGAGAATAAATTCTCAACTGGGTATTGAGCCTACGACTGAACACAACACACCACGACTCAACAACAAAGAGAAAGACAAGGTAAGACAACCTAAACACATCTATAGACACCCAAAACGACTCAAAACAAGAATCGAGACAGTCAAAATGACTGACACGACACACAGACGTGTTCCAATGGCAAGAGACCTCTCAGTGCACGAGGAGCCAGTTTCTTTGGGTATTATTCTCCCACCCTTTCTTATTTGTGATTCTCACATCACTCGGCCCTCAAGCTCGATTTTTCTCGTAAAACCCTTTCCTTGCTTTTCCTCTCAGTGCACATCTCTCTATTCTTTAATCTCTCATTTTTAATCCCTCCCCCTGGGTGATTAATGGACAAACAAGATAGTTGTGGGTTTATACCCAACATTATCAGCTCGTGGCTACTTCTTCCGATGACGTCTAGTCGATGCCCTGGATGAGGGAGTGGAATGCATTGATCCATTCCAATTCGTGCTTCGCACTTGGCTTGATACCTCACTGTTTGAAGGATGAGAGAGCTTTTAGCCCTTTGTTGTTATCCCCAGCTGTGCCCTTTTCTGGCAGATAAAATGCCCTTCTTGGCAAGTAGAGTGCCCTTTCTGGCAAGTAGAGTGCCCTTTTCTGGCAAGTATGTTGACAATGGGGAAAAGACAGAACACTTGACTTAACTGTGCCCCTAGTTCATTGTTTTGACCATTTTTTGTTTTTGACGTTCTGCTAAAACAATTTTGACCAATATGAGGGTTAGATTAACACACTTGTTCGATTTTCTGATTTGAAATCATGCAAGTTAGGTTATGAGCACTAAAAATTTTCCTTTTTGGGTCCAAGAAATGGTCCAATTTTGGAAAAGTGGAATAATTTTCGAGAGAATTAGTCAACCTCAGTAAAAATTCTCAAAACTGTTTTTGCAAACGGCCACTGCTCAACGAGCACAGAACCTACTCTCGAGATGCACAACCTCAGATCCGAAGGAGTATTGCCCCTTGTCTGAACGGCATTGCATGGCAACGGAAAGTTGCCCCTTGTTTGAATGGCACCGCAGAGCATCGTATGGCAACAGAAAGTTGCCCCTTTGTTTGAATAGCACCGCAGCACACTGTAACCAGTTTTCAAGGTGACAATCACAACCGAACTCTCGGATACAGAGAAGACAATAATGATCAGAACCATTACATGAACACAGTCAAATTTGAAGTGTTTTACAGCTGGATTTCATAATGAAGTTGCCTACGTATTCCAAACATGGGAATCAAGCCTTACGTAGTTCGGGGGGGTTAAGGTACACTCGGGTATTAACCTCTCCTTTTGCGCTCTAACTTTTGCCAAGGCTGCCCTTTCTGGGTTTTCAACCTTGCGAGCTTTGTTCTTCTTTTCTTTTCAATTCTTTTCATTTCTTTTCTTCTTTTTCATCTTTTTCATCTTTACCTTTCATTTTCTTCACTTTTCTTTTTTTTTCTTTTTCATTCTTTGCATTTTCCTTTTTTTTTGTTTTTTTTCTTCTTTTTCTTGCTCTAACTTTTGCCTGGGTCGCCCTTCCGGGTTTTCGGCCCAGCAAGTCTCTCAAGGGTAAAAGTGTAACTTTGTCCATGTCAAATGGTTTTGAGATCCTGAAATCATCTGAATCCAGGAGAATGGCTGTTGTTCGCTGACGATGCAAGAGTCCATCCAATGGGGGCTGAATTTGCCCCTAGTGTTGTGAATAGGAACTCGGTTGTTCTTCAACAAAACTTTCTTCTTTTTTTCCTTCTGGGATTTGGCATTTTTGTCGATCTTCATTGATTTGCAGGATGATCCATCTTCGGCTCTTCGAGCATATCTGACATTTTTCTGTCCCTAGTTCTAAGGGTGCTTCTGATCTAGCTTTGCAAGCTTCTTTTGACGATGGCTGGCCTTCTCGACCTGACTTTATTGCCGTTAACGCATAGGCTGTTTCGAATCTAGCCACACAGGCCTCACATTGCAGTTGACCGTTGAACACTCTGAATTAAGGTCCAAGGTTTGAAAGCAAGGGTTCGAGTCTCGAGGCTGAGAGCGATCCTAGGCTGCACAATCTTAAGAGCGATTCCACACAGGTCTTCACAGGACCGTGCAAATTTTTTTTTAAGAAAATGACAAATCGCTCGCGCTGAAAACAGTGTAGAACCAATCTGGATCAAGCCAGGATTCTTCTCAGTACTCACATTAACAAACATGATTTCATTCATTAAGGGCTTAGCATGCCTCTCTTTCTCTCACTTGATCAAATTTTGTAAATCCCGAGGAATTCCTTCCTCTTTGTTTTCAACACATTGTTCAAAAAGTTTTGAAAAACTTAGGTCAATACAATGACTTAAAGACACAAAAGAGCAGGTGAAATGCACTGCCGTTTCATTCAAACTTCTGACACAACTGGCGCAAGGCAGAAGTAAACACAAGAGTGTGAAAATCACTGCTGTTTCATTCAGATCTGTTGGCATAATTGGCTCCAAGGCAGAAACAGGCTCAAAAGAAAGTAAAAAGACAAACACAAAACAAGATAGTGATGTCCGAGGTAACACCCCTGGAATCACCCGACTCTAACACAACAAGACTGACTCGATACAACAAGACAGACCCGACTGACTCAGTACAAAAAGACTGACTATATACACAATAACAAAACTGACCCAACACCCAAGTCAAAAAGTACAAAAACTAGTATTTGTATATTGCTCAAAACAGTGCGTGTCATTTCCACGTTTGGAGTAGATCGAGCGCCACCCACAGCTGGTTCATCCCCTGATCACATTATCCTTCAGATTCACTAATCCAGCGACGACAAACTTTGCTGAGCTTGGTGGGAGGACGACCCCGTTGTCAAACAAATCCTGTACTTCGTGGCGAAGACGGAAACAGTTGTCGGTAGTATGGCCAGTTTGCTGGTGGTACGCACAATACTGGGTAGCATCGTGACCAGGTGGAAGATGAGCAGAGAGAGGCCGAGGCTCAAGGGGTTTAAGATGCCCTTTTTCAGTAAGGATTTGAAGCGCCTTAGACAAAGGCATACAGAGGGCATGGAAGACCCTACAACCTCGGGGTGGGTACTTCGAGGTTTGTGGATTTTTGCTGGGCACTCTAGCGAAAGGGTCAGCAGGTGCTGGCTTGGTTTGTCGATCTCTTCCGAGTGCAGGATTAGGGCTCAAAGGATCATTTCTGGTACGACGGCCCTTCTCCCGGTTTTCCCCTCAGTTTGAACTGCTCTCACTCTTAGTGAGGAAAGTGTCATCCACAATTTTTACAGCAACAGCGAGCACCTGTTGTTTATTCAGTCCTCCTGTTGTTTATTCAGTCCTCCGACTTTCAAAACCTCAACAGCCCACAGGAGTTGTTCGTAGGGGATCGGTGTCCACCTTCACCTTGTTCTTACCACTCACCTCGTCTTGGTAGAAGATTTGAGTTGCTACATTAAAGTGGAGCCCCGTTGTTGTCGACATGCCATTGCCGAATCGGATGTGTGGCAGGTGACTTGGGTGGGTGTGGCACTTTAACGTCGGTATCACCCTCTATGATGATTCCCTGGTTTAATACGACTTCCATAACCACTATTTCCTCTTAATTTTGTGTCATCACGAGTCCGCTGAACTGATCGGAGATGATGTGACTGGTGACTGACGGATCAGATGAACCGGTGAGTCCTAACTGGCCTTTCTCTGCTTTGCCTCAGCGAAGGAAGATACTAACTGCTCTGAACTGAATCTCCGAACTGAAAGAGAAAACAGGCAGCAGCTCAGCCCAATTTCACTAGGACAGATATATGCATGGCTGGATAACTATATTCAACCACTGATCATTGTTCCCCAAATTACTGCCCCAAAAATTGAATCTGATACCCGTAGATAACTGATTCCCAAAATATTGAACTGGTGCCCGCAGGCCTGATACCCAAACTAGTAAACTGATACATGCATTCCTGTAGAGACACACTCTAAAAGCACATAGCAAACAAGTGAGAGCCAAAACACCCCTATGTTGGGGTAGGGTTTCCCTATGCTATTTTGTCAAGAGCTAGGGTTTCACTATGCACACAGCGGTTTCAAACAACCTACAATCGGGTAAGCAACCTGTCCTAGTTTGGAATGGTCTCTATGGATTCCGAACATGCACTAGGTCGAATGGTCAAAAAGGGTGCCCCGGTAAAAATATGGATTTGTGTTCCCATCATGGCAGAGCCCGTAACCGGTCAGCCTTATGGCACGCTTCTCAAAGCGAGCCTCCGGCAAACTGTTCAGGAATAGCAGATGGTAAACACGGTGTCCTAGGCGCACCAATGCACATGCAATGCAAATAAACACATAAGTGTAGTCAAAACAAGATATCATGAGTTCGAGTCAGGTTCTCTAACTCCCCAGTAGAGTCGCCAGAAACTGTAGACGTCCCCGAACGTCTTGGGAGAGAATCCCGTTTTGTTCATTGGAGCTTACTACAGTTCAGGACTCAACGTCACGGTCCTGTATCTAATCTCACAGAGTGCAATGCAAGACCGATGAATCATCAAAGAGTCCAAATCCGAAAAATCGTTTTTGAAAACAGATTTTTTGAAAGAAGTGTCAAACATGGACTGTTTTGCCAGATACAGAGTCGCCACCTAAATATTTTATTTTGGAGGGAATTTAGGAAATCTTGACTCATTGCCTAGGGCCACGTGTCCGTCATCACCAAAGTTGCCTCGGCTCGGGAACTTGGGTACGATTGGGGAAGGTCACTTCGTGAGATCCCCCGCTCGCCCGATCAATGATCGGCCTCTACTAACCATGATATCGAGTTTTGAAAACAATATGAGCTCTTATTCCGGTTATTAGCCTAGAATTACTATGTGATACGCACAGTAAAACAAGTATAGACTGGATTGCCTAAGTTAGAACAAAGCATCGCATATCCGTTTGTTTCAAAAATAGATTGAAGTTTGCTACTCGCAAGTAGGCTAAAACACGGGTTTCGACGAATTATTCCAACTCAAGCAACCCAACCTTCACCCACAGGCATTCAAGCAGGTATATCACATAAGCACATAGCCTCATGGTAAGCATGCTATCATGGCAGTCACTTACACACATGCAAGGATGCTAAAGCATAAATACTTACCGAGTACTCCAAGCCAAAACAGAAACTAGTTAGTAATCAATGCATGATCCTAGTTCATGTTAAGATGGTTAATGCAACACATGCAAAAATGCAACTAGGATGGGCTCGGCTATTCTAAACATGGCATATGAAATGCAACAGATAACATGTATTCAACTTTGGAATTGAAATACAATGCGGTTAGCATGATGCGCCGAGCCCGGTGCATGCAATACAGATGAATGATGCAAACATGCGAGCGTAAGTATGCTAATTAAAACATGCCCTAAACTAAAAACTAGTAAATAAAAGGGAGAAAGACGTGGAGTTGGAAGACATACATCACACACACACACACACACTTATTACACAATTGTGCCCTCTCTCGGAGGGTCCGAATAAATATTACATAACCAAAATGGATAATAACTCACAGCTAATTATTACACAATTCTAGCAAATTAACAAATCAACTAAGTAAGCAATAAAGTAACATGCAAACTATGTAGAATGGACTGCCTCGACTCTATTTTGGATGACAATGGATGCATGCATGCTCGAGTCACCTTGCCGAGAAATCCATCGCGATGCCCCGACTCGCCTTTGTTTGCAATTGAACTCAGAAACTTGCACAAAGCTCCAGAAGGCTGAAACTCCACCCTGGGAAGCTGTGGGAAGGCTGCTGACCAACCCTTGGCCTTGGAGACCACCTGCCGACCACCTTTTGTGGTGAAGACCAAAAGAGGTGGTCGGTCTGCCAGAAAAGCTGGTCGGCCGACCAGTTTCTGCCTCCTGTTCTTGGTTTTCTGCAACACAAAGCAAGAGAGAGGCATAGCAAGATATTTTCAACAAATGTGTGCATGACCACTCTCCCCATCATTGCATAAGCTCTAGGGAGTGTAGTCCTCGATCCTCGTGCCATAAATTACGCATCCCGATGCATGATGGCCGAGGAGTCGGATTGCACGACTTGATGTAAAATGAATGCACAAATGAGCACAATAAGGCTTAAACTCCATCATGGGTAATTCGGAGTGTCGGCGACCGAGAATTGAGACACGTTTCGTCACTTGGAGTACGAAACGTCCCTCGTTTCCCGTGTTTGGACTAAACCCTATTCCAAACACAATGCAATCTATATGGAATGGCATGGCATGCAAACACAATGCAACAACTAGCATGCAATCCTAAACGAAATGCAAATGAGGCATTCAAACATGCAAGGAAAGACATGCAAAGGTGCAACTAGCATACGCAATGCTATGAACTACAAATGGCATACTCAATGCACATGACGCTATATGGCATACACAACGCACATATGGCAATGGACATACACAAAGGCATATACAATGCGACGATCAATCACGCAACAACATGGACATGGCATACATAATGCGAGATGGACTTAAACTAAAATGAATGGGCCTCAGCCGCACTCAAATTAGTGGCCAAACATGGTGGAATAAAAGGTAGGAACACTCATGCAATCATGCCCGATGCAACGAACCGAACCTAAGGCATCAAATGCCACTCTACCAAAGCATGGAAAGGGATGAAATATGGCCTACAATCATACATTTCCAACTCTGAAATGATATGCAAGATGGTCCCGAATCATGCAAATATGTCACACAATGCATGCTAGATGGCCCGAATACCAAAACTAGTGAAGTACGTTACACTAGAGGTACACAAATCAATGCACAAATGGCAAAATCAGCCCTAAACAGACCCTAGGCAGGTCCAAGACAGTGAAAAAATGGCCTAAAATGATGGCTCAATATGCATAGAAAAGAAGCTCATGCAATGGTCCAAAAACGAGGCAAACTAGCACGACTCTCAAACGCATTTAAAGAGTGAAAAACATGGGAATATGGCCTACATGTAATCTATGAAATATGATGCACAATGGCCCCAAAACATGGAAACACCTCAACATAAGCATGCGATAGGCTCCAAAACTCAAAACTAGGCAAGGGTATTGAACTACAACCATGCATAGCAAGCATTATTTGACCATGAGGCATAAAAACAGAGCTAAGGTAGTCCAAAACATGCACAAAATCAGTTTAAAGCATAGCCAAAAGGTGCTAGAATCAAGGACCAAAATAGCATGCAACACAAGCTAGTAAAGAGGATTTGCACTACAAGTATATGAGGCAATCAAGTGGCCACCAAACCAGAAAAAGTTAGAGGTATGACATGCCAAATAAAGCCCAAAAACCCACTTAAATATGGTCCATGCATGCAAGAATGATAGTCTCCTTTGATAGGCTATAAAGAGGGTTGTTCTACACATGCAAGATGGATACCTAAAATGGAAAAATGGGCTCTTGACAGAGCCTATGCATGTCCTAAAACCCACCAAAAAAGGCCTGAAATATGGCTTGGAAACATGCAAATAAGGGCTCATTTGTTAGGCCAAAAGTGCTAGTAAACAAGACAAGGGGTGAGAGGGTCACCCCTCCCTGATTTTGGTGCTCAAAAACACATAATAACCACTAAAAATCTACTGGATTTCAGTGGTCAAAAGGGCTAACAAAGCTCAACACAAAGGCCCTAATGCATGGCTTAAAGCAAGATGAAATGAAGCATACAAGGGGGTAGATAGCCCCCAACAGAAAAATGGTCTAAACAAACGTGTTAAGGACCTCAAAATAAAACTTTTTTTAGTTTATGACAAAGCCCAAATATGCTTGAAAACTAGGCTAAGAGATGGAACAAAACAATGTCAAAAAGTGGAAAATAGAGTGTTACCCTTGTAGCCAAAGGGACCAGCAGCTTCTGGACCAAAACAGCAAGCCTTCAACCTCTGAAAATGGGCTCCAAGATGCTTAGGTTGATAGTGGAGGTGTTGTGCTAGGTGATATGCAAAAGGGGCAAGAACTATGGAGCTTTGAAGCTAAAATATAGAGACAAAGGGAGAGATATAGTGTATGCCCAAAAACCAACTTCTCAACCCTTGCAAAGGAAGATGAGCTCTTCTTTTGTAGAGGAACAAAGGTCCAAGCTTCCTCAAGAAGCTTGTGCAAAGGTCCAAGCTTCTGGAGGAAGCTAGAGCAAAAGGGGTCAAGCTTCTTGAGGAAGCTAGAACAAGGTTGCCAATCCTCCATGCATGCGTATGGAGGATGCAGTCTGTGCCCTCCAGCTGGCACACACTCACAGAGACAGAAAAGGGAGAAGTAGGCCGACCAGTTTAAGTGGTCGGCTGACCACCTACCCTGGTCGGCCGACCAGGGTCAAAAGGTTCAAGCTCTAAAAGCTGGTTGGCAGCCTCTAGGGGTGGTTTCCCAACTCAATGCAAGCTAATGGTATGGTGAGAGACCAGTAATTGCAGCTCAAAAGTCAGGGAGACCAGCTACCTGACAAGAAAAATCGGTCGGTGGGGAAAAGTGGTCTCCAAGAAGAAAAGGTGGTCTCCCACCCTTGTACCACCTTCCAAACAATGAAAATAGGGTCCATGCCAAAAATGAACCAAGACAGATGCAAAACGAGGGTTCAGGGGCCAAAATGCGCAGTCGGGTGTCCCGAAAACTGACTGTTAAGCATCGAAAGTGGCATGCAACCACGAAGGTGGTCTCCCAGGCCACAGTGTCCCTCTAAAGAGAGGAAACAAGGTGTGTGCCAAAAATCGGAGCAAACGGAGAAAGTTAAGCGGTCCCAAACCGAGGCGCACGGCCGACGACTTCGAAAACCAGAAACTGGTCTCCAAATAGGAACAGTGGTCTACGACCACGAAAAGTAGCCTATGGCCACTGAGAGATGGTCTACGAGACCTCTCCCTCCCTTCGGGAAGAGAAAACAAAACCTGGTTCGCAAACCGAGGCAAAGCACAAAAGAGTCCCGAAGTCCAGAGGCAAGACTCTCAGCTGAGACTCCGTAACCTCAGAACGAGCACAACATGCGCAATCACCGAGTGCTTAATCGATGACGTCTGAGTCTTAAGGTCGGTCAAAAATGGGGTGTCTACAGTGTTTTTTATGCTCGAGCGACGTTTCTTACGCTCTAGCGTGTCTGAGCACGAGCGGCCCCTCTAGCGCTCGAGCAGCTGTTTGAAATATGTAAAATACTGGACGAGTGTATTCTACGCTCGAGCGGGTAGTGCCTTGCTGTCGTGTCTTGATACTCGAGCTGCCTTTATTGCGCTCGAGCGGGTCAAATTTTTGTGTCTGACGCTCAAGCATCAAACTTTTCGCTCGAGTGAACTGTACGTATATCAAATCGCGAAAGTGACTTTTTAAATCATTTTTTCTGTCATTTCTCTCTCTCAAAGTTTCCAAAACCCTAAGTTGAGAGCTTCTCTCTCTAAAATAATATCCCTCTCTACTTTTTGGCCTAGATCAAGTGATCTCTACACCCTTGTGTCTTCATTAAAAAGTTAGAGCACCTCAAGATCTATCTCTTGAACCGAATAGAGTGGGATTTCGGCATCTTTGGAGTTTATCTCTTGCTTTGCTCATCTTCTCTTCTTGAGGTAGGGATAATCTACTCATTTCTATGAGCTTTAACATAAATGTTGGTCATTTTGTATAAATGGTTGGTTTGGGTGGAGTTAGGGTTTGGGTGTTGATTTGAGAAAGAGGGATTTTCGAATTTAAACTCCTTATGTGTATGAGAGATTTTGAAAATGAGGTTAATGATGTATAATTGTTGAAATAATGAGATTTGGACCTTGGGTCAATGTCTTTTGGAATTTGGTGGAAAATGTCCTAGTTTGGAATTAAATAACTATTTTGTATAAATAGTGAATTCGTTGTGTAATTAATGAAATTGGCTTGGAAATTATGGAATTGAAGGAACATGTAACTAAATGGTGTAGTTGGTTTAATAAGTCACTCATCTATGGAAAAGTTGATAAATTATCTGTTATTAGATTTATTTATCTATTTAGAAATAACTGTTTAGGGCTATCGGTGGAGAATAGCCATGATTGTTGTAGACACTGCATGATGATTAGGTAAATTGAAACTAATCAATTGGATTATGTCATTGAATATGACGGTTGGGTATAAACATTGCATATGTGATTGAATTGGTCATTGTATATGACAACGTGTTTAAATACATTGTATATGTATCGTTGTTTGGAAGAAGATAGGGGATGTACTCCATCGTGTGGGAGGAGATAGGGGATGGACTCCATTGATAACTAAGTTCGCCGGAGTGTCTAGGGTGAATGTCCCGAAATTATATATATTTTGGTGTCGGTTCCCTCGAACGTAGTTCCGTAAAATGGCAAGATATGGAAGTGTATGACTCATATTTATGATTGAAGTGTTGATGAATGAGTTGTAGTCTTATTTTGAATTGTTTATATGATTGTGTATTATGTCAATGAATTGACTTGGGTAAATAACCAGAAGTGAATTGAAGTATGGACGCCAATGTTGATTGATTATGGAAAAAGATCTAAGATGGTTTATAAGTGTTAAACATTTAACGAATGCTAATGTTTTAGTTAATTCTCATATACTGTTTAGCATATCTCTACTGAGCTTTGGCTCACCCTACTTGGGATACCATTTTTCAGGTGCAGGTGATATGCTGCCTCCAAGGTCTTAGCTTGGGAGGTTCAGGAGTTGAAGACTTCGTTTTGTTATTTATATTTTGTGTTAAATGTAAATCCAAGCCGAGGGCTTTTATGTGTAGAGTTAGAACTCTTCTTTTGTTGTAACCAAGTGATAACTTAGAAAGCTGTAAGCCCGTAGGGCACTTATTTTGTTGCTAACATGTAATATCGTTTGTAAAGAAGACTCTGATGAATGAAAATATAATGTTTCTTCCATGTTTATGATTTACATGTATGGTTGTCTTGTATTGTATTTTGAGGGCGTTACAACAATCAACAACAAAAAATAATTGATGATTAAATTTAAACCATAAACCCATATTTAAATAAATTTTGATGCTATCTTCGCTTCCAATATAACATCTGCACTTAAAACAATTAAACACAAATAGTTAATAAGTGAAAAAATTGCAAATTAATAATAGTAGCACTTCAAAAACAGAATGGAATCTCAATTAAATGACATATTATTAACCAAAAAAGAAAGAAAGAAAAAAATACAAATTGTAGGAAAAAAGAAAAAAAAAACAAAAACATAAATAGAATTTAAAGAAAAATAAAATAATAATATTCATTTACATAAACTCCCTTTTCCACAAGCGTAAAGATTCATATAAGTACACATTTCAAATGTAAAGTAGATATAATTGGGAATTGTGACTTGAAATTTAATGCAAGATTTTTTAGGCATTATCAAAGGGAGTCGAAAAGGGGTCAATGTTGATTGTGATTTTTTTTCTCTTTTTAATCTCATATTTGTGGTTCCTTTTTTAGGCACTTATTTTTATATTGAAAAAATGAAGTTTAGACAAAGATATACTTGGAATTCTATCATATTAAAATTTTTTTTATGGATAATTAATTGATGATTTTTAAAGATAAAATAAAGTTCTACTAAAAGATAAATTTTGAAAAGATTAAGATGAATTATATGAGAATTTACAACAATCGAGTTTAAATAGAAGATAAACTCCAAGAGATAAAGAGTTTTGAAGAAAATAAAATTTTAAATTCAAATTTAATGATAAACATGAGAAAATAGAATAAATTAAATAAAATTTCAACTTTGAAATTTAGATCTTATCTATAGGTTATGAAATTAATTTCCATTGAAAAATTAATTTAACAATTAAAAAATGAAGCAAAAAATAAAACATGAAAAACAATCAAAAAAGAATTGCTAAGTAGAAGAGAGAAATATTAAAATTATAAAAATTTAAGAATAATCATTTTTAATTTTTTTAGAACACACTACATGCGCATATATGTATACTAGTGGTAAACCCGTGTTATGCACGGGATTGGTTTAATAATGTGTAAACTTTTTAATAACGCATTAATTTCTAAGTTTACTCATAAAATTCTAATCATAACGCATAGAGATCATCTTTTCAAATTTCATAAGTGAAGATAATATTTCAAAACAAATATTCATAAAATATTATAATCATCCAATTGAGTTATTTTTCTTAAAACAATAAACTTAATTTCTAACTAATGAAATAATCTATATTAACAATAAATAAGATGTTTCTCAATGAACCTACTGTCTAAAACATATATATGCTAAAAAAACTTATAATAAACTAAATGTCATAAATCAAATTTATCTATATTTGATAAATTAAAACTCAGTAGATGTCGCTCATCATGTCCAAATGTCCCAAAAAGTATCTGTAAAATAAAAAAGGGTCAACACTTTTTTGTTATAATTTCTTACATACAAACAAACTTAAAAAAAATAAAATAAAAAAATAGACACATTACCGTATGAGGAGTGTTGATTTAATTGTCCTCATTTTTGGGTTGTTGCTTCACTTCAGTCTCTTCACAACCATTATTTTGTTGTTGTTGTGTTGGAAAAATGGTTTAATATAGGCATATTTTTTTGCCCAATTTGAGTGGACCCCAAACGTCTTTGGGGGTGGGTCCGAAGAGGTGATGTGTTCCTTGCCGCGTGGCAAGTCATACGGTGAAGACGGAACGTCAAAACCATTTATGAGTGAATGGGAAGTTGACGTCGTTTCCAGATCTAACATTAATTTTTTAGACAAAATTCTTTTGAATTTTTTCAATAAAAATTATTGTGGGAATTTAAAAAGAAAACATACAAGGTCAGACTGCAGTTAGCTAGGTTGGAGACCTTTTATAAGGTCCACAAAAGAGCATGTGAAAGCCATGCAGGGGGCAAAGAGAAGAGAGATTATTGTTTAACACTTGTTGAAATTTGTAGCAATTTACAAGTTAAAGTTAAACCGAAATCATTGTTTAACACTTGTTGAAATTTGTAGCAATTTACAAGTTGAAATTAAACCGAGATAATGTTTAACACTTGTTGAAATTTGTAGCAATTTACAAGTTGAAGTTAAACCGAAATCATTGTTTAATACTTGTTGAAATTTGTGGACAATTTACAAGTTGAAATTAAACCGAAATCATTGTTTAACACTTGTTGAAATTTGTGGACAATTTACAAGTTGTTGTTGAAATTTGTGGACAATTTACAAGTTGAAGTTAAACCGAAATCATTGTTTAACACTTGTTGAAATTTGTGGACAATTTACAAGTTGAAGTTAAACCAAAATCATTGTTTACCACTTGTTGAAATTCTGTGTGAATTTACAAGTTAAGTTAAAATCGAAATCATTGTTTAACACTTGTTGAAATTTGTAGACAATTTACAAGTTGAAGTTAAACTGAAATCATTATTTAACACTTGTGGAAATTTGTGGACAATTTACAAGTTAAGTTAAACCGAAATCATTGTTTAAACTTGTTGAAATTTGTAGCAATTTACAAGTTGGTTAAACCGATATGATGTTTACCACTTGTTGAAATTCGGTGTGAATTTACAAGTTGGTTAAACCGATATGATGTTTAACACTTGTTGAAATTCTGTGTGAATTTACAAGTTGAAGTTAAACGGAAATGATATTTAATACTTGTTAAAATTCTGTGTGAAATTACAAGTTGAAGTTAAACCGATGTGATATTTAACACTTGTTGAAAATCTGTGTGAATTTACAAGTTGAAGTTAAAACCGAGATGATGTTTAACACTTGTTGAAATTCTGTGTGAATTTACAAGTTGAAGTTAAACCGATGTGATATTTAACACTTGTTGAAATTCTTTGTGAATTTACAAGTTAAAGTTAAACCGAGATGATGTTTAACACTTGTTGAAATTCTGTGTGAATTTACAAGTTGAAGTTAAACCGATGTCGTATCGGAAGAAGATTGGTTTAAACACTTGTTGAAATTCTGTGTGAATTTACAAGTTATAGTTAAACCGAGGTCGTATCGAAAGGAAGATGGTTTAACACTTGTTGAAATTTTGAGAAAAATTTACAAGCTGAAGTTAAGCCGGGGTTATGATAAAGGATGATGGTTAAAACACTTGTTGAAATTTTTTAGAAAAATTTACAAGTCAAGCTCAAGCAATATCTGCGTACTTGCCGAAGCTACCAGGTTGTCAAAACTTGAAATATGGAAAACTGAAGTCTTGATAGAAGACATTGAGAAAGTGACAAGTCCTAAGCAACACTTGTAAAAATATTTGTTACAATATTTTCAAGTGTTAGAACAAGGCTGAGATGAGCAAGATTAGAAGTTGTGACAGAGGTATTTTACCCGAAGAGATTGCACAGTCAAGGTGTACTTTGAAGACATGCAAATTATTCTAAGTGTAGAATCATACAAGAGCAGAAAAAACAAGACATTCATTCAAAGAAGAAATTAGAGAAATGCATTTAAAGAAGAAAGAAGGCACTTCGGCCCGAATATTGAAAAATAAATTATTCAGACTATAAAAATGGCACGTCAGCCGGATTAAAAGCATACAGAGAAGGACAAAGTACAAGGTACAAGGTACAAGGAGTAAAAGAAGGAAACAAAACTACTCGGCATCAATGGCAGGATATAGAAGACAGTTGGGAAGACTTCTCAACAGCCTTCTCGGCTTCGAGCTCAGCATCGATCTCCCAAAGAGTTTGATCAAAGCTCTTCTCGGCGATTGGCACCTCGGAGTTTGAAGGCAAGGATTGAAAGCAAGAATTTGGAAAAAGACATAAAAAACAGAAACAAGAATGTAATTCGTAATCAAGAATGGTGATGAAGCTATCAAAAAATCACTCACACAATTTGGCACCGTCTGTGGGAAAGAAAGGAGAATAGATGGCCATCACCGTACAAATCAACGTGTTGAAAACGACGAGTTTAGCGAAGATGGAGAGGCTGTCGACATAAACAGAATGAAGACCCTTCCAGAAGGGACGCGAAAATCAAGTATAGAAGAGCTCAGCCTAAGTGAGCAGATCCTGGATTTCAAGCCCCGGACCCCAGATCTTGAAAGACAAGATCTCGGCCTAAATAAGTAGGTCCGAGAAGAGAAGAGCTCAACCTGAGTGAGCAGATCCAAGATTCCAGAAGACAAGATCTTGGCACTTAAGTCCAAGAAGAAAAACGGCTCGCCGATGCGAGGCCGAGGTAATGATGAATAACTTAGACTCATTATATGGCAGAGTCGATTCTTGCATATAACGGAGTTGAACTAAGTTGGAGTAACATAGGCTTGCCATGTCGGCAGAATCAAACTCAGGTTGAAACCAAGTAAGATCAACAGAGAAATCAAGGCTAATAACCTCGACTTGAAACCAACTTCGGCGAACAAAATCACATGCACAAGCTTAATGTGAACATAAGTCCACATTAGGGGGCAGAGAGTTATAAATGATGTTTAACACTTGTTGAAATTTGTAGCAATTTACAAGTTGAAGTTAAACCGAGATCATTGTTTAACACTTGTTGAAATTTGTAGCAATTTACAAGTTGAAGTTAAACCGAGATTATTGTTTAACACTTGTTGAAATTTGTAGCAATTTACAAGTTGAAGTTAAACCAAGATCATTGTTTAACACTTGTTGAGATTTGTAACAATTTACAAGTTGAACTTAAACCGAAATCATTGTTTAACACTTGTTGAAATTTGTGGACAAGTTACAAGTTGAAGTTAAACCGAGATCATTGTTTAACACTTGTTGAAACTTGAGAAAAGTTTACAAGTTAAAGTTAAACCGAGATTATGTATGACAGCTCATACGCGTGAACAGGTTCTTGGAATTCTTGTTCTTTAAAGAGACATGTCGGCCTTAACGATGATCTTGGCTGCGATACTTTAAGCCAACGTACTGGAAAGTACTGATATAGGTTTCATTACCTCAGAATGCCGAGGTAATAGAACCTAGGGGCAGTTATGGGGATATATTTTCTGAGCACCAACACGTGGCAAGGTGACGCCGACGTGTGAGCTGAGGTGCCACGTGTCCTGGTCATGATGCCCAGGTTATCTCGGCTAGGCCGAGGTTATTTGCGAGGATACCGAAATTCGAGATAAGCGGATATGGGACAAGAGTCCTAGATTGGGAGAAGACTTCAGTTTGGGTAAAGATAATACTCTTAGAGAGTTTATCCTAATCCCACTGGGAGTCCCAGATTAGCAGTAATCCTAAGTCCATTAGGGCTAGGCTCCTGTTGGGACTAGGATTGTATTGGCTATAAAAGAGAGGCACCCCCATGGGTCTAAGGTATGCATTTTTATGCTCAAGCTAGTGAGTTTAGCACTATTGATTATCTTTGAGAGATATTGAATACTGACTTGATCGTCGGAGTACCCCCGGGTGGCGAACCACCACCGGAGTCTTCTCTTTCTGTTGCAGGTTAGTCAGGTGCCATCTATTTTGTCGATGCTCTCCAGCTGGATATTAAGTTGGCAGTGTGGTCAGAAAATCACTCACACAATTTGGCGCCGTCTGTGGGAAGAAGGAAGAATAGATGGCCAGTAACGAACAGAATATAGGGGACGACACTCTTGCTGGGAGTGGCAGACCTATAAACTTTGATATTGAAGAAGACAACAACAATACAGAAACTCATAACCAGGGCCACAGAGAGAATGACGTCGGCCAGGAGGGTGACACTTCGAAGAAGGCAGACCAAAGCAAGTACTATAATGAAGATAACCTCCAGGTATGGAGGGATAGGTGCCTTCGGAGGGATGAGGAAGTAAGAGAAATAGCAAACAAGTTGGTAGACCTGCAGTCGGTCGTCAACTTCATGATGCAAAACAATGTCATGCAGCCACCATACCCACTGTACGACACGCCAATGCTAGCAATTAATACCTAGAAGGGAGAAAGGAAAACAATCCCCAAAGCCCCTCAACACAACAGAAGCAGAAGGCACTCTCACCGACCTTCCAAGGAAGTCGGGCGAGAGGAGCCGAGACGAGAGGAGTCCCAAAGGACGTACCACACGAAGGACCCAGAGCCCAAAGAACATCGGCATGTTCAAGGGCAGGCACTCTGCTTTGACACAACCCATGGAGAAAGATCAAAACGGGCTCACCACGAGGTCGAAAGTAGTGTGCCGAAAAGATTGAAGTCCAAAGATAGCCGAGCTCTAGGAAGAAGTAAAGAGGACTTGAGAGATTACCTCAAGAGGAAGTAACAGAATGCAGAAGCCGAGGTAACTTCCCCGGATAAACCGAAAACACCATTCTCGGGGGAACTGGACAAATTTGAAGCACCAAAGAGATTCAATATACCGAGGTTCCAAATTTATGATGGTAAGTCAGATCCCAACTTTCACGTTGGACTATACCTGAATTCAATGGCATTATATAGTGGGAACGAGTCGTTGCTCTGCAAAGTATTCCCCTCATCCTTCGGGGAAATTGCATCAGATTGGTTCCATAAACTATCAAAGGGAAGCATAAAGACTTGGGAGGGCCTGGCCGAGATGTTTGTGGCCAGGTTTGTGACAAATAAACTACAGCCCTTAAGGGTCGATGCACTGATGGCTTTAAAAATCACCAAGGATGAAGGCCTTAGGGCCTACGCAAAAAGGTCCTACGAGGTGTTCAATCGAATACCTGAATGCAACCAAGAGGTGGCGGTCGTGTCTTTCAAGAACGGCCTGAAAGATGACTGCCCACTACGGAAGTCTTTGGCAAAGACATTGCCAAAAAGCATGGAGGAACTCATGGCGAGAATCGAGAAGTACGCCAGAGCCGAAGAGGATACGTCGGGGAACCAAGAGACAAAACAGGAGAAAAGAAACGGCTCGCCGAAGTGAAGCTGAGGTAACAATGGACCGACCAAACAAGAAACGGAATTAAGGGCTAAACAGGCAGTAACGACTGTATTCTGAGTCCCGATCCACAAAGTCCTGGATCAAATACGAAAAGCAACCTTATTTCAGAGAACCGACAAGAACACCAGGGGAATTTATGGGAAGAAACGTCGGTAGGCATTGTGCTTACCATAATGAAGAAGGGCACCCAACTCAGGGTTGCAGAGCCCTAAAAGCACACCTAGAAGACTTGGTGAGGCAAGGCTATCTGAGGGACCTTGTCGATGAGGCCAGGACAAGGGAAGAACAGGCAAGATTGCCTCAAGCACCAGCAGCTCCGCCTCCTCCAGCACAGCAACCACAAGCAGGAGGACCATGGGTGGTCAATGTAATTCACTCAAAAGTGAACGAAAATGACATACGAGGGGAGACCCAGAAGGTAAAACACCTACAGCACGTAAACCAGGTCGGACATAAAAGACCTCGACTTGAAGAATGCCAGGAACCAACGATAGCCTTTACGGAAGCCGACCTAGAGATGGTCCAGCATCCATATAATGATGCCTTGATAGTATCCCTCCAGGTTGGGGAGTGCCAAGTGAAACGCATCCTGATTGATCAAGGTAGCTCTTGCGACATCATGTATGTTAGATGTTACAAGGAGCTGGGCCTTCATCCTGATGACTTAGAGCAATCCAATGGCCCGATGGTCGGCTTTAATGGAACACCGACGTGGCCACTGGGTGCAACAAGCTTGGAAGTACAAGCCGGAACTAAGAAGGTTAGGACAGAATTCATGGTGATTGACACGCCATCGCCATACAACATCATCTTAGGAAGGCCATGGTTGCATGCAATGGGGGCAGTTCCCTCAACATTGCATCAACTACTGCGATTCCCAACAGAGCATGGGATAGAGGAAGTTAGAGGCGATTAGCTACAGGCGAAGAGTTGCTCCATGGCAGCAATGAAATCTACTTGCAGCGGCGAGAGCCAGAAAAGGCAGAAATTAAAGATGAGGACTTGGAAGTCCTAGAAGACGTCGGCAAAGAACCAGCCGAGAAGAGCGAAGAGGTGCTAAAGAAAATCCTCGTCTAGGATGGGGATGAAGAACGTTTTTTTCTTCTCGGCTCAGGCTTAGCCGAAGAAGAGGAAAAAGAGTTAGAGGCCTTTTTAAGAGCAAATATTGAGGTGTTCGCTTGGACACCTTACGAAATGCCTGGCATTGACCCCGAGGTCACTTGCCACAAATTGAATGTTGACAGGTCGGCCAAACCTGTAATTCAGCGAGCCAGAAGACCAACGTTGATACATGTCGAAGCAGTAGAAGAAGAAGTAGACAAACTTCTGGAGGCCAGGGCCATTAGAGAAGTACACTACCCAACATGGCTGTCCAATACAGTAGTAGTAAAGAAGAAGAATGGTAAATGGAGGGTCTGTGTAGACTTTACCAGCCTCAACAAAGCATGTCCCAAAGACAGCTTTCCCCTGCCCAAAATTGACCAGCTAGTAGATGCCACTTCAGGGCATGGAAGAATGAGTTTCCTAGATACCTACAGGGGGTACCACCAGATCACCATGTACCCCCCAGACGAAGAAAAAACCGCATTCATCACATCAAAAGGCTTGTACCGTTACAGGGTAATGCCTTTTGAGTTGAAAAGCGCAGGAGTAACTTACCAAAGGCTGGTAACCAAAATGTTCAAACACCTGATTGGCCGAACGGTAGAAGTCTACATCGATGACATGGTCGTGAAAACCAAGGAACCTATGGGACATCTTGCCGACCTAAAAGAGGTCTTTGGTATACTCAAAACATACCGGCTCCGACTCAACGCATCGAAGTGCACATTTGGAGTTGGATCAGGTAAGTTTCTGGGGTACCTGGTAACAAGAAAGGGCATTGAGGCCAGCCCAGATCAAATCAAGGATATCCTAGAGTTGAAGAGCCCAACCTCGGCAAAGCAGGTGTAGACGCTAACTGAAAGGGCCGCAGCCCTAAACAGGTTCATCAGCAGAAGCTCAGACAAATGTAAACCCTTCTTCAACCTGGTGAAGAAGGCCACGGACTTCCTATAGACTGAGGAATGTGAGGCCGCTTTAGCTGACCTAAAAAAGTATCTGACCACGGCTCCAGTCCTCTCAACACCTGAACCTAGAGAAGAACTGTTTTTGTATTTGGCAGTTTCAGAACACGCAGTAAGTGCAATGCTAATCCAAGAGGAAAAGGGGGAGCAAAAGGCTGTTTACTATGTAAGCAAAACCTTGGCCGATGCAGAAACAAGGTACCTACCACTAGAGAAATTAATGTTGGCCTTAGTAATGGCTTCAAAGAAGCTGAACCATTACTTTCAAGCGCACAAGATTATAGTGCTGATTGAGCACCCATTGAAGTCCTTGTTACAACAAGGAGACTTAACAGGAAGAATAGCAAGATGGGCAGTGGCCTTGGGCCAGTACGACCTCGAGTTCAGGCCGAGAACAGCAATTAAGGGCCAAGTTCTGGCCGACTTCGTGGATAAATTCACACCAGAATCCATCAAACATCAGGCTCCGTTGAGCCAAGATGAACTATGTCCAAGCAAACAAGGAGAAGCCCAGCCAAAGGCGAAAGAACAAGAAAAACTCAGACCCTGCAGCATTTACATCGGTGACTCCTTTCGCCTGTTCGTCGATGGGAGCTCAAACCAGCAAGGATCGAGGGCAGGAGTAGTGTTAATATCTCATGATGGGGAGATATTGGAGCAATCAATCCGATTGGGGTTCAAGGCCTCGAACAATGAGGCAGAATACGAAGCATTGATTGCGGGACTAAAGCTGGCAGCGGCAGCAGAAGCAGATGAGGTAATAATTTTTTGTGATTCACAACTTATAGTAAATCAGACAACAGGAGAATTTGTAACCCGAGATGAGAGGATGTCAGCATATGCAAAGGAAGTCATCAGGCTGGCAGCCTTGTTTCGCAACTGTCGACTTCTGCAAGTTAGCCGAGATTATAACAGCCACGCCGACGCGTTGGCCAACTTGGCAAGTTCAATACAAACTGGAAAAACAAGGACAATCATGATTGATTATTTGTCAAACCCAAGCATAGAACAGTCGATCACAGAACAAAAAGCAATGTGTGTAGACTTGGGACCAAGCTGGATGGATGCAATTGTTGCATTCCTAAAAGAGAGAAAGCTGCCAGAAGACCATAAGGAAGCACACAAGGTCAGATTAAAGTCGGCAAGATTCAATCTGACAGCGGACGGACATCTCTACAGAAGGTCCTTCACTGGACCCCTTTTAAGGTGCGTACACCCTTTACGGGTTGAAGATTTTCTATATGAAATTCATGAAGGGGTTTGTGGAAGCCATGCTGGGGGCAGATCACTAGCTTACAGGGCCATTACCCAGGTGTATTGGTGGCCCTACATGCAAAAAGATGCTGAAGCCTATGTGAAGAAGTGTGAGCACTGCCAAAGGTTCGCACCTTTGATACACCAGCCATCTGCTGACCTGAACCCTGTATCCAATCTATGGTCATTTGCCCAATGGGGCATGGATCTCATTGGGCAGTTGCCCCAAGCAACTGGGCAAAGGAAGTACTTGCTGGTAGCAACAGATTACTTCACGAAGTGGATAGAGACAGAACCTCTTGCCAAAATCTGAGATGTGGACGTCAAGAATTTCATATGAAAAAACATCATCACCAGATTTGGCATTCCAAGAGCAATAGTTGCCGACAACGAAACGCAGTTTGATAGCAAACTTATCAAGAACTTCTGTGCGAAATTCAAGATAACGAATTACTTTTCAACACCAAGTTCTCCCCAAAGCAATGGGCAAGCAGAAGCATCCAACAAAGTAATTTTAGATGGGATAAAGAAGAGACTGCAGGCAGCAAAAGGAAAGTGGGTGGACGAGTTGCCCAATGTACTCTGGGCATATCGGACTACGCCGAGAAGATCAACAGGGGAAACCCCATTTGCCATGGCCTAAGGCACAGAAGCAGTCATCCCACTGGAGATCGGCATCCTAGGGATCAGAACCCAGGGAGTAAAGAATGGGACTAATGACATACTTCTAGCCCGAGATCTGGATCTCTTAGAAGAAAGAAGGGAGAAAGTTGCAATTCAGCTCGCAGCATACCAACAGCAACTTGCTAGAGCTTACAATAAGAAGGTTAATCCAAGGGATTTTCAGGTCGGCGACCTAGTCCTGAGGAAAGTTGTTGGCAACAAGAAGGACCCCAGAGAGGGCAAGCTTGGCCCAAACTGGGAAGGACCCTACAGAATCACTTCGGTATTGGGCAATGGAGCATACCGGCTTGAAGATAATGAGGGCAAAGCATTGCCAAGACCCTGGAACACTTGTAATTTGAAATTTTTCTATCATTAGATGTTCCTTGTTATTTTTTACCGACATCATCAATAAAATCTTAGCAGAATTTTCCAAGACTTGTGAGTTTATAAAAGACGCATAATGAATGTTTCTGAATAATGAGAACCCAAGTGAAACTCAGGTTCACATTGGGGATAGCGAGAAGACAAAAATGCTTAACGCTTGTTGAAATTTGTAGCAATTTACAAGTTGAAGTTAAGCCGAGATAATTGTTTATCTTCACTTGTTGAAATTTGTAGCAATTTACAAGTTGAAGTTAAACCGAAATAATGCTTAACGCTTGTTGAAATTTGTAGCAATTAACAAGTTGAAGTTAAGCCGAGATAATTGTTTATCTTCACTTGTTGAAATTTGTAGCAATTTACAAGTTAAAGTTAAGCCGAGATAATTGTTTATCTTCACTTGTTAAAATTTGTAGCAATTTACAAGTTGAAGTTAAACCGAAGTAATGCTTAACGCTTGTTGAAATTTGTAACAATTTACAAGTTGAAGTTAAAACGAAGTAATGCTTAACACTTGTTGAAATTTGTAGCGATTTACAAGTTAAAGTTAAGCCGAGATAATTGTTTATCTTCACTTGTTGAAATTTGTAGCAATTTACAAGTTAAAGTTAAGCCGAGATAATTGTTTATCTTCACTTGTTGAAATTTGTAGCAATTTACAAGTTGAAGTTAAACCGAAGTAATGCTTAACGCTTGTTGAAATTTGTCGCAATTTACAGGTTGACGTTAAACAGAAATAATTGTTTATCTTCACTTGTTGAAATTTGTAGCAATTTACAAGTTGAAGATTAAACCGACATATATTATTTAACACTTGTTAAAATTTGTAGCAATTAACAAGTTAAAGTTGAGATTAAACCAGTATATGTTTATCCTTGTTAAAATTTACAAGCAATTGGCAGAACGAGAACTTGCCGAGGTATATCATCAGTTGGTATAGCCGAAGTATGTCACCCCGAGAAGGTTACATAAAGAAGGAAGAGTATGCATATACAAAATATTCTAAGTATAGAATCATGCAAAGACAAAAAAGAGAAGACAGGAGTGCAAGCACTTAGAAAACAAAAAGTTATATTCACTTACAAAAGAAGAAAGGGGGCACATCGGCCATACAAAGAACATACATTGTTTCCCAAGATAAAGAAGCAAGAAAATACAAGTAAGAAAAAGATAACAGCTAAGACTCCTCCCCACCAGTTGGTTGAGTTTGAAGATCAGATGATTGTTAAGAAGTCATCTCGGCAGCCTTATCTGCCGCTATCTCGGCATCAATTTCTTGCAGAGTTTCTTCAACACTCTTGTCTGCAGAGGAGACGTCGGCTGGTGTAATCTCGGGAACAGCTTCTATGGGAACCTCATCGCCTTCCTCATCCTGTGTCAAGTCTAGGACTTGCTCATTCTGAGGAGGGGACTTGGCCTCATCAGCATCTTTGGATTTTCTGACCAAAGTCTCATCCTCTTCCTCATCGGCATCCTCAGACTCAGATTCGCTGACGTCTTGACTTGAGGGTTGGGTTGGAGGGAATGGAAGAGGAATATTGTCGACACTTCTCAGAGGCGAATCATCAGGGACATTAAGTTTTTTCAGAAGAGACATCCAACCAAGGGTGAAACCCTTGTTGCATGCCTGCTTCACTTGAAGTTCATAGGCCTCAGTAATGTTGACCATGCCTTGATTATACGCCTTTTCATTAGCTTCCTTGATTTCGGCGTCTTTAGTGGCCAGAGCCTCCTGAAGCTCATTTTCAGCCTGGGCCATTTTTTCCTCAGCTTCTCTCTTTTGAGACTCAGCCACCTTTCTAATAGCCTCAGCCTTCTCTTCGGCATTATTCTGAGCTTTAATTGCAGCTTCGGCTTGATCCTCCAGCTTCTTCATTTTTGATTCAAGGCCCTTATTGATCTTTTGAATAGAAAGAACTCCCTCTTCATGTTGGCCAACTTTTGTCGATTCTCAAAAGACTGCATCAAGAAAGAGTGGGCATGCTGTATGGCCTGAAAGAAAGCAGAGGTATTAGAAAATATTCAAAGTATGAAAGAGGAAAATTACCAAATAGAGGACATCTACCTGAACGAAGTGCTGAAGCATCAGGGCGTAATTCTCATACTCGCTAAAGCAGGCATTTCGCTCCAAATCCCCTGGCAGAAGCAGAGCAGTACTGAGTGCTACGTCAACATTGATATCATCGGCACTATTAGTAGTCAGGACTGGCTTGTCCTCCAGAGTAATTTTTGGGGTCCAAGGGGCACCGCTCTGCTTAGACCCCGAAGTCGTCGCGGAAGAAGACCTCGGCTTTTTGGATTTTGGGGACTCTGATGGCTGGGTTTCAGAGCGCCTCTTCCCAGCAGAAGGTTGAGGTTTGTCGCTCTCAGTCAACTTTGATATAGGCAAAACATCCTCAGACTCAGTCTGAGTAACTTTAGCCTTTGGTTGGGCCTTCTTAATTCTTTTTGGCTTAGGTGGAGGAAGGGTTTGTGCTGGTTGATCATCAACCGATGATGGAATGCTAGCCAGAAGATCTTTCGCAACTGGTTTTGTGCGACCCATCTCGGCAGTAGAAACCGTTCGACGTCGGCGGCGGCGCTGTGAAATTGGAACCAAGTATAGAACTGAAGTAGACGGTTGCTCAGCCGAATCAGAAGTTGACCCCTGATCTGTCCAAGATGTGGATGCAGTCTGTGGAGTAGTGGCAGAAAGTGGAGAGAGGCTTTTCTTCTTCCTCTTAGGGACATCAGGCAAGGTTGACTTATAAGTTGGGATAAAATTGAGGAGCAGAGGCGCCTTTCTTTTGTGGATTGGCAAGTCCAAAAGTCTCTTCAAATCCTTGCTGGGAACAAAGGATTGACGAAAATTTTTCAGTGGCTGACGAACAGCTGCAAGAAGAACAAACGTCAGAAACAAATAAAGTATTTGAGACTTTGAAAGAAAACAGGCAAAGCTGAATACTGGGCTCTTACCCTTGCCCTCTAAAACTGAACGAGGAAGAGGGTAGAGATGGATGTCCTCGTCTGGAGCAAACTCCCAATTTCCCGAGGTAATGAAGTAGTTATCTCCAGCCCCCTTGTTGGAGTCTGGGAGGTCAGCTACAATTTTGAATTCTGTAGACCTCGGCCTAAGGTAATAAATGTAGCATTTTTCTTTTAAATTAAGGGCACACATGGTATAGTAATACTGGATATCGACTAGGGTGATCCTAGCGTTTTCTTGTTTAGCTAAGGCTATGGCACCAAAGATCACTCGATAGGAGTTGATTGCCAGTTGCATGGGGTTCAACTTATAGTAATGAAGAATCTCGCAAAAAAGAATGTTGAGTGGGAGCCGGAGTCCGCACTCAATAAAAGCTACAATGGAAAAGGGCATGGCGTTTTCTGTAGGCATGATGGAGTCATCATCCCCAGCCAGCCTCAGATGGACATCGGCAGGGATAGAGAACTCTTGCCTAAAGTATTCAAGTTTGGTCGGGGTATCTACCCTATGTCTCCACATACCCATGATATCAGCCTGAATTAAAAGGGTTGAAATTCAGAAAGAAGATGTTTCTAATTGATGGGACCTCGGCAAAAACCTAGGTTTGGGCTAGTACAGAAATTTGTAAGGAATGTATCAGTTTTGCCCTAAATCGCAAGTTCTACAAACAAATCCCAAACCTAAAACTATGGAGATGAAGATCAAAGGCATAGATCTGGAAAAGACACAAGAAACAGAAAGCAAGAATGGAATTTTAAAATCAAGAACAGAGATGGTTTATCAAGAGCATAAAGAATAAAAGAAATACAGGGCCAAGATTAGTGACAAAGATACTGGGAAATAGTGAAACAATGCGTATGTTCAAGATATGGGCAAAGGGAAAAACATGAGAAGGACACATTCAGGTGTATGAATCGCAAAATTAAAAGTTTCAACAGATGCAGTAAAAGCCATAAGTAACGAAGAATATCAACAGAATTGAAAAACGAAAAGAACAGTAGCTTACCAAAAGAGAGTGAAGCCGGTATGAAGATTGCCGAAGTCTGACGAAGGTTGCAGGAGTAACAGAGTAGCGAAAGCTTCACCAGAAAAACGAACGAAGACAACTGCGGAGCTTGGAGCTTGAGCAATGACGGATTTGAAAGAAAACGTTTAGAGAGAGAAAAAGCAAGGGAATTCAGATGCAGAAGTGGAAAAGTGAAGAAAGGGGGAAAGATTTTGTCAAAAACGAAAACGGCGGCAAAAAAGTAATCAATACGCCTAGAAGAACGCATACGTCAGACGGTGCACGTGAGAAAGAGACGGCTTACGGGCGCGTCACAAGCACGAACCAGTGAGAAAGAAACGCGTGGTTAGAAACGGTTGAATTATGGTGTATGACAGCTCATACGCGTGGAAAGGTTCTTGGAATTCTTGTTCTTCAATAAAAGGATATCGGCCAAAATAATGATCTCGGCTGAAGTACTGAAAACCGACATACTGGAAGAACGGAATGATATAGGTTCCATCACCTCAGAATGCTGAGGTAATAGAACCTAGGGGGCAGTTGTGGGGATATATTTTATGAGTACCAACACGTGGCAAGGTGACGCCGACGTGTGAGCCGAGGTGCCACATGTCCTGGTCATGATGCTGAGGTTATCTCAGTTAGGCCGAGGTTATCTGCGAGGATACCGGAATCTGAGATAAGAAGATATGGGACAAGAGTCCTAGATTGGGAGAAGACTTCAGTTTGGGTAAAGATAAGACTCTTAGAGAGTTTATCCTAATCCCACTGGAAGTCCCAAATTAGCAGTAATCCTAAGTCCATTAGGGCTAGGCTCCTATTGGGACTAGGATTGTATTGGCTATAAAAGAGAGGCACCCCCATGGGTCTAAGGTATGCCTTTTTATGCTCAAGCTAGTGAGTTTAGCACTATTGATTATCTTTGAGAGATATTGAGTACTGACTTGATCGTCGGAGTACCCCCGGGTGGCGAACCACCACCGGAGTCTTCTCTTTCTGTTGCAGGTTAGTCAAGTGCCATCTATTCTGCCGGTGCTCTCCAGCTGGATACTAAGTTGGCAGTGAGGTCAGAAAATCACTCACACAGTGCGTGCACCTGTTCTTTTAAATTGTGCACCTTTTCACTTAAATTTTGATACTTGTTCGGGTCTTTTATCTTGCCTATAAATACAATCATTTTTCAGCAGTCAAGGGGATCCGAAAATCAATCCAGATTTTGTCTCATTACTGTCCAAATTAGTTCTGGTGCATTTTATTCTACATATATAATTTTAGGAAAAATATTCAGAGAGTTAGAACACAGGTTTGGTTCGCCGAACAATTTGTTTTGGAGTGCTACTACAAATTAGTTAAGATCATTGTATCCTGGGAGATAGACACCACTCAACCGTAAGCACCGTAGCGGGGCGAATCTGTCTTAAGAACAGAGTGTCACACACTCGACTTGGTCTTTTATTCTTAATTCGGTTCAATAAATAAATTCGGTATGTTATTTATTTATTTTGTTTGTATTAGTTTCAATTTATTTTATTTACTCAGAAGATTGTTCCAACAATCTTAAGACAGATTCGAATTTATTCTGTTTATAGAATTTTTTCGTTTGTTTCCTTTTCTCTTTCTTTTTTTAAGAAAATTATTTTCTGTGGATTAATAAAATAATATTCTGGTTGGAAAAACAAATATTGATTATATGCTATTTGACAGATAGTAGTAATATACTGTCTATTTTCTTTGACAACTAGTAATACGATACTGGTGTCATTAACAATTCAGAATATATTTTTATGAAATTTTTTCAGAAATTAATTTTGGGTTTTAGAAATTATTTTCTGAGTTTTCATTACTTAAAATTCTGTTTTAGTATTTTAATTATTGAAGTGTTAATAAAATTAATTTTCTGTGTGGAATTAATTTGGTTGAATAAAATTTTATTTTATTTCCAAATTAATTGAAAAATAAAAGTTATATTTTTATTTCTTTTATTTTACAGAATTTAATTTCCTGTGTGGAATTAATTTGATTGAATAAAATTTTATTTTATTTCCAAATTAATTGAAAAATAAAAGTTATATTCTTATTTCTTTTATTTTACAGAATTTAATTTCCTGTACGGAATTAATTTGGTTGAATAAAATTTTATTTTATTTCCAAATTAATTAGAAAATAAAAGTGACATTCGTGTTTCTTTTATTTTTTACAGAATTTAATTCTGTGAATTTGGTTTAATTTTCTGTGTAGTGTAAATTCTAATTATAATTTTGCTTTATAAATTAGAATTGATGGCTACTAAAACTAATGCCCAAACAAGTACTACTGTGGTGGCTACAATGACGCCAACCCCCTCTCCTTTTGTAACAGTACCGGTAAATCACGGTGAAAAGCCAGAGAAGCTCTCAGGAACTGACTTTAAAAGATGGCAACAGAAAATGTTGTTTTATTTTACAACTCTGAACCTAACTCGTTTCCTCCGTGAAGATGCTCTTATCCTGAAAGAGGATGAAACCGATCGGCAAGTGGTTGCTGCGGTTGATGCTTGGAAACATGCCGATTTCCTTTGCCGGAATTACATCTTGAATGGACTTGACAACACATTATACAACGTCTACAGTCCAATCAAGACAGCAAAGGAACTTTGGGAATCGTTGGAGAAAAAGTACAAAACGGAAGATACCGGCTCATAGAAATTTGTGGTTGGCAGATTCTTGGATTTTGTAATGGTTGATTCAAAAATTGTAATCAGCCAAGCTCAAGATTTCCAACTCATTCTGCATGACATTCACGCAGAAGGCATGTCTCTCAGTGAATCCTTCCAAGTTGCAGCCTTAATTGAAAAATTACCAAAATTCTGGAAGGAATTTAAGAACTACCTCAAACACAAGCGTAAAGAAATTTCTATGGACAAGTTAATTGTGTGTTTAAGGATTGAGGAGGACAACCGCAATTCTGAAAAGCGGGCTGGTAAGCATCCTATGGAGTCTAAGGCAAATGTGGTGGAACATGCTTCAAAAACTAAGAAACGAAAGTCTTTTGGAGAAAGTTCATCACAAGGCTCTAAAGGGGGGGGATAATAAAAAGTACAAGTTTAATGGCAAATGTTACATCTGTGACAAAGAGGGACATTGGGCCAAAGATTGCCGTAGCAAAGGCAAAAGCAAAAGAAGAACAAGCAAGAAGCCTGCTCAAGCTCATATGATCGAAGTGGACAATATTTCCAATGGTGTCGAAGACATCAATCTTTCTGCAGTTGTTTCCGAGGTAAATCTTGTCGGAAATCCTAAAGAATGGTGGGTGGACACTGGTGCTACTCGCCATATTTGTGCCGACAAAAAGATGTTCACATCTTATTCTACAGTGGACAATGGTGAACAACTTTTTATGTGCAACTCCTCAACTTCCAAAGTTGAAGGACAAGGAAAGATTGTACTCAATATGACATCAGGAAAGGAACTCACTCTCAACAATGTGCTACATGTACCGGACATTCGCAAGAATCTTGTTTCCGGATCTTTGTTGAGTAAGAATGGGTTTAGGCTAGTATTTGAGAGTGATAAATTTGTACTTACTAAGAATGGGATGTATGTAGGAAAAAGTTACATGTCTGATGGCCTTCTCAAGTTAAATGTAATAACCGTTGTACCCTCAGTTATTAATAGTAATACATCTTCTTCTTACTTGCTTGAGTCTTCAAATTTATGGCATAGTAGACTAGGACATGTTAATTATGGATCTTTGCGTAGATTAATTAATATGGAATGTTTACCTATATTTGCAAATGATTCAAATCATAAATGTAAAATTTCTGTTGAGACAAAATTATCAAAAACTCATTTTCATTCAATTGAAAGAAGTACGGAACCACTTGAATTAATTCATAGTGACATTTGTGATTTTAAATCAATTCAAACTAGAGGTGGGAAAAAATATTTTATCACTTTTATAGATGACTATACTAGATATAGTTATGTTTATTTAATTCGAACCAAGGATGAAGCTTTGGAAACTTTCATTGAATAAGAATGAAGTTGAAAATCAACTTGGTAAGAAAGTCAAGAAAATTAGAAGTGATAGAGGTGGTGAATATGAATCACATTTTGGTGAGTTTTGTAAAGAACATGGAATAATTCATCAAACTACTGCTCCTTACTCACCTCAGCAAAATGGAATTGCTGAAAGGAAAAATACGACTTTAAAAGAAATGATGAATGCCATGTTAATAAGTTCTGGATTACCTCAGAACTTGTGGGGGGGAAGCAATACTTTCTGCTAATTATATACTTAATAAAGTATTCCGAAAGAAAGTGAATCAAACACCTTATGAATTGTGGCATGGAAGAGTACCATCCTACAAATACTTAAAAGTGTAGGGGTGTTTGGCTAAAGTGGTTATTCCTAGTCCTAAAAAGACTAAGATAGGTCCTAAGACCACTGATTGCATTTTCATTGGTTATGCTAAGAATAGTAGTGCATATCGATTTTTGATTCATAAATCAGAACATACCGAAATGCATGTAAATACTATTATTGAGTCAAGGAATGCATCATTCTTTAAACATGTATTTCCAAATAAGACTGGACAGGAAACTAGTAAGAATAAAAGATCTCATGATGCTATTACTAGTCAGGATCAAGAAAATGATCAAGAATAAGAGTTAGATCAAAATGAGGAAGAGGAACCTAGGCGTAGTAAACGTGCTAAAACCTCAAAATCTTTTGGTCCAGATTTCCTTACATTTTTGTTAGAAAATGAGCCTTTAACTTTTAAAGAGGCTATGTCCAGTCCTGAAGCTCTTTTATGGAAAGAAGCTGTCAACAGTAAAGTTGAATCCATCTTGCAAAATCACACTTAGGAATTTGTGGATTTGCCACCAGGTTGTAAACCTCTAAGGTACAAGTGGATTTTCAAAAGAAAATTGAAAGCGGATGGATCAATTGACAAATACAAAACAAGACTTGTGGTCAAAGGATTTAGACAAAAAGAAGGTCTTGATTACTTTGACACATACTCACCGGTTACTAGAATAACATCCATTAGAATGCTAATTGCCATTGCATCTCTATACAATCTAGAAATTCATCAAATGGATGTGAAAACCGTTTTCTTAAATGGTGAGTTAAATGAAGAAATTTACATGGAATAACCAGAAGGTTTTTTTGTTCCTGGAAAAGAAAAGAAAGTGTGTAAATTGGTTAAATCATTATATGGTTTAAAACAAGCGCCAAAGCAATGGCATGAGAAATTTGACAAGGCAATGATGTCAAATGGATTTAAAATTAATGAGTGTGACAAATGTGTTTTTATTAAAAACACAGACAAAGGTTATGTCATTGTATGTCTTTATGTAGATGATATGCTCATCATAAGTAATAATAATGACATGATTAAAACTACCAAGAAAATGTTGAATAAACATTTTGACATGAAAGACATGGGCATTGTCGATATAATTCTTGGTATGAAAATTACTAAAACATCAGAAGGATATGCTTTGTCACAGTCTCATTACATTGAGAAAATACTTGACAAATTCAGCAAAGATGATGATCATCTTGCTATAACTCCTGTAGATGTTAATTTGTATCTTTCTAAGAATGTACAGGAAAATATTTCTCAATTAGAGTATGCCCAAATTATTGGAAGCTTAATGTACTTGATGAACTGCACTCGCCTAGATATAGCTTATGCAGTAAGTAAATTAAGTAGATATACGAGTAATCCGGAAGTAGAACACTGGAAAGCAATTATAAGGGTTCTTAAATATCTCCGATTTACTTATAACATTGGGCTTAATTATACTAGATATCCAGCAGTACTTGAAGGATACTGTGATGCAAATTGGATATCGGATACAAGAGACTTGAAGTCCACCAGTGGGTATGTCTTTACTCTTGGTGGAGCGGCTGTATCTTGGAAATCTTCCAAACAGACTTGCATTGCTAGGTCTACTATGGAATCTGAGTTCATAGCTTTAGACAAATCTGGGGAAGAGGCAGAATGGCTTCGCCACTTCCTTGAAGATATTCCAATATGGCCAAAACTGGTGCTTGCTATATGCATACATTGCGATAGTCAATCAGCTATAGGTAGAGCACGGAGTCATATGTATAACGGTAAGTCACAACACATTCGTCGTCGACATAGCACCGTGAGACAACTACTCTCTAATGGAATTATTTCCATAGAATATGTTAAGTCTAAAGACAACATAGCGGATCCACTAACCAAAGGGTTAGCAAGAGAGTTAGTTGACAATTCATCGAGGGGAATGGGACTTAAGCCTATTAAATAAGAGTTACCACAACAGCAACCCAACCTAGTTGACTGGAAATCCCAAGATCTAGGTTCAAAGGGACAACCAAGTTGTGAATAACTCAGAAGGATCACTGGGGAGTCTAACTCCTACCCATTTCTTTGATGAAATAGTGATGTCTGCAGCGTTTGAGGTTAAGTAAAATTTTAATGATTCTTATATCTAGGTAAACCTAGTGGAGTATGGCAAGATACTCTTCATAAGAATCACCTATGTGAGTGTAAACTGGGCCGGTTCTATGAGATTTGTGAAGGGCTACAATTCTAGAGCACTCATGAAAGACCAGGTTGTTCAGGGCCAAAATGAACACAATAGTGAGAACTAAACTGTGTCTGGGGATATACTGTGTGAGTTTTATTGTCTTGGTTTACATAAACAGCTGAACAGTTCAAGACATCATGTTCACTGGTTAACTAGTAAATCCGATAATGTCTCACAAGGGAAGGTTCAAAGCCAAAAGCTACCTATCCTTTGCAGAACATTTCCAATTTCTGTACTCTCTGTAATTAGATCATGTTGTTGCATTTTCTCTGCGTCAAATTCCATTCATGTGGGGGATTGTTGGAAAAATGGTTTAATATAGGCATATTTTTTAGCCCAATTTGAGTGGGCCCCAAACGTCTTTTGGGGTGGGTCCGAAGAGGTGATGTGTTCCTTGCCGCGTGGCAAGTCACACGGTGAAGACGGAACGTCAAAATCATTTATGAGTGAATGGGAAGTTGACGTCGTTTTCAGGTCTAACATTAATTTTTTAGACAAAATTCTTTTGAATTTTTTCAATAAAAATTATTGTGGGAATTTAATTTAAATCTAAATTCAAATTTTTGGGTTCCTAAGTGGTTTCTTAAAGTTTGTCAAATAGATTAATATTTATATTCCAAACAGTTTTTAATAAATCTTTTCAATTGAATTGGTTTTGTTTTGATTAAATTATTCTAATAGTTTAATAAAACAAAAATCAGTTCCAACAGGTTTATAACTGTTCCACCAAACGGCCTTGTTCCAAATTGTTTGAAAATTTGGTCATTCCAACGGACAAATCAAATATTCAAATTGTGAATAGTGCGTGCACCTGTTCTTTTAAATTGTGCACCTTTTCACTTAAATTTTGATGCCTGTTTGGGTCTTTTATTTTGCCTATAAATACAATCATTTTTCAGCAGTCAAGGGGATCCGAAAATCAGTCCAGATTTTGTCTCATTAATGTCCAAATTAGTTCTGGTGCATTTTATTCTACATATATAATTTTAGGAAAAATATTCAGAGAGTTAGAACACAGGTTTGGCTCGCCGAACAATTTATTTTGGAGTGCTACTACAAATTGGTTAAGATCATTGTATCATGGGAGATAAACGCCACTCAACTGTAAGCACCGTAGCGGAGCGAATCTGTCTTAAGGACAGAGGGTCACACACTCGACTTGGTCTTTTATTCTTAATTCGGTTCAACAAATAAATTCGGTACGTTATTTATTTATTTTGTTTGTATTAGTTTCAATTTATTTTATTTACTCAGAAGATTGTTCCAGCACTACTGTTGTTCCACTTAAATATTTTCATTACTAGTGCGTTGCTCTACTTAATCCAATGCTTGTAAACAAATTATATCATTTTCAATTTCCTCCAACATAACTATCAATGCTCTCATGTCTAGAAAGTCTTTTTTAATTTTTTTATGAATTTCTTGAATAAGCCATGAGGTTGGAAGTGTGTTAACTATAGCATGAACTAATATTGCAATGTGGGGCTAGAAACCTTTTTTCCTAAACTTATAAAACACTTGCTCTTTATGTAACATATGCTCTCGTACCGTTAAATTTGGAGTCATCCGCTCTTGCTCAAGTTCAATCCATAGAGGATGAACTTTATGCTCCTCCTCCATTATAGCATCCATTAAGTCTAAGGCATCTTTGATTTCATGCTTTTGAAAATTTGTTTCCTTTACTTCATTCCAGCTCGATGGTAAAAGGTCTAATATTGTTTCCATCAAATTTTTTTCACTTATTTTTTTCCCTAATTTTTTCATTTCTCAACATATTTTGATTTTCCAATCAACAAAATTTTCTACTGGTAAACCCTCTTCAACAAAATTTTCCAATTTCAAATTCATTTATGACATTTTGCATGGCCAAACGATCACTATAGCGCAAATTTAGAGAAGGCCGCAAATTTATCTGCATAATGAATTTAACACATTTAACATACACTTACATAATGTTAGTCAAGTTTTTTTTAATAATAAACCACATTTATTATTATTTGAGTAAAATTTATAATGATAATTGTTAACATAAAAATTGTTTCTTCAAAAAAAAAGAAGGGTACTTAATTATAAAATAAAATAATTGTATGAATTAAGCATAGTATATGTACAAACAATTAAATTAAATATAAACATGTAGATTTCAAATGCAACATATGTTTTCATGTATGACATTACTTATTTTAAACAATCAATATATGAAGAGAAATAATAAAATAATTGTTTCTTGGAAAATGAAACACATTTGAAACTCCTGAACAAAATTATTGATCAATGCCACTAAAAACTTCTATGTAAACTACATTTTTGGTGACATCATCCGGTATGCCTTGTTTATTAATAAACAACACCTTTAAGCCTGATGGAGAGGTGACACGTGATAGAGCTACATACAGCTGGCTATGAGAGAAGACTGGATTCTGAAGATAAAGGCCCATATTTTTCAAAGTTTGCCCTTGACTCTTATTTATTGTCATAGTGAATGCCAACTTTATTGGAAATTGCTTTCTTTTCATTGTAAAAGGAGCATGATTTTTGGAAGGTGTTAAAACAATACGTGAAAGTAGTACTTTCTCACCAACTCTAGACCCTGTAATAACTCTAGCTTCAATTACTCGATTTCCCATCTTATCAACAATTAATCGAGTGCCATTGCATAATCCCAAAGATTGGTTGACATTTCTTAGAAGCATTATTAGTGTTCCAACTTTCAACTGCAAACAATGATTTGGGAGTCCTAGTAAATTCAAAGAATGCAAAAGTTCAAGAGGGTTCATGTCTTGAACGTTGCTCTCACTTTCTGTAGGACACAATTTATCAGCACTGTTAAAAGTTTTCATCTCTCCAGGAAACATCAAAAGCATAATAGAATTGATTTCATCAACATCACTATTCTTAGGAGCTAAAATGCCTCGTTCTTTTAAGTACGACATATCCTGATATTTATTTATAAAATCAGGATAGGTGGCATCGATTAACTGGTGCAAATCTCTTTCTCCTTTTTTTATATCAAATTTTTTGGGTATCTATATCCAATTAGGTTCATAGCCTTCACTAAATGAGCTTTCCATTATTTTCCCTTCACCAACCAATTTAATCCACTCAGCAAAGTCACATAATTCATGACGCTTACGATTAGAAATAGCTTGTGCTGAACACGCATATTTTTGGTAAGATACAAAACTTGACAATGCTCCCAAATTGTTGACTTAGGTAATGAAGCTTCCATTATTTGTTCACACCCACCTCTAGGTACGACAGGCAATATTTGTCTAAAGTCACCACTAAGCATAACATAGTTTTCCACCAAAACCCTATCCTCTAAACAATGTTCTGTATTTTTCAATATGTCCCTAAATATACGATCAACAGCTTCAAAAGCATGACGACTAACCATTGGTGCTTCATCCCATATAATTAATGACGCTTCTTGAATTAACCTTGCCATATTTGTCCCTTGATTTATTGAACAACATGATGAGTTATCAAGGTCAAGTGGAATCTTGAAACGGGGAATGGGCAATTCGTCCCCCAGGTAAGAGCAAAACTGCAATACCTGATAATGCAACAAAAAGAATGATCTTCTTATCGGATCGAAATTTTGCAATTAACGTGTTCCATAAATATGCCTTTCCAGTTCCTCCACTACCTCCTGTTGAATGCGCGCTACCTCCTATTGAATTTCAGACTAATTTGGGTTACATGTGAATGTGACAAAAAGGTCTGGAAATCCCACCTTTTGACATATTGCGATCGCATCTTGGTAATACTGAATCATATTTCGTGGGCCACCTATAAAAGATAATGGGAGTATAAATCTCCTACCAACGGCTGATGCATCACTGTCACCCGTAGTCACAGCATCTTCTAAACCTCTATACAAATCAGTCCGTAACACATTTTGTTTATGCCTGATGAAGTTTAGTCTATCTTGCTCAATAGCTACATAACAATCAACAACAAATTGTTGGAACAAACGTCCCCCTTGTAGTAGCGTTTTCCCTTCTCCAACTCGAAATTGAAGTCTAAATACATAAAACTCTCTCATTGACACTCCTTCTCGTTTGTTGTTTGTACCTAGAGTAAAACTTATAGACCTTCTCCATCCATCAGTCCCATAGGGAAAAAGCAATGGCTATTGAAGTGGCATGTATGAAGGATATGTTTCATTAATCCTTTGTAAATGTCCATCCAATTTTCTAACAATTATGTCACGATTTCTAGTGCTTTCAAACCCATCACCAACAATTAATGCTGCAATTTCAGTTGTAGTGGGTCTAGTGCACTGTCTTCCATCCCTCAAACTCAAAATGCAAATATGCAATTCTTGAGCACCATTCTTACGGATCATGTCTCGAGCAGTGCAAAAAATTGATACATATGGATTAATGACATTCAACATTGACTGTAAAACTTCTAATGTGGACGTATCAATTCCTAATGTGCCACCACACCTATTCATAACATCCATTCTATTGCGAATTTCATGCTCAGTGTCATAAATATAGAGTTGTGCAAATTTATGCCTTTTTTCCGATTCCGGTAGTAGAGAACCAATTTTATGAAAATTTGCTTCACTAATACGAAAAACATAATGATCCATTCCATCTAACACTAATTGATCAATTTTCCCACCCATAGATGTGAAGGATAATAGAGAGTTATATGTCCTTATGTATTCCCTAAATTTCACATGAGTAAACTGTTGTTGCAAAAATTCAGGAGCTTCTGGCAATAAAGGCAACATCACTTGTCTACTTTGACAACAGAAACTAAATTTTGGTCGACTAAATGGAATATCTCTTACTTTTTCCTCTATCCACATCATTGCTTGACATCTAGAGCATGTTACTGTTCTCCTACCAAAGTTTGAGCGGTCTGAAATTTTTCTCCTTCTAGAACGTGTGGTAAATGTACTACCTGAAATTATTTAGATTTAGATTACAATTATGAATTTCTAATGTTTGTAAGAAATTTGTATAGAGTACATAGTTGGCTAAATGTTTATTACCAGGTGGATGTGCTCTATTTGAAGTTGGTGGTACAATATTAGAAGGTTCCACTTCTGATTCATTTGTGTCTAATTCATTAGATACAGGAATCTGAATTCCATCGTGACTAACATCAGGAGCATTGTCATTATTACGACTGCATGTTTGTCTGAAAGCACCACGTTGCATTCTTTTGAACCGTAAGACTACGATCCTCAAATGTCAATTCTCCTTTCCTATTTTCCAAAGGCAATCATTTAATGTAGGATCATTACGATCATATCGTGTTAAAAGTAATCTTCTTCTTGCCACCAGTCGTGCCAGCTTGGAGGAAAGATATTTTCGATATCGATTTTCATATTCTGTATCAACACCTAATATATAACATAAGATCATATTATTATTTTTGTGATTCTTAAAAGATTATTGAAAATGTGAAGGTCTCACTAATAAGATTGTAAGAAAATTTGAAATGTAACATTATTGTGTAGAAGTCAATAGATTACCACTATGATGGGCACTACTTCATAATCTTTTCAAACGCAAAACGATGGTTCTCTAACGTCGAGCCTCCTTTTCTATATCAAGAAGACAAATCTTGAAGGTTGGATCATTACGATCAGAATGTCATGTCAAAAGCAGTCTTCTTTTGGCTACCAACCGAGCCATCTTGGACTTAAGTCGTGTTTGATTAATTTCTCGATTTAAAATCATATCCATCCTGAATAGAGTATTAAGTTGAAGCTTATATAACTCATGCTATTGGTTTATAGTATAGATAATGACTTAAGGATGTGTCACGCCTCCAAAATATAATAATAATAAATCCAACTCATAAGCGAAAGAATAACAGAAATAAAATACTTTCATTCATCAGAGTTCGTATTACAAAAGATAACACATGCAGTATACATTCATTAATGTTCATCCTGAATCTATAGCATGTACTACCAGTTAATAATCAACAAAAAAATAAATGTCCTACAGGCTTACACCTTTCCAAGTCATCGCTTAGTTACAACAAAAGAGAGAATCATAAGCTCTGTACATATAAAGCCATTGGCTTGAATAAACATTAAATGCAAAATAACAAAATAGAGCATCTAGCTCCTAGGTCCTCCCAAGTTACATCCTTGAAGGAAGCATGTCACCGGTACCTGAAAATAGTTTCCCACGTAGGGTGAGCCAAAACCCAGTAGAAACATACTAACACAGTATATGAGAATTAACAAGATATAAGTATGATGCACATGTTCATTGTCTTATGACAAAATCCGTAGGACTCTTTCCACAACCATGTTATACTAAAAACTTACATCACAATTCATTTGTTTTGGTTAAATAGATATATCCATTGCATTTAATCCATCAACAGAGGTTACATCTCACAAGTTTCCAACAAATAAATCATCATATAAACACATTCACTTCCATTTGCCATTTTACGAAAATTTCGTCCATAGGAATCAGCATCCATGTATACAAATGGTTTTCCGGACTTTCACCCTGGACACATAGGCCAACTTAGTTTTATGGAGTTCATCTCATTTCTTCTCTCAAATACCTAAAGTACATCCACTTTCTCCTTCCAAATATCATACATACACAATGTATATCGTTCATAATCATATTCAATGAAAATAGTGAAAAGATTAGTTTCAATTCACCTAATCCACGTACAATGTCTACAACAATCATGGTTATCCTCCACTGATAACCTAAAATAGTTACCTCTAAACAGATATACAACCTCTATAACAGATAAATCATTAAATTTTCATAGGTGAGTGATTAAGCAAATCCAACAACATCATTCATGTACACAATCTCCCAATTTCACATTCCCCATACCAATTTTATTATTTGTACAAAACAATTATTCAAGACATTTCAAGACAAAACTCCTCATTTTCCAAATATCAACCCAAAGGCCAAAATCAATTATTTTGACACATGATAACCTCATATCCAAACCCCATAATCATTTATATAACACCCACATAGAAAACCCTTTTTTCAAACTTGAACCCAAATCCTAGGTTTGCTCAAAACATCCCCACATCCCACCATCTTCACACAATAACCTATAATCAAGTTAAAACCCATGTTAAAGTGTAGAGAGTCCCTGCCTCAAGAAGCGAAGACCAAGCAAAGCAAAGTGGAACCCTCAACAATGCCGAAACCAAGTTCCAATCGGATCAAAATGAAGCTCTTGGAATGCTTTAACTTTTTCTCAAAGACACTAGAGTAGAGAACCCAAAGGATCTAGGTCAAAATGTAGAGAGAGAGTATTTTAGAGGGAGAGAGTCAAGATCTAGGTTTTTGAAAAGTTTTAGAGAGAGAGAAGAATGAAAAAGTGATATAAAATATCGTTTTCACGATCTGATATACGCACAGTCCGCTCGAGCGGAAGAGTTAACGCTCGAGCGTTAAACACAGAAATTTGTTCCGCTCAAGCGCAAGAAGTCTCGCTCAAGCTCAGAATACACACCTCTAGCACTTTTGCAGACAACAGACAAACCACTTGAGCACAAGAAGGGCCACTCAAGCGCCCACCAACTCAAGCGTAGGAAACGCTGCTTGATCGTTGAAAACATGCCTCCAGTACTTTTGTAGACGTGCAAAGTACTAAGAGTTTGCAAATCCCGCTCGAGCGCAAAAGGGCTACTCAAGTGGAGGACCAAAATTCTTGGCAGCACAAGGTTTGAAAATCAAGTAACCAACCTGCTCCAAACACATCCAAAATGCCCAAATAACCAAATTTAAGGAGGAATAAAGAGGAAAAGACAATAAACAACATTCAGAAACCATAAACCCGAGTCTAGACTACCACAAGTGTCGGGTCAAAACTGGGATTGCTATAGGATGTGTAACATATGACTTTCATATAAAAAACATGATAATCTATAATTGTTTGTAGTTAATTTTGCACATTGAAATGATTAACTCCTACATGATAATATCTGTTGTAAAATCCATATAAATAGAATGTATCAAAGATCTAAAATCATGCAGGTTATATATTTATTATTTATATAGATATGATAGTCAGTAATTGTCTGTAGTCATATTAAAATCTGCTAAAAAGCCCCACAAACATTGTAGTCTATAATTGTTTGTAGTTGATTTTGCACATCGAAATCATCAACTTCTACATGATAACATTTGCTATAGAATTCATAAAAATAGTATGTAACCAAAGATCTAGAAATTTGTAATTCAACTTCAAACCTGTAAATATCAAATGGTTAACCAATTTGTGTTGATTTATCTGGAATTTACCTCAAGTTTGCTTATCTTATTCGTCAATAGAATTCAAACTGGAATACAAAAGATAAAGAATACAAAATCTCAGTAAGTATTATTATTTATTGTAAGTACATAAAAAAAAATTAAAAAAACTATTATACAACATGCATCTACTGAGGAGCTAATGTAACTTTTTGTAAAGAAAATTATAACACAATAGTTTTAAAGTAAGCAAAGATAATGTAATCAAATTATTGTTATACATGGGAAAAAAAACAAAGGAAAAAGAGGATTTATTTTGATTTATTGTTAGATTTTTTTTGAAGATTTTTTAAATTACAAAATAAACACAAAGCGATGTCTTTTTGTGGATATGTATTTTTTTATTAATTTATTTAATTGAGGGTGGGATTATTTAATTGATTTAAGTTATAAATATTAATAAATTGTATGTAATAGACGTTTGATTCAGTGAATTTTGGGTGATGGATAGATATTACTGAATTTTATGTAATAGACGCTTGATTCAGTGAATTTTGGGTGATGGATAGATAGTACTGAATTTTATGTGATAGACGTCTGATTCAGTGAATTGTAGGTGTTGGATATGCATAAGTAAATTGTAGGAATAAAAATTGTAGGTTTCTTTTTTTTTTTTTTTTAAATAACGTGATAGACATTGAATATTTATAATTTGTATATATATTTTTAATTTATTTAAGTTACAGATATTTGAGCTCTTTTTTTGTAAATAATTGAATATTTGTAATTTTTGTATTTTATATTTTTTATTAATTTATTTAATAATTATAGAATTTTTTTTTAAAAAAAATAACGTGGATGGATATCCAAAGTGTAAAACGTGGGTGTTATTTTTTTTTCTTTTCTTTCTATTTTTCTATTTATTTTTTTGACAGCCTGTGAGAGGGGGGGAGAAAAGCTGTACACTAAAAAGAGAATTGCCATGTATTTTACAAAATTATCAGAATTTGAGAATGGGATTTTGCAGGCTTTTGAAACAACACTATAATCTTCTGCAATCTTTATCATCAAAATACAAAATCACAAATGCTTTGAACTAAAATTAAAAACATAAAGAAAAAACGTAAATGTTACTAAATGTAGTATTTGAGGTATTTTTGAAGTTCCTATATAGAAGATAATTTCTAACGCACCTTGACAGTCAACATGAAAAATGTCAACATCCCACAAAGAAATAAATATTGATGTGTGCTAATGTAAATATATTGTATCTATCATTTTATTTTTTGTACACGCTTTGGAGTGGTATGGTCACGAAAAGAAAATGGGAACTCAGAGCTGTGCTTTGAGAGATAACAACAATGTTTGGAAGGACACATTCTGGTTAAATGGTTGTTGGTTAATGTAGACACGCCCTTGGGCCTCATGCTACAGTTCGGACTCAAATTGTCACGGTTCTAAATCTGATCTCGCAAAGTGCAATGCAAAATCGATAAATCACCACATAGTCCAAATCCGGCAAATCGTTTTGGAAAACTGATTTTTGTAAAGAAGTGCCAAACATGGATTGTTTTGCCAAATACAGAGTCGCCACCTAAATATTTTATTTTTTTGAGAAAATTTAGGAAACCCTGACTCGTGCCTAAGGCCACGTGTCCGTCATCACCAAAGTTGCCTCGGTTCGGGAACTTGGATATGATTGGGGAAGGTTATCTATGAGCACCCCCGCTCGCCCGATCAAAGATCGGCCACTACTAAACATGATATCTCGTTTTTGAAAACACATGTGTTCTTATTCCGATTAATTAGCTAGAATTACTATGTGATGCGCACAACACACAAATATAGACTAGATCACCTAATTTGGAACAAAGCATCGCATATTCGTTTGTTTGGAAAATGGTTTGAAGTTTGCTACTCGTAAGTAGGCTAAAATACGGATTTCAATGAATTGTTCCAATTCAAGCAATCCAACCTTCACCCACAGGCATTCAGGTAGTTATATCAACTAAGCAGTTAGCCTCATGGCAAGCATGCTGTCATGTTAACATTCACACACATGCAAGATGCTAAAACATAAATACTTACAGTGTACTCCAAGCCAAAATAAAGAACTAGTTAGTAATCAATGCATGATCCTAGTTCATGTTAAGATGGCTAATGCAACACATGCAAAATGCAACTAGAAATAGGCTCGGCTATCCTACGATGGCATATGAGATGCAATTAGATAACATGTATTCAATTTAGAATTTTAAAATACGATGCAATTAGTATGATGTGTCGAGCCCGATGCATGCAATGTAGATGAATGATGCAAACATGCAAACATAAGTATGCTAGACAGATGGATGGATGCAAACATGCAAAGCATAAGGATGTTAATCGAAGAATGACCTAAAACTAACCAACAAAAGCAAGTAAGTAAAAGGGAGAAAGAAATGGAGGTTGGAAGACATGCACGCACGCACACACACACCCTTATTACAAAATTGGCCCTCTCGACGGAGAGTCCGAATAAATAACACATGCCAACTAATTAACTAACTAACAAGCTAATTAATTATTACATAACCGAATGAATAACTAGCTACAACTAATTATTACAAAGCTTAATTAATTAACAAATTAACTAATTACAAATGAAAAATGACAACTAATGCTGCTCCAGCTCTGTTCATAAAAGCAGAAGGGTATGCATGTTCGCGCTCGGTTTCTCACCTCGAAACGCCTTCCGGTTGCTCTTTAGAGGCTCTGTCTGCAGGGTGTCCTCAAAGAATTCCTGCTGAACCTTACCAAAACCAGTCTGGGGGAGTGCATCAGTGGCCTGTCGGCCATTATAAGCCACTGCCGACCACCTGCCAACCAAGAATGAATGTCTGCCGGCCAAGGATGAGGAGGTGCCGGCCATTTGTAGGGCATTACCGGCCACTGATGTGCTGGGACACCAAGCTACAGCAGAGCACAAAATAGAGAAAATTGAGGGTCTCCCAAAGGTAAGTACGCACTATGCCACCCCATATCACCTCAAAACATCAAGGGGGAGGCATAGTTGGATCCACGACCATCAATCACGCATCCCGTTGCATGATGGCCAAAGATCCAACTTGTGCAAATCAATGTGAAATGAATGCACAAATAAACACATAAGTGCCTAGAACTCTATCACGGATAATGAAGAGCGTCAACGACCGAGAATTGAGACACGTTTCATCACTTGAAGTATGAAACGTTCCTCGCTTCTCGTGCTCGGATTAACACTTAATCCAAACAACAATGCAATGCAAGGGTGGCATACACAATGCTAACTTGAACATGCAATCATGCAATATGACTTAAGCATGCAAAATGTAGTGTAATAAACATGCAACAACATGTAATGGAACTAGCCTGCAACAACATGCAAAGATGGATCAAGCATAGAACACTATGCAAGACAAGCATACGACAACATGCAAGGATGGACTTAAACCAAGATAGGTAGACCTCAACTATGCCCAAATCAATGGCCATAAGGTGTTGAATTGATGGTACAAAATGCTAGACAAGCATGCATGCCAATGGGCCCAAGAATTAAGGCATAAAGATGCAACTCTTAAGCACACTTGAGGAGTGAAAAGCATGCAAGTATGACAATGCTACATACTCTGAAATGATGTTAGGAATAATGCCAAATCACACACATAACACAAGCATGGAATGCATGAAGCTCAAAAGCTAAGAACTAGCAAAGGGACTTAAGCCATGGCCAAACAAAGCAAGCCCCAAAGGGCTAAGGGAACCTAAAATAGTCCTAAGACAGGTCCAAACAAGACCAAAAACAAGCTCGAAGCTAGCCAACACAAGCTAGAACAGAAGGCGAAAAACATAGAGCATGTATGGCTACAAAAGAGGCAATGCACTACACCTATTAAAACCAAACATGGCATGACTTGGACAACATAAAACAGAGTTACATCATGGTATAACAAGACCAAAAATGCACTGATATGATGAGCCAAAGGCCTAGGCTTAATGGCATGCACAATGATCCATTCATGAGGCATAAAGAGCCAAGGCTCCAAGGCATTACAGACATGTCAAATGCAAGTGGATGGCCACATTTCATGGACTGAAATAACATTTAGAATGATGGCAAAGCATGCAAACATCACATGTATGGCATGGTAGGGGCTTCAAAACCCAAGACTAGCCTAAGCATTTACACTATAGGCATACAAAGCATGAGTGATATGGCCATGGCAGCCCAAAACAGTCCTAGGACAACCTAAAACAAGGACAAAATCATGCTGGAGCAAAGCCAAAACATGCTAGGATGATGAGTCAAAACATCATGCACATGAAGTTAGTAACCAAGATTTGTTCTACAAGTACATGGAGCATGCAAAGGATGACCAAACCCACTTTAGACAGAGTCATGACATGGCAAAACATCACCAAAAACATGCTGAAATGGGCTCAACATAAGCTAGAATGACATGCTAAAGGAAGAAGCATACAAGACTAGTTTATGGGATTTACACTACAAGTGTAAGATGTATGCATGAAGTGACAAAACCAACCCAAAAAATATCTAAGGCATGGTAAAACGTCACCAAAAACCTACTGAAATAAAGCCAACACATGCAAAAAGAACATGCTACTTTGTAAGGCTATGAATGGGATTACACTATACATGTAAGATGCATGCAAAATATGACCAAACCAACCATGGACAGACTTAAGGCAGATCCTAAAAGTCACAAAAAATGGCCTGAACCAAGCCTCAAAAATACATAGAGGCATGCTCCTTTGGAAGGCCAAAAATGCAAGCAAACAAGAACCAAAAGAGAGGGGGCCACCCCCTCTGATTTGAGGCCTCAAAACCTCATGCCTACCACTAAAAATCCACTGGATTTCAGTGGTTTGAAGGCCAAACCAAGGCTAGCTCGAAGGCCTTAAGGCATGGCTCAAACAAGGCTAAACGAAGCCAACAAGAGGGTTGATGACCCTCAACAGCAAAAAGACCTTAAACAAACTTCAAAAGCACTTAAATACAAGAATTTTTTCAGTTGAAAGCAAGGCCTAAAACAATATGCAAGGATGGCCAAAATGAGGTACACAAAAGTGCTAAAAAGGGAAAGAAACTCACTCTTGAAGGTCAACTTCGAAACCAGCAACTTCAGGGGGTAAAACCTCACTTTCAGAGCTCAAGAAGTCCTCCCAAGAATCTCAATCCAATGGTGGTGGTGTATCTCTATGTGTTGTAGTGTAAAAGTGCAAGGAAAATGGACTTCAAGGCACAAATATACTACAAAATATAAAGAGAGAGGGATATTTCTTCTCCAAAGAGCTCAACCTCTGCTAAGGAGAGAGGCTCTCTCCTTATATAGAAGAAAAGCAATGCAAAGCTTCTTCAAGAAGCTTGGCAAGAGCTCCATCCCTCCATACACGTGTATGGAGGGCAGAAAAAATGATGCCAGTTGGCTCAAAAGATCTGGAGTAAAACCAGCTGAGACAGGGGTTCTGCCGGCCAGCAGTGATGGCCGGCAGTGGCTCATTGATGGCCGGCAGGCTCACTCAAAGGCCGGCAGAAACAAATCCATAGCCGGCAGTGCACCAGGGGAAAGATGCTGAAAGGACCAAGTCATGGTCCAAGAATGGGGCAGAAAGGATACAGGGTCTGGAAAGCTCGAACCTGTGACGTTCCGCCGCGAAAGTCGAATGCCCGACGAGCAATCGAACTTGTGTCCGGATGTACCTGCAAGCACAACCGAGTCTTGAGGACAGTCAAAAATTGTGTGTCTACAGTTAAACATTGGTCTCTGATGAAGTAGTGTTGATTTATGGAATTAGTTAAAGCATAAAGAAGCTTAAACTAATAACATTATTTTCAGTTGTACTTCGTCACTTGGATTGTATTGCAGTTCCTATAGAAGTGTTAATGATTATGAACAAAAAAAAAAAGAGTTAATGATTAAATTAAAAAGCATGGATGAATTTCACTGCATGTGTTCTTTAGTTGACAACGTGAATAGTAAGGCAATTTGTTCTCTCTCTTATTTAATCCTAAACCACAATACCGACATAATTCTTAACTACAATCTTCTGCAATCTTTATAATGAAAATACAAAATCATAAATGGTTGGAAAAATAAATAAATTATTAGAGCAAAAGAAAAAGAAAACAGAGACATACACACTACAAAATCACAAATGCGTGGAAGGGGTGGTAAAAGTGGGTTTCATCAAGTGAGAGAAAATGGGTTTAGTTCAAGAACAGCTACTGTAGTTCGAGAACAGCTACTGTATGCAAAAGGCCCAGTCTGTATTTAGCCCACAACACCAAAATTGATGGAACAAAACATAAGGTGATGGCAGAAGATTTTCTAACGCAGTTTATCACTAATTTTCCAATTCATGTTTATAGGGCATGAAAACTATAAAGGACTTCTAGGAATCTCCTTAAGGAATGGGATGGAAAATGTGAAGATATGGAATGTATTTGGTCTGACACAATATGCTACAAATTATTAGAGCAAAATAAAAAGAAAAGCAAAGACATGGACACTACAATTTTCAGAGCAAAAGAAAAAGAAAAACAGAGACATAGATACCACAATTTTTTGCATACAAAATCACAAATACTTTGAACAAAAAATAAATTATTAAAGCAAAAGATAAAGAAAAATCGAGACATGCATTCGATCGAGAGACGGACTGCTGTAGTCGAGAATTGCTGGTGTTTACTGTTGATGAAAGAAGTTGATGAAGTACATATATAGATATTTGTAGTAGTAGATTGCTAGAAGTAATGGTTTAAGGGGATATGGATCGATGAGTGGAGTTTTTTTTTATATCTATCTGTTATAGGATAGTAGGAAAGTGGGACTGAAAGTCTTTGAGGGTAGGATAGATTTGTTTGAAGTGAGACAGTAACGTGGAAGAGGGATATCTATCTGTTGTAGGAGTTGTGGGAGAGTGAAAGTTTTTTTGTTTTTGTTTTTTGACAGCTTTTTATGGATAGGAGTTGTGGATAATGGGAGAGTGGGATTGAAAGTCTTTGAAGGTAGGAGAGAAACGTAGGGTAGGAGAGAAACATGGGAGGGTAGGAGTTTTTATTGTTCTGAAAGTCTTTGAGAAGGGAAGAAAAGAGCTACAAACTAAAAAGAGAGTTTCCACGTATTTTTCAAAATTATGAGGATTTTAGAATGGCATTTTGAAGGCTTTTGAAACAGCACTACATTCTGTTATATATATTAGTGAAAACTCGTGCTATGCTTGGGATATGAAAAAAATTAATAAAATATGTTTATATAAAATAATATAAATAGTTAGATTTTTGTATGTGTTGGCTTATTTTTCCTACGAAGGAAAATATCATAAATGCAAGCGTGCCAGCAAGGATTGAAAAATCTTTACAAATTAAATTCAAGCCAATTATCAAGCGATTGTGTTGACGGTTCTTTTGCCTCAATGAAGAGGATTTCAAAATTGCCAAGTATAGAGAAAAGAAAAATTAACAAAAGAAGGAGGGAAACGAAGAAAGATGATTGAGTGAACAATCGGGGTGGTTGAGTGAACAATCAAAGTAACAATTACTTATCTCTACTCCTATGCTTTGAAAAGGAAGTGCATAAAATGCTTTAAAAATGAAGTGCTAAAAATAAAATGTAAGAAATATAAATGACAAGAAAAATAGAAATCAATTGTCTTTGATTTGAGTTCTCCATCTTTTACAATGTAGCCATGAATGGCTATTTATAGGCAAACATTTGTAGGAAAAAAAACTACCTAAAACTACCCGTTCTTCCACCTTCTTCATTTCATACTCCATGATCTTCCATAACTTTCTTCAACCTCCACTTCATGCTCCACGTTCTCCACTTTGTTCTCCATCATCTTTTCACATTTCATGACTTCTCATAACCTCCAAATAAGTAAGAAGATGTCACATGTCCTGCAATTATATAAATAATAAAATTATAGATTTATGGTGCTAGCATTACCCCCCGCAGCCATTAAAAATGATGTTTACTTGAATTTTTGAATGTCCAAACCAAGCACATGACTAATATAAGCAATAAAGTGCTTTGAATAATATTAACAAAGTGCTTCAAATGATATAATAGTACTAATAAAGTGCTTCGAATGAGTATGAAATTATGACTAGATGTCTCGAATTATATATATGCCTTGAATGGATATTACATATGTACTTCGAATCGGCATCAATCAATTGAAGGAAATTAAACAATTTTATTTTACTCGTACTTCAAACACTTAGAAAACTTAGAACCTTTTGAAGTAGGTTGATGTTGCTTGCACTTTGAATCATTTAGAATCTCATATTTTCAAGGCAAAGCCAATATCGAAACATGATTCACCTTAACAAGCTGTTACACATGCTAGTTATTATGGACTAGTAACAAGTTTCGGAGGTGGTATAGAGGACCAAAATCATCCTTCGAAGGTCGAAGGTGCCAACAAATGACGAATTACATCCTTGAAAAGATTCGGCAAAGCTTCAAAGGTTCACAACCACCATTATTGTTTCTTCAAAGCTGTTGTTGATGCAAGATGGAGTGCTTTGAAACTTACAAAATTATGGCAAAAGGACTTTCGAAGTAACTTTTGGCCAACATTGTGGTTATTAAAATTTTGTATGTTCTTGTTCACACATAACTAATGAAAATATTAATTTTGTGCTTCGAACCAATTATCCATTCTTCGAAAACACCAAAACCGTTGTTCTTTGAACCAACTTTTGTAGAATACTAGTTGCATTTTCATGTAACAAATGGCTCTAAAAATGTTTATCAATAAAGCCACTAACTATCATGCCAAAAACAGGTATTATTTGACAATTAATTAATTGTCATTTTACATGTATTTGAAAGGAGGCACACATTTCAAAAACTTTCTTGTCCCATGTTACATTTCGAAGGTGTTTATTGATGAAAAAATCACCGTTCAAAAGTCATATATGTTACAAAACGATCAAAGTCGTCCTTCGAAAATGCTCACGACATCTCTTCGAACTAAATCCAAAGAGTTGGATTACTATGAAATTACTTTGGCATTTTAACTAGCCATTAGTGGCTATAAAATGATATTTCAATGAATACGCATAATAGCGCAACCATTTATCCTTTGAAAAGAGGTTTAATAACCGTCACATGTTCTTAATAGCATGCTTCGAAGTGTCTTGGGACATGCTTCAAAGGTAACTACAAAACCAAATGGTGATGGTTTTATGAATCAACTAATAAGCATATTTTTGCTCCAATATATTGCAATAACAAAATATTATTTGTTAGTCATTCCATCAAAGTCAACGTTTGATGTGATCCACAAATCCAAAATTGATTTTGAACAACAAAAGTCATCGTATAGTGTGACTATGAAAATTCATACTTTTTGACACTTTGAAAAATGTCAAAAATTTTGAATTCATGAATAGTGTCTTATTCATTATTCTTGACCATGTTTGGTTTAAAAACATGACCTTTGCCGAATTGATTTTCATAATTATATGGCAAAGTGAGCTGTTTTTCCATGTTAGCCAGTGGCTTATGAAAATCCCTCATAGGTATGTTATTTTCATGACTTGACTCTCTAAAAATTGGTTTTTGCACCCCCTGAGCCATGCATAGAACATCATTCTTAGCCAAATTTGGCTCAAGAACATGCTCTTTCATTATGTTAATTTCATAATTTGACTCTTTAAAACGGGCTCTTGAACCCCCTGAGCCATTGATGAAATTATATTTTCACTAATTTCAGTCATAAATGACTTGAAAATATTTTGTAAAATCCCACAAAACTCAGTTATTGAAGACTTGACAAGAAGGATTGATAACTCATGTCTCTATTGGCAAATTTCCATATTAAGTTGATGAATTACTCAAATTAAATGGTGTATTTTTTCTTCTTCCAAACAATATTGTAATGGATGGAAGTTTGTTTCATCAAGAAATTGGATCTCTTCTTGAAGATCTAAAATTTTCTGTTTATGCCAAAAGATTTCATCTAGGCTATTTAGAATGGATGAATCCAATTTATTTTTCATTTCTTACACTTGACATCCCACTGGGCATGCCAAAAATTGTTGGCTTATTTTTCCTATGAATGAAAATATCATGTGAGTGTGTCAGCAAGAATTGAGAAATCCTGACAGATTAAATTCAAGCCAATTATCAAGCGATTGTGTTGATGGTTCTTTTGCCTCAATAAAGAGGACTTCAAAATTACGAAGTGTAGAGAAAAGAAAAATTAACAGAAGAATAAGGGAGACAGGGAAAGATGATTGAGTGAACAATAGGGGTGATTGAGTGAACAATCAAAGCAACAATTACTTACCTCTACTCTTATGCTTTGAAAAGGAAGTGCATAAAATGCTTTGAAAATGAAGTGCTGAAAATAAATGCTTCGAAAAGGAAGTGCGTAAAATAAAATACAGGAAATATAAATGACAAAAAAAAAATAGAAATCAATTGTCTTTGATTTAAGTTCTCCATCTTTTACAATGTAGCATGAATTAGGGTGGACGCAGATTAGTTACGGCCACAGAACCTCTAATTCACCATCCGTCCGCCAAATTGGCGAATTAGAGAAAATCAATCCGCATCCGTCCACCAATCCGGTGGATATGGATTAAGAGGATTGGTGGATTGGCAGATGGATACGAATCGGTTTGGCGATTTAAAATTTTATATATTTTCAATATAATTCAATTTGTGCACTTCCTCAAAAATAATTCAAACCACCAAAACCATGAACAGAGCAGTAGTAGAGATTGTATACCTCTGTATTGTTACATTTATATTTATTTTTGAAAACAAAAACCAACCAGCATATATCATCTTTTTTATTTATTATTTTTAGAGTTAGATTTAAAAATCAAAAAATATAGATAAATAATACATTTATTTTTTTCAATTCAAAAAATATATTCAAGTTGAAAACTCTTTTTCAACAAAATGTATTCAATAGAATATTTAAACTCTTTTTCAATTGAAAACACAAATAGAATATCTAAACATATTGAAAACACAAATTCTTTCAAATTAGTAGAGGTGCTCGCGGTTTGGCAGTTTGGTTGTTGCCAAAGGAACTTCAAATTCGCCATCCATCCAAAATTAGGAAGATTGGAAAAAATCAATCTGCAACTGTCCGCTCATCATCACGTATCCGTTCAAAATGTGACGGATCGGATCGGATCGGTTCGGTCGATTTAGGCGGATCGGTATATCCGCTGCTCACCCCTACCATGAATGGCTATTTATAGGCAAACATTTGTAGGAAAAAAACTACCTAAAACTATCCACTCTTCCACCTCCTCCATTTCATACTCCATGATCTTCCATAACTTTCTTCAACCTCCACTTCATGCTCCATGTTCTCCACTTTGTTCTTCATTATCTTTCCACATTTCATAACTTTTCATAACCTCCAAATAAGGAGGAGAGTGCCACATGTCTTGCAATTATATAAATAATAAAATTGCAGATTTATGGTGCCAACAGTATGTAAATTATGAAAATAAAAAATATTGAAACTTGCAATTTAAGTTTCATAATTTTATCACAATTTATGTATTAATTTTTAATTTGCGACAATTTTGATCATGTAACTTTCAGCTCTCTTACTAGTGTTGTAAATTTGGACAAGTTAAACCTAAACAACTCGAGTTAAGCATGTAAATTTTTAAAAATTGGACAACATAATTTTTAATTCGGTGAGAACCTATGTAAAATTTAAAATTTTGAATGGACTTAGATAGAGACACCAAAAAACCTGAGCAATCAAAACAAAATTGTATATATAAATATACAAAATTATCTGCTAATTTAATTTTTGATCATAAACAAGATTAATTAAAAATTTAATTTTAATAACAAAAGTAAATACATCTTTTAGAAATGGATCATTGAATAAGTTCATATTAAAAAAAATAAAATTTTATAATGGCATAAAATAATTTAAATATGATTTTTCAAAATTTATTTTTAATTTAAAAATTACAATAAAATATTTAAATATAATAATATTAAATTTCTTACAAAATAAAAGTATCTGGATAAAAATAAAAATAAAAAGTACAAAAAAAATTTAGAATGATATTCTCATAGATGATTAATAAATTATCACCTATAACCCTCATTTTTTTAAATAAAAAAAGATATTTCAAGAACCATCACTTTTCTTAGAAAAATAACATTTATTTATATTTGTTTTAGCAAAAGTCACTTTTTAGGAATTTGAGCCAAAAAAAATTTATTTTTTATTTTAGTTTGTTTAATTGACAAATGAGTTTGAAAAAAAAAAAAAAACGTTATCCACCATGTTTGGTAAATGCTAAAAAAGTCTAAATGAATAATAAGGAAAATGTTTGATACCCACACCAAAAAAAAATAAAAAAATAAAAACAACAACAACAACAACCTACAATTGTACCCAAAATGATGTGGTATCATATGTGTCAATTCTTGATTTGTTATATACTGAATGACATAGAACTCAACTCTCTTGCCACATCATTGTGGGTCTATAGCATTGTTGAAACAATAAATTATCCTATGTAACTCCTATTTTCTTTTTTTATTATATATATATATATAATAAATTTCACTAACTATTACTTTCAATAGAAAAAAAAAGTTTTATTTCTATTTGATTTTAGCAAAAGTCACTTCTTAACTATTTGTAGCGATCCTAATTTTTTTTGTAAGTCTTATTTATTATTACTTTATTTTATGTTTGGCTTTATTAATTGTGTGAATTTATGAGAATTTAATGTGGTAATTAATTAATTTAATGTGTTATTTAATTAATTTATTAATCCATACATTTATATTTGTTATATATACAAAAAAAAGAGGTTATATATATATATAATTTTATATTTATATTTATATATATTGCAATTATGTTATTTTATATAATATAATAATATATAATAGTTAAATTAGATTAGAATAGGGTTTAGGTTTAGAAGTTAGAAGAAAGAAAACAAAACCAAAAAAAGTGGTGCAGTGTGTGGCTGTGCAAGCTAAGAGAGAGAGAGAGAGAGAGAGAGAGGGGGAGTAATCAAGAAAAAAGAGACAGTCCTGTGCTATGTATGTAAGAGAGACGGCAAGAGAGAAAGAGAGGAGAGGGAAGAAAAAGAAGAGATTAGAGTTTTGTTTTGGTGATTTCATTAATTTTCTAAATACTTCTTTGATCTTTAAAAAAATATTGTGAGTACAAAACCTACTTCCCTTTATTTATGTTTAATTCGTTATTTTTATTTATTTATTTTTATTTATTTGATGTTAGTTTGATGTTAGTTTGATTTTGTATTTATATAAAAATGATAGATTGATTTTAATTATTTTGATTAGTTGTATATGTAAGGTTTATGATTTTTAGATGATTGATTGATTTTAATTATTTTGATTAGTTGTGTATGTAAGGTTTAGGATTTTTAGATTATTGATTGATTTTAATTATTTTGATTAGTTGTGTATGCAAGGCTTAGGGTTTTATATGGATTTATTTTATGGTTGTAATCACACTCATAGATATATGAAATTAAAATAAATTAGGAACTCATAGATAAATTTCTTACACTCCACCATTGACTCCATGGATTGTTGTTTTATTTAAGTGTTGGTGAGAAAGAGAGTATGAAAAAAAAAGTGAGGATTATGATATTATTTGAATGCCTTAGGCTTGACATTGTTATGTTTATTCTCATGAATGAGATGTTGTGTATATAATATTGTTGCCTCGTTCTCATGAATAGACGAGTGCTTTGATTTATACGTGTACGTATATGCTAACCATCCGGGGAGTGTGAGTCAAACTCGGGACGATATCCCCATGCAAGTTTGGCTTTGGAGCGGTGTTAGGTATACGGGAGGCACATGGGATATATCTGTAGGCCGGAAATGGAGGCCGAAGTGGTGGAATTAAGGTACAAAGAATTTAATCATGAGTTTATTAGTATAGTGTAAATTGTATTAATTTGTACATCTTGAAAAATAGTAAACGACCTCGATAAATTATGAAATTTGACAAGAGGCATGTATATGTGATTCTAGACAACTTTTGTGTTTTAACTTTTTATTAAAAAGATCGATTAGAACTTATAATCGGATGATCTTAGATATTATAGTTTTGATTCATTTTAGCAATGCAAATTTTAGAGGCTGTTTTAACCCATGAAATGAGCTCATTTTTGTTGGTTTCGCATAAAATGAAGTAAAACATTATTCTGCACACTTCTTGTGTTTTGAACTTTTTTGAAAAAAATCATCTTAGGGCAGTTTTTGTTCATTTTCAGCTTCAGATTTTTCGATTGAATTTCATCTATGTTTTTCTCTCAACTTGTTCAGTTTCTGTTAAATTCATTCGTGCTATCTTTTAGGAAATTTGATTCTGTATAACTTTCGTTCTTTGAATTTTGGTCAATTCGAATTATTTAAGCATGAAACGGTGCATTTTTATACTTCTTCAATAAGTTACTTATGATTAAATTAAACTAACTTTATTTTTTTGCAGAATGGTGGGTCTTACTAACTTTTTTATGCAGGGCTGACCCACCATATTTTTATTTATATTTTGTTTATTTTATAATCAATTTATATTTCATTGTGTACGGACAAGAAACTAAATGCCACCGTATCTCGGGAAACTACCCATTCGTCTCGGTGCGGTTGGAACTACTTGTCTTGTCCCGTAACAAGAATTAAATGTATTTTTGTTTGTGTCTGGTGGACACGTGGGTGTTAAATCTTGTACTCAAGTCAGTATACCTGTATACTGACCCGTTTTGTCTCTTGGCAACTCGGGTGCGTTCTGTTTGAACGCAGCCGAGCTTCCTTTGCAGGATTAGTTGAGGCTATGGTGGTAACAAGAAATAACTATGATCGTAGGACATGTCGTTTGGACTTCTTTTGTTTTCTTAAGCCTAGAGTTGATATTAGTTTATGTATTTATTATTTTTTTTTATGACTTTAGTATTGGAATAATTTGGCATGGTTTGTAACCGTACTTTATTTAAGTTATTTTGACTAGTTGTTGCTACCTTAATATTGAGGTATTGGTTAGTTATGAGATTATGGTGGATGGTTTGATTGGTGTTTAGTTTTTTTTGTTTCACCCCTAAGATTTGGATGATGGAATATTGATTGGGGTTTAATCCTAATTTAATATTTAATTGTCCAAATTTTGGGGCGTGACAGTTTGATATCAGAGCTCTAGGTTACCTTAGACTTGTGAGAGTTTAGGTTATCCTCGGATTGGGAAAACATGGATTAGCTGGTTTAGGTTAGTGGTTGAATTTATTCTAGGTATTTATGAACGAATTCTTCTTATGTGTTTAACTTGAAGGTGATGGCTGGAAGGTATAATTTGAGAAGCGTTGAGCCTAATGGCACTGGGAAAGAAACAATTTCTAACGCGGCGGCAGCGGCAGCGGCGGCGACGGCTACTACTAGGGCAACGACGACTGCTACCGAGGCAACCAATACGGTGCAGGTTAATGTAGGGGAGATGATGGCTCCATTACTTCAGGTTGTGCAGAATAATAATCAAAGTCAGCAAGGAGATCCATTTGCGAAGAGAAACAAAGATTTTGGTTCTTTGGGAGGTCAAAAATTCTCTGGAGATGGAGGACCCATCGCAGCTGACGCTTGGGTTCAAAAATGTGAGATGGTGTTTGGTTGTATGCAGCTCACTGAGATCCAAAAACAGGAGTTGGTGACACATCAGCTTAAGGAAGCCGCCCTATTTTGGTGGAACTCGTGGAAGGAGGGTATAGATTTAACAACTTCGACTTGGGCAGATTTCAAGACTCGTTTTGACTGCAAGTTTGTTCCTGTTGCTATTCGGTCTCAACTGAGTGATGAATTTTTGAAATTGACTCAAGAGGGTAGAACAGTGATCGAGTATCTCACCAAGTTTAATGAGTTGTCTCGTTATGCCCCTTACTTAGTCGACACGCAAGAGAAGAAGAATGAGAAGTTTATTAAGGGATTGAATCATTACCTGTCTAAGTCTCGTATTCCCTTTGATGTTGAACCGTTTGATAGAGTTCTTGACTTGGCATTGAAATATGAGGAAAATGAGAAGCAGTTTAAAGAAGGGAAGGCCAAGGTCGGAGAGACTTCTAGAGGGAGTCACTTACAGCAGCGGGATAGGAACAGATACCGCCCTATGATCAAACACATAGGGGTCAGCAGTTTCAGAGGCCACAACAACAGGGTAGTTAGGGAAATTTTAGACCTCAGGGCAATTTCCAGCCCCAGTGGCACTATTATCAGAGAAAGGGTGGTCCATGTCCACAGGGTTATCAAGGACAGCGGCAGCAAGTGCCACAGTTGGGTTATCGTCCTCCCGTACCTCAGTTAGAGGGACCCCCACCTATCAGACTAGTAGCACCTCAACCGATTAATAGAAAGTGTTTTGGGTGTCAGCAGTTGGGGCATGTAATCAAGGGTTGCCCTCAGAGACACCAGGCGCGACAGGGTCAAGCAGCTCCAGTCAGGGCATTTGCAGTGATGCCAGGAACTGACAAAGTGCAAGGTACTTTTAATCTCTTTCAAGAACCCATTAAAGTGCTTTTTGATACTGGTGCCTCTCATTCTTTTATATCTAGACAGTTTGTAGAAAGAGAACATATTGTAACTACCTCATTATCTAGACCTATTCGTGTTAAGACCCCTTTAGGAAGGGCAGTTACTCTTTGTGAGATGTGTAAAGATTTTGAGATTGACTTTGCGGGCAAAGTCTTATATGTGGACCTAATTGTGTTAGGGTTTGAGGGGTGTGTAATTATTTTGGGTATGGATTGGCTGCGAAAACACTTTGTGACTCTAGATTGTGCTAGAAAGACTGTAAATATAGATATTCCTGGTATGCCACGGCTTACCCACACTTCTAGCGATGGAGAAGAGTCGGTGATGACGAGTTTTCTGTGCTCAGTAGAAATCCCTAAGCAGGTTATTAGTGAGGTAGATGTGGTGCGCGAGTTTGAGGATGTATTTTAGGAGATACCTGGACCTCCTCCTCGACAGGTAATAGAATTTCACATTGACTTAGTGTCGAGAACTGCACCAATTTCTAAGGCAGCATACAAAATGGCGCCTAAAGAGCTTGTGGAGATGAAGAAGCAGCTGGAAGAGATACTTCAGAAAAGGTTCATTCGTTCAAGTAACTCCCTGTGGGGAGCACCCGCGATCTTTGTCTCCAAGAAAGATGGCACTCTCTGTATGTGCATAGATTACAGAGAGCTAAACAAGGTGACTATCAAGAACAAGTATCCGCTACCTAGAATTGATGACTTGTTTGATCAGTTGAAGGAGGTAGCCATGTTCTCTTAGTTTGATCTCAGAACGGGTCACCATCAGATGGGTGTGTCAAAGGAAAGTATATCGCTTACTGCTTTTCGAACCCGGTATGGGTTGTACGAATTTCCTATAATGCCTTTTGGTTTGACCAATGCTCCTGCCTATTTCATGGACTTGATGAAAATAATTTTTCAACCGTGTCTAGATAAGTTTGTGATTATCTTCATAGATGATATCCTGGTGTATTCTAAGAATGAGAAGGAACACAGAGAACACTTGAAAGTTGTATTGCAGACTTTAAGGGAGCAATAATTATACGCTAAGTTTAGTAAGTGTCACTTTTGAGAGAAAGAAGTTTGATTTTTCGGGCATGTTGTGTCAAATCAGAGAATAGCGGTAGATCCTGAGAAAGTTGTTACAGTCAAAGAATGGAAGCAGCCTACGAACCCTACAAAGGTAAGAAATTTTTTAGGACTAGCAGGTTATTACAGGAGATTTATAGAGAAGTTTGCCACTATTGCAGTACCCATGACCAAGTTGACCCACAAGAATGTGAAGTTTGTATGGACAGATGATTGTGAGAAAGCTTTCCAAGAGTTAAAGCAGCGGTTGACTACAGCACCAGTGTTAACTATACCAGTACAAGGGGAAAAGTTAGTAGTGTTTACTGATGCAAGTGTAACTGGGTTGGGATGTGTGTTGATGCAATATCAAAAGGTTTTATCTTATGTTTCTTGACAGTTAAAACCTCATGGGAGACGATACCCTACTCATGACTTAGAGTTGGCAGCAGTTGTTTTTGCGTTGAAAGTGTGGTGACGCTACTTGTTTAGGGAGCACTTTGAGTTGTACACAGATCACAAGAGCCTCAAATATCTCTTTTCTCAAAAAGAGTTGAACATGAGGCAATAGAAGTGGGTTGAATTCATCAGTAGTTATGATTTCGAGGTCCTTTACCACCCGGGGAAAGGAAATGTGGTCACTGATGCACTTAGTCGACAACGTGGGATTATAGCTTCTTTGATGATTCAAGAATGGAAGTCCTTAGAGTTAATTTTGATGCATGATGTTCAACCAATAGAGAGTGCTGAGAGGGCATACATTGGTAGTTTGACCATGCAGCCGATTTTACTGAGTAAAGTTCATCAGATGCAGAATTTAGATGGGTTTCTAGTCAGCAAGCTCAGTAACCTTGTAGTGGATTTGATCGATGGTTGTCCTAATGATTGGTCTGTGGACTCAGATGGGGGATTGCGATTCAAGGGTAGGTTGTGTGTACCTAACATTGTTGAATTGAGGAAAGAGATTATGGATGATGCCCATAAGTCCCGATATATTATTCACCCTGGTGGGACTAAAATGTATCATGACTTGAAGAGGATGTTTGGTGGGAAGGTATAAAGAAAGGAGTAGGAGCATATGTTTCTCGATGTTATGTATGCCAACAGGTTAAGGCAGAACACCAACGACCGTTTGGACTTTTGCAGCCTCTCGAGATCCCTACTTGGAAATGGGAGTACATCTCTATGGACTTCGTGGATAGATTGTCGCGGTCTAAGTGAGGCAACGAATCTATTTGGGTGATAGTGGATCAACTCACCAAGTCTGCTCATTTTATTCCTATTAGTGTTCACCGAACTACGGATAAACTAGCTAGGCTATATATTCGAGAGGTGGTGGGACTTCATGACGCACCAGTTTCTATAGTTTCGGATCGTGATCCGTTGTTTATGGCAGAGTTTTGGGAGAGTTTTCAACATGCTTTGGGTGCTAGGTTAGACTTGAGCACGGCTTATCATCCTCAAACAGATAAGCAAACTGAGCGGGTAAATTAGATCTTGGAGGATATGTTGAGAGCTTGTGTCCTCAATCGTGGTGGTAGTTGGGAAGAATACTTGCCATTGGTGGAGTTTGCTTATAATAATAGTTATCAGTCCAGTATCAGGATGGCACCTTTTGAGGCTTTGTATGAGAGGCCATATCGATCACCTGCTTATTGAATGGAGGTAGGAGATGCGCCATTGTTGGAGACAGAGTTGGTGAGAGAGACCACAGAGAAGGTAAACATTATTCGGGAATGTATTAAGACTGCACAAAGCCGTCAAAAGAGTTACGCTGATAGAAAACGTAAGGGGGTTGAGTTGAATGTTAGAGATTTTGTGTTTTTGAAGGATTCACCGATAAAAGGTATCATGCGGTTCGGAAAGAAGGGAAAGTTGACACCTAGATTTGTGGGACCATACGAGATCACTGAGATGATTGGTAATGTGGCTTACAAATTAGCTCTACCACCTGCTTTAGCTATGATTCACAACGTGTTCCATGTATCTTTATTACGGAAGTGTGCGCAAGATCCTTCCCAAGTAGTATCACCAGAGGTGTTGGAGATCAGTGATAATTTAACGTATGTGGTGCGACCGGTTACTATTCTAGACCGGGATGTAAAACAGTTGCAGAGCAAGAAAGTGAACTTGGTTAAAGTGCAATGGAGCGAGGATGAGAATGATATCACTTGGGAATTAGAAGAGAAAGTTCGGCGTATGCACCCGAAACTTTTTGCTTAGTACTCTCTCCTATCGAATCTCAGGACGAGATTCTTTTGAGGTATGTATATTGTAGTGACCCTAATTTTTTCGTAAGACTTATTTATTATTACTTTATTTTATGTTTGGCTTTGTTAATTGTGTGGATTCATGAGAATTTATTGTGGTAATTAATTAATTTAATGTGTTATTTAATTAATTTATTAATCCATATATTTATATTTGTTATATAAAAAAAAAAAAGAGGTGTTATCTATCTATCTATCTATACTATTATAAAGTGAACACCCCTTATGGTGTCTCGAAGCTTTTGTTTCTTATGTTGCCACGTGTCTACTTTTTTATTTGAAATAAAAAAAAATTAGATAGATGAGAGGAGGGGATTTGAACCTTAGACTTATGTCAAATGAATAAGACTCTTATCATTTAACTAGCATACAATATATGATAAATGTTTTATTTTATTTATATTTATTAGAATTGCACACGCATCGCGTGTGGCAACCGCTAGTATATATATATATATTTAATCTTATATTTATATTTATATATATTGCAATTATGTTATTTTATATAATATAATAATATATAATAGTCAAATTAGATTAGAATAGGGATTAAGTTTAGAAGTTAGAAGAAAGAAAACAAAACCAAAAAGAGTGGTGCTGTGTGCGGCTGTGCAAGCCGAGAGAGAAAGAGAGAGAGAGAGTAATCAAGAAAAAAGAGACGGTCCTGCGCTGTGTATGTAAGAGAGACGGCAAGAGAGAAAGAGATGAGAGGGAAGAAAAAGAAGAGATTAGGGTTTTGTTTTGGTGACTCCATTAATTCTCCAAACACTTCTTTGATCTTCAAAAAAATATTGTGAGTACAAAACTCACTTCCCTTGATTTATGTTTAATTCGTTGTTTTTATTTATTTATTTTTATTTATTTGATGTTAGTTTGATTTTGTATTTATATAAAGATGATAGATTGATTTTAATTATTCTGATTAGTTATGTATGTAAGGTGTAGGATTTTTAGATGATTGATTGATTTTAATTATTTTGATTAGTTGTGTATGTAAAGTTTAGGGTTTTTAGATGATTGATTGATTTTAATTATTTTGATTAGGTGTGTATGCAAGGTTTAGAGTTTTTATATGGATTTATTTTATGGTTGTAATCACACTCATAGATATATTAAATTAAAATAAATTAGGAACTCATAGATAAATTTCTTGCACTCCACCATAACTCCATGAATTGTTGTTTTATTTGAGTGTTGGTGAGAAAGAGTGTATGAAAAAAAAAAAAAAGTGAGGATTATGAGATTTATTTGAATACTTTAGACTTAATATTGTTATATTTATTCTCATGAGTGAGATGTTGTGTATATAATATTGTTGCCTCGTTCTCATGAATAGACGAGTGTTTTGATTTACGCACGTACGTATATGCTAACCATTCGGAGAATGTGAGTCAAACTCGGGACGATATTCCCGTGCAAGTTTGGCTTCAGAGTGGTGTTAGGTATACGGGAGGCACACGGGATATATGTTTAGGCCGGAAATGGAGGCCGAAGTGGTGGAATTAAGGTACAAAGAATTTAATCATGAGTTTATTAGTATAGTGTGAATTGTATTGATTTGTACATCTTGAAAAAATAGTAAACGAACTTGATAAATTATGAAATTTGAGAAGAGACATGTATATGTGATTCTAGACAACTTTTGTTTTTTAACTTTTTATTAAAAAAATCGATTAGAACTTATAATCGAATGATCTTAGATATTATAGCTTTGATTTATTTTAGCAATGCAGATTTTAGAGGCTGTTTTAACCCACAAAACGAGCTCATTTTTATTGGTTTCGCGTTAAATGAAGTAAAACATTATTCTATACATTTTTCGTGTTTTGAAATTTTTCGAAAAAAATCATCTTAAGGCAGCTTTTGTTCATGTTCAGCTTCAGATTTTTCGATTGAATACCGTCTATGTTTTTCTCTCAACCTGTTCAGTTTCTGTTAAATTCGTTCGCATTATCTTTTAGGAAATTTGATTCTGTACAACTTTCGTTCTTTGAATTTTGGTCAATTCGAATTATTTAAGCACGAAATGGTGCATTTTTATACTTCTTCAGCAAGTTACTTACGATTAAATTATACTAATTTTATTTTTTTGCAGGATGGTGGGTCTTACTAACTTTTTTATGCAGGGCTAGCCCACCATATTTTTATTTCTATTTTGTTTATTTTATAATCAATTTATATTTCATTGTGTACGGACAAAAAATTAAATGCCACCGTATCTTGGGAAACTACCCATTGGTCTCGGTGCGGTTGGAACTACTTGTCTTGTCCCATAATAAGAATAAAATGTATTTTGTTTGTGTCTGATGGACACATGGGTGTTAGATCTTGTACTCAAACCAGTATACCTGTATACTAACCCGTTTTGTCTCTTGGCAACTCGGGTGCGTTCTGTTTGAGCGCAGCCGAATTTCCTTAGTTGAGACTATGGTGGTGACAAGAAATAACTATGATCGTAGGACATGTCGTTTGGACTTCTTTTATTTTCTTGAGTTTAGGGTTGATTTTAGTTTATGTATTTTTTTTTTTTATGACTTTAGTATTGGAATAATTTGGCATGGTTTGTAACCTTACTTTATTTAAGTTGTTTTGACTAGTTGTTGCTACCTTAATGTTGAGGTATTGGTTGGTTATGAGATTATGGTGGATGGTTTGATTAGCGTTTAGTTTTTTTTGTTTCACCCCTAGGATTTGGATGATGGAATATTTATTGGGGTTTAGTCCTAATTTAATTGTCCAAATTTTGGGACGTGACATTATTTAAGCCAAAAAAATGTATTTTTTTATTTTAATTTGTTTAATTGACAATTGAGATAAAAACAATTAATAGAATCCATTATATTTGACAACTGTTAAAAAAAATTAGGAGAAATTACTCATAAATCCCATATTGAGCAATGTTGCTCTATCTAGTCCTGAGTGTTTTTTTGTAAACCATTTAGTCCTTTTTATTTTGGTATGGTATCTTTGTTTGTTATATTGTATCTTCCAATTACTGATTTGCCCATATTGTGATTTAATTTTTGATTTTGTCCTGCTGTTGGGTAAGGTATGTTGTAACATTTCTTTTTTGTAGGTGGTGTTTAGTGGACTGTGTGAGTAGATTTTGATGTTAACCAATTGGTGTTTACTTTCTTACGTTGGCTTTGCTTCTCTTCCATTACTTTTGTAGGTTGGGTGTAGTGTTGGTCAAAACAGAAAATTAACAACAAACAACAGATTTTCAATTTCCAACCCATGAATTATTAACTACAATTACCACATCACTAACATCAAGCGTCCCTCACTCACATTAACAAACAACGAACAGGCCCACCATAAGACAACAATAAAAGCGTAAGCACACCCTCCCATATGGTTTACTCAACATAAGACACCAACCTACATCACAACAAAACCACAACATAATAATGGTAATAGCAAGAATAACAAGTACACATAACTCCATCTCGTATTTGCCATTGACACACCTCAACAAACATTACATAATTCAACATCACCATATCGTACAACGCAATCAACACTACTAAAACATATACATTTCAACCTAATCCACATCGCACCAAAACCTAGGCCTATATTACAAATCCAAAAAATACACACCTAGTCCCATGTTTTTCGACAATGTTCTGCGGCGACAGTGATGTATAAATGTCATTTTCATTGACGTTGAATTGACGGAATGGTAATCCCACACAACATCACGCTGAACAAACCGTATTACTATGAAGGAGAGACGTAGATCAATGTTAATTTGGGCAACTAGGGTATACCAATTTACTCAACTGTTAATTTGGGAATAAACATCAACATTAACAAACTAAACACAAATCATAGCAAACAAACTCCACAAATTGTTGCAACGTGGGAATCAAAATCTAAAACGTTCCATATTCACTGTTACAGCTTCGAACGCTCATTGGGGACACCAGCAAAACATTACAGTTCGTCGTTGGGTATTTTGGTAAATTGAACATCAATAATATCCCCTATTTATCCTCCCTTCTTGAACCCCACACGCATAAAATATGGGCTTCAAAGTCTTTCAAATACAAATGGGACCTCTCAGTCCTTCAAAAAAAACACAGAACTTAATGGTTTAACATTCTCAAATTTGAGATTTAGTTCTCATTTGGGAACATACTTTTTTAGTAACTTTTTGACTTTTTGCTAAAATATAATATAAAAAAAACTAGTATGTTTGTGATGACTTTTTGATTTTTTTTGTATGGGTTGTTGATTTTTTAATTTTTTTAGTGACTTTTTGATTTTTGAACTAAAAAAATCACTTGCCAAACGAGGCTTTAATAGTGCTTTACCCAAAAATTTACTTATTTTCTTAATACTTTTATCTTTTGTTAAAAAAAAATATTTGTATTAAAAAAGTTTATTATTTAAGCCCTTGTAATTTAGGAGGATATAAAAAATAAATTTATAAAAATTAAAACCAAAAATAAAAAAATATAAATATGTATTTTTTCGATTAGTAATTTAAATACATATATTTAATATCATATTTTATTTAAACTAATAATATTATGACCCATGGCAATACAACCCGAATAAAAAGTTCATCTTTACATGATTCTTTAGTCCTGATTTTTAATTTTTCAACCTTGAAAAACTCACTTTCCCACTTAGATAAAGTGCAAAAAAAATTAACCCTCCATTTTTTTTGCTCCGCAACAGTGCTCTGCTCCTCTTGTAGTAGTAGTAGTATTCCCAAATCCCAACTGAACAACGCAACCAACCCCCATTTTTGGGCATTCTGACCCAAACCCACATTCAATCTCTCCCTACATTCCCTCAAATCTCTTGAAAATCCAACCCTCCCTCTTGATTTCTTCATTCTCTCTGTTTATTTTGGATCTTTTTTTAACAGACCCATGAGAAAATCCCTTGTTTTTCTCACTTTCTTGCCTTTGTTTGTCATTTCTGTTCTTCAATTCCAAGCTCATGCTGCACCTGCAGGTGACAATTCTCTCTCTCTCTCTCTCTCTCTCTCTCTCTGTATGTGTGTATGTATTTGTTGATCTATATACATTGATTCTGATTTTTCAGGACCCTTGATCAAGCACTTGTCTTCTATTCTCAAATGGACTAGGTCTGCCTCCAAAACACCCCATTCAGGCAAGTCCAATTCATAATTCATGCTTTCCATTATTCAACCTGTGTTTTATATGAACATTTTTAACTGATGATCAAACAACAAATATGCACACACATACACATATCTATCTATCTATGTATATATATATATATATACATGAATGGACCACAGTCTAATTTTGTTCACATACTATCAAAGTGTGGGAACAGAACACAAATTTTGATTGGTTCAAACAATAGCATTGACAAATTTATTAGATGGATCAACATACTTTTAGATGAGGGCTCACAATTTTGGACCTGGGTGCTCCCAATGTTTCGAAAATCCCATGAAGATTATTTTCGAATTGTATAAATTCACCTCTTAAGATTTTTTTGAGGAAATTTAATACTGTATCCTTTAGATTTTTTTAATTTATTTATATAAATATTAAGTGGTATGGTAGGCTTTAGTGTACTCTTTTTCTTCTTTTTTTTTCGCATATGCATTTGCCCCAGAAGATAGAATCATGCATCCATCCCTGTATGTATATACAATTCTCTCATGTTTTGATGGTACACAGATGGAAATGTCCTTCAATTTGAGAATGGGTACCTAGTTGAAACTGTTGTGGACGGAAATGAGCTTGGAGTTGTGCCATACAAAATCCGTGTCTCAGAGGACGGTGAGCTCTACGCTGTTGATGAAGTTAATAGCAACATTGTTCGGATTACTCCGCCATTGTCTCGATGTAAGCTTGTTCCTTTCTCTTGCTATGTTCACCAATTGATAATTGGATGTTTCCACTATTGTCATAGTACACCCAGTTTGATTGCATAGAAAATTGAAAGAAAGGGAATAAGAACAGGTTTTCTTTCTTTTGTGCAGTGTTGTTTTCTTTTTGAAAAATGAATACTAACCTTTGACAAACCCATTAATAGGAAAGTTGATTGCAGGTTTTTGTTTCCTCGAGTTTTGAATGTTGAATATGTTAAAATTCAAAAACTTTTGACCCATTTTCTTTCATTTGTTTTCTTAGTAACCAGACTGAGGGTAGTCTTTGATAATTTATTTGCCAATAGTATGATGAATTGAATGGAAATTATATGCCTTGTGGATTTAAAAAAATTTTTTGGTTTTCATTTAAATTTGGCTTTTTATTTGCTTAGCGTTTACTGTTGCAGATAGCAGGGCAAGGTTGATCGCTGGGTCATTCCAAGGTTACACAGGACATGTAGATGGAAAGCCGATTGATGCTCGTTTTAATCATCCAAAGGGTGTAACCATGGATGATAAAGGGAATTTATATGTTGCTGACACCTCAAATTTTGCAATCAGGAAAATAGGAGAAGGAGGTACATGTGATTTATGCCAGTTTACATGTGATTTATGCCAGTTCTCTTGGATAATAGTAGCTTGAAGATCATTTAATTCTGTGGTTCAGATTCACATGCAGACATTAGTCTGAAAAACCCAAAATGAAATCGCAATGTGTATCTTCATCAGAGTATATAGTTGAAGTAGAATGTTATTACACAGAATAGTCAATTAAAATGAGACAATGCATCTGGAAGTGTTTTTGGAATTAATAGCTTTGGTTGCAAAGACATCACAGATAATATGCCAAAGCTACTCTAAAAATTGTTTGCAGGTGTGACAACAATTGCTGGAGGCAAATCAAATGTAGCTGGTTACAGGGATGGTCCGAGTGAGGGTGCTATGTTCTCAACTGACTTTGATGTGATATATGTTCGCCCTACCTGTTCGTTACTAGTTATTGATAGAGGGAATGCTGCTCTTCGACAAATCTCTCTTAACCAAGACGATTGTGGTTACCAGAACAGTTCAATTTCTGCCACAGGTTATAATTAGAAACCCATTCAATTTGTTTGATACATTGTTACATTTTTTTGAAACAGCAGCATTCTCTTTTGCTTTACTGTGCATAAACACTATGATGTGATTGACATGTATACAAGTGTAATCTACTGTTCTCTTATCTGAGGAAAGACCTCTGTAGGTGAAGTGAAACAAAAGGATACGCATATAGATGCAAGATTATTATCATTGCTCACCAAGATATACCTTGTAGGAACCACTTAGTTCTTGTACCTGTAAAAAGAGAAGTGAGCGATGACAGCTTAGTTCTAGTACCTGCAAAAACAGAAGTAATTACATTGAAGGTGGGCTGTAGAGTTAAGAGGAAGATGTTTGTTAGTGGGAAGGTTCGGTCTTGATTAGAATTAAAAAAAAATAACAAAACCATATGCTGACTATGGGTGAAGCTTGAGGCAATGATGTTGAGATAATTTGTGTCTAGTGACTTTGAATTGAGAGTCAGTGCTGTAAGGAGAAAAAGGATCTGAAAAACTTATTTAGGTATCTTACAAAGACTTGATTTTGTTTTGCTTTATGTTTAGCTCCACTGAATGGGCTTAAAGGAATGACTGCACTTTGTGTGTGCCTGCCTAGGACATAGACTTCATCATTATGAGTATCACCTACTTGGCATCCCCTAGGAGTCAGGAATCTACGCCATCCCATGACCGTGGTGGTCAAGAAATATTCCTCTTGTGCATTTGCAACTTGCAAATTATAAATGATTGATGTAACCCATGGACTTACAATGGAAAGGAAGGTTCTTTGAGGATTTTCTTATTGCTAGTATCCTCTACAAGAAAATGGTTTATTGACATAAATTTCTCATATGTAGTTTTGAAGAATTGGTGACTACACAAATGGTTTTGTTTACCTTTGGGCATTCTTGAATGCAAGTTGACCACGTAAGAATTCACAAATGAAGCCAACTATTTTAACATATTGTGCTGGTTATCAAATTGATTTCCCCGCTTTATACGTTGACATTGTTTTGAATGAAACAAAAAATATTTTGGTCATTTGTTTTTGTGTGTGTGTTCATTTTGTTGTAGTTAAAATGAATAAGCCAAGTCTGGGCATGCTTAAAGCAAGCAGGTTGTTTACCTTTTCTTCTTCCAAGACTGGATGAGTCATGGTTTGTTCACCTTTACAATGTCATCCCCTCGTCTATTTGGGAAGTATGCAAGGAATTTGGTATAATTTTTGTTAAAGCTTTTGAAAATATCAAGTTCTGGTCGTAACACTAGAGATGTGATCCCTTTAACCAAAGGGTTCTGTAATGGTCCCTTATAACTAGAGCTACTAGTATCTGAAACAACCAGTTTAACTTGTACCCAAAAACAAAAAGTACAAGAAAGTATCTGAAACTGCAAGTTAAAGTTACACAGTAATCCCTTGATGACGCTTGATATTGTCAAATAAAGTATATCAAACTTGGTATGGGTCCACGGTTGTTTCAATTGTTTCTGAAATTCTTCACTTGGGTGCTGTAAACATGTTTTTTTTCCCCCTCTGGGATGTGAACATGTGGAGTGCTCTCTATAGTTGATTGAATAACGGTTATGTCCCCTCGATACGTTCTCTAGCACTTTTTTTTTTTTTTTGTCTGATTAAAAAAAAATCTTTATGATACTTGATATTGTTAAGAGAAGTATACCTGGGTGCTACGATCCATGTTTGTGTGTGCACTTCCATGAAAAGAAAATAAATTAAGGTGGTGTTTGGCAACAATTTTTTTTGGGTTTTTTTTTTTTTTTTTCCACTAAAAGACAATTTTTTTGCAAAACCAAAAAAAACAAATCCAAACAAAACATCACATCAAACCCCATAATCATTTCACTTTTTCTCTCACAAATATCACATCCAACCACAAAAAAACCCAACTATCTTCCCAAACACCAAAAAAAATTTATCCAATAATATCCTACAATTAAAAAAACCTACATAAAAACCCACTTCCCAAACACCGACTAAGTTGCAATCAATCAGTATATATTGCTTTGTCAATGACAATGAGAAATTTGCAAACCCTGATTCTGATGCGTCATTTTTTAATTTAGTTTCAATTTCAGATTTCATTACCTGCTTAAATTTGATATACCTTATTGCTTCTCTTGGCAGATGTCTTTATGGTTATTGGTGCTGTCTTGATAGGATACACTTCATGCATGCTTCAACAAGGATTCGGACCTTCTTTTTCCTCGAAGGTGGTAATACAATTATTTTGCGGTTTCACTTCTGACAGGAAGACAAACAGAAATTTATAGTCTACTTATACCATTCTGACCAATTGATTGTAAGATAAGAAATATCTTCATTTTCCTCCATCATCTTGCAACAAAATGCAACAAGTTTGCAAACTATCATAAAAGTTGTTACTCATCTTTCTCCTTCTACCAGGCAGATTCATGGACCATATATGGGAAGCTTTTTGCTTCTACGATTGTAGTATTATCATAGTTCTTTGATTTGGCAATGAAAGGTCAAATCACCTAATTTTTTGTTGCCCTCGGAGGAGATGTTCACGTCAGATATTTTATGAAGGGTTAAATAGAGTCCCCAAAATATGCACTTTGTTTCATTTTGGTCTCAATATTTCAGTTGTGTCAATTTGTGTATATTTAAATTCAAGCGCTGTTTCTCTCCAAATTTGTGTCCAAATTTTATTCAATTTTGGACAAAAAACACCTCTGTTTCCTTTATAAAATGTTGACAGAAACGGCATTGGGACCATTTAATCAAAAATTGGATAAATTGGGGGCTAAATTGACACAATTGAAATATACCAGTAACCAAAATAACATGGAACGAATACTTTAGGGATGAATAGTGTAATGAACTCTTTATAAATGCTCTTTCTTTCATTTGCTGAATCGGTGTCATTGACAGGTGCAGAAACATCCACCTGAAAGTGAATATCAAGACTACTTGAGCAACGAGAAACCCACACCTGTTGTGGAACCCGTAAAAGAGGAACAAGAAGCCGGGTGGCCTTCTTTTGGAAGGCTCATAATTGATCTATCCAAGCTTGCACTCGAAGCATTGGCTAGCGTCTTCTTTTACTTCATTCCCTTCCGTTCCAAATCCAAGGGCTCCAAGGGTGTCCTCACTCCATTGAAAAATTCTCTCATAATGCCTGAAGATGAAGCCGAACCTAAAGCCCCGGTAGTTCAAAAGCAGAGAACTCCCACTCCTCTTTCTGAAACCCGACAAGCCCATACTGCAATTGCTGGTGATAAATATTCAGAAATGAAGGCCCCTAAGATGAGATCAACCAGTTTCAAAGATCCTTCTTTGTCGAGCAAACACAGATCTTCAAGAAGGCAAGAACATGAAGAGTTCTGTGGATCTGGGGAGGTCCCTCCTTTTGGCCAACATAGGTCTAAGAGCCACAAAGAAAGAACAAAGCATCGCCAACGGGATAAAAATGGAGAGATAGTTTATGGAGCAGTCGGGGTGGAACAGAAACCCAAACCCGTTGAGACGAGAACAGTGAATTATGATGATCCAAAGTTTGACCATTACAGTATGAGGAACAAGTATGGGAACTCATTTCGTTATGATTAGGCCACGATTTTTTGTTGACTACTCGTTCATGTTTCTTCTTGCATTGTGGTATGTAACTGAACCGACTTTGGAAGTGAGGACTTGCTCTGTACGTTGTAGCCAAACAAGAACTTGGGTTTTTGTCTATTATCTGTATTTTGGATTCAGGGTATTGTTGATAGAATGAAAGTTGTCTGGATTTTGGGATAATCTTATGAGAAACACCTTTTTCTTCAATGTATGAATGATTTTATATCAGTTTTAGTGTGGATTGTGTTAATGCTTAGATGTTTCATTTTGCTTGGTTTGGGAAGTAGGTTGGCTTTTTGGCTTTTTGGCTTTTTTGGCTATTTTAGCCTGGGCTAAAAAGCTTAGTTTGGGAAGGGCTTTTTGGCTTTTTGGCTTTTTTGACTTTTTTTGTGAGAGAAGAATGTAATGATTATAGGTTGGATGTGATGTTTTGTTTGTTATGGCTAAAATAGCCTATTTTGTTTTTTGTGGTTAAAATAGCCAAAAAAGCCTGAAAATCAACTTGCCAAACAGAGGCTAAAATTCGTGAGTTGGCAAGAGCAGTGCTATGATGGAGCAGAATTAAGGTTGAAAATTTCTATTATTTTTTTTGAAAGTAAAAAAGAAAAATATAGAAAATAAAAGAATGGTGATTCATTTCAATCTTCATAATTTATCAGTCTGCTGTAATCTCTGGTAGATGATTAGAGAAAGCTTCGGCTGTCACTCAAATGCAAGCATATTATTACTTTTGTTTTTTTTCTTTTTTCAAGGGTCCTCCATTTGAATGGGAGACTTCAAAAAATCTTAGCATAGGATAGAGGCTTTAGAGCATTTAAAATTTATATTCATTTTTATTTATTTCATATCATGATTTGAATTAGTTTGAATCATTTTAACTTTATTAAATGAAAGTTTAATATAATTATATTAAACTTTTAGAACTAATTATATTTTTTTCAAATCGGTGATTTTTTTTTTTAACAAATCTTAGAAAGGTGATTGTAACGTTCCATTTATTTGAGCAAAAATATTTTTTTTTATTTTTTTGGTATTTGATATAATAGAAAATGAAAATCTAATGGAAAACATTTTGCATAATTAATGAAAAATAAGTCTCTTTAGACAAAAAATATTTTTTATTTTTAAAAGATGCAAAATATTTTTCAAACTAAAATTTTTGTAACGCCCTCAAAATATTATACAACTCAACCATTCATAAGGTCTGGAGACATAATAGAAATGTTATACTTTCATTCATCAGAGTCAATATTACAAAAGATATCACATGTATTACACTTTCATAAATATCTATCTTGAAACCATAGTATGTAATTCTAGTTTAGAATAATAAAATAAATACTCTAAGGGTTTACATATTTTCCAAGTAATCACTTGGCTACAACAAAAGAGAGAGTCAGAAGCTATTTACAACTAAAGCCGTCGGCTTAAAAAAAAAACATATAAACACAAAAATGAAATCACAAAAGCAGAGCCTTTAGCCTCTAAGCCTCCCAAGTTATGTCCTTGGAGGTGGCATGTCACTTGTACCTGAAAATGGTTTTCCAAGTAGAGTAAGCCAAAGCCCAGTAGAGATATACTAAACCATATATGAGAATTAACTAAAATATGAGCATCAGATAAATGTGCAACATTCTTAACCAACATATATTCTTTTCAAGGTCATTCAACATAGATAGCCAATATCTCAATTCATTTCCATTCTTCCATTCCGAGTAAATCAATTAACCAAATTCATTATTATCAAAGCAACCAATATGAAACTACAACTCAATGGTTCACAATTCATTACATTCATCAATCCAACACTTCTATTTCTTGCCATTTTAAGGAACCACGTCCGAGGGAACCGGCACCCATAAATATATAAGATTTCAGGACTTTCACCCTGAACACTCCGGCCAACTTAATTATCAATGGAGTCCATCCCCTATCTCCTCCCAAACAATGGAGTACATCCTCTATCTCATCCCAAACAAAGATATATATACAATGTATTTAAACACTTTGTCATATATAATGACTAATCAAAACACATATGCAATGGTTTAATCAAACCGTCATATTCAATGACATAATTCAATTGATTAGTTTCAATCATCCTAATTCTCATGCAGTTTCTACAATAATCATAACTATCCTCCATCAATAGCCCAAAACAGATATATCTAAACAGATAAATAAATCTATCAACAAATAATTTATCAAATTCCATAGGTGTGTGATTTATCAAACCAAACTACACCATTCAATCACATTTCCCCTAATTTCATAATTCCCAAACCAATTTCATTATTGACATAAATAGTTATTTCAACTCAACTTAGGGCAAAATTTCCCATTTTTCCAAAATAACAACCCATAGGTCCAAATCTCACCACTTCAACAATAAAGAACCTCATACACAAACCCCCAAGGTTACTTTGTAAATCAACATGAAAAACCCCCTTTAGTTTAGAACCTAAACCTTAACTTTTAACAAAATCTTCCCAAGTCCCACCATTTATACAAAATGACAAATATCTAGGTTAAAGCTCATATTAAAAAATAAAATATCCCTACCTCAAGCTTACATGAGAGAGAAGAGAGAAAGCTCAAAAGTCGATGGCGACGAAACCACGTTTTGCCTCGATCAAAACGAAACCCTTGACAAGCTCTACACTTTATCTCAAAGGAGCAAGGTGAAAAGATCACTCTAAGTGAGTAGATCTAGAGATTTAAGTGAAAAAGTTGAGTTTTAGAGAGAGAAGAAAGGAATCACAGTTTAAGAGGAAAAAGGGAAGGAAAATCATGGGAGAAAAAATGGTTTGGGCCTATTTATAGTAATGAGGAAAAGCCCTAAGGTCAAATAAAATAATAGGCCCAAAACCCCCCTTAGATAGGGCTCATTTGGACATCAAAAATCTGGAAAAAAAAAACACGCAGGGGTCGACCCTTAGATAGGAGGGGGTCGACCGTATCTTCCAGCAACCAACACACAGACATAAGAGGATCGACCATCTCCCAGTCTGGTGTTTACCCTATCTTCCAGCAACTAACACACTGTCACGACCCAAACCCGGCCCTACGGGTTTAGCACCGTAACCGGCCAGTAATCCGAGATTACCGAAGGCCTGCTTAACAGAAATACAGTAAAACAGAGTACAGGGCCTGGCGGAAACCAATACAGTAAATAAATAGTGTCCATTGAGCTGTGACAGTCTGTATGCAAAAAGGCTTTCCATGCATTCATACATAAACGGTACAGAACAGTATGAACAATATTCACACCCATTCAAACTAGGGACTCAACCCTACATAACAGTGCAGAAAACATTCCGTCTGTACAAAACAGTACGGTCTATACAAAATTTACAGTCACACAGTACAGGGACCTAATCCCTGTATAACAGTACAGTAAACAGTCAGTCTATACAGAACAGTTAGACAGTACAGAAGACAGGCGGGGGAAACAACCAAAACACCCCCAAGCCATAGCATGGCAACTCGGAACCTCGCAGTGAGGCGCAAAGGCTGGCTTGACAAAACTGGAGTAACCCTGACGCTCCTAGCTCCGATCTGGTGCCTGTACACCTACATATATATATGAGCAGTGAGCTAAAGCCCAGTGAATAACATAAAGCGTAAAGAGGTTTAGGATGAATGTCCTTACAGTAATGAAAACAGTTCAATTCAATCAGTATTTCATTCGTTCAGTACAGTAAACAGTCATATGTGGTACATCCATTAGCATAACAGTAACAGTAGGTCTTGAAAGACCGAACAGTAATTATGGCCATCAGTCAGTAAACAGTAGTGGCTCCACGAGGGAACCAACAGAGATCTCTGTAACAGTAACAGTAACAGTAAACCGTAGATACTAAGGATGCCACAGTACAGTTCAGAAATAAAGGACATACATTCATTCAGTAATACCAGTTCAGTAAACAGTTCAGTTCAGTATTCAAAAAAATATCAGTTGAACATATCTTTACACAATTGTTACTCACAGAGTTCTGGGCTACAGTATGCTAGAGCGTGTCTCCCCAGTTGCCAACCCTACACAGTTCACAGGTTGAACACACTAAGCTACACAGTTGGGAAATCTCATAACTTAATCCCTAATTTGCCTTGGTGTGTTCTACAATGATATCCTCATCAAGATGCCTTAAACTAGGCCTAAGAATGCCTAGGATGGGATGAGGATGCAAAAATACACTTAGAAAATATTTCGCAAAGTTTGCTGAAAATAGGAGCCTCGCTCGAGCGAGACTTTCTACGCTCGAGCGTAAGTCCAAAATCAAAGGCTTCGCTCGAGCGAGGAATCCTTCGCTCGAGCGGTCTGCAAAACAGTAAAAGTACTGGATGCTGAAATTTTACGCGCGATCGTCGCTCGATGGTCGCTCGAGCGGAGCCCTGGACAAAGGTGCTCGCTCGAGCGGGGAATCCTTCGCTCGAGCGAGGAAGCCAAATCTGGAATTTCCAGATCTGCCTCCCAAGCTCAAACCAAGCATTCAACCACTCCAAACTCGACCTCTTTGGCCCAAATTCTGGAAAACATCATTAAATTCAATGTATAACAAGTTTCAAAGCTCAATTTATGAATTCAAGCCCCAAAGGTGAGTCAATTAAAACCACATTCAAACCCATTTTCAAGAACAGCATTCAAACATGTCATGCATGAGTTTTAAACCAAATTAAAGCTCCAAAGCTTGATCAAAGGAGCTCATTTCTTTTCAAATCAGATGGAAACATGGTCTATAACAATAATATGAGCATGCATGCACTAATGTCCATGTAATCAACCTCAAAATGCAACAATACCAACATGCATGCAAGAAATGATCTTCAATCCATCATTAATGAACCAAATCATGACTTAGCTCTACAAATTAACATGAATCATGCAAGAATGAACTCAAGAACAGCAACAAGAAGATGGATGTCCTACCTTAGTCTTGTAGAATTAGGAGTGAGGGAGCTCAAATATGCAAATACACTTCAATTACCAAGCAATTCTACCAAGTTCCAAGCAATGCAAGATGAAACTCACTCTCTCCCTCTCAAGGTCGGCTAAAGCAAGGAAAATGGCTGATCAAAATGTGTTTTGATTCAAGTATAAGGCTCAAGTGTGTGTATATGAGATAGTGGCAAAATGGTAAATATAGCAAACTCTTTAATTGGCTTATTTTAATCTAATTTAATCATACCTAATCAGTTTTCAGATAAATATACCATAAAATCACATTAATTATGAGGGTCACGGAACATCAATCGGTTTCTAATTCGGCCGCCGATAAGGCCTTCAATTAGCAGTTTAAACATATAAACATGAACAGATAATCAGACAATCAAACAGATAGAATGCAATTAACTAACATATACTCAGTCAATTCAGTTTCCAGTTTCAGTCAGTCAGTTCAGTACTTTTAATCAGTTCAATTATCAGTCAGTTATCAGTCATTATCCGTTTCGTTTAACAGTAATCGGTGATTATCGGTAATCAATCAGTCCTTAATCAGTAAACAGTATGAGGGTTGTTACAGTCTCCCCTCCTTATAAAGAGTTTAGTCCTCTAAACTCGAGTTACCTTCATTCTGGAAGAAAACAGGATTCAGTGGAAACAGTTCAGGATATCTTTTAGCCATGTCATCTTCCCTTTCCCAAGTGGCGTACACGCCACCATGGTTCTGCCAGTCAACTTTCACTAACGGGATCTCTTTGTTCCTCAGTTTCTTGATCCGTCGGTTTACAATCTGTATAGCCCGTTCCTCGTAAGTGTAGTCATCACTCAATACTATCCGAGCAGGCTCAATCACATGGAAAGGATCCCGGAGATAATCTCTTAACATAGAAATGTGGAAAACATTATGCATGTGTTCCATTTCAGGAGGGAGCGCAACTTGATACGCCACCGGATTGATTTTCTCAATAATCTCGTATGGTCCGACGTATCTCGGTGCTAGCTTGCCTTTGACTCCGAAACGAGTCTGGCCTTTCATTGGTGTCACTTTCACAAAAACGTGATCACCCACTTCATACTCTCTGTCCCGTCTTCTGACATCTGCATAACTTTTCTGTCTACTCTGTGCAGTTTTCAGTCTTTGCTGTATCAGTTTCACTTTCTCAGTTGTTTCATACACAATCTCGGGCCCAAGCAAAAGCCCATCTCCAACTTCTGCCCAGCAAATTGGAGACCTACATTTCCTGCCATACAATGCCTCGAAAGGCGCCATACCTATACTCGAATGGTAGCTGTTGTTGTAGGCGAATTCAGCTAAGGGCAAATGACTTTCCCAGTTTCCCTGAAAATCAAGGACACACATTCTCAGTAAATCCTCCAGAGTTTGGATGGTCCTTTCTGATTGGCCGTCTGTCTGAGGATGATAGGCACTACTCAGTCTCAGTTCAGTACCCAGTGCAGTTTGTAGGCTTTGCCAAAACCTCGATGTAAACTTCGAATCCCTGTCAGAAACAATAGACACAGGCACTCCATGCAGTCTTACAATTTCATCAATATAGATAACAGCCAATTTGTCCGCATTATAGATTGTCTTGACAGGTAAGAAGTGAGCAGATTTGGTTAGTCTATCAACAATAACCCAAATTGAATCCATACCTTTTCTGGAGCGAGGTAATCCAACGACAAAATCCATTGTGATATGCTCCCATTTCCACTCTGGTATGGGTAGAGGTTGCAATAATCCGGCAGGTCGCTGATGTTCAGCTTTGACCTGTTGGCAATGAAGACATTTGGATACAAAATCAGCAATTTCTTTCTTCATTCCCGGCCACCAGAAATTCTGTTTCAGATCTTGGTACATTTTCGTATTCCCCGGATGGATAGACAATTTCGAATTGTGGCCTTCTTGCAGAACTCTTCTTTTCAGTTCAGTATCATTTGGTACACACAGTCTTTCTTGAAATTTCAGTACATTGTTCTCGAATTTGAATCCCGGTCTCGGTTTAGATTCTCTTTCTTCGATGATCTTTTTCAAGAAGTCATCCAGTTGCTGTTTCTCTTTAATCTCTTCAATCAGTGCCGGTTGAGCAGAAATAGCAGCTAAAGTTCCACCTTGTTCTCTCAAAACAATTTCTATTTCAGATTTTTCAAGGTCACAAAGCAACTCTTTCTGCCCTGTAAGCAAACAGGCTAAGTTTCCAATCGATTTCCGGCTCAATGCATCGGCAACGGTATTGGCTTTTCCCGGATGGTACAATATCTGTAGGTCATAGTCTTTAATCAGTTCCAGCCATCTCCGCTGTCTCATATTCAGTTCTTTCTGTGTGAAGAAATACTTTAAACTCTTGTGGTCGGTGTATACTTCACATGTCACCCCGTAGAGATAGTGACGCCAGATTTTCAGTGCAAATACTACTGCAGCAAGTTCCAGATCATGGGTCGGGTAGTTCTTTTCATGTGGTCTCAGTTGTCGGGAAGCATAAGCAATAACCTTCCCATTCTGCATTAAAACACATCCCAAACCCTTATGAGAAGCATCACTAAATACAGTATAACCATCCGTACCTGAGGGTAAAGTCAAAACTGGTGCAGTCACAAGTCGAGTTTTCAACTCCTGGAAAGCAGATTCTCTTTGGTCAGTCCAGTCAAATGATGTCCCCTTTTGAGTTAACTGAGTCAATGGTAGGGCAATTTTGGAGAAATCTTTGACAAATCTTCTGTAATATCCAGCCAGTCCCAAAAAGCTTCAGACTTCAGTCACATTGGTCGGTCTAGGCCAGTTCACTACAGCTTCAATTTTCTGCGGGTCAACAGAAATTCCATTTTTGCTAACAACATGCCCCAAAAACATAACATGGTCAAGCCAAAATTCACATTTAGACAGCTTAGCATACAGTTTCTGTTCTCTTAAGGTTTGTAGGGCAAGTCTCAGATGATGTTCATGCTGTTCTATGCTTTTGGAGTAAATCAATATGTCATCGATAAATACAACAATAAAGTCATCAAGGTACGGTTTAAAAATTCTGTTCATGAGGTCCATAAAAGCAGCTGGTGCGTTAGTGACTCCAAAAGGCATAACTAGAAATTCATAATGTCCATACCTTGTTCTAAAAGCAGTTTTATCAATGTCTTCCGGTTTAACCTTCAGTTGATGATACCCCGATCTGAGATCAATCTTAGAAAACACTTGTGCACCCTGTAACTGATCAAATAAATCATCAATGCGTGGCAATGGGTATTTGTTCTTTACAGTTACCTTATTCAGTTCACGGTAGTCAATGCACAGTCTCAGTGAGCCATCTTTCTTCTTGACAAACAAAACAGGAGCACCCCATGGCGAAGTGCTAGGTCTGATAAACTTTTTGTCTAACAGTTCTTGCAGTTGCACTTTCAGTTCTTTCAGTTCAGTTGGAGCCATTCGGTAGGGGGCTTTAGAAACTGGTTGTGTTCCGGGAATCACATCAACGGTAAATTCAATCTCCCTGTCAGTCAAATCTCCTGGAAGATTATCTGGGAAAACATCTGGAAATTCTCTGACTATAGGAATGCAATTCACATCAGTTTTAACGCTATCATCAGTAGACACAGTCAGTACAGAACACAGATATCCTTTACACCCCTTTCTAATTAATTTAACAGCTTTTACTGACGAAATCAAATACGGAGGAGGTACTACTCCACTCCCATTAAACGCAAATTCAGGTAGACCAAGTGGACGGAAAACAACTTGCTTGGTCACACAGTCAATAGTGGCATGATATTTTTGTAACCAATCCATCCCCAATATTACGTCAAAATGATCAATGTTCAATGGCAGTAAATCAATAAACAGATGCATATCCCCAACAATGATTTCACATGCGGGGTACATATAAGCACATGTCATAGATCCCCCTATGGGTGATGATACGGCTAGCAGATAGTTCATAGGTTCTAAGGGTCTATTCAATTTCCGTGAGAAAGCATGCGATACATAAGAATGCGTAGACCCCGAATCAATTAATACATATGCATTTTGTGCACAAATAGAGAGAATACCTGACACAGCGGTCTCGGTATTCTGCACATCTCCCGGTACTAGTGCGAACACTCGGCCTTGCCTCACAGGCTCTTTCCCGGTAGCTTTAGGGTTAGGCTTTGGTGGAGCATTTGATGCTGCTGCGCTTGGTGCAGCTTTACCACTGGCTTGTGGAGCAGAGGGGCAGTCTTTAACCATGTGGCCCACCTTGCCACACCTGTAACAGGCTCCAGATATTCTGTAACAGACTCCCTTGTGCTTCTTGCCACACTCAGGACAGGGTGGTATGAATCCACTCCCTTGACTGGGGCTAGTTGTTGTCCCCGTATTCTGTTTCTTGTTGGCTGGGTTGTGCTTGCCTTTCTTGAATTTGAAACCCTGCCTTTTTCCATGCCATTCAGTTGTTGGTGTTTCAGATTATTTCACTGCTGCAATGTTCGACTCGGCCATCAATGCCCGATCGAGAACACCCACAAAAGTCGGTAGTTTCAAGACATTTATTCGATCAAGGATCGCAACATTAAGGCCACCTTCGAATTTCCTGGCCTTCTTATATTCAGTATCCACCATATGCGGTGCATAACGGGCAAGTTCAGTGAATTGCGTCTCGTATTCTGCGACGGACATTGTGCCCTGCTTCAGTTGTTCAAACTCAGTTACTTTCCTATCCCTGACACACTGTGGGAAGTACTTTTCAAAGAAGGACTCCTTGAACTGAGCCCAAGTCATAACAGTATTTGTATCACGGATTAACATCCACCACCTTCTAGCCTCTTCTTGCAGGGTGAAGGTAGCTAACAATACTTTGTTCGCTTCTGAGCACGGAAACACTTCGAATAATTTTTCTGTTTCCAGAACCCAAGCTTCAGCTTTTAACGGTTCAAGGCCTCCCTGAAAGGACGGCGGTTTCATCTTACTGAATTTATGGGTGAGAGCAATAATATCCCCATCATCCACATTCGCATTAGGTTCCGGCTGTACCGGAGGAGGAGGAGGTGGGGGCGGTTGGTTCTGTTGTTGCTCAAGTCTAGCAGTTATCAGTTCTATCATTCTTTCCATTCTTTCCATTCTTGCCTCGGTAGACGAGGATTCAGGTTCATTTGCATTGTCCATTTCACTATAAGCAATTATAACAGTTTTAAACACAAGCAGTCATTTGTTTACCAGTTTAACACATTAGCAGATATTCACTCATAATGTAATCACACACTTAACATGCTCATGAGATGCCCTAATCACTTTCTAGGACACCCTATAGCTCATTTGGACACGTGTGTGCGGTATAACTCGTGGTTAAGTATCGCTCTGATACCACTCTGTCATGACCCAAACCCGGCCCTATGGGTTTAGCACCGTAACCGGCCAGTAATCCGAGATTACCGAAGGCCTGCTTAACAGAAATACAGTAAAACAGAGTACAGGGCCTGGCGGAAGCCAATACAGTAAATAAATAGTGTCCATTGAGCTGTGACAGTCTGTATGCAAAAAGGTTTTCCATGCATTCATACATAAACGGTACAGAACAGTATGAACAATATTCACACCCATTCAAACTAGGGACTCAACCCTACATAACAGTGCAGAAAACATTCCGTCTGTACAAAACAGTACGGTCTATACAAAATTTACAGTCACACAGTACAGGGACCTAATCCCTGTATAACAGTACAGTAAACAGTCAGTCTATACAGAACAGTTAGACAGTACAGAAGACAGGCGGGGGAAACAACCAAAACACCCCCAAGCCATAGCATGGCAACTCGGAACCTCGCAGTGAGGCGCAAAGGCTGGCTTAACAAAACTGGAGTAACCCTGACGCTCCTAGCTCCGATCTGGTGCCTGTACACCTACATATATATATGAGCAGTGAGCTAAAGCCCAGTGAATAACATAAAGCGTAAAGAGGTTTAGGATGAATGTCCTTACAGTAATGAAAACAGTTCAATTCAATCAGTATTTCATTCGTTCAGTACAGTAAACAGTCATATGTGGTACATCCATTAGCATAACAGTAACAGTAGGTCTTGAAAGACCGAACAGTAATGATGGCCATCAGTCAGTAAACAGTAGTGGCTCCACGAGGGAACCGACAGAGATCTCTGTAACAGTAACAGTAACAGTAAACCGTAGATACTAAGGATGCCACAGTACAGTTCAGAAATAAAGGACATACATTCATTCAGTAATACCAGTTCAGTAAACAGTTCAGTTCAGTATTCAAAAAAATATCAGTTGAACATATCTTTACACAATTGTTACTCACAGAGTTCTGGGCTACAGTATGTTAGAGCGTGTCTCCCCAGTTGCCAACCCTACACAGTTCACAGGTTGAACACACTAAGCTACACAGTTGGGAAATCTCATAACTTAATCCCTAATTTGCCTTGGTGTGTTCTACAATGATATCCTCATCAAGATGCCTTAAACTAGGCCTAAGAATGCCTAGGATGGGATGAGGATGCAAAAACACACTTAGAAAATATTTCGCAAAGTTTGCTGAAAATAGGAGCCTCGCTCGAGCGAGACTTTCTACGCTCGAGCGTAAGTCCAAAATCAAAGGCTTCGCTCGAGCGAGGAATCCTTCGCTCGAGCGGTCTGCAAAACAGTAAAAGTACTGGATGCTGAAATTTTACGCGCGATCGTCGCTCGATGGTCGCTCGAGCGGAGCCCTGGACAAAGGTGCTCGCTCGAGCGGGGAATCCTTCGCTCGAGCGAGGAAGCCAAATCTGGAATTTCCAGATCTGCCTCCCAAGCTCAAACCAAGCATTCAACCACTCCAAACTCGACCTCTTTGGCCCAAATTCTGGAAAACATCATTAAATTCAATGTATAACAAGTTTCAAAGCTCAATTTATGAATTCAAGCCCCAAAGGTGAGTCAATTAAAACCACATTCAAACCCATTTTCAAGAACAGCATTCAAACATGTCATGCATGAGTTTTAAACCAAATTAAAGCTCCAAAGCTTGATCAAAGGAGCTCATTTCTTTTCAAATCAGATGGAAACATGGTCTATAACAATAATATGAGCATGCATGCACTAATGTCCATGTAATCAACCTCAAAATGCAACAATACCAACATGCATGCAAGAAATGATCTTCAATCCATCATTAATGAACCAAATCATGACTTAGCTCTACAAATTAACATGAATCATGCAAGAATGAACTCAAGAACAGCAACAAGAAGATGGATGTCCTACCTTAGTCTTGTAGAATTAGGAGTGAGGGAGCTCAAATATGCAAATACACTTCAATTACCAAGCAATTCTACCAAGTTCCAAGCAATGCAAGATGAAACTCACTCTCTCCCTCTCAAGGTCGGCTAAAGCAAGGAAAATGGCTGATCAAAATGTGTTTTGATTCAAGTATAAGGCTCAAGTGTGTGTATATGAGATAGTGGCAAAATGGTAAATATAGCAAACTCTTTAATTGGCTTATTTTAATCTAATTTAATCATACCTAATCAGTTTTCAGATAAATATACCATAAAATCACATTAATTATGAGGGTCACGGAACATCAATCGGTTTCTAATTCGGCCGCCGATAAGGCCTTCAATTAGCAGTTTAAACATATAAACATGAACAGATAATCAGACAATCAAACAGATAGAATGCAATTAACTAACATATACTCAGTCAATTCAGTTTCCAGTTTCAGTCAGTCAGTTCAGTACTTTTAATCAGTTCAATTATCAGTCAGTTATCAGTCATTATCCGTTTCGTTTAACAGTAATCGGTGATTATCGGTAATCAATCAGTCCTTAATCAGTAAACAGTATGAGGGTTGTTACAGTCTCCCCTCCTTATAAAGAGTTTAGTCCTCTAAACTCGAGTTACCTTCATTCTGGAAGAAAACAGGATTCAGTGGAAACAGTTCAGGATATCTTTTAGCCATGTCATCTTCCCTTTCCCAAGTGGCGTACACGCCACCATGGTTCTGCCAGTCAACTTTCACTAACGGGATCTCTTTGTTCCTCAGTTTCTTGATCCGTCGGTTTACAATCTGTATAGCCCGTTCCTCGTAAGTGTAGTCATCACTCAATACTATCCGAGCAGGCTCAATCACATGGAAAGGATCCCGGAGATAATCTCTTAACATAGAAATGTGGAAAACATTATGCATGTGTTCCATTTCAGGAGGGAGCGCAACTTGATACGCCACCGGATTGATTTTCTCAATAATCTCGTATGGTCCGACGTATCTCGGTGCTAGCTTGCCTTTGACTCCGAATCAAAACTTTATGGAACACTACGTGTTCCAATTACTTAGCCCCATGTTGTTCCCCATCACTAACATAAATCGTGGGCACTTGTGTCTTTTTATCAATTAAAACTTTATGGAACACTACGTGTCATGCTCCGGGAGTACTGAATAATCATCCCATAATGTGGGTGATTATTTAGTATTTTCGAAGTATGAATACTTAGTACTTTATAAAATTTTAATTGATAGAGAGGGATAAGAGTCCACGATTTACGTTGAGGATGAGAAACAATACGAGACTAAGTAGTAATTGACTTGGAATATTTTGAAATTATTAAATAATTTTCCCATAATGTGTACGAGTTCACCGTATGACGGACCGTACCCGATAAAAAATCAAATGACTATTTTACTGTACACTATTTCTCTTTCTATCTGATCTCTTGCACTCCTATTTTTGTTCGTGTAAATTCCCTTCACTTTCCGGGAAAATTATCTACAAAAAATTTTTCCGAGGCGCCAAGCACTGAACTCACAGAGTAGTTTTGTCGTGGTTTTCTAATCTTTCTTTTGACTCTGTCGATTGTATATGTACAAATAACCAGAGCATGGGGTGTGCTGGATCGTCGCAGACCAAAGGAGACGGTGAGTTCATCGCTATACCTCGTGGTTTCTTTGTTTTCTCTCTGATTAAGAATTTTAGGTCTTCAATTTTCAAATTTATTGAGCTTGTGTGTTACGTTCATTACTATCTGTTTTGAGTTCACTATTTCGAGATTGTTGCTCTCTCTCTCTCTCTCTCTCTCTCTCTATATATATATATATATATATCTGAATGTGATATGTATGTATCTATATCTGTTGAATTTGCCATGTTTGTGTTCGTTTGATCGATACGTAGAGTATAGATTCATTGGAAACTTGATGCACAAGTAGAACTTGGGATTAGTAAGCTGAACTTAATTGGAATGGTTGTTCTGAATCAAATTGGTAGGTAAGAAAGTATTTCCATTAGGTTAGAAATTCAGCTAAATATCAGAAATTTTCAGTTGGAGAATTTGACATAAATTTTCAGTTCGTATGATGATTTAGATCAAGGTATTTCAGAAATTCAACTGAAATATGGTGAAGTTCAGCGTAATAGTTGAAAAACTTGAAAATCCTGGCTGGTTATGTATGTTAGACAAAAGATCAGCAATTTATCACGCAATTAAATTGGGCTTCAAATGTATATGCCTTTGTTTATGTGATAGAATTGTAGCACACTGTGGTTTAATCAAGTGTACTTTGACGTGCTGGACCGGACTGGAGAATTCCAACTGGAGACAGTCCAGACCCTTGGCTAATTATTTCTAGCTTGGACGATGTCAAGATTTTGCACTAGTTTGTACTGTCAAATGTATCTCAAATGATGTTTGGGTCAGTCAATGGATTGGGTGAATTTGTGCTTCCAGACTATTTTGAGGGATTGAACGTAAGTCTGTAACTTGAGAACTTCTGATCCCCTTAGATGTTTTATGGTATCCTCTGTGAAGATTAAGTTAGAGAGTTGTGTCCAAATTGGGGATTTTCTTGTCAAGTGATAAAGAGGTTGAGTTTTGCTATATTGCAAAGTTACTGATTTAATTACTAGGGTATGCCACTGAGGTGATCCTTCTTCTAGGTTATGTGATTGGATTTTTTATTTTAATTTCTTCATTGTTTTATATCAAATTTACTTGAAAAAAAAAAAAAAAAAAAAAAAAGAAGAAGAAGAAGAAGAAGAGAGGGAAAGGAACCAAAAATTGCTGAGAATCCGTCATCTAGTAGGTCTTATTTGGCCAAACCCCATACCCTTTTTAAATGATTATTAAATGATTTCATTCCATCTGAAAGAGCTTCTATTCTACTTATGTTAGTTTTAATAAATCTACATCACCATAAAGTCTGTTAGTTTTCACTTGCTAACTCTGTCCTGGTTATTGAATTATTGACTACAATGTGAAGCCTTTGGTTCAAAATTGTTTTAGTTGTACACATTTCTAAGAATAAAAAAATTTGATTTTTTTTTATGATTTTTTCTCTCTTCTAAACCAAGGCATTTTTAAATTTTTTTTTTTATAATTGATATCACACTCTCTTAGCCATCTATATTGAAGAACGTGATAAAAATTAAGATCCGAGATTGCAAGGGAGAGCGAGCATCAGATTTCCTTTCCCGTAAATTTTGTTCATCATCTGTCTTGACACTATGTATGACTACCATGCATGTAATGTCTAGGACTTATGCTTCAAATTCATAGGTCAACAGAGTTTGCCTTGAGACTGCTAAATGTCTGCAGTCTCTCAATTACTTCCGTCTATTGTATGATTTACAGCTGGCATTAATGTACTAATGCAATGGTTGGGACAATGATTATCACAGGGACTGTGAAGAAGATCCGAAAGCCAAAACCTTGGAAGCATTCTTCGGAAATAACAAAGAGTCAACTTATGAAGATGCGAGAGGAGTTCTGGGACACTGCTCCTCACTATGGTGGCAGGAAAGGTAATATTAAATGTAAATGACTTCCATTGTTAGTGGGTTCTTGTAGAACACTAGAACAATATTTGTTGCCTTATCTAGAAAATATAGATAAGTAAAGTTCATGCCAAGATTCATGTGGAAGCCTTTCTTCAGACAAAAAACTACGGTAGCAGTGCAGAAAAAACTCCAACATGTCATGTCTATATTTAGGAAGGATCTTTACACACACACACACATATATAATATTTCAGATTTTGCATACTGTTTCTTGTGGAGCCCAATCATCACCTCATTTCTGATGTTTTCAGCATTGCAGAGGCTAAGATGGGAAGAGTATTAAATGATTTACAAGAATTTGAACTAACAAAACCACAGAAAATGATTTTGTATTGCTTTTATTACATTGGTGATCTAGAGTTTAGGGTGGGCTTGAGCAGCCTTTGCTGCATGTGTTTTTAAGTTTAATCCACGCAATTAAATAGGGCTTTCTCTTAACATTTATCATTTATATTTATATGGTCCCATTGTACAGAGGTTGTGCTCCTATCGGCACAATTTTGAAGATATATGCATAGACTACAAGTTTACTTATGCCACAAAAAAAGAAAAAAAAAGAGCGTTTATTTTGGTAGGATTAGGTTGTAACTCCTGATCTACCCTTGTCAAATATATATACTCTGAATTTCCAGATTTTTGTGTAATGTGAAGATGATTTTGTGCTTCTTTCTCCCTTAAAGCAGTGTGATACTTCACTTGAAAATACCTTTTTTCTTTAAAAGGCATTTTAATTCTTTGAATACGGCTGTTTCATTCTTTTTATTAATTTATGCACAGTAGAGCAATGCAGGTGTGTCTTTTGGACAGTCTGATTATAATAGCAGCTAACATCCACTATACTATCTTCTTTCCGAGTCTCAGCAACAGTACACTCTGTATTTCCAAAAAAAAAATATTCTCCTCAACAGTACTCTTTTAAGTATTGTAGATTTCCAACATTTCTTCATTGTTGGGTTTTTATCCGGTTTATTTCATCTCTGATAGGGTTTAAGTCCCCTTGTTGTCTTATTGACCTTAAGGAAAAAATCCGTTTTCCATGCAATACACACCATGCAAGCACAAGATAAGCAGAATATAGATTGATGTATTTTCTATTCCCAATATTACATTTGGTTGCACACATCTGATGTATAATTACCATTTTTCTTGACACTAGAAATTTGGGATGCACTTCATGCCGCTGTTGATGCTGATCTAACACTCGCGCAAGCAATTGTGGACAGTGCAGGGATCATTGTTCAAAGTGCCGATTTGACAGTATGCTATGATGAAAGAGGTACTCAAATCATTTTCCATGTAACTTCTTATTTTTCTTTATTTTTGTTAAATATTCACTCAGTTTGCCCTAGATTCAAGACTTCAATAATAAATAGGGAACATTACGATGCTTTTGGGCTAAACTTGTGGCATCTTGTACTCAAAAAGTTTTGTATCCCTAACCTAAAAATTCTTGTTACAGGTGCAAAATATGAAATACCAAAATATGTTTTGAGTGAGCCTACAAACTTGATCCAGGACAGCTGAAAAACTGGAACCAACGTAGCACTTGTGTGTAAGGGACCGGATGTAGATCGTGTATATCATTCTCTTTAAAAATCTTTAACCAAGTCTGGTTCACCTTTATGCCATTTAAGTCAGCTTGACCTTTTGCTGTAGGTTTGTTGATATCAAACTCACAGGAACCATTTGTTTTTGCTCTTTTGAATCATTTTCTGCAATCACATAGCGGGCAATTAGTTCTTGGGCTTGTAGTTGGTCGTATGAATAGAGCATTCTCTCAACTTGAATGCATACATATCATTGTGAGAAAATTATTGTGTCTTATAGATACACTATATTCTCACAATCATTCCATTTGTGTGACGAGATGTTAGTGTTTTACTTAGCATTAGAAATGAGATCCGTTGTCAGCAGCAGCACTTAATGAAGATAGAGCACATTGAAAAGGATTCTTCACTCACTCTGCTCCACTTGTATTTTCTGTAGTCGGTTCTGTAGTTAGTATTGTCTTTGTAGAAGAAAGATATCTCGTCATCCACCGTCATTTGAACACTCTGTCAACCAAACTCTAATGAATTTGCATCGATATCATATACGATTCTCATATCCCATTGCTGCAATGCTCCTAACATGGTTATATTATAGCTAGGTACCATTGCCACACAAACATGCCTTGCTTCATGGAAAGACAAATACATGAATCTTGAATCAACCACAAAATCAGCCCCTTGAAAATGGAAAGTAATGCTTGGATACTCTTGAAAGGTCTCGTCGTATTTATACCAAAGATCAAGCTGATTATTTTCACCATATGTTCTTTCAAGTTTACCTGCATAGTAATATGCAAATGCACAAATCACCTTATCATAAGGTTTTCCTTTATTGGCGCTGACAGGAACTCCGAGTCTATGATGCAACCAACATTTTTTTAAAAAGAAGGTACCTCTAGGGAACCCTAGGCGTCACTTGTCGACACTAATGTCTATCAAATTTAGGTTGTAAAGGGTGATCTTGGATTCATGAATGGGATTGTTTTGACATCTTGTCCTCTTTGGACAAAAACCAAACCTTAAGTAGCTACGTTCATCGTGCAAACCTTAAGTAGCTATGTCCATTGACCGTGTGATTCACTTGGTTTATTAAAGAGCCTTGACCTTTCGCCAACCCTAGTAACCCTGAAATCGCGTTGTCTTTGTTGCTATAAAAAGCGAAGCCTTTGTTGTTATTTGAACAACCAAAAATCATCTTGGATAAGTGTTTGTGGGTAACTTTCCTAAGTGGCAATCCAAATGTTTCCCGGGCGGCAATGCCCTTAGTTGCCCCTGAACCACCGCCACCTGAGCCATAGCTAAGGGAAGGACTACTACAACGCATAGGAAAGTGTTGCATAGGTTGTGGAAATCTTGAGTCATAACTTTTGGTCTTTTGGGTGAAGCAATTCTTGCATGGTTCACACTCAGTCCATGCAAAGGGGGTGTTTGGCAAGTTTGGATTTGAGCCCTTTTTTTGGGTTAAAATTCACAAAATAAGTTAAAATAGTTAATAAGACAAAATATCACATTAAATCCATAATTATTACTTTTTCCTTCACAAACATTACATACAATTACAAAAAAAAATCAATTATCTTCCCAAATATAAAAATTTTAACTTACTCAAATAGTTAAAAATTAAAATAACCTACTAAAATAGTAATTTCTCAAACAAACAAAATTAGAACCACAAAGTAGCTGCTTTGGGTCCTCAAAAAATGCCCAAAAAAAGGCCCTAAAACTATAGTAAGTATTGTACTGGTCCAGAAAAAAAAAAAGGCCTACATGAGTTAGAAAGATCTAAACTTTCTTATAAGAAGATATCCAATCTTAATAAAAAGGCCCAATATTTTGAGGTCTCATTTTATATTTTAAATACATTTGAGATATAATTACAAACATATAATAAAATCAAAGTTTTTATCAGTTAGTTTCTGTCAGCAACAACAATTAGAAGTATTCATCTAATTATTTTTAAAATTAATTGAAGAACTATTATATTTCTTAGCTTTTTATGTATTGAATAATTTTTTTTTTTTTTTTCTGTATTTTTATTTGTTGAACTATGATAGAAAGTCTTAAATTTGTAATATAAAGTTGGGTTTCAAGATACAACTCTGTTACAGAGATGAATACTAATTTTTGTTTGATTAAATATTTATTTGATCATTGATTATATATATATATATATATATATTGTCTATTACGATTACATATTTTTATTATTTTTTATGTTTCCTTTCCTTGATTATTTGATTTGTAATGATTGAGGATTAAGTTAGCATTATGATGATGTTAATAATTTTTGATAAACTATATCAAATATGTCACTATTCCTAGAAAGTATAATTTTGGACATGAAAAAAAAAAAAAAAAGACTTAAAGCCAGTTTGGCATATTTAAAAAAAGTCAAAAGTCACTATCCTATTTAAGTCACATCATCTTATTTAAGTCACATCACATCTCTAACACATCACTTCAAATCCAATCCAAATCTAATTCATATTTCATAAAAAGTCAAAAAGTGCACTTATTTAAATCATCTCAAACATCCCCAGTTTACTTTTTATTTGTTACTCCAACTTATATTTTAGTCTTTTTTATTATTATAAACCTTGTTATATATTAAGTTAATTTTAATTGTCTTTTTGTGAGCATTATTAAATGTAAAAATTTAAAACAATATTCCATTTATAATCTTTTGATAAAAACTTTATTTTTTAAATATATGTGAAAGGCTCCATATTTAAGATTCATTTTGGGCTCCGGAAAAGTCAGAGCCGACCTTGGTTAGAGCCAGTGTCTGCAAGTAAGGTTACCTCTGTCTTTGGATATCCAACACTAATGTTGGTCACACAATATTGTACTGTGACTCTTCATTGGTAAAATGATGTTATTAGGGTTGTTTGTTGTACAATGAATTGAGATTGATGACTCCAAATGATCAGCCCTCTATATCTCGTGAATTTGACTGCCCTTTGAATTCTTTCAAGTTGGCTAAGATTTGTATCACTTGGGATGAGTTTTAGGCTTATGTCCTATAAGGTAGTGCAGCTGTAAATTGAGTTGGAGAGAGAGAGATGCAATAAGGTATAGAAATATGGTGCCAACTTGAGAACATAGGATTCGACCATTTCTTTGAGTTGAAAAATTAATTTTGTTTGGGTATATTTGATCCTTTCAGACTTTTCAGTAGCAAGAACCTTGTGTAGGCTGACTATCTTTTATACAACAATGTACCTCTTGTTCAGGTCTTTCAAATAAAAGGCAACAAAAATGCTTAGAAACTCTAATGTTGTGTTTAGTTGAGGAATATGAGAAAGAATTTGGAAAGAGAAATGAAAAAAATAGATGAAATGTGAATAAAATATACCTGCATTTCACTTAGTTTCATATACATTTTTCCTTTTTCCTTTTCTTTTCCAAATCCCTCTCCAAATCCTTTAACTAAACGCAACATAAATATGGAGTTTTAGGAGAAGCTCTAATGAGCTCGCTACACTCCTCATGAGATGGCTATGTCTGTCTTTTTTTTTGAATTTCCAACTCTTTTTTTAGAGAAATGTATCACGACTGTAAACTAAATTAAAAGCATAAAATAGAACGCCATCACACCGATGTCTAAATCCATGCAAAAACCATCAATATCACCAATGTTGCAAAGCCATAGGCTAATCAAATTAAACTACTACACTATTACTACAAAAAGTTCAAAAAATTACAGGTCTTTTGCATTCTTTTTTCACTAAAAAGAAAGAATACAGGCTGAGTGAATAAACTGAAGTACTAATTAATCAACCATGACAAGTTACAACACCCCCCTCAATTACAGCTCCAAGACCACAAATTCTAAAACTAAAAACTAACTTCCCAGTCAAACAACAGACAAATCCCACAACAGACTGAAAAAATATTCGAAAGAAAAAACAAAAAAACTTTTTTTGGGTCCACTTGGGTCAAGGTCAACAATCTACCAATCAACATCTCACCTAAGTTAGTATATATGTGTCATAGAAAGTACACTTCTTCTGAGGTTTTTGTCAAACTACTGCTGTACCCACAGCCCCCCAAAAAACAAAACCAACAAAAAAGGGTACTTTTGTCCTACTTGTACCATTATGTCCCTCCTTCCTTCACATATACTCCCAAACCCAAATCAGCTTTTTCATCCTATCTCTAAAATTCGTGGACAGAAAAATATTTATGTTATATTTGATTTATAAATTTAGATGGAGATTTTAAAAAAATATATAAAAATTATGTGAAATATTAATTATATTTCATTAATTTTTTTTTTTAGATCTCCATCTAAATTCATGAATCAAATACAAATTTAGAGAAATAACGTATGACCTTAGATCACACTTAAAATGAATCTAAACCATACAATAATTCCTCTAAATATATTTTTATGCCTGAATTCTGTGTATATAGCTATGGCTATTGAGCTCCAAAGTCCCAAAGGTGTATAGTCGTGTCACTCGTAGAGGCTGCCACGTATCTATCATCAGCAACCATGGCACTAGTCTCCCCAATTCTCTCTCCAAGATTATACAAATGCGCACCACGGTCTACCTCCCACACACTAATCACACCCCCGGCGCATATTAGCGCGTACCCCAAGTTCATGCACCCCAACAGACCCCCCTGCGCCGTCGAAACACCCCTCACCCTAAACCTACACACCTCGTCTAACGTGTCCACCCTGCGCACGCTAGCGGAGCCGCGGTTGTCGACGATAAAGAGCGCCTCGTCGTTGGCGTCAACGGTGCCGACGATGATTCCTCGGCGGAATTCCTCGCCCAAGACGATGACTTGGGTTCTGAGATCGAAGACGATGACTCGGAGACTCGTGGAGGCCACGGCCGATTCGTGACTCGTGAGTCGGACTCGGCCGACGAACCCGGTCAACTCGGTGAGTAAGTGCCAACCCATTACGGCTTCTGGGTCGGTCAGTGAACCCCCGACGAAAACGAGCTCTTCTGTGTCGCCATTCCACACGTGAAAGGCACGCCCTGGGACACCTGCACAATGTGACACGTCATTGTAATTTTAATTAAATTATATTAATTTTAAAATATTATAAATTAATTTGACAAAATTATAACTTTTGTACAATAACCTATAAGTGAAACACAATACTAATTTCAATTTCGAACCTTAGAAAAGGATCTTAATACTTGTGGCAAGCTAGAGTAAATGTATTTATGAATGAAAGCATTTTACTTTTCGAGTTTGGAGGTCAAATTGGCAAATTTCATTTCAAATGTTTCGAATGTAAATTTAATTAATTTAGGAATAAAATGAAATTTTCTCTATGTAAAATTTTATGATAAATTATAAATACATTCTACGTGGTTTGTTGAAAATATAAATTGTCCTTATAATTCTAAATTTACAAATATTCTTTTTTGTCAAAAAAATTTACTTAACAGAATTAACAAAAGAAATTAATTTTTTTAAACTATTCTCTTAAATAACAATAAAATTATCAAACTTGTTAATTAAAATTATTAATAAACTTAATAATTTATTAATAAAAAATTATTTATTATGCAATTAAAATTATTTATTTATTAAATCTAAAAATTACAGAAACAATCTATGGAGATAGGTTCACCCACCTGCATAAAGGCCGACCCACCACCGATTACAGCCGGTGAAGTCAACCAAAGCTCCATCGTTCACAACATCACCCAAATGGCTCCTCCTGGTCGGAACAGCATTGTTGGTGAGTGAAACATGAATATCTCCATCAAGCGACGCAAATATGATGTGCGTATCAGATAGAATAATCCCAGACACCGCAGGTGAGAATTGGCCGAGGCGGTCGCGCTGGAGAGGGAAGAAAGTGAAGAGGTGGAGCCCAAATGGGAGGTGGAAGATGCGCACGGACCCATCAGAGTACCCGGCCGCAAGGTAGCGGTCGGAGAGAGCGAGGCGGCGGCAGGAGAGACCGTCCTCATTGTTGTTGATGTGGTCGATGGCCGGGTTGAAGTGGAGAGTGGAGTAAATGTAGCGAGCGTGGGTGAAGTTGAGGGCGGTGCGGTGGCGGAAGATGAATTCATCCCGCCACGTGAGGTGGTGGAGGAGACGGTGGTGCCGGTTCCAGATACGGCGGGTGAGGTTCTGCCAGAGGAGGTCGGACCGCGACACGGCCCGCCATGTTGAACATACCTGAAAATGTCACAAGTTTAAAATTTAAGTTGACGAAATAATAATGAGAGAGAGTTTTAATATTTGAACTCCAAAAGACTACATGTGGTAAGAAAAAAAATACAATATTATTAACTAGAATGTGAAATCTGTAGTTTCTTTTGAGAATTTTATATTAATTGGGTGTTTAATGAATAGTAGGTGCTTCAAAAAATAAAAATAAAAACAATAGATAAGCTATATATAAGATCAGTCGTAATGTTTAAATTCTATATTTGATTATCATCTCTTGTAATGATACAACCTACAAAGTGCTAATTATAACTCCACAAGCATAATGTGATTTATATTAATAAATAAACATAAAATTTATTTTTAAGTCTAATAACAGCAAATCAAATGAAATTTTGTTTATGTAAAACTTTTTCCAAGCTTATGGTACCTAAAATGTATCAACAATAATGAACTTAATAAAGATAAATTATCGATCCAAAAAAGAAATAAAAATTAGATACTCTGAGTATTACACGGCATTATTTACGTGGTACACAACCAATATGCAAGAATAATGCTATATGCATTAATTAATGTACACACTAGTATGTCAACAGATGATGTAGCATAATTTTAAAAGTTTTAGATATTTGTAATTTGTATAATAAATAGAGTCATTAATGATATCATAACAGTAGTTGATACATTAATTTGTGCATATAAGACCACCAAATAAGACATTGTAGTGCATTTTAATTGGACTGTTGTTTGTCTCTACCTCATTAAAATAAATCAACATATCTACCTGTTAAATTTTTTGTTACATAAATGTCACATGATATTCCAACATTGCTAAATAATTAAGTATATACCTTCTTAGGAGTCATTCTGATGGCATTTTTAACTTCTTACAAATCCAAGGAGAGACGTACTGGCACGGGTTTTGGCTCTTCCAATTCTCATTCAGTTATTTTTATGCTTACCCACCATATGTTGTCTACTTGAATATAGTATTATTAGTTTAAAAATAATAGTATTATAAGCTAACACAATTATAATTTTTATTCATAAATGTAACCTGCAAAAATTAAATTTGTAATTAAAGCAAAAAAGTTAAAAAGTTACTATCTTATTTAAATCACATCATCTTATTTAAATCACATCACCTTTCTACCACATCACTTCAAACCCAACCCATATTTTATAAAAAATCAAAAAATACACTTATTTAGATCATTTCAAACAACCCCTAATAGTAAAACCTACTAAATTACTATGAATATGAACAAATCATGTGATTAAGGGTTGGTTTAAGTTATTTTTAAAAAGTGCACTTATTGACTTATATGGATTGAGTTTGGGTTGGATTTCATGTGATGTATTAAAGAAGTGATATGATTTAAATAAGATGATGTGACTTAAATAAGATAGTAATTTTTTGACTTTTTGTATTATTTAAGTTATGTCAAACTTGATCTAAAAAAACAGAAGTGTTTATTTGAATATTAAATGAAATCATTATAAAGTACACACAACCTAGAACTATTTTGTTTACCAACCAATCACGTGGATAATGATCAATGGTTCTTTCTAACTAGTGTATCCAGTACAAGAAAAAGATAAAACATGAATCGATCCCGAAACACTCAGGGTTGATTTGGGCAGTAGGTTGATTTTTAAATTTTTAAATTTTTTTTTGATTTTTTTAATTTGAGTTAAAAAGTTTAGTTTGGAAATGATTTTTTGATTTTTGACTTTTTTTTGTGAGAAAAGAGTGTAATGATTATAGGTTAGATGTGATGTTTTATTTTTTGTGACTAAAATAGCCAAAAAAAACCACTTTAGCTCTTCCCAAACGGACCCTCAAGTATTAAATTCAACACACTTTTGGGCTGGTTTGACAACTCACTATTTTAGTTTAAAAGTAAAAGAATTTATAAAAAAATTTAAAAACTAATAATTTATATTAAAAAATCAAAGATTTTCTCCTTTTACTTTTTGTATATCTTTTCGTAAAAAATCAAAAAATTATTTCAAACATACTATTTTTTTTACCTCATATTTTAACCAAAATATCAAAAAATTACTAAAATAACCTGTTATCAAACAAGGCCTTAATTTTTTTATTTTATTTTATCAAAACACTTTTTTTTTTATCACATTTTCAATATTACACTTGTTAACAATTGCCATATTCACTTACAGAAAATCATTATCGCAAAACTAATTCACCTACTTAATGAGTGAATAAATAATATTAATTTTTACTTTAGAATTTACTATTTTAAATTGTACTTAAACAGTGAATTCAAATAAAAGATTTAAGCATTTTCTTTTTTTTTAGACAATCAATAGTAGGAAATAGGGGAATGGAGAAATAACACAGAAGTAACATTTGAAGACATCAACCTTAATAATAAGCGTATCTCATCTACTACATTAAACTCTTTGCCCCGTTTATTTTCAAAGATAGGATGAACGGGATTAATAGTGGGGATTTGTTAAATTATTTTTATATAAAATAATAAAACAAATAAAAAAATATAAAAAATTAAACGTTAATATTTTAAAAAAATTCCCAATATATAAAAAATAAAAATAATAAAAAATTTTTCAATCCCCACACTATTTTTTTAATACCATCTCTATCTCCTCCTTACCAATCCCCCTTCTAAGGCCTTTACTAATACCAAGAGATTAATAGTCCCCTCTCCATCTCTTAAAACAAACACCCCATATAGTAGTTTCATCTCACTATCAATCCCAATCCCCCCTCCCTATAACTCCAAACAAACGAGGCCTTTAGTCTTTGACATGGCTAAGTTCATTTGGTTACAAAAAGTATAATTACCCTGCTTGTTTTTCAATTCCAGAAAATAAAAGCTAGCTTAAAAGAAAATAAACACACAAATTATTTTTTTATTCACCAAATTAAAATTTTAATTAAAAAAAAAAAAGGAACAAAACTGAATTTGATATCAAACTCGTGCGTGCCTCTTTGAAAATTATAGAATATGATCTCGGGACAAAATTCATGTGGTTGGTGCCTTAATTTATATTCTATTTTGATTAAATTGGTGAAAACTACCACTTTTATGTTGACTTTGATAAACAAGTCAACATGTGTCACACAAAGTGAATGGGATAAAGTAAATATTCCAAGGGTACCTAGAGCCCACTGAATTATCAATCTGATAAAAGGTGTTTGTTTGGATTTTTTTAAATTAACTTATAATTTTTAATTTTTAAAAAGTTATTTTAGACTGTTTGATTAAACTTATTTTAAACAGCTTCTAATTCTAACAACTTATTTTAACTCAAAAAAATTGATTTTGAGAAGTTACTCACCCCTTGTTTTTAATTATCAATTTCTGCTGTAGACATGTTAATTTACAGTTATACTTTTATATTTTTTTATTTTTTATTTTTTAAAAAATAGAAAAAGATCCAAATGGACTATAAATTATTATTATTATTTTTTATGAGAAATGTAGATAAGTAGTGAATAACAAAAAAAAAAAATTTAATAGAAAAAATTACTTCACAACTTATTTAATAAGCACTACTTAACAACTTAAATCTATAATTTAACTGCTATACCAAATAAATTAACAGCTTCTGATTAAAGTCACAATTTATTATCTATTTTAACAATTTTACCAAACGGGGCCATAATCCGGTATTTGATGGTGGGTTAAGGAAGAAGAGATTACAAAATGAAGAACATATGAATCTCACCAGATAATTCAATCCAGTGTGCATGGTACTAAATTCCGTATAATTTTAATATTGGTATGGGATTAAATAGAGAATTAAATAACAACATAATTAGTGTGGTATTAGAAGAATGAGGACTCTCCAAATATATTTTTTTCATCATATAATTATATCTTTTTATTTCATTGTAACCAAATATAATACCTTATTTATTCTATCTAATCATTTATCTCATTTATTATGCCTTTGTATAATCATATCCCCCCCCCCCTCCCTCCAAAACAAAAAAAAAATTCTATCATATATCAAATCCTTGATTTCATCTAATCTTCCACAATATAATTTTATTCCTTACAATTCTATTAATAATCTCATTGTATCTAATTTGATAAAAAATAATTTTGCAATCAAACTTTGCCTCCGTAATGGTGGAATTGAAAAAGGGATGAAAAATGTTGTTCGGTATGTGATTGCAAGATCGAGAGGAAAAGATCCGTAATACTACGATTTCAGACTTATCAACCCATAAATTACTTAAAATTATCATCGTATGATTCAAATTTATTCTATATATAAACTCCATACTACACGAATTTAATTTTCACAACACAATCACTCACCTAAAAAAATTTGGATTGATAAGTCTGAGCTCTAAACTTATTTGGAAAAAATTGAGTGAAAAGGATGTGGGTCTCTTGGGATTATTTTTTTCCTACATCTAGGTATAATTTATCCTCTATAATCTTATCATATATCTAATATTTTATCTCATTTAATATCATAATATAACTGATTTCGTACAGTTATATTAATAATCTTATTTATTTAATTTCATAAAAATAATACAACAATCAAACATACTCTTAAAAAAAAATTTATATGGCACGTCCTCTTTTGTGGTGTTAGTTGTTATGATTAATTATTATTTTTAAATATAATTTAAAATAATTTAGTTCAGACATTTTTAGCTAGCATATAATATAGATATAAATCAATTTATTAAAATTTTAATTTATTTAAGTCACATTATTTTTTTATATATTTTTTCATAATAAAATAAAAAAATCAACTTATTTCGGATTTTTCAAAACAATCCGTAATTAAATCCCAAAAAAAAAAAATGATTGAGAACTCCTCCAATGAGTAAATTTTACTGAGTTCTAATGGAGATTAATCTCACATTAAGTAAATTTTACTGAGTTCTAATGGAGATTAATCTCACATTAATAATGATGTTTGTGTCTTATATATATATTTTTTTTTTCCATTACCAGCTAAAGTTCAACATTTAAAACCCTATTTTTAGGAGATCTATCAATGCTGTCAAAAAAAAAAAAAAAAAAAAAACGAGTTAGGTTAAAATTTTTAAATATTCTAGTAAATATTTTATCAAATTTTTTATATAGGCACGAGGCTCACATATGTGAATTTGTGTGAGACCCACCTCATATAAAAGATTTCAAATATTCTATTAAATATTCACGTCCCATACATGACATTCCAAATATTCTATTAAATATTCTACCATATAAAACCACATTTATATAAATTTGTATGAACCCCACCTATATGGTGTCGTTTGGAAGTGAATTGACTTTTTAACTTTTTAATTTTTTTTTGACTATTTTAACTTGGGTTAAAAGCTTAGTTTGGGAAGAACTTTTTGATTTTTTAGTTTTTTTTGACTTTTTTTGTGAGAGAATAATGTAACGATTATGGATTAAATATGATATTTTGCTTGTTATAGCTAAAATAATTTATTTTGTCTTTTGTGACTAAAATAGTCACAAATCATCTTCCCAAACCTAGCCATAACAGATTTGATAAAATATTTAGGAATGGTTTGAAATTTTTTGACTTTTTATGAAATATTTGTTCGATTTAAAATGATGTAATATAAAAATAATATAACTTAAATAAAATGATATGATTTAAATAGAATAATATTTTTTTAATTTTTTTTTACTTTTTAAGCTACCCTTAACAATGCCTTACACATAGCATTTCTCAACAAAAGCTCCAGGAGTGATTTAGCATTTATTGATGAGACTACAACGAACCAGACTGGCAGGCAGACAAGAGAGACTAGTGGCTAGAGAGCTGTGTGTGTGAGAGAGAGAGAGAGAGACATGAATGAAACATCAAGAAAAGCCAGATGCTGCAGTCAGTATCTCTAAATAAAGTAGGGGTGGGAGGAGAGAGAGGGAATATTTTATTGAATATTATAAAAAAAATAGACTTGTCTCGTAGTAATAATATATTATTATAGTAAAGACTTTGCAAGTTGTTGTCGAAAGTACAAAAAGAGCGACCCTCATGATATCATCCCTACTATCGGGGAGGTAGAGCAGAAGTTGACTGACATTTTTCCTTGAATCCTTCTTCTCTTTATTGGGAAATTCTGAAGCATGCTATGCGCATTACACACACAGTAAAATTACATAAATTTTTATAAATTAAATATAGGCCTCCTTTGTGAAGTGATTATTTTAGTAGGTTATTTTAATTTTTGACTATTTTAGTAGGTTAAAATTTTTGTATTTGAGAAGATGATTGGATTTTTTTGTGATTGGATGTGATGTTTGTGAGAGAAAAAGTAAAATGATTATGGGTTTGATGTGATATTTTGTCTTATTAGCTATTTTAACCTATTTTGTCTTTTTGTAATTTTAGCCTAAACTAAGCTATTTTTTTTCTTCCCAAACACCCCTATAAATACGAACAATCACATAAATTTTAAGCCTCCGTTTGGGAACTGGGCTGATTTTTTGACTTTTTAATTTTTTTGACTATTTTAGTCTGTGCTAAAAAGTTTAGTTTGGGAAGGACTTTTTGGCTTTTTGACTTTTTTTGTGAGAGAAGAATGTAATGATTATGGGTTGGATGTGATATTTTATTTTTTGTGGCTAAAATAGCCTATTTTGTCTTTTGTGGCTAAAATAGCCAAAAAAACCCCGTTTAGCTCTTGCCAAACGGAGCCTAACAAATTTATGTAAACTCCCAATATATGTATATACCCCTATACATTCTTATTGATTTTTTTTTTAATTCAAAATTTGATAGGATTTGGATTCTTTACTCAAAATTTCAATTTGATAGACTTATTTTGGAATCGAATCTAATGATTTGAATTATTCATTTTTTAATTTTTTTAAAATTTAATTTTTTAGCACTCATTAACTAAAATATTTATATGCAAATAAAGATAATTAGATATGAGTAATTATATATTTTCATCACAATTGTTTTAAAAAATAAATGACAAATATAATTTTAAAAATATCCATTTATCGCATAAAATATATAATATCCATCTATTTTTTATTACAATATAAATGTGAATAAAACATATAACTTTCAATATTTTATCATTTTAATTTTTTTATAAATATTTTACTTAATGAATTTTAAAAATAAACAGTTTAAATCATGAGACTCTTAAATTGAAATCACAAACTTAAAAGAATTCTATGAAGAAGGGAAGTCGCCTTCAAAATCCTATAAACAATTTTGCTAAACAAACATCGAGTTACATGTCTGCTTCATTTTCTCTCTCTTTCATTTCCAATAAAGGGTGGGTGCCGGGTGGGCAAAAGCCTGTATCGTTAGAAGCAACGAATCTCTCTATTCCACTTTTTCACAACAACCCCTTTTCCCTCCATCTTTGACTCTACTAGTCTCTATTTGAAAGCCTGCATGTTTCTATAGAATACGTTTTGGGAAATGAATTAAAAGTTTACTTTTTTATTTATTTATTTATTTATTTTTAAAGATAAATTATGTGAAAAATAATGTATCATAAAATAGATTAAAAACTGAAAACTAGTTAAAAGAGCACTATATACTGCATATATATTACCACACTCCACCCAAATTATTTAAGAATTTTTTTAAAAAAAAATTTGTTTGGGGATTCTTTTATTAGTAGTTAGGGCAGAGCATGAAAAGCAACTCAACAACAGAGCTGAGAGGTCTCTCAGCAGCAGGAGCTCTGAGAGCTCTGCAATAAGAAGACTTTATATTCTGAAGAGACAAGTAGACATCGGTTTAAACACCAGGACATTGGGCACCCCATATGCATTATCATATCCTCTCTCTCTCTCTCTCTCTCTATTTTATTGCAATGGAAACATGCTGGATTTTGACCCCATGTTCCATTGCCAACGATTTATTTATCCCAGTGAAGAGTACCAACAAAACATTCCTTTCACTATTATAAAGCTCCTAAAGATTAAGGGTTGTCCTACTATCACATGTTTACCATCTTCATAATATTAATAGGTACTTTTTTTTTCTTCTTATTTTCCTCTTATTGATGATTTTTTCTTTTTTTAATTTATCAAATTGCTAATTTGTTATTTTATGTAACCCATCAAAAAATGTTATTTTATGTATGCCTATGTATCTATGTAGAGTAATGATAAAGTAATGGGCTTTTCTTAAGTGTACAACTTACACCTTACACTTACGCTTTTTGTGTTTGCTGTCCTGTTTGATATTTACATCTTTCACTTACACCTTTTGTGTTGGTTACATATGGTGTGCAACCTTAAGGGGTTGCACACCATAACAGGACCCTAAAGTAATCAAAGAATATGAATTCTCTCTCAAGTCACTAATCCCATTGGTTTGTGTCCACATAGCCCTTTCTCTTCAATATCAAAATTTTCAGTTTGAAAGCTATATTCTAAAAACAAGTCTAGGACAATTATTCAAGTGAAGTGTTATCAGAGTGAGATAATTTGTTTAAATCCATGATTAAAGATTGGCCTAATATATAAATAATTATCTTACTCGATGTGATGTGAGTTTGACCGCTAATATCTTATTTCTCTTCTACCTATAAAAAAGAAAATCTTTCTAAATTTTTATCAAATTGCTAATTTGGTATTTTATGTAACTCATAAAAAAATTATACTATGCAAGCCTATTCATCAATTTAACAGTGTGTGTTTGAGAAGTGAATTTTTTTATATATTTTTTTAATTGTAATTTTTTTATTAGATATGATATTTGTAAAATAAAAAGTGAAATGATTATAAGATTTGATGCGATATTTTGTTTCGATTGATTTTTTTTTTAATTTTGTAACTAATTTATCTTTTAATAAAAAAAAATCAAAAACCAAACTTCCCAAACAACCTAGTAGTTATAATACTTCGTGCACAGGCCTTTTTCTCTCTTATCATCTCAAGATTTTAGTTTGAGACCCCTATTGATTCTGAAAACAAATCTAGAGACAACCAATCACAGAATCAGCTATCAAATACTATAATTTGAGTGAAGCAATTTTTTTAATAACTCTACCATTTGATATTCGTGGTCAAAATTATTTTACATTTGTGTAATTAATTCTCCGGCCTCACACGCCAGTGGTTACATTATTTAAGTATTTTCTACAAAAACCTCCATTCACAAAATTTATCTACAAGAAGTCCCTATGACAAGCAAAATGCAAAGAAAAAGTTCTAGGAAAAGATAGTAACCTAGAAAAATTGTCTAAGAAATTTATTCTGAAATGTGATGTAGTTCAAATTCAATTTTTGAATAATAGGACCTACATTTAAAATGCATCTCTACCACACATTACTTATTCTGAATATTTTTATGAGTAGATGTTTTGGGTGTTTAACATTGCTGAAAGTTTTAGATACTGGAGACCTTACTATCTTTGGCATTATTAAAAAAACCTACATATTGCAGAGCATGGTGCAGCGTACCTTGAAATGAATTATTTTTGCTGGATTGGAATATTAGAAATACAAACCAACAGCATGACAAAAGTCTAACAAACAAGAAAGGGTCAAACACTTCAAAATTCAGTCAAGAACAGTTCATGTCAGCAAACATTGAAACGTTGCACCTTTGCAATATAACCTAATACATCCAAAACTGTAAATTTTGTTTCATGTAAAGCTAACTAAATATAGAAATGCTATGACACAATGCCATGTTGGAGCAGGCTAAGGGACATGCATCTGAGATTTTGTTTTCTCTCTCCTAATTTAGTTTCTGTTCAAAAGACTACCAATTTAAAGACTAGAAGCTAGAGAGTTTCACTCCCCAGGACTGTGTACTTTAATTTTACTTTATGAATCCCACCATTTAACCCAAATTTAATAAACCCAAAAAAAAAAAATTAAGTTATAGACTAGAAGAGGTCTCTCAAAGGTCTCTATCTACATCTATATTTTTTTAATTGTTATTAATAAAAGTGTCCCCATTAATAGAGAGGAGGATAGACATTAAGTTTGCTAAGAAAGTTGAGTCAAAAAGTAGGCATTTTCTAGATCTTTAAAAAGGATAATAATGCAAAGGAAAGGGAAAGGAATTCAAAACGAAAACAACTCTTTTCATTATGTTAAAATGACATATATAAAGGGGGTCCAAAAATAGAGATTTCCAAAAAGAAAAAGGGCTGGTATGATAATAATGCCAATGAAAGAAAACTAGATATAAAAGGCTCTTTCTAAATTTTTTTTAAAATTTATGGTTTCAGATTTATAGTCACCGAAAAGACTCCACAAATTAAATGAAGCCCTTTTAGCGGCAATTCCTCCTTGGATACTCCTCCTAGGCATTACCCTATGCATCTATCTATACATTTATATGCAATTATACATATGTTCCATACTTATTATTGGATCAATTTCATAACAATTTAAGATTTTAAGTTTTTTAGTAATTTAACATGATATGATTTTAAGTTTTTTAGTAATTTAACATGATATCAAAACTTAGGCGGGAGTCAGAGCTGAGGTAGGGCGGAGGTTTTTGAGTGAATTTCTCCGTTCACAATTGTTCCCATTTGTTCACCCAAAAAAAGTTGTTCCCATTTATATTTTTTCTCACTAAAATATACATTGCTAAGCTTATTTTGGATGGGTTAAAATAGTTTATCTCAAACTAAAATAATTAATAAAATAAAATATCACATCACACCACATCACTCTTTTTACTTAGTTTTTTTTTTTATAAAAAAATAACCGACTAAAATAACAAATTTTCAAACCACACCTTAACTTTTAAGTGTAGTGGTGATCCTATCTAAATAATATAGAAGAAAAAAAAGTAGAGGGGTGATTTACTAATATATTTATACACATATTCTTGATTAAAAGAATATGTATATACATATATAGTGGTGATTTACTAATATCTATACATACATATATTCTTGATCAAAACTATTAATCCCATCTCACTTTGTACAAATATATTTTAAAATAATTTCTCGTGTACATTAAAAATTGTATGAATATATATTATTTTGATTTGAAATGCCAATTTTTGCAGTATAAGAATTCTCTTCCCATTCTAACTTAGGGGTTTTTTTTGGAACAATGTTAAAAAGTTAATTTTTTGATTTTTTAATTTTTTTAACCAAAAAAGTTAATTTTTTTATCGAAAACAATCCATTTTTTTGTCAAAAGTCAAAAAATTAACTTTTTACCAACTTCTCAAAACACCATTATAATATTGTTATGATATCAATTCCATTTCTCTTTTACTGAATTGGTAAAAAAAATATTTACTCCTGTTTTAAAATATTAATCTCTAAAATCAAAGAATAAAATAATATAAATTTATTATTTTATTATTCTTTTAAATTTATTAATAATACAAAAAATATATAATTATAATAATTAATATTTTTTAAAAAATATACTATCAAAATATAATTTTGAAAAGTATCACTGGAAAAAATACACAGTGATTTAAAAAATTGAATTCTCCAAAACGAACAATAAGTTTCTAGGTTTTAGAGTACGTTTCAGGCCTAATAGTGGATTTGGTCAAAGATTTAGTTTATCTCTGGAAAATCACATCAGTCGCTTCATCAAGCGAATGGTACAGTCTCCATCGCTAATCTCAACAAATCACGATACTAATCAGCAACAATTACCACTAAAACTCAATATCTAAACAACAAAACATTCTAATTCATGTAATTCTCTCTCTAGAATCATCTATAAAACACAAACAAATTCATTCAATTCTCTCTCCAGAATCATCCAAAACACAAGCTATCATCGATACAAACACAAATATATATGTATGTATAGGAGGGGAGAGAGAGAGAGAAAGAGAGAGAGACCTGGAAGAGGTTGACGAGGGCGGGGGCGGAGGCGAGGCGGCCGGAGGAGAGAGAAGCGTCAATGGCGACCTGAGAAGCGAGAGCTTCGACGAAAGGCTCAGGCCAAACGCCGTTGACGGAGCGACGGCGAGAAGACGAGGGACCTTCGAAATCGCCGCCGCCTCTTCTACCATTTCCACCATCTCCTCCGTCACTGTGTTGTGACGACGAAGACGAAGATGAAGACATCAACAACTATATATATATATCTATATCTATGTGTAGTATGTGTAACGGAAAGGAGAGAAGTGAGATGAAGAGAGACAAAAGAAGGAAACCGAAAAGGAAGATAGAGACACAAAGAGGGCCCCAAAAGAGGAGTTTCAGATATATATATATACACATATATTGTGTATATATATAAATTAATATATATGCACATATATACATTTCACACAATATACATATATGTATATAATATATTGTGTGTATCGACGGCGTGTAGTGACTGGTGGTTATTTCAAGTGTTTCACGATGGCTTACACGATGGTCTAAATCCGTGTTTCTTTGCTGTCTGCGGATAGATATAGATGTGTATATGTATAGGTTTGAGACTGTACTTTATCTGTTATATATGTCTATTCATTTCCATATACTACTTACCTAGGCAGTAGGGGCTGTTTGGTACCTGAGAAAATTTTGAGGGTCCTACTTTCTGTCCACATGTTTGGAGCGAGAAAGGGAGTGGGGAGAGTGAGTGGTATTGGGACAATGACCAACGGCTTTGGGGAGATGCTTGATTTCATGTGGGTCTCCCTGTTGCTGTTGTGTTCACTGGCTAATTCGAATCAACGATTCTTGGATGTTTGCATGTTGTGTCATGAGTTTTGAGTATATTATAATTTTCCTTTGCAATCAATTACTCATGTCATGAGTTCATGAGTTGTTTAGAATCATCTAAGGGGTTGTTTGGGTATCTGAATAAGTATACTTTTTGATTTTTTATGAAATATGAGTTTGGTATGGGTTGGGTTTGAAATGATCTGATAGAGAGGTAATGTGACTTAAATAAGATGATGTGATTTAAATAGGATAGTGACTTTTTAACTTTTTGAATTTTTTTGAGGATGCCAAACTTGACCTAAATAAATATATTTTTAATTTTTTTATGAAAAAATATACTAAAGAATATCTAGGCCAAGTTTGGGAAGACTAAATAAGTGCACTTTTTGACTTTTTATAAAATATGAGTTAGTTTTGGATTGGGTTTGAAGTGATGTATTAGAGAAGTGATGTGACTTAAATAAGATGATGTGACTTAAATAGGATAGTGACTTTTTGACTTTTTGTATTTTTTGGAGGATGCCAAACTTGGCCCTAATACTATACATTTATATCAAGAAAAATGACTGAGACCCCCAGCTGGGGGTGCTGGGGTCAGCTCCCATTGGACAAAAAAAACTGTTTTTTTTTTTTTTTTTTTTTGGGATTTTCGGCCAACCCCAGTGCGACACGTCACTGGGGGTCGTCAGTGGGGGTCACCCCATTGGGGGTCTGTAGCATGGCCCTTATATCAATCATGTCTAATAAGATCTTATTTGGAAGGAGAAGGGTTGGATTAAAATAGCTTAATATAATAAAATATTATATTCAATTTATAAAATTTATAAAAAGATAAAATAAATTAAAATAATTAACAAAATAAAATGTCACATTAAATTCATAATCATTTTATTTCTTTATTTTACAAATATCACATTCAACTATAATAAAATTTAACTATCTTTCCAAACACAAAAAATTTGAATCAACTAAAATAGTTAAAAATTAAAATAACTTACTAAAATAGCCAACTTTTCAAACAATGCCTTGGTTTTGATAATTTTGACTCAAAAATTAAAATAGCTTATAGCTCCGTTTGGGAAGATGAATTTGGAGCTTTTTTGGCTATTTTAGCCACAAAAGATAAAATAGGCTATTTTAACCATAAAAAATAAAATATCACATCCAACTCATAATCATTACACTCTTCTCTCACAAAAAAAATCAAAAAACCAAAATGTTCTTCCCAAATCAAGTTTTTTAGCCTAGGCTAACATAGCTAAAAAAGTCAAAAAATTAAAAAGTCAATCCACTTTCCAAACGACACCATAGTCAATAGTTTACTCTAACAAAACATTAAAAACATATATATATATATATATTAAAATTAATTGTGTTGAGTTTATAAAAAGTAATACCAAATTAAAATGAATAAAATAATATTTGAATAGTATAGATAAATAATAGTAGAGAGTTTGTTGGAGAATGTAATTTAAAAGATATAAAACCAAAATAGGAAGGGTTTGGTTATGGTGTGCAACTTACACCTTACACCTTACACCTTATACCTTACACTTACACCTTACACTTACACCTTTTGTAAAAAATTAAACCTTACACTTACACCTTTTTTGAGGTTGCACACCATGTGCAACCTACTTACACCTTACACCTTACACTTACACCTTATACTTATACTTACACCTTATACTTACACTTTTTGTGTAAGTGGCACATGGTGTGCACTTGCACACTTAAGAAAACTCCAAATAGGAAAAGTAATTTTTAAGTTAAAATATAGGACAAATTACAAACACACATCCTGAGCTTTACTTAAATTATAAATTACTTCTTATGATTTTAGAAATTACATTATGCCCCCTAAGGTTTCTAATTTCATAACTAATAGATCCTTTTATTAATAAATCATCAAGTTACTTAATAGTATTTAATAATGTTAAAATTTTATTTCAATTAATAATTCAGATAATTTTATTGGAAAATGTTTGAGGGCCACAATTTTTGTGGCTACAATGGCTCAAAACTGTCAAAATGACGTCGTTTTGGCATGTTTTGCACCCAAAACGACGTCGTTTTAGCAATTTTGAGCCATTGTGGCCACAAAAATTGTGACCCTCTAACATTGTTAATTTTATTATTGTATAGGTGAACAGTTAGAAATTTCACTTTTTCAATTAATTCTGCTAAATAAAAATTTCTGACAGGGAAGTATTTGTAATTTTTCAAACCACGGGGGGTAATTTGTATTTTAAGTAAATCTCAGAGGGTGTATTTTTAATTTACCCTAAAATATAACAAAATTTTAACTAATTTGATATTGATGCTCTAAGATTATCTTAGACTCACTTTGGTTATCTAAATTGTTCATCTAATACAATCAACTCAAAAAATTATCCATGCAAAAGATCACGTTGATTCAACATCAATCGCTATACCATCCGATCATTTTTATTTATATGACACATATGTTTTTAAGAGCAAATTATCCATTGCAATATATATGTGATTTGATCATTATACTTGATCAGCTCAATTTTTTTGCATGTATTTTGTTTTTAGCTTGTCATATAAGTTGAACAGTTGAAATCACTTAGATGAATATAAATTGGTCTAATAATGCGTCAACTTCACATATGAAGTTGAGATTTTCAACTTTAGTAAATCCAAACTCATCTATATGAAATGAATTCATTTTTTCACTTATTAATAGATATTTAATAAAAGTACGATTGAAATTTCAAGTGGTCGAACATTTAGCACTTTGAGTAAAGTAATAAACAATTTTTTGGATTCCACTTTAATTATATGTCAATTAATGAGTGAAAGGATATAAGATTATGTCATCTCGTCCATGTGACATACTCATTATATAAAACACTTATCAACTAGAAGATACTGTGTCTTTAAAATTGTTTATTTTTGTATTTTAATGTATGCTAATTATTGGATAATATAAAATTTTGGAAGCAAATATTTCTCTAGATAGTCTAAAGAATATAAGAGTATTTTACAGTGTTTGATTCATTGAAATGAAATAATTATTTTATCAAAATTTTTATTTTCATATTTGGTAGACTAAAAAATAATAAATTATAAATAAAATTATTATTTAATATTTTAACTTTGTAAGTGAATGATCATTCGAAATAAGAATTTAAGAAATGAACTTTTATTTCATTCTAATAAATCAAATTGAGCATATGTTTACTAATCTAGTGAGTACAAAAGGAGGATGCTGCACTTAGTGTGGTTTGGTAACACTTTTATTTTTTGATTTTTAAAAATTAGAAATTGATAAATTATCAATAGTTCTTAATAGTTGGACTTATTTCTCATCAAATCTTATTAAAAATAAGTTATAGTAAAATTGTCGCAAAAAATTTGTTGTGACACTTTTTTGCATATGTCGTTAAATATTGATAATTGGTGATTTTTTTTTATCACGGTTTTATATTATCGCTAAAATTTACGATTAGTGACTTTTTTATGATGAATTTTTTAAACTGTCGCTAAAAGTTGAAAATTAGTAACTTTTTTTTGACGATTTTTTAAAACTATCGCTAAAACTTATAATTAATGACATTTTTTGTGAATTTTTTTTTAAACAATCGCTAAAAATTAACGATTAGTAATGTTTTTACTAGTATTTGATGAAAAACGCCATTAATTCTTACAGGATCTATTGAACAATAAGTTCACATATTAAAACTTATATGTAAGTCCTCCAAATTTTATTTGGTATGTTTTCGATTTCAAAAAGTTGAATTGATTTGAAATTTTTTTTGAAGTGTTTAGGAATTAAAAAAAATCCGTGAGATTTTCACAAAGTGGTAGGGGAATCGAATTCCTGCTGAAATAGGTAATTAAAAAATTATTTTTTTAATTTTATTTTAATCCGTTCCAAATGTTTGAATCATGGGGAGTCAAAATCATATTCGTATTCCTCTTCAAAATTACTTTTATTTCAAACATACATGCGAACTTTTGTTTAAAGAGTAATATTGTAGAATAAAAAATAATAATAATCTAGCTAGGACTTTTAGCTTAATACAAAACACTTTTCAAGATGACTTTAAATTGCAAAAATGTAATTTTTATATTAATAATAAAGATTTCTATATAATTTCTCTAAAAGACTAATTTATTTATTTATTTAATTTTACCTTACTAGTTCTTGTCAATCCTGTGGGTACCTTGTCAGTCTCTCAACTCTAACATTAATGGTTGAATTTCTTTGTTACATTTTCCTTTATAATAAAAAAAAAAAAAGGTTAAACTAAAAGTAATGCTGGCTGATTAAATTTTGGGATGTATCATTCAAAATTTGATTTCTAAATTTAGTTACCTAACATTATTGTTAAAAGTACAATAAACTAATATGTGAGCATGTCTACTAAAGTATTGTTAATGTAGTCATGAACTTTCACGAGTTTATGGGTAACACATTCCCAAATTTTGTGCCCATTGATGAGAGAGAGTAACATGGTTTGGGGGTGATTATTGATTAGCCATGGACAATGCATTGTGTAGGGCCAAGGATCTTTGATCTTGAAGCTCTTGTCCCCTGCCCTGAAGACTCCCAATTACTAAATTACATTATTAAAAATTTTAATATATATAAATTTTCCGATATTATTTAATAGAATAAGAAAATAAGTAAAAATTTAAGGACAAAAAAGGCCACAAGAAGGTTGTCCAAGAGATTGTCTGGCCATTCATCCACTCGGTTGTTTACCACGATCACTGCAAAATTTGATGCAAGGATAAAAACTCTCTTAATTTGATAAAAGAATATAGCACTCTTTTCATTTGATATCTATCTGATGAAACGGTTAGAGTACCGTTTTTACAAATTTTTCATTAAATTTAAATTTGATGAAACATTTGATAAAGGATTGGAGATGACCTAAGTGATACCAAATCAACCCATTATATCTCATTGGCTTATTTAATAAATTAAAAAAAAAATCTTAATTAAAATTTTTAAATTTTTTTCCACTTACACCGACAAAAGAGTCTATCTATTGTCATAATTACTGGTATAAATTTTTTTTGAAGTATATTTTGATATTTACACCCAAAAAAAAAAAAATACTCTCCAATAACTTATTCAACTAAATAGGTTTAATTTTTTTAAAACAAATTATTAAAAAATACACAAAATAAATAAAGTTTTATTTTTTTAAAATTAAAAATGTAGAAAAGTTAAATAGCTTGAAAGGTGAGCTCAATTTCAAAGGATCTGAAAGTCAAAAAGTAAAAATGGCCTAATATGAAGGAAGGAAAGGTGAAGTACAAATCCCTTAATTTGTGCCCTGCTCACCAACAGACATGTCTTTGGGTGATTATTAAGCCATGCACGATTTGTTCTATCTGCTCTCTGCTTATATCTATCTATATGTTTTGTAGAGAGAGATGATATTAGGCTATTTTAAAAAGATAGTTAAAAATTATTTTTTAATTTTTAATTTATTTTTGGTTATATTATTTCTCATATTTTTTATATATTTTTTTAAAAAAATTAAAAAATTATTTTAACTATCTTTTTAAAACAACCCGTTATCTCCGAAATGATGGGTGTGTTTGTAGAGTAGTTTTTGAGATAAAAAGTACGAGAATTTATTTGGTTTGCCTTTTTTCAGAAATTGTTTTGGGGAGAGAGTTTTAAAAAAAGTAATTGATTTGATGTGTATGAGAGAGAGAGAGAGTGATTTTGGAAAGTAAGTAACCAAACAAAATTTTGAGATTTTGGCCCCTTTTGGGAAGTGGGTTATAATCCACTTCCCAGATTATAACCCACTTTCTCTCTCATAAAAAAACTGTTCATAAGCAGTTTTTAACCAAAAAACTTATTACAACCATCTTTTCAAAATATCACTTTTTTTAAAAAAAATTATTTAATTTGATAACTCTTAAAAATTTGTTTATAGAGAATTTTTTTCAAAATTTTTTTCTTAAAAACATACCACACAAGGCTGATATCTTTGGATTTACTGTAATCATTTTCCTGTATAGTGGTCGAGTAAAAGGCTTTAGAACAAAACAAACTCCCACATGTATGATCTCGTATTAGAAATGTTGGCCCACGCGATTTTATATAGTATCGAAAATATATATATTAGAGATAGACACATATAACTTGTGTAATTGAATTTGATGATTATAATAGTTATTTAAACCAACGGAGAGAATTGAAATAATTTATAGCAATTATCAAGTTTTGGGAGCATTTTCAAAAAAGATTTTTCGTGACATCAACATCAACTCCAATTTTCGCTTTATATATTAACTAGTGGTTTGATACACAAACAATGCGTGTATAAATGCATATCATTGAAAATAATAAAAAGATAAATAGTAAAAATTTTAAAGATCTGAATAATTTTTTTATAGTGACAATTTTCAAATTATCATAGACATTTTTAGAATAGAATATCCTTGACATTTACACAATTTCCAAGTCTTTATATATAGTATGCATATATAATGTATTTATTCACTTTTTTTTTTTTTTTTTTTTTTTGGTAGAATTAGATGATCACATCTGGCCGATACCTTTCCATTGACTCGAACACCTCACTTTACGTTAGTGATAGTGTTGGCCAACCAAAATAAAAAATGTATATTTTTTAAAACACACTAGTCATCCATTTTTTGGATAAAAAAGGCAATAAATTGAACTGGCAGATCACAATCTAATTTTTTAAATGTATGATATTAATGAAAGGCTCTACAAAATGAATGATTTAAATTATTGAAATAAAATTGATAGTAAACCTTACAAGTCTGAACAATACCCTCCAATTTAAGATCTAAACTAGATGGAAGCTAGACTCAAAAAAATATTATGGATGTGTATTGTTTCCATATAAGTATAGCTACAACTTGATTAACCTTTTAAGCAAACAAAATGTAATTATTCAGTAATTTTAGAGTATAAACACATTATTTCATAGCATTATAATTAATGAAGAAGGTGGGTAGGTGGAGTATTATGTTGGGTGATTAGAGAACTTGAGAAGACATATTAAATGATAGTTGATTAAGAAGTACAGATACGTGATATTTCGAGAACATTGAATAATTTCCCGCAAAGAGATTGCATGGTACAAAATTAATTGAACCCATCAATTCCCAAAACATTTTATCCAGATTAGAGTTGTGACCTCTACTCTTGGTTTTGCTTGCCTAATCGTTTTGACAGCCAAACTAAGAACAAATCAATTAATAAAAACATAATTAACCCTAAAATTCATAATAAGGTTGTCAACTTGCACGCAATTCGCACCAATTACCTATCCATAATACCCGTATGAAAGATGATGCAAAAATTTGAATAATGTTAAGAATACAGAGTAAAAATATAGAATGAATTACAAAAAATATATAATTATAGGCTGAGATTTATTTTAAATCTGAATCCTATTCGAACTTAGTAGGTGTTTGACATGCACTAAAAAAGTATACTTTTTTTTGCATATATACACTTATTTGGGTCACATCAATCAACATCTATCAACATATCTTCTCTATTTTTCTACCTACTTTCTCTATTTTTCTACACAATTTTTTATAAAAATTCAAAAAATACACTTATTTAGAACATCTCAAATATTACGGGTATGTTTGGTTTGACTTTGTAAGGAAAAATTTTCTAAAAAATTGGTTTGGTTGTAATTTTTCCAAAACAATTTTCAAAATTACTTTTTCTCTTTTATCCATCAATCAATCACTTTTTTTTCTCTCTTCTCTCCTTTTCAATCATTTTTTCTCTCACACACATCTACTCAATTATAACAAAATATCAAATCATTTCAAACTCCCAAACTCCAAAACTACTTTCAATTATAAACTCTCTTCCCAAAACAATTTTTAAAAAATACTCTCTCAAAATCAAAACAAACATACCCTACTTTTTTTTGTAGACTATTCTATAACTCATTCTGTACTAACAATTATCAAAAAGTTTTAAATTTGATCATATCATGATTGGATATCTAATTGATGAAATGTAAAAATAGAAACCGGTTGGTGGTAGTTCACCTTGGCATGGGAAAATTAGATTGAAAAAATAATAGGTACTATTGGCTGATGATGAATAAATTTGGTACCAAATTAAACTTTGTACTTAAATTTAGTGGCAGATTCAGAAATTGTGCACTAGGTAAATTATGCAAATTTTGAAATAACTGAAATAAACTATATTGATCTTTAATAAGGTCAACATGATTAACATGTTAACTGTTCACTTTTAATTATATCTTTTGCGAACCCTTAAAAAAGCTATCTTTTTTTTTAATTTTTTTTTTTTTTTTTGGGTCTTAAGTGACTTTTTTCAAAGTTGCGTTAATTTTTTTTTTTTTTTCCTATCCGTCTTGTATAGATGAATTTAAAAAGTAAAATCTTTTTGAAAAAATCTTCAAAAAAATTGAAAAAATCAAAATAAGTAAAAAAAAAAATTCACTATTTTTTGTTTATTTTTATCTTTTTCTAGATTTTTTTTGAATTTTTTAAAAAAATTAAATATCTAATTCTCGTCAAGCTTTAGTATTTTATAAGATAAATGACACGTAACATTTTCATAGCAGCTGGTGTCCCTCAATATTTTCATAGAAGGTTCAGTCATTCAAAGAGAAATTTTAACTTCACAGATGAAATTCTTCTACTAATTTTATTAAGGGAGCTTAAGAAAAAATATATTGACCTCTTCTATTATCCAAAATTAAAGAGTAATGTTTCACTAATTTTTTTATAATAATATGTCCTCCGTCCCAAAATATTAGTCTTTTATTTTATTCTTTTATTGTCTCAAAATATTAATCTTTTTTCCATAATCAAGGAATAAAATAATATGAATTTGTTATTTTGCCCTTCTTTTAAATTCATTAATAACACAAAAAGTATAATTATGACGATTGATATACCCAAAAAATATACTATTAAAGGGTAATTTTGAATAATTAATATTTCTTAAATGTAATAATTGTACTATCAAAAAAATTAAATTTCCCAAAAAAGACTATTAGTTTGGGATGAATTGAGTATTTCATTTTATTTCTTAATCAATACTTTATACACTTTAATGATTAGATTTATCTCAAATTTAAGGGCCAGTTGGAATCGGTCGCGAGTTTCATTTTAATGATTCAAATTATTCATTTTATAAGACATGTATATCAGTTATGAACAAAATTTGCTTGATCCGATAATCGTATCATAGTCTATTTTAAAAAAAGTACTTATTCATTTTGTCACTCGAGGTTACCTCCGGCCAAATCTTTAAACAAATTAATAAACGCAAGCGGAAGAAATATTTAAATAAGGGTACTAAAATAATCATTGGAGTTTCTATTTTTGTTACAAAATGTATTGACAAAAAATGCCAATATTTACATAAAAAAAATACATCAATAAAAGTGCTTTGTGCCTACCCCACACGCTGGTCCCGACATGTCACCTGAAAGTGGTAAAAAACTATAAGCTCATGGCAGAGTGAGAAATATTATACTAAGAGTATAAGGCATAAAATTCACCATGGATAATTAGTTGGGCCAAAAAGAGCTTGATACATAACATACATAACACGGAAATCATTTGACATATACATGTAATACGGAAATCACTATACAACCATAACCACGGTACATCACTAAGTGCCAAGCACTACACTGGTCAATGGATCCACGACAAATACTGGACCACAAAGTGATCAATCACTAAGCCAATGGTTATTTAAGTCCCTCAAGGCATGGGACTCACTAGCCAATGATTATTTAAGTCTCCCAAGGCATGAGACTCCTGTGGTGATACTCACAAAACATATTTTCATATAAGGTCATAGCCAAATATTCTTTAAAAGTAAAACATACATATCCATGGGTTTCCTTTTAAGCAAATAAGATTCATAAAATAATTCACGTAACTGAAATCTTTATAAAAATCACTTTTATAAATATACTAATAAAATATAACTTGTATAAAATAGATTTTGGTAAGTTAAAATATAAGTAAAATACATTTTGGAAACTTAAGGCATAATATAACTCACATTAACTTTAATACCTTACTATTCTTTATAAAGATCCTCTTAGCTTCCACTACTTTTCCTTTCCTTTTTCTTCCTTTCTTTTCTCTCCTTTCTCTTCTTTTTTTCTTTTTCTTTTCTTTCTTTCCTGGTCTTCTCTTCTTTTCCTTTCATACTGAGTCAACTTCTCCCCCATTTATACAAATTCAATTCGTGACTGCCAAGCAAACTGCTACGTGTCGCACCCCTATTAATCTTCATTACTTCAAGTTTATCTAAGTTAAGTCAAGCTTTTCAAGACTTATTTATTTACACTTTGACTAATAAATTATATTATTTTACAAAATAATAATATACAATAAATTATATATTTTCCCTAATTGTGATTAAATAATATTAATATAAATTCTATAGAATAATTAAAAATCTAGATTGTTACAATCTTCCCTCTTTTTAAAATTTCGTCCTCGAAATTTGTTATATGTAAGCTATCCGCTGCGCACTCTGATAAATATATATTAGATGATTAATCTGATAGAAAATAGTATCTCAAAAAAAAAAAAAAAAAAGCTTTACCGAAAACAACTCACTGTCTGATTATCAAAAATTGGTTTGGGCCAAAATGAAAAATAATGGGTGACTTTAAAAAATAATGGGGAACTTACTGATAAGTCCCATGTACCAAGTTCAAGATCCAGCTAATCCCAAAACAAAACACTTGCACCAATTAGTACAATACATTTTTAATTGTTACCAAAAAATCCTTTTTTTTTTTTTTAATTTACAGACATTGTTCACATCTTACTACCATCGGACTTCCGTCAAACGGTTGCCGGAGACTCGTCGGAATGTTCAACATCACCGGGAAGTCGCCGGAGTCAAATTAATCAAACTGAAAAACATGTTATGAAACTGTAAATTTTTACAGTTTTATACCATGATTCATTCCAGTACCAAAAAAATTTGAAACTGCAAAATTTTACAATTTTTACCGCCTGTAACTAAAACTCGAAAACTACTTGTCCAGAATCTGTTATTCTCTCCTTCTTCCTCTGTTATTAGTTTTTTTTTTTTTTTTTTATTTGTGTAAATTTGGTAGATTTGTGTATTTTGGTTTTTTAATTTAAATTTAGGTTTTGATTTTGATTTTTTCAAAGAGCAGGGTTGCGATTTGGATGAAGACTTCTACAAAAGGATTGCATTATTCAGTGAATGACTTCATATATAATCTAGATCAAGTGAGATATTGCGCCAGTGGTAAGTAATTTCAGAAATGGAGAGAGCATGAGTGGAAAGAACATGATTTGGTAACGGTGGATCTTGACTTGGAACTTGGATGCTGCCAGTTTTATTTTTGCTTTTGTTGTTATCCTCACGTTTGGGTAAAGCTGGATTGCTCTGCTGTTGCTGCTGAAAACAGAGTCAGAGGGGAAGGAAGAAAAACGAGAGAAGAAAACGTAAAAAGGGAAGCACAAAGCGGAAAGATAGAGGAAAAAGGACTTTTAGGTGTACTCAAAAAGTTATGAGATTAAATGGTGTTCACATGTTCCACATGGGACCTATGGTAATTTCCCCAAAAATAATTCACTTGTATTGTTCACGATAAAAATAAATAAATAGAAATAAAATGGGATCACAATGATTGAATCATATGTGAGAGTTGAAAAAAATTTGAGATGAACTTTTCATTTATTGGAAATAATTTCAAAATTAGTATTTTTAAAATTTGAACCCACTTTTAAAAAATTAGTTTTTTTTTTTAATACTAAATTAGAATTTATGTATATTTAATTATATTATAATTTTTTTTTCTTTGTGGGTATTTGACATCTTTTGTTTCTTTTTCATTCGTAAATTATATCTAATATCCTTCACAAATTATGCACAAAAATATATATATATATATATAATCATAGAAAATTATAATATAATTAAATCGACGAACTAAATATAATATTGAGGTACTAATTACCCGTTATCGCACTTCTTAAATGTGCATGTGTCCTATGCTCCAATAATGTTTTTTTTTTTTTTTTTTTTTTATAAACCATTGCTCTGATACCATTTGTCACGACCCGCTCCCCGTACCCAAGGGTTAAGTATCGTGATGGCTAGTAACCGAGGTTACCTCCGGCCAAATCTTTAAACAAATTACCAAACGCAAGCGGAAGAAATATTTAAATAAGGGTACTAAAATAATCATTAGAGTTTCTATTTTTATTACAAAATGTATTGACCAAAAAGGCCGATAGTTACATAAAAAAAATACATCAATAAAAGTGTTTTGTGCCTATCCCACACGCTGGTCCCGACATGTCACCTGAAAGTGGTAAAAAATTATAAGCTTATGGTAGAGTGAGAAATATTATACTAAGAGTATAAGGTATAAAATTCACCATGGATAATTAGTTGGGCCAAAAAGAGCTTGATACATAACATACATAATACGGAAATCATTTGACATATACATGTAATACAGAAATCACTATACAACCATAACCACGATACATCACTAAGTGCCAAGCACTACACTGGTCAATGGATCCACGACAAACACTGGACCACAAAGTGGTCAATCACTAAGCCAATGGTTATTTAAGTCCCCCAAGACATGGGACTCACTAGCCAATGGTTATTTAAGTCCCCCAAGGCATGAGACTCCCGTGGTAGTACTCACAAAACATATTTTCATATAAGGTCATAGTCAAATATTCTTTAAAAGTAAAACAAACATATCTATGGGTTTCCTTTTAAGCAAATAGGGTTCATAAAATAATTCACGTAACTGAAATCTTTATAAAACATAACTTTTATAAATGTACTAACAAAACATAACTTGTATAAAATAGATTTTGGTAAATCAAAATATAAATAAAATACATTTTGGTAACTCAAGGCATAATACAACGCACCTTAACTTTAATATCTTACTATTTTTTCCACTATCAAAGACCCTTTTAGCTTCCACTACTTTTCCTTTCCTTTCTCTTCTTTTCTTTTTTCTCCTTTCTCTTCTTTTTTCTTTTTCTTTTATTTCTTTCCTGGTCTTCTCTTCTTTTCCCTTCTTACTGAGTCAACTTCTCCTCCATTTATACAAAGAAAAATGTTTGAGGGCCACAATTTTTGTAGTCACAATGGCTCAAAACTGCTAAAACAACGTCGTTTTGGGTGCAAAACATGCCAAACGACGTCGTTTTGACAGTTTTGAGCCATTGTGGCCACAAAAATTGTGACCCTTTAGCATTGTTGTTTATACAAATTTAATTCGTGATGCCCAAGCAAACTGTCACGTGTCGCACTCCTATTAATCTTCATTACTTCAAGTTTATCTAAACTAAGTCAAGCTTCTTAAGACTTATTTATTTACACTTTGACTAATAAATTATATTATTTTACAAAATAATAATATATAATAAATTATATATTTTTCCTAACTGTAATTAAATAATATTAGTATAAATTCTATAGAATAATTAAATATCTGGGTTGTTACACATTTTGTTTCAGACAAACATAATAAAATGAAAAATGTTTTAATTTTTTTATAAACAATATACACAAAAAATCTTACAAAATAAATAATTTCATATCATCAAAATGGGATGCTAAAAACTCTTCAATTTTTTTCGAATTTAAATTTTAACCTAATTCATAATTTAAATTAATAGCTATTCACCTATAAAAAAACAAAACAAAAACCAAAAAAAACTAAAAGCTGTTGATTTAAAATAAGAAGAAATTGCAAATCATGTGTAATTTTTAAAAATAATTACATACTCTTGCAAAAATTTATGGCTTTACTAATTAAATTTTTTTAATCTTATCATGAATTACTCTTTTTTTTAGTAATGATTGAAACCCTACTCTCACAAAATTCCCATAAGACCTTCACAAATTTGAACCACTCATGATATTGATCCCATACATATATGAGTAGACTCCACACATATATAGAAAGTCATGATCATTTTGGAGTGTAGAGGTTGTCCCCAAAGGAGGTCCGAAATATATATATATATATATATATATTTTCTCCTCAACCACACTCTAATTGAATATAATTTTTTTTTTTAATTTTTTTCTAACAGCTAAACTTACGTCAAGAATTAGATGTTGCAATACCATTAGACCATCTCCAACGGTGAACCAAACTTGACATCAAATTTAAATTTTGGTAAAAAAACACTTTTTTGTGCTCCAACCGTTTCACCAAATTGATATCAAAATGAGAATTTAACAAAAAAAATCATCAAACTAAGAATAAGTTGCAGATTTCAGCAAATTACTGTTTGTGACCGTTGGAGGAGAGGAGCCGGTCAACCAGCCGGTTGCCCGGTCGGTTGACCAACAGATTGACTACTAAAAGGTTCAAACAGTTCAAATGGGTTGGTTCAAACAATTCAAATATATATATATATATATATATTTGCCTTACCGGTCGACCACTAAAAGGTTCAAACAATTCAAACAGGTAGATTCAAACAATTAAAAAAAAAAATTACCTTACCGGTCGACCAATCGATTGCCCCTAAAACAGATTTGATGAAAATCAACTATTAGAACATTATGTATCAAATTGAAAAAATCATTATTTTTTTATTTAAATTTAATAAAAATTTTAATTCATTGTTGAAGATACTCTTATTGAGACAGAACTGAGCATAGCTACACAAAAAATTGGAACAACCAACAACTAAACATTTACTTTCCAAAACAAAAAAAAAAAAAAAACAAAAAGAAAAAAAAAAAGGGTCACATCAAACTGTATTACCAACTTAGACCACCCTATACTATGGGGTTCTTTTAAATGCATTCCTTTATGAAAAATAAACCTTCCTCTAATTTGAGAATTTAAAAAAAAATATTATGTGATTGTTTGAGATATCTTAAATAAATATATTTTTTATTTTTTAAAATTAAAAAATTGAGGAAGAAAATATGAATGTTTGGGTTAATTTTTTTGACTTTTTATAAAAAAATGTGTAATAAAAAATTGTAAAAATTGATTTGTATAGAAAAATTAGGATTGAGAGTTGTGCAGCCATAACTGTTGCCTTTTGGTGAATAGTGTTAACTTTTTGACTTTTTAAGTAACTTTTTGACTTTTTTGCAATAGGGGTGGGCGCGGATCGGTTGCGGCCACGAAACTTTCAATTCGTCATCCGTCCGCCAGATTGGCGGATTGGAGAAAATCTATCCGCATCCGTCCGCCAATCTGGCGGATGTGAATTGAGGGGATTGGAGGTTTGGCGGATGGATGCGAATCGGTTTGGCAGTTTAAGATTTTATAAATTTTCAACAAAATTCAACTTATGCACTTCCTCAAAAAAAAAAAAAACAAAAAATATTACAGCCAATGACTTAAAAAACTATTACAATCATTGTATATCTCATTCAAAAAAAGAAAGTTTGAAACTTTAGAATATCACAATCATTGCATGGCTCATCCACATATTACAATCACAGTATGATTCATCCACATAAAGTATTACAATCTATAGTTCTTAAAATATAATAACAATTCAAACCACCAAAACCATAAACAGGGTAGTAATAGAGATTGTATGTCTCTGTATTGTTATATTTATATATGTTTTTGAAAATAAAAATCAACCAGCATATATCATATTTTCTATTTATTATTTTTAGAGTTAAATTTAAAAACCAAAAAATATAGATAAATAATACATTTATTTTTTTCAATTCAAAAAATATATTCAAGTTGAAAACTTTTTTTCAACAGAATATTTAAACTTTTTTTCAATTGAAAACACAAACAAAATATTTAAATAAATTGAAAACATAAAGTCTTATAAATTATTAGGGATGCTCGCGGTTTGGCGGTTCGGTTGCGGCTAAAGAAATCTCAAATCTGCCATCCGTCCGCCAAATTGGCAGATTGGAGAAAATCAATCCGCAACCGTCCGCTCGTCATCACGCATCCGTCCAAAATGCGGCGGATCAGTTCGATTCAGTCAATTTTGGCAGATTGGTATATCCGCTCCTCACCCCTATTTTGCAATATGCCAAACTTGGCCTAAGAGCTTGTTTGAGATGTTTTAAATAAGTACACTTTTTGACTTTTTAGACTAAAAAATTGAGGAAAAAAATAAGACTGTTTGGGTTAACTTTTTGACTTTTTATGAAAAAATATGTATTAAAAGATTATATAAATTAATGTGTAGGGAAAAACTGGGATTGTGAGTTATACAGACGTATTTTTTACTTTTGATGAATAGTGACAACTTTTTAAATTTTTTTAATAACTTTTTTATTTTTTTGACTTTTTTTTAACTTACCAAACTTGACATAATAATATGAAAAATTAAAAAAAAAATTAAAACATTACATCACATAGATCAACACACCAATCAGAATTATCAAAGTTCTTAATTTAGAGCTGTCAATTTTTTATTTTTTTTTTTATTTCTTTATGAAAGAGTCTGAACGGAAAATTACTGGATTTGTTTTTTTGAGCAAGGGATTAAGTGATAGAGTTTAGGGGTTGTTCGGCCTTCCTTATCCATCTTTTATCTTATCTGGGCAAATTACTAAATCTTTTTTAAAAGTATATATTCTATTTAATCTCAAATTTTTTGGCATTTGATTTATGGCTAAAAAAACATAAAAATTCAAAATTGATTACATAAGTCAATAAGATAAAATATCATATTCAAACTATAATTATTACACTTTTCTTTCACAAAAGTTAAAAAGTCAAAAAAATCAAATCAAACGAGCCATTTTGGGAACAGTGGTAAAAAGCCAGTTTTTTTACAAAAAACAACCCAACTTTTTTCATAAAAGTCACTAAAAAGGCCAAAAAATTAGCTTTTTACCAACTTTTCAATACACCACTACAAAATTTAGATTAAAAAAATCTCAACACAAAACCAACTAAAAAAGTCAATACCAAACAATGACTAGATAGATTTAAAAGTCCTATGACGATTTATCTTCTCTTGTTTCCCTGCACCTTACTTCTTTTCTTTATCTCTCTTTCTCTAATACCGGCAACGACCACAACCATGCCTTTCTTCTTTTATTTTTTTTTCTAATTACAGTCACCGACGACCGGCGACCACCATTGATTGGGCTTTACTGACAACCATCGAACATCGACTCCTTACTTCGCACTCACCAACAGCAAAGGAGATGAGTTTCTAATGAAAATGAGACATCAGATTTGAGTAGATCTACATCAGATCCGACAAGATTTAAATGAAAAATAGTTGCCGAAGTAAAAGCCTCTCTCTATATTTGTCTCTTTCTTTTGATCTCTCAGCTTTTTTACTTTTTTTGTGGTAGACGCTTCTATTTTCCTGTTGTAATGGAGAAAATTTTCAAATTCTAAATAAGTTATTTTCCAGTTTTAATTACAGGTAGTGAAAATTATAAAATTTTACAATTTTAATTTTTTTGATGCTGAAATGAATCATTATTTAGAACTGTAAAATTTTACAATTTCATAATTTTTTTTAGAGCTGTAAAATTTTAGAGTTTCATAATATATTTTTCAGTTTGATAAATAAGAATAAATGCTTAATAGAATCATACTTTGAAACTGTAACATTTTACAATTTCAAAGCTTGCCTTTTGGTTTGATCAATATTGAAGATTATTTGCTTAAACCCTACAAAAATTAAAAATAACATATGTTTCTTTTCATTGTTGCTGTTTGTTGTTCTTACACTTTTTTTCTTTTTTCGGTTTATCAATATTTAACATATTTTGCTATATTTTTTCACTATAATTTTTTAATTTTTTCTTTTTTTTTTGACAATATTCTAGACATTCCAATGAGTCTCCAGTGATATTCTTGACATCCAGCGAACGTTATAGACATTCTAACGACTTTTGGTGACGTTCAGAACACTTGGGCGATATTCCGGTAAATTTTCGGTGATATTCCGGTGACTTGCTAGTGATGTTGAATATTTCGACAGGTCTCCATTAATCGTCCAACGGAAGTCTAGCAGTGATCGAATGTAACAGCGTCTTTAATTTAATTTTATTTTTTTAAAAGGATTTTTTGGTAACAATTAAAAATATGTATGATTAATTGGTGTAAGCATTTTGTTTTGGAACTAGATGGGTTTTAAACTTTGTGCATGAGATTTATCAGTAAGTTCCCATTATTTATTTTATGTAGGTTACATCATCTTTCTATCACTTTGGCATTGTTTGGGAAGGACTAAAGTGACTATTTTAGCCACAAAAGACAAAATAGGCTATTTTAGTTACAAAAAATAAAATATCACATCCAACCTATAATCATTACACTATTCTCTCACAAAAAAAATCAAAAAAATCAAAAAGTCCTTCCTACACCAAACTTTTTAGCCAGACTAAAAAAAGTTAAAAAGCCAACCTACTTCTTTATACATTTTTCATAAAAAATTAAAATATATATTTATTTAAATCATTTTAAATCCGAATCACAAGATGATAATTCTAAACTATTCTTAGCCTCTGTTTGGCAAGATGGTTTTCAGGCTTTTTTGGCTATTTTAGCCACAAAAAACAAAATAGGCTATTTTAGTCATAACAAACAAAACATCACATCCAACCTATAATCATTACATTCTTCTCTCACAAACAAAGTCAAAAAAGTCAAAAAGTCAAAAAGCCCTTCCCAAACCAAACTTTTTAGCCTAGACTAAAATAGCCAAAAAAACCAAAAAGCCAAAAAGCTAACCTACTTCCCAAACCAAGCCTAAATAATTAACTATGAATTCGTCGTATTGTTGTTCTTTCAGATCTCTCTCACGTCACCCGATACTATTGTTTGTTTTGGCAATTGACAAAAATAGTTAATAAAGTAAAAAAAAATCAATATAAAACATTTAATTATTTTCTTTATTTTTCTATACATTTTTTAATAAAATCTCCAAAAATTAATGAAAATAACTAATTTTCAAAATAATCCTATATTACGCACTTGTCAAGAAATAATTGAATAATGCTATATTTATTTTATTTATTTATACTTTGCTAACAAGTGAAATTGTAAATATAATATGGTACAAAAATAGGGTTCGTTTGGTTTGCATTTCGGAAAAAATTTTGAGAAATTTTCTCTACAAATAAGTTTTTAAAAGTAATCAAACCAAACAAATTTTCTCAAAAAAATTTCTCAAAACTTGTAAACCAAACAAGTTTTCCAAACAAATCTCTCTCTCACACACATCAAATCAATCACTTTTTTCAAAACTCTCTCTCAAAATAATTTTCCAAAACATCTTTTGAAAAAAACCAAACCAAACAACTTTTCGTACTTTTTATCTCTAAAACAAATCTCTCAAACACAAACCAAACATACATGATAAGTCCAACATATTTTTTTCATCTTCTCTCTCATGAAGAGAGTATAAGAAGTTAGGAGTGCACATTTTTATATTTCAAAAAATCATCTCCACTGAGCTTTTATCCCTATATTTTTAAACAAATTGAGGAAGCAATCACCTAAAAAAAAAGTAGTCAATATACACCTTTTCCAAACACATTAAATGTTTCAAACTTTTAAATATATATATATATATATATTAAATGTTTAATTTATTCCAATGGTAGTTTGAGCAAAAGCAAAAATCTCATAATTTTAGCTAAGAAATGAAGAAAAATAATAATAAATATAATATCAAAGGAATAGAAAGAATTATTGAAGAAATTAGTTAAAATGACTCTTTAAAATAATAAAAATTACTTTTTATTTGAAAAGTTAATTACCTAAAAGTCTTATTTACAAATGTTATAATAGTTCAGGTCCTATCTAAGATTTTTTGAACTAATAAATCTTATTTAGTAAAACTGATAATGTTATCAGTTTTTCTCAATTTCTAAAGCTAAGAACATTATCAATTTTGCATAGTAATGTTACAGATAATTGTTTCACTAACTGAGGAAGAAAACAAAAAAAAAAAACATGAGATTAAACGTTTTTGTCATTTTATTTATTGGTTTGATTCAATTATCCAATATAAATGATAACATTTTCAGTCTTTTTTCAGTTTTAAAACTGAGAATATTATCAGTTTTTTATTTATATAGTTTTTTTTTTTGCACATCAATGTTCCATCATCATGGTCCTTTATAAATAAAAATTTTCAGTTTTGCACGAAAAATAATTCAATTTTTTCAATTTTTTTTTGGCACATAATTTGTTTTTAATTTTTTTCAATTTAAAAGTTGATTTTTTAAAGTTTTGAAAATCAAAATGAATGTCAAATCATCATGTTTATTTATAAATAATCATAAATGATGAACAGTCATTATTTAAAAGGTAATTCCGACTATTAAATATTTAATTAGACTTAAAATTCTAAAAAATATTAATTAGGTCTTAATGAAATATAAGTTCATAAATTATGATTTGTTTGTAAATACTCCTTATTTAAAAATTGAAAAAATAGTGTATATTGTTATAAATGTTCCCCGTTTGGAGAGTGTGATTTTCATTTAAAAATTACTATATATAAGTTATCGGGTCATTCTTTATTTTTTTTCTACATATATTTTTATAAAAAAATTAAAAATTAATTAAAATAATCAATATTCAAACGAGAACTTAAAAGAAAGGAAAAATGATTTATACCCCTACTGGGGGTCGACCCACAGTGAGGTGGAGGCCCATGATTGGGCCAAAAAAAACAAATTTTTTTTTTTCGGTTGGCAGCCAGTGGGGGCGCCCCACCTCACTGGGGGTGCGACCCCCACTGGGGGTATAAGGCACGGCTGAAAAGAAAGTGTGAACATTATTTAATTAAAATAAATTAAAAATTAATGAATGGAACCACAAACGCCAATCAAATTAGGGGATGTTTGGGAACCAAACACTTTAGTCCAAAAATACTAGAAGTTGTCAAATTATTTTCTTTATTTTTTTAAAATATTTTTTACATAAAAAAATAAATTAATCACTAAAAGATTCAAATTCTAAACAAATTCTTTAACTACACATTTTTTTTGAAGAGAGTATACCATAAGAGAATCTCTAATAGTGTTTGCTAAAATAGTATTGCTATTGATATAATTTGATAATAAATAGTATTATTTTGTCAAAGTATAGCAATGGTGCTCCAATGGTTTACTTGCTATTTTGGCAAATCTCAACCAACTTTCTGTAAGGTCTCGGTGTCCCACATCGGGAATGGAGAGGGAGTTCCTAGACTATAAAAGTAAAAACTTGGACCCTTATATAGCATCGAGATCTTTTCTCGAGTGGTGAAATCCCTAGCAGAACTTCACAGTTAAGTATGCTTAGACTGGAGTAATTCTATGATGGGTGATCCACTATGAAGAACAAATCCATATGAGCATGGCCCGAAGTAGACAATATTTATGACATGTACAAGGTTAGGGCGTTACAAATGGTATCAGAGTCAACTCTCCGGAGAACCGAGTATGGGCCCTTGGCGTCTCTTGGTGCATGTGAGCGAGCTTGTGAGTTAGCACGCTATTGTACGGGGGCGTGCAGTCCTAAAGGGAATAGATTGTAAGGTTTCGGTGTCCTACATCGGGAATGGAGAGGAAATTCTTGGGTTATAAAAGTAAAAACCTGGACCCTTATATAACATCGAGGCCTTTTTCTCGAGTGGTGAAATCCCTAGCAAATTTTCCCAGTTAATCGTGCTTATGTGTGGAGTAGTTCTTGGATGGGTGACACACTGAGAAGAATAAATCCATGCAGACGTGGCCCCAAAGCGGACAATATCGATGACATGTGAAGGGTTGAGGCGTTACACTTTCCTTCACGTTTGTAGGTATTGTTTGGATATGGGTTTTTCAATGATTTTTTTTTTTGTGACCTTTTTTGTAATTGTTTCTAAAAAAATTATATATTTAAATTATTCTTGACTAGATAAATATAAAAATAAAAAATATATATTTTAAATGACACTTAATATTTTATTTTATCTTTTTAATTTGTATATTCCAATGACAAAAGACCACTGTTGGATTAAACAATCCAACGGTTCAGATTGAAGCAAAATGTCTCTCTTTATTCTCTCAGCCTTTATGTCTCTCTTTATCACTTCTCTCTTGATTCCAAAACCTACTCCTCTCGCATTTGCTCTCACTTTCTACCTAACTCTCTATCTCTCTTTATCTCTCCAATGGCTCATCTTTTTTTTCATCACCCCAACCCCCTTCTCTCTTCTCCAACCCTCTTTTCCCTCGATTTCTCACTCCGATCTCTAACCCTCATTCTCTCTTCTCCAATCCCCATTCTCTCTTCTCCATTACTGATCTCTAACCCTCAAACCCCAACCCTCTTCTCATCTTTTTCTTTCTCTTCGATCTCTCTCCCCTTCAGTTCTAAACTGTCCATCTCTATCGATCGAAACCCTAACCCTAACCCTAACCCTAACCCTAACCAAAATGATCATCTCTCTCCCTCTTCGATCTATCTCTCCTTCTGTTCTAACCCTTGATTCCAACGATCCCTTGTTTAGTGATGATCCAAACCCGATATCGTAATAACGACCTTTTCTCCAACGATCCCTCTATCAGTGATGATCTAAACCCGAAACCCTATTGAAGATCATCCAAAGAACACAAAAAAGATCAACCCTCTGTGTCAGGTATTTTTTTTTTATATATTTTGAAATAGTTCTTCAATTTATTTATTTATTTTTCCTTGAAATTGCTGAAATTAAAATTGTGTTGAAATTTTGCTTGAAATTAAAATTGTTTGAAATTGCTCAATCTGTGTTTGCTTTTAAAATTGTGCTTTTATTTTTATTTTTTAGTTGTTTTTGAGTGAATTTTACTTTTGTGTTTATGTTGGATGATGAGAAAGAGAGGAAGGAAATGGTGTGTTGAAGCTGACTTGGCAGGTTTGGCAGCTACCAAAGCTTGTGCCATAATAGTTGTTAAAACTTACTATGAGAAAGGAAGGAAAGAAATGGTTTGTTGAAGCTAATTTGGCAGCTTTGGTAGCTGCCAAAGCTTGTGCCATATTTGACATAAGTTTTAGCATTTGTCAAATATAAAAGTTGTTAAAACTTAGGGCTAGTTTGGCATGTACTAAATAAGTCAAAAAGTCAAAAAGTCACTATCTTATTTAAGTCATATCATCTTATTTAAATCACATCACCTCTCTAACACATCACATCAAACCCAACCCAAACCCACCAATAAGTCAAAAAGTACACTTTTTTAGGCTTGGTTTGGGAAGTAGGTTGGCTTTTTGGCTTTTTTGGCTATTTTAGCCTGGGCTAAAAAGCTTAGTTTGGGAAGGACTTTTTGACTTTTTGGCTTTTTTGACTTTTTTTGTGAGAGAAGAATGTAATGATTATAGGTTGGATGTGATGTTTTGTTTGTTATGGCTAAAATAGCCTATTTTGTTTTTTGTGGCTAAAATAGCCAAAAAAACCTGAAAACCATCTTGCCAAACAGAGGCTTAGGACATCCCAAACCAACCCTTACTATTAGAGATGAATTTCTATGAACAACTGTCATAATTTGGCAATAGTAGTAAACAAGTTAAAAAATAATATTTTGACTTAAAAAAAAATAATATGTTAAAAAAAGAGATAGTAATTTAAAATTTTAAAAATTAAAAAATTAAATTTTTAATGCAAATGTCTATTGATATGAATTTTTTTAGTTTATTTAAAAGCTGATTTTTGTCTTTATATATATATATATTTTTCGAGAACACCATATTTTGTACAGCTGTGCCTTCATCTGTCTGTACTGTCAATCTAGAAACATAGCCTCATTAATTGTTTTCGTACATTTTTCTTTATGTATAGAGTAGGCTCTTGCTATCAATCATTTATGAGGGATTGGTTAAAAATTAATCAGTTGTTTAAGTTTTTTAGATTAAATTTTTTAAAAATTAAATTTTTTGATTTTTGTGTTTTTTTTTTATTTTTAATGAATATTTTTTAAATTTTAAACATATTTTTTTTAGATGTACTTTAGTTAAATGTATTTAAAAGTAAAAAGTTTGTGAAAAATTATTTTAAAAAATTAATAAATACATAAAAATATAAAAAATTACTGAATTCTTGTATTTTTTTTTTATATTTTTGGTATTTAGTGAATTTTTAAAAGATTTTTTAAATAATTTTTTTACTTTTTAGGTGTATTTATGTTAGGTGTGTCTAAAAAGTAAAAAAATTACTTAAAATATTAAAAAAAATTCAGTAAAAACAAAAAAATACGAAAAATAAGAAAGTATAATTTTTTAAAAAGTATTTTTTAAAAAATAAAAACAAGCGAGCTGAATAATATTTGCCCCTGACTGGTGGGTTCAGTCATTATGGATCGAAAAATGTTAAAGACTATTTTATAAATGTGTTGTATGGCTTCGTTTGGGAAGTAGGTTGGTTTTTTGATTTGTTAGTTTTTTTTATTATTTTAGTCTGAGGTTAGAAAGTATAATTTGAAAAGGAATTTTGACTTTTTTGATTTTTTTGTAAGAGAATAAATGTGATAATTATGGGTTAGATGTGATATATTGAATTAAAAAGTCTATTTTATTTTTTGTGACTATTTTAACCAAAAAAGCTCCAAACCTCTCTTCCTAGACGGAGCTATATTGGACTCATATAATATGAGAGATACTTGATAAAATATTTGATAAAATATTTAAGATTCTTAACATTATTCTTAGAGCATCTCCAACCAAATCCTCTCACCAAGAGGATGAAAACAAATTTTTTTATTCAAAAAGTAAATATAGAGTATGTTACTATTCATTTAAACTCCAACCACAAACCTTCAAAACCCTTCATCTTCCCTTCATCAAAAAGTAATTTTTGTTCATTAATAAATATTTAATTTTAAATTTTTTGTAAAATATATTTAATATTATACTCATTTTAAAGGTATGATTTCACATTTTTTAATGATGTCAATTTTATAAAAATTAAATTTACATATTAAAAATTATTTGTAATATAATAAAAAATATGGAATGAATAATGTTATAGAGATGATCTTTTATTTTTCATACTTCCTTCAAATTTGAAGGATGAAACATCCATCATTTCAAATAAAGGAGGATATAGAGGATGGATTGGAGTGAATTTTTTCACAAAATTCTTTATATTTGAAGATATAGAGCCTCCATTGAAGATGCTGTTATAGATTGGATCAAAAATATTTTTATTCAGGTTCATCACCTCTCGGTTTGGCATTTTTATATATTGTCTCACGTAATATTTTAGTTTGAGATTAGGGATTCACGGAGTCTGCACGACCCTTTTTTGTCACTCAAATAATAATAATAATATTTGTAAATTTAAAATTTCAATATATATATAGGAAAATATTTGAGACTTCAAAAAAACTTTTACAATTCTATTCACAATGATATGTTAGTATAAGTGATAATTTTTAACTTATTACACATCCAATCATTGATGGTCAAATTCCTTTGTCACATCATTATGGGTGAATTTGTGAACTAAATGGGTGTGGATCTCTAACATTACTTATATATTGAAAAATGCTTCCTACCCCCAGCTGGGGGTGACACCCAGTGAGGTGTCAGCTGGGGGTTGGAAGGAAAAAAAACAGTTTTTTTTTTTTTTTTTTTTTTGATTTTCGACCAGTGGGGGCACGCCACGTCACTGGGGGCGCGACCCCCACTGGGTGTAGGAAGCATGGTTGCTTATATATTTATGTGTGAAAAAGTTATGAAAATAGAAAATTAACTAGAACATTGTCAAGGATTTAAATTAATGATGTAGATTTTTGTTAGAGGTTTCACGCATCAAAATGATTCTATTTTAGAGTAAATTAGGAACTGAATATTTGTAATTCTAAAAAACTTAAAACTGTAACTAAATCATTAAACCTATATAATTGAATAAGAATTGAATCGTAAAAATTAATTTAGTCGTTGTTTAGTAAACATTTTGGAGCTAAAAAAGCACAAAAAGATAAAATAGACTATATAAGCCGTAGCCAATGCCAAACAAAACTTCAGTCCTCGTTTGGTAAACATTTTGGGTCTAAAAACGTATAAAAAGACAAAATAGGCCATATAAGTCAATAAGACAAAGGCCTTGTTTGGGAAGTCTGTTATTTTACTTTTTTAACTATTTCAGTAGGTTAAAATTTTTGTGTTTAGGAAGATGGTTGATTTTTTTGTAGTTAGATGTAATATTTGTAAGAGAAAAAATGAAATGATTATGGATTTGATGTGATATTTTATTTTATTGACTATTTTAATTTGTTTAATATTTTTGTGGATTTTAGTCTAAATAGTCAAATTTTAGCCTTTCCCAAACAAGACCAAAATATCGTATCCAAACCATAATTATTACATTTTTTCTTACAAAAGTTAAAAACGCCCAAAAATAAAAACCAAATAAGGCTAAAAAAGTCTCAACATGACAAAGTTCGCTACTGTAACCAATACCAAACAAAGCTTTAGTTCACTTATGTTCTACTATCCTCCAAAATATTATATGTCAATAAAAGTGATATTTATAATTTATTTTATAATAGTACACATATTAACCACAATTAATTAGTTAGGTTAATTAGAGTTTGTTAATTTTACAATCAAAATTAGTTAAGTTAATTAGTGTTTAAATTTCAATATTAACTTCTATAACTTTATTTTCACATACAAACAAACACTACAACGAATTAAAGTTTTATAGATAAAATATTTTAATTATAAAAAATGTCATTGTTATTTTTTTAGTAATGAAATTAGATATTTAGTGATAAATTACTATCCTTTGGGTATCAAAAAAATTTTTTTTTTGGGTCTCAAAAGTTTTTTTTTTGGCACCAAATTATTGTCCCTAAAATTATATTTATTGACAACAATTTCAAAATTTTGTTACTAAAAAGTCAAAAAAAAAATTTAAAAAACTTTTTAGGATGACTCTTTAGCGACAATCGGAATTGGTCTCTAAATATTTTTTTGGAGACAAAAAATTTTATTTCTTAACACCCTTATGTGTTGTGAAAATACAAAAAATAAAAAATAAAAAATAAATATATAACCATTCTGTCCAGTTTAAACGATTAAAATCATTTTCCAAACTGGACCAAATTAGTTCAATTTATCGACTCCGTTTAATCACTGCACCAATTTTTTTACAAAAATGCTTGGTCGCCTGAAAAGGAGCGGCTCAAATGGCTCGAATAGGTGTTGGTCGGTCGTCCTCTCGGATGACTGGCTGGACGACTGGATGAAACCTTGTCCACCACGGTTGTCACCTTTTTGTCGACTGCGGCTATCAGCCTCCTCGCCGGGCATTCGCCCAGATGACCAACAAGGTGAAATTCGGGTCATTTGAGCCAACCTCCTTTTGGGGTCACCTAGCATTACTTATTGTTTTAACATTCCTAATTATTATTCTGAGGTCACACTTTATATGATTCTTGGTCCTATATTTTAAAATTTTGGATATATATTTTTTTCTCCTAAAATTGTAGTATTAATATATCTATTTTATTGTAATGGCAAAACCTAAATTTGGTATAAACACCTGTCCCACGTTTTTTTACTTTTAAAAAATGCTCACAACATTTTGAAAATTATCAGTGTATGAAAATTTATTTATAGATTCAAAATTTTACAAACGATATCTATTCATCTTCTCTATTTACAAATTATATACGTTTAAACCCCCATCATATGTGGGTATAGTTTCGGAAGTTAGTTTTGGTGGGTTAGGGGTTAAAATAGTCACAAAAAATAAAATAGGTTATTTTAGCCACAAAAAACAAAACATCAAATCCAACCCATAATCATTACACTCCTCTCTCACAAAAAAAGTCAAAAAGCTCTTCCCAAATCAGATTTTTTAGCCCCAGGCTAAAATAGTCAAAAAATCAAAAAGCCAAAAAGTCAACCCACGTCCCAAACGGAGGGGTGTACATTCATCGTTATTATATATTATATACAACAAGTGGTCATTTTTTTTTTTTAAAAAAAAAATGAGATTTGTGATTGTATGATTAAATTTAAAATTTAAAAATTAAAATGAATTTTTAAAAAAATTAAGAGTCGAGAGATTTGGAAAAAAGGAAAAAAAAAAAAAAACTTAGGCCTGGTTTGACATCCTTCAAAAAAGTCAAAAAATCAAAAAGTTACTAAAAAAATTAAAAAGTTATTACTATTCATCCAAAAAAATATTAAAAAAATAAATTTACAAAAAAAAAAAGTTCAACTCACTTCTCACGTAAGTTGTACTTTAGCTGACTTTGGTTGGAGAAAGGGAATAGGCAGGTGCACAAACAAGACGGTATTGTTCGGCTTGTGGGAGCGCATCACGGATCCCGTTTTGATAATATGAACCGTTTAATGTGTAAAACTTGTTGAGTACTATATGCTTGTAAAAAATCACGTTGATCGAATATCGCTAACTACATGATCAAATCAGTTTTGTATAAAAAAATGGATGGTGTTATAGTTAACAGTTGACAAAAAAATTAATCCGATCAAATAGTTATTGATATTTGATCAACGTGATTTTTTACGAATAAATAATACTCGACGAGTTCTACACATTGAACGGTTTCGATTAGCAAAACGGGACATTTGGTGGGCCCCCACGGGCCGACAACACCGTCAAATTCAATGCCCGAAAAGGAGGCAAGCATCTCCTATACACTACTCTGCACACTATACTGCCCACCATACTACCAACACGCCAAAAAATTTATCCTATACACTAATTTATACAATTTGTTAATACACATTTTTTCGTAAAAAGTCAAAAAATTATCCCAAACAACTATTTTTTTCTAAACTTTTTAATCTAAAAAATTTAAAAATACACTTATTTAGGACATTCTAAACAACCCCTTATGGCATAAATGCCCATGTAATTGCTATTTGGAAAAAACTTAAAAAGTGATATATGAACATCAAAGGTGGTGACACACGCGTTGCATACACATATAATCATTTTATTTTATAAAAATAAAATTATAAATGGTATGTGAGAGGGTAATTTATATGAAATTTGGGCCGAGCTGGGTAATGGGCCGTTATGGGCCACAGTATGAAGGACTGAGTAAAAAGGCCTTAAAATTAGTCCGGTCCTAGAAGGCCTTAATTAGTCCGGTCCCTGAGAGCATATTGTTATCTCGGTCCAGGAGAGCACTACGGATAACTCGGTCGCCAGGTTGCCACATTCAGAGTTAGCCCGATCGTGGAATACCGCAGCTAGCTCGGTCAGGACCTTGATGTTTTGTTATCTCGGTCTAATCACGCCAGGGTTGGTGCAGTAGGAACTGGGGTAAGAGCAGTGAAAGGAAGAACCAAACTAGCTATAGTTCGGTCTACTCTGCGGCTCAGCATAGCCATGCTTACCTCAGTCATATTGGAGTCCGACCATGGTAAAACCATCTCACTTGGTTTAAGCAGTGAGGAGGGTGTTGAAGGATAAGCATTATCTTTCAGGAGTATGACTCCTAGGAGGACTCTACATGGAGGAGTAAGAGTCCTACTAGGATTGTGCCACGCGGAACCTATAAAAGTTCACAACATCACCTATGGAGAGGTAACACAACTTTGATTCCCGAATACACAGTTTTTTGTCTATTTGTCTTTTTTGCTGACTTAGGCATCGGAGAGGTATCCGGCACACACCCGCCGGCTAGCTCACGTTTGTGTTTTCAGGGAGTAAAGCGACGACGTACGAAGGAGCGCAGACTTAATCAACAGGATTATATGGGAAGAATATTTCGTGCCCGTACAATTGGCGCAGTCTGTGGGAACATCAGACTAGAACAAAACCTCTTGATCAAGCTTTTCCTCTTTAGAAGCAATGTCGCACAACGAAGATTTGTCGCAGTCTGCCATCGACGGACAAACACCAGATGGGGGTGCAAGGCGCGAAGGCCTACCTGCTATCTCTCCTATGGCGGACTTGGAGCCACAGCGACAGAATCCTAGGAGGGATGCAAGGGGGAGGAGGCGGACTAACAGCCCCCGTCACTCTCATTCACAAAGTCCTGACAGACAAAGGCGGAGGATTGATCCTCAAGTTCTGGAGGACCGCGTGAAGGAGCAAGATGAATTGATAAGGAAAATGGCGGGGGACATGGAGGCCATGAAGCGCCAGATCAAGGGAAAAGGGGTGGCGATAGGAGAGGGGCGCAAAGGCAATGTGCCTCCTCGCCACTCAGAAGATCGTAGTAGGCATACCACGACATTGCAAGCAGAGAGTAGAAGCCTCAGAACGAGCAACACTCAATCAAGGACTTCCAGAACTCGTTACTCCAGGTCTGAGAGAACGAGATCACTAAGGTCTTACACAGAGGGAAGTACCTATCGACCCTCACACATGCACCATACATCATCCAGGCAAACAGAGTTGCCTAGATTGTCCGGCTTACGAACTGTGCTTGAAGAAAGGGTGCGACAGAAGGAGGATGCTAGGACGCGCGATCCACACAGAGTTTCAGCCCTTCAGCGGTTGGCCCCTTGGACGCATGGAAATGTCGAGGTTGGGATGCTAATATCGCACCTTGCCTACGAACCAACAGATAAAGCGTTGGCAAGACTCCATTGCTTGCCGTTCATTCCGGCAATTGAGAACGCACCATTACCCTCAGGCTTCATCCAGCCTAAATTTACCACGTATGAAGGGAAGACAGACCCTTACATGTACCTAAGCCACTTTCGTCAGGTTATGGCAATATACCAACGGAACGAAGCTTTAATGTGCATCCTCTTCCCATCAAGCCTTGGTGATCTAGGTTTGACTTGGTTCGAAAAACTTCTAGAAGGCAGCATAGCCTCTTGGGCGCAATTGGCGGAGGCATTCGTTACTAGGTTCAGAACGAACACTAAAACCCCGGTGGAAATTGATCAACTGCTCTCCATCGATATGGGCGAAAAAGAGTCATTAAAATCCTACAATAGCCGCTATTGGGAGACCTTCAACCAGATTGGGGACTGCCCCACCAATCTCGCCATTGCACAGTACAAAAGAGGCCTTCCAGTCGGGAACAGACTAAGGGACTCAATCACTATGACACCGCCTCTCACAATGGAGGCCTTAATGGAGAGAGTGCACCAACACATTCGAGTAGAAGAAGATAGCACTCGTGCTAAATCAAAGTCTAGCACGACCACAGTACCAGATAAAAAGACCGCGGCAAAGGTCAACGCGGTAGAACGTCCGAACAAAAACGGACGAGGCAGGCGGGACAACGGAGAAGACCAGGATAAAAGATGGTTGAGAATCCGCACTGCCATTATCACGGTATTCAAAAAACCAATCTATCGGATCCTAAGCGAGATACGCGATGAACCTTTCGTCAGATGGCCTGCCAAGCTAGGAGAAGCTCAGAAGGACTACGACGAAAGATCGCGGTGCACCTTCCATAAAGAAAAAGGGCACCGCACTGAAAATTGTACACCATTGAGACAGCATTTAGAGGAGTTTGTGGCAGCCGGTCACCTGGACAAATACATTAAAGGAGGGGCGCAGCCAGCCCCCCAGAATGACGATCACCCGAACGGTATGCCAATCGACCCTCCAACCTCAAGGCGTGATCAACGTGATTCATGGAGTATTCGAACCTGAGCGCGTATACGAGCTCTGGGGCATGTTAAAGAAGGCTAAGCACTTAAGAGAGGTACTAAGCGCCCAACCTACCATCAAAAAGGGGAGAACAGAGGTCATGAACGTCATGTCTTTTTCAGACAAGGACTTGGAAAGAATATATTGCCCTCATAACAATGCACTGGTTATCACCCTCCGCATCAAGGACTACGACGTCAAGCGAATTTTGATAGACCAAGGTAGCTCGTGTGAGATAATGTACTTGCCACTGGAAAAACTGGCCTCGGCCTTAATGATGGCCTAAAGGAAGTTGTCGCACTACTTCCACGCCCACACCATAGTCGTCCTCACAGCTTTCCCATTAAAAGCTTTGTTTGAGAGAGCAAACTTTTCTGGGCGAATCTTGAAGTGGGCAGTAGAGTTGGGACAATTCGACATCAAGTTCCAACCCAGAACCGCGATAAAGGCCCAAGCTTTAGCAAACTTTGTCGCAGAATTTACTCCTGGAAGTCATCATATCTGCCCAGTCGACCTAACTAATGCAACTGAACTAGGGATGAAAGTTGACGCCGGAATAGCGCAACCCCTGGTGCAGGATACTCAGTCGGACCCCAAGGCAGACCAGAGTAAAGAGAGCAAGGCAGAAGCGAACCATCCTACACCAAGCCAAGACTCACCAACAAATAAAGACTTGGTTCAATCAGATAGCGAGGGACAGACAGCAAGTATAGACCTTGAAGAAGACACCAGTAACATTCTTGACCCCAGGGCATCATCTGATCCCTCCACTTGCTGGAAATTATTCGTTGGAGAGATGTGGAAGCTCTTTGTGGACGGAGCATCCAACCGGCATGGTGCAGGACTTGGCATAGTCCTCATCTCACCAGACGGCCTGGTTATGGAGCAAGTAGTCAACCTTGAATTCCCAGCATCAAACAACGAAGCGGAATATGAAGCGCTTCTTGCAGGTCTCAAATTAGCATTCTACATGAAGGCCACCGAGCTAATGGTCTATGGCGACTCACAGCTGGTGGTAAACCAAATTTCTGGTGACTACGAGGCAAAGGATGACAGGATGGCTAAGTATCAAGACTTAGTCAGAAAAGAGATCAAGAAATTTCAAGTAGTAAGGATAGAACAGATTGGCAGGAAGGAAAACAGCAGAGCAGATGAACTAGCAGGCTTTGCTTCAATGGCAGATACATCCATCCCTCGTTCGTTGCTAATTGACTACCTACCAAGACCAAGCATTGAAGACCCCGAAGCAGAAGAGGTATGTTGTGCCGAATTAGGCCCCTCATGGATGGATCCCATCATACTATTCTTAAAAGATGGCATCTTATCAGAAGAAAAGAAAGAAGCCAACAAAATCAGGGCAAAGTCACAGCGATTTTGGCTCTCCCCCATCTATGGCATTATACAAAAAGTCATTCTCAGGACCTTACCTAAAGTGTGTCCACCCCAGCAAAGTGGAAGCGTTCTTGTTCGAGATACATGAAGGCGTGTGCGGAAGCCACCAAGGAGGAAGATCGTTAGCCTACAGAGCCATTTCACAAGGATACTGGTGGCCATACATGCAAGCAGACTCGGAGAAGTATGTGAAGAAGTGCGAGAAATGTCAGAAGTTCGCACACCAAATACATCAGCCAGCTAGAGAACTCTTACCATTAACCAGCCCATGGCCCTTCGCAATGTGGGGCTTGGACATAGTAGGACCACTTCCAACAGCACCCGGTAACAGGAAGTTCTTTCTCGCAGCAACAGACTACTTTACAAAGTGGATGGAAGCAGAAGCATTGGCATCAATCAAGGAAAAAGATGTGAAGAAGTTCGTCTAGCAGAATATCATTACTCGATTCGGCGTACCTAAAGCCCTAATATCAGACAACGGCACTCAGTTTGATGGCAGAATCTTTAGAGGCTTTTGTGAAGAATACAAGATAGAGTTCTACAATTCTACACCGGCATATCCCCAAGCCAATGGCCAGGCGGAAACATCAAACAAGGTCATCTTGGATGGACTAAAGAAAAGGTTAGAAAGAGCAAAAGGCAAATGGGCTGAGGAACTTCCTCATGTTTTATGGGCCTACTGCACTACACCTCGACGATCAACAGGAGAAACACCATTCTCCTTAGCCTATGGCATAGAAGCAGTAATCCCGCTGGAAGTTGGCCTCCCCACAATTAGAAGCGAAAATTTTGATCCAGACTTGAATGGAGAAGCCATAGCATTGGAGCTCGACCTCGCCGAAGAAAGAAGAGAAAAAGCATTGGTTCACATTGCCTCATACCAACAAGAGTTATCCAGGAAATACAACAAGACAGTACATCCAAGACAATTCAAAATCGGAGATTGGGTACTGCGCAAAGTAATGGGAAACACCTTGGTCCCAGGAGATGGCAAATTAGGGCCTAATTGGGAAGGACCTTACAAAGTGGTCGGATTAGCAGGAAAATGTGCTTACACTTGGAAGACGAAGACAGCAAAGCAATTCCCAGACCATGGAATACTGCCAATCTCAAACTATTTTATTTTTAGCTTTACTTTAAAATACTTGTAATTTTTCTTTTCCCCAATAAAACACATAGTTTTCTTTTCAGCATCAGTGTTTTTATTCTGTAAAAGTTGTTTTAGTAGGCTAGGGGCATTGAAAGCATAGTTGGCCGGAAAAACCAACTTAGAGGTTGGCTGAAAAAACCAACACCCTTCCTAAGCCCAGGATAAGGATCTAGGCTGCAGGACATTTGGTCGAAATAACCAAACACTTTACTTTAGGTTGGCTGGAAAAACCAACACCCTCCTAAGCCCAGGATAAGGATCCAGGCTGCAGGACGTTTGGTCGGAATAACCAAACACTTTACTTTAGGTTGGCTGGAAAAACCAATCTAAAGGTTGGCTGGAAAAACCAACACCCTTCCTAAGCCCAGGATAAGGATCTAGGCTGCAGGACGTTTGGTCGAAATAACCAAACACTTTACTTTAGGTTGGCTGGAAAAACCAATCTAAAGGTTGGCTGGATTAAACCAACTCTTAGTACTCTTTAGCCGAAGTAAGGATATCGGCTAAAGAGTGGTTGGTTGGATTAAACCAACTCTTAGTACTCTTCAGCCGAGGTAAGGATCTCGGCTAAAGAGTGGTTGGCTGGACTAAACCAACTCTTGGTACTCTTCAGCCGAAGTAAGGACATCGGCTAAAGAGTGGTTGGCTGGATTAAACCAACTCTTAGTACTCTTCAGCCGGGGTAAGGATCTCGGCAAAAGAGTGGTTGGCTAGACTAAACCAACTCTTGGTACTCTTTAGCCGAAGTAAGGACATCGGCTAAAGAGTGGTTGGCTGGATTAAACCAACTCTTAGTACTCTTCAGCCGAAGTAAGAATATCGGCTAAAGAATGGTTGGCTGGATTAAACCAACTCTTAGTACTCTTCAGCCGAGGTAAGGATCTCGGCTAAAAAGTGGTTGGCTGGACTAAACCAACTCTTGATACTTTTCAGCCGAAGTAAGGACATCGGCTAAAGAGTGGTTGGCTGGATTAAACCAACTTTTAGTATTCTTCAGCCGAGGTAAGTATCTCGGCCAAAGAGTGGTTGGCAGGAATACTTATAGTGGCAATGATTAAGACCAGGATAAAGTATCTCGGCAAGAGAATGCCGTACCTCATCCAAGACTTCAGTTAGAAAGTAGAGTACAAGCATAGAGATCAACCGAAATAAGAGTTGAAACAAAAAAGTAGACTTCATCAAAAATTCAAAGCAAGTACATAGGATAGGGCCTCAGCCCGGTTATAATCTGTGTCCAAAAGCAAAGAAAAGAAAATACAGAAATCAAGCAAAAAGAAGAGAAAAACGAAGTCAGGCAAACCGATCATCAAGATCATCATCAAGTTCAACTTACAGCCCGGTTTCATTTGGAAGCTCGGCTTCGGACGGGAGTATGGTCTCGGTTGGAAGCACGATTTCAGTTGGCAGTTTGGCAGTCAGATCTTCCACCGTTGGCTCCGCCCGAGCTGACTGATTGGCAGGTTCATTGACGACCGGGATATCATTGGGCACAGTTTCTTCATCATCATCCGAATCTTCAAGAAACCGTTGTTGAGTGGTAGCAGCATACTCCGCCAGTGAGCTTGGTATAAAGTATTGAGGAGGATTAAAGACCTCGGTCTCAGGCCCATGACCGAGCTGCACTACAACACCCCTCTACCTGCATTTAAAGAAGAGATCCTTTGCAGTTTCACACTGCTTAATGTATAGGGCTTCGCCTTTTTTAAAGCCCCGGTCCTCTGCAGCCTCCAGCTTCTTCTCAAGCTCCGTTATTTCGGCTTTCTTTTTTCCTTCAAGCTTGGCCATCTCACGCAAGTATTTGTCTTTCATCACGGTCAGGGACCTTTGTTTATCAGCGTTAGCCGAGGTAACTAGTCCGGTCAGACGGGTGACCTCGGCCTCTAGCTCGGCGGTCTTCCGTTGAGATGCTTCTAGCTCAGCCGTTTTGGCTTCAGCTTCGGCAATGGCCTGCCTTGTTGCTTTCCTTAGTTCTAACACTCACTTGTGAGCGATGTGGTTTTTCTGTATGGCCTGCAAAAGGATGGTAAGACACTTTTTCAGTATAACCAAGCTGAAAGTTAGACAAATTTCTTTAGAAAAAAATAAAGTAAATGGGCAACTTATCAGCACCATGGATTTTGTGGACGAACGAAGGGCCTTCAGCTCGGTCAGGTGGTTGTGGTGCCTTATGTCAGCTGGAAGACAAACACCTTTAGCAAAGCTGAAGGCCATCAGGTGGTCTTTTTCTGCGACCACTGAGTCCGAATCCGTGATAGCACGGTTTTGAAAGGTGATTTTTGGAGCCCACTTGGAGGAGGTAGCTCGGTCAGAGCGCTCCGGTTGGGGGCTCGGTGGAGGGCTTGGCAGAGTGGTTTGAGGAACCACGGTTTCATCTTCATCAACAAGACGTTGCTCGGTTTGGGTAGTCTGGGCACGCTTCTTTGGGCGAGATGATGAAGGTTGTTGAGAAGGCAGAACTACTACGATTTCTTGAGTTTGACCGGCTAGCGGTATCTCGGTCGGATTTGTTTCAGTCAGAAGGGCTCGCACGGCTCTCTTCTTGGCCATCTCTTGCTCAACAGTTAAAGGGATTAATCTGATTTGGGGCAAGGTTGGGTCCGGTTCAGGTGAAGCCTCTAACAAGAAATCAGTTACCTTGGTCTTTTGCTTACCACTGTATCGATAGGTCGGCTGGAAATTCAGTAGCTCGGTCTAACTTCGATTTGGATATCGCAGCGCGGCACGAAGTGTAGCTAGGTTGGGGTAGCTGTACTGTGACTTGAGGAAGTTCGAGTCTGCATAAAAAGGAGACAACTGTTAGTCCGGTTCAAATATTGAAAACCAAAGTAAAGAAAGGCGTACAATGGAGCCGAGATAAACCTACTAACTACCCCCTTGTTCCAGTTTATTCTGTCACCAGGGATTTGGGCTTGTTAGTCCTCAAAATTCCCAGATACCTAGAAGAAATCGTCGTCGTTCACATCTTTGTCCGGAGTATCTTTGATTATTTTTTCTCGGCGGCCCCGTATTCTTAAATAATAAACCCAACCGTCTTCTTTTGAGCCTATGGAGTATTGATGGAAGAGCTCGGCTAAGTCGAGGTTAAGGCTAGCCCGACGTTTTAGCTCGACTATGCCATTTAGTATACGGTATGAATTTGTGGAAAATTGGGTAGGACAAAGGTTGGTTTGTCTAAGGAATTCACAGAGTAAGGGCTGTACAGGGAAGCGTAAACCGCACTCCACGATGGAAATAACGTTAAAGGGGACAAAACCTTGTTTTCTCCAGGGGACGGTGTCTAGCTCGGCTAAAGAAAGGTGGACATCATCTGGGATTTGGTAGTCCTTGCGAAATTCAGCTATTGCACCAGGTGAGTTAACTAAAAACCTATACTTTCCCATTTATGGTCTAAGTTATGAATAAATTATACTTGAGTGTTAGCTCGGTCGAAGGACGACGCCGAGTAGCTCAGTTGAGCGCTCAAAGGAGTGCCTGGGCAGCCTAAGTCTGCAAAGTGAAGAACAAAGGTGTTAAGCACAGATCGTTGGACCGTGCTAAAAGAAACACAGGCAAGTTAAATAAAGTCCTAGCTCGGCTATGAGAATTGCTTCTGTCTTAGCTCGATTTGAGGAAGGGGTCTGTTAGCTCGGTGTGAACAAGGGATTTGTTAGCCCGGTTGACCCTCTAGGGGCAGCATTCTTAGTTTGGTCTGAACTAAGAAAGCTGGTTTAGCCCCAAGTTGTAGCTCGGTCATGGTTGAAACTTTCAAGCACACTTGCGCAGACTTGGTACGGTTGGTTAGCCCGTCTAAGTTAAAACAAAAGATGGTTTAACTTGTTGAAACTACTTGTATAGCATGAAGAGTTAGTTTGGTTGGTTAATCTGGCTAAACTGACTTCGGCTGCAAACAACTTCCTAGTTCGGTTACATATGATTTTGGATCGAAACCAGTGTTTCTCAGGTTATTTCGTAAGTTCAAGTGATTTTATTACTAAGTTTTTTCCAGAAAAATGCATGACCAAGCATAAAATATGTCTTGCAAAAACACAAAACAATATGCCATGAATTGTAAAAAACAAATGCAAAGACAACAAAAACAAGACAGATTTGAGTAGCTTACCAGGTCAAGAGGAGGAAACTGAAGATGGAAGCAAAGACAGTGAAGAACACGAACTCAGCAAGCTCAGGGTCGAGGAATGTCAGAGAGAAGTTGAATAGTAAAGTGAATGATTCAAAGCATTAGGGCTTGTTTTGTTAGAAGAGAAGGGAAAAAGGCGAGAACTGTTCAAAAAACACGAGGTACGAAGACGGCGTGACAGCTGCCTTTAGCTAATAAAAGCATGCCGCGCGTCCTTGGAATGAGAAGCGATTCAGTCTTTGTGATTGAAGAGACATTTTGATCAGACAGGTACAGCCTAGTGTAAATTTAGCTCGACTGGAAAGGCTTAAGAATTTAGCTCGGCTAGGAAAGGCTAAAGGGTTTTTAAGCTCGGCTGGAAAGGCATAAGATTTTAGCTCGGTCGTAAGGCTAAAGTTTTTAACCCGGCTTATAGGTAGGTAATCCCTATCATGCTGCGTAGATGGAATTAAAGGGCAATTAAGAGGGTAATTTATATGAAAATTGGGTCGAGCTGGGTAATGGGCAGTTATGGGCCACAGTATGAAGGGCTGAGTAAAAAGGCCTTAAAATTAGTCCGGTCCTAGAGGGCCTTAATTAGTCCAGTCCCTGAGAGTATATTGTTATCTCGGTCTAGGAGAGCACTGTGGATAACTCGGTCGCCAGGTTGCCACATTCAGAGTTAGCCCGGTCGTGGAATACCACAGCTAGCTCGGTCAGGACCTTGATGTTTTGTTATCTCGGTCTAATCACGCCAGGGTTGGTGCAGTAGGAACCGGGGTAAGAGCAGTGAAAGGAAGAACTAAACTAGCTATGGTTCGGTCTACTCTGCGGCTCAGCATAGCCATGCTTACCTCGGTCATATTGGAGTCCGACCATGGTAAAACCATCTCACTTGGTTTAAGCAGTGAGGAGGGTGCTGAAGGATAAGCATTATCTTTCAAGAGTATGACTCCTAGGAGGACTCTACATGGAGGAGTAAGAGTCCTGCTAGGATTGTGCCACGCAGAACCTATAAAAGCTCACAACATCACCTATGGAGAGGTAACACAACTTTGATTCCCGAATACACAATTTTTTGTCTATTTGTCTTTTTTGCTGACTTAGACATCTGAGAGGTATCCGGCACACACCCGCCGGCTAGCTCACGTTTGTGTTTTCAGGGAGTAAAGCGACGACGTACAGAGGAGCGCATACTTGATCAACAGGATTATACGAGAAGAATATTTCGTGCCCGTACAATATGATTTAATTTAAAATCTAAAATAAAAAATTAAGAGATTTGAACAAAAAATAAAATAAAAATGAGGAATAATCACCAAGTTAGACTGTTTCTAATGCTTGGAATGATGATTATTGGCTAAAATAGTCCATAAAGATTCAAAAGATTAAAATAATCAATAAAGACTTATTTTGGAAAAGTTGGTTAAATGCTGAATTTTTAAATTTTTTAGAACTTTTTTATGAAAAAATGTGTAAAAAAAAGTATAAAGGTGATCTGATCCCAAATAGTTGAAAAGCCCAAAAAAGCTGCTTTTAGTAGAGTTGTTAAAATAAGCCAAGGATGAAAACGACTGAAATAGTCAATAAGACAAAATATCATATCCTCTACAACAATCAATCACTTTTTCTTGAAAAAAATTTATTGAAACATCCCTCTCCAACTTTGGGTAGTAGGAGCGGTCTAATATATATATATATAGATATATTTTATTGACTAAGGTCCCTCGATGAAATTTTTTTATAATCATACCAAAGAAATTTTGAAATTTCTATGTGATCATATCAGAGAAATTTCTTTGTGCCAAATTTTCACTATGAAAATATTGAGAGATTCCTACTACTATAAAAATATTGTATGTCATTTATCTTATAAAATCTTAATATTAGGGATTTAAAAAAAAAATTCTCTATTTTTTTTATTAACTAAAATAACTAAAAAAAATTAAAAACTAACTAAAATAACAAACATCCTCAACAAGAGCTAGTGATGCTCAGCGGATATTCTGATCCATCCAAACAAATCGAACCAAACCGATCTGTTACATTTTGAACGGATGCGTGATAACTAGCGGACAGTTGTAGATTGATTTTTTCCAATCCGCCTAGTTTTGAACGGATGACGGATTTGAGGTTCCTTTAGCTGCAACCAAACTGCTAAACTGTAAGCACCTCTACTAATTTATAAGACTTTGTGCTTTCAATTTGTTTAGATATTTTGTTTGTGTTTTCAATTGAAAAAAAGTTTAGATATTCTGTTATGTTTTTAATTTATTTTCAATTTGAAAATCCTTTTATCAAATGATATGTATTGATATTTGATATTTTTGTGTAAAAAATATAAAGCTTAATTTTATCATTTAAAAAAAAATCAAATTAAGCCCAGGCAAACCATTTGGGTTAAATAGTCCCAAAAAGACAAAAAAAAAAAAAAAAGGTTACTAAATCACAAAAAGATAAAAAAAAAAAACTACAAAATTACCAAACTGACCCATATACAAATAAAAAGTCAAAAAAACATCATTTTCAAGTAGAGGGTAATTTTGTCATTCCAATGCAAAAAAGCCAAACAAGAAAACCAAACAAACAAAAAAGTCATAGACTAAAAAAGTCAAAATAGTCAAAAAGTCGACTAAAAAAGTCATTACCAAACCACTCCTAAATAGTTTTTGGATAAAAAAAAGGTAATAAAATAGTTTTTATAATGCATTTTTTTATATGTATTTATTATTAGTATTTGACAATTTATTTGATAATCTTTTGATTATGTTGATTTGGATTTCTATTCAAAAAAAAAAAAAAATGTTGCCAATTTGTTGAATTATGTTTAAAATTTGTAAAAATTTAAACCATCAAACTCATTTGTATATATTCATCAATCTCCCAATTCGTTCAATCCGCATCTGCTAATTTGACGAATGGATGTGAATCAATTTTTTTCAATCTAACAATTTAATGAGCGAATGACAAATTAAAAATTTATGCGAATCACGAACACCCTAACAAGAGCATAATACAAATAAATAAATATAAGGGGAGAGAGGAAGAGAGCCGATCTTTTTGACCTAAAGAATAGAGCTAGAAATATCAAAATATTGCAACGCTCTAGTCTTCTTAGGGATTCTCTCTTGTATATATAGAATATTTTATAGAGTCATTTTTTGATAAATCTTTTTTTTGAAATGTTTGATTCTGTCTAACTCATATTCTTTTTGAGTATTTCATTAAGTCCTGTTTAATATAATATGACCAAATCATCATTTCTAATTTTTTGCACATATTTCTATTTTAAAACTAATACATGACAATAGTCCCTCATTTTATAGAGAAAATCTCTCCCTCATTCTAAAGAGAAAATTTTTCCCTTATTTCATACAGAAAATCTCTCTCTTATCCTAAGGAGAAAATCTCTTCTGCATTTCATTGAGAAAATCTCAAATTATAAAATTTGAACTTTTTTATAATTTGAAAATTTTAAAAATACTGCAACAAAAAATGTGAATGAAAATCAAAATACAGTATGAATGTTCACAATAAACAACAAACATATGATTAATTTTTGAAAAAATAAAGCACATATTAAAGTACAATGTGAATGTTCACTATAAACAACACACATACAACTAACCTTTGAAAAAATAAAATTTATACCAAAATACGTTCACAATTTGTAATTAACATACAAAGCTTTAAAAAAAATAACTCATACTAATGTAAACATTTATACTATAACATGAAAATATAAAACAAAATTGAAAAAAAATAAAAATCGACTATTTCAATTGTTCAATGATAATAAAAATTATTATTCAACTAATAGGCATAATGAAAAAAATAATAAACATACAATCAATTTAAAAAAAAAAAAACAAAACTTATATCAAAATACAATATGAATGTTCACAATTTACAATTAATATACAACTAGTTTTAAAAAAAAAAAAAAACACTCATACCGATGTGAACATTACACTGCAACGTAAAAATATAAAATAAAATTGAAAAAAATAAAAATTGACTATTTTAATTATTCAATGATAACAAAAATAATTATTTAACCAACAAGTATAATTAAAAAAATAACAAAATATAATTAACTTTTAAAAAAAATTCCAAAACAAAACTCATACCAAAATATCAACAAGATACAGCATCAACCATTAGTTGAAAGAATATATATGGTCTGAATGAATGAACGCCAAGAGCCAGCCGCAAAGTTTATCGCACGGCATGGACGTGGTTTGAAAATTCACATTTGACATAGACTGAGAAATGTATATGTATTGCACATAAATGTTTCTGGTAGAGAAAGCATCTACAATAAATAATAATTAAAAAAAATGTGAATAATGATAACTATTAAAATAGAGATAATAATAAAAAAGAAATGTATATATTTTTTTTCTATGTAATACATATCAATAATAGACATAAGGATATAATAGTCCAATAAATAATATAAATCGGGAAAAAAAGATCTTATCGGATAAAAGTATAAATACATGAGACTAATTATGTTATAATTTTTCTTAGTGGACTTATTGGGTTAGAATACCTCTAAATGAAATTTATTAATAAAAAAACCTATTTTATAACCTTGCTTCCACTCTCTTCTATGTTCTCTGTCAGTCTATCAAAATAGTCTATCCTAATGAATAAATACATTTTCAATAAATTAATTTTGCTAACCACTTTTACATGTTATTTTATGTTTGCAATAGTTATAGGTAACTAGGGGTGTAAATTGGGCTCGGCCCACTTGGGATCGAGTCGGTCTATGACGATTTAGTTGGGCTTTCATTAAAATTTGGACCGGTGGGGCTGATTCACGGGTCAAGAAATTAGGCTCAGGCCTAAGCCCAAGTTCAGGGGTATTCGGACCTTAGGCGGGCCGGGCCTAAATAATTTTTTAAATCTTTTTTCTATTAAAATTAACACTGTTGGCGTCAAACCGAGCTTTGAGCTGGCCAACGGACCGGGTTGGACTTCAAACTAATGGCCAAAGCTCAGGCCCAGGATCTCGGGCTCGAGCCAATCCTGGGCCTAGGCCTAAGCGGATTGGGCCCACTCCGAGTTGCGGGCTATTTTTACACATCTATTCATAGTCGGCTTGTTTTGGAAGGTAGAACAGAAGATTAGGACTAAGTCCATCTCCAATGGTTACTTAGACTTGTCATAAAATTTAAATTTTGTATAAAATTTAAATTTTGTGAAAAATGGCCCTTTTTCTGTTCCAACAGTTTCATCAAATAGGTATCAAATTTAGAATTTCACTTTTTTTTATTTTTATTATCAAACTGAGGACTAATGTGTCTTTTCATCAAATCACTGTTCATAGTTGTTTGATTTTCACCACTGGATGTCCCCCCCCCCAATGTCATCCCAGATGACTACCTCAAGGCAAAAATTTGTAAAAATTTGCACTGGCCGGTCGACTGCCTGATCGAACACCTTAAGACAAAAGGAAAAAAAATTACATTGGCCAATTAATCAACCGGACATCCGCTCGGTCGACCGGTGTTCTGATAAAATTTCAAAATCCTCCGTTAGATCACTTGATATCAAAAGAAATTTTTACTTAAATATTTACTCAAATTTAATGAAAAAATTAATACACCATTAGAGATGATCTAATGAATTGCTAATTTCAATGGAATATGAATATCAGGGATGGAGGCCACTAACAATGTTCAAATGAGACTTGGTATTGAGATTTAAATTTTTTGAATTAGTTTTGAAAAGACTATTTTACCCTTTTATTATCCTACCTAATTACTTATTCCAGTTAGTTAGTATGGTCTTTTTTCAACCATTTTTTTCACCATTTTTTATTCCAACATTCTTTATATCAAAATAGTAATTTAATATAAAAATAATTTTTAATATTAAAATATAATAGTATAATAATAAAATTAGACAAAAAAATTATATTAAAATAATATAGTACCCAAAAAATATATACTTATAAAATATAATTTTTAATATTAAAATATATCAAAAAACACCAATTATATTTGTGAAATTTCATATAGTTAGCTCTATCATAAAATGACAAAACGAATATGAATTCTTCTTAATCTAGTGTTCTTAACAAATATAATTTTTTTTAATCTCCTCACAAATAATTCGCACATTGACAATCTCGCCCAACCTAACTCTAAAAACAAACGAACAAGGGTTTTGCTTGATGGATGAGACTTGGGTCTCAGGGGTTTGTTCTCTCCAATGTCTCAAGTTAGACTCTACTCGCCAGCGAAACTTTTGAGGCCATAGACCCTAGGGAATAAAACTATTTTAGAAGGTTTGTTCGGACCGTAAGGACTTAGTACGATGCAAGTAAGCTAACCTAGGATACCCTACATATAATAATAATAAAAAATTATAGTTATAGGTTGAATTCTATTTAAAACATTGAATATAATTCACACAATACTTAATTTACTTTTATCAATGACTCGTTAATCGTATGAATAGAAAAATAATATTATCATATCTTTTACTGAAATATGTATTTTACTCTTATTTATTATTGTGTCTAAATTTTCTGTATTAGCTTCGATTGTTAGTAACACGGTAATCAACAGAATTATATTAAACTTGTGGGAGTTTTATATTCTTTTTAAACCCAAGGGTGATTTGTGTAATTATCCAAAATTTTGTTCACAACGCCTCTGATACTTCTATGACTATTTATTAAAGAGTGAATTCTATTTGAAATAATGAATTTTATTTTTTAATCAATTACAATAAAAAAATTTATTTACATTTTTTTAACCCACTTATTGATGAGAAATTCAAAATATAAGATTTTCAAAATACTATGGTGTTGTTGAAAGTATATTAAATAAAAAGGGCTTGGCTTGCCTCATGGACTGGAAGATACTGTTGGGCTAGTAAGAGCCCATCATAGGTCTTGTGTTTAATAATCTGAACCGTTCAATATGTAGAACTCATTGAGTATTATATGCCTGAGAAAAATTACGTTGATCGAAAATCGATAGCTATGTGATAAAATTAGATTTCTGTCAACCGTTTATTTTTTCAGCGTTATTTTTTTTTATTATAAAAAATTGATTTGATCAAGTAACTATCAATATCCAATCAACGTAATATTTTACAGGCATATAGTATTCGACGAATTTTACACATTAAACGGTTTGGATTATCGAAATGGGACCCGTAGTGGGTCTCCATGGGCCCAACAATACCGTCCAATCTGATCATAAACGGGAGGAAAGCTAGTCCCAATAAAAAAAAGGACAAAAAATTTAGAGTAAGTTATGCGCATCTCCTTTAATTAATAAATAAATAAACTGCATCTAATTTTATAATTTTAATGAAATTATATTGACTTTTTTGTGCAATTATGACAACTTCTTAAGTGTTAATGAAAAAGATAAATTTTTTTTATTATTTTTAGATATTTTGTATTCAAATGTGTATTGATATTAAGCCTCCGTTTGGGAAGTGGGTTGGCTTTTTGGCTTTTTGACTTTTTTGGCTATTTTAGCCTGGGCTTAAAAGCTTGGTTTGGGAAGGGCTTTTTGGCTTTTTGGCTTTTTTGAGTTTTTTTGTGAGAGAAGAATGTAATGATTATGGGTTGGATGTGATGTTTTGTTTGTTATGGCTAAAATAGCCTATTTTGTTTTTTGTGGCTAAAATAGCCAAAAAAGCCCAAACTATGGCTTCCCAAACGAAGCCAAAATGATATTAGTGGCTAACACACGATTCGTGTAAATAAAAATAAAAATAAATAATAAAAAATTAATATCATAATATGTGTGTTACTCAAGTGATAAAATCCTTCGTTCCTAGACCCAAGTTTTCAATTTTGAGTCTCACGTACTTCACTATATAATTTTTATTTTAAATAGAAAAATGAGAAATTAATATGAGATAAAGTGAAATAAAATATTTAGGACATCAAGTCCAACCTTTGTTTTGGATAATAGTATCAATAGATAATTGTCGTCCCTCCTATCTAATGAAATTATTTAATTAATCACATTTTTTCAACCATATGTGTCACTTAAATATGAAATATGATTCAAATGGTGTTTTGGATATAAAGATAATAAAGAGTGAAAATAGGCATTTTGATCTAACAAATAATTGATATCTTCATTTTCTATCAGTTTGACTAACAGATGACCAATGATATTAGTCAACTTTTTGTAAAATTTATAATTTTAAAAAATATTATGTAATTATATTAAAATTAAGAAATCAACTATACTTTTTTTCATTATTAGATATATCAACCTAATTTACATAAATTTTTAAGTAAAAGGATCACATGCTCTATCACTATTTTTAAATATCAATTATTTCTTTAAATCAAAAAATTGTACATTTGAAACCCTTAATTTTATTGACCACCTATTATGGGGGAAAAATAGATAAAATGAAGAATTTACAATTATTGAATTGACTTAATTTTTTTTTATGCAGGATATACGCAATATTTTACAAAATGAATAATTTAAATCATCAAAATAAAATTTGTAATGAAACCCAACCAACCGAACCAACCCAACCAACATTCTTCAATAATAATTTTAAAGCGGGGAAAAGCAACTTCATTTTTTTTGGTATGTAATTTTAAACCAAAAGGGAAATATGAGAGAGAGAGAGAGAGAATATAAATAAGATAACAAATGTATATCATTTATAAAAAAAATTAAATCGATCTGATAATTATAATATATTTATTTTATCATATTTTTTAAAAACAAAAATAGACTATGATTTTTTTTTTAAATATACCATTATTTTTTTGGAAGAAAAATATATAAAATCAAGAGATTACAATTATTTTATTGACTTAATTTTTTTTAATAAATACTCACTCCGCCCCCATTTTGTTTTCTACCTTCCATTTTGATCTATCCCAAAATTTTTGTTGACTTTTTATTTTGAGATATTTTTGTTAAATTTTCAAAATTAGCCATGATAGATCACAATCAAAACCGATTGTCAAGTTTAATTCGTATGCTTCATAATCCAGAAGCAGGGTCCGATTGGAATGTAATGGCTATTATCAATGATATGTATATTTTTTTTTTCTTTAGGTCTCGTTTGGAAATAAATTATTTAAATATATTTTTTTATTTTTTATGAAAAAATGTGTAAAAAAATAGAGAGAGTGATGTAACAACTTATAGTGACTTTTTTATTAAAACAAAAAAAAATCAAAATTTAAATTGAAATATAATGATTGCATGTCTTTGTTTGGCTGGGGTTTTTTTGGCTAAAAAAAAGCAAAAAAGATAAAATAGGCTAAATAAATTAATAAGGTAAAATATCACTTCTAAGCCTCCGTTTAGGAAGTGGGTTTGCTTTTTGACTTTTTGGCTTTTTTGACTATTTTAGCCTAGGCTAAAAAGCTTGGTTTGGGAAGAGCTTTTTGGCTTTTTTGACTTTTTTTGTGAGAGAAGAGTGTAATGATTATGGGTTGGATGTGATGTTTTGTTTTTTGTGGCTAAAATAGCCTATTTTGTCTTTTGTAGCTAAAATAGCCAAAAAAATCCACTTTAGTTCTTCTCAAACGGACCCTAAATCATAATCATTTTATTTTTTTATTACAAAAGTAAAAAAAGTCAAACTAAACAAACTTTAATTCCAAGTTAAAATAGTCAAAAAAAAATTAAAAAACAAACCAAAAAAGCTACTATTGCCAAACTGCAACTAAAGTTGAATTCTCTAAAATATACAAATAAATTGAAATAGAGAGTAATACATAGTGTTATATAAAAATGAACAATTTAAATTATTAAGATAAAATTCTTAACAAGCCCACAAGTTATAGGCTCAATTTGGGATGTTGGTTATAAGTGGCGTTTTGGCAAAAAGCCAAAAAGCCAAAACGCAAAAAGTGACTTTTTGTTGGCCATAAATTGATTTGGGATGTTGGTTATAAGCCAAAAGAAAAATTACGAAATTACCCTCCATAGATGGAAAATGAAAGGGTAAAAATGTGTAATTTTTCAATTGGCTAGGGATACATTGGTCATTTCATTACAAATATTAATGAAAAAAGTTAAAAGTCACTTTTTACCAACTTCCCAAATCATTTGTCTAAAAAAACCAAAAGCTTGGTTAAAAACAAAAAAGCCACTTTTTACCATCTTTCCAAAATAAGCCATAGTTGCCGTTTGGCAAAAAAATTTTAGTTGACTTTTTGGATTTAAAACTTTTTTTAGCTTGAGACTAAAAAGTTCGTTTGACAAATTTTGTTTAGCTTTTTTAATTTTTATAAGAGAAAAAATAAAATAATTATGATTTGAATATAATATTTTATCTTATTAACTTATTTAACTAATTTTATCTTTTACATTTTTTTAATCCTAATTGAAATAGCCATAGGCTTATTTTGATAGCGAAGTTAAAAGTCAGTTTTTAAAATTTTTAAAATCATATCGGGGCATGTTTGGTTTGGATTTGTAGAGTGATTTTGAAAAAAAAAAAATTTAAAAATTTGTTTGGTTTGTAAATTTTTCAAAACAATTTCCAAAATCACTTTCTTTCTCTTACCTATCAATCAATCATTTTTTCTCTCTCCTCTCTCCTTCTCAATCACTTTTTCTCTCACACACATCTACTCAATTATAACAAAATATCAAATCATTCCAAACTCTCAAACTCCAAAACTACTTTTAAAATACACAATCAAACAAATCAGAAAATTTTCTAAACTCTCTCCCCAAAACAATTTTTAAAAACAATTCTCTCAAAACCAAACCAAACATTATTTTTTTTATAAAAAATAAAAAAATAAAAAAAATTAACTTTTAATTTAATTATCAAAATAAGCCATAGTCTCTTCTATTCTAGAGGGAAGAAAAGCCGATTTTTTTATTTTTATTTTTTTTAAATGGTATTGGAATATTTTAAACCAAAAAGCATAGAGAGAGGTTTGGAAGGTGAGAGCAGTTTTTTTTTTTTGTTTTTGTTTTGTTTTGTTTTTTTTGCTTTTAATTGGAGAAGGTGAGAGCAGTTGAGGCCTGAACTTTTATAAAGAGACAAATAAAGGACAAATAAAGACAAAAGAATCAAAATGGAGAGGAAAAGTACATAAAAGTGGGTCAGAGACAGACAGAGTCAGAACCAGGTGTGCCCTAGAAAAGGACACGTACTTTAGATACACTCTCCTCTTCACAACGAGAAGTTATTGGTTGGTATTGTGAATCACGAATTTATATTCACATCCCTCGTCAATTATATATTTTAATTAAAAAATTATTAAAATAATTTATTTTCAAATAAAATTTGAATGATTAAAAAATATAAAAGATGTAATAAATTGTAATTAGTACACACCCATGAATTAACTATTTTTTTAATTTTAAAATATTAGTCTTTTATTTTATTTTTTATTTTCTCAAAATATTAACATCTTTTTAAAAATTAAGAATTAAGATAATATGAATTTTTTATTTTTTTATTTTTAAATTTATTAACAACATAAAAAATATAATTATGATAATTAATATTTTTTAAAAAATATACTATCAAAAAATAATTTTAAAAAATTAATAATTCTAAAATATAATTATTATATTATTAAAAAAATTTAAACTCCCTCCAAGACTATTATTTTAAGACAAAAGGAGTAATAATTTTTGCTCACAATACAGACATTACATAGAGACGTAGGGAGAGAAAAGTACTCTTCCAAGGTCAGACTAGACTTCCCCAGCTGGTGAGTTCAACAAGCTATAATTATTAGGGGAAATAACTAATAATTAAATGTTATATATTTTAATATTTAAAATATTATAATTTTTTTTTTTGAATTTCTAATTTTTTTTCTGTTTCTATTGAATTTTAATTTTTCCTAATTATTAACTTGAGGATCCTTGGCATTGTGGTTAAGGCCTGGGGTTTAAGACCCCAAGTCATAGGTTCAATTCCCTCCCTTTGGGCTAATCTCTTGAGTGAAGTATAGCTGGTTAGGAGGTTGGATTTCAAGTTATTTAATCAATATTTGATGTGGGTTCAATATACCCTCGCGAGTTCTGACTTAAGCAAAACTTGTCTTGGGAGGTCGGGACAAGTTCCCAAGTTATAGTCTCTTCACTCGGAACGGCTAACAGGACACATTGGTAATCTTTGTAAGGGGTGCTGCCTTGGACCTACGGCAGAGTAGGAAGGATTTTCCTGTAACAAAACCAAAAAAAAAAAAACTTGAGGATCCCGTTTGATTTTAAAATTAAGTTGAGTGAAAATATTCACTCTGTTTGTTTCTAATTTTCAAAATTCACTTTTTGAAAAATTTATTTTTTCATTTTTTTGTTTTTATTGAATTTTTTTGATATTTTATGCATTTGTTTTAATTTTTAGGTACACCTAATATAAATACACTTAGAATGTATAATATTTGTGAAAAAAATCTTTAAAAAATTCATTAGATACCAACACTACAAAAAAAAAAAAAAAACCCGAAAATTCAATACATTTTTTATATTTTTGTGTATTTATCAATTTTTTAATTTTTTTTTACAAATAATTTACTATTTAGATACATCTAAGTAAAATACATCTAAAAAAAAAATTTCTTAAAAATTAAAAAATATTCACTAAAAATAAAAAAAACACAAAAAATAAAAAACTTAATTTTTAGAAAACTGAAACCAAAGACACTGATTAGTATGAAATTTATTAGTGTGGTGGGATTAAATTAAAATATTAAGAAAAATTTAAGAATTATTGTTTATTTGTCATTCTATAATAGGATTAACTGTATCAAATATAAATATTCTTGGTATTTTTGATATATTTTAATATTAAAAATTATATATATTTTAAATATAAATATAAATATATTATTATATTTTAATATTAATTTTTTTTTTTCAAGTTAGTAAATTAGGTAAGACAACAAGATGGTAAAATAGTTTTTTTCAAACTAGTCCGAACACATTAAAAGTTCTCATTAGGGCCCGGCTTTCCTTCCGTCTCAGATCGAACTGAAGGGTGCTGTTGGATTCATGGAGGTTCATCACGGGTTTCGTTTTAATAATCTGAAACGATTACGGGTCTGTTTGGTAACGTTTACGTTTTCAGTTTATATTTACAAAATTTTTATAAACTGATTTTTGTTTATTTTTTGAAAAAACATAAACTACAAACGTGTTTGGTAATTGACAAAATATTTAAAAAAATTTAAAAATATAAAAAAGAATGAGAAATGACAAGTGGTGGCAAGTAACGGCGGAAGACGGTGGTGGAAAGTGGTGACGGTGGGTGGTGGGTAGCGGATGGTGGTGGTGGTGGGTGGGTGGGTGGGTGACGGTGGCGGGTGGTAGCGAGTGGGTAGTGGTGGTGGTGGCGGTGGCGGCGGGTGGTGGCGGCAGGTGGGTAGTGGATGGCGGGTGGTAGTGGGTAGGTGGCGGGTGGTGGTGGCGGGTGGCGGTGGCGGGTGGTGAGTGGTAGCGAGTGGGTGGTGGTGGTGGTGGCAGGTGGGTGGCGAATGACGGGTGGTGGTAGGTAGGTGGCGGGTGGTGGTGGTGGGTGGGTGGGTGACGGTGGCTGGTGGTGGGTGGTAGCGAGTGGATGGTGGATGACGGGTGGCAGATGGGTGGCGGATGACAGGTGGTGGTGGGTGGTGGCGGGTGGGTGGTGGTGGCAGGTAGGTGGTGATGGTGATGGTGGGTGTGTGGGTGGGTGGGTGATGGTGGCGGGTGGTGGGTGGTAGCGAGTGGGCGGTGGTGGGTGGTAGTGGCAGGTGGCGGGTGGTGGTGGCAGATGGGTGGCGGATGGCGAGTAAGTGGCGGGTGGTGATAGCGGTGGGTGGGTGGGTGACCGTGGCGGGTGGTGGGTGGTACTGAGTGGATGATGGTGGTGGTGGTGGGTGGTGGCAGGTGGATGGCGGGTGGGTAGTGGGTGGTGGTGGCGGGTGGGTGGCAAGTGGCTGGTGGTAACGGGTGGCTGGTGGTGGTAGGTGGGTGGTGAGTAGTGGTGGCAAGTAGGTGGCGGGTGGTGGTGGCAGGCGGTGGATGGTAGTGGCGGGTGGTGGGTGGATGACAGGTGGGTGGTGGTGGTGGCGGCGACGAGGGGTGGGTGGTGGTTGCGAGTGGGTGGTAGGTGGGTGGTGGTGGCGGGTGATGGGTGGTGGTGGCAGGTGGGTGATGAGTGGTGGTGGTAGGGGGTGGGTGATGGGTGGTGGTGGCGGGTGATGGGTGGTGGTGGCAGGTGGGTGATGAGTGGTGGTGGCAGGTGGTGGTAGGGGGTGGGTGATGGGTGGTGGTGGCGGAAGACGGTGGTGAAAAATGGTGACGGGTGGTGGCTAATGTTGGGTGGTAAAAAAAAAAAACTAAAAACTCAAAACAGAAACACATTTTTTGTGTTTTCATTTTTTGGCCAAATTTATAAATTGAGACCACTGATTTATAAATTAAAAATTTTACCAAATAAGTTTTTATTTGAGTTTTTAAAATTTTTGTAAATATTAACAGAAAACTGAAAAAGCAAGTGTTACCAAACGGCACCTTAATATGTAGAATATATTTAGTATTATCTGCTTGTAAAAAATCACGTTGATCGGACATTGATAGTTATGTGATTAAATCAGTTTTGTATAATAATAAAAAAAATAGACGATGAAAAAATAAATGATTGATAGAAAACTGATCCGATGAAATAACTATCGATATCCGATCAACGTGATTTTTTACAGGCATATTGTACGCAGCGAGTTCCACACTTTAAACGGTTTGGATTATTAAAACGAGATCCGTGATGGACCTCTACGGATCCAATAGCACCTTCTAGCCCGATCTGAAACTGGAGGGAACCAACTGCCTTCTCATTATAAAAGGTAACCTGGTTATTTTCGTAAAGTGAATGACAAAATAATCATTCACCTCTAATCTCATGGGATTGGATTTAAATACCACTCCCCCCATAGGGTTGCTAGTCCTCCTTCTTGGAGGGGTTTCATAGGCTTATGGAATTATTAATCCCATGGTAGATTTTCAAAATAAGGCCTAGTTTGGGAAGACTAAATAAGTGTATTTTTTGACTTTTTTTATATTATGTGTAGAAAAAGTAGAGAGGAGATGTTGATTGATGTGACCCAAAAAAGATAAAAAGATGAAATAAGTGCACTTTTTTTTTTTGTAGCCAAACTTGGCCTAAATATGATGTTTGTGAGTCCCTTCTCACTGTCAGTCCAATCCAACCCAACCCTTCATCTCTGAAAACAAAAAGAGCTAAGGGGTTTGATTGAATAGAAAGATCTTTGGGGTTTGCTTATTTAGTGATTTTTTAATTTTTTATGAAAAAATGTACAAAAAGTAGAGAAATGATTTAACAACTTGTAACAAACAAACAAATAAACTGTTGTTTAGCCAAACCACCCCACATATCAAGGTCATAGGTTGAATTCTTTTTGATGTTGTCATTCAAGCAATAACACATAGGTATGATGAACCTTTCAAGCATAGAAGTATTTCCAATGTTTGGGGGTGTGGATTCGAATCCTAATCTATTGCGACTTACTGCTAAATAATTGAGTAGTCATACTATGTAGCACTACAAGGGGACCTCTGCAACCTTGACTCTCAGGGGGTCTAATTCCAGAGATTACCTCTATATGATTAGGCCATTATTTAATAAGTAGCTAAGTAACATTTGTAATGACTTAATTATATTACACAAAAATGGGAGGGACTCACCTAACAAGTTGGGATTTTAAAAGGGGAAATAAGAGTAGAATGGAATAGTAAAAAAAAAAAAATTATAAAATCACGAAAAGTATAAAAATTTAATTATTGAAGTGGATAAACTTTATCATGGATTTATAAATTTTTTTCCTGTCCCCACTGTGTTATTATTTCCCCATTTTGAAATGAACCGTTGTGTCATTAGAAGTAGTGACCCATTGGGCTTAAAAGAAGATCTGGAATCACAATGTAAATAATGAATTGGATCTGGTGTCCTTCCCATTATGAGTTAGGATTAAAGGTCAATCTCGAGTTGTGTTGTGGAAGTGGAGTCCATACCCACTTGTGGGCTTTGATTGGGCTAATTTATGGACCAAAATCTTAGGTCCAATCCTATTCAAGTTGGGTATAGTTAAGATTGACTATTTTATAATATGACTTGGTAATAAGAATATTGAACGATTCAGTTAATGTCAAACCGTATAAAATGATGATGGCATGATTAACCTATGACTAACATATTTATTGAAAAATTAATTATACATTTTATTGTTATTTTTACTAAGGGTGACATGATATTTTTTAACCTTTTATATTACTTCACCAAGCTAAATAAAAAAAATACAGGATTTTAAGGCTAATGTAATTTTTTGTTCATAATATTGTATTTATTTATTTAACGTTGTAGAGTGAATCTAATAAAAATATATATAATAATAAAGTATAATTATTGTAAATTGAAGAAAATAAATTTAATTCATTTTTTTTTTTATGAATAATTTTATCTAGTATAGAATAGTTTCATGCCATGTTCATACAACATGAATTGGATATAGACTAAACATGATATGATACAATAACAAGAAAAAAAAAGAAAAAATTGCATTTTAGTGGAATAATGGTAAAAAAATTACATTTTAATGATTGTGCAACTCTTCTGTATATATGGTGCAAATTTATTTCTGTGCTTGGTGCAACTCTTCTTGTATATCAGAATTGCACCAAAAAAGATTTTTATTTTTAATATAATTATTTTGTAATTGTCCCATCTATTTGTAATTTCTCCAAAAATGAATGAGTTAAATTATTGTTCACGTCATTTTTATTACATCATCAATGTTTATTATAGAGTCACATCAATATAATTTTATCAGTAATACTACAATTACTAGCCTATATGCCATCACTTAAAGTAGGATCCATATCGTGTTTAGTTGGAAGGTTTGTTAGTACACTTGTTAAGTATTCTTAACACTATTTTGTTTCAAATTCAAAACAATTAAGAAAAAAAACACAAATTTCTTGTTTGGTAATTTTGGGAATTGTTTTTGTTTCTAAAAATATGGTAACAAATTTCACAAAAAAAAAGTGTACACCAAAGTTGTTATTTATTTTTGTCTTTTGCCAAATAAAAGAAGGATAAATTACAATTTTCACCTTTGAAAATTAAATAAAAATCTAAAGGTTGAAAAGTGTAATTCACCCATTCAAATAGACAACATAAAAATTAAAAAAAAAACCCTTTACCAGAAATAGACATCAGATGCAAAAGCAATTCATTCATCAGCAATTCACATTGTAGTTTTAGGTTTTATTCTAGAAAAGAAAACACAATATGATCACCATTGCCATATTTGATTCTTTCAAGTAATGGTTCTCAGATTCAACAAAAAACTCACCATTTGAGGACAAAAACAAAAAGTAATAACCAATTAATTTCAGGACAATTTCAACTTTGTTTGGATCTTAAATTTAGGAGGAATTAGGAGGAATTTGTGAAAAGAAAAGATAAAAATATGAATAAAATATAAATTAAATTATATATGTATTTTCACATTCCCTTTCATTTTCTTCTCTCATCACAAATCTGTCTCCAAATCTAAGATTCAAATACAACATTGAAGTGAAAAAAACACTTCACATAGAGATTTACAAGTAGTCTAGGAACACAAAATTGGACATCGCAAAACACAGACAGAATTTTACTAGATTTACGAGTGGAGCCCACTTCTAAAAAATCATGCCCGATATATTTTGTGTCCGATACTATGTTCTTATGCTTCTTGTTAAGCAAACCCCAAAGGATAATAATGACAAGCAAATTGTGCAATCATCCTCCTATCTTCGTGACACTTCCACAAAAGAGAACTCAATAGAGAGATACAACAATTGACTGGCCAAATCAAAACTGTGATTCACAAGGAACCTTAATGCTTCTTGAAGAATTAGAGAACAATCTAAGAAACTGTTTTGGTATGATGCAGTAAAATCGATATCATTAAAACCTGAATCAGTGTCATGTCCCACAGCCTCTAATGTAATTAATGATCATTATGATGGTCCAAAATTGTTGCATATACCTAAATCATCCGCCGTTTCATTTGCAGACTTAAGTCTCCTCAAATACCCACCATTTCATTCTTCTTACTGCAGACCCCTCAACGCCGCGAGAAAAACCCATGCTGCTTCTGTTCTAGCATCCGCCTGCACGTCAATTTGCCATATAATAAGCCATTTGTTAGAGTGAACAAACCATTTGTTCTAGTCACTAATTGATGTATTTAAGGAAACATTTATAATATATTTTGACATGATGGATCCGGACACCCCAGTGTCAATAAAAAAATATATATATATATATATATTTTGACATGATGTCTGTATAGAGTAAACTGCCATTAACACTCCAACCAGGGGAAAGCCCAAGTAGGGACTTAATTTCGTGTTTTGTAGACCTCTATGATCATATATTCCAAGTGTATTTTCTTTTCAAATTTATATTTTCTTACAATTACTTGAACTCCAGGCCTAGTTGATAATAAAAAAGCAAAAGTTAAAAACATCCCTTACCAGCTTCCAGATAATCAACTTTTTAAAGCCATTTTTGCCTTAAAGGCTATAAGCAGAACCTACACCACACACCGATACAAGCTCTCAAAATAAAAATAAAATCTATAAGCAACCTCTATAAGCTGGCACCAAACAGCCCCTACATATGCTATCACCATGTTGTAGGTAGCTTCCCACGTACCAAACATAAGAGATTAGGTGATTTATGCTAAACTAATGGTTTACTACTTTACTTAATATGCTATGATTACAACTAACAACTCTAGTGATTGTACCCCTAGGTTTCTAGGGAGAGGTTTGGGGTTACTCACAGCCGAGTTGGCAGCCATTCATGAAAAGAAGTAGGGTGCAATTTATATGAACCAGGCACTGAATAATCCTTTTTAATTTAAGGCACCTAAGCTTACGTTCCTTATGCAAATTATTTATCATACCTGTTGAAGTTAAATCAAATTTGATTTAATATTTAGATTCACTTTCAACTAACAGTATTTTCAACTTTTATCAAAATTTTGAGAAAGAAAAAGTAATGTAGATGCTATGTGTTTGTCTTCAGATTGGGTGTCAGTTTGTTCTATGTAGAAGTTTTTTGAGTTTGGTATTTTTGTTTTTTCTTCTCTTTTTGGTTTTTCCATTTCTGTTGTAAGAGGATATCTTATCCTCTTTTTTCTTGGCCTTGTTGAGCCTTAATAAATTTTTGTTTGTTGCTGAAAAAAAAAAAAAAAAAAAAAGAAAGAAAGAAAAATACCTCTGATGTTCTTTAGAACGCTCAATAAATTCAGTTGCTATGTCTCGTCCTTGATAAGAGGCCAATACGGGTCTTATATCAGCTGGTCTATGGCGAGCAACATCTGTGTCAGACCAAGAAAATAATATATTTTAAAACATTCAACAGTTGCCACAATTATCCAGTATTATAATAATTTGCACAAGCAAAACATACAAGTCAAATGTTCTTTACATAAAAGCTTACATTCAAGAAATGGGATGAGGTCCACAAGAGCTGTATCATCTGCTTCTTGCTTCCAGGGCTTGACAGGAACACAATTCTCGGGCTGAAGACTGGATTTTAGTGCATGACCGCTCACATAGAGAATTTTTGAAGGATCTCTGTTCAGTTTTGATAGGTCCTGCCAGAATACAGTTTGCATGCTATGTAATTTAATTTTCTAATAGTTTAAGGAAACTCAAACTTACAAAACAACAACAACAATATAAGGGAATATACTCAGTTAAATTAAACTGACATTTCCATTTATGCTAATGATATCACTATTTCTTATTGTTGCATCTTGACTTGTTCTCTCTCTCCACTTATCTTCAATTGATGCTACTGCTAAACCAAACCAAACCAAGCCTTAAGTCCTATCAAATGAAATCAGCTAATCCTTCTTCTCCACCTGACTCTATCAATGGCCATCTAGTTAGTTAAATTAAAGAAATTCATATCTCTATTTACTACACTCGCCCACGTCAATCTAGGTTTACCTGTTCCCCTAACACTTTCATCTACCGTCATTGTATCACATCTCTTCACTACTGACTCTGTTAGTCTTCGTTGTATATAACCAAACCATGTCAATCTATTCTCTCTCAACTTATTTTCTATCAATGCTACATCTACTCATTCACGAATATACTCATTTCTAATTCTGTCTTTTCTAATCTCACTACATATCCACCTTAATATCATCATCTTAGCAACACTCATCTTATCTCCATGTTGTTTCTTAGTTACCCAACATTCCGTCCCATACAACAACGTTGGTTTAATAGCCGTTCTATAGAACTTTCCTTTTAGTCTAGTGAGTACTCGTTTATCACACAGTATCCCAGACGCACTTTTCCATTTAAGCCACCCTACCTTAATTCTATAGACCACATCCGCTCTAATCTCCCCAACCATTGTGATAATCGATTATAAATAACGAAAATGTTCACTCTTAGGCAGTTCTTGATTCTCAATATTCACTTCTCATATGCTTCCATTGTTATTGTTACTAAAATTACACACTGTGTACTCTGTCTTAATTTTGCTTATCCCAAATCCTTTAGATTCAAGTGCTTCTTTCCAAGTTTCCAACTTAGTGTTAACTCCTTCTCTAATCTCAACCACTAACACGATATCATCTGCAAAAAGCATACACCATGACATATCCTCCTGAATATTCCTTGTCAACTCATCTATAACTAAAGTAAAAAGATAAGGACTTAAGGTTGATCCTTGGTATAATCCCATAGTAATTAGAAATTCACTTGTCTCTCCAGCAGACGATTTAATTGTGATCACCACACCTTCATATATGTCCATAATCACATCAATGTACCATTTTCTCACCCCTTTCTTCTCTAACACCCACCAGATTATATCCCGAGACACTCTATCATATGCTTTCTCAAGATTGATAAAAACCATATAAATATTTCTTTTATTTTATTTTCTCTATATTTTTCTATTACTCTCCTTAAAAGACAAATCGCTTTCATTGTTGACCTACCCGGCATAAATCCAAATTGATTCTCTGACACTTCTGTTATATCTCGCAATCGACGTTCCATTACTCTCTCCCACACTTTCATTATATGACACATCAGCTTGATTCCTATATAGTTGATGCTACTGCTACTGCCTATGAAGCATGGACACTCCAAAATTGATGCCGTAGCAGTGTCCGACACGCGGACACGCCGGGGACACGGGGACACGCCGTGGACACGTACGGGACACGCCAGATGGCGTGTCCCTTTAATTTAATGATTTTTTTGGAAGGGGACACGGCAGGGACACGGAGGGGACACGCGTGTCCATTTCTGGACACGCTATGGGACACGGCGGGGCTCCTTTTTGAATTTTTTATATTTATTTGGGGTCAAAGTATAATATTTATAAAGTAAAAAAAAAAAAAAAAAGCCCTAATCGACACTGAGTAAAAGGAGAAAAATCAAACCTGCCTTCTCTCTCTCAGTCGAAGCCCCCTCTCTCTGTCGAAGCCCTCTGAAGTTGATCGAAGCTGTCTCTCAGTCGCAGACCTCCGACGTCGATCGCAGCTCTCTGACGTCGATCGAAGCCCTCCGACGTCGATCGAAGCCTCTGACGTCGATCGCAGCCCTCAGTCTCTCCTTCAGTCGATCCAGTCGTCTTCGAGGTGAGCCCCTCTCTCTGCGTCTCTCGCTCTCTCTCTTTCGCCTGTCTCCTTCTCTTTCGCTCTCTCTCTCTCTCTCTCTCTCTCTCAGCTTTCGACTGATGAGTTGAGTTTTATTTTTATTTTATTTTATTTTTTTTTTACGTTTACGTTTATGTTTTATTTTTATTTTTATTTTTTTTTACGTTTATATATTATATGTAACATACTCTTTTTTTTATTTATTTTTTATTTTGATATATATTAATAAGCCTCTTTTTTTTATTATATTTTTTTATTTTGATATATATTATATATAAGACTCTTTTTTATTTTTATTTTTATTTGTTTATATGTTTATATATATATATATATATATATATGTAAGAACTTTTTTTTTTAATTATATGTTTATATATATGTATATATATAAAACTGTATTTAAATTCTGTTTTTTTTATTTAAACTCTTTATTTAGATGAGACTGTTTTTTTTAATTATATGTTTAAATTCTGTTTTATTTAAATTCTATTTAAGCTATTTTTTTTTTGTTTTTTTTGTTTTTTTTTTATTTATCCTTCTAATGTTAATGTTAATGTATAGGAAAAATGTCTAGTTCAAATTCTGCCAATAACACACCATCTGCCTTTGATGCTGAAGATGATAAGCCACTGTGGAAATATGTGACTAGATTAGAAAAATCTGGTGCAAAGGGGGGGAATTATACTTTTCAATGTAACTTTTGTCGGGTTACACGTAAAGGTTCATACACTAGGGTAAAAGCCCATTTGATGCAAATTAAAAATCAGGGGATAGAAATGTGTCCAAAAGTAACAAGTAAGGATAAAGCAGATTTTGAGAGGGCAATTGCAGAAGCAGAGTTGAAATTGAAAAACTCTAGGTTGAAGAAAGTCCCATTGCCTCCTCCTAGTTCAAGTGCATCATTAGGTTTATGTTTTAATGAACCAGAGGAGATATATGGATCAAAAAGGAAGAGGTCAACTGCTTTAGGGAGTGGAAGTAGTAGTAACCCTATTATGAAAGCATTTAACATTGGGGCTCGAGAACGACTAAATAGTGAGATAGCTAGAATGTTTTATTCAGCAGGCTTGCCATTTCATTTGGCAAGAAATCCTTACTATGTTAGTGCATTTACTTTTGCTGCAAATAACAACATACAAGGATATGTACCACCTGGGTATAACATGTTGAGAACTACATTGATTCAAAAAGAAAGGACAAACATTGATAGGTTGTTAGATCCTATTCGAGGCTCATGGAGAGAGAAGGGGGTGAGTATAGTCAGTGATGGATGGAGTGATTCCCAACGAAGACCATTAATAAATTTTATGGCTGTTACCGGAGGTGGGCCTATGTTTCTTAAAGCGGTTGATTGTTCAGGGGAAACAAAGGACAAATATTTTATTTCCAACTTGATGAAGGAAGTAATTATGGAGGTTGGGCCTAAAAATGTGGTTCAAGTCATTACAGATAATGCCGCAAATTGCAAGGCAGCCGGGCACCTAATTGAAGCACAATTTCCTCACATCTTTTGAACTCCTTGTGTTGTGCACACCCTCAATCTTGCCTTGAAGAATATTTGTGCTGCCAAGAATGTGGAAAATAATTCAGTTGCATTTGAAGAGTGTAATTGGATTAGTGAGATTGTGGGTGATGTGATGATGATCAAGAATTTTATTTGTAATCATTCCATGAGGTTGGCAATGTACAATGAGTTTGTGAGTTTGAAACTTCTTTCAGTTGCCGAGACACGCTTTGCTTCTTCTATTGTCATGCTTAAGAGGGTCAAGTTGATAAAGCAAGGTCTCCAAACAATGGTAATCAGTGACAAATGGAGTTGTTATACGGATGATGATATTGGCAAGGCCAAGTTTGTGAAGGATAAGTTATTGGATGATTTTTGGTGGGATCAAGTTGACTACATACTTTCCTTTACTGCTCCTATTTATGACATGATTAGAGTTTGTGACACCGATAGACCTTCTCTTCACTTAGTATATGACATGTGGGATACAATGATAGAAAAAGTGAAGATGGTGATATATAAGCATGAAGGAAAGCGACTAGAAGATGAGTCTACATTCTATAATGTAGTACATCAGATTCTTGTAGACCGGTGGAACAAGAACAACACACCACTTCATTGCTTGGCACACTCATTGAATCCAAGGTGATTACAACACAATTTACTATTTTTATTAATTTAAGTTTAATATTATTCTTTCACATTTATAATGAGTAGTACTTTTTTTTCATTTTAGGTATTATAGTGATGTGTGGCTTCATGAGGATCCAAGCCGAGTTCCCCCACATAGGGATGAGGAGGTTTGTCTTGAGAGAAAAAAGTGCTTGAAAAGGTTCTTTGATGATCCAATGGAGCGCACTAAAGCAAATTTGGAGTATGCTAAGTTCTCAACAAAAGAGGGGCCATTTGCTGACATTGATTCCATTGGAGATAGATGTGATATGGATCCTCATAGTTGGTGGGTTGTTCATGGTGCATCTCCACCCACTCTTCAATCTTTGGCTTTAAGGCTACTTGTGCAACCTTCTTCTTCATCATGTGCTGAGAGGAATTGGAGTATATACTCTTTTATCCATTCAATGAGAAGAAACAAGATGACACCCCAACGTGCAGAGGACTTGGTTTTTGTTCATAGCAACCTCCGTCTTTTATCAAGGAGACCCCACAATACCATGAAGGAGAGACCAAGTTATGGGATATTGCGGGCGACACATTTGATTCATTTGATGATGTTGGAATGCTTGAGGTTGCAAATCTGTCACTTGATGAACCTGAGATGGAGGTTGTGTTGTTTACAGATGATGGAGGTGCAAACGAAGAAAAAGGTGGTGATGCTAATGATGATGAAGACGTGCAAGAAATTGGATCTACTTGAAGTTTTGAAATGCCTACTTCTTTTTTTCTTTTTCTTTTTTTTCTTCTTCTTTGTCTCTTATTTAGTGTTTTTGTGAAGAATATTGTTGGATGTTTTCCCCTTATATTTATTGTTGGATGTTGGATGTTGAATCTTTTGCCTCTCTTATATTTATTGAATTAATGGTACTATATTAGTGTTTGTTAATTTTGATTTAGAATGAATGTAATACGAATCTACATAATAACACATAAAAATATATATACATATATATAAAAAATAAAAAAAAAATCGCCGTGTCCCCTGCCGTGTCCGTGTCCCCATTTTTTGGAAATTGAAGTGTCCCGTGTCCGTGTCCGTGTCCGTGTCCGTATCCGTGTCAGTGTCCGTGCTTCATAGGCTACTGCTACAACTACCGCTACCATTTCAAAAATATATTAATTTCTAATTTCATCTTTGCTAGTCTTACCATACATCCATCTAAGTATTTTTGTCTCAGCTACACTCATTTTATGAATATTTCAACAAAACTACAAAGTTCCAGCCAAAGCAGTCTTGGTAATTGTGTAATGTTTGCAACAAAAAACTAAATTCGAAAAAAAGTACAAGGGACAAATGCCAAAAACAGTATAAACTTATTATTAACACACAGATCTATGCCATGGTTCATCAGTTCTTACTGACCCGGTAGTGAATTCCATTGTGGTATTTAGTATCACTTCTTGACAATTTGTATCTTATACATCCCTTTGTGTCGAGTCTTTCCATAATGGGGTCAACATACTACACATTAAAAGAAAAATTGATAATAAATGAATAAATAAACATTGCATATTCTCAAACTGAGAAAAGAAAATGTAGCACCTCAAAATAAGGAAGAAAAAATTTACCATACTCGGCTGGTCTGAATACAGAACAATCTCATAAAATTGAGCTAGGTGTTCAAGGAAATCATCCACCCCAGGCCTTTTGAAAGTGCGCCAACCCCTTTCACGCTTTGCATCACAAAACACACAATCACTAAGTTCAAAAAACTTAAAACAAAAACCATCGGTGTGCCGGCTCAAATTTAAGACACGAAAAGGTATAGAAATAGAACAGCCTATAAAGTACAGAAAATAGCAGTACCTCGATCTGATAAGATCATGCCAACTTATGTCATAAATTTAGGAGGCCAATAAACGTGTGACATGCAGAACATAATAAAGCATACCTTCCAATCAGAGTAAACTAAAGTCTCGTTGAGATCCAGCACAAGTGTAAATACATGCTGTTCCAACGGATGCAAATCTGGAAGAAGCTTCTCCGAGGAAGGCTCAGTATAACCCTACAACCATGTTCATAAAAATGGTAAGATCAGGCATCAAAAGGACAGGGTAACAATACTACAAAGATAACTTGGAGTCTGGATTACTCACCTGAACTTGTTCTTCAATTTTACTCCTGAGGTCCAAGTAAAGCTCAATGGCTTTAGCAGGTACTAGAATTGTGAAAACAGAATAAACACAATTATTGGTCATACACCGACAAACAACAAAAAAGAATGACAAATGCATCAGCACAAAACATAATTTAACTGTTAATGAGATATCGAGAAAAGTTGGATTGAGCGTGAAAAATAGGAAGGCATGAAAAAAGAGCACAGAAAATTCCAAGCACTTGATATCTTAAGAGGGGGAGAAGAATGGAGAGCAAGGAACAGGAAGATAGTTAGAAGGCACAGGTGCTCACCTGTCATTGCAGCAGTATAAAGCAAACCTTGAAACTTCTGCAACAAGGATAGAGGGAAAAAAAAGAAAGTTAGAATTTTGGGAAATTTACAACGCATGTCTAAAAAGAATAGTGATTCTACCAACATTGGAGTCACTTTGATGGAGAATGGCATCTTACAGCCTGTGACATTTGGAAAAGGACAAAAATAAAAAAAATACAGCGATGTAGGCCCCACCAATGGACCAATGGCTCCCACCATTGCTATCACATGATTGGGAGCTAATATCTATTGGTTTTGGATGATCCCAATCAACTCTAATATCTTTTCATTAGGAAAAATATATTTTTAAAGTCCAAGCACGTTTTGTAAACATTCCAGACAATTTCGTAATTTTACTAGTTATTTTACAACATTAGGGGTGCTTCTATTTACACTACAAAACTGTCTCATTACACCCCCTCAGTTTTATTTTTTTAAATTACAATTTGTCACTCTAAAATTACCATTTTGAAGGACTTAAAAACCCAAAAAAATTAAAACCACTCACCCCCTTCCTACCCACCTCCACCAGCCCATCACTCACCGCCACCCCTCTCCACCTTGTAAGCAGGTGCTGCCACTGCCCAACTCTCCGTTCACCCCCCTCCCCCCCCCCCTCACCACCTCCACCTCCACCTCCACCAGCACCAGCCGACCACCACTGACGCTTCTCTATTACCACCCGTTCTCTCTTACCACCACTCACCGCCACCCCTCTCCTCTCCGTCAGCAAGTGCTGCCACCGCCCAACTCTCCCTTCCCTTCCCTTCCCCTCCCCTCCCCTCTCCCAGCCCCTAAGAAGTACGGACACAGACACGGATACGGACACGGACATGTGACACAATATGGACACGACACAGACACGCGGACACGCAAATTTTCGAAAAATAGGAGACACGACACGCTGGAAACACGCTCAAAATATATAATTTTATTTATTTATTTATTATGTCATAATTTCTTTTTAAAAAAATTGAGAAGTAATAAAAAGTGCAAAATAACATTAATAAATATTTAAAAATATATATATACAACTATTCATCAATTCAACACTTTAACTAATAAATAAATTAAGCAATTTCAAGAAATTTATTTTTTATTCAAATAAAATTAATTTGCTCTATGCATGTTAGGGCCAAAGATGAATATTAAAAATTAGAGGGATTGCCAAAGTTGTTCTTATCCAATAGCTGACCTCATAAAAGGGGTTCAGAAAATTTATAATTAAATAGAAAAGAGAGAGAAGAAAAAAAAGAGAGACAAAAACGGAGGAGAGAGAGAGAGAGAGACTACAAAACAGAGTCTAAAGGAAAAAGAAGAAGACAACCAAACAGGGAGAAGAACGAAGACGATGAGACGAAGAAGAGAAGATCTCTCTCTCTCTCTCTCTCTCTCACACAGTGTCCCTCAAGTGTCTGTGAGTGTGTCCGCAAAGTGTCAGATTGGAAAAAAATCAAAAAAAATTCTGGACACGTTAAAGAGAGTGATCGCGTGTCCGTGTCTGACACATGTCGAACACCCACACATTGCTGCCGGAGAGGTGTCCGTACTTCATAGCCCAACCCCCTCTCCCCTCCCTGTCACCCCCTCCCCAGATCTCCCCTCCCTTAACACCCTACCCACTACCAGATTTTTTTGGTACTTAAAAACTCCCTAACAATTACTAACAAAGCAGTGAAATCCAAAGAATGCGGTTTGTTTGGTCCTTACTTGTATAATAATATTTGTCTTAATTTGTTTAAGAAACCTTAGTCAAGTAGGATTCAAGATATCATTTCCCAGAAGAAAAGCAATTCTACTTCTATATAAGCAACCTTTTTGTAAAAGCAATTAGACAAGTCAATTGATAGCATTTTCTGGTAAAATTCCATTAGTTCTTCAGGTGAGACCCCTAGAAATCCTTAGCGAGATTCTAAGGTTCTAACCTTAAGGTTCTAACCTTAGTGAGATCCAGCCTTTCTTGGAAACTCTATTAACCTGAAAACCTTAACCCTAAAAAAATTAAAATTTCTTTGCAGCCTAGAAAATCTCACCAGTTGCTTCCTTAAATTTCATATCCAAAACAGCCTCAAACCTCAATCATTCTAATCACCATATCCCATCCTCAAATCCTAAACCCAATTTTCAAACCATTTAACTCTTAACTAAAACCCTAGGCCAACATATTTGGTCGTAGGGAAGCTTACATTAGGCCTTATCTTAATTCGATTTCCCTCAAATTACTGCAGAGAAAGGATACATCGTCCAAATACTAATATTTGATATAAAAGGTTTACAACCCTTAATAGATTCTTTAGTTTACAACATAGTAACAGCTAAGCACTGTATTTAACACTAATAATAATGTGCCAAAATATGCATCCAGCTAGAAATATGGCTCTCCTTCAGCAGGGCAATGCATTGCAAAACATATGTTTTGGTTTAAAACAGAATACATAATGGAACAGTCAAGTCAACAAGTATAATAAGGTTCAATAGGGTTGTTTCTTTTTCAATCATGTCTCGGACCCAAAAAAAAAAATCTAAACAATATAATTTCTAACAAAACTAAAATTACAAATGTCATACTTACATCAAGACTAGGTGCATTATCTCCAACAGCATAATTAACAGAAGCTCGGAAAGCCTTTGTCTTTTGGTCCACTTCTTCCAAGGAGTATGCTGCATATACAAGTTTCATTAACATTTTTGAAAAAGCAAACACGCAATACTGCATATGATGATATACACCATCTCGAAGGCCAATTCTCTCTCGACCTTCAATTCCATTGGTTTCCAAGAATGTTGAGCCCGGTATGTAAGCTATGTATCTCGGAGGAACTTAAAATAAGGGCTTTCAGCGACTTTGCACCCTATTTTGGTCTTGTATGTATTTAAATAAAAATTAATTGTTTTTTATTTTTATTTAGAAGAAAGATAAAAGACATTATCACTCTTCCTGGCAATAATACTCCAACACCAATAATAATTGCTCTTGCCTCCATTAATCAAGACAGTTAAATTCAAATAAAATATTTATTATATTCTACACACAGCCATTTTTATACATTATAGCCATTTTTTTTTTATTTTTTATTTTTTCATTTTCTCAAAGTAAAGTAACACAATTAATCTAATAATAGAATCAAACACGTGAGATTTTCATAAATCATCAGCTCACCAATCAACACGACACCTGAATTCCCCAAAATTATTGATCTTTGAAATGTTCAAGATTAAGAAAATGGGTTAGATCATTAGATCTTGAAAAACATAATACATAAATAAAATTCAAGAAAAAAAAGAAAGAACGAACCGTAAGTGGCGTAACAGCCGGCGACCGAGGCTCCGGCGAGGGCACCGAAAAGAGCGAACTTGAGAAAATTCAAGGGGGTTTTGGCCGTGGGATCGGTGGGAGGAACTGGAGGGGTTTGATCGTTGATCAGAGTAGTGGAAGGAGAGAGAACATTTTCTTTGGGAGGGTTTGCAGAGACTTGTGTAGTACAAAAGGGTCGAACGATATTGGAGAGTCTAGAGAGAGATCGACGAGATCGATGGATTCGAAGCATTGTTGATCGAATTCTTTGAATCAGAGAAGAAAACAAAATTAGGGTTTTGTAGAGGTTTTGATCATCTCATGAAAATATGTGATTTTGGTGCAGGGTAACACTAGTATGGGCGCTGACCTGTTAAGGCTCCGTTTGGTGCTCCAAAATGATTTTAAAAGGATAAATTACAAACACACCATTTGAGATTTATTTAAATTATAAATTATTCTCTATAGTTCTAGAAATTACCTTGTGTGAGACATTTGGTTATTTATTTGATAGAAAATTTGGAACCTATAGCATTTTCCAACAATTAATTGGAGGGTATTATTGGACTGTGGCGGGTCCTGATACAAGTTTATTTTGATAATTCAAATTATTTAATGTGAAGAACTCGTTGAGTATATCTTTTCTGAAAAAATCACGGTAATTGAATATTAATAATCACTTGATCATATCATATTTATGTCAACAATTAGTATGATTTTTAAAGTAAATTGTGATGACGTGATTTTTTTACAGAGATGATATAATCGACAAGTTTTACATATTGAACGATTTGAATTATCAAAATGGACCCACCATAACCCAACAACACTCACTAGTTTGATGGTAGAGGAGAGGAACTAGATCCTTAAAAACAAAATAGCAATATAGGACTCTAAATATATTATCAAATATTCTCATATGTATATTTAGTAGAATATTTAATTATTTATTTGAGATTTTAGCATTTTTGTTAAAGAAAAGAAGTGTAAATTACACTCATATTTCTTGAGGTTTGATAAAAACAAAAATAGTTCTTACAAGTTTGACATAATTATATTGATATCTCTTTTATTAGCAAACTTTAAATAATTAAAATTAATGTATATGATAGGTAGAAATTGAAAGAAATAAAATGTAAAATTTTAATAGAAAAAAAAAGAATATCATATTTTTATCTATTCAACTAACAAGTTACTATCTAAATAATATATGAATTAAAACTTTTGGAAAGGCCAATATAACCTCTTTTTATTTCTATTTTTTGAGAAATTGAAATTGAAAACTTATTTGATATATTATTTTTATTTTTTTAAAAGTGGAATTAATTCTAATTTTAAAAAAACAACTTATTTCAAAAATAAACTTTCACTCTCTCCTTGTGACTTTAGCATTTATTTTCTCCTCTTGATATAGGGGACGAATGAACAATCAAACACTGTTTGGTATGCATACATTAGTTTTGCATTAAGTTTGATTGGAATAAATTATGCATGGGCTTAAGAATGATGCAAACATGGTTTATGGCCCAAAAATTGACTTGAGTAAGGCTCGGGAATAGCCCACAATCTAAGTAGGTCTGGGTTTAGATTTTGAAGCCCAACAAAGCCCAAGCCCAACCTTACAACTCGCTTACCGAAGATCGTAATTCATCCTAGTCCAATAGACACGAAATTTTTAAAGGAATTTTTGATGAAAAGCCCCTCCTATTGGGCCTATTTTGTATGAAGTCTAAGGAATTAAACAATGACTCCAAAAATCCCTCAATTAAAAAAATGTCATGAATTGACTGAAATGTCCTGCCATATAAGTGGGGAAATATGAAACAATTAACAGTAAAAATTTACTATCAATCAAAGTAAAATTTTAATGTCACTATCAAAGTAAAATTTTACTATCACTATCAAAGAAAATTTTTACTGTTACCACAGGTCCAAAAGTCAATTTGTGTTGATAAAATTTTACTATGGTTTAGTGTAATATTATACTATATTTTAGAATTAATTTTTACTATTAGGTTTGCCAAAGATTGACAACTCATACAGTATGTCACTAACATAACTTTAGACATGAATGTAAAAGTAAAATTTTACTCTGCATAAAAGTAAAATTTTATTTTGAAATAAGAATAAAATGTTACACTCTGAATCTAAGAGTAAAATGTTACACCTTGAATTTAAAAGTAAAATTTTACTCTGTATAAAAGTAAAATTTTACTCTGAATAAGAGTAAAATGTTACACTCTGAAACTAAATGTAAAATTTTACTCTGTATAAAGTAAAATTTTACTTTGAAAAACTAGTAAAATGTTAGACTCTGCACAAAAATAAAACTTTACTCTGTATAAAAGTAAAATTTTACTCTGAAAATGAGTAAAATGTTAGACTATGAATCTAAAAGTAAAATGTTACTCTGTACAAAAGTAAAAAAGCGGAGACAGTATTTGTAGCGGCTGAAGTGTTTGGCAATGACTACCTCTTGACAGTAAAATTTTACTGTCATTCTAACACCAGAGTAAAATTTTACTCTAATTCTCTCAAACAAAAAACAGAGCAATAGAACTAGAGTAAAATTTTACTCTCATTATCCGAAACAAAAAACAGAGCAATAGAGTCAGAGTAAAATTTTACTCTGATTCTGTCAAATGAAATCAGATAAAAAACAACAAAAATAAATCAAAAAAAAAAAAAAACAGACAAAAAAATAAAAATTAATTAACAAATCAACATGTCTAATTGAGAAGAAAAACTTTTAAAACTCGATCAACAATCACAAATCTCAATGAAACTTTCGTTTAATTGAGAGTGTTGATTGTCGACGACGAAATCGTCTATTGTTGACTTAGCGAGAGACCTTTGGTTGTGAGATCTTTAGATTTGGAGATCGTCTTCATCAATTTCGTTCTTGCGAGATCTTCAGCTCAGATTTCAAATATTTCAAATGTATGATACGTATATATAGAAGGGCAATATTGTGATAAAAAAAATAGAAATTATAAAATGTCCTTATTAAGGTAGGCATTTCTTATTCAGGGGTTTTTTTGAAAGAAAATTGATTGGGTTATCCTTTACCCTAATAAAAAGGCCCAAAAGGGGGGTTTTACCAAAAATCTCATCTATACTATATATATAAGCAAATGTAGTGATCTCTTAAAAAATTCAAAACTCTCAATCCTAACATCTTATGAACCTCTTTCCTACGTGGCACATCCATTCTTCTTTCATTCTATTTTCCTATTTTTTCTTATCTTTTTTTATATTGTTTATTTCACTTTTTAATTACTTATGGCATGGATATAAAAGATTTTCAAAATATTTAAAAATAGAAGATGAGTTTGACTCTAATTCAAGTTTCTTCATCAAAACTCTCAATCCTAATATCTCATGAACCTCTTTCCTACGTGGCACATCCATTCTTCTCTCATTCTATTTTCCTATTTTTTCTTATCTTTTTTTTATATTTTTTATTTCACTTTTAAATTACTTATGGCATGGATATAAATTTTTTTTAAAATATTTAAAGATAAAAGATTTTCAAAATATTTAAAAATAAATGATGAGTTTGACTCTAATTCAAATTTCTTCATCAATTTATATCTTACCCAAGGATATTTGAAATAAATAAATAAATAAATTTATAAATCTCAAAACCTAACTTCTATGACAATATGAAATTAGGCAAAAAGATTGGAGAACAAAAATAACGTTCTAAAGAAATTAAACGGGTGATTTAACCAATTATGCAAGATTTTTAGCATCTTATGTGAAAAGAAGCACATGTTTTAAATCTCATATTGTGTTTTTTGCTCTCTTTTACTTTTGTAATTTATCTAAGTTTCTCTTTCTATATTCATATAATTTATCTTCAAATTTGCATTTGATTTTTTTTTAAATTTTTATCTTATATTTACAGGATCGATTCTTGTTTTTGATTTTCAATTAAGTTTATTCTATTTTTATCTGATTTTCACTTTCTATATTCTTATAATTTTTTATTCTTTCTTATTTCAATTAAGTAGCTTTAGAAGACAAAATTTGATTAAATTATAGGTAGTAGACACAAAATAGAGTTAAAATTTGTATAATAAGATAACATAATTGTTTATTTTTTAACTACACAAAATTTAAATTTAAAAAAATTATAAGTGGCACTTAAATCTTATCTGATTTTTAACATACTACCTCGATTTTATTTTAGTTTTTCTTTTACAAATTTTAAAATATTATAAGTGGCATTTCACTCTTATCTAATTTTTTAATTATTACCATCTCTATTTCTTCTGTTATTAGAGTTATATTAGATTTTATTTTTCTTTTCAAGTTTGTCTTATCTTATTTTTTTATTTTAAATTTCAACTTTGTTTTTTTTTTTTCAATTACTGAATTTCTCTCTACCTCATTTTTCTAGGATTTGTCTAATTTTCTTTTATATATATATATATATATATATATATATTTATAGTTTATATTCAAATTTAAACTTAATTTGTTTTTATCTATATCTTATATTTACAGAATCCACTCTTACTCTTAATTTTCAATTGAACTTTTTTTTCTTCTAAAATTTATTTAATTAAATATAGTAAGATCACTAAATATATTATTTCAATACCCATCTAAATTAATATAATAGTATTTAATTGTTAATTTTTAGCATGTTCAACATTATTTACCATTTTTTGTTACTTGCCCGTGCATAGCACGGGTTACCGCTAGTTTTTAAAAGTATATGTATGTTTTATCAATTCTCCAATTTTGAAGAATTTATTAGAAAATTCTATTTCAAGTATTTCTATTTCAATTAGTTTATAAGATATTCTTATATTTTAATAAATCATATTATTTTGACTTTGATTCATCATCTTAATTCTCATATTTAAGGTATTTTATAAACAATTTTACTCTTGCAAGTATTTTGAACCCTTAGCAATTTTGTGATGTGAGCATTCACATTAAATAAATTTGACAGTGTGAATATTCACATCATGAAATGTTCACACTGTCAATGTGAACATTAATGAGCGCTTCACCCTATTATTATTAGGGGTATTTTGATAACTATGTCATCTATAGGACATAGGGCTCTATATGTTTAGAAAGAAATGGATTATAGAAAATGAAAATGGTAGAAAGTAAAGCGAAAGAAATGAAAATTTATTTTCAGAAATGGTTGATATATGTATTTTGTTGAATGTTGATGATTCAACTTATTTGTTGGTTTGAATGATTTCTTCTTTTTACAGATTATATTGAATAAATTGGATGGATTATTATAAATTACAGGTTTATTTTGTTGGATGTTGGCGACCAAAATTTGGTTTTGTTTTTATAGTTTTGGCGACCAATTGATTAGTCGCGAAATGTTACAATTGGCGACCAAAAAAATTTTGGTCGCGAAAGGTGACAATTGGCGACCAAACAAATTTTGGTCGCAGAATGAGACTATTGGCGACAAAAATTTTTGGTCGCGAAATGCCACAATTGGCGACCAAAAATTTTGGTCGCGAAATGTGACAATTGGCGACCAAACAAATTTTGGTCGCAGAATGAGACTATTGGCGACCAAAATTTTTGGTCGCGAAATGTCACAATTGGTGACCAAATTTTTTTGTCGTCAATTGTCACAATTGGCGACAAAAAAATTTCGTTGTTGAATGTGCTAATTGGCGACTATGAAATTTGGTCGGGAAAATATTACTTTTCGCGACCAAAGTGTTTTAGCGACAAAATGAATTAGTCACGGTAATTAAATATTTAGCGACCAAAAATTTAGTCAGCAAATCCAACTTTTGCCGACCAACCCAAATTTTGGTCGCGAATTACTTTTGCCGACCCTCAATTGGCGACCAAAGTAGCGACCAAAAAAATTGGTCGCAGATAACTTTTGCCGACCAAAAAGTGACTTTTAGCGACCAATTTTTTTGTTGCTAAAAGTGTTAATTATTGTAGTGTGCATGCATTTGAATAGATGAAAAATTTTGAAAGAAAATGATTGGAAAAAAATAATAATCACTATATAATAAGGAGTTGGAGAAAGAAACACGGGCAAAAAGAAAAATAAAATAAACCTTATCAAAATTTGTGCAAAAAAACAAATTTTTCTGTATATTTTGCAAGAAATTGTTAGCCTAACTAGCAAATTAATTTGAATTGTGCATGAAACTTTAGTTTCCATTAATTTTTAGGACTCTTTATCTAAACAAACACATAAAAAATTATTTTTTTCTTTTTCTTTCAATTTCCTATATTATCTATCTAGCCAAACCGAGCCTAAGAAAATAATTTAGACTAAGTGGAACATAAGTACATGAAGAGTGATTTATGAATAAATGCCCCAATAATTTTTGGGGTAAATCACACCGACCTCTTGAAATTTGGAGAAAATACAATAAATTTTACATATTTGGTATAATTATATTAAACTCTAACACTCATCCAACTTTTTACTAGTAACATGCTAATCAAATTGATAGAAAAATAATGTCAATATCTCTTTTACATTGAAATATATATTTTATTTTATTTATCTTTATACTTTCACACAATATGCATTAATTTTGATAACCTTAGCATTATTAAAAGAAAAATTAATATAATTATACTAAAATTGTGAATTTTGCTATATTTTCCCTAAACCTTAGGAGAGGTTGGAGAGGTTATTTTATTACCTTTAGTTTTTTTCACTTGCTTAAGTTTGGTAGGTTTTTTTTAAAAAGATAAAAATAAAATGTTGTTTAATTTGTAATAGTTAATAAAGTTATTTAAGTAAATATAAGTTCTATAAGTTGTGAATTAAGAATTAAATTTTTATAATTAATATGAGCTAGATGAAGATATAAGTCAAACATAAAGTTAAGACAAAATAAATACAATTAATATAATACTAGTTGAGTGTAATAAATCATAAACACAAAAAAGTTGAGTACAATAAATTAACGGTTATTATGTGGATCAAATATAACATAAACCATAATTACATGTAAGCAAAGTTGTTAATCTGTACGGGATAAAGTATCGTTTTTTCAATTGATACGGTACTTAGCTAACGATATCGGTATGTTTTTGGGTACTATTTTTGAATTTATAGCAAAAAATATTATCTAGTAGCAAATAATAAAACACATATTTATGTGTAGAAGAGGCTTAAAAACATATCATGTCTATTACATAATACGAATTTAGATACTCACAGTGCGTATGAAACAAGTTTTTACTATTTTAATATTACAAACCACTAATAAATATACTTGATACTATATATAAAATCAAAATTTTAGAAATTGCGTACCATTCAATTCCGCAGATTTATATTTTCCAGCCAGTATTGTCTGGTATTAACAGAATCCACCGAGAAATTAGACGAAATAGATTTGACACATGTGTATCCTCTTTTTTTTTTCTCTAATATGGCATGCACCAACCGCTATGATACGAGATTCACAACATTGCATGTAAGTTTTCAATATAAGAATGAGAGACTCTAAACAAATACTTGAACTTTTAATCTATTAAAGAAGCATAATAGTTCTGATCAGTTAACTAACCTATTGTGTTAACAGCTTATACTTTCAAGTTTCAACTACAAAATATATAAATAAATAAAAAAACCATGAAACTCATAGAGAATAAAAAGAAGATTATCTATTGATAAGCCTTTGCATTCCTCATTAATAATGGAGATAAAGATTGAAGTGCACAATAAATGTACAATTTAATTCTAAACGCTCTATGTTGAATATTATTTTAGACTTATCTTTTTAGATTTGAAAAGCATATATATATATGTATATTTCCAAGCAACAAAACAAAACAGATACATCAGAATTGTTCAGCCTATTAAAGTATAATAATGTCTTTTGAATAATTGATTTAGTGAGTGTGACTTCTTAAAAAAATAGTATTGTAGGAATTTTTTCAATTGCTTTGATGATATAGGTTTGGGTATATATAATGATTATAGAGAATTTCTTATATTTAAGTCATTTGGGAGTCCATCGTTAGGATCCTCTCTATTATATAGATCAACAATATTTGTTCAAAAATAAATGTTATAGGGATGGTTTTCTTTTGTTATTAGACTGTTCCGAGTTGGCCAAGTTAATTGTATCATTTAGTCCGGTTCATTGTGAGCTCATTTTGAACCCATTTTAACATTTTGAATTATTCATTTTGTAAATCTCTCTAAACATATCACATATACCAAAAATTAACTTAATCAAATATCAGTAACCATTTTATAGGATTACATTTATTTAAAAAATATGAATAGACAATATAATTTGAAAACAATTCATTTATATTTTCAGGCAAATATGATTCAATCAAGTTAATTTTGGAATAAATAATTTTCTCTGCAAACCCTATAAAATAAATAGTTTACACCGTCTAGTTATGTCTGATATGGGTTTACAGTGGGCCAAAATAATGATTGATAATAACAATAATATTAATAATAGAACTTATGTGGTTTGAACCATAATAGGGTGGCTACTTTGTGTCCAGTACCATGGCATGGACCAAGATGATTTGATACCAATTGATGTGAAAGTGCGGCCACACAACATGACAGTGTAATTATCAAATAGTTTAATGGCTTAGTATAAATTTTTGGAATAAATTATGCCGACTTCCGTTGATATATATATATTTTTTAGAAGGAAATGGTATCGTTTGGAATGTTGTAAATAAATATATTTTTTGATTTTTTATGAAATATGAGTTGGGTTTGAAATGACATGATAGAGAGATGATATGACTTGAATGAGATGATGTGATTTAAATAGGATAGTGACTTTTTAACTTTTTAGGAGATGTCAAACCTAACTATAATAAAGTTTATAAGTTTAATGTAAGTGCGTTAGGTTTTCTGAAGCTTTTGTTTCACATAACACAAAATCGCATTTTTATTAGTAATTTGTTAATTATATAAATTATAAAATAATATTGTCATTTCTTTTTATTAGTAATTTGTTAATTATATAAATTATAAAATAATATTGTCATTTCTTTTATATTGAAGTGTATATTTTATTTTGTTTATTTGTATGTCTTTACATCATATGCATTAGTTCAGATACATTTAACCTTACTGAAATAAAGGTTAGTGTAAATATGTCAAAACTGTAATACTTGTTGTATTTTCTCCAAATCTCAAAACAAGATTAGTTTAATTACCAAAAATTTTATGAGTGAAACAATACTCACTCATATTTATTAATATGTGCACAAAATTAGTTCACAAGAAAACACTCAAAAAATTATTGTATGATTTGTTAAAACAATCTTCTGTGTAAAAAATAAAAACTGAAACAAAGTAAATAAATTATTTACAGGAAGTTCTTGTACCGGAAAGTTAGAACAACAAAATCACGATCAAGTCGAGTGTGTGACACTTTGTCCATAAGACAGATTCGCCATTGCATAGGTGCTCACGGATTATCGGTGACTATCTCCCAGGATACAGTAATCACTTACACAGATTGTAATAGCACTATAAACAATCTGTTCTGGCGAACCAAAACCTAAGTTCTGAAACTCTCTTAAAACTCTAAGAACTAGTATGAAGAATAAATACAACACAGAAGGAAAACGGGAAACGAAAGATTGAATGAATTGAATCTGCTGAAGGATCCTGTATTTATGAGCCAAGAGGTGCCTGTTCGGAAGGGTGGAAAACCCTTCAAACATGTGTGAAACCTAGAACCACTAGAAAATAAAGAGAGGCGACCAGGGAGGCACTATTCCGGAAGCAAAAAATTCGAATTCAAATTTTGGCGCAAAAGTTTGAATTAATCCTTTAGGATTTGAAATTTTCTTGCGAGAGTTTTGAAAAAAGTCAAATGGATTTTGTCCAAAAAATTAAAGCTAGGACCCGACCCGATCCACAACCACATTACGCACCCGGCTAGGCTAGTAGTGGCGTGCGTGTGTAGTGGATTTGGGTCAAACCTAGTTTGTCCATAACTTCCCTACTTACAAAACTTGAGGTGCCCCTTGGGGCCCATCCCAAGTATGTCAACCTAAAACTTATATACTCATGTAAGCTCTTTTATTGTTTCTATGTGGGACACCCAAGGCAAAGTAACCCATATTTGACTATTCAACTTCTCATTTCACGAAATTGAAAACAACGTCAGCTTCTCATTCACTCATAAACGATTTTGATGATCCGTTTTCACCGTATAACTTGCCATACGGCAATGAACACGTCACCACTTGGACCTACCTCAAATTACCTGTGGGGCCCACTTAAATTTGGGCTCAAAGATGACCCAAAATAAGCCTATAAAACCAAAATTTCCAACAATCCCCCACATGAATGGAATTGACGGAGAGAAAATGCAACAACATGATGTTTCTAAAGAGAGTACAAAAATCAGAGATATTCTGCAAAGGATAGGTAGATTTTGGCTTCGAACCTTCTCATGTGAGACACTATCGGATTTACTAACTAATCAGTGAACATGATGTATTGAACTGTTTAGCCATTTGTGTAAACCAAGATAATAGAACTCACACAACATATTTCCAGACACAACTTGGTTCTCACGATTGTGTTCATTTTGGCCTTGAACAACCTAGTACTTCATGAGTGCTCTAGAGAATTGTAGCCCTTACAAAACTCATAGAATTGGCCCAGTTCACACTCATATAGGTGATTCTTATGAAAAGTCTCCTACCATTCTCCACTAGGTATTCCTAGATATAAGAATCATTAAAAGCATTGCTTATCCTAACACGTTGCAGACATCACTATTTCATCATAGAAATAGGTAAGAGTTCGACTCCCTGTGATCCTTATGATTCATACACAACTCAATTGTCCCTTTGAACCTAGATCTCGGGATCTCTAGTCAATTAGGTTGGGTTTCCGTTGTGGTAACTTTTATTAAATAGGCTTAAGTCCCATTTCCCTCGATGAATTCTCAACTAACTCTCTTGTTAACCCTTTGGTTAGTGGATCCGCTATGTTGTCTTTAGACTTCACATATTCAATGGAAATAATTCTATTACAGAGTAGTTGTCTCACGGTGTTATGTTGACAACTAATGTGTTGTGACTTACTGTTATATATAGGACTTTGTGCTCTACTTATTGCTGATTGACTATCACAATGTATGCATATAGCAGTCACAGGTTTCATCCATATTAGAATGTTTTCAGGGAAGTGATGAAGCCATGTTGCTTCTTCCCCAGCTTTATCTAATGCTATAAACTCTGATTCCATAGCGGACCTAGCAATGCAAGTATGTTTGGAAGATTTCCAAGATACAGCCGCACCATCAAGAGTAAAGAAATATCCACTGGTAGATTTTGAGTCTCTAGTATCTGATATTCAGTTTGCATCACAGTATCTTTCAAGTACCGCTGGATATCTAGTATAGTTTAGCCCATTGTTGTCATAATCCAAACCCGGTACCCAAAGGTTTGGTGTTGCAACAAGACAATAAAAACTAAATAATTAAAATTTCTGTAGTAGTAGCGCAAGCGGATAAATTAAATAAAACAAATGGGTACCAAAAGTTTATTTAAAAAAAAGAAAATAGTCATTCGGGCTTTATTTTATTACAAGAGTCCGATCAGAATTACAGATAGTAATAAAAAAAAAACACTGCGGTTCATTCTCAATCTTGATCCTGCTAAATCTCATCACCTGAAAAAGGTAACAGCTGTAAGCACATGGCAGAGTGAGAAATATTATACAATGAGCATGAGGGTACAGAAATTACCATGGATAATTATTTGGCTAAGAACAGAGATTAGTTTGGTAACTGAAATACATAATTAATTTTAAATAACGGAAACATGATGCGGAAATCAAGTAAGCAAATAATCACAACTACGGTACAGAATAGAACAGAGTAGAAGTCACTAAGTGATAATCAGAATAGGGGTCAATGGATCCATGACAAACAGAGGACCACAAAGTGGCCAAACAGGGGCCAATGGTTATTTAAGTCTCTCAAGGCATGGGATTCCTGTGGTGGAACTTACAGAAAATAATTGTTTACAAGGTCATTGTCAAATACTTTCTAAAATTTAAACAAACATATTCATGAGTTTCCATTTAATATAATTTATAAAGCACAAATTGCGTAAAATAAATTATGGTAATTCAAAACATGCGTAAAATATATTATGGCGACTCAAGGTATAATATAACTTACCTTAATGTTAATTCCTTATTATTTATCCCACTTGATGCTCCGAGTCACACTCCGTTCTTTTACTGTCTTTCCTGTTTGTTTTTATTTTCTTTTTTTATTTTCTCTGCCTTCCTCCTTCGTTGTCACATTTTCCCTTTTTTATACTTGGTTCATATGCTTGCTCAACAAGCAAAATTTTCTCCCTACTTAATTACTATTTAGGTGTTACAAAACCATGCTCTCAGGTGGCATTATTTAGTGCCTTAAACCCCACCTTTCCTACACGTGGCTTGACCAACGGATTATACCCCTTCGTTGTGCCACTTGTAAGTCTGCACTTGGGCCTAATAAATATATATCATATACTATATTTTGATAAATCTTAATAGTCCCCGTATTTTAACACATATATGTTTATAGTTGCTTTGAATTAGCCCCTAAAAATATATTTAGATTTCATTTTGGCATGTATAATTATAGAATCAAATGTTTTATTTTATTATTTTTTTTATTTTTTTTCTGATATAACACGAAATTCTATTTATTTAAGTAACGCAGTATTGAATTAACTTTACCAGGTAAGTCTTTAGTAAATACATCCGGGAATTCTCGAACCACAGGGATTGCATCAAGTGTGGGGGCCTCTTGTTGAGTATCGATCACATAACAAATATAATTACAACAACCCTTTCTTAGAAGTCGTTGGGCTGTCATGAAGGATATGACACATGGAGGGGTGTATACTCCAGTTCCATCAAAGACAAGCTCGAGTTGGTTGGGTAACTAAAGGGAGACCTTTTTGGCTTTGCAATCAATAGAGGCGTGATTGGCAACCAGTCAATCCATTCCTAAGATCACATCAAAGGTACTAATGCAGAGGGGAATCAAGTCTACATATAAGGTTTCACCTTTTAAGGATATAGTACAAGATTTGTACATGTTTATACCAATGGTGGAATTACCAGAAGGGAAAGACACAGATAATATATATCCTAAGGGTTCGGGTGTTGATGCCAACTTGGTAGCAAAGTGTGGTGCAACAAAGAATGAGTTGAACCAGCGTCAAAGAAAACATGGGCTAAGTGACAACAAACAAAAAGTGTACCTAACACAACATTCTCGGTAACTTCTGGTTTTCTAAGCACCAAGGGAAAAGCTCTTCCTTGGCGTTTTTGGTCCTTCTTCACTCCTTCAGGTACCGCAGGTTTTGGGGCTGGTCCAGAGGGGCCTACTATAGGATTGATAAGCTTTGGGCAATCTATTAGCAAGTGGCCAACTTGACCGCATCTAAAGCATGCTCCCGTATCTCGGCGGCATTGTCTCCAATGAGTCCTTCCATAATTAGGGCAAGTTGGAATGGTGCCATCTCTGGGGTTAGCAGGACCTTGGTTGCTTGAACTGGTTGAACTAGTTGTGCCTGTATTTCGAATTTCCTGGCTTTTCAGGCTTCGGTAGGGATGACGTATGTCGCAAATCGAGCTAGTCGCGTGAACTTACTCTCGTATTCGGCCACTGTTATGGTTCCTTACCTTAGATGTATGAATTCCGATACCTTTTGATCCCATAGCGAATCTAGAAAGTATTTTTCATAAAATACTTCCAAGAATCTTACCCAAGTCACGATATCTTCTTTCTTTAGGGTAAGAAGCCACCGTTATTGTGCTTCATCTTTGAAGGTGAATGTGGCGAAGGTTACCTTATGTCTTTCTGTGCAAGGTAGCGCGCGAAAAATCTTCTCCATATCTCTGACCTAAGTTTCTGCTACCTGTGGGTTTGTACTGCTGGTAAATATGGTAAGTATCAAGTCCTGGAACTGTTTTATTGTGGTTGGCTCTTCTCGCCGTTTAGGCATTCCGTTACTTGTGTTGGTTTGTAGGGCTCGCAGAAAACTAGTAACTGCTCTTTCCATGATTTACTCTACTGGGTTAGTACCGCTGATCGATGATCCGGTTCCATTTCCATCACTAGCCATTACTACAAGGCAAAAACAGTTAGTGGGGTAGTCATTTTAAACCAATTATTACAAATTCAATCATCGCAATATCATATTTATGATTCATAAGGATCCTATATAACATCACATACATAATTTATACAACACTCGTTTTACTTATGCAAAAGAAAAGATGTTAATACGACATACTTTGATAACAATCAAGAGTTAGTGTCTAAACTTCCTAATACAAAAACATAAGGATTAGACTAATCATGATCAGGTCACAAAAATCTCTTGGTCGGATGTCTAAAATAAACCATTCGGCTACCACAAAAACTGGCTCTGAACAACTGGGCCATGAAATAACCTCGCAAATTCATTCTGCATGAAGGACTCAAACTCTAAGCCATTGTGCTCTATTCCAAAGCAAAGCCATACCACCTGGACTATATAGGCAAGAACACCGTGATCATAACCCCAAAACTCCCGGCCAGTAATCCATACCGGTATCTCTAAGTATGATGCACTATTAGTGAAGTCTACAACTGGGGTATGGACAATGCGCTGTGGAGGAGGTGTCATAGTGCAAATGTGGTTGCTAGGGTATGCGTGTCCCCTCCTCTTCGCAAAGTCCAGGGTAGAGGTGTGACCAGAAAGTGTGGCTGTCCTAGGTTCGGAGCAAGACCAACAACATGGGTCGGTCCTATGTACCTCTCACGAATGTTGCCTCGGCTAAGTCTCCAAAATAAGAAATCATCATCGGGGTCTACCTGTAAATATACGGGTCTCCCCATGAGCTGGTCAAGTGTTGGATGGGCTTGTCTGACAAGACTCTCTGTATCGTCCAACCTTCTAGTAGGTTTGGGATAAGATGCGCTCCTGGGAGTTCGAACTAGAATAATCCCATTAGGTTTCCATTTCCTACAACATAAGAAGACTTAGCCTAGAAATATTTAAAATGGTTTAATCGTGTTAGACAAACTAAATATATATATATATCTCTTTTTTTTTTTTTACCCAATACCATTGCTCTAATACCACTTTTGTCACAACCCAAACCCGGTAGCCAAAGGTTTAGTGTCGCAACAGGACAATAAAAACTAAATAATTAAAATTTCTGTAGTAGTAGTGCAAGCGGATAAATTAAATAAAACAAATGGGTACCGAAATTTTATTTAAAAAAGAAAAGAAAGTAGTCATCTGGGTTTTATTTTATTACAAAAGTCCAATCAGAACTACAAATAGTAATTAAAAAAAAAACACTACGGTTCATTCCCAATCTCGATCTTGCTAAATCTCATCACCTGAAAGTGGTAACAGCTATAAGCACATGGCAGAGTGAGAAATATTATACAATGAGCATAAGGGTACATAAATTACCATGGATAATTATTTGGCTAAGAATAAAGATTAGTTTGGTAACTGAAATACATAATTAATTTTAAATAACAGAAGCATAATGCGGAAATCATGTAAGCAAATAGCCATAACCATGGTACAGAACAGAACAGAGCAGAGGTCACTAGAGTGACAATCAGAACAGGGGTCAATTGATCCATGACAAACAGAGGACTACAAAGTGGCCAAACAGGGGCTAATGGTTATTTAAGTCCCCCAAGGCATGGGACTCCCGTGGTGGTACTTATAAAAAATAATTGTTTACAAAGTCATTGTCAAATACTTTCTAAAATTTAAACAGACATATCCATAGGTTTCCATTTAAGTAAATAGGGGTTAGAAAATAATCCACATAATCAAAATTTTAATATAATTTATAAAGCACAAATTGTGTAAAATAAATTATAGTAACTCAAAACATACGTAAAATATATTATGGCGACTCAAGAATAATATAACTTACCTTAATGTTAATTCCTTACTATTTATCCCACTTGATGCTCCGAGTCACACTCCGTGCTTTTATTGTCTTTCCTGTGTGTTTTTATTTTCTTTTTTTATTTTCTTTGCCTTCCTCCTACGTTTTCACCTTTCCCCCATTTATACTTGGTTCATATGTTTGCTCAACAAGCAAAATTTTCCCCCTACTTAATTACTATACAGGTGTTACAAAACCATGCTCTCAGGTGGCATTGTTTTAGTGCCTTAAACCCCACCTTTCCTACACGTGGCTTGACCAACGGATTATATCCCTTCGTTGTGCCACCTGTAAGTCTGTACTTGGGCCTAATAAATATATATCATATACTATCTTTTGATAAATCTTAATGGTCCCCGTATTTTAACACATATATGTTTATAGTTGCTTTGAATTAGCCCCTAACAATATATTTAGATTTCATTTTGGCATGTATAATTATATAATCAAATGTTTTATTTTTATTTTATTTTATTTTTTCTGATATGACACAAAATTTTGTTTATTTAAGTAACACAGTATTGAATTAACTTTAAAAAAAAAATTCGGGTGCCACAAATGTTATGAGTAAATCTAAGATATCTTAGACCCCCTTATAATAGCTTTCTAATGTTCTACTCCTAGATTATTTGTATATCTACTTAATTTACTTACTGCATAAGTTATATTTGGGCGAGTGCAGTTCATCAAGTACATTAAGCTTTCAATAATTTGGGCATACTCTAACTAAGAAATAATTCCTGTACATTCTTAGAAAGAAACAAATTAACATCCACAGATGTTCTAGCAAGATGATTATCATCTTTGCTAAATTTGTCAACTATTTTCTCAATGTAATGTGACTGTGACAAAGCATATTCTTCTGATATTTTGGTAATTTTCATACCAAGAATTACATCAGCAATTCCCATGTCCTTCATGTCAAAATGTTCATTCAACATTTTCTTGGTAGTTTTAATCATGTCGTTATTACTACCTATGATGAGTATATCATTAATATAAAGACATACTATAATATAACCTTTGTTTGTATTTTTAACATAAACACATTTGTTACATTTATTAATTTTAAATCCATTTGACATCATTGCCTTGTCAAATTTCTCATGTCATTGCTTTGGTGTTTGTTTTAAACCATATAATGATTTAACCAATTTACACACTTTCTTTTTTTTTCCTGGAACAGAAAATCCTTATAGTTGTTTCATGTAGATTTTTTCATTTAACTCACCATTTAAGAAAACTATTTCACATCCATTTGATGAATTTCTAGTTTGTATAAAGATGTAATGGCAATTAGCATTCTAATGGATGTTATTTTAGTAACTGGTGAGTATGTGTTAAAGTAATCAGGATTTTGTTTTTGTCTATATCCTTTGACCACAAGTCTTGCCTTGTATTTGCCAATTGATTCATCTGCTTTCATTTTCCTCTTGAAAATTCACTTGTATCCAAGAGCTTTACAACCTAGTGGCAAATCCACTAATTTCCATGTATAATTTTGCAAGATAGATTCAACTTCGCTATTTATAAACTAGACATAGCTTCTTTAAAATTTAAAGGCTCATTTTCTAACAAAAAAGTTAGAAAATCTAGACCAAAAGATTTTGAGGTTCTAGCACGTTTACTAACCCTAGGTTCATCTTCTTCATTTTGATCTATCTCTTACTCTTGTACTTGATCTTTTTCTTGATTATGACTAATAATAGCATCATAAGATCTTTTGTTAGTATTAGTCTCTTGTCTAGTTTTACTAGGAAATACATGTTCAAAGAACGATGCACTCATAGATTCAATAATAGTATTTACATACATTTTTGATTGTTCTGACTTATGAATCAAAAACTGATGCACTACTATTCTTGGTATAACCGATGAATATTTAGTTTTTTTAGAACTAGGAATAGCCACTTTAGCCAAACACCCCCACACTTTTAAGTATTTATATGATGGTACTCTCTCATGCCACCTTTTAAAAGGTGTTTGATTCAATTTCTTTCGAAGTACTTTATTAAGAATATAATTAGCAGAAAGTATTGCTTCTCTCCACAAGTTCTGAGGTAATCCAAAACTTATTAACATAGCATTCATAATTTCTTTTGAAATCCTATTTTTTTCTTTCAACAATTCCATTTTGCCGAGGCGAGTAAAGAACGGTGGTTTGATGAATTATTCCATGTTCTTTACAAAAATCACCAAAAGGTGATTCATATTCACCACCTCTATCACTTTTTAGAATTCTAATTTTCTTGCTAAGTTGATTTTCAACTTCATTCTTATATTGAATGAAACTTTCCAAAACTTCATTCTTGGTTTGAATTAAATAAACATAACTATATCTAGTATAGTCATCTATGGAAGTGATAAAATATATTTTCCCACCTCTAGTTTGAATTGATTTAAAATCATAAATGTCACTATGAATTAATTCAAGTCATTCAGTACTTCTTTCAATTGAATGAAAAAGAGTTTTAGTTAATTTTGCCTCAACACAAATTTTAAATTTATAATTTGGATCAATTTCAAATTTAGGTAAACATTCCATATTAATTAATTTATACAAAAATTCATAATTAACATGTCCTAGTCTACCATGCCATAAATTTGAAGACTTAAGCAAGTAAGAAGAAGATGTATCTTTATTAATCATAGAAGATACAATAGTTATTACATTCATTTTGAAAAAGCCATCATTCGTGTAACTTTTTCTTATATATATCCCGTTTTTGGTAAGTACAAATTTATCACTCTAAAAAACTAGCCTAAACCCATTCTTGTTCAACAAAGATCTGCAAACAAGATTTTTACGAATATCTAGTACATGCAGCACATTGTTGATAGTGAGTTTCTTTCCATATGTCATCTTCAGAATAACTTTTCCTTGTCCTTACTTTAAAAGTCAAGGAGTTGCCCATGAACAGTTGTTCTCCACTGTCCACCACAAAATAGGAGGAAAACATTTTTTTGTTGGCACAGATGTGACGAGTAGCACCAGTATCCACCCACCATTCTTTGAGATTTCCGATAAGGTTTATATCATCATCATTGGAGATTCGGTCCACTTCAGTGACATTGGCTTGAGCATGTTTCTTACTTGAACTTCCTTTTCCTTTGTGCTTGTTACGACAATCTTTGGCCCGGTGTCCTTCTTTGTCACAAATGTAGCATTTGCCATTAAACTTGAATTTCTTGGTTTTCCCTCCCTTAGAGCTTTGCGAGGAACTTTCTTTGGTAAATTTTCGTTTCTTTTCTTTTAGCGCATGTTCCACAACATTAACATTTAACTCCGTAGGATGTTTTCCAACCCTCTTCTCACAAGTTCGGTTGTCTTCTTCAATCCTCAAACGTACAATCAATTCCTCTTAAGTCATTTTTTTTGCGCTTGTGTTTGAGATAGTTCTTGAATTTCTTCCAACCTTATGGTAATTTTTCAATTGGGGCAGCAACTGAGAAGGACTCGCTTAGTGACATGCCCTCCGTATGGATGTCATGCAGAATGAGTTAGAGATCTTGAACTTGGTTGATCATAGTTTTTGAATCAGCCATTACAAAATCTAACAATTCGCCCACCACGAATTTCTTCAAGCCAGTATCTTCTGTTTTGTATTTTTTTCTCCAACGACTCCTATAATTCCTTTGTCGTCTTGATAGGGCTATAACCATTGTTCAATGTAGTATTAAGCCCATTCAAGATATAATTGCAGCAAAGGAAATCTGCATGCTTCTAAGCATCGATCGCAACAACCACTTGTCAGTCGGTTTCATCCTCTTTTAGAACAAAAGCATCTTCACGAAGGAAAACCGCCAAATTTAATGTCTAAGATAGAACAACATTTTCTGCTGCCATCTTTTAAAGTTAGTTCCTAGGAAGTTTTCTGGCTTTTCCCTGTGATTTACTGAGACTGTCACAATAGCAGGAGGGGTTGGGGTAGTCGCAACGCCAGTCGGATTAGAAGTTTGAGCAGTTTCAGTAGCCATTGAATTAAATTATAAAACAGTATTATAATTAGAATTTTATACTACACAAAAAATTAAACCAAAAAACACAGAATATAATTCTGTAAAAATAAAAGAACAAAGTTGTAACTTTTATTTCAAAGTAATTTGAATATAAACTTTTATTTAATCAAATTAATTCCATATAGAATATTATTTCTGTAAACTTCAAAAATTAAAATACTGAAAATTAGAATTTTAATTAATGAAATCCCAAAATATTATTTCTGAAAATTTAGAATTAATTCTAACAAACTTCACACATAAAATAATTTTTGTAAAAAAAACTAAAAAGAAATTTTGAAAAGGAAATAAATGAAAAATTCTGTATAAACAGAATAATTCGATTCTGCCTTAAGATTGTTAGAACAATCTTCTGGGTAAAAAATAAAAACTGAAACAAAGTAAGTAAATTACTTACAGGAAGTTCTTGTACAGGAAAGCTAGAACAGCAAAATCATGATCAAGCCGAGTGTGTGACACTTTGTTCTTAAGACAGATCCACCGCCGCATAGGTGCTCATGGATTTTTGGCGTCTATCTTATAGGATCCAATGATCACTCACACAGATCGTAGTAGCACTACAAACAATCTATTCTGGCGAATTAGAACCTGAGTTCTAAAACTCTCTTAAAACTCTAAGAGCTAGTATGAAGAATAAATGTAGCATAGAAGGAAAATGGGAAAGGAAAAAATGGAATGAATAGAATCTGCTGGAGGATCATGTATTTATAGGCCAAGAGGTGTCTGTTTGGAAAGGCAAAAAATCCTTCGAATAGGTATGAAACCTAGAATCGCCGGAAAATGAAAAGAGGCGACCGGCGAGGCACTATTTCGGGAAACAAAAAATTTGAATTCAAATTTTGACGCAAAACTTTGAATTAATCCGTTATGAATTTTCTTGCAAGAATGTAAAAAAAAGTCAAACATATTTTGTCCAAAAACTTAAAGCTAGGACTCGGTTGGATGAATGGCGGTGGCGGTGCGTATGTGGTGGATTTGAGTCAAACCCATTTTGTCTATAACTCTCCTCCTTAAAAAACTTGGGGTGCCTCTTGGAGCCCATACCAAGTATGTCAACTTAAAGCTTTTATACTCATATAAGCTCTCTTGTTGTTTCTATGTGGGACACCCTGTAACACCCCAAAAATGCAAATCATAATTATCTGGATTATCCATGTGTTAATTAAGAATTATATGATTTAATTTGTGTATATCTGTCCAAATTGGGAAATTATCTGTTGAGAATACGACTTTGAAACTGAAATTGATGGCCGAAATGGGTTCAGAAAATAGAATGGAGTACAAGGATATGTGAATTGAAATTTTTAGAATCATACGGGAAGTTTAATTAAAAATTGATTTTGCCTGATTCGTAAAGTCATGTTTGGCTCTCATTACTTGTATTGAGTTTAGAGATGGATAGTTAAAGCCTAATTCACATTACTAGAATTAAATTTATTGTAATTGAGATCATAATATGTTGAGAATTAATTTAATTAAAGTGAATTTGTTATAATTTAATTCAATAGAATTTATTGCTTGAGCTAAGAGGAAATTAGAGATTAATTAAGCTTCCTAAACCTATTCATCAATTTAAGTGGAAAAGAAGAAGTTAGTGGGTTTTGTTGGAGAATATACAACTAGAGAGCTCAAGAAAGAAAGAAAAGAAGAGCAAGAAGAAGAAAAATGGAAGAAGAAAAGCTTTGATCTCTACAAATTGATCAACTTAAGGTAGGAATTCTTTTCTAAATTCATGAATTTAACTTGTTATACTCATGAACCTATGTGTAGCTTGACTTTTTCGCGCCCCCTTTTGGAAGCTCGAAAGAAGCCTTACAGTTCGGACTCCCGCGGTTTTGAATCTAATTTCACATGTGCAATGTGAAATTAATAAACACCAAAGAGTCCAAATCCGTCAAATCTTTTGAAAAATTGATTTTGAATCAAATTGCCAAAAATGGACTCATTTTCCAGATACAGAGTCACCACCTAAATATTTTATTTTGGAGAAATTTAGGAAACCCATGACTCATGCCAAAGGCTACGTGTCTGTCATCACCAAGATTGTCTCGGCTCGAGAACTTAGGTACGAGAGGGGAATGTCATGAATGCATTTGAGCACCCCCGATCGCCCGATCAAAGATCGGCCTCTACTAATCATGATATGAATCTTATGTATATTATATGCTCTTGTTCCGATTTATTAGGCTAGCATTACTATGTGATGCGCGCATACAAGATATAGACTAGTTTGCCTGAATTGGAACAATTCAATTTCATGTTTGTTTTTCAAAAAGGGTTTGATTTTGCCACTTAACAAAGTGGGCTTAAAGTTTGGTGAATTTGCCATTTGACAAAGTGGGCTTAAACGTACATTTATTGAATCATCCCAATTCAAGCAACAAGCCTTTATCCTCAGGCATTCAAGCAGTTTAACAAGTAAGCACTTAGCCTTATGGCAAGCATGCTAGTCATGGCAGTCACTTATACTCATGCAAGTATGCTGAAGTACTAAAAACTCACCTAGTACTCCAAGCTAAAAGAAAACAAAGAAGTTAGAAAAATATGCATGATTCATAACTATGCAAGATGGCTAATACAAATAAGCTTGGCTACTTAACATGTTATTTGCAACAATTTCATAGCATGTGTTTAAACACGTATTCAACGAGGTATTGAAACGACAATGCAACTAGAATGATGAACCGAGCCTCTGTGCATGCAAGACAAATGAATGGATACAAACATGCGATATGCTAATTGAAATGTGATGCTCCTAATTTAACCATCAAAAGTGGATAAATAAAAGGGAGAAAGACGTGGGGTTAGAAGACATACACGTTATTATATCATTTCGCTCTCTCGAAGGAAAGTCCGAATGAATAAACTAAGCTAACTAGCTAACTAATTAAAGCTAAAGCTAAAGCTAATGAAGCTAATTATTACAAAACAAAGAAATAAACTAGCTAGGCTACTTAACTAATTATTATAACACTTGAATTAAATAACTAGTTAACTAACTAATTAAATAATTATAACACAAATGTAATTAAAGTAAGTAATTAAACTAAGAAACTAACTACTCTGCTTCGGGAAACGAAGGATGTGCATGTGCATGCGCATGCTCGAAGTTCACCCGAAAAGACCATCGTTTTGCTCCCGAATGCCTCTGTTCGCACAGTTGAACATTTCCAAAACAACTTTACTCCATCTTACCAACACTCTGTTGAGATTGGCATCAGTGGCCAGCCGGCCACTCATAAAGGTTGCCGACCACCTGCCGGCCATCAAAGGTGGTCTGCCAGATATGGAAAGTGGCCTACCGGCCACTGATGCACAGGTTCATCTTGCTGTAACAGAGGACAAACAGAGCATATACAAGGTATTTTAAAGGATTGTCTGCACAACTGACCCCTCATTTTCATGAACAAATCCAAGGAGTAATAAACCTAAGCCACAATCCACTAATTCAAGCAATTTCATTGCATGATGGCTTGTGAATCCAAGAGTGTAAGTTCAATAAATGCAAGAAAAAAACATAAACCTCCTCCGTTTCATGAAAGATCAAGGGAAGCGGTTGACCTTGGAGACTTGGATAATTTTATCACTTGCAAGTATGAAATGGTCAAAGTTCCATGTGTTCAATTAACGTCCGATTGAACACACCAAGACACAATCAAATTCTTATCTTTGCACAATTTTAGTTTTAACTTTTAGTTACTTATTTTAACTTACCAACCATTCTTTAACCAATTAAGTCCATTAGTGAGTTGAGTCCTCTAAAAGGAAAGGAAGTGTCAAACAAGGGGTAGTTTAAGGGAAGAGAGAGGTGTCATGCTGTTGATAATGAACCCCCAAAAGAGGATTAAACCATTAAGTATGGACCTCAATCTCAAGCTTAAACAATCCCAAGATTGAAACAACCCTCAAAGAAAACAAAGAGAGAAGAAATGAGGGAGGTTACAGAGATTATACGTGTTGGAATTAAGTGAGAAAAACACTAAAATAATGCAATCAACTCAAACAAGTGGTGTCTAAAGGCCTAAAACACCAAACTTGTGAGGACTATTACATTACAAGCATGCAAAACAAAGCTCAAACACAACAAACACTTAAAAATAGTCTTAAAACAGGTCTGAAATAGCCCTAAAACATTCTGGAATTAAGCTAACAAAAGCTAGAAAAATAAGCTAAAACATAAAGCATGTTAAGCTAGTAAACAAAACACAAGGAGGGTAGGCTACCCCCTCCACTTTTGGACTTCAAAACATGATTTTAGCCACTGAAATAACTCTAAAATTCAGTATTTAAAAGCTCAAAAAAAGATAGTAAAAGAATGAGAAACACAAGGATAAAAGCCTTGAAAGTAAGGTGTAAAGAAGGGTGAACCACTCCTCAACTTTTATTGGCCTTAAACCACAAGTTTCAGCCCAAAAATATAAAGTTTTCATGACCCAAAAACAGTAAGAAAAGATGGAAAATAAGTGGTGTAGAGATGGTGCAAAAGCAAGAGAAGATATACCTCTTGAAGAGGAATAAACCCTTAAGTCATAATCCACTAATTTCACACTCTCAAGTGTTTTAAGAGCTCAAATTCAAGCTCAAATAACCTCAGTAAGAAGCTCTCTAGGTTTGGTTTAGTGTGTTTAGGCAAAGTCTACGCAAGTTGCAAGAGAGAGAGAGAGAGAGAGAGAGAGAGAGAAAGTTGTAAAGAGAGAGGATATTTTTACTCTTAAAGTTTTTCTAACCTTGAAATATGAGAGATAGATCATGTATATATAGAAAACATGAGCCCTAGGTTGAAAATATCTATTCAAAAACAGCTGGAGCAGTGTGGAAACAGCTGGAGGAAAATATTTGCAAAAAATCTATTTTTGGTCACCAGTGGTCGGCTTGGACACCAGTGGCTGGCAGGTGGATGGCAGGCCAGAAGTGGTGGCCGGTAGGCCAAAAGTGGTGGTCGGCCATCCACAAATGGTGATTGCCAGCTACCTGCCGGCCACAAGAAAAATCTGCTTCTAGGCCCGATTTTAAATGGGCATAACTCCTTCATCCAAACTCCTTTATCCAGACTCCTTTTCAGGTCATTCTTGAGTCAAAATTAAAGCCCCAGAAGTCTACTTTCCAATGGTGGCAACCTTAGATATAAATTATAAGTGTACAAAGAGATATGCCTATGTTAGTGAAGGTTGCTCAGTTTTGGTCTTAATCGGATTGATGCCTAACTTCAAACAGTCATATCTCCCTCATCCGGACTCGGCTTTAGGAGATTCTTGAGTCTAAAATGAATCCCAGGAAGTCCACTTTCCAATGGTGGTGGCCTCACAACTAAAGTCTAAGTGCACAAAAGAATAGGCCTGATTTAGTGAAGGCTGCCCAGTTCTCCCTTATGGTTTCACACCCAACTTATTCCCCAACTAATTTTCTTCCCTCTCCTCCAATTTTCTTCAACTCCAGACCTATAAATAAGAGGTTTAAAAATGTTTTTAAAAGAGTTCACTTCTCTTCCATTTATTTCCACTTTGTCCTTGCTCAATTTACTGAAAAGTGCAACATTTAACGAAATGCGAGCCTCAGAACATCGTAGAAACATTTTCAAAAATATTTTGAAAGAGAGGATTTTAAGGTCTAAAATAGTTTTGGTCCAAAGTGGGGTGTAAGGTTAGGATTTAGAAGCTCTTCTTGCTGAAGAAATAGAACATTTGCATAGCACAACTTTCATCATCGAGTGATCAATTTGCAGCGCCCAAGTCTTATAGGAGGTCAAAAATGGAGTGTCTACAGTTTCCCTTCTTTGACAGAGCTCGATGTCATGAAATGACGTAAGTGAATGTCAAAGCTCAAAGATGACCCATTTTGACAAGGCCGTAAGACTTGGGTAAACAAACAAAATGCAGATGCAATTGATTGAACCTGAGGGTTGCCTACGTATCCCTTTGCAAGGAATCAAACCAGCGTAGTTCAGGGGCAGAATGTAAAATGATACACAATGCAACAAAACAATGTAAATGATATACAATGTAATGAAATAATCAAACCACAAGCAGTGCAAAATCACATAAATACCATAAAGGGATGGAGATGCAAAACCAAACTATGTTTTATATAGAAAAGAAGTGGGCACAACCAAACGATGCCTAACACAGGCTAAGTGCCTACATTCTCAATACTGGCCTCAGCGCAGCATGGATGCTTACCCATAACAGAACTATATTTCAACGTGAAAGGGATGCGAGCACGCGCAAGACTATGTTTTTCGTAGAAAGAGAAAGAGTACAAGTAATTGGGTGGTATGATATAAGTGAGGACTGACCTGCTGGGGAAAGATAATGATCCTAAATGCTGAATGCAACAAGACAAAGTACAATGCAATGGATGAAATGAATAAGGCGCAGGCCGAATCACATCTTGCCTAGAAAAGGCATGGACACAAAACAGACTACGTCTAACACATAAAAGGTGTTGACACCCTCAATACTGGCCTCAACGCAGCATGGATACTGACACATGACAAATCCATGTTTTAACAAGGGAAAGGTACGAACACATGCCAAACTAAGCTTAACATGGAAAGGATGCAGGTGATAAAATGAATAATGCAGTAAATGCATGCGATATATGTTATATGCAATGTAATAGACAGTTAGCTGGGAAGTGAAAGTACCTTTACAGGGGCAATTGAAGATGACTCACCTTATGCTGCTGGTGATCTTCATTTTCTTCTCAGTTTTAAAACTTCCTCCTTCATCTTGCATTTCCAAACCACAGGTACTACTTTTCTCCTTGGCTATGTTCACAACTTTCCTTATTCTCCAACAGGGTGATAGATTATGTTGGTTCAGTATCCAGAATTGAGGCGCATACAAGCTACCTCAACCTATGGGGCTGCCATACAGATTTCAAGCCGATGATACACCCTTGGGTATTTAAACTAGACTTTAGTCTCAGAAATCCCGAACCTTTGCGTTCTAGGCCTCGGCCATTCGAACTCTAGTTTCTACCGTCTTAGTTAATCTCCTAGGAACTTACCGCAAACACAGGCAGGTGGCTATACCAGACCACCAGAAGTCGTTCGGGCACGGAAAACATCAAAGGAATTACATCTTTAGAGGGTTTAAGGTCTCCTAGATCAGTGAGTGCATAAGACAGTGCGGGGGGAAGTGCACAAGACAGCGCTATATAGGTGCACAAGACAGTGTGATGCAAGTGCACAAGACAGTGCGAGTGAGAACGAGTGCACAAGACTGTGCGATGCACAAGATAGTGCGAAATAAGTTTAAAATGCACTAGACAGTGTGATTGAGTTTGAAATGCACCAGACAGCGTGATATAAGTGAAATGCACTAGACAGTGCGATATAAGTGAAATGTACTAGACAGTGCGATTGAGTTGAAATGCACTAGACAGTGTGATATAAGTTAAAATGCACTGGACAGTGCGATATAGGTTGAAATGCACTAGACAGTGCAAAGTATGTTTGAAATGCACTAGATAGCAAGATGTAAGTTAAAATGCACAAAATAGTGCGATGTACGGTGAAATACACTAGGCAGTGCGACAGTGCGATTGAATTGAAATGCACTAGACAGTGTGATGTAAGTTAGAATACACAAATTAATGCACGAAATATATGCGAATGCATAAGACAGTGCGAGTGAGGTGCACAAAACAGTGCGACGCAAGTGGTGCACAAAATAGTGCCATGCACAAGACAATGCAATGGTGGACAAAATAGTGCGATACAAGGTGAATAAGATAGTGTGATATAAAGTGCACGAAATAGTGCGATGCAAGGTGCACAAAATAGTACGATGCAAAGTGAAATGCACAAAATAGTGTGATGCAGGTGAGCGATGCATGGTATGCAAAGGAAAATGAGCAGTATTCAGAGTAATGCGTCACGTATCTTATGAAATGAGTGTAGGGCAACTTGCCACAACTCATTGAAATGCAACACAAAGGGAGGCAACTCGACAAAACTCTGTTAAGTGCAGAACAAAGTTAAGAGCAAGAGCAACTAATCACATAGCTCAACTCAACCAGAGTGTATAAACATGTAAGCATAATCCAAAGCACATGTATTAATCAGTGGGAATATGGCAATCCCAAGAGAGTCTTGAAATGGTTGGAGACAATTTTCGAAAGCTAAATCATATCAAATCAACATGGAGGTAAACTACCCTAATCTAGGGGAAAGTGCTCGAAAAAAGGCTTTAAGTGGGGTGAGAGAAAGGTTGGATTCATGCCCCTTGTTCAGTTGATAACCCGATCAGATATACTGAAAATTGCGCCTAGTGTTCAACCATTGGCCACTATTTCAACATTATGCAAGCACATGTAATGGGGATTATCAGACCCTAGAACAGCTGTCAACTAATCAGACTCATGCTTCTCTTCTGACATATTGAGAACTTACTCCAGTCCCCTCCGAAGCAATGACAGATTCCTCATATACAATTTGCAATGATCATGAATGCGATGCCCCTTGTATGGGCACTCTCAGCTTGTTTATGAATTCCATGCATGGACTTTTTTTGAGTTTGGAGCGAACATTTGTGTATGGAATTTTGACCATGCCACTCTGTTGAAATTTGAGTGACCAACACGCTATGGTGACTTGATAAAGAGTGATTTTGAGCGACAAACACGCTGTGATGACTCGATGAAGAGCGTCATGCTATGGTGACTCGATACAGAATGACAGACAGAGACAAACACCACGCATGACACAACAGAACTCATAATTGACCCAAAAGCATAAAAGGATACAAGATAACTGATCATTCATAGTGCCCTTAGTATTAATTATGCTCCTTTTAAAACTCAATTTTGCAAAAACCCGAGCTTTGATTCTTTTTTGCTTAAGATAGAGATTCTACTAATAAGTTCAAGTATTGAAAATTGCTCCACTTGTTGATTCAAGTTAGTTCTTTCTTACCCAACACAAGTAGATGATATACATAGTAGTCGGTGTAGCTAATGGATTGATGCGAAGCTGATGACGTGAATTGGGCAAGATGATTGAGTTGAGATGGATGAGACGAATATGGTTAAGACCGAACTTCAAGATGAAGTTGCCTACGTATCCCAAGATGGCAATCAGGTCAACGTAGTGCATGGCTAAGCTTCACTCGAGTATTGACACTCTCCTTTTACGTTCTGACTTTTGGGGTTTTTAACCTTGTGAGCTATATTTGTTTAATTTCTCATTTTTCATGCTCTAACTTTTGTCTAGGTCGCCCTTTCGGGTTTTCGACCTAGCGAACCTCTCAAGGATAGCGTTACAACACTTGTGGTAAATTTGATCAATAGTCCTAACACTGGAACTGGCTTCGCCTTGATTTGAGCTTGGTTCTCTATTCTCTAATGTATGTCTTTTTCCTTTCTTTCCCCCCATTTTTAGAGCTGGTTCTTCTCACAATGTGGTTCTTCCTTGCATTGGCTTCCCCGAATTCAGACAGAAGTTCCCTTGCTCACAGTTGATTGGATTTCATTCCAATAGATGTCCCTGGCTTGATGGTTGAGTTCTTTTCTTTCTTTTTTTTTTTCTTTTTTCTTTTTTTCTTCCTTTTGTTTCTTTTGTTTTTTCTTTTTCTCTTTTCTCTTGTTTCTTTTTTCTTTCTTTTTCTTTTTTTGTTTTCTTTCTTTACTTCCTTTCTTTCCCTTTGAAATAATGAAAACACCAGGGGAGAGATTATATGATTTGTGAGTTCTGAAAGCCGTCTTGTACTTGTAGGTCTGAAAGCCGCCTTGTGCTTGCCAAAATTATTACCTAACGGCGAAGAGAATCCCCAGGACAATGTAAAATACCATGCACAAACCTGAACCTATCTTCGCAAGTTTTGCAAAAGAAATAGCTTAACATTTTTGAAATCATGAATGGCTTTGCGCCGATAAATCAGAATTCACTCAAACCATTCGAGGGATCCTTTTCAACATTCGAGCTTATTAACAAAATCTCATTAAAAAAACAAACTATAAGCCTTTTTCTATTTGCAAAAGGTCACACATGCATCACTATAGGCACAATAAAATGATCAGAAACTTGACTTTCACTTTATTATAAAGATGAAGACCTGGGGGTACACGAGAGCGACTCAAAGGAAAAGACTCAACTGACGCAACAACGCAAGAAAAGACAGAAAATAAAACTCATAACAACTATTTGCAGGACATAACTCAAAACAAAACAAGCATTTTTTAGACAAAAGGGGTTTTCTTTTTTTAAGTCCATCTGCAGAATTTCAAAAACAACTTCAAGTAGCCTATGGAAAGGTCCAGACCTGCCTTCAATTTAGCAATACATATCCACACCCAGAAGGATTGATTTCAAACTTTCAAACTGAGTCTCCCAGATTGTATCTCACAATTATGTTGTCCCCATACATCTTCTTGGCTGAAATAATTGCTGTTTCACACCATGCCTTTAATTTAGAAGATCCTTCCCAAGTACTTTTAATAATTACCCTAGCTGAGACTAAGATTCATCATTCTAACCACCAGTGCTGGCATCACTGCTTCATCAAGCTTGAACTCACCAAGATCGAGTAAACTTTTCATTTCTTCAAAGATTTTGTTTCTTTTGCTCAGATCAGAATCAGAAGATTCAGGAATGAACACAATGGGTTTGAGCTTAGTGGCGGGTATGCTGTGTTGGCTAGGGTAATGGTTGGTTGGTGGCAAGCTGTGTATTGGTTTTATGTTATAGAATGGCAATCCATTGCGGTCAGGGAAAGGGTTATTGATAGCTTTGGGATTTTCAGGTAGGATGATGACATTTTTGTCAATCAGGTCTTGAATTTCATGGCGAAGGCGAAAGCAATGGTCAGTGTGGTGATCGTACTACTAATGGAATGTACAATATTAGGTAGAGTTGTGTTTAGATGGGAGAGGGTTAGGGAGAGGTCGAGGATTGAGCGGTTTGAGATACCCTTTCTCCATCAGTACCTTCAATGCACAAGTTAGGCTCATATGGAGATGGGTGAAGGTTTGCTTCGGGGACGAGGAAGCATTAGGTTTAGAAATGTTGGCAAATGGGTCGACAGGTGTTGGTCGAGTATTCCTAGGCTTGGGACTGGGATCAAGATGGGTGTTTCTAGTAAAGCATCCCTTTTCATTGCTTGTCCCTTGATTCAAAATGCTCTCACCCTGGGTGACAAAAGTGTCATCCACAGTTTTTGTAATAACTTCAAGCACTTGTTGCTTGTTCAACCCTTTGACCTTCAAAGTCTTAATAGCCCACCAGAGTTGTGCATCGGGATCAATACTTGTCCCGGCTTTATTCTTGCCACTTGCTTTTGCTTGGCCAAGGAATTGGGTGGTTATATCAAAGCGAGGCCCATTTGTTATTGATCTGTCATCACCCACACTTAAGATAGTTTTGGGTTGGCCCTTTTCAACTGCAACTCGCCCCAAGATTGTGGAGCTTTGTGACGGGATCGAAACCCCAAATCTTAAATCTGCCATTGTTCCTTGAAGGTTTTCAATCATTCCTAACATCTCAGCAGTAATGGTTTGGCACCCTTGGCGTACCTGAACTGGATTGGGTGCATCTATCATGCACAAATCAGTACTTTCTGGAATGAACACCTCAGGCTTGGATAAATGGGCCGATGTGATGTATATGCTGGGGTTGAAGGTAGATGAGAGTATATGGATAAGGTTAAGGTAGGCAGGAGATATTTGGTCATGGATGAGAAGTAGGTTGGTGGTAACATTGGGGTCTTGAGGTGGAGATATTATCTGGTTGTCGACTAGATTTTGAACCTCATAACGAAGGCAGTAGCAACGATCGGTGCCATGACTGCGTTGCTGATGATACATGCAGTACTTGGTGGGGTTATGTCGGTAGGTAGTGGGTCAGGCAGAGGTTGAGGATAAAGGGCTTTGAGATTCCCTATTTACATCAGGACTTTTAGTACGCTGGTTAAGCTCATATAGAGGGGGTGAAAGTTCTGCATTGAGCTCGAACTGGGCTGGCTGTTTGTGGGTTTGTATTGGCAAATGGGTCGACAATTTTAGGAGTGGCGACAATAGTTTGATTTCAGTGGGTTTGGGAATAGTGCTACTAGAAAACACTATCCTTGTTAGTTCACTTGTTCTGGGGATAATCCCTCTATTGAATGCACTCTCAATCTGAACCCCTAATTCATGCAAAGTTATGAAAGTGAATAGTGGAGCAACTATTAACTTCTGCAATATATTAGGTTCAAGATTATGTACCACTATCCGCACTTGATCCCTCTCAGAAGGTCGATCTGTCATTTGTGCTGCCTTTGCTTTCCACCTTGCAACAAATTCCATAAAAGACTCTGTAGGATTCTGGTGGGTTGCTTCAAGCTCTTGAATGGTCATTTCAATTTGGGTATTGTAAGAATACTGATCGACAAATGCCTCAACCAATTCTTCCCAGTTCTGCTTCACTGTATCCTCTAACTTGGCGTACTAAGTGGCCGTTATACCCGACAGGGTTCTTCCATATAGAGAGAGTTTTTGAGGCTTAGTCAGACCCGTCAGTTTCAGAACGTCCAAGAAAAAATGGATATGTACCATAGGATCTCCAGACCCGTCAAAACGGTCAATGTGTGGCATTTTGAATCTGTTTAGGAGTCTTACGGCAGTCTCGGTGTACCTATCTTCAATGTCAAGAATGGAGTTAATTTCCTATGCCTTTTTGAATTGCTTCTCAAGGTTAGCAATTTTTAACGAGATTGGGTGGAGCTCATTAATATCAAGGGGATAAAACCTCTCATCAGGCTACACCGGGGGTTTGAAAACTCGAGCTTGAGCTAACCATTCTTGAGGATTCGGACTTTGCAAATCTTCAGCTAGTAGAGATGGATCAAAGCTCGGCTGGGGGCCCAGGATTGGATGTGTAGTAGATGCCCCAGATGGGCGTTGCGTTTCAGCATTGGTCTCATCCTGCATGGCAATTCCTTGGTTTAACGCCTCTATCATGGCCACAACTTCTTTCGAACTTTGAGCCATCATGGGTCTGCTGAGTTGGATGGGTGTAACCTAAAAACTGACTAACAAGGGTTTCGACCCGGTTATAATTGATGTAGCTGAATTGGATTAGTTTAGACAGGCTTGACTGGATTGGGTGCTTTAGAATTGGTCTTTTGGCATTAGTTAGATCTTTTCTGAGTTGGCCTTTTGGGGGTCAGATGGACTGAGCCCTTGCTGAATAAGTTGTTTTTTTGGGATTAGATGGAATGTGATGGGTTAAGGTAGGTACTGCTCCTTCTCTAGCTCAGACAAACCTGGCATTAAGAAACGAATGCCTCTTATCAGATCATGATACTGGGTATGCCAGTCAAAACAAAGAAAGATATAATTTTGGCCCTGGTTCTGGTTTTGTTGAAAATTCACCCATATCAAACACAAACCCCAGGATTTTGACCCAAATCTGTTTCTGATATGATCCTCAAGTTTGAAAGGAATCGTCTCAATATTAAGACTCTCCGAGGATTGCATCATACATTCCCAAAGAGTTCATATTTTGCACAAAAGCACTCAAAACACCCCTATGAGAGGTTAGGGTTACCTTGTCTTAGTTCCATCAGGAACTAGGGTTCACTATTCAAACAAAGTGGTTTTCACGCAATCCTGTATTTCAGGTAAGTATCCTGTCATAGTTTGGAACAGTCTCTATGGCTTTCGATATGCAACTAGGCTAAATGGTCAAAAGGGTACCTCGGCAAGACTACCTAATACACTTCTCGAACCTAACACTGAAAAGTGAAAGGAGGATCAAACAGTACATCGGTAGTCCAGAACCAAGGGTTGTGTTCTTATCGTGGTAGAGCCCGCGACCGGTCAGCCTTTGGCAAGCTTTTAGGCAAGCCTCAGGCAATTTGTCCAGGAATAGCAGATGCCAAACACAGTGATTTAGGCGCACCAATGCAAATGCAAATGCAAAGAACATATAAGTGTAGATAAAATTTCATATCATGAGTTCGAGTAAAGTTCTCTACTTTCCCTAGCGGAGTCGCTAGAAACTGGAGCTCGATTTTTTCGCGCCCCCTATTAGAAGCTCTACAGTTCGGACTCCCACGGTTCTGAATCTAATTTCACAAGTGCAATGTGAAATCGATAAACACTAAAGAGTCCAAATTCGGCAAATCTTTTGGAAAAATCAATTTTGAATCAAATTATAAAAAATGAACTGTTTTTCCAGATACAGAGTCCCCATCTAAATATTTTATTTTGAAAAAATTTAGGAAACCCATGACTCGTGCCAAAAGCCACTTGTCCGTCATCACCAAGATTGTCTCGGCTCGGGAACTTAGGTACGAGAGGGGAAGGTTATGAATGCATTTGAGCACCCCTGCTCGCCCGATCAAAGATCGGCCTCTACTAATCATGATACGAATCTTATGTACATTATATGCTCTTGTTCCGGTTTATTAGGCTAGCATTACCATGTGATGCGCGCATACAAGATATAGACTAGTTTGCCTGAATTGGAACAATTCAATTTCATGTTTGTTTTTCAAAAAGGGTTTGATTTTGCCACTTGACAAAGTGGGCTTAAAGTTTGGTGAATTTGCCATTTGACAAAGTGGGCATAAACGTACATTTATTGAATCATCCCAATTCAAGCAACAAGCCTTCATCCATAGGCATTCAAGCAGTTTAACAAGTAAGCACTTAGCCTTATGGCAAGCATACTAGTCATGGCAGTCACTTACACTCATGCAAGTATGCTAAAGCACTAAAAACTCACCTAGTACTCCAAGCTAAAAGAAAATAAAGAAGTTAGAAAAATATGCATGATTCCTAAGTATGCAAGATGGCTAATGCAAATAAGCTCGACTACTTAACATGTTATTTGCAACAATTTCATAGCATGCGTTTAAACACATATTCAACGAGGTATTAAAACGACAATGCAATTAGAATTATGAACCAAGCCTCGGTGCATGCAAGACAAATGAATGGATACAAACATGCGATATGCTAATTGAAACGTGATGCTCCTAATCTAACCATCAAAAGTGGATAAATAAAAGGGAGAAAGATGTGGGATTGGAAGACATACATGTTATTACATTATTTCGCTCTCACGAAGGAGAGTCTGAATGAATAAACTAAGCTAACTAGCTAACTAATTAAATCTAAAGATAAAGCTAATTAAGCTAATTATTACAAAACAAATGAAATAAACTAGCTAGGCTACTTAACTAATTATTACAACATTTGAATTAACTAACTAGTTAACTAACTAATTAAATAATTACAACACAAGTGTAATTAAAATAAGTAATTAAACTGAGAAACTAACTACTTCGCCTCGGGAAACGAGGGATGTGTATGCACATGCTCAGATTCCACTCGAAAAGACCACTGTTTTGCTCCGGAATGCCTCTGTTTGCATAGTTGAACATTTCCAGAACAACTTTGTTTCATCTTACCAACACTCTGCTGAGATTGGCATCAGTGGCCAGCCGGCCACTAGTAAAGGTTGCTGGCCACCTGTCGGCCATGGAAAGTGGCCTACTGGCCACTGATGCACAGGTTCATCTTGCTGCAACAGAGGACAAACAAAGCATATACAGGGTATTTTCAAAGATTGTCTGCACAACTCACCCCCCATTTTCATGAACAAATCCAAGGAGTGATGAACCTAAGCCACAATCTACCAATTCAAGCAATTTCATTGCATGATGCCTTGTGAACCCAAGAGTGCAAGTTCAATAAATGCAAGAAAAAAACACAAACCTCATCCCTTTCATGAAAGATTAAGGGAATCGGTTAGCCTTGGAGACTTGGATCATTTCATCACTAGCAAGTATGAAATGGTTCAAGTTCCATGTGTTCAATTAATGTCCGATTGAACACATCAAGACACAATCAAATTCTTATCTTTACACAATTTCAGTTTCAACTTTTAGTTACTCATTTTAACTTACCAACCATTCTTTAACCAATTAAGTCCATTGGTGAGTTGAGTCCTCTAAAAGGAAAGGAAATGTCAAACAAGGGGTAGTTTAAGGGAAAAGAGTGGTGTCATGCTGTTGATAATGAACCCCCAAAAGAGGATTAAACCATTAAGCATAGACCTCAATCTCAAGCTTAAACAATCCCAAGGTTGAAACAACCCTCAAAGCAAACAAAAAGTGAAGAAATGAGGGAGGTTGCAGAGATTATGCCTGCTGGAATTAAGTGAGAAAAACACTAAAACAATGCAATCAACTCAAACAAGTGGTGTCTAAAGGCCTAAAACACCAAGTTTGTAAGGACTATTACACTACAAACATGCAAAACAAAGCTCAAACACAACAAACACTTAAAAACAGTCTTAAAACAGGTCTGAAACAGCCCTAAAACATGCTGAAACTAAGCTAACAGAAGCTAGAAAAATAAGCTAAAACATAGAGCATGTTAAGCTAGTAAACAAAACACAAAGAGGGGAGGCTACCCCCTCCATTTTTGGATTTCAAAACATGATTTTAGTCACCGAAATAACTCTTAAATTCAGTACTTAAAAGCTCAAAAAAAGATAGTAAAATGATGGGAAACACAAGGATAAAGGCCTTGAAAGTAAGGTGTAAAGAAGGGCGAACCACCCCTCAACCTTTATTGGCCTTAAACCACAAGTTTCAGCCCAAAAATATACAACCCATAAAGTTTTCACAGCCCAAAAATAGTAAGAAAAGATGGAAAATAAGTGGTGCAGAGATGGTGCAAAAGCAAGAGAAGATATACTTCTTGAAGAGAAATGTACCCTTAAGTCATAATCCATTAATTTCACACTCTCAAGTATTTCAAGAGCTCAAATTCAAGCTCAAAAAATCTCAGCAAGAAGCTCTCTAGGTTTGGTTTAGAGTGCTTGGGCAAAGTCTATGCAAGCTACAAGAGAGAGAGAGAATTGTAGAGAGAGAAAATTGTAGAGAGAGAGAGGATATTTTTGCTCTCAAAGTTTTCTAACCTTGAAATAGAGAGATAGGTCATGTATATATAGAAAACATGAGCCTTAGGTCGAAAATATCTATTCAAAAATAGTTGGAGCAGTGTGGAAACAGTCGGAGGAAAATATTTGCAAAAATCTATTTTTGGTCACCATTGGCCGGCTTGGACACCAATGGCCGGTAGGTGGCCGGCAGGCCAGAAGTAGTGGCTGGCAGGCCAAAAGTGGTGGTCGGCCGTCCACAAATGGTGATTACTGGCTACCTGCCGGCTACAAGAAAATTCTGATTCCATGCCCGACTTCCAATAGACATAACTCCTTCATCCAGATTCCTTTTTAGGTCATTCTTGAGTCAAAATTGAAGCCCCAGAAGTCTACTTTTCAATGGTGGAAGCCTTATATATATTATAAGTGTACAAAGAGATATTCCTATTTTAGTGAAGGTTTCTCAGTTTTGGTCTTAATGGGATTGGTGCCTAACTTCAAACAACCATATATCCCTTATCCGGAATCGGCTTTAGGAGATTCTTGAGTTTAAAATGAAGCCCAGGAAGTCCACTTTCCAATGGTGGTGGCCTCACAACTAAAGTCCAAGTGCACAAAAGGTAGGCTTGATTTAGTGAAGGCTGCATAGTTCTCCCTTACGGTTTCACACCCAACTTCTTCCCCAACTAGTTTTCTTCCCTCTCCTCCAATTTTCTTTAACTCTAAACCTATAAATAAGAGTTTTAAAAAGATTTTTCGAAGAGTTCACCTCTCTTCCATTTATTTCTACTTTGTCCTTACTCGGTTTACCGAAAAATACAACATTTAACGAAATGCGAGCCTCGGAGCACCGTAGAAACATTTTTAAAAATATTTTGAAAGAGAGAATTTTAAGGTCTAAAATAGTTTTGGTCCAAAATGGGGTGTAAGGTTGGGATTTAGAAGCTCTTCTTGCTGAAAAAATTGAACATTTGCACAACACAACTTTCATCATCGAGTGATCAATCAGTGGCGCCCAAGTCTTATGGGCGGTCAAAAATGGGGTGTCTACACCATGGAATCCAAGTTTAATTAAGGAGAATTCAAGTTTAATTGGTGGCTTTATGGAGTAAGTTGAAACAAAATATATGTATGAACAAGATAAGCAAGAAAGTGTAATAATTAGTTTAAGAACATGACATGCATGACATATTTCATGGAAATTTCCTTCATATATTAGAGTTCTTGCATGGTTCATGAAAATTGGAGAGAAAACTTCCATGATATTGAAGTTTGAATTCATAGTATACATGTTTTATAATTTCCCATTTTAATTGAAGTTTTGATCCTTCAATTGACAAAATTAAGTTCATAATGTTTTTACATGCATGGCTTCATTCTTGCTCATACAATTGAAATCTTGTTTAGTTCCTCAAATTTGAGAGAAAATCTCATGGATTTTGATTATGGAACTCACGATTGTATGGTTTATGATTTTAGATATTAAATTCAAGATTTGACCTTTTGCATAGAAATTGAGTTTCAATTTAAAGTTATGATTTATTTAAAGTTATAAATGCTTAAATCAAGTTGTTTTTATGGATTTTGGGCCTCGAAATACATGGGAATGGAGTTGGTTTTTGAAAAAATTGAGTTCCAATTCAAAGCAAATTTTCGGATTGAACAAACCTAGAACCGCACGTGTGGCTTGGAGTCCCGCACGTGCGGCCAAGGTCCCCACACGTGCGATTTTCAGGATGGTCCTGGTTTTGTTTTCGCTCCATTTTTCTACCTTCCAGGCCTCTGTTTACATGGTTTTAAAGTGTTTTTCATTGCATTCGCATCTCATGAACACGAATGAAATAAAGAACAAAATGTTAGAACTGAACGAGTGGACAACAAATAGAACCGATTGATTGAATGAACTATGTATTGAGTTATTGTTTTTGAATTTGTTTGTTTAGGTCAGATGCCGCATCTTTAGTGCATTTTAGCACGTGTTTCAAGGAGTTCATTGTGAGTAACAATGTTGTAAAGTTACGTTCAATTATAATTATTTTCTGAATGATTAACTATATTGCTTTCTGCAATGATATTGTTTACTGAATGAATGTTTGTCTTAATTTATGAACTGTACTCGTGGCATCCATAGCAACTAACTATTACTGCTACTGCTACTGTTATTGTTACTGCTATTGCTGCAGAGATCTCTGTTAGTTCCAATTTTTAAAACTACTGTTTACTGTTTGATGGCCATCAATTTACTGTTCGGTCTTCTAAGACCTACTGTACTATTTTGCTATTGGACGTATCACATATGATTGTTATGATTACTATATGACAGATATGATATGAAATATGAGATATTGATCGAACAAATGATCTACTGATGCAATTGACTGTTTTAAATATTGAAAGGACATTCATTCTTAACCCTTTTACACATTTGTAATTCACTGGGCATTAGCTCACAGTTTAATATATATATGTAGGTGGTCAGGCACCGGGGCAAAGTTAGCGACATCGACCTGAATCTATTTTGTCAAGCCAACCTATTGTGCCTCACCGCGAGGTTCCGAACCATTATTGTCAAGGCTTTTTTGGGTGATCTATTTCCACCATTTTTGAATGTTATATAAAATCAAGTGAATGTTGTATCATTTGTTTGGGCTTTGGAATTTAATTCCCTAACATGTTTTTTATTTAGTACTTAAATGTGTTTTGGACTTATATGAATGTTGGTATATGCATTTAAGTTGTTTGTTCATTTAAGTCCTTACAGCTCTTTGGACAAGATGGTTTAATATTTACAGGTTTCCGCCGGCCCCTCTTACTATATAATTGTTATTATTGTTAAACAGGCCTTTGGTAATCACAGATTACTAGCCAGTTACAATGCTAAACCTTTAGGGGTGGGTTTAGGTCATGGCACACCCAAAACAAGGTAACGCATATTTGACTATTCAACTTTCCATTTCACGAAATCGAAAAAGACGTCAATTCTCCATTCACTCATAAATGGCTTTGACGATCCATCTTCACCATGTGTGACTTGTCATGCAGCAAGGAACACGTCACCACTTGGACCCACCTCAGATTACGTGTGGGCCCTACTTAAATGTGGGCTCAAAGATGGCCCAAAATAAGCCTATAAAACCAAAATTTCCAACATGATCAAGATTTAACTGATGCATTGTAAGACTTACATTTAAAATGAATATAAACTTGTCACGACCCAAACTCGCCCTATAAATTTAGCGTCATAACCGGCCAGTAATCTTGGGATTACCAAAGGCCTCTGAACAAATTAAACAAAATATAGGGGCTAACAGAAACAAATACAAACATATAATATCCATAGAGTTATGCAGACATACATGGAACTAAAAATTTAAAAACTTATATTTACATATATATAATGTCATCAGAATGTCAACCTTATGTCATTATATATACAGGTAAACCAAAAGCTTGTCCAAACAAACAAAAGAAAATAACTTAAACTTGCATCATGCCCATAAAACTCGACCACATAACATTTTGGAACCTCCACGGGAGGCATACTGGTTGGCTGACTCAAACAGATCTCCAGGCAATCCTCACTGAGCTTGGTCCCATGCCTGATCACCTGCATACATAAACAATACAGTGAGCTGGAGCTCAGTGAATATCAACAGAGCAAAGGGTTTATGAATGATGTCCATCACAGATTCAAAAATCAGAGTTCATATAAAAAACAAATTTAGATTCACATACTTATAGAGATTTCATAAGCAGTTATATGTGGTACATCTATTAACTATCAGATCAGATTGGTCATAGACCCATATGTATAATCGGTACCGATGACCTTAAAGGTCAACATCTATGTGCACATATAACCATGGTATTGTTACCCCCAGACGAGGGCCACGTGAACATAGGTCTTGGTATTGTTACCCTTGGGTAAGGGCCACATGAACATAGACCACGGTATTGTTACCCTCGGGCAAGGGCCACGTGTATATTGGTCATGGTATTATTACCCCCGAGAGAGGGCCACATGAACTAAGGATGCCACAATTACATTTCAGAAAACTGAACATTCATTCATGATTCACAAAATAACATTTTAAAAAATAGAGCTTATCATATCAGTTAGTGTTAGTAATGGGCGCCCATGTGGCATGACCATTTGAATTTAAATTTGAATCTTATCCAAATAGGTTTTGAAATTGAATTCAAACCTATTTAGGATAACCACTCAGGATACAGATATTATCTCCATTACTGATATGGATAGATAATAATAACATATTATATATCTGGTATATGGGTTATGGGTGATTATGAGAGAAACAACGTATGATCTGAGTTTTACCCATATACTGACTCTCTCCCAAAAACAACGATCAAGTCATTTGCACTGTGATTTGTGTGGGTGATATTCAATCTGTGATATCACTTCACTGCTGGGTTGGTTTATCAGACCCTGGAAGCACGTGATTTATCCACGAGGTTCTATCATCAAAAAGGTATGATCTAAACATTTTATCCGCTGCATGTTTTATACTTTGATTTACATTGGTATCAGAGCCATTGATGGATATTTTCGTGTTTCCTTTAATCATGTGTATATTTTTACATGTGTATGTTTACATTATATACATGAATGTTTGTAAAGGAGAAAAAAATCTACTTTGATTAGATTAAGAGTATAAATATTTTTTTTATGTTCATTAATGTCTTTTTTCATACCATAAACGGTTTTATTTTGAAAAAAGAGTCCGGTAGTACAAAAATCAGACCAGAAAACACCCTGGAAGGCGGTGCGTGGTATGCACGCGCCACCTGACGCCGTGAGCCGCAGCCACGCGCTTCCACGCGCTGCCACGCGCCCACACGCGCCAGATGCCCTACAGACGCACCTGCATGCGCCATCACGCGTGCGTCAGCGGCGCTGTCCACGCGCACGCCGTCCGCGCCTTGCACGCGCGCGGCGTACTGGAGCCGAGCGCCGAGCCCGTTTGAGCTGTGCGTCGAGCCGCACCCAGCCGCGGGCCGAGCCGCGCGCCGAGCCGCGCCAAGCCGTTCCTTGAGTCGACTCGCGCCGAGTTGCGCTGAGCGGCGACGAGCCGAGGCGAGCCGTTTTTCTCGCCTGGCTTGGCTCTAAGGCTCTGTTTGTTTGTTTTTAATTCTGAATTGCGTTAATTGGCCATAATTTATTCGTTATTGCTTTGTTTTAAGCATGGTTGGTACTGTTAGACTCAGAATTAATTTTTCTATATTTTGTAAAATTTTCTTTACGAAAATAAAAAATATTTTTTCTGTGTTAATAATTCATTTTTTATGTTTTAAAATGATTCTGGTATTGCATAAATAATTTTCTGGGGTTGAAATTTTTATTGTGGACTTCTGAAATGTTTTACTATCTACTGGTAATATTGTCTCAGTTTATCAGTTTCTGGATTTTTTTATTTCTATTTTTATGTGTGTTTATTAGTTATTTAAAATTCCAGAATATTTCAGAAAAATTATAGAAAATTTCAAAATGATGTACACTTTAATTATGGCATAATTTGAATATTTAATACAGTATATTATTATTTTTTTTAGAATTTCTAATATGTTGTAATTAGAAAAGCATGATTAGTTATTTATTTATTTATTTGAATTCCATTATTAAATGAATATAGCATGAGTTATTTGTAAATTTACATTAAGATGCTATTGTATGGAATTTATCATGCTTTGTATATGCCATAGTTAGTGGGAGGTTATTCGGTTGAGAGAAATCTTTGTAGATTAACTCCCGAAAACCAATATTTTGTGCATAAATTAAACTAAATTTTGGATAATTGTCACTTGTGGCGCAAGAGATGATTACAAGCATAGCGGATTTTCAATCTTGCGACTTGTGTAATATTGTCACTATTTAATTTAGATTTTTGCGGCAAAATTATATTATGCTAATCAAATTAATCCCAATGCGAATTTCTCTCTAAATTGATTTAGCTTATGGAAGTTAATTTGGTTGACCTAGACTTAGTAGAGATGTTCAAATGTGAACAAACTAATCCCATTCTTTAGATGAGCAAAAGTCTTGGAGACTTTAGGTCAAACCTTAATTGAGCCAAAGTAAGGAAACATGACTCAAAGTCGCCGTGGTTTTGTTGCCTTGTTTGGCACAATAAAAACTAATGTGTGCGCTATGGTTAGCAGCATACTACGTAGTTTTTGGTTGGCGAGTTTTGGAGTTATGAAATTAGTAAGCCCTCAATAGATCAGTATTTGATCTTGACTAATGAACTGAGCGGATTGACTTTGTAATTTGATTTGTAAATAATGTTACATCATTGGATGAAGTAACATTCAAGAGTCACGTCATCCAAGAAATGTGAGCTTAAATAAATTAGTCATTAAGTGTAAGACGAGTAGCCAGTATGAGCAGTGTTTTGCTCTCTACCCAATTATTGGGAGTGGATTGAGTGAAATTTCATGCACTATAATAGTGTGCGTAGAAATATCACGTGAAGTGAAAAGATTAGCGCTTAGAAGCTGCAAAATCTATTAACACTAAGTGAAAAGATTAGCGCTTAGTGGCTGCAAAATCTATTAGCATTGCCAACTTGTCTAAGTTTGGACACTTACTGTTTCCACACTTGAGTGTAAGACATGGATGAGGTGCTTCTTTGTGTGATTCCTTTACTAGGCTAATGTTTTAACATTTACCACTAAGCGCAAACGTTGCAGCATAGTAATGAAAATGTCAAGGCCGACAAGGTTGTTATGACTCTAAGAATTTGACGCATCGCTTGTGAGAGCATTGTGTTGAAATTAGACTCTTTAGCCTCATTCGCGCTTAAGTTACTTCAGGAGCTGCCGTAGGTGATAGCTTATTCTCTCCTTCTTGTGGATAGTAGAATTAATTGCAAGTAACTATGAAGCGAGAAATAGATATGGCAAGAGGAGTATCGTCATCTTTCAATTATATGTATTAAAGTGTATGGAGAATAAAATTGACTTGAAGGTGTAGGGGATTAGCACTTACTAGTTAAATTTGCGACTTAGGCGCAGTTGATATCTCCATGACATCCTTTTATGATCTAGTGAATATGAATTAGTCCTGAGTCATTACCTAGTTGGGCCTAAACCTTTTAAAGTTATCTTCGAGAACTCATACATTAAGATGATTGGAATTAGTTTATGACATTGGTCATGAACCGGTGGCTTATTATACTTAATCACATTAATGAGATGATGACATGATGGTTTGAGTAGGCCTTCTCGGGCCCACTCGCTTATGACATCCTGCTCTCATGTAAATGTGTAACTTTGTTCGCAATGGGTGCGCACAAGTAAGTAGGAAAGCCGTACAAGGTCATTTGATTTGGCGCATTTAGTCCATTATAATATTTGTGACTAGATATGTGTAAGGGTATGATAGCTAAGCCTCAATCTCGACACATTTATAGATCACGATACGCATCTGAGTCAAGACTATTTGATCTCCCATAAGTCAAAAGTTTTGAGATGATTTTTGACATTGCACATATGAGGTTGAGATCAATTAGATAACAGCATTCATGCTTTTAGTTTTGACCAAGGTGGCGAGTATCTATTTGAGTTATTTTTAGAAAACTCTGTGAAGAGAGATGGATGCTTAGAAAATTGATTATTCCTAGTACTCAACAACACAATGGTGTAGTAGAGATAAGGAATTAAATATTGTTAATGTTAGGTGGATAATGGCGCAAAATGTTTCCCAATTGGGAATTGCACTAGTTTGTTGCCTATATCCCTAACTAAGTGCCCTCCATATCAGATTTTACACTCCATTTTGAGTAAGAGGTTAGCAGAGAGCTATCTATGGGCGATCTGTAACCGTTAAGTAGCTTATCTTTATGTTACTTCTCATAAGATTGTGAAGTTAAGACCTAGGGTTCTATAGCGCATCATTGTGTGCTGTCTTGTAAACACAAAGGGTTGTGTGGCGCATTATTGTATGCGGTCATGCAAACCCTCCGGGTCATGTGCATATAGGTAAGCAGCTTTGTGGTAGTGTAACTAAGTCACATAAAGTTTTATTAGTAAAGGTGACGTGAATAGAGTTTTCGGAACTCTATAAGATGGAGAATTCCAAGCATAGCGCTCTATGTAGCCTAGTTGAGAATGGAAAGAAATTTCTAATATCCTAGGGACAGTGGGAGCGATGTGCCTACTAATGGATTACTCCATTAGAGAAGAATACTCTACATTCTTAGTTGCGTGGTAGCGAATGTGAAAATTTTCCACATCATCACTGGGTGATTAAGAGGGAAACATTCATGATTGCTTCGCAAGATAATAAAGAGCCTAGGATAATGCCCAAGGCTCTAGTCCCCTATTTTTAGAAAGTGGATCAATGTTGTGCAGTTTAAGACAAAGTCTTTGAGGATTAACCTTTTTATAATTTGGTTGACTTTCCATTATGACGCAAAAAGTTGTGCGTAATTTGGATAATCATTGTTAAGGCATAAGGCTCGCTAGATACCGAAAAGTCGCACCATTGAGGAAAGTGTAGACCATGAGAAGACTTCCTCCTGGGGAGTGAGGTTATTTTGACTTAGGCTATGATTGACATAAGTTCGGAACATTGATTTGTGGACATTGTGACCCAACTTCTCGTTGGAGAATTGGATAAGTAGATCCGTAGGGATTTATCTTCTGTTTTTTTATGGTGAAAAGTTAGGTACGCAAAAAGGTTGCTAGTTCCAATAAATCTTTTACAGCCTAAAACAGTTTTCCAAATAGTGGTTCTTAGATTTCGTCAAGCCATGATAGGCCAACGATGATCGATGAAGACCACTGAGGCATGATCAATAGTCCAAAAAGAAGTTTTTCCTTACTTAGTCATTATGAGCCAGGAATTTATAAGGTTGTCGCCACCTAGGGTGGGTAGTCCTCTATTTTAGATATGATGGACATGGGTGATGTAATTTATATGCTCGGATGTACGATCCTTAGGGATTTCTTTGGAAGAATTCATGTTTTGTCTTCGATGACTTACATAAGGAATATCCTAGAACGATTCTAGATGCAAAATTACAAACTTATTGACTTACCTATCAGTAAAAGCCAGAGCCTTAGCTATTAAGTGAATCCTCAGATTGTCTTTGGGAGAAACAGATGACCTATATTCCTTGATCTTTTCTTTGTTGTGGAAGCCTAAAGTACGCTATGTGGGCGTATTCGGCATGATAAGTGTTATCTTTGGTAAATGGTCAACTGAGTTGTTTAGACATTGACCTTGCTCATTAGACTGTGGATAAAATGCTTTATTAGAAGCATATTAATTTGCTCCTTGTAAGATTCAATGCGCTAGTTGGGCGCATCTGCGCTAGTTGGGCGCATTAAGAATGAACGCAAATTGGTCACCAAAAAATATCTTTAGAGAGGTTATTGCGCAAGAGGTAGTGATCTTAAATCATTTCATGTGAGGCGCACATGGTGGATTCCGTTGTATATACTTATCGCAAGAGGTGCTGATAAGGCTTATGTTTGGAATCTATAATTGCGCAAGCTGTGGTCAATTTTTTTTTTAAAATCGATCACTTATTTTGAGATGATGGGATGTTGACACTATTATGGTTTGTGTCATAATGATTAACAGATAATGATGTCAGCAGGCAAGATTGGTTCACTCACACGAGCAATCGCCCTTGGCGCTTGGGAGCAAGCAAGGATGAGACTGGCGGTTTATTTTTATTTGGAGCCAAGAGAGGCTTAAATCATCCACTATGTATGTCGCCTTGGTTATAACCAAGATGAGGTCGTGTTAAGGACCAAACATGGATGTTAGTACCCACTTTCCATGTTGTGCCTGTTATGATTAGCCAGACGCGAGATCTCATTTGGCGCCTAGAAGGCGAGCAAATAGAGAATTCGGGTTAGGCGCTAGAAAGTGACTAGAATAATATCTGTACGGTGTATCAAGTATGACGTCACTCTTTATGGAAGAGTTACTCCACCGTAGCATGTATTCATACTATATGTGCTTAGCGACCGAGTAATAAGGTAAGAGAATGGATCCCTGCTTCCTCACCGTGTGAGTCTTACGTGTCATTATTGATATGACTTCACTATGTATCCTTTTGTGACTTTTGACTATGTCATAAGGTAAGGGATTGATGTTCTGCTACTTTGGTATGTTGCCTGCGGCCATGTATGATTCGGCCTTAAGGGACATCACTGGGAAAGCGGTCAATCCTAAACTAAATGGCATGAGGGCAAAGGGAAGATCATCTAGTATTACACCACCGTTGTATATTCACTGCCGACAACTCACATCGCTCTGTATAAAAAGCGAATTGAGTGTGGATATATTGCAAGAATTGAGAGGGTCAAACATGCTCTTTTTGAGGGATTAGAGATGTTTTTTGGACCGGTGTAATTAGATGGGTCTGGGGTATATGAGATACTATTTCTATTCTTTTTGGGTTGATGTCTCTATGCTGGCTCATTTTGAGTTTCTAGTATAGAGCTCCCACATGCAGGTGTTCTCAGCAGTCGCACGGTGCAGTGGCTAGTATGAGATTGTTTATTTTTGGGAGATTGAGATAGAGATGTGGCAGTGTCATGCCAACTCATGTGCGAGTGGGAGATGTTAGTAATGGGCGCCCATGTGGCATGACCATTTGAATTTAAATTTGAATCTTATCCAAATAGGTTTTGAAATTGAATTCAAACCTATTTAGGATAACCACTTAGGATACAGATATTATCTCCATTACTGATATGGATAGATAATAATAACATATTATATATCTGGTATATGGGTTATGGGTGATTATGAGAGAAACAACGTATGATCTGAGTTTTACCCATATACTGACTTTCTCCCAAAAACAACAATCAAGTCATTTGCACTGTGATTTGTGTGGGTGATATTCAATCTGTGATATTACTTCACTGCTGGGTTGGTTTATCAGACCCTGGAAGCACGTGATTTATCCACGAGGTTCTATCATCAAAAAGGTATGATCTAAACATTTTATCCGCTGCATGTTTTATACTTTGATTTACAGTTAGAAAATACTTATAATCAAACATAACTTTACAGAGTTGTTACTTACAGATAGCTCTAGTAGCAGAACATGTCACATGAACAGAACAGATTGATCAGGCGGGCAACAACATATGACCTACACAAACACCTAACGGGTACACATTGAAACACACGCTCGAAAAATACTTAACTCATTTCTTTTCTATTTTGGTGTGTTTCTAATCCTTATCCTCATTATTATGTTTTAATTCAGGCTTAAGAAAGCTTAAGATGCAATGAGGATGCCAAAATGTAATTTGAAACACTGAGTCAAATTTGCTGAAAACAAGGTATTTGCTCGAGTGTAACTTTGGTCACTCGAGCGGTCTGTAAAACTCTGCAATAGTACTGGTTGCTTGATTTTTTATGCCCGACGGTCGCTCGAGCCAAAGACTGAATAAATGTAGGTTCGCTCAAGCGCACACTTTGTCGCTTGAGCCATAATGTAATTGTCTGGAAAATTTCTAGGAGCTCGAATTTTAAGCTCGAGCTCAACTTCATACACTCGAGCTAAGATTCAAAAATAAGGGTGGTCGCTCAAGCGCAACTTGTTTCGCTCGAGCTAACCTCCAAACTCTGCAAAACTACTGGGAGCTCGTATTCTTCGCTCGAGCGCAAACTCCATCGCTCGAGTGAAGCCTACGAATTTTGAAATTTCCAGATTGCACTCCCAGCTTCAAAACTTGATTTCAAAGCACCAAAACGCATCCTTTTGGGCCAAAACTTGATAAAACATTTGTAAACTCATAGGACTTCATGAATTGAAGACCGTTTCGCCAAAATCAAGCCAAAAAACAAGTGAATTATTCAAAAGCAAACTTGACATTTTGAAAACATAACATGCAAGTAATGACTTGAAATTTTAGCTTCCAAAACATGCACAAATGGAATGTTTAAGTACAAAACCACAATGAGCTCTCATAATATAACAAAAATAAGCTCTTGCTTGTAAGAATTTGTTGAAATCAAAACTCAAAATCCATAAATTATGCATGCATGTATGTTATGATCTTCTTTCCTACTTCATTAGCTTAATTCTTACATTTCCTAGCTTAACTCTCTTGAATTCATGCATTAACCAACTCAATTACAAGACTAAAGGCTTAAATTCTTACCTTAGGTGCTCAATTGTATTCTAGATGTTTAATTGATTGAGTTTCCAAGTCAAATTCTTCAACTTCCTCTAATTCTCCTCAAGCTTGAATTTAACCTACCCCTCTCTCTCTCTCTCTCTCTGTATATATATATATATATACTAGCGTATGCTCATGATGCCTGAAGGCACGGTGTAAATAATGTTGTGATCAAAATACAGTTGTAATTCATACGTATCATATTAAAATTTATTATGAAGTCTGTAATTTTTTTGACAAAAATATTGAAAAAATATAAAGAAATACTATTCTTTTTAAAAAATTATAACAATTTTGCTTGTATCATAATTTTTATAAAACTCAAATAAAATAATAACGAAATAACCCAAAACTCCGGTAATGCGGCTCATAGAGAAGCATCGGAATACTCCCATTGCCGGTAAACAAATAATTATTCTGTTGTTTATACCCATTGATATATATAATACTACCAAATAAATAATTATTATGTTGTTTAAGAATTTCAATTTAGTAGTTTGTCCAACAAACAATAAAACCTAAATAAATTAAGATTTTAAAAATAAAAATAATAATAAATACAATATTTTGATTTCCCAAAAGTCGTGAAATTTTTTGACGTCTTCCTGGTTGGTGGTGGGTCACCCAAAGCTCTTTCTTTTTATTTTCATTTTTATTTTATTTTATTTTATTTATTATTTTAGACTTCATTCTCTATCGCTTTTCCTGCTTGCTTTTTCCATCCAACCAATCACATTCCGCCTGCATGGTCATCGTTTTGATGAAATAATTTGAAGCTTACAACAACTTGAAAGTGCTCAAAAAGTTTAATTATCCTTGGCAAACGACCATAATTTATCTGTTAATAGATTCTAGCACCTTTAGATTTTAACACCTTGAAACTACTGATTTATCTGGTAATAGATTCTAACACCTTCAGATTTTAACACCTTCAAACTATTAATCTATCTGGTAATAGATTCTAACCAAGCAAGTCCCCAGGGTTGGTTTGGAGTTTTAAAAATGTATATCCGTATCTAAATTAATTACAAGATTAAAATATAATTAAATTTAAAAGTATTGATTTAAAATGTAATTTATCAAATTTATTGACTTTGAAATGAATTTTGTAAAAGTACCCAAACATAAATAGACCCCAATAAAATTAAAGTAAAAATTGAAAAATATAATTTATTATAAGAATTTGAAGTCAAAATTCTATTAATAAAAAAACTCTTGTTTTCAGCTTTTAAACAAATCACACCACTCCCATTATTTCTTCTCTTTCTCAAAATTCACTTTTATGATATTTTTTTAAGATAATCCAATTTGAACCTAATTTAAATTTTGAGTTCAAATTTATCTACACACACACAAAAAAAAAAAACATTTTCTACATAAACATAACTCAAACTCAATTTAAACTCAATTTTCATACAAATTTAAATTCACCATTTTTTTTAACAGAGCTCAATTTAAACTCCATTTAAATTTTGAGTTTAAATTTATCCACAAAAAAAAAAACCAACATTTTCTACAAACATTTTCCAAAAAGAGTGGATTTGAAAAAAAAAAAAAAAAAAAAAAAAATTAAACCCACTTTCTAGTGGGTTTGAAAACCAACTTTTGCAGTGGATTTGAAAACCAACATTTTCTAGTGTATGCTCGTGTCTAAAGGCACGGAGGAAATTATATTGAGTTTAATCTTCCCCTATCTAATCTTTTATGTAGTACATGAAAAATTTATTCACAAAATAATTTTGGAGAAAATTGTTCCTTTCTTATAGCATCACTATTATTCTTAAAGTTATCAATCTTTCTTGTTCTAATTGAAGAGGTTGGTCTCATTTGAACTTAGGCTAAAATTAGAAAATAATATAATCTCTGTGATTGCAATATTAACAAACCATCTCTAATGTTTAAAAAGAAAAGGCATGGAAAGAAAAATCATACACTGCCGTTCACCCCCATTGTGCAAAATTGAAGTGTATCAAAGCCCAAAGTTTAGCAGGAAAAATGTCTTAGTTAGTTAAGTAAAATGTATGATTAGCAAACTCATGAACATATTACACTTAAGTTTCAGTGAGATTACAGTATTAGTTAGTTACAACACACATTTCACTTTTCTAAGCTCTCAGACTCTTCATATTACACTTCTCTCTTGCTAAAGCTTAATTATAAACCAATCACAGAGAAACAGAAAAATAGAAAGTAAAAAAAAAAAAAAGACAGATGATTAGATGAGTAGTCTTAATTCCAGTCTAGACGATTCCAATATTAGATAACTATCTGTTGGACTGAGGCCATGGTCCAAATAATGTTTAAGAGAACTCAGAAATATAGACAGATGAGCAGTAGTTGGACATTCTAGCATTAAAAAATCCTTGTGTTCATCAATAGTGCAGAACAATGATTCAACCTAACCAATACAGGTTTAAATTATGCATGACATTTACTTCCAGGCCAACAGTGAATAAATTATCCCAAAATGATAGTAATTTGTTGTTATGTTAGATATAAGCTAGCCGTTCATACCATGTGGAGGAGCACCCATGTCTAAAGCCTCCAAAAGATAGCCAAATTTTGCTTCAGCCTATAGACAAAACAAAGCCCATTTTACATTTGGGTCAATAGTTTCTAGATTTAACATCCGACTATTCCTTTCCTTGGGGGCAATAAGTATTAACACATTAATCTAAGGAAATTCAAAAGTTCCAAGTGGTGTCCAATTGGAACTCACCTTTAAATGGTAAATATATGTGGTTGTATCTATCATTTCAAAAATATTTTAACTAAAAAGAAAATAAAAATCAGAAAATAGTGTGCAAACAACAGTGATCTACCCAAAACTTGCGAGGAACTATTTTCCAAAGTGCCAGCATCACATGTGTTTCAATTCAATGTAGTGTGCACACCACAGTGATCTAATATCTTGAAGAATTGGTCCATGCATGAAAATATATTGATGATTGTTAGTAGTACAATGAAAATTTTGGCCCATAGAAGTATGAAAACCATGATAATATTAATATCAGGTAATTCAAAAGATCTACGTACAAGAGGATACTTTCTTCAATTTGGTACTTACATATTGCAGGTAATTCATGGGAATATAAAAATAATTTACAACGTAAGAGATAAAACACAACCCTAGTAATTAATAATTGAGCAACCCAACCAGTATTCGTTAAGTGTCTCCTCACCTATTCAGGAGAAATGCCAACAAATTCCAAAACATTTTCTTGAATCTCATGCTTATAAATTCTCAAGCTTCCTCCACCAATCTGATAGCACCACAGCAATTAAGTATTGCACCTTTGAATTTCACATGTTAAGTATTGGCAAAAGATCAATTTTGCAACTAACAGAGAATAAAGTACATATTTATATACCTCAACTTCGTTGTAAACCATGTCATAAGTGAAGGCACAGGCAGAGGACAGATCCTTCATATCTTCAGGGTTTGAGGCAGTGAAAAGGTGATGCAAGGCCTGCAACGGAACAAAATTACCATGATCTTAACAATTATAAACCATTTGAAGAAGCAATTTGTCTCCCACTATTTCACTTTTTGCCTCCCTTTATCTCTACTCCCCCTCATCCTACACCCATAGACCCTATCTATTTTTTAATTTATGTAACAAATATTTTTTGCACCCAAATAGATGTGGCATCCACCTAGGAAACTGCTATATATCAAAAAAATGTTTAACAGAGACACATCCATATAGAGGGAAAAGAGAGATTTATTTACCTAGAAAAAGGTTCTTTATTTGATAACCTTTCACAACCACTCCAAGCACAACAAATTAAAATAGTTTACACTAAAGTAAAATTCAATAATTTCATGGCTTTTCATAGAAACCCATATAAACATAAACCAGAGTAGATACTCATAGAAACCAATATAAGAGAGAGACAGAGAAAAAACATACCATTTGTTGGATGTCAAGAGTAGATGGTGGTCTCTGCTCACAAACTCATTTCATGGAGAATATCTATATTTATATATTTATATACATTTATTTGAATATATATGAAATCTAGTATATGCTAGAGAGACAGAGAGAGTAAACTCACGGAGATGAGTGGAAAGTGCCAAAGCCGGAAATCAAAACCCATCAAATCTGCAGAGAGAGTAAACTCTAGTATATGAATTTCTACGGATTTCTGTGGATTAAACCCATCAAAAGCCATCAAACCTATCAAACCCATTTCAGAAATCACAACCACAACAAATTAAAATAGTTTACACCAAATTAAAATTGGAGGCTTACAGTTTTACCATCTCTCTGCATTTGCTTTGGGAAGACATGGTGGCCAACTCATCAAACCCTCGACGGTGGAGGACGATATGAGATCTGAGATCTGGGAGGGAGAAGAGTGGCTGTTGGTGGAGATCGGAGGTGACGCAACGATGGAAGCGAAGTGACAGTGGAGAGGAGGGAGAGATCTCTAAGGAGAGAGAGAGAGAGAGAGAGAGAGAGAGAGAGTGAGTGAGTGAGTGAGACCTAAGAAGTTGGAGAGAGAGAAAGTGTGCAAATAATGTTTGGGTGCAGGAAAGAGAGAGGATTGTTTTGGGCTGGATGTTGAAAATATCACAAAGCATCTTTAGCCCTTAATGATTAAAAACAAGTCATCTCAGCCGTTGAAATAAAATGTATCTCTGATACATTTTGAGACAAATTCAAAAATCTTCCTCTCTTATTATATATATATATATATATATATTTGAGCTCAAGAAGATGATAGGAAATGTTTTGCTAAGCTTGCTTTCACATATTTATAGGTTAGATTAACTTAAGCTAATTAAATAAGATTGGAGCTAAGCTAGTTTACTTTAATAATCATTTTATTCTAATTATTTGATTCTGAATCGAAATCCAATTAAAATTACCATAAAATTCTAAATAACACATACACGGAGTCAATTTCGCGTTCGGATCCCGATAAGGCTTTTCAATTCGCATAATGAAACAGAAATACAGACAGATATTTCTACGATCGACAGATTCAACAACATATAACACATATAACACACAATTATGTTTCCATCATAATTACTTATTAGGCATTCTTAAGTAAGGTTTATTAGCTAATCACAGATCGGAGTTGTTACAGAACCATACAATGATCTTTCTTGAGATATTTCCATGCATGAGTTTTATGTACATAGCATTGTTCATTTATTAATGGGTAAATTACTCTTACACCTCTGAGGTTTAGATTTAATACATATTATCCCTTGTCGTTTGAGAAATTACACTAACCCTCTATCACTATAATTATTTAAACATAATGAAAATACTGAACTCATGCACTCTTTCTTTTGTTAATTTGCTTTACTTTCTCCGTATATTTTTTTTTTCCTTTACTTTTTTTTTTCAATGTAATTTCTTTTGTTTTTCTATTAGGAGTTGTTACCTTTTATATAAGTAGCGGGTCTGTGAAATGAGACTATTAATTATAGGGGTAAGAATGTAATTTTTAAAACGTTAGTAGTGAAATGTAATTAGATCAAATCTCAAGGGGTGTTAGCGTAATTTACCCTTTATTTTAATTAGTTAAAAAACAATGAATGACCCATCTAATATAATTTGTAATTTTTTTTTTTGAAAAAAAAACGTCACCTAAATAATATTATATGATATTCAAAAACTACCTAAGAATTGTTTTAAAAATAGTAGATAGGATTTGAAGCAAAGGTATAAAAAAGCGGAAACATTTAAGGTCATGCATACTGATTTAGGACAAACTATAAAATGGAAAATATATGCAAATTCATAATTATTATATAACTTAAAAAATTACAAAAATGGCACATAATATGAAACACATACCATGAAAGTGTATTGGCTTTCCACCAAGTAAGCTGTTGACTGCTCACCCAACGCGAATGCAACAGGTGGTGTGCTTGCTTTCACACATTTATAGCTTAGATTAACTTAAGCTAATTAAATAAGATTGGAGCTAAGCTAGTATACTTTAATAATCATTTTATTCTAATTATTTGATTCTGAATCAAAATCCAATTAAAATTACATAAAATTCTAAATAACACATAAACGGAGTTAATTTCGCGTTCGGATCCCGATAAGGCTTTTCAATTCGCATAATAAAACAGAATTACAGACAGATATTTCTACGACATATAACACATATAACACACAATTATATTTCCATCATAATTACTTATTAAACATTCTTAAGTAAGGTTTATTAGCTAATCACAGATCGGAGTTGTTACAGAACCATACAATGATCTTTCTTGAGATATTTCCATGCATGAGTTTTATGTACATAGCATTGTTCATTTATTAATGGGTAAATTACTCCTACACCTCTGAGGTTTAGATTTAATACATATTATCCTTTGTCGTTTGGGAAATTACACTAACCCTCTATCACTATAATTATTTAAACATAATGAAGATACTGAACTCATGCACTCTTTCTTTTCTTAATTTGCTTTACTTTTTCCGTATATTTTTTTTTTCCTTTACTTTTTTTTTTTCAATGTAATTTCTTTTGTTTTTCTATTAGGAGTTGTTGCCTTTTACATACGTAGCGGGTTTGTGAAATGAGACTATTAACTATAGGGGTAAGAATGTAATTTTCAAAATGTCAGTAGTGAAATGTAATTAGATCAAATCTCAAGAGGTGTCAGTGTAATTTACCCTTTATTTTAATTAGTTAAAAAACAATAAATGACCCATCTAATATATTTTGTAATTTTTTTTTTTGAAAAAAAACGTCACCTAAATAATATTATATGATATTCAAAAACAACCTAAGAATTGTTTTAAAAATAGTAGATAGGATTTGAAGCAAAGATATAAAAAAGCGAAAACATTTAAGGTCATGCATACTGATTTAGGACAAACTATAAAATGGAAAATATATGCAAATTCACAATTATTATATAACTTAAAAAATTACAAAAATGGCACATAATATGAAACATATACCATGAATGTGTATTGGCTTTCCACCAAGTAAGCTGTTGACTGCTCACCCAACTCGAATGCAACAGGTTGTGTTCTTGCCCCTTAAGATGTCAACAGACTGCTATATGCATTTAAGGAGGTAGTTGCTGAGGAAATAACTGTACTATGTTATTTAGGGGTGGGCGTGGGTCGGTTGCGGCCACAGAACCTTTAATCCGCCATCCGTCTGCTAGATTGGCGGATTGGAGAAAATCAATCCGCATCCGTCCGCCAATCCGGCGGTTTGGCAGATGGATGCGAATCGGTTTGGCGGTTTACAATTTTATAAATTTTTAACATAATTTAACTTGTGCACTTCCTCAAAAAAAAAAAAAAGAAAAAAAAAAGAAAGAAAATATTACAGTCAATGAATTAAAAAAATATTACAATCACTGTATGCCTTATCTAAAGAAAGAAAGTTTAAAACTTTAGAATATCACGATCACTGCATGCCTCATCTACATATTACAATCACAGTATGATTCATCCACATAAAGTATTACAATCTGTGATTCTTAAAATATAATAACAATTCAAACCACCAAAACCATGAACAGAACAATAGTAGAGATTGTATGTCTCTGTATTGTTACGTCTATATATGTTTTTGAAAACAAAAACCAACTAGCATATATCATATTTTCTATTTATTATTTGTAGAATTAGATTTAAAAACCAAAAAATATAGATAAATAATACGTTTATTTTTTTCAATTCAAAAAATATATTCAAGTTGAAATTTTTTTTTCAACAGAATATTTAAACTATTTTTCAATTGAAAATACAAACATAATATTTAAACAAATTGAAATCACAAAGTCTTATAAATTACTAGGGGTGCTCGCGATTTGGCGGTTTGGCGGTTCGGTTGCGGCCAAAGAAATCTCAAATCCGCCATCCGTCCGCCAAATTGGCGGATTGGAGAAAATCAATCCGCAACCGTCCGTTCGTCATCACGCATCCATCCAAAATGCAGCGGATCGGATCGGTTCGGTCGGTTTTGACGTATCGATATATCCGCTGCTCACCCCTAATGTTATTGTTAGGATTAGGACACGGGTCGGTATTGATATTGAGCCATATGTACCTAATTAGAATTAGGTAACACGGTTAAGAAATTTTTCATGTAATCAACTATGAAAAATAATCTTTCTTGGAGGATTTCCTCCGGTCCAGGTTTTGGGTTAGAGGATACTGTTTTGATCTATAGGGCCTATCACGGATCTTATTTCGATAATTTAAATTGTATCTTTTTGTTGGATAATTTGTATATTTCGTTCACACAAAAAATTAAATCGATCCGATAATTATAACTTGTTTAATTTTTCACTAAAAAATAGAAAATAATTGTGTTTTGAAAAATAAACCATATACTTTTTTAGTAACAAACATAATAAATTGAACAAATTACAGTTATTTGATCGATTTAATTTTTTTTGTGGACGAAATATACAAAGTGCCCAGCAAAATGAATGGTTTGGATTATCAAAACGGGACCGTAGTGGGCTCCATGGACCCAAACAACACCCTTCAATCTAAAATCTATATTTCGTCTACAAAAAAAAAAATTAGGTCGATTCGATAATTGTAACTTGTTCATTTTTTCACTAAAAAAATAGATAATAATTGTATTTTTAAAAATAAACAATACATTTTTTTAGTAACAAATATAATAAATTAAACAAATTATAATTATCGGATCGACTTAGGGTTAGTTTGGGGTGTCCTAAAAAAGTGTACTTTTTGTCTTTTTACGAAAAGATATGCAGAAAAGTAGAGAGGTGATGTGATGGAAAAAAGATAAAAAGATAAAAAGATTGATTATATAAGTTATGCCAAACGAGGCCTTAATTTTTTTTGTGGACGAAATACACGAAATGCCCGACAAAATGAACTATTCGGATTATTAAAATGGGGCCCGTAGCGAGTCCCATAGACCCAAATAGGACCCTCTAGTCTAGATTTTGGACTGGAGGGTGTTGTTTGGGTCCATGAGACCCACCACGGGGATCTGTACTGAAGAGTGTTGTTTGTGTCCACGGGGCTCATTACGGGTTTCGTTTCAATGATTCGAACCGTTCATTTCGGAAAACACTTTGTGTATTTGGTTCCCAAAAAAATTAGATCGGTCCGATAACTGTAACTTATTTAATTTTTTATTAAAAAGTAGACAATAATTATGTTTCTAAAAAGAAACCATACATTTAGTGTCAAACATAATAAATTAAACAAATTACAATTATCAAATTAATCTAATTTTTTTTTAAATAAATTATATAAAATACTTAACAAAATAAATCATCCAAATTATTAAAATAAAACTTGTAACGAGTCCTATTAACCTGAATAGTTCAAAGTTTAGACGAAAAGAGATCCTCCTCAAACCGTCGGCACCAATTATAAACCGAGTTGTGAAAAAAGAATTTTATTGCAATCAAACCAGTCTTATCTCGAAGGAGCTCAGAACTGATATGTATTATGACTTTTTATGGGTAAATTACACTTTTGTCTCATTTTTATGTCTGGTCATTTTTATGTCTGGTCATCTTTGTTTTTACTTTAACTCTTATTATTACTTTTTTCCTTTCTATTTTGACCCTTCATGATTCAAAATTTTTTTATTTTATTTTTAAAGTTAATTTTTGTTTAAAATTAAATAAAAAATACCACGTTAACTATTACATGACATAAAAAATATATTATTATATTAGTGTTTAAATTTGTGTTAAAGGCGTGAGTTATATTATAATATTTTTATGTTGCATAGTTGTCAATATATCATTTTTTATTTAATTTTGAACATAAATTAACTTTTAGAATAAATTGAAAAAAACTTAAAATATGAAAGACCAAAATAAAAGCAAAAAATTTAAGAATCAAAATGGAAAAATTATCAAACATCAAAAGATAAAGTGTAATTTAGGTTTCGTTTGGGAAGCCATGGTTTGAGCTTTTTTGGCTATTTTAGCCACAAAAAACAAAATAGGCTATTTTAGCCATAACAAACAAAACATCACATCCAACCCATAATCATTACATTCTTTTCTTACAAAAAAAGTCAAAAAAGTCAAAAAGTCCTTCTCAAACTAAGCTTTTAAGCCCAGGCTAAAATAGTCAAAAAAACCAAAAAGTCAAAAAGCCAATTCACTTCCCAAACAGAGGCTTATTGAATTTTCTATTTTACTAAAAAATCATATAAATAATATCCAAATAATAATCTGAGAGTTTTTATTAATTTTCCAGACGCAGTAAAGCCTCAACATCTGACATATTTCTGTTTTTTTTTTTAAAGGACAATTCTGATCTAGAGTGGGACACCACATATATTTTACCCGTCTGGCATGTTAAAATCTATTTTTTTGCCGAGGTGGCGTAGAGCTCTAATTAGAACTTCTGCGGTACAGTTCTAATAAGCTGTCCAACAATAAAAAAAAAAAAAATAACAAAGTAAAAGACAAAAAAATGAGAAGAAAAAAACAAATTAAAATTTCATTAAAGGTCTTTTTTTAGAGGTCTAAATCATTTTTCATTTTTTTATATGCAGAACATGTTCAAACCACACATACACATATGCTATGTAACAATCCGCAAATGGTGATTGTACTAATAAAATTTAGGATGGTGTGAATAAGTTTATTTTTTGATTTTTTTATAAAATATGAGTTGAATATGAGTTGGGTTTAAAGTTATATGATAGAGAAGTGATGTGACTTGAATAGAATAGTGACTTTTTAACTTTTTGACTTTTTAGATTATGACAAATAAGATCTTAATGACTATGGCTTGGTGAAATAGGGTCATTAGTAATATTATAAACCCATTCACTACTATAAATATAGATAAAGATCACACTTTTTTAGTGTGATGTATGTTTTTTAATCACACATTTTAAGTTTTATTAAAGTGTGGTCTTTAGGAGTGTGATTAAAAATGGTCATTTTTAATCACACTTTTTAAGTGTCATTAAAAAATGCTTTCATCACATCTTTTAAGTGTGATTAATAATATTTAGATCACACCTTTTAAGTGTGATTAAAAACATTTAGATCACACCTTTTAAGTGTGGTTAAAAACATTTAGATCACACCTTTTAAGTGTGATTAAAAATATTTAGATCACACCTTTTAAGTGTGATTAAAAACTTTAGTTCACACCTTTTAAGTGTGATTAAAAACTTTAGATCACACCTTTTAAGTGTGATTAAAAACATTTAGATCACACTTTTTAAGTGTGGTTAAAAACATTTAGATCACACCTTTTAAGTGTGATTAAAAACTTTAGTTCACACCTTTTAAGTGTGATTAAAAACATTTAGATCACACCTTTTAAGTGTGATTAAAAACTTTAGATCACACCTTTTAAGTGTGATTAATAACTAATAAAACCTGTGATAAAAAAAAAAATTGACATATTTAAAGAATAATCAATATTATTTTTGCACGCGCATTTGAATAATATAATACACACTATATACTATATTTTGAATCACAACCATATATTGAATGAAATAATATCATATATTTCATAAATGAAAGTTAAATGTTTAAAAGTATATACAAAGAAATTAATAAAAAAAAAAATTAACTGTGATTACATACATTAAAAAAATAAAAATAAAAAACTTGAAAAAAGTAAGTTCTTGAATTCTTTGACCATATTTTGCATCTCTCCAAGAAATTTCTGACCTGAAAAATAAAAAAACAAATTAATTTAAAAACCGTCAGAAGCATATGAATAAACTTACTAATTAATTTATAAACTTACATTTAGATCTCACCAAAAACTGATGGTTTTATTGCACACACATGGATTTGGGACCAAATGCATCACACTAGTTTACTCTGGATATAAATATTGTTATCTTCTTTTAAGCAACAGTCCAAATAAGTGGAACCCTACTTATGAATTTCCAAACCATTTCACTATATAAATAACAATCCTTGATAAGCTGCATCTAATTGATTATGACATGTTAAAGACTAGCTCAGAGGATGGATACCTAATTCCCAGGTCCAAACACTGTATATACATACATACACAAACACACATATATGGAATATAGGTTATGATGATAGAACTATGGCAGAGTCCGCAAATAAAAATATTAAAACTCTGGAAACAGAAATGCTATATCTCCATTTAGGATTTTCATGATTAGGAAGAACAAGAAATAGAGAACTCATAACTATGCTTCTAATCAAATACCAATCTTCAGTGAACAATTGTTGGATTTAGCTAATCTTCTTTGCCCCAAATGCCAAAAACCTAATAACAAATTGGTTATATATATATATATATATTGAGATTATAAAACTAAAATCTAACTACAGAGGATTGATTTCTGACATAACATAATTAACACGAAAAAATAAATAAAGTAAAGAGAGAGAGGTGATGAATCTGTCTGTATACATAAATATATAAAATATACATATATAAATTTTTTCCCCCTCATTTTTCTTTCTTGAATCTGCCTTATACATGAATCTGCCTTATATTTTCATGAATCTGCCTTATATTTTCATTTTGGATTTCATGGTTTGATTGAATTTCATCTTCTTATCACATCTTTTATCTTCAATTTTGGATCTTCTTTTTTGTTGTGGTTTTCTGATTTAGATGGACTTGTTATCAAAGGGGTTCTGATATAGGAAATGCATTTTTCTACTTAAAATCAGCATCTCCTATTGCTTTTCTGTGGCTGTTTTCTGTTTCCAGCATTACTTTTCTTGTTTAATCCGCTTCTAGAAAATCTTCTTCAATTCAATAGGCATCTTATCCTAATACTCTAGAAATTGAACTGCATTTTCCACATCTCCTCCAAATCAGCATCTCCTTTTGTTTTTTTTCTGAATGTTTTTATGTCAACCAAGCACATAAACCAGAGAAAGCATTACACCAGAGAAAGTTTTTGTCAAGGAAATATTTTCTCCATGGATGTGAGGTCGGCACTACAACAGATCAGTCAAATACCTATTATGAATTTCCATTTTCTCCAAAAACCAAATCTCCAAAAACCCAAAGTTTTTGTCAACATTTATACTGATTGGGCCAATCTTTAAATATTTCACTATTTTCCCGTGACCTTTCGCCCCTAAATGTCAGTTTTTTTTTATTCTACCCTAGTTGATTAAGAAATTTCTACTAAATTAACATAAAAACATAATATACTAACACAGCCTACTAATCCAATAAAATAAATTAGTAGAACGCACCGAGCTGTATACCTTGACTAGGATTGATTTTGATCCACATCGATGTTTTGTCTTCATTTGCATCATATTATTCACATTAGCTAGTGATTGTTCCTACACAATTGAAACACCAATAAAAACAAGAAAATATAACATTATTAAGAAGAAACTTAATTTTTGACAATCAACATATATAAAACATTTTACCTTGAAGTTAGTCATTCACTATAATTTTTGACTATACCAGACATGGAAAGTCATTCACTATATCAGTTTTCTCCCTATCCCTTTGTATTGGTATTGAGACATAAGTTTTTAAATAATGAGTAGGAAGGGAATAAGTCAAAATGGAGTTGGGACACATTGTTCATATGGAAGAAATTAGATGGAGGCAGAAGGCAAGGGATTTATGACAGGAATATTCAGTCCTTTCACAAATTGACTAACACCCATAGGACACAAAACTATGTAAAAGTTTAGAAATTAATGGGGTGGAGAGGAGGGAGGGGATTAAGAGCGAAGTGATTCAGTTTTATGAGAGGCTTTATGCTGAGACCAATCATAAAAGGCCTCGTCTTGATGACTTGGCTTGGAGAGGCAGTTTACTGAAAAGGAAGTCATGGGAGTCTTGGAAAACTATTTTCTTTTTACTTCTATTTGAGAAGTTTAATTTAAAAAAGTCGAATTTGTAGTTTGAAAAATTATACCCAGTATAGTCCAGTATAAAAAGCACAATATTTAAGTAAAAACCATTGACAGAATTCTCACAATTTTAGGTCTCCATTTTATCATTTAGTGGCTTTGCATCACCTCTAGTAGCCAAGTTGTACTAATTTTACAGCAATAGAAATTGAGGGAAATTGAGTAATACTATTCACTTCTTTTTTTAAAATAGAGAATCATTTAGGGACATCTAAGGAAGCATGGGTTTCCAACATGACAACCCCTAGAATCAAGCAAGGGAACATTTTATACATAAAACATATATACACACTCTTCTTTGTACACTTAATTTCACATAAGTTCTATTTGAGAAGTTTTTGTTCAAACAAGCTTTTTTATTAATACAATCAAAGTAAAGAAACAAGCTAAATTTGTAATTTTACATGCTATAACCCAAAATTATAATACATTGGAAATAAGCACAATGTTTGAGTGAAGTTCATTTAATGTGTTTACATTGCAGGTTTCAATTTTACCCTTACATGGATTGGCATTATCTTTGGCCAACTAGTAGTAATTTTAGAAAGACATTGAGGGAAATTTAGTAAAACTATCCATTGACTTCTGAAAATGGAGAATAATTTAGGGACATCCAAGATGGAGCTATGAAATATATATCACATGGGAGTAAAACTGTGTTACATTAAAAGTTAAGTTGTCTTTATGAATGTATTGACATCTACTTGTAGCCAATGTTATTGTCATTTTAGCATACATTCTAGAATTCGTTTTTTAATTTTTAATTTATTTTTAAATAACCAAAATTTTTTTCTTTAAAAAAAAACAATCCTTTTTTTTTTTTTTTGTGTGTGTGTGTGTGTTGTAACGGCTGTTATATATAACATTTTTATTTCACCAAACTTTTCATCTCCTTGGTGATTTCTCACATATAACATGACAACTTTCAAATAGTCATTTACTTTATATATATATATATATATAGACATATTTAAGAAAAGCTCACAAGAAAACAATATAATATAGTAAGATCCAACCACTCAGCATTTTATCAAACACCTAAAAGGCATAAATAACATGTATATAGTTTTCTTCTCTACGGGACAATAGAAACAAAGTAGAGATATATAGAGATACCTACACAAACATAACCAGCCAAAGACAACAAAGAGAAACAAAGACAAGCAATCATCATACACATAACACAAATCATCTTGATATGAAGACACGATTTTGGGTATATGTTAATATTTAGATACATACAAACATGTGCAAACATCACAGAGAGACGAGGAAGAGAATCACCCTATACGAATTTTCTATCCAACAAAAACCTAGCAAAAATCTTGAACAAAAAGAATGGTCAAAGTAAAATAGGAGCCATTAGAAGTAAAAATCAAAATTACCTGAAAAATTGGCAATGGCAACAAAATCATAATTTTTCGATCAAAACCCCCAATTAAAAACCCTAAATTTTCAATTTAAAACTTAACTTCTCAAAACTTTTTTCCCCCCCCAAATCACTAGACATAAACATGAAATAGAACAAATGGTGATAGAAAAATCTGAACAAAATTTCAAAAGAAACAGAAAAATCTACCGTCGTTCAATCAACACCTCTTGACATGGTGGTTTCGAAACCCTAGCTTCGTAGAGAGAGAGAGAGAGAGAGAGAGAGAAGCAGCAGCAGTTTACCATAAAAAGAAAGATAATCTGCAATAGAGAGATGAAATCGAAATCGATGAGAAGAGATGATCAAAATCGAAATAGAAATCGAAAGCAAAACAAAAGAAAAATGAGTGATCACTTTAATAGAAATCAACAAAGACAAGAGGAAGGAAAGGAGGAAGCAATGTACCAGGAAACCCTTCTTCGATGAGACGAACCCTTCTCCTGATTTACCCCGGCAATATTTGCTTCCATCACATTCAATCTCTCTCTAATTTCTTCCATCTATTTAGAAGGGGAACCAGAATGTTCCACCGTCTTAATCGCAAACGCACACAGTGCTTCACACGCACAGTTATCAAGCCCTAGATCGCCCAAACAATTCTGAGTAAAAACCACCAAATTTTCATCATCAATGGTAACAATAGCTACAGACATCAGGAAATCAATGAGCAATTGAAACCCTAGAAGACAACGTTTTCTAGAGAGCTTCTCTCTCTAACCCATCTTTTGAATTTAACTTAAATGGAAGTCCATTCTATTCTCCCTTTTGATGAAACCCTCTGGGTTTGTTTTCATTAGAAGCCAAAGCCTTGTATTTTGATTTTTTTTTTTTTTTTTTTTTTTTGGGGTGGGCTGAAGAGCTAGGGCTTGTGATTTTATTTTATTTTAAATTTTTTGGTATTCTATTCTGATTAGAGGAACACAAAATAGTTATTTTGGAAAAAAAAATTTCTAATATATATATATTTTGGTGATTGGCACCCAAAATTTCATATTGGCGCTTTTTTTTTTTGTTTTTTAAATCCTACAATTCACGACATGCACTGTGCGTCATAAAAAAGTAATATTTTTAATGGTAGGCGATGTGTGCGTCATAAAAAGTGCAATACTTTTAACGGCAGGTGTTATGTACGCCGTGAAAAGTATTCACTTTTCACGGCTGGCGTATGTGCGTCGTGTGTAATTGATGTATTAACGGCATGTCATATGCACATCGCGGAAACTTTTATTATTTACGGCGTGAATTGCAAGCCGTAAAAAAATTATCGTTATTACCATTTATGGCCTACGCAATAGACACGCCATGGTTGGAAAAGTATTTACGACGTGCAAAAAAAGTAAGTCGTAAAAGTGAGAAACTACGGCGTACATCTATTATATGCCATTGATGTGGTGCCGTAAAAAGTCAGTTTTGTTATAGTGCATAAAAAGTCAGTTTTGTTGTAGTGGAGGAGGGCAGATACGTGAGGCGTGAGAGAGAAGAGACACAGAGGCCAGAGGTGTGAGGCGTGAGAGAAGAGGAAGGGGGAGGTGAGGTCATGTAGGATGAGGTTTGGTGGTCAAATCTGTGTGTGAAAGGTTTGGTGGTCAAATCTGTGTGTGAGAAGAAGAACTGATATAGCTAAGGCGCCAATATATCTATTTCCCTCTAAAAACCTTTAGCAACTAAGCCATTTATTTGGTGACAAAATTATTTCATCACTAAAAAATAAAATTATTAGCCACGAAAATAGTTTTCTCACTAAATAATATTAAAATATTAAAAATTATTTGTGACGAAAATATATTCGTCATTAATAATTTTATTATTGGTGACCAATTTTTTCCTCACCAAAAGTTTGAAAATTTTGGTACCATCCGAAAAATTAGCGGGAAAATCTTTACTGACAAAAAAATATAAATAATGACGAAAAATAATTTCGTCACCTAATTTTTTTATTATGTATGCAGATTGGTGACGAAATTTTATTTTTGTCTCTAAAAATGGTACATTTGGAGACGAAAAATTATTTTCTTCACTAAAAGGTACGTCTTTTGTTACAAAATTTATTTTCGTCATTAGTTTTCGTCTCCAATGACACTTTTTGTTGTAGTGATGGGTGAAAAAGTTCCGTGTCTAGAGCCTCATTTTCTAGTAGTGAGTCATCTCTATCATTCATGGGTAGAATAGAGGCGCGGATTTGGGAATTGTATATTTTATATAAAAATCAAATTGAAATATTTTATACAATCACACCTATTTAGGGAGTGTGATTAAAAAGTAGTAATGTATATATAATCACACTTTAATTAAAATGTGTGATTAAAAAATATATATATAATCACACTTATTTAAAAAGTGTGATTAAAAAGTAGTAGTGTATATATAATCACACTTTAATTAGAAAGTGTGATTAAAAAATATATAAATAATCACACTTTAATTAGAATGTGTCGTTAAAAAATATCTATATAATCACACCTATTTAAAAAGTGTGATTAAAAAGTAGTAGTGTATATATAATCACACTTTAATTAGAAGGTGTGATTAAAAAATATATAAATAATCACACTTTAATTAGAATGTGTGGTTAAAAAATATCTATATAATCACACCTATTTAAAAAGTGTGATTAAAAAGTAGTAGTGTATATATAATCACACTTTGATTAGAAGGTGTGATTAAAAAATATATAAATAATCACACTTTAATTAGAATGTGTGGTTAAAAAATATCTATATAATCACACCTATTTAAAAAGTGTGATTAAAAAATAATAGTATATATATAATCACACTTTAATTAGAAGGTGTGATTAAAAAATATATAAATAATCACACTTTAATTAGAATGTGTGATTAAAAAATATATATATAAGCACACTTGTTTAAAAAGTGTGATTAAAAAGTAGTAGTGCATATATAATCACACTTTAATTAGAAGGTGTGATTAAAAATATATATATATAATCACACTTAATTGAAAAGTGACATAAAAAATAAATATTATCACACTCAATCAAATTAAGTGTGATTAAAATATCAATCTAATTTTTTTTATCACACTTCTAATAAAAGTGAGATCTTTTTTTTTGTCAAAGTGTGATCTTTAACTATTTTTGTAGTAGTGATTTATTTTACTTAAAAAGTTATTTATAAATATTAATATAATTCAAATTCATTCCACACAAACTCCAACACATTCATTCAATCCCATCATACACACAAGTTCTAAACCCAAATTGGGCATTTATAGGGACTCTAAAAAAATTATCAAATATTCTACACAATACTCACACTATATAAATATTACGTATAATATTTAATAATTCATTTAGAATCTTTAACATTTTTTATATGATTATAACTCTTGAGGCAAATAGAGTTAGACCATTGGTCAGTTTATATATATATATATATATATATCATTACGAAATCAAGGGTTGGATTTTATTTTATTTTATTTATTTAACTACAAGTATTTTCCCCTTGTATATTTGTGGATGATGTTTCTCTCCAGTTTAGTAATTAGATTGGAAGGTCCAGTCAAAGGGTCTGCGAATTTACTCTGAGCCTAACTTACTCTATGCCTACCTCAATGACTGAAATTGTTCATCTTCCAGTGATCGCCAAATTAATCATTCATACAAAATTCAAATTGATTAAATATAGATAATTTCATAACTGAATCATCTTTATTTTTAAAAAATTCATAATAGATAGTATAATTGGTAAAAAGATAGCGTTTGATAGAGTTTTAGAATTATGACTTGAGAATAGAGTTGTATTTTGAATTTGTGAGTTTTGAAATTATGATTTAAGTGTAAAAAATTTATTTGGTTATGAGTTTTGAAAAAAAAATTGAATTGAGTTTGAAATTTTTGATGTGACATATGATATTTGATTTAAAAATTTACAATTCATAACCAAATATATTACCCAAAATTCTATTCAGAATTCATAAAAAAATTTTAAAAAATATCAAAAAATATTTTTTATTTAAAATATAAAAATAATAAGTGTTAAAAAAATAAAATAAAAAAAATATTGTTCCGATCAACCGACTGAACGTCTGAGAAGACGTCTGAGAAAATGACCAAATAAAAATATTTATAAAAATAAAAATAGAAGTGAAATTAATTTTTAAAAATTATAACTAAACATCACACTTAAATAAGGTATAAAATTAAAGTTTGAAAACTCTACCACAGAGAGCCCTCTCCAAACCCGTACACGTGCAGGTTTCTCTGCAAACTCAGAGGCTTAAAACAATTAATGATATCTTTTTGAGCTTCTTGTGGATGTGAGGACCATCGGATTCGGCAGGGACATGTGGCGCTTTGGTGGAGGATTTTTCTTTTCTTTTTTTTTCTTTTTTTTTTAATTTGAACTAAGGTTCGTAGAGTATATTATTTATACAAAAAATTAATTTAATCAAAAATTCGCAATTCTATGATTAGATTCAAATTATTTTACAAAAATTATCAAGATAATATTAGCTGTATATTTCTAAAAAAAATAAATGTGCTCTTGTTATAAAATTATGAATTTCCAATTAATTTATTTTTTTGCATGTATAGTTTATATAACGAACCCTATAATGTAAATGGTTCAAATCATAAAAAAAAATCTCAAAAAAAGGCCTCTACCAGGACATCACAGATGGCTGTTGTAACTTAGCATCCCTTGGTCCGAAAAGCCTCTAGTGAAGAAATTCCAATCTTGCTACAGTGACGTGTCTATTCCATTCAACTAATTCCCAACGAATTCCATTTGTGAAATTTTAATAATATAGTATAGACTATAGTTCGCACTTGACATCAAACTATTTAATTTTATTTTTATATCTTGACACCATGTATGAGCCAAACACACACTAGCTAGATATATAGTTGCCAGTTTCGATTACCACGACCATTCAATATGCTAGACATCTCTCAGCCCTGCGGCTTTAAATATGAAAAATAAGTGCTCAACCTACCAACATTTCCATCTGGAGTCCATCTATTTGCACAACCACCCTTTCACAGAAAACGATCATACTACAATAACATAGAACAGATCACCAAAAAAAGATCAGGGGTGGTTCAATCATAAAGCAAGTAAAGTGGTCACTTTAGGGTCTCGATTTCAACAGGCCCCTAAGTTATAACTTTTTATTTTTTTTTTCAGACTTAAAAAAATATAGTCCTTAAAAGTTTATAAAAGAATCTGTTAAAATTGATGTATTATTGATTGAGATATATTACAAATGGTGAGGGGCTCCTTATATAGGAGATGTAGGTGTAGTGGAGTAGGTGAAGTGGAGTAAGTGTAGTAGGCGGAGTAGGTGATGGTAGGTTTTAACAGCTCCCCGCAAACTCAAGGAGGATAGACACAAATCAACTTGAGTCTGGAAAGAGTAACAAAATAAGAAAATACATAAAAATAAAAGAGGATAGGAGACACTGTATGGTCGTGTCAGACCGTTGTAGCAGATAATGTCTGGACAGTTGACGAGGTCACATCGGACCGATGGAGAAGCTAACCGGAATCAATGTCGGGACAGTTTTATGTGGTCATGCCGGACCGTTGTAAAAGCTAACCGGAATCAATGTCGGGACAGTTTTATGTGGTCATGCTGGACCGTTGGAAAAGCTAACCGGAATCAAATGTCGGGACAGTTTAGGGGGTCATGTCAAACCATTGTAGAATACACTGTATGATGGTGTATATAGGCTGCCCAAATATATACATGTATAGATATATCGAGCCCTCAAAAGGCGCGCCCACTGCATCAAAAGTCGTGCCCGACAGAATGCATCGAACGACGAGCCATCAAAAGGCGCGCCAGACACGCGGCGATGCACGTGATCGACAGAGCGCGTGTCGTCCTCTTCGTCATGGTCTTTATAAACCGAAGCGGAGGCTGCGTAAACCAAACCAGTCAGAAACCTCTGAACATTACCATTCTGAAACACTTTGTAACATCTGAAACACTTAGCAACCCAAAACATGGCCTTGTCTTCCCGTGGTCTGCTCACTCTCTTTCCAGACCTCAACCAGTCCATAAGAGAGATAACCGGTGCGGTGGCCCTTGAACCTCAACCAAGCGCCTCTGGTTTTGCTCCGTTGAACTTTCCTATGCGGTCTGTGGAGCAAAAAATGGCAGTGCAAACTGATATTGAGGCCAATCAGTATACTTTGAAGTCATGTGTGGAGAACATGACGGCGGTCACAAACTTGTCGCACCGGCTGCAGAGTAGGACAAATGAGGTGCAGCAGTTAAACGCCCAACTGGCTCTGCTCCAGCGCATGTATAAGGATGCGCGAGCAGAGATAAGTGTGCTAAAGGCGGAAAATAAGGAGCTGAAGCGGAAGACCACCGTTATGTTTCGATTTAGAGGTTCGCCATATGCTGCAGTGGAGGAGTATGGGGGAGTGAACGTGCTCGGCGGCGCGGGAAACATAGAGGCAGCACCGTCAAGGGCCGCCCAGGACGGAGGCAAAAAGAAGAGACCGGCGGCAGAGTAGAGAAGAAAAATCCCGCCGGTGGATGTGGTTGTTTTGTTTGTTTGTTTGTTTTTGTTTTTTTTTTTTTTTTTTTTTTGTGTAAAAGTGTGATCGGGGTTGTTCCCTGAGATGAATAAAATATGGTTGGTTGTGTGCGTGGTTTTTTTTTTTTTTTTTTTTGTGAAAGAAGGAAGATAAAATAAAATAAAGAAAAGGGTATAGTGGGATCAGACGGCGTGGTGTGAAAGTGGAGAGGGTTTGAGTAATAGAATATAATAAAAAGATATATATATATATATATATATATATAAAATAAAGAAGGTGGGGAACAACATGATAAGGGTGTATTTTAAAATGATAAATAAAAAAAAGTTGAAGACAACATGATACCGGTGTGTATGGATGTGATAATGAGAGTGAAACAAACTTGGTGGGTGTGATTAAATAAATAAAAGAAGAATGGGTGTGCTTTCCTTAGTGCTCTTCTCTCTGCCTTCAAAGTCGAGATTGTTCTCTCCAAACGAAGGCTCAACATTCAAATCATTGTAGTCCTCTGAAAAGGTTCTAACCCTCACCCTAGTTCGAGGTTAAGGTCGATTCACTCCGGGTCTGTTGGGTCTCCGACTTCGAAGCTGAAGGTAAGATGATTCAGGGTTCGGAGGCGGTGGTAGTGGTGGTGGTGTGGTGGTGGTGTGGTGGTGGTTGATTGGAGTCTCTGCAAAGCGAGAGACTTGGCGCGAGTTCGAACGCCGAGAGAGGACTGAGAGACTAGCTCCATTACTGCTATGTCACCAGTGAATCTGAACCCTAGGACGAGGCTGATGAGACAGCAGAGGCCGTGGAGGACTAGCCAGAATACCGCTGCCGGAGATTTGGATCCGCCGTCGATTGAAGGCTCCAACGGCGGTGATCCTCTGAAGCTGTTGCTCCGGTGGTTGGTGTAGCTCTGCTGGAGCGCCGACAGCTTCATTTTCTTTCTCTCCTCCGACAAAGGGTTGAGGAATCCGCGCAGATGGTGTGAACTGGTTTGAAATTGGGATCTGAATTGGGTGTTTGGAGAGAGAGAAAGTGAGGTGCCGAGAGGGAGAGGGAGGTTTGAATTGGTTGAGATCCGGCGGGCGGTCAAGGCAAGGTTGCCGCCCGCTGGAAGGCGAAGAACACCAAGATCTTTAACCTTACTCTGATATCACGTTAAAATTGATGTGTTATTGATTGAGATATATTACAAATGGTGAGGGGCTCCTTATATAGGAGATGTAGGTGTAGTGAACACTACAAAAAAATTGGCTTTTTGCGACGGTAAAATACCGTCGCTAATACTCTTAATGCCGTCGCAAAAACTTTTTGCGACGGCAAAATGACTTTTTGCGACGGCAAGAGGGGGGTCGCAAATGGAGGGGTTGCAAAAGAGTTTTTGCGACGGCACTGCCGTCGCTAATGTTTTTGCGACAGCATTTTTTCCTTTTGCGACGGCACTATGCAGTCGCTAATAATGTTTGAAATTTCTTGACTTTTTGCGACGGCACTATTTTACCGTCGCTAAAAATGTTATTTGAGACGGCAAAAAATACTGTCGCTAATAGTCTTTTTTTTTGCAACGGCAAAAACACTGTTTTTGCGACGGTGTGGTGCCGTCGCAAAAAGTATTAAAAATATGAAATTTTTTTTTTTTGCGACAGTGTAATGCCGTCGCAAAAAGTATTAAAAAAATAATAAAATTTCTATTTTTTGCAACAGTTTAGTGTTGTCGCAAAAAGTAAAACCTGTAACAAAATCAATAAAAATAATACAATTTTCTATTTTTTGCGACAGTATAGTGCCGTCACAAAAAAGAAAAAAAAATCCTCCGATAAAATTATTAAAAATATTAAAATTTCTCCATAATAATATAAAAATTCCTGTATAAAAATAACAATTTCTTCATAATAAAATATTCTTCTATTCATAATTACACATCAACAAAATTATCCCACTACATAATGTTTCATAATTATCCTCCGATAAAATTTAAAAATATAAAAGAAATGAAAAAAATAAACACAAAATAAATGAATATAAATTACTTTTTTCTTCATTTATAAATTCACGATTCAAACAAAACAAGAGTTCACAAAGGTAACCAATGATCACTACTTAACTCAGTTTTAATAAAAATCTCAGAATGGGGAATTATCCTTGGATTTACATGCAGCCTCCACCTCACCATCTCCATATGCTGCAAAATTATCCTCAAAATCTCCATTTGGAGATAATTCACCCTCCTCTCTTTCAATTTTGAAGTGCCCAATCACCTCATTTGAAGATGAAACTGGCCTTGTACAACCACCCTGTAGCATCAAAGATGATCAAGGATCTTACATTAATAAACAATAAATCAATATTAAAGATCAAGACCATCAATATCCCAATCACAATATTGTCATTCATAAGCAATCCAACTTGTATCAATAGGCCAAGAGAGTGTCCTACTGTCAGGACTTGATGGAAACTTGCGGATTAATAGCATTTCAACAATCTTAAGTTATAAAGTCAGTGTTTCGGTGAAAGAAATATCTAACTTTCTGGCTTAATACCTATTCAGTTGAAACTAGAAAGATCAAGGCAATATCATGTGATTAATGAGTGATCATAAAAGATATGTGTATATGTGTGTGTGTGTGTGTGTGTGTGTGTAGAATTAGTTGCAGAGTTAGAAACTACTCAATTGGTGTGTAAAAAGGAAGTGATGGGGAAGGGAAGTTTAGGGATTCAAATATTTTCTAGGCTTTAGGCCAGAGGGTCATTCACCAATATTTTTTTTTTTTAATAAGAAAAATTCAGCCTAGAGACTGTAAACTTGATTTCACAATCTCCCTCTTTTTTCAGTGTTAAAATTACATTAATATATATATATATACCAAATGACAAATAGCGAAACTTAACCTACACCAACCCTCGGAAATCCTCAAATACAATCCGATGCCAGTTCCTGAAAATTTAAGCCTTAGTTATTTTATCTGTAACTCTTACCTTGATATCTACCAACTGCATTTGTTTGCCCAATTTGATGTAATTAAGTACTTCATTGAAATAGGTAGGAAAAAAAGACATCAAAGTAAAATACAAGTAGCCAAAACCAATAGCGCTCGACCGATTAGAGTTACCCTACTCAATAACCAAAGAATGCCAATTTCATGAAATTATTGCTAGAAACTATACTCTGATTTTTAATTGACAACATATTCCTTCATCTCATTACCACCAGTTACCAACCAAGCTTGATAGGAACTTAATTGCTCAGGTGGATTACTTTCATCTCCAGTTTTGGAAGGATTTGAATCCTTGGTAGTAATGACAGTTGCACCACCAACTGGACTACCATTACTTTCTCCAACACTAGCTGCACCACTTTGTGAAATTTGATTTTTAGCCTTTACAACATCTTCTGTGTCCTCTGCCCCCTGAGGCCGACAAGGAACCCCAATAATCGGTTCCAAGAAGGTTGTCCAAATCTTCATAACTTTATCCAGCTGTTCACTTGTACAAATTTCACCACAGGAATATTTGATGAGCTGGTAAAGGTCTTCATGGATGTCTGAATCAGGATATTAAAATTCCATATATGGAATAATCGGTTGTTTTGATGGCATGTGTGAGATTACCAAGATCTGTTTAACACAAGATCTGTTTCTTAACCTGCATATCTTCATTAGGTATTCTTGTTCACACTTCCAATTGCATATTAATTAGATTTGCACTTGTCATTTAGTAGTTCTAACCCAAATGCTTTTTTCCTTTAACAGCTATATATGTAATGGATAAATATGCCAGCTATGAATTCAAAAGAATGAAGGCGATAATATTTTAATCATTTCTGGTAAATATGTTCCTTATCTTAGACCATAATTTATGTTATTTATTGGTCCCCACATACCCAATCTTCATTTTTAGCAATCTTTCTTCTTGGATGATACAAGTATTGCAGATGCAAAGCTGCCATGGTGACCAACTGTTTGATGTTGCATATATGAGTGCTAAAGAGTTCTTAAAGAATAGAACGTTACATAAAGAATAGAACGTTCCAATGCACAAGAGTTTAAAGAATAGAACGTTATTGGAACAAAGCAAACTAGTATTACAAACATAATTCTATAAGGAAGTTCCAGTACGAACGAATTCTTTAAACATTTTTTAAGCTAGTTTTGATTCAACTAGATCATTTTTGATCCCGAGGGGGAGAAAAACATTTCAGAGGAGTACCCTTACATACCATCAAAGGTACACATTCAGGTCAACTATCAAAACTTGCCAGCAGATAATGAAGCATAAACTTTGCCATATCCTAAAGCAGTGGTTTGACACTGGTAAACCAAAATCCCAACCAGGCAATGGGATACACGTGAAGGATCACCCCCAATATGTAATTCCTAAATCCAGGAAATGGACAGAGGGCTGCATTTCTATGTCTACCCCCCTGATTTCAATGCATTCTATCATTTTAATCCTAATAAGTTGTTGTAATAGTGAGGGGATGAAATTGTGATCATTCATTGTGTCTTGCTACTAAATTGGTCAGGATGATACTTATCTACATATTGATACTTACAAGCTAATTCTTTCCTTGCCAATATCATTTCCATTACAGTAAGGGTAAAACATTTTGCTCTTCATTTTTTTTTCTTTTTTTTTGGGGGGGGGGGGGGGGGGGAGGGTGTATAAACAACCATGATTTCGGCGGAGCTGAAGAAAAAATACAGTGCCACAACATCTTGAAGCAAATATAGTTGATTCTCACCTTTCCTTTCTTTGGAGCATCTGAATTTGTTGGAACCACCTCTTCCGTAAGCAAAGGAGTTTCCACTGGAGTGCTATCCTTAGCAGTGTACTTGATGGGAAGATTTCCTTCCTCAATGTCGAAGGTACCTTCAGGAGGGGGTTCAAGCATCTGATAAACATAGGTGTATAGAACAATTGCACCAACCTAAATAAATAGATAAAAAAATGTATTACATGTGTACTCATTTTCTTTGCACAGACTATATGAAAAATACAAAATGCACAGACAAAATTCTTAAAGATATGTAGACACCTAACAAGCCAACAAGAATTCAGATTTAGGAAACCCTATGAACATAGATTTTAAAAAGATACAATTAACCTATATGCAGATTCATAGGTACAATTTCAAAATGCTAAATAGTAAAAGCAAATGATAAATAGGGCATTTGTAACTCTACAGAAACACCTTTTTTCTTTTTATTTTTTATATTTTTTAATCTTTCCAATTTGTAGTGACATAAAAAATAAATAAACCAGACTTCCACTTATGGGACATATATAACCTAATGATGGAATAAGTCAAAAATGTTTCTGCATAAAAAATACATTCATGCAATTAACAATCTAAATCATATACGTGAATACCAAAGGAGTGATTCTTCTTCCCTCCCCTTGTTTCCCATGTCCAAGACCAAACTGTTAGTTTATCCTCAATCGATTCTACCATTTTTTTTCTCATGAACAAGTGGGGACTATAAAATGTTTAACATACTCTGATTTAGATGGCATCCAAAATTGGCAAGAAAGTGCGAAGAGAATAGATGTTATAAAATGTGAAGTTCCTTGTCAATATATTATTTGACAGTTATTGTGATATTTTCTGTCTAATTTTGATAGTTATTGTGATATTTTCTGTCTAATTTTGAACAAAAATTACCTTTGGAGTAAAGAAAAAATAAACTTTAAGATTGAAAAAAAGACCAAACATAAAGGGCAAAGTGTAACAATGTTTAGATTGATGAAATTAAAAAAACTTGGGTTTAATTCACTACCAACCCTATAAAAATTTAATTATTTTTCGCAATTTTCCCTAAAATTTAACAATAGGCTTTAATCGAACCCTGAGTTTTTTTTTTGGTTTTTTTTTTTTCTTGGGATCAACTGTTTTACAGACCAACACTAAATTAATTTAATTTAAGAGCCAAAAACTAAGGGAAATTAAGGGAAAAAACAATGGGGTTTGATTTGAATAAAAGCAAATGAATGAGAGACCTGTTTGGCGACCAATTGTTGTTGCTCAAGAGAAGGAACTTCACAGCCAGCGGACTTCAAAGGCAACATAGGAGCAACCAAGTAGTCCAGCAATGCCTGTACCACATCCTCTGCTGAACCAATCTCCGATTGTGATGATGATGACTCTGAATCCATGACCTCTGAAGCTTTTTCAACCATCAAATCGACCTTATTAAACAATCCAATCAAAATCACAAAGAAGATTAGGGTTTATGACAATAGTAGTGGTGAAGTAAAAAATCAAAAGAATCGAGAAAGGGTTAGTCAGTGTTACCGATCAAACAAAGCATGACCCTCGTGGACTCCATAGAGAGAGACAGAGAGAGCAAGTTGGGACAGTCGTCTTCTACTTGAGGGGTTTGTGGCAGACAGTTTGGGATACGGAAAGTGTTCTGCTGAGTGGACCAAGTGGCGTACACTTACAATGAACCTCAATGCTTCAGGTTTTCAAAAGTTTTGTTCATAGAAGTTCCTTGTCATAAAATGTGAGAAGCTGCTTCACATGATTAGAGAGAGAGAGAGTGAGAAAGTCGTCGCCAGTCCGGCCCTCGTTGTCGTCGTCGCCGCACCACCACACCACCGCTAACTTGCTTGCCGTTCGTCGCTCGTCCAGAGGGGGAAAAAGCTCGCCGTTCGTCGTTTGGGGATTTCGAACATTTAGGGATTTCAAACATTTAGGGCTTTCGACCCAAATGCGAGCGCCAAGATAAAAGGGATAAGAGCGGCAAATTTTTTTTACTTTTTGCGACGGTACATTTTATACCGTCGCAAATGATAAATTATTATAGCTAAACCGACCCCGTTTCAATAAGCTTTTTTGGCGACGGACATTTTGCCGTCGCAAATGGACCACTATTTGCGACAGCCAACTCATGCCGTCTCAACAAAATTTTTATTTGCGACGGCAACAAACGCCGTCGCTAATACTTCTGTTTATCCGTGTAGTTTTATTACCGACGGTAAAACGCCGTCGCTAAAGCGCTTATTTGCGACGGTTAAAAATGCCGTCGCAAAAAACCATTTTTTGCGACGGGAAGCGCACCGTCGCAAAAACTCCCGTGTTTTATGCTCCATTTTCTTGTAGTGGAAGTAGGTGAAATGGAGTAGGTGGAGTAGGTGTAGTAGGTGGTGGTAGGTGTAGTAAGTAGAGTAGGTGATGGTAGGTTTTAACAGAATCTCCTCTTATAAAGATCTAAAACTAAATTTTTATACAAAATAGTGTCGATTCTTATGATTTCTTCATTTCTAATTAAAACTGCTACCATTGCTCTCATAGTTTCACAAATGTTATTGCTACACTACATTACTCCTGTCATGAATTCTATAAATGTATAATTTTCTAAAAAATATCATTATTAAAAGTCCCAATCCTAAATACCAAAAGTACTTTTCATATCGAAGGCCCATGACAAACCTCTCATTTAAAAAAGAAAGGGTAAATTAGCAATAGGTTATAATAGTTAGACTTAATTCTTATTTTCTATTAAAAATAAGTCATAGTAAAATCATCGATAAAAATAATTTTTTTGACGATTTTTTGCATATGTCGTTAAAAATTGATAATTACAGACTTTTTTTTGTCACGATTTTTATAACTTATCGCTAAAACTTATAATTAGTGACGTTTTTCGGTGACGAATTTTTCAAACTGTCGCTGAAAGTTAAAAATTAATGACTTTTTGTGACGATTTTTTTAATCTGTCGCTAAAACTTATGATTAGTGACATTTTTGTGACAATTTTTAAATTGTTGCTGAAAATTAATAATTAGTGACTTTTTTTAATAATATTTGATAAAAAAATGTTATTAATTCTTATAGAACTATTGAATAATAAATTCGCTTATTAAAACCTACAAGTAAGCCTCTCTAAAAAAAAAATTCAAAAACTTTTCTTGATTAATGAGTCCAATTGTAAATGCTAAAATATATTTTTAACCAAATTAAGCTCTAAAAAAATTTCTATTCGTACAAAGGCTAAAAAATCAAGAAGAAGAAAAAAAAAAATTGGTTGACAAAAGGTACTAATAGTAAAGGTTGTAGGTAAACTTTCAATAATTTATGTACTAGAAAATTAAATTTTAAGTACAAATAATTATAAAAATTTGTTAATTATTTTTAAAATAAAATTATACGTATCAATTAATGTAATAACAAATGATGTGATATAATTTTAAAGATTTGAATTTTTATAATTTGTATAATTAGTATGGCTTATAATTTTAAATTTATAATGTTATAACATATGTTAGTATATTAATTGATATATCAATTAGTATATAGTGTTATTTTAAATATAAAAGAGCTCTCCAATTAAGATTTTACTTCTCATTGAGGGTCGGGCCTAAGAACGGTCCCACTGTTTCATCTATATAAGATGAACATATACTAACATGAAATTGCCAAGCAAGTCCAAAGTTGGTTTCTTCATAAAAACTCAAAGGGTAGAAGATCCAACTAATCTCTGTTCTCTGTTTGGCTTTTCAATAATCCCTATCCAAGCATTAATGCTAGCTCATCTTATTGTGCAGGTTAATCCAATGGAAGCAATATGTGAAAATGGAGGATTCATACCTATTAGCAAATCAGAGCCCATCTTTGTTCAACCCGAAACAAGCTTAAACACCAATCAAGGGTTCTATTTTCTGTCCAACCTCGATCAGAACATCGCGGTGATAATCCAAACAGTGTATTGTTTCAAACCAGATGAGAATAAGAGCAGTGACAATGTCGGTGACGTGATTAAACGGGCCCTGGCTAAAATTTTAGTCCATTTTTACCCCCTCACGGGGAATTTGAGGGTCAGCTCGGATGGTAAGCTCATCGTGGAGTGCACGAATCGTGGCGTGCCATTTGTCGAAGCTGAGGCAGATTGTAACATGGATGTGCTTGGAGATATAACTGTTCCTGATCCGGGGATGTTGGGAAAGCTGGTTTACACTGTTCCTGGAGCCAAACACATTTTGGAAATGCCTCTGCTTACTGCACAGGTAACAAAATCATGCATGTTTTATGCTTTGAAAAAATGTTAAAATACGAATTTCTTATCAGATTTTTTTTTATCAGTAAATATAAAGTAATGAGTTCAATGTGTATTTATTAATGAGTTTCACCATCTTTGTATTTAGTGATGAAAAAATCAGATAAGAAATTTGTTTATATATAATTTTTCTCAAATACTTATGCTACACGTAAACTTTTTGGAGCAATACTATACATAATTTTCTTTTTATTTTTATTTTTTTGCTTCTAGACACAAAATAATAGGGTCGCATCAACAAATGTATTCAGTCTCATATTTAGAAGTGAGAAAAAGATATAAAAAACATGATTATATGGAGCATTTTATGATGTCACTATTAAAAAAGATAATGTCGCGCGTATTCTATCACAATATATGTAATGGGCAGAACTTATTTCAAATTTATATATGAACATGAGAGAACTATTTGAACGCGTGAGATCCACCAGATATCTCGTTTCAATGATTTGAACAATTCATTTTGTGAGGCTTTTCGTGGATATCATTAAAGGAAAATATTAGGTCAATTTGGAAATTGTAACATTTTTATTTTGTCATGTTTGTTTTTGAAAAAATAAACAAGTTTATTTTATTTTATTTTTAAATTAGATCATCTAATTTTTTAGAAACAAACACAATGAAATGAAAACAAGCACAATAAAATAAAAATACCTACAATTATCAAACCAATATAATTTTTTCTATAGATAATATATACGTATGGACTTATAAAATGAACTCTTTAGGTTATCGAGGCATGATCGATGCCCGAACAATTCACTTAAGTTCAAATACGTGACATAATCATAACTATAATATTTTGTAACAAATACAAAAACACACAAATAGACTTTTAGGAGAGTTAAATTAAATTTCCTTTTTTGTACATCATAATAATAACATTTCATTTTTTACATCATGATAGGGTGTGCACTCATACAAAAACTTAGAATTGTACTTTGAGTTGACGTTTTGGTGATTTTTTTTATCTCTTTTTATGAAAATATGTTTAAAAAAATAGGGAAAATAAATTGATAATTTATAATGACTTTTTGATTAAAAATCTTGTTTCTCAAATAAGGCCTTTATTAAAACGTTCATAAAATTGTGTGTTTAAAATAAGATTTCATTTTTTTAAGTCTTGCACTTATTGTATGATTCAATGAAGTAGAGTTTTTAAAAACACTACTTCAATATTTTTATGAAACAAGTTGAATTTAAAAAAATAAGTAAAAAATGACTTGAAATAGAAAAAGATAAAAATATAACGAGGCCTTTAAAATATGACTTCAAACTCAGAACTATATTTTTATAAATGAAATAAAATTTAAAAATCATGAAATTAAAAATAAGATACCAAACCACTCTGATTTGGTGAAACATTCCCTTGTGATGTGGGGGCAGTGGGAACCAATGGGATTGGTACTAGAGCTAACTTTTGTGGCTTTCTAATTAATGTATGTTCTTGATGATTTGATGCTCAAACTATAGGTTATAGCTCGATAAAAATAAAAATAAAAACAATAGGTTATAGCTATATTTGAACAAGCAAAACCATGGGGAAAATTGCAAATAAGTGGAAAGATAAAAAAAAATATAAATAAATAAAAAATAAAAATAAAAAAATAAAAATAAAAAATTGCATATCAATATTTTGGGATCTTTATTCACATATAGTTAAAAAAAAGGTTAATTTTTTTATAAAAAAAAGAATTAGAAATTCTTTTTAAAAAAATTATGTTAATTTTTTCACTTATCACGTCTGCCTTGTCTAAATGAATCTAGAACAATTTAAAAAAAAAAAAAACAAATTCACTAAAAAAAAAAGTCAAATTTGAATTCCAAGAAAAAATAATGTAACATATTTCTTGGTTCTACTCAATTAGATAGATTTTTTTTGAACTATACTCAATTAGATAGATTGAAAAAAAAAAAAAAAAAAGTATGACTAAATATTAACAAATGATATACATATAACATGACAATATTATATAATACATATTTGTTTCAAAAAAAAATTATATAATACATAAAGTTCTTTGTTGATCGTACCAAAATTAAATCCGATAAAGAAATATGATTTTTATGTGTGTTCAACAAAGCCCTAGTTTTTATATTGTAATTTGTCAAGTAAAATAAAGTTGCAACTCAGTTGGGTCCAAATCTAAATTAAAAAATATATTATCAAAGTCTTAAAAAATACAATTTCCCCTATCTATCTATTCATGTGTTCATTTATCTGTCCACTGTCGCCGTTTGCTAGAAAATTTCCCAATGAGTGACATTTGATAGTAATGTTGAATCAAAAAATAAAAAAATAAAAAAATAGAAAAAAATTAACTAAAGGCGAAAAAATTAACCAAAAAATCACTGCCTAGTTTGGGAAGACTAAATAAGTGCATTTTTTGACTTTTTTTGTATTATGTGTAGAAAAAGTAGAGAGGAGATGTTGATTGATGTGACCCAAAAAAGATAAAAAGATGAAATAAGTGCACTTTTTTGGCAGTAGCCAAACTAGGCCTAAATAAGTAAATTCCAAACACCCATTGAATATATTTGAAAGCTTGTTAATAAATTTTATCCTAGCAACTTTACATAACAGGTATTAAATCTGAAATTGTAATTGCAAAACTATAAGGGCATGTTTGATTGGAAGGATTAAAGCATGGGATTAGGATTATTAATCCGTGGGCCCAATCATCCTATGTTTGTTTTGACATTTTGATTTAGGACTATTAATCCAATGGATAATTAATCCAACAAATTTGTAGGATTATTAGTAATGGGGTAGGGGTGGGATAGTTAATACCACACTAATTTAATAGGATTATTAATACCTCACTATTAGTATTGTGAATCAAACATGACCTAAGATTACTAATAATTTTTTTGAGGAAACTATTACATTCATTAATAAATCAACTAAAACTAATTTAGATAGTTACAACTTGTAAATCAAAAGTTTTTTTTTTTAAAATTTTAAATTAAAGCATCTTAGATACCCAAAAAAAAATTAATTTGAAATTTGGTTGAAATACTAAGAGCTTATTTGGCTAAAAAAAGTACAAACTTTTAGTCCCAAACTAAAATAATTAAAAAACCAAAAAAAAAAACAACTACAAAAAATCAATTGCCAAAAACGACAACTAAATTGAGGAAGATGCTTGGTACTGTGTGGCGATCACAATAGCAATAAATCTATAGAGTGTATTTGTTTGAACGGACTGGATAAAGAGGGATTGTAATCTATTGAATTGTTACTCCTGAGATACATTATCCCCGGACTATTTGGTTGATCTAGATTTGTATCTTATGTTTGTTTAGTCATATGATTAGATGTCTGGATTGGATTATTTTATTGAATCCAATGTTTGATTGGATAGATTGGATAAGGATAAATGTTTAAAAGACTATTTTAGCCATTGTAATTTATAATTTATATTTTTTATATTAATATATAATTTGTAATTTGTAATTTATAATTTATAAATGTTCAAAAACTAGGGAAAAATGTAGTAGCAATACTAAAAAAAATTTAATTTATAAATATTTTTAATTTTTAATTTATATTTTTAATTTAATATATAATTTTAATTAAATTTAATTTATAATTTATTTAAATTTAAAAGATTATTTTTCCCTTTTCCAATTTAATTTATTTAAATTTAATTTATAATTTATAAATATTTAAAAGACTATTTTATCTTTTTTCAATTGTTTACTAAGTAATATTATGACGGTAAACTGGACATTTCATACATTAGTCTCATGGGATACAAATCTCAAGGAAATAATCACCCCCAAGGATTATTTAGTCCCTTATACGAGGGATATGGAGTCCAGTTGGTCTCTATGCCTGACAGACTAAAATTGTATCAAACGATGGACATCTCCCCTCCAGTAAATTCAAATACAAACAATATTTAGTCCTCCTAATCTTTCCAAACAAACACCCCTAATGGTACTGCAAACCAATTAGGCTGATATTCACACATTTTGGGAATAAATAGAGCACTTCAATAAATATTATTTATAAGTTCAGTTTGGTAAGAGATTTTTTTAATTAAAAAAATGTTAAAAAATTAAAAAACTAATAAAATTCAATCACATTAATAAAATGTCACATTAAATTATACCCATTAATTTTTTTATTTCATAAAAAAAATTAAAAATCACTTAAAAAACTAAATTCCCAACGCATCGTCTTCAAAGTAGTCTTCGATGATCAAGCCACGTGGGCTTAGGGACCACAACACATTAATTGCTTTTCCTAAAATATAATTATTCAGTACCACAACTTTTTGAGAAATAATTCGAATTTTTATGATTTAATTGTTCGGAATGTTTTAAAATGATGTTATTTTGTATATAAAACGACATCTTTTTCAATATATTCGAGTCATTCAGAATTTACATTTCGAGTTACCATACATTTTTTTAAAGAAAAAGTCACTTTTTAACTTTTTAATTTATTTTGAGTCATACTACCTCTCTATTTCTTTATACATTTTTTATAAAAAAATAAAAAAAAATCAACTTTTAACTTATTTCTTAAAATAAGCGAATATGCCACAAGAGTGTTGAACTAGAAGCATGTTAGAGTTTCTAGGTAAGTCTTATTCTGACGATTAGAACCGTTTATTTTGTAAAATTTATATATAGATGTAATGAAAAAATATAGTAATAAGATATTTATAGTCATATAATTAATTTTTATAATTTTTTAAAAATCTAAAATAATTTATTTTTAAATTTATATGTGTCTTCTTTTTCTTATTCTTTTCTTTCCTTTTAAGACAATATGATAAAATAATATGCCTATGAATATCGGATCACTCTAATTTTATTTTCTTTAAATGCTTCTTTATGAAAAGCCTATTTTTAATTCTTCTTATTTTTTTCTTTTTTTTTGTAGTGCTTGCAAATTTATTCTTCGGTAAATTACAAATATAACCCCTAAAGTTTTATTAAAATATGAATCACCCCCTATGATTTTGAAAATTATATTCTACCCCTTGAAATTTCTAATTTCATAACAAATTGTCTTTTTTATTAATAAATCATCAAGTCAATTAACAGTTTTTAATAATGCTAAAATATGTTTCAATTAATAATTTAAGTAATTTTATTATTATATAGGAAAACAATTATGAATTTTATTTTTTCAGTTTATTTCATTAAATAAAAAATTCTAATAAAGAGGTATTTATAATTTTTCAAACCACATAAATTAATTTATATATTAAGTAAATCTCAAGGATATTTTTGTAATTTACCCTTATAGATGTCGGTACCTTTTTTTTCCCCGTGTTATGGATATATATATGCACAAGTATGGAGAATATTTACTTGTTTGATGAAATATCTCAATCATACACTGGTTTTTTTTATTATCCTCCCCCCTCAAGCTGTACGAAGTAGGTGGCTAGGACGACTAGCATCCAAGTCATTGTCATGACTAGCGTTAGGAGTTAAATGCAATAGGGTCGAGCCACAAGCAAGGGAGAAATGTTAGAGAGCTTTAAATCTAGAGTTTTAATTTGAGCTCTAGTGATGTGTTAAAGTAAAAAAAAATAAAAAAAAAAAACAAAACACAAACATCACATGAGGGCGGGTTCCACCTTCCCATTAGAGCTATTAGAGCTCTTATATTAGAGTTCTAAAGTATTTTTGCAAGCAAGGTGCGGGAACTACTATTATTGCATAATATATTATTTTATTATTATTGCTTTCATCTCAAAATATTAATTTTTTATTTTATTTTTTATTATTTTAAAATATTAGTTTTTTTTCAAAAATTAAATATAAAAATAATATAAATTTCTTATTTTTTATTTTTTTTTAAATTTATAAATAATCTTCAAAAATTAAGTACAAAAATAATATAAATTTCTTATTTTGCTCTTCTTTTAAATTCATAAATAATATAAAAAGTACAATTATAACGTTGATATTCTCCAAAAAATGTACTATCAATGGATAATTTTGAAAAATCAACTTTTTGAAAAGTACAGTAATTGTACTATCAAAAAAAGTTAAATTCTCCAAAAGACATCATTATTTTGAGACGGAAGGAGTATCTATTCTAATCCAAAATCATAATTTCACCACTTTTTGTTTGTTTGTATTATTATTGTTTAAAAATGCCATGTACAATTTTGTTTAAGAAAAGAAAATTGCTCTAAATTTAAATGAAAAATGAATTTAATACACATTTTAAATTTTAAACCTTTTTAATTTTATTTTTATTCTGAATATGTAGTATTGCTGATAGTTATTGAATTTATAGGTGACAAGGTTCAAGTGTGGAGGTTTTGTGCTAGGAATGACAATAAACCATTGCATGACTGATGGAATATCAGCCATGGAGTTTGTCCATTCATGGGCAGAAACAGCAAGATCCAAAACCCTAACCCTCCCACCGTTTCTCGATCGAACCATACTCCGATCAAGAGAACCTCATTCGATCAAATACCCTCACAAAGAATTCCAAGAAATAACTGACACATCAAACATGTCCACCCTCTACCAAGAAGATCAATTGGTGTACAATTCATTCCAATTTAATCAGGAAAAAATAGCCAGGCTAAAAAAGACCGCCATGGAGGATGGTATTATCAAAAACTGCACGACCTTCACCGTGCTTACAGCTTTGGTCTGGCGTGCAAGAACCAAAGCCCTTAAAATGAAACCAAACCAGCAATCCAAGCTTTTATTCGCTGTCGATGGGAGATCCAAACTCAACCCGCCATTGCCAAAAGGTTACTTTGGCAATGGCATTGTTCTGACGTGTTGTATATGCAATGCATCAGAATTAATAGAAAAGCCATTGAGTTTCGCGGTGGAGCATGTGCAGAACGCGATTAAAATGGTGACAGAAGGGTTTATTAGATCGGCGATTGATTATTTTGAAGTGACTAGGGCAAGACCTTCATTGACCGCCACACTTTTGGTTACGTCGTGGACTAGGTTGGATTTTGACACCACGGATTTTGGGTGGGGGGAGGCGGTGCAATCAGGTTGCGTGAACTTGCCGGAGAAAGAAGTGGTTTTGCTGCTTTGTAATGGAAGAGATACAAAGATCACCACTTTGCTTCTGGGCTTGCCTATTACTGCCATGAAGACCTTTCAAGAGCTTATGCAAGTTTAGTATAGTAATATTAGGGTTTGTGACAGAATGCCATATATAAAATGTTCATGTATGTCAAAATAATTATGTTTAAAAGCACACATTATAGAAATATTTGTTATTACAAGTATTTTTGTAAAAAATTGAAGGAAAATCTGTGTTCGTAATTTGAATTCTTGACTCTCACTAGGTCAAGTCACAATTGAATAATTTTTTTTTTTTTTTTTGGGTGGGGTGTGCGGGGTAAAAGATTGATTTGCAAAATTAAGGTACATCCATTTGCGATCGAAAAATATATAATTTGATTCAATCAAGCAACAGATGAAGAAGGATATAGATATTAAAATGTTTCATCTTTCTAATAAAAAATGAAAAATGGATCGGATTGGAACCGTTTGGAAATGGGGAAAAAATCTTATTTTTTGTGACGGTACATATTTTTTGTCACTAAAAGATGTATATACCTCAGCAAAAAATTATTGTGTTGCTATAAGTATAATTCGCATCATTATAAATCCATTGCTGAAATTATTATTTGCAATAGCATTTTTTGCCCTCTCGAAAGTTTAACAAACTATATAAAGTTAATTATTTGTGACAGTTAATATATTGTTGCAAATAACTAATTTTTTTATTTTTTTATTATGTATTATTATTATTTTTTTCTCTAGTATGAGGTGTATCAAAATTGAATTGCTTATAATAGCAATAAACAGAGCTCATGGACGCAGCTGCGAGGTAAAATAAAAAACATTAAATAAACAATGATTATAGTCCCTTATTTAAGTGAGAAAATAAAAAAATTAGTTGTATTTTTTCACTGTTATGTTTGAAAAAGAAAACAAAATATATGAAATATATAATATAATAATTAGATTTGTCTTCTCTCAAGTTGAGATCTCAATTTAAGAGAGGGTTTGCACATGGTAAGTCTATTTTCAAATCAATTCCAATGAACCAAACCGTTTACTTTTATAGACTATTGAGTAGAATATTCATGCAAAAAAATCAAAATGGTTCGACATCGATCGGTATTTATATATTTGAATAATATTTGTTTTAAAAAAATGGAGGCAAATATAATTTCAAGAATAACCATTCATTTTTTGTAATATAAATTTGATTCAAACATATATCTACCAATGTCTGATTATTTTTATTTTTTACATAAAATGTTAGAAATTTTAAAATTTTATCAAATGTCTCACATAGGTGTGGGACCTACAAATATTTTTGAAATTTCTAGCATAGCTTAATATTTTACTCAACAAATCTTAAAAAGTTAATATTCTGGACCATCAAAATGGACCCTAAGATGGACTTTACAAATTCCTCAAATTCTCTCGTGTTAAAATTCCAACATGAGAGAAACCAATCCGATTTGTTAATCTAAACGAATTGTCAGAGCATCTCTAATGATAAATGCTATAATAGCATTGCCATTGCCTAATTATGGCAATGAATAGTAAAAAATGGATAAAAAACATAGCTTGTTCAACTGTCATTTTTGTTATTTTTGCGCAGAAACTGGTATATCTGGATGACCAATTGACCAGCCAGACGTCCAGTCAATCGCTTAAACACACTAGTTTCTATATTTCTTCTGCAAAAATGGCGAGTGAGAGAGATGGAGGGAAGGTGGGACGTTTTGCTGGGAGGTAGGAGGAATGAGGAAGGTGTTTCTTAATGATTTGGGACAAATAAGGGCTATCGAAATTTGTATCAAATTCAACACAAATTTTAACCTTTCTCAAATATAGCAATTGTTATTTTTTATTACAATCGCGCTACATAGCTCGAATTGGAAGCCCCAGAATCGTCCGAAATCCCAAAACGACGTCGTTTTGGGATTATTTTTATTATTATTATTTTTTTTCCCTTTTTCCTTCCCGTTTGTTTGAAGAAGAAGACGCAGAAGAAGAAGAAGAAGAAGGAGAGAAGAAGAAGAACATCATCATTATCAACAACATCTTCTTCATCACAGCATCATCAGCCAACATTTCCCCTCCTCCCCCCTTTAGATCTGGATTCAGATCTTGATCTACTAGAAAAAAAAAATAAAAATAAAATAACAACAATCAACAACAACAACAACATCTTCATCAGCATCACCATCATCAACACATCATTTTCATCTTCATCATCAACCACTACTACAAATATAGACAAAGATCACATTTTTTTTGTGTGATGTATGTTTTTTAATCACACCTTTTAAGTTTTATTAAAATGTGGTCTTTGGGAGTGTGATTAAAAAGGGTCATTTTTAATCACACTTTTTAAGTGTCATTAAAAATGCTTTCATCACATCTTTTAAGCGTGATTAATAATATTTAGATCACACATTTTAAGTGTGATTAAAAATATTTAGATCATAACTTTTAAGTGTGATTAATAATATTTAGATCACATCTTTTAAGTGTGATTAATAACTAATAAAATCTGTGATAAAAAAAAAAAGAATTCGACATATTTGAAGAATAATCAATATTATTTTTGTACGCACATTTGAAGAATGTAATACACACTATATACTATATTTTGAATCACAACCATATATTGAATGGAATAACGTCATATATTTCATAAATGAAAGTTAAATGTTCAAAAGTATATACAAAGAAATTAATAAAAAAAAGTTTAACTGTGATTACATATATTAAAAAATAAAAAAAAATAAACTTGAAAAAACTAAGTTCTTGAATTCTTTGACCATATTTTGTATCTCTCCAGGAAATTTATGACCTGAAAAATAAAAAAACAAATTAATTTAGAAACCGCTAGAAGCATATGAATAAACTTACTACTTTTGTAGAGACTGTTCTTGTCTTACAAAAGACAAAATCGGACATTTTCTTATCACACTGACTCTTCATCCCCTGCAATAATAGAAAAGAAAAAACGAATTTGATTATTACTAGTATAAAATTTTGTATTACTATATATAAATATGACATATATATGGAGCATGATTGAACAATATATATAAACACATATTAGTAAATCATAGCCTTGAAAAGATTTTATCAAAAAATTATTATAGCAACATATCAACAGAGAGAGAAAACCAAACTAAATCCCAACAAAAATTAAAACTCAAATCAAGGTGGAGAAAGAAAAGCAATTAATATACCAAGTCAAGGTGGGTCAACTCCAAAAGAATAAACAAATGAACAATCCCCCACAGTTCCAAGTGTTGAGCAATTCCACTAAGATTTTAACAATTATATACTGGTGTATCTATTTTCAGATAAGAAAAAAATATAAATAGAGAGTGGATAGAACGAGAAGAAAGAGATGAAATGATGAAAAAGAAAAGAAGAAGAAAAGAGCACAAAAGAGAACAAGTTTAAAGGAGGGAAAGCCTGGAATAGTCATATAACTACCATGACCCAAATTTAGTTTTCAACTTAACCAGAATTAACTCATGGTAATTTGTACATACACAAAGCAAAGTCGTGAATACACTATCATGCATAATAGTCATAGAAAAGAGAGAAGTGCATATTGTATCATAGCAAAGTGCGTCTGATTAGGCTTGCCTTTCATGCTAACCTAGTTAGGATAAGAGGGTTTTGCTAGGATGCAATATGTACTTTTTTTTTGTTGTATCATGTGTTGTGCTTTTCATGATCTTTTCATCAATAAAATTTTCTTTTGCTAATTAAAAAATAAAAAATAAAATGGATAACCGTCATAACGCTAATCACACTTTTCAAACAAGATAATAATAAACACTGAAGATATAATTTCTATTAAATGTTTGAGGACATGCTATCTTCAAAAAACACATAAACCCACCTTATGATATCTTAAAAATCATTAAAAAAAAATATTTATTCATCATGGTGAACATATAATTTATGAAAACATTACTCCATGATGTATGAGGAATATTTTTCAACCAGAAACTCATCAACTACAAACCCTGAGATGCGGATCATCAAAGGCACATTTTGTTCAAAATGGGAAAGGAGAGGGGAGAAAAGAATATTCTAAAATATACAATTCATCAATTTAAATTACCAAGCCTCCCATTTCAAATCACACTGAACTTCCCATTAGAGAACTTGAATCTATTTGAAGAAAGATTGCAGAACCAAAAATTGCATTTCCTCTAATAAGGTTCTCAACCAGAGAAAGCATCATCAATTAAAATTTTAAATAATTTCTAAATTAAGCTTTGTGAAATGATAATAGTGTCATCCATAAGGAACCAATCTACATACCTATCAAAAACATAAATAAATAAAGAACAAGCATGAAACGCAGCGAAGGACTACCTAAATCACCTACTGCCTAATCAATTACTTAAATATTGAACTACCAGAACATATGAGTGATAAAGCATAACAAATCCAAATTGCAGATCACCTTTCTCTGTATTAATAAATAACGATCTCCATAATAATAACAATTGTAGAACTGAACATTAGATTCGTACCTCCATGACCATCATAAACACCAAAGAACGATGTGGAAGCATCTAGATCAGGATATGCAGCATGCTAAAAAAATGGAGGGAAAAAAAAAAAAAAGAGTAAGAAACCAATTATAAAAATAAATAAAATACAAATTTGTAGTATTAAACCCAAATGATGGAGATGGTATCACACAACTTCCACATGTAGGAATTTACCAATTCTGACCACAAAAACATCAATTTGCAAAAACATGGCAACTGGAATGAAGCCTCTACAACTATCATGACACTTCAAGGAAAGAACAAGACAAAATTATTGATTAGTTTAAAGTACCCATCTTTTCATTATATCAACAAGACTTGAGCCCTTCTTCCAAAAAATCAATGCATCAAAAATTTTAACAAAATATAGCCTATAGCGACTTATAATTTTCATCCCCATCCCAAAAGGGTTTGATAGAGAGGTTACCAGTTACCTAGTTCTTGTGTCAAATTATCATGTCTCCCTATGAAATGGTTACCTCCACCATGTATGAACAGTTGACAGATATATTATACACACACGAAAAATTAATTGATATGGAAGAAAGAACGAGTCTGGAAAACAATTCATAGCCAATAACATTTTCAGTTTTATTCGAATTACATGATAATTGATAATCTCAATCCAGCCACAATACTACCATGGTTTTGATAATGATATAGGCACTTTACCAAAACGGCCATAAGTTAAAAAAGATTATAAATTGAACGTATTAATTTTTTTTTTGGTTAAAAAAACTGTCAATATATAGAAAAAATACATATATTTACTTCCTGAAAAAATATCATAAAGTGCACAACTCATAAGAAAATATATAGAACCATCTAGTTTACAAGGTAAAAAGTCTATTTCCCAAGAGAATGCATCTATTCTCCTCATATGGGTCAAGGATTGAACTATATTGTTCTAGAGTCTAGATATACTCATAGTCAATCTATTTATATATGTACCCCACAAAAATTTTGATGAGAAATGCTGCAAGCAGAGAGACTCACAAACAAACAAAGTTTTATCTTCTTAATGTCACTTTCTAAATAAAATGGTTTAGCCTCCTATACTAGTCCAAATTAAAAAGTCAAAATTATAAAGTATCAAGACCAAAAACAAGAAGTGTAAAAAGGATCACTTACTCCACAAAATTGAATAGAAGTTGTCTCAACATGAGGACCTGCTAGTGATATGTAATTCTTCACCTGTCTTAAACAAGAAAAAGGAGAGGTGTAGACACCCCATTTTTGACCGACTTTAAGACTCAGACGTCACCAGTTGAGTGCTCGGTGATATTGCATATAGTGCTCGTTCAGAAGTTTCAGAGTCCCGGCTGCAAGCCTTGCCTCCGGACTTCCGAACTCTTTCGTGCCTTGCCTCAATTTGCGAACCAGGCTCTGTTTTCTCTGTTTTCTCTTCCTGAAGGGAGGGAGAGGTCTCTTAGACCATCTCTCAGTGGTCGTAGGCTACGTTTCGCGATCGTAGGCCATTTTTCTCATTTGGAGCCCGGTTTTTGGTTTTTCGGAGCCGACGGCTGTGTGCCTCGGTTCGGGACCACCTAACTACCTCCGTTTGCTCTGATTTTTGGTATACACCTTATTTCCTCCCTTTTGAGGGACACTGGGGTCCGAGAGACCAACTTTGTGGTCAAACACCGCCTTCGGTGCTTAACAGCCCATTTTCGGGGCCTCGGGCCGCGCGTTTCGGTCCCCGAACCTCCGTTTTGCATCCGTTTTGGTTCATTTTTGGTGGAGACCTTATTTTCATAGTTAGGAAGCTTGTAGGAGAGTGGGAGGCCAGCAATTGTTCCAAAAAACCAGTTTTATTTCTTCATCGCTCTCCGACGCCTGTTTTCCTCACTTGAAAGCCAATGTTGACCACCCTAGAGCCACTTTCTTGAACCCTAAACCCCATATTTGTGTTGTACACACCTGGGAGGCCACCAATATTTGGTGGCCGACCAGTAATTGTTCCTGACCCTTTTGACCCCTCTAAAAAATGGTCTTTTCTCTCTCCTGGTTCACTTTTTCTGGGTTTCAACCACATAGTTGTGTTGTGCAAACATGGGAGGCCACCTTTTTGAGGTGGCCGAGCAGTAATTTTGCTTGACCCCTTTGACCCTTGGTTGGTCGGCCATGGGAGGTGGTCGGCCAACCACCTGAACCCCCAAAACCTGGCCGGCCATGACCCCCACTCCCTGTTCCTTCCAAGTGTGACCTCTTTTTTCCCCCAGATCCTGTATCCGGGGGGGGTGCTCTTTTGGGGGGAAATTTGAATTCATTTTCCCCCCTTTTTCCTCCCTTCCTTTGCCTATATAACCAGTCCCTCAGCTGCATTTTGAGGGGTTACAAAAATTTGGTCTTAAGCCCTTGCACTCAATCTCTCTCTCCCTCTATTCCAACCCTCAAAACCACCTTGCTCCTACACCATTTCTACACCACCTCATAGCACCACACCTCCATCCTCCATTCCAGCAACTTGAGGCTGCTTTCTAGAGGTGAAGAACTCCCAAACTTGGCTCAAAAGTTGTTGGAGCATTGGTCTACAAGGGTGAGTCACTTTCTTCCCTTTTCTAGTTTTTTTTGCTTTGTATATAAGCCTTAGTTTCTTGTATTTTTGGGCTCCGACCCTAACTATAAATAGTCATATTTTGAGCCCCTTTTCATGTTTTATTAAGGGTCTTTCTCTGCTTGAGGCCTCCTTCTATCACTTGCTTCTTTAACTCTCTTTTAGGCCTTATTTTTGCATGATATTTTAGGCTTATTTGTGAGCTGTTTTTGACTTTTCAATAAACTGTAAAATAGCTTTTTTTGATCCCCTCTCCAACATTGGTGAAGGGCTCTCCTCTGTTTGAGGCCTCCTGCTATCACTTACTCTTTTATCTCTCTTTTAGGCCTTTTCTTGCATGATAGTTTGGCCTTATTTGTGATTATTTTTGTGGTTGGATGTAAACTGAAAAGTGACTTTTTTTGAGCTCCTCTTCAACTTTGTTGAAGGGCTATTTGCCTTTTGGGGCCAGCTGCTGTCCCTTTGTGTTTAATCTCTCTTTTGGGGCCATTTTTGTATGATAGATTAGCCCTATTTGCATTCATTTTTGGGACTTGTTATAAACTGGAAATATGCATGTTTTGGGACTTTCTTGAATCTTTCTTCATACTTCATGATCAAATAATGCGTGTTTTGTATAGCTATAGGGCAATGCGTATGCCTAGTTTTGTGTTTCGGGGCCACTCCATGCATCGGGTGCCATGTTTCCATGTTTCGGGGTCATTTTGCATCACATTTCAGTGCTGAAACTTGCATGTTTGTATGCCATATTTCGTGCCTTGCCATGCCTTGTTAGAGTGGCATTTGTGCCTTAGGATCGGTCCTCGGTTTGCGTGCATGCGTGCACATATTTCGAGAGTCTCATTTTTTATCTCATGGCTACTGATTTGAGTGTGGCCGAGGTCCACTCATGTTGGTGTAAGCCCATTGTGCATTGTATATGCCATTTCATTTCACAGCATTGCGTATGTTAGGTTGTATGTTAGCGCATTGTGTATGCCATGTTATCTCGTGCATCGTGTATGCCATTTCATAGCGTTGTGCATGCTAGGTTGTATATTAGTTGCATTCATGCATGTCATGCATATTGCATTGTGTTTGGGATAGGAGTTAGCCCGAGCACGGGAAACGAGGGACGTTTCGTACTTCGAGTGACGGAACATGTCTCAATTCTCAGTTACCGACACTCCGGATTATCCATGATGGAGTTTAGGTCTTGTTGTGTTTATATGTGCATTCATTTCATATTGAGTCGTGCAATTCGACTCCTCGGCCATCATGCATCGATATGCGTGATTGGTGGCACGAGGATCGAGGACTACACTCCCTAAAGAGTAGTCAAGCATACATATGTGAAAATACTTTGCCATGCCCCTTTGTGGCTCTCTGTTACAGCAAATCAGAAATCAGCAGCCTTCCGGAGCTTGGTACGCATTTCAAGAACAATTGCAAACAGAGGCAAACTGGGGCATCCCAAGGGATTTTCTGGCAAAGGCAACTCGAGCATGCATCATTCATCATCCGGAGCAGATTTGAGGCAGTCCCTGGCTTGAATGCCAATTTATTGCTTTCCTAATTTAATTTGTTAATTAATTAGGGTTTTGTACATATTTGGACTGTAATTATTTGGGACTGTATATTATTTATTTGGACCCTCCGAGTGAGGGCACAACTGTAATAAGTGTGCATGTGTGTGATGTATGTCTTCCAACCCCACGTCTTTCTCCCTTTTATTTACCCGCTTATGATGTTTAGATTAGGGCATGTTTCAATTAGCATACAGTATGATAGCATGTTTGCATTCATTCATCTGTTTTGCATGCACCGGGCTCGGCGCATCATACAAACTGCATTGTATTTTCAATTCCAAGTTGAATACATGTTAGCCGTAGCATTTCATATGCCATGTCTAGAATAGCCGAGCCTGCTATAGTTGCATTTTTGTATGTGTTGCATTAGGCATTTCTGTATAGTTAGGATCATGCATGGATTTCTAATTAGCTTCTGTTTTGGCTTGGAGTACTCGGTAAGTTTTATGCTTTAGCATCCTTGCATGCGTGTGAGTGACTGCCATGAATAGCATGCTTACCATGAGGCTATATGCTTATGTGATATAATTGCCTGAATACCTGTGGGTGAAGGTTGGGTTATTTGGATTGGAACAATTCGTTGACTGTGAGTTTAAAGCCCACTAGATAGTGGCAAAACCATGTTTTCTAAGCCCACCCGAGGGTGGCAAAATCTGCATTTTAAGTCTACTTACAAGTAGCAAACCACTTTCAAATAAACAAACACGAGATGTTTTGTTCTAATTCAGACGATCCAGTCTATACTTGTATGCTGTGCGCATCACATAGTAAATCTAGGCTAATAACCAGAATAAGAATGCATAAAGTTTTCAAAAATAGATATCATGGTTAGTAGAGGCTGATCTTTGATCGGGCGAGCGGTGGTGCTCACGAAGTGACCTTCCCCAATCGTACCCAAGTTCCCGAGCCGAGGCAACTTTGGTGATGACGGACACGTGGCCTTAGGCAAACGAGTCAGGGTTTCCTAAATTTTCCCAAAATAAAACATTTAGGTGGCGACTCTGTATCTGGAAAAGCAGTCCATGTTTGGCATTTCTTTCAAAATCTGTTTTCTCAAACGATTTGCCGAATTTGGACTCTTTGGTTCAGATTTAAAACCGTGACAATTTGAGAGTCCGAACTTGTAGTGAACCCCATACGGACGGAACGGGACCTCATCCTCTCGGGGGGTTCGGGGACGTCTACAGTTTCTGGTGACTCTGCTGGGGACTTAGAGAACTTGACTCGAACTCATGATATCTGTTTTTTACTACACTTGTGTGTTTCTTTGCATTGCATTTGCATTGGTGCGCCTAGGACACCGTGTTTGCCATCTGCTATTCCTGAACGGTTTGCCGGAGGCTTGTCTTGTCAAGGCATGACCATAAGGCTGACCGGTTATGGGCTCTGCCAGTATGGGAACACAAACCCCAGTTTTACCGGGGCACCCTTTTTGACCATTCGACCTAGTGCATATTCGGATCCATAGTGACCATTCCAAACTAGGACAGGTTGCTTACTCGTTTATAGGTTGTTTGAAACCGCTGCGTGCGTAGTGAAACCCTAGCTCCTGACAAAATAAGACAGGGAAAACCCTACCCCAACATAGGGGTGTTTTGGCTCTCAATTATCTGTTATGTGCTGTCAGAGTGTGTCTCTACAGGGGTTACATGTATCAGTTTGTAAATTTTGGGCATCAGGCCTGCGGGCATCAGTCAGTGTTTGAGAATCAGTTATCTGCGGGTATCAGATTCAGTCTATGGGGACAGTGATTCAGGGATAATGATTAGTGATTGGGGACAGTGTGTGTTCAGCTTACCGACCGTGTGTTGTTATGCCCGGCTGTGTGTTGTGCATTTACTTTAAGCTGCTATGCTGTCCGTTTATCTGTTTATTTATTTCCTTATTGCTTTATTTATCTTTTTACTAGGGCAATTTTAGCACAATTGCTTCCGACCCAGTAAATATTCCTCAAGCACTTTGGACAAGAGGTCGTCGGCTCAATCGATCCGAGGATCTGGTCGACGGACAGCCAGTGTTTCATTCTCTACCCCCAGTTGTCAGAAGAAGGCCAAGAAAACGCAGTGTGTCTGAGCAGAGGTTCCCAGAACAGTGGTCTACCCTAGCAGTGAACAGTCGGACTGAAGTTTTAGGCCAAGTTTGGCATCCTTCAAAACATCTAAAAAGTTAAAAAGTCACTATCCTATTTAAGTTACATCATCTTATTTAAGTCACATCACCTCTCTAACACATCATTTCAAACCCAACCCAAATCCAACCCATATTTTATAAAAAGTCAAAAAGTGCACTTATTTAGTCTTCCCAAACTTGGCTTAGTATCTACCATAGAAATACGCATACCAGTCAGTCAGTAGGATCAGCAAAGCGTAGTCGGAATGGAGGAAATGATGCGTCAGCTCCAAGAGAGCATGAAGCAAATGCAGGAGGATGCTGTCCGCCAAGCAGAATTCTCTAAACAGCAAGCCACAATCATGGCCCAGTAGGCGGAGCTAATTACCCGGCTCCAGCAGCAAGCTGGAGCATCAGCCTTACATCCAGTTCCTCTCCCACCAGGGATCCCGTTACCAGAGCAGACACCAACTGTCCAGAATGTCCTGCCAAATGCCCAGAACACCTTGCCAAATGTCCAGAACGTCCAGGAGGACACAAACCTTCCAACGAGGCCGGCTCCGCCCCCACTTCTGCCTCAACTGTCCAAGGCGCCTACGCCTATCAACCAACCAGACTCTCCCTTCGAGTTCGAAATAGACCCAACAACGCTGAAATTGAGCAAGCTCGAGAAGCTTTTTAAAAAATCACAAGGGGTAAAGGCTATTCCAGATATCGAAGACGGATATACCGATGTGGCCGTGACACTACCGGATAGATTTAAAATGCCGCAGATCGATCGCTTTGACGGGTCTGGGGATCCCATGGTCCACCTCCAGTTATTCTCAGATATATTGCGGCCAATGGGCCTAACTAGACCCCAGAAGCTTTCACTATTTGGCCGGACCCTGTCGGGTGTAGCCGCCATCTGGTATGCAAAGTTGGAGGACGATGTCAAGCGAAGTTGGGATGAAATGGCTGAAGCCTTTGTTGCGCAATACTCTTACAACACCCAAATTGAGATTACAACTCATGATCTCGAAACAACAAGGCAGGAGCCCAAGGAGAGTTTCTCGGATTTCGTAACCCGGTGGAGGGCGAAGGCCTCGATGATGACTTTAAGGCCTACCGATAAAGACCAGATCAGGATGATTGTGCGCAATCTCCAGCCAAAATTGATGCAAAAGATGATTGTACTCCCCTCCTCCACTTTTTCAGATCTGCACGAGATGGGGGTACAGATTGAAGATGCAATGAAACAGGGTCTGATCGACCAAGATAGGGAGCAACCAAGGAGGACTTTCAACCGTAACAACAATGCAGGCCCGAGTGGCGCTGCAACTGCAAGAGCTTCAGAGGTGAGCATGGTCACCACCATTCCCCCTCCCCTTCCAAGACCCATGGTAGCCACGCCCTTCTCCGGTGCATCCGAAAGTAACACCCAGACCACCAAATATCAACCCAGAGGCCAAAGAACCTTCACACCCTTATACATGCCCCTGTCCAAAGCTCTAGGGGTATTGATCAGGAAAAAGCATTTGAAACCCCTGGAGCCGAGGCCGCTACCAAATCCACTCCTTCCCTCTCATGACCTAGCAAAATACTGCGCGTATCACCAACAACACGGTCACGACACCGACCGTTGTTTTAGATTGCGTCACGAGATCCAGGATCTTATTGACAAGCAGGTGATTGCGCCTCCCGACAAACCCAATGTCACAACCAATCATCTCCCACCGCATAACCAAGCTCCCCCTCCCAATAAAATCAATTTTATCCAAACTGGGGTCGCATCTTACGATCCTAGTATCTATATCACCCCATCCAACCTACCCAAGCCGGAGGTGCTCCTTCCTGACTGCACCGACTCTTTATGCATGTTGGACATCTCCACAACCCAACCAGAACCGACGGTGGTGACCATCGAAGATGGGACAGGGCATACTTCAGAAAAGAATGGAATTGTTGAGTCTGGGATTGAACAGCCTGAGAGTTTTGCTGGGGAAGCCTACGATCCAAGTGAGTACATCTTGTCAACAGGCCAGATTGGGCTGGGTATAGAATTGCCAGAGAAGGAAGAGCTGTGTGTGATCCAGGAGGACGGATTTGAGCAAGGGGCAAATGATTTGACGGTTGTGGAGGAGCACTTTGCTAACCTACAGTTTTTCAATGACCAAGAATTAGGGGGCGCGACAGTCAACTGGTTTGATTATGAGGAATCGGCAGAGGCCACTGGATGGCTGGATGATCAACCAGATGTGGTGGAAGAATCCCAACCAGAATAGGGCCCGGCAGAGGCGAGAGTATCAACTGTGGCCGGAAGGGCCGGAAGTCAGGTTACATTGCCAGAGAGCGCCGGTATGAAGAATTTTGCTCGGGACTTGAGCATTGTGGATGCACAGAAAGTTGAACAACAAACTACGCCGACACAGGTAGAACAAGAAAAGATTTGGGATTCTGAGAGAATCAGGAAGGCAAAAGCCCATGAAGGGGCCGAGGATGCTGTGTGCACAAAAACAGAAGATGCTGCGGGCATGCGGGCAGAAGGTACTGTGAGTACGATCATACCGAGGCCGGACAGGTGTCTGTCGGCCGTTGACAAAATGTGGTGGGAAAACAATGATTTATGTCTTGCCCACACAGATGAAGATTGGGGAAACCATCAGCCAGACGACACCTGGTATGTCGGAGAAATCGACCATATGACGAGAAGCCGGCGGTATTTCAAGCCCCCACACCTGGACCAGCCAGAGGCATCTGGGAAGGATAAAGAAGCTGAGAAACAGAAGGAGAAACAACTTGAAGAGGAGGCTGTACTCAAACAGTTAAAGAAGATACAAGCAGACACCTCCATCTGGGGACTGCTTATGGCTTCACGAGTGCACAGACAGGCTGTCCTTTCAGCCATAGACAAAGCCAAGCTTTCTATAGACACCACGCCAGAGCAGCTGGTTGGATTGGTTTTTCCGGGAGGAGGTTCCCCGACGTTGACCTTTTCTAACAAAGAACTACCGCCTGAGGGCGCAAATCATAACAAACCCCTTTACATCTCCGTGGAATGTAGAGACAAGTGGGTGCTAGTGGTTCTTATCGACACGGGATCCGCTATTAATGTATGCCCATCAAGGACAGCGTATGCAATCGGGTTGAAACCCGCGGACTTCGTGCCAACTACTCAAGTGATCAGAGCCTACGATAACACAAGCAGGGAGGTGATGGGGACTGTTAAGATTCAGACCCAGGTTGGTCCAGGACAACACAACATTGAATTCCATGTCTTGGACGTTCCCACAACCTTTAACCTACTTTTGGGGCGACCGTGGTTGCACCAGGTCAAGGCAGTCTCTTCCACCTTGCATCAAATGTTGAAGTACCCTCACGGGAAAGGGGTAGCTATTATTTTCGGGAATTCATCAATCCATCCACCACCGGAAGTGTCCACGCCAGTCTTGGAAATCGAGCACGGCATGGAGGATGTGTTCTTATCAGGGTTTACTCTGGCTGAGGCCCGGGTTGTGCAGAATATCATGGCCGTTAATGAGGGAGTATATGTCAGTGCTCAATCTGTATACCTCATGAACAAGCTTCAACACATCCCCGGGATGGGATTAGGAAGGAACGGTCGGAAGGGCGTCACAGCATTGGCCAAAGTGCCACACAACCCTCATACCTTTGGCTTGGGATATCTGCCCACCAAAGAGGACTGGGTGAGGAGGGGAAAGGAAATGGCTGGAAGAGCCAGAGCAAAGCAGGCCGGGAAGCCTTTTGAGCTAATGCATAGGCCCATTTAGGGTACCCTAAACGGACGCTTTGTCTGGGAGGGGGAAGACTTTCCATTTTGCGCCTTCCCAGAGTCGTGGCTGAACGCGGAGAGGAAGCGCGTGCCGGGATTTGAGATTTTCTTTGACCTGCAGTTATCCGGGGATGACGTTGCCGAAGAGCAGACAGGCCCATCAGTTGAGGTTGAGCAGTATAAGAAAGTGCAGTTTGAGGACGCCGAACTTGAAATGGGGGTAGCACTGGCATGTCTACTTTCAGATCCTCCGATCGACCAGGAGTGCTTGGGGGATAACTTCTCGGTATGTGTGATCGGGAATGGAACGGCTATGGGCCCGCCAGCAACTATTTTGGATGCATCTATCGCACCCTCTCTCATTTGACAGTATGAAGAGGGATTTTTGTCCAGCAGTACCGAGTCAGGTAGTGAGCCGGAATCTGATTCCACCGAGTCTTGTGAGTCGAAATCAGGTTCCAGCTCGGCTGAGTCTGAGTCTGGTGATCCTGGGGATGATAACCCGGATGCCACAGTCTTGTCCAGGTCGTCTTTTTCTTTCTCTTTTGAGTCTGTTGTAACCGAGGAATCGGACGATTTGGATGTGCTTAATGAGAATCAGGTAACTGTGGTTTCTGAGTACTTTTCTGTGCCCTTGATTTATTACATTAATTCAGAATGTCAAAATTTTGATGAAAACGACGAGGACGAAGTTCCTCCGGTTTTGCAACGCTTAATTAAACAAGAGCAGGAAAGATTTGTTAAACCCCTGGTTGATGAAATCACTACAATGAATATTGGTACTGAGGAGGACCCGCGGCTGGTCCAGATCGGGTCCACGTTGTTTTTAGAGGAACGCGAACGCTTAGTCGCTTTATTAAAAGATTTCAAAGATGTTTTCGCGTGGTCCTACGAAGACATGCCTGGAATCGATCTTGAGATTGTACAGCACCGGATCTCTCTTGACCCCGAGGCCCGACCCGTTAAGCAGAAACTCAAGAGGATCCGCCCCGACTAGGCTCTCAAGATTAAGGAAGAGGTCACCAAGCAAATCAACGCGGGCTTCCTTCTGGTATCCGAATACCCGACTTGGTTGGCCAACATCATCCCAGTGCCGAAGAAGGATGGCAGGATCCGAGTGTGCGTGGATTTCAGGGATTTGAACAGAGCTAGTCCGAATGACGACTTTCCCTTGCCGCATATTGATGAGTTAGTGGATTTCACAGCAGGGCATGCTTTGTTTTCATTCATGGATGGCTTCTCAGGTTACAATCAGATAGTGATGGCACCAGAAGACAGGGAAAAGACCGCTTTCACCACCCCGTGGGGGACTTACTGCTACAGAGTGATGCCGTTTGGATTAAAGAATGCTGGAGCTACATATCAATGGGCCGCGACTACGATATTGCATGATATGATCCACAAAGAGGTCGAGGTGTACGTGGACGACATGATTGTCAAGTCCCAAGAAAGAGAGGGCCACTACACCGCCTTGCAAAAGTTCTTTCGAAGGATTAGAGAATTTCGGTTGCGGCTAAATCCTCAGAAGTGTACGTTCGGTGTTACAGCGGGAAAAATGTTGGGATTTCTGATTACACAAAGGGGCATCGAGGTCGACCCTTCAAAAATCAAGGCCATCTTAGAAATGCCACCACCAAGGACTAAAAAGGAGGTGCGAGGCTTTCTGGGTAAAGTGCAATTCATAAGACGGTTTATCTCAAAATTAACCTTGACTTGTGAACCACTTTTTGGTCTCCTGAAGAAAGGCAAGAAATTTCAATGGGACGGCCGATGCCAAGCTACTTTTGAACAGATCAAGGAATATTTACAGAACCCGCCCGTGTTGTCACCGCTAAAGCCGGGGAAACCGTTGATATTATACCTTTCAGTGACTGAGACCACAATGGGCTGTATGCTCGCGCAAGAATCAGAGGACAAGGTGGAGAGAGCCATCTACTATCTGAGCAAGAAGATGCTAGAGTATGAGACCCGCTATACGCCATTGGAGAAGGCTTGCTTAGCTTTGGTATAGGCTACCAGGAAGCTGCGGCACTACCTGTTAGCTCACTCTGTAATATTGGTTTCACGACTCGATCCCATCAAATATCTTTTCGAGAAACCGGCACTTACGGGTAGGCTAGCTCGTTGGTTGTTGTTGCTCTTCGAATTCGACCTGAAATATGTAACACGCAAGTCAGTCAAGAGAAGAGCAGTAGCAGAGTTCTTAGCCGATCATCCAGTAGAAGGAGGTGAAGCAGTTGAATACTTATTCCCAGATGAAGCCATTTTGCACATCAACGACGAGTATTGGACGATGTACTTTGACGGAGCGTCAAATCAGTACGGGTATGGGATAGGAGTGTTGCTAATAGTACCCGACAATTCCCGTATCCCTCTAGCCTTCAAACTCCGGTTCAAAGTCTCGAACAACGAAGCAGAATATGAGGCATGCATTGCTGGTCTAGAAGCATCCCTGGAACTAGGAGCAAGACGGTTGGACATTATCAGGGATTCAAACCTTGTTGTGTCTCAAGCAAAAGGAGACTGGAAGGTCAAAGAAGAAAAGATGATGATGTATCACCAGACCTTGGACTTGTTAATTCCTAGGTTTGAGAAGCTAAACTTTGCTCATCTTCCAAGAGAGAACAACAGGTTCGCAGATTCTTTAGCAACTCTATCTTCCATGATAGACATCCCGTTTGGAATCCGGATCCGTCCAGTCATCATTGACCAGAAATTTGCGCCCGCCAGGGGTAAATGCCAAGGATAAAAGGGCAATCAGAAGAATGGCCGTTCAGTTCATCATCTGTGGAGGGAAGCTGTATAAGAGAGGTCATCTGGGAATGCATAAGCTGTGTGTTGAAGCCGAGGAATCGAAGCGCCTTATGGAGGCTATCCATGGAGGAGAATGCAGTGCACATATGAACGGAGTGATACTAGCACGGAAGATCCTCAGACAAGGTTACTACTGGTCCACCATGGAGGAGGACTGTATCGGTTTTGTTCGGCGATGCCACAAGTGTCAGATTCATGCAAACCGCATGAACATCCTGCCGTCAAAGCTATACAACATGACTTCGCCATGGCCATTTTCAGTTTGGGGAATCGATGTGATTGGGGCTGTCACTCCAAAGGGGTCGAATGGGAATGAGTTCATCCTGGTCGCGATAGATTATTTCACAAAGTGGGTCGAGGCCCAATCGTATGCAGAATTGAAGGCATCGCACGTTGCAAAATTTATCAGAAACAACATCATCTGCCGCTATGGGGTTCCAAACGAGGTCATTTCAGATAATGGTTCCCACTTTAAGAAGGAAGTGATTGACTTGTTGGAGAAATACAACGTGGCTTTTCATAAGTCGTCCACATACCGGCCGCAAACCAACGGAGCGGTCGAGGCCGCCAACAAGAATATCAAACACATACTGCAGAAGATGGTGGAAACCTACCGGGATTGGCCAGATAAGCTGCCATTTGCTCTGTGGGGCTACAGGACTTCAATTAGAACTTCTACCGGAGCGACTCCGTATTCATTGGTTTATGGGATGGCGGCCGTTCTACCTATCGAGATTGAAGTTTCGTCATTACGAGTATTGGCTGAGTGTCAAATAGCCGAAGCAGATTGGCAGCAAAGCAGGTTTGAGGAACTCATGCTCTTTGATGAGAGAAGACTGAAAGCACAGTACCATGTTCAAGGCTACCAGCGCAGAATCGCCCGGGCTTTCAACAAGAAAGTTAAGTCCAGGAATCTAAAGGAAGGAGATTTGGTGCTCAAGGACAACCGAGCTCCCATCCACGACCCAAGGGGCAAGTTCAGACCCAATTGGACTGGTCCCTACATCATTAAAGCTATCTGGTCAAGTGGAGCTGTGGTTCTGATGGATCTAGATAGCCTAGAGTTTTCACAACCGATCAACATGGACAAGTTGAAGAAATATTACCCCTGAGAGGCTCGCTAGGCCGAAAACCCGAAAGGGTGACCTAGGCAAAAGTTAAAGCATTGAAAAATTGGAAAACATAAAAACTGAGCTCGCAAGGTTGAAAACCCGCTATGAGCGGCCTTGGAAAAAGTTAGAGCGTAAAAGGAGAGTGAAAATACTTGAGTGAACCTAGGCCTGAACTATGTAAGGCTTGATTCCCATCTTCGGGATACGTAGGCAACTTCATCCTGAAGTTCAGCCATAAACTTTTCCCCGATCAACCCTGTCCATTTGATCATCTCAGTCATCTTTGTCTATCAGCATTTGAGGGCTTCCATTGGAATCTCCGGTGCAGTGTTATTCAGACTAGGGGCAACTTTCCGTTGCCATGCAGTGCCACGGTACTCTTCAGACTAGGGATAACTTTCCAATTGCAGAGATCCGGGGTTGTGCATCTCAGTGACAGATCTCAGGCGTGTCTAGTTCTGATCCATATCGAAAACGGCTTTGAAAAGTTTTAATAAAAGTTGACTTTGTTCAAATTAATCTTTCTACAACTAAGACCATTTTTGGGCCAAAGCGGAAAATTTTCAGTACCACAACCTTCAATTTCGTTGATTTTCAAAACAGAGTTCTCCTGCTCTTGCATACAATCGAAGTTGCTTTTTATTACATTCATAAAGAAAACTTGAAAGTACTAATAAAGCAATAAGTCTGGGGCATAGTCAAGTCAGGTGTCCCTGCGCCCCCTCCCAGAGCTGGTTGGAGCTTCTGATACCGAGCTGGGCCCGATCTGTGCCTCCTCATTGAGCCAATCCAGGCACTCGTCAGACAAAGTATAACTGAAAGTGGGAGCGGGGGCCAGGAGTTCTCTCGTCCTCCATGTTGTGGCATATTGGGCAAGCTGTGCACCTCGAACTGGGAAGGCAGCCAGATACTCTATCTCCTCTGGCGAGCAAGTTTGATCATGACCAAACTGGCGTTGGAACCGGAATGGAAAGTAGAATACACAGTGAGTCAGACTAACCAACTGGATCCCGGTCTGCCGGGACATACTATAGCTCATTGCCGGGAGATTAAGCCAGGGGCAATGCCAAGCGATGCGATCTGCAAACAAATTGCACATCCAGTTGAACCACCATCCTTCATCAAGGGCATCAACTAGGCGTTGTCGAAAGAAGTAGCCGCGAGCTGAGTAGGCTGGACAAGAGTCCACAACCTGCAATTTATCCATCAACCATACCTGGGGAGGGATGAAAAATGAGAGAATAAAGAATAGAGAGATGTGCGATGAGAGAAAAGTAAGACAAGGGTTTTGTGAGAAAAACCGAGCCTGAGGGCCGAGTGATGTGAGCATTACAAATGTGAGATTGGGTGGGAAATATTACCTGCAGCAATAGTGGACTCCCCGCAAATCTGATCGTCTCCCGGCGATGGAAAGCATCTAAGCCCATCAGCGTCTCAGCCAGTGTCATCGCAATACAACTCTTTCCATCCTTCAAGCCTTGAGCAACTTCAATCAGGCGAATGCTAGATCCACCAAAGCCCGACACAAGCAGAAAGTGAGATAGCATACACAAGCAAAAGGCATGTTGTCGGAAACCTTGCCAATGATGGTCGCCACGATCACCGGCGTCAGAAAAGTGATAAATCAATCCGAGGATGTCCAGTTCCCCATTACAGGTCAGAGACCGAGCGTCATGCGTGGTGAATCCACACATCCGCCCTAAAGCTTGGGCATGGCCAAAACCAAACTGATGCAAGATCTCTTCGCAACTTTCGAATTCCATCAAAGCTTGAAAATCTTCGAAAGTTGGACATACCTCTTGCCCGCCGAAGCTAAAGACATGAGTTACCTGGTTCCAAAACCTTGCCGCGACATGAAGGAAGGGAAGGTGTAGCGGAGTACGGCTCAGCGTGAATAGTGCATTCAATCCAAAACCCCGGAAGTTTAACTTTTCCGAACCGTCTAGAGAAGCAATCCAAGCTGTGAGACTTTCGACGAGAAACGCTTCCATTTTGGTGCAAAACTGAGATGAAATGAATGAGCCACGGAGCTGGGGCTTTTAAAGGGGATAAAGCATTGTTCGGAGGGACACGTGTCGAAAAACTGGTGGTGCCTGAGCAAAATGGCCGGCCAGCCACCTTTTCTGGTAGGCCAGCCACCTCTCCCCCTCTCAAATGCAAAAGCTGGTCGGCCAACTCCCAAAAGTGGCCGGCCATGCTGTAATTTGTGTATTTGGTCCTGTTCTACCCTTTTGGAAGAAAGTCCCTAGCGTTTCTATGTACCGGGAGTATTGAAAGCACGAGTTTTCCTCAGTATTGGATGCATCCTGTCGCCCAGATCGTCCGAAATACACTTTGTTTTTAGAGTTGTTGTTTTGCTTATCGAGTTGTTGTTTTGTTGGTCGAGCTGTTTTGTTTACCAAGTCTTGTTTAATCGAGTCGCCGAGTCTTGTGCATTTGAGTTGTTACTCTTTGTTTATCAATTTTGTTGTGTTTTGCTTATCGAGTTGTAAACTTGTTGAAGCTCAGTAAGATTAGGTTGTTTAGTTTGTCATGTCGGTTCGCTACCTGACTTGGCACATACACAATGCACATTTACCGTTCAATCTCTTTACTTACAAAATGATGTGATGCGATGCTGAGAACATAAAATACAACACCTTTTAAAAAAAAAGCTGTTTCATTCCATCATGCTTCCTTTGTTACAACATTTTACAGCAAAGGTACAAGTTTTACAGAAAATGAAACTGCCTAATAATGTACAATGTGCTACAACTACTAGTAAAAAAGATAAATAAAGCAGGAAACAACTGCGCCAATGCTCTCAAGAGTAGGAATAAGAGGCCCTCTTCGTCCTTTTCTGCGGAACAGGCTCTACACCACCGGCACCATCTGAGTCGGAGCTATCATCCTCAGGATCCTTCTCAGCCTCCTCTCCACTGCCGGAACCAGGGTCGGAACCCTCCTCTCTGTCAGCAGAGGTCTCTGACTGGCGATCTGTAGCCTCCTCCTCCTCCTCTTTGTCCTCATCAGGCTCCTCCTCTACGATGTGTGCCCTGCGTCTGTGGGACGACTCCCCTCTCCCGGCCCCGCGAGAAGGCCGAGATGGCCCGGCTCCCCGAGAAGGTCGAGATCGCCCGGCCTGTGGCGGATATACTGGAGGCATCTGAAAATAAAAAGTGCAATTTGAATACATCAGCTCAAAATGTGTGTATCAGATACAGATGCGAGCAAACTACATGAAGTGAGGGTGCATGCAGATACAGTATATGAATGTGATGTGTCAGATGTGCTCTACACATACAATCAATCAAAGCAGTAAAATGTTCAAGGTCAACATGTCGTCAGAAGTACGATAAATGTGGGAAAACTAAAGAGTACCTGGAAACCCATGACGGACAGCTGCGCCTCTCTCCACAAGACCATGCCCTCAAGTGAGACCACCAATCCGATCACCCCCTCCATGTACTCTCTGGGTGGCTGCAGATACAAGCTCATAATCATCAGTGAATAAAGGAATGTCTAAGTGTTTGAATGATAGATGAAAAACAGTGGGGCATACCGGCGGTGAGTCGGGATCAATGACATATCGATGGTCAGGCATAGGAGGCTCTATCAGAATCGTGTAGGAGGTCCCGTACCGCCATCCTGTCAACTCGGTCGGCATGTCTGGCCATCCGGCATGATGATAAATCAGAGGAATCGGGGGGACCAGTCCATCCCCACCTCTCGATCTACCGGCCCTGCTAGTAGAAGGGGAACCTGCAGTCCGGGCTCGACTAAAAAACGGCGTATCAGTGGACCTCCTCGAGGGAGTACGGACACCTGTCAACGGAGGCATCAAATAGGTGTGACGGTAGTCGCGTACTCCCCGTCCTCTATATACAGCAGTGCATCAGTGCCCAGCCTAGCGTCAATGACACCCTGAGGAGTAAGCCTATCAGCAAGCCGCATACCGTATGGAGGTGCTGAGGGAACACTCGGCTCAGGAAAGCCCATAGTCTGACGAAGGAAGCGTTCGCCCAGGAACCTGGCCCTACCCACTGGCCCCTCGAATAAGATCCTATACCGGGAAGAGCCCCACCCTCCGGCAAACTGAAATCGAAGGTCCCCACCCAAAGGCAACCAGGGCTGCCAGGCAATCTGCGAACAACCAATGCATAAGCTGATCAGAAATCGTAGATGTACGGAATAAACCAAAGATGAGAGCATTGGAAATTAGGAGTTTTGGATTACCTCTAACGGCCGCACCGTGTCAAAGTACTGCCGTAGGTAGAGAAAACTCTCCCGAGGCCGCGGCCGGTACTGGCCCTCGAAACAAGAGAGTAGGGGGTCACAAGGGGCGCCTCCACCTCCGGCTCTGGTGCTAGTACGGAAAAATATGCAAAAACCCATAACTGCGGAAAACGAGGCAGAAGCCATCAGAATACAGAATGTTGAGTGCAGGATGTCAGGATAGAGTATAAAGTGTGCCGTGTGTACAATATACATACATTGAAAAGCAGAAATGTGAATCAAGAGGGCAGAAGGTACCTCCGAGGCTCTCCAGTAGCCGCCGACTGTGTTCCCCCGTCCGTGGGAGGTCGCACTCATATAGCAATAAAGGGTACCCAAGCTGGCGCCACCCCAATCATACCGACTAACCTGTGTGAGGTCTGCCAGGGCACCCAGCAGATATAGCCCAACGGTGTTCCCCCTGTCGGAGAACAGAGTGGTCCCGAAGAGGAACATCAGAAACCCGCGGGCGTACTGTGTAATCTCCTCCAGAGTCTCGGGCTCAGTATGCCTAAAATGGGAAGAAAACCAAGTGTACCGGACTCAGCCCGAGGATCGGTCGACCGGTGGACGAGCTCTTAGTAAGAAGATCCAAGCGGCCTCCCACTGGCCCATGTCCTCGTCATATGGGATCGCCCAACCTCCCACGTCAAGGCCGGTCAATACGGCAAAGTCGAACGGGGTCATGGTCATATCCTCGGCGGATGAGAAATGAAAGGAGTTGGTTGTGTCCCACCACCTCTCCACCAGGGCGCCCATCAACGTCCTGCTAGCTGGATGACGAGATGTCCCGGCACAAAATGGGCCAAATCCTGCTAGATCAACCCAATCGCGGACGGCCTCTGGGAGCTCCGCGTACCACTCTCTCGCAACGATGGAGCCGTATCCCCGTGTAACACGGGAGGACACCTGCATTCACGGTGAATATATATATTCAGTTTCAGAATGAAATAAACAAGCGGAGGGCAAATGAAATAAACAAGCTGAGTGCAAATGAAATAAACAAGCTGCGTGCAAATGAAATAAACAAGCTGCGTGCAAATGAGATATACAAGCTGCGTGCAAATGAAATGTATAAGCTATATACAGGATCAAATCAGAATTCAAATATTTGGGCTGTGTGTTCAGATTTCAAAACCAGTGGACTGTGTGTTCACCTCAAAATTCGAGCCGAGTATTCAACATCAAAGTTTGGGCTGTGTGTTCAGATTTCAAAACCAGTGGACTGTGTGTTCACCTCCAAATTCGAGCCGAGTGTTCAACATCAGAGTTTGGGCTGTGTGTTCAGATTTTAAAACCAGTGGGCTGTGTGTTCACCTCAAAGTTCGAGCTAAGTGTTCAACATCAAAATATGTGGGCTGTGTGTTCACCTCAAAGCCCGAGCCGAGTGTTCAATATCAAAATATTTGGGCTGTGTGTTCAGATTTCAACAAATCAGTGGGCCGTGTGTTCACCTTAACTTGGGCTGCGTGTTCAGAAATTCAGAGTTTGGGTTGTGTGTTCAGATTTCAACAAATCAGTGGGCCGTGTGTTCACCTTAACTTGGGTTGCGTGTTCAGAAATTCAGAGTTTGGGCTGTGTGTTTAGATTTCAACAAATCAGTGGGCCGTGTGTTCACCTTAACTTGGGCTGCATGTTCAGAAATTCAGAGTTTGGGCTGTGTGTTCAGATTTCAACAAATCAGTGGGCCGTGTGTTCACCTCAACAATGGGCTGTGTGTTCAGAAATTTAGAGTTTGGGCTGTTTGTTCTACTCTCAACAAATCAGTGTATGTTGTGTGCTCACCTTCAAATTGGGCTGCGTGTTCAGAAATTCAGAGTTTGGGCTGTGTGTTCTACTCTCGACAAGTGTGTGCTGTGTGTTCACCATCAGGTTATGGGCTACGTGATCAGAAATTCAAGCGTTCAAAATGCAAACAGAATACTGTATCATGGGCTAAGCATCAGAACAAGCTACGTGCTAAAAAGAGCAGATATGCATAGCAAGCGGCATAAAACGTACAAAAATGCGGACTACGTTACGGAAATGTAAAAAAGGGCGAAATCAATACCTCTCATGCCTCATGAGAGAGGTGAGACTCTGGCTCTCGCAGAAGCAGATCCCCAGGCACTCGATCATCAAAATCAGTAAAATGATAAAAAATAGCCCGATGGAGGACATGAGTCGAAGGATTGTACCTCTCGGGGATAAAGGGGCAAACCCTCGGATGCAAAGACATGATGTCAGGCTTGCCTCCGGTGCCTGGAGAACCTCCGCCGTAGGGAAAGTGACCCGCCATTTCAAAAAATCTGCAAAAATGGGCAAAAATGAGCAAAATAAGCCAAAATTGGAAAAAGTCAACAAAAGTCAACCCCCGAGGAAATCTTCCAAATGTTGAGACAAACTTACCTCAAGTGGTGAAAATGAGAAAAGAAGCACCAAAATCAAAATTTAATCGGTCCAAAGTGATGAAAACTGAAAGATTTCGCGAAAATAACTTGCGTGGAGCGTTGGAAAACGCGTATAGAGCACAGATCTGAGAGGGAGAATGCTCTACGAAGGGAGAGGGACTGATTTCGGAGTTGGAGTTGTGAGGAAAAAGTGTTTGGCCAAGTGTATTTAAAGAAATAGGAGCAAAAAGACTAAACTGCCCCGGATTTGGGCTAGGTGGTCGGCCGACCACCTTTTGTGGTAGGCCGACCACCCCCTTTGCAAAAAGTTGGTCGGTGGCCTCTCCCTGGGACAAGACCTGGTCGGTGGTGTTCCCCAAGTGCCCACCAAGCTCTCTGCAAATTTTGGGAAGGATTGGAGTCCCCGGGACCTGAAAAAGTACAAGAGAAGTGCACTTTTTGTCGTGAAATCGCCCTACCGGAACTTCAACTCCAACTTTCAGTACGTCTGTCATCATTGCTCGTCAAAAGTGAGATGTATCTTTTTTTGAACACGTTGCAACCCCTTCGGGAGGTAAACCGGAGGTCGTGATTGAGTTGCCCTCATCAAAAACTTGCATTTCTTCACTCGTCGTTTCACGACAAACATGCATTCTAGTTTGCACTTGCTCTGCATTGTTACACACGTCACTTACATTCTCATGCACACCACTCATACTATTGTGCACGTTTCACAGGTGTTGCTAATTATGTTGTGCTTGTCGAGTTTCTTTCTTTTGCAGGCACTATATTGTATGTACGGTTCATTTGAGGCTGGTGCGACCAGACAAACCGCGCAGGTATTGTATCTTCTCCGTGTGAGACGTGGCGAGAATTGAATAATTCTCCACATTCTTAACTACATGAAATGTAGTTATTGCTTTGCATTTTTGTTTAAAACTGTTGCATCTATTGTGAATATGTGCTTCATTACAGCTTGCTACATTTGCATGATCCTTGAGTTACCTTCGGCTTCTTGCATTGTCGGTTGCATTTTGCAGGCATGCTTGCGGGCATGCCTACGGGCACATCTCTGTTTGTCTTGCCTGTTTGTCTAAGTCTTCGGCCTTGTCAAAAATGGGTCGTCTCTAGGCTTTGACATTCACTCCCGTCACTTATGACTTTCGAGTTTTGTCAAAGAGGGCAACTGTAGACGCCCCATTTTTGACCGACCTTAAGACTCAGACGTCACCAGTTGAGCGCTCGGTGATATTGCATATAGTGCTCGTTCAGAAGTTTCAAAGTCCCGGCTGCAAGCCTTGCCTCCGGACTTCCGGACTCTTTCGTGTCTTGCCTCGGTTTGCGAACCAGGCTCTGTTTTCTCTATTTTCTCTTCCTGAAGGGAGGGAGAGGCCTCGTAGACCATCTCTCAGTGGCCGTAGGCTACGTTTCGCGGTCGTAGGCCATTTTTCTCATTTGGAGCCCGGTTTCCGATTTTTCAGAGCCGACGGTCGTGTGCCTCGGTTCGGGACCACCTAACCACCTCCGTTTGCTCCGATTTTTGGTATACACCTTATTTCCTCCCTTTTGAGGGACACTGGGGTTCGAGAGACCAACTTCGTGGTCAAATGCCACCTCTGGTGCTTAACAGCCCATTTTCGGGGCCTCGGGCCGCGCGTTTCGGTCCCCGAACCTCCGTTTTGCATCCGTTTTGGTTCATTTTTGGTGGAGACCTTATTTTCATAGTTAGGAAGCTTGTAGGAGAGTGGGAGGCCAGCAATTGTTCCAAAAAACCAGTTTTATTTCTTCATCACTCTCCGACGCCCGTTTTCCTCACTTGAAAGCCAATGTTGACCACCCTAGAGCCACTTTCTTGAACCCTAAACCCCATATTTGTGTTGTACACACCTGGGAGGCCACCAATATTTGGTGGCCGACCAGTAATTGTTCCTGACCCTTTTGACCCCTCTAAAAAATGGTCTTTTCTCTCTTCTGGTTCACTTTTTCTGGGTTTCAACCACATAGTTGTGTTGTGCACACATGGAAGGCCACCTTTTTGAGGTGGCTGACCAGTAATTTTGCTTGACCCCTCTGACCCTTGGTCGGCCGGCCATGGGAGGTGGTTGGCCGACCACCTGAACCCCCAAAACCTGGCCGGCCATGACCCCCGCTCCCTGTTCCTTCCAGCTGTGACCTCTTTTTACCCCCAGATCCTGTATCTGGGGGGGTGCCCTTTTAGGGGGAAATTTGAATTCATTTTCCCCCCTTTTTCCTCCCCTCCTTTGCCTATATAACCAGCCCCTCAGCTGCATTTTGAGGGGTTACAAAAATTTGGTCTTAAGCCCTTGCACTCAATCTCTCTCTCCCTCTATTCCAACCCTCAAAACCACCTTGCTCCTACACCATTTCTACACCACCTCATAGCACCACACCTCCATCCTCCATTCCAGCAACTTGAGGCTGCTTTCCAGAGGTGAAAAACTCCCAAACTTGGCTCAAAAGTTATTGGAGCATTGGTCTACACGGGTGAGTCACTTTCTTCCATTTTCTAGTCTTTTCTTGCTTTGTATATAAGCCTTAGTTTCTTGCATTTTTGGGCTCCGATCCTAACTTTAAATAGTCATATTTTGAGCCCCTTTTAATGTTTTATTAAGGGTCTTTCTCTGTTTGAGGGCTCCTGCTATCACTTGCTTCTTTAACTCTCTTTTAGGCCTTATTTTTGCATGGTATTTTAGGCCTATTTGTGAGCTGTTTTGGACTTTTCCATAAACTGTAAAATAGCTTTTTTTGAGCCCCTCTCCAGCATTGTTGAAGGGCTCTCCTCTGTTTGAGGCCTCCTGCTATCACTTACTCTTTCATCTCTCTTTTAGGCCTTTTCTTGCATGATAGTTTGGCCTTATTTGTGATTATTTTCGTGGTTGGATGTAAACTGAAAAGTGCCTTGTTTTGAGCCCCTCTTAAACTTTTTTGAAGGGCTCTTTGCCTTTTGGGGCCAGCTGCTGTCCTTTTGTGTTTAATCTCTCTTTTGGGGCCATTTTTGTATGATAGATTAGCCCTATTTGCATTCATTTTTGGGACTTGTTATAAACTGGAAATATGTATGTTTTGGGACTGTCTTGCATCTGTATTCATTCTTCATGATCAAATAATGCGTGTTTTGTATAGCTATAGGCCAATGCGTATGCCTAGTTTTGTGTTTCAGGGCCACTCCATGCATCGGGTGCCATGTTTCCATGTTTCAGGGTCATTTTGCATCACATTTCAGTGCTGAAACTTGCATGTTTGTATGCCATATTTCGTGCCTTGCCATGCCTTGTTAGAGTGGCATTTGTGCCTTAGGATCGGTCCCCGGTTTGCGTGCATGCGTGCACATATTTCGAGAGTCTCATTTTTCATCTCATGGCTACTGATTTGAGTGTGGCCGAGGTCCACTCATGTTGGTGTAAGCCCATTGTGCATTTTGTATGCCATTTCATTTCATAGCATTGCGTATGCTAGGTTGTATGTTAGCGCATTGTGTATGCCATGTTATCTCGTGCATCGTGTATGCCATTTCATAGCGTTGTGCATGCTAGGTTGTATATTAGTTGCATTCATGCATGTCATGCATATTGCATTGTGTTTGGGATAGGAGTTAGCCCGAGCACGGGAAACGAGGGACGTTTCGTACTTCGAGTGAGGGAACGTGTCTCAATTCTCGGTCACCGACACTCCGGATTATCCATGATGGAGTTTAGGTCTTGTTGTGTTTATATGTGCATTCATTTCATATTGAGTTGTGCAATTCGACTCCTCGGCCATCATGCATCGATATGCGTGATTGGTGGCACGAGGATCGAGGACTACACTCCCTAAAGAGTAGTCAAGCATACATATGTGAAAATACTTTGCCATGCCCCTTTGTGGCTCTCTGTTGCAGCAAATCAGAAATCAGTAGCCTTCCGGAGCTTGGTACGCATTTCAAGAACAATTGCAAACAGAGGCAAACTGGGACATCCCAAGGGATTTTCCGGAAAAGGCAACCCGAGCATGCATCATTCATCATCCGGAGCAGATTTGAGGCAGTCCCTGGCTTGCATGCCAATTTATTGCTTTCCTAATTTAATTTGTTAATTAATTAGGGTTTTGTACATATTTGGACTGTAAGTATTTGGGACTGTATATTATTTATTCGGACCCTCTGAGTGAGGGCACAACTGTAATAAGTGTGCGTGTGTGTGATGTATGTCTTCCAACCCCACGTCTTTCTCCATTTTATTTACCCGCTTATGATGGTTAGATTAGGGCATGTTTTAATTAGCATACAGTATGATAGCATGTTTGCATTCATTCATCTGTTTTGCATGCATCGGGCTCGGCGCATCATACTAACTGCATTGTATTTTCAATTCCAAGTTGAATACATGTTAGCCGTAACATTTTATATGCCATGTCTAGAATAGCCGAGCCTGCTATAGTTGCATTTTTGTATGTGTTGCATTAGGCATTTCTGTATAGTTAGGATCATGCATGGATTTCTAATTAGCTTCTGTTTTGGCTTGGAGTACTCGGTAAGTTTTATGCTTTAGAATCCTTTTATGCGTGTGAGTGATTGCCATGAATAGCATGCGTACCATGAGGTTATATGCTTATGTGATATAACTGCCTGAATGCCTGTGGGTGAAGGTTAGGTTATTTGGATTGGAACAATTCGTTGACTGTGAGTTTTAAGCCCACTAGATAGTGGCAAAACCATGTTTTCTAAGCCCACCCGAGGGCGGAAAAATCTGCATTTTAAGCCTACTTACGAGTAGCAAACCACTTTCAAATAAACAAACACGAGATGTTTTGTTCCAATTCAAACGATCCAGTCTATACTTGTATGCTGTGCGCATCACATAGTAAATCTAGGCTAATAACCGAAATAAGAACGCATAATGTTTTCATAAATAGATATCATGGTTAGTAGAGGCCGATCTTTGATCGGGCGAGCGGGGGTGCTCACGAAGTGACCTTCCCCAATCGTACCCAAGTTCCCGAGCTGAGGCAACTTTGGTGATGACGGACACGTGGCCTTAGGCAAACGAGTCAGGGTTTCCTAAATTTCCCCAAAATAAAACATTTAGGTGGCGACTCTGTATCTGGCAAAGCAGTCCATGTTTGGCACTTCTTTCAAAATCTGTTTTCTCAAAACGATTTGCCAGATTTGGACTCTTTGGTTCAGATTTAGAACTGTGACAATTTGAGAGTCCGAACTTGTAGTGAACCCCATACGGACGGAACGGGACCTCATCCTCCCGGGCGTTCGGGGACGTCTACAGGAGGCCATAAAATTTAGTTTCATATGTAGACCAGAAGTCAGTTCCATGCCAGTAAAATATGAGATGCTAGAAGAAAGCAATAAATTGTAGCAAAGATAAGGTAATGATTAGAATATGTATAAGAACTCTTCTATTTTGGAGGTGGGTGTCAAGTAATTACTAAACCAGACATTTTTTTTTAAAAAAAAAAATTTGCAGAGTCGAATTATGGAGAAACTGAGTAGTGTCTCAACCAAACCTCCTGTACAGATTATGTAAAGTTCTTGTTTATATTGTGGTTTGACTAGTTTCTCAACCAACAATTCTGAAATAATTTTAGCAACATGGAAGAAAGTATCATGTACCTCCAATATCCTTTCAATTTTTTTGATTCACATTTTTTCAAGTAAAAATATGGAAGCAGAACTTCTTTAACCTGATTGCATACATGAGAGCCAACCTATTAACTAGAGGCAGACCCTTACACCAAAGATACTTTCATCACTAAAATGTTCCGTTTTTTCAGTGCTTATTATCCAATATTTGTGATGGTAATGTTTGTGTAATCCAAGAATGTGATGTCATCCCCACCATTATGGCAAACCGATCAAAGTTTATTCTGTAACAATACCCCAAGTGTCACCAACATAATGATGAACACATCCACTCTTAAACTTGATTTTGGATACCTTTCTTTAAAGCCAAAAAAAATAAAGAATAGAATTGGGAAGAGAATAGAGTTTGAAATGTTTTTTGGTAATTTGTTATTGTTAACACATAAACATCATGCAGATTTTCATTATTTATAGTGAAATTCGCACAATTAATTTCATTATTTTAAATAACTTCACATTAATACATGTTTGCACACATAAACTATCTATATTTCAGTTTAAATATCTAAATGTTCACACGTGCATGCACACACACACACACACACACACACACATAGAGAAGGGGAGAGAGTGGGTGCGAAGGACAAAATTTGATTAAAAAATGAGAAATCATATTGAAAATGCATAGACAAGCAGCTCAACAATGATGAGAATAAAAAGGATTTGCAAATAAATATTGTGCCAAAGCTTTTAATGAGTTAACTTTACTGGAGGTCCTCCATCACAAAACTCAATAACCCCTCGGCCAACCATATTTCCCTGGAGTATAGAATCAATGTTATCATCTAATCTTTTGACCCCTGCAATATAGAATCAATAGGGTTTCCTTCAAATTTATGTACCAATATAGTATAATTACTCCCATAAGAGCCAATATTGTTATCTGAAAGATAGTTTGAAGCTAAAATAATTAATTAGAATAACAATCCACTCCCATTTCCTTTAAATGCCACCAAATTAATATGTGCATAAACGATTACCACATTTGATAATTGGACAACCGGTTGCATCGTGTTCTTCTCTACAAGTCGTGTTTGTTATATATGGAGTTGTGTTGCTTAGTACTCCAAAGCTGGAACATCATAAATGTTCTCTCATAAAAATCACCTATTAACCTAATCAAACTTTAATGATAATTTTTACAAAAAAGAACTGTGGGAAAGAATGTTTTCTTTGGGGTTGTCTTGATTTTCTTGAATTGTACTTTCCTCCAATCCTTTTTTCTAAAAACTAGGTTTTTTGATAGAGAACTTGCTACTAGTTCAGGAAATTCTTCAAACTCAAACAATGACATTGAATTTGGTTACCATAAGAGAAATTCAGCTTCCAAAAATGAAAACAATGCTATAGTAAACAAATTTATTCTAGTTAAGCATAAGCAGAAGTACTACTTGCACAACTAAATAATAAAAATATAATAGATTGCAGGGAATACAATACAAAAAAGAACATCTCTTACAACACTAATAAAAATAGGGTTAAATATATATTAAGATAGAACATGAAAACAACTACCTCAAAAATCCGGTGCAGGAAAGAGATGATTTAGTGGGGGATACGATCTTCCTTCGCTGAATTTCAAACCATATAACACTTCTTCTTTCATTGCCTTTGAAATGTAATTGCCTATAAAGATAGACATGTATGCAAAAATTACCATTTTATAAGAAACATGTAAAATGGAGTTTTTGCACAAGTACTATTGAAAGCTTGTAAACAACACATAGCTTTACAAACTCTCCAAAAAAAAAAGAACTCATCATATATATTTTTTTAAAAAAAACCCATATATGTTCAATTTTTGTCAAAAATGAACTTGTCCAAAAAACTTAAAATCATGAAACATACTTGTTAAGCTTTGTAGGGACTACTCAATCTCCCAGCAAGCCATTACTACTTCCATTGCGTGTACACAAACATGTTGTTGCAGCTGTTCTTTAAAAGAATAGAGCAATAGCACATAATGTGCCTACATTATAAAGAGATAAAAGATTAGAATTAAGACCACATTATAAATAATCATTTTCTTTTGAACATAGGACATGTTTATCTATCAAAATATATCTCAAAGTTGGCGGAATTGCTTCATGTCCATCAAGAACTCATCAAAACTAAGGCATGGAAAGGATAATAATAAAGAAAAACCAAAACACAATCAACCCACCCACTTCCAACACCTAATCTCAAATACAAGCTCTAATGTTATGGAAGTTAAAAGTAAAGTTGCTCATTGAGAATTCCTTGAAAAGTGGTTTTGCTTTCACCCAAAAAGCCACATAATTTTTTATTTTTTTATTTTTTGTGAAATCTGATCCCACTCGCTTATCCCACCATTGAAAACCATTTCATTTCTAAATTTCCACAACACCCAAAAGATTGCTGGGATAGATAACTAGATTGCTCTGGCTACTAAGTTGATGAACACTTTATACAATAAAACAACACAAAAACACATAAATTTCTCACAAATTCAGCAATTAGGCACAATGTTGATCAAAAACCCACTTCACAAAGGCTAATTAAGAGTAATCAACATTTCAACACAAACTTGTATAAGTAAATAAACAGAGAGGAAGAGAGAGAAAGAGAGAGATTTGAGGGAAAACCTTAAACATATACATAAAGATGAATAAATGATGTTTAGAGACCAAATAAATTCTAACAAAGAGATCAAGTAAAAAAGAACAAATTCTAATGAAGAGATTATAATATAATAATCAGTGACATCAATCTCATTCTTCAAGTAATCCAAAAGCCTAGTGACGAAAAAGAAAATGTAGGAACTAAACAGATATATGAAATTGATAGTTTAGAGATGAAATAGAACAAATGGTGATAGTTTAAGTGATAAAAGGTGAAATTAATTCTAAAAGAAAACAAACTTATCTCAGTGAGGGTTTGACAGAGTTTCACAAGCAGCTTAATCTGGCTTTGTCCAATCAACAACTCTTGACTGTGGTGGTTTCGAAACCCTAGCATCGTAGAGAGAGAGAGAGAGAGAGAGAGAGAGAGAGAGAGAGAGAGAGTAAATGAACGAGAAGCAACGACAGTTTCCCAAAACAAGAAAGAGAAGCAGTAGCAAAGAGTTGAAATCATTTGGTGAATCACTTTTTCGATGAGACAATTCAGAGGAAAGAGATGAGGAAGTAGTGTACCAAGTAAATACCCTTTTTCGATGAGACGATTGAGAGAGACTGAGACTGAGCTCTTTCAAATTTGCTCCATTAGAACCCTCTCTCTTAGTTTTGCCCAAGTATCTTCTTCGAACCCTCTCTCTTCTCCACATCTTCTCAGTTTCTATGTACCTTTACAATTAGAAGCCAAATAGTTGTGTATAATATATTTTTGGGTTTGGGGTTTGGCGCCAAATTATTTTATTTTGCCGCCTATTTTTATTTCGATCATATTATTCATGACAAAAATTGCATGTCGTGAAAAGTAAAATATTTTTAACGGCTAGCATATGTGCGTCGTGGAAAGTGTACTTTTTAACGGCCGGCTTTTTGTGCGCCGTGAAATGTTCAATATTTTTAATAACTGGTGTACACATGTCGTGTATAGTTGATGTATTAACGATATATCATATGCACGTCATATAAAGTTTTATTATTTACGACTGACATTGCAAGCCATAAAAAAAATCATTGTTATTAGCATTCACGACCTACACAGTAGACACGACGTGGTTGAGGAATTATTTACGACATGCAAAAAAAATAAGTCGTAAAAGTGAGAAACCATAACTTGCATTTTACTGTATGTTGATGTGAAGCCGTGAAAATCCAGTTTTGTTGTAGTATATCCACAACCACAAAACTACTCTTTTTCTCCACCACAAATTTGAAATGCCCGCCCTTTCCGTCCCTACTATAGCACCACTAGCCCTCTTTTCACACCACACCTTTCATTACACCATTCCATCCCCACCACAGCACCACCACGTTACCGAAAACCCTTACCCCACCATTCAACAACAGAGAGAGAGAGAGAGGCCATACGTTTGTAAGGGAGAAGGGATGGCGAGTCCACTGTGAGGGAGATTGGAAGAGGCTGAAGAGATGTTGACATTGAGCATACAATGAGGTGCTAGGGTTTTATTTGGAAAAAGTCTCAAAACGATTTGTCCTTACGAATTCAATCTTGTTTTGCCTGCTGAGAGTAATGGAAGAGAAAAAGGCACCAGTTTGGGATATATTATTATATAAAAACAATATATTCAAAAAAATATACAATCACATTAATTAATAGTGTGAATAAAAAATATACATATAATCACACTTAATTTAAAAGGGACATAAAAAAATAAATATTATCATACTCAATTAAATTAAGTGTAATTAAAATATCAATCTAATTTTTTTTATCATACTTTCAATAAAAGTGAGATATTTTTATTTGTTAAAGTATAATTTTTAACTATTTTTGTAGTAGTGATATAATAATACTTTAATTAGAAGGTGTGATTAAAAAATATATAAATAATCATACTTTTAATTATAATGTGTGATTAAAAAATATATATATAATCACACTTGTTTAAAAAGTATGATTAAAAAATAGTAGTGTATATATAATCACACTTTTAATTAGAAAGTGTGATTAAATATATATATATATATATATATAATCACACTTTTAATTAGAAGGTGTGATTAAAAAAATATATATATATATATATATAATCACACTTAATTGAAAAGTGACATAAAAAATAAATATTATCACACTCAATCAAATTATGTGTGATTAAAATATAAATCTAATTTTTTTTATCACACTTCCAATAAAAGTGAGATTTTTTTTTTTTTTTTTTTTTTTTTTTTTTTTTTTATCAAAGTGTGATCTTTAACTATTTTTGTAGTAGTGAACATATCAGAGCCAGCAATCGCAAGGGTGAGCATCCACCGTCGCTCGCATCGCCATTGCCATCGCCGTCTCTCTCTCTGTTTCCTTTCTCTCCTCTCCTTCTCTCTCTTTCTCTCTCTGTTTCAGATAAAAGGAGAAAAAATAAATAAATAAATTATCCAAAACAATATCATTTTAGACCGTCGAAGAATTCGCGGGAAAAACTTTCGAATTACAAAACATTTTTCTTTTTATTATTGAACACACTGCTTTGACGGATCTGTCAAATTATGACAACAATAATTCTAAGAATAATGCTTGGGACCCCCTTTTGGGGGTCACCCCCTCATCCCCCTTTGTCACGTGGCGGGTGGTGATTGGAGGAGCAGGAAAAAAAAGAAAAAAAAAAGAAAATGTAACCAATGAGAGAGAGAGAGGGGGTCAAAAGGATGGAAAAAAAGGGGGATGAATTGTAATTCCAAAGTGCAAGATTGTAATTAAAGTAGTTGTTGGAAATTGATTGTGATGCACCATCAACTCCACATGACATTTATGAGTATATCTGACTCACGGACGCAACTCTTACAGCCAAACAGCAGAAAAAAACAGAAGTTCTTTAATAAAAATAAAAAATAAAAAATTATATGTATTGTTAATATTTTATTTTATATAATTTGGTTGTTTTAAAATATTAAGGACCCATCAAATAAGAAAAAAGTTATATTGAATGGAGAAATGCAATTATATTGTGAGAGTGTGGTTCATCCACCACATGTAGGTTTGTTGTTGACAGGTAATACCATTTGTTAATAGTGACATGGTATTATTGTTGTTGATAGGTAATACCATTTGTTAATAGTGATATGGTATTACCGTAACATTGAATTTTTACGCTGTTTGATAAATAGTTTTTAAAAATAATTTTTGAGTTTTTTTTTTTGCATTGATTGTCTTTGGTGATTTTTCTTTTAAATATAAGCAGATTCTTTCTTACTTTTTAGATTCACTTAATTTAGATACACTTAAAAAGTCAAATATTTATAATTTTTTAGTAAATATAAAAAATATAAAAATAAAGTATATTTTTCACAAATATTTTATTTTTTAAGTGTATCTACAAAAATAACTAAAATATTAAAAAAAATTACTAAAGAATAAAACACAAAAATTATTTTTAAAAATTCAAAACCATATAGAATAAATGTTATTTAGTTGAAAAAAAATTGTTTTCAAAATGTGTAAAACTTAAGCAAATAAAATAACTCCATTTATAAAAAAAAAAAAAAAAAAAAAAATTTGAAGTCGCCACTGATGGCAAAGAATAATGCTATATGCACCAATTGGCTTACTAACTAGTGTGTCAATTAATGATGTGACATAATTTAAGATGTGTTTAGTATTTATAATTTGTATAATGAGTATAGTCAATAATAATGTCATAACTGGTATTGGTATACTAGTTAATAAATTAATTGGTGCATATAGTACCACCGGATGGCAAATGGTCTCAATATAGTTGGATTCATTCACACTATGGTTTCTACTGCTCCATTGGAAGTCTTGTGTTCAACCATTATTGTGTTTAATATTAATTTGGTTTATTTTTAAAAAAATAGATAGTAAATATATTTTTAAAAATAAATTATCTATTTTTTAAGACAAACATGATAAAATAAAATAAAAATTTTTGATTATCAAATAAATTTAATTTTTTTATAAATAATATAAACTAAAAATTTTATAAAATGAATGATTTAAATAATCAAAACGAAATTAAAAGTGAGTCCCACCCGCCCTCAAGGTCTTTCAAATTAAATTTTAATCGTGAGATAAGTCAAATTTATAGTGGATATACACAGTAGCAAGTATGTGAGGTTTACTTTATAAAAATGGGTCTAAAGTAAGCTTACTTTAGAAAAATTTCCCGGCATCAATACATTAGTTTGAATGAGCAAAATGAATTTTTTCAAAAATTAAATGATCTTGGTATACAACCAGGGTGTTTTGTGGCCTTATCTCTCGGAATCCGAGAATGTATCTTAGAACTTATTTTTAGCAATAAAACCCTGAAAAATGCCTAACACCCCCAGTGGGGGTCACTGGGGGTCGCCTCTGATAGGCTGAAATTTTTTTTTTTTTTTTTTTTTGAATTCCACCCAATGGCAGTGTGCCACCTGCCACTGGGGGTCACTGGGGGTGCCCCCAGCTGGGGGTCTGTAGCATAGCTCTAAAACCCTCGTTCAAAAAAATAAAAATAAAAAACAAAAAGTACGAGGCTGATGACTGAGTATATTAAATTTATTTATTTTTTTTTATCAGTAAAGAAAATTTTCATTTAACAGCATGAAATTAAAAGTACAAGAAGATGAGATGCATCGAGAGAGATTCGGAAGTATAAAAATACCCCTACTACTGCTACTCGCATCCATACAACCAACCTCTAAGCCTCTCAAATTTTTAAATAAAAAAGTTAAGAAGAACTTAACTAGATAATTAAAATACATGAATCCCCACATAATAACCCACAAAGACACCCAAAACAACTAAAGAACTAAACAAGACCCACGGCACTGCTGCAAAACAAATTAAAATACAAGAACTAAACTAAAGACACCCATGCAGCCCGAAAGCATCCACGCCTCTGCCAAGACCACGTCACTGCTGCTACAAACTCTCCATGCCTCACGCCTGCACCTGATTACAACCCCAGAAGACCCACTCCTATGCTAACACCCTATGTACACGCCACCTCTGACGCAGCCCACACTATCTACGCCTCTGCTGCAGCCTACACCACCTACGCCTCTGCTGCTGCAGCCTACACCACCTACACCTCTGACGCAGCCCACACTACCACTCCATGTCGAGAAAAACTCTCCGGCCGAGTGAAACTCCAAGCCAACACCGGACAGCAGCACCAAGAATTTGACAATGCAGCACCAAGACCCAAGTTCACACCCTCCACCTACGCTTCTTCTTCTTCTTTCACACCCCCAAGATCTTCTTCTTACTTACACCCGCTGCAACTCCAAGACCCACCGTAAAACCAAGACCGAAGTTCTTCTTCTATCTCACCAAGACCCAAGTTCACACCCTCCACCTACTCCTCTTCTTCATTCACACCCCCAAGTTCTTCATCTTTCACACACCCGCTGCAACTCCAAGACCCACTGCAGAACCAAGATCCAAGTTCTTCTTTCTCACACCCACTGCCTCTCCCTTGCTGCAATGATCTTCTTCTTTCGCACACCCAAGTTCTTCTACTTTCTGACACACACTGCAAATCCAAAACCCGACCAAAACACCTACCAACCGTAGTGATACCACCATACATATGGAAGAAGTTCACCCCTCAAACTCTCACCCGGACGGAGCGCACGAATGAAAACCAGACAGATCTTGAAACGCCCAAACAGAGCACCGATACTACTTAAAAAATCTGAACCAGTGAACACCCCTCAAGCTCCAACTCGCACAAGAGCGCTCGAGTGAAGATCCTGGACGTCAAAACACACCTCCAGCTATTACAAAACACACCTAGATGGGAAGATCATGGGGGAAACAAGTTTATTAAAGGAAAAACCTAGCAAACAAACGAAGGAAAAAGCTAAGGCCAGCCGACCGCCATAGCCAAAGGCGGCGGCTGGCCGGCCCAAAGGAGGCCTGGGGAAGAGGTTTTTAGAGAGAGAGAGGGAGTCGGCTGAGAGAGAGGTTTTTAGAGAGAGAGGTTTTTAGCGCGCAAGTATATTAAAATTTATTGTATGATTCAAATGGTTTTAAGACACAAGAGTATTTTGAAAATCATCATATATATATATATGTGTGTGTTTGTGTGTGTGTGTGTGTTGTTGAATCACATTTGTATGAGCACTAAATTATCTTCTCATATAATCCTATTGATCACGTTTACACTTTTCCAAACGTCGTCGTTTTATTACCTGAATATACAAACGTGAGCTAGCCGGCGAGTATGTGCCAGAAACCTCTCCGATGCCTAAGTCAGCAAAATGGACAATAGACACAAAAACTCTGTGTATTTGAGAGTAAGAATTGCGATACCTATACATAGATCTTGAGCTTTTATAGATTCTGCCTGACACAATCCTAATAGAACTCTAATCTTCTTAGCAGAGTCCTCCTAAGAATCACACTCCCAAGGATAATATCTATCCTGATAACACATTACTCACTGCCAACCAAGTGAGATGGTTGCAACTCTTCTACTTAGGCTGGTAGCACGGTCAATCAAACTAAAGCAGCCCTGCTCTGAGTATTGGACAACGAAAATGACGCTCACCGAGCTGGACCCAGTTCGGTCCTCTGTTCCAGTCACACCTCGGTCTCTCCTAGATCACATATAGTCAACCCGGTCCAAGCTTAGGGCGAATATCTGCCTAGCCTAAGACCGAGCTACTCCAGTTCTTGCCTCGGTCCACAATGCGGCCCAACAACCAAAAGAGACTGTACCTAGCTCGCTCATTCTAACAGATGGACTTAGCTCAACCTAATTTATATAAATTACCCTCTCAACATTTAAGTGGAAACATAAATCATCATATATATATATATATGTGTGTGTGTGTGTGTGTTAGGTTGAGTTATATGTTCCGTTAAAAAAAGTTTGTTTGCTATTTATATTTGGATTGCAGGGTGCAATTCGTATTGTTATTGGTTCATCACAGGTTGATCTTGATGATTTTCATTTAAATTATACAAGTCGTTGAATATATTATTTATATAAAAAAATCAAGTTAATTGGACTTCAACAGCTACCTAATTGGATCACATTTCTTATAAATATTATGAACATAAAGTGTAATTTTAAAAATATACCCATCCATTTTCTTGCACAAATATAAATTAATTATGGAATTATCGAAATCTAATCAATTTAATTTAATTTAATTTTTTTTAAAAATTTTGCAATTTAAATGGTTGAAATTACCAGGACGAGTCATAATATGTGTACAACCGTGCGAACTAGACCCTTGGGAGGCAAGCCTGTCTTTAGACCTAATAAATTCATTTCTTTTCCAAGTATGTAGGAAATAATTGGAAGAAATTAAGCTTACCGAAAAAAGATCTATTAATAGAGGATATGGAAGCCCACACCCAAGAGATATGGAAAAACATTTTGAAACAAACCAACCAGGCCAAAATAAATTTTTTTATTTTTTTGGGTGACTGTAGACGTCCCCGAACGTCCCAGGAGGGAGAACCCCCGTTCTGTTCATATTGGGCTCACTACAGTTCAGGACTCTTAAATTGTCACGGTTCTTAATCTGATCTCACAATGTGTAATGTGAGATTGATAAATCACCAAAAAGTCCAAATCTGGCAAATCGTTTTGGAAAACAGATTTTGTAAAGAAGTGCCAAACATGGACTGCTTTGCCAGATACAGAGTCGCCACCTAAATATTTATTTTTGGGGAATTTAGGAAATCCTGACTCGTTGCCTAAGGCCACGTGTCCGTTATCACCAAAGTTGCCTCGGCTCGGGGACTTGGGTACGATTGGGAAAGGTCAGCTATGAGCACCTCCGCTCGCCCGATCAAAGATCGGCCTCTACTAACCATGATATCTAGTTTTGAAAACGTTATGCGTTCTTATTCCGATTATTAGCCTAGATTTACTATATAATGCGCACAACATACAAGTATAGACTGGGTCGCCTAAATTGGAACAACGCATTTCATGTTTGTTTTAAAAACGGTTTGCTACTCGCAAGTAGGCTAAAATGCAGGTTTTGCCACCCTCAAGTGGGCTTAGAAAAGATGGTTTTGCCACTGTCTAGTGGACTTAAAACTCATAGTCGATGCATTATTCTAATTTAGATAACCCAACCTTCACCCACAGGCATTCAGGCAGATATATCACATAAGCACATAGCCTCATGGTAAGCATGTTATCATGGCAATATTCACACTCATGCAGGGATGCTAAAACATAGATGCTTACTGAGTACTCCAAGCCAAAATAGAAACTAATTAGTAATCATATGCATGATCCTAGTTCATGTTAAGATGGCTAATGCAACATACGCAAGATGCAGCTACAATAGGCTCGGCTAATCTATGGATGGCATATGATGATGCTACAACTAACACGTATTCAACTTGGAATTGAAATACAATGCAGTTAGTATGATGTGCCGAGCCCGGTGCATGCAAGACAAATGTATGGATGCAAAACATGCGAGCATAAGGATGCTAATTTAAACATGCCCTAATCTAACCACTAAAAGCGGATAAATAAAAGGGAGAAAGACGTGGGGTTGGAAGACATACACACACCCACGCACACTTATTACACAATTGCCCTCACTCGGAGGGTCCAAATAAATAATACAGTCTGAATAAACAATTAAACTATTCTAGCTAATTAAATATTACAAAATTTATAATTAATTAAACAAATTAACTAAGCTATGGAAAGTAGTAAAAGGCCTCGGGAAGAGTGATGCACGCATGCTTGGATTGGCTTTGCTCGGAAATCCATTGCCATGACACATGTTGCCTCTGTTTACACTGCTTTACACCTCTGAGACTTGCACAAATCCCAAGGATGCTCTAGAACCACCTTTTGAGCACTGTGGAAGGTCACCAGCCAAAAGTAAAGGCCACCGGCCATCCATCGACCATGGATATTGATATCGGCCACAAATGTTTGGTCGATCGGCACTGTAGATGGCCGACCGGCCATATCTTCCTGCAGAAACTTGTTTTGACAGCAGCAGAGGACAGACAAGGCATGGCAATGCATTTTAAAGCAAATGTTTGCACAACCACACTCCATATCATGTTTAAGACTCAAGGGAGTATGGTGCTCGACCCTCGGACCACCAATCGCGCATTTTAATGCGTGATGGCCCAAGAAGCCAAGTTGGGCATTTTCATGTCAAATGTAATGCACACAAACACATAAGGAACCCAACCTCAATCATGGTGATTCAAGAGGCAAGGCGTGCATGCCAAATGCAACCTAAGCATGTGAGCTAAATATGCAATATAAGCATGCAAGCAAGTAATGTACATTAGGCACACAACCTAAACAAACAAGCATGCAAGGCATGAAGCAATGTAACAACATTTGAGCAACATGCAAAAGGTGGACTTAGACTAATTTGGGCAGCTCTCAAATAAGCCCGAAATAGTGGCCAAATGCTATGGAAATGAGGGCAAATGTTTATACAAACATGCATGCACACATGGTCCAACACTTAAGCACAAAGAAGCAACTTTTAAACACATTTAAAAGAGACTATTATGGACAAATGGCAAGCACATTAAACTCTGAAAAATACATGAGGGATGATGCCAAATCAACCTATCAATGCAAGCAAGGCATACAACTATGTCCAAAACTCAAGGCAAGCCAAGGGGCTTAAACCATGGCTATATGAAGCAAGTCCCAAAGGGCCGAGGGGACTCAAAACAGTCCCAATATAGGTCGAGATAAGGCCCAAAACACACTTAGATGGCATCTAAATGGCCTACACAAGGAAGCATACACAAAGGTCCAAACATGGGGCATGAAACACCAACCTTTTAAAGCATTAAAGGGGCATCAAATGTAAGCATGGAGCAAGGACTGAAATATCATAACTAATGGTGCCAAACCACTAAAATGATGCAAATAGAGCATGGTAGAGGAGCCAACTCTCAAAGCATACAAGCTAGATTGCATGGTAGCTATACAAAGCAAGCCATGGATGACCCAAACAACCAAAATTAGACCTAAATCATGCCAAAATATGCATAAAAGCTTCACAAAGCTAAGCCAAAATTATGCTAGAAACAAGGCTCAAAGCGCAAAGCATGTTAATGCAATTTCATGGCATTACAAGACAAGTATGCTAAGCATGCATGGTGTGTCTAAACCAAGTAAAAACAGTGCTATATCATGGAAAAATAAGCACAAATAACACTTAAGACATGGCCAACATGAACTTAAAAATGGTGCTCACACATGAGGCTAAAATGACACTTTTTGAAGACAACAATGAGAAGGGATGGCCTTCTCCTTCTTAGGACCTTAAGACACCATCCTCACCACTGAAATCCCTCAAGATTTCAGTGGTGAGGAGGCCTAAACAAGGTGGTCCCGAAGCTCACCAAAAATAGCACAAAATGGGAGAAAACAAGGCCTAAGGGAGGGTAAACAATGCCAAACACAAAAGTAATCTTAAACAAACTTAAAAAGGATCTCAAAAGAAGCCTTTTTTTAGTTTATGACAAAGCTCAAAAATGCTTCTAAGTATGGCTAAAAGATGAAGCAAAATAAAGACCAAAAGAGGGTAAAGTGTGTTACCCTTGTAGCCAAAAGGGGACAGCAGCTTCTTGGTCCAGAAAACTAGTCCCTTAGCCTCTAAAAATGGCCTCCAAGATGCTTAGAGTGATGGTGGAGGTGTTACGATAGGAGGTGGTGTGTAATAGAGCCAAGAACTAAGCACTTTGAAGCTAAAATGTAGAGATATAGGGAGAGATGTATGTTTTTTTGCCTTAGACAAATTTCTTGGAACCCTTGCAATGGAAGAGGAGCTCTTCTTTTATAGAGGAAGAAAGGGACCAAGTTTCTCTTAGAAGCTTGGAGCAAAAGGGCCAAGAAGGCCAAGCTTCTTGGAGAAGTTAGACAAAAGGGCCAAGCTTCTTGAAGAAGCTAGGCAAAAGGGCCAAGCTTCTTGGAGAAGCTAGACAAAGGGTTCAAGCTTCTTGGAGAAACTAGAGAAAAGGTGCAAAAGGTTCAAGCTTCTTGGAGAAGCTAAACCAAGGGTTCAAAAGGTTCAAGCTTCCTCAAGAAGCTACAAATCATGGGTTCAAAAGGTTTAAGCTTCCTCAAGAAGCTAAAACAAGGGGTTTAAAAGGTTTAAACCCCCCTCAAGAAAAGGTCTCGGCCAGAAAAAGTGGCTAATCGGCCAACAAAGTTGGCCGACCAACCACAAAATGTGTCGACCGACCATCACCAATGGCCGGTGACAAGGAAACAAGGTCGGTGGCCTCAAGCCATGGCCGGTGAGGTGTGGGGATGGCCTACAAGCTATTTCCCACCCTCAGAAGCAAAACAACAAGTGTTTGATGCAAAACCAAACACAAAACAAACAAGTCGAGAGGTCTCGAGGCAAGGCGCGTAGCCGAAACCTCCAAGAACTCAAGACGAACACGAACAGGGATGATCATCGAGTGTTCAAACGATGACGTCCAAGTCTTGAAGACGGTCAAAAATGGAGTGTCTACAGTGGCGTGTTCTAATAATCTCTATAAATGCAGCATCATGATTGTCTGAAGCAACACTTAAACATGGCCCCTGCGAGTTGACTACAAACTATAATAATTGGTGGGGGCATAAAATTCGTAAAATCCATAAATTTATACAAAAATATTATATGTCATAAAAATTTATTTAAAATCTTATTTTGAAAGTGAGTTTGTATGATATAAATTTAAAGTTAGTGGAATGTAAATTATTTTACAATGGATAGGGATTATTGATTAATTTTTCTTAATAATTTTTAAAATTTGTAATATTATTGATAAATTTATGGCACAACTTTATGAAGAAAAAAATAAAGAACTTATCCAATACTATCAAATGTGGGGTGAATTGTCTTTCATTTTTCTTTTGCGTTAATTACATTTTTAATTCTCAAAGTATAAAATTCGTGTTAATTTTTTTTTAATAAAGAAATTGTTGGAACAATCTTTTGTGTAAATAAATAAATTGAAATCAAATCAAACAAAAAAAAAATTTACAGAATTTATTTTATCGGACCGAATTAAAAAAATAAAAGACCAAGTCGAGTGTATGACACTCTATTCTTAAGACAGATTCGCCCCGCTATGGTGCTTACAGTTGAGTGGCATCCATCTCTTAGGATACAATGATTTTCACAAATTTGTAGTAGCACTCCAAACAAATTTGTCCGGCGAACTAGAACCTTGTGTTCTAATACTTTCTTTAATATCTTCTAAAACTAGAATGAAGATTATAAATGTAAAGGAACAAAATCTGGACAGCAAAATATATATTTTTAGACTGTTTTGATCCATAGAACACTACTAGAAATGTTGGTATATCTATAAAAAGGCTGTCCGAACAGGTAAGTTTCTATAACTTCAACAGATGCTAAGCGCTTGAACAGATTTAGTATGGAAACTGGACAAATCTGCAACTGTGCAGATTTTGAATCTGTCTAGAATTTCAACAGATTGAAAACATGTCTGGACAGAATTTACTTGATATTTTGATCAACCAAAATCTGTTGGAACAGGTCTAGAATATATAGACCCGAACAGGTGCAATTTGAATTGAATAGATGCTGTTTGAAAATCAAACAGATCTGGCAGTTACAACAGATAACTGCACAGCAGTTAAATCTGTTCTGGACAGTTTGAATCTGTTCGGGTGCAACAGATTTTAAGACTTGTTTGGACTGTTTTAATCTGTTGTGGAATAAAGGAAAAAACACAATTTTTGGACAATAATTTGAATTCAAATTCAAATTTAAATTACAAAATTTAAATTAATTTTTCCTGCAAGAAATTTAGGAAAAATTCAAATAAATTTTGTCTAAAAAATTAATATTAGAATCGACCTGACCCATAACCCACACCCGCGACCGGTACGACTCGGCTCGGCCGGAAAGACGGACGGACGGCGGCTGCGGCGCGCACATGTGATGGCTTGGATTAAAGTTCACTTTGTCCATAACTCCTCCCTTCTACAAACTTGGGGTGTCTCTTGGGGCCTAACTCAAGTGTTGTAGTCTAAAGCTTAAATACATATACAAACTCTCTTAAAGTTTCAATGTGGGACAATCCATTTCAAAGAAACCCACATTTACTTCTTTAAATTGTCCATTCCACGAACCCGAAAACGACGTCAACTTTTCATTCACTCATAAATGGTTTTGACGAACCGTCTTCACCGTGTGACTTACCACGCGGCAAGGAACACGTCACCTCTTCGGACCCGCCCTAAAAGATGTTTGGGGCCCACTTAATTTTGGGTTCAAAGTTGGCCCAAAATAAGCCTAATAAAACCAATTTTCCAACAATCCCCCACATGAATGGAATTTGACGGAGAGAAAATGCAACAACGTGATTTAATTACAGAGAGTACATAAATTGAAAATATTCTGCAAATGATAGGTAACTTTTGGCTTTGAACTTTCCCTTGTGATACACTATCGGATTTACTAGCTAACCAGTGAACATGATGTCTTGAACTGTTCAGCTGTTTGTGTAAACCAAGAAAATAGAACTCACACAGTATATCTCCAGACATAGTTTAGTTCTCACTATTGTGTGCATTTTGGACCTGAACAACCTGGTTTTTTATGAGTGCTTTAGAGAATTGTAGCCCTTCACAAATCTCATTGAACCGGCCCAGTTCACACTCACATAGATGATTCTTATGAAGAGTATTCTGCCATACTCCACTAGGTTTACCTAAATATAAGAATCATTAAAATTTTACTTAACCTAAAACGTTGCAGACATCACTATTTCATCCTCGAAATGGGTAGGAGTTGGACTCTCCAGTGATCCTTCTAAGTCATACACAACTCGGTTGTCCCTTTGAACCTAGATCTTGGAATCTCCAGTCAACTGGGTTAGGTTGCCGTTGTGGTAACTCTTATTTAACAGGCTTAAGTCCCATTCCCCTCGATGAATTCTCAACTAGCTCTCTTGTTAACCCTTTGGTTAGTGGATCTGCTATGTTGTCTTTAGATTTCATATATTCAATGGAAATAATTCCATTAGAGAGTAGTTGTCTCACGGTGTTATGTCGACGACGAATGTGTCGTGACTTGCCGTTATACATATGACTCTGTGCTCTACCTATTGCTGATTGACTATCGCAATGTATGCATATAGTGGGCACCGGTTTTGGCCACATTGGAATATCTTCAAGGAAGTAGCAAAGCCATTCTGCTTCTTCCCCAGCTTTGTCTAAAGCTATGAATTTAGATTCCATAGTAGACCTAGCAATGCAAGTCTGTTTGGAAGATTTCCAAGATACAGCCGCCCCACCAAGAGTAAAGACATACCCACTGGTGGGCTTTGAGTCTCTAGTATCCGATATCCAGTTTGCATCACAGTAACCTTCAAGTACTGCTGGATATCTAGTATAATTCAGCCTAATGTTACGAGTAAATTAGAGATATCTTAGAACCCTTATGATTGCTTTCCAGTGTTCTACTAATGGATTGCTCATATATCTACTTAATTTACTTACTGCATGAGCTATATCCGGGCGAGTGCAGTTCATTAAGTACATTAAGCTTCCAATAATTTGGGCATACTCTAATTGAGAAATACTTTCCTGTACATTCTTAGATAGAAACAAATTAACATCTACAAGTGTTCTAGCAAGATGGTCATCATCTTTGCTGAATTTATCAAGTATTTTCTCAATGTAATGAGATTGTGACAAAGTATATCCTTTTGTTGTTTTGGTAATTTTTATACCAAGAATTACATCAACAATGCCCATGTCCTTCATGTCAAAATGTTTATTCAACATTTTCTTAGTAGTCTTAATCATATCATTATTACTACCTATGATGAGCATATCATCTACATAAAGACATACAATGACATAACATTTGTCTGTGTTTTTAATATAAACACATTTGTCACACTCATTAATTTTAAAACCATTTGATATCATTGCCTTGTCAAATTTCTCATGCCATTACTTTGGTGCTTGTTTTAAACCATATAATGATTTAACCAATTTACACACTTTTTTTTTCTTTCCCTAGAACAGAAAATCCTTCTGGTTGTTCCATATAAATTTCTTCATCTAACTCACCATTTAAGAAAGTTGTTTTCACATCCATTTGATGAATTTCAAGATTGTACAAAGACGCAATAGCAATTAGCATTCTAATGGATGTTATTATAGTAACCGGTGAGTATGTGTCAAAATAATCAAGACCTTCTTTTTGTCTAAAACCTTTGACCGCAAGTCTTGCCTTGTATTTGTCAATTGATCCATCTGCTTTCATTTTTCTTTTGAAAATCCACTTGTATCCAAGAGGTTTACAACTTGGTGGCAAATCCACCAATTCCCAAGTATGATTTTGCAAAATGGATCCAACTTAACTGTTTATAACTTCTTTCCATAAAAGAGCCTCAGGACTAGACATAACCTTTTTAAAAGTTAAAGGCTCATTTTCTAACAAAAATGTTAAAAAATCTGAACTAGAAGATTTTGAGGTTCTAGCACGTTTACTACGCCTAAGCTTCTTTTCCTCATTTTGATCTAACTCTCGCTCTTGATCATGTTCTTGATCATTACTAGTTATAGCATCAAAAGATCTTTTATTAGTACTAATCTCTTGTCCAGTCTTATTTGGAAATACATGTTCAAAGAATGATGCATTTCGAGACTCAATAATAGTATTTACATTCATTTCGGTATGTTCTGATTTATAAATTAAAAACCGATATGCACTACTATTCTTGGCATAACAAATGAAAATGCAATCAATGGTCTTAGGACCTATCTTAATCTTTTTAGGACTAGGAATAGCCACTTTAGCCAAACACCCCCACACTTTTAAGTATTTGTAGGATGGTACTCTTCCATGCCACAACTCATAAGATGTTTGATTCACTTTCTTTCGAGGTACTTTATTTAAAATATAATTAGCAGAAAGTATTGCTTCCCCCCACAAGTTTTGAGGTAATCCAGAACTTATTAACATGACATTCATCATTTCTTTTAAAGTCCTATTTTTCCTTTCAGCAATTCCATTTTGTTAAGGTGAGTAAGGAGCGGTGGTTTGATGAATTATTCCATGTGTCTTTACAAAACTCACCAAAAGGTGATTCATATTCACCACCTCTATCACTTCTAAGTTTGTTGATTTTCTTACCAAGTTGATTTTCAACTTCATTCTTATATTGAATGAAAGTTTCCAAAGCTTCATGTTTGGTTCGAATTAAATAAACATAACTATACCTAGTATAGTCATCTATAAAAGTGATAAAATATTTTTTCCCACCTCTAGTTTGAATTGATTTAAAATCACAAATGTCACTATGAATTAATTCAAGTGGTTCCGTACTTCTTTCAATTAAATGGAAAAGAGTTTTGGATAATTTTACCTCAACGCAAATTTCACATTTATGATTTAAATCAATGTCAAATTTAGGTAAACATTCCATATTAATTAATCTACATAAAGATCCATAATTAACATGTCCTAGTCTACCATGCCATAAATTTGAAGATTCAAGCAAGTAAGAAGAAGATGTATTTTTATTAATAACTGAGGGTACAACGGTCATTACATTTATCTTGAAAAGGCCATCAGACATTGTAGACGTCCCCCGAACGCCCCGGGAGGGACGTGCTCCAGTTCTGTTCATTTGGGGTCACTACAGCTCAGACTCTCAAATTGTCACGGTTCTAAATCTGAACCAAAGAGTCCAAATCCGGCAAATCTTTTTGAGAAAATAGATTTTAAAAGAAGTGCCAAACATGGACTGCTTTGCCAGATACAGAGTCGCCACCTAAATATTTTATTTTGGGGAAATTTAGGAAACCCTGACTCGTTTGCCTAAGGCCACGTGTTCGTCATCACCAAAGTTGCCTCGGCTTGGGAACTTGGGTACGATTGGGGAAGGTCACATCGTGAGCACCCCCGCTCGCCCGATCAAAGATCGGCCTCTACTAACCATGATATCAAGTTTTGAAAACATTGTGTGTTCTTATTTCGGTTATTAGCCTAGATTTACTAGGTGATGCGCACAACATACAAGTATAGACTGGATCGCCTGAATTGGAACAAAACATTTCATGTTTGTTTGTTTGAAAATGGTTTGATTGTGCTACCCGCAAGTAGGCTAAGACGTGAATTTGCCACCCTCGGGTGGGCTTAGAAAAGATGGTTTTGCCACTATCTAGTGGGCTTAAAACTCATAGTCAATGATTTGTTCCAATCCGAATAACCCAACCTTCACCCACAGGCATTCAGGCAGTTATATCACATAAGCATATAGCCTCATGGTAAGCATGCTATTCATGGAAGTCACTCACACGCATGCAAGGATGCTAAAGCATAAAACTTACCGAGTACTCCAAGCCAAAACAGAAGCTAATTAGAAATCCATGCATGATCCTAATTATACAGAAATGCCTAATGCAACACATGCAAAAATGCAACTATAGCAGGCTCGGCTATTCTAAACATGGCATATGAAATGCTACAGCTAACATGTATTCAACTTGGAATTGAAAATACAATGCAGTTAGTATGATGCGCCGAGCCCGGTGCATGCAAAACAAATGAATGAATGCAAACATGATATCATACTGTATGCTAATTGAAACATGCCCTAATCTAACCATCATAAGCGGGTAAATAAAAGGGAGAAAGACGTGGGGTTGGAAGACATACATCACACACACGCACACTTATTACAACATTACCCTTGCGCAGAGGGTCCGAATAATATACAGTCCCAAATAAATAGTACAGTCCAAATAAATAATACAGTCCGAATATGTACAAAAATCCTAATTAATTACCAAATTAACTAAGAAAACAATAAACTGGCATGCAAGCCAGGGACTGCCTTGACTCTTCTTCAGATGATGAATAATGCATATCCGGGTTGCCTTTGCACGGAAATCCACTGTGATGCCCCAATTAGCCTCTGTTTTGCAATAACTTTTTTGGAAAGCGCGCCAAGCCCCGGAAGACTGCTGATTCTTGATTCGCTGCAACAGAGAGCAGGAAAGGGGCATGGCAATGTATTTTCACAAATGTATGCATGCCTCGATCCTCGTGCCACCAATCACGCATATCGATGCATGGTGGCCGAGGAGTCGAATTGCATGACTCAATATGAAATGAATGCACATATAAACACAACAAAACCTAAACTCCATCATGGATAATCCGGAGTGTCGGTGACTGGGAATTGAGACATGAGAGGGTGATTTATGATCCGGTGTTGGGCCGAGGTATAGACCGAGCAAGTTGAGGGCCCAGCAGAGCGATGGGCCGGGATGATCGACTGTTCACCCGGAGATGGGCTACCAGAACTTGGGCCGGGCAGAGTTTGGACTGAGTGTGTGCTGCCCCGGACCGTGCAGAAGCCTCTCGGCCAAGAAGTGACCGGTCAGACCAGGATGCTCGGTCCGAGGATGGTCGAAACCAGACAGACCGAGAGACCGGCGCTTGGAAAGGCGCGGTCAGCCGAGGTAGTTGATTGACCGGCGAGAAGGCCGACCAAAGGAGGAGCCCGGGCTAGGCTTTGCCGAGATGCCGCCTAGCCCGGTCCTTCATTTGTTTATCCGGTTAGGCGCTTAAGGTATGAAGCATGGTACGACCGAGGTAGGGCAGCTCGGCTGCCGAGCTCCAGCTGTGCTGACAGGCAGTTGAGAGCAGGTGATGAATGGCATGGTTTATGCTGACAGATGGGATAGCAGAGCCACGTGTCAGGAGATGATAGGGAGTGGATATGGGGCTCAGAAGGTATATAAGCATGTCTGCGCCCCCCATATGAGACGGACGAACGCATCTGTAAGGATTTCTTACACTCAAACACTCTCTCTCTTCACTCTATCCATCCTAAGGTGTGTGCTAACTTGACCGTCGGAGGGTTTTTCCGGCCACACACCGCCGGGTAGCTCACCATTACTTGCTCGCAGGTGATCGGACATCGACGGAGCTCGGAAGAAAGGAATACGGGCACGCTGAAATATTTGCTCCCCGTACAATTGGCGCCGTCTGTGGGAAATTCTCAGACAAAACCTTGTCTTCCAGGTTCATCTGATCGCCGTCCATGGCGAACAACGACGAGTTCCCGTTGTCCGCCATCGACGGAGCCACCCCGGAGTATACCCGAAGGAGAGAGGGACCTCCTGCCGTCCATCCAATGGCAGACTTGGGGACGCCCACTGGAGGACAGTCAGGAGACGCGCGGGATAAGCGCGGAAGGAGTCATGGGCGTTCACGGAGTCCGGACGGTCACCGGCAGAGAGACTCACACGCCAGGCGACTAGAGAACAAGTTAAAGGACCAAGACGCTGTTATCAGGCGGATGGCGGCGGAGATGGAGGATCTTAAGCGGCATGTCAAAGGGAAAGGTGTAGCTGGAGTGGGAGACCACATTGAGTGCACCCCGTCCCGCCGGTCAGGCGATCAGAGTCAGCGACGTACTCAGTCCATTTCCATCACCAAGAGTTACCAGGTTGGTGATTCCGACATGCATGCAGAAAAGTCTAGCGCGCAAGACAGTACCTACAAACCCTCACGTCCGGCGACGACGTCGAGGTACTCTAATTCTGCTCAGTCGGAGGACCTACGGGCAGTGTTAAGGGAGCGGGCTCGCCGGCACGAAGCTCAGAGAATACCAGCTTTCCAGCGGCTCTCCTACGGGGTTCATGCCAGCGAGGAGGTCGGAATGCCTCCACCCCGCCAAACAGTGCCAATATTTGAAGATACAGACCTGGCCAGACTGAGTGCCACCCCTTTTTCCCTGGAGATAGAAACAACGCCGCTTCCGGCAGGATTCCACCAGCCTAAGTTCACGCTCTACGACGGCAAAACCGATCCTTATATGCATGTGAGCCATTTCCGACAGGTCATGGCCGGACATAGGCGAAATGACGGACTTATGTGCCTAATCTTCCCGTCCAGTTTAGGTGAGCTAGGCTTAAAGTGGTTTGAGAGGTTGCCGGAAGGGAGCATACAACGGTGGCATCAGTTGGCCGAAGCGTTCGTTACGCGCTTCAAAACCAACACAAAAACACCAAAGGAAGTCGATCACTTGCTGAGTGTCAAGATGGAACCGTGCGACACACTGAAGGCATACAATTCAAGGTATTGGGAAACCTTCAACGAGATCCTAGATTGCCCGGTCAACCTTGCAATCACGCAATATAAGCGTGGTCTCCCGGTCGGACATAGACTGCGGGACTCGCTTACCATGCACCAACCGACCTTCATGGGCCAGCTCATGCAGCGCATCAATGAGCACATCCGAGTAGAGGATGATGCGTCAGCTTCCACCGTGAAGGCCACTCCGGTCGGAACAGACAAGAAGACAGCAGGCAAAGTGCACGCAGTTGGGCAAGAGTCCAGCCGCTCAAATGACCAAGCAGAGGAATCAGACCGAGGTACAAATCGTAAAAACCGGGGTAGAGGACGTCGGAGTGACCGGGATGACTACCCCCGAGATGACGTTGAGGACGCAAACAGGAGAATGAAGGCAAGGACTGGCATAACCACGGTCTTCAAGATTCCAATCTATCGCATACTTAGCGAAATCCGAGACGAGGAGTATGTCCGGTTTCCTGCTAAGTTGGGCGATGGACAAAAGGGGTACAATCCGCGGTATCGTTGTACGTTTCACCGGGAGAGGGGCCACCGGACTGAGGATTGTTTGCCTTTGCAACAACATTTGGAAGAATTGGTTGCGGCCGGGCATCTGGACCTTTACATTGATGGCGGCGTGAAACCAAATCAGGCTCCGGTCGATCCCAGGGGACAGGATGACCGAGATGCACCACCACAAGGAGTTATTAATGTCATCCACGGCATCGTGGAACCGGAGCGCGTTTGCGAACTCCGGGGCATGATCAAGAAGGCAGAGCATATGAGGGAAGTTTTGTCAGTACAGCCTGCCATCAAAAGGGGGAAGACAGAGGAGAAAGATGTGATTAGTTTCACCTCAAGGGATTTAGAGCGTATCCAGACGCCGCACAACGATGCTCTTGTAGTAACATTACGCGTCAAAGAATTTGATGTTAGACGGATCTTGATCGATCAGGGAAGCTCGGTCGAGATCATGTATTATGATGCGTTCAAACAGCTCAAACTCCGTGAGACAGACTTGGCTCCGGCCACTTCGCCACTGGTTGGATTTAACTCGCAGCCGGAGTGGCCATTGGGAAAGATTATCCTGCCGGTCAAAGCGGGATCCGTGGTCAAGCAAGTGGAGTTTTGGGTGCTACAAGTGCCTTCAACGTACAACCTTATCCTTGGAAGAGGATGGCTTCACGCCATGCAAGCCGTAGCATCAACCTACCACCAGGCGATGAGATTCCCCTCGGCTATGGGGGCAATCGAGGAGATTTGGGGTGATCAGGTCATGTCCAAGCAGTGCTTCGTGGCGGTCAACGGGAGCCGGGCTGCCAAAGGATTCGTTCAAATGATCGAGGGACCGGAGGACCGGAGTGTCTTGGATGATGTTGGCACCAAAGCAGAAGACAAGGCTGTTGAAGAATTGGTTGAGGTGCGGATTGATGCCGAGCAGCCGGACAGATTCTTCTTGCTCGGTTCAAGTCTCTCGGCCATGGAGAGAACCGAGATGATTGAGTTTTTGATGGCGAACATCGAAGTCTTTGCATGGTCGCCCTACGACATGCCTGGTCTTGACCCAAGCTTTATCTGCCATCACCTCAATGTCTTCCCTGGAGCAAAGCCAGTCATCCAGCGAACAAGGAGATCGGCGCTGCATCACGCCGAGGTAGTAGCAGAGGAGGTAAAGAACTTGCTTGAGGCGCGAGCAATACAGGAAGTGCACTACCCTCGGTGGATTTCCAACACGGTAGTGGTGCCCAAGAAAAATGGAAAGTGGCGAGTTTGTGTCGACTACAAGACAGTCAACCGAGCTTGTCCGAAAGACAGCTTCCCTTTGCCGCGCATTGACCAGCTAGTGGATTTGACGGCTGGACACAATCGGCTCAGTTTCTTGGATGCGTACCGCGGCTATCACCAGATTGCCATGCATGAGCCTGACCAAGAGATCACCTCTTTCACGACTCCAAGGGGACTCTTCTGCTATCGAGTTATGCCCTTTGGTTTGAAAAATGCCGGGGCAACCTTTCAGAGGATGGTGACCAAAATGTTCGCTCCTTTGCTCGGCCGGACAATGGAGGCTTACATCGATGATATGGTGGTAAAGAGCCGACATGAGGCACACCATTTGTCCGACTTAACCGAGATGTTCGCCGTTCTGAAGAAGCACAAGCTGCGCTTGAACGCCTCTAAGTGTGCCTTTGGTGTGGGATCCGGGAAATTTTTGGGTTTCTTAGTCACGAACCGAGGCATCGAAGCAGACCCCACTCAGATTAGAGCCGTGCAAGAGTTGAAGCAGCCCAGCTCGGCTAAGGACGTGCAGCATCTGGCCGGGATGGCCGCCGCGCTCAATCGATTTATAAGCCGGTCATCAGATCGCTGCCGCCCTTTCTTTCAAGCATTGAAGTCAAAGTTCTCATGGGATGACGAGTGTGATCGAGCTTTGGCCGAGCTCAAGGATTATTTGTCTTCTCCGCCACTGTTGGTTACACCAGAGCCTGGTGAGGAACTCTACCTTTACCTTGCCGTCTCCCAGCACGCAGTAAGTGCGGTGTTAGTCTGGGCTGAAGGGATCAAGCACCTCCCAATTTTTTACGTAAGTAAGACCTTGCTGCCGGCTGAGACGAGGTACTTGCCTCTGGAAAAGCTTGCGTTGGCACTGATGATGGCTTCGAGGAAATTGGCACATTATTTTCACGCCCATACCATCGTCGTACTGACCGAGTTTCCCCTCAAAGCCTTGTTTGAGCGCGCAGACTTTTCAGGCCGAATTTTAAAATGGGCGGTCGAGTTAGGACAGTTCGATGTGAAGTTCCAGCCGCGCACCGCAATCAAAGCCCAAACCTTGGCCGATTTTGTTGCCGAGTTCTCACCTGGTACTCATCCGGTATGCCCGGTCGATATTGCCGAGGCAGATGATGAGACGCACACAATGCCAACCGAGGAACAACCAGCTGAAGAAGGTCGCACCGCGGAGTTAGCGCGCACCTTCGAAGTTCCCTCAATTTGCACGGTAATACCACCCGGCGATGCGATGACGGAGTTGTGTATCACCAACCCATCCACTCCGTCCGGCACCGCATCACCAAGGGGGGAAGGAATGATTCCACACAGCTCAGAACTTGATGATTCGCCTACGGACTTGGGCATTCTGCACCAACTCGCCAAGTCCGGTGCCGAATCATCAAGGGGGAAAGGAATGGTTCCAGACAGCTCAGAACCTGCGGCCGGCTTCACACCGCAACCTGGTGATTCGCCTACGGACTTGAGCATTTCAGATAAACTTGCTGAGTCCGGTGTTGAACCACCAAGGGGCACTGAATTCAAACCGGTCAACACCAAACTTGACACCGCACAGCCGAGCAGTTGTGATCCCATTGCCCTTCGCAACTCTCAGGACCCATCTGACTGCTGGAAGCTTTTTGTGGGGGACATGTGGAAGCTTTTTGTTGATGGAGCGTCCAACCGTCATGGTGCCGGCCTAGGTATTGTTCTTATATCCCCGGACGGCCTAACTATTGAGCATTCTATCACACTCGGCTTCCCGGTGTCTAACAACGAGGCTGAGTACGAGGCGCTTCTTGCCGGGCTCAAGAGCGCAATTCAAATGAAGGCTGCCGAGCTTCTGGTATATAGTGATTCCCAGCTTGTGGTCAACCAAGTTTCAGGGATTTATGAAGCGAAGGACGACAGGATGGCGAAATACCAAGCTCTGGTCAGGGACCATATCAAGCAGTTTGAGGCAATCAGAGTCCAACGGATTGGCCGAGAAGAAAACAGCCGGGCTGATGAACTCGCCGGCCTCGCTTCCATGGTCAATAGTACGTCTCCAAACCCATTGTTGATTGACTTTCTTCCGCGGCCGAGCATTGAAAACGCTGGGCAGACGGATGTACTCTGCGCCGAGCTAGGCCCTTCATGGATGGACCCCTTGATCTTGTTCCTCAGAGACCGAACTCTTCCAACAGACAAGAAAGAAGCGCACAAAATCCGGGTGAAGTCAGAGCGGTTTTGGCTCTCTCCATCTGGCGCGTTGTATAAGAAGTCCTTCACCGGTCCTTATCTCAAATGCGTGCACCCGAATAGTGTGGAGGCCTTCTTGTTTGAAATTCATGAAGGCATTTGTGGCAGCCACATCGGGGGCAGGTCCTTAGCCTACCGAGCTATTTCGCAGGGATACTGGTGGCCGTGCATGCAGGCTGACGCGCAAAAATATGTCCGCAAGTGAGAGAAATGCCAGAAATTCGCCCATCAAATCCACCAGCCTGCCAGGGAACTTCTTCCTCTCACCAGTCCTTGGCCTTTCGCCATGTAGGGGCTAGATATAGTGGGACCATTGCCAACAGCACCGGGCAACCGGAAATTCTTCATCGCGGCCACAGATTACTTCACAAAGTGGGTTGAAGCCGAGCCCTTGGCAACCATCAAAGAGAAAAACGTGAAGCGATTTGTCTGGCAGAACGTTGTCACGCGGTTTGGCGTCCCCAAGATTTTGATCTCTGACAACGGCACCCAGTTTGACGGTCGCCTATTCAGAGGATTTTGTGAAGATCTGAAGATAGAATTCTACAACTCCACCCCGGCCTACCCGCAGTCCAATGGTCAAGCCGAAGCGTCGAACAAGACTATACTGGATGGGTTGAAGAAACGGCTGGAAAAGGCCAAGGGAAAGTGGGCTGAGGAATTGCCCAGTGTACTTTGGGCATATCGAACAACCCTGCGACGTTCAACCGGGGAAATTCCATTTGCTTTGGCTTACGGCATAGAGGCGGTCATACCCTTGGAAGTTGAAATGCCCACCCTCAGAACCGAGAGTTTTGAGCCCGAGCCAAATGCCGAGGCTATTGCCTTGGAGCTGGACTTAGCGGAAGAGCGCCGGGAGAAAGCCCTCATCCATGTGGCCGCCTACCAACAAGAGCTCTCCAAGAAGTATAACAAGACAGTGCACCCCAGACCGTTCAAAGTTGGAGATTGGGTTTTGAGGAAGATTATGGGCAACACCCTGGTGCCAGGAGAAGGCAAACTAGGGGCAAATTGGGAAGGACCCTACAAGATCACTGGTCTGGCTGGCAAAGGGGCTTACCACTTGGAGGATCTAGAGGGAAGAGCTATACCCCGGCCATGGAATGCGGCCAACTTGAAATTGTATTATTTTTAAGCTTTACTTTCCTCTTTTTGTAAGGAAATTTTTTGGCTTGCAAAGCAGAATGTAATTCTTTTTGTCAAAATTATAGAAGTAATTTTGCTTTAGCACATGGATTCTTGTTTTAATGTTTAGAACCGAGATGGCGTACTCCGGTTGGAAGAGTTGGTGTTTTGTCCAACTTAGGATTCCCAACCGAGATGTTATACTCCGGTTGGAAGAGTTGGTGTTTTGTCCAACTTAGGATTCCCAACCGAGATGGTGTACTCCGGTTGGAAGAGTTGGTGTTCTGTCCAAATTAGGATTCCCAACCGAGATGGTGTACTCCGGTTGGAAGAGTTGATGTTTTGTCCAACTTAGGATTCCCAACCGAGATGTTATACTCCGATTGGAAGAGTTGGTGTTTTGTCCAACTTAGGATTCCCAACCGAGATGGTGTACTCCGGTTGGAAGAGTTGGTGTTCTGTCCAACTTAGGATTCCCAACCGAGATGGTGTACTCCGGTTGGAAAAGTTGGTGTTTTGTCCAACTTAGGATTCCCAACCGAGATGGTGTACTCCGGTTGGAAGAGTTGGTGTTCTGTCCAACTTCGGATTCCCAACCGAGATGGTGTACTCCGGTTGGAAGAGTTGGTGTTTTGTCCAACTTAGGATTCCCAACCGAGATGTTATACTCCGGTTGGAAGAGTTGGCGTTTTGTCCAACTTTGGATTCCCAACCGAGATGATGTACCCCGGTTGGAAGTGTTGATTTGTTCGACTTAGTTACAACCGAAGTGGCTACTGCGGTTCATAAATTTGTCTTGTTCTGCTGAAGTGCTTAGACCGTGTTATGTATTCCGGTTCGATGAGTTATACTGAGATGTTTTACTGAAGACAGAACTGATTACAACCGTGCATACACTTGCAAAAATTTGAATTTTCATTGATAAGAAATTCATTACAAACGGAGGGGACAGAGCCCGGTTACATCAAGAGAGTTGGAAGCAAAAATACAAAAATAAGGAAAAAGAAACCTAAACTAAGGGGGAAAGATTGGTGAACGCATCCTCGGCAGCATCAGCATCAAGGTCAATAGCTTGGCTTGCTTCTTGGGCGCCGGGCTCATTGTTGCCGGGCTGCTCAGGCACCTCGGCCTCTTCTTCCTCAGAATCTGTCTCCCCGTCCCCATCTTCAAGTCCCTCCTCGGCCTCAGCCTGTAAAGCGCTGAAAACATCGTTTGCATATGGCACAAGGTAGACCGGTAGAGAAGCTGGAGGAGGGTTGGCAAAGATGTCGGTGTCAGAACTTTGGCCGAGGTGTTCGCAGGCGGACTTCCAACCGGCCTTAAAGTAGATGTCTTGGGTTGCAAAGACCTGCTTTTTGTAGCTCTCCTCGGCCTCGTTGAAGCCAGCGGTGTTTGCAGCCCGGCAAGCTTTCTTCTTCGACTTCTTCAGAGCGTCCACCTCGGCTTGGAGCTCATCTCGTTTTTTCTCGGCTGCATCCAGCTGGCCGAGCAGTCTGTTGTTATCATTGTTGGCCATCTCGAGAGAAGCTTTAGCCCGGCCGAGCTCGGCTTGAAGGCTTTCAACCTGGCTAGCAGTGTCGTTGGCTTTCTGCCTAAGCCGGTGGATGCGCTCCAAAACCAAGTGTTGTTTTTGAATGGCCTGCACAAAGAAGCAAAGTTGATCAGAAAGAGACCGAACAGAAAAAGTACCGGGCAAACACTTAGTGAAATTTTTAGAAGAACGCCGACTTACCCTGGCCATGGACTTGACTGAGGATTTCACCAGCCGGGTGTCAGGGACGTGGTCGCTGCCGACCACGTCGCCCGGAAGGAGAAATGCTTTGGAGAGATCGAAGGCGAGCAAATGTTCTTTGTTAGCCTTGATCGAAGCCGTCGCCGGGATGTCCTGTCCCCGGTGCTTCAGCTGAGGACGCCAAGCGGGCACGGGAGCAGGAGTTTCAGCTGGATGTTCGGTTGTCAGCTCGGCGACGAGCTCGGCGGAGGGATCTGCCCTTGGTCTTTTTCCAGCCCGGCGCGCTTCTCTGGCAGATTGCCCGGCAGCTGGAGCTGGGGAAGCAAGGGCGACCACAGCGCTGCTGGATTGGCCGGCGGCTGGCGACCGGGTTACAACGCTCGGTATCTCGGCCGAGGTAGCGGTTAGAAGGTTTTTGATTCTGCTGCGCTTTGCCATCTCTTGCTCCTCGGTCAGCTGGATTAGCGGGACGTCGGGTAGGGTTGGATCTGGAGGTGGCGAAGGAGCTCTGAGGAAGTCGGTTACTCTACTCCGGCGCGGGGCAGAATACCGGTACGTCGGGGTATAGCCGAGTAAATCGTTGCAATCCCGGTGACGGTACCTAAGCACGGCCCGAATTGCTTCGACGTTGGGGAACTGGTAGTTGGCTTGCAAGGCTTGGATAGCTGCAAAAGAAACAGGGAAACCGGTTAGTGAAACTAAAGAATTAAGTTCACCGAGCAAGTTTGAGTGGCTTACATGAAGAACAGAAGTCCTTGCTTATGCGCCAGCCCGGTACCTCGGCTGTTTCGTAATTGCCGGACACCCAGAAAAAATCATCGTCGTGCATATCTTTATCCGGGGTGCCGGTTACGATTTTTTCCTTACCCGGTCTTATTTTCAAGTAGTAAGCTAGGCCGTCACCGGTGTGGCCCATTGTGTATTGCCTCAATATCTCGGCTAGGCCTAAGTTGGTGCCTAGCCGTTGGTTCAATTCGTGAACGCCGTTGATTATTCTATAAGTGTTGGTGGACACCTGTGTGGGTGCCAGCCCGGTGCGGCGGAGGAACTCGGTTATGAAAGGGTTGAGCGGGAAACGAAGACCCCCTTCAACGATGGATAGCACGGTGAAGGGGCACTCCTCCCTACCCCAAGGTGTGGTCTCCTCTTCTGCGAGCTGCAGGTGGACATCGGTCGGGACGCCGTACTCCTCCCTGAACGTAGCCAGCGCAGCCGGAGTATCCACTAGGTAGCGGAATTTCCCCATTTTTGGCCGGCTTAGGGTATCCCGGCTGAGGGGTTTGGCTCTGTGTATTGGATGTTGCCCGGTCCTGAGAGCCTCAGGAATGACAGTGGTCCCCTTGGACTCTGCAGGAAAATGATGGCAAGTGTTAAGTGTCAGCGCGGTCGTGCGAAAGGTGATGGATTTTAGCTCGGTCATTAGGGTGCCACACCACCTCGGTTGTCTATTCTATCTAAGGAGCCCGGTCGCCCAAGCGGACCAGATGTTAGCCCGGTTGAACGGTCAAGTCCTTTTGTTATCTCGGTTTTCGCTTTGGTTGAAACAAACATGTTGTTTGCCCGGTTTGGTCGGTTTTTTGGATCAAAAGAAGGCCCAGAGCCCGGTTCACCCCAGTTCTTCAGTGTTCTTCAAGAAGACGAAGAACACCAAGAACAGTGGAAGGTTTAATGCGGGTTCTACGACCTATGCCCTAATAGCTATGTTTTTGTACCCTAATGTGTGTAATACGAAAGAAAATAGCAACTAGGGGGATCGAAAACCTTACCTTTGGAGGAAGGGGGCTGTTCTTCCAAGAATGAGAAACGGCAGTCGAGATAGAGGAGAGGGCTTGAGCTCTGGATCGTCAGATAGTAGAAAGGCAGTAGGAAGAAATGGCTTGAGGAGGGTGATGTATTTGTAAGGGTGAAAGGCCGCCCAAATTCAAAAATCTGACAAGAACGGCGGGTTGGCTTCTCGATGACCAATGGGAGCTCGCCACGTGTCCCCATTTATGGCTACGTCAGGATTGAAGCGACGGGATGAAGAGACGAAGAGCCAGCCGAGCTACTTTCGACGAAAAGGTTGTAAGCCGAGGAACATGACCGGGGAAGGATAGCAGATTAGCTCGGTGAAGGCTTGGCGACTTGACGACCGGAGAAATGTTATCTCGGTCGAAGTGAGTAATCCCAATCACGCTTTCGCGGACGGGATTAAGGGGCAATTGAGAGGGTGATTTATGATCCGGTGTTGGGCCGAGGTATAGACCGAGCAAGTTGAGGGCCCAGCAGAGCGATGGGCCGGGATGATCGACTGTTCACCCGGAAATGGGCTACCAGAACTTGGGCCGGGCAGAGTTTGGACTGAGTGTGTGCTGCCCCGGACCGTGCAGAAGCCGCTCGGCCAGGAAGTGACCGGTCAGACCAGGATGCTCGGTCCGAGGATGGTCGAAACCAGACAGACCGAGAGACCGGCGCTCGGAAAGGCGCGGTCAGCCGAGGTAGTTGATTGACCGGCGAGAAGGCCGACCAAAGGAGGAGCCCGGGCTAGGCTTTGCCGAGATGCCGCCTAGCCCGGTCCTTCATTTGTTTATCCGGTTAGGCGCTTAAGGTATGAAGCATGGTACGACCGAGGTAGGGCAGCTCGGCTGCCGAGCTCCAGCTGTGCTGACAGGCAGTTGAGAGCAGGTGATGAATGGCATGGTTTATGCTGACAGATGGGATAGCAGAGCCACGTGTCAGGAGATGACAGGGAGTGGATATGGGGCTCAGAAGGTATATAAGCATGTCTGCGCCCCCCATACGAGACGGACGAACGCATCTGTAAGGATTTCTTACACTCAAACACTCTCTCCCTTCACTCTATCCATCCTAAGGTGTGTGCTAACTTGACCGTCGGAGGGTTTTTCCGGCCACACACCGCCGGGTAGCTCACCATTACTTGCTCGCAGGTGATCGGACATCGACGGAGCTCGGAAGAAAGGAATACGGGCACGCTGAAATATTTGCTCCCCGTACAAGACACGTTCCGTCACTCGAAGTACGAAACGTCCCTCGTTTCCCGTGCTCGGGCTAACTCCTATCCCAAGCACAATGCAATATGCATGACATGCATGAATGCAACTAAGATACAACCTAACATACACAATACTATGAAATGGCATACACGATGCACGAGATAACATGGCATACACAATGCGCTAACATACAACCTAGCATACACAATGCTATGAAATGAGATGGCATACACAATGCAATATGGGCTTACACCAACATGAGTGGACCTCAGCCACACTCACATAAGAGGCCATGAGATGAAAATGAGACAACTCGGAATGCGTGCACACATGCACGCAAACCGAGGACCGAACCTAAGGCACCAAATGCCACTCTAACAAGACATGGCAAGGCATGAAACATGGTATGCAAACATGCAAATTTCAGAAGCAAAATATGATGCAAAACAACCCCGAATCATGGAAACATGGCACCCGATGCCTGGAATGGGACCCGAAATGCAAAACTAGGCATGCGCAATGGCCTATAGCTATACAAAACATGCACTATTTGATCATGAAATGTGAAGATAGATTCAATGCAGCCCCAAAACAAGCATGTTTACAGTTTTAAGTAAGGCCAAACAATGAACACAAATGGGGCTAAGCTAGCATGCGAAAATGGCCCTAAATGTGAGATAAAGAAGCAAGTCACAGCTGCTGACCCCAAACAAGAGAGGGCCCTTCAACAATGTTGAAGAGAGACCCAAAACATGGAATTTTTCAGTTTATGATCAAACCCAAAACAGTGCACAAGCATGCTCAAAATGCTATGCAAAACAAGGCCAAAAAGAGAGCTATAACACAAAGTACAAAAAGGATGCCTCAAACAGTAAAATACCCTTAATGAAACATGAAGAGGGGGTCAAAATAAGGCCATTTATAGTTTGGACCAAAGTCCAGAAACACAAACACAAGGGGCTAACAAATCATGCAAAAATGAGGCCAAAAAAGGGATATAAAGGCAAGTGGCAAAAGGAAGCCACAAACAGTGATGAGCCCTTCAAAAATGTTGAATAAGGGCTCAAAATAAGCTTTTTTACAGTTTGGACTAGAGCTCAAAACAGTTTATACATAGGCCTAAAATACTATGCAAAGAGATGGCATAAAAGAAAGGTAAAGAAGCAAGTGCTACAAGGAAGCCTCAAACAGTGAGAGGCCCTTAAACAAACATGAAATAGAGCTCAAAAAAATGCTATTTTCAGTTAGGGTCGGAGCTCAAAAGAGTAAGCACAAGGAGTTAGAGTATGAACCAAGAAAAGGGTCAAAAAGAGGAGAAGAGGACTTACCCTTGAAGACTACTCTTTGACAGCCTTTTGGACCAAAATGCAGCACTCCTAGGCTCTGAAGAACAACCTCAAGCTGCTGGAATGGAGGATGGAAGGGTGGGGCTATGGGTTGGTGAAGAAATAGGTGTAGGACTTGGGAGGTTTGAAGCTTGGAAGTGTAGAGGGAGAGAGATACAACAGAGGAGCTCAAAGGTGATTTTTCTAACCCCTAAACCAGAGCTGGGAGGCCGGTTTTATAGGCAAAAGAGGGGGAGAAAAGGGGGGGAAAATGGGGGGGAAAACAATTCAAGTTTCCCTCCAAAAAGTTGGTCCCCCGAATACAAAATCTGAGGGGAAAAGAGATGCATATTTGAACTGTATCTGTAGCAAGGAGCAAGGCCGGCTGGTTATTGAGGTTGCAGGTGGCCGGCCGGCTCTTCCCATGGCCGGCCGGCCAAGGGTCAAAAGGTTCAATGAGGATTAGTGGCCGGCCATACCAAAAAAGGAGCCTCTCATGTGTGCACAACACAACCATGTGGTCAAAAACTGGAGAGAATGAACCAGGAGAGAGAAAAGGCCACCTTTAGGAGGGGTTCAAAAGGTTCAAAAGCAATTACTGGCCGGCCACCAAGTATTGGTGGCCTCCCAGATGTGTACATCACAAATATGGGGTTTAGGGTGCAAGAAAATGGCCCAAGGGTGGTCAACATTGGCTTTTAAGTGGAAAAAACGGGCGATGGAGGAATAAAACTGGTTGTCTGAACAATTGTTGGCCTTCCACCCTTCTATGACCTTCTTACCAATGAAACAGAGGTCCCTGCCAAAAATGAGCCCAAACCGATGCAAAATGAAGGTTCAGGGACCGAGACGCGCAGCCCAAGGCCTCGAAAACTGGCTGTTAGGCACCGGAAGTGGTGTTCGACCACGAAGTTGGTTTTTTGGGCCACAGTTTCCTTCAAAAGGGAGCAAACAAGATGTATGCCAAAAACCGGGGCAAACGGAGGTGGTTAAGCGGTTCCGAACCGAGGCACACGGCCAGCGGCTCCGAAAAAATCGAAAACCGAACTCAAAACGGGCAAAATGGCCTACGGCCACTGAGATATGGTCTATGAGACCTCTCTCTCCCTTTGGGAAGAGAAAACAGAGAAAACAGAGTCTGGTTCGCAAACCGAGGCAAAGCATGAAAGAGTCTGAAAGTCCGGAGGCAAGGCTCGCAATCGAGACTTTGAAACCTCTGAACGAGCACGATATGCAACATCACCAAGCGCTCAATCGATGACGTCTGAGTCTTATGGTCGGTCAAAAATGGGGTGTCTACAGACATGTAACTTTTTTCCTACATACATCCCATTCTTAGAAAATACAAATTTATCACTCTCAAATACTAGCCTAAACCCATTCTTACTCAACAAAGATCTGGAAATAAGATTCTTGCGAATGTCCGGTACATCGAGCACATTGTTGAGAGTGAGTTCCTTTCCAGATGTCATCTTCAAAATAATCTTTCCTTGTCCTTCAACATTAGAAGTCGAAGAGTTTCCCATAAAAAGTTGTTCGTCATTGTCCACCACTGAATAAGATGTGAATATCTTTTTGTCGGCACAGATATGGCAAGTAGCACCAGTGTCCACCCACCATTCTTTAGAATTTCTGACAAGGTTTGCCTCGGAAACAACTGCAGAAAGATTTATGACATCTACACCATTGAAAATTTTATCCATTTCGGTCATGTTGGCTTTAGCAACTTTCTTACTTGATCTACCTTTGCCTTTGCAAAAATCAATTCCTAAGAACTTCTCTAGCTTTTTACCATGATTCACTGGTACAATCCCAACAAAAGGAGAGGTAGGCACAATGGTAATCACCATACCAGTATTGGTTTGACATTGGTTTGACCAGTTCCAGTAGTCATAAATTCTAAACTATAAACCACAATTATAATTAGAATTTAACACTATACAGAAAATTAAACCATAAACACAGAATTTTAAATTCTGTAAAAATAAAAGAAACATGAATTGTGTCTTTTATTTTCAATTAATTTAAAAATAAAATAAAATTTTATTTAAACAAATTAATTCCACACAAAAAATTTTAAACCAAAACCACATGATTAAATTCTGTTAAAAATAAAAGAAACAAGAAATGTAACTTTCATTTTTCAATTAATTTGGAAATAAAATAAAATTTTATTTAACCAAATTAATTCAACACAGAAAATTAAATTTCTGTAATACTTCAATAATTAAAAAACTGAAACAAAATTTTAATTAATGGACACTCGGAAAATAATTTCTAAAAATCAAAATTAATTTCTGACAAAATTTCACAAATAAATATTCTAAATTGTTAATGACACCAGTATATTACTACTTGTTGTCAAAGAAAATAGACAGCATATTATTACTCTCTGTCAAACAGTAGATAATCATTATTTGTTTTTCTAACCTAAATATTATTTTGTAAATCCACAGAAAATAATTTTTGTAAAAAAAGAAAGAGAGAGAAACAAACGAAAAATTCTATAAACAGAATAATTCGAATTTGTCTTAAGATTGTTGGAACAATCTTCTGTGTAAATAAATAAATTGAAACTAAATCAAAATAAATAAAATAAATAACTTACAGAATTTATTTTATCTAACCAAATTAAAAAAATAAAAGACCAAGTCGAGTGTGTGACACTCTGTCTTTAAGACAGATTCGCCCCGCTACAGTGCTTACGGTTGAGTGGCGTTTACCTCCCAGAATACAATGATCTTCACAAATTTGTAGTAGCACTCCGAACAAATTTGTGCAGTGAACTAGAACCTTGTGTTCTAATACTCTCTTTAATATCCTCTAAAACTAGAATGAAGATTATAAATGCAAAGGAACAAAATCTGGACAGCAAAATATATTTTTTCAGACTGTTTTTTTATCGATAGAACACTGCTGGAAATGTTGGTATATATAGGAATACAAAGGCTGTTCGTACAGGTAAGTTTTTGTAACTTCAACAGATGCTAAACCCTTGAACAAATTTAGTATGGAAACTGGACAAATCTGCAACTGTGTAGATTTTGAATCTGTCTAGAATTTCAACAGATTGAAAACATGTCTGGATAGAATTTACTTGATATTTTGATCAACCAAAATCTGCTAGAACAAGCCTAGAATATATAAACCCGAACAGGTGCAATTTGAATTGAACAGCTGTTGTTTGAAAATCAAACAGATCTAGCAGTTACAACAGATAACTGCACATCAGTTAAATCTGTTCTAGACAGTTTGAATCTGTTCGGGTGCAACAGGTTTTAAGACCTGTTTGGGCTGTTTTAATCTGTTGTGGAATAAAGGAAGAGACAATTTTTGAACAATAATTTGAATTCGAATTTAAATTCAAATTACAAAATTTAAATTAATTTTTCCTACAAGAAATTTAGGAAAAATTCAAACCCACACCCGGGTTTGGTAAGGTACGGCTCGGCCGGACGGTGGTGGCGCACGCGTGTGTGGTGATTTGGGTTAAGGTTCACTTTGTCCATACAAACTTGAGGTGCCCCTTGGGGCCCAACCCAAGTGTTGTAGTCTAGAGCTTAAATACATATACAAGCTGTCTTAAAGTTTCAATGGGGGACAATCCATTTCAAAGAAACCCACATTTACTTCTTTAAATTGTCCATTCCACGAACCCGAAAACGACGTCAACTTCCCATTCACTCATAAATGGTTTTGACGAACTGTTTTCACCGTGTGACTTACCATGCGGTAAGGAACACGTCACCTCTTTGGACCCGCCCCAAAAGACGTTTGGGGCCCACTTGATTTTGGGCTCAAAGTTGCCCAAAAATAAGCCTAATAAAACCAATTTTCCAACAGAAATTACAAGACAAAATAAAAAAAAAAACTAACAAACCCCTACCAAAACTGCTAGAGAATGAGGGAGCATAGAGACCCAATCAAGAGGCAGCTGATTCAAAAGGAAAACATTTGATTCCTGAATGTCTAAAAAGTGTTTTAATTTGGTCCCTCAACCAAATTTTATCAATAGATTTTAAAATTAGGGATAAATGTGTAATTTTAGATCAAAGTAACACATATCACATACTTTGGAGACTTACAGGGGAAATTCTATTTTTACACATTTTTTAGTCTTTGTGCACACATTTAATGAAAGAAATTTTTATTATAATTTTATCATAAAATAAAATGACCATAACAGACATCAATACACACACTGAATATTAAAACTAAGTTTTCTCTATACACATCTTTTAGAAACAAATAATTCTCGGTGCACATCTTTTGAAAAATTAAAAAAATTAAAACCTATATTTTTCCTCTTTTGTTTCTCACTTCTTCCATTACCACACTCTATTGTCCAAGTTTTATGTGTAAAAATTGAATTTTTTTTTTTTTTTTTTTTTTTTTTAAGCGATTCTCATTCAATAAACTAGTGCTGAAAATTTTAGTTATGTTCAGAAATCATCTGCTGAGATAATTTCTTGATTTCGGAACTTATGAAAAATGTAAACTAAAAGAGATCAAAAGGTTCAAGTAGATGCTCAAATCCATTATCAAAGATGGGTCCCTGATGAGACTTACCATCATTGTTGTGTAACCGGTTTGTGTTCTTCAAGTCTTCCTTGAGCATAATTGCATCATACCGTGAGCTCTCATAAATGCCATGGCAATTTTTTGAGAGAACTTCTCTTATATCTTGTTTGGTTAGCTAAAAATACAAACTTTTTTTTGGATTCAAGCAATGTATGATTTGTCGAAAGATGTTTGAGATCTTAGGGAATGCTATGCACAATGAATGATTTAGGGATTTAAAGGTGTAGTGTGTTGAAAAAACTTATTTGGGTGGTGTATGGACATATTATGAGTTAGGATTATAATTGAAATATTTGGTGTATGAATGAGAATAATAACATATAATCAAATTCGTAAGTGTGTGAACTGCGAACTCATATTTGAAATCAATAACTTGAGATCTAAGATTAAAAAAAGCTTAGATTTGACAGAAAAATGAGAAATCGAGATATTGCAATGAAAAATCAAGAGTTTTTTTATTTGTTTGTTCATAGATCTAAAAGTAAAATTTGACTCTAGTTCGTTCATTTAGTATTTACTTTATTTTTTATAATAATAAAATTTTACTCCGGTTAACAACATGCTCATCTGCTTAACGACAGTAAAATTTTACTTTGAATCATAGTAAATATTACTCTGATTCAGAGTAAAAAATATATATATATTTATTACAAAGTAAAATTTTACTCTAAATCATAATAAAATTTAATGTGATTCAAAGTAAAATTTTACACTGAAACAAGCTGCGAGGATGACTTTATAGGAGAATGTTGTGTTATGAACCAGAGTAAAATTTTACTATTCGAAAAATAGAGCATCATGAGAAGGAGAAAAGGAGATAGCGAGACAGAGTTCAAAAATACAGGATCATAAGAAAGAAGAAGAAGAAGAGAGAGAGAGAGAGAGAGAGAGAGAGAGAGAGCATAATGATAAGTGACACACAAACATACACATAGAGAGAGCATGAACCATTAGAACCCAAGAGAGGGAGAGAGTGAAGGATCTCAAATCTGAGGTTTGTAAACCGTTGTGAATCGTCATTTTTTGGCTACGGCGACTATAAATGATCTTCGATCTGAGGTTGTGGATATGATAAGTGACGGTAGCGATGAAGACGGTAGAGAAAGAATTCCATGGTGAGTGACGATGACGCTGGTATAGAGCGGCGATGGCACTGATGGAGAGTAACAGTGATAAGAGCGAGATAGAGAGAAGAGAGATTGAGATGAGAAAGAGTGATTGCAATTTGATACACACACACATATGTGCGTGTATGCGCGCGCGTGCGCGTGTGAGAGTATTATAATAAAATAAATAAGTTTTAAAATACTAGAGGGTTTTGAAATTATCCGTATAATTCTTATCATTTTGAAAGATAAATTAGATACTAAGGGGTCTATCATCAAATCTCCTTTTAACTTTTTTGGCGGAGTCCCAATTTTTTCATAAAATGAGGAGAAGCCCAATTTCAACACCAGCATGTAGGTTTGGGCTAAAATCTGTATAACAACAAATACATATGGGCTGTATGGCCCAATAAATATGCAATGTGGCCCAACCTGATAAAAGAAGTCTAGTTGGATGGAGTAATAAAAATAAAAAATAAAAAATCTCAACAATTTCCTTGTTTAAACAAGCAAAACCTCTTTCCCAAACAGTTACAAATATGAATAAATTATTTTAAAAAAAAATTACAATATATTTCTATCTGGATAAGTTTAATATAAGAATTAGAGTTGTACAAATTTATTTTTGGGTAAACACTAATTTAGATGTTCACTTTATACTATAGTATAGATTCTAATGATAAATAGCATTGATATACAAATAGAACAATTATATAAAATCAATATAAAATTATTTGACAACCTTTGATTTTATCATTTTAAAGCAAATGACTCATTAAAGTAACTTATATTTTTCAAAAAAATGTCACTATTATATAATTCTGGCTAAATTTTTTTCTATACGAATATCATTTTAATAAAAGATGGGGGGATTTGTGAAATAAAAAAAATAGTTAAATAAGTTTTATAAATAATAAAAAGAAACAAAGTAGTTGTTCAAAAACTAGTTATAAAATAATGGTTGGAAATTTTTAATTGAAATCCGATTGGTATTAATAAATAGAGAGACACACATACTATATAAATCAAAACATAAATAACTTAGAATGGTAATATGAACCAAATTTTTAATTTTATATGTATATATAAAATATTATTTTCACCTCTTATCTCATAAGGTTATTTGGGATGATCTAAATAAGTGTACTTTTTGACTTTTTATGAAATATGAGTTGAATTTGGGTTGAATTTGAAATGATGTGTTAGAGATGTGATATGACTTAAATAAGATAATAATTTTTTTAAATTTTTGAATTTTTTGAAACTTGTCAACCCAATTCTTAATTTGAAAATAATTAGAAAATCAAACAAGAGCTGAATCTATACCACAAAGGTTAAAAAGACAATTGATTTGACCATTGCCATGTGAGTTTGTATACACACCCAAATAAACAATAGAGAAAGACTATATAATGTAATATAATAATGTTAATATCTAAGTTCTAACAACTAAATATATATAATTAAATTACCATTCAACAACCCTGCGACAAATATAAATAGTTGAATGAGACTGTAGCACGTTTAGCCAGTTAAAATTTTTTATATACATATACATTTCAAATTTCTTGTTGAGTAAAAAAATTACATGTTTTACTTTTTGTTTTTATTTTTTTTCTCAGGTTTTTTTTTTTGGGGTTCTTTTAGAAGGATCTTTAAAAAAGAAAAAAAAAAAAAAACAAACACACACACAAATGTAAGAAATAAAAATAAAAATAACTTTTTTGTTGTTGTTGTTGTTGCTTTTAGTGAATTTTTTTTCCCTGTAAAAATTATATTTAAGTAGGAACAATTCATAGAATGAAAGTGTAATTATTTTAAGTTATTTTCATTTAAGTTATTTAGTAAAAAAAAAATTAAATTAAAAAAAAAAAAAAAATTGCTAAAACAAGTAATTCTCAACCAGCTCTAATAATGATAGGAAAAAAACTATGGTACACAACACACCCCTTCAAAGGGTGTATATCATATCACTTGTTACATATTTTTGTGATAAATGTTATGGGTGTTTGTAATAGAAGTTATGATAATTTGTGGTTCAGAAATAAAATTTCACATTTTGTGATAGTTTTACACATTTTTTAAAGTAATTTTTATCCAAGTATTTTCTAGCTACAAAATATGTAATAATATCATAAAATACGTAATATTACTACAAAAATACATAATTTCATTTCTGAACCACAAATTGATAACTCCTACTAGAAAAATATGTACCGTAAAAATAAGTAACATACACCATAAAAATATATAATATGGTGCATATGATATACAAAAATGGAGATGCTGTTGTGACTCTTGTGGAGGCCCATTCCGAGCTCCTTTTGATAATCTAAACCACTTATATTATAGGGTTTATTGAATAGATCATCCATATAAAAAATCAAATTAATTGAAAATCTATAACCCTATAATAAGAGAATATTTATTTTTTTTTAAATAAATGGTTAACATTTTTTTTATAATTTTTTAAAAACAATTAGGATCGGATCATAGGCTCACAAATGTCTGATTAACTTAATCTTTTACATAAATAATATAATCAACGAATTCTACATAAATAAACGGTTCGAATTATTAAAAAAAAAAAAAAAAACTGGAGACAAACCTCTACAAGAACCCTCAGCATGCTGCTGTGCCATACAAATTTCCGAATAATAGATATGCATAATTTTTTTTTTTCTTTTCTTCTTTAATTTCTTAGATAATGTGATATCACTTGGATGATCTATCACACATGACGCAAAACGGAAAGCAACCTATTTTTATTCTTTTGTCACATGATATAGTACAAATTTTTTTAATCAAATACAGCTTTTGAAAAAATATGCATCACAGACTGACGACCTCTCTCTACCATACATTGTGGTCTTCTTGTTTTTTTAATATTTTTTAGTTTTAGTAAATTATTATGATAACTCCTGAAATTTATATATATACAATAATATATTTTATAAATTTAGTATAATTACAATGATATTATTTTTAATAAGCGTAAAGTAACTGAAATTAATACATTTGATTTGTAGACACAAAGATATACGAATATAAAATTATCATTTTTTTATTCATACAAATAATGAATTACTAATAAAAAGAGAATTGAAACCTATTTTGGAAATTAAAAAAAAAAAAACCAGCTTATCGGCTTATTGGTTTATTTGAGTTATATCATCTCCATATTTTTTTGTACATTTTAAAAAAAATAAAGTCATTTCCCAAAATAGATCTAAGTGTTATATGAATTAAAACCTTAAGCGTGTCGAGTGTAATTATGTCAAATTTTTTTAGACTTCATATATTATCTACAAATTTCAAGAAAAGTTAGTGTAATTTACCCTTTTTCTTTTTCCTGGCTTTTCAGTCAATGCCTATTTTTTTTATCTGCAATTTTATTTTTTAGATATTATTAATTTCTCATTAGTTTTAAAAATACAAACTCAAGAAAAAAAGAAAAGAAAAGGTAATTCCACAGTTTTGAAATAATTATACTAATGTCTCTTTTAGTGAAACTAAAGTGATCAAACTGATACAAATAGTATGAAGAAACAAATATATATATATATATATATATATTGATGATAATATCATTTTTTTTTAATTCATATACTAACAGAATATTGATGAAAATAAAATAAAACAATATGTAAATTAAAATAATCATATAAAAATTATGAAACTTAATACAATATATTTTTACAAATCTCAATGATGTTCAGGGTAATTTACCCAATAACTCAAGGTCACTCCATTTTTTTTAAAGCAATACTAAGAATATAGAGACTAAATACAAAATGGAACACAAATGTCTCATAAGGGATAATTCTCACATCATGTAGACCTTACCTTTCTGCGTGCCATTTTGTGTTTAGTTCAATATGCACTTAGGATTTGTTTGGGAGGTGATTATTTTAGTTGACCTTTGAATTTTTATAAAAAAATGTACAAAAAAAAAAATAAAGAGAGTGATGTAACAACTTATAGTAGTTTGTTGACTTTTTGACTATATATTTAGGTGTTTTGGGAACACCTTAAATAGTTAGGGTCTGTTTGGTAACGTTTACGTTTTCAGTTTATATTTACAAAAAATTTATAAACTGGTTTTTGTTTATTTTTAGAAAAACATAAACTACAAACGCGTTTGGTAATTGACAAAATGTTTAAAAAAATTTAAAAATTTAAAAAAGAGTGAGAAATGACAAGTGGTGGCAAGTGGCGGCGGAAGACGGTGGTGGAAAGTGGTGACGGTGGGTGGTGGGTAGCAGGTGGTGGTGGGTGGATGGGTGACAGTGGCGGGTGGTGGGTGGTAGCGAGTGGGTGGTGGTGGTGGTGGCGGGTGATGGGTGGTGGTGGCAGGTGGGTGGCGGATGGCGGATGGCAGGTAGTGGCGGGTGGTGGTGGCGGCGGCGGGTAGGTGGCGGATGACGGGTGGTGGTGAGCGGTGGCGGGTGGGTGGAGGTGGTGGTGACGGGTAGGTGGCTGGTGGTGATGGTGGGTGGGTGGGTGACGGTGGCGAGTGGTAGCCAGTGGATGGTGGTGGTGGTGGCAGGTGGGTGGTGGTGGCGGCAAGTGGTGGATGGTGGCGGGTGGTGGTGGTGGTGGTGGGTGGGTGGGTGACGGTGGCGGGTGGTGAGTGGTAGCGAGTGGGTGGTGAGTGGTAGTAGTGGGGGGTGGGTGGTGGTGGCGGAAGACGGTGGTGGAAAATGGTGCCGAGTGGTGGCTAGTGTTGGGTGGTAAAAAAAAATTCTCAAAACTCAAAACGGAAACACATTTTTTGAGTTTACATTTTTTGGATAAATTTATAAACTGAGACCACTGATTTATAAATAAAAAATTTTACCAAACAAGTTTTTATTTGAATTTTTAAAATTTTTGTAAATATAAACAGAAAACTGAAAATGTAAGTGTTACCAAACGGCACCTTAAAAAGTCGCTATTAAAAAGTTAATTCTTGTTTTATTTTTCTACATATCTTTTCATAAAAAATAAAAAAAAAATTAACAAAAATCATTTTCCAAAACAATCATTAGCCAAATGCCAAGACTTATTCACCGTGTTTCATTTAAGAAAATTGAACTTTTTATTTTTCATATTTTTTATTCTTAGTAAAAAAATTAAATATTTTAAGAATTTTTATTTTTATTTTTTAAATTCACCTAATCTAGACACACTTAAAAAATATAATATTTGTAGAAAAAAAAATTAAAAATTCATTAAATAGAAAAAAAATAAAAACAAAAAAAATTAATACATTTTCATATTCTTGTGTATTTATTAAAATTTTAAAATATTTTTTTATATATATTTTACTTTTTAGGTGCATTTAACTTCTGTGTATCTAGAAAATAAAAAATTTATTGAAAATATTAAAAAAAATCATTAAAAATATAAGAAACAGAAAAAATAAAAAAATAAAAAATTAATTTTTAAAAAATCAATCAAAATCAAACAAGTTGATTGCTTCGGTTAAGAGCTAGACTTGTCTCTAGTTCAAAAGACAGTGCTGTTAAGTCTATGGGGTTTATCATGGGTCTTATTTTGATAATTCGAACCACTAAATTTATAGAGCTTGTTAAATATTTTATCCTTATAAAAAATTACGTTGATCGGATATCGATAGTTATTTAATCGGATCTGATTTTTATCAATAGTTTATTTTAAAAAAATTTACCGTTGATAGAAATCTGATCCGATCAAATAACTATCAATATTCGATCAATATAATTTATTACAAAAATAAAATATTCAACAAATTTTATAGATTAAATGATTCGAATTATTAAAACAAGATTTATAATAAATTTCACAGCCCTAATACACAATCTATTCTGATCTCAAACCGGGGACAATCCTAACCTTTTGTTTATAAATGACAAAATTCAGGCCATGTTGGCAGGTTCATCTAGATGACAGATATACCTCCTATCCCGTCAATCAACTCACCCCAAGTAAAGCAATTTGATCCTACTTCAAATTTTAAATGATGAATATATTGATCTATATATGGAATTTCCCTTTTTTTTCAAAGAAGAAAGTTGTAAGGACCTTATCTTAGGCCTCGTTTGGGAACAGGTTAATTTAGTAATTTTTTGGTTAATTGACTAAAAAGGTAGGTAAAAAAAACTTATATGTTTGGGATGACTTTTTGACTAATCACGAAAAGCTGTGCAAAAAGTAGAGAGAAATCGTAATTGTTGACTTTTTGGTATGACTAATTGGCTAATTAGCTAATTTAGTAACTTTTTGACTTTTTGACTAAAACAGAGCCTTCCCAAACGAGGCCTTACAATAGAAAGCTTTTGGGTAGGTTGAAATAATAACCTCATGTTTGGCTTAGCTTCTTAGTAAATTCTCTTAATAATTTATATTTTTTTATATAAATAATTACTTAATAAGTTAATATTAGAGCAGACAAAAAAAATTTATGAAGATGTTATGCACACAAGAAAATATTTGGATCTGTTTGATAGACCTCTCAAACTTTAGTTCTATTCTTTTATTTTGAATGTGGAATTTATTTACAGTTTTTAAAAATTAATTTTACACTCATTTTTGAAAACTCTGTCGAAGGGGGAAAAATTTAGACTAACCGGACGTCCGGCCGGTCATCCCCAAAACGTCTGGCCGGTTGACCGGAACACTACACAATTTTTTTTTTTTTTTTTTTTTTTTAGCAATTGCCACCTTTTATTTTTTATATTTTCAATTAAAAAAATTGGGAAAATTTAAATTTTTTTTATGAGTTTTAAATAGAATTTTGAATTGAATATTTAGTTATGAGTTGTAAGTTTTTGCATCAAATATCATATGTCACATTAAAAATTCTCCACTCAATTCAAAAAAATTTTACCAAACAAATTTTTCACACTCAAATCATAATTCTAAAACTCGCAAACTTAAAATACAACTCTACTCTCAAATCATATTTAAAAAACTCTACCAAACGCTATCAAATATCTATTCCTTCATGTACAGTTTACTTCAAATCGCATAGAAGTTAAAGTTAATCAAGAATTTTGGCATGTAAATTATGATGAAATTACTGTATGTCTTTCAAAACCTATCTCGAATAGGTACCCAATTTTTTATTTTAATTAAAGAGAAGATAAATTTATATAATACCGTTTTCCAAGAGAGGGAAGGCCATGTAAAATACAGGAAATTCTCTCTTTGAATCTCTTTTGCCATCTTGTTGTAAATTATCTCTTCATCATACAATCAGACTATGAAGACTCTTTATATGCATACATAGACTTATATGGACTGTTGGTGTATTTATCAAAATAAATAAATAACTGTAGAGTCAAAATAAATATGGACAATAATCATTATCGTAAGAAGACACCGAATTTATGCGGTTCGGCAAATTTGTTTACATCCACGGATATTATTTCTCGTCTACTATAATAAATATGTGCTACATATTATATCTCCTAATATATGAATACACAATAAATCAGACTAAGGCGTAGTAATCTCTCTTTCTTTAAAGAGATTCAAGCCTTTATCAATTTGTAAAACTACCACTCCCGGTGCAACAAAATATCACATATCAGTCTATCTCACCCAGGATATAACAACTCGATTTTTAGTCTAGTGGACTCAACCAACCCTGCACAAGTAGATGAGTTCAAAACTCTACCACAAAAAACACCTTTACAAATTATCTGATTATATCAGTATAAACATAATATAAAATAGATACAATTACAATTCTTCATGTACACTTATATTATATACACATCCACCAAAACACCAATCATCACACAACTTAATTAATCAACTATAAATCACCATCAATGTATGTAACTCACAACATTAAGTCACACGTATTAATTACTTGATACGTTCTGTGCCCAATGACCATGGTGTATGGACAACTTAACCATTGTGTAAATTACACCATCAAGCTTTCAATGATTATAATGCAAATCATATTCAACACAAAGAGTTACAAACTCGTGAAATACTTGTATTAATATCTGTTTATATTAAAATAAATTATTATATTATAATATTTAATATTAAAATAATTTGTGCATTATTAAAAATAAATGTAAATTTAACATTATTATGTTAAAATTACAGCTTGCATTGATAATTAAACCCTATTCCACGACCAAACACATACAAAAAAAAATGTACACAGATTATAAAAATAAATAAATAAATAAAATGTAAGTTTCACGTTACCATCGTTTGAGGGATTAATTAAGTAATTGACTAATTCGTGTGATAGAGGTAGGACCAGGGGTGAACTAATTCGTGTGATAGAGGTACGTAATTGCTCAGATGTTGCAAATTTCAACCACTTGTTTTGTGTTCTTTTACAGTTTTACCCTTTCAATCAACGAATGGTCAAAAATGTGTACTTTGGAACAGTTTTGGAAATAAAAAATCATCACACAACCTTTTTTTTTTTTTTTTTTTTTTGGGTGAATAACCATCACACAACTTCGTTCTAGCCTTCGCTCAATAAAGTGAGGTATGCCTTCATTAATTATATAGAGAGAGAGAGAGATAGCAAGTATGCATGCCAACAAACTGTTTGGATTGGATGATTTAAAAAGAAAAAATGCATTTGTTTGGTTTATATTATCTGCTTAGATAAGTAAAAATGAGCGAAATCAAAAGAAAATGAAGATATATTTCTCTTATAACCCTCATATTGAATCTCTCTAAAAATGAAAAGATTGAGAGAGAAAATAAAGCAATAAATTACTATTTTTTCATAAAAAATCTCTATTCATACAAAAATTCTACAAAAATGACGTGACAATGTCATTTTTATAAATAAATTTATCTTTACAAGTGTTTTGTTTAAAAGTGAAATCTACAATGCTCTCTTTTTCATAATATCAAAATTATTTCTTTAGATATAGAAGGGGAAAAAATTGACAGCTATAAAAAGTTATTTTAACTATATATTATAAAACAATTTATTTTATTTTATTTTTATGTAGTTTAACTAAATAAGATAAGAGATAAATCATTATTCTTCTATTTTTTATTTTATTTATCCAAACAAAAGAAAGAGAAAATAAATTTTTTTTCCTTTTTCTTTTCTCCTATGTTAATTATGTTATAATTTATTTTCTTTTCTCTTTGAAGTTTCCGAACATGAAAAATTATGTGGTGATGTTCGGATAAATTTACATGGTGCTCCTACTTGATTTTATTGGTTAAAGTTGTGAAATTAGGCATCGTTTGGCAAGTGGCTTTTTAGTCAAAAAATCACTAAAAAAATCAAAAAATCAACAACTTATACTAAAAAATTAAAGATTTCATTTTTTTTTTACTTTTTGCATATTTTTTCGTAAAAAATTAAAAAGTCGTCCCAAACATACTAATTTTTTTATATCATGTTTTAGTTAAAAAGTCAAAAAATTACTAAAAAAACCTATTCCCAAACGAGGCCTTAGTACTTTTTGTTAGGATTTTGAAAAATAACTTGACTTGAGAAATAACTTGTAACTTGACAATTGTTAAGTAATGGGGGTGTTTGGTGGAGATTATGGGAGCAACTTATAGCTTATTTTAATATGAGAGTTTGTATTTGACTGTTTGGTGTAATTTATGTTTATAACTTATTAAGCAGAAATAACTTAAATAAACTATAAAAAATTAATTTTTCAAAAATTGATGAGAGGTGCTTTTAGTTTTTATATTTTAACAGCAATGGTTGAGGGCCACAATTTTTGTGACTCAAATGGCTTGAAATTGTCAAAACGACGTTTTGAGTACAAAATAACTTCGAAATTGTCAAAACGACGTCGTTTTGACAATTTCGAACCATTTGAACCACAAAAATTATGACCCTCAAACATTTTTCATATTTTAATTATCAATATTTAACTTGAAATAATCTCCACCAAGCACTCCCCATAAATGACGTAGAGTAATGGCCCAAAATTCCTACCAGGGTAATTGCTAGGAACACCAAATTTTCTACCAAACAAATTATCAAATGTCTCACATGGGTGTGGGGTCCGCAATTTTGTGGGCCCTACATCCATGTGAGACATTTGGTCATTTATTTGGTAGAAAATTTGAGACCTCTAGCATTTTCCTTCCTACCAAGGGTTAAAAAGTGTTGCTATTGGACTTTGGATCTTTCACACAAAACTACCCACAGTTAGTGGGCGTGCATAATACCGCCGAAACCGTCGAAATCGTCAAAATCGTACCGAATCGCATCACTAAGGTAAATTTATTATTATTTGCCAATCGAACCGTCGGTTTTTGGTAAGAAAAATAACAAATTCTAGTGACACTTTTATTAATCCACCAATTTCTATTTTTCTTTCAAACCGCACCAACCCGCACTGCTATTAAATCATATTTTATAAGATTCTAAAAATTCTTTTTTACTTAAGTTTGCTTATTGTTCTATACCTTAAAATATAGTATTACATTACTGCTCGAAGGGAATTCAAGATGTCAATAATCCAAAATAAAATTGGATTCCAATTCACTTTTCAATTTTTTTTTTCTAGTCATGTTGCAAACTTACATCAGCTCACCTTTCAATCTAAATACTTTTCAACAGTAAACATTTTCAATATATTGTAAACGCTGAATGATATTAATTTTATGTATTGTATTTGATCATTGTAGCTTCCACAGATGCTTGTAATGAACTAATGGCATAGTCGTTGATATTATCATGTTGTTGCTACACTTGCTGCATCAGAAGAAAGTTTCACAAGGTGCTTAACATTACGGTATCTCTCATCTTTTTTTTACTCTTTAATTTAAGTTTTGTAATTTGAATTATATTTTTTATAAACCGCCAACCTGCCCGAACCGCCAAGGCAAATCCACCATTATTTGCCAATCGAACCGCCGGTTTTTGATAAGAAAAATGACAAATTCTAATGATACTTTTATCAATCCGTCACCCGCCATACGACTTCTATTTTTCTCTCAAACCGCACTGACCCGCAACGCGCACACCCTTACCCACAGTACACTTCACACATTCATGAAAGGGTAGTTTTGTAAAATCACCCCACACTCCCACATCATTCCAATGTTATAAGTAACCCCCAAGCCCCCCATAACAAACAGCAAGGCAAAGTTCACAAACATTCTCATTTCCACTGCTATCAACTTTCTCTCCCCTTCCTTTCCCTCTCAACAGAGTTTTTTTTGGTTTTTTCCTCTGTTTGGCACAAGAAATATATGGATCAAATCAAGCAACACAACAACCAAACACTGGTTCAATTCAGCCAATTCCACATCTCAAGGAAATCAATCCAAATTCTACTCTTCTCCATCTCTTTAGTTTCCTTCCTACTTTCTTGTTCCCCATTGGGTCATTTTCTCAGTTCATTTTCCATGCAACTCTTCAGCTACACCTGTGATAGAAACTACATTTTTCTTTTCTGCAATGGAATTCTTGTTTTCTTGATTAAAAACTCCGGTATGACCGACACTTGTTCATCGAGTACTGATCCCAATTACGAGCACGCGAAGCAAGACAAAAATGAAGATGAGAGAGGAAGAGAATGTGAGAATTTGGTTAGAGATGGAGATGGTGAAAGTGAAATCTGGACAACCCAACAAGGTGGAATTGAAGAAGAAGAAGAAGAAGAAGAAGAAGAGGAAAATGGGTTGTTGAGTGCAGAGGAATTGAACAAGAAATGTGAGGATTTCATTAGGAAAGTGAAAGAGGGAATCAAAATTGAAGCTCAACAACTGATCGTAGTTTAGATTGTTCCTGTTTTGTTTCATATTCCTTTTTTGTGTAATTAGAAATAAAAATAATTAAAAAATTCAATAACATTTTAGACTCTGTTTAGAAATTGTTTTTAACAGGTTTTCGTTTGTATCTAAACATTACAAAGTTTTTTTTTTTTGTTTTGACTAAAATACGAAAAAAAAAAATGAAAACACAAATATAGTCCTGATATATATCTAAAGGTAAACAAAATTGGACTAAAAAAAAAAACTAAAATATGAAAAAAGTTTGTTAAAAACAAACGCGTCTAAAAATAATTTCTCAACTTAAATTTTTTTCCATATTGGTTTTTATTTTTGTATAAAAAAATAATTTTCAAAAATTCTAAAGCAATATTTTGGTGTTAGAGTAGATTTTTTTTTTATATATTAAAAAAATAATTTAGAAAGATAAAACAAAAAATAAAAACAACACCAAACAGACCTAACATAAGGGATTCTGTACTCTCTTTGCCCCTTGTGTAAAAATTTACTTCTACCTCTTCATGTATTCAGTTTGAGTTTCAATTTTAGCTAAAATGTAGAACTTCAAAGCTTGTAGAAACCACATTAATTTTTGAAAGTATTTTGTTCCAACATCAAATTAAAAAGCAAGCGACCATTTGTTGGAGTAAATCACACAACCCTCTAGATTCAGAATTTGTGCATATAAATTTTCCGAGAAAAATAATGTGTGATTTATATTTAACTCTTTCATTAATAAATTTTTTCTGAGTATTATTATTTAGATTCAAAAATTAAACTTACTTTGTAAACTCAATGATGTGACATTCTATTAAAATATTTAAATCAATTCTAAAAAACGGGTCTACAAAATAGACTTATAACCATTTTTCATTTCGTATATAGAATGAATCTAAATTACGAATATTTTTAAAAACATATTTTCTATGCATGAATTCTAAATTCATAATAACTCTCAAAGGCCTAAATACAAAAGGACCACATTGAACAAAAGAACATTTGGGACCAACTGGAAGAACAGTTTAGAAAATGTAATTTATGGGTCAATTTCCCTAAAATATATTAACCGTTTTAATTTCTCTTGAGTTATTGAAAGGAAATTTTGCCATGAACCCCTCCTAGTTTCCTTTTCTTGTTAAAAGGACAAAAGAAAATTTAGTACTTTCAAAATTTTCTCATAATTATAAAGTCTTGTATGAAGAACAACATTTGTTATTTGAATATTTTATTTGACTATTATACCCTCTCTTTCTCTTTCTTTTACAACACTCTCTCTCTTTCTCATCGTCGGCCAATAACCATCATTTTTACCGTCAAACCACCACCATCTCAAATTTGATGCATACAAACCCATATTTGAAATCAATAACTTGAGATATGAGATTAAAAAAAGCTTAGATTTGACAGAAAAAAAATGAGAAATCGAGATATTGCAATAAAAAATCAAGAGTTTTTTGTTTGTTTGTTCATAGATCTAAAAGTAAAATTTGACTATGGTTCGTTCATTTAGTATGTACTATGTTTTTTGTAACAGTAAAATTTTACTCTGGTTAACAACATGCTCATCTGCTTAACGACAGTAAAATTTTACTTTGAATCATAGTAAATGTTACTCTGATTCAAAGTAATTTTTTTTATTTTATTACAAAGTAAAATTTTACTAAGTAAAAATTTACCCTAAAACAAGTTACGATGATAACTTTACAGGAGAATGTTGTGTCATGAACCAGAGTAAAATTTTACTATTCGAAAAACAGAGTATCATGAGAAAAAGAAAAATAGATAGGGAGATAGAGTTTGAAAATAGAGGATCATGAGAAAGAAAAAGAAGAAAAATGAGAGAGAGAGAGAGATCATAAATGATGAGTGACACACACATACACATTGAGAGCACGAACCATTAGAACCCAAGAGAGGAAGAAAGTGAAGGATCTCACATCCGAGATTTGCGAACCGTCATTTTTCGGCTACGACGACTGTGAATGATCTTAGATTTGAGGTTGTGGATGCAACGAGTAACGGTGGCGATGAAGATGGTAGAGAAAGAGTTCTATGGTAAGCGGCAATGGTGTTGATATAGAGGGGCGATGGCACTGATGGAGAGCAACAATGATAAGAGCGAGATAAAGAGAAGAGAGATTAAGATAAGAGAAAGTGATTGCAATCTGATACACACACACACATATATATATATATATATATATATGTGAGCACATGACTTGGTGTTTAATAGTGTGGTAACTTCTCTTTCTGCCACGTGACAAATTTTCTTATCATAAAATAAAAAAATATTATTCAAAGGCATGAGCAAGATTTGAACCTAAGACCTTAAGTTTCATTAAGAACACTTTTACTATTTAGACAACATACATATTATTATATTAAGTTTTTTATTATTTATTTTTATACTTACTTATCTGAATTACACACGTATTGCGTATGCCACCCACTAGTATATATGTGTGTGTATATGTATGTGTGTGTGTGAGGGTGTTGTAGTAAAAGAAACAAGTTTTAAAATACTAAAGGGTTTTGAAATGATCCATATAATTCTTATCATTTTAAAGAACAAGTTAGACACAAAGAAGTCTATCATCAAATCTCCCTTCTTTTAACTTTTTTGGTGGAGTCCCAATCTTTTCATAAAATGGGGACAGAGAAGCCCAATTTCCCAATTTTTTATAGCGACAAATACAAGTGGGCTGTGTGGCCCAATAAAAATGCAATGTGGCCAAACCTGATAAAAGAAGTCTAGTTGGATGGAGTAAAAAATAAATAAATAAATAAATCTCAACAATCTCCTTGTTTAAACAAGCAAAACCTCTTTCCCAAACAGTTACAAATGTGAATAAATTATAAAATAAAATAAAAATATATTTATATTTGGATAAGTTTAATATAAGAATTAGAGTTATACAAATTTATTTTTGGGTAAACACCAATTGAGATGTTCATTTTATACTATAGTATAGATTGTAATGATAAGTAGTACTGATATACAAATAGAACAATTATATAAAATCAATATAAAATTATTTGATAACCTTTGATTTTATCATTTTAAAGCAAAAGACTCGTTAAAGTAACTTATATTTTTCAAAAAATGTCACTATTATATGATTGTGGCGAAAATTTTTTCCATATGTATATCATTTTAATAAAAGATGGAGGGGTTTGTGAAATAAAAAAATTAGTTAAATAAGTTTTATAAATAATAAAAAGAAACAAAATAGTCGTTCAAAAACTAGTTATGAAATAATAGTTTGGAAAATTTTAATTGAAATCCGATTGGTATTAATAAATAAAGAGACCCACACACTATATGAATCAAAACATAAATAACTTAGAAAGGTAATATGAAATAAATTTTTAATTATATATGTATATGTAAAATATTATTTTCACCTCTTACCTCATAATATTTAATTTGAAAATAATTAGAAAATCAAACATGAGCTGAATTTACAGTCAAGCTTAAAAAGACAATTGATTTGACCATGTGACTTTGTATTCACGCCCAAATAAACAAAAGAGAAAGACTCTATAATGTAATATAATATAATAATGTTAATATTTTTTTTTTTTTTTTGTGATTACAGGAAAATCCTCCCTATCTTCTCGTAGGTTCAAGGCAGTGTTCCTTACAGAGATTATCAAGGTGTCCTGTTAGATGTTCCAAGCGAGGAGACTATAACCTAGGAACTTGCCCCGACCTCCCAAGACAAGCTCTGCTTAAGTCAAGACTCGCACAGCGGAAGAATATTGAACCCATACCAAGTACTGATTAGACAACTTGAGATCCAAGTTCTGACAACCAAATATATATAATTAAATTACCATTCAACAACCCTGTGACAAATACAAATAGTTGAATGAGACTGTAGGAGAGGTCCACAATAATATGTTTTGATGGCTAAGGTCCCTTTAACTTATTTCAGGTTATAAAATACCTAATTTACCCTTCTTTATAACATAAGTTTGTTTGGATTTTGGCAAATTAAATATTCTATTGCTGACTTCACGATAGAGATTTTGAAAACTGACTTCGTGGTGGAGATTTCGTCAGAGATTTCGTAGGGATTTTGCAAGTGCCGCAGTGGACTTGACGATAGAGATTGCTACGATCGTGTATGTGTTACAGTGTGTTGATCGCGTAGATTTTTCAGTAGAGTTGAATCATGTATGTTTTCGATGGAGATTTCACATAGATTTTGATTTTTGTTTTGAATTTTATGTGAGGATTCTGATTTCATATTAGTTTTTCGAGTGCATTTTTGCATTAGGTTTTTGTTTTCAGTTTTGATCAATTTAAAAGAGAGGCTAGCTCAGTGAAATTGTTTATGATTTTTAGAGTTGATTTTTCATTCTCTGTTATTGATTAATTTTAGAGAGAGGCCAGCTTGATAGAGTTGATTTTTATTTTTGGAATTCATTTTTCATTCTCTGTTTTTTGATCAATTTTAAAGAGTGTTGACAGTGTAGTTGATTTTGATATTTGGAGTTCATTTTTCGTCCTCTGTTTTTCATCAACATGCTGATCAATAATAAGTTTTGTTCTCTATTTTTTCAAACCAGAGAAATTTCATTCTCTGCACTTTTGTTTGTATAGTCCAGAGAAAATTATAAGTTTGTTATTATAATCCAACGAAAATCACAGAGAAAATTATAAGTTCATATGAACATATTATTAGAAGTTTCTAATGTAGATAGAATCTGAGAAAGTGAATGTAAGTTCTTAAATTTCTCTGGACTTTTATTTGTAGTTCAGAGAAAATTATAAATTTGTTATTCACTTCAGTTTATAGTTCAAAGAAAATTACAAGTTTGTAGAAAGTGAATATAAGTTTTTATTTCTCTAAGCAAAAGTTATTTTTGTGTTTTTTCTTTCAGTTTAGATGGACAGTGCTGTATTTTTTGTTATCTTGAAGTGTATATAAGTTTGTAAATTTCTCTAGACTTTGATATGAGTGCAATATTGCAGAATGACGCAGAGAAAATTGTAAGCTTGTAGTTCAGTGAAAATCACAGAGAAGCTTATAATTTCATAACAGATTTATGTGATTTTTGTCTATGATTGTATTTAATAGTTAGTAGTAAATTTCTCTGTGATTCTCTCTGGATTCATTAAGTTTTCTATGATTTTGTTTTTGTTATCTTGAAGGTGAATATAAGTTTGTAAATGTCTCTGGACTTTTATTTGAGTCCTGAGAAATTATAAGCTTGTTATTATAATGCAGAGAAAATTATAATTATTAGAAATTTCTTTGGACTTTTATGTTGTTCTTGTGAAGTATTTTTATGTTGAACAAATTATTTTTCTTGTTTTTTCTTTCAGTTTCGATGGACAGTGTAGTGTTGCTGGTGTGCAAATATGGGAATGATACTATTGTCAATAATGTTTCATGCGAATTGAATTTTGAGGAATTGGTTGGCATTTTGTGTAAAACATGGGAGAATTTGAAACCTGAGACGATATGTATTTCATATTCTATTGTGAGCCATCTGAATTGTATGATTTGAAATAATATTGATTTTTTGAATATGTTTAGGGTTGTTTGTGTACGTAGTGTTGATATAGTTGATGTTTCAGTTACTAGGTGTAGTACTTCTGATCAAGAGGATGAAGTGGGGTCTAATTAGGTAGATGTTGTGCATGGTGAATGTGATAGGCTGGTGGATATTGAAAGGAATTCACTCTCTAAGTTTTGTTCTCACCAAAAAAAGGTGTTATTGTCAGGTGGTTGGCAAAATAATATTACGAGTGTTGGACAAAAGTTTGAGGGTGGTGTGGTTGAGTTCTGTACTGTTTTATGCAAGTATGCTATTGAGGTTGGTTTTCAATTTACGTATGTTAAAAATGACAAGCTGAGGGTTACGGCAGAATGTACATATAAGGAATCAAGGGGATGTATGTGGTGTTTATATGCTTCAGTTGAAAAAACAAATGAGTCCTTTTACATAAGAACTTTGAACAATGAACATACGCGTGGTGTGGCAGTTCGTACTAATAAACATGGTAGGATGACTTCCAGCTTAGTTTCTGGGCTGATACTTAAAGAGGTAAGTGCAAAACCTTTAACTCGTCCAGTGAATGTTGTCAAAGAAATGAAAGACAAGTATTGGGTCTCAATCAGTTATAACTGTGGTTGGTTGGGGGTTGAAAAAGAAAAATGTAATACATATGGGGATTCTTGTTTGTTATTCGATCAATTACGGTAGTATTTTGATGAGGTATTGAAGAACAATCCAGGTAGTCGTTTTGAGTTAGATTTTGAAGATAACAAGCATTTTAAAAGAGTGTTTGTGGCTTTTCATGCATGCATTGCTTGTTTCAAATATTGTCGGTCATTGGTGTTTCTTGATAGAACATTTTTGAAAGGACAATACAAAGGACTTATGCTTGCTGCGACGGGAAAAGATGGGAAGGATGGTAATTGTAAATATATCTAATTTTATCTAAGTATGTGAATTTTTTATACATGTAGGAATTGAGTGAATGTGATTTTTCTCTGACACTTTGAATTTTCTCTAGTTTTGGCCACTGTGTGGATTTTCTTTGGTTGTGACCATTGTGCAAATTTTCTCTAGATGTTGTCAAGTTGTGAATTTTATCTATAGTTGGTCGGTAAGTGTATTTTCTCTAGATATTGTCACTAAGTGAATTTTCTCTGGATATTGCCAATGTGTGAATTTTATCTATAGTTAGTCACTAAGTGAATTTTCCCTAGATATTGTCATTGTGTGAATTTTTTCTGTAGTTGGCTACTAAGTCAATTTTCTTTGGATGTTGCCAATGTGTGAATTTTCTCTGGAGTTGGCCACTAAGTGAATTTTCTCTGGAGGTTGTCATTGTGTGAATTTTCTCTGGATATTGGCAGTGTCAAATTTCTTTGGTTCTTTATTGTTCTAATTTTCTCTGTATGTGTATATCTAATATGCTTGTTCCTATTTGTTTTGTAGATTTTTTTCCTATAGCTTTTGCTGCTGTTGATGCTGAGAATAAAGATAATTGGTATTGGTTCCTTGAACATTTATGTGAAGTATTAGGATCGGAGAGGGTGATAAGTTTCATATTAGATCGACATTGTGGCATTGTGGAAAGAATTGCTAGGTTTTTTCCTAATTGCTTTCATGGATTTTGTCTTGAACATCTATAGAGAAATTTGATAGATAAGTTGTCATGTGGAAACACAAATTTGGTTAGGGAGAGGATTGTGTCCAAGTTTTCAGAATGTGCATATGCACCAACAAAGGCATTATTTCATTTCAAGTTAAATGAATTAAAAAGTGAGGGAGGAGACATTGTGAGTGTTTTCATGAGAAGTTTACCATATGAAAATTGGAGTGATGCATATTTTGAGGGGAAACGTTATGGTGAGATGTATTCAAATGTTGCTGAGTCATTCAATTCATGGATACGAGAAGCTCAGCACTTGCCAATAACAAATTTGGTGGACATGATACGATTGCAAATCATGAATATAAGGTCTGATAGGAGGCTGCTCTCTAGTAAATGGAATAAAGTTCTCTGTTCACGTATGTATAGTGTATTGGAGAAGGCTTTCTTGGATGGGAGGACATGGAATGTGAGTTTATCATCTGATAATGTCTTTGAAGTGCATTGTTTTCCTTCGATTATGGTTGATCTTGGGTTAAGAACTTGTTCATGTCGAAAATGGGAAATAAATAGGTATCTAAGTCAACATGCTGTTACTGCAATTTTTAGGAGTGGAAAGAATTTGAATTCATTTGTTGAACCATTTTTTTATGCTGATATGTATCGTCAAGCATACTTATTTTCGATTGACCCAGTTCCACCTGTTGAAAAACCTGTGTGTAGCATTGATGATGCTATGATTTTACATCCACTGAGTAAGAGACCAGCTGGGAGGCCAAAGAAGAACAAAATTGCTTGTACTAGAGAGTTTAAAAGGGTGATTAAGTATAGTCGTTGTGAGAGTATTGGTCGCCATAATAAGAGGACATGCAAGGAACCTTTGTTAAATAGTTGAGGATAGTACATTTTATTGATTGAATAATACATTTGATAATTATTTTGTGTATTTTATTTTGTGAAATGTATTTTTTGGACAGTGTATATAATAATACCAATCAAATTCATCGAGAAAAATTTTCCAATAACAGTGAAAGTGTGCATTGTGTTTGTTGATACATACTATAGGCAACGTGTTTATAATACCAGTCAAATTCATCCAGAAAAATTTTCTAATAGCAGAGAAAATTACTGTGTGTATTGTGTTTTTTGAATTTGATGATTGTTTGTACCAACATAGTGCATTACAGATTGCATGATCATATAGGCACCCTCTTTGGCACGATACGAGTTAAATTTCTCTATGAATTTCTGGTTACTTTATACCAGTCAAATTCATCCATAGAAATTTTCTAATAGAAGAGAAATTTACTATGGGCATTGTGTTTATTGAAATGTGGATTGTGCTTTGTGAGGTCCAATTCATCCAGAGAAATTTGCCAATAGTAAAGAAAATTATCTGTGCATTGTGTTTTGAAGCTCCAAATTCATCCAGTGAAATTTTTCAATAGTAGAGCAAATTACTCTACGCTTCGTGTTTTGTACCAACACATAGCATTACAGGTTACATAATCATATAGGCATCCCATTGGCACGATAAGAGTTAAATTTCTCTGTAAATTATGGTAACATCATACCAGAGAAATTTCTACAAACAATTTTTTCTGTGTGGATTATGTTGACAATCACAATAAAAAAAAATATATTTAACCACTGATAGTGATTAAGGCCGAAATGTACATCATTAAGGCCGTTAATTAGAATCTTTTAACTTCACTTGCTGGTCAAATTGTATACTTTATGTGTGTTGAATGTCAATCAGGTTGTACATAGTCGGAGCATAAAATGGGCAAAAAGACAGAATTTGGAGAGAGTTGACTTTCTCGCACGTGCGTTGACTTTTTCTGAGAAAGTCAACCCGACGTTTTAAACCTGTTTGGAAGGGAGCAGAAGTATAAAAAGGCAAGGAAACGGCTGGATTAGGGTTCTGAACTTGTTTTGACCTAAAAAGAGAGGCTAGGGTTTGGAAGGGAAGAGAAACTAAAAGCTTCAAGGATGTCTCCCATGGTGGTTCCTTCTCCATCTACCTCCTTCCACTCCTCCATGAGTGGCTAGTCTCCTTTTCTAGGGTTTTGATGAAACCTTAGCCATGTAATTATTTAGTTTTCTTTTTGATTTTTAATTATGTAAAGGTTTGAACATTTGTATGGTGATTTAGAAGTTTCTTTTATATATTTTTCATTATTTCTTCGAATATTTGACTTTCTGTGATTATTGAATGTTATTCATACATGAGTTTTCTATTCCTTTACATTCAAGGTATGAGACGAACCATACTACGAGGAACGAGTCGTATCATTATCTTAGTTTAAAGTGAACGATTCGTATTACTTGAGATGGTTCGTGCTCGTACATTGAACGTGATGATCTTCTTGTTAAATGTTTTGAGCTTGTAGTTGCGAAGCATTAATCCGTTCAAACCATAGCATAATTGATTTCAATTGGAAACCCTAATTACGTGGCTAGTGGTGGACTCTTTGCCCTAGTTTTTTCCCCAATTCAGTAAATCCACTGTCAGTTATAGTTGATAATTTAATTCCTTAGTTTATTTTAGTTGTTATTAAATTAGGTTATGAACAATCAATCTTTTTATCAAAATTAATTTAGGAATTTAACAATTAAATTATATTAATTTCACAATTGTCCATGTGGATCGATACCTGGACTTGCCATTATTCTAAAAGAATTTGGTGTAGTTTAGTATTTAATTTTGGTGTGTTCAACGACCCATCAGATAGCTATGAAATTTACATTAGTCAAAAAAAGATATATACATATATGTCAAACATTATCATTTCTCAATGTATGAAAAAACAAATTGAATGGTTTATCCCAATTACATTGTGTGCATTGTCTTCCTTTCACTGGTGTGCTTTCACTATTATACTTTTGGTTCTTCTTCTGGTGGAATTTGAATTGGCTCTGCCCATAATTGGCCAACTGCGGTCACAAATCTCCCTATGATTTCTGCCCTCATCAACCTTACATCTTGTGTGGACAATTTTAAGTTGATAGGTTCATGGTTGCTATATTGACTCATTATGTAGCATACAAAAAGACCACAATCCACACTGCATACAAATTATAGGTATAATTAGTTTTAAGAAATATTCAAATTAAATTATCTTATTTATAAATGTTGTATGAAACTTACGAATCACTGTCTTGTTGTGGAGCATTGTTGACATATTCAAAGTCGTAATTTGTGTTTTGTGAGTCTATCAATTTAAAAGAGAATTGTGATTGTGCCTCTCTTTCAAGGCAAGTTTTCAAAAAATTCACCATATAATCTTGCTGCAAAAAAATAATTTTTAAATAACAGAAAAATTTACAGACAAATCAATAGAATTCTATAAAAATTATCATCACATAAACATTATCATGGATCAGAGAAATTTGCACTTGTTACCAATTGTTTTACATCTTTGATATATATATATATATATATATCTTGTGCATTATCCCTCCTTGGCCTTGGTGAGTTATAGAACCTCCATAAATTGTCTTGTTTGTCCAAGACTAGCAAGGTCCAGTGATTTCCATCTATTGACTTCTCATTACCCCTAGTATTTATTGAGAAATGGAGGAACCTGTAGTTCCCCCATGCTGTTTCAAGATGCTTGTCAAATAATGAAACTCATAAAGTTTGATTTTCCGTTATCTTGACGAAGTTCGGCGGTCAGAAAAAATCAAAAAATGGTTATGTTATGAGAAAGTTGAAATGACAGGAATTTAAGAAATATACATACAGAGAAATTTTAAATGCACACAACTCGCTAGAGAAAATTAGATTGGTGACACAACTGGCTTCAAGAAGTATCTTAACAAGAGAAAGTAGTAAGTAAATTCCAGAGAAAATCAAATAAAAGAGTAGTAACATACTAAGCTCATGCATGTGAAAAAAAATGAAGTTGGTTGTTGTCATTTTCTCTTTTGGTTAGCAAATAGGATCTTTTCATAGCCATTAATGACTTGAAAAATATCATTTATAATTGTAACATTGGTTTATAAAGGCTAATGGAACATTGCAGAGAAGTTTTGATGAAAGACTTACATTGTTGGCAATTTTTTTTTCCTTTATTAGGTTTCCAATATCTTCAAAGGTAATGGGATTTAACTCACTTGTCCAGATTAAAGCCCTACAAGATAACAAAGAAGGGATTTAATAGTTGTTAATGCAATATAAGTTAGTATATTGATGTTTGTTATCTTCTATTTTATTTGTTGTACTTACTCGAGTCCAGACACATTTGATATGTGTTGCAAGATATCTTTTACATGTTCTTTTATCAATTTTGAATTGTGAAAAAACCCAAGATTTTCTAATGCTTGTTGGTTGAGGCAAGATGTACGCATCGGTATCAAGTTCTTCTTTGTCTTTGGTGGTTTGCTCTGTTTGCTTTGCAGCTTGCTTTGAACCTCTAATCACCTTCGCAACTTTGGGATATTGAAATTCTGGATCTTGCTGCTTTTCTTTCCTTTCTTTTGCCCTTAAATTCTTTATCATTGATATAGGATCTTTTTTCACTATCGACAGTGAAAATATCAGTAGAAGTGAAATTTCTCTGAAGTAACAGGTGATATTTCAATATGTAAATTTATTTGATTCAATATTTTCCAGTTATCATAGACTTTTGTCTTTTGTTTTGGTTGTTCTTTGTGTGCCACTTGTTCTTGCTGAGTTGTTGGTTGTTGTTCCACTTCTATTCCAACTATACACAGTGAAAATCAAACAAGTCCCAAAAATCAAATAAGCAAACAGACAGAGAAAATCAAATAAGCAATAGAAATCAATAGAAATAAGCAGTAGAAACTAATGTGGCCAGAGAAATTTAACTTTCAGAGAAAATTACCATTGATAGAGAAAATTATAATAAATAGAAATTTCTTTGAGTTATATTGACACAAGGACATAACTTTTGTGGCTTAAGATTTTCACTGACCTTGTGGTTGAACTTGTGTTGGTGTTCAGTAAGGTTATGTTGCTAGTTAGACGAATAGTTCTTGAATTTATTCATGCAATGTAGCATTTTCAGTTCAAGCTCTGAAATTGAATACCTCAACCGTTGAATTGTTTTTGTATCATCTTTTTTTTGAACCTCCAACATCCTTAGTTTCATTTGATTTGTGTTGTCTCCTTCTTGGTGTTCTGAGTTATGTGGTGTCAAGGTTCTTATTGCAATCTCCTTTTCTTTAAGTAATTCATTCTAATTTCTCTCTTTTTTTATTTTGGATTTGGAAAGTGCCTTTAGTCTTTGATGTAGATTAGCAATTTGAACATCCTTTGATTCTTCAGATTCTTAAGGTTGATGCATTGCTGAGCCACAAATGCTATCATGATGTTAGTCCATCGGCTCATTATATTCTTCTTCATCACTCTCTTCATTGTTTTCTTTTTGCTCTTTAGATTGAGTGCCTTCATTTTTTTCTTCATTGTCTTCTTCTTTCTATTCATTTTCTTCTTTACTTTCTACTTCTATTTCTTCACTTTCTTCTCTGGTTTTCGCTTCTCCACTGCTTGCTTGATTTTCTTCTCCATTGCTGGCTTCTTGTTCTTCTATGTTGCCTTCTCTTTCTTCATTCCTCCTTCTTCAAATGAATCTTCTAATGTCTCCTTGAATTTGATAATTGCTTTTTGTGATTTTTTCTTCTTCTTTTTACCAAGACAAAATTCCTCTAATGGGTTTTTAACTAGCTCATTGTTATCTATCTGTAACAGGAGGCTCTTTTATTAAAGAAATGTTACAAAATTCACTGAGAGAAAAAATTCAAATAAGGCAGATAAAATTTATCTAAATGATACTAATGGGAAACAAACTTCAAAGAAAATTGTATGGGCCAGAGAAAATTACAGACAAAGAGATAATTTTATGAGGTAGAGAAAATTATGAAACAAGCAACATAATTTATATATCAGAGAAAATCAATCAGGACATATAAGTTAATGTTACTATAATTGTGTCAGAGAAATTTGAATTCCAAAGAAAATTCATTTACAAGGGCAGAAATAAACAGTGTTAATCAAAGAAGCAAGGCACATAAGTTATGGGCCAGTGAAAATTACACAAGGAGAAACAATTTTATGGGCCAGATAAAATTATGAAACAACCAACATAATTCAGATATCAGAGAAAATCAACCAGGACATATAAGTTAATATGTTACAATTGTGGTCATAGAAATTTGGATTGCAAAGAAAATTGATTACAATGATGGAAATAAACTAATGGTAATCAAAGAAAAAACATAAATTGATAGTTTAGAGAAAATTGATCGCAATCAATCAAGGCACAATGAGGGAAACAAACCACTAGTCAGAGAAATTTTAGAATTTCACTGAGATTTCAGTGGCGATAGAAATCTAACCTGTCGAGGTGCAAGAGAGTGGACCAGTGTCTTTTGCAGCTGTTTGGTCAAGCTTTGCAGGTTCCACTTAGCGCATCTTGGGAAGTCAGTTGTGTTACTGTCTTTCGAGTCAATAATATTTGCATGTTCACATAGCCAGTACTGTGATGGAAATTAAAGTAATTAAATTTTGCTAAATACACAAATTTGTAAGTATGATAACTGCAAATTTGAATGGAAATTATACTTACCAGCAATGCAATGACACACCCTGTAATTTTTTCTGGAGTTTTGTGTAATGCTATGATAGAATCAATCAATGTTGATGTGATTGCTTCTGGCCAATCATACTGTTTCATTGATTCAAGATGTTCCACATATTTTATAAAAACTCACCCTATTGAATTCCAACTTATTGCAAAAAATAGGGTGAGACACAAGTACAATGTAACAATGATTGTGTCACAACCCAAACCCGTCCCTATGGGTTTAGCATCGCAACCAGCCAGTAATCTGTGATTACCGAAGGCCTCCTTAACAGTAAGGACAGTAATACATAGTAAAGGGGCTGGCGGAAGCCAAACAGTAAATAAAAGATGTCCAATGAGCTATGAAGACCTGAATACGAAAAGACTTTATGCACGAGCCATATTGATAAACAAAACATCTATACAGATGCCATATACACAAACGTCCAGGTTAGGGATCAAATCCCTAACCATAACTGTACAGTCAAGTCTTATTCAGTCAATACAAAACAGAGACAAAGGGTGAATTTGAAACACCCCAAAACAGTCGTGGCTTGAACGCACTCGGAACCTCAAAGTAAGGCACAATGGTTGGCTTAACAAAACGGGAGCTTAATTTGACGCTCCTAGCATCGATTCGGTGCCTGGACACCTACATATAAATATAAACAGTGAGCCAAAACCCAGTGAATAACATATACGTAAAGGGGTTAAGAATGAATGTCCTTTCTTTAATCAAAACACTTATTTGTATCAGTAATCAGTTATTCAATCAGTGGCTCATATTTCATGCCATATCGGTCATTTAGAAACCATAGTAATCATATGCGGTACATCCAATAGCAAAACAGTATAGTGGTTCTTAACAGACCGAACAGTCAGTTGATGGCCATCATAATAGTAAACAGTAGTAATTCCAAACATGGGAACTAACAGAGATCTCTGTGACAGTAGCAGTAACAGTACAGTAACAGTAAATTGCTATAGTTGCCACGAATACAGTTTACAAATAGGACAAACATTCATTCAGTAAGTAATGTCATTTCAAAAAGCAGTATAATTAGTCGTTCAGAAATAGTTGTAATTGAACATATCTTTACAACATTGTTACTCACAGAGTACTGGGCTACAGACAGGCTAATGAGCGTCCTCGGATGCTAACCCTACAGAGTAAAAGAATGAAGACACACTAAATTACACTATTGGGATTAATGACTTAGCCCCTTAACTTGACTGGTGTGGTTCTATAACATTATCCTCATTAAGATGCCTTAAACATGGCCTAGGAATACCTAGGATGAAATGAGGATGCAAAAATGTACTTCAAAACACTTTTCAAATTTTTGCTGAAACAGGGGTGTCGCTCGAGCGTGGCTTTCTACGCTCGAGCGAGCTTACCAAAACAGAGGGGTCGCTCGAGCGTAGACTTCCTGGCTCGAGTGGTCTATAAAAATTCAAAAAGTGATGGATGTTGAAAATCCCCGCTCGATGCTCACTCGAGCGTGAGACACAGCTCTTTGCTCGAGCGTAGGTCTCGTCGCTCGAGCATGTGTCTACGTGCACCAAAAATCTGAGAGCTTGCAATCTACGCTCGAGCCAGCATTCCTTCGCTCGAGCGGAGCTCTGAACAAAAGATGGTCGCTCGAGCGTGGAAGCCAAAATCTGAAATTTCCAGATTTTACCTCCCAAGCTCAAACCAAGCATTCAACACATCAAAACTCAACATTTTGGGTCAATTTTCTGAAAAACACTTAAAAACTCATACTAAAACATGTTTTGAAGATCAATTTTGTAAAATCAAGCCCAAATGTGAGACAATTGCACACAATTTCAAAGAAACTTTCATAAATAATATAAGAACATCACATGCATGAGTTTCTATGAACTCTAATGCTCCAAAACAAGATCAAATGCAAGATTAAGCTCAAAACCAAAGTGAATTCATGGACTACAACCTAAACATGGACATGCATTTAAGGATTTCATGAAAAACAACTTCAAAACACTAGAATATGTACATGCATGCATGAATTAGCTCACAATTTAACTCTTCAATTTAATTCTTGACTTTAAACTCCAAATTTCCATGAACTAAGTATGAAACAACTTAAATTCACAAGTAAGAAGATGAATTCTCTACCTTAGGTCTTGGATTCTAAGTATGAGAGCTCAAATTTGCAAATTCCCCTTCAATTCTTCTAAGTTCAAGCAAGAATTCTAGATGAACTCAATCTTTCTCCCAATTCACTCTTTCTCACGTTTGGTCTAGGAAAGTGGCTGAAGAATGGTGCATCAAATATGTATGAGGTGTAATAAGAGTTGGTCAAAGAGTCAAGCCACTCAATGGTAAAAAGGTAATTACCAAGGTTCAATTATTCTAGCATTGTTAAATCTAATTAAATCATTCCAAATCAAATTTTAATTAAATCTACCGTAAAATCACATAAATTCTAATTAGCATCACTAATCAATTTCTGATTCGGTCGCCGATAAGACCTTCAATTCGCAGTTCGAAATTAAAACATGAACAGATCATTTAATGACAAACAGATAGAAATGCAACTAATGCAACGCACTCATGCAATCAGATCAGGATTTCATTCTTATCAGTTACTTATCATGCTTAATCATAGATTAACACTAATCAGAGGTAAGGGTTGTCGCAGATTGCTATATCTTTGAAGTCAGTTGGTTACTTGCCTTTCATTGTTTTGACCAAGGCATTTTTAAGAACATGACCAGTGAGCCTTGTGTCCTTTGGGAATCTTCTCCTTAGGAATGTAGATTGTGGCTTTTTAGAGTATTTTAATGACATGGCTCCTCTACCTCCTTGCAAACCAAAAGTCAAAGTCATGTCATTAGTTGTAAAGGTCAAGTTCTTTTTACTAACTGTGAATGCTTTTGTTTTTTCATTGTAACGCTGGATTATTGCAACTATATCATCATCAGATTTCTTAGATTTCCTTGGATCCATCCTTCCAGTGGTTAGAGCTTGGATCAAATACCAGAATGGGGTCTTTTGAAGCTCCATAAGTTAGTTTGAATTGAATTTAAGTGTTTGAAAAAAGGAGACAACAGATGAGAGGTTGGATCGGTATTGAATGCTGTAATGAGCTCTCTTTCTTTAGAGTTTAACAGGTTTTTTCCCCCTTGAGCTTGAGCCTTTTGAAGTTGGGGTATTTATCTTGATGCTAGTTGCTTTATCACCTTGGACTTGTGTGTTTTGGCAAGCAGTTTGTGGTGTTTTGCTGCTTTTTGATCTTAGATCATAAGAAGATTGAGGGAGTTTCTGTTTCTTGCTTGGTGTTTCACGTGTTTTGTTGCTTTTACGTTTTGTTATTTCTAGACAATGATGAAAACATAAAGATGAAAACATAAAGATGTCAACATTAAATCCTAGAGAAAATTGAACATGCCAGAAAAAATTGGACATGTCAGAGAAAATTACACATAAGGGAGAAAACTAAGGTGGCCAAGGAAAATTATAAATGTCAGAGAAAATTAGACACTAAAAATTAAATGTCAGAGTACTAATTGTTTTCCTGTGGAATACATCTAGCCATAGAAAATTTACATTCTTAGAGAAAATCAACAAAGCAACATAAACATGCCAGAGAAATTTTCAATAATTGTTAAAATTACATATAGAAGTAAAATATAGCCAAGAAAAATTCAAAAAAGAAACATACATCTAGCAAGCACAGAAAATGAATGACATAGAAAAGTAAACATGGCAAGCCAAAGAAAATTTTCATTCGACAATTAGCAAGATAAAATAAACAAAGCAACGTAAACATGCCACTGAAAATTACACAACATTGAAACCAAGAATTGAACAAAATAAACATACCAGAGAAAATTACACACTCCTGAGAAAATTTCTATTCTAGAGAAAATTTCCAGTCCATAGTATTAAAATGTCAGAGAAATTTACATACACAACCAAAGCAAATTAAACATGATAGAGACACATAAGGGAGAAAAGTGATGTGGCCAGAGAAAATTATAAATGCCAGAAAAACTTAGACACAGACAAGAGAGTAACAGACATTCCAGAGAAAAATACATATTCTAGAGAAATTTACAAAGCAGAGAAATTTATAAACAAAATCACAGAAACATATTCAAGAATAAGATCAAAACACAGAGAAATAACTTTTTTTCAAAATAAACATGCTAGAGAAAATTCAAAGAAGAAACATACATCAAGCAAAAACCAGAGAAATTCAAATGCCAGAGAAATTTACAAATAAAATCACACAAACATGCTCAAGAATAAATTCAAAACACAGAGAAATAACTTTTTTCAAATTCATGTAGTTTTTTATTACGAAATTGAAACCCTAATTAATAGAAGGTTAATATAAAATGCAATTAACTGTGTTTCCAGAGAAAATCTAGTTGGATTGTAGAAAAACTTACCAGAGTTAAGATGAAACTTTAATTACGAACTGATATGCCCTGAGATGAAGATGTGATGTGACGAAGATGAACTGAGGTGACGATGAACAGTGAAAACGGGGTCAGAGAAATTTGTGAGGAATGAATGTGAATGATTTTTGCAGAAGATAACAAAACTCTAATGTCGATGGTGAAGATGATATTGAAACCCTAATTCTGTTGTTCTTTTGTTCGTGAAGATGGTTGGATGCTTGGAATTGAACTCAGTCGTCGGAATCCAGTTTCATTTCTGTGTTGATTTGTGAAGGGTTTTTTGGTCCACAAAATAATTAAAAATGCGCACCATATAGTTCAGGGACCTGATGCATCACCCTTTTTTTTGGTGTCCTTTATCCTCTAAATTACTATTATTAGGGATCTTTAAAAAAAAAATTCCTAAAAAAAAACACAAATGTAAGAAATAAAAATAACTTTTTTTCTTATTGTTGGTTGTAGTGAATTTTTTTTTTCCCTGTAAAAATTATATTTAAGTAGGAACAATTCATAGTATGAAAATGCAATTATTTTAAGTTAATTTAAATTAAGTTATTTTTTTTAAAAAAAAAATTGCTAAAACAAGTAATTCTCAACCAGCTCTTATAATGATACGGAAAAAACTATGGTACACAACACACCCCTTCAAAGGGTGTATATCATATCACTTGTTACATATTTTTGTAATAAATGGTATATATTTTTGTGATAAATGTTATGTATTTTTCTAACAGAAGTTATGATAATTTGTGATTTAAAAATAAAGTTTCACATTTTGTAATAGTTTTACACATTTTTGTAGTAATTTTTTATCCAAGTATTTTCTAACTACAAAATATGTAACAATACCATAAACTACCTAATATTACCACAAAAATACTTAATTTAATTTCTCAGCCACAAATTGATAACTCCTACCAGAAAAATATTTACTATAAAAATAAGTAACATACGCCATAAAAATACGTAATATGGTTGTATGAAAGGGTTCAAGAACGTCATTAGAAAATTCGAAAATCTTCGAAGATCCTTGAAAAACAATTTCGAATTCTCTAGAAGATGATGAGAGACTTAGATTCTTCAATAGTCTCAACTTAAGAACACAAGAGTAACGGAGATGATGGAGATAAGAGATTGGGTGAAGAAGAAGGCAAAGTAGCTAGAGAAAGAATAATGGCAAGGCTCTCCCGTGGATCTCCCACTTTCACTCTCAAGGTTGATAATGGAGAAGGGAAATTAGTTCTTTCCCAATAGTTAATTCTCCAAAATCCCTCTCTTGTAAAGCTATGGGTGGGTGCTATATATAGGCACCTCATGATGTAAGATGGAGCCCATATGCAAGGCACATGGGAAATATTCTCTCTAACCACCTTGTTCGAGGAGGAGACCTCTCCGAGGATGAGAAAAACCCCGAAGAGGAGATCAATCCCTCGGCGAACCCTTCTTCTTAGCCACACCTAACCAATGATCCCCAATTATCCCAAAGGGTCAGGGGTAGTCTCAGAGGACGTCCTGCAGCATAAGGGTCAGGGGTAGTTGAAGAGAACACCCTGCCGCAAACATTACCGAGTCTCAAGGACCCCCTAGATCATGCCACATCGACCCGGGTATAGACTAGTTTAACCGAAGAGTGAATTTATCTCCACTCACCGTCCTCGGGATCGGGTCCTTTGTTCAGACTCCATTACGCCCATGGTTTTGGTACGTAGATCCCGGAAAGCTCCGAATTCGCAAGTGTTCTAAGACTCATTAATGGAGCGACTTCTAGATTGCGTCTGAATCCATTCGAAGCCAAGTGTTTTGGACCTCTAGGTTCATGGATCCGAACCCTTTCGAGTCCGAGTGCCTCGGATCTCTAGGCTTGCTTAATACCCTTTCGAGTCCGAGCCCGAGTAAGTCTCTAAGTTCGTGGATTCGAATCCTTTCGAGGCTTAGAGCGATTCACCCATTTGATGGCAATAAATCCGGGCCCACCAACCTTGGACTATTAGGTCTAATTAATTTAATGGGTTCAAATTAGCTCCTCTTACATCTCACTTTCACTCCCAAAGTTAATAATAGAGAAGGGAAATTAGTTTTTTCCCATTTTGAGCTTTTTTCAAAAATGGAGATGTTGTTGTGACTCTGGTGAAGGCCCATTTTGAGCTTTTTTGATAATCTAAATCACTCATATTATAGGGTTTATTAAGTATATCATCTATATAAATAATTAAATTGATTAAAAATTTGCAACTCCATAATAAGAGAATATTTGTTTTTTAAAAAACAAACGGTTAATATTATTTTTGTAATTTTTTAAAAACCATTAGGATATGATCATAGGCTCGCAAATACTTGATTAACTTAATTTTTTATATAAATAATATGTTCAATGAACCCTATATAAATGAACTGTTCGAATTATTAAAAAAGACACGAGACAAACCTCTACAAGAACCACAGCATGCTGCTGTGCCATAAAAATTTCTGAATAATAGATATACATAATATTTTTTTTCTTTTCTTCTTTAATTTCTTAGATAATGCGATGTCACTTGGATGATCTATCACATGACGCAAGACACAAAGGAATCTATTTTATTCTTGTCACATGATATAGCATAAATTTTTTTAATCAAATACACCTTTTGTAAAATATGCATCACAGATTCACAACCTCTCTCTACCATACATTGTGGTCTTTTTGTTTTTTGTTTCTTTAATATATATATTTTTTTGTTTTAGTAAATTATGCTGATAACTCCTGAAATATATATATATATATATACAATAATATATTTTATAAATTTAGTATAATTATAATGATATTATTTTTAATAAGATTAAAGTAATTGAAATTAATACATATGGTTTGTAGACACAACGATATACGAATATAAAATTATCATTTTTTTTTTACTATATATTTATGTGTTTTGGAAAACACCTTTAAATAGTTAAAAAGTCACTATTAAAAAGCTAACTTTTTTTTTTTTATTTTTCTGTAAATTTTTTTGTAAAAAATCAAAAGTTCAATAAAATACCATTACACCTTATTTGATTTCCGAATTTTTTTTTCATTTTTTTTTTATTTTTAGTAAAATTTTTAATATTTTAAGAATTTTTTTATTTTTTAAATGCACCTAATCTAGATATACTTAAAAAATATAATATTTATAAAAAAAAATCTTTAAAAAATCATTAAATAGAAAAAATACAAAAGAAAATAAAAAAATTCAATACATTTTTGTATTCTTTTGTATTTATTAAAATTTTAAAATATTTTTTCATAAATATCTAACTTATTTGTATCTATGTAAAAAATTTATTTATAATATTAAAAATATAAGAGACACAAAAAAATAAAAGATTTAATTTTCAAAAAATCAATCAAAATCAAACAAATTGATTGCTTCGATTAAGGGGTTAGGCTTGTCTCCACTACACTGGATGGTATTGTTAGGCTTATAGGGTTTATCACAGGTCTTGTTTCGATAATCCAAACAGTTTAACGTGTAGAGCTCGTGGAGTACTTTATTATTATAAAAAATTACTTTAATTGGATATCGATAACTACTTGATCGGATCAAATTTTTATCAACTGTTTATTTAAAAAATTATATTTACCGTTGATAGAAATCTGATCCGATCAAGTAACTATCAATATCCGATCAATATGATTTTTTACAAGAATAAAATATTTGATGAGTTATACAAATTTCACAGTTCGAATCATTAAAACCAGACCCGTAATAAGTTTCACAAATTTAACAATATATTCCAATTAGATCTCAAACTAGAGAGAACCCTGCCCTTTTGTTAACAAATGACAAAATTCAGGCCACGCTGGCAAGTTCATCTAGTTGACAGATGTACCTCATATCCTGTCAAGTCCACTCACCCAAGTAAATCAATTTGATCCTACTTCAAATTTTAATGATGAATATATTGATCTATCGAAAATGATCCAGAGCTCGAAACTCTACGGCTCGAAACGGCTCGAAATTTTTTTCCCCTTTTCAAGCAAAGGAGCTCTGCACAAACAGAGGGAAGAGGAGAGGAGAAAGAGGGAGAGAAGAGAGGAGAAGAGAAAGAGGAGGAGGCAGCACCACCGCCGTCGCAGTCGCCTCGCCGCCGTCGTCGCAGCACCACCTCGCCGATCGTCGCAGTCGCAATCGCAACCCCCTCCTGTCCAGTTTGTCGCAGCAGCTAGCCCGGCGCAGCCCCGCCTCCTCCTCCAGCTCGATTTTTATGGCCCCCTCCCCTCCCTCCTTCCTCCTTCTCCCGATCTTCTTCTCTACCCTTCTTCTTCTCCCTTCTTTTTCTTCTTGCTTTTCTTCTTCTTCTCCGTTCTCCTTCTCTACAAACAACACAGGAAAAAAGAAAAAAGAAAAAAAAAAACGACACCAAAACAACGTCGTTTTGGTGTCGAGCCAAATTCGTGCCAAAGAATTTCGAGCTACGTAACGGGGTCGTTGATCTATATAGAATTTTCCTTTCTTTTTTTCTCAAAGAAGAAAGTTATAATGTCTGTTTGTTTTTATAAGTAGAATGGAAGAAATTAATAGTGAGGGAATTAAATAAAATTATATTTATTTTGGTGATAATTATTAGTGTAGGTATTGTTAAATTATTTTTATATAAAATAAATATAAAATAATAAAATAAATAAAAAAAATGCAAAAACATTAAACATTAATGTTTTAAAAAAAAATGCCCAACACGTAAAAAATAAAAAAAAATCAAAAAAAAAATAAAACAAATAAAATAATGATTTTTACTTAACAAAAAATACAAAAAATTAAATATTAATGTTCAAAAAAAAATGCCTGACATGTAAAAAATAAAATAAAAAATAAATAAAAATAAAAAATTTCTAATCCGCCTGACTATTTTTCTAATACCAAGTCCTGGAGGCCCATCCGAATCCCCTTGGGGAGGCCCATCCTAATCCGGAGCTCACTATTAATCCCCTTCCTATCTCTCAAAACAAACACAATATTAATGAGTCTCACCTCACTATCAGTCCCAATCTCCCTTCTAACTCTCCAAACAAACGGGACTTAAGGACTTTCTCTTACAATATAAAGCTTTTGGGTAGGTTCAAATAACCTCATGTTTGGCTTACCTTCATAATAAAATCACTTAATAATTTAAATCTTTTTACATAAATAATTACTTAATAAGTTAATATTAGAGCAGACAATTTTTTGTGAAGATGTTATGAACACAAGAAAATATCTATTCTTTTATGTACAGTTTACTGCAAATCACATAAAAGTTCAAGTTAATCAAGAATTTTGGCATGTAAATTATGATGAAATTACTGTATGTCTTTCAAAACCTATCTCGAATAGGTACTCAATTTTTTATTTTTTTTAATTAAAGAAAAGATAAAATTATATAATACCTGTTTGAGTGATTTTCTGATCACACTGCCTGCTTAGTAATTAGCTAGAGAACACTGGCAGAATAGATGGCTTCAGTTATCCTGCAACAGAAAGAAAAGGCTCTGGCGGTGGCTCTTCCACCCGGGGGCACTCCGACGATCAAGTCAGTATATCTCTCAAAGATAATCAAGTGCTAAACTCACTGCTCAAAGCATAAATTGCGTACCTTAGACCCACGGGGGTGTCTCTCTTTTATAGTTTACTTAATCCTAGTCCCACAAGAAGCCTGACTTCTATGGACTCCAATTCAGTACATACTTTGGACTCTTCAAGAGATAAAGATAAACTCCCTAAGAGCTTTATCCTCATCTTAACTAAGTCTCCTCTTTATCCTAGGACTCTTGTCCCTTATCTTTTATCATCTTATCTCGGATTCCGATACCTTCGGAGATAACCTCGGCCTTGCCGAGATCACCTCGGCGTCACGACCAGGACACGTAGCACCTCGGCTGACACGTCGATGTCACCTTGCCGCGTGTTGGTAGTCAGAAAATATATCCCCATAACTGCCCTTTAAGTTCTATTACCTCGGCATTCTGAGGTGATGGAACCTATATCATTCCATTTTTCCAGTACGTCGATTTTCAGTATTTCAACCGAGATCATTATTTTGGCCGATATCCTTTTATTGAAGAACAAGAATTTCAAGAACCTTTCCATGCGTATGAGCTGTCATACACCATAATTCAAGCGTTTCTAACCACACGTTTCTTTCTCACTGATTCGTACCTGTGACGCGCCCGTAAGCCATCTCTTTCTTGCATGCGCCATCTGACGTATGCGTTCTTCTAAGCGTATTGATTACTTTTTTGCCGCCGTTTTCATTTTTGACAAAATCTTTCCCCTTTTCTTCACTTTTCCACTTTTGCATCTGATTTCTCTTGCTTTTTCTCTCTCTAAACTCTTTCTTTCGAATCCGCCATTGCTCAAGCTCCAAGCTCTGTAATTGCCTTCATTCGTCTTTCTGGTGAAGCTTTCGCTACTCTGTTGCTCCTGTAATCATCGTCTGACTTTGGCGAACCTTATTTCGGCGTTACTTCTTCTGGTAAGCTACTGTTCCTTTTGTTTTCAATTCTGTTGATATTTTTCATTACTTGTTTCCTTTACTGCATCTGTTGAAACTTTTAATTTGCAATTCATACACCTGAATGTGTCCTTCCCATGATTTTGCCCTTGCCCATATCTTGAACATACGCATTGTTTCACTACTTCCCTGTATTTTTGTCACTAATCTTGGCCCTGTATTTCTTGTATTCTTTATGCTCTTGATAAACCATCTCTGTTCTTGATTCTGAAATTCCATTCTTGCTTTCTGCTTTTTTGTGTCTTTTCCAGATCTGTACCTTTGATCTTCATCTCCATAGTTTTAGGTTTGGGATTTGTTTGTAGAACCCACGATTTAGGGCAAAAACTGAAACATTCCTTACAAATTTCTGTACTAGCCCAAACCTAGGTTTTTGCCGAGGTCCCATCAATAAGAAACATCTTCTTTCTGAATTTCAATCCTTCAAATTCAGGCCGATATCATGGGTATATGGAGACGTAGGATAAATACCCTGACCAAACTTGAGTACTTTAGGCAAGAGTTCTCCATCCCTGCCGATATCCATCTGAGACTAGCTGGGGATGATGACTCCATCATGCCTATAGAAAACTCCATGCCCTTTCCCATTGTAGCTTTTACTGAGTGCGGACTTCGACTTCCACTCAACATCCTTTTTCGCGAGATTCTTCACTATTATAAGTTGAACCCCATGCAACTGGCAATCAATTCCTATCGAGTGATCTTTGGTATTATTGCCTTAGCTAAACAGGAAAACATTAGGATCATATAGCGATTCCGATATTCCCTTTACTGTTCAGTTGTATTCCGGACTCGGTTCCGTGGAGTTGGTAGTTGTGTCTACCTTGTTGTCGTCCTTTTATTCCATTTGTTTGAGTTTTAGGATGTGTTGGGCATGTTTCAAGCAGGTAGGTCGAGCCTTGGTCTAAATCCTTGTTGCCAGGTTTTTGGTCTTTTCGCTCGAGCAGGTCGTCTGGCGCTCGAGCGGAGATAGTACACTCCCAATATTTTCGTTGTCTGCAAAACGCCTACAGGTGTGATTTCTACGCTCGAGCGGGTCGCGCTCGAGCAGGTAGTACATTTTTTGTGTAAGTTTTGGGAGGGAGAAATCTACGCTCGAGCGGACTGGTTTTCGCGCTCGAGCGGATGTACTTTATTCTTGTGTCTTGGTGCTTGAGCGGGACTTCTTGAGCTCGAGCGGGCCTAATTTTTTGTTCTTGACGCTCGAGTGTTGCGTTCTCCGCTTGAGCGGGAATGTCGTATAACAGAGGGCAGCTGGGCATTTTTGAATCATTTTTCTACACTTCCTCTCTCTCTCTTACTTTCCCAAAAACGATTTTGAGAGCCTCTCTCTCTAGAAACTTCCTTCTCTCTAGGGTTTAATCTAGTTTGAGTGCTTCCCTTTCCTTCGCCCTTTGTAAAAGTTGTGTTGATCATCGAGGGCTATCTTTTGATCCAAGAATTTCAGGATTTGGAGCATCTTCATTTTCTTCATCTCTTTCGTTGGGTTTCATCTTTTGAGGTAAGGATTCCTACTCACTATTATAGGTTTTAACCTAGATTATTGGGCATTTTGTTAAATGGTTTGATTTTGGGATCTAGGGTTTGAAAATGTTGAAAGAGGGTTTTGTTATTTTGATTCTAAAATGTGCAATTTGGGTTTCAAAATAATGGTATTGATGCTGGTTGTTGATATATGGACCATTGGGTCATTATTGGAAAGAGGGGTGGAAAACCCTAATTTGTTGTATAAGTTAATTAGTATAATTAATTTGGGAAAAGTGTTGTTATTTGGAATTGAGTTGGAAATAATGAAATTGGCTCATTATATTGTAAAATGATGGAGTTTGATTTATTAATCGCTCACTTTTGGAAACATTGATTTTTATCTGTTGGAGCTTTTATTATCAGTTTAGAAATAATTACTTTGGGCTACCGGTGGAGGATAGTTATGATTGTTGTAGACAATGCATGATGATTAGGCAAACTAAAACTAATCAATTGGATGTGTCATAAAGTATGACGGTTGATAGAATACATTAACGTTATGTATTGATTGATTGTGTATATGACTTATGAGTATATACGTTGTGTGTGGGGGAGGAGATAGGGGATGTACTCCACGGTTTAGGGGAAGATAGGGGATGGACCTCTAAACCGGATGTTGTTTGGGAGGAGATAGGGGATGGATTCCACTGATACAGCTCATATGCTTGTCAGTTAATGTGTTGATATAGCTCATATGCTTATCTATGGAAGTGTTGATATAGCTTATATGCTTATCTGTTGAAAAGTGGATACAGCTAGTATGCTTATCTGTTGAGATGTTGATATAGCTAGTATGCCTACCTATTGTAAAATGAGAAACGTTTAATATGAGTCACTGTCTCATGTAAGTTGTTGTCCAGGTTCTGAGCCGTTGTTGTAAATTGTGAACGTGATAAGGAATGGAAAATGAAATGAAACATGAACATAGTGGTCATGTAATGGTAATGGATTAAGAATTGATTTATGGGAATTAAACATTTATCAATTGCTAATGTCTTAGTTACTGCTCATACTGTGTTTAGTATATCTCTACTGGGCGTTGGCTCACCCTATATGGGACATTATTTTTCAGGTACAGGTAACATGCCACCTCCAAGGACATAGCTTGGGTGATGATGAGAGTTGAAGACTCTTTTTGTTTATTTTGATTGTATTACATGTATATCAAGCTAAGGGCTTATTTTGTATAGAGTTAATACTCTTCTTTTGTGTAACCAAGTGTTGACTTGGAAAGCTGTAAGCCCATAGGGCATTTGCTTTTGTTGTTAACATGTAATACTGTTGTAAGAACTACTCTGATGAATAGAAATGATTGGTTTCTTTTATATCAATGTATGTCTAAGGTGTTGGGTTTTATGTATTATTTTGAGGGCGTTACAGATCACCCTACCCGATTTCCAGTACTGTTATACCATATGTGCCCTTAATTTGAAACAAAAATGCTTCATTTATTACCTTAAGCCGAGGTCTACAGAATTCAAATTCGTAGCCGACCTCCCAGACTCCAACAAGGGGGCTGGAGATGACCATCTCATTACCTCTGGAAATTGGGAGTTTGCTCCAGACGAGGACATCCATCTCTACCCTCTTCCCCAATCAGTTTTAGAGGGCAATGGTAAGAGCCTAGCATTCAGCTTTGCTTGTTTTCCTTCAAAGTGTTAAATACTTTGTCTGTTTCTGACGTTTGTTCTTCTTGCAGCTGTTCGTCAGCCACCGAAAAATTTTCGCCAATCCTTTGTCCCCAGCAAGGACTTGAAGAAACTTCTAGACTTGCCAGTTATTCCATCATACAAATCAACTTTGCCCGACGTTCCCAAAAAGAAGAAGAAAAGCCTTTTTCCACCATCTGCTACAACTTCGTTGACTGCATCCACATCATGAACAGATCAAGGATCAACATCTGATCCAGCTGTTCAGCCATCAACTTCGGCTCCATACCTGGTCCCAATATCAGAACGAAAACGTCACGACGATTTGTCCTTACTGCTGAGATGGGTCGCCCCAAGCCTATTGCAAAAGATCTTCTGGCCAGTATTCCATCATCTGTTGATGAGCAGCCAGCACAAACCCTTCTTCCACCTAAGCCAAAAAGAATTAAGAAGGCCCAACCAAAGGCTAAAGTTACTCTGACTGAGTCTGAGGATGCGTTGCCTATATCAAGGTTGGCTGAGAGTGATAAATCTCAACCCTCTACTTGGAAGAGGCGCTCGGAAACCCAGCCATCAGAGTCCTCAAAATCCAAAAAGCCGAGGTCTTCTTCCACTACGACTTCGAGATCCAAGAAGAGCGATGCCCCCTAGTCCCCAAAAATTACTCTAGAGGACAAGCCAATCTTGGCTACTGATAGTGCCGACGACATCAATGTCGGCATAGCCCTCAGCACAGCTCTGCTCCTTCCCGGCGATCTTGACCGCAACGCCGAGTTGAGCGAGTACGAGAATTATGCTCTGATGCTTCAACGCTCTGTTCAAGTAAGTGTTTTCTTATTGGTAATTTTCTTCGTTCTGTTTTGTATTTAGAAAATTTTGTGCTAACTTTTGCCTTGTGTTTTTTTTTAGGCAATCCAGCATGCCCACTCATTTTCTGTTCAGTCATTTGAAAATCGGCAAAAGCTGGCCGATATGAAGAATGAGTTCTCTTCTCTCCAAAAGATCAATAAGGGCCTTCAATCAAAAATGAAGAAGCTGGAGGATCAAGCCGAGGCTGCAATTAAAGCTCAGAATAATGCCGAAGAGAAGACTGAGGCTGCTGAGGCTATCAGGAAAGTGGCTGAGTCCCAAAGAAATGAGGCCGAGGAGAAGATGGCCCAAGCCGAGAAAGAGCTTCAAGATGCCTTGGCCACCAAAGAGGCTGAAATAAAAGATGCTGATGAAAAGGCATATACCCAAGGCATGGCTGACGTCACTGATGCTTACGAACAACAAGTGAAGGAGGCATACAACAAGGGTTTTACCCTTGGCTGGATATCCCTTCTGAAGAAACTTAACGTCCCAGAGGACTCGCCATTAAGAAAACCTGATGCCATTCCTCTGCCATTTCCTCTAATTCAACCTCCAAATCAAGACGTCGGCGAATTCGAATCCGAGGAAAATGATGAAGATGAGGATCAGGCCTTGGTGAGAAAATCCAAGGATGCTGATGGGGCCAAGTCCCCTCCTCAGAATGAGCAAATCCTAGACTTAACTCAGGATGAGGAAAGTGATGAGGTTCCCATAGAAGCTGTTCCCGAGAATGCACTAGCCGACATCTCCTCTGCGGACAAGAGTGTTGAAGAAACTCTACAAGAAATTGATGCCGAGATAGTGGCGGATAAGGCTGCTGGGATGTCTTCTCAACCGGCATTTGATCTTCAAATTCAACCAACTGATGGAGAGGAGTCTTGGCTTCATGTTTTTCTTTTGCTCACTTGTATTTTGTTGCTTCTTTATCTTTTGGAACAGTGCATGCTTTTTGTAGGGCCGATGTGCCCTTTTCTTGGTGAATGAATATAATTTTTCTTTTCTTGTCTTCTCTTTATTGCTTTGTGCATCATTCTATACTTAGAACATTTTGCATGTCTTATGTACTCTTCCTTCTTTGTGCAATCTTCTCGGGGTGACACACCTCGGTTATGTCACCTGACGATTTACCTCGGCAAGTACCTGTCCTGCAAGTTGCTTATAAATTTCAACAAGGATAAACATGTTCTGGTTTAATCTCAACTTTATAAAATTTTCTCAAGTTATAACAAGTGTTAAACAATGATCTATTTGTAAATTGTTACAAATTTCCACAAGTGTTAAGTATTACTATGGTTTAACTTCAACTTGTAAATTGCTACAAATTTCAACAAGCGTTAAGCATTACATCGGTTTAACTTCGACTTGTAAATTGCTACAAATTTCAACAGTGAAGATAAACAATTATCTCGGTTTAACTTCAACTTATAAATTGCTACAAATTTCGACAAGCGTTAAGCATTACTTCGGTTTAACTTCAACTTGTAAATTGCTACAAATTTCAACAAGTGAAGATAAACAATTATCTCGGCTTAACTTCAACTCGTAAATTGCTACAAATTTCAACAAGCGTTAAGCATTACATCGGTTTAACTTCAACTTGTAAATTGCTACAAATTTCAACAAGTGAAGATAAACAAGTATCTCGGCTTTGTAAATTGCTACAAATTTCAACAAGCGTTAAGCATTACTTCGGTTTAACTTTAACTTGTAAATTGCTACAAATTTCAACAAGTGAAGATAAACAATTATCTCGGCTTTCTAAATTGCTACAAATTTCAACAAGCGTTAAGCATTACTGTCTTCTCTCTGCCCCCAATGTGAACCTGAGTTCCACTTGGGTTCTCATTATTCAGAAATAACATTATGCATCTTTTAATAATTCATAAGTCTTTGGAGAACTTTGCTAAAATTTTATTGATGACGTCGGTAAAAAATAACAAGGAACATCTAATGATAGAAAAATTTCAAATTACAAGTGTTCCAGGGTCTTGGCAATGTTTTGCCCTCATTATCTTCAAGCTGGTATGCTTCATTACCTAATACCGAAGTGATTCTGTAGGGTCCTTCCCAGTTTGGGCCAAGCTTGCCCTCTCTAGGGTCCTTCTTGTTGCCAACAACTTTCCTCAGGACTAGGTCGCCGACCTGAAAATTCCTTGGATTAACCTTCTTATTATAAGCTCTAGCAAGTTGCTGCTGGTATGCTGCGAGCTGAATTGCAGCTTTCTCTCTTCTTTCTTCTAAGAGATCCAGATCTCGGGCTAGAAGTATGTCATTAGTCCTATTCTCTGGTCCCTAGGTTCTGATCCCTGGGATGTCGATCTCCAGTGGGATGACTGCTTCTGTGTCGTAGGCCATGGCAAAGGGGGTTTCCCCTATTGATCTTCTCGGCGTAGTCCGATATGCCCAGAGTACATTGGGCAACTCGTCTACCCACTTTGTTTTTGCTTCTTGCAGTCTCTTCTTTATCCCATCCAAAATTACTTTGTTGGGTGCTTCTGCTTGCCCATTACTTTGGGAAAAACTTGGTGTTGAAAAGTAATTCTTTATCTTGAATTTCGCACAGAAGTTCTTGATGAGTTTGATGTCAAACTGCGTTCCGTTGTCGGCAACTATTGCTCCTGGAATGCCAAATCCAGTGATGATGTTTCTCCATATGAAATTCTTGACGTCCACATCTCGGATTTTGGCAAGAGGTTCTGCTTCTATCCACTTCGTGAAGTAATCTGTTGTTACCAGTAAGTACTTCCTTTGCCCAGTTGCTTGGGGCAACTGCCCAATGAGATCCATGCCCCATTGGGCAAATGGCCATGGACTGGATACAGGGTTTAGGTCAGCAGCTGGCTGGTGTATCAAAGGTGCGAACCTTTGGCATTGCTCACACTTCTTCACGTAGGCTTCTACATCTTTTTGCATGTAGGGCCACCAATACCCCTGGGTAATGGCCCTGTGAGCTAGTGATCTGCCCCCAACGTGACTTCCACAAATCCCTTCATGAATTTCGTATAGAAAATCTTCAACTTGCAGAGGGTGTACGCACCTTAAAAGGGGTCCAATGAAGGACCTTCTGAAGAGATGTCCGTCCGTTGTCAGATTAAATCTTGTCAACTTCAATCTGACATTTTGTGCTTCCTTATGGTCTTCTGGCAGCTTTCCCTTTTTTAGGAATGCAACAATTGCATCCATCCAGCTTGGTCCCAAGTCCACACACATTGCTTCTTGATCCGTGATCGGTTGTTCTATGCTTGGGCTTGACAAATAGTCAATCATTATTGTCCTTATTTTTCCAGTTTGTATTGAACTTGCCAAGTTGGCCAATGCGTCGGCGTGACTGTTATCATCTCGGCAAACTTGAAGAAGTCGGCAGTTGCGAAACAAGGCTGCCAGCCTGATGACTTCCTTTGCGTATGCCGACATCCTCTCATCTCGGGTTGCGAACTCTCCTATTGTCTGATTTACTATAAGTTGTGAATCACAAAAAATTATTACCTCATCTGTTTTTGCTGCCACTGCCAATTTTAGCCCCACAATCAATGCTTCGTATTCTGCCTCATTGTTCGAGGCCTTGAACCCTAATCGAATAGACTGTTCCAATATCTCCCCATCAGGAGATATTAACACTACTCCTGCCCCTGATCCTTGCCGGTTTGAGCTCCCATCGACAAACAGGCGAAAGGAGTCACCGATGTAAATGCTGCAGGGTCTGAGTTTTTCCTTTCCTTGCTTTTTTGCCTTTGGCTGGGCTTCTCCTTATTTGCTTGGACATCGTTCATCTTGGCTCAACAGAGCCCGATGTTTGATGGATTCTGGCGTGAATTCGGCCACGAAGTTGGCCAAAACTTGGCCTTTAATTGCTATTCTCGGCCTGAACTCCAGGTCATACTGGCCCAAGGCCACTGCTCATCTTGCTATTCTTCCTGTTAAGTTTCCTTGTTGTAACAAGGACTTCAGTGGGTGCTCTGTTAGCACAATAATCTTGTGCGCTTGAAAGTAATGGTTCAGCTTCTTTGAAGCCATTACTAAGGCCAGCATTAATTTTTCTAGTAGTAGGTACCTTGTTTCTGCATCGGCCAAGGTTTTGCTTACATAGTAAACAGCCTTTTGCTCCCCATTTTCCTCTCGGATTAGCACTGCACTTACTGCGTATTCTGAAACTGCCAAATACAAAAACAGTTCTTCCCCAGGTTCAAGTGTTGAGAGGACTGGAGCCGTGGTCAGATATTTCTTTAGGACGGACAAAGCGGCCTCACATTCCTCAGTCCATAGAAAGTCCATGGCCTTCTTCACCAAGTTGAAGAAGGGTTTACATTTGTCTGAGCTTCTGTTGATGAATCTGTTTAGGGCTGCGACCCTTCCAGTTAGCGTCTGCACCTGTTTTGCCGACGTCGGGCTCTTCAACTCTAGGATGGCCTTGATTTGATCTGGGCTGGCCTCAATGCCCTTTCTTGTTACCAGGTACCCCAAAAATTTACCTCATCCAACTCCAAACGCGTACTTCGATGCGTTAAGTCGGAGTCGGTATGTTTTGAGTAAATCAAAGATCTCTTTTAGGTCGGCAAGATGACCCTTAGGTTCCTTGGTCTTCACGACCATGTCATCGATGCAGACTTCTATTGTTCGGCCAATCAGGTGTTTGAACATTTTGGTTACCAGCCTTTGGTAAGTTGCTCCTGCGTTTTTCAACCCGAAAGACATTACTCTGTAGCAGTACAGGCCTTTTGGGGTGATAAATGCGGTTTTTTCTTCGTCTAGGGAGTACATGGCGATCTGGTGGTACCCCCTGTAAGCGTCTAGAAAACTCATTCTTCCATGCCCTGAAGTGGCATCTACTAGCTGGTCAATTTTGGGCAGGAGAAAGCTGTCTTTGGGACAGGCTTTGTTGAGGATGGTAAAGTCTACGCAGACTCTCCATTTACCGTTCTTCTTCTTTACCACCACTGTATTGGATAACCACGTTGGGTAGTGTACTTCTCTAATGGCCCTGGCCTCAAGAAGTCTGTCTACTTCTTCTTCTACTACTTCGGCGTGTAGCAATGTCGGTCTTCTGGCTCGCTGAATTACAGGTTTGGCCGATCTGTCAACATTCAGTTTGTGGCAAGTGACCTCGGGGTCAATGCTAGGCATTTCGTAAGGTGTCCAAGCGAACACCTCAACATTTGCTCTTAAAAAAGTCTCCAACTCTTTTTCTTCTTCTTCAGCTAAGCCCGAGCCGAGAAGAAAGAAGCGTTCTTCATCCCCATCCTGGACGAGGATTTTCTTTAGCGCCTCTTCGCTCTTCTCGGCTGGTTCTTTGCCGACGTCTTCTAGGACTTCCACGTCCTCATCTTCAATTTTTGCCTTTTCTGGCTCTCGTATGCTGCAGGTAGATTTCATTGCTTCCATGGAGCAACTCTTTGCCTGTAGCTGATCGCCTATAACTTCCTCTATCCCATGTTCTGTTGGGAATCGCAGTAGTTGATGCAATATTGAGGGAACTGCCCCCATTGCATGCAGCCATGGCCTTCCCAAGATGATGTTGTATGGTGAAGGCGTGTCAATCACCATGAATTCTGTCCTGACCTTCTTAGTGCCGGCTTGTACTTCCAAGCTTGTTGCGCCCAGTGGCCACGTCGGCGTTCCATTGAAGCCGACCATCGGGCCATTGGATTGCTCCAAGTCATCAGGATGAAGGTCCAGCTCCTTGTAACATCTAACATACATGATGTCGCAAGAGCTGCCTTGATCAATCAGAATGCATTTCACTTGGCACTCCCCAACCTGGAGGGATACTACCAAGGCATCATTATGTGGATGCTGGACCATCTCTAGGTCGGCTTCAGTAAAGGCTATTGTCGGTCCCTGGCATTCTTCAGGCCGAGGTCTTTTATGTCCGACCTGGTTCACGTGCTGTAGGCGTTTTACCTTCTGGGTCTCCCCTCGTATGTCGTTTTCGTTCACTTTTGAGTGAATTACATTAACCACCCATGGTCCTCCTGCCTGTGGTTGCTGTGCTGGGGGAGGCGGAGCTGCTGATGCTTGAGGCAATCTTACCTGCTCTTCCCTTGTCCTGGCCTCATCGACAAGGTCCCTCAGATGGCCTTGCCTCACCAAGTCTTCTAAGTGTGCTTTTAGGGCTCTGCAACCTTGAGTTGGGTGCCATTCTTCATTGTGGTAAGCACAACGCCTACCGACGTTTCTTCTCATAAATTCCCCTGGTGTTCTTGTCGGTGCTCTGAAATAGGGTTGGTTTCGTATTTGATCTAGGACTTTGTGGATCGGGACTCGGAATACAGTCGTCACTACCTGTTTAGCCCTCAAGTCCGCTTCTTGCTTGATCGGTCCATTGTTACCTCGGCTTCACTTCAGCGAGCCGTTTCCTTTCTCTTACTTTGCCTCTTTGTTTCCCGACGTATCCTCCTCGGCTCTGGCGTACTTTTCGATTCTTGCCATGAGTTCTTCCATGCTTTTTGGCAATGTCTTTGCTAGAGACTTCCGTAGTGGGCAGTCATCTTTCAGGCCGTTCTTGAAAGACACGACTGTCACCTCTTGGTTGCATTTAGGTATTCGATTAAACACTTCATAGTACCTTTTTGTGTAGGCCCTAAGGCCTTCATCCTTGGTGATTTTTAAAGCTATCAGTGCGTCGACCCTCAAGGGTTGTAGTTTATTTGTCACGAACCTGGCCACAAACATCTCGGCCAGGCCTTCCTAAGTCTTTACGCTTCCTTTCGGTAGTTTATGGAACCAGTCTGATGCAATCTCCCCGAAGGATGAGGGGAATACTTTGCAGAGCAACGGCTTGTTCCCACTATATAATGTCATTGAATTTAGGTATAGTCAAACGTGAAAGTTGGGATCTGACCTACCATCATATATTTGGAACGTCGGCATACTAAACCTCTTTGGTGCTTCAAATTTGTCCAGTTCTACTGAGAATGGTGTCTTCGGCTTAACCGGGGAAGTTACCTCGGCTTCAGCATTCTGTTGCTTCCTCTTGAGGTAATCTCTCAAGTCTTCTTTACTCCTCCCTGGAGCTCGGCTATCTTTGGACTTCAATCTTTTCGGCACACTACTTTTGGCCTCGTGGTGGGCCCGTTTTGATCTTTCTTCATGGGTTGTGTCAAAGCAGAGTGCCTGCCTTTGAACATGCTGATGTTTTTCGGGTTCTGGGTCCTTTGTGTGATACGTCATTCGGGACTCCTCTCGTCTCGGCTCCTCTCGTCCGACTTCCCTGGAAGGTCAGTGAGAGTACCTTCCGCTTTTGGTGTGCTGAGGGGCTTCGGGGATTGTTTTCCTTCCTCTCTTCTAGGTATTAGTTGCTGGAATCGACGTGTCGTGCAGCGGGTATGGTGGCTGCATGACATTGTTTTGCATCATGAAGTTGACGACCGACTGCAGGTTTACCAACTTGTTCTCCAATTCTTTTACTTTCTCAGCCCTCCGTAGGCACCTATCCCTCCATACCTGGAGGTTATCTTCGTTATAGTACTTGCTTTGGTCTGTCTTCTTCGAAGTGTCGCCCTCCTGGCCGACGTCTTTCTCTCCGTGGCCCTGGTCATGAGTTTCTGTATTGTGGTTGTCTCCTTCAACGTCAAGGTCAATTGGTCTGCCACTCCCAGCAGGAGTGTCATCCCCAATCTTTTCCTTCTGTCCGTTGCTGGCCATCTATTCTTCTAAGTTCTCACAGATGGCACCAAATTGTGTGAGTGATTTTCTGATCACACTGCCGGCTTAGTAATCAGCTAGAGAACACTAGCAGAATAGATGGCTTCAGTTATCCTGCAACAGAAAGAAAAGGCTCCGGCGGTGGCTCTTCCACCCGGGGGCACTCCAACGATCAAGTCAGTATATCTCTCAAAGATAATCAAGTGCTAAACTCACTGCTCAAAGCATAAATTGCGTACCTTAGACCCACAGGGGTGCCTCTCTTTTATAATTTACTTAATCCTAATCCCACAAGAAGCCTGACTTCTATGGACTCCAACTCAGTATATACTTTGGACTCTTCAAGAGATAAAGATAAACTCCCTAAGAGTTTTATCCTCATCTTGACTAAGTCTCCTCTTTATCCTAGGACTCTTGTCCCTTATCTTTTATCATCTTATCTCGAATTCTGATATCTTTGGAGATAACCTCGGCCTTGCCGAGATCACCTCGGCGTCACGACCAGGACACGTGGCACCTCGGCTGACACGTCGGTGTCACTTTGCCACGTGTTGGTACTCAGAAAATATATCTCCACAATACCGAACTTAATAATTTTCCATGGAAGGGAAGGCCATGTAAAATACAGGAAATTCTCTCTTTGAATCTCTTTTGTCATCTTGTTTTAAATTATATCTTCGTTATACAATCAAACTATAAAGACTCGTTATATGCATACATAGATTTATATGTACTGTTGGTGTATTTATCAAAATAAATAAATAATTATAAAGTCAAAATAAATATGGATAATAATTATTACCATGAGAAGACACTGAATTTATGTGCTTTGGCAAATTTGTTTACATCCACGGATATTATCCCTCGTCTCCTATAGTAAATATGTGTTACATATCATATCTCCAAATATATGAATATATAATAAATCGGATTAAGGTGCAGTAATCTCTCTCTTTCTCTTTAAAGAGATTCAAGCCTTTATCGATTTGTAAAACTATCACTTCCAATGCGACAAAATATCACATATCAGTCTGTCTCTCTCAAGATACAACAACTCGATTTTTAGTCTTGTTAACTCAACTAACCTTGCTCAAGTAGGTGAGTCCAAAACTTTACCACAAAAAACACCTTTACAATTTATCTGATTATATCAGTAAAACATGAATAATCACAATAATTAATCAACTCTACACCACCATCAATGTATGTAACTCACAACTTTAAGTCACATGTATTAATTACTTGATACGTTCTGTGCCCAATGACCATGGCATATGGACAGCTTAACCATTGTGTAAATTACACCATCAAGCTTTCAATGATTATAATGCAAATCATATTCAACACAAAGAGTTACAAACTGGTGAAATACTTGTATTAATATCTGTTTATATTAAAATAATTTATGAATTATTAAAAATAAATGTAAACCCTATTCGACAACCAAACACATACAAAAAAAAAAAAAAATGTACACAGATTATAAAAATAAATAAATAAATAAAATGTAAGTTTCACGTTACCATCGTTTGAGGGATTAATTAAGTAGTTGACTAATTCGTGTGATAGAGGTAGGACCAGGTGTGAACTAATTCGTGTGATAGAGGTACGTAATTGCTCAGATGTTGCAAATTTCAACCACTTGTTTTGTGTTCTTTTACAGTTTTACCCTTTCAATCAACGAATGGTAAAAAATGTGTACTTTCGAACAGTTTTGGAAATAAAAAATCATCACACAACTTTTTTTTTTTTTTTTTTTTTTTTTTTTGGTGAATAACCATCACACAACTTTGTTCTAGCCTTCGCACAATAAAGTGTGGTATGCCTTCATTAATTATATAGAGAGAGAGAGATAGCAAGTATGCATGCTAACAAACTGTTTGGATTGGGTGATTTAAAAAGAAAAAATGCATTTGTTTGGCTTATATTACCTACTTAGATAAGTAAAAATGAGCGAAATCAAAAGAAAATGAAGATATATTTCTCTTATAACCCTCATATTGAATCTCTATAAAAATGAAAAGATTGAAAGAGAAAATAAAGTAATAAATTATTATTTTTTCATAAAAAATCTATATTCATACAAAAAATCTACAAAAATGACGTGACAATATCATTTTTATAAATAAATTTATCTTTTCAAGTGTTTTGTTTAAAAGTGAAATCTACATAAGTCACGTCATTTTGTATGCATTTCTATTTATATATCATTGCTCTCTTTTTCATAATAAAATTATTCCTTTAGATATAGAAGGGGAAAAAATTGACAGCTATAAAAAGTTATTTTAACCATATATTATAAAACAATTTATTTTATTTTATTTTTATGTAGTTTAACTAAATAAGATAAGAGATAAATCATTATTCTTCTATTTTTTATTTTATTTATCCAAACAAAAGAAAGAGAAAATAAAAAATTTTCCCTTTTTCTTTTCTCCTATGTTAATTATGTAATAATTTATTTTCTTTTCTCTTTGAAGTTTCCGAACATGAAAAATTATGCGGTGATGTTGGGACAAATTTATATGGTGCTCCTACTTAATTTTATTGGTTAAAGTTGTGCAATTAGGCCTCGTTTGACAAGTGGCTTTTTAGTTAAAAAATTACTAAAAAAATCAAAAAGTCAACAACTTATATTAAAAAGTCAAAGATTCTTTTTTTTTTTTACTTTTTGCACATTTTTTCATAAAAATCAAAAAATTATCCCAAACATACTAATTTTTTTATGTCATATTTTAACCAAAATGTTAAAAAATTACTTAAAAAACCTATTCCTAAACGAGGCGTTAGTACTTTTTGTTAGGATTTTGAGAAATAACCTGACTTGAGAAATAACTTGACAATTGTTAAGTAATGGGGTGTTTGGTGGAAATTATGGGGGCAACTTATAGCTTATTTTAATATGAAAGTTTGTTTTAAATTGTTTTGTGTAATTTATGTTTATAACTTATTAAGCAGAAATAGTTTAAATAAACTATAAAAAGTTAATTTTTTAGAAATTGATAAGAGGTACTTTTAATTTCTATATTTTAATTATCAATTTTTAACTTGAAATAATCCCCACCAAGCACTCCCCATAAATGACGTAGGGTAATGACCCAAAACTCGTACCAAGGGTTAAAAAGTGTTGCTATTGGACTTTGGATCTTTCACACGAAACTACCCACTGTACACTTCACACATTCATGAAAAAGTAGTTTTGTAAAATCACCCCACACTCCCACATCATTCCAATGATATAAGTAACCCCCAAGCCCCCCATAACAAACACCAAGCCAAAGTTCACATACATTCTCATTTCCACTCACTATCAACTCTCTCCCCTTCCTTTCCCTCTCAACAGAGTTTTTTTTTTTGTTTTTTCCTCTGTTTGGCACAAGAAATATATGGATCAAATCAAGCAACACAACAACCAAACACTGGTTCAATTCAGCCAATTCCACATCTCAAGGAAATCAATCCAAATTCTACTCTTCTCCATCTCTTTATTTTCCTTCCTACTTTCTTGTTCCCCATTGGGTCATTTTCTCAGTTCATTTTCCATACAACTCTTCAGCTACACCACAGATAGAAACTACATTTTTCTTTTCTGCAATGGAATTCTTGTTTTCTTGATTAAAAACTCCGGTATGACCGACACTTGTTCATCGAGTACTGATCCCAATTACGAGCACGCGAAGCAGGACAAAAATGAAGATGAGAGAGAAAGAGAATGTGAGAATTTGGTTACAGATAGAGATGGTGAAAGTGAAATCTTGACAACCCAAGAAGGTGGAATTGAAGAAGAAGAAGAAGAAGAAGAAGAAGAAGGTGAAAGTGAAATCTTGACCACCCAACAAGATGGAATTGAAGAAGAAGAAGAAGAAGAAGAAGAAGAAGAAGAAGAAGAAGAAGAAGAAGAGGAAGAGGAAGAAGAAGAAGAGGAAGAAGATAGATTTGTTGTTTATCAGGAAGAAGAGGAAAATGGGTTGTTGAGTGCAGAGGAATTGAACAAGAAATGTGAGGATTTCATTAGGAAAGTGAAAGAGGGAATCAAAATTGAAGCTCAACAACTGATCGTAGTTTAGATTGTTCCTGTTTTGTTTCATATTCCTTTTTTGTGTAATTAGAAATAAAAATAATGAAAAAATTCAAAAACATTTTAGACTCTGTTTAGAAATTGTTTTTAACAGGTTTTCGTTTGTATCTAAACATTACAAAGCTTTTTTTTTTACTAAAATACGAAAAAAAAAAATGAAAACACAAATATAGTCCTGATATATATGTAAAGGTAAACAAAATTGGACTAAAAAAAAAAACTAAAATATGAAAAAAGTTCCTTAAAAACAAACGCGTCTAAAAATAATTTCTCAACTTAAATTGTTTTCCATATTGGTTTTTATTTTTGTATAAAAAAATAATTTTCAAAAATTCTAAAACAATATTTTGGTGTTAAAGTAGATTTTTTTTTGTATAAAAAAAAATAATTTAAAAAGATAAAAACAAAAAATAAAAACAACACCAAACAGACCTAGTATAAGTGATTCTGTACTCTCTTTGCCCCTTGTGTAAAAATTTCTTCATAATTATAAAGTCTTGTATGAAGAACATTTGTTATTTGAATATTTTATTCGACCATTATACCCTCTCTTTCTCTTTCTTTTACAGCACTCTCTCTCTCTCTTCCTTATTGTCGGCCAGTAACCACTATTTTTACTGTCAAACCACCACCATCTCAGATTTGATACATACGACTCATATTTGAAATCAATAACTTGAGATCTGAGATTAAAAAAAGCTTAGATTTGACAGAAAAAAATTAGAAATCGAGATATTACAATAAAAAATCAAGAGTTTTTTGTTTGTTTGTTCATAGATCTAAAGTAAAATTTAACTCTGATTCGTTCATTTAGTATGTACTATATTTTTTGTAACACTAAAATTTTACTCTGGTTAACAACATGCTCATCTGCTTAACGACAGTAAAACTTTACTTTGAATCATAGTAAATGTTACTCTGATTCAAAGTAATTTTTTTTATTTTATTACAGAGTAAATTTTTACTCTGAATTAGAGTAAAGTTTAATATGATTCCTAGTAAAATTTTACTCTAAAACAAGCTGCGATGATAACTTTACAGGAGAATGCTGCGTCATGAACAAGAGTAAAATTTTACTATTCAAAAAACAGAGTATCATGAGAAAAAGAAAAACAGATAAGGAGATAGAGTTTGAAAATAGAGGATCATGAGAAAGAAAAAGAAGAAAAAGAAGAGAAAAAGAGAGAGAGAGATCATAAATGATGAGTGACACACACACACACACATTGAGAGAGCACGAACCATTAGAACCCAAGAGAGGGAGAGAGTGAAGGATCTCATATCTGAGATTTGCGAACCGTCATTTTTCGGCTATGACGGCTGTGAATGATCTTAGATTTGAGGTTGTGGATGCGACGAGTGACGGTGGCGATGAAGATGGTAAAGAAAGAGTTCTATGGTGAGCGGCGATGGAGTCGATATAGAGTGGCGATGGCACTGATGGAGAGCAATAGTGATAAGAGCGAGATAGAGAGAAGAGAGATTAGACAAGAGAGCGTGATTACAATCTGATACACACACACACACACACATATATATACTTTTGTATATGTGAGCACATTACTTGGTGTCTAATAGTGTGGTGGCTTCTCTTTCTGTCACGTGACAAATTTTCCTATCCTAAAATAAAAAAATATTATTCAAAGACGTGAGCAAGATTTGAACCTAAGACCTTAAGTTTCATTAAGAACACTTTTACTATTTGGACAACATACATATTATTATATTAATTTTTTTATTATTTATTTTTATACTTACTTATCTGAATTGCACACGTATTGCGTATGCTACCCACCAGTATATGTGTGTGTGTGTGAGGGTGTTACAGTAAAAAAATAAATTTTAAAATATTAGAGGGTTTTGAAATGATCCATATAATTCTTATCATTTTAAAGAACAAGTTAGACACAGAGAAGTCTATCATCAAATCTTCATTCTTTTAACTTTTTTGGTTGAGTCCCAATTTTTTCATAAAATGAGGAGAGAGAAGCCCAATTTCACCACCAGCGCTTTGGTTTGGGCTAAAATCTTTATAACGACAAATACAAGTGGGCTGTGTGGCCCAATAAAAATGCAATGAGGCCCAACCTGATGAAAGAAGTCTAGTTGGATGGAGTAAAAATAAATAAATAAATAAACCTCTTTCCCAAACAGTTACAAAGGTGAATAAATTATAAAATAAAATAAAAATATATTTCTATTTGGATAAGTTTAATATAAGAATTAGAGTTATACAAATTTATTTTTGGGTAAACACCAATTGAGATGTTCATTTTATACTATAGTATAGATTGTAATGATAAGTAGTCCTGATATACAAATAGAACAATTATATAAAATCAATATAAATTATTTGATAACCTTTGATTTTATCATTTTAAAGCAAAAGACTCATTAAAGTAACTTATATTTTTCAAAAAATGTCACTATTATATAATTCTGGCTAAATTTTTTTCTATATGAATATCATTTTAATAAAAGATGGAGGGTTTGTGAAGTAAAAAAAAAAAGTTAAATAAGTTTTATAAATAATAAAAAGAAACGAAGTAGTCCTTCAAAAACTAGTTATGAAATAATGGTTGGAAAATTTTAATTGAAATCCGATTGGTATTAATAAAAAGAGAGACCCACACACTATATGAATCAAAACATAAATAACTTAGAAAGGTAATATGAAATAAATTTTTAATTATATATGTATAAATAAAATATTATTTTCACCTCTTACCTCATAATATTTAATTTGAAAATAATTAGAAAATCAAACATGAACTGAATTTATAACCGGGAAAATTGGTCTAGGGTCCCTCTCCCACTTTTCGTAAGGGAAGAGATCCAAAAAATTATTTTTTGATGTCTAAGGTCCTCCCATCTATCACAGAGAAATTCAGCCCCTTTCCTTTTGTCTACTCTCACTCGTCACCACGATCAAACACGCACAGAGAGAGAGAGAGCCATGTCGCCAGAAGATGTGTCGGTGGAGAGGCTTAGGGAGGTTCTCGCGGAGCTTGATCGACGGAGAGAAGCTCCACGACACAATCACAGTCACCGACGGACAAAGTTCTCAATCCATCTACAACCGAGATTGGGAAAATTTGCAAGGAATTGAATGTTTAGCTACACACAGATGCTACGTAGGTTTTGGGGAAGATTGCAATCTCTCTCTCTCTCTCTTTCTATATATATATATATATATATATCTTCATCCTCAATCTCCATCTTCCTCTATTAACTGGTTCATTCCATATCTTGTATAGTTCTTCATCAAGCTCAATTACTATATTTCCCATTTTGAAGAACTTTACCAGCAAATGCTTGCAAAGGCTTTATATTCATGATGTTTATCTGAAATATATATTTATGAATTAAAAAGGTTGACTGAAATATATATTCATGATTAGGAAATTTCAGATAAAAAGCAACGAAAAGTGCAGTGTATTGAATCAACTCCTACATCTACTCAATCTATTACATAGAACTTGGCCTGAACAATCTGTCATTAAATCATGAGAGAGAGAGAGAGAGAGAGAGAGAGCCAACCCATTTTCTTTGTAGAGAATTTCTGTCCAGAGAAATTCTCTGAGATTTTGGCCACTGTGTAAATTTTCTCTGAGAAATTCTCTGGGAGGTTTCTCTGGACAGAAAATTCTCTGGTCATATTTGCCACTTACCAAAGTTCTCTGGTGGTATGAAACTTTTAAAAAATTACATAATTTAAAGCACTTTTTGTCTATTGAATTGGTGGTTTGCTGTTGTTTTTTCTGGTTTTCTATGTACTAATGTCATGTATATTTGCTATAGGCAAGGGTGAGTGCTAGTGTTGTGGTCTATGCTCAACTTTCAAAGCTTGATGGGGTTCTGGGAAGGTTCCATGCCTTACATTGCTTGGAAATGTTTAGGGTGGCAAAATGGTTTTTCCACTGGTGTGTATTAATGTGTTTCATGAAATTTCATATTGAATGTTCTGAGCTATGATATTGTTGCAGAAAATGTGTCGGTGGAAGCATATGGAAGGGAGAGAAATTTGAAATTTCTCTGGAGAGTCCATGAAAGGCCAAGGAGGCCAGAGAAATTTTAAATTTCTCTGGAGAGGTAATTTTGTGGGAAGGCCAGTGAAGTCAGAGAAATTTGGAAATTTCTCTGGAGTGTTGAGTCCAGGAGGGCAGAGAAATTTACAGTGGGAGGTTTAGGGAAGGTCAACTGAGGCTTGAAAACGTTTCTGGAAAGTACTTGGCAGACTGCAACGAAGCTTCAACATCCAAATTGGGATCCAACTGTACCGAAGCTGCAAGGTTGTGGTCTGTTTTGGAGCTCACGCCCCAAGAATTGCTCAAATTTCTCTGGATTCAACCCAGAGAAATTTGAATTTTCTTTGGATTCAACCCAGAGAAAATTCAAATTTCTCTGGGTTCATTTTGACAACTCTAAATTGCCTCTTGTTGATCCAACTCTACCGAAGCTGCAAGGTTGTTGTCTATTATACATATAAAAATTAGGCTAGAGTGGCAATTTTTCTGATTACTCTCTCTCTTATGCTGTTGTTTGGTATATCTAACATGAAATTTTTGGTTTTTCAGGTGATGTTGAAGCTTCTTTGAGTTGGTGTCCCAGTGTTTTTTGAATTCATTGATCTTCTTTTCAATTGTTTGGGCTTGATTTTCTTGGCTGGTTTTGTTTTTTAATTTCTTCTTCATTCATCCGTGAATTAATAGTTGTAAATGCTACCGACACCGCCAATCTATAAATATAACTATCCTTTCTTGTTGCAGTACACAAAACATAAAGGTCAGAACGTTGAGTTCACAGGTTTCATTGAGTTTTCACAGGTTTGATGGTGTCTAAGATGAAAATATTGCACTGAAGAGAGGAAGAGAATTTCTCTGGATTGAATTTTCTCTGGTTGAATTTTCTCTGGATTGAATTTTCTCTGGTTGAATTTTCTCTGGACTGAAATTTCTCTGGACTGAAATTTCTCTGGATTGATGTTGAGGGATCTTAGATATCATGAAAATAGTTGATGTCCTTTATACTATAAAATCATAATATCAAGGACCTTAAAAAAAATACCCCTTTATAACCAAGCTTAAAAAGGCAATTGATTTGACCATGTGACTTTGTATTCACACCCAAATAAACAAAAGAGAAAGACTATGTAATGTAATGTAATATAATATAATATAATAATGTTAATACCTAAGTTCTAGCAACCAAATATATATAATTAAATTACCATTCAACAACCCTGCAACACATACAAATAGTTGAATGAGACTGTAGCACGTTAAAGCAGTAAAACTTTTTTATATACATATATATTTCAAATTTCTTTTTGAGTATAAAAATTACATGTTTAATTTTTGTTTTTATTTTATTTTATTTTTTCTGATTCTTTTAGAAGGATCTTAAAAAAAGAAAAAATTAATTTAAGATCCTTCCCCAACTTTTGATAGGAGGAGAGATCCACAATAATATGTTTTGATGGCTAAGGTCCCTTTACCTTATTTTAGGTTATAAAATACTTAATTTACCTTTCTTTATAACATAAGTTTGTTTGGATTTTGACAAGTTGAATATTGTATTGCTGACTTCACGGTAGAGATTTTGAAAATTGACTTCGCAGTGGAGATTTCATCGGAGATTTCGTAGGGATTTTACAAGTGTTGCAGTGGACTTGACGATAGAGATTGTTATGATTGTGTAGGTGTTACAATGTGTTGATCACGTAGGTTTTTCGGTGGAGTTGAATCAGGTATGTTTTCGATGGAGATTCCACATGGATTTTGATTTTTGTTTTAAATTTTATGTAAGGATTCTGATTTCATATTAGTTTTTCGAGTGTATTTTTACATGAGGTTTTTGTTTTCAGTTTTGATCAATTTAAAAGAGAGGCTAGCTCAGTGAAGTTGTTCATGATTTTTAGAGTTGATTTTTCATTCTCTATTATTGATCAATTTTAGAGAGAGGCCAGCTTGATAGAGTTGATTTTTATTTTTGGAATTCATTTTTCATTCTCTGTTTTTTGATCAATTTCAAAGAGTGTTGACAGTATAGTTGATTTTGATATTTGGAGTTCATTTTTCGTGCCCTGTTTTTCATCAGCATGCTGATCAATAATAAGTTTTGTTTTTTATTTTTTCAAACCAAAGAAATTTTTTTACACCAGAGAAATTTCATCCTCTGCACTTTTGTACTATAGTCCAGAGAAAATTATAAGTTTGTTATTATAATCCAACGAAAATCACAGAGAAAATTATAAGTTCATATGAACATATTATTAAAAATTTCTAATGCAGATAGAATCTGAAAAGGTGAATGTAAGTTCTTAAATTTTTCTGGACTTTTATTTGTACTTCAGAGAAAATTATAAGTTTGTTATTCACTTTTAGTTTGTAGTTCAGAGAAAATTATAAGTTTGTAGATAGTGAATATAAGTTTTTGTTTCTCTGAGTAAAAGTTATTTTTTGTGTTTTTTCTTTCAGTTTAGATGGACAGTGCTGTATTTTTTGTTATCTTGAAGGTGTATATAAGTTTGTAAATTTATCTGGATTTTGATATGAGTGCAATATTACAGAATGACGCAAAGAAAATTGTAAGCTTGTAGTTCAGTGAAAATCACAGAGAAACTTATAAAAGATGGAGGGTTTGTGAAGTAAAAAAAAAAAAGTTAAATAAGTTTTATAAATAATAAAAAGAAACGAAGTAGTCCTTCAAAAACTAGTTATGAAATAATGGTTGGAAAATTTTAATTGAAATCCGATTGGTATTAATAAAAAGAGAGACCCACACACTATATGAATCAAAACATAAATAACTTAGAAAGGTAATATGAAATAAATTTTTAATTATATATGTATAAATAAAATATTATTTTCACCTCTTACCTCATAATATTTAATTTGAAAATAATTAGAAAATCAAACATGAACTGAATTTATAACCAAGCTTAAAAAGGCAATTGATTTGACCATGTGACTTTGTATTCACACCCAAATAAACAAAAGAGAAAGACTATATAATGTAATGTAATATAATATAATATAATAATGTTAATACCTAAGTTCTAACCACCAAATATATATAATTAAATTACCATTCAACAACCCTGCGCCAAATACAAATAGTTGAATGAGACTGTAGCACGTTAAACCAGTTAAATTTTTTTATATACATATATATTTCAAATTTCTTTTTGAGTATAAAAATTACATGTTTTATTTTTTGTTTTTATTTTATTTTATTTTTTCCCGTTCTTTTAGAAGGATCTTAAAAAAAGAAAAAATTAATCTAAGATCCTTCCCCAACTTTTGATAGGAGGAGAGATCCACAATAATATGTTTTGATGGCTAAGGTCCCTTTACCTTATTTTAGGTTATAAAATACCTAATTTACCCTTCTTTATAACATAAGTTTGTTTGGATTTTGACAAATTGAATATTCTATTGCTGACTTCACGGTAGAGATTTTGAAAGCTGACTTCACGGTGGAGATTTCATCGGAGATTTCGTAGGGATTTTGCAAGTGTTGCAGTGGACTTGACGATAGAGATTGTTATGATCGTGTAGGTGTTACAGTGTGTTGATTACGTAGGTTTTTCGATGGAGTTGAATCAGGTATGTTTTCGATGGAGATTCCACATGGATTTTGATTTTTGTTTTAAATTTTATGTAAGGATTCTGATTTCATATTAGTTTTTCGAGTGTATTTTTGCATTAGATTTTTGTTTTCAGTTTTGATCAATTTAAAAGAGAGGCTAGCTCAGTGAAATTTTTCATGATTTTTAGAGTTGATTTTTCATTCTCTATTATTGATCAATTTTAGAGAGAGGCCAGCTTGATAAAGTTGATTTTTATTTTTGGAATTCATTTTTCATTCTCTGTTTTTTGATCAATTTCAAAGAGTGTTGACAGTATAGTTGATTTTGATATTTGGAGTTCATTTTTCGTGCTCTGTTTTTCATCAGCATACTGATCAATGATAAGTTTTGTTTTCTATTTTTTCAAACCAGAGAAATTTTTTTACACCAAAGAAATTTCATTCTCTGCACTTTTGTACTATAGTCTAGAGAAAATTATAAGTTTGTTATTATAATCCAACGAAAATCACAGAGAAAATTATAAGTTCATATGAACATATTATTAAAAGTTTCTAATGCAGATAGAATCTGAGAAGGTGAATGTAAGTTCTTAAATTTTTCTGGACTTTTATTTGTACTTCAGAGAAAATTATAAGTTTGTTATTCACTTTTAGTTTGTAGTTCAAAGAAAATTATAAGTTTGTAGATAGTGAATATAAGTTTTTGTGTCTCTGAGCAAAAGTTATTTTTTGTGTTTTTTCTTTCAGTTTAGATGGACAGTGCTGTATTTTTTGTTATCTTAAAGGTGTATATAAGTTTGTAAATTTATCTAGATTTTGATATGAGTGCAATATTGCAGAATGACGCAGAGAAAATTGTAAGCTTGTAGTTCAGTGAAAATCACAGAGAAACTTATAATTTCATAACAGATTTATGTGATTTTTGTCTATGATTATGTTTAATAGTTAGTAGTAAATTTCTCTGTGATTCTCTCTGGATTTATTAAGTTTTCTGTGATTTTGTTTTTGTTATCTCGAAGGTGAATATAAGTTTGTAAATGTCTTTGAACTTTTATTTGAGTCTAGAGAAAATTATAAGCTTATTATTATAATGCAGAGAAAATTATAATTATTAGAAATTTCTCTGGACTTTTATATTGTTCTTGTGAAGTATTTTTATGTTGAACAAATTATTTTTCTTGTTTTTTCTTTCAATTTCGATGGACAGTGCAGTATTGTTGCTGTGCAAATATGGGAATGATACTATTGTCATTAATGTTTCATGCGAATTGAATTTTGAGGAATTGGTTGGCATTTTGTGTAAAATATGGGAGAATTTGAAACCTAAGACGATGTGTATTTCATATTCTATTGTGGGCCATCTGAATTGTATGGTTCGAAATAATATTGATTTTTTTGAATATGTTGAGGGTTGTCTGTGTGCGTGGTGTTGATATAGTTGATATTTCAGTTACCAGGTGTAGTACTTCTGATCAAGAGGATGAAGTGAGATCTAATTGGGTAGATGTTGTATATGGTGCATGTAATAGGCTGGTGGATATTGAAAGAAATTCACTCTCTAAGTTTTGTTCTCACCAAGAAAATGTGTTATTATCAGCTGGTTGGCGAAATAATATTACGAGTGTTGGACAAAAGTTTGAGGGTGGTGTGGTTGAGTTCTGTATTGTTTTATGCAAGTATGCTATTGAGGTTGGTTTTCAGTTTACGTATGTTAAAAATGACAAGCTGAGGGTTACGGCAGAATGTACATATAAGGAATCAAAGGGATGTATGTGGCATGTATATGCTTCAGTTGAAAAAACAAATGGGTTCTTTTACATAAGAACTTTGAACAATGAACATACGCGTGATGTGGCGGTTCGTACTAGTAAACATGCTAGGATGACTTCCAACTTAGTTTCTAGGCTGATACTTGAAGAGGTAAGTGCAAAACCTTTAACTCGTCCGGTGAATGTTGTCAAAGAAATGAAAGACAAATATGGGGTCTCAATTAGTTATAACTGTGGTTGGTTAGGGGTTGAAAAAGAAAAATATAATACACATGGGGATTCTTGTTTGTTATTCGATCAATTATGATAGTATTTTGATGAGGTATTGAAGAACAATCCATGTAGTTGTTTTGAGTTAGATTTTGAAGATAACAAGCATTTTAAAAGAGTGTTTATGGCTTTTCATGCATGCATTGCTGGTTTCAAATATTGTCGGTCATTGGTGTTTCTTGATAGAACATTTTTGAAAGGACGATACAAAGAAGTTATGCTTGCTGCGACGAGGAAAGATGGGAATGAAGGTAATTGTAAATATACCTAATTTTATCTAAGTTTGTGAATTTTCTATACATGCAGGAATTGAGTGAATTTGATTTTTCTCTGACACTTTGAATTTTCTCTAGTTTTGGCCACTGTGTGAATTTTCTTTGGTTGTGGTCATTGTGTGAATTTTCTCTAAATGTTGTCATTGTGTGAATTTTATCTGTAGTTGGTTACTAAGTCTCTAGATATTGTCATTGTGTAAATTTTTTCTGTAATGGGTCACTAAGTCAATTTTCTCTGGATGTTGCCAATGTGTGAATTTTATCTATAGTTAGTCACTAAGTGAATTTTCTCTAGATATTGTCATTGTGTAAATTTTCTCCGTAGTTGGTTACTAAGTCAATTTTCTCTGGATGTTGCCAATGTGTGAATTTTCTCTGGAGTTGGTCACTAAGTAAATTTTCTCTGGAGGTTGCCATTGTGTGAATTTTCTCTGGATGTTGGCAGTGTCAAATTTCTCTGGTTGTTTATTATTCTAATTTTCTCTGTATGTGTATATCTAATATGCTTGTTCCTATTTGTTTTGTAGGTTTTTTTCCTATAGCTTTTGTTGCTGTTGATGCTAAGAATAAAGACAATTGGTGTTGGTTCCTTGAACATTTATGTGAAGTATTGAGAACGGAAAGGGTGATAAGTTTCATATCAGATTGACATTGTGGTATTGTAGAAGGAATTACTAGGTTTTTCCCTAATTGCTTTCATGGATTTTGTCTTGAACATCTAAAGAGAAATTTGAGAGATAAGTTGTCATGTAGAAACACAAATTTGGTTAGAGAGACGATTGTGTCCAAGTTTTCAGAATGTGCATATGCGCCAACAAATGCATCATTTCATTTCAAGTTAAATGAATTAAAAAGTGAGGGAGGAGACATTATGAGTGTTTTCTTGAGAAGTTTACCATATGAAAATTGGAGTGAAACATATTTTGAGGGGAAACGTTATGGTGAGATGTATTCAAATGTTGCTGAGTCATTCAATTCATGGATACGAGAAGCTCAGCACTTGCCAATAACAAATTTGATGGACATGATACGGTTGCAAATCATGAATATGAGGTCTGATAGGAGGCTACTCTCTAGTAAATGGAATAAAGTTCTCTGTCCACGTATGGATAGTGTATTGGAGAAGGCTTTCTTGAATGGGAGGACATGGAATGTGAGTTTATCATCTGATAATGTCTGTGAAATGCATTGTTTTCCTTCGGTTATGGTTGATCTTGGGTTGAGAACTTGTTCATGTCGAAAATGAGAAATAAATTGGTATCCAAGTCAACATGCTATTACTGTAATTTTAGGAGTGGAAAGAATTTGAATTCATTTGTTGAACCATTTTTTTATGCTGATATGTATCGTCAAGCATACTCATTTTCGATTGACCCAGTTCCACCTGTTGAAAAACCTGTGTGTAGTATTGATGATGCTATGATTTTACCTTCATTGAGTAAGAGACCAGCTGTGAGGCCAAAGAAGAACATAATTGCTTCTACTGGAGAGTTTAAAAGTGTGATTAAGTGTAGTCGTTGTGAGAGTATTGGTCGCCATAATAAGAGGACATGCAAGGAACCTTTGTTAAATAGTTGAGGATAATACATTTTATTGATTGAATAATACATTTGATGATTACTTTGTGTATTTTGTTTTGTGAAATGTATTTTTTGGACAATGTATATAATAATACCAGTCAAATTCATCCATAAAAATTTTCCAATAGCAGTGAAAATGTGCATTGTGTTTGTTGATACATACTATAGGCAGCGTGTTTATAATACCAGTCAAATTCATCCAGAGAAATTTGCCTATAGTAGCGAAAATTATCTGTGCATTGTGTTTTGAAGTTTCAAGTTCATCCAGAAAAATTTTCTAATAGCAGAGAAAATTACTATGTGCATTGTTTTTTGAATTTGATGATTGTTTTGTACCAACACAGTGCATTACAGATTGCATGATCATATAGGCACCCTCTTTGGTACGATGCGAGTTAAATTTCTCTGTGAATTTCTGGTAACTTCATACCAGTCAAATTCATCCATAGAAATTTGCCAATAGAAAAGAAATTTACTATGAGCATTGTGTTTGTTGAAATGTGCATTGTGCTTTATGAGGTCCAATTCATCCAGAGAAATTTGCTAATAGCATTGAAAATTATAGTGTGCATTGTGTTTGTTGAAACATACTATGGGCAGTGTGTTTATAATACCAGTCAATTTCATCCAGAGAAATTTGCCACTAGCAAAGAAAATTATCTGTGCATTGTGTTTTGAAGCTTCAAATTCATCTAGTGAAATTTGCCAATAGTAGAGAAAATTACTGTACGCTTTGTGTTTTTTGAATTTGATGATTGTTTTATACCAACACATAGCTTTACAGATTACATGATCATATAGGCATCCCTTTGGCACGATACGAGTTGAATTTCTCTGTGAATTCTAGTAACATCATACCAAAGAAATTTCTGCAGACAATTTTTTCTGTGTGGATTGTGTTGACAATCACAATAAAAAAAAAATATTTAACCATTGATAGCTATGAAATTTACATTAGTCAAAAATAGATATATACATACATGTCAAACGTCATCATTCCTTTAATGTATGAAAAAACAAATTGAATGGTTTATCCTAATTACATTGTGCACATTGTCTTCCTTTCACTAGTGTGCTTTCACTATTATACTTTTGGTTCTTCTTCTGGTGGTATTTGAATTGGCTCTGTCCATGATCGGCCAACTTCGATCACAAATCTCTCTATGATTTCTGACCTCATCAACCTTACGTCTTATGTGGACAGTTTTGAGCTGATAGCTTCATGGTTGCTATATTGTCTTATTATGTAGCATACAAAAAGGCCACAATCCACACTGCATACAAATTATAGGTATAGTTAGTTTTAAGAAACATTCAAATTAGATTATCTTATTTATAGATGTTGTATGAAACTTACGAATCACTGTCTTATTGTGGAGCATTGTTGACATATTCAAAGTCGTAATTTGTGTTTTGTGAGTCTATCAATTTGAAAGAGGGTTGTGATTGTGCCTCTCTTTCAAGGCAAGCTTTCAAAAAATTCACTATGGGTCCGTTTGGTAATGTTTGCGTTTTCAGTTTATATTTACAAAAATTTTATAAACTGGTTTTTGTTTATTTTTAGAAAAATATAAACTACAAACGCGCTTGGTAATTGACAAAATGTTTAAAAAAATTTAAAAATATAAAAAGAGTGAGAAATGGCAAGTGGTGACAAGTGGTAGCGGAAGACGATGGTGGAAAGTGGTGATGGTGGGTGGGTGGTGGTGGTGGTGGTGGTGGGTGGGTGGGTGACGGTGGCGGGTGGTGGGTGGTAGCGAGTAGGTGGTGGTGGCGGTGGCGGGTGGCTGGTGGTGGCGGCAGGTGGGTGGCGAATGACGGGTGGTGGTGTGTGGTGGCGGGTGGTGGTGGTGGCGGGCGGGTGGGTGGGTGGGTGATGGTGGCGGGTGGTAGCGAGTAGGTGGTGGTGGTGGCGGGTGGTGGGTGGTGGTGGCAAGTGGATGGTGGATGGCGGGTGGTGGTGGGTGGTGATAGTGGGTGGGTGACGGTGGCGGGTGGTGGGTGGTAGTGAGTGGGTGGTGGTGGTGGTAGCGGGTGGTGGTATCAGGTGGTTGGCGGATGGCGGGTGGTGGCGAGTAGTGTTGGTGGTGGGTGGGTGGGTGACGATGGCGGGTGGTGGGTGGTAGCGAGTGGGTGGTGGTGGTGGGTGTTGGTGGTAGTGGGTGGTGGTGGTAGGTGGGTGGCGGATGAGTGGTGGGTAATGGTGATAGTGGTGGTGGTGGTGGTGGTGGTGGTGGGTGGTGGTGGCGGGTGGGTGGCAAGTGGTTGGTTGTGGCTAGTGGTGGATGGTGGTGGCAGATGGGTAGTGAGTGGTGGTGGCAGATGGGTAGTGAGTGGTGGTGGCGGGTGGTGGATGGTAGTGGCTGATGGGTGGTGAGTGGTGGTGGCGGGCGGTGGATGGTAGTGGCGGGTGGCGGGTGGCGGGTGGTGGTGGCAGGTGGTAGTGGGGGGTGGGTGGTGGTGGCGGAAGACGGTGATGGAAAATGGTGGCGGGTGGTGGCTATTGTTGGGTGGTAAAAAAAAAAAAAACTCAAAACTCAAAACGGAAACACATTTTTTGAGTTTACACTTTTTGGCCAAATTTATAAATTAAGACCACTAATTTATAAATCAAAAATTTACCAAACAAATTTTTATTTGAGTTTTTTTAATTTTTGTAAATATAAACAGAAAACTGAAAACGTAAGTGTTACCAAACGGCATCTATATAATCTTGCAGCAAAAAAATAATTTTTAAATAATAGAAAAATTTACAGACAAATTAATGGAATTCTATAAAAATTATCATCACATAAACATTATCATGGATTAGAGAAATTTGCACTCGTTACCAATTGTTTTACATCTTTGATATATTTGTCTTGTGCATCATCCCTCCTTGGCCTTAGTGAGTTATAGAACCTCCATAAATTGTCTTGTTTGTCCAAGACTAGCAAGGTCCAGTGATTTCTATATATTGACTTCTCATTACCCCCAGTATTTATTGGGAAATGAAGGAACTTAGTTCCTCCACACTGTTTCAAGATGCTTGTCAAATAATGAGACTCAAAAAGTTTGATTTTTCGTCATCTCGATGAAGTTCTGCAGTTAGAGAAAATCAAAAAATGGTTATGTTATGAGAAAGTTGAAATGACAGGAATTTCAGAAATATACACACAGAGAAATTTTAAATGCACATAACTAGCCAGAGAAAATTAGGGTAATGACACAACTGGCTTCAAGAAGTATCTTAACAAGAGAAAGTCGTAAGTAAATTCTAGAGAAAATCAAATAAAAGGGTAGTAATATACTAAGCTCATGCATGTGAAAAAAAATGAAGTTAGTTGTTGTCTTTTTCTCCCTGGTCAGCAAATAGGATCTCTCCATAGCCATTAATGACCTGAAAAATATCATTTATAATTGTAACATTGGTTTATAAAGGCTGATGGAACATTGTAGAGAAATTTTGATGAAAGACTTACATTATTGGCAATTTCTTTTTCCTTTATTAGGTTTCCAATATTTTCGAAGGTAATGAGATTCAACTCACTTGTCTAGATTAAAGCCCTACAAGATGACAAAGAAGGGATTTAATAGTTGTTAAGGCAATATAAACTAGTATATTGTTGTTTGTTATCTTCTATTTTATTTGTTGTACTTACTCGAGTCCAGACACATTTAATATGTGTTGCAAGATATCTTTTACATGTTCTTTTATCAATTTTGAAACCGATAGAGTTTGTGGAAAAACCTAAGATGTTTTTATACTTGTTGGTTGAGGCAAGACGTACGCATCGGCATCAAGTACTTCTTTGTCTTTGGTGGTTTGCTTTGCAGCTTGCTTTGAACCTCTAGCCACCTTCGCAACTTTGAGATATTAAAATTCTGGATCATGCTGTTTTTCTTTTCTTTCTTTTGCCTTTAAATTATTTATCATTGATATAGGATCTTTTTTCACTATAGACAGTGAAAATATTAGTAAAAGTGAAATTTCTCTGAAGTAACAGATGATATTTCAATATGTAAATTTATTTGATTCAATATTTTCCAGTTACCATAGACTTTTGTTTTTGTTTTGGTTGTTCTTTGTGTGCTACTTGTTCTTGCTGGGCTGTTGGTTGTTGTTCCAATTCTATTCCAACTATACACAGTGAAAATCAAACAAGCCCCAAAAATCAAATAAGCAAATAGACAGAGAAAATCAAATAAGCAAAAGAAATCAATAGAAATAAGCAGCAGAAACTAATGTGGTCAGAGAAATTTAACTTCCAGAGAAAATTACCATTGACAGATAAAATTATAATAAATAGAAATTTCTCTGAGTTATGTTGACACACGGACATAACTTTTTGTGGCTCAAGATTTTCACTGACCTTGTGGTTGAACTTGTGTTGGTGTTCGGTAAGGTTGTGTTGCTAGTTGGACAGATAGTTCTTGAACCTCCAACATTCTTAGTTTCATTTGGTTTGTGTTGTCTCTTTCTTGAAGTTATGAGTTATGTGATGTTAAAGTTCTTATTGCAATCTCCTTTTCTTCAAGTAATTCATTCCAATTTTTCTCTTCTTCTATTTTGGATTTAGAAAGTGCCTTTAGTCTTTGATGTAGATTAGCAATTTGAGCATCCTTTGATTCCTCAGATTCTTGAGGTTGATGCATTGTTGAGCCACAAATGCTATCATGATGTTGGTTCATCAGCTCATTATGTTCTTCTTCATTACTCTTCTCATTGTTTTTTTCTTGTTCTTTAGATTGAGTGCCTTTATCTTCTTCTTCATTGTCTTATTCTTTCTGTTCATTTTCTTCTTTGTTTTCTACTTCTATTTCTTCATTTTCTTCTCTAGTTGCCGCTTCTCCACTGCTTGCTTGATCTTCTTCTCCATTGTTGGCTTCTTGTTCTTCTATGTTGCCTTCTCCTTCTTCAGATGAATCTTCTAATGTCTCCTTGAATTTGACAATTGCCTTTTTGATTCTTTCTTCTTTTTTTTACCAAGACAAAACTCGTCTGATGGATTTTTAACTAGCTCCTTGTTATCTATCTATAATAGGAGGCTCTTTTATTAAAGAAATGTTACAAAGGAGAAACAATGTTAATTAAAGAAATAAGGCACATAAGTTATGGGCTAGAGAAAATTGCACATAAGGAGAAACAATTTTATGGGCCAGAGAAAATTATGAAACAACCAACATAATTCAGATATCAGAGAAAATCAATCAGGGCATATAAGTTAATGTGTTACAATTGTGGTCAGAGAAATTTGGATTGTAGAGAAAATTGGTTACAATGACAAAAATAAACTAATGGTAATCAAACAAAAAACATAAATTGATAGTTCAGAGAAAATTGATCTTAATCAATCAAGGCACAAGAAGGGAAGCAAACCAGTGGTTAAAGAAATTTTAGAATTTCACTAAGATTTCAGTGGTAACAGAAATCTAACCTGTCGAGGTGCAAGAGAGTGGACTGGTGTCTTTTGCAGCTGTTTGGTCAAGCTTTGCAGGTTTCACTTGGCACATCTTGGGAAGTCAGTTGTGTTACTGTCTTCTGAGTCAATAATATTTGCATGTTCACATAGCCAATACTGTGATGGAAATTAAAGTAATTAAATTTTGCTAAACACACAAATTGCAAGTATGATAACTGCAAATTTGAATGGAAATTATACTTACCAGCAATGCAATGACACACCCCATAACTTTTTCTGGAGTTTTGTTCAATGCTATGATAGAATCAATCAATGTTGATGTGATTGTTTCTGGCCAATTATAATGTTTCATTGATTCAAGAGGTTCTACATATTTTATAAAAACTCACCCTATTGAATTCCCACTTGTTGCAAAAAAATAAAGTGAGACACAAGTACAATGAAACAATGATTGTTACATCTTTGAAATCAATTGGTTGCTTGCCTTTCATTGCTTTGACTAAGGAATTTTTAAGAACAGGATCAGTGAGCCTTGTGTCCTTTGGGAATCTTCTCCTTAGGAATGTAGATTTTGACTTTTTAGAGTATCTTAATGACATGACTCTTTTACCTCCTTGCAAACCAAAAATCAAGGTCATGTCATTGGTTGTGAAGGTCAAGTTCTTTTTACCAACTGTGAATGCTTTTGTTTTTTCATTGTAACGTTGGATTATTGCAACTATATCATCATCATCAGATTTCCTAGATTTCCTTGTATCCATCATTCCAGTGGTTAGAGCTTGGATCAAATACCAGAATGGGGTCTTTTGAAGCTCTACAAGTTAGTTTGAATTGAATATAAGTTTTTGAAAAAAGGAGACAACAGATGAAAGGTTGGATCGGTATTGAATGCTGTAATGAGCTCTCTTTCTTTGGAGTTTAACAGGTTTTTTTCCCATTGAGCTTGAGTCTTTTGAAGTTGGGGTATTCATCTTGATGCTAGTTGCTTCATCACCTTGGACTTGTGTGTTTTGGCAAGAAGTTTGTGGTGTTTTGCTGCTTTTTGATCTTAGATCATAAGAAGATTGAGAGAGTTTCTGTTTCTTGCTCGGTGTTTCATGTGTTTTGTTACTTTTACGTTTTGTCATTTCTAGACAATGATGAAAACATAAAGATGTCAACATTAAATCCTATAGAAAATTGAACATGCCAGAGAAAATTAGACATGTCAGAGAAAATTACACATAAGGGAGAAAACTAAGGTGGTTAGGAAAAATTATAAATGTCAGAGAAAATTAGACACTAAAAATTAAATATCAGAGTACTAATTGTTTTCCCGTGGAATACATCTAGCCATAGGAAATTTCCATTCCTAGAGAAAATCAACAAAGCAACATAAATATGCCAGAGAAATTTTCAATAATTGTTAAAATTACATATAGAAGTAAAATATAGCCAGAGAAAATTCAAAAAAGAAACATATATCTAACAAGCACAGAAAATGAATGACAGAGAAAAGTAAACATAGCAAGCCAAAGAAAATTTCTATTCGACAATTAGCAAGATAAAATAAACAAACTAACGAAAACATGCCACTGAAAATTACACAACATTGAAACCAAGAATTGAACAAAATAAGCATATCAGAGAAAATTACACATTCCAAAGAAAATTTCCAGTCCATAGTATTAAAATGCCAGAGAAATTTACATACACAATTAGAGAAAATTAAACATGATAGACAATGGAGAAAAGTGATGTGGCTAGAGAAAATTATAAATGCCAGAGAAACTTAGACACATACAAAAGAGTAATAGACATTCTAGAGAAAAATACAAATTCTAGAGAAATTTACAAAGCAGAGAAATTCATAGACAAAATCACAGAAACATGTTCAAGAATAAGATCAAAACACAGAGAAATAACTTTTTTTTCAAAATAAACATGCTAGAGAAAATTCAAAGAAGAAACATACATCAAGCAAAAATCAAAGAAACTCAAATGCCAAAGAAATTTATAAATAAAATCACACAAACATGTTAAAGAATAAATTCAAAACACAGAGAAACAACTTTTTTCAAATTCATATAGCTTTTTATTGCGAAATTGAAACCCTAATTAATGGAAGGTTAATATAAAATGCAATTAACTGTATTTTCAGAGAAAATCTAGTTGGATTGTAGAAAAACTTACCAGAGTTAGGATGAAACTATAATTACGAACTGATATTCCCTGAGATGAAGATATGATGTGACGAAGATGAACTGAGATGACGATGAACAGTGAAAACGGGGTCAGAGAAATTTGTAAGGAAGGAATGTAAATGATTGTTGCAGAAGATAATAAAACTCTAATGTCGATGGTGTAGATGATATTGAAATCCTAAATCTGTTGTTCTCTTGCTCGTGAAGATGGTTGGATGCTTGGAGTAGAACTCAGTCGTCGGAATCCAGTTTCGTTTCTGTGTTAATTTGTGAAGGGTATTTTGGTCCATGAAACAATTAAAAATGCGCACCATATAGTTCAGGGACCTGATGCATCACCCTTTTTTTGATGTCCTTTATCCTCTAGATTACTATTATTAGGGATCTTAAAAAAAAAAATTCCCTAAAAAAAAACACAAATGTAAGAAATAAAAATAGCTTTTTTTTGTTGTTGTTGGTTGTAGTGAATTTTTTTTTTTTTCTGTAAGAATTATATTTAAGTAGGAACAATTCATAGTATGAAACTGCAATTATTTTAAGTTAATTTAAATTAAGTTATTTTGTAAAAAATAAAAATAAAAATTGCTAAAACAAGTAATTCTCAACCAGCTTTTATAATGATAGAGAAAAAACTATGGTACACAACACACCCTTTCAAAGGGTGTATATCATATCACTTGTTACATATTTTTGTAATAAATGATATATATTTTTGTGATAAATGTTATGTATTTTTTCTAATAGAAGTTATGATAATTTGTGATTTAAAAATAAAATTTCACATTTTGTAATAGTTTTACACATTTTTGTAGTAATTTTTTATCCAAGTATTGTCTAACTACAAAATTGTAACAATACCATAAACTACCTAACATTACCACAAAAATGCTTAATTTAATTTATCAACCACAAATTGATAACTCCTACCAAAAAAATATTTACAATAAAATAAGTAACATACACCATAAAAATACCTAATATGGTACATGAGAGGGTAATTTTTGGAGAAAATTGGGCCGAGCTGCGAGATGGACTTTGTGGCCCAAAGTATGAGGACTCAATAAAAGGCCGTAATGTTACTCCGGCCCAAGGAGGGATAAAGGGAATTCGGCCCAAGATGATGTAAAGTTACTCCGGTCCGGGGTAGCTTGGAGTAGGTCCGGTCGCGGATTTAGTCCGGTCGGGATGTCCCCTGAATAGGTCGGCCTGACAGTGCCTTTGAGTTAGACCGACCTAGGAGTTATACCGGTCACAATTGGTTAAAGTTTATTCCAACCATGCCACGGGTTGAACAAGAGAGAACCGATATAAGAAAGGGTAAAAGCAAAACCGAACTAAAGGAGTTCGGCCTAAGCAGTGGCTCTGCATAGCCAAGCTTATTTCGGTCAGATAGTAGTTCGGCCAGAGTAAAAACCATCCCACTTGGTTTAAGCAGTGGAGGAGGGTGTAAAAGGATAAGCATTATCCTTTGGGAGTATGAATCCTAGGAGGACTCTGCATGGAGGAGTACAAGTCCTACTAGGATTGTGCCACTCGAAACTTATAAAAGCTCACAAACATCACCTTGGAGGAGGTAACAGAATACAACATAATTTTGCTTTCTGAGAACATTGAGCTTTGTCTATTTGTCAAGTTTTCTGACTTAGGCATCGGAGAGGTTTCCGGCACACACCCGCCGGCTAGCTCACATTTGTGTTTTCAGGTGATAAAGCGACGTCGTACGGAGGAGCGTGGACTTGGTCAACAGGATTATACGAGAAGGCGTATTTCTTTCCCGTACAATTGGCGCCGTCTGTGGGAAGAACAGACAAGAACAAAAACCTCTTGACTAAGCTTCTCCTTTTCTCAATCAATGGCACACATTGAGGAACTACTGCAGTCCGCCGTCGACGGGCTAACTCCAGATGGGGGCGCAAGACGTGAAGGATTGCCCTCTGTCCCTCCCATGGCGGACTTGGAACCCCAACAACATAACTCCAGACGGGGTGGCAGGGGAAGGAGGAATAACAGCCCTCGTTACTCTCAAAGTCCTGATAGGCAAAGGAGGAGGATTAATCCCCAAGCTCTGGAAGAACGCGTGAAAGAGCAGGATGAATTAATAAGAAAGATGGTGGTGGACATGGAGGCCTTGAAACGCCAGATGAAGAAAAAAGAAGTGGCGACAGGAGAGGGGCGCAAACACAAGACGCCCCCTCGCCACTCAGAAAGTCATAGGAATACTACACCCTCCCAAGGAGAGAGCAGAAGCCTCAGGACAGGCGACACTCATTCCTTATCTTCCAGGACTCATCACTCCAGGTCTGAAAGGACGAGATCCGAAAGATCATACACTGAAGGAATCACGTATTGGCCTTCGCACTCACACCAAACCAGATCTAGACAGGCAGAACTGCCCAAGTCATCCGACTTACGAACCGTGCTCGAAGAAAAAGCACGATGCAAGGAGGATGCCAGGGCACGCGATCCACACAGAGTTTCTGCCTTACAGCGGTTGGCTCCTCGGACGCATGGAAGCGTCGAGGTTGGAATGCCAATACCGCGCCCAGCATACGAACCAACGGACAAAGCCTTAGCAAGACTACAGACTTCGCCGTTTGTTCCAGCAATTGAAAACGCACCCCTACCATCAGGCTTCCTTCAGCCGAAATTCACCACATATGAAGGGAAGACGGACCCGTATTCACACTTAAGCCACTTTCGCCAGGTCATGGCCGTGTACAGACGAAACGAGGCCTTAATGTGCATACTCTTCCCATCAAGCCTTGGCGACCTAGGCTTGACTTGGTTCGAGAAACTCCCAGAGGGCAGCATAGCCTCCTGGGCTCAATTGGCAGAAGCGTTCGTAACAAGGTTCCGAACAAACACAAAAACACCGGTGGAGATCGACCAGCTACTCTCCATCGACATGGGGGATAAAGAGACCCTTAGATCATACAACAGTCGCTACTGGGAAATATTCAATCAGATTGGGGATTGTCCCACCAATCTCGCCATTGCCCAGTATAAAAGAGGCCTTCCAATCGGGAACAGACTAAGGGACTCAATCACCATGACACCACCCCTAACCATGGAAGCCCTGATGGAGAGAGTGCATCAGCACATCAGGGTAGAAGAGGATGACGCACGCGCCAAAGCAAAATCTAGTGCGACCGCAGTACCGGAAAAGAAAACCTCAGCAAAGGTTAATACAGTAGATCGGCAGAATAGAAACGGACGTGGCAGACGGGATAACGGAGAAGACCCAGACAAAAGGTGGTTAAGGATCCGCACTGCCATAACAACAGTGTTCAAAAAGCCGATATATCGGATTCTAAGCGAAATAAAAGATGAGCCTTTCGTCAAGTGGCCAGCCAAGCTAGGAGAGGCTCAAAAAGATTATGACGACAGATCACGGTGCACCTTCCACAAAGAAAAAGGTCACCGAACTGAGAATTGCACACCGTTGAGACAACACCTGGAAGAGTTGGTGGCGGCTGGTCACTTGGATAAATACATTGAGGGAGGAACGCAGCCAGCCGCCCAGAATCATAATAACCCCAATGGAATGTCGATGGACGCTCCTCCCCAAGGAATCATCAATGTAATACATGGAGTCTATGAACCCGAGCGTGTATGTGAGCTCAAGGGTTCAATCAAAAAGGCTGAGCATTTTAGAGAAGTACAAAGTGCCCAACCTGCCATTAAGAAGGGGAAGACAGAGGCAACAAACGTCATGTCCTTTTCGGATAAAGACTTGGATCGAATATACTGCCCCCACAATGATGCCTTGGTCGTCACTCTCCGAGTCAAGGATTTTGACGTCAAGCGGATTCTGATTGACCAGGGTAGTTCATGTGAGATCATGTACTACGAAACATTCAAACAGTTGAAGCTACAAGACAAAGACTTGGCACCTGCCGTATCTCCCCTGATTGGATTCAATTCCATGCCAGAGTGGCCCGTCGGCAAGATAATTCTTCCAGTCAGAGTAGGAAGCGTAACAAAACAAGTGGAGTTCTGGGTATTGAAGGTCCCCTCCACCTACAACATCATCCTAGGCAGAACATGGCTACACGCAATGCGGTCGGTAGCGTCATCTTACCACCAAGTAATGAGGTTCCCCAGCGACACTGGTATAATTGAAGAAGTCTATGGGGATCAGATCATGTCGAAACAATGCTTCGCCACAGTGAATGGTAGCCGCGCTGCCAAAGGATACGTTCATTCGGTGGAAGAGCCTGAAAGTAGTGAGCTATTCGCCGAAGTTGGCAAAGCGGCAGATCAGAAAGCAGTGGAGGAGTTGGTAGAAGTAAAAATAGATGAAAAGAACCCGGATAAGTTCTTTTTGCTCGGTTCGTCGTTGTCCAGCACTGAGAGATTAGAGGTCTTGGAATTCTTGACGTCTAATATTGAAGTGTTCGCCTGGACGCCCTACGACATTCCAGGCATTGATCCAGACTTCATCTGTCACCAACTCAATGTCCACCCATCATCCAGACCAGTCATTCAGTGCACTCGCAGATCGGCACTTCACCATGCCGAAATAGTGGCAGAAGAAGTTGGTAACCTGCTGGAGGCAGGAGCAATTAGAGAGGTACACTACCCAAAATAGATCTCCAACACGGTCGTAGTACCAAAAAAGAATGGCAAATGGCGTGTCTGCGTCGATTACAAAACAGTCAACAAGGCGTGCCCAAAAGATAGCTTTCCCCTACCAAGGATAGATCAACTGGTAGATCTAACGGCGGGGCACAATCGACTTAGCTTCCTAGATGCATACAGAGGCTACCACCAAATCGCCATGCATGAACCAGACCAGGAGGTCACATCCTTTACAACACCAAGGGGGCTATATTGCTACAAGGTCATGCCCTTTGGCCTAAAGAACGCTGGGGCGACATTCCAACGGATGGTCACCAAGATGTTTAAACCATTGTTAGGCAGAATAATGGAGGCTTACATCGACGACATGGTGGTCAAAAGCAAGGATGAGAATGACCATCTCAAAGACTTGGGAGAAATGTTTGAAATCTTAAAAAAGCACAAGTTGCGCCTCAATGCGTCCAAGTGCGCCTTCGGAGTGGGATCTGGCAAATTCTTGGGGTTTTTGGTGACCAACCGAGGTATAGAAGCAGACCCCTCTCAGATCAAAGCGATTGTAACAACCCTCACCACTGATTACCGATAAACATTGGTTACCGATAACTGACTTGATTATGACTGATAACTGGACTGATCATGACTGATAAATGAATTGATTAAAGTACTGAAATGACTGACTGAAATTGGAAACCGAATTGATTGAGTATATGTATGTTAATTGTAATCTATCTGTTTGATTGATTACTTTATCTGTTCATGCTTATATGTTTAAACTGCTAATTGAAGGCCTTATCGGCGGCCGAATTGGAAATTGATTAGTGTTTTATGATCCTCATAATTAATGGGATTTTATGGTGTATTTATCTGAAAACTGTCTAGGTATGATTAAATTAGATTAAATAAGCTAATTAAGGAGTTTGGTTTATTTACCATATTGCCACCCTTAGTGGCCCACTACCTAGTGATGCTAGAGCCTTGCATACTTGACTCAAAACGTTTCCATCAGCCATTTCTCCTTGAGCTTAGCCGACCAAGAGAGGGAGAGAGTGAGAGAACTTGTCTTCCATCTTGGGTTTGCTTGCTAATTGAAGAACTTGAAGTGTAGATTGCTTAATTGAACCTCTAGACTTGCATTCAAGGAATCTAGGTATGAATTTCATCTTTTGATTTTGTCTTTAAGTTGATTCATGCATGGTTCATGTTAATTTGTAGAGCTAAGTCATGAATTGGTTCATTAATGGTGGATTGAAGCTCATTTCTTGCATGCATGTTAGTGTTGTTGGAGTTTGAGTTGAATTCATGGTAAAATAGTGCATGCATGTTCATAATTAGGCTTGAGTCCACGAATCCATCATGTTCTTGAAGAAAAGAGTCCAGCTAAACAAGCTTTGAAGGTTGAATTTGGTTTGAATCCATGCATGTTTGCATGTTCTTCATATTCTTGAAAATGGGTTTGAATATGGTTTTAATTGACTCACCTTTGGGGCTTGAATTCGTAAATTGAGCTTTGAAACTTGTTATACATTGAATTTAGTTATGTTTTCCAGAATTTGGGCCCAAGAGGTCGAGTTTGGAGTGGTAGAATGCTTGGTTTGAGCTTGGGAGGCAGATCTGGAAATTCCAGATTTGGCTTCCTCGCTCGAGCGAAGGATTCCCCGCTCGAGCGAGCACCTTTGTCCAGGGCTCCGCTCGAGCGACCATCGAGCGACCATCGCGCGCAAAATCACAGCATCCAGTATTTTTACTGTTTTGCAGACCGCTCGAGCGAAGGATTCCTCGCTCGAGCGAAGCCTTTGATTTTGGACTTCCGCTCGAGCGAAGAAAGTCTCGCTCGAGCGAGGCTCCTATTTTCAGCAAAGTTTGCAAAATGTTTTCTAAGTGTATTTTTGCATCCTCATCCCATCCTAGGCATTCTTAGGCCTAGTTTAAGACATCTTGATGAGGGTATCGTTGTAGAACACACCAAGGCAAATTAGGGATTAAGTCATGATATTTCCCAACTGTGTAGCTTAGTGTGTATTCAACCTCTGAACTGTGTAGGGTTGGCGACTGGGGAGACACGCTCTAGCATACTGTAGCCCAGAACTCTGTGAGTAACAATTGTGTAAAGATATGTTCAACTGATATCTTTTGAATACTGAACTGAACTGTTTACTGAACTGGTATTACTGAATGAATGTATGTCCTTTATTTCTGAACTGTACTGTGGCATCCTTAGTACCTACTGTTTACTGTTACTGTTACTGTTACAGAGATCTCTGTCGGTTCCCTCGTGGAGCCACTACTGTTTACTGACTGATGGCCATCATTACTGTTCGGTCTTTTAAGACCTACTGTTACTGTTATGCTAATGGATGTACCACATATGACCGTTTACTGTACTGAACAACTGAAATACTGATTGAATTGAACTGTTTTCATTACCGTAAGGACATTCATTCTAAACCTCTTTACGCTTTATATTATTCACTGGGCTTTAGCTCACTGCTCATATATATATGTAGGTGTACAGGCACCAGATCGGAGCTAGGAGCTTCAGGGTAACTCCAGTTTTGTCAAGCCAGCCTTTGTGCCTCACTGCGAGGTTCCGAGTTGCCATGCTATGGCTTGGGGGTGTTTTGTTTGTTTTCCCCCGCCTGCCTTCATACTGTCTAGCTGTTCTATATAGACTGAATGTTTACCGTACTGTTATCAAGGGATTAGGTCCCTGTACTATGTGACTGTAAATTCTGTATAGACTGTACTGTTTGTGTATGTATGAATGCATGAAAAATATTTTTGGCATACAGACTGTCACAGCTCATTGGACATTGTTTAATTACTGTATTGGCTTCCGCCAGGCCCTGTACTCTGTTTTACTGTATTACTGTTAAGCAGGCCTTCGGTAATCTCGGATTACTGGCCGGTTACGGTGCTAAACCCATAGGGCCGGGTTCGGGTCGTGACAGAGTGGTATCAGAGCGATACTTACCACGAGTTATACCGCACACACGTGTCCAAATAAGCTATAGGGTGTCCTAGAAAAGTGATTAGGGCATCTCATGAGCATGATAAGTGTGTGGTTATGTTATGACTGAATACATACTAATGTGGTAAACTGTTAAACAAATGACTGCTTATGTTTAAACTGTTATAACTGCTTATAGTGAAATGGACAATGCAAATGAACCTGAGTCCTCATCTACTGAGGCAAGAATGGAAAGAATGGAAAGAATGATGGAACTGATAACTGCTAGACTTGAGCAACAGAACCAACAGCCTCCTCCTCCTCCGGTACAACCGGAACCTAATGTGAATGTGAATGATGGGGATATAATTGCTCTGACCCAGAAGTTCAGCAAAATGAAACCGCCATCCTTTCAGGGAGGCCTTGAACCGTTAAAAGCTGAAGCTTGGGTTCTGGAAACAGAAAAATTATTTGAAGTGTTCCCATGTTCAGAAGCGAATAAAGTACTGTTAGCTACCTTCACCCTACAAGAAGAGGCTAGAAGGTGGTGGATGTTGATCCGTGACACAAATACTGTTATGACTTGGGCTCATTTCAAGGAGTCCTTCTTTGAAAAGTACTTCCCACAATGTGTCAGGGATAGGAAAGTAACTGAGTTTGAACAACTGAAACAGGGCACCACGTCGGTTGCCGAATACGAAACAAAATTTACTGAACTTGCCCGTTATGCACCGCACATGGTGGATACTGAGTATAAGAAGGCCAGGAAATTCGAAGGTGGCCTTAATGTTGCAATCCTTGATCGAATAAATGTCTTGAAACTACCGACTTTTGTGGGTGTTCTCGACTGGGCATTGATGGCCGAGTCGAACATTGCAGCAGTGAAACAATCTGAAACACCAACAACTGAATGGCATGGTAAAAGGAAGGGTTTCAAATTCAAGAAAGGCAAGCATAACCCAGCCAACAAGAAACAGAATACGGGGTCGACAACTAGCCCCAGTCAAGGGAGTGGGTTCGTACCACCCTGTCCTGAGTGTGGCAAGAAGCACAAGGGGGTCTGCTACAGAATCTCTGGAGCCTGTTACAGGTGTGGCAAGGTGGGCCACATGGTTAAAGACTGCCCCTCTGCTCCACAAGCCAGTAGTAAAGCTGCACCAAGCGCAGCAGCATCAACTGTAGCACCAAAGCCTAACCCCAGAGCTACCGGGAAAGAGCCCATGAGGCAGGGCCGAGTGTTCGCCCTAGTACCGGGAGACGTGCAAAATACTGAGACCGTTGTGTCAGGTATCCTCTCTATCTGTACGCAAAATGCATATGTATTGATTGATTCGGGGTCTACACATTCTTATGTATCGCATGCTTTCTCACGGAAATTGAATAGACCCTTAGAACCTATGAACTATCTGCTAGCCGTATCATCACCCGTAGGAGGGTCCATGACATGTGCTTATATGTACCCCGCATGTGAACTTATTGTTGGGGATATGCATCTGTTTATTGATTTACTGCCATTGAACATTGATCATTTTGACGTAATATTGGGGATGGATTGGTTACAAAAATATCATGCCACTATTGACTGTGTGACCAAGCAAGTTGTTTTCCGTCCACCTGGTTTGCCTGAATTTGTGTTTAATGGGAGTGGAGTAGTACCTCCTCCGTATTTGATTTCGTCAGTAAAAGCTGTTAAACTAATTAGAAAGGGGTGTAAGGGATATCTGTGCTCTGTACTGACTGTATCTACTGATGATAATGCTAATGTGAACTGTGTTCCTATAGTCAGAGAATTCCCAGACGTCTTTCCAGACAATTTGCCAGGAGATTTGATTGACAGGGAGATTGAGTTTACTATTGATGTGGTTCCCGGAACACAGCCGGTTTCTAAAGCTCCGTACCGAATGGCTCCAACTGAATTGAAAGAACTGAAAGTGCAACTGCAAGAGCTGTTAGACAAAAAGTTCATTAGACCCAGTACCTCACCATGGGGTGCGCCTGTTTTGTTTGTCAAGAAGAAAGATGGCTCGTTGAGATTGTGTATAGACTACCGTGAACTGAACAAGGTAACTGTGAAAAATAGATATCCATTACCGCGCATTGATGACTTATTTGATCAGTTACAGGGTGCACAAGTGTTTTCCAAAATCGATCTTAGATCGGGGTATCATCAACTGAAGGTTAAACCAGAAGACATTGATAAAACTGCTTTTAGAACGAGGTATGGCCATTATGAATTTTTAGTTATGCCTTTTGGAGTCACGAGTGCCCCTGCTGCATTTATGGACCTCATGAACAGAATTTTTAAACCATACCTTGATGACTTTATTGTTGTATTTATCGATGACATATTGATTTACTCCAAAAGTATAGAACAGCATGAACATCATCTGAGACTTGCCCTACAAACCTTAAGAGAACAGAAACTGTATGCTAAACTGTCTAAATGTGAATTTTGGCTTGACCATGTTATGTTTCTGGGGCATGTTGTTAGCAAAAATGGAATTTCTGTTGATCCGCAGAAAATTGAAGCTGTAGTGAACTGGCCTAGACCGACAAATGTGACTGAAGTCCGAAGCTTTTTGGGACTGGCTGGATATTACAGAAGATTTGTCAAAGATTTCTCCAAAATTGCCCTACCATTGACTCAGTTAACTCAAAAGGGGACATCATTTGACTGGACTGACCAAAGAGAATCTGCTTTCCAGGAGCTGAAAACTCGATTAGTGACTGCACCAGTTCTTACCTTACCTTCAGACACGGATGGCTATACTGTATTTAGTGATGCTTCTCATAAGGGTTTGGGGTGTGTTTTAATGCAGAATGGGAGAGTTATTGCTTATGCTTCCCGACAGTTGAGACCACATGAAAAGAACTACCCGACCCATGACCTGGAACTTGCTGCAGTGGTGTTTGCACTGAAAATTTGGCGTCACTATCTGTATGGGGTGACATGTGAAGTATACACCGACCACAAGAGCTTAAAGTATTTCTTCACACAGAAAGAACTGAACATGAGACAGCGGAGATGACTGGAACTGATTAAAGACTATGACCTACAGATATTGTACCATCCGGGAAAAGCCAATACCGTTGCCGATGCATTGAGCCGGAAATCGATTGGAAACTTAGCCTGTTTGCTTACAGGACAGAAAGATTTGCTTTGTGACCTTGAAAAATCTGAAATCGAAATTGTTTTACGAGAACAAGGCGGAATCTTAGCGGCTATTGCTGCTCAACCGGCGCTGATTGAGGAGATTAAAGAGAAACAGCAACTGGATGACTTCTTGAAAAAGATCATCGAAGAAAGAGAATCTAAACCGAGACCGGGATTCAAATTTGAGAATAATGTACTGAAATTTCGAGAAAGACTGTGTGTACCAAATGATACTGAACTAAAAAGAAGAGTTCTGCAAGAAAGCCACAATTCGAAATTGTCTATCCATCCGGGGAATACGAAAATGTACCAAGATCTGAAACAGAATTTCTGGTGGCCGGGAATGAAGAAAGAAATTGCTGATTTTGTATCCAAATGTCTTCATTGCCAACAAGTCAAAGCTGAACATCAACGACCCGCAGGCTTATTGCAGCCCTCATCCATACCAGAATGGAAATGGGAGCATATCACGATGGATTTTATCGTTGGACTACCTCGCTCCAGAAAAGGTATGGATTCAATTTGGGTTATTGTTGATAGACTAACCAAATCTGCTCACTTCTTACCTGTCAAGACCATCTATAATGCGGACAAATTGGCCGTTATTTATATTGATGAGATTGTAAGACTGCATGGAGTGCCTGTGTCTATTGTTTCTGACAGGGATTCGAAGTTTACATCGAGGTTTTGGCAAAGCCTACAAACTGCACTGGGTACTGAACTGAGACTGAGTAGTGCCTATCATCCTCAGACAGATGGCCAATCGGAAAGGACCATCCAAACTCTGGAGGATTTACTGAGAATGTGTGTCCTTGATTTTCAGGGAGACTGGGAAAGTCATCTGCCATTAGTTGAATTCGCCTACAATAACAGCTACCATTCGAGTATTGGTATGGCGCCCTTCGAGGCATTGTATGGCAGAAAATGTAGATCTCCGATTTGCTGGGCAGAAGTTGGAGATGGGCCTTTGCTTGGGCCCGAGATTGTGTATGAAACAACTGAAAAAGTGAAACTGATACAGCAAAGACTGAAAACTGCACAGAGTAGACAGAAGAGTTATGCAGATGTTAGAAGACGAGACAGAGAATACGAAGTGGGTGATCACGTATTTGTGAAAGTGACACCAATGAAAGGCCAGACTCGTTTTGGAGTCAAAGGCAAGTTAGCACCAAGATACGTCGGACCGTATGAGATTATTGAGAAAATTAATCCGGTGGCGTATCAAGTTGCGCTTCCTCCTAAAATGGAGCACATGCATAACGTCTTCCACATCTCTATGTTGAGAGACTACCTTCGGGATCCTTTCCATGTAATAGAGCCTACCCACGTAGTGTTGAGTGATGACTACACTTACGAGGAACGACCTATACAGATTGTAAACAGACGAATCAAGAAACTGAGGAACAAAGAGATCCCGTTAGTGAAAGTTGACTGGCAAAACCACGGTGGCGTGTATGCCACTTGGGAAAGGGAAGATGACATGGCCAAACGATATCCTGAACTGTTTCCACTGAATCCTGTTTTCTTCCAAAATGAAGGTAACTCGAGTTTAAAGGACTAAACTCTTTATAAGGAGGGGAGACTGTAACAACCCTCACCACTGATTACCGATAAACATTGGTTACCGATAACTGACTTGATTATGACTGATAACTGGACTGATCATGACTGATAAATGAATTGATTAAAGTACTGAAATGACTGACTGAAATTGGAAACCGAATTGATTGAGTATATGTATGTTAATTGTAATCTATCTGTTTGATTGATTACTTTATCTGTTCATGCTTATATGTTTAAACTGCTAATTGAAGGCTTTATCGGCGGCCGAATTGGAAATTGATTAGTGTTTTATGATCCTCATAATTAATGGGATTTTATGGTGTATTTATCTGAAAACTGTCTAGGTATGATTAAATTAGATTAAATAAGCTAATTAAGGAGTTTGGTTTATTTACCATATTGCCACCCTTAGTGGCCCACTACCTAGTGATGCTAGAGCCTTGCATACTTGACTCAAAACGTTTCCATCAGCCATTTCTCCTTGAGCTTAGCCGACCAAGAGAGGGAGAGAGTGAGAGAACTTGTCTTCCATCTTGGGTTTGCTTGCTAATTGAAGAACTTGAAGTGTAGATTGCTTAATTGAACCTCTAGACTTGCATTCAAGGAACCTAGGTATGAATTTCATCTTTTGATTTTGTCTTTAAGTTGATTCATGCATGGTTCATGTTAATTTGTAGAGCTAAGTCATGAATTGGTTCATTAATGGTGGATTGAAGCTCATTTCTTGCATGCATGTTAGTGTTGTTGGAGTTTGAGTTGAATTCATGGTAAAATAGTGCATGCATGTTCATAATTAGGCTTGAGTCCACGAATCCATCATGTTCTTGAAGAAAAGAGTCCAGCTAAACAAGCTTTGAAGGTTGAATTTGGTTTGAATCCATGCATGTTTGCATGTTCTTCATATTCTTGAAAATGGGTTTGAATATGGTTTTAATTGACTCACCTTTGGGGCTTGAATTCGTAAATTGAGCTTTGAAACTTGTTATACATTGAATTTAGTTATGTTTTCCAGAATTTGGGCCCAAGAGGTCGAGTTTGGAGTGGTAGAATGCTTGGTTTGAGCTTGGGAGGCAGATCTGGAAATTCCAGATTTGGCTTCCTCGCTCGAGCGAAGGATTCCCCGCTCGAGCGAGCACCTTTGTCCAGGGCTCCGCTCGAGCGACCATCGAGCGACCATCGCGCGCAAAATCACAGCATCCAGTATTTTTACTGTTTTGCAGACCGCTCGAGCGAAGGATTCCTCGCTCGAGCGAAGCCTTTGATTTTGGACTTCCGCTCGAGCGAAGAAAGTCTCGCTCGAGCGAGGCTCCTATTTTCAGCAAAGTTTGCAAAATGTTTTCTAAGTGTATTTTTGCATCCTCATCCCATCCTAGGCATTCTTAGGCCTAGTTTAAGACATCTTGATGAGGGTATCGTTGTAGAACACACCAAGGCAAATTAGGGATTAAGTCATGATATTTCCCAACTGTGTAGCTTAGTGTGTATTCAACCTCTGAACTGTGTAGGGTTGGCGACTGGGGAGACACGCTCTAGCATACTGTAGCCCAGAACTCTGTGAGTAACAATTGTGTAAAGATATGTTCAACTGATATCTTTTGAATACTGAACTGAACTGTTTACTGAACTGGTATTACTGAATGAATGTATGTCCTTTATTTCTGAACTGTACTGTGGCATCCTTAGTACCTACTGTTTACTGTTACTGTTACTGTTACAGAGATCTCTGTCGGTTCCCTCGTGGAGCCACTACTGTTTACTGACTGATGGCCATCATTACTGTTCGGTCTTTTAAGACCTACTGTTACTGTTATGCTAATGGATGTACCACATATGACCGTTTACTGTACTGAACAACTGAAATACTGATTGAATTGAACTGTTTTCATTACCGTAAGGACATTCATTCTAAACCTCTTTACGCTTTATATTATTCACTGGGCTTTAGCTCACTGCTCATATATATATGTAGGTGTACAGGCACCAGATCGGAGCTAGGAGCTTCAGGGTAACTCCAGTTTTGTCAAGCCAGCCTTTGTGCCTCACTGCGAGGTTCCGAGTTGCCATGCTATGGCTTGGGGGTGTTTTGTTTGTTTTCCCCCGCCTGCCTTCATACTGTCTAGCTGTTCTATATAGACTGAATGTTTACCGTACTGTTATCAAGGGATTAGGTCCCTGTACTATGTGACTGTAAATTCTGTATAGACTGTACTGTTTGTGTATGTATGAATGCATGAAAAATATTTTTGGCATACAGACTGTCACAGCTCATTGGACATTGTTTAATTACTGTATTGGCTTCCGCCAGGCCCTGTACTCTGTTTTACTGTATTACTGTTAAGCAGGCCTTCGGTAATCTCGGATTACTGGCCGGTTACGGTGCTAAACCCATAGGGCCGGGTTTGGGTCGTGACAGCGATCCAGGAGTTGGAGAGACCAAACTCTGTCAAAGAAGTGCAGCATCTCACCGGCATGGCGGCTGCACTCAACCGGTTCATAAGCAGGTTGTCAGACAGACTACGACCATTCTTCCAAGCTTTAAAAGCCAAGTTTGAATGAGACGAAGAATGCGACCAAGCTCTGGAAAGCTTAAAGGAATACATGTCCTCCCCACCACTGTTTGTCACCCCAGTACCTGGTGAAGAACTCTTCTTATACCTGGCCGTCTCCCAGCATGCAGTTAGCGCAGTATTGGTTCGTACAGAAGGAATCCAACACCTGTCCATCTATTATGTCAGCAAGACATTGCTGGGAGCCGAAACAAGGTATTTGCCACTAGAGAAGCTAGCATTAGCCTTAATGATGGCCTCAAGGAAATTGGCACACTACTTTCATGCCCACACCATAGTTGTCCTCACAGCTTTTCCACTAAAAGCTTTGTTTGAGAGAGCGAACTTTTCTGGGCGAATCTTGAAGTGGGCAGTAGAATTGGGACAATTCGACATCAAGTTCCAACCCAGAACCGCAGTAAAAGTCCAATCCTTGGCAGACTTCATCGCAGAGTTTACTCCTGGAAGTCATCATATCTGCCCAGTCGACCTAACTGACACAACCGAACTAGGGATGGAAGTTGACGCCGGAATAACGCAACCCCTAGCAGAAAGCACTCAGTCAGACTCCAAGGCAGACCAAACTAAAAACAGCAAGGAAGAGGCAAACCAAGCAAACTAAGACTCACCAACAGTCCAATCAGATGGCGAGGGGCAAACTGCAAGCATGGACATTGAAGAAAACACCACTCTTAACCCCACGACATCGTCTGATCCTTCCACTTGCTGGAAGTTGTTCGTTGGAGAGATGTGGAAGCTCTTTGTGGATGGAGCATCCAACCGGCATGGTGCAGGACTAGGCATAGTCCTCATCTCTCCAGACGGCCTGGTTGTAGAGCAAGCAATCAACCTCGGCTTCCCAGCATCCAACAATGAAGCAGAGTATGAAGCGCTTCTGGCAGGACTCAAATCAGCGTACTACATGAAGGCCGCCGAACTAATGGTCTACAGCGACTCGCAGTTGGTGGTAAACCAAATTTCTGGCGACTATGAAGCAAAGGATGACAGAATGGCCAAGTACCAAGAACTAGTCAGAACAGAGATCAAGAAGTTTGATGTAGTAAGAATAGAACAAATAGGCAGGGAGGAAAACAGCAGAGCAGACGAACTAGCAAGCTTTGCCTCAATGGCAGATGCATCCATCCCTCATCCATTGCTCATCGACTACTTACCAAGACCAAGCATAGAAGACCCCGAAGCAAAAGAGGTATGTTGCGCAGAATTAGGCCCCTCTTGGATGGATCCCATCATCCTGTTCCTAAAAGACGGCATCCTACCAGAAGAGAAAAAAGAGGCCAACAGAATAAGAGCGAAGTCGCAACGATTTTGGCTATCTCCATCTTTGGCATTATACAAGAAGTCGTTCTCAGGGCCTTACCTAAAATGCGTTCATCCCAGCAAAGTGGAAGCATTCTTGTTCGAAATACACGAAGGGGTGTGTGGAAGTCATCAAGGGGGAAGATCGCTAGCTTACAGGGCCATTTCACAAGGATATTGGTGGCCATATATGCAGGCAGACTCAGAGAAATATGTGAAGAAGTGTGAGAAATGCCAAAAATTCGCGCACCAAATACACCAACCAGCAAGAGAACTCCTACCATTAACTAGCCCATGGCCTTTCGCAATGTGGGGCTTGGACATAGTAGGACCACTTCCAACAGCACCCGGCGGCAGGAAATTCTTTCTCGCAGCAACAGACTACTTCACAAAGTGGGTGGAAGCAGAAGCATTGGCATCAATCAAGGAAAAAGATGTGAAGAAGTTCGTTTGGCAGAATATCATTACTCGGTTTGGCATACCAAAAGCCCTAATCTCAGACAATGGTACGCAGTTCGACGGCAGGATATTCAGAAGCTTTTGTGAGGAGTACAAGATAGAATTCTACAATTCTACACCGGCATATCCACAAGCAAATGGGCAAGCAGAAGCATCAAACAAAGTCGTCTTGGATGGACTAAAGAAAAGGCTAGAAAAGGCAAAAGGCAAGTGGGCGGATGAACTTCCTCATGTTTTATGGGCTTACCGCACCACACCTCGGCGATCAACAGGAGAAACACCATTCTCCTTAGCCTACGGAATGGAAGCAGTAATCCCACTGGAAGTTGGCCTCCCCACAATTCGAAGCGAAAATTTTGATCCAGACTTGAATGGAGATGCCATAACATTGGAACTTGACCTTGCAGAAGAAAGAAGAGAAAGAGCACTAGTTCACATCGCCGCATACCAACGAGAGTTGATCAGAAAATACAACAAAAAAGTGCATCCAAGACAATTCAAGATAGGCGATTGGGTACTGCGCAAAGTAATGGGAAACACCTTGATCCCAGGAGATGGAAAGTTGGGGCGAAACTGGGAAGGTCCTTACAAGGTGGTTGGGTTAGTAGGCAAAGGGGCATACCACCTAGAAGACAAGGACGGCAAAGCAATCCCTAGACCATGGAACACGGCCAATATCAAGTTATTTTACTTTTAGCTTTTCTTTTTTCAAACATATGTAATTTTTTCTTTCTTCAATAAAACAAGCAATTCTTTGCCGCACAAGTTGTTCTTTGTAAAAGTTAGCTTTAGTAAAGATTAGGTACATTGCAAGCATATTATTCCAAGTTAGCTGGAAAAACTAACTTGGAGGTTGGCTGGATTAAACCAACACCTTCCTAAGCCCAGGATAAGGATCCAGGCTACAGGACGTTTGGTCGGAATAACAAAACATTATTCTAAGTTAGCTGGAAAAACTAACTTAGAGGTTGGCTGGAATAAACCAACACTTGTTACTCTTCAGCCGAAGTAAGGGTATGGCTGAAGAGTGGTTGGCTGGAATAAACCAACACTTGTTGCTCTTCAGCCGAAGTAAGGGTACGGCTGAAGAGTGGTTGGCTGGAATAAACCAACTCTTGTTACTCTTCAGCCGAAGTAAGGGTATGGCTGAAGAGTGGTTAGTTGGAAAAACTAACTTGGAGGTTGGCTGGAATAAACCAACTCCTGTTACTCTTCAGCCGAAGTAAGGGTATGGCTGAAGAGTGGTTGGCTGGAATGAACCAAGACCTGTTACTCTTCAGCCGAAGTAAGGGTATGGCTGAAGAGTGGTTGGCTGGAATAAACCAACTCTTGTTACTCTTCAACCGAAGTAAGGGTATGGCTGAAGAGTGGTTGGCTGGAATAAACCAACACCTGTTACTCTTCAGCCGAAGTAAGGGCATGGCTGAAGAACTGGTTGATTAACCAAACTCTGTGTACTCCTCAGCCGAAGTAATTATATCGGCTAAGGAGTGGTTGGCTGGTAAGCATAGTCTAACCAGCTAAAGCCGAAATAACAATTAGAGTGATAGAAGACATTACAAGTACAGGCATACATATCAAAACCGGAACAAGTGTTCAAACAAAATTTTTCATTCATTGAAAGGTAATTACAAAGAAGGGGCATAGTTCGGTTACAAAGACAAAAAGCAACAGGAAAAAAAAATATACATAATCAAGAGAAAAGTTCTTCAATTTCGGCATCAAAAGCCGCATCAACATCAACTGGAAGACCGGTTTCAGGTGGAATCTCACTCTCAGGGGCAGTTTCGGTTGGAACCACGGTCTCACTTGGTAGTTCTATAGTCAGGTCTTCTACCGTTTGTTCCAACCGAACTGCTGGGTCAGCACTGACAACCGGAGCATCTTCAGAAGCGGAGGAGTCATCAGAATCAGAGTCTTCTAAAAACTCTTGTTGCAGGGCATTAGCATACTCCCCAAGTGAGCTTGGTATGAAATAGGCTGGAGGGTTAAAAACCTCGGTTTGTGGGTCGTGACCGAGCTTCTCAACGGCCGCCCTCCAGCCGCACTTAAAGAACAGCTCCTTGGCAGCGTCGCACTGTTTGACATAAGCGTCTTCTACCTTCTTGTAACCCTGCTTGTAACCCCGCTTTTCGGCTCCCTCCGCGCTCTTCCTTAGCTGAGTTATTTCGGTGTCCTTTCTTTTTTCAAGCTTTACCAACTCGCGCAGATACTTGTCTTTGATAGCGATGGTGGCTTTCTGCTTCTCCGCTTCAGCCGAATTAACCAGATCGGCAAGTCGGCCGTTCTCTGCTTGTAGCTCGGCCATCTTCTTTTCGGCTTCCTCTAGCTCGGCCACCTTTGCTTCGGCTTCCGCCATGGCCTGCCTTGTGGTTTTTCTAAGCTCTTGGACTTTTTTGTAAGTAATGTTGTTTTTCTGTAAGGCCTGACAAAACAAAGACATCTCTTGAGCCGAAGTAAAAGTTGGAAAAAAATAGACAGAAAAACCGGATAGAACTACTTACCAAAATCATGGATTTCGATGTAGACCGGATGGACTTCATTTCGGTGTTTAATTGCTTTAGGTGGTGCTCCATGTCCTTGGGGAGGCACACACTTTTGGCCAGGTTAAAGGCCAATTGATGATCTTTCTCAGCAACAACCGAATCAGAAGCTTTGATGTCTCGGTCGTTGAAAGTTAGCTTTGGAGCCCATTTTGAAGAATCTGCTCGGTCAGTTTGCTCCGGTTGGAGGGTTAGTTGAGGACTTTGGGGGATGGATTCAACCTCATCGACAAGTTGCTATTCGGTCGATGTAGATCGGGCGCGTTTAGGAGGGCGAGATGAAGAAGGCTGTTGAGTAGGGAGGGCCACAACGGCAGGCTGCGTTGGTTCGGACGGTTCTACTTTGGCCCTGGTTGTGGCGGTTAGAAGGGCCCTAACTCTGCTTTTCTTTGCCATTTCCTCTTCAGCAGTTAGTGGAACAAGTCGTATTTCGGGCAGGGTTGGATCCGGTTCAGGTGCTTCTTCAAGAAGGAAGTCGGTTACTCTTGCTTTTCGGTGACCGCTGTATCGATAGGTCGGCTCAAAGTTTAGAAGCTTAGCCCAACTCCTCTCTTTAATTCGTAGTGCGGCTCGCAAAATGGCAAGGTTGGGATAGCTGTATAAGGAATGGAGGTGCGCGGAATCTGCCAAAAAGAGAGACAACTGTTAGTTCGGCTGATAGACTAGCAAAACCGAAATAAATAAGTGCTAGAAACAAGACCGAAGTTAAATTACCGGGCTCCCCTTTTTTCCAATTTATAGGTCGGCCATGAATTTGGGCTTGGAAATCCTCAAAGTTCCCAGAGACCTAGAAAAAGTCGTCATCATTTACGTCTTTGTCCGGTGTGTGTTTAATTATCTTCTCTCGGCGGCGGCGTATTCTAAGGTAATAGACCCACCCATCTTCTTTTGAGCCAATGGAATATTGGTGGAAGATTTCGGCCAGACCCAGGTTTAGTCCGGTTTGGTGGTTCAGTGCGGCTATCCCCATGATGATACGGTAAGTATTGGTGGACAGTTGGGTAGGGCATAATCTGGTCTGCCTAAGAAATTCACAGATCAACGGTTGAACCGGAAACCGTAGCCCGGTTTCTATAATGGATAAAAGGGTGAAGGGGACGAAGCCTTCATTTTCCCAGGGAATGACGTCCTTTTCGGCCAAAACCAGCTGGACGTCGTCAGGTATTTGGTAGTCTTTCCTGAATTCGGCTAGGCCACCCGGAGTATTTACTAGATATCTATACTTACCCATTTGTTGTATAATTTACGAATAAGTTATATCGGTGCAAAAATGGTGCTCAGTAGCTCGGTTGAGCGCACGTAGGAGTGCCTGGGTAACCTAAGTCTGCAAAGTAGAAAACAAAGGGGGTTAAGCACAGATCGTTGGACCGTGCTACAAATTAAAAACAAGGTAAATAAGCCCTACTTCGGCTTTCTGGGCAGGTTCTGTCTTGGTTCGGCAAATTACTTGGTAGTTCGGTTTGAACTTTGGGTACGCAAGATCGGTTTTTGTTATCTCGGGTTGAACAGAGGGTTTCTTACTTCGGTTAAGCCACTAGGGGCAGCTTTCTGAGATTGGTTTAGAAACTTAGAAAGCTGGCTTAGCCCCAAAGGCTTAGCTCGGTCGAAGATCGTGGTTTCCTAGCCTAAAGTGTTCAAACTTTGTTCGGTGATTTTATTTCGGCTACAGTGAATCAGGAGTTGGACAAACAGTCCTAGTTCGGTTATTGACTAGAGTGATTTACCAATATTGGACAAACAGTATCCTAGTTCGGTTGCTATGTGATTTTGGATCTAAGACTAGTTTTCTACGGAATAGTTCATACATACATAAGTTCTACTGGTTTTTTCATGAAAGTACAGAAGCAAAACAGAAATAGAAGAGCATGTTTTGCAAAAATACAGTAAAACAAATGCATAGAACAGATATGAAAACAAAAACAAAAGAAACAAAATGAGTTTACTTACCAGATTGAAGAAGAGGAGACTGAAGATGGGAAAGTGGCAGCAAAATCAGTCTTCGGAAGCAACGGAAGAACAGCAAGGGCACAAAGAGAGAAGATGAAGAATAGTAAAGGTGAATGGTTCAAAGGCAGGATGATTGTTTTGTGGAAAGAGAGAGAGGGCGGGAATTGTTCAAAAATTGCGAAACACGAAGACGGCGTTGACAGCTGCCTTCTACGAATGGGAGCGTGCCACGTGTATACGGAAAGGGAAGCTTTACAGTCGTGATTGAAGAGACGTTTTAACCGGACAAAGTAAAGCCCGAAGTAAAATTAGCTCGGCTTAAGGGCCCAAGAGTTTTTTGGCTCGGCTGGAGAGGCTAAAAGGTTTTTTAGCTCGGCTGGAAAGGCTTAATAAACTTCAGCTCGGTTATTGAACTGATAATCCCAATCATGCTGTGCAGATGGAATTAAGGGGCAATTGAGAGGGTAATTTTTGGAGAAAATTGGGCCGAGCTGCGAGATGGACTTTGTGGCCCAAAGTATGAGGACTCAGTAAAAGGCCATAATGTTACTCCGGCCCAAGGAGGGATAAAGGGAATTCGGCCCAAGATGATGTAAAGTTACTCCGGTCCGGGGTAGCTTGGAGTAGGTCCGGTCGCGGATTTAGTCCGGTCGGGATGTCCCCTGAATAGGTCGGCCTGACAGTGCCTTTGAGTTAGACCGACCTAGGAGTTATACCGGTCGCAATTGGTTAAAGTTTATTCCAACCATGCCACGGGTTGAACAAGAGAGAACCGATATAAGAAAGGGTAAAAGCAAAACCGAACTAAGGGAGTTCGGCCTAAGCAGTGGCTCTGCATAGCCAAGCTTATTTCGGTCAGATAGTAGTTCGGCCAGAGTAAAAACCATCCCACTTGGTTTAAGCAGTGGGGGAGGGTGTAAAAGGATAAGCATTATCCTTTGGGAGTATGAATCCTAGGAGGACTCTGCATGGAGGAGTACAAGTCCTACTAGGATTGTGCCACTCGAAACTTATAAAAGCTCACAAACATCACCTTGGAGGAGGTAACAGAATACAACATAATTTTGCTTTCTGAGAACATTGAGCTTTGTCTATTTGTCAAGTTTTCTGACTTAGGCATCGGAGAGGTTTCCGGCACACACCCGCCGGCTAGCTCACGTTTATGTTTTCAGGTGATAAAGCGACGTCGTACGGAGGAGCGTGGACTTGGTCAACAGGATTATACGAGAAGGCGTATTTCTTTCCCGTACAGTACAAAAATGAAGATGTTGTTGTGACTCTGGTGGAGGCCCATTTTGAGCTTTTTCGATAATCTAAATCACTCATATTATAGAGTTTGTTGAGTATATCATCTATACAAAAAATTAAATTGATTAAAAATCTGCAACCCTATAATAAGAGAATATTTGTTTTTTAAAAAATAAACGGTTTATATTATTTTTATAATTTTTTAAAAATAATTATGATATGATCATGGGCTCACAAATATTTGATTAACTTAATTTTTTACATGAACCCTATATAAATAAATGATAGGAATTATTAAAAAAAAAGACTCGAGACAAGCCTTTACAAGAGCCCACGGCATGCTGCTGCGAAATAAAAATTTCCAAATAATAGATATACATAATATTTTTTTTCTTTTCTTCTTTAATTTCTTTGATAATGTGGTGTCACTTGGATGATCTATCACATGACGCAAGACGCAAAGGAATCTATTTTATTCTTTTGTCACATGATATAGCATAAATTTTTTTTAATTAAATACAGCTTTTGTAAAATATGCATCACAGATTCACAACCTCTCTCTACCAGACATTGTGGTCTTTTTGTTTTTTGTTTTTTTAATATATATATTTTTTTGTTTTAGTAAACTATTCTGATAACTCCTGAAATTTATATATATACAATAATATATTTTATAAATTTATTATAATTATAATGATATTATTTTTAATAAGATTAAAATAATTGAAATTAATACATATGGTTTGTAGATACAAAGATATACGAATATAAAATTATCATTTTTTTTAACTATATTTTTATGTGTTTTGGGAAACACTTTAAATAGTTAAAAAGTCACTATTAAAAAGCTAACTTTTTTTTTCTATTTTTCTGTAAATTTTTTTTGTAAAAAATCAAAAGTTCAACAAAATACCACTGCACCTTATTTGATTTCCGAATTTTTTTTCTTTTTTTTTTAATTTTTAGTAAAATTTTTAATATTTTAAGAATTTTTTATTTTTTAAATACACCTAATCTAGATATACTTAAAAAATATAATATTTATGAAAAAAAAATCTTTAAAAAATCAATAAATAGAAAAAATACAAAAAAAAATAAAAAATTCAATACATTTTTGTATTCTTATGTATTTATTAAAATTTTAAAATATTTTTTCATAAATATCTAACTTATGTGTATCTATGTAAATGTTAAAAATATAAGAGACACAAAAAAATAAAAAATTTATTTTTTAAAACATCAAACAAATTGATTGCTTCGGTTAAGGGGTTAGGCTTGTCTCTACTTCACTGGACGGTGTTGTTAGGCTTATAGGGTTTATCACGGGTCTTGTTTCGATAATCCAAACAGTTCAATGTGTAGAGCTCGTTGAGTAATTTATTATTATAAAAAATTACGTTAATTAGATATCGATAACTACTTGATCGGATCAAATTTTTATCAACAGTTTACTTTAAAAATCATATTTACCGTTGACAGAAATCTGATCCGATCAAGTAACTATCAATATCCGATCAATGTGATTTTTTACAAGGATAAAGTATTCGATGAGTTATACAAATTTCACAGTTCGAATTACTAAAACAAGACCCGTAATAAATTTCACAAATCTAATAATATATTCCAATTAGATCTCAAACTAGTGAGTACCCTGGCCTTTTGTTAACAAATGACAAAACGACCCCGCTAGGTAGCTCGAAAGATGAGGCTCGACTGGCTCGAGACCAAAACGCTGTCGTTTTGGTTTTTTTTTTTTGTTTTCCGTAACTCACAGGTTCCATAGAGAAGGAAGAAAGAAGAAGAAGAGAAGTGGAGAGGAAGAATCAGACAAATCAAACCCAAAACTCAAAACCAAAAATCAAACTAACAAATCAAACCCACAAATTAAAACAAAAAATTCAACCTAAAGAGATTCAAATCAAAACAAAAAATCAAACCCACAAATTAAAACCAAAAATCAAACCTAAAGAGATTCAAATCAAAACCAAAAATCAAACCCACGGAGATTCAAATCAAAGCTGTGTGTGTAGCAGAGAGATGAGATGAGATGAGAGACATCCATAATAATAGAGAGGCCATTGAATGCTTCACCACCCACCTTACCTAAACTTCATTAATAAGTAGCTCATCAATCTCTCCTAACACACAGACACACACAAGAGAAAGAGAGGAAAAGAGTCTCCTCTGTGTGATGTATACAGATCTGTCTGTATACTGATCCATTCCTACTCTCCATCTTTTTTTTCTCCTCATCTTCCTCCTCCTCTCCATCTTTCCTCCTTCTCTCTCTCCATCTTCTGTCGATTCAGAGAAAAAATTGATCTGGCGATTTTCAGATCTATTCCCCCCTCTCTGTAAACAGGGAAGAATAAATTGAAAAAAAAAAAAAACCCAAAACGACGTCGTTTTGAATATTCGAACTAATTCGAGCCACATGTTTTTCGAGCTAGGAAGTATTTTCCATGACAAAATTCAGGCCACGTTGGCAGGTTCATCTAGTTGACAGGTATACCTCCTATCCCGTCAAGTCCACCCACCCCAAGTAAATCAATTTGATCCTACTTCAAATTTTAAATGATGAATATATTGATCTATGTAGAATTTTCCTTTCTTTTTTTTTCAAAGAAGAAAGTTGTAAGTTCCGTTTATTTTCAGAGATAGAATGGAGAGAATTGATAGTGAGGAGATTAAGTAAAATTATATTTGTTTTGATGATAATTATTAGTATAAGGATTGTTAAATTATTTTTATATAAAACAGATATAAAATAATAAAAAAAAATACAAAAACATTAAACATTAATGTTTTTAAAAAAATGCTCAACATGTAAAAAATTTTAAAAAAATAAAAAATTTCCAGAAAAAAATAAAAAAAATAAAATAATGATTTTTACTTAACAAAAAATACAAAAAATTAAATATTAATGTTCAAAAAAAAATGCCCGACATGTAAAAAAATAAAATAAAAAAAAAATTTCTAGTTCGCCGGACTATTTTTCTAATACCAAGTCCTGGAGACCCATCCAAATCCCTTTGGGGAGGCCCATCCTAATCCGAAACTCACTATTAATTACCTCTCCATCTCTCAAAACCAAAACAATATTAGTGGGTGTCACCTCACTACCAGTCCCAATCCCCCTTCTAACTCTCTAAACAAACGGGGCATAAGGACTTTCTCTTACAATATAAAGCTTTTGGGTAGGTTCAAATAACCTCAAGTTTTGCTTATCTTCCTAGTAAAATCTCTTAATAATTTAAATCTTTTTACATAAATAATTACTTAATAAGTTAATATTTGAGCAGACAAAAAATTTTATGAAGATGTTATGAACACAAGAAGATATCTATTCTTTCATGTACAGTTTACTGCAAATCACATAAAAGTTCAAGTTAATCAAGAATTTTGGCATGTAAATTATGATGAAATTACTGTATGTCTTTCAAAACCTATCTCGAATAGGTACCCAATTTTTTATTTTTTTTAATTAAAGAAAAGATAAAATTATATAATACCGAACTTAATAATTTTCCATGGGAGGGAAGGCCATGTAAAATACAGGAAATTCTCTCTTTGAATCTCTTTTGTTATCTTATTCTAAATTATCTCTTCATCATACAATCAGACGATAAAGACTCTTTATATGCATACATAGATTTATATGTACTATTGGTGTATTTATCAAAATAAATAAATAATTATAGAGTCAAAATAAATATGGACAATAATCATTATCATGAGAAGACACCGAATTTATGTGGTTCGGCAAATTTGTTTACATCCACGGATATTATCCCTCGTCTATTATAGTAAATATGTGTTACATATCATATCTCCAAATATATGAATATACAATAAATTAGACTAAGGCACAGTAATCTCCCTCTTTTTAAAGAGATTCAAGCATTTATCAATTTGTAAAACTATCACCTCCGGTGTAACAAAATATCACATATCAGTCTGTTTCTTCTAGGATACAACAAGTCAATTTTTAGTCTTGTTAATTCAACCAACCCTGCACAAGTAGGTGAGTCCAAAACTTTACCACAAAAAACACATTTATAAGTTATCTGATTATATCAGTAAAACATGAATAGTCACAATAATTAATCAACTATATATCACCACCAATGTATGTAACTCACAACTTTCATTCACATGTATTAATTACTTGATACGTTATGTGCCCAATGACCATGACAGATAGACAACTCAACCATTGTGTAGATTACACTATCAAACTTTCAATGATTATAAAGCAAATCATATTAAACACAAAGAGTTAAAACTCGTGAAATGCTCGTATTAATATCTGTTTATATTGAAATAAATTATTATATTATAATATTTAATATTAAAATAATTTATGCATTATTAAAAATAAATGTAAATTTAACATTACTATGTTAAAGTTACAACTTGCATTGATAATTTCCGGATAATTAAACCCTATTCGACAACCAAACACAGACAAAAAAATGTACACAGATTATAAAAATAAATAAATCAATAAATGTAAGTTTCACATTACCATCGTTTGAGGGATTAATTAAGTAGTTGACTAATTCGTGTGATAGAAGTAGGACCAGGGGTGAACTAATTCGTGTGATAGAGGTAGGTAATTGCTCAAATGTTAGAAATTTCAACCACTTGTTTTGTGTTCTTTTACAGTTTTACCCTTTCAATCAATGAATGGTAAAAAATGTGTACTTTGGAACAGTTTTGGAAATAAAAAACCATCACACAACTTTTTTTTTTTTTTTTTTTTGGGGTGAATAACCATCACACAACTTTTTTTTAGGTACTTCGGAAAGGAAACCATCACACAACTTCGTTCTAGCCTTCGCACAATAAAGTGAGGTATGCCTTCATTAATTATATATATAGAGAGAGATAGCAAGGATGCATGCTAACAAACTGTTTGGATTGGATGATTTAAAAAGAAAAAATGCATTTGTTTGGTTTATATTATCTGCTTAGATAAGTAAAAGGGAGCGAAATCAAAAGAAATTGAGGACATATTTCTCTTATAATCCTTGTATTGAATTTCTCTAAAAATGAAAAGATTGAGAGAAAAATAAAGCAATAAATTACTATATTTTCATAAAAAAACTATATTCATACAAGAACTCTACAAAAATGACGTGACAATGTCATTTTTATAAATAAATTTATCTTTACAAGTGTTTCTATTTAAAAGTGAAATCTACATAAGTCACATCATTCTGTATGTATTTCTATTTATATATTATTGCTCTCTTTTTCATAAGAAAAATGTTCAAGGGCCACAATTTTTGTGGTTCAAATGGTTCAAAATTGCCAAAACGACGCCGTTTTAAAAACGGCGTCGTTTTGGCAATTTTGAGCCATTTGAGCCACAAACAGCGTCGTTTTGGCAATTTTGAGCCATTTGAGCCACAAAAATTGTGGCCCTCAACCATTGCTGTTTCCATAATATCAAACAATAATGCTAGGTAGCTCAAAATTTTGTGACTCAAATGGCTCTGAGCTATATCAAAATTATTCCTTTAGATATAGAAGCAGAAAAAGTTGACAGCTATAAAAAGTTATTTTAACTATATATTATAAAACAATTTATTTTATTTTATTTTTATGTAGTTTAACTAAATAAGATAAGAGATAAATCATTATTCTTCTATTTTTTATTTTATTTATCCAAACAAAAGAAAGAGAAAATACAATTTCTTTTTCTTTTTCTTTTCTCCTATGTTAATTATGTAATAATTTATTTTCTTTTCTCTTTGAAGTTTCCGAATATGAAAAATTATGTAGTGATGTTGGGACAAATTCACATGGTGCTCCTACTTAATTTTATTGGTTAAAGTTGTGAAATTAGTACTTTTTGTTAGGATTTTGAGAAATAACTTGACTTGAGAAATAATTTGACAATTATTAAATTATTATCCTATTTAAGTCACAACATCTTATTTAAATCACATCACTTCTCTAACATATCACATCAAACCCAACCCAAATCCAACCCATATAAGCCAATAAGTCAAAAAGTACATTTTTTTAGAACATTCCAAACCAACCCTTATGTTTGGTGGAGATTATGGGAGCAACTTATAGCTTATTTTAATATTAGAATTTATATTAGACTATTTAGTGTAATTTATGTTTATAACTTATTAGATAAAAATAATTTAAATAAGTTATGAAAAAAATTAATTTTTTAGAAATTAGTGAGAAATGCTTTTAATTTTTACTTTATCATTATCAATTTTTGCTTAAAATAATCTCCATCAAGCACTCCCAATAAATGACGTAGAGTAATGACCCAAAACTACTACCGAGGGCTAAAAAGTGTTGCTATTGGACTTTGGATCTTTCACACGAAACTACCCACAGTACACTTCACACATTCATGAAAAAGTAGTTTTGTAAAATCACCCCACACTCCCACATCATTCCAATGATATAAGTAACCCCCAAGCCCCCCATAACAAACACCAAGCCAAAGTTCACAAACATTCTCATTTCCACTCACTATCAACTTTCTCTCCCCTTCCTTTCCCTCTCAACAGAGTTTTTTTTTTTGTTTTTTCCTCTGTTTGGCACAAGAAATATATGGATCAAATCAAGCAACACAACAACCAAACACTGGTTCAATTCAGCCAATTCCACATCTCAAAGAAATCAATCCAAATTCTACTCTTCTCCATCTCTTTATTTTCCTTCCTACTTTCTTGTTCCCCATTGGGTCATTTTCTCAGTTCATTTTCCATGCAACTCTTCAGCTACACCAGTGATAGAAACTACATTTTTCTTTTCTGCAATGGAATTCTTGTTTTCTTGATTAAAAACTCCGGTATGACCGACACTTGTTCATCGAGTACTGATCCCAATTACGAGCACGCGAAGCTGGACAAAAATGAAGATGAGAGAGGAAGAGAATGTGAGAATTTGGTTACAGATGGAGATGGTGAAAGTGAAATCTTGACAACCCAACAAGATGGAATTGAAGAAGAAGAAGAAGAAGGTGAAACTGAAATCTTGACAACCCAACAAGAAGGAATTGAAGAAGAAGAAGAAGAAGATGAATTTGTTGTTGTTTATCATGAAGAAGAGGAAAATGGGTTGTTGAGTGCAGAGGAATTGAACAAGAAATGTGAGGATTTCATTAGGAAAGTGAAAGAGGGAATCAAAATTGAAGCTCAACAACTGATCATAGTTTAGATTGTTCCTGTTTTGTTTCTTATTCCTTTTTTTGTGTAATTAGAAATAAAAATAATGAAAAAATTCAAAAACATTTTAGACTCTGTTTAAAAATTGATTTTAACAGGTTTTCGTTTGTATCTAAACATTACAATTTTTTTTTTTTTTTTTACTAAAATACGAAAAAAAAATGAAAACACAAATATAGTCCTGATATATCTGATATACATCTAAAGGTAAACAAAATTGGACTTTAAAAAAAAAAAAAAACTAAAATATTAAAAAAGTTGGTTAAAAACAAACGAAAATTGTCTAAAAATAATTTCTGAACTTAAATTGTTTTCCATATTGGTTTTTATTTTTGTATAAAAAAATAATTTTCAAAAATTCTAAAACAATATTTTGGTGTTAAAGTATATATATATATATATTTTATAAAAAAAATTAAAAGATAAAAACAAAAAATAAAAACAACACCAAACAGACCTAATAATAACGTAAGTGATTCTGTACTCTCTTTGCCCCTTGTGTAAAAATTTCCTTCTACCTCTTCATGTATCAGTTTGAGTTTCAATTTTAGCTAAAATGTAAAACTTCAAAGCTTGTAGAAACCACATTAATTTTTGAATGTATTTTGTTCCAACATTAAATTAATAAGCAAGCGACCATTTGTTGGAGTAAATCACACAACCCTCCAGATTCAGAATTTGTGCATATAAATTTACCGAGAAAAATAATGTGTGATTTATATTTAACTCTTTCATTAATAAATTTTTTATGAGTATTATTATTTAAATTCAAAAATTAAACTCACTTTGTAAACTTAATGATATGACATTCTATTAAAATATTTAAGTCAATTCTAAAAAACGGGTCTACAGAATAGACTTGTAACCATTCTTCATTTCGTATATGAAATGAATCTAAATTACGAATATTTTTTTAAAAAATATTTTCTATGCATGAATTCTAAATTCGTAATAACTCTCAAAGGCCTAATTACTGGGTTAACCTTTGGGATTAGATCCTATAAGGAATCGAGTCCCCAGAGGTCACTTTTAAGTAATTTCTACATAGTAGGGTCACTCAACCATATAGCGGTAAACGTATATGTAGAAATTCGAACCCACAATTTGACCAAACCTAAAAAGTTTGTCATACCAATCATATGCACTGTCATTCGGGTAATTGGCTCCCAAAAAAAAAAATAGAATCTAAGGCGTCACAACTTATATCCCAAATTCTTATCAAAATGCCACACCCCATTGGTTCCGTAAACTCTCAAATGATAGCAAAAGGTACATACCAATTTTGTATCCTTTAAAATTAATGAAAAATTATTAGTTGGTCTAAGGTGCTATGTGGATATACTCTTCACTAATTACAATTCACAATATTTTCTTTAATTCCTTAATCACCCCACTTACATTTATAAGTCTCACTCATTTTATCAATTACAATATTGTGAGCACCATGTAACGATACCTTAAGACTAACCACTACCTTCTTGCAATCAATAATGCCACCTGGTACAGATTGTGAGTCAATTTGGGAATTTGGCTAAAGCCAATTATCTATTTTTGGTTATATCAGCTCTCTATTTTTTTATTTTTTTTTACATATTTTTTTAAAAAAAATAAAAAATAAAAAATCAACTTTTAATCTATTTTTCCAATTAATCCCGCGTCTTTCTTGGAAAGACATCTATGTGCTTGACTTAGCATTTACTTTATGCATTTTTTATTGTAAAATTTATTTTATTTTTTATTTTTGTGTGCTCACTTGTCTTCACACCTATGGAAGGTACCAAGCAATAACCTGCTTAACTGTGCTTCACTTTGCATTTACTTTATGCATTTTTTATTGTATATTTTATTTTATTTTTTTATTTTTGTGTGTTCCTCACTTGTTTTCACACCTATGGAAGGTGCCAAGCAATAACCTGCACCTGCTTGATTTTATCCTGTTTGAGAAGTTCAGTATTTTGATAGGCTATTTTAATAGTTATTTGCTTTTAATTAAAATAGTTTTATTTAAAAAAATGATTGAATTTTTTTATAGTTAGATAAGGATGTTTGTAAGAGAAAAAATAAAATAATTATGAATTTGATGTAACATTTTGTCTTATTAATTATTTAAACTTATTTTGTCTTTTAGTGCTATTTTAACATGAAAACCAAAAAAAATCTCTTCCTAAACAGGGGTGTTTGGTGCAGCTTTTTTAAGCCAACTTATGACTTCTGGCTTTTAAAAAGTTATTTTGGACTGTTTGGTTAAACTTATTTCAAACAGCTTCTGATTCTAACAACTTATTTTAAGTCAAAAAAGCTGATTCTGAGAAGCTGCTCACCCCTTGCTTCTGATTATCAGCTTCTGCTGTGGACATGTTAATTCACGGTTATACTCTTAGATTTTTTTATTTTTTATTTTTTTAAAAATAGAAAAAGACTCAAATGGACTATTAAATATTATTATTATTTTTTATGAAAAATGTAGACAAATAGTGAATAATAAAAAATAAAAATTAATTGAAAAAGCTACTTCACAGCTTATTTAACAAACACTACTCAGCAACTTAAATCTATAATCTAACAGCTATACCAAACAGATTAACCGCTTCTGATTAAAGTCATAATCTATAATCTGTTAAGCTATAATCTATAATCTGTTTTAACAGCTACACCAAACACCACCACTCTTTGGGTTGTTTTGAAAAGTTGATTAAAAGTTAATTTTTTTATTTTTTATTTTTTAAAAAAATATGCAAAAAAAATAGAGAGCCGAGTCTTTGATTCTTCCTAAAGATTTTCAAAAAATAATTTGGTAAAAAAAAAAATAAAAAATACATAATAATTTTTTCTTTTTTGGAGAGAAAATAATTTTTTTAAATATATTTTTTATTTATTTTTGTCAAACTAATTTTTAATTTCTCAAAAAAAAAAAGTTAGAAAAAATAATTTTGTATCCAATGTTCTGGTTCCTTTCAATTGTCATTTCGGGGTTAGACTTGTCAATAGTGACAATATGGACGGATCTATGATTGTGTCTATCCACACCAACATCACACACAATTATTTAAGGAAAAATAATGGCAGACGGTGCCAGAAAATAAAAAAAATAAAATAAAATTAATGTAAAAATTTATATACTTTAATAATTATTAAAATGTTATATTTTTTTTTATTAAGTTGTAAAAAATTTCTCCCTGCTCTACTGACAAATAATTCACCCATTATTTAAGGAATTAGCCAAAAGGAAATTATTCAATATTCCCGAAATATCACTTGTCTATGCTCTTTAACCAATCATCATTTAATATATCTCTCATGTTCCTCAACATTTTCTACCAATCACAATGCTATAAAATATCACGTATCTATACTGCGAAATTACTAAATAAGTACCCTTAGCCAAAACCTTTTTATTGTCAAGTGTCACTTGGATTCCTCAACTAAAAAAAACATATAATTAAACCCATTTAACTATCAAAATATGAAATCAAAAACAAAATAAAAAACAATATCAAAATGTATTACATCATACACCCCTTCCATCCTTTAGCTACAAGTAAATAGGCCCATTTCGGCCACTTTAACTTTTTGAGATCACATTATCTCCATACTTTTTTATACATTAAAATAATAATAATAATAATAATAATAATTCAAAAAATCATTTTTTAACCTACTTTTACGTCCAAAGTATCCTATAGTATAGGGCTTAATTACATGAAAATCCCCTAAATTATCATAAAGTATTACTTAACCTACTAAATTATAAAAACATACCATTAGACCTTCAATGTCACACTCTTTTTGGTGTCATTATGGAAACGATGATACAACCAAATTATCCCCCTTTTTTTTTAATCTCACACACCCATTCTCTATTTGAAATTCATTGGAAACCATTTTTTTTAAAAATATTTTTTGATGATTTTTTTTTTTCTTTTTTAAATGGGTTGGAGAGGTGAGGGGATAGGGATAGGGATAGGGATAGGGCTAGGGCTAGGATTTCTAATGAATATATATATATATATATATAAATTGCAATAATTTTTTTTTGGCACCACCTATCTGCTATACATGGGCAATTCAAAATTGGACATAGATATGTTCAATGTGTTGCAGCAACTAAACATATCAATGAATGGTTGAGATCAAGGGCATCTTGATTAGAGAAACCTGATGAAGCAATACAGCATCTTGAAAGTGATCTTATTTCATCTACAAGTGGAGGAAACAGAGGAAGTAAAAGGTTCTACATTCTAGCAGATAAAAGATTACACCCTGGTCAGCCTTCAGGCTTAGTAGTTTAATGTGTTGAGACCACCTATCTGCTATACATGGGCAATTCAAAATTGGACATAGATATGTTCAATGTGTTGCAGCAACTAAACATATCAATGAATGGTTGAGATCAAGGGCATCTTGATTAGAGAAACCTGATGAAGCAATACAGCATCTTGAAAGTGATCTTATTTCATCTACAAGTGGAGGAAACAGAGTAAGTAAAAGGTTCTACATTCTAGCAGATAAAAGATTACACCCTGGTCAGCCTTCAGGCTTAGTAGTTTAAGCCATTAATTGAAAGTTATACAATCACACATTACACTGAAATTTTGTTGTCAAAACCAGCGTTCTTAATTTTCAGATATAAAATGAACTAAGGTGCCTGTCAACCAGAGGAGGGGAGGGGAGGGAAGTGAAGGAATGAACAAGCCACCAAGGCTGAAATTTTATGAATGTAATGCATCAAGTATATGCACATGTACCGTAATGTATGTTTATATTCAGGAGTCTCCCTACGATTGCAAGTAAGTCTGGAAAAAGAAGCCAGTCCTAACTTCCTCGGAGAAGACTGCAAAAACATCCGTAACAACAAACTTGAACTTTACGCTTCACAGAACTAAAAACTATCTGTAGCTTTCACCACCATGAACCATACCTGCGACCACACATCAATTTTAGTTTTAAATAAAAAGGGCAAAATAAAAGACAAAACAAAGAGGAATTACTTGACTTGTTAAGTTCAATCGCCTCTTAAACTTTGGCAAGTAAGCAACGACAAAACTTTTACAAGTCCTCAAGAGACCTATGCCAAAAATGCAGCGAAGGGATCATCAAAATTCTAACAGTATTGGAACACTTAAATAGGTTATAGGATGGCCTGCACTGCATATAAGTAAAAGTCATGTGACTAAAATCATCAAACGTAGGTTCCGCAACTTCACTAGCAAAATCTCAGTTATGGAGTTAGGATAGTCGCCTACTCAAATGCACATACCACTCCATATAGCTTATCCTCTATTTGTGCATCATTTCTAGTTGTATATATGTTAAACAATTGCATGTCAAAAAACAAAAACAAAAAATCGACAGTCAATTCACAATTGTGTATTTGATCTCCGATATAACTTTGCCTTAAAGAAGAATAATTATAGCTAGTAAAATACTAATTGCCAGCCCTAATAACAAATGTTCATAATTTCTAACAGAACAAGACTACTAAGCCAAAGTTGCTTCTTGTATTCTACATCAAATTTCATTTTTAGCAGAAGTACTATGAGTTCAGAAAGTTTTTTACTTCAGCATAGTCTGGTTACTAGTTGGAGGAGATTTGATTCAAAACTACTATATGTCCAAGGGATTTTGATTTGCATGTATAAGATCTAACTAATCTAGTTAAAGGTTATAGTCCAACACTCCTGTAACAACCTCAAAAACTAGCTGTTTAGTAACTGTTTATAAGTTTATGGCACTTGATGTCAGTGAATCTGGAGGTTAAAAGAGATAAATTTTTATATGAAGTGTAACCTATGAAGCACTGACACTTCAAAATAGATGTTGCGTCCGTGTTGGACACATATAGGACACCAACACCCTGAGACACACGTGTCCACGTATCAGACACACCATGTGGCGTGTCCATTTTTAATTATTATTTTTTGAGGGCACTTCACGGACACGTGCTTCCTCTGCTTGGAAGTGAAAAAAAATAAAAATAGTGCTACATATACCTTTGTGCCTTACATATATAATTGCCCTAAATTTATATTCATATATATAGCAAATACACATATAAAAAAAAAAAATTCTTTCGTCATATCTCCAACATGTCTGTATTTTAATTTTTCAAAATTGTCATCTTTGTGTCCATATCCGCATCCTTGCTTCTTAGACTGTCATTGCATCTATTGTTTCCATTGTCTTTGTTCACTTGATTCCTCCTTCAAAACATGCTGGCCTATTTGACTACTTAAGAAAGAAAAAGAAGTTCAAAACCAACAAAAGATAACATAAATATGGAACAAAGTATGGAGCAATGGCTTAATATCAACACAGACAATAACAATGATATAATAACAAAAGTTTAAGGACTTAAACCTGTAAATCATTGACAAAAAGATCTGCGTAGAACTGTCAATTAACATTTTTATATGACGGCTAAATTAGAAGCAAATGAGATGTACCTTATGATATGCTGCTTAGCCAATGATTACACAATCCCACAGGAAAAATCAGTCAGGCTTCTGATCAAACAAACTCATGCAAAAAAGAATTCAGGTTGTAGAAACAATCAGCTGAAAGAGCGAAAAATAACAATCATGCATTTTCCAGATTGTCTAAGAGAATCAATAATTAAACAACAGATAAAGACTTACCTCAGTAAATTCACCTGCATTAGAAGCAATTGGTATAAATACACTGCAAATGAAGTTTGAACATATATTTTCTTCTGCCTCTTTTCTTGTTCCAGCTGAATGGATTGATTCGAAGAATAAAACTAAGCTAAAACATCATATGTTTGAGATTTTTCAACAATAATTTGAAAGGTGGAGAAGAAAAACTTAAGGAAAACATTACTCAAAAATGCAATCTAAGTCATTCTCGTAGATCCTAACATCAGCCAGCTGTGATAAAACAATCAAAAGTTCAACAAATCACAAGAAAGCAACATCTTTCCAATTCAAAGAGAATCCATGTCAAAAGGGCAGATTACATTTATCAAGGACAAATGACAGCTTTCTTCACAATCTATTCAGACAAAAAAGGAAGAAATTTAAATTTAAAAAAAAAAAAAAAAAAACCACCCACAAAAATTGGGAATGACTGTTGGATGTTGAGAAGAAATCTACATTTCACTGCCCCTATTTAGTTTTCCAGTGTGCAAAGTATGAGTTTATTTGATTGAAAGCAATAATAACAACACTTTATCTTTTTGATGCTTTCAACAACTAATTTCATCATCCAATTTCCCTAGACTTGTTAAATAAAAGGTCCCAAATGCAGTTACATTAGACGTCAAGCTGTACATCACAAACCTAAGACTCACTGACATTGTTAGGAGCCAAATTCAAAGTGATTTCATTGTTGTTAGCTGGCATTTGTTGCACATTCTCAAGAAGCTGCGTAAGTTCATTATGAACATAATTAAAGCGTTCCTTGGAGATCAATGATTCAGAGAAAAGAGTTGCAGTAAGAGAATGAAAGGCTTGAGAACACTCGTCGTTGTTGCATTGAATGATTGGATCATCCACAGGAACTAAGGAACTCTCAAGTCTCCATCGAAGCGGAAAATATTTTACAGGGATTTGGAAGTGGTTCTTCAGTACAAATACCCGTATAGAGTGTCTGCATAAAATGCCAGAATGTTCAAATTCCTTACAAGAACAGTGAACTTGCTCCTCTTCTGGTATCCAAAACACAAGAGACTCTCCTTCCATTTTCTTGTAGTGTCTCAAAAGAAATGAACCATTAGCCATTTCTGTTGCTGCGTACTGCATAGACAGCACAATTTCATGTTGTAATGCATTGAAGGCAAAAGGTGTAAGCATACTACGTGCATGTTCTTCAACAGGGAGGCATGTTTTAATGGGCATATATTGCGGCTCACCCCGCGTCTGATACTGAAAGTTGGCAGCAGTATGAACCTGAAAAAATCCCAACCCTGTAATAAATAAAATTGAATAAATGATGGTTAAAGTACTTGAAAAGAAAAAGAAAGTCAAGTAAATTGTATGCCTGTTCAAACAGGACTTGCAAACATGTTTGTGCGCTCAAGATACTCCTCAAGAATGTGTCCACAGATTTCGAATACTCGGGTGTTCTGGTGCGAGCTAGAAAGTAACCTCTAATATAGGAAAATGGCCAGGATGCTCGAAAAGAAAAGAGTAGAGCTATGTGCTTATCTGAACCAAGTCCAAACCGAGCAACAAGATTATTCCACTGGTGTTCAAAATCCTCTGCATTCTCTAGATGACACAAAATATCAAACTCGGATTTGAATTCTTCAAACTGCGAACCAAGTGCCAAAGAGAACCAACTAGATACTTTGGATAGAATTTGCCATAGACATATGACATGTTTAGTATTTGGCAACTCAGTTGCCATAGCATCTCTAAGCCCCGCATCTATATCAGTTACAATAGTCTCTGGCCGTCTTCCTCTCATGAATCGCATGAAAGTCTGCTAAAAAGAAAAAAACCATAAGAAGAAATTGAAATATAGACAGAGAATGATCACAAGGAATTTTGTCCACAAACCTGTAATGCCCAAGAAAATGACTGCGAATTTTCATCTTGTATCAGAACACACCCGAGGAAAATTGCCTTGCCATGATTGTCAATGCCAAACCACACCCCAAGAAGCATATTATAAGTGATAGAGCGATATGTGGTGTCAAAAGTGAGGACATCACCAAAGACTGCAAATGCACGAACAGCGTCCCCATATGACCATGCAATGTTTTCAATTTTTCCATTTTCATCTTTGGTAAAATTGTAAACAAATCCTTCATCCTTCCCCGCCATAGCATTGCAAGCATCGAGAAGTTCTAACATATCATTTTCTCTTTTCTCAGTGAGCAATGCATCATTTTCTTGAACAGTTTTCTTACACGTCCTAATAAAATTCCTAACATCTTTCTCTATAAAGGGCAACTGTCCCGGTTGAACTCCCTTTTCTATTTCTAACACCTTCACGATCCGATTCACCGGAAACCCAGCTTTAGAGAGCAAAAGAATGCGTTCCTGATCATCCTCTTGTATTTTTCTATAGGCAGGAAGAAGGCGAACTTGGTCATCTTCCAGTAACTCATGGTTATGAACATTACTGAATTGTGAAATGTACCATTGCGTAACACCATCAACAATTTCCTTTGTCAAATACAACTTTGCATCACATCCACACCGTACTGATTTCCGATCCCTGGGGTGCTCCACATTGGCCTTTTTCCTTGGTTGATTAAATCCAGACCGGTAACAAACAAAATCTCTTCTATAGACCCCTAAATTTTGACTTTCGGTTGAGCGTGCCTTCCTAATTGAAAACCCATTTTTTCTAGCAAAGTTGCTGTAGTACTCAAATGCTTCATCATCAGTTTTAAATATCTGACCAACATATGGAGTGAAAACATCTGATGATGATGACGATGACGATGCTGTCTCGCTCTTTACCAGTTGTGACCCTAATGTCGTCTGATCATCTCCTTCACATTTAATATAGCACTTCCAGTCTCCACATGGGCATTGCTGGCGTCGAATCCAAATGTTGTTCAATGACTTTGTTGCCATTTTGCATGACAAATCTACACAATATACCGGCTTTGAAGCCCTTGTTGCAACTTTTGAGCTGAACCCTTTACGCCACACAAAAAAAGAAAAAAAATTAAAGCAACAAAAGTCCTAATTCAAGCTCAATAAGTAAATTTGGTTTCACTCATACATTGCATTTACTAGACTAGAACAACATTCTGGTGTTGCCCAACCCTTTTTTTTTTTTTTTTTTCGTATGAGGGTTCAAATTGCAACAAAGAAAGCAATGAAAAATCAAAAGGGTTAATTTCTCTTTTATCCAGCAATCAATTATCATTTTGTTTATTTCATCCCTAAACTATCAATTTCATCTATTTAGTCCATGGAATTTCTGACTTTACAGTCTAATTAGCTAATTAGAAACACCCGTTCAAACCAATAATGGTATAACCTAACACACTGTTCAAAGAAAGTAATTTTACAATTTAGATAACCTAAATAATACAATCAAACACCCATTTTCTTACTCACACTGTATTGGACAACTTAAACCCTACAAACAAACACCTATCTTCTTCTCCACTCCTCATTTCAAAATAGTGAGTAAGAAAAATGAGTATTTGGTTGTATGGTTTAAGTTGTTCAAATTTTTGCCCATCAACGGCTACTCATTTACACAACAGTCCCCCATTGAACTACTGAAATTAGAAACTCCATGTCTAAATAGATGAAATTAAACGAAAATCTCAAGTAAAAAGTATCAGATTATTCAAAATGGGTAAATTTTGAAACAGATAAGAAACCAAAAGACAAACAAAGAAACTATAAATTAAACCCATAAATACACTTAATTGATTTTTGTTCTATAGTTGGACATTGTCCAACAGTACTAGATATTTTTGTGGAATTCCAAGTTGTGACAAATGAAAGATTCGGAGGTTCCAAACAAATGTTAATAGTAAATAAAAAAATAATAACTACAGTTTATTTGGGTCTAAAACGAAGCTATGTAATGAAATTGAAGTGTAATCACATACCAGGAAGAGAAAGTTGGAATCTTGTAGAGATGATCCTATAAACCCTTAAAGGAACCCCTTTCCGATCTTTCGTGTTCTTCGCGCTTTGGGGTCTGCCATTTGCTGCAAAGAAATTGGATATCCATATGTATGTATATGTATATATATTTGGATTAATTGTATAAATACTCATTAATTATTAATACATATTACTTTACCCCCAAATCTGTATATTTGTACATTTTAATCATATCAATTATAAAAATATAGCGGCTTTGGTCCAGTCTACCATCGGACTAGACTGTGCTGTTGGGCCCGTGGGAGCTCACCACGAGTCCCGTTTTAAAAATCTGAACCGTTAATGTGTAGAACTCTTCGAGTACTATATGCCTGTAAAAAATCACGTTGATCGGATATCAATAGCTATGTGATTAAATCAATTTTTTGTCAACTGTTAATTTATTCACCGTTCATTTTTTTTTATACAAAACTGATTTGATCACATAGCTATCGATATCCGATCAACGTGATTTTTTACAGATATATAGTACTCGAAGAGTTCTACACATTAAACGGTTCAAATTTTCAAAACGGGACCCGCAATGAGCCCCCACGGGTCCAATAGCGCGGTCCAATCCGATGGTGGACTGGACCAAAGCTTGACCCAAAATATATCGGGTGAGTTTGGTTTGTGTTTTGAAACATGTTTTTGAAAGAAAATTTTCCAAAAACGTGTTTAGTTACAAATTTTTTCAAAAAAAAATTCAAAATTATTTATCTTTTTATTACACATCAATTAATCACTTTTTCTTTCTCATCTCTCCTTTTCAATCACTTTTTTTCTTATATATATCTACTTAATTATAACAAAATATCAAATCATCCTAAATTCTAAAACTATTTTCAAAATATATAACCAAATAAATCAAAATAATTTTAAACTCTCTTCCCAAAATTCTTTTTTGAAAATTTATTTCAAAATACAAACCAAACACACCCATCATTTTTAACCTTTTAAAAAGAGTATACTTGTACGATTTTCATAATTGAGTATTCATTCATAGGTAACAAATAAAATAATATTTATTAATAATTGAGAGGTATTTGTGTAATGAACTCTATATATATTTTGAGAAATTATAAACAAGTAAAATAATAAAAAAATAATTATACTATAAATATAATTTTTTGTAATACAACTCTTACATACAAATAAAAAGTTTACACAATAAAAAAACCTTATACTATACACACAAATTTTACACCACCATAAAAATATTTCCTGTCTAATGTCCATGTGAATGTCAATGTCAATGTTGGGCCATCTCTTATGGGCCCTTCTAAGGCAAAAAAGTGAGCCAATGATCCTCTCCAAAATTCTATTTTATCCAATCCTAAAATTCTCATTATAATTAAATCATGTAAAAATTGAAGTAGAAAAATCCAAAAATTTAATTTAAAAATTATAAAAGTATTTTAAAACAAGAGAATAAAATATTCAGTAAAAAATTATCCAAGATCTCTGACTTGTCCTATTTTTATAAGTCAATTGTTCACGAAATCTTGTTCCTATTAATCGGATAACAAAGTAGGTTGATGTTTCGTCGAGTTTTGCCTTTATGGGGTACGATATCAAATATTAAATTCTTGATTTTAATATTACATAGTTAGTTTGCCTTTTAAAATTTTAGTTTCAAACATTAATTAGGCATAAAGCTAGTAAATGGATGTTGAATTAAATCTTAGATGTTGAGTCTCCAGTTAACTCAACATTGCCCGTTGTCATCATTTCACATTCTATTAAACTAATTTGGATTGAAAATTGAAAGAGAAATTGCAAAACTTGGAATGTTTCATATGGCTTATCTATTCAATTTCATAATAAAATTGAGCAAGCATGGCGATTTTAATGTATAAAGGAATGTAGTCAAAATACAAATATTTATCACTCCTTCCTTGCTGCAAATATTTATCACCATTTGTTGCAAAAGATTCTATACAAAGATTTTGGAAAAATAGTATTTTTCTTAAGAAAAAATAATCAATAAATCATAAAACTAAAAACTCAAAATCTAATTCCACAAAGAAATAGCTTCTCTTTTTTTTTTCGCGCAAACATGAATATTTCCTTTTTAAGGCCACAAATGCCTGCTAATCTGATGTACAAAGAACAAATTTTCTGCTGGGGAGAGAAAAAGGGGTTAAGATCATGTGTTTCAGCACCTTCTACAAACTTAAAAGTACAATTTGGGCGAATCAATCTGAGCGCAATGGAACATAATACAGTTACACACTGATTCTACTCTAAACAAGATACAATCTTAGTCCACATCTATAATTGGATCCGGAGTCTTGTGTTAATCAACACCAAGAGAGGCCTCTGTACATTGTGCCTGAAACACCTCCTTGTGAACCCACAGATATAAGAATTTCAACCAAAAGAGTACATGTACCGAAATTTTCCTGGGAAAAAAGACCGAGAATGAAGCACTGCATTCTTCTGTTAATACCCGCTTGGAAAATTTTAATGAGATAAACCCAGTTCGCCAAGTAAGCAGCATCATTTACAGAATCATCCACCATCCCAAGTAATTGTTCATCCACTCTGAGCTATTTAGGCACCCTTTTCAGCAAGATGATGTGGCACTGACTAGGTCATGTGTGAAGATGACTGTGAAGATCGTTTGCCTTTTCCTCAGGATGCTTCGAGCTGTTGGCTTCGTTGGCGATTTGTCTGCTCAACCAATGGGAATTCTACGAGAATTATGAAGGATGATCTCTCTGCCTCTCTAAGATATTGGACAGTGCCGTTCATGATCTTTACGAGCTTTTGGCTGATATACAAGGCAAGACCCTCTCTTGACACACACTGGTTGTGTTGAAACATCTCTTGAATTAAGTCTGGTGGGATCCCCGGGGCTGGATGGGTGATCCTGCCACACAAACCACGTAATCAGAACCAAAAGTTGTACCGTAAACCTCTTACTAGGTATAGATAAAATGAATAGATTTAAGTACCAATCTACATTTGGAAGGTACATATCATCTCTTGAATAGACATTATTGCAACTGGAATCATCATGGAAGGATGATAGTAAAATCAATAAATCTCCATCTTTAAAAGTCTACACCTTACACCGACTCAAATATAAGTGTCCGGTACAGATGCATATCTAAAGGTCAGACCTATTAAACCTAAAATTTAAGGATACACGAACTTAGGGAAAAAGAGTCATAATTTTATAATTTTAATTTATTATGGGAGAAAATTATGTTATATACAACATCGAAAACGTATTTTACTTATTTTATAGCAATTATACAATAATATATACATATAATGATGGTGTTAAATACAAATATCTAAGAAATGTCTGATAAAAAGTATTGGACACATATCTTACACCCTCGTTCAAGTGTTGAGTGTCCGACATAGGTATTTGATTTATTTTAAAGAGTCCATGTAATATACTTGATCATCAGATGCTCGACAAACAATGGACTTGTACATAAGAAAGAAAATGCCCAATTCACAAAAATATGGAAAGCATTAATCATGATGCTCGACAAACTATGGACTTCTAAATAAGAAAGAAAATGCTCAATTCACAAAAATATGGAAAGTATTAAATCATTACTATTGCCATCAGTTTCTAGTAACGTTTCAATATTCTCAACACTCTTATCTATTGGTCCATCTTTGTCATTGGCCAAATTTACGCTGTTTTGTAGTTTAGTTTTATTTTTGATTAGTAGACACTGTTTTGTCGTTTATCCCTCAAGGTAATAACTGAAATCCCTCAAGGTAATAACTGAAACAAACCAATTACTACGTAGACACACTCTCATCTATTGGTCCATCTTTGTCATTGGTCAAATTCACGCTGTTTTGTAGTTTAGTTTTATTTTTGGTAAGTACACACTGTTTTGTCGTTTATCCCTCGGGGAAATAATTGAAACAAACAAATTTCTAAATACACACTCTCATCTATTGGTCCATCTTTGTCATTGGCCAAATTTATGCTGTTTTGTAGTTTAGTTTTATTTTCGATAAGTAGACACTGTTTTGTAGGGATGGTCATGGGTCGAGCTTGGGGCAGTTTGTAGTAACTCACTCCTGCGCCATATCATATTGGGGGTAGCGGGGGAGGGACAGAGACAGGTACAGAGACGACGACGGGGGCGGGAGACAGATTAATTTTGGAAGTTCAAAAATAAAAATATTAATAAAAATTATAGATAATATGATATATTATGGATAATGATTTATACTTAATGAGAATTAGAAGATATAAGATGAAAAATAAACGAGTAAAAATTAATATTAAGTATAATAAATTAATGTTTTAATTTTATTATAATGAAAAAAGTTAAATTATATATTATATACATATAAATATATTTAATAAATATAATCAGGACTGGGGTTGGGTAGAATGGGGTGGGGAAGCAAAATCCACCTCCGCCCCACTTTCTCATCGGGCGCGAGGCAGGAGAAATGGTCCTAACTTCATTATCACACAACATAATCCCCAAACTTTCCATTCTGAACTTCAGTAAAAATAAGAAATCAATGTTGAAAAGTAGATAAAAGGCATTGCCAAGCATATTGCAATAACATGTGTAATATGATAAATAATCACATAATAGTATATGCATGTATAGTATCTGTGTCCCCACCATATCTATGTCTTACTTTTCCAGAATCTTTTGATTTTATTTATCTCACCAATAAATCATAAAAATGGTGATAACTGATAATTATGAAAGAGAATTTACCGAAACTCAAGATGAACGACATGAATTTTTGTTCCTATCCGTTCCTTCCTTGGAATCAGCTTGAGCAGAACTGAGGACTCTTCAAATGCAGGAGTGAAAATGAGAGCGGTTGTTAGAAAATCTGAAAGGACTTGCTGAAGCCTCAAGTTGTCGCCATACAAGAACATGGATGACACTTCGGCTGGTGAGTCATATATGATCTGCACTTGCCGCTCCCGACTCAGAGTCATGGCTTGATTTATGACCACTTCCAGAACATCCCCGAGATTAAATTCACTTGAGTTCATTTCCATATAGCTAAAAATAGGTTTCATAAGGATCAGAAGTTGTCAAATAAAAATAAACAAATAAATAAATAACTGAATATGAAGAAACAAATAACAACTGCACCAATCCAAGAAAGGGTAGTTTCTATGATGCACGCCAAATGTCAGACAGCATGAAGATTACTACTTAGAGGCAGGAGTATTTCACATTTAAAGCCAGACGTCGGAGACTCGGAGCCCTCGATATACACAAATAATCACAAAGAATCTAAAATCAATCTTGTACACAAATAATTTAGTAATTAGTAAGTACGTGTTTGGATCATGGGTTTAGGTAGGGATTTGTAAAGAAAAAAGAAAAGGCGAGAGAAATGAAGAAAATTTTAGCTTATATTTCATGCACATTTCCCTCACTTTTTCCTTTCTCTTTCCAAATCATTACCCAAATCCGTGATCCAAACCCAACATCAGGAAAGTGGTGGACATATGTGGAGCAGGAAGTTACAAACAACGGATAGTACAAAGAAAAAGAAATAACGAATCAACTCACCAGAAATTCTTATACCGTAGTAGCAAACAAAATGATGGAACTTCCCAAGGTACAAATACATGAAGTAAGATTATTATGAATCAAATGTCATTTACATTTATGAGGTCTCTTTAATGGATATCTCTTCTATGATTCTTCTTTCCTTTTCGTTCTCATCTTTATTTTCTTCTGGACCACCTTTTGTTAGTCTTGGTAATCTATATCTGATACTATCTCTATAGGGATCACATCAAATAATCATCTTTGTCATCACTATGTGGCAGCATTTTCCTTTTCTTGACACAAGACGGGGAGTGGGCTTTCTAAGAAGCATGTGGAAGTCAACTTATGAACAGGTTTCTACTATTAATTCTATTGTAAATATCATGGAGCCTCACCCAACATTTGGGGTTATCTATGTGAATCCTTGTCTCGATCTAAAGCATCAACTATAAAATCATCCTTCTAGTCCTATTACACTCCTAGCTCTATTTGTCCCCTTTCAGATGCAATAATCTAGGTCAATGTTGCCACCAAAAAAAAAAAAACACTAATTCCCTAACGAATTACATGGTGCACATTTTCATTCCAAAATGGTAAATTTCTTGATCCAAAGTAATCCCAAAATTTTTTTCAATATATTTTCTACAGGTTTCCTTGGGAGTAAAAAAATCAAGGGTATAATGACACCGACCACCCTTTTAGTAAGGCCAAATGGACCGAAACTAATGCAACAATGTGAAGAAATGGGGATAAACAAAGAAACATATATATTTCAATGTAAAAGATATGGCAACATTATTTTTTCATCTATATGACTATCAAATTATTGATTAGAAGGAGGTCTAAATGTTATGTGAATTTTATTTATTTATTTATTTATTGGATAAATAAATGGATTTTATTAGAAAAGCATCAAGATGATGCAAGGAATACAAAAACCACCCACAAAAGGCCAACCAAACTATCTAAGTAAATCTTCCACAAAATCTACAAAAACCAAAACACTTGGATCGGCTAAACCCGTAACCCAACTATGTAAAACCCGCAACAACTGACTCTCAGGTTAGGAAACGGAACGGCACTCATTCTGAAAAACACGCCTATTCCGCTCCAACCACATCAAACAGTAAGAAGCAAGAACCCAAGCCTTCCGACACTGCTTTCCCACCCTAGCCCCACCCCAGCTTTAAATCACATCCAATAACGACCCCGGTTGCACCCAAACCATCCCAAACAAAGCCACAATAGAATTCCAAAGTTGAGACGCAACTGGACAATGTAAAAGCAAGTGATCCACCGTTTCCCCATCCCTACAGCACATGCAACACCAATTAACCAGAACCTGCCCCCGCCGACGCAAGTTATCACTAGTCAAAATCTTCTCCAAAGCAGCAATCCAAACAAAGAAAGCCACCTTGGAAGGTGAACCCGTCACCCAAATACTCTTCCAAGGAAACACTACCCCACTCCCCCCCTCAAGCATACCATAAAAAGAAGGTACTAAAACACCCCTTTAGATCTCGAACAATCCCACACCAAAGAGTCCGCTCCATCCCCCCCATCCTTGACACCATACAAAACGCCCAGCAAGTCCACCAGTTGATCCAACTCCCACTCTTGCACATTACAGCGATGGTGAACATTCCAAACAAACACCTGCCCCTGCCTAATTCTAACAGACTCCACCAACTCCTCCCTATCCGCAGCAATAGCATAAACCATAGGAAACATACTCGCCAAAGGCACCTCACTACACCACCGATCCTACCAAAAGCAAGTCCTATCCCCTTCCCCCACCTTAATCCGAGTCCTATCCCAAAACTCCATCCACCCTAGCCAAATCCCTTTCCACAACCCACAACCATGAGGATGGACCACCCCCTTTGAGCACCACCCCCCTCTGGCCACCCCATACTTCGCCACCACCACCCTCCTCCATAACCACTCCCTCTCCATAGCAAAACGCCACAACCATTTCCCTAAAAGAGCCCGGTTAAAACCCACCAACCTCCTAACGCCTAAGCCCCCCCCCTCTCCTTTGGAATACAAATCATATCCCCAGCCACCAAATGACAATGAAAACCCTTGCCACCACCACCCCACAAAAAATCTCGTTGCAACTTTTCCAACCGCCTAACAACCGCCACAGGAATCACATGCAACGACATAAAGTATGTCGGAATACTAGAAAGGACACTCTTGATCAATGTAAGCCGCCCTCCCTTAGACAAATACTGTCGCTTCCACCCCGCCAACCTTCACTGCACTCTATCTACCACCCCATCCCACACCCCTATCGCCTTAAAGGTAGCCCCCAGAGGAGCAAGCCCCTGCCCCACCTTGAAACCCGTCAACAAACCCCCTTGAACTGCCTTGGACAATAAATGACTTAATGCCTCCATCACCAAAATAAACAATAAAGGAGATAGAGGATCCCCTTGCCGTAATCCTCGCCATGTAGGAAAAAAGCCCGCCGGAGTGCCATTAACCAAGACTGATAACCGCACCGTAGAAATGCAAAACTGAATCCACTGCCTCCATCGCTTCTCATAACCCATCCGTTGAAGCACATACAACAGAAAATTCCAATTCACATTATCATAAGCTTTCTCAATATCCAGCTTGCACATACTCCCCACCTTCCCTTGCCGAACCCGCGAGTCCACACATTCATTAGCCACAAGCACAACATCCAAAATTTGACGGCCCCTCACAAACGCATTCTGAGACTCTGACACCACCCCCTCCAGGACACCCCGAAGTCGATTAGCCAGAACTTTAGCCAATAATTTGTAGACACTACCCAAAAGACTAATTGGCCGAAACTCTCTAATATCCTCCGCCCCACCTTTCTTGGGAATCAAAGCAATAAAAGTAGCAGTAAGACTCTTCTCAAACTATCCCCCCTGATAAAATTGACCAAATACGGCCATCACTTCCGCCTTCACCACCCCCCAACAATGCTGGAAGAAGGCTGTTAAAATCCACCTACTCTCCACCTACTTCACCCACTTAAACCTACTCCACTAAACCTAACCCACTACACCACTACCACCTCACCTACTCCACTAAACCTAACCCACTACACCACTACCACCTCCACTTCACCTACTCCTTACCTACTACACACTCACCCTCTTCTATATATAGGAATCATGAATCATTGTAATAGATATCAATATATCAATCAATAATAATACATACAATTTATTCTCTCTCTTTCTCTATACATTATTTTTTACATGGTATCAGAGCTGGTTTAAAACCTAGTATTTTCGCTTCCCCGGCGGGCGGCAATCTCACCTTAGCCGCCCGCCGGACCTCAACCTATTCCGCTGATAAAATCAACAAAGATTTGTGCAACTGTAGTCATGTGTGAGGCTGATGGAGAAGAATTCTTCACCTCATATGACGAGACAGTCTGGAACTGGAAACACTGCAACATTCTGCTCTGGAATTCTGCAGCAGCTAGATTATAGCTTGGTTGAGTGCCAAGCTTTGGTTCTTCCACCCACTCTTGAACTTGCCCAGCAAAGTGTGAAGGTTCATGCTTGTGTTGGAGGGACTAGTGTGCGCGAAGATCAGCGCATTCTCTCCAGTGGGGTTCATGTTGTTGTTGGTACTCCTGGTCGTGTGTTTGACATGTTGCGGAGACAATCACTTCGCCCTGTTTACATCAGCCCTGTTTACATCAAAATGTTTGTCTTGGATGAAGCTGATGAAATGCTGTCACGAGGTTTTTTAAAAATCAGATCTATGATATTTTCCAGTTGCTGCCACCCAAAATCCAGGTTGGGGTGTTCTCAGTTGCTGCCACCCAAAATCCAGGTTGGGGTGTTCTCTGCCACAATGCCACCAGAGGCTCTTGAAATCACCAGGAAATTCATGAATAAGCCTGGAAAGAGAAAAAGCTCATGCTAGGATTTGCGAAGTGATTCGCTGCAGGAATTTTGGCTTTGGATGAAACCCTTACCATACTCCACTCATTCTCTCCAACTGTTCTAACTTTTTATTTTTATTATTATTATTATTATATCAAATAATCAATGCACTCATGTTCCCCACTAACAGTGTCCACTTTTGACCCAAACCATTTTCAATCCATCATTTCTCCTTCACCTTTTGCACCCCACTCACCGACTCTCTCTCCACTTTATCACATGGGTTTGTCCCTCTCTCTCCTCCATTTGATTTCAAAAATCACTTATTTTTATTTATTTTTTCCAAGTCACTTTTCCTCTTTTTTAAATACCCCACTTTATTTTGAAACAATCGCACTGATGTTTTTCATATAATCCATCTATAAATATTTTTTTATCTATTTTCTTTCTCCCTTGTTTTCTTTCATTTTATTTTTATTTTTTCAACAAAACACTCCCAAAAAAAAAAAAAAAAAAAAAAACAACAACATTTTACAAACTTGTCATTTCTTCATGCCGGGGATCAACCCCGATCAGCATTTTACACCATAAAAAAAAAATAAAAAAAATAAAAAAAAAAAAAACACAAAACAAAACAAAACACAACCAACACAAATCGGAACAGTGGGATTTTTCTTCTCGCCTATTCTGCCGGTCTTTTCTTCTTGCCACCGTCTTGGGCGGCCCTTGCCGGTGTTGCCTCCGTGTTTCCCACTCCACTGGGCATGATCACTACTCCCTGCTCCTCCACTGCAGCATATGGCGGCCCTCCAAATCGGAACATAAAACTGGCCTTCCGCTTCAGCTCCTTGTTTTCCGCCTTTAGCACACTTATCTCTGCTCGCGCATCCTTATACATGCGTTGGAGCAGAGCCAGTTGGGCGTTTAACTGCTGCACCTCATTTGTCCTACTCTGCAGCCGGTTCGACAAATTTGTAACCGCAGTCATGGTTTCCACACATGACTTCAAGGTATACTGATTGGCCTCCACATCCGACTGCACCGCCATTTTTTGCTCCACCGACCGCATCGGAAAGTTCAACGAAGCAAAACCAGAGGTGTTTGGTTGAGGTTCACAGGCCACCGCACCAGTTATCTCTCTTGTTGACTCGTTGAGGTCGGGAAAGAGAGTGAGCAGACCACGGGAAGAAGAGGCTATGTTCTGGGTAGCTGAACGGGAAGAAGAAGCCATGTTTTTGGGTTGCTGAGTGTTTCAGAGAAGGGTTGGTTACAGAATGTTACAGAGAACGAAGAGGTTTCAACTGGTTTGTTATGCTTCCAAGCCTCAGACTTCGCTTTGGTTTATAAAGACAGAGACGACGAGGCCGACACGCGCTCTGTCAATCACGTGCATCGCCGCGTGTCAGGCGCCCCTTTTGATGGCTCGACGCTTTCTGTCGGGCACGTCTTTTGATGAAGTGGGCGCGCCTTTTGATGGCACGCCTTTTTATGGATTGGGCACGCCTTTTGATGGATTGGGCACGCCTTTTGATGGCACGCCTTTTGAAAGATTGGGCATACCTTTTGAGGGTGCGACTTTTTAAGGGTCCGACAAGACTCTGTAAACTGTCCCGACATTGATTCCGGTTAGCTTCTACAAGGGTCCAGCAAGACTCCGTAAACTGTCACCACAACTGTCACAACATTGTCTGCTACAACGGTCCGACATGACCCCATAAACTGTCTTCTACATCGGTCTGACACCGCCATCCAGTGTCCTCTACACCGTTATGACACCACCATACAGTGTCCTCTACATGGTTATGACACCCCCATACAGTGTCCTCTACAACGTTATGACACCACCATCCAGTGTCTTCGCCAATGGTCTGACACGACCATACAGTGTCTCTTATCCTCTTTTATTTTTATGTATTTTCTTGTTTTGTTACTCTCTCCAAACTCAAGTTGGTTAGTTCCTATCCCCCTTGAGTTTGCGGGGGGCTGTTAAAATCCACCTACTCTCCACCTACTTCACCCACTTAAACCTACTCCACTAAACCTAACCCACTACACCACTACCACCTCACCTACTCCACTAAACCTAACCCACTACACCACTACCACCTCCACTTCACCTACTCCTTACCTACTACACACTCACCCTCTTCTATATATAGGAATCATGAATCATTGTAATAGATATCAATATATCAATCAATAATAATACATACAATTTATTCTCTCTCTTTCTCTATACATTATTTTTTACAAAGGCCATGGAAAAGCCATCGGGCCCAAGGGCTTTATCCCCGGACATACTTCTCAACGCACCCCAAACCTCCTCCTCCGCAAACGGGCGCTCCAACATTAACACCGCCTCATCTAAAATAGTATCAAAAGTAACTCCCTCCAAATCCGGTCGCCACCCTTCCCCTTCAGCCCTAAAAAGATGCTGGTAGAAACTCACGATACCATTTCGGATATCCACTTCTGAGGAAAGCAGCACCCCATTGACCCACAACCGCCCTATCTGATTCACCCGCCAGTGAGCATTTGCCATTTGATGGAAAAATTTAGTATTGCGGTCCCCATCCTTCAACCACAAGCACCTGGACTTCTGACGATAACTAGTCTCCTGCATCCTAGCAATCCATCCATAATCCTTCTGCACCCCCTCCCGACACACCACATCATCTGCCGACAAGCCCTCTCTTTCTTCCTTCTTATCCAACCCCTGCAAAATCGACAAAGTACTCGCCTTCTGTACCTCCAACTTACCAAACACCTCCTGATTCCACCGTTTCAAATCAAATTTAAGCAATTTTAACTTTTGAGCCATTCGGGTACTAGGTAACCCGACCACACTATAACTCCCCCCACCACTCCTTTACCGTCTCGCCAAAACCTTCGGTCTATAACCACATATTCTCAAAATGAAAAGGCGTCTGGCCACGCCGCACTCCCCCACTATCCAAAAGGACAGGCCAATGATCCGAGACCGGACGCTGTAATCGAGCATGGAACATCTGGGAGAAATGCTCTTCCCAATCCTCCGTGACCAGGAATCTATCAATACGAGACATTGCCCGACCTCCGGATTAGGTATAACCCCCTCCCTGCAATGGCATATCAATCAACTCCATCGTATCAATAAAAGAGGAGAACACCTTCATCGGCCTCGTCACCTGCCTACCCGCTGTCTTCTCTTTTGGACTCCACACAAAGTTGAAATCTCTACCTACACGCCAAGGCCTCTCCCAACAAAAAGCAGTAGCCTGTAACTCCTCCGAAAAAGCCTCCCGTTCCGATCTCCTGACCGGCCCATACACCCCCGTAAATACCCAACGAAAATCATCATCCACACATCTGAACAGACAAGATAAGGAAAAATCTCCCACCTCTACCCCCTCTTGCACCACCACCCGATTATCCTAACACATAAGAACACCACCTGCTGCCCCAATAGCTGGTTGGAAGGCCCAATCCACATGCCTACCACCCCAGATATCCCTGACAACATCCACCCCCACACACTCCATTTTGGTTTCCTGAAAGCACACCGCATCCGCTCTAGCACTCTTCAGTAATGATCTAACCACTGCCCTCTTTCCTTTATCATTTAAACCCCGCACATTCCAAATCAATATTTTCAAACGCATGGCAACAACAAATGATCTCCACGCCCTTTCCTCATCCGTCGACCAGCCCCGATCCTGTTACAATCATAATTAATGGAGCACTCTAATCTGCGTAATTCCCGGCCTCTTCTATCCTTTTGGCATGTGCTCTGTAACTCTTGCCCCCTTGACACACCTTCTCGCCATGACATCTCAATGGCCGAAAACAGTTTCAAAGCCTCTTCCTCATGCCCTTCAAAAGAAACACCCAAATATTTGCTAGCCTCAGCAATTCGAGCCAACACCCACTCAGAAACCTCATCCGACGTTGGTGGCTTCTCTGTCTGGAAATGCACCTCCAAATCCTGCTCTGTATCGAACTGAGAGATGGGCGCCACCATTTCCCCAGCTTCCACTGCCAATGGCTGAAGGACTATAGCTAGACCATCACCAATCTCGGCCCTACCAACCTTCGAATCTGCCCCCTACTCTTCATGGTCCTCCTGACATCTCTGCTTTGCCCTACCGAGCTCCTTCCCAAGCAGCGGAAGTGAAGAAGTTAATCCACCAGCCACTGTGTGCTGCCCATGGTGTAACGGCAACGTGGGAGACCCCGCTGGCCTGAGAGGCGTTAACGTGTCGTCCGTCCCCGACATTAGCGCCTCACTGCCGTTATTCCAATGGCCTGACCCAATACCAGCGTATAACGACCCGAAAATCTGGTCTATCGTCGGGTTCACCTGTGAGCCCACCTTCCTTGCTAGACCAAGTAATCCTTGAGCTAGGGTCTAAGAAGAGTTCAAAAACCCACTAGGCCGCACAACTGGATCTCTAGTCAAAAAAGACTGGGCCACATGCATAGGTACCCAAGTGGTAGAACCTAAAACCCCCTGGCCCACCTTCTTAACTTGAGAGGCCACGGGGCCCAAATTCTCCTGGCCCAATTTATTGATTAAAGGCCTTGCATATGACCTGCCCACATACCCATCTCTCAGACCCTCCTTCCCAAAGCTAAGACTTTTCCTAAATCGTCCATACCCCCAATTCCGTCGATCTTCACGCCTCCATACTTAGGTTTCCTTATTCGTTACAGTCGCCAGCTGGGAAGCTTCAACCGACGGCCCCGACTCCGGCCAAACTGGTAGCGAGTACAACCACTGACATTGAACAAAGATCCACATTGAACAAACCTACCCTCTCCAGCAAATACTGTATCAGTTTAAGCTTCTCTCTTAATGATAAAAATCTACCACTACTAAATATTGAGCTTTCCGTTCCTTCCTCCAATATATATCTCCATCTTGACCAACTATCGATCGTTTGTGGTCTTTGAATCTACCTAATCTAAGTTTAAAAAAATCTTTATCAAATACATGGATTTCAAACAACAAAACTCCTAATCTTAAAATTATTTGTCACTTTTACTTCCTTGGTCACATTCACCATATCCTGCTATTGCTCGTGACTCGTGAGATTGAACTTTACATTGTTGGTCCATAAACCAAGCCTTAAGTCCCATCAAATGGAGTCAGTTACGTGAATCCTTCTTCTCCATTCGACTCTATCAACGATCATTTGGTTAGTCAAATTAAGATCTCTATTTACTACACTCGCCCACGTCAATCTAGATCTGCCCCTTCCCTAATACTTCCATCTACCGTCATTGTATCGCATCTCTTCACTACTGCCTCTGTTGTATCTAACCAAACCATCTCAATCTATTCTCTCTCAACTTATCTTCTATCGGTGCTACTCCTACCCATTTACTAATGTACTCATTCCTAATTCTGTCTTTTCTATTCTTGCCACACATACACCTTAGCATCCTCATCTCAGCAACACTCATCTTATGTACATGTTATTTCTTAGTTACCCAACATTCCGTCCTATACAACATTGCTGGTTTATCATAAGAAGAAAAAAAATCACCTGCAACACATGCATGAACTTGTATTTTATTATCTACAAAGCAAGATTTAAACAATGAAGTGTTTGGTTATTAACTAATGTTACCTCCAGCCTGCCTCATACATAATAATATATTTCAAGGTTTAACAAATAAATAATTAAAAAAAAAAAAAAAAATCTATTATGTAATCAACTACACAAGAATTAGAACGAGTCAGAAAATTGTACCTTTCCTCAATACTCTCAATGTCAGTGTCATCAACAATCTTGGCTAATTGTTCCCGACACAACGTGCTCGTCCTCAGTAGTTGCTTCTGCTCTTTGCTTAAAATAGAAGATGCCATTAGATTCTGCATAACCTCTATCCCATTTAAAGGGTTTTTGATTTCACGACGAATATAAGCCAATTTCGTGAGGCTATTGGTTGCAGCCTGTTCTGATATCCTTTGCACTTGCAATGCATATTGAAGTTCAGGACTAGCCACGTGCAAAAAGCATAAAACCCCAGTAATCCTTCCCTCTGAATCAATCCTTCTGTTAGCAGAAAGTAAAGCCTCAACATAGTTACCCCGCCGATCAAAAAACCCAAATAACAATTTATCTGCATCTTGGCCAGCAATTACCCCATTCAGTAATATCCGCAGCTTCGTTAACGTGTCCTGATCTTTGAGCCGACAACCGAAATTGTTGACTGTAAAGACCTCTCCTAGAAGCATCCGATCAGTGGCTTCTTCTCTCTTTACACCAGACAATTTTTGCATTACATCGTTCCACTCCAAGCATCGACCATGCTCGTCCATCATAAATATTGGAGGAATAAGTGCACAAGGGTTCCGTACAATTCCAGCATAATCACCTTGAATTCGAGTATATTTGTCCATGATCATCTTTTGCCCAGTAATATCTTGCCCAACAAAGCAAACCCCAACAATATTTTTATTCAAGTCTCGACTACAACATGCATTAGCAACCAAAATAACAGGACCATTGTTTTCCTGATGACCAAAAGTTTTAAGCTTAATTTCAATATTTTGCTCTTCTGTACCTGCCATTTTGATATTAGAACAGATTATCAAGCATAGATTTTTAAAAGAATAGAAATATATGAAGGACATGTAGTTTGACAGGGAGAGACATGGAACTCAACAATAATAAATTATAAGACACATGGAATAGCAGAAAGTTTAATTGATCAAAATTATAAAAACCTACTGCAATTAATAAAAAAATCATTGACTACAAATAGAGGATGTATCAAACAACTAGTTACAAGAGCGATAGACAGAACTTGACTCTTCCATCTAGTCACTTATTTTTTAGCATCTACCTAAAATTGTACAGACTTTTTATACAAAATCCAGTAATTTTATGAACTATTTAGCAACAGACTTTAGGAGCCATCAAATAATGCAGAAACATGAGGGATTCAAAAAATATTATGATATTCTATCAACAAGAAGTCAAAATATTTAGTCACCTTGTGAAGCCAGGAAGAGCATGTTTTTCACTACATCAATTGAATCATCCACCACAAGATTCACAAAAGGCGCGCCAATGGCTTCCTGCATACTTAACCCAGTTAGCTCGGCTATTTTAGTATTCCACCCATTAACATTACCAGAGGCATCAACAGCCAAGATGGGAACCGAAGCTGTCTCAATAAGACGAACCATTTCGTTGGTAACAACACGAAGCTCGTCCACCCTTTGTATACTGGTGTCAACCGATGGAACATTCACTATCAATTTGGAATCATCCATGACCGCATCTTGCAACGACCCTCTCAATATCAGTTGCAAGGAATGGATCGCATCCATTTCCACATCTTCCCACGGTAAACTCCGCCTTTTAACCACCTCGAGAAAAGCCTTAAATGATGATCTGGGGTGCATTTTTCTTCCATCATCTTTGTCACTAGGATCATGTTTTGCACCACCCCACTTGATCTCCTTTGCCGCGTGGGACCGGAACCAAAAAAGGAAGTCCTTTCTTGTAATTTTCACAGCAGCCATTCCACAAACAGCATCACCAAGGATGGAAGCGCCCAGATAACCTGCTTCCATGAGGCTATCAGTACTTAACCCTGTACTCTCACCGTGGTACTCAAGAAGCCAATCGGCTACATCTCTGATTTGTGGCTCTGAAGGGGTGACCCCAAGTAACCAAAATTTGTTCCCGTAGTACAATGCTGCTCCATCACACTTAACAAGATCCATAACATTGGGCGATTGAGTGACGATTCCCATAGGAGCATCTCTTAGGAGCATATCACAAAGCACTGTTTGTGTCCGCAAAATATGTTTTTCCCTTAGTTGAGCAGCCAACTCCACTTCCTTGTTAATCTGAACGCCAAAAACTTGAACCAAGAACTCGCACGCGCATCTCAAAGGAAACGAAACAAACCGAGGGCTTGTGTGATGACAGACCACCAAACCCCACAACTTTCTTCCCCTTTGCTGATCACTCTCAGTCTCATCGCCTTCCTCGTTGATTGTGACCGACATCACAAGAGATGCGAGCGAACCCATATTTGTCATATATTGAGTATGACACCCGTGAGGAGATCTTAATGTGGATCCACAAAGACTCAACGGCTGATCCAATCTCTTGTCTTGAATAACTTTAACCGGAGGGGCCAAGCAATCACATATCATTCTGACCTTATTTTTCATGAAAAGAAATCTTGAAGCTTGTGGTATATCAGTAGAAGGATAATGCAATCCAAGATAAGGTTCCAATTCAGGTCTGCGGCACTCAGAAACAACTTCCCCGTGCTCATCTTCATGAAATTTATACACCATTACTCGATCATAACCCGTCAAATCACTTAATTCCCCCACTAACACATCACATAACAGTGATATATTCCCACTTGGCAAAGACTGCAATCTTGATATGGATTTGGCTGCAAGCTTATATGGTTTTAAAGCCCCAGCTGCTGTCACTGGCACATCAGCTGGATTGACAGGCTCCAAATCTATAACTAATCCCACATCAATGCGATGAAGAATTGCATAAAAGGGCTTTCCTGAATTTCTACAATGAACCAATACCGGGTTAATGAGATTAATTTCCCCGAAACTCGCTGCTTTTTGCAGTGCAGCAGCGCTTGAGGATCGAAATAGAGTCCGAACATCAGTTCCAAATGTCAGAGCTTCTTTTTGCTCAATGCTTGGAACTGCGTGGGGGGACAATTCCAACATTTCTATGGCGTTTTCACTGTATCCAAGGACAGCGAAATTCCGCTCATCAACAGCAATCATACAACCAAATGGCTGGATTAGACTACCTCTTTGCATTTTCTGCAAATAAGCAGATACAGTAGAAGAGGGGACATTACCTGTAGAACTCGATACATTAACATCAACCGATGTGGATTTATCAAATAACCCTCGTTCCGACTCTTCAAAGTCCACATGAAGCTTAGCATCGATGGGCGTCTGTGCAACCACACGCGCATCGTGCTTTGTTCGAGCAGAGCTGCTCCTGGAACAATTCGTCTTGTTTGTGGATTTAGATGACATTTCTTAACTCAAATTCCACTTCAATTCCACTTCTACTTCTTATGACCTCTCTACAATAGATTGATGGAATCTTCCAAAACAAGACAAAAAACCAAAAGGAATTCAAGTCCTTCCGACATGGAATCTCCAAAGATGTGCTCAATACCAAATAATTCACAGAATAAACTCAGATCAAACCAACCCAAATCAAATTAACAAACAGTATCTACCAAATTTAAGAGGGCATCATGAAAAAGAAGAAAAGAGACCAACTTTTTCTCTCTCCACAACCCTCGAAAAAGAAGGTGATAGAGTTCAAACCCATCCCATGATTCGATTCTCTACCCAAAACCCACCAAAGAAAACAAAAGGGTCCCCATAAATGGATTCTCCAATAACTTATCTAACTAGTATTTCACCACCAAAAAAAAAAAAAAAAAAAGCACTCTACAGTCTACAACCCTCAAAATCACTACCCACAAAAAAAAAAAAAAAAAAAATCAAAACCACCCTACGAACTACAACTCTCAAGATCACGACGCACACAATCAAACCCAGAAAACAAAGAAGAAAATTCTACTCCAAATGAGAATTGCAGGGTATAAGAAGACGAATTCTAAATCCCAAAAGGGTCAGCACAAAATTCCAAACAATAATCGGACTAAAATAACAAGAGACGAAACAGGGACACTGGAGAGAGAGATGGGTCAGGACTGACCACCATCAGAATCAGGTTGCAGGGTATGGATCGGGAACACGTGAAGCCAAGCTTGCTTTGTCGAGCTTACTCATGAATTTGAGAAAAATTTGATACTCTGTTTTTTTTTTTTTTTTTTTTTTTTTTTTTTTTTTTTTCGGCTCGTTTTCTCAAGTTAATCTTGATTTTTTTTTTTTAATATTTATGCTATATATTAAGTAAAATAGGGTTTTTAACCTCAAGTCTTCATAATAACACTTACGAACAAGCATAAAAAAAAATTTGAAATCCAACGCACATGAAATTTTTGAAAAGTCCCAACACATATGATTGTTATACCTCATAATAATACTTTAATGCATTAAGAACAAGTATAAAAAAAATTTATTGAAAAGTCCAATACATATGATTATTATCAAAATATTAAACTTTAATATAATATAATAAAAAAAAGATACTTAATTCCTTGAAAAGTCTAACACATATGATTATTATCAAAATATTAAATTTTAATATAATATAAAAAAATATTTCAAAAAAAATATTTAAAAATCACAATTCACATATATAAATAATTATAAATATAATCTGTGTATAGTACATAAATAATTATAAATATAATCGGTATATAGTACATAATTTATATATTAAAAAAATTTAAAATAAATATAATATTTATAATTATTTCGTACATAGCACAAGTGATAAGTTAGGATGTATATAAAGGCCCTGTTTGGTACAGCTTAATTTCAGCTTATTTCAGCTTTCAGCTTAATTTAAGCTATTTTGATGTGTTTGGTTTAGCTTATAGCTTATAGCTTATAGCTTTGTGGAAGTCAGAAAACAGCTTATTCTTTGAGTGGGGCAGGATATGCTTTAAGAATAAGTTGGAAATCAGCTTAAGCTGAAAGTTATAAGCTATAAGCTAGGGGTGGGCGCGGGTCGGTTGCGGCCACGGAACCTCCAATCCGCCATCCGTCCGCCAGATTGACGAATTGAAGAAAATCAATCCGCATCCGTCCGCCAATCCGGCGGATGTGGATTGAGCGGATTGGCGGTTTGGCGGATGGATGCGAATCGGTTTGACGGTTTAAAATTTTATAAATTTTCAACATAATTCAACTTGTGCACTTCCTCAAAAAAAAAAAAAAAAAAAAAAAGGAAAGTATTACAGTCAATGACTTAAAAAAGTATTACAATCACTGTATGCCTTATCCAAAGAAAGAAAGTTTGAAACTTTAGAATATCACGATCACTGCATCTCTCATCCACATGTTACAATCACAGCATGATTCATCCCCATAAAGTATTACAATCTGTGATTCTTAAAATATAATAACAATTCAAACCACCAAAACCATGAACAGAGCAGTAGTAGAGATTGAATGTCTCTGTATTGTTACATCTACATATGTTTTTGAAAACAAAAACCAACCAGCATATATCATATTTTCTATTTATTATTTTTAGAGTTAGATTTAAAAACTAAAAAATATAGATGAATAATACGTTTATTTTTTTCAATGCAAAAAATATATTCAAGTTGAAAATTTTTTTTCAATAGAATATTTAAATTCTTTTTTAATTGAAAACACAAACATAATATTTAAACAAATTGAAAATACAAAGTCTTATAAATTATTATGGGTGCTTGCGATTTGGCGGTTTGGCAGTTCGGTTGCGGCCAAAAAATCTCAAATCCGCCATCCGTCCGCCAAATTGGCGGATTAGAGAAAATCAATCCGCAACCGTCCGCTCGTCATCACGCATCCGTCCAAAATGCGGCGGATCAGTTCGGTTCGGTCGGTTTTGGCGGATCGGTATATCTGCTGCTCACCCCTACTATAAGCTGTTTAGGCATAAGCTATAAGCACTTTCCCACAGCTCTACCAAACGAGGCTAAATACAAATACATATCTGTACATAAAAGCACATTGTTTCGGGAAAACCGAGACCTTGATATATAGATAAGAATGCGGATGTCACGCAGTGTCCCTGTGATTAATGAAAAATAAAAGTTCGCAATTTTGTATTAGTTGATTGAAAAATAATGAAAAAATAATATTTTATAATTAGTTAAAGATGTAAGAGTGAAATATTAATAAATTTTAAAATATAATTTTGTAAATGGAGAAATAATATTTTATAATTAGTTAAAGATATAAGAGTGAAATATTAATAAATCTTAAAATATAATTTTGTAAATGGTTTAATCTTTCATTTTTTTTTTTATAAACTTAAAGGTGTTATTAAAGTGAAAATTATATAAAAGGGTAGTCATTTTTATGTTTGGGTTTAATTTTTTAGGGATAAAAATGATTTTTCCAAAATGAAAAATTATACATTTGGACAATTTACACTATAGAAGTTTTGAATTTTTCTCATTTTAGAACAAATCACACATTACGAACAAAAGCCTAAACTTTAATGTAACACTCTAATAACGTAATACTTCAATATAACACATTAAAAAATTCATTGGTGTACTTTTTCCAAACGTAATAACATAACACTCAAAAAAATTTTTTGGTATACTTTTCTTAAACATAACGCTCCAATGTAAAATAAAAAAATAAAAAATCCTTAGTGTACTTTTTCCAAAAGTAACACTTCAATCAGTGTAATCTCAAGCATAACACTCCACTGTAACATACTTCAATGTAACATACAAAAATACTAAAAAAAACTTCTTAGTACACTTTTTTCAAATGTAACACTCATAGTTTGAAATTATACATTTGTTCAAAATTTAATAAGGAATATTTGTACTCCTTTTAGAATAGTTTGAAGAATCTCACATTTTTTTTTAATGTTACATTGTAGTGTTACGTTTAAGAAAAGTATACTAAAAATTTTTTTTTTGTGTTACATTGGAGCGTTACGTTTGTGATAAGTACACCAAAGAGTTTTTTTACGTGTTACATTAAAGTGTTACACTAAAGATTTTTTTTTTTTTTTTTTTGAGTGTTATATTGAAGTGTTACATTTAGAAAAATGACACTAAGGAGTTTTTTTTGTGTGTTACATTAGAATGTTACATTAACGAGTTTTTGTGTGTTACATTAGAGTGTTACACTAAGGAATTTTTTTAGAATATTATATTAGAGTGTTACATTTGGAAAAAGCATATCAATAAGTTTTTTTATATGTTACATTAGAGTGTTACATTAAAGAGTTTTTGTGTGTTACATTAGAATGTTACATTAAGGAGCTTTTGTGTGTTATATTAAAGTGTTATGTATGAGAAAAATACACTAAGAAATTTTTTTGTGTGTTACATTAGAGAGTTACATTAGAGTGTTACAATAACAAATTTTTTTGTGTGTTACTTTAGAGTGTTACACTAAAGAGTTTTTTTAGAGTGTTATATTGAAGTGTTACGTTTGAGAAAAGTATAGCAAGGAATTTTTTTATGTGTTACATTAGTGTTACGTTTGGATGTTAATACTACTTTTATATTGCAATCCCAAATGCAGGATGTCGCGAAGTAATATAACTCGGTGAGTCCAAGGTCGAATCCACAAGGACCAGTTTGTTCAAAATAATTACCGACCACTCAAACAAAGCAAAGAACATATAGTTTTGAATTTTTGAAACAGTTATAATTGGAGAAAAATAACTAATTAAAAGATAAAATAAGGTGATTATAAAAAGAGTGCTAAGGTATCAAGGATCCTCCACTAATGATTTCTTTAAAATATTTTAGATTCAATCTATATAACTCAATTGAAACATACACAAAAAGTATTTTCAATCGAAAGATAAAAATAATTACTCCATATAAAAATTAATAAAAAAAATTAATTATTTTCACTGATTGATTACGCCATAAAAATCTAGTTATTTGATTTGCAGAGAATATCAAGCTTCTATTGTATCCAGAGTCTACAATACAATAAGATATTATACAGAATAAAAAAAATTTCCCAAATAAATAAATCAATCAATTAAAATAATCTGACATTGAAAACCATGATTGAATCATAAAATGTTTATAAAGAAAACATTGGGGTTTCACCCCTAACCTTAACAAAGAAAATTTAGAACATCATCAAAGCAAAAGGAAAATAATATGTATTAAAATGTGCTTTTTTTCTTGAAATTAATTCCCCTCTCCTGCTGAGGCGCAAATTAAGGCAAATTCCTAGCAGTTCCAGCATCATCCATCCAATAGGATTTCTTTATTGCTTCATTCATCCAATAGAGCCTTGATTCACGTGAGATCCTTCTATTGGTTGTGTTAATTTAACAAACCACCTTTCCATTGGCCTCATTATGTTTTTTTGCTGAGAATTAAGTTTGACTTCAATTTGCCCTCTTCTTTTCCTTACCTTGCCTAATCCTTATCCTTATTGTGAATTATCCTACATAAAGTAAAATTATATCATTAATTCACAATTAAAAATAAAGTGGGGGAATTAATTTAATAAAGGTACCTTAATGATTAAAAATAATAAAATAATTATACATTTTTAACCATTCATCACACCTCCCAACCAGCTTATTGCTAGTCCCTAGCAATTAAGGCGATTACAAAAATATAGTTCTTAACAAAAAAATGTAAACCATTTTCGTAGGAAAAACGCGATTGCATTTAGTATATGCAATAAGCCTTTAAACCTCTACGTTACCCCTAGTGGACGAGTTAGGCTATGTTTGGTTGTGTTTTGCAATCATGATTCTACACCTTCATTCAAGTATCATGTTTGGTTAGAGTTCTCAAAACACATTTCAAAAACTCTGCAAAAAACACTCTGTGTCAGGCGCGATTTTCAGAATTTTTTTTTTCAAATTTTGCCTAACCGATCGTCCCACCGGTTGACCGGAACAGTGAATTTTATTTTTTTTATTTATTTATTTAACAATTTACATATGTTAATTTTTATATATTCAAAAAAAATATTTTCCGAATTTTTAAAATTTTTTAATGTGTTTTAATAGAATTTTGAGTTGTATGTTTGGTAATGAGTTGTAAGTTTTTGTATCAAATATCATATGTCACATCAAAAATTTTCCACTCAATTCAAAACTCTTTTCAAAACTCTTCACCAAACAAATTTTCCACACTCAAATTATAATTCTAAAACTCACAAGCTCAAAATACAACTCATACTCTCAAATCATATTTACTAAACTCTACCAAACGCAACCTTATAGTCTCGTGAGGGTTTTCAGATATGATACCCACAAAGATCAAAAAATTTAACCTCAAAGTCTCCCTTATTCACATGCACAAAGTTCAAGAACAAAGTCGTGAATTTCATTATACTAACAAAAGAATCAATCAAATTCTTAGCCTCAAGGTAAAATGTAACTCAATTGTCTACCTGAAATATGCTTTGACTACAATATCACCGGATTTTACACTCAACAATTGAATCACTCAGAATATGGTGTAAATATCACTTTCAATATATGTGAGCAGAATAATGTAAACCAAAAGCAAAATTTCTCGCATATTAAATTGGTTGAGAAATGCTCATAAGAAAGGGTAAATAAATAGTCTCATTGAATGAATGCCAAATACTGAGAATTAAAATTCACACATTATTAACTATCCATCATGTCCATATCCAAACCATACCATTCCTAAGATCAAATAGGGCTTTTATTTGGTTGTAATGTAAGGGTAAAGGTGGAGAAAAAAAAAAATAAAAATAAATGAAGGTTGAGGTCTTCAGAGTAATGAAGATAAATATAATACAATTTAGGAGATTATTGCAGATAGTTCATTTTTCCAGACTCCTTCAAAAATTCTTCTTTTGTGCTTTTTAGTAAGCACACTTCATGTACTTCAAATTTTTTTTTTTATTAACCCCTTCTATGCGTCCCCTTTTACATCCCAAACAACAAATTTCAAAACGAATCAAGACAAGTTGGATGTGGGGTTTAACAAAGAATGGCTAAATATAGGCTCAAATGGGCTGTAAGGGATTAATGTGACAATATATATATATGAATAAAGATTGGGACCCCTCTTCCCCCACCCCCTTTTGACCCCCTTTCTTTTTTGATTGGTCACTTTTTCTTTTTCTTTTTCTTTTTTTTCTCCTCTTCCAATCACCACCCGCCACGTATGTGTGGGGGTGGTGGGGGTTGAAGTTTGAGGGGGTCTAAATCACTGCTGATATATATATATATATATATATATATAAAAGGCTTAGAGAAACAAAGATGCCTAAAATCATATCTTAAAAATTGGTATGGTCCTTCAATTTTCATGATCTCAAGGAAATAATAGTGTGATAACAAATAAATATATTCTCAGCATTTAACCAAAACAAAGAATAATGAGACTACACAACAAATTAATGTGCTTCCCGAGAAAAATCAAGAGAAAATGTATAATAACCCTCCAAAAAAAAGAATGGCTCGAAACTCACAGGGTAAAAAGTCTCCACTATCATTCTTCAAGACTTTTAAGTCACATCCACTTATCAACTAAAGATTGTATTCATGTGGCTAAAGTGCAGTGCAAAGATTCTAAATATGAACACATGAGATACTTTATCAATGAGGATAGCATAATAAAGTTCAACACAATTCTCAAGCTAAGGCAACAGAAATATCACAACTAAACTCAATCACTTTAATGCACATATAAGAGATAACTTTGAACTTCTTTTTTTTTTTTTTTGACATTTTTTTTTTACTAACTTATTGCAATCAACACAAACTGATAATTAATCCCTCCGCCCAACCTAAACGGTGCATTGTCCTCAATGTAAAAAAACAAAACAAGAATGGGTTTACCTTAAATAATGAATCATGTTTGCTTTTTCTACAATGAGTTAGCAATACCCAAAAGAAAAAAAAAAAAAACCGAGGAAAATAACACAAAATGAAAAAGAAAACTAAATCCAAGTTTTACAAATCCTAATAAATTGGATCATTAAGTTCCATGTACTCATCCTCAGTTGGAAAATTTTCCAAAAATGGTTTCAAACGCTGCCCATTCACTTTAAAAACATGACCATTCTTTGGGTTTTCAATTTCAACGGCTCCATGAGGAAAAATAGTTTTAACAATGAAAGGGCCAGTCCATCTAGATCTCAATTTACTAGGAAATAAATGTAATCTAGAATTATACAAAAAAAACTTTTTGTGAAGGTTCAAAATTTTTCCAAAGATTATGCTTGTCATGAAACACCTTAATTCTTTCTTTGTAAATCCTAGAATTATCATAAGCATCTCTCTGGATTTCTTTTAACTCATTCATCTGCAATTTTCTTAGTGAGCCAACTTTGTCTAAATTACAATTGAATATCTTTTATAGCCTAGTATGCCTTATGTTCCAGTTCCACTGGCGAGTGACAAGCTTTTCCATAGACAAGTCTATAAGATGACATGCCAAGCGGCATTTTATAAGTTGTACGATATGCCGAAAGTGCATCGGTTAGTCGCAAGGACCAATCTTTGCAATTTGGGTTAACCGTTTTTTTCCAAAATATTTTTAATCACAACTTGACCACTTGTCTATGGGTGATAAGCGGTTACAACTTTATGAGCAATAAAATATTTTTTCATCAAAACTTCAAAAGATCGATTACAAAAATGCAAACCCCCATCACTTATAATGGCTCGAGGAATTCCAAACCTTAACAAAATATTTTCTTTCAAAAATTTTAAACAATTCGATGATCATTATGCCTGCAAGGAATTGCCTCAACCCATTTGGAAACATAATCAACAGCAACTAAGATATAAAGATATCCAAAAGATGAAGGAAAAGGTCCCATAAAATCAATGCCCCAACAATCAAATAGTTCAATCACTAAAATAGGGTTCAAGGGCATCATATTTCTATGGGTTATCCCTCCTAACTTTTGACAATGCTCACAAGATTTGCAAAAATTATGACTGTCTTTAAAAAGGCTTGGCCAATAAAATCCACACTGCAAAATTTTTGCAGCGGTTTTCTTTAAAGAAAAATGGCCTCCACAAGCCTTAGAGTGGCAAAAGGAGATGACACTATTTATTTCATTATTAGGGACACATCTTCTTATGATTTGGTCTGGACAATATTTAAACAAATATGGATCATCCCAAAATAAATTTTTTACTTCAACCAAAAATTGCCTTCTGTCTTGTGCACTCTATTGACTGGGATCATGCCTGTAATAAGATAATTAACGATATCAGCATACCAAGGCAAATCAGTAATAGTAAACAATTGCTCATTAGGAAAGTATCCTTTGTGAGCATTGTTTCTATGGAGTCATCAAACACAAGTCGAGACAAATGATTTGCCACAACATTTTCTACTCCTTTTTTGTCTTTGATTGTGATGTTGAATTCTTATAGTAGAAGGATCCACCTAATCAAGCGCGGCTTAGCATCCTTCTTGGTGAGAAGGTACTTTAAAGCTGCATGGTTAGTAAATACAACAATAGGTGATCCAACTAAATAAGCACGAAATTTGTCAAGAGCAAGTACTACTGCTAGCAACTCTTTTTTTTGTGGTTGAGTAGTTCATTTGGGCATTATTCAAAGTTTTACTAGCATAGTAAATGACATACAGCTTTTTGTCCATATGTTGTCTCAAAACAGCTCAAACTGCATAATCACTAGCATCACACATAATTTCAAAAGGTAAAGACCAATTAGGTGGTTGCATGATAGCAGCAGAAGTAAGCATGGTTTTCAATTTTTCAAAAGCCTCTTGACATTTATTAGTCTGTTCAAAAGGTGCATCTTTTAATAAGAGATTACATGATGGTCTAGATATGGTACTAAAATCCTTAATGAATCTCCTATAAAAACCTACATGTCCTAAGAATGATCTAACATCTTTAACAGTCTTGGGGGTAAATAGATTTGCAATTAACTCAATTTTAGATTTATCTACCTCAATTCATGGTTACTTCTGGGATTGTACTTGGACAAAACTTCTCCCAATTTAACACAAGGTTCTTTTCTTCACATCTGGACAAAACTTTTTGTAAATTTGTTAAACAATCATCAAAAGAAACTCCAAATACAGAAAAATCATCCATAAAAACTTCTACAAATTGTTCCACCATATCACTAAAAATACTCACACATGCACCTTTGAAAAGTGGCTGGAGCGTTACATAATCCAAATGGCATCCTTCGAAAAGCAAAAGTACTAAAAGGACATGTAAAAGTGGCTTTTTCTTGGTCCTTTAATGAAATTTCTATTTGGTAATATCTCAAGTACCATCTAGGAAACAATAAAATGCATGTCCAGCTATCCTTTCTAAAATTTGGTCCAAAAATGGCAAAGGGAAATGCTCTTTCCTAGTCATGGAATTTAATTTCCTATAGTCAATGCACATACGCCAACCCGTAACAACACGAGTTGGAATCATTTCATTGTTCTCATTTTTTACCACAATTATTCCAGACTTCTTAGGTAATACTTGTGTGGGACTTACCCATTTACTATCAACTATGGGATAAATGATCTCTACATCTAATAGCTTAAGGACCTCTCTTCTTACAACATCTTTCGTTGTAAGATTCAACCTACGTTGCATCTCCCTCGAAGGTTTGGCATTTTCTTCTAAATAAATTCTGTGAGTGCACACCAAGGGACTAATTCCCTTAATGTTTGCAATGGTCCATCCTATTGCCCCTTTATGTTGTCTCAAAACATTGAGTAATTTACCTTCTTGCACAGAGTCAAGTTTAGAAGATATTACCACTGGATATGCGTCCTCGGGTCCTAAAAATGCATACTTCAACTCTGTAGGCAAAGGTTTCAACTCAAGTTTCGGTACTTGTTCACTTGATGGCAAAGGCTTACTCACAGAAGTTGGCAACTGCTCAAACTTTGGCTTCCACTTGTAGTCTTTTAATTCCTGTGCAGACTCCAATAAAGAATAAATGTATGTAATTTCTAAATCTTTATCAAAATCACAAGAATTAACTAAGCAAGATTCAAGTGGATCAGAAAAATAGGAGTTATTGAAATGCTTTTTAACAAATGTATCAATCAAGTTCACTTCCTCAATCTTATTACTATCCCTTGGTTGTTTGCAAATGTTGAAAATATTCAACTCCAAAGTCATATTACCAAAAGACAATTTCATCACACCATTTCTACAATTAATCAAAGCATTGGAAATTGCAAGGAATGGACAACCTAAAATGACAGGAATTTGTGTGTGTATGCAAAACAGGATGTGTGTCCAATACAATAAAATCGACAGGAAAATAGAAGTTATCTATTTGAACCAACACATCTTCCACAATTCCCCTGGGTATTTTCATAGAACGGTCTGCAAGTTGGAGTGTAATGGTAGTCGGTTTAAGCTCTCCAAGACCTAACTGTTCATAAACTGTACAAGGTAAAAGGTTCACACTTGTCCCAAGGTCAAGCAAAGCTTGCTCTATCCTATAGTTCCCAATCACACAAGAGATTGTGGGATATCCTGGATCCTTAAACTTCGGTGGGGAAGTTTGCTGAATTATTGCACTCACTTGCTCTGTCAAAAAGGCTTTTTTTTGTACATTAAGCTTTCGCTTGATTGTACACAAATCTTTCAAAAATTTGGCATATGGCGGGATTTGTTTTATTGCATCCAACAGGGGGATGTTAATTTTGACTTGCTTGAAAAGTTCAAAAATTTCAGCATTTTGATTTGATTTTTGAGGGGGGCTGCAATCTTTGAGGAAAAGGAGCAGGAATCGGACATCTCATTTCTTCACTTGGCTTGGACTTGTCAACATCATCACTACTCTTTGATTTTGAAATATCCTTAGGCTTTGGGGCCTTGACAGGAATAATTTTATCAATAATTTTTCCACTACGAAGTGTAGTAATAGATTTGACATGTTCAAGCTGAGTGTCAGAAGATGAAGAATCACTCACACCATATTGTCCTTATGGGTTGGGTTAAGCTTGAGCGGAAAATTTACCTTTTTCTTGAATGCTCTATGAAGATGTCAATTTGGTGAGAGTGTTCTTAATGTCATTTATTGCCTACGATGTCTGATTATTTATCACTGTATGGCCTTGTATGAATTGTTGCAATGTATCCTCAAGGTTATTCTTTGGCGGGGGAGCATATGGAACAAAATTAGAATGTCCTTGAGGTTGTGGGGGTAGTGCAACATTATTACTCCAACTAAAATTTGGGTGATTCCTCCATCCTGGATTGTAAGTCTCAGTATAGGGGGATGAAACAAGCTTTTTAAAAGTGTTTATGGCATTTGCTTGATCATGCAACACCTCCTTTAAAGCTGGAATAGTTGGACATTCCTGTGTTAGGTGTCCCATGGTCTCGCAAATGTCACAGACATTTTCTTTTTTAGGCATAGTTGTGATTTCATTAACTTTCCTTAATTCCATGGCCTCTACTTTTTTGGTCAAAGTTGATATTCTTGCACTTAAATCATCTTCATCTTTTGGTTGGTACTTACCACCACCAGAAATTGTAGAAGAAGGCTTGGTTTTACTAGAATGTCCTAGAGTATCAGTGGTATCCCAAGATTGGGCATTCTCTGCTAGTAAATCAAAGTACTCAAAAGCTTCATCGGGAGCTTTATTCAAAAATTTACCGTTACACATCATCTCTATGAATTGGCGCATTTGAGGAGTCGAACTTTCATAGAAAAAACCAATAACTCGCCAAGATTCATAGCCATGATGTGGACAAGAGTTTAACAAATCCTTAAAAAATTCCCAACACTGACAAAAAATTTCATTTTCCTTTTGAGAAAAATTCATGATCTGTTTTTTCAAAGAATTTGTTCTATGTATTGGGAAAATTTTCTTTAAAAATTCAGTTTGCATCTCTTGCCAAGTACTTATTGATCTAGATCTCAATGAATTTAACCATATTTTTGCCTTATCTTTTAGAGAAAAAGGAAATAACTTCAGCCTTATAGTCTCCTCCCTACAGGTTTGGTCAAGAAAGGTAGCACAAACTTCTTCAAATTCTTTAATATGCAGGTAAGGATTTTCAGAGTCAAGGAAATGAAATCTAGGAAGTAACGTAATGATACCCGGTTTAAAATTAAAATTATTTGCATTTGGAGGAAAAATAATACAAGATGGAGCACTACTCTTTGTGGGTTGCAAATAATCACGCAAAGTTCGGACAGGTTGGGCCATTTGAATTTGATTCTTATTACCACCATTATTTGCCATCGTGTCAGGTGTGTGAGGGTGTACGAATAAATCAAATTCAAACTCAAAGAGGTTACCAAACAATGTATTTGAATCAGAATCAATGCTTACCAACCGACCAAGATGATCACGATACCAATATGCATGCAACATAAACAAACTTTTTTTTTTTTTTTAATGTAACAAAACAGTGACTAATTACCAAATGCACATCAACAAACCCACTACCTAAATAAATTTTTTTATTCTTGGTTACTGTTCCGAAGTAAAGGTAACATTGTTTTTTTTTAAAAAATATTTTTTTAAGTAATAAAACAGTGGCTAATTGTAATAGTGGAAAAAAAAATTAAGATTATCACAATCACACTAGCAAACACGCTACCCCACTGTTCCGATGCAACAATAACACTATTTTTTATTTATTTATTTTTATTTTTTTTAAAAGGCTCAAATCCTACTTATTAAAAATAAAATAAATTAAAAAGAGTGGAACAAGTTTATCAAAATTGCGAGAAATCGCAATGCAAACCTCCTTGGTACTTTTTCAAACAATGATGCAGGTTCCCGACAACAACGCCAAAAACTTGCTGCTACTTTTATATTGCAATCCCAAGTGCAGGATGTCGCGAAGTAATATAACTCGGTGAGTTTGAGGTCAAATCCACAATGACCAGTTTGTTTAAAATAATTACCGACCACTCAAACAAAGTAAAGAAAAATATGGTTTTGAATTTTTGAAACAGTTTAATAATTGGAGAAAATAATTAATTAAAAGATAAAATATGGTGATTGTACGGGGAGCAAATATTCCGACAAGCCCGTATTCCTTTCTTCCAAGCTCCTGCCTGTCCGATCGATTTGCGAGCACAACAGCGGTGAGCTACCTGGCGGTGTGTGGCCGGAATACCCCTCCGATGATCAAGTTAGACACACACACAGGGATAGAGAGAGAGAGAGAGAGAGAGAGAGAGAGAGAGAGAGAGAGAGAGGATTGAGTGTGTAATGTAAGTCTCACCAAATGTAAGTCTCACCAAATGTTCATCTGCCTCAGCATGGGGGGGCAGACTCACTTATATACCTTCTGCACCCCAAATCTACTCCCATTAGTCTCTCGACACGTGGTGCTGCTATCCCATCTGTCAGCGCAAATCTAGTTGAACATCACCTAATGAAGCTGCCAGCCCACACCACTGGGAGCTCGGCAGCCGGGCTGTCGCACCTCGGCTGCTAAAGGCCGCGCTGTGTTGCTAGCCAGAGAGCTCCGCTCGCCAAGCTCAATGACGATCGAGCTCAGTTACATTTAGGCATAGCTGAGCTCGGGATAGTGCATGCTGGTCAGCCGTCGGCCTTCCTGCCGAGCTATCCCACGAACCGTGGAACCCAGTGAGGTAGCGGACATCTCGGTGGAACCATCACTCGACCGGTCTCTGCACCCTGAAGCCAAGTAGCTCGGTTCAACCATGCCTTGCCTTAACCGAGCAAAACCTTTCTGAGTAGGCCCATGCTACCATGGCCCAACTGTGTTCGGCCCAAATCTGCTCGGCCAATACCACGGCCCAATCCAGATCATAAATCTTCCTCTCAATTGCCCCTTAATTCCATCCGCGCAAGCGTGACTGGGATTACTTATTCAGACCGGGTTAACTCTTCCTCGGTACTTATTTTGCAAGCTGATGATCAGGCTAGTTGACATGCCTGTCTTCAAAACTTGCTCGGTTGACGCCTCGTCTTGCCCTCCTGTCTCTTCAACTCTGACACTGCTATTTCTGGGGACACGTGTCTCTCGTCTATTGGCCTCGAGCAGCTAACCATCACGTCCCTTCACATTCGAAACTTTTGGCGCTCTTTCACCCCTACAAACATGCCATAACTCACTTCCTCTCGATCTTACTGACTCTCCTGCGTTCCAATTGTTCCAGAGCTCCTGTGCCTCTTGCAAGCTTCGTTCCTGCCCTCCCCTGCATTCGTGTTCGAAGAACAAGCTCCTGCCCTCAACTGGTAAGTCCTTCGAGCCTTTTTTTTTTGCTATTTCATTTGATATTTCACATTTTAGGGCGCTAAATCCGTAGGTTTTAGGATATACCCCCCAAAAACCCTCTCTTGCCCCTATTCTCTTCAATGTTCTTCAGTCCCTGTGATGAACACATGAACGCACCAAGAACTGGAGTGGACCGGGCTCCAGGTCGCTTTTTGATCCAAAAAACAATTAGACCGAGTAATTTACAAGTTTGCCAAAACCTTAGTAGAAACCGAGGTAGATAGAGGACTTGGCCGCTCGACCGGGCTAACAACTGGTCTGCTTGAGCGACCGAGCTCCTTGGTTTGCCTTCGCGACCGAGATGGTCTGGTGCTCTTTATGACCGGGCTAAGGTCAAGCTCGCTTTGCGCGACCGCGCTTCCACTTACACTTGCCATCCTTTTCCTGCAGAGTCCAAGGGGACCATTGACCAATTACCGAGGTTCTCAAAGACCGAGCAGCCATTAAACTCCAGTCTATGCCAAACCAATTCAGCCGAGCTAAACTAGTCAGCTACACATGGGGTGATTCCGCTTCCTTGTTGACACTCCGGCCGCCTTGGCCGTATTCTGGGAGGAGTATGGCATCCCAGCCGACGTCCACCTAGAGCTAGGCGAAATTGAGACAACCCCTTGGGGCAGATTAGACCAGTGCCCCTTTACCGTGCTATCCATCATTGAAGGAGGCCTCCGTTTCCCGGTCAACCTACTGATGACCGAATTCTTGCGCTGCACCGGGCTAGCACCCACTCAAGTCTCAACCAACACTTACCGAATAATCAATGGGGTCCACGAGTTGAACAACCGGCTAGGAACCAACTTAGGTTTAGCCGAGATACTCCGTCAATACACCCTTAGGCACACGGGCGACGGCTTCCCCTATTACTTAAAATTTCGACCGGGCAAAGAAAAAATAGTGACTGGCATCCCAGACAAGGACTTACACGACGACGACTTCTTCTGGGTGTCTGGTAACTATGAAACAGCTGACGTACCGGGCTGGTTCATTAGCAAGAACTTCGGCGAGACATGTAAGCCGTGCTAACTGCTCGGTCAACTTATCTTCATTATTCTGTACTTGACATTTTTCTTCTTTCTTTTGCAGCGATCCAAGCCTTGCAAACTAACTACTACAATCCCAACGAAGCAGCCATCAGGACCATGCTCCGTTACCGCAACTGGGATTGTAACGAGCTCCTCGGCTACACTCCAACATACCGGTATTCTGCTCCATGCCGGAGTAAGGTCACAGACTTTCTCCGTGCTTCATCACCTCCTCTAGATCCCACACTGCCAGACGTCCCCTTCATCCGTTTAACCGAGGCAGAAGAAATGGCAAAGAGAAGTCGTATCAAGAACTTACTCACAGCAACCTCCACTGAGATACCGAGCATACCAACCCGCTCTCTTGCTGCCGGTCAATCCAGTGAGGCCATGGTGGCGTTGGCATCTCCCGCCGCTGGGCAAGCAAGCCAAGACATCCGCCGTGCTGGGAAAAGGCCTCGTGCAGACCCATCTGCCGAGCTGGTTGCGGAGTTCAATACCGAGCAACCTGCCATCACGGTCGACCCAACGCCCGTGTGGAAACCGCAGCTCAAACACCGGGGCCAAGAGATCCCGGCAACAGCTTCTGTCAAAGGCGACAAAAAGCATTTGCTCGCCTTTGACCTCACCAAAGTGCTCTTGCTACCGAGCGACGTGGTTGGCAGTGACCATATGCCAGACACCCAGTTGGTGAAGTCGTCGGTTAAATCCATGACCAGGGTAAGAATCTCAAACCTCCTTCAAAATTTCTCAAGTGTTTGTTCGGTTTCCTTTCTAACCAAACTTTCCAGAAACAGTACTTGGTCATGGAGCGCATCCACCGACTCCGGCAGAAGGCCAATGATTCTGCTAGCCAGGTTGCAAGCCTCCAAACCGAGATCGGGCGGGCCAAGTCTTCTCTGCAAATCGCAAATGCAGACAATAACAAATTGCTCGGCTAGCTAGGTGCCACCGAGCAGGAGAGAGATGCAATAAAGGCCGAGCTGGAGGCCTTGAAACAGTCGAGGGAGAAGGAACTGGAGGACGCCAATAATGCCGACTTCAAGGAGGCCGAGGAAAGCTACACAAAGCAGGTTCATGCCACCCAAGATATCTACTTCAAGGCGGGTTGGAAGACTGCATGTGAACAGCTCAGCCAAGGACTTGGGACCGACATATTTGACTATCCTCCAGCTGTCTTGTTGCCGACTTATCTTGTGCCATACGCCAACGATATCTTCAGTGCATTGTAGGCTGAGGCCGAGGAAGGAGGAGAAAAAGAAGCCGAGGATAATGCTCAACAAGAGAACTATCCAGAGCAGCCTGGCGCCCAAGACCAAACAGCAACAATCAACCTAGAGCCAACCGGGGACGAATTCACTAACCTTTCTCCCCTTGTTTAGTTTTCTTTTTGCCTGAACATGTAACCGGGCTAAGTGCCCCACCTTTTGTACTTATTTTTCTCATCAATGAAAAAACTCAATTTTCTTCAAGTGTTTGTACGATCTTCAATCGAAATAGCTTTAACCGAACAAAGTACCTCGGCAAGACTAACCAGCTTGAGTAACCGGAGTAAAACATTGCGGTTAAAGTCTCACAAAGTTGAATAAATCGTCAACTTAGTAAAGTGTCTCGGTTTTAAACTAAAAGTTGAGCAAAACATCAACTCATTCAACCGGAGTTAACATCTCGGTTGAGCATCTAAGAGTTGAGCAAAATATCAACTCATTCAACCAGAGTAAAACATCACGGTTGAGAATCTAAAAGTTGAGCAAAACATCAACTCATTCAATCGGAGTTAACATCTCGGTTGAGCATCTAAGAGTTGAGCAAAACATCAACTCATTCAACCGGAGTAAAGCATCATGGTTAAGAATCTAAAAGTTGAGCAAAACATCAACTCATTCAACCGGAGTTAACATCTCGGTTGAGCATCTAAGAGTTGAGCAAAACATCAACTCATTCAACCGGAGTAAAGCATCACAATTAAGAATCTAAAAGTTGAGTAAAACATCAACTCATTCAATCGGAGTTAACATGTCGGTTGAGCATCTAAGAGTTGAGCAAAACATCAACTCATTCAACCGGAGTAAAGCATCACGGTTAAGAATCTAAAAGTTGAGCAAAACATCAACTCATTCAACTGGAGTTAACATCTTGCTTGAGTATCTAAGAGTTGAGCAAAACATCAACTCATTTAACCGAAGTAAAGCATCACGGTTAAGAATCTAAAAGTTGAGCAAAACATCAACTCATTCAACCGGAGTTAACTTCTTGGTTGAGAATCTAAAAGTTGCCCAAATCATCAACTCAATTAACCGGAGTAACTCATCTCAGTTTTAATCTCGAAATCAATCGGAGTAAAACATCACGGTTGAGAATCTCAAAATTGAAAAGCAACAATCAGAATGCTACGACAAAGATGAGACACTTCTATATGTTGACAAAAAAAATATTACATTCTGAAGTGTAAGGCAAAAAATTCCTTTGCACAAAAAGAAAACAAAAGCTAAAAATAGTACAGTTTGAGGTTGGCCACATTCCATGGCCGGGGTATTCCTCTGCCTTCTAGGTCCTCCAAGTGGTATGCCCCCTTGCCCACCAAACCGATTATCTTGTAGGGTCCTTCCCAGTTTGCCCCTAGTTTGCCTTCACCTAGCACCAGGGTATTGCCCATGACCTTCCTCAAGACCCAGTCACCTACTTTGAACGGACTGGGGTGCACCGTTTTGTTGTATTTCCTTGAGAGCTCTTGTTGGTAGGCAGCCACATGGATGAGAGCCTTTTCCCGGCGTTCTTCCACGAGGTCCAATTCCAGGGCAATGGCTTCGGCGTTCAGCTCGGGCTCAAAACTTTCACTTCTGAGGGTGGGCATTCCAACTTCCAAAGGTATGACCGCCTCCATGCCATATGCCAAAGCAAAAGGTGTTTCCCCGGTAGATCGCCGCGGGGTTGTTTGGTATGCCCAAAGGACGTCAGGGAGTTCCTCGGCCCATTTTCCCTTGGCTTTTTCAAGCCTCTTCTTCAATCCATCAAGGATGGTCTTGTTTGATGCTTCGGTTTGACCATTAGACTGGGGTAAGCTGGGGTAGAGTTGTAGAATTCAATCTTCATGTCTTCACAAAATCCTCTGAATAGGCGACCGTCAAATTGGGTGCCGTTATCAGAGATCAGAATTTTTGGGACGCCAAACCGCGTTACCACATTCTTCCAGACAAACCGCTTGACATCTTTCTCCTTGATTGTTGCCAAAGGCTCTGCTTCAACCCATTTGGTGAAGTAATCTGTGGCCGCGATGAAGAACTTTCGGTTGCCTGGTGCAGTTAGGAGTGGCCCCACTATATCGAGCCCCCACATCGCAAAGGGCCAAGGGCTGGTGAGGGGAAGAAGTTCTTTGGCCGATTGGTGAATTTGGTGGGCATACTTCTGGCACTTCTCACACTTGCGAACATACTTCTGCGCGTCGGCTTGCATACACGGCCACCAGTAGCCTTGCGAAATAGCTCGGTAGGCCAAAGATCTGCCCCCTATGTGACTGCCACAAATGCCTTCGTGAATTTCGTACAAGAAGGCGTCCACGCTGCTCGGGTGCACACATTTTAGATAAGGACCGGTAAAAGACTTCTTGTATAAAGCGCCTGACGGAGAGAGCCAAAACCGCTCTGACTTCACTCAAACTTTATGTGCTTCTTTCTTCTCGGCTAGAAGGGTCCGGTCTCCAAGAAAGAGGATAATAGGGTCCATCCAAGAAGGACCTAGCTCGGCGCAGAGTACTTTTGTCTGCCCGGTTTCTTCAATGTTGGGCCGCGGAAGGAATTCAATGAGGAGAGGGTTGGGAGATGTGCTGTCGACCATGGAAGCAAGTTCGGCTAATTCATCTGCTCGGCCATTTTCTTCTCGGCCAATTTGTTGGACCTTTATTGCCTGGAATCACTTGATGTGGTCTCTGACCAGAGCCTGGTACTTCATCATCCTGTCATCCTTTGCTTCGTAAACCCCAGAAACTTGGTTAACCACAAGCTGGGAATCAATGTAAACCATTAGCTCGGATGCGTGCATCTAAAGCCCGCTCTTGAGCCAGGCAAAAAAGGGCTTCATACTTAGCCTCGTTGTTTGAGGCCTGGAATTCGAGGGTGATGGAATGTTCGATAGTCAGCCCGTCTGGCGAAATCAAAACGATACCTAGCCTGGCTTCGTGACGGTTCGAGGCTTCATCAAAAAAAGTTTCCACATTTCACCAACAAAGAGCTTCCAACAGTCTGAGGGGTCCTGAGAGGCTTGAAGGTTGATGGGATCACGGTTGTTCGGCTTCAAGTTCTGTGCTGAGCGGTTCCACTTTAGCCCCCCTCGGCGATTCGGCACCGGACTCAGTAAGTTGATCCGTAATGCCTAAGTCCGTAGGCGAATCGCCGAGTTGCATTATTATGCCGACTGCAGGCTCTGTGCTGAGCGGGTCCATTTTTTCCTCCCTTGGTGATGCGGTACCGGATAGGGTGGGTTGGTCGGTGATACCTGACTCCGTCATCGCATCGCCGAGCTGTGATACTGTACTAACCGAAGGTTCTTCGGTGAGGCGCACAAGTTCCGCGTCGCAGTCATCGCTTAGCTGTGTTATTGCGGTCCAGCCTGCATTCACCTCCTCATCTGCCGCGGCAATATCCACCGGGCATACCGGATATGTTCCAAGTGAGAATTCAGCCACGAAGTCTGCCAATGTCTGGGCTTTTAGGGCAGTGCATAGCTGGAACTTGACGTCAAACTGTCCCAATTCGACCGCCCACTTGAGAATTCGACCAGAGAAATCCACTCGTTCGAACAAAGCTTTGAGGGGGAACTCGGTCAAAACAATGATGGTGTGAGCATGGAAATAGTGCGCCAACTTCCTAGAGGCCATCATCAATGCCAGTGCAAGTTTTTCCTACGGAAAGTATCTCGACTTGGCCAGTAGTAAGGTTTTGCTGACATAGAAGATGGGGAGGTGCTTGATTCCTTTTGATCGGACAAGCACCGCACTGACTGCGTGCTGGGAAACGGCCAAATAAAGTTAGAGTTCTTCGCCAGGTTTCGGTGTAACCAACAGGGGCGGTGAAGACAAATACTCTTTGAGCTCGGCCAAAGCCCGGTCACATTCTTCATTCCATGAGAACTTTGATTTCAGAGCTTGAAAGAAAGGGTGGCAGCGATCTAATGACCGGCTTATAAATCGATTAAGCGCGGCAGCCATTCCGGTCAGATGTTGCACGTCCTTAGCCGAGCTAAGCTGCTTTAATTCTTGTACCGCTATGATTTGTGTGGGGTCTGCCTCAATGCCTCGGTTCGTGACTAGGAAGCCTAAGAATTTTCCGGATCCCACGCCAAAGGCACACTTGGACGCATTCAGGCGTAGCTTGTGTTGTTTGAGAATGACGAACATCTCGGCCAAGTCAGACAAGTGGTCTGCTTGATGCCGGCTCTTAACCACCATATTATCTATATAAGCCTCCATTGTCCGGCCTAGCAGAGGAGTGAATATCTTAGTCACCATCCTTTGAAAAGTTGTCCCGGCGTTTTTCAAACCAAAAGGCATGACTCGGTAGCAGAAGAGTCCCCTTAGTGTAGCGAATGAGGTGATCTCGCGGTCGGGGCCATGCATGGCAATCTGATGATAACCGCGGTAGGCATCTAAGAAACTGAGCCAGTTATGTCCAGCCGTCAAGTCCACAAGCTGGTCTATTTTGGGCAGTGGAAAACTATCTTTAGGGCAAGCTCGGTTGACAGTTTTATAGTCGACACAAACTCGCCACTTCCCATTCTTCTTCGGTATAACCACGGTGTTTGAAATCCACCGAGGGTAGTGCACTTCCTGAATAGCTCATGCCTCAAGCAAGTTCTTCATTTCCTCTGCAACTACCTCAGCGTGATATAGCGCCGATCTCCTTGTTCACTGAATGACCGGCTTGGCTCCGGGGAAGACATTTAGGTGATGGAAAATAAAACTCGAATCGAGGCCGAGCATGTCATAAGGTGACCATGCGAAGACTTCGATATTGGCCATCAAAAACTCAACCATCTCGGTCCTTTCTTGTGCGGTAAGGTTGGAGCCGAGCAAGAAGAACCTGTCCGGACTCTCTGTATCAATTCGCACTTCGACCAATTCCTCGATGACTTTGTCCTCGTCCCTTGTGCCCACATCGTCAAGGACTCCTCAGTTTTTCGGTCCCTCTATCATTTGGACGAAGCCCTTGGCAGCTCGGCTCCCGTTGACTGCCATGAAGCATTGCTTCGACATGACTTGATCACCCCAAATCTCCTCAATTGCCCCCGTAGCCGAGGGGAATCTTATCACCTGATGAAAGGTCGACGCTATGGCTTGCATAGCGTGAAGCCATCCCCTTCCAAGGATCAGGTTATAAGTAGATGGCACCTGCAACACCCAGAACTCCACTTGCTTGACCACGGATCCTGCTTTGACCGGCAGGATAATTTTTCCCAAAGGCCACTCAGGTTGTGAGTTGAAACCAACCAGTGGCGAAGTTACCGGAGCCAAGTCTGTATCCCGGAGCTTGAGCTATTTGAATACGTCGTAATACATGATCTCGACCGAGCTTGCCTGATCGATCAAGATGCGCTTGACATCGAATTCTTTGACACAGAGTGTGACCACTAAGGCATCGTTGTGCGGCGTTTGAATGCGCTCTAGGTCCCTTGTAGAGAAACTAATTACGTCTTTTTCTTCGGTCTTGCCCCTTTTGATCGCGGGCTGGACCGACAAAACTTCCCTCATGTGCTTCGCTTTCTTGATTATACCTCAGAGTTTACACACACGCGCCGGTTCCACAATGCCGTGGATAACATTAACAATGCCCTGAGGTGGTGCTTCCAAGTCATCCGGTTCGCGCAGATCAACTGGTGCTTGATTTGCCTTCACCCCCCCGTCAATGTAAAGGTCCAGGTGTCCGGCTGCGACTAGCTCTTCCAAGTGTTGCCTCAAAGGCAAACAGTCCTCTGTCCGGTGGCCGCGCTCCCAGTGAAACGTGCAACGGTACTGCAGATTGAAACCCTTCTGTCCGTCGCCCAACTTAGCAGAAAACCGGACATAATCCTCGTCACAAATTTTGCTAAGTATGCGATAAATTGGAATCTTAAAGACCGTAGTGATGCCTGTCTTGGCTTTCAACCTTCTGTTCGCATCAGCTGCGTCATCACGGGGGTATTCATCTTGGTTAATCCGTCGACCCCTACCCCGGTTTCGACGATTTGAACCTCGGTCAGATTCCTCGGCGCGATCATTTGAACGGTTGGTATTCTATCCGACCGCGTGCACCTTGCTAGCCGACCACTTGTCTGTTGCTACCGGAGTTGCCTTTGTGGTAGATGCTACCGTATCATCTTCTACTCGGATGTGCTCGTTGATGCGCTGCATTAATTGGCCTATGGATATCGGCTGGTGCATCGTAAGCGAGTCCCGCAGTCTATGTCAGACCGGGAGACCACGCTTATATTGCATGATTGCAAGGTTGACCGGGCAATCCAAGATCTCGTTGAAGGTTTCCCAGTACCTGGAGTTGTATGCCTTAAGCGTGTCGCTCGGCTCCATCTTGACACTGAGAAGGTGGTCAACTTCCTTCGGCGTCTTAGTGTTGGTTTTGAAGCGCGTCACAAAGGCTTCCGCCAACTACTGCCCCCCCTCGATGCTTTCCTCCGGCAACCTTTCGTACCATTTCAAGCCCAGCTCGCCCAAACTCGACGGGAAGATAAGGCACATAAGAGCATTATTCCGCTTATGTCCGGCCATGACCTGTCGGGAGTGGCTCATATATATATATGGATCAGTTTTTTCGTCGTAGAGCGTGAACTTTGGCTGGTGAAAGCCCATCAGAAGCGGTGTGGTTTCTATCTCTAGGGAAAAAGGAGTGGCGCTCAGCCTCGCCAAGTCTGTGTCTAAAAGGAGAGGCGCAGCGAGGCGGAGTGGAGGCATTTTGACCTCTTCACTGGCGTGAACCTCATAGGATAGCCACTGGAACGCTGGCACCCTCTAAGCCTCCCGCTGGCGAGCCCGTTCCTTCAAGACTGCCCGCAAATCCTCTAAACGAGCGGAATAAGAATACCTCGACATCGTCGCCGGACGTGAGGGTTGATAGGTGCTGTCTTGCGCGCTGGACTTCTCTACGTGCGCGTCAGAATCTCCAACCTTGTAACTTCTGGTGATTGAGATGGACGGAGTACGCCGCTGGCTCTAACTGGCTGAACGACGGGGTTGGGTGCGCTCACTATGGTCTCTCACTCCAGCTACACCCTTCCCTTTGACATGCCGTTTAAGATCCTCCATCTCCGCCGCCATTCGCCGGATGACGGCGTCTTGGTCCCTTAGCTTGTTTTCCAGTCGTCTGGCAGGCAATTCTCTCCGCCGTCGGTGACCGTCTGCACTCCGTGAATGACCAAAGCTTCTTCTGCGCTTATCCCGCGTGTCTCTTGAATGTCCTCTTGGAGAAGTCTCTAGGTCCGCCATTGGAGGAATGATGGTGAGATGTCCTTCTCTCCGTCTGCCTAACTCCGGGGTAACTCCATCGATGGCAGACAACGGAATTTCGTCGTTGTTCGCCATGGACAGCGATCAGATGAGCCTGGAAGACAAGGTTTTGTTTGTTAAGTCTTCCCACAGACGGCGCCAATTGTACAGGGAGCAAATATTCCGGCAAGCCCGCATTCTTTTCTTTCAAGCTCCTGCCTGTCCGATCGATCTGCGAGCACAACGGCGGTGAGCTACCCGACGGTGTGTGGCCGAAATACCCCTCCGACGATCAAGTTAGACACACACACAGGGATAGAGAGAGAGAGAGAGAGAGAGAGAGAGAGAGAGAGAGGATTGAGTGTGTAATGTAAGTCTCACCAAATGTTCATCTGCCTCAGCATGGGGGGCGCAGACTCGCTTATATACCTTCTGCGCTCCAAATCTACTTCCATTAGTCTCTCGACACGTGGTGCTGCTATCCCATCTGTCAGTGCAAATCTAGCTGAACATCACCTAACAAAGCTGCCAGCCCACACTACTGGGAGCTCGGCAGTCGGGTTGCAACACCTCGGCTGCCAAAGGCCGCGTTGTGTTGCTAGCTAGAGAGCTCCGCTCGCCAAGCTCAATGACGACCGAGCTCAGTTGCATTCCGGCATAGTCGAGCTCGGGACAGCTCATGCTGCTCAGCCGTCGGCCTTCCTACCGAGCTATCCCATGAATCGTGGAACCCAGTGAGGCAGCGGACATCTCGGTGGAACCATCACTCGATTGGTCTCTGCACCCTGAAGCCAAGTAGCTCGGTTCAACCATGCCTTGCCTTAACCGAGCAAAACCTTTCTGGGCAGGCCCATGCTACCACGGCCCAACTGTGTTCGGCCCAAGTCTGCCTGGCCAGTACCACGGCCCAATCCAGATCATAAATCTCCCTCTCAGTGATTATAAAAAGAGTGCTAAGGCATCAATGATCCTCCACCAATGCTTTCTTTAAAATATTTTAGATTCAATTTATATAACTCAATTGAAACATACACAAAAAATATTTTCAATCGGAAGATAAAAATGATTATTCCACATAAAAATTAATAAAAAAAATTAATTACTTTCACTGATTGATTACACCATAAAAATCTAGTTATTTGATTCGCAGGAAATATCAAGCTGCTTTCGTGCCCGGAGTCTACAATAGAACATGATATTATACAGAATAAAAAACTTTTCCCAAATAAATAAATCAATCAATTAAAATAATCTGACATTGAAAGCCATGATTGAATCATAAAATGTTTATAAAGAAAACATTAGGGTTTCGCCTCTAACCTTGACAAAGAAAATTTAGAACATCGTCAAAGAAGAAGGAAAATGATATGTATTAAAAGGTGCTTTTTTTCCCAAAATTAATTCTCCTCTCCTGCTGAAGCGTAAATTGAGGCAAGTTCCTAGCAGTTCCAGCATCATCCATCCAATAGGATTTCTTTATTGCTTCATTCATCCAATTGAGCCTTGATTCACGTAAGATCCTTCTATTGGTTGTGTTGATTTAACAAACCACCTTTCCATTGGCCTCATCATGTTTTTCACTAAGAATTGAGTTTGACTTCAATTTGCCCTCTTTTTTTCCTTATCTTGCCCAATCCTTATCCTTATTATGAATTATCCTACATAAAGTAAAATTATATCATTAATTCACAATTAAAAATAAAGTGGGGGAATTAATTTAATAAAGCTGCCTTAATGATTAAAAATAATAAAATGATTATACATTTTTAACCTTTCATCAAGGCCTTAATATCAATGTTACAATAGGGACGAACACTACAAAAAGGAACCAACACCACATCAATAACACCACAAACGAGGTAACATCATCCACCTACAAATCACTCCACTAAATCCCCACAAAAAAATAGAAACGTAAAAACCTACCTTACCCATACATACTCAACATTAGAAAAAAAATCCAAACAAAATCACACACAAGGGCAAACAAGTAAACTTTCAAACCCCCAAATCAAGGAAATACAATATATCCAAAATAAAAAGGACTAATTGGTTTGAAAGAAAACTTCTAGGACTAAATGGAATAGCTTTTCTCCAAATGAGATTTATAAGTAATTTTTCCAAGATAGAATCACTTAGTGTTCTGATGTCCAGTATCATGAAATAATTTTTCAGATGTTTAGGCATGCAAAAATTATGAAAAAGTCTATATATACGTAAAATTTTAAACATAGAATGTACAAATAGATGTAAGATAAAAAAAAATATTTGTATTTGTAGTTGTGAACGTATTCACATGTATATAATTTTTCGAATGTTTAGCATGCAAAAATTATGAAAAAGTCTATATATACATAAAATTTTAAATACAGAATGTACAAATAGATGTAAGATAAAAAAATATATATTTGTATTTGTAGTTGTGAACGTATTCACATGTATATTGCATAAGAAATATTTCGCATTTGTAATTGTGAGTAGATGCAGACATATATGCTATATCTTTACATTTTGTGTTTAAAATTTTTGATACACGTAAAAAATTATTAGGTGCTTCAAAGACACTACATGTCCCTTCAACTGGCAAATCATCTATTGTTACATTTCTACTACTTCTCACGTTTCAACACAAAATCAAGAGTTTATTTTCTCCATAAATTACAAGTTACAACCTCCTTAGAACATCATCTGGTCATATCTTAAGATTACTCAGGGTGTGTTTGGTAACGTTTACGTTTTCAGTTTATATTTACAAAAATTTTATAAACTGGTTTTTGTTTATTTTTAGAAAAACATAAATTACAAACGCGTTTGGTAATTGACAAAATGTTTAAAAAAATTTAAAAATATAAAAAAGAGTGAGAAATGGCAAGTGGTGGCAAGTGGCGGCGGAAGACGGTGGTGGAAAGTGGTAACGGTGGGTGATGGCGGGTGGGTGGGTGGATGGGTGACGGTGGCGGGTGGTGGTGGTAGTAGTGGTGGTGGTGGTGGCGGGTGGTGGCGGCAGGTGGGTGGCGGATGGCGGATGGCGGGTGGTGGTGGGTGGCGGGTAGGTGGCGGTGTGTGGGTGGGTGACGGTGGCAGGTAGCTGGTGGTGGGTGGTGTTGGCAGGTGGGTGGCGATGGCAAGTGGGTGGCAGATAGCGGGTGGGTGGTGGGTGGTGACAGGTAGGTGGTGGTGGTGGGTAGGTGGCGGTGGGTGGGTGGTGGGTGGTGGTGGTGGTGGTAGGTGGTGGTGGTAGGTGGGTAGCGGATGGCGGGTAGGTAGTGGGTGGTAGCGAGTGGGTGGTGGGTGGTGATGGTGGGTGGGTAGGTGGGTGACGGTGACGGGTGGTGGGTGGTAGCGAGTGGGTGGGTGGCGGCAGGTGGGTGGCGGATGGCGGGTGGTGGCAGGTGGTGGTGGTGACGGTGGCGGGTGGTAGCGAGTGGGTGGTGGTGGCAGGTGGGTGGCGGGTGGGTGGTGGGTGATGGTGGTGGTGGTGGTAGTGGTGGTGGCGGGTGGGTGGTGAGTGGTGGTGGCGGGCGGTGGATAGTGGTGGCGGGTGGATGGCAGGTGGGTATGGGTGGTGGTGGTGGTGGTAGTGGTGGTGGCGAGGGGCGGGTGGTGGTGGCGAATGGGTAGCAGGTGGGTGGTGGGTGGTGAGTGGTGGTGGCAGGTGGTGGTGGGGGGTGAGTGGTGGTGACGGAAGACGGTGGTGGAAAATGGTAGCTAGTGTTGGGTGGTAAAAAAAAAAAAAAAACTCAAAACTCAAAACGGAAACACATTTTTTATGTTTTCATTTTTTGGCCAAATTTATAAACTGAGACCACTGATTTATAAATCAAAAATTTTACCAAACAAGTTTTTATTTGAGTTTTTGAAATTTTTGTAAATATAAACAGAAAACTGAAAACGTAAGTGTTACCAAACGACACCTCAATAACTCCTAAATATTTCTACAACCAGTCAATCATCAATTGTTACATCTTTGTTGCCTCTCATACTCCAACACAAAATTATGTAGAATCACAAACATTACAACTTTTGACTCAAAACTCTTTAATTTGGTATAATTTATTATAAGTTAAAAATTAGGATAAATTACACTCACTTCCCTAAGGTTTCTGACAAATACAGGGACCTCTCCTGTAGTTTGAATAATTACATAAACCTCCGTTACTTTAACTGACATTATGGTAGTGAAACCTGCTGATGTCATCACCAATAAATCCAAAATCACCAATAATGCCCTCAGGGCTGTTGGACAATTATTAACATATTTTTTTGGGTAAATTACACTAACCTCCCCTAAGGTTTCTGAGGGTAAATATTACACATTTTTTCTTACTTGTGCTATACAATAATAAAATTTTAGAATGATATAATAATTATAAGGGAAAATTGGTCTAAGATCCGTACCCAACTTTTAGTATGAGGAGAGATCCACAATAATAGTTTTTGATGCCTAAGGTCCCTTAATGTTATTTTAGTTTATAAAATACCTATTTTACCCTTCTTTATAATATACGGTTTTCAATTTTGGAAACTGAAGATTACGTTGCTATTTTTGTAGGAGATTACGTTGGGATGAACTTGACGATGGAGATTTTGTAGGGATTTTGTAGTCGTGTAGAAGTTGATTTTCGTTGATCATCTAGAAGTTGATTGCATAGAAGTTGACTTCCAGTGGAGTTGAATCAGGTACGTTTTTTTGATTTTTCATTTGATTTGTATGTAAGGACTCTGATTTCAGAGAAGTTTTTCTAGTGTATTTTGAATTAGGTTTTTGTTTTCAATTTTGATCAATGTGAGAGAAAAGCCAGCTCAGTGTAGTTGTTTTTGATTTTGAAGTTGATTTTTCATTCTTTGTTATTGACGATGGAGTTTTTTTGCACTTTTTTTTTTCCACTTTTGATTTTTTTGCACTTTTCTTTGTATTCCAGATAAAATTGTATATTTATTATTATAATACAACGAAAATCACTGAGAAAATTGTAAGCTTGTAGTCTAGTGAAAATTGTAAGCTCGTAGTCCAGCGAAAATTGAAAGCTTATAGTCTAGTGAAAATCATAGAGAAGATTACAATTTCATAACATATTTTCTCTGTAATTTTTGTGAGTGATTGTGTTTAATAGTTAGCATTAATTTTCTCCGTGATGTTCTATGGACTCATTAATTTTCTTTGTGATTTTGTTTTTGTTATATTGAAGGTGAATATAAGTTTACAAATTTCTTTGGATTTTGATTTGAGTCCAATACTGTACAATCACACAGAGAAAATCACAGAGAAGATTATAATTTCATAACAGATCTTCTGTGTGATTTTTGTCTATGATTGTATTTAATAGTTAGCATTAGTTTTCTCTATGATTTTATCTGGACTCATTCATTTTCTTTGTGATTTTGTTTTTGTTATCTTGAAGTTGAATTATAGGTTTGTAAATTTTGCTGGACTTTTACTTGAGTCCAGAGAAAATTATAAATTTCTTATTATAATACAGAGAAAATTATAAAAAAACACAAATTTCTCTGGACTTATATGTTATTCTTTGTGAAGTGTTTTTATATTGAGCAAGTTATTTTTCGTGTTTTTTTTTTTCCAGTTTAGATGGACAGTGCAGTGTTGTTGCTGTGCAAATATGAGAATGATACTATTGTCATTAATGTTTCATGCGAATTGGATTTTGCAGAATTGGTTGGCATTTTGTGTAAAACATGGGAGAATTTGAAACGTGAGATGATGTGTATTTCATATTCTATTATAGGCCATCTGAATTGTATGGTTCCAAATAATATTGATTTTCTAGAATATGTTGAGGGTTGTTTGTGCACGTGGTGTTGATATAGTTGATGTTTCAATTATTAGGCGTAGTACTTCTAATCAAGAGGATGAAATGGGGTCTAATTGGGTAGATGTTGTGCATAGTGAATGTGATAGGCTCGTGGATATTGAAAGGAATTCACTCTCTAAGTTTTGTTCTCACCAAAAAAAGGTGTTATTGTCACCTGGTTGGCGAAATAATATTATGAGTGTTGGACAAAAGTTTGACGGTTGTGTGGTTGAGTTCCATACTGTTTTGTGCAAGTATGCTATTGAGGTTGGTTTTCAGTTTACGTATGTTAACAATGACAAGATGAGGGTTGCAGCAGAATGTGCATATAAAGAATCAAGGGGATGTATGTGGCGTGTACATGCTTCAGTTGAAAAAACAAATTGGTTCTTTTACATAAGAACTTTGAACAATGAATATACGTGTAGTGTGGATGTTCATACTAGCAAACATGCTAAGATGACTTCCAGCTTAGTTTCTGGGCTGATACTTGAAGAGGTAAGTGCAAAACCATTAACTCATCCAGTGGATGTTGTCAAAGAAATTAAAGATAAGTATGGGGTCTCAATCAGTTATAACTATGGTTGGTTGGGGGTTAAAAAAGCCAAATGTAGTACATATGGGGATTCTTGTTTGTTATTCGATCAATTACGGTGGTATTTTGATAAGGCATTGAAAAACAATCAAAGTAGTCGTTTTGAGTTAGATTTTGAAGATAACAAGCGTTTTAAAAGAGTGTTTGTGACTTTTCATGCATGCATTAATGGTTTCAAATATTGTCAGTCATTGTTGTTTTTTAATGGAACATTTTTGACAGGACTATACAAAGGAGTTATGCTTGTTGCGACGGGGGAAGATGGGAATGAAAGTAATTGTAAATATATCTAATTTTCTCTATGTATGTGAATTTTCTATACAAGTGAGAATTAAGTGAATTTTCTATTTTTGTGGTTATGTTTTATGATTTTTCTTTGACACTTTGAATTTTCTCTGGAGGTGGCCACTGTGTGAATTTTCTCTGGAAGTGGCCACTGTGTGAATTTTCTCTAGATGTTGGCACTGTGTGAATTTTCTCTGTAGTTAGTCACTAAGTGAATTTTCTCTGGATGTTGTCACTGTGTGAATTTTCAGTGAATTTTCTTTGGATGTTTATTGTTCTAATTTTCTCTGCATGTGTATACCTAATATGTTTGTTCTTATTTGTTTTGTAGGGTTTTTTCCTATAGCTTTTGTCGTTGTTGATGCTGAGAATAAAGACAATTGGTGTTGGTTCCTTGAACATTTATGCGAAGTATTGGGATTGAAAAGGGTGATAAGTTTCATATCAGATCGACATTGTGGTATTGTGGAATGAAGGTTTTTCTCTAATTGTTATCATGAATTTTGTCTTGAACATCTAAAGAGAAATTTGAGGGATAGGTTATCATGTGGAAACACAATTTTGGTTAGGGAGATGATTGTGTCCAAGTTTTCAGAATGCGCATATGCACCAACAAAGGCATCATTCCATTTCAAGTTAAATGAATTAAAAAGTGAGGAAGGAGACTTTGTGAGTGTTTTCTTGAGAAGTTTAACATATGAAAATTAGAGTGATGCATATTTTGAACGAAAACGTTATGGTAAAATGTATTCAAATGTTACTGAGTCATTCAATTCATGGATACGAGAAGCTTGGCACTTGCCAATAGCAAATTTGGTGGACATGATACGGTTGCAAGTCATAAATATGAGGTTTGATAAAGGCTGCTCTCTAGTAAATGGAATAAAGTTCTCTGTCCTCATATGGATAGTGTTCTGGAGAAGGCTTTCATAGATGGGAGGACATGAAATGGGAGTTTATCATCTGATAATATGTTTGAAGTACATAGTTTTCCTTCGATTATGGTTGATCTTGGGTTGAGAACTTGTTCATGTCGAAAATGGGAAATAAATGGGTATCTATATCAACATGGTGTTACTGCAATTTTTAGGAGTGGAAAGAATTTGAATTCATTTATTGAACCATTTTTTTATATTAATATGTATCGTCAAGCATACTCGTTTTTGATTGGCCCAGTTCCAACTGTTGAAAAACCTGTGTGTAGCATTGATGATGCTATGATTTTACCTCCATTGAGTAAGAGACCAGGTGGGAGGCCAAAGAAGAATAGAATTGCTTCTACTGGAGAGTTTAAAAGGGTGATCAAGTGTAGTCAATTGAGAGTATTGGTCGCCATAATAAGAGGACATGCAAGGAACTTTTGTTAAATAGTTGAGGATAATACATTTTATTGATTGAATAATACATATGAGGATTACTTTGTATATTTTGTTTTGTGAAATGTACTTTTTGGACCGTGTGTATATAATATCAATCAAATTCATCCAAAGAAATTTTTTAATAGTAATGAAAATTACTTTTTGTATTGTGTTTTTAGAAACATACTTTAGGAGTGCCTTTGTAATACCAGTCAAATTCATCCAGAGAAATTTACTATGTGCATTGTGTTTGTTGAAATGTGCATTGTGTTTTGTAAGGTCAAATTCATCTAGAGAAATTTGTCAATAGCAGAGAAAATTACAGTGTGCATTGTGTGTGTTGAAACATACTATAGGCAGTGTGTTTATAATACTAGTCAAATTCATCCAGAGAAATTTGCCACTAGCAGAGAAAATTCTCTGTGCATTGTGTTTTGTGAGGTCAAATTCATCCAGAGAAATTTGTCAATAGTAGAGAAAATTACTTTGTGTATAGTGTTTTTTGAATTTGATGATTGTTTTGTACCAACACAGTACATTACAGATTACATGATCATATAGGCACCCTCTTGACACAATACGAGTTAAATTTCTCTGTGAAATTCTGGTAACTTCATACCAGAGAAATTTTTGCAGACAATTTTTTCTGTGTAGATTGTGTTGACAATCACCACTTAGCACGCATTATTAAAAATATATATATTTAACCATTGATAGCTATGAAATTAACATTAGTCAAAAAAAGATATATACATATATGTCAAACATTATCATTCTTTCAATGTATGAAAAAACAAATTGAAGTGTTATTCCTAATTACATTGTATGCATTGTCTTCCTTTCACTGGTGTGCTTTCACTATTATACTCTCAGTTCTTCTTCTGGTGGTATTTGAATTGGTTCTGTCTATGACCGGTCAACTTCGGTCGCAAATCTCTCTATGATTTCTGCCCTCATCAACCTTATATTTTGTGTCGACAATTTCTAGCTGATAGGTTCATGGTTGCTATATTGTCTCATTATGTAGCATACAAAGAGGCTACAATCCACACTGCATACAAATTATAAGTATAGTTAGTTTTAAAAAAATTCAAATTACATTATCTTATTTATAGATGTTGTATAAAACTTATGAATCACTGTCATGTTATGGAGCATTATTGATATATTCAAAGCCATAATTTGTGTTTTGTGAGTTTATCAATTTGAAAGAAGGTTGTGATTGTGCCTCTCTTGCAAGGCAAGCTTTCAAAAATTCTCCATATAATCTTACTGTAAAAAAAATAATTTTTAAATAACAGAGAAGTTTACACACAAACTAGTTGGATTCTATGAAAATTATCATCATATAAACATTATCATGGATCAGAGAAATTTGCACTCGTTACCAATTGTTTTGCATCTTTGATATATTTGTATTGTGCATCATCCTTTCTTGGCCTTAGTGAGTTATAGTATCTCCATAAATTGTCTTGTTTGTCCAAGACTAACAAGGTCCTGTGATTTATATCTGTTGACTTCTCATTGCCCCCCCCGGTATTTATTGGGAAATAGAGGAACCTGTAGTTCCTCCATGTTGTTTCAAGATGCTTGTCAAATAATAAGACTCAGAAAGTTTGATTTTCCGTCATCTTAATGAAGTTCTACGGTCAGAGAAAATCAAAAAATGGTTATGAGAAAGTTGAAATGATAGGAATGTCAGATATATACACACAGAGAAATTTTAAATGCACACAACAAGCCAGAGAAAATTAGACTAATGCACAACTGGCTTCAAGAAGTATCTTAACAAGAGAAACTAGTAAGTAAATTCTAGAGAAAATCAAATAAAAGAGTAATAACATACCAAGCTCATGCATGTGGAAAAAAAAATGAAGTTGGTTGTTGTCTTTTTCTCCTTTAGTCAGCAAATAGGATTTCTCCATAACCATCAATGACTTGAAAAACATCATTTATAATTGTAACATTAGTTTATAAAGGCTAATGGAACATTGCAGAGAAATTTGCTGAAAGACTTACATTGTTGACAATTTCTTTTTCCTTTATTAGGTTTCTGATATCTTCAAAAGTAATTAAGTTCAACTCACTTGTTTAGATTAAAGCCCTACAAGATGACAAAGAAGTGATTTAATAGTTGTTAATACAATATAAGGTAGTAAATTATTATTTGTCATCTTCTATTTTATTTGTTGTACTTACTCTAGTCCAGACACATTTGATATGTGCTGCAAAACATTTTTGACATGTTCTTTTGCCAATTTTGCAACTAGTAAATTTTGTGGAAAAACCAAAGATTTTTTGACATTTGTTGCTTGAGGCAAGACATACTCATTAACATCAAGTACTTCTTTGTCTTTGCTGGTTTGCTCTATTTGCTTTGCAACTTGCTTTGAACCTCTAGTCACCTTCACAACTTTAGGATATTAAAAGTCTAGATCTTGCTTTTCTTTCCTTTCTTTTTCCTTTAAGTTCTTTATCATTGATATATGATCTTTTTTCACTGTAGACGGTGAAAATATTAGTAAAAGTTAAATTTCTCTAAAGTAACAAATCATATTTCAATATGTAAATTTATTTGATTCAATATTTTCCAGTTACCATAGACTTTTGTCTTTTGTTTTGGTTGTTGTTTGTGTGCCACTTGTTCTTGTTGGGTTGGTTGTTGTTCCACTTTTATTCCAATTATACATAGTGAAAATCAAACAAGCCCCAAAAATCAAATAAGCAAATAGACAGAGAAAATCAAATAAGTAACAGAAATCAAACTGGCCAAACTAATGTGGTCAGAAAAATTTAACTTCCAGAGAAAATTACCATTAACAAAAAAAATTGTAATAAATAGAAATTTCTCTAAGATATGTTGACACAAGAACATAACTTTTTGTGGCTCAAGATTTTCACTGACCTTGGGGTTGGACTTGTGTTGGTGTTCGGTAAGGTTGTGTTGCTAGTTGGATGGATAGTTCTTAAATTTGTTCATGCAATCTAACATTTTCAGTTTCAAGCTCTAAAATTGAATACCTCAACTATTGAATTGTTTTTGTATCATCTTTGAACCTCCAACATCCTTAGTTTCATTTGGTTTGTGCTGTCTCTTTCTTGAAGTTTTGAGTTATTTGATGTCAAAGTTCTTATTACAATGTCCTTTTCTGTAAGTAATTCATTCCAATTTTTCTCTTCTTCTATTTCGGATTTAGAAAGTGCCTTTAGTCTTTGATGTAGATTAGTAATTTGAGCATCCTTTGATTCCTCAAATTCTTGAGGCTGATGCATTGTTAAGCCACAAATGCTATCATGGTATTGGTCCATCGGCTCATTATGTTCTTCTTCATCCATTTCCTTATTGTTTTCTTCTTTCTCTTTAGATTCAGTGCCTTCATCTTCTTCTTCGTTGTCTTCTTCTTCTTTCCGCTCATTTTCTTCTTTGTCTTTTACTTCTTCATTTTCTTCTCTAACTTCCGCTTCTACACTGCTTACTTGATCTTCTTCTCCATTACTTGCTTCTTGCTCTTCTTTGTTGCCTTCTCCTTCTTCATTCCCTCATTCTTCTTCAGATGAATCTTCTAATGTCTCTTTGAATTTGACCAATGTCTTTTCTGATTCTTTCTTCTTCTTTTTACCAAGACAAAACTCATTTGATGGGCTTTTAACTAGTTCCTTGTTATCTATCTGTAACGAGAGGCTCTTTTATTGGAGAAATGTTAAAAATTCAATGAGAGAAAAATTCAAATAAGGCAGATAAAATTTATCTAAATCATACTAATGGAAAACAAATTTCAGAGAAAATTATATAGGCCAGAGACAATTATGAAACAAGCAACATAATTTAGATATCAGAGAAAATCAATCAGGGCAGATAAGTTAATGTCACGATAATTGTGGTTAGAGAAATTTGGATTATAGAGAAAATTCATTACAAGGACAAAAATAAACAATGTTAATCAAAGAAACAACATAAATTGAAATTTTAGAGAAAATTGATCTCAATCAGTCAAGGCACATAAGTTATGGGCTAGAGAAAATTACACACAAAGAGAAATAATTTTATGGGCCAGAGAAAATTATGAAACAACTAACATAATTCAGATATCAGAGAAAATCAATTAGGGTATATAAGTTAATGTGTTACAATTGTGGTTAGAAAAATGTGGATTCCAGAGAAAATTCATTACAAGGGCAGAAATAAACCAGTGGTAATCAATGAAGAAATATAAATTGAAAGTTCAAAGAAAATTGATGTCAATCAGTTAAGGCATATAAGTTATTCCATATAAGATATTGCATCGCAGAGAAAATTGATCTCAGCACAAGGAGGGAAATAGACCAGTGGTTAGAGAGATTTTGGAATTTCACTGAAACTTCAGTGGCGCTAGAAATCTAACCTGTCGATGTAACAACCCTCACTTCATCCTAGTCATGCTCTCATGCATTTATATGATTTTGTCTTGTTAAGCTTGCATTTCAAATCTTGTCTTTGTTTTGCTTAAGTGATACTGCATGCTTTGTTCCTTGCTTGGTGTGAGTTTAGCCGAGGTCATCCTAAGCCTGGGTCATACCTTTGAATCTCTTATACCTAGGACTATCTTGGAATCTTTTGGTTAACCTCCACTCGCACCTTAGCATATTGGCCGAGATGTGTATTATCTAGGCCGAGATGTTACCCTTGCACCTAGTGATTTTGTTCCTAGATTGGTATGACCTAGACCGAGGTGTGGCACATTTAGGCCGAGGTGTGGCACAGCTAAGTCAAGTGTTGTCCTTCCTAGCCGAGATCATTGAGACCTTACTTCCCGAAGCCTTGTCCTTAGCCGAGATCATTACCTGCCGGAGTGCCTATGCCATCTTGCTTGTTAAACACACTTTGTCATAGTCTTGTCTTTTCACTCAGTCACCTTTTTTTAGAAGAGCCAACCAGCCGATGCCACGTGTCCCAGCAGAGGGTTAAGTCAGTGAGCTGTTGAGAAACACATCATTTTGTATCATATCCTTGTCTTTTAGAGAGAGAGGCTCTAGGAAGAAGAAGGAGGAGTTCTTAGAGAGGGAATAGATTTCCAAGCTTGATCTTCACACATTGAGCCGTTAGATTCGTGTCTTGAGGTTAGAATTTTGATCTACTCTTGTTGTTCTTATTGTTCATCTAGCTGCATTGCATGATCGAGCACGATTTGTAAGCCATGCATTGATTTAAAGTTTGGTTTTAGAAAGAGAAAGTGATATTCATGTGTTCTTGAATAAAAGCCTTGTTTGATCCGAAAGCTTGCATTAAGATTCATGTTTTCGTGTTTGTCTTCATAAGATCTTCAAGTATAGGTACCCAGGTCCAAGTTTTCGAACTCATCTCATGAAATTCCAGATTTCGTAATAACAAGTTGTGATTGAGCATTCATGTTTTTCATGCTCTTCATGTTCTTCAGCAGAGGGAAACCCAGATTTTCCCGACTTCATTTCCTTGAATGTGGCCATCGGGACCACACCTCGGCAAAGAGGTGTGGGACCTCAGCCAAGACCTGGTTGGTGCCCATTATGTTTTCCCGAGATGAGAAACAGTGTTTTGTTTTGGTCTGACTTAATTTTGAAGGAATGCAGAGATCATTTGCATTCATGTAAAGCTTGTTTGAGAGTGCATTCAATAGACCTTGTCATGTGTTTGTAGGACTTGGACTCTTGCTTTGACCCCGACGTCCGAAGAGCAATGTGAGTGGTATTTTTTAATAAAGCCATGTTATGACATTTGATAAAGCTTTGCCTTGTTTGTTTTGGAAAAGTATTTGTTAAGTATGAATGACTATCCCTATTTTGTGTATCAAGTATTAGCTTTGGTTTTGATAACGTTCTTGACAAGTCCGTACGTGCTAAGGGACTATAAGCATTTGTAGCACAAGTCCGTACGTGCTAAGGGACTATAAGCATTTATAGCACAAGTCCGTGCATGCTAGGGGACTCTAAACTTTTGTAGCACCTTTGATTATGTCATCCCTTGTATTATTGATGCTAGTAAGCATCCCTTGAGACTTGAAAGATTTTTAGATGAACTTCATTTACCCTTTGATTTCGTACAAGATATGATGTGTTTTGGCTTGATAAAGATCTCGGATACCATTCATGTAAACCTCTTTATTGATTATATCATTCACTGAGTATCCAAGCTCACCCTCTCTCTATATATATATGTAGGTGATGAGCAGGACGGCGGTGACGCCTAGATGCGTTTGGCATGATGTTTTGGATTCATACCTTTGATAGCATCTTGAAGACTATGCTTATTGGCTTGTGATTCATTGTATTTTGCATATGTCGGCTTGAGAAGCCTTTTGATCAAGATGTATTATGTACTTATTCATTTGTACTCAAGTTGTAAGACCTCGATATGATGTATGTCATTTCATTTGATTTATGCACAACTCTTATGGACTAATTAGAATTAAATTATTGCTTCCGCATATGTAAGCCCCATATGTATACTCTGTTTGTGTGTGAATCTTTGTAAGCTGGCCTTTGGTAATCTCGGATTCCTGGCCATCATGACACCATTCTACTAGGGGTGGAATGGAGTCGTGACAGATTGGTATCAGAGCACAAATTTTCTTATAGTACGTTTATTCACACACTTTGAGTCTTAAAGAGCATAGGATGTCCCTTAGAATGATGTTAGGATTGCATCATATTGCTTGTTACTTGACAAGGTGTGCATCATCTCGGCATAACCATTTGTTACTTGCATACACGCTTATTTGCTCATTTGGTTTTAAAGCCATATTTTGCATACTCCTAGCATCATGAGAAGGGGTAGACCTCCAGTTGGCCGAGATCATTCTGAAGACAGATTAGACAGACTAGAGAGGTTGGTCGAAGGTTTGGTCTGCGAGTTGAGACAGCCTAGGCCACAGGATGCTAGTACTACCTCTACCCAGGCCGAGCAGACGAACGGCCGACATGCAGTCCCACCTCCACCTCCTCCAGTGCCGCAAGTGCCTTCACAGCAAGCTTTATATAGGGATGGCACCATAGCCTTGATCAGAGAGTTTAAAAAGATGAAACCGCCGAGGTTCCAAGGGGGTATAGAGCCGATGATGGCCGAGGCATGGGTTTTGGAAATGGAAAAGTTATTCGAGATTTTTCCCAGCACCGACGCCCAGAAGGTGTCATTGACAACATTTACGTCAGATGACGATGCGCAATTATGGTGGATGATGACCCGAGAAAACAATCCAGGTTTGACTTGGGCTAGATTTTTGGAGTTGTTCTTCAACAAGCATTTTCCCCTTAGTGTCCGAGACCGCAAGACCATAGAGTTTCCGACTCTGACACAAGGAAACAAGACGGTGGCGGAATAAGACCGTGCTTTTACCGAGTTTGCAAGATATGCGCCTCACATGGTTGACGACGAATACCGAAACGCTAGGAAGTTCGAAAGTGGGTTGCGTGGATCAATACAGGACCGAGTGAACATGCTCAACATGCCGACTTACGCCGGGGTATTAGACAAGGCCATCTTAGTAGAAGCTAACTTAAACCGATACCAGAGTTCAGGAGAGAGCCAGAGGAAGAGACAGAACTATGAGAACCACCGAGCACCGTATAATGCCAAGAAGAAGGCGAACATGGGCAGTTCCAGCAACTCGAATTAGGAAGGTGATGCTAAGCCGACGTGTGCGGATTGTAGGAAGCCGCATTTCGATGTCTGTCGTTGGGCGTCAGGGGCTTGCTTTCAGTGTGGCGAGATGGGTCACTGAGTGAAGGACTGTCCGAAGGCAAAGGCTGATGATAGTAAGAAGAATGGGAACACCTCGGGTTTGGCTCAAAAAGGCAACATCGGGAGAGGACAGATGAGACAGGGCAGAGTTTTTGCATTGGTGCCAGGAGACACTCAGGGTGCCGAGACAGCGGTGTCAGGTATACTCCCCATTTGCTCTCAAGATGCATATATATTGATTGATTCAGGTTCTACTCATTCATTTGTATCTACTAAGTTTGCTGAGAAGTTGAATAGGGAATTAGAACCCCTTGATTATGTGTTATCTGTGTCTACTCCGTCTAGAAGAACTATGATTGTTGCATCCATTTGTAGAGCATGTGTTGTTATGATTGAGAATGTAGAATTATTAGTTGATTTGATGTCGTTGGACATAACTCATTTTGATGTTATATTGGGGATGGATTGGTTAGTAGCGAATAACGCATCCATTAACTATGTTTCCAAAAGTGTCATACTGAGACCCCCAAACAAAGCCGAGGTTACATTTTAGGGTAAAGAAATGGTATCCCCACCTTACTTGATCTCATCCATGAAGGCCTATAAGTTGATTCAAAAAGGGTGTCAAGGTTATTTGTGTAGTATATTAAGCAATCCGAGTGGAAACGTTGAATTGGCCGACTTCTTAGTTGTTAAGGAATTCCCCGACGTCTTTCCGAGTGACTTGCCGGCTGCTTAGTTGATAGAGAAATAGAGTTTACTGTTGATGTCATGTCGGGAACCCAACCTATCTCCAAAACACCCTATAGAATAGCCCCAGCCGAGCTTAAGGAGTTGAAGCTGCAATTACAAGAGTTATTAGGTAAAGGCTTTATTAGGCTGAGTACTTCACCTTGGGGAGCCCCAGTTCTATTTGTTAAGAAAAAGGATGGTACACTTCGCCTTTGTATTGACTACCGAGAACTAAACAAGGTAACTATTAAGAACAAGTATCCATTGCCAAGGATTGATGATCTGCTTGATCAATTGCAAGGAGTGCGAGTCTTTTCAAAAATTGATCTCAGGTCAGGCTACCATCAGCTGAAGGTTAAAGCCGAGGATGTTGAGAAAACTGCTTTTCAGACAAGATATGGCCACTACGAATTTTTGGTGATGCCTTTTGGAGTGACTAATGCTCCCGCAGCATTCATGGACTTGATGAATAGAGTCTTTAAGCCCTACCTAGACGAATTTGCGGTTGTTTTCATCGACGATATATTGATCTATTCCGAGAGCGAAACTGAGCATGAGAAGCATTAGAGACTTGCCTTACAGATTTTGAGGGACAGGAAATTGTACGCCAAGTTTAGCAAGTGCGAGTTTTGGCTTTCCAGCATTTCATTTTTGGGGCATGTGATTAATGAAGAGGGTATTTCGATTGATCCTAGCAAAGTTGAAGCCGTTGTGAATTGGCCGAGGCCGACTAATGTGTCCGAGGTTCGTAGTTTTCTGGGTTTGGCAAGTTATTACGGAAAGTTTGTGAAGGACCTTTCAAGGATTGCAGTACCTTTGACGCAACTAACTCAGAAATGAGTGGCGTATGAATGGACCGAGGATAGGGAATCAGCCTTCGAGGAGCTAAAGACGAGGTTAGTCACAGCACCAGTTCTTGTACTGCCGACAGGTAATGAGGAATTCCAGATTTATAGTGATGCTTCTTATAAGGGTTTGGGATGTGTGTTAATGCAAGGGGGTAAAGTCATAGCATATGCATCGCGTCAATTGAAACCTCATGAAAAAAATTATCCTACCCACGATTTAGAACTAGCAGCCGTAGTGTTTGCTTTGAAGATTTGGCGTCATTACTTGTATGGAACTTCTTGCCAAGTCTTCACAAATCACAAGAGTTTGAAGTACTTATTCACTCAGAAGGAGTTAAACATGAGGCAGAGAAGATGGCTTGAATTATTGAAAGATTACGACATACAAATTCAGTATCATCCAGGTAAAGCAAACTCAGTGGCCGACGCGTTGAGCAGGAAGTTAGTTGGGAATTCAGCTTATTTGTCAATGATTTTAGTGGAGCCGACTATCATTGAGGAAGTGAAAACCAGACAGATGGAAGACAGATTCCTCAGAAAGGTAATTGAAGAGATTGTCACTAAGCCGAGGTTAGGGTATACCATTGAGAATCAGGTACTCAAGTTTGAAGGAAGATTGTGCGTAGCCGACGTCCTAGAGTTGAAAAAAAAGATTTTACAGGAGGCCCATGGTTCCAAGTTTGCCGTTCATCCAGGAAATACCAAGATGTACCAAGATGTGAAACAAACCTTCTGATGGCCAAGAATGAAAAGAGAAATAGCCAAGTTCGTATCTCAGTGCCTATATTGTCAACAAGTGAAAACAGAACATCAGAGACCAGCAGAACTTCTTCAACCTTTGTCAATTCCTGAGTGGAAATGGGAACACATCTCCATGGATTTTGTAGTCGGGTTGCCGAGGACGCAAAAGGGTATGGATTCGATTTGGATTATAGTTGATAGATTAACCAAGTCAGCATACTTTTTGCCTGTTAAGACTACATTTAATACCGATCGACTTGCGTCATTGTATATGAACGAGATTGTTAGACTTCACGGAGTGCCGATGTCCATTGTTTCAGACCGAGATCCGAAGTTTGTTTCCAAATTTTGACAGAGTCTACAAGGAGCTTTGGGAACCGAATTGAGGTTTAGCACAACTTTTCACCCCCAGACTAATGGGCAAACAGAGAGGACAATTCAGACGCTTGAAGATATGCTCAGACTATGTGTGTTGGACTTCAAGGAAAGTTGGGAAGTGCATCTGCCATTGGTAGAATTTGCTTACAACAACAGTTATTAAGCTAACACTGGCATGGCGCCGTATGAAGCTCTGTATGGAAGGAAGTGCAGATCGCCGATATGTTGGACCGAAGTAGGAGACAATGCTTTAATCGGTCCCAAACTAATTCAAGTGACAACTGAGAAGATTAAACTTATCCGACAAAGAATTAGGACTGCTCAGAGTCGACAAAAGAGTTACGCCGACTAGAGGAGAAGAGAGTTAGAATTTGAAGTTGGGGATCATGTATTCCTGAAAATTTCGCCGACGAAGGGAGTTTCAAGGTTTGGGAAGAAAGGTAAGTTAGCACCTCGTTATATTAGACCGTTTGAAATCCTTGAAAGAGTTAACCCAGTTGCTTACAGACTTGCCCTATTGCCAGAACTAAGTTAAGTCCACAATGTGTTTCACATTTCGAGGTTGATGAGGTATATTCGGGATCCATTGCATGTGATTGATCATTCCGGGATTAGGGTTAATGAAGGTTTAGGCTACGAGGAGAAACCAATGAGAATTATTGATAGACAAGTGAAACAGTTGAGGAACAAGTCGATACCGATAGTGAAAATCGAATGGAAGGAGAATTACGGCAAGGATGTTACATGGGAGATGGAAAAAGAGATGAAAGTCCGATATCTGGAATTGTTTTCGGATCAAGGTAACTCAAGTTTAGGGACCAAACTTCTTTAAGGGGGGTAGGATGTAACAACTCTCACTTCATCCTAGTCATGCTCTCATGCATTTGTATGATTTTGTCTTGTTAAGCTTGCATTTCAAATCTTGTCTTTGTTTTGCTTAAGTGATACTGCATGCTTTGTTCCTTGCTTGGTGTGAGTTTAGCCGAGGTCATCCTAAGCCTGGGTCGCACCTTTGAATCTTTTATACCTAGGACTATCTTGGAATCTTTTGGTTAACCTCCACTCGCACCTTGGCATATTGGCCGAGACGTCACTATCTAGGCCGAGGTGTTCATCACCAAGGCCGAGATGTGTATTACCTACGCCGAGATGTTACCCTTGCACCTAGTGATCTTGTTACTGGATTGGTATAACCTAGACCGAGGTGTGGCACATCTAGGTCGAGGTGTGGCACAGCTAAATCAAGTGTTGTCCTTCCTAGCCGAGATCATTGAGACCTTACTTCCCGAAGCCTTGTCCTTAGCCGAGATCATTACTTGCCGAAGTGCCTATGCCATCTTGCTTATTGAACACACTTTGTCATAGTCTTGTCTTTTCACTCAGTCACCTTTTTTGAGAAGAGCTAACCAGCCGATACCACGTGTCCCAGCAGAGGGTTAAGTCAGTGAGCTATTGAGAAACACATCATTTTGTATCATATCCTTGTCTTTTAGAGAGAGAGGCTCTAGGAAGAAGAATGAGGAGTTTTTAGAGAGGGAATAGATTTCCAAGCTTGATCTTCACACCTTGAGCCGTTAGATTCGTGTCTTGAGGTTAGAATTTTGATCTACTCTTGTTGTTCTTATTGTTCATCTAGCTGCATTTCATGATCGAGCACGATTTGTAAGCCATGCATTGATTTAAAGTTTGGTTTTAGAAAGAGAAAGTGAAATTTATGTGTTCTTGAATAAAAGCCTTGTTTGATCCGAAAGCTTGCATCAAGATTCATGTTTTCGTGTTTGTCTTCATAAGATCTTCAAGTATGGGTACCCAGGTCCATGTTTTTGAACTCATCTCATGAAATCCCAGATTCTGTAATAACAAGTTGTGATTGAGCATTCATGTTTTTCATGTTCTTCATGTTCATGTTCTTCATGTTCTTCAGCAGAGGGAAACCCATATTTTCCCGACTTCATTTCCTTGAATGTGGCCATCGGTACCACACCTCGGCAAGGAGGTGTGGGACCTCAGCCAAGACCTGGTTGGTGCCCATTATGTTTTCCCGAGATGAGAAACAGTGTTTTGTTTTGGTCTGACTTAATTTTGAAGGAATGCCGAGATCATTTGCATTCATGTAAAACTTGTTTGAGAGTGCATTCAATAGACCTTGTCATGTGTTTGTAGGACTTGGATTTTTGCTTTGACCCCGACGTCCGAAGAGCTATGTGAGTGGTATTTTTTAATAAAGCCATGTTATGACATTTGATAAAGCTTTGCCTTGTTTGTTTTGGAAAAGTATTTGTTAAGCATGAATGGCTATCCCTATTTTGTGTATCAAGTATTAGCTTTGGTTTTGATAACGTTCTTGACAAGTCTGTACGTGCTAAGGGACTATAAGCATTTGTAGCACAAGTTCGTACGTGCTAAGGGACTATAAGCAATTGTAGCACAAGTCCGTACGTGCTAGGGAACTCTAAACTTTTGTATTTGTAGCACCTTTGATTATGTCATCCCTTGTATTATTGATGCTAGTAAGCATCCCTTGAGACTTGAAAGATTTTTAGATGAACTTGATTTGCCCTTTGATTTCGTACAAGATATGATGTGTTTTGGCTTGATAAAGATCTCGGATACCATTCATGCAAACCCTTTTATTGATTATATCATTCACTGAGTATCCAAGCTCACCCTCTATATATATATATATATATATGTAGGTGATAAGCAGGACGGCAGTGACGCCTAGATGCGTTTGGCATGATGTTTTGGATTCATACTTTTGATAGCATCTTGAAAACTATGCTTTTTGGCTTGTGATTCATTGTATTTTGCATATGTCGGCTTGAGAAGCCTTTTGATCAAGATGTATTATGTATTTATTCATTTGTACTCAAGTTGTAAGACCTTGATATGATGTATGTCATTTCATTTGATTTATGTACATCTCTTATGGACTAATTAGAATTAAATTATTGCTTCCGCACATATAAGCCCCATATGTATACTCTATTTGTGTGTGAATCTTTGTAAGCTGGCCTTTGGTAATCTCGGATTACTAGCCATCATGACACCATTCTACTAGGGGCAGAATGGGGTCGTGACAGTCGAGGTACAAGAGAGTGAATTGGTGTCTTCTGCAACTATTTGGTCAAGCTTTTCAGGTTCCACTTCGCATATCTTGGGAATTCCGTTGTGTTACTGTCTTCCGAGTCAATGATAGTCGCATATTCACATAGACAATATTGTGATGGAAATTTAAGTAAATAAGTTTTGCTAAACACACAAATTTGTAAGTATCATAACTATAAATTCTACTTACCAGCAATGCAATGACACACCCCGTAACTTTTTCTGGAGTTTTGTGTAATGCTATGATAAAATCAATCAGTATTGTTGTGATTGTTTCTGGCCAATCATACTGTTTCATTGATTCAAGAGGTCCCATGTACTTAATAGAAACCCACCCTATTGAATTTCCACTTATTGCAAAAAATAGGGTGAGACACAAGTACAAGATAACAATGATTGCTACATCTTTGAAGTCAATTGGTTGCTTGCCTTTCATTGCTTTGACCAAGGCATTCTTAAGAACATGACCAGTGAGCCTTGTGTCCTTTGGGAATCTTCACCTTAGGAATGTAGTGTTTGGATTTTTTGAGTATCTTAATAACATGGCTCCTTTACCACCTACAAACCAAAAATCAAGGTCATGTCATTGGTTGTAAAGGTCAAGTTCTTTTTACCAACTGTGAATGCTTTTGTTTTTTCATTGTAACGTTGGATTATTGCAACTACATCATCATTAGATTTTCTAGACTTCCTTAGATCCATCCTTCTAGTGGTTAAAGCTTGGATCAAATACCAGAATGGAGTCTTTTGAAGCTCTTTAAGTTGTTTTGAATTGAATTCAAGTGTTTGAAAAAAGGAGACAACAGATGGGAGATTGGATCAGTATTGAATGCTATAATGAGCTCTCTTTCTTTGAAGTTTAATAGGTTTTTTTATCGTTGAGCTTAAGTCCTTTGAAGTTGGGGTATTCATCTTGATGCTTGTTTCTTCATCACCTTGGACTTCTGTTTTTTGGCAAGGAGTTTGTAGCATTTTGCTACTTTTTGATCTAAGATCATAAGAAGACTAAGAGAGTTTCTGTTTCTTTCTTGGTGTTTCTGGTGTTTTGCTGCTTTTACGTTTCGCCATTTCTAGAGAATGAAAACATAAAGATGTCAACATTAAATCACAGAGAAAATTGAACGTGCTAGAAAAAATTGAACATGTCAGAGAAAATTACACATAAGGGAGAAAATTATAAATGTCGGAGAAAATTAGACACTAAAAATTAAATGTCAGAATACTAATAAACATGGCAAGCTAGAGAAAATTTCCATTCCATAATTAGCAAGATAAAATAAACAAAGCAACGTAAACATGCCACAGAAACTTACAGAACAGATAAACCAAGAATTGAACAAAATAAACATACCAGAGAAAATTAAACATGGCAAGCCAGAGAAAATTTCCATTCCATAATATGAAAATGCCAGAGAAATTTACAGACCACCAGAGAAAATTAAACATGACAGACGTACACAAGGGAGAAAAGTGATGTGGCCAGAGAAAATTATAAATGCCAAATAAACATAGACACAGACAAGAGAGTAAAATTACATATAGATGTAAAATATAACCAGAGAAAATTCAAGAAAGAAACATAAATCTAGCAAGCCCAAAAAATGAAAATGACAGAGAAAATTAAACATGTCAAAGAAAATTAATAAACAAAGAATTGAACAAAATAAACATACTAGAGAAAATTAAACATGGCAAGTCAGAGAAAATTAGACACTAAAAATTAAATGTCAGAATACTAATAAACATGGCAAGTCAGAGAAAATTTTCATTCCATAATTAGCAAGATAAAATAAACAAAGCAACGTAAACATGCCACAGAAACTTACAGAATAGATACACCAAGAATTGAACAAAATAAATATACCAGAGAAAATTAAACATGGCAAGTCAGAGAAATTTGAATGAATTGTATTTGAAAGTTACACAGAGAAATTAACTATGCCAGAGAAAATAGGAAAATAAACAGAAACAAATGGAGGAATAAACATGCCAGAGAAAATTCAAAGAAGAAACATAGATCAAGCAAATACCAGAGAAATTCAAATGATAGAGAAATTTACAGACAAAATCACACAGACATCTTCAAGAATAAGCTCAAAACTTAGAGAAATAACATTTTTCAAATTTATGTAGCTTTTATTACGAAATTGAAACTCTAATTAATGAAAGGCTAATATAATATGCAATTGACTGTGTTTCCAGAGAAAAACTCGTTGTACTGTAGAAAACTTACCAAAGTGATGATGAAACCCTAATTACGAATTGATATGCCCTGCGATGAAGATGCAATGAGATAAAGATAAACTGAGATGACGATGAACAGTGAAAACGGGTCAGAGAAATTTGTGAGGAAGGAATTGAAAAGATTTGGCATAAGATAATGAAACCGTAATGTCGATAGTGAAGATGATTGTAAAACCCTAATTATCATGTTCTCTTGCTCGTGAAAATAATTGGATGTTTGGAATGGAACTGAGTCGTCAGAATCCAATAGAGTGTTCTCAGTTGATTTGTGAAGGGTATTTTGGTCCAAGAAAGAATTAAAAATGCTTGCCCTCTAGTTGAGGGACCTGATGCATTATCCATTTTTTTTGTGTCCTGTATCCTCTAAATAATTACTATTATTAGGGACCTTAAAAAAAATTCCCCTAATTGTAACATTAGTAAATTAGAAAATTTTATAAATTTTAAAGTAAATTATACTAACTACTCTTGAGATTTGGAGAATGCAACAAGCTTCTCAAACTTGGTACAATTACATTATATTGCCATAATATTTTAATTTAGATAACATATAATTTTTTTTCCCCAGTAATTCGTTAGTCATATATAGAGGAAAAAACCATGTTGTCATTTATTTTATTGTTTACACACTATATGCATTACTTTTCATCAATTTAATCTTACTAAATAGGAGATTTATGTAATTATGCCAAATTTATAAAATTTATATTTTTCCCCTAATAACAGGGGATTTATGTAATTATGTCAAATTTATAAAATTTATATTTTCCCCCCCTAATTCTTAGAAGTAGTCAGTGTAATTTATCTTAAAATTTATTTTTATTTATTTATTTATTTATTTTATAGTATTACTCCAATCAAAATTTCAGTTTACAGTGACGTGTACACTAGAAGCATAAACAATTAATTAGTCAAAGAAAACATGTTTGGTTCTCTTTTGGAATGACAATTCCAATTAAAAAATTTCAAAAATCTTTTCAAAACTTATAACTAAATACACAACTCAAAACTACTCAAAATTCAATTCAAAAATTATTTTCAAAACTCATAACCAAAGGCACAACTCAAAACTCAATTCAAAACTCTATTTCGAAAGAAATTTTTTTAAAAGATATTCTTTATTTTGTTTTTTAAAATTATTTTTAGAATTATAATTTGAGTATGGAGTGCTGTTATGAGTTATGAATTTAAATTAAGTTTTGAAAAGAGAAATCTATATAAAAAATTAGATTGATCAAATATAAATAATAAGATAATTAAATTACTTATATATTATAATAAATGTATAATTTATTTTTAACAACATATATAACATATAAATAAAAATGATACGATGATAAAGGCAATCGACGAATATGATCAACCTAAAGATGATTATTGCTCAATCTTTTTTAAAAAAAAAAAAAAACCCAAAGAAACAAAAACAGAAACTACGCATTATTGGTACGGAAAATATGATCATTGCTCAATCTTAAAAAAAAAAAAAAAAAAAACAAAAACTACGCATTATCGGTACGGATATACACTTTGAAGGCTACAAGAGAGAAAAAGAATTGAAAGGGCAATTTTGTCAATAAACATAAGAAATTTTCCAGATCTATCGCCAAGCCTAATATAAGTAATTTTTTTTTTTATAGAAATTACAAAAAAAAAATAAATAAATAAAACTCTTGTTTGATTATGTAATAAATTAAAATTTGATTTTTTAATTTTATCAATCTAAATTTTAAATGTTAAAATTATTTTTAATCTAAATTATTTATCTATTTTTGTTAAGTAAAATCGACAGAAAAAAATAGTAATATCTAAAAGACCATTTTTTTATTGAGTTTAATAGCTAAAATAATTTTTTTTATCAGTTTTACTAAACAAAAATAAATAAATATTTAGATTGAAAATAAATTCAAAGATTGAGAATTAAATTAATAAAATTAAAAAATCAGAGTTTATTTTGTTACGAGACTCAAATCTTAAATTTTTATTTTTATTTATTTATTGGTAATTGCTCCTTTATTTTATTTTATTCTATTTTTAATAAATAAAAAAAAGAAAAGAAAAACTACACTCAAAGTGAATATTCCTTTGTAGCATTCAAAGCATACTGTTCTCCAAAGGACGCCCAAACCGAATATTCTTTTGTATATAAAGGATATTTAGGCATTTAATCCAATTTTGCTTGCCATTTTTTTTTTTTTTTAATTTTTTAAAACAAATTCTCAAATAATAAGGAACAACATTCAACCCTATATAAAAATGACACTGGCAGGGACGGAGCCAGAATTTGATGATTGAGGGGCCAAAAACAAGATACTAGGCAAGTACAAGTCGTTGGATTAAGAAAAATTTAAACAGTTTAAATAATTATTAGAATGAATAAATTATTATTAAAAATAAATTAATAAATAATGAAAATGCGTTCTAAGGAGTTGAATTTCAATGACTCACCACTAAAAAAAAATACAAATTAGCTGTAGTATCACATAATTTACCGAATACTTGAATGGTAATAAATTACGGACTGCACTTTATACACAAAATTTTAAATTATATGCAAAAGGTGCATACATTGTGTCTTTTCATAACTATACAATAATAATTTGTAACAAAATTACGATGGTTTATAATTTTTTTCACTTTGTAACATTTTAATATTCATAACATAATTACAATAATTCGTAACCAAGTCACTCTTATAGTGCACTCCTTTATAACATAATCACAATAGTTTGCTACTAATACTATAAAATATCATAACTTTTCTTATGACAATGATGTGTACCATAATTTTCCCTTAAGTAAAAGAGAGAAATGAAAAACAAATAAATAAATAAATAAAAATTCAAGAGAAATTGAAATGAATGAAAGAAAATAAGTGGCCAAATTTATTTAAAAAGTATATGAATAGAAATATATGACATTAGGGGGCCAAGTATAATTAAACTAACTTTCATATACATAATACATATATATATATTCAGGCAGTTTTATAGCAACTAACAGGGGCAGGGCCTCCCGACCCCCTACCTCCACGCCTGGACACTTGCCTTTTTTCTCTTCTCTCCTCTTTCCCACCTACAAATCTTTTTTCTTTTGGTTCAACGGTAAGGGGTGTCTGAACCATGCGCATCTTAACTAATCACATCTCGATTTGATCAAAGGCAGGCCATTCATACTAGGATTAAGAAATTTCTTTCTTGTGACCTTACTCTAATAATTGAACCCTGAACAATTATGTGGAAAGCATATCTACTGTTGACTTTTTGGCTTTCGAAGGTTATTACAGTAATTTTGAGCGTGCCAGTAAGGATCAATCAGTCCTTACAGAAATTTAATTGCCAAACAATTATCAGACGATTGTGTTTTAGTTCTTTCAGTCTCAATGAAGAAAACTTTTATTGGTGGCTTTGTTTAGGAGGAATAAACTGACAATGATTAAATGAAGAACAATTGCAGTATTTCATTAAGTAAAACGAAAAACTTACAATGATCCAATTTAGCCTCATAGAGGTTTACAGCAGCAATCTACTTGAAACTACTCCTATGAACGAAATGCAGTACAGGAATCTGAAGTACAGAAATATGAAGGACAAGAAATGTAAGAACTGGAAAAAAAGTAAAGTAGATATAAGCTGGTTTTCTGGATTGAGTCTGGGGCGCTTTCTGGGACCTTTTCTGTTATTTATATTTCTCAATGGCAACTGTCGAACTGCATTTCTAACCGTCGAATCATGCTTCCATGATTGCTGATCATGTTGCCTTATAGTTAGCTCCACTATGCCATCTCTGCAGTTAGGTTTCCCTCTCGATTTTGAATTTAAATATGAATAACCGTTGAAGCCATGTCAACTTGCATTTCTTTGCTGATTCAGTGCTACGCAGAGCTGCACAAACCAATACTAACTGCCACGTGTGTGATTACGATTGAAGACTTGAATAGTCTTCTCGTATTGCCCTTATTTTGCCACGCGTCGAACTGTAATTGGCCCGTACAAAATATATAGCCAACACCTACCAACTATTTAAAACAACCCTTAAGGTTATCTACAAGTCTTTCAATCCTTACACTTCCAACCCTTCACATTACTTCCATTCCCTTTGCTCTTATGCATTTCCTTCCTTTTTGAAACAAACAATTCCTTCCTAAATATTTATATAAATGTGATAGCTAAATTCATGATTTAAATGCAGTCCCCAGCAAAATTATTTATAGAAACCAAATTCAAATAAACATTTTAGGAATGAATTGTTTGTTATATATGATGAGCTAATGGAAAAGTGGATCTATGCTGCCTAGGTTTTGAGGAAACAAAGATTTGACTCTAGAATGTTGTGTGTAGAGGGTTGTGCAAAATATCGTTCAATCTGTTAAAATCACACAGATCCACATTGATCCATATCGCTCTATCTGCTAACCACAATTTAAACTTTAAGATTTATAACTTACCTTCGAAACTGCTCCGCTCTACTATAATAAATACACATATATTTTTTAACCTATAATGAAATATTAAAGTGAAAATTAGTGTAAAAAAGATTTAATATGTGAAATTTATTACAAATTAGTAGTTACATATATGAAAAATATTATGTAAAATTAGTTTGTGTGATATATATATATATATATATATATAATATTATGCAAATTAGTGTTATATATTATGTAAAGGCTTGATAATTGATTAGAATATTTTTCAATCTGCCAATTTGTCTAAAACTGCTCAAACTGTAATTTATCAATTCGCCACTCTGCTAATTCACTATTCAATTTATAATTTTGCTCTCTAATCGCTCGAATCGCACCACGGAATTATGTGTGTTTTATTGTACAAGAACAGTGAAGTACGGCTGCTTAGACATAGGGGTGTAAAAATGGCTCGAGGCCCCTGGGCAGCTCGAAACTTGCCAACGGTCTAATAAGAGCCCGACCCGTTCAGCCTGATTAGGCCCCGGCCCGAGCCTATCACAGGACCTTGGGCCTAGGCCTGGACCTTCCATTTGAAGCCCCGGTCCGGCCCACCCGGCCCTAAAAAAAAAAGGACTGGTATTTTCCTTACGCAGGGAAACAGAACTGATGCTTGCCCTCTACCTGCCGCCCTACCCCTTGTTGCCTTGTCATGAATGAAAAATAAATAAATAAATATCTGCACCTCTATAGACTAAAAGAAAAAAATAATAATAAAAATAATATTCTAATTTAACAATTGTCATATTGCCATTTAAAACATTGTCGTTTAGAACACAACGATCAATTTTTTTATAAATTTACTTCAATCTTCCAAATTTCTATAAATATTTCCTATTTTTCAAAATAAATCTCACAAAACAATTCTCTCTAAACTCTCAATCTCTCTTAAACTCTAAATCTCTCAATTAATTCTGAAGTGTTATCCCTAAGTGACGATTGCAATTGTGTAAGAAGAAACTTTTATCAGAAGAAACTAATTTTTGTATCACATTCGCCAGTCGGTAACATTAATTAGTTTAATTAAATTTATTAGCTACTCATTTTTTTACATTAATTATTTCTGAACATATAGTAATTATTATTTTTTACTCATTATTGTTACTCATTATTTAAATTAATTGTTAGTTCTTACATATTATTTTACTTACATTACTATGGATCCTAATATTTTTAATATTTATGTCGATATTGATACATATACTACACAATATGAATCTGTTGATTCGCCTTCGAATATCCCTCTTCCAACAATTGGATCATTATCTAGGAGCACAACTAGTAGTGTTTGGCAATATTTTGAAAAAATATCTATAAATAATCATTATGGTACAATTACATTTAAAACGGAATGTAAATGTTATGCACATTTACTTAGTGCTGCATCTGCAAGGGGTATTGGTCATCTAACAATGCATACTAACAAACATTTATAAAGTCAACAACCTGATATTAGAAGTCAAATGCAATTAAGGGTTTCATCAACTGGTAATTTGTAAATATTTTTTCATATGATCCTATACGTGCACAAAATTTTATAGTTGGTTATATTATTAAAAAAGAACAACATTTTACTACTAGTAAATGTCCCGATTTTATTGAAATGATTCACGAAAGTTTTGCACTGTAATATCAAATTTTTTCAAGAAATACTACTAGAAACAGAATTTTAAAGACATTTAAGGATGTTAAAAGTGAATTATTTGACATCTTTAAAAAATTGAATGAAAGAGTTTGTTTAATATCTGATCTGTGGTCAAATAATGGTTTAGAATATCAATGTATCACTGCACATTTTATATATTAATACTGATTGGAAATAAAATAAAATAAATATTTAATTTAAATTAGTTAAACTTTCATATATTGGTCATTCACTTGGTGTAAAAATAAGAAATATATTATATGGGTGGGTTTTGCAAAATAAAATATTTACAATAAGTTTAGATAATGTAACATATTATAATCAAACTGTAACCCATTTAAAATCAATTTTACAATTACTTGTTGATGGTGATTTATTTCATGTTCGTTGTTGTGCCCATATTTGAAACTTGATTTTTAAAGAAGCTATGCATGTATACAAGACTTCTGTACTTGTAATAAAAAATGCAGTTGTTACTTTTATGTCTTCTGCTAATCGAATTTCGGAATATAGAGAAATTTGTCAACGAGAAGGTATGCCATTTAAAAAATTAATTTTAGATATAGATAGTAGGTGGAATTCAATGTATAATATGTTAAAAAGAGCTTGTAAACAAAAAAAAAAGTAATACATTTATTTTTTGCAACAACATCAATAGGAGGAATACTGACTTTCACAAAACTTAATTGGCGCTAAGTAGCCTTATATAAAGATTTTTTAATAGTTTTTGATACTTCAACAAAATTATTTTCTTATATATATATATATATTCCTACTTCACCATTTGTTTAACATATGCTAGCAGAAATAATTAAATTTTTCGTAAAACATATGGGTAATAAATATTATGTAACTATTGTTACTTCAATGAAAGTAAAATCTGATAAATATTTTGATCCTTTGCCTTATCTTGTAGATTTAACGATAATAATTTATCCTAAGTGTAAAGAAATTGGTTTACAAGAATTTTTAGAACGCATTTTCGCTGATCAAACACAGTTTGCTCCTATTATGCAAACATACAACACATTATTTGAAGAATATAGGGCGGCTACATATGTAAATAAACCTACACATACTACATTAGCAGTCTCATCTCGAGATGGGAGATTAAGTGTTTTTTCAGCAATGAAAAATAGAAAAATATTTCAACATACAAGCATAAGTAGTTATGAACTACAACGTTAGTGGATGATTTTGACATTTTGGATTGGTGGAAACAAAATGAAACTATGTAGCCTATGGTTTCACATATGGCCCGTGATATACTAATCGTTCATATTTCTACAGTTACTTCGAAAACAACTTTTAGTGCAAGTGGACGGGTGCTGAGCGATTACCACAACAAGCTTTCATCCCAAATGGTTGAGGTGCTGATGATATCCAGAAATCATATGCATGCGCTTACGAGCAGGCAAAATTTAGTGAAAATGAGAGAATTCAAAATGATTTTGATGACGTATCCTCGGGCAACGGGGCTGAATTGTTTGTCTCCTCCAATGATTGATCAACAATTTGTTTTTTACTATTTCATTGCATTATTTTTTTGTATTAGATTATTGAGGTGAAGTATAATACACATGATTGGTAGGCTAGTAGGTGCCAACTTTGTTAAGATGTACTTGACCTATAGTGATGTAATTGCTCTACCATCATCAATAATCTGCACATATTTTATTTAATGATATAAATTTTTGTAATATTTTATTTCGTTTTGAAATAAAAATTATTCATTCAATAAATATTATATAACTAATTTAATAATTGTAATATTGAAATTTTCATTTATATATATAATTATTCATTTCAAAAGGAAAAAATTACATAATTGTATACTTTTTTAGTTATAAGTTCATAATTAAAAAAATATAAGTCATACATAATTAAATTTAAATACCACCATACATGAAACATAACCAAACATCTCATTAATCTTGACTAAAATATTCTAGTACAATTTTTCTTTTATTTTTTATCCCTAATAAATAATATATATAGATAATGTATTTATCGTTCATTTTTCGAAGGAAAAAGAGGCCCGCCCAAGCCTGACCTAGGGCTGAATCGGGCCCCCAACCCGAGCCCGGGCCCACAGGCTCAATCTTAGGCCCTATTCTGAGTAGGTCTGGGTCTCATTTTTCGACCCATGTGCTGGTCCGATCTGATCTGCCAAAAAAACAGGAGCTTGTGAGGCCTGCTTGGGCTGGGCTGGCACGAGCCCGAGCCCGAATGGGCCGAGCCATAATTACACCCTTGCTTTGTAACGCCCTCAAAATATTATACAAATCAACCATTTATAAGATCTAGAGACATAATATAAATGTTATATTTTCATTCATTAGAGTTAATATTACAAAAGATATCACATGCATTACACTTTCATAAATGTTCAACTTGAAACTATAGCATGTAACTCTAGTTTAGAACAACAAAATAAATGCCCTAAGGGCTTACATCTTTCCAAGACTTCGCTTGGTTACAACAAAAGAAGAGTCTAGTCTCTATACAAGTAAAGCCCTCGGCTTGAATAAACATTCAACTCAAAACAAAATCACAAAAGTGGAGCCTTCAGCCCCTAAGCCTCCCAAGCTATGTCCTTGGAGGTGGCATGTCACCTGTACCTGAAAATAGTTTCCCAAGTAGGGTGAGCCAAAGCCCAGCAGATATATGCTAAACCATATGTGAGAATTAACTAAAATATGAGCATCAGATAAATGTGCAACATTCTTAACCAACACATATTCTTTTCAAGGTCATTCAATATAGATAACCAATATCTCAATTCATTTCCATTCTAACATTTCGGGTAAATCAATTAGCTAAATTCATTATTATCAAGCAACCAATATGAGACTACAATTCAATGGTTCTTAATTCAATACATTCATCAAATCCAACACTTTTATTTCTTGTCATTTTCCGGAACCATGTCCGAGGGAACCGGCACCCATAAATATATAAGATTTCGAGACTTTCACCCTGGACACTCCGGCCAACTTAATTATCAATGGAGTCCATCCCCTATCTCCTCCCAAACAATGGAGTACATCCCCTATGTCCTCACAAACAATGATACATATACAATGTATTTAAACACGTTGTCATATACAATGACTAATCAAATCACATATTCAATGGTTTAATCAAATCATCATATTCAATGACATAATTCAATTGATTAGTTTCAATTCATCTAATCCACATGCAATTTCTACAACAATCATAGCTATCCTCCACCGATAGCCCAAAATAGATATTTCTAAATCGATATGCAATCTATCAAACAGATAATTTATTAAATTTTCATAGGTGAGTGATTTAACAAATCCAACTACACCATTCAATCATACACCCTTCCAATTTCATATTTCCCATGTCAATTTCATTATTTATTCAAAATAGTCATTTAACACAAATTAGGGCAAAACCTCCCCCTTTTCCCAATATCATCCCCAAGACTCAATCTCACCATTTATTTTCTTATAATACCACAATTAAGCCCTAATCTACATATATAAAGCCAAATATTGGAAACCCCTCTTTCAAAATTTAAACCCAAACCCTAACTTCACCCAAATCTTCTCAAATCCCACCATTTATGCAAAATGACAAATATCTAAGTTAAAACCCAAAGTAAAGAGTAGAATATCCCTACCTCAAGCTTAGATGAGAGAGAAAAGAGAAAGCTCAAAAGTCGGTGATGACGAAACCGCATTTTTCTCTGATCAAAACAAAGCTCTTGACAAGCTTTACACTTAATCTCAAAGGAGTAAGGTGAAAAGATCACTCTAAGTGAGTAGATCTAGAGATCTAAGTGAAAAAGTTTGAGTTTTAGAGAGAGAAGAGAGAAATCACGGTTTAAGAGGAAAAATGGGAGGAAAATCATGAAACAAAAATGGTTTGGGCCTATTTATAGTACTAAGAAATAGCCCTAAGGTTAAATAAAATACTAGGCCCAAAAACCCCTTTAGATAGGGCCCATTCAGACCTAAAAAATCTGGAAAAAAAAACCCCGCAGGGGTCGATCCTTCGGGCATGGGGGTCAACCCTTTAGGTAGAAAAGACAATCTGCACAAGCAAGGGAGGTCGACCCTTAGACAAGAGAGGGTCGACCCTATTTTCCAGCAACTAACACACAGACATAAGAGGGTCGACCCTCTCCAGTCTAGTGTCTACCCTATTTTTCAGCAACTAACATACAGACATAAGAGGGTCGACCCTCCCCAGTCTGGTGTCTACCCTATTTTCCAGCAACACTTCCAGAAACTTCACCAACAAGTAAGGGTCGACCCTTAGGAAGGCTGGTGTTGACCCTAGAATAGAATTTCTAAGTCTCTAAGGAACTTTTGACAAGAATAAGTGTGAACAACCAAACCCAACTGTAGACACCCCATTTTTGACCGCCCTTAAGACTTGGGCGTCACTAATTGCTTGCTTGGTGGTGAAAGTTGTGCAGTGCAAATGTTCGATTCCTTCGGCAAGAGGAGAGTCAAATCCCAACCTTACACCTCATTTTGGACCAAAGCTATTTTGAATGGTTTTTAGACCTTAAAACCCTCTCTTTCAAAATATTTTTTAAATAAAGTTCCTACGATGTTCCGAGGCTCGCATTTCGTTAAATGTTGCGCTTTTCGGTAAACCGAGCGAGGACAAAGTGGAAATGAATGAAAGAGAGATGAAATATTTGAAAAATCTTTCAAAACACCTTGTTTAGGGATTTGGATTTGAAGAAAATGAGAAAATGAGAGAAGAAAACTAGTTTGGGAGAAGTTCGGCATGAATCCGGGTAGCACCAAAACTGAGCGGCTTTACCAAAACAGGCATAACTTTTTTCACAGTTGGAATTTTGATGCAAGGCTAAAACCATTGGAAAGCTTACTTCTGGGGCTTCAATTTGGACATAGGAATGACCTGAAAAGGAGTCCATACGAAGGATTTATGCCCATTTGAAGTTGGACCTGGAAAGCAGAATTTTGCCTGTCGACCAGAAAAATGGGTTGTCGACCAGAAATGATCCTTGTCGACCAGAAAAAGTAGCTGACCGACTAGTTGAGGTGGTCGGTCGACCACTTATACCTAGAAAGCCCAAATTTTGAAGATATTTTCCCTCCAACTATCTTCCACAACCTCCAGTTGTCCTATAATCAGATATTTCGACCAAACTCTTGTATATTGCTATATATAAGGCATTTCTCCCATTTTGCAAGGGAGAGAACATATTGGCAAGGGTTAGGAAGTTTTGGGACTCTCTCTCTCTAAAATCCCTCTCTCTCTACAAGATTTTGTGAGCAAAATTTGAGCCTCTCTCCCTAGAAGCCCTTCTCTCTCTTCTTGTTTTGAGCCTTAAGCTTAGAATCCTCTACACTTTTGCAAAGAGACCCTTAACCAAACTTGACCACCATTGGGCTGAGATTCTTTGGGACTTTGTTTGAACTCCAAAAGGTGATTTGAGCTCAGATTTGTGCCTATTTTGCAGTTGTGCATCAAGGGTAAGAACTCTCTCCCTTTTAGCTTATTTTGCATGCTTGCTTGGCCATCTTTTCACACTACTTTGGGGCTGTTTTTGGGGTGGTGTTGAACTACAAAAACCTCTATTTTTCCTCTATTTTTCAATCCTAAAAGTGTTGGTTTGTGCCTTGTTTGGCTAGGGGGTTGTTCTCCCTTTTTGTTCCTTGGCTTGTGAGGCCTTTTGTGCAACTTCTCACCACCTTCAAAACCAAATTTTTGGGCCTTTTTACCACTAAAACATAGAGTTTTTTCAGTGATAAAAACCATGTTTTGAGGTCCCAAATAGGTGGGGGTTGTCCCCCCTCCTCTTCTCTTGTTAGCATGTGTTGTTGGCCTATCAAATGAGCATGTATTTCCCCGTTCTTAAGGCTTAGTTTGAATATGTTTTTGTGAATTTTTTAAAATGTTATAACTCTATTTTTAGTTGGTTTGATCACTTGTTGCATGCTCCTTGTACTTGTAGTGCAATCCTCTTAATTAGCCTAACATGCTCTATGCTTTGGACCACCATTTTAGCATGTTTTTGGTTCCACTCCAGTAGGCTTTTACTCATATTTTGGCATGCCTTAGCTCTGATTTTGGTCAACAAAGTCACCTCTTGCATGGTTTATGCACTTGTAGTGCAAACTTGTTCACTAGCCTAGCTTGTTTGGTGTTTTGACCTATCATTCTAGCATGGGTTAGCTTTGCTCCAGCACATTTTTACTACTGATCTAACATGCTTGAGGTCTGTTTTAAGTGGTCTTGGTCATATATGGCTTGCTTTGTATAGCTATGGCATAGTTGACTTTACTAGCTTTATGTTTGAGGTCCCTAGCATGCTTGGAATGTGATGTTTGCATGGTATAGCCTCATTTCTCACATGATTTCAGAGCATATTTCATTGCCACATTCTCACATTTTCCGCTCCTTCAATGTGTTTGAGAGTTGTGTCTTCATGTCTTGTTTGTGAGCCAATGTGTATGCATGTTTGTATAAACTTTTGGGCTCCCTTTTCAGGATGTTTTGGCCTTCGTTTTGGTATGGTTGAGCTCTGTCCAGAGCTGGTTTAGTTGTTTAAAGCTTAGTATTACATGCTCCTTGTGTATTGCTCTTTACTAGCCTTGTGCTTTAGGGCCTCTTGCATGCTATACTTGTGTTGTTTGAGTGATATGGCATCATTTAACACATAATTTCAGAGCATATAGCCTTGTTGTACTCTCATGTTTATCACTCTTTCAATGCGTTTGAAAGTTAAGCTTTGTGCCTTGCTTGCGAGCCATGAGTTGAGCATGCTTTTCTTGCCTCTTGTGTTTAAGTTTCAGCACATTTTGGCCATTGTTTGGGCATGCATGAGGTCTGTTTAGGGTTGATTTAAGTCCATTGAGCATTGTATTGTATGTCTTTTGTATGATGCTCTTTACTTGCTTTGATGCTTTAGCCTCCAAACATGCCATGCATGCATTGCCTATATGATGGAACCTCATGAGTGCCACTCTAGCATTGATAGATAGCATGTCATTTGCATGTGTGATGCATTGCATGTGTTTGGATCGGACGTTGATCTAAACATGAGAAACGAGGGACGTTTCATACTTGAAGTGATAAAACGTGCCTCGTTTCTCGATCGTCGACCCTCTTGATCAAACATGATAGAGGTGGAGGCCCTTATGTGTTATTTGTGTGCATTCATTGATATTGACTTGTGCAAACTTGGATTCTCAGTCATCGTGCATTGCGATGTTCGGTTGGTGGCCCAAGAGTCGAGAACTGTACTCCCTAGAGCTTGAGAAATGATAGGGAGGGTGGTTGTGCACACATATCTTGCAAATACACTGCTATGTCCCTTGTTGTTCTCTGTTGCAGCAAAACTGGAGCTTGGCAAATTTTCTGGTCGGCCGACCAGTAAGGGTGGTCGATCGACCACTTTTTTTGGTCTACAACCCTCTTTTCTGGTCGGCAGCCCACCAAAGGGTCCCTGTGTTGGAGAAAAAAGCATTCTGAGATTGTGCACTTTTCAGAGATCAAATTAAATGCAAACAGAGGCAATTCTGGGCGTAGCATTGGATTTCCGAGCGAGGCGATCGAGCTTGCATGCACCCCTCGCCCCGAGGACCTCTTTTAAACTATTTTAGCTGTTTTACGTAATTAGCTAATTCGTCGGTTTTGTACTTAAGTAGTTGATGTGCTTAGTTAATCGATTTGTTTTGTAATAGTTAGTTAACTAGGAATAGTTAATTAGTTTTGGTTTGTAATAATTAGTTTAATTAGCGTAGCTAGTTAGCTTATTGTTTGGACCCTCTGTCGAGAGGGCAAATGCTGTAATAAGGGTGCGTGTGTGTGTGCATGTCTTCCAACCCCATGTCTTTCTCCCTTTTATTTACCAGCTTTTGATGGTTAGTTTTAGGGCATGTTTCAATTAGCATACTTATGATTGCATGCGTGCATCATTCATTTTGTCTTGCATGCACCGGGCTCGGCACATCATTCAAACTGTATTGTATTTCAATACACTTTCTTGAATACGTGTTTCAAAGCATGTTATCAAGTGTTGCATTTATATGCCATCTTAGATAGCCAAGCCTACTTAGTTGTATTTTGCATGTGCTGCATTAGGCATCTAGCATAATTAGGATTCATGCATGATTTCTAATTAGCTTCTTTTTTGGCTCGAAGTACACTATGAGTGTTTACGCTTTAACGTACTGCATGAGATGTGTATGTTTCCATGTTAGCATGCTTGCCATGAGGCTATTTGCTTAAGTGATTAACTGTATGAATGCGTGTGGATGGAGGCTTGATTGCCTGAATTGGAACAACTCGATGATTATGAGTTTTAAGCCCACTTTGTGGAGTGACAAAATCATGTTTTTCTAAGCCCACTCGAGGGTGGCAAATCCGCGCTTTAGCCTACTTGCGAGTAGGACTTTCAAACCATTTTCGAAAAACAAACATAAGTTGTTTTGTTCTAATCCGCGTGATTGAATCTATACTTGTATGATGAGCGCATCACATAATAAGTTAAGCTAATAACCGGAATAAGAACACATGTGTTTTCAAAAACAACATATCATGTTAGTAGAGACCGATCCTTTGATTGGGCGAGCGGGAGTGCTCATTTCTGGACCTTCCCCTCTCGTACCCAAGTTCCCGAGCCGAGACAACTTTGGTGATGACAAACACGTGGCCTTAGGCAGGAGTTAGGGTTTCCTAAATTTCTCAAAATAAAACATTTAGGTGGCGACTCTGAAATCTGGCAAAGCAGTCCATGTTTGGCCCTTTTGATTAAAATCGATTTTTCAAAACGGTTTGCCGGATTTGGACTCTTTGGTGATTTATCAGTCTTACATTGCACTTTGTGAGATTAGATTCAGAACCGTGATAGGAGTCTGAACTGTAGTAACTATGAACCCAAATTTGCGCCCTCTTCGAAAAAGGAGGCGCGCGGAGCGGAGTTCGGGCAGTCTACACTAACAAGTTTAAATCGGATTGTATTCCTCCAAAACCAACCCATAACAACACCAAAGATTTCCAAAATAAAAATAAAGGATTTGAATACACTTTCCCATAAGCTTTGAAGGATACAGGTGCTACATGCTTAGGCATATGGCATTGGTCACCTAGAGTTACAAGCACAACAACAACCTGTGTCTGACCTCTACATGTGGAACTCAATATATATAAAGAAACCATAATACTATAAAATTTAGATTTAATTATTTAAAATTATTCAAAATTATCATCTTATGATTCAGATTTATTTTATATATAAATCTTACATTATACAAATTCAATCCCAACTACATATCCTCATTCAAAGTAAATTTGGGAAAGATAAGTTTGGGTTTATAAACTTCTTCATAAGAAAAATAACATCACAGTAGAAATTTCATAAAATAATTTTAATTTGATAGAAAAGTTTATGAATTTATCTTTCATTGTTGCAAAGTTTTTCACTAATATGCAAATATATTTTTTTTCAAATTCCATAGAGTGATATTTTTCCATATATATGCTTTTTTAAGAATAGAAATTAAAATATTTGTTAAAAACACTCAATTCAAACATTTGTTAAAAAGTTTAAATTTATTTTACAATTAAATTTTGTTAATATATCAAATTCAAATAATTATCACAAGAGTCTAATTCACATTTAATAACTCTTCAAGTTAAAAATTAAAATTTAATAATAATAATTTAGGTATTAAAAATAACGTCCAATTAGTACACATTAATGTATAATTGAGTACACATTTAACCTTTAGTATAGTACACAAATTAAAATTTTGTTAATATATAATAATAATTCATATATATTGGATTAAATATGTTGGTGTGAGATTTAGAAATTTCTTTAATGTTGAGTTTGGAATAAGTAGATTAAGGTATGATGTGAGATCGGATGGACTTAAAATAATACATCTATTATTATTATGGGTTGTTTTGAAAGTTGGTTAAAAATTGAGTTTTTTATTTTTTTTAAAAAAAATATGTAAAAAAGTTAAAAGATTATATAACCCAAAATAATTAAAAGCCAAAAAGTAACTTCTTTTTACTTTGTTCCAAAAAGGCCTATTGTAATAACCCTGACCTCCGATTAATGCTAATTCACGAGTAATTATGCCTAATAGTAATTTAAAAGGAATCTGAGATTAATTTGCATATGTATTGCATTATTTATGTGTTTCTATCTGTTCGGTGTAAAATGATCTGTTCATGTTACGACTTTAAACTGCGAATTGAAAGCTTTATCGGTGCCCGATTCCGAAATTGATTAGTATTTTAGATTAGTTAGATTTTATGTGATTTTATAGTAAATTTAATTTAAATTCAATTTGGAATGTTTAAATCAGATTAAATAATGTTAAACTAATTGAACCTAGGTATTTACCCTTTTGCCATTGTGAGTGGGCTACTTGTTTCATCTTGTTTGGGACTTATTTCACACCACTTCATCATCTTTTGAAGAGACCAAAACCGTGGGTTAGAGCTAGAGATAGGAGAACATTTGATTTCAACAAAATTCCTTAGAGAATTGGGGAGATTTTGAAGAATTGTTGAGTAGCTCAAGAATTTTACTTAGTGGAGCTTAATTAAGGTCTTTAGGTAAGAACTCAATCCCTTGATCTTGTCATTAAGCCATCTAGAACTTGTTTACATATGAAATAGGTGAATTTATGGGTTAAGTGGGCTAGAATTCAAGGAACCTTAATTAATTCATGCATGCATGTTTACATTCTTGAATTGAGAGTTTATTTCCATGAAAATCTTGCATGCAAGTTCACATTTTGGTTTTACTCCATGAATTCATCTTAATTTTGAGTTTAATCTTGCTTTGGATCATGTTTTGGAGCATTGAAATTCAATTGAACTCATGCATGTTTGTTTAAGCTTGGTTCATGAAGATTTATTGAAATTGTGTTCAAATTGACTCATCATTGGGTTTTGATTTTACAAATTGAGCTTTGAAACATGTTGTACTATGAGTTTACAAGAGTTTTCCAGAAAATTAGTCCAAGAGGATCGAATTTGGTGCTCAAGCGAGGAAAGTGGCGCTTGAGCGTGGAATACGAGCATCCAGCACTTTGCATTGTTTTAAAGTCCGCTCGAGCGGGAGAATGCACGCTCGAGCGGGGACCTGAGTCACACGCTCAAGCGGAGGTCGAGCGCCCATCGAGCGTGGTTTTCGCACATCCAGTACTTTTACAGTCCGCTCGAGCGGAGTAAGTCACGCTCGAGCGGGCCTCTTTTGTCTGCATGTCCGCTCGAGCAGGGAAACTCACGCTCAAGCAGGACCCCTGTTTTCTGAAAATTTTGAAAAATATTTTCTAAGGCATTTTTGCATCCTCATTCCAACTTAGGCATTCCTAGGCCATGTTTAAGACTCTATAGTGAGAATTAAAGGGTAGAAACACACTAAGAACCAACGACGTAAGTTTTGTATAATTAGAACGTGTGTTTCAAGTGTGTGTCTGTTATGTGCTATGTAGGTCACGTGCCGCGTCCTGTTTGACCTATCTGCTTCGTCTGTCTGATTCAAGATCAACTGTGAGTAATAACTTAGTAAAGTTACGTTCAAACTGTATCTACTTTCTGTGTGATGAAACAAGATCTGTTTTCTGAAATGATATTTCTGTGTGAATGAATGGTTGTCCAATGTTTTCTGAAATGTATTCGTGACATTCTTAGCCTCAAATATGTTCTGTTTCATCCCTTTATGGGGCAACTGTACGTCTCATGAGCCAACTGTTTATGGATCCTTACGTCCCTTTATGGGCTAACTGTACGTCTCATGAGCCAACTGTATCATCTCCGTGCACATGAGTCAACTGTTTGCCTTTATGGCCGTCCCTTTATGGGTCAACTATTTACCTTTATGGCCGTCCCTCTATGGGTCAATTGTATCTGTGAGAGCTAATGAATGTATCATGTATGCTAATGCATGACTTATGATTTCTGAATCTGTATGGACTCATTCATTGAAACCCCTTTACTCTATTATTGTTCACTGGGCTTTCGCTCACAGTTTACTATATATATGTAGATGAGCCGGCGTGTGACCAGGGCTAGAACTGATGGCCTTCATCTCTGTTTTTGTCAGCCAACTATTGTGCCTTCCGAGGAGGTTCCGATCGAAGTCTAATGCCTTGGCTGTTTTTGTTATCATGCTAGTCTCTGTATATGTTTTGCTAAGTCAGGTCTTGGGAAGTACATTCTGTAAATACTTTGTACATATTGGTGTACTTTGACTGGCATGTTTAAGTATATAAATAAGTTTTAAATCTTCTGTCCCATGTACGTTATCACAGCTCATTGGACCTTGTCTATTATGTATTAATGCTTCCGCAGCCCATTATTAATTACTGATCTATACAGAGGCCTTTGGTAATCTACGGATTACTAGCCGGTTACGGTACTAAACCTACAGGGGCAGGTTTGGGTCGTGACACCTATGTATTGCAAGCTTGGCCCCAATGTTTACCCACATTTATTGTTAACTATGGGACAACTACTGATAAGTGGGAAATGAGACAAATTTTACAAATGAGTGGGTTTAAGTTTTTGGTATGTTGCCTATTTGTGAATAGTTTTGGTTGATAAATTACAGTTTCTCAAGTATTTGCAGTTTTTGGTTATAGGCTTTTATGGGGTGGAATCAATAAATTATCAAATAAAAATAATAATAACTACGCTGAATTCACTTGTCTCCCAAATTGACATTAATAATTGGGATGTGAATTGACTTTTTGACTATTTTAGTCTAGGATTAAAAAGTTTCGTTTGGGATTGACTTTTTGACTTTTTAAACTTTTGTGAGAGAAAAAATAAAATGATTATAGGTTGGATGTGATGTTTTATCTTATTGGGCTAAAAAATCTATTTTTGTCTTTTTGTAACTAAAATAATCAAAAAACAACAAAACCTGACATGCCAAATAAAGGCTCAGATAGATTTGGTTTCGACCAAAACATGTTAATTAGCACTCAACGTAGTAATAATTCATTCATTTTTGTAGATCCAAACTGTTGAAAATGAAAATGCACAAATATATCTTTTTTTGTTTTTTGGAATTTGGGATTATGTATTATCTGTTCTATTTGTCTTAACAACAATATTATAAATCCACAATTATTTATTCAGAAATAACAATTAATGCCTTAAATTTATTTTACTTGTGAATCTCATATTTCATTAATTTAATTTTCACCACATATATCTATTCTAAGTAAATTATGGACTCTAATTCTGGGATCCCAAACTTTTCCTTTTCTTAAAGACTAACGATTACAATTTAAGTGGAATAATAACTAAGCTTTGCTCTTACAATTATCCTTTGATTTTAATAATCCTTAGAAGTAGCACATAATTGTACCACTTTGGAGCTGTTGCCAATCATAAGTTTTCACACATTTAAAATAATAATAATAATAATAATAATAATCTCCTTAGCCGATTATCTTTCAAAAAGTTCAACTTATTATTAAACCTTTTGCTGATTGGAATTAGTTATGGAACTTTCATTATTTTCAATCAAGGCAATAATGCATTTTACTTTTTGAGAAGATCGTTGAAAAGTCTAATTTAATGAGGTATAAGGTATTAGATCTATTGAACTTTTTTTTTTGGTGAGAGGTTCATCGTTTGTGAAATAATTTAGTGAGAAATCTTTATACCTCTTATCTATCTGTTGAATTTTTTAACTATCTATTAAAATATTTTTATCTGTTTAATTTTTTTAATTATCTGTTTGTGGGGATATATTTTCTAAGTACCAACACATGGTCAAGGTGACGCCGAGTGTCAGCCGAGGTGCCACGTGTCCTGGTCATGACGCCGAGGTTATCTCGGCAAGGCCGAGGTTACCTCCGAAGATATCGGAGTCCGAGATAAGCGGATAAGGCACATGAGGAGTCCGAGATAAGCGGATAAGGTACAAGAGTCCTAGAAAGGGGGAAGACTTCAATTAGAAAAGGATAAGACTCTTAGGGAGTTTATCCCAATCCTACTGGGAGTCCAAGATTAATAGTAATCCTAAGTCTTTTAGAGCTAGGCTCCTGTTGGGACAAGGATTGAGTTAGCTATAAAAGAGAGGCATCCCCGTGGGTCTAAGATACGCAATTTATATTCTGAATAACGAGTTTGCATTATTGATTATCTGTGAGAGATATACTGACTTAATCGTCGGAGTGCCCCCGGGTGGACGAACCACCGCCAGAATCTTCTCTTTCTGTTGCAGGTTAGCTAGGTGTCATCTATTCTGCCAGTGTTCTCCAGCTAAATACTGAGTTGGCAGTGTGGTCGGAAAATCACCCACACAATTTGGCGCCGTTTGTGGGAAAGAAAATAGAATAGATGGCCAGTAATGCACAGAAAGAAAAGATTGGAAATGACACTCCTGTTGGGAGTGGGAGACCGATTGACCTTGATATCACAGGAGACGAATGCAATGCAGAAACTCATGACCAGAATCACGGAGTGAAAGACATCGGCCAGACTGGCGACGCACCAAAGAAAACAGATCGAAGTGGGTACTACAACGAGAACGACCTCCAGGTATGAAAGGATAGGTGCTTGCGGAGAGACGAAGAGGTAAAAAAGATGGTAAACAAATTGGCAGACCTGCAGTCGGTCGTCAATTTCATGATACAAAATAACGTCATGCAGCCACCATACCCGCTACAGGACACGCCGATTCCAGCGGCCAATGCCCAGAAGGGAGGGTAGAAAACAATCCCCGTAGCCCCTCAGCACAATAGGAGCGAAAGATACTCTCACCGACCTTCTAGGGAGGTCGGACGAAGAGAATCAAGAAGAGAAGAATCACGAAGGACGCATCGCACAAAGGAGGCAGACCCCAAAGGACATCGGCATGTTCAGGGGCAAGCGCTGTGCTTCGACACAACTCATGGAGAAGGGTTGAAAAGGGCTCATCGCGAGGCCGAGAGTAGTATACCGAAAAGACTGAAGTCGAAAGATAGTCGAGCTCCTGGGCGGAGCAAAGAAGACTTGAGAGATTACCTCAAGAGGAAGCAACAGAACGCCGATGCCGAGTTAACTTCACCTGTTAAGCCGAGAACACCATTCTCGATGGAATTAGACAAATTCGAGGCACCAAAGAGATTCAGTATGCCGAGATTCCAAATATACGATGGTAAGTCAGACCCCAACTTCCACGTTGGATTATACTTGAACTCAATGGCATTGTATAGTGGGAACGAGCCGTTGCTCTGCAAAGTGTTCCTCTCGTCCTTCGGGGAGATTGCATCAGATTGGTTTCACAAACTACTAAAGGGAAGTGTGAAGACCTGGGAAGGCCTAGCCGAGATGTTTGTGGCCAGGTTCGTGACAAACAAACTTCAACAATTAAGAGTGGACGCATTAATGGCTCTAAAGATCAGCAAAGATGAAGGCCTTAGGGCCTACGCCAAAAGATACTATGAGGTGTTCAACCGAATACCTGAATGTAATCAAGAGGTGGCAGTTGTGTCTTTTAAGAACGGCTTGAAAGATGACTATCCACTACGGAAGTCATTGGCAAAGACATTGCCAAAAAGTATGGAGGAACTAATGGCCAGAATCAAGAAGTATGCCAGAGCTGAGGAAGATACGTCGGGGAATAAGGAGACAAAGCACGAAAAGGAAACGGCTCGCCGAAGCGAGGCTGAGATAACAACGGATCCTCCAAACAAGAGGCAGAACTGAGGGCTATACAGGCAATGACAACTGTGTTCTGAATCCCAATTCACAAAGTCCTAGATCAAATTCGAAACCAAGCCAATTCCAGAACGCCAGAGAGGACTCCAAAAGAGTTCATGGGAAGAAACATTGGCAGGCATTGTGCCTACCACAATGAAGATGGGCATACAACTCAGGGTTGTAGAGCCCTGAAAACACATTTGGAAGACCTAGTGAGACAAGGACATCTGAGAGACCTTGTCAATGAGACCAGGACAAGGGAAGAACGGGCAAGGTTGCCTCAGGCACCAACAACCCCACTTCCCCCAGCACAACAACCGCAGGCAGGAGGACCTCGGGTAATCAACATAATCCACTCGAAGGTCAACGAAAACGAAATCCGAGGAGAGACCCAGAAGGTAAAACACCTACAACATGTCTACCAAGTTGGGGAGAAAAGACATCGGGCAGAAGAGTGCCAGGGACCAATGATAACCTTTACTGAAGCCAACCTAGAGATGGTCCAGCATCCGCATAATGATGCCTTGGTAGTATCCCTCCAGGTTGGGGAGTGCCAAGTGAAACGTATCCCGATTGACCAAGGCAGCTCTTGTGACATCATGTACGTCCGATGTTACAAGGAGCTCGGCCTTCACCCAGATGATATGGAACAATCCAATGGCCCAATGGTTGGGTTCAATGGAATGCCGACATGGCCACTGGGAACAGTAAGCTTGGAGGTGCAGGCTGGCACCAGGAAGATCAAGACAGAATTCACCATCATCGACACACTCTCCCCTTACAACATCATCTTGGGAAGGCCATGGCTGCATACGATGGGGGCAATTCCCTCAATATTGCACCAACTATTGCGATTCTCGACAAAGCATGGGATAGAGGAAGTCAGAGGTGATCAGCTGCAGGCAAAGAATTGCTCTATGGCAGCAATGAAATCTACCTGCAACATACGAGAGCCAGAAAAGGCAGAAATTGAAGATGAGGACGTGGAAGTCCTAGAAGACGTCGGCAATGAGCCAGCCGAGAAGAGCGAAGAGGCACTGAAGAAAATCCTCGTCCAAGATGGGAATGAAGAACGCTTCTTTCTTCTCAGCTCGGGCTTAACCGAAGAAGAGGAAAAAGAGTTGGAAGTTTTTTTTAGAGCAAATATTGAGGTGTTTGCTTGGACACCTTACGAAATACCAGGCATTGACCCCGATGTCACTTGCCATAAGCTAAACATTGACAGGTCAGCCAAACCTGTAATTCAACGAGTGAGAAGACCGACGTTGGCATACGTCGAAGCAGTAGAGGAAGAAGTAAACAGACTTCTGGAGGCCATGGCCATTAGAGAAGTTCACTACCCGACATGGCTATCCAATACAGTAGTGGTAAAGAAGAAGAACGGTAAATAGAGGGTCTGCGTAGACTTTACCAGCCTCAACAAAGCCTGTCCCAAAGACAGCTTTCCTCTATCCAAGATTGACTAGCTAGTAGATGCCACTTCAGGGCATGGAAGAATGAGTTTCCTAGATACCTACAGGGGGTACCACCAGATAGCCATGTACCCCCTAGACAAAGAGAAGACCGCATTCATCACCCCAAAAGGCCTGTACTGTTACAGAGTAATGCCTTTCAGGTTGAAAAACGCAAGAGCAACTTACCAAAGGTTGGTAACCAAAATGTTCAAACACCTGATTGGCCGAATAGTATAAGTCTACATCGATGACATGGTCGTTAAGACCAAGGAGCCTGAGGGTCATCTCGCCGATCTAAAAGCAGTCTTTGAAATCCTTAAAACATATCGACTCCGACTCAATGCATCGAAGTGTGCATTTGGAGTTGGATCTGGTAAGTTTTTAGGATACCTGGTGACCAAAAGGGGTATTGAGGCCAGCCCCGATCAGATCAAGGCCATCCTAGAGTTGAAGAGCCCGACGTCGGCAAAACAGGTGCAGATGCTAACTGGAAGGACCGCAGCCCTGAACAGGTTCATAAGTAGAAGCTCAGACAAGTGCAAACCTTTCTTCAACTTAGTGAAGAAAGCCACAGACTTTCTTTGGACAGAGGAGTGCGAAGAAGCATTAGTCGATCTAAAGAAGTACCTGATCACAGCTCCAGTTCTTTCGAATCCAGAACCTGGGGAGGAGCTGTTGCTGTACTTGGCAGTTTTAGAACATGCGATAAGTGCAGTACTAATCCGAGAAGAAAAATGGGAGCAAAGGGTTGTTTACTATGTAAGCAAAACCCTGGCAGACGCAGAAACGAGGTATCTACCCTTAGAGAAATTGGCACTGGCTTTAATAATGGCTTCAAAGAAGTTGAACCATTACTTCCAGGCCCATAAAATTGTGGTACTGACAGAACATCCATTGAAGTCCCTATTGCAGCAGGGAGACTTAACAGGAAGAATAGCCAGATGGGCAGTCGCCCTAGGCCAGTATGATCTGGAGTACAGGCCTAGAACAACAATCAAAGGCCAGGTTTTGGCCGACTTCGTGGCCGAGTTCACGCCAGAGTCCATCATACATCGGGCTCCGTTGAGCCAAGATGAACGATGTCCAAACAAGCAAGAAGAAGCCCAGGTAAAGACGAAAGAACAAAAGAAAAAAGAAAAACTCAGACCCTGCAGCATTTACATCGGCGACTCCTTTTGACTGTTCGTTGATGGGAGTTCCAACCGACAGGGAGCGGGGGCAGGAGTAGTTTTGATATCTCCAGATGGGCAGATAGTAGAACAATCGATTCATTTGGGGTTCAAGGCCTCAAATAATGAAGCAGAATACGAAGCACTCATTGCAAGACTGAAGCTGGCAGCAGCAGTGCAAGCAGATGAGGTAATAGTTTTTTGTGATTCACAACTGATAGTTAACTAGACAACGGGCGAGTTTGCAGCTCGAGATGAACGAATGTCGGCCTACGTGAAGGAGGTCATCAGGTTGTCAGCCTTGTTTCAGAACTGTCGACTACTTCAGGTAAGCCGAGATGATAACAGCCACGCCGATGCGTTGGCCAACCTAGCTAGTGCGGTACAACCTGGAAAAGCAAGGACCATAATGGTTGATTACTTGTCGGGCCCGAGCATCGAACCACTAACCACAGAGCGCGAAGCGATGTGTATAGACATGGGACCAAGCTGGATGGATGCAATCATTGCATTCCTAAAAGAAGGAAAGCTTCCAGATGACCACACGGAGGCACACAAGATCAGATTGAAGTCGGCAAGATTCAGTCTGACAGCAGAAGGACATCTCTACAGAAGGTCCTTCACTGGACCCCTTTTAAGGTGCGTACACCCTTTACAAGTCGAAGATTTTTTATATGAAATACATGAAGGAAAGTGTGGAAGCCACGCTGGGGGCAGATCACTCGCTCATAGGGCGATCACCTAGGGGTATTGGTGGCCTTACATGCAGAAAGATGCATAAGCCTATGTAAAGAAGTGTGAACAATGCCAAAGGTTTGCACCTCTGATACACCAGCCAGCGGCAGACCTGAACCTTGTATCCAGTCCTTGGCCATTTGCCCAATGGGGCATGGATCTCGTCGAACAACTGCCCCAAGCAACTGGACAAAGGAAGTACTTGCTGGTAGCAACAGATTACTTCACTAAATGGATAGAAGCTAAACCTCTTGCCAAGATCCGAGATGTGGACGTGATGAACTTCATTTGGAAGAACATTATCACTAGGTTTGAGATTCCAAGAGCAATTGTCGAGGACAATGGAACTCAATTTAACAGTAAGCTAATTAAGAACTTCTGTGCAAAGTTCAAGATCTAGAACTACTTTTCAACCCCAAGCTTTCCACAAAGCAATGGACAAGCAGAAGCATCCAACAAAGTAATTATGGATGGGATAAAGAAGAGGCTGCAGGCAGCAAGAGGAAAATGGGTAGATGAATTGCCCAATGTACTCTAGGCATTTCGGACTACGCCGAGAAGATCAACAGGGGAATCCCCCTTTGCCATGGCTTATGGCACAGAAGCAGTCATTCCGCTGGAGGTCGGCATCCTTGGGATCATAACCCAGGGGGTAGAGAACGGGACTAATGATGTACTCTTAGCCCGAGATCTAGATCTTCTAGAAGAACGAAAGGAGAAAGCTGCAATTCAACTCGCAGCATGCCAACAACAGCTTGCAGAGCTTATAACAAGAAGGTTAACCTAAGGGAATTTCAGATTGGTGACCTCGTCTTAAGAAAAGTCATCGGCAACAAGAAGGATCCCAGAGAGTGCAAGCTTGGCCCAAATTGGGAAGGACCCTACAGAATCATCTCGGTGCTGGGCAATGGGGCTTATCGGCTTGAAGATAATGAGGGCAAAGAGTTGCCAAGGCCTTGGAACACTTGCAATTTGAAATTTTTTTATCATTAGAATTTCCTTATTCCTTTACCATTTACCGAAGTAAATAAATAAAGATTCAGCTGGTTCTTTTTTCAAGATACTTGACATTGTCTCTAGAGTACATGCATAATGAGAACCCAAGTGGAACTCAGGTTCACATTAGAGGGCAGAGAGAAGAAGAATATGTTTAACACTTGTTGAAATTTGTGGACAATTTATAAGTTGAAGTTAAACTGAAATCATTGTTTAACACTTGTTGAAATATGTGGACAATTTATAAGTTGAAGTTAAACTGAAATAATTGTTTAACACTTGTTGAAATTTGTGGACAATTAAACTGAAATCATTATTTAACACTTGTTGAAATTTGTGGACAATTTACAAGTTGAAGTTAAACCGAAATCATTGTTTAACACTTGTTGAAATTTGTGGACAATTTACAAGTAGAAGTTAAACCAAAATCATTGTTTAACACTTGTTGAAACTTGAGAAAAGTTTACAAGTTGAAGTTAAACCGAAATCATTGTTTAACACTTGTTGAAATTTGTGGACAATTTACAAGTTGAAGTTAAACCGAAATCATTGTTTAACACTTGTTGAAACTTGAGAAAAATTTACAAGTTGAAGTTAAACCAAGTTGAAGTTAAACCGAAATCATTGTTTAACACTTGTTGAAACTTGAGAAAAGTTTACAAGTTAAAGTTAAACCGAGATGATTATACTTGTTGAAACTTGAGAAAAGTTTACAAGTTAAAATTAAACCAAGTCTGTATTACCGATGTGTGTTACCCCGAGAAAATTGCACAAAGATTGTAGTGTCTATTAAAGATATATTCTAAGTATGGAATCGTACAAGAGTAATACAGAGAAGGCAAACATGTAAACATCCAAAGAAAGAAGGAAGTTGTATTCATTAAAAGGCACGTCGGCCATATGAAAAGCTTATAATTGTTCCCAAAGAAGAAAAATAGAAAGTACAAAAGACAAAGCAAAAAGACATAAGAACTAAGACTCCTCAGCATTATCAGCAAGCTGGGTCTGGATCTCGGAAGACTGTTGGGAAGACGCCTCGGCAGGTTTTTCCACCACAAGCTCGGCATCAATTTGGGCAAGGATTTCGTCAAGGCTCTTGTCAGCAAAGGTGACGTCGACTGATGTCTTCTCAGGAGCAGCATCTTTGAGAACCTCATCACCCTCTTCATCTTAAGTCAAGTCTAGGACTTGCTCACTCTGAAAAGGGGACTTGGCCCCCTCAGCATCTTTTGGCTTTCTCACCAAGGTCTCCTCCTCAGATTCGGAGTCATCATCAGATTGAGCTGGAGCTGGAGTTGGAGTTGGAGTTGGAGGGAATGGAAGAGGAATGGCGTTGGCGTTTCTCAAAGGCGAGTCTTTAGGGACATTTATCTTTTTTAGAAGGGACATCCAACCAAGGGTGAAACCCTTCTTGCATGCCTCCTTCACTTGCTTTTCGTAGGCCTTCGTGACATCGGCCATGCCCTGGGCATACGCCTTCTCGTCGGCATCCTTGATTTCAGCCTCTTTGGTAGCCAAGGCCTCTTGTACCTCTTTTTGGGCCTGGGCCATCTTCTCCTCAGCCTCTCTTTTTTGGGGCTCAGCAACCTTCCTAATGGCCTCAGCAGATTCAAACTTCTCTTCGGCATCGGTCTGAGCCTTGATGGCAGCTTCGGCTTGGTCCTCTAACTTCTTCATTTTCGATTGAAGGCTTTTGTTGGCTTTTTGAAGAGTAAAGAACTCCCTCTTCATCTCGGTCAACTTCTCCCGATTTTCAAACGATTGAATAGAGAAAGAATGGACATGCTGGATGGCCTAAAAAAAAAACACAAGACAAAAGTTATTGCAAAATCTTTTAAAGTATAGGAAAGGAAAAAATTACCAAGTAAAGATACTCACTTGAACAGAACGCTGGAGCATCAAAGCATAATTTTCGTACTCGCTTAACTCGGCGTTCCAGTCGAGATCGCCGGGAATAAGTAGAGCAGTACTGAGGGCGACACCGACGTTGATATCATCGGCGCTATCACTAGCCATAACAGGCTTATCTTCCAGAGTAATCTCGGGGGTCTAGGGGGCATCAGGCTTTGTAGACCCCGAGGTCGTTGCAGAAGATGACCTCGGCCTTTTGGATTTGGTGGATTCGGATGGAAGTGTTTCAGCGGACCTCTTCGCAGGGACAGAGGCAGTTTTGTCACTCGAAGCCAGTTTGGAAATTGGCAAGGTATCCTCAGAATCGATCTGAGTCACCTTTGCCTTGGGCTGAGCCTTTTTTTTTCTTTTTGGCTTTGGAGGCTGGGTTGGAACTGGTTGGGCATCAACATCAGTTAGAATGTTAGCTAGGAGATCTTTGGCAACTGGTTTTGGGCGACCCATCTCGGCAAAAGAAACTGTTCGGTGTCGACGGCGGCATTAGGATATTGGAATTAAGTATGGAGCCGAGGTTGACGGTTACTCAGCTGGATCAGAGGTGGATCCTTGGTCTGTCCGAGATGTGGACGCGGTTTGTGGAGTTGTGGCAGAGGGTGGAGAAAGACTTTTCTTCTTCTTCCTAGGGACATCGGACAGAGCTGACTTGTATGTTGGAATAAAACTGAGAAGCAGAGGCGCCTTCCGTTTATGGACTGGCAAGTCCAAAAGTTTCTTCAAATCCTTGCTGGGAATGAAGGATTGGCGAAAGTTTTTTGGTGGCTTAGGAACAGTTGCAAGAGAAGCAAACATTAAGAAATAGATAAAGTATGAAAGACTTTAAAAAATAAATAGTTATGAATGCAGGGCTCTTACCATTGCCCTCTACAAAGACTGATCGAAGGAGAGGGAAGAGATGGAGCTCTTCATTTGGGGCGAACTCCCAGTTCCCTGAAGTAATGAAATAATCGTCCCCAGCTCCCTTGTTGGAATCAAGGAGGTCGGCAATGATTTTGTATTCAGTGGACCTCGGCTTGAGGTAGTAAACGTAGCCGGTGTCTTTTTTGAGGCCACACATAGTGTAGCAATATTGGATATCGGCTAATGTGATCCTAGCATTTTTTTGTTTGGCTAAGGCTATGATACCATTGATGGTTCGATAGGAATTGATGGAAAATTGCATTGGGTTCAACTTGTAATAATGAAGTATTTCACGGAAAAGGGTGTTGAGTGGGAGCCGAAGTCCACACTCAATGAAGGCTACCACAGGGAAAGGTATGGAGTCATCAGTAGGCATGATGGAGTCATCATCCCCAACCAACCTTAGATGGACGTCGGCTGGGATTTTAAACTCTTGTCTAAATAATTCTAGTTTGGATGGGGTGTTTACCCTATGTTTCCACATACCCATGATGTCGGCTTAAATAGAGATATTGGATTTCAGGAAGAAGTATTTTTGGAAGGTTTAAAGGACCTCGGCCAAAAACCTAAAAGTACACTTTGATAAGGATTTGTATGGATCTAGAAGGAGTTCGTTTCAGTTTTTCCTAAATTGTGGGTTCTACAAACAAATCTCAAACCTAAGTCTATGGAAACGAAGATTGAAGGCACAAATCTGGAAAAGACACAAAAACCAGAAAACAAGAACAAGTTTCAGAATCAAGAACAAAGATGGACTATCAAGAACATAGTGAGTACAAGGGGTGCACGGTCAAGAACAATGGCAAAAGTGCAAAAAAATGGTGAACAATGCGTGTATTCAAGACATGAGCAAGGGCGAAATCGTGGAATAAACACACTCAGATCTGAGATTCACAAATCAAATGTTTAAACAAAGCAGTAATGGCAACAAGTAGTAAAGAGCATCAGAGAATTGAAAACGAAAGGAACAGTGGCTTACCAGAAAAAGTGAAGCCGGTATGAAGATCGTCGAAGTCAGGCGACAGTTACAGAAGTAGCAGAACGGCAAAAGCTTCACCATGAGGGAGGAATGAAGGCAATTGCAGAGCTTGAAGTCTGGAGCAATGGCGGATTCAAGAGAAAAAAGTAAGAGAGAAAAAAAAACAAGAATATCGAATGGAAAGTGAAAAGATGGAAGAAGAAGAAAAAGTTTTGTTAAAACTGGAGACGGCGGAAAAACAGAACTAAATGCGCCTAAAACAACGTGAGCGTTAGACGGCGCACGCATGCGCGAGACGATTAAGAAGCACGTACCAAGTACGATCCAATAAGAAAAGGACACGTAGCCGAAAAGGTTGAATTGTGATGTATGACAGCTCATACGCGTGAAGAAGCCCTTGGGATTCTTGATCTTAAAGAGGACATATTGGCCTACAATGATGATCTGGGCTTAAGCCGATGAACTAGCATGAGGTACTGATATAGGTTCCATCACCTCAGAATGCCGAGATAATAGAACCTAGGGGGCAGTTGTGGGGATATATTTTCTAAGTACCAACACATGGCCAAGGTGACGCCGAGGTGCCACGTGTCCTGGTCATGACGCCGAGGTTATCTCGGCAAGGCCGAGGTTACTTTCGAAGATATCGGAGTCTGAGATAAGCGGATAAGGCACAAGAGGAGTCCGAGATAAGCGGATAAGGTACAAGAGTTCTAGAAAGGAGGAAGACTTCAGTTAGGAAAGGATAAGATTCTTAGGGAGTTTATCCCAATCTTACTGGGAGTCCAAGATTAATAGTAATCCTAAGTCCTTTAGAGCTAGGCTCCTGTTGGGACAAGGATTGAGTTAGCTATAAAAGAGAGGCACCCCCGTGGGTCTAAGGTAGGCAATTTATATTCTAAATAGTGAGTTTGCACTATTGATTATCTGTGAGAGATATACTGACTTGATCGTCTGAGTGCCCCCGGGTGGACGAACCACCGCCGGAATCTTCTCTTTCTGTTGCAGATTAGCCAGGTGTCATCTATTCTGCTAGTGTTCTCCAGCTGAATACTGAGTTGGCAGTGTAGTCGAAAAATCACCCACACACTGTTCATTTTTTTCTATTCAAATTTTAATTTTTTCTGGTATCTATCTATTCAATTTTTCTTCTCTGTTAAAATAACAATTCATTTTTTCTATCGGTTGAAACAATTCCATAGATATTTATTTTCTTATCTATTCAAATCTATTTAAATTTTATCTATTCAATTTTTGAACCTATCAACAACAGAAAAAACTCCCAGATTTTTACTATCTGTTGAAAACAATCTGTTTGGGTTAATTTTTTTTTATCTGTTGCAAACATCACCAACAACCACAACAACAAAAAAATAAGTAGAATTTTTTTTTTCCCCATCTGTTTCAAAAAGTTGAACAAAATTTGTTTATCTCAACCTATTTGTTCAATTTTTGAGTAGATCTCAAATTTTATCGGTATAATTTTTAGTTGCAACAACAAATTATAGAACAAAAAAACCACACACACCAGATCTGAACAAATATGAACAAATAACTGCACACACAACCAAAATATATATATACACACACCAGATCTAGATCGAACTATACAATTGATAGCTCGTCGGCAAGAGAACCGACCATTGACAATTTAAAAAGATAAAATAAAAATAAAAATAAAAACAAATTTCATTAAACAATAGCAGTTGTTACTTGCCTTAGTTTTTGCTTCTCATGTTTCTATAAAACAAACAGTAGACTTATCATTTCCATTTTTATTTTACATACAGCTATAACGTGGTAATGGAGAGCTGGTAGATTGTGTTTAATTGAGAGAGAGAGAGAGAGAGAGAGAGAGAGATCTTCGTGCTGGAGATTCATTATTTTTCAATGACTCCAACATCGTTGGGTAGAGAAGACTCAGATCTGAGACGGCGGAATGTTCGGCGAAGTCCAAATTTGAGTCATCATCATCATCATTACACAGAGAGACATCTCGATCGACGATGGAGTTACGGAGGTCGTCGATGTCTCAGGCGGCGACGACGGAGAGATAGTGTTAGAAAGAAGGACGATGGTATGGGACAATGATGGTCGTGACAAAGTATTTTAATTTGTGAATGATGTAGGGCAAGATTTTAATAATTTTTATATTTTTAGTTTTAATATTTTTGACATATTATTTTATTAGGATTCTTGTAATTTAATATAAATAATTTAGAATTATTAGATTTCTTAATTTTATTATTTTGGAATTAGATTTTGATTAGGATTTTAAATAGTTTATAATTCTAGTTTCCTATTCTTTTAGGTTTCCTAATTTGGTTGATTTAAGTTTCCTAATTTATTTTAGAATTACTTTTCCTACAAGTATTAGGTTTAGTTTATTATAAACAGCTATGTAAGCCTCATGGTAAAGACAATTTTATTCAACTTTTATTTATTCAATCAATAATATTAAGATATTTTCTTTTCCTCGTGGATTCAAAGTTCTATTTTTCTCGTGAATTCGAGAGCCCCTTTCGTCTACTAGAACGATATATCATCCCCGTGTATTCTGCTGCGTCAAGTGATATTAGAGTAAGGTTTCTCCTGGCTCGATATTATTCATCGAAAGAGGAAGCACAAGCTCTATTAACAATGATCGTAGAGAAAGATCTAATAGGATTCAAGTCAAAGGACTTACCCAAGGCCAACCTGTTAGTCACAACGTTAATAGGAACCGCGCTATGGGATTTGCCCAAGGCTAGCCTATTAATCACAACGTCTTAAGACGATCTTCTTGTTATCAATACGATAGTGATGACGAATCTGAAGATGAGTTATTTGAGGATTATGGTGAATACCTGTCGGTAATGCGACAACGAAGATTCAGTGATGTGTTCAATAGCAATAACTGCATCAATCATGACTTTTCAGATTATCAAGTACCACCAGAAATTTCCTATTTTAATGCTTCTTGTCATGCTGAGGATTTTATTTATTGGTTTCACAAAGTTGACAAATTCCTGGAGTGTATGGAAATCTTCGAAGAAAAGCAAGCCAAATATGTCGCACGTAAGTTACAAGATTATGTTTCTACATGGTGGAAACAGTTGCAGTATGATCGAAGACAACAATACAAACAACCTATTAGGACGTGGTATAAGATGAAGAAGTTTATGAGTTATAGATTCCTTCAAACAAATCATGGGCAAATATTGTATCTACAATATCAAAGAAAGCTTGAATCAAAACAATTGTTCCAAGGTAATTTTGATTTACAATATTCTTCACAATTCAATAATTATTATGGAATTGTGGATACAGATTATTCGAGGTACATGACTATGGTTCTGTCAAGTTTGGGTCAATCAAGTCTTGTAGGTCAACAAATTTGTCACGCTCAACCACACATTGAAGAAGAAAAGATTTTGAGTACCTCAATGTTTCAAAATTTTGTAGACCCAAATAGACATTCAATTGAAGTAGAAAATCAAGTTGATTTCAACAATGGTGAGAACGTTGAAATTGATGAAAGAGAGGTCACTGAAATTACTTTGATCAAGAAATTTGAAGAAGACAATGAAGAGGTGAAGCAAGAGAAAAACGTTGAAGTTAGCCAAAAGCTTCTAATGAAGGAACTATTATCTCTTGATTATTATGATGGTTATGAGATCGTAAAAGAAGAAGATCTAGTTGGACTCAATGGAAAAGAATAAATAAAAGATGAGGTAATAAAATTGGGGGAACTTACATGTAAGTCCAAATAAGTGGACTTATTGTCTAATAGGTTCTTTGAGAAAAATTGTCATAAAAAAGTCACTAATTGTAAGTTTTAGCGACAATTTATAAAAATCATGACAAAAAAAGTCACTAATTTATTAATTTTTAGCGATATATATAAAAAATTGTCACAAAAAAATTATTTTTAGCAACAATTTTATTGAGACTTATTTTCTATAGGACTTGATAGGAATTAAATCTAACTATTAGGACTTATTGGTAGTTTATCCATAAAGTTGACATGTGCACCAGAGAAGCTGATTGAGGATGCAATTGATATTCTAAGATTGATAATTGAATGTCCAACTGAATCTAAGACAAAATAGAGTCCAGAGAGTATCCAACATAAGACAGAGCAAAGTCTAGAGAGTATCCAACATCAACATAAAATACACTTCATTGATTTTCTTGGTGTGGAGCAATTTAATTTAACTTTCAATGCTTGTCTAATTAATCTTGTCAACCAGTTGAAGCATATAGAGATTAACTTTCAGAAAGTAGACTTCTTTGCATATAATTTATGAAAGAGAGACAAACAACTGAAATATTCCAAGTATCTTTTTATTTGGCATGGACGATGGCAAATCTCTAATATGAACTCGATGGCGAATTCTTTCAAAGAAGAAGAGTCTGATGTGGGATAAGATTTTAACAATTTTTTATATTTTTAGTTTTAATATTTTTGATATATTATTTTATTAGGATTCTTGTAATTTAGTATAAATAATTTAGAATTATTGGGTTTCTTAATTTTATTATTTTGGAATTAGATTTTGATTAGGATTTTAAATAGTTTAGAATTCTAGTTTCCTATTCTCTTAGGTTTCTTAATTTGGTTGATTTAAGTTTCCTTATTTATTTTAAATTTACTTTTCCTACAAGTATTAAGTTTAGTTTATTATAAATAGCTATGTAAGCCTCATGGCAAAGATAACTTTATTTAACTTTTATTCATTCAATCAATAATATTAAGATATTTTCTTTTTCTTATAGATTCAAAGTTCTATTTTTCTCGTGAATTCAAAAGCCCTTTTCGTCTACTAGAACGATATCTAGTTCTTGTGTATTCCGCTGCGTCAGTGAACTTTTGAAAAAAGAAAATCTAAATTTTAATTTATAGATGGAGTACCCTTATTTTTTTACTTTTTATTACCTAAAAGTAGATCTTGATCTTAGGCTCAGTTTGGAATAAATTAAAAAAGTTATTGTTTTACTAAATAAGTTAAAAAAGTAAAAGTTAAAAAACTAATTAAAAAAAAAACCCACTAATAATAATTTTTTTTGTAGCAATTTTCAAATATATTGATTTTTTTTTTTAAATTATAATTTTTTTTTTAAAATTACTTAAAAAATCAATACCTGACCCCTTGCTATTTTGAGGCATACAAACTTTGAAGTGTGACCAAACACTACTTCTGAATTGTTAGCCCCACTTTGATTTGATCGCAGAGAAAACTCTCCCATCACATTAGATATGACCTAACATATATGGTCCTCACCCTTAACCTTTTCTGGTTTGTACACAATAGCCATGTTTGATATAATTTTTTTTCAGCTTATTTTAATTTTTAACTTAATTTAAATTATTTTGATATGTTTAGTTTAATTTAAGCTTATAACTTATAACTTTTTGTAAGTCAAAAATCAGCTTATTCTTTAAGTGAGACAAAAGAAGATTAATTTATAAGTCAAAAATCATATTATGTTCATAGTTATAAGTTATAAACTGTTAAGGTATAAACTATAAGCACTTTCCCACGGCTCTACTAAACAGGGCCAATAGACTATGAGCTCATTTAAGAAGTGATTATTTTAATTGGTGTGATTATTTTAATTGATTTTACGATTTTTTTATAAAATGAATGTATAAAACAATCAACAATGATTCATCCCACTAAAAACATCACCACTAATAGCACTAATACATTAAAAAAATAAAAAAAATAAAAAAAATACAACTCCAAGACCAAAACATCACATCATTAATGGCGGGACCCACTGCCACCTAATTAGTGGGAGCACTAATTAGTGCTCCCAAGCATTTTTCTAAAACAATAAATAAAGTGATGTAATTGAGTGTTATGGTTTTTTAGTTAATTTAATAAAAAAAACCCACCATTTTACACAATTCACAATGCATATCCCCATCATATAGCTCAAAACCAACAAAACTAGAAAAAAAATTAGGAGAAATTACATGTTAGTGTAAAGCTTGAAAAATAATAACAAATTAATAGTAAAATTCATTAATATTAATAATTAAAATTATAAACTTTTTCATATATGTGTAATATTTTTTCCAAATTACCACTTAAGTATAATTTTCCAAAAAATTATTAGGTCATACACCATTCATGAATTGTCAGGTCTTTTACTGTTTTCTCATGTCCCAACACAAAGTCTTTCTCTCCTTTCACCAATCACAAAACTCTTGAATCACCACCCGATCATGTTCCAAAACTACCAAATAACTTCGCAAAAATTGGATGTCATCCAGCTGTGAAAACTGTGAGTTCTGACTGAAAATAAGGAAAAAGTGAAAATTTTAGTTCAAATTTTTTTCATTTTTTTTTCTTTTTCCCTTCATTTCATACACAAAATCAATCATCCACCACAACCACAAAAACAAAAGTTCTATCAGTTATATGATGGAAACTAGGAACTAAAATTATGAACACACAACACATGTTCCATGCCACTCAACACCCTTTTTTTTTTCCCCTTCCTATGAAGAGCATGCATTGTGTTGAATAAGAAAACAGTAAGGTTCCAGATAAAGATATGAATGTGTTCATGCATAGAAAACAAGTAGAATAATATTGCTATGCTACTCAGTAAGCATAGTAAGCAAGCATGGAGGAATCACTTCACTAACAGAGCTTAGGTTTGAAAAAAAAAAAAATTCAATTCTGTTTCCATTTCCACAGTATCTGAAAGCACGTATCAATAACACAATGAAAAGAAGCCAAAATCACAATGGTAGTAGTGAAAGCAGAACTATTTTACAGAATCAAAAAGACGATGTCCTATGTGCAGTGTTAGGGGGACTAGAACTATTTTTCAAATAGAAAAACCAGTACATAGGAATTCCTAACACAACTGTTAATGTTTTTGAGTCCTATTCTCAGGCCTAATGCATCAATCTGGACTGATTTATCAGTGAACCACTTTAATATCTGTGCTAATCGGTCAAAAGAGAGAGCTTTTTCGTTTCACCTGTTAGCAAGCCTATACTCTGCATGTGAGACAGTGAGTAGTAAACTGATCAGAGACTTCCACCAAGTTCTCCAATTACATTGTAACTCTACTTGATGTCTGCTATCTTATTAGCTTTTGTAGTGGCATCGGATGAGTGACATCAACATAAAGATGCTAGTCTTAAACCAACTACTCATTCAGAATTTTGTCCAACAAAATTTAAATGTATATATAATAACACAAAAGTTAAAATCATCATTAGAGTAACGCCATCACAAAATTGTAAAGAAGAAGCTATAGAAAACTGTGGGTACCTGTATTTGATCTCCATGTGGTGAGCCATGTTGCTGCCACGTCATCTCCACTGGCATCTTGATCTCTATATGCAAGTGGCATCAGTGCCAGGTCATCGCCATATGTGAACATTGGATTCATTTGTCAAGCCAAAGCAGTGATGCATGGACCAAACATAATGGTGAGCTTGGCTAGCTAATGCATCCAGTGCTACCTGAGCCATAGCACCATGGGATGAAACTCGAGCACCCCTCAGTTGAGACGATGATTCTTCACTGAAAGCACGGCATAGGGCACTCCATGGTATCTCCAAGACATGCCCACATTATCCCTTGGCTGGGTAAATGACTCTCCACTCAAGAATGTCGTCTCCACCTCACAGCAACACACTTGGTATACCCTAGTCTTGGCCAAGTGGTTCTCCACCAGGGGTTGACCCCCTATGCCCGTCTCTCTCACAGGGATACCTCCATGGAAGTGTTGGGTGCTATGACCACATAAAACATGGCGGATCTTCTCCCTTGGCTCAATAAAGCAAAATGCTCCACTTCAAACCATACTTCTAAATACTTTGGTTCCCAAAAAGGGCACCCTGATGCTATCATGCCTACCTAGGTCCAGGGCATTGCCTAGGTAGCCATCAGGGTTTGTGTTGTAGGCATTGAGTGCTCAAGTGACCCTATGACCCTCAAGCAAGATTACTAGGGACATAGAGAATTGACAGTCAGAGCTCTAGGTATGTCAAAGTGACTCGCTTCCATGACCTCACTCCTCAGAGTGGCTCTACTTTGACGAGAGAGGCTTCACATGGAGCCAACTTAAGGCCATGACCGCGGTGCATGAGCTCAACACTTTTCTCATATTTGGTGAGCTTGTCCAACATACTGTTAAAATATTCCTCCGATTTGTCGAGAAACACACAAAGAACCTATTTTTTCCTGTCCCCAAAGCATACCTATAAATAAGGAGGCTATCCCCTCCATATTAGAGAATATCACATTCACCACAACGGAGCTCCCTCCGGCCAACTCAAAATGCTTCTCCCTCACTACCACTATCTCCCTTCTCTAAGGCTATCTCAGCTCTTTCTCTCCACTTCTGGTGTCCTATGCCATCTCAATACCCACCATAATTTCAGGAGAGTCCATGGTCCGGCCACTCACCAACAATGACCCACAAAACTTAATTTGAATTATTTCTCCTTTAAGTTTCATTTTACAAATTGAGGTGAGCATAACTTTAGCATAAGCAAGCTAGATGAATGAATTCATCCACTTGCAATGATAGAAATACCAAATCTAAATAATTCATTCTTAAATAGTAAATACAATTATTTTATGAGCTCAACAGATCCAAAAAATTAAACCCAACAGTGTCATGTTGGTACTAAAAACATAATTCAAAAAGGTATGATGCTATCAAAGATTTATTTAGTCATTTGTGCCATTAAGTGTCAATCGTCTCCTTTTTTCTTGATGTTGTGTATTGCCAGCGGCTTACTCTTCTCTGTCAAGTTGTAACCACTACTTTTCAATCCAGTTTCTATACAATAGACATATCTGGGAAGCTTACCTCAAAATTCAAATAAACTGAAAAGTACATTACCAAACTTCTTAGGAACTAAAATGGAATTTAATGCACCGTGATACTCCATTTGTGGCCTTGTTTAAAGTATAAGCCAGCTTGTCTTTTTGCTTGGCCTAGACCCACATCCTCTTTGATGCCCCCATCATAGTGAAGTTTTAGTCCTCATACATAGCCAAACCATCTCTACTTTATCTCTCGCCCCCATGTGATGTCATTTTTTTGTTATTGCCTATGAATTCCTGCTCATTTAGACCTATCGGTTCTTCTCATCAATCAGTCTCAATATCTTAATTCAACAACATTCAATTTATCAACGAGTTAATGGATTGTCAAATATTTGTATCATATCTTGTGTCTTTCTCCCTCAATTAGATAATATGTCAACTAGACGATGTTCTAGAGCAAAAATCCACTTTATCCATTACGCCCCAATAATTAGCCCAACATCCTCTAGCGCTTTCCTATGGATGCCACCTACCCTCTTTAATATTCACCAAGTGAATGAAACCAAAAAGATAATGGTCACTTGTTGGCATCATACCTCTGTAATCAATACAACTGCTCCCTCATTTTTCACTCCAAGGTACACTCAATCTTATTAGTATACTAATATACTCAGTCTTAGGCTTTGCTTTATGGAAGTCTTTGATAATTCAACTCCAGCATGCATTCTCCTTACAATTTCAGCATATCCACTTGGTATACCTTCATTTTCTAATCCATGATATACTCTCTCTCAATTGGCTCGATCATGCGCCTTATCTAAGTTAAGGAAGACCATTTCAAGGTCTTTCTCATTTTTATAAACCCAAATATTAGAAAACTAGCAAGAAAATAAGTCTTAAATGTAAAAATCCATACCAAAAAAAAAAAAAAAACTTATCTGAGATATTTTTGTCTGACGTTTGTCATTGCTAACCCCAAAGATTAGGTTTTGTTTTTTTTTTTTTTCTTTTTTCATTTATCTACGATTTTAAGTCTCGTACTACGTTAAAATTTCCAACTTTTATATCCCCATTACGCTAAATTGCAATCTTATCACACTGCTTTATTAAATTATGTGCACTTCATCTCCTCCATCAGAATCAGAAGCTATTCAACAAATTATGAATTCATCATTGAAGCTCATTCTTTTCTTCAATCAGGAGCCTGTAACTTGGACAACTTTCAATATGAAGTCTGATTTTTTACGTCATATTATAAGCTCAAGAAACAAGGATAATGGGTCAGGACTTATGAAAAAAGACACAATTTCAAAGACATAGTACATAGAGAATGAGAATATAATTGGTGATTAATAAGTAATGTACAAAAAAAATATTACAGCCAATATATGTTGAAGAGAGTTCTCGACCACAGAAAAAAAAGAAAAAAATCCGTAGATTCAAATTGTCAATACCAAAAGGCTGACCATACTATGCTGGGAGATCAAAAACATGATTTTGTTTCAGAAATGTAGTAAAAAATAATATGAAGAATATCTCTAACATGGTACAAACGTGTAACAATTATTTGTGCTTTCTTTTAACAACTCAACAAAACAATTTCATACCTCACCAGTTACAACACATGGAAATCCCAAAAATGGTAGATACTCGACTCTTCAGGAAGATATTTCGTGTCTGAAGTGATACATGCTAGCAAATTCCAAGCACAACTCATGGTCCCTTGTATCTCCCCAGCCTCCCCAACCCCTAAACCCAGCTTGGTATCCTGTTTGATGCTCAAAAACTTGCACTCCCCAATTTGAATTGATATTGCCAGTCTTATCAATCTCTTCTACTTGGATGTTCACCACACCTTTGTCAATGCAAGAAACACTCTCCCCTTGGCCTTGATGCAAACCACATTTCCCAAAATGAACAGCACTCGTCCTTGGACCTCGTAAAGTGTAAACGGGACCACCAAAAGAAGGATAAACCGTTGCCCACATTGTTATATCCCAATTGTACTCATCAAAGAAACAAAATTCTCTTGCCTTCCTATGTATCTTTCTCCAAACCGTTCGATTAAAGGCATAACCCACGTTACCCATTTTCTCCGCAATCAATTTTTCCCACCCTTCTCCCCTTGATTTCACATCAGACGGTGCCAGATTTGCAGCATAGCAATTAGGACATTTTTTAGGCTTAAGAGCTGTAAGTAGCTGTAAGTTGCGATAAGCATTAGGAAAAATAAAGTGGTCCTCCTCTATGAAAAGAATATGACCCGAGTGCTGACGAGTCTCCTCTAACCCATCCCACACTATGTTCATCATCCACCACCAGTGATGCTTTAGTGACACGATCTTTGGTGACCGGTGATTTCCATACTGATCTGGATTTCCCTTGCAACGTTTCTTAACTGAGTCATCTCTATCCTTGCAGTCTGTTGGCGAGACACCGGGAAAACTATAATTAAAGATATGGGGCGAGTAAGGGGCGAATATTTGTTTCACTTGACAGAACCTAATACCTTCCACAATCTTGTTCATCTCTTCAAAATACCCGTCATGACTAACTATCAATAGAGTTTCACCAATCCCAACTACTTGAGAAAGGCTATCAACAACTACTGGGAGATATTGGGGGCGATTGTGAACATATAGAACAATTGTTATATGATCCTTGGCTAGCTTGGGAAATAAATCCAAGTTTCTTGGGGGCCACTGATTTTTCTTTTCCAACATAATTGACAATTCATTCTGTTTGGGGATGAGTTTTCTTCTAAATTGGGAGTGGGTGTTAGTCGGTTCAATATTCTGATCAATTTCATTCGAATGTCGGGTCACTATATGTGAAACCGTATTCGTCCGAAGGAGGAAAAGAATTAGAACAACCCCTAACAAAGTAATCAGAACCACAGACAACATACGGCGAAAAGCCGCATCTTTGATTCGGGATTTCTTGTTGGAAGCCATAAATCAACAGCACATAAAACATCAAAAAGGTTTCATGGCAGTTATAGTTACAACATTTACAGCTTCTGAATCCAAAAGAGAAGCCACTATTCCTCCAAATCAGAAAAAATCAAAAACTTGGTAACAGTTTACCAACCAAACATCAAAATCTGCAGGAACCCAGTTGTGAACAAGATAAATTAGAAAGAGGCTAAGCATTAATAACCTCAAAAATGGTCTTCAGAGTGAAATTGAATAATCCTGACTTTCAGATAAAAATCAAAATTCTGATAACAGATTACTAGTCAAACATCAAAATCTGGAGGAACCCAGTTGAGAACAAGACAAATCAACAAGAGGGTGAGAATTAATAACCTCAAAAATGGTCTTCAGAGTCAGATTGAAGCATCCAAACTTTCAGAACATGACCATAAGACCACCCCTTGAACTGAACCAAAGCTCTCTGGAATCAAGGTTGTGGAGTCAACACAGCAAAACCCATCAACGAATCGCCTAAAAACACTAGGGTTTTTGCCAATATCGGAGCTAGTAGGCAAAAACCCAATGTGAATTGAAACCAATTCGCAAATGGGTAGTCAAGAGATGTGTAATTTGAGGATCAGATTGGTCCTAAACATGGAAATGTATGAGATCAACAGACTATAGTGAGCATTGCGTGGTAGACGGAGTTGTTGAAGAGGACAAACCGGAGAGTGAAGAGGAAGTTTCTCACTGGGGATGGTGATGACGACCTTCTTTGGGCATCTTGGCTTTGAAGAAATCGTAAAAATATCACACATATTTTTATTCTTTTAATTAAATTGTGTAATAATGAAATTTTAGAAATTTAGTAACTGATGTAATAATGAATTTGTAGAAACGACGAGTGTTACATCTAATAATCAAGGGTTGGTCTTTTCTTAAGTTTGCAATATAATTGGAGATAGTTAGGCTAGTAGGTGACTATTAAAGTCTAAAGATTTATTTTCTTTCAAGTATGAGGTTTGAATTTTCTAGTAAATAAATGTTTATTTTGGGCTTACGGATTGCAGGGCGTAAGTCCTCTTTCAGAAGACGCATATTTTGGGGCCACGGATTGTAAGGTGTAAGCTCTCTTTTTTGAAAGACTTGTTTAGGCTATGAAGACTTAACTTGATGCACATAAACTAACTCAGGATATCCTACATAATAATTGGGGCCACATATAGCAAGCCGTAAGCTCAATTGCAAAGTGTAAGCCCTCTTTCGGAAGGCTTGTTCAGATTATAGAGATTTAGTCTGGTGTGCGTACGTTGACTCAGGATATCCTACATAACAGTTGGGGTCACGGATCGCAGGGCATAAGCCTTCTTTCGGAAGGTTTGTTCGGGTTGTAGGGACAATCTGGTGCGCGTAAGCTGGTTCAAGATATCTTACATAACAAAAAAGAAAATATAATTTGAGACAGTATTTGGGTTTAATAGACTTATTGTAAGTTTAATTTTAATTATTCGAATTGTTCACTTTTTAAAACACATCGAAAAAAATAAACCTATAAAAATTAATATGTTAGACCTCAAAAATTATATATTTGAATCACATTTATTTTAAAAAAAATAGACGACAAATATAATTTTAAGAATAACATCTATTTTTTTAAGACAAATATGATTTAAATATATAGCCACCAAAATTCAATCATCTTATTTTTTACATATTTATTGTTTTTAACGAATCTTAAAATGTGAATGATTTGAATTATTAAGGTTGGATTCACAATAGGTGTCCACTAAACTCAAATACCCAACAATAAAAGTTAAAAGAATGAAATAATTAGGTGTGATAGGCGTGTAGTAATTTTTTTTAAGAAAAATAATAATTAAGTGTAAATTTAATATTAAAAAAATTAGACTAGTGATAAGTTTTATAAATATTAACAATTAAAATTTTAAATTTTTCATGAATCTGTTAGTATTTTTTAAAAATATCATTGAATTGTAATTTTTCTTATTTTTTATGAGTATATTATATTTTTCAATCTTGAATTTTTACTTAAATTTCACTTTTGGTCCATTATAGTAATTTTTTTTTTTTTTTTTTTTTGTGTTTGGAGAATTTTAAATGAAGTTTAGCCACCCAAAAAAAAAAAAGAAGGGGCTGTGGGAAAGAAGAACAGGCTGAGTTATTGCGTGGAAGAAAAAAAAGCCCCTAACGGTATTTTGTTTGAATGAAAAATATTTTAAAAAAAATAATTTGTATATTTCTTAACAAATAAGAAATAAAAGTTAATAAAAAATATTTTCTATAGTTAATGGAAAACAAGTCTATTTAAACAGAATATATTTTTTACTTTTAAAAGGCAGAAAACATTTTTCCAAACTAAAATTTTATAAATGTCAATACACCAACACCATGGTCAACGCCACCATCACTGTTATCATCACCCCACAACCATGTCACCACGTCCAGCTCGACCTTCATTACACCATCACCACCACTAAATATAAAAAAAAAATATTTTTTGTCAAAATAAATCGAGCAAAAATGATAATTACAATAAGTGAAACTAAAAACTCTGATGATTATCAATCTCGCCTTTGATGAGAGTTAAATCGTGACCTCTCATACCTGAGAGGTGAGAAGATGCTACTAGATTTTAATCTCGTTGACAACCCATTATCTTTTAATCAAAACAATTAAGTTCTTAAATTTCAATTTGTATTTTCAATGTGATTATTCTCTCGCTTCACTGTTTGAAGAATATTTTCTAATTATAATATTTAAATCTTTAGACTTTAATTCATGTTTCATTGTGATTCTAAATTTAAATGAAAATTGAAACATAACAGGGTAAAATAAAATTTGAGTCAAAATTCAATAGTTAAAAAATATATATATATATATATATATATATTTGCCGGTGTCCTTAAAATGTGCTTTAAGCACTTTATATCCAAATTTTAAGAGGTAAGTGGTAGAAAAAACGCACAAGTTAAAATTGAAAAAATTAATTGTTACAATTAAAGATAAACTTTTGATCAAAGTTAGGCAATAAAAATAAAAAATATTTTTTTCCTAAAATTTATTAGCTTATATAATATTACTCAGTCAGAGGAGAATTTGATAGGGTGAGTATTAATCAAAAGTGGGAAACTTTAAGATTGGACCATCGATGGCTTAACGGTTACCAATTTTTTTTTTGTCTGTACTGTCTTAAATAAAAAGTCAGTTAATTTATCACATTAGAGCATCTCCAACGGTGTACCAAATATTTCACTAAATCTGAGTCAAAAATGGATCATTTCTTTAATTTGATACTTCGCGCTCCAACGGTTTAACATCAAATCCGTTTCATCAAATTTGCGCTGGGCAACCGGTTGGTTGACCGGCCGGTCAACCGGTAACGGCAAAATTTTTTTTTTTTTTTTTTTTTTTTACCGGTTTGAACCTTTTTTTTTTGAACTTTTTGAACTTTTGGTGGTCGACCGGGTGGTCAACCGGCCGGTCGACCGGGTGGTCGACCACCTAGGCAAAAATTTTTTTTTTTTTTTTTTTTTTGACTGGTTTCAACCTTTTTGTGAACTGTCTGAACTTTCTCCGGGGCGACCGGTTGGTTAACCGGTTGGTCAACCGGATGGTCGACCCGTTCGTCTCATCCCAACGGTTAGGAACAGTGATTTGGTGAAATGCTTCGCCTGCACTCAGTTTGGTACCATTTTTGCTGAATTCTGGATTTGATATCGATTTGGTGAAAACGTTGGAGCTTAAAAAAGTGACTTTTTCACCAAATTTTAAATTTGATGCCAGGTTTGGTTCACCGTTGGAGATGGTCTTACCTAACCAAAACCGAAAAAATTAGGTAATCTTAAAAAATATTTCTAGAAGTACTTAAAAATTAAATGTATGGTATATATTTAATTTTAAATTACTTTACACCGTGCACTTTTATACTTCACACCTAATCTTACTTTACACCCTCACCAGAGTTAAATTTTTATACTTTTAATCAAGTGACAATGTAAACTTTCTGTCTAAATTATTATAAAAAGGATGAATTACAAATAAACTCCCTGAGATTTGTTTAAAAAATAAATTATCTCATGTGGTTTAAAAAATTACAAATACCTCCCTATCAAAATTTTTTATTTATCAGAATTAATTGAAAAGGTAGAGTTTCTAACTGTTCACCTATATAATTGTGGAGAAGTGGTTTAGAAATATTCTTTTGATCCGGGGGACGCTCGCGATCCTCTGCTAGCCACCTGAAAAGGGATAAACACTCCGGTCGGGGGTGCTGGAATTAGCACTCCAACGGGCAAGTTAGTCTCTGCACTCAAGATTACTTGTATTCTCAGCTAAGCTTAATAATTCTCACATACCTTTCTCTGATGGGTGGTCCCGTATTTATAGTATCTCCTTTGGGCCTTTAGGTTGGGCCCGTCCTTGCTCCGTCACATGTACCTCTACTCGGCGTCTGTCCTACTGGCTGGGACACTGGTTATCTTATTCGGCTCCTTGATTGGCTGGGGTATATGCCGAATAGAGGTTATGTTTCGGGCCGGACACACATCCGTCCCTATGGGTCTAATATAATTTTTGGCTCCCACAATTGCCCCCCAAACACCCTACTAATATCAGTTAGTCGGCGTGTTTGGCTTTTAGCCTGGGAAGTCAAAAATTCGGCGATTAACCCTCTTATCAATGCGTGTCAGAATGCGCTCATGCTTCTTAGTCATTGTAACGCTTTCTCGCCCCTTCGTACACTGCTTCCATTTAATATGATTTGAAATTGTCTCTTCAAGTGTATATCCTGAATGTTCAAAAGATATCTTGCTCACTCTCTAGTGCAACTCTATCTCTTCGCGGCTTCTACAACTCCTTGTTTCTCGCTTCTCCCTTTATTTCCTGTAAGTCTTCTTCTCCTTCATTTTTGATCTCGTTTCTTTGTTTGCTTTTAACTTTCCGTAATCCTTGGGTTTGGCTTAAAAAGAATGGCAAAACATCTGAAAGAGCTCCTTTCGGCGAATCGAATCTCCGGCTTTCGACGTCATTTCTCCATCCCTGATGACGTCTATCTGTCACTTTTGGCAGACAGCATCACTGATATGCAGAGGGAAGATGAGAGCACAATCGTCTTTCCTCTCCTATCAATTGCTGAGGGCGGAGTCTGCTTTCCTCTTCACCCACTTTTGAGGGTCGTTCTTAGATATTGGGGTCTAATCCCTTCCCAGCCCAACGTTAATTTCTTTCGCATCATAATGGAGATCGTAGAACCAAATCGTCGTCTTATGACCAATTTAGGTATTCCTGCCATTCGGCACTGTTGCGCCCTAGCCAAATCTACTGGCCGGCTAGGGCGCTACTTTCTTAGAGCTAAGGATACTGATCATCACTTAGTGACTGTGCTTGTCAGCTCTAGCAAGCGTGTCGACGACGTGATGGTCGTTTTCCACGGCAACTAGGAGTTCAGCGAAGGCGAAGATCGCCTAGACACGGTACCGAGGAAAAAAGGCGAACTAGGGGGCCGATTAGATCACTTTGCTTTTCATATTTGCATGTATATGTATTCGGCACTGTGTTCATCTTATCGTTTTGTTTGTGTAGGCAACGATTTGAAGAGAGTGTTGGTTTCAGACGACGACGTCGTGCTCGCAGAAATCAAGACCGCACTACAGTTCGTCGGTCGTCCAAACCTTCAAAAACAAGGGAGGGCAGCCCACATTCTCCTGCGGTACGAGCCAATTTACACAACGTTCTCGGCGGCAGACAGTATTTCGATCGCGCGAGGTGACAATCAACTTGCTGCCCTCACCTTCCCTAGCTTTAAAAACTTGAGGCAGATCGGTTTAGAGTCATCTGATTCTGAACATGCGGAAGAACAAGTGGCCAAACCAATCACCGAGGATTCGGACCGGTTGGCCGCGGAAGTTGACGAAGCGATCAATTCGGCCTTTGAGGAAGCCAGATTGAACTCTTCTGACCCTCCGTCTACATCGGGCCGAGGGGACGCCTTCGCAGATATTTTTTCAAACTTGGGAGACATTATCGGCGATTACTCTGAAATGGCTGGGGAAAATCTTACGCAGATGGCACGAAAGAGGAACGTCGAACGCATGGCCGCCCGAAAAAAAGTCGAGGCCATCCGTTCCGGACTTGTCCCGACTGAGTCAGTTCAACCTACAGTTGTAGAGGAATCGGCTCAGGTTGTCGTCGCCGAGACAGAAAAGGATGTCGATCGTCCGATTACAGAAGAGCGGCCGATTTCGGAGGATCGAGGCGAAAAAAGAAGCGCCGAGGACAAAGATGGCTTCAAAGAGGTCCCTGTTGATAAGCGGCCACGTTTAGAAGAGTCGGCTGTGGTTGCCCCTTTCATCATTGAACCAAAGATAAAAAAAATATGTCGATCTCTTCTGAAGCGTCGGCTTTGAAAGATCTAGGTGTGGCATTGAGCTTAGCCACCACAGTCTCCTTGCCGGCTAACAAGGCGACCTTTCATGCCGAGCCGAACTTGGCAATGGTAGCATTAACTACTCAGTCGGCCCTTCTGGTACGTGTTTATCCTTGGGATGTGACGATCTTTTGGTTTGCATTCGATGCTTCTTGGAATGTGACGATCCTTTGTTTTGCAGACAGTTGGAAGGATCGCCAAATTAGGCCAACGCCAGCGTGACGCTGTCGAAAGGATTGGCCATTTGCAATCGGAAGTCGATGGCTAAAGGAGCAGGGTGGAGTTTGAGGCAATGAGAGCCGTAATGGAAAGTGCACGGGCAGAGGCTGAGAAGGAAAGGGCCAGAACTGCTGATCAACTCAGGTCTGATGCCGAGGAAAGGGCAAACGCGAGCGAGGAATCGCTCAAGTTGGCCAATGAGGCGCTTGTGAAACTGGAGGCCAAGTTGGAAGGGTTGAAGCAGGCCAAGGAAAAAGTTGAATATAAGGCTTCCGCGGCATTCGAGGGTGGGAAGAGTGCCGCTTTTAATGACTACGTAGAAGAAGTCCCAAAGTTTGAGAATCGGGGATTTAGACACGGCTGGCTCAAAGCCCTTGCTGCCGCTGGAGTTACATTGGCCATGCCAATTCCATACGAGCAAGTGGACGTTGAGCCGCTTGAGTCTGATCCTGAGACTTAATTTGGGTGACATTCTAGTTTTGTTAGGCTATACTCAATTTCAATGTATGTTTTTTGTTTGTTGACTTTCGTCTTTTTTGGATTTTCATATGTAAAATGTCCACTACTAACGCCCGATTTATGAATGAAAAATTTATATGCTCTGAAAATATTTCTCGTATTGTTTGTTCTACGAGTATATAGTTAGGAGAATCAGCATTTGGAATAAAATGTCAAGATTACGTGAGATGGCAGACTTAACAGCCGATTAAAAGTAGGGATCTGATTTAATCATAAACAAAATGAATTCATGACTGCTGTACAAATAAATCGATTCGTGGAACGGCTGGGGCACTCAAGCCATCTAGATTGATGAACTGCCCTTCATGGAACGGCTGGGGCATTCAAGCCGTCTAGGTTGATGAATCTGTTCTTGCCCCAGCTGGTTCATGAACGTAGAACGCCGAATAACACGTTACTTATGAATCTTGTACTATAGAATCGATTCGTGGAATGGTTGGGGCATTCAAGCCGTCTAGATTGATGAATCTGCCCTTGCCCCAACCGGTTCATGAACGTAGAATGCCGAATAACGCGTTACTTATGAATCTTGTACTGTAGAATCGATTCGTGGAACGGCTGGGGTATTCAAGCCGTCTAGATTGATGAATCTGCCCTTGCCCTAGCTGGTTCATGAACGTAGAACGCCGAATAACACGTTACTTATGAATCTTGTGCTGTAAAATCGATTCGTGGAACGGTTGGGGCATTCAAGCCGTCTAGATTGATGAATCTGCCCTTACCCCAACCGGTTCTTGAACGTAGAATGCTAAATAACGCGTTACTTATGAATCTTGTACTGTAGAATCGATTCGTGGAACGACTGGGGTATTTAAGCCGTCTAGATTGATGAATCTGCCCTTGCCCCAACTGGTTCATGAACGTAGAACGCCGAATAACACGTTACTTATGAATCTTGTGCTGTAGAATCGATTCGTGGAACGGCTGGGGTATTCAAGCCGTCTAGATTGATAAATCTGCCATTGCCCCAGCTGGTTCATGAACGTAGAACGCCGAATGCCCAATTGGGGCATATGACTCAGTCGACACCGGGCTGTTGACGCTTCAATATTAATGAGATTGCTTCGGAGGTGTTGCCCTCGTAGGGAATAAATAGGTGTGTACTTCGCGAACGAGGGTCCTATTTATGTGCTCAGTCAGCAACTCAGTCCAGTTCTTTGAGGAAGATTAAACAAGTGCGAATGTCAAATAAGCTTTTCTTCAATAGTAGAGGTGAAGCGAAGAAGCTAGCTGAGCTGGGAGGTGCCATGAGTCGAAGCGGTAAACCTTCACGCATGGGCAGTAGGACTTCGAGGGATCGGAAGAGACACCAATCTCCTCGTCGTCGAAGTAGGTCGCCTAAAAGGAACAAACAACCACAGCGTAAGTCTCCTCAACCCCGTCCTGGAAGGGAATTCAACGCGACTCCTCACCCATTGAGTTTCGCGGTCTTCGTGGGTAATAGACCAATGATAGAGGCGGATTCGATCATTCGAGATCCAAATGTGGCAGTCGAGTTTGCTCGACAGATTTTTTCACCCGAAGTTCAGCAGTCAATGGTAGGTCGGCCGGACTTCGAAGTGTTTCGTGAAGGCGTTCACAGGGCGGTGAGGGGACTGTACACAGCTTATGAGATCGGCATGCGTCTTTGCGCCGCTCGCCGCGACATAGAACAGAGAGATGAACGCATTCGGAAGTTAGAAGCTCGTGCCGAGAGGGCCGAGCGTGAGCTAAGGAAAATCAAGTCTGACGGGCCCTAATCATCCAGCCACCCCAACCCGGTTGTCGAAGAGAGGGTACTCAAAGGCTGATTAGTGATGCGATCGCCGATCGTAATACGGCTAGCATGTTCGCGGTTGGGACTGCGAGAGTCGCGGCCTATGAAAAAGGCTTTCATGACGGCCGACTGATCGGAATTTAGCAGAAAAAAGAAAAACTCGCTGAAGAAGTTTGCCGATGTGAAAATCGTGGCTTTAAGCACGGTTGGATCAAGGCATCTCAAGCCGCGGAAGCTCTCCGAGCGTCGGGCATTGATTCAGCATTGCCACTCTACCGACGTAAACATTTTTCGTTTTCCGCTTTTGAAGTCGAGAAGAGTGGGGATGAGGGCGACGCCGTATAAAAATACCATGTAATTATGTAATTATTGCCTGAATGAATAAAACGTCCTATTTTAAATGTTTCATTGTAATTTGCATTCGGCAAACACGTATTTGCGTATGTTTCATTGTATAAACATTGACCGGCCCGAGTCAACTAGGCATTTGATTCCGAACGGCTATATGCCGGCTTGTCATGAGCATTCTTCATTAAATATATATTTGGTATATGTCAGGCATGGTCAATGCGCTGATGAGGCTCTGAATTCGGAGGCTTAATCGGCCCAAAGGTGTCATGCACCAGGGGCTCCGAATCCGGAGACTGTCTATAGCGATCCCGGTATTCCCTGTTGTTGTATATCTATAATCTGGACTCAGTTCCATAGATTCGTTGTTGTCTTATCCTCATTTCTATCCCTTACTCTTTGTTTTAGAGTTTTGGGTTGTGTTGGGCAAGTTGGGAATTAGTTGGTTGTGTTTTAAAGCTTTGAAAATTTTGCCCAGGTTTTGGTCTTTCCGCTCGAGCGGCGGTTTTACACTCGAGCGGGCTTTTGTTGCTGCCTTTCCGCTCGAACGGCAGTTTGGACGCTCGAGCGTGATTTTCCATCTCCCAGTACTTTACTCTGCAGTTAGTCCGCTCGAGCGGTAGTTTTTACGCTCGAGCGTGATCCTTTGATTTTTGTCCATACGCTCGAGCGGGGAGTTTTACGCTCGAGCGGAGAGTAGACTACAAAGCTTCTGGAAGTGTGCAATCAGCGCTCGAGCGGCTCTTTTCACGCTCGAGCGTGAGTCTGTGTCTTACGCTCGAGCGGGGTTTTCTACGCTCGAGCGGAGAGTCGACTACATCAGTCCGTGATTTCACTTTTTGGATCACTTTTTGACCTACTTTTCCTCTCTTAACTTTTAAAAACCGCCCCTTGAGAGTTTCTCTCTCTACTCTTACCTTCTCTCTAAGTTTTGATCTATTCCCGGTGGTCTTCTACCCTAGTTCCTTTGGAAGAAAGGTAGAGCTTCGCGAGAGCTTTGTTTTAATCTGAGAAACTTGGGATTTGGAGCACGTGGGTCTTTGGTCTTCATCTCGTCTTCTCTATTCGAGGTAGGGATTTTTCTTGTTCTTTTTCAATACTTCGTCTATAGATAGACATGTGGTAATTTTGTATTGCATAAAAATCATATCTATGTTGGATTTGTTTGAAATCATGGGAAGGAACCTAGGGTTGGGTATTTGAAAATGGTTATGTTATCATTGAGAGTTGTTTTGGGCTAATTGGAGTGTAAATTAGCATGTTGTAGTTGATAAAGGAAAAAGGCCTAATTCATATTTTGATTGATAAATTAAAATGGAGAATAATGGACCTAAATTGTAACTCTCTATTGTTGATGTGAGTGGGTGAAGGTGTTAATGCCTAAGGGGTTAACTTTGGCTTTGAAATGGGTTTGAAATGTATGTAGTGTACTAATGTGAGTTATGGCTTCCTTATTGGTAGAAATCGGTTTTTTGTAAAATAAAAGGGATGGGTTTGGTTTTGTGACAACTAAAGAGACGGAGTTGGTTTTGTTAAAACAAAGAGGGAAGTGGAACTTGTTTTGTGAAATGGGAAAAGTGTTTTGAAATACGTATGAAAATTGGATTATTGTTTCATGAGTGTTGAACACACACATGTGTGGAATTGTATCTTGAACTACCATGTTAATGTTGTTGTCGGGTTTGTGGTCTCATAGTAATTGAGTCTTTAATAGGTGTACTAAATATTTGCATCTAGAGGTTTTATCCTTGGTCATCGGTGGAGGATGACGTGGTTGTGTTGAATTGCTGTGTATGTAATACACCATTGTTGATTGAACATTATATGTAATGAAATGCTGAATTACATTATATTTGTATACTGGTTTGGGAGAAGAGAGGGGTTGTACTCCAGTGTGTGTGAGAAGATAGGGGATGGACTCCACACACTTATGTGTTCAGCGCTTATAATCAAAGGTATCATACCCTTCCAGCTAGCGTCTGGAGAACTGACGCGCTGATAATCTAAGGTACCATACCCTTCCAGCTAGCGCCTGGTAAACTGGCAGATTGTGGTGAGAAGTGTATCTTTGGCTTACTACGCATATAGCTAGTAGTGCAGTGTTGTTTTGTTATTGTTTCAGTGTATCTGGAAACATTGTGGATTGTATTTGTTACAGTGTTGGAGGGACGAGTTGACTCATTGATTGATTTTATGTATGTAGTTGAGTTGTTATCTTTTTATAGAGGTGTGCATGGATAATTATGATATAATTGGAATTGCATTGAAATGCCAAATATGTTTTGAAAAGGCACATCTGTTGTATGTGTGGCAAATGGAAGAGTAATGGGCTTAGTGAATCTATGTTTCTAAATAGTTGTTAATGTTATAAAAGATTGGGAACGGGGTTTAATGAAAGGAAAAAGGGAGGATAAATCGCTTATAGCGGTGAATTAAATGATTGTTTTCAAGAAAAGTTCATATATTTATTTATATATATATATTTTGTATAAACTGTCACATTATTATTCTAGTATGAGAATGGGTGTTCATGATCATAGCTATCTGTAATGTTGTTATTGTTAAGGAGCATGTTGAGTTCCCTACTGGACTATATGTTCATCCCACGTTATTGAATCTTTTTCAGGTGTTTAGCAGGATGTGCTACAAGATTTGGATCTTCTTATATGTTGGCCACGGGGCCTTAGTTATGTTGGCGGAATGCCATTGTTGTAAAGGGTTACACCCTTCTTCTTGTACTTTTAATGATGTAAGCCCAAGGGCAATTTATTAAGTTAGTTCATGTAATGTTTACTTTGCATACGAATGAGAGTATTGTTAATCATTTCTACGGATTGAATGCATGAGTTTATTTCCGCATGTTATCTCTGAAATTGGATTAAGTTAAAGAATTTGGTAATGACTCCGAGTAATAAAAAGTGGGGCGTGACACTGTCAGCCCATCCATAATTGCCGTTTAGATAATTAGGCCATTTTAACCACAAAAAGCCGAAAATTAGTACATGGGGGGGGAGGCTGTGGCCAATATCGATCGGCGTCCGTCTTTTGGAGTTCAGTGCTAATGAAATCGCTTCGGGGTCACTGCAAGGATTAGAAATAAATCGCCTCGGACTTTTTGCGCCAATAACTTCACTTATTGTGTTCAGACTCGATTTAAAACAATTTTGTTGCGTAGGGTTAGATAAGTGTGAATGTCAAAGAGAGTTTTCTTCAGCAGCAGAGGAGAAACTCGAATTTCGACTGAGCTTGATACTGCAATGAATCGCAGCAGAGAACCCACCCGTGCGAGAGATAGGGCGTCCAAAGAACGGGAAAAACGTCAACCTCCAAGTCGTCGAAGCAGATCACCCCGAAGGGAGAAACAGCAACGGGGAAGTTTTCCGCAACTGCGACCCAGAAATGAGGCTGACGTAGCGCCGCGACCGTTGAGTTTTACTGTTTTCATGAGGAAATCCTTTCTTGTCCTGGATCTTGGCCTTGACGTTGTCTGTGGTGTCAAAGCTTTCCACCTCGAGGGTGATTGTCTCGCCGGTGTGAACATCGTGGATTCAAACGCGGTCAGATCAAAGCATTCCAAGCTGTGGATGCTCTCCGAGTAGCGGACGTTGATTCAGCGTTGCCGCTGTACCAACGCGACCACTTCCCCTTTTTCACCTTTGAAGTTTGAGAATGGTGAGGACAAAGGCGACGTTATATGAAAATAGATATTGTAATACTCGAACGCGGATTACGTTTTTGTAATTACTATTTAATCGAATAAAATGTTTTATTTTAAAAGTTTATATCTCATTCTGAATTTTTATATGTTTAATTAAGCATCTTATTTTGAATGTTGGCACGTTTTGTTTTGTTCATGCTGTTGTGCCGGCTCAACTTACATATCCCTACTTTGATGTGTAAATGTTTTTTCATTCTGGAGGGCGCTTTGAATTCGGAATATTATTTAGCCCTTGAGCGTCGCCCGGTGGGACACCATTTGGTCCACCGAATTTGGAGGCTTTATCTGTCAAAGACGTCATGTGCCGATGGGGCTCCGAATCCGGAGACTTTTTCGGCCCAAAGGCGTCGTGCGCCGAGGGGGCTCCGAATCCGGAGACTAGCCAATCGTGATATCCATGAAGGGCGCTCCGAATCCGGAGGCTTTTTCGACCCAAAGACGTCATACGCCGAGGGGGCTCCGAATCCGGAGACTTTTTGGCCAATCGTGATGTCCACGAAGGGCGCTCCAAATTCGGAAGCTTTTTCGACCCAAAGACGTCATGCACCGAGAGGGCTCCGAATCCAGAGACTTTTTGGCCAATCGTGATATCCACGAAGGGCGCTCCGAATCCGGAGGCTTTTTCGGCCCAAAGGCTTCATGCGCCGAGAGGGCTCCGAATCTAGAGACTTTTTGGCCAATCGTGATATCCACGAAGGGCGCTCCGAATCCGGAGGCTTTTTCGGCCCAAAGGCTTCATGCGCCGAGGGGGCTCCGAATCTGGAGACTTTTTTTGTCGGAGCACTCTTTAACTAGATTTCGCAGTGGGTGGGATTATGTAACAACCCTCATACTGTTTACTGATTAATGACTGACCGATTACCGATAATCACCGAGTACTGTTAAACGGAACTGATAATGACTGATAACTGACTGATAATTGAACTGATTAAAGTACTGAACTGACTGACCGAACTTTAAACTGAGTTAAATGTATGCATTTGATTGAATTGCATTCTATCTGTTTGACTGTATGATTATCTGTTCATGCTTATATGTTTAAACTATTAATTGAAGGCCTTATCGGCGGCCGAACCGGAAATGGGTTAGTGTATTATGATCGTCATATTTAATATGATTTTATGGTATAATTACCTGAAAACTGATTAGGTATGATTAAATTAGATTAAAATGAGTTAATTGCAAAGTTTGCCGTAATTACCTAAATGCCACTTAAGTGGCCCACTACTTGGCTCATCTCATTACACTCATACGTACACATTTCATCAGCTCATTCTTGAGCACAGCACCGACTAGAGAGAGAGAAATAGAGAGTGAGAGGGAATTGAGTTGAGTTTGAGTTCATTGGTGGAATTGCTTGGTAATTGAAGTGTAGATTGCTAATTTGAGCCTCTAGCCTTGCATTGGAGACCTAAGGTAGAGTGATTACTCTCTTGTTTGTGTATTTGAGCTTGATTCTTGCATGATTCATGCTTCATTGTAGAACTAAGTCATGTTTTGGTTCATGGTGGTTGAATTGAAGCTCAATCTTTGCATGCATGTTAGTTTCGTTGAAGTTTTGAGGTTGTAGTTCATAATGCCTCACATGCATGTCCATCTTTTGGTCATACTCCATGAGTTCATCCTATCTTTGAAGGTTTGAGCTCTTTTGAAACAGCATTGAAGCTCTGAAAATGATCTATGATCATGCATGTCATGTTTGAAGATTGTTCTTGAAAATGATTTGAAATTGGGTTTGAATTAAACACCCTTGGGCTTTGATTTCTTAAAAATTGAGCTTTGAAACATGATATTCTATGTGTTTATAAATGTTTTCCAGAAAATGGGCCCAAGAGGATTGGTTTTGATGCTTTTGAGCTTGGTTTTGGACCTGGAGCTCGAATCTGGGATTTCCAGATTTCAGTCGTCCGCTCGAGCGGGGGAAGTGCCGCTCGAGCGGGAAAATCGAGCTTCCAGCATCTTGCACTGTTTTACAGTCCGCTCGAGCGGAGTATTGGGCGCTCGAGCGGAGTCATGTCTCAAGCTCGAGCGGGCGTCGAGCGGGGATTTCACCCATCCAGTACTTTTACAGTACGCTCGAGCGGGAAAGTTTGCGCTCGAGCGTGTACCTTTGTTTGCCTGTACGCTCGAGCGGGGAAACCTGAGCTCGAGCGGGACTCTGTTTTTCTGAAAATCCTGAAAATGCTTTTAAATGTGCATTTTTGCATCCTCATCCCATCCTAGGCATTCTTAGGCCTAGTTTAAGGCATTTGGATGAGGATATCGTTGTAGAACACACCAAGGCAAATTAGGGATTAAGTTATGATATTGCCCAACTGTGTAACTTAGTGTGTGTTCAACCTGTGAACTGTGTAGGGTTGGCGACTGGGGGACACGCTCTAGCATACTGTAGCCCAAACTCTGTGAGTAACGATTGTGTAAAGATATGTTCACAAATGATTATCTTTTGAATACTGAACTGAACTGTTTACTGAATTGGTATTATTTACTGAATGAATGTATGTCCTTTATTTCTGAACTGTACTGTGGCATCCTTAGTACTTACTGTTTACTGTTACTGTTACTGCGACAGAATTCTCTGTCGGTTCCCTCGTGGAACCACTACTGTTTACTGACTGATGGCCATCATTACTGTTCGGTCTTTCAAGACCTACTGTTACTGTTATGCTAATGGATGTACCACATATGACTGTTTACTGTACTGAACAACTGAAATACTGGTTGAATTGAACTGTTTTCATTACTGTAAGGACATTCATTCTAAACCCCTTTACGCATTATGTTATTCACTGGGCTTTAGCTCACTGCTCATATATATATGTAGGTGTACAGGCACCAGATCGGAGCTAGGAGCGTTAGGGTAACTCCAGTTTTGTCAAGCCAGCCTTTGTGCCTCACTGCGAGGTTCCGAGTTGCCATGCTATGGCTTGGGGGTTTTTGTTTGTTTTTCCCCCGCCTGTCTCCATACTGTCTGACTGTTCTGTATAGACTGACTGTTACCGTACCGTTATCAAGGGATTAGGTCCCTGTACTGCGTGATTGTAAATTTTGTATAGACCGTACTGTTTTGTACAGACGGAATGTTTTCTGTACTGTTTATGTATGAATGCATGAAAAATCTTTTTGGCATACAGACTGTCACAGCTCATTGGACATTGTTTAATTACTGTATTGGCTTCCGCCAGGCCCTGTACTCTGTTTCACTGTATTACTGTTAAGCAGGCCTTCGGTAATCTCGGATTACTGGCCGGTTACGGTACTAAACCCATAGGGCCGGGTTTGGGTCGTGACAGAGTGGTATCAGAGCGATACTTACCACGAGTTATACCGCACACACGTGTCCAAATGAGCTATAGGGTGTCCTAGAAAAGTCATTAGGGCATCTCATGAGCATGATAAGTGTGTGGTTATGTTATGACTGAATATCTGCTAATGTGGTAAACTGGTAAACAAATGACTGCTTATGTTTAAAACTGTTATGACTGCTTATAGTGAAATGGACAATGCAAATGAACCTGAGTCCTCATCTACTGAGGCAAGAATGGAAAGAATGGAAAGAATGATAGAACTGATAACTGCTAGACTTGAGCAACAACAGAACCAACCGCCCCCACCTCCTCCTCCTCCGGTTCAGCCGGAACCTAACGTGAATGCGAATGATGGGGATATTATTGCTCTGACCCAGAAGTTCAGCAAAATGAAACCGCCATCCTTTCAGGGAGGTCTTGAACCGTTAAAAGCTGAAGCTTGGGTTCTGGAAACAGAGAAACTATTTGAAGTGTTTCCGTGCTCAGAAGCGAATAAGGTATTGTTAGCTACCTTCACCCTCCAAGAGGAAGCTAGAAGGTGGTGGATGTTGATCCGCGATGTAAATGCTGTTATGACTTGGGCTCAGTTCAAGGAGTCATTCTTTGAAAAGTATTTCCCTCAGTGTGTTAGGGATAGGAAAGTGACTGAATTTGAACAACTGAAACAGGGCGCCACGTCGGTTGCCGAATATGAAACAAAATTTACTGAACTTGCCCGTTATGCACCGCACATGGTGGATACTGAGTATAAGAAGGCCAGGAAATTTGAGGGTGGCCTTAATGTGGCAATACTTGACCGGATAAATGTTTTGAAATTACCGACTTTTGTGGGTGTTCTCGACCGGGCACTGATGGCCGAGTCGAACATTGCAGCGGTAAAGCAATCTGAAACACCAACAACTGAATGGCATGGTAAAAGGCAGGGTTTCAAATTCAAGAAAGGCAAGCACAACCCAGCCAACAAGAAACAGAATACGGGGTCGACAACTAGCCCCAGTCAAGGGAGTGGATTCATTCCACCCTGTCCTGAGTGTGGCAAGAAGCACAAGGGGGTCTGCTACAGAATATCTGGAGCCTGTTACAGGTGTGGCAAGGTGGGCCACATGGTTAAAGACTGCCCCTCTGCTCCACAAGCCGGTAGTAAAGCTGCACCAAGCGCGACAGCATCAACTGTAGCACCAAAGCCTAACCCTAAAGCTACCGGGAAAGAGCCTATGAGGCAAGGCCGAGTGTTCGCACTAGTACCGGGAGATGTGCAGAATACCGAGACCGTTGTGTCAGGTATTCTCTCTATCTGTACTCAAAATGCATATGTACTGATTGATTCGGGGTCTACGCATTCTTATGTATCATATGCTTTTTCACGGAAATTGAATAGACCCTTAGAACCCATGAACTATCTGCTAGCCGTATCATCACCCGTAGGGGGATCCATGACATGTGCTTATATGTACCCCGCATGTGAAATTATTGTTGGGGATATGCATCTGTTTATTGATTTACTGCCATTGAACATTGATCATTTTGATGTAATACTGGGGATGGATTGGTTACAAAAATATCATGCCACTATTGATTGTGTGACCAAGCAAGTTGTTTTCCGTCCACCTGGTTTGCCTGAATGTGTGTTTAATGGGAGTGGAGTAGTACCTCCTCCGTATTTGATTTCGTCAGTGAAAGCTGTTAAATTAATTAGGAAGGGGTGTAAAGGATATCTGTGTTCTGTACTGACTGTGCCTACTGATGATAGTGTTAAAACTGATGTGAATTGCATTCCTATAGTCAGAGAATTTCCAGATGTTTTTCCAGATAATCTTCCAGGAGATTTGACTGACAGGGAGATTGAATTTACCGTTGATGTGATTCCCGGAACACAACCAGTTTCTAAAGCTCCTTACCGAATGGCTCCAACTGAACTGAAAGAACTGAAAGTGCAATTGCAAGAACTGTTAGACAAAAAGTTCATCAGACCTAGCACTTCGCCATGGGGTGCTCCTGTTTTGTTTGTTAAAAAGAAAGATGGCTCACTGAGACTGTGTATAGACTACCGTGAACTGAATAAGGTAACTGTAAAGAATAAATACCCATTACCGCGTATTGATGACCTGTTTGATCAGTTACAGGGTGCTAAAGTATTTTCCAAGATTGATCTCAGATCCGGATACCATCAGTTGAAGGTTAAACCGGAAGACATTGATAAAACTGCTTTTAGAACAAGGTATGGACATTATGAATTTCTAGTTATGCCTTTTGGAGTCACGAACGCACCAGCTGCTTTTATGGACCTCATGAACAGAATTTTTAAACCATACCTTGATGACTTTATTGTTGTATTTATCGATGACATATTGATTTACTCCAAAAGTATAGAACAGCATGAACATCATCTGAGACTTGCCCTGCAAACCTTAAGAGAACAGAAACTGTATGCTAAACTGTCTAAATGTGAATTTTGGCTCGACCATGTTATGTTTTTGGGGCATGTTGTTAGCAAAAACGGAATTTCTGTTGATCCGCAGAAAATTGAAGCTGTAGTGAACTGGCCTAGACCAACAAATGTGACTGAAGTCCGAAGCTTTTTGGGATTGGCTGGATATTACAGAAGATTTGTCAAAGATTTCTCCAAAATTGCCCTACCATTGACTCAGTTAACTCAGAAGGGGACATCATTTGACTGGACTGACCAAAGAGAATCTGCGTTCCAGGAGTTGAAAACTCGGCTTGTGACTGCACCAGTTTTGACCTTACCTTCAGGTACGGATGGTTATACTGTATTTAGTGATGCTTCTCATAAGGGTCTGGGGTGTGTGTTAATGCAGAATGGGAGAGTTATTGCTTATGCTTCCCGACAACTGAGACCACATGAAAAGAACTACCCGACCCATGACCTGGAACTAGCTGCAGTGGTGTTTGCACTGAAAATTTGGCGTCACTATCTGTATGGGGTGACATGTGAAGTGTACACCGACCACAAGAGTTTAAAGTATTTCTTCACACAGAAAGAACTGAACATGAGACAGCGGAGATGGCTAGAACTGATTAAAGACTATGACCTACAGATATTGTACCATCCGGGAAAGGCCAATTGTCACGACCCAAACCCGGCCCTATGGGTTTAGCACCGTAACCGGCTAGTAATTCGAGATTACCGAAGGCCTACAGGACAGTAGTACAGTAAAACAGAGTACAGGGCCTGGCGGAAGCCAATACAGTAATTAAACAATGTCCAATGAGCTGTGACAGTCTGTATGCCAAAAAGATTTTCCATGCATTCATACATAAACAGTACAGAACAGTATGTACAATACTTACATCCATTCAAACTAGGGACTCAACCCTAGATAACAGTACAGAAAACATTCCGTCTATACAGAACAGTTAGACAGTATGAAGACAGGCGGGGGAAAAACAAACAAAACACCCCCAAGCCATAGCATGGCAACTCGGAACCTCGCAGTGAGGCACAAAGGCTGGCTTGACAAAACTGGAGTTACCCTGACGCTCCTAGCTCCGATCTGGTGCCTGTACACCTACATATATATATGAGCAGTGAGCTAAAGCCCAGTGAATAACATAATGCGTAAAGGGGTTTAGAATGAATGTCCTTACAGTAATGAAAACAGTTCAATTCAATCAGTATTTCAGTTGTTCAGTACAATAAACAGTCATATGTGGTACATCCATTAGCATAACAGTAACAGTAGGTCTTAAAAGACCGAACAGTAATGATGGCCATCAGTCAGTAAACAGTAGTGGTTCCACGAGGGAACCGACAGAGAATTCTGTCGCAGTAACAGTAACAGTAAACAGTAGGTACTAAGGATGCCACAGTACAGTTCAGAAATAAAGGACATACATTCATTCAGTAAATAATACCAGTTCAGTAAACAGTTCAGTTCAGTATTCAAAAGATAATCAGTTGAACATATCTTTACACAATTGTTACTCACAGAGTTTGGGCTACAGTATGCTAGAGCGTGTCTCTCCAGTCGCCAACCCTACACAGTTAACAGATTGAACACACTAAGCTACACAGTTGGGAAAAAAAACATAACTTAATCTCTAATTTGCCTTGGTGTGTTCTACATCGATATCCTCATCAAGATGTCTTAAACTAGGCCTAAGAATGCCTAGGATGGGATGAGGATGCAAGAATACACTTAGAAAACATTTTCAGAAATTTCAGTGAAACAGGGTCCCGCTCGAGCGCAGGTTTACCCGCTCGAGCGTACAGGCAAACAAAGGTACACGCTCGAGCGTAAACTTTCCCGCTCGAGCGTACTGTAAAAGTACTGGATGGGTGAAATCCCCGCTCGACGCTTGCTCGAGCTTGAGACATGACTCCGCTCGAGCGCCCAATCCTCCGCTCGAGCGGACTGTAAAACAGTGCAAGATGCTGGAAGCTCGATTTTCCCGCTCGAGCGGCACTTCCCCCGCTCGAGCGGACGACTGAAATCTGGAAATCCCAGATTCGATCTCCAGGTCTAAAACCAAGCTCAAAAGCATCAAAACCGGTCCTCTTGGGCCCATTTTCTGGAAAACATAACTAAATTCAATGTATAACAAGTTTCAAAGCTCAATTTAAGAAATCAAAGCCCAAGGGTGTTTAATTCAAACCCAATTTCAAATCATTTTCAAGAACAATCTCCAAACATGACATGCATGATCATAGATCATTTTCAGAGCTTCAATGCTGTTTCAAAAGAGCTCAAACCTTCAAAGATAGGATGAATTCATGGAGTATGACCAAAAGATGGACATGCATGTGAGGTATGATGAACCACAACCTCAAAACTTCAATATATGTACATGCATGCAAAGATTGAGCTTCAATTCAACCACCATGAACCAAAACATGACTTAGTTCTACAATGAAGCATGAATCATGCAAGAATCAAGCTCAAATACACAAACAAGAGAGTAATCACTCTACCTTAGGTCTCCAATGCAAGGCTAGAGGCTCAAATTAGCAATCTACACTTCAATTACCAAGCAATTCCACCAATGAACTCAAACTCAACTCAATTCCCTCTCACTCTCTATTTCTCTCTCTCTAGTCGGTGCTGTGCTCAAGAATGAGCTGATGAAATGTGTATGTATGAGTGTAATGAGATGAGCCAAGTAGTGGGCCACTTAAGTGGCATTTAGGTAATTACGGCAAACTTTGCAATTAACTCATTTTAATCTAATTTAATCATACCTAATCAGTTTTCAGGTAATTATACCATAAAATCATATTAAATATGACGATCATAATACACTAACCCATTTCCGGTTCGGCCGCCGACAAGGCCTTCAATTAATAGTTTAAACATATAAGCATGAACAGATAATCATACAGCCAAACAGATAGAATGCAATTCAATCAAATGCATACATTTAACTCAGTTTAAAGTTCGGTCAGTCAGTTCAGTACTTTAATCAGTTCAATTATCAGTCAGTTATCAGTCATTATCAGTTCCGTTTAGCAGTAATCAGTAATCAATCAGTCATTAATCAGTAAACAGTATGAGGGTTGTTACAGTCTCCCCTCCTTATAAAGAGTTTAGTCCTCTAAACTCGAGTTACCTTCATTCTGGAAGAAAACAGGATTCAGTGGAAACAGTTCAGGATATCGTTTGGCCATGTCATCTTCCCTTTCCCAAGTGGCATACATACCACCATGGTTCTGCCAGTCAACTTTCACTAGCGGGATCTCTTTGTTCCTCAGTTTCTTGATTCGTCGGTTTACAATCTGTATAGGCCGTTCCTCGTAAGTGTAGTCATCACTCAACACTATCCGAGTAGGCTCAATCACATGGAAGGGATCCCGGAGGTAGTCTCTCAACATAGAAATGTGGAAGACGTTATGCATATGCTCCATTTCAGGAGGAAGCGCAACTTGATACGCCACCGGATTGATTTTCTCAATGATCTCATATGGTCCGACGTATCTCGGTGCTAACTTGCCTTTGACTCCAAAACGAGTCTGGCCTTTCATTGGTGTCACTTTCACAAAAACGTGATCACCCACTTCATACTCTCTGTCTCGTCTTCTGACATCTGCATAACTTTTCTGTCTACTCTGTGCAGTTTTCAGTCTTTGCTGTATCAGTTTCACTTTTTCAGTTGTTTCATACACCATCTCGGGCCCAAGCAAAGGCCCATCTCCAACTTCTGCCCAGCAAATTGGAGATCTACATTTTCTGCCATACAATGCCTCAAAAGGTGCCATACCTATACTCGAATGGTAGCTGTTGTTGTAGGCGAATTCAGCTAAGGGCAAATGGCTTTCCCAGTCTCCCTGAAAATCAAGGACACACATTCTCAGTAGATCCTCCAGAGTTTGGATGGTCCTTTCTGTTTGGCCATCTGTCTGAGGATGATAGGCACTACTCAGTCTCAGTTCAGTACCCAGTGCAGTTTGTAGGCTTTGCCAAAACCTCGATGTAAACTTCGAATCCCTGTCAGAAACAATAGACACAGGCACTCCATGCAGTCTTACAATTTCATCAATATAGATAACAGCCAATTTGTCCGCATTATAGATTGTCTTGACAGGTAAGAAGTGAGCAGATTTGGTTAGTCTATCAACAATAACCCAAATTGAATCCATACCTTTTCTGGAGCGAGGTAATCCAACGACAAAATCCATCGTGATATGCTCCCATTTCCACTCTGGTATGGGTAGAGGTTGCAATAATCCGGCAGGTCGCTGATGTTCAGCTTTGACCTGTTGGCAATGAAGACATTTGGATACAAAATCAGCAATTTCTTTCTTCATTCCCGGCCACCAGAAATTCTGTTTCAGATCTTGGTACATTTTCGTATTCCCCGGATGGATAGACAATTTCGAATTGTGGCCTTCTTGCAGAACTCTTCTTTTCAGTTCAGTATCATTTGGTACACACAGTCTTTCTTGAAATTTCAGTACATTATTCTCAAATTTGAATCCCGGTCTCGGTTTAGATTCTCTTTCTTCGATGATCTTCTTCAAGAAATCATCCAGTTGTTGTTTCTCTTTAATCTCTTCAATCAGTGCCGGTTGAGCAGAAATAGCAGCTAAGGTTCCACCTTGTTCTCGTAAAACAATTTCGATTTCAGATTTTTCAAGGTCACAAAGCAACTCTTTCTGTCCTGTAAGCAAACAGGCTAAGTTTCCAATCAATTTCCGGCTCAATGCATCGGCAACGGTATTGGCTTTTCCTGGGTGGTACAAGATCTGTAGGTCGTAATCCTTTATCAGTTCTAGCCATCTCCGCTGTCTCATATTCAGTTCTTTCTGTGTGAAGAAATACTTCAAGCTCTTGTGGTCGGTATATACTTCACATGTTACCCCGTACAGGTAGTGACGCCAAATTTTCAGTGCAAATACTACTGCAGCAAGTTCCAGATCATGGGTCGGGTAATTCTTTTCATGTGGTCTCAGTTGTCGGGAAGCATAAGCTATAACCTTCCCATTCTGCATTAAAACACATCCCAAACCCTTATGAGAAGCATCACTAAATACAGTATAACCATCCGTACCTGAGGGTAAAGTCAAAACTGGTGCAGTCACAAGTCGAGTTTTCAACTCCTGGAAAGCAGATTCTCTTTGGTCGGTCCAGTCAAATGATGTCCCCTTTTGAGTTAACTGAGTCAATGGTAGGGCGATTTTGGAGAAATCTTTGACAAATCTTCTGTAATATCCAGCCAATCCCAAAAAGCTTCGGACTTCAGTCACATTTGTTGGTCTAGGCCAGTTCACCACAGCTTCAATTTTCTGCGGATCAACAGAAATCCCGTCTTTGCTAACAACATGCCCCAGAAACATAACATGGTCAAGCCAAAATTCACATTTAGACAGTTTAGCATACAGTTTCTGTTCTCTTAAGGTTTGTAGGGCAAGTCTCAGATGATGTTCATGTTCTTCTATACTCTTGGAGTAAATCAATATGTCATCAATAAATACAACAATAAAGTCATCAAGGTATGGTTTAAAAATTCTGTTCATGAGGTCCATAAAAGCAGCTGGTGCATTCGTGACTCCAAAAGGCATAACCAAAAATTCGTAGTGTCCATACCTCGTTCTAAAAGCAGTTTTATCAATGTCTTCTGGTTTAACCTTCAATTGATGATATCCGGATCTAAGATCAATCTTGGAGAATACTTTAGCACCCTGTAACTGATCAAACAGGTCATCAATACGCGGTAATGGGTATTTATTCTTTACAGTTACCTTGTTCAATTCACGGTAGTCAATGCACAGTCTCAGTGAGCCATCTTTCTTCTTTACAAACAAAACAGGCGCACCCCATGGCGAAGTGCTGGGCCTGATAAACTTCTTATCCAGCAGTTCCTGCAGTTGCACTTTCAATTCTTTCAGTTCAGTTGGGGCCATTCGGTACGGAGCTTTAGAAACTGGTTGTGTTCCGGGAATCACATCAACGGTAAATTCAATCTCCCTGTCAGTCAAATCTCCTGGAAGATTATCTGGAAAAACATCTGGAAATTCTCTGACTATAGGAATGCAATTCACATCAGTTTTAACACTATCATTAGTAGACACAGTCAGTACAGAACACAGATATCCTTTACACCCCTTTCTAATTAATTTAACAGCTTTCACTGACGAAATCAAATACGGAGGAGGTACTACTCCACTCCCATTAAACACAAATTCAGGCAAACCAGGTGGACGGAAAACAACTTGCTTGGTCACACAGTCAATAGTGGCACGATATTTTTGTAACCAATCCATCCCCAATATTACGTCAAAATGATCAATGTTCAATGGCAGTAAATCAATAAACAGATGCATATCCCCAACAATAATTTCACATGCGGGGTACATATAAGCACATGTCATGGATCCCCCTACGGGTGATGATACGGCTAGCAGATAGTTCATAGGTTCTAAGGGTCTATTCAATTTCCGTGAAAAAGCATGTGATACATAAGAATGTGTAGACCCCGAATCAATCAATACATATGCATTTTGCGTACAGATAGAAAGGATACCTGACACAACGGTCTCGGTATTCTGCACATCTCCCGGTACTAGTGCGAACACTCGGCCTTGCCTCACAGGCTCTTTCCCGGTAGCTCTAGGGTTAGGCTTTGGTGCTACAGTTGATGCTGCCGCGCTTGGTGCAGCTTTACTACTGGCTTGTGGAGCAGAGGGGCAGTCTTTAACCATGTGGCCCACCTTGCCACACCTGTAACAGGCTCCAGATATTCTGTAGCAGACCCCCTTGTGCTTCTTGCCACACTCAGGACAGGGTGGAATGAATCCACTCCCTTGACTGGGGCTAGTTGTCGACCCCGTATTCTGTTTCTTGTTGGCTGGGTTGTGCTTGCCTTTCTTGAATTTGAAACCCTGCCTTTTTCCATGCCATTCAGTTGTTGGTGTTTCAGATTGTTTCACTGCTGCAATGTTCGACTCGGCCATCAATGCCCGGTCGAGAACACCCACAAAAGTCGGTAATTTCAAAACATTTATCCGGTCAAGTATTGCCACATTAAGGCCACCCTCAAATTTCCTGGCCTTCTTATACTCAGTATCCACCATGTGCGGTGCATAACGGGCAAGTTCAGTAAATTTTGTTTCATATTCGGCAACCGACGTGGCGCCCTGTTTCAGCTGTTCAAATTCAGTCACTTTTCTATCCCTGACACACTGAGGGAAGTACTTTTCAAAGAAGGACTCCTTGAACTGAGCCCAAGTCATAATAGTGCTTGTATCACGGATTAACATCCACCACCTTCTGGCCTCTTCTTGTAGGGTGAAGGTAGCTAACAATACCTTGTTCGCTTCTGAACACGGAAACACTTCAAATAGTTTCTCTGTTTCCAGAACCCAAGCTTCAGCTTTTAACGGTTCAAGGCCTCCCTGAAAGGATGGCGGTTTCATTTTGCTGAACTTCTGGGTCAGAGCAATAATATCCCCATCATTCACATTAACATTAGGCTCCGGCTGTACCGGAGGAGGAGGAGGTGGGGGCGGTTGGTTCTGTTGTTGTTCAAGTCTAGCAGTTATCAGTTCTATCATTCTTTCCATTCTTTCCATTCTTGCCTCGGTAGACGAGGATTCAGGTTCATTTGCATTGTCCATTTCACTATAAGCAGTTATAACAGTTTTAAACATAAGCAGTCATTTGTTTAACAGTTTAACACATTAGCATGTATTCGGTCATAGCATAACCACACTTGTCATGCTCATGAGATGCCCTAATGACTTTTCTAGGACACCCTATAGCTCATTTGGACACGTGTGTGCGGTATAACTCGTGGTAAGTATCGCTCTGATACCACTCTGTCACGACCCAAACCCGGCCCTATGGGTTTAGCACCGTAACCGGCCAGTAATCCGAGATTACCGAAGGCCTACAGGACAGTAGTACAGTAAAACAGAGTACAGGGCCTGGCGGAAGCCAATACAGTAATTAAACAATGTCCAATGAGCTGTGACAGTCTGTATGCCAAAAAGATTTTCCATGCATTCATACATAAACAGTACAGAACAGTATGTACAATACTTACATCCATTCAAACTAGGGACTCAACCCTAGATAACAGTACAGAAAACATTCCGTCTATACAGAACAGTTAGACAGTATGAAGACAGGCGGGGGAAAAACAAACAAAACACCCCCAAGCCATAGCATGGCAACTCGGAACCTCGCAGTGAGGCACAAAGGCTGGCTTGACAAAACTGGAGTTACCCTGACGCTCCTAGCTCCGATCTGGTGCCTGTACACCTACATATATATATGAGCAGTGAGCTAAAGCCCAGTGAATAACATAATGCGTAAAGGGGTTTAGAATGAATGTCCTTACAGTAATGAAAACAGTTCAATTCAATCAGTATTTCAGTTGTTCAGTACAATAAACAGTCATATGTGGTACATCCATTAGCATAACAGTAACAGTAGGTCTTAAAAGACCGAACAGTAATGATGGCCATCAGTCAGTAAACAGTAGTGGTTCCACGAGGGAACCGACAGAGAATTCTGTCGCAGTAACAGTAACAGTAAACAGTAGGTACTAAGGATGCCACAGTACAGTTCAGAAATAAAGGACATACATTCATTCAGTAAATAATACCAGTTCAGTAAACAGTTCAGTTCAGTATTCAAAAGATAATCAGTTGAACATATCTTTACACAATTGTTACTCACAGAGTTTGGGCTACAGTATGCTAGAGCGTGTCTCTCCAGTCGCCAACCCTACACAGTTAACAGATTGAACACACTAAGCTACACAGTTGGGAAAAAAAACATAACTTAATCTCTAATTTGCCTTGGTGTGTTCTACATCGATATCCTCATCAAGATGTCTTAAACTAGGCCTAAGAATGCCTAGGATGGGATGAGGATGCAAGAATACACTTAGAAAACATTTTCAGAAATTTCAGTGAAACAGGGTCCCGCTCGAGCGCAGGTTTACCCGCTCGAGCGTACAGGCAAACAAAGGTACACGCTCGAGCGTAAACTTTCCCGCTCGAGCGTACTGTAAAAGTACTGGATGGGTGAAATCCCCGCTCGACGCTTGCTCGAGCTTGAGACATGACTCCGCTCGAGCGCCCAATCCTCCGCTCGAGCGGACTGTAAAACAGTGCAAGATGCTGGAAGCTCGATTTTCCCGCTCGAGCGGCACTTCCCCCGCTCGAGCGGACGACTGAAATCTGGAAATCCCAGATTCGATCTCCAGGTCTAAAACCAAGCTCAAAAGCATCAAAACCGGTCCTCTTGGGCCCATTTTCTGGAAAACATAACTAAATTCAATGTATAACAAGTTTCAAAGCTCAATTTAAGAAATCAAAGCCCAAGGGTGTTTAATTCAAACCCAATTTCAAATCATTTTCAAGAACAATCTCCAAACATGACATGCATGATCATAGATCATTTTCAGAGCTTCAATGCTGTTTCAAAAGAGCTCAAACCTTCAAAGATAGGATGAATTCATGGAGTATGACCAAAAGATGGACATGCATGTGAGGTATGATGAACCACAACCTCAAAACTTCAATATATGTACATGCATGCAAAGATTGAGCTTCAATTCAACCACCATGAACCAAAACATGACTTAGTTCTACAATGAAGCATGAATCATGCAAGAATCAAGCTCAAATACACAAACAAGAGAGTAATCACTCTACCTTAGGTCTCCAATGCAAGGCTAGAGGCTCAAATTAGCAATCTACACTTCAATTACCAAGCAATTCCACCAATGAACTCAAACTCAACTCAATTCCCTCTCACTCTCTATTTCTCTCTCTCTAGTCGGTGCTGTGCTCAAGAATGAGCTGATGAAATGTGTATGTATGAGTGTAATGAGATGAGCCAAGTAGTGGGCCACTTAAGTGGCATTTAGGTAATTACGGCAAACTTTGCAATTAACTCATTTTAATCTAATTTAATCATACCTAATCAGTTTTCAGGTAATTATACCATAAAATCATATTAAATATGACGATCATAATACACTAACCCATTTCCGGTTCGGCCGCCGACAAGGCCTTCAATTAATAGTTTAAACATATAAGCATGAACAGATAATCATACAGCCAAACAGATAGAATGCAATTCAATCAAATGCATACATTTAACTCAGTTTAAAGTTCGGTCAGTCAGTTCAGTACTTTAATCAGTTCAATTATCAGTCAGTTATCAGTCATTATCAGTTCCGTTTAGCAGTAATCGGTAATCAATCAGTCATTAATCAGTAAACAGTATGAGGGTTGTTACACCAATACCGTTGCCGATGCATTGAGCCGGAAGTCGATTGGAAACTTAGCTTGTTTGCTTACAGGACAGAAAGAGTTGCTTTGTGACCTTGAAAAATCTGAGATTGAAATTGTTTTGAGAGAACAAGGTGGAATCTTGGCTGCTATTTCTGCTCAACCAGCACTGGTTGAAGAGATTAAAGAGAAACAGCAACTGGATGATTTCTTGAAGAAGATCATCGAAGAAAGAGAATCTAAACCGAGACCGGGATTCAAATTCGAGAATAATGTACTGAAATTTCAAGAAAGACTGTGTGTACCAAATGATACTGAACTGAAAAGAAGAGTTTTGCAAGAAGGCCACAATTCGAAATTGTCTATCCATCCGGGGAATACGAAAATGTACCAAGATCTGAAACAGAATTTCTGGTGGCCGGGAATGAAGAAAGAAATTGCTGATTTTGTATCCAAATGTCTTTATTGCCAACAGGTCAAAGCTGAACATCAACGACCTGCCGGACTATTGCAACCCCTACCCATACCAGAGTGGAAATGGGAGCATATCACGATGGATTTTATCGTTGGATTGCCTCGCTCCAGAAAAGGTATGGATTCCATTTGGGTTATTGTCGATAGACTAACCAAATCTGCTCACTTCTTACCTGTCAAGACAATCTATAATGCGGACAAATTGGCTGTCATCTATATTGATGAAATTGTAAGACTGCATGGAGTGCCTGTGTCTATTGTTTCTGACAGGGATTCGAAGTTTACATCGAGGTTTTGGCAAAGTCTACAGACTGCATTGGGTACCGAATTGAGGCTGAGTAGCGCCTATCATCCTCAGACAGATGGCCAATCAGAAAGGACCATCCAAACTCTGGAGGATTTACTGAGAATGTGTGTCCTTGATCTTCAGGGAGACTGGGAAAGTCATCTGCCATTAGTTGAATTCGCCTACAACAACAGCTACCATTCGAGTATAGGTATGGCGCCTTTTGAGGCATTGTATGGCAGAAAATGTAGATCTCCAATTTGCTGGGCAGAAGTTGGAGATGGGCCTTTGCTTGGGCCCGAGATGGTGTATGAAACAACTGAAAAAGTGAAACTGATACAGCAAAGACTGAAAACTGCACAGAGTAGACAGAAAAGTTATGCAGATGTCAGAAGACGAGACAGAGAGTATGAAGTGGGTGATCACGTTTTTGTGAAAGTGACACCAATGAAAGGCCAGACTCGTTTTGGAGTCAAAGGCAAGTTAGCACCGAGATACGTCGGACCATATGAGATCATTGAGAAAATCAATCCGGTGGCGTATCAAGTTGCGCTTCCTCCTGAAATGGAGCATATGCATAACGTCTTCCACATTTCTATGTTGAGAGACTACCTCCGGGATCCCTTCCATGTGATTGAGCCTACTCGGATAGTGTTGAGTGATGACTACACTTACGAGGAACGGCCTATACAGATTGTAAACCGACGGATCAAGAAACTGAGGAACAAAGAGATCCCGCTGGTGAAAGTTGACTGGCAAAACCATGGTGGTATGTATGCCACTTGGGAAAGGGAAGATGACATGGCCAAACGATATCCTGAACTGTTTCCACTGAATCCTGTTTTCTTCCAGAATGAAGGTAACTCGAGTTTAGAGGACTAAACTCTTTATAAGGAGGGGAGACTGTAACAACCCTCATACTGTTTACTGATTAATGACTGACCGATTACCGATAATCACCGAGTACTGTTAAACGGAACTGATAATGACTGATAACTGACTGATAATTGAACTGATTAAAGTACTGAACTGACTGACCGAACTTTAAACTGAGTTAAATGTATGCATTTGATTGAATTGCATTCTATCTGTTTGACTGTATGATTATCTGTTCATGCTTATATGTTTAAACTATTAATTGAAGGCCTTATCGGCGGCCGAACCGGAAATGGGTTAGTGTATTATGATCGTCATATTTAATATGATTTTATGGTATAATTACCTGAAAACTGATTAGGTATGATTAAATTAGATTAAAATGAGTTAATTGCAAAGTTTGCCGTAATTACCTAAATGCCACTTAAGTGGCCCACTACTTGGCTCATCTCATTACACTCATACGTACACATTTCATCAGCTCATTCTTGAGCACAACACCGACTAGAGAGAGAGAAATAGAGAGTGAGAGGGAATTGAGTTGAGTTTGAGTTCATTGGTGGAATTGCTTGGTAATTGAAGTGTAGATTGCTAATTTGAGCCTCTAGCCTTGCATTGGAGACCTAAGGTAGAGTGATTACTCTCTTGTTTGTGTATTTGAGCTTGATTCTTGCATGATTCATGCTTCATTGTAGAACTAAGTCATGTTTTGGTTCATGGTGGTTGAATTGAAGCTCAATCTTTGCATGCATGTTAGTTTCGTTGAAGTTTTGAGGTTGTAGTTCATAATGCCTCACATGCATGTCCATCTTTTGGTCATACTCCATGAGTTCATCCTATCTTTGAAGGTTTGAGCTCTTTTGAAACAGCATTGAAGCTCTGAAAATGATCTATGATCATGCATGTCATGTTTGAAGATTGTTCTTGAAAATGATTTGAAATTGGGTTTGAATTAAACACCCTTGGGCTTTGATTTCTTAAAAATTGAGCTTTGAAACATGATATTCTATGTGTTTATAAATGTTTTCCAGAAAATGGGCCCAAGAGGATTGGTTTTGATGCTTTTGAGCTTGGTTTTGGACCTGGAGCTCGAATCTGGGATTTCCAGATTTCAGTCGTCCGCTCGAGCGGGGGAAGTGCCGCTCGAGCGGGAAAATCGAGCTTCCAGCATCTTGCACTGTTTTACAGTCCGCTCGAGCGGAGTATTGGGCGCTCGAGCGGAGTCATGTCTCAAGCTCGAGCGGGCGTCGAGCGGGGATTTCACCCATCCAGTACTTTTACAGTACGCTCGAGCGGGAAAGTTTGCGCTCGAGCGTGTACCTTTGTTTGCCTGTACGCTCGAGCGGGGAAACCTGAGCTCGAGCGGGACTCTGTTTTTCTGAAAATCCTGAAAATGCTTTTAAATGTGCATTTTTGCATCCTCATCCCATCCTAGGCATTCTTAGGCCTAGTTTAAGGCATTTGGATGAGGATATCGTTGTAGAACACACCAAGGCAAATTAGGGATTAAGTTATGATATTGCCCAACTGTGTAACTTAGTGTGTGTTCAACCTGTGAACTGTGTAGGGTTGGCGACTGGGGGACACGCTCTAGCATACTGTAGCCCAAACTCTGTGAGTAACGATTGTGTAAAGATATGTTCACAAATGATTATCTTTTGAATACTGAACTGAACTGTTTATTGAACTGGTATTATTTACTGAATGAATGTATGTCCTTTATTTCTGAACTGTACTGTGGCATCCTTAGTACTTACTGTTTACTGTTACTGTTACTGCGACAGAATTCTCTGTCGGTTCCCTCGTGGAACCACTACTGTTTACTGACTGATGGCCATCATTACTGTTCGGTCTTTCAAGACCTACTGTTACTGTTATGCTAATGGATGTACCACATATGACTGTTTACTGTACTGAACAACTGAAATACTGGTTGAATTGAACTGTTTTCATTACTGTAAGGACATTCATTCTAAACCCCTTTACGCATTATGTTATTCACTGGGCTTTAGCTCACTGCTCATATATATATGTAGGTGTACAGGCACCAGATCGGAGCTAGGAGCGTTAGGGTAACTCCAGTTTTGTCAAGCCAGCCTTTGTGCCTCACTGCGAGGTTCCGAGTTGCCATGCTATGGCTTGGGGGTTTTTGTTTGTTTTTCCCCCGCCTGTCTCCATACTGTCTGACTGTTCTGTATAGACTGACTGTTACCGTACCGTTATCAAGGGATTAGGTCCCTGTACTGCGTGATTGTAAATTTTGTATAGACCGTACTGTTTTGTACAGACGGAATGTTTTCTGTACTGTTTATGTATGAATGCATGAAAAATCTTTTTGGCATACAGACTGTCACAGCTCATTGGACATTGTTTAATTACTGTATTGGCTTCCGCCAGGCCCTGTACTCTGTTTCACTGTATTACTGTTAAGCAGGCCTTCGGTAATCTCGGATTACTGGCCGGTTACGGTACTAAACCCATAGGGCCGGGTTTGGGTCGTGACAGATTACAACTTTTTCAACAAGAATCCTTGCATTATAAAAGTGGAATGTGTACATGGCGAATCATTTAGAACTGGAATCATTCCCCACAAGTCGGGTTTAATGACAGAATTTTCGCAAGTGCGTCGAGTTCTAGGGCCGTGGCAGACTCCTTCCTGACATGTTTCTGAGCCGATAGGAATCTATCCGATAATGGTCGCCTCAGTTAGCACCCAATTTTTCATCAACAATCAACAGGTTTCTTGTCATCCGAAAGTACCTTCAGGATCAACTCTCCCGGTGTGTAGCGGCGCAGCTGAACGCGCCGATTATAAGACTTGGCAAACTGCTGCTGGTATCACCTAGGGCTTCCGTGGCTTTTCGCTAGAGAACCGTCCGACATCGTCGAGGCTGTTTCGATTCGGCATTTCAGTGGAGTTGACCTGCGACTCCATTGGTGTCTTTCTAGAAAAGAGATAACATGCTTGTGCGGATTGTTGGGAACCACAGATTTGCTCAATGCCGTGTTCGGTCGGGAAGCGTAGCAGTTGATGATAGGTGCTTGGCACAGCCTGAATAGTATGTAACCAGGTTCGCCCCATGATGAGATTATACGGCGAAGGGATCTTGACGACCAAGAATTCCACATCCGCTGTTTGGGAGCCCGCTTGAACAGGTAGTGTGATTTTCCCCAACGGGTACTCTGGATTTGCGGTGAAGCCGAATAATGGATAAGGAGCCAGAGACATGTTTGATTCGTTGAAGCCGAGTTTGATGAAGGTCTCGTAATACATAACCTCCGAAGTGATCCCCTGGTCTATGAGGACGCGTTTAACGGTAAATCGGTTTATGTGCAGTTCAATAACCAATGGATCAATGTGGGGGAGTGTTATGCTGATAAGGTCGGAATTGTCGAAGATAATACTCAGAGCTTCGTAGGGACGTTTCATTGGTGTGTGTTTGCTTCTAAGGGGCTGACTGAATGGCGTGTACAGTAAGAGGCGTTGGAAGGCTGTATATCATATGAATGACGCCGAGCGGAGGTGAATCCTGCCGAAGGGCAACTGTTTTGACTGCGCTCTTTCGGACATGTTGCTGGAGCCGACCATCTTGCACCAATTCCTCAAGGTGGTCTTTCAAAGCATAGCAACTGTCAGTATCGTGACCGTGATCTTTGTGATATTCACACCGCCTATCCCGCCTTCTCGTGTCAGGTGGTCTCACCATTTTGGACGGCCATTTGAAGAACGAAAGATGTTGGGTTTTGGACATATCCGAGCTGATTGGCTCTGACAGCTATGTATATTTCTTGTTGGCGCGCTTTGTGCGCCTACTATCAACTTGCAGTTGCTCATTTGCTCGGTGTGAGTATTGATCGCTTGATCAGCGAGATTCTCGTCTCTTGTCTCGTTTAGCCCGCTGTCATGGTTCAGGGCTCTAAGGTGGTACGGAACTTATTGGTTGAGCAATTTCAAGAGGGGCCGTTTTGTTGGCCATGTGTTCGGCTTTTACCCGCAAGGCGTCATCTTCCACTTTGCAGTATTCCTCTACTTTCTTCATCAACCCCCAGACTATTTTGGGGGGTCTTCTAGTCAAGGAACTGCGGAGGGCACTATCTGGATATAATCCCATTTTGAAGGCGATGATGGCCATGGAGTCGTTGCAGGCATCATCAACAAGATTAAAGCATTCCCAATATCGTGTCGAATAAGCTCTTAGTGTTTCTCCTGGCAGGATATGGATTGCCCAGAGAGTGTCGGCTTGTTTCGGCTGGATCTCGTTGGTGATGAATCTAGCCCTGAAGGATTTCTGTAATTGGTGGAAGGTTTTGATCGAAGCTGGCTCCAGTTTATAATACCACCTGACGGTCAATGGTCCCAAACTGCTGGGAAATATTCGGTACATGAGGGCCTCGTCGTCTGCATGCAATGTCATGGCTTGCTTGTAATGGCGGATGTGGTCGGTGGGATCCGATTTACCGTCGTACAAGGTGAATGACGGTGCTTTGAATTTCTTGGGTAGCACTACCTTTGCAATTTGTCATATGAAGGGATCGTGCCGGTCTTCTTCATCTAAGCTATTTCATCTGCGTTTATGCCTTATACGTGGACTCTCTTCAGAGGAGCTGGAAGTTTCAGATCGTCCCTTCTTCTTGGGCTCCGGGGATAATGAGTTGGAGTCACTATCAGCGTCTTGTTGTCGGGCTCGAGATCGTCGACCTCCGGCCCTCACAGGTCGTTCCGGATCTTGGCGTACAACTTGTTTGGACTTCGCCACCTCCAAGGCCAAATCCTGACGGAGACGTTCGTTTTTTGCGATCATGTTCTCCAACCTTTGTTCGTTCTGCTTTGTTTGTTCCATGATTGCTTGCATTGCCTCATGTTCTAAAATTGAGGGTGAGGCGAAGTTCAAAGCGCGTCTTACGGGGATAGTCTCCGGTCCAAGCATGTTTGTTGGAGTGAGGTCGTCTCTCTGCGTGGTTTCGTCAGTGACTATCGGAGGATCTTTCGTTACGCCCGCCATGGATGTGTTTGAGTATTCCCACAAATGGCGCCAATTGTGGAGAAGTGGTTTGGAAATATTCTTCTGATCCGGGGGAACGCTCGCGATCCTTTGCTAGCCACCTGAAAAGGGATAAACACTCCGGTCGGGGGTGCCGGAATTAGCACTTCGATGGGCAAGTTAGTCTCTGCACTCAAGATTACTTGTATTCTCAGTTAAGCTTAATAATTCTCACATACCTTTCTCTGATGGGTGGTCCCGTATTTATAGTATCTCCTTTGGGCCTTTAGGTTGGGCCCGCCCTTGTTCTGTCACATGTACCTCTACTCGGCGTTTGTCCTACTAGCTGGGATATTGGTTATTTTATTCGGCTCCTTGATTGGCTGGGGTATATGCCGAATAGAGGTTATGTTTCGGGCCGGACACACATCTGTCCCTATGGGTCTAATATAATTTTCGGCTTCTACAATAATAATAAAATTATCTGAATTATTAATTGAAATAAAATTTTAACATTATTAAAAATTATTAATTAACTTGATGATTTATTACGAAAAGGACTTAGTTGTTATGAAATTAGAAACTTTAGGGGGCATAATGTAATTTCTAGAATCACAAGGAGTAATTTGTAATTTAAGTAAATCTCAGGAGATGTGTTTATAATTTATCCTTATAAAAATGAATGAAAATTATCCTGACACCTGTCAATTTTCTACATTGACACAACAATTTTTATAATTTTTAGAAAATAAATCTAGACGGAGAGTTAGACTACAATAAATGATACTTACAATTTGCGTGCCTCACAACTTTGTTGAAGAAATTATTATCGACCTGCATTATAGTTAATTGGTCATGAGGGACACTTTAATGCTAGTGAGATGAGATTTTAAATTTGAATTAATTTCGTAATGTCGATTTACTGTAATAATTTAACTTTAAAAACTTATCTCGTGCACTGTATTTAACACAAATAAATAAAAATTCAAAAAGAACCAAACTACTGCCACTAATTAATGTGATTTCATTGATGAGTAATGCTAGAAACACCAAATTTTCTACCAAACAAATGACCAAATGTCATTTATGTGAGACATTTGATCATTTATTTTGATAAAAAATTTAAAACCTCTAGCATTTTCCTTTCATTGATAGATGAGGCACCTTGGGACACCAAACTCTAGTGACTTACATCTGAAGATGATGGTTCAGTACCACATACACATGTCTAAAGGAAAGTGGGCCACTTGGGCATCTTACAAGTCATATATATGTTTGATTAGTTAGATAAGGTTAATAATATCCAAAATAGTAGGGTATCATATCAGTGCCACTAGTTCCATATCCAAAACCAAACAACCCTTTATGTGATGGCCAAGAAATGATGGCCAAACAGAACACACAGTCCCTCTAGCAATGGCAGCCAAACTGGCCCTCTATTCTTCTCTATGTCCCAAACTTCCTTTCTCTACCAAAGAACCCTCCTTTGTACCAGGAACAAGAGTTCACTATCATTTTAGGGTTCATGCAGAGCTAGGTTTAAGATACATTTCTACATTTCATTCATTTTTGTTTTGCTTTTATGTTTTGATGATTTGATAAAAAGGGTTTTGGTGGTTGTTAGGTGGAGGAGAGGGAGAAGTCAAGCAAGGAGGGAAGAAGAAATTCATAACCAAAGATCAAGAACCAGAACAGTAAGGCTTCTTCCAATGGGCACAAAATTCTGTTTGTCCAAAAGTTCATATCTTATGCACTCATAGTTACATGATTTGATTTTTAGCTGAGGGAAAATTATACATGTTTTTGTAGATTGACTTTTGTTTCAATTTGGTTTTTGTAGTTTTAATTGAATCAACTCTAAGTTAAATTTTTCACATTATGTCAATTTAGTTTAATCCATAATGCATGTTTATAAATTGCAATGAAATGAAGCGGCAAAGTAATCCATTCACTCTACTTAAATGGTCTATTTCCTTTTGAGTGAACTATTTTACCCTTAATTTCTGTTCAATTACTTAACAAATATTATTAATTAGACTAAATTAACACAATGCAAAAAAAAGGAAAGGGAAAATTTAATAGAATTAGAATCCAAATTGACACAATAGACAAGTTACACAAACCACATTTATAAATTTTCCTTTAAATTAATTTTAAAAAATAATCAAATTGTATGGGTATAATTGGTGAGACAGAGGGACATGTTCATTGTTAGGTACACAGTATCCCAGGCCCTTCCAATGCTTTACTGTCTTATATAACACACTAATGTTAGCATTTCCAAAACACTTTTCTTGCTTTCAAATTCAATTTGCATTGCTATTGTAAACTCCTAAAAACTAGGCAAATGCTTTAAAAATAAACTGTTGGATCTTCATTGAAACATGTAACTGCTAGCGTCTCAATGACAATCAACTTGCTTGGTTAGGTTTTTCAAAAAAACACTTTTATAAAAATTTAACTTTCTTATTTTTTGTGTTTTTTGTTTTTATTGAATTTTTTAAAAATTTTAAGTATTTTTTTTTTACATTTTTTTTACATAGCTAACATAAATATATCTAAAAAGTAAAAAAAATTGTGAAAAAACCTTTTAAAAATTCACTAAATACCAAAAATACAAAAAAAAAATGAGAATTCAGTACATTTTTTGTATTTTTATGTATTTTTTAACAAAATTTTTACTTTTTAGATACATCTAAGTTAGGTGCATCTAAAAAGGTAAAAAAAAAATTAAAATTTTGAAAATATTCACTTAAAACAAAAAAATACGAAAATCAAAAAATACAATTTTAAAAAAAATTTAATCCAAAAAACTCAATCCAAACACACTGAATCCTTTCTTACATGACACTAGGCACAGTTATGTCTGTTAGCATTTCCAAAACACTTTTCTTGCTTTCAAATTCAATCATTGCATTGATATTAACTAATAAAAACTAGAAAAGTACTTTAAAAAAAGGAGCTAACATAAGTCACTCAAAAATAGGCATTTTTGCTAAGTGCAGGTATTGGCAGGCAGCAGGGGAGAGGAAAGGAGAGAATCCCATGAAAACACCCATTCCCTACATTATCATATTCGGCATGTCGACCCCATTTGTGATCTTAGCCATTGCTTTTGCCAATGGTTGGATCAAGGTACCCGTTCGATGAAATGACTATATGATTGATTTCAGCAGCAAGTGGCAGTGTGAAAGATGAGTACTCTGTTTTATTTGCAACTCATTTGAGTTCTCAAATGTAAGCATATATATGTCTATAAGCATATTTGTTTTTGAGTATCAATGTGTTTTTGTGATGTTCCAAAAGGATCATAAATTTAATTTAATTTCCACATTTTATCAATAATCAGTGGTTAAGAGCATGTGTGGAATGAATTGTTCAAGCAAATACAAAGGAGATGAGAAAATAAATAGAACCAATCAAACTTCTTGACAAATATATATAGTTTTTATAATCTTACTTTTAAATGTATAAAGCTTCATGGTTTGGTAATATATATATTTTTAGTGTAAGAATTTATGTATTATTGATTTATTGATTACAAGATTGATTGTTTTGATTTTGTACAAGAATTCCTATTATATAGGAGATGATTCTGGAGTAGGTGAGCAGTGAGTGGTGGAGGTAGGTGAGGAGTGAGTGGTGGAGGTAGGTTTGGTGGAGTGTAGTAGGTGATTTACATTTACATTAACAGCCCCCCTCAAACTCAAGGAGGATAGGTACTAGCCAACTTGAGTTTGGAGAGAGGAACAAAACAGAAAAAATAAACTGAAAAATAAAACAGGATAGGAGACAGTTTACGGGGTCATGTCGGACCGTTGTAGCAGACACTGTGTGGGCGTGTCAGACCGATGTAGAAGACAGTTTATGGGGTCATGTCGGACCGTTGTAGCAGGACAGTTTACGGGGTCATGTCGGACCGTTGGAGAAGACAGTTTATGGGGTCATGTCGGACCGATGTAGAAGCTGACCGGAATCAATGTCGGGACAGTGTATGGGGTCATGTCGGACCGGTGTAGAAGACAGTTTACGGGGTCATGTCGGACCGTTGTAGAAGACAGTTTACGGGGTCATGTTGGACCGATGTAGAAGACAGTTTACGGGGTCATGTCGGACCGTTGTAGAAGACAGTTTACGGGGTCATGTCGGACCGATGTAGCAGACACTGTGTGGTCGTGTCAGACCGTTGTAGAAAATTGTGGTGGTGCACCAAGGGGGTGACTTAGGGAGTGCGCCATGGGCGACTTATACATTATACTGGTATAACCCCCCCTCAAACTCAAATAGGTGTGAAGATAGAAACCTATTTGAGGTTGAAACAAAGGGATTGATAAAGCTGACCGGTGTAAAAGACACTGTATGAGTGTGTATATAGGCTGCCCAAAAAAAAATATACATGGATGTAGATATCGAGCCCTCAAAAGTCGTGCCCTCAAAAGGTGTGCCCGCACCCTCAAAAGGCGTGCCATCAAAAGGCGTGCCCAAATGCATCAAAAGGCGTGCCTGTTTGTCGGCGAGAAGAGGCGCGCGATGCGCGTGGCTGCCTCGGCTATTTAACCAAGACAGAGCTGAGGCAGAGGCGAAGACAAACAATTGGCGAAAATCCTCTGAAAAACTCTTCGTTTTGCTGAGAAGGTTTTGCTGAGAAGATACTCTGTAACACTCTCTAGAACACTCTGTTGCCCAGAAAAAATGGCTTCGTCGTCCCGCGGGCTGCTTACCCTTTTTCCCGACCTCAACGAGTCTACAGGAGAGAGAACTGGTGCGGTGGCCAGTGAACCTCAACCAAACACTGCTGGGTTTGCTCCGCTGAACTTTCCGATGCGGTCTGTGGAGCAAAAAATGGCGGTGCAGTCGGATGTGGAGGCCAATCAGTATACGTTGAAGGCATGTGTGGAGTCCATGACGGCGGTCACAAATCTGTCGCACCGGCTACAGAGTAGGACAAATGAGGTGCAGCAGTTAAACTCCCAGCTGGCTCTGCTCCAACGCATGTATAAGGATGCGCGAGCAGAGATAAGCGTGCTAAGGGCAGAAAACAAGGAGCTGAAGCGGAAGGCCACCGTGATGTTCCGATTTGGAGGGCCGCCATATGCTGCAGTGGAGGAGCAGGGAGTAGTGATCGTGCCCAGTGGAGTGGGAAATACGGAGACAACACCGGCAAGGACCGCCCAGGACGGAGGCAAGAAGAAAAGACCGGCGGAATAGGCGAAGAAGGGAGGTCGGTGGGTGGCCGTCTGCAGAAAAGAAAACAACTCTTTTGGTGTGGTTTTGTTTGTTTGTTTGTTTGTTTGTTTGTTTTTTTTTTTTTTTTTTTTTTTTTTTTTTTTTTTTTGTTTGGTAAAATTGTGATCGGGGTGATCCCTGAGAGGAATAAAATATGGGTTGTTGTGTAAATTTGGAATTTTGGTTTTTTTTTTTTTTTTGTGTGGATGAACATGGGGATGATGAAGAGATAATAATGAATAAAAATAATAAAAGGGGGAGTGGAGAACAGGACGAATCAAGAGAGCGGGATTAGAAAAAAAAGAAAGTGATAAAAAAAAAAAAAAAGAAAGTGTGGGTGGTGGATTTTGGAGAACAGTTCGGCGTGCTAGTATGGCTTCTATGAGCTGCACTTTCTAGGAGGCATTGCTTGTCCTTTTGTTTGTAGTGCCATGTGATGGTTTATTTAGGATCCCCATGTTGGGTATAATATTAAACTTTACTTAGGAAGTGTTACCAGAGAAGGTAAACTGTGTGTTTGGCCAACAACCATTCTCTGACGTATTAATCTTATTATCAAAATATTTTTTTTTTTTTTTTTTTTTTGTTTTTCAAAAAAAAAAAAAAGAAAAAAAAAAAAAGAGTAGAATAAATATAAAAAAAAGAAAAAGAAAGTGGAAAGATAAGAGAGGTTGATTAAAAAAAAAACAAAGGATGGTGGGTTGATTAAAAAAAAAGAAAAGTGAGTGTGAGATTCGAAAAAGGTGAGTGGGTGGGTCTTTGCTGTTAGAACTTCGTCCAATGGTGGTACATGCTGTCTAAGCTTAGAGCCATTGCTTCTCTCTCATGGGTTCTGAGCACTTCATCACGTTGGGTCGCAGAACATGGGATTTCCGGCGGTTAGATCAGCCGGAGATCGATTGGGGATCCAGCTTCATCAACATGGACCAGAACCGGTCCAGCCTCTTCTGCTTCGTCGGCGGCGCTCGAGCCGACTTCAAGAACAACTTCAGAGCACTGTTACTGAACCAGTGCGGGAACGAGTCGGACTCGTTCTGATAAGAAGGTTTTGGATCAATGGGTAGTTGCGAAGTACAAGGGACAGGAGGAATTAGGCCTCTTCTCCGATCACCGCCACTGACATGGTGGCTGTGGCGGCTGATTGGCCTTGTGCCATGGCGGATCACAGACCGTTGATCCAAGCTTGAACATATGGCTGTGGAGGCTGGTGATGCACAGAAAAGGTCCATCCTTTTCATGATTATGAAACCAAAGGGAAAACTCAAGATAGAAGAAAATTAATGGTTCACAAGTATTTGGAACTGAGAGCAAGAGAGACCATGAGAAAGAGCTTCTATATGTAGGGTTCTGGCAGAGAGAGAGTAAAGGCAGGTGTAGAGGTCCGGCGGGCGGCCAAGGCGAGGCTGCCGCCCGCCGGTGAAGCAGAATTATTAGCTTCTTAACCTTGCTCTGATACCATGTAAGAATTTATGTATTATTGATTTATTGATTACAAGATTGATTGTTTTGATTTTGTACAAGAATTCCTATTATATAGGAGATGATTCTGGAGTAGGTGAGCAGTGAGTGGTGGAGGTAGGTGAGGAGTGAGTGGTGGAGGTAGGTTTGGTGGAGTGTAGTAGGTGATTTACATTTACATTAACATTTAGTAATCTTACTTTTAAATGTATAAAGCTTCAGTGGCTTGGTTTTGGTTTACCTATAACAAGTGATCAAATTTTGAGCTAAAATTGTGTTTCTCAAACCTAATCATATTATTTTAACTCAATCTATAGATAGCACTAAATTTTCCCAATTGAAACACAAAGCTCACTTTGAATGTGTCTGTCAATGGTTCAGTTGATTTAAGTTTTAACCAAACCTTTTAAAAGAAAGATAGGTTTGCAGGTTAAGTCATTCAGTGCTCTCTAAGTTCAACATTTGTTTTAACACAATATATCCCACATGGCATGCCAAATCTAAATTTGAAATCCAAGAAATTCAACATTTTTTGAAGCATTAAGTTCAAAAGAACATGAGATCCAACTACTCATCCAGCAACATGAAAAAAAGGTTTCTGCGTTATGAAAAAATCTAGCATGATTCTGTCCGTGTAGTAGGGCCTGTAATTCACATTTCAAATACAGGCAAAACCAATGCTAAAACCGCGTTTGCCTTCTTATTGATCAGTTATGCCATCAGCTCCAAAGAGTTGCACAACAAAACAAGTATAAGGTGTGAAGTTACAAGTATGAATCCAATGATACCTTTTGACAGTGAAATCAAAAAAAAAAAAAAAATAGAACCTCATAAACTATCATTTCAAAATGAATTATATGGAAAAAATCCTAAATACTTCATTTCATTACCTTCTTCAGAGGCTTGTAAAGTACCAGAGTCACATATTTTGAGCGAAAGCGATGAGCGGAGCTAAGTGCAACCAAAGATTGACCAGTACACCCTTTTTGAATGTATAGATGATTCAACACTGCAGCCAAAGGCTTCTCTAGAGTCTCAGGACTGTCCCTGGAGGACGATGGCTGATCTAGCGATGATTGTTGAAGTAGTGGAGGCAATTCGGGCAATTTTTTACTAAAATCTTCTGAACTGAAGGGTGGGTTGTTGTAGCCTGAATCAGGGGAAGGAGGAGATTCAGACCCAGAAATGTTGTTAAGGACTTCTGGAACATAATCCTGCATAATACATTGGCTAATTTGTAATATGCAATTGATGTAATCAAATAATAAATCCAAACAAGAAGGATCGGAATGTAGATATCACCAAAAAGCAAAAGCGTTATTCTACAAACTTTTAATTTTCCACTTTCCATAATTGTTGAGTGTCCCTTTCATGCGATGAAGATGGATTAGATTAGTTATGGATGGCCAATGAATTTCAGCTTAAAATGAATTTTGAAATGGTAGTGAGAAGTTGAATGCTCGATATGCTGGATGGGTAGAGTTCGTCCAATAGTACACTTTCGGTCAAAATCACCGCGTTGGTGTTGAGAACAAGTCTATGGATTCCCTTTCAGCTTTCAGGAGGTTTTAGATGGTAACCTTAATGAGTTTGTTGATTTTATCATTGAGGACAGTAATTTATTTAGTAAGACTGGGTTGCACATTCCTTGTACTTCACTTGGGATTCCTAGTTTGGGAGCTAAATGTTGTTGGCATTGTAGCACATCTTGATAGGGCTAAGACCATAGCTTTGGTGGATGACAGATTTTGCTGGCTATCTTTGAAGTAGGATGCCAGATTGTGTCACTGTGCCACACTTGTCAGATAGCTAAGGCTAGGAAGAAGAGTACTGGTTTTCAATTGTTTGGTTTTCCAAATTTCAGAAAACTAGAACTGAAAGATGATAGTGATTCTTTTGAGAATGAAATCAAACTGGAAATTATTTTGTAGGGGAATTTACCTGCAAATCCAAAACATTAAAAATATTCCCCGAGTCATCACACTCCTGTGGCAAGTCATGAGAATACCTCCACTGTCCATCAACGATGAACTGGTAATGGTAAACACCTGATGGGAGAACTTTCATAATTGTGAAGCCTTTGCCCGATTTTTGTAGGAACTCTCTGATAGAAAGCAGTATAGTGTTCATATCCGGTATTGGCTTTGAAAGCATAAACTTCAGAGAGAGTGTGAAAGAAAAATCTTAAAACAGATCTCTTATATCATACCTTGCTTTCCAGTTATCCCATGATCCCACAATGGCTACTTGCTTGGCACCGTAACTCCATGTGATCATCGTTGGTACCCCCATCTGAGAAATCAGCATATCTTCATTATGTGTTGCATTTTGTGTAAATGAATGAGTTTGGAATTGAACAATGGGGACCTGAAATTCAATTTCTGATTTCAGATTTCACAGATATTTAAGGTCTGTCAAAGCAAGCAAGCACATTTGGTGATTGACTTGTGAAATCAAACCTCAGTTGTGTCTAATGCTCTTCCATTTCTGTGAAATTTTAAAATGGCACAAATCACAAACTGAGGCTCTTTTTTCCCTATCTAGAGCACCATACACCATACTTGTTGCGGAATAAACCACACAGACACAATAGCAAAAGGAATCAATCACAAACAAGAGAAGCACGACATGCAGATTACATGGTTTGCTAAGATTGCCTATGTCCACGACTCATACCATTCTACTATACTGAAAGAAGAGAAGACTGCAATGTGAGTTTTTGAGTAGACAACAATATACACTAATTAGACTTTACACACCCAACGAAATTAACTAATAACATGACAAGTCCCCCAGAGGAGGAATACATTCTATTCATTTTCCACCTATCAATCACATGTCCAACTTCATCAGACCCAGCATACAACTACATTTTGTACATCTATCAAACAATTGGTGAGTGCAGAAGAGAACACATTCTAAAAAGATAAAGATTTTTTTTTTTAAAAAAAAAAAAAACCCTCCAATTAAACCAACCAATTTTCATGACTACCAAAAATTTTCACAAGTTCACAACTTCTAAGCACTCCCCTTACAAAGTATATAATCACATAAGCTCCAATAAAACTAGACAAAATAAATTCCAAATAAATTTTCATAAAAAAAAAAATAGCTAAATTTTAAAGTGATAATGTATATACTTATATATATGAACCTGACCTGTGGAGTGAAGATGAAAGGAGAGCTGTAAGCCCTAGGGTTATGAGGAGGGGACTGAACCATAGAATCTGGAAAGGGGCTATTATGCGCATGATAGTTAACAAGCGCACCCCCACCATGTGCATACTCCATGGACTCTTCTTTTTCAATCTTGGTTCCAGCCTCATCTTTCCTGCCACTAACATTACCCATTACTGCCAAAATATGTGTAACCCAGTTGTAATATATATATCTCAAAATATGATTATTAAAGTGAATTTATAAGAAAAAATAAAATAAAAATATACACATAGATATACTGATGATGATGATGATGATGATGATGATGATGATAGAAAGAAAACCAGTGAAAAGAAGCTAAAGCCAAGACACAGTAAAACAAGACCCATATCTAATTAAATAAATAAATCCCAACCCAACCCCATTCAGAATTAACTGAAGGAACCCCATCCAGAATTAACTGAAGGAAAAAGGTTGAGAGTCCTTTTTTTTTTTCTTTTTTTTTTTTGACTTTTTTTTGTTTTGACCTTTACTATTCTTGATGTATTGAGATTGGTCAAATTTTTATTTATTTTTATTTTTTTTTCTCCTACCATTTATTGACATGTGACTGCATAAAATAAAAATTAAAAAAAAAAAAAAAAAAAAAGTCTCTATCATTCCTGTTGTTAACTGGAGGGTAGGTAACATGGTTTTTTGCAGCTTTAATTGTGTTGATTGATGGAAAGCTTTATTTGTCTTCTCTCTCTCTCCTATTTTTCTCTGATTCCCTCTCTCTACTTTCTTTCTTTGAATTATGGAAAGTTATTCTATTCTCCAACCCAACGAGTTTGGAAGATCCTTAGGGGACTAATGATGTTTGTTTAAAAAGGGAATGTTGCTTTTCCCACCATTGTTTCTCTCTACAACCTATGCTTCACTAATTACGCAATTAACCATGTATCAGACAGGGTCAGGCTGCGGAAATAGTGTCCAAACCCGTCCGTTGGCTTTAACTGGCCAAGCCGGGTTGGCTTGTGGGCAAAAATCTTAAGCCCAAGCCTGGGTTAATGGGCTTGCTCGAAAGATAGCCGATCATGGATCAATGGGCCGGCTCGTGGCCCAATAAATCGAGATTTAGATTTTTTTATATCATCTTATTTTTTCGTATTTTTTGGAGGATTTTATTTGAACCGAAAATATATTTCAATACGCCCAATTTAAATTTATAAATTTTAATTCTTATTATATCCTAATATGAATTTACTAATAAGGACAATACATATTAAATCTTAAAATAATTTTTTTTTCTTATAGTACACCTTAATCAATTATTCCTGTTCAAATCTCTGTATCTTCTTTTCTAAGAGATCAAAGTTATTTTTTTTTCTTCTTCTTCATCCTCCCTCCAAAACTCCAATCCATCTACCAAAACTCACCATCATCATCAACATCATTGTTTTTTTTTTATTATTTTAAAACCTTAAACCTTAAAAGAAAGTTTGAATAAAATCAAATAATGAATAAAAATAATAATCAAAAGGAAAATGTTTGGAATCCCCTTTTGGGGAAATCCCTACCACCCTCACAATAATGTGAACCAATGATGTGTTTGTATTTTTTTTTTCTTTCTCTTTCTTACTTGGACCAATCACAAGTGAGTGGGGGGTTGTGGGGTGATGTTTTATGGGGGTTTGAATCATTAATGCAATCAAAATAACTTTTTAAAGCAACATATCAAAATGGAGGTAAGTATTTCACAATTTTTGTAGAGCATGATTAATTATTTTCTACATCATTTTTTTGGCAAAAATTAAAAGGGCCTAGTAATTTGATTAACAATAACATATTATTGGAGTTGTTTTTATTTATAAGTTCGGTTTTTATTTTTTCATGAGCATTCTCTTGGATAATTTATAATGTAAAAGTTTTTTTTCTGTATTGAAAAGTTTTATAATACTTATGTAAAAGTTTGGTCTTTTTTTTCTGTATTTATAATGCTTATGTACTTATAAGTTTTTTTTTTCCTTTTTGTATTTGAGAATTATTTTATTATTTTCTGTATTGAAAAGTTTTTGAAATAATTTAGTTTTTTTAGTTTGTGTATTATTTATTATTTGGGTTTACCTTGAGGGTAATTGGGAAAAATAATAGAGTGTAATGAGAGTAAAATAAAATTTTAAATAATCAAACGGGGTGTACTTAAAAATTAAGAGTACTTAGGGTTGGTTTGGGAAGTGGGTTGGCTTTTTGGCTTTTTGGGCTATTTTAGCCTGGGCTAAAAACCTTGGTTTGAGAAGGACTTTTTAACTTTTTGACTTTTTTGACTTTTTTTGTGAGAGAAGAGTGTAATGATTATGGGTTGGATGTGATGTTTTATTTTTTGTGGCTAAAATAGCCTATTTTGTCTTTTGTGGCTAAAATAGCCAAAAAAGCTCCTAACCCAACTTGCCAAACGGAGACTTAATAATTTTTTGGGTATAATGTGTTTGGTTTGAGTTTTCTAGATTAAGTTTTTTAAAAATTGAGTTTTTTATTTTTCGTGTTTTTTTGTTTTTAGTAAATATTTTTAAAATTTTAAGCATTTTTTTTTCTTTTTTAGATGTACCTTGTTTAGATATATCTAACAAAAAAATTGTGAAAAAATATTTTTAAAAATTAACAAATACATAAAAATACGAAAAATATACCAAATTTTTTTTATTTTATTTTTGGTATTTATTGAATTTTAAAAGATTTTTTCACAAAAATTATACTTTTTATGAGTATTAATGTTAAGTGTGTTTAAAAATTAAAAAAAAAATCCTTAAAATATTTAAAAAATTCAATAAAAACAAAAAAAAAAACGAAAATAAGAAAGTACAATTGAAAAATTACTTTTAGAAAAACGAAACCAAACAACAAAGAGTCTAGGCTTAGCCCAAGCCTAATGGGCCAGCCGTCTTTCATGGGCCAATGATTTGGGCCAATCAACAAAGCCTAAGTCTAGGCTTAGCCCAAGTCTCATTGGGTATAAGTTTGGGCTAGGTAAAATCTAACAGCATGGAAAAGTTTGGATTAAACCACGAGTTTTGAGCCTAATGATAACTCTTAATTAATCATCAACAATGATAGAGACCACTAATTTTAAAGCTCTAAAAATACCACTAATGACATGACACTCAATAAAAAAAGAAAAAAAATACAACACCAAAGCCAAAACATCAAATCATTTATGGTGGGACCCACTGCCACATCATTAGTGGTAGCATTAATTAGTGCTCTCACTCATTTTCAATTAATCATTGCTATGAATTCTTTATGTTAGAATTTTTCCTTGGTCTTAATTCATTCATATAAACCTGAGTCATGTGAAAATTTTGAGGTACAAATTTTTCAAAACTTTTTAATAATGTGAGAATCTCTGAAGTATAAAATTTTCAAAATATGACCAAATGACTAAAAATTATGAGTAAATTAGGATAGAGAAATAAATTTCAACTCATATGTATTATAAAAAAAAAATATGTTAGTTAAGTTCGTGATCAATTTGATTAAAATTCATTTAAAATTTATACAAAAAGATAAGTAAATTAAACTTAAATACAGTTAAAAACTCATTATGCTTAATATGTTCAAAGTAAATTTAGGTGATCTAGTACTTGGCTTGTTCACCAGCCTAATTGTCTAGGGCTTTTGTTTGGCAAATATGATGATGCAGTTTTTGTTGGTAGGACAGGTTGGACTGATTCACGTTTCTTAAGCCTAATGTCCGAATGACCAACCCCACCAGAGAACCTGCACAAGAGTTCAACGGGGAACGGGGAGTCCCCCAGCGAATCCTCCGACGAGCAAGTTAGAGAGAGAGAGTGGAATACGTATATAGATTAGAGATGGAAAAACTTAACCTTCTTCTTGTCTTCAACATTTAGTTATATCCTTTGGTAATCATTTCGTTGTCCCTTCCGATCTGTCACCTTGGCCAAAAGTCTATTCCTGACGGAGAAGTGTTGTCGTAATAAATGCAGTGAGGGGGTGCATTAATGGCGATGTGCAGTGGCAATAACTTTGCAGATCTTTGTCTACTGATGTGGCTTGCCCTTTACCTGCCACGTGTCTGAATATCATTGGTCCTTCATGCCATGTTGACTTCCAGATGGTGCTGGGCCTTACTAGTTGAGTTATGTATTGGGCCCTAAGTGGTAGGCTTGGGTTGTTCATAGTGGGTTATAGCCTTTATGGACCTACCCACGTCAGTAGTCCCCCATTCCCAAGTACAGCTTTAGTCCAACGAAGGGAATAGAGAGGAAGATGGAGGTTGAAGGTCAAAGGGAAGGAACGACCGACCAGAAGTGGCCGAGTGGAGGGATCGACTGTGAGGAGGGCTGACTGCGAAGGGTGACTGAATGGAGGGACCGATTATGAGGAGGACCGACCGCGAAGGGTAGCCGAGTGGAGGGACCTATCATGAGGAGGGCCGACCGTGAAGGGTAGTCGAGTGGAGGGACCGATCATGAGGAGGACCGACTGCGAAGGGTAGCCGAGTAGAGGGACCGATCATGAGGAGGGCCGACCGCGAAGGGTAGCCGAGTGGAGGGACCTATCATGAGGAGGACCGACCGCGAGGGGGGAGGTAGCGGGGTGCGGGGCTCGAGAGGCGGTGCGTCACGTGATGACTTGAAGGGGAAAAGACAGGATAGGGGAAGGGGGCAGTAAATCGTGGTCATACACGTGGCAGCATCTCGTGGTGGGAGAGGTTAGGCATTTGGCCAAAAGTGAAACGATAGGTTATTATGGAGTGTTCGAAAGGACAGTTTTAGCGGTGTTTTGAAAAATTTTCAAATTGGCAAAATTTAATAGGGACCCTTGGAATACGGGCAAACCTTGGGCCTTTGGGATTATTCGCTTTACCTATCTTTGCGCAAAACATCAAAACATTCCAAGCGTAAACTCCTTCGTTGCTAACGATACGCCCCTGCAACACTTCTTGAATTTTCTTGCGCTTGTATCCGAAGCTATTCGAAGATATACGAAAGAGATGGCACAAGAGAAAGCAACCACCGCAAGGGTTGATCCCCTAGGGGATGATGACGCGGTTGAATTGGCGGAACAATATAGGAGGGAGAGGCAAGTGGAGAAGTCAGGGGAGCCGGCGGGTTTACCTCGTCCGTTGACAATGATGGCGGCTCCGAAGCCAATTAGCCAAGCTGAGCCAGATCAATGGCATACGAAGGCCGACAAGTCAACCGTTACGGCGGAGGAGTTGGAGGGTATGCGGAAAAAATACCAGGTGCCTGAAGAAATAGAGTTAATGTTACCGACAGCAACGGAGAGGCCATCCGACGCCCGGCTAGGGGAGTTTGCCCTCTACGAGGAGGCGTTGAAGGGAGGGTTGAGGTCGCCGCTTCCACAGGTGGTAGTGGATGCCCTCAACCGACTAGAAGTGGCGCCAGGCCAACTAATGCCCAACGCATGGAAGATTGTACTGGCTTGTGCAAGTGCGTGGCCGAAGGCGAACGAGGGGGCGGCCATGACGGTGGACGAGTTTTTTGCCTGCTATAAGGCCTCGGGCCAGCAAGAAACTTGGGTCACTTTGCAGGCGGCGGCAGGAAGGGGTCTGGTGGCGGGGTTGCCGTCATCAATTAAGGGATGGAGGCCGCAGTGGTTCTACGTATCCGCGAACGGTGGAGTTGGAGTACGCACGGTGTGGAGAGTACCCACCAAGTCTATGGAGCCAAAGCTGGGGGCAGCCGCGGAGGAGAGGGTGAAGAAGGTGAAGGCATGGAGGGAGAAGGAGGGCGTCAGATGGGATGACCTCGTTCAGCTGTCAGCTTTGTTTGCCGCAGGATTGGGCCCTCAGCCGACCGGTGGAGATCTGGCACCAGCAAAGCTTGAGGCGAAAAGGAGAGCGCAAGAGGCGGAGGACCAGACCATTTTTGCCAAAGCCAATAAGTTCAAAGAAACACAGTTAGGCCCGCCATCAAAACCGGTCGTGAGGGAAAGAATTCGACCCCGCCCCAAGCCGTTGGGGGAAAAAGACTTGGGCAGTTTTGAGCCACGACCGCCCCCCGTTAATCCAGTGAAGGAAAGGGCAAACAAGGAGGGGGAGGTCTTGAAGAAGAAGAAGAAGAGAAGGGTTGCCCCTGAGGGGGCCTCAAATGCGCCTGGATCGAAGAAGGCCAGGGTGGCTGGTGAGGGCACTCCGATGGCGGAGGAGAGAGGGAAGAAATGGGTGGAGGCTGCTCTAGAGATGGTGGTTGCCCCAGAGACGCGGGAGGAGAAGAGTCAAAGGGTCCCAGAGGAAGAAAGGCACATAAGTGCCCTCGAGCCCAAGATGCAATTGGAGAGTGGGTCAGCTGACCCTAAGGAAGCGATGGGGCAGCAGCCCAAGGGGGGCCCTGCGCCCCAAGGAGAAGGGGCCAGACTGACGACTGCTAACTACCATGCTCGCGCAGTGTCTGGGCAGCTGGAGGGAGAAGAAGGCCCAGCCAGGGCGGCTGCAGGTCGCCTTGTGGGGATTGTGGACGAGGCAGCCGTGCGCTCGGTGGCCAGGTTCAATGAGGCTGAGCTGCTAAGGGGGTTGCGCTCTGCCCAAATGGAGGTAACAACCTTAGCAAGGGCTCTGCTGAGAAAGGCGGCGACTGCGAAGGTCAAGTCGGAGGAGGCTAAGGCCCAACTTGCAAGTTTCAAGAAGGAGAGTGCAAGCTGGAACAAGGTTGTGCGAGGCGCGTGTGCCAGGGGTTGGCAGGAGGCTGAGAAGGCGAAGAAAATGGAAGTGTTGGCGATCGTTCAGTGTAATGTCGCCGCTCGAGCCCATGCTGAGCTGCTTGCGGTCAAGTTGGAGCTAGAGGACAAACGCCGCAAGGTAGTGTCGCTCGAGTTCCAGCTGGCTGGCGAGAAGAAGAAGCTGGGGATGCCCAGAATGCCTGCACGGTCGCCACCGAGCGGTTTGAAGAGGCTATGATCAACAATGAAGAACTGCGAGCCCAGCAGATCAAAGAGAAAGATGACGCAGACATGAAGATTGCTGGGCTGCAGAAAGAGCTGGAGGATAAGCGTGCCAAGGGAATGGAGGAGAGGGCAAGATTGCAGAAGGAGTTGGAGGAAGAAAAAACCAAGGCAGCCTCTGAAAGGGCAGCACACCCCGATCTGTGCGTTGCAGCAGTAGAGCAATTCAAGGGGTCTGCTGATTTTCAGATGGTGATCGACGCTGCGGTCGCCAGCAACTTGGCAAGGGAGGTGTCTGGAGGGACGGGCCCGTCGGGAACGACCGCTGGAGGTAGGACTGAAGCAGAAGTTATTGAGAGCTTCCAGCGGTCGGACTTCTACAAACACGAACTAGCTGAGTTTTGGGACAGTGGCTGGAAGATGTTTAAGCGGAAGGCAGAAGAACTGTTCCCAGACTTGGACCTTAGTGGTATAAGGATTGATGAAGACGACGTGGCCCAGACCCTCCTAGATGAGGGCGTTGAAGGAGAAGACCTGGTGTCAAGTGAGGAGGAGTAACTAGTGTGAACAAATCCTGTGTTTAGGGTTTGTTTTGTGTTTTTTTTTTGTTTTGTTTCTTTTTTGTTTTTGTTTTTTTTTGCTTGTGAATGACTGTAAGAAACTTATGTACAAGTTTGTGAATAAATAAAATTTTTAGTCTTGTTTTCATGTTACGGCTTTTATTTGCGCATCTGAAATGAATGTGAATTTTAACTTGTAAGAAAAATTCAATGCAGAGTGAATGTGAGAAAAACTCAATGCAGAGTGAATTTTAACTTGTAAGAAAAATTCAATGCAGAGTGAATGTGAGCAAAACTCAATGCTAAGTGAATTTTAACTTGTAAGAAAAATTCAATACAGAGTGAATGTGAGCAAAACTCAATGCATAGTGAATTTTAACTTGTAAGAAAAATGCAATGTAGAGTGAATGTGAGCAAAACTCAATGCAGAGTGAATTTTAACTTGTAAGAAAAATTCAATGCAGAGTGAATGTGAGAAAATATGGCCACTATGCTGATGATCATGAAGTCCTAATGGTGGCTTCGGCCTGGCTGGGGCTTGAAGTAACTCAGTCTGGCGGGGCTCTGCATGCTCAATCTGGCGGAGGCTTTTTGTGCTCAGTCTAGTTGAGGCTTTAAGTGACTTGGTCTGGCCGAGCTCTTCATGCTTAGTCTGGCTGAGGCTTTAAGTGACTCGGTGTAGACGTCCCCGAACGCCCCAGGAGGATGAGTCCCGTTCCGTTCGTATTGGGCTCACTACAGTTCAGGACTCTCAAATTGTCACGGTTCTCAATCTGAACCAAAGAGTCCAAATCCGGCAAATCGTTTTGAGAAAACAGATTTTGAAAGAAGTGCCAAACGTGGACTGCTTTGCCAGATACAGAGTCGCCACCTAAATGTTTTATTTTGGGGAAATTTAGGAAACCCTGACTCGTTTTCCTAAGGCCATGTGTCCGTCATCACCAAAGTTGCCTCGGCTCGGGAACTTGGGTACAATTGGGGAAGGTCACTTCGTGAGCACCCCCGCTCGCCCGATCAAAGATCGGCCTCTACTAACCATGATATCTATTTTTGAAAACATTATGCGTTCTTATTCCGGTTATTAGCCTAGATTTACTATGTGATGTGCACAGCATACAAGTATAGACTGGATCGCTTGAATTGGAACAAAATGTTTCATGTTTGTTTATTAGAAAATGGTTTGATGGTGCTACCTGCAAGTAGGCTAAGACGTGGATTTGCCACCCTCGGGTGGGCTTAGAAAACAAATGGTTTTGCCACTATCTAGTGGGCTTAAAACTCACACTTAATAAATTGTTCCAATTCAAATAACCCAACCTTCACCCACAGGCATTCAGGCAGTTTATATCACATAAGCATATAGCCTCATGGTAAACATGCTATCATGGCAATCACTCACATGCATGCAAGGATGCTAAAGCATAAAACTTACCGAGTACTCCAAGCCAAAACAGAAGCTAGGTTAGAAATCCATGCATGATCCTAACTATACAGAAATGCCTAATGCAACACATGCAAAAATGCAACTATAGCAGGCTCGGCTATTCTAGACATGGCATATGAAATGCTACAGCTAACATGTATTCAACTTGGAATTGAAAATACAATGCAGTTAGTATGATGCACCGAGCCCGGTGCATGCAAAACAGATGAATGAATGCAAACATGCTGTCATATTGTATGCTAATTGAAACATGCCCTAATCTAACCATCATAAGCGGGTAAATAAAAGGGAGAAAGACGTGGGGTTGGAAGACATACATCACACACACGCACACTTATTACAACATTGCCCTCGCACAGAGGGTCCGAATAAATAATACAGTCCCAAATGAATAATTATAGTCCGAATAAATACAAAATTTTAAGTAATTAACAAATTAAATTAGGAAAGCAATAAATTGGCATGCAAGTCAGGGACTGCCTCAAATCTGCTTCGGATGATGAATGATGCATGCTCGGGTTGCCTTGTGCGGAGAATCCCTCGCGATGCCCCGGTTTGCCTCTGTTTGCAATTGTTCTTGGAATGCGTGTCAAGCTCCGGAAGGCTGCCGATTTCTGATTTGCTGCAATAGAGGGCAACAAAGGGGCATGACAAAGTATTTTCACATATGTATGCACGACTACTCCTCAGGGAGTGTAGTCCTCGATTCTCGTGTCACCAATCACGCATATCGATGCATGATGGCTGAGGAGTCGAATTGCACGACTCAATATGAAATGAATGCACATATAAACACAACAAGACCTAAACTCCATCATGGATAATCCGGAGTGTCGGTGACTGGGAATTGAGACACATTCCGTCACTCGAAGTACGAAACGTCCCTCGTTTCCCGTGCTCGGGCTAACTCCTATCCCAAGCACAATGCAATATCCATGACATGCATGAATGCAATTCTAACATGCAACCTAGCATACACAATGCTATGAAATGGCATACACGATGCACGAGGTAATATGGCATACACGACACTCTAATATACAACCTAGCATACGCAATGCTATGAATTGAAATGGCATACACAATGCATGATGGACTTACACCAACACGAGTGGACCTCAGCCACACTCACGTCAGTAGCCATGAGATGAAAAGGAGACACTCGAAATGCGTGCACACATGCACGCAAACCGAGGATCGATCCTAAGGCACAAATGCCACTCTAACAAGGCATGGCAAGGCACGAAATATGGCATACAAACATGCAAGTTTCAGCACTGAAATGTGATGCAAAATGATCCCGAAACATGGAAACATGGCTCCCGATGCATGGAATGGACCCCGAAATACAAAACTAGGCATACCCATTGGCCTATAGCTATACAAAATATGCATTATTTGATGATGAATCATGAAGACAGAGGCAATAAAGTCCTAAAACATGAATATTTTCAGTTTATAACAAGCCTCAAAGATGAACACAAATAGGGCTAATCTATCATGCAAAAATGGCCCTAAAAGAGAGGTTGAACACAAAGGGACAGCAGCTGGCCCCAAATGGAAAAGAGCCCTTCAACAAAGTTTAAGAGGGGCTCAAGAAAGGGCACTTTATAGTTTACATCAAGCCACGAAAATAATCACAAGTAAGGCCAAACTATCATGCAAGAAAAGGCCTAAAATAGGGATAAAGAGACAAGTGGCAGCTGCTGTTCTCAAAAAGAGGAGAGCCCTTCAACAATGTTGAAGAGGGGCTTAAAAAAATATATTTTACAGTTTATGGAAAGATCCAAAACAGCTCGCAAATAAGCCAAAAATACTATGCAAAAATAAGGCCTAAAAGAGAGTTAAAGAAGCAAGTGATAGCAGGAGGCCTCAAACATAGGAGAGCCCTTCAATAATGTTTAATAGGGGCTCAAAACAAGATATTTCACAGTTTATTGAAAAGTCCAAAACAACTCAGAAGTAGGCCTAAAATACTATGCAAAAATAAGGCCTAAAAGAGAGTTAAAGAGGCAAGTGATAGCTGGAGGTCTCAAACAGAGAAAGACCCTTAATCAAACATGAAAAGGGGCTCAAAATATGACTATTTACAGTTTGGGTTGGAGCCCAAAAATGCAAGCAAGTATGACTTAGATACAAAGCAAAATAAGGCACAAAAGAGGGAAAGAGGGAAAATGGGACTCACCCTTGTAGACCAATGGACCAGCAGCTCTTGGACCAAGTTTGGGAGCTCTTCACCTCTGGAAAGCAGCCTCAAGTTGCTGGAATGGAGGATGGAGGCCTTGTGCTATGGGGTGTAGTGCAAATGGTGCAAGGATTTTAGGGTTTGGAGGGTTGGAAGAGAGAGATGGAGGATCTATGTATGCAAGGCTCCAAGAAATTTTGTTAACCCCTAAAATGCAACTGAGGGTGCTGGTTTTATTGGTAAAGGAGTGGAGGAAAGGGGGGGAAAACCAATTCAAATTTCCCTCCAAAAGGAAAGACCCTCGGGTATAGGGTCTGGAGGAAAACAAATTGCACACCTGGAACACACTTGGGGAGGGAATCATGGTCGGCCAGCTCAAAAGGGCCAAAATGGTCATCCAACCAGGTAGGTGGCCGGCCTGCCACCTTTTCTGGTCGGCCTGCTACTTTTCAGGACAAAAAATGGGTTTGCCGAAAAGAAAGGTGGTCGGCCAGTGATTGGGAAATCCAATGGTGGCCAGTGAGGTGTCCACTTTGAAGCCCCAGAAGTTAGCTTTCCAATGGAGCAAACCTTGCATTAAAATTCCTCCTGTGGAAAAAGTTATGCCTGCTTTGGTGAAGCCGTGCAGATTCAGTCCAACCGGAGTGATGCCCTACTTCAATCAACCATATCTCCCCCGTCCGGAATTGGCTTTAGGAGATTCTTGAGTGAAAAATGAAGCTCCAGAAGTCTTCTTTCCAACGGTGGTGGCCTCATAGCTTGATTCCAAGTATACAAATGAATAGGCCCGATTCGGCGAGGGCTGCTTGCCTTTTTTTCTTAACGGTTCATGCCCATTTTCTCCCCCAACTGGATTTCTTTCCTCTTCTCCTCTTTTCTTCAACTCCAAACCCCTAAGTAAGGTGTTTTGAAAGATTTTTCAAAGATTTCATCTCTCTTTCGTTCATTTTCACTTTGTCCTTTCTCGGTTTACTGAAAAACGCAACATTTGACAAAATGCGAGCCTCGAAACATCGTAAAAACTTTATTTTCAAAACGTTTTGAAAGAGAGGGTTTCAAGTCTAAAATCTTTTGATCAAGATTGTTTCGGTCCAAAAAAAAAAGGGTATGAAATTGAGATTTGACTCTCTCCTTACCGAAGAAACCGACCTTTTGCACTGCACAACTTCCAAAACCATCAGTCGTATTTAAGTCTTAAAGGCGGTCAAAAATGGGGTGTCTACAGTTGCCCCTCTTTGACAGAACTCGGAAGTCAAGAAGTGATGGGAGTGAGTGTCAAAGCGCAGAGACGACACATTTTTGACAAGGCCGAAGACTTAGACAAACAGGCAAGACAAACAGAGATGTGCCCGCAGGCATGCCCGCAGACAGGGGCAAAATGCAACCGACAATGCAAGAAGCCGAAGGTAACTTAATGATCATGCAAATGCAGCAAGCTGTAATGAAGCACATATTCACAATAGATGCAACAGTTTTAAGCAAGAATGCAAAGCAACAACTACATTTCATATAGTTAAGAATGCGGAGAATTATTCAACTCTCGCCACGTCTCACACGGAGAAGATACAATACCTGCGCAGTTCGTCTGGTCGCACCAGCCTCAAATGAACTGTACATATAATATCGTGCCTCATGCTGCTGGGGATCTCTCGCTTCTTCTTGATTGAGCCACAGGTACTACTTTTCTCCCTGACTATGGTCGCAGCTTTCCCTATTCTCCAACAGGGTGACAGACTAGGTTGATTCGGTATCCAGAATTGAGGCTCATACATATGCTATCTCAATCTATGGGGCTGCCATACAGATTTCAAGCCGAGGATATACCCCTGGGTATTTAAACCAGACTTTAGTCTCGGAAATCCCGAACCTTTGCATTCTAGGTAAGAGCCATTCGAACTCTAGTTTCCACCGTCTCAGTTGATCTCCTAGGAACTCACTGCTAACACAGGCAGGTGGCTATACCAAACCACTAGAAGTCGTTCGGGCATGACAAACACCAAAGGAATTGCACCTTTAGAGGATTTAAGGTCTCCTAGACTAGCGAAGGTGCCCAAGATAATGCGATGAAATGCAAGTAAAATGCAAGTATGATGCACAAAACAGCGCGAATGATGATGCAGGATTTAAGGTCTCCTTAGACCGGAGAATTTAAGGTCTCCTGGACCAGGTGAGTGCACAAGACAGTGCGAGCTACAAAACAGTGCGAGTGATGATGTAGGATTTAAGGTCTCCTTAGACCGGAGGATTTAAGGTCTCCTGGACCAGGTGAGTGCACAAGACAGTGCGAGCTAAAGGTGCACAAAACAGTGCGAGTGATGATGCAGGATTTAAGGTCTCCTTAGACCGGAGGATTTAAGGTCTCCTGGACCAGGTGAGCGCGCAAGACAGTGCGAGCTAAAGGCGCACAAGACAGTGCGAGTAGAGTGAATGCACAAAACAGTGCGGTGCTAAAGGTAAGGTGCGCAAGATAGCGCGATAAAATGCATGCGCAATGCAAGTAATGGTCACGACGCAAGATAGCGCGATGCAATACACTAACAAGTGCAGGTGAGGTGCGCAAGATAGCGCGAATGATACAATGCACAAAATAGTGCGATACGCTAAACAGCGCGATTGATTTGAAATGCACAAGATAGTGCGATGTGATATGCAAAGCACAAAATAGCGCGATGAATGCAATGCACAAGACAGTGCGATGGAGGTGCGCAAAATAGCGCGAATGATAAACTGCGCAGAACAGTGCGACGGAGGTGCGCAAAATAGCGCGAATGATAAACTGCACAGAACAGTGCGACGGAGGTGTGCAAAATAGCGCGAATGATAAACTGCACAAAATAGTGCAATTAAGGTGCGCAAAATAGCGCGAATGATTAGAAATGCACAAAACAGTGTGATACGCTAAACAGCGCGAGTGATTAGAAATGCACAAAACAGTGCGATACGCTAAACAGCGCGAGTGATTAGAAATGCACAAAACAGTGCGATACGCTAAACAGCGTGAGTGATTTGAAATGCACAAGATAGTGCGAGTGAGATACGACCACAAGATGCACAAGACAGTGCTAGTGAGATACAAAGTGTAAGTGCACAAGACAGTGCGAGCTAGATAAAATGCACAAGAAAGTACGATAAAATGCATCTTCTATGCAAGTATGGGGGCATTTTCCATGCAAAAGATACGAGCATTTTCTATGCAAGAAACAAGAGCATATTCTATGCAAGATTGAAAGCATATTCTATGCAGAATCGAAAGCAAGCATATTCTATGCATGAATCAAGCAAAGCATATTCTATGCGGAATCGAAAGCAAGCATATTTTATGCATGAATCATAACGATGCGCAGCACGCATGCAACAACAGTGTATATGAAAGTTCACATTCTATGCAGTAGAGGAGCATCAAATATGTACTCTGGTGCCTCTAATTTACCTCTTAGAGGACTTTGCAACACACTCAGCTCAAAAAGGGCACACCCTGTTCATATTGGCGAGAGATAACATCTGCTGCTGTTTTAATTGCCATTCTGACTTGAAGCATGCTTAAGCTTGGGGTCGAGATACACTCATACTCCAGAGAAACAGCGAGGCCTGAGAAGGTGCACCTGGAATGCAGTCTCGGATTTTGCTAAAGTTGAAACATGCTAAGATGTTCCAAATTTTCCCTCTTTTCTTTTGCTTTGCAGTCTGGAACCTAAATAGCTTCAGATAGGTCCTTGTTTTACTATTCTGACATGACCTGGGTTGAACCCTGCGACTTTATGAAAGAACTGATCCTTTTTTGCACAAATGTGGAGAACGACACGGCACTCTAGGCACAAAACGATTTTTGAAATTGAAATGAGAAAAAGGGTTCTCAACCGGGTATTGAGCCTACAACTGACCATAGCCAAAACGATTCAACAATGGAAAACAAAGGTAGAATGACCTAAACACAACTCAACAAAGGAAAAACAAGGTAAAATAACCTAAACACATTTGTTGACACTCAAACAACTTAAAACAAGAAACGAGACAAACAAAACGCACAAACACAACACTCAGCTGTGTTACAAAGGTGAGAGACCTCTCGGTGCACGAGGAGCCAGTTTCTCTGAGTATTGTTTCCTACCCTTTCTCATTTGTGATTCTCACATCACTCGGCCCTCAAGCTCTGTTTTTTTGAAAAAGCCCTTTCCTCACTTTTTCTCTCAGTGCACACCTCTCTATTCTTTAATCTTTCATTTTAAATCCCTTCCCTGGGTGGTTGATGGATAAACAGAAAGTTGTGGGCTCTTGCCCCTAGTATTCCGCTAGATTCTTCTTCTTCTGCACGCGGCTAGTGAGTTTCTCCCACAGAGGGGCTATGCTACAACTGGGTGTGTACCAAATCTACAACTGACATCGGTTAACGATGCTCTGCTGGGGAGTTTGGACGTGATCAGATCTGTCCAGATAAAGGAGTGGAATATCTTGATCCATTCCAGTTCGTGCTTCGCACTTGGCTTGATACCTCGTTGCTCGGAGGGTGAGAGAGCTTTCAGCCCTTTTGCTGTTAACTTCAGTTGTACCCTTTTCTGGTAGGTAGAGTGCCCTTCTTGGCAAGTATTGTGGCAATGGGGAAAAGACAGAACACCTGACTCAACTGTGCCCCTAGTTCATCATTTCGACCATTTTTTTGTTTTTGGCTTTCTACTAAGACAATTTTGACCAAAATGAGAGTTCGATTAACATGCTTGTTCAATTTTCTGATTTAAAATCATGCAAGTCAGGTTATGAGCACTGAAAATTTTCCTTTTTTGGGTCCAAGAAATGGTCTAGTTTTGGAAAAGTGGAATAATTTTTGAGAGAAAATTAGTCAACCTCATTAAAAATTCTCAAAAATTATTTTTGCAAACGGCCACTGCTCAACGAGCACGGAACCCGCTCTTGAGATGCACAACTTCAGATCTGAAGGAAAATTGCCCCGTGCTTGAAGAGAGCTTCCTGGCAACGGAAAGTTGCCCCTTGTTTGAACGGCACCGCAGCGTATTGAATGGCAACGGAAAGTTGCCCCTTGTTTGGATAGCACTGTGGCTCATTGTAGTCAGTCCTCAAAGTGACGAACACAACCAAATTTTCGGATTCAGAGAAAGCAAAGATGATCAAAACCATTACATGGGCACAATCAATTTGAAGTGTTTTACGGCTGGACTTCAGAATGAAGTTGCCTACGTATCCCAAAGATGGGAATCAAGCCTTACGTAGTTCGGGGTTTAAGGTACACTCGGGTATTTAACCTCTCCTTTTGCGCTCTAACTTTTGCCAGGGTCGCCCTTTGCGGGTTTTCAACCTTGCGAGCTATGTTTTTCTTCTTTTCAATTTTTGTGTTCTTTTCTTTTCTTGTCATTTCTTTTTTGATTTTCTTTTTTTGTTCTTTTCTTTGCATCTTTCTTTTTTGTTCTTTTGTTCTTTTCTCTTTTTTGTTCTTTTTCTTCTTTTCTTGCTCTACCATTTGCCTGGGCCGCCCTTCCAGATTTTCGGCCCAGCGAGCCTCTCAAGGGTAAAAGTATAGCTTTGTCCATGTCAAATGGTTTTGAGATCCCAAAGTCATCTGAATCCAGGAGAATGGCTATTGTTCACTAACGATGCAAGAGTCCATCCAATGGAGGGTGAATTTGCCGCTAGTGTTTGTGGATAGGAACTCGGTTGTCCTTCAACAATGTCTTCTTCTTTCCTCCCTTCTGGGGTTTGGCATTCTTGCCGATCTTCATCTTGGACTCTTTGAGCACATTTGAAATTCTTGTCCCTAGTTCGAGGGGTGCTCCTAACCTAGCTTCGTAAGCTTCTTGATCTGACTTTTCTTGCCCCTAGTTCGAGGGCTGCTTCGAATCTGGCCACGCAGGCCTCACATTATGGTTGACCTTTGAACTTTCTGAGTCCGAGTTCGAGGTTTGAAAGCAAAGGGTCGAGTCTCGAGGCTGAGAGCGATCCTAGGCTGCACAATCTCAAGAGCGATTCCACACAGGTCTTCGCAGGACCGCGCAAAACATTTTTTGAAATCTTTTAAGAAAGCGACTAGTCGCTTACGTTGAAGACAATGTAGAACCAATCTGGATCAAGCCAGGATCCTTCCCAGTACTCACACTAACAAGCATGATTTCATTCATTAAGGGCTTAGCATGCCTCTCTTTCTCTCAATTGATCAAATTTTTACAAAACCCGAGGAATTCCTTCCTCTTCGTTTTCACCGCAGTGTTCAAAATTTTTTTTTGAAAAACTTGGTCAATACAATAATTTTCAAAGCATAGAAAAGCAGGTGAAAAGCACTGTCGTTTCATTCAGAACTTCTGGCACAACTGGCACAAGACAGAAGCGAACACAAGAATGTGAAAATCACTACTGTTCATTCAAATCTGTTGGCATTACTGGCTCCAAGACAGAAACAGACTCAAAAGAAAGCAAAAAGACAAATACAAAACAAAACAGTGATGCCCGAGGTAACACCCTCGGAATCACCTGACTCTAACAAAACAGGACTGACTCGGTACAACAAGACAGACCCAACTGACTCAGTAAGAAAAGACTGACTCTGTACGACACAACAAGACTGACCCAATACCCAAGTCAGAAAGCACAAAAATTGGTATTTGCATATTGCTCAGAACAGTGCATGCCATTCCCACGTCTGGAGTTAATCGAGCGCTGCCTGCAGGTGGTTCATCCCCTGATCACATAACATTATCCCTCCAAATTCACCGATCCAGTGCCGATAGACTTTGCTGAGCTCGATGGGAGGATGACCCCATTGTCAAATAGATCCTGTACTTCATGGTGAAGACGGAAGCAGTCGTCAGTAGTATGGCCAGTCTGTTGATGGTACGCGCAGTACTGGGTAGCATCATGTGTAGCGGGAAGAGGGTTCGGGAGAGGCCGAGGCTCAAGGGGTTTGAGATGGCCTTGTCCAACAAGGATTTGGAGAGCTTTGGACAAAGGCATATAGAGGGCATGGAAGACCCTCCGACCTCGGGGTTGGTACTTCAAGGCTTGTGGATTTTTACTGGGCGCACCAGCAAAGGGATTGGCAGGTGCTAGCCTGGTTTGCCGATCTCTTCCGAGTGGAGGATTAGAGATAACAGGATCGTCTCTGGTATGACAACCCTTCTCCCGATGTTCCCTTTGATTCAGACTGCCCCCAACTTGAGTAGCGAAAGTGTCATCCACAGCTTTTGCAACAACTGCGAGGACTTGCTCTTTGTTTAGTCCCTCGGCTTTGAAAGCCTTAACAGCAAACATGAGATGTTCATGGGGATCCATGCCCGCCCCTACCTTGTTCTTTCCACTCGCCTCCACTTTGCCAAGGGATTGGCATTCTTCAAATACAACCCGTTCCAAGACTGGGGAGCCTTTTGACACGAACTCCCTGGTATGTGATGTGGTTGATGACGGAGCCAATGTCCCGGAGGCCAAATCTATCATAGTTCTCTGAAGATCTTCGATCATTCTTTTCAGCTCAGAAGTAGTGGGTTCACAGGTTTGAGATGATTGAGGTTCAAGTGCACCCATCATGCATAAGTCCATGCTTTCTGGGATAAACACCTCAGGCTTGGGTAGATGGGCTGGGGTGATGTATATGCTGGGGTCATAGGTGGATGGCAGTATATGGATAAGATTGAGGTAGGCAGGAGATGTTTGGTCATTGGGGTCTGAAGGTGGAGCTATCGTCTGATTGTCGATGAGATTTTGGATCTCATGACGAAGGCGGTAGCAACGGTCGGTGCCATGACCGCGCTGCTGATGGTACATATAATACTTGGAGGGGTTATGTCTGGCTGGGAGTGGGTCAGGCAGAGGTTGAGGATCGAGGGGTTTGAGATGCCTTTTTTCCATCAGGACTTTTAGTGCGCTAGTCAGGCTCATATAGAGAGGGGTGAAAGTTCTGCCCTGAGCTCGAGCTGGGCCGACGGTTTGTAGGCTTGGTTTGGCAAAAGGGTTGGTTGTGGTGACTATATTAATTTTAGTGGGTTCGGGAATAGTGCTACTTCCAGCATAGTACTCCTTGAAATCATCCTTCTTGTCGGTTCACTTATTCTGGGAATGATTCCACTGTTGAACGCATTCTCGACCTGAACCCCTAGTTCATGTAGACTTTTGAAAGTGAATAGTGGAGTGACTATCAACTTTTGCAACATATCATGCTTGAGGTTTCGCACCATCATCTGCACTTGATCCCTCTCAGAAGGGCGATGATCTGTCATCTGTGCTGCCTTTGCTCTCCACCTTGTAACAAATTCCACAAAAGGCTCTGTTGGGTTCTGGCGGGTTGCTTCAAGCTCTTGGATGGTCATTTCAACTTGGGTATTGTAAGAATACTGATCGACAAAGGCCTCAGCCAATTCTTCCCAATTTTGCTTCACCTTGTCCTCTAACGTAGCGTACCAAGTGGCTGCTACACCCGACAGGGTTCTTCCATACAGAGAGAGTTTCTGTGGCTTAGTCAGACTCATCGGCTTCAGGACATCCAAGAAAAGTCAGATATGTACCATTGGATCTCCAGACCCGTCGAAACGGTCGATATATGGCATTTTGAATCTGTCTGGGAGCCGGATGGCAGCTTCGGTGTGCCCATCCTCAATGTCAGGAATGGAGTTAAGGCTTTGTGCCTTTTTGAATTGCTTCTCAAGGTTTGCAATTTTCACTGTAGTCGGATTGAACTCATCAACATGAGGTTGAGTTCTCTCACTAGGCTGCACCAGGGGTCTGAGCACCTGAGCTTGAGTCAACCTTTCTCGAGGATTGGGACACTGCAAATCTTCAACTGGCGGAAGTGGGTCAAAGTTCGGCTGGGGTCCCAAAGCTGGATGTAAAGCAGATGCCCCAGATGGGCACTGCGTTTCAATACTGGTCTCAACCTGCATGGCAGTTCCCTGATTTAACGCTGCTATCACGGCCACAAATTCTTCCGAACCCTGTGCCATCACGGGTCTGCTGATGATGTGACTGGTGACTGTCGGATTAGATGAACCAATGAGCCCTGTCTGGCCCTTCTTTGCCTTGCCTTAGCGAAAGTACACTGGTTGCCCTTGAATTGAATCTCTGACCTAACAAAGTCTATCAGCACCAGTCCAATGTACCCGGGGGATATCGGAGCCTTCTGAAGCTATGGTTCCCAGACTACTCTAGCAAAAGAGAAAACATGCAGCATCTCAGCCTAATTTCACCAAAACAGATACGAGCATGGTAGGATGACTGTGCCCTCTACTGAATTCTGCCCCCAAAATTCTGCCTCAAATCTGATACCCTTGGGTAAAACTGTTTCTTCACATTCTGATGCCCGCAGGCCTGATACCCAGACTCACAAACTGATACATGCATTCCTGTAGAGACGCACTCTAAAAGCACATAGCAAGCAAGTGAGAGCCAAAACAACCCTATGTTGGGGTAGGGTTTCCCTGTCCTATTTTGTCAGGAGCTAGGGTTTCACTACGCATGCAGCGGTTTCAAACAACCTATATCGGGTAAGCAACCTGTCCTAGTTTGGAATGGTCACTATGGATTCCGAATATGCACTAGGTCGAATGGTCAAAAAAGGGTGCCCTGGTAAAACCGGGGTTTGTGTTCCCATACTGGCAGAGCCCATAACCGGTCAGCCTTATGGTCATGCCTTGACAAGACAAGCCTCCGGCAAACCGTTCAGGAATAGTAGATGGCAAACACGATGTCCTAGGCGCACCAATGCAAATGCAATGCAAAGAAACACATAAGTGTAATCAAAACAAGATATCATGAGTTCGAGTCAAGTTCTCTAAATCCCCAGCGGAGTCGCCAGAAACTGTAGACGTCCCCGAACGCCCCGGGAGGATGGCTCCCGTTCCGTTCGTATTGGGCTCACTACAGTTCAGGACTTTCAAATTGTCACGGTTCTCAATCTGAACCAAAGAGTCCAAATCCGGCAAATCATTTTGAGAAAACAGATTTTGAAAGAAGTGCCAAACGTGGACTGCTTTGCCAGATACAGAGTCGCCACCTAAATGTTTTATTTTGGAGAAATTTAGGAAACCCTGACTCGTTTGACTAAGGCCATGTGTCCGTCATCACCAAAGTTGCCTTGGCTCGGGAACTTGGGTACGATTGGGGAAGGTCACTTCGTGAGCACCCCCGCTCGCCCCAACAAAGATCAGCCTCTACTAACCATGATATCTATTTTTGAAAACATTATGCGTTCTTATTCCGGTTATTAGCCTAGATTTACTATGTGATGTGCACAGCATACAAGTATAGACTGGATCGCCTGAATTGGAACAAAACGTTTCATGTTTGTTTATTTGAAAATGGTTTGATGGTGCTACCCGCAAGTAGGCTAAAACGTGGATTTGCAACCCTCGGGTGGGCTTAGAAAACAAATGGTTTTGCCACTATCTAGTGGGCTTAAAACTCACACTTAATAAATTGTTCCAATTCAAATAACCCAACTTTCACCCACAGGCATTCAGGCAATTTATATCACATAAGCATATAGCCTCATGGTAAACATGCTATCATGGCAATCACTCACACGCATGCAAGGATGCTAAAGCATAAAACTTACCGAGTACTCCAAGCCAAAACAGAAGCTAGGTTAGAAATCCATGCATGATCCTAACTATACAGAAATGCCTAATGCAACACATGCAAAAATGCAACTATAGCAGGCTCGGCTATTCTAGACATGGCATATGAAATGCTACAGCTAACATGTATTCAACTTGGAATTGAAAATACAATGCAGTTAGTATGATGCGCCGAGCCCGGTGCATGCAAAACAGATGAATGAATGCAAACATGCTATCATATTGTATGCTAATTGAAACATGTCCTAATCTAACCATCATAAGCGGGTAAATAAAAGAGAGAAAGACGTGGAGTTGGAAGACATACATCACACACACGCACACTTATTACAACATTGCTCTCGCACAGAGGGTCCGAATAAATAATACAGTCCCAAATGAATAATTACAGTCCGAATAAATACAAAATTCTAAGTAATTAACAAATTAAATTAGGAAAGCAATAAATTGGCATGCAAGCCAGGGACTGCCTCAAATCTGCTTCGGATGATGAATGATGCATGCTCGGGTTGCCTTGTGCGGAGAATCCCTCGCGATGCCCCGGTTTGCCTCTGTTTGCAATTGTTCTTGGAATACGTGTCAAGCTCCGGAAGGCTGCCGATTTCTGATTTGCTGCAACAGAGGGCAACAAAGGGGCATGGCAAAGTATTTTCACATATGTATGCATGACTACTCTTCAGGGAGTGTAGTCCTCGATCCTCGTGTCACCAATCACGCATATCGATGCATGATGGCCGAGGAGTCGAATTGCACGACTCAATATGAAATGAATACACATATAAACACAACAAGACCTAAACTCCATCATGGATAATCCGGAGTGTCGGTGACTGGGAATTGAGACACGTTCCGTCACTCGAAGTACGAAACGTCCCTCGTTTCCCGTGCTCGGGCTAACTCCTATCCCAAGCACAATGCAATATGCATGACATGCATGAATACAATTCTAACATGCAATCTAGCATACACAATGCTATGAAATGGCATACATGATGCACGAGGTAACATGGCATACACGACGCTCTAACATACAACCTAGCATACGCAATGCTATGAATTGAAATGGCATACACAATGCATGATGGACTTACACCAACACGAGTGGACCTCAGCCACACTCACGTCAGTAGCCATGAGATGAAAATGAGACACTCGAAATGCGTGCACACATGCACGCAAACCGAGGACCGATCCTAAGGCACAAATGCCACTCTAACAAGGCATGGCAAGGCACAAAATATGGCATACAAACATGCAAGTTTCAGCACTAAAATGTGATGCAAAATGATCCGAAACATGGAAACATGGCTCCCGATGCATGGAATGGACCCTGAAATACAAAACTAGGCATACGCATTGGCCTATAGCTATACAAAATATGCATTATTTGATGATGAAGCATGAAGACAGAGGCAAGATAGTCCTAAAACATGAATATTTCCAGTTTATAACAAGCCTCAAAGATGAACACAAATAGGGCTAATCTATCATGCAAAAATGGCCCTAAAAGAGAGGTTGAACACAAAGGGACAGCAGCTGGCCCCAAATGGCAAAGAGCCCTTCAACAAAGTTTAAGAGGGGTTCAAAAAAGGGCACTTTACAGTTTACATCAAGCCACGAAAATAATCACAAGTAAGGCCAAACTATCATGCAAGAAAAGGCCTAAAATAGGGATAAAGAGACAAGTGGCAGCTTATGTTCTCAAAAAGAGGAGAGCCCTTCAACAATGTTGAAGAGGGGCTCAAAACAAGATATTTTACAGTTTATGGAAAGATCCAAAACAGCTCGCAAATAAGCCAAAAATACTATGCAAAAATAAGGCCCAAAAGAGAGTTAAAGAAGCAAGTGATAGCAGGAGGCCTCAAACAGAGGAGAGTCCTTCAAAAATGTTGAAGAGGGGCTCAAAAAAATATATTTCACAGTTTATTGAAAAGTCCAAAACAACTCAGAAGTAGGCCTAAAATACTATGCAAAAATAAGGCCTAAAAGAGAGTTAAAGAGGCAAGTGATAGCTGGAGGTCTCAAATAGAGAAAGACCCTTAATCAAACATGAAAAGAGGCTCAAAATATGACTATTTATAGTTTGGGTCAGAGCCCAAAAATGCAAGCAAGTATGGCTTAGATACAAAGAAAAATAAGGCATAAAAGAGGGAAAGAGGGAAAATGGGACTCACCCTTGTAGACCAATGGACCAGAAGCTCTTGGACCAAGTTTGGGAGCTCTTCACCTCTAGAAAGTAGCCTCAAGTTGCTGGAATGGAGGATGGAGGCCTTGTGCTATGGGGTGTAGTGCAAATGGTGCAAGGATTTTAGGGTTTGGAGGGTTGGAAGAGAGAGATGGAGGATGTATGTATGCAAGGCTCCAAGAAATTTTGTTAACCCCTAAAATGCAGCTGAGGGTGGTGGTTTAATAGGGAAAGGAGTGGAGGAAAGGGGGGAAAAATGGGGGGGAAAACCAATTCAAATTTCCCCCCAAAAGGAAAGACCCTCGGGTATAGGGTCTGGAGGAAAACAAATTGCACACCTGGAACAAACTTGGGGAGGGGATCATGGCCAGCCAGCTCAAAAGGGCCAAAATGGTCATCCAACCAGGTAAGTGGCCGGCCTGCCACCTTTTCTGGTCGGCCTGCTACTTTTCAGGACAAAAAATGTGTCCGCCGGAAAGAAAGGTGGTCGGCCAGTGATTGGGAAGTCCAATGGTGGCCAGAAAGGTGTCCAAATTGAAGCCCCGGAAGTTAGATTTCCAATGGCACAAACCTTGCATTAAAATTCCTCCTGTGGAAAAAGTTATGCCTGTTTTGGTGAAGTCGCGCAGATTCAGTCCAACCGGAGTGATGCCCTACTTCAATCAACCATATCTCCCCCGTCCGGAATTGGCTTTAGAAGATTCTTGAGTGAAAAATGAAGCTCTGGAAGTATTCTTTCCAACGGTGGTGGCCTCATAGCTTGATTCCAAGTATGCAAATGAATAGGCCCGATTCGGTGAGGGCTGCTTGCCTTTTTTTCTTAACGGTTCATGCCCATTTTCTCCCCCAACTGGATTTCTTCCCTCTTCTCCTCTTTTCTTCAACTCCAAACCCCTAAGTAAGGTGTTTTGAAAGATTTTTCAAAGATTTCATCTCTCTTTCGTTCATTTTCACTTTGTCCTTGCTCGGTTTACCGAAAAACCTAACATTTGACAAAATGCGAGCTTCGAAATATCGTAAAAACTTTATTTTCAAAACGTTTTGAAAGAGAGGGTTTCAAGTCTAAAATATTTTGATCAAGATTGTTTTGGTCCAAAAAAAAAAGGGTATGAAATTGAGATTTGACTCTCTCCTTATCGAAGAAACCGACCCTTTGCACTGCACAACTTCCAAAACCATTAGTCGTATCCAAGTCTTAAAGGCGGTAAAAAATGGGGTGTCTACACTCGGTTTGGCCGAGCTTTTTCATGCTCAGTCTGGCTGAGACTTTTTGTTCTCAGTTTGGCTGAGGCTTTAAGTGACTCAGTCTGGCTGAGGCTTTAAGCCACTCTTCATGCTCAGTCTGGCTGAGGCTTTGAGTGGCTCGGTCTGGCCGACCTCTTCATGCTCAGTCTAGCTGAGGCTTTTTGTGCTCAGTCTGGCTGAGGCTTTAAGTGACTCGGTCTGGCCGAGCTCTTCATGCTCAGTCTGGTCGAGGCTTTTTGTGCTCAGTCTGGCTGAGGCTTTAAGTGACTCGGTCTGGCCAAGCTCTTCATGCTCAGTCTGGTTGAGTTTTTTCGTGCTCAGTCTGGCTGAGGCTGCAATCAAAACGTTATTGGAATACCACAGATAATTGAGATATAAGCTTGCTGTTATACAAAGTGTAGGCCATGGGGTCACAAATTTACACTATATGAGGAGAGAATGAGAACATAGATTGTCAAAAAGAACATTCAACATTTTGGACGATACAAAAATACAACTTTTATTGAAAATAACGCTTCAAATGTTCAGCGTTCCAAGGGTGGGAGAGGTCTCGACCTTCCATGTCCTGAAGTCAGTAAGTGCCCGGTCGTGATCTGGCTTTCACAACGTAAGGTCCCTTCCATTTGGCTACCAGTTTGCCTTCAGTAGGATTTTTTGTGGCAAGAGTTACTTTTCGCAAAACAAGGTCCCCCACGGCGAACTCTCTCGGTCGGACTCTGCAGTTGTAATGTGTTCTCATTTTCTGTTGGTATGAGGCCCGTCTGACTGCAGTTGTTTCTCGGAGCTCTTCAATCAGGTCTAGGTCTGCCCGATGCAGCTTTTCATTTAGTTTTGGATTCAGATGTAGAACCCTTGGGATAGGAAGACTGATCTCCACTAGGATGACCGCCTCTGCGCCATATGTTAAGCGAAAAGGGGTCTCTCCCGTGGAAGTTCGAGCGGCAGTGCGGTAAGCCCAAAGTACATTCGGCAACTCCTCAGCCCAGAGTCCCTTAGCAGCTTCCAGCTTAGTTTTGATAATCTTGAGAAGAGAACGGTTGGTGACCTCAACTTGGCCATTGGCTTGGGGATGGCCTGGGGAGGAGAAACATGGCTGGATTTGGAGCTCTGCACAGAATTTCCTGAATTTGGCATTGTCAAATTGTTTGCCGTTGTCAGAGACGATGGCTTGAGAGATGCTAAATCTGCAGACGATCGACTGCCAAATGAATCTGGTTGTGTTCCGCTCGGTAATAGTGGCAAGGGGTTCTGCTTCAACCCATTTGGTGAAGTAATTGATGGTGACAATGGCGAATTTGGTTTGGCCTCGTCCAGTGGGCAGTGGGCCAACCAAGTCGATCCCCCATTTGGCGAAGGGGTAGGGACTGCAGAAGGTAATCAATTATGTGGGAGGGGCGTGGGGGATGTTGGCAAAACGTTGGCACTTGTCACATTTGAGCACAAAATCTGTCGCATCTTGATTGAAAGTAGGCTAGAAATAACCAGTGCGAAGTATTTTGTGGGCTAGGGACCTGCCGCCCGAATGATTGCCACATATACCCTCATGGACCTCTCTCATTACGTAGGTCGCCTGAGCAGGATTGAGGACGTGAGAAGCCCCTTTTGTACAAGAGTCCGTTGACAAGAGTGTAATTAGCCGACCAGGCCTTGATTTTGGCAGCCTGCTGTTTGTCGTCTGGAAGTCCCCCTGTTGTTAGATACAGGAAGATGTCTGCGGCCCAAGGGATGGGTTCAGTTTGGAGGAATTGGATTTCTTGCTGGTTGGGGGAAATGGCAGGGTAGGCTATGTAGTCGAGGCGGACACCATGGCTGAGGTCGAACTGGTCTGCAGAAGCCAACTGAGCCATTTCATCAGCCTTTGAGTTTTCCGCCCAAGGGATGTGCTTGATGTGGAAGGTATTGAAGAGGCGAACAAAGGGGAATGCTATATCCCTGTAAGCCCGCATTGTGTCCTCCTTGTCATCGAATTTCCCTGTAATTTGTCCGACAATGAGCTGGGAGTCGCTGAACACCCGGATGTGGCTGACACTAATATCCCGGGCTAGGCGGAGACCTGCTATCTATGCCTCATATTCGGCCTCATTGTTACTGGCCTCAAATAAGAAACGGAGAGCACATTTGAAATAACCACCCTCAGGGGCGGTGAGGATGAGACCAGCCCCACTGCCTTCCTTGCGGGATGATCCGTCGACGTTGAGAGTCCAAGACTGAGGGTTTTCTGGGTCGGTAGGAGTTGGTGGGAGTGGAGGGGCCATGGTTAGGGTAGGATTAGTGAATTCTAGGATGAAATCGGCGATAGCCTGCCCCTTAATCGCTGTTCGAGGCCGGTAGGAGATGTCAAACTGGCTGAGTTCCACTGACCACTGCATGAGTCTGCCGGAGAGTTCTGGTTGCTGCATTACCTTCTTCAAGGGTTGGTCGGTGAGGACCACTATGGAATGGGTTTGGAAGTAAGGACGGAGTCGTCTGGAGGCGGTGACTAAGGCCAAGGACAATTTTTCTAACAGTGGGTAATTCTGCTCCGCTCCCCTGAGAGCCCGACTGATGTAGTAGACCGGTCGTTAGACAGAGCCATCTTCCCTAATAAGAGCGGCACTGACGGCGGTGCTTGACACGGCTACATAGAGGAAGAGGGGTTCGCCCGTGATTGCCTGTGAAAGGAGGAGGGGTTAGCCATACACTGTTTCAACTACTGAAAAGCCTCTTTGGATTCGGTCGTCCATTCAAAAGTTTGCTGAAGAACTTTGAAGAAGGGGAGGCACTTATCCGTTGCGCGGGAAATGAAGCGGTTGAGGGCGGCAACTCGGCCAGTGAGTCTTTGAACCTCCTTAACCGTTTTGGGTGACTGCATTTCAATCAAGGCCTTGATCTTTTCAGGGTTGGCTTCAATGCCTCGTTGACTGACCATGAAACCCAAAAACTTCCCAGATCCTACGCCGAAGGCGCACTTCTCCGGGTTGAGCTTCATTTGGTACTTTCGTAGGGTGGCGAAGGTCTCTCGCAGGTCGATCAGATGATCAGCGGAGAGTTTGCTCTTGACTAACATGTCGTGGACATATACTTCCATGTTCCGACCTATCTGATGATGGAAGATAGCATTGACCAAACGTTGGTACGTGGCCCCAGCATTTTTCAATCCAAATCGGTTGGTAATGAAGGAGGTGTGTTCACGATCAGATGGGTGAATAAGAATTTGATTGTACCCAGAGAAGGCATCCATGAAGCTGAGCATTTGATGACCGGCCGTGGCGTCAACCAACAGATCTATGCGGGGGAGAGGATAGCTGTCTTTGGGGCAAGCTTGGTTAAGGTCGGAGTAGTCGACACAGAGTCACCATTTACCATTGTTCTTACGGACCAGGATGACATTTGACAACCATCTAGGGTAGTCCACGTTTTTGATGAATTGTGCCTCAAGGAGCTTGTCGACCTCTGCAGCAATGAGAGTGTTGCGCTCCGGATGAAAAATGCGCTACTTCTGGCGATAAGGTCGGAAATGGGGTTCAATGCTGAAGCGATGGGTTATGAATGAGGGGTCAATACCCGGCATGTCTGAGTGGGTCTAGGCAAATACATCGTTGTGCTCGATTAGGAGGGCAGTAAGGTCGGCCTTTGCTTGGGGGGATAGTTGGCTGCGGATTTTGGCAGTTTTCGTCGAGTTGGCAGGGTTGATGGGAACCTCAATGAGCTCCTCCACAGGCTCCCCTCTGACCAGCTCGTCCTCATCTCAGACGTCAAGTCCTTCAATGATCATGGTCTCCTTAAGGTTAACTTCTTTAAGTGGGGCAACATAGCATTCTCTGGCCACAGTCTGTTCTCCCCTGACTGTGTCGACCCCAAGGTCGGTGGGGAACTTGACGGCGAGATGGAAGGTGGAGGTGATGGCTTGGAAGGCATTTAGGGCGGTTCAGCCAAGGATGATGTTGTAAGCAGAGGGGCAGTCGACAACAAGGAAGGTGAGCAACTTGGTGGTCTGCCGCGACTACTCCCCGATGGTGATGGGGAGATCGATGGAGCCGATAGAGGTCACCCGGTCAGCAGTGAAACCGACCAAAGGGGTTTGGAGAGGGGAGAGACTTTCTTCCCCAATCTTGAGCTGACGGAAGCAGTTGAGAAAGATGATGTCTGAAGAGCTGCCGTTGTCTATGAGAACCCGTCTGACCTTGTAGTTGGAGAAGACAGCTGAAATGATGAGGGGGTCGTCGTGGGGGTAACGAATGCCTGTGCAGTCGGCGTCCGTAAAGGTGATAGGCTTGGTTCACTGCCTGGGCTGTTTGGGGGGTCGATCCAACGTGACAATTTCTTTATCTGAGCCTTGCCTTATTTTTTCTGAGTTCTGTCCGCTGAGCCGAGCGAGATGGTCCGCCACAAGCAAGTCCGCCAGAAATAACTTTGATTTCTCCAATCGGTGGGGCAGGGTTACCCTGTGCCTGAGGTTGCTGTAGAGGGCGATCATGGCCTTGGTTAGGTTGGGCTGGCTGCCAGGGAGGGGTGCACCGACGGTTGTTTCTGTTGGGCTCAGTCCTTTGCCTCTGCTGAGGGCAGGTGTCCGTGAACCGGCTAAGTCGTCCCTGACTTATTAAGGTCTCGACCTGATCCTTGAGGTTAACACACTCATCGGTGTTATGGCCGTGGTCCTGGTGAAAACGGTAATATTTGGACTGGTCTTTCCGGTTGGAAGGGGTTCGCGATGGTTGGGGCCATTTTAGGAGGTAGTCTCGCTGGATTTGATTGAGGACTTGTTCCATGGGGGAGTTTAGGGGGGTGTACCGCTCGAATCGACCGGGCAGTCGGGCTTGGGCCGACCGCTCAGTTCTGGGAGGTCGGTCAGTGTATTGAGACGTTTGGTTAGTGTATTGGGTATTTCTGGTGTCTGGATCATTCCTCTTTTCTCTGGGGGTCGGGTTTTCGGTTATAGGATCTTGCCGGGCGGCTAGAGAATCTTCAACATTCATGTATTTTTGGGCTTTGGAGAGTAGGGCTGCCATGGAGGTGGGGGGGTTTTTAGAGAGGGAGAAGAGGAAGTTGGACGACCATAGTCCGGCCATGAAAGTTGTAAGGATGACCTTATCATCGTTTTTCGCCACCTGCAAGGCTTCGGTGTTGAAGCGGGTAACGAAACTACGCAGGGACTCCCCCTCTGTCTGGTGGATGTTGAGGAGTTTGGTTGCCGGACGGCATTGGTGCTGGGCTCTAATAAAATGACTGAGGAAGGAGTCACTGAGATGCTGGAAAGTGGAGACGGAGTCTGCTGATAACTGGCTAGACCACAGCCGAGCTGACCCCTTCAGTGTCACGGGAAAAGCTCGACACATGATCTCGTCAGGGAATGCGTGGAGGATCATGAGGGTTCTGTAGGTCTCCAGATGGTCGACTGGGTCCGTCGTATCATCAAAAGAGTCGATGGTGGGCATTTTGAACTTGGAGGGTAGAGGTTTGTCCCGGATGGAGGCAACAAATGGTGAATTTGCTGTGGTAGAGGGTTTATGCTGGATGTTCTGCATGACCCCTTGGAGTTGGAGCTTCATGGCTCGGAGTTCGGCATCCCAGAGAGGGATGTTATCACCGCCGGAAAGCAGCGGGGATTGGACGCTACTGGCTTCCCCTTCAGGGGTTGGTGCTAGGACCGATAGATGCAGGGGTCGGGGTGGTGGATTTATATTAGGAGGAGGAGGCTGCAAGCCTTCCAAGTTGGGTGGATAGGGCTGCGGGATATTATAGCTCGGGGCTCGTTCTTGGTTGGGCGGAATATCTGGAGGTGGTGGTGGAGGCATAGGAAGATTTCTTTGGAGTAGAGCATTTATCAGGGCTTGGTTTTACTCGGCCATGCGGTTAATGCTGTTAGTAAGCTTGATGAAATACTGTGGTGGGTTAAGTGGATTGGGGGGGTCAGCTTGGTGGTCGGCGACATTTTGGTGGAAAGCCATGGATCTAGTCGTGACCATACACTTTGATGGGTATTAAGAAAGGGTTATTGGGACAGGATCTCCCGCGACCATGAACACAACTGGCGCGAGAAGCAAAGCGTTCCCACAGACGGCGCCAACTGATGATGTAGTTTTTGTTGGTAGGACAGGTTGGACTGATCCACGCTCCTTAAGCCTAATATCCGAATGACCAAGCCCACTAGAGAACCTGCACAAGAGTTCAACGGGGAACGGGGAGTCCCCCAGCGAACCCTCCGACGAGCAAGTTAGAGAGAGAGAGTGGAATACGTGTATAGATTAGAGATGGAAAAGATTAACCTTCTTCTTGTCTTCAACGTTTGCTTATATCCTTTGGTAATCATTTTGTTGTCCCTTCCGACCTGTCACATTGGCCAAAAGTCTATGCTGTAGCTTACCTTGTTCAGGGTGAGGGCGTGCTGTCCCGATGGAGAGGTATTGTCGTAATAAATGCAGTGAGGGGGTGCATTAATGGCGATGTGTAGTGGCAATAACTTTGCAGATCTTTGTCTGCTGATGTGGCTTGCCCTTTACCTGCTGCGTGTCTGAATATCATTGGTCCTTCATGCCATGTTGACTTCCAGATGGTGCTGGGCCTTACTAGTTGGGTTATGTATTGGGCTCTAAGTGATAGGCTTGGGTTGTTCATAGTGGGTTATGGCCTTTATGGGCTTACCCACGCCACATGGTGATAGTGGTTTCACGTTTTTAAAATCTTATCCATATTTTATTTAAGCCCTTCTTATTTTTTAGCGATCCCATAATTCATAACTATATTTTTCTCAGTGAAAATTTAAACTCTGAATTTGTACAAGAATGAAAAAATTTACAGACCCCTGTCATTGTTTTAATATAATTTGTTTATACAAAAATATATATATATATATATATATTTTAAATTTAGAAACTATTTAAATGCATCTAAAATAATTGTTTGTTTGTCAAAATTTTCTCAAAAATAATATATCAATCAAATTTTTTTGAATCAGTTTATGTTATTTCTACTTTTGATAATACATGACAGAAATTAAAAAAGAATACCGAACACATCCTTTGAAACTGATTAAAAAACATTGATTGCCATCATGATTTAGAAGGAAAATCTTTCAAAATCTAGAAACACACTCAAAATTCCAAGCATACAACCAATTAATGGAAAGTTATTAGGTGCCCCATGGGACACGTAGGGCACTACGTGTCTATTCTAATCAATAATTAATTATCATATATTTATTGTTCTCTTATTACCAACAAAAAAATAAAATAAAATAATAATACTATATACACTAATTAGTGTATTAATTGATGATGTGAGATAATTTAAGAGATTTTTGATATTTGTAATAGAAAAATGAGTGAGAACATTAATTAGTGCTATCACTAATGATGTGACAGTAGGTCCCACCCACTACCACAGTAATATTGTACCTTTTTATTTAAATGGATGCCAACTCATTAGTGCTAGTTTAAAGTATCACTTTTAGTGGTTTCTATCATTGCTGTTTGTAATATGATTAATCAATTGGGTCAATAATAATATCATAATTATTATTGATACACTAATTGATGCATGTAGCATCACGACACAAAAATTGATGAACATGACTCTTCACCAATTACATTCTATTTTGGGACATCACTTAACTATGTCCCTAGAACACCAAATAGCGTCTCCCAATTAAGATACATGAATTAAAGCCCCATTTGGCCATTGACTATTTTAATTAAAAAATTACTAAAAAAAATTATAAAAGTCAAAAAGTTTTCAATTTATATGAAAAAAAGTCAAAAATTTCTTTTCGTTATCTTTGCACATTTTCAGTAAAATGCCAAAAACAAATTCAACTAAATTAATTTTTTTCATCTCATATTTTTATTAAAAATTAAAAAATACTAAAAAATCCACTTCAAACGGGTCTTAATTCTCATGAGTAGATCGTTTACCACATCAAAGATGACAAGAGAGAAACAAATTATATACCTAAAGTATAGTAAAAAATTTTAAAATAATATTGAATTAAATATTATATTGATATCTTATCTTATCAAGTTTTTTAAAATTGAGATTTCACAAATTTTTAAATTTTTATTAAATTTTATTTTTATCAAAATTTAGATAAAAAAATTAAGAAATAATTTAATGATTGAAAATAACGTGTTTGAAGAGAAACAAAGTATGGATGGAGGAAGTGGGCATCGCCTTTTGTTCATCCAATGAATGAGAAGCAACTCAAAAAGCAAATGAAGATGCTACAGCCAATCCTACGATTCCAGTTTTCACCTCTTGGTTCATTTTTTGTTTTTTGAAATTATTGCAGTAAGAATCCAATGAGATATGTGTTTTACTGAATTCTTAGTGACTAAGAAAAGGCAATTAAAAATGAAAAATTAAAAGAATGGAGAATTTTTATTTGTTTATTTGGGTGCAGCGTTTAAGTCGGATAAAAATTAAGACAAATTATTTTTTTATTTTTAAAGTGCAGTGAGTTTATTATTTAATCCTTGAAAAAAAAAAAAGAAATTTTCTCACTTTGCAGTATTTGTTGTTTCTCAATTTGGCTCAATTATCAACTCTCGTCATTATTTGATATCATTTCAAAAGATATATCTTGAAACTCATCTAATCTCAAAAATTAATTTCATTTGAAATGAACATGAAATATTATAGTGACTTTGCATAGTTGGAGGATTAAAGAGATTGTGAATCGAAATTTAAGGGTTGGTGGAAGAAATTAGGTCGTGGCTTTGAGTCACGGGTAGAGGAAATAAAGGAGAGAATAAGTGGAAAGGAAAGGGAGCGAGATAGTGAGAGATGAGAGTGGTGGTCACGGTGGTCTAAGGTGGAGAATTAAGAAAAAAATTGAGTGGGTTATGATAGGTTGCAAGTAAAAGTGGTTTATATTGGAGAATTGTGCGTTAAAAAAGATTATTTTTAGAAAGGAAGAGAAAATAAGATAGGTGGGATTAGAATGTAAAATAATCAGTTGCGAGGGTAAAGAATGTACATAAATAGCCGGACAAGTCTCAAAAATTATTCATTACTAAAGTAAAGGATAAATACATTAAAAAAATTTATTAAAAATTTATGAGTAAATAAATCTGGTCTATCGCACCTCTTAGCACTTCTCGCTTATGTTATGCGTTGAGAATCTAGAATTTGCAAAAAAACAAAAACAAATACAAAACAAAAGAAAGCGAAAAGTGAAAAACTAGGCCTGGCCCAAAACCATTCCGTCCAATTAGAGTTTGAAGCAACCAACTTATTTCTGGACTTGGGGCTGCACTTAAAATTGGAGTCACCACCACCAAAATTATGGGAGATTCTATTTACACCCAAAAAAATCATTAACTATTCCTAACTTTGAAATACACTCTATTTAATTATTGAAATTTTTTATTTTAATCTCATTACACCTTATTATTTTTTTCAAATCACCCTCATGGTAAACCCAAATAATAAATAATAAACAAACTAAAAAAAACTACATTATTTCAAAAACTTGTCAATACAGAAAATAATTCTCAAATACAGAAAAAAACCAAACTTATAAGCATATAAGGATTATAAATACAGAAAAAATCAAACTTTTAAATAAGTATTATAAAATTTTTCAATACAGAAAAAAAAAATTATATTATGAATTATTCACAAAAATGCTTGTGAAAAAGTAAAAACCAAACTTATAAGCACATAAGCATCAAGTATTAACAAGAAAAAGTAGTTCTCAAATAATGTACTATTTAAATGATAAAATAAGAACAACACCAATAATATATTATTATTAATCTAACTACTGGGCCCTTTAATTTTTGTCAAAAAAAAATGATACAGAAAATAATTGATGGTGCTCTAAAAAAATTGTAAAACCCGTTTATATGAATATTAATTACCTCCTTTTTGATGGGTTGCTTCAAAAAATTATTTTGATTATTACTCTCATCCATTATTTAATTTTGTTCAAACTTTCCTCTAGGGTTTAGGGTTTCAAAATAATAAAGAACAATGATGTTGATGATGATGGTAAGTTTTGGTAGGGTGGATTAGAGTTTTGGAGGGAGGAAGAAGAAGAAGAAGAAAAAAAAGAAATAACTTTGATCTCTTAGGAAAGAAGATATAGAGATTTGAATATGAATAACTAATTAAGGTGTACTATGAGAAAAAAAAAATTATTTTAAGGTTAAATATGAGTTGCCCTTATTATTAAATTTATATTAGGATATGATAGGAATTAAAATTTATAAATTTAAATTATACATATTAAAATATATTTTGAGTTCAAATAGAATCCTCCAAAATTAGTGATGATAGACTTGTGAGTGAAATTGTGCATAGAAAACCTAGAAATTGTCCAATGTCAAAATAATAATAAGAAAATTAAAAAATACCTTTTTTTTTTTGTTTTTTGTTTTTATGGACATAGGACCCACCACGTAAAACAATTCTAGTCGGTTTGGGATGTTCTAAAAAAGTGCACTTTTTGACTTATTGGTTTATATGTATTGAGTTTGGGTTGGGTTTGATGTGATGTGTTAGAGAGGTGATGTGATTTAAATAAGATGATGTGACTTAAATAGGATAGTGACTTTTTGACTTTTTATATTATTTAGTTTATGCCAAACCAAAATGTACACTTTCATTTAAATTGCTTCATTTATATTTTATGTGATTAGTTATGCAATCAGTTTTATGTCCTTAAATTTACTGAATAATAATAATAATAACAACATAGAATTTTTGTGGAATCCCCAAAGTGCCCTCAGGGATTGTGCTTACAACATAGAAAACAAAATCTATAGTTCGGATTCAAATATGGTGTGGTGTCAGCCAAACTTGATACATTTTATTTTTTAAATATATGATATATATTGTGTTCATAACATTATTGTGCAACTTATTTAGAGAAACAACAAATCTTTTACCTAGCCAGCCATTCCTTTTCGTGTGACTTTTGGAAGTAATTAAGATTTGCATTGAACCAACGGGGTTAGTTCAGTTGATTAGAACTCCTGCAGCTAATTAAGAGGTTAGCAGTTTGATTTTCCCACTGACGAGTGAGTCTTATTCCCTATATATTTATTGGAGCTTGCTCTCCTACTTTGGGAGTTCTTTATATTGATTATATATTATATTTGATCTTTATTATGGTTGTAATTTATTGAATTTCATTGTATATCTTATATGAAACGAATAAAAAAAATAAAAGAAAAAGACTCAAATTGACTTGTACAAGGGTATATTTGTAAAGGAAGAGAGAGAGAGAGAATTAATAATTTTTTTTTTTTTTTTATCACTAGTTCTTTCCTTTTCATATTGGAAGGAAAATAGACAAAAAATCAAAAAATCAAAAAGCCAAAAAGCCAACCACTTGGACAAGCATAAGTGTTGTTTCAACTTAATTTGTAAGTTTAAATATATAACTCGTCACTTTATGTTAGTTTTTAAAAAATGACATGACAAATATCAAAACATAAATAATATAGAGTATCACTCTAAAATTATTAAATAACTTTTCTGTAAATTATTACTGAAATTCAGAATTCAAAAAACTTCATAAAAAAAAAAGTGAAAAAAAAAAAATCGTTAGAAACTTAAGTCCTGCCATCATCCCATGACCATGACAACCCACTTTTTGAATATGAGAAGTATAATGTTAGAAATATATAAATTAAATATAAAATTAGACACAGAAAATAAATTAGAGTTTAGAAGATTTGTAGGTTGGCGAGACTCACTTTTCAAATATTCTATCTGTCTATCCGACTTTATGTTTAGTGTATTTTTAAATTTATTCTCCAAAAAATATGGTGAATGTGTCATTATGGACACTTGAGAAATGAGAACTGTAGAAAATCAACTGAAGATGGACTAATTTAATGGCTTCAACTGGCGGTGGCGCAAAAAAAAAAATAAAATAAAATAAAATAAAAATAAAAATAAAAATAATTTAAAGAAACTATAAAAAATTTTATAATTTTAGCATAATTATATTACGTTTTTATAAAATTTCAATTCATATAACACTTAATCTATTTTTTATTGATAATTCATAGTCATATGAATTAAAAAATAATGTCATATTTTTTACACTAAAATATATATATTTTTATTATTTATTAATGTTTTTACACTATTTGTGTTAGTTATAGACCTTTTGTCCTTATTAATAAAAATATTGGTATAATTATATCAAAATTATAAAATCTACTGTCTTTTTTTTTTAAAAAAAAAAAATTAGAATAGGTCAATGTAATTTTCTAAATAAATAAATGGATCAAATTTCTTAGGAACTGCAGCCTATGTTGTCAACTAGATTAAAAGTAAGTTTTTTACATTTTTTGAATCATATTATCTCTCATTTTTTATATATTTAAAAAAATAATAAATTAAAAAAACGGACTTTTTAACATATTTTCCAAAACATGCCACACATTGATCTGGTCCGCACATTAGCTTTCAAAGTTTGAATCATTGAATTTAATGCACTTTGGACAATTCCCAGTGACAGTTTGACAAAAATCTAGCTATATTTACGCTTTGTTTGTTTATTGAAAAACGTTGATTGATTTTTTTTCCCCCTAATGTCTGAAACGATAAAAAAACGAAAGTTAATACATAATTTTTTTGTGATGAATGAAAACCAAGTTTATTTAGATAAAGAAAATAATTTTTTACTTTTGAAAAGTATAAAATATTTTCAAAACTAATATGTTACCATCACCTTATTACTATCATCACTCCGATTGTTGTCACCACTACTATAGTAACCACAGCTGAGTTGAATGTTGTTAAAATATAACCTAAAAAATTATTTAAATTTAGGGAGATGTTACTATGTGCATGCTCAAAAAGGTGCACATGATATGTTTTTTATAACTTTTTTACAAAATTTCATAATTTAAATCTAACATGTCATTACTTTTTCACTACAAAAGTCAAAACTTTTTTTCACAGAAAAATGTCATAATAAAATCTTAAAGTGTCATAACAAAAATCACAAAATGGTCATAACATTATCATTCCTAACTTTAGGATGCACATCATAAATTCACTATTTATAACTTTACTATAAAATGTCATAACACACATCACAAACAATCATAACGTTCATCATAAAAAAATCATAATTCTTTTATAATATATACCATTTAAAAGGGTACATATTGTAAATTTCTCCTTAAATTTGACTTGTTTACCTCTCGCGCTAATGTCAATTGAGTTTAATTTATCCAATCATCAGTTGAACTCAAATAGCTAGTTTTTTTTTTTTTTTTTTGATATAGTTTCCAAGTGTTTAATAGCTTATCAACTTAAGTTCAAGTTGAATTTAAAAAATTAAAATAAATTTTAATCTGTATCTAAGTGTGACTTTTTTTTTACATAACCATAAATAAGTCTTGCTTAACTCTAGATTCAAATCAAAGCAAAGAGTATTATTAAAAATCCAAATTCTCCAATTACAATGAAACATTCATCAACATTTAGATATGGTCCCCTCCATCTCTCATTAAACCTATATTATTCATTTCCTAAAGCATTCCTTTTTTAACATTCTCCAACACCCCTCACTCTCACTCTTCTTCTTCACAATTTCCTTCTTTCAACACAAATCTATTCCAAGCTCAAAAACATTTTCATATAAATAATGTCTAATGTTGGAGATCTAAGTTTGTTTCCATTGTTTTGTAGTCAAAATCTAGAGCAAAAGGTTGTCCCAATGAAGTTTCATGTGGCCCTTGCTTTGTTTTTGCAACAAGTAGCACTTACATCTTGCCGACAAGTGGCAGCATCATCCTCCCAATTTTTTATTTTTATTTATTTATTTTCCTTTTCTTTGAAGATATAATTTTGATTAGGGTCTGGATTGCTTAAGGATTGCTTACAGTGCAAATATGAAATGGAGTGTGTTGTCTAGGTCTCTAGAGTCCATCATGTATCTCCTTTCAATAATTTGGAATATTTATATTGTATAGTTATTCGTATATATTATTTTAAAAAAATTAAGTCGATCCGATAATTATAACATTTTTAATTTATCTAATTTGTCACAAGAAAATTGTGGAAGATGAAGATTTATTTCATTACTTTCTGCACTCAATGATTACATTACAGTAGAGATGATATTTATAACTAACTAACACTAACTAACTAATTCACTAACAAACACTTCTAACTAATTAACAAACTTTACAACTGTTACAGATATTATAATGAGGACTGCTATCAATACAGGATTGTGATAGACAACATATCAATGCTGATTCTGATGCAGTTGAACTACTGCTGTGACTGATGAGGCTTGGACTGAGTGAACTGATGAAGCTTGGACTGAGGGATCTGTGGAAATGCAGAGTTAGTTACAGAGGCAGTTGCTCAGTTACAGAGGCAGTTACAGATGAAATCTTATCAGCCCCCTGCAAGCTGATGGGGCAAGGAAGCACAAGAAGCTTGTCTTTCAAATACTGAAATCGTGAGGTAGGAAGAGGTTTGGTGAAAATGTCAGCCACCTGATCTGTGGTAGGCACATACTGTAAATTAATGTGCTTGGCAACAACTTTATCACGAATAAAGTGACAATCAATTTCGATATGCGTAGACCGAGAGTGAAAAACAGGATTAGTAGCCAAGGCCATAGCTGATAGATTATCACACCAGAGCTCAGGAATAGAAGGAACAGATATGTGCATATCTTTGAGAAGTTGTTGCAACCATGTGAGTTTGGTAGTGGCATTAGCCAAAGCTCTATACTCCGCCTCAGTTGAAGATCTAGAAACAATAGATTGTTTCTTAGCACTCCAAGATATCAAATTAGGACCCAAATAGACACAGTATCCTGAAGTAGAGCGACGATCAACAGTGTCACCAGCCCAGTTTGAATCTGAAAAAGCATGAAGAGAAAAGGGGCTAGAAGTAAAATGAAGACCATGATGAAGAGTGCCCTTCACATATCTCAAAAGGCGTTTAACAGCCTGAAAATCAGCATTGGTGGGAAGATGCATGTGCTGGCAGGCCTAATTAACAGCTAGGGCCAAGTCAGGACGGGGTAATGGTAAGATATTGTAAACCTCCAACAAGGCTACGGTAAAGAGAAGGATTGGAAAAGGAAAGATCATCACCAGCAGAAAGAGGAGGTTTAACAGCTAAAGGGGTAGAACAAGGTTTACAATTAGTCAAACCTGCTTTATGAAAAAGTTCAGTGGCATACTTAGCTTGAGACAAGAAATAACCATGAGGCAAAGATTGAACAGAGATGCCTAAGAAATAGGACATGGGACCTAACTCTTTCATGGAAAAAACAGTATGCATGTGATGAATAAACTTAGTAAGAAGGGAAGAATCACTGCCAGTAACCAAGATGTCATCAACATAAACAACAAGAATGATAAGACTAGTTTTGGTATGTTGAACAAAGAGAGAAGAATCTGAGTGACTGTTAACAAATCCCTGAGAGAGAAGAAATTTAGAGAAGGTAGAAAACCAAGCTCGAGGAGCTTGTTTGAGGCCATATAGAGCTTTCTTAAGCTTGCATACTTGGTGAGAATTGTGAACAAAACCTGGGAGTTGAAGCATATAAACCTCTTCATCTAAGGTGCCATGAAGGAAGGCATTAGAAATGTCTAACTGGTGAATAGGCCATTAAAAATGCAGAGCTAAACACAGAAAGATGCGAATGGTGGGTTGCTTTGCCATAGGACTGAAGGTTTCATGAAAATCAACTCCTTCTTGCTGTAAGTACCCTTTAGCCACCAATCGGGCTTTGTATCTAGCCACAGAACCATCAGAATTACGTTTGATTCTATACACCCATTTACATCCAATTGTAGTTTTATGGGAAGAAAGAGACACAAGATCCCAAGTACATTGTTGTTGCAGAGCTTGAAACTCCTCTTGCATAACAGAAAACCATACAGGAGAGGCTAAGGCAGCTGCAATAGTGGGAGGTTCAGAATGAAGATAAGAGAAATCTGATACAGCAGTAAGACAAACAGGAGGTTTTGTCTTGGATCTGGTAAGCATAGGGTGAATATTGGAAGAAGAGGGAGCAGAAGGTAGAGGAAGATCAATAGTAAGAGAGGTAATAGGAATAGCATGAGGAGAGGAAATGGAAGGATGAGGAGAAGATGAGGAAGCTTGAGACACAGATAAAAGAGAAGGAGATGAAGAAGAAGAATGAGAAAGAGAAGGTTGAGAAGAAGGAGAAATCTGAGATACAGAACAAGTAGAAGAAGGCCAGAAAAATTGATGAAGATGTGGCAAAGAGAAAGAATGAGAAGCAGATGAAGCAACAGTAGTTGCATATGGAAAACAAGATTCATTGAAGATAACATGTCTAGAGAGATATAGTTTGCCAGTTAGAGGATCTAAGCATCTATACCCTTTAACAGTTGGATGATAGCCTAAGAAAACACAGGAGACAGACTTGGGTTGAAGCTTGTGAGTAGTATAAGGTTTCAACCAAGGGAAGCATTGACAACCAAAGACTTTGTAGAAGGAATAATCTGGAAGTGTGTGAAAAAGAACCTGAAATGGAGATGTATTGGACAGAATAGAACTAGGCATTCTATTTATTAAAAAGACAGCAGTGGCTACATCATCAAACCAGAATTTTAAAGGAAGAGAAGATTGATGAAGAAGAGTAATAGCGGTTTCAGTTATATGCCTATGCTTCTTTTCAGCCACACTATTCTGAGCTTGAGTATAAGGACAACTGGTTTGGTGAATAATACCATGGGAAGAGAAGAGAGCAGCTATTCTTTTGTTAACAAATTCAGTACCTCCATCAGTTCGTAGAATTTTAAGAGAAGTATGAAATTGATTTTCTACATAGACTTTAAACTCAAGCAATTTGTCATAGACTTCACTCTTAAAGTGTAAAGGATAGATCCAAGTGAATCGAGTACAATCATCAACAAACAAAACATAAAATCGAAATAGGGCATGATCAACAGTAAACGGTCCCCATACATCAGCATGAATAAGAGAAAATGGACTATCAACAGATGAACAAGACATTTGGAAGGGAGGTCTATGACTTTTAGACACATAGCAGTCAGTACAAGCTATGGCTTTATTGAAACTAGTTTTATTTGGAAGATGTGATGCCAAGTGCTGCAGCTTGACAGTTGAAGGATGCCCCAACCTTTTATGCCACAGCAGATCAGAAACTGAAGCAGTAGAACCAGTGGAAGACTGAAAAACCTGTGGTTGCTTGGAACAGATGGAAGATGGTGGAGACATTTGATAAAGACCATGCACATTGTAGCCTTTATGCAGAACTTTATGTGTGTGTTTGTCCTGAATGATAAAAGAATCAGAATAAAAAATAACAAGACAGTTATGATCCTTGGTTAATTGATGAACAGATAGAAGATTGGAAGATATAGAAGAAACATGTAAAAGATTGGAAAGAAGGAATGAAAAATGTGGTGTAGGAAGAATACCATTGCCAACATGTTGAATAGGCAAACCTGAGCCATTTCCAACTTGAACTTGATCTGATCCCTGATACTCTTGATATTGCTGAAAATTGGTCAAGTCATGTGTGAGATGATTTGTAGCGGCTGAATCGATATACCAAGGGGGTACAGTAGAGTCTGATGATGGTGAAGGCACTGTTGCTGTATAGGCCTTTGGTGTAGTAGTGGTAGTAGATGGATAAGCATTATCATGTCTATACCAACAATCTAAAGCAATATGGCCTGATTTTCCACAGATCTGACACACAGATGCAGAAGGATATTCTGATTTAAAACGATTTCCAGAAGAATGTCGATTAGTTCTGTTTCCACCACGAAAATCACGAAAATTATTCTGAGATCTACCACCTCGGCTTCCTCTGTGCTGAGTTCTGCCTCTAAAATTATTGAAGCGATGATTTGACCCAAAGTTAGAGGATGAAGCATCAAAAACAGAACCAGATGAAGAACCTTTTGTTGCTGAATAGGCAACATACAAGTCTTGATTAGATGAATGCTTGATTTTACTTTCAATATGAATTTCTTCTGATCCAAGGAGAGAACACAGTTCTTTCATAGACACTGAAGTAGATCGAGTTCGAATGGATGTTTTGAATGCATCATATTCTTCTGGTAAGCCATTTAATATGAGAAGAATTAGGTCTTCATCATCAACCTTCGCACCAGACAAAGCTAACTGATCTGAAATAGCTTTGATCTGTGACAGATAACTGTCAATTGAGAAAGACTGCTTCCGTATGGTGTGAAGTTTGTTCTTTAGCTGATGAATATGAGATCGAGAGATAGATGTAAATCTCTGTTCAAGTGCTTTCCAGACTTGTGAGCAAGTTTGTAGATGAAGAACAGAAGAATATACAGCAGGAGAAAGAGTTGCAATGAGACATGTGAGAAGATTTGCATCAATAGCCTCCTATTGAGCATATGCAGGATTAGGAATTGTTTTGCCAGAGGCATCAGTAATTTCGGATGAAGGACAAGGAATTGCTCCAGTGACATAGCCCAAAAAACCAGTGGCTCGAAGAATATTATGAAGTTGATTTCGCCATATAAGGAAATTGCTGACATCAAGTTTAACAGTGACAAGAGAACTAAAATTTGATAAGAGAGAAGTAAGATTAGATGGAAGAGAAACAGGATCAGCCATGGATGAATCTGCTCGTGAGAGCTCTAACAAGCTCTGATACCATGTGGAAGATGAAGATTTATTTCATTACTTTCTGCACTCGATGATTACATTACAGCAGAGATGATATTTATAACTAACTAACACTAACTAACTAATTCACTAACAAACACTTCTAACTAATTAACAAACTTTACAACTGTTACAGATATTATAATGAGGACTGCTATCAATACAGGACTCTGATAGACAACATATCAATGCTGATTCTGATGCAGTTGAACTACTGCTGTGACTGATGAGGCTTGGACTAAGTGAACTGATGAAGCTTGGACTGAGGGATCTGTGGAAATGCAGAGTTAGTTACAGAGGCAGTTACTCAGTTACAGAGGCAGTTACAGATGAAATCTTATCAAAAATGGATGATCTATTTTTAAAAATATATTTGTCGTCCATTTTCTTATAGATAAATTGAATATGTTACGATTATCAGATCAATCTAATTATTTTATAAATAATATACACGAAGAATCAAAATAAATGATTCAAATTATTAAAACATGACTCGTGATGGACACCATAAACCCAGACAACATTCCTTAGTTCAGATATTTAAAGCCCCTTTAATTAATCCACTTTTTCATTTTTCTTTTTTTGGAACTATTAATTCACTTTTGTTAGTTGGTCCGTTTGACATGGAGAGTAACATCATTTATTTTATTTTATTTGGCAGTTTCCCAAAAACACATCAAATTTGTTTGGAGTAATTTTTTTTTATATATAAAAAAAACCCATTTTTAGAATACCAAAATGTTGTTTTTTACATTTCGTAAACTGTTTTTTTGCATATAAACAAAAATGGTTGATATTTTCAAACGTTTTATTATTTTTGTTTCAAAACCAAGTAAAACAAAAACAATAATAAACAAAGCAATACATAGAAGATAAAGGGAAAAGGAAAACCATCCAAGCTGATTTGCTTATAATTTCACATGCAATAGAAACCCATGAATGCATTAGAACTTTTTTTTTCCTTCTTCTTTTCCTTTTCGTTTTATTATTACTATTATTTTTGGGTGACTTTTTTGGCAAAGGCATTAGAATGTGAAATAAGAAGAAACTGCCTAAGATATCATTATTATCCATAGAGAAAACAAATTGCCATACTCAAGTAGCAAGTGGAATTTCATGATCTCTTTCTTTGTCCTTTCACCTCCTTTTCTTTTTTCCTTTTTTGCTTTCACCAAATTCTACTCTTTGTCTGGATCTCTTATTTTTCTTCATGGAGGTTCATGTCATGAAAAAATATTGAGCTCATAGTGACGCCATCTTATAGGGCATTACTCACCAATAAAATATCACAAATAGAATTAGGCAGATACTCTTTTTTGTTTTTGGAGAGTTAAATCCATTAAGGATTAGCCAAATGGAACTTATAATGGATTCCATGCCAACAAAATAGAGCTTACACTAAACAAAAGAAAAATGAGTAAAGAGGCACTTAGGCAGAGCCGAAATAGTATCAAAGACATGATTCTACAAGATCCTAACTCGTACTGCAATGCAGAAGCGATTATAAAAGATCAACACTAGGGCTAGTCAGAGATACCACAACAGCTTCCACCCCACAGAGGGTAAGCCACCAATATTACATCCATGGAGTCCAAACAAACAAAAAAACAGAACAAAGACAAAAACAAAAACAAAAACAAAAAAGCAAACCAAAGCATAGATCTGGGAAGGAAGAAACCAGGTATGGTGGAGGATGGGCCGCGGCGTGGCAGTGGTATTGTCTGTAGCAAGAAGCGGCGATGGGCTTCGATGGGCATCAGATCTACTTGTGATGTGGTGGTGGCGGCAAAAAGTGGTGAGACGAGGCGAAGAGGCGACATATCTAGTTCCGACAAAGAGGGAAAATGAGGAGAAAACTCAAAAATCTCCACCCTAGAGAGAAGAAGCACCTCACAAGGAGGGAGAGATTGGGAATGATGATCTTCCAAGACTTATTTTGCAAAAAAGTAGAACGAAAAAAGGGGGAGAGAGAGAGGAGAGAGGTGACCAAAGAGAGGTCGGAGCCCCCTTCCCTTCCCAAACGGCGCACTGCTATTTGTTTGGCAGAGAAAAGTTTTAGAAAGAGCAAGAGAGATCTCTTGTCCTTCAAAAATAGATAGATGCTTTTTCTTTTTCATTAACACTACAACATATAAGAGTTTTAGAAACTAATTTTTTTGGTCTTTAAAGGTAAAAATTTTGTTGCAAAAGACATTTAGAGACTAATTTTTATCGCCGTACAGATAGTCGTTAAAAGGTCATCGCAAAAAATAAAAAAATAAGACTTTTAGCGACAAAATTTTGAAAATGTCAGTAATAAATAGACTTTTAGAGACAAAATAATTTGGTTTCAAATGGTTTATATTTTGAGACAAAAAATTTGGTTCCAAAAGGATAATAATTCATTACTAATGTTCAATTTTCATTGTTAAAAATATAATGACGACACTTTTTGCAATAAAAATATTTTGTTTCTAAAAATAGTTTTACCCCTAAATTTTGGACTCTAAAACCTTAATTTTGGTCTCTAAAACCTTAATATTTGGTAGTGTAATCTTACTACGGATAGAGGGTTGCTGTTGTGCGGCCTAATGGGAATTTGTTTTGGACTTATTTTGATTATACAAATTGTTCATATATTATAAGGTTCGTCGAGTATATCATCTATGAAAAGAAAAAGTCAATTGAAAATTTGTAACCACACAACAAGAGCACATTTATAAAATAAAACAAAAAATAAATGGTTAGTATGATTTTGATAATTTTTTTAAAATAATTAATACTTGATCATGGGGCTACAGATATTCAATTAATCTGATTTTTTTCATAAATAATATGTTCGTTGAACCCTATAATATGAACAGTTTAAATTATCAAAATAAACTCACAAATCCTCATATCATAATTAATGTGCCTAAATCAATATTAAATTTTGGAAAAATTACATATTAGCGTATTTTTTAAAAAATAATATCAACATTAATAATTATAATTATAATTTTTTAATATATCTGTAATTATTTTTTATAAAATACACTGAATTGAAATTGTTCCTTAAAATTTTCATTATTTAATATTTACTTCATGCAAGCATGGACAAAAATAGGGAATGGAGTAGGTAGATGAATAGGTAACACTTCCCTCACAATATGCAAAACATTTACCCATCAAAGCTAGTATAGTGTAGGTTGACTTGAAAAACAAATGTAGTGGGGGCATGATTTTGGGGCTACAAATTGCATTTCCACCAACTTAGTAGTGACAGTGGGGCTAGCATTGCTAGTAGGTGGAGACATTCACACCCCACATGTTAAAAAGCATACATAAAGCCATCATTAAAGGCACAAACCAAAGAAAAAAAGCATTAGATCATAATCAAAACTAATAAGGGTACCCTCCAAATTGCCATGATCTTGTTTATTTTGTTTATAAAAACTAAAAAGATAATATATATACATATATATATATATATATATATAATATAGATTGAACGAATATATCCAACATAATAAAATAACTGAGGTTTCGTTTGTTAATTATATATTTTTGTCAAAAAATTAAACAGTCATTATAAATTATCACATCACTCTCTACTTTTCTGCATATTTTTTTGTAAAAAGTTTAAAAATTACTAAAATAAAATATTCCCAAATGAGGCCTAAATGGTATATTATGCTCTTTATGTATAATTTATGTAGAAAATTTGGACTTTTAGGAAAATTTTTAATTTATGAGTCAGGTGCATACATGTTCTTTGGTATATTCTATTTTGCAATCTCTTTGTTGCCGTCTATTTTATATGGTTAAATTATATTTATCTTACACTTTTCTTTTCTTTTCTTTTTCTTTTCAACTGTGACAATTAATTCTTTTAATTTTTTGTTAATTTGTGACAAGACTGCTTCTATTTAAGAAATTGACAGTAAATAATCATGTGACGATTATGTGCAATTGTCACAATATTATTTTCTGTCAACTTCTTTGGTGGAGATTAACGACGTTGTGACATGATCCAAAAATTAAATCACAATTAAAAAGTCAATAAATAATCGGAAAGTGAAATAGAATATGAAACCGTAAGCTCCCAAGCAGTGGGAGGAGCCCGGGGCTCTAACAACGTGCCTGTTGAAGAAAGAGAAGAAATGTAGAACGGATTGCTACCTATGCCTAGATCGCCGATAAATGGAAATTTTATTGATAAGACCTTTTCAATTGTAGCTAATATTTTATTACGAATAATTCCGACAACTTCAGGAGAAAAAGAGGCATTTAAGTGAGACACATTAAATAAGAGTGCAAAATGTAATGAAAAATGTTTAAATTTTTTAAAAGGACCAACGATAACATAATATCTTATTAAATTTTAAATTTTAAATTGTGAATTTTGAATATCTTTAAACTATAGGCTTCGTTTGGGGGCAATATATTTTAGTTAAAAAGTTAAAATGTCAAAAAGTTATTATAAATTATCATATTTTTTTTTTTTACATCTTTTAATAAAAAAATAAAAAATTATTAAAATAACCTGTTGCAATCTAAATATCTAATTTACTTGTTTAACGGAGATGGGGATCTGACCTGAGCAATTATACCATTTATATTTATTGGTGCTTGATAAGTCACCTCTCTGACTGTTAAAGTTTTTTATGTCATTGCACCAAAGTCCCTGAATATTTGACCAAGGATTTGTCTTCTCTGGGCTCTTGGTCATTATTTTATGAGTTCATTCAAAGCAACCCTTCATAAAAGCACCAGTTTTGTGAATTGGGTTGGTTGAATTGAAAGCAACTGATCAGTACACAAATGGGTTTTCTCCATCTTTGAAATCTTTGATGAAAAAGCTTCTTCAGGTATTGTTGTGAATCATGAATTAGGGTCTGTTTGGTTGTGATTTTTTTTCTCTCTAGTTTTTTTCAGAAAAATACATTATCTTTGTTTGTTTGGAGAGGGAGTGCCATGTGGTGAGCTCAGAGGTCTGCACATGGCTTCTCTTGTTTCCAAGTTTTGAGGCTGTAAACAGATGTAGAGACGCTAGGGTTTTGGATTTTTCAATGGAATCCGTACAGAAGAAGACCAGCAGATTGTGTTAGATAACAAAAGCCCAGTTTTCTAAAAACAGTGGAGGATTGGGAACTGTGAGTCTTTGATAATAAACAAAGACAACACAATTTAGTTGAGTCCACGTCCAAATATTTTCGTCACATTCTCTCTCTTTTTTTTTTTTAATTTGTTTTTGGCTTTGCAAACCAGTGCAGCTCTATCTGTTTTCCCAAATCTCTAAGCACAATACACCTTCAACTCAAATTGGGCCTTTTCTTTTCTCCCTCCTAGTTCATTCCCTTTCCACATACATATTTATAGGGTATCTTTAGAATCTGTTGAAATCCACTATGTACCTTTCCTTTTTTTTCCTTCTCTCCCATGTGCCTAATTTGTGAGCAAAGATTTAGAGATTGAAGGTTTCAAACTTCTTCTTTTGTCTCCAAACTTGATTTGTCTATCCATATCATTGTCTCAGTGGAAGGCCTAAACGATGGAATCTGACAAAAATGGGGCTTAGGTCACAACATAGTTGTGAGTTTTGCTTATTTGGCACTTTCGAAAGGAATTTGACTAAAATCCAGCGCAGGTCATGTCAAAGTTTGTGAATTTTGCTCATTTGGTAGTTTCGAAAGGAATTTAACCAAAATTCAGCGTAGGTCACAACATAACTGTGAGTTTTACTCGTTTGACAGTTTTAAGGTAAATCCGACAACGTTGTCCCAAGCCGCCTTGCATATCCTTTTCTTCATATACTTTACCAAATCTGTAGTTTAGCTTCTCTTCATTGCTCTCACTTCAATTTCTTTCAATCAAATAAGTATTTTTCCTTTCTTTTATTTATTTATCATATTTCATAATCCATGAATGTGAAAGACACATCTGAGAATCAAATGGCTTGTTCCACATGTTTCTTCAAGAACCCATTACCATGGATTGCTGTTCTTGTCCCAGTTATAGTCTCTGCTTGTTTTCTAGGTTTTGGGTTCTTACCTATCCTCATCACAACTTCATTTTTGATCATCATATCTTCCATTTTCTTTACCTCAAGACACAAAACAGTGCCTGATGAAATGGAAAGAACATCTGTGAAAGAAGATGAGTCTCTCACCATTGATCAAAAATGTTCACCAGATCAAGTGGAGGAAATTGAATCAGAAGAACTAGAGATTGAAAGTGAGACCATCACACAACAACAGATCAAGAAAGTCCAAGAAAGTGAAGTGGGTCAGACACAGACTCATGACTGCATAGTGGTGGGAACAGTGTTGGATTCATTTTCAGAAAGTGAAAGCATTGATGATGATCAGTACTCATCTACAACTGATCAAGATTCTGAGGCTGACTGGTCATATTCTGGCAATGTGGGTCAGAGCCCAGATTGCTCTGATCACTCGATTTCCGATGAGGAAAGCCTAATTGAGATTGCCCTTCCAAGTGGACACTATGTTGGTTTTGAGAAAGAAGATTCAATTTCAAAGTGTGATTTAGGGCAGAAGTTTCCGGATTTGTCGGCACAGCCGGAGTTGATTTTCAAGCAGCATAGTCCGATGGAGAGGTTAGCAGAAGGTAATGAGATGAACGAGGAAGACAATTTGATTGAGATTGACATATCCATGGGCTCCATCAAGTGCTCAAGGTTTGAGATTGAAGCTTGATCAGTTTTACTGTTTTTTTTTTTTAAGTCTCTCAAGTTCAAGGTTTTTGATCCTTTGTGGATTTGGTGTTGATTAAGATTAGGGTTTGGGTATTTGGATCATTATGTGCATTACTTTGTTGTGCTATGGTGCAATGAATTGTGAAGTTTCTACTCTTTCATTGTCCTTGTACTTATAAGCCTTTATACGCTATGAGATCTTATATCTTTAAATTTATCTGTTTATCATTTTCAATACACTCCAGTTATACGATTGTATTTTCGAAATTCTATATCATAAGGTTGTCAATGCATTAAAATAAAAGAACAAAGAATCTTATTCCAATCCGGTACTCTTATGTTTGTAGGACCATGAGGCTCATTTTGGTATCTATTCATTTGGTAGGTTTCTATGTATAGATCATCTATAAAAATAATCAATTTGATTGAATAATTATAATTATATAATTTTATCATATTATTTATAAAAAAATGAATAGTAAATTAACGATATGGAACTAATAATAAATCCCACAAATCTAATAATACCGAATTGAATTTCTCTCCAACTGGATAGAAACAGGATATAAAAATTTTGGAATAGAAGATCCTGACCCTTCATTCAAGCTTTGGATACCCTTAAAAGCACAAGTACTAGGCATGTCCCTTTATTTTCTCTTAATGCATATTAAAGTAGTGAAAGTTTAAAAAGGCATGGCTAAATACATGGAATTCCACTTGCATTTCCTCATCACTATCCTTCTTTTTTGTTGTCCATTTGGCTTCATTCGCTGTTTCAGACTTGACATTAACTGGATCTCATAATACAATTCAGTTTGAAGATCTAACTCACATGTTTGGTTATTATAATGTGTAAATTACACTTTATCCTTTTATGCTTGATCAGTTCTTCATTTTGATTTTTAAAATTTATTTGTTTTTTTTTTTTTTTTTCACTTTGACCTTACATATTTCAAGTTTTTCTCAATTTATTCTTAAAATTATTTTTTGTAGATAAATTATAACACATTAGCAGTCACATGGTATAAAATTATTTTATTATATATAACTTACACATCTGATATAAATTTAAATTTCAATATAATATATTTTTTTATATTATGTGATAGTTATCATGACATTTTCTATCTAATTTTGAACAAAAGTTAACTTTAATAATAAATTAAAAAAAACTTGAAACATATAAGATTAAAATGAAAAAAAAAAAAACTTTAAGAGACTAAATAAAAAAAAAAATCAAACAGAAAAAGGCAAACAACAATGATTCATCCCACTAAAAATATCACCACTAATAGCACTAATGTATTAAAAAAGTATAAAAAAAAAAAAAATACAACTCCAAGACCAAAACATCACATCATTAATGGCGGGACCCACTGCCACCTAATTAGTGGGAGCACTAATTAGTGCTCCCAAGCATTTTTGAAAGGCAAAATATAATTTACTCTATTATAATTAATGGATTAGATTGTAAGATTTATACATTTGGATTGGTACATTTGCAGTGAATCCATGAAAGTTTACAAACTATCCAATCTTGAAATTAATGCTTTGTGACCAGTTTTTTTGGCCTCTTATTTGGATTCTCACAACAAATGAGATCTATTACATCCACAAAATAAAGGAATCTATCGTTATTTTTTGAATAGTTGAATTCTCACAGGTCCCATGACCTTTGGCCAAAAAAAATGTCATATATTTCTCTCTCTATATATATATATATATTTTTGTCCTTAGTAATTTTTTTATCAAAATTAAGTTGTATTTTTTTACTTTTTTGGTTTGTCTTATCAAGACAAATCTAAAAAATATATATATTTTTGAAAAACTCTAAAAAAAAAATCATTAAAGACGAAAATAAGCCAAATTTTTTTATTTTTATTTTGGCTTATTTTTGTATTTTATTTTATTTTATTTTATTTTATTTTTTAAAATAAATTATAATTTTTCGGTTCGCCTTATCGAGCTGAATCTAGAAACTTAAAACTTCTTGAATTTTTTTTAAAAAATTTACTAAAGACTAAAATAACCCCCCCCCCTCCCAAAAAAAAAAAAAAAAAGTCATTCCCAAAACACCCAAATATATATATATATATATATATATATTCAAGAGATTTCAGAAAAATATAGTCAATCTCACACTTTTGACATAATTACATTGAATTTTCTTGTAATAAGGCTAAAAGACAAAAACTAATGCAGATGAAATATCAATTTTCATTCATATAATTAATGAATTACTAATAAAAAAAATGTTCTAACTATTATATGAATTAAAACCTCAACAGAGACCAGTGTAATTATGTCAAAATTGTAGAATTAATTGTAATTTTTTCTAAATTTCAAAAGAGATGAGTGTAATTTATCTTCTTTTTTTTTTTTATAAATAAAATTCGACATATAGCAACCCTCAAAAAATAATTTATGTTTCTAGTAAATTTTTTCTGCAAACCTCATTGAGGTCAAGATGACTGCAGCAAACAGACTCTCCCTAGTCCCTTCTCTTTTTCTGTTATAAACCTTATTCTCCTCAGTTCTTGTTGAATTTTCATAGCCCTAATTTCTATGACATCCATAGCCATCAAGATGGGTTTCAATTGAATTTTATAACTATGTTCAGATTCTTGAAATAGGCACGAGATAAATCCTCAGTGGGCTGCACAGTAGTACCCTGTCTCCATCAAAATAGAATATAGTATTGATTGAACATTTCACCCCTAGCAGGGTCAATGATGGATAGGGGGAGGGGCGGCTACGGGCACAGAGCAAGGATTCTCTAAAGTGATTTTTTCTTAAAGTTTCTTAGAGTGTTATATTGTATGGTTGAGATTTACTGGTAAGTCATATCAATTTTTCTGATGTGACTTGCCAATATATCTCAACCACACAATGTAGCACTCTAGGAAACTTTAGGAAAATTTCACTCTAGAGGATCATTGGTGACGAGCACAAGCATTGTCTCCAAATTCCGAAAATCTCTCATCATAGTGTTAAATAAAATATTTTCAAATAATACAGATTTGTCCCCATTGTTGTTTTTTTTTTTTTTTTTTTTTTGAAATTTAGTCAAAATATTTTCATTGAACCCTTGTTTGGTAAAAAGAAAAGTCTAATTTATTTTTCTTCATAAACCCCAAAGAAAAAAATACATAATTAAATAAGAATAAAGTAAAATATATATATTGTGGTAGCTGAATACATGAAACCGTGTCCTGGGCTGGCACAATGCGAGTTGACAGAACACGCTGAATCCATGGTCACAGATAAATCGGCTACATAAAGTTCAGTGGGCCAAAGTCGAATAAAAGCAGGCTTAAAAAGGTCATTTGAACCAATTATCCCATGGGCTACATAGATGGTCCACGAACGGGGCCAAAGCCCATTAGGAAACAGTGGACCCTTGGAAGGTCACTAGGGAAACAATATAAAAGAAAGGAGAGGAAGATAGAGAGAGGGATCTATTCTTGGACAATAGAGTATTCCTAAACCCATTACACCACAATTGGTGCCGTCTATGGGAATACTCGAGCTCGTTCATGACAGACATAACAGATAATTCTCCATTGGTGGCTGATGATGTTACACCAAGAACCATGCTTGGTTTGGAGAACATTACTGCAAGAAGAGCTTTGAATTTTGACGCAGTAACTCAGTCTTCACCTTCGACCTCGATGCAGGAAACCATGCAGATGATAATGGACCAGGCAAAACGAAACAAACAACAACTGGAAGAGATGGCGGCTGACAACGAATGATTACGTAAAGAACTAGCTCTAGAATTAGCCAAATCTTAGCAGACCCCACCGCATCTCGAATGAGCCACGACGTCGACACCGGAGGCATGAAAGTAGCACCGCCTCCGACTCGTCAGCTCAAGAACCCAGAAAGAATGAGTGCATTGGCGCCTCTAGCTCATCTAAAGGGAGTCCATACGTGCGGCACAGACAAGAAAAAGGTAATGATTCGGACGAAGAAGATAGATATAATCCTTTCACACAACGAATTGCAAGGGCCGTCTTGCCTAAAAAATTCAAGGCATTGACATTTATGTTGTACGACAGTAAGTCAGATCCTACGGATCATATTCGCCATTACAAGCAGGCAATGATATTGCATGTTGACGATGAGATGCTTATGTGTCGCATGTTCCCAAGCAGCCTGGGTCCATTGGCGGTCCGGAGGTATTATAAACTCAAACTGGCCTCAGTCAAAAGTTTTCATCAGTTCCAAAAATCCTTCCGAGCAAGGTTCATCACCAACGAGGTTCAATTAAAACAAGCCAACTCACTCTGGGCGATGCAAATCAATCCAGAAGAAACCTTCCGTAAGTATTCGGCATGTTATTGGGAATGCTTCAACTTGGTTGACGACGCCTGCAATGATTCCATGGCCATCATTGCCTTCAAGATGGTTTACACCTCGACAGTCTGCTCCGGAGCTCATTGACAAGGCGGCCTTCTAAAACCGTGTGGGCCTTGATGAAGAAGGTTGAGGAGTACTGCAACGTAGAGGATGATGCACTCTGCATCAAGGCAAGTCAAAAGGTCATGGAGACGGCGGCACCAACTCTGGTGTAGTCGATAAGCGTAGTTCCGTCGCAAGCAAGCCCTGAACCACGAAGTAGGCCAAAACGAGAAAGTTGCCAAGACAACCGCCGATCAAGGGACCAGTGTTCATGTCGATCGAGTGAACAATATCAGGTGGAGAGCAGGTGTCCCAAACGGTGTGACAAAAAATATACCGAGTTGATCAAGCCGATCAGCAAAATAGTACCCAAAGTTCAGCACCTACCCTTTTTTAAATGGCCGACCAAGATGATTAGGCCCCCCAACGCAAAGGCGAAGGGATCGGCGGTGTGATTACCACAAAGATCATGGGCACGAAATCGACAGGTGCTACGTCTTGAAAGATCATCTCAAAGAGTTGGTGTAGGATGGCCGACTGGGTCAATACCTCCCACAAAAGGTCAATACGCCCAACGCAGTAGCCTTACGTTGGAGTCACCACCACTGGGAGTAATTTATATGATTTATACTCTTCTATCACCAAATAGCGTCCATGTGATTCAGTCTCAGTAATGTCAACCATGCTTATCTAAGCCACTCACACCAGCCAAACGACCTCATTCAACTGGCAAGATTAGCTTCAACGACACAGATCTCAAAGGGTTGGTCCTTTCCCATGACGACCCTCTCATTATCAAGTTACGCATTAACAAATTTGTTGTTAAAAACATTTTGATAGATCAGGGGAGCACATCAGAGATAATTTACGACAAGACTTTTCTTAAACTCGGCTTCACAGCATCAGACCTCATGTCGGTAGAGTACCCCCTGTTCGGCTTCAACGCGAATCCCAAATACCCTTTGAGCAAGGTTAGGATCGCAGTGCGTGCAGGCACTAGAACACTTGACGTGGAGTTTCTAGTCATAAAACTTTCATCGCCATACAACTTGATCATGAGAAGAACTTGGTTGCATGTAATGCAGGTCATACCAAGTATTTACCATCAGCTACTTTGCTTCCCAACGCAACACGACATTGAGCAGATTTGTGGCTTTCAGAAGTTGACGAAGGAGTACTACCTTACAACTTCAGTCCAAAAACCAAAGGAAATAGAAGTAAATTCGATCAAAATTTCAGATCGAGAAAGCCTTGAGGACGTCGAGAAACTTCCCGCTGATAAGGCGACTAAGGATCTTGATCGGATCGGACTTGCAAATGAACTAGACAAGTTTTTCTTGATCGGCGCATGTCTCAACGCCGACGACCTCCAAGAGTTGATTTCATTCATTCTCAGTACTACTGATGTGTTCGCCTAGACACCTTACAAGATGTCGGGTGTAGACCCAAGCGTGGCACAACACCTTTTGAATGTGGACCCAACTGCTAAACCTGTCATCCAGAAGAGCCGCCGATCCACAGCCGAACATACTTTAGCCGTTGTTGCCGAAGTCGACAAGCTTTTGGAAGCCGGTGCAATCTGTGAAGTGAATTACCCCACCTGGCTATCCAATACAGTTGTTGTCAAGAAAAAAAATGGGTCTTGACGTATCTACGTAGATTTCACGAACCTCAATAAAGCCTACCCCAAGGATTGTTTCCCCCTCTCCAGAATTGAGAACTGGTCGACGCAACTATTTATCATCAACGTATGAGCTTCCTGGACGCCTATAGAGGTATCACTAAATCGCCATGCATCCCGACGACCAGGAAAAAATGGCATTCCTCACCCCAAGAGGCACTTATTGCTATAAGGTCATGCCCTTCGGCCTGAAGAATACCGGGGCAACTTACCAAAGGCTTGTCACTACAATGTTTAAAGAACAACTCAGCCATACTATGAAAGTGTATATTGACGACATGGTGGTAAAGTCCAAAGCAAAGCATACCCACCTGGCCGACTTGTCCACAACCTTCGATATTCTTTAGAAATATATGATGAAACTGAACACTTCAAAATGTGCATTCGGCATTGGCTCTGGCACATTTCTTGGCTATATTGTGAACCACCGTGGAATAGAAGCTAACCCGAAGCAGATTACGAAAATCATGGAACTCAACTCACCTCGATTGGCCAAAGAAGTGTAGAAGTTAATGGGAATGGCCATAGCCCTCAATAGATTCATCAGCCGTTCTTTAGACCGATGTCGACCATTCTTTCACACCCTCCGGCAAGGAAAGGCATTCTAGTGGACCCCCGAATGCCAAACTGCCCTCAATGGATTGAAACCCTATCTCCGTTCGACACTACTTTTAACAACTCCATCACCGAACGACCCACTCATCATGTACCTCGCAGTATTGGATCGGGCGATTAGTGTCGTATTGCTGAAAGAAGAGCTAGGTGAGCAAAGGCCTATTTTCTGTGTTAGCAAGGCAATGGTGGTTGTGAGACCATGAAATATCCTCTCACATGGATTGTTGGTGAGATTCAACGAAGACAACTCCATGAACCTGCAAGAGATAAATCTAGTTGATGCCACCCAACCGGGGTTACCGGCCGGGGACACTCCGATGATGAAGTTAGAATCCATGAATTAAGAATAGTAAAGTGTATTTGTATACTGTGTAGAGCAGAAAAGAGATCATACCTATATGTTATGAGGTCCCTTCCCTTTGTAGACGGGGGTGGGCTGAATAAGCCCAATAGTTGGGCCCTTGGCAGGCCTTGTTTGGGTTAGCCTAGTAAGTTGATATATATATTTTTTTGGCTCCCACAATTGTCCTAAAACTTTCATTGTTTTCGGTAGAAGGAATGTGAGTTTTATTGCCGAGTTATGCTGTTCAAATAGATGTTAGGTCCTTTGACAAAGAATACATTTGATAAATGAATAACATAAATGAATGAATGGCTGGATAAATGCATGTATGTATGAATGTATGTACAAATATATGTATATAGAGGAGAGAGGTGAGCTAAAGCCCAGTGAGTAATACTATCTCTATAAAGATCGGCCACGGTATTATAACCCCCGGGTAAGGGTGTAGGTCGCGGTATTATAATTCCGGGCAAGGGTGTAACATACTGTTGAGTGCAAAGATTGCTTCCAAATTTGGACTTTCATGCCGAGCTAGAAATATTTCTACATGCCGAGCACGAAAATGATTGCCTGAACCAAATAAGACAGATTAAATAAGGTAGATATATCAGCCAAAAAATGGACCACGGTATTATTACCCCCGGGTGAGGGTGTAGACCTGCGGTATTATAACCCCCGTGTAAGGGTGTAGAACTGCGGTATTATAACTCCCGGGTAAGGGTGTAGGCTTTTTCTAACAGCGCTCTGTGCCGAGTGCGAAGATTGCGTTGTACTCGGAGACTTTTGCTGATTTTAAGTGGCAACCAAGTGCCAATGTGCCATGGACTTTGAATAATGTATCCTGTACCGAATAAGGTGGACGTGTTAATCACCAATAATATTGCTCTGCTTGTATGGAATTGCCAAGTAGATATTGGGCAGACTATTTAATTGCCGAGTTGCTCGGTTTGCGTTCAGTCCAATGTAGACTTCCTCCATTGCTTTCGAATGACAGGTGTTAGTTAGAAGGAAAGTAAATTCCCATTGCCCTATGTTGCAGGGATGATTCGGCTTTGGTAAAATGACGGCACGCAAAAATATGCAAACTGCCGATTGCCAAGTGTAATGTATTGTACCAAAACGGGCGCTTGCTTCAAGTTGTGTGAAAAGGAGCGGGAGTTTGTAACTCAAGTAAACGTTGTTGTAATGTTTGTACCAAGTTGGCCGAGTATGCATGCATGTCAAAGGTGCCGAGATGATGATCGGCTGATGTGCCCATGGAAAGCAGAAAATTGATTGACATCTCAATGGGCAATTGTTTTGCCAAATAATGTTATTAGGTGAATAAAGTTGCTGAATACTGTGGCCAATGTTGCTGCATAAAGTTTGACAATGCATAAAGTTGACAAATAATGTTGCTTAGCCGAATAAAGTTGATGCACGGCCAAATAATGATCATGCATAGTGTTGAATTAATAATGGTCGAATAATCTTGTCGGGTAGAGTTGATGCACTGCCGAGTAACTAGTGCCAAAACATTGGTGTTCGTTTACACCTGGGTCGTTGATTGTGCTAATCGTTTGGTCGGCGACTTTTCTTAGCTTCGCAGTGTGTCGGTATTCTTTCAGAGTTAGATTTGCTAAGAACTTGGTTGGCAATGGTTGAGATTCTTGTATAATGTATATTTGTTGCCAATTTAGTGAAGTTGAGTTTCTTGTCCAACGTATATTTGCCCCATTGCTTTTGAATAAGATCTGTTATTCAGAAGGAATAAAATTGACTTAGGCCAAAATTGACGAGTAGGCCGATAATGATTTGAAACGGATTCCGTGCCCCTGTTCGGTGTCGTGGTGAAATCAGAATGAAGCCGAGACAAAGTAGGGTGCTTGGTGATATCGGAATCAAATCTGCAATTTATTTGTATTTTTATTTATTTATTTATTTAATATATATATATATATATATATATATTTTTAGCTGAATTTGCAAATTCTGACTGTACGGATGGACCTGGAATGCGTCAGATAGTTGGACAGGACTATTGGATTGCTGTGAGCAGACTCCTGATGGTGTAATTATAGCCCAAATGGATCTAACAGCTCAAATCAATAGGGTGTAATGCAACCGCGAAGCACATGATCATTTCTTTATATCTTGCTGGATCGTTTTCTCCAGAGAAAGAACTCATTTTTTGGGCAAATTTTGAGCGGCCCGTATGGCTTCGTTTGAGCTCCGATTTTGACGCGGTTTGTTGCGTTGGACTTGTCTCAATGAGTACTTCATGTTGGTATGGGCAAAACTTGAGTTTGACAGCTTTGAAAATTTCAGTTGTCGAAAAATGTGAGCCGTATCGCAATTTTCAGCATACTTTGGTTACTTCTGGACTTCTCGGGTTGGTGGGTTTGGACTCTTTGAGCCGATACGAATCCTCTAGTATATTCAGAAGTTGATTTTGGCAAGCCGAGATGTTAGTTCTATGCCGAGATAGTAGCGCCGAGTAATATTGCACTTCTGAAAAATCAGGAGATTTTTGCCGAATAGGTAGTTAAAGTAATAATTGTTATTGCTCCGAGAATGTTCGTTGTTGACGTAGGTGTGGCCGAGTAGTCTTGCCGAGTAAGCAATTAGCCGGATATTGTTGCCAAAAATGTTTGCCGAATAATGTTACTCTACTGCCAGAAACTACCTGGCCCAAGAAATCGGCATTTGAAGTTTGGTGCCGAGTAAACTTTTTATATACTGAAATTTGCAAAATAATGTGACCGAATAAGGTTGCCGAAACCGAGTTGGTAATATCCGGAGTTTACAATGTTAATATGCAGTGGATAATATGCCAAATGAAAAGCCGACTTGCAAAGTTAATAAGCCATGTTGCGTAGTGGTGAGCATGTTTGCACAATGTGAGTAACTCGGCAAACTTGCTGCGGTTAATGATTTAAGCGGGTGGTGATTACCGAGAATGGAAGTGTTGCGGTCCGATCCTTCATTGCCGAGCTTTGACCAAAGTGGCCAAAGCCATTGCTAGAAATAGTTCTTGCATGATGACATGGCCGAGTGACATAGGTGAGCTCCCTAAAGAACCTTGGTGTGGTCGAAATGAGCTTCGATGTAAAACATGCTCGGCGAAACTTATTCTCAGCCTTTCACGAGTCCGTTTGGCGAGTTTGGAAAATTGGCAGTGATCCAAAATAGTGAGCGAGCTACTTAGTATGTCGGTGAACGCACTTGCCATATTGGTTGCTCTTTGTTGCCGAATTAGTCACACTTTGTTGCCCCACTTTGGTCGTGCACTTGGTGAATCTAATTTGATCTTTTAGTGCCGCGTTGCGTTGTAATGATGGTGGGCAACTTGGGTGAGCTGTAATAATGCCGAGGATTGGAGGGATGCTGAGTGTCCTTGTATGAGCTATGGCACTACCAAGCATTGCCGAGCAATTTTTTATTAGTTATGGTACTATCGAATTGCACATGCATGGAGTCGAGCGCCGAATACTTCTTCATAGTGAAGAAATTGTTCTGTTGTCTAGCAATGTTGTACTCAAAGCAATAAGCTAGCGGGTATAGACAATGTTGCTCTGCTGAGATAGGCGAGTCGGCAATTATTCGGTTTACCGAAACAAATTGGATGGCGGAACACTTGGTCGGCTCGTCTATTTAGTTTTGTCTTTGTCGAAAGTATTTGGTAACCTTCTGGCTTTTGCCGGGAATTATTGTATACTAAATTAATAATTACCCAAGTTCCAAGACTACTGGCTATAAGTATTTGGGAAAACATATTAAATTAATAATTGTGATAAATATAGCAAGTTGAAATGAGCAAAAGTGTTATTGGCCACTATTGTGGTGCCGAATAAGAAAGTTTAATCCACTCCAAGTTATTGTGGTCTAATTCTAGTGAGAGAAAAAATTGAAGACCCAGCCTTGGATTGTACAGAAAGTTTTAGCATAGGTATACGTGCATACATGTTAAGGACCAACTTTAAGCTAAGTTTTAAGAGACAAAGAATAAATAAATAAATGGACAGACCTACGTATGAATTTAGCCGAATAACTTTATTGAATTGCCGAAAAGATGTTTGCACCAAGAAAGGTGTGAAACCCATTTTTAGAGAGAGAAAACAGCTACTAACTTCATCTTGTTTTGTCAACCTTTCTAAGCAATATTAATATTCAACAATGCTTTGATCAAATCTGTGATCATAGATAGATACATACATATATGTGTATATATATATATACCTGAACTTTAGCAAAAAAAAAACATAATCAGAATGAAAGAAGCCAAAAACCCAGCTGTGGGCCGTATTACTTGGGATTGAGTTTGCTTTTGTAGAAAGTGCACTAACCTCAAAGCAACCAATATATGTTTACTTACAGCAGTATATTTATTGTGTTCTTCGTTGATCTCATTCAGTCGTTCCCACAGACGGCGCCAATTGTGAGACCATGAAATATCCTCTCATATGGATTGTTGGTGAGATTTAACAAAGACAGCTCTATGAACCTGTAAGAGATAAATTTGGTTGATGCCACCTAACCGGGGTTACCGGCCGGGGACACTCCGATGATGAAGTTAGAATCCATGAATCAAGAATAGCAAAGTGTATTTGTATGCTGTGTGGAGCAGAAAAGAGATCATACCTGTATGTTATGAAGTCCCCTCCTTTTATAGACGGGGGTGGGCCGAATAAGCCCAATAGTTGGGCCCTTGGCAGGCCTTGTTTGGGTTAGCCTAGTAAGTTGATATATATTTTTTTTCTGGCTCCCACAGTGGTCGCCGAAACACTGTATTTACCATTGGAAAAGTTGATTCTGGCCCTTGTGGTATTCGCCAAAAAATTAATGCACTACTTCCAAGCCCATACCGTAACTGGGCTGACGGATTACCCTCTCCGGACAGTACTTCACAGCGCAGAATCGTCAGGGCGTGTTTCGAAATGGGCCTTAGAACTCGGCCAATACAACATCCAAATCTCTCCTAGAACGGCTATCAAAGGTCAGACTCTGGCCGACTTTGTTGCCGAGTTCACAGGTTGTCATGCCGATTTTGAACGCGCAGCCTGCCGTCCAACCCCAACAGAAGTGGCGAATGTATGTCAGAGATATTTGGCAGATGTACTACGATGGTTCTTCTAACCAACGTGGTAGCGGGGCGAGAGTTGTGATTATGACCCCCGAGGGCACAATAATCGAGCAAGTGGTGAAACTTGGTTTTGATGCATCAAATAATGAGGTCGAATACGAGGTTCTGCTAGTCGGCCTCCGTAACGTGCTTCGTTTAGGCACCAAACGCCTAAAAGTCTTCTGCGATTCAAAGCTGGTCATCAATTAACTGAAGGGGGAGTATGCAGCTAAAGACGACCGAATGGCTGCTTACGTAAAAATAACAAATTCACTACTCGTACAGTTCGATTTCCATGAGCTGAATTAGATTACCCGTGATCAAAATACCCATGCAGATGCTCTTGCTTGCTTGGCCTCCACCATCAATTCGGAAATCAAACGAACCATTGAGATGGGATTCGTCCCCAAACCGAGTATCAGTCACCCTAAACCCGCCAGTGTTCACGTCATTGATTTGGAGTTGAGTTGGATGGACCCCATTGCCGTATTTCTATCCTCGGAATGGCTTCCAACAGATAAGAAAGAGGCTCATAAGCTACGAAAAAAATCCTTACGCTATTATTTAGATCCCAATGGGAAGCTCTACAAGAAGTCTCTTTCAGGGCCGTATTTGGAGTGTGTGCATCTAGACCTAGTGGAGAATTTTTTAGTCGAGATACATGAGGGTAGTTGCAGCACCCATTATGGAGGACGTTCGCTGGCCCAACCAGCTGTAACCCAGGGGTATTATTGGCCCACCATGCGAACCGACGTAGAAAATTATGTAAAGAAATGTGAACAATGCCAAAAATTCTCCCCCTTGACTCATTTGCCTGCAAAAGAATTAAATGCTATGACTACCCCTTGGCCTTTTGCCCAATGAGGACTGGATATCGTTGGACTACTCCCAAGAGCACCAGGGAATAAACGGTTCCTGATTGTTGCAACGGATTATCTCACAAAGTGGGTTCAGGCAGAACCATTGACACATATCCGAGACACGACGTAAGACGCTTCGTGTGGAGAAACATTATAACACAATTTGGCATACCGCGAACACTTATTTTCGACAATGGCACCTAATTAGACTACGGTGTCTATCACGAATTGTGCGGCACATACGGTATACACCCATAGTTTTCCTTACCATCTTACTCGCAGAGTAACGGCCAGGCTGAGGCCACCAATAGAGTGATCCTAGATGGAATCAAGAAGCACCTAGAAAAGGCCAAAAGGAAGTGGGTTGAAGAACTCCCCAGTGTATTGTGGGCTCATCCCATAACGCCAAGGCGACCTACCAGCGAAACTCTATTTGCCTTGTGTTTTGGTACAGAAACCATTATTTCTCTCGAAATTGGCCTGCCTACTTTAAGATCAAAGACATTTGACTTGGGACAAAACGATATGATGTTGGCCTTGGACCTCAATCTGATTGAAGAGCATCGTGATTGAGCTCTTGTGCATATGCCACGATACCAGCAGCAGCTCGCCAAATCGTATAACCAGTGCGTGCAGCAACGCTGATACACCCCAGGCGAACTAGTTCTTAAGAAGGTGCTTCCTGTCACCAAAAATCCGACAAACGGAAAACTGGGCTCCAACTGAAACGGTCTTTACCAAGTCGACTCAATTGCTGGGGCAGGAGCATATCGGCTCTCAGATATGGTATGCAATAAGCTTCCCTGACCATGGAACGCGACCCACTTGCGCAAATTCTACCATTAAGCGGCCTCGGAACCAGCTTTTTGTAATGATGTAGTGACTCAGTTTCTTTTCCATAAATGTATCTTTACAGTTCATCAATGAATCAAGTCTTTTCCACAAATATATCTTTATAGTTTGATGTACCTTTATAAAATTCCGAATTCGGAGCGCCCTTTGTACTTGGCACAATTAGCTAATATAAAAGACTCTGAATTCGGAGCGCCCCTCGTGCAGTTCACGATCGGCCGAATAAGCCTTCGAATTCGGAGCGCCTTTTGTGCTTGGCACAATTGGCCAATATAAAAGATTCTGAATTCGGAGCGCCCCTCGTGCAGTTCATGATCGGCCGAATAAGCCTCCGAATTCGGAGCGCCCTTTGTGCTTGGCATAATTGGCCAAAATAAAAGACTCCGAATTCGGAGTGCCCTTCATGCAGTTTACAATCGGCCGAGTAAGTCTCTGAATTTGGAGCGCCCTTGGTTCTTAGCACATTTGGCCAATATAAAAGACTCCAAATTTGGAGCACCTCTTGTGCAATTCACAATTGGCCTAATAAGGTTCCGAATTCAGAGTGCCCTTTGTGCTTGGCACAATTAGCCAAAATAAAAGACTCCGAATTCGGAGCACCACTAGTGCAGTTCACGATCGGCCGAATAAGCCTCCAAATTTGGAGTGCCCTTTGTGCTTGGCACAATTGGCCAATATAAAAGACTCTGAATTCGAAGTGCCCATCATGTAGTTCACGATCGGCTAAATAAGCCTCTGAATTCAAAGCACCCTTTGTGCTCGGCACAATTGGCCAATATAAAAGACTCCGAATTCGAAGCACCCTCGTGCAATTCACGATCGGCCAAATAAACCTCCGAATTCAGAGCATCTTTTGTGCTTGGCACTATTGGCCAATATAAAAGACTCTGAATTCAGAGCGCCCCTCGTGCACGTCACGATCAGCTGAATAATATGTCATGGACGATTGGATTTTTTCGAAGTAATTATAAAAGATAATACAAGTGACATCATATCAAACGAAAGAAACAAATGCTTGGTATTAAAGTAATTCGAGTTTTATTAGAACAAACGGCACAAGACATAAATTACAAGAGAATACTAACTGCATCCCTATCATTCGCCTCCTCTTCATCATCAGTCTTCTTAGCATCATATGCATCGAACAGAAGTTCATAACTTTGGTACAACAGCGAAAAGTCGTCAATACATGCGGCCCGAAGAGCCCTGACCCATCCGTGTTTGAAACCATAGTTCTCACGATGCCAGACATCGTCGGCTAGTTTTTCCTTGGTTTTCTCGATACCGACTTTCTGATCATCAAAAAAGCCTTCATCATACACGCGGGATCGAATGGCTTCTTTGGTAAATACGGCAACTGTGTCTTGATCCGCTATTGCATGGTCTATCAAACGCTGGTTTACTCTATCAGTGACAGCCATACTCGCCGACCTTGCGGGCATCTTCTCGGCAACCCTGGCTTTGTGTATTTCACTCTCCGCCTTCTCGGCGCGACGTTCCAAATCCCGAATTCGCCTATCTTTTTGAATAATTTCTTTTTGAGCGGCCTGCAGCCGTATACCGATCTCGTATGCACAGTAGAGTCCCTTGATCGACTCATGGACACCGTCTCTAAACACCTCATAATCGCTCAGCCAGATCATAGATTATTGTACCTCAGGCGGAAATATTTGACGAGTAAAGTCCACCGCCACATTGGGTCGTGAATGATCGAATCTGCTTCAGTCATGGGCTTATTGCCAATAAACACAGCGAAACTAAGAGGGCGTGGTGGTTTGCTTGGCTCCTATTGAATGGACGCCCGTGCACTTGCCGCCTTGCCATTGCCTTTTTGTTGAGACCCGTCTCTAGGCGATTTCTCCACTTTGCTCCTCCTTGGAGACCTGCTTCGTCGATGGGGTGAATGTCGTCTTCTTCGTTCCTCCGACGCTGCAGTATTCGTACGAGAAGTTATTCCACGATCCATTTTTGCGTCCAGCTCTGCTAAACTCTTTCCTTCACCTTTGTTGTTGAAAAATAATTTGCCAGACATATGCTCACACTCTAGTAATTGCGCAGATGCTTTCGCCTCTCCCCCTTGATTCGCTGTTCACTGAGACTAGATACCCCTTTCGTGGGCTGTGCAAGGGTTATTTAATGATGCCCCCTTCATTAATTACAACGCGCACCACTAATGATGCGCTCGCGATCGCCGCCGTTGCCACTGTTAATCGGCCAAATTAAATCTTATATGGCCGAATTATTCTGTTGCCCCACTAGATCATGGAGACTGTGTTATGTATTCGGCTGAAACTTCATGCTCAATTAGGACAAGGACAGATTGCACCAGATATTTTATATACTCGGCTCATCCATAGATGACCGAATTGTTCTTCTGCTCCACTTGATCATGGAGGCCATGTTTTGTACTAAGCTTAAATTTCATGCTCAATTAGGGCAAGGGCAGATATTTCATCTACTCGGCTCATCCATAGGTGGCCAAATTATTCTTCTGCCTCACTTGATCATGGAGGCCATGTTTTGTACTTGGCTTAAACTTCATGCTCAATTGGAGCAAGGGTAGATATTTCATCTACTCGGCTCATCCATAGATGGCTGAATTATTCTTCTGCCCCACTTGATCATAGAGGCCATGTTTTGTACTCAGCTTAAACTTTATGCTTAATTGGGGCAAAGGCAGATATTTCATCTACACGGCTCATCCATAAGTGGCCGAATTATTCTTTTGCCCCACTTGATCATGGAGGCCATGTTTTGTACTCGGCTAAAACTTCATGTTCAATTGGGACAAGGGCAGATATTTCATAGACTCGGCTCATCCATATTTGGTTGAATTACTCTGCTGCTCCACTTGACCATTTGCCGCAGTTCATTTTCTGTTTTGAGCATCACTTCTTAGAACTGGCATTTTTTCATTCATAAACTGAATACAAGCAATGTATCATTTTATTAATACAATAATTTCTAACACAAACCATTGCTATAATTTCATTTGTATGCACACATCACTTCTTAGAACGGGCACTTTTCATTCATAAACTGAATACAAGCAAAGTATCATTTTATCAATGAAAACCGCCCTAAATACAAAAACATTACTAATACTATAATAATAAATACAAATAAATAGCAAAAATAAACACACTTGTTAAACATCTTCAAAATTCTCTAGGTCCGATTCCAGAGGTTTAACCTCCAACTGCTTGTATGGAATTGGCAGATCAAGAGTCACTTTGGCAGCCGCCAAAGCTTTATGCCAACCATGCTTGAAGCCTCAGTTTTTGAACTTCAATGCTTCGTCGGCATATAATCCTTTGGCTTGAAGTTCACCGGCATCAAACGCTTTTACTGTATCCGCCTCCGCTCACTCTCGGGCCTTCTTTGCCTCCTCCAACTCAGCCATCAATCTCAAATTCTCCGCCTTGGCCAACTTTAACTCGTTGTCTATGCTGGCAGTCCTTTCCTCGACGCTCTTGGCTTTCTCTTCTTTTGCTGCAACCTTTGCCCGCTCATCTTTCGCCCTCCTAGCTTCGGCCTCCGCCTCATCTGTTGCTGTTTTCAAATCGGCCATCGCAGCCATAGCCTTGTTTATTTCATCTTGAAGTTGAACTTTGATTGAGCCGAGTCTCTCTACAACATCGTAGTGACGGCGACCGATCTTTGCTATCTTGCCCACCGCCTAAATAAGTAAAGCAATAACCACATAAAAAAAAAGTTAACATAAAAACAACAGAACAAATTCATCCCAATTCACTTACCAGTATAGCCGATTACGCCACCAAAGTAATCGAGATGACGTCGGGCTTGGCATGGAACGCAGCCTTCTCTGATGGAAGTGAAAGTGCCGATGCCACAGTAGGGGCCACAGCGGGATCTTTAATGGCCGACCCGCTGGATAGAACCGGCACATTTTTTTTATCCTTGGCTAGATGACGAATGGCTTGGCCGAATCCGGAGAAAATGGCTCCAGCCTTTTCCGTTTGTCAACCGATTCTTCTGGTGATTCGGCAATATATTCAGCAAGGCGCTTTTCGCCCCTTTGATCGATTTGTTCAGAGCTCAAAGTCTCCATTAGCTGATGAGCGGGGACTTCGTCAACCACGATCAATTCTTGAGTTGCTACAATGACTGCCGGGGAGGAAGTTTTTAAGTTCCCTCCACCACTGGCTCTCCTGTGTATCACCATCTTCTCTGGGTTTCTTCTCCTGGCAAATTGGGCAAGTGACTCACCACCCATTTCTTCAGAGTTAGCTCTAGAAAAATCTCCTAATTCGAAAAAAATGTCCTCTGGATAAGTAATCTCCACTCGACCTGAAATAGAGGATTGACCGCTGCCCCCTTGGTCGAGTTGCTCAAAAGATAACTCAACTTCTCTATTCAGCTCTTCTTTTTCCAAACGGATCCATTGTCCAGCGTCTTTCGCGTCTGGACTCTTCTCTTTTAAACGACCTTCTGGTTTAGCCTCTTCAGTGCCCAGACCCTCAAGACCGATGTCCCTTAAGCTCTTAAAGCTAGGGAATATGAGTGTTGTAAGATGCTGCTCTTCTCTCGATATAGGAATATGATCTGTCGCTAAAAAGGTTGCGTAGGTTAGGTCATATCTCAACAGAATGTGTGTCGCGCATCCTTGTCCTTGTAGATTGGCCCGCCCTTTGTATCTAAGAGCCGTTTTCAACTGGTTGAGAACGGCTAGGTTTGCCGACGGAAAGACTCTTTTTAAGTCGTTACCTGCAAAAAACAAATTAGATTAGTAATCTTTTGGAGCCTAATATAACGTCTAAACTAAAAAAAAAAAATTAGCCACTTGGTTCGCCCTTTCGTCTCTACACAAGGTCTTGGCGATCTTTTCCTTCACCGAATTCCCAGTTGCCTCGAACAGCGACCATGACGTTATCGACTCTTTTTCTGGAGCTAGCGAGCATAGTCACCAAATGGTGATCTATTGTGATAACCTTGTCCCGTGTTAAGTTAATTAATCTTAATTATGATTGTGGTTATGTGTTTAATATGATTTTGAGGGCTACTTATATGATTATGTGTGTGTTTGAATTCTTATTTATTCACTGTAGGAAAATCTATTTGATTTTCTATTACAGAATTTAAATTGAAGGTCGTAGAGGCGTTAGAAAGCGAAATTGACTATATTTTTGTGCTTAGCATGATTTTTAGAACCTACGGTGAAATTTGATTAAAAATTGATTCGAATCAAAATAATTAGATTAAATTGATTAATTTAAGCTCAAATACTTAACAATAATCAAATTGATTAAGGAAAAAATATATATAAGGAGCTAATTACACTTATGCTCACCATTTGTGAGCTCAAAATTCTAGATATACACTCTAGAGAGAGAGAGAGGGCCGGTTCTAGTGAGAGAGGAAGAGGAAAAATTGTAAAATTGTCTCAAACCTTGAGGATATGGAAAGCTAGGCTCAAGAACTAGCTAGAAATTAAAAGATTGGAGCTCCTAGGTGTTGAACTCAAATTCATGAATTTAAATTCATAATTGAGTGAATTCAAGCAAAATATGTAATTAAGAGCAAGAATTAAGTTGATTATGATGAATTTGGAATCAATATGACCATGTATGTAGAGTATTGCCATGAAATTGCATAATCAAGCATGTAACAAGTTAAATATGAGAAATTGAGTGCTAAATCATACATGCAAGCATGGTTTTGTTAAGCTCCATGAGTATGAACATCATTTGTACCATTTGAAATGGAATTTGAGTTAATAAGCTACATGCATGCATGATTGATGAAGATATGAAGTTTGTACGAAGTTGAATGCATGAGTTTTGAAATTAATGAGGGGAATTAGGAATGATTCTTGGAAATGGACCATAATTTTGAACAATTGGTCTCATATTGCTTATGTTCTCATGTTATGTAATGTGTTCCCATGTTTTTGTACCAAAAACAAGAGCTTTGGACCTTTGAATATCAAGTTCGAGCTTCAAACAGAATTTTAGAAAATCCAGAATTCGACATGTCCACTTGAGCGAGAAAAGCCTCGCTCAAGCATGAAATTGTAGCTCTCAGAAGTTTTGCAGAAATAGCACGGTGGCTTGAGCAGCCAAATCTGCGCTCAAGTGTACCCTGCTTTGCGTGACTCCTCGCTCGACCGTCAATAGTCTCGCTCAAGCATAAATTGCAAGTAACCAGAACTTTTGTAGACCAAAGGGGTTTGCTCGAGCGACCAAAGCTGTGCTCGAGCGGAGAGCCCTATTTCAGAAATTTTGAAAAGGTGTTTTATGAATTGTTTTCCGTTCTCTTTTATTTCTAAGCACTCTTAGACACGCATTGAGCATTGTAAATGGACTAAGAAGATAAGAAAGAGGTCTAAGAGAAATAAATAAATTAAAGAACGGATTGAATCGCTTGTGACCCAATGTGTTCTGAATTGTGTAAGGTCAAAGGCAAAGGCAAATCATCCGGCAGATCACTGTAAATAATATCTTAATAAAGATATGTTCAAGTATGTTATTTTCCACAACATTACTTCTGTACGAGCCTTGTGGATCTGTATTTTGAATTATGGATGAATAGTCTAAATGCCAGTCTTTTGCATAAGACTAATTGAATACAAATGTGATTATGATCATGGGTATGACACACGCACATGAATACGGATATGGAAATGAATGATGGGCCAAACGTCGTTTGACGAGAATGATTAGGGCAAAGGCTATTTGACACGAATGGTTGGGGCAAAGATCGTTTGATATGATTGGGCCAAATACCGTTTGACACGAATGATTGGGCCAAAGGCCATTTGACACGAATGATTAGGCCAAAAGCCGTTTGATATGAATGATTGGACCAAAGGCAGTTTGACACGAATGTTTGGGCCGAAGGCTGTTTGACACGAATGAATTAGGCCTGAGGCCGTTTAATATATTTGGGCTTAAGGCCATTTGATGTATTAGATGGAAACTTAAACGGGCCTATGGCCGTTTGATATGTTGCTACAAATTTCATTTATGTAACTCCTTTATTTTGATATTATTCACTGGGCTATCGCTCACTCTCATTTATATGTGTGTAGGTGAGCAAAGAGATGTTTAATCCTAGCCTTAGTGAAAGACATGAGAGAAGTCAAGTTTTTGTAAAGTTAGCCCGAACGTCTCACGCATAAGACTTGTTTGTTTTCTTTTTGTTACCTTGGTGAATATATTGGATTACCGTGTACATAAGCTTTTTGTTTGACTAACTGTATGTTTGAAAGTTCCTGGACATATGAGATGTACATATTTGTCTATATGTGTGAGTTATTATGGAATGTTTATTTTGCCATGTAAGCACAGCTCATTGGACAAAATTTTTGAGTCTGCTTCCGTTCGGCCCCATTATTGTTATAAAATATGTATGATTTTGTTTGAGGCTGTAGGTAATCCCTTGATTACTGGCCGGTTATGACTTTAATCCTTAGGGGCGAGATCGGGTCATGACATTGATGTCCTTGGCTCTAAGAAAATAATGGCCCTAACAACCAGTTGACTTCACCAAGACATAGCAATGCCGAATCGCCAGAATTCCCAGGTTAAGCCCTAGTCGGTGGTTTAGTTTCACTAAACCCACGACTATACGGTAAAAATTCACATTGGGTTGAGAGGGAATTAAACCCCAGTAGCGCAGAATAGTCCTGAGGAAGGGGTGCAAGGGAAAACGAACCCCGCCCTTAGCTATTGACAGGAGAGGAAAGATTATTGTGTTTGGATCAGCCCTCTCCATATCAACCATATTGTCTGCCACAAAGGACAGGTGGACGTCATCAGGAATCGAAAAGTGACGACGAAAGGCAGCGACTCGCTCCTCAGAAAGGAGAGCTTTCAAATGAGTCGTCATTCCAGACAAGATAGAAGATATATAACAATGCACAAAGGGATTGGAATATGAACAAAAGATGAAGAGAGTGAGAGACTTACAGGTTAGAACCAGAGAGCAAAGTGAAGAAGTGATATGAAGCAGAGTCAGAAACACAAGAGTTATGAGGGAGGAAGAATGGTACGAAGAATGTGAATGAGCCAAAATTCAATATGTACGATTTTTAAAAAACGCATTAAATGAACATCAAATTACGAAGGGGTGAGAAGCAATGATGACCCCAAATTGCGACTGATTTGACACATCAATACCAAAAGACGCGTGCGTCGTATTTCTAACTTCCAAGATTTGTCGAAATATTAAACCGACCACACTGAATAACATATGTTAATTGGATGTTCGGGGGGCAATTGTGGTAGCCGAATAAATGAAACCGTGTCCTGGGCTGGCACAATGTGAGTCGACTGAACACGCCGAATCCGTGGTCACGGATAAATCGGCTACATAAAGTCTAGTGGGCCAAAGCTGAATAAAACCAGGCTTAAAAGGTCGTTTGAACCAATTATCCCATGGGCTACATAGATGGTCCATGAAGGGGCCAAAGCCCATTAGGAAACAGTGGGCCCTTGGAAGATCACTAGGGAAACCATATAAAAGAAATGAGAGAAGGACAGAGAGAAGGATCTGTCTTGGACAATATAGTATTCCTAAACCAATTACACCACACACACACACACACACACACACACATATATATATATATATATTCTTTCTTGGACAATATTGCCAGAGTAACATGTTACTATGAACCAGATTAACATGTTACTGTTACTGTTTACATCAATTTCAATGATAATAATTTATTTTTTAAAAAAAGAATTTCATAGTCAATATGAATTTTATTTGATAAATCTTGATAAGAGAATTCTAAAAATATTAATTTTATTAAAAATCGACATCTATATCAAAAGTTATATTATTTTTAAATTAATATTTTGATAATAGTGATTGAAAAGGGAGTTTTGACTGACGTCAAGGGCCGAACATATGGGCCGAGCTAGTTTGGGCTTGGGCCAGATTAGAGGTTTGTAGGTCCAGAATAGAACAGCTTGGAGTGGGTTAGGCTGAGGTTCTAGCTCGGTTGAATTGGGGTTTTGTATTTGACCAAGTTTTTGGTTTGGTTAGGACTTGTCCTTGTTGTATTAGACTCAGCTGAGCATGAGACAACCCGAGCTGAAGAGTTCGGCGAAACACTATCATGGACACTTGATAGAAGCTAGCAAATAGCGTGGTTATAAAGGTGGATTGCAGCACTGTGCTAAGGGTAGCTTGGCATGGGTTGCCAAGTGACCCAATTGGAGCACGAAGAGAGGAACTCGTTTTCCGTACGCGTCAATATCGATTGGCTGTTTGGCCAATGTTGTTTGGCAGTATTGATGTATATACGTGTAAGGAATAGAGATAGCAGTATGGCCACGCGTCCAGGAAAAGACGAGTAGAGTAATGCGCGCAGAAGCTATATAAACTGTGTGGCACCTCTGTTTAACGGGTTTGAAATTCTTGTTATTAGAGCTAACTGCATTTTGTCTCCTCTCTCTCCCTTTCTTTTTTTCCTAACTTGATCGTCGAAGGAGTTTTCTGGCTGCACATCCGCCGAGCAGTTCACTGTCGTTTTTTTCTCAAGTTAGACGACTTAGTTTGAGGCTGCACAGAGCTTAGACTCAAGGAGTGTGAAGAGTGACGAATATTTCCTCTCCGTATAGTGATATTTATTGAATTTTTCAAGAAAAAGTTTTATATTTATTCTTAATGTATTAAAATTTTACTATGAGAAAATTTTATTTTACTTGATTTTATTTTTGGGAAATTGATACATGACCCGTTGGATTTTAACTTGATAAATATTAGTGGTATTGCAAGCTTTAGTGTACAATTTTTTAATTGCATATACTCTTGTCTATCATGCTTCCATCGCAAAACATGGCGGCTATAAGAATGATTAAAGGTGGATTGTGAGCCTACATAACTTTTGTTGAAGTAGGTGATATATTAAGATTAAAAAAAAAAAAAAAAAAAGTCAGTTTTTTAATTTTTTTTAGTCAAAAAAGTCAATTTTTTAATCTAAAATAATTTAATTTTTTGCCCAAAAAATCAAAAAATTAAAAAGTTAACTTTTTACCAACTTTTCAAAACACTACTAATAAAATTTCCACTTTTTTCTAGTCTAATTTTATTTTGTTAGATATGTGAGATTTATAACGAATTCTATTTTGATAAATTAAACCACCTAATTTGTAAATTTATATGTAAGTTACTTATAAAAATAAAAATCAAATCAAATCGATTTGATAATGAAAACAATCATATAATTTTGTCATTTATCTTTGAAAAATATACATTAACAAAATAACAGAAAGGATCCTTAAAAATTTCCATTTTAAATCTTTAGCCTCCGATAAAAGGAGCATCCTCAATAGTTGTCCAAAAGGCATTAAATTTGACATGAATATATTTGCTAGTGCTACTTTAAAATCCCAATTAATTTTTCATTATTTCAAAGTACATCAATACAATGGTGAAGAGGGAGAGAGGGATAAAAAAACACGAACAGACAGAATAGAGGATATCCTTAAAAATACTGCTTCATCCTCAATTATGGAGGAATGCCTCACCAGTACGTGGACAATTCTAGTAACCATCTTTGATCATTATTTTACATTATCATACATTGACAGAATTGGGTTTCCTCAAACGAAACCTCAATGTGTCCATTTTGCCTAACCTGACCCCTGTTTGGTAACTTGCTTTTAAGCCCATTTTTTAAGGATTTTTGTTTTTGGGTCTTTTTGTGTATTTTTTAGATAATTTTAGTTTTTTAATTTTCATGGGTTTTCAGTCTAAAAACAACCCTTTATTTTTTAAATTTTTTTTAAAAATTTTATGTTAGTGCAGAAAATATTTTTATAAAATGGGGCAAAAAACCCAAAAAACAGCTCTCAAGTTATGTTTTAAAAGCCAGTTTTAATATCAGGTCTATTCAAACTTTGCAACTACTTTACATTTTTCAGAAATATGTGCCCATTTTGAGACCTAATGAGAAAGCAAATCTTTCACATCTCAGAGCAAGTACTGCAGAGACACATTGCTTAGGCCATCTCTAACGGTTCACTAAATTTAACATTAAATTTAAATTTAATAAAAAAAAAGTTACTTTTTATGCTCCAACAGTTGCACCAAAACAGTATCAAATTGAGAAAATATCAAACTTTTCACCAAACTGAGGACGGCTTGCTCCTTTCATCAAATCACTGTGCATAGCTGTTAAAGCAGAAATTTGTAAAAATTTTACACATGGCTTGGTTTGGGAAGTAAGTTGGCTTTTTGGCTTTTTGGTTTTTTTGGCTATTTTAGCCTGGGCTAAAAAGCTTAGTTTGGGAAGAGCTTTTTGGCTTTTTGGCTTTTTTGACTTTTTTTGTGAGAGAAGAATGTAATGATTATAGGTTGGATGTGATGTTTTGTTTGTTATGGCTAAAATAGCCTATTTTATTTTTTGTGGCTAAAATAGCCAAAAAAGCCTGAAAACTAACTTGCCAAACAGAGGCGTGGTCGACCCCTGGTTGACTATCCGGTTGACCAACCGGTCGACCAGCTCATGAAAAAATTGGCCTGAGAATTGGTTCAAATGGTTCAAATTATTGGTTCAAATGGTTCAAAAAAAATTTGAACCGGTCGACCCACATGATGTTCCTTTCCTTTTTTGATGCACACTACAGTAACCATAACCATTGGAACTACGCGTATCAGATCAAGAAAATTAACTTATTTTTATTCAAATTTAGTAAAAATTTTGCTAAACCGTTGAAGTTGCTCTTATGTGACTTAATTTCATGTTTATCCTTAATTCAAGTCCCGAGTAGATATTTATTTAAAATGTATTTGAACTGCTAAGATTTCCTCTTCAAATCTTTCCTATTACTTTTATTTAGCTAATATGTTTTAACAATACCACAATCACACTCACTCACACACAAATACTCACTCATAGAGAGAATAGTGAGTGGGTCCTAAATCTTGGTGGTAATTGTAAGCCCAATACGAAAAATTATTTTAGTGATTTTTTAGTTTTAAAATTTTTTTCTTCCTTTTTTTTTAATTTAATAAATTTGAGAAATTGTTAAAAAAAATTATTTTTCATGAGAGGAAAAAAGTCTATGTAACATTTAACTTTTTTTAACATAAGTTGACTTTTTTTTGGTGTTATCAACCACTAGAGACAACTAAAATAATTTAGGAGACAACTAAAATAACTTTTTTAACATAAGTTGACTTTTTTTTTTTTATTTTTTAGTTGTCTCTAAAACAACATTAGAGACAACTAAAATTTTACATACTTACTCTTTTTCTCATATGAGGTGTGAGACTCACATAATGTGATGGTCTAGATCTAACACCCCATTTGAAAAATATAAATAAATAATATGTACAATTTTATATGCCTTACTAAAATTATTGTTGAAGTTGCAAAAATTAATGTTGAAGTTGCAGATTGATGAATGTTGTTTGGTGGTGGTAATTAATTGAGTCACCTTAAAGTGTTTGAATCAGAGGCTTTGTCTTGAAGGTCCTAGACTCTTCAATGCCTTGGAATCAAATATTTGATACTCCAAGTTCAGACTTATAAAGACTTGCACCCTATAGTGACTGATTATTATTTTACATCAAAGTTAATGGATTCAAAATAATTATTATTATTTTTAAAAAGGTCAGTCTTTCCAAAGAATATTTCATTGTTCTTACTGGTGGAAGAAGGCTCCAACTATCATTTGCTGTAAATGAATGGTTTCTTTTGCTTTAAAACCTTTTCAAAACAATGTTTAAATAAGGGCAGGATTCGATTGGAAGGTATTATTCGAACTTGTGAGGTTTATTACGGATTTTGTTTTGTTGATCCCAACATTTATTTTGTAGGGTCCTTCTTGTATATTACTCATAAAAAAATTAAGTCGACTTAATAATTGTAATAGGCTCAATTAATTCTGTTTGTCACAATATATATACATATATATTCAGTCTATTTTAAAATTACATTTGTTTTTTTATATTTTTTAGACATGTGATAAATTAGTAGTTTATGATTATCAAATTTATTTAATTTTATGTGTAAATAATAGGAAAAATTATTTATAAATCCTATTAGGGAGACTTATGCTACATATGGTCCTACTAAAAAACTTATGCTCCCGTAAGTTCTGTGGGAAGTTTGTTGACACATTTACCCTCAATATTAGTTGTTAATATCATAAATAATAGTAAAATCATATATAGGAAATTGAATGTTAGCATAAATCATATCTATATAAACGCAACGTAACGTGACACCTGTACGTAACGTGACACCTACATAAACGAAACGTGGCACATGTACGTAACGTGACACCTATATAAACGTAACGTGACACTTATGATCTATGTCAACATTCAATTTCCTATATAGGAAATTGAATGTTATCATAGATCATATTTATATGAAACGTAACGTGACACCAACATAAACTAGCAATATTTTCACATTCAATTTAAAAAAATAAAAACTCATTAAATTTGCGAAACGTAATGTGACACGTTACGTTACGTTTATGTAGGTGTTACGTTACGTTTATTTAGGTGTCACGTTACGTTTATATAGGTATTACGTTACATTACGTTTATGTAGGTGTCACGTTACATTACGTTTATGTAGGACTTGAGACTCTATAAGAAATTACACATGACTTAACCTAACATAAGTGTCTAAAAAAAGACTTATAAATAAGTTTCTCTAAATAATATATATAAAAATTTTATAAAATAAATAATTTAAATTATCAAAATAAAATTAATAACAATATCTTTCAGTTAAATTATAGACGGAAGAAGAGAAGTCCAACTTCAAAAGAAAAGGTTAAAAATAAATTAAAAGAAAGTAATGTCTCGTTTCCCACTTGAAAGTGAAGGTTTTATTATTATTGTTTCTTTGAAACTTCTCAAAGGTTTCTTTTTGAATGAACTTCTTCACACAATGTCCTCCATCTTCTTCCTAGCAAGTTTGAAATACGCAACACCTTCTCTAGGCCAAGTTTGGGTAGTTTAAAAAAAGTCAAAAAGTCAAAAAGTTACTCAAAAAGTTAAAAAGTCATTACTATTCACCAAAGTCAACAATTACGGCTGCACAATTTCCAATTCTAATTTTCTCCTACAAACTAATTTTTACAATTTTTTATTACACATTTTTCCATAAAAAGTAAAAAAGTTAACCCAAACATTCATATTTTCAACCTCAACTTTTTAGTCTAAAAAGACAAAAAGTGCACTTATTTAGTCTTCCCAAACTTGGCCTTAGTCTGAAATTAATTAGACAGTGTAGCTGGACTCAATTTTAGGCTCATTTCTATAATTTAAATTGTTTAATGTGTAAAATTTGTCGAGAATATAATCTTTATAAGAAATCATTTTAATTGAATATCGATAGTTATTTGATCAGTTTATATTTGCTTCAACAACAATTATAATTTTAAAAATAAATAGCAGACACATGTAAAGTGATTAAGCCTACGTTTGGGAAGTGGGTTGGCTTTTTGGCTTTTTGGCTTTTTTAGCCTGGGCTAAAAAGCTTGGTTTGGGAAGGGCTTTTTGGCTTTTTGACTTTTTTGACTTTTTTTGTGAGAGAAGAGTGTAATGATTATGGGTTGGATGTGATGTTTTGTTTTTTGTGACTAAAATAGCCTATTTTGTCTTTTGTGGCTAAAATAGCCAAAAAAGCCCCAAAATTTTCTTCCCAAACGTAGGTTAAGTAGTTATTGATATCCAATTAACTTAATTTTTTACAAAAAAATAAAGAATTCACCGATTTTTACAAATTGAATATTTAAATTATCGAGATGGGTCCGGAGTTGGATCTACTGTGGTCTAACAGCACCCCGTCCAATCCGTAGACGAGCTGGCCCTTCAAATAATGCCAGTGGACTTGTGGATCCCTACCATCTTGACCTATGCACTGTCAAGTGTGTCAACTACTTGTCATAATTAATTAGTATATATTTGGTGTAGTGGACATTCATGACTAATTGTTCAGTGGCTGCTCAACCCTATGCTCTGCTTCACAGAAGAGCCATTTATCTATGTATGCAAGCTAAGTTATTATTATTATTATTATTATTATTATTATTATTCACCTTGTTTGTTTTTACTTTTTAAAAAATATTTTTTAGAAAATTTTATTTTCTTATTTTTTATATTTTTTATATTTTTATTAATTTTTTTTAATATTTTAAACAATTTTTTTTACTTTTTAGACACACTTAACATTAATACATTTAAAAAGTAAAAAAATTGTAAAAAAAATCTTTTAAAAATTCACTAACTATCAAAAATATAAAAAAATACAAGAATTCAATACATTTTTTATATTTTTATGTATTTATTAATTTTTTAAAATATTTTTTTATAATTTTTTTTACTTTTTAGATACATCTAAGTAAGGTGCATCTAAAAAAGTAAAAAAAATATTTAAAATTTAAAAAATATTCACTAAAAGTAAAAAAACACAAAAACTAAAAAAGTTAATTTTCAAAAAATTTAATTCAGAAAACTCAAACCAAACACACTGATTATTATTAAAAACTAAGTGGACTCAACGTAGATATGCTAGTTACTAATAATGAGTTTAATAATTAAGTAATATTTTAGATATATTTATATTGAGTTTAATGATTAAAATATTATTTTTTTTCAATTTTACTTAACGAAAATAGTATGATAGTTTAAATTGAAAAGAAATCAAAATATTAATATTTAAATTAACAAAATTAAAAATTTAAGTTTATTTTATTGTAAGAATCAAATTTTCTGATTTTTTTTTTATTATAACTTTCCCTACAATTAATTATTTTCTACTTACAGCTTCAGATAGATTTCATCCACTATTACATTCAAAATGATGAAAAAAGGGTTTGCTTTCATTACATTTTTAATGCTTTGATGTTAGCTTCATTAAAAAAAGTGTAACTAATTTAATGATCATCAAAATTCAAGATGTGATTCTCAAATTTTCTTGGTATAAAATATGTCATTAATTACACATTTCTTAACAAATGAAAGGGTATGTGAATCAACGGATGACTTTGCAATGAATGAAAATAATGCATAAAAAAATTCACTAATTCCCAATTATTGAGATTTTTTTTTTCTGGTAATAATAGGGCAGCAATATTATAGATAGAGAAATAAAAGATTACAAAGTTCTAAGATAATAGATCATCCTAAGAGCATCTCCAACAGTGAACCTTTTTTTTCATCAAATCTGATGAAAAGAAGGGTGATTTTCTCAATTTGGTATTACCTCCTCCAATGGTTGCATCAAAATAATACTGGCTGGGGACAACCTGTAGAACGATCGGCCGGTCGATCGGTAAGGTAAAGATTTTTTTTTTTTTTAACTTGTTTGAACCTACTTATTTGAAAGGAGTCGGTCGACTGGTGGGTCAACTGGCCGGTTGACCGGTGGCCCCACCTCCAACGTTCCTGCACAGTAAAATGGTGAAACCTTACGCGTATTCTCAGTTTGATGAAATTTTTGCTTCATTCTCAATTTGATATCAGTTTGGTAAAACCATTGGAGAGGAAAAAGGTGATTTTTTTCATCAAATTCAAATTTGATGCTGAGTCTGATGCAACGTTAGAGATGGTCTAACATCATCAACTATTATATTACAAATACAAGGAGGAGAATGTTGAAAATATGAATTTCTTCATTAGTTAGAATTCCTTAGGATATCGGCACAGACATTGCTTTCTCTAAAAGTGTGGTTGATTATCTCTACTTCCAAGCTGTTTATCAATATCTCATTAGCAAAACACTTGAATCTGATAGAAAGTCACAAGTTTGATTCTTCTACTTACGTTTAAGCCTTATATTTATAAATACTTATTTTATGTTATAATTGTTAATTCATTGTAATTTATTATATTAGCATCGTAATAAAAAAATTAAAAATTGAAGTATCAACCATGAAGTTTGAGTTAGCCATTTAAGAATCTAGATTTATAATTTTATTTCATTTTTTAAGAACATAAAAAATTATGAATTAAATTTAAGAATTTATAAACAAATTGTAATATTCTGATCCAATAAATGACTAATAATTTTAACCGGCTTTTCAGCTCGGCTTGCGCCACAAGCCGAAGCCGTAGCAGCCGCCCAAGATTCTCAACCAATAATAACACTCCCACCTCCACCCCCCACCACCACGTGCCAGACTTTCGAACGGTCCAGATCTCCCGAACCCACAACATCATCCAACGTTCCACAAATCCCCACGTAATCCATTCTTATCGACAAATTGAACGGCCACAAAATTCCCACGTGTCAATCCCGATGCGATATTATACCTTCGATCCAACGGACCCTGCACCCCCTCATCACTCCCACACAAACGGAGACTCCAATCCGATCCAACGCAAGCCAAAATTTTCTCACATGGTCCTCCGCAATTTTCCCGGAAAATTCCCTCCCTAGCCTTACAATTTTCCCGCCAAAATCCTTATTCGATCAGTGAGGTGTGTTAATGGCGGATTCAGATAACGAATCGGGGGGTCACAACAACGCGAACAGTGAGCTATCGGCCAGAGAACAAGATCGATTTCTTCCGATCGCCAACGTGAGTCGGATCATGAAGAAGGCTCTTCCGGCGAACGCCAAGATCTCCAAGGACGCGAAGGAGACTGTGCAAGAGTGCGTGTCGGAGTTCATCAGTTTCATCACCGGCGAAGCCTCCGACAAGTGCCAGAGAGAGAAGCGTAAGACGATCAACGGCGACGATCTACTCTGGGCCATGACCACGCTAGGGTTTGAAGAGTACGTAGAGCCTCTCAAGGTTTACTTAGCCAAGTACAGAGAGATGGAGGGTGAGAAGACCACCATGGGCCGCCAGGGCGACAAGGACGGCTCCTCCGGCGGCGGAGGCTCCGCCGCGGGCGGCGGAGTTAGTCCCGGCGGCGGTGGATTTAACGGAGGAGGAATGTACGGTGGGATGCAGGGGGGATCAACGATGATGATGATGGGGCAGGGGCACCATCATCATCATCATCAGGGCCAGATGTACGGCTCTGGTTATCAGATGGGGATTGGGAAGGGTGGTGCGGGCAGTGCGGGCAGTGGTGGTGGAGCATCCACTGTGAGAAGGTAGGTAGTGATGAGTAAGGATCCTCTAGAGTGATTTTTTTCTAAAGTTTCCTAAAGTGTTCCATTGTGTGGTTGAGATTTATTGGCAAGTCATATCAATTTTTCTGATGTGACTTGCCAGTCAATCTCAACCACACAATGGAGCACTCTAGGAAACTTTAGGGAAATTTCACTCTAGAGGATCCTTGGTGGGTAGTGATGATTATTATACTGTGTAGTCAGTCCTATGATGTGGTTGATGTTGTTGTTCTGTTCATAACTGTTTTTAGGACTTTTTTTTAGTTTAATTTTTTGCCTTTTTTTTTTTTTTAATCATTAACCTGTGGAATTTATAGAGATGTGTAAGATTTTTTTTTTATTTACTTTTTTTTGGTTAATTTTGTGAAATTGAAAATGGTATAAGTGTAATTGTGGAAAGAAGGAAATGAGGATAATGATAATGCAAACTAGTGATTAGCTAGAATTTGTAATTGATGAGAGTGCAGAAGAAGAAGAAGAAGAAGAAGAAGAAGAAGATTCATGTAATGGAATGGAAGATAAGGGGTTGTTTGTATGAACTCTTGTTTTTTGTTTTTTTTTTTCCTTTGAACTTGTTGGTTAGTAGTAGAACTTTGTGTGATTTGCAAAATTTGGGGAAGAGTTAGAATTGAGATATATTTATATGGTAAAAAAAGGTATTCTTTGTACTTTGTACATTTATGCAATGTTTTTTTTAAGGTAGGTTTCGTTATGCAATATTTAAGGTTGGTTTGGAATATGAGTTTTAACTATTTTAATTTAGGGTTAAAAAATTTTGTTTGGGATGAATTTTTTGATTTTTTGATTTTTTTTTTAAAAAATGAAATAATTATGATTTGAACGTGATATTTTTTAGTCGGAAATAAAAAAAATTTAGGTCTCGTTTAGTAATATCACTTTATAACTTAAAAGTCAAAATGTCATTAAAAAAATTAAAAAATTAATAATCTATACTAAAAAGTTAAAGATTTTTTTTAATCTATTTTTTGTATATGTTTTTATAAAAAAATTAAAAAATTATTTCAAATATATTAATTTTTTACATTATATTTTAATTAAAAAATTAAAAAATTACTAAACAAATTTATTCCAAACGAGGCCTTATTTGAAGAAAGGGATTTATTTTTCATGCTTTTGTCTGTACATTTTTTGCCTTAGTTCCCTATTGTTTTGGAAAGTAGTTAAAAGTTAATTTTTTAATTTTTTTTTATTGATATTTTTAAAAAATATATAAAATAATATAAAAAAGATGTGACCAAAAGGAAAAGGTGACTTTTAACCTGTTATTCAAGTAATTCACTGTCAAAGTGATTTTCTTTTTTCCTTTTTTTTTTTCCCTCTCTTTTTAATCTCTATTCATGTTCTTAATCTAAATATAATTTTAGGCAGTATATATCATATCATATCAAAATTTTGAATTACTTGGAGTTGAGTGGTTTTTGAGTTTAGATATAGGTCCCGTTTGGTAGAATTGTGGAAAAATGATTATAATTTATAGCCTAACAGTTTATCGCTTATAACTGTGAACATAAGTTGATTTTTGACTTATAAAATAAGCTTCTCCTCCCCCACTCAAAGAATAAGTTGATTTTTGATTTAGGGTTCGTTTGGCAAGAAGAGTTTGGGATTTTTTTGGCTATTTTAGCCGCAAAAGATAAAATAGGCTATTTTAGCCACAAAAAACAAAACATCACATCTAACTCATAATCATTACTCTCTTCTCTCACAAAAAAAGTCAAAAAAGCTAAAAAGTCAAAAAGTCCTTCCCAAACTAAGCTTTTTAGCTCAGGCTAAAATAACCAAAAAGCCAAAAAGCCAACTTACTTCTCAAAAGGAGGCTTCCAAAAAGTTATAAGCTGTATTGTTAAGCTGAACCAAACATATTAAAATAGCTTAAATTAAGCGAAAAGCTGAAATAAGTTAGAAATAAGTCTTACCAAACATGACCATAATATGATTTGGAGCATAATTGTTATAATTTTGAGTTACTTCCAAGTTGAGTTGTTTTTTGGATACGATAGATCATAATTTTAAGCCAACATGTTCTAAGAGAAGTGCATACATTATAGATTTGTCCTATTATTGAAATATTTTCTCTACTTGTCAAAATTTTCATTTTTATGTTGTGTTTGGTTGAAGGATTTGGGGAGGGATTTAAAAAGGAAAAGGGAAAAGGTGTGTGAAACTAGGTGAAATGCAGGTATATTTTATTCACATTTCACCAAACTTTTCCCTTTCCCTTTCCAAATCCCTTTTTAAATTCTCCAACCAAACACAACGTAAGTCTATGATTGGCACAATCAAATGGTAACTCATTTAGCTGTATACTAGCATAAAAATAGGCAATGGAAAAGTTCATTTCGAAACCGATATTGCCTCCGTTTGGTAAGTGGGTTGACTTTTTAATTTTTTGGCTTTTTTAACTATTTTAGTTTAGGCTAAAAAGTTTGGTTTGGGAAGGACTTTTTGATTTTTTGACTTTTTTGATTTTTTTTTTGTGATAGAAGAGTGTAATGATTATGGGTTAGATGTGATATTTTGTTTGTCGTAGCTAAAATAGTCTATTTTATCTTTTGTAGTTATAATTGTCATTGTTTATTATTATTATTTTATTTTTGTTGTTATTATTGCTTTTTTTTTTTGGGGTACATGGGAGGTCATAGTTTGGAGTCTTGCTGTAGTGAAATTTGAACTGTGAGAATGGAATAATATTCCCGGCCATTCTTTAATATTGTGTTTGGTTGGAAAATTTGAGAAGAAATTTGAAAATAGAAAGGGAAAAGGGGTGTGAAATTAAGTAAAATGTAAGTATATTTTATTCTCGTTTCACTTACTTTTTCTCTTTTTCTTTTTAAATTCTTTTTCAAATACTCTAACCAAACATAGTGTAAGTTTGATTCATTAAAATTGTATTTGAATAGTAAATTTGTATAGAAATTTTAGAGTCAAAAGAAATGAAACGGGAAAAGTAGCAAAAAATTAACTTATATTTTTGTCACCTTTTCTTTATATTTTTTTCTCCACAAATCTGTGCAAAAATTTATAAACTAAACGGGAAATTCTATGGTGTGCATCCTTTATGCATCTTACCACAAAAATTTTATTATAAAAATTCGTAATATCAATTACAAAATAATAAATTTTGTCACAAACTGACGTAACAAAATATCTAAAATTTTGAAGTTAATGTTACAAAAATTTATAACTTGTTTACGACATTTTTTTTTTACACTAATTTATGACAAGATTATACATTTTATAATTAATTTTATAAAATTTTATGATAAAATTATATATTTTGAAATAACTCCTCATACCATTTCCCAAACTAAACATTGCATTGTTAGTGGATGAAATTTCACTACTACTATAGTAGTACGAGTGCTTTCTATCTAGACATTTCTTTCTGATTGTCGAATAAGTGCATTCTATTCATCAATTTTACATTTGCTTGGTTGGTATTCCAAGTCGACCGATTGAGTGGGAGTGAGTCCATTCGGAAAGTTATTTTTTAGTGGAGAAATAACCAATTAGTGATGGTTGGAAAAAAAAAAAAAAAAAACCCCTCAATTACATGGCAAAGTTAATAAATTCTAATTATTAAAATTATAAATATTTCTATAAATATGTAATTATTTTTGACAACTAAACCTAAATTTTAATTTTCCCTTTTTTAATAGTTTTTTTAATTAAAATATGAGGTAAAAACATCAAATATTTGAGAAAGTTTTTTTTTTTTTTAATTTTTAATAGAAAAATGTGTACAAAATAGAGTGAATGAGAAAGAATATTTAGGTCTCGTTTGTCAATTATATATTTTAGTTAAAAAGTTAAAAAGTCACTATAAACTATTACATCACTCTTTTTATTTTTTTGCATATCTTTTTATAAAAAATTATTAAAATAACTTATTTTAAACGAGACCTTAATTGTTTTTATATGAAATAAAAACGTGTTGACATTTTAATTTTTAATAAAAAAAAATTGTTAAAATATGCGATTTGGATTTCTTCGTTTATGTGGGAGACAAAGGCTGATCAAGTGGAATTGATTTTTTTTTAGTACTAATCATAATTGTAATGGACGAATATTGGAACAGAGAGTTGGGACACAGAACCTAGAAACAGCGTATCCAAATCAATCACTACAAGACTTCCTTCGAAAACTTGTTTTTGACTTTTTTTAACTAAAATATGCAATCGCCACATATTGGGCATTTAGGTTTATTTGTGCCATCTTGAGAAGTTTTTTTTTTTTTTTTTTTTTTTTTTTTTAGTAAAAAAAAATTATTGATAAAAATTAAATGTACATAATATAAAGACAAATATTAATAAAGAGAAGCGAGCATTAAAGCAAACTAGATAATTCCAACTAAGTTGGGACCGGAAAGCAAGCCAATCAAATACCAGCACTACACCATAGCTGGAGAGAAACCAACTGAACAAAACAAAAAGTAAGGAAATAATAACCTCTCCCAACACCTAAAATACCGATTTTAACAGTCCATCCATCTACACCTCATACCAAACAAAACCCCCTTCCAGTTTGGACCCTCATAACAAACAATCACCTCAAATCAATACCCTATCTCTTGAATTTGGAAGTACCATTGATACTTTCAGTAACTTCGTTTTCCTTGCTTTATTCCTATGACTCGCATTGTTAGGATATGAGGCCTTATGAGCACCTTCACCCTCATGTCTCTTAGAAGATTTCTCAATCTTGACCGAATTGCTACTCACTATCGGAATAAAAGACTTTTCAAGAACGTCAACCCCTTCCACAACTCCTTTTGGCCCAAGAGAGAAAAGTGAACTTGGCTCATAGGATATTTGCACAATCTCATTTTTTCCAATAGGAACTCCAAGATCTACAGCAGTGGATTTGGGCCTCCAAAATAATGAATGAATACGCCCATATTTATGTTGTGGGCCAAACACACTCTTTAAATTAAGAGGTTTCATTTGCACTAAGTTTTGCACAGATCCTCCATAAAAACCATTTCTCTTCACACACTAATTGCTAGTTGATGATAACTCATTTGATTTGTTTGAATTTGAAAAAAGCACTAATTTTTTTGTCTCCAAACTATTTTTTCCCCATTGATAGAGATTTGATCTTTCCCTGCACTAAATTTGAGTGCTACATCTTCATGAAAATCAAAGGTTTCACATATCCTAACATGGTATATGTTTCCTTTGTACTCCAAACTTATCACCATATTTATAGGCTTCATGCTATTTGTTATCAATCTGACCTTGCCATATTCAAGAGAATCTGTATTGTTAACTTCAACAAACTGGATTACCTCACCCCATAAGCTACCAATGCTTGTGAATGTGTTAGCATTCCATAAGTTAAATGGAACTCCGTAACAACACAGCCAAACACATCTCTCTTGATCGAGATTTTCTCATTTTCTCCATTTTGTTACTGAAACACACCAATCATAAATCCACCCCTTCAGTTGGTCATATCCCTCCTTCATACCTTGTGATGAGTTGAAGGTTAGGACTGCACTTCTATCTCTTCCTCTTTTGACTAATATTTCACCCAAACCTTTCTTGTATAATTAGTCTCTGAATGCTGGAAAAGAGAAGTAGTTTTTGATATTCACTATCAAACTCATAGAGAGCCATTCATTATATAACTCAAAAGTTTTAGCCACTAAATAATCATTCCTATCAGTAGCTCCACTTTTTACTACTTTAGCATAAGATTTTTGACCTCTAACCATTGTTATATCTTGCTTAGACCGCCTTTGTAAATCTATTTTCAAAGGTTTACTTGATTCCGGCCTGTGCTGCTTTAATTGAGGCTTGGTGAACACTGCATTTTTAACTTTTATCTCCTTATCCTCAACCCACAAACCATTTGCCTTTTGAACAGCCAAATTTTTTGCTACCGAACAATCAAATCTGATGAAGCCAGATCGTGTACCTATTACTATCCTTCTCTTCGCTGGGATGAACACATCCTTCACTGCCCTAAATTTGTTGAACATGATGTACAAGCTCTTTGGACCCATTGATTCAGGAATGTTATCCACAAAAATAGTGAACAATCTATCATTTTGGACACCAATATTGCTATCCTCTTTCCTTCTCAGAAATGAGTTCTAACCTCCACTAACTCTACCCTCTCGGAATCTTTTTTCCATCCCGTATGACACTACTCTTTCCTCCATCCCATAGCCGAAATTGCTTTGTATATCTCCCTATTCTTGACTTCTCCAAATCATAAATCAAGAACAAGACCAACCCCAATATTGACACAATCAAGTCCAAACCCAATAGTATAATAAAAGGGATAACAGAGTTCACAAACAGAGACACTAGACTTCACAAACAGAGACACTAGACTTCACAAACAAGTCCAAACACATGCAGAGACACAGAAGGTAATATAACCTGAGTTCACAAGGATGATACCTTACCTTGCAAGATCCGTCGCTGAAGATCGAATTTCACATGGCGTGGATTTGACCTGCGGACTCGCTACGCAAATCTACATCTATTCTCCTCCATGTTTGTCACCAGAGAGCAGGCCTGATGGAACAGATCTATGTCTACCTGCTCTGGATTGAATGAAACCGAGAACGAAGAGAGATAGAGAGAGTTTATCACCAAATCAAGCTAGAAACAAGTTACTTAAGAAATGGAATAGATTGAAACTCAATCGACAAATCAGATTACATTTGTCAGAGAACAAAGAAAACTTTTAGGAAAAATGGTTAAGCAGGGGTTGGAGTGGAAAGAACCAAATTCTGCCTTTTTGGCAAGTTGATTAAGGCTTCGTTTGGTAATGACTTTTTTAGTTGGTTTTTTAGCTTTTTTGACTTTTTTAACCTGAGACTTTTTTGTTTATTTGGTTTTCTTATTTGGCCTTTTTGACTTTTTGGCATTGGAAATGATGTTCCCAAAAGTGAAATGACAAAATTTCCCTCAAGTGGCCAAATCCAATAATACCTCCAATTATATACAGATTTTGCAATGGAATTACAATTATTTATTTATTTTTCCATTTCCCCCTTTTTCTTTTTTTTACATTTTTTGTAAATTGCTTCATGCAATTTGTTTTTGGTTGGTTGCTGATTTGGAATAGGGAAACTATAAAACAAATCAAACACTCTGTCAACAAAACTTGTGCGGAATTAACGGAAAATTTTTGCAAAATTTGTTGCACTTCTAGTATGGCATTTCCACTAAACCACTGTTACAAATCCCAAAAAAAAAAAAAATATTCAAATCTGTCAAATACATTAATAAAATAAAATTTTCAAGTCCACAGCAAAGGTTTGTACGAACAATTTTCCCCTCAATTAATATATAATAAGAACAATTTGTTGGTAATTACTTCTCCGACAATAACAAATTGCTTGAGCGTACCATAATGGGAACATACATACCTAATTACATAATGTTCATATGCACAATACCATAAATACTAAACGTGGTGCTAGAATTCCATACAATGTCAAGCAAACAATAAGAAAAATGAACTTGGGTTCAATGTAACTTACCGAATTCCCCCTATATATTTCCCAACATGCCGTGGTTGCGTATGTGGACCAAACGGTCTCTTACGAGACAGCACACGCTTTTCATATGTGGGTCATCATCCCCAACCATTAGTCTATCTGCCCCCATATGCTGGCAAAGGAATGTCATTGATTATGGTTACCACATCGGCCTCTGTTATTATGGGTTGAACAATGGTTGGATTACTCGTATTTCTACGTATGTAGTTATGCAATGCCGTCAACACACCAATTAAATGCACCTGCGCAATCACAAAATCATAACGAGGCATATTTTCGATAAACCTCTATCAATTTTTCCACGCCCCAAAGGTTTGTTCAACGACACTACGCAACGACAAGTGTGCCTTGTTAAATAATTCCCTTGGGTTTGTTGTGTTCCTTGCACCTCGCTGAAAATCTTCTTGGTGATAACGGTAGCCCTTGTACAGTACGAGGTAACCCTTCCGGTTAGGATAACTTGCATCAACAAGATAATATTTCCCTGCCGGATGTAAACAAATAACGGTATAAGCTTTGTGTGCATATTTGTACATACTAATTTTTTAAAAATAATTGTTTATACCTTCCTCCAAGTGTGGAAACGACACATTTTCATTGTTGATTATTTTAGCGAAAACTCTATTGTTATGCATATTGCCTTCCCATCCAACTGATACAAAGGTAAAACACATCTTGAAATTAACCACGACCATGATATTTTGGGTGTGACAGCATTTGCATCAAAAATATGTTGCTGCATTAGGCCGCATCACTTTCCCAACAACATGCATGCCATCGATTGCGCCGATGCAATCCCAATTTCCAAATTAAACAGCAAAACAAATTTCAATATATGCCAAAACTTTGATGTAAAGAAACAATATGTTCTGAAAATATGAAAGTTATACCTTGAATGATAGGTATTTCATTTTTGACAGCAAGTGAAGATGTTAAACATTTTGATTTGTTGTTGGCCTACAATGTACAACTGTGAACTTCTTCATCGTCGCCAAAACATTATGAACGTGGCGTGATACGGTTTCACCCGAATGTTGAAACCGTTCTTGGATGGCTTTATTCTTAAACCCTTTCAACATGTGGATGAACATTGCAACGCTTTCCTCCACGGCTGATCCATGGCTGCGTTGGTTAACACATAAACCAAATTCTCTAACTAACGTGTCACATAACAAACCAAATAATTCTTTTGGCACACATACATTTTCTTCAAAACGACTAATGTATCCATCGTATAATTCACATATCCATGCACGTCCAATCAATATTGATGTTCGACATGGAGTTTTTAACGTGTATTTTTTGTAATACTCTTGTACATACCGACATGCTTGCACATACGTCCAATTATTTTATTGTTGTATTTGTATAGCCATTTGATTTATTTGCTCGACAAAGTCATCGTTGCTATTACCTTCCCCGTTAGACATGGCTACAACTTCGATGACGCCTACAAGACATATGTCTAATGTTAAAATCATTACTGTCACTTTGAACTTGTTCAACTATTTAACCAACATAAATATATACATCAACAGCATACCATGCATAACCAAGATAAAAGAAAAGTAATATGCCAAACCAAACATGCATAAACCATCCATTTCATACACACTAAGAAATTATTAAAAAAAATTAAAAAAGAAAGTGTTCATATTGTTCCACCAAATCATCCTACCAAGTATTACAAATAAAACAAACCAAAAAAAATAATAATAATAACCATAAAACAAAAATAAAAACTGAAACACATCCTTAAAATCCAACACAGTAACAAGTTCCCATAAAAACATCAACACATAACACGGACAAGTTCCCATCAGTAAACAGCAACTACTCAACCCATTGGCCCATCCCAGCAGCCAACAAACCCGTCGTGTACGAAAGAGGTTCGCAAATGGAACTCCAGCACAGCTTTGTAGTTGTTTCTGTGTAAGCCATCCGATAATATGGTCATCATCGGGCTGGCACATCATAACCTCGCGGTAATTAGCGTTGTCCATAAGAGACGATGCAAAGTGGAACAACAGTGTACCAACTAGGGCAAGAATGGATTTCGGCTTCTCTATGCACTCTGAAATGGTATACAACGACTCATTGCCAGTTAAGTGCCTAACAGTAACTTGTTGGTTTTGACTTCGGACAACATTGGTCAGTTTGTTTATGTTATCGGTTATAGTAGATGCTCTACTAGTCCACTTTCGCGACTTTCTAGAACTTGCAGGAGTATTTCTTTTCCCTTTCGCCCCAGCTTCAACCCCAGGTTCAACACTTTCCATTGAGGAATTAGCCTCCACGTCAATACCAACTGAATGGATGGGATCTATGAATGGCCGCATGCCAGGGCTCTGAACTGAATCAGAAGAGCACTCATTATCTTCGACAGTCCTCTCCCCCAGTGGCCAATGATGTTTGTCGGTTACAACAGCCCCTATGAAGACAATCTCCATCAAATCCTGATGCTCTAAAGTTTTATTCTTGAACTTTGTACAACTGTTGTTTATTTGCAGCATAGGGAACACAAAACAATTAGTAAAATATGTTACCAAATAAAAATGAAATCAATGGAGAAAAAAGAAAAAGAAAAAAGAGTAAATACTTTACCAGTTCCATCTGATCCCACTATTCATCGGAAGCCTGAAACATGTCTGTTTCTGCATCAAATCCAATCCCAGTAATTCCTTTGGAGGTCCATCAACTTCATCCACGTAGTTCAATCTCGTTTCATGCTCGTGTACTTGTTCTTCAATTGCTTGACATCACGTTTTCTACCTTTTTTTTTTTTTTTTTTCAAACTTCTTTGCCAACAAATTGTACCCAGTGCTACTCAAAACCATGAATGGCCGATTTCCCCCAAGAATCTCATCGGCAATAAGCTTTAAGAAAATCCTTGTGGATTCAGTATCCCACACGGCTTTGTGAACATTTTGGGTGTCCTCAATAACGATTGCTGCACCCCTTGCAATCCCTTTATTTTTGGAAGGGATACGTGGTGAAGCTCGTGTGGAAGCCATAACGACAATGCAACTGATAAATTAAAGCGTAAGTACCTTATACATGTATGCGTATTACTCACCCAAACCAATTTGCGCAATAAAATAGATTAGGCATTATGACATTCTATAAAAAAAAATTACAAGAAAGTAAAGAGAAACATTTATCTAGATCCAAACCACAATTCCATTACATGTCATGCACAAAACTATTGCTATCACGTCCACAACAAACATAAGTCATTACAATACTAGCTTTGTTAAGGTGCTACAAGACACTTGGAACATTTTCACATATGCAACAATAAGATTACAACGACACTGCATGGAAACAATGGTTTTCAAGATACGCAATGTTTGTTGAATGTGAATGACATCATCCCGCAAGTACATGACAATGTCGTGTGTGGCGGAGTCATAGTTAGTGTTCGGTCACCTAGGTTCGTTGCACCAACCAATCTAACTTAAACGGCTAACGAAATTTATTTACAACGATATTAGTTAATTGGTTTAAATGAAATGAAATTTATAACTGAAAATCCAAGGTGTACTCACCACAGGATTCGGACAAGTGTAGCACGTCCTAGATTTTTATGAGATCTGGAAATCTTGACAAGACATTGACCATAGCCACAGGCACATGTTCGACGTGGCCATGTAGTAGATGTGCCAGTTGATATAAAAGAAGCCATGCTTTGTGAAAAATTTAGAAATCCCCTAGATGTTAATTTGTGATTATGTATCAATTTTAAGCAGTAAACAACAATCCCAATCAAACAATCAAGACAAATTGACATAACGATTTTACGTGAAAAAACCACAATTGGACACCTCCAATTGTGATAAAAAAACAACGGGCAACAGCCACAAAACAATCCACTAAGAAGATATAAAGGAATTACACAGGTATACTCTCGATTACCTAGAGAATCCATGCCCGAATTGAACCAACCTCTATGTGCTTCTTCCAACCCCGTCTTCACCTCGGAATTGTCTTCATGATGAGTCACTCCGGAATCCACCAAAGCTTATGGCTCGAATTCTTCAGAATCCACCGAAGAACAACTCTGTCTTTTGTGTAGAACAAACAAATAATCCTTTGATATATATTCTTTAAACCATGAGTTGAATACTCAATCAAAGCATCAAAGAAAACTAGCAAAATATCCCCAGATATAAACCCTAGAACCCAAGAAGAAGATCTGGAGAAGTAATCCTAAAATCTGACAGAAACCCGTACTTATAGAAATCTGAATTACGAAGCTCGCTTGAGCGAAGACTCTCTCGCTCGAGCGAGGAACCAAAAACGCGTGTTTTTCATAAGTGGCTTTGCTCGAGCTACGCAAGCTTCGCTCGAGCGCACATTCATCTCTTTTAGGTTTTTTGCTAGACGCAGTCTTCGCACGAGCTGATCGGGCAGCTCGATCCCCGTCATAATCAGCGAGGTGGCAATCTTGAAAGTATTAACATTACAAACTTCTCTGCAAGGCACAATTCGGGTTGGATTTGCATCTAAAAACTCATCGCCTCACTAAATAAAAAGTGCAAAAATAAGTATAACTGAAAGGAGTTTTGTCAAACGGGATTGCCAAGAATACAAACCTAACAATCTCTCCCTTTGGCAATGCCGTGACAAAACACACCTAACAAATAAAATCCTAAACACCCCAACCCATTACAACCAACAAAAGCAAACTTCTTTCTCGAGGTCATGATCTGCAAAACAGCTATTAGTGCCACACTCTCCAAAACAACTATTAGTTCCACAAGAGTATAGAAAAAAAACAATAAACATATGACAAGATTATCTTGAAGCATGAGATAGAAAACATGAATAGATGCGACTTGGAGATTTTAAGAACATGTAGCATGGATAGATGAAAACACATGACATGAATACATGAAATCCTAAGACACATGAAAAACAACTTTCTCCCCTTTTTTGTCACGAATTGACAAAGAAAGCTCAAACAACAAAAGCAAGATCATAAACCACATAAGCAATGATATGATGATGTAATATCAGGAACATGCAAGAAGGAAATAATGAATAAACAGTGTATAGCAACATGCAAAACAACTATAGCCAATCTCCCTTACCAAACAAAACAAAGTGTTCATGCTAACAAACTCTTGTAATGATAAACCAAATTCTCCCTTACTAAAAACAATGAACAAGAAGAAAACGACAAAAATAAAATGGTGGAGCAAGCAAGAAATTTCAGATTTGTACCTTGAAACACACAAAATTATCCAAGAAGAACAATTACTAGAAAACACAATGTGCACAATCTATAGAAGATTCCTCATGAAAGAAAGTGATGCATTATGTGAAAAGCATAGATCCCATGATAAAAATGTGTGTGTGACTCTTGGAGTTCGACAAATACTAGATTCAAATCCTAGTAGTGATCAGATAGCTGAACCTCCGTCAAGAGAATCTAAGCACAACTGCGGAAAGTCAAACCACTAGGAATCAAGGGGTATTTGGTGAGTAAAAGCAGAGGCTCCCCCTCAATCAATGAATCCTTTTTTTTTTCTTCTGCACATTTTTTTCTTTCTTTTGCATATTTTTTTTTCTTTTTCTTTTCCTTTTTTTTTCTTTTGCACACTCATTGGCGGCTGACACGCTCAAGAGTATGGAAACCAAACCAGAGAAGCATGGATATAATAAGGATGGCCTGGTTGGTGACTCTGAGGTAGCCTTTTCCTCATGCCTGGACTACAAAGAACAGAGAGGAAAGCCGTGGAGATGCAAAAAGATAGAAGGTGGTTTAAGAGACTCAACATCACCCATGATATGCTAGTATAGGTCAATTTCTCTAGAAATGCAAAAGATCAATGACAGAAGTCCATAGAGAAAAAATAATCCTAAGACGGAAGACTCCAAAATTTGCTAATCCAAGAGTGTGTACAGAATGAGACATACGAATCAAAGAACACACACTCCAAAATGAGTAATGACCACAGAAAGTACACACATATTAACATGTAATGGATATTCTCAACAATTTCAATATGCACTAAGGATTACTCAAAAAAATTTAAGCTTGCAAAACCATATTAAGAAAATCTTTTTGGTTTTTTTTTATTATTATTTTTTCTTTTTCTAAACAAAGAAAGATAGAAAACGAACAAGCACACATTAAATGACTCAAAAAAAAAAAAAAACACACACACACACACAAAAACCCCAAAACTAAAAAGAATAAACAAATTAACACAAGTCGAGTTTTCTCACCCAAACCCGCTTTAGTATGAAAAAAATTATAAGAATTGCAGTTCTTGGGTGGTGTCTTGACGTTGCGGTCCCCTTTTCCTTCAATGGGAACCCGTCTCGACTTGGTTTCCAACTTCCTATGTCTAGGTCTAGGCAAATACAAACTCGCTCCAAGTTTGGTCTCAAGCAAATCAAAATAGCAAAGTTTATTATGACCCTTAACCTCCTTACGACCAATGAAGTGTCTCCTACCCCATGAAATGTTAGAATTTCTTCCATCTCTATGATACAAGATCCCATGCAACTTATAACAATAAGGGTGAATATGACCATGCATACCACAATGATGACAAATAAAAACAGGATGTACATGACGTACCTTCTTTTCTTTGACCTTACCAACTCTAGGAAGATTGAGAAGTACATTCTCATGTTGAATTTTTTGTTCTCCCTTTCCTTGAGTTCTTGTATCATGAGATGTGGATGCACTCTGTTTTTGCTCTTTTTTACCACCAAAGCCAATGCCATTCTTGTCAGAACAAATTTGTTGAGACCCAATGATATTGTCCAAAGTCTTTGATCCCCTATTCCAAAGACCAATGGTAGCCATAGCACACTTGAGCTCTTCCTCTTTTTTGATCATTAGTTCTTCCAAAGCAACTTGAGACATCTCGAGAGATTCAATTTTTTCTTCATATGTTGCATAGATTTGTTGTAGCTCATTCCTCTCTGTCTCACAAGTCAAGAGTTTTGCATAAATAGCTTGTCGATCATTAGAAATCTTAAGGGCATCATTCCTAGCCTCGGAAATCTCTTTCTTTAATTTGACATTCTCATTTTCACATGCTTTGAGTTTCATAGTGAGTTTGTCATTCAATTTGGATAAGTTAAGAAATTCCTTATACAACTTTTCATAAGCTTTCTCAAACTCTTCATCATCACTTCCCGAGGATTCATCATCAGTGGCATTCTCAACCGGCCTCTTCGGATACTCTGATCGTCCTTTAGTTTCAAAAGCCGCCATGAAAGCGAGGAATTGTTTATGTCCCTTTTCACCTTGATCTTCATTATCACTTTCATCTTTATCAGATTCTGATTCATCATCCCAAGTGATAGCAAGGGCTTTCTTCTTCCTCAACCGAGTGGGGCATTCTTGAGCAAAGTAGCCAAATCCTTGGCATTCATAGCATTGGACTTTTTCAGAGTTCCCTTATATCTTTCCTTTCTCTTTCTTGACTATAGAATTAATTTTGAGTTTATATTTGCCTTTGGATTTATGAGTATGAGTAGAGTCCAAAAGATTAAGATTCTTTTTCAGAAAAGATTTTTTAAATTGTTTTATAAAAGCATCCGTAATCTTGGAATCTATCTCACAATCCTCATCAGAATCCTCTTTAACTCTATGAGCACTACTATAAGCAATAGTATCTTTTTGTTTCTTTTTGAAATTCCTATGTGCTTCATAAGTTTGGAGATTTCCAACCAAGTGATCCAGCTTGAGGTTGTCAACATCTTGAGCCTCCTCAATAGCCGTAACTTTTGGTTGGAACCGATCGGGCAAGGATCTCAAAATTTTTCCCGCAACTTTGGATTCTGGTATTTTTTTCACCTAAATTGAAGCTGGAATTTACAATGTCACTCAACTTCGCATAAAATTCATCAAAGGTCTCACTATCTTTCATTGAAAGGTTTTCGAAACTAGACGTAAGCCTTTGAAGTTTTGAGCGTTTAACAGAATGAGTGCCCTCATGAATAGTTTGTAAGATATCCCAAGCCTCTTTTGCGACTTCACAATTACAAATACGACTAAACTCTTCAGGTGTGACAGCGCAAAAGAGAGAATTGATAGTTTTACTATTCTAGCTACTATTTTGGTAATCAATTGTGTCCCACTTATCAATTGGTTTGGGGAAAGTTACTTCATCAACGGTAATTGTTGGTTCGGTCCATCCATTCATGACAGATTGCCAAACTTTTTCATCTATAGATTTCAAAAATGATCTCATCCGAGCTTTCCAAAAAGAATAATTGGATCCGTCAAGTAGAGGTAGTCGAACCATAGAATTTCCCTCACGAATTGAATCTATTATCACAAATCAAACAAGATCTCGCTCAAAAGTTTTAAAAAACAAACGAGCAACCCGCTCTGATACCAATTAAAAAATCTAGAAATCCCCTAGATGTTGATTTGTGATTATGTATCAATTTTAAGCAGTAAACAACAATCCAATCAAACAATCAAGACAAATTGACATAACGATTTTACGTGAAAAAATCACAATTGGACACCTCCAATTGTGATAAAAAAATCACGGGCAACAGCCACAAAACAATCCACTAAGAAGATATAAAGGAATTATACAAGTATACTCCCAATTACCTAGTGAATCCACGCCCGAATTGAACCAACCTCTATGTGCCTCTTCCAACCCCGTCTTCAACTCGGAATTGTCTTGATGATGAGCCACTCCGGAATCCACCAAAGCTTCAGGCTCGAATTCTTCAGAATCCACTGAAGAACAACTCTCTATTTTGTGTAGAACAAACAAATAATCCTTTGATGTATACTCTTTAAACCATGAGTTGAATACTCAATCAAAACATAAAAAAAAACTAGCAAAATATCCCTAGATATAAACCCTAGAACCCAAGAAGAAGATCTGGAGAAGTAATCCTAAAATTTGACAGAAACCCGTACTTATAGAAATCTGAATCGCGAAGCTCGCTCGAGCGAAGACTCTCTCGCTCGAGCGAGGAACCAAAAACGCGTGTTTTCCATTAGTGGTTTCGCTCGAGCGCACATTCAACTCTTTCAGGTTTTTTGCCAGACGCAGTCTTCGCGCGAGCTGACCGGGCAGCTCAATCCCCGTCATAATCAGCGAAGTGGCAATCTCGAAAGTATTAACATCACAACCTTTTCTGCAAGGCACAATTCGGGTTGGATTCGCATCTAAAAACTCATCGCCTCACTGAAATAAAAAGTGCGAAATATAAGTACAACTGAAAGGAGTTTTGTCAAACAAAATTGCCAAGAATACAAACCTAACACTTTGTTTTTTACCGTACAAGAATAAAAGAAGGAGACATAGTGTAAGACAATGTGTTTTGGTTTTCTAATTGTCAACGTTGTTCAATAAAAGTGTGCAAGGTAACATTGGTTTCAAGCATTTGATAATTTGTGGTTGTCTTTCGCAAAATGTCCCTCAAGTTGGAAAAGTTATCAAATGAAAAATTGATTATAATGTAATCCATCAAGATACAACCTTGAAACATAAAGAATGTAACCAGAAAGTAAAGAAAAGTATGAATGTTCCGAACTCGTAAGAACAAACTAATGTCAAAAGTGAAAAAAAAAATACGACAATCACAAACAATTACAAATAGAAACCTCGAAGAGACAATAGATAAATTGATTTGATATTTGGAGTGGACAGCAATGAAGCAATAAATTAATCTCCAAAACCATGTTTTTGATGTGTCAATGGCAAGAAAATAAGTGTCACAGTTACATCCCCCAAAAATATACAACATAAAGCCAACTAGTATAAATCCCAATAAAAATGTAAATAGAGAGAAGGAACAAAATTCTAAAAAAAGATCATCTACCATCCAAAAGCAAATCACCCAGCACACATTAATTCAAAAGAAATCATCCACCATCCACCATGTAAATTTTATGTATGTGTATATTAACAAGTGATTAATTCAAAGTTGGTTAGTAAGAAAATAAATAACAAACCCAAAATGTTCTTATTACAAAATTTCAATCTGGATTGATATATACAGAATAAGGGTTAAACAAAAAAACAAGAACCAACTGATTTTACCAAAACACTCCAATCCATTCATAACATTTATATCAAAATCATTGTACAAAATTCCCCCATCATCCTAAATTTCCCTTTTCTGTAAATTTGATTGATACAAAATTTCATCAAATTCAATTTGATGAAGAATTGTTGTTCACTTTTTCTCAATACATGCCAAAATTCATCACCAATCCTTTAATCAAATCAAGGGCCAGTCATTTTTCCCTCAAGTTGACAACCAATCCATTTTGATGAAAAGAAGAAAGTATTTCCTCAATTTGGAAGTAACCATTTTATGGACAGTAGGTCCAATAAGTTTAAAAAAAAAAAATGGTAACAAATTTTTTTTATAAAAAAAAACAGTATTTGTTGTTGGTATGTTGTTCTTCGTTGAGTTCATCAAGAAGAAAAACGAAAGTGAATACAAAAAAGAAGAAAGTATTTCCTCAATTTGGAAGCAAATCCCATTTTATGGACAGTAGGTCCAGTGAGTTAAAAATAAAAAAATTGGTTACAGATTTAAAACAAAAACAAATAAAAATAAATAAATAAAATAAAAACAGTATTTGTTGTTGGTATGCTATTTTGCGTTGAGTTCATCAAGAAAAAAAACGAAAGTGAATATAAAAAAGAAGAAAGTATTTCCTCAATTTGGAAGCAAACCTCATTTTATGGACAGTAGGTTCAGTGAGTTAAAAAAAAGAAAAATGGTAACAGATTTAAAACAAAAACAAATAAAATAAATAAATAAAAAACAAAAACAGTATTGGTTGTTGGTATGCTGTTCTTTGTTGAGTTTGTAAAGAAGAAAAACAAAAGTGATTACAAATATATATATATATATATATATGTGTGTGTGTGTGTGTCGTTCCCATAATCAGAGTTCACACAATCTATACAGAGAAATTCGGGTTCAAACCCCCATTTACACCAACAAAAGCATTTTAGCACTGATCAAACAGAACAACGACGAATTTTAAACATACACACAACAGACAAGATCTGGTGCAAGGAGAGGAAAACCCCAAAATAAATCAAGTTATGCGTACCAGTGATGCAAACATGGAACAATGTTAGGAGTAGAGGATGGTCGAGGCGTTGCGGAAGCGGTGTTGGCTTGGATCGATCATCCGATCTTGTGCAATCTTCTTCCCCTCTTCCATTCTTCTTCGTCGCCGTCTGCTTTGTGTGTGAAGAAAATGGAACCCTAGCATCCACACAGAGATGTGTGTTGGTGTATATGGGGTAGTTTGGTAATTGTCCATCCTCCTCACGTGCTTCACAACTCACGTGTATCATTTTTGGTAGTTTGTGATTTTGTAGCCAAATTTGTCAGTATGTAATTTTTTAGCCTGAAAACGATTGCCAAACTGGGGCTAAAAATCATTTTTTTAGTTTTTTGGTTTTTGTAAGTTATATCATCTCTCTATTTTTTTATACATTTTTTTAAGAAAAGTAAAAAAGTTAGCTTTTAACCAACTTTCCAAAATATCCATTCATTTATGTGGGAAACAAGGGTTGACACAGAGTGGAATTCAATGTATTTGGTTTTAATTTTTTTAGATTCAATTTTTTAGAAATTGAGTTTTTTTTTATTTTTTTATTTTTACTGAATATTTTTTGAATTTTAAATAATTTTTTTTTTTACTTTTTTAGATGCACCTTACTTAAATGTATCTAAAAATTGAAATATTTGTAAAAAATTAATAAATATACAAAAATATGAAAAATGTATTGAATTTTTATAATTTTTTTTGTATTTTTGGTATTTAGTGAATTTTTTAAAGATTTTTTTTCACAAATATTATACTTTTTAAGTGTATTTATGTTAGGTGTATTTATAAATTTTAAAAAAATTTAGTGAAAACAAAAAAGTATGAAAAATAAAAAAATTTAATTTTTTAAAAAATAAATTCAAAAAACTTAGACCAAACAAGTTGATTGGTTTTTTTAGTACTGAAAGTGTTACAAGAGTACAAGAATAGAGAGTTGGGACACCCAACTGGAACATGGGATCCAAATACCTAACTACTAGACTCTTAAAAACTTATCCAAAATAATCTTCCTCCTTGGATGATTTGCTTTTTGGGATCGACCATCACTGTTTCTTTGGTCTCGTTTTCATTTTTGTTTTCGTGTTTTTTTTTTTTTAATAAAAAAAACACAATGCAGTGGAGTCAGAGAAAAATAATTACACATTAATAGAAAAAATACAATTATAATTATTAATATTTATAATGCTTATACTTTTTTTGTAATTAATTTTTCTGATTCCCAATTCATAGTTATTTGCCCACAGAATAATCTGTTACCAGTGTATAACCACCAATTGCCATCTATCGACTGTCTCACCAATTTTTCATTTTTTTTATTTTTTTATTTTTTAGTTTTTGTCTAATCTCTATTTTTCTTTTGTGCATATGTCTATGATATTATTTCATTCTCATCTTTTATAAAGACATCTAATTACATTTTAAATTATACTAATCATCATACATTCAAAAATTAAGACAAAAACTGTTGGCTACATATTTTGTATAAGCCAATCACAGTTCAACACGTGGCAGGATGAGGGCAATACGGAAAGACAATTCAAATCTTCAATTGTAATCACACACATGGCAGTTAGGATTGGTTATTGTAGATCTGCATAGCACTGGATCAGCAAAGAGATGCAAAATGACGTGGCTTTTAATGGTTACTCATATATTTAAATTTAAAATCAGGAGGGAAGCCTAACTGCAGACATGGCATAGTGGAGCTAACTGTGAGGAAACATGATCAGCGATCATGGAGGGATGGTTCAACGGTTAGAAACGCATTTCGACGGTTGTCATTGAGAAGTATAAATAAGAAAGAAGGCCTCAGAAAGAACCCCCAGACTCAAATTCAAAAAACCAGTTTTATTTACTTTATTTTCCTTCCAGTTTTTACATTTCTTATTCTTTATATTTCTGTACTTCAAATTCCTGTACTGCACTTCGTTCATAGGAGTAGTTTCAAGTAACTTGTTGATGTAAACCTCTACAAGGCTGAATTGGATTATTGTAAGTCTTTCATTTTTTACTTAATGAAATGCTACAATTGTTCTTCATTTAATCGTTATTTGCTTAATTCTCCTCAATAAAGCCACCAGTAAAAGTTCTCTTCATTGAAACTGAAAGAACTAAAACACAATTGTCTGATAATTGGTTGGCAATTAATCTTCTGTAAGGACTGATTAATTCTTACTGACACGCTTAAAATTACAATAATAACCTTTGAAAGCCAAAAAGCCAACATATATTTTTGGCACGCCCAGTGGGACTAATTGAAATGGCTAGACGTAGGAGACAAGGAGAAAATGAATGCTTGGAAGAAGGCGTGGAATGAGAGATAGAAATACATAATTCAGAGGATAATGTGATAACATATCCTGTGAAAGTACCTATTTTATTTGAACCTATGGTCGAACAGACTAGCACTTCAGAGCAAGTACCACATGTTCAAAATATTGGACGAAACCAAAGAATTGGACTATCCACTGTTCCATCTACTCAGTCAATGAATCTATGGAGAGGCCTAGTAGATGTCATGGGACAACAATTAAGATGCCATGGGACAACAGTTAATGAACACAATGGAAAGATGAGCAACATCCTTTTTGGATCGAATGAATACTCATCAATCAACTAACGCAAGACACATAGAGAAAATTTCAAATGTCCCTTAGCAAAGATTGGCTAGAGATAAACAGCCTATGCAGAGTAATGGACATACTAATGATCAAACTAGTAACCAAAACTATGAAAGACCATCACCTCAGTCTTTGTATGAGCCTCTTTTGAGGCTTGTGACCAATCAAAATGCCTCATTACTTAATAATGAAACCATGCAAATTGGTGGATCCGGGCCAACATAAGAAAACGGCATTAGGATGCTCCCAAATCCCATGTTCGAAGCCATACCTGGCACAAGGGGGTTCATTAATCCTTTGTTCGAATTTGTACCTGGGGGGTTGGAAGGGTTTCCTGCGACAAGAAGAGACACAACACCTGTTCCAGTACCTTTCGCAGGACAGACTCAGAGGGGTCACCCATACCCTCAACAGCAGCCAACACCACAGGGACAACCAGTCTCAAATATACCGCCTTATGGGCCAAGAGGACCTCAGGCACAAGGTTGTCCACCAAATACTATGTTTGTTCCTCTAGTAGTGGTTTAACAAGCACAAAATATGGTTACTAGGGACCAAATTGCTGATATTGTTAGAGAGATGCGTGGACCGATGGCTCGAGGGGTTCAAACTCCTATGTACAATAAACTATATCCAAAATGGGTAGATAGGGTACATGAATACCCAAGAGGGTTTAGGATACCAGACTTTGCTCTTTTTTATGGGAATAGAAACCAGTCAGTAGTAGAGCATATTGCTAGGTTCGCTGCTCAATGTGGTGAATTTACCAATAATGATTACATGAAGTTAAGACTGTTCCCAAATTCTCTAATTGGGGCAGCCTTTGTATGATATATTAACCTTACGCCTGATTCTATCCAAACTTGGTAACAAATGGATGAGGCATTTCATGCCCAATTCTCCCAAACGGAGCCAGAAGTTTTCATGGCAGACTTGGCAAGGTTGAGTCAAAGGCCTGATGAGAATGCTGCTCAGTTTATTACCAGATTTAAAAGAGCACGAAACAAATGTAGGATCATCTTACCAGAGCCTGAATTCGTGAGATTGGCTCAAAATGGTTTAGAGTTTAGCCTTCGAAAGAAGTTTGACTCAACTGAGTTTAGAGACTTAGTGGAACTAACCTATAAGGTGTCTAGGTATGAAGCATTACTAGATGAAGAACAAGAACGAAGTAATGCATCATACAAAACGTATTATAGAGATCCTAATTATGAGATTGATGCAGCATAGATTGTAGGAAAAGAACCTGTAATCTGTGAGGCATTAATTCATAAAGATACAATAATAGACCAGCAGTTTAAAAAGAAAGACCTTCATAGGAAATACTCTTTCGATTTAACAAAGGCAGATGACATTTTTGATCATTTGCTTGCGGCAAACTTCCTGAAGTTACCAAAATGAGTCAAATTCCATCTCCGAAAAAACTTAAAGGAAAAGTGTATTGTAAATGGCATAATTCTTGGTCTCACTCAACTAAAAACTATATTGTTTTTTGGGACAGGATCCAAGAACAAATTTGGAAGGGGAGTTTAAAATTCCCAGCTAAAGCAGAAAAGGCTATGGGGATTGACACTAATTCATTCCCAGAAATTGGCGAACTTGCAGCCAATGTTATTGTACCAGACTTCCAGAACTTATCCTTAAAGGAATTGGAAGAGGTTAATGTGCAAATGCATGTTGCTAGCCAGACTACTGTTAAGAAAAATGCTAGAAGTTCACCAGCTGTTGGACAAGGCTTTGCAGACTAGAGGAAAGATTCTGATGAGGAGGCACTAGATGATGATTCTTTAGAGGCAGCTGTCATGCAAAGAATGTGTCCCAGGTGCAGGTTGAGCTACAAGTGGTTGAAAGGGCTTCCGATTGATGGGAAGCAATATTACAAGGATGTACAAAAGCGTTCTAAACCAACCAATGCCTATAACAAAAGGCCATATTCAACTGGTCCTAGGCAACAGCCATTTATAGTTGGCTCAGTAGCCACTAGAGTGCACTCCAAGGGCAAGAGACCTCTACATGAGTTCAGACCACCTAACTATTACAGAATGGAGGGCAATCATCTTGAAAGAAGGCCTGAAGTGGACTCAAGTTATGGGATCAAAGTTAGAGATTGGCCTCCTAGACCAACCTCACACAGAATGGAAAGTGGCCACCATCATGGAAGGCCTGAATTAGGCCCAAAACAGGGAGTCATGGCCAAGCAATGGCCTTCATAGGCAGCTTCGAACTAGCTTCAAAGGAAGAAATGAATATTTCAACAACTAAGTTAGTGGACTCATGGGTACCTGGAGTTCCAGATTGGTTTGTTATGCAGAACAAACCTAAGGAAATACCTATCCAAAGAAATGTTGTTGGAGACCAGGGTAGGATGGTCAAACATCTCTTGGTGGCTCCAAATAATTGGGTGTTACTAAAGCATCCAAAAACAAAGGAACTAAATATGGTCCCAGCGATTTCTAGATCCTAAAGGAGGAAGATCCAACGAAGGTACACTCAGTACCAGAAGGACCTGAAAGAAAGTGGAGAAAGCTCTTCATTAGTCCAGTCAAAGGGCTAGATAGAGGGAAAAAAAAGTCCAATGTTAGATCATAGTCCAAAATCGACTCCTCAAGACAAAATGAATTGCAGTAGAGAGTAGTTGGCCAAAGTTCACTCCGAACTAAAAGCCAAAGAAGATCTAGTTTAGCAGGATTAGAAAGGGCTTTGATGGAAAGCGATAGCGAGACAGAAGGAGAAATTGGCCTAGGCCAAAGGAAGGAGATGGTTGAGGAGGAAATATTAGAAGCCTTCATGGTTGAACATACATTTTTGGTCGAAAAACCAACAGAAACAAACCATTCGAAGAAAGTTACTAGTACTGAAGTGCCAGAATGCAGCATGGAAGATGCTTCTGAAGTAATTGAACAAGTTGGCCAGGAAAAGAAGCAGGCATAACCAGTCGTCCAATTTGGCTCGTTTCCTCCAGTATCAGTGAATATGGTGCATATACTACCACAGGAATTCCAAGCTGAAGATGAAAACCAAGAAGGTCAGGAGATTGACCTAATTCTAGTTTTTAGTGAAGACTCACAAGTGAGTATGGTACAAGACGAATCCGAAGTGGCCACACCAATGGAAACTGGAGACGAAAGTGAGGAAGAGGTGAGTATTAACCTCTCATACCCTTTTGAGTATCCCACGATATCCATGACACAGCATGTCAAACCCTTGTATATCAAGGCCTTCTCCGATGGGATACAGATGAACCGGGTATTAGTGGATAATGGGGCAGCAGTAAACCTGCTTCTGAAATCTTCTTTGAAGAAACTAGGAAAGAGGAACCTCAGATTAATCCCTACTAGCACAACCATTGTTGGTTTCGCTGGAGACAAACAGATGGCTCAGGGCATTTTGCCCATCAACCTGAGTATAGGAACCAGGGACTGCATGACGACATTCTTCGTTATCTACAGCAATGCTAAGTATAATGCTCTACTTGGTAAGGACTGGATTCACACCAACAAATGTGTGCCTTCCTCTCTACATCAGAAGATAATGACGGCCTTGTGCAATGGAGAGACAGAGGAGATCAATGCAGACCATCAACCTTTCATAGCTTGTGCAGATTTTGCAGAGGCCAAATTGTATATTGAAGGAGTGACACCACTCAGTATACTGAGAAAACCTGATGGATTAGTCGAAGTGACGGCTGATGAGGCATTGGCTCATCAACTAGGCCTAAGAGCACAACCCTCAAACACATTGAAGAAGTGATAAACATGGAAGTGTGACAACACTACATGCTCTCAAATTAGGTATGAAATGATGCCAAATCACTCAAACAATACAAGTATAGCATACTAGAGTCCTTAAGGCATAAGGCTTACAAAGGGGCCATGCAATACATGGCACAAATGCATGAACCAGCCACAAACATAGCTCATGTAGGTCAAAACAAAGACCAAAATATGCAGAGATGGGAGCTCAAAGGCCTAAGCATGCATGCATGCACACTAGGCCACAAACAAAGCAACAATGCACAACCCTTAGAGGCACTCAAAGGGTGAAATAAATGGGAACATGGCAATCCTATATGCTCTGAAATGTCATGTTAAATGATGCCAAATCATGCACATGTCACAAATGAAGCATGCTATGGTGCTCAAAACTGAAAGCTAGCAAGGCCAAGTGCACTACAACTATGCAATACATGAAGCATATGGCACCTACAACCCAATACAGTCCTAGAGCATGTCAAAATGATGCTAAAACATGTATGGAAGGAAACCAGAATAAGCTAGCATGGTGAGCAGAAAGCATGAAATATGCAAGGCCAAAAGGGATGATTACACTACACCTACTAAGACCAAGCATGAGATGGCTTCGCCAACAAAAATCATAGTTATATCATGGCAAAATAACCCCAAAAACATACTGAAATGATATCTCGCAAACTTAGGCATGAAGGCATACACTATGACTCATGTTTAGGGCATAAAGCATGAACCTTCTAAAGCATGGAAAGAGTGAAAGATCTGAGCGTATGACCACGCTACATGTACTGAAATCACATTTCAAATGATGCCAAATCATGAAAATAATCCAAGTAATGCATGCTAATGGACTCAACACACAAAGCTAGTGAGCTAGAATGCACTATAGCTATACAAAGCATGGCATGCATGACCAAAACAACACAAATCAGAGCTTAAGAATGCTAAACCATGAACAAAAGCTTCTTTGAGTTAAGCCAAAATCATGTTAGAATGATGGTCTAAATCATGATACACATTAGGCTAGTAAATGGAATTGCACTACAAGTGCATGGAGCATGCATGGGGCCATCAAACCAAGTCAAAACAGATCTAAGGCATGTTAAAACAACACCAAAAACCTACTGAGATGGACTCAAAACATGTTAGAAAGACATGCTACTTCATGAGGCACACAAAACTAGTTTGCAAAATTTACACTACAAGTGTATAAAGCATGCATGAGGCGACAAAACCAAAGCAAAACAGTGGTATACCATGTCAAAATAACCCCAAATACATGCTAAGATGGAGTCAACATAAGCTTAACAAACATGCTCAAACATGAGGCAAATGAAGCAAGCATCCAAGATACAAGGAGAGGGGATGACCCTCTCCTATTTAAGACCTCAAAACACAAGTTTTACCACTGAAAATCCACTGGATTTCAGTAGTTAAAAGGCCAAGAGAATGTGATCTGAAGGGCCTAAAGTGATGGTGTAAAACAAAGCCAAACAAGGCACAAGAGGGGGTAGACCACCCCCAACACAAAAGAGACCTCAAACAAACATTACAAGCATACAAAATCAGAACTTTTTGTAGTAGAAAGTCAAGCCAAAATAAGCATGCAAATAGGGCCAAAAGCTTAATAAAAAACAAAGGTTTAAGAGGTTAAAAGCTCACCCTTGTAGAACAACTTTAGAGCAACATCTCCAGCAGCTTTTTTTTTTATCAAAACCAGTCCAAAAACACCAAAAACAACCTCAAGATGCCTCAGCTCCAAGAGTATGGTGTTTGAGTGTGTGTTTGTGTGCAATAGTATGAAGAAACTACACTTTTGAGCACAAAAATGAAGAAGAAGAGCAATATAGAGACAAAGGTGTATATGTATAGCTCAAGCACTTTTTCTGAACCTAAGGCATGAGAGGGGAGGTTCTCATTTATAGGGAACCAAAGGCTAAGCTTGCTGAACAAGCTTAAGGCCTAAAGCCATCCCTCCATACACGTGTATGGAGAATGGCTTTTGTGCCTTCCAGCTGTTACAACTGGCACCAAAAGATCTCCAGAAAGGTGATGGAAAGCTGCCGACCACTTCAAGTGGTCGGCCAGCTACTTACACTGGTCAGCCGACCAGTGGAAGTGGTTGGCCCGGGAAGAAATTGGTCGGCCATGGGGGAGGAGTGGTCTGCACACTGAAACCAAGGTGGTGGTGTGGTGGCCGACCACTATTGGTGGTTCAAAGACCAAGAAAACCAGCTAGCTGACCAGAAAACTGGCTGGCGAGGAAGAAAAGTGGTCTCCAAGGGGAAGAACTGGTCTCCCACCCTTATTCCATCCTCCAAGTAAGGAAAACGAGGTTTGTGTGAAAAACAAACCAAAAAGGATGCAAGACAAAAGTCCCGGAGGCAAGGCGCGTAGCCAGGAGCCTCGAAAACTAGTCTACGGGCACCAAAAGCGATCAACGAGGGAACAATGGTCTACAACTACAAAAAGTGGTCTCCCAGACCACAGTGTCCCTCTAGGCAAGGTCAACAAGGCATGGTTCAAAAACCAAGCCAAACGGAGAACGCTAAGCGGTCCCGAGACAAGGCGCACGGCCGAAGGCTCTGAAAACCGGAAATTAGTCTCCAAGTGAGAAAAATGGTCTACGACCACAAAAAGGTGGTCTACAAACCTCCTTCTCCTTCCAGGGAAGGGAAACAAGGATTGGTCCACAAACCGAGCCAAAACTCAAAGAGTTCAGAGGCCCTGAGGCAAGGCACTCAGCCGAAAACTCTAGAAACTCGAAACGAGCACAACACGCACTATCACCGAGTGCTAAATCGATGACGTCTGAGTCTTAAGGTCGGTCAAAAATGGGGTGTCTACTGTTGCCCCTCTTTGACAGAACTCGAAAGTCAAGAAGTGACATGAGTGAATGTCAAAGCCTAGAGACGACCCACTTTTGACAAGGCCGAAGACTTAGACAAACAGGCAAGATAACAAAGAGATGTGCCCGCAGGCAGGGGCAAAATGCAAATGACATGCACAATGCCAAATGTAACTTATGATCATGCAAAGAGAGCTGTAATGAAACATCTAGATGCAAATGTTATGCAAAGAAATGCTACAGCAAACTTGTACACAAGCGAAGAAGTAAACACGCCACTTGTGGGAATTACAGACCGAACCACATTTTATGCAGAAAGGATGTAAGAAAATTATGCAATCTTAGCAAACATGTGTGATAGATACACAAAGCGAACGAAGTGTGATAGATACACTAAGTGAACATGTGTGATAGATACACAAAGTGAGCATAGTGTGATAGATACACAAAACGAACGTGTGATAGATACACAAAGTGAGCGTGTGATAGATACACAAGGCAAACGTGTGACAAATACACAAAGTGAGCGTGTGATAGATACATAAAAGGTGAACGAAGTGTGATAGATACACTATAGTGAACATTTGTAATAGATGCACAAAAGTGAACAAAGTGTGATAGATACACTAAAGTGAACGAAGTGTGATAGATACACAAAATGAGAATATGTGCGATAGATACACAAAATGAACAAAGTGTGTGATAGATACACAAAGTTTGAACAAAGTGTGATAGATACACAAAATGAACAAAGTGTGATAGATACACAAAATGAGAATATGTGCGATAGATACACAGCATGAACAATATGTGTGATATATACACAAAGTTTGAACAAAGTGTGATAGATACACAAAATGAACAAAGCGTGATAGATACACAAAATGAGAATATGTGCGATAGATACACAAAATGAACAATGTGTGTGATAGATACACAAAGTTTGAGCAAAGTGTGATAGATACACAAAACATAATCAATCTTAAACGAAACTTCTCTGAATGAATCGCACATCCAATATCGCCTGGTTGCGCTAGATTCAAATGAACCGTACATACAATACCGTGCATACATGAGAAAAAAACTTGATAGGTACAATGCAATACAATGCATGATGCTTAAGGAATGCCATAAACAGACATAACAGCGCTTTAGAAAGCACCTCATGGGGTGAGTGGCGATGAACCGCTCTATCCTGACGGGGATCTCCCCTTGTGTTCTTCGAACACTTACCTTCAACTCACAGTACAGAGGTCCTGAAATGCTAACAAGGGGCAACTTTTGCATGTAGAAACGACAAATGTCGTTTTCCTTCCTGATCATATTCACAACTTTCCCTAATCTCCAACGGGGTGACAGACTAGGTTGGTTCAGTATCCATAATTGAGGCGCATACCCGCTACCTCAACCTATGGGGCTTCCATATAAATTTCAAGCCGGGGATACACCCTTGGGTATTTAAACCAGAATTTAGTCTCGGAAATCCCGAACCTTTGCGTTCTAGGCAACATCCATTCGAACTCTAGTTTCCACCATCGCAGTTGGTCTCCTAGGAACTCATTGCAAACACGACCAAGATGCCTCTGGCAAGGAATGATATTCGGGAGAGCACTTCTGATTACCATTCTGGCTTTGAAACAGGCTTGAGCTTGGAGTGGAGGCACACTCGTACTTCGGAGCATTAACAAGGCCTGAAGGGCTACATTCGGAGTACAATCCCAGAATCTGAAACAAACTTAGATGCTTCGATTTTCCTTTCTTTTTTTGCTTTGCAGTTTGGAACCTATGTAGCTTCAGATAGGTCCTGGTTTTACTGTTTTCACATGACCTGGGTTGAACCTTGCAGTTTATGAAAAAATCAAATCCTGTTTTGCACAAATGTAGAGAACCGCACGGCACTTTGAGCACAAAATGATTCATTTTTGAAATTGAAATTGAGAGAAGAGTTCTTAACTGGGTATTGAGCCTACGACTGACTATAGCCAAAATGACTCAACAAAAAGAGAAAGACAACATCAAACAACTTAAACACATCTATAGACACCCAAAATGACTCAAAACAAGAATCGAGGCAGACAAAACACAACAAAACACAAGACTTAAATGTGCACAGGGAGCCTGTTTCTCCGGGTATTGTTTCCCACCCTTCCTTATCTGTGATTCTCACATTATTCAACCCTCAAGCTTTGTTTTTCTGAAAAACACTTTTCTCACTTTTTCTCTCAGTACACATCTCTCTATTCTTTAATCTCTCTTCTTTTTTATCCCCCCTATGTGGTTGATCGATAAACAGGAAGTTGCGGGCTCTTGCCCCTAGCATTCTACTAGATTCTTCTTCTTCTGCTCACAATAGTGAACTTTCCCACAGAGGGGTTGCGCTACAACTGGGTGTGTAGCAAATCTGCAGCTGACATCGGTTGATGACGCCCTTGGCCAGCTCGGATGTGATCAGACCTGTCCAGTTGAGGGAATGAAATATCTTGATCCATTCCAGTTCGTGCTTCGCACTTAGCTTGATACCTCGCTGCTTGGAGGATGAGAGAGCTTTCAGCCCTTTGTTGTTAGCTTCAGTTGTGCCCTTATTGGCGATTATGGTGCCCTTTCTGGCAAGTGTGGTGCCCTTTCTGGAAAATGCGTTGACAACGGGGAAAAGACAGGAAGCCTGACTCAACTGTGCCCCTAGTTCATCATTTTGACCATTTTTTTTGTTTTGGTTTTCTACGAAAACAATTTTGATCAATATAAGAGTTAGATTAACATACTTGTTCGATTTTCTGATTCAAAATCATGCAAGTCAGGCTATGAGCACTGAAAATTTTTCTTTTTTGGGTCCAAGAAATGGTCCAGTTTTTTTTTTTTAAAAAAAGGGATAATTTCTAAGAAAATTAGTCAACCTTTTTAAAAATTCTCAAAAACTAGTTTTGCAAATGGCCACTGCTCGACCAACACAAAATTTACTCTTGAGATGCACAACCTCAGATCGGAAACAATGAAAAATTGCCCCTTGTTTGAATGGCACTGCATGGCAACGGAAAGTTGCCCCTTGTCTGAATGGCACCACATCGCACTGTACGGCAACGGAAAGTTGCCCCTTGTTCGAATAGCACCGCAGCACACTGTAACCAGTTCTCATAGTGACAATCACAACCGCACTTTCGGATACAGAGAAGACAAAGATGATGAGAACCATTAGATGGACACAGTCGATTTGGAAGTGTTTATGGCTGGACTTCAGAAAGAAGTTGCCTACGTATCCCAAACATGAGAATCAAGCCTGACGGAGTTCCGGGTTAAGGTACACTCGGGTATTAACCTCTCTTTTTACGCTCTAACTTTTGCCAAGGCCGCCCTTCCGGGTTTTCAACCTTGCGAGCTCTGTTTTTCTTTTCTTTTCTTTTTTCTTCTTTCTTTTCATCTTCTTTTGTTTTCTTTTCTTCTTTTTCACTTTCTTTTCTTTTCATCTTTCATTTTCTTCATTTTTTTCTTTTTTCATTCTTTGTATTTTTTTCTTTTCTGTTTTTTTTCTTGCTCTAACTTTTGCCTGGGTTGCCCTTCCGGGTTTTCAGCCCCGTGAGCTTCTCAAGGGTAAAAGTTGTAACTTTGTCCATGTTGAATGGTTTTGAAATCTCTAATCTACCTGAATGCAGGAGAGTGGCTGTTGTTCGCTGATGATGTAGGAGTCCATCCAACCGGGTCTAAATTACCACCAGTGTTGTGGATAGGAAGTCGATTGTCCTTCAGCAATACTTTCTTCTTTCCTCCATTCTGGGATTTGGCATTCTTTCCGATCCTTGTTAGCTTGAGAAATGTCCCAATTCTTGACTCTTCAAGCACATTTGACATTTTTTGCCCCTAATTCAAGGGCTGCTTCTGATCTAACTTTGCAAGCTTCTTTTGATCATATCTGACCTTCTTGCCCCTAGTTCATAGGCTGCTTCAAATTCGGCCATACAAGCCTCACATTATGGTTGACCCTTGAACATTCTGAATTAAGGTTCAAGGTTTGAAAGCAAGGGGTCGAGTCTCGAGGCTGAGAGTGATCCTAGGCTGCACAATCTCAAGAGCGATTCCACACAGGTATTCGTAGGATCACGCAAAACATTTTTTTTGAAATCTTTTAAGAAAGCGACTAGTCGCTCGCGCTGATGACAATGTAGAACTAATCTGCATCAAGCTAGGATCCTTCCCAATACTCACGTTAACAAGCATGATCTCATTCATTAAGGGCTTAGCATGCCTCTCTTTCTCATCAATTGATCAAATTTTTACAAATCCCGAGGAATTCCTTCCTCTTTGTTTTTACCACAGTGTTCGAAAAAGTTTTGAAAAACTTAGGTCAATGCAATGATTTCAAGGCACAGAAAAGACACAGTTTTTAGTCAAATACTGCCATCTTATTCAGAACTTCTGGCACAACTAGCACAAGGCAGAAGCAAACACAAGAGTGTGAAAATCACTGCTGTTTCATTCAAATCTTCTGGTGCAACTGGCCCCATGGCAGAAACAGACTCAAAAGAAAGCAAAAAGACAAACACAAAACAAGATAGTGATGTCCGAGGTAACACCCCCGGAATCACCCGACTCTAACAAAACAGGACTGACTCGATACAACAAGACAGACTCAACTGACTCGGTACAAAAAGACTGACTCACTACAAAACAACAAGACTGACCCAATACCTAAGTCAGAAAATAAAGTGAACAGCATTCGCAAATGCTCAAAACAGTGCGTGCGATCCATCACATCTGGAGTAAATCGAGTGCCATCCGCAGGTGGTTCATCCCCCGATCACATGGTCACATTATCCCCCACAAGTTCACTGATCAAGTGCCGATAGACTTTGCAAGACTGGTGCAACAATGACCCTGTTGTCAAACAGATCTTGTACATCATGGCGCAGACGAAAGCAACTGTCAGTGTCATGACCTGTTTGTTGATGGTAGGCACAGTACTTAGCCGAGTCATGCTTTGGAGGGAGAGGATCGGGTAGAGGCCATTGTTCTAACGGCTTCAGATGTCCGTTCCTGAGTAGGACCCCTAGAGCTTTTGACAAAGGCATATAAAGTGGGGTGAAAACCCTCTTGCCTCGGGGTGGATATTTGGCTGTTTGTGAGCTGGTTCAAGATGCACCGGTGAATGGGGTGGTTGTTTTTGGTGTGGTGGTGGTGGTGACCATGCCCACGTCTGAAGATCTTGCAGCTACATCACCACTGGTGGTCGCATTCGAACTGCATGTATAAAATCCTCTTAGGTGACTCCTTTTCGCAGTCTATCAGACCTTGTTTCATTGCGTCTTCAATTTGTACCCCAATCTCGTGTAGGTCCGCAAAGGTAAGGAGGGGTAAGACGATCATCTTTTGCATGAGCTTAGGCTGCAGGTTCCGCACGACCATCCTTATCTGATCTTTGTCGGAAGGCCTTGTAGTCACCATCGAGGCCTTTGCTCTCCATCTCATCACAAACTCTGAAAAACCCTCATTTGGCTCTTGGTGGAAGACTTCAAGATCACGATCTGTGTGTTGTAGGAGTATTGAGCAATGAAGGCCTCAGCCATCTCTTCCCAGTTCTGTTTCACAGAGTTCTCCAACTTCGCATACCAAATTACCACTATCCCAGACATGGTTCGGTCGAATAGTGACAGCTTCTGGGTTGTGGTTAAGCCCATTGGCCTCAAGATATCAGAAAACAGGTGGAGGTGCACCATTGGGTCTCCAGAGCCATTGAAGCGGTCGATATGTGGCATCTTGAACCGGTCCGACAGAATCACAGTCGAATCGGTGTATCCATCCTCTATGTCCGGGATGGATTTCATGCCTTGAGCCTTCTTAAACATTTTTTCAAGCTTGCTCACTTTTAACGCAGTTGGATCCACTTCGAACTCGAAAGGGGCCTCAATTGGGTAGGCCTGCGCTTTGGAAGTCCGAGGTAGAGTGGGGTCCACTGGGACATCTGTATTCTCCTGGGCATTAGCGGTAGGGGCATGAGCCCTTGGTGTAAGAGTTTCTACTGGAGGTGGGTAGGACGCAGAAGCTGTTCCCTGTTGTGTTTGTAGCTGCTGCTATTGAAGCTTGGAGATGATTTCGGCCTGCTGGGCCACGACCTCAGTCTGGCGTGCAGTATCCCGCTGCATGGCCTGCATGGTCTCTTGGAGTTTACGTATCATGTCCTCCATATTAACTAAAAACTGCTGATCTAACTGAACAAGTGTGTATCCCCTTTTTGAGGTGGACGTAGATATCTTAGCCCAACTGCACACAGGCGAGGTGGATAATGACCGCTGAACTGGAGACTATTGAACGGGTGATCTGTGCCTGATTGGCCTATTTACCCTGCCTCTGGCGAAGGAACACTGATTGCCCTTGAACTGGATCTTTGACCTGACAAAGTCTATCAACACAAGTCCAATATACTCGGGGGGGATGTCGGAGCCTTTTGAAGCTATGGTTCCAAGACTATCCTAGAAAAAGAGAAAACATGCACCATCTCAGCCCAATTTCAACAGAACAGATTTGAGCACAACTGAATGACTGTGCTCTCTACTAAATTCTGCCCAAAATTCTGCCTGTAAACTGATACCCTCAGGCCGATACTCAGACTTGCAACTGATACATATAACCTGTAGAGACGGACTCTGACAGCATATACCAAGCAAGTAAAAGCCAAAACACCCCTATGGCGGGGTAGGGTTTCCCTGTCCTATCTTGTCAGGAGCTAGGGTTTCACTATGCACGTAATAGTTTCAAACAACCTATAATCGGGTAAGCAACCTGTCCTAGTTTGGAATAGTCATTATGGATTTCGATATGCACTAGGTCGAATGGTCAAAAAGGGTGCCTCGGTAATAATCGAGGTTTGTGCTCCCGTCGTGGCAGAACCCGTAACCGGTCAGCCTTATGGCACGCTTCTCAAAGCAAGCCTCCGGCAAACCGTTCAGGAATAGCATACGGCAAACATGGTGTCCTAGGCGCACCAATGCAAATGCAATGCAAAAAAACACATAAGTGTAATCAAAACAACATATCATGAGTTTGAGTCAAGTTCTCTAAATCCCCAGCAGAGTCACCAGAAACTATAGACCGTCCCGGAACTCAGGCTTCGCATGCGATGGCGCGAATCGTTTGTTCATTAGCTACTACAGTTCGGACTCGTGTCACGATTCTGAATCTAATCTCGCAAAGTGCAATGCAAGACTGATAAATTACCAAAGAGTCCAAATCCGACAAATCATTTTGGAAAACTGATTTTTATAAAGAAGTGCCAAACATGGACCGCTTTGCCAGATACAGAGTCGCCACCTAAATGTTTTGTTTTGGAAAATTTAGGAAACCCTGACTCGTGCCTAAGGCCATGTGTCCATCATCACCAAAGTTGCCTCGGCTCGGGAACTTGGATACGAGAGGGGAAGGTCATGCGATGAGCACCCCCGCTCGCCCGATCAAAAGATCAGCCTTTACGAAGCATGATATGTTGTTTTTGAAAACACATGTGTTCTTATTCCGGTTATTAACCTAGAATTACTATGTGATGCGCACAGCATACAAGTATAGACTAGATCGCCTAAGTTGGAACAAAACATTTCATGTTCATTTGTTTGAAAATGGTTTAAAAGTTTGCTACTCGCAAGTAGGCTAAGTCGTGGATTTTGCCACCCTCAAGTGGGCTTAGAAAACATGATTTTGATGAATTGTTCCAATTCAAGCAATCCAACATTCACCCACAGGCATTCAGGCAGTTAATCACTTAAGCAGTTAGCCTCATGACAAGCATGCTAACATGGCAACATACACATCTCATGCAGTATGCTAAAGCGTAAACACTCACAGTGTACTCCGAGCCAAAACAGAGAACTAGTTAGAAATCATGCATGATCATAGTTCATGTTAAGATGACTAATGCAACACATGCAAAAATGCAACTAAAATAGGCTCGGCTATTCTAATCATGTCATGTGAATGCAACTTGATAACATGCCGTTGAACACGTATTCAAGTAAATGTATTGAAATACAATGCAATTAGTATGATGCGCCGAGCCCGATGCATGCAAAACAGATTAATGGATGCACGCATGCGAAGCATAAGTATGCTAATTGAAACATGCCCAAAAACTAACCATCGTAAGTGGCTAAGTATAAGGAAGAAAGAAATAGAGGTTGGAAGACATGCATCACACACACACACGCTTATTACAACAGTTGTGCCCTCTCGCAGGAGTGTCCGAATAAGAAGCTAACTAGCTAATCTAAGCTAATTAACCTAAATATTACATCACAAAATTAATTAACTAACAAGCTAACTAATTAAGCACAAAACGAGGCTAATTAACTAACAAGTTAACTAACTAGTTATTACAACACAAATTGAATAGTTAATCGCATTAACTAATTAAGTACACAACCAAAGCATAACTAGCTAATCAGTTAAGTAAAGCAAATAGAAGGGCCTTGGAGCGAGAAGCGCATGCATGCTCGGTCGCCTTGTTCGAAAATCCACCGCGATACCCCAACTTGCCTCTGTTTTCAATTGTTCTCAGAACCTTGCACCAAGCTCCAAATAGCTTCTAACTCACCTTGGGGATCCTCAGGAGCATGGCCGAACTGTTATTCGTAGGGGAGACCACCAGGCGACCACCTATCTTTGCTGCAGACCAGAAAAAGTGGTCGGCCAGCCACTTTTACTGGTCTGTCGACCACTTTTTGCTGCACCTCTCCAGTTTGCTGTAATAGAGAACAAGAAGGGGCATGGCAATGTATTTGTAAGATATGTGTGCACAACCACCCTCCCTATCATTTCATGATCTCAAGGAAGTGCGGTTCTCAACCCTCGAGCCACCAATCACGCATCTCGATGCATGATGGCCGAGAAGCCAAGATTGCACGAATCAATGTGAAATGAATGCATACATAACACATAAATGCCTTGAACTCTATCATGCATGATCAAGAGCGTCGGCAATCGAGAATTGAGGCACGTTTCATCACTTCAAGTATGAAACGTCCCTCATTTCTCGTGCTCCGATTAACACTTAATCCAAACAAAATGCAAAGCAACAACAAGCATGCAAACATGCAATGCGACATGATCATCCTAACAATGCTAATGGCATGCATACACAATGCAAGGCAACATAAGCATTTCAACACAAAGCAAACAACAATGCAGGCATAATGAAATGCAACATGATCAATTTATCTATGCTAATGGCATGCATACACAATGCAATGCAACATAAGCATGCAAACAACATGAAAAAAAACATGCTCAATGGACTTAAACCGAATATGGACGGACCTCAGTCATGCCAAAACAGTGGCCATCATGCTATGAAATGAAGGCACCTAAAGACAAGACATGCATACACATGCATTGGCTCATCAACTAGGCCTAAGAGCACAACCCTCAAACACATTGAAGAAGTGATAAACATGGAAGTGTGACAACACTACATGCTCTCAAATTAGGTATGAAATGATGCCAAATCACTCAAACAATACAAGTATAGCATACTAGAGTCCTTATGGCATAAGGCTTACAAAGGGGCCATGCAACACATGGCACAAATACATGAACCAGCCAGAAACATAGCTCATGTAGGTCAAAACAAAGACCAAAATAAGCTGAGATGGGAGCTCAAAGGCCTAAGCATGCATGCATGCATACTAGGCCACAAACAAGACAACAATGCACAACCCTTAGAGGCACTCAAAGGGTGAAATAAATGGGAACATGGCAATCCTATATGCTCTGAAATGTCATGTTAAATGATGCCAAATCATGCACATGTCACAAATGAAGCATGCTATGGTGCTCAAAACTGAAAGCTAGCAAGGCCAAGTGCACTACAACTATGCAATACATGAAGCATATGGCACCTACAACCCAATACAGTCCTAGAGCATGTCAAAATGATGCTTAAACATGTATGGAAGGAAGCCAAAATAAGCTAGCATGGTGAGCATAAAGCATGAAATATGCAAGGCCAAAAGGGATGATTACATTACACCTACTAAGACCAAGCATGAGATGGCTTCGCCAACAAAAATCATAGTTATATCATGGAAAAATAACCCCAAAAACATACTGAAATGATATCTCGCAAACTTAGGCATGAAGGCATACACTATGACTCATGTTTAGGGCATAAAGTATGAACCTTCCAAAGCATGAAAAGAGTGAAAGATGTGAGTGTATGACCACACTACATGTACTGAAATCACATTTCAAACGATGCCAAATCATGAAAATAATCCAAGTAATGCATGCTAATGGACTCAGCACACAAAGCTAGTGAGCTAGAATGCACTATAGCTATACAAAGCATCGCATGCATGACCAAAACAACACAAATCAGAGCTTAATAATGCTAAACCATGAACAAAAGCTTCTTAGATTTAAGCCAAAATCATGTTAGAATTATGGTCTAAATCATGATACACATTAGGCTAGTAAATGGAATTGCACTACAAGTGCATGGAGCATGCATGGGGCCATCAAACCAAGTCAAAACAGATCTAAGGCATGTTAAAACAACACCAAAAACCTACTGAGATGGACTCAAAACATGTTAGAAAGACATGCTACTTCATGAGGTACACAAAACTAGTTTGCAAAATTTACACTACAAGTGTATAAAGCATGCATGAGGTGACAAAACCAAAGCAAAACAGTGGTATGCCATGTCAAAATAACCCCAAATACATGCTAAGATGGAGTCAACATAAGCCTAACAAACATGCTCAAACATGAGGCAAATGAAGCAAGCATCCAAGATACAAGGAGAGGGTCATCCCCTCTCCTATTTAAGACCTCAAAACACAAGTTTTACCACTAAAAATCCACTAGATTTCAGTGGTTAAAAGGCCAAGAGAATGTGATCTCAAGGGCCTAAAGTGATGGTGTAAAACAAAGCCAAACAAGGCACAAGAGGGGATAGACCACCCCCAACACAAAAGAGACCTCAAACAAACATTACAAGCATACAAAGTCAGAACTTTTTGTAGTAGAAAGTCAAGCCAAAATAAGCATGCAAATAGGGCCAAAAGCTTAATAAAAAACAAAGGTTTAAGAGGTTAGAAGCTCACCTTGTAGAACAACTTTAGAGCAACAACTCCGGCAGCTTTTTTTGATCAAAACCAGTCCAAAAACACCAAAAACAACCTCAAGATGCCTCAGCTCCAAGAGTATGGTGTTTGAGTGTGTGTTTGTGTGCAATAGTATGAAGAAACTACACTTTTGAGCACAAAAATGAAGAAGAAGAGCAATATAGAGACAAAGGTGTATATGTATAGCTCAAGCACTTTTTCTGAACCTAAGGCATGAGGGGGAGGTTCTCTTTTATAGAGAACCAAAGGTTAAGCTTGCTGAACAAGCTTAAGGCCTAAATCCATCCCTCCATACATATGGAGGATGGTTTCTGTGCCCTCCAGCTGTTACAGCTGGCACCAAAAGATCTCCAGAAAGGTGATGGAAAGCTGCCGACCACTTGAAGTGGTCGGTCAGCTACTTACACTGGTCGGCCGACCAGTGGAAGTGGTTGGCCAGGGAAGAAAGTGGTCGGCCATGGGGGAGGAGTGGTCTGCACACTGAAATCAAGATGGTGGTGTGGTGGCCAACCACTATTGGTGGTCCAAAGACCAAGAAAACCAGTTAGTCGACCAGAAAATTGGCTGGTGAGGAAGAAAAGTGGTCTCCAAGGGGAAGAACTGGTCTCCCACCCTTATTCCACCCTCCAAGCAAGGAAAACAAGGTTTGTGCCAAAAACAAACCAAAAAGGATGCAAGACAAAAGTCCGGGAGGCAAGGCGCGCAGCCGGGAGCCTCGAAAACTAGTCTATGGGCCCCAAAAGCGATCAATGAGGGAACAGTGGTCTACGACCACAAAAAGTGGTCTCCCAGACCACAGTGTCCCTCTAGGCAAGGTTAACAAGGCATGGTTCAAAAACCAAGCCAAACGGAGAACGTTAAGCGGTCCCGAGACAAGGCGCGCAGCCGAAGGCTTCGAAAACCGGAAACTAGTCTCCAAGTGAGAAAAATGGTCTACGACCACAAAAGGGTGGTCTACAGACCTCCTTCTCCTTCCAGGGAAGGGAAACAAGTCTTGGTTCACAAACCGAGCCAAAGCACAAAGAGTTCAGAGGCCCTGAGGTAAGGCACTCGGCCGAAAACTCCGAAAACTCGAAACGAGCACAACACGCACTATCACCGAGCGCTCAATCGATGACATCTGAGTCTTAAGGTCGGTAAAAAATAAGGTGTCTACAATAGCTGTGGCAGAAGATTCACTGGGAGTTTTCTTAGCCCAGGACAATGAAGAAGGCAAAGAGTAAGCAGTTTATTACCTTAGTAGGTTTCTAAATTCTTGTGAATGTAAATATTCAGCTGTAGAAAAGCTGTGCCTTGCATTGTATTTTGCTGCAATGAAATTAAGATACTATCTGTTGCCTATAACTGTCTTGGTAATTACAACCACAGATTTGGTTAAATATATGTTATCTAGACTTATGTTGAGAGGAAGAATTGGCAAATGAATACTAGCTTTATCAGAATTTCATCTAGAATATGTTCCCCAAAAGGCAGTAAAAGAACAAGTTTTAGCTAATTTCTTGGTAGACCATCCATGTCAAACAGAAAGCCAAGAGATAATGGAATTTGATATGGTTAGTGTTGAACCATGGCAAATGTGGTTTGATGGATCAAAAGCCAATGGTCTAACTGGAATTGGTGTGGTGATTAAGTCACCACAAGGGGTAGAAACCACACATGGTTTCAGAGTGGATGAAATTACTTGTTCCAATAATCAAGTTGAGTATGAAGCTTTAATAATGGGACTGGAAATACTTATTGGATTACAAACTCATGCAGTTGACATATTTGGATATTCTCAATTGTTGGTTAACTAGGTGAAAGGAATTTTCAAGTGCCAAAGTGTGAGCATGCTGCCATACTATGTTGTTGCATTACATTTGTTGTCTCAATTTCAGATAGCAAATGTAACTTATATCCCAAGATTCTTGAATAGTAAAGCTAATGATGTGGCTCAGAAAGCTTTGAATTTCAGGAGAAAGGATAATACTCAAATGAACATAAGTCAAACAGCATATCAAAAGGTAATATCATCCTTAAATAAAAGAAATGTGGTCTTAGAAGTTAATCAAAATGACTTACAAGAACAAGATTGGAGGCATCCAATAATGCAGTATCTAGCTGGCCCATCTTCGAAAGCCAACAGAAAAATCAAATTGCAATCCATGCAATATATAATGTATGGTAATGCTCTCTACAAAAGGGGGGCAGACGGGTTATTATTTGAGTGTTTAGGTCCAAAGGAAGCATTGATAGCCATGGCTGAGGTTCATGAAGGCATCTGTGGTGCTCATCAGCCTAGTGTGAAGATGAGATAGCTGCTTCGAAGATATTCCTACTATTGGCCAACCATCCTTAAAGATTGCATAGAATATGCTAGAGGTTGCCAGGCATGCCAAAAGCATGGCATAATAAGGCATGTACCCATAACTAATCTGCATGTGGTTGTGAAGCCTTGGCCATTTAGAGGATGAGCTATGGATATGATAGGGAAAATACACCAACCCTCTTCGAAGCATCATTGTTTCATCTTAGTACCCACAGATTACTTCACTAAGTGAGTCGAAGCTAAGCCATATAAGGCTGTAGACTAGACCGAAGTTATTGGATTTATTAAAGATATGATCCACAGATTTGGCATCCCGCAGACTATAACTGTTGATAATGAGACTATATTTGATGGGAAGATGGTAAAGTCTTTTGTGGCAGAGTTTGGAATTAGCTTTGTTAATTCTACTCCCTATTATGCACAAGCCAATGGTCAGGCAGAATCATCCAATAAATCTTTGAAGAAAGGAATACAGAAAGTTGTGAAGGACAATCCCAGGGATTGGCATAACTTACTGTTAGATGTATTATGGGCTTACAGGACTTCTCCAAGATCAAGTACAGGAGTTACTCCTTATGCCTTAGTATATGGGCATGATGTAGTGTTACCTGTAGAAATTAACATCAAGTCTTTAAGGGTGAGAGGCCAGGACTAGTTAGTTCCTGAGCAGTACTATCAGAGTATGTGCTTAGAATTAGAGAACGTAGATGAAGCTAGAATCTTGGCATTAAATAGCATTCTTTTCCAAAAGAAGAAAGCAACCAAAAACTATAACAAAAAGGTCAAGCACATTAGCTTTGATGAAAGTGATTTGGTATGGAAGACAATACTCTCAATAGGGATTAAAAGCCACAAGTTTGGAAAATGGTCACCTAACTGGGAAGGACCATATCAAATTCACATAGTCTTGCCTTCGGGAGCATATCATTTGAAAAATTTGAATAGATATGTATACCCCAAGAAAAATTAATGGCAGATATTTGAAAGCTTATTATCCAACCGTGTAGGAAACACAAGGAATGTAATAAGTGCTAAGTGAAAAGAACATGAAAACACTCAAATAATAAATAAGGATTTTATTTCATAATGAGTTGAATACATGCAGCCATAGATTGGCCCAAAAGTCAGTACAATGTTTCAGTTGTTCCTTTACAATAGACTTTCTACTCTTAAAAGATGGGAACAACTGAATGGCTGTAGCCATCTACTGTTTTCGATCAGCCAGTCCTTGGTTAGTGATCTGCAGCTTGGTGGCAGTTCGATCTAAAGCCTGATTGACTGTTGATAACTCTTCTTCAAGCTGAGCTTTCTTCTCTAATAGTTGAGCTCAAAATCAAGAGACAGAGGAATGCTGCTCTTTTAATTCTGACACTTCAGTATGTATTTGGGAAACAAAACTCTGGTCTCTCAGTAATTTCTCTTCTGTAGCCTTGGCAGCATGGCAAATGTTGATGTAAAAGTCAATGGTAGCTGCTGCCTAAGAAAAATGACTTGAAATAGTCATGTTGGATTGCTCAACAACCTTGCAGCATTGGAAGAAGTCATTCTTGATTATAGGCCTTTGTAAGGCTTCGAAGGGGATCCTTGAGAAGAATGTCAGCAACTCCAAACAGCTATCCAAGTCTAATGTAGGCAGTAAGAGCTCTCAAAAATTTCTAAGAGAGAATTAGCTAGAACTAATGGCTCAGTTTCATTACTAGCTGCTGAAATGGTAGAAGGCACGTCAAAAAGGCTAGCTAGTCTAGCTTCAAAAACGTCCACTTCTTTTGCTGACATGGTTGGTGCAGAAAGGGCTTTGATATTAGGAAGAGATGGCTGCATATGGATAGGAGGAGAAGATAAAGTATCCTTACTAGTATCTATAGTCTTAGCTACCAATAGGTCAAGAGAAGAGGGACTGAAGCTAGGTAGAGATCATGGACAAGGAATTGGTGAGCTACCAGTGTCTTCTCTACAGAAATCAACTATCACTAGAGATGAAATAGTAACTGAAGTAATAGCTGGAATTTCCTCAGGAGAGCAAGGAACAGCAGGGCTTAAAGGGGGAGCAAATTGAGTAGAGTTGAAAGATAGATGAGGAAAGTATGGAGCTAAGCCAAAAGATAGGGATATAGGAATATTTTGCCTCCAGAAATGTATGAAAAATGTAGGACTAGGGAGTGGGAGTATTATTTGAATTGGCTCCACATTTTGAGGTCTTTCAACTTCAGATGAAACTAAAGGAGTCCTTATTGAAAGAGAAGGCAGAGTAGTTATTGCTGCAAAAGAAGAAATACAAAGTAATGTTAAGTCTCAATATCAAGAATTTGAGAAAGAAAAGTGGAGACACAAAAGGAAATTATTGGTTTCAGAAGTGGTGGCAATGATGGGAGAACTACGAAGGGAATAATGCTCAGCAGTGTGTTGCCTTCTCGCAGTTTCCCTTTGGATTGTATCAGCAGCAGCAACTTCATCCCTTAGTAGTTGCTGCTGCCGTCTTTTTTCAGCTCTCTGGAAAACAATTATTTCTTTAGAGTGTTCCTTCTCCACTGTTTTGGCAGCTGCCTCATGAGTAGGGTCTTTGACCAAGTCAAAAGGAGAGACAGTTATCTTCTTTCTCTTTTTTCTTTACAGTGGTATTTCCTACTCTTTCTCTGTCTCTTTCTCTTCAATCTGAGACTCAGACTCTTCAGGAGTGAGTTTTAGATTTCTTTTCTTTCTCTGCTAGTGTTTGTCTTTGAGAATAGCCAAAGCTTCAGCTCTCTTAGGAGATTCTTCTTGTAGAGACCCTATACCAAGTAGTATGAATATGAAGAAAACAAACAAAAAATTCTGAAAGAAAAGAAACCTAAAAATGCATACCCTTTTTCGAAACAGCTCTAGTAACTCTAGAAGGAGGGAGTGAGACTGTAGGAATAGTCTTGGTAACTGTAGAAAGAGAGGGGATGGTCCTGATTTCTTTTGGTTTAGCCTTAGAAGGCACACCTAGCCCTTTTTGTAAACCATGAGGATGTATTGCTAGATGCACTTCCACATTGGCTGTCCACCAATTTTGAAATCTTTTTAAAACTAAGCCAGAGGGGAGGAAAGGGGGTAAATTTAAACTCACTCAAATCTTTCAACAGTTTAAATTTGCCTCCTCTAGTTTAGATTTGGGTACTCTCAGGTCTCTGGTTGTAAGATGGATATTTGAGAGACTACAGAGTGAAATGGGAATTCCTTGGGTAAGCCCAAATTGCCTGGCAAACTTGGAGGGGCAGTATACCCCATATATGCACTTATAAGCTTGAGGGTTTAAAGTACCAATAAAAAGTTCCCTTGGCAACAAAATAGAGGCCCACATATCTTTGTTCGATGGGATGGAACACTGTCTATCAGCCAAGAATGTCCTTAGCCAAGTCGGTTCTTTATTGGCATCAGAGGGGTAAAAGAAGGTGGCAGCTGGGGAAATAGGAAGCTGGTGAAAAAAAGTAAGATAGTAGGCAAAAGAAGCAAGATAAAGGGCAATTCTAGCATACTTTTCTCCATAAGTGCTAGGGTCTTGAACTAAGAACTTTAAGCACTTGGGATGTAAATTAGTGAAGTATGCAAAGAGCCAGAGTTGAAGCACCCAGAGGGGACCTCCTTGGTTGATATCAAGAGGTTTCTCACAGAATTGGGAGCAGACTCTATAGACATGACCTAAAAGATAAGGGGCCAAGGCTATTCGCTTCTTCAAAACAAGGGCCTTTGCAAGTGGGGCAAACTCAGACATGATTCATTGAGATGATGTACAAAAGAGAAATTTACACAACCAATATAAAATAAAGGAGAAGAGTTCTCGATCACTCACAGGGCCCTCCTTTTTATTCTCAGCCTTTACGAAGTCATTGAAGGAAGAATTCAAAGGTGGAAAAGAAAATTTAACCGAAAGGTCTGGATAACTGGGTGTAAAGAGAGTACCGAGTGGTGAAAACCCTAAGAGATGGCAGATATCAAGAACGGTGGGAGCCATCATACCACACCAAAACTAAAAAAAGTTAAAGGCCATCTTCCAAAAACAAAGAGCAGCAGGAATCAAAAAAGGGTCTTCATGAATGATGAACCTAGAAAGACGAAGGGCATCGAGAATGCAGAGCTCTTGTAGGTTCCATTCTCTTGCAGGCACAACCCTGTCATACCGCTCCTCCCACTCAACCCTCAATATTGGCCAACAATGATGAGGTCGGTTCATCCTCCAATTTCCCCAGTCAAGTCCCCCTTCATAGAGAAGAAAGTGGTCCTCCAAACGAGGCTACAAAGCGGGAAGTTGGGCGGGAACCTCTGGAAGGATAAGACCTACGACATATTCTTGTTTTTTGCTGTGGCGAGGAATAAAGAGGCGTCCGTCAATGACACTCGATCCACCAGCTTTAAATTTAGCAATTTCTTCCTCAATACATCTTTTCAAAGCCATTGTTGGGCTTATACGTTTTCCAGTTGGTACTTTCAAGGAAGAAGACTCCATTGGTAACGAGCAGTGAGAAAGGAAGGGTTAGTAGAGATGAAGGGTTTGTGTATTAGGCAAACGAGTGAATTCAAAGCACGAAGTAAAAAGGGTTTTAAAACCTTTGTGTCTGAAAAATATACCCAATCGTTTTAAGGGGGTTGAATTCATAAAGAAGTGTTAAAAGTACAGATACAAAAGGTTCCCCTCAATGGTGATAGTTTGGGAGGGAAATGTATCTCAAATATTAATGTTGGCTTCGAAATCAAACTTTTGGCTTCAAAGCCAAGTTTTGGCGCAAAATCAAGTGACAAATAGCTTCGAAAATAGGAAGTCAACTTCGAAGCACATTCCCCACCTAAGGGTGCAGGAATGCCCAAGTATTTGTTTACTTCAGAAGGATTAAAGACCTCTTTTTTTTTTAGGTTTCTTGATGAAATTAAATTCCTTCGAAGCAGAATTTGAAATACCTTATGGTTAGAAGTTGTTTACTCTAGGTTTCAAACCAATTGTTGGTTTGGTAATACACAGAAGAAATCACTTTTTTAGAATAAAACAGTGCAGTCCTTACCATATTTTGAAAAATATAGACTGTTTGTTCGAAGCAAAATTAGTTGATTTGAAATTATTCGATTGTAGTAACCATATGTTGGGGAATTTGATATGATCAAATCAAGTTTCGAAGGGCAACATTGGTGAATTCGAAGCTCTGATTTTGAAAGGAAATTGGCAAAAGTTGTCAATTACACTCCATAAATTGAAAAAGTTCAAATTGGGTTTCCAGTATTTCATTGGGTATGATCGAATCGAGATTCAAATGATGAAATTGTTGAATTCAAAGCCCTAAGTTTGTTTGTCTTTGACAAATGGGGTAAAATCAGACCATGCCAAATAAAGAGAAAACATCTTAGCTTTATTAAGACAAAAGAAATTACATCAAAAGCCTTCCTTGGCTACATATTCAAGTTCATAAAAATAAGGAATAGAATAAATGACAAGGTCATGGAACTTGTTCCGACTATGGTCAATGAACTTCTGTTCCTTCTTTATTCTATTTTCTATTTTCTCCAGTCTAGGCTGCTGAACTTGATATGCTCTTTTTTAATAAAAAAGTTTTTTGGCATTTATTTCAAACTCTGTTTCTTTCAACCCTTGTTCTATCTTATCCATATCCAAACCATCCCAGTATGTAAAATCTTTATTCTTGAAATCATCATATTCATCGATGAGGTTCTCTGCTTCATACCAGGTATGAACTCGACGGGCTGAGATTTGATCCAAAGATCGAGTGGTGGCCACAGAAATGTGATGCCAATGAAGAAGCAGTGAGAGTTAGTCTAAAAACATCTGGAGCTCTGCTTGGGCGATAGGGTTGAGGACATGACCCCGGGTCATAACATCTGTCACGACCCCAAACCGTCCCTAGTAGTTTGGTGCCGTGATGGCCAGTAATCCGAGATTACCGAAGGCCAACTTACAAAATTCACACATAATTAGAGTACAATTATATGGGGCTAACAAGTACGGAAGCGATTTATACAAACAGATTAGTCCATAAGAGCTGTGCATAAGTCAAATGAGAGAGCAATCATTTGCAGATGGGTTACAACTCAATTACAAAACGAAACAAAGTACAAATTACATCTTTCATATTAACAAAAGGGTTTCACAAGCCGACATGACAAAATACAAGAAATACAGCTAGAAGCAAAAGCTTCAGAATTGCCGACATCCTCACTACCGACATAACATGTATACAAAACACGCATCTTGATCAAAAGGCTTCTCAAGCCGACGTATGCAACATACAAGTACTACAAATCGAGAAGCATAATTTTCAAGACTGCCGACGTAATTAGAGGTTAGGCCGACATAATTAAAATCCAAAATAAGCTCCAGATTCACATCTAGGCGTCACCGCCTTCTTGCTCATCACCTACATATATATAGAGAGGGTGAGCTTGGATACTCAGTGAGTGGTATAAATAATAAAGGGGTTTGCATGAATAATAGCCGAAGTCCTTTCAAAACAATACAAGACAAAACTTTATATATATAACAAGGAATGGACCTCGTCCATCTAACGGATCTTCAAAGCTTCAAGGGACACATACTAGCATCACATATTACAAATAATAACATTCCAGCAACGTATCCACGCGGTAAACCGTCCGTGACAAAACAAGACGAGGCAAAAGAGGCATCTCAAACAAGGGTGCTACAAAAGTTTAGAGTCCTCTAGCACAAGGGACTTTCAAGGCAAAATGTGCTGCGAAAGTTTAGAGTCCTCCAGCACGAGGGACCTATGTTACAAAGGCCCGTAGCCCTTTAACACTAGAGTACAAATCAAGGGTGCTACGAAAGTTTAGAGTCCTCCAGTACAAGGGACTTTCAAAACAAGATGTGCTGCGAAAGTTTAGAGTCCTCCAGCACAAGGGACTTTCAAACGAGATGTGCTGCGAAAGTTTAGAGTCCTCCAGCACAAGGGACTTTCCAAGAAGGTCATCAAGACAAACTCATACTTGATATACAAAACAGGGACAATTATTCATGCTTTACAAACACTTTCAAAGCAAGACAAAGCAAAGTCTTTATCAAAATGTATAACATAGCTTTATTAAAAATACCACTCACCTAGTTCTTCAAACGTCGGGGTCAAGGCAAGTCCAAGTCCTACAACACATGGCAAAGTCTATTGAATGCACTACTCAAAACAAGTCTAGCTTGCATGCAAATGACCTCGGCATTCTTCAAAATTAAGTCAATCAAATTGAAACACAGTTTCTTATCCTTGGAGAAACACGCTGGGCAACTACCAGGTCTAGGCCGAGGTCCCACACCCCCTCACCGAGGTGTAGCCTCGATGGCCACATTCAAAAGCGAAGTCGGGAAAAATCTGGGTTTCCCTCTTGATAAACATAAAGAACATGAGCATGAAGAACTCGAAGAACATGGACATGAGGAAGATGAATGCAAAAATCAAAACTTGCCATTACAACAGCTGAGACTTCATGCTATGAAATCCACACTCAAGGATCTTATCAAAACAAACACAAAAACATGAGCTTTAATGCAAACTTTCGGATCAAACGAGGCTTTTCTTCAAAACACAGGAAAACCATTTTCTCTTTCTAAAACCAACTTTAAATCGATGAATGGCATGCGGAACAAGTTTGATCGTGCAATGCAGCTAGATGATCAATAAGAACAATAAGAATAGGTTACGATTCTAACCTCAAAGCCCGAATCTAACGTTTCAAGCTCCAACGATCAAGCTTGGAAGCTCACTCTCTCTAGCTTAAACTTCTCCTTCTTCTTCCTTCAATTTCTCTCTCTAAAAGGCAAGACTTGATACAAATGATGTGTTTCTCACGACAATCACTGACTTAATCCCTATGTCGGGACACGTGGCATCGGCTGATTCGCTCAACTCAAAAAGGTGACTAACTTGACAAGACAAGACCAAGACAAAGCGTACTCAACAAGCTAGGCGACAAAACACACCGGCAAGTAACGACATCGGCTAACAACAAGACTCCGACAATCAAGGGGCAAGGACATCGGCTTGGAAGGACAACACTTGACTAAACTGTGCCACACCTTGGCCTAGATGTGCCACACCTCGGTCTAGGTCATACCATTCCAGGAACAAAATCACTCATGCAAGGATCAAGGATCTAGAATGCCTAGATATTAACATCTCGGCCCCGATGACGCACTTCTCGGCCTAGGCGACGCGCACCTCGGCCTAGATGGTGACATCTCGGCCAATATGCCAGGGTGAAGATAGACGTCAACCAACGGGGTTCCAGGATAGTTCTAAGTGACAAAGGTTTCGGAGATGTCTAGGCTTAAGATGACCTCGGCAACACACCGGACAAGAACAAAACGTGCAAGCAATTATTCAAGCAAAACAAGATAAGATTTGCAAATGCACATATTAACACAAGATCATCCACAAATGTATGCAAGTATGACCAAGTCAAAATGAGGGTTGTTACATCCTACCCCCCTTAAAGAAGTTTGGTCCCCAAACTTGAGTTACCTTGTTCCAAAAACAATTCTGGATGTCAGACTTTCATTTCTTCTTCCATTTCCCATGTAGCATCCTCCCCGTAATGCTCATTCCATTCAACTTTCACCATTGGTATCGACTTGTTTCTCAACTGCCTCACCTGCCTATTGACAATCCATATCGGCTTCTCTTCGTAGCCTAAATCTTCATTAATTACAACTCCAAAGTAGTCGATCACATGTAGCGGATCTCGAATATATTTCCTCAACATCGAAACATGAAATACATTATGGACTTGGCTCAATCCTGGCGGCAAAGCAAGTCTGTAGGCAGCGAGGTTAATCTTCTCAAGGATTTCAAAAGGCCCAATGTAACGGGGTGCTAACTTACCCTTCTTCCCAAATCTTGTAACTCCTTTCGTTGGCGAAATTCTTAGGAACACGTGGTCCCCGACTTCAAATTCTAGCTCTCTCCTTCTTTGGTCGGCATAACTCTTCTGCCGACTCTGTGCAGTTTTGATTCTTTGCTGAATGAGCTTAATCTTCTCGGTTGTTACTTGAATTAACTCGGGACCAAGAAGAGCATTGTCTCCCACCTCGGTCCAACATATCGGTGACCTGCACTTTCTGCCATACAGTGCCTCATATGGCGCCATGCCAATGCTAGCTTGGTAGCTGTTGTTGTAAGTAAATTCCACCAAAGGCAAATGTACTCCCCAACTTCCTTGGAGGTCCAATACACATAGTCTAAGCATATCTTCAAGTGTCTGAATCGTCCTCTTTGTTTGCCCATCAGTCTGGGGATGAAATGCTGTGCTAAACCGCAACTCGGCTCCGAAAGCTCTTTGTAGGCTCTGCCAAAATCTGGAAACCAACTTCAGATCTCGGTCTGACACAATTGACATCGGCACTCCATGAAGTCTAACAATCTCATTCACATACAACAAAGCAAGTTTATCGGCATTGAAGGTGGTCTTAACAGGCAAGAAGTGCGTTGACTTAGTTAGTCTATCCACGATAACCCAAATCGAATCCATACCTTTTTGTGTCTTCGGCAAACCAACCACAAAGTCCATGGAGATGTGCTCCTATTTCCACTCAAGAATCGGTAAAGGTTGAAGAAGTCCTGCTGGCCTTTGATGTTCTGCTTTCACTTGTTGACAGTACAGACACTGCGACACGAACTCGGCTATCTTTCCTTTCATGTTCGGCCACCAAAACGTTTGCTTCACATCCTGATACATCTTGGTGTTCCCGGGGTGAACAGCAAACTTGGAACCATGAGCTTCCTATAAAATTTTCCTTTTAAACTTTGGAATGTCGGCCACACACAATCTCCCTTCAAACTTGAGCACTTGATTTTCTATGGTATATCCTGATCTCGGCTTCGAGATAATCTCATCGGCTACCTTCTTAAAGAATTCATCCTCCATTTGTCTTGTCTTTACTTCCTCAACAATAGTCGGCTCCACTAAGATTGCGGTTAGACATGCCAAATTTCCAACCATCTTTCTGCTCAAAGCGTCAGCTACGGTGTTAGCTTTACCTGGATGATATTGGATTTGCATATCGTAATCTTTCAATAACTCAAGCCATCTTCTCTGCCTCATATTCAATTCCTTCTGAGTGAACAAGTACTTTAAGCTCTTATGATCCGTAAAAACCTGACAAGAAGCTCCATACAAGTAATGGCGCCAAATCTTCAAAGCAAATACCACGACTGCTAATTCTAGATCATGGGTGGGATAGTTCTTTTCATGTGGCTTTAACTGGCGAGAGGCATATGCTATAACCCTCCCTTTTTGCATTAATACACAACCCAGACCCTTATGCGAAGCATCACTGTAGACATGGAACTCTTCATTACCTGATGGTAATACAAGAATTGGTGCTGCGACTAACCTCGTCTTCAACTCCTGGAAGGCTGCTTCTCTATCCTTAGTCCATTCGTAAGCCACTCCCTTCTTAGTCAGTTGTGTCAACGAAATTGCAATCCTTGAGAAATCCTTTACGAATTTTCTGTAATAACCAGCCAATCCCAGAAAACTACGAACCTCGGACACATTAGTTGGCCTCGGCCAATTCACCACGGCTTTAATTTTACTAGGATCGACCGAAATACCCTCTTCATCAATTACATGACCCAAAAATGAAACAGTGGAAAGCCAGAACTCACACTTGTTAAATTTAGCATACAATTTCCGATCCCTCAAAGTCTGTAAGGTAAGTCTCAAATGCTCCTCGTGTTCGGCTTTACTCTTAGAGTAGATCAATATGCCATCGATGAAGACAACCACAAACTTATCTAGATATGGCTTAAAGACTCTGTTCATCAAATCCATAAAGGCTGCAGGGGCATTGGTCACTCCAAAAGGCATCACTAAAAACTCGTAGTGGCCATACCTCGTCCGAAAAGCGGTCTTCTCGACATCCTCGGTTTTAACCTTAAGCTGATGATAACTCGACCTAAGGTCAATTTTGGAAAAGACTCGTACTCCTTGCAACTGGTCAAACAAATCGACTATCCTCGGCAACGGGTACTTATTCTTAATGGTTACCTTATTCAGTTCCCGGTAATCAATACAAAGACGAAGTGTACCATCCTTCTTCTTAACAAACAAGATGGGTGCTCCCCAGGGTGAAGTGCTCGGCCTAATAAAACCCTTATCTAGCAACTCTTATAGTTGAAGTTTCAATTCCTTAAGCTCGCCGGGGGCCATCCTATAGGGTGTTTTAGAGATGGGCTGGGTTCCCGGCATGATGTCAACCGTAAACTCTACCTCTCTATCAACTAAGTGACCAGGCAAATCATTTGGAAAGACATCGGGGAATTCACCAACCACTGGGACGTCGGCTAACTCAACGCTTCCAGTCAAATTACTTAATATGCTACACAGATAACCTTGACACCCTTTTTGGATCAATCTATAGGCTTTCATGGATGAAATTAAGTAAGGTGGGGATACTACTCCTTTTCCCTGAAACGTGACCTCGGCTAAGTTTGGGGGTTTTAACGTAACACTCTTTGAAACACAATTTATGGACGCGTGGTTTGCCACTAACCAATCCATTCCCAAAATAACATCAAAATAAGTTATGTCCAATGGCATTAAGTCAGCTAACAGTTCAACATTCCCAATCACAACAACACATGCTCGATAGATGGATGCAACATTCATAGATCTCCCGGATGGAGTAAATACAGATAATACATAAGCAAGGGGTTCTAGTTTCCTATTAATCTTCTTGGCAAACTTAGCAGAAATGAATGAATGCGTAGAACCCGAGTCAATCAATACATATGCATTTTGAGAGCAAATTGAAAGTGTACCTGACACCACCGCTTCAGCATTTTGAGTGTCCTCTAGCACTAGTACAAAAACTCTGCCTTGTCTCACCGGTCCTTTCCCAGCGTTACCTTTCTGCACGGAGCCTGAAGTATTCTCATCTTTCTTACTTTCCCCAGCCTTCGTTTTTGGACAGTCCCTCACAAAGTGACCTACTTCACCACATTCGTAACAAGCCTCAGACGCCCGACGATAGACCCCAAAATGTGGCTTCCCATAACTGGAACATATCGGCTTAGTACCACTCTCTTGCCTTGGGTTGCTTGAACTGCCGACGTTCGCTTTCTTCTTGGTACCAAACTGTGCTCGGCGGTTGTCATAACTCTGCCTCTTCCTCTGGCTTTCTCCCGAACCCTGGTATCTGTTCAAGTTAGCTTCAGCCAGAATAGCTTTGTCCAATACTCCGGCATAAGTCGGCATGTTGAGCATGTTAACGCGGTCTTGTATCGGTCCACGGAGCCCACTTTCAAACTTCCTAGCCTTTATATATTCATCATTGACCATGTGGGGTGCGTACCTTGCCAACTCGGTAAAGGCACGGTCATATTCAGCTACGGTTCTATTGCCTTGCGTCAAAGTCTAAAACTCGGTAGCCTTGCGATTCCGAACACTTAAGGGAAAATGCTTGGTGTAGAACAATTCTAGAAATCGAGTCCAGGTCAAGTCTGGATTGCTGTCTCGAACCATCATCCACCATCTGCGGGCGTCATCATCTAGTGTAAAAGCTGCTAATGTCACCTTCTGGGTGTCGGTGCTGGGAAAGATCTCGAATAGCTTTTCCATTTCCAGGACCCAGGCTTCAGCTTTCATCGGTTCTATGCCTCCTTGAAATCTCGGCGGTTTCATTTTCTTAAACTCTCTAATCAAAGCTACCGTGCCGTCCCCATATAAAGCTGGCTGTGGGGGCACTTGCGGTACTGGAGGGGGTGGAGGTGGAATTGCATTCCGGCCGTTTGTCTGCTCGGCCTAAGTATAGGTAGCACTAGCGTACTGTTGTCTTGTCTGCCTTAACTCGCGGGCCAAACCTTCAACTAGCCTCTCCAGTCTGTCTATTCTGTCCTCCGACTGATCTCGGCCAACTGGAGGTCTACCTCTCCTCATGATACTATGGGTATGCAAAAATGTGGCTTTAAAACAAAATGAGCAAATGATCACGTAGGCAAGTAACAGTTAAGCACGTCGAGACAATGTACAACTTGTTCACATAGCAAGCAATATGATGCAATTCTAACTTCCTTCTAAGGGGAAATCCTATGCTCTTTAGGACTCAAAGTGTGTGAATAACATATACTAAGGAACTTGTGCTCTGATACCATTCTGTCACGACCCCAAACCGCCCCTAGTAGTTTGGTGCCGTGATGGCCAGTAATCCGAGATTACCGAAGGCCAACTTACAAAATTCACACACAATCAGAGTACAATTATATGGGGCTAACAAGTATGGAAGCGATTTATACAAACAGATTAGTCCATAAGAGCTGTGCATAAGTCAAATGAGAGAGCAATCATTTGCAGATAGGTTACAACTCAATTACAAAACGAAACAAAGTACAAATTACATCTTTCATATTAACAAAAGGGCTTCACAAGCCGTCATGACAAAATACAAGAAATACAGCTAGAAGCAAAAACTTCAGAATTGCCGACATCCTCACTACCGACATAACATGTATACAAAACACGCATCTTGATCAAAAGGCTTCTCAAGCCGACGTATGCAACATACAAGTACTACAAATCGAGAAGCATAATTTTCAAGACTGCCGACGTAATTAGAGGTTAGGCCGACATAATTAAAATCCAAAATAAGCTCCAGATTCACATCTAGGCGTCACCGCCTTCTTGCTCATCACCTACATATATATAGAGAGGGTGAGCTTGGATACTCAGTGAATGGTATAAATAATAAAGGGGTTTGCATGAATAATAGCCGAAGTCCTTTCAAAACAATACAAGACAAAACTTTATATATATAACAAGGAATGGACCTCGTCCATCTAACGGATCTTCAAAGCTTCAACGGACACATACTAGCATCACATATTACAAATAATAACATTCCGGCAATGTATCCACGCGGTAAACCGTCCGTGACAAAACAAGACGAGGCAAAAGAGGCATCTCAAACAAGGGTGCTACAAAAGTTTAGAGTCCCCTAGTACAAGGGACTTTCAAGGCAAGATGTGCTGCGAAAGTTTAGAGTCCTCCAGCACGAGGGACCTATGTTACAAAGGCCCGTAGCCCTTTAACACTAGAGTACAAATCAAGGGTGCTGCAAAAGTTTAGAGTCCTCCAGTACAAGGGACTTTCAAAACAAGCTGTGCTGCGAAAGTTTAGAGTCCTCCAGCACAAGGGACTTTCAAACGAGATGTGCTGCGAAAGTTTAGAGTCCTCCAGCACAAGGGACTTTCCAAGAAGGTCATCAAGACAAACTCATACTTGATATACAAAACAGGGACAATTATTCATGCTTTACAAACACTTTCAAAGCAAGACAAAGCAAAGTCTTTATCAAAACGTATAACATAACTTTATTAAAAATACCACTCACCTAGTTCTTCAAACGTCGGGGTCAAGGCAAGTCCAAGTCCTACAACACATGGCAAAGTCTATTGAATGCACTACTCAAAACAAGTCTAGCTTGCATGCAAATGACCTCGGCATTCTTCAAAATTAAGTCAATCAAATTGAAACACAGTTTCTTATCCTTGGAAAAACACGCTGGGCAACTACCAGGTCTAGGCCGAGGTCCCACACCCCCTCACCGAGGTGTAGCCTCGATGGCCACATTCAAAAGCGAAGTCGGGAAAAATCTGGGTTTCCCTCTTGATAAACATAAAGAACATGAACATGAAGAACTCGAAGAACATGGACATGAGGAAGATGAATGCAAAAATCAAAACTTGCCATTACAACAGCTGAGACTTCATGCTATGAAATCAAAAACATGGACCTGGGTACCCACACTCAAGGATCTTATCAAAACAAACACAAAAACATGAGCTTTAATGCAAACTTTGGATCAAATGAGGCTTTTCTTCAAAACACAGGAAAATCATTTTTTCTTTCTAAAACCAACTTTAAATCGATGAATAGCGTGCGGAACACGTTTGATCGTGCAATGCAGCTAGATGATCAATAAGAACAACAAGAATAGGTTACGATTCTAACCTCAAAGCCCGAATCTAACGGTTCAAGCTCCAACGATCAAGCTTGGAAGCTCACTCTCTCTAGCTTAAACTTCTCCTTCTTCTTCCTTCAGTTTCTCTCTCTAAAAGGCAAGACTTAATACAAATAATGTGTTTCTCACGACAATCACTGACTTAATCCCTATGTCGGGACACGTGGCATCGGCTGATTCGCTCAACTCAAAAAGGTGACTGACTTGACAAGACAAGACCAAGACAAAGCGTACTTAACAAGCTAGGCGGCAAAACACACCGGCAAGTAACAACATCGGCTAACAACAAGACTCCGGCAATCAAGGGGCAAGGACATCGGCTTGGAAGGACAACACTTGACTAAACTGTGCCACACCTTGGCCTAGATGTGCCACACCTCGGTCTAGGTCATACCATTCCAGGAACAAAATCACTCATGCAAGGATCAAGGATCTAGAACGCCTAGATATTAACATCTCGGCCCAGATGACGCACTTCTCGGCCTAGGCGACGCGCACCTCGGCCTAGATGGTGACATCTCGGCCAATATGCCAGGGTGAAGATGGACGTCAACCAACGGGGTTCCAGGATAGTTCTAAGTGACAAAGGTTTCGGAGGTGTCTAGGCTTAAGATGACCTCGGCAACACACCAGACAAGGAAAAAGCGTGCAAGCAATTATTCAAGCAAAACAAGACAAGATTTGCAAATGCACATATTAACACAAGATCATCCACAAATGTATGCAAGTATGGCCAAGTCAAAATGAGGGTTGTTACAACATCACATGCCCATCGAAAGTTCTTGAGAGGAACATCGTCCTCAAGAACATTGAAGGGCAAGTGAGAAAAGGCTGCAAGTAGAAGTTGGGCTTGTTGTCGCTGATATTTAGTAGGGAGAGATGGAGGGTTATAGGAGGGGAGAAACTGGTCCTCGAAGAGAGTAAGTCTCAGTTCCTCCATCCAATGAGGATTTTGTGGGAGAGGAGGTGCAAGAGCTTCCATCTCAAAAGAATGAGGAAATTGGAGGTTGTTGACGATATCAAGCCAGTCAGAAGAGCAAAGTTTTGCCTTCTGGGCTAAGAATAACGGGCTATATCCTTGAGCCTCTTCTGGACGACGAGTGGCTTGTACTATCTTCGTAGGCATGGAAGACGTGTACCATGCTACGAGTAAGTTGTCTTCCTAACGGCGTCAGCGGTCGATGGATACATATGGGTAAACCACCGAACTCTGAGCAAAGGGAGGAAAAGTTGGCGGATCAACAAATTCGACAAAATGATGATTGATTCGCTCTCTTAACTTAGACTCTTCAGGTTCTGGCCAACTTCTCCAACCAGAAGCCCCAGAAGAAGAAGAAGAAGCTGTAGCCTCATCCCATTCAGAAGGTTTTGGGTTAGAAGAAGAGCTTCCAATATCCATGTTTGCAAAATTTTGGGTTAAAGAATTGTGGACAATAGGTTCATAATCCAAAGGTTGATAGTTTACAAAAGCCTCCATGACTTGAATATAAGAAGGTGGATAAAGGTGGCTAATCAATGCATGAAGATTCTTTTGAGGACGAACAACATTATCGAACAACTCTTCATATGCTTGATCGAGGTAAGAAAAAGTTTGCTTGGCCATGAGAGCTGAACTAGTCTTTTCGAATACTGAGATAGTGTGAAAGTTCAAAGGATATAAGAGAATTTAATACAAATGTTTATTGATGAATGACGGTTGCATTTCTGAAGATGCAACACCTATGCACGTTCTAAGACGTGGATAAAATACCTTGATCCACTAATATCACAAAGTATTGGGTATATTAGTGCGGGAGGTAATGTTGACTATATATTTTGTATAGGCCAATCACAGTTCAACACGTGGCAGGATGAGGGCAATACGGGAAGACAATTCAAATCTTCAATCGTAATCATACACGTGGCAGTTAGTATTGCTTATTGTAGATCTGCATAGCACTGGGTCAATAAAGAGATGCAAAATGACGTGGCTTTAACGGTTACTCATATATTTAAATTCAAAATCAGGAGGCAAGCCTAACTGCAGACATGGCATAGTGGAACTAACTGTGAGGAAACATGATCAGCGATCATGGAGGGATGGTTCGACGGTTAGAAACGCATTTTAACGGTTGTCATTGAGAAGTATAAATAGCAGAAAAGGCCCCAGAAAGAACCCATCGACTCAGATCCAAAAAACCAGTTTTATTTACTTTATTTTCCTTCCAGTTTTTACATTTCTTGTTTTTTACATTTCTATAGTTCAAATTCCTGTACTGCACTTCATTCATAAGAGTAGTTTCAAGTAGCTTGTTGCTGTAAACCTCTATGAGACTGAATTGGATTATTGTAAGTCTTTCATTTTTTACTTAATGAAATGCTACAATTGTTCTTCATTTTATCGTTATTTACTTAATTCTCCTAAACAAAGCCACCAGTAAAAGTCCTCTTCATTGAGGCTGAAAGAACTAAAACACAATCGTCTGATAATTGGTTGGCAATTAATCTTTTGTAAGGACTGATTGATCCTTTTTGGCACGCTTAAAATTACAATAATAACTTTCGAAAGCCAAAAAGTCAACAGAAACAAAATAAATTAATAATAACAAAACAACAAACGAAATGGCATTTGATAGGGTTGTGTGGAGAAGAAAAATTCATATAGCCGATCCCATTTGATGGGACTTAAGGCTTAATTTAGTTTGGTTTGATTTAATAACAAAACAACAAAAAAATAATAATTTATCAACTCGAGCATAGCTATATTATATAATTTTGGAATTACGATAGATTTTTCCAATATTGTTCTGCTGAATGAAAATCCTGACTCTGCCACCAGAAGTTACTGCTTGAGATTGTTGTTGCCATTGTTGTTGAAGTACAAGTAGTTTTTTTTAGAAGAAAAGGCAGTAGTTGAAGGAGCAGCTGAAAAGCCACTGTAGTTGTTGTTCTTCTTCTCCAAACATATGTTGGCAATCTTATTGAATTGCTCACGTTTCTGGTTGAATGGTTGGGCGGCATATTCTTTTATGGGCATCCACTGAAAATTCATTGAGGAAAAATCAAGAATATCAAACAATGAGCTACCTCATTAGAGTTGTTCAACAACTATTAGAGATCTCTAGTTGTTTGGTTTATATACACCTAATCTAAATTAGGGGGATCTCGGATCGGGTTGAGTCAGGTGGTATCTAATTTATCATTTGTTTAAAAGTAGGCAAATTAGAAAAAGTCAATCCGCATTCGTCCACCGGTTTGGCAAATACAGATTGAGCGGGCCGTGCAGATTGGCGGATGGATGCGATCAGTTTGGCAATTTGGACTTTACAAATTTTGGTTATTTTTTTGAATTATAATTCATAATTTTTACAATCTCCAATAAGTAGTAATTTGAAAAAATATATATCATTTGTCTATATTAGGTGATGGCACCATGCATTCATATTTTTAATGTATTGTTTTTCATTTTCATAAAAATATATATTTTATTATTTTTATTCTATGTTGTTACTTGTTAACAGTTTCTTTTTTTCTTTTTTTAACTTCATTCACAGGTGGATTGGGTTCATGAGGGTGCAGTTTGGTTGATCCGTCATCCGAACTATATCCATGAATTTTGAAATATTTCATCTGTATCTGTCCGCCAAAAGACACACATCCGCCCAAAATCAATCGGGTTGGATCGGTTTGTTGGGTCGAGCTGTTTGGGCGGATCCATGATCTCCACTAATCTAAATATACTTAAAAAGTAAAATATTTGTGAATTAATCTGAAAAAAAATTAACTAAATCAAAAAACAAGAAGAGTGCTATTTTTTGTCTTCAATAATTTTTTTTTTCTAGATTTCTTTACAAATATATTTTAGTTTTTAGATGCAACGATGCATCTAAAAAAATAACTGAAATGAAAAAGTTTTAAAGACCAAAAAAAATTCAACAATAGATTTTGAGTTTGAAAACCAAATTCACATCTCTGATGCGTTGAGTTGATGCACCATATCAGGATTAAGGTTTCAAATAGCAGTATTGGACATGAATTGGTGTCACTAGCAGTGTAACGGTAACTGAAATCAGGTAGTTGTGAATTTTGTTAAATTTATGAACTGAAAAAAAAATTTAAAAAAAAAAGCCACTTTGGAGCAGCCATATTGTTTGTGAATCAGGTCGTGAGTCAATTATGAACTAATTAGTACATCATGAATTGGCCGATACACATGTAATTTTTATTTTTATTTTCATCAGTATATCAATATGTATTGGGCAGAAGAATATGGTATCGGCCGATATTTAAAACTACGATAGAAAAGGAAGATATATGGAAGTAAGCAATTGAAAGTCAACCAATCTTATCGAAAGCAACGAAATTACTTTTGCTGCTTCAATCTCTGAGTCCTGTTTCTGAGTGTCAAAAGACAGAGGCCTTAGCATGCAAACAAAGAACAAATCTGACTTTCCAAAGAATGATTTGTGGCTTTGCCTGCAATTAATCAAGTGAGAAAGTTTGAGAAAATTCAAGAATTTTTAATAAGAATATAAGAAATGAATATTTCTAGGGCTCATTTCTTACCTGAATGCAAGAATTTCCAAGAATTCTGTCTCAATCTGAAGCAAAAATCAACCAATCTTAGATTTACTGTGGATTTTCAAATCTTGAAAAAGCATGTTTTATATCCTAATTGTATAGGGGGAAAAAAATACAAGTTATCGAGTAGAGCATTGCCAATTTGAATTAGTGCTTAACACATCAGCTAATTTTGAACACAATAATCGTTTTGAAAGTATTTCTTATTGATATTCACAAGTTGACGGTCGACTATAAACTATAAACGTGTCAAGAACTAGCCAATCTGAATCAATGCTTGACACGTTAGCAACCGTATTGTCAATTTGAAAGTATATCTTCTTTTATCCTATTTGTATAGAAAAAAATGAAATACAAGTCGATAATCAACTATAAACATACTAACATGTTGAGCACTGACCAATCTAATTCAGTGCTTGACATATCAATCAATTGGAACCCGAATGTCGCTTCAAAAGTCAACTATAAACCTATTAACATATTGAATATGGACCAATCTGAATCAGTGCTCAACACATCAATTAGTTTGAACCTGACTATCGTCTTGAATAGCACTCTATTTATATAAATTTAGAACTTGATGCTACTCAATCACTTACTCCTGCCTCTTCTTTCACTTCTCTCAGTGCAGCCGTGCATATATCCTCACCCTGTGAAATAAATAAATAAATAAATAAAACACTCAATTCATGGTGGAAATGATACAAACAGTTTTTAATTTTTTTTCAAATAATGCAATCAATGAAATTCTCACCTGGTCGACGAATCCAGTAGGAAAATTCCACACACCAGTGCCTTTGAATTTTCCATTTTTTTCCTGGACTACCAGAACCTAACAAAACAAAAAAGGTTGCAAATTCTTAAGACAAAACTACCAAACCAATGCATCAAAGTCACTTAATTTCAAAAATGTGTGTAAATAAGGAAAATGAAGTCAGCCAAACAGGGCACACAGTTTTAACACCAGGAAATAATTTTGCTTAACAAGTATTTAAAAAATGAATTTACAAAGTTTGAGAAAGTAGGCTACTTTGTTTGGTTCTGGTTTACTTTTTTGGCTATTGCATCCAAAGAACAGAACATTTTACATGTACAATAGAACAGAGAATTTCACATATGCAAAGAACAGAGGATTTGTGCAAGCAATAACTTGATTGATGTTTTTGTGATATAACTATGAAAATGCATGAGAGGTGAATTGGAAGAAATACCTCCCCCATATCATTCATGATGAAAGCGCCAATAGCGATGCGATGCGAAGCATTTGCAGGAAGTGTATCCTCTGTTTTGGAAATCCATTTCACTAGCATCAAATATGATGGTTCTGCATGATGATACCTAAATCCTTCCTGCCAACCAAAAAAAAAAAAAAAAAAAAATCATTAAAAAAAAGATTTAAATGGTTCTAATTCCATATTTAAAACTAGCCATGGAAACATAGTTGAAAATTTTGCATTTAGTTGTATCGGACACGGTAGTCTGTCCTCTCATATTCCTCAATCACCCAACACAATACCTCACATATCTACCTTCTCCACCAATCACAATACTATAGAATATATATTTCAGAATTACTGAATAATTGTCCATCATTTGCACTCTACTGGATTAGCTGATAACTTTTTTGTTTCTAATTTATTTGATATTCTCCTAACTTTTATTTATTAATTTTTTTAAAAAAAATTATGGTGGAAAGTTCTTTTTACTTACCTGGACTGCAGCCTCAACAAGATTTACAAGCTCAATAGGCAATTTAATCCAAACACCCTTCTTTCCCTGCAAAATACACATAAAAACAGAATTTTGATATAATTTCTTTCTTAAATTTCCTTTTCTTTGATGTTACAGCAGCATAGCAGCACAATGAACACGTTGAGAATCATCTAGTATTCTTGTTCCATATAAAATATTTGCATACCGTTAAAAGAAAATAAAAAGTGATTTCTATGAAGGAAAAAAATTGACATAGCAATAAACAATATTAGTAATCTATGCAGTACTGACTTCCAGATGGTGTTGTTCTTAAAAAAAGAGTGAATAAAATAAAAACTACATGTTTTTCACAAATTCCTTTGGCCGCCCAAGAGTGCTCAATCGCATTTGGAGTCAGGGTGTCAGGTACCAACTCATTGGGGATGCGACTTTGCAAGCACATGCAGGCAGAGTAGATCCCTATCACATCTCCTGGGTTGGTCATTGGATATAATTCACGGGGCATGTAGTACCACTCGTGAAACCGGCTTCTCGAAAGGATGACAAGTGCCCAATCCGTGACACAAGGACAAATCTAGGACTATGGGGGGCAAAGCATATGATTTCTAATCAAAAATTTTGTTGAAGATTTTAAAATACGATACCAATTTCGGGAAATAATAATAATAATATTATTATTAACTAAACATTATGTATAAAAATATGATCATACAGATACAATTGAGTATATTTTATTGGTTGCGGTAACTTAAAAAAAAATAATTAGCTGTTGCAATATATTAAAAAATATATAAATGATACAACACACGTAGAACAAAAAACAAGAGTGGCAGAAAACAAAGACAATAAAAATTCAAATCTTTACACTATCTCTTATGCAAAAATTTGAAAAATATTTGCATTCCCTTCAAATGAAGATCTTTTGTTGGAGAGTTGTTTTAAGGCAAATTGCTACTAGAGATGTTCTTCTTAATAGGAATATTTTGATTATAATTGAAAGTGTCTTTTTGTTCGATTAATGAGAGATGCTCGTTTTAAAAAAATTATAGTATTTTTAAATAGATTTAACAAAAGATCAGCAAAATTGATGAGCTAATCTAAGTGAAAATGACTCTTTCAATAAAATCTTTGAATTTAATTTTAAATACAATAATAGATGATTCACAGGATAATATATATTAGGGTTTATTACACTTTCGATCCCTAAACTATCGTCAAATTGTTTACTTAGTCCCTGAACTATTGATTGAGTGAACGTCCCTTAACTATCGATTGAATTTATTAAGTCCCTAAAATATTTAATTTAAACCTATTTATTCCTTGAAATGATTACAAAAATAAAATATATGCTCATAAGTATTATAATTAGTAAAAAAATCCTATCAAGTTAAAATTTTATTCCAAAAAAATTTTAAGTTTGTATTTTGTTTTTAAAAAGTGTTTTATTTCACTATATGTTTAAATTACTATCAGAATCCAGTTTCTCAATTTTACTAATAAAATTATACAAGTATTAGACATACTAAAGAAGTATAATTAGATAATTTAAATAATAACACTTCGTTACAAATTATAATAGAACAAAATAACACAAAATTATGTTATAAACAAAATTTATCGAAAAAATTAAAAACAATCAATTATAAATTATAAATGAAATCCAGTATATACTACTTGATAAGGGCAAACAAATAGTCATTGTACAAGATAAGTAAGAAAGTACTATAGATAATTTCTTTTTACCTTATAAAAAAAAATTCACCTGAAGAACTTACTCCAATTTTTTAAACAGTATAAAAATTTAAGGTTTTTTTGAAATAAAATTTTAACTAGATATAGTATTTTACTAATTTGTAATACTTATAGGGTTATATTTTTTTTTTTTTGTAATCTTTTTAGGAACTAAATAGATTTAAATTAAATATTTTAGAGACATAATAGATTCACACTACAAGAAATCAGCTTTTTAGGGACAAATTTATTTTGTCCCTAAAAGTGTAATATTTGTTGGGAAAAACTTTAGCCAACCAATTTCCTCCGTCGCGAAGTTTGTCCCAAATGGCCCGTCCGGAAAAGTCAAAAAATGACTTTTAGAGACAAAATTTTGCATTTGTCACTATAAATAGACTTTTAGAGACAAAAATAGGTGGTTGCAAAAAGTTTTGATTTTGAAACAACCAAAATTTGTCTCTAAAAGTCTATTTAGAGTCCAAGGCAACACTGGTAGTTATGGAGACAAAGAAACTAATTTTTGCGACAACACAAATTGGTGTCTAAAAGTTTAATTTTTTGGAACAAATGGTAGTGGTCTGTAAAAGTTTTAGTTTTTTAGGACAAAGGGAAATGGTGGTTAAAAGTTCTAATTTTTGGGACAAATAAAAATAGTGGCTAAAAGCTTATTAAATATTTTTTGAGACAACTAAAATTGGTCTCTAAAAGTTTGATAATTGTTTTTTTTTTTTTTTTTTTTTTGATTTTGTAACAATTATTCTAAAAATACTAATTTGAACATCAACTTATATTCCTTTCTTGATTTCTCAACAACCAAACAGAAAATATATATTACCAAACCATCCACTCATCTCCAAATTAAAATTCAACTACACAAAAAAAAAAAAAAATGCTCATCGCATTCAATAACAAACAAATACCATGCTCTAATTCATTAGTACGTAATATCTTGATTGTATATATGACAGAGATTTCAAAAGTATCATTTCCAATTTATAAGGCTAGTGTTATAAGCATTGTTTATAGCATTCAACTGTTCGATGAACAGATTGTTATTAGAATTATATCTACCTACATAACAAAACAACTCAACTCAACTCATCACATCTTCTTCTCAATGGTTTCGTTAAAATGGCATTCAAAATCTAGCAGAGAGCTCCCAAGCTTTAAATCGACGCAAGCCTGCAGGACCTGCATAGAATAGGCCAAACTCTCAAATAGATTACCAATTAAAAATTATCCAATAATAGATTAATTTAATAAATTACAATTTAATGTGCCGATTGTAGTATCTGAAGTTCAATTACAAACATTACTCCAGTGAAAACAATTCCTTGTAGAACAGTAAGTAAAAGGAATAACTCCTATGAAAAGTGTAATTATGCAAATATATATATAGACAAAAAGGAGAATATTGTTCTAAATTGATTACCACAGCTAAAACCTGCAATGGTATTATTATCACACTAGAACTACCAACTTGATTTAAAATTGATACCACTACTAGGGTTTGTTCTTAAAACCACTTATGATTTCAATAAGGGAAAACACAAAGTTAAGAGAATCCCACTGTGTATTTATTAATGTAAATTTTAGTAACCATACTGAATACCACCACCACCACCACCACCACAATATAAATATTACCAAACCTTCCCAAACCAAACCAACATAAAAATTAGAAGAGAAAAATTAAAAATAACGAATAATAAATTGTATATTATAAAATTAAACAATTTATTTTAATTCAATACTAAAATTTTTATCATCCAATTTTGCAGCGTTCAATTTTTCAGTAACCATAGTTAATCTCACGTGTTTACCAATGTAAATTTCACTGTGTTCGTGTTTAGTGACATGAAAATATGATCATAAAAAAAAAAAAAAAACCGTTTATGTATAATATTGAATAAAACCAAATAGACCTGTAAACTAAGCAAATAATAAACCATAGTAAGTCAAAACATACCTCACTTATGGAAAATTTGTGAGCCCCAGCATTATTGTTTAGACAGAGCAAGGCAGCTGGTGCAATGTGATTGACAACCTCGGAGTCACTACTCATCTCCATTAACCTCGGATCCATCACTTGGTTGAGTGAACCATTTTCCAGATATGGAATTGCCTGTTGTTCCACAAATACAAATATGTCAAAACAAACTTGATAACCTTGGTACTCATACCAACTTCAAAATGAATGCTATGTGATTATAACTTTTCGGATGTGCTAAATAAGTCGATTCTTTGATTACAAAATATAAAAAATAGTTTTTAAAAAAAATCAAAAAATTACTAAAAAAGCCAATTTCAAACACTCTGGTAATTAGGAACAATATTTAAGTTCTAGCTTAATAATCAGGTTATTGTTTTTATATTTTTTGTTCACATTCTTGTTTTGAGATTAAAGTATGCTTACCTTAGTCCACATTGGATAGGATCTCAGAGGAGTGAATTGGGTATAGAAAAAATTTCATATTATTCACACAAATTTGTGGCATCGCTTGGCTTGGTTAGTCTTGTTTTGAGATTATTCTTTTGAAAAAAACAATGCTACAAATGACTTCATAAAGTGTTCTAAGAACATTTCTTAGCAAACATTAAATGATTATATATTATTTAATAATTCACTTTTATGGGGGAATGTACAACTATTTTAAGCATGATAACAAATGTTCTGAGGATATCTATTAACAAGACTTTTTTTTTCTTATAATCTTTTGGTTGGCTACTTTCTATGATATTGTTGGGTGGGGGGGTTGTTGAATGCCGGGGATTGGTATAAAATTCAGTATCAACATTCAATTTGTAGTAATTATTCATGAAGCTTATGAGGGAGGTTGGATTCTCTGTCTGGAATTTGTTCTGTCTCCTTATTCTAAAGCACCTCGCTACTACACGATGTCTCTCTCTAATCTAATCATATGGTAGAGAGAAACCTTGAGACAAGAAGACATGAGAGATCCAAAGAAAGAATTTCCTTTCTTTCTAGGAGATCACCATTGATATATATATATAGAGAGAGAGAGAGAGCCTAGACAGCTTACCCAATCAATTAAGGACAGACCCTTTTTCTTCTGAAAAAGGCGGGCACTCTTCCCTGTTACGAGCTCAATGAGGAAGATCCCATAGTCATTATGTAATCCAATCATATCAATATCCTAAGATTCATCAGATTTATTGAATGAAACAAATATCAATTACTCAAACATTCTGAAAAGATGACTTACTAAGAAGAAGAATCAGTAGAGGGTACTCTTCGACTGATCTGCTGCATCAAGAAGTCGACTTTGGCATTGTATTCCGTGCGATCAGACTCCAAGATTTGAATTCTTCCCACCAGCTCCTCATTGATTCTTCGTTGCTCTTCAGCCTCCCTTGTAGCAGCCTCATTATCCCTCTCGAGTTGGGCACGGGTAAGTTTTCCAGATAATGTTGTACTTGGTTTTCGACCACGCCCTAAGCCGCGTATGTAGCCAACTTTTTGTCCAAATACCTCAATAGAAAGTTGCTCATCAGACATCGGGCAAGATCCTTCTTCAATAGCTTTCTCTTGCCGCTTTTCAAGCTTGTACTACAATATTCATTAGTTGAGATAAAATTAAGTATCCATCCACATTTTATTAAGGATATAAGGAATGAAAGTACATAAAGATTGATGTCTTACATGTCTAATCTCAGCATCAGCATGCACCCATGCCTCTTTTTTCTCACTAAAATGCGTCTTTTTGTACAACTCAACAAGTCCAAGTTCCTCTCCAGTGGCACGGTCTCGCTGTGCCATTTATAGCACACATTAAACCTCAATATAGATTACGTTGTTCAATTACAATTACAAAACATAAATTATAGATTCTATAATTAATACCTCATCATATTGCACTTTTCTGAAGGCCTTTGAGCCAGCAGTGTGGAGGACTTTCAACTTCTCCCGATTCAACTTATTCTTGCCACATCTCACCTATTATTAAATGCATAAGTCAGAGTACAAAGTGTTTCTTTTATTATTAAACCATAGCATATTATGACACGGAGCTTAGGGCACTTCATATTTAAACCATCATGTTTGACAAAAAATGAGACAAGATTGATAACGTTACCTTATAGTCCTTGTCAGACCACTTTTCGCACAAAAACTTCCACGTCTCTTTTTCCATGTTTTCGGGTGGATCCGCAAGGGCAGATTCCATTGTAGGGAAACTTCTAAAGCGTTGTCGTAGGTCATGGCGATAGCTCTTATACCGGTCGTGCATCAAATTGAGGATAGATTCGATAGCATAGGGTTCATTGGTAAACTTAAAACCTTCCTGTCATACCAAACAAGAAAAAATTAAAGCACATTAAAATCTTCCCTCAAAGTTGTTTATGGTGCGTGTTAATTATTGTGCCAGAAACAAATAAATGGTACAGATAGTGCTATCAAAATGCTTGATGAAATAATGTGGGAAGAGGAAATTTACTAGGAAAATAATTATCCAGAAAATAATTTGCAAAGAGGAAATCTAAATCTCAGCAATTGTACCACTTACCTGAAGGTATGCAACCAATGTTTCTTTATCCTCTTCACTAATATCAGTCCACGATGGCACATTTTGTGGGGCAAATTGCCTAGTGACAATCCCTAATTCACTGGTAAATTTTTCAGATGCTTCACCATATGGTCGTCCACTAACCTTACAAATCTGAATAGGCAATCGTACCCCTTGATTTTTTAGCTTGGCCAATTTGAGGCTTCGTGACTTCCCACGTCCTCTCTTACCCTTGGATGTGCCTACTAAAAACAATGAAAAAGTATCATGTTAATATATAGATTGAAAAGACGAGAACCACCAACCAAAACAAAACATAAACTTAAAATATTTACAAACCATCAGTGTTGCAATGTGTGCTAGAAGTATCCGAGTGTGAAACTTGTGACGTAACTTCATGTACCGATTCTGATGTAAATGGGTGCAGTGTAGATGATCGAACTGATTTAATGGATGCATGGGGTCCAGGTGTTGATTGAGTGGATGAGCGAACTGATTTAGTGGATGCATGGGGTGTAGGTGCATGGGGTCTAGGTACATACCCTGCTCGTCCTCTGCCTCTTGTGGACATACCTGTTGAGAAGTTGAGGGTATATACATCATATATTGCTACACTGCATATATACTTATGCATATATATTAATAAACAGTATACACCATTAGATTTAGTACAAGTAACCAGCAATTAAAAAAAACCAGCTCCAATACAGGCTTGTTCTACTTTACTATCTGTTTTCTTAGCTAGCCAGAGCAAATGGGAGGGAATAGAATTAAGACAAGGTTCTGATATTTAAGTAGTTAGAGAAAACTATATACGGAAAGCGCGTTTTAGGACTGATGACTCATTCCATAATCTCAATTATCATATGTTCTTTGTTTGTACTTTGGGAATGGATATTAACTAAAAAGTTTGTTCATCCACACAAAATTTGGAAAAATATATGTATATATATAATTAAATTTAGCCGGCTATTGGCGCCAAAAACAGTGACTAGGATCACCAATGATGCTGGAAATACGTCCCTGATGATAAAAATAATGATAATAATGATAACAATGCTGTAAAGAATTGGTCATATTTTACTAGGTTTACTACTGATATGAGTGATGCTATTAATCATTTTTATGTTATCGGGTGTTAAAAGCTCATATTAGTAAGAACATGAGCAACACAGACCTTTAGGTGACAAGCTCTTCAACCTTAGTTGGGTTTTTAGCAAATTTCTTCTCAACGCATGTGGTTGTGTCAGCACGTGCAGAGGGACACAGACGGATTTTATGAACTTCAATTTATTATGTGCCAAAGCAAGAGAGATGAATTGCAATTCTGGCAGACAACAAGAGGCTCCCCTCAATTTCAAGTCAGCCTATTAATTTTCTTGTGTAGTAGAAGCGGATTCCAAATCTTCAGCTGTCACTGGCTGATGCAGCTGCATTCATAAAAAGAGTAGTCAAAGTAAGCAGCAGATAAGAACCTAAGAAGTTTATTGTTTATTGTTTTAGCATAGTCTCTTGGGCTGTAAGAGATACTTTGCTAAACTAAGGAACCTGATCTTCCCTTTGGGGCAGTGCTTTTCAGCCTTATCCTTTTCCTTTGGTAATAAAATCTCACTTACCAACAAAATAATAATAATAATAATAATAGAAAGGAACACTAACTTATGCGGGGTCTAACATTAGATACCAACTAAATCTATTACTAGCAGTAGCTGCTAGCTATAAATTCTTGTATTCCTTAGGATTAAACACAGGTCAAGCACATGAGTAACAGTAATCAGCCTGATTGCTTGTTGCAACTTCTTGCACAATCAGCTACCACTCAAAGATTTATCTGACTATCAACTCAATGGAACACAAATCAGGTGAGAAATTGAGTCGAACAAACTGAGAAATGCTAAAGTTTCTTGTTTAGGCTACTGCAATGCAATTAGTAGGACATATTCATGAAGCATACATAAAATAAAATGCAATATAAGACATCATAATCCAAAACAGATTTTCAAACTTTCAAGTTACTGCAATATTTATATCACAATACTTTCATATCTCACCAAAATAAAGCATAATTACACAGATAATAGAGCACATAATTTATGATTCATCTAAAATAATTTACCAGGAAAAAAAAAAGAATAAATTATTAAGAAGGATAAGAACTGACTTGACAGTTACCATCTCCTTGAACCTTTAGCTCAACCAAATCATACAAACGCAATCTGAAAAAGATCAAATATTTCTAGTAATAAAAATACTAGAACCAATAATGTTAAGATAAGTGCCCCATAAGAGTTCCCATTGTGATGGCTTCCTTCACCATTGGTAGACCTTTGTTTGGCAAAGTGACTCCCAAAGAAAAGAAAAAGATTGACTATCTCATAAAACACGCATCAATATATCTCCTAGAACTAAAACTCACAGCTTTGGCCCAACTAAAATAGTTAGACCAATCAACTTTACTACCTTCTTAAGTCATCAACTCACTTCAACTTAACAAAACAATAATCCTAACTCCCAACTACCTGAAGTCACCAACAAGTTTTTTTCTCATTCAGCCATCTTTCAATGGATTTATAAACTTCATCATTGAAGCCAAATGTCTACCAGTGGCAGTGGTCCGCCGGCAAACTCGTTCTTAGTCAGATGTTAACAAAACCAGAGCAGTAGAAACCTGGATTTCAAAGGTGGTCTCCAAAGATGTCAGAGTTCAAACTTGCCAATTGCCATGTCTGACAAGGAAAGCACCTATTAGAGTTTGATTTCATCTTACTGAACACAGGATTACACAAAAGCCTTTGAAAGTTGAAACTGAAAGTATAACTGATTCATATTGGCAATTCAAGAACTCTTCAACACATAGAAAAAGAACAACATTAATTTCACTCAACCTATATAACTGAAAGTATAAAAAAGGGGCATTTCCAACGAAATCAAACAATATATACAGAATTTCAAAAGCCTTAGAAAATTAAATAGCAGCAAATTTCATTGACTATCATCACTATCATAATCAATCATATCATCATTAACTTCATCATCTTCAAGATTCTCCTCATGGAATTCGCCATCAATATCAACACATATCATTTCCATGTCTTCTTTGCATAATTCTATGGGTTGATCATCCATGTGCACTGCATTTCCAAGACCAAATGATTCAAATTCTTGGTATGGTTCATCATTGTCCTTTTCTTCCTCTTCCTCTTTCTCTTCCTCTTCATCCCTTTTCACTAGAATGTCATATATTGCCCGAGGTATTATTCTTTGTACAACTCGATAATTGTTGCCAAATTTCATGTCTTTCATATAAAACACTTGTATAGCTTGGCATGCTAGCACAAACGGTTCATCCTTGTACCAAGTTCTTGTAACATTCACACTAACATATTTATAATCATCAAATTTCATTCCATTTTTTTCATTGCCAACATCCCACCAATCACACTTAAAGAGGAACACCCGATTTCTCCCTAGATATTTCAACTCGACTATATCTCTAACAACTCCATAAAAATCAATAGCTTCTCCTTTATGGTCACCCTTAACAACCACACCACTATTTTGAGTTTTTCGGTTCATGTCACGATCTTGAGTGTGAAATCTGGTCCCATTGATAATGCAACCACTGTATCGTGTCACTCGACTATCAGGACCTCGGGCTAGGTTCATAAGTTGATTGGAAGCGTCCATGGTCCCTTCAAGTTGTTGCTTTGTGACCTAATTCCATTTATGATGTGAAATGTATTAGCATATACTTAGTTACATTATTTAAATGCACAAATAAGGTTAAAAATTTACAGCTCTTACGTATTTTAGAAACCATGTATGAAACTCTGATTCCAGCCTCTCTTGAACATTTCTCAAACCTTGTCTCTCAAGTTCATCCATGTATTGCCTATAAATTATTACACAACATTATTTGACACAAATAGTTGTGAAAGTAGTAGAATTCACAATGAAAATTTTTGCAGTGAATACAATCATATGGTGGTTTCTTACCTCACATACGGTTGAACTTCATCACAATTATTCAACACATACCATCGAGCTTTCTTCAAATCTTTTAAATTCAACACATCATTAACTGCAGCTCCTATTCCACGTACTTTTTGCTTAAATACAGAAATATTTCCATCTTGTGTAGCTTTAATAGGCCCATCATAATTCCGCTCTGGTCTATTAAATTTTGTCTCACCTTCGTTGAAGTACATAGAGCAAAATGTAAGAGCCTCATTATCAATGTAACCTTCAGCAATAGAGCCTTCTGGACGGGCTTTGTTACGCACATAGCCCTTAAGAATATGCATGTACCTCTCAAATGCATACATCCACCGGTATTGCACCGGTCCAGCAAGGATTGCTTCACGTGATAAGTGTACGCATAAATGGATCATAATATCGAAAAAAGATGGTGGAAATATCTTCTCAAGCTTGCACAAAATTAAAACAATATCTTTCTCAAGTTGTTCTAAGACATCTACTCTCAATGTTTTTGCCGATAACTCCTTAAAGAACAAGCAAAGCTCAATTAAAGCCTTGCTCACATCCTTTTTCAAACATCCACGTAGGGCAACAGGAAGCAATCTTTGCAAGATAACATGGCAATCATGGCTTTTCAACCCTGTAATTCGACAATCACTAGTGCTCACACAATGTGATATGTTTGATGCATAGCCATCTGGCAACTTAATTGTACTCAAGAATTCACAAAAACTCCTTTTTTCAGTTGGAGAGAGCATGAAGCAAGGAGTGGGTAGGTAGGTTTTTCCATCTACTTGCCTTGGATGTAATTCAGGCCTTATACCCATAGCCACTAGATCAAGACGAGCCTTGTATGAGTCCTTGGTTTTTCCATCAACGTTCATCAATGTTCCCATCACACTATCGCATACATTCTTTTCAATGTGCATAACATCGAGGTTGTGGCGAACTTTGAGGGTTTTCCAGTAAGGTAACTCAAAGAAGATGCTTCTCCTTGTCCAATTTAAATATTGAGGAGAACGTTTTCGCTTCTTCCCACGTTCATCTATCTTCCCAAATACTGTCGAGTCAAGATGCTCCAATTGTCCCAAAACCTCCTCCCCAGACAACAACTTGGGTTCCGATCTATGCTCTGGCTCACCATTGAATGCCTTGCTTTTTCGTAAAACATGATTATGCAGCAAAAAACGACGATGTCCCGTGTAACAAGTTTTCTTCCAATGATGCAAGTATTGGTGAGATGCATCCTCATTACATGAAGGGCAAGCCAATTTCCCTTTGGTGCTCCAACCGGATAAGTTACCATATGCAGGGAAATCGTTGATGGTCCATAACAATGCGGCACGTAATTGAAAACTTTGGCCATTTGATGCATCGTATGTTTCTACCCCTACCTCCCATAACTCCTTTAACTCATCTATCAATGGCCGTAAAAACACATCAAAGTCAAACCCGGGAGCCCTATGCCCAGGAATAAGCAAAGGCATCATAAAAAATGGATCCTTCATACATTTCCATGGTGGTAAATTGTATGGGACAAGAAAAACCGGCCATATGCTATATGAGTTACTCATGTTTCCAAACGGGTTAAAACCATCGCTAGCTAGTCCGAGCCTAACGTTACGCGGATCTTTGGCGAAAGACTCATGCTTTTTGTCAAAGTCTTTCCATGCTTCAGAATCAGCCGGATGACGCAACACATTTTCCTCCTCTACACGTTTATCCTTGTGCCACTTCATATCAATAGCCGTCTTCCTGGATATGAATAGCCTTTGTAGCCGTGGTTTTAAAGGAAAGTATCGCAGAACCTTGTGAGGGATCTTTTTACCTTTACCTTTACCTTTACGAACCTTGTATCTTGGCGCTTTACAAGTAGGACACTCATCTTCATTTTCATACTCCTTCCAAAAAAGTACGCAATCGTTCTTGCATACATGTATTTTTTGATAGTCGAGGCCCAAATCTCGAATTATTTGTTTAGCCTCATTGTAAGAGCATGGAAGCGTTTCACCAATGGGAAGTGCCTCCTTCAACAATTCCAACAACATCGTGAGTGATTTGTTGCTCCATCTATTAAATATCTTTAGATGTAGCAATTTAACCATGAATGATAGTTTGGAGAATCGTTGGCAATCCGGATACAAATCTTGCTCCGCATCCCTCATTAATCTTGCAAATTTATTTGTTTCTCCACCACAACTACTTGGTAAGTCAGGATTACGACTACTAGATGCTTCTCCCACATAACCAAATGTGGTTGTTCCACTTCGTATGTCATGAATAACTTCTCGCACCTCGGTATTGGGACTATTTGACTTCTCTATCACATTGTCAAGATATTCGTCATTTTCATTTTGTGAGTCATCATTATCATTCAACTCAAAACCTTCCCCATGATACACCCACCTAGTGTAACTCGTGACCACCCCATATGCATACAAATGAATTTCAACTTCCTCTATGGTTTTTTGAATATGGTTGTTGCATCTATAACATGGACACCAAATCTTATCTGTCTCTGGTTTCATATGATCACGAGCAAACAAGATAAATTCCCTCACCCCATCAATGTACTGAGGTGATCTTCTATTATGAAGTTGCATCCAACTCCTATCCATGGTGCAAAAGAACTAAAGAAGAAAGAGAAAAAAAAGAAAAGAAAAAGAAGAAGGTAAAAGCTTAAAAAATAGGAAACATAATGCTACAATTTTCGACTCTAATAACACAAGCGAATCAAAATAAATTTAACAATGCAATCAATCGAATTGGCATCTACATTTCCAAATAACACAAATATAATAAAATCAAACAAATCAGGATTAGATCAGACCATATCATCAAAGCAAAAGAAACATCAAATTAAAGAGGCCTGCAAAAAGTCATTAACACTTTTGCAACCAAATAGCTTCGTTTTAAAAATAAAATAATATGATAAAGTATTTCTTTTTTTAAAGTCCTTTATTTTGTCCTTAAAAATATAGGTTTTATAGACAAAAAATTTTTGTTCCTAAAATTTTGTCTTTAAAACCATGGTTTCATAGATTAGGTGCTTCAAAGATTAGAAGAGACCAAATGAGAAACTTGTTAACCCTGAAAATCAACTGATTTAATGGCTAAAATCTTGAAACTAAGGTAAAAGAAAAGCATAAGACAGTACCCAAAAATAAACTTAGGGTTTCAGTTGAGTGCAATAATAAGTAATAACCAAGCCAAGGCAAGTGGGTTGCCTCAGACCAGAAATAGATTTTGTCTTGTTATCAAATATATTCATATCACTCAATATGCATAAAACATATTTTGTCTTGTGCTCTCTAACAGCTGCCTTTCACCTTAAACTTGGTCCTAAGCGTGTGATATATTAAACTGCGTAATTTTATATGCTATATTCTGTTTTCATTCCACTTATTTCTGTTGACACTTCAAGTACATTTGAGCTCTGGACCTAATTCAGATACATCATTCAATTTAAGTAATGGATTTGTCTAATTGAGGCCTACAAAATTTTAGATTTTGTTACCTTAGACAGCAGGAAATATTGAGTTCTTTGCAATGCTTTGCCAATGAATTGACACTTCTGTGTAGGACTCTATGGTTGTACATCTATGTGAAACTTATATGATTTCTAAAAAGTTTGAAGTAACTCATTGTAAAGTTATAAACTTACATTATCGCGTGTCCTTGCTGTAATCTGATTCTATCTTTTTCAATAGAAAATTGCTAAACATTGAAGTATATTTTTACTTATTTATTTGTCACTCCAAAACTATCATTGTCAAGTTATTGGCGAGTATATAACCCAAGACAAATGCACTGTTATATATCTTTGTTTATTGTTCTTTTCAGCTATTAATGTATCTTCTTGGCACTTGATTTGCAGAGATTATGACGTTTCAAAGCAAATTCGAGCAGGATAAAAAAAACAATTATAAAAAATTGACTTCAAATTTTACATCCATATGTCACGCATTGAACTAGAGAGATCTCCATTCACTTCAATTCCAACAAACCATGTAATGGAGAGAATCTAAATTTGCAAATAGAAACCCCAAGATACTTTCCACTCAAATCTCAGAATGTTAAAAGCATCCAAGAGGCTGCTGTTACATCAAATCCATTATACAGATACATACATGATAATCGATTATCATATTCATTTTCATTTTCTAACTCCCATTCATAAGTCGATTATAATATATATGATAGGCGATTCATAAATATGATAGTCGATTATCAAATAAGTTGATAATATATGGTACCTGATCGGAATCGCTACCGGAGATACGCCGGGAAATCGGAGAATCAAGGAGAGATGAGGCGGCAACGGAGCGATCCAGCCCTGGACAGAGATGCTTTGAGACAATGATGAACCACAGATCAGAAGCAATCAACGAGATCGTTGAGAAGAACCAGTGAATTCATATATCGAATCCGTAGAAAAGAGATGCATGAAAAGAAATTAGGGATTTGATAGAGAGAGAAAGAGGGAGAGAGAGAGAGAGAGTGATGAAACCTTTTTTTTCATTTTGTTCCCGACTATATGAGTTCAAAAATTGATATATAAAATACAATAATATATTATTTGGGTTTATTAGGGACCAATTAAAATTGTAGGAATATGATTTGAATTTATTAGAGACCAACTAAAATTGTAGAGAAAAGTGATTGATCCTTTTTCAACTAAACAAATTTGTCTAGAAAATGTAAAAATATGATTAAATATATTTTTTAAAAAATTCTTTTATTTTGTCCTTAAAAGTATAATTTTTACAAACAAATTATTTTTGTCTCTAAAAATTTGTCTTTAAAACCTTAATTTCTTGTAGTGTCAATTGATAGTTTAAGAACTAAAGATACTTTAATTTATATACATTAGGGACTAAATAGATTGAATCAATAGTTTAAGAACTAAATAGACAATTTAACGATAATTTAGAGATAAAAAATGTAAAAAACCTTATTATATAATATACAATAACCCACATATTAAACAAAAAGGGTTTATCCCAAGATAAAAATAAATAAAAAAGGTGAGACGAATATTTGATAAAGCTCAATGAGAAAATTATTTTAATTTTTTTTTCAATATAGTTAATTTGTAAGTTTTATAATTTTGAGTCTCTTACCAATTTCTAGTATAATACGATTTTTTTTTTCAAATTTTTGGGACTGCAGTCACCCCATCCACCCCCCAGATCTATCATTGTATGAAAGTGATATAAATATGAGAGATCAGAGAAACAAATATGGGACAAAGACTTAGCCAGCCCTCGAGGTCACTCAAGACATAACTCTCATGCCATGATAGATTTATTGGAGACATCCGCCCTAAGCTTCAGCGGTTTATGGAGCGGATTTGATACAAGTCTCTAATGCTTTATTTGCTTAGAGGATTTGAGGAAGAGTTTGGAAAGAAAAATGGAAAGGGTAGGTGAAATATGAATAACATATACTTATATTTCACTTAGTTTCATACACCATTTCCTTTTTCCTTTTCAAATCCTTTCCCAAATCCCCCAACCAAACACAGCATACCAATATCACTCAAAGGAGAGAGAGAGAGAGCATACTTGCAGCCTCCATTGGGATATTGAAGCTCTAAGCAAATAAGCGAAGGACTCAGAATCCATAGGATCTTTCATGTCCACCATGACTCCTTCATAGGCATCTTCAGAGGCGTCAAGTAGTTTAATCTGCTCAACTCTTGTAATTTCATCAGATACCACTAATTGCTTATTGTTCTTCCCAACCCATAATGAACTACCATTATTACTACCACTTGTAACTGATGACATGAATCTGATTGGGAATGGAATCACTGCTTCAAACTTAAGATCTGTAAAAACAACAAGATCATAAAATATTATCACACCACAAAGTAATGAAATTGGAGATTTTGTATCTCTGTATAATTTACTTTTGATTATAAAATTTATATAATCAGTAATGCGCAATTAATGCAGTGTTATTTATACTTGATGGGATCCACACTCTTATGAGAAGAATAATGTTCCATAAAGAAGAAAAATATTAATTAATAATTTCATTTTTATTTCTAGAGGCAAGTAAAAAATGTGATTACGTATATGTTGGCTTTTTTAGCTTTCGAATGTTAATAATGTAATTCTAAGCGTATCAGCAAGGATTAATCAGTCCTTACAGAGTATTTAATTGCCAACCAATTATTAGACGATTGTATTTTAGTTCTCTCAGCCTCAATGAAGAGGATTTTTACTGGTGGCTTGTTTTAGGAGAATTTAGTAAATAACAAGTGCATAATTCTAGAATCTGAATTTCACTAAGTAAAAATGAAACACTAACAATGATCTGACCCAGCCTCGTAAAGGATTACAGTAACAAACTATTTGAAACTACTCATAGGAATGAAGTGCAGTACAGGAATTGAAGTACAGAAATATAAAGAACTGTAAAAAACTAGAAGGAAATAAGAAGTAAATAAACTGGTTTTTTAATCTGAGTCTGGATCTTTCATTCTGGGACCTTCTCTGCTATTTATACTTCTCAACGATAACCGTCGAAGTGCGCTTCTATCCGTCGAAATGTCTTCCCATGATTGCTGAACATGCTCTCATACAGTCAGTCACACTACGCCACCTTTGTAGTTAGGCTTCTCTCCTGATTTTGAATTTGAACTTTGCGAGTAACCGTTAGGCTACATCACCTTATATCCCTCGATTGTTCCAGTGCTACGTAGATCCATTATTATCAATACGGGCTGACACGTGTCTGACTATGGTTGGCAACTTGTATTAACTTCCTAAATTACCCTCTTCATGTCACGTGTTGAATTGTGATTGACTTTTACAAATTATACAACAAACATTACCCCCCGCACTAATATACCCTATACTTGATGATATTAGTGGATCAAGGCACTTTACCCACGTCCTAGGACGTGCATGGGTTTTGTATCTTCTTAGAAATACAACGGACGTCCATCATTGCAATGTTTGTACTGCATTAAATTCCCTTCTACGCCTTGAACATTTTCCACTATCTAAGCATTCGAAAAGGCTGATACAGTCCTTATGACCAAACAAACCTTTTCTTACATTGATCGAGCATACGAGGAGTCTATGGATGATGAATATAGGCCTCGAAAGAATCTCAATGCATTTATTGAGTACACATATCCGCCTCCATTTATGCAAGTTATGGAAGCTTTTGCAACATACCAACCTTTAGACCCAAAGTTTGCCAATTACAAATCCTTGGATCAAGCATTTGCAAAAATGGACCTTGGAAACTCTTCTTCTGCTTCACCATCTTCTGCATGTGGCACAGCTGCTTCTTCCTCTACCCCACAAACCTCTGCATAGGACATAGCTGGTCTTTCTTTCTCCAGGTCTACTGGTTGGGGAAGCTGGCCAGAACTTGATAAATCCAAACTAAGAGAGCGAATTCACCATCGATTCGTCGAATTCGCTGATCCTCTGTCTATCCCACCTTTTGCTCAGAGCTCGATGGTTTATGTAACAACCCTGACCTCTGATTAACGTTAATCCATGATTAATTATGCCTAATTAGCAATTAAGGTGAAATTCAGAATTAAGCTGCATGTGTATGTTGCATTGGTTGTGTCTATATCTATTGGGCGTAGGAAGATCTGTTCACGTTTTAGTTTCGGCTTGCGAATTGAAGGCCTTATCGGCATCCGATTACGAAATTGACTTGATTTATGTGTTAATTAGGATTTTTAGAATTTTATCGTAGGTTCAATCGAAATTCGATTCGGAACGATTAAATTAGATTAAATTAATGTGCACCAATCAACCTCAATTAATCACACTTGCATCCAAGCCTATTTAAGGCACCAATTGAGCCCACTCACTTCTTTTCTTTCATTCCATCACATTTTGAGCTCATCCAAGAGAGACAAACGAGAGAGTGGGAGAGAAGAGTTGAACTCAACAAGAAAATTGCTTGAAAGTTAGAGGAAATTGAAGAGAATTTGGAAGATTAAGCTACCACACTTGAGAATTCAAGACTTGAGGTAGGCATTCACCCTCTTAACTATGAAATCAAATTACTAGTGCGAGAATTCTAGTGAGTTAGATGAATTCATGTAAGGTTTGAGCTAAGTTTGGAGGGAACTAAATCAATCCATGCATGCATGCATAAATTTCCATGTTTTGAGTTTAATTTTCAAAGAATTCTCTCATGCATGTTTTGAATTCACTTTAATTTTGGGACAACAATGAGTTTCATGTTATTTGGTAGCATTTGATCGTGTTTTGAGGAGCCTTAGTTCAAAGAATTGCATGCATGTTATGTTCATGAATTATTCTTGAGTTTCAATTGATTTTTGTACAATTCGCATGCTTTTGGGCCATGATTTCTTGATATGATCCTTTAAACGTGTTGTTTTAAGAGTTTTCATGTATTTCCTCAAGTTTTGGGCCCAAAAAAATTGAGTTTCGAAGTGTATAGGTTGAGTTTGAGCTTGAAGATCAAAACTGGAAATTCCAGAAATTTGATCCACGCTCGAGCGAGGGACTTCACGCTCGAGCGTATACTCTGAGTACATACACTTCCGCTTAAGCGACGTGAGTCACGCTCGAGCGTGAAATGCATATGTCCAGAAGTTCATGTGTTTTACAGTCCGCTCGTGTGAGGGAATCCGCACTTAAGCGAGGTTCTGAGTCTCACGCTCGAGCGGGGATCGAGCGTCTGTCGAGCGTGAAAAACGTGCAACCAGTACTTTTTCAAAAGTTTGCAGTCCGCTCAAGCGAGGAAAGTCACGCTCGAGCAGAGCTTCATTGTCTGTATGCCTGCTCGATCGAGGAAAGCCACGCTCGAGCGTGGATCCTATTTTTAGCAAGTTTTGAAAAATGTTTTCAAATGCATTTTTGCATCCTCATTTCATCCTTGGGATTCCTAGGCCATGTTTAAGACTCCATATTGAGGATTAAAGGCTAGAAACACACTAAGAACAAACGAAATAAGTTATATGCAATTTGAATGTGTGTTTCAAGTGTGTATCTGTTATGTGTCATGTAGGTCACGTGCCGTAAACCGTTTAATTAGCCTGCTCTGTCTGTCTGCACCTGAAGCCAACTGTGAGTAATAACTTAGTAAAATTATATTCAAATTTATTTATTTTCTGTATGATGAATTAAGATCTATTTTCTAAAACGATATGTTCTGTACAATGAATGATTGTCCAATTTCTGACATGTACTCGTGGCATCCTTAGCATCAAGTGATATGTATTAGCTATTACCCGGTATCGGAGGTTCCATTACGGAACTTAATATGTCTACACTCTGTTACCCGTACCGGAGGCTCCATCATGGGGCTCAGGATGTTTATTCTCTGTTACCCGAATCCGGAGGTTCCTTTATGGAACTGGTTATTTATAACCCCCACATGTTCTGCATCTGCTCTGTATCTGTTCTGTTAGCGCTAATGGATGTACCATGTATACTTAAGCATGACTTATGATTTCTGTATATGATCTGGACAAGAATATGAATTTGATACGAAACTGAATTATGATTTTTGAATCTGTACGGACTCGTTCATTAAAACCCTTTACTCCGTTATTATTCACTAGGCTTCCGCTCACTATTTATATTATGTATGTAGGGGAGCAAGCCCAGAGTTGACGGCCTAAGTTCCTGTTTTGTCAGCCAACCAATGTGCCTCCCGAGGAGGTTCCGGATGAAGTCAAGTTTAATGGCTGTTTTTGTAATTTTTAGACTCTGTTGTTTTTTTTTTAGGTGGGATGAATTTCTGGCACTACACTTCTGGGGGTGACGTGTAAATATGTTACTTTTGGGTCGTCACTTGCACATTATAAAGGTTTGAAATTATTCTGTCTCATGTATGTCATCACAGCTCATTGGACCTCATATATTTTGTATATTTGCTTCTGCAGCCCCTTATTACATGCTAATCTGACAAGAGGCCTTTGGTAATCCAAGGATTACTAGCCGGTTACGATGCTAAACCTATAGGGGCGGGTTTGGGTCGTGACAGTTTACCCCTATGTATCCATCGATTGCCGACGCAGTCTGGACGACAACTTACTTGTAGCGTGGTACACATCTTCCATGCCTACAAAGATAGTGCGATCAACTCCTCGTCCAGAGGAAGCATAAGGATACGATCTGTCATTCTTAGCCAAGAAGGAAAAATTTTGCTCTTCTGACTGGTTTGAATGTATGAATAACCCCCAATTCTCTTCTTCCTTTGGGATGAACTCTCCTATACCTCATCTTCCTCAAAATCCTCACTGGATGGAGAAATTAAAACTTACTCTCTTCGAGAATCAGTTTCTTCCTTCCTACAAACCTCTAGATCTTCCCAATACATTTGAGCGATACCAAGCTCAACTTTTAGTTGCAGCCTTTTCTCACTTGTCCTTCAATATTCTTAGAGATGATATTCCTCTTAAGAACTTTCGATAGGCATGTGACATTATGACTCGAGGTCATGTTCTCAACCCCATTGCTCAAGTAGAACTTTAGATATTTTTGGATCAACTCCCGCTTCTTCTCCATTGGTACCAAATTTCTTTGGCTACCACTAATTCTTTAGATAGAATCTCGGCCCATCGAATTCAAACCCAGTACGAAGCAAAGAATCTCATTGACAAATATAATGACTTCAAGAATAAGGATTTTGCATACTGGGATGATCTAGATATGAATGAGATGGAACAAGGATTGAAAGAAATGGAGTTCGAAATGAAAGCTGAACAATTTTTCCATCAAATAAGAACATATCATTTACAACAACCCATCTTGGATAGGACAGAGAACAGAATAAAGAAGGAACATAAATTCATTGACCACTGTTAGGGCAAATTTCATGACCTTGTTATTCTCTCTGTTTCTTGTTTTTATGAGATTGAATTTGTAGCCAAGAAGTCTTTTTAATGTAATTATTTTCATATCAATAAAGCTAGGTTTTTCTTTCTTTATTTGGTATGGCCCGATTTTATATTTCAATTGCATACTTGTGACCATTCTATTCACTCAAATCAAACAAAATCAGAGCTTCGAATTTACTAATTTTGTCCTTCGAAACCTAATTTGAACATTTCCATTGGAATACTTGAAACGTAATTTGAATATCTCTAACATATGGAGTATAATTGACAATCTTTGCCTTAGGTCTTTTCATTTCGATCATATGGTTAACATAATCAATAGCTTCGAATTAACTATCTTTACTTCGAAAAAACAGTCTACGTGTTTCGAAGTATGGAAACTTCCCTTAGGGATTACATTGCTTTATTCTTAAAGAGTGAGTCCCTTTGGGTTCTTTCACTGCTTAACCAAATATTGGTTTTTTACAACTTCGAAGTCTAAAACAAACAAATTCTAGCTGCAGAGTATTTCAAAGTTTACTTCGAAGGATTTTATTTTCAACAAGAAAACTAAAAGCAAGTCTTTAATCCCCTTAAAGCAAACAAAAACTTGAGCATTCTTGTACTCTTAGGTATGAAACGTGCTTCGAAGTCAACTACTTGCTTTCGAAGCCTTTGCAAGATGTTGGACGTCTAACTTTAAAGCCAAATCTTAATTTTGAAGCCAAATACTTGCCTTTCAAAGCCAATCTGGATATTCAACATACGTTTGTCTCTAGAAACTTTTCTTCATTTTAAATTTGGGACCCTCCATATTTAAAATAAGGGTTTTAATTTCACATGGACCCAAATCATAAAATAATCATTTCGGATCCATCTGACCGACTCAACTTGTTCAAGTAACTTTTGGACAAAAAGGTTTAAAAACCCTTTTCCTTCGTATTCCACCTATCTACTTGCCCAAAAATTCCTTTCTCTCCCTTTTGAACTTGTCTGCAACTTTCGCTTCTTACTCACCTTCCTTTTTCACCTCTTCAGTAACAGCTTCTCTGAAAGTACAAACCGTTGAGTGTGTGAGTCCCTCTGTAGCTTTAAGGAGACTCATCAATGAAGAATATGAAAAGTACAAAGCTGATGAACGGTGTTGTTGATGGAGGCATTTTTATTTCTCGCCGTCATGCTCAAGAAGAGTATGTACTTGGACCTATTTTCAGGAAGGCCCCTGCTCAGCTCCATGCCTTCTACCCTCGTCTAGAGAATCATTGCTTACTCTACGAGGGGGGCTTTGATTGAGAAAACTGGAGGTTAAATCGACCCCACCACTGCTAGCCCTTAATGTGACCTGAATAGGAAGAATGGTATGATTGAGCTGTCCCTGCTAGGACACTCGACCTTCAGGAACTCTGCCTCCTTGATGCCCTTCGACTGGCTAGGTTTTCTATTCCTGAAGACCCTTTCCTTATACTTTCTGCATTATGTTTTTGGAATTCTTCTTTTAATTTTTTTCAATTTCGATGCGGTATGATGGCGCCAACCATTCTGGATGTATGTCATCTTCTAGGTTTATCTCCCATTGGCACTCATTTTGGTCCTGACTATCCCGATCTTAATGTGCACTTTTCCATCCCTCCTTTGAACTCCTCCTTCAGTGATTTTGCACAGTCTGAAAATCCAAAGGAAGACCCTGTGACAGACAGAGAGTTCTTCTCCTTTCTTTTGTATTGGCTTTGTAAATTCTTATTTTGTACCTCTTCTTAGAGGATTATGCCTGAGTTTGCTCCCCTAGCTAAGGCTTTGGCCTTGGGGGAAAAAATAGCCTTAGCTCCATATGTTTTGGGCCATGTATATAGAGCATGCTCCCAATTTTGTGAAAAACCTTTAGATACTAATCAAGGAGAGCCACTTTGGATATTACAGCTTTGGCTTTTTGCTTATTTCACTGTTTTGCATTCTAGGTGTTTGAAATTTTTGCTATCGAACCCTACCTCTTATGGAATAAAATATGCCAGAGTTTCACTTTATCCTTCCACTTTTGCTTCTATTTTACTTTCTTTTATCAACTCCCAGCTTCATTTTCTTCTCACACCTTCTTCTGTTCTTTCGAAGCCAATATTGCCCCAGCCTGGTTAAGGACTTTCTTGCCTGATAACAACTGTTCCCAGCCTCAGCACAGGGATATGTGGGCTTCTATTTCAATTCCCAGAGAGCTTTTCATTGGCACTTTAAATCCTAGAGCTTAGCAGAAGCCTACTACCCTGCTCAATTTGCCAGGCAATTTGGGCTTACCCAAGGGATCCCTATTCCTCTCTGCAGTCAAACTAACCCCAATCTTACCACCAGAGAGCTGAAGGTACAAAGACCCAGGCTAGAGGAGGCAACCTCCAAACTCATTCAGGACTTTATCGAATTTCAGTTCATTCACTTCATCCCACTAGGCACTGTATTGAAAAGGTATTAGAACTGGTGGTCAGCAAACATGGAGGTGCTCCTAGCAATACCTCCCAAAGACCTGTTAGTGGGACTGGAGTTGCCTTCTCAGACCCAGCCTGAGGGAACTGGGCTCATCACTCCTTCTACAGCTCCTACTATCCCAGTTTCTGCTCATGCTGACACAAAGAGAGCTCCTTCTGCCTCTCCTCCTTCTCCTAGAGTCACTAGGGCTGCTTCGAAGAAAGAGATGTATTCCTTATCTTTCTTTTCTCTTCTCCTTATAGTGCTTAACTCCTTTATTTATGGCTTTCTTTTTCATACAGGAGCTTCACTAGTAGATTCTCCTCAAAGGGCTCAAGCCCTAAACATTCTTAAGGACAAGCAACAATGGCAAAAAAAAAAAAAGAAAAGAAAACTTGTGCTGAGTCCTGAAGAGGAGGAAGTATCTAAAGAGGCGGAAATATCTGAAGAACCACCACTTAAGAGGAAGAAAAAAATAACAATCTCTCTCTCGAATTTCAATGATGACCCTACTCATCAAGCGGCTTCCAAGGCAGTTGAGAAAGAGTAATCCGAAGAACTGGTGATTTTTCAAAGGTCCGAGAAAATGAGACAGCAGTAGATAATAAGGAATGAGACAGTTGTTGCGGATGCACTTCAAAGAGAAACTACAATGAGGCAACAAACTGCTAAATACTATGCTCTTCGCAATTCTCCAACCATTATCACTACTACTTTCGAGGCTGGTAATTTTCTTCAGTTTTTGTTCTTGTTTTGATAATTCTTTTTGCCAAAGTTTTAGCAATAAAACTTACCATTGCTTCTTACTGTCTAATTTGCAGCAACAGTTATTCCACATTCTCCTTCGACAAAGGTTTCCTCAATCTTATTTGAAGTTAAAAAACCATTAGAGGAAGCCTCGAAAAGGAGGAAGAAGGTCGATCCTAATATGCTCTTAAATGTAGAGCCCATCCAAACAATACTTCCACTCCCCAGCTCTACATTCTCCATACCTTTTTTGAGACAGGGTATTCCTATATCCTTATCATTTGGCTTAACTCCATATCTTCCTCATTTAACCTTTACCTCAGCCCAATTTACTCTTCCTATAATCCTGGCTGCTCCTTCACCACATGAAGGGATCCTAGTTATCACTTCATCTTCAGTGATAGCTGATACTCTTAAAGAAGATACTGGTAGCTCACTAATTCTTTGTCCACCATCACTATCCAGCTCTAGTCCTTCTTCTCTTGACTTACTGGTGGCCAGGACTATGAAAACTACTAAGGACACTTCATTCTCCTCTCCTATCCCTATGCAGCCATCTCTTCCTTCCACTAGAGCCTTTGTTGTACCACCAATATCAGTGGAAGAGATGAAGATTTTTTAAGCTAGGCTAGCTAGCCTTTTTGGCATACCTTCTGCCATCCCATCCCATCCCATCGGCCAATAATGAAGCTGAGCCATTGGTTCTGGCTGACTCTTTCTTGGAAATCTTTGAGAGCTCTTCCACAACCAGTAAGGCTTCTTTACCTTCACTGGACTTGGACATCTATTTGGAATTGCTAACATTATTCTCAAGGATTCCATTCGAAGCCTTGCAAATACCTATTATCAATGATTTCCTTCAGTGCTGCAAGATCCTTGAGCAATCCAACATCACTATTTCAAGTCACTTGTCCCAAACAGCAGCTACCATAGATTTTTATGTCAGAGGAGAAACTATCGAAAGACAAGGAATTTATTTCTCATATACATGCTGAGGTGTCTGAATTGAAAGGACAACATTCTTCTGCTTCTCAATTTCGAACCCAACTTTTGGAGAAGAAAGCTCAATTAGAGGAAGAGTTATCAGCAGTTAACTTGGCTTTAGATCGAACTGCTACAAAGTTGCAAATCACCAACCAAGGGCTGGCTGATCGAAGGCAGAACATGGCTACAGCCATTCAGTTGTTCACATCCCTTAGGAGTAGAGAATCAATTATAAGAGAACAGCTGAAACATTGAACTGACTTTTGGGCCAATCTATGGCTGCATATAGTTAACTCCTTATGAAATGGAATCTTTATTTACTATTTGAGTGTTTTCATACTTCTCTGTTTTAGCATTTTCTACACTCCTTGTGTTTCCCATACAGTTGGATAATAAGGTTTCAAGTACCTGCCATTAATTTTCTTAGAATGTACATACCCATTCAAATTCCTCAAATGGTATGCTCCACCAAACAAGACTCTATGAACTTGATATGGTCCTTCCCGATTAGGTGACCATTTGCCAAACTTATGACTTTTAATTCCTATTGGGAGTATTGTTTTCCATACCAAATCACCTTCATCAAAGCTAATGTGCTTGACTTTCTTATTATAGTTTTTGGCTGCTTTCTTCTTTTGAAAGAGAATGCTATTTAATGCCAAAATTCTAGCTTCATCCACATTTTCTAATTCCAAGAACATGTTCTGATGGTACTGCTCAGGAGCTAACTGGTCCTAGCATCTCACCCTCAATGACTTAATGTTAATCTCTACAGGTAACACTGCATCAAGCCCATATACTATGGCATAAGGAGTAACTCCTGTACTTGACCTTGGAGAAGTCCTAGAAGCTCACAATACATCCAACAACAAGTTATACCAATCCTTAGGATTGTCTTCCACAACTCTCTGTATTTCTTTTTTCAAAGACTTATTGAATGATTCTGCCTGACCATTTGTTTGTGCATAATAAGGGATAGAATTAACAAGGCTAATTCTAAACTCTACTATAAAAGACTTTACCATCTTTCCATCAAATACAGTCCCATTATCCACAGTTATGGTCTGTGGAATATCAAACCTGTGAATCAGATCTTTAATAAATCCAATAACTTCAGTTTGGTCTATAGCCTTATATGGTGTAGCTTCGACCCACTTAGTGAAGTAGTCTGTGGCCACTAAGATGAAACAATGGTGCTTCGAAGAGGGTGGATGTATTTTTCCTATCATATCCATAGCCCAACTTCTAAATGGCCAATGTTTCACAATTCCATGCAAATCAGTTATTGGCACATGTCTTATCATACCTGGCAACCTCTAACATATTCTATACAATCTTTAAGGATGGTGGGCCAATAGTAGGAATGCCTTCGAAACAGCCATCTCATCTTCACACCAGGCTGATAAGCACCACAGATACCTTTATGAACTTCAACCATGGCTGTCAATGCCTTCTTTGGCCCTAGACATTCCAATAACAACCCATCTGCTCCCCTTTTGTAAAGAGCATTACCATACACTATATACTACATAGATTGTAATTTAATCTTTTTACTGGCTTTCGAAGATGAGCCAGTTAGGTACTGCATTATTAGATGCCTCCAATCTTGATCTTGTAAATCATTATGATTGACTTCTAACACCACATTCCTTTTAGCTAAAGGTGGTATTAATTTTTGATATGTTGCTTGATTTATGTTCATTTGAGTGTCATCCCTTCTTCTGAAATTCGAAACCTTCTGAGCTACATCATTGACTTTGTTATTCATGAACCTTGGGATATAAGTCACATTTGCTATCTGAAACTGAGAAAGCAAATGCAATGCAGCAACATAGTATGGCAACATTCTTGCACTTTGACATTTGAAAATTTCATTCACTTGGTTGACCACCAATTGAGAATCTCCAAATATATCAACTGCATGAACTCGTAATCCAATAAGCATTTCCAGTCCCATTATTAAAGCTTCATATTCAGCTTGATTATTGGAACAAGTAATTTCATCCACTCTGAAACCATGTGTGGTTTCTACCCCCTGTGGTGACTAAATCACCACACCAATTTCAATCAGACCATTGGCTTTTGATCCATCAAACCACATTTGCCATGGCTCAATATTAACCATACTAAGACCCATTATCTCTTGGCTTTCTGTCTGACATGGATGATCTGCCAAGAAATTAGATAAAACTTGTCCTTTTATTGACTTTTTGGGAACATATTCTAGATGAAATTCCGATAAGGCTAGTATCCATTTGCCAATTCTTCCTCTCAACATAAGTCTAGATAACATATACTTAACCAAATTTGTGGTTGCAAGTACCAAGATAACTGTAGGCAAAAGATATTACCTTAATGTCATTGCAGCAAAATACAATGCAAGGCACAACTTTTTTACAGCTGAATATTTACATTCACAAGAATTTAAAAACCTATTAAGGTAATAAACTGCTTTCTCCTGGCCTTCTTCATTATCCTAGGCTAAGAAAACTCCCAACGAATCTTTTGCTACATCAATGTTCAACTTCAAGGGCTTGTCACTCTTTGGTGGTATTAGCACTGGAGGCTTAGCCAAGTAGGCTTTAATTCCTTTGAAAGTAGTTTGATGCTCTGCTGTCCACACAAACTCCTCCTCATTTTTCAACTTTAATAAAGAAGAAAATACTTTAGTTTTTCCTGTAGTGTTAGAAATAAATCTTCGAAGAAAATTAACTTGACCAAGAAACTTTTGTACTTCTTTCTTACTTGATGGAGGCTTGGCCTCAGTGATGGCTTTGACTTTATTTTGATCAATCTATATTTCCTTCTTGTGTACTATATAGCCCAAGAAGTTTCTAGCTGATACACCGAAAGCACATTTGAGAGAATTAAGCTTCAACTTGAACTTTCTCATTCTTTTGAAAGCTGCTTTCAAGTGAACCAAGTGTTCTTCCATGGACTGAGATTTTACTACAATGTCATCAATGTAACACTCCAAATATCCTCCAATGAGATCATGAAAAATAGTGTTCATTGCCCTTTGATATGTAGCCCCAGCATTCTTCAGACCAAATGGCATTTTGACCCATTCGAATATGCCAATGTTTCCTGGACATCTGAATGTTGTCTTATGGACATCTTCCTCTGCAATGCAAATTTGGTTGTAACTAGAATACCCATCCATCATAGACAAAATCTTGTATCCTGCTGAACTGTCCACCAACAAGTCTGCTATGGGCATGGGGTACTCATCTTTTGGAGTTGCTAAGTTCCGGTTTTTAAAATTGATGCATACCCTCATCTTGCCATTTTCTTAACCACAGGTACAATATTAGACAACCACTCAACATACATGGATGTTCTAATGAAGTCTGCTTTAAGGAGTCTGAGAATTTCTTCCTTCACTTTCTGAACCACCTCAGGGCTCATCCATCTTGGTTTCTATTTGTGTGGTCTGAAGTTAGGCTTCATAGGGAGCCTGTGCTCTACTAATGACCTGTCCAATCTTGGCAGTTCATTATAAGACCATGCAAAGCAATCCCTATAATTCTTCAAGACAACCAATAACTGGTTCTTGTCAAAAGAACTTAACCAAGGACTGATATAAGTAGGTTGTTGTGCAAAACCTTCCCCTAAATTGACTTCTTCCAAGGGGTCTTGTACTCGAGCACTTACTAATGCTTCTCTCTTGACTTCATTTCCCTTTGAAGCAACTTCTTGGTTTTGTTCTGCTCCCCCTTTCTCTGGTTCAACATCTATGTCTTCTTCCTCATAGAAAAAGTCTGTCCATAAGGCTTCTTTTTCCTATAATTCTTGAACTTTTTTTTTGATGTCTAATGCACAATATTTATCAAAGGTCAAAGACCTGACCTGTTGTTACTCTTGCTCACAGCTAATTATCATGGCTTCTTTCTCTTGTTCTTGAGCCTTCTGGACTATTGATTTTATGTCCAATATTGAAAAATTAATTAAAGCCAAGGGTCTGGCTTCTTGGGTTTCATCTTTTTTTTGTACAACCAGGCATCATTATCATCTTTGATGACAAATTCTTCATCAGCACTCTCCTATGCTAAGTGCATCAGGTGTGCTACTTTCACATCAGCCATCACTTTGGCTGAACCATCAGGTTTTCTCAATATACTGAGTGGTGTCACTCTTTCAGTATACAACTTGGCCTCTGCAAAGTCAGCATAAGCAATAAAAGGTTGAGGATATGCATTGATCTCCTCTGTATCTCCATTGCACAAGGCCATCATTATCTTCTGATGTAGAGAGGAAGGCACACATTTATTGGTGTAAATTCAATCCCTGCCAAGTAAAGCATTATACTTAGCATTACTCTCAATAACAAAGAATGCCGTCATGCAATCTCCAGTTCCCACACTCAGGTTGATGGGCAAAATACCCTGAGTCATTTGCTTATCCCCAGCAAAACCAGCAATGGTTGTGCTGGTTGGGATTAATCTGGGGTTCTTTTCCAGTTTCTTCAAAGAGGATTTCAGAAGTAGGTTCACTGCTGCCCTATTATCCACTAATACCTTAGTCATTTGTATCCCATCAAAAAAAGCCTTGATATACAAGGGCTTGACATGTTGTGTCATGGATGTTGTAGGATTCTCAAAAGGATACAAGAGATTAATACTCACTTCCTCACTTTCGTCCTCAGTTTTCATTGGTGTGGCCACTTCAGATTTATCTTGAACCATGCTGACCTGTGAATCTTCACTAGAAACTGGAATAGGGTCAATCTCCTGACCTTCTTGGTTTCTATCTTCAGCCTGGAACTCCTGTGGTAGTATATGCACCATATTTACTGACATTGGAGGAAATGAGCCAAGCTAAACTACTGGTTGCACTTGTTTCTTTTCCAGGCTAACTTGTTCAGTTATTTCAAAAGCGTCTTCCATGCTGCATTCTGGCACTTCAGTACTAGTAACTTTCTTCGAATGGTCTGTTATTGCTGGTTTTTCGACCAAAAATGTCTGTTCAGCCATGAAGGCTTCAAACATCTCATCCTCAGCCATTTCTTTCCTGTGGCTTAGGTCAACTTCTTATTCTGTCTTATTGTCACTTTCTATCAAGGTCTTTTCAAGACTTGCTAAGCTGGATCTTTCCTTGGCTTTCAGTTCAGAGTGAACTTTAGCCAACTGCTCTTTGCTAAAACTTCTTTTGTTCTGAGGAGTAAATTTTGGACTATGATCCAATTTTGGACTTTCTTTTTCCTCTGTTTGGCCTTTTGGCTGGGCCAATAAAGAACTCTCTCCACTTTTCTTCAGATCTTTTTGGTACTGAGTGTACCTTCACTGGATCTTCCTCCTCTGCGACCTAGAAATTACTAGAACCATATTTGGTTCCTTTGTTTTTGGGTGCTTTAGTAACACGCAATTATTTGGAGCCACCAAAGGAGGTTTAACCATTCTACCCTGGTCTCCAAAAATACTTCTCTGGGTAGGCATTTCCTTAGGCTTGTGCTGCATGACAAACCAATCTGGAACCCCAGGTACCCATGAACTCACTAGTTCAGTTGCTGAACTAGCTCTTTTTGCCTTTGAAGCTGCATGTAGAGGCCACTGCTTGGCCCTGATCCCCTGTCTTGAGCCTAATTCAGGCCTTCTTCCAGAGTGGTTACCTTCCATCTTGTTTGAGGCTGACCTTAGAGGCCAATCTTTGGCTTTGATTCCATAACTTGAGCCCACTTTAGGCTTCTTCTCAGGATAATTGCCTTCCATCCTGTAATAGTTGGGAGGTCTGAACTCATGTAAAGGTCTGTTGTCCTTGGAATGTACTCTAGTGGCTGATGGTCCAACCAAGAATGGCTGCTGTCTGGGACCAGTTGGGTATGGCCTCTTATTATAGGTACTTGTTGGTTTAGGATGTTTATGTATATCCTTGTAATACTGTTTCCCATCAATTGGGAGCCCTTTCAACCATTTATAACTTTACCTGCATCTGGGACACATCTTTTGCATGATAGCTGCCTCTAGGGAGACATCATCTAGTGCCTTCTCACTAGAGTCCTCCATTTGGTCTGCAAAGCTCTGCTCATTCGCTAGTGAGCTTTTGGTATCTTTCTTGATAGTAGTCTGGTTGGCAACATACATCCACACATTAACCTCCTCAAATTCCTTTAAGGATAGGTTCTGGAAGTCTGGCACAACAACATTGGCTGTAACTTCTCCAATCTCTAGGAATGGATTAGTGTCTATCCCTATACCTTTCTCTGCTTTAGTTGGGTATTTTAAACTCCCCTTTCGAATCTGTTCTTGGATCTTGTCCCGAAAAATAATACAGTTTTTAATTAAATGAGACCAAGAATTGTGACCATTTACAATACATTTTCCCTTTAAGTTCTTTTGGGGAAGGAATTTTAACTCCTGTTGGTAACTTTAGGAAATTTGCAGCAAGCAAATGATCAAAAATGTCATATGACTTTGTTAAATCAAAAGAGTATTTTCTATGAAGGTCTTTCTTTTTAAACTGCTAGTCTATTGTGGTGTCTTTATGAATTAATGCCTCACAGATCACAGGCTATTTCCCTACGATCTCTACTGCATCAATCTCGTAATTAGGGTCTTTATAATAAGTCTTGTATGATGCATTACTTCAATCTTGTTCTTTCTCAAGTAATGATTCATATGTAGACACCTTGTAGGTTAATTCCACCAAGTCTCAAAACTCGGTTGAGTTGAATTTCTTTCGAAGCCTAAACTCTAAACCATTTTGAGCCAATCTCACAAATTTAGGCTCTGGTATAATGACCTTACACTTGTTTCGTGCTCTTTTAAATCTAGCAATAAATTGAACAGCCTTCTGATCAGGCCTTTGACTCAACCTTGCCAAGTCTACCATGGAAACTTCTGGCTCTGTTTGGATGAATTGGGCATGAAATGCCTCCTCCATTTGCTGTCAAGTTTGGATAGACCAGGTGTAAGGTTAATATATCATACAAAAGCTGCCCCAATTAGAGAATTTGGAAAAAATCTAACTTCATGTATTCATTATTGGTAAATTCACCACATTGGGCTGCAAACGTAGCAATGTGTTCTACTGTTGACTGGTTTCCATTTCCATAAAAAAGAGCAAAGTCTAGTATTTTAAACCCCCTTGGGTATTCATGCACCCTATCTACCCATTCTAGGTATGGCTTCCTATACACAGGAGTTTGAACCCCCGAGCCATAGATTCACACATTTCTCTGACAATATCAGCGATTTGGTCCCTAGGAACCATATTTTGTGCTTGTTGGACTACCACTAGAGGAACAAATACAGGATTTGGTGGAAACCCTTGTGCTTGAGGTCCTCTTGGTCCATATGGAGGTATGTTTGGGATTGGTTGTCCCTGTGGTATTGGCTATTGTTGAGGGTATGGTTGACCTCTCTAAACCTGTCCTGTGAAAGGAGCTGTGAAAGGGGCTACAATAAGAGGAACAAGTGTTGTTTCTCTCCTAGCCGCAAGAAACCCTTCCGACCCCCCAAGTATGAATTCGAAGAGAGGATTAGTGAACCCCCTTATGCCAAGTATGGCTTCGAACATGGGATTTGGAAACATTCTTATGCCATTTTCTTATGTTGGCCCAGATCCACCAATTTGTATGGCTTCGTTGTTAGGTAATGAGGCATTTTGATTTACCATAGACCTCGAAAGAGGCTCATATCATGACTGAGGTATAGGTGATGGTCTTTCATAATTTTGATTACTAGTCTGACCATTAGTATGTCCATTACTTTGCATAGGTTGTTTATCTCTAACCAATCTTTGCTGAGGAACATTTGAATTTTCCTCCATATGTCTTGTGTTAATTGGTTGATAGGAATTCATCCGATCCGTAAAAGATATTTTCCATCTTTCCATTGTATTCATTAACTATTGTCCCGTGGCATCTACCAGGCCTCTCCACGGATTCATTGGTTGAGTAGATAGAATAGTGGATGGTCCAATTCCATGGCCTCATCTAATATTTTGAACATGTAGTGCATGTTCTGAATTACTAGTCTGTTAGACCATAGGTTCTGATGAGATAAGTGCTTCCATAGGATGTGTTATCATATCATCCTCTAGATTAGGTACTTCTACCTCTCCTCCACACCTTTTTCTAGGCGTTCATTTTCTCCTTGTCTCCTACGTCTAGCCATTTCAATGTGTCCCACTGGGCGTGCCAAAAATATGTGTTAGCTTTTTTGGCTTTCGAAGGTTAATAATGTAATTTTAAGCACGCCCGCAAGGATCAATTAGTCCTTAAAAAATATTTAATTGCCAACTAATTATCAGACGATTATATTTTAGTTCTCTCAGCCTCAATGAAGAGGACTTTTACTGGTGGCTTGTTTTAGGAGAATTTAGTAAATAACAACAAGTGAATAATTCTAGAATCTGAATTTCATTAAGTAAAAATGAAACACTTATAATGATTTGACCTAGTCTCGTAGAGGTTTACAGCAACAAGCTATTTGAAACTACTCCTAGGAATTAAGTGCAGTACAAGAATTGAAGAACAGAAATGTAAAGAACTGTAAAAAAACTGGAAGGAACTACAAAGTAAATAAACTGGTTTTTTGATCGAAATCCGGATCCTTTATTCTGGGGCCTTCTTTGCTAATTATACTTCTCAATGATAACCGTTGAAGTGGGCTTCTATCCGACGAAATGTCCTCCCATGATTGCTGAACATGCTCTCTCACAGTCAGTCCCACTACGCCACCTTTGTAGTTAGGCTTCTCTCCTGATTTTGAATTTAAACTTTGTGAGTAACCGTTAGGCCACATCACCTTATATCCCTCGATTGTTCTAGTGCTACGCAGATCCATTATTATCAATACGGGCTGACGCGTGTCTGACTATAGTTGACAACTTGTATTAACTCCCTAAATTACCCTTTTCATGCCACGTGTTGAATTGCAATTGGCTTTTACAAATTATACAGCCAACAATATAGTATTGCTTATATTTGAATGAAACCAAATCTTTTTGTTTTTTCCGAAACATTCATTGGATCTTACAAGAATTTTAAAATGTGAAAATCTCGATTTATTATTCAATGACCATAAAGATTTTGGAAAAAAAAAAATCGGATAATCTCGTACCCAAAATGAATGCAGGCTTAGTTTATTTTAGAAGAAAACATTTTTTTGAAAAATGATTTTCGTTTTTTCTGGCACAACTAAATATAAAAAATATTTTCTACTGCAAATGGTTTTTTTTTTTTCTTTTGGGATCAAGCAAACGGCTTGTTGATATTTTATGGATTTTTGTTTTTGAAAAGAAAAAAAATTAATAAATTGTATTTGTAATGTTGGTGTTTACTATTATGACCAAATCATGAAGGTTGCTTGCATGTGAAATATACATACAAACACATGATGCAAATTATATTTATTTTATATTTGATTTTGACAAGTAAGCCAACCTACCCTATAACTTTTTTATTATCTTTAATGAATTTTTTTTTCAATTTTCCAATTTTTTATTTTTACTTTACTGGTGATTCAAAAACGAAGATGAAATTCATAAATAATGAGTCAAAGACTCAAATACAAAAGATTTTGCCTCAGTGAAATAACAAATCAACCTACTTTCTCAAGGACAAAGAAAGGTGACACAGGTGGGCCCATAGGGGTTTTTGGCCCACCACTTAGAGCCCAATGCACGATTTAAACACTAAAGCCTAACATTACTGGAACCCAACGTTGCACCAAGAACCAATGACATTTAAACACTTGTCAAGAGAAGAACCAGCCACGTAAGCAGACAAAGATCCTGCAGAGTTATTGCACCACACATCAGCCATTAATGAGGTCCCCTGTAGCATTTTATGCGATAACCCTTTCACGTCCAAACAGAACAGCCTCACCATGAACAAGGCAAGCTAGAGCATAGACTTTCAGCCAACATGACAAGTCGGAGTAGACAAGGAAATGATGAACAAAGGATATAAACAGGTTTCTAAGACAAAAAGAAAGTTAAGTTCTTTATCACCACCCTATCTCTGCATTCCATTAGTCTCTCTTTTCTAACTTGCTCGTCGGAGGGTTCGCTAGGGGACTCCCGTTCCCCGTTGGACTCTTGTGCAGGTTTCTCAATGGGCCTAGCGACCGGACAACGGTGTATGAGGCGTGGATCAGCCCGACTCGCCCTCAGGGACAAGTAGTATCATCAGTTGGCGCTGTCTGTGGGAAACTTTCACTCCGCGTGACAATTGTGCTCATTGTTGCCAGAGACCCGTTCCCGATAATTCCTCATTGCCACCCGCCAAGGTGGATGGTCACAACGAGATCCATGATTTCTCAACACATCGTTGCCGACCCCCAAGCCGACCCTCCTAACCCAAACAACCCACCTCAGTATTTCGCAGAACTCACCAACAGCATCAACCACTTAGCCGAACAAAACCAAGCCTTGATCAATGCTTTGCTTCAGCGAGACCTCAATGTGCCTCCTCCACCACCACAAGATATCCCACCTAACTGAGAACGAACCCCGAGCCATCCCTTCCAACAAACCCATCTCTCCAACCTGGAGGGTTTGTGACCCCCACCCCAAGACATGAACCCACCACCTCGGGGTCTACATCCATCAGTCCAAACACCTACTCCCGAGGGAAAGGCCAGTAGTGTCCAGCCTCCATTGCATTCTGGTGATGACAACGTTCCTATTTGGAATGTGGAACTCCGAGCCATGAAACCCCAGCTTCAAGGAGTCATGCAGAATATACAGAATAAACCCTCCACAACAGCCAATTCACCATTTGTCGCCTCTATCAGGGACAAACCCCTACCTCTTAAGTTCAAAATGCCCTCGATCGACTCTTTCGATGACACCATGGACCCAATCGACCACTTGGAGACTTACAGGACCCTAATGATCCTCCATGCTTTTCCTGATGAGATCATGTGTCGGGCTTTTCTCGTAACGCTTAAGGGGTCGGCTCGACTGTGGTTTAGTTAGCTACCGACGGACTCCATCTCTATTTTTCAACACCTGAGTGTCCTTTCTTAGCCATTTCATTGGTGCCCAGCGCCAGCGGCGCCAGGCAACTCAGCTCCTCAATATCCGTCAGACGGAGGGGTAATCGGTACGTAGCTTCATCACCCGTTTCAATACCGAGGCCTTGCAGGTGGCGGAAAATGACGACAAGGTTATTCTCACGGCTTTCATGGCTGGTTTACGATCATCCGACTTCCTTTTCTCCCTCTCTAAAAACCCTCCAACCTCCATGGCAACCCTCATTTCCAAAGCCGAAAAATATATGAATGCCGAAGATTCTCTGGCCACCCGCCAAGATTCTACAACCAAAAACCCAACCCCCAGAGAGAAGAGAAAGGAATCTGAAACCATAACCACCCAATATACATAGCAAGCCCCTCAGTATACTAACCAAACTGCTCGAGCCGACTGATCGGCACCTACCCGACCACCCGGTCGGTTCGAACGGTATACTCCCCTCAATTCTCCCATGGAACAAGTCTTGAACCAGATCCAATGAGATTACAACTTGAAATGGCCACAACCCTCGCGGTCTCCTTTCAACCGACGAGATCAATCCAAATACTGCCGTTTCCATCAGGACCACGGCCACAACACTGAGGAATGTATTAACCTTAAAGCCCAGGTAGAGAGCTTGATACGCCAGGGGCGCCTCAGTCCCCATCAACGACCAAGGACCGAACCTACAAGGGGCAACCGCCGACGCACCCCACCCAGACAACCCGCACAACCTAAGCAAGGCAATGATCAGTCCCCACCACAACCCCGAGCATAAGGCAACCCTGCTCCCCCGGTTGGAAAGATCAGAGTCGTTGTTGACGGGCTTACATGCGGAGGACCATCCCGTTTGGCCCAGCAAGTCGCACTCAGAAAAATCAGGCAGGGCTCCGACAAAGAAATCGCAACATTGGATCGCCCCTTCAAACAATTCAAACAGTGGATGGAACCCATCACATTTACGGAGGCTGATTGCACAGGTATCTGTTACCCTCATAACGACCCCCTCGTCATCTCCGTTCTCCTATCCAATTACAAAGTCAAACGGGTGTTTGTCGACAACGGCAGCTCTTCAGACATCATCTTCCTGAACGCCTATCGCCAGCTCAAGGTCGGGGAAAAAAGATTGTCCCCTCTCCAAACCCCGCTGGTCGGCTTCACGAGGGATCGGGTGACCTCCATAGGCTCCATCGATCTCCCCATCACCATCGAAGAGTCTCCACGATAGACCACTAGGTTACTCACTTTCCTCATCGTCAGTTGTCCCTCTACTTATAACATAATCCTCGGCCGCACAGCCCTTAATGCTTTTCAAGCTGTCACATCCACATACCATTTGGCTGTGAAATTTCCCACCGACCTCGGGGTCAGCACCGTGAGGGGAGAGCAAACGGTGGCCAGAGAATGCTACATCGCTTCACTCAAAGAGGTCAAGCTGAAGGAGGCTATGATCATCGAAGGACTCGACATTAGAGACGATGACGTCAAAGGGGAACTAGTGGAAGAACTTGTTGAAGTCCCCATCGACTCTACCAACCCAACAAAAACAGCCAAGATCAGCAGCCAACTATCCCCCCAGGCCAAGGCTGACTTTACAGCCCTCATAACCAAGCACAATGATGTATTTGCCTGGACCCATTCCGACATGCCGGGTATCGATCCCTATTCATCACTTATCATCTCAGTATCGAGCCCCACTTCTGACCTTTCCGCTAGAAGCAGCGTGTCTTTCACCGGAACGTAATGCCCTCATTGCCTCAAAGGTAGACAAACTACTGGAGGCACGATTCATCAAGAATGTAAACTACCCCAGATGGCTGTCAAATGTGGTCCTAGTCTGTAAAAATAACGGTAAATGGCGGCTCTGCATCGACTACTCTGACCTTAATCGAGCTTGCCCCAAAGATAGTTATCCTCTCCCCCGCATAGATTTGCTTGTCAACACCACTGCCGGACATCAAATGCTCAATTTCATGGACGCCTTCTCTGGCTACAATCAAATTTTGATGCACTCGGCTGACCAGGAACACACCTCATTTATCATAGATAGAGGAACTTACCACTATCGTGTTATGCCGTTCGGCTTGAAAAATGCCGGAGCAACTTACCAACGGTTGGTCAATGCCGTCTTTCACCACCAGATAGGTCGGAACATGGAAGTCTACGTCAATGACATACTTGTCAAGAGCAAACTCTCCTCTGATCATCTGACAAACCTGCGAAGGACCTTCGAAACCCTACGCAAGTATCAAATGAAGCTAAATCTGGAGAAGTGCACCTTCAACGTAGGATTTGGGAAATTCTTGGGCTTTATGGTCAGTCAGCGGGGCATCGAGGCCAACCCCGAAATGATCAAGGCCCTGATAGAAATGCAGTCTCCCAGAACAATCAAAGAGGTTCAACGGCTTACCGACAGAGTCATCGCCTTCAACCGTTTTATTTTTCGCGCAACAGACAAGTGCCTTCCCTTTTTTAAAGTCCTCCGACAGGCTTTTGAATGGACCACCAAATCTGAAGAGGCCTTTTAACAATTGAAGCAGTGCATGGCCAACCCCTCCTCCTCTCTCAGGCGCTCCCAGGTGAAACCCTCTTTCTCTACTTAGCTGTATCAAACACCGCAGTCAGTGCGACCTTCATCAGGGAAGACAGCTCAGTACAGCGTCCAGTCTACTACATTAGTCGAGCTCTCAGGGGGACAGAACAAAACTACCCTCTGTTGGAAAAAATGGCCCTTACCTTGGTCATAGCCTCAAGGCGACTCCGACCTTATTTCCAAGTTCACTCCATAATGGTCCTCACTGATCAACCTTTGAAGAAGGTCATACAACAGCTAGAGTTGTCTGGCAGACTTATGCAATGGTCCGTCGAGCTCAGCCAATTTGAAATCTCTTACCAACCTCGAACGGCGATCAAAGGACAGGTCGTCACCGATTTTATCTTGGAATTCACCAATTCGACTCCAACCGCGCCCCCTCCGCCAAGGCAATTCAACACTGAGGCAGAAAACCCCCATTCCTGGACCCTCAATGTTAATGGATCATCTCGCAAAGAAGGCAGTGGGACTTGTCTCATCCTCACCGCTCCCGAGGGCAATTATTTCAAGTGTGCCCTCTATTTCCTGTTTGACGCAAGAAATAATGAAGCCGAATATGAGGCCTTGATAGCAGGTCTTCGCCTAGCCAGAGACAATGGTGTAAGCCATATCCAAGTGTTTAGTGATTCCCAATTGATCATCAGGCAGATTATAGGGGAATTCGACGCGAAGGAAGACACGATACGGTTTTACAAGGACATTGCACTCCCTCTTGTCCGCCTTTTCAATACTTTCCATATCAAAACATCACATGGTCAGAAAATTCCAAGGTAGATGAAATGGCCTAATTAGCCTCGGCCAACCAGTCAGACCTTAGCCATGGTGTCCGCCTTGAATACCTGGCCCATCCGGCTACTTCGCCAAACCAGCAGGAGGTTCACTTCCTCCAAAACGAACCTATCCCATGGGTTGCAGACATCCTTCTATTTTTGACAAGTGGGGAGTTGCCAGACGATAAACAGCAGGCTGCCAAAGTCAGAGCCCGATCGTTCAATTACATTCTCATCAACGGCCTACTGTACAAACGCAGATTCTCGCGGCCATACTTTAGGTGTCTCAGTCCTGCTCAAGCAACCTATGTGATGAGGGAAGTCCACGAGGGCGTATGTGGTAATCATTCGGGTGCAAGATCTCTAGCCCACAAAATCCTCCACACCGGTTACTTCTGGCCTACTCTCCACCAAGATGCCACCGATTTTGTGCTTAAGTGTGATATATGCTAGTGCTTTATCAACATCCCTCATGCCCCGCCAACAGAACTGATTACACTCTACATTCCCTACCCCTTTGCCAAGTGCGGCATCGACTTAGTTGGTCCATTGCCCATCAGAAGGGGCCAAACCAAGTTCGTTGTAGTTGCCATTAACTACTTCACTAAATGGGTGGAAGTGGAACCCCTTGCTACAATCACTGAGCGGAACACAACCAGGTTTATCTGGCAATCGATCGTATGCCGATTTGGAATCCCTCAAGCCATCGTCTCAGACAACGGCAAACAATTCGACAATGCCAAGTTCAGGAAATTCTGTACAGAGCTCCACATTAAACCATGTTTCTCTTCCCAGGTCATCCCCAAGCCAATGGGCAAGTCGAAGTCACCAATCGCTCTCTCTTGAAGATCATCAAGACTAAGTTAGAAGTCGCTAAAGGACTTTGGCCTGAGGAACTACCAAACGTACTTTGGGCTTATCGAACTACTGCCCGAACCCTACCGGGAAGACCCCCTTTTACTTAACATACGGCGCTAAGGCGGTCATCCCAATGAAAATCAGCCTGCCGACCCCGAGGGTTTTGCACCTGGATCCATAACTAACCTAAGAATTGCATCGGGCTGACTTGGACCTGATTGAAGAGCTCCGAGAAACCACTGCTGTCAGACGGCGTCATATCAGTAGAAAATGAGAACACATTACAACCGCAAAGTCCGATCGAGAGAGTTCGCAGTAGGGGACCTAGTCTTGCGCGAAGCAACCCTTGCCACCAAAAATCCCACCGAGGCTAGCAGCCAAATGGGAAGGACCTTACGTTGCTAAGGCTAGACCCCACCCAGGCACTTACCGACTCCAAGACATAGAAGGCAGAGACCTCCCCCATCCATGGAACGTCGAGCACTTGAAGCGTTATTTCCAGTAAAATGGCATCTCCTATTTTTGTATTGATCAATTGTTGTATGTTCCTTTCGACGATCTGCTCACTTGTTCATTTTTTGCCCTTCCCATACATGGTGTAAACTTATGATCAACAGGTTGTGCCTTAAATGACAATGACTTTATATCTCCATTATCTGCATTGTATTTCAATAACAACTTGTTAACTTAAGCCTCAGCCAGACTAAGCACGAAGAGCTCAGCCAGACTGAGTCAATAAAAGCCTCAGCCAGACTAAGCACGAAAAACTCAGCCAGACTGAGTTAACTTAAGCCTCAGTCAGACTGAGAACGAAGAGCTCAGCCAAACTGAGTTAACTTAAGCCTCAGCCAGACTGAGTTAACTTAAGCCTCAGCCAGACTGGACACGAAGAGCTCAGCCAGACTGAGTTAATTAAAGCTTCAGCTCCACAGAGCCCTCTAAGTCTTAGTCAGAACTAACATGAAGAATTCAGCCGGTCTAAATCAAAGCTAGTCTCAGCTGTTGCCATACTTAGTTAAAATCCAAGTTCATAACCATCCATTTTCACTAGTCATACAAGTTAGCCTGTTTGCTCATTTTGACCATTTTTACATCACAATTTACGCACAAGTTTCATTTTTACACCTACTTTTTATTGAATTTTGCTCAGCCATTTTCACCATTCCAAATTTACAAATTAGAGAAATAATAACAACAACAATACGTAAGAAAACTCATCGTTTGATTAACAAACTTGCATTTTTATACAAATTCATTACAGAAACTACCTCTATTACAAAAAGAAAAAAAAAACAACAAAAACAAACAAACAAAAACAAATAATTTTATACAATTAATCTCCTTCGCTCGACCCGAGATCTTCCTCTTCAAACCCCTCATCTAGGGGGGTCTAGGCAACGTCGTCTTCTCCTACCTTCACGAGGCTGAAGTCCACGTCCGGGAACAGCTCTTGCGCCTTATACTTGAAAGTCATCCAGCTGTTGTCCCAGAACTGGCTCATCTTGTGCTTGTAGAAGTCAGACCGCTGGAAACTTTGGATCACTTCCTCTTCACTCCTACCTTCAGCGGCCGCTCTCTACGGCCCAGCCCCACCATCCCCCTCTTTCGCCAAGCTCCTGGCGACCACAGCATCAATGGTCATTTGGAATTCGGCGGACCCCTTAAATTGTTTTACGGCCGCCATACATAAGTCGGGGTACGCTACCCACTCAGATGCCAATTTGGACCTCTTCTCTGCCAAGGCCTTCTCTAACTCTGCGATTCGAAGATCTGCCTCTTCTTTGTCTTTGATCGACTGGTCACGTAGTTCCTCATTGTTGGTAAGGGCCTTTTCCCACCTCTCATTGGCGATGGTGCAGGCTTATTGAACTAGCTCTAGCTTCCTCTTCTTGCCCTCCAGCTCGAACTCTAACGATATCGTCTTGCGGCGTTCCACTTCTAGCTCTAATTTGGTCGCGAGAAGCTCGGCACCAGCACGCTCTGTTGAGTAACTCTGCACCACCGCTAATACTTCCATCTTCTTTGCTCTTTGCACACACTCCAGCCCCTTTGTGCATGTACTCCGAGCGGCCTTCTTCCAACCTGTTGTCTTAACTCTTAGTTTCTACAGCTGCGCCTTCACTCCTTCCAGCTTGGCACTTAGCGGCTCAACCTCCATCTTCACGCGCGCTACTTTATTCATCAGGACAGCCGCCAAGGTCACTGCCTCCATCTGGGCAGAGCAAAATCCTCTCAGGAGGTCGGCCTCCATTAACCGCGCCATCGGCCACACGATAGCGTCCTTCACCACTCCAACGAGGCGATCGGCTGCGACCCTAGTTTTCCCCCTTTCTTCTGCTGAGCAACCTGCCAGCGCGTACGGGTGGTACAGGGCAGTCGTCAGCGCGACACTCATCTCTGGCTTGCTGATCCTAGTTTTTTCTTCACCAGGACTGGGGGTCACTTCTGGTGCAGGTCCCGCCATCATTACCACTTAGGCACTTGGGCCCTTTTCTTCCACCCCCGTCTGGGCACTTGAACCCTTGTCCTCTTTCAGCACTTGGCACTTGGTCCCTTCTCTTCCACCCCCATTTGGGCACTTGAACCCTTGTCCTCTTTCACCACTTGGGCATTTTCCCTTTCTAGAGCCTCCTCTGTCCCGCCTTCCTTCATCTTCTTTACAATAGGGCGCCCTTACTCCCCTCTACCGCCGCCCTCTTCTTCTTTGTTTTCTTTAGCACCGCCTCCACCTCCTGTTTGCCCCTCTCCTTCAGCGGGTCTACTGGTAGCGGCAGAGGGGCAAAGTCTGTTAGGTCTTTGTCTCCTAACAGTTTGGGCCGCGGTCGGACCCACTCCCTCATCACTAGTTTAGGCACGGGCCCCAACTGTGTCTCATTATACTTATTCGCCTTGGCGAACGCCCACCGTTCCTCCGCCTCCTCCGCTTTCCTCCTTGCCTCCAACTCCTCTTACATAGGATCCTTCTCTGTCGGCTACGGCACCAAGCTCAACGCAAACAGGGTTGAAGGTCGGACCAGGTCGTCCCACTTTGCACCCTCCTTCTCCCTCCACTCCTTCACCCGTTTCACCCTTTTCTCAGCCTCCGCACCTAGCCTTGGCTCCACTGACTTTGTGGAGACTTTCCACGTTGTTCAAACCCCCCTCCCACCGTTCGCCAACACATAGAACCATCTCGGCCTCCACCCCTTTACCGAAGATGGTAAGCCTGCCACTAGACCTCGGCCCGCCAGCGCCTGTAAGGTGACCCACGTTTCTTGTTGGCCGGAGGCCTTGTAGCAAGAGAAAAATTCCTCCACTGTCATTGCCGCCCCTCCGGTCTCCTGCGGCCATGCGATCGAGCAGGCCATTAGTATTTTCCAAGCATTCGGCATCAGCTGCCCTGGCACTACCTCCAGCTTGTTGAGTACGTCCACCACTATTTGGGGGAGTGGTAGCCTTAGCCCCCCTCCCCCCCGCGCAGTGCCTCCTCATACAACATGAATTCTATCGGTCGTGCATCCGACTCCTCTCTTTAGTTGTGGGTAGCCTCAGCTCTATCTCAGCCGGAATTTGGTACTTCCTTTGTACCTCCTCCAACTTCTCCACTATAAACGTAGACTTGTTTGCCTTGGTGTGCCAGTGGACCGGCTCCACTTGGTTAATTGGCCTAGCGGCTATGATCATCGTCGCTGGATGAGCCCGCGCTCCTTGCCCAGTTCCCCTCTCCTCCCTCCTCTTTTCTCTTTACTATTCTGCCAACTCCACTGCGTTGTCTTCCCCCAATGAGTCTAGCCTCACGGCTGGCACTTCATTTTGCACCATTCTTCCTACGTGTTTGCGTATGGCTTCAGACGCTGGCACAAGAAAGTTCGCAAAGTGTTGCAGCGGCGTGTCATGCGAAACAAATGAGTTCACCTCTGGGATGTGTTGGTTGTTTGCGAAAAGGTAAATAAAGCGAATAACTCCAAATGCCCACGGTTTGCCTATATTCCGAGGATCGAGATTAAATTTCGCTAGCTTGAAAATTTTTGAAAACTTCTGCCCCCGCCTTTTCAACGCCCTATATTAGTCTATCCCTTCGCTTCCTGCTAACGCATCACCTCCCTTATTACGGGATTATGCCACGTGTATGACCACGATCCACTACTCTCTTCCCTTTTCCTGTCTATTCCACTTCACGTCACACGTGCCCCGCCACTCCTCGAGCCCTACGCACCGCCATTTCCTCTTTTCACTCAGTCACCCTTCGTGGTCAGCCCTTTCACTCGATCACCCCTCACGATCGGCCCTCTCACTCGGTCACTTCTCGCAGTCGGCATTCTCACTCCGTCACCCTTCGCGGTTGGCCCTCTCACTCGGTCACCCTTCGCAGTCGGCCTCTCACTTGGTCATCCTTCGCGGTCGGCCCTTCTCCCAGTCAGCCTTCTTACTCGGTCATCCTTCGCGGTCGGCCCACCTCCCAGTCGGCCTTCTCACTCGGTCACCCTTCGCGGTCGACCCTCCTTCCAGTCAGTCTTCTCTCACTCGACCACCCACAACCCTCGTCTTCTTCCTAATTCCCTTTGTTGGACTGAAACTGTACTTGGGAATGGAGGACTGTTGACACAGGTGGGCCCATAGGGGTTTTTGGCCCACCACTTAGAGCCCAATGCACGATTCAAATACTAAAGCCCAACATTATTGGAACCCAACGTTGCACCAAGAACCAATGACATCTAAACACTTGTCAAAAGAAGAACCAGCCACGTAAGCAAACAGAGATCCTGCAGAGTTATTGCATCACACATTAGCCATTAATGAGGTCCCTTGCAGCATTTAATGCGATAGCCCCTTCACGTCGGAACAGAACAGCCTCACCATGAACAAGGCAAGTTAGAGTATAGACTTTCGACCAACATGACAGGTCGGAGTAGACAAGGAAATGATGATCAAAGGATATAAGCAGGCTTCTAAAACAAAAAGAATGTTAAGTTCTTTATCACCACCCTATCTCTACATTCCATTAGTTTCTCTTTTAAAACTTGCTCGTCAGAGGGTTCGCTAGGGGACTCCCGTTCCCTGTTGGACTCTTGTGCAGGTTTCTCAGTGGGCCCAGCGACTAGACAACGGTGTGAGAGGCGTAGATTAGCCCGACCCGTTTCTCAGGAACAAGTAGTATCATCAAAAAGAATAATAATAAACTAATTACACAAAAAGGGAAATTCTATAGATTTATCAAGGTTATAGAGATAAAAAGGAATAAATTAAAGTAATGATATATTATTATTTTTATTTTATTTTTTTAAACGCCAAGGTAGAAATCTTGGGGTATGTTTGGTTTGTGTTTGAGAGATGTGTTTTAGAGATAAAAAGTACGAAAAGTTGTTTGGTTTGGTTTTTTTCAAAAGATGTTTTGGAAAATTATTTTGAGAGAGAGTTTTGGAAAAAGTGATTGATTTGATGTGTGTGAGAGAGAGATTTGCTTGGAAAACTTGTTTGGTTTACAAGTTTTGAGAAATTTTTTTGGGAAAATTTATTTGGTTTGATTACTTTTAAAAACTTATTTGTAGAGAAAATTTCTCAAAATTTTTTCAGAAATACAAACCAAACGAACTTTTTTGACATTGCGCAATGGAAAAGCAAAAGTTAAAAACATAGAATGGTTTAAAGAACAGCTCAAAAAAAATACAATGGATAGCTAAGATTAAACCTATTTATAATGAGTTAAAAAATTAATAAATACACAAAAATACGAAAAATGTATTGAATTTTTATATTTTTGGTATTTAGTGAATTTTTGAAAGATTTTTTTCACAAATATTATACTTTTTAAGTGTATTTATATTAGGTGTATTTAAAAATTAAAAAAAAAATCAGTGAAAACAAAAAAATATGAAACATAAAAAAAAATTAATTTTTTGAAAAGTAAATTCAAAAAACTTTGACCAAACAAGTTGATTGGTTTTTTTTAGTACTGAAAGTATTACAAGAGTACAAGAATAGAGAGTTGGGACACCCAACTGGAACAGGGGATCCAAATACCTAACTACCAAGACTCTTAAAAACTTATCCAAAATAATCTTCCACCTTGGATGATTTCCGTTTTGGGATCCACCATCACTGTTTCTTTGGTCTCGTTTTCGTTTTTGTTTTTGTTTTCATGTTTTTTTTAATCAAAAAAACACAATGCAGTGGAGTCACAGAAAAATAATTACACAGTAATAAAAGAAATACTATTATAATTATTAATATTTATAATGCTTATTGATAAGGTTCTGGTTCCCGGGTGGATGGGTCGGACCGGTCCAGGCTCTTCAGACTCCGGCTCAGGGTGATGACCCCGTCAGGCGACCTGCATGCAAGCCCAGAGGGGAACGGGGTAGTCCCCCAGTGAACCCTCCGGTGTGAGAATTAGTAGAGTAGAGTATGAGAAAAACTGTGTAGAGAGAGATTGAGAGAGAGAGATAGCTTAACCTTATTCTTGTCCTCCTATCCTTGCTTATATTCTTTAGTTATCATTTTTCCTATCTCTTGTGACGTGCTTTTCTTCGCCGAAAGCCTGTGCCGTAGCTTATCTTGTTCAGGGTGATGGAGGCTCTATTCCGGCGGGGGGTGCTGTCGTAATAAATGCTGTGATGGGATGCATTAATGGTGATGTGTTGTGATAATAACTCTGCAGATCTTTGTCTGCTGATGTGGCCCGTGTCCCACCTGCCATGTGCCCAAATGTCTAGATGGCCTCCAGCTGTCCTAGGCTTTGCCAACCGGGTTATGCCATTGGTCCCAAGCGATGGGTTTGGGGTGGTTTACTGTGGGCCGTATGCCTTGTGGGCCTATCCATGTCAGTAGTCCCCCATTTCTGAGTGCAGCTTTAGACCAACGAAGGGAATAATAAGAAGGAAGAGAAGTGTAAAACGAGTGGAGAGGCCGACTGGAAGGTGTGCCGACCGCAAGGGTGACTGGGCGGAAGGAACTGACCGTGAGGGTGGTCGGGCATGAGGGGTCGACCGTGAGGCGTGCCGACCGCTTGGGTGGCCGAGCGGGAGGGGTCGTCCGTGAGGCGTGCCGACCGCGAGGGTGGCCGAGCAGAAGGGGTCGACCGTGAGGCGTGTCGACTGCGAGGGTGGCCGAGCGGGAGGGGTCGTCCGTGAGGCGTGCCGACCGCGAGGGTGGCCGAGCAGGAGGGGTCGACCGTGAGGCGTGCCGACCACGAGGGTGGCCGAGCGGGAGGGGTCAACCGTGAGGCGTGCCGACCAGGACGGCGCGGGGCTCAAAAATGTGCTGATGTGAAAATGGAAAGGACAGGGGAAGGGGAGGGGACAGTGCATCGTGGCCACACACGTGGCGGTATCGTAGGGGGAAATGAAGCGTTGGAGCAGAAAATGAAACGATAGGTCACGGGGGGTTTTGAAAAGACGGTTTTGGCGGTTGATTTGAAAGGTTTTGAAACGGGCGAAAATTAATGTGGATCCGTGGAATACGGGTAAAACCGTAGGTTTTGGGTATAATGCGTTTCACCTACCTTTGTACAAAAACTCAAAATATCCAAGTGTCAACTCCTTCACGGCGTGCGACATATCGGTGTAGCATTCTCTCAACTTCCTTGCGTCTGCGTCAGAAGTGTTTTGTGAGCAAGCCCTAGAAATGGCACAAGAAGAAGTAGTTAATGTGAGGGTGGACCCGTTGGGGGATGATGATGGGGAGGAGTTAGCAGCGCAGTATAGGACGGAGGCGTCGGCCTTGATATTGGCCCCAAAGCCACTAAACCAGGTGGAGTCGGAGCAGTGGCACACTAAGGCGACAAATTCACACTCACGGTGGCGGATTTGGAGGCGATTAGGGAGCGGTACCAGATTCCGGCGGAGGTAGATTTACGGCTGCCAACACCAGAGGAAAGGCCGTCTATGGTGAAGCCAGGGGAGTTTTCCCTGTACGAGGAGGCGTTGAAAGGGGGGCTGAGGCTGCCATTGCCTCAAGTGGTGGTTGATGTGCTAAATCGCCTAGAGGTAGCGCCGGGGCAGTTGATGCCCAATGCGTGGAAGATTCTGATGGCCTATGCGAGTGCGTGGCCTAAGGCGAATGGAGGGGAGGCCATGACGATCGACGAGTTCTTCTCATGTTACAAAGCGTCGGGGCAGCAAGAAACTTGGGTCACCCTACAGGCGGTGATGGGCAGGGGGTTGGTGGCAGGGCTGCCTACGTCGATCAAGGGGTGGCGGCCACGGTGGTTCTTCATGTCAGTTAATGGGGGGATGGGGGTGCGCACCATCTGGAAGGTGCCAACTCGGTCGATGGAGTCTAGGCTGGGGGCGGTGGCGGAAGAGAGGGTGAAGAGAGTGAAGGAGTGGAAAGAGAGAGAGAAAGCCAGATGGGACGATCTTGTCCAGCCGTCTGCACTGTTTGAGGCGGGGCTGGGACCGCAGCCGAAAGGTGGAGAACTCGGCCGGGCAGAGTTGGAGGAGAGGAGAAGAGCACAGGAGGTAGAGGATCGAGCCATTATGGCCAAGGCTGCGAAGTTGATAGAGGCGCAGAGGGACCGACCGCCTGAACCGATCTCGCGAGAGAGGATCCGACCGCGCCCCAGGCCGTTGGGGGAAAAAGACTTAGGCAGCTTTGAGCCGCGGCCGCCGCCTGTAGACCCTGTAAAAGAAAAGGCCAGAGAGGCAGTGGCGGCTATGAAGAAAAAGAAGGAGAAGAAGAAGAGGGGAGCCCCAGAGGAGGCTGCAGAGGAGTCTGAGGCTAAGAGGGCGAAGGTGGTCCCAACGGATGCGGAGGTCCCTGCGGCAAAGGACGCCCCAGAGGTGGTGGAGATCATCCCAACGGTGGAGGTTGTGGAGATGGCTCCACCAGTACAAGTGGAGGCTGGGGTGGGTGAGGCGGCGCCGAGCGGGAGGGAACAGGTCCAGAGGAGGCCCCGACCCCCAGGAAGGAGGGGTTCGTGTGGCCACGGCGATTTATCATGCGCGCGCGGTAGCTGGAAGGTTGGAGGGAGAAGAAGGCCTAGCCAGGGCGGGAGCCGACCGCCTGGTGAAGATTGTGGATGAGGGAGCTCTGCGCGCGGCATCTGGGTATAGTGAGGCCGACCTGCTGAGGGGGTTATGCTCCGCCCAAATTGAGGTAACCACCTTGGCGGGGGCTCTTCTCAGGAAAGCTGGGGCCGCCAAGTTGAAGGCTGAGGAGGCCAGGGCCCAGTTGGCCAAATTAAGGAAGGACAGTGCCGACTGGGAGACTGCCTATGCCGATCTGCCAGCGGTCAAGTTGGAACTGGAGGACACACGCCGTAAGGTTGTGTCGCTGGAGTTCCAACTGGCTGGTGAACAGAAAAAGTTGGAAGAGTCTGAGAGGGCCTGCGCCGTGGCAGTCGAGCGGCACGAAGAGGCTATGACCAGCAATGAAGAGCTGGTCAGGCAGAAGGATGAAGCGGACTCCAGAATTGGAGACCTATTGAAGGAGTTGGGGGAGGAGCGCGCTAGAGCAGAGGAGGACAAGGGGAGGCTTCTGAGGGAATGGGAGATGGAGAAGGCGAAGGTGACGGCGGAGCTGGAGAGTCTGAGGAAGGGGATGGAAGAGGAGAGGGCGACGGCGGCTGCTGAAAGGGTGGCCCTGCAAAGGGAGCTGGACGAGGAGAGGGCGAAGGCGGCGTCTGAAAAGGCGGCCTACCCTGATCTATGCGTCGCAGCAGTGGAGCAATATAAAGGGTCCCCCGAATTCCAGATGGTGGTGGATGCTGCCGTCGCCAGGAGTCTGGCTGGTCAAGAGCCTGGGGGGGTGGGCCCATCAAGGAAGACTGCTAGAGGTAGGACGGAATCAGAGGTGATTGAAAGCTTCCAGCAGTCCGACTTCTATAAGCACGAAATGGCCGAGTTCTGGGACAGCGGTTGGAAAATGTTCAAGCGTAGAGCTGAGGAGCTGTTCCCAAACTTGGACCTGAGTAGTGTGACAATAGGCGAGGATGATGTGGCCCAGACCCCCCTGGACGAAGGCGTTGAAGAAGAGGATCTAGCATCCAGCGAGGAAGAGTAGCCAAGGAGAAGAAGAGCTGGGCGTGCTCTGTGGTTTTTTTTTTTTTTTTGTATACATTGTAAATCTATGAGTGAATGAATAAATGAATGAAGAGTTTGGTTATGATGAATTTGTGTACAAATGTTATTTTGTGTATGTTGGCAGCTGACTGTGTGGGCCTGTACTGGCCAAAATGAATGAAGTCTTGTTATAACAGTTGGGATAAAAATTGTGCAGTAAAAATTTTGTGCAGTAAGAGTCCACAAATGAGGATAAAGGGTAGGTTGCAAATTGTAACTAGACAGTTAAGTGTAAATTTGAAAGTAAGTGTGAAAATGTAACTAAGTGTTATGAGGAGGTTTCAAAATGTAAGAATGAGAGTAAGTGTAAACATGAAAGTGAGAGTAAGTGTTATGAGGAAGTTTCAAAATGTGACCAAGTGTGGAAAATGTAGTCTTGTTTGGCTTTGGAGTGCTCGGTCTGGCTGAGGCTTTGAAGTGCTCAGTCTGGCTGAGGCTTTGAAGTGCTCGGTCTGGCCGAGGCTTTGAGTGCTCAGTCTGGCTGAGGCTTTGAAGTGCTCGGTCTGGCCGAGGCTTTGAGTGCTCGGTCTGGCCGAGGCTTTGAAGTGCTCGGTCTGGCCGAGGCTTTGAGTGCTCAGTCTGGCTGAGGCTTTGAAGTGCTCGGTCTGGCCGAGGCTTTGAAGTGCTCAGTCTGGCTGAGGCTTTGAAGTGCTCGGTCTGGCCGAGGCTTTGAGTGCTCAGTCTGGCTGAGGCTTTGAAGTGCTCGGTCTGGCCGAGGCTTTGAAGTGCTCAGTCTGGCTGAGGCTTTGAAGCTTTGAATTGCTGTCGGTGACAATGTTATGGGATCGTCATACAAACATTTGAATTATGAAAGCGTAGATCTGCAATCGGAATTTGCGTTATATATATTAAAAAAAAGGGGATACAACAATATTGGTAATACAAAAGTATGAACTTATTGATAGTAACGCTTCAAATGTTCTGCATTCCAGGGATGGGGCAGGTCTCGGCCTTCCATGTCTTGGAGTCGGTAAGTGCCTGGTCGTGGTCGGGCTTTGACAACGTAGGGACCCTCCCATTTGGCTGCCAGTTTGCCCTCGGCTGGATTCTTTGTGGCGAGAGTCACTTCTCGTAAGACAAGATCCCCCACAGAGAACTCTCGAGGTCGGACTCGGCGGTTGTAGTGTGTTCTCATTTTCTGCTGGTAAGAAGCCAATCTGACAGCAGCGGTTTCTCTGAGCTCTTCGACTAGATCGAGGTCTGTTCGATGGAGCTCTTCGGCTGAGGCCAGATCCGGATGTAAAACCCTAGGAGTGGGCAGGCCGACCTCTACCGGGATAACCGCCTCAGCGCCATATGTTAAGCGAAAAGGGGTTTCGCCGGTGGGAGTGCGAGCAGTGGTTCGATAAGCCCAGAGTACATTTGGCAGTTCCTCAGCCCAAAGGCCTTTAGCAGCTTTTAGCTTGGTTTTGATGATTTTTAGAAGGGAACGGTTGGTGACCTCAACTTGGCCGTTTTCCTGGGGGTGACCGGGGGAGGAGAAGCACGGTTGGATCTGGAGATCTGCACAAAATTTTCTGTACTTCGCGTTATCGAATTGTTTGCCATTGTCAGAGATGATGGCTTGAGGGATGCCAAATCGGCAAATGATCGATTGCCAGATAAACCTGGTAGTGTTCCGCTTGGTGATTGTGGCAAGGGGTTCAGCCTCGACCCACTTGGTGAAGTAATCAATGGCAACGATCGCGAATTTGGTCTGACCTTGACCGGTGGGAAGCGGACCGACCAGGTCAATCCCCCATTTGGCAAACGGATAAGGACTGCAGAGTGTGATTAACTCTGTAGGAGGAGCATGAGGGATGTTGGCGAAGCGTTGACATTTGTCGCATTTGAGCACGAAGTCAGTCGTATCCTGACTGAGTGTTGGCCAAAAATACCCAGTACGGAGTACCTTCTGGGTAAGGGACCTGCCTCCTGAGTGATTGCCACAAATCCCCTCATGGATCTCCTGCATTACGTAAGTTGCTTGCGCTGGATTGAGGCACCGTAGGTATGGCCGAGAGAAGTCGCGTTTGTACAATATATCGTCGACAATGACGTAATTGGACGCTCGGGATCGGACTTTGGAAGCCTGCTGCTGATCATCTGGGAGTGCTCCTGTGGTCAAGAATAGGAGGATGTCGGATGCCCATGGGATAGGTTCATTGTGAATGTATTGTATAGCTTGTAGATTGGGTGAAACGGCCGGGTGGTGTAGATATTCTACGCGGACATCATGGCTGAGAGTAGGATGGTCAGCGGAAGCCAACTGAGCCATCTCGTCTGCTTTGGAGTTTTCTGCCCGAGGAATATGCCTGATGTGGAAGGTATTGAAGAGGCGAGCAAGGGGGAGTGCCAGGTCTCTGTAAGCTCGCATCGTATCGTCCTTGGCGTCAAAGTCCCCCGTCATTTGACCGACGACGAGTTGGGAGTCGCTGAAAACTCGGAGGTGGCCGACCCCTATGTCCTTGGCGAGGTGGAGTCCTGCTATTAATGCCTCGTACTCGGCTTCATTGTTGCTTGCTTCAAACAGGAAACGGAGGGCACATTTGAAGTGGCCGCCCTCAGGAGAGGTGAGGATGAGGCCGGCACCGCTTCCTTCTCTTCGGGACGACCCATCAACATTGAGAGTCCAAGAATGAGGATCTTCTGGCTCTGTTGGAGTTGGTAAGGGCGGGGGTGTGGTGGTCGGGGTCGGCTTAGTGAACTCCATGATGAAATCAGCTATAGCTTGCCCTTTGATTGCTGTCCGAGGGCGATAAGAGATGTCAAACTGGCTGAGTTCTACTGACCACTGCATCAGTCTACCTGAGAGTTCTGGTTGCTGCATGACCTTCTTCAGGGGCTGGTCGGTGAGGACCACTATGGAGTGGGCTTGGAAGTATGGGCGGAGTCGTCTAGAGGCAATGACCAAGGCCAGAGATAGTTTTTCCAGCAAGGGGTAGTTCTGCTCCGCGCCCCTGAGAGCTCGGCTAATGTAATAGACCGGTCGTTGGACTAAGCCATCTTCTCGGAGGAGAGCTGCACTGACTGCGGTTCCTGATACTGCTAGGTAAAGAAAGAGGGGCTCGCCCGTGATTGCTTGGGAGAGAAGGGGGGGTTGGCCATGCATTGTTTTAACTGTTGGAAGGCCTCTTCGGATTCAGCTGTCCATTCAAACGTCTGCCGAAGAACTTTGAAGAAGGGCAAGCACTTATCTGTCGCGCGGGAGATGAAGCGGTTAAGGGCCGCCACTCGGCCGGTGAGCCTCTGAACTTCTTTGACCGTCCGAGGCGACTGCATCTCAACCAAGGCTTTGATCTTCTCAGGGTTAGCTTCGATGCCGCGTTGGCTGACCATAAAGCCCAAAAATTTGCCAGATCCTACGCCGAAGGCGTACTTCTCTGGGTTGAGCTTCATCTGGTACTTGCGCAAGGTGGCGAAGGTTTCTCGTAAATCAGTAAGGTGATCGGAGGAGTATTTGCTTTTGACTAGCATGTCGTCGACGTAGACTTCCATATTCCGGCCTATTTGGTGATGGAAAACGGTGTTAACCAGCCGCTGATAAGTGGCCCCAGCATTCTTCAATCCGAACGGCATTACACGGTAGTGGTAGGTACCTCGGTCGGTAATAAATGATGTGTCCTCCTGGTCAGATGTGTGCATTAGGATTTGGTTGTACCCAGAGAAGGTATCCATGAAGCTGAGCATTTGATGACCGGCGGTGGCGTCGACCAGCAGATCTATGCGAGGAAGGGGGTAGCTGTCTTTGGGACAAGCTCGGTTCAAGTCAGAGTAGTCAACACAGAGCCGCCATTTGCCATTGTGTTTTCGGACGAGGACCACATTGGACAACCACCTAGGATAGTCCACATTTTTGATGAATTGGGCTTCGAGGAGTTTGTTACCTTCGGCGGCTATAAGGGTGTTGCGCTCCGGATGGAAAATGCGTTGCTTCTGACGGTGGGGTCGAAAATGGGGTTCGATGCTGAGGCGATGGGTTATGAAGGAGGGGTCGATGCCTGGCATGTCAGAATGAGTCCAGGCGAATACATCTCTGTGCTCGGTTAAGAGAGCAGTAAGGTCGGCCTTGGCTTGAGCGGGTAATTGACTGCCGATCTTGGCGGTTCTGATTGGGTTGGTGGGATCGATGTTGACTTCAACAAGTTCCTCTGCAGGTTCACCTCTGACCAGCTCGTCCTCGTCTCGGACGTCAAGCCCTTCGATGATCATGGCCTCTTTTAGCTTGACTTCTTTGAGCGAGGCGACATAACACTCCCTGGCTACGGTTTGTTCGCCTTTAACAGTTCCGATGCCGAGATCGGTGGAAAATTTCATGGCCAGATGATATGTGGAAGTGATGGCTTGGAAGGCGTTTAGGGCTGTGCGGCCAAGGATAATGTTGTAAGCGGAGGGGCAGTCGACCACAAGGAAGGTGAGCAGCTTAGTGGTCTGCCGTAGGTGCTCGCCGATGGTGATAGGCAGATCGATGGAGCCGATGGAGGTCACTCGGTCGCCGATGAAGCCGACCAGAGGGGTTTGGAGAGGGGACAAGCTCTCTTCCCCAATCTTGAGTTGGCGGAAGCAATTGAGGAAGATGATGTCTGAGGAGCTGCCGTTGTCTATGAGGACTCGTCTGACTTTGTAGTTGGAGAGGATGGCGGAAATGACAAGGGGGTCATCATGTGGGTAACGGACTCCTGCACAGTCGGTATCGGTGAAGGTGATGGGTTCGATCCATTGTTTTGACTGTTTGGGAGGTCGGTCCACCGTCGCCACTGCTTTGTCTGAGCCTTGCCTGATTTTTCTGAGTTCTGCCTTCTGAGCCGAGCGGGATGGCCCCCCGCAAGCAAGGCCCCCCGAAATGACTCTGATTTCTCCGACTGGTGGAGGGGGATTGCCCGGAGGCCGAGGCTGTGGTGGGGGGCGATCGTGGCCTTCGTTTGGTGGGGCTTGATTGCGGGGTGGTGTGCGTCGGCGATTGTTCCTGGGATGGTCAGTTCTTTGTCTCTGTGGGGGACGGGGGTCTGTGAATCGGCTGAGGCGGCCCTGGCGAATGAAGGTCTCGATCTGGTCTTTGAGGTTAATGCACTCGTCGGTGGTATGGCCATGGTCTTGGTGGAAGCGGCAGTATTTGGACTGATCTTTCCGGGTGGAAGGGTTTCGGGACGGTAGGGGCCATTTGAGGGGGTAGTCCCGCTGGATCTGATTGAGGACGTGCTCCATGGGGGAGTTGAGAGGGGTGTACCCCTCGGAGTCGACCGGTCAGTTCGGGGGGGGCGGTCATTATAGTGGGATGTTTGGCTATTATACTGGGCGGTTCTGGGCTCGGAGTCTTTCCTCTTTTCTCTGGGAGTCGGATTTTTAGGAGTCGGCTCTTGCCGAGCGGCCAGGGAATCTTCAGCATTCATGTATTTCTGGGCTTTGGACAGTAGAGCTGCCATGGTGGTTGAAGGGTTTTTGGAGAGGGAGAAAAGGAAATCAGACGACCGCAGGCCGGCCATAAAGGCGGTGAGGATGACCTTGTCGTCATTCTCCGCTACTTGAAGGGCTTCGGTGTTGAAGCGGGTGACAAAGCTGCGGAGCGACTCCCCCTCGGTCTGACAAATGTTAAGGAGCTGGGTGGCTGGGCGCCTCTGACGCTGGGCTCCAATAAAATGGCTCAGAAAGGAGTCACTGAGGTGTTGAAAGGTGGAGACGGAGCCCGCCGGTAGCTGGCTAAACCACAGCCGAGCTGATCCCTTTAGTGTCACTGGAAAAGCTCGGCACATGATCTCGTCAGGGAAGGCATGGAGGACCATGAGGGTGTGGTAGGTTTCCAGATGGTCGACTGGGTCCGTCGTGCCATCGAAGGAGTCAATGGTAGGCATCTTGAACTTGGCAGGCAATGGTTTGTCGCGGATGGAGGCAACAAAAGGTGAGTTGGTGGTGGCTGAGGGCTTGTGCTGAATGTTCTGCATGACCCCTTGTAGTTGGAGTTTCATAGCTCGGATTTCAGCGTCCCAGAGGGGAGTGTTGTCGCCATGGTCGGCCAATGGAGGCTGGACACTGCTAGCTTCCCCCTCAGGGGTCAGTGCTGCGACTGGCGGGCGTGGAGGTGGAGGTGGTAGGTTTTCATGTTGGGGAGGAAGGAACTGCGAACCTTCTGGGTTAGGCGGAGGGGGCTGTGGAGCAGTATGGCCTGGGGTTGTCCCTTGGTTTGGTGGAATGTTTGGAGGTGGAACGGGGGGGTTTCTTTGGAGTAACGCATTGATCAGGGCCTGGTTTTGCTCGGCCATGCGGTTAATGCTGTTGGTGAGCTCGATGATGTACTGTGGTGGGTTGGTTGGGTGGGAGGGATCTGTTTGGTGATCGGCGGCGTTGTGGTGAGAAGCCATGGACCTAGTCGTGACCATACACCTAGACAGGCAAAAGGGAAAGGTGATGGTGAGAAGGGAGGGCTCCGGCGGTAGTGAACACAACTAGCGCGCGAATAAACCAGTAAATTCCCACAGACGGCGCCAACTGATAAGGTTCTGGTTCCCGGGTGGATGGGTCGGACCGGTCCAGGCTCTTCAGACTCCGGCTCAGGGTGATGACCCCGTCAGGCGACCTGCATGCAAGCCCAGAGGGGAACGGGGTAGTCCCCCAGTGAACCCTCCGGTGTGAGAATTAGTAGAGTAGAGTATGAGAAAAACTGTGTAGAGAGAGATTGAGAGAGAGAGATAGCTTAACCTTATTCCTGTCCTCCTATCCTTGCTTATATTCTTTAGTTATCATTTTTCCTGTCTCTTGTGACGTGCTTTTCTTCGCCGAAAGCCTATGCCGTAGCTTACCTTGTTCAGGGTGATGGAGGCTTTGTTCCGGCGGGGGGTGCTGTCATAATAAATGCTGTGATGGGATGCATTAATGGTGATGTGTTGTGATAATAACTCTGCAGATCTTTGTCTGCTGATGTGGCCCGTGTCCCACCTACCATGTGCCCAAATGCCATTGGCCCTTCATGTTTAGATGGCCTCCAGCTGTCCTGGGCTTTGCCAACCGGGTTATGCCATTGGTCCCAAGCGATGGGTTTGGGGTGGTTTACTGTGGGCCGTATGCCTTGTGGGCCTATCCATGTCACTTATAATTTTTTGGTAATTAATTTTTCTAATTCCCACTTCATAGTTATTTGCCCATCGAATAATCTCTTACCAGTGTATAACCACCAATTGTCATCTATCGACTGTCTCACCAATTCTTCATTTTTTTTTTTTTTTTTTTATAGTTTTTGTCTAATCTCTATTTTTCTTTTGTGCATATGCCTATGATATTATTTCATTCTCATCTTTTATAAAGACATGTAATTACATTTTAAATTATAATAATCATCTTACATTCAAAAATTAAGACAGAAACAAAATAAATTAATAATAACAAAACAACAAACGAAATGGCATTTGATAGGATTGCGTAGAGAAAAATGATTCATATAGCCGATCCCATTTGATGGAACTTAAGGCTTAATTTAGTTTGGTTTGGTTTAATAACAAAACAACAAAAAAATAATAATTTATCAACTCGAGCATAGCTATATTATATAATTTTGGAATTAAGATAGATTTTTACAATATTGTTCTGCTGAATGAAAATCCTGACTCTGCCACCAGAAGTTACTGCTTGAGATTGTTGTTGCCATTGTTGTTGAAGTACAAGTAGTTTTTTTTAGAAGAAAAGGCAGTAGTTGAAGGAGCTGCTGAAAAGCCAGTGTAGTTATTCTTCTTCTTCTCCAAACATATGTTGGCAATCTTACTGAATTGCTCACGTTTCTGGTTGAATGGTTGGGCGGCATATTCTTCTAAGGGCATCCACTGAAAATTCATTGAGGAAAAATCAAGAATATCAAACAATGAGCTACCTCATTAGAGTTGTTCAACAACTATTAGAGATCTCTAGTTGTTTGGCTTATATACACCTAATCTAATTTAGGGGGATCTCGGATTGGGTTGAGTCAGGTGGTATCTAATTCATCATTTGTTTAAAAGTAGACAAATTAGAAAAAGTCAATCCGCATTCGTTCACCAGTTTGGCAAATGCAGATTGAGCGGGCCGTGCAGATTAGCGGATGGATGTGATCAGTTTGGCAATTTAGACTTTACAAATTTTGGGTATTTTTTTTAATGATAATTCATATTTTTTCAATCTCCAATAACTAGTAGCCTGAAAAAATATGTATTATTTGTCTATATTAGGTGATGGCACCATGTATTCATATTTTTAAGGTATTGTTTTTCATTTTTATAAAAATATATATTTTATTATTTCTATTCTATGTTGTTACTTGTTAATAGTTTTTTTTTTTTTTTTTTTGACTTCATTTACGAGTGGATCGGGTTCATGAGTATGGTTGATCCGTCATCCGAACTATATCCATGAATTTTGAAAGATTTCATCTGTATCCATCTGCCAAAAGACATACATCCGCCCAAAATCAATCGGGTTGGATCGGTTCGGCCGGGACGGGCTGGTTGGGGGGATCCATGATCTCCACTGATCTAAATATACTTAAAAAGTAAAATATTTGTGAATTAATCTGAAAAAAATTAACTAAATCAAAAAACAAGAAGAGTGCTATTTTTGTCTTCAATAATTTATTTTCTTTTTTTCTAGATTTCTATACAAATATATTTTAGTTTTTAGATGCAATGATGCATCTAAAAAAATAACTGAAATGAAAAAGTTTTAAAGACAAAAAATTCAACAATAGATTTTGAGTTTGAAAACCAAATTCACATCTCTGATACGTTGAGTTGACGCACCATATCAGGATTAAGGTTTCAAAAAGCAGTATTGGACATGAATTGGTGTCACTAGCAGTGTAACGGTAACTGAAATCAGGTAGCTGTGAATTTTGTTAAATTTATAAACTGAAAAAAAAAAAAAAAAAAAAGGCCACTTTGGAGTAGCCATATTGTTTGTGAACCAGGTTGTGAGTCAATTATGAACTAATTAGTATATTATGAATTGGCCGATACACATGTAATTTTTATTTTCATCGGTATACCAATATGTATTGGGCAGAAGAATATTGCATCGGCTGATATTTAAAACTATGATTGAAATGGAAGATATATGGAAATAAGCAATTGAAAATCAACCAATCTTATCGATGGCAAGGAAATTACTTTTGCTTCTTCAATCTCTGTGTCCTGTTTCTGAATGTCAAAAGACAGAGGCCTTAGCATGCAAAGAAAGAACAAATCTGACTTTCCAAAGAATGATTTGTGGCTTTGCCTGCAATTAATCAAGTGAGAAAGTTTGAGAAAATTCAAGAATTTTTAATAAGAATATAAGAAATGAATATTTCTAGGGCTCATTTCTTACCTGAATGCAAGAATTTCCAAGAATTCTGTCTCAATCTGAAGCAAAAATCAACCAATCTTAGATTTACTGTGGATTTTCAAATCTTGAAAAAGCATGTTTTATATCCTAATTATTTATGAAAAAAAAATATGCAAGTTATCGTGTAGAGCATTGCCAATTTGAATTAGTGCTTGACACATTAGCTAATTTGAACGCGATAATCGTTTTGAAAGTATATCTTATTGATATTCACAAGTTGATGGTGGACTATAAACTATAAACGTGTCGAGCACTAGCCAATCTGAACCAATGCTTGACATGTCAACCACCGTATTGTCAATTTGAAAGTATATCTTCTTATATCCTATTTATATAGAAAAAAACGATATACAAGTCGATAGTCAACTATAAACATACTAACATGTTGAGCACTGACCAATCTAATTCAGTGCTTGACACATCAATCAATTGGAACCCGAATGTCGCTTCAAAAGTCAACTATAAACCTATTAACATATCTAGTATAGACCAATCTGAATCAGTGCTCGACACATCAATTAGTTTGCACCAGATTATCGTGTTGAATAGCACTCTATTTTTATAAATTTAAAACTTGATGCTAATCAATCACTTACTCCTGCCTCTTCTTTCACTTCTCTCAGTGCAGCCATGCATATATCCTCACCCTGTGAAAAAATAAATAAATAAATAAAACACTCAATTCATGGTGGAAATGATACAAACAATTTTTAATTTTTTTTCAAATAATGCAATCAACGAAATTCTCACCTGGTCGACGACTCCAGTAGGAAACTTCCACACACCAGTGCCTTTGAATTTTCCATTTTTTTCCTGGACTACCAGAACCTAACAAAACAAAAAAGGATGCAAATTCATAAGACAAAACTACCAAACCAATGCATCTAAGTCACTTAATTTGAAAAATATGTGTAAATAAGGAAAATGAAGTCTACCAAACAGGCAGGACGGATCCACGATTATATCTTTGGGGGCTACTCTATAGTTTAAAAAATTGGGAGCTACTCTATATAATTTTGAAGTTATCTATAAAAAATTTAGGGGTGCGAACTCCTATAATTTTAAATTATTTTAAAAATTTTAATATAATATATGATATTTTTCAAATTTTTGGAAGTGCGGCCCCCCTTAGCCCCCCTAGATCCATCATTGCAAACAGGGCACACAGTTTTAACACCAGGAAATAATTTTGTTTAACATGTACTTAAAAAATGAATTTACAAAGTTTGAGAAAGTAGGCTACCTTGTTTGGTTCTGGTTGAAATAACTACTTTTTTTGGCTATTTCATCCAAAAAACAGAACATTTTAGATGTACAAAAAAAAAACAGAGGATTTCATACATACAAAGAACAGAGCATTTCACATCTACAATAGAACAGAGGATTTCACATATACAAAGAACAGAGGATTTGTGCAAGCAATAACTTGATTGATGTTTTTGTGATATAACTATGAAAATGCATGAGAGGTGAATTGGAAGAAATACCTCCCCCATATCATTCATGACGAAAGCGCCAATACCAATGCGATGCGAAGCATTTGCTGGAAGTGTATCCTCTGTTTTGGAAATCCATTTCACTAGCATCAAATATGATGGTTCTGCATGATGATACCTAAATCCTTCCTGCCAACCAAAAAAAAAAAAATCATTAAAAAAAAGATTTAAATGGTTCTAATTCCATATTTATAACTAGTCATGGAAACTTAGTTGAAAATTTTGCATTTAGTTGTACCAGACACAGTTGTCATTTGATGGAAATTATAGACTATTCCTGGTGTACCAAGTATCCATACTTCTAACCAATCATCATTTAGTTTGTCCTCTCATATTCCTCAATCACACAGCACAATACCTCACATATCCACCTTCTCCACCAATCATAATACTATAGAATACATATTCCAGAATTACTGAATAATTGCCCGTCATTTGCACTCTACTGGATTAGCTGATAATTATTTTGTTTCTAATTTATTTGATATTCTCCTAACTTTTATTTATTATTTAAAAAATTAAAAAAAAAATTTATGGTGCAAAGTTCTTTTTACTTACCTGGACTGTAGCCTCAACAAGATTTACAAGCTCAATAGGCAATTTAATCCAAACACCCTTCTTTCCCTGCAAAATACACATAAAAACAGAATTTTGATATAATTTCTTTCTTAAATTTCCTTTTCTTTGATGTTACAGCAGCATAGCAGCACAATGAACTTGTTGAGAATCATCTACTATTCTTGTTCCATATAAAATATTTGCATACCGTTAAAAAAAAATAAAAAGTGATTTCTATGAAGGAAAAACATTGACATAGCAATAAACAATATTAGTAATCTATGCAGTACTGACTTCCAAATGGTGTTGTTCTTAAAAAAAAAAAAAGTGAATAAAATAAAAACTACATGTTTTTCACAAATTCCTTTGGCTGCCCAAGAGTGCTCAATCGCATGTGGAGTCAGGGTGTGAGGTACCAACTCATCGGGATGCAAGTTCTACACCAAGGCCCCGTTTGTTTTGGGTTATAGCAAGGGGATTAGGATTACTAGTACCTTGGGATTAGTATATGGGGTGTTTGTTTTGAGAGATAGCCTTGGGACTATTAATACCTTGGGACTAACTAATACCTTGGTATTACTAATACCTTGTTTGTTTTGAGAGATAGGGAGGGTATTACTAATACCTTGGTATTACTAATACCCTTGGGGAGGGGATTCATAGTGAGGAGGTAGAGATGGTATTAGAAAAATAGTGAGGGGATTAGAAATTTTTTTATTTTTTTTATTTTTTATATATTGGAAATTTTTTTTAAAATATAATTTTTAATTTTTTATATTTTTTTATTTGTTTTATTATTTTATATAAAAATAATTTAACAATTCCTCACTACTAATCCCCTCACTATCAATCCCCTCACTACTAATCCCCTCACTATCAATCCCCTCACTAACAATCCCCTCATTATTAATCCCCTCACTATCAATCCCCTTCATTCTATCTCTGAAAACAAACGACCCTCACTAACAATCCCCTCACTATTAATCCCCTCACTATCAATCCCCTCCATTCCATCTCTGGAAACAAACGGGGCCCAAGCACCTTGCAATGCAAGCAGAGTAGACCCCCATCACATCTCCTGGGTTGGTCCTTGGGCATAATTTACGAAACATGCAGTACCACTCGTGGAACTGGCTTCTCGGGAAGATGACAAGTACCCAATCCGTGACACAAGGATAGATCTAGGACTCTGGGGGGCCAAAGCATATGATTTCTAATCGAAAATTTTGTTGAAAATTTTAAAATACAATACCAATTTCAGGAAATAATATTATTATTATTATTAACTAAACATCATGTATAAAAATATGATCATACAGATACAATTGAGTATATTTTATTGGTTGCGGTAAATTAAAAAAAAATAATTAACTGTTGCAATAGATTAAAAAATATATAAATGCTACAACACACGAAGAACAAAGAACGAGTGGCAGAAAACAAAGACAATAAAAATTCAAATCTTTAGACTATCTCTTATGCAAAAATTTGAAAAATATTTGTATTCCCTTCAAATAAAGATCTTTTGTTGGAGAGTTGTTTTAAGGCAAATTGCTACTAGAGATGTTCTTAATAGGAATATTTTGATTATCAATGAAAGTGTCTTTTTGTTCGATTAATGAGATGTTCGTTTAAAAAAATTATAGTATTTTTAAATGGATTTAACAAAAGATCAGCGAAATTGATGAGCTAATCAAAGTGAAAATGACTCTTTCGATAAAATCTTTGAATTTAATTTTAAATACAATAATAGAAGATTCACAGGATAATATATATTATGGTTTAATACACTTTCAGCCCCTAAACTATCGTCAAATTGTCTACTTAGTCCTTGAACTATCGATTGAGTCAACGTCCCTAAACTATCAATTAATAATCCCTAAAATATTTAATTTAAACCTATTTAGCCCTTGAAATGATTACAAAAATAAAATATATGCTCATAAGTATTATAAATTAGTAAAAAAGTCCTATCAAATTAAGATTTTATTCCAGAAAAATTTTAAGTTTTCTATTTTGTCTTTAAAAAGTGTTTTATTTCACTATATGTTTAAATTATTATCAGAGTCTAGTTTCTCAGTTTTACTAATAAAATTGTACGAGTATTTGACATACTAAAGAAGTAAAATTAGATAATTTAAATAATAACACTTCGTTACAAATTATAATAGAATAAAATAATACATTAATTAAGCTATGAACAAATTTATCGAAAAACTTAAAAACAATCAATTAAAAATTATAAACGAAATCATGTATATAATACTTGATAAAGGCAAACAAATAGCCATTATACAAGATAAGTAAGAAAATACTATAGATAATTTCTTTTACCCTTATAAAGAAAATTCACTAGAAGAACTTATGCCAATTTTTTAAACGGTATAAAAATTTAAGGTTTTTGAAATAAAATTTTAACTAGATAGCGTATTTTACTAATTTGTAATATTCATAGGTTTATATTTTATTTTTGTAATCCTTTTAGGAACTAAATAGATTTAAATTAAATATTTTAAAGACATAATAGATTCAATTGATAGTTTAAGGACTAAAGATACTTTAATTTATATACATTAGGGACTAAATAGATTGAATCAATGGTTTAAGAATTAAGTAGTCCATTTAGCGATAATTTAGAGGTAAAAAATGTAATAAACCTTATTATATAATATACGATAACCCACATATTAAACAAAAAGGGTTTATCTCAAGATAAAAATAAAGGGTAAATTACACTTACACCCTTGAGATTTGAGTTTGATACATATTATCCCTTGACGTTTGAAAAATTACACTAACTCTTCTGTCATTGTAATTATTTAGACGGAATGAAAACATTGAACTCATGTACTCCCTCTTTTCATGCTTTACTTTACTTCTTCTGTTTTTTTTTCCCATTTTCCTTTGCTTTACTTTTTTTTCAATGTAATTTTCTCTATTTTCTACTAAGAGTTGTTGCCTTTTATATAAGTAGGGGGTTATGAAATGAGACTATTAACCATAAGGGTGAAAACGTAATTTCCAGAACGTCAAAGGGTGAAATGTAATTGGACCAAACTTCAGGGTCAGTGTAATTTATCCAAAAATAAATAAGAAAGGTGAGGCGAATATTTGATAAAGCTGAATGAGAAAATTATTTTTAAATTTTTTTTCAATATTGCCTCCGTTTGGGAAGTGGGTTGGCTTTTTGGTTTTTTTGACTTTTTTGGCTATTTTAACCTGGGCTAAAAAGTTTGGTTTGGGAAGGACTTTTTGGCTTTTTGACTTTTTTTGTGAGAGAAGAATGTAATGATTATGGGTTGGATATGATGTTTTGTTTTTTGTGGCTAAAATAGCATATTTTGTCTTTTGTGACTAAAATAACCAAAAAAACCCCGTTTAGCTCTTGCCAAACGGAGCCATTAATTTGTAAGTTTTATAATTTTGGATCTCTTACCAATTACGATTTTTTTAAAAAAAATTTGGGGCTACAGTCTCCCCCAAGATCTATCCTTGTATGAAAGTGATATACAGATGAGACATCAGAGAAGCAAATCTAGGAGAAAGACTTAGCCCACGAGGTCACTCAAGACCTAAGTCTCATACCATGATAGATTTATTGGAGACATCCACCCTAAGCTTCAGTGGTTTATGGAGCGGATTTGATACAAGTCTCTAACAATATCACTCGAAGGAGAGAGAGAGAGAGAGAGCATACTTGCAGCCTCCATTGGGATATTGAAGCTCTAAGCAAATAAGCAAAGGACTCAGGATCCATAGGATCTTTCATGTCCACCACGACTCCTCCATAGGCATCTTCAGAGGCATCAAGTAGTTTAATCTGCTCAACTCTTGTAGTTTCATCAGATACCACTAATTGCTTATTGTTCTTCCCAACCCGTAATGAACTACCATTATTACTACCACTTGTAACTGATGACATGAATCTGATTGGGAATGGAATCACTGTTTCAACCTTAAGATCTGTAAAAACAAGAAGATCATAAAATGTTATCACACCACAAAGTAATGAAATTGGAGATTTTGTATCTCTGTATAATTTACTTTCGATTATAAAATATGTATAATCAGTAATGCGCAATTAATGCAGTGTTATTTATACTTGATGGGATCCACACTATTAGGTGAAGAATATCAAAAATGTTGGAGGTTTCAAAAATTCTATCAAAAGTTTTATCAAATGTCTTACATGGGTGTGGGACCCACATTGTATAGGTCCTACACCCATGTGAGACATTTGGTAAAATTTTTAGTAGAATATTTGGGATCTCTAGCATTACTCGAAGAATAATGTTCCATAAAGAAGAAAAATGTTAATTAATAATTTCATTATTTCTAGACACAACTGAGAAATCTGATTGAGTAATGCTAGAGATCTCAAATATTCTATCAAAAATTTTACCAAATGTCTCACAGTCGAATGTCTCACACGACTGTGAGACTCACACAATATGGGTCTCATATGGGTCCCCACCCATGTGAGACATTTAATAAAACTTTTAGTAGAATTTTTGGAGCCTCTAACATTTTTGAATCTGATTATGTATAGTATTGCTTCTATTTGAATGAAACCAAATCTTTTCGTTCTTTCCAAAACATTCATTGGATCTTACAAGAATTTTAAAATATGCGAATCTCAATATATTATTCAATGACTATAAGGATTTTGGAAAAAGAAAACGGATAATCTTGTACCCAAAATGAATGCATGCTTAGTTTGTTTTAGAAAAAAACCTTTTTTTTAAAAAATGTTTTTCGTTTTTTCTGGCACAACTAAATATAAAAATGTTTTATATAAAAAAATATTTTCTACAGCAAATGGTTTTTTTTTTTTTTTTTTTAGATCAAGCAAACGGTTTGTTGATATTCTATGGATTTTTGTTTTTGACAAAAAAAAATTAATAAATTGAATTTGTAATGTTGGTGTTGTTCATGTGAAATATACATACAAACACATTATGCAAATTATATTTATTTTATATTTGATTTTGACAAGTAAGCCAACCTACCCTATAACTTTTTTATTATTTTTAATGAATTTTTTTTTCAATTTTTTTACTTTTTATTTTTACTATACTGGTGATTCACAAACGAAGATGAAATTCATCAATAATGAGTCAATGACTCAAATACAAAAGATTTTGCCTCAGTAAAATAACAAATCAACCTACTTTCTCAAGGACAAAGAAAGGAATAATAATAAACTAATTAAACAAAAAGGGAAATTCTACAGATTTATCAAGGTTAAAAAGACAAGAAAGGAACAAATTAAAGTAATGATATATTGTTTTTATTTTATTTTTTTAAAAGCTAGATAGAAATCTTGGTTTTTGACATTGAGCAATGGAAAAGCAAAAGTTAAAAATATAGAATGGTTCACAAAAAATACAATGGATAGCTAAGATTAAAACCTACTTGTAATGAATTAATCTCAACATGTTAATGAACTTTCTGTAATTTATTTTGTGTTTTCTATTCTGTGTTCTTAGCACAATATATATTAGTTTCTCACTTCTTTTTTTTCTCTTCTTTTTTGTGGTTATCTTTTAGTATTTACATATGGAATGTGAAAAGTTAGAAGAAAAAAAAAAATTGAATTTCACAATTCTTATTATTTCAAACCAAATAACTCTTCAAACTTGCTTATTATCTAAAAAATAATACCACTAGAACACTATAGAAGAATATGATTTTTCATAAAAATAATGCATATTATATATAAAGTCGGCACCAACAACATATTGTATATAAAACTAGTTGGACAATCAAAAGTGACATGGATTGCATTATTAATATATATATATATATATATATATATAATAAAGAAAATAAAACAAAGAAAATAAGATCTGGGGACAAACCAGTCATAGAAAAACGTGAAAGTGTGAATAAGGTTCTAATATCTTAAAATTTTAAAACCTCATAACTTGAAAGCTTCTTTGGCAAGGATGAGAAATTATTGCTAGTTTTTCCAAAAAAAACAAGAAGAAAAAACAAGTTGGCATAGATGGAGGGTGATAAATGTCTAAAAATAATTAAATATTTCAAGAATATTATGTAGGGTAAACTATCAATAGGTCATAATAGTTAAATTTAATTCTCATTAAATCTTATTGAAAATTAGTTCTAGTAAGTTGTTGTTAAAAATAATTTTTTGTGACGGTATTTTGTATATGTCGCTAAAAATTGACAATTAATGACTTTTTTTGTCACAATTTTTATAAATTTTCACTAAAACGTATAACTGTTGACATTTTTCCATGACTAATTTTTTAAATTGTTGTTGAAAGGTGAAAATTGGTGATTTTTTGTGACAACTTTTTTAAACAGTTGCTAAAACTATTAATCAGTGACATTTTTTGTGACAATTTTTAAACTGTCGCTAAAAATAAACAATTTCTAACGATCTTTAATAGTGTTTAATGAAAAATGCCGGTAATTATCACAAGACCTATTGGACAATAAATTCACATATTAGGATTTACATGTAAGTCCCCTTATTATTTACATAGTATTCCAAACTAATGAGAAATCGCAAGTCACACTGGTCACTTTTTATATATAATTATCTAAAAATTGTGAGTCAATATTTCTTACCTATAAAATTTTTCATTCCATGATTAATTTAGAATACAATGTAAGTAATGTTATATGATATTTTGAGACTACTGAATAATTATTCCAAATACCAATTCCAACCCCATTCTAAATAGCAAAGGGCCATACATATACTAAAAAATTAATAAGATAAAATGTCACATCCAAACCATAATTATTTCATTTTTTTTTACAAAAGTATAAAAAAAAAAAAAAAAAAAAAAAAAAAAAAAAAACTAAAACAGCCAACCCAAACAAATTTTTTAGTCCTAAGCTAAAAAAGTCTCAACTCCAAAAAGCTAACTAAAAAAATTTAGGCAAATTATATTTAACCTTCTCAAACTATCGACCATTTACACTTTACCCTCTAATATTTTAAACTCAACAATTACCCCTTCAAACTATTTGAATTTGAACATTGAGTCCTTCTATTAGTCATATGTTAGATATTTTGATGAAAAATTATCAAGTACTGTATACATGATGATTATATGAAATTTTATGATTAAATTATCCTATTTTATCTTTTGTAAAAATTTAATATAATTATCATGTGCACAGCACTTGACAAATTTTCATCCCAATATTTAACAGATGACTAACGAAAGGATTTAATGTTTAAATTCAAATAGTTTGAAAGAATAATTATTGAATTTGAAACATTAACGGAATAAAGTGTAAATGATCCATAATTTGAGAGGGTTTAATATGATTTTCCCAAAATATTTTTGCCAAATCACAACTAAATGGATGTTGGTTAGGTTTCTGTTCACATTTGCATTAAATGCATCATCTCTTTTTAAGACAAGTGAAATATTGTGACAATTACAAAATTGATCACAAAATGATTTACAAAAAATATAATAAAATGTTAAAGAGTTAAACCCTGTTATGAAAGAGTACATATTTATAATAAATCTCAATCTATCATCCGGTTGGTTTTCAGTTTTCAAAATTAGTTTTTTGAGTTTTTAATTCGTATTTTTGTATTTTAAATATTTTTAAAAATATTTTAATCATTTTTTTTTTAATTTTTAGATTTACTCAATTTTAATACATTTGAGAAGTAAAAAAATTGTACAAAAATCATTTAAAAAATCATTGAATACAACAAAATATGAAATTTATATATTGAATTTTTATATCTTTATATTTTTTGAATTTGGTGAACTTTTTTTTAAAAAAAATCATGAATATTATACTTTTGAGCGTATATAGATTTAGTGTATCTAAGAAAAAAATATTGAGTAAAACATTTTAAAAAATTCACTAAAAATAAAAATGAGATAAAAACTCAATTTATTTAAAAGTTGACTCAATTTTCTAGAACCAAACATTTTGCGTTTTAATTCCTTGTTCTTAATATCGGTTGAAATATTAATGATAAATAAAATAGATTAATGCTAACAAATGTCCCTAGCCACTAGTTAAGGTGGATATAATGTGGTATTAAATTGTATTTTTTATAAGTTTTTAATTTTAATTACTTGGTTCGTCAATTTTTTATTGCCTTTGAGTTCAACTTCGAACTCATTAAAATCTTGAAAAACAAATCCAAACATACTAAAACATGGTATGTTTGCTCGGCTCGTTAATTGAGCTCGTTTAATATTTTATTTAAATAATAGAGTAAATATACTATTTATATATTAAATAATGTAAAAATATGTATAAACAATAGTATAAATATATTATTTATAAATTTCAATAATGTAAATGTAAATAATAACTAAATTTATTTGTATGTAAATAATAGCTAATTATAGATAATACATTTAGATAATAGTGGTGATAGATATTATGTTTATGTATATTCTATATATAATTGTATAATCAAAATTTTAATTGTAACTTTAATTGCACATACAAGTATAAAGTTATAATTTTTTTGACTCGTTAAAACTCGTAAACAGGCTTGAGCTCGAGTCAAATTTAAATCAATTCGACTCAAGCTCGGTTCATTAAAAAAATTTTGAGGTCGAGCTCGAGTTCGAACTTATTAAAATCTTAATAAACAAATTCAAATATATTAAAACTCAACTTGACTCATTTGCAGTCGTACTCTCTATACTCTTTTTGTGAGTCTTAACTTGGACCCACATCGATAATGTAAACCGCCTAATCTCACAGGCCTCGCAATGATGGTCATTCATGTCAGTTCCATCTGACATCTATAAACACGTGAATAAATCACATTTTATTTTATGAAGTGAATGGAAAATATAATAACAAGCTTGAATCATTCATTTTATAAAATAAAATGTAATTTGTTACTGTATTTATAGTTATTTGATGAAGTTGATTTTTTGCACGGATAACATTTATTAGGAAGTTGTGACCATTAGTTTAATGTTAAAATCTTGGCCTAATAATCTTGAGATTATAGATTCAAGTCTCGAAACAACCACTTTATACACTATGTCAAATGCTAAGCATATACCCAATATTTTATCTCCTATACACATTAATACGTACTATTTGAGTATTATTTTTATAACATTTATTATAAAACCCACAAAATAAATGATTCAAATAATCAATATTAGTCTGGATTGAAATTCAAAATATATATATATATATGAAAGAATATAAAGAGATGATGTGTAGTGGGAGTTCATCCCAACCCAATAAAATATATAATAAAAAAAAATGAGGTGGAAAAGCAGTAAAAATGAAACAAATTACAGGAGTTTGAGAGACATGTATAGGACTGCATTGAGAGAGTCGTGTATGTATGGCACGAATCTTGTCAAATTTGGCCAATGACAATAATGGTGATCAAGATTGTAAAAATATTTCCTTGTCTCTAGAATGGTTAGGAAAAAGTTATTAACAGCTAAAAATATATAGAAGGAGATGCAACTCTTTTTGTATATATATATATATATATATATGTATATATAAATAAGGGTTAAATTCATTTTATTCCCTTGTGGTATTCTTATACAATTTTAGACTAAAGCGTTAGTGTTAGTTTTTCTATCTAAATTAACAGAATGGGTGTGTTTGATTGAGGGGATAAGGGGGGGACTATCCACTATTTGGACTCCATGTCCGGCCTCCCTCCTTATCCGTCGTTTGATTTTTTTTTAGTCCGGCAGACTCCATGTCCGGCCGGACTCCATGTCCCCCATATGGGGGACTATCCTGTCCTGGGGGGGTTGGGATTGTTTTGGGGGACTAATCACTGTTTGGATTAGATGCGAAAATGACAATTTTGACCCTCTACTATTTAATTATGTATTATATTTAATAAAATTTAAATGTCTCAATTTAAAAATAAAATAATTTTATTTAACTTTTTATTAATGTTTTATTTATTTAATTTTTTAAAATAATTTTTTATAGATATTTTATTGATGTTTTATTTTAAAATTTTGTTTATGTTTTATTTAATTTAATTATTTAAATTTAATAGATGTTTTAATAGATGTTTTATTTAAACAATTAAATGTTTAATTTCAACAATAAATAATTTCATTTATTTAAATTATGTTTTATTTAAACATTTAAACATTTGTACATCAACATGTTTATTAAATTATTTCAACATCTGTACATCAACATGTATATTTATTTAACATCTATTAAATTATGTTTTAATACGTCAACATTTGATTACATCTACATTTGTTAATTGTTTAAACATAATCTGTACATCAACATTTATTTAATTGTTAATTGTTAATTGTTTAAACATAATCTGTACATCAAAATAATTTCAATGTTAATTGTTTAAATAAAAATTTAAACATTTAACCATTAGTATGTTTAATTTCAACAATAAATTTTTATTTGTTTAAATAAAAATAATCTATACCAGTCAATTTTTTATCAATATTAGTATGTTTAAATATCTTTAAACAAAATTTAACCATTAGTATGTTTAATGTTTACTAAAAATAATTAAAATATTAAAGATATATTTAATATTGCTATTACTTAGTAACCAATTGAAAAAGGGTAAAATAGTCTTTTGTTCATTTATCCTATCCAGTCCGTCCAACCAAATGTTGGATTCACTGAAAATAGTTCTATCCAGACATCTAATCCCATGAAAAAACAAACACAGGATACATATCCAATCCGACCAAATAGTCTGGGGGATTCACAGTCCCAGGACTCAAGTCCGATGGATTCTAATCCTCCTTTTCCAGTCCGTCCAATCAAACACACCCAATGTGTATTACATACACAATTTTTTAGAGTAGATTTGGTTTTCTAAGAAATTAAAGTAAAATTAATACAACAAAAAGACAAATTTACCCCTATTTTCTCCAAACTTAAAATTAAATTAATATGTTAATTAAAATTAAATTAATTAAAATATTATTAAGAATTGATCTAAAATATAAAATATAATTAAATAAAATATAAAATAAATAATAATTAAGAATTGAACTAAAATATAATTCAATTAAAATGAGATTAATATTTTAGGAATTATAATAAATAATAAGAATTTAAGATTAATTGTGATTTAAAATATTAAATTAAAATTAGATTAAAAAGTTAGTAATTATAATAAATAATTAAATATTTAGGATTAATTGTGATATAAAATATAATAAATTAAAATTAGAATAAAAAGTTAGAAAGTATAATAAATAATCAAGAATTTATAATTAAATGTGATTTAATTAAATTAATATTAAACATTATAAATTATGTGTATTAGAGCGAAGAAAGAAAGAAAATAATAAAAAAATATAGGATATGAGTGTTTATAGTCATCTTATATTTATAGTTAATGGTTAAACTGTTGTATTTTAATTCAAAATCATATGAAATTTTTTTAATTATATTTGAACGATAAAAAGTAAAGTGTTTTGACCTCAACTGACAAAGGATAAAATAAATTTAATCCTACAAATAATAAAAAAATACAACAAAAATTACACTAAAAAAAACTCACATTTTAATAAATAATTAGTCACTTCTCACAGTAGAGTTATTTTAATGGTTATATGACAATAAAGCTACCACTTTTTTGCGCAAAAAAAACAATGGCTATGGCCTTTCTCAAAAAAGTAACAGATATTTAGGGTTGGTTTGGGAAGTGGGTTGATTTTTTGACTTTTTAATTTTTTTTGGCTATTTTAGTCTGAGCTAAAAAGTTTGGTTTGGGAAGGAATTTTTGAATTTTTGACTTTTTTGACTTTTTTTGTGAGAAAAGAGTGTAATGATTATGGGTTGGATATGATATTTTGTTTGTTGTGGCTAAAATAGCTTATTTTGTCTTTTGTGGCTATTTTAACCCCAAATCACCTTCCCAAACATTCAGTAACTGCGATAAGAGCATCCCACCAGTTTTTTAAAATTTTATCTTAAAATATTATTAAAAAAGTCATTTCTTATTTTAGAAATTACTTTTTCATTTATTTCTCCTAACAGACTTTCTATTCTTTCTCTATTTTAATAACAAATTCTTTATTTTTTCTTTATTTTATTAAAATATAATTTTTAATTATAAATTTAAAAAAGAATAAAAATCATAAATGTGTATTACAGTCCCTAAAAAGCAAAAAAAAAAAAAAAGGAGCTACAGTGACTCCCTACAAATAGCGAGCCACTATAATAAAAACTAATTTAGGAGATTATTTAGTGGAGCTGATGCAGGTGTATAGGGAGCCATTCACCCCTTAAAATAGGTAAAGAGGAGGTTTAAAGGTTCTGGTGGGGATGCTCTAATAATAAAAAGGGATGAATTACACTTTACTTCCTTTAGGGAAATGCTATGTATTCCAAATATTCTACCAAATATTTTATCAAACCTCTTATATGGAGGTGAGACTTACACAAATCCACATGTGTGTAGGTCTCACATCCATGTGAGAAATTTGGTAGAATATTTAGAGTCCCTAACCTAACTCCTTTCTTTATGTTTGTCTAATTTCTCACTTTAATCTTTAAAATTTATTTTTTTCCATTTTGACTTTTTATATTTTAAATTTTTCTCAATTTATTCATAAAGCTAATTTTTTTAAAAAAATTAAACAGAAAATATCATGATAATTGTCACATAACATAAAATATATATTATTATATTAGGGTTTGAATTTATATTAGAGGTGCGAATTATGTATAATAAAATATTTTTGTACCACTTAACTGTCAATATGTCATTGTTTAATTTTGAACATAAATTAATTTTAGAAATAAATTGTAAAAAAATTAAAATATGAAAGGCTAAAATGAGAAGAAAAAAAAAAGAACAAATTTTAAGAGCTAAAATGAAAAAATAGTCAAATATAAAAAGGGGCAAAGTATAATTTATCCTAACAAAAAAAGTAAGATTATTTATAATTTTTACTGCTAGCAAATTGTTCTCGCTTATCATAGATATAGATATTTTTATTGAATCATATATATTTTTATGTCTTTTATTTTTCATTTTTGTTGCTTTTATTGCTTGGGTGTATTTATTCCCAAGACCCAATATAGAGCACACTTTTAAGATTTGATGTTCATTTTCTAATGTCACGTTACACATAGATGACTCATAAAAATAAAAAAAAAAAAATCTCTTTAATTTTGTAATCATAACTCATGATTTATGTTCATACGAATGAACAATAATTATGATGAAATAAAGAATAATTATGATGAAACCAAAAAATAAAAAGCCCCAGTTTGGTTTTTGTTGTGGGTTAAATAATCATCTACGGACAAAAAAGACTATAAAATTATAAAATGTCAAAATACTTGAGTTGAGATGCAAAATTACCAAATTGACTCATATACAAACAAAAATTTAAAAAAGCATCATTTCCAAGTGGAGGGCAATTTTGTCATTCCAATGTAAAAAAGTCAAAAAAGCCAAATAAGAAAATCAAACAAACAAAAAAGTCTAAGATTAAAAAAGTCAAAAAATCAATGAAAAAAGTCATTGCCAAATGAATCTTAATTATGATGAAATAATGGCAAGTGGTTTTGGGGCTAAAATAGTCACAAAAAACAAAACAAGTTATTTTAGCCACAACAAACAAAACATCACATCCAACCCATAATCATTATACTCTTCTCTCACAAAAAAAGTCAAAAAAATCAAAAAGTCCTTCCCAAACCGAACTTTTTAGCCCAGGCTAAAATAGCCAAAAAAGTCAAAAAGCCAAAAAACCAACACACTTCCAAAACAGAGGCTAATTGATTTTTGTTTTTTCTATGTATAATACAAGCTTAACAGGTACATAGCCTTCATTTGGAATATAGGTTGACATTTTAGCTATTTTTAGTCTAGGGTTAAAAAGTCTAGTTTGGGATGAACTTATTAACTTTTTTTATTTTTGCAAGAGAAAAAATGAAATGATTATGGATTAGATGCGACATTTTATCCTATTTGACTAAAATATCCAATTTTGTCCTATATAATTATTTTAACCCAAAATAGTATCTCAAACATAGCCATATTGAGTTTTTAAAATATTAACACAAAATTTGTTACATCAATATTAGTGATTTGGTTCCAAAAAAAAAAAAAAATACTAGTGATTAAACCAAGGCTGTATAGGAACAAACTACAAATGACCCAAAAGTTTTGAAAAATACTAAAAATTAAAATTGTGTTTGAATATGGATTTACCTAGAAATTTACGGGGGAAAAAACTTATATTTACATACATCTTCACATTTTTATTTTATTTTTTTAATTTCGTATTCAAATTTATGAGTCAAACAGAGTTGAAGTAGATGGAAGAGGGAGTTACCAAGACAAAGTTTGATTGAAACAAGGTTGGAACTTGTACAAGTCGATGCTGCAATGAAGACTTTGTTGGAGAAAATATTACCAAATGGGTAGTAGCGATGTCTGATTATCAACCGTTGCATGAAAAAACATCTATATTTCTCTCAACATACCTCTCACCCTTTCTTTCAAAACCAGATATATATATGCATATTGGGTCAAAGAAGAAGATTGGATCAAAACGTAGCAGGTGGGGTTTAAGACTTTGAATGGAAATTTGTTGGTGTTGGTGGTTTTGTTTGTTTGTTTGTTTGTTTTTGTTTTTTTTTTTTTTTTTGTTTGAACTAATCTGATGTTGTTGTTGGATGGAACTTGTAAAATTCTTACCAACCTATTGTATAGTAATGTGCATGCATATTGATATTATATAAAATTACAATAACAAAAAAATTCCGGATTTGAGTTTTGTAACAAAATAATTTAAATTCTAAATTTTTGAATTATTTTTAATCTAAACAATTTGCCTATTTTTGTTAAGTAAAATCGATAAAATAAATTGATATTTTAATTATTAAACTCAATGAAAATGATTTTTTTAGATATTTTATGTATACATATATAACGATTTTAATGACTAAAATAGTCTCTCTTTTTTTGTTGATTTTATTTAATAAAAATAGACAAATAATTTATATTAAAAATAAATTAAAAAATTTAAATTTAAATTGACAAAGTGAAAATTTTAGAATTTATTTTGTTACAATTTTTTTTTTTAATTATTTCTATATATTTTTGTTGAGTATTGTATTGATGACTGTTTTGTTGACCATTCGTGGCCGGCGTGTCTGAAAGAGTCAAAAAAAAAAAAAAAAAAAAAAAGTGTGAATGAAAGAGAAGGGGAAAATGGGTTGGATCAAATTCCAAGAAATGTGTGATTTCTATAAAATGGTCATGAAATTTCTATGGGCTTCTAAGGAAATAACACAGTTATTCGTATGAAAAATGTTACAAGTCCAATTTTAGAGACTCGTAATTAATGAAATGTGGGGTTTATGAGGAAAATAAATTTAAATTATTAATTTCTTTTTTTAAATAAATTCTAGGTTAATAAGGATAAGTTTGTTGTATTATTGTATTTGGAATGTGAATGAGACCCTCTCCAATCACCACCCTCCAACCCCATACACATGTGGCGGGTGGTGATTGGAGGAGAAAGAAAAAAAGAAAAAGAAAAAAGAAAAATTGGCCAATCAAAAAAAGAGGGGTCAAAGGCGTGGAGAAAAAAGGGGTCCGGATCATTTTTCTATTATATTTATATAAAAAAAAATTCAAAAATTATAAGGACAATTGCTATAAAATGATATAAGTTGAAAATAATTATAAAAAGATGAAATTACAAGACTTAATTGCACAATTTAATCCATAGAGCTTCCCATTCCCTCGCCCAGTGAAAGATTAATTGCGATGCGAGTTTCTCCGTTAAGGAAAAGCGAGGTGTCTTAACTGTTATTCTGAGGGATGACCAAGGAAAGCTTGTGGATGGGACTATTTCTTTCATTTTTGCAGCATCTTTCCAGCAAGGGAAAGCTTCTATCATGCGGTTGGCTTGTCGGTTTGCTCACGCCATTGGCCAATCTAACGTCCAGTTAGAGAGTAACAGTAGGACTGCCATTGAGTTTGTGCGTTTCGGAGTTAGTTCCTCCATGGAATTGCAGTGCTTGTATCCATGATATCAAGGGTTATTTGGGGAAGTTGATTTTTTAAAATTTTTTAGCTTTTTTTTTAAAACGTGTAAAAAAATAGAGAGAATGATATTATTTAAAATAAGTTAAAAATTTATTTTGACTCTTTTTAGTATTTTCAAAAGAGGCCTAAGTCTCTGTGCTCCTCTTCTAGCCTTTCCTTTGCTTGGTTTCCGAGGGAGGCAAATCATGTTGCACATTGGCTCGCTTCTAGCCATCTCAAGGGAAGTCTTCCTTTGGATTGGGTTAGCAATCCTCCAGATACATTACTGAGTTTGTTGCTTGTGGATTCTTCGTTGTAGCCCCAGAGCATTTACTTGTTCCAAAAAAAAAAAAAAAATGCATAAATTATCTGTACTTTCATGACATTACAATTATTTTGTGTTGATACTATTTTTTTTGCAATTCTCCCAAAATTATACAAAAAATATTACAACAGCAATGTGATAATGATATTGTTGTGAATAACACTTAGGATTATTTGTACCAATATTGCTTAAAACTATTGAAAAGTGTCATTTGACCTCTTAAATTGTAAATCTTATAAACTATTGAGAAGTATTACTTTACTCCTCAAATTATAGAAAAAAAACGTACAAATTAGATGGGGTCAAAATGAAATACGTTAATGGTTAAAAAGTCTATTTATATGCTTTTATAGTTTAGATGGTAAAATGATATTTTTTTAATAATTTAATGATCTCCATGTAAATATTCCTAAGAATTATTTGGATAAATTACACTGAAGTTTAAAAAAATACAAATCATTGATTATGATGATTGTATTGACCTAATTTTTTTTATAAATAATATATATGAAGGACGGATAAAAATGACTTTAAATTATCAAAATAAGACTCGTGATAAATCTTATTAACCCAAACAGCACTATCCAATTCATGGAGATAAGCCAAAATGCAATAAATAATAAATGGAGTAGTTATTTGGTGGTCTTGGGGTATGATCACATGGTGCCCCAGGCGTGTTCTAGTTGATGAAAAAAGTGAGACCTACGATTTTGTATTAGGTGGTTAAAAAACAACATAAGCCATGGCATATGATGAATGGCCAAGAACACAAACACCTGGTGTCCCAGGAATACCAAATAATTTTTCCCATTAAGGGATAAGAAGAACTACCTTTTCTCTCACAGCTCAACTCACCCGTCATTTCTCTCTCCACATCCTTTTCACTTTCTCTATCATTATTTTAAAAACTCAGTTTGAGTTTTTCGAAATTATTTTTAGTTTTTTTTTTAAATTAATTTATCAAAATATGCACTACAAATAAAATGTCAAAAAAAAAATAATGACTTTTTTTTATAAAAAAAATCACCAAACTAATTATTGATAAAGTTTTAAAAAATATATTCTAAAAACTCTATCAATCAGAAAAAGTAACTCAAAAATTATCTCGAATTTAAAATTTACAGTACAGATTTAAATTTTTTGTTCTGAAATCACAATCAAAATAAATCTTGTCACTAAATTTTAAATTCTAAGTATTCTCTGGATATAAATTTGGCAAGTATCATTTTCTTTCAAAAATGATATCTACCCAGTAAATTTTCTGAGTAAATAAAATTGTTGTTTTTCTTTCTCTACACTTCTTTCACCCTCTCTCAATTTTACACATAAAATAATTTTTTTTCAATATTTATTTATTTATTATTATTATTTTATTTTTATTTTTTTTTTTTGCAACCTTACCTTTTGCTTGGGCATAAACATGTTGGCTAGTCCAACAGCTAGGCCACTTAGGCAAGGTGCCTTAGGTCTATTGTTTTTGAGGGCCCATAATATTTTGTATGGCTACAGACTCATTGAAAGGCCCTTAATGTTTTTATATTAAAAGCCCATTTCCCTCTTTTTCACACGCTTGTTGAGTGACTCTACTTTCAACTTTGTACACCTATTGTAGATTCATATAAAAATCATTCAAGATCACAGTATGAAGTAAAGTAAAGATAAAGTCCTCCATTGAATCTCTATTAAAAACACTCTAAAATATTGTTGAAGATGAGACATCTTTCCATTTTGTTATTGCATTTACCATTTTCAAATCTTTGTGCACTCTGTTGCCATAAAATCCTTGTTTTTTTAATTTTTAATTTTTTTAATTTTTTTTTATGTTTTTCGATTTGGGAATTTCGGCACTGATTTGCCAATCTTAAAAGTGATTAGATTTGTTCCAAAAAAAAAAAAAATTCAACAATTGATGTTCGAATATAATGAAATAATTCGACAGTTGATGTCCGAATATAATGAAATAATTCGGCATTGGTTGTCCGACGGAAAACAACGAAAGGAAAAAAAAAATTGCAAAAAAAATTAACATTTTCATCACTAATAGAGTATAAATCTAGAGATTAAAGTAATATGCGAGTTGTTATGAGAGTATTACTTTGTAAGCAATAGATGAGTATAGAGTATGTAGCAAGCAAAGTGACAACAATGAAAAAATTAAGATTTAATTTTTTTTACTCAAAAGGTATACATTGAGATTTTTTTTGTTTTTAAAATATGTACAAAGAATATTTTCATATAATATTATAGGTGTTAGTAGATGTCCATTATGATCATTTTAGTTTAGGGTACAATTACTATTAAAATAATATTTAATTAAGTGTGTGTACTGAGATAATTAAGTGGGTGAAAATAAAATTTTCCAAACTAAATACATATAGAAAACAGATAGATGGATATAAGTTTTGTATAGTAGCCCTGACAAACAAATCTTATAAAATCTTATACGTTCATATAGTTTGTGTGTCTCATTCTTTATTTGATTTCTATTTTTTAGTATTATTATTTTAGACTTCTAAGATGAAATCTTAAATTGTTGTTTTGGGGCCCATTTTTTTATTTTTTATTTTTTTGTTTTTCTTATTGAAAACTCATTGTTATGTTTTATTATAACATGTATTTGTTTGGGCCAAATATATTGAATTTATCAGGCAAAGCTTGTTAGGGATAGCACCTTAAGATTGGCAATTCCATGAATTTTATTGTATTGTTTTTAGAGAGAGAAACAAAATACAATTTTAATGATTTTGAAGACTTCCACCAAAGTATTCTAACTTCAAGCCGAGACTTGGGGAGTAGTAGATTGATTTAGGATAGGTCCCTAGGAAGGGTAGTTCCAAGTCTAGGACAATTTGCACAGTAAATCTGTAACAATGGACTTGAAGTTGAAGTATTTAGTGAAATTAATATCAAATTGTTGGATTTTTTATTTTTATTTTTTTACATTTGGTGATAAATTTGTGCTCAAATTGAGCTATTATTTGCCGAAATTGAATTGAAATTCAGCTATTAATAAGTGATTATGTGATGAAATCCTGATTGGTTGTTTTTAGTTGTTTGTGAGTTATTAATAATTGAATGAAATTAAATTAAATCGATTATGATATATTGAAATCTCGAAGTGCAATAATCTGAAGACAACGGCCAAGGATTTTTTATTCCCAAATCTCTCCGGCCTATTGTCCTAAAACACTGAGGCCTCGTTTGGGAACAGGCTAATTTAGTAACTTTTTGGCTATTTGGCTAAAAAGATAGGTAAAAAAAACTTATATGTTTGGGATGACTTTTTGGCCAATTACGAAAAGATGTGCAAAAAGTAAAGAGAAAAGAGAATCTTTGACTTTTTAGTTTGGGTTGTTGGCTTTTTGGCTAATTTAGTAACTTTTTGACTAATTGGCTAAAATAGCCTCTTGCCAAACGAGGCCTCACTACTGTTAGATATTTGAAAATCTCTCAATCCAATAATTTGAAAATATGATTCAATAGATATAAATATTTTGAACCATAGGAGTAACTCTGATGATAAGAGCTAAAATAGTTTTGGTAAAGTTATTTTTTTTTACTTGTTATGGTGTTGTTGTTTTTGTTGTTGTTGTTTTTTTTTTTTTTTCAATACCCCTCCAATTGTTCACATACTATTTTGACACAACAAATTCCCATATCAATTTTTGAACTATCGAATCTACTCCTCAAAAAGCCTCTTGTAATCAGATTTAGTAAATTGTTCACTACTAATTCCCATATCAATTTTTGACTAGCAAATCTACTCCTAAAAAAGTCTCTTGGGATCAAGATTTAGTTTTGTTGACGTGGCAAAAGAGACTTTGCCAAACTTCAAATCAAATTTGGTATAAGATTTTATTTTTTCATTTTTTTGACTTGGCATTTAGCTCGCCATTGGAGACAAAGTTTAGGGTAAATTATAAACACTCTCCTCGAAGTTTGGTAAAAATACAGATTCTCTCCCGAGATTTGAGAAATTACAAATTATTCCCTGAGAATCAAATTTGCATAACAAATTAGGGGAGAATCTGTATGAAAATAAAAACCTCAGGGGGTAATTTGTTATAAAAATATAAACCTTAGGGGGGGGCGGAATGTAATTTTTCAAATCTCAGAAAAAAATCTGTATTTTCACCAAACCTCGAGAGGGGTGTTTGTAATTTACCCCAAACTTGAAGATGTTTAGGCAAAAAATGACTTCGATAAACCTATGGTTTTATCAGATTTAGTAAACCTGTGGTTTTAAATCAGCATATTTGGCATATATCTAAAACAGTTGGCTTTTGCTAGTGTAAATAGACTAACATACTATCCCATTAACTTTTTTTTCCATACACAAAGGTAAAATGGAAATTTCAAGCAGAAGGCTAAAATATCATATCAACCTTTCATATTTTTCTATACAACTAAAAAAGTCATTTCCAAATACATTATTATTATTATTATTATTATTATTATTATTATTATTATTATTTTATCTCATAAAAAGACTAAAAAAAAAAATCATTAAAAAAAAAGTCAATTCCCAAATCACCAACTTCAACCTCATAATGTAGCTTTCAACCTTTCCCAATTATATATGCACTATATATGCATCTTCGCCCGTCTGATAGAGCTGTGAAAAAGTGATTATACATTATAACTTAATAAATTATAACTTACAGCTGTGAACATAAGTTGATAATCTGTTGGTGCAGCTGTGGGATTATGGATTTAAGCAGCAAAATAGTATTTGGTAAATAAGCTGTAAAATAACTTTTTGCTATATAATTGTCATTTTTGCCCTTATAAGATATAAAATTTGTGATTTCATTTATAATATATTTTTTCCTTTTATTTTTTATTTTCTTTTCTTTTCTTTCCTTTTCTTTTTCACCTTATTTTCTTTTCTTTTTAAATTTTTTTTTTCTTCTCCTTTCTTTGTTAATTTTGTTTAATTTATGAATTCATTAAAATTAATACATGTTCTAATTTATATTAATGTTGTGATTTCATTACATATTATTTTTTATATATTCATTTTAATTATTTATATCTGTATTTCTTTTCTTTATTATTATTATTAATTGTGATTTTAGTATAAAGATTATCAATTTGCTCATCAATTATTAAAATTAATATCAATTATTAATTATTATTATTATTATTATTATTATTATTATTATTATTATTAATTTGTTCATCAATTATTAAAATTAGTATCAATTTGTCCATCAGTTATTATTATTACTATTATTTTCATATTATTATTATTATTCATTTTAATTATTTTTAGTGATATTTCATTTTTTCATTTTTAGTAAAATTATTTCATTTTTTCATTATAAATTAATTAGTGTCAATTAATTGCTTAAGTAGCATCAATTAATACTATGGCCTCGTTTGGAAACAGTCTAATTTAGTAACTTTTTGACTATTTGACTAAAATATGAGCTAAAAAAAACTAGTATGTTTTGGATGACTTTTTAGTTTTTTATGAAAATATGTGCAAAAATTAAAAAGAAAATAGAATCTTTGACTTTTTGGTATGGGTTGTTGGTTTTTTAGTTAATTTAGTAACTTTTTGACTTTTTAGCGAAAAAGGAGGATTCCCAAACGAGGCCTAAAATTATTAATTAGTATCAATGCTTAATTAATTGCTAAAATGGCTAAATTATTATTGATGGCTAAATTATAAAATGCTTAATTATTATTATTATTATTTTAAAAAAAAAACACTAAAAACCTCAACAAAAAAAAAAAAAACTGCACCAAACAGGCCAATGTCAAAGAGAACACCGACGAACCAATGCCAGAGAGAGAGAGAAAGAGCGAGAGAGAGAGAGTTGGTCGTTGATAGTCACCGTCGAAGGCATAGCAGCGATGGGAGATGGGGACGACGACGGACCGTCGATCGTTACGCAGTTGATCGTGACTCTAGGGTTTTAGATCGCAATCATCACGCAGTCGACGATTAGGGTTTCGATCGCGAAGCTAGGGTTTGATCATCAACGCGATGGTGGTGGTGAAGAGAGAGCGAACAGAGAGAGAAAGAGAAAGAGAGAATGAACAGTGCATGAACCAGAGCTCGCCGGAAATCGCCTCTCTCTCTCTCAATCAGAGAATGAGCAATGATTATTTTTGTACGCTATATAATGGTAATTTGGTAATACTTCAAATGAATAAAGGGCATTTAAGTAATTTTGCCCCCTCAAGTTTAGCTTCCCTCTTAAGCTAAATGAATAAGCACCCCGGAAGCCATTCAGCCAAAAATTACTTTTTTGGCTTAATTTAAGCTACAAAAAGTGATTTTAAGCTCTACCAAATACACCAATTGTAACTTTAATTAAGCTAAAAACTGAAATAAGCAACTTTTAAGCTGCACCAAACAGGCCCCTTGTAACACTTCAAAAATGTCCCAAAAGTGTGAGAGTGGTGCCAACAAAAGAAGAAAGGAACATCTAAGATAATTGAACTAGGGAACATTCATGGAAGTCTCCTTGCTAGTAGCCAGTTTTGACTTTGTTTAGCAGAAGATGGTTGATCATTTCAAATAGAGGTTGCTTCATTGGTTTGGTTATTCCATTTAAAGGTATTATTTAAAGTCAAATGGTGATCGGGCAGATGATACACAAAAAGCACAAGAAAAGGATCTTAAAGATTGGAAAGTTGTTGGTACAAACCCCAGATGAATTTGATAATCTTTTAAAAAAACAAAAAATTTCACCACCTACATGTATCAACACGATAAACTTATGTGTCTGCCTACAAAACCCCCACCCTATAAATCAATCTAATGATATATAGCAAGCCTCTTCAGAATATTCTCCATCACCATAACTAATGACTAAGTAAGCACATCCTAATCAGCCAAATAATATAATACACCTACTAATGAAAATCAAATAGATTGCAATTAAAAAACCAAAAAAAATATATATATTCCTTAAGCAAAGTTGAGTTCCAACAATTGTGACCATGAAAGTTTTCCATACACAGAAGTACAAACCATTTGGTTTCGTTTTTCAGAATCTATTTTCATAAAATACATTAAGAACTAGCTTGACCAAAATAAACACTAAAATAATGTTTTTGAATTTTTAGCAACTATTTTTGTACACAAATAAATAAATAAATAAAATGAAAATAATGAGTGTTTTTGAATTTTCTATTATTATTTCACCAAGTTAATTTTAGTGTATTTCACAAAACAAATTCTGAAAACGAAACTAATAGAATGAATGGTTTTCAAATGATGTTAGTGTCAATCAGGTTACGGATTGATTGCCGTCTAATTAGGGTCCAGATGCACTAATCCTAGAGCAGAGGGGATTGAGAAACCATCATCCATCACACAACACATACACATACACATACATACACAAACTCAGTAAAATGAAATGAAAAAGTCTTCTCTAGCTTTTTCTCGGTAAAATGAAATGAAAATCAAAGTCTTCTAAGTCTTCTCTAGCTTTTTCAAATTGTTGAACAAACATTAACTGCTTTGTCTCTTCCACCTTCCTCAAAGAGAGAAAGAAACAGAAAAAATAAAAATAAAAATAAAAGGGTGAGGAGGGAGGAATTTGATACCAAAAATGGCAGATGGTGCTGTCAACTTCTTACTTGGAAAGCTATCCACCATCCTACAGCAAACAGTACTGCAAAAAGCATCATTACTATCAGATGCTCACAATGAAATCGAGGAAATAAAGCTTGTGCTTGAAAGCATGAGCGCCTTCATAAGAGACGCAGATCGAAGAAAGGAAACAGATCTATCAGTAAAAACATGGGTGAGACAAGTCCGAGACATTTCACATAAAATCGAGGATATTGTGGATGAGTACATGCATTACAAAGACACCGGCCAACAAACTGGAAAAGGATTCAAAAATTTTGTCCAGGATGTTGTCAACCTCCCGAGGAATGTAACTGCGAGTTACCAACTCTCTTTGAAGCTACAAGAGATCAAAATAAAGATTCAAAAGATCTCAGAGCGAAGCAAGGATTATTGTTTTGATAGGATCAATGAGGGACGAAGCAGAAACACGTCGATTGACTGGAGGCATCATCATGGAGAATCATCGAGTTTTATTGACGAAAAAGAGATAGTAGGAATGGATGAAAGTGAAGAAAAATTGTTAGAATGGTTAACCGAAGACGAGGTTCGCCGGACCATTATCTCAATTGTGGGAATGGGCGGATTAGGTAAGACGACTCTGGTCACAAAAGTTTACAACGACCAGATCATAAAGCGGTACTTCGATTGTTGGGCATGGATATCAGTCTCCCAAACATATGGAGTTGAAGAATTACTAAGAAGCATGGTCAGAGAACTCCTCAAGACAGCACAAGCAACAAGTCCCAGAAACTTCGGATCGATGAACTATAGGCAGCTTGCAGAGATGCTCATTGATGTTTTACACGATAAAAGGTATGTCGTTGTTTTAGACGATGTATGGGGCATAGAACTTTGGAGTAGAATAAGATGTGCATTTCCTGATAATAACTGTGGCAGCAGAATTATTTTCACAACAAGAAATGAGAATGTAGCAACCTCTGTGGGTCCTGGAAGTCGTGTCCATCGCCTCGAGCCTCTCAGAGAGAACGATGCTTGGGTTCTCTTCTGTAATAAGGTATTTTGGAATTACCCGGATCACAGCTGCCCCAAAGAGCTCGAGAAATCAGCTCAGACCATTATGAAGAAATGTGAAGGACTACCTCTCGCAATCGTGGCAATTGGGGGGCTCATGTGTTCGAGAAACAAGACAGTTGTAGAATGGAAGAAAGTCTATGATAGTCTCAATTGGCAATTAAGCAATAATCCCGTGCTTGGACGGGTTAAGGGTATGTTGTTGTTGAGTTTCAATGATCTACCTTTCTATCTAAAGCATTGTTTCTTGTATTGCTGTGTTTTTCGTGACGGGTACCCAATCAAGAGAAAGAAACTGATTCGGCTTTGGGTCGCAGAAGGATTTGTCATAGAAAGAAAAGGGCTTACAATTGAGGAGGTAGCAGAAGAGTACCTTACGGAACTTATCTTACGAAGCATGATTCAAGTCACTGAGACTAATGACTGTGGGAGAGTGAAGACGTGTAAGGTGCACGATGTTATGCGCGAACTGGCAGTGACAACATCGGAAGAAGAAAATTTCTGCACAGCATACAATGGCCAAGAATCAAGGGCAGAAGGAAAATTCTTGCGGCTATCAGTCTACAACAGAGGTGGAAACATCCAACTAAGCAAGAACATGTCGCGTCATCTCCGATCTTTCTTTGTCTTTGAGACAGATACATGCACTTTATTCTCCTTGAATGTAGTATCATCAAATTTCAAGTTCTTAAAGGTCCTCGATGTAGAAGGAGTCTCTATTGAAATAATACCCGGGTCATTGATCAATCTATTCAATTTGAGTCATTTGAACTTAAGGGACACCAAGGTTAGGGAACTTCCAAAATCAATGGAAAGGCTACATAACCTACAAACACTGGATGTAAGGAATACCAATGTGACGAGGCTACCAAGCAGAATATCAAAGCTACTAAAACTACGACACCTTTTTTTGGGCCACAAAACTGATCAAAATTCTGAAAATTCCAACTTTCCTCATGGCATGAAAGCTCCTGCAGGAATTTGGAATGCACGAAGTTTACAAACTCTATCGTGTATTGAAGCAGAGGAAGAGTTAATCACACAAGTTGGGAATTTGTTAGAGCTGAAGAGGTTGGATATTACAGAGTTGCGAGGAGTTCATGGGCCAAAGCTTTGCTCTTCCATTCAAAAGTTGACAAGTCTCCGTTGTTTAGGTGTGAAGGCCAGTGCTGAGGAAGAACTCAAATTGGAAGCCTTAAGTCTACCCCCATTTTTTCTTCAGAAACTGACATTGGTTGGGCAGTTGAAAAACTTACCCCATTGGATTGGATCTCTAGCAAACCTAACTCATTTGTGCTTGGATTCATCTCGGCTAGAACAAGATGTAATCTCTTGTCTCCATACACTATCAACTCTTGTGTTTCTTGAACTCAAGAAAGCATATGGAGGGAGTTTTCTATACTTCAGAGCAGGATGGTTTCCTAAACTGAACAAGCTGAATTTAGAAGAGCTAGTGCGCTTAGATAGCGTGAGAATAGAGGATGGTGCATTGCCAAGCATCAAGGAGATGGGTTTAATTCGTTGTTGGGAATTGAAGTCTTTGCCACAAGGCATTGAACATCTTAGAAGCCTCCGAAAGTTACACTTGGAGGAAATGCCGGAAGAACTTCTACAATGGTTGGAAAGTGATACAAGTGAGGTTCAAGCAAAGGTACAGCACATATCCACAATCAATCATGTATTAGTAACAGAACATAGTCGAGTATTTGAAACACTTCGCTAAACAAAGGTGAGATATTCTGCTCATTAACATGTATAAGAACTACATTGCTATTGATATAAATGCATTGGGCCAATTCTAACAATAGAATGGATATGTAGGTTTAAGGAGGTCAACTTCAGTAGTCCTCAGAACAGAGGTGAGCTTTTCAGCATTAATGCTATTTCTCAATTCATGTTAATCAAATGGATAATAGATGACTGATAAAGATCGGAAAAACTTCTGAAACTGTTAAGCACCACCTGTTGAGGTCAATTGGATTCTGAAAAAGTACTAGTCAATAACCACTTGACCGCGGATTTGGGAATAAAGGTATTTCTGGTATATTCACACGTGTGACCTGTTGCCCTAATTTTCTAAGTATTTATAGCTGAGGAGAGGCAGCTATCTCTATATGCTCTTATAACTTTTCTGATCATAATGAAAACCGTAGCCCTAGCTTGGAATGAAAGACATAAATCATGTGTTCTTTGTGTGCGTGTGATTTATCTTTCCTATGTGTTTATTCCTTTGTGTTTCGTGTTTCACCCATCTTGGTTAGGTGTTACTAAGTCCTAACACGCCCTCCCCACCACCTGTTGATTGTTGGCTCAGTATTCTCCATAGAAGTCAAAAATGGCTGCCAAGTGAAGAAAAAGAAGTGAGCTGCAGATTTGGGCTGAAGATTCAGCCGAGCTATCCTGTTGTAGGGTGGTTGCGTAGAGTGGTTGCCATCAATTCTGTTGCTGGCTTGTTGCTGGGTTGGCTCTACCATTTGTGTATAAATGGAGAGCATCAGAATGCAGAAAAGAGAGAAGAGCAAGAAGAGAAAGCAAAGATGTTGAGAGAGCGAGAGATGTGAGGCTGAGAGTTGAGTTGAGAGAGAGTGTTGCCTCCTCCTCCTCTAGATCACAATCTCTTCATTGTTTGTATTGTTTTGTAATCTCTTGAAATATGGTGAAATCTTGCGGCTCCGTGGACGTAGGTGCATTGTCAAATCACGTAAATCTTGTGTGTCTCCATTGTGTGAGATTGATGGTGTGCATTTCTGCCCCTGGGCACAACACCACCAACACGCACACAAACACATACAGACACACAAAAGAAGCAAATGCTGCTCTTATGAAATCATCAGAAACATAAAATAGAACAAATAATTTAGCTAATACTTTTAGAGTATTAACAATATCCTTTTGATTGTCAATGGGACAACAAGAGAGGGTAGAAATTTTGGAATTTTACAACTATACGGATTTGGAAAGGTTGTTTTGTTAGATTACAAATTTTGTTTTCTTTTCTTTTGTCTACTAAGTAGTTAAATAGATCATTTAACCTATAGCTCTATTACAGTTGTAACAATTCAGTACTTTTCAAACCGGTTGGCCATTCGTATGTGAACACCCAAATCATAAAATTCACTTTTGAAACTAAATTGAGATCACACAAACCAAAACTTTTTCGCCCACAATGGGATGCACCAATTGAAGGGTGAAAACCCAAAACTGAGAATCCAATAAAAATGGTATATTCATGATAATCATTAGGAGTGAACAGAATAGAGGAATACCAGATATACATGAATTGAGTTGCTCAATGGGTTGTTCTAATAACAACTTTTGGGTTGTTTCATTTGGGCATTTCGTCAAACATCTGTAGAGCATCTCCACTGATAGGAAGCCTTTGATCATTCACCTCAAGTAAGCATTTAGCTCAGCTCAGTAAGCTCAGTTATAGCATCGTTCTCAACCAAACCAAACAATGCATCTGTTGCTTTGTGTATGGATCAAATAATCACGAGTTTCGTAAAAATATTCTCTATCAACCTAAGAAATCAATTCAAGGCCCATTATGGTCCTTTGATATTTGTTTATTTAGGCCAAGTTTGGGAAGACTAAAAAAGTGTACTTTTTGTCTTTTTGGACTAAAAAATTGAGGTTGAAAATATAGATGTTTGAGTTAACTTTTTGACTTTTTATTGAAAAATGTGTAATAAAAAATTGTAAAAATTGATTTGTAGGGAAAAATTTGAATTGGGAGTTGTGCAGCCGTAATTGTTGACTTTTGGTGAATAGTATTAACTTTTTAACTTTTTGAGTAACTTTTTGATTTTTTGGTTTTTTTTAAAGTCCGGCCTTAGTGACTTTCTATAAAGAGATAAGGAGAAAATATAATAACTTAGGGAAACAATATGGAAGACATCGGTACCTTATAACTCAAAAAATAAATAAAATAGTATAATTTTATACTTTTTAAGTCATAATTAAAAAATATCACAACTAAATATAAGTTAAGATATGATTAAAGAACTTATGAATCATGACAAATTTAGTTTTAATTACACTTTAACACCCTTATACTTTAATTAAAATTTTATTTTAGTTACTTTATTTTTTAATTATAATAGTCAACTCCTTATTTTTAAGTCAAATTATAACATCATGCTTTTACTAAAATCATATTTGAATTCAATCCCCTCATTTTTTTAATTTTTGTTAGCCTTATTAATCATAAACGAAAGGAAGAGTAATTCAAAACTAAAAACAAAAATCATAAAAAAAAAACAACTAAAATTCACATGTCAGTCAATTTTAATTAAAATTTCATTTTACTAGTCATTTTTTTCTTCATAACTTGATTTGGGTAGAACAAGCTACATTTGCATTAAATGTTTACTAACTTTGTTTGGGAATATGTTATTTTAATATTTTTTTAATTTTTTAGTTAAAATATGAGATAAAAAATTTAGTATGTTTAGTCATGGTTTGGTTATCTTCTTGGGCTAAAAATCACAGAATGACCAAAAAAAAAAGTCAAAAAAATCAAAAAGTTGAAAAAATCAAGTAAGAAAATCAAACAAACAAAAAATTCTCAGGGTAAAAAAGTCAAAAAAAGCTAAAAAACCAACTAAAAAAATCATTGTCAAACAACCCCTTAGGCTTCGTTTGACATTGGTTTTTTTAGTTAGTTTTTTGTGTTGGGACTTTTTTAGATTCATTTGGTTTGATTTTTTTTACTTTTGTGAGAGAAAAAGTGTAATAATTATGATTTGAATGCGATATTTTGTTTTATTAGCTTATGTAGCCAATTTTGGGTTGGTTTGGCAAGGGCTTATTGGGCTTTTTTGGCTCAATGAGCCATAAAAGACAGAATATGCTCATGAGCCACAACAGACAAAACATCTCATCCAACCACATAATCATTACACTCTTCTCTCACAAAAAAATCAAAAAAGCCAAAAAGTCAAAAACCCTTCCCAAACTAAGCTTTTGAGCTCAGGCTCATATAGTCAAAAAAGTCAAAAAGCCAACCCACTTCCCAAACGGAGGTCTTTTTGTGCTTTTTTTAACCAAAAATCAAATGTCAAACGAAGCTTTAGAATGACTATTTAATTTTTTACGAAAAAATATGCAAAAAATAAAAAAAAAAAAGAAATTTTTTGAGTTTTTGATATAATTTTTTGACTTTATAATTTTTTTTATTAATTTTTTAACTTATAAATTAAAATAATAAATTGCGAAACAGACCTAAATCTGTTAAATGACCCTTTTTTTTTCTTTTTTTTTTTTTGGAAAGGTCTTTAAATGAATTTAGCCTTTAGTTGATGGTCATTTTCGGTGGTGTCCATTTTGCATGTCCTTGCATTTTCTCTTAAGAAAAATGCTTTATACCCCCTGGGGTCGGCTCCCAGTGAGGTGGAGGCTCGTAATTGGATGAAAAAAATTATTATTATTATTTTTTTTTTGGTTGTCAACCAGCGGGGGCGCGTCACCTCACTGGGGGTGCGACCCTCACTAGGGGTATTTTCCAGGGCTCTTTCTCTTAAATCAGTATTAATTCAATGGGTACAACGGATCAAGATCAGATTCCTTTCTTACTTCCTTTCTCTGATAATTATTAATATATTTTTTTTTAACTTTATTCTAGCTTGATACTTTGTTTTTTCATTTCCTTTTTCATATTTTTCCTATATGTTTTAGTATGTCATGCCCCTTCAACTTTCTCAAAATTGCCAAGTTTACCTGTATTCTATTCAAAATAAATAAATAAATAATGGCCCCCTCAAATTCAATTTCACCCTCAAAAAAATTGTAAATTTCACAATATAATGGAGTTGCATTTCAAAATTTAATGACTCATATAATATTCCCATAAACATTTATAATTATGTTATGATAATTATATTTTCCTACTATATATCATGTGTCAATATTACATTACTATCAAATGTGAGTGATTAAGGTAATAAACAAATTGTAACAAAAAAAATGATCATCCTAATATTATTGAAAATTTTAATCCGGCTTATGTTAAAAAGTTGTTAGTAATTTCATGTTAAAAAATCTTGTAATAAACAAATAATATAATTTATTTAATTGGTATGAAATCATATTAAATATAAAAAAATTACTAACAGCAATAAATTTTTTAGAAAGAATATTTTCTACTTATGAGTTCTTATAATTTATTTATTGGAATCACTTATAAAACTTTATAGACTTAAAGATATTGACATGCTTACCGCTTATCTACAAATCTCTACATTTTGACCTCTTTAACTATAAAACTTGTACAAATAATATTTAATTGAGATTATTCCCTTATGATTTTATAATTTTAATCGCCCAATTAGTCTCTATTAAATAATATTTAATAATAATTTAATCAAATAAAACTCAAGTCGATCCATCAATAGCTCGGCAAATCTATCCCACGACTTCCCTTTGGCAATCTGACTCTCACCGGAGGAATCCTGACTCTGCCCTGTTAGTAATTATAGCTGTTGTACATTATTTTAACAATTTAGGCCATGTTTGTTTGGGCGGACTGGATTACCATTCCCATGACTAATAGTCCTAGGACTACGAATTTGTTGGATTATGTATCCTATATTAACTAATAGTCAAGTTTAAAATAATTAGTCCGTACTTTAATTGTTTAACCAAACATCGGATTAATAATTTTATTGGACTATTAGTCCAATCCCAAACTCATGTCCACCCAAACAAACATGAACTTATTTTATTATGTTATGAAAAGGTTTAAAAGTGAACATGTTAGTCAATTAAGTTGTCTTCAAGAGTTTATCTAAATACACTCGGTAAATTTTATTTCATTTTGTACGATATTTGTAAAAATATATATGTAAATAGTATAATGGATAGGGTGGATGTAGTGGGCGTGGAGAGAGTTTAAAGAATCTCCTTGAAAATTTTAAATACGACTAAATTTCATTGTATGAATTTTGAATTCGTAATTTTATTGAATATATCTCTTTATAAGATTTTTTTCTTAAAGTATTTCAAGTACATGTGAATGTAAAGATAAATTTAAGGGGATTTTTTTTTAAAGTTTCTGGTATTAAGATTTTATAACATAAACGACATTTAATATTTTTATAATGTCTAAGATCCCTCAACATCAATATAGAGAAAATTCGATTCAGAGTCTGGATCGAATTTTCTCTAGATTTCACAGAGAAATTCTTGTTCACAGAGAATTTCTTTGGACTTCACAGAAAAATTCTAATTCACAAGGCTTCATTAATATTGAGAATTTCTCTGAACTATAAATTTGAATTGTTGAGAATTTCTCTGGACTATAAATCTGTAATTTATTGCAGAATGCATTCACAAGGCTTCAAAATTTCTCTACTTTGTTCTTATTTGATCTAGAGAAAATTCAAACCACTTCAGAGAAATTAAAAATTTCTCTGCTTTGTTCTTACATGATCTAGAGAAAATTTAAACCATTCCAGAGAAATTCTTTCTCCAAAGAGATTCTTTGATAGCCTTCATTATCATCATCATCTTCTTTCTACATCAAATAACTAGCTGTAGCAGCACCATGAAAGCCCTTTAAAACCCACATTAAATCCATTTCAATACAACCACTACAATGCAATTCAAGCTTCTTCAATATCAACAATGGCACACAGTAAAACTGTAATACAAAATCAGGAATCCAGAGAAAATTCACACAAATTCCACATCCAGAGAAAATTCTGATCCAAAGAAATTCTGGAAACACTAGAGAATTTCTCTGATGTTTTAGTACTGGGTTCAATGTTATTTGTTAATGTGGTTGAGAGAATTTTCTCTAGATCAAAAATTTTGACCGAACTAGAAAAAATCCCTTTAAAACCCACATTAAATCCATTTCAATACAACCATTACAATTCAATTCAAACTCCTTCAATAGCAACAATATGGAACGCAGCAAAACTATAATACAAAACCAAAAATTTCGAGAAAAATCAGTTGATTACTGCTTGCATTAGTAATCAACTGATTTTTTGATAGTCTTCATCATCATCATAGCTTCAAGCTTCACATCTTCCATTTCTCTGGATTGCACAAATTTTTTGGTTTGCAAATCTCTTCCTCTTTTCCCACAATTCATCTTTGATATCTCTACCACTGCCTTTGATGAATGCAGTGGTGGTCTGAGTGATGGCTTCAAACCAGAGAAAATTGGTCTGAGTGGTAGTTTCAAACCAGAGAAAATTGAGAAATTCTGGACTTCCCAACCCAAAGAAAATTGAAATTTCTCTAAGTTCAAACTAGAGAAATCTAGAGAAAATTGAACATTACGGAGAAAATTAAACAAGGTAGAAAAAATTAAACCAGAGAAAATTACACACGACCAAAAAGTAAGAGATTCAAGCCTTGTTCTCTTCTAGAAATGAGAGATTCAACAAGGTCGTCACTGCGTGTTCTTGCATCATTGGATCTGTAGATCTAAGCAGGTATACTGAATGGAAAATATAAAAATAAGCTTTTGTTTCATAAAATTTGTGGAAAATGTCAACTAATCTGTCGATGGGGATAACTCAATTTTACACTGCTAATACTAAAAAGTTCAAATTTTTGCAACCTACAACTCAAAACACACACCATATATGTATACAACACATATTTATATATATTCATACATATTTGCTACAACACATCTTTGTTCATCGTGCGAAGGAAGCTTTGCTCGTCTCTGATTGTGAGATTCTAATCGAAGTGGACTCCCTGATTAACGCTCTATCATCGAACTGGTTTTTCACTAGGAGTCTCAGTTTCATCGCCGCCGATTTCTTTATAGCGGTCGACGGCAATCGGAGACCATCGATGCAGATCTTCACTGTCGGTTGAAGATTTTCCGGCGATATACTCTCAATAATCTCTGTCGAGAAGCTATCACGGTCGAGAAAATCAGTGCATGGCTCTGAACTGAGTTCGGGATTCGGATCCGATGAGTTTTCTGGCGGCATGGAAGCGGTGATAATGATCAATATACTGTGGCGCGGCGGCGCTAATGTTACGGTGGCCTCCGTCGAGAAGCAGCTTCGTGTCAATGCTTGTCATAGAATGAAGATTGTTGTCGATGCCTTAATTTCGGACTATTTTGACACCGTCTTTGATCTCATCTCTCTTCTTGTACTCTCTCTCTCTCTCTCTAAGTGCTTTAAAATTGTTTTTGTTTGTTCTGTTACTTGTGTATAATTTCGGTTGCGGGAGAGAGAGATTGAAAGGGTGAGATATATCAAATTTCTCTATGGTAGATGGGTATGGGGTTTAGGGACCTTAGACATCAAAAATTGATATTGTGCTTTTCCATTACTAAAAATGGGAGAGGGACCTTTGACTAATTTCCCCTAAATTTAAGTTGATGTATACAATAGAAGTTTCTAAATGTATTCATTAATTTTTTCGTAGATGAATTATGTTGACTTTCTCTGTGATTTGGAGATAATACAGCAAATTTCATAGTTTTACATAATTATATTAACTCTTTTTTAGTAAGATTAAAGAGATTAAAACTAATGTAAATGGTATAAATAAACAAAGGTAAATAATATAAAATATATTTTACTGTAAAAGAGATAAAAGTATCTTTTTTATTTATTTATATGACTAATAAATTACAGATAAAAAATGACTTAAGTGTTATGTAAATTAAAATTTTAAGAATGCTTGTAATTATAATTAAACTGTGAGACACTCTATTCGATTTTAAATTGTTAAAAATAAACTTTTAATTTTTGAATTCATCTTCTTTTGATTTAAGTGAAACGTTTTAATATTCTAATCAATTATTTATTTGTTTTTATATTCATTTAATTTAGATACATTTAAAAATTACAATATTTACAAAAATAATAAAAATTGTAAAAAAAAATAAAAATAAAGATTTCTTTGTAAATATTTTACTTTTCAAATTTATAGATTAAGTGAAACTAACAAAAAAAAAAAAAAAATAATACAATATTACAAGGTTCATCAAAAAACAAGTGTAAAGAAAAGGATAAATTACAAACACTCCCCTGAGATTTAATTAAATTACAAATTATCCCTGTAGTTTTAGAAATTACATGATGCCCGTAAGATTTTTAATTTCATAACAAATAGGTTATTTTATTAATAAATTATCAAGTTAATTAACAGTTTTTAACAATGTTAAAATTTTATTTCAATTAATAAAGCAGATAATTTTATTATTTTATAGATGAACAGTTAGAAATTTCACTTTTTCAATTAATTTTGTTAAATAAAAAATTCTGACATGGAGGTATTTGTAATTTTTCAAACCGCATGAGCAATTCATATTTTAAGCAAATCTCAGGAGTGTATTTATAATTTATCCAAAATTTAGTGGTGAATTGAGAGCTTTTTTTTTTATTTTGAATTATGTAGAGTATTTTGGATTAGCTTTCGCGTATTAGACAAAATCATTATAGTTCTAACAAACATTTCAAAACAAATTTCTGTGCAGTTCGTGACCTCAAGAGTTTTATGTTGATTGGAGAATCAAACTTGAGACTTAGAAAGAGTAAACTCCTAAGTCCCAAGTCTAAAGCGGAGGTGGTGAATAAGAGCTCCATAGCAATGAATTTTTTTTTTTTTTAAATAAAGTCGTTAAAAAAAATCTAGGCTGTGTTTGGTGTGAGTTTCTAATCAATTTTCCACCCTTATATTTGAATGCTATGTTTGGTTTTAGTTTTCAAAAATCAATTCCAATGTCACATTTGAATACACATTCCAATGCATGCTTTTTTGAATTTTGAATTTGCGTATTGGGTTGTCCGGTTGGTTGATCGGAATAGTATTTTTTTTTTTTTGGAAATTACAACAATTTGTTAATGATATTTTTTTAAATATACAAATTATTTTTTTTAGATCATTTTCAAAGAAAACAATTAAAAAAATTGAACAAAATATACAATCAAAAGTAATTTTAAAACACTAGCTAAATATTTTTTTAATATTTTGAATAAATAAATATTTTTGGAATTTTTTTAATTATTTAAAAAAATTATTTTTTTCAATAATTATTTTTTTGAATTAAATTTTAAAAAGAGCTTGATTATGAGTTTTAAATAGAATTTTTAATAGAGTTTTAAATTGTGTATTTTGTTAGAAGTTCTAAGTTTTTCAATTAAATTTTAAAAATTCTTTTCAAAACTTTTCAAAAGTCATAATTAAACAACTTTTCTTATTTCAAAACTCTTTTGAAAATTCTTTTCAAAACTCATAACCAAACAAATTTTTTCTTTTCAAATCATATATACTCAAATTATAATTATAAAATTCAACCAAACGTTACCTCAATGTCTTTAGTAAACCAAACCAAACCAAACCAAACCAAGCCTTAAGTCCCATGAAATGGGGTCGGCTACATGAATCCTTTTTCTCTACACGGCTCTATTAAAGGTCATTTCGTTAGTCAAATTAAGTATATTCATATATCTATTTACAACGCTAGCCAACGTTAATCTAGGCCTACTTGGTCCCCTAACACTTCCATCTACCGTCACTGCCTCGCATCTCTTTACTACTGCCTTTGTTGGTCTCTGTTGAATATAACCAAACCATCTCAATTGATTCTCTCTCAACTTATCTTCTATCGGTGCTACTCTTACCCATTCTCGAATACACCCATTCCTAATTCTGTCTTATCTAGTCTTACCACACATCCACCTTAGCATCCTCATCTCAGCCACACTCATCTTATCTACATACTGTTTCTTGGCTGCCCAACACTCCATCCCATACAACATCACTGGCCTAATAGTCATTCTATAGAACTTACCTTTTAGTCTAATGGGTATTCGTTTATTGCATATTACCCAAGACGCACTTCTCCACTTACACCATCCAACCTTAATCATATGGATTACATCAGCATCAATCTCTCCCGTTGTTGTGATAATCGACCCTAAATTACAAAAATGTTCACTTTTAGGTAGTTATTAGTTCTCAATCTTCACTTCTCCTTTGCTTTTATTGTTATTGTTAGTAAATTTACACTCCATATACTCTGTCTTAGTTCTGCTTATCCAGAATCATTTAGATTCGAGTGTTTTTTTCCAAATCTCTAACTTTGTGTTAACTCCTTCTTTAGTCTCATCCACTCGCACGATATCGTCTGCAAAAAGCATACACCATGGCACGTCATCTTGAATATTTCCTATCAACTAGTCCATAACTAAAGCAAAAAGGTAAGGACTCAAGGTAAATCCTTAGTGTAACCCTACAATGATAGAAAATTCATTTGTCTCTCTAACAGGTGATCTAATAGTAGTCATCACCCCTTTAAACATGTCCTTAAGCACATCAATGTAACCTTTTGTCACCCTCTTCTTCTCTAATACCCACTATATTATATCCTGAAACACTCTATCATATGCTTTCTCAAGATCGATAAACATCATATAAATGTCTCTTTTCTTTTCTCTATACTTTTCTATTACTCTCCTCAAAAGATAGATTGCTTCCATTGTTGACCTATTAGACAAAAACCCAAATTGATTCTCTGACACCATTGTTATATCTCACAATCAGCGTTCTATCACCCTCTTCCACACTTTCATTATATGTCACATTAGCTTGATTTCTCTATAATTGTTGCAATTTTGGATATCTCATTTATTCTTATAGATTGACACTAAAATACTCTTCCTCTACTCATCTGGCATGTCCCTAGTCAACAAAATTTTACTAAGCAACCTAGTCAACCAAGAAACCCCCTTTCTACCCAAACATTTCCAAGCTTCAATAGGGATATCATCGGGTCCTTATTTGATTTCATCTTCTTAAATGCAATCTCTACTCCAAAGTTCCTAATCCTGCGATATAACTTATAATCTTGGTTTATTGTATTACTGGCTATTTCTTCCCCTATTGGCGTACCTCCATATTCCTCATTTAATAGTTTCTTAAAATAGTTCTTTTATCTTTCCTTAATCTCTTCATCCTTTACCAATACCTTAGAATCCTCACTCTTAATGCACTTAACTTGATTAAAATCTCTTGTTTTCCTCTCCCGTATCTTAGCAAGTTTGTATACCCTATTCTCTCTCTCCTTACTATTTAGTCTAGTGTATAGGTCATCATAAACTTTTAACTTAGTCTCTCTCACAACTTTCTTAACCTCTTTATTAGCCAATCTATAGCTCTTAAGGTTTTCTTCAGTTATATCCTACTATCACTTTTTAAAGCACTATTTTTTTGCCTTAACTACGGCTTGAACCTCTTCTCTTCACCACCAAGTTTCCCTAGAGCTAGGTCCTATTCCTTTCGACTCTCCAAGCACTTCCCTTGAGATTCTCTTCATACAATTGGTCATCGAGTTCCACATAGTGTTAGCATCATCTTCCAAGTCTCAAGTACCTTCCTTATCTACTCTATTCATAAATATTGCTAGTTTATCCCTTTTTAGGTCCTATCTGTCACGACCCATCCCAAGAACCAGGGCTGGATTCGCAATTAGCTAATTCTAAAATTTCTTAGATTAATTCCAAGTAATTAAATTAAATAATGCAGCGGATTAAAATAAAAGATGTAGATAAATATCTAAAGTATATATAAAAATTATTATTTATGTATCAAAATAAAAGATGTAGATAAATATCTAAAGCGTACATAGAAATTATTATTTATGTAACAACGTAACATCAGTCAAATAATGATTACAAGAAAAAAAAATGATATTCGTATCAAATTTGAGGTTCTGATCCACAGGGTAAAACCATCATTCTTTAAATTTTTTCACCTGAAAGGGGTTTTAACAGCTATAAGCACATGACAGAGTGAGAAATATTATACTGAGAGCATGAGGGTATAAAATCACCATGGATAATTATTTAGGCTAAACAATGAATACTTTGGTTCGAATAAATTATTTTTAATAACAGACATATAACACAAAATCATATGAATAAAATAATTATAATCACGGTATAGAATAGAATAGAGGGTCAATGGATCCATGACGGACAGAGGGTCACAGAGTGACTAATCAAAGGGCCAAAGGTTATTTAAATCCTCTAAGGCATGAGACTGTCAGAAGGTCACTAAAGTGACAATTCAAAGGACAAGTAATTATTTAAGTCCTCTAAGGCATGGGACATCCGTGATGGTACTTATTCAAAACAAATGTTTATAAAATCATTGTCATAAAATTTAAACAAACATATCCATGGGTTTCAATTTAAGCAAATAGAGTTCAGAAAATAATCCACGTAATTGAAACATTAATATAACCTTAAAATATAAATTATATAAAATGATTCATGGTAAATCAAAACGTTCGTAAAATATGTTATGGTAACTCAAGGTATAATATTACTCACCTTATTATCGACCCTTAGCCTTTAGTTCCCTATTTGCTTACTAGTATGCTGTACTTGTTTTAAATCTATGTTTCTCTTTCTTGTTTCTTTCCGAAGCTCGGCGACTCACTATTTATAGAGGGTAATGTGCACAGTCATGTGGTAAATTTACCACCATGTGTCACTCAAATCACTTGCCATTTGCTTTTGTTAATCATGTTGTTTAATTTTGATGATGTCTAAAATATTAATTGAAAATTTGTAAATAATATACATATTTTATATTATTTGACACAAAATATTATCTGTTTAAAATATATATTTGTTAAAGATTATTTAAATAAAAATATTTTTGAAAACACTACCAGTCACTTTTTGAAAACATTAGACTGATCACTATTCATATTTTGACAAAATTTAAAATCGATTAATTGTATTATTTTGACAAAATTGACTGATTGGTTGTACTATTTTGACAAAAATGATATTGATAATTTGTTTCCTTTTGATATGCTCACAAGGGGTGCATGGTATATAGCAAAATTATTTAATTTATATTTTGCATGCAAAGTGAAACTTACTCAAGCGATGTTTGAAAACAAATCATATCTTTATATATATTATATTGTAAAAAGAAAAAAAATGATCAAATCATTTGACGGTGGGTTTTGCATCATGGACATATATATTACTATAATAAATAGAAAAAGGTTAGTGAAAAAGTTTGACAAAATTATTGCATCTTATATATATGCATATATATCCATGATATTATATTCAAAAGTGTCGATTAGATTATATATTCAAACCTTGGTGATTTGTCTGTAAAGTTTGAAAAAGAAAAAGTGAACAAAGAAAATTTATAATTTGACAAAAGAAAAGGTGTCCATGTCTAATGTAATGATTAAAGGAGAAGACTTATGTAATTTTTCATTGTAAACCAATCTTTGCTTTGAATTTTCTTGCAAAAGAGAATAGACACAAAATCATGTGGTTTTTGTCTTCAAGGAGTCCATAAATGATGGAGCAAAATCAATTCCCTATTTGAATTCAAAGATGTGATAATATTTTTCAAATTGCCTACAAATCAGTGGCTCATATTTGAATTTTGTATTATGTCACACATACACATGCGCGCGCTCATGCGCACATACACACACACACACACACACACACACATATATATATATATATATATTAATGAAACAAGAAGAAACGATGAAGCAAATTATTTGCTTGGTTGAAAGTTGTGTTTTTTATCAAAATTTTCTACAAAGCGGAGGCTGCTGTTTTGACTAAACAAAAAAGGAAAAGGAAAAGAAAAAGTTAGTCTTACTAATTATTATCATCTTTTTCATTATTAACATTTGCTGACTAATTAAAATCAAGGAGCGTGCTTATGTAAACCATGACGTCAGCAAGGAGCATCCAACGGGTATATTTTTTGGTATAAATAGAAGTGTTGTGTGTGGAGAAAAATCAAGAACTTGAAGAGAAAAATTTCTGTGTGCTCCAAAATTTCTGAGTATATTGTATTCTGTTCTTTCACTTTCAGTTCTAAGTGTAGCCTTTGATCTTACACTTTCATATTTACTCTTTGTGAGAGAATTATTGTAAAAGAGGGTTCAAGTACCACTTATTTTTATTTATTATTTTTGTGAGAGATTTTGTAAGGGTGGGGCATTTATTGTTGAGTGAGGCTCAATAGATAAGAGTAAGTCCTGTGCCAAATCCACAAGTTTGGTAGTGTATTTATTCAATTGATAGTAAAGAAATTCTCAAGGAGGTTCCTTGGGGAATGGACGTAGGCCTGGCGTGCCGAATCACTATAAATCTCAGTGTTTGATTTTCTCTCCCTATCTCTCTTACTTTTATATTGATAATTATTATTTTTTTTTTATTAAAATTCTGAATATTGTGTTAATTTTAATATTGTAAAATTTTTAATAACTCAATTCGCCCCCTCTTGGGTTGCCTACCTGGGATAACAGCTTCTTCCCAATTATGACTTATCTAGGTGTTTATCTAAATAGATATATTCACCACCCGAGGTGTTAGGGTGGTGACAGGCCGTGTATATCCATTTTTATTTATTTATTTATTTAAATTTTTATTATTAACATTTCACTTTATCAACCATTCAATATACACTCCAAATATATATATATATATATATGTGTGTGTGTGTGTGTGTGTGTGTGTGATATTTATTTAGGGTGTCACATTTCTCCCCTCCTAAGAGTAGTTTGTCATCAAACTTGACATACCTTGGTTTTCAAAAAGGTGTGGGTATTTGGTTTGCATTTGACTTTCTGTTTCCTATGTAGCTTCTTTGACACGATGATTTTGCCATAAAACCTTAACAAGAGGTATAGTCTTGTTTCGGAGAATTTGATCACGACAATCGAAAATCTGCATTGGTTGTTCTTTATAAGAGAGATTTTCTTGGACTTCGAGGCTCTTATAATTGACAATATGTTTTGGATCTCAAAGATATCGTCAAAGCATTGAAACGTGGAACACTTTGTGAACATTGGGCAGTTCTGGTGGAAAAGCAAGACGGTATGCAACAGGGCCAATTCTCTCCAGTATTTCAAATGGTCCGATGTAACGCAAATTCAACTTTTCTCGTTTTCCAAATCAAATGACTCCCCTTGTTGTTGAAACCTTTAAGAAAACGTGTTCTCCTACCTGAAATTCCAAATCTCGTCTCCGTGTATCCACATACCTTTTCTGGCGACTTTGAGCTGTGCGAATTCGCTGTTAGATGAGTTGAATCTTATCACTCGTTATTTGCACGATTTCAGGGCCTAATAGTTTCCTGTCTCCGACTTCTGCCCAACATAGAGGTGACCGACATCTCCTTCCATACAATGCTTCGAATGGTGCCATACCAATGCTTGCTTGGTAGGTTATTATAGGTAAACTCCACTAAAGACAGATGTTTATCCCAATTACCCTTAAGGTCCAATATGCACATCCGTAGCATGTCTTCCAAAGTCTGGATTGTTCTTTCGGATTGCCCATTAATTTACGGGTGATAAGCAATGTTAAACTTCAGTATTGTTCCCAAAGCTTCTTGCAATTTGTTCAAGAAGTGAGATACGATGCGGGGGTCTCGGTCAAATACGATTGAAATTGGGGTACCATGCAATCGAATGATTTATTTAATGTATAGAGTGGCGAACTTAGTAAGGGAGTATGTGATTCTAATTGGTAGGAAATATGTCGACTTCGTTAATCGGTCTACTATAACCCATATCGCATCATTCTTTGAAACTGATCGTGGTAGCCCGACTACGAAGTCCATAGTAATGTGCTCCAATTTCTACTCAGGAATAGAGAGTAGTTGTAGCATTCCTGTAGGTCTTTGATGTTCTGCTTTAACACGTTGACATTGTAAGCATTTGGAGACGTGGCTTGCTATGTCTTTTTTCATTCTTGTCCACCAGTAGTGTTCTCTCAGATTGTGATACATCTTGGTGTTGCCAGGGTGGACTGCAAACTTTGAGCTATGAGGCTCCACCAATATCTTCTTCTTAAGCTCTGGTATGTCAGGTATGCAAATTTGATTTCAAAATTTTAGCATCCCATTGCTTATAGTGAAGTCAGGATTAGGAGTAGTTTTCTGCTCCTCGTACTTTTTCTTCAAAAGTTTGTCTTCACATTGGCGTGCTTTAATTTCTTCAATCAATGTGGGTTCCATGATTACGTTAGCGAGCAGTCATTTGATCTTGCGGAGGACGATGATACATGCCAAACTTCTGTTAGTCTTTCGAGCCAATGTGTTTGCTACTACGTTAGCTTTGCCCGAATGGTGATAAATCTCTATATCATAGTCCTTCATAAATTCTAGCCATCGACGTTGCCGTATATTCAGTTCCTTCTGCATAAACAGATATTTAAGACTCTTGTGATCTGTGTAAATCTCGCAGGTTACACCGTAGAGATGATGACGCCAGATCTTGAGGGCGAAGATTACTGCAGCCAATTCTAGATCGTGAGTTGGGTAGTTTTTCTCGTGAGTCTTTAGTTGTCGCGAGGCATATGCAATGACTTTCCCATTCCGCATAAGAACACAACCCAAACCATTGTATGAGACATCGCTATAAATTACAAGCCCATCAGCTCCTGTGGGGAGTGCCAATATAGGAGCTGTCACAAACCTATTTTTCAACTCCTGGAACCAACGTTCCTACTTGTCAGTCCATTCAAAGGGTGTGTTCTTCTAAGTTAACTAGGTCAAGGGTGATGCTATCTTCGAGAAATCTTGAACGAAGCGTTGGTAATAGCTGGCTAGACCCAAGAAGCTTCAAATCTTGGACACGTTAGTAGGTCATAGCCAATCCACGATTGCTGTAACTTTTTGGGGGTCAACCGAGATGCCATCTTTGTTGATGACATGACCAAGGAAGTGTGCACTAGTGATCCAAAATTCGCATTTCTTCAACTTGGCTTAAAGTTTGTGATCACGTAATGTTTGCAGCACTGTTCGTAAGTGTCGCTCATGATCCTCTGGTGACTTGGAGTATACGAGAATATCGTCAATAAAGACGGTGACGAACTCATCAGGATATGGTTTGAACACTCGGTTCATGAGGTCCATGAAGGCCACTGGAGCATTTGTGATGCCAAATGGCATGACAAGAAACTCGTAGTGCCCGTAACGTGTTTTGAAGGTCGTCTTCTCAATGCTTTCCGTTTTAACTTTTAGTTGATGATAGCTGAAACGCAAGTCGATTTTGGAGAATACTTGGGCGCCTTGAAGTTGATCAAACAAATCGTCGATTCTTGGCAAGGGGTATCGATTCTTGATGGTGATTTTGTTCAGCTCCCGGTAATCAATGCATAACCTCATTGTGCCATCCTTTTTCTTTACGAATAGTACTGGAGCTCCCCATGGTGAGGTACTTGGTCAAATGAAACCTTTGTCCAAAAGTTCCTGGAGTTGGGTTTTTAGTTCCTTTAATTCCGCTAACGACATGCGGTAAAGGGTTTTGGAGATCGGTTGTGTATTGGGTTGAGTGTCGATGGTGAATTCGATTTCTTAATCAACTAAGGTACCTGGTAAGTCTTCAGGGAAAACATCAGGAAATTCTCGAACGACCGGTATTGAATCAATTGTTAGGTCTATTTGTTGAGCATCGACCACATAACAAATACAACCACCACAAGCTTTTCTCAAAAGTCGCTGGCTATCACGGAGGATATCAAATACGGAGGGATAGAAACTCTAGTTCCTCCGAAGACCAGCTCGCGTTGGTCGGGTAATCGAAGAAAGACCTTTTTGGTTGTATAATCAATAGAGGCATGGTTAGCAGCAAGCTAATCCATTCCTAAGATTATATTGAAGCTACTAATGTGGAGTGAAATTAGATCGACATACAAAGTTTTACCTTTTAGGGATATAACACAGGACTTGTATATCTTTGTTTTAAGCGTAGAGACACCAGATGGAAAAGCCACATATAATGCATATCCCAATGGTTCAGGTGTTAATGTTAACTTCGAAACAAAGTGTGGTGCAACAAACGAATGAATAGAACCAGAGTCAAAGAGAACATGAGCTAAGTGACCACAGACAGAAAGTGTACCTGTCACAACGTTCTCTGTAGCATTGAAATTTCCAGGTACTAACGCAAAAGCTCTCCCTTGGCACCTCTGTTCCTTCTTCCCTCCTGTGGCAGTTTCTGGTTTCTGAGCTAGTTTAAAGGTACCCATCACAGAGTTGGTGAATTTTGGGCAGTCTTTCATCACATGGCCAACTTGGCCACATCTATAACATGCTCCTATTGCCCGATAACACTGTCCCCTATGAGCTTTTCCGCAACTCGGACAATTCGAAATGGTGCTATCCTTGGGAATAATAAAACTTTGGTTGGCTGAACCAGTTGAGCTAGTAGATCCGAGATTTACTTTCTTTGGTGGGGCTGCCTTTGATCCTCTGATTGGTTCTTGAAACCACTTCTTTTGACCCATTCCACTTGAACATGCGGTTTTAATTCCTTTTTCGACGATGTATGCTCAATCCACCACCTCTGCATAGGTTAGTAGTTTCAGAACCTCAAGCCTATCTTTGATTTTCGTATCTAATCTTGTTTCGAATTTCCTTGCTTTTTGGGCATCTGTCATAATAACATACGGTGCAAATAGGGCTAGTCGCATGAACTTACTTTCGTATTCCGCCACTGACATTGTTCCTTGCCTCATATAGCGATCTCGGTTTTCCCTTCTTTTGTGTATTGTATTCCGGACTCGGTTCCGTGGATGTGTTGTCATCTTATTCTCATTTCTATCCTTTACTCTTTATATTTGAGTCTTGGGTTGTGTTGGGCTGGTTTGAAACAGGTTGGTTGTGCTTAAAAACCCAAGGTTGTTGCCCAGATTTTGGCCTTCACGCTAGAGCGGGGCTTTTGACGCTCAAGTGGGCCCTTTATTTTTGCTTCTCCACTCGAGCAGGCGTTTTGACGCTCGAGCGTGATTTGTCATCTCTCAGTATTTTTCTCTGCAGGTCATCGGACGCTCGAGGGGGGATTTTGACGCTCGAGCGGGCCCTTTTGATTTTGTTCCTCCCCTCGAACGGGATTCTGACGCTCGAGCGGGGACCATGGTCTGTAAAAATTCTGGAAGTGTGCATCCGACGCTTGAGCAGCGCTTTTGACGCTCGAGCGTGAGTCTGTGTCTGACGCTCGAGCGGGGCGACTTTTATATTAGTTCGGGATTTCACTTTTTGGATCACTTTTCAACATTCTTTCTCTCTCTAACTTTTCAAAACCTCCATTAAAGAGCTCCTCTCTCTAGAATACAACTTCTCTCTAAGGTTTGATCTAGTTTGAGTGATCTTCCACCCTTGTCCCTTAGTAAAAAGTATAGAGCTTGGTGTGGGCTACCTATCAATTTGAAAATCTTTGGGTTTGGAGCATTTCGAATTTCTTCATCTTCTCCACCTGGTCTCATCTCTTGAGGTAGGGAAAATTACTCATTTCTATGATTTTTGACATAAACTTTTAGTCATTTTGATTTAATGTTGAAGTTGGGTAATTTGGGTGTTAGGGTTTCAAATTGTATAAAGAGGGGTTTTGTTTTTTGGGCCAATACGTGTGTATTTTGGGTATCAAATGGGGTTATTGTTGTTAATTGTTGGTATTTGAGCCTTTGGGTTAATGTTGAGAAAAGATGGAGAAAAAGCCCTAATTTTTGTTATGAATTAATTTATATAATTAATTTGGGAAAGTTATGGGAATATGAAATTAGCTTAATATGAGATGGAATGATGGAGTCGGATTTATTAATCGCTCACTTTTAAAAATTGTTAATAAATTATCTATTGATGCATTTATTATCTGTTTAGAAATAATTGCTTTGGGCTATCGATGGAGGATAGTCTTGATTGTTGTAGATACTGCATGATGATTAGGTGAATTAAAACTAATCGATTGAATATGTCATTGAATATGGCGATTGGAATAATACATCAAATATGTGTACTGATTGATCATGTATATGATAATTGTTTATATACATTGTATTGTGTGGGAGGAGATAAGAGATGTACTCCACGGTTTGGGAGGAGATAAGGGATGGACTTCTAAACTAGATGTTATTTGGGAGGAGATAGGGGATGGACTCCATTGATACAGCAAATCTGTGTATCATTCATGAAGTATGGAAGTGTTTTGATATGACATTGATACAACAAATATGTGTATCTATTGTGAATTATGGAAGTGTTTTTATTATGAGTTATAATCTCATTTAAATTGTTGATATTGGAAAGGTTTTTAACATGAGCTGTAGTCTCATGGGAATTGTTTGGCCAGGTTCTGAGCCAGGTTTATAAATTGAAATTGTTAAGTAAAAGGAAAAATGGAATGAAATATGGACATTCCTGTTATGAAATTGGGTACTGTTGTATGTTGGTTTATTTTGGTTAAACATTTATCAAATGCTAATGTTTTAGTCATTGCTCATATTATGTTTAGCATATCTCTACTGGGCGTTGGCTCACCCCATATGGGACATCATTTTCAGGTACAGGTGATATGCCGCCTCCAAGGACGTAGCTTGGGAGGTTGTAGAAGCTGAAGGCTTATTTTGTTATTATTTTGTATGTTACATGTAATTCAAGCCAAGGGCTTAATATGTTAGAGTTAGAACTCTCTTTTGTTGAACCCAAGTGTTGACTTGGAAAGTTGTAAGCCCGTAGGGCACTTACTTTTGTTGTCAACATGTAACACTGTTGTATTGAACACTCTGATAAATAGGACTATGCTTTATTCTCTTAAGTTTATCGATGTCTCGAATATATGATTTATGGGTTTATTTTGAGGGCGTTACACCTCAAATGTAGGAACTCGGAGGCCTTCTACTCCCGTAGTGATTCTGGAAAATACTTTTCATAGAACACCTCTAAGAATCTCGCCCAAGTCATGATCTTTTCTTTTTCTAAGGTGAGAAGCCACAATTCTTGCGCATCTTCCTTGAAGGTGAAAGTGGCGAAGGATACTTTATGTTCTTCTGTGTAGGATAGGGCACGAAAAATTTTCTCCATTTTTTTAACCTAAGCTTCAGCTATCAACGGGTTTGAACCACCTGTGAACGTGAAGGGTTTAGGTCTTGGAACAGTTTAATCGTAGTTGTCCCTTCTCGATGTTCTGTTAACCCATTGTTCTGCAAGGCTTGCAAGAAACTGGTAATAGCTCTTTCCACAATCGTTTCCATTAGATCAGCTCCATTGGATGATGACTTGGTACCATTTCCATCGTTAGCCATAGCTATAAAACAATTTTAATAAATGTGGTGCATGATTTCTATTAATTACCTAAATCAAAACATATTCACATAATCTACAAAACATAGACAATGTATACATTATTCACAAAACACCGATTTTATTCATGTATAATGGTGTTGGTACATCACTTGTAGTTATGTCAATTTAGTGCCTAACCCTCCATGACAAAATGGGTTAGAACTAGGTCATGGTCAGCTCACTTGGACACCAAACACAAGGAAAAAGAAAAACACAAAAACAACAAAAGAAAGGATTTTGTTATCAGGATCTTAGGTTGAAAATAGCCATAGGTACTGTAGTTACATGTGATGCTCAAACTCCCAATCACTTTGCTTGATGCCAAAGCATCGCCATACCACCTCCACTCGGTATATGGGGATGCCTGCCTCGTAACCCCACAAATGTCGTCCTGTGATATGCACAGGTACCTCTACATACGTCATAATGTCACCAATGTCAATTGTCTAAGTATCAATTAGGTTTTGAGGAGGAGGGACTCTTGCTTGAATGTGATCACTTAAGAAGACATTTCCTTATCGAGCCATAAACTTTAAAGGTAAAGGTGCCACTAAATAACAAGGATGTCCCCGACTCATGGCCATGCTTACTACCCGTATAGGTCCCAAAAACCTGTCTGAGGTACTCATAGCGTCAACCCTCCACCACTGTGTGTCTACTTCTGTGGGGACGGCCCTTAAGTATACTGGTCGGCCCATAAGTCGGTTGAAGGTCGGGTCTGCCTGCCTAACTATTGCTTCTGAATCACCTATTTCCTTTAGTAAGTTTGGAACGTAATTGTTATTTTCAAAAATTCCTTCAATGTCCGGGGGATCAGGCCTCTACCAAAATAAGTTGCCAAAGTTAAGTTCCGACATTGCTTGCACCATAGGATATCCAACTTAGCTATAGAAAAAGACTTATTACTATAAGGACTAAGGTAAGATTTTTATTTTTTTTTAACCATTGCCTTGATACCACTTTTGTCATGACCCATCTCAGGAACCAGGATTGGATTCGCAACTAGCTAATTTTAAATTTCTTACATTAATTCCAAGTAATTAAATTAAATTAAATAATGTAGCGGATTAAAATAAAAGATGTAGAAAAATATCTAAAGCGTACATAGAAATTATTATTTATGTAACGATGCAACATCAGTCAGATAATGATTACAAGAAAAAAAATAAAAAATAAAAAAATGATATTCATATCAAATTTGAGGTTCTGATCCACAGGGTAAAACCATCATTCTTTAAATTTCTTCACCTGAAAGGGGTTTTAACAGCTATAAGCACATGACAGAGTGAGAAATATTATACTGAGAGCATGAGAGTATAAAATCACCATGGATAATTATTTAGGCTAAACGATTAATAGTTTGGTTCGAATAAATTATTTTTAATAATAGACATATAATACAAAATCATATGAATAAAATAATTATAGCTACGGTATAGAACAGAACAGAGGGTCAATGGATCCATGACGATCAGATGGTCACGAAGTGACTAATTAGAGGACCAAGGGTTGTTTAAGTTCCCCAAGACATGAGACTGTTAGAAGGTCACTAAAGTGATAATTCAGAGGGCAAGTAATTATTTAAATTCCCTAAAACATGAGAACTCTGTGGTGATACTTATTCAAAACAAATATTTATAAAATTATTATCAAATATTTTTAAAAATTTAAACAAACATATCTATGAATTTCAATTTAAATAAATAGAATTCAAAAAATAATCCATATAATTAAAATATTAATACTATCACAAAATATAAATTATATAAAATGATTCATAATAACCCAAAATATTTGTAAAATATGTTAAGTCACCTTCTTATCCACTCTTATGCCCCGTTTGTTTTGGGTTATAGCAAGAGGATTAGGATTACTAGTACCTTGGGATTAGTATATGGGGTGTTTGTTTTGAGAGATAGCCTTGGGACTATTAATACCTTGGGACTAACTAATACCTTGGTATTACTAATACCTTGTTTGTTTTGAGAGATAGGGAGGGTATTACTAATACCTTGGTATTACTAATACCCTTGGGGAGGGGATTCATAGTGAGGAGGTAGAGATGGTATTAGAAAAATAGTGAGGGGATTAGAAATTTTTTTATTTTTTATATATTGGAATTTTTTTTTTAAATATAATTTTTAATTTTTTATATTTTTTTATTTGTTTTATTATTTTATATAAAAATAATTTAACAATTCCTCACTACTAATCCCCTCACTATCAATCCCCTCACTACTAATCCCCTCATTATTAATCCCCTCACTATCAATCCCCTCCATTCTATCTCTGAAAACAAACGACTCTCACTAACAATCCCCTCACTATTAATCCCCTCACTGTCAATCCCCTCCATTCCATCTCTGGAAACAAACGGCGCCTTAGCCTATAGTTCCTATATGTTAAAAAAGTCTCGGCTACAGTTTTGCCTTCTCAATCACGAAAACTCTCTATATATTGAACCTCAGCTCGATTTCTTGCTGACCAGCTCCCTCTCTCTCTCTCTCTCTCTCTCTCTCTCTCTGTACACTCTTAACTGTTGTTGATTCTGACGTATCGCAATCAGAGAGGTGAACCCCCAATTAGAGAGGTAAACCCACATTACTCAACTAAATTGCGAATCTCAAGCTTAATTTTCTCTCCGATTTTCCCACTATCCGTTCATTTTCTTCCTGTTTCTCGGCATTTTCACCGGTCTGAGTAATTTACCGAAGCTTTGGTTCATGTACTTAACTTATTTGCTTTGAGATCGATATATATATATATATATATTCTATTCCAGTTACTAAATTAGATCTTTCCTATTGATCAACATCGATACAGAAATTTTAGAATTTGCAGTTTTCCTGATTACTTGGTCAACTTAGATCTAATTCTCTCTATATATTCCTTTGTCTCACTCTAAATTTGATTCTTATTTTTACTATATATTGTAATTTGTAGGTGTTTTTAATATATATATATATATATATATAATAAAATTTTCTTCATATTCTGTTTGTTTCTGGGAAAAATCAGAGAGAAAAGAGAAGAAAATGCATAGAAAGGTTTTCCCCCTCTTTTTCCTCAAATTTTTATTTTATTTTTCTAAAACCAAGAATAATGAAATCATGTGAGAGGATTTTTGCTAGCTATGTTTTATGGGGGCAAAGAATACCACTAGTCCCTGTACTTTGACCCTATGTCATTGTAGTCCTGTAATTTCAATGAGCTCAATTTTGATCTAAACTTTTTATTTTGCCTTAAATTGGTCCAATTGATTTTAATTGTCAGTATTTATATATATATATATATATATAGAAATTATGCACATAAATAGCATGCATCATGCTTTGGGAGCAAAATTGTAAACTTGATCAATTAAGTGACTTAATCTCAACTAACTCGGTGATTATTTTCCGTCAAAAAACCCAAATGACATTATCGATTGGACCAAATTGAGGTAAAATCTAAGGCAGCGCTTGGTAGAGTTTTCTAAATATGATTTGAGAATAGAGTTGTATTTTGAGTATATGAGTTTTGGAATTATGATTTGAGTGTGGAAAATTTGTTTGGTGAATGAGTTTTGAATTGAGTGGGGAATTTTTGATGTGACATATGATATTTGATGCAAAACTTACAACTCATAACTAAACACACAACTCAAAATTCTATTCAAAAGTCATAAAATTTTTAAAAACATTCCGAATTTTTTTTTTATTTAAAATATAAAAAACAACAGGTGCCAATTGCTATAAAAAAAAAAAAAAAAAAAGGTTCCGGTCAACTGGACGGACATCCAGTTAGCCCAAATTTTTCCGTCTTGGAAAGAGTTTTCAAAAATGGGTGTGGAATTAATTTTTGAAAACTCTAAACAAACAAAACACTCAAAACATGGGGTGGAAATGTGTTTGGAGAGCTTCTCGTAACATAGCCTAAAATTGAGCCAATTGAAACTCTAGGGACCAAAATGACACAAGCAATGTAGGGACTACCTGTGTAATTTGCCATTTTTTGTTTTATTAAAGTCAAAGTACCTCATGCTTTTGCAATGCTGCGAGTCTCGCTATTTTCATGGGTCACACAAGTTTGAGCTCAGATGTTAGCAATCTTGTGCTCTTGTTTTTCAAAAACTGATATATGAGTGTTTATTTGACTCATACAGATATTGATTCACATATATCATCATGGCTCCAGCAGCGGCAGCAGATTCAATAAAGCCTAGAGGTGACATATAAGCTCCATTGATATTATTTGAAAAATTCATTAGTTAGCTCTAATCTGTTGATGGTGTATTAATATGTGCTTCTCTTATATAATATTCATAGTTTTCTGTTTTCACTGGTTCATCACTAATTGACTATGCTTGAAGCATTAATGATTGTTCATCATTGTACTGTAATTATGCTTGAGGTGTAATTTATTTTGAAAATGAGTCTTGTGAATGAGTGTTCTAAGGTCATTGTTTAACAAAGCTTAAAATGATTATATCAGTGTACATTCTTTACATTGTGCACTTTCACAGAGAATGTTTAATTATTTCAAGCTGGGCACTCGTTAAGAAAATTGTTTGCAAAAGGATGTTCTACTGGAAACTGCTTGTTAGTCTTTAGATGTATGTTGCTTAAAATCAGTCTACAGTGGAGTTTGATATGCTTTTTGGGCTCACCTAGGATGGTTCACTTCATTATGTGTGCATGCATATGCACATGCACATGCGCATACACTTATATTTTTAAGAAAATATCTTAGGACTTGAAGTCTTTGATGTTGTGATTCAATGTTTTGGTATTTATATTATGTTGACTACTGAAATTACTCAAAAAATGAAATTCAGTAGTGTTCTTGTCTCTGTCATGATATATTTTCATGTTGCTAGGTTGGTTATGTGCTTAAGAGGTATTAAGTTTACCTGTCATTTACATGTTACAATTAAGAGATATTTGAGTGTTTTAAGTTTTCAATCTGGTAGAACAATTTCTTGCTGTTTAGTTTTTAAAATAAATAATAATAATAATAATAATAATAATAATAATAAAAATAAAAACTGGATTATATTTGCATTGCAGATGTTTGTGTTGTTGGTGTTGCACGTACCCCTATGGGTGGATTTCTTGGCACTCTTTCATCTTTACCAGCCACTAAGCTTGGATCTGTAGCTATTGAAAGTAAGATTACAACCTTTTCTTCTATCTTCCTAGATGGTTCTCTGTTATTTCAAAATTTATATTTTCTTTTTCGTTATTTCAATTGTTCTTACCAACTTGTAGGTGCTCTTAAAAGGGCTAATGTTGATCCATCACTTGTACAAGAAGTTTTCTTTGGCAATGTTCTCAGTGCAAATTTGGGGCAGGCTCCTGCTAGGCAAGCAGCATTAGGTGCAGGGATACCTAATACAGTAATCTGTACCACCGTTAATAAAGTTTGTGCATCTGGGATGAAAGGTGTGCGCTGAATCTTGAACCAGCATTTTCTTTTCCAGTAGAGCTATATCAAAGTGTAATATCAATGTTTTATTTTTGTGATTGCAGCAACTATGCTTGCAGCACAGAGTATCCAGTTGGGCATCAATGATGTTGTTGTGGCTGGTGGCATGGAAAGCATGTCTAATGTCCCAAAATACCTAGCTGAAGTGAGGTTAACGTTCCCCTCTCATTCACTGCATTACTTCTCATCAAACTCAAGTTGAACTTTGTACTCGTCAATTCTTTCATTTTCAAAACTAATGATGGGATGCATTATAATGTTTTAGAAATTTTAAGGAAAGAGATGAATGCTAAATTGGCAATACTTTTAAGTCTGATTGTCACCTAGATGGTTAAATTAATAGTTCTTTTGTCTTTCCATTTAAGCTACTTGACAAATGAGAAAGCATTTTGGCATGGTTCTCTTGCTGATGAAGACTCCAACGTGGTTCTTCCACAGAGGACCTTCCTTCTATTCGAAGGAAAAGAAGAAAGTGAAGGAAAAGAAGAAAGTGAAGATGTCAAAAACTAGTGATGAATGAGCATTTAAGCTACTTACAGTTGTTGCTTCTACAAGGCATAAAGTCTCGTTAGCGCATGTTGTTAAAAAAACCTAGTGTTGCAAACTCTGCTGAATTTACAACCTAATTGCAGGAAGGGATCCCGACTTGGACACGATTCTGTTGTTGATGGTATGCTCAAAGATGGATTGTGGGATGTTTATAATGATTATGGAATGGGGGTTTGTGCTGAATTATGTGCAGAACAACATACAGTAACAAGAGAAGAGCAGGTTGGTTATAAACCCACTTATTGATTTTTAGAAAAATTTACCTGGCAGACGTTCTTTATTTTATTTTCACATACTAATGTGTAACACTTATTTTTGTAGCCATTTCGTTCATTTTTATGTTCAATTATGCTAATTTATACTCACTTATTTTTCTGATTATGAAATTCTCCATTCACAATTATTCATTCTTTTGGATTCCCCCTCACATGAAGCATTGTTGCACAAATAGTTTTCATCATTTTTCATACATAGAATTTCTATTAATAATATCTGGGTGATTTTTGCAGGATGATTATGCTGTTCAGAGCTTTGAGCGTGGTATTGCGGCTCAAAATGGTGGTGCCTTTGCATGGGAAATAGTTCCGGTCAGATAACTAGTGTATAGTAACTTGAGGAACCCATGATATTTCTTGTAAATCACCATGTAAACCGTAACCTGATGCTGTGCAGGTTGAGGTTTCTGGAGGAAGAGGAAAACCATCAACAATTGTTGATAAGGATGAAGGTCTAGGAAAGGTGATTCATATTACAATTATGTCTAAAAATAGAAGATATATCGTATATGTAATATTTATATATATAGAGAGAAAGAAAAAGAATAATATGTGGTATCAGTCTGCATCGTCTGCCTCAGTGGGTTGATAATATTTACATTTGTTGCCTTTTTTGTGTTGCCAGTTTGACGCTGCTAAGTTGAGGAAGCTCCGACCGAGTTTCAAGGAGAATGGAGGTTCTGTCACTGCTGGCAATGCTTCTAGCATAAGGTTTATTACTTCTCTTTCTTTCTCCCTTTAATCCTTTAAATTTAATTATATTTGTTATTGTTTTACTTGAGTAAGCAAGGGGGTTCTTGTCAGTAATAGTGCTTAATGTCACTGTGGTAAATCCAAATTTAATTCTCTTTCCAAAACATTGCTATGATTTATGTAAGAACTTAATTCTCGTACATTATCATATTCGGAATTATGGGGTACTCTCAATCATTTTATTACCTATTTTTTTCGCTCAGACATGCTTATTGGTTTTTCCTCTATTATTAGTTAAAATTCTGAATATAAATTATTGCATATTTTGGGATGGATATTGTTGTTCTGTTTCTTGGTTCCATTGAAGTGGTAAGGTTAGAAATTATCTGCAACATTTTACTGAACAGTAAAATTGTTTACATTGACAGTGATGGTGCTGCTGCATTAGTCTTAGTGAGTGGAGAGAAGGCACTTAAGCTTGGGTTGCAAGTGATTGCAAAGATCACAGGATATGCTGATGCTGCACAGGTACTTCACAAATATATGGCAATCTGAATAAAATGCTGGAGGCTACTATCAATATCAGCAAGAGAATTTTATTTATTATTTATTTTTACATTGCTCATTTCCACTTCTAAATTTCTATCATTGTTTGGGTTTCATGTTCTTGGGCTGAAATGAGATATGCTGTGCAGGCACCAGAATTATTTACGACTGCTCCAGCCCTTGCAATACCAAAAGCTATTTCAAATGCTGGTTTGGAGGCTTCTCAGGTTGATTACTATGAAATAAATGAAGCCTTTGCAGTAAGATTCCATGCCTAATTAGTATTGTGGAACTAGCAACTCATTACCCAAGTATCATTTTATGAATCTTTTTTGTTGTCACGTGATCTGTGCAGGTTGTGTCTCTTGCAAATATGAAATTGCTGGGACTTAATCCAGTGAGTTCTTCTTCCAAACCACAATTATGTGTGTGTGCTTGTGGATTCTTCGATCAATGATCTTGTGCGAATTCTGAGAATGGGTTCCATGTGCCTCTTCATTTCATTATTGCTTCTCTTTGCCTTCTAGAATGTCATTGGTTTGCTGGTTGGCCTTGTCCTGCTTGTTAATCACCTTACTAACTTTGCTTGTAGGGAAAAGTTAATGTGCATGGTGGAGCTGTATCTTTGGGCCATCCTCTCGGTTGCAGTGGAGCCCGTATCTTGGTCACACTTTTGGGGGTATATTTCTACTGAACTGCTGTTTTATATTATGCAATATTTACTTCATAGCAATTCTTGGTTCTGAGGTTAGATAGGCATCTCTCTCTCTCTCTCTCTCTCTCTAGTTTTCTTAGGGCTGCATTAAGAGTTGTTTTGTTGATCTCATCTCTCTAATTGTTTCACATGGTTGTTAATTCGAAGTGTAATTTTTAGGTATTGAAGCAGAAGAAAGGAAAATATGGAGTTGGCGGTGTTTGCAATGGTGGAGGAGGTGCATCAGCCCTCGTTGTAGAACTTGTGTAATTTTTTTATGGTGTTTGGTAAGTCTCATTAATAACATATTCAACTAATATATCCTCATCACTTCTTTTTTATCCTTAGGCTCTGTTTGTGGTGCAAGAAATCATTCCTTGGAAAATCATAGAATCAATTAACTATAGTGCAACTGATAGTTGTTGTTTTTCTTGCCAGGCCAAATTATGAGTGTGGAGCTTTGCAAAGATGAATCCTCCATTGCTCTCTCTCTCTCTCTTTCTCATGTTAAGATCAATGTTCAATCTTTTCCATTTATCATTTCCAATATGAGCATCAATGAATTGTATTGTTTTATTTAGGAAAAAAAGGGTGGATTCAATCTTCTTCTCCTCTGGGGACTTGATCTACCATGTTATGTTTGCTTGATAGAAGAGATGAGATTTGTGATCTCTATTGCATGAACTGTGCTGTGTTAGCTTTACAATTGGATTTTATCATTAGATATATGAAAATAAGATAGGATAATGTTATATAAATAGAATTTTTGCATATAAATATTCGAACCCACATGAAGTTCTTATCATATGTGAGAAAAAAAAAATTGACTGACCTTTATGTTGCTTTGATTGAGTTAACTTGAACATGTTACTTTGATGAATGGAATAATTATCGAGTGTCGAGAGGGTATCACGTAGTAATGATGTATAATAGTACCCTTCATATTTTTGTTGAGGAATTAGTACCCTCCATATAGTGAGAGAAAAAAAATTACTTACAAAAATCTTATCTACTAGAAGCTTAGAACTATGTATGAAATTTTTTCTTAATTGAAAATTGTAAAGGTAAGAAATTTTTTTAAGTGATAATAAAATGAAAACACAATTTAAAATAACACAAATACAAACAAATTCGATAGTTTGGTTTATAAACATAAGTCTACAAAACTAAATTGGAAGGAGAGTGAGAGACATTGAGGCACCGTTTGGGAAGATGAGTTTGTGGCTTTTTTGGTTATTTTACCTACAAAAGGCAAAATATGTTATTTTAGTCACAACAAACAAAACATTACATTCAATTTATAATCATTATATTCTTTTTTAATAAAAAAAGTTAAAAAACCTTTTCTAAATTAAGTTTTTTAATCCAAACTAAAATAGTCAAAAAAATTAAAAAATTGTAAAGTTAACTCACTTTTCAAACGAAGCCCGAAGGCTACACATTGTCTTGGTATTTTTTAAAGAGTACATAAGGACAAATTTAGAGATAAAAATAAATAAAAAAAAGAGTGTGAATAAAAGAGGTTTGGATATCAGTAATGAAAAAAAACTTACTTTTAGGGCAACTCTAAAATATTTAAAAATTTCATTAAAAAAAAAATTCAAATTCAAAATTCACAAATTATTTTGAAAATTTCAAAACCAAATAAAGTTCTTATTTATTTATTTATTGAAATTGTGCTGAGAGGAATCTCTTAGAGTAACTTCTCAAAAAATATTTCTTGAAATTGGTGCTTACAAAACATTTATGTTATAGGTAATTGCACCCCCAGGGGAATTTTTTTTTTTAAATTACATGTTCGAAAAAAGTTATAATAATTAAAAAACATTTATTTTATAGGTAATTGCACCCCCAGTGGAATTTTTTTAAAAAAAATTACACATTCATAAAAAAAAGTTATAATTATAATTATAATTATTAATATTTATATAATTTATCATTTATTTGTAATTATTTTTTAAAAATTACACTGATTTGATCTTTTTTCTTTATTTTAATGAAAAGAATTGTATACAAGTTAAGAACTCAAAATAATTATCATTTGGCCCCATAAGCTATTTTAGTGAACTTTGGCCCCCTTGCTGAGTGCATGAGATCTCTACTTCGTTTTGATAATTAAGAAAAAAAGTCAATTTATTACTACAACTTATTTGAGTTTTATCATCTTTTTTATTTTTTTAAAACATTTTTTAAAAAAATGAATAAATTAAGCTTGTTTGGTTTCGTTTTTCTAAAAACTATTTTCAAAAAATTCTACTTTCTTATTTTTCGTATTTTTTTATTTTTAATGAATTTTTTTAATATTTTAAACAATTTTTTTTAATTTTTAGATATACCTAACATAAATATACTTAAAAAGTAAAAAATTTGTGAAAAAAACATTTTAAAAATTCACTAAATATCAAAAATACAAAAAAAGAGAATTCAATACATTTTTTGTATTTTTATGTATTTATTAATTTTTTAAAATATTTTTTCACAAATTTTTTACTTTTTAGATACATCTAAGTAAGGTGCATCTAAAAAACTAAAAAAAATGTTTAAAATTTTAAAAATATTCACTAAAAACAAAAAAAATACGAACAATAAAAAAATCTGTTTTCAAAAAACTTAATTCAGGGAAGTTGGATTTTAGTCACTTTTTTTGGTTTGTAGCAAAAGCCAAAAGTTGGCTTTTTTGTCTTTTTTTTTTTCATTTGGGAAGTTGGTTTTTAGCCAATGGTGAAATTACAATTTTACCCTCATAGGTCAAAATGTGTTACATAGGTGAAGTTGTAAATATTTTAAATAAATATGAGTAGTTTGGTCATTTTATTATGATTTGACATCATCAACAAACATTAATAAAAAAAGTCAAAACTCACTTTTTACCAACTTCCCAAATCATTTGTCTAAAAAAATCATTTGTCTAAAAAAGTCAAAAGCTTGGTTAAAAGTCAAAAAGTCACTTTTTACCATCTTCCCAAAATAACCCTATAACGTAACGCCGTTAAACGCCGTTGGACTGTGGACCCCACATAGACCTCTCTCTCACATGGCTTACCTGGCTGTCCTCTGCGGCCCACCTCTCGAGTCGACCCAGCTGTCCCCTCTCTCTCTCTCTCATCTGGCTTTGTATGGGACTTGATTATTTTAATTAGTTTTTTTGATTTTTTAAAATTATTTTAATTTGATTAAAAAAATTGTGTTCGGAAAGTTTATTCAACTTATTTGTTTAACTTTTTAGGATTTATTTTTTAGAAAATTAATTTATTTTTCGTATTTTTTTATTTTACTGAATTTTTTTAATATTTTAAGTATTTTTTAATTTTTAGATATACTTAACATAAATACACTTAAAAATATAATATTTGTAATTTTTTTTAAAATTCACTAAATATCAAAAATACAAAAAAAAATGAAAATTCATAACATTTTCATATTTTTATATATTTATTGATTTTTTAAAACTTTTTTATAAATATTTTACTTTTTAAATAAATTTAAATAAAATACATTTAATTTTTTTAAAAAAAAATGTTTAAAATTTTAAAAATATTCACTAAAAATAAAAAAATACGAAAACTAAAAAATTCAAATTTAAATTAAAACCAAATACACTGATTTATTTTTTAATTGATTTAATAATTATAAAAAAATATATATAATAATTATAAATTAAATATAATATTTTATCTTTTTAAATATTTTAAGAAAAATTACTCATAAATCCTATTTGGAAAAATGTTAGTCCATTTAGTCCTACATATTTTTTTTATAAACCATTTAATCCTTTTTATTTGTAGTATGTATTATTGATTTGATTTAGTAATATTATAGTTTACTTGTTTGCTTTTTTTTTGAGATTTGATTTTGATGTTTTTTTGGGATTTGGGTGTATGTGAGTAAGGCCAAGTTTGGCATCCTCAAAAAAATTCAAAAAGTCAAAAAGTCACTATCCTATTTAAGTCACATCATCTTATTTAAGTCACATCACCTCTCTAACCCATCACTTTAAACCCAACCCAAATCCAATCTATATTTAATAAAAAGTCAAAAAGTACACTTCTTTAGTCTTCCCAAATTTGGCCTAAGATATAGTTTAACATTTCCATTTTTTATGGGATTTCATGAAATGATTGTGGGGATTATTGATGTAACCTACTTGTTAATGCTAACATTTCCACAAAGCGTATTCACCCACTAAAAAGTATAATATTTCATTGTAACACTCCAATATAACACTAAAAAAAAAATATATCTTAGTGCAATAACCCAATGTAACACATAAAAAAATTCATTACTGTAAGTTTCTCAAACGTAGTACTCCAATATAACATTCTAAAAAAACTTCTTAGCATAGCACTCCAAAGAACTCCTTAGTGTAACACACTAAAAAAACTCCTTACACACCGTTTGTGAAGAGCTAAAGTAGGGTTTTTTTGGCTGTTTTAGCCACAAAAGACAAAATAGGCTATCTTAGCCACAAAAAATAAAATATCATATCCAACCCATAATCATTATACTCTTCTCTTACAAAAAAATTTAAAAAAGCTAAAAAGCCAAAAGCTCTTCCCAAACTAAGCTTTTAGCCCAGCCTAAAATAGTCAAAAAAGCCAAAAAGTCAACCCACTTTCCAAACCAACCCTTAGTGTACTTTTTCCAAACGTAATACTCTAATATAACATTTCAAAAAACCTCCTTAGTGTAACATTCTAATGTAACACACAAAAAAACTCCTTAGTGTAATTTTTCTAAATGTAACACTCTAATATAATATTCTAAAAAAACTCCTTAGTGTAATATTCTAATGTAACACACAAAAAACTTCTTAGTGTACTTTTTTCAAACATAACACTTCAATATAACATTCCAAAAAAATTTCTTAATGTAACATTTTAATATAACACACACAAAAATACACTTTGGTATACTTTCCCCAAACGTAACGCTCCAATGTAAAACACCTCCCCCCCCCAAAAAAAAAAAATCTTAGTGTACTTTTCCTAAACATAACATTCCAATGTAACATTAAAAAAGAAAGGATGTGAGATTTTTCAAATCATTCTAAAATGAATACAAATATTTCTTAGTAAGTTTTAGGCAAATGTATAATTTCAAACTATGAGTGTTATGTTTGAAAAAAGTACACTAATAAGTTTTTTTTAGTATTTTTGTGTATTATATTGGAGTATGTTACATTGAAGTGTTACGTTTGGGATTACATTGATTAGAGTGTTATATTTGCGAAAAATACACTAAGTTTTATTTTTTATTTTTTATTTTTATTTTACATTAGAGCATTCCGTTTGGGAAAAGTACATAAAAGATATATATATATATATATATATATTTTAATATTACATTGTTACGTTTGGAAAAAGTACACCAATAAGTTTTTTAATGTGTTACATTGAAGTGTTACGTTATTGGAGTTAGGGCTGCGCAAAATACCGCCCAATCCGCTAAAACGGCACCGATCCATATCTATCCGCACCGCTTTAACCGCTAACCGTGGTTTAAACTTTAAAATTTATAATCCGCCAACCGAACCGCTCCGCTCCACTATAGTTAATACATATATATTTTTTAATCTCCAATGAAATATCAATGTAAAAATGAATGTGAGAGAGATTTAAGATAAGAAATTTATTACAAATTAGTGGTTATATATATGAAACATATTATGTAAAATTACTTTGTGTTATATAATTAAAAAGTATTATACAAATTAGTGTTATATATTATGCAAATGTATGATAATTAGCTAGAATATTCTTCAATTCGCCAATCCGTCAAAAACCGTCCAAACCGCAATTTGTCAATCTGTTAATCCGCCAACCCGCCATTCGATTTGTAAATTTACTCTCAAACCGCCTGAACCGCACCGCGCATACCCCTAATTGGAGTGTTACATTAGAGTGTTAGATTTTTGTTCGTAATGTGGGATTTATTCTAGAATAAGAAAAAAATCTAAAACTTCTACAACGCAAATTGTCTAAATATGTAATTTTACATTTTGAGAAACTCACTTTTATTCCTAAAAAATTAAACCCAAACATGTAAGTGACTACCTTTTTATGCTATTTCCACTTTAATGAGACCTTTGAATTCATAAGAAAAAAAAATGAAGGACTAAACAATTCACAATATCATATTTTAAGACTTATTCAGGATTCGTTGGGCAAGATGGTTTGTGGCTAAAATAGTCACAAAAGACAAAATAAGCTATTTTACCCACAACAAACAAAACATCACGTCCAATTCATAATCATTACACTTTTTCTCTCACAAAAAAAGTCAAAAAAGTAAAAAAGCTAAAAAAATCATTCCCAAACTAAGCTTTTTAGCCCAAGCTAAAATAGCCAAAAAATCTAAAAAGTCAAAAAGCCAACCCACTTTCCAAACCAACCCTCAGTGTGTTTGGTTTGAGTTTTTTGAATTAAATTTTTTGAAAACTAAGTTTTTTGGTTTTCGTATTTTTTTGTTTTTAGTGACAAATTTTAAAATCTTAAACATTTTTTTTTCATTTTTAGATGCACCTTATTTAGATGTATCTAAAAAGTAAAAAATTTGTGAAAAAATATTTTTAAAAATTAATAAATACATAAAAATATAAAAAATGTACTTAATTATCTTTTTTTTTGTATTTTTGGTATTTAGTGAATTTTTAAAAAGTTTTTTTTCAATTTTTTTTGGTTTTTAAATATATTTATGTTAAGTATATCTAAAAATTAAAAAAATTGCTCAAAATATTAGAAAAATTCAGTAAAAATAAAAAAATATAAAAAATAAGAGAATAAAATTTTTTGAAAAGTGTTTTTGAAAAATGTACTCCCCCAATATTTTAACCTATTATACCAAGCTAAAATAGGGACTGAAAAAAGCTTCCATTTATAGGCGTTGGAGGCTATTTTAACTCATCACATAGGCCTTCCAAACAGAGCCTTCCTCGTTTTGAAAAACTCTCTGGGGAATCTGTTGAGGGAGGAGCAAAAGAAGAGGCTGCAATTTTAGTTGTTTAACTTCTTTCTCTCTCTGCGATAACATGGCGGTATAAAGCTCTCTCTCTCTCTCTCTCTCTCGCTCTCGCTCACAAGAACCAGTTGTAAATGTATGTATACATATATTGTTAGTTGAATATGTATATGTATATGTATATGTATATATCTCTATTCATATCTTCTTCTTCTTCTTTTTTTCTTTTTCTTCATCCTTTGATTTTGAGACTGTTGATTTCTCCAATTCGATCAGTTTTTTTTTTTTTTTGATAAATAATCTCCAATTCGATCAGTTTTCGCCAGTAATGTTTAGGGTTCGTTTAGGGAAGAACTTTGGCATATTTTAGCAATTGGATTAAAAGTCAAAAACCTGACTTTTTGGGTTTTTTATCGCATAATCCCTTTACTTTTTTTAATTTTTTCAAAAGAAATCAAAAAAAAAAAAAGTTTTTAACCTATTTTCCTGACTCTCGCTCTTTCTTTTCTTTTCTTTTTTTTTTCTTTTTTTTTTTTAGTTTAGAAAGAATTTTTAATTTTAATTTTTTGATTTTTGTGAGGATTTTAATATTAATTTTTTGTCTTTTTTGGGAAAAATAAAATGATTATTTAATCTATTTTGTCTTTTTCTGTTTTTTTATTTCAACTTAAACCCAATTCCCTTGCCAAATGAGGTCTTCGGTTGTGTTTGGTTTTAGCTTATAATGTGAGATGAAATAGAATGATCAATTTTTAGCATCTATTTGCATTGTAATTTTTATTTTTAGTTCAACTTTGATTCCAGTGCACCAATTTCAGTGAGGGATTGCTTAGGTTTAAATAAGTTTTTTTTTGGCTTGTTTGAGTCACATTAATATTTTTATTTTTTTATATATCTTTTCATAATAAATAAAAAAAAGGCAACTTATTTCGTGTATTATATACAATTTGCCAATACTAGTTGTACATTTCGTGTGTTCCTTAGAATGCTTTTTTTGGTTCCTGCTTCTGCTGATATTCATTGAAGATACAAAAAATTTATTTTTGAAAATTTTTAGATTACTTTTTCCCCAAAACAGAGAAAACAATACGAAATTATCGAGTTCTTCATTTTTTTTCATCGAACTAGTTTTTGAAAAGAAATCAGAAACAGATTCTGAAAACTAAACCAGACATTGGTTGTGTTTTCATTAATTTTTTCTTTTTTCTTTGTGTTTTTTGAAACAAAAATAATGAAAAGTTTGAAACACTCTTGTCCTTTTCATTTTTGTGCCAAAATCAAAAATTTGAAAACAATTTTTTGGTATTTCTTTAAAAGTGGGTGTTTTCAGATTATTTTCCAGAAAACAGTTTCTGAGACGGGTGGCCAAACAAGTTTTCTGCGGATTTTGGGCAGGGCTATTGCTATTCTGTTGATGTCGAAATAATTGATAACTAAATATAAGTAGTACTTGGTTTCTCACTTTCTCCTTAACCTTAAATTTTATCCTCTTTGAATTTTGGATGTATTGGATCACAAATGGCACATTGTAAACTATATGGTTTTTGAATGCATGCATGTGTATATACAAGTTTTTCAATTTGCATCGGCCTTTACTCTGATTGATGTTATGAACGTCTCTCTCTTTTCTTTGAGTTCAATTCGTGCACTTAACATTTTGTTTAGACTTTGTTGCGGATCTTGGGCACACCAGGGGGCACTCACAAGCAAAAAAAAAACAAGACTTTTAACGTGGTTCGGCAAACCGGCCTACGTCCACGGGAGCGATGTTGTTATATATCAACAAATAGAGGAAATTACACACTCTCAACTCACTGTCTCTCTATATAATACACTCTCTCACACTCTCTGATACACAAATAGAATATAGCTCTCACTAGCTCTCTCTGTTTTGTGCCTCTCTCTCAGCAGTGTGTTTCTCTCTTGCTTGCTATGTTTGCCGTGTATTCAACTCACCATCACCATTCCATTTTATACACCAAAACAGAAGGTGGAGGAGGCCTCATGGGTGTGTTGGCTGCCAGCCCAATATTCTCCTTTGAGCTGCTGTCCAGTTGAAAGCTTTGTCCCACCATGTGAAGACTTCACATGGCCAACTCCATGCTTTCTCCTTTGTTGCTGGCGCATGGCAAGCCTCATGGCTGCCAACTCAAGCCTCATGACTTGCCAACTCATGCCAACCTCTTTTGCCTTCCTTTTACCATGTGGGTTGGCCACCCTTCCATGTGGCTGCCAACTCAATTTGGGTTGATCTCCTACAAATCACCCCCTCAACCCATATGAGGTGATCCATAATAGCACCCCCTGCCTGGAGTGCCCGGCACCCCCTCACTGGGGTGCCATGCAAAGCTTACTTTGCAACTCTTTGAGATGGCATCTCTCCCTTCCATCCAGTCTTGGAGAGATCCCAATATGTCTCTAATTCAGGAGCAAAAGAAACTTTCTTCCCTGGGACATGCTTTGCTGTCTTGGTCTCTTTGCTCTGAGCTGTCTTTAAAATTGGCCGCAATGGCTCCGTCTTGTGCACCTCCGAACTGCCTCCATGCGTTCTTGTACACTTTGGTTGCCATGTCTGCTGGGCCCTATGTCTCTTCTGTGCATGTCTTGTACGTCTTGCCCGGTAAGTGACAGTAGCTCCGTCTGTCACAACCTTCTCCACAAGCCTGTACAGATTCCCCTCCAGTCGTCCATGTAGCATCACCGTATCTCCATGGATGACTTTGAGATTTCCTTTGCTAGATGTGAAGCTATAACCCTTCATGTCTAGCATACTTAAGGAAATTAGATTCTTCTTCAGTCTTGGCACGTGTCGGACTCCATCCAACGTGAAAATTTTTCCATCTTCCATTCTCAACCGTACTGTTCCCATGCCAACAATATTACTCACAGTGTTGTTAGCCACTCGAACAATACCTCCATCCTTGGCTTGGTAGGTAGAAAAAAGTTTCTTATCCATGCATATATGATATGTGCTTCCGGAATCTAAGATCTAGTCAGGTTTCGTCATACTCGACGAAACTGTAAATGCATACTCATCCTTAGCATTTACTGCAGCAGCGACATTTGATGAGCTCGCCTGTTCCTTGTGTGCCTTGTCCTCCTTGAGCTTTGCACAGTCTTTTATGAGGTGATCCTCCTGATCACAGTAATAACACTTTCTCCTGAAGCCTGACCTTGATTGCGAACGTCCTCTTGATTTGGATCTATCCCGTCTATCATTGGACCTACCTCTGCCTTGCTCATTTTCTGAGGCAACCATGGCATTTCCTTCTGGGTGTTTGCTACTGCTACCTTCCTGTTTCTTCATCGACTCATGAGAAATGAGCGTAGCAATCACCTCATCCAGTCCAAGAGCATCCTTCCCGTACAATAGAGTTGTCCTGAGATGCTCATATGATGCAGGTAGAGAGACCAGCAAGATCATAGCCCTATCTTCCTCCTGGGTCTTGTCTCCAATGGTGTCCAATTCCATTGTGATCCTATTGAACTCGTCCAGATGTTCTGTGAGGTTCGCACCTTCTGGCATTCTAAGTGTATATAGCTGCCTCTTCAGAGATAACCGGTTTATCAAAGACTTTGACTTGTACCTCATCTCTAACTTTGCCCATAGCTCCGCCGGATCTACTTCACTGATGACTTCCCGGAGTGTGTGGTTCCCGAGATACAACTGAATTGTACTGTTTGCCAATTCCCTCAACTCCTCCCACTTGTCATCCTTCATGTCTTCAGGTTTGTTGGACTTTTTGAGAAGAGCTTTCACCAGACCTTCTCGTGTTAAAATGTTTTTCACCCTTTGCTGCCACAGGGTAAAGTCATTACTGCCATTAAAAGGCTCAATCATGAAACTTGCGCCTTTTCCTGCCATTGTAAATTTCTTCCCTTTTTAAAGAAATTCCGATTTAAGAATCTGACCGTACGGATGGGTCCGGAATATTCCAAATAGTTGGAACGCACTATTGGATCGCCAAAAAACGGACTCCGAATGGCCTAGATCTAGCCAAAACAGTTTCAACGGTTCAGATCTGCTGAATCTGGTGCGCCTGAGAAGCACCAGATAATTCCTCCGGATCGGCTGGTCAACGGCGCAGGGGCGCGGTCAACGGCGGCTCAGCTGCGCGACTTGGCTGGCGGCGCGGCTCGGCCTGGTCAGCGGCTCGACGGCTCGGCTCAGGATGACGCCAGCCTGACGTCAGCTTCACGCGCGCCCCCACTCGTCTTCTTCCTTCGTCGGCGCGTGGGGCGCGTGGGTGCGAGTGGCCTTCACTCTCGATCTTCAGGTGGCGCGTGGCGGCGCGTTAGAGCTCCGATTGGCCTGTGGTTTGAAGTTTTGGACTCCTCTCCTCCTGACCTTCCTCCTGGTATGCTCAAAAGTGGATTTCGACCACTTCGAAATCTGGACACTTTCGGAAAAAACTCGATTTTTCTCCACCCGGGCTCTGATACCAATTGTTGCGGATCTTGGGCACACCAGGGGACACTCACAAGCAAAAAAAAAACAAGACTTTTAACGTGGTTCGGCAAACCGGCCTACGTCCACGGGAGCGATGTTATATATCAACAAATGGAGGAGATTACACACTCTCAACTCACTGTCTCTCTATATAACACACTCTCTCACACTCTCTGATACACAAACAGAATATAGCTCTTACTAGCTCTCTCTGTTTTGTGCCTCTCTCTCAGCAGTGTGTTTCTCTCTTGCTTGCTATGTTTGCCGTGTATTCAACTCACCATCACCATTCCATTTTATACACCAAAACAGAAGGTGGAGGAGGCCTCATGGGTGTGTTGGCTGCCAGCCCAATATTCTCCTTTGAGCTGCTGTCCAGTTGAAAGCTTTGTCCCACCATGTGAAGACTTCACATGGCCAACTCCATGCTTTCTCCTTTGTTGCTGGCGCATGGCAAGCCTCATGGCTGCCAACTCAAGCCTCATGACTTGCCAACTCATGCCAACCTCTTTTGCCTTCCTTTTACCATGTGGGTTGGCCACCCTTCCATGTGGCTGCCAACTCAATTTGGGTTGATCTCCTACAGGAGGTGGTTGGAGCCTAGTGTTGTGAAGGCCTCAAATAAACTGCTGCTGCAATTTAGCTACATGTAATGTGTTGAATGGATGCTATGATACTTGGGTGCTGCTCTTAAATGGATGCTTTGTGATGAATGGGTGGGAATTGGTTTGGAGCTTTTTGTCAACTGCTGCTGCATGGAAGGGTGGCCAACCCACATGGTAAAAGGAAGGTAAAAGAGGTTGGCATGAGTTGGCAAGTCATGAGGCTTGAGTTGGCAGCCATGAGGCTTGCCATGCGCCAGCAACAAAGGAGAAAGCATGGAGTTGGCCATGTGAAGTCTTCACATGGTGGGACAAAGCTTTCAACTGGACAGCAGCTCAAAGGAGAATATTGGGCTGGTAGCCAACACACCCATGAGGCCTCCTCCACCTTCTGTGTTGGTGTATAAAATGGAATGGTGATGGTGAGTTGAATACACGGCAAACATAGCAAGCAAGAGAGAAACACACTGCTGAGAGAGAGGCACAAAACAGAGAGAGCTAGTGAGAGCTATATTCTGTTTGTGTATCAGAGAGTGTGAGAGAGTGTGTTATATAGAGAGACAGTGAGTTGAGAGTGTAATCTCCTCCATTTGTTGATATATAACAACATCGCTCCCGTGGACGTAGGCCGGTTTGCCGAACCACGTTAAAAGTCTTGTATTTTTTGCTTGTGAGTGTCCCCTGGTGTCCTCAAGATCCGCAACAATTGGTATCAGAGCCCGGGTGGAGAAAAATCGAGTTTTTTCCGAAAGTGTCCAGATTTCGAAGTGGTCGAAATCCACTTTTGAGCATACCAGGAGGAAGGTCAGGAGGAGAGGAGTCCAAAACTTCAAACCACAGGCCAATCGGAGCTCTAACGCGCCGCCACGCGCCACCTGAAGATCGAGAGTGAAGGCCACTCGCACCCACGCGCCCCACGCGCCGACGAAGGAAGAAGACGAGTGGGGGTGCGCGTGAAGCTGACGTCAGGCTGACGTCATCCTGAGCCGAGCCCAGCCGTCGAGCCGTTGACCGTGCCGCTGACCAGGCCGAGCCGCGCCGGAGCCGCGCCGCCAGCCAAGCCGCGCCGCTGAGCCGCCGTTGACCGCGCCCCTGCGCCGTTGACCGAGCCGCTGACTGCGCCGTTGACCAGCCGATCCGGAGGAATTATCTGGTGCTTCTCAGGCGCACCAGATTCAGCAGATCTGAACCGTTGAAACTGTTTTGGCTAGATCTAGGCCATTCGGAGTCCGTTTTTGGCGATCCAATAGTGAGTTCCAACTATTTGGAGTATTCCGGACACATCTGTACGGTTAGTTTTTGAATCGGAGGCATTCAAACTCTTTTGGCTAGATCTAGGCCATTCGGAGTCCGTTTTTTGGCGATCCAATAGTGCGTTCCAACTATTTGGAATATTCCGGACCCATCCGTACGGTCAGATTCTTAAATTGGAATTTCTTTAAAAAGGGAAGAAATTTACAATGGCAGGAAAAGGCGCAAGTTTCATGATTGAGCCTTTTAATGGCAGTAATGACTTTACCCTGTGGCAGCAAAGGGTGAAAAACATTTTAACACGAGAAGGTCTGATGAAAGCTCTTCTCAAAAAGTCCAACAAACCGGAAGACATGAAGGATGACAAGTGGGAGGAGTTGAGGGAATTGGCAAACAGTACAATTCAGTTGTATCTCGGGAACAACACACTCCGGGAAGTCATCAGTGAAGTAGATCCGGCGGAGCTATGGGCAAAGTTAGAGATGAGGTACAAGTCAAAGTCTTTGACAAACCGGTTATCTCTGAAGAAGCAGCTATATACACTTAGAATGCCAGAAGGTGCGAACCTCACAGAACATCTGGACGAGTTCAATAGGATCACAATGGAATTGGACACCATTGGAGACAAGACCCAGGAGGAAGATAGGGCTATGATCTTGCTGGTCTCTCTACCTGCATCATATGAGCATCTCAGGACAACTCTATTGTACGGGAAGGATGCTCTTGGACTGGATGAGGTGATTGCTACGCTCATTTCTCATGAGTCGATGAAGAAACAGGAAGGTAGCAGTAGCAAACACCCAGAAGGAAATGCCATGGTTGCCTCAGAAAATGAGCAAGGCAGAGGTAGGTCCAATGATAGACGGGGTAGATCCAAATCAAGAGGACGTTCGCAATCAAGGTCAGGCTTCAGGAGAAAGTGTTATTACTGTGATCAGGAGGATCACCTCATAAAAGACTGTGCAAAGCTCAAGGAGGACAAGGCACACAAGGAACATGCGAGCTCATCAAATGTCGCTGCTGCAGTAAATGCTAAGGATGAGTATGCATTTACAGTTTCGTCGAGTATGACGAAACCTGACTGGATCTTAGATTCCGCAAGCACATATCATATATGCATGGATAAGAAACTTTTTTCTACCAACCAAGCCAAGGATGGAGGTATTGTTCGAGTGGCTAACAACACTGTGAGTAAGATTGTTGGCATGGGAACAGTACGGCTGAGAATGGAAGATGGAAAAATTTTCACGTTGGATGGAGTCCGACACGTGCCAAGACTGAAGAAGAATCTAATTTCCTTAAGTATGCTAGACATGAAGGGTTATAGCTTCACATCTAGCAAAGGAAATCTCAAAGTCATCCATGGAGATACGGTGATGCTACATGGACGACTGGAGGGGAATCTGTACAGGCTTGTGGAGAAGGTTGTGACAGACGGAGCTACTGTCACTTACCGGGCAAGACGTACAAGACATGCACAGAAGAGACATAGGGCCCAACAGACATGGCAACCAAAGTGTACAAGAACGCATGGAGGCAGTTCGGAGGTGCACAAGACGGAGCCATTGCGGCCAATTTTAAAGACAGCTCAGAGCAAAGAGACCAAGACAGCAAAGCATGTCCCAGGGAAGAAAGTTTCTTTTGCTCCTGAATTAGAGACATATTGGGATCTCTCCAAGACTGGATGGAAGGGAGAGATGCCATCTCAAAGAGTTGCAAAGTAAGCTTTGCATGGCACCCCAGTGAGGGGGTGCCGGGCACTCCAGGCAGGGGGTGCTATTATGGATCACCTCATATGGGTTGAGGGGGTGATTTGTAGGAGATCAACCCAAATTGAGTTGGCAGCCACATGGAAGGGTGGCCAACCCACATGGTAAAAGGAAGGCAAAAGAGGTTGGCATGAGTTGGCAAGTCATGAGGCTTGAGTTGGCAGCCATGAGGCTTGCCATGCGCCAGCAACAAAGGAGAAAGCATGGAGTTGGCCATGTGAAGTCTTCACATGGTGGGACAAAGCTTTCAACTGGACAGCAGCTCAAAGGAGAATATTGGGCTGGCAGCCAACACACCCATGAGGCCTCCTCCACCTTCTGTTTTGGTGTATAAAATGGAATGGTGATGGTGAGTTGAATACACGGCAAACATAGCAAGCAAGAGAGAAACACACTGCTGAGAGAGAGGCACAAAACAGAGAGAGCTAGTGAGAGCTATATTCTGTTTGTGTATCAGAGAGTGTGAGAGAGTGTGTTATATAGAGAGACAGTGAGTTGAGAGTGTAATCTCCTCCATTTGTTGATATATAACAACATCGCTCCCGTGGACGTAGGCCGGTTTGCCGAACCACGTTAAAAGTCTTGTGTTTTTTGCTTGTGAGTGTCCCCTGGTGTGCCCAAGATCCGAGAGAGCTAGTGAGAGCTATATTCTGTTTGTGTATCAGAGAGTGTGAGAGAGTGTGTTATATAGAGAGACAGTGAGTTGAGAGTGTGTAATCTCCTCCATTTGTTGATATATAACAACATCGCTCCCGTGGACGTAGGCCGGTTTGCCGAACCACGTTAAAAGTCTTGTGTTTTTTGCTTGTGAGTGTCCTCTGGTGTGCCCAAGATCCGCAACAACTTTATCTTTGGACCATTCCCCACAGTTTCACCATGCATAAACATGTTTTTGACATTTTCATTGCAGTCTGAATTTAAGGTTGTTTGAACTATTTTGCCACAGTTGGGGGTCCTGGTATGTAGAGTACTGTTCATGCCAATGAGCCGCTCACCCACAAATAATGTTTGTCACACCAACTTTTCTGTGAGTTTGTTGTTGGTGTATTAATCTTCGTTTTTGAAGTGCTACTACGTCTCAACACGATTAACTTAGACATGATGCCCCCTCTCTTTTGTTATTTAACACCCTTATGTAAGTTAATTCTTGATCTGAAATACGTGCTTTTCCATTCACAAGCATATAGAAATGCTACACAAGCTCTACATTGTTGTCTTAGTTAAGGGATTATGCATTTTGACGCTATGTAAACTACAAGAAATCATGAAATGTCAAATTTCACAGGAAAAAGGTCGACCATTGCCCAAGTTTGGTGAATGGGATGTCAATGACCCGGCATCAGCTGAGGGATTCACAGTAATTTTCAACAAGGCTAGGAATGAGAAAAAGGCAGGAGGCAAGCCTGACTCACCAACGAAGGAGGAATCTGCATTTAAGCATGGAGCAGCTCTTGGAAAACCTCAGTCTGTAAGTTGCAACTGGTTTTACTTCTTTCTTAGTCAACTTTCCACTTTGGTTCGATTTGTCATCCATACTTTGGTTTTGTTTTCCTATTTTTAGCATCTGTTTGCATGCCTTTATGCCTCAAGAAAGGTTTAGGGAATTCCTAAAGTTGACCTCTGATAGTTAGAATGACATATTGTGGAGTTGAGTTCCATATTTCAGTCTGATTAATGGTGCTGTTATATGAGAACATATCAATCATGGTTACTATCATCTAGTTGACCTCTGATCCTTCGATTGGCACATTATGCATATAAAACACCAAATTGACTTCATAGGATTTCTAGTTTGTGGTTGTCCATGAGTATCATCCGTAGAGTGAATAGTCCTCTTATTAGTGAAATTCTTTCAAGATTCATAATAATTCTATAACAACAGCACATCGTCTTTTTTATTGAACATTAAGGTTTCATTTGGATAGTTTTCAAATCAAGGGGTTGGGAATAGACTATTTTAGTAATTTTTTGCGTTTTATGAAAAGATGTGCAATGTGGTAAAGAGGTGATGTGACCTAAATAAGAGGTGATGTGACCCAATTAAGATAAAAAACAATGTGGGTGTTTGGAAAGTGGGTTTTTTGTAGGTTTTTTTAGTTGTAGGATATTATTGGAGAAATTTTTTTTTGTGTTTGGGAAGATAGTTGGGTTTTTTTGTGGTTGGATGTGATGTTTGTGAGAGAAAAAGTGAAATGATTATGGGGTTTGATGTGATATTTTGTTTGGATTTGTTTTTTTTGGTTTTGTAACCAATTTGTCTTTTAGTGGAAAAAAACAAAAAAAAAAAAATTTAATAAAAAATTCATCTTCCCAAACACCGCCAATAAGTATGCTATTCTAATAGGTTGCCAAACAAGAAGATAAGTTGAGATAGAAGATATAAGCATTTTAGTAGCTAGTAAAAAGAGAATTCCTAGCATGATTTCAAATAACTAGTTTTATATAGTTATTTCAAATCCATCATGATTAAGTTATTCATCTCCATCTCAAAACTCACGAGTAAATTATTATATCTAAATTTGAGTTATTGTCCTTGAATGATTAAATTTGAAACCCAAATCTATTCAAACGGATCCTAATAGCCTTTGTCACCTTTACATTCATTTTTAGACATCATTTATGTTAAAACATTTCGTCATTCCCAAATTCCCTCAAGTTTGATTGGGAACTCCTCAATGTTGAAATTTCAATGATTTTGATGGATATATATTTGCCCTCTTTTGATGTTACAAATGCATTCATTTTGCAGAAAAAATGGTTTTGCTGCATGCAGTCTGCCTATGCAGAATCTTGAGTCTTCTTGAGCCAGTGAGGGCTTTAACAGAAAAGCATTATTCATCTCTCCCCACCCCACCCTATATTCCAGTAGACTGGAGCTGTAGTCAAGCTGTGATGGGTCATGCTGGAATATGTTTTGATGCGATTTAAACTCAATGCCATTGAGAGCTTAGTTGAGACAATTATTATGTTAAAATGATAGCGTTTTGTTTTCTTGCTTGATTTTGAGAATCATCATTTGGCTAGTTCATTCTTTTATTATATAAGCTGCAAGTTATGTTAAAATGATTGTGTTGTGTTAAAATCATTTGGCTGCTTCATTCCTTTGTTCATTCTTTTATTATATAATCTGCAACTTATGTTTGTGATTTTTTTGGCTTCCACATTTTGATGAAATCTGTTTGGTTATTGTGTTATGTTATCTGTGTGCATGTATATTATCTGTGTGTACGTATCTCTTCTTTCCATACTACCTGAGATCGGCTGGCTACATTCGTGTCTCAAAGACTGCCCATTGTAAGGGAACCAAATATTTTATAAAGACCAAGTAAAAGCAGAACAATCAATTGAATTACCCTAGAGAGTGAGAGGTTCAAAAAATAATCTAATTTCATTCAAGAGAGAAAGAAAATGTTAAAAAAAAAAAAGAAAAAGAATAATTTCGTGCACTAACAACTTTCACCCAGCTTGATTGCATACATGATATAAATCTGTAAGCATATGCTGAAAATTGTTTTATTCACACTCACACACAGCAAAACACACTTGATTGGTTCAAAAAGAGTGGTGAACCCCATTTGAAAGTTTAATGACCCATTCAAAATAGAACCAATCACAAAGTGTTTTGTTCACGCAACTTGTTAGGCGTGTGAACAAAATTGGACTCAGCATATGCTGGGCAACAACAAAGCCGTCAAGGAAGAAAACAAATTCATGAGGTTAGAAATCAGTTTGTAAACCAAAAAATACCCCCCACGAAGCCGAAAGTCTTACACTCTGGATGTGCTAAGCTTTCGTTCAAACAAGCGTTGCATGAGATATACCTGGAGGACACTGGCCCCAACCAGTGCTACTGATTCAATCATTGCCTTGTGGAGTGCCCTTCGACTCATTCCTTCATTCACTGCATTCCAGTGGGAAAAAAGAAGAGATTCCAAGGTTAACGAATGAACCTTTTCCCATTCAAAAACATAAAATCGAGAAAGCACAGAGTTCCATAGACGAATAGCATTTTCATCACCAAATGCTACTAAAGCTCTGTATGACCTACCAGAGAAAGGAAGATAACAGTATGATCAACAAGGGTCCTATGATCTATCTTGCACAAAGGGTTCACTAATTCTCACTGAAATATCCATCGATATGTCTATACATACTAGGCAGTTATTAGAGAAGTAATTCTGGTATAGTCAGTTTGGTGAGCCACTACCCAAGAATTCATGTAACTTTTTTTTTTTTTTTTGATAATTGGGTATTCGGACTACTTTACGCATACATTGACTAATTCCGGGACCCTGAAGAATTCATGTAACTCTAGGTACCCTATCTCCAAAAAGAGGGATTTCATATAACATGGTAGCTTTAGCATTCTCAGAAAATAAGTCCAACTACGAATTAAAATGAGATCTTGCCAATTGCCAACAAGAAGGAAAACACACACAGAGAGAGAGAGAGAGAGAGAGAGAGAGAGAGAGAGGTACTTGTTTTGCTATGAACAACCAAAAAAATTTAACCATATGATATTCTATGGCAAAAAGGCAATAAATTATCTCAAAAGATTGCCCTAACCTCATTGGAAAAAGCAACGTCCAGCCAAGCATGTGCCTTGCTTATGCACAACACATTGTCTCAATGCACACTAAGTTCGCACCACATTCAATTTGAATTTTTTGTTTTTCTCAATCACACCACATTTCAAATAATACCAAAAAACCTTCATCTTCTCCAACTTTCAAACCCTAACCCTAAGCACCATCGGCTGCCAACCCCCCTCCCCCAGCTGTTTCCCATCCTCGTCACAGCCTCCCCTCTTGTTGCCCCTCCCCTCCCCTCCCCTCCCCTCCCCTCCCATCATCACCATGCCCGCAGCCCCCCTCCTAACTTCGCTGCCCAACTCTGCAACACAACTTGGCCCTTAGAAGAAGAAGAAGAAGAAGAAGAGCCCCCCTCCTAACTCCGCAAACCTTGAAACCAAGGAAAAACAAGAAGAAGAAGAAGAAGGGAAGGTTGTTGGGCTGCGTTAGCTCCAACTCTAGCGGAGGTGGCGGCTAGTGGTATGTACTGAGAGATTAACACTTCCAGGGTTTTGTCCAAAAGAGTATTTTGTTTAAGAGATGAATTAAAAAAAAAAAATTAGAAAATGATGTGTACTGAGAGAATGTGTGGTGTGTAAGTAGAAGCTCCCCTCCTTACACTTCAAACATGAATACCATTTTCCTTTTTTACCCCTTCTTATTTGTCATTTTTTCAAAAAGGATAAAAGAAAAGAAAGTGGCCATAGTTTGTAGGGTACCTATTACTTGCCGATCAGTTTGAGCTTCTAACCAATGCTGTTCAAACTGGATGTTGTAAAGAGCATCCTCTAACTTTGAGATCTGTTCCAACAAGGGGTTGAAATGCTCTGCAGACATTCATACAAATCTGTGTTCATGCTTTGATTCAACAGATAAATACAAAACAAAATAGATAATTATCATTATACAAAATAAAATAAGAAGGATAGAAAACACGAAACAAAAACAGCCAGTTCATTGCTTACCATCCTTTGCGTGCTGATCAAAGTATGCGAAATGGCCAACATATAAGTCGAAGTCTATGGTTTCATGATAAGGAGATTTGTTTGTAAAGCAGAAGCGGTAGAGGCCCCTTTTTTGAACCAAAAACTCGTACTTCCCACTGATCTTGTCACTGAAATCGTGAATATGCTCACCATGAGGCCCCTTAATCTGATAATTCAAAGGACAATTGTAGTAGGATAAATGGTAAATGATTCAGAAAAGGAAGAAGCATTAGAAGTAGAGAATCAACTAGGAAATCTAAGCCCAGACGTGTTTTTATAACTATTATCAAATTTCACTAAGTTCTAGGTGTAAACAATGCAAGTTGTCTAAATACAAACTCCAATGTGAAAGTGATTCGAGAGTTTAACACGAGCACAAGAGGTATAAGCATAAAGTTACATATCTCAACTTAGACATGAACTCTGGCAACCCTAGAAGTAGGATGAGCCCCTTCCAAATCTCTACCCAAATCCATAATCCAAACACAACTTTAGAACATGAACAAGTTCTACCCCAATTGATCATATCATAAAAATCTTGGAACTTAAGTTGATGAATAGCACATCGAGATTATGTTAATATATACATATATATATATATAAGAAACATTATAGCATGCCCTATAATATAACCACCTATTGGAAATGTTGTACTAATATATTTATTATATTCACACAAGTTCACATGTTCTCTAAATTCCAAATTTATGTCCTCCACACCATACACCATTCAACTACAATAGTGTTTTGCAGAGGAACCCAATATAACTCAATAAATTGTTCTTCTGTTTTATTCTTTCCGGTGAAGAAGAAGAAGAAGACAAATTGTGATAGGAAATCATCTTTAAAAGCACATTTTTTTTCAAAGCCTCCTTGCCTACAATCTTGCAAGGATACTAAAAAATGTATAATTATAAAACGATGAACACTATCCAATTCAAAAGTAAAAGCTATCACCACCGGTCCTTCAACCCTGCGTATTTTTTAATAGTAAGGCATAAGACTAGCGGAAGCATTTGACAATTTTATCATAAAGTTTTCCATCAACAACCAACGCAATCTCGAGAATGCCATCTACTCGAAAGAATTAGCAACGGTTTAAGACCAATTCTAGATATCAATTCTCCTTCTCTTTTTCATGACTTCATCATATCATTTACGTTCTGTTTGGTTGGGGATTTGAAGAGGAATTTGGAAAGGAAAAGGGAAAAGAGAAAAGGTAAGCAAAATATAAATAAAATATACTTACATTTTACCTAGTTTCAAACACCTTTTCATTTTCCCCTTCCCTTTCTCTTTCCAAATCTCTCTTTAGATCCCCAACCAAACACAGGATTAGGCGGGAAATTCTCGCCCGAGAATTAATACTAAAATTCTTCACAAAACCATGTCCCAACATGGAAAAGCATACAATTCAAAAATCAATATAGTAATTTAACAACAAAAAATAAACACTATAAATTCTTAAAAAACTATCAGGAGAAACTGTTAAAAAAAAAAAAAAAATTAAAATTTGTTACCACTAGATCAACACCCTGGTCGCCTTCACGCCACGCGGTGTCGGTCTTAATGACAACGAAAGAAACATGAGCACTGTCACCCTCGTACTGAACATGGTGAGAGAAACACTCTTCTCTGTCAATCACAAACCTAATCCCAATTGTCCCTTCTATGTTCCACAAAATCGATAATGTTACAATAATTACATATCTCAGGGACCAAATTGTCATCTGCACATTCATGAATTCGTATATACACACAATGAATCAGAACATATACATATAAAAGTAAAATGTATGAGATCGACGATTCATTATTAGTACCTTAGCTTTTGGACTTTCGATCTTCGTAGGTTTCGAGTTTTCCAACCGATCTCTCTCCAGTTCAAGGATTCAAACGTTCGATAGAGGAAACTGAGAAATAGGAAGTTGGTAAACGACGTCGTTGCGCCCACCAGTCCCAATTTTAGAACCTTAAAAAGAAAAAAAAAAAAAAAAAGAAGAGGGGGGAGGGGGGAGAATACCTATTAAAGATTTCCTCTGAGGTTTTAAAAATTACATCTTGTTCCATTGCAATAAAAGGGGAAATTTTATTTCCACACACTTCATTTTTTTCCACATCTTTTCTCAATACACACACTAAATAAATTTAAATTATCAAGTTTCACTCAATACACATCCTACCTTATCAAAAATACCTCACCATCTTCATCCTCCAAACTCTAACCCTAACAAGCCACCACTGTTGTTGTCGTCGCCGGCGGCACCTCTTCCCTTCCCTTTCACTTCCAATCGTTACCCCCACATCTCTCTCCACCCACCGACGCCACTTTCGCGACCTCCGTTGCCGAAATCAATCACCAATTTCCCCATCTCTGTCTCTTTCAATCACAAAGTAGGGCTGTTATCGACGCTACCATCGCAACCTCAAGGCTCTCCCATTGAGATCAATCCCTCTCTCTCTTTTTCTTTCTCACAGTCGCGAATGGGGTAGAGAGTGGAGGCGACGGTGATTTGCTTGGCGGTGAAAAGAGACGAAGACGAAGGAAGATCGCAGTGGTGGGCAATGAAGGCGGAGGGAGATTGCAGTAGTGTGCCGATCTTTTTCTCAGGCAAATGGGGGTCGCAGTGGTGAGGAAGAGGCGACGGGAAAAGTGGTGGATGAGAGAGACAACGGCTATGGAGGGTGATAGTGGAAATTGATGGTTTGAAAGAGTTAGAGTTAGAGTTTTAAGAAAGGGATGCTTTGGTTTAAAAAATTACCTATTAAGGATTCCCTCTGAGGTTTCAAAAATTACATCTTGTTCCATTGCAATAAAAGGAAAAATTTGCTTCCACACACTTCATTTTTTTCCACATCTTTTTTCAATACACACACTAAATAAATTTAAATTATCAAGTTTCACTCAATACACATCCTACCTTATCAAAAATACCCTCACCATCTTCATCCTCCAAACTCTAACCCTAACAAGCCACCACCGCTGTTGTCGTCGCCAGCGGCACCTCTTCCCCTCCCTTTCACTTCCAATCGTTACCCCCACATCTCTCTCCACCCACCGGCGCCACTTCCGCGACCTCCATTGCCGAAATCAATCACTAATTTCCCCCATCTCTCTCTCTCTCTCTTTCAATCACAAAGTAGGGCTGTTACCGATGCCACCATCGCAACCTCAACGCTCTCCCATTGAGATTAATCCCTCTCTCTCTTTTTCTTTCTCACAGTCGCGAAGGGGGTAGAGAGTGGAGGCGACGGTGATTTGCTTGGTGGTGGAGAGAGACAAAGACGAAGGAAGATCGCAGTGGTGGGCAATGAAGGTGGAGGGAGATTACAGTAGTGCGCCGATCTTTTTCTCAGGCAAATGAGGGTCGCAGTGGTGAGGAAGAGGCGACGGGAAAAGTGGTGGATAAGAGAGACAACGGCCATGGAGGGTGATAGTGGAAACCGATGGTTTGAAAGAGTTAGAGTTAGAGTTAGAGTTTTAAGAAAGGGATGCTTTGGTAATTTTATTTTAAGACAAAAATGTAATTAAAATAAATCATTAAGTGTGTGGAAAGAGAGGAAGTAGCGTGTGGAAATAGAATTATCCCAATTAACGCCGTTAACGGATATCATAAATTGACTAAAATGCCCTTCTGACAAATAAGGGCAAATTATCTACACTTCCTTGAGGTTTAACTAAATTACAGATTCCCCTTAAGGTTTAACTAAATTACAGATTCCCCTTGAGATTTAGCTAAATTATCATTTTTAAATAAGTTATGAAATGCAAAAACACTTATCACACAACAAATTAAGGTTTTAGAGACCAAAATTACTTTTAGGGAACCAAATATTTTTATTGTGAAAAGTGTCGTCATTATATTTTTAGCAACGAAAATTGAACATTAGTGATTAATTATTATATTTTTGATATCAAATTTTTTGTCTGAAAAAATAAACCATTTTGAGATCAAATTATTGTGTTCCTAAAAGTTTATTTATTATTGACATTTTCGAAATTTTATCGTTAAAAGCCTTATTATTGACTTTTTAAGACAAACTTTTAACGACTATTCTCACGACGATAGAAATTAGTTCCTATATGTCTTTTACAACAAAATTTTTATTTTTAGAGATAAAAAAAATTGATCTCTAAACTCTTATATATTGTAGTGTCAGATGGTAAAAATATCATAAAATTAACAAATAATTAAATAAGTTAAAAACACAATAAATGGCTTTCAAAAAATTCTTAGAATATGTTTGGTTTGATTTTTAGAAATTTATTTTTAAATTTAAAAAAAATTAAAAATTAATTTGGTTAAGAAATAAAAAATAAAAAATTATTATTATTTTTATATAATTTTATCTTTTGAGTGGTCATAAATAATTTTTACAAATTAAATATATTTTTTCATATTTATTTTTATTAAATTATTTTTTATTTTTATTTTTTAAATTCTAATTTTTTTTTTCTAAACAACAAATCAAACATGGTTCCAAAAACTTAATTTTTTTTTTCATCTAACGTAATTCTTTTGTAAATTTTATTGATTTATCAAAGGGATTCTAGCAGAGGCAATATCGCCCATCAATTTATATTTTGGTGATATCAGTTAACTATTCTTAATGTTTAGTTAACGGGAGGGGTTAAATTGTTATGTGAATATAAACCTCAGGGGGTGGGATGTAATTTCTGAAATCTTGGGAGAAATCTGTAATTTAGCTAAATCTCAAGGGAGGTGTACGTAATTTGCCCTAAAAAAAATAAAAATAAATTATGTCGTCTTTGGTTTGTGTTTTTGAGATATTATTTCAAAAATAATTTTCTAGAGAGTATAGAAAATTTTAAAAATTGTTTGGTTGTATATTTTGAAAATAGTTTTGGAGTTTGGGATATGTAAATGATTCGATTTATCCATGAATTTTTATTAAGAAATCACAATCTAAATTTGCAATTGTTGCAGTATATATTGATGATTTGAATCTTGTAGAAATTTCAGAAGAGCTTACAAATATTGTAGAATATTTAAAGAAGGAATTTAAAATGAAGATCTTGGCAAAATAAAATTTTGTCTCGGCTTGCAGATTGAACATTTGCCAAATGGAATTTTTGTACATCAATCAACATATACAGAAAAAGTCTTGAAGAACTTTTATATGTATAAAGCTAATTCTTTGAATACTCCTATGGTTGTTCGATCTCTTGATGTGAAAAATGATCTTTTTTGACCTCGAGAAGATAATGAAGAACTCTTTGGTCTTGAAGTACCATATCTTAGTGTGATTGGTGTTGTTAGCCCCAAGGTTATTCAAATTTCAATTCTTATTGATTTTGATTATTAACAAATATTATGAATTCATTTTGTTATTCAAAGTTTTCAAAATAATAGTATACAAATTGTGCTTCAATGGTTTTAGAAGTTATATGATTCTAGAGTGTTGTTTTTCAATGTCTTTTGACCCTTCAAAAACATGAGATTAGCACTTGGTTGCAAAATTCTATCCATGCTTAAAACAGGTCCAAGGGTTGACACCAAGTGTGGACATCCCATTTTTGACCGCCCGCAAGGCTCGAGTGCTTTGTCCAGTACACTCAATGATGAAAGTGATGTTGTGCGTAGTTCGAGGTCTCAATGAAGGGGCCATGTTTAAAGCTCCGAAACAATACCAAACCTTGCATATTCCCATTGATTATACCCAAGAAATCCATTTTTACACATTGTGCCACCCTATGCTGAGGCTGAAACAGAAAAACAGGGGAATACATTGAGGCACAGTTGTGCCTCATTAAGGGCTGGCCATGGCTATTGAGGGGTGGCCGTGCCTTGGTAGCAAGAAACACTGTTCTAGGTGGGAGGCCACCAGCTGTCCATTTTTGAAGATATTTATGATATTTTTGGCTCAAATTCTATAAAAACGATTATATATCTCTGTTTTGAGGGTTGAAGAATTTCAAGAAAGCCTCTATACCACCTTGAGAGCTCCCTCTTCTCTTTTTTCTTGTACAAGCAACACTTTAAGCTAACCTACCACCTTGAACCTATATCTATACATCATATAAACCTTCACACCTTAGCATAGGAACCTTGGTTGAGCCTTGAACACTATAATTCAAGCTTGAGGGTATGCTGAGACTTAGTTTGAATCACAAGCAAAAGCTAACTTCTTTGAGAGGTATAAGTTTGCTATCTTCCCTCTTGCTTTCATTTCTTTCATTTGCTATATAGTTCTTGTAGTTTCATGTTGCTTTGATTCTATTCTAAGTGTTTAAGTTTGGGTTTGGAGAGCTACCAAAAGGATAAAGAGAGTTTACTCTCTTTTTACACCTTTACCTATAGCTCAAACCCTTACTTTTACACTTTTTTTTTTTGTTTTCTACACTGATTTTCAGAGTTAAAAAAAGGGCTAAAAATCATGCTTTGAGGTTTCAAAAGTGAAGGGGTAAGCCATCTCCCCTTATTCTTGCTTACTAGTCTTGTTTTCTCTCTTTGTTGATTAGCTTTTTAGGCATTTTTCATGCATTTTTAGCCATTGTTTTTTTTAATCTTTTGAGGGCTATTTTAGGGTTGTTCTAAGTTATTTAAATAGTTCATGCTTTGATTAGTTTAGTTGTTGTCTCATAAGTTTGCCTCCATAGCTTGTTGTCCATTGTTCTTGGCTCTTCTTCAATTCATTTCCATGTTTAAAGACCTCAATTTAATAATCAACTTAACATCCATCTCTTTCATTTGAGAGTTGTTTCAATCGGTTGACGATTATTCAAAACGTGAACTAGCGATTTACGCTTAATGGCTTAATCTCTACGGAGGTTCATTGCCAACGGTGTAGTCTCTTTTTCATGTTGAGAATCACCTCCCGTTTGACATATTTCTCACTTAGTGGACGTAATCTTTAATGGACATAACAATCATCTTGGGCTTAATGGATTAAAGGATGGCAAAGACTAATGAATTTGGCTTAAAATGAACCAACTCACATAAAGAAAATGAGTTATATTACTTGGGATTCAGCCGGACGTTATGCCAAATCCATTGTGCCAAGAGTTATCTTACATTCATTCATGATGTTTTGATGGATCTTGAAGCGTCTCTACCTTCCTTTTTGAGTTCACTCCATGATAGGAGGGAGTGATGGTTATGGTTCCTTTCATTTATTGATTTTTGTCCAAATTGTGTATCGAAATCATTAAGCAATCAATTTGCTCATTAATGGTTTTGGAAACAATTCTAACATTCTCTTGAGACTTTCCCATGATAGAGAAGTGTAAGAGGGACAAACAGAGTTCAGAACACTCTGTCTGCACTGTTTTTACTTCAGAGCACAAAATAGAATTTTACATGAAATTGAGGCATGACCGGCCTTCTTTAGGCCCGGCCAGGCTTCATTGAGGGCCGGCCAATCATCAATGTTTGGTTAGCAGTGTATTTTTACAGAAAATAGAGAGAGGTGGCTGAAGGTGAAACAGAGCAAGCCAGGGTAAACAGAGTCGTTCTTGGACATTGTACATGTGCATGCAACTCTTGCAATCCTTGCTTGCATCATTATCATTGTTGTAGTTAATTAATCTATTTATTTTTATTGTTACAATTAGTATTGTTAATTAGTAGTGTTGTAATTAATTAATTTATTATTGTTTATTTGTAATTGTTATAGTTAATTAAACTTAAATAGTTAGATTACTTGTCATGGTTATCCTTGTTGTAATAACATAGTTAGCTAATTACTTCTTTAATTTATTCATTCAGTTTTGTAATAAGTAGTTTAATTCGGACTTTCAGACTTTCGGATTTTGATTCGTACCCTCTTGCACAAGGGCAAATTATGTAATAAGTTGTATGTCTTCCAAACCCACGTATTTCTCCCTTTTACTTACTTGCTTACAATGATTAGTATAGAACGTCATTTTTCAAATTAGTATTCTTATGCTTTACATCCATTGTCTTGCATGCATCCAAGACTCGGCTCATCATGCTAATCCGATATCAAATGTTTGAATTCATTACTTAACTATATGCTCTCTCGCATGTCTTGAATGGAATCATATTCTATAAAATACATAATGTGTGCGTTGCATTAGCCATATTGCATTAATTAGGAACATGCATGTTTTTTTTTTCTTAATAAATTTGCTTTGTTTTGGCTCGGAGTACTAGGTGAGCAATTTTGAGTTTTAGCATCTTGCATTGAATGTTTGTGTTGACATACCAAGCATATTCCCATGAGGCTAATTGCTTAAATGATATAACTGTTTGAATGTTGTGGATGAAGGCTTAAATTAGGACAAATTGATTAATGTGCATACAAACTTATATTTTCAAGTGACGCGTATTAAAAACAATTTTCAAAACAAATATAAAATCAAAGTGTTCCAACTTTTACAAATTAGTCTATTCTTATGTGCGTCACATAATAAAAATAGCTAATAATCGGAACAAGAGCATATAATGTAAATAAAAATCGCATCATGATTAGTAGAGGCTGATCTTTGATCGGGCGAATAGGGTGCTCAATTCATGACCTTTCTTTCTCATACCTAAGTTCCTGAGCCGAGACACTTTGGTGATGATGGACTAATGGCCTTTGGCACGAGTCTTGGGTTTCTTAAATTTTCCAAAAACATTTAGGTAGCGACTCTGAAAAGAATTGCCGGATTTAGACTCTTTTTGTATTTTCACTAGTTCACATGAAATCAGATTCTGAACCATGTGAGTTTGAACGGTAAGGCTATTCGCCTTCCGAAAGGAGCACAAAAAGTCGAGCTACACCAAGATAGCATGGGTCGACACCAGAATAAAGATCACAATACCTAAGTGTTCCAGTTGCAATGGTTGACACCAAGACAACAAGGGTCGGCACTAAATTTCAGAATGCAATCTGGCTGCAAAGGTCGACACCAAAACAGTAAGGTGTAGACACCCCATTTTTGACCGTCCTCAAGACTTGGATGTCGCCGTTTGAACACTCGGTGATCATCCATGTTCGTGTTCGTTTTGAGTTCTCAGATGTCTCGGCTACGCGCCTTGCCTCAAGATCTCTCAACTTGGCTGTTTTGTGCTTGGTCATGGACCAAACACTTGTGTTTTTGCTTCTGAGGGCAGGGAATGGCTTGTTGGTCATCCCCACACCTCACCGGCCTTGGCTTGAGGTCACCGGCCTATTTTTCTTGTTACTGGCCAAATATTTTGGTCGGTCGGCAGCATTTTTGGTCGGCCGGTTATTTTTGTTGGTCAATCGGCCATATTTTCCAGCCGACCCCTATTCATCTGCTTTATGCAGATATTTAGTGCCAGCTGGCACGCACAATTCACCCCCTCCATATACGTGTATGGAGGGATTTGTCTCTTGCTTAGCTTGTTTTAGAAGCTTTGCAAGATTGGAATTCTATAAAGAGGGAGCTTCTCCTCCCTTCTCAAGGGTTCCAGAGGTTCAGAGAATTAGGGTTAGAGACTTTGTATCTATATATCTCTATAGTTCTCTCTCTTTGCATTTGTGTGTGTGTAATAGTGTCCTAAAGGTGTTTTTGTTCTTAGTTTTGCACTAAGACACCTAGTGTTGCACTATACCTTGGAGCTGAGGTCCCTTGAGGCTGATCTTGGGGTTCTTGAGTTGATTTAAACTCAGAAAAAGTGCTGGAGTGGTGTTCTTGAAGAAAGTCTACAAGGGTGAGAAACTTACACTTTTATTCCCCATTTTTGCACAAGCTTTTGATCTATCTTGCATCTGTTTTTAAGCTTAAGTTATAACTGATAAAAGTTCTGTTTTTAAGTACTTAAAATAGTTGTTTAAGATCACTTTGGTGTTTGGGGTTGTTTACCCCCTCTTAAGCCTTGTTTGGCCTCATTTTTGTGCATTTTTTGTGAGCTCCGAAACCACCTTGTATTGGCCTTCTCACCACTAAAATCCAGAGGGATTTCAGTGATGGGGATGGTGTTTTTAGGTCCTAAGAAGGAGAGGGCCATCCTCTCTCCTTGTTGTCTTCAATACTTGTCATATTTGCCTCATGTGTGAGCACCTTGTTTAAGTCCATGTTGGCCATGTCTTAGCTGGTATTTGTGGTTGTTTTGCCATGATATACCTCTGTTTTAAGTTGGTTTAGGCATGCCGTGTGTGCTTCATACACTTGTCTTATAATCCCATGTTTTGCCCTTAACATGCATCATGTTGTAACATGCCTTTTTAACATGATTTTGGCTTAGCCTCATGAAGCTTCTAGACTTGTTTTAACATGCTTAAGGTCTGATTTTGGTTGCTTGGGTCATCCATGACTTGCTTTGTATAGCTACCATGCAACCTAGCTTGTATGCTTTGAGTGTTGGCTCCTCTACCATGCTTTATTTGCATCATTTCAATGGTTTGGCACCATTAGTTATGATATTTCAGTCCTTGTTTCATGCTCACATGCTTGCATTTATAACTCCTTTAATGCTTTAAAGAGTTAGGGTTGTATGCCTCATGGATGTGACATTGTGTGTGCCAACATGCTTGGGTATTTGGGATGCCATCTAAGTGGGTTTTTGGGCTCCTTTTGACATGTCATACCTCTGTTTTTGATCGCCTAAATCATGCCATGTTTGGTTGTATTAGGTGTAGAGTAATGCATCTTTTGTGGTCTTGTATGCCTCATGCCTTGCCCTCTTTGTTTTGGCTTGTTTTGGCTTGGTTCATTGCATGTTTTAGGCTTACTTTGCCATGATTTAGGACTGTTTTGGGTCATACTTGCCATATGCTCTTTGTTTTGTGTAGCTTTGGTCCAAGTCCCTTGCCTAGTTTTAAGCCTTAAGCCTTAATCATGCATGCTTGGCTTATTTATGTGATTTGGCATCACCTTTAGTATCATTTCAGGGCATGTAATGTTGTCACATTTGCATGCTTATCTTCCCTTTTAAGTGTGCTTAAAAGTTGCCCCTTCGATGTTTAAGTGTTAGGCCAATTGGCATGCATGTTTGTATGTACTTTTGTTCTCATCTCCATAGCATCTTGGTTGCTGATTTGGGCTTATTTGAGAGCTACCCAAATTGGTTTAAGACCGATCCCGCATGTTGTTGCATGCTTGCCTCGTATGTTGTTGCATACTTAGCCCATTGACATGTCGTTGCATGTTTAAGTGGTGTTGCATTTGGCATGCATCTTGTGTTAAATTTCTTTGCATATTTTCATGAGTTTGTCCCTCACATGTTGTTACATGCTTGCCTAACCATGAATATTGTCACATGCCTTGCATGTTTGCATATTAGTTTAGGTTGCATTACATTTGGCATGTTTATTATGCATTGCTTGTTGGCATGCCCATGTTGCACTAGTGTGATTGCATGTTTAGGATTGCATAGCATTGAGCATGCATCCCTTGCTTCTTGATCAACCATGATTGAGGTTGGGGGTCCCTTGGTATGTTTTGTGTTTTGTGCATTTAATATTAAAGTTGCATACTTGACTCATTTGGCTGCATTGAAATGCGCGATTGGTGGCCCGAGGGTCGAGAACCATGCTCCTCTAAGTCTCAAACATGCTGAGGAGGGTGGTGGTGCATAAATTGCTTTGAAAATGCATTGACATGTCTTGTCTGTCCTCTGTTACAGCAAACCAATCTTCTGCAGGAAGAAATGGCCGGCCAGCAATTTTCAGTGCTGGCCGACTATCAAAACCCAGCTGGTGGCATAATTTTTGGTCGATGACCAGTTCTCCATGGCCGGTGGTGTTTCCCCTTGGTCGGTGACTTCCCACAGTGCTCAGGGAGTAGTCCAGAAGTAACCTTGAGACTTGTGCAGTCCTCAGAGGTGCAAAGCAGTGTAAACAGAGGCAACATGTGACATGGCGGTGGATTTCCGAGCGGGGCCGAGCGTGCTTGCATTCATCCCTCTTCCCGAGGCTGTTTTACTGCTTTCAGTAATTTAATTAATTCGTTTAATTAATTAAGGGTCTGTAATATTTAATTAGCTTGTTAGTTAATTAATTTGTATTATTCATTCGTACCGTCCGAGAGAGGGCAATTGTGTAATAAGCGTGCGTGCGTGTGATGTATGCCTTCCAACCACCATTTCTTTCTCCCTTTTACTTAACTGCTTATGATGGTTAGTTCTAGGGCACGTTTCAATTAGCATCCTTATGCTATGCATGTTTGCATCATTCATTTGTATTGCATGCACCGGGCTCGGCGCATCATACTAAGTACATAGTATTTCAAATTCCAAGTTGAATACGTGTATTGAGTTGTTGCATTTCACATGCCATCCTTAGATTAGCCGAGCCTATTCTACTTGCACTTTGTATACGCTGCATTAGCCATCTTAACATGGACTTGGATTATACATTTGATTACTAACATGTTCCTTGTTTTGGCTCGGAGTACACTGTGAGTATTTATGCTTTAGCATCTTGTATGTGTGTAAGTGTTAACATGACAGCATGCTTACCATGAGATTGCTTAGTTGATTTACTGCCTGAATGCCTGTGGGTGAAGGTTGGGTTGCTTGAGTTGGAATAATTCGTCGAAACCCGTGTTTTAGCCTACTTATGAGTAGCAAATTTCAATCCATTTTCAAAACATACGGGTATGCGATACTTTGTTCCAAATTAGGCGATCTGGTCTATACTTGCGTGTTGTGCGCATCACATAGTAAATTCTAGCTAAATTACTGGAATAAGAACACATGTGTTTTCAAAAACAAGATATCATGCTTAGTATAGGCCGATCTTCAGATCGGGCGAGCGGGGGTGCTCATAGCTGACCTTCCCCAATCGTACCCAAGTTCCCGAGCTGAAGCAACTTTGGTGATGACGGACACGTGGCCTTAGGCAACGAGTCAGGGTTTCCTAAATTCCCCCAAAACAAAATATTTAGGTGGCGACTTTGTATCTGGCAAAGCAGTCCATGTTTGGCACTTCTTTCTAAAAATCTGTTTTTCAAAACAATTTGCCGGATTTGGACTCTTTGGTGATTTATCAATCTCACATCGCACATTGTGAGATCAGATTAAGAACCGTGACAATTTGAGTCCGAACTGTAGTGAGTCCAAATGAACAAAACAGGATTCCCTCCTGGGACGTTCGGGGATGTCTACATAAGGGTTGACACTAAATTTCAATATGCAATCTAGCAGCAAGGGTCGACACTAGGAACAACAAGAGTCAACACTAAATTTCATAATGCAATCCAGCAGCAAGGGTTGACACCAAGAATGATAAGGGTCGGCACTAGGAACACCTGGAACTTAACTTAGAGAAGAGAAGAGAGCAAATGGTCGACACCTAATTAGCAAGGGTCGCCTGTAAAATTTGGGTTTTAAAAATCTAGCTACCAAATCAGATCCGGACTAACACAGCCTTTTTTTCAGCCACTTTTTCAGATTTATGTACATAATATGTCATCTTTTCTAACCCCTGAACAGATCTTCTGGCACCATATCTTCTACCAAGAAGTTGACTTATGAGGTTGAGCATTAAATAAAAACTTATGCATTTAATGAACTTTTTCTTCCCAAGACCTATCTGCCGTCTACATTCACCATACTCTAATCAAACACAGCTGGAAGATATCCTCCATGATTTGCTTCAATGGCTAGAAGATTCAAATCTCCTCTCACCAACAGTTAGAAGCCATTAATGCTATAAAGATGAAGCTCTCCTTGTTCGATCTATACACTTCTTTAATACAAGAAACCCAGAGCATTCAACAGCATTTAATATACTCCATTACACTTCCACTTTCATATCGGAGTAAGTCTTAAATTATCTATGAGCTTACACTTTCATATCCATCTTTTAAGAGAGAAAAATTTATAAAAGATGACAGTTGTACCTCTTACTCTTATTCTTATTTTCTGAGTGAAACACTTATAAAGTGAGGCATTTTAGTTGAGAGGTTCTCAACAGATTGAAGTAAATCCTTTGCAAAAATCCATAAGCTAGGTGAAGCTTGGTGGTGCATTGATTCATAGTGAAGAAATTCTCAATGAGATACCTTGAGAAGTGGACGTAGGCCAGTGAACCGAACCACTATAAATCTTTGTGTTTGAGCTCTTCTTTCCCTCTTCTCTATTTTCTGTATATTAAATACCTGCTGTATTTACTCACTTAGTTATTTAAAATTTATTTTCTATTCAAAATTTTTATTACCCAATTCACCCCCCTTTTGGGTTGCTTTCTTGTGTATGTGTTTTCATGTATCTTGCAAATTGTACCAGGTTTGTATTGCATTCACTGTCAATTTATTAGCAAGATATAGTACTGTACCAACCCAAAGGCATTAGAATGAAGTAAAACAAATATTACGTTATCTTCGTGGAACAACTGATATGAGCTTATTTTATTCAAATAAATTCAAGCCGCAGTTAATCGAATATGCAAATACTGGATATCTTTATGATCCACATAAAGCCAAATCACAAACAAGATATGTTTTTACCTATAGGCATGCTGCTATATTTTGGCGATCAGTAAAACAAACATTGACTATTACTTCTTCAAATTACTTAGAGATACTTGCAATTTATGAAACAAGTCGAGAATGTATTTAGCTTAGATCCATGATCCGTCATATTAAAAAAAGATGTGGATTGTCTTCAACAAAAGATAGTCTAACTATATTATATGGAGATAATGTTACGTGTATCACACATATCAAAGGAGGCTATATTAAAGGTGACAGGACTAAACACGTTTCACCAAAATTCTTTTACACATGAGCTCTAGAAGAATGGTGATATTGATGTTCAACAGATACGCTCAAGTGATAATCTGACAAATCTATTTACTAAAGCATTACTGACTGCAACATTTAGAAAGTTAGTACATAATATTGGGATGCATCGATATAAAGACCTATTATTTAACATTAAGGGGGAGTCATCAATTTTAGTAGATTTGTAGATTATATTATTTTTCTTTCGCCTAATGTTTTTTCCCATTGAGTTTTTCTTAGTAAGGTTTTAATAAGGTAATCTAAACAAATCACATACAAGAATATTGTACTATTTTTCTTCACCAAAGGTTTTTTCCCAGTAGGTTTTCCTTGGTAAGGTTTTAATGAAACATATTCTTAGTATATGGCTATCTAATGGAGAGTGTTGTGAAATATTTGAATAACCATCAAAAGAGATGTAATTGGAATTCTAATGAGTTTTGGGCCAAAGTGAAAATAGGGGAAAATTCTACAATGTGAGAAGTGTGGTATGCCATGTGATAAACCACATGGTGAAATGATTAGTAGTGAATAGTGAAGGTTTTATCACCTATAAATAAATAGGTGAGTTTGTATGGTAATGAATATATTGGAAAAATTATGTATTACATGTGTGATCTTTTATTTCCACTTGCATTGTGACTCTTCCTTCATTATTTTTTGTAGTTTTATAATAGTAAATAATTTTCCAAAATTTTCGAAACCATCTCCAGTTTTTTGCAACAAAAACTATTACTGAAGATATTTTTATTTCATTTCTAAAAAAAATAAAAAGTGTGGGAGCCGAATTTACTTGGATCAATAGAGACGAATGGACCAGTCCGGTCCAGAACATAACCTCTATTCGGCATTGATCCTAGTCAATTGAAGAGCCGAATAAAATGGCCAGCATTCCAACCAGTAGAACAAAGGCCGAGTAGAAGTACATGTAAAGGATCAGGGATGGGCCAGGCTCTAAGGCCCAAAGATAATACTATAAATACAGGATCTTCAGTCAGAGAAAAGTATGTGAGAACCATTACGCTTAACTTAAAATACAAGTAATTCAGAGCGTAGAGACTGATTTGCCCGTCAGAGTGCTAATTCTGGCACCCCCGACCGGAGTGTTTATTCCTCTTCAGGTGACTAGCTGAAGATCACGAGCGTCTCCCAGGATCAGAAGAGTATTTCCAAACCACTTCCCCATAATTGACGCCGTCTGTGGGAATACTCAAGCACATCCATGGCGAGCGTGACGGAAGATCCTCCGGCAGTCACTATCGACCCTACACCGCAAGATGAAACCACTCCAAGCAATATGCTTGGACCAGAGAATATTACCGTAAGAAGGGCCTTGAACTTCAGTTCACCCTTGACATCAGCACAAGAGGCAATGCAAACGATTATGGAGCAAGCAAAGCAAAATGAACAGAGGTTGGAGAACATGATCGCTGAGAACGAACGTCTCCGTCAGGATTTGGCCTTGGAAGTAGCGAAGTCCAAACAAGCTATACACCAAGATCCGGAAAAATCTCTGAGGGCAGGTGGTCGACGACCTCGAGCCCGACAACAGAACACTGATAGTGACTTTGACTCATTATCCCCAGAGCCCAAAAAGAAGGGTCGACTCGAAGCTACCAGTTCTTCTGAAAAGAGTGTACGTATAAGGCATAAGCGAAGAAGGAACAGTTCAGACGAAGAAGACCAGCATGATCCCTTTGTATGACGGATCGCAAGGGCGGTCTTGCCCAAAAAGTTCAAAGCTCCGTCGTTCACTCTCTATAATGAAAAGTCAGACCCCACTGATCACATCCGTCACTACAAGCAAGCCATGACATTGCATGCAGACGACGAGGCCCTCATGTGTCGAATATTTCCCAATAGTTTGGGACCACTGGCTGTCAGGTGGTATTATAAACTGGAGCCGACTTCGTTCAAGAGCTTCTATCAATTACAGAATCCTTCAAGGCCAGATTCATCACAAACGAGGTCCAGCTGAAATAGGTCGACTCTCTCTGGGCAATGTAGATCCAGCCAAGAGAAACACTAAGAGCGTATTCGGCACGTTACTGAGAGTGCTTTAATCTTGTTGATGACGTTTGCAACGACTCTATGGCTATCACCGCCTTCAAAATGGGTTTGCACCCTGACAGTGCTTTCCGCAGCTCCTTGACTAGAAGACCCCCCAAAACAGTCTGGTCGTTGATAAAGAAAGTTGAGGAATACTACAAAGTGGAAGATGACGCCTTGCGGGTTAAAGCCGGAAACGTAGCCAACAAGACGGCCCCTTCTGAAATTGCTCAACCGATAAGTTCTGTACCACCTTAAAGCCCCGAACCGCGACATTGGGCTAAACGGGACAAAAGACAGGATTCTCGCCGATCGAGCGATCAATGCCCCATCGAGCAAATGAACAACTGCACGTCGATGGCAGGCGCACAAGGCACGCCGACAAGAAATACACAAAGTTGTTAGAGCCGATCAGCGCGGTTATGTCCAAAGTCCAACACCTTACGTTCTTCAAATGGCCGTCCAAAATGGTGGGACCTTCTGAAACGAGAAGACGGGATAGGCGGTGCGAGTATCACAAGGATCACGACATTGATACTGAGAGTTGTTACGCATTGAAGGATCACCTGGAGGAATTGGTACAAGATGGTCGGCTACAACAATACATCCGAAAAGGCAACTCAACCAAAGCAATAGCCTTAAGACAGGATTTCCCCCCACTCGGCGTAATCCACATGATATACAGCCTGCCAATGTCATTCGCGGTGCATACGATTCAGTCGAATCCCGACCCTCAAAATCAACTCACTCCGGCTAAGCGGCTCTATGAAGCTGCGACCATTGCTTTTGATGATTTGGATTTGGCCGGAGTGACACTTCCCCACAGCGATCCTTGGTGATCGAGTTACGCGTAAATCGATTCACCATTGAGCACGTACTCATTGATCCGGGGAGCACATCGGAAGTTATGTATTACAAGACATTCACCAAACTCGGCTTCTCTGAATCGGATCTCTCTCCGGCTCCTTATCCACTATTCGGCTTCAACGCCAATCCAGAATACCTGTTGGGAAAAATTACACTACCCGTCCGAGCGGGCTCCCGAACAGTGGATGTGGAATTCTTGGTCATCAAGTTGCCATCGTCGTATAATCTTATCATGGGGCGAACTTGGTTGCATACTATGCAGGCTGTGCTAAGCACCTATCATCAGCTGCTACGCTTCCCAATAGAGCGCGACATTGAGCAAATCCATGGCTCCCAGAAATCGGCGCAAGTATGTTATCTCCTTGTTGAAAAGACGCCAAAAGAGTTGCAAATGAATTCAATTGAGGTGCCCGATCGAGAGAGCCTCGACGATATTGGATGGCTCCAAAGTGAAAAGGCCACGGAAGCCCTAGATCGAGTTGAGATTGATGGCAACTCAGACAGGTTCTTCATGGTCGGCGCCTCCCTGAATCAAGCCGACAGGCAGCAGCTAATTTCCTTCCTACTCGGCAACCTTGATGTATTTGCGAGGACACCATATGACATGTCGGGTGTAGATCTGTCAGTTTCGCAGCATCGTTTGAATGTTGACCCTAAATGCAAGCCGATCATTCAGAAAAGCCGACGGTCAGCCACAGAGCACACTGCCGCTGTTGTTGAAGAGGTTGACAGGTTGCTTGACCCCGGGGCAATCAGGGAAGTGACCTGCCCTACATGGCTCTCTAATACTATGGTTGTGAAGAAGAAAAACGGGACCTGGCGAGTGTACGTTAATTTCACGGACCTAAACAAAGCCTGCCCCAAGAAATGTTTTCCCCTACCCAGAATTGACCAACTTGTAGATGCGATGGCACTCCATCAGCGTATGAGCTTCCTCGATGCTTATAGAGGCTACCATCAAATCGCCATGCATCCGGAGGACCAAGACAAAACTACATTCCTCACCCCAAGAGGAACCTACTACTAAAAGGTTATGCCTTTTGGGCTGAAGAATGTAGGGGCAACTTACCAAAGACTGGTCACTTCCATGTTCAAGGAGCAACTCGGCCACACTATGGAAGTATACATTGATGACATGGTGGTCAAGTCCAAGGAAGAGCAGAATCATATAGCCGATCTAGAAGAGACATTCGGCATTCTACGTAAATATAGAATGAAGCTGAACGCTTCCAAATGTGCGTTTGGGATCGGCTCTGGCAAATTCTTGGGCTACATTGTCAACCACCGAGGAATCGAAGCCAACCCAAGGCAAATCACAGCAATCCTAGAACTCGGCTCCCCTCGATCAGTCAAGGAAGTTCAGAAGTTAATGGGGATGGCCGCTGCACTCAACAGGTTCATCAGTCATTCCACGGACCGCTGCCGACAATTCTTTCATACACTACGGCAGGGCAAGCTTTTGAATGGTCCACCAAGTGCGAAACTGCTTTCAACGGCCTTAAAACCTACCTTCGATCAGTTCCACTCTTGACAACACCTTCAGCCGGTGATCCGCTCATTTTGTATTTGGCAGTTTTCGACCGGGCCGTCAGCGCTGTATTGATAAAGGAAGAACTGGGGGAGTAGCGGCCGGTGTATTATGTGAGCAAGGCAATGGTTGATGCTGAAACACGCTACCTTTCGTTGGAAAAACTCATTCTGGCCCTTGTCATGGTAGCAAGAAAACTGATGCATTACTTTTAAGGGCATAGCATCGGGGTGCTAACAGATTACCCCCTCCGATCAGTACTACGAAGTGCAGAAGCATTAGGACGTGTTTCAAAGTGGGCTCTTGAACTCGGCCATTACGATATTCAGTTTCTACCTAGAACCTCAATTAAGGGACAAGTGCTTGCCGACTTTGTTGCCGAATTCACAAAGGGTCTTACCGACTTCAAGTCTGATGAAATTCGACCTAAGCCGAACTGGAGAATATATGTTGGGGACATTTGGCAATTGTACTATGATGAATCATCCAATCAACGGGGCAATGGAGCCGGAGTAGTAACCATGGCTCTCGATGGCGCAATAATTGAGTAGGCCGTCAAGCTCGGCTTCGAAGCATCAAATAACGAAGCAAAATATGAAGCCCTTCTAACCAGTTTGCGTAATGCACATCTTCTGGGTGCTCGGTGTTTGCTTGTATTTTGCAATTCAAAACTAGTGATCAATCAGCTAAAGGGGGAGTACGCGGCACGAAATGACCGTATGGCGGCTTATATGAAAACGGCTAATTCCTTGTTGGCAAATTTGACCATCATGAATTGAATCAGATAACACGTGATCAGAACACACATGCAGATGCCCTGGCTTGTCTAGCATCCGCCATTAACTCAGAAATTAAACGGACCATCGAAGTAGGTTTCATCTTGGAGTCGAGCATTAGCCCTTCAGAGGAAGTCTAGGTCAATGTTATAGAATTTGGACCGAGTTGGATGGATGCTATTGCTGCATTCCTGTCTTTCGAACAGCTCCCAGAGGACAAGAAAGAAGCGCACAAGCTACGAAACAAAGCCCTGCAATACTACTTGGATCTGCAAGGAAAGCTTTACAAAAAATTCCTTTCTGGTCCATACTTGGAATGCGTGCATCCGGACGAAGTCGAAGAACTTCTGACTGAAATACATGAAGACAGTTGTGGCGCCCATTCTGGCGGGAGCTCTTTGGCTCATCGAGCCCTGACACAGGGGTATTACTGGCTGACAATGAGAGCTGATGCCGAATGTTACGTGAAAAAGTATGAACAGTGCCAGAAGTTCTTTCCTTTGACCCACCTGCCTACTGAAGAGTTAAGCTCCATAACCAGTCCTTGGCCATTCGCCCAATGGGGACTTGACATCGTCGGACCACTGCCTTGTGCCCCGGGTAACAAGCGATTTTTGATTATTGCGACAGATTATTTTACAGAATGGGTAGAAGCGGAAGCACTAACGCACATCCGAGATACCGACATGAAGTGTTTCATTTGGAGAAATATCATAACACGATTTGGCATTCCAAGAGCACCCATTTCAGACAATGGCACCCAGTTTGATTGTGGCGTCTACCGAGAGTTGTGCAGCAAGTATGGTATCCGGCCCTACTTTTCCACGCCGGCTTATCCACAAAGCAATGGTCAAGCTGAAGCTTCTAACAAATCCATCTTAGACGGCATCAAGAAAAGGCTAGAGAAAGCTAAAGGCAAATGGGTCGAAGAATTACCGAGTGTGTTGTGGGCTCATCGAACTACGCCGAGGCGATCTACTGGGAAAATGTCGTTTGCTCTATGCTTTGGAACCCAGGCAATCATACCCTTGGAGATCGGCCTCCCAACCTTGAAATCGAAAGTTTTTGATATGGGCCAAAACGATATGATGCTGGCCTTGGATTTGATTCTGATTGAAGAACGAAGAGACTGTGCCCTTGCATCCATGGCGCGGTATCAGCACCAGCTTGCTAAGTCGTATAATCAACGTGTTCAGCTGCGTCGCTACACACCAGGAGAGTTGGTTCTGAAGAAAGTACTCCCAACTGCCAGGAAACCGACTGATGGAAAATTGGGTCCTAACTGAGACAGCCCCTATTAGGTCGATTCGATCGCGGGAGTAGGGGCATATTGACTCAAAGACATGTCTGGAAGGAGTCTGCCACGGCCTTGGAATTCAACGCACTTGCATAAATTCTATCATTAAACCCGACGTGTGGGGAATGATACTAGTTTTGAATGGCTCACCATGTACACATTCCAGTTTTGTAATGCAAAGATTCCTGTTTACTCACTGCGAAATCTAGTTCAAAAGTGTTCCGATTAAAGCCTCCGAATTCGGAGCGCCCTTCGTGGATATTACGATTGGCCAAATGAAGTCTCCGGATTTAGAGTCCCATCAGCGCGTGACGCATTTGGGTCGATAAAGCCTCCGAATTCGAAGCGCCCTTCGTGGATATCATGATTGGCCAAATAAAGTCTCCGGATTTGGAGTCCCATCGTCGCATGACACCTTTGGGCCGATAAAGCCTCCGGATTCGGAGCGCCCTTCGTGGATATCTCGATTGGCCAAATAAAGCCTCCGGATTCAGAGTCCCATCGGCTCATGACGCCTTTAGGCTGATAAAGCCCCTGGATTCGGAGCGCCCTTCGTGGATATCACGATTGGTCAAATAGAGTCTCTGGATTCAGAGCCCTATCGGCGCATAACGCCTTTGGGCCGATAAAGCCTCCGGATTCGGAGCGCCCTTCGTGGATATCACGATTGGCCAAATAAAAGGCTCTGGATTCGGAGCCCCATCGGCGCATGATGCCTTTGGGCCGATAAAGCCTCCGGATTTGGAGCGCCCTTCGTGGATATCACGATTGGCTAAATAAAAGGCTCCGGATTCGGAGCCCCATTGGCGCATGACGCCTTTGGGCCGATAAAGCCTTCGGATTCAGAGCGCCCTTCGTGGATATCATGATTGACCAAATAAAGTCTCCGGATTCGGAGCCCCATCGGCGCATGACGCCTTTGGGCCGATAAAGACTCTGAATTCGGAGTGCCATCGGCGCATGACGCCTTTCGGCTGGTTAAGCCTCCAGATTCGGCTGGCCAAGTAAAGTCTCTGGATTCGGAGCCCTATCGGTGCATGACGCTCATAGGCCGAATAATATTCCGAATTCGGAGCGCCCTTCACGACAAAGGTTAAAGCATACAAAACAAAACATTTACACATCAAAGTGGGATGCTCCGTTAAGTTGAGTCGGCAAAAACCATTTACACATCAAAGCATATAAACATTCAAAATGAAATGCTTAGTTAACTTGGGCCGGTCCAACTGCATGAACAAAACAAAACATGCCAACATTCGAAATGAGATGCCTAATTAAGCATGTAAAAATTCAGAATGAAATACAAACATTTAAAATAAAACATTTTATTCAATTAGACAATAATTACATAATCTTGCACACAATCTGTGTTTGAGCATTACAATGTCTATTTTTGTCCGGCGTCTCCCTCGTCGTCACTCTTCTCGACTTCGAAGGCGGAAAAGGGGAAGTGATCACGTTGGTATAGCGGCAACGCCGAATCAACGCCTGCTGCTTGGAGAGCTTCCTCGGCTTGAAGTGCCTTGATCTAACCGTGCTTAAATCCACGATTTTCACATCAACAAACTTCCTCGGCGAGCTTTTCCCTGGTCTTCTGTATCCCTACTTTCCGGCCTTCATAGAAGACTTTTTCATAGGCCCTCCTATTCGCGGACTCTATTGTAAACATGCTCGCGGTATCACGATCGGCAAGTGCAGTACTGATAAGCCGCTGGGTCACCATTTCTTCCACGATTGGGTTAGCCTTTCCGACTGGTTGTGTCTGAGCGGCCTTGACCTTTCTTAGCTCGCGCTCAGCCGCTTCCGCGTGAGCTTCCAAGCTTTGAATGTGTTCATCATTCTTCTCTATTTCTCAGCGCGCACCACGAAGGCGCATGCCGATTTCATTGGCGGTGTACAGCCCTTTCATTACCCCATGAACGCCCTCTCGAAACACCTTTAAGTCAGGTCGACCAACCATCGACTGCTGTACTTTCGGCAGAAAAATCTATCGTGCAAATTCGACTGCCACGTTCGGGTCCCAGATGATGGAATCCGCCTCTGTCATCGGTCTGTTCCCAATGAAAACAGAAAAGCTCAATGGGCGCGGTGGTCCACTGGGCTCACTTCGCGAACAAGGGGAGCTCCCCTACTGGCGCTTCTCATTCCTTAGTGACCTGCTTCGTCTTGTGCTCTACAGATGCCCTACCGCCCGTATGGAGAGGCTCGCCACCTCGATTCATTGATGAGTCCAACTCCGCCAAAGTTCTGCCTTCTTCCTTACTATTAAAGAAAAGTTTGGTTGATATTCACACTTTTCCGGCCACGAAAGACGAGCAGAATCGAGTCACTTTATGAAACCCATATGGAACCTCTCAACCCCTTTTTAATCACTAAGGAGTGCACCCCACTCCCGAGGCGAAATCATCAATGCGCGCACTCCAGCAACCACCAATATTCAGCATTATTGATTCATTCCGATCTAGAAGTGCTATTCGACTTTTGGAGTTCATACATTGGCTGGGGCAAGGGCAGATTTATTAATCTGATCGACCAAATACTTAAGCCTAATGCCGACCGATTTGTGCCGCAGCCACTCCATGAACTAACGATATTCGGCTTTTGGAGTTTATACATTGGCTGGGGCAAGGGCAGATTTGTTATTCTGATCGGCCAAATACCTAAGCCTAATGCCGACCGATTTGTGCCGCAGCCACTCCATGAACTAACGATATTTGGATTTTGGAGTTCATACATTGGCTGGGGCAAGGGCAGATTTATTAATCTGATCGGCCAAATACTTAAGCCTAATGCCGACCGATTTGTGCCGCAGCCACTCCATGAACTAACGATATTCGGCTTTTGGAGTTCATACATTGACTGGGGCAAGGGCAGATTTATTAATCTGATCGGCCAAATACCTAAGTCTAATGCCGACCGATTTGTGCTGCAGCCACTCCATGAACTAACGATATTAAGCTTTTGGAGTTTATACATTGGCTGGGACAAGGGCAGATTTATTAATATGATCGACCAAATACCTAAGCCTAATGCCGACCGATTTGTGCCACAACCACTCCATGAACTAACGATATTCGACTTTTAGAGTTCATACATTGGCTGGGGCAATGGCAGATTTATTAATCTGATCGGCCAAATACCTAAGCCCCACGAACTAATGATATTCGGCAAGACCGCATTTATTAATCTGATCACATTTATGAACCCTTAGTCATCTAATCGACAAGTGAACACGAACGTTTGTCTACCGCGCGACAGACAGCAATAGTTTTACCCAAAATATCAAAAACAAAATAGTAATCTTCATTGATAACCACAATTAAATACAGGAAATAATGCAAGGTAAGGGAAATATTTATTCATAAATTGAATACAGCATAGTCATCATTTTATACATGAAGATTACCCCAAGAAAATAGTTGTCTACTAAGAAACTAAGAAAACAAAACATGTTTACAAAAACATACATTGAAATTGAAAATACCTAACAAAACTAAAATGTCTCCCAAATCAAGCCTCAGGATCAGACTCGAGCGGCTCAACGTACACTTGCTCGTACGGAATTGGCATGGCCAATGTAACTCCAACAGCAGCAAGGGCTTTGAGCCAGTCGTGTTTGAATCCCCGATTCTCGAATTTGGGGACTTCTTCTACATAGTCTTCAACGGCGGCGCTCTTCCCAGCCTCGAACGCCGCGGAAGCCTCGGAGTTGGCTTTTTCCTTAGCCTTCTTCAACTTTTCCAATTCGGCCTCCAGCTTGGCAAGCGCCTCCTTGGCTAACTTGAGCGATTCCTCGCTCGCGTTTGCTCTTTCCTCGGCGTCGGATCTGTCTGGTCAGTAGTATGAGCCCTCTCCTTTTCAGCTTCGGCTCGTGCACTTTCCATTGTAGCTCTCGTCGCCTCGAACTCGGCCCTGCTCCTCTCACCTTCGACTTCCGACTTCAAACGGCCAATTCTTTCAATGGCATCATGCTAGTGGTGGCCTAGTTCAACTATCTTTCCAACCGTCTGCAAAACAAGTTGGGATCGTCACATACCAAGAAATACCATATGCAAACCAAACCAAACCAAATAAGGAGTTAAGATCAAGTCACATACCAAAAGGGCCGACTGGGTAGCTAATGCTATTGCTACCAAATTCGGCTCGGCACGAAATGTGCCTTGTCAGCCGGCAAGGAGACCGAGGCAGCCAAGCTCAGCGCCACAGCTGGATCTTTTAAAGCCGACGCTTTAGAGGAGATCGGAATGTTTTTTTATCTTTGGTTCAACAACAAAAGGAGCAACCACACCCGACTCCTCTAAGTGTGGCCGTTTATCAACGGGGCCCTCCTTGGAGCCGGCCTCGCTCTCGGTGGTACGTTTTTCTCCCCGATTTTCTAAAATCGGTCGTTCTTCGGTAATCGGACGCTCGACATCCTTCTCCGTCTCGGCCGCATGAACTTGAGCCGTTTCTTCTACAATAATGGGTTTGGAAGATTCACTCAAGGCAGGTCCAGAATGGGTGGCCTCGGCTTTCCGTCAAGCGGCCATGCGTTCGGCATTTTTCTTTCGTGCCAACTGCGTAAGACTTTCCCCAGCCATACCCTCAGAATAAGCGCCGGGAAGGTCTCCCAAATTTGTAAAAATATCTTCAAAGGCGTCCCTTCGGCCTGATATGAACGGAGGGTCAGACGAGTTCAGTCCGGCTTCCTCAAAGGCCGAGTTAATAGCTTCGTCAACTTCGGTTGCTAACTGGTCTGGGTCCTCGGTGATTGGTTCGGCCGCTTGTTCTTCCATGTGTTCAGAATCGGATGTTTTTAAACCAATCTATCTCAAGTTTTTGAAGCTGGGGAAGATGAGGGCTGTAAGATGGTTGTCGTCTCGCGTGATCGGAATGTTGTTTGCTGCTGAGAATGTCGTGTAAGTCGGCTCGTACCATAGGAGAATGGCCTTCCCTTGTTTTTGAAGGTTTGGACGGCCAACGAACTGTAGCGCGGTTTTAATTTCTGCAAGCACAACGTTGTCGTCTGAAACTAACACTATCTTCAAGTCGCTGCCTGCATAAACAAAACGATTAGATGTATATAGTGCCGAATATAGGTATGGAAATAACAGAAACAAAAGTGATCTAATCGGCCACCTGGTTCGCCTTTTTGCCTTGGCACAAGGTCTAGGCAATCTTCACCCTCGCCGAATTCCCAATTGCCGCGGACAACGGCCATTACGTCATTGACACGCTTGCTAGAGCTGGCAAGCATAGTCACTAAGTAATGGTCAATATCCTTGGCTCTAAGAAAGTAACGTCCTAGTCGGCTAGTAGATTTGGCTAGGACATAACAGTGCCGAATGGCGGGTATACCTAAATTAATCCTAAGGCGCCGATTTAGCTCTACAATTCCCATTATGATGCGAAAGAAATTCACGTTGGGCTGGGAAGGGATTAGACCCTAGTATCGAAGAACGACCCTTAAAAATGGGTGAAGGAGAAAGCGGACTCTATCCTCAGCAATTGATAGGAGAGGAAAGACGATTGTGCTCTCATCATCCCTCTCTATATTAGTGGTGCTGTCTGCCAAAAGTGACAAATGGACGTCATCGGGGATGGAAAAATGGCGTCGAAAGCTGAAGATTCGATCTGCTGAAAGGAGCTCCTTCAGATGTTTTGCCATTTTGGCCAACCTAAGGATTATGGAAAACTAAAAGCAAACAAGGAAGCAGGATAAAAAATGAAGGAGAAGAAAACTTACAGGAGACGAAGGGAAAAACGAGAAACAAGGAGTTGCACTAGAAGGCGAGCCAGATATCATTATCAACAACAACAAGAGATTCAACTATCAAAATGAGTGGTTGAGATTGCAGATCCAATCATATATGTACATATATATGAATTAGTAAATACTAATACATAAATTTTTGATTAAATCATGTTTTCAACATAAACATGTATATATATATATATATATATACAAACCAATAATTACTTATATCATTCTGTCTCTAGAACTAACTACACAAAAGAATAATAAATAAGTAAGGTTTGTTTGAGCACTTGGCTTGTTCATTGATTTGATTGTGGTTGATTATGAGATCTTTGTATGTAAAATGTCCATACATTTCTTCTTTTTTTTTTTTCTTTTTTTCTTTTTTTTTTTGAGAAAGATGAAGATGATTCCATATATACAACCAAAAATAATAATTAGTCAAACAACACCCAGAAGCTTCATTAACCCTTGAACTGGGCCAACTTAGCTTCATATATATGTATGTTTTGTGTATGAATTAGAGATGTAGTGCTTCATGAGCGCGAGACGAGAAGAAGACGATGACGGCGGCGGCGAGTCGTTGTGGATCGCTCACAGATCTCGACCTACGACTCAAATCGGACTCACGCTGGAACGATTTGAACTCACCTAGATCAAATCACCTCGACAAAGCAACCAGAAAGAGAGAACGGGCCATCCTAAAAGAGGACAACGCCTTCGATGAAGTGCGAGTGGCCAGTGAGGCGACGGCGAGGACCATGGCGGCAGCGACTGAACTTGATCCGAAGCTGCCGTTGTTGATTCACGCGACGGCAGAGTTGTGGTGATTGAACTTAGATTGGAGGTCGGAGATAGTGATAGAGGTGGTGCTGCCGAGCGGAGAGAGAGAGAAACGATGGAGAGAATGAGGCCTCATTTGATAACATCACCTTTTAGCCTAAAAATCAAAAAGTCATTAAAAAAACTAAAAAGCCAAGATCCTATACCAAAAAGTCAAAAAAATCTTTTTGTTTCTACTTTTTGCACATTTTTTTTCGTAAAAAACTAAAAAGTTATCTCAAATATACTAGTTTTTTTTTACATCTGGTGGGAATTGTGTATCTGTATTATATTCAATGAGTTAATCCTATACAATAGAAGGCATGTATATATAGACCTTCGTTTGTATAGAAGAATTAATTTAATACAATACATATTATTTTCTCTCTCTACTATTCTAACATGATATCAGAGTTATAGGTTAAGCTATTGGTGTTCTTCGCTTTACTGGTGAGAGGCAGCCGTCATATTTTCCAGTCAGTATCGCTTAGTGCTGATCTCCTCCTTTGTTCGCTGATATATTCCTATCCCAAATATCTCTATCATGTTTTTATTTATTTTTTTAATTTTTTTGTGCTTCTGCTCTACTCTGTCTTTCCCTCAGCTTCAACTTCAAATAGGTTTCTATCTTCAAACCTATTTGAGTTTGAGGGGGATATTATACCTATATCATGGTGAACATGGTTATACACTATGCAAACCACCTAAGTTGTCCCCCTGTGGCGTACAACTCAAGCCAGCCCCTATGGCGCACCACCCAAGTCGCCCCTTGGTGCACCACCTAAGCCGCCTTCTTTGGCGCATTCTCTAAGCCGTCTCTTTGGCGCACCACCCAAGTCGTCTCCTTGGTGCACTCTCTAAGCTGTCTCATTTTGGCGCACTCTCTAATTCGCCTCCTTTTGGTGCACTCTTTAAGCCATCTCATTGGCGCATCACCTAAGCCGCCTTTTTTTGGTGCACTCTTTAAGTCGCCTCCTTTTGGTGCACTCTCTAAGCCGTCTCCTTGGCGCACCACTAAAGTCGCCCCCTGGCGCACCATCCTAGCCGTCCCCTGGCGCACTCAATCATCCGTTACCATCATCGTTTAGCACCATGTCATAAGTTATGTGTATGCTACGTTTGCTGGTTCAACATCTAGTCTCTACAACGGTTCGACATGACCCCGTAAACTATCCGGACATTGATTCCGGTTAGCTTCTACAATTGTCCGGCATGAACTTAAACTGTTCTGGCATTAGTTCCGACTAATTTTTACAATTAGTTCCAGCCAATTTCTACAACGGTCCGACACAACCATAAACTGTCTTGGCATTAGTTTCGGCCAGTTCCTACAACGGTCCGACACGACCATAAACTGTCTTGGCATTAGTTTCGGCCAGTTCCTATAACGGTCCGACACGACCATAAACTGTCTCCCGACATTAGCTCCAATCTCTGATCTATCTCAAGCGCTTTTGTGCTCTCGTTTAAACTTTGCAATCTATTTACCTTTTATTTTATTTTGTTTTATTTCATATTTTAGTTTCTCTCTCCAAACTCAAGATATTTATCCTTCTTGAGTTTGAGAGGGGATGTTAATGTATATATGGTATATATTCCTAGATATATTAGGTATTGATTTTCAAATGTATTTGGGAATAACTATAGTTAGGTTTCTTGTAAGATATTCTTTCTCATAATTAGGTTTGTAGTAGGATACTCTTTCTCGGCCTATATATGCAGGCCTTCTATTGTATAGGAGAATTAATTGAATATTTTAGCCAAAAAGTTACTAAAAAAGTCTGTTCCCAAATGAGACCTGAATGGTAGTTTAGTCATTTTGCAAGATTATAGACAAAGTATTTTAGAGTGTTTACTCTTGAATAAAAAAATTGAAAATTAAATTTATGAATCAAGTGTCCTAATATATAAATATATATGTATATATATATAAATAATAGTATAATTAAATAATATAAATAATATTTAAAAAAATTTATCGAGCCAAGCTAAGTCGAATTCGAATTCGAATTTTATTAATATTAACAAGTCAAGTCGAGCCGAGTATGAGCCCAATTACTTATCAAGCCGAACTCAAACTCAGCAAAACTCGATTTGGCTTAGCTTGACTCGTTTGCAACCCTACCTCTTTCTCTCCCATGCCACACCACCCCCATCCACTTCCTCACTCCCCCAAAAATTATTCGCAATCAACTGCAATTGTGTAAATAGCCACTAGACTCCCAAGGTATTTGAGAATAATTGCAACAAGATGAACCTCCATCATCATCCCCAAGTCCAAAATATTGTTGTATTATATTCTTTTCTAATGGGAAAGCGGAGGGTTTTGATGAGGGAGAGGGTAGGTTGGTGTTGGGAAAAGAAAGGAAAAAAACAATAGATGGGCAAAATTTAGATGACATGGAATTGTTTTATTGGTTGCTAATAAGCATTGGATTTATGGGACAGTCCAACAAAACTTAATGGGAGAATATCAAATAAATCCCAAAAATAAGGACTTACTAGGAATTTCCCAAACTTAAGTCTCAATTCTCAAACCACAAAGAAAAGATTCAAACTCAATGGAACTTCAAAATGAAAATTCACTACAAATGCATCCATTCCAAATGACATTTGGAAATAAAATTATATAATTTTCATTACATAAGCATTTTCAAGGATATAACAATTTCTTGCAGCACATGGGCGGTGTTTGCTCCAGCGTATGTTGATCAGATTACTGATTCTGGCTTTTCAAAAGCTACAAAAGACTGTTTGGTTAAAATTAAAGCCAATAACTTCACCTTTCATAGCTTTTTTTTGAAAAGAAAAACGTTGGAAATCAGAAGCAGCTGGGAGCTGCTTTTGATTGTAGATTATACAGAGGGAGAGTTTGAATTACTTAAATATCCTTAGTGTTTTGAAGTATTTACTCTTATAACACCTATATATATATATATATATATTTAGCCCTAATCTTCTCTCTGGCAAGAGAAGAACGCAGCAGCAAACAGCAAAACGCAGCAACAAGACGTGCGGCTCTGGTTCGTTTCTGGCAACATGCGGCTCTGGTTTGTTTCCGGCTTTGGTTCATTTTCGACGACATGTGGCTCTAGTTTGTTTCTGGCTCTAAATCTCTTATATTTTCTCTCTCTCTCTCTCTCTCTCTCTCTCTCTCTCTCTCGTTCTCTCTATTCACCTCTTTTCCTTTATCTCTTTCGATTTTTTCTCTTCTCTCTTGCTTTGGATTCAACATGCATGTATATATATGTATTGTTTTGGTTATTTGTGATTTTGTCTATTTCAAATTTGTTGAAATTGAGAAAAGTAAGAATATTCAATGGATTTAGGAAAAATTTGGAAATTTTTTATTCATGCTTTGATGCTAAAAATTTGTGTAGGATGTTGACTGTCATTGCATTGACCATCGGCCTCCTCAAATTGCACATGAAAGATTCAACAAAACGCATTCATCACGTAATAGAAAGATCAATTTGGTATTTGGAAAGCAAGATAGCCTTTTACGAAAGATATTCCATGCAATTAGAATTTTGTTTGTTAACGGCAACTTGTTTATGCAACTATAGCGATCCACAACTTCATTAGACGAACTAATTTAAGGGATATTATATTTGACTCCCATGATAAACATACTGAGTATGTCCCCGTGGACGAAGAAGCAGTGGTAGGGAAAGACCGATATGGGCATCCGGTTTGAAATGATGATTATGAGATTGATTCGAAAAGATATGAAATTTTAATGTCAATTTGTCAAGGAAATAGTTATTAAAATATAATAAATTTATTTTCTTGTAACGTTTATATCATTGTTTTTATCTAAAAATAAGATCATTATATTAATTTGGTGTTGGAATGATATTTTAATATGTAATTTATAACAAAAAGTCAAGATAAATTCAATTTACAACTAACAATGGTAAAAAATACATTTATATAGCAAAAAGCTACTTTATAACTTATTCAACAAATACTACTCAACAATTTAAATCTATAATCCAACAGCTACATCAAACAGATTAATAATTTTGACTAAAGTCATAATCTATAATCTATAATATATTTTAACAGTTACACCAAACGGGCCACTCGATCACGAAGAAATGTAACCTAAACCGAAGAGAAAATTGCACAAGGCGATGATGCAAAAGCACAAAACTACAAAAGAACCAGTGCTAAAGCAACCTGGTTACCACTCGCAAGGGAGGGGAAAGAGAGTTTGTCATTGGAAATTACAAGAAATGTCTTTACCAAAAAGTTCGGTTATTCCCTTTGCAGGATCACTCTTTTTCACAATTGACTCGCCAACCAATACCTGCAAATTAGCAAAATTATTTGGTACAAATGCAAAATTCAGGAAGCACATATATCAAATTACTCGCCCAAAATTGCTTATATCAAAACACAGCCATGAAATCAACTGCTGACAATACTAAGTTCAAAGATGCAATGGATAAAGAAATACAGCAATATCCTTAGATTTCCTTGCTTTCATGTTTTACAAAAACCCAAGGAAATCCTAATCTTGCTCCATCAGGAATCAATTTAGATTAAAAAAAAATTAAATAATACAGGTGTTGTAAGCACATGGCACATAAAGACTTCCTTTGGCAACCAATTTATAAGCTGGCGTCTTGTTCCAAAAAAAAAGAGAAAAATTATAAGCTGGCGTTTTTTCTGCTTATTTTCATCTTTGATGAGCTTTTTAAAAAAAATTTGAATTTTTTTTTTAAACTTTTTAGATCAGTCTCGACAAGAAGACCCTGAAAAATTTTATTAAAAAAAAAAAATTGAAAAAGGTTGACTAAAGATATTCAGAGCTTACTGCTTTAACACCAGATTCTTGCACATAAGCAATATCAGCCGGAGTGAAGAGCCCTGACTCCCCAACAATCTGAAGAGTTTAAAAAAGAGGAAAGTTAGATCAGAGTCCATTAGAGCATAAAGGAATAAGCATCCTTCTGATCACCATGGGAAACACTGAAAATTATAAGGTCAGTATGGAGAATAGTGTCACTTACAACTATGTCTTTCTCACAGATCATTTGCCCACGCTTTCCTTCAAGAAGCTTCTTTGTATTACTAATATCAACCTTAAATGTTTCTGTATAAAAGTAAAACTTGTTGGTAACAAAATTTATGACGATTGAATCATACTTGGGTATGCATGAAGCTTTAATACTTTTGTTTTGTTTTATTATCATGCCTTGATGGTGAGGGCCAGAATTCAATCCTTGAAGGAGATTGAAATTTTTTGAAACCCCCTCAAAAAAAAGAAGTCATGTCTAATTAATGTAACTGAACCGAACACTTTAGTATTGGTCTGTAAAAATTTGGACGAAATAAATGAAATTATTACAGAACTCATGATATATATGAATGTATTGGTCTTCAATCAGCAATAAGGTATGGCATATAGAAAAAGAGTTGCAAAGAAATAAAAATGGGAGTAATCCAAGCAGAGGAACCAGCAATTTGGATTTCTAAGAAGCTGCAAAATTACCGAGGTCACGGTTGTTGATGCCAATAAGTTCGACACCATCTATTCCAAGAATGCGATCCATTTCCTGCTCATTGTGTACCTAACAGGATACGAAAAAGCAGAAGCAATAATAAATGCACTTTATAATCCACATGATGAAATTTTAACTTTATGAATGAAATAGCAAAATTTTATGGAACTCAGACAGAAGCTCATGTGTCCAAATATATTAATCCCTTCGCTAGTCCAGGAGAACTAGGAATTGTTAACCTTGCAGTAGAATAAGACATAAAAATGACCAACAGGGAAAATAAATGAAGTCAAATCTCATGCCTCTGCCAAAGTTTACAGGTTTATCATGCAGACAAAACTTTTTTTTTTTTTTTTTTTTTTCTACAAGTCAGACAGAAGTTATCAACCCAAAAAAAAAAAAAAAAAAAAAATCATAAAAAGAGAAACATTGTCAACATCATTAATTAAAAAGGATTTATTTCCCTAGTTCAACTGGAAAATAATAGAAAAGGTTCCATATTCAAGACTAGTTAGAAACAAAACATAGCTACAGGCCTTTAAACTCGAAGCAGATGATAACAAATAATTGAGAGGATAACAAATTAAAAATGAAGAAAGCACCAGCCGAACCTCAACAAGTGCGGCCAATCCAAGCATCTTGCAAATCTTGGTCATATATTTGATATCAAGATCCGGTAAAATAGCAGCAATCAACAAAATTGCATCTGCACCTTTAGTTCGAGCATAGTAGATTTGCCATGCATCTATAATGAATTCTTTGCATAATAGAGGGCACTGCATATTTAGTTTGTGTTAGAAAACATAAAATATAAAAGCATGTACCAAAGATTGTTGTGCAAGGGAAAACGCTTAAAAAAGCACACCTTTACTCCAGCATTCCGGATGGCCTCCAGATTTTCGAAGCTTCCCTTAATTGGTTGTAATAGATAAAAGCAACAGGTAATTAGCAAAGGAAAACAATTTTAAGATCAAAAGCCACCAACTTCCCACACAATTGCATAAAACCTAGAAACTACAAAAGTCAATGTTGGGAGTAGAAAATTGGACTTTTTACCTGAAAATACTTTTGATCTGTCAAAACACTGAGGCATGCTGCTCCACCTTTCTCGTAAGCTTGGGCAATTTCAACCTGTAATGAGACATTCAAAAGGGGGCAATTGGTTTAGTAGCTAAAACTCGGCCTATTAATCTTGAAGTCGTGAGTTTGAACCTAAGGGCAACCACTTTGTGCAAACAATGTCAAAGGTTTGGTCTATACTGAATCTGCTCCTCCCAGACCATCCCATGAGGACTAAACTGAGTGTACTTTTTTTAACAAGCAACATTCAAATTGAATATAACTCAAGCGAAGAAAAAATACGATGATATGCACAAACTGTGTTATAAGGCAAGAACAATGAATTCTTATTCATGTCAGACACCTTTTCTGGCCAAGGGTCATGAGTGCCATGAGCTGTCAATAAATAATATGCAAAAGGAATCAATATTCCTGAAAGGTAGTGAATCCACAATTTTGTTTTTATGCTCCAACATTACATTACAGCCTATTTGCAGAGTCCTAGATTAATAACAACATTAACCCATTGCTCGGAAAAGATAAAAATCTCATGATCTCATCAATCTGTTTCAATCCTTGTCTAAAGGCAACAGTTAGGCAATTTCAACCTGTAACAAGAGACATTCAAAATGCAAATGAATTCACATGAATAAAAAGTACAATGAAAATAAAGACAAGCCATACAACAAGGCAAAAACAACGAATTATTATTATTTTAATAAGTAATAAGATTCATTAAAATGGCATTAATAACTAACAACAAATTATTATTCTGCACTGCTGGTTCATTACATGTTGGGAACCTTTTCTGGCCATTGCCAAGGGACATGAATGCCACGTGCTACTAATATGTAAAGAAATCAATATTTCTAGAAGGTAATGGATCAAGAAATTTGTGTTTATATCAAACATTACTATTCAACTATTCATAGAGTCCTAAACTAATAACAGCATTAGTCCATTGCCCAGAAAAGCAAACAATTTCATGTATCTGCCTAGATTCTTGTATAAGGGAAACTGTTATAGGATATTGCTACCAAACTCTGTGCACGTTCAACAGATATATGTTTCATCATAAATGCATAGGAAAGTCAGCACTCCAATCAAGCTTTAATAGTGACATTTGCAATGAACTGAGCTGCCTGCAGGAGGGCTTCGTAATATGACACCATCAGTCACCACATTCACATAAAATGTTTGTCCAGAAAAGTCAGCTCAACCTCTCAAACCAGCAATATGACATTCTTGCCATTATCAGAAGATTCAGAAGCCAGGAGTGGAAGTACAATAGATGTCAATGGATACCAGGGAACAAGATTTCAGAAACAACTTTTGACGCTTTTCTGGGCAAGTACCACAGTCACCACATTATGCATGGGACTAGGTTAAACCTATGCCCTCCATGTTATTTTCTACGACACAGTTAGTCACTCATGAAAATAACATGCAGGGAATCAAAATTTTGTTACATGGCTACTATTTACTTTATGCATAGATTCGTGAAAACTTACTGGATCAAAATTTTCTCTTAAAACTCCTCTACTTGGAGAAGCCTTCTTCACTTCAGCAATTAACCCAGGCAATCCAGTTCGTAAATTTGATGCCCTTAGAGCTCCAACGAAATCTCTGGCTGGAGGAGCGTTGTCAAGAGCTTTCTTCAACGAAAACAAAGGTTTTTTCTCTTTCATCTGAAAACCAAAGTATAAGGGCAATTCATCAATATGAAAGAACAGGAAAAAGACAACAAAATGCTCTATTCAAAAGCCAAGAAAGTACATGTGAGACTTCCACATCTTTGTTCCATACAATCTCCTCAAGTATGTTACGAGGAGTGTTCCCTTCATTCTCTATGCGGAACTCAAAAGGGCCCACATAATGTAAAGGAGGTCCAGTTGGCGGCCGTCTTCTGATCCTTATACCCTGGCTAGCAGCTATTTCATCTCGGAACCTCCCCACTTCCCACTCCTTGATTTTGAGAGCATTTTCTTCGGACTCATTAAATGGGGATAGTGTTGAAGATACATCCTTCGAATCAGACTACAAAAACATCCAGAAGATATTTTAGTTCAGAAGTTCCAGAGTACTCTAAACAACAGTTGCCTTGTCTTCCATAATGAAGCTAAAGCATAAGAGATTAGCATACTAAAAGAATCAGCATGGCCTGTTTGGTTGTGTTATTGTATTCTTTTCGATTTTATTTTATCTTTTTACAAAAACAAAAACAATGAAAAGTTTGAAATCACTTAATTGTTTTCAAATCATTTTCATTTTTGTGTAAAATTGTTTATAAATGTAGTTTTCGAAAACAGTTCATCAAACAAGTTTAGGGTGTTTTCTACAAAATGAAAACTGAAAACAAAAACGCAACCAAACAGAAGAATTGGTTATTAACATAAGACAAATTGGTGAGCTACAATAATATCATTTTATATTCAGAATTTATTTGTAGATAATTTTATAATAAAATAATACATATTGAACTCTAATCAACATGCTGATTCTAAACCCATCCATTGAAAAGCCAAAACACGCGAATTGCAATTTATAATTCAAACTAAATGATTCATTTTTTTTAGATACATATGAATCTAAAAAATTACACTTTCACAATATGTCCAAATTAGATTTCCATATCCATTCAAATCAAAGATCGAAAACACTAAATGAAAATCAATTACATACATTTGTGTGGGTATAAACTATTATGAGCTGAAATTGAAAACGCAGAAGGGGATTCAATAGAGACCTGTTGAGCTCGAATACAGATTCTTTGATCGGCCATTGGAGACCTGAGAATCGAGGGGATTGAGCATCGAGAGGATGGGAATTTGGGGAAATGAAATGAAACCCTAGGTGTTGATGGTCTCAATGAAACTATACCCTCCATGGATGAAGAATTAATAATTACTTGTCTCGGGGACAAAGTCGATACAAGGATGGATTGATCTGTCGTCGGTGCCGGAGATCGGAGAGGGAAAAGGCTTTGTCGAGATATTTATAGATTTACTAGAATTTATCTAGAATTTATCCATAGATATTTAGAGGTCTTTTGGAACAAAATAAAAATTTAACTTTTAATTTTTTACTCAAATTTTTCATATTTTTTATTTATAAAAAGATATAATAGATTAAAAAAATAAAAAAAATTAAACTTTTACTAATTTCTCAAAACACCACTTATATTTATACTAGTGTTTATAGATATTTATAGATATACTAGTATTTAAATTTATTGGCATATTAGTTCCTCCGTCTCAAAATATTTATAGTTTCTTATTTTATTTTTCAGTATCTCAAAATATTAATTCATTTTCAAAAATCAAGTACAAAAATAATATAAATTTTATATTTTGTCATTTTTTTAAATTCATTATCAATATAAAAAGTACAATTATGACATTGATATTTTTAAAAAATATACTATCAAATGGTAATTTTGGAACATCGTTTTTTTTAAAGTGTAATAATTTACTATAAAAAAAATTTAAATTCCTCAAAAAGGACTATTATTTTGAAATGGAGAGAGTAGTATTTATATTTATATATATAGGTCTTGTTTGGGAGGTTGATTATTTTATGCTGTATGTGTTTAGTTGAGAGATTTAAAAAGGAAGAGAAAAAAATAGGTAAAATATAAATAAAATATACTTACATTTTACTTAATTTCATATTATTTTTCTCTTTTTTTTCAAATTCTTTCTTAAATTCTCAAACTAAACGGAGCATTAGTGTTATTTTAGTTAATTATTTAACGGTTAAAATAGTTATGTTTGAAAAATTAATTAATTTTTTTAATTAATTTGATAATTGTAACAACAAAATAAAATAAAATAATTATAAATTAAATATTTTATTTTATTTTATTAATTATTTTAAGAGAGACTTATTTATAAGTCCTATTTCGGATACTTATGCTATGTTAAGTCCTGTGTAATTTCTTATAGAGTTTCAAGTCCTATTTAGATAGAAATGTATTCTGCAAGATCCTATTTGCGAAATGCAACGTGACACGTTACGTTACGTTTATGTAGAAGTCTTGTTACGTTTATGTAGGCGTCACGTTACGTTACGTTTATGTAGGTGTCACGTCACGTTACGTTTATGTAATGTTCCATCTAAGGGTGTAATTTTGGCCAGGCCCGGCTCGGCCCATGTCGGGCTTTGCGAGCTCCCCGCTAAACAATCGGGTCGAGTCGGGCCGGGCCACGGGCCAGAAAACTAGGCCAGGCCCTAGCCCAGGCCCAGGGGTATTCGGGCTTTGGGCGGGCCAATGGGCTGAGCCGGACCTCAGGCTTTGGGCAGGCCTAAACAATTTTTTTTAATTTTTCCTACCAAAATTTTATTATTTTTCATTAAAAAAAATGGACATCGGGTGGGCCGGGCTTTTGGGCGGGCCTTGAGTGGGCCACGGGCCGGGCTTCAAAACGATGGCCCAGGCCCTAGCCCAAGGTATCGGGCTGGGCTTGAGCTCAGGCCTTAACGGGCCGAGGCCACATCGGGCTGTGAGCGGGCCACGGGCCAAAATTACACCCCTATCTCATCCGATATGGTTACGTTACGTTACGTTTATGTAGGTGTCACGTTACGTTTCGCAAATTTAATCTATGGTAACATTCAATTTTCTATAGTGTTACCATAGATCATATCTATATGAATGTGAATTTCAAAATACACGAACAAGTAACATTTTCACATTTAATTTAAAAAATCAAAAATCTTATAAATTTGCGAAATGTAACGTGACACGTTATGTCACATTTATGTAGGTGCCACGTTACGTTTATGTAATGTCCCATCTGATATTGTTACGTTACGTTACGTAACTAATATTGAAGGTAAATGTGTCAATAACTTCACACATAACTTATAAAAACATAAATTTTTTAGTAATACCATATATATTATAAGTCTTCCTAATAAGACTTATAAATAATTTTTTCTTATTTATTGTATCTTTTAATTGATTATTTTCAACTCACGGTCTTTGCAAGCACCCTATAGTAGAGGAGAGTATAGACTTCTGTTTGGACGATCTCACGGTCGCCGACCTAGTTTTGTCCTTAATTGTTTTTGGCCTTTTTTTGGGGGGGATTTTTTTCCATTAATTACACGAGGATCTCGCGGTCACCGACCAAGTTTCATATTAAAAAAATAAAATTAATTCGTCTAAAAAATAAAGGGAAAAAAAAAAATCAATTTTGAACATTGATAACAAATAAAATTATGGGCACCAATAAATTTCAAAATATAATTTTGTGTATTGTTTAGTTCTTTTTTTTTCTTATAAATTCAAAGATCCCATTAAAGTAAAAATTACATAAAATGATAGTCACTTATATGTTTGGGTTTAATTTTTTAGGAATAAAAATGAGTTTTTCAAATTGTAAAATTACACATTTAGAAAATTTGCATTATAGAAGTTTTAAATTTTTTCTCATTTTAGAATAAATCTCACATTACGAACAAAAACTTAACACTCTAATGTAACACTCCAATAATGTAATATTTCAATATAAACATTAAAAAATTCATTAGTGTACTTTTCTCAAATGTAACGTGTCACTCGAAACAAACTCTTTGATGTATTTTTCCCAAACGTAACGCTCCAATATAACAAAAAAAAAAAAAAAAAATCTTTAATACACTTTTCTCAAATGTGATACTCTAATCAGTATAACCTCAAACGTAACACTTCAATATAACACATAAAAATACTAAAAAAGCACTCATTAGTGTACTTTTTCCAAACGTAACATTCATAATTTGAAATTATGTATTTACCCAAAAAGGTATATTTGTACTCCTTTTGGAATTGTTTGAAAAATCTCATATTCTTTCTTTTTTAATGTTACATTGGAGTGTTGCGTTTAAGAAAAGTACATTAAGAAGTTTTTTTTTTTTTTTTCAATGCTACATTGGAGTGTTATGTTTGGAAAAAGTACACCAAAGAGTTTTATATTGAAATGTTACGTTTGAAAAAAATACACTAAAGAGTTTTTTTGTGTGTTACATTAGAATATTACACTAAGGAATTTTTTTAGAGTATTACATTAGAGTATTACATTTGGAAAAAGTACACTAAAATATTTTTTTTAGTGTTACATTAAGGAGTTTTTGTGTGTGTTACATTAGAGTGTTACACTAAGGTTTTTTTTTGAAATGTTATATTAGAGTGTTACGTTTGAAAAAAGTACACTAAATAGTTTTTTTGTGTGTTACATTAGAGTGTTAAACTAAGGTTTTTTTTGAAGTGTTACATTGGAGTGTTACGTTTGGGAAAAGTATAATAATGAATTTTTTTATGTGTTACATTAGGATATTGCACTAAGATTTTTTTTAATATTACATTAAGTGTTACGTTTGAGTTTTACATTGGAGTATTATAGTTTAAAATTATACATTTGGCCAAAACTTACTAAGTAGTTTTTGTTTTGTACTCTTTTTAAAAAGTTTGAAAAATCTCATATCTTTTTAGAATGTTTGAAGAATCTCATATTATAAGTTATTTTTATATTCATTTTGAAATTTTTTTCAAATAAAAAAGATTTTTATATAAAAATTCATTCCAAATTTGATTCTCATATATTGTGTATCTTACCTTTATAGCATAAAAAGAGAGAGAGAAGGAAATAATAAAAATAAGGTATAACCGTAAAATTTAATTTTTAAATAATACATTAAATATACATTTCCAAAATCAATAGAACTAATTGATCTATAAGAAAATTTTAGAACTAAATAAATCACTATTCCTCGAGATGGAATTTATAAGTAAATTTTCTTTATATATTTCCAAATCTATTACAAAATAAATGTATATATGAAGAAATTATGTATCTCACTAACCTGACTGAATAACTAATCTTAAACTAATTTAATGCATTGTTAATCACATGACTATTAATCTCATAAATCAAACATGCCCAAATAGTATTAGTCTGGAGGAACTTGTTGGTATTAAGCTCAAAGTAATTTAAAAGTTAAAAAGTTAAAAAATAATAAATTATATAAAAAGTCAAATATTTGCTTATTTTCTGTACTCTTTTTTTTCACTTTTTTTCGTAAAAAAGAAAAAAATATCATAAACATACTAATTTTTTATCTCATATTTTAGTTAAAAAGTGAAAAAATTATTTCTAAACATGGCTTTAGTTCAACCCAATTCGACCAAGGTATTGGCTTGAGTAGGGTAAAGACTAGTTGAGTAACATTATAGGTCCTCAACCAAATGATTACCCTCAATTGAATTTTAAAATTTACAATCAACATTTAATAAAACTTTGTCAGCCCTGTTTAACAACTTTGTTGATTCTAACCTCGGTTAAAGGAGGAAGGATTATATGTTAGGTAGTTAACCATCAACATGTAAAAAAATCCTCGAATCCCTTATAAAATGAATCACACTTTGAATTGAATCAAGTGGAGAAGAAGAATTTATGTAGTCAATCTCATTTGATAAGATTTAAGACTTTATTTGGTTTAATTTGATTTGATTTACAATCAACATTTAATTAAAAAATAAAAATAATAATGTTAGATATCTTAAATAATTTATCAAAAACCTACACTCATGAGAGTGTTTAGTAGTTTTTTTGGTATTTTATTTTTTCATATTCTTAATATTATTCAAAAAAAAAAATTAATAATTATTTTCCCAACATGACCGTAGTAAAAACTAATAAAAAAAACAATCATAATTAAAAAAACAAAAACAAACAAACAAAACTAATCAATTCATTATCATAGGAATAAACTATTAAAATTGCAATTTTTTGGGGGGAAATTTATTAGAAAGTCGTATTTTGGGAAATGCTATACTGTTTGGTCTTATGTTTTAAATGGTTGATTGCGGAGTCCTTTTTAGGTGGAATGTGTGACCACAAAGTCCTTTTTCAAATATGGGTGAGGGTTGCTTAGACGAATATAGCCTCAGTAGTTTAGTAGCCAAGTTTGTTATTTTTGAGAATAAGTGATCAAACGTTTTGGAGAGTATAGAGTGTATTTCCGTTCACAAAGGGTTCCAAAGGAGGGGAATTAGGGTTTTGAATTTTTCTTGTTTAACAACGTGGGCAAGGAGTTTTTTTGCAGACGACGTGAAAAGAGATAGCCATGTTCAGGTATGCCTCACTTTTGTCACACCTTCACGTTTTGTTGCATCATGGGTGAGAATTGGCAAAATCACCGTGTTTCGCATTTCGAAATCAAAAAATTTTAAATACCAATCCTGAATGCAATGGCAATTACGGATATTGTCAGTATGCACAATCATTTTGTTGGGGGTTTTGGTCGTTGTTTGTGGATTACTGTGTGAACGTAAACTCCATTTTCTCTGTTTGTTGTTATTCGTGGCTTACTAATGCAATGGCAATTACGGATATTGTCAGTATGCACGGACCTTTTGTTAGGGGTTTTTGTTGCTGTTTGTGGATTAATATGTGAACATAAACCCTATTTTTCGCCATTTGTTGTTGTTCGTGGCTTACTAATGTTTACCGTGTGGATGTTAACATTCATTTCTATTCACACATAGATATTTACGTTGTATGTGTGTATGTGTGTACCTTCTATCATTGGTGTTTTTTTTTTTAGAAACGTATTTCTCTTATGCAGATGGACTTCTTCTTCATGTTACTGTGTTGTTATCATTCAGTCAATGTCGCATACGAACTGCAACCGCCATACAGCTTCTCCAAACTTGTTGATTTTGTATGTACCAAATATGGTAGCATATCACCGAGGGAAGTTCTGTTGTTTTACAAGATCCCAGGGTCAACATGCATAACATGGTATGCATTGCTCGTGTATTCCATGCATAACTTGTTGATGTCATCATTGAACAACACCGAATTGAAGGGAAAGGTCGTCGTGTTGATGGCCCATCCAATCCGAGGGCTAACTCTTATGACGTGGTATGTGGGCGTAGCCTTGTGGACATTGACGACAATGTGGACTTGCTGCCAACATTTTGTCCGAACAATGACACAGCGTTCCTTTCAGCTTTATAGGCAACTGGTATCACACACATCAGCCAGCAGTTTGAGGATAGAGCTTCGGATTTCCGCAATGTACTAAGGAAGTTTGTCGTCGAATGTGGGTTCCAGTTCAAATTAAAAAAAAGAGACTCCGCTTGTATAATCGCCGTGTGTACAATGCATGAAACCAATGGCTGTACGTGATTGTTCATGGTCGCAAGTTAGAGGCAAACAGATTTTTTTACCTATGAAAGTGGAGCAGTGAACACATTTGCAGTGTCACCATACGCACTTCGAAAAACCCGCTTGTCACGACCCAAACCCACCCTTTTAGATTTAGCAACGTAACCGGCCAGTAATCCTAGGATTACCCAAGGCCTCTTAATAGAATAGCAAAAATATAAGGGGTTGCGAAAGCAATTATACAAAATACAAGGTCCATAAAGCTGTGAAGACGTACATGAGACAAATAAGTTTTAAACTTATATAATGTCAAACTTCTATAAAACTTAAAGCACCATACATATAATGTTATGAGGGACTTAGCCCAACGTACAGATAAGCAAAACAACCAACAAAACATTTTCATGAGCTTCACAAAACTTGATTTCTCAAAAGGAACCTCTCCGGGAGGCACAATGGTTAGCTGACACAAAACACTCCAGACAGCAATTTAGGCCTGGTCACGCGCCTGCTCACCTATATACATAATATAAATAGTGACTGGAAGCCCAGTGAATAATAACAAAGTAAAGGGTTTAAATAAATTATGTCCGTAACAGATTTAAAAATTAGAGATCATATTGAAAACAGATGTATAATCATACTCTTGTTCCAACTACATACAGAAATTAGAGTTTATGCTTAATCATACATGGTATATCCATTAGCGTTGTCATGCTTGTTAGTTCCATAAGGAACCTCCGGTATTGGGAAACTTGTATCATACTTGAGCCACGGTATTATTATCCCCCAGGAAAGGGCCTTGAAACCACGGTATTGTTACCCCCGGGCAAGGGCCTTGCACTTGTAAACCATGGTACTATTACTCCCGGGCAAGGGCCTGGTGCTAAGGATGCCACGCATACTTGTCAAAAATTGGACATTTATTCATTGATACAGAACATAGCATTTCAGAAAACTGATTATTTCTTGTCATATCATATAAGAAAATACTTTAACATGAACATAACTTTACAAAGTTATTACTTACAGATGGTTCCACTTGCAAAATAGACAAGTCAGACAACTTGTGGTGCGTAACCTACATACACATAATAGAAACACATAATAAAACGCACACTCGGTTGGTACTTAACTTCTTTCGTTTTGTCCTTAGTGTGTTTCTAGGTCTTATCCTCTTATTGAGCTCCAATTATGGCCTAGAAATGCCTAGGATGAATGTGGATGCCAAAATGCACTTTGGAACCTTTAACAAAACTTGCTAAAAACAGGGGTCACGCTCGAGCGCAATTTCCCTCGCTCGAGCGGACATGTAAACATATGAGGGGTCGTTCGAGCACAGATTCCCTTGCTCGAGCGGTCTGTAAATTCTGTAATAGTACTGATTATGTGAAATCTCTGCTCGATGGCCGCTCGACGATCGCTCGAGCGTGATACTGAGGTCCCCGCTCAAGCGTAACCTATGTCTCTCGAGCGGTCTGCAAAATGTGAAAACTTCCGGGAGCTTGCATTTTTCGCTCGAGCGAGTTTTTGGTTGCTCGAGCGTAAAGTGCAAGATCATAGGGTGGTCGCTCGAGCACAGATTGTGCCGTTCGAGCGAAAGTGCAAAATCTGGAATTCCCAGATTGTACTCCCAAGCTCCAAACTCGAATTGCACACTTCAAAACTCATCTTTTTGGATCAAAATTCCAGAAAACACTTAAGAACTTATAAAATACTATGATTTTAAAAGGCCCCAAAGAATATCAATTAATCAAAACTCCAACTTGAAATTTAAGAATATGCCATAAACATGACATGCTTGAATTACTTTGAACTTAAGCTTTCCAAAACATGATCAATTAAGGTCAAATGGTAAGAAATGTGATGAATTCTCAAAACCAAGTTAAGATAGACACATGCATGTGAACATTCTTTAGAAATTTACTCAAGAATCATGATATATGCATGCATGCATGACATTATTCAATTCTCTTTATTTCTAACTCAATCCTTGTATTATCCAATACAATTCTCTAGAGTTCATGTCCTACACATCATAATTATACAATCTAAAGGTTGAATCCTTACCAAGGCTTGTCAATGATGCCCTAGATGATCAATTGTTGGAAATTACAAGCAAAATCTCTAAGTTCTCTAGCAATCTTCTTAATTTGAGCTCAAACTTCTCTTCTCTCTCTCTCTTTCACGTTTGGTTTGTGTGTGTAAGCTCAAGATGTGTTCAGATGAAAAAAAAGAATGAATGGAGGCACATATGAGAGCCTTATATAGGCTTGGTTAATGGTTTAATTAAATTGTTGATCAATTAATCAATTGGACATTAGATTACTCTAATTTAATCGTTTCGAATCGAATTTTCATTAAACCTACCATAATGTTCTAAAAATCCTAAATAGCACATAAATCCCATTTCATGATTGGTTGCCTATAAGGCTTTCAATTCGCAAGAAGAAATAGAAATGCAAACAGATCTTTCTACGATAAACAGATATAAGCACAATAGTGCGACACACACACATGCAATTAATTCAGAATTTCACTTAATTACTGATTAGGCTCATTTATTCATGAATTAACGTTAATCAGAGGTCAGGGTTGTTACATCGCTGGTTGGCTCCGAGTTAGTTGTCGATATTATCACGGAACGGGTACGCGACAGACCACTCACACGACTAATTGAGGTCATATTGGATTTGAAGCAAGACTATGGTCTGGACATTACTTACTGTGTTGTGTGGCTTGGGGTCGAAAAGCAAGAGGCGAACTATTTGGCGCTCACAACATATCTTTTGACCAGTTACGTTGGTACAGTGACGTTGTGTTGGAACACAACCCCGACAGCTACATTAATATCGAGTATGATGACCGCACACATCGATTCACCCGGTACTTCATATCATTCAAAGCATGCATAAACGGGGTTCAAGCATTGTCGTCCACTTTTATTCTTCAACGTAACTTTCCTTAAAGGACGTTTCAAAGAATTCCTACTCGCCACTACCGTGAAGGACGATAACCAAGGTTAGTATGCCTCATCAACCTGCCAACAATGCACCAATTTTCTTGAACAACAAGTTAAAATAAAAACACACATAATTTTCCAAAACCCCACTGGCAGCCTGTTACGTATGTTGCATATTAACAAATTCAATTTACGACATTCTCATCTTCATTCACGGGGTTGTTTCTACTAGCTTACACAGTTATCGACTCCAAGAACACTACGAACTAGTCATGGTTCCTCAGTCACCTCACATAGGTGGTTGATGTCACACAATAACTCACATTCATATCAGACCAAAAAGTCAAGTTACTTGAAGCGATGCCAACCGTCTTCCCAATTGCGGAACATTCTTTTTGCCTCCAACATTTGCAACGGAACCCGCGAGACAAGTTACGGTACACAAATAGTATGCGTTGTGCTGGGTTGGTCACCAAATTACACCATTGCGCGTACGTAATGACAGTTGCTGCATTTAACCAGAAAATTGAACAATTCCACAAATCTAGACTGGATGTCGCAACTGAGTTCCTAGCAAATGCAAATTCACAACACTGGGCGAATGCATTCTTCAAGTACACATCTTAGTGTGCGCCTCTCACTCGTATATGTTAACAATAACATAATTACTCTTTCACATTACCATTTACAGGGGCCGCTGTTACGGCGAAATGTGTTCAAACGCCGTCGAATCATTCAACTCATGGGTACGGGAGGCACGCAACCTTCCAATTACTCGCATGGTTAAGAACATTAGGGAAAAAATAATACGCCAAATGGTGAAACATCGTGTGGTAACCCAAACTTGAACTAGTGCGATCTACCCCAAAATGGAATCCCGATTAGACAACGCCTGCAGGTCATAGAATGTCAACCAGTCAAATGCGGACATATATGAAGTCCACTCGTTCTCATCTGTAACTGTGGACGTAGGCCATCATACATGTTCGTGCTTCCGGTGGCAAATCAACGGCTTCTTATGTGTGCATGCTATGATTGTTGTTCGAAAGAGTCGTAGGGACTTGAATGAACTTGTCGAGTCATACTTCCATGTGTCCGAATACCATTCAACATATGAACCTACAATCTACCCAATATCTACAGTGGAACAACCACCGTTCAACCCTAATGATTATGTGATCAAACCCCCTGCTGTTAAACGTCCACCTGGTAGGCCGAAGAAAAAACGGATACTATCGAGAGGAGAGCACGTGCAACAAATTCGTTGTGGCCGGTGCGGCCGTATGGGGAACCACAACAGGAAGACGTGCAACAAACCAATATAAGCTGATTACAAGTTTCTCCAGCGCGTGGCACCAACCACTATTTAACTAGTTTTCAAACAAGTCGTCCTAATGTTTCCGCACCAATAGCATATTATGCTTTTATTATTGTTACGTGACATTTATCGCAATCTTATGGTTTACTACTCCCCACCAAATAAATGGTTCACATCTGTAATGACCCCGATCTCTGATTAATGTTAATTCGCACTTAATTATGCCTTGTAGTAGATTAGGAAGGATTTGGGATTTATTTGCATGTGTATTGCATTATTTATGTGTTTCTATCTGTTTGCCATAAAATGACCTGTTCACGTTTCGACTTTGAATTGCGAATTGAAGCCTTATCGGCGTCCGATTCCGAAATTGATTACTATTTAATGTTAGTTAGATTTTATGTGATTTTATGGAAGGTTTAATTAAAATTTGATTTGGTACGAATAAACTCGATTAAATAATGTTGAATTATATTAGTTGCTTTAATTACTAACTTGCCATTGAGTGGCCATTCCCATACACTTGTTAGGGACTCAATTAGCACATTCTTTACATTATTTCCTCAACCATTTTTTGAGACCAAAAACGTAGGAGAGAGAGGGTGAGGTAAGAATTGGTTCCAACAAGGGATTAACTTGGAGAATTAGAAGGAAGTGAAGGATTTTGCAAAATTGAGCTTGTAGACTTTGAATTTTAGACCCAAGGTAGGAAAATCACTTTCTTGTTTGTGCATTTAAGTTATACCTTGCATGATCCATGGTAAAATTGAAGACTAAAGTCAAGAATTGGTTTAAATGTTGAATTTAGTAGTAATTCATGCATGCGTGCATAAGTTTCCATGTTTTGAGTTTGAATTTTAAGAATTCTTCCATGCATGTATTAATTTCACTCACATTGTGGTCATTCATCCTGTTGTCCATCAAATTATCAAGCTTGATCATGTTTTGGAGGGTTTGGTTTCAATGAGATTCTTGCATGTTACATTCAAGTTTTGTTCTTAAGATTTTATTTGAAATTGTGTTCAATTGACTCACTCTTGAGCTTTGATTTTACAAATTGATCTTTGAAACACCTTATACTATGAGTTTACAAGTGTTTTACAGAAAATGGGCCCAAGAGGTCGAGTTTTGAGGTGTTGAATGCTTGGTTTGAGCTTGGGAGGCAAATCTGGAAATTTCAGAATTTGGCTTCCTTGCTCGAGCGAAGGATTCCACGCTCGAGCGACCATTGTTTGTTCAGAGCTCCGCTCGAGTGAAGGAATGGTGGCTCGAGCGTAAATTGCAAGCTCTCAGGTTTTGGTGCACGCAGACACACGCTCAAGCGACGAGACCTACGCTTGAGCGAAGAGCTGTGTCTCATGCTCGAGCGAGCATCGAGCGTGCATCGAGCGTAAAATTTCAACAACCAGTACTTTTGCATTTTTACAGACCGCTCCAGCGAAGGAGTTTACGCTCGAGCGACCTCTCTGTTTTGAAAAGTTCGCTCAAGCGAAGAGAGTCACATTCGAGCGAGACTCCTATTTTCAGCAAGTTTTGAAAAATGTTTTCCAAGGCATCTTTGCATCCTCATTCCATCATAGACATTCCTAGGCCATGTTTAAGACTCTATAGTGAGGATTAAGGGTTAGAAACACACTAAGAGCCAACGAAATAAGTTTTGTACAATTAGAACGTGTGTTTCAAGTGTGCATTTATTATGTGTTGTGTAGGTCACGTGCCACGTACCGTTTGACCAAGTTTACTCCGTCTGTCTGTCTCAAGGCCCACTGTGAGTAATAACTCTGTAAAGTTACGTTTAACCTATGTATTTTCTGACTGATATGGTATGATCTATTTTCTGAAATGCTATATTACAAATTATGAATGAATGTCCAATTTTCTGAAAAGTATTTGTGGCACTCTTAGTTCATGTGGCCCTCGCCCGGGGGTAACAATACCGCGGCCAATCTGCACGTAGCCCTTGCCTGGGGGTAACAATACCATGGCTACTTGTGTGCAAGATATGGACCTTTATGGTCGTTGGTACCAACTATGTATATGGGTCTCTGGACCAATCTGATCGATAGCTAATGGATGTACCACGTATAATCTTACGTAAAATCTGAATATGAACATAAGTGTGTATCTGAATCTATTTCTGTTTTGAAATTTGAATATGTTCTGATTTAAATACTGGATTCTAACTTGTGATGGACATCATTCATTAAACCCCTTTACTCTGTTATTATCCACTGGGCTTTCGCTCACAGTTTATATTATGTATGTAGGTAAGCCGGCACATGACCAGGGCCAGAGTTGACGGCCTTCTGTACTGTTTTTGTTAGCCAACCGTTGTGCCTCTCGAGGAGGTTCCGAACGAAGCCTAACGCCATGACTGTTTTTGTTTACATGCTAGTCCTTGTGTTTGTTCTGTAATGTCAGATCTTGGGTAGTACAATCTGTAATTATCATGTAGATATTGTGGATCTGGGCTGGCATGCTTATGTATATATAAATAAGTTTTGAAATGTTCTGTCACATGTACGTTATCACAGCTCATTGGACCTTGTCTATTTTGTATTATTGCTTCCGCAGCCCCTTATTATTTGCTCATCTGTTCAGAGGCCTTTGGTAATCCACGGATTACTGGCCGGCTACGGTGCTAAACCTATAGGGGCGGGTTTGGGTCGTGACAACATCACATGGATTACATTATTTACCCATTTTTCACTCGACCTGCTATATTCAATAACAAAATCATACTAACATTAGCAATAAATACACAAAGTATGCATAGGCTGTGACAACCCTACTCTGTGTTATGCTAATTAATCTTAGTTATGCTTATAATTAAATGCCTGACATGATTTTGAGTGCTAATTATATGATTATATGTGGTTTTGAATTATTATCTGTTCACCGTAGGAAAAATCTGGCATATTTTCTGCTATAATTTGAAATTGAAGACCTTAGAGGCTATAGAAACTGAAATTAACTATATGATTGTAATTAGTATAATTTTTAGAGCCTACGATGAAATTTAATTAAAAATTGATTTGGATCAAAATAATCAGATTAATTTGATTTAATTAAGTTCATTTGATTAGGCCTAAGCCTTGATTAGTCACTATGATTGGTGAGATTTATATATGTGTTAATTAGGGGCTTAACTTATATCATTGAGCTCATCTCTCACCTCTTGGCTGAGACTATACACTTTAGAGAGGGAAAACATTTGATTGAGAGAGAAAAAGACCAAATTCTTAGAGAATTGACTTAAAGGTTGAAGAATTGGGAAGCTAGGCTCAAGAATTTGATAAAGTTAGACGGATTGAAGGCTCCAAGGTCAAGTGCAAGGACAAATCAAGCACCGGAACACTATGAGTAATATCTTAACAAAGATATTTTTGTATATGCATTATTTTCTAAATGATGCCTATGTGGTAAGGTTCTAAACTTTTGAAGTGATATTATGAATGAATATTCTAATCACTTAATTCGGAATGAAATATGCGAAGTGGTCGACGTATGGGTATGAAATGGGCCTAAGGCCATTCAGTATATTCAGTAAGGATGTGGATTGGGCCTAAAGCCGTTCTATATAATTGTTAAATGGGTCGAAGGCCATTCAGGATAAAGAATTGAATGGACCTAAGGTCGTTTTGGGTACAAGAATGAATATGTATATGACCATGAATTTAAATGTGTGCACACAAATGTGTACGTGAATTGGACCTAAGGTCGTTCTGTGTGTATTAGACCCAAGGTCATTCTGTGTGTAATGGACCCAAGGTCGTTTTGCTTATGATAGACCCAAAGTTGCTTTGTATGCTACATGGACCCAAGGTCGTTTCGTGATTGAGAAATGATAGAAAGTACCTGAGGTTGTTTTGCTTTATTATTGATTTCCAAGCATAATAGTGAATTATGATTGTAAGAATTTTGTTCACGAACTCCTTTGCTTTGGTATTATTCACTAGGTATTAGCTCACTCCTTATTTATATGTATGTAGGTGAGCAGCAGGATGTCCAGCCTCAACCCCAGTGAGCAATGAGAAACCAAGTTTTGAGGAGTCAACCAAGGTCGCCTCCCGTAAGAGGCCTTACTTTTGTTTTGCTTTTCTTTTTGTGGTCATGTATGACCAACCCTAAGTATAACCTTGGTTTTTGTTAATATTGGCTTTGAATGAACCTGGACTTATGGAATACATACATAATATAGATGTTTGCATAGTGTGAGTTATTTCATATATGATAATGTTTTGGTTGAGCCATGTATGCACAGCTCATTGAACAATCTTTCCAAATTTTGCTTCCGCAATTTGGCCCCCTATTATTAAATACGATTTGATTGCAGATTGAGACCGCAGGTAATCTCATGATTATTGACCGGTTATGAATCTAATCCATGGGGGCGGGTTTGGCCCATGACATAGACCATATATGTCACCCCGCAATACATTCGGAACCTTAGGTATGAGAGAGGAAGGTCATTATTGAGCACCCACACTCACTCGATCAAAGATCGGCTTTTACTAAATCATGATATGATTTTTATTCACTGTATATGTTTATATTTCGATTATTTAATAAATTCTAAAATTTACTATGTGAAAAAAACACATATTGATTGTCTCATTTATTTTGGAATAACTTGATTTCATATATTTTGAAAGAGTTTTGGGGATGTACAACTTAAAAAAATTTATAAACATAAAAATCAACATCATTCTAAATTAAGCGACACAACTTCCATCCATCAACATGCATAGAGTTATACCAAATAAGCAAATAGCCTTATGGTAGAATGCTAATCAGAGTAAGCAAAACACATACAAGTAGGATGCTAAAGTATAAAAACTTACATATTTACTAACGTCCCGTGAACAGTTACAAAACAAAGTTAACAAAACATGTATGATCTTATATACAAAATTCTAATGCAATTAACTCATGAAATGCAATTAACGATTTGGCTTCTAATATATGGCATGTGAATCATCTCAAAACATGAGGTAGAGCACAAAATCACATAATAATCGATTAAACTCACAAATGCAAATTTGGTCGACTCTTAATGTATAAAACATGGATGCGAATCATGGATATAATGAAATGCAAAATATACTGCATAATTATGAATAAGAAAAGCAAGTAAAAGAACAGGATAGAAAAGAAGCAAGGCAGGGAGTTATTACAACACTTGAATAATTACATATCCGAATAAGAGAGGAGAGGAAGAAAATATTACAACAAAATAAAAACCTCACAACTCTCTCAAATTAAAAGAAAAACAGTAACTTCATGTGCCTCGGAGATCTTTAGAAACTGTTCTACTCGTCATCAGAAGACTACTCTGTTATGCCCCAGAAGAAGTTGGCTGACCAACAAATTAATTAGCCAGCAAGCTAATAAATTGGTCAGCCAGCCAATTAGGCCTAGCTCAAAAACTCTGTTTTGTTGCAACACCAGAAAATAAAAACAAACGGGAAATATGTAGATAACTCGACTAACCACTTCCAGTTAGATTACTATATGAAATTGAAGCAAGAAAATCAAATATAAGATAGAAAATGCAAGAAAATAAAAGTTTGCAAAATTCACCTTTTAAGGAAAGGATGAATTTCTTGATTTCCAAACTTCGCTTTGGTTATCCTCCAGGTTGTGAATTATGTTCTCAATCCTCAATTCAAAAACTTGGAATTTTTGCTAGAATGGTGTTTTCGGGTTGTTTAACAATGTGTGCAGGGGGAATTGTTTAACTCTATGATTTTTTTACTTTCAACAACAATCACTCTTCCTTTAATCAAAGCTACTAGAATTTGGATATAATGAAATTTCTTGGATGGTTTTGATATATAAAAGATGGTATATCAGTGTCTATGGAAAAGGGAAGTTTTGGCCAATTCTTTAATTCAAAGCTTAGACTTCTCTCTTTCTCTCTATCTCTCTCTTCTTTTTTAAATCCTCTCATCCCTCCTAACAATCTGATGATCTTTGTAGGCAATGGTGGAAGGCTAAGTCAAGAAGATGGTGGGATACAAGGGGCTATGAGGTGACAAGAATAAAGTACTTGACCCTTGCATTAACTACTCATTTTTTGAAGAGGCAAGTGCTTTTGACAATGGAGGCTGAGAGTACATGCATCTCGTATATGAATATATCAGAAATGTCGAAGGTGGCATGTCCTGCACGCATTAAACAAGAAATCTGCCAAAATTGCCCTATTCCTAAACGAATTAGCCGGCCAACCAATTTCTTGGCCGGCCAGCCAAAATATTGGCCTTGGTTTGACTATTTTGCTCGAAACAAGATTTTTTAACAAAATTATCATCATTTCCTCTTATTTGCACACTATTCTTTACTCAATTTCCTGAGAAAACATTTTATTTTGAAATTTTAAAAAAATGAGCCTCGAAAAAATATGGAAATGCTTGGAACAAAGAGCAAAAAGAAAGTTTCGAAAGAGAAAACAAGCTTAGGGTTGGGGATAAGGCTCGAATTCCATCTTTCTTACTAAGGATGTTGTTAGAAACACATTCTTGTTTTTATCATCAGGTAATCAAAAGAAAGCGCCAAAGTCTTAGAGCTGGTCAAAATAGGGTATTTAGAGTAAGGTGTACTGTTTGCCTTCTATGCTTATGGCCAATAAAATACGAATTATGTTATTATTGTTGTGAAAAAGTGTACCATTTGCCTTCCGTACCTATGGTCGGTAAAACAAGAGAGTATGTGTTATTACTCTGTTAATTATCTTTTGGTTCTCTACATATATATATATATATATATATTGTGGTGGGCGTTTCATTTGCCCTTGTACTTTAGGCCATAAAATATGATTGATGTATTGGAAGTGTAATTGGGATTGTGTTATAAATTGTGTTTTGAGTTTTGAAAATTTTTGCAATGACGATGATGAATTGTAAAGATAAATTAAAATGAGGTTTTTCGTTTATTGATGAAGAAATTTTTTTTTTTTTTTTTTTCCAGGAAAAGATATACATATATATGATACTTCGATTATAAAAGCCACATTATTTATATAGTATGAGGTGGAACATTCATAATCTTATCCGTCTATTTGTCGCTATTGTTTTGAGTCATTGGGATTCCTACTGGAATATATATTCATCTCATGTTGTTGATAACTTTTCAGGTACAAAGTTGAAGAGTAGTTCAAGATCAGAGGATTTCCCTTATTTGTTGGCCAAGGAGCCTTGTAATGTAAAGAGAGTTAAACCCTTTTCTTTATGTTGTAATGTAAACCTATGGGCAACTTCATTTAATTGTATTGCATTTTGCATGAAATGTATGAATGAAAGGGAATCTTTGTTATTCGTTAATGTGAATGATTATTACATTTACATATATCCTTATGGAAATTAGTTAATAATAACGAATGCGGTAATGTTACTCGGGTAGTAAAAGTTGTGGCGTGACATGCACTGAAGATATTTCTCCCTAGCCTAGTAAGGTTACCCAACCTAATTATAAACCTATTCATCTATATTTTTTTCAAAAAAAAAAAAAAAAAAATGGTGAACAATCCATTTTAATAATTATCTAAGGCATTAGATCCAGTGATTTTTTTTATGTTGGTGATAGGTTCACACTTTGTGAAATAATTTGATGAGAAGTCCTAGAAGGCATTTTGTTTTTAATTTTACCCTTTAACTTTTTTTTATCTGTTTGTCTTTTGTTGACTATCTGTTCAAATTTATATCTATCTGTCCAAATTTTTTGTCTATCTGCTCATATTGTTTTGTCTATCTGTTCAATTTTTTGTTTATCTATTCAATTTTTTTTGTGTAAATTTTCTATCTGTCCAAATTTTATCTGTGCAAATTTCTCATTGTCTAAATTTTACCTGTCCAATTTTTTATCTATTCAATATTTTTATGTTTACAAATTTTCTATCAAAATTTATTTGTCCACCCGTACTTATTGGGAATTTAAAATAAAATAAAAAAATTTGTTGACACTCAAATGAATGTAAAATGCTTCCTATCACAAACCAAGAGAGAACTTGGTTCGCAAGCCTTTTTTCCAAAGAACAAACCAGAATTGGAAATAGTTATAAATTATTAAAATTGGTTCTTTTAATATGAATTGAGCCTAACGCTATGTTTGGATTGATTGATTTGGAGAGAAAAGAAAAGAAATAGAAAGATATGTATTTCTCTTACTTGTTTGAATAACCTAAATGGCGAAAAATAGGAAGAAATGGAGAGAAATAGGGAAAAACTCATTTCTCTTATGAGCCTCATTTTCAATCTTTCCAAGAATGGAGAGATTGGAAGAGAAAAGAAACTACTATTTTTATAATACCAATTTTGTCCCTATAAAAATAAAAGAAATAAAATAATTGAAAATATAAAAATGTTATTTTAATAATATAACATAGAATAATTTCTTTTCTTTTCTCTTAATAAAATCTAACTAAACAAGAATGAGAGAAATCACAATCATTTCTTTTCTTTTATTTATTTCTTATCCAAATAAAAAAGAGAAAAATCACAATCATTTCTTTTCTTTTCTTTTCTCTTATAAATTCCCAAACACAGTGTAAAGTTTTGTGTCCATATAGCCAAACTGAGCCTAAATTTTCCACAATTGTGTTTTTTTCTCAAACCATAATTCACAACAAAATACCACACAATATGTAAGATATCTCCTTTGATAGTTCCTTCGTTGACATCTCCCAACAATAGTGAAAAATAAATCTATTTAAAAAATCTCAAAAGTGCTTTGTTTGAATCTTTTCTTTTCTTTTCATTTCTTTTTCTTTCTTTTCTTTCCAAACACAGTGTAAAGTTTTGTGTCCATATAGCCAAACTGAGCCTAAATTTTCCACAATTGTTTTTTTTTCTCAAACCATAATTCACAACAAAATACCACACAATATGTAAGATATCTCCTTTGATAGTTCCTTCGTTGACATCTGCCAACAATAGTGAAAAATAAATCTATTTAAAAAATCTCAAAAGTGCTTTGTTTGGTTGGTAAAAAAAAAGTAGCAAAATTTCGTTAGTTCAATCAGATTTCCAAATTTTCTCGGCAATCAAACAAGTAATCTCACCAAAGAGTAGTCAATACGAGAAAAATACACCAGAATGGGGGCATTGCCTTCGAACTCGTTGAAACGAAGATCTAAGAACTTCAGACTCGGCAATTTTAGAAACACCAGAGGGAATTTTCCGGGAACCTGTTGTTGCTGAGATCGAGCTCGAAAAGAAGCTTCAAGTTCTTGAACTTATGAGGGCCTGTGCCGCAGAATCGATTCGAGTTGTTGTGAAACAATGCGAGATCTGTGAGGAGTCCGAGCTCCTTCGGGAGGTACCCGGCAATGTCGCCGTGGTTGAGATCGATGCTGGCGACGGTGAAGATCGAGGAGTTGTCCGGCGACGGAGCGCAGAAAAATCCGGTGTAGTTGCAAACACCAGATCCGACCCAATCGGCTGTGAGGTTTTGGGGATCGGAGACGAGGGTTTGGGAAGACCAGAGATGGATTAACGGTCACAAACTCGCCTGTGTCTCCGAACTCGTCTCTGTTGTACAAGAGCTGTCTTTGCTTGATGTACAGAGCTTCGGCGTCGGTGAGGACGCCATTGACGGCGAAGTCGGAATGAGAAGTAGCAGAAGAGATGAAGAAGAAGAAGAGAGAGAGAAGAAAGAAGTGTGGAGAGAGAATGTGGGATAAGAAACGGTGGGTGGAGGTGGTGGTTTGATTTCTTGAGCAAAGCGAAATGAATGAAGGCCAGAGCTGGAGTGAATAGGTATTTTGGTCATTGTAGGATAGCTTGTCCTTATGGACATAAATAAATAAGAGTATGAATCTTTCGACAATAAAAAGTTTAAAACTGAATTTTTGGCTCCAACAATCTTTTTTTTCAATAGAATTATGATTATAAAATACCAATAAAAATAATTAAATAAACAAATAAAATACTTGTATATCCCACATAATTAGCGAGTCTGGATTCTCTCCGGTCCTCCTTCCGTTCAACGGCCAAGATTTGATCACGTCACCTCTAATAAAAATTACGACTTAGATTAGCTAACCAAAAAAAAAAAAAAAAAAATTTGAATTGAATTTAGCACAGCAAAATAGCACCAAGGATCCTCTAGAGTGTTTTTTTCCTAAAGTTTCCTAAAGTGGTGTATTGTGTGGTTGAGATTTAATGTTGAAAAATTGATGTGACTTGTCATTAAATCTCAATCACACAATGCACCACTCTAGGAAACTTTAGGGGAAAAAAAACTCTAGAGGATCCTTGCTCGCAAAATAGAGGGTCTCTCCATCTCTTCCTCTATCTGTCTCCTTCTTCAACACATCATCCTTACTCCGAAGATTTCAGCCGCAAACCAGAGCCTTGTTTTGTTGTTTTCTTTTGGTCATTTTTTGTGCTGAAATTAATGTCATTTGTTACCCAAAAAAGATTTTGAATTGAATTCAGCACAGCAAAACAGAGGGTCTTTCCCTCTCTTCCTCTGTTTGTCTCCTTCTCCCTCAGCACATCATCCTTACTCTGAAGATTTCAACCGCGAACCAGAGCCTTATTTCGCTGCTGGCTTGTGGTCATTTTTTGTGCTGAAATTAATGATGTTTGTTGCTGTTGAAAATGCTGCTGATTTGCTGTTATTTTGTGCTGAAAGTGCTGCTGTGTTGGTGCTGTTTTGCTGTTGTTTTTTTGTTAATTTTTTGTGCTGAAATTACTACCGTTTGTTGCTGCTGAAATTATTGGTAATCGTCAGATGGTAGTCGCAGAACAACCCTCCATCTCCCTCTCTTTTTTTGTTTGTTGCCTCTCTCATGTGAAAGCCTCTGTTTTGCCTGTGTGTTTGCTGTGCTGAATTCAATTTAATTTATTTTTTTTTATAGCTAATTTGAGCCATAGCTTTTGTTAGGGGTGACGTGGCCAAATCCTGGCTGTTGATCGGAGGGAGGACTGGAGAGGAAGGCTGAAGAGGATCTGGACTCATAATTAGCATGTATCTAAAATCATACAAATTATATCATCGACACGTCCAAGAACCAAGATAGAGTAATATGACAATACATTTCGGTTTATTACTACTACACATATTCACATATATATATATATATATATACATACATACATACATCATTACTTATACAGCTATAGGTAGCTGAATAGTTTTCCAATAAACACACTAATGAAGTAGTAGTACATGACAATGCACACACACAATTAGAAATCATCCAACAATTTATTTTTTCTTTTTAACTAATTGGAAGAAGCAATAAGTTTTATCATTGGCTATAAGGAGGGTAATCCAGCATACTCCAATCTCAGCAACTTGAACTTGATAATATATAACTGCACACCAAAATATTGATGGAATAAAATAAAATAAAATAGACAACTCCCTTGCAAAAAATTATTAGAATATGCATGGAGATTTATAATTGTAAAAAGCATTTTGAATTTAATCATTTAAGAAAATAAAATTCAAAATGTTTTTAATAAGAACTTCTTGATTTTGAAATTGAGAAGAAGCAATCTGTGAAGGAAGAAACTATTTAATAAAATAAAAATTCAAATAATTTCTCGTATTCAATGAACATGTACAGGTGACTTTTGATTAGTTTTCTTTTTCAGTAAATTCTTAATAAAGGGACTCAAATCTTAATATCATGTTTTGATTTTGAATTTTGTTGTGAGGTGTCTTTTGTTTTTTACTATATGTGTAGATTTATTGTCAGGAGTCTTTTATGAAGGAAGGGAACTAAGAACGTATCATATATATCTTGTGTTCTGTATGATTGCTTATTTATTTATTTTTTATAATTGGAACGATTAAATTTACATAACATATTTATCAAAAAAAAATATTGAAATAAATAAATTTAGTTTATTTTACTTCATTTTCTTCTTATTTTTTCTATTTCCTTTTTATTTGAATCACAATCCCTTCACATATTCATGATTTTTTTAAGATAGCCTAAAGTAAGAGAGTTAAACCTGAACTTAAATGCTTTGCTGCTTGCCAACGATTCTATCAATTACCTGTCCAGATATATAAACATACATTAAAAAGTTGTTAATCATACTCATCAGGAATTTAGCAATGTTGTAATGGGCTTGTTTGGTGTAGATTATTTGAATTGTTTATAAAAAAAAATTATTATTTTAAAAACGTGTTAGATTGTTTAGTGAACCTTTTATTTATAAATTACAAAACAAAAATAGTTTAAATAAATTGAAAAAAAGAAGACTATTTAGGAGATGGAGGAGGGTTTTTATTATTATTATTATTATTATTAACTTTTAACTTACAGTAAGTTGCACCAAACATGCCAAATAAAAAGATCTTTTACAATACACACTCCTATTTTGGGGTGTATCACATACAATTTAAGACAATTTGTTTGTGATTTTAATACCACTTTCAATCATAATGACCGCAATAAATTATAATTAAATATCACTTTAGATATAACGAATAAATTCTCCGGTTAAACCAAAATAATAATTACAGTAAGTCATAACTACACTATAACCAACACTACAACGAGTTATAACTAACACCAAAATGCGTCATAATCAAATGCCACTTGAGGTATTATCAAAGATCTTTTTGGTTATAACGAAATGAGTCATAACTAAAGACCAAAAAGTTGGGCATATAATACATCATTTTTTAAAGTGTGATATAGAAATCCCCTATAAATATTATGAAATATATATATATATATAGATATATAATGTAGGACAATTCTATGCTTTGGTTACAACCTTTATGTCTTTGGTTATGACATTTTGTATTGCTAGTTATGACACATTGTGATATTAGTTATAACGTTATTTTAGTTATGATTGAAGAGTTGTTCGGTTATACCTCATATGATGTTTAGTTATAACTCAATCTTTTATTTTTCATTTTTTAATTTTTTAATTTTTTTATGACTCGCATTGTATTGAGTTATGTCATAGTGATAATCAAACTCACAAATGACATAACTCGCATATGATAGCATTACTGTACATATATATATATATACATTTTTTTTTTAATAAAGGAGTATCAGCTTACTATATTCAGCCGATAAATCATAACTGGACATATGATACACTTTTTTTGAAGAAATATCATTTTACCCCACAAACTATCACCGAGAGTACGGCCAGAAAGAGAAAGATAGAAATTGTAAGACTAATAGATGAGGGGCGCTATAGCAATTCCGATTTTGACTCGTTATCTATTATATTCCAGACTCGGGTTGGTATGGTTTAGAATAGTTATTTATATCTTATTTCATTTATCTCCCTTCTATTTTGGTTATCGGGTTGTGATTGTGCGCTTGAAACAGGTTGGTTGCTTGTTTTTCCAAAACTTGTATGCCCAGATTTTGGCTCTTCTGCTCAAGCGGGCTTCACAAATTTTGCTCTTCCACTCAAGCGGCCATTCTTGCGCTTAAGCGGGATTTGTCAACTCTCAGTATTTCTTTTTGCATGTCTACAAATACAGGAGAGTGCATCGGACGGTCGAGCGTCCAGTCCCACGCTTGAGCGGGGTCCTTCGTCTGCAAATATGCTGGAAGTACGTATCCTACGCTCGAGCAGACTGTGTGTATAACAGTCCGAGAAGATTACATTTTGAATGACTTTTTCATTTCTCACTCTCTCTAAAACTTTCCAAAGATCTAGTTCTTGAGTTCTCTCTCTAAAACTCACATTCTCTCTTAAATTTCATCTAGATCCATTGATCTTTTCACCCTAGTGCCTTTGAAAAAAAGGTAAAGCATCTCAAGATCTATATTTTGATCCAAATAGAAGTGGATTTTGGCATTCTTGGAGTTTCTCTCTTGTTTGACTCATCTTCTTCCTTTGAGGTAGGGATCTTTTCTACACCTTTATATGATATTTAGTTTAGTTATTTGTATCTTGTATAACAATGATGTGATTTGAGGGTGTTGTAAGCGAACCTAGGGTTTAGGTATAATATGGAAAGAGGGATTGTTGTTGAACATGAAATAAATGAATGTGGGTTGTGAAAATGAGATTATGGTGGGTCAAAATGGTTGAGAATGATATTTGGGTTGATAATTAGAAAAGGGGAATTTTTTCCATAAAATGACTATCATTATTATTTTATATAAATAATTAAAATTGACATTGAAAATGTGAAATTGAGAGGGTATTGATATGAATGATGGGATTGGTTATGTATTAACTCATTCTTTGAAAATTTGAATAAATTATCTATCATGAGATTGAATATCTATTTAGAAATAACTGTATTGGGCTATCGGTAGAGGATAGCTATGATTATTGTAGAAATTGCATGAGGAGTAGGTGAAATGAAACTAATCTCTTGTTGTTTGTCATTGAATATGACTATGCATATATACATTGTACATGTATGACTATGTGGGAGTGGAAAGGAGATGTGCTCCATTGTTTGATTCTGTGTTTAAATACATTGCATATGTATGAATGATTGTTTGGGAGGAGAAAGGGAATGGACTTCATTATAATTAAGTTGGCCAGATTGTCCTGGGTGAAAGTCTCAAAATTATACATGGGTGCCTAGCCTGTAGATGAAATATCCGTAAAATGGCAATTGTAGCGCTTGTATAGCCTAATTCGACGGCTGCCCACAGACGAAATATCCGTGAAAGAAAAGTTTGAAGTGTTTATACATTGATGACGTCATTGTAGAACTAATAAGTTGTAGTCTCATTTGTATTGTTAAAGAGATGATGAAATCGGTCCATGTAATGAAATGAATGGAAATTGATACCTTATGACTATATAAAATGTAGATGTCTCCATCACTGACATTGTGTATGCATAGTGTACTTATACCTTTGCTAAGTTTCATATACTTGATAGATTATTCCTACTGGGTTGTGGCTGACCTTATTTGGGGAATCCCATTTTTAGGTATTGAGGGCATGCCTTCGCCAAGACAATAGCGGGGAAGGACTTTTGGAAGCACAAGCTTCTTGTTTTGATTATGTATTCTTTTTGTATAGCCAAGGGCTTATTTGTAAGAGTTAGTCTCTCTTTTGTTGTAACCAAGCCAAGACTTGGAAAGGTGTAAGCCCAAAAGGCACTTATTTATGTTGAACTCTTGTATTATGAACTTCTTGTAATGAAAAGACTTTTTACCCTGATTTATACTGTCATTTATGTATGTCTTTGGGTAATATTTATGGTGTACTTTTGAGGGCATTACAACTTGGTATCAGAGCGTACCGGATTTGAATACTTTGGGTACATGGGAAGTGGTTAGTACCACAATGGGTTTGTCTCGCTTGTTAGAGACTTAAGTGTGAATGATATGTGCTTATATGACAACATGCTTATGTGATTATCTGGGTATGGAATTGAATTTCTTGGATGTTGATTGGGTTTATGGGTTTCTAGGAGTCCTGTTAGAAAGGCACTTGATCACTGCTATTTCCAGTTGGAACTCTAGCAACGCCGCAGGACGGTCATTATCTGAAGATGAAATTCGTATGTGTTGATGTGATTATGTGCTTATGTGAAGTGAATTACTGTTGTCCAATGTATTAAGAGGCGAGTGAGTTAGCTTCGACACATTTGTGAATGTGCTAATCTCTTCGTTACCTTTATTAGGATGTCAGGATGTGGTTGTGGAGATAGGCATGGTAGGCCTATGAGGCACGAGATGCCTATACCGGATGAAATCCCGGCTTAGGAGGAAGGCGTTGGTTAGGCCAACATGGCCGAGCTAGTAGGTCAACAGGCCATAGGCGCCTTAGCCCACGAAATGGCCGGAGCATTGAGGGAATCAATGAACATTCTCAGAGCTAAGAATCAAGTCCAAGCCTAGGTAGCTGAGGCAGGGCCTTATTTTTTGAAAAGGGAGGTTTTCCAATCGAATCCGGATAAGTTTTTGGGTGACCCAAAGAAGCCGCTGAAGGCAGATAAGTGGCTTGAACAGATAGTGAAGACGTTCGAGATACTTGGCATTGAGGACGACCAGTTGAGGGTGAGCTTGGCATCTTTCCAACTGAAAAAGGATGCAGGTCAGTGGTGGAAGTATGCGCGGGGATGCATTGGAGGGACTTGGGAGGCTTTTGTCAACGCCTTCTAGGACAAGTTTTTGCCTCTCACTGTTAGGGAGAAGTTGATGGATCAGTTTTCTCGCCTCAAGCAGTTGAACACGCCTGTGGCCGAGTTTGAGGCCACCTTCACTAGCCTCTCTAGGTTTGCACTTGAGTTGGTGGCGACTGAGAAGTGCCATTTTTTGGAGTTTGAGAAGAGGTTGAGGACCAGACTCATGTTTCGAGTGATCGGGTCCATGATTAGAGATTATGGGCGCCTTATGGAGGTAGCGGCCCATCTTGAGACCATCATGCAAGCAGAGGATGAGAGGATGAGGGGCTCCAGGAGGAGTTAAGACAGTTAGGGGGACGGTAAGAGGCAGAAGGGTTCTAACCCTTAGCAGTCCCAAGGAGCTCAGTCGAGGTCCACGTTTCCAGTATTGAGTTCAGATTTTGGGAGAGGTGGTCAGGGAGATGTGACTTGTTTCAAATGTGGCCAGTTGGGTCACAAGTCTCTAGCTTGCCCGCAAAATGGAAAAGCGTAGCGGACAACTTCATCTTCAGCGTGTCCTCAGGTTCAGAGTCAGAGTAGAGGACAGCCGCCCATTTGCTATCAGTGTGGTTAGACGGGGCACCTGAAAAGGTCTTGCCCATAGTTGGGTGGCACATTTGGTGCATCTGGCTCAAGACAGACACAGAGTCACCAGTCAGCACATTCAGCACAAGCCTTGAGGGCCAATTAGGGAGCTTCTTCAGCTCAGTGAGTGCAGCATATGCTCCGAGGGGTGAGCAGGTAGACTAGAGACCAACAAGGCGTGTGTATGCTGTCACAGCGCCAAACCTTGTACCTGTTCCTTCAGTAGTGAGAGGTACCTTCCTGTTTTGTAATTCAGTTGCTAATGTGTTGATCGATACAGGTGCATCCCATTCTTTTATCTCATCTGCATTTGCATCGGTTTTGGGGTTGGAGTTGGCACAGTTAGCATCTCCTATTTGTCTAGAATCACCTATTGGTGGTGAAGTTATTCTGAAATAGAGGTGTCGGGATTGTGACATAAAGGTTGCTAGTCGTCGACTTCCATTTGCATTTGTTTTGCTTGACATGTCTAGCTTTGACGTTATTTTGGGTATGGACTGGTTATTGTCATACCGGACTATTATAGATTGCTACCGTCAGAGGGTTACTGTATGTACCTTGAGCGGGAATTGCTTTTATTTCTTGGGAGACCGGGTGGATAGAGTCTTATCACCAGTATATGATCCACGTAGGCGGAGTGAACTTAGTTGTCTCCTCGCTAGCTTCTTGAATAGTAAATGTGATGAAGTCCTGCTTGAGTTGCCAAGGGTGGTTTGTGAATACCCCAATGTCTTTCCCGAAGACCTTACTAGTTTGCCACCCCACCGAGAGATTGAGTGCCTAGAACAACACCGATTTCTATGGCACCATATCGGTTTGCACTTGCTGAGTTGAGTGAGTTGAAGGTTCAACTCCAGGAACTGTTAGATAAGGGTTTTATCTGCCCTAGTACTTCACCTTGGGCAGCGCCAACCCTCTTTGCTAAAAAGAAAGATGGAGCCTTGAGACTTTGTATCGATTATCGAAAGTTGAACAGGGTTACTGTTAAGAATAAGTATTCAATGCCTCGTATAGATGATCTGTTCGATCAGTTGAAAGGATCTTGTTGTTTCTCTAAGATAGACCTGAGGTCGGGTTACCATCAGTTGAAGGTAAGGGAAGAGGATATCCCGAAGACGGCATTCCGTACGCAGTATAGCCATTATGAGTTTCTAGTAATGCCTTTTGGGCTAACCAATGCTCCAGCTGTATTTATAGATTTGATGAATCGGATCTTCCGTGATTTCCTAGATCATTTCATGGTCGTCTTTGTGGACAACATTTTGATTTACTCACCTTCTGAGAGGGAACATGAGGAACACTTGCGGATAGTGCTTGAATTTCTTAGAGTCCATAAACTGTATGCTAAATTTGGGAAATGTGAATTCTGGCTGAGAGAAGTTAAGTTTTAGGCCATGTGGTATCCAGGGAAGGGTTGACGGTAGATTTATCCAAGATAAAGGCAGTGCAAGATTGGGCACAACCTAAGAGTGCCTTCGAGATTCGTAGTTTTCTGGGGTTGGCCGGGTATTATCGGAGGTTTGTGAAGGATTTCTCTAAGCTAGCTTCACCTTTAACTAGGCTGACGATGAAAGGAGTCAATTTTGCGTGGGATGAGACTTGCGAGAAATCGTTCCAAGAGCTCAAGATTAGACTTACCACAGCTCTAGTATTAATTATCCTGGAGAGGGGTTTAGGCAAGGGCAAATTACAAACACCCCCCTCGAGGTTTGGTGAAAATACAGATTCCCCTCTGAGGTTTGAGAAATTACATCCCGCCCCCTGAGGTTTATATTTCCACAACAAATTGCCCCCTGAGGTTTTTATTTTCATACAGATTCCCTCATAATTTCCCCTAATTTGTTAAGAAAATTTGACCCTTAGGGAGCAATTTGTAATTTCTCAAACCTCAGGGGGGAATTTGTATTTTTCACCAAACCTCGAGGAGGGTGTTTGTAATTTGCCCTTTAGGCTATTATGTATATTGTGATGCCTCACGGGAAGGTTTGGGTTGTGTTTTGATGCAAGAGGAGAAGATAGTACCCTATGGCTCGCGTCAGTTGAAAACACGAGAGGAACTACCCTACTCATGATCTAGAATTAGCAGCGATGATATTTTTCTTAAAGATTTGGAGACATTATCTCTATGGTGAGAAATTTGAAGTGTTCTCCGATCACAAGAGTCTGAAGTACTTGTTTACCCAGAAAGACTTGAATTTGAGACAGAGGAGGTGGATGGGGTTCATAGAGGATTATGATTTTGAGTTACATTATCATCTGGGAAAGGCCAACGTTGTGGCCGATGCTTTGAGTAGGAAGTCTATTAGCAGTGTGGCCTGTATCGCCATCCGAGAATGGGAAATGTTGGGTACTCTCGGGGAGTTTGACTTGCACTTTGCTGAGTCCGTTGAGTCTGCGACCTTGTTTTCTGTGGTTGCACAACCTACACTTGTGAACCAAGTGTTAGAAGCGCAGAAGAGTGACCTTGAAATAGAAACCCTCTGGGAAAAGATCTCTAGTGGGAAAGTAGAACGAGGCTTGAGTGTGTACCCTGACACGAGTGTTAGATACCGAGACCGCTTGTTCGTATCGGAGTCTTGCCGAGAGGAAGTACTCCAAGAGTTTCACCATTCTTGCCTTGCAATGCATCCGGAGGCACAAAGATGTATCATGATATCAGTTGCCAGGTTTGGTAGAGGGGTATGAAGAAGGATGTAGCCGTGTTTGTATCGAAGTGCCTTATTTATCAGTAAGTGAAGGTCGAGCACTAGAGGCCAGCTGGTTTGTTGCAACCCTTGCCTACAGCTGAGTGGAAGCGGGAACATGTCACAATGGATTTTGTTGTGGGCTTTCAAGAACTCAACGCGGTAATGATACCATTTGGATGGTAGTTGACCGGTTGACTAAGTCGGCGCACTTTATATCTATGAGTGTGAGTGATTCGGTGGACCATCTCGCCGACTTGTATATCAGGGACATAGTGAGGTTGCACGGGGTCCCTGTGACGATCGTTTCAGATAGAGATCTGCGTTTCATAGCTTGGTTGTGGTAGAGCTTACAAAGTGCCTTGGGCACTAGATTGACCTTTAGTACTGCGTATCATCCTCAGACTGACAAGAGTCCGAACGTGCTATTCAGATCCTTGAGGATATGCTTCGAGGTTGTGTGCTTGATTCTAAAGGGTCGTGGGAGAGGCACATGCCCTTAGTGGAGTTTGCCTATAACAATAGCTACCAATCGAGTATTGACATGGCACCATTTGAGGCCTTGTATGGCCGACCTTGTAGGTCTCCAGTGTGTTGGGCTGAGGTGGGTGATGCACCTTTGTTGGGTCCAGAGTTGGTTGGAGAAACGACGGAGAAAGTGACACTTATTCGTAAGAGGTTGGTTATGGCTCAGAGTCGCTAGAAAAGTTATGCCGACCGTAAGAGGAGACCATTGTCTTTCGAGGTGGGAGGCCATGTCTTTCTGAAGATATCACCTAGACGAGATTTGATGAGATTTGGGAAGAGTAGGAAGTTGTCCCCTCGGTTTATTGGCCCTTTTGAGATCCTTGAGCGAATTGGGGAGGTTGCTTACCGTTTGGCGTTACCGCCATAGTTTTCCAGGGTTCATGACGTGTTTCACATTAGTATGCTTTGGAAGTATGAGCCGGATCCATCGCACGTATTGGATTGGACCGACTTAGAGATAGATAAGGATGCCTCGTATGAGGAGAGACCGGAGAGGGTCTCAGACAGATGGGACCAAGTCTTGCGAGGCAAGACAATTCCCATAGTAAAGGTACTGTGGAAACATCACGGGGTCAAGGAAGCGACTTGGAGTGTGAATTGGAAGTTTGAGAGAAATATCTGGACTTGTTTGTTGATATCTAATCATGTATTGAGATTTTGACTTTGATGATAAAAAGTATAAGCATTGCATATGTATTAGATTATGAGAACATTGTATATGTTATAGGCATTTTGAAAATATGAATTCAATATAAACATTGTATATGTTTTGAGAATATGGAATATTATGGATGTTATATCACTTTTGGACACATTGTATATGTTGTGAAAATTCTGAAAATGTGGATTTTGATTAACATTGTAAATGTTTTGGAAATTTGTAAATTTCTTTTAATATGGGACTTATGTATCGAGTCGATGGAGATGGATGACCGGAGCATGGGTCATGGTGATGAACATATGGGAATAACATTATTGTGAATGGTCTAATGTTGATTTTGAACATGATTTGTAATTTCGGGGACGAAATTCCTTAAGGGGGGAGGTCATAGCGATTCCAATTTTGACTCGTTATCTATGGTATTCTGGACTCGGGTTGGTATGGTTTAGAATGGTTATTTATATCTTATTTCACTTGTCTCCCTTCTATTTTGGTTATCAGGTTGTGGTTGTTCGTTTGAAATAGGTTTGTTGCTTGCTTTTCCAAACTTGTTACGCCTAGATTTTGGTTTTTTCGCTTGAGCGGGCATTCTCGCGCTTAAGCGAGCTTCACAAATTTTTCTCCTCCACTAGAGTGGCCATTCTTGCGCTTGAGTGGGATTTGTCAACTCTCAATATTTCTTTTTGTAGGTCTGCAAATACTGGGACAGTGCATCGGACGCTCGAGCGTCCAGTCCCATGCTCGAGCGGGGTCCTTCCTCTGCAAATATACTGGAAGTGCGTATCCTACGCTCGAGCGCCACTTTTCACGCTCGAGCAGAACTTTGTGTCTGACACTCAAGCGGGGCTTTCTACGCTCGAGCTGACTGTGTGTATAATAGTCCGAGAAGATCACATTTTGAATCACTTTTTCATTTCTCTCCCTCTATGACTTTCCAAAGACCAAGTTCTTGAGTTTCTCTCTCTAAAACTCACAAGCTCTCTTAGATTTCATCTAGATCCATTGATCTTTTCACCCTAGTGCCTTTGAGAAAAAAAGTAGAGCATCTCAAGATCTACATTTTGATCCAAATAGAAGTGGGTTTCGACATTCTTGGAGTTTCTCTCTTGTTTGACTCATCTTCTTCCTTTGAGGTAGGGATCTTTTCTACACCTTTATATGATATTTAGCTTAGTTATTTGTATTTTGTGTAACAATGATGTGATTTGAGGGTGTTGTAAGCGAACCTAGGGTTTGGGTATAATATGGAAAGAGGAATTGTTGTCGAACATGAAATAAATGAATGTGGGTTGTGAAAATGAGATTATGATGGGTCAAAATGGATGAGAATGATATTTGGGTTGATAATTAGAATAGGGGAATTTTTTCCCTAAAATGACTATCATTATTATTTTATATAAATAATTAAAATTGACATTGAAAATGTGAAATTGAGAGGGCATTCATATGAATGGTAGGATTGGTTATGTATTAACTCATTCTTTGAAAATTTGAATAAATTATTTATCATGAGATTGAATATCTATTTAGAAATAACTGTATTGGGCTATCGGTGGAGGATAGCTATGATTGTTGTAGAAATTGCATGAGAATTAGGTGAAATGAAACTAATCTCTTGTTGTTTGTCATTGAATATGACTATGTGGGAGTGGAAAGGAGATGTGCTCCATTGTTTGATTCTGTGTTTAAATACGTTGCATATGTATGAATGATTGTTTGGGAGGAGAAAAAGGATGAACTTCATTATAATTAAGTTGGCCAGAGTGTCCTGGGTGAAAGTCCCAAAATTATACATGGGTGCCTAGCTCGCAGACGAAATATCCATAAAATGACAATTATAGTGCTTGTATAGCCTACGTTACATGGGTCCTGTTTGACGGTTGTCCCCGGACGAAATATCCGTGAAAGAAAAGTTTGAAGTGTTTATACATTGATGATGTGAATATAGAACTAATGAATTGTAGTCTCATTTGTATTGTTAAAGAGATGATGAAATTGGTCCATGTAACGAAATGAATGGAAATTGATACCTTATGACTATATAAAATGGGGATGTCTCTATCACTGACATTGTGTATGTATAGTATACTTATACCTTTGCTAAGTTTCATATACTATGATAGATTATTTCTACTGGGCTGTGGCTGACCTTATTTGGGGAACACCATTTTCAGGTATTGAGGGCATGCCTCTGCCAAGACAATAGCGGGGAAGGACTTTTGGAAGCACGAGCTTCTTGTTTTGATTATGTATTCTTTTTGTATAGCCAAGGGCTTATTTGTAAGAGCTAGTCTCTCTTTTGTTGTAACCAAGCCAAGACTTGGAAATGTGTAAGCCCGAAGGGTACTTATTTATGTTGAACTCTTGTATTATGAGCTTCTTGTAATGAAAAGACTTTTTACCCTGATTTATACTGTCATTTATGTATGTCTTTGGGTAATATTTATTGTGTACTTTTGGGGGCGTTACAGGCGCAATCGCAAGAGTTGACTTTGGAAGGAAAGACTCTCTCTCTATGATCTACCAAGCCTCGCACCCAAAAGAGATACCTTGGTTAGGGATCCCCTCAGGGCCCTACTGCTTGCCTAACAATTAATTCAACTCTTATACTTTCAATTATATTAATATTTACATTTAAACTATTCAATTTTGAATCAATTTCACTCCAGCATTAGTTGCCAGCTAAAATCAGACAGAATTTGTTGACATGGCATTGAACTTCATTTTACCCCCAAATTATACCTCAAAAATCTATCAAACCCTCAAATATTTAATTAATTATTTTTTTTAATCTAAAATGAAAAAATAAATAATCTTTAAATAATGTACTTTGCAAAAAAAAAAAAAAAATTAAAATATAAAATCTTCATTTCAAATTGTCTCTTTGAATCATAAATTATCTTGAGTTGATCCTGGATAAACTAATTGAGTAGAAATTTCCTTTGCTACTTTATGTGTGTGTGTCGCAATTGTTGCTAGCATATTTCCCAAGTTACTTTCAATAGAATTGATCGATTAATAGTAATTTTAAAATTGAATTTAGACCACGACCTCGTTTGGGAATAGGTTATTTTAGTAACTTTTGGCTTTTTACGGAAAGATGTGTAGAAAAGTAAAGAGAGTGATGTGATAATTTATAGTGACTTTTTGACTAAAATATTTAGTACCCAAATGAGTGAGAGTAACATTGCTTTTTTTCCATTTGAAAATTATGTTGAACGATGAAAATGAATATATTGAGATTTGTCTACAAAATCAAGATTAGTACCTACTCAGTCGTATCACCTATTGAATGACAATTTAACGCAAAATTTAGCAATTACTCTCTAAAGAACACTCAACATGACTAATCCTCAATTTTTTTTTTAATTTAAAATTTATTTTCACACTTTTTTAGATGAAAGATTATTATTAAATATTTAAATTTATTTTTTTCTATGTTAGGGGTCTAATTGATTTTTGAGGGAGAGTTTGGGGGACAAAATGATGTTTTAAATGAAGTTTGGTACCACATCAGCAAATGTCGTCTAATTATAGACAATTTACAACAATGGTGAAATTGATTCAAAATTGAATAGTTTATGTGTAAAATTCATATAATTGAAAGTATAGGGGTTGAATTGATTTTCAAGTAATAATTTAGAGGGTAAAATAAAATTTCCCCTTTTTTTTAAAACATATTTATTATAAAATTCCCTATAAATATTATGAAATTTATACATATATATTTATAATAAAGGATGATCATGCTTACTTTACTCACGTAGCCCATAAAGGTTGGAGAACTTTTCTTCTTTGCCATCGTAATCATTTTCATCCACGGTTGCACATTCCTAAAAGAAAAGAAAGTAAAATACAAATAAACAAAAAATACATATGAAACACTCCAGTTGAGTAGTCTCTTGCAAATATTCAAAGATAAAAGAGTTCATCAAATGACAAAAATAATTAACCATAAATCAAGTCCAAAAAAAAAGTCTACCTCTCCTTTCAAAAGTCGTTCCTCTAAATACTTATTGAGATCTTTTGTCTGAAGGCCTTCATCGCCACGTGTACTTACAAGTATCCGTAACATGCGTACTTTTCCAAAAGTAAAGTTGTGCATCTTCGGACACCTCTTTAGAACAACTCTCTGTAATGATGGCAAATTAAAATTATAGTTTGCATTGCAAAAACTGTTGAGGTTCGGTAGATCTTTCAGTATTAACCACTCCAACTTTGGGAATTCAATCACATCATCAATAACTTCCCTGTGCCCATCCTCTGTTGCTCCAATAACTTCTTCCATCATCGGACAAGACTCCAAATAAAGTACTTTAAGTTGTTGAAGAGCCATGGCGGTGGAACATGTGAATAGATTTCTCAAGAGGGAACATTTCTTAATTGTTAGGTATTGTAGGCTTTGAAGGCCCAGAATTCCATGGGGATCCTTGTTCCACAAACATGTCAATTGAGGTAATCCATCCAATTCCATCATTCTTACTTCAATTAATGGCCTAACATGTTGTCCTTCTCCAACATTTAGCCTTTCAAGTTGGAAAACCTCTGCCACCTCACTACAATTTCTCACAATTAATTTGTCCAGATTTGCTACGTCCAAGCATTTTAAACTTATCTTGCCAGCCTGAACATTCCAAGGATGTATCTCTCTTGAGTTTACACAATTATCGAGAAATAGTGTCTTCAACTTTGGAAAAAAAACCTGCAAAAATTCATTTTGTCATCTTGTTTAATAACAGGATGAAGTAGGCTTGTATATTAGAATTCAACGTCAGTGATGATTGATGAGACATGTTTCTCATATTGATGAGCCAAAATTTTATTTTATGTGTGGATTATGAATTTAAGCAAAGATTTTTAAAAAATAATTGTAAAAGCAATGCCAACAAAATATAAATTATTTTTTTTTTATTTCCCTATGTCTTTCCAAATTTCTATCCAAATTTATAATCCAAATGTTCAAAATAATATATATATATATATATATATTTGTTTATTAAAAATGATAAATCATGTAAATAATGATTAGCAAGTGACACACGCAATGCGTGTGCAATTCAAATAAGTAAAAATAAAAATAAATAATAAAGAAATTAATATTATAATATGTATGTTGTCTAAGTGGTAAGACTGCTTTTAATTAAACTCAAAGTCTTGGGATCAAACCTGGACCATGCCTTTGAATTACAAATTTTTTGATTTTATTCTAGATAAAGCTGCCACATAGCATGACGTGAAGGCTTGACTGAACAAAACAAAAAATGAGATACAAATATCTCATAAAAGGTAGGTCTCACATATATTTGGAGGTGTAAATTCTTATTCTTTTAAATTTCTAACTTAATATATGATATTTTCTAATTTTTGGGGGGTGTGGTCACCTCCCTCCACACCCCCTAGATCCATCCTAGGGGATCTCACCCCTTGTAAGATATCTATATTTCATTATGTGTTTAGTTTTTTGAGTATTATTTCTTTATTCCATTTATAGATTAACACTAAACATTTTGTCTCCTAGAACATTGAGTAATTTCTCTTAGTTTGTGTTCTCGACAATGATATAGCAACATTGGCCCCTAACACATAGCACTTAAGTAGAGAAGATCGGGCTTTAAGCTGTTATTGATTAATTGTTAGTAACAACTCAAACCAGCATGCATAATCCATCAATTAATGTAGTTTTAAAATTGGATCAGTGGTCGGTTTGAACTTCTTTTGGGCAGGGGCAAGCAACATTTTCATAATGGTGAAGTTGTGGGAGTTGATTTGTGACCTCTTATAATAGGGATTGCTCAATATTTTTGAGGTTTTGGAAGAAATTATAATAGTGATTTTTCTATATTGAAATATTACAACTAAGAATCATGTAGAAATTGTTATCATTTCCCTAAAACCCAAGAGGCGTAATTCCAAAGGAAGGCAATTTAGGATTGATGATCGGGAAATTGCAATGTAAATTTAAAGTGGTTATAAGGGAATAATGTCAGATTGTGAAACATAATAAAATCATATCAGTCAAAACCCAAAAAACAAAATATGATAGCCAATATTTAAATTTTTTTTTAATGAACTCCAAATCAAGATTAGGCAAATTACAATTTTGGACATAATTTTAGTCAAATAAATCATATTAAGATTTGTATTCAAAATAAAAAATATAGTGTTAAATTTAAATTCATACATATTTTTGTTTGGGTAATATTGTAATTTCCATCGTAGGCCCCCAGCATATCCACCTTCAAATTATTTTACTTTTATTTGGATTTGGATAGAAAGAGAATATTCAAATAAGCTTCAGGGTTAATAAAATAAATTAGGAAAATCAAACCTGGTGGTTGAAAAAGGGTTGTGCTTCAAATCTTGTAGGCCAGTTGTAGAAACTTTTAAGGCTCACCAACATAGAAAGATTAAGAGTTTGTAATTGAGAGAACACGATGATATCATTACTAGTGATTCCTTTTTCTTTTTCTTTCTCCGTGACTATCGCTTCCATCTTTGGAGAATTATCGACGTTGAATCTTTTTAGATTTTGCAGTCGTGGTAGCATATTGAACTGAACCACATGTACCAATTTCTTACAATTAGAAACCTCCATAACTTTCAGTTGGCAGAAGGACTTTGATTCATTTTCTGAGGCTATGAGTACTTGTTTCTCCCATATCTGTATTATGTTAGGCAATTTCTGAATTACCAATTCCTCCAAGATGGGGAAAGCAACCTGTAAAGTAATTTACAACACTTGTAGTTAGTGACTGTTATAAAATTGTGGATAAGCAACAATTGATAATTGCAACAGTTTCCAAATTCGTGCTATGATCATGCATGAGTGGAAATGAAAAGCAATAGGCAAGCAAATTGATAATTGCATATCTCCATATTCTTTTGAAATATTTATTGTATTGTTTAATTATTAACTAAGCACCTTTTCATTATGACCTCTTCACATTGTTTTCCATTATTTTTCTATTTGCCTTTAATAATTTGTGTTCCATAATATTATTAGTTATTTTTTAGATAAGGCAAATTATGTTGTAGATTAGAGTATTAGACTTATGAAAAAGAAGAAAATTCTATTTTAAAAATTCACCGCGGTGCCTTGATAAATTTTTTATATTGATAGTTTCTTATTTAATTTAATGTTCATTTTCTTGGCATATCTATTTAATATTCATTTTCTTGGCATATCCATTTAAGTTAAGATGGTAAAACAAATCAAATTATTTGAACTCAAAATATGATATCCAATATTTAAATATTTTTTTAGATATCCAGTATTTAAATATTTTTTAATGAACTCCAAATCAAGATTAGGCAAATTACAAAACCAATGTTTAAATATTTTTTTAATGATCTCCAAATCAAGATTAGGCAAATCACAATTTTGGACATAATTTTATCCAAATAAAATCATATTAAGATTCATATTCAAAATAAAAATATAGTGTTAAATTTAGAATTCATACATATTTTTGTTTGGGTAATATTGTAATTTCCATCGTAGGCCCTTAGCATGTCCTCCTTCAATTATTTTACTTTTATTTGGATTTGGATAGAAAGAAAATATTCAAATAAGTTTCAAATTTAAAATTGTAATTGAAAAGGAATTTTAATTTTTTTTTTGTGTGCACACTTTCCCATGGCTGGGGTTAATAAAATAAATTAGGAAAATCAAACCTGGTGGTTGAACAAGGGTTGTACTTCAGATCTTGTAGGCCAGTTGCAGAAACTTTTAAGGCTCACCAACGTAGAAAGATTAAGAGTTTTTAATTGAGAAAACACGATGATATCATTACTAGTGGTTCCTTTTTCTTTTTCTTTCTCCGTGACTATCGCTTTCGTCTTTGGAGAATTATCGATGTTGAATCTATTCAGATTTTCTAGTCGTGGGAGCATATTGAACTGAACCACATGTACCAATTTCTTACAATTAGAAACCACCATAACTTTCAGTTGGCAGAAGGAGTTTGATTCATTTTCTGAGGCTATGAGTAATTGCTTCTCCCATATCTGTGTTATGTTAGGCAATTTCTGAATTACCAATTCCTCCAAGATGGGGAAAGCAACCTGTAAAGTAATTTACAACACTTGTAGTTAGTGACTGTTACAAGATTGTGGATAAGCAACAATTGATAATTGCAACAGTTTCCAAATGCGTGCTCTGATCATGTATGAGTGGAAATGGCAAGCAAATTGATAATTTCATATCTCCATATTCTTTTGAAATATTTATTGTATTACTTAATTATTAACCAAGCACCTTTTTGTTATGACCTCTTCACATTGTTTTCCTCTGTAATGAGTTGAATCAAATTCGATTTATTTAATTATTTATTTTCTTGGTACCTATTTAGTAACCTTCTTAATACATTTGCAAGTCTGCATGTTGGTTAGTATTGAATTAGTATGAATTTTTAATTTTTTTTTTATTGTGTTGTCATTACTACTGTAGTTGTTGCGTGGTGGACCATTTGATTTAAATTTGTGAAAAACATATTATATTACCCTTCGATTTTGACTTTGTGAGACCTGCTTGGAAATTTCAGAGTCTCAATTACTCTTGATTTTTGGTATTGAACCTATATAAATTAAATTTTTATGGTCTTATTTGATTAGACCAAACTTAATTATTTTAGTTCATATTTGATTATGTTAATGGTGGGGGCGACCTTGAGTCTATTTAGATTATTTTATCTTTTCATCTCAGTTGGAGGTTTATTCTATATTATAAATTTGATTCATTTTGGATCTAATTGATTGAATCGCGACTCGTTGTAATCACCTATTGTTGTTGTTGTTGTTGTTGTTGTTGTTGTTGTTGTTATTATTATTATTATTATTATTATTATTATTATTATTATTATTATCTATTTTACTACCATAAGAGAGTTACGAATATGAATGGTGTGCACCATCAAAGAAAAAATATTTTGTGGTGAGAAAATATTATATAATTTTATCATTTATGTTACAAAATATTATGATGGTGTGAAAATATACTTTATTATATATATATATATATATATATTATGTAAATGAGAGGCAACCCATGCAGGGGTTGCCCCTTCCACTTCTTTCCCTCATTTCTTTTTCTCTTTTATTCTTCTTTCTTTTCATCTCTTCTTCCGTCTCTCTGCTCTTTACCTCTTGGCTAAATCTCTCTCTCATTTTTTTCTTCTTTAAACATTCATTACACAAAATCTTTGATCTGCCAAAATCTATTAGGTTTTGGACCCTTGTTCTTGAGATCAAAGTGAAGAGCTTGGTGAGGATTTCATTTTGGAGATCATTTTTTTGGAACCATCAATTTTGGGCATTTTCTTCCTTCTCCTCTTCTAGAACTTGAGGTAAGGATTTTCTAAACATTGTGTATGTGTTCTAGTTTTATTATGTGTTATTTTGATAGTGTGATATTTGAAAAGATTAGGGTTTTATTAATAGTATATTAAATGTATAAAAAGGGAGAAGTTCTCAACTTTTTTTTGAAAATCTCTTGTTAGTTGAGTTTAGTTTTTGTATGGCTCGTGGAAGTTGAATTTTTTTTTATTTTATTTTTCATGAGAAATCTCCAAATTTTAATAAAACCCTAGAAATTTAAAATGTTAAGATTTAGATTTTTGGGATGAGTTTGTGAAAAGCTTACAAGAGTTAAAAATATATGTTTATCTAAACAAATGAGAATTTGAAAGTGGATGTTTATAGGGATGGGATTGATGAGAATGTTGTTGGGAATTGAAAACCATTGAGGTTTCCTTTGAAAATTGTTAAATTTGAAAATATTGAACTTTTGAGAAAGATGAAAATATTTATCTTCTTGTGGTATTGAGAATTGTTGAAAGAAACGAATGTTATTTTTTGCATTATGAAAATTCTTGATGAATTCTTGAGTTTGAATAAAAAGGGAAGATTGATGAAATTTCTTTTAAGAATATTATGATTCTTGATTGAGTTGGGAAAGAGGAGATTGAATATGTGATTGTTACTACTATGTTGAAATGATTGAAAATATGAGGTTATGAGTTATATTTATCTCTTGAAATTTATATTTTGTACAGAGATAATTATTTGGGCAACCGTTGAAGGTTGTATTGATTATTATAGAAATTGCATGTGAAATAGGTAAATTGAAATATTTGCAAACTCATGCATGGCATTGAACATTGCATAATCTGATGATTTAATTCTTGCAATTGATTTTGTTTCAAATTGATTCATTGGGAATATTTGAAATGTGTTGAGTTATGGGGTAAATACGTTTGGTAAGTTCAAATAGGGGGTGTAGATTGGTATTGTTTAGGGTGAAAAATTATCAATAGATATACCACGCGCGAAGTAGGTACCACGTGCCTTCCGGCTAGGAGTCGATAAAATAGAGATTGGTAGTACTAGTTATGCCTACTTGCAAACACCAGCCTAGGGATTACCAGTGTCATATTTAACACCCCTTGTTCTATCAAATGGATGATTAAATTGGTTATGTTTTTGAACAAGTGCATGGCATGAGAAATTCAAAATGAGAAAACCTATATTTTTGACATTGGCATCTCATATGCATTGCACCTCATGATAATGTTAAACTGCATGCACTTTATTTAGATTATCTCTAATGGGTTTTACGCTCATCCCTTAGTGGAAACCATTTTCAGGTGATTGTGATGTGCCTTTGCCGAAGTGAAGGCAAGGAGGAACTTTTGGAGCACGAAGCTTGGCTTTTATTTGTTTTCTTTTTGCAAGCCAAGGGCTATTCATGTTGGGGTGTGAACACCACTTTTGTGTAACCAGGCAAGGCCTTGGAACTTGTAGCCAATAAGGTATTATTTGGTACTTAGCTTGCTTTAAATTTCTGTCATCACATGCCATAGATTCATATTTTAGAAATAGTGAATGTATGAATGCATGTGATTTGTTTTATGAATCTTACTAGAAAGTCATGAATAGAAAAGAAGGGGGGTTTGGTCCTTACATTAATGAATGTAGTATTTATTATTCTCTCTCTCATGTTAATGATGGAATAATTGAGAATTAGATCATGTTATGAGTTAAATTGGGTTTATCAGATGTATATATTTTTGGGGTGTTACATCCATCTTTCATCATTATTTTTCTATTTGGCTTTAATAATTTGTGTTCCATAATATTATTAGTTTTTTTTTAGATAAGGCAAATTATGTTGTAGATTTGAGTATTAGACCTATGAAAAAGAAGAAAATTTTATTTAAAAAATTCACCACCGTGCCTTGATAATTTTTTATATTGATAATTTCTTATTTAATTTAATACTCATTTTCTTGGCATATCTATTTAAGTTAAGATGGTAAAACAAATCAAATTATTTGAACTCAATTTATATTCGGCTCAATAAAAAACAATTGAAGAATGACTTAATTATATAAATAAGTTAAAGTTGAACACATTTTGAAATTCGCCGATTTTTTGAGTTTAGCTCAAACTTAGTTCTATAAACTTAAATGGGCAATAAAATACCAAGTTGCTCAAACTCTGTTTGATTAAAACTCGTTTGGGTTCGGCTCAAATGGTAGAGAAGACAAACTTATATATATTTTTAAATTAGTTAAGTTTTTCAAATTAAATTTGAACAACCTATTATATGACTCGACTTGACTGATTTTCAATCCTAATTCTAACCATTAATATGAGATTAACAACCTTTACACATATTGAGTGTTTGGACATCATGATGATTCTAATTTGATTTGGCTTTAGATAAGATTTTATTTATTTATTTTATTTTAACCTTTGTGAATGAATGCTTTTTTTCATTCTTTAGTATTGGAACCCATGGATAGTTAAAGTTTTACTTATTGGGGGGTAAGTAAAAGTTGGGAAATTTGGCTATAAACCCCCTTTACCTTCCTTTCATTGTTAAAAGGACTAAGAAAAAAATTATACTTTCTAAACTCCCTCATAATTATAAAGTCTTGCGTAAAGGACAAAATTTATTATTTAAATATTTTATTAGACTATTATACCCTTAACTAAATCTTCCTACTTTCTCCACCCACTTTCTTTGTCTCTCTCCCTTCTCTAACTCCTTCAAACTTCAGATCTGGAAGCTCAGCTACCGCCTCTGGAACTCCTGCGTCGACCTTGCCAACACCGCCGGTGTCCAATCCTCTTCTACTGCTCCCTCCGGCGAACACGCCACGCTCTGCCACGTCTCCGCTGATTTGCTCTTCCTATGTATATGTGTATGTATGTATTTATATATACGTGTGTGCATGTATGTATGTATATATGACTCATACATACATGTGTATATGTATATATATATCCGTAAATGAGTGTATGTATGTATATTATGCGAAGGCTACGGCAGCGATTGTCGCCGGACTCTAGCTATAGATATACACATATTTATATGTACATAGAGAGAGAGAGAGAGGCAGATATGTTTATGTGCGATTACCATTTCCACCGATTTGAGGTTCAATACCGATCTAGGGTTCTAGATCAACGCTGTCGTGGCACTCTAGGAGGCGACAAAGGCATGTTTGGTGGAGTTGTTTGGTTATACATATTTTTTTTAAACACAGAATTGAGTTTTGAATATATATTTGTATATATATATTTGTGTATGAATGTTGTTGAACACATGTATTCTTTGAAATCAAAAGATAAAGAGATATTTGAATGTTTTTGTTTTGTTTTTGATCTGTGTGTTTTTTGGTTATATATCCTTGTAATATAGATTTGTGTTTTTATTAGTTTTTGAATTGATCTGTTCATGCTCAGCTTGTTCAATGGATGATGATGATCTATTCAATTTCTCTCTCTTTCTCTCTCTTTGATAAGAATCTCTCTAATAAGAATTTCACACAGAAATTTTACTAACCAGAGTAAAGTTTACTCTGAATCAGAGTAAAATTTTACTCTGGTTAAAAACATGTTGATTTGCTTAAAAATATAAAATTTTACTTTGAATCATAATAAACTTTACTCTGATTCAAAGTAAAACTTTACTCTGAAATTTTACTTTGGTTAAAAACATATTGATTTGCTTAACAATATAAAATTTTACTTTGAATCATAGTAAACTTTACTTTGATTCATAGTAAAATTACTGAATTAGAGTAAAGTTTACTGTGATTCAAAGTAAAATTTTACTCTAAAATATACTTTGAAGATGGCTTAATAAGAGAGCTGATAGATATGAGGGTAATATAGCAAAAGAAACAAGTTTTAACATATTAGGGTGTTTTAAAAGTACCTATATAATTCTTGTCTTTTTCAAAGACAAATTAGATAGTGAGGGGTCTATCACCAAATCCCTCGTAAAAGTTTTACTTTTGATGGGCCTTGGGTCAACTTTTTTTTTTTTTTTTTTTTAGAGTGATTTTTATTTTATTTTGTTGTGCTTCTGGAGATGTTTTAGGTTTTGTATTTTGGAGATGTTAGGTCTAACTTTAGGGCATACAGAAGGTATGGCCCATTCATTCAATGTGATTCAAATGGCAATTAAAATAAGAAACTGTTAAGTTTTTGTTATTGGCAATCCCGTTTGACAAAACGCCTTTCAGTTGTAATTTTATTCGATCTTTTATTTTAGTGAGACTATGAGTATTTAGATACGAATCCAACCCGAATTGTGCCTATGCAAGGAGTTTGTAATCTTAATCCTTTCATGTTTGTCACTTTGGTGAATAAGTATAGGGATCGAGCTGCCTAGTCATCCAGTATTTTTGCAGAGCACCTGAACTTCTAGGAAGAAAGTTTTACTGCTCGAGCGGTGAAATGTGTGCTCAAGTGGTCTGCGTGATCCTATTTTTTATAAAGTGTGTTGTTTGTTGTTCGCTGTTTTCAAGGTTTGAGTCGTCCAAATTTTCAGAGAGGCAGAAGAAACAGAGTGTTTTCTTTTGAAGGGTGTTTTATATGAATTTCCTTGGTGTATAGAAGGTGATCGATTGATCAATGAACTATAGGTTGTCAAACATCAAGGGTTGTTCTTATTTTTTTGTTCACTAAGAGAGAAGCGTTCTTCAGTGGATTCCGGAGAACTTGAGCCTGAAGCTTTGGTTGGTTCCGAAGTTGCTCATCATCGTGGATTCGACATTAGTGTTGTGGATTCAATGTTGGACAAGACAATTCTGAGGTGAAGACGGTGATGGAATAGGCAAATGGGATTGGTTCAATTCGAGCGTAGATTCGCTAGGTAATTGAGAGTACACTTGTATAATTCCTTTTTGTCTTCTTAGTAGATTGTTTTGCAGCTTTAGCCTGTGTTTTTTTTTTTTTTTTTTATCACAATTGGAGGTGTTCCAATTGTGGTTTTTCCACGTTAAATCGTTGTGTTGATTTGTCTTTGATTTTTTGATTGGAATTGTTATTTATTATTTAAAAATTAAAGCATAATCACAAATCAATATCACGGGAATTTTTAGATTTGTCAAAATCTCTAGAGCCCCACACGTAGATATGCTTACCATAGGAGGAGGCCGTTATCTTTTGAGGTAGGGAATCATGTGTTCTTGAAGACATCACTGAGACAGGGTTTGATGAGGTTTGGGAAGAGCGAGAAGTTGTCTCCTAGATTTATTGGGCTTTTTGAGATTCTAGAGTGGATTGGAGAGGTAGCTTATTGTTTGGCCATGCCACTCCAACTGTCCAGGGTTCACAATGTGTTCCATATCTATGTGCTCCAGAAGTATGAGCCTGATTCTTCACACATTGGACCAAGTTAAAGATAGATGAGGATGCCTCATTTGAGGAAAGACTGGTAAAGGTTTTAGACTCTCGGGACCAAGTCTTGCGAGGCAAGACTATTCCATTAGTTAAGGTATTGTGGCGACACCATAAGGTTGATGAGGCGATTTGGGAGCGTGAGGCAGAAGTCCGTGAGAAGTATCTAAACCTATTTGTTAATGTTTGAAACATATATTGAAAATGTTGTAATATATTAACATTGTATATGTTTCGAGGAAATTGAACTGTGATAGTTGGTATTGAGAAACTCGGTGTATCCTAGTTACAATCTAGATTATATGGAAATATTTTCAATTTCTTTTAATGAAGGTTAATTTTAAATTTCGAGGACAAAATTCCTTAAGGGGGGAGATTATAATTATTCTAGTTTAGACCTGACCCATTTGTTATTTTTGAATCTAAGGACCCGTGTATTTAATTGTTATTCAACTCATTTTCAGTCTTATTGCTCATTGAGTTTGGCTATTGGGAGTTTTGGTTGTGTTTGAAACAGGTTTGGAAGTTAGTTTTTCCAAGTCTTGTTGCCCAGAATTTTGCTTGTTTGCTTAAGCAACCATTCCTACGCTCGAGCGATCTTTTGCAGTCTGCAAAACTACTGAGAGTTTGAGTTCTTCACTCGAGCGATTTTTCTTGCACTCAAGCAAACTTTTACAGGTCTGAAACTACTGAAAGGGGACATTGTGTGCTTGAGCGGTGGTTTTGGTAGCTCAAGCCATGTCTTCTTTTTGTGTTTGTCATTCGAGCGACCATTTCTTTGCTCGAGCCGTCTGTGCATATATTAGTCCAAGAGAAAGGCCTTTTCAATTACTTTTTTATCTCTTTCTCTCTTTAAACATTCCAAAGCCCTAGATCCACTCTCTCTCTCTCTCTCTCTCTCTCTCTCTCTCTCTCTAGTTCTTGAACTTTAGCTTCAAATACTCTCAATCTATGAGTTTCCTCAGCCTAATCCTTTGGAGAAAAACGTTGAGCATGTCGAGGGCTTCGTTTTAATTGGAGCATCTAGTGCTTTTGACACTGTCAAGTTCTAACCATTTTTTCTTCGTGTCTTTTACTTTAAGATAGGGATTTCTTTGACTCTTTTATATGATTTTTAGCTTAAAAGGGTTATCTATTCAAAATTTTTTGGTAAAACCTAGGATTTGGTTTGAAATCAAAAGAGGGGTTTTCTAAATTGATTCTTGAAAATGGTTGTACGAATATGATTGTGGATGAGTTGTGTTGAAATGGTTGAAATCTTTTTTCAAAAGTGATTTTGGAAAGAAAAAGGGCTTTTGCCCTAATTTTGGATATTTGAAAAAGGAATGGAAAATGATGTTGGTTATTGTGAAATTGGAACAATGGTTATGTTGATGATGATGGTGGAGTTAGATATGTAATATCACTCCCATTATAATTGATGAAAATGTATCTTTTGATTGGAGGTTATCTATTGTACATAAATATCTATTTTGGGCTATCCGTGGAGGATAATCTTCATTGTTGTAGACATTGCATAAGGATTAGGTTGAATTGAAACTAATTTCTCATCCATTGTGCATTGTGCATCATTATACATTGAACGTTGTAAATATATTGATTTTGAGAAGAAAAAAATGGGTGTATACCTTGGTGAATTTGGTTAGGGGGTGTGGTTGTGGTTTATATTGTTAGCATGTGTGTCCTTGGTGAAAGTCTAGAAACTCGCACAATTAGGTGCCGATCCTTCCGGTTAGTACTGGTAAAATGGCTTGGGTAGTATTTGTATAGTCTACTGGCAAACATATATCTAGAGATTCCCAGTATTTTGTATCCACTGCCCTCTTTTCTGTATAGAAGGATTGTTTTTATGAATTTATATATATATATATATATATAATCTGGCATTTCATGGTCTAGAGATGGAAAACGAGGAATGTTTAAAAATGACATGCATGTGCATTCACCTTATGATTTGTTAAGATTAATATACTGTGTTAAAGTATTCCTACTGAGCTTTGACTCACCCTATGTGGAAAACAACTTTCAGGTGCTAATGATATACCTCTACCAAGGACATAGCTTGGGAGGACTCGGAGCTTAAGGCTTTCCTTTTTGTTTCTTGATGTAAATATGTTGTTCAAGCCTCGGGCTTTACTTGGATTGAGTTTAAACTCATTTTTTGGTAACCAAGCATCGTCTTGGAGAGATCATTTTTGTGAGAGAGATCATTCTTATGTGTCAAATACATTTTTGTGAGACAGATCATTTTGTTATAGAGAGATTTTGCCAAGTATTTGAGAGTAAACTTTGTAGTGAGGATTATATTGGAATACTCTCATGTGCTTGATGATTCATTAGCATCTAAGAACATCAAGCTAATCATCAAGCTATTCTAAGTCCTTCACACCTTTCAATTGTGAACTATTCTCGGAAGATTCCGAGATTGTAGACTTCGGTGGATTCCGAAGTCATTGGTGTTGTGACGATTCGACAACCGTTGCGAAGTTCTAGTGGAGGAAGAAGAGTGACGCATAGGTTGAGCAAACGCGTGAGCCCTGAGTCGCCTTTGTAAGATATCTCTTGTACTCTTTTTCTTTCATAGTGGATTGTTTGTTTGGCCAAGGGCCCGTGGTTTTTTATCATAAGTTGGTAGATTCCAATTGTGATTTTTCCACGTAAAAAATATTTTGTGTCGTGGTTGAATTCTCTCTACCCTTTCTCTTTTCTACATTGATTGTGGTTATATGATTTTTAATTGGGATTACCTAAATCAACAATCATTTATCACGAGACAAATATAGATTTTCAAAAGGTTTTTTGATAAAACTAGATTTTTCACCATTGATACAATATATGGCTTTGTCTTCTGTTGAATTTTAATTGTCCAATTTGATATAATATTTCTCATATTTATAATTAATCTTCTATCAATTTAAAATATAAAATAAAAAAAAATCACAAAAGCATAAAAGTAAACCAATGTTTGGAAAGTCACATTATTGTATACAGTTAGATGGACCAATGTTTCTATGTAATGCGTATTTTTAACATTTAAAATAAAAAATTTAGATTAATGCTTTGGGCCTTAATCTAAATTTTACTTCATATAGATTATGAGTAGGGGGCTAGGTAGGAGCACATTAGTTTTGTTTAGTAGCATATCTAAAAGTAAACCAATCCCTAAAACTTCATTTAGAATGCTTGGTGACAAAAAAAAATGATTAATTAAATTTGACGTCGAAATTTAATAATAGAAATAATTGATATTTCTCTTCATTTATAGAGGGTAGGGAGAGAGTTTTAAAAATCAAATTATTGTCCCCAAAATGAAGGGAGAAACATTTAGGGACTAATTTTTGTTAAAAAGGCAAAAAACATATTTTTGCATTAAAATTTTAAAAGTATTGTTAATAAATACACTTTAAGAAAAAACAATTTGGTGCATAAGATGTTCGCTTTTAGACAATTTTTGGTCAAAAAACGATAATAATTCATCATTTAATAGTTAATTTCATCATTAAACATACAACAATGACACTTTTGACAAATTAAATATTTTGTTCTTAAAAAGTAATTTTATTCATAATTTTTTATTTTTAAAATCTTAATTTGTTGTAATGATTTCATGCTATGACCAACAATTTGGTGATTTTTTCAGGGATTAACAATTTGGATTTTTATTGAAAAGACCCTAGCACTATTTGATTGTATTCCTAATGCATAAAGCATTTTATAATAACTAGATATAATGGATTAAAACAAATAAAAAGGGTATTGATGAAGCATACCTTTTCATTAAACAAAAATTGTGGCTGGGTAGAAGAATTTCCTTCAGACGCTGACATCTTCTCCACTTTGGGGTAGAAGCTTATGAGCTTGGGTAGATTTGCGAGACGCAGATATTTCAACTGACTGAAATTAATTACTTGACTTGAGAGTTCATCTTCATATTTTTCTTCTTCATTTCCAACTATTGCTTCCATCATCTCACAAGCAAATATTCGTAGTCTCTGGAGTCGTGGAAATCCTCTTGCACAGGACAAGGAGAAGAGATATTTCAACCCACAATCTATAATTGTTAATTCAAATAAATTATTGAAGAACCCTGATGGATTTAGTCGATGACGTTCCATCAAAGACCCCTCTCTACCTCTGTCATGCAGCACCTCTTGTAAACCTTCAATTTTTTCCAAATGTAGTTCTTCGGCTCTCATCAACAAAACGATTAACTTGTCCATTAAGGAAACACCCGCAAGTTTACACGACTTTGAATAAGTTCCATAAAAAACATTAGCCTTGCCCACAAATATTTTAAATCTGATCAAATTTTCAAAGCACAAGTCCTTGGGCAATAGCATGACATTTGGTATGTGAATATGTAAAGTGGTTAATAGCGTCAATTTCCCCAACTCATCAAGATTCACTTTGCTTCTTTCCTCCCTATACCCAAACTCATCTAAAATGTATAATTCTTCCAGGCGAGACAAATTGGATATGACACCTTGTGGAATCTTTGTGAGCTTTTTACAATTTCCCAGATCTAACAACCGAAGACGAGTCAATTGTCCTATCTCTGATGGCAAAACCTCGATATTAGAACCTCGAAGGCTAAGTATTTCAAGGTTATTACTTAGATCCTTGAGTATAGCTATGTCTCCCAACTCACAATAATCTAACCATAACATCCGAAGGTTAACCAAATTAGCAAGAGATAATGGAGGCAACATACAGATTCTATTCAATTCTAAAATTGTAAGTTTCTCCATTCCACTGAAAAACCTATCTGGAACGTTAAGCAAAGGATTGATATTCCTTTTCAATAGTATGGTCAAGGTGTGGAGTTGTGGACATAGCAAATCATCCGGAAGCTCAAGAGTGTTGTCGAACCTTAATGACATTGCTGAGGAAGATTCGCATGTATCTTTCTCGGGCCACTTTTTGACACCATGTTTTACTAGAATTTCCTTGCCATCATCTTTGGCAATTGAAAGAGCAACGTCTCGAATGACATCATGCATTTTGACAAAGTTTTCATCTTTGCCTTCTAACAACAAACAAGCATCTTTGAGGATGTCGACCGCTGTAAGTACTCGACGGCTTGCTCTTATTAGTGTATTTGTGTTTTGTCCAAGCAAACTTCTCGCTATGCAGTGTCTCGCTAACACTTCAATTGAAATATTAGCATCTTCAGGAAAGAAACAACATAGTAAGAAGCATGATTTTGCATCGCTCGATTCTAACCGATCATAGCTTAACTTTAAGGAAGCATACACCTTTGGGTCGATTCCTGCAATATTATTTAGCATGGAATCTTTGAATTGATCAAGTACATCTTCCCAAACATATTTTTTCTTATCTTTCAATGCGGCTCCAATTGCAAGTATAGCGACCGGTAAGCCTCCACACTCTTTACAGATTGCATCAGCTATATCATGGAGTTCAGCAAAGTCAACAGAATTTCCCACCTTCGTCTTGAACAGGGCCCATGCTTCTTTCTCTAATAATACTTGCATTGGAACATATCTATTAACATGCATCTTTTCCAACACACCTCGGATTCGAGACGTTATCACAACTTTGCAACAATTGTTTCCATCAGTGATAGGAATCCCTATTGTCTTCAAGTTCAATTCTTGCCACACATCATCCAATATAATGAGATTTTTCTTCCCATTGTTCAATCTATTCCACAATTGGTTTGCTTTTCCCACTTCAGTTTCCCCTTTTAGTTCCAGATTCAAGCGATTAGCGAGTTGCCCTTGAATGTTGCTCACATTTGCGTCCTGAGAGACAACTGCTACCACGACTTCATCAAAAAGTCCATTTTTCACTTGTTTGCCAATCTCTTCAACCATTGTCGTCTTACCAACGCCTCCTGTTCCATATACTCCAATCATTTTAACATTGGAATCTTGTAATGCCACCATGATGTTATTGAAAACCAATTCTCGCGACTCAAAATTTGCATAGTTCGCACTTGATGATGTGAATTGAAGTTCTTGAGCAAATGGCTTAGGATGTGCAACTGTGCTAAAATCACCACTTTGAGTGAGTTTTTTTACTTCTTCCATCTTGTTTTGGGCTTCCTTGCTAATACGGTAGCGCGAGATGTAATCCGGACATGAGAATTTAAAGCACTGCATGTTTTCGTTCATTGTATCGTCATCCTTAATTTTCTGAACTATTTCTTCCACGTCCGCTAGCCAGATTGAAACACGTTCATCAACTTCTTCACCACGAGCAATGGCTTCATCAACTTTTTCTTCGATCTGTTTTCTCTGCTGTTCAAGGCTTTTGATTTCAACTTCCAGTTTCTTCCGCTTCTTCTTGTACTGAAAAACAAAACCAACATGGCCCACCACCAACTGGATCACTGGCTCAACTATTTTCCCTACAATTGTATCCAGTACGGGTTGCAGAAGGATAGACATTTTCAATCCACTTTCTTTTCTGTTTTTTTTTTTTTTTTTGAAACAAATATTGAAGAAGAAACTAGTTTGAGGTTCGAATTTTAGAGGTTAAAGCTCTCTCAATCCGTATCTGCATGTAAAACAAAAAGAGAGATATCAAAGAAGATAAATAAAAAGTGAAGATAAAATTCTCTTTTTTCCGATTAGGAAAATAAAAAAATGAAAAAGAAATTAACATTAACTAAGTAGAAAAAGAAAACGGATAGGGTTATTGTTATGCTTAATTCATTTTGATGATCCGAATTATTCATATTGTAAGGTATATCAAACAAATTATTCATAAAAAACAAAAAATAAAAATAAAAATTAAGTTAATCGGATATCTATAATCCCATGATCAAGTCTTAATAATTTTTTAAGAAACAATTATCAAAAAATCATGCTAACTATTTATTTTTTAAAAAAACAAATGGTGTTGTGAGGTTACAATTGTCTTGTTAACCTCTTCTTTTTTTTTTTAGACGATTTACTCAACATTAAAATATACGTAAAATATAACTATAATTCATTCAAATTTCAGCCACTTATCTTATTCTATTTCCAATCTCTAATCAAATTCATGATGAGCTTAAAACATAGATCAATAACACTAAGGCCCTGTTTGGTGGAACTTCCCCGAAATTTTTTTTCTATGACCATTTTTTTAAAATTATTTTTAGTTTGTTCAAACAGAAAAAAAGTCAAATCACTTCATTGTTTTTTCAAAATATATTTTCGACATTTTTTTTAAAAATTGAACATAAACTATTTTCATTGAAATAAATACTAAAATCAATATTTCACTCAAAAAAAAAAAAAAAAACATATGAATCAATGAACACTCAACATTTTTTAATACTTTTTAATTGGTAAAATCTCTGTTTTGTTTAGTTTTTGAAAATTATCATTAAGTTATATGTTTTTTTTTTTTTTCATTTTTGGTCAATTTTTTTAGATGCGCTTAATGTAAATGTACTTGAAAAGAAAAATATTTTTTTAAAAAATATTAAACGATTCACTAAAAACAAAAAATAATATTAATAAATATTTTTTATTTTTGGTAATTTTTTTAATTTTCTTCACAAATATTTTACTATTTAGAAGCCTCTAGATTAGATGTATCTAAAACTTAATAAATATTCCACTAAATTTACAACATATATATATATATATATATATTATTGAAGACAAAAAATGCAAAACACAAAATATTAAAGATTAATTTTGGAATTTGAAAACCAAACAAGGTGTAATTTTATAAATATAATAATCACTAGGGGTTAGTAATGACAAAATATAATAATATTTGATGGCAAAATTAAAATTTTAATAATTATCATAGAATTGAAAAGTCACTTCTTCCCAAGTTTTTATTTATTTTTATTTTTTAGATCAGTACTTCTCCCCAAGTTGGTTCGAGAAGCCACTCTCTGCGACTTTGGCAACAAAATGGACTTTCACAATAAGATTTTGCGTTTTTAATTTATTTAGATATTTTATTTATTTTTTTAATTGAAAAGAATTTAAATATTTTATTGTGTTTTTAATTTGGACATTCTTTTATCAAATGGTAAGTGTTGATATTTGATATTTTTGTGTAAAAAATATAAGAGCATCCCCAACGGTGACGTTCTTTTTTCATCAAATTTGAGAAAAAAAAAAAGGACGATTCTCTCAATTTGATACCATTGGCTCCAACGGTGAGCATCAAAAAGGGGAGGGGCGACCGGTTGGTTGACCGGTAAGGCCACATTCCAGATCAAAGATCCAAGAGTTACTGATCAGAAATGAAATCAAAAAATCTGGACTTGAAACAGAGATTGAAGATGAATTTGAAGATTGAGGTATACTAGAGTCAACTAAATCCCAAAATTGAAGAACTAGATCTAAGAATCTGTTCCAAACTCACAGTCGAAGTGGTGAAATCGAAGTTCAATCCAAGCTTCGAAGTCAAACTCTGATAGAAATCCAAGTCGCAATAGTCAAATCACAATTGCGACCAAAATGAAGAACTAGATTTGCAGCTATATCCAAGTTGGAATTGAGCTACGAGCACAGAAGTCAATTGTGACCTGATTTATGGCTTCGGATCGAAGTTGGATCGCAACTAGCCTTTGGATCAAAGTTGGATCTTAGCTAGGACTTCAGATCAAAATCAGGGATTCGGGGTCGGATCTATGGATTCGTATTCAAGTTCAGATCTCCACAGAGACAATTCGAGCATGAGGGAAGAACCAACAGTGAAGCAGATTGAAGCAATGGGCTGGTCAACCGGTAAGGAATTTTTTTTTTTTACCTGTTTGAACCTTTTTGACCGGTTTGAACCTACCTAATCGGTCGACCGGTTGGTCAATCAGCTGGGCAACCGGCTGGTTGACCGGTTCAGCTATTCCAACAGTCAGGAACAATAATTTGGTAAAATCTGTAACTTGTTCTCAGTTTGATGATGTTTTTGTTGAATTCTCATTTTGATATCAATTTGGTGAAATGGTTGGAGCACCAAAAAGTGCTTTTTTCACCAAAAATTGAATCTTATGCCAAGTTTGGTTCACCGTTGGAGATGGTTTAAGGCTTAATTTTGTCATTTAAAAAAAAAAACAAATTAAATAGTTTTTGATTGAAAAATAAAAATGAAATAGTTTTGATAATGCATGATTTTCTTATATATATTTATTATTGGTATTTGACAATTTACTTGATAATTTTTTGGTTATGTTGAGTTGAATTGTTATCCAAAAAAAATGTTGACAAGTTGTTATATTATGTTCAAAATTTATAAAAGTTTAAATCACCAAACCGATCGCATTCATATGCCAATCCGCCCAATCCGCATCGCCCAATCCAGCGGATGGATGCGGATTGATTTTTTTGCAATCCATCAATCCGGCAAACGGATGGCGAATTGGAGGTTTCCCAACCGCAATCGAACCATGAGCACCTCTACCTACAATAAATGCACATATGTAGAAATCTCGCTAGAAAATCTCACCAAACAAATTTTTATATATATATATATATTGTTGGACTTAGGGGTGGTTTGGAATAAATTGTTTAAGCCTGATTTTTTATTTTTTTTTGCCTATTTTAGTCTGTCTTAAAAAGTTTTGTTTGGGATAAATTTTTTATTTGTTTATAATTTTGTGAGAGAAAAAGTGAAACGATTATAGTTTGGATGAAATATTTTGTGCTTTTTAACCTATTTTGTCTTTTTGTAAACTAATTTAACCCCAAAAAAACATCCCAAGCGACCCCTTAGAAGTTCCACCAACTACTCTAAGGTTGTGTTTGGTTTATAAATTTTATGAGAAATTTAAAAAAGAAATAAGAAAAATGTGTTTGAAATTAGGTGAAATATAAAATATAGTCCTTTTCATTTTTTTCATTTTTGGTTTATAAATTATAAATTATATTTCACCTATCTTTTTCATTTTTTTTTCTTCAAATTCATTCTTAAGTCCTTGAACAAAATACAATCTAAAGCTATGTTTGATTCATAGATTTGTAAGGTGATTTGAAAAAAGAAAAAGAAAAAGAAAAAATATGTAAACTATAGGTAAAATATAATTACATTTCATTCATATTTTATATATATATTTTCCTTTCCAAATCCCTCTTCTTCTTTTTTTAATGTTTAAAACTTTAAAATTTTACAACTTTTCAAATATACATATGTTTTTTTTATTTTATTTATAAAATTTAGATTTTTTATAGGAAAAAATTTATTTTATGCGCTTAAAGTGCTTTGGTTTCAAACCATAAGGGCATAAAATAAATTTTTTCCTATAAAAAATCTAAATTTTAAAAATAAAATAAAAAAACATATGTATATTTTAAAAGTTGTAAAATTTTAAAAACCAAAGCACTTTAACCTTATAGTTCAAAAATAGTCAGAAAAGTCTCATGTGATTTTGAACTAAAGTAGAACATACAGTAGTTTCTAATTGTTGTTTGAACTGTTCAATTTTCAAAACAAGAATTGGATCGGTTAATTGAGTTTCAATTTGTTTGTAGTTGACTTCTTCTATAAGAAATTGCAATTGTTTTGTTAATCAATTAACAGATTGAGATATGGAACATTCTTTTAACAAATTTAATTCTTTAATTTCAGGAGGAGTTACGAATTTGAAGGTGACTGTTTGACCAAAAGCTTGGGTAGTTATACCATGTTTAGTGGTAGTAAATGGGTATAATAAGAAGATAAATACAGTTATTAAAATGACTTTATCAGTCATATTTCAGACTAAAACAAACGATGTTTTAAAACAAACTTGGTTTTGACAAATATGTAGCTTGGGTAATTTGTATTTGATATGCATTTGACTTCCATTTGCCAAACTTAATTGTTCATGTAGCACTCTGTACTTCCTGTTATAATGGAATTATATTTGACTCTTTGATTATCTTGATTGTGAATATTCTTAGTCGATATTTGAACCTTGGTTGAGGTGTTACCATAGTGGTGGGGTGAGATTGAATCAAAAACTCCAAATTCTAATAGCTGTCATTGAGTAGTCTTTACTCCTTTATCATTTTCTCTCTCCACACTTTGAATCTTAATGTTAGGCTAGAACCATTAGAAATCTTACTTTCGGGGCTTCAATTTGGACACAAGAACGACCCTAAACGGAGTCCAGACGAGAGAGACATACTTGTTTGAAATTTGCGAATCTGTGCTATGAGTATAGTGCGCTCTAGCGCAACTTTCGACGCTCGAGCATGCAACGCATAATCAAATATTTAAAAACCACTTTTTGGATCAAATCTCTTCATTTCTCACTTCCCTTTCTCTCTCCTTTCGCCATTTTTGGTTTCTTAAGCTTTGTAGGCTTGATTTCATCTATTTCTATACATCTTTGACCACTAGTTCCATATATCAAAACGTAGAGCACGATAAGGGCTTCCATTTAATCTCAACGGATCGTTGTTTTGTCACCGGTCCGACTTGTTTCCTTGTTGCTTCAAGAGGTAGGGTCTATTTCTTAAACTTAATATGAGTTCGGTAATGTATTTGTGGTGTATTTTAAATATATAGATTCCATTGTTCTTGAATTGAGTTTTGATAATTTCTTTGTAAGTTAGAATTTGTTCCAAATGGGATTGTTGAGCTATGGTTTAACTATAAAAGTTTATTTTCCACTTATAAATAATGTATATGAGTTTTTAAAAGTGAAAAGCCCTAATTTGAAGAAACCCTAAAATGTTGGTCTTTTGGAAAATTGTTGGATTATCAAATCAAAATGTGAAAGAGGGGTTTCTAAATGTTTTCTCGAAAAAGGTTATGATTATGAATTTGGAGTTGATATATGTTGAAATGAGCTATTTCTTGCATTGAAATGAATTTTCAAAGAGAAAGAGAGTTGTGCCCTAAAATGTAATTTTTAAGATTGTAAAGAGGAAATGGAATAAATGTTGAGAAATGTGAAATTGAAATAATGATTAAGGATGATGATGGAGTTAGATATGTATTATTACTCCCATTTGAGATTTTGAAAAAGTGTATCTTTAATGGAATTTATTTATCTATTTATATATATTTGTTTTGGACTATCGGTGGAGGATAGCCATGATTATTGTAGAAATTGCATGCTGACTAGGCAAACTGTATAGCGATCCCGATTTTACCTTCATTGTTTAATTGTAATATATGTCAACTTTTCAAAGATTTTGCATGATTATACTAGATTCATCTCATTAGTAAGATACATGTACATCAATTAGATGGTGACTAATCATTGATACCTATTTATACAATGTATAGAAGACTAATGCTAATACATTGAATGTGATGGATTTATTATGAATGAATCTTAGAGATGCATTATGTTTCTATTATGAATATGTAAGATATATTAATCTATCTAATGAATTCATTAATATAGAAGATGCATTATGTATCATGAATGTATGAGATACATTAATCAATTTAATGAAGTTCATTGAATGAATAACTTGAGAGTTTCTCTCTATAGACTACATCTTCTCTCTATAAATACATCTAGTTCCAGTGATCTTCTACCCTAGTTCCTTTGTATTGAGTGTGGAGCATCCCTTGATCTTCATTTTAATCTGAAAGTTTGGCGATTTGGAGCACTTTGGTTTTTGGCCTTCATCTTCTCCATTTGAGGTAGGGATTTCTTTGTTCTTTTTCAATACTCCGTCTATAGATAGACATGTGGTAATTTTGTATTGCATGAAAATCATATCCGTGTTGGATTTGTTTTAAAATCATGAGGGGAACCTAGGGTTGGTTGTTTGAGAATGGTTTTGTTATCATTGACTGTGGTTTGGACTAATTAGAGAATAAAATTAGCATGATATTATTGAAAGAAGCGAAAGCCCTAAATTATATTTTGATTTGGTAAAATAAAAAGGGTTTATGGTTGAACAATGTTGGTAAATTTCTATTGTTAATATGAGTTGTGTAGAAGGTGTTATCAGTTAAAGGATTAATTATGGTATTGGAGTTATTTTGAAATGAACGTAATGAATCAAGTTGGGTTATAGCTTATTATCCATGGAAATGATTTTGTAAAATGAAGAGAATGTAATTGGTTTTGTAAAAAGGAAAAAGTGTTTTTGGAATAAGTGATGGAACATGTTGACTTGAAAAATTATGAAAGTTGATCTTGAAAATGGTAAATGAAATGTTAACTCTATGTGAGTCTCAGAAAATAAATTTGAGAATTGAACTATTGTATCATGAGTGTTGAATACACACATTTGGGGGTTTTATCTTTACCTATCATACTAGTGTCGTTGTTGGGTTTAAGGATTGCTTGAGAGTTGAGTCTCTTTTATTAGGTGTACTGAATACATGCATCTAGAGGTTTTGTCCTTGGTCATCGGTGGAGGATGACATTGGTGTGTTGAATTGTGATGTATGCGTTACACTTGTGTTGGTTAAACATTATTGAATAGTTTATGTGTATGTATTACACTTGTTATTGATGCTTTGTTGTATTGAGGAATTTGTATATGATAATTGTTTATATACATTGTGTTGTGTGGGAGGAGATAGGGGATGTACTCCACGGTTTAGGGGAAGATAGGGGATGGACCTCTAAACCGGAAACTGTTTGATATTGATACAGCACTAAAATGTGTATCATTTGTGAAGTATAGAAGTGTTTTTGGTTGATATTGATACAACACTAAAATGTGTATCATTTGTGAAGTATGGAAGTGTTTTTATCTGAGATTGATACAGTACTAAAATGTGTATCTATTATGAGGTATGAAATGTTTAAAATGAGTTATTATCTCGCTTATCGCTTGGCGTATCCTTAGCTTACTGTGCATATAGCCGGTAGAGCAGAGTTGTAATTGTTATCGTCAGTGTATCTAAGTATGTTATGGGTTGCGATGGTTACAGTTTTGAAAGGCCGAGCTGCCTCATTTGTGGATTATATACATGTTGATGATTTGTTATTTCCCTTTTATTTAAGGCATGCATGTATTGATATAAATGTATTGGGAACAAACCAAAATGCCATTTTAAGATTTTGGAAAGTGTGAAGGAAAATGGGGTATTTGTGAACATGTTTTCAAAAAAGGTCATTTTGTTGTAAGTACGGAAAATGGGGGAAGAGTAATGGGCTTGGTGAAATTGTTTTCTAGAACTGTTATTGTCATGAAAGTTTGTGGAAATGGGTAATGAAAAGGAAATAAAGATGAACCGCTTATAGCGTCTAATGAAATGGCTGTTTTCGAAAAAAGTTCATACTTATGTATATTTTGTATAAACTGCCACATTACTATTCTAGTATGAGAATGAACATTCATGATCATAGCTATCTGTAAGTTGTTATTGTTGGAGATCATGTTGAGATCCCTACTGGACTATATGTTCATCCCACGTTGTTGAATCTTTTTTAGGTGATAGCCAGGATGTTCTACAAGGTTTTGGATCTTCTTATTTGTTGGCCACGGGGCCTCTTTTGTGTTGGCGGAATGCCATTTATGTAAAAAGGGTTATACCCTTCTTCTTGACTTTAATGATGTAAGCCCAAGGGCAATTTATTTAGTGTACTCATGTTGTATTTACTTGCATACGAATGAGAGCAATGTTATTCACTTCTACAAGTTGAATATACGAGTTTATTTCCGCATGTTATCTCTGAAATGGAATTAAGTAAATGAAATTGGTAATATTTCGAGTAATAAAAAGTGGGGCGTGACAAACTGGACTGTTTATAAATCATGTATACCATGGAGCATGCAATGGATTTTGAGAATTTAAACTATATGTTTTGGAAAGAGATTTTAGAAATTCTTATGTTATGTTTTAAGAGCATTCGTTTTATTTTGAAAATCATATTTTGGATCACATGTATTGTGTCATTTGGAAAGCGTAAATAAAATGATAAATCTGAGAAATAGTCGTCATTGAATATGATTGTGTGTTTTAATACATTGTATATGTATAATGTTTGGGAGGAGATAGGGGATGTACTCCATTGTTGGGAGGAGAAAGGGGATGGACTCCATTAAATTAAGTTGGCCTGTGTGTCCAGGGTGAAAGTCTCAAAAATCGCGAATATATATGGGTGTCGATCCCGGCGGATGAAATTTTCGTAAAATAGAAATTGTAGTTCTTGTATAGCCTACATTTACATGGGTCTCGTTTGACGGTTTCCCGCGGATGGAATTTTCATGAAAGGTTGTATTGGTTTTGGAGATTTACCCATTTTACTTATTATCATCTTGGTTTTGGAAAGAAATCATTTTAAAATTGTTTTAGCAGTGTATTTATTGTTGGTTAACGATGTATTCGTATTGAAAATGAAATTGCTAGTTGGTATTGAGATATCTGGATTGACTTGTGGAAATTGATTTTTATATCAAACTAATGTATTGAATTCAAAAAACGTTTTAAATAAACGAAAGGTTTTGAAGACTGGAAAGAAAGTGTTTTTATTGAGAAACAAAATGGATTTGAGAATGCATTGAACATATTATATATGTATATATTGCATTCATGATCATTTACACTGGTAGAGCATATTTAGTTTATGAAATATTTCCTACTGGGTTTTATGCTCACCCTACGTGGCTGAAAAAAAATTTCAAGTATGCTTATGCGGGCGTGGATTGAGATGTTGAAGTTGTGTTTGGAACCGTGTAGGGTGGTTCCTTTATTTGTCGGCCAAGGGCCATTTATGTATTTGTTAGCCACATGCCATTCTTGTAATGGTTACACCCTTCGTATATGATGTAAGCCTTTGGGCATCTTAATTTGATTTATAACATCTTTGAATGTTTTTGTTACAAAGCATCCATTTGACTTCGATGTTGTGTCTAAAAATGTATAAAATTGGAATAACACATGTATTGTGTGCTTATATTATATACATATGCATGAGTGTTGTTAGTGATCGTCTATCGTTGGGTGGTTTACTCACGTGGGCCGGACCTCGTAAAATTCAGGGCGTGACAATTCACTAGTCTTATGATAATATTTAGTAGGGATTAAACCTTCTTATAGCGATCTTGGTTGTCCCTTTACTATTCTGTTGTATTCCAGACTCGGTTCCGTGAAGTTGGTAGTTGTATCTATCTTGTTGTCATCCTTTAATTCCGTTTATTTGAGTTATAGGATGTGTTGGGCTTGTTTCGAACATGTGGGTTGAACCTTGGTCTGAAATCTTGTTGTCAGGTTTTTGGTCATCCCGCTCGAGTGGATATTGCACACTCCCAGTTTTTCGTGTCCCTGCAAAACTTCTGCAGGTGTGATTTTACGCTCGAGCGAGTTTCTTTACGCTCGAGTGGTGGCGCTTGAGCGGGTACTCTGGCGCTCGAGCGGGTATTACCTTTTCGGTGTAAGTTCTGGGAGGGGGAAATCTACGCTCGAGCGGACTGGTTTTCGCGCTCGAGCGAATTTGCTTTATTCTTATGTCTTGGTGCTTGAGCGGGTCTTCTTGCGCTCGAGTGTACCTAGTTTTTTGTTCTTGACGCTCGAGCGTTGTGTTCTCCGCTCGAACGGGAATGTCGTATATCAGTTGGCAGCTGGGTGTTTTAAATTCACTTTTTATATTCTCTCTCTCTCTCTTGCTTTCTAAAAAGCCATTTGAGAGCTTCTCTCTCTAGAACCTTGCCTTCTCTCTAGGTATTGACCTAATAAGAGTTGTTTCCTCACCTTTGGCCTTTACAAAAAAATTGTTGATCGTCGAGGGCTATCCTTTGATCCGAGAAACTCGTGGTTTGGAGCAACTTCGTTTTCACCATCTTCTTCGTTGGGTGTCATCTTTTGAGGTAGGGATTCCTACTCACTCTTATGGTTTTAACCTAGATTTTGAGCTTATTATTTAAATGGTTGATTTTGGGACTTAGGGTTTCAAAATGTATTAAAGAGGGTTTTGTGATTTTGGGCTCATAATATGTATTTTGGGTTTCAAAATGAGGATATAGTTGTTGGTTGGTGATATTTGGACCTTTGAGTTGATATTGAGAGTTGGGGGTAAAAGCCCTAATTTGTTGTTTAAAATTAATTGGTATAATTAATTTGGGGAAAATTGTAGCTATATGGAATTGAGTTGGGAATAATGAAATTGACTCAGTGTATGGTTGAATAGTGGAGTTAGATTTATTAATCGCTCACTTTTGAAAACATTGATATTTTATCTGTTGGAGCTTTTATTATCTGTTTAGAAATAATTGCTTGGGCTACTGGTGGAGGGTAGTTTGATTGTTGTAGACAATGCATGATGATTAGGCAAACTAAAACTAATCAATTGGATGTGTCATAGAGTATGACGGTTGATAGAATACATTGACGTTACGTATTGATTGATTGTGTATATTACCATTGTGTATATATGTTGTGTGTGTAGGAGGAGATAGGGGATGTACTCCACGGTTTAGGGGAAGATAGGGGATGGACCTCTAAACCGGATGTTGTTTGGGAGGAGATAGGGGATGGACTCCACTGACACAGCTCATATGCTTGTCAGATAATGTGTTGATACAGCTCATATGCTTATCTTGGAAGTATTGATACAGCTCATATGCTTATCATTGGAAGTGTTGATATACCTAATATGCATATCTGTTAAAATGTGGATACAGCTTGTATACTTATCTGTTGAGATGTTGATACAACTAATATGTTTATCGATTGTAAAATGGGAAGTGTTTAATATGAGTCATTGTTTCATATAAGTGGTTGGCCAGGTTCTGAGCCGTTGATGTAAATTGTGAAATTGATAAGGAATGAAAACTGAAATAAGACATGAACATTGTGGTCATGAAATGGAAATGGGTTATGAATTGGTTTATGGAAATTGAACATTTATCAATTGTTAATGTCTTAGTTATTGCTCATACTGTGTTTAACATATCTCTACTAGGCGTTGGCTCACCATATATGGGACATTATTTTCAGGTACAGGTAGTATGTCACCTCCAAGGACATAGCTTGGATGAAGATGAGAGTTGAAGACTCTTTTTGTTTATTTTGATGTATTACATGTAAATTCAAGCCAAGGGCTTAATATGTATCGAGTTAGTACTCCTCTTTTTGTAACCAAGTGTTAACTTGGAAAGCTGTAAGCCCATAGGGCATTTGCTTTTGTTGTTAACATGTAATACAGTTGTAAGAATTACTCTTATGAATAGAAATGGTTAGTTTCTTTTATATCAATGCATGTCTATAGTGATGGGTTTTATGTATTTTTTTTTAGGGCGTTACACTTCTTGTATGCAATTTAAATCAGCACTGGTGTCAATTAAAGCTATGACTTCAATTTGAAAATCATTAACAACGAGTTTGATTTTTGAATATGGATTTGGTTAATGATGTTAAGTTGAGACGATTACTTTCTTGATCACTATGGGAATGAGCGGATTTATTGAAGATAACTCGACTAGAACTAGACTCCTCTGAGGATGCTTCATTGGTAGTTTGGAAATCATTAAAACTTTATTAAGTTTTAATATGGAAATTTCTTCTTCTAAGGATTTATCTTTAGTTTTTAATTCTTGAATAGTTAATTTAATTTGAGTAATTTCAGTTTGTAAATCATATATCGTTACTTCTTTTTGTTTATCTTTTCTAAATCGTTCTAAAGTTTTGGTTAAACTAATAATTGGTTTATCTTAATGAGGTTTCTTTTCTTTATTTATTAATAAAGATTTTAACTTATTAGTATATTTAAGTTTTAATTAAGGATTGTCTAATTTACTAATTTATTCAATTAATGAATCTTCTTCCTATTGGGATTTACTAAGAACATTAACGTATTTACAGCTAGTATCATTACAGCCTAATTCAATATCGTCATGATAACTATTATCACTAGGTGATAGTTAGAATTATTACTAGAAGAGTGAGTCGTACTGGATGAGGTATTAGATGGATTAGATGATTGACACGGAGTATTGTTTAATTGGAATATTTCATAAATTTGATGTCTAGTTTCATCAGTAAGTTGTAACTGATTAAGTTTATCTTTAAGTTTGTCTTTAAGTTTATATTTATTAGAATAATGACCATTTTTATCACAATTGTAACATGTAACATCTTGGGTAGATCTTGACTGCTTATTTTTCTTGTGAGATTGCTTTTTGGGCTTATCATAGTATTTAGCAGTAGATTTAGCAGGTGTATATTTTTTGTGATATTTTTTATATGGTTTTGAATAAGATTTATGTTTCTTAGTTTTACTATATTTTCGTCGTGAAGAGGCAATGGGAGGTAAACCATATTGTTCACAGAAAGCACCTAATTCATATTTACCTTTATTTTTATCCTTAGTATCTTTTTGACTAAGTTTTAGATCAATACACATTTTTAATCCTTCTTTTTGGATAGTACTAATTATATCACCATAAGTTAAATTATCATATTTAATGATACCAGTAGTTTGACTAAGAACATCTCTAATTTTATGAGCAAAAAGATTGGGTAAGCCATTAATGAATTTTTTTTCCCCAAAAATGATTTAGTACAATCATCTCTAAGCATGGCTCTAGATGTAAAAACATCTTTATACCATCAAAAATCACTTAAGGTAGGGCAGGTGAGGTTACTAAGTTAATCATGGATTCATGAATGAATATTTATAGGTGTTCCAATAAAGTGATTGATTATGGTATAGATTAAAGTGTTGATGCCATCAGGTTTATTGGATCCTATATCTTCATCAAAGATAGGGAAATCATTTTCATCTAATTGAATTGCATGTTGAATAGATTCATGTTGGTCTGAAGTGAGATATTTATCCCACTATGATTTAAGCATACCAGTAAAATCGGAGGTTATTAAAGAAACAATTTCAGGTTAAGTATAATCAGGATAATTATTAAGATAACTATTTGCGATCATGGACAAATGATTTAGTTTTTAAAGAATTTGATTTTCACTAAGACCATCAATATTCCATTCATACAAATACTTAAAAATGAACTATTTGAATCCTAAACATAGAGGTTATGGTGGCCTTCCAAAACTTGATAATCTAGTCTTCAAATACTTGTATATCAATTAAGATTAAGGGCCATTTTGGGAAGTGGGTTAAAAGCCACTTCCCAGCTTTTAACCCACTTCCCCTCTCACAAAAAAGCTAAAAAAAAAAACTAAAAAGCAGTTTTTAACCATCTTCTCAAAACATCCCTATGTGTAAGGAGGTCCAGGACCACTAAAGCTATTGTCCAAAAAAAATAATAAGAAATTTATCGATATTTTCAAGATGTGTTTTTTAGCTCCATGCATAAAATTACCTATTTATATTTCATTTAATTTTTTATATTCTAATAAATTTTATGTGAAACATAATTATCAAAATATCCCTAATAATAATAGGGTAAAACGCATTAACATTATCATTGACAGTGTGAATGTACCGTGATATGAACATTCACACTATTAATGTGAATATTTACATGTCAATGTGAACATTCACGCTATCAAATATGAATGCTCACATCACTAAGTTGCTAAGGGTTTAAAAAAATATTTGTAAGATAAAATTGTTCAAAAAATACTTTAAATATGAGAATTAGAATTTAGTTAATCAATTGTCTAAATAATAAGACTTATTGAAATACAATAGTATGTTATGTATGAATTGAAATATAAGTACTTGAAAAAAGATTTCTTTATACATTTTTCAATAAAATTTTAAGTATATTATTCCATCCAGGACACGCAACTAACACCCGATTTGGGATGGTTGTTGTGTGGAGGGCACAACAACCACTACTGTGCAGCGAAATGGGCCCATTTCGGGGCCCATTTCGATAATCCAAATTGTTTACATTTTAGAATACATCAATTAGAACATACCTGCAAAAAATTAAGTTAATCGGATATCATTTCCCGATTCATCCACTCACATTTTATTATTTATTTTTTAGATACAAATGTGAGTGGATGAATGGGTAAACGATATTTGATTAACTTGATTTTTTACAGGCATATTCGACTCGATGTATTCGAAAATGTGAACGATTCAAATTATCAAAATGAATCCCAAAATAATCATATTTTATTGCACACCAGTGGCTGTTGTGTCTCCCCTCAAATCCCAACTACACCCATATTCATACCGTCAATGTAATATACTAACATAGCTTTCGTTGAATGAATGCAAATTTCAAACGAGGAAATAACACAGTATTTGGATATAGATTTCAATAGAAATTTGAAAATAAAAGAGAAATGGAAAAAAAAAATAATTTAACTTATATTTTATTAACAATTGTCTCACCTTTTTCCATTTTTTTTCTTTTTTTAAATTCATACCTAAATCTATGATGCAAAAGAACTTGATTTGTAAAAGAAAAAGGAACTTAGGTAGAATTTTACCTCTCAAACGATGTCAAGAATAACACGATCTAGATATGAATGATAAAATTCCAACACCATCAATCTTACTCAATCGGAAGTCATGGTGAGATAGATATATTCAACTTTGAATGAAGGGTGTACAGAAAAGAAAATTCTGCAGAAATACGAAAAAATCATGAAAGAAGCAACATTTTGCTTTAATACTATATTGATGACAAGAAGATCTACAAAAATATTCACAGAAACTTAAATAGCACATAATTTAAATAAAAAAAGTCTGCAAAATAAAAAGACATACCTCTAAGATCCCAAGATTTTAGCACCATGTGAGATTTTAAATATCTTTCCTTGTCACCAACAAGATTCACAAGAATTTCCTTATCAATTTTCTTCCGCTTTGCAAAGCTTAATGTCTTACCAAACTAAAAAAATGAAAACTATTAGCTTTTGCAAAGTGTATTTATCAAATTGAAACAGAACATGATCAACCCATAAAGAAAGAGAAATGAAACAATAACTATCAATCAAAGTTTTGATGTAAAAGTTTATAGTGGTTTGTTTAAACGAAGGATGAGATCAAACAACAATAGTTTAAGCAAAGAATAGCTCACCTTAGCTTTTTGTTCACCTATCTGCAGATCTTGCAAATTGTAATAATGAATAGATGAGGAAATATGTTTTTAGAGGTAGGTTGACTGGGATTGTTAGTGAGGCGATTAAGAAAAATTGTATTTGTTTGATAACTAGTGAACTGGTAATAGTTCCTGTTTGTTTTGAGAGAGTGGAATTAACCATGTGAAATTCCACAAATACCCTTGTTACATTACTATCAAATTTAGACTTGTATCAACTAATAAATGCATTACATATTTTAATATTAAAAATATATTTTATAAATATTCAAATTATATTTTAATATTAAAAATTATATTTCATAAATATATATATATTTTTTGTACTATTTTTTTTAATTTAATTTTTTGTGGGATAAATATTATTATACTATTATATTTTAATATTAAAATTATTTTTATATTAAATTATTTTGATATAAAGAATGGTGGAGTAAAAAATAGTGGAATAATTAAAAAAAATAGTAAAGAAAAGACCATATTAATCAAGTAGAGTAAGTAAATTAGGTAGGATAATAGAGGGCAAAATAGTAAATCCTTCTCTAATCCCGAGGGATTGTTTTTCTAATATCATCTTCCCCGGGGAATTACTAATCACATCCATCGAGACCTATCATAGTCTCAAGATATTATGAATCTTATCTCCGTTTTATAAATAAACACAATATTACTAGATCCCGCATGCATCCTAATCTAATATCATTTCCTATAACCCAAATCAAACGGACCCATAACATACCCAAAATTTATCTAGAGTCAAACACGCCCCTCAGTTAAACTTCACTTACGATATCTAAACCCAATTCCAAACTTGATTGTGGGTGTGACCAAACACCACCTTTCAACACCAAAAAAATAAAAAATAAAATAAAATAAAATAATTGCATATTTTTATTTCATTTTGTCTTCATTCTACTCTCTCTAACTTCTCTCTACCTTTCTCTCATTATCTCTATTTGAAATACAAAGTTTGAGAATGAATTAAATTACATGTGTGATCATGATATTAGTATGTATTGAAAAATCTATAAGTTGAATGAGGTCAAAAATCAAGTTTAAATAAAGGATTTCATTTGTATAATGAAGCATCAATTTTTTTATGAAAATTTATTTAAGTTGAGTCTTTCAAATTTTATGATTATGGTGATGATGATGATGGAATGACAATGAAACGTTATATGAAAATATTTCTTTTTGTTGATCACATAAATATAGTCTATGGGGCACAAGGGCCGAAATATTTTAATGGTCGTTGTACATAAAGAGTTATGGAGACCAAAATATTGAAATAAGAATTGAAATACTTTTGTGACATGAGTTATGTTCCTATGGATATATTTTAGGTAACGGTATTGTCACCATCTAAGTCATGAGGTGAGCGACCCTAAGGCTATGTAGTGTATTGAAAAATTATATTTTTGCTTTGATTTCCTTGTTCAAATGTATTTTTTTTCTCATTATTATATTCTTTGAAAAATTTGGCTATGTAGTGTATTGAAAAATTATATTTTTGCTTTGATTTCCTTGTTCAAATGTATTTTTTTTTCCCATTATTATATATTCTTTGAAAAATCTTGATAATGGTTTATGAAATTTTTCACTATGTATTAATTTTAATTCAATCAAGTTCTGATATTTATTATCCTTATTATTGACCCCAATTGGAAGGAATACGTTTTATAACTCCATGAGATTGGGATATTTATTGGGCTCTAGCTCATTATTTTTAAATTATTATTTTATTTATTTATTTTTTTTTTTTTCCAGATTTCTAGACTATAGCTGGCTTGCCTCAATTTGCAAGCTTAGATTTTCCGGAGGATGAAATGTGGGTGTTTTGTAGTTGAGGTTTTATATAGGGTCACTTTATGATGTAATTTTATCTTTTGTATTTATGAAATAAGTTGATTGTAAATATATATTTTTTATTATGAAATTAGATGTAAAAAAAATTCATATTAGTGTTTTTAGATAATGGTGCAACAGAACTAACGTAGTGATATGATAATATTTTGTGATTGAATGAATCAATTAATATAAGATGATTGATTGAAAGATTTTATACATTGTTGGTGATGTAAATATAAAAATTATATATGTAATTATTATGTACAAGTATTATAGTGCTTGAGGTGTGACCCTCGACGGGTTTGCCTTGTCCATGTTGGGTCGTGACAATACAACAGTATTTCGGACTGTTTTGTTGCGTATCTGCAGATTAATAGGAGGGGAAAATTTTTCGGGTGTAATGCGCACCCTTATGCATGAGAAGAGAGAGAGAGTGGAGAGAGAATTAGTGGGAGACAAAGGCACTAAGGGGTGGTTTGCCATCTCTTAAATAATCTATCTTTTTATCTTTTTTCTATCACATCACTTCTCTATTTTTTTGCATATTTTTTCGTAAAAAGACAAAAAGTACTTATTTAGATTATCCCCAACAATCTCTAAAAATAAAAGAAATAAATAAATAAATAAAAACTTGGTGAGACCATTTCTTTGGTTTCTCAACTTTTGATTTTTGTGATGCTGTATATTTATGTTTTTATTAGAATTTGTTATAAGTTTCACGTTGTATTTTATTAGGGAATTTAGTAAAAAATTCAAAAAGACAAAAAAGTGTATAAAATTTAATAAAATAGAGGTATATTTTATTTATTTTTTTCTTTTTTCTTTTTAAATCCCTCCAAATCCCTCAAATAACACAGCGTTATAGAGAGAAAATAAATTAAATTAACAGAAAACTAAAAAAAATAAAGAGATTGGCTTTTATTTTCTAATTCCATAAATAAAATAAAAAAAAATCACAAATTTATTGTATTAAAAAATATTGGATAATGTTAGGAATATTAAATTTTTTACCAAATAAATGACTAAATTTCTCACATGATAAGATTTACATATGAGATATTTTGATTATTTATTTGATAAAAAATTTTAAAACTATAATATTTTCCAAAAATATTAAGGGATTAGGGGGGAGAGAGTAGAGCATGCCACCAAAGAGGGAGAATTGGACTTTCTCTCTCTACGGCCCGTTTGTTTTTCTCTTTCACAATTCAGAGTGGACTGTGAATGATAAACAGTGAACATACCTCATGTTTGTTTATAGATTTTGGGAATGAATTCAGGCCCCGTTTGTTTTGGGTGAAAGAGAGAGTATTGGGATTGTTAATACCAAGGTATTAGTAATAGCCTTGTTTGTTTTGGGAGAAGGCCTTGGGACTATTAGTCCCTTGGTATTACTAATACCCTTGGAGAAGGGATTGGTAAGGAGGAGGTAGAGATGGTATTAGAAAAATAGTGAGGGGATTAGAAATTTTTTTATTTTTTTTATTTTTTATATATGAGAAAAAATTTTTAAAATATAATTTTTAATTTTTTATATTTTTTTATTTGCTTTATTATTTTATATAAAAATAATTTAACAATTCCTCACTACTAATCCCCTCACTATCAATCCCCTCACTACTAATCCCCTCACTATCAATCCCCTCATTAATAATCCCCTCACTATCAATCCCCTCTATTCTATCTCCCAAAACAAACGGGCCCTCATAAGCCAGAGGGTTTCAGATGGGACTTGCATATTGGGATTGTTAGTCTGCCCCAACACTTAGTATTGAAAATTAGTCCGTTAGTATTAGGAGAGTGATTTATTTATTTACTGTCTCCTCTTCTCTTTTTCTTTTTCTCTCTCTCTTTCTCTTCTCTTTTCGTATACATATATATATATATATATTTCATTTGGTTTTTTCATCAACCAAGCAGAAGTGTAGACAAATTGTAAATTAGATAAGTAAAATTGAAGAGTGATACTTCGATCTTCGACTAAATCCGACAAAAGAGATACAAATCAAAAACATACATAATATACATATATATATATATATATATATGAGCAGATAATATATATACCTATGATCTTCTCAGTGGAGAGATTGATTACAGGATACGTTTCTTCTTCACAGACTCTCCATTCACCATCGATGAAGAGTAGACGAGTAGGTATTGGGATTCGCCACTAAGTCTCTTCCTCTCTGTCAGCCTTACATAAGTGAACTCACATAGTGAAAGGCAACTTTTTGTTAATGCTTTGAACACTTTTGTCAAAACTGGGGGCTGGTTTTGAAGAAACCATTGGTTAGTTTCTTTAATAATAATAATAATAATAATAATAATAAATAAATAAATAAATGAATAAATAATGGGCTAATAATTGAGTCAATTGGAGAGTGATGGAAAAGATAGGAAAAGAAATAATAATAATAAACAAAGGGTAGTGTTATGGTGTGTTATACACCATATGCAACCAACACAAAAGGTATAAATGGAAGATGTAAACATAAAACAGGACAGCAAACAGAAAAACGTAACTGTAAGGTGTAAGTTGCACACTTAAGAAAAGTCCATAAACAAAATGAGTCAATTGGAGAATTGATAGACAACCATGTGGGTTCTGTCGGCACAACACCCCCAAAAAAAATAAATTATATATGTACATTTATTTTATATATATACATACACACCATATACTTCACCCATGTACACATATAACTACGTAACAATATATATCTCTTAATTTTAAAATTTTAATTGAGTTTTAATAATATGTAAAATAAAAAAAAAAAGACATAGACATTACTATCACATTAGGATTCACCTCTAATTAAAATTCTAAAATATTTTTATATATCTATATATATACATACATAATATCACACACGAGATTAGATCATTTTCCTATTTCATCCACCATGTTGAAAAATATTTTTTTGAAAACAAAGCAACAAGAGGAGAGTAGTAATTTTTTTTAAAAATAGTCCGGTAGACAATGTCCAATGTTTTATGTGTGAGGAGAGTAGAAATTCTTTTAAAAAAATACTATCAAATAGTCTAGAGACGATTGTGAATGTGGCTATGTTAAAATGTGGCTATGTTAAAAAATGTTTGTGGAAAAAAAAATATTTTTTTGGTTGACAATGTTAAACTTAAAATTTTTAAAAATATAACAAAAATGTTGTTTATTAACAAATGCAACATCATTAAAAAAAAAAAAAAAGTGGGTTTAAATGTTTTTTTTTTAAATCCACTTTTTCTGGAAAATGTTGTTCTTTTTTTTAAAAAAAATAAATTTGAACTCGAAATTTAAATTGGGTTTTGTTAAAAAAAAAAGAGATAAAAGTTACTCCCTCTGTCCCAAAATAATGGTCCCTTTTGGGGAATTCAATTTTTTTTGGTATACAATTATTGCATTTGAAAAAAAGTTAATTTTCCAAAATTATCCTTTTGATAGTACATGTTTTGGGAATATCAATGTCATTATTATACTTTTTATATTGTTTATTAATTTAAAAGAAGGGCAAAATAGGAAATTTATATTATTTTTGTACTTGATTTTTGAAGAGGGACTAAAATTTTGAGACAATGAAAAATGGAATAAGGGACTAATATTTTGGAACGGATGGAGTATTTATGTTTTACTAGTACGGAATCTTTTCAAAAGGCAAGTGAGAAAGAAAGACAAGAGAGATAATAGGGTGGTGTGATTTGTTTAAAAATTGAAAAGAGGAGTTTTTTTTTTTTTTTTTTTTTTTTTTAAATAGAACTTTGTTACCCATGTCAGTGACAAAACCCACGACGCATAAACAATAATATGTGCATTTATCCTTGGATAATTTTACAAAATTCATTTGAAAGTCGAAACCAACATGACTTGTAATTATATTTTGACCTCAAACTTTTAGCAACAAATTTGATAAATTAATTTTTAACATAATAATTTAATATTTAATTATATTTTGATCTCACCATTAATTGCACATTGCCTTTAGTCATGGTCATATACTAGTGCCTTACACATTACTTAGATTGAATTTATCATCAATTTTTTCTTTAAACATAAAAAATTATCAAAAATTAAAAAATATGAATTAAAAGTTCAAACTTTTAAAAAGTCCTTAATTATTGAAAAGTCCTCAATTTTTAAATTTTTAATTTTGAAAATTAAAGTCCTCTATTATTGAAAAGTCCTCAATTTTAAAAAATAAGTATTCAATTTTTTATTTTGAAAATTAAGAGGGTGTTTGGAATAATTTAAATAAACATATTTTGTGACTTTTTATAAAAAGATGTATAAAAAAATAGAAAATGATATGACTAAAAAAAATGCCAAATAGTCCCTAAAGTCATCAATTATTGGAAAGTCCTCAATTATTTAAGGCCTCGTTTAGAACAATTTTTTTTAATATTATTTTAATTTTTTATAAAAATTACAGGAAAAAAAAATGATAGACTACTTGTAATAAAATTTAAATTTTTTAATTAAAATATTTTAGTCCAAGACTAAGCCCAAACGCGGTAAGACTCAACGTGTTTCACGCTATTTGAATTATGATTATCTCACGCTATTTGGATTATGATTATCTCGTGAGATCATAATCATGATGTAAGCAAGATTAAAAGTTATTTTTTTCTGAGCTAGAACCCACTACACTATGGCATTGATCAAATGTAAAATAATAATAATAATAATAATAATAATAATAATAAAAATAAATCCGTAATTGTGAAAATAATTTTTAAGAGTTCAAAACTCAAATAGCTCGATTTGATTTAGTTTTTATATTAAGTTTTGAGTATAGAGTTATGTTTTGAAAGACAAGTTTTTGAAATGAGTTTTGAAAAAGAAAAATTGTTTGGTTATGAGTTTTGAAAAAAATTTGAAAATAGTTTTGAGTTTCGAGTTGTATTTTGAAATTGTTTTGAGTTTATTTTTTTAAAATATTTAAAAAATTTCTTAATTTTATTTTTTTAGGATACATATTTTTATTATAAATATTTATTTACTATTTTTAATTTGTGTGCTGTATTTTTTAAAATATTTTAAATATTTTAAATTTTAAATTTTTTATTTTAAATAATTTCATTTATTCTATTTTAAATATTTTATTTTATTTTTTAAAATATTTTAAATTTTTTTGGATCGGTCATATATATCTAACATAACAAATTATTTGGCCAATACTTACAAAAATAACAAAATACTTTTTTGTAAAAATAAAAAAATAAAAATATTTTTCTTCAAAAATAAAAATAAAAAAAATATTTTTTCAAAAAAATAAAAAATAATTTTAAATAACAAAATAAAAGAATACTTTTTTTTTTTAAAAATAGAGTTTTGAAAATAGTTTGGTTATGAATTTTAAAAAGAATTTTTGAATTGAATTTTGAAAACTTTGTTTGAGTTTGTTTGAGCATGATTCTAAAATCAAATCAAAATCTACCATACGGCTACATTTGGTTAAGTTTTAAATTTAATTTTAAAAGATAAATTTTCAAAAAGAGTCTTCAAAATTTGAAAATTTATTTAGTTATATATTTTGAAAATTATTTTATAGTTGGAGTTTTGTAGTTTTATAATTTGAGATGATTTGTAATTTTTTTTTGTAATTAAATAGATGAATATGAGAAAAAAATGATTGATTGATACGCACATTGTAAAAGGATAGGGATAAGCTCCCCTTCATACCTCATCTCTCTATACTTCTTCATACTCCTTATATGGTTTATAATTCATACATGCACTTATGATCCGAACTGTTTATTTTGTAAGTCCCATAATAAAAGTCATCAATGCATAAATTTAATTTCATTAGAAAATTATAAATACAAAAATAAATCGAATTTTGTTTTATAAAATGAATGGTAAATATAATTAAATTTAAACCATCTATTTTATAAAATAAAATATGATTTGTTCCTATGTTTATAGTTGTCCGATGAACCTAATTTTTTACATGATTGACCTTCGTTGCGGGGCTTACAAGATAGACTGTTTGGAGGGTCTGAATTAAAACAAGCAAGTATGGAGAAGGTATAGAGAAATGAGATATGAAAGAGAGCTTATCCCAAGAGAATGAGAGAAAAGGGAGAAAAATTGATTGATGGATGTGTAAGATGTGAGAGAAGAAGATAAAAGATAGAAAAAGTGATTGAAAAAAATTATAAACTAAACAAAGGCTCATTTTGATTTAGTTTTTGAAATGAGTTTTGAGTCGTATTTTGAAAGATAAGTCATTGAGAAGAGTTTTGAAAGTTAAAAATTTATTTGTTCATAAGTTTTGAAAATAGTTATGGGATGATTTGTAATTTTTTTTTTTTTTTAGTTTAATAGATGAGTGTGAGAGAAAATTTGATTGAATAATATATAGAATGTGAGAGGAGACGATAGAAAGAAAAAGCGATTGATTGATTTATTAATAATACAAAAAGAAAAAGAAAAAAAATAGAAGAGGAAAAAATTGAATTTTGAGTTGTATTTTAAATTTGTTAACCAAATAAATTTTTTTTTTCATGTTTTAAAAACTAAATTAAGGCCTCGTTTGTTAACTATATATTTTAGATAAAAAATAAAAAGTCACTATAAATTATCATATCATTCTATTTTTTTTATATATATTTTTTATTAAAAATCAAAAAATTACTAAAAACATTACCTTCAGTGGGAGACTTTTCAAATCAGAGATCTATTTTTCCAATGAAAAGATTGCTTCGGTTTCCTGACTTGTGTTAGTGGGAAGTGAATGGTAAATATTTATAATTTTCAATAATTGCAAACAAAGTAGGGACATAAAAAATTACTATACAGGTATGGAATTTGGGTGAGAGCTAAAGAAATGAGTAAGTCTGGGACCAGACTTACAGTCCTCAAATCTTTTCAGAATGATAATCTTTGGTTGTGATTAAATTTATATACCGTAAAATTTATGTATAAAATAAATTTAAATAATTAGATGACAATTTTAGATAATTTTTTAATAGTTAGGTTTGGATTTTAGTATTACTCAGGCCTCGTTTAGCAAGTGATGATTTTAGTTAAAAAGTTACTAAAAAAATCAAAAAGCCAATAGCCTATATCAAAAAGTCAAAGATTTCCTTTTCTTTCTACTTTTTGCACATCTTTTCGTAAAAAATCAAAAAGTAATCCCAAATCTACTAGTTTTTTTTTTTAATTTGTTTTTACATCATATTTTAGTCAAAAAATTAAAAAATTATTAAAAAAACATGTTTCCAAACAAGGTCTCAAAGAAAATTTTATGACACAATTTACCTTTCCAAAGTGAAACAGCAGTGTTTTGCACTCAATCACCTCCCTTTTTTTTAATGTCTATTTGAGAGTACTTGAGAAATTTGTGAGATTCATTTAATAATTTGAGAAGAACATTACATTCGAATTTCTTTGAAATCAATGTATCGTCCCCTTACTCTTTGAAATCACACTGTTACCCCTTGTCAAATGACACAATTAATTACAATGGTAAAATTATTATAATACCCTTTATTTATTTTAAATGAGAGAATAGTATAGTAGAGAAAAAAGTGAGAAGATATTTTATATCAGCGCTATCGCTATAGCAACCGAAAAGACCACCACCATTGTCAATTTTCACTGACACAACAATTTCCTCTACGGAAAATGTTTGGGTCCCCTACAAGGAGGACTCCCACGACCCTCATTGATGTATTAACTATTGATGTATTTGAATTTTTTTTTCTCTATCTCTGACAGTGACATGAATGGTCCAGATCATTTTAAAGATTGTGGGGGTTGTATTTTGTGGAGGTCTCTGTCATTGCTATTTCCTCTACCCCTACAACCACTGTTTATTATTGTTGAGATTGAACTGGTGGTGCGGGATGAACTAATCTTCCCTAGCAATTCTCTCTCCTCTCTCTCTCTAACCTCTTTTTCCTCTATAAAATTACAATATCATATTTGTTTGAATTGATTATGGATTTTGTAATAGTGGTGATGGATATGTGTAAATATGCATACCTATACATACATATGGTCCTATTTGAGAATAGACTATTTTAGTTGATTTTTTAATTTTTTACGAAAGTATGTTAAAAAAAAAAAGGAGTTATGTGATTTGATATTTTATCTTTTTGACTATTTTAGTTAAAAAAATCTTCTCAGATGAGGCCTATATATATATAAAGCTATTGTGGCTGTGGCCTTCAGTGGGAAAAGAGGAACAAAGAGAGAAAGGGGGAGAGGAAGGGTAATTTTCGCATTTCAGATCTTTTTTTTATGCCGAACACATCATTTTTTGTTTATTAATTGATAGTCTATGAACAAATGGACACAACTGTTACACATATTACTATTAAAATAAGGGAGTGTAATGATATTTCAAAAAATAAAGAGGGTATCATTGTCATTTCAAATAAATTCAGGGAGTGTCAATGTCATTTATCTTAATTTGACATGTTCATTATGAAGGAACCTTAGTGTATATCATTCGTGAAAAAAATTAAGCTGATTTCAAGAATCGTAACATTTTATTTTATTGTGATTGTCTTCAAAAAATTCATGGAATATTTTTAAAAAACATATTTGTAATCCATGAATACTATACACATAGGGTCTTATAAAATATGCTGTTCTAATCATTGAAGCATGACCTGTGATGGATCTCACGGGTCCCTTAAGTTTTCTCAAGTTTGGATTTAAACTTAAAATAAATCTAATTTTTCTTCTTTTTTTTTTTTGTTGAGAAAATTATAAACAAAATCCCAAAGTTTAACCATTGTATTCAAATATTAAAATTTTAATTTTATCAATTTAAATCTTAATTTTTTAATTTGATTTCAATTTAAACCATCAACCTATTTTTGTTATGGTTTGAATATTATATTTTATCTTATTATATTTTAGCTTATTTTGTCTTTTAGTGAGATAAATTAGTCCTAACCATCTTACCAAACGGGGCTTAAGTTTAATAACTAAAATATATATATTTTTTATTTATCATTTTTAGTTAACGATAATAAACAAATAGATTAAATTGAAAGAAAATAAAAAAAAAATAATTTAAATTGATAAAATTAAAAATTTATTTATTACAACGATCGATTTTTTTTATATAATTTTTTTTTCTTTTTTAATCACTTGACTTGTATTGCAATTTTTTTTTTGTTTTGTTTTCTAAACAATCTTAGATTGAAATATATTTTTTTAAAAAAAGAAATTTACAATAAAATTTATACATTTTAATAATAGTAAAGATTCATAGCATTAATTTTGGTGCTCTAATGAAACACTAATGACATGACAATGAGGGGGAAAAAAAAAAAAAAACAAACCAAGACCAAAACATCACATCATAGTGGGTGAGATCTACTGTCAGCTCATTAGAGCTGGTTTTAGAGCTCAAGAATTAGAGTTTCAAAGTATTTTTTTTAATAGTTAAAATATTATATATATTTATGATTCTATAACTGATTTTTATTGATATCACCATATTGTTATTTTTTTTTAAAATTCAAGAATTATAGTTTCAAAATACTTTCTTTTTTAATAGTTAAAATATTATATATATTTATGATTCTATTTTTTTTTTTATTGATATCACTCTATTGTTATTTTTTTCCCAGTGAGAAGTGATGGATAGTGCCACAAGTGCATTTATTAATTGTCTAGACAAGACATTTTGCTTTATGTAAAGAAGTGAAGTGGCAATCCACTTATCCAAACTTTTAGCAATGATGGATAGTGCCATAAGTGCATTTATTAGTTGTCTAGACAAGACATTTGTTGCTTTATGTAAAGAAGTGAAGTGGCAATCACTTATCCAAATTTTTAGCTAAACTTCAAAAATTAAAAAATTGATTTGTATCGTAAAATATTTAAATAATCATTAAAAGAAAAGAAGATGAGATTAATGGAACATAACAGAATTTAGTAGATGAGATTGTGTTAATTTAGCCTTTGTTTGGCATTTGAATTGACATTTTGAATTTTTGTCTTTTTAATTATTTTATCTTGAGGTTAAAAAGTTTGGCTTTTTAATTATTTTATCTTGAGGTTAAAAAGTCTCATTTGAGATGGATTTTTTTTGACTTTTTTGACTTTTAGAAAAGGAAAAAAATAAAATTATTATGATTTGAATGTGACATTTTATCTTATTGACTTTTTAACATATTTTGTCTTTTTGTGGCTAAAATAGCAAAAAAAAAAAAAAAAAAAAAAAAACCTTATGGCAAACATATTACCTCTCCAACTAGGGGTGAGTAGTAGATATTCTAATCCGCCCAAAACGACCAAACCAAACCGAACCTATCCGTTAAGACTTTGTGTTTTCAATTTATTCAGATATTCTGTTTGTATTTTCAATTGAACAAGAGTTTAGATATTTTGTTGTGTTTTCAATATATTTTCAATTTGAAAATCTTTTTATCAAATGCCAAGTGTTGGTATTTGGTATTTTTGTGTGGACGGATACAGATTGATTTTTCCTAATTTGTCAATCCGGCAGATGGATAACGGATTGGAGGTTTTCCGGCCGCAACCGAACCACAAACACTCCTATCTCCAACCTCAACAACTTTTCCAACCTCACCATTTTCACTTACTTCACCAACCTCCTATCTCCACCAACTTCTCCAAATTCATATGTTGTATCTATCAAAATTTTGTTTGTATAAGCAAATGTTTACTAGATATTTTGGTATGCATAAGATTGAATGAGAAGTAATATTTACTTTCTTGATTCTAAAATTTTAGTATTCTCTTTAGCTCTCATTTTGTCTATTGCTTTAATTTTATAACACATTATCAGTACAAGATTCTAGCCAGCTAAGAAGTAAAAGTTACTTAGCGGTTGAGATAAGTATAAATAAGTTCTTTGTTTTCACGTGATACTAAATATTTTATTTTGATTGTATTGAGTGCATAAATATGTCAAATCTTTCAAAATTGGAATTCTCAACTTTTGACATTTTTTGGAAAAAATTATTTATCTTGGATCCTTGATATTAAGACCCACCTTGAGACAATGAATCTTGGAGATACTATAAAGCATGAAAATGAAACATCCTTGTAGGATTGCGCAAAGGCAATGATATTCATTCATCATCATCTCCAAGAAGAATTAAAAAATGAGTACCTCATGGTAAAAGATCCACTTATTTTGTGGAACAATTTGAAGGAGAGATACGAGCACCAAAAGATCGTAATCCTCTTAAGAGCTCGTTATGATTGGTTGCACCTGAGGCTGCAAGATTATAAATTAGTTTGTGAGTACAACTTTGCTTTATTTAAAATTATCTCTTGATTAAAATTATATAGAGAAAAAATTAATGAAGAAGATATGCTTGAAAATATATTCTCCACATTTCACGCTAATAATGTGCTTTTGAAATAGCAATATGCGGAGCGCCAATTTGCAAAGTACTTTGAAGTGATTTCATATCTTGTGGTTGAACAAACTAATCAATTGTTATTGAAAAACCATTTACGATTTTGCTCCATTCCCGTATGTGAATGAGGTTGTAGGTCATGGTTATGGACGAGGGAGAGGTCATGGGTTTAGATGTGGCTGAGGTAGAAATAATTATCAAATCCGTGGAGGACATGTTTAGAAAAATACCATGCCATTCCACCATAAGTGGAATAATCCTGAGATATCACAAGAAAAAGGAAAAAGTTTATAGAATAAACCTACAAAGATATATGAAACTGCTTGTCACAGATATGGTATGAAAGAACATTGGTCATGTACCTATCATCCGCCCAAATATTTGGTGGATTTTTATCAAGCATCAATTAAAAAAAAAAAAGAAAAAAAGAAGGAAAATGAATTGAAATGAATTTCACAGATCCTTATGCACCAATAGATATTACTCATCTTGATGCTTCGGATTTCTTTGAAGATTCTGAAGGAAAAATTGATCATTTAATTAGTGATGGAAATGTTCACATTAATTAACCTGATTCTCTAAATATTATATTATGTTTTGTATTGTCCTACTTTGATTATGATTTTTAAGTTTTATTTTTTGATTTGGGAGTTTGTAATTTCCTACTTTGAAATTTGAGATTAATGAATTTCAGTTTTTGTTTTATATATAGGCATGGCTTTCATTAATACATTGACTAATTCAAAAAGGGGGATTTGGTCATAGCCCCCTCACTATCTAATTTCTCTTTTAAAAGGACAAGAATTATATAAGTATTTTCAAAACCTCCTGATATATTAAAACTTGTTTCTTTTACTATATTACCCTCATATCTATCAGCTCTCTTATTAAGACATTTTCACTATGTATTTCAGAGTAAAATTTTACTCTGTATGAAAGTAAAATTTTACACTCTGAAACTAAAGTAAAATTTTACTCTGTATGAAAATAAAATTTTACTCTGTATGAAAGTAAAATTTTACACTCTGAAACTAAAGTAAAATTTTACTCTGTATGAAAGTAAAATTTTATTCTGTATAAAAGTAAAATTTTACTCTGAATGAGAGTAAAATTTTACACTCTGAAATTAAAAGTAAAATTTTACTCTGTATAAAAGTAAAATTTTACTCTGAAAAATAAGTAAACTGTGAGAATCTGAAACTAAAAGTAAAATTTTACTCTAGTTCTGTCAAATGAAAAAAACAGAGCAATAGAACCAGAATAAAATTTTACTCTGGTTCTATCAAATGAAATTTGATGTTTACTCTGAAAAATCGATGGAACTTGGAACTTTGAACTTTGAGCTTTGAATCAGGCCTATAATCCTTGAATCAATCGATGTTTACTCTGAAAAACATTGAATCATGCCTATAATCCTTGAATCAGGCTTATAATTTGAAAATTTTAGAGAAATCTCAACTTTTCATACCCCGGTTCTTCAGATTTTTCAGATTTTTCAGATTTTTGAAACTTTGAGCTTTCAAAAATCTTGAGATTTTTCGTACACACAGATTTTTCAGATTTTACTTTAAATCTTTGAGCTTTTGAGTTCGAATCAAATGATCGCCGAGACCGATCCATGCAATCATTCAAATCTCTGATCTTAAAGACTCAAAACACACACATATATAGATATATATATATATATATAGATTACAGATCGGAATATGTAGATATATATATATTCGAATTCAAATTTCAAAACACATATATATTCGAATTCAAATATCAAAACACACAAACACACACATATATATAGATATACATATATATATATATATGTATCAGCGCGATTTGCAAGTTCTCCATAGCTCCGGCCATGGAGGAAGCTAGGGTTAGAAGAGAGAGACGAGATAGAAGATGAACAGTTGAAGGAGAGTTGAAGGAGGAGAGTTGAGAAGATGCGGAGAGAGATCGTCGGAGCTTAGGAATGACACAGCTCCGGCTATGGAGGAAGCTAGGGTTAGAAGTGAGAGACGAGAGAGAAGATAAATTTTGTATCTGGATTGTGTATATGTGAGGGTATAATAGTCTGATAAAATATTTAAATAATAAATTTTGTCCTTTATGCAAGACTTTATAATTATGAGGGGGTTTAGAAAGTATAATTTTTTTTTAGTCCTTCTAACAATGAAAGGAAAGTAAAGGGGGTTTATAGCCAAATTTCCCATTCAAAAATGACTGGTGATGATATCTGTTTAGTAGATAATGCATCCACACACACAATCTTACGTGATGCAAAATATTTTATACAATTAATCATGAAAAAAAGCTAATGTGAATATAATTTCAGGTTCTGCAAACTTGATTGAGGGCTCTGGAAGAGCTAATATTATGTTGCCAAGTGGAATAAAAATTTGTATTGATGGAGCTTTATTTTCTACCAGATCCAGAAGAAATCTTTCAAGTTTTAAAGATATACGCTGTAATGGTTATCATATTGAAATTATAAATAAAAGTTACAATGAGTATTTATTGATTGCTTCAACTAATTCTAGCCAGAAACTAGCATTAGAAAAACTTCCTATTTTTTCATTTGGATTATATTATACAACGATAAAAATGATTGAATCACATATTGTAATGCACCAGAAATGCTTTGACCCAAAAATATTTATGCTATGGCATACGGGTGAGCAGCGGATATATCGATCCACCCAAACCAACTAAACCGAACCGATCTGCTGCATTTTGGACGGATGCGTGATGACGAGCAGACAATTGCGGATTGATTTTTTTCCAATCCTCCAAGTTTTGGACAGATAGCGAATTTGAGGTTCATTTGGCTGCAACCAAACCATCAAACTACGAGCACCCTTAGTAATTTGTAAGATTTTATGTTTTCAATTTGTTTAGATATTCTGTTTGTGTTTTCAATTGAAAAATAGTTTAAATATTCTATTGAAAAAGAGTTTTCAATTTGAATATATTTTTTGAATTGAAAAAAATAAATGTATTATTTATCTATATTTTCTGGTTTTTAAATCTAACTCTAAAAATAATATATAAAAAAGATGATATATGCTGGTTGGTTTTTTATTTTCAAAAACAGATATAGATATAACAATATAGAGGCATACTATCTCTACTGCTGCTCTATTCATGGTTTTGGTGATTTGAATTATTTTTATATTTTAAGAATCATATATTGTAAAGTGATTGTAATATTCTAAAGTTTCAAACTTTCTTTCTTTGAATGAGGCATGCAGTGATTGTAATACTTTTTTAATTTAATGACTATAATACTTTTTTTTTTTTGTTAAGAAAGTGCACAGGTTGAATTATGTTGAAAATTTATAAAATTTTAAACCGCCAAACCGATCCGCATCCATCCGTCAATTCGCCCAATCCACATCCGTCGGATTGGCGGATGGATGCGGATTGATTTTCTCCAATCCGCCAATCTGGCGGACGGATGGCGGATTGGAGGTTCCGTGGTTGCAACCGACCCGCGCTCGACTCAAGCATCTAGAATCTATAATGATGCATCGAATAATTAAAAATTCACAAGGACATCCATTAAAGAACTAAAAGATTCTTTTACTCCCTCCGTCCCAAAATATTAGTCCCTTATTCTATTTTTCATTGTCCCAAAATATTAGTCCCTCTTCAAAAATCAAGTACAAAAATAATATAAATTTCCTATTTTACCCTTCTTTTAAATTAATAAACAACATAAAAAGTACAATTATGCATTGATATTCCCAAAAAATGTACTATCAAAAGGATTATTTTGGAAAATCAACTTTTTTCAAATGCAATAATTGTACTACCAAAAAAAGTTAGATTCCCCAAAAGGGACCATTATTTTGAGACGGAGGGAGTACCAATTGATTATCCAAGATTTTGGCTGTTCACAGGGGAAACTAATTACCAGTCCATCACACACAAAAATAATTGTTGAATCTCCATCATTTTTGCAAAGAATTCAAGGGGATATATGTGGACCCATACACCTTTTTTGTGGACCATTTCGTTATTTTGTGGTTTTAATAGATGCGTCAACTAGATGGTCACATATTTGTTTACTTTCTATACATAATATTGCATTTGCTAGACTTCTTGCTCAAATATTTAAATTGTGAGCTCATTTTCCAAACCATCCTATCATGACAATTCGTGTGCATAATGCTAGTGAATTTACATCTCGAGCATTTGATAATTATTACATGTCCATTGACATTGGTATTGAACACCCTATTGCACACTCATATCTAAAATGGTTTAGTTGAATCATTCATTAAGAGACTTTAGTTGATTGCTCGGCCTTTGCTTATGAAAAGTAAATTACCTATTTTAGCATGGAGTCATGTTGTATTGCATGCAACTTCTTTGATTCGTGTCAGACCAATTGCATATCATGAGTATTCTCCATTGCAGCTTGTATTTGGTCAACCACCAAATGTTATTCATCTTAGAGTTTAGTTACGCTATTTATGTTCCTATTACACCTCCACAGCGCACTAAGATGGCCCATAATGTAGACTTGAAATTTATATTGGTTTTGATTCTCCATTAATCATTAGATATCTAAAACCTTTGACTGGTGATGTGTTTAAGGCGCGATTTGAAGATTGTTATTTCGATGAAACAATTTTCCCATCATTAGAGAGAGACAAGTCACAGCTTGAAGCTCAATGAGAAATCACTTGAAATACTTCGACGTTATCTCATGTTGATCCTCATACTAATCAATGTGAATTCGAAGTTCAAAGGATCATTCATTTGCAAAGTATTGCAAATCAGTTACTAGATGCATTCACTGACATAAAGAATGTGGGAAAATCTTACATACTAGCTGCTAATACCCCAACAAGAATTGATGTCCCTATCAGACAATCAGTAGGCATAGCAGCAAGCGAGTTTAAGGCATGCTAGAAGTGTGGAAGACTTGTCGGTGCAAAAGACAAAATTCATTGAAAAAGAAAAGCTCAATAACAAAAAGTTGGTACTTTAGAAGAGACCATGACTGGATCTCTGGAAGAGATCATACCCATAAATGAAAGCACTCATGAAGAGGCTAGAATCACAAAATAGGCTATCGTAAGTCTATCCAAATCTCCTACTTATAAATCTCCAGAAGAGGAATCTCTTGAAGAGTTATTCTCTGAAGTGGAAAAGGTACCTGAAAATAATGAGATCTCAATACATTATATGAGTACAGGAGAAGTTTGGGATAGAAATCAAATTGTTGTCGACAACATATTTTCGTTTAAAGTTGCTCTTGACATTATCATAAGTAATGTTGAAAATATTATCAACAGTGATGATGACAATGAATCACGAACTATTGAAAAATGTTGATGGGGAAATGATTGGCCAATGTGGAAAAAAGCAATACAAGAAGAGTCAAACTCATTTGCAAAACATGAAGTATTTGGACCTGTAGTCCAGACCCCTGAAGGGATACAATCTCTGGGATATAAATGGGTATTTGTTCGAAAACACAATGAGCAAAATGAAATTGTAAGACATAACGCACGACTTGTTGGGCAAGGAGGTTTCTCGCAGTAACCTGGTATTGACTATGAGGAAACATATTCACCTGTAATGGATGTAATTACATTCAGATTTTTGATTAGCTTGGTAATTATAGAAAATTTAGATATGCGCCTAATGGATGTTGTTACGGCATATTCATATGGATCACTTGATACTGATATATATATACATACATATATATATATATATATAAAAGTTCCTAAAGGATTTAAAATGCCAGAAGCATCTAATCCAAAACCCATAAGTGTTTATTCAATCAAGCTACAAAGATCTATACACGGGTTGAAATAATTTGGACGCATGTGGTACAATCGCCTCAGTGTATATCTGTTGAAAGAGGGATATGTGAATGATCCAATTTGTCCATGCATTGTTATTAAGAAATCAGAATCCAGATTTGCAATTGTCATGATATTGTAGCTTGTTTTTCGTGCTCCTTTCGAATACGATTAGCCTTACAGTTCGGACTCCCGTGGTTCTGAATTTGATTTCACAAGTGCAATGTGAAATAGATAAACACTAATGAGTCCAAATCTGACAAATCCTTTAGAAAATTGATTTTGAATCAAAATGCCAAAAATGGACTGCATTACCAAATATAGAGTCGCCACCTAAATATTTTTGGAAAATTTAGGAAACTCGAGACTCGTGCCAAAGGCCATTTATCCGTCATCACCAAAGTGTCTCGACTCAGGAACTTAGGTACAAGAAGGGAAGGTCATGAATTGAGCAGCCCACTCGCCCGATCAAAGATTGGCCTCTACTAATCATGATGTGAATCTTATGTACAATATATGCTCTTTTTCCGATTATTAGGTTAATCGTACTATGTGTTACACACAAGTATAGACTAATTTGCTCAATTTGGAACGTTTTGATTTCATGTTTGTTTGAGAATTGTTTTGAACATGTGTCACTTTGAAAAAGTGAGCTCATATGTACATGGATCAAATCATCCCAATTTGAGCAACTAGCCTTCATCCACGGGCATTCAAACAAGTATATCACTTAAGCACTTAGCCTCATCGTAATCATGTTTGTCATGACAACAATCGCATGCATGCAATATGCTAAAGCAATAAATGCTCACCTAGTACTCCAAGGCAAGCCAAAAGAAATAAAATAATTAGAAAAATGCATGCTCTAATATGCAAGTGCCTAATGCCATACATGCGAGAATACAATTGTTCGATTTTAACATGTCATGTGAATCAATTTGATAGCATGCGGTAGCGCACGTATTCAAGAAAGTAATAAATGACTATGCTATTAGAATGATGAACGAACCTTATGCATGCAAGACAAATAGATGCAAATCATGAAAAATGTTAAATGAAGTATGATGTAATACATTATCCATCATAAGCGGGTAAATAAAAGGGAGAAAGAACAGGGGTTGGAAGACACACACGAATTATTATATATTTGCCCTTGCATAGGAGGGTCCGAATAAATGCCCTAGCTAATTAATGAATTAACTAACTATTACAATACCAAAATAAATAAATTAACTATACTAGCTAGTTTTTACAAATTGAAACGAACTAATTAATTACAACATAAAATTTAATTAGCTATTTTAATTAACTAACAAAGCTAAGTAATTAATTATTTGCAAGTCAACCACTAAACATAATTGAACGGGCACTGAGAAGTGAGGGATGACTCATGCATGAGTGCAAATTTTCCACCCGAAAATGTCCTTTGTTTGGCTACCAAAATGATGTTGTTTTGCAGTCAGAAAATTGCACTGCTTTTTTATTTTTATTTTTTTTTATACCTTAGCCTCTACTTTGTTCTACAGGAAAAAAGGACACTGCCTGGATGAAAAAGGTGGCTGACCGGCCGTACTATAAAGGTGGCCGGCTGCCCACTAATGTTTGGTACTGCCTTGTTGCAATAGACATGAAATAGAGCACAAACAGAGTATTTTTAGGGGATGTTTGTCCACCCTGCCTCTCCTTATCATCAAACCATCAATCAACAAAAATTCACTGCGTGATGAGTTATGGATCAAGGGACAAAAACTTAATAAATAAAGCTAAAAAAGACCAACAAAAACCTCTCCCCATCATGATCGATCAAGGGAGGTGGTTGACCTTGAATCTTCGATCATTGCCATCACTAACAAGTATGACATGACTCAAGACTCAATGAGTTTAATTAACGTTCGATTGAACCCAAGTTGATTTTATTACCTTGTTCCATTTTAGCCCCAATTTTATTACTTCATTTTATTACCTTTCCATTCATTAGTCATTTTAGTCCGAAAGTGAAAGTTAAGTCCACTAATGGAGAGGAGTGTCAAACAAGAAGTTGTTTAGGCATGAAAGAGAGGTCATGCCTTTGGTAATGAACCTTCGAAGAGATTAAACCATTAAGCATGGGGTGACCTCTCTCTCAAGCTTAAATAACACTTGGTTGAAACAACTCTCAAAAGAGATAAAAAGCCAAGAAAGGAGGGAGATTCTAGAGATGATTAGAGGTGAACACAAGTATGGAAAGCTTGAAATAAATGCTATTAACTCAAATAGGTTGGTGGCTAAGGCCTAAACCTCCAAACTTATGAGGACCATTACTCTACTAGCATGCTATACAAAGTATAAATGAAATGAATGACCTAAAACAGTCCTAAATAGTGCTGGAATTCACATGGAAAGTCTTGAAAAAGCAAACTACCATATTGAGGATATTAAGCTAGTAAACAAGCACAAGGAAGGAAAGCTAACCCCTCCATTTTTGGGACTTCAAAATCACATTTTTTAAACTCTGAAAACCTCTGAAATTCAGTGGTAAAAAGCTAAACAAAGTTGATGAAAAGATGGGAAACATAAGGGTAAAAGATTGGAACACAAGGTACAAAGAAGGGTGGTCAACCCCTCTGTGTTGGATAGCCTTTCACCGCAAGTTTTAGCCCATAAACACAATTGAAAAATGGTCTAAAAACAGCAAGTAAAGATGGTAAATAAATAAGGGAAAGAAGTTAGGAGTTATACCTCTTGAAGAGAAGTAACTCTTTGAGTTATAAACCAACAATTTCACACCCTCAAATGCTAGTATTCAAGCTCAATAACCTCAGCCAAGAACCCTCAAGAATGTTAGTTTAAGGATCCTAGGTAAGGTATGTATAGATGTATATAGGTTGCAAGAAAAAGAGAGATATATTTTCCAAGAATTTGGTTTCACCAAAATTTTCTAACCTAATTTTATGAGAGGGGATCATGTATATATAGAAAAACATGTTAGGCTCTTGAAAATATCAGTATACAAACAACTGGTGTAGTGCATGCACCTGTGGAGACAGCTAGCACAGTTGGCAAAAAGATCTGGTTTTCAAAACACAAGTGGTCGGGCGACCACTACTTGGACGGCCGTACACTTAGAAGTGGCCGGCCGGCCACCAGTGGGCTGTCACAAGTGGGTCTGCAGCCCGCTGGTGGTTAGGCTTGAAAAGCTGTGTTTTTGGTCCAAAAATGATGCAAGGCTTGTAGGCTTCTGAGCCTCAAAATAGAGGCTTCCTACTGAGGAAATCGAGTGTTTGACAAACGTATAAATTCATCATTGGGTGATCAATTGGTGGCGCCCAAGTCTTAAGGGCGGTCAAAAATGCGGTGTCTACAGTTGCCCCTCTTTGACAGAACTCGAGATGCAATGACGTGAGTAAATGTCAAAGCCCAGAGACGACCCACTTTGACAAGGCCGTAAGACTTGGGTGAGCAATCAAGACATAAAGGTAAATTGGTTGAACTCAAAAGTTGCCTACGTATCCCTTTGCAAGGAATCAAACTAGCATAGTTCAGGGGCAAAATGCAACATGATACAAATATGATGCAATGCAACAGCTAAGAATACAAACGGGCATACGACTCAAAAAATGAGAAATTGAAATCAAGGCAACCCAACAATTGAAATGAAATCAATAAGCAATAAAACTATGCTGCCGCGTATCAGAAATGAGCGAAACCACGCTTCCGCATGGAAAGGTGATGGGTCGTTTCACACACCAAATATTAAACACTAAACTAAACCAAATTTCTTAGAATAATGGTAAGTCTAGGTATCGATCAACAGGGACAATTGTGAAATTAAACTAATTTAAATACTAAATTCCTAAATTAATGTTGATGAAAAAGATGGTTGTTCATAATTTAATATTAATTAAATTTAAAAAAGCAATTAAACTAGCAATTAAAATTGAAATTAGAATTACTAATTGTGGAAAAACCTAGGGTAATGAATATACTTTGCAACTACAAGTTCGAAACATTTATCAAGAAAATTAACACATTCAATGTATAGGCACAAACCATCTCAAGTAGCACGAGTTGTTCGCTCTAAACTAGGGTAGCAACATGACTCATTCATCGTAGTATGGCTCGTCTCATACCTTGAACATGAAAGAATAGAAAACCATTGTATGGAAAACATTCAACAATCACATAAAGCAGAATACTTGAAGAGATAATGAAAAATATAAATTTGAAACTTCTTAAACACCATACAATTTGTTCAAACCTTTACATAATCAAAAAGCAAAGAGAAAACCTAATTACATAGCTAGGGTTTCATCAAAACCCTAGAAAGAGGAGCCTAGCCACTCATGGAGAAGTGGGAAAAGGTAGATGGAGAAGAAACCACCATGGGAGACATGCTTCAAGCTTCAGGTACTTTTGTTTCAAACCCTAGCCTCTCTTTCCTTGGAAAAATATCAAAACCCTAATCCAACCTCCCTTTCTTCTTTTTATACCTCAGCTGTCTTTCAAACAAGTTCAAAACGGCAACAATTTCTGAGGTGCTGCTGCACGTGCGGGAAAGTTAACGCATGTGCGGGAAGCACTTTTCTCTACAAGTCCTGCATTTTTGCTCATTTTATGCTCCTGCTATGTACAACCTGATTGGCATTAAACAGACATAAAATATATAGTTTGACAAGCAAGTAAAGTTTAGAGATCTTAATTAACGGCCTCAGTGTTGCACAATTCGGCTTTAATCATATCCCCCAACTTAGAACTTGCTAGTCCTCAAGCAAGGAATAAAGAAGGAAAGAATAAAATTAAACAAAATATAGTTATCTCCTCTTTTGTGAGAAGAACGGTTGCGTTTAGCATATGTAACAAGCCTTTAAACCACAAAGTTACCCCAAATGGACGAGTAAAGTCTCGTGAGGGTTTCTAGAAATGATGCCCACAAACATTAACATATTCACATCTATCCAGCAACAATCAATCACACTACACCACTCAAGAATTAACTTATGTGCCACTACAGTGCAATATTAAGACATGATGAATCATTAAAGGTATAGTAGACAAGTATGAAGGAATCTATTGAGTAGAGACTGCAATTCAGTATTACACAAATCAAGTTCTATGTACTTGTGAATGCTAGTAGAACACATCATCAGTAACCTCGGTGTAACATGCAATTTCCATAACTAGTTAACTGACCAGTATAATAGTCCAGTGTAACTCATAATAACCCCCAACATATACAGACAAGATTAAACTTTTGTAACTAGGATTCTCAAAATGTTTTTTTTTTTTTTTTTTTTTTCGAAAGACTGTGCAATGTCCTAATCCATTAAGCTTTCTAATCAACCCATGTAGCAAGCATTGTGCCAATGACTCCCAAACTAGACGGTTTTAGGGCGCTAGGTGTGAAGACACCCCTACGAGCTTAATTACTCGAGCTGAAAAGGTTATGAATCCGAACAAGTCATTTTCCTTGTTTTTCCTTAATTGTGCAATGTTTAGGTCCCTTAAGCCTTCTAATTAACCCATGTAGCAAGTATTGGGCCAATGACTCGAGTTAATAACTCGAGTTAAAGAGGCTACGAACCCAAACAAGTCAAGTGTTTTTTTTTTTTTTTTGAATTTATTTTGAGAATCAAGGCTAGTCATTTATTTTTTTCTACAACACTAGCAATTATCAATGATATACACCGGGGATTATAATAAAAAGGTCACCATTATGATAGTGTGTTCATGTGAGTCAGGGCATACTCATGATAAGTGTACTTATACCACAACCACAAACAACTATCCTAGTGCAAACATCACATGCGAGTGTTTACCCAATAAACCTTTTCATACAAGTCTACTATGCTCACCAATTAACATATGCAAATATCATCACCCTACTAGCAACAAGTCAACATCAAGTGAAGTAATGTACTCAAGTGAAACATGTATAAGCATGAATTATGAGCCAAATATAAATGCACAAAAGAAAATACCCTCACCCCCCAACTTGAATATGACATTGCCCTCCATGGAAGCAAATGCTAAGTAAATAGGCAAGACAGAATATTACCAGAGATTGTATGTGCACATCCAGGTAGACAAATTGTAACACACACACACACACACCTTTTTCTTTTTTTTAGAAAGAGAAACAACTAAAAGGAAAATACAGAAATAAAAGAAACAATGAAAAAGATAGTCTAGTACTATTGAGAATCCGATGGTGGCGGTGGAGGAAAATGTTAGGCAAACAAGGCGTTCATTAATGACTGTGTTTCGAATGCTGTGTCTTGAACCTGAGCGCCGAGCTAGTCAAAACACTGCTGGTTGGACTCTTGATATGTATAAAAGTCAGTTTGCAGTGATGTAACTGACTACTGAATGTTGAGTTGGTAAGCGTTGAGTTGGTCGAAAGCTACCTAAGAATAGTCACGATGCGCCTAAAAATTCGTACGCAACCCCATGAGAATCTAGTGGTGGTCGTGAAGAGTACTGTGGACCTAATCCACAGAGTGCTGAAGCTGTAAGTACTCCTCCTAAGTCATGTATAGTGGGTCCCCTTGGGGAGGCACAGGGGAGGCAGGAGGAGGTGGTTGGTCATGGACGGGGTTATGGGCCTCATCAACCGGGGCACCAACTTGTTGCTGGATAGGGGATAAGCTATGCTGCCATTCTCGTTACCTGAAAGTTGGATAAACAGTGTCAATCTCCTCAGTCGGAACAATAGGGAGGCTGTTCAGCTCAAAGACAATTGTGAGAAAGTTGGCACATGGCAGGGACCAAGTCAGGCTTTACATTGGTTGAGGCTGAACGGCCTCTTATCGAAATTTGTGCATATGCATCTAGATCACGTGCGCAAGCGAGACTTGATAACCATGTTGGTAAGCATGTAGGACCCGGACAAACTCCATGCGGCGCTCTGCTTTATGCCCAAGTGGAAGGGCATTCTTATATATCACTGAGTCAATGAATAACAAATGGCCAGGCAGCTTACGCCGGTGCAAGCACGTGTAACTTGCATTATCATGGGCCCCCGGGAAGTACTATTGGATGAGACTGCGTATGGGTTGTCGACCCTCAACTTCCGAGAAGGGCTGGTGGTCCGCCTTGGAAAAGAACCCTAACACTTGGGCAATCATGGATTCTGTGATGCTGACGATGTAGCCATCAATAGTGGACAAAAGTCCTACCTCAGTGAGCGACTCATACATGTTCTGGTAGAAGAGCCGTACTAAACGAGGATAAGTGGGCGCCGAAACCATGCAAAGGCCCAACTATTGCCGGAGGTGGAGCTACTCAACGGCCCAAGAAGTGTGTGGGTCATGCTGCAAATAGGTAATGTTGAACTGTGTGAGCTTGTGAAGCAGGCATGAAGCCCACTCCGGTCGTGGCAACTCAACTGGTGGTGGCGGCGAGGATAGTGGTGATGGTGGCGGTGGGGACACCGAGGAGGATGAACCTCTGGCCTTTTTGGAGGCCCAGGTGGATATTTGTCGACTCATGTCCTGTATACACCAACAATAGACACATATACTTGTGGAACCAGCATGAGAATAAAATAAGATATTAAAGCACAAGTCTGCTCACTGATGTACCACATGCAATTCTCATCATTTTTCTTCTTTTTGTTCTTGTTCTTGCTCTTTTTTTTTTTCCAAAAACATAATAAAAGAAATAAAATAAATAACATACATCATAAAAAAAAATGAATAAATAAACTAAAATAAAATACGAATAAAAATAAAAGAAACAACAACTAAATTAGTATACTACAACTAGTTATAGGCATCGACATTAAACTAACTACTAAACAACAATTTTATTTAACTAATGACTAAATAATTAAAACTAACAGAACTAAACTATTTGAATGAACTAAACTATGGTAAGCAAGCAAAATAATACATATATATATATATATATAAATAAATAAAAGACACAATTTAGTAAATAATAAAGAATTAAATAGGCTAAACAATTTTTTTTTGAAATCTTTGCACGTGCACCGATAGGGGCCGCACGTGCGTCGATGGGGGCCACATGTGTGGTAGTGCACCACCTAGAAACGTTTTCCACACTTTTTTTTTTAAATTTTTTTTATTTTATTTTGGATGAATCTTTACAAGTTAATCTATCCCTACACCTAACTATAAGTGAAGATTGAAAGAAGAAATATACAAACCTAAACTAAAAAGAAGGATTTACCTTAAAATAGTGAAGAAAGAGAGAGAAAAGCAGAGATTCGCCCGAAACAATGGTGGTCGCCGGAGATTCGATAGATGGAGAGAAAAGGGCCACTGGCAGTGAGGTGATATTGAGGAAGAATGAGGGAAGGTTGAGAGTTGAAGGGTTAGTGATGGTGGGGTTTGTGGGTTTGTGGGGTTAAGAGAGAGAGAGTGGAAGAGAGAGAACAAGATGATGAGAGGTAGAGAGAGACAAAATCTGTAAGAGTGATTGAAGTGGGTCTAGGGTTGTATAATTTTTTTTTGAAAAACAAAAATAAAATAAATAAAATACAAAAAAAAATTGTAACAAAGAAATCTGAATTTTTTTTTTCCGACGTCCTGCACGTGCTGGAGTCCAAGCCACACCCAGAAAGTTTCCCGCACATGCGGCGTGCAAGCCACACCTCGCGCACTTGCTTTTAAAGCAGTGGCCAACCTTGGATTTTGGATTTTAGCCGCACGTGCAGGATTTTTTTTTTTTTTTAAAGCCCAAGTACATAAATAAATAAAAACAATTCAAGCCATTTCTACCTTCATTTTACATCCAAAATAAATATAGCATTTCAAAAAAAAAAAAGAAGATAAATAAATAAATGTTCAACAAAGGTATAATCTTCACGTGAAAACCACAGGTACTACTTTTCTCCCTAACAATGCTTGTAACTTTCCCTATTCTCCAATAGGGTGATAGACTAGGTTGATTCGGTATCCAGGATCGAGGCGCATAAAGCTAACTCGACCTATGGGATTGTCATACAGAGTTCAAGCCGGGGTGGTTTTGAAGCAATCTCTACACCCATGGATATTTAAACCAGACTCTAGTCTCAGAAATTCCAAACCTTTGCGTTCTAGGCTTTGCCATTCGAACTCTAGTTTCCACCGTCTAAGTTGGTCTTCTAGGAACTCACTACAAACACAGTTAGGTGGCTATACCAGACCGTCAGATGTCGTTCAGGCATGGCTAACACCAGAGGAATTACACCTTTAGAGGATTTAAAATCTCCTAGGCGTCAAATAAAGCATAACAAGAATAAAGAAAAATATAATAGAATAGAAAGGAAAGAAAAGAGAACCAGACATCAATCTCTCAATCAAAGTAAAACGGGTCCATTAAAGCAATGGACTCAATCATATCCCCATTCCCAATCCCCTCTATATACGGCTTCAGCCTTTGGCCATTTACTTTAAAAGTGTGGCCATTCCTTGGATCTTGCACCTCAACAACGCCATGAATAAATGCCTCTACAACCACAAAGGGACCATCCCATCTTGATCTAAGCTTACCCAAAAAGAGTCTCAATTTGGAGTTAAAAGCCATACTTTTTGGCCGCGTTCAAAGGATTTTCTATTAATGTGCTTATCATGGAATTCCTTGGTCCGAGCTTTAAAATTTTCGAACTCTCATATGCATCATTTCGAATTTCCTCCAACTCATTGAGTTCCAATTTCCGGTTGAGCCCTGCTGCGGCCATATTGAAGTTAAACTTCTTTATGGTCCACAATGCTCGGTGCTCAAGTTCAACCGGGAGGTGGCAAGATTTTCCAAACACCACTCTATATGGTGACATCCCAATGGGTGTCTTATAAGTAGTGCGATAAGCCCATAATGCATCAATCAAACGTTTTGACCAATCTTTCCTATCTGGCCTCATCGTTTTCTCTATTATATGCTTCACCTCCCTATTAGAGACTTCCACTTGGCCACTAGTTTGAGGGTGGTATGGAGTGCCAACTTTATGAGTGATAGAGTATTTCTTAATTACGGACTCAAAGAACCGGTTACAAAAATGCATACGCTGATCACTTATTATGGCTCTAGGAAACCCAAAACGACTAAAGATATTTTTATGCAAGAATTTGATTACTACTTTATGATCGTTTGTTCTGGTAGCTATCGCCTCCACCCACTTAGAAACATAATCCATTGCCAAAAGAATATACTCAAACTTGAACGATGACGGGAAAGGGCCCATAAAATCAATCCCCCAAACATGAAAGATCTCTACCATAGGAATAAGGGACATTCACATCATATCACGATGAGATATCAAACCTATTTGCTGATAGCGCAAACAAGTTCTAAAAAATTGACGGGCATCTTTAAAAATGGTGGGCTAGTAAAACCCGATTTGTAAAACCTTGGCGGCCGTTTTATGCCCACTAAAATGACCGCCACATGCAGAAGAATGACAAAATGTAAGAATGCTATGTACCTCACTCTCTGGCACACACCTTCGGATCACTTGGTCGGAGCAATATTTAAACAACTCCGAATCCTCCCAAAAATAATACTTGACTTGCGAAAAGAATTGGTCTTTGTCTTGCTTAGACCAATTTTGAGGAATTTTCCTAATGGCCAAGTAATTCACAATATGTGCAAACCATGAGGGGCTCGCTCGTGACACCACAAGAAGTTGCTCGTCGGGGAACGAATCATGTAAAATTAAAGGGTCACTAGTATACTCAACAAGGACTCGGGAGAGGTGATTCGCCACCACATTCTTAGATCTTTTCTTATCTCGGATCTCTAGGTCAAATTCCAAAAGCAACAAAATCCATCTAATTAACCTAGGTTTGGTCTCTTTCTTTGATAGTAAATATCGCAAAGCAACATGATCAGTGAAGACTATGACCTTGGAACCTAGGAGATAGGACCAGAATTTATCTAAGGCAAATACCATAGCTAGCAACTCTTTCGCGGTGGTAGTGTAATTCAATTGTGCGTTCGAGAGAGTGCGACTAGCGTATAGCATATGGTGCCCTACTGACCCTTTGGCCCAACATAGCCCCGACAATGTAATCTGAGGCATCACACATGATTTCAGAGGGAAGCAACCAATCGGGTGATTTCATGATTGGGGCGGTAGTAAGGGCCACTCTCAGTGTTTCAAAGGCTTTCAAACATGTCTCATCAAAGATAAAAGATGCGTCCTTAGCAATTAAACTACACAAAGGATGAGATATTTTACTAAAGTCTTTGATGAACCTACGATAAAAACCTGCATGCCCTAAGAAATATCGGACTTGACGCACAAAAATGGGAGGAGAAAGGCCTGCAATGAGGTCGACTTTAGCTTTGTCTACCTCTATACCTTGAGGGGACACAATGTATCCCAACACTATACCCTCATGAACCATAAAATGGGTCTTCTCCCAACTCAAAATTAGGTTTGCCTCAGTACATCTTTCCAACACTCTAGTCAAATTCCTAAGGCATTCCTCAAAAGACGGTCCAAACACTGAAAAATCATACATAAAAGCCTCGAGAAATTTCTCCACCATATCGGAGAAAATGGCCATCATACACGATTAAAAAGTTGCCGGTGCATTACATAGCCCAAAGGGCATGCCCTTGTACGCAAAAGTGCCAAAAGGGCAAGTGAACGAGGTCTTTTCCTGGTCAGCGGGGTACACCGAGACTTGATTATACCCCGGGTAGCCATCAAGAAAACAATAAAAACCCTGCCCCGCTAACCTCTCAAGAATTTGATCAATAAATGGCAGAGGATAATGGTCCTTCCTAGTCATGGAATTCAATCTCCTATAATCAATACACACTCGCCACCCAGTAGTGGTTCGTGCGGGGACTAACTTTCCTTGCTCGTTCTCGACAACAGTGATGCCCGATTTCTTGGGCACCACTTTTGTGGGACTCACCCACTTGCTATCGGAGATGGGGTATATAATACCCGGATCTAAAAATTTCAAAACCTCTTTTTTTCACAACCTCTTTCATGTTGGGATTAAGTCTCTGTTGAATTTCCCGAGAAGGTTTGGCATCCTTTTCTAGATGTATATGATGCATGCACATGGAGGGATCTATCCCTTTCAAATCAGCCACCGACCACCCTATAGCACTCCAATGTGCCACAAGAACACTCATTAATTGACTTTCTTGCTCTACAGTTAAGTCTGATGCAATGATGGCAAGTAAAGTATCCTTTGGCCCTAAAAGTGTATACTTGAGTGTGGTCGGGAGTGGCTTCAACTCAAGTATACTTGACTTTCTTGCTCTACAGTTAAGTCTGATGCAATGATGGCAAGTAAAGTATCCTTTGGCCCTAAAAGTGTATACTTGAGTGTGGTCGGGAGTGGCTTCAACTCAAGTGTAGGTGGTGTGACTAAGGATGGTATGGCAGGCTCTGTAGATAGAGAAGGAAGGGACTCAAACTGGGCTTTCCATGGAGGAAAATCCGGTGTAAAAGAAGAATTAAGTAAGGCGTTCACCTCTTCAACCGACCCATCAATATTAAAATTTTCAAATCCAAAATGGGCTAGACAAGCCTCTAGAGGGTCCTCTACAAGAATTGAGGGTAAAGCCTCCTCCACAATCCCATCCACAACATCCACAAATAAACACTTCTCTTTTTGGAAAACATTGAGTTTCACTTGCATATTTCCAAATGAAACATCCATAACCTCGGTGCGACAATTTATGATGCATTGGCTGTAGCCAAGAAAGGTCGACCTAAGATCACTGGGATTTGTTTCCTAGAGCTGGCTACTGGTTCCATATCTAAAACCAAAAAGTCAATAGGAAAATAAAACCTATCGACCTTTACTAGCACATCCTCAATCATGCCACGTGGCACTTTGAGGGACTGGTTGGCCAACTGGAAAGTAATAGTAGTGGGCTTCAACTCACCAAGACCAAATTTGTCATACACAGAGTACGGCAACAAATTAACACTAGCCCCTAAATCTAACAAGGCCTTATCAATAAAATGGTCCCCTATAATGCATGCAATGGTTGGGGTACCCAGGTCTTTAAGCTTAGGGGGTGTCTTACTTAATAAGATGGAGCTTACTTGCTCCATGAGTATGACCTTTTGGGACATATATCCTAGATTTACGCTTTTGCGTACAAAGGTCCTTCAAAAATTTATCATATGAGGGTACTTGTTTAATTGCCTCCAACAGGGGAGGTTGATTTTAACTTGTTTAAACATCTCCATCATCGCTTCCATGGATGCCGCCTTCTTATTAAAAGGGGACGGTGTATCAAGGCATTGGGGAAAGGGTGCCTTAGGCACATGTGAAGTGCTAGGGGCTAAGTTATCTCCCTTAGGTGTTTCTCCCTCACCCTTGCTCTCTTTGGGTTGACCACCATGATCACCGTTCTTAGCCTTAGTTGCATCAGACGTAACTGGCTGAGGCTCTAACTCCCTCCCACTTCTCAAGGTAATCACCACTTGCACCTGTTCATGGTGCTTTCCATTCCCAACAACCCCTCTACCCTATATTGACCCTTAGGGTTGGCCACAGTCTGACTCCGTAATTTTCCCTCCTCTCTCCTATTCATGTTATTAGCCATTTGACCCAATTGGCCCTCTATCTTGGCAATGGAGTGAGTATGGGAGTGAACTACTGGTGCTAACCCCTTAAGTTTTGAGAGAACTTCCAACACCTGAGTCTCAAAGGCCGAGTTGCCTTGAGGAACAGGCAGAGGTTGTGGTTGCCGGTAAGGTTGTGGTGGTCGATAAGAAGATTGGTTGGCAAAATTATTAAAATTCTGCCTTGGCGGTGGAGGATTGTAAGAAGTGCCTTGTGAAGGAGGTCTCCATGAAAAATTAGGGTGATTTCTCTATCTCAGATTGTATGTGTTAGAATATGGGTCATTACCCGGTTGAAGAATCCTTGAGCTGCAGTCACATGCTTTTGGACTAATTTCGAAAATTATGATGCCGAAGGGCACTCACTCAAGTCATGAGTAGGGCTCGCACAAATAGCACGTGCCTCGTGAAATTGAGGCTAAGCTTGTTGTGTAGGGGCATGTTCTGAAGCTAACAATTGGTCCATTTTGTGGGACAATGCCTCTACTTGTTGGGCTAACTATAGGTTTTTCCCTACCTCATAAATGCCCTTGGTTTTTAGGGCTCCAACTATCGGTTGCTGAACTTGCTGGGCTGTGGAGGCATGGTGAAGGGAATTATCACTTAAGTTCTGAAATAGTTGCCATGCCTCGGCGTCATTTTCGGACATGAATGTCCCACCACAAGATGAATCCACCATTTGGCAGTGAGGCTCATTTAAGCCATAGTAAAAGGTCTAAACAAGTTGCCAATAAAGCACTTAGTGGTGGGGACATTGTTGGAGAAGGTCACGAAGTCTTTCCCATGTTTCATGAAATAGCTCGCCATCAATTTGAGCAAAATCGGTGATGGCTCACCTGAGTTGGTTAGTCTTACCAATGGAAAAGTACTCCAAAAACTTTTGCTATAATTGATCCCAAATTGTGATAGAATTAGCAGGTAAGGAGTTCAGCTAGTGTTTGGCTTTGTCCTTCAGTGAAAAGGGGAATAATCACAACATTAGGGCCTCATTGGTGAATTTTTGGATCCTCACCGTAGAGCAAATTTCCAGAAATTCATGCAAATGTTTGTAAGGGTCATCATGAGCTAGTCCATGGAATGATGGAAGCATTTGGATTGTGCTGGACTTAGCTCATAATGAGCAGCAGTGGTGTCCGGTAAATGAATGCATGATGGTGATGTATATGCAGTGGGTGTGAAGTAATCCTTAAGGGTCCAGTTGGGCCCATTTAGGCCATTTGGGTTCGCTATCTCTAATGGCTCGAGGTATGGTATGGATATTCAAGCTTAGGAATAATCGTGTAGACACCTCATTTTTGACCGCCTTTAAGACTTGGGCGCTTTATTCCAAACACCCGATGATAAAAGTTACACTGTGCAATCTTTTAAATTCTCCGCAAAGAAATTTGGATTCAAGCTCTAATCCCAAACCTTACACCCCATTTTGACCAAACTATTTTAGACCTTGAAACCCTCTTTTTGAAAATATTTTTTCAAATGTTTCTACAATATTTCGAAGCTCGCATTTTGTTTAAAATATTACACTTTTCGGTAAACCAAGTAAGGACAAAGTGGAGGTACATGAAAGGGAGGTGAAATCTTTGAAAAATCTTTAAAAATATCTTATGCATAGGTTTGAAGTTGAAGGGAATAAGAGGGGAGGGAAGAAGCTTGTTGGGGAAGAAGTGAGGCATCAATCTGTTAAGTTAGAAATGAGCAACCTTCAGTAAATTAGGCATATCTCTCTGACCACTTAGAATTTGTATGTGAGGTCATAACCATTGGAAAGTAGACTTCCGTGGCTTCAAATTAGACTCAAGAATCACCTAAAATCGAGTCCGGATAAGGGAGATATATCCGTTTGAAGTCGGGCTTAAAATACAGATTTTTGGACCCGGTCGAGGCTCATTTAGACCCGGCCGAGTGTAGACACCCCATTTTTGACCGCCCTTACGACTTGGACGTCACCACTTGCACACCTAATGATAAATTTGTATATGCTTGTCAAGTGCTCGGAGTCCTTAGCAGAATGCCACTGCTTTGAGCCTTCAAAATCCTATGCACCTCTTACCTTGTTTTGGACCACAACCATAGTTTTTCAAGCCTGAAAAACCTTGGGACCTTTCGGCCACCACTATTGGCTGCCGACCACTTGTGTGGCTTGTTGGCTAGAATTAGTGTGGCTTGTTGGCTAGAATTAGTGGCCTGCCAGCCACAAGTGTGTTTTGGCAGATATTTTTGCCAGCTGTGCCAGCTGTTTCCACTGATGCTTGCATCTACCTACACATGTATGTATTGATATTTCTGAGGGAGTTTGATGTTTGTCTATATATAGGAGACCTCTCCTTCTATCTTTAAGGTTGGAAAATTTTGGAGCAAAATATTTTCTCTCTCTCTACAATTCTCTCTCTCTCTCTCTCTCTTTTGCAAATTTCTTGAGCCTTTGCTTATACACTCTAAACCAAACCTTGTGATCTTTGAGCTGAGGTACTTTTCAGCTTGCTTTGAGCTCTTAAGGGTGTGTAAGTATTTGTTTAACACTTGGAAAGTGTTCTCTTTTTCAAGAGGTATAAGTCTTGGCTTATTGTTTTGCTTTAATTGCTATTTTTCCAACTATTTTTGGGTTGTTTTTGGACTATTTAAACTCTGAAATTTTGGGCTGAAAGTTATGGTTTAAGGCCAATAAGGGTGGAGGGGTGGTTCACCATTCCTTCCACCTAGCTTCTAAGGCCTTTTCCCTTGTGTTTCCCACCTCTTTGTCCACTTGATTTTAGCTTTTAAATATTGAATTTCAAAGCTTTTTCAGTGGCTAAATGTTGTTTTGAATTCCAAAAATGGAGGGGGTAGCCTGCCCTCCTTATGCTTTGTTTACTAGTTTACATAGCTCCATGTTTTAGCTTATTGTTCTAGCTATTTTTGTTTTAATTCCAGCATGTTTTAGGACTAATTTAGCACTGGTTTAGGAATTTTTTTATCTAGTCATTGTATTTGAGCCTTGTATTGCACGCTTGTAGTGTAATAGTCCTTCTAGGTTGGTGGTTGAGGCTTTAGCCACCTATCTAGTTGAGTTGAAAGCATCTGTTTATGGCTTTCCATACTTGTTTTCACCTCTAATCAATTCTACAACCTCCCTTCTTTCTTGACTTTTGCTTTGCTTTGAAAGTTGGTTCAAATTGTTTGCTTGCTCAAAGCAAAGAGATTGAGGTCTTGTGCTTAATGGTTTAATCCCTTTGGGGGTTCATTACCAACGGCATGACACTTCTCTCATACCTAAAACAACTCTTGGCTTGATGTTTCTTTCCATTAGAGGACTTAAAGCTCACCTTTGGACTTAATTTACTAAGGAATGGTTGGTAATTAAAATGGAGTAATAAAATGAGGACTAAAAATGATGCAAGATAATAACTTGGTTTGGGTTCAATCGGACGTTAATTGAACCCTTAAGTCTTGAATTGTTTCATACTTGTTAGTGATGTAAATTGTTCAAGAGTCAATATCAACCACTTCCCTTGGTCAATCTATGATAGGGAGGGGGTTTGAGAGTCTTTATTTGTGCATTTATTGAAATTGTACACCTTGGTTCATAGGCCATCATGTAATGAAATTGCATCGATTGATGGCTTGTGAATTAAGGTTGTCACTCCTTCGAGCTGTTTGATGATAAGGAGGGGTAAGGTGTACAAACAACCCTTGAAAATGCCTTGGTTGTGCTTTGTTTGCTCTCTTTTGTAGTAGGAGGACCCACGATTTTGTGGCCGACAGGCCACCATTTCTGGACGACAAGATATCATTTGTGGCTAGGAGGCCACCATTTCTAGCCTATTGGCCACTTTTCTCAAATTGAGCAGTGCCCTTTTGAAACAGAAGATAGCTGATTTTGAGGTGAAAAATAGTGCAAGTATTCTAACTGTGCAACAGAGGCTTTCTGGCAGCAGAACAGTGGCCTTTTTGGGTGGAAATTTGCGTAGATACATGAGCACTCCTCACTTCCCGGGGCTGTTTAATCTAATTACTTAGCTTAGTTATTTGTTGTAATTAATTAGTTGTAGCTAGTTAATTTTGTCTTGTAAATATTTAGTTAGTTTTGCGTTCTAATTATTTTTAGACTAGTTGTTTAATTTGTTGTTGTAATAATTAAGCTAGCATAGTTTAATTCGTTTTGTAATGGTTAGTTAATTCGTAGTAATTAGCTTAGCTAGTTAGTTATTCGGACCCTCCTACATGAGGGTGCAAACTTGTAATAACGTGTATGTCTTCTAACCCCACGTCTTTCTCCCTTTTATTTACCTACTTATGATGGTTAGTTTAGGGCATCAAGTTTTGTTTAGCATCTCTCATTCCTTGCATCCATTGTCTTGTATGCATTGAGTTCGGCGCATTATTCTAACTTGCATTGTTAGTTAAACGTTCTTTGAATACATGCTTAGACCGCATGCTATCAAATTGATTTATATGCCATATTAGTAGTCGAGCCTAGTGATTGTATATTGCATCTGTTGCATTAGTCATATTGCATAGTTAGGATCATGCATTATTCTAACTCTGTCATCTTTTTTGGCTTGGAGTACTAGGTGAGCTTTTGTTCGTTTTAGCATATTGCATTGTATGTTAGTGTTGCCATGTCTAGCATGCTTGCCATGAGGCTAAATGCTTAATTGATAAATTGCTTGAATGCTTGTGGATGAAGGCTAATTGCTTGAATTGGAATAATTTGAGTAATGTTCATATACGATCACTTTTTCAAGTGGTACATATTCAAAACAATTTTCAAAAACAAACATGAAATCAAATGTTTTGTGTGCGCATCACATTGTAAGTTAGCCTAATAAATTGGAACAAGAGCATATAATACAAATAACATTCACATCACAATTAGTAGAGGCCGATCTTTGATTGGGCGAGTTGGGGTGCTCAATTCATGACCTTCCCCTCTCGTACCTAAGTTCCCAAGCTGAGACAATCTTGGTGATGACAGACACGTAGCCTTTGGCAGGAGGCATGGGTTTCCTAAATTTTCAAAAAATATTTAGGTGGTGACTATGTATCTGGCAAAGCAGTCCATTTTTGGCAATTTGATTCAAAATTTATTTTTCAAAAGATTTTTCAGATTTGGACTCTTTGCTGTTTATCTTTTTCACATTGCGCTTGTGAGATCAGATTCAGAACCGCAGGACTCCGATACTGTAGGGATTTTTCGTCTTTCGAAAGGAGTGTGAAAAGTTGAGCTACAGTTTTTGGTGAATCTGCTGGGGAATTTAGAGAACTTGACTTAATGTTGTGAAATTTTATCTACACTTATATGTTTCTTTGCATTACATTTGCATTGGTGCACTTAAGTCACTGTGTTTGCCATCTGCTATTCCTGGACGATTTACCGGAGTCTTGCCTAAAAACTTGCCAAAAGGCTGACCGGTTGTGGGTTCTGCTATGATGGGAACATAACCCTTGGATCTAGACAACCGCTGTACCATTTGATCCTCCTTTTACTTCTCGGTGTTAGGTGTGAGAGGTATATTTTGTAGTCTTGTTGAGGTACCCTTTTGACCATTCGGTTTAGTTGCATATTGAAAAGCCATAGAGACTGGTCCAAACTAGGACTTGATGCTCATCCGAAATACAGGATTGCGTGAAAACCATTTTGTTTGAATAGTGAACCCTAGTTCCTGACGAAACTAGGACAAGGTAACCCTACCCGCTCATAGGGGTGTTTTGGCTCTCACTTGACTCGTATGTGCTTTACAGTGAAACTGTACAAGAATGTGCATAGCAGTTGCAAGTTTGCAAGTTTGGTATACGTTTTGGGGGTTGAATTCAATGTGGAGTGCCATCCTACAACTTTGATCATGTCTGTGTTGATAGCGTTTTAGCTAAGGTATTGTGCGGTTTCTGATTACTGTTTTCTTTTGTTTTATTTTTTTTTGCTAGGTAGTTTACCACCATAGCTTTAGAAAGTTCGGATATCCCCCAAGTACTCTAGACCCGAGTCAGACAGCTTTGCAAAGCTGGGGATCTTGTTCAGGGACAGCTTGTGTTCACCGCACTCCCACCTGTTACAAGACGAAGGAGAATCAGATAGAGTTCACCAGTTCAATTTTTATAGCAGTCACCCCTCAATTCACCTGTGTCCAGTCAGGTTCAGGGACAGTCTTCTACTTCTAGCCCAGCATGAGATCACTCACCTATTCTGATGACACAGTATCCCCCAGTCAATATGAAAAAATTGATACATCATCTGCAGCAGACAGTTGAAACCCTACAGCAAGATGCTGCCTGCCAAGCCGAGGTCACGGCCCGTTAGGCTGAGGTTATAGCCAGACTATAACAACAGCAACCACAGCTGGCTACGACCTCTGCATCCCATACACCTCCCACGGGTATTCCAGCACCCAAAGCCACTGCTCATACTGCCAATGTCCAAGAAAATCAGGGCAATCCAGCAGAGCCAATCCCAGTGTTTATCAGACTGAGGCTCCGTTTGAGTTTGAGGTTGACCAAACTGTACTCAAGGTCAATAAACTGGAAAAAATGTTCAAGAGAGCACAAGGGGTTAACTCTATCCCGGACATAGAGGACGGGTATACCGATTCTGCAGTGACATTGCCAAATCGGTTCAAAATGCCGCACATCGATTGATTTGACGGCTTCGGGGATCCAATGGTTCACCTTTGGCTTTTTCGGATATCTTGTGACCTATGGGCCTGACTAGAGTACAGAAGTTGTCTCTCTTTGGCCGTACCATGTCGGGTATAGCGGCCATATGGTATGCTAAGTTGGAGGACTCTGTCAAACAGAATTGGGAGGAGATGGCCGAGGCCTTCATGACGCAGTATTTGTACAATACTCAAATCAAAGTCACAACTCGTGATCTCGAAGCAACACGCCAAGAGTTGAAAGATGGCTTCTCTGAATTTGTGACAAGGTAGAGAGCTAAGGCCTTGATGTTGACCATAAGGCCTTCTGAGAAGGATCAGATTAGGAAGGTTGTCTGAAATTTGCATGACAAGTTGCTGCAAAAGATGATTGTCCTACCTCTGTTTATATTTACAGAACTCCATGAAATAGGAGTGCAAATCGAAGACGCCATGAAACAGGGGCTTATTACGGACGAGAAGAAGCCGGGAAAAAGGCCGTTTGTACGCAGTTCCAATGCTACCAGTGGTAGCACAGCTGCGAGGCCATCAGATGTAAGCGTTGTCACCACAACCAAAACTACCGACCCCTTTGCCAACACAAGCTCACAAACACCGCCCAACCCTACCCTGTCTCAAGCTATGAAGGTGCTAGTCAAAAAAGGGCACCTCAAACCATTAGAACCCCACCCATTGCCTGATCCGCTTTTATCCAAACATAACCTCACAAAATACTGCACATTTCACCAACAGCATGGTCATGATACCGACCAGTGCTTTCGATTACATCATAAGATTCAGGACCTCATTGACAACAAGGTGATCGCACCACCTCAAAAGCCCAACGTGACCACAAATCCACTCCCAACCCATAATCAAGTTCCCTCACCTCGAAATCTCAACATGATCCATACACTGGCCACCTCTTATGACCCCAGCGTATATATTACCCCTCCTACCTACCAAAACCGACGTTGTTCATTCCAAAAGGCGCGGATCTGTGCATGATGGGCACATCCAACCTCCAACCCAAGCCTATAGTGATGCTTACAGTGGAAGGGGAGTCTACCTTGGAGGAAGATACTACTCTGTTGCTGGAGTGTTCTGAGGACTTACCTAATTGGGTGTATGATCTCGAATTAGTGTTGCCGGTCTTGGTAGACATCAATGTGGTCAGGGAAGATGGCCTGAGCTAGGGGTTGGATGATCAAGTAGAACTTGAGGAGGATTTGGACAACCTGCAGTTCTTTGACGAGCAAGATCAGGGGGAGGTACAGATCGATTAGTTCGACTTGAACGGATCAACTGACAACTCTGGATGGTTGAGTGATGAGCCAGATATGGAAGAAGAAGCTGGAATGAAACTAGAGGGAAAGGAAGCGGGGATCACTGTAGTGGTCGGAAAGGCTGATGAGAAAGAAAGTTGTCAGAGAGTGCTGGTATGGAAAATTCATCCCAGGAATTGGGCGCTATGAGCACTGCGGATACGGAACATGAAGCTGCATTAAGGCAGTTTGAACTAGAAAGGGCTGAAGACAACCAAGAAGCTATAATGACCCAACACCCTATGGGGGATACCTATGATGTGAAGGTGATACAGACAGAGCTAGACAACTATTTGTCGACTGTTGAAGGTGAATGGTGGGACGATGGTGATCTGCATCTAGCCTACACTGACGAAGACTAGGGTGAGTGCCTTTCGGACAATACATGGTATGCTGAGGAAATAGACCATTTGACAAGAAATGGGCGGTATTTTAAGCCGCTGCGCTTGGATTAAGTAGAGGTGTCTAGAAAAGATAGAGAGGCCGAGAAACAACTAGAAGAAGAGGCAGTGTTGAAACAGCTTAAGAAAATTCAAGCTGACATCTCTATCTGGGGTCTGCTCATGGCTTCCCAGGTACACCGACAGGCAGTATTGTCGATGATGGACAAGGCTAAATTGTCCATTGACACCACGCTCGAGCAGCTAGTGGGATTGGTCTTTCTAAGTGGCGCCAGACCAACTCTTACCTTCTTTGATAAAGAACTACCGCTAGAAGGCTCGACCCATAACAAACCTTTGTACATATCCATGGAATGTAGGGAGAAATGGGTGCCGGTGGTGTTAATAGATACCGGTTTGGCCATCAATGTCTGTCATTCTCGCATTGCCTATGCAATTGGCCTTAAACAATAGACTTTGTTCCCATAGCCTAAGTAATTCAGGCATATGATAATACAAGCAGAGAGGTCATGGGCACGGTGCAAGTCAGAGTCCAGGTTGGCTGAACTGAGTAGGAGGTCGAGTTCCATGTTTTGGATGTGCTGACTACCTTCAATTTATTGTTAAGAAGGCCTTGGTTACATCATGTAAAGGCCATCTCCTCTACTCTTCATCAGATGTTGAAGTATCCTCATAGGGGAGGAGTGGCGATTATTTTTGGGAATTCATCTATCCATCCGCCGCCAGAGGTAATTACGCCAGTGTTGGAAATCAACCATGGCGAGGAGGATGTATTCCTCTCAGGATTCACTCGAGTTGAAGCTCGAGTAGTGCAGACCATCCGAGCCGCAGACGAAGGCATGTATGTCAGTGCCCAGTCTATCTATTTCATCAACAAACTGCAGCATGTTCCAGGAATGGGCCTTAGAAGAAGTGGTCAGAAAGGTGTTATAGCACTGATAGATGTGCCACACAACCCACATGCCTTTGGTCTGGGCTATGTGCCCACCAAAAAAGATTGGATCAGGAAGAGAGAAGAAATGAAAGGTAGAGCCAAGGCCAAGCAAGCTGAGAAATACTATGAGTTTATCCACAGGCCAATCCGAGGGACACTGAATGGCTGCTTTGTTCGGGAGGGAGAAGATTTCCCTTTTTGTGGCTTTCCCGAGCCTTGGGTGAATTCCACGAAGGAACGTGTCCCCGAATTCAAAATCTTCTTTGACCTACAGCTACAGGACAGTGATATTCTAGATAGGGCTGAGCCGAGCATCAAAGTTGAATAGAGCATAGAAAGTGACTCAGATGGCAGCGAACTGGGAGTAGGGGCAGCATTGGCTAGTCTCCTGACAAGTCCTGTGGCCGACCTAGAGAACTTGGGAGATAACCTTAACATCTCCATGATCGAGGAAGAACAGGGTGTGAACCCAACTAGTGGCATTTTGGATGCATCAGGGGCACCATCTCTTACCTGATAGCTAGAGGAAGGCTATCTTGCCAATTCTGAATTGGGTGATGAGCTAGAATCTGATTCCACTGATTTATGGAGTAGGGATCAGATTGAAGTTCTTCTGAGTCTAAGTTTGGTATTTCTGGGGATGGTAACCCGGATACTAAAGTCTTGTCTCGGTTTTCATTCAGTTTTTCTTTTGAGTCTGTAACCGAAGATCTGGACCTTTTGAATGAAAACTCTGCAGATTCTGTGTAATTCTCCGTGCTGTTGGTTTATTGTATTGACCAAGATTTTCAGAATTTTAATGAAAATAAAGGGGAAGAAATGCACCTAGCTTTGAAAAACTTGATTAATCGAGAGGAGGAGAGGTTTGCTAAACCCTGTGCTGATGAAATCTTTACTTTTAATGTGGGTACTAAGAAGGATCTGTGCCTGGCCCAGATCGAGTCCACGTTGTCTTTGAAGAAGCGCGAGCGTTTAATTGCTTTGTTAAAGATTTCAAAGATGTTTTCACGTGGTCCTATGAAGACATGCCTGGAATCGATCCTAAGATTGTATAGCATTGGATCCCTCTTGACCCCGAGGCCTGACCCGTCAAGCAGATGCTACGTAGAATTCGTCCGGATTGGGCATTGAAAATTAAGGAAGAGGTCACCAAGCAGATCGAGGCAGGTTTCTTGTGAGTATCTGAGTATCCGACTTGGTTAGCCAACATTGTCCCAGTGCCGAAGAAGGATGGTAGGATCCGGGTGTGTGTGGACTTCCGAGGCTTGAACAGAGCCAGTCTGAAAGATGATTTTCCTCTGTTGTATATTGATGAGTTAGTGGATTTCACTGCGGACCATGCATTGCTATCGTTCGTGGATGGGTTTTTCGGGTACGACCAGATTCTGATGGCACCTGAGGATAGAGAGAAGACATCATTAACTTCGCCGTGGGGTACCTACTGCTACTGGGTTATGTCGTTTGGTTTGAAAAATGCTGGAGCTATTTATCAGAGGGCTACGACCACCATTTTGCATGACATGATCCACAAAAAGGTCGAGGTGTACATGGGCAACATGATTGTCAAGTCCAAAGAATAAGAGGGCCACTACACCATCTTGAAGAAATTCTTTCAGCGAATCAGGGAATACAGATTGAGGTTAAACCCGCAGAAATGCACCTTTGGCGTAACGGAAGGAAAAATGCCGGGCTTTTTGATTACACAGAGGGACATTGAAGTAGATCCTTTCAAAATCAAGGCCATCCTAGAAATGTCACCACTGAGGACTGAAAAGGAGGTGCGAGGCTTTCTGGATAAAGTGCAATTCATAAGATGGTTTATTTCCAAATTAACCTTGACTTGTGAACTAGTATTTGTTCTCCTGAAGAAAGGGAAGAAATTCTGATGGGATGATTGTTATCAATTTGCCTTTGAATAGATTAAGCAGTACCTCCAGAATCCGCCTGTGTTGTCGCTGCCAGAGTCGGGAAAGCCTTTGATTATGTACTTGTCAGCAACAGACACGACCATAGGATACATGCTCGCTCAGGAATCTGAAGATAAGGGAAAGAAAGCCATCTACTACTTGAGCAAGAAAATGTTGGATTACGAGACCCGCTATGCTCCGTTGGAGAAGGCTTGCCTAGCCTTGTTATGGGTTACCAGGAAGTTGAGGCACTACTTGTTAGCTCACTCTGTAATCCTGGTTTCAAGATTAGATCCCATTAAATATCTCTTTGAGAAACCAACGCTTACAGGTAGGCTGCCTCGTTGGTTGTTCTTTCTCTCTGAATTTGATCTCAAATATGCCACCCGCAAGTCAGTTAACGGAAGAGCTGTAGCGGAGTTCTTGGCAAACCACCCGGTAGAAGGAGATGAGACAGTAGAATACTTGTTCCCAGATGAAGCCATTCTGTAAGTTGAAGAGGAAACTTGGACGATGTACTTTGACGGAGCGTCTAATTAGTACGGTTATGGGATAGGTGTGTTGTTGATAACACCAGACGACTCCGATATACCTTTAGCTTTCAAACTCTGGTTCAAGGTGTCCAATAATGAAGCAGAATATGAAGCGTGTATTGCTGGTTTAAAAGCCACACTGGAACTAGAGGCAATAAGATTGGATGTTATCGGGAACTTGAACTTAGTTGTTTCTCAAGCACATGGAGACTGGAAAGTCAAAGAAGAGAAGATGAAGGTTTACCATTAGACCCTGGATATTCTAGTTCCTAGGTTTGAAAAATTGACTTTCACACATCTACTAAGAGAGAACAATAGGTTCACTGATGCTTTAACAACTCTATCTTCTATGGTAGACATTCCACTTGGAGTTTGGATGTGTCCGATTATCATTGAATAGAAATACAAGCCAGCTTACGAAACTATTGCCGCAATAGATGAAGTGCAAGACAAAACCCTTTGGTACTACAATATTTGGAGCTTCCTAGAAAAATGAGGTGTATCCACCAGGGGTAAATACCAAAGACAAACGGGGAATGCGGCGAATAGCTATCCAATTTATCATCTGTGGGGGTAAGTTGTATAAAAGAGGTCATCTGGGAATGTATAAGCTGTGTGTGGAAGAAGAGGAATCGAAGCGCCTTATGGAGGCTATCCACGGTGGAGAATGCGGGGCACATATGAATGATGTGATGCTAGCCCGAAAGATTCTCAGGTAAGGTAACTACTGGTCCACCATGGAGGAGGATTGTATTGGTTTTGGGTGGAGATGCCACAAATGTCAAATTCATCCCAATCGTATGAATATTTCGCCATCAAAGTTTTGCAACATGACTTCGCCATGGCCTTTCTCGTTTTGGGAAATCGCTGTTATCGGTGCAGTCACACCAAAAGGGTCGAATGGGCATGAATATATCTTGGTGGTGACAGATTATTTTATGAAGTGGGTGGAAGCTCAGTTGTATGCAGTGTTGAAGGCATCGCATGTGGCTAAGTTTATCAAAAATAATATCATTTGTCGGTACGGAGTCCCGAACGAGATCATATTAGATAACGACTCCCACTTCAAGAAAAATGTGATAGACTTGTTGGACAAATGCAATGTAGCATTTCATAAGTCATCTACATACATGCCATAAACCAAGAACATCTTGCAAAAGAAGGTTGAGACCTACAGGGACTGGCTAGATAAATTGCCATTCGCACTCTGGGGCTACAGAACTTCGATTCGGACATCTACAAGTGCAACCCCTTATTCTCTCTTTTATGGAATGGAAGCCGTTTTGCCAATTGAAATAGAAGTCCCGTCGTTGCGAGTTATGGCTGAGTATCTGATAGCAGAGGCAGACTGGCAATAGAGTAGATTTGAGGAGTTAATGTTGTTTGATGAGAGGAGGCTAAAAACATTATATCATGTTTAGGGCTACCAGCGCAAAATTGCTAGGGCTTTTAACAAGAAAGTTAAGTCCTAGAATCTTAAGGAGGGAGACATGGTGCTGAGAGGCAACCGAGCTCCCATCCATGACCCTAGGGGCAAGTTCAGACCCAATTGGACTAGTCCTTACATCATCAAAGCTATCTGGTTAGGAGGGGCAGTTATTCTCGTGGTCCTAGATGGCCTGGAATTTTCGCAGCCGATCAATATAGACAAGTTAGAAATACTATCCTTAAGAGGCTTACTAGGCTGAAAACCTGAAAGGGCGACCTAGGGAAAAGTTAAAGCATGAAAAATTAGAAATAAAGAAAAACTAAGCTCGCAAGTTTGAAAACCCTAAAGGGCGACTTTGGTAAAAGTTAGAGCCCAAAAGGAGAAAGTTAATACTCGAATGAACCTGAACCGAACTAGGTAAGGCCTAATTCCCATCTTTAGGATACATAGGCAACTTCATCTTGAAGTTCGGCCATAATCACCTCCAACTCAACTGTCCTGTCCATCTGTCTAATCAGGTGATCTTTGTCTATCCATTATCTAAGAGCTTGGTTGTGATCTTTTTTCTAGGTAGAAAAGCTGGTTACAATGCAGAGCAGTAATGTATTCAATTAGGGGCAGTTATGATCTTTTGATTCGGAGTTGTACATCTTGAGGATTGATTCTGTGCCTGTTAGGTGGTGGTCACGTTCGAAAATGGTTTTGGAAAGTTTTAATAAAAGTTGATTTTGTTCAAAATTTTACCTTTTACAACTTAGACCATTTTTGGACCAAAAGGAAAATTTTTAGTGCTCACAACTTTAATTCCATTGATTTCAAACATAAAGTTCTCTAACTCTTTGATACAAATCAAAGTTGTTTATTACATCATAAAATTTGAAAAGAAAGGTCAAAGCAATAAACTAGGGGCATAGGCGAGTCAGGTGCTCCTGTGTCTTCTGCTCATGCTTGAGAAAGTTTCTGAAGCCAAAGTGGGCCCGGTTTGTGCCTCTTCCTCGAGCCAAGCCAAGCACTCACCAGAAAGGGCATAACTGAAACTAGAGGAAGGGGATAGAAGCTCTCTCATCCTCCAAGTAGTGAGGTACCTAGCCAAGTGCGAAGCACGAATCGGGAATGAAGCCGGGTAGTCTACACCCTCCTTTGGGCAGGTCTAATCATGCTTGAACTGGCGTTTGAACCGGAAGGGAAAGTAGAACATGCAGTGTGTGAGGCCAATCAACTATATGCCAGGCTGCCGAGTCATGCTATAACTCATCTCAGTCAGATGAAGCCAGGGGCAATGCCAAGCAATGTCAACCGTAGACCTGCTGCACATCCAGTTGCACCATCATCCTTCGTTGGGAAAATCCACTAGTCGTAGGCGGGAGAAATAAGCTCGAGCTGAGTACTCGGGGAAAGAGTCTACCACCTTCAGCTTATCCATAAGCCATACCTGGGAAGGGATGAAAAATAAGAGAGATTAAAGAATAGAGAGATGTATGTAGAGAGAAAAGAAAAGAAAGGGCTTTGAGAGAAAATAGAGCATGAGTGTCGAGTGATATGAGAAACACATATGAGAAAGGATAGAAAACAATACTTGAAGAAGTAGTGGACTCCCTGTAAACCTGGTGGTCTCTTGCCGATGAAAAGCATCCAAGTCCATCAGGGTTTTGGCCAGGGCCAAACCGATGTAGGTTTTACCTTCTTTTAGACATTGGGCCACTTCGATCAACCAAATGCTGGTTCTGTCGTAACTAGTGGCAAGAAAGAAATCGCAAGCATACGTAAACAGAGGGACCTGTTGCCGAAAACCTCGCCAGAGGAAGTTTCCCCTGTCACCGATGTCAAAAAATCGATTAATCAAGCTGGGTATGTCTAGCTTTCCGTTATGGGCAAAAGATCGAGCTTCGTGCAAAGTGAGCCTACACATTCATCCCAAAGCTTGGGCGCAGCCAAAATGGGGCTAAGGCATGATTTTCTCATCATGCAAGGTTTCTAACAATACCTAGAATTCTTCAAGAGTCAGGCACATTTCTTGTGTTTCGAAGTGAAATACATGCGTAATTGGGTCCCAGCATTGGGACACGGCATGGAGGAACGAAAAGTAAAGTGGAGTATGGCTCAACGAAAAAACCACGTTTATGTTGAAACCCCAAAGATTTACCTTTTTCGTGCCGTCTATAGTGGCTATCCAACCATGAGCTTCTTGGCAAGGAACATCTCCATTTGTAGAAGAAATAATAGCTAAAATGAGGTTCTGGAGAAAAAATCACGAAGGAGGACCTTTTGTAGAAGATAAGGCTATGAGTGGAGGCCAGTTGTCAGCAATCTAGTGATCCTCACATTTGTGCTAGCAAGCCACTGTTAATGGTCGGCAGGCTACCAGTGGTGGCCGGCAGGCCACTAATTATGGCTGGTAACCCCCTTTTCTGGCTTGTCATCCACTTGTGTCCTGGGTAGTGTTGGTAGCCTAGTTTTTGTCTTGATCTTTGTGTTTTGAGGTCTTGTTTCGTGTCTTTTAGTCTTAGCAAGTGTGCATAACCATGTTTGAGTTGTTTTTGCTTTGCTTGTCTAGTTGTATTTTGTATTTGGTTGTTGGTTGTCTCATTACCCAATTAAGAAAATTGTGCCAATGCAAGTTTTCATTTTCAAATTCAATTCTGTTTCATTTTCATGCAAATATGGTGCTCATAATGTAAAAATAACAACACTTTTCATAAAAAACTGTGAGGTTTTATTCAGATCATGTTTTTTTTTACAAGAGGAGTACAAGTTTCAAAAGCAACAGTAAAACCTATATGAAGCTATACATGTGCTATGCTACCAAACAAAAAGAAACTAAGCAAAAAGTACAAAAATCGGCACCAGTTAGCTCAAGCTCAAGAGGCTGTCTTCGTTCTCTTCCTCGGAGGGGACTTAAAGGCACTGTCTCCATCAGTACCGCTGTCAGAATTAGACTCTAAACCAGAGCCGGTATCATCTTCGCTCCTTGCCTCAGAGCCAGTCTCGGCGTCATCTTTGCTCTTAAAACCTAAGCCAACATCATCATCTCCGGTCTCAGATGACTCAGAATGTCGACTCGCTGCCTCCTCAGAGTCGCTACACTCAGCATCGTCATTGCTCAAAACGAGCTCTGAGGGACTGCTTCGGCCTCGAGTACCTCTATCCCTGCCGTGGTCATGGCTTACAACTTGGCAACGTGCTGGGGCCTACCTCTCTCTTCTTCTTGCTGCTTGAGGAGGTGCAGCTGGTGCTGGTGCTGCTACTGCCACTGGTGCCCTCGATATAGATAGAATCTGGAAAAATAGTTGTTAACATATCAGCTACAGTGTATGTATCAAATACAGGCATAGTATGTAAAATGAGCGTCATGCAAGAATCAGATACAATATGAGTATAGTGTGCCAATGCAGTGTATCAGTGTAGTTTGGGAAAGACAACTATTGAGGTGCCAATGTATCAATGGGAATATGATAAATGTGGTGTACAATAGAGTTAGTAGTGAAATGCATGCTGAAATGGAGGAAATTACCTAAAACCGTGGAGACCAAGTAGCGTCTCTCTCTTTTGCACCATGCCAATCAGAGAGGCAAGCTCAAGGAGGCTCTTTGTATACTCCGTAGGTGCCTGCAAGTGCATTTGACTGATCAATAACTAGAATAAACATATCTGAAATGGAAATGTGGGATGTAAATTGTAAAGTGTGGTCCATACTTGAGGTGCGCCTCGAGCTCTGATATATCCGTTACCTGCCTCTGCCGGCTCGATCCAAATTTGGTAGGCTATCTCGATCAGCCGCCAACATGTGAGCATAGTGGAATCTTCGGCCAACTGGTCATCTGACCAATAGGAGGGGCCCCTCTAGTATGGGCCCTGGTCGCCTGAGTCATCTCACCCGCCACAAGAGCTTCTGCTCCCTCGCCTACGTGAATGCCTGTCAGAGGGGGCATAAGATAAGTCAGGATGAATGTCACGTAGTCGCCCTATACTCTGAAAAAGTTAGTGTCTAGGCCCACCATGAACTGGATGATCGCATCAACCGACAGGCTATTTGTTGTCCTCATGGACACTGGGGGTAGCATCAGAGCAACCAAATTAGGCGAGCCTATGATTTGTCGTATAAATCGCTCACTTAGAAACAAGGCCTGGTAGACTAGGCCCTCCAGTAAAATTTGAAAGTGAGATGTGGCCCAAGTCCCAGCGTACTGGTCCCTCACATTAGCCGGCATCGTTGCCAAGGACTGCTATGTGATTTGCAAATAGAGAATGTACAGATTGTTGGTGCTATTAGTTGTCGAAGTATGGATCAGAGCAGTAGTAAAGAAAAAATGACTGTGCGTTTTGAGTTACCTCATCAGTCACCACCGTATCGAAGTATCGACGGAAAAAGGCGAAGATCGTGTCATCACGGCTTCGACGTCGACACCGGCCGTCATACCATCATGAATACGGTACCACAGGAAAAATCTCCTCCACAGACTTCGGAGCAAGAGCTAGGAAGTAAGCATAAACCCACAACTACAAGGAAAGAGCAGCAGTGTTATTGACAAGTCATGAACAAATATTAAAGCAAAAATCACAAGTTGTGAACATATATTAAAGCGGAAAACACAAGTTCTGAACGGATATTAAAGCAGAAAGTGCAAAGTAGAAAGCACAAATCATGAACATATATTAAAGCAGAAAGTACAAAGCAGAAAGCACAAGTTGTAAACAGATATTGAACAGAAAGTACAAAGTCAGAAAGGTATGGTGCATACCTCCCAGGCTCGCCAGTAACCTCCAACTCGCTCTCCCCTCATCCGAAAAGTGGAGCTTGTGTAGCCGTAGAGGGTGGCGAGACCAGCTTTACCTTAATGATAAAATCGCACCTGGGGCTGTGTCACCAGGGCGCTCAGCAAATATAAGTCTGCGGTGTTCCACCTGTTCGAAAACAAGATAGTATTGAGGAGAAACATCAAGAAACCCCGGGCGTACTACTCCACCTCCTCTGGTGTCTCGGGCTCGCTCCTGCGAAACTGCTCGGTGAACCAACTATACCTTACCATCGTCGGTCTGTATAGAGGTGGGCGTGCTCCCAGCAGGAGAATCCAAGCGGCTTCCCACTCGCCCATATCCATATCGAAGGGGATTGAATCACCCTCTACTCCTAAGCCTGTGAGCATGGCAAAGTCGTAGGGAGTCATCGTCATCTCCCAAGCAGAAGAGAGGTTAAAAGAGTTGGTGGTGTCCCACCACCTCTCCACCAACGGCCCGAGAAGAGTCTGGCTCGCTATGTGCCGTGAGAGCCGAGAGCATAATAGGCTGAAGCCGACCTCATCAATAATGTCGCGGACCTCGGCGGGGAGCACATCATACTAGTCTCTTGCCGTTATCGTTCTATATCCCCTATAAGAGAGAGAGTCCCCCTGTGGCAAAGAAAAGGTGAATTAGATGAAATGCAGTGACAAAAGAGCATTCGGATAAAAGGTAGTGCAAGAAATGCAGTTAAAGGGAAGACAAGATTGCATGAAAATAGAGTTCATACCTTGGTAGTGTTGGAAGAAAGATAGGAGTTCGGCTCCCTCAATAGGAGGTCCTTTGGCATGCCACGAGTGAAGTAACTAAAATGCCTGATGCCTCCAGTCGGTAGTATATAGGTACGAGGATGATAAGTCAGGAGATCAAAGGGCCGCACCCTCAGTGGTGGTGGCTTTGGCTTGAGCTCTGGAGCAAATTCCACCTCAAGATCAACTGCGATGTCGTCTACCGCCTCACCGGCTTCGGTAATCACCGACTCCTCAAACTCAGCAAAGGATGATAATGGAGGTTGAACCTCGGGGGGGAGGAGTGTCATGGGAAATATCATCCGCCATCTAGAAAGTGGGTGAAAAAATGGGTGAAAAATGAAGAAAAATGGAGAAAATAGGGTAAACTTGGAAAAAGTCAACCCTTGGAGAGAGAAAATAGAAGAAAAAGTCAAAACCCGGGAAAGTTTGCAAAACCCAAGAGAAACTCGAGGAGAACAAGCCTAGAGTGGTGAAAATGCAAGAAAAGCGACGAAATCAAAATCTGATCGGTTCAAAGTGTAAAGAATCAAGAGGGCTTTATGAACAAAGTTTGCATGGGGCATTGGAAAACGCGTAAAAAGCACAAATCTAGAGAGAGGAAGCACCTAGAGAGAGAGAGTGAAGATTTCAGATGTGTGGGTGTGTGAGAAATGAAGTGTGGGTGTGTATATTTAAAGTCTCGAGGAAAAAAGACAAATCTACCTTGATTTGTGCACGAGTGGCTGGCAAGCCCAACTTGTGGCCAGCAGGTGGCTGGTGGCCCTCACTTGTGTCCTGGTGTTGTTTTGTGCCTCTGTTACCCGAGAAGTGTATGAGAGGTTCATTGTTGGGTTCGGATTGATTCTAAGGGATCTTGAAACTGTGTTTCGGCATGCAAACGTTCTCCACTTGCCAATATGAATGAGATGTATCCTTTTTGAACATGTTGCAAAGTCTCCGAGAGGTAAATCGGAGGTTGTCACCAAATATAATTTTTGCTCGTTCTGTCAAAATCGCATAGTTGTATTCGTCTACTGCATAGGATATGCATTTTCACATACACTTATGTTGCACAGGCGTCTTACATCATTCATGATTTGTGCATAGAACATGCTTTCAATTTTGCATAGAATTTGTTTTTGTTTCTTGCATAGAACATGCTTTTAATTAGCATCATACGTCGGTTGTTTATCTTGCATAGAATATGCTTTGTCACTATATTGATTTGTAATATTGTTCACTTTGTGCATCTATGGCACTTGTTCACTTTGTGCATCTATCGCACTTATTCACTTTGTGCATCTATCGAACTTGTTCACTTTGTGTATCTATCGCACTTGTTCACTTTGTGCATCTATCGCACTTGTTCACTTTGTGCATCTATCGCACTTGTTCACTTTGTGCATCTATTGCACATGCCCATTCCTCTTTGTATCTTTTACTTTTATCTCCGGACGCGTGAAGCATAGCCCTGGGTGTGTTTTATCTCAGGATGCGTGAAGCGCGACCCTGAGCGATTTTGTTGTTTATCTCAGGATGTGTAAAGCACGGCCCTGGGCGTGTTTTATCTCGGGACGCGTGAAACGCAAGCCCGAGCAATGTTTTTCTTCTATCTCACAATGCGTAAAGTGTGGCCCCAGGCAGGTTTTATCTTAGGATGCGTAAGACACGACCCTGAGTGGTTTTTCTTCTATCTGAAGATGCATGAAACGTGACCTTGAGCAGTTTTTCTTTTATCTCGGGATGCATGAAATGCGAGCCCGAGCGGTTTTTTTCTTCTATCTTAGGACGCGTGAAACGTGGCCCTAAGAGATTTTGCTTTTATCTCGGGACGCATGAAACGCAAGCTTGAGTGGTTTTTCTTCTTTCTCAAGACTCGTGAAACGTGACCTTAAGCGGTTTTCGTTTCTCTGTTTCTCAGGATGCGTGAAACGCAACCCTAATCGATGTTTTCCTTCCTTGTCTCACGTTTTGGCGTAGTTAGAGTGTGTTTTAGATCTTTTTGCATGTTAAGCTTAAAGCTGCTCATTTATATGTTGTTATCTTGTTATTGCTTATTGCATCCGTTATTGCTTATTGCGTCATCTTGCATGATCATGAGTTTTCAAAATAGCCGGCTTCGCGAAGCGTGTGATTCCAGCTTTCAAAGTTTTTTTTTCGTGCATAGCATTTGTATCTTGCCTCAGAACTATGCCGGTTTGATTCCTTGCAAAGGGATACGTAGGCAGCTTGTGAGCGCAACCATTTAATTTATGTCTTGATTGTTTGCCCAAGTCTTACGGCCTTGTCAAAATGGGTTGTCTTCGGGCTTTGACATTCACTCACATCATTTCATGACTTTGAGTTTTGTCAAAGAGGGGAAACTATAGACACCCCATTTTTGACCGCCCTTATGACTTGGACGTCATCACTTGCACTTCCAATGATAAATGTGTATATGCTTGCCAAGTGCTCGGAGTCCTCAACAAAATACCATCGCTTTAAGCCTTCAAAATCTTATACACCTCTTGCCTTGTTTTGGACCACAACCATAGTTCTTCAAGCCTGAAAAACCTTGGGACCTGCTAGCCACCACTGTTGGCTGCCAGCCACTGATCTTGGCTGCCGACCACTTGTGAGGCCCGCTGGCCAGAATTAGTGGCCTGCCAGCCGCAAGTGTGTTTTGCAGATATTTTTGCCAACTGTGCCAGCTGTTTCCACCGATGCTTGCATCTGCCTACACGTGTATGTATTGATATTTTTGAGGGAGTTTGATGTTTGTCTATATATAGGAGACCTCCCCTTTCATATTTAAGGTTAGAAAATTTTAGAGCGAATATTTTCTCTCTCTATAATTCTCTCTCTCTCTCTTGCAAATTTCGTGAGCCTTTGCCTATGCACTCTAAACCAAACATTGTGATCTTTGAGCTAAGGTACTTTTGAGCCTACTTTGAGCTCTTGACGGTGTGTAAGTGTTGGTTTAACACTTGGAAAGTGTTCTCCTCTTCAAGAGTTATAAGTCTTAGTTTATTGTTTTGCTTTAATTGCTATTTTGCCTACTATTTTTGGGCTGTTTAAACTCTGAAATTTTGGGCTAAAACTTATGGTTTAAGTCCAATAAGGGTAGAGGGGTGGCTCACCATTCCTCCCACCTAGCTTCCAAGGCCTTTACCCTTATGTTTCCTACCTCTTTGTCCACTTTCTTTGAGCTTTTAAATACTAAATTTCAGAACTTTTTCAGTGGCCAAAATGTTGTTTTGAAGTCCAAAAATAGAGGAGGTAGCCTCCCCTCCTTATGCTTTGTTTACTAGCTTACATAGCTCCATGTTTTAGCTTATTGTTCTAGCTATTTTTGTCTTGATTCCAGCATGTTTTAGGACTGATTTAGCACTGTTTTAGGACTATTTTTAGCTATTCGTTGTATTTGAGCCTTGTATTGCATGCTTGTAGTGTAATAGTCCTCCTAGGTTGGTGGTTTAGGCTTTAGCCACCCACCTATTTGAGTTGATAGCATTTTTTTATGGCTTTCCATACTTGTTTTCACCCTTAATCACTTCTGCAACCTGCCTCCTTTCTTGGCTTTTGCTTTGCTTTGAAAGTTGGTTCAACCCGTTTGCTTGTTTAAAGCATGAGATTGAGGTCTTGTGCTTAATGGTTTAATCCCTTTGGGGGTTCATTACCAATGGCATGACACTTCTCTCATGCCTAAAATAACTTTTGGTTTGATGCTTCTTTGCATTAGAGGACTTCAAGCTCACCTTTGGACTTAATTTACTGAGAGTCTTTATTTGTGCATTTGTTGAAATTGTACACCTTGGTTCATAGGCCATCATGCAATGAAATTGCATCGATTGATGGCTTGTGAATTGAGCTTGTCACTCTTTTGAGCTATTTGATGATAAGGAGGGGTAAGGTGTACAAACAACCCTTGAAAATACCTTGGTTGTGCTCTATTTGCTCATTGTTGTAGCAGGAGGAACCAGGATTTTGTGGCCGGTAGGCCACCATTTCTAGACCGCAGGATATCATTATGGCCGACAGGCCACCACTTTTAGCCTGCCGACTGCTTTTGTCAAATTGAGTAGTGCCCTTTTGTAACAAAATAGAGCTAATTTTGAGAAGAAAAACAGTGCAAGTGTTCTAATTGTGCAATGGAGGTTTCCTGGAAGCAGAACAGTGGCCTTTTTAGGTGGAAATCCGTGCGCATGCATGAGCACTCCTCGCTTCTTGGGGCTGTATAATCTAATTACTTAGCTTAGTTATTTGTTGTAATTAATTAGTTGCAGCTAGTTAATTTTGTCTTGTAAATATTTAGTTAGTTTTGTGTTCTAATTATTTCTAGACTAGTTATTTAATTTGTTGTTGTAATAATTAAGCTAGCATAGTTTAATTCATTTTGTAATGGTTAGTTAATTCGTAGTAATTAGCTTAGCTAGTTAGTTTATTCGGACCCTCCTACGTGAGGGCGCAAACTTGTGATAACGTGTATGTCTTCCAACCACACGTCTTTCTCCCTTTTATTTACCTGCTTTAGATGGTTAGTTTAGGGCATCATATTTTGTTTAGCAACTCTCATGCCTTGCATCCATTGCCTTTCTTGCATTGAGTTCGGCGCATCATTCTAACTTGCATTGTTAGCTAAACATTCTTTGAATATGTGCTTAGACCGCATGCTGTCAAATTGATTTATATGCCATATTAGTAGCCGAGCCTAGTAATTGCATATTGCATTTGTTGCATTAGTCATATTACATAGTTAGGATCATGCATTATTCTAACTCTGTCATCTTTTTTGGCGTGGAGTACTAGGTGAGCTTTTGCTCGTTTTAGCATACTGCATTGTATGTTAGTGTTTCCATGTTTAGATATGCTTGCCATGAGGTTAAATGCTTAATTGATAAACTGCTTGAATGTCTATGGATGAAGGCTAATTGCTTGAATTGGAATAATTTGAGCAATGTTCATATGCGATCACTTTTTCAAGTGGTACATAATTGAAACAATTTTCAAAAACAAACATGAAATTAAATGTTCCAATTTTGGCAAAATTAGTGTATACTTGTGTGCACATCACATTGTAAGTTAGCCTAATAAATAGGAACAAAAGCGTATAATGTAAAAAAGATTCACATCTAGGGATGACAATTTGAACCCGGCCCGACGGGGACTCGACTGCCCGACCTCGATTTGAGCGGTTCTTCCCCCAAAAATATCCCCAACGAGATGGGGATGGTATTTAAAAATCAATCCCCGATTAGATTCGGGCTGGGGACGGGGAAAAGTGTCCAAGCCCTGTACCCGGCCCATCCCCGTCCCCGTCCCCGTCCCCGTCCCTGTTTGTCCTAAAGTGAAATTACTAGTTTACTCCTATATATATACATATACATATGGTAACCAAACCCTTATCCTCATCTTAGTTTTGTCTTCCTCTATGTCGCTCTCTTTCTCTCTTCCCTTTTCCCTCTCTCTCTCTCATTCTCGCACTGTTCGCGATGCGGATCGTCACTGTCCGCGACGTCGATCGGCCTCCTCCATCGTGCATCGCCTCCATCGTCGCAGTCACAACCACCCATCGCCTCTGAATCTCTGATCGTCCTCCTCCATCGTCCATTGCCACTGTCTGTGACACCGATCGTCCTCTTTCGTCCACCATCGCCTCCTCAGATCTCCTCTGCCCTCCATCGCCGTCGATCATCCACTCTCTCTCTTTCTCTCTGTGACATAGATACACAGATCTATATGTGTGTGTATCTGTCCATTTTTTTTTTGCTAGTGGATCTATTGATGATGCCGATCGTCCACCCATCATGATTAGTAGAGGCCGATCTTTGATCGGGTGAGCGAGGGTGCTCAATTCACGACCTTCCCTTCTCATGCCTAAGTTCCTGAGCCGAGACAATCTTGGTGATGACGGACACATGGCCTTTGGCAAGAGTCATGGGTTTCCTAAATTTCCCAAAAATATTTAGGTGGCGACTCTGTATCTGGCAAAGTAGTTCATTTTTGAAAATTTGATTCAAAATTGATTTTTCAAAAGATTTGCTAGATTTGAACTCTTTGGTGTTTATCTATTTCACATTGCACTTGTGAGATCCGATTCAGAATTACGGGAGTTCGATACTGTAGGGCTTTTTCATCTTCCGAAAGGAGCGCGAAAAGTCAAGCTACACCGGGCTCCAATGAAATATAGTGATTTTGTCCTTTTAGAGCCGACCGTGCCCTATTAGGAGCCAGCCGTGGCCATTTGGGGCCAGCCGGGTCTCAATAGCGCCAAACAGACAGCTGGTCGGAATTGGGCAGCTGGCTTTGTTTGAAGATATTTTGACCAAATTGGCTTAAATTCTATAAATAAGACCTCCCACTACCTTCCAAGAGGCTTAGACATTGATAGAGCATCCATCTTCCTTCCAAAAGCTTCATTAACTTCATATCACATTTTAGCTATACATACACAATACATACACCATTAGAGCTTGTTCTTGAAGCTTTTGTTGAAGTTTCAAACCATATTTCATAAACTTGAGGGTGTTTGGAATCAAGTTTGATAAACAACCTTACATGCTCTTTAAAGAGGTATACTTCTTACCCATCTTTTTCCTTTGCTTTTACTAATCATCTTCTTCATTTTCCTTGAGTTTGTGCACTGCTGGAGGTTACTTTAAAGGGATGAAATTTGTGATTTAATTCACAAAAAATGGACGGGTCACCCCTCCATAAGCTTGCTTGTCTAGTTCGTTCTCTCTTATTGTTGTTCACTTTCTTCACCTTTTTGAAGCAATTTTAGCCATTGTTTTTGGGCTGTTTTTGGACCATTTTCAGAGGGTAAAATATGTGATTAGAATTTGCAGAAAGTGGAGGGGTTAGCCACCCTTCCTTAGGCTTTGTTCCATAGCTTTTTCTCTACTCTTTTTTCACTTACTTTCTCTTGTTTTTACCACTATTTTCTTGGTTTACAAACTGATTTTTAGAGTAGAAAAAGGCTAAAAAATGTGGTTTAGAAGTCCAAAAAGTGGAGGGGTTAGCCACCCCTCCTTGGTCTTACTTACTAGTTTTGTACCTCCTTGTTTTTGCCTATCTTTTGTGCTCTTTTAACATAGTTTTAGCTACTATTTTGCATATTAGAGGCTGTTTAGGGCTGTCCTAATTTACTTAAATAGGTTATGCTTTGAATATGTAGCTTGTTGTGTTGTAAGTCCTCATGACTTCGGTTGCTTAGGCCTTAGACACCGAGTCATTTGAGTTGATCACTTTTCTTTGATTAGTTTTCATATCAAGAGTCTCATTTTAATAATCAATGTCGCACAATCATTTCTGCACTCTCCTCCTTTCATCTTTTCTTTTGTTTGGAAGCTATTTCACATGATTGATGGTTATTCAAGGCATGGACCTATGCTGAATGGCTTAATCTCTACGGAGATTCATTGTTAAGGCGTAGTCTCCCTTTCATGCTATGAATTGCTTCTTGTTTGACATTTCTTGCCATTTAGTGGACTTAACTATCACCTTGGACAAATTGACTAAGTAATGGAAAGGTAGGTCAAAAAAATGCTAAATTGGCTTAAAATCAACGAAACCAACTTAAACAAGATAATTAAAATTAGTCAGATTCGGTTGGACGTTATGTCGAGTCCACCGTGTCAAGAATCATTACATGTTAATTCATGATGTGTTGATTAATCTTGAGGCGTGTCTACCTCCCTCTTTGAGCTAACTACATGATAGGAGGGAGGGATGGTCATCGTTCATTGCATTTATCAATTTCTTGTCCAATCATGTTCGAAATCATCAAGCCATTAACTTGTGCCAATTGATGGTTTCAGACTCGAATTCACTCTTCTCTTGAGCTCGATGATAGAGGAGAGCATAAGGGACAAACAGGGCTCGGAAAGACTCTGTCTACACTGATTTCACCTCAAAGCACAAAACAGATTTTTGCCTGAACTTAGGGCACGACCGGCCTTGTTTTGACCCGGTCAGGCATCATTTAGGGCCGGTTGGCCTCTAATGTTTGGTAAGCAAAGTGTTTTTGTAGAAATAGAGGGCAGTGGCCTGAAGGTGAAACAGGGCAGATTCCTAGGGAGATAGACATAGTTACTTCTAAAAAACCGTCACGTGCATGCGATCCTTATGCATCTTTTGTTTATCAATGTTGTGAATTAATGTTCTTATCATTATTGTAATTGATTATTATTGTTGTAATTAATTATTATCGTAGTCATTGTTTATTTGTAATTATATTGTATAGCTAGTTAAATGAGATTGCTAGCTTTTGCTTATTCTAATGTCCTTGTTGTAATAATTTAGCTAGTTAGTTATTTAAATTCATTCATTTGAGTTTGTAATAGTTAGCTTAATTCAGACACTTGGACACTCATCTGAACCGTCTTGCATGAGGGCAAAAATATGTAATAATGGTGTATGTCTTCCAACCCCATTTCTTTCTCCTTTTTATTTACCCGCTTACAATGGTAGTGTAGAGCATCGTATTTACTTAGCATTCCCATGTTTGCATACACTCGTCTCACATGCATTAGGGTTCAGCTCACCAAACTAGCCAATGTTAATTTCGAATTCATTACTTGAGTACGTGATTTATCGCATGCATTGAATTGGTTCATATACTATGCTAGTGGCCGAGCCAATTTAATTGCATGATTGTATATGTCATATTAGTCATTTTGCATAAGTTATGAGAATTCATGTTTTTTAATTATTTTGCTTTGTTTGGCTTGCCTCGGAGTACTAGTTAAGCATTTTGTGTTTTAGCATATTGCATTGTGTGCTAGTGTTGCCGTATCAAGTATGTTTTCCATGAGGCTAAGTGTTTGAGTGATGTACTTGTTTGAATGCCGGTGGATGAAGGCTAATTGCTAAAATTGGGATGAATTGATTAATGTGCATACAAACTCAGTTTTTTAAGTGGCGTGTATTCAAAACAATCTTCAAAATCAACATGAAATCAAAGTGTTCCAACTTTTGCAAACTAGTCTACACTTGTGTATAACACATAGTAAAGTTAGCCTAATAATCGAAATAAGAGCATATAATATAAATAAGATTCACATCATGATTAGTAGAGGCCGATCTTTGATTGGGTGAGTGGGGTGTTCAATTCATGACCTTCCCCTATCATACCTAAGTTCCTGAGCCAAGGCACTTTGGTGATGACGAATAAGTGGCCCTTGGCACGAGTCATGGGTTTTCTAAATTTCTCAAAAATATTTAGGTGGCGACTCTAAAATCTTGCAAAAAAGTCCATTTTTGGCATTTGATTCAAACATCAATTTTTCAAAAGAGTTGCCAGATTTGGACTCTTTTTGTGTTTTCACTGTTTCACATTGTACTTGTGAAATCAGATTTAGAACCACAGGAGTCCAAATTGTAGGGCTAGTCATATCCGAAAGGAGCATGAAAAGCAAGCCACAGTTACTGACGACTCTGCTGGGGATTTAGAGAGCTTGACTTGAACTTCAAGATGTGAAATTTTATCTACATATATATGTTTTTTGCATTGCATGTGCATCGGTGCTTTATGTCACTGTGTTTTTCATCTGCTATTCCTGGACGGCTTGCGAGAGGCTTGCCTAAAAAGCTTGCCAAAACGCTGGGCGGTCATGGGCTCTGCCATGTTGGAAACACAACCCTCGGATCTAGATTACCGCTATACCGCTTGATCATCCTTTCACTTCTCGGTGTTAGGTATGAAAGGTATATTAGGTAAACTTGCCCAGGTTCCCCTTTTGGACCAATTAGCCTAGTTGCATATAGTAAAACTCTAGTGAGTGTTCCAAATTAGGACAGGATACTCCCCCATATGCAGGATGATGTGATACCGCTTGTTTGAATGGTAAAGCCGTAGATCACTCCAAAGCTAGGACAGGGAAACCCTAACCTCTCATAGGGGTGTTTTGAATGCTTTTGTGCAAAATGTGAAATCTTTGGAAATGTGTGATGCAATCTTTGGAGAGTCTTAATTTTGAGGTGACTCTTTTCAAAACTTGGGAGTCATATCAGAATCAAAATTTAGGTCAAAATCCAGGGGTTTGTGTTTGATATAGGCGAATTTTTAGCAACACCAGAACTAGGGCCAAATGGTATCTTCCTTTGTTTTGACCAGCATACCCAATGTCCCAATCTGATAGGGCATTTGTTTTTAATGCTAGGTTTGTCTGAGCCAAAGAAGGAGCCGTACCCAAATCAGTAAAGGCCCAGTCCATCTAATCCTAGAAAAAAAAAAAAAAACCCACACAGCAAATGTCCAGTCTATCAGAAAAGATTAATCCAATGCCAAAAGACTCATTCTAAAATAATAATAAAAAAAAAGGCCCAACCCAATCAAACCCATCTAGAATAATCCAGTTCAAATACATCAAGTATAACCGAGTCGAAATCCTTGTTATTTAGCTCTTAGCTTACATCCATCCATTTTTTCGAATTGTCAACTTAGCTAACCCGTGATGGCTCAAACTGCAGAAGAAGTTGTGGCCATGATAACGACCTTAAACCAAGGAATTACCATACAGGATAAGACCAGTGCTGAAATGTAACACCCATCTGGGGCATCTACCATACATCCAGTCCCTGGCGCCCAGTCAAACTTTGACCCACCTCCGCCAGCTAAAGATTTGTAGGGTCCAAATCCTCGAGAAGGGTTGGCTCAAGCTCGAGTTTTCAAACCCCTAGTGTAGCCTAATGAGGGTCTTTTTCCCCTTGAAATTAATGATCTCGACCCGACCTTATTGAAAATTACTAACCTTGAGAAGCAATTCAAAAAGGCACAGGGAATTAGCTCCACACCCAACATTGAGGATAAGTACCCCGAGGTTGCTGTAAGGCTTCCAGACAGATTCAAAATGCCACCCATTGACCGTTTCGATGGATTTGGAGATCCTATGGTACATATCTGGCTTTTCATGGATGTCCTGAAACCAATGGGTCTGACTAAGCCTCAGAAACTCTTTCTATATAGAAGAACCCTGTCGGGTATAGTAGCCATTTGGTAAGCCAAGTTGGAGGATAAAGTGAAGCAGAACTAGGAAGATTTGGCTGAGGCATTTGTTAATCAGCATTCTTATAATACCCAAATTGAAATGACCACCCAAGAGCTTGAAGCAACCCACCAAAATCCTGCAAAACCTTTTGTGGAATTTGTTGCAAGGTGGAGAACAAAGGCAGCACAAATGACAGATAGACCTTCTAAGAGGGACTGAGTGCGTATAGTTATGTAGAACCTTGAGCCTGATATGCTACAAAAGTTAATAGTCGCTCCACTATTCACTTTCAAAAATTTGCATGAATTGGGGGTTCAGATTGAGAGCGCATTTAATAAAGGGATTATTCCTAGAACAAGCGAACCCACAATGAAGGTGTTTAATGGGAGTACCAATGCTAGCGGTAGCACTATTCCCAAACCCATTGAAATCAATATCGTTGCCACCGACCCCAAAACTGCCGACCCCTTTGCTAACATCAACCCACAAACTGCCAACCCAACTCGAGCTCGAGGTAGAACTTTCACCCCCTCCATACGAGCCTAACCAGCGCACTAAAAGTCCTAATGGAAAGAGGGTATTTTAAACCCCTTGATCCCCAACCTCTTCCTGACCCATTCCCTGCTGGACATAACACCACCAAATATTGTGACTATCATCAACAGCGTGGTCATGGCATCGATCGTTGCTACCACCTTCGTCATGAGGTTCAAGATCTCATCGATAACCAGACAATAGCTCTACCTCAAGAACCCAAGTTACCACCAACCCACTTTTCATCCATGACCAAGTACCTCATCCTCACCTTAACATTATCCATACACTGCCTTCTACCTTCGACTCCAGTATATATATCACTCCATCCCATTTTCCCAGGCCAGAGGGGTTCATTGTTGAAAGTACCAAGTTATGAATGATGGATACACCCACTCCAGTTCAGACAGATCAAGAGCGCCAAATGGCCGAACCCATTACTGCTAAGATATTGAGAATGATTAAAGACCTTCAAGGAACGGTGGCAGATTTAACCTTTGGGGTTCCGACCCCGTCAAAGGATTCTCTAATCTTGGGACAAGCTAAAAGTGGAATGGGCCAATCAAAGGTGAACAGGGTCGAAACAAGTAGCAAGAATGAGTCTGGGGTAACTATTAATTCGTATGCATATCTTCAGTGGGCTATTGAGACTTTAAGGGCCAAAGGGTTGAACAAACAACAAGTGCTCGCAGTTGTTGCAAAGACTATGAATGACACTTTTATCACCTGGGTTGAGAGCATTTTGAATTAGGGGGCAAACAATGAAAAATGATGTTTTACCAGAAACACCCATCCTGATTCCCATCCGAATCCCATAAATACCTAGCCAACACCCGCCAACCCATTTGCCAATGTTTCTAAACCTGATGCTTCTTCTTCCCAAAAATGAACCTTCACCCATCTCCATATGAGCCCAACCCTCGCCATGAAGGTATTGATGGAGAAAGGGTATCTCAAACGGCTCAATCCTCGACCCCTCCCTAATCTTTTCCCACCTAGACATGACCCTATCCAATATTGGACATTCCATCAGCAGTACGGTCATCATATTGACTGTTGCTTTCGCCTTCACCATGAAATTCAAGGCTTGATTGACAATAAGGTCATCACCCCACCAAATCCCAAAGTTGTCAATAAACCTCCCCCTGACTACGATAGATTGCCACCCCATAACATAAATCTCATCCATGGCTTGCCAACAACCAACCTTGACCCTAGCCAGCACATTATACCCACCAATGCCAGTAAACATGGTTGGAATGATGAACCTCAGTCTCAGCTAGGGGAATTGTCTAAAGCTTGTGAAAAAAGGACCTTCTAAACTAGGGGCATGGTGTGAAAAAGAATTTATTTCGGTCAAAAGAGATGTATAGGGACAATCGGGGTAATTGTGAGGCTCAATCTCTGAGACTCATTTTGAAAGCCTGAAATCAATCATACTGGGTGTGGATGTTAGTATTGTTGAATTGAAGGCAGGTTTGGACCCTCCCATGGACTACTCGAAGTTGTTTTTGAATTCCGTAGATGAACTTAGAGAATGAAAACCCCTTTTGTCTCTAGGGTGCTAATTTTGTTTTGGGTTGTGTCCTGTAAATAGGTAAGTTGTAAGTTTTATTTTCTTCGTCTTTTCTTGTGTTGTTGCGTCAGTTGAGTCTTTTCCTTTGAGTCGCTTTTGTGTACCCTCAGGTCTTCATCTTTATAAGAAAGCGGGAGTCAAGTTTTGATCATTTTGTCGTGCCTATAGTAATGCATGTGTGACCTTTTAAAAAATAGAAAAGCTTCAACAAAATTTTGTTTTTTTAATGAGATTCCGTTAATAAGCGCGAGTGTTAAGAAGGATTCGCTAAAAGTTTGAGTGAATTTTGACTTATCGGCATAGAGTCCTTCATGATTTCAAAATTTTAAGCTGTTTCTTTTCTTTTGCAAAACTTGTGAAGATAGATTCAGGATTGTGCGCGGTATTTTACATTGTTTTAGGGATTATAGGCGATCGTTTTGGCAAGCACAAGGCAGCTTTCAGACCTGCAAGTACAAAGTGGCTTTCAGACCTTACAGTCATAGAATTTTAGCCCCTAGTGTTTTCATTACTTCAAAAAGAATTGGATAAAAGAAATCAAAAAAGAAGAAAAAAAACAAGAAAGAAAAGAAATGGAAAAAAGGAAAAGAAAAAGAAAAGAAAAAAAAGGAAGAGAAGAAAAAGAAAAAAGAAAAAAGAAAAAGAAAAGAAAAAGGAAAAAAGAAAAGAAGGAAAAAAAAAAGAGAGGAAAGAGTCAATCGCCAATCCGGGGGTATTCATTGGAATTAAATCCAAGCAACTACGAGGATTTGAACTTTTGTCTGAATTCAGGGAAGCCAATGTGAGGAGGTACCACATTGCGAGACCACGTTGCAAAAAGAACCAACTTTAAAAATGAAACAAAAGAAAGGAAGAAGACATGTATAAGGGAATGGTGAACCAAGCTCAAATCAAGGTGAGGTTAGTTCCAGTGTTAGGGTAAGGATGACTATTGATCAAATTCACTGCAATTGTTGTAACATTATCCTTGAGAGGCTCACTAGGCCGAAAACCCAAAAAGGTGACCTAGGCAAAAGTTAGAGCATGAAAAATGAGAAATCAAATAAATAGAGCTCGCAAGGATGAAAACCCGACTGGGCGACTTTGGCAAAAGTTAGAGCACAAAAGGAGAGTGTCAATACCCGAGTGAACCTCAGCCATGAACTATGTTGACCTGATTGCCATTCTTGAGATACATAGGCAACTTCATCTTGAAGTTCGGTCTCAACCATATCCATTTTATCCATCTCGACCCAATAAGCTTGCCAATTCATGTCGTCAGCTTCACATCAATCCCTGAGTTATACTGACTACTACACATACTTGCGTTGAGTAAGATGGAACTAGCTTGAATCAACAAGTGGAGCAATTTTCAAAACTCGAACTTATCAGTGAAATCTCTAACTTGAGCAAAAACAGAATCGAAACTCGGGTTTTGCGAAATTAAGTTCTGAAGGGAACATGAGTAATACTAGGAGTACCATGAATGATTAGTTACCTTAGTCTTTTTCTGCTTTTGGGTCAGTTATGAGTTTAGTTGTCTCATGCCTGGAGTTTGTCTCAATCTACGCTCTTCATCGAGTCGCCATAACGTGTCTATCGTTCAAAAGCACTCTTCATCGAGTCACCATAGTGTGTCTGTCGCTCAAAAGCGCTCTTCATCTAGTCACCCTGACATGCCTATCTATGGACACCCCATTTTTGACTGTCCTCAAGACTTGGACGTCATCGTCTGAACACTCGATGATCATCCATGCTCGTGTTCGTTTTGAGTTCCCGAAGGTCTCGGCTGCGCGCCTTGCCTTAGGATCTCTCAACTTGCCTGTTTTATGCTTGGTTGTGGACCAAGGACTTGTGTTTTGCTTCTGAGGGAAGAGGGTGTCTTGTTGGCCATCCCCTCAACCCATCGGCTAAGGCCTTGTGCCATCGGCCTGGTGTTTTTGCTATCGGCCAAAAGTGTTGGCCGATTGGCACTCTTTTTGGTCGATCGACACTTTTTTTGGTCGATTGACCATATTTTTGAGCCAAGACCTTTCCATCTGCTTTTTACAGGTATTTTGTGCTAGCTATGACAGTTGGTATGCACAATTCTCATCCTCCATAAGAATTGAAATTGAAATCACAATTTTTAGAACCTCTGGAAAGGGATTTGCCTCAAGACTCAAGCTTGTTCAACAAGCTTGAGAATTGAAATTCTATAAGAAGGGAAGCCCCTCTCCTTTTCCAGAGGTTCTAAAAATTGATAGAAGTGATATATATATATATATATATCTCTATATCTCCCTCTCTCTCTATATTTGTGGATGTGTTTGTGCCGTAAAGTGTTTTTTCTTCACACTTTTGCACTAGAGCACCTAGTGAAACACCATCCTTTTGTTGTTGAGGAACTGAGGAGTTGGTTTTAGTGTTTTTGGGTTGGTTTTGATCCAAGAAAGGTGCTGGAGTTGTGTTCTTGAAGGTGTTCTTCAAGGGTGAGTTAACTACCTTTTAATCCCCTATTTTGGCTTAAGCATTTAGACCTACTTGCATATTGTTTTAAGCTTAACTCTAAACTGCAAAAAGTTCTGATTTTGTATGCTTGTGATGATTGTTTAAGGTCACTTTTGGGTTGGGGGTTGTCTACCCGCTCTTAGGCCTTGTTTGGCCTTGTTTTGTGCCTTCCCTTTTGAGGTTTGGAACCATCTTGTTTTGACCTTTCTACTACTAAAATCCAAAGGATTTTCAGTGGTGGAAATGTGGTTTTGGAGTCTTGAATAGGAGAGGGACACCCCTCCCTCCTTGTGTCGTGTATGCTTGCATTGTTGGTTCATAATAGTAGCATGTTTTCTTAGCATGTTTTGGTCTCATTTCAGTAAGTATTTGGTGTTATTTTAGCATGCTTTACCTTTGTCTAAGGTTGGTTTGATAGCATCTTGCATGCACCATGTACTTGTCTTGCAATCCTCTCTATTGCCTTAACATGCACCTTGCATTTGGATCATCATTCTTGCATGTTTTGGCTCAACTCAAAGAAGCTTTTAGTCATGTTTTACCATGCTCTAGCTCTGATTTGCATTGTTTTAGTCATGCATGCACTGTTTTGTGTAGCCATGGTTCAATCTAGCTTATTAGCTTTGAGTGTCCAAGTCATTAGCATGCATTACTTGTACCATTTTCATGATTTGGTATCATCTAATATGTAATTTCAGTCCATGTAATGTGGTCATACACTTGCATCTTTCACTCATTTGATGCTTTGAAGAGTTGGTGTTTTGTGCCTTAAGAGTGGGTCATTGTGCATGCCTCCGTGCTTAGGCCTTTGGGTCATCATTGTCACATGCTTGTTTAGGTTGCATTGCATTTGGCATGCTTGTTACCTTAGCCTTGTGCGCATGCTTGAGTCATACCGCATTTGGCATGCTTATATTGCATAGCATCTCCATGTTGCATGCATTGCATTGTGTTTGGTTTGGGGTGTCAAACCAAACACGAGGACCGAGGGACGTTTCGCACTTAAAGTGACGAAACGTGCCTCAATCATCGGTCGCCGATGTTCTTGATCCAACATGATAGAGTGTGAGGCATTCATGTGTTTTTGTGCATCCATTCCATATTGATGTGTGCAATTCTGCCTCTTTGGCAATCGTGCATCGAAATGCGTGATTGATGGCTCGAGGGTTGAGCACTACACTCCTTTGAGTTCCAAACATGATAAAGGGGTGTAGTTGCATAACATTTTCTTGCAAATGTATTGCCATGCCCTTGTTTGTCCTCTGCTATAGTAAAAGGAGCAAGCTGCAGAAAGAGATGGCCGATCGACTATCTGAAGTGCCGATCGACTAAAAATTTTTGGCCGATGGAGTCATAAATGGTCGATAACCCATTTCCATTGGCCGATGGTCATATCTGTCGACCGATGGCCTCTTAGAGTGTCCATGAGTTGGTTCAGAAGCATCACAGAAGTTGGCACAATTTTCAGAGGTATAAAACAGTGCAAACCGAGGCAACATGAGGCATGGAACCGGATTTCAGAGAGAAGCCGACCGAGCGCACATGCATCCCTCGTCACGAGGCCATTTCAGTGTGTTAATAACTTAGAATAGTTATTTGTTTCAATTTGGTTGTATAATAATTAACTGGCTTGTTACTTAGTTAATTAGTTGGTTTGTATTATTCATTTGGACCCTTCGTCGAGAGGGCGTATTGTTGTAATAAGTGTGCGTGTGTGTGTGAATGTCTTCCAATCCCACGTCTTTCTCCCTTTTACTTATCAGCTTTTGATGGTTAGTTTTAGGGCATATTTCGATTAGCGTCCTTATGTTTGTATGTTTGCATTCATTCATCAGTTTTGCATGCACCGGGCTCGGCACATCATACAAACCGCATTGTATTTCAATACATTTACTTGAATACGTGTTTAACAGCATGTTATCAAGTTGCATTTCGTATGCCACCTTAGAGTAGCTGAGCCTATTTCTAGTTGCATTTTGCCTGTGTAGCATTACCCATCTTAACATGAACTAGGATCATGCATTGATTACTAACTAGCTATTGTTTTGGCTCGGAGTACTAGGTAAGTGTTTACGCTTTAGCATCTTTCATGAGTGTGAGTGATTTCCATAATAGCATGCTTTCCATGAGGCTATGTGCTTATGTGTATAATTGCCTGAATGCATGTGGGTGAAGGTTTGATTACTTGAATTGGAACAATTCATCAAATCCCTGTTTTTAGCCTACTTGTGAGTAGCAACTTCAAATTATTTTCACAAACGAATATGCAATGTTTTGTTTCAAATTAGGCAATCTAGTCTATACTTGTTTGCTGTGCGCATCACGTAGTAAGCTAGCTAATACACTGGAATAAGAACACATGTGTTTTCAAAAATAAAATATCATGCTTAGTAAAGGCCGATCTTTTTGATCGGTCGAGCGGGGATGCTCATTGCATGACCTTCCCCTCTCGTACCCAAGTTCCCGAACCGAGGCAACTTTGGTGATGACGGACACGTGGCCTTAGGCACGAGTCAGGGTTTCCTAAATTTCCCAAAATAAAACATTTAGGTGGCGATTCTGTATCTGGAAAAGTAGTCTATGTTTGGCACTTCTTTATTAAAATCATTTTTCCAAAATGATTTGCCGGATTTGGACTCTTTGGTGACTTATCGGTCTTGCATTGCACTTTGTGACATTAGATTCAGAACCGTGACATTGAGTCCGAACTGTAGTAGCTAATGAATAAAACAGATTTCGCGCCATATTTGCGTGCGGAGCCAGGACGTTCGGGCACGTCTACAGTTTGTGGCGACTCTGTTGGGGATTTAGAGAACTTGACTCGAACTCATGATATCTTGTTTTGATTACACTTATGTGTTTTTTTGCGTTGCATGTGCATTGGTGCGCCTAGGACACCGTGTTTTCCGTATGTTATTCCTGAATAGTTTGCCGGAGGCTTGCTTGGAAAAGCGTGCCATAAGGCTGACCAGTTGCGGGCTCTGCCACGACGGGAACACAAACCTTGGTTTTTGCCAAGGCACCCTTTTTGACCATTCGACCTAGTGCATATCGGAAACTGTAGTGACCATTCCAAACTAGGACAAGTTGTTTACCCGATTATAGGTTGTTTGAAACTGCTGCGTGCGTAGTGAAACCCTAGTTCCTGACAAAAATAGGACAGGAAAACCCTACCCCACCATAGGGGTGTTTTGGTTATCACTTTCTTGCTATGTGCTTTTAGAGTTGGCCTCTACAGGAATGCACGTATCAGTTTGCAAGTCTGGGTATCAGGCCTGCGGGTACCAGTATTTGGGAATCAGTTTCACCTGCGGGTATCAGATTCAGATTCGGGGCAGTGATTTGGGAACAGTGATCAGTGGTTAAGAACAGTTCTTCCAGGTTGTATTTGCCAACTGTGTGTTGTCTTTATTTAAGCTGTTATGCTGTCCGTTTTTCTGTTCATTGTTTCCTTATTATGCTTTATTTATATTTTTGCAAGGTAGTTTAGCACAATTGCATCCGACCAGGCAGATATTCCTCGAGCACTCTAGATTAGAGGTCGTAGACTCAATTGATCCAGGGGTCTAATAGACGGATAAGCAGTGTTCCTTTCTGTACCCTTGGTTACCAGACGAAGGTCAAAAAGGCACAGTGTATCGGTACAGCGGTCGCCAGATCAGTGGTCTACCCCACCAGTGAACAGTCAGGCTGAGGTCTCAGTTTCTACTGCAGGGACAGATATACCGGTTATCCAGTTTGATCAGCGCAATATGGCAGGCTTGGAAGAGATGATGCGTCAGCTCCAAGAAAGTATGAAAGCCATACAGCAGGATGCTGCCCGTCAAACAGAATTTTCCACACGCCAGGTCGAGGTTATGGCCCAATAGCCAGAGGTAATTACCAGGCTATAGCAGCAAACTGGAGCATCTGCTTCACACCAAGCTCCTCCCCCACCTGGAGTTCCAATACTCAGGGAGACAGCAAATGTCCAGGACAATACGGACGTTCCAACAGGGCCAGCACTGCCCCCAATCCTACCCCAGCTATCCAAAGCACAGACCAACCTAGTAGATTCACCATTTGAGTTCGAGGTGGACCCCACGGCACTAAAAGTGAGCAAGCTTGAAAAGTTGTTCAAGAAGTCTCAGGGCGTGAAATCCATCCTGGATATAGAGGACGGGTACACCGACTCGACCGTGACTCTGCTAGACCTATTTAAAATGCCGCACATAGATCGTTTCGACGGGTTTGGAGATCTTATGGTGCATTTACGACTGTTTTCGGACATACTAAGGTCGATGGGCCTCTCCAGATTGCAGAAGCTTTCTCTGTTTGGCCGGACCCGGTCGGGTGTAACGACTATTTGGTATGCAAAACTAGAGGACTCCGTCAAGAGGAACTGGGAGGAGATGGTTGAGGCCTTCGTAGCTCAATACTCCTACAATACGCAAATTGAGGTCACAAGAGCCGAAGGAGAGCTTCTCCGATTTTGTGACCTGCTGGAGGACCAAAGCCTTGATGATGACCATCAGGCCGGTTGACAAAGACCAAATACGGATGGTTGTGTGCAACCTCCAGCCCAAGCTCATGCAGAAGATGATTGTCCTCCCCCTCCCCACCTTTGCAGATCTACAGGAGATATGGGTTCAAATTGAGGATGCCATGAAATAGGGCCTCATTGATCATGAAAGAGAACAGCCCAAGAGGGCATTCAATTGCAGTACAAATGCAGGCACAAGCAGTGCTGTAGCTGCCAGATCTTCAGACGTGGCCATGGTCACCACCACCACCCCAAGAACCCTTGCAGCTACACCATTTACTGGCACGTCCAGAAATAGCTCACAAACAACCAAGTTCCCACCCCGAGGCCAAAGAACCTTCACCCCACTATACATATCTCTGTCTAAGGCTTTGGGGGTTTTGATCAAGAAAGGGAACTTGAAGGATCGAAGATCTCAAGAGGGCTAGAAAAGCCAAAGCCCCTGCAGGGACAGAACGTGCTGTGTGCACAAGAACAGAACGTGCTGCGAGCACAGGAACAGAAGGTGCTGTGGGCACAGGAATAATTGTAACGGAGCCGGACAGGTGTCTATCGGCTGCCGATGGCATGTGGTGGGAAGATGACGACCTATGTCTTGCCCACACAGACGAAGATTGGGGACAAAGCCAGCCGGATGATACCTGATACATTGGCGAAGTAGACCACATGACTAGGAGTGGGCAGTATTTCAAGCCCTCGCACTTAGATCAACCAGAGGTGTCCGGAAAGGACAAGGAGGCGGAAAAGCAGAAAGAAAAGCTGCTCAAAGAGGAGGCTGTGCTGAAACAGCTTAAGAAGATACAAGCAGACATCTCCATCTGAAGACTGCTTATGGCTTCAAGAGTACACAGACAGGCTGTCCTTTTGTCAATGGACAAGGCCAAACTTTCAATCGATACCACGTTTGAGCAGCTGGTAGGACTGGTCTTTCCGGGAGGAGCTTCCTCGACGTTGACCTTTTCTGACAAGGAATTGCCGCTTGAGGGCGCAAATCATAACAAACCACTCTACATCTCTGTGGAGTGTAGAGACAAGTGGGTGCTAGTGGTTCTTGTCGACACGGGATCCGTCATTAACGTGTGCCCATCAAGGACAACATATGCAATCGGGTTGAAGCCCGCGAATTTCGTGCCGACTGCCCAGGTGATAAGAGCCTATGATAACACAAGCAGAGAGGTGATGGGGACCGTGCAAATTCGGACTCAGGTTGGTCCAGGACAACACAAGATTGACTTTCATGTCTTGGATGTTCCCGCAACCTTTAATCTACTCCTGGGACAGCCGTGGCTACACCAGGTGAAAGTGGTCGCTTCAACCCTGCACCAAATGTTGAAATATCCCCACGGGAAAGGGGTTGCTATTGTTTTTGGGAATTCGTCAATCCATCTTCCGCCAGAAGTGTCTACACCGGTTCTGGAAATCGAGCATGGCGCGGAGGATGTATTCCTATCAAGATTTACCCCGGCCGAGGCTCGGGCTGTACAGAACATCTTAGTTATTGATGAGGGGCTGTATGTCAGCGCACAGTCTGTGTACCTCATAGATAAGCTTCAGCACATCCCTGGGATGGGACTAGGAAAAAGTGGCTGGAAGGGCATTACTGTATAGGCCGAAGTACCGCACAACCCACATACCTTTGGCTTAGGTTATCTGCCTACCAAAGAGGAGTGGATGAGGAAAGGCAAAGAAATGGCCGGAAGAGCCAGAGCTAAGCAGGTGGGGAAGCATTTTGAGTTAATGCATCGGCCTATCCAAGGCACCCTAAACGGGCACTTTGTCTGGGAGAGGGAAGACTTTCCCTTCTGCGGCTTCCCAGAGCCATGACTAAATGCAGAGAAGAGGCGCCTACCAGGATTTGAGATCTTCTTCAACTTGCAGTTGTCTGGGGATGATGTTGCCGAAGAGTAGACAGACCCATCAGCTGAGGTTGGGTAGTATAAGGAAGTGGATTCCGAGAGCACCGAGATTGAAATGGGGGTAACACTGGCTTGTCTACTTTCAGATCCTCCGATCGTACATGAGTGCTTGGGAGATGATCTCTCAGTGTCCATGATTGGGAATGAAGCGGCTGCGAGCCCATCTTCGAACATTCTGGATGCGTCCATCACACCCTCTCTCGTTTGGCAGTACGAGGAGGGATTCTTATTGAGCAGCACCGGGTCAGGTAGTGAGCCGGAATCTGATTCTACTGAGTTTGTGGAATTGGAATCAGGTTTCAGCTCGCCTGAGTCTAAGTCCGGTATTCCTGGGGTGACAACCCGGATGCCACAGTCCTGTCTAGGTGGTCTTTTTCTTTTTCCTTTGAGTCTGTTGTAACAGAGGAATCAGACGACTTGGAAGTGATTAATGAGAATGGAATGGCTGTGGCCTTTGAGTATTTTTCCGTGCCCTTGATTTATTGCATTAATTCAGACTTTCAAAATTTTGATGAAAACGACGAGGAAGAAATTCCTCCGGTTTTGAAATATTTGCTAAATCAAAAGCAGGAGAGGTTTGTAAAACCGCTGGTTGATGAAATCACCCAAATTAATGTTGGTACTGAGAACGACCTGCGGCTGGTCCAGATCGGGTCCACGTTGTCTTCGGAGGCGTGCGAGCACTTAGTCGCTTTATTAAAAGATTTCAAAGATGTTTTCGCGTGGTCCTACAAAGACATGCCTATAATCGATCCTAAGATTGTACAGCGCCGGATCCCTCTTGACCCAGTGGCCCGACCTGTTAAGCAAAAACTCAGAAGGATCCGCCCAGGCTGGGCTATCAAGATCAAAGAAGAGGTCACCAAGCAAATTGATGCAGGGTTCCTGCTGGCATCTGAATACCCAACATGGTTGGCCAACATAGTTCCGGTGCCAAAGAAGGACGACAGAATTCGGGTATGTGTGGACTTCAGGGATTTGAACAAAGCCAGTCCGAAGGACGACTTTCCTCTGCCACGTATCGACGAATTAGTGGACTTCACTGCGGGGCATGCATTGCTCTCATTCATGGATGGCTTTTTAGGATATAATTAGATTCTGATGGCACCCGAAGATCGGGAGAAGACTACTTTCACCACCCCGTGGGGGACCTATTGTTATAGGGTGATGCCGTTTGGGCTGAAGAATGCTGGGGCTATATATCAACGGGCTGCGACCACGATATTGCATGATACAATCCACAAGGAGGTTGAGGTGTACGTGGACGACATAATTGTCAAGTCCAAGGAAAGAGAGGGCCACTACACCGCCTTGCAGAAATTCTTTCAACAGATCAGAGAGTATCGATTGCGGCTGAATCCTCAGAAATGTATGTTTGGCATTACTACAGGGAAAATGCTGGGGTTCTTGATCGCACAAAGAGGTATCGAGGTCGACCCCTCCAAAATCAAGGCCATCTTAGAAATGCCACCACCAAGGATTGAAAAGGAGGTGCGAGGCTTTCTGGGTAAAGTGTAATTCATAAGACGGTTTATTGCTAAATTAACCTTGACTTGTGAACCACTCTTTGGTCTCCTGAAGAAAGGAAAGAAATTCCAATGGGACGGCCGATGCCACGTTGCTTTTGAACAGATCAAGCAATATTTACAGAACCCACCTGTGTTGTAACCGCCTGAGTCGGGGAAACCGTTGATTCTGTACCTTTCAGTGACTGAAACTACAATGGGCTGCATGCTTGCACAGGAGTCTGAGGACAAAATGGAGAGAGCTATCTACTACCTGAGCAAGAAAATGTTGGATTATGAGACCCGTTACACTCCGCTAGAGAAGGCTTGTCTGGCCTTGGTATGGGCTACCAGGAAGCTGCAGCACTACCTATTAGCTCACTCTGTAATACTGGTTTCGAGATTAGATCCCATCAAATATCTCTTCGAGAAACCAGCGCTTATGGGTAGGCTAGCCCGTTGGTTGCTTCTACTTTCCGAATTCGATCTGAAATATATGACGCGCAAGTTAGTGAAGAGGAGAGCGGTAGCGGAGTTCCTAGCTAATCACCCAGTGGAAGAGGATGAAGCAGTTGAGTACCTATTCCTAGACGAGGCCATTTTGCATGTCGAAGATAAAACTTGGACGATGTACTTTGACGGAGCGTCAAACCAATACGGGTATGGGATAGGGGTGTTGCTGATAGCACCCGACAATTCCCGCATACCCCTAGCATTCAAACTCCATTTCAAAGTCTCAAACAACGAAGCAGAATATGAGGCATGTATTGCTGGTTTAGAAGCCACCCTAGAACTAGGGGCAAAACGGTTGGATGTCATCGGGGACTCGAACCTTGTTGTATCTCAAGCTAAATGAGATTGGAAAGTCAAAGAAGAAAAGATGAGAATCTATCACCAGACCTTGGATGTGCTGATTCCTCGGTTTGAGAAACTAAACTTCCCTCATCTGTTAAGAGAGAACAACAGGTTCGCAGATTCATTAGCAACTCTATTTTCTATGATAGACATCCCTTTCGGAGTCGGGATGCGTCCGATCATCATTGACCAGAAATTTGTGCCAGCCTACGAGCTGATTGCTGCCATAGATGAGGTTCAAGATGAGAACCCCTGGTATTAGATGTCTGGAACTTCTTGGAAAAAGAGGCGTATCCACCAGGGGCAAGTGCCAAAGATAAGTGGGCAATTCGTAAAATAGCTGCTCAGTTCATCGTCTGCGGGGGTAAATTGTACAAGAGAGGTCATCTCGGGATGCATAAGCTGTGTGTTGATGCCGAAGAATCGAAGCGCCTGATGGAGGCCATCCATGGAGGAGAGTGTGGAGCGCATGTGAACAGGGTGATGTTAGCCCGGAAGATCCTTAGACAGGGTTACTATTGGTCCACCATGGAGGATGATTGTATTGGCTTTGTCCGGCGATGCCACAAATGCCAGATCTATGCAAACCGCATGAACATTCCGCCATCGAAGCTGTACAACATGACTTTGCCATGGCCATTTTCAGTTTGGGGAATTGATGTGATCGGGGCTGTCACTCTGAAAGGGTCCAATGGGCATGAGTTCATTCTGGTCGCGATAGACTATTTTACGAAGTGGGTTGAGGCCCAATCTTATGTGGTGTTGAAGGCATTGCATGTTGCTAAGTTCATCAGGAATAACATCATCTGTCGCTACGGGGTCCCGAATAAAATTATTTCAGATAACGGTTCCCACTTCAAGAAAGAAGTGATTGACTTATTGGACAAGTACAACATGGCTTTTCATAAATCATCTACATATCGGCCGCAGACCAACGGAGCAGTTGAGGCCGCCAACAAGAACATCAAGCACATTCTGTAGAAGATGGTGGAAACCTACCGGGACTGGCCAGATAAGCTGCCGTTTGCTCTGTGGGGCTACCGGACTTCAATTCGAGCTTCTACTGGAGTAACTCCGTATTCCTTGGTTTATGGGATGGAGGTTGTTCTGCCTATCGAAGTTGAGGCTCCGTCATTATGAGTACTGGCTGAGTGTTAGATAGCCGAGGCAGATTGGCAACAGAGCAGGTTCGAAGAACTCATGCTCTTTGACGAGAGAAGGCTGAAAGCACTGTACCATGTTCAAGGCTATCAACGAAGAATCGCCAGGGCTTTCAACAAGAAGATTAAGTCCAGGAATTTGAAAGAAGGGGATCTTGTGCTCAAAGACAACCGAGCTCCCATCCACGACCCTAGGGGCAAGTTTAGACCTAATTGGACTAGTCCTCACATCATCAAGTCTATCTAGTCGGGTGGAGCTGTCGTTCTGATGGACCTAGATGGCCTAGAGTTCTCCTAACCGATCAACATGGACAAGTTGAAAAAATATTTTCCTGAGTGGCTCGCTAGGCCGAAAACCCGAAAGGGCGACCTAGGCAAAAGTTAGAGCATGAAAAATTTGAAATTATAAAAACTGAGCTCGTAAGGTTGAAAACCCAGAAAGGGCGGCCTTGGCAAAAGTTAGAGCGCAAAAGGAGAGTGTTAATACACGAGTGAACCTAAGCCGAACTACGTAAGGCTTGATTGCCATCTTTGGGATACATAGGCAACTTCATTCTGAAGTCCAGCCATAAACACTTCCTCGATCAACTTTGTCCATATGATCATGTTTGGTCATCTTTGTTTATCCTGCATTCAAGAGCTCGGTTGTGATCTCCAGTGTAATGCTATTCAGACTAGGGGCAACTTTCCAGTTGCTGGGATCCGGGGTCGTACATCTCAGTGAAGATCTCGGGCGTGTCTAGTTTTGATCCATATCGAAAATGGTTTTGAAAAGTTTTAATAAAAGTTGATTTTGCTCAAATTAATCTTTTTACAACTTAGACCATTTTTGGACAAAACGGAAAATTTTCAGTACCCACAACCTTCAATTTCATTGATTTCAATACAGAGTTCTCCTACTCTTGAATACAAATTGAAGTTGCTTTTATTACATTCGTAAAAAATAAAACTTGAAAGTACTGATTAAAGCAAATAAATTCGGGGCATGGTCAGGTGTTCCTGCGTCCCCTCCCAGAGCTCGTGGAAGCCTCTGATGCCAAAGTGGGCCTGATCTACGCCTCCTCATCAAGCCAAGCTATGCACTCATCAGAGAGGGTGCAACTGAAAATGGGAGCGGGGGTTAGAAGCACGCTCGTCCTCCATGCTGTGGCATACCGAGCTAGCTGTGCGCTTCGGACTGGAAACGCAGTAGGGTACTCTATCCCCTCTTCTGGGCAAGTATGATCATGACCGAACTGGCGCTAGAATCGGAACGGGGAGTAAAATACACAGTGTGTCAAGCCAATCAACTGAATCCCGGGCTAGCGGGTCATGCTGTAGCTCATTGCCGGTAGATTAAGCTAGGGGCAGTGCCAAGCAATGCGGTCTGTAAACAAACTGCACATCCAGTTGCACCACCATCCCTCATCAGGGGCATCGACTAGACGTTGCCGGAAGAAATAGCTACGAGCTGAATATGCTGGGCATGAGTCCACAACCTTCAATTTATCCATCAACCATATCTGAGGAGGGATGAAAAATGAGAGATTAAAGAATAGAGAGGTGTACGTTGAGAGAAAAAGTGAGAAACGGGTTTTAAGAGAAAAAACCGAGCCCGAGGGCCGAGTGATGTGAGAAATACATGTGAGATAGGGTGGGAAACATTACCTGCAGTAATAGTGGACTCCCCGCGAATCTAGTCGTCTCCGGGCGATGAAAAGCGTCCAAACAAATCAATGTTTCAGCTAGTGTCATGGTGATGCAGCTCTTGTCCTCTCCCAAGCCCTCGGTAACTTCAATCAAACGAGCGCTATACCCACCGAAGCTTGGGGCAAGCAAGAAATGAGACAACATGCATAGGCAAAGCGCTTGTCACCGATAACCCTACCAATGATGGTTGCCACGATCACTGGTCTCAGAAAAACGACGAACCAAGCTCGGAATGTCCAGCTCTTTGTCGTGAATCAATGACCAAGCGTCATGTAAAGTAAGGCCACACATCCGTCCTAGGGCTTGGACATAGCTGAAGCGGAATTGAAGCAAGATTTCTTCATTGTGCTCGGATTCCATTAAAGCTTAGAAGTCTTCAAGAGTGGGGCACATCCCTTGTCCACCAAAGCTAAAGGCGTGCGTTACCAGATTCCAAAACTTTGCCGCGGCATAAAGGAACAGAAAATGCAGCGGGGTACGACTCAACGTGAATAATGCATTTATGCCGAAGCCCCGAAAATTTAGTTTTTCCGAGCCATCTAAGTTGGCAATCCAATTTGTGAGATTTTGGACAAGAAATGCTTCAATTAATGCAAAAACAGTGTTGAAATGGAGAAAACTACGAAGTTGAGGTTTTTGTAGAAGATAAGGTGTTGAGTGGAAGACATGTGTCAGCATTCTGGAGGTGCTTGCCATTTTTGGCCAATCGGCCAAAAATAGTGTCGACCGACCATCTTTTTTGGCCGATTGGCTAGTAATGAAGGCCGATGGCCTCTATCTTTGGCCGATGGCCTTTCCTCTTCTTTCCTAGGCTGTCCTTGTGTTGGAGATGTTGAGAACTTGTGATTGGTTCCACTTCAAATGCCTTCTGGTGATGATTTTGCGAAGTCGCGCCTGTGTTACTTCAATTTGTTTATCGAGTTGTTGTACTTTTGTTTATCGAGTTGTATTTCGTGGTCTTTAGTCCTTGTCTTACTTATCGAGTTGTATTTACATTTGGTTAGCTTGTCAAGTTCTTTGTTTTGCTTATCGAGTTGTTTTGTTGCTAGTTGGTTCACTGCTTGATTAATGCAATTCGAGTGTTTAGATTTCAAAACAAAGTTCAATCTCATTCACATTGTTATGTAATATGATGCGATGTGATGCATAGAATGTACAAATGCAACACTTTTTCAACAAAAAATAGCTGTTTCATTTCATCATATCATCTTTTGCAAAAGTACATAGTTTTGAAGAAAATAAAACCTGCCTGTGGCAGTACAATGTGCTTAAACTACCAGTAAAAAGAAAAATAAAGCAAAAAAGAAGAAGAAGGAAAAGAAAAGCAGCAAAATATCTGGATCGGTGCCGGTAGCCTCAAGTGCGGGAGTCCGTCCTGGTCCTGTTCCTGGACGAAGGTCCAGGAGCTCCACCATCTGAGTCTAAATCTGAGCCATCTCCAGCCTCATCCTGAGACGACTTTGCCTCCGCATCAGACTCGTCATCATTTGGACTAGGCTCTCGTGAACTACTTTCAGCATGAGTACACCTATGCCTGCCCCGGCTATGTATCGTCATCCCTCGTCTGGTGCCCCCTGCTGCCCTAGAAGGCGCTGAAGGTCCTGCTAGAGCACCCCCTGCGGCCGGAATTTGGAATGGGGCCTGAAAGGAACAATTGGCAAATGCCTCAATATGTTATGCAAAATTGTGTATGAATACTGAATACAGTGTATGAATACAATGTATGAATGCTATGAGTACAGTGTGTGAATGCTGTGAGCAGTGTATTAGTGTCGTGAGTGGTATGTGAATACAGCGTATTGAATATCGTGTTGATGATGTAGTGCATCAGATCATGTATGGAACATATTGTGCAAAGTTTTGGGACTGAGTTGAAGGAACTTATCGGGATACCGTAGATGGTCAACAGGTCGAGGCTCTTCTGTAGCATCCCCATCACTGAGGTCGTCAGCTCCAGGGACTGTCTAGTGTACTCTATTGAAGCCTGCAAAAGTGTTTAAGTCATTAGTATTCTGCGGGATATCAAGCGAAATGAAATAACTATACAAAATGCAAAGTGTAACACATACCGGGGTCGAGTCGCGAACTCCGACGAGCTCATGATCAGCCGGAGGAGGAGCAATGGGTATCTGGTAAGTCTCCCCACCCTGTCCTCAGCATGTCATGGCAGTCGGCAGTGCTGGCCACTCTACTCCCTGTCCCCTCCAGGACCCACTCCTGCTACGGGCTTGAGCAACCCTCGATACTCCTAATCCTCTGGCTGGTACCGCAGGCCTCTCCCTCTCGACTCGGCGAGCACCAGTCAAAGGTCGCATGAGATAGGTTTGGATGAAGTCGGTGTAATCACCCTCCTCTCTGAAGAAGTCCGAATCCCAACCGATCGTGTAATCGATCATTTTCTGTGGGGTATATCTCACTGTATGCCTCGTATGGGTAGGAGGTGGCCTCGAGACTATCTGCTCCGGTAGGCTGAGTGTCTGCCGCAAGAAGCGCTCCCCGAAATACCATGCCCGGCAGACCGAACCCTCCAACAAAATCCTGAACTGGGCCGTCTCCCGAGCGCCTGCGTACTAGTCCCTTATTGCCTCCGGCAACACAGCCCAGGGCTGCCAGGTGATCTGCAAAAGACAGGGTACATAGTTGGTTATCTGCTATTGAAAGTACAATGCAAAGCAAAGCTTAAATGAACTGTAATGTTTGAAATACCTCTACTGCGGTGATGGTGTTGAAGTATCGGCGGAAGAACAGGAAAGACTCCCGTGGCCTCCGCTCGCACCTCACGTCGTAGCGATGAGAATATGGAATAGTGGGGGGGCATCTCCACATCCGGCACTGGGGCAAGCCTCGGAAAGTAGGCATCCACCCACAACAGGGCAAATATGAGTATGCTTATCAGATAAAGCATAATGCAGATAAAGCAGAAATCAGAGAATGTGTGCAGTATATTGTGCAATGTGTGCAGTGTACAGCCAATGTAAAGCAGATTGCCTGTGTGCAGTGTTTGTGCAGTGTGTGTGGTGTACAGATAGTGTAAGGCAGAACTGTAAAATAGAAAGGGAAGGTGTACCTCCCAGGCCAGCCAGTAGCCTCCAAGCAAATGTCCGCTGCGGCGAGAGGATAAGCTCATGTATCCATAAAGCATGGCCAAGCCTACGCCACCCCAGTCGTAGCGATGGATCCTGGTCACGTCCACCAGTGCACTCAGCAAATATAGGGCAACAGTGTCCGCCCGGTCGGCGAAAAGGGTGGTCCCCAGTAAAAACATGATGAACCCGCAGGCATACTGCTTTGCCTCCTCACGGGTCGTAGGCGCCTGTACCCTGAAGTGGTCCTCGAACCAGGAATACCTCACGAATCTCGACCGGGAGAGAGGTGACCGAGTGCCAAGCAAGTACATCTGGGCAGTGTCCCACTCATCCATGTCAGTATTGAAGGGAATCGGATCACCCCCTACTCCGATGCCTGTGAGCATAGAGAAGTCGAAGGGAGTCATCGTTATCTCCCCTATAGTAGAAAGGTGGAAGGAATCGGTGGTGTCCCACCACCTCTCCACCAAAGCACCAAGAAGGGGCCTACTCACGGTGAGGCGCGAGAGTCCCATATAGAAAGCACCGAAGCCGGCCTGGTTGAAGATGTGGCGAACCGTGTTAGGCAGCTCCATGTACCAACCGCGAGCAATGGTGTTCCCATACCACCAGAAGGCATGGGAATCTCCTTGTGTTCAAAACAAGCAGTTGTGAAGTAGTATCAGATATACAATGTTTGAATGTGTTCAGAGTTTTTGAAAACGTAGTGTGTGTGCATGTGTACGAGTTTACATAGATATCGGGTGTGGGTGTACTCACGGTGAACTAAACATGTGATGTATCAGTGTGTTTGGGTTATTTAGTTGAAGAACAATATCGACTATTGAAGTTATCTAATCTACATTGTAGAAAACAAAAGGGGGGAAGAGTATACCTCAGCGACGCCAAAGGAAAGGTGTGACTCTTGCTCACGTAGCAAAAGCTCCAATGGCATGCCTCGTGCATAACTCCTGAACTGGTGGATGCTATTATGAGGCAATATGTGTATCGTCGGCCGATATGTCGCCGGGTCGAACGGTCGAACGCTCACCGGTAAGAGCTCGACCTCAGGGTCCATATCCATCTCTGGGGGAGTCTCACCTCATGGAATGTCGTCTGCCATCTCAAGGAGGGTGCAAAAATGGTCGAAAGTGCGGAAAATGGGTGAAAATATGAAAAGTCAATGCAAAAGTCAACCTTGAGGGGTGAAAACTGGAAAAAAAGGTCGGAGTGTGGAAAAGACGCGAAGATCGAGGTAAACTCGGGGGAAACAAACCCCAAGTGGTGGAAATCGAAAATGTGGTGCCGAATACACGTTTTAATCGGTTTAAAACGTGAAGAATAAAGAGGGTTTCGCGAATCGGACGATGCGGGAGGCTCGAAAACAAAGGAAAAACACGGATCAAAGTGAGGAAAATGTCCTAGAGAGGTAGGGAAATGATTTTCGAGCTTGAGGAAATGAGGAAATAGGGTTTGAGGCCCTATATTTAAAGACCCGAGGTGAATGGACAAAACTGCCCTGAAATTGCCATTTTTGGCCGATCGGCCAAATTTTTAGCCGATCGGCTAAATAGTTGGCCGATGATCTCCTTTTTTGGCTGATGGATAGCCGATGGCCTCCCCTTGTAGTCGATGCACCTCCAATGCCCTTGTTTGGATCAGTTATGTTGATTGGTATCCTTATTTCTCAAGACAGTGCAAGAAAGTACACTTTTGAAGCTTAACCGGCCTTCGTGTTGGCCTCGAACCGTGTCTTCCGTTTCGGCACTCGATGCGCGCGTGGTGTATCCTTTCTCATATCCGTTTGTATATGGCAACATTCAAGAATTGCTCGAGAATTGCTTTGAATACCTTGCATTACAATGCTTTGTTATGTTTGTAATAAGCGCGCTTGTTACGCGTCCTTTCACTCTTGCATTGAGCATGCCTCATCTTGCTTTGAAGTTGCATCTCAACATCACAAATAACATGCCTTTACCATGCTTATGTTGAATATGAGCCTCTCTTTGTTGTCGCATTGTTATGCACACACTATATGCGTTGCCGCGCACGTTTCGTTTGCATTGTCATGCACCCCCCTCTCGCATTGTTACACACATTGTATGCGTTGTCGTGTATGCTTTACTTACATGTGTTTATGCCTTCCTTTCTTTACACATTGCTTGCGTTGTCGCGCATGCTTTACTTATATGTATTTATGCTCTTTCTCGCATTGCTTTACACATTGTATGCATTGTCGCGTGTGCTTTACTTACATGTGTTTATGCTTCTCCTTGCTTACACACATTGCTTGCGTTGTCGCGCATGCTTTACTTACATGTGTTGTTACGCTCTCCTCGCATTGTTATGCGTACACTTAGGTTGCATTATTATGTATTCCATTACTTGCGTTGTCTCGCATGCCCTCCTTGCATTGTTATGCTTGCTTCAAATTGCATTGTTATGCATCCCACTCGGCTTGCGTTGTTTCGCATGCCCTCCTTGCATTATTATGCTTGTTTCAAATTGCATTGTTATGCATTCCACTCGGCTTGCGTTGTCGCGCATCCCCTCTTCGCATTGTTATGTGTACACTTAGGTTGCATTGTTATGCATCTCATTGCTTGCGTTGTCACGCATGCCCTCCTTGCATTGTTATGTTTGTTTCAAATTGCATTGTTATGCATCCCACTCGGCTTGTGTTGTCGCGCATGCCCTCCTTGCATTGTTATGCTTGTTTCAAATTGCATTGTTATGCATCCCACTCGGCTTGCGTTGTCGCGCATGCCCTCCTTGCATTATTATGCTTGTTTCAAATTGCATTGTTTTGCATCCCACTCGGCTTGCATTGTCACGCATGCCCTCCTTGCATTGTTATGCGTACACTTAGGTTGCATTGTTATGCATCCCATTACTTGCATTGTCGTGCATGCCCTCCTTGCATTGTTATGCTTGTTTCAAATTGCATTGTTATGCATCCCATTACTTGCGTTGTCGCGCATGCCCACCGCATTGTTATGCACCGCTTCACTTGCGTTGTCACGCACTCTTCAACCGCATTGTTATGCGCACGCCTAGGTTGCATTGTCATGCACCCCTCTGCATTGTTATGCGTCACACTTAGGTTGCATTGTCATGCACCCTTTCACTTGCGTTGTTACGCACTTTTCACTTGCATTGCTATGCATGTTTTTAATGATATTGTACCTGTTAGGTTCTTTCTTTTGCAGGCACGATATTGTATGTACGGTTCATTTGAAGCTGGCGTGACCAGACGAACCCGATGGCGTGACCAGATGAACCCGATGGTATTGTATGTACTCCATGTGAGACGTAGCGAGAATTGTATAATTCTCTTACATCCTTTCTGCATGTAATGTAGTTTGATTCTTATTTGCTTGCTTAAACTGTTGCATGTTATGCTTCATTACAATTCTCTTTGCATGACCATAAGTTATGTTTGGCATCGTGCATGTCACTTGCATCTTGCCCCTGCCTGAGGGCACATCTCTTTGTTATCTTGTATGCTTGTCTAAGTTTTCGGCCTCGTCAAAAATGGGTCGTCTTTGGGCTTTGACATTCACTCCCGTCATCTTGTGACTTTCGAGTTCTATCAAAGAGGGGCAACTGTAGACACCCCATTTTTGACCGTCCTCAAGACTTGGACGTCACCGTCTGAACACTCGATGATTATCTATGCTCGTGTTTGTTTTGAGTTCCCGAAGGTCTCAGCTGCGCGCCTTGCCTTAGGATCTCTCAACTTGCCTGTTTTGTGCTTGGTTGTGGACCAAGGACTTGTGTTTTGCTTCTGAGGGAAGAGGGTGGCTTGTTGGCCATCCCCTCAACCCATCGGCTAAGGCCTTGTGCCATCGGCCTGGTGTTTTTACTATCAGCCAAAAGTGTTGGCCAATCGGCACTCTTTTTGGTGATTGACACTTTTTTTGGTCGATTGACCATATTTTTGAGCCGAGACCTTTCCATCTACTTTTTGCAGATATTTTGTGCCAGCTGTGACAGCTGGTATGCACAATTCTCATCCTCCATACACGTGTATGGAGGGATTTGCCTCAAGACTCAAGCTTGTTCAACAAGCTTGAGAATTGAAATTCTATAAGAAGGGAAGCCCTCTCCCTTTCCAGAGGTTCTAAAAATTGATAGAAGTGATATATATATATATATATCTCTCTCTATATCTCCCTCTCTCTCTATATTTGTGGGTGTGTTTGTGCCTTAAAGTGTTTTTTCTTCACACTTTTGCACTAGAGCACCTAGTGAAACACCATCCTTTTGTTGTTGAGGAACTGAGGAGTTGGTTTTAGTGTTTTTGGGTTGGTTTTGATCCATGAAAGGTGCTGGAGTTGTGTTCTTGAAGGTGTTCTTCAAGGGTGAGTTAACTACCTTTTAATCCCCTATTTTGGCTTAAGCTTTTAGACCTACTTGCATATTGTTTTAAGCTTAACTCTAAACTGCAAAAAGTTCTGATTTTGTATGCTTGTGATGATTGTTTAAGGTCACTTTTGGGTTGGGGGTTGTCTACCCGCTCTTAGGCCTTGTTTGGCCTTGTTTTGTGCCTTCCCTTTTGAGGTTTTGAACCATCTTGTTTTGACCTTTCTACCACTAAAATCCAGAGGATTTTTAGTGGTGGAAAGGTGGTTTTGGAGTCTTGAATAGGAGAGGAACACCCCTCCCTCCTTGTGTCTTGTATGCTTGCATTGTTGGTTCATAATAGCAGCATGTTTTCTTAGCATGTTTTGGTCTCATTTCAGTAAGTATTTGGTGTTATTTTAGTATGCTTTACCTTTGTCTAAGGTTGGTTTGATAGCATCTTGCATGCACCATGTACTTGTCTTGCAATCCTCTCTATTGCCTTAACATGCACCTTACATTTGGATCATCATTCTTGCATGTTTTAGCTCAACTCAAAGAAGCTTTTAGTCATGTTTTACCATGCTCTAGCTCTGATTTGCATTGTTTTAGTCATGCATGCACTGTTTTGTGTAGCCATGGTTCAATCTAGCTTATTAGCTTTGAGTGTCCAAGTCATTAGCATGCATTACTTGGACCATTTTCATGATTTGGCATCATCTAATATGTAATTTCAGTCCATGTAATGTGGTCATTGTAGACACCCCATTTTTAACCGTCCTTAAGACTTGGACGTCACCGTTTGAACACTCGGTGATTATCCATGTTTGTGTTCGTTTGGAGTTCCCGGAGGTCTCGACTCGCGCGCCCTGCCTCAGGATCTCCGAACTTGACCGTTTTGTGTCTGGTTTTGCACCAAACACTTGTGTTTTGCCTTGGAAGGGCAAGGAATGCCTTGTGAGGCATCCCCACACACCACCGGCAGTGGTTAGAGGCCACCGGCTGGTTTTTGCTTTCATCGGCACTTTTTGTAGCCGATCGGAACTCTTTGTTGCCGGTCGGCACTCTTTTTTGCCAAAATGGCATTTTTGGCCGGCCGACTACTGTGCATCTGCTTTTGCAGATATTTTGTCACAGCTGTCTTGCTTTTGCTCCCCTCCATACACGTGTATGGAGGGATCTCCCACTTATGAAGCTTGTCTTGTAAGCTTTACAAGACAAAAGAGCTTCTATATAGAGAAGGGCTCTCTCTTGTTGCTAAGGTTAGACACTTGAGATATTTTGGAGAGCTTAGACAGCCATTGTTAGGGTTTGAGTTCTAGGGTTAGGGTTAGATACACATTATCTCTCTCTTTTTCCCTCTTGTGCGTGTTTTAGTGTGTTTAGTCCATACTATTGCACACAAACACCTAGTGTTTCACCTTCACTTAGCTACTGAGGTTCTAAGGGACTGATTTTGAAGTTTTGGTGTTGGATTCAAGCCAAGGGAGGCCATTGGAGCACCATTGTTGAAGGGGTCATCAAGGGTAAGAAACTAACACCTTTATTCCCCATTTTTGCATTGATTTTCTACCTATCTTAGAGTTATTTTTGTGCTTATTGTATAACACAAAAAAGTTCTGTTTTTTAGTCCTCTTGATTGTTTATTAAGGGTGTTTTGTGGTTTGAGGGTGTTTGACCCCTCTTAGGCCTTGAAAGGCCTCATTTTGTGCTATTTGGTGCTAGTTTCGGGACTTTGGTGTTTGGGCCTCTTCACCACTGAAATCTTGAGGAATTTCAGTGGTGGAGATGGTGCCTTGAAGTCTCTAAAGGGAGAGGGCCACCCCCTCTCCTTGTTGTCTTTGAAAAGGGCATGTTTTGGCCTCTAAAGGGAGCCTATGTTTGAGTGTGTGTTTGAGCATGTATAGACTGTTTTTCATGCTTATCTTTCCATAATATAACATGATTGTAAATTGGTTTTGGTACTCCATGCATGCTTAGCATAGTTGCCATGTAATGCCTTGTGATCCCTTAACATGTCTTAGGTTGTGTGCCTTTGTTTCTAGCATGTTTTAGGCTTACATTTGTGAAGCTTTTGTGCATATTTTGCCATGTTCTAGGTCTGTCCTAGGTTGTATGAGTCGGATTTGGCACGCATCATATATCCCCTTTGCATTTTGGCTTGTTGGCCTTAAGTGTATGAGTGTGTAGCATGCCATTCTTACATTGATTTGGTGATTTGGGACCATCCACCATGTCATTTCAGACCTTATAGTATGCTTGCATGCTTGCTTTAGTTGTCCCTTTAATGCCTTGTAAGGTTGTCATCTCATGCTCCATGTTTTGGTGATTATGCATGCCTTTGTTTTTGAGTCATTTGGATGCCATCTAAGTGATCCTTAGGCCTTGTATTAATGTCCTAAAACTCTGTTTTTGGTCAATGAGTTCATGCTATGTTTGGTCTTGCTAAGTGTAGTTCAATACTCCATTGGTTTGTTTTGAGCACTTAGGCCATTTGTTGCATGCTTGGCTTGATTTATTGCTTGGTTTGGCACCATGTTTTAGCATGATTTTAGAGCTCATGTTGCATGCTAATTGTCTATGAAATCCTTTTGCGAGTGTGCTTGAATGTTGCTTGCTTAATGCTTGATGCTTGGACCATAACATGTGTATGTGTGCATGTGTGTTTAGCCTCCATTTTTTTGGGCATTTTGGCCACTGTTTTAGGCCTATTTAGGGCTGCCTAATTCATGTTTAAGTCCACCCTCTATTTGGTTTGCATGGCCCCATGCTTGCTTGTATGCTTGCATAAGTTTGTTGCCATGCCATGTTGCATCCTTAGCTTGCATGCCTAGGTTGCATTGCATCTTGCATGCATGCCTTGTTCCTTGACTTGATGATAGGAATTGGGCCTTAGTTTGTTTGATTGGTTTGCATTTCATTTGACATGAAAGTTGCATACTCGATTCTTTGGGCCATCATGCATGGAAATGCGTGATTGGTGGTCCGAGAATCGAGACACATGCCCCTTTGAGTCATTACCATGATAAGGGACATGGTTGGTGCATATATGCCTTGAATTGTGCTGCCATGCTTTGCCTTGCCCTCTGTTGCTGTCATTTGCAGATTCTACAGGAACACTCTGCTGACCGGCAGTGTAAAGTGCCGACCGGCAATCATTTCTCAGCCGACAGCTTCACTTTGTGCCGGTGGCCACATCCCACTGCCGGTGGCAATTCCATGCAGCCGATGATGTCTCCCAGCATCCAAGGAAGCAGTCCTGAGATTTTGGCAACCTCCAGAGGAGTGAAGGAAGGAAAACAGAGGCAGCTCATGCATGGCGGCGCATTTCCCGAGGTGATTTACTGTTTTCTTAGCTTAATTTAATTTGCATAATTAATTAGGCAATTTGTAATATTTAATTAGCTTGCGTAGTTAATTAATTTGTAATATTTATTCGGTTCCCTCTTAGTGAGGGCAAATCTGTAATAAGTGTGTGTGAGTGGAGTGTATGTCTTCCAATCCCCACTTCTTTCTTCCCTTTTATTTACCTGCTTATGATGGTAGATTAGGGCATCTTTAAAATTAGCATACCTTATGCTATGCATGCGTGCATCCATATATTTGTATTACATACATTAGGCTCGGTACATCACGCTAACTGCATCTGTACTTCAATTCACAAATTGAATATGTGGTAGTTGATCGCATTTCACATGCCATGTTTAGGGTTAGCCGAGCCTGCCTAGATCGCATTTTTGTATGTGTTGCACTAGACAATTTAACATGAGCTAGGATCACGCATGTTTGCTAACTAGTTTATTGTTTTGGCACGGAGTACGATGTAAGTGTTTACGCTTTAGCATCCCGCATGCGTGTGAATGTTGCCATGACAGTGTGCTTGCCATGCGGCTAAATGCTTATATGATAAACTGTTTGAAATGCCTGTGGGTGGAGGTTGGATTGTTTGAGTTGGAAAAACTCGTTGAAATCCGTATTTTAGCCTACTTACGAGTAGCAAATTCCAAAGCACTTTTCAAAACCGAACGGATATGCAATGCTTATTTCCAAAATTAGGCAATCTAGTCTATACTTGTTTGCTGTGCGCATAACATAGTAATTCTAGGCTAATAAATGGAATAAGAACACATAACATCTTCAAAATCGGATATCATGGTTAGTAGAGGCCGGTCTTCGGACCGGGCGAAAGGGGGTGCTCATAGCTGACCTTCCCCGATCGTACCCAAGCTCCCGAGCCAAGACAACTCCGGTGATGACGGACATGTGGCCTTCGGCACCGAGTCAGGGTTTCCTAAATTTCCCCATTTAAAAAATATTTAGGTGGTGACTCTGTATCTGGCAAAGCAGTCCATGTTTGGCACTACTTTTTCAAAAATCTGTTTCTCAAAACGATTTGCCAGATTTGGACTCTTTGGTTCAGATTAAGAACCGCGACAACAAAATCGTGAGTCCGAACTGTAGTAGCATAAGGCCCCCCTCCGCGGGCGCGTCTACAGTCATACACTTGCATCTTTCACTCATTTGATGCTTTGAAGAGTTGGTGTTTTGTGCCTTAAGATTGGGTCATTGTGCATGCCTCCGTGCTTAGGCCTTTGGGCTATCATCTCAGTGGGTTTTTGGACTTATTTTGACATGCCATAACTCTGATTTTCATTGGTTAAGTCATGCCATATTTGGTTGTAATAGGTGTAGTGCAATCCCCTTTTGTTGGCCTTACTTGCATCATGCCTTATGCCTTTCATATTGACTTGTTCTGGCTTTGGTCCATGCATGTTTTAGACTCACTTTGTCATGCTTTAGGACTGTTTTGGTTTGCTTAGGCTATTTGCTTCATGTTTTGCATAGCCTTAGTGCAAGATCCTTGGCTACCCTCAAGCTTTGGGCTTTCTTGCATGCCATACTTGCATTGTTTGGTTGATTTGGCATCACTCCTCACATGATTTCAGAGCTTATTGCATTACCACATTCTCATGTTTATCACACCTTGTTCATGTTTGAGGGTTGTGTTCTTGTTGCCTAGCTTATGGGCCAATTGGCTTGCATGCTTGTCTTGCATTTCATGTCTTCAATTCATCACTTTGGCCACTGATTTGGGCATGGCTGAGGTCTGTCCATTTTTGTTTAAGTCCATCTTTGCATATTGTTGCCTACTTGACATGTTGCATGTTGTTACATGCTTGCTAGTTTGCATGTTGTTGCATGCTTGTCCATCTTTGCATGCCATGCATGTTTAAATGTTTAGGTTGCATTTTGCATGCTTGCTAGTTTGCATTTTGTCACATGCTTGTTTAGGTTGCAATGCATTTGGCATGCTTGTTACCTTAGCCTTGTGCGCATGCTTGAGTCATACCGCATTTGGCATGCTTATATTGCATAGCATCTCCACGTTGCATGCATTGCATTGTGTTTGGTTTGGGGTGTCAAACCAAACACGAGGACCGAGGGACGTTTTGTACTTGATGTGACGAAACGTGCCTCAATCCTCGGTTGCCGACGTTCTTGTCCAACATGATAGAGTGTGAGGCATTTAAGTGTTTTTGTGCATCCATTCCATATTGATGTGTGTAATTCGGGCTCTTTGGCCATCACGCATCGAAATACGTGATTGATGGCTCGAGGGTCTAGCACTACACTCCTTTGAGTCCCAAACATGATAAAGGGGTGTAGTTGCACAACATTTTCTTGCAAATGTATTGCCATGCCCTAGTTTGTCCTCTGCTGTAGCAAAAGGAGCAATCTGCAGAAAGAGATGGTCGATCGACTATATGAAGTGCTGATCGGCTAACAATTTTTGGCCAATGGAGTCATAAATGGTCGATGACCCGTTTCCATTGGCTGATGGCCATATCTGTTGGCCGATGGCCTCTCAGGGTGTCCATGAGGTGGTTCAGAAGCATCACAGAAGTTGGCATAGTTTTCAGAGGTATAAACAGTGCAAACAGAGGCAACATGAGACATGGCAACGGATTTCCGAGAGAAGTCGACCGAGCGCACATGCATCCCTCGTCACGAGGCCATTTCAGTGCGTTAATAACTTGGAATAGTTATTTGTTTCGATTTGGTTGTATAATAATTAACTGGCTTGTTAGTTAGTTAATTAGTTGGTTTGTATTATTCATTCGGACCCTCCGTCGAGAGGGTGTATTGTTGTAATAAGTGTGCGTGTGTGTGTGAATGTCTTCCAACCCCACGTCTTTCTCCCTTTTACTTATCAGCTTTTGATGGCTAGTTTTAGGGCATATTTTGATTAGCATCCTTATGTTTGCATGTTTGCATTCATTCATCCGTCTTGCATGCACCGGGCTCAGCGCATCATACAAACCGCATTGTATTTCAATACATTTACTTGAATACGTGTTTAACAGCATGTTATCAAGTTGCATTTCATATGCCATCTTAGAGTAGTCGAGCCTATTTCTAGTTGCATTTTCCCTGTGTTGCATTAGCCATCTTAACATAAACTAGGATCATGCATTGATTACTAACTAGCTATTGTTTTGGCTCGGAGTACTAGGTAAGTGTTTACGCTTTAGCATCTTGCATGAGTGTGAGTGATTGCCATAATAGAATGCTTGCCATGAGACTATGTGCTTATGTGTATAATTGCTTGAATGCCTGTGGGTGAAGGTTGGATTGCTTGAATTGGAACAATTCATCAAATCCCTGTTTTTAGCCTACTTACGAGTAGCAACTTCAAATCATTTTCACAAACGAATATGCAATGTTTTGTTCCAAATTAGGCGATCTAGTCTATACTTGTTTGCTGTGCGCATCACGTAGTAAGCTAGCTAATACACCGGAATAAGAACACATGTGTTTTCAAAAACAAAATATCATGCTTAGTAAAGGCTGATCTTTTTGATCGGGCGAGCAGGGGTGTTCATTGCATGACCTTCCCCTCTCATACTCAAGTTCCCGAACCGAGGCAACTTTGGTGATGACGGACACGTGACCTTAGGCACGAGTTAGGTTCCCTAAATTTCTCAAAATAAAACATTTAGGTGGCGATTCTGTATCTGGCAAAGCAGTCCATGTTTGGCACTTCTTTATTAAAATCAGTTTTCCAAAATGATTTTCCAGATTTGGACTCTTTGGTGACTTATCGGTCTTGCATTGCACTTTGTGAGATTAGATTCAGAACCGTGACATTGAGTCCGAACTGTAGTAACTAATGAACAAAACGGATTTCGCGCCATTTTCGCGCGCGGAGCCGGGACGTTCGGGCACGTCTGCACTATCGCTTAAAGTTCAATTGAGTGGCATCGCCAAAAATTCATACACGAATGTTCACTCCAAACTCAAAAACAAGTCCATGTGTGGAATTCATAAACAAATTGAGAGTGCCCATATAAGGGGCCTCGCATTCATGATCATGCAAAGTGTATATGAGGAATCCGTCACTGCTTTGGAGGAGACTGGAGTAAGTTCTCAATATGTCGGGAAAGAAGAGAAGCATGAGTCTTGTTGGTTGGCAACCGTTATAAGATCTGATGATCCCCATCACACGTGCTTGCATAATGTTAAAAAATGTGGCCAGTGAATGGACACCAGGGAAATTTTTAGTACATTTGATCAGGCCATCCATCGAACAAAGGGCATGAACCCCACCGGTGGCCAATGACCAGACACTAGGGGCAATTTTTAGTGCAACTGATCAGGGGTCATCAATTGAACAAGAGGCATGAACCCAACCTTTCCCTCCATCCGCTCAAGCCGTTTGTCGGGCGCTTTCCCCTGGATTAGGGTGAGCTCACCCCCATGATGATTCTAATATGATTCAGCTTTCGAAAGTTGTCTCCAACCGTTTCAAAACTCTTTGGGGATTTCCATCTTCTTTTTGATTAATACATGTTCTTTGAATTGTGCATGCATGCTCATACACTCTGGTTGATTTGAATTGCCTAATTGGTTACTCTTATTATTGACTTTGTTTTGTGCATTGAGTTACCTTCTGTAGGGTTTTCAATTGCATTTCAATAAATTGTGGAAAGTTGCACTACATTTCATAAGGTACATGATGCACTACTCTAGGTACTACTCATTTCCCTCTGCATACTAGGCATCTTTACCCTGTATTGCACTGTTTTGTGCACCTTGATTTCACACTGTTTTGTGCACTTTGTATCGCACTGTTTTGTGCACCTCACATCACACAGTTTTGTGCATTCACTTTGTATCGCATTGTTTTGTGCACTTTGCATCGCACTGTTTTATGCATTCACCTTGTGTCACATTGTTTTGTGGACCTTGCATCGCACTATTTTGTGCATTCACCTTGTATTGCACTGTTTTGTGCACCCTGTTCGCACTGTTTTGTGCACCTTAAGTTCGCACTATTTTGTGCACCTTGAGTTCGCACTGTTTTATGCACTTTTGTATCGCACTATTTTGTGCACCTTGCATCGTGCTGTTTTGTGCATTCACCTCGCATCGCACTATCTTGTGCACCCACATAGCTCTGTTTTGTGCATTCATCTTATATTACACTGTTTTGTGCACCCATATCGCATTATCTTGTGCACCCACATAGCACTATTTTGTGCATTCGTCCCCATCGCACTGTCTTGTGCACTCACTGGGTCTAGGAGACCTTAAATCCTCTAAAGGTGCAATTTCTTTGGTGTTTGTCATGTCTGAACGGCTTCAGGCGGTCTGGTATAGCCACCTGACTGTGTTTATAGTGAGTTCCTAGGAGATCAACTGAGATGGTGGAAACTAGAGTTCGAATGGCCGAGCCCTAGAATGCAAAGGTTCAGAATAAGTCTGGTTTAAATACCCAGTGGTGTATCTTCGGCTTGGAATCTGTATGGTAGCCCCACAGGTTGAGGTAGCTTGTGTGCGCCCCAATTTTGGATATTGAACCAACCTAGTTTGTCACCCTGTTGGAGAATAGGTAAAGTTGCAAACATAGCTAGGGAGAAAAGTAGTACTTGTGTTTTGGAAGTGCAAGATGAAGAAAGAAGCCTTAAAGCCAAGAAGAAGAGGAAGATCCCTAGCAGCATAAGGCGAGATCTCGCCAATTACCCTTGTAAGGTTCTTTTTTAAGGCACCACTTCCTAGCTGCTACATCATATCCATTATCATCTATTACTGTCACGACCCCAAACCGCCCCTAGTAGTTTAGTGCCGTGATGGCCAATAATCCGAGATTACCAAAGGCCAACTTTCAAAATTCACACACAAACAGAGTATAAATATATATGGGGCTCACAAGTGCGGAAGCAATAATTTTAAAATACCAGTGGTCCATAAGAGCAGTGCGTAAGTTACATGGAATGGCATACAACTTTACATAGTATTACAACTTGAATACAAATACAATAAAATACAAAATACATTTTACATCTTGATCAAAAGGCTTCTTCAGCCGACATGTGTAAATAACAAGCATTATAAGCCGAGAAGCATAATTTTCAAGACTGCCGACATGAATACAAGTTAGGTCGACATAAACAAAACCCAAAACAAGCTTGCGAGTCACACCTAGGCGTCACCGCCTTCCTGCTCATCACCTACATATATATATAGAGAGGGTGAGCTTGGATACTCAGTGAATGGTATAAGAAATAAAGGGGTTTGCATGACTGGTATTCAAAATCTTTATCAAACAATACATAACATAATTGGTACAAGTCAAGGGATGAACCAAGTCCATCTTCCAAATCTGTCAAGTTTCAAGGATGCTTACTAACATCATTATAATACAAGTGATGGCATCTCGGCAAACAAAACCCACGCGGTAAACCGTCAGTGGCAAACAAGACAAGACAAGGCAAGACAAGGGAGATATCTCAATTCAATGGTGTCGTTGTATTATAGTCCCCGGACACTAAGGACTTGTGCTACTAATGCTTAGAGTCCCCTAGCACGTACGGACTTCCAAACTTTGTGCTACCAATGCTTATAGTCCCTTAGCACGTACGGACTTCCAAACTTTGTGCTACAAATGCTTATAGTCCCCTAGCACTTACGGACTTTCAAACTTTATGGTACACATCCTTATAGTCCCTTAGCACATATGGACTTTCCAAGAATGTCATCAAACCATGACATATATATATTTTCCAATTAGGAATAACCATTCATGCTTACAAATACTTTCCAAAACAAGCAAAACAAGACTTTCATTAAAACATTATAACGTAGCTTTATTAAAAACACCACTCACATAGTTCTTCAAACGTCGGGGTCAAGGCAAGTCCAAACCCTACAAACACATGGCAAAGCCTGTTGAATGCACTTTCAAACAAGTTTCATATGCATGCAAATGATCTCAGCATTTCTCGAGACTAAGTCAAATCAAAACAAACACAGTTCTTTATCTCGGGGAAATCATGCTGGGCAACTGCCAGGTCTAGGCCGAGGTCCCACACCTCCTTGCCGAGGTGTTGCCTCGATGGCCACATTCAAGGAAATGAGGTCGGGAAAAATCTGGGTTTCCCTCTCTCTTGAAGAACACGATGAACATGAAGAACATGAACATGAGGAAGATGGATGTAAGGATCATGATTTGCTGTTACAAAATCTGAGATTTCATGCAATGAGTTCAAAAACATGGACCTGGGTACCCATATTCAAGAATCTTGTGAAAACAAACATAAAAACATGAAACTTAATGCAAACTTTTAGATCAAACAAGACCTTTCTTTCAAGAACACATGAACACCATTTTCTCTTTCTAAAACCAATTTTAAATCGATGCATGACATGCAAAACGGGTTCGATCATGCAATGCAGCTAGATGATCAATAAGAATGACAAGAGTAAATAAAAAATCTAACCTCAATACGCGAATCTAATGGTTTGATCTTCTAGGAATCAAGCTCAAAACCCACTCTCTCACTCTAAACTTCTTCTAGAGCTTCTCTCTCCTCACAAACAAAGACATATAGTAAAATGATACATTTCTAAGTCTGCTGGCTGACTTAACCCTCTACAGAGGCACGTGGCAGCGGCTGGTTGGTGTTACACAGAAAGGTGGCTGAGTGACAAGACAAAACTATGACAAAGTGTGTTCAACAAGCAAGACGGCATGGGCACTCTGGCGAGTAATGATCTCGGCTAAGAACAAGACATCGGCAAGTAGGAAATAATGACCTCGGCTAGGAAGGACAACACTTGACTAAGTTGTGCCACACGTTGGCCTAGATGTGCCACACCTCGATCTAGGTCATACCTCTCCGGGACAAGATCACTTAGGTGCAAGGGTAACATCTCGGCCTAGATAATTCACACCTCGGCCTTGGTGATTAACATCTCGGCCAGTATGTCAAGGCGAAGGTAGAGGTCAAACAAAGTGGTTCCAAGGAAGTTCTAGACTGAAGACACCCTCGGCTAAACTCACACCAAGCAGGGTACAAAACATGCTATAACACTTAAACGAACAAGGACAAGACTTGAAATGCAAGTTTACAAGACAGAAACACATGAATGCATATGAGTATGGCTAGGATAGTGTGAGGGTTATTACAATTACATTGCATATAGCATCTTTCGTATTCATCTACTACATTATCCATTGCATCCATTACATCATACTATTTTATCGCCTGCATCCTTTCCATGTTAAGCTTATTTTGGTATGTGCTCATACCTTTCCCTCGTTGAAACATGGTCTGTCATGTGTAAGTACCCATGCTTCACTAAGGCTAGTATTGATGGTGTCGACACCTTTTATGTGTGAGACGTTGTTTGTTTTGTGTCCATGCCTTTTTCTAGGTAAGACATGGTTCGGCTTGCTCCCCTTATTCACTTCATCCATTGCATTGTACTTTATCTTGTTGCATTCAGTATTTAGGATCATTATCTTTCCCTAGCAGATCATTCCTCACCTATATCATACCACCCAATTACTTGTACCCTCTTTCTATGAAAAACATAGTTTTGTATGTGCTCACGCCCCTTTCACAATAAAACATGGTTCTGTTATGTGTAAGAATCCATACTATGCTGAGGCTAGTATTGAGGATATAGGCACTTAGCCTGTGTGTTATGCATTGTTTGGCTCGTGTCCACTTCTTTTTCTATGTAAAACATTGTTTGATTTTCATCCTCATTCCTTTATGATATTTGTGTGGTAAGCACTGCTTGTGGTTTGATTATATTATTGCATTGCACTGTATATTATTTGTATCCTGCCCCTGAACTATGCTGGTTTAATTCCTTGCAAATGGATACGTAGGCAATTTTCGAGTTCAACCAACTGCATCTGCATTTTGTTTGTTTGCCCAAGTCTTACGGCCTCGTTAAAATGGGTTGTCTTCGGGCTTTACCATTCACTCATGTCACTTCATGACTATTCAAGATCTGTTAAAGAGGGACAACTGTAGACACCCCATTTTTGACCATGCTTAAGGCTTGGGCGCTTTATTCCAAACACCCAATGATGAAAGTTACACTGTGTAATCTTTTGAATTCTTAGCGAAGAAATTTGGATTCAAGCTCTAATCCCAAACCTTACACCCCATTTTGGCCAAACTATTTTAGACCTTGACACCCTCTTTTTCAAAATATTTTTCTAAATGTTTCTACGATGTTCTGAGGCTCGCATTTCGTTTAAAATATTACACTTTTCGTTGAACTAAGTAAGGAAAAAGTGGAGATACATGGAAGGGAGGTGAACTCTTTGAAAAATCTTTAAAAACATCTTATGCATGGGTTTGGAGTTGAAGGGAATAGGAGGGGAGAGAAGAAAACTAGATGGGGAAGAATTTGGGCATCAATTAGTTAAGTTAGAAATGAGCAACCTTCACTAAATTAGGCATATATCTCTGAGCACTTATAATTTAGATGTGAGGCCATAACCATTGGAAAGTAGACTTCCGAGGCTTCAATTTAGACTCAAGAATCACCTAAAATCGAGTTCGGATGAGGGAGATATGCCCGTTTGAAGTTGGGCCTAAAATGCAGATTTTTTGACCCAGCCGGGTCCATTTAGACTTGGCTGTGGCTCATTTAGACCCAGTCAGGCTTCAATGAAAAATACTAGTTAGGTCCATTTAGACCTGGTCGTGGCTCATTTAGACCTGGTCGGGCTTCAATGAAAAATAGTGATTTTGTCCTTTTAGAGTCGGCCATGCCCCATTGGGAGCCGGCTGTGGCCATTTGGGGTTGGTCGGGTCTCAATCGCGCCAAATAGACAGCTGGCGAGAATTGGACAGCTGGCTTTGTTTGAAGATATTTTCGACCAAATTGGCTCAAATTTTATAAAGAGGGAACCCAAACCCTACTCTCATGACCAGGGTGGACACTAGAATTAAAAAGCATGACGCAGATGAATACAACACAATGCGATGATAATGCATGTTCTCTACAACAACAGGATTCGGAATAGCACAAGTGGAACACAATTCTGAGATCCTCAAAAACCATACCAGCTTCAAATACCTCAATCCTTCTTCTTAGACCCAAAGCAGGACCTCCTATACACTGATTGGGAAAGAGAGCAGCAAAAACTAGTACTGGGCCACAAAAGTGGCCGGCTGGCCACAAATGGGTGTACGGCTGGCCACTAAGTGTACTTCGGGGACAAAATTGTATTTTTGGTGTGGGTCCTTTAAATACTCAACCCAAACATCACTTTTCATACACACACACACACATCCAAAAACTCTCTCTCTCTCTCTCTCTCTCTCTAAATTTGAGCTTTGTACACATTTTCCAACGCCCCATGCAAACTTTATTCGTAAAACCTTTTTGGTCCTCTACACTTTGAAAAGATCAGATTTTGTTTTCATTGATTTTTTTGAGTTTTTATCACTTTGGGCTCATTTCCCTCGAGGTTTTATTGGGTTCCGCAGGTTTTCCCTATTTTTTTTTCCATTTTCTCCTATTTTCTATATCTTAGGGTTGACTTTTCCCAAGTTTTTCCTCTTTTTTTTTTTTTTTTTTTTTTTTCACATTTTCTCCATTTCTCACCAGTGTTTCACCCACTTTCCAGATAGCAAATGATGTCCCACACAACGATGCCCCTCCTAAGGTACCTACGCTTCCACCCATTGTCGAGGTCGAGGAGCCAACAATTACTGAAGCCAGCAGGGCAGCGAATAACATTGCCACTAACTTCGAGGCAAAGGAGGTCTTCGCTCTAGGGTCCAAGCCCGAGTTACCACCACTGGGACTGAGGCCATTTGACCCAGCCATTTACCACCCACAGACTCATACGATGGCGCTCGGAGGCATGTTGCGCTTCAATGACTTTATTGGTGATATGCCTGAGGATGTTCTACTGAGGGAGCAGACCGCCCACCTTTCTTACGGTGCTTCTGAGGTAGGAACTTTGCTTTCATGCATTTTACCTGTTTCACTATTTCATTATTGCCTTTCATTACAGTCTTTTATCACTACTTTTCATCTGACTCATACTTTCCTTGTCATAGGATGGCTCTCGCTCATGGAGAGGATATAGGACGGTGACAGCCAGGGACTGGTATCATGAGCTCCCCGTTCAGGTCTGCGTCCTTGTTGATGAGGCAGGCTTTGGCATACACTGCACCGGGCTCTCACACAATATGGCTAGTCGGGCCTTACTCGGAGCGTTGGTGGAGAGATGGTGGGACACCACCAACTCTTTCCACTTCTCTTCCACTGGGGATATGACGATGACCCTTTAAGATTTCTCGATGATCATAGACTTGGGCATAGGGGGTGATCCGATCCCCTTTGACATGGATATGGGGCCATGGGAGGCGGCCTGGATTTACCTGCTTGGAGTGAGCCCACCTCTATACAGGCCAGCTATGGTCAAATACAGCTGGTTCCTCAAGCGTTTTTGTAGGAGTCAGCCCGAGTGTAGACCGCCCGAACTCGCTCCGCGCGCGAAGGCACGAATTGTAGTTCTAGCTACTATAGTTCGGACTCCTGTCACGGTTCTGTATCTAATCTCACAAAGTGCAATGTAAGACTAATAAATCACCAAAGAGTCCAAATCCGGCAAATCGTTTTGGAAAATCGATTTTAATCAAGAAGTGCCAAACATGGACTGCTTTGCAGATTATAGAGTCGCCACCTATATATTTTGTTTTTGGAAAATTTAGGAAACCCTGACTCATGCATAAGGCCACATGTCCGTCATCACCAAAGTTGCCTCGGCTCGGGAACTTGGGTACGAGAGGGGAAGGTCCTGAAATGAGCACCCCCGCTCGCCTGATCAAAGGATCGGCTTTTACTAACATGATATGTTGTTTTTGAAAACACATTTGTTCTTATTCCGGTTATTAATCTAACTTACTATGTGATGCGCGCAACATAAAAGTATAGACTAAATCGCTCAATTTGGAACAAAACATCTCATGTTTGTTTTTTTGAAAGTGGTTTGAAGGTGTTACTCGCAAGTAGGCTAAAACACGGATTTGCCACCGAACAAGGTGGGCTTAAAACAAGATGATTTGCCACTTCAAGTGGGCTTAAAACACACATTTTGATAAATTGTTCCAATTCAAGTAATGAAGCCGTCATCCACAGGCATTCATGTAGTTAATCAATTAAGCAATTAGCCTCATGGCAAGCATGCTATCATGGCAGTCACTTACACACATGCAAGCATGCTAAAGCATAAACACTTACAGAGTACTCCGAGCCAAAACATAAGCTAGTTAGAAATCCATGCATGATCCTAGCTATGTTTGAAATGCCTAATGCAACACATGCAAAATGCGACTAAATAGGCTCGGCTATCTAAGATGGCATATGAATGCTACACTTGATACATGTATTCAAATAGGAACTGAAATACAATGCAGTTTGAATGATGCACCGAGCCCGATCCATGCAATACGAATGAATGATGCACGCATGGAAAGCATAAGTATGCTAATTAAAACATGCCCTAAAACTGACCATGAAAAGCTGGTAAATAAAAGGGAGAAAGAAATGGGGGTTGGAAGACATGCATCACACACACGCACACTTATTACAAAATTTGCCCTCTCAACGGAGGGTCCGAATAATAAGCTAACTAGCTACGCTAATTAAACTAATTATTACAAATCAACTAATTAACTACTCTAAGCTAATTAATTATTAGAAACCAAATTGAAAACTAGCTATGCTAAGCTAATTTAGAATATTACAAAGATTAATCAAATTAGCTAAATACATTCAACTAATTAATTACAAAACTAGTAATTTAACTAGCTAAGTAAAGCAGTAAAATGGCCTCGCGGGCGAGGGGGATATGCATGCTCGGTTGCCTCGCTCGGAAATCCATTGCTATGCCCAGAATTGCCTCTGTTTGCATTTGATTTGATCTTTGAAAAGTGTACTAACTTCCAGATTGCTTCTGCTCCAACATGGGGACCTCCTAGTGGGCTGCAGACCGGAAAGGAGGGCTGTAGACTAGAAAAACTGGTTGTAGATCAGAAAAAGTGGTCGGTCGACCACCCTTACTGGTCGGCCGACTAGTAAATTTGCCAAGCTCCAAACACATGCGATGCATCACACATGCAAATAACATGCTATCTATCAATGCTAGAGTGGCACTCATGAGGTTCCATCATACAAGCAATGCATGCATGCCATGTTTGGAGGCTAAAGCATCAAAGCAAGTAAAGAACATCATACAAGAGGCGTGCATTACCAATCTCAAATGAATAAACCAGCCATGGACAGACCTCATGCATGCCTAAATAGTGGCCAAAATGTGCTGAGATGATGGCTTGAAAGGCAAGAAAATGATGCTCATGCAATGGCTTACAAAAAAGGCATAAAGGTGCAACTCTCAAGACCACTTAAAGTGTGAAAAACATGGAAGTGTGACAACACTACATGCTCTGAAATAACATACCAAATGATGCCAAGACATGCAAATACCTCAAGCCAAGCATGCAAGATACCTCAAAACTCAAAGCTAGTCAAGGTTATTGCACTACAAGCATGCATAACAAGCATCATAGGATGAGAAGGCTCAAAACAGAGCTAAATCATGCCAAAATATGAACCAAAGCATGCTGGAGTATAGCCAAAATGAGCTAGAATAATAGGCTAAAGAGACAAGCATGCAAGGCTAGCTAGCAAGGATTACACTACAAGTGTATAAAGCATGCAAAAGGTGAGTCCATCAATCAAAATCAGAGTTATAACATGCCAAATAACACCAAAAACATGCTTGAACTAAGCTAATTCAAACCACAAGAGCATGCTACTTTGTAAGGCTAACAAGGCTAGTGAGCAAGATTGCACTACAAGTGCAAGAAGCATGTAAGAGGTGACCAAGCTGACCAAAAATAGAGTTATGGAAGGTCTGAAAAGTCAAAAAATGAGCCTAAACAAAGCCACTAAGAAGTAGAAACACATGCTCATTTGGTTGGCCATCAACACATGCAAACAAGAGAAGAGGAGGGGGGACCATCCCCACCTATTTGGGACCTCAAAACATGATTTTTGTCACTGAAAAACGTCTGTGTTTTAGTGGTAAAAAGGCCCAAAAAGTTGGATTTGAAGGTGGTGAAAAGTTGCACAAAAGGCCTCACAAGCCAAAAAAGAAAAAGGAAGAACAACCCCCTAGCCAAACAAGGCACAAACCAACACTTTTAGGACTGAAAAACAGAGGAAAAATAGAGGTTTTTGTAGTTCAACACCACCCTTGAAAGGTTAGACTTTTACCTCTTGAAGCATAGCACCAAGAACAGCCCCAATTCTGAGCTAAAATCACCTTTTGGAGCTCAAAAAAAGTCCCAAAGAATCTCAGCCCAATGGTGGTCAAGTTTGGTTAAGGAAGTGTAGGCAAAGGAGAGGCATATCTCCAAGTATGTCTCTTGCATGCACACAAGGGCAAGAGGGAGAGCAAACTAGAGAGAAAAGCTGAAATTAGCTCTGAAATTTGTAGAAAGAGAGAGAGAGAGAGAGATTTTAGTGTGAGAAGCTCTCACAATTGCTCAAAATGTTCTCCCCTTTGCAATATGAGTGAAATGCCTCATATATAGCAATATACAAGAGTTTGGTCGAAATATCTAATTATGGAATAGGTGGCACAACCTGGAAACAACTGGAGGGGAAAGATATTCAAAATATCTGAGTTTGGGCCCTTAGTGGTCGGTCAGCCACTTTTTCTGGTTGATCGACCACCCCTGGTGGTCGACAACCACTTTTCCTGGTCAACAGCCCATTTTTCTGGTCGACAGGAAAAATTCTGCTTTCCAGGTCCAACTTGAAATAGGCATATCTCCTTCATCTGGACTCCTTTTCAGGTCATTCTTGTGTCGAAATTGAAGCCCCAAAAGTAAGATTTCCAATGGTGGCAGTGTTGCATCAAAATTCCAACTATGCAAAAAGTTATGCCTATTTTGGTGAAGCCGCTCAGTTTCGATCCTACCCAGATTTATGCCGAACTTCTCCTCAACTAGTTTTCTTCTCTCCTCTCTCATTTTCTTCAAATCCAAATCCCTAAACAAGGTGTTTTGAAATATTTTTAAAAGATTTCATCTCTCTTTCATTCATTTCCATTTTTTCCTTGCTCAATTTACTGAAAAGCGCAACATTTAACAAAATGTGAGCCTCAGAACATCGTAGGAACTTTATTTCAAAAATATTTTGAAAGAGAGGGTTTTAAGGTATAAAAACCATTCAAAATAGCTTTGGTCCAAAATGAGGTGTAAGGTTGGGATTTGACACTGCTCTTGTTGAAGGAATCGAACCTTTGCACTGCACAACTTTCACCACCAAGTAAGCAATTAGTGACGCCCAAGTCTCAAGGGCGGTCAAGAATGGGGTGTCTACACCGAGATTCAGGAGGAGGTAGATTAGTACACCCGGGGCTTCTTGATATACCTTCTCGGTACCACCTTGTTTGCGAACAGGTGGAATACTGTGGGCTTGTATCTGTTAAGCACCCTTGTGACCTTGCCCCAGGTCCAGTTTTATGACTGGGGTGGCACTGGCCTTGCCACCCTCTATGGATACATGACCTTCGGTTCCCTTATGAAGGGGAACAAGGTCGGAGGCTATTGGAGAGCCTGGGAGGTACACACTGCACCTTCAGTTTTTGTTTCCATCTTGTGCTTTTTATATTGCATTTTTTGCTTTTATATTTGCCTATGCGTTGTGCTTTCTGTTTTGCACATTCTGTTTTCACACTGGTCACACACCGTGCCTTCTGCTTTGCGCATTCTGTTTCACATATCTATTCACACATACTGATTCACAGCTAGTCTCTGTTTGCAGCTCTGGGCTTATGCTTATTTCTCGGCCCTTGCACTGGTGCTAGTAGAGGAGGTGGCACAAGCCGTGCCTTATTCACGGCTGTATGATAGCAGGATCCGACATCGGCGCCGTGCTGACATGACATTTGCTTTCTTCTGCTCCTACTTCCATGCGGTGGCGGAGTGTGAGGTAATCCCAAACTTACAGTTATTTTTGCTTTATTTCCATTACTACTGTTTTGATTCATACTCTGACAACCGAATTTTACTAGAGGGCCCATTTTACCGAGCTTGGTTCTTGGGTGAACGCTTCGTACATCAGTCTATGGGCCTGCCTACTCTAATCGTCCCGACTCCACCTCCGGCATCTATGAGGTCAACCGATAGCCTCCTAATTGAGGCCATTATTCAGTTCATGGCGAGGCAAGATGCGGACTATTTTAGAGGAGGGAGACTACACAGCCTTCATCAGGACTCACCTCATGCCACCCCTGACGGGAGTTAGCGCGGGCGACACTGCGGGTGCCCCTTTGACTAGAGAGGCTGCTCATGCAGCATGGGCTGATGTTAGAGGGGAGGCCCCTCCTATTGTGCAGGTGGCCGGTCGGCCAGCGATTCCTATTGTGCTCACTTGCTGGCGGCCAAGTGGGGCAGCTCATCAGATCCTGATAGAGCCTCCGAAGGCAGGGCACGGGTATGTCAAAGCTCCAGACGCACCTCAAGTATTGACCACATTTTACAACTTGCATCCCATACTTTTCCTTTTCAGATATTGATTCTTCGAATTCACTTGCAAGTACCCATAGAGTACGGAGGGTCTTCTACGGCTGGTTGCCTTTCTGGGTCACATGGTGCAGAGAAGAGAGACTCTGCTCGCTCTTCACGGTATCCAGGTGTTCTCCTTTCTTCTCGGGCATTGCATTACGACTCACATTGTTGTGCACTACGCTGTCATATTCCCACTGATATATTAATATACATCCTGACACTGCCTCATATTGCATTGACACACTGCACTCAAGCTGAATCTGGCTTCTATATGATACTCATACTACATACTACACTCTACAACATACTCATACGACATTTGATACTCTGATGCTTGTTTTTTAGATCCCACCTGCACCACGAGCACCAGTGGTAGCAGCAGCACCAGCGGCACCTTCTCCAGCAGTAGGGAGGAAAGGTAGATAGGCCCTAGTACACAGCTGAGATGAGCGTCAGGGTCATGGTAGAGGCAGAGGTGCTCAGGGTCAGAATATCAATTCTGAGACAGAGGAGACCTTCCCTTCCTCAGAGCCGATGTTGAGTGGAGATTACGCTGAGACCAGTGGCATCGAGGAGGCAGTGTGCTAACACTTTAAGTTTGAGAGCGAGGATGATGATGCTGACTCAGGGTTAGGGAGTGAGGAGGACGCTGAGACAGACTCCGAGAGCAGAGATAGCGATGCCAGCTTTGGCTCAGAGTCTCATTTTTCTAATGGTGGTAGCGGTGCCGATGATGACAGTGCCCTTGAGTCTCTTCTGAGGAAAAGAATGAAGAGGACCTCTCGAGCTTAATGTGACTGGCGCAGACGTTTTGTACTCTTTTGCTTATTTTCTTTTATTTTGGTAGCTTAGCACATGTATAGCTTCAGATATGTTTTACTTTTGTTTTTGGAAACTTATATTCTTTTTTTTTCTTTTTTTTTTTTTTTTGTAAAAACTATGATCGGGGTGAAACCCTGCAGTTTTATAAAAGAAGAGCTTTGTTTGTACATCGTAAGCACCACACTTGCATAGAATAAGGATGGTGTTTGAGTTTGAAACCAAAAAAGCTTGTATTGGAATGATGTTCTTAATCGGACACTGAGCTGACCGACAAACAAAATACAAAATACAACTCGATAAATAGAAAACAAAGTAAAAATAACCTAAGCACTACTATTAACAGTTGATAAAACCATAAGGCTCAAAAAAAGATCCCAAAATACAAAGATCGGAACAAAACCAAACTGGCCAACTGCCAGGCCCACACTGGTGGACGGCCGGCCAGTTGTGGTGGTCCATCAGTCGGCTGACAGCTGGCATCCACTCACATCCTCACTTTCTACAAAAGGTCTTCCTTCGCGATTTCTTTGACAAAACCTCATTTTTGCAACTGTTTCTTCTACAAATGGAGATATTCCTTACCGAGAAGCTCAAAGATTGGATAGCCACTCTAGATGGCCTGGAAAAGGTAAATTTTTACGGTTTCGATATAAATGTGCTTTTTTCGTTAAGTCGCACTTCATTTTGTTTTCCATTCCTCTATGCCATGGTCCGATGTTGGAACCCAGTTACACATGTATTTCGCTTTGGAGCACAAGAAATGTGTCTGACTCTTGAAGAATTTCAAGCTTTGATGGAATCCCAGTATGACGAGGAAATCATGCCTCAGCCCTGTTTTGGCCATGCCCAAGCTTTGGGACAAATGTGGGGGCTTACTTTGCACGAAGCCCGATCCTTAGCTCAAGACAGGGAGCTAGACATACTTAACTTGATTCATCTATTTTCTGACATCGGCAACAGAGGTGACCTCTTTTGGCGAGGTCCGATCAAATAAACTAACAAGATAGTTGAGTTAGAGATGGTTATGGCCGAACTTTAAGATGAAGTTGCCTACGTATCCCGAAGATGGGAATCAGGCCTTTTGTAGTTTGGTTCAAGTTTGCTCGAGTATTAACACTTTCCTTTTGTAGTGTAACTTTTTCCAAAGTTGCCCTTTCGGGTTTTCGACCTTACGAGCTTAGTTTTTCTTTGTTTCTAATTTTCCATGCTCTAACTTTTACCTAGGTCGCCCTTCTGAGTTTTCGGCCTAGCGAGCCTCTCAAGGGTAATATTTTTTCAACTCGTCCATGTTGACCAACTGTGAAAACTTCAGGCTATCTAAATCCAGGAGGATAATCGCCCCTTCTAGCCAGATAGATTTGATGACATAAGGGCCAGTCTAATTGGGTCAGAACTGGCCCCTAGGCCATGGATGGGAGCTCGGTTATCTTTGAGCACCATATCTCATTCCTTGAGATTCCGGGATTTGACTTTCTTATTGAAGGCCCTGGCAATTCTGCACTGGTAGCCCTAGATGTGATACAACGCCTTCAGTTATCTCTCATCAAATAACATCAATTCCTCGAATCTGCTCTGTTGCCAGTCCGCCTCTACTATCTGACACTCGACCATAACTCACAGCGACAGTACTTCAATTTCAATTGGAAGAACAACTTCTATCCCATAAACAAGAGAATAGGGGGTAGCCCCTGTAGATGTTCGAATCGATGTTCTGTAGCCCCAAAGTGCAAACAACAGCTTATTTTGCCAGTCCTTATAAGTTTCCACCATCTTCCACAGGATGTTCTTGATATTTTTGTTCGCAGCCTCAACGGCTCCATTGGTCTGTGGTCTATAGGTTGATGACTTGTGAAAAGTCACATTATACTTCTGAAGCAGATCCACTACCTCTTTCTTAAAGTGCGAATCGTTGTCGAAGATGATCTCACTTAGTACCCTGTACAGGCAGATGATGTTATTGTTGATAAACTTGGCCACATGTGACGCCTTTAGCATGGAGTAAGACTGAGCTTCCACCCACTTAGTGAAGCCGTTGATCGTCACCAGAATGAACTCGTGCCCGTTCGAGCTTTTTGGCGAAACTGCCTCAATCATGTCAATCCCCTAGACTGAGAATGGCCATGGTAAAGTCATGTTATAGAGCTTCGGCGGCAGAATGTTCATGTGATTGGCATGGATCTGACATTTGTGGCATCGCCTCACAAAACTAATGCAGTCTTCCTCTATGGTTAACCAGTAATGGCCTTGTCTAAGGATTTTCCAGACTAGTATCACACTGTTCATGTGTGCCCCACGCTCCCCTTCGTGGATAGCCTTCATAAGGCGCTTTGACTCTTCTCCCTCTATGCAGAGCTTATGCATTCCCAGATGACCTCTTTTGTATAACTTACCCCTGCAGATGATAAATTAGATGGCCAAACGCTGTACTCCCCGCTTGTCCTTGGCATTTGCCCTTGGTGGATACATCTCTTTCTCTAGGAAATTCCAAATGTCGTAGTACCAGGGGTTCTTGTCTCGAACCTCATCTATTGCTGCAATAGTCTCGTAAGCAGGCGTGTGTAGACGCGCCCGCGGAGGGGGACCTTCGCTGCTACAGTTCGGGCTCGCGATTTTTGTTGTCGCGGTTCTTAATCTGAACCAAAGAGTCAAAATCTGGCAAATCGTTTTGAGAAACTGATTTTTGAAAAAGTAGTGCCAAACATGGACTGCTTTGCCAGATACAGAGTCACCACTTAAATATTTTTAAAATGGGAAAATTTAGGAAACCCTGACTCGGTGCCGAAGGCCACATGTCCGTCATCACCGGAGTTGTCTCGGCTCGGGAGCTTGGGTACGATCGGGGAAGGTCAGCTATGACCACCCCCTTTCGCTCGGTCCGAAGACCGGCCTCTATTAGCCATGATATCCGATTTTGAAAACGTTATGTGTTCTTATTCCATTTATTAGCCTAGAATTACTATGTTATGCGCGCAGCAAACAAGTATAGACTAGATTGCCTAATTTGGAAAGAAACATTGCATATCCGTTTGTTTTGAAAATGCTTTGGAATTTGCTACTCGCAAGTAGGCTAAAACATGGATTTCAATGAGTTTTTCCAACTCAAACAATCCAACCTCCACCCACAGGCATTCAAAACAGTTTATCTCATATAAGCACTTAGCCGCATGGCAGGCATACTGTCATGGCAACACTCACACACATGCGGGATGCTAAAGCGTAAATACTTACATCGTACTCCGTGCCAAAACAGTAAACTAGTTAGCAATCAAGCGTGTCCTAGTTCATGTTAAATTGCCTAATGCAACACATACAGGATGCAATTAGATAGGCTCGGCTAATCTAAGCATGGCATATGAAATGCGATCAACTATCACATATTCGATTTGTAAATTGAAGTACAAATGCAGTTAGCGTGATGTACCGAGCCTAATGCATGCAATACAAATGCATGGATGCACACATGCATAGCATAAGGTATGCTAATTTTAAAGATGCCCTAATCTACCATCATAAGCAGGTAAATAAAAGGGAAGAAAGAAGTGGGGTTGGAAGACATACACACCACCCACACACACTTATTACATATTTACCCTCACTCGGAGGGACCAAATAAATATTACAAATTAATTAACTACGCAAGCTAATTAATATTACAAATTGCCTAATCAACTAAGCAAAATAACTTAAGCTAAGAAAAACAGGAAAACTGCCTCGGGAAACGCGTCGCCATGCATAGGCTGCCTCTATTTTCCTTCCTTCACTCCTCTGGAGGCTGTCAAAACCTCAGGACTGCATCCCTGGACACTGGGGAGTGCCACCGGCTGAGTGGAATTACCACCGGCAGTGGTGTGTGGCCATCGGCACCAAATGAAGCTGTCGGCAGAGGAATTGTTGCCGGTCGGCACCTTACACTGCCGGTCGACAGAGTGTTCCTGCAGAATCTGCAAATGACAGCAACAGAGGGCAAGGCAAAGCATGGCAGCACAATTCAAGGCATATATGCACCAACCATGTCCCTTAGCATGATAATGACTCAAAGGGGCATGTGCCTCAATTCTCGGACCACCAATCACGCATTTCCATGCATGATGGCCCAAAGAACCAAGTGTGCAACTTTGATTTCAAATGCATGCAAACCAAATCAAACAAACAAGGCCCAATTCCTATCACCAATTCAAGGAACAAGGCATGCATGCAAGATGCAATGCAACCTAGGCACACAAGCTAAGGATGCAACATGGCATGGCAACAAACTTATGCAAGCATGCAAACAAACATGAAGCAATGCTAACCAATGCAAAGGTGGTCTAAAGCATGATTTTAGGCAGCTCCAATAAGGCCTAAAACAAGGGCCAAAGTGCTATAATGAGGGACCAAATACACATGCACACATACACATGTTGGAAGGCCAACACTTAGGCACAAATTGGACAACCCTCAAACACATTTGAAAGGAGGAATCATGGACTAATTAGCATGCAACATAAGCATTAAAATCATGCTAAAACATGGTGCCAAACCAAGCAATAAATCAAGCCAAGCATGCAACAAATGGCCCAAATGCTCAAAGCAAACCAATAGAGTATTGAACTACACATAGCAAGACCAAACATGGCATGAACTCATTGACCAAAAACAGAGTTTTGGGACATTAATACAAGGCCTAAGGACCACTTAGATGGCATCCAAATGACTCAAGAACAAAGGCATGCATAATCACCAAAACATGGAGCATGAGATGACAACCTTACAAGACATTAAAGGGACATCAAATGCGAGTTCTCAAGCATACAATAAGGTCTGAAATGGCATGGTAGATGGTCTCAAATCACCAAAACAATGCAAGGATGGCATGTTATACATTCACATACTTAAGGCCAACAAGCCGGAATGCAAAGGGGCTATATGATGCATGCCAAATTCGACCCAAACAACCTAGGACAGACCTAGAACATGGCAAAACATGCACAAAATTTCACAAGACTAAGCCTAAAACATGCTCCAACAAAGGCTAACAACCTAAGGCACATTGAGGCAATAACATGGCATTACAAGGCAACTATGCTAAGCATGCATGGAGTACCAAAACCAAGTAAAAACAGAGGCATAACATGACATATTAAGCATAAAAAACAGCCAAGTCATGGTCAATACACCCTCAAACATAATGCTCTCTCAAGAGGCCAAAACATGCCCTTTTTAAGGACAACAAGGAGAGGGGGTGGCCCTCTCCTTCTTGGGACTTCAAGGCATCACCTTCACCACTGAAATCCCTCAAGATTTTAGTGGTGAAGAGACCCCAACACCAAAATCTCGGAGCTAGCACAAAAGGGCACAAAATGAGGCCTTTTAAGGCCTAAGGGTGTTCAAACTTACCCAAACCACAAAACACTCTTAACAAACAACCAAGAGGGTCTAAAAATAGAACTTTTTTTGTATTATACACTAAGCTCAAAAACGAATTTAAGATAGGTAGAAATACAATGCGAAAATGGGGTAAAAAGGGGTGAGATTCTTACCCTTGAAGCCTTCTTCAACAATGATGCTCCAATGTCTTTCCTTAGCTTGAATCCAACACCAAAACCTCAAAATCAGTCCCTTAGAACCTCAGTTCCAAGAGGAAGGTGGAACACTAGGTGCTTGTGTGCAATAGTATGGACTAAAACACACACAAGAGCACAAAAGAGAGGGAAAGAGAGATAGAATGTGTATCTAACCCTAACCCTAGAACTCAAACCCTAACAATGGCTGTCTAAGCTCTCAAAATATCTTAACTCTCTAACCTCCTTCAAGCCAAGAGACCCCCTCTCTCTATATGGCACTTCTTGTCTTGTAAAGCTTACAAGACAAGCTTCATAAGAGGGAGATCCCTCCATACACGTGTATGGAGGGGAGCAAAAGCAAGACAGCTGTCTTAAAATATCTGCAAAAGCAGATGCACAGTAATCGGCCGGCCAAAAATGCCATCTTGGCCAAAAAGAGTGTCGGCCGGCACTAAAAGGTGCTGACCGGCAACAAATAGTGCCGGCCGACAATAAACATTGCCAGTGGCAGCAAAAACCAGCCGGTGGCCTCTAGCCACTGCCGGTGATGGGTGGGGATGGTCCACAAGCCCTACCCTGCCCTTCCAAGGCAAAACACAAGTGTTTGATGCAAAACCAGACACTAAACGGTCGAGTTCGGAGATCCTGAGACAAGGCGCGCGAGCCGAGATCTCCGGGAACTCCAAACGAACACAAACATGGATAATCACCGAGTGTTCAAATGGTGACGTCCAAGTCTTGAGGACGGTCAAAAATGGGGTGTCTACAGTTGCCTCTCTTTGACAGAACTCGAAAGTCATAACAATGACGGGAGTGAATGTCAAAGTCCAGAGACGACCCATTTTTGACAAGGCCGAAGACTTAGACAAACATGCAAGACAAACAAGATATGCGCCCAAAGGCAGGGGCAAAATGCAAGACAATGCACGAAGCCGAGCATAACTTATGATCATGCAAAGAAAGCTGTAACGAAGCATACATGCGACAGTTTTAAGCTAGCATACACCAAACTACACTACAATGCAGAAAGGATGTAAGAGAATTATGCAATTCTCAATACTTCTCACTCGGAGGATACAATACCTGTCCGGTTCGTCTGGTCGCACCAACCTCAAATGAACCGTACATGCAATATCGTGCCTGCAAAGAAAACAAACTTAACAGGTACAATATTGTTAGCAACATGCATGACAATGCAAAACGGATACAAAACGATATGCAATATATACAAAACAATGTATAAACAATGCAAATGAAGATGCAATGTAATGGAAACAATACAAGCTACACGCAAAGCATTTGAATCATGATTCAATCATGAGCGGTTCGAAACCATACCTATGTCGAATAGATTGATGGAGGTAACAAGTCTGTCTACCATAGAACGGTCAACTGAACTATGAGCATTGTAGACAGACGCAAGAACAAGTATTGGGTGGAATGACATAAGTGGGGAAACGACCTGCTGGAGAAAGGACTGCGATCCTAATGCCGAATGCAAAAATTACACTACAATGTAATATATATGGATATGCTAGGAAGATGGCAATGGATATGGCACGCAGGCCAAACCAAATCTTGCCTAGGAAAGGTATGTACGCATACAGGCCATGTGTAACACAGAAAAGGTGCCGCAACCCTCAACCAACATATCAGCGTGGAATCGGCGCGATACACATGCAGAACTGTGTTTTAACATGAAAAGTAAGGGCACATACCAGACCAAGCTCAACCTGGAAAGGCGCAAGCCATAGGCGGAAGGCGATGTAATGAATGCATGCAATCTACAATGCAATATCTACAAATATGCAATGAAATGGATATGGATACAATGGATATGGCACGCAAGCCAAACCAAATCTTGCCTAGGAAAGGCATGTACACATACGAGCCATGTGTAACACAGAAAAGGTGCCGCAACCCTCAACCAACTTATCAGCGTGGAATCGGCACGATACACATGCAGAACTGTGTTTTAACATGAAAATTAAGGGCACATACCGGACCAAGCTCAACCTGGAAGGGCGCAAGCCATAGGCGGAAGGCGATGCAATGAATGCATGCAATCTACAATGCAATATGTACAAATATGCAATGGGATGGATGTTTACAAAAATGCATGACAATGCAGTGCGATGCGACTACTGGGAAAAATGCAATGGATGCATGCAAGCTACAATGGAAATGCATAACAATGCGTGTGTTTTTTTTGTTTTTCAAATGATACATGTTGCATGGAATGCGCGACGACACGCGGCTTAAGATGACGCAACTTATCAAAAGTCGTTCGGGCACGACAAACACCGAAGGACTTGCACCTTCAGAGGATTTTGGGTCTCCTAGACCGTGCGCATTTAAGGTCTCGCCAGACCATGCGTGTTTAAGGTCTCGCCAGATCGTGGTATTACAGGACGGTGTGATGCGCAAAATAGCGCGAATGGAATGCGATGCACAATGCAATAAGATGCGCAAAACCGCGCGATGCATTAGACAACGCGAGTGCACAAGACAGTGCGATTGAAATGCGATGCACAAAACAGTGCGCCGGTTCGAATTGCACGAAACAGTGCGACAGTTTGAAATGCACAAAACAATGCGCCAATTTGAAATGCAGAAAACAGTGCGATATGTTTGAAATGCACAAAACAGTGCGCCGATTTGAAATGCACAAAACAGTGCGATAGTTTGAAATGCACAAAACAGTGCGCCGATTTGAAATGCACAAAACAGTGCGATATGTTTGAAATGCACAAAACAGTGCGACGATTTGAAATGCACAAAATAGTGCGACGGTTTGAAATGCACAAAACAGTGCGACGATTTGAAATGCACAAAACAGTGCGACTATTTGAAATGCACAAAACAGTGCGACGGTTTGAAATGCACAAGACAGTGCGACGATTTGAAATGCACAAAACAGTGCGACGGATATGCGATACACATGGGGCAACTTTTGGACCTTGTAAAAGTCAAAAGGATACGAAAAGGATACACCTTGTATGAATTAGAGTGCCACGCACAGAAGACACGACCCGAGGTCAAAATGGAGGCCGGTTGAGCGTCGGAAATGCACTTTCTTGCACCTTCTTGAGCTATGAAGACCAAAAACTCCTCATATGGCCTAAACAAGGCTGTGGGAAAATCACCGGCCGGGAGGGGAGGCCACCGGCTGTCCACCGGCTGCAAAATAACTTCATCGGCACAAAAAAGTGCCGGCCGGCACAAAACATTGCCGATCGGCAAACAGTTGCTGAGTCGGGGTAGATTCGACTTTTCACTTCGGGTGTTTTAAAATAGGGTTTCAAAACCCTATTTTCTCATTCCTCTTCCGCCGAAATCCTTCACACTCTCTCTCTAGAGCGTTTCCCTCTCATCGTTTCTCCGTTTCTTCGCGTTCTACGCCCGTTTCGTCGTCGGATTCGCGATTTTCTTCGCGTTTCGGACATTTTCAACCGATCACATTTTTGTTTCGGTGCCTCGTTTGGCGTTCTCGCCTTTTCGGGGTTTGTTCCCCTTGTTTTCCTCTTCATTTCCGTGCCTTCTCACATTCCGGCCTTTCCGGCCATTTCTGACCCTCTCGGGAGTTGACTTTTCGGTTGACTCTTCGTATTCCGGCCCGGTTTTCCTTCCTCCGGCCATTTTCTCATCGTTTTTGATATAGCGGACGATATTCCACGTGGCGGGACTCCCTCGGACCACGAGATGGATCCCGGGGTCGAGCTCCTACCACTAAGCGAGCGCCCGTTCGACCCGGCGACCTACCGACCGGCGATCCATGTTCTGCCCCCCGACGACCTGCGCCAGTTCCGGAGCTTCGAGAGGCACGTGGCACCTGAGCTACTACTGCGTGAGCCTACCTCCCACCTTTCATTCGGCACTTCCGAGGTAATTCTTTGTCTTCTGCTTTACTTTTCGCAATGTAGGATACAAAAACTGTCATAGCTAGTTGTATTCTTTAACTGCTGAAAACTGATATGCTGTAGACTGTAGTTGACTGTAAACATACATACAACTGATATCTGCTTGAGACTGACACATGCACACACACTGCACTAGCCCTGAATCACTCAAACACACTGCACTCACTGTATTTCTACTGCATACACACTGGCACCTAGTATTTGTCTGAATCTGTTAAATTTGCACACATGCTATATCTATTCTGAAACACCCAAACACGCTGACACATCACACGTATTATTTCACTGTAAGCACACCGGCACCCGGTATTCGTCTGAATCTGACAAACCTGCACACATGCTTTATCTGCTTTTTCAAAACTGCATTTTGAATGTTGTCTTGCAATTGTTATTTTCGGTTTACAGGAGGGTTCCCATACCATCCGCGGGTATGGGAATACTGGCGCTCGGGAGTGGTACGGTGAGCTCCCTGACGCAGTCCGGCGCATCGTGGATCGAGCGGGTTTCGGCGCCTTCTGCCGAGGACTCTCCAGGCTCTCCACATGCAGACCTCTCCTCGTCGCTCTGGCGGAGAGGTGGTGGGACACCACGGATTCTTTTCATTTCTCCACTGTAGGGGACATGACGATGACTCCTTATGATTTCTCGATGCTCACTGGCATCGGGGTGGGGGGTGATCCGATCCCTTTCGACATTGACATGGATGAGTGGACCGCCGCTCAGGTCCATCTACTGGGGGAGGCGCCACCCCTAGCTCGCCCAGGTTTTGTCCGATACTCCTGGTTCGAGGTCCAGTTTCGAGTCCAGCCCGTGTTGGAGGAGGAGGCGGAGATGACCCAGGAGGACGTGGAGAGGTATGCTCGCGGCTTCCTCAAGTTCCTGTTCGGGACGACCATCTTCGCCGACCGGGCGAACACCGTGCCTCTCTGTCATCTCAGCGCACTGGTGGACGTCCGGGACATCCTGCATTATGACTGGGGTGGCGCCGCTCTGTCCACTCTCTACAGGTACATGAGCTCGGCTTCGCGCGGCAGCGGCCAGCTACTCGGAGGCTACTGGCGGGCTTGGGAGGTACACTTCTTCTCCGCTTTTTCATTTCTGTCTCGTACTTTCTGCACTCTGTACACTGCACACACTGTAGTTTGCTTTACACTTGCTGTATACTGTACACACGGCACACACATACATTCTGCTTTACACTGACTGCACACGGCTCACACTGTACACTGTACATTGCACAACACACGGCTCTACCATTTCTGCTTTATTCTGCATATTCTGCTTTTTCTGATAGTCATACTGACATCTGTTTTGCAGTTGTGGGTTTACGCCTACTTTCCTAGGCTTGCTCCTGTGCCAGTTGTGGAGACTCCTCTGGCCGTCCCGTTTTCGAGTCGCTTCGACGGGAGATGCACCCGGCGACCACGGGAGACATTCGGCTTCTTCCGCCGATACTTCGATACCATTACCCTTGCCGAGGTATGTTTTACTTAGAGTTCATTTAAGCTTCGCTTTTCCACTGTATATTTCCAAAACAGTAGATAACAAACTGTCTGTCACTTTCAGATCACATGGCGGCCGTGGGCTCCCTTGCCGGCGGCGATGCGGGATCGGTTCGCTGGTGCGGAGGAGACCTCGCGTTTCCGGATCTTGCTTGAGGGCCCGGTCTGTCGGGCTTGGTACCTGGGGGAGCGTTTCCTACGCCAGACCCTGGGGTTACCTGAGCAGATAGTCCCGGTTCACCCTCCTGCGGATATGAGGGAGACCGAGAGGCTCACCAGCGAGCAGATGGACGACTACACCATTGGCTGGGAGGAGGCCGGCTTCAGAGGCACCGGAGACTATCAGGAGTATGTGCGGACGTACCTGATGCGACCTCTGAGCGGCCGTCGAGCAAAGGGGGCCAGGCCTGTGGCATCGGCGGCTGGGGCCGGAGCGGGAGTTGGAGTAGGGGCTGCGAGGATGGCCCGAGTCCGTGGCGGGGGCGGAGTTCAGGGAGGACGGGGAGCTGGCTGGCTTGCCCTGCCCGCTGTACTGACTTTCTAGGGGCAGGGTGGGGCGACCTATCAGATCCCCTTCGCCCCTCCACCGGCTGGTCACGAGTTCATCGATGTCCCCGATTTACCTTTGGTATGTATTACTGCTTTTTGTACAGTTATTCATTTTCAGTCCATTTGATATTCCACAGAATATTGATGCATCTGATACCTTTGCAGGCTTCTTCTGAGTACACCCGTCAGTCGTTGGAGATGAATGCCTCGATGATGGGGATGCTTCAGCGGACTTTTGATCTCCTAGCACTCTACAGCATACCGGTATGTTCTTCTGACACTGGCCTCAAACCATTCATACACTGCTTTACATAATCTGATGCACGGCACAACACCCGATACACTGATTTCACGGTATCTGATACACTGCATACACTACATTCTGTACTGTACCCTACACTGATAAACTGCTCACGGCATTCACACGCTGTACTCATATATTGCATTCTGCACTGATAGACTGCTCACGGCATTCTCATACTGTACTCATACACTGCATTCTGCACTGATAAACTGCTCACAGCATTCATACGCTGTACTCTGCATTACATTCTGCACTGATAAACTATCTACAGTATATTGATGCATTTCCCTTTTGTGTACTTTTTCAGCCTCCTTTCCAGATTCCCATGGTAGGAGGTGCTCCAGCTGGACCTTCCGTCCCTGCCCGGGGGAGAGATGAGGAGGGCCGAGTATTCTCCCGCTCCAAGGCGGGGCGCATTCATGTCGGGAGCAGCTCGCGAGCTCCAGTCCCGGACGATGATTATGACGACGAGGAGTCAGAGGCAGAGGCAGAGGCGGAGTCAGAGTCATCAGAGGAGGAGACCGGAGGAGGCACTAGCTCGGGTTCTGACGACGATGCTGATGATGCTCCTGGACCCTCGTCCAGGAAGAGGACTAGGACGGACTGACGGCCCCCCGGAGTGCTCGACATGGATGCAGATTTTTGCTATCTTTTCTTCTTTGTACTTTTCCTTTTGTTGGTAGTTAGATTACCTTGTACTGCCGCAGGCAGATTTTTGTTTCCAAAACTTGTACATTTGAAAAGATAATGAAATGAAACGGACTTTTTATCTGAAAAAGTGTTTACATTTACACATCTCATGCATTGCATCGCATCTCATCATGTTACACCTCAATGTAAATGAAATTGATTGGTTGTCTGAAAATTGAACACTTGCACTGTAATAATCAGATAACTTAAACAGCCAACAACAAAATAACCCAAGCAACCCACTGCCTGATTCTTGGACACACAGCCCTTACTCTGTTGGGGGATTAATCTGCATACAGCCCATAACACAGCATTCGGTTCATTCTGCACATAGCACGCCCCGAACAAACAACCCAATCTGACAAGACGGAGCTCAAAGATGGAACCGATTGGAGTCGAAACACGTTCAAATGTAGAGAATGGCACAGCATTCCGAGTGTAAATGATTTTTGAAATTGAATGAGGGTTTTTCAAACCGGGATATCGAGCCTACAACTGAACACAGTGGGGAGGACTCAAATATAGGTACACGACCTAGCACAACGAGACACGCTCGAAAAAGACCTAAAACACAGGTTGAGGTAAACAAAACCAAAGACACGACATACAGACGCGCTGACGAAGACGGGGGACCTCAGATCACGAGGAGCCAGTTTCTCTAGGCATTGTTTGCCACCCTTTCTGATTTGTGATTCTCACATCACTCAGCTCTCGAGCTCGGATTTTTTTCTCAAAAACCCTTTTCCTCACTTTTCTCTCAACTTACACCTCTCTATTCTTCATTCTCTCATTTTTCATCCCTCCCCGGGGTGATTGATGGATAAATAGAACGGTGTGGGTTTATGCTCAACACCGTTAGCTCACGGCCATTTCTTCTGATGGGTAGAGCGCTCTTCTGGCAAGTACGTCGATGATGGGGGAAAGACAGAACGCCTGGCTCAACTGTGCCCCTAATTCATCATTTTAACCATTCTTTGTTTTTGCTTTCTACTAAAACAATTTTGATCAAAATGAGAGTCGGATTAACGTACTTGTTTGATTTTTTATTTGAAAAGCATGCAAGTCAGGCTGCAAGCACTGAAAATTTTCCTTTTTGGGTCCAAGACAATGGTCCAGTTTTGGACAATGAAATAGTTTTCGAAAAAATAGTCAGCCTCAGTAAAAATTTTCAAAAACTATTTTTCAAACAGCTGATGCTCAACGAGCATGGAACTTACTCTTCGAGATGCGTAACCTCGGATCGGAGGCAATGGAAAATTGCCCCTGGTTTGAAGGGAGTGGGAGGCAACGGAAAGTTTCCCCTGGTTTGAATGGCGTCTCATGCCGACTCGCGGCAACGGAAAGTTGCCCCTTGTTTGGGTGGTGCCGCAACAATCCGCAGACAGTCTTCATTGGCGGTGGTCGAGCTCTTGGACACAGCGATGACGAAGAAGGTCACAACCAATATATGGACACAGTCGCCTTTGGAGGCGTTGGCGACTAGACTTTGGGATGAAATCGAAACCATTGCATGGACTGAGACGCTATGAAAGCGTTGGGGGCTGGACTTCATGATGAAGTTGCCTACGTATCCCAAACATGGGAATCAAGCCTCACGTAGTTCTGGTTAAGGCACACTCGGGTATTTTAACCTTCACTTTTTTTAGGCTCTCACTTTTGCCAAGGTGCCCGATGCGGGTTTTCGACCTTGCGAGCTTCTTTCATTTTCTTTTGTTCATTTCTCTTTTTTTTTTTTGCACTTTTTTTCTTTTCTTTTCTTCTTTTTTGTCTTTTTCTTTTCTTTTCTTCTTTTTGTATTTTTTACTTTTTTGTATTTTTCTCTTGCTCTAACTTTTGCCTGGGTCGCCCTTCCGGGTTTTCGGCCCAGCGAGCCTCTCAAAGGGTAAAAGTGTAGCAAGTCCATGCCAAATGGTTTTTTTTTTTTAATTGAAGCCCCTTCTGTGTCTAGGAGAGCGGCTGTTGCAACGATTTGCAGAAGAATCCATCTTGGTTGCTCCACGAGCTTCTTCCGGCGAGATCTACTCCTTCTGATTCGGCTTTGATGCTTCTTGATCGAAGGCTACTTCAAAACTGGCCACACGGGCCTTTCATGGCGTTTGTCCGTTGAACTTTCTGAACGTTCTGAATGGGTTCAAAGTCGGAAAACAAATGGGTTGAATCTTGAGGCTGAGAGCGATCCTAGGCTGCGCGACCTCAAGAGGGATTCCACACAAGTCTTCACAGGGCCGCGTAAAACATTTGTTTTTGAAAGTTTTTAAGAAAGCGACAAAATCGCTCGCGCAGAAGATAGTGTGGAACCAATCTGGATCAGGCCAGGATCCTTCTCAGTACTCACGCCGACAATCATGATTTCATTCATAAGAAGGCTTAGCACGCCTCTCCTTCTCTCAAAATGATCAAAATTTTGCAAAAACCGAGGAATTCCTTCCTCTTCGTTTTTATCACCGCAGCGTTCAAAAAGGTTTGTTTTTTTTTGAAAAACTTAGGTTAATACAATGAGTTTGGCGTGCAGGAGAGCAGACGAGATGTACTGTCAGCCCAATCAAATTCTCTGGCACTTATGCTGAAAGCAAGCATGAAGTTGAGATAGCAACAGCTGTTCCGTCCAGATTTGTTGGTGTAACTGGCTCCTCGGCAGAAACAGATTCAAAACAAAAACAGATAATTACAAGACAAAACGGTGTTCGGGACAACAACCCCAGAATCACCTGGTATTATATACAAAGGGGACTGACTCGACACAACAAGACAGACACTTAAGCAAAAGACTGACTCAAGACAAAGAGACAGACTCAAAACAAAAGATTGACTTGACACCCAAGCCAGGATTTACAAAAACTTGGTTTCACCGATGCTCAAAAATGCGTGACGGACGCTACATCCAAAATACACCAAATGTCGCCCGCAGGCGGTTCACTTCACATACTCGCAGTATCTGAGCCCTCAAAATCCAACAACTGGGTGGTAACGGACTTGGCTGAGGTAGGTGGAAGGATAACCTTGTTGTCGATCAAATCCTGCACTTCATGATGAAGGCGGGAACAACCATCGGTACTGTGACCGGGCTGTTGGTGGTACGCGCAGTACAAGGTAGCATCATGCGTGGCGGGGAGATTCTTCGGGAGTGGCCGAGGCTCCAAAGGTTTAAGATGCCCATTCTTCGCCAATATTAGCAATGCCCTAGACAAAGGCATGTGGAGGTCGTGAAAGACCCTGCGCCCTCGGGGCAGGTACTTTGAAGTTTGAGGATTCTTGCCAGATGCGCTAGCGAAAGGGTCGGTTGGCACTGCCTTGGCTTTTTGACCCTTTCCCGGTGCAGGATTGGGAACGACAGGAATTGTCTGGGCATGACGGGGCCCATCCCGATTTTCTACCTGGCTTGAACTGCCTTTGATCGGAGTGGGGAAAGCATCATCCACAACTTTGATCACGATCGCAGATGTTTGTTGCTTGTTCATCCCTCTGACCTTCAGAGCCTCGACTGCCCACAGCAGTTGTTCAATAGGATCGGCATCTACCTTTACCTTGTCCTTTCCTCTAGCCTCAGCCTGATCAAGGGTCTGGATTGGTGCTGGCATGTCGCGGCTGTAGCTGGAAGCCACCTCTGGCTGGTTGAGCTCTATCACAATCCGCCCCAGTAGCGGGGGCTCCTGTGGTACGAAATTCCCGGCATACGGCGCCGCTGGCGGTGAAGCCGACATTCCATAGGCTAGATCGGCCACGGACCTCTGGAGGTCACCTATTATTCCCATCAATTCAAAGGTGGTGGGCTCACGAGCCTGATATAAATGGGGAGCCCAGACCGGGTGCACAACGGGCGACCTGGGTGGGTGTGACATATTGATGCTGGCCTCACTCTGCGGAGCGGCCCCCTGTTCCAATGCTGCCGTCATAACCACAATTTCTTCTGAATTTTGTGCTGCCATAAATCCTGCCTCAGCAAGGGGAGACACTGGCTATTCTGTATCAACTCTGCAACTCTCTGAACCTTGAAAGGAAAAACAGACAGCATTTCAGCCCAAAACGGATCAAACACAGGTGTAGCCGAACAACTGTACCCTACTGCTGATCACTGTTCCCAGAAATCACTGTTCCCGAAAACTGAACCCTGATACCCGCGGATAACTGATTCTCATAACTGACACTGATACTGGTGTCCTCAGGTTTGATACTCAAACTTGCAAACTGACATGTACTTTCCTGTAGAAATACATTCTAGAAGCACATAGCAAGTAAAGAGAACAAAAACACCCCTATGTTGGGGTAGGGTTTCCCTGTCCTATTTTGTCAGGAGCTAGGGTTTCACTACGCACACAGCGGTTTTCAAACAACCTATAATCGGGTAAGCAGCCTGTCCTAACTTGGAATGGTCACTATGGATCCGAATATGCACTAGGTCGAATGGTCAAAAAAGGGTGCCCCGGTAAAACCGTGGTTTGTGTTCCCATGCTGTCAGAGCCCATAGCCGGTCAGCCTTATGGACATGTCTTGACAAGACAAGCCTCCGGCAAACCGTTCAGGAATGGCAGATGGCAAACACTGTGTTCCTAGGCGCACCAATGCACATGCAATGCAAAGAAACACATAAGTGAAATCAAAACAGGATATCATGAGTTCGAGTCAAGCTCTCTAAAACTCCCCAGCAGAGTCGCCAGAAACTGTAGACGCGCCCGCGGAGGGGGACCTTCGCTGCTACAGTTCGGACTCGCGATTTTTGTTGTCGCGGTTCTTAATCTGAACCAAAGAGTCCAAATCTGGCAAATCGTTTTGAGAAATTGATTTTTGAAAAAGTAGTGCCAAACATGGACTTCTTTGCCAGATACAGAGTCGCCACCTAAATATTTTTAAAATGGGGAAATTTAGGAAACCCTGACTCGGTGCCGAAGGCCACATGTCCGTCATCATCGGAGTTGTCTCGGCTCGGGAGCTTGGGTACGATCGGGGAAGGTCAGCTATGAGCACCCCCTTTTGCCCGGTCCGAAGACCGGCCTCTACTAACCATGATATCCGATTTTGAAAACGTTATGTGTTCTTATTCCATTTATTAGCCTAGAATTACTATGTTATGCGCGCAGCAAACAAGTATAGACTAGATTGCCTAATTTGGAAAGAAACATTGCATATCCGTTTGTTTTGAAAATGCTTTGGAATTTGCTACTCGCAAGTAGGCTAAAACATGGATTTCAATGAGTTTTTCCAACTCAAACAATCCAACCTCCACCCACAGGCATTCAAAACAGTTTATCTCATATAAGCACTTAGCCGCATGGCAGGCATACTGTCATGGCAACACTCACACACATGCGGGATGCTAAAGCGTAAATACTTACATCGTACTCCGTGCCAAAACAGTAAACTAGTTAGCAATCAAGCGTGTCCTAGTTCATGTTAAATTGCCTAATGCAACACATACAGGATGCAATTAGATAGGCTCGGCTAATCTAAGCATGGCATATGAAATGCGATCAACTATCACATATTCGATTTGTAAATTGAAGTACAAATGCAGTTAGCGTGATGTACCGAGCCTAATGCATGCAATACAAATGCATGGATGCACACATGCATAGCATAAGGTATGCTAATTTTAAAGATGCCCTAATCTACCATCATAAGCAGGTAAATAAAAGGGAAGAAAGAAGTGGGGTTGGAAGACATACACACCACCCACACACACTTATTACATATTTACCCTCACTCGGAGGGACCAAATAAATATTACAAATTAATTAACTACGCAAGCTAATTAATATTACAAATTGCCTAATCAACTAAGCAAAATAACTTAAGCTAAGAAAAACAGGAAAACTGCCTCGGGAAACGCGTCGCCATGCATAGGCTGCCTCTATTTTCCTTCCTTCACTCCTCTGGAGGCTGTCAAAACCTCAGGACTGCATCCCTGGACACTGGGGAGTGCCACCGGCTGAGTGGAATTACCACCGGCAGTGGTGTATGGCCATCGGCACCAAATGAAGCTGTCGGCAGAGGAATTGTTGCCGGTCGGCACCTTACACTGCCGGTCGGCAGAGTGTTCCTGCAGAATCTGCAAATGACAGCAACAGAGGGCAAGGCAAAGCATGGCAGCACAATTCAAGGCATATATGCACTAACCATGTCCCTTATCATGATAATGACTCAAAGGGGCATGTGCCTCGATTCTCGGACCACCAATCACGCATTTCCATGCATGATGGCCCAAAGAACCAAGTATGCAACTTTGATTTCAAATGCATGCAAACCAAATCAAACAAACAAGGCCCAATTCCTATCACCAATTCAAGGAACAAGGCATGCATGCAAGATGCAATGCAACCTAGGCACACAAGCTAAGGATGCAACATGGCATGGCAACAAACTTATGCAAGCATGCAAACAAACATGAAGCAATGCTAACCAATGCAAAGGTGGTCTAAAGCATGATTTTAGGCAGCTCCAATAAGGCCTAAAACAAGGGCCAAAGTGCTATAATGAGGGACCAAATACACATGCACACATACACATGTTGGAAGGCCAACACTTAGGCACAAATTGGACAACCCTCAAACACATTTGAAAGGAGGAATCATGGACTAATTAGCATGCAACATAAGCATTGAAATCATGCTAAAACATGGTGCCAAACCAAGCAATAAATCAAGCCAAGCATGCAACAAATGACCCAAATGCTCAAAGCAAACCAATAGAGTATTGAACTACACTTAGCAAGACCAAACATGGCATGAACTCATTGACCAAAAACAGAGTTTTGGGACATTAATACAAGGCCTAAGGACCACTTAGATGGCATCCAAATGACTCAAGAACAAAGGCATGCATAATCACCAAAACATGGAGCATGAGATGACAACCTTACAAGACATTAAAGGGACATCAAATGCGAGTTCTCAAGCATACAATAAGGTCTGAAATGGCATGGTAGATGGTCTCAAATCACCAAAACAATGCAAGGATGTCATGCTATACATTCACATACTTAAGGCCAACAAGCCGGAATGCAAAGGGGCTATATGATGCATGCCAAATTCGACCCAAACAACCTAGGACAGACCTAGAACATGGCAAAACATGCACAAAATCTTCACAAGACTAGGCCTAAAACATGCTCCAACAAAGGCTAACAACCTAAGGCACATTGAGGCAATAACATGGCATTACAAGGCAACTATGCTAAGCATGCATGGAGTACCAAAACCAAGTAAAAATAGAGGCATAACATGACATATTAAGCATAAAAAACAGCCAAGTCATGGTCAATACACCCTCAAACATAATGCTCTCTCAAGAGGCCAAAACATGCCCTTTTCAAGGACAACAAGGAGAGGGGGTGGCCCTCTCCTTCTTGGGACTTCAAGGCATCACCTTCACCACTGAAATCCCTCAAGATTTTAGTGGTGAAGAGACCCCAACACCAAAATCCCGGAGCTAGCACAAAAGGGCACAAAATGAGGCCTTTTAAGGCCTAAGGGTGTTCAAACTTACCCAAACCACAAAACACTCTTAACAAACAACCAAGAGGGTCTAAAAACAGAACTTTTTTTGTATTATACACTAAGCTGAAAAATGAATTTAAGATAGGTAGAAATACAATGCAAAAATGGGGTAAAAAGGGGTGAGATTCTTACCCTTGAAGCCTTCTTCAACAATGATGCTCCAATGGCTTTCCTTAGCTTGAATCCAACACCAAAACCTCAAAATCAGTCCCTTAGAACCTCAGTTCCAAGAGGAAGGTGGAACACTAGGTGCTTGTGTGCAATAGTATGGACTAAAACACACACAAGAGCACAAAAGAGAGGGAAAGAGAGATAGAATGTGTATCTAACCCTAACCCTAGAACTCAAACCCTAACAATGGCTGTCTAAGCTCTCAAAATATCTTAACTCTCTAACCTCCTTCAAGCCAAGAGACCCCCTCTCTCTATATGGCACTTCTTGTCTTGTAAAGCTTACAAGACAAGCTTCATAAGAGGGAGATCCCTCCATACACGTGTATGGAGGGGAGCAAAAGCAAGACAGCTGTCTTAAAATATCTGTAAAAGCAGATGCACAGTAATCGGCCGGCCAAAAATACCATCTTGGCCAAAAAGAGTGCCGGCCGGCACTAAAAAGTGTTGACCGGCAACAAATAGTGCCGGCCGGTAATAAACATTGCCGGTGGCAGCAAAAACTAGCCGGTGGCCTCTATCCACTGCCGGTGATGGGTGGGGATGGTCCACAAGCCCTACCCTGCCCTTCCAAGGCAAAACACAAGTGTTTGGTGCAAAACCAGACACTAAACGGTCGAGTTTGGAGATCCTGAGACAAGGCGCGCGAGCCGAGACCTCCGGGAACTCCAAACGAACACAAACATGGATAATCACCGAGTGTTCAAACGGTGACGTCCAAGTCTTGAGGACGGTCAAAAATGGGGTGTCTACCGCGTGTACTTTTGTTTAATGGTGATTGGATGCATCTTAAATCGTAGTGGGATGTCTACCATAGAAGATAGAGTTGCTAATGCATCAGCGAACCGGTTATTCTCTCTCAACATGTGTGTAAATGTCAATTTTTCAAACCTCGGAATCACAATATCTAGGGTTTGATGATAAAGCTTCATTTTCTCCTCTTTAACTCGCCATATCTGTTGGCTTGAGAAACAACCAGGTTCGAGTCTCCAATGACGTCCAACCTTATTGCTCATAGTTCTAGGGCGACTTCTAAACCATCAATACACGCCTCATATTCTGCTTTGTTATTCCACACTTTGAACTGGAGTTTAACGGCTAAGGGTATATGGGAATCATCAGGTGTTACCAGCAACACATTGATCCCATAACCATATTGATTAGACGCTCTGTCAAAGTACATCATCCATGTTTCCTCTTCCACTTGCAGAATGTCCTTATCTAGGAACAAGTATTCCACTGCTTCATCCCCCTCTACTGGGTAGTCTTCCAGGAATTCTGCTACCACCTTTCATTTAACCATCTTGTGTGTGACATATTTAAGGTTGAACTCAGAAAGAAGGAGTAGCCAATGAGCTAGCCTACCTGTAAGCGCTGGTTTCCCAAAAAGATATTTGACGGGATCTAATCTCAAAACCAAGATTACAGAGTGAGCTAACAAGTAGTGCCTCAACTTCCTTGTCACCCATACCAATGCCAGGCAAGTTTTCTCCAAGGGAGTGTAGCGGGTCTCGTAGTCTAGCATCTTCTTGCTCAAGTAGTAGATGGCTTTCTCAACCTTATCTTCAGATTTTTGAGCTAGCATGTAACCCATGGTCGTCCATTAACGACAAATACAGAATCAAAGGCTTTCCCGACTCTAGCGGTGGCAACACAGGCGGATTCTATAGGTACTGCTTGACTTGCTCAAAGGCAAATTGACATCGATCATCCCATCAGAACTTCTTTCCTTTCTTCAAGAGACCAAATAGTGCTTCACAAGTCAAGGTTAATTTAAAAATAAACCATATTATGAATTGCACTTTGCCCAAAAAGACGCGCACCTCCTTTTTAGTCCTCGGTTGTGGCATTTCTAAGATGGCTTTGATCATGGAAGGATCTACTTCAATTGCCCTCTGTGTGATCAGAAATCCCAGCATTTTCTCTGTCGTCACGCCAAAGGTGCACTTCTGTGGATTTAACCTTAATCTGTATTCCCTTATTTGTTGAAAGAATTTTTCCAACGTGATGTAGTGGCCTTCTCGCTCTTTGGACTTGACAATCATGTCGTCCACATACACCTTGACCTCTTTGTGGATCATGTCATGAAAAATGGTGGTCACAACCCTATAATAGGTGGCCCCAACATTCTTTAACCTAAAAGGCATAACTCGGTGGCAATAGGTACCCCATGGCATTTGTGAATGCAGTTTTCTATCTGTCCTTGTGAGCCATCAGAATCTGGTTATACCCAAAAAACCCGTCCATGAATAAAAACAAGGCATGGCTAGCAGTGAAATCTACCAACTCATCGATATGCGGCAACCGAAAGTCATCATTCGGACTAGCTTTATTCAAATCCCTGAAGTCGAAGCAGACTCTTATTTTGCCATCCTTCTTAGGTACTAGAACAATGTTAGCCAACCATGTCGGATACTCGGATGCAATCAAGAACCCTGCCTCGATTTGTTTGGTGACCTTTTTTGATCTTCAACGCCCAATCCGGGCGAACTCTGTGCAGTTTCTGTTTCACTGGTCGGGCCTCAGGGTCAAGAGGGATCCGGCGCTGTACGATCTCAGGATCAATTCTAGGCATGTCTTCGTAGGACCACTCGAAAGCATCTTTGAAATTTTTTTAAAAAGCGATTAAATGCCCGCGTTCCTCCAAAGACAACGTGGACCCGATCTGGACCAAGCGCGGATCTTTCTCAGTACCTACATTAATAGAAATGATTTCATCAACACAGGGCTTAGTAAAACTCTCCTCCTCTCGATTAATCAAGTTTTTTAAAGCCAAAGGAATTTCTCCCTCCGTGTTTTCCTTTAACTTTCGAAAATCTCGATCAATGTAATAAATCAACGGCACAGAGAAGTACACAGAATTTGCAACATTTTCATTCACAAATTCCAGCTCCTCGGTTACAACCGACTCAAAACAGAAAGAAAAAGAGGACCTTCAAAAGACCTTGGCATCCGGGTTACCACCCCCGGGAATTCCAGACTCAAACTCCCTGGATTGACTTGAATCTGATCCCAACCCCACAGACTTAATGGAATTAGATTCTGGCTCATCACCCAATTCAGAACTGGAAAGAAAGCCTTCCTCTAGCTACCAAGTAAGACGTGGTGCCCTTGATGCATCCAAAATACCACTGGTTGGATCTGCCCTCGGTTTTTCCTCGATTATGGAGATAATTATCTCCTAAGTTCTTTAGGTCAGTCGCGGGATCTGTAAGGAGATTGGCCAGTCTTACCCCTACTTCAGCCTCGCTGTTGTCTGAGTCCTCTTCCATGCTCTGGTTAGCTTTGACACTCTCATCACTGTCTTACGGTCACCATAAGTATCACCATCATTTTACTACCATTACTATCGCTATCACCACCTCCACCACTATCACCACCATCATATCATCACCACCACGACTATCACTATTAATACCACCACCATCACAATACAAAAATTAAAATATACAATTTGATAATAATAAATTTTAAATTTGATTTCATATAAATCAAACAACTTATTTTTAGTTCAACACTTGAATTTTTATCAAACAACTTTTCAGCTTAAAAAATTCAGCATTCGATTTTCAGTACTTAATTTTCTATCTCTAGTTTTCAATTTCCAATTGTAACTCCTCGAAATAAAACCATAAGTCCAATCAGGAACATTTATGAATAGCAACATGAATCAAAATATAATGTTCTTTCATTTCATAGAGTTAATTGTATACAAGAGTTTAAAATAAGTAAATGCCCCATAGGCTTACATCTTTCCAAGTCATGGCTTGGTTACAACAAAATGGATACTGTGGAGAAGTGGTTTAGAAATACTCCAGGATCAAGTTAGACATCCTTGATCCTCTGATTGCTACCTTAAAAAGAGGTGAACACTCTGGTTGGGGGCGCCGAAATTAGCACTCCGATGGAGAAGTTAGTATGCTCTCAAGTTTACTTCTATCTCAAGTTATTTTATCTATTCTCACATACCTCTCTCTGGTTGATGTTCCTCGTTTTATATTACCCTTTGGGCCCAAGGGTCGGGCCCACTCTTAATCTCGCACTTGATTGCTTACTCGACTTTCCGATTGCGTGCCAATTCCCATTTGGCTCTCCATATGGCCGACTGTACCTTTGGCTTCAGGAGCCCTTAGATTATAGCCGAATTGAATTTGGCCAGTTGTCTTCAAATATCTTGGCCTTCCTCAATATATAATTATTTGGCCCCCACAATTGCCCCCCAAACATCTGACTAATGCCAATTAGTCGACATGTTTGGTTTTAATATGTGGAAAGTCAAGAATACGGTGCTTGCACTCCTTCCAATACCGAAGCATCAGAACGACCATGGTTTAAAAATCATTACAATTTCCCGCCCCTTTGTATGCGTTGTTCATTTAATGCGACATGAAGCTGCGTTGTCCCTTCGGATATTTTTTTTGAATTTGCAAAGCTCTTTTGAATTCACCTCTGCAACTTCACAACCTCTGCAACTTCCATCTGCTCCCCATTGTCTTTTTCTCTCTACCTTGTAAGTTCTTCTCTTCCTTGCATTTATTCTTCATTCCAACTCCTATTTTCTTGTTTGTTTTTAGTTTAGCGTATTTTTCATTCTGATTCAAATGGCAAAGCATTTGAAAGCTCTCCTTTCCGCGGATAGTTTTTCTACTTTTCAACGCCACTTTTCTATTCCAGATGACGTCCATCTGTCACTTGTGGCAGATAGCGTACTCGACATGGAGAGGATCGATGAGAGTACGATCATCTTTCTTTCCTTGTCAATTGCTAAGGATGGAGTCCGTTTCACCCTTCATCCATTTTTAAGGGCCGTCCTTCGTTATTGGGGTCTACTCCCTTCACAACCTAATGTAAACTTTAACCGAATCATAATGGGAATAGTAGAATTAAACCGCCGACTTAGGATTAATCTAGGAATCCCTGCCATTCGGCATTGTTATGCCTTGGCAAAATCATCTAGTCGGCAGGGACGCTACTTCCTCAGGGCCAAGGACATTGATCACCATCTGGTGACTATGCTTGCCAGCTCTGGTAAGCGTGTCAACAATGTCATGGTCATTGTCCGAGGCAATTAAGAATTCGGCGAAGGCGAAGATCGACTAGATCCTATGCCTAGATAAAAAGGTAAACCAGGTGGCTGTATAGTCCCATTTCTATGAGCATTTGTTATACGTTTATTTGGCTTAGATTGCATGTACTTACCGTTTTATTGGTGCAGGTAACGATTTGAAAAAAGTACTTATTTCGGCCAGCGACGCTATGCTTCAGCAAATCAAAATGGCGCTCCAATTCTTCGACTGTCCAAACCTCCAAAAGTAAGGGAGGGCCGCCCATGTCTTATTACAATACAAGCCAACATATGCTACTTTTTCGGCCGCTGATCGCATTTCGATTCCAAAGGGCAAACAGCAGCTCACGGCACTCAATTTTCCAAATTTCAAGAACCTTAGGGAGATTGGTCTTGTAGTTTCAGATTCAGAGCAAGTCACCTAGTAGGTCGCCGAACAAGTTGTTGATCAGCTGAATCAGTTCAACTTGGACAGATCTGATAGTCTGGGCGAGGAGGTTGACGCGGCTCTTAATTTGGCCTTTGAGGAAGCCAGCTTCAACTTTCCGTCCGCTTTAAGTCGAGTCGACGTATCGTTAGAAGACAATATTTTCACTAACTTAGGAGACCTTCCCGGCACAGATCCTGAGAACATGGTTGGGGAATTGCTCTTGCTGATGGCCAGAAGAAAAAATACTGAGAAGATGGCAGCTCGAAGGAGGGCCAAAGCCACCAGGTCTGAACCCCCACCACCTGCACCTGTTGGGGCTAAGTTTTTGCCGTCTGCTGTCTGTTAAGGAAACAGAGTAGATTGTTATAGCCGAAACGGAGCCAATTTTCATTGATCAATCGGACAATCTGGTGGTCGAACAGAGAGAGGAGAAACGCCCCACGGAGCACGAAGACTCTTTTGAAACCAAACCCATAAATGGCTGCGCATAAAAGAGTCACATGACTTGGCTGCACCATTTATCATACAACCTAAAATAAAGAATGTGCCGGTTGCTTCTGATGCTTCGGCTTTGAAGGATGCTGTCGTGGCCTTAAGCGTGGCCTCGTCGATTTCTCTATCAATTGACAAAGCAGCATTCCATACAGAGCTGGATGTGGTATCGATAGCGTTAGCTGCTCAATCGGCGATATTGGTACGTAGCATTGAAAAAATATTCCATTCCTTTTTATGTCAACTATCTTATTAATCTTTTGTTTATAGGTAGCGGGCATGATCACAGAAATCGGCCGCCGTCATTATGACATTCTCGAGCAAATCAACTTGCTCAAAGCCGAACTCGAAACTAAGAAGGGCAAGGCTAAAGAGGCCTCCCTTATAGCCAAATCCGAGGTGGGCAAAGCGGCTAAAGAGTGAGCCAGGGCCAATACCGAGGAAGAGAAGGCTAAATATTCAGATCAACTTAGGTAGGCTGTCGAAGAAAGGGCAAACGCGAGTGAGGATGCACTTAAGTTGGCCAAGCAGATGATTGCCAAACTGGAGAAATTGCCGACTCCGAGATCTCCAAGGCATTCCAAGCCGGAGAAAATGCCACCTTGGAAAAATACGTGAAGGAAGTACCCAAGTTCAAAAATTGGGGCTTCAAGCACGGCTGGCTCAAAGCTCTAGCTACTACTAATATGACATTGGAGCAGCCAATTCCATACAAGCAGTTAGAGGTTGAGCTGCTGGAGTCTGATCTTGAAGAATGAGTTTCATATGTCAATGTAATTTTACTTTTTGTTTGGTGTTTTGTTGTATGTAGTTTTTTGTAGATTTTTGCTTATTTATTTTGTTTAGAAGTTAAATATAGGGCAATTTTCTTGTGTAAAATGATGACTGTTTGTACTCAATTTATTAATGAAAATCGCCTTTTTGTTTGTCTTCTACATGTGCTAATTAATAGCTAAGTAGGGTGATAAAACTTAATTCGGCAATAACATAATCTTTCTGCATATGCTAATTATTAGCCAAGTATGGTGATGTAACTTAATTCGGTGATAACATAATCGGCTGTAACATAATCTTTCAAATAATCATGTCAATTTGAACATTAAAGAACCAAATAAAAAATACAGCTTATAATGTCATGGGGCATTAATCTATCAATAGAGGTCGAATAGATTACTAAATCCACCCTTGTCCCAGCTAATGAATGAACAGAACTGCCAAATATTTGTAGTTCATGGATTGAGTGGGGCATAGTAACTTGTCGGTGCAATGCATTGCAATCGGGCCAAATAGATTAATGAATATGCCCTTGCCCCAGCTGATGAATGAACAGAACCGCCGAATATTTGTAGTTCATGGATTGGGTGGGGCACAATAACTTGTTGACTCAATGTATTGCAATCGGGCCAAATAGATTACTAAATCTACCCTTGTCCCAGCTGATTGATGAACAGAACCGCCGAATATTTGTACTTCATGGATTGGGTGGAGCACAGTAACTTGTCGACGCAATGCATTGCAATCGGGCCGAATAGATTAATTAATCTACTCTTGCCCCAGCTGATGAATGAACAGAACCACCAAATATTTGTAGTTCATGGATTGGGTGAGGCATAGTAACTTGTCGGCGCAATCCATTGAAGCGATCACTTTGGGAACGCTGTACCTGTAATTAATAAGCGGGGTGTGGGCTAGGTGTGCGTGAGTTCTGTGTTGTGTTCAAATTCAATAGTCTATGAGAGGGAAAGGAACATTGTGTCAAACTGAGGAAATTTGGATGTCAAGAAGAATTCTACAATAGCAGAGGAGAGGGAAGGACACTAGCGGAACTGGACTTAGAGATGAATCGAGATGGCGAACCTACGCAAACGGGAAACAGGACGTCAGAGGAGCATGATAGGCGTCGCTTCCCCCGTCGTCGAAGTAGGTCTCCAAGAGGGGGTGGGGTAGAGAAGTCACCTAGGAAGGAGAGGCAGCAGCGCGATTGAGATCTCCCGGTTCGCGAAATAAACCGATGACTAAAGCAGATTCGATTATCCATGATCCAAATGTGGCAGTCGAGTTTGCTTGACATATTTTTTCGCTCGATGTCCAGCAATCAATGGTAGGTCAGCCTGACTACGAAGTTTTTTGGGAGGGCGTCCATGGTGCGATAAAGGGACTATACACCTCCTATGAAATCAACATGCATCTTCGTGCCATGCGACGAGAGATAGAGAAGAAAGATAGCCGCATTTGGAGCTTGGAAGCTCGCGTAGAGAAAGCTGAGAATGAGCTGAAGAAAGCTAAGGCTTCTGAAACAAAGTTGGTGAGTCAAATGAACCTGATTATGACGGAAAGAGTAAACCAGCGTCCGCTAGATCATGCGATCACAGATTGAGATACGGCGAGCATGTTTGCAAGAGAAGCAATAAGAGAGAAGGCCTATGAACAAGATTTTTATGACGGCCAAAAAATTGGTATTGAAAAGACAAAGGAAAAATTAGCTGAGGATGTTTGTCGGTGCAAAAATTGTGGATTTAAGCATGGATGGCTTAAGGCTATGCAAGCCGTGGGTATTGAGTCGGCGTCACCTCTGTATCAGAATTACAAATTTCCTTTCGAAGCTTACGACGCCGGGAAATCCGACGATGAAGAGGGTGCCGAATAGATTTAGATATTTATACAACTTATTGTACTTTTGAATTTGTCAAAAGCCATGTATTTATGCTTATTTAATGAAATAAATATTTTCCGTACTGTTTCGCTTAATGTTTGTATCTTCTTGTGACAATCGTATATTGATCCATGCTATTCTATTGTCAAATTTGGTTCTTCCGAATTCGGAGGATTACCCGGCTGTTCCTGCTTACGAACGATATGCGCTCCAAATTCGGAGGCTTGTTGTGGGCCAATCGTGATATCCACGAAGGGCACTCCAAATTTGGAGGGTTATTCGGCACAAACGTGACATCTACGTAGGACGTTTCAAATTCAGAGTCCTATTGTGTTGGCCAATCGTGATATCCACGAAGGGCACTCCGAATTCAGAGGCTTTTTCAGCCCAAACATGACATCTACGCTGGGCGCTCCGAATTCGGAGTCTTATTGTGTTGGCCAATCGTGATATCCACAAAGAGCGCTCTGAATTTGGAGGCTTATTCGGCCCAAACGTGGCATGCACGTAGGGCACTCCGAATTCGGAGTCTTATTGTGTTGGCCAATCGTGACATCAATGCAGGGCGCTCCGAATTTGGAGGCTTATTTGGCCCAAACGTGACATCCACGAAGGGCACTCCGAATTTGAAAGCTTATTCGGCCCAAACGTGACATCCATGAAGGGCACTTTGAATTCGAAGGCATATTCGGCCCAAACGTGCCATCCACGAAGGGCGCTCTGAATTCAGAGGCTTATTGTGTTGGCCAATTATGATATCCACGAAGGGCGCTCTAAATTCGGAGGCTTATTGTGTTGGCCAATCGTGATATCCACGAAGGGCGCTCCAAATTCGAAGGCTTATTTGGCCCAAACGTGACATCCACGAAGGACGCTCCGAATTCGGAGGCTTATTCGGCCCAAACGTGACATCCACGCAGGGCGCTCCAAATTCGAAGTCCTATTGTGTTGGCCAATCGTGATATCCACGAAGAGCGCCCAGAATTCGGAGGCTTATTCGGCCCAAATGTGACATCCAAAAAGGGCGCTTCGAATTTGAAGGCTTATTCAACCCAAACATGACATCCATGAAGGGCGCTTTGAATTCAAAGTCTTATATTCATTATTAAACCATTATTAACGAGATTATGATAAGAAAGGGCATTGCACTGGGAAATTGAAAGACGCATTCATAATATATCAACAAAAATTCAAAACAAACTAGCACGCCATACAAGTTGGCTTAGTGACAAAATTTGCACAATTGTGTTGAATTCCAGGGGCATGGCAAACTTCTCCCAGCCATGTCTTTGAGTCGATATGCCCCAATTCCAGCAATTGAATCAACCTGATAAGGGCCGTCCCAGTTAGCGCCTAATTTTCCGTATGCCGAATTCTTAGTAGCGGGAAGCACTTTCTTGAGGACCAATTCTCCAAGCGTATAATGACACAATTGCACACACTAATTATATGATTTAGTGAGCTGATGCTGATACCATGCCATGCAAGCAAGGGCATGATCTCGGTGCTCTTCAATCAGAGTCAAGTCCAAGGCCAAATCATGGACCATGTCAAAAACCTTGGATTTCGGTGTAGGTAAGCCGATCTCTAGGGGGATAATTGCTTGGGTTCCAAAGCACAAAGCGAACGGCGTTTTGCCAATGGATCACCTTGGAGTAGTGTGGTGAGCCCATAACACACTGGGCAACTCTTCAATTCATCTACCATTAGCTTTTTCCAACCTTTTCTTGATGCCGTCCAGGATGACTTTATTGGAGTCCTCTGCTTGACCGTTGCTTTGTGGATATACCGATGAGGAAAAGTAAGGCCGGATACCATAGGTGTTGCATAATTCTCGGTGGACGCCACAATCAAATTGGGTGCCGTTGTCTAAGACATGTGTTCTTGGTATGTCGAATCGTGTTATGATGTTTTTCCATACAAAACGCTTAACATTGATATCTCGAATATGTGTTAAGGCCTCTACTTCAACCCATTTTGTAAAATAATCTGTCGCGACGACCAGGAATCACTTGTTCCCTGGAGCTCGTAGAAGAGGTTCGACGATATCGAGTCCCCATTGAGCGAACGACCAAGGACTAGTGATGTAGTTTAATTCCTCGGCAGGCAGATGAGTTAAAGGGGAAAACTTCTGGCATTGTTCTCATTTCTTAACATAATTCTCAGTATCAGTTCGCATGGTGGGCCAATAATACCCTTGCGTTACGGCTCGGTGGCCCAACGAGCGTCCTCCAAAATGGGCACCACAGCTACCTTCATGTATTTCAGTTAAGTGTTCCTCGACTTTGTCTGGGTGAACACATTCTAAGTACTGCCCAAAAAGGAATTTTTTGTAGAGCTTTCCATGCAGATCCGAGTAGTATCACAAGGCTTTATTTCATAGTTTGTGGGCTTCGTTCTTGTCCATTGGGAGCTATTTTGAGGAAAGTAATGCGACGATAGGGTCCATCCAACTTGGTCCTGGTTCAATGATGTTAATCTGAAGTGGTTCAAAAGAGGTGATGCTCGGCTCATGGATGAATCCTACTTCGATTGTCCATTTGATTTCTGAATTGATGGCAGAGGCTAGGCAAGCAAGGGCATCCGCATGCGTGTTCTGATCTTAGGTTATTTGATTCAATTCGTGGTGGTCAAATTTCGTGAGCAAGGAATTCGCCGTTGTCATATAGGCTGCCATGCGGTCATTTTTAGCTGCATACTTCCCTTTCAACTAGTTGATGACTAGTTTCGAGTCACAAAAAACAAGCAGCTGCCACGCACCGAGGTGAAGTGCGTTCCGAAGGCCGGTTAGCAATACTTCGTATTTGGCCTCATTATTTGATGCATCAAAGCCTAGTTTAACCGTTTGCTTGATTATTGCCCCTTCGGGGGTCATGATTACTATGCATGCCCTACTGCCACATTGGTTGGATAACCCATCACAATACAACTGCCAGATGTCTCCAACATCTATTCTCCATTTGGGTTTAGGTTGAACTTGCTCGGACTTGAAGTCGGCCAAGCACCCCATGAATTTGGCTACAAGTCGGTGAGCACTTGCCACTTGATGGCGGTTCTAGGCAAAACTGGATATCATACTGGCTAAGTTCCAAAGCCCATTTTGAAATGCGCCCTGATGCTTCCGCATTATGGCGCGCCAACCGGAGGGGATAGTCTGTTAGTACACTTATGGTGTGCCCCTGAAAGTAATGCATTAGTTTTCTTGTAGCCATAACGAGAGCATGGATGAGCTTTTCTAGCTGTAGATAATGTGTTTCAGCTTTAGCCATTGCTTTGCTTACATAGTAAACTGGTCACTGCTCCCCGAGTTCCTCCCTTAAATGTACGGCGCTGACCGCCCGATCAGATACCGCCAGATGCAAAACAAGCAGGTCGCCTACCGAGGGGGTTGCCAAGAGTGGTACTGATCAAAGATAAGTTTTCAAGCCATCCAAAGCGGCCTGGCACTCGGGGGTCCATTCGAAAGCTTTGCCTTGTTGAAGTGTGTGAAAGAATTGGCAGCAGCGATCTGTGGAATAGCTGATAAACCTGTTGAGCGCGGCGGCCATTCCCATCAGCTTCTAAACCTCTTTAACCGACCGAGGAGAACCAAGTTCTAGAATTGTTGTCATCTACCTTGGGTTGGCCTCTATTCCATGGTGGTTAACAATGTAACTGAGGAATTTGCTGGATCCATTGTCGAATGCACACTTTGAGGCGTTCAATTTCATTTTGTACTTTCGAAGAATGTCGAATGTATCTGCCAAATCGGCTAAAGGGGCGTGCTTTTCCTTGGATTTGACCACCAGTCGTCGATGTATACTTCCATGGTACGACTGAGTTGTTCCTTGAACATGGTAGTAACTAGTCTCTGGTAAGTTGTCCCCGCATTCTTCAGCCCGAAAGGCATGACCTTATAGCAATAGGTTCCTCTTGGGGTGAGCAATGCTGTCTTTTCTTGATCCTCTGGATGCATGGAAATTTGATGGTAGCCTCTGTAGGTGTCCAAGAAGCTCATGCGTTGATGATATGCCGTTGCATCTATGCGTTGGTCTACTCTGGGGAGGGAAAAACAATTCTTGGGACAAGCTTTGTTTAAGTCCATGAAATCCACACAAACACGCCAAGATCCATTCTTCTTCTTTATAACCATGGTATTGGACAACCATGTTGGATAGGTTACTTCGCGAATTGCCCCGGCATCAAGCAATCGGTTAACCCTTTCAACAACGGTCGAAGCATGCTCTGCGGCTAACCGCTGACTAAACTGAATGATTGGCTTACATTTTGGATCAACGTTTAAGCGGTGCTGGGCCACATATGGTTCCACCCCTAGCATCTCGTATGGTGTCCACGCAAACACGTCGAGGTTGCCGATTAAGAAGGATATAAGCTCATGCCTATCAACTTCGTTCAAGGAAGTGCTGATCATGAAGAACTTGTCACGACTCCTATCAATTTTGACACGATCCAGGTCTTCAGTTGCCTTTTCACTAGGGATCTTGCCAATTTCCTCAAGGCTCTCCCAATCCGGTACTTTAATCGAATTCACTTCCAATTCTTTTGGTCTTTTTGCAGCAGCAAGAAGGTAGCATGCCTGTGCTAATTTCTGAGAACCCGAATTTGTTCAATGCCGTACTCAGTCAGAAAACGAAGTAATTGATGGTAGGTGCTTGGCACAACTTGCATGGTATGCAACCAAGTTCTTCTCATGATGAGATTGTAAGGTGAAGGAAGTTTGACAACCAAAAATTCTACGTCTACTGATCTGGTGCCTGCCCGAACTGGTAGTGTGATTTTTCCCAAAGGATACTCGGGGTTAGTGCTGAAGCCGAATAATAGGTAATCGATCGGCGACAAATTCGAGTCAGTGAAGTAGAGTTTAACAAACATTTTGTGATACATTACTTTTGAAGTGCTTCCCTGATCAATGAGAACACACTCAATGGTGTATCTGTTCACACATAGCTCGATAACGAGGGGATTAGTGTGGGGGCGAGTTACTCCAACTAAGTTGGTGTCGTCGAAACTAATCCTCCCAGTTTCATGGGGCCGTTTTACTGGTGTGATTGGCCTATGCAGGCTAGGTCGTAACTAAATTGTCTGTACCTCGACTAATGGCAGCAAGCTGTATATCATGTGAATTACACCAAGTGGAGGTGAATCCAGACATAAGGCTATCATGTTCAATGGATTATTCTTTCGAACATGTTACACCAGCCGGGCATCTTGTACCAGCTCCTCTAGGTGGTACTTCAGTGCATAACAACTGTCGGTGTCATTATCATGGTCCTTGTGGTACTCACACCGCTTGTTCCTTCTCCTTGTATCGGGAGGTCCCATCATTTTTGGCAGCCATTTAAAGAATGGAAGATGTTGAACTTTCGACAAAATCTTGCTGATCGGCTCTGCTAACTCTGTGTATTTCTTGTCCGAGCATCTTGTGCGCCTGCTATCCACTTGATATTGTTCATTTGATCGCTGTGAACACTAATCACTTGATCGGCATGAGTCACGTCTTTTGTCTCGTTTAGCCCGATTCCGTAGTTCAGGGCTCCTTGACGGCACGACGCTTATCGGCTGAATGATTTCAGATGGATTAACGGCTTTTGGTCCAGCCTTGACCTGCAGAGCATTATCTTCCACCTTACAATATTCTTCAACTTTTTCATTAATGCCCAAACTGTTTTGGGAGGCTGTCTGGTCAACGAACTATGGAGGGAACTATCAGGATGTAATCCCATTTTAAAGGCGGTGATGGCCATGGAATCATTGCAGGCATCATGTACCAGGTTAAAGCATTCTCAATAGCGTGTTGAATATTCATGAAGGGTTTCTTCAAGTTTAATTTGCATTGCCCAGAGAGAATCGGCTTGCTTTGGCTAGATTTTATTAGTGATGAATCTTGCTTTGAACGATTTTTGGAATTGATGGAAGCTTTTTATCGATGCCGACTCCAGTTTATAGTACCACCTGACTGCCAGTGGTCCCAGACTGCTCGGAAACATTCGACACATGAGGGTTTCATTGTCAATATGCAGTGTCATCGCTTGTCTGTAATTATGAATATGGTCAGTGGGGTCTGATTTTCCATCATACAGGGTGAACGATGGTGCTTTGAACTTCTTGGGTAGCACAGCCCTTGCGATTCGTCGCACAAAAGGGCCATGCTTGTCTTTTTCATCCGAATCATCACTTTTTTTTCCTAACTTGTGCTGTACATACGGACTTCCTTCGGATGAGTTGGATACATCGAATCATCCCTTCTTTGTGGGTTCCTGGGATGGTGAGTCAGAATCACTGTCATTATCGTGTTTCTGAAGTCGACATCGTCGATCATCCTTCTTTCCTAGGGGTCGACCCCAGTCATGCCATGCGGTCTGCTGGGATATGGCTAGCTCTAGGGCCAACTCCTGGCGCAGGCACTTGTTCTCAGCCATCATGTTTTTCAGACGCTGTTCATTTTGTTTTGCTTGATTCATGATTGTCTGCATTGTCTTTTGCACCAAAGTTGAGGGTGCGGTCTAGGCTATTGAGTCAAAGTTCAAGCCCTGTCGTGCGGTGACATTCTCCAGTCCAATCATGTTTCTTGGAGTGATGTCGCCTCTTGGCGTAATGTCATTAGCGACTACCAGAGAATCATCTGTTACACTCGCCATGGATGTGCTTGAGTATTCCCACAGACAGTACCAATTGTGGAAAAGTGGTTTAGAAATACTCCAGGATCCAGCCAGACGTCCTTGATCCTCTGATTGCTACCTAAAAAAAGGGTGAACACTTCGGTCAGAGGCGCCGGAATTAGCACTCCAATGGACAAGTTAGTATACTCTCAAGTTTACTTCTATCTCAAGTTATTTTATCTATTCTCACATATCTCTCTCTGGTTGACGTTCCTCTTTTTATATTACCCTTTGGGCCCAAGGGTTGGGCCCACTCTTAAGCTCGCACTTGATTGCTTAATCGGCCTTTTGATTGCGTGCTGGTTCCCATTCGGCTCTCCTTATGGCCGACTATACATTTAGCTTCAAGAGCCCTTAGATTATAGCCGAATTGAATTCGGCCAGTTGTCTTCAAATATCTTGGCCTTCCTCAATATATAATTATTCGGCCCCCACAGATACAAATCCAGTACAGATATACAAAGCCCTTAGCTTGAAACCAAAACAATTAGCACAATACAAAAAATAAAAGCCTTCAGCTTCGGTTCCTCCTAAGCTATTGCCTTGGCGGAGGCATATCGTCAACACCTGAAAATGGATTTTTTCAAGTAGGGTGAGTCAAAGCCCAGTAGGAACAATCTAACACAGTATATGAAGTTTAACGAAGATATAAGTACAATGTGCATTTACAATGCCAATGATAAAACATTTATATTCTATATAATCATAAGGTACCAAAATTCATATCTCATTCCTTTATCCTCCTCAATTCAAGTTCATCATTTTTATCTCGATTCATGAGCAAATTTCATTATCTTTTAAACAACCCATCTGAGACTACAACTCAGTGGTTCCCGAATTAACACAATCATAACACAAACACTTTAATCTTGCCATTTTACAAAAATCTCATCTTCGGGATCAGCACCCATGTATACCGGCAATTTCGGGACTTTCACCCAAGATACACAAGCCAACTTAATTTCAGTGGAGTCCATCCCCTATCTCCTCCCAAACAATGGAGTACATCCCCTTTCTCCTCTCAAATAATCATATATATACAACGTATTTAAAACGTAGTCATATTCAATGACAACCAATAAGAGATTAGTTTCAATTCACCTAATCCTCATGCAGTTTCTACAACAATCATAGCTATCCTCCACTGATAGCCAAATACAGATATTTCTAAACAGATATTCAATCTCAAGACAGATAAATTATTCAAAATTTCACACGTATGAGGTAATGCATATCCAGTACCACCATTTATCTCAACGTCCATCCAATCTCATATTTACAATATCAATTTCATTTATTTATACAAAATAAATATTTATAACATTTAAGGGCAAACTCCCTTTTCCCCCAAATTTCAAACCAAATGCCAAAATCAACTATGTTGACATAATATAGCCACATATTCATTCCCTTAACCACTTATAGTTCATTTACTTAAAAACCCCTCTTTCGATTTAATACCCAAACCCTAGGTTTGTTCACAACACCCCAAATTTCACCATTTTTACGCAACAACCCATAACTAAGTTGAAAGTTATATAAAAGTGTAGAAAATCCCTACCTTGAAGAGGGAAGACAAGCAAAGCAAAGATGAAACTCCAATGACGCTGAAACCAAAGTCTATTCGGATCAAAACGATGATCTTAAGATGCTCACTCTTTTTAAAAAAGGCAAATAGGTGGAGAAATCATTAGAACTAGGTGAAGATGTAGAGAGAGAGTGTGTGTGTTTTAGAGAGAGTGTCTCAACTTTAGGGTTTAGAAGGAGATAGATCTGAAAAAGTGATGTAAAAAGTCATTTTCGCGATCTGATATACGCACAGTCCACTCGAGCACAAGAAATGATGCTTGAGCGTTAGGCACAATAAGTTGTTCCACTCGAGTGCAAGAAGTTCCATTTGAGCGCCAAGACACAATGCAAGAGACGCTCATTGCTCGAGCGTAAGAAGTGACACTTGAGTGTAGAAATCATGCATCCAGCAGTTTTGCAGACAACAGACAAATCGCTCGAGCGCAAGAAAGGCCACTCGAATGCCAACCCGCTCGAGCATAAGAAACGTCGCTCGAGCGTAGAATGCACGCGCCCAGTAGTTTTGTAGACCTACAAAAGTACTGAGAGTTTGCAAATCCCACTCGAGATGTGTTGCTCGAGCGGATGACCAAAATTTTGGGTAACAAAAGTTAGAGAAATAAGCAACCAACCTGTTCCAAACACAACCACTACAATCCCAAAGCCAAATTTAAGAGTATACAAGTGAAGCAAGATATAAGCAACAATAGGAAATCACTAAACCCGAGTCCGGGATACCACAACGGTCGGGTTAAAATCGGGATTGCTATATCAACTTTATCAAACACCAAACTTAATTTGAACCCTTAATTGTTTAATTGTCTAGTACTTGTTATTTTTATTTTTCATTTTTTGCAAATAGATAAGATATTAATTACAATTACGAAATAATTACATTAAATTGGACAATTGTTGTTTCATTTTTTGCAAATAGATAAGATATTAATTACAATTGTGAAATAATTACGTCAAACTGGACGATTGTATTCCAAAAATGGCCTCGTTTGGGAAGTGGCTGCTTTTTAAGCTTTTTGGCTATTTAGCTATTTTAGTAGGCTATTTTAGTTTTTGTGTTGGGAAAATCGGTTGGATTTTTTGTTGGATTGGTATATTAGAAAATGTGTTTGAAATGATGTTGGGATAGTAAATAACCAAAATGCCCCTTTACAAATGTACAACTCCTTTCCAAGCAATAAAAAATCCTATTGGCATAGCACTGCTGCTTCTATGGCTTTATCAAATATTAAGAGGGCAAAAGCGTCATTTTGCACTTTGTGGATGATAGTTGTTCATCACGTGGTTGGGGTTGAGCAACAGTAAGGCTTTCTTGGATTTTTTTTTCTCAAAAGGCTAGAATAGCCTCTAAACTTGGTTCCCAAATAACGCCAATACGTATTTGTAGACACCCCATTTTGACCAGCCCTAAGACTTGGGCGCTTTCTTTTGATTACCTGATGATGAAAATAGGAATATATTTCTCACAAAATCCTCAATAAGAAAGGTAGAATTCGAGCTTTATTGTAACCCTAAGCCTTTTTTAGCCAAGTGTTTAAGACCTACTCGAGACTCGGAGCAAAGCTGGACTGAACTGGAGTGAAACAATCACCTTTTCCCCTGACCAATCGACCGCCCAGTCAACTGCCAAGCTTATCGTGCCCGCAAATTTCACTACCGCGGCCGCGACTAAGTCGTGCTTGCGACCCTCTTATCCGCAGCCACAACCTTTGAACAGTGCTGGGCTTTTTTTGTATTTTTTTCGGATAGGGTTCTCCATTATCTCATTTTCTGATCCATACATCACCAAATGCATATACACCCAGCCTCCATTGCCTAGTGCTTGATCGATTGAAGATAATGCTCCACTTTGTCTTCCATTAGCTCTATTTTAGTGTTCCATTAGCTCCATTATCTTCCTTTGTGTTCCATTAATCTTCTACATTGTCTTCCACCATTCCTCCACTTGCATTTCCTATATAAACACATCATATTGTAGAGAAATGAAGGATGCCATGGCTTTTGAAGACTAGAGAGAAAAAGAGAGTCTTGCTTTGAATTTAAAAGCTGGCCAAAATTGAGTGTTAGTTGTGTCATACCCCAAACCCGGGTATGACCGGCCGCAGCCCACAGGGACTAAGCCCAAGGAACACGTAAGCCTTAACATGAACCCAAAAACTCATAAAGAATAAATGTGACGATAGCCCAGAAATAAATAAATCAAAACCCAATCCACTGACATGCCACGAAGTATAAATGGTAAAACTAATCATAACCAACTTCCAAAGGTATATACTAAATGGGACACAAACCGTCCACAAAATAAAAAAATTCTAAATAAAACCCAACCGCAATGTATGCACAAAACCCAGCATAACAAGCTAAAACAAAATAAATGAATGTCCTAGAGGTCCATGCAATTGAGTCGCCGCTACGCCATGAGTTCACTCCTTCTAACACCTAGAAATGATAAACAACTAACTCAGCTGATAACTCAGTGAGTAGCAACATGGATAGTAAATACAGTTTGAAAACATGGTTCAATTCCAAAATAAGATATATATCACAGAAACTAGATTGGCATACACTTTTGATAAAGGTAATCTGTTTCAAAAAGAAGGTTCCACAGTTCAACAGTTAAACTACTCATGTCTCTTAAGAACATGATAAATGACATTTTTCACTTAAAATAGATTACAACATGAACACCAATAATTTTCTGGGTACCAAGAAAAAACAAGTAACATGCCACACAGTTCTCAAGGTTATAAGCCCCGTTGGATCCAATACCGAACTAAGAGTCATCCTCAGGGTGGCAACCTGGGCCTTTTCTCTAAGACGATCCGATTGAAGGTCACCTAGCTTAACCTAGGTCTTTTCCTTACAATCGCTGAGCACTAGAGTCATCATAGCCCACCCGAATCTGTTTCCTAGTGGCTAGAGTCACCATACGTAGTGGAATAATTTCCCTGGACTAAAATATACAAATGGTCCCAATAATCAATGCACATCAGTTTCGCAAACACATGGTAGTTCACCATTACAAAAATTAGACCAAAACAAATAGTTTACAGTATGCCAAGTTCACACATGTTTCAGAAATAATTTGATTCCATTGATAATATAATAATTTATCAAAATAGTTTAGTTCTGAAACAACAATTAAATTTTCCAACAGTTCAGGGTAGGGGAACATTTATAAAAATATGTAGCATGAAACTACTCACCTGAAAATGAAATAATATAATCCTCGAATAGAGTATGAAAGTGCAACTAGTGCCCTGAACCAAGTATGAAGACTACACGTCATTACTAATTTAAAAATACTAAAGAGAATAATAAACTAAGTACACCACACTAAAGCGCACTAACACAGCTCAACCCCACTCACCATTACCCTTAAACAATACCTAAGTTAATGTTCTTCAAGGTCTAAAATTTCACAAGACATTGGTTCCGATCGAAACTTAACTAAAAGTAAGTTTAAGATAAAATAGAGTTTTAAACAAGTTTTCCAATTCTATTCACCAACTTTGAAAATCACAAAACCCACTCCACGCTATTCGAAAAATTCCAAAACCCTCCATATATAAACTAATATATCCTAAGTTTCAAACCCAATTGGTTTTACTTGATTTGCTTATCAAAATAAGTATTTACAATTAATTACACCCAAACAAGTTGTTTTTTGCAGCACTTTAAAGAGATTAATGGTTCTCTTAGTATACATGAGCAATGAACGCAAGGCCAAAAATGAAAGAAACTTGACTTGTAATTGGTTCTAATGATGCTGATTTGATAATTTCCGGATCAATACTCAAAGAGAACGATGCTTCTGAACTTATTGTTTTAAATCTGTTTTCTGGACAGATTTGAACGCATTAGTTTATATGGATTTTAACTCCCAAAAATTATTAGAAAATTCAGATATGTCATTCATTATGTAATTAATCTACTGTAAAAATTTCATTTCAAAATTCATTTGTTTGATATGATTTATTAATTTCTAAATTTTGCTGGCAGATTAATATTCTTAGGAGCAACATCATGAATGCAATTAAAATTTCTAAAATACTATTGCATACCCACATTGGCTCTTCAAAGGCCCACGACTTGCTAAAAAAATAGTCCCCCAAGATCATCTTTAGTAAATTCCTAAACTACAATATTGGGTGTATGAACTCTCATGAAACACTCCACCGATGTATACATCATCCTTGCAATATAATATTGATTAGGCATAATAATAAATCATCCATCATCTACCCAATTAATTAACCCACTGGATATATTAAGATAATGGAAGGAAGATGAGGAACAAAGGAAGATAGGATTCAAAAGCTTACCTCCTTACTACGAAACATAGGTCCAAGACTTGGATTGCGACTGCTCTTCTCCCACTGTTTCTCCCTCATTCTCATTGCTGCGGCTGTGGCTACTAGGAGTACTAGGGTTGTTGACCACCAATGTTACCAAAAGTTTCTCTCAAATCTCTCTATCTCTTTCTCTCCCTCACGGCTGTTGTGATGAACAAAGAAGAAGGTAGGGTTTTGTGTGTATTTTATTTAATACTAGTGGTTGGGTACACCCAAAGTATGTGTAGGTCAAATATATAAATAATGTACAAAATGCATATATAAGTTATATGCAACTCAAATGGTAAAAGCCTTATTTATTAATTTTGTGGTCTAGAGTTCAAGTCACACCATCTTCTCTATTTTTTTTTTTTTTTAAATAAATCTTGCATCTAAATTAAAGACTTTCACCATAAATTTATTTTAGGTTTAAAATTAATTAAAAGATCCTCCAATAATATTTTATTTGCACGTTAGGATTCGTCACCAAAATATTGGAGATTGCAATATTATTATTATTTAATTATTTACTTAATTTTTATATTCAGGTTCTCACATTCTCCCCCCCTAAAAAAAAAGTTTCATCCTCGAAACTAACCTTAGTAAATCATGAAAATAGATGTGGGTACTTCTCACGCGTTTCGTCCTCGCGTTCCTAAGTCACCTCTTCAATTAGATGATTACGCCATAATACCTTAACCATATTAATGGCCTTTGTACGTAACATTTTCTCTTTCGAATCCAAAATCTGAACATTCATTTCCTCATATGAAAAATCCTCTCTAATCTGAAGCGGCTCATACTCTATCACATGCGGCGGACTATGCACATATTTCCTCAGCATAGACACGTGAAACACATTATGCACTGCTGCCAACCTAGGGGGTAATGCAACACGGTACGCAATCTCACCAACCTTCTCCAATACCTCAAATAGACCAATGTATCTAGGACTCAACTTTCCTTTCTTTCCAAACCTGATGACTCCTTTCCATGGTGACACTTTCAAGAATACCATATCCTCCACATGAAACTCTAAATCTCTCCTACAATGATCAGCATAACTTTTTTGTCTACTCTGAGCAGTCAATAATCTCTCTGTGATGGTGATAATTTTTTGTGTAGCATCCTCCACCAAATCAGGTCCCAATATTTGCCTCTCACCAACTTCATACCAACACAAAGGAGACCTACACTTCCTCTCATAGAAAGCCTCATAAAGAGCTACTCCCAAACTAGAATGATAACTATTATTATACGCAAACTCCATGAGCGGAAAATAATCATCCCAATTACCTCTCTACTCCAAAGCACAAGCCCTCAACATATCCTCAAGGGTTTGAATAGTTCTCTCCAATTGCCCATCTGTCTGAGGGTGATAAGCTGAACTAAAATTTAATCGAGTACCCATAGCTGACTGTAACGCACCCCAAAACTTAGACACAAAACGAGGGTCCCGATTTGACATTATTGACACAGGTGCACCATGCAATCTAACAATCTCCTTCACATACAACTGTGCAAATCGAGCTAGAGAATAGTTCATCTGTACTGCAATAAACTGTGCTGACTTGGTTAATCTATCAACAACTACCCAAACTGCATCGTGATTGCTACTAGTACGAGATAATCCACATGCGAAGTCCATGGTAATATGATCCCACTTCCACTCTGGTATAGGTAAGGGTTGTAGTTTCCCCAGGGGTTTCTGATATTCTGCTTTAACCTGTTGGCACACAAAACACTGAGCCACAAATTCTGCAATATCTCCCTTCATACCATTCCATCAAAAATGTTCATGAAGATCCCAATACATCTTAGTGCTTCCAAGATGAATGCTGTAACTAGAACTATGCGCCTCCGTCATAATCTTCTTTCTCAACTCACCACCAATAGGAACACAAATTCGGCTACGAAATCTAAGCAACCCATCATCACTAACCACAAAGTCTACATGCTTACCCTCTGCCATCTCTCATTTAATATGCTCACACAGGGGGTCAATCTCCTGAGCTAAACGAATCCATTCTCTCAAGGTCGGCCAAACTGTCAATTGACTACAATAAGTCCTATCACCCGGCGTAACAACCTCAAGCCTCAAACATCTCATGTCTTCTACCAAACAACTCTCAATAGACAAAGCAAGTATATCTCCAACTGCGACTTTCCTACTCAAGGCATCTGCCACCACATTTGCCTTCCCCAGATGATACAAAATTGTCACATTGTAATCTTTTAGCAACTCAAGCCATCTTCTTTGCCTCAAAGTTTGTTCCTTCTGTGTGAAAATATACTTCAAACTCTTATGATCAGGGTAAATCTCACATGACTCTCCATACAAATAATGCCGCCAGATCTTAAGAATGAAAATCACTGCTGCTAACTCCAAGTGATGCATAGGATAATTTCTCTCATATACTTTCAACTGTCGTGATGCATAAGCAATCACCTTCCCATGTTGCATAAGCACACATCCTAAACACTGTCGTGAAACATCACTATAAATCACAAAACCACCTCCCATCTGTCGATAAGGCAAGGATTGGAACTGATGTTAATCTCTGTTTAAATTCTTGGAAACTACACTCACAATCATCATTCCACTCAAACTTGACCCTTTTCCCAGTGAGATTGGTAAGTGACAAAGCAATACGGGAGAATCCTTCCACAAACTGTCTATAATATCCAACAAGCCCTAGAAAGCTATGTACTTCTGTCACAGAAGTAGGTCGTGGCCAATCAACGATTGTTGCCACCTTCGTGCTACCTATAGATACCCCATCTTTACTCACCACATGACCCAAAAAGGATATACTACTCAACCAGAATTCACATTTCTTAAATTTTTCATACAGTCTCTTCTCCCTGAGGGTCAACAGTACTACCTTCAAATGCTGCTCATGTTCCTTCTTACTCCTCGAATAAATTACGATGTCATCAATAAACATTACTGCTATTTATCTAGCTGGGGTTTAAATGCTATATTAATCAAATCCATAAATGTGGCTGGTGCATTTGTGAGACCAAAGGCATCACCAAGAACTCTTTATGCCCAAAACGGTTTCTAAAAGCGGTCTTAGGAACATCCTCATCCCTTGCCTTCAACTGGTGATTGCCTGACCTCAAATCCATCTTAGAGAATACATAAGCTCCTTGTAATTGGTCAAATAGGTTATCAATACATGGCAAAAGACACCTATTCTTCATTGTGACTTTGTTCAATTCCCTATAGTTAAAACACAACCTCATAGACCTATCCTTCTTCTTCACAAACAACGCAGGTGCTCTCCAAGGTGAAACACTAGGCCTAATAAAACCTTTGACTAACAATTCCTATAACTGAGTTTGTAACTTCCCCAACTCCAATGGTGCCATTCTATAGGGCGCTTTAGAAATAAGTGTTGTGTCAGGGACCGAGATAATGGAAAATTTAACCTTACGATCTGGAGGAAGATCAGGTAGATCCTCTAGAAAAACATTAACAAATTCCCTCACTACAGGCAACTCCTCTAACCTGTGCTCTAGCTGTTTGGTACTCACCACACAAGCTAAATAACCATGACACCCATTTCTCAACATTCGGTTAGCCTGAAGGGAAGAAATAAAACAATAGAAGACCCTTTCCCATCTCCTTGAAAGAAAAACTCATGTTGTCTTGGCATAGCAAAAACTACAATTTTTCTAAAACAATCAATAGAGGCATGATGCTTTGTCAACCAATCCATCACCAAAATCACGTCAAAATCCTTCATCTCTAAAGAAATCAAATCCACTGGAAAAAAAATCCTACCATCCAAGTCTACCTCACAAGATCTACAAACGTCTCCCAATACTACTATTTCTCCTAATAGAGTAGACACGGTAATAAAAACATCCAAAAGCTCACAAGGAATAGACAATCCATGTAGATATCTAGATGCTAACTCTTAACCTTCAAAATGAAATCAAGAAAGATTCATCACAAGTTTAAACAAAACTAACTTAACCACACACTACTAAAGACTACAGGGACTCGGACCTCGTCTAAATGATGAAATGCAAGATATGTAACTCAATAAACCTATAGCTTTGATACCACAATTGTCACACCCCAAACCCAGGTATGACTGGTCGTGGCCCACAGGGACAAAGCCCAATGCACACGTAAGCCTTAACATGAACCCAAAAAATCATAAAGAATAAATGTGATGATAGCCCAGAAATAAATAAATCAAAACCCAATCCACTGACATGCCACAAACTATAAATGGTAAAACTAATCATAACCAACTTCCAAAGCTATATACTAAATGGGACACAAACCGTCCATAAAATAAAAAAATTCTAAATAAAACCCAACCACAATGTATGCACAAAACCCAACATAACAAGCTAAAACAAAATAAATGAATGTCCTAGAGGTCCATGCAATTGAATCCCCACTATGCCATTAGTTCACTCTAAGTCCTTCTAACACCTGGAAATGATAAACAACTAAGTCAGCTGATAGCTCAGTGAGTAACAACATGGATAGTAAATACAGTTTCAAAAACAGTGTTCAATTCTAAAATAAGATATATATCACAGAAACTAGATTGGCATACACTTTTGATAAAGATAATATGTTTCAAAAAGAAGGTTCCACAATTCAACAGTTAAAGTACTCATGTCTCTTAAGAACATGATAAATGACATTTTTCACTTAAAATAGATTACAACATGAACACCAATAATTTTCTGGGTACCAAGAAATAACAAGTAACATGCCACACAGTTCTCAAGGCTATAAGCCCCGTTGGATCCAATACCGAACTAAGAGTCATCCTTAGGGTGGCAACTTCGGCCTTTTCTCTAAGACGGTCCGATTGAATGTCACCTAGCTTAACCTAGGCCTTTTCCTTACAATCGTTGAGCACTAGAGTCATCACAGCCCAACCCAGATCTGTTCCCTAGTGGCCAGAGTCACCACACGCAGTGGAATAATTTTCCTGGACTAAAATATACAAATGGCCGCAATAATCAATGCGCATCAGTTTTGCAAAACATGGTAGTTCACCATTATAAACATGAGACCAAAACAAATAGTTTACAGTATGCCAAGTTAACACATGTTTCAGAAATAATTTGATTCCATTGATGACATAATAATTTATCAAAACAGTTTGATTCTGAAACAACAATTAAGTTTTCCAACAGTTCAGGGTAGGGGAACATTTAAAAAAATATGTAGCATGAAACTACTCACCTGAAAATGAAATAATATAATCCTTGAATAGAGTATGAAAGTCTAACTAGTGCCCTGAACCAAGTATGAAGACTACACGTCACTACTAATTTAAAAATACTAAAGAGAATAATAAACTAAGTACCCCACACTAAAGCGTACTAACACAGCTCAACCCCACTCACCGTTACTCTTAAATAATACCTAAGTTAATGTTCTTGAAGGCCTAGAATTACACAAGACATGGGTTCCGATCGAAACTTAACTAAAAATAAGTTTAAGAAAAAACAGAGTTTTAAACAACTTTTTCCAATCTATTCGCTAATTTTGAAAATCACAAAACCCACTCCACGCTATTCGAAAAATTCCAAAACCCTCCAGATATCAACTAATATATCCTAAGTTTCAAACCCAATTGGTTTTACTTGATTTGCTTATCAAAATAATTATTTACAATTAATTACACCCAAAAGGTTATTTTCTGCAGCACTTTAAAGAGATTAATAGTTCTCTTAGTATACATGAGCAATGAACGCAAGGCCAAAAATTTACAAAACTAAACTCGTAACCGGTTCTAATGACGCTGATTTGATAATTTTCGGATCAATACCCAAAGAGAACAATGCTTCTGAACTTACTGTTTTAAATCCATTTTCTGGACAGATTTGAACGCATCAGTTTATATGGATTTTAACTCCCAAATATTATTAGAAAATTCAGATATGACAGTCAATATGTAATTAATCTACAGTAAAAATTTCATTTCAAAATTCATTAATTTCTTCTAATTTCTTAATTTCTAAAGCTTCCTGGCAGATTAATATTCTTAGGAGCAACATTATGACTTCAATTAAAATTTCTAGAATACTATTGCATACCCACATTAGCTCTTCAAAGGCCCACAACCTGCTAAAAAAATCGGTCCCCCAACATCGTCTTTAGTTAATTCCTAAACTACATTATTGGGTGTATGAACTCTCATGAAGCACTCCACCGATGTATACATCATCCCTGCAATATAATATTGGTTAGGCATAATAATATATCATCCATCATCTACCCAATTAATTAACCCACTGGATGTATTAAGATAATGGAAGGAAGATGAGGAACAAAGGAAGATAGGATTCAAAAGCTTACCTCCTTACTACGAAACATAAGTCCAAGACTTGGATTGCGACTGCTCTTCTCCCACTGTTTCTCCATGCTCCTCACTGCTGCGGTTGTGGCTGCTAGGAATACTAGGGTTGTTGACCACCAATGTTACCAAAAGTTACTCTCAAATCTCTCTCTCTCTCTCTCTCTCTCTCTCCCTCACGGCTGCTGTGATGAACAAATAAGAAGGTAGGGTTTTGTGTATATTTTATTTAATACTAGTGGTTGGGTACACCCAAAGCATGGGTAGGTCAAATATATAAATAATATACAAAATGCATATATAAGTTTTTTGCAACTCAAATGGTAAGAGCCATACTTATTAATTTTGTGGTCTAGAGTTCAAGTCACACTCTCTTCTCTATTTTTTTTTTTTTATAATAAATCTTGCATCTAAATTAAAGACTTTCACCATAAATTTATTTTAGGTTTAAAATTAATTAAAAGATCCTCCAATAATATTTTATTTGCACTTTAGGATTCACCACCAAAATATTTGAGATTGTAATATTATTATTATTTAATTATTTACTTAAATTTTTATATTCGGGTTCTCACAGGTTGTGAACTTCCATTTTCTCAAGCTATACACTATATCTCACCTTCTATTACAAAAATCATCCAAGTCATGTTATTGCAATCAAATTCTAGAGCTCTGATCAAAAAGAAGGAGTGATTATTGTTGAAAAAGAGAAAATCAAGGAGTTCACCAATTTTCCCTACATAACAATTCAAGCCAAGCTTTTGAATTAAGGATTGAGAACATAATTCATACACTTGAGAGTGATCAAAAGAAAGTTTGGAAATCAAGACGTTCATCCTTTCTTTAGAAGGTGAATTTTTATTTTCTTGCATTTTCTTACATTTTCTTTCTTATATTGAATTTCTTGTTTCAATTTCATATTATAAACTCTTGTAATCTAACTAGAAGTGGTTAGTTGAACCACCCGCATATCCTCTATTTGTTTTTTCTTTGGTAATGAAATAGAACATATTTTGCTAGGCCTAGTTGGTCGGCCGACTAATTATTTGGCCGGCTGGCTAGCTTCAATTGGACATAATAGAACAGTCTTCCGGCATTGAACATAATGGTTTATGGCGATCCTCAAGACCTACATCTTAAGTTTTCTTTTATTTAGAGAGAATTCTAAGGTTTTTATTTTCTTGTAATATTTTTCTTCCTTTCCGCCCTTATTTGGATATGTAATAATTCAAGCACTGTAATAACTTCTTGCTTCGCTTCTTTCTATTCCATTCTTTTACATGCTTTCCTTGTTTGTACATAAACATCATATTCTATCTTTCCTCATATTCATGCTTTGCATCCATGCTTCACGCATTAAGATTCTGCTAAATTTGCATTTGTGGATTTAATCAATTCTTATGTGATTATGTACGCTACCTCATGTTCTTGAGATGATTTACATGTTATATATTAGAAGCCAAATCTCTAGTTTCCTTTCATGAGTGAATTGCATTAGAATTTTGTATATAAGATCATGCATATTTTGTTAACCTTGTTTTGTAGCTGTTCACGGGGCGTCAGTAAATATTTAAGTTTTTGTGCTTTAGCATCCCGCTTGTGTGTTTTTTTTTTTCTTACTATGTTTAGCATCCTACCATGTGGCTGTTTGCTTATTTGATATAACTCTATGAATGTCGGTGGATGGAAGTTGTGTTGCTTAATTTGGAATGATGTTGATTTTTATATTTGTAAACTCAATTTCTTTGAGTTGTCCATCTTCAAAACTGTTTTCAAATTACATGAAATCAATTCATTCCAAAATGAATGACATAGTCTATACTTGTATGCTTCACATAGTAATTTTTAGAATTATTAATAATCAGAATGTGAACATATAAAGTGAATAAATTTCAAATCATGGTTTAACGTGCGCGGGTAGCCCCGGGCATGTTATAGTTTTTGGCCACTCTACTGGGGATATTAAGAAACCTTGATTCGAACTCCATGATATGATTTTTATTGACATTTATATGTTTGTTGCATTGCATGCATTGGTGCACTTAAGTCCCTGTGTTGCCCAAATCTTGGTGGGAACACTGGCAAGCTTTTTGTGACACTATACCTATCTTCACGTTACTTTTGAGTCCTTGTGTTAATACCATTTAAGATCTATCAAAAAGGTAGCTTCGCTACCTAAGGTTATCGGACTTAGAAGAGAGGCTATATTGACTGTTCTGACTTCCTGGGATCTTACTTGATTATTAACCAAAGGACTCTCTAGTGACGTCACCTTGACTTCAACTCCTAGAGTAGAGCCAACCTTGTATATATAGTGAGCTATAGCACCTTTCAAACTTAAGACAGGATGCTCTCCCATTTCTAAGACTATATGATGCCGCTTGTTTGAATAGTGAAACTCTAGATCATTTCAAAGCTAGAACAAGGTAACCCTACCCCCCCATAGAGTTGTTTGTTCTTTTTCCTGCTATATACAATGCATGGGATCTATATAGGGATTCTCAAATTCAGATGTGTGGTTCAAGCATTTCAATTTGTGTGGTTGAGTTCAGTTTTTCAGCATGATTTAGCAATAATCAGTTGAGCCAGAATGCTACTAAAATTCTGATTTAGGGTCTCATTTTTTTTTTTTTTTTTTTTTTTCTGCAAGGTAGTCGTGTAGCTTTAGAACGGCCTGATATCCCTCAAGTTCTTTGGACTCGCGCTAGTAGACTCTGTAAGACTGTAGACTTAGTTAAGGGATAGACAGTGTTAGTTTCTTTACCACCAATTACCAAAGAACGGACCTAGTTCCGATCCGGATGACCCTCAAAACCCGGACTATGCTCAAAATCGGCTTAGAATTTGAAAACTAGAAGAACCACCGGTTCAATCGGAATAATCAGTCAACCGGTCACGGATCAACATAAGAACCGGTCAAGTTTGAAGAATTGAAGTTTCTTCAAAAAATATGTTGTAGAGAGGGCTTGAACATAGAACCAAGTGTATAAAAAGCAAGCACTCAAACTATTAAGCCATCAACACAATCGTTGACAATGTAATAAGTATATATTATATATTCAATATTACCTTAATTATTTTTACTAAAAATCAATGTATAAAAAACATAAAATAAATTTTAAGAAATATTTTTTTTAAATGTTTATTATTTATTAATTTTTGTAATTTTAATATCTATATTTTTTATACTTAAAAATTTTAATGTATTTATGACATAATTATGATATCACGGTTCAATTCTAGTTCACCTGCGGTTGAACCAGTGACCCATCCACCCAGTTACTTTTCCAGTTCACTCACTGGTCCAGTTTTCAAAACATTGATGACCACCATTGTATCTCATCTTGAGATATCTCAGATTAGGTGATGACTTAAGAAAAGATGCCAATTAGAGGGACTCTGAAACTATCCTTGTAAGGACCATCATGTATAGTCATGACATTGTTGGAGTACATTCTTGGTTACATAGCATTTTCAATTTTCAGTATAAATTAGTACCACCAATAGAAATACAAAAATGAAAATAGAAGAAAAAAAGTAAGAAAAGGAGCAAATAACTACAAAATAAGTAATATACAAGTCAGGCACTGAATAGCTAATCCTATCCAAGTTTAGTTTTGCTTGTAAGGCTATCTTGGGTGGTTGTGTCTTGTTTTAACTTGGGTGGTTATGCCATGTTGCTTTGCTAGTGTGGTATTTCAGTTTTGTTTGTTGGTGTTGTTGTCTTGTTAGCTTCTCACCAACTCTTGAGGGTAGTGCTAATAAATGATGGGATATTCTTTTCGGTGCCAACCTAGTTAGGATCAGATAGATATACTGTCATGCTTTATGCACTTCCTCCCCCTTTATTAATATATTTCCATACTTTGTATATGACAATTCCATCAATAAGGTTGTTTCTTTTAGCTGATCCAAAAAAAAAAAAAAAGTAATATACAAAAAGATTGGACTTTTCTCTGTGACAAATATGGGTCTAACTGTAAATCAATAATGAAAAAAATTAGATGAAATTGAATATCCTAGCCATTGAAATTGATATCGTCAAAAAAATTCACATGTATGATTTTGATAACATATGAAAAATATAATAAAATGATGTGTTTATGATTATCAGTCTTGAATGATTTGTGCACATAGGCTTAGAAGATCAAAGTAATAATTATTAAAAACAATCACATGTAGCTAAAAAATTGCCAACTAAGACGATCCGACTGTGAAAGCAGTTCAATTATAAACTAGGTAAAATAAGAGAAGAAAGAAAGAAGCAAAGGTAGGTACAAGAACAACATATTAAGAAAAAATTGAAAATGTGAAAGAAGCATGCCATTGAATACCTTAATAAACCTATCACTTAATTCAATTTTTATTGCTTTGCTTAGGCAGCAAACGAACTTTGTAAAGCTGTCAATCATGGCCTTTACAAGAGGACAATATGAGACAATAACACTGGCAATTTCCAGAGACTTGAATTCCCTTTTACAAGAGCTATATACAAAGGTCTCCTACATACTTAAACTCTTGAAGATTGGGTGCAAAAATGATCAATGATTTGCCTGTCCGAAAACCTCCTCCATACCCCATTCATCCTCCTACAAACAAAGTCTACAATTTTCCAGCCGAAATTTTGACAACACAAACCTCATCATGGAAAGTAATTTTCATTTCTTGAAGAGAAGAGCTTGTAATACTGAGATTGCTCATCCCATGAAACACCCTGAGGCTTAAATTTGTAAGGGCCTTACAATACGATGAAATCCACTCTCCAAGCAATGGATTAACAACTCTGAGCTTGATCAACGACAACTCCTGCAGTGAGTTGAACTCTACATTGGGCAACTTGAGATTACCCCAATTCAAGTTCAATTTTAGAACCCGCAACGATGAGCAATTCAAGGCACAAAGAGGCAAGCAAGATGTATTTTTCAAGGCAATGTCAAGATCAAGCTCTTGAACACGACACATGGTTGCGTTATATATCCATGTCACTATACGATAATCCATGTCGTAGTTGAGGTCGTGGTAAGAGAATGGGTAATCAATACGAATGCGGAATAAGTCTGCCCCATTGCGAAGATGCAAGAATCTCTCGACAAATCAGGTAAAACTATCTAATTCTTGTTCCTTGATTGGTTTTACACCCCCAAAATGTCTTTAAATTCAAGGACAATTCCAAAGATATATTCAAGCAAGGCATAAAGAAGCAAAGCTATCTTAGCCTCCTTGACAACGTGCACACACATGAAATGTCTCTCATATGAAGCAATGAAAGGATGTCATAAATTATTTTGTTTGGAAGATTACTTAACCGATCAAACTTGTAGTTGGTCTTCTTCAATTGTGGTTCCATGACCAATTGAAAACCTAACATAACCAAATAATAATAATAATAATAATAATAATAATAATAATAATAATAATAATAATAATAATAATAATAATAATAATAACAATCTAACAGTTAAAATAAAATTACAAAGCAAATTTTGGTTGATAGATTAATATCTGAATATAGTAATAATGAAAGAAAGAGTAAGTAAAAGAGTGGAATAATACCTTGTCCCCCAATGACTCAAATCTTCTTTGCTCTGCAAACTGATTATTTTTTCCCTTTAAAATTGTATGATAATTGTAGACACCCCATTTTTGACCGCCCTTAAGACTTGGGCGTTACTGATGGTTTACTTGGTGGTGAAAGATATGCAGTGCAAAAGGGTCAATTTCTTCGGTAAGAGGAGAGTCAAATCTAAACCTCACACCCCATTTTGGACCAAAGCTATTTTGAATGGTTTTTAGACCTTAAAATCCTCTCTTTGAAATTTTTTTTTGAAATAAAGTTCCTACGATGTTTCGACGCTCGCATTTTGTCAAATGTTGCGCTTTTCGGTAAACCGAGCAAGGACAAAGTGGAAATGAATGAAAGAGAGATGAAATCTTTGGAAAATCTTTCAAAACACCTTGTTTAGGGGTTTGGAGTTGAAGAGAAGAGGAGAAGAGGGAAGAAACCAAGTTGGGGAAAAAGATGGGCGTGAACCGTTAAAAGAGAGTCGGGTAACCCTAGCTAAATCGAGCCGATCCTTTTTTATATTTGGATTTAAGCTATGAGGCCACCACCATTGGAAAGAAGACTTCCGGGGTTACAGTTTAGGCTCAAGAATGACCTGAAAAGGAGTCCAGATGAAGGAATTAGGCTTGCTTCAAGTGAGAGACCAGGGCTAATTTTTTCCATCGGCCTCTATGGGAGTCCATCGGCCACAATTGGACCTCATCGGCCATAGGTCGGCCACAAATGTTGGCTGATCGGCCAAAAATGTCTAGAAAGAACAGAATTGGCAGATATTTCTCCTCCAGCTGTTTCCAGCTAGTGCCACCTGTCCTAGCTCAGATATTTCGACCAAAGGTGATATTTTGCTATATAATGAAGCCTTGTATCTCACTTGAGAAAAGATGCCAATTTTGGCAAAAAGCTTGAGGAGCCTCTCTCTCTCAATCCACTCTCTAGATTCCTCTTTCTCTCTAAGAGTTTTGTGCTAGAAGCTTGCATACATCCATCTTCAACCTATCAACCCTTAACAAGAGTTGTTGATCATTGGGCTGAGGTTGCTAGAAGGTCTTCTTGGAGCTCATTAAGGAGGTTTTGACTTGGTTTTGTGCCTCAAAGTGTGCTTCCCTCCAAGAGGTAAAACTGTCACCCTTTAAGCTTGTCTTTCACACTTGCTTGACCATCCTTTTTTCCATTGCTTTGGACTATTTTGGGCTAGTTTTGAATCATAATAAACTCTGATTTTTGAGGTTCTAAATGGTGGTTTGTGCCTTGTTTGGCTAGGGGGTTTTCCTCCCTTTTGCTCCTTTGCTTGTAAAGCCTCTTGAGCCATCTTTTACCACCTTTCAAACCAAATTTTCGTGCCCTTTTAACCACTAAAATCCAGAGGATTTTCAGTGGTAAAAACCCTGTTTTGAGGGCTCAAATAAGAGAGGGTGATTCCCTCTCCTCCTGTCTTGCTTGTTAGTGCTGATGGCTAACCAAATGAGCATGCGTTTTTACTTCTTATGGCTTTGTTTAGGCTCATTTTTGTGACTTCTTAGACCTGACATATCACTATTTTGGCTTGTTTTGATCACCTTATGCATGCTTTATACACTTGTAAGGTAATTTTTGCAAACTAGCCTTATATGCCTCATGAAGTAGCATGTTTGCCAAGCATGTATGGGCTCCATTTCAGCATGTTTTTTGTCATTATTTAGCATGTCATGACTCTATCTAAAGTTGGTTTGATAGCCTCTTGCATGCTCTATGCACTTGTAGTGTAAACTTGCACATTAGTCTAACATGTATCATACTTTTGACCATCATTCTAACATGATTTTGGCTTAACTCTAAGAAGCTTTTGTTCATTTTTTAGCATGCTTAAGCTCTGATTTGTGTTGTTTTGGTCGTGCATGCCTTACTTTGTATAGCCATAGTGCATTTTAGATCACTAGCCTTGAGTTTCCAACCCACTAGCATGCATTGCTTGGGCTAGTTTCATGATTTGGCATCATTTTTTATTTGATTTCAGTCCATGTAGTGTGGTCATGCATTCACATCTTTCACTCTTTCCATGCTTTGGAGAGGTTGTCCTTTATGCCCTTAACGTGAGCCACTGGGTATGCCTTCATGCCTAAGCTTGCGAGCTATCATTCTAGTGTATTTTTGGGGTTATTTTGCCATGATATAACTCTAATTTTTTTTGGTGAAGCCATGTCATGCTTGGTCTTAATAGGTGTAGTGTAATCCTCCCTTTTGGCCTTGCATACATCATGACTTACGCCCTTCATGCTAGCATGTTTTAGCTTTGGTCCATGCATGTTTTAGCATCATTTTGGCATGCTTTAGAACTTTTTTGGGTTTCCTCGACCATATGCTTCATGTTTTGCATAGTTGCAGTACAAATGCCTATGCTTGCTTCAAGCTTTGGGCACCATAGCATGCTTCATTCGCATTATGTACATGATTTGGCATCATTTCGCATGATATTTCAAAGTTTATAACATTGCTATGTTTCCACTTCTCTCATGCTTTGAATGCCTTTAAGGGTTCTACATTATTGCCTAGCTTATGGCCTAGCTTGTATGCATGCATGCTTTGGCCTTTGAGATCCAATCTTAGCATATTTTGGTCATTGTCTTGACTTATTTGAGCTCTGTCCATGTTTGGTTCATTCATTTATGCCATGTATTGCATGCCTCTTTTGTAGTCCTCTTTGGTAGCTTCATGCTTAAGGGCTCTTTCATGCCATACTTGTGTTGTTTGAGTGGTTTGGCACCATTTCACACATGATTTCAGTGCATTTAGTGTTGCTACACTCTTACATTTGTTACTCCTTGAGCATTTTTTAGAGTTATACTTTTATGCTTAGTTGGTGGGCTAGAGCATGTGCATGCATTGTCTTGCATTTCATGCCATCATTTCAACATTTTGGCCACTGATTTGGGCATGGCTGAGGTCTGTCCATTTTGGTTTAAGTCCATCCTTTTGCATGTTGTTGCATGCTTGTTCCATTTTGCATTACATAACATTGTTGCATACTTGTTGCATGTCATGTTGTTTGCATGTTTAGGTGGCATTGCCTCATGTGTGCATGCTTGGGTTGCATTGTGTTTTGCATGCTTGTTGCTTGCATTGTTGATACATGCTTGGTGCATTGCATGTTGTTGCATGCTTGTTGCATTACATGAGTTTGCATGTTTAGGTCGCATTGCATTGTATGTGCATGCCTTGCCTCTTGATCAAATATGATAGAGGCTAAGGTCCCTTATGTGTTTTTGTGCATTTCATTCACATTGAATTGTGCAACTCGGCCTCTTTGGCCATCATGCATCGGGAATCGTGATTGATGGCTCGAGAACCGAGCACTACACACCTTTGAGTCTTAGACATGATAAGAGGTGTAGTTGCACACATATTTTCTTGCAGATACATTGCCATGCCTCTGTTTGTACTCTGTTGCAGCAAAAAGAAGAGTTTGCAGGAAGAGATGGCCAATCGGTTATCTAGTGTACCGATCGGCTAACAATATTTGGCCGATAACCTCAAGATTGGTCGATGACCATTATCCACTGGCCGATGGCCACCCCTCTTGGCCGATGACCTCTCAGTATGTCCATGAGGTAGGTCAGAAGCATCATAGAGGTTGGCACAGTTTTTAGAGGTGCAGAATAGTGTAAACAGAGGCAACATGAAGCATGGCAACCAATTTCCGAGCGAAGTCGATCGAGCATGCATATGTCCCTCTTCTCGAGGCCGTTTTAACTGCTTTGTATAGTTAGTTAATTTGTATTTAATTAGTTCATGTGTTAGCTAATTTAATTCATTATTGTAAATTCTTAATTAGCTTAGTGTTAGCTAAATTTCAATTTGATTATGTAATAATTAGTCCAATTAGATTATTAGATTAGTTAGAATAGCTTAGCGTAGCTAGCTTGTATTATTCATTCAGACCCTCCGTCGAGAGGGCAAACTTTTGTAATAAGTGTGCGTGAGTGTGTGAATGTTTTCCAACCCCACGTCTTTCTCCCTTTTACTTAACCGCTTACGATGGTTAGTTCTAGGTCATGTTTCAATTAGCATTCCTATGCTCGCATGTTTGTATACATTCATTTGTATTGCATGCACCGGGCTCGGCGCATCATACTAACTGCATTGTATTTCAATACCAAGTTGAATACATGTATCAATTGTTGTATTTCACATGCCATTTTAGAATAGCTGAGCCTATTTCTAGTTGCATTTTGCATGTGCTGCATTAGGCATCTTAACATAAACTAGGATCATGCATGATTTCTAACTAGTTGTTGTTTTGGCTCGGAGTACATTGTAAGTGTTTTATGCTTTAGCATCTTGCATGAGTGTGAGTGTTGCCATGATAGCATGCTTGCCATGAAGCTAACTGCTTAAGTGTTTAAACTGCCTGAATGCCCGTGGATGAAGGTTGGATTACTTGAATTGGAACAATTCATTTAAATGCGAGTTTTAAGCCCACTTGAGGTGGCAAAATCATGTTTTCTAAGCCCACTCGAGGGTGGCAAATCCACGTCTTAGCCTACTTGCGACTAGCACCTTCAAACCATTTTCAAACAAACATGAAATGTTTTGTTCCAACTTAGGCAATCTAGTCTATACTTGTATGTTGTGCGCATCACATAGTAATTCTAGGTTAATAACCGGAATAAGAACACATGTGTTTTCAAAAATAAAATATCATGTTAGTAAAGGCCGATCTTTAGATCGGGCAAGTGGGGGTGCTCATTGCAGAACCTTCCCCTCTCGTATCCAAGTTCCCGAGCCGAGACAACTTTGGTGATAACGGACACGTGGCCTTAGGCACGAGTCAGGGTTTCCTAAATTCCCCAAAATAAAATATTTAGGTGGTGACTCTGTATCTGGCAAAGCAGTCCATGTTTGGCACTTCTTTACAAAAATCAGTTTTCCAAAAACGATTTGCCGGATTTGAACTCTTTGGTGATTTATCGGTCTTGCATTGCACTTGGTGAGACTAGATTTAGAACCGTGACATTTGAGTCCAAACTGTAGTAAGCTTAAGAACAAAACGGATTTCGCGCCATTTCGCGCGCGGAGCCGGGACGTTCGGGCATGTCTACAATAATATTACTCGTCAATTCTAAAGAACTTGATTTCTCTGTACAAGCCTTCAATCCAAATACATAAAAACAAAAGAGAAACTATATCTGCACATGAATTAAACAATTGAAGGTTTGTGTTGTGTGTTTGCTTGCGGTTTTAGTATTATTTACATTAGAGCTATCTACTTTAAACAAACACCCAATTAGTGTAATTCTATTTTCACACGCATTGAATTAATTTAATTTTTACTTTTTTACAATTTTGCCATTAAACAAAATGACCAATATAGATATCAATACCCATACCAAACCTTAAAACTAGATTTTCTCAGTAGATATCTTTTGAACAAGAAAATTTTTAATACATATCTTTTTAAAAAATAAACACATCAGACTGAAAATATGTAAATAGAGGGTATAAAAAAAATTAAAATCTCATTCAAAAAAATATTACCAAAAATATGTAAATAGTTCAAAACTATAGAACTAAAAATATATAAATGATTCAAAAATACAAATTCAAAAACATAAATTTAATTTAGAAGTATAGTTAAAGAAAGTTTTTCTATGGTTCAGTAGTTATATGTTGAAAATTTATATTTATTCAGAAATACAAAACTGAAATTTATTATTTTGTTTGATTGTTGATTGCTGAATTATTTAAATTTATTTGGATAGCTAACACTAACAATTTTCCTTCTCTTCCTCAGTCAATACAAAATGAATAACACAAATAGTAAAACAATGTCGAACTATTGTCAGAAAGTGTTAGAAGGAACAATTTAAATTTACGTTTAGGGGTATGTCATGGGTTTATATGTTTTGTTCAAGTCTTCTAGTGGAAACAAACCAGGGGCTGTGTTTGACTCTTCAACTGGGCTTGTTTCCTTGCTTTTGTTCCCCTTTCTTCTTCTCTTTTCTTTGGTTGGTTCCTTATCAACCATGGGGTGCTTGAATTTGTTTGAGCTTCTCTCTCTATTGCCAATTTTGTGGGATTAGTTTGAGAGTTCTTTTTCTTTTTGTAGCTCCTCTCCTTTATTGATTCTATTTTGTTCCTCTTTTGCTTTTTCCAATCAATAAAGTCTTCTCGCCGTTCCAAAAGAAAAAAAATAAAAAAAGGCTTGTATGTTTTGTGTGGTGTGTGTACATAATGTGTTGAGTTTTTGTGTTGACGCATGCATATATTATGTCTTAGGGTATCTTTAGAACATTTGGTGTGTAGAATGAGCAAAACAAAAGGTAAACAAATTTATAAGTGTTTGCACTAAGAAATGATGTGCACAGAGAGTAAATGATGTATAGAAATAGAATTATTCGACTGCACTCTTGAAATTTACTTAAAATATGAATTGTTCCTTACTCGGCAACCTTGTTGCTGACCATGGAATGTTGTAGAAATTATATCAGATCCTTTCAAATTTTTGATTGTATAATAGATGAAATCTTTTATGTGTTGATGCATGGAATGTTGTAAAATTATATTTCAATTATAATTTTATTACTACATAAAAAGTAGTTAGAAATTTTATTTTTTCTATTAATTTTGTTAAATAAAAAATTATGATAAGAAAATAATTATAATTTTTAGAATCACAAGAGACAATCAATATTTTAAGCAAATCTATTTATAATTTATGTACACACACGAAAAAAAAAGGCTTTCCATCAAAGTCGTAAACCACCATTAATTATCGTTTCTTCTCAAAACACCATATTAGCTGTGTATCTGTCCAATAATAGGAATTATATACTTATCTAATTAGAAAAATAAGAAAAAAATTGTGGACAAATTACACGGCCATGCATATGATAATTTTTTGAAAAAATTACAAGTAATGTTTTTACAAAAGAATAACAAATTCATGAAAAAAAAAATTTAAGACTTTAACTATTAATGCTCATAAAATTTACCATTGATCTGAAATTATTTTAAAAACTTACACTAAATTGTAATTATTCCTAATTTTTGCTAAGGCCACAGTACAAGCATACAAAAAATTTCATTCTTTTTGTGATGCAAAATACATGACCAAAGTGTAACATTATAATTGATGTGAAAGGATAAAATTATAATTGTGACAAATGATTTTGGAATTGTTTTAAATTTAATAGTCTAATTATAAACCTAATCCTCATCAAAAGTCCATGACCCATGGGCCGGCCCAAGTCTAGACCGGCCCATCGGCCCATTACCTAGTGCATGACCCAATCTAATAGGCTTTTCAAGGCTTGATTCATGGGCTCAACTCATAAGTCCATGTCACTGGCCCATTTAGTTTTGTTATCGTTAAGAGTTTTGTAACTTTTCATTGTATTATTTTTTCTATTAATTTCTAATATATACATAGTTTGTTTGGGTTAAGATTGCAAATGATTGACAAGTATGTATGTACCAACCTTTTTTTTTTTTTTTTCTATGAGATAGCGTTAGTATGTTAGTATAATTAGATTACAACTGAAGGGCCACCGTTGCTCCATTAACTCGAACTCTTGACTTCCCACTCACTACACCCTAAAGTGTAGCTACTACACCACTAGGCCACACCACAATGTTTGTTACCAACCTAGCTATAATATATTTATCTTGTAGTGATGCAATCCATCTCTTTCTTACTTTCACTTTAGTAACACTATGAATGTAATTTAGTATTTCAATTAAATAAATAAAGTTCAATTTTAATTTTTTTTATTATCAAATATGTAAATTTTATTTTTAGCATTCCTTTAAAAATATTATATTATAAATTTTGAATTTTTTTCAACTACTTTTCGATTTGATAAAAAAGCTCATATTAAGTCCAAATGGGCCAAGCATGACCCAAGCCCATGAGTAGAACTTGGGCTTTACAAATATAGAATGGGTTAGCCTGAGCACAATTTGTTAACTAGTCAAAGACTCAGGGGCCTAGGCCTAAATTTATTAGATTTTGCTAGCCCGGCCTAGCCCATTGCCGAGGCTTATGTAAACCATTCAAAAAGCAAGTCACACTCATCTAATGTAACCTGACCAGTTTTTGGGCTATTTCCATCATTTGGATCTCCAAATTCATTTTTTCCATTTAACAAAATTTTAAAATTAGTCATAATTTTGTTTAGCAATGTCAGATTTTATAGTTATTGATTTGGCTTGATTTTAGAGTTGTTATATTATTCATTATGGGTGTTAAAATATGATCTTACAACCCAATCAAAAATCTTTCTTGAGATTCTGGGAACTAAGTTGTAGAGCGTGTGCAAGAATAAAGAAGCCTAACACCTACACACAAGAAGACAACAAGACCAGTGGCTCTTCTACCGTTTGGCGCTATGACGATCAAATCAATAATCTATCTCTCAAAGATATCGGGTAATCAAAGAGTACCTTAGACCCCACGGTGCCTTATTTATATAGCAGTTAGTGCCCAATTTCTCCTAGAAGCCTTACTTCATAGCACTCTATCTCTTTTAGGATAACACTTATTTAAACACCTTCAATTTAGATTAAGATCAACTCTTTAAAGAGACTTCACTTATCCAAACAGAGAGTTTGTCATGATCTAAAACTCTTGTCCTCATCCAATTATCTTGGATACAGGTATGGTCTAACCACACGTCGACAAACCAAAACTATCCATGTGGCATATCGGCTAACCACGTAGGCTACGTGGACAACTTAAAATTATGTGCTCACAATAACTAAGGTTTTAAATAGTAGCGTCAGGAGACGAATTAGTATTGACCGTGGTGCAGTAATATCGAGAATATTGAGTAATACATATAGAAAATCAAGTGTCACCTTTGTAAAACTTAAAATTATGTCCTCATTATAACTAAGGTTTTAAATAGTAGCGCTGGTAGACGAATTGGTATTGACTGTGGTGCAGTAATATTGAGAATATCGAGTAATATATAGAGAAAATCGAGCGTCACCATTGTAATTTTTTTTAAAACATCAGAAGCAAAGAAATAAAAAATAAAAATAAAAATTTTGTAACAGCCAAAGGGACCATATGTATCGATTTTGAATTGGTTTGTGAACAACATATAAGTTGTGTACCAAAATAAATTGATATTGATATCAAAAGAGCATGATTTTTATTCCAACTGTGTACGAAGATAGATCAATATCCCAAGAGGTGACTGTAAACAATTTCATAAAAGATATATAAAAAAAAAAAAAAAAAGAGTTCAGTTAGGAAGAAAATAGAGGGACTTACGTGTAGGTCCTAATAAGTTGATTTATTATCCAATAGATCATATAATAATTAATGACATTTTTTTATCAAACACTATTAAAAAAATGTCACTAATTGTTAATTTTCAGTAATTGTTTGAAAATTTTGTCACAAAGAATGTCACTAATTATAAGTTTTAGCGACAATAAAAAAAGATACTTCAATGAACTCTATCTCTGTCCAGGATGGTACTGCAACTCAAAATCATAATCCTCTATGAACTCCATCCACCTTCTCTCTCTCAAATTTAAGTCCTTCTGTGTAAATAGATATTTCAGACTCTTATGATCGGAAAACACCTCAAATCTCTCACCATACAAATAGTGCCTCCAGATCTTCAAGGAAAAAATCACACCTGCTAATTCTAAGTCATGAGTAGGGCAGTTCCTCTCGTGGGTTTTCAACTGCTGTGAGCCATAGGCAACTACCTTCCCCTCTTGCATCAATACACAACCCAAACCTTCTCGTAAGGCATCACAATACACTAAATAGCCCAAACCCCTCTCCGGAATAATCAAGATTGGAGCAGTGGTATGTCTAACCTTAAGTTCTTAGAATGACATTTCACAAGTCTCACTCTACACAAATTTGACCCCTTTTCTCGTCAATCTAGTCAAAGGCGAAGCTAATCGGGAGAAATCTGTCACAAACCAATGGTAATACCTGACCAACCCCAAGAAACTATGGATCTCGAAAGCATTCTTAAGTTGTGCCCAATCTTGCACTGCCTCTATTTTGGATGAATCTACAGTCACTCCTTCGTCGGATACCACATGGCCTAAGAACTTCACCTCTTTTAGCTACAACTCACATTTCCCAAACTTAGCATATAACTTGTGGGCTTTAAGAAGCTCAAGCACTACTCGCAAGTGTTCCTCGTGTTCCTCCTCAGAGGGTGAGTAAATCAGAATGTCGTCCACAAAGACGACCACAAAACAGTCTAAGAACTCTTAGAATTGTAGACACCCCATTTTTTACTGTCCTTAAGACTTGGACGTCATTGTTTGAACACTCGATGATCTTGTATGCTTGTGTTCATTTTGAGTGCCCAAAATTCTCGGCCGAGCGCCTTGCCTTTGAGCTTTTGAACCTTGTCTGCCTTGTGCTTGGTTGTGGACCAGGAGCTTGTTGTTTCAAGTCTGGAGGAGAAGGTGGCTTGTCGGCCATCTCCACAGTCCATCGGCCATGGCTTGTGCCTGCTGGCCATCAGTGGTGGCCGGTCAGCCACATTGATGGCCGGTCGGCCACCAGTGGTGGCCGACGGCCATTTTTCTCATTTTTCAAATATTTGTTTGCCAGCTATGCCAACTGTTGTTCACTGAAGTGCATCTCCATACACATGTATGGTAGGATGAATTCATGCCTTAACCTTGATTTTCTATATATAGGGGGTGCTCTCCCCCATTTGGAGGGGTTAGAAAATTTGGATCAAAATTCTCTCTCTCTTCTTGTTTTGTTCTTTGTAGTTAGTTTTCTCTATACTTTTACACACTAACCCTTAACCAAACTTGACCACCTTTGAGCGGAGGTCCCTTGGAGCCTAGTTTGAGCTTTGGAAGAAGGTTTGAGCGTGAAATTGTGGTTGTTTTGTGCTATGCTTCAAAGGTAGAGAATTTACCTCATTTAAGCTTATTGTGCACACTTGTCTTGCCATCTTTTTATACTATTTTTGAGCTGGTTTTCAACTACAAAAAATCTAGTTTTGGGGGTTTAACATGATGGTTTGATGCTATTTTGTATTAAGGGGTAGTCCCCCTTCTTGTTGCTTAATTGTGTAAGCTTTTGCACCATCTTTTAGCATATTAAAATCAAAATTTTTGGGCCTTTAAACCACTGAAAATCAGAGGTTTTTTAGTGGCAAAAACCTCGTTTTGAAATCCAAAATTAGAGGGGTTAGCCTCCCCTCCTTGTGTCTTGTTTGCATGGCTAGATAGCTCAACATGTGTGCATGTTTTTCTAGCATTTTGTACCTTAATCTCAGCATGTTTTGCTACTATTTTGACTGGTTTCAGCTCTGTTTTGAGCTGGTTTGGCCCTTTGAGGCTTGTATTGTGTGGTTGTAGTTCACTAGCTTAATGTTTTAGGCTTTTTAGCATGAATTGCATGAGTTTCTTACATGTTTTACTGTCATTTTGCACTCCATTTCAGCACTGAAATCTTTGCAATCTCCCTTTATTCTTCACTCTTTCATTTATTTTGAAAGGGGCTTTGAACCCCTTGTTGGCTTAAGTGTGAAATGGAGACACTCGTGCTTAATGGTTTCAATCCTCTTTTGAGGGTTTCTACTAACCAATGGCATGAGGTCTCTTTCATGCTCAAGGCACTTGTGGTTTAAGCCCTCTTTCCATTAGAGGACACTCACCTTTTGGACTAATCAATTAAAGAAAGGATTGGTAAGCTAAAATGAGTAAATAAAAATGAACAAGTAAAAGAGGCAAGATAAGCATCTTTCATGTTGCATTGCATGTGCTCAAATCGGATGTTAATTCGAACACGCGAAAAATGGGACGTTTCATACTCAAAGTGACGAAACGTGCCACTTTTCTTGGTCACCATCACCCTTGATCATACATGATAGGGTTGTGGTTTTGTTGAGTCTTGTTTTGCACTCATTAAGCTTGTACAAGCTTGGTTCTTTGGCCATCATGCATTAAAATGCTTGGTTGATGGTTTGAAGGCCAAGAGTTACTCTCATTTCAACTTGTGTGATGATAAGGAGAGTAGCAGCATATACACTCCTTGAGAATACACTACTTTGCCTCTGTTTTCTCTCTATTACAGCAAAAAAAGGAAGTTCAGGGACGGGGTGGCCGATCGGCCACCAATGGTAGCCGATAGCCACCGTTGGTAACCGACCGGCTAGAAATAAAATTTTGCACAAGTGTGTTCCTGAGTTGGAGCAGAGGTGTTCAGGAAGTTGGCAACATTGTTGGTGTTCAAAGAAGTGCAAACAGAGGTGTCCAATGGCAAGACGGTGGATTTTCAGGAGGAAACCAACCAAGCATGCACGCGTCCCTCACCCTCGAGGCCATTTATTTACTTTCTTTAATTAGTTAGTTGTAGCTAATTCATTCACTCAAGTGTTGTAATTATTTAATTAGCTTAGATAGTTAATTAGTTTAATTGCTTAAGTTAGCTTAGCGTAGCAAGTTATTCAATTCAGTTTGTAATAATTAGTTAACTAGAGTAGTTAATTAGTTTTGGTTTGTAATAGCTTAGCTTAATTAGCAAAGCTAGTTAGCTTATTTCATTCAGACCCTCCTTCACGAGGGCATAATGTTGTAATAAGTGTGCGTGCCTGTGCGTATGTCTTCCAACCCCACGTCTTTCCCCCTTTATTTAACTGCTTTTGATGGTTAGATTAGGGACATATTTCGATTAGCATACCTTATGCTTCCATGTTTGCATCCATTCATTTGTCTTGCATGCACCGTGACTCGGCGCATCATTCAAACTGCATTGCAATTTCAATACTTCTTTAAATACGTGTTTTGAAGCATGCTATTAAAGTGTTGTAAATGCCATATTAGTAGTCGCGCCTATTAATTGCATTATTGCATGTGTTGCATTAGTCATTTAACATAGTTAGGATCATGCATCTTTCTAACTAGTTTTTGTTTTGGCTTGGAGTACTCGGTGAGTTTTTGACTTTAGCATACTTGCATGAGTGCGATTGCCATGTTGCCATGTTTCACATGCTTGTCATGAGTCAATGTGCTTAAATGCTAAGTTGCATGAATGCTTGTGGATGAAGGCTTGGTTGTTTGAATTGGGACAATTCAATGAATGTGTGTTTTAAGCCCACTTTGTCGTGGCAAAATCATGTTTTAAGCCCACTTGAGGTGGCAAATTCAAACCATTTCTGAAAACAAGCATGAGTTGAATTGTTCCAAGTCTTGCGAACTAGTCTATACTTGCTTGTGTGCATCACATAGTAAAGTTAGCTAATAACCGGGATAAGAACACATGTTGTTTACAAAACAACATATCATTCTTAGTAAAGGCTGATCTTTGATCGGGCGAGCGGGGGTGCTCATTTTAGGACTTTCCCCTCTCGTACCCAGGTTCCCGAACCAAGACAACTTTGGTGATGACGGACACATGGCCTTTGGCACGAGTCAGGGTTTCCTAAATTTCCCCGAAAATAAAATATTTGGGTGGCGACTCTGTAATCTAGCAAAGTACTCTAATTTTGGCATTATTTGATTTGAAATCGATTTTCCAAAATGGTTTGCTGGATTGGACTCTTTGGTGTTTATCAATTTTACATTGCACTTGTGGGACTAGATTCAGAACCACAGGTAGAGTCCGAAATGTGAGGCCTTCTTTTCAAACCCTTTTCCAAAAGGCGGGGCACGGAAAAAGGCAAGCCTCCAGTTTCTGGCAACTCTGCAGGGGACTTAGAGAACTTGACTCGAACTCATGACATGTTGTTTTATTTACACTTATGTGTTTCTTTGCGTTTGCATTTGTATTGGTGCGCCTAAGTCATAATGTTTGCCATCTGCTATTCCTGAGCAGTTTGCGGAGGCTTGCTTGGAAAAGCTTGCCAAAAGGCTGACCGGTTGTAGGCTCTGCCGCGATGGGAACACAAGCCTTGGATCTGGACTACCGCTATACCGTTTGATCCTCTTTTCACTTCACGGTGTTAGGTTTGAGAGGTATATTAGGTAGTCTTGCTGAGGTACCCCTTTTCACCAATTGCCCTAGTTGCATATCGAAAGCCATAGAGACTGTTCCAAACTAGGACAGGATGCTCACTAGAATAAAGGATTGTTTGCGTAGTGAATCCCTAGCTCCTGACGAGATTAGGACAGGGTAACCTGACCCTATTATAGGGGTGTTTTGGCTCTCACTTGCTTGATACGTGCTTTTAGAGTGAAACTCTACAGGAATGTATGTATCAGTTGCAAGTCTGGGTATCAGTTTAAGGGTATCAGTTTTCAGGCAGAAATTTGGGGCAGAAATCAGTGTTTGAGTACAGTCGTCCAGCTTAAGATTGCAACTGTGTATTGTTTCTATCTGAGCTGAGGTGCTGTGCGTTTTCTAATTTTTTTTTCTTTTGCTTTATTTTTTCTTTTTGCAAGGTAGTGTTTCACAATTGCGTCAGACAAGGCAGTTACCCCCCAAGCACTTTGGACTTGAGTAAGACAACTTTATTGATCTGGGGATCTTGTAAGAGGGCAACCAGTGTTTGCTTCACTACACCCGGTTACGAGACAAAGGAGAGTCAGGCATACCTCACCAGTTCGACAGTTACCTCCTTTCAGCAAAGTCCAGTTTTCTACTTCCACTTCAAAAAGAGAGTACACACCAGTTTTGATAGATCAGCACCCCTTAGTCAATATGGAGGATATGTTGTGCCAACTCCAGCAAACTATGGAGAATATGCAGCTGGATGTTGCCCGCCAAGTAGAGATAGCAGCCCAGCAAGCTGAGTTGATCAATAGGCTTCAGCAGCAACAACAACCACAACAAGCAGTAGCTTCTGCTTCGCATCCACTCCCAGTCAAGGTTCCAATACCCGGGATTACAACTAATGTCCAGGAAAATGCGGACATTCCGGTAGAGCCAGTTCCATCCCAGACTTCCAAAGCACCGGTTTACCCAACGGAGGCACCGTTTGAGTTTCAGGTCGACCCTACTGCACTGAAAGTGAGCAAGCTTGAGAAGCTCTTCAAACGAGCTCAGGGTGTCAATTTGATCCCGGATATAGAGGATGGCTATATCGATGCAGCGGTGACCTTGCTGGATAGGTTTAAAATGCTGAATATAAACCGCTTTGACGACTCCGGTGATCCTATGGTCCACTTGCGATTATTTTCAGATATCCTGCGGCCGATTGGCCTAACTAGACTGCAGAAGTTATCCCTCTTCGGTCGGACCTTGTCGGGTATCGCGGCCATTTGGTGTGCAAAACTTGAGGATTCTATAAAGAGGAACTGGGAAGAGATAACTGAGGCCTTTATCTCTCAATACTCTTATAACATTCAAATCGAGGTCACAACTCATGATCTCGAAGCAACTCGCCAAGATCCAAAGGAGGGCTTATCCAATTTCGTCACTTGGTGGAGGGCCAAGGCCTCCATGATGACCACCTAGCCAGCTGAAAAGGATCATATCAGAATGGTTGTCCGTAATCTGCAACCGAGGCTGCTACAGAAGATAATAGTCTTACCTCTTCCTACATTTGCTGACCTCCATGAAATAGGGGTGCAGATAGAGGATGCACTAAAACAGGGTCTGATAGACCACGAGAAAGAGCAACCCAAGAGGGATTTTACGCGCAGTTCCAATACGGCTACAAGTAGGAATGCAGCTGCAAGGACCTCTGATGTTGGTATGGTCACCACCACACCAAAAACTGCCACCCCCTTTGCCGGTACATCCGACACAACCCCACAAACCGTGAAACACAAACCCCGAGGCCAGAGGGTTTTCACCCCACTCTACATGTCTCTATTTGCGGCCTTGAGGGTCCTGATCAAAAAAGGGAATATGATGCCCCTAGAGCCATTCACATTGCCTAATCTGCTTCCTCCTACACACAACCCAACCAAATACTGCGCCTTCCACTAACAGCATGGTCATGACCACCGACCTATGCTTTAGATTGCGTCATGAGATTCAAGATTTCATTGACAATAAGGTGATAATGCCTCCTCAAAAGCCTAACGTCACTACAAATCCTCTCCCACCACATAACCAAGCCCTTCCACCCCAGCAAATAAACCTTATCCAAACACTGGTTGTCCCTTATGATCCCAGTATATACATCACCCCCTCCCACCTACCTAAGTCGGTGCTGCTCATCCTAAAAAGCACAAACTTGTGCATGATGAGCGCGTCCATACCCCGAACCAAACCTGTGGTGGTGGCTGTGGTAGAAGAAGGCGAGATTGCTTCAGTGGAAGATAGGAATGCTAGTTCAGTGCCTGAGGGCCACGTGAGCTTATCTGAGGAAGAATACAACCCATGCCGCTACATTGTGCCAACCAGTCACGCCAGACCAGGGGTGGAATTACCGATAGGAATAGAGGTTAATGTCATCCAGGAGGACGGACCAAGCCAGGGACTAGATGAGTTAGTCGAGCTCGAAGAGGACATCAGCAATCTGTAGTTCTTCGATGAACATGACATGGGAAGTATACAGATTGACTGGTTTGATACGAACGGATCAATGGATAATATATGATAGCTTAGTGACGAATCGAAAGTTGACTAGGGGTCTCAACCAAAGCAGGAACTGCTGCAATGACCGGAACGGTTGATGATAAGGAAAAGTTGTTGGAGAGCATCAGCACTAAGAATTTTGCTCAGGAATTGAGTGGTGTTAGTACATCCGATACAGAGCAAGAGGCCACACTGAAGCGGTTCAAACATGAAAGTGATGAGAATGATCAAAAGGCTAGAAAGGCCAAAGGCCCTGTGGGGACTAACTGTGATGTGGATGCGGGAGTGATTACAACGGAACCGAACAGTTCCGTATCGGTTGTCGGAGGAATGTGGTGGGAAGATGATGATTTACATCTTACCCACACGGATGAAAATTGGGGACAGAATCTTCTAGATGATACATGGTATTTCGGAAAAGTTGATCATATGACTCAGAGCGGGCGGTATTTTAAGCCCCCACACCTAGACCAACCAGAAGCATCTGGGAAAGATAAGGAGGCAAAAAAACAGAAGGATAAACTACTAGAAGAAGAAGCTGCACTGAAGCAACAAAATAATATTCAAGCAGACATATCTATTTAGGGATTGTTCATGGCTTCACGAGTGCACAGATAGGTCGTCCTATCAGCAATGGATAAGGCTAAGCTGTCTATCGACACAACCCCCGAGCAGTTAGTAGGACTGGTCTTCCCGGGAGGCGCTTCGCAAACTTTGACCTTTATGGATAAGGAATTGCCGCCTGAGGGCTCTGAGCATAACAAACCACGATACATCTCTGTTGAATATAAAGAAAAGTGGATACCAGTCATCCTGGTTGATACCGGGTCTGTAATTAATGTGTGTTTGTCGCGCACGGCCTATGCTATTGGCTTGAAGCCATCAGACTTTGTACCAACGGCCCAAGTGATTCGGGCTTTTGACAATACAAGTCGAGAAGTGATGGGGACAGTTTGGATCAGAATGCAGGTAGGCACGGCACAACAGGATATTGAGTTCCATGTCCTGGATGTTTTGGCCACTTTTAACTTACTCCTTGGACGGCCATGGCTGCACCAAGTGAAAGTTGTCTCTTCCACTCTACATTAGATGTTGAAATACCCCCATGGAAAGGGGTAGCCATTGTTTTTGGAAATTTTTCTATACATCCTCTGCCGAAAGTCACTACATTGGTATTGGAAATTGTACACGGCGATGAGGATGTCTTCTTGTCAGGATTCACCTTAGCTGAGGCCCAGGTTGTGCAAGATATCCTCGCTATTGATGAGGGCTTGTACGTTAGCGCTCAATCAACTACCTCATGAATAAGCTACAACATGTACTCGGAATGGGATTGGGAAGGAGCAGCCGGAAGGGCGTTGCTGCATTAGCCGAGGTGCCACATAACCCTCATACCTTTGGTCTAGGTTACAGCGTACCAAAGAACATTGGGTAAGAAAAGGGAAGGAAATGGTAGGAAGAGCCAAAGCTAAGCAAAGTGGGAAGCACTATGAGCTGGTGCATAGACCCATTCAAGGAACCTTGAATGGCCGCTTTGTCCAGGAGGGGAAAGATTTTCCATTTTGCAGCTTTCCTGAGCCATGGCTAAACTTTGAAAGGCAACGTTTGCCCAGCTTTCAGATCTTCTTCGACCTATAGCTGCAAAGGGATGGAGTTACAGAAGAACGAACTGTCTTACCAACTGAGGCTGAACAGAGTACAAAGGATGAGTCCAATGGCAATGAACTTGAGATAGGAGCAGCGCTCGCTTGTCTCCTTTCGGATCCTCAGATCAAACCGAAGAGCTTGGGGGATGACTTCACCATTTCCATGATCAGAGATCAATCGGCTGGGGACCCTTCTGGTGGTATTCTGGATGCATCTATCACACCCTCTCTCGTTTGGTAGTTCGAGGAGGGCTTTTTGTCCAGTAGTTCTGAATCAGGTAGTGAACCGGAATCTGATTCCACAGAGTTTATGGAGTCAGAATCAGATTCCAGTTCTTCTGAGTCAGAGTCCAGTATTCTTGGGGTTGATAACCCAAATGCAGTCGTTTTGTTCTAGTCGTCTTTTTCCTTTTCTTTTGAGTCGGTTGTAACCGCGGAATTGGACGAGCTAGGAGCTTTGAATGAGAATGGTACCAATGTTGTTTCTGAGTACTTTTCTGTGCCACATGTATATTGCTTTGATCATGACTTTCAAAATTTTGATAAAAACGAAGATGAAGGAATTCCTCTGGTTTTGAAACATTTGATTGATCAAGAGGAGGAGAGGTTTGTAAAACCCCTTGTTAATGAAATCATTTCAGCTAATGTAGGTACTGAGAAGGATCCGTGTCTGGTCTAGATCGGGTCTACATTGTCTTCGGTGAAACGCGAGTGCTTAGTCGCTTTACTAAAAGATTTCAAAGATTTTTTCGTGTGGTCCTACGAAGACATGCTTGGAATCGATCCTGAGATTGAATAGCACTGGATCTCTCTTGACCCCGAGGCCCGACCTGTCAAACAGAAGCTTCGAAGAATATGCCCGGATTGGGCTTTGAAAATCAAGGAAAAGGTCACCAAGCAAATAGATGTAGTGTTTTTGCTAGTATCTGAGTATCCTACTTGGTTGGCCAACATTGTTTCGGTGCCGATGAAGGATAGAAAAATTCGAGTGGGTGTGGATTTCAGAGATCTGAACAAAGCTAGTCTGAAGGACGACTTTCCTCTACCGCACATCGATGAATTGGTGGACTTCACCGCAGGCCATGCGTTGCTCTCCTTCATGGATGGGTTTTCTGGGTATAACCAGATCTTGATGGCACCCGAAGATAGAGAGAAGACTGCCTTCACCACGCCATGGGGAACCTACTGCTATAGGGTGATACTGTTCGGTTTGAAAATGTTGGGATTACTTATCAACGGGCTGCAACCACGATCTTGCATGATATGATCCATAAAGAGGTTGCGGTGTATGTGGACGACATGATTGTGAAGTCCAAGGAAAGAGAGGGCCACTACACCCCTTGAAATTTTTTTTCCAATGGATCAGAAAGTATTGGTTGAGGTTGAATACACAGAAATGCACTTTTCGTGTCACAGCAGGGAAAATGCTAGGGTTCTTGATTACACAAAGGGGCATTGAGATCGATCCTTCCAAAATCAAGGCCATCCTAGAAATGCCACCACCAAAGACTGAAAAGAAGGTGCGAGGCTTTCCGCGTAAAGTGCAATTCATAAGACGGTTTATTGCAAAATTAACCTTGACTTGTGAACCACTATTAGGTCTCCTGAAGAAAGGAAAGAAATTCCAATGGGATGGCCGATGCCAGGTTGCTTTTGAGCAGATCAAACAGTACCTTCAGAACCCGCCCGTGTTTTCACCACCAGAGCCGAGGAAGTTGTTGATTTTGTACTTGTTAGTAACCGACACGACAATGGGCTGCATGCTTGCGCAGGAATCTGAGGATAGAGTGGAGAAATCCATCTATTACCTGAGTAAGAAGATGCTGGAATATGAGACCTGTTACACCCCACTGGAGAAGGCTTGCGTGGCCTTGGTATGGGCTACTAGGAAGTTGGGGCACTACATATTAGCTCACTCCGTAATTCTAGTTTTGAGATTAGATCCCATCAAATATCTCTTCGAGAAACCAGCAGTTACGGGTAGGCTAGCTCGTTGGTTGCTTCTTCTCTCCGAATTTGATTTGAAGTATATGACTCGTAAGTCTGTCAAGGGAAGAGCAGTAGCTGAGTTCCTGGCTGATCACCTAGTGGAGAGAGACAAAGCAGTAGAGTATTTGTTTCCAGATGAAGCTATTCTGTAGGTTGAAGAAGGGATTTGGACCATGTACTTTGACGGAGCGTCTAACCAGTACGGTTATGGGATAGGGGTGTTGCTGATAGCACCCGACAATTCCCATATACCCTTAGCTTTCAAACTCCGGTTTAAAGTATCTAACAACGAAGCAAAATACGAGGCATGTATCGTTGGCTTAGAAGCTACCCTAGAACAAGAGGCAAAACGATTGGACGTCATTGGGGACTCGAACCTGGTTATGTCTCAAGCAAAAAGAGACTGGAAGGTTAATAAAGAAATGATGAAAATCTATCACTAAACCCTGGATGTTCTGATTCTGTGTTTGGGAAGCTAACCTTCGCGCATCTGTTAAGAGAGAACAACAGGTTCACTAACGCTTTATTAACTCAATCTTCCATGATAGACATCCCTTTGGGAGTCCGGATACGTTTGATCATTATTAAACAGAGGTATTTGCCGGCCTACGAGTTGATCGCCGCATTAAAAGAAGTACAAGATCAAAACCCCCGGTATCATGATATCTGGAACTTCTTGGAAAAAGTGGTTTATCCACTAGGGGCAAAATGCCAAAGACAAAAGGGAAATATGGTGAATGGCTGCTCAGTTTATCATCTGTGGGGGTAAATTGTATAAAAGGGGCCCTCTAGGAATGCACAAGTTGTACGTTGATGCAGAAAAATCGAAGCGCCTAATGGAGGCCATTCACGGAGGAGAATGTGGTTCGCACATGAGTGGAGTAATGCTAGCCCAGAAGATTCTCAGACAGGGTTACTATTGGTCAACCATGGAGGAGGATTGTATCGGTTTTGTTCGGTGATGCCACAAATGCCAAATTCATGCAAATCGCATGAACATCTCATCGTCAATGATGTACAACATCACTTCACCATGGCCATTTTCAGTTTGGGGAATCGATGTTATTGGGGCAGTTACTCTGAAGGGGTTAAATGGGCATGAGTATATCCTGGTAGCAATAGAGTATTTTACAAAGTGGGTTAAGGCCCAATCCTATGCAGTGCTAAAAGCGTCGCACGTAGCCAAGTTCATCAAGAATAATATCATCTGTCATTATGGGTTCCCAAATGAGATCATCTCGGACAATGGTTCCCACTTTAAGAAAGAAGTGATCGACTTGTTGGAGAAATACAGCGTGGCTTTTCACAAGTCATCTACATATCAGCCACAAACCAACGGAGTTGTTGAGTCCACCAACAAGAACATCAAACACATTCTACAGAAGATGGTGGAAACCTACAGGGATTGGCCAAACAAGTTACCATTTTCTCTTTGGGGCTATAGGACATCAATTTAGACGTCTACTGGGGCAACTCCGTATTCTCTAGTTTATGGGATGAAAGCTGTTTTGCCGATTGAATTTGAGGTTCGGTCGCTCCGAGTTATGGCTGAGTGCCAAATAGCAGAAGCAGATTGCCAGCAGAGCAAGTTTGAGGAACTGATGATGTTCGACAAGAGAAGGCTGAAAGCACTGTACCACGTCTAAGGATATCAACGCAGGATTGCCAGGGCTTTCAACAAGAAAGTTAAGTCAAGGAATCTGAAAGAATGGGATTTGGTTCTCAAAGACAACCGAGCTCCCATCCATGACCATAGGGGCAAGTTCAAACCCAATGGGACTGGTCCTTGCATCATCAAGTCTATCTAGTCAGGTAGAGCTGTCATTCTTATGGACCTAGATGGCCTCGAATTCTCCCAACCAATCAACATGGACAAGTTGAAGAAATACTATCCTTGAGTGGCTCGCTAGGCCGAAAACCCAGAAGGGCGACCTAGGCAAAAGTTAGAGCACAAAAAAATTATAAAAAAAGAAAAACTGAGCTCGCAAGGTTGAAAACCCAGAATGGGCGGCCTTGGCAAAAGTTAGAGCGCAAAAGGAGAGTGTTAATACACGAGTGAACCCGAACCAAACTACGTAAGGCTTGATTCCCATCTTTGGGATATGTAGGCAACTTCATTCTGAAGTCCAGCCATAAACACTTCCAAATCAACTGTCCTGTCCATGAGATTGTCCTGGTCATCTTTGTTTTCTCTGTATCCAAGAGTTCGATTGTGGTCTTCACTATGAGAGCTTGTTACAGTACAATGCAGTGTTATTCAGACAAGGGTCAACTTTCCATTTGTTGGATTCGGAGTTATACATCTCAAGGATAGATTCCATGTGTGTCAGGTTGTGATCCTTATCGAAAATGGTTTTGGAAAGTTTTTATAAAAGTTGATTTTGTTCAAATTAATCTTTTTACAACTTAGACCATTTTTGGACCAAAAGGAAAATTTCCAGTGCTCGCAACTTCAATTTCATTGATTTCAATACAGAGTTCTCTGCCTTTCGATACAAATTAAAGTTGCTTTTTTATTACGTTCAAAAGGAAAACTTGAAAGTTAGATCAAAGAAATAAACTTGGGGCATCGATGAGTCAGGTGTTCCTACGTCCCCTCCCAAAGCTTGTGGAAGCTTCAAATGCTAAGGTAGGGCCGATTTGTGCCTCATCTTCAAGCCAAGCTATGCATTCGCCAGAAAGGGCACAACTGAAATCGGGAACGGGAACCAAAAGTTCTCTTGTCCTCCATGCAGTGGGATATCGAGCTAGTTGTGAACCTCGGATTGGAAATGGAGTCGGGTACTCTACCCCCTCTTCTGGGCAAGTCTGGTCGTGTCTGAACTAATGCCTGAACTGGAATGGGAAATAGAAGATAGAGTGTGTCAAGCCAATCAACTGAATGCCAGGTTGTCGAGACATGCTATGGCTCATCTCGGGCAGATCAAACTAGGGGCAACGCCAAGCAATGTTAATGGCAGACCGGTTGCACATCCAATGGCGCCACCACCCCTCGTTTGGGAAATCAATTAGCTAATGGTGAAAGAGATAGCCTCGTGTTGAATATGTAGGGCAAGAGTCCACTACTTTCAACCTGTCCATGAACCATATCTGGGGGGATGAAAAATAGGAGAGATTAAAGAATATGGAGATGTGCGTTGAGAGGAAAAGGTGAGAAAAGGTTTTGAGAGCAAAACAGAGCTTGAGGGCCGAGTGATGTGAGAAACACATGTGAGACAGGATGGAAAACAGTACCTGCAAGAGTAGTGAACTTCTTGCGAACTTGGTTGTCTCTCGTCGATGGAAGGGGTCTAAGCCTATCAAAGTCTCGGCCAATACTAAGCCAATGCAGCTCTTGCCCTCTTTCAAGCCTTGGGTTACTTCGATCAAGTGAATGCTAGAACGTCCGAAACCAGAGGCAAGAAGAAAATGAGCGAACATACACAAGCAAAGGGCATGCTATCGAAAACTTTGCCAAAGACGATCGCCGCGGTCGCCAGCATTAGAAAATTGGTTAATGAGATTGGAAATGTCTAGTTCTCCGTTGTGAACCAAGGATCGAGCATTGTGTAAAGTGAGCCCACACATCCGTCCTAAAGCTTGGATGTGACTAAAATGGGACGGGGGTAGGATTTCCTCGTCACGCCGGGATTGCATCAGAACTTGGAATTCTTCAATTGTAGGACATATCTCTTGTCCCCTGATGCTGAAAACATGTGTAATCGAGTTCCAACATCTAGTCGCGGCATGGAGGAACAAAAAACACAGTGGGGTACGACTTAGCGGGAATAGTGTATTTATCTCAAAACCCCAAAAATTCACTTTTTTCGAGCCATCTAAAGTTGCAATCCAAATTGAGAGTTTTTCGATGAAGAATGGCTCCATTTGTGTCAAAAACAGAACTAGAATGAAGAAACTATGAAGTCCCAACTTTTGTATAAGATAAGGTGCTGAGTGGAAGACAAGTGGCAACAACCTGGAGGTTCCCTGCACTAGTGGTTGACCAGCCAGTGTTGGTGGTCGACCGGCCACCTTTTGTAGCCGACCGACCACTACTAGTGGCCGACAACCACTTTTGATAGCTGACAGCCTCTGTTCCTAGCCGATGGCCTCCTGTTTTGTCTTTCTGATCTATCCTATGGTCAAGTTTTATGTGTTGAGAGCTTGTGTTTTGTTCTGTTCTTGGCACATTCTGTTGTTCTGTTTTAGTAGTCTTGTATGGTTGCTTTTCTGTTGTTTCGATTTGTTTATCGAATTGTTGTGTTGTTTATCGAGTTGTATTGATGCTGTTTTGCTTATCGAGATGTTACATTAGTTGTTCATTGAGTTGTTTTACTCTGTTTGTTATGTGTTGGTCAGTTCATTATCTGATTAAGAAATTGCCAATGCAATGTACAATATTCAATTTCCATCAATCACATTTTTGTGTAAAATGGTGCAATGCGATGCTTACAAAGAAAAACACAACACATTTCATCAAAAAGCTGATTTTCATTCCAATCATGGTTTCTTTTTACAAAAAGGTACAAGTTTTTAAGAAAATAGAAACTGTGTGGAAACTGTACAATGTGCTAACACTACTAGCAAAAAAAAAAAAAAAACAAAACAAAACAAAAGAGACTAAGCAAGAACATGCGAACCGGCGCCCATCTAGCTCAGGATCGAGAGGCCCTCTTCGTCTTCTTCTTGGGCATGGACTCAGAACTATCTCCATCGGCGCTACTGTCAGAGGCCCCTGTGTCTGAGCTAGCTGCTGAACCGGCCTCAACATCATCTTCGCCCTCAGAATCTGAGTCATCATCGTCCTCTCCATCCTCAAATGACTCTTAATGTGGACTCACTACCTCCTCGTCCTCACACGTCTCATCATCATCATCGTTCGGAACGGGCTCTGAAAGGCCACTCTCGTCACGGGTGCTCCTAGCTTTACCTCGGCGACGACTATGAGCCGGAGCCTCTCATCTCTCTCTCCTTGCTGCTGGAGGAGGCACTGATGGTCCTACTGCAGCTCTTGCTGGAGCATCCGATGTGGCTGGGATCTGAAAAGGATAACTTGTCAAATACATCAGTCACAGTGAATACCAGATGTAAAAAAATGATGTGCAGCATGCAGTGTTTGAATGCAATGTCTAAATGCAGTGTTTGAGTGCAGTGTGTCATATCAGTGCAGTGTGGAATAGATTACGTTTGAAATGCTGATGTATCGGCAGGAAGTTTCATGGCATGAAGTGCGAATTGAAGAAAATTAACGGAATCTTGTAGAGGCTGAGGAGGTTCGTGCTCCTCTGCACCATCTCCATCAAGGAAGCCGCTAGCTCGAGAGTCTGCCGGGTGTACTCTATGGGTGCCTGCAAGTTCGTTGTGGGGATCAGTGTTCCATAAAGCATAACTGAAATGTAGTAAATATGCAAAATATAAAGTATGGTACATACTGGAGTCGGGCCTCGAACCCTGACAAGCTCATACCCGGCTGATGTGGGCTCGATGGGGATCTGGTAAGCCTCCCCGGTGTGTCACCAGCAGGTGAGTGTGGTAGGCAGCTTAGGCCACCCCGTTCTCTGTCCCGACTAAACGTCTCCCTTGCCTTGGGTCCTAGTCACCCTTTCCCCTCTATCTCTCTCTCTCTCTCTCAGCTGGGGCCCTCGCTCTCCCATCTCCACAGGCGCCAATCAGATGTGGCATAAGGTATGACTGGATGAAGGCTATGTAATCACGCTCGACTTGGAAAAAGTCAGCGTCCGAGCCTCTAGTGAAATCAATCATCTCCTGGAAAGTGTATTTCTCTATGGCTCTCATATATGTTAGAGGTGGCATGGGAATGGTCTGGTGTAAGAATCGCTCCCCTAAGAACCATGCCCGACAAACCAGGCCCTCGAGTAGGAGCCAGAAGCAGGAAGCCTTTTGCGCCTCAACGAACTGATCCCTGACTCTCTCAGGCATCGTCGCCCAGGGCTGCTAGGTAATCTGTAAATAGAGAGTGTGCAGATTGTTAGCTATCATCAGATATTGCAATATGAATCAGAATCAAAAGAAAATGGAAATAATAGTGAATCTTGAGTTACCTCGGCCGCGGTCACAGTGTCGAAGAATCGACAGAAGAATGGAAAGGACTCCCGGGACCTCCGCTGGCATCTCCCGTCATACCAGTGAGAGTATGGCACGACAGGCGGCATCTCCACCTCCAGCTTTGGGGCAAGTCCCGGAAAGTAGGCGTACACCCATAGATGTAGAAAGCAAAAGGGCAACAGTGAGCATACAACAGATAAATACAGAGTATGTAAAGCAAAAGGCAGACTGTGTGTGTGTGCGGGATATAAAGTATGTAAAGCAAAAAGCAGATTGCGTGTGTACAATGTACAACATAGACAGTGTATAAAAAGTGCTAAGCAGAAAGCACAACGAGAAATGCAAAATAGAAAACTAAAGTATACCTCCCAGGCCCTCCAGTAGCCTTCAATCAGATGTCTGCTCCTGCGGGAGGTCGAAGTCATGTACCCGTATAAGGTGGCCAAGCCAGCGTCGCCCCAATAGTAGAGTCGGACACGGGACAAGTCCACTAGGGCGCTCATGAGGTATAGCCCGATGGTGTTCGCCCGATCAGTGAACAATGTAGTGCCAAACAAGAACATCAGGAAACCTCGGGCATACTGCTCGGTCTCCTCTCGGGTCGCTGGTGCTGTCCCTCTGAAATGGTCTGCAAACCAGGTGTATCAGACCATCCTGATTGGGAGATAGGTGGGCGAGTCCCCAGTAGATAAATCTGGGCGTCCTCTCACTCACCCTTATCCATATTGTAAGGAATCAGATGGCCCCTCACTTCTATGCCGGTGAGCATAGAGAAGTCGAAGGGAGTCATTGTTGTCTCCCCTGCGGTAGAGAAGTAAAAGGAATCGGTGGTATCCCACCACCTCTCTACCAAGGCTCCCAGTAAAGGCCGGCTCACTATGAGACGTGAGAGCCCCATGCAAAATAAGCCAAAGCCGGCCTCATCGATGATGTGGCGAACGTCATCGGGGAGCTCTATGTACCACTTCCTCACAGAGGTGGTCCCGTATCCTCTAATGTCGTGTGAATCTCCCTGTGATTAGGACAAGCAGATAAAATGTAATGTAAGTAATACAGTACAAGAGTGTGGTTTATGCCAGAAATGCAAGATACATTGGGAAAATGCAATAATACAATGTATACCTCGGAGGCAACATGAGATAAATGAGACTCTGGCTTGCACAGAAAGAGGTCCTCTGGTGCGCTTCGTGCAAACCCTCTGAACTAACGAATGCCATCAGGCGGTAGCACATGTATCTCGGAATGGTACGTCGCCGGGTCAAAAGGTCGAACGCTAAGTGGCAGTGGCTCAAGCTCCGGATCTACCTCCATCTCTGGAGAAGCTCCGTTGTGTGGGATGTCGTCCGCCATCTTGAGGGAATATGAGAAAATGGTAGAAAATGGGGAAAATGGGTGAAGAATGCCAAGAGTCAACGAAAGTCAACTCCAAGAAAGGAAAAATGGGGGGAAATGATGAAGTTCGAGAAAAAGCCCTGAATCCAAGAGAAACTTGGGGGAAACAAACTCCAAGTGGTGAAAACCAAGAAGGAAATCCCGAAATCAACTTTCGATCGGTTCAAAGCGGAGTAGACTGAGATGGTTTAGCGAAGATTGTGTTTATAGGGCGTTGGAAAACGCATATGAGGCTCAAATCTAAAGAGGAGGAAGGTCTAGAGGAGGAGGAGAGTGATTTTCAAACTTGAGGTTGTGAAGAAATGAGGTTTGTGGGTGTAAATATAAAGACCTAGGGTGAAAAACCCCTTTTGCCCCGAATCTGCCATCGGTGGCCGACAAGGCTAATTTGTGCCCGACTGTCATGACCCGAACCCACCCCCATGGGTTAAGGGCATAACCGGCCAGTAATCAAGAGATTACCTACGGCCTCAAATCAAATCAGACTTAACTCATCAGAGTAAAAGGGCCAAACAGAAGCAAATTTAAAGCTTTGTCCATAGAGTTGTGCTTACATGGCACGTCGTAACAATCCATATACATACATGTTAATAACTCACGTGAAAATAAGTAATAACACATAGTTCTATACATACAGGATCATTCAAGCTTAAGTCAGTCAAACCCAAAGTTTATATACAAAAGTAATCTGATGTTTTCGTTGGCATAACCAAACTGTATCAAAAGAACAAAAGAGGCGAAGATAAGTCTCGTGCGTGAGACGTTTGGGCTGACTCTCCAAAAACCTTGACTGTTTCTCACAAACTTCACTGAGGCTGGGTTTGGACCTCTCTCGGCTCACCTACAGACACATGAATGAGCATGAGTGAAAGCCCAATGAATAATATCAAATAAAGAAGATACACAAACAGTATTTAGGAAGACATGCACCAAACGGCCTTGGGCCCAATTCATATTGCTATCTAGTATATATATATAGGTCAAGTAACTGTGGTTCCAAACACATCAGACGGCCTTGGGCTCAATCCATTCATGTCAATCGGCCTTTGGCGCATTTATCTTTTATTCATGTCAAACGGCCTTCGGCCCATTCATACTTTTATTTATGTCGAACTGGCCTTCGGCCCATTCATACTTTCATTCATGTCGAACTGGCCTTCGGCCCATTCATACTTTCATTTATGTCAAACTTGCCTTCGGCCCATTCATACTTTCGTTTATGTCAAACTGGCCTTCGGCCCTTTCATACTTTCATTCGAATTAACGAACTTATAAGACTTACATAGAAGTAAGTAATTGGACAAATAACATACTTCAGATATCTTTATTAAGATATTACTCACAGTGATCGGCTGGATGATTTACCCTGCAGCTCAACCCTACACATTCCATGAACACAATGGGTCACACACAATTCAATCCGTTCTTAATTCATATATTCCTCTTTAGGCTTCATTCTTAACCTTTTTAACTCATTTACAATGCTTAATGCATGCCTAAGAGTACTTAGAAGTGAAAGAGAATGGAAAATGAAACACAGAACACATTTACAAAATTTTAGAAACAGGGGTCCCCGCTTGAGCGTGGACTTGGCCGCTGGAGTAGACCCATTAGGTCTGCAAAAGTACTGGTTGCTTCATTTTTACACTCGAGCATAAACTCAGATGCTCGAGCTGAAGGTCATTCTACATAGCTCCCTGCTTGAGCGTGAACTTCCCCGCTCGAGCGAACATCATGTCTGCAAAACGTTCTGGGAGCTCGCATTTCCCGCTCGAGCAGCGCCTTCCCCACTCGAGCGGACATGCCAAATTCTGGAAAATCCAAAATTGTTCTTCAAGTTCAAACTCGACCTCCAAAGGTTCAAAACTTATAATTTTGGTTCCAAAACATGCAAACACATTATATATCATGAGTATACAAGCAAGATGAGGTCAATTGCTCAAAATCATGATCACATTCTCAAATTATTCAACATTTCTTTTGTATAATTCAAACTCATGCCTTCAAATCTCATGTAAGCTCCATATTTCCAACAACCATACATGCATGTAAATTTTTTACCTCAATTCCCTTTCAAATAGCACCAATGATGCTCATAATCATGAAAATTAGCAAAACTATACTTGCATGTATGTTTCAATGCTCATATTCCCATATTCAACTTAATACATGCTTGATTATGCCAAATCATGGTAATTTTATGCATGCATGTACACATTAGCTTCAATTTCATCACTTATAACACAATTCTTGTTCTTGATCATCAATTAACTTTAAATTCACAGAATTACAATATTAAACTCATGAATTCCTAACCAATTACTCACTTAGAAGCTCAATCTTCCCAATTTATCATCAAATCTTGAGTTGGTCTTCAATTTATTCAAGCTTCTTGAGCAATTCATCAACTTGAGCTCTCTCTCTCTCTCTCTCTAACCGGCCCTCACTCCCTCTCTTTAGAGTGATTCTCAACTTTGAGCTCAAACAAATGAAATAAAAGTGTAGTAGAGTCCCCTATCCAAGCCCTCTCTCAACACATTTCATTAATATTTAAATAATTGAGCACTAACCCATTAATTTAATCTAATTAATTTGATCCGAATCAATTTTTAATTAAATTTCACCGTAGGCTCTAAAAATTATGCTAATCACAATGGCGTAGTCAATTTCAGCTTCTATGGCCGATAAGGCCCTCAATTTAAATTCTGAAGCAGATAATCAAACAGATTTTCCTACGGTGAACAGATAGAAATTCAAAACCACATATATTCATATAAATGGCACACAAAATCATATCAAACACAATCATATTCATAATAAGGATCAATTAGCATAATACGGAACAGGGTTATCACACCGACAGTGCCTAGGGGTGGCTGATGGGTGGCCGGCACCCTTCCCTAGTGGCCTATCAGTTCCCAATGCTCCTATTTTGGTGTTTTCTTACTATGTTGGTCCTTGTTCCTTAAGAGGTGCAGGGAAGAATTGTTGTCGAGCAAGAATCCTCTTTGCGGAGACTTGAAATTGTGTTCTCGGTGGTCATTGTTTCCTTTTCATTAGACGAGGTGTATCCTTTTTGTGTATTACAACTCTTCTGAGAGGTAAATCGAAGAGTTACTTTCAAACTTGTCGCATTAGAAGGTGTTTTCATACTTGTGTAGCTACGCATTCCTTTACTACATATGTAAGGCCTGTGTCATGCATTTGGTACTTTAATATAGAGCGTGTTTTTGATTATCATGCGTTCTGTACTTTAGTGTGGAACATGCTTCTACATAAGTTGTGCATGCTTTCGTCATGTTTGCATAGAAAATGTTCGCATATTGCGTCATATTGCATAAGTTGTGCTCTAGCACGTTTGCATAGAAAATATGCGCATATTGCATTGTATTTCTTTGTGCATGCCTTCACGTGCTCTACTGTTTACATTACAAAATGGCTCGTACCTATTGCATAGAACATGCATTTGCTAGTGTGGCATACAATATGCGTTTTGGTGTTGCATGGAGCATGCCTCAATTTTTGTTGCATAGAATATGCTTCAGTTTTGTTACTTGCATGTTGTGCATGAAACATCTCCCTAACATTGTGTTATAGTTATTCATCGCGCATAGAGTATGCGCCTTTATCATGTGTATCTGTTAAGTCTCTTTCTTATGCAAGCACGATATTGTATGTACGGTTCATTCAAAGCTGGTGCAACCAAATGATATAGTATGTATGGTTTATTTAGAGGAGTTCCAGGTGAGACCGCTCCTGTCCTTTGATCCGACCCCTTGTTGGTTAGAAACATTCGGGTACGCCCCATGTTTACACCACCCCTTGCTTTGGTTAGAAACATTCGGGTACGCCCGGTATTTACACCACTCCTTGCTTTGGTTAGAAGCATTTGGACGTGTTCTCGATGCTTATACCACACCTTGCTTTGGTTAGAAGCATTTGGACATGTTCCCGATGCTTATACCACACCTTGCTTTGGTTAGAAACATTCGGGTACACCTGGTGTTTACACCACCCCTTATTGGTTAGAAACATTCGGGTACGCCTGGTATTTACACCGCCCCTTGCTTTGGTTAGAAACATTCGGGTACGCCCGGTGTTTACATCGCCCCTTGCTTTGGTTAGAAACATCTGGGTACGCTCGGTGTTTAGGAGCATTTGGACGTGTTCTCGATGCTTATACCACACCTTGCTTTGGTTAGAAGCATTTGGACGTGTTCTCGATGCTTATACCCCCCCTCCCGCTTTGGTTAGAGGCATTTGGGTGCGTCCCAATGTTCTCATTGATTCTTCTCCTTTCGCGTGTGACGCGTTGGGATTCTTAGGTTTAAAACTTTCAGGTGTGTCCCTGATTCACACCATCTTTCTCCTTGCATGCGCAACGAGTTGGAATCTTGTTTGATATCTCGGGTGTGCCCGATGGTTGTGTTATTCTTTGCCTTTCCTGCGTGATGCGAAGTTAAGTTTGCATAATTTTCTTACATCTTTTTTGCATGAAATGTTTTTTGGTTCTTGTTCGCTTACTTCTTTCATGTACGAGATTGTTGTAGCATTTCTTTCCAGAACATTGGCATCTAGATGTTTCATTACAGCCTCATTGCATGATCATAAGTTATGTTTCACATCTTGCATATCATTTGCATCTTACTCCAGAACTACGCTGGTTTGATTCCTTGCAAAGGGATGCATAGGCAGTCCGCGGGCGCAACCGTTCTTTGTTTTGCTTGCTTATTTGTCCAACTCTTCGGCCTTGTCAAAAATGGGTCGTCTCTGGGCTTTGACATTCACTCCCGTCATTTGATGACTTTCGAGTTCTGTCAAAGAGGGGCAACTGTAGACACCTCATTTTTAACCGTCCTCAAGACTTGGACATCATCGTTTGAACACTCTATGATCTTGTATGCTTGTGTTCGTTTTGAGTGCCCGAAGTTCTCAGCCGAGCGCCTTGCCTTTGAGCCTTTGAACCTTGTCTTCTTTATGCTTGGTTGTGGACCAGGAGCTTGTTGTTTCAAGTATGGAGGAGAGCATGGCCTGTCGGCCATCCCCATAGTCCATCAGCCAGTGCTTGTGCCTGCAGGCCATCAGTCGTGGCCGGTCGGCCACCAGTGGCGGCTGACGGCTGACGGCCATTTTTCTCCTTTTTCAAATATTTGTTTGCCAGGTGTGCCAGCTGTTGTTCACTGAAGTGCATCTCCATACACGTGTATGGTAGGATGAATTCAAGCCTTAACCTTGATTTTATATGTATAGGGGGTGCTCTCCCCCATTTGGAGGGGTTAGAAAATTTGGATCAAAATTCTCTCTCTCTCTTCTTGTTTTGTTCTAGGTAGTTAGTTTTCTCTATACTTTTACACACTAACCCTTAACCAAACTTGACCACATTGGAGCTGAGGTCCCTTGGAGCCTAGTTTGAGCTTTGGAAGGAGGTTTGAGCCTATAATTGTGGCTGTTTTGTGCTGTGCTTCAAAGGTAGAGAACTTACCTCATTTTAAGCTTATTCTGCATACTTGTCTTGCCATCTTTTTGTACTGTTTTTGAGCTGATTTTCAACTACAAAAAACTCTGGTTTTTGGGGTTTAACATGATGGTTTCAGGCTATTTTGTGTTAAGGGGTAGTCCACCCTTCTTGTTGCTTAATTGTGTAAGCTTTTGCACCATCTTTTAGCATATTAAAATCAAACTTTTTGGGCCTTTAAACCACTAAAAATCAAAGGTTTTTCAGTGGCAAAAACCTCGCTTTGAAGTCCAAAATTGGAGGGGTTAGCCTCGCCTCCTTGTGTCTTGTTTGCATGCCTAGATAGCTTAACATGTGTGCATGTTTTTCTAGCATTTTGTACCTTAATCTCAGCATGTTTTTGCTACTGTTTTGACTCGTTTTAGCTCTGTTTTGAGCTAGTTTGGTCCTTTGCGGCTTGTATTGTGTGGTTGTAGTGTAAAGAGGCCTCACTAGCTTAATGTTTTAGGCTTTTTAACATGAATTGCATGAGTTGCTTGCATATTTTAGTGTCATTTTGCACTCCATTTCAGCACTGAAATCTCTACAATCTCCCTCTATTCTTCACTCTTTCATTTATTTTGAAAGGGGCTTTGAACCCCTTGTTGGCTTAAGTGTGAAGTGGAGACACTCATGCTTAATGGTTTCAATCCTCTTTTAAGGGTTTCTACTAACCAACGGCATGAGGTCTCTTTCATGCTCAAGGCACTTGTGGTTTAAGCCCTCTTTCCATTAGAGGACACTCACCTTTTGGACTAATCAATTAAAGAAAGGATTGGTAAGCTAAAATGAGTAAATAAAAATGAAGTAAAAGAGGCAAGATATGCATCTTTCATGTTGCACTGCATGTGTTCGGATCGGACGTTAATTCGAACACGCAAAAAATGGGATGTTTCATACTCAAAGTGATGAAACGTGCCACTTTTCTTGGTCACCATCACCCTTGATCATACATGATAGGGTTGTGGTTTTGTTGAGTCTTGTTTTGCACTCATTAAGCTTGTACAAGCTTGGTTCTTTGGCCATGATACATGAAAATGCTTGGTTGATGGTTTGAGGGCCAAGAGTTACTCTCATTTGAACTTGTGTGATGATAAGGAGAGTAGCAGTACATACACTCCTTGAGAATACACTGCTTTGCCTCTGTTTGCTCTCTGTTGCAGCAAAAAAAGGAAGTTCAGGGGCCACCAGTAGTGGCTGACCGGCCATCTGTATCAGCCGACCGGCCACCATTGGCAACCGACAGCCACCGTTGGTAGACAACCGGCCAAAAATGAAATTTTGCACAAGTGTGTTCCTGAGTTGGAGCAGAGGTGTTCTAGAAGTTGGCAGCATTGTTGGTGTTCAAGCAAGTGCAAACAGAGGTGTCCGATGGCAACGCGGTGGATTTTCGAGAGGAAACCAACCAAGCATGCTTGCGTCCCTCACCCTTAAGGCCATTTACTTGCTTTGTTTAAGTAGTTAGTTGTAGCTAATTCATTCACTCAAGTGTTGTAATTATTTAACTAGCTTAGATAGTTAATTAGTTTAATTAGCTTAGCGTAGCAAGTTATTCAATTCGGTTTGTAATAATTAGTTAACTAGAGTAGTTAATTAGTTCTAGTTTGTAATAGCTTAGCATAATTAGCGTAGCTAGTTAGCTTATTTCATTTGGACCCTTATTCACGAGGGCATAATGTTGTAATAAGTGTGCGTGCGTGCGTGCGTGTGTGTATGTCTTCCAACCCTATGTCTTTCGCCCTTTTATTTAACTGCTTTTGATGATTAGATTAGGGACATATTTCGATTAGCATACCTCATGCTTGCATGTTTGCATCCATTCATTTGTCTTGCATGCACCGAGGCTCGGCGCATCATTCAAACTGCATTGCAATTTCAAAACTTCTTTGAATACGTATTTTGAAGCATGCTATTAAAGTGTTGCAAATGCCATATTAGTAGCCGATCCTATTAATTGCATTATTGCATTTGTTGCATTAATCATTTAACATAGTTAGGATCATGCATCTTTCTAACTAGTTTTTGTTTTGGCTCTGAGTACTCAGTGAGTTTTACGCTTTAGCATCCTTGCATGAGTGTGATTGCCATGTTGCCATGTTTCGCATGCTTGCCATGAGGCTATGTGCTTAAATACTAAACTGCATGAATGCCTGTGGATGAAGGCTTGGTTGTTTGAAATGGGACAATTCAATGAATGTGTGTTTTAAGCCCACTTTGTCGTGGCAAAATCATGTTTTAAGCCCACTTGACAAATCTGCATCTTTTAAGCACACTTGAGGGTGATAAATTCAAACCATTTCCGAAAACAAACATGAGTTGAATTGTTCCAAGTCTTGCGAACTAGTCTATACCTGCTTGTGTGCGTCACATTGTAAAGTTAGCTAATAACCGAGAGAAGAACATATATTGTTTATAAAACAACATATCATGCTTAGTAGAGGCCGATCTTTGATCGGACGAGCGGGGGTGCTCATTTCAAGACCTTCCCCTCTTGTACTCAAGTTCCTGAAACGAGGCAACTTTAGTGATGACGGACACATGGTGTTTGGCACTAGTCAGGGTTTCCTAAATTTTTCCGAAAATAAAATATTTTAGTGGCAACTTTGTAATTTGGCAAAGGAGTCCAATTTTGGCATTATTTGATTTAAAATCGATTTTCCAAAATGATTTGCCAGATTGGACTCTTTGGTGTTTATCAGTTTCACATTGCACTTGTGAGACTAGATTTAGAACCACAGGTAGAGTTCGAACTGTGAGGCCTTCTTTTCAAACCCTTTTCCAAAAGTCAGGGGCGCGAAAAAAGGCGAGCCCACAGGAATATTCGGTTCATCAAATCCATAAATACAGCCGAGGCATTGGTTAGCCCAAAAGGCATCACAAGAAACTCATAATGGCCAAACCACGTACGAAATGCCGTCTTCGAGATATCCTCCTCCTTACCCTCAACTGATGGTAACCCGACCTTAGGTCTATCTTAGAAAACCAACAAGACCCCTTCAATTGATCAAACAAATCATCTATACGAGGCATTGGGTACTTATTCTTAACAGTTACTCAGTTCAGCTTCTTGTAATCTATACAAAGTTGCAAGGCTCCATCTTTCTTTTTAGTAGAGAGGGCCGGTGCTCCCCAAGGTGAAGTACTAGGGCGAATGAAACGCTTAACTAATAATTTCTGGAGTTGAATCTTCAACTCACTCAACTCAGCAGGTGCAAACCGATACGGTGCCATAGAAATCGATGCTATGCCAGGCACTAGATCAATAGAGAACTCGATCTCTCGGTAAGGTGTTAAACTAGTAAGATCCTCAGGACAGACATCCGAGTACTCACAAACCACTCTTGGAAACTCAACCCAGGCCTCATCACACTCACTACTCAAAAAGCTAACGAGAATACAACTAAGTTCACTCTGCCCACACGAATCTTACACCGGTGATAAAGCTCTATCCACCCGGTCCCCCAAGAAATAAAAGCAGTCACCGCTCGAGGTACATACAGTAACCCTCTGACGATAGTAATCTATAACAGCCTGGTATGATGATAACCAATCTATCTCCCAAAATAACATCGAAACTAGTCATATCAAGCAAAACAAATGCAAATGGAAGTCGACGACCGACGACCTCTGTGTCATAACCCCGACACTCCTATTTTTAGATAACCTCACCACCAATAGGTGACTTTACACAAATAGGAGATGCTAATTGTGCCAACTTCAACCCAAAATCGATGCAAATGCAAATGAAATAAATGAATGGGATGCACCCATATCAATCGACACACTAGCAACTGAATTGCAAAACAAGAAGGTACCTCCCACAACAGATGGAGTCGGTACAAGATCTAGCGCGGTAACAGCATACACGCACCCAGTTGGCCTCTGATCTACCTGCTTACCCCTCAGGGCGTAGGACTGCTATACTGACTGAGCCGAAGAGGCTCCCTCATTGGCCCTCGAGGCCTGTGTTGACTGTGCAAGCTGGTGAATTTGTGTCTGCCTCGAACAAGACGCACCAAGTGTGCCACCCAACCATGGGAAAAATCTCTTCAAGTGCCCTACCTTCCTACACTGATAACAAGTTAGCGGCTGGCCTCTACCCTGACTCTGGCCTTGAGAGCAAGCTGAAGATGAAGTTGTTCGCTGCCCTCCTCCCCTCTATAGGTGTAGACCACCCGAACTCGCTCCGCGCACCCCCCTTTCGGAGAGGGCGCGAATTGGGTTCTAGCTACCACAGTTCGGACTCCTGTCACAGTTCTGAATCTAATCTCAAAAAGTGCAATGTAAGACTGATAAATCACCAAAGAGTCCAAATCCGGCAAATCATTTTTGGAAAATCGATTTTAATCAAAAAATGCCAAACATGGACTGCTTTGCCAGATTTCAGAGTCGTTACCTAAATATTTTATTTTGGGAAATTGAGGAAACCCTGACTCGTGCCTAAGGCCACGTGTCCGTCATCACCAAAGTTGCCTCGGCTCGGGAACTTGGGTACGAGGGGGGAAGGTCATGAAATGAGCACCCCCGCTCGCCCGATCAAAGGATCAGCCTCTATTAACATGATATGTTGTTTTTATAAACACATGTGTTCTTATTCTGGTTATTAATCTAGAATTACTATGTGATGCGCACAGCACACAAGTATAGACTCAATCGCAAGGATTAGAACAACACATCTCATGTTTGTTTTAGAAAATGGTTTGAAAGTGCTACTCGCAAGTAGGCTAAAGCGCGGATTTGCCACCCTCAAGTGGGCTTAAAACAGCATGATTTTGCCACCTCAAGTGGGCTTAAAACTCACATTTAATGAATTGTTCCAATTCAAGTAATAAAGCCTTCATCCACAGGCATTCGTGCAGTTAAACACTTAAGCAGTTAGCCTCATGGCAAGCATGCTATCATGGCAGTCACTTACACACATGCAAGGATACTAAAGCATAAACACTCACAGTGTACTCCGAGCCAAAACAGAAGCTAGTTAGTAATCAATGCATGATCCTAGCTATGTTAAGATGCCTAATGCAACACATGCAAAATGCAGCTAAATAGGCTTGGCTATTCTAAGATGGCATATGAATGCTATAATTTGATACATGTATTCAAATAGGAATTGAAATACAATGTAGTTTGAATGATGCGCCGACCCCGGTGCATGCAATACGAATGAATGATGCACGCATGCAAGCATAAGGATGCTAATTGAAATATGTCCTAATCTAACCACTGAAAGCAGATAAGTAAAAGGGAGAAAGACGTGGGGTTGGAAGACATTCACACACACACACACACTTATTACAACATTGTGCCCTCTTGACAGAGGGTCCGAATGAAACGAAAGCTAATTAGCTAGGCTAATTAAGCTAACTAATTAACCAATTTAGCTAATTAATTATTACATACCAAAATGAATTGAATAACCAGCTAATCTAAGCTAATTAAATATTACAACACAGATTAAACTAATTAATTACAAAACATGTAATTAACTATAACTAGCTAGTAAAGCGGTAAAATGGCCTCGCGGGCGAGAGAGGCATGCATGCTCGGTCGCGTCCTCCCGGGAATCCACTACATTGCCTCAAGATGCCTCTGATTGCACACCTTTAGACCTCTAAAAATTGTGCCAACTTCCAAATTGCTTCTTACTGATCTCAGGAACATGCTGAGGGATGATCGGCCATATCGGCCAAAGTTGATGGCCATCGATCACTTCTGATAGCCGATCGACAGCCTTGGTGGCCAGTCGGCAGCTTTGATGGCCGGTCGGCCACTGCTTCCTACTATTTCTCCTTTTGCTGCAACAGAGCATAAACAGGGGCATGGCAGTGTATTTACAAAGGAATGTGTGTGCAACCACACTCCTTATCATGTCTCAAGCTCAAAGGAGTGTAGTGCTCGGCTCTCAAGCCACCAATCACGTATTTCGATGCATGATGGCCAAAGAGTCAAGCTTGCACAATGTTGATGAATGCACAAATAACACATAGGACTCGAGAGGCCTCCACCCTATCATGCACAATCAAGGGGGACGGCGACAAAGAAATGAGGCGCGTTTCATCACTTCAAGTATGAAACGCCCCTCGTTTCTCGTGTTTGGATTAACATCTGATCCAAAGACAATGCAATGCAACACACATGCAAACAACATGCTTATCTATCAATGCTAGAGTGGTATGCACAAGGCTCTATCATGTAAGCAATGCATGCATGGCATGTTAAGGAGCTAAGGGGTCAAAGCTAGTGAAGTATATTACACATGAGGCATGCACTATCAATCTTGAATGGTCAAACCACACATGGACAGACCTAAGATACTTCAAAACAGTGGCCAAAACTCAACAAAACTTAGGCACGAAAAGCAAGGAATGCATACTCAACTCATGGCTCGCAAGCAAGGCATAAAGGCATGACTCTTAAACGCAATTAAAGAGTGATAAACATGAGGGTATGACAAGGTTATATGCTCTGAAATCATATGCCAAATCATGACAAAACATGCGACCATCACAAATATAGCATGCTAAAGTGCCCAAAACTCAACACTAGCTAAGGCATTTACACCATAGCCACACAAGACAAGCTCCGAAGGGCCAAGATCACTCAAAACAATCCCAAGGAAGGTCAAAAAAATGCCAAAACATGCATGGAGTAGAGCTAACACATGTTAGAATGGGAGGCATAAAGCATGACACATGTAAGGCCAACGAGTGGGATTACACTACACATACCAAAACCAAGCATGAGGTGACTTCACTAACAAAATCAGAGTTGTAACATGGTAAAATGACACCAAAAACATGCTGAGATGGTAGCCCCAAAAGCTTAGGCAAGCATGCATACATATTGGCTCATAAGTGAAGCATAAGGCTCAACCCTCAAACACAACAAAGGGATGATAAATACGAGAATATGGTAGTGTTCTATGGTCTAAAATAACATGCCAAATGATGTCATACCATACAAAAAGCTCAAATATGACATGCTAGAGGTCTCAAAGCTTAAGGCTAGCAAAGCCAAATGCACTATAGCTATGCAAAGCCAAGCATGCATGACCAAGACCACTCAAATTAGACCTAAAGCATGTTAAATCGAAGCCAAAAATGTACTGGAGTAAAGCATACGCATGCTAGATCAATAGGCCAAAACACCAAACAAGCTAGGCTAGTGAACAAGCTTGCACTACAAGTGCATAAACCATGCAACAGGTGACCTTGTCGACCAAAATCAAAGCTAAGGCATGCTAAAATATGAGTAAAAGCCTGCTGGAGTGGAGCCAAAAATATGCTAAAATGGTAGTCCAAAGCATAGAGCATGTTAGGCTAACTAAGAGGATTGCACTACAAGTACATGAAACATGTAAGAAGCAACCAAACTAACCCAAAACAGAGTTATATCATGTTAGAATAAGGCCTAAAACATGCTAAGATAGAGCCTTATGAAGATAGAAAAGCATGCCAAAGTGTTAAGCCAACAACACATGCAAACAAAACACAAGAGGAGGGGACCACCCCCATCCATTTTGGGTCTCAAAACCCACTTTCCACAACAGAAATTCCTCTGGAATTCAGTGGTTAAAAGGCCAAAACAAGGTGGTTTGAAATGCCTTAAGAGATAGAACAAAGCAAAGGAAAATAAGCCACCAAAAGGGGGTAAACCATCCCTAACTCAAACAAAGCCTCAAACAAACATTTCAAACACTTAAAAACAAGAGTTTTTGCAGTTGAAAGTAAGGCCTAAAAGAGCATGCAAGGATGGCCAAATACTTAAGCAAAACAAGGCTTAAAGAGGGTAACTACTCACCCTTGAAGAACAACTTCAAAACCAGCCACTTCTGAGGCAAAACCAAGCCAAAATCACTCAAATGCAACCTCCAAGAACCTCAACTCAAGAGTGAAGATGTTTCACTAGGTGCTTTAGTGCAAAAGTGTGAAGAAAACTCACTTTAAGACACAAACTAGTACAAATATAGAGAGAGAGAGGGAGAATATAGAGAGAGAGAGGGAGATATGTTTAGCCCTAATCAAAATTATGAACCTCTGAAAGGAGAGAGGAGCCTCCCCTTATATAGAATCACAAGCCTCAAGCTTGTTTGACAAGCTAGAAGCTTGTTACAATCCCTCCATACACGTGTATGGAGGATGCCTTCTGTGACCAACAACTGGCACATCTGGCACCAAAATATCTGCAAAAGCAAAGAAAAGGGCGTTGGCCAAAAAATATGGCCGACCAGCCATTAGTGAGGCTGACCGGCCACCACTGATGGCCGATAGAAAGAGGGAACGACTGATGGGCATGGGGCCTGGCCGATGGGTTGTAGGGTTGGCCAGCAGGCCACCCTCTTTCCTCAGAAAGAAAGCCACAAGCTCTTGGTCCACAACCAAGCACAAAACAGACAAGTTGAGAGGCTCCAAGGGAAGGTGCACAGGCGAGACCTTCAGGAACTCGAAACGAACATGAGCCTGGATGGAGTGTCTAAGTCTTGAAGACAGTTAAAAATGGGGTGTCTACAATAGGCAAGCTGGAGACTTGTGGCCCAACTGACCACGTTTGAAACAAGTGATGTCTCCCGGACCACCTCTCCCAGAACTCGAACTCGAACTCGGCACTGGAAAAGTAGACCTCGAATGTGCTCCCTGAGACTATTGGAGATTAGAACCCCTCTGCCTTTTACTATCCCCCTGGCCATCTTGACTCCTCTTGGAGCCCCTCATCCTCTTATCCTCCGCATGCATGATAGTCTCAAGATGGGCTGTAGCCTCCATAAGGTGCCCATAATCCCTAAGCATGGATCCGGCCACTCTAAACATGAGCCTGGTCCTTAACCGCTTCTCGAACTCCAAACACTGGCACTCCTCAGTCGCCACTAACTCCAATGCAAACCTCGACAAACTAGTGAAGGTGGCCTCAAACTCAGCCACATGGGTATTGAGCTGCACCAACTTGGAGAATTGATCCCTCAACTTCTCCCTTACTGTGGGAGGTAAAAACTTCTCTTGGAAAGCATCAACGAAGGCCTCCCAAGTCCCTCCAATGCGTCTCCACTCATACTTCCACCATTGACCCGCATCTCCCTTCAGCTGGAAGGATGCCAAGGTCACTCTCAAACCTCCGTCTTCAATGCCGAGCATCTCAAACGTCTTCATCATCTGCTCTAGCCACTCATCAACTTTCAGTGGCTCCTTGGGATCACCTAAAAACTGGTATGGATTCGACCGGAAGAACTCCCTCTTCAAGAAAGATGGCTTTACTTCAACTACTTGGGCCTGGACTTGATTCTCAGCCCTGAGAATGTCCATGGATTCCCTCAATGCTCTTGCTATTTCGCGGGCTAAGGCGCCAATGGCCTGTTGACCAACTGGTTTAGCCACATTAGCCTGACCAACTCCTTCCTCCTACGCCAAAATCTCATCCGGTATAGGCATCTCATGTCTCCTAGGCCTACCATGCCTACCACCACGACCACGTCCTGATATCCTAATAACGATAACGAAAGACATTAGCACATTTACAAATGTGCCAAAGCTAATCCACTTACATTCTAATATAACGGACAACTGTAATTCACTCCACATAAGCACATAATCACATAAACACATACAAATTTCCTTCCTAGATAGTGACTGTCCCGCGGCGTTGCTAGAGTTTCAATTAGAAACAGCAGTGATCAAGTGCTCTTCTAATAGGACTTCCAGAAACCCATAGACCCAATCAACATCTTAGAAACTAAATCCCATACTCATATAATCACATAATCATGTTATCATATAAGCACGTATCGTCCATACTTAAGTCTCTAACAAGCGAAACAAACCCATTGTGGTTTTAACCACTTCCCATGTACCCAAAGTATTCAAACCCGGTACGCTCTGATACCAAATTGTCACGCCCCCAAAATAATACAAATAAACCAACTCAAAAGAGGTATGAACATAAAAGAATTAGTATACTTCCATACATTAGAGTTCATGTTACAAAAGGGTATTACATGCATTATACATTCATAAATGTTCATCCTGAATCTGTAGCATATAACACTAGTTAAAAGCAACAAAATGGATGCCCTACAGGCTTACACATTTCCAAAATATAATTTGGTTACAACAAAAAAGAGTCATAAGCTCTATACATTTAAAGCCCTTGGCTTGAATAAACAATTAAACACAAGAGTAACAAAAATAGAGCCTCTAGCTCCTAAGTCCTCCCAAGCTACATCCTTAGAGGAAGCATATCACCTATACCTGAAAATGGTTTCCCAAGTTGGGTGAGCCAAAGCCCAGTAAAGAAAGACTAACACAATATATGAGGTTTAACTAAGATATAAGTGTCAGATAAATGTTGAACATACTTAACCAACTTACATCCTTCCAAGACCATTCAATATGGATATTCGCATCTCAATCCATTTCCATTCATTCATTTTATATTTGTTCATTTCATTTCAACTCATAGGCCAAATTTACAAGTTTTCGAGTAATCCAACTGAGATTACAACTCAATGGTTTTCAATCAACATAACAAACATATAAACACTTTAATCTTGTCATTTTACAAAAATTTCATCCACAGGATTGGCACCCATGTATACATAAGGTTTCGAGACTTTCACCCTAGACACTCCGGCCAACTTAATTTTTAATGGAGTCCATCCACTATCTCCTCTCAAAACAAGGAGTACATCTCATTTCTCCTCCCAAACAATTATACATATACAATGTATCCAAAACATCATCATATACAATGACTATCCACAACACATATTCAATGATTTAATCATACCATCATATTCAATGACAAAATTTAAATGATTAGTTTCAATTCACCTAATTCTCATGTAATTTCTTCAACAATCATAGTTATCCTCCACTGATAGCCCAAAATAGATATACAATCTATATAACAGATATTTTATCAAATTTTCATAGGTGAGTGATTTAACCAATCCAACTACACCATTCATTCATACATCTTCCCAATTTCACATTTTCCATATCAATTTCATTATTTATACAAAATAATTATTCAACTCATATTAGGGAAAATTTCCCCATTTTTCCAAATATCAATTCCAAGGCTAAATTTCACCATTTTAACCCACAGTAACCTCATATTCAAACCTCCATATTCATTTGTAGAACCCAACATAGAACCTCTCTTTCAATTTGAATCAAAACCCTAACTTTACCCAAATCCTCCAAAATTCCACCATTATACATAACAACAAATATCTAGATTAAAAACCATATTAGGGTGTAGAATATCCCTACCTCAAGAGTAGAAGCCCAAAGGAGAAGAGGGGGAACTTCACAGATGACGAAATCAAACTTTAATCAGATGAAATGGAAGCTCTTGAGATGCTCCAACTCTTTATCAAAGAATGTAGGGTGTAGAGATCCTTAGATCTAGGTGTATTTGTAAAGAGAAGTCGACTTTTAGAGAGGGAATGAGCTGGTTTAGGGTTTTTTAGTGAAAATAGATCAAAAAGTGATGTAAAAATGCTCTTCTGCGAATTGATATACACGAGGCTTGCTCGAGCGACCAGACACAATAAGTGACCTCGCACAAGCGTAAGAAGCGTCGCTCGAGCACAGAATACACACCTTTAGAAGTTTTACAGACGCACACTGTCACTCAAGCAAAAGAAACCTCGCTCGAGTGAAAAGCATTACCTTTCCAGAAATTTTGCAGGTCTGGGAAAAATACTGGGAACTCTCAAAGCTCGCTCAAGCGCAAGAAGCCTACCTCGAGCAAAGAGGCAAATTTCACAAGGCTCGCTCGAGCGCAAGAAGCCTCGCTCGAGCGAAGAAGCAAATTTCTAGACAACTACCATTTGATTAACTAGCAACCAACCTGTTCCAAACATGCCCAAAACACTCCAATACTCAAGCCCAAAGACACATGAGGGAAAACAAGACATGGATAACAATATCAAACCATGAATCCCGAATTCGGAATATGACCAAGGTCGGGTCAAAATCGGGATCGCTATAGAAAATATATAAATAGTTCAAAACTATAGAACTAAAAATATATAAATGATTCGAAAATATGGCTTCAAAAACATAAATTTAATTCAGAAGTGTAGTTACAAAAAGTTTCTATGGTTCAATAGTTGTATGCTGAAAATTTATAGTTATTTAAAAATAAAGAACCGAAATTTATTATTTTATTTGGTTGTTGATTATTGAATTTTTTAAATTTATTCGGACACTAGTACTAACAATTTTCCTTATCTTCCTCAGTCAATACAAAATGAATAACAAAAGTAGTAAAACAATGTCAAACTATTGTCAAAAAGTGTCAGAAAATGCCATGTGTGTAGGGTACAATTTAAATTTACGTTTAGGGGTGTGGCGTAGGTTTATGTTTTGTGTGGTGTATGTACATAATGTGCTAAGTTTTCGTGTTAATGTGTGATACATTATGTCTTAGGGTATTTTTGGAACATTTAATGAGTAACACAAAAGGTAAACAAAGTTATAAGTATGTGCACTAAGAAATGATGTATACAAAGAGTAAATGGTGTGTGGAAATAAAATTTCTCTACAATTACTATAGCACTTGTACCCTTTAAAGTTTTTGGGAAGTGTATTTGAATCCTTTATTTTATTTTGGGAATCTTGGTGTTGTTGTACCTTGGTTTTGGAGGAGTACAAATCAATTTAAATTTGTTGGGATTCTTCGTTCATGCTTGTTTACGTTGAAAAATTGTTTAGGAACTTAGAAATCTTGTTCCGGGGTCAACACCAATCTTGGTGGTGTCAACACTTGCCTTTTCTTGTTAGCCTTTGAGTTCGACACCAGTCTAAGAGGTGTCGACCCTTATCTATTGCAGAACCTGGGGTTTGCTTGCTAAAATTTAGTGTCAACACCAGTCTGGGAGGTGTCGACACCTGGTCTTCTGCACACATTAGTGTCTCAGCTTTTCTTCCTGAAGGGTCAACACCTCTGTCTGAAGGGTCGATCCCTGTGTGTAATTTTCAGATTTTTGGGTCAGTTTGGGCCCTACTTTTGGGGGGTTTTTGACTTGTTCTTTTCATTTGACTTTGGGGCTATTGTTCTATTAGTACCTAGCCACTATAAATAGGCTTCAAACACTTGTTCATATCACTTTTCCTCTTCCTTTCTCTCTCTAAATCGTGAGTTTCTCTTTTCTCTCTCTGAACTCAAACTTTTTAACTTAGATCTTTAGATATACTCACCTAGAGTAATCTTTTCACTTTGGTCCTTTGAGAAAGATTGTAGATCTCATCAAGGGCTTCCTTTTGGTCTGAATAGTTCGTGGTTTCCTCACCGGTGATTTTTGGGCTATCTTCTCTTCGCTTCAAGAGGTAGGGGTTTCTAGTTTTCCTTCAATACTCTCATTTATAGATAGGTTTGTGGTATTTTCTTTATATAAATACAAAATTTACATTTTTAAGCATATTGTCACAAATCATGAGATTTAAGGGTGTAGGGTTTGAAGGGTTTACTTGTTGGGTTATGATTTTGGAGGAATTTAGGTGTATAATTAATAGAAGAGTTGGAATAAAAAGCAATTCTGTAAAAAGCTTTAATTTCTCTTAAAAACCTTAGTTTGGCTCATGAAGATGGTTGATGGTTTTGCTTAAATTGAAAGTAGCATCATGAACTTGAGGTGTTAAATTACACATGTACAAGTTTAATTGAAATTTTAAAGAGTTTGAAAATTTATGTAAAAGTTGCGATTGAACTCTTAATGTTGATATTTCAAATTATGTCAAACCAAACTTGGGGGAAAGAAATTACTAATGGTATGGATGATATGAGCTTTGTGATGAAATGATGATTTGGAGGTTCAAGAGTTTGGATTGAATTATGTCGAATTGTATTGAATGGTGTTGAATTTGGGTTGTGTTGAATTTTGTTGTCTTATGTTGAATTGCATTGAGTTATGTTGAAATGTGTTGAGTTGGGTTGAGTTGAGTTGGGTTGTGTTGAGTGGTGTTGGGTTGTGTTGTAATTGGTACCTGCGCAGGGAGTCAAAAAGAAAAGGAGGAAAATGTCTTTCGGTGCCCCATCCGTCCGTATAAGAGCTGATAAATGTGGGGGTGGTTTTGAATTCAAGGTGCCCAATTGCCCCATCTAGGCTTATCGCTGGATGAATGTGGAAAAATGATTTTTGGGTGTCAACAAAGTCTTGTCGTATTGTAGTTAGTAAATGTGGAAAATTAATTTTTGGGTGTCCACGAAGTCCTGCCCTATTGTAGCTGACAAAAGTGGAAAAATGGATGGTTTTGAAAATGTTTTTGGCTGTCCACTCCCTGCTGTATAATATCCGGCAAATATGGGGATGGTTTTAAAGTTGAAAATGTTTTGGGGGGTCCACCTCCTTCCGTATGATAGTCAGTAAATGTGGAAAAAACATGGTTTTTGAGAAAATGGTTTTTGGGAGTTCACTTCTCTCTATATAATAGTCGGCAAAAGGTGGAAAGTGTTATGAAATGGGGTGCCCGCTATCCCGCCGTATCAAGTCGGCAAAAGGTGGAAGGTGTTATGAGTTGGGTGCCCACTATCCCGCCGTATCAACTCAGTGAAAGGTAGAATGTGTTGAGAAATGTGTTGAGTATGGGATAACTTGTGTGACTTGTGATGAACTTACGAAATTACAATTTGATTTGTACTTAGGTATGGAAAGGGAATGCATATAGAAATTATTTGAAAAGAATGAATAATGAAATAGTAACTAGATAAGGGATTAGTGATAATGAACTCACCGGGTTGTATGTAACTATAAGGGAAGATTATGAGTTTTGTTTGTAAATAATTGTAGAATTGAAATTGAAAGGGGTTTATTAATCCCGTGTTGTGTTGAATTATAATTTGAGAGTGCAAAAGTTGATGTGATGTAGTTGTTAGACAAGTAGGAGTTGATTGTAGGAGAATTGTTTTGAATATAAAGGAGATTTGGATTTTTACGTTATGGAGTTATAGCAAATAATGGATAGACAAGTGGAAATGGAGTGTAAGGGAACTTAAACTTTGAGGTTATGGGGTTATAATAATTGTGAATAATAAAAAGAAAAATGGAAATGAAACAAGGAATACTTTGGAATTGGGTTAATAAATTTAAAATGATATTGCTCCTTAAGCATATTTGTTTTCAAAGAGGATTTATGGTTTTTCTAATGATGAGGGATAATTTTTATGACTAAAAGTTTTCTTTAAATATTCAAATACATTTTGAGATAAAGGTACTCTACATATAATATTTTGAAATTACAAAACGTCACCTACTATATGGTATCACCCTGCATGCATGATCATTTCTATTTGTGTGTTAGTTATTGTTGTAGAGCTATGAGATTCCTGAGAGAAAACTTTGCGAAACATAAACTAAAAACCATTAAGGATTCAATTCTATATATGAAAACTCTATGAATTTCTACTATACAAAATAAGTAAATACATACCTTGATCCATGATAGTATGAAATCCTCTTGCAAGAAAGAGAAACCTTGAATGAAAGACCTTGATCTTTAAGTTCTTTACTTGTCTAAGATCTTCAAACCACTTCTCTCTCTCTCTCTCTCTCTAGGCAATGGGAGCCTTCTTGTGGTGACAACTTGAGTTTTTGATGGAGAGTGTGGTTTGGGACCTTACACTATTTATACTAGTATTCTTCCCATCAAAGAATCCATTCATTCAATGAACTTCATTAAATAGATTAATGTATCTTATACATTCATGATACATAATGCATCTTCTATATTAATGAATTCATTAGATAGATTAATGTATCTTACATATTCATAATAGAAACAGAATGCATCTCTGAGATTCATTCATAATGAATCCATCACATTCAATGCATTAACATTAGTCTTCTATACATTGTATATATAGGTGCATTCATCAATAATTAGTCACTATCTAATTGATGTACATGTATCTCTCTTAATGAGATGAATCTAGTATAATCATGCATAAGCCACATTAAGCCATATTTAGGAAAAATTTTTACAATCTCCCACTTGGCTTTCATGATTATATTACATCACTAGATTATCATAATATGGCCAACGTTCTCCCACTATAAGATTGCACCATCACCATTAGATTCTGTTCAATGAAATTATTAGCACCAAATCATTGTAGTCAGTGATTTACACATTGATTAAGACTGTACAATGGTTATAGTGTTAATATTTTCCATCAACATGAATAAGTGAATCTTTAAGCACAGAGATGACATTAGCAACATAATGGTGATTAATGCTAATTCATCTATAACGGTCCCGTTGTTTTCTTCTAAATTGTGCACAAGTATGAAGAATGAAAACAACAAACATAATCATTACTAACAGAAGATGATTATAACATAACATTTATCACGAACATAATACACTCATTTCAAGTCTAAACATGATAAACTTTCTACTAAGCCCATGCGTGCAACATGTTCTTGAAAGAGCTTAGGTGTGAGACCTTTTGTTAAAGGATCTGCTAACATGAGTGTAGTACCAATATGAGAGATGGAAACAGTCTTATTCAGAACCCTTTCTTTAACAACTAGATACTTGATATCAATAAGCTTTGTTCCTCCTGAAGTTTGTTATTATTGGAGAACCGCACAGCAGCATCATCATCACAGTAAATCTGTAAGGGCTTCGAAATTGAATCGACAAGTTGTAATCTAGATATGAAATTCTTTAGCCATACTGCATGACATGTGGCTTCAATACATGCTATGAACTCTGCCTCCATAGTGGAAGAGGCTGTCAGAGACTGCTTATGACTCTTCCACGAAATGGGTCCATTAGCAAGCATAAAAATGTACCCAGAAGTGGACTTTCGAGTGTCTTTATATCCAGCACAATCAGCATCTGAATAACCAACCACTTCAAGGTTGTCTATTCTTTGATAAGTGAGCATGTCATCCTTAGTGCCTTATAAATACCACAACACTTTCTTAACTGCTTTCCAATGATCAAGTCCGAGATTGCTTTGGTATCGACCAAGCATACCAACTACAAATGCTATGCCAGGACGTGTTCAAACTTGAGCATACATAATGCTCCCAATTGCAGAGGCATAAGGAATTTCTTTCATTTGTTCCCTTTCTAAATTATTTTTGGGACACTGAAATTCACTAAATTTATCACCCTTAACTATAGGGGCAACACTACTTGAACAGTTCTGCATGTTGAACCTTTCAAGAACTTTTTCGATATAGGCTCTTTGGGACAATCCTAAAATACCACGAGACCTATCTCGATGAATTTCTATCCCAATGACAAAAGAGGCTTCACCAAGATCTTTCATTTCAATATTTCTCGTAAGGAATTTCTTTGTCTCATGTATCATTCCCAAATTATTGCTAGCAAGCAATATATCATCAACATACAAAACTATAATGCAGATATTGCTCCCACTGATTTTAAGGTAGACACATTGATCAACCACATTATCCTTAAAATCAAATTTAGTGAGAACTTCATGAAATTTAAGATACCATTGTCGAGATGCCTGGTTTAAACCATATATGGACTTCTTAAGCCTACAAACCATATTTTCCTTACTTTCATCCTGAAAACCTTCAGGTTGGTCCATGTAGACCACCTCATGCAAGTCACCATTCAAAAAAGTTGTTTTAACGTCCATTTGATGTAACTCTAAATCATAATAAGCTACTAAGGCCATAACTATTCTCAAGGAATCTTTATTAGAAACAGGAGAATAAGTTTCCTTATAGTCTACTCCTTCTTTTTGAGTGTATCCTTTAGCAACTAATCTGGCCTTGTATCTTTCGACATTGCCTTTAGGATCACGTTTGGTTTTAAAAACCCATTTGAATCCAACAGTTTTGGCTTCTTTAGGCAATTCTACAAGATCCCAGACATTGTTGTCTTTCATGGATTTTAACTCATCTTTCATGGCATTTAACCATTGAGTTGCATTTCCATTTTTCATAGCTTGGGCATAAGAAACAGGATCATTCTCCAAGCCTATATCACACTCATTTAGGTAAACCTCATAGTCATCTGATATGGCTGGTTTCTTTTCTCTTTGTGATCTACGTAAAGGTTGTTCTGCAACTGGGAAAACTTCTTTTCCAATGTGAGAAATCTCTTGTGTACCAATAGGTTCAAGTACTACATTTTCTTGGATAATTGTGGAAGGCATAAAAACACAATTTTCCTCTAAAGAAATATTTTTGAGATTCATACTCCCATTAATGTTTTCATCCTCTAAGAACACAGTATTTCTAGTTTCAACAATTCTTGTGCTATGAGTGGGACAATAAAATCTAAAACCCTTTGATCTCTCAAGATATCTAATGAAATAACAACTTATGGTTCTAGGGTCTAATTTCTTTATTTGTGGGTTGAAAATTTTTTCTTCAGGAAGACAACCCCATACATGTAAATAATTCAAATTAGGTTTCCTACCAACCCACAACTCATAAGGAGTTACAGGTACATCCTTACTAGGAACCCTATTAAGAACATGTACAACAGTTTTTAAAGCTTCACCCCACAAGCAATCTGGCAAAGAAGAGTTATTCATCATGCTTTTCATCATGTCCAAAAGAGTACGGTTTCGTTGCTCAGTTACACCATTTTGCTCAGGTGTACCAGGCATTGTGTAGTTATCAACAATACCATTCTCAGCCAAAAATAAAGCAAAAGCACTTGGATTTTGACCCGACTCAGTGAATCTACCATAATATTCACCACCTCTATCAGATCTTACACTTTTAATCCGTCTGTCAAGTTGATTTTCAACTTCAGCTTTATAGAGTTTGAACATATCCAATGCTTCTGATTTTTCACAAATAAGATACACATAAGTATACGTAGAAAAGTCATCAATAAAAGTAATAAAATATTTATGTCTAGAAATAGTTGGAACCGTAAAGGGACTACATATATCAGTATGAATTATGTCTAATAATTCAGTAGTCCTAGTAGCACTCTTTTTCTTTGTCTTTGTGTATTTTCCTTTAATGCAATTCACACAAGTACTAAAATCAGAAAAATCAAGTGAACTTAAAATTCTTTCTTTAATAAGACGTTCCATCCTTTCTCATGATATGTGGCTCAAGCGTTTATGCTGCAACATGGATGAATTTTCATTCACTCGCTTTCTCTTTTTATTTACCAAGTCATTTACATTAAAGGATAAAAGAGATTGTGCAAAAGTGGAATCTAAATTCAGTGAATAAAGATTACTATATAAAGTACCAGAACCAATCATATGAGAATTGTGGAATAAAGAGACTCTATTATTTCCAAACTTAAATTCATAACCACAGGAATCAAGTTGTGAAACAGAAATTAGGTTTCTAGTAAAAACAGGAACATAAACTGTGTTTACTAAATCTAAAATGAAACCAGAGTCTAAAATTATATGGAAGGTGGCAATAGCCTCAGCGTCCACTTTTATTCCATTCCCAACCGTAATGGTTCGTTCTCCTTTATTTAGTTTCCAACTTGTAAAGTATCCCTGCATGGAATTTGTTATGTGAATACTTGCACCAGTGTCAATCCACCAAGAATTTGGTGGAACATCTACCAAAAAGGATTCATAAGAAACAAAGCATTGAGTGTTACCTTTCTTGTCCAACCAACTTTTAAAACCTGGACAGTCCTTTCTTATGTGACCTTTCTTTCGACAGAAATGGCATCGAATCTTATTTTCTTCATTAGCCTTGTGAGTTTCATCATTTGCATTCTTTTTCTTCTTACTTTTGCCTTTCTTGAAAATCATTTTGGTTGGACCCAAGGTGGTAAGGTGAACCATATTAGGCTTTTCAGCTTTAACCCTCTTTTCTTCTTGAACACACATGGCAATTAACTCACTCATCTTTCACTTGTCTTTCTGCGTATCATAATTGATCTTAAAAGGACCAAATTGCGCAGAAAGAGAAGTCATAATGAAATGAACAAGAAAACCTTCAGAAATTTCCATGTCCATTCCCTTTAATTGAGAGGCCATGTCATTTATCTTTAAGATATGTTCACGAACACCACTTAAACCATTATATTTCATTGTCATCATTTTAATCATGAGAGTACTAGCAAGGGATTTGGAAGTTCCAATGAATTGTTCTTCAATAGATTTCATATAGCTCACTGCACTTTCAGAAATAGAGATTGCTCCTTGAATTGCAGGCGTAATTGAGCCTTTCATAATCATTAGACTTAAGCGATTAGAGCGTTCTCATTTATCATATAAAGTCATGTGTTCCTTAGAACTTGTATGCATAGTCTAAATCCATAATTCCCAAAACAATTCCAATTTGTTCCTTCCATTTCTTAAAATTAGTTCCACTCAAAGCTTCAATACCAGATAAGTAACTATTAATGGCAGTAGGATTCAATACTACAAACACATAATATCCATTACATAATATAATCAAGAAAACTACTTTTCACATCTCATAAAAATAACACCACAAGTTAAACATATCTAACTATAAAACATAATTAGTTAGATACGAAATCAAGTTATCCTTCCGTTGGGCCGAATAACAATATATTTTAACAATTCATAAAAGTAAATGAAATGACTAATAAAAATAAACAACATAAAATAAAATAAAATAAAATAATCATTAAGACTGTAACGAGTTTATCACTGTTGGGCAGAAAAACTCAAATGTCTCTTATTTTATTTTATTAACTAAAGCATGTGAGAAGTTTGTCACCGTTGGGCAGAAAAACTTATTGCTATATTTATTATACTGATCATCTTGGTTGGTCAAACATACATAGTGTTGAACCTCCATTGGGTTGATCAACAATGTTTCAACTCATAAGGTGTGTAACAAAACATTATCTTAATTACCACTTGTTCAATAATTTTCAATTTTGATTTTAATATCAATAGAATAAAAGATTGGCCAAAAATAAAAATAAAAATGAACAAGTGTAAATCAAGGTTTTGCACTTGTTACACCAAACATCATCATAAAATGAAATTCATACTTATACGTTTCATGCATCAGAATTGAGAACCATGGCTCTGATACCAATTGATAGAAAACTTTGCGGAACATAAACTAAAAACCATTAAGGATTCAATTCTATACATGAAAACTCTATGAATTTTTACTATACAAAATAAGTAAATACATACCTTGATCCATGATAGTATGAAATCCTCTTGCAAGAAAGAGAAACCTTGATCTTTAAGTTCTTTGCTTGTCTAAGATCTTCAAACCACTTCTCTCTCTCTCGGCGATGGGAGCCTTCTTGTGGTGACAACTTGAGTTTTTGATGGAAAGTGTGGTTTGGGACCTTACACTATTTATACTAGTATTCTTCCCATCAAAGAATTCATTCATTCAATAAACTTCATTAAATAGATTAATGTATCTTATACATTCATGATACATAATGCATCTTCTATATTAATGAATTCATTAGATAGATTAATGTATCTTACATATTCATAATAGAAACATAATGCATCTCTAAGATTCATTCATAATGAATCCATCACATTCAATGCATTAACATTAGTCTTCTATACATTGTATATATAGGTGCATTCATCAATAATTAGTCATTATCTAATTGATGTACATGTATCTTACTTAATGAGATGCATAAGCCACATTAAGCCATATTTGGAAAAAAATTCTTACAATTCCTACTAGGCAATTATGCTCATCCCTTGTTTCATTTTTTTTTTTTTTTTTACAGGAAGAGAACCTAGATTTATTGATTCGAGAGTTAAGAAGTCCATGTGTCTTTCATGTGTAATTTTATCATAGATGTGAAGGAAATGAATTGTTGTACATTGATATTTGCAATTATTTATTTGTAGCTTTGCAGTGGAAGCTTGGCATGTATTATTGTTATTGTTGTATTCATTAAGCGAAAGAACATGTGTGATTATGATTCTATTACTCAGGGGTAATAGATATTTGTAATAAAAAAAATGGACCTAAATTAAAGACTTTTGGTAATGTTTCTAAGTAATTAAAATTTGGGGCATGACAATTACACTCTTGAAATTTGCATAAATATGAATTTTTCTTTACCCAGCAACCTTGTTGCTGACCGTTGAATGTCGGGCAAATTGCATCTCCAAGTATAAAGATTTCCAACGCCTCCAACAAAGTCGGCAACCTTTGTTGCCGACCTCTAAATGTTATAGAAATCACATCTCACCCTTTCAAATTTCTAATTGTATAATAGATGACATCTTTTACTTTTAAATCATTATTTAATTAATAATTTTTAATAATATCATAAATATATTTCAATTATAATTTTATTACTGCATAAAAAAATAATTAGAAATTTTATTTTTTTCATTAATTCTATTAAATAAAAATAATGATAATAGAATATTTATAATTTTTAGAATCACAGGAGACAATTCATATTTTAAGTAAATGTATTTATAATGTACCCCCCCTCCCCAACACACACACAAATACAATATAAATAAATAAATAAAAGGGTTTCCATCAAAGGCGTAAACCACAATTAATTATCGTTTCTTCTCAAATCACCATACAAGCTATGTACCTGTCGAATGGTAGGAATTGTATACTAATCAGAAAAATAAAATAAAATAATTGTGGACAAACACAAGGCCATGTGGTGTTTCAGACCCATATGATTTTTTTATGAAAAAATACAATTGAGTAATGTTTTTACAAAAGAATTACAAATTCATGAAAAGGTTTACGATTTTAACCATTAATGCTCATAAAATTTACCACTGATCTAACATTATTTTTAAAAACTTACACTAAATTGTAATTATTCCTAATTTTTTGCTAAGGCCACAATACAAAAAAATTTCATTCTTTTTGTGATGTAAAATATGTGACCAAAGGATAAAATTATAATTATGACAAATGATTTTGGAATTGTTTTAAATTTAGTAGTTCGATTATAAACCTAAGCCTCATCAAAAGTCCATGACCCATGGGCTGACCCAGGTATAGACCGGCCTATCAGCCCATTGCCTAGCGCATGACCCAGTCCAATGGGCTTTTCAAGGCTTGATTTGTGGGCTCGACTTATAAGTCCATGTCAATGCCCCATTTGAGTTTCGTCATCGTTAAGAATTTTGTTACTCTTCTTGATATTATTATATTCTTCTATTAATTTCTAATGTATACATTTTTTGTTTGGGTTATGATTGCAAATGATTGATAAGTTTGTATTACCAACCTAGTTAAAATATATTTATCTTGTAGTGATGCAATCCATCTCGTTCTTATTTTCAATTTTGTAACACTATGAATGTAATTTTGTACTTCAATTAAATAAATTATAGCGATTCCAATTTTGACCCGATCTTTGTTGTACTCCAGACTTCGGTTTCATGGGTTAGTTTTTTGGTTCATCCCCTATTCTCTTTGTTTTCCCTTAAATTTGGCTTTGGGGTTGTTATGGTCGTGTTTGGAACAGGTTGGTTGCTCAGTTTTCAAACCTTTGTTGCCCAGATTTGTGGTCTTCTGCTCGAGCGGCACTTCTTGCACTCGAGTGGGCTTTGCAAACTCTCAGTACTTTTGTAAGTCTGAAAAATTGTTGAAAGAGTGTAATCTACGCTCGAGCGGCATTTCCTACGCTCGAGCAGGTGGGCGCTCGAGCGGCCCTTATTGCGCTCGAGCGCTAGCTTGTTGTCTGCAAAACTACTAGATAAGTGTTTTCTACGCTCAAGCGTCACTTCTTGCACTCGAGCAGTGAGCATCTCTTTCATTGTTTCTTGGCGCTCGAGCGGCATTTCTTCACTCAAGCGGAACAACTTATTATGTCTGATGCTCAAGCGTCAAGTCTTTCGCTCAAGCGGCCTGTGTGTATATCAGATCGCAAAAATGACTTTTTCTATCACTTTTTTTAGATCTATTTCCTTTCAAAACCCTAAAGTTGAGACTCTCTCTCTAAACTTACTTTCTCTCTAGATTTTCATCTAGTTCAGTGAGTTCTCAACCTATTCGCCTTTGTTAAAAAGACTGAGCACCTCAAGATCTCCATTTTGATCCGAATAGACTTTGGTTTATTCTTATTTGGCTCGTCTTCTCTCTTTGAGGTAGGGATTTTCTACACTTTATGAGTTTTAACTTGATTATTTTGTGATGTGTGTGAGACAAGGGGTTCTATGGTGGTTTAGACAAATTTAGGGTTTGGGGCTTAAACTTAAAAGAGGAGTTACTATGTAAATGGGATATAAATGGTTATGGGGTTGGAAAAGGAGGTTATATGACAACAAAATAGTTGATTTTTGGCATTTGAGTTGATATTTAAGAAAATGAGGGTTTTAGCCCTAAAATGTTTTAAATGATCATGTTGTATGAATGCTGAAATTAAATTAAAAAAAAAAATGAAATTGGATGGATGTTGATATAAATGGTGGAGTTAGATATATATCACCTCACATCTTTGAAAACTTGAATACAGTATTTGTCCAAGGATTGAATATATGTTTAGAAATATCTGTATTGGGCTATTAGTGGAAGATAACTATGATTGTTGTAGAAATTGCATGAGGATTAGGCGAATTGAAACTAATCTCGTGTTGAATATGACTATGTTTTAAGTACATTATATATGTATGTTGTTTGGGAGAAGAAAGGAGATGTACTCCATGTTTGGGAGAAGATAGGGGATGGACTCTATTAAATTAAGTTGGCTGGAGTGTCTCCCGAAAATCGCGCATATACATGGGTGTCGATCCCGCGGACAAAATTTTCGTAAAATGACAAATTGAAGTGTCTATGTGTAATGGTTGTGTGATGAGAAAACCACTGAGTTGTAGTCTTAGTTGGGTTGTCTTAAATAATGATGAATGCGACTTATGAATTGGGGAAATGTGAAATGATATGAAAGGCATTGATATGTAATGATATGAAAGGTATTGATTTGAAATAAATTGTGACATAGTACTTGTCATGGCATGGTTTTGAAAAGAGGGTTACAAATGATTCTATTCATTGAACATTGGAACATTTGCATCATACTTACAACCTTGTTAAAGTTTATATATTGTGTTCGATTGTTTCTACTAGGCTGTGGCACACACTATTGGAAAAAAAAAAATTTAGGTGTTGGTGATATGCCTCCGCCAAGGCAGTAACCCGAAGGGGCTTGGAGCAAGAGCTTCACTTTTCTTGTATTTTGTTTTTGTATAGCCAAGGGCTTAATTGTATTGAGTTAGACTCTCTTTTGTTGTATCCAAGCAGAGACTTGGAAAGATGTAAGCCTCTAGGGCATCTGAATATGTGTTTAACTTTATGTTTTATTTCTATCTTGTAACACATACTATAGATTCAGGATGAACTATTTATGAATATGTATCGCATGTGTCACCCTTTGTAAGTGGAATGCTGATGAATGGAAGATTATTACCTTATTTATATCATGTGTTATTAGCATTTGGGTCGGGCCATTGTAATTATTTTGGGGACGTTACAACTTGGTATCAGAGCGTACCGAGTTTGAATACTTTAGGTACGTGGGAAGTGATTAGTACCATAATGGGTTTATCTCGCTTGGCAGAGATGTTTGTATGTTTGCAATGCTATGTGATAACATGCTTATGTGATTATGTGGGTATGGAATTTAAATTTCTGGGATGTTGATCGAGTCTACGGGTTTCTGGGAGTCCTGTTAGAAAGGCACTTGATCACTATTGTTTCTGATTGGAATTATGGCAATGCCACAGAACTCTCATTATTTGGAAATGAAATTCGTATGTGTTTATGTGAATACGTGCTTACATGGAGTGAATTACTGTTGTCCACCGTATTAGGACGCAAGTGAGTTCGCTACGCCACATTTGTTAATGTGCTAATCTCTTTTGCTACTTTTATTAGGATGTTAGGATGTGGTTGTGGTGGTAGACGTGGTTGGCCTAAAAGGCATGAAATGCCTATACCGGATGAAATTTTGGCACAGGAAGAAGGGGTCAGTTAGGCAGACGTGGCCGAGCCAGTAGGTCAACAGGCCATAGGTGCCTTAGCCCACGAAATGGCTTGTGCATTGAGGGAATCCATGGACATTCTCAGGGCTGAGAATCAAGTCCAGGCCTAGGCAGTCGAAGCAGGGTCATCTTTTCTGAAGCGAGAGTTCTTTCGGTCAAATTTGGATGAGCTTTTGGGTGATCCCAAAGAGCCGATGAGTGGCTAGAGCAGATAGTGAAAATGTTCAAGATGCTTGCCATCGAGAACGACCAGTTGAGAGTGACCTTGGCATCCTTCCAGCTGAAGGGAGATGCAGGTTAGTGATGGAAGTTTGTGCGTGGGTGCAATATGATGACTTAGGAGGCCTTTGTCAACGCCTTCCAGGACAAGTATTTTCCTTCTACTGTTAGAGAGAAGTTGAGGGACCAGTTCTCTCGTCTTAAATAGTTGAACACACCGGTGGCCGAGTTTGAGGCTGCTTTCACTAGCCTTTCTAGGTTTGCACCAGAGATGGTGACGACTTAGGAGCGCCGTTGTTTGGAGTTTGAGAAGTGGTTGAGAACAGAGCTCTTGTTCAGAGTTTTCGGGTTGATGTTTAGGGATTATGAACGACTCGTAGAGTCGGTGGCTCATCTCAAGACCATGCTACAAACGGAGGAGGAGATGATGAGGGGCTTCAAAATGAGTCAGGATAGTTAGGGGGATAGTAAGAAACAGATGGGTCCTAATCCCCAGCAGTCCCAAGGAGCTTAGTAGAGGTCCACTTTTCCAGTACTGAGTTCAGGTTCTGGGAGAGGTGGTCAAGGAAAGTTCACTTGTTACAAGTGTGGCCAGTTGGGCCACAAGTCTTCAACTTGCCCACAAAGGGGAGGAGGGCAGCTAACAGCATCGTCTTCGGCTCATTCTCAGAGCCAGAGTCAGGGAAGAGGCCAGCCACTCACTTGTTATCAGTGTGAGCAGGCGAGGCACATGTCAGCACAGGCCTCGAGGAAGACCTAGTGTGTCTGGTTCGAGACAGACGCAGAGTCACCAGTTAGCACAATCAGCACAGGCCTCGAGGGCCACTCAGGGAGCCTCTTTGGCTCAATCTGTGCAACAGGCTTATGCTCCGAGGGGTGAGTAGGTAGACCAAAGACCTTCAGGGTGTGTGTATGCTGTTACAATGCTAGATCTTGTACCTGCTCCATCTGTAGTGAGAGGTACCTTTTTGTTTTGCAATTCAGATGCTAATGTGTTGATTGATACGAGTACATCCCATTCTTTTATGTCATCTACATTTGCATCAGTTTTGGGATTAGAGTTGGCTCGGTTAGCATCTCCTATTTGTGTAAAGTCACCTATTGGTGGCGAGGTTATTTTGAAACATGAATGTCGGGGCTGTGACATAGAGGTTGTCGGTTGCCATCTTCCCTTTGCATTTGTACTGCTTGATATGTCTAGTTTTGACGTTATATTGGGTATGGATTGGTTGTCATCCTACCGGGCTATTATAGATTGCTACCATCAGAGGGTTACTGTATGTACCTTGAACGGTGAATGCTTTTATTTCTTGGGGGACCGAGTGGATAGGGTCCTATCCCCAGTGTATGATCCGCGTGGGCAGAGTGAACTCAATTGCTTTCTTGCCAACTTCTTGAGTAGTGAATGTGATGAAATCCTAGTCAAGTTGCTGAGGGTAGTTTGTGAATACCCTGATGTTTTTTCGGAAGACCTTACTAGTTTACCACCTCACCGAGAGATCGAGTTCTCTATTGACTTAGTGCCTGGCACGAGACCAATTTCTATGGCACCATATCAGTTTGCACCAGCTAAGTTGAGTGAGTTAAAGATTCAACTCTAGGAGTTGTTAGACAAGGGCTTTATTCGCCCTATCATTTCACCTTAGGGAGCACCAACCCTTTTTGCTAGAAAGAAAGATGGTGCGTTGCAGCTTTATATAGACTACCAGAAGTTGAACCGGGTAACTGTTAAGAACAAGTACCCAATGCCTCGTATAGATGATCTGTTTGATCAATTGAAGGGGTCTTCTTGTTTCTCTAAGATAGACTTGAGGTCCGGTTATCACCAATTGAGAGTGAAGGAGAAGGATATCCCGAAGACGGCATTCCGTACGCGGTATGGCCGTTATGAATTCCTAGTGATGCCCTTTGGATTGACCAATGCACCAGCTGTGTTTATGGATTTGATGAACCGAATCTTCCGTGAGTTCCTAGATCACTTTGTGGTCGTCTTTGTGGATGACATCCTGATTTACTCGCCCTTTGAGAAGGAGCACGAGGGACACTTGCGAGTAGTGCTTGAATTCCTTAGAACCCATAAGTTGTATGCTAAGTTTGGAAAATGTGAATTTTGACTGAGAGAGGTTAAATTCTTAGGCCATGTGGTATTCGGGGAAGATTGGGCATGTGACTGTAGACTCATCCAAGGTTTAGGCCATGTGACTGTAGACTCATCCAAGGTTTAGGCAGTACAAGATTGGGCACAACCTAAGAATGCTTTTGAGATTCGTATTTTCTTGGGGTTGGCCGGGTATTGCCGTCAGTTTGTGAATGATTTCTTTAGGTTAGCCTCACCATTAACTAGACTGACGAGGAAGGGAGTTAAGTTTGTATGGGATGAGACTTGTGAGAAGTCTTTTCAGGAGCTTAAGGTTAGACTTACCACTGCCCCAGTACTGATTATTTCGAAGAGGGGTTTGGGCTATTCAGTGTATTATAATGCCTCGCAGGAAGGTTTGGGTTGTGTTTTAATGCAAGAGAGGAAGGTAGTAGCCTATGGCTCGTGACAATTGAAAAAACATGAGGGGAACTACCCTACTCATGATCTAGAGTTAGTGAGGGTGATCTTTGCCTTGAAGATTTGGAGGAATTACCAGTATGGAGAGAAGTTTGAGATGTTTCCTGATCATAAGAGTCTAAAATATCTGTTTACACAGAAAGACTTGAATCTAAGATAGAGGAGGTGGATGGAATTTATAGAGGATTATGACTCTGAGTTGCATTATCATCCCGGGAAGCCAATGTAGTGGCCGATGCTTTGAGTAGGAAGTCTACTAGCAGTGTAGCATGTATTGCCATCTGGGAGTGGGAAATGTTGGGTGCCACTGGGGAGTTTGACTTGCATCGTGGTGAGTCTGTTGAGTCTGCAGCCTTATTTTCGGTAGTTACTCAACCCACACTTGTGAACCGAGTGATAGAAGCATGGAGGGGTGACCTTGAGATAAAGATCCACATTTTATAGCTCAATTGGGGCAGAGCTTGCAGAGTGCCTTGGGCACTAGATTGACTTTTAGCACCGCGTATCATCCTCAAACTGGCTGGTAGTCTGAGCGTACCATTCAAATCCTTGAGGATATGCTTCAAGGTTGTGTTCTTGACTTTGAGGGGTCATGGGAGAGTCACTTGCCCTTAGTAGAATTTGCCTATAATAACAGTTTCCAATCGAGTATTGGCACGGGACCATTTGAGGCCTTGCATGGCTGACCATGTAGATCTCCGGTGTGTTAGGATAAGGTAGGAGATGCACCTTTGTTGGGGCCAGAGTTGGTTCAAGAAACAACGAAGAAGGTAACACTTATTCATACGAGGCTGGTTACGGCCCAGAGTCCCCAGAAAAGTTATGCCAACCGCAGAAGGAGATCATTGTCCTTTAAAGTGGGAGACCATGTGTTCTTGAAAATATCACCTAGGTAGGGTTTGATGAGGTTTGTGAAGAGTGAGAAATTGTCCCCTCGATTTATTGGGCCTTTTGAGATCCTTGATCGGATCGGTGAGGTAGCTTATCGTTTGGCCTTGCCACCAAGCTTTTTGGGGTTTATGACGTGTTTCACATTAGTATGCTTTGAAAGTATGAGCCAGATCCATCATACGTGCTGAATTGGACCGACTTAGAGATAGACGAGGATGCCTCGTATGAGGAGAGACCAGTGAGGATATTGGACAGGTGAGACCAAGTCTTGCGAGGCGAGACAATTCCCTTGGTTAAGGTTTTGTGGAAACATCACGGGGTTAAGGAAGCAACCTGGGAATGTGAATTAGGAGTCTGTGAGAAATATCCGGATCTATTTGTTGATGCTTGAGCATGTAATGAGATTTTATTATGTTAATGTGAATGAAACTGTGAAAACATTGTATATGTTGTTTAAGTTTCGGGAATACAAATTTATTATAAACATTGAATATGTTTTGGAAATATGAAATGTATTTTTAGTATTGGGAAATTGTTCATCTTGTGATGGGAATTGAATGACTGGTGGATGGGTGATGATGTTGAAACTGATTTGGAATTATTGGGAAAATTTGTTAAAACTTGGTTTTTGGAAATCAATTTGAAATTTTAGGGAAAAAATTCCTTAAAGGGGGAGGTTATAGCGATTCCAGTTTTGACCCGATCTTTGTTGTACTCTGAACACGGGTTTCATGGGTTAGTGTTGTGGTTCATCCTCTGTTCCTTTTGTTTTTCCTTAAATTTGGCCTTGGGGTTATTGTGGTTGTGTTTGGAGCAGGTTGGTTGCTTAGTTTTCAAACCGTTGTTGCCAAGATTTGTGGTCTTCTACTCAAGCGGCACTTCTTCTGCTCAAGCCGGCTTTGCAAACTCCCAGTACTTTTGCAGGTCTGCAAAATTGCTGGAAGAGTATAATCTACGCACGAGCGGCATTTCTTACGCTCGAGCGGCCCTTATTGCGCTTGAGCATTAGCTTGTTATCTGAAAAACTATTGGATGAGTGTTTCTACGCTCGAGCGGAACAACTTATTGTGTCTGACGCTCGAGCAGACTGTGCATATATCAGATCGTGAAAATTACATTTTACATCACTTTTTTAGATCTATTTCCTTTCAAAATCCTAAAGCTGAGGCTCTCTCTCTCTCTCTAAACTTACATTCTCTCTAGATTTTTATCTAGTTCTATCAAGTTCTCAACCCATTCGCCTTTGTTAAAAAGAGTGAGCACCTTAAGATCTCCATTTTGATCCGAATAGACTTTGGTGTCAGCATCTTTGAACTTTCATCCTTGTTTGGCTCACCTTCTCTCTTTGAGGTAGGGATTTTCATCACTCTCTATGAATTTTAACTTGATTATATTGTGATATGTGTGAGACATGGAGTTCTATGGTGGTTTAGACAAATTTAGGGTTTGGAGCTTAAACTCAAAAGAGGAGTTACTATGTGAACGGGATACAAATGGTTGTGGGATTGGAAAATGAGGTTATATGACAACAAAATAGTTTATTCTTGGCATTTGAGTTGATATTTAAGAAAGTGGAGCTTTAGCCCTAAAATGTTTCAAATTATCATGTTGTATGAATGATGAAATTGACTTTGAAAAAAAATGAAATTGGATGGATGTTTATATAAATGGCGGAGTTAGATATTTATCACCTCACATCTTTGAAAACTTGAATACAGTATCTATCCAAGGATTGAATATTTGTTTAGAAATATCTGGATTGGGCTATTGGTGGAGGATAGCTATGATTGTTGTAGAAATTGCATGAGAATTAGGCAAATTAAAACTAATCTGTGTTGATTGTCCTTGAATATGACTATGTTTTAAATAATTTGTATATGTATGTTGTTTGGGAGAAGAGGGGAGATGTACTCCATGTTTGGGAGGAGATAGGGGATGGACTCCATTAAATTAAGTTGGTCGGAGTGTCTAGGGTGAAAGTCCCGAAAACCGCGCATATACATGAGCGCCGATCCCTCAGACGAAATTTTCGTAAAATGGCAAATTGAAGTGTCTATGTGTAATGGCTGTGTGATGAGAAAACCACTGAGTTGTAGTCTCAGTTGGGCTGTCTTAAATAACGATGAATGTGACTTATGAATTGAGGAAATGTGAAATGATATGAAAAACATTGATATGTAATGATATGAAAGGTATTGATATGAAATAAATTGTGACATAGTACTTGTCATGGCATGGTTTTGAAAAGAGGGTTACAAATGATTCAATTCATTGAACATTGGAACATTTGCATCATACTTATAACCTTGTTAAAGTTTATAGATTGTGTCAAATTGTTTCTATTGGGTCTTGGTTCACCCTATTAGGAAAAACCATTTCAGGTGTTGGTGAGATAACTCCGCCAAGGCAGTAACCCGAAAGGGCTAGGAGCAAGAGCTTCACTTTTGTTGTATTCTATTTTTGTATTAATTGTATTGAGTTAGGCTCTCTTTTGTTCTATTCAAGCAGAGACTTGGAAAGATGTAAGCCTCTAGGGCATCTGAATATATGTTTAACTTTCTGTTCTATTTCTATCTTGTAACACATGCTATAGATTCAAGATGAACTGTTTATGAATATGTATCGCATGTGTCACCCTTTGTAAGTGGAACTTTGATGAATGGTAGATTATTACCTTATTTATATCATGTGTTATTAGCATTTGGGTCGGGCCATTGTAATTATTTTGGGGACGTTACATAAATAAAGTTCAATTTTAATTTTTTGATTATCAAATATGTAAATATAATTGTTAGGGTTCCTTCAAAAATAATATATTATAAATTTTGAAGTTTTTTTAATTACTTTTCGATTTAATAAAAAAGCTCATATTAAGTCCAAATGGGCCAAGCCTGACCCAAACCCATATTTGTAAGCAATGAGTAGAGTTGGGCTTTACAAATGTTGAATAGTCAAAGCTTATGGGCTAGGTTTGGACTGGGCCTACGCCTAAAATTTTCAAATTGTACTAGCCCAGCCTGGCCCATTGCCAAGGCTTCTGTAAACAGCTCAAAGAGCAAGTCACACTCATCTAATGTAACCTGACCAGTTTTTGGGCTATTTCAGTCATTTGGATCTCCAAATTCAATTTTTCCATTTATGAAAATTTTAAAATTTGTCATAATTTTGTTTAGCAACATCAAATTTTAGAGTTATTGATTTGGCATGACTTGAAAGTTGTTATATTATTCATCACAACTGTAGGTGTTGAAATATGACCTCACAACCAGATTAGTGCAAGAATAGAAAAATCCAACACCTGCACACAAAAAGACAACAAGACCGGCGGCTCGTCCACCTGGGGACACTACGACGATCAAGTTAATAATCTATCTCTCAAAGATATCAGCTAATCAAAGCATATCTTAGATCCACGGGGTGCCTTCTTTATATAATAGTTAATTCTTAACTCTATCCCTTTTAGGGATTACACTTATCTTGAACTCCAAAATTCAAATTAAGATCAACTCTCAAGAATCGTCACTTATTCAAATAGAGAGTTTGTCATGATCTAAGACTCTTGTCCTCATCTGATTATCTCGGATACAGGTACAGTCCAACCATACCTCGGCAAACAAGAACCATCCATGTGGCACCTTAGCCAACCACCTAGGCCACATGGACAACTTAAATTATGTCCCCACAATAACTAATGTTTTAAATAGTAGCGTCAGCAAACGAATTGGTATCGACCATGATGCAATAATATCGAGAATATCGAGTAATATATATTGAAAATCAAGTGTCACCATTGTAATTTTTTAAAAATCATCAGAAACAAAGAAAAAAAAAATAAATATATAAAATTATAAACTTTGCAACAGCCGAAGGGACCATATGCATCAGTGGTGAATTGGTTCATTAACTGAAACATATAAGAAACCAGTTGATGCATGTGTACCAAAATAAATCGATATTGATATCAAATGAGTATGATTTTTATTCCAACTGTGTACCAAGATAGATCAATATCCCAAGAGGTAATTGTAAACAATTTCATAAAAGATATCCAAGAAAAAAAAAAACAAAAGAGTTCAGCAAGGAAGAAAATAAACACCAACAATAGAGGAAGCCTTGGTGAAAGCTTCTTCATTTTCGCTAGTAATCTTGACTAAGTTGGAGAGGTCTTGATGAGGCGAATAAAAGATGGTCATTTTCTTCAATGATTTGGAATGTTTGAGCTAGTAGTTAATTAACTCCACCTCATTCTCATCACTTGAGAACTCTATCTCTGCCACTTCCAGTCCATGAGCTGATTCTGCATCAAAACCATGTACTTGTTTAGGTAAAAAACTTCCACCCTGATTGTAGTATCGATCCTTGGACAAAGAAAAATGTGATTAATGTCAAAATGATTGAAAAGATAGATAAAGATTCAACATAAAATCTGCACATGACCTATGCTCCTCAGAAATGGTGTTCTATGTCTCTATCATCCTTTTTCAAGTTTTCATTTGATAATTTCAATCTTAAAATTTTGAATTTGAGCCAAAATTAATCTAATTTAATCCAATTTCGAATGGGCCATTATAATTATTGATGAAATGATAATTAAAGAAGATGAAGAACTTACAACATTCTAGAGATGAAATTGGTAACACTGAAAAACTCAAAGAACCACATAGTGACACAGAACGAATCCTTTACGACAATAGATATATTTCATTAATGATTTAGAGTCATTTGAAATTAAACCAATTTGACTCAAATTAAAAAATTTACAAATAAAATTAGCAAAATTAAATTTTTGATGACCTAAATTACACAAAATACAATATTATAACCACCATAGTTATATTTTATACAAGATGCGGGTATATAACTTGTGATAGAATGCCATTTAGAATCTCATATTATTGTTCAAAGACAAATGTTATTGAAAATAAAATGAAGTGAATTACTACAATGACCAACCGCCATAATGGAAACGTAATCACCAACCCACTAACCCAACAACCAATGTTGCATTTGCTAGTCCATTTTGAATTTTTTTTTTTTTTTCATATATTTTTTCGAGATCTATTCATTTGTAAACTATTTCACGTGCTTACTTTCTCAACAATATATATATATATATATATATTGGCTCTCAATTTATACTTTTTTTTTTACATAAATCATCAAACACTAAGGCAAAATATCATGGTATTCAGTACACGTAGTGAGAAAAATTATAGTTTTATTGTACTGGACAATAGTTTGAATGATACCAAATACATAGTGGCCTTACCGTGGGTTTTTTTTTCCTTCAAAAATAATTCTATATGTTGCTTTGTCATTAGTCTATTTATTTTATTTTTTTTCGAATTTTATATTCAATATAGGCATTGTTTTAAAGATCTCGAAAAGACGAATCTAAAATTACAAATTTTATTAAAAATGAATTTATGTAGTTAAATAATAGCATTTTATAGTATTTTAATACAAAATATATATAACAAAGTAAATATGTTAAGGGAGCTGTTAAGATGTGCACATCATATACACATTTATTTTAAACCATTAGATATTTACAAATTAATCTTAACCATTAAATAATTTGATTAGAAATCTTGAGTACCTCTTCAGCCGGTTACAATTTTTACAAATTTCTTTACCGATTGTTTTCTTTCCAATTGTGCTCTTCACGACCCAAAACCCTTTTGTTTTTCAAACACTACTCCGATGCTCTTCTTCGCCTTTGAAGACCATCCCTCGAAGACTATCTCCCACGAACACGACTTGCCCTCGACATCGCCTCAAGGTATGTCTCTCTCTCTCTCTCTCTCTCTGTAACTTTTTTCTCTTCTTTCTCCATCTTCATTCTATGGAACCCTAGACCGCAATCCCCTTCTTTGAAACTGCCCCTTTCACCTTTGTGAAATCAGTTGGTTGGTTTATAAAATTAGGAAAATTTGATTTGAAAAGGTTTAGGTTTTTTATATTTGTTTGCTTTGGTAGTTGTTTTGATTCCCTTATTCGAAATCCCCTTTTCTTAACCTTATTTTCTTTATTGATTCTTGTTTCCTGTTCTTCAAAACTGCCCCTTTCATGTTTGTCAACTCACTTGGAGTGGTTGGATTCTAAATTTAGGAAAATATGATATGAATAGTTTTTTTTTTTCATGTTTGTTTGATTTGGTAGTTGTTTTGACTCCATATATATATAGATATATCTTGAAATTTTGCTTGAGTTTGTGAAATCTGATGTGTGGGTAATTGAATTTTGTACTCATATAACTGATACGAGACTGCAATTATTTATTTATTGAAATCTGTTTATGTTTCTAATTCTTCGTTTCTTCTTATGTTATACTTCTAGTAGTGATGTTTTTGGGTTATGGTTGAATGAAATATTCCTCTTCTGGATTAATAGTTGCATATTTTACCTCTACATTTGAGGATTTTTATTGATTGATATACAATTCTTCTCATGATTGGATGTTGTCGGTGTATTATCTATGTACATATTATTTTAATATTAATTTTATATTTGTTTGGAATTCCATCAAATTGAGTAGGTTCTTATTAACATTCAACCCAATGTAATACATAATGAATGGGGAAACCAATGATTTTCTGTATAAGTTTGGGGGGGGGGGGACATTCTTTATTATACCAACAGATGCCCAGCATAACCAATGTATAATATTTAAAAAATCCAATGGCTTTATGTTGTCCAAGAGGAAGAGGAAGAGTAAGAGTAAGAGATAAAGGATTTATGGAACAACGATACACATCAAATCACATTACTAGAGAAGACAAAATTGAATAGATTACAAAAAAAAAAAAAAACATTGAACCAATTGATGGATTTCTTTAAGTGTTCAAACTGAGAAGCTTGAGGGAAAAGAGAATTTATTGAGGGCCTGAATAGCTTGATCTCAATCAAAACTTCAAAATAATCTCTAACATAGGAGCTTGAAGTCGTATCTTTGTAAGCCTTGATGCGTAGAGCATACTTGATATGAGAGAACGTGGAAGGATCAACACGTAGTTGAAATGCTTGATGATTCTTCAAGAAAGTATTGAGAGTTTTTGGAGATAATTAAATTAGCATTTAATTAATTTAAATATCTAGAAAAAAAATTTGTCAAATTCTAGAACTACACTATTTCTAAATATTCCCCCTAGTGATATATTTACCTGTCTATCTAGCTTACACTTTATTTTGATTGGCTGCTTATCTAGCATACAGTTGAAGTCATGTCTAGGATGACTCTTGTCCATTCTTCATTTACAAAAGTGTTCCAATTATTTGTATACACTACTTTTATTGAGGGCTTACTAGACTTCTGAAATTATATTTTTTGCAACAATCTTTTGATATTGAAATTTAAAGTACTGATGTTTGTATAGCATATGCTTTTTAATAACGGATGCATAAGAAGGCAATTTAAATGTTTTGCCTGAAAAATTAGTTTTCCTTAGAAGCTGATGGATCCTTGACCAGGATCTGTCTCAGAACCTATTTTGCATAATATTAGAATTTAACAATTCTATTAGCTGTCATTATTGTCATCATCAATTATCTTGATAATAAAATTTTAGAATTTTATTAGAGTATGATTTTTATGATGCTCAAATGAAAACATCAGATTTTCAAAAAGGCTTTGTCAAGATCAGAAAACCCAATAACAAGAATCAAATAGTTGACCTAGTTAAAAGCAACTCATCTTCCTCTTTGACAGAGAAAAGTACTAGGAATTAAACTAAGTTATGATTTTTAAGTAAACAACAATTCTACATAATCAGGAAAAATACTTGGAACATTGTCCACAATTTTAAATGGGTGGATTAAATTGATATAGGGTGTGGTCCACATCACATGAAGTTAAATTTATATCATACATTCAAATTGTAGGCACTTTTCTACATACATATCATTTATGTTAAGCAAGAATTATAACCAAAGCCATAGTTGCTGCCATTTATAGTTACTTACTATATGATGTATAACTTCATGTGACTATGATATATGGACTGATATTGGCTCGAAATAATTTGGAAAATACACTCTCACTATTTTATTTTATTTCAAATTTGTTTGGAAAATAATACACTGGTACAAACTTCAAAGATAGAAATACAAATTTTGACATAAACAGCTATTAAAATACAACTTTTTCGCAGATATACTTATACAATCTAAACTACAACTTGTACTATTAAAAAAGACAAAAAAGAAAGAAAGAAAGAAAGAAATGTCTATTGCTTTTATGATGCTAAAAATATCATATTTCCTTAATATTATGTTTAGATTATGGATTTAGCTAAGGATTTGGAAGGGAAAGGGAATAAGTGCTTGAAATGCAATTTTAGCATTTATGGTTTAGACCAGACCCATTGTGTATTCTGGACTCGGGGTTCGTAGCTTCGTGCGGTTGTTCATGTCTTTTTCCCCTTATTCTTCTTTAAAGTTGGTTGTTAGATTGTATTGATTGTGTTTGAAACAGGTTGGTTGCTTAGTTTTCAAACCTTTGCTGCTTAGATTTTTTGCTCCTTCGCTCGAGTAGCACTTCATGTGCTCAAGCAAGCTTTGCGAACTCTCAATACTTTTGCAGGCCTACAAAACTACTAGGAGAGTGTATTCTACACTCGAGCGGCGTTTCCTACGCTTGAGTGGTGTTTCCTACGCTCAAGCGATGGTCTTCTATTTGCAAAACTCTTGAGCATCACTTCCTGAGCTCGAGTGGTGAGCTTCTTTCTCATTGTGTGTTAGTGCTCAAGCGTCACTTTTTGGGCTCGAGCGAAACAATTTTTTGTGTCTGACACTCGAGCGTCACTTCTCGCGCTCGAGCGGACTGTGCATATATCAGTTCGTAACAGCCACTTTTTACATCACTTTTTCATCTCCTTCTCTCTCTAAAACATTTCAAAACCCTAGATCTTGAGTTTCTCTATCTAGAACTCACCTTCTCTCTACTTTTTCACCTAGATCCATTGGGTTCTCTACCCAAGTGCCTTTGTTAAAAAGGTAGGGCGTCTCTAGAGCTCCGTTTTAGTCCAAACAAGATTCGCTTTCTGCGTCCTTAAGGTTCCTCCATTGTTGCATTGGTCTTCTAAGCTTAAGGTAGGGACTCTCTACACTCTTCTATGAGTTTTAACTTAGTTATTTGTTGTTGTGTAAGAAATATTGAAACTTGGAATGATGTTGAACAAACCTAGGGTTTGTGATGTAAAATCCAATGAGGGGTTTTGTAATGTATATGCAAAAAGGATGATTGTCGGAATAGAGATGGGGTGTGTTGTGAGAATTTTAGTGACTTTGGTACTTGGAAGGAATTTTGGTCGAAAATGGGGTTTGGCCCTAAAACTTCTTAAATAATCATTTTGCATAAATAATGAATTGATATTGGAAACATGAAATTGGATGAATGTTTATATAAATGGTGTAGTTGGATATGTATTACCTCTCACCTATGGAAATTTGGATAATTTATCTATTTTAGAGATTGTATATCTGTTTAGAAATGTCTGTTTTGGGCTATCGGTGGAGGATAGCCATGATTGCTGTAGAAATTGTATGAGGATTAGGTGAATTGAAACTAATCTCTTATTGGTTGTTATTGAACATGACTGTGTTTTAATACATTGTATATGTATGATGCTTGGGAAGAGATAGAGGATGTACTCCATGTTTGGGAGGAGAAAGAGGATGGACTCCATTGAATTAAGTTGGCATGTATGTCCAGGGTGAAAGTTATAACAACCCTCATCTTGTCTTAGTCATATTCATGAGCGTTTACATGATTTTGCCTTGTTAAGCTTGCATCTTTAGACTTTGATTCGTTTTTCCTACGTAAAGGTTCCTGTTTTGTTTTGATGCTATCATGTTTTGCCTAAGTGTTATATGCATGCTTTGTTCCTTCCTTGGTCTGTTAAGCCTAGGTCTTCTATCCATGCTGTCTCAAGCCTAGGTAACACCTTTGAACCTCTCACACCTAGGCTGTTGAGCGCCAACACCTAGGACCATCTTGGAACCACTTTGGTTGACCTCTACCTTCACCCTGGCATATTGGCCGAGATGTCATCATTTAGGTCTAGGCCAAGGTGTGCCTCACCTAGGTCGAGATGTGTATCATCTGGGCCGAGATGTTATTATCTAGGCGTCCTCGATCCTTGATCCTTGAACCTAGCAACCTTTTATTTCGAGACTGGTATGACCTAGGCCGAGGTGTGGCACATCTAGGCCAAGGTGTGGCACACCTAGGTCAAGTGTTATCCTTCCTAGCCGAGATCATTGAAACCTTCTTGTCCGAAGCCTATGTCTTGATCCGGGATCATTGCCTTGTCAGAATGCCCATGCCATCTTACTTATTGTACACATTTTTTCATATGCTTGTCTTTTCACTCTGGCACCTTTTTTGAGGAGAGCTAATCAGATGATGCCATGTGTTCTAGTAGTGGGTATTAGCCAGCCAGCAGTGAGGAACCCATATCATTTTTCCATATCTTTGCCTTGTAGAGAGAGAAGCTCTAAGAAGGAGAAGAAGGACTTCTTGAGAGAGAACTAGATTTCCAAGCTTGATCCTTAGAGTTTGAACCGTTTGATTCGTGTTTTGCGGTTAGATTCTTGATCTACTCTTGTTGTTCTTTATGTTGATATGATCACATTTCATGATCTAGCATGATTCATAAGCCATGCATTGATTTAAAGTTTGTTTTAGAGAGAGAAAGTTATGTTATTGTGTTCTTGAAAGAAAACCATGTTTTGATCCGAAAGTTTATACCAAGTCTTATGTTTTTGTGTTTGTTTTCATGAAATCTTCGAGTATGGGTACCCAGGTCCATGTTTTGGAACTCATAACATGAAATCTCAGATTTTCAATAAGAATTTATGATTTTACCATTCATGTTCTTCATGTTCTTCACATTCTTCAAGAGGAAACCTAGATTTTCAAACTTCATTTGCCTAAGTGTGGTCACTGAGACCCACTCTTGCTTAGACCTTACACCTAGGCCAAGCATCGTATCTCACCTTGGCCTATCTTGCATGATCACTTGCACCTTAGCCTATCTTGCATGCACACCTAGGCCGACCACCACACACCTAGGCCGACCATGGTACACCCTTCCCGGCACCTTGTAACATCTCGGCAGGCAGCCGCACACCTAGGCCTAGGAGACCACACCTTGGCCAAGAGGTGTGGGACCTCGCCCAAGACTTCCTGAGTTCACCCCGCTAGGCCATTTTGGCCTAGATCATCTCTGTGCATCCATTCTGAGACCTGGTTGGTACCCAGCATGTTTTCCCTGGAAGAAAACAGTGTTTTGACTCCCAGCACATGTTTTGCTTTGTCTTGACTTGGTTTTGGAAAGAAATGCCGGGATCATTTTCATTCATGTAAAGCTTGTTTTAAGAATGCATTGCACAACCATCTTTGAGCATTCCTTCTTGTCTTCTTGAAATACATTCAGTAGACTTTGCTATATGATTGTAGGTCTTGGATTCTTTCCTTAATCCCTATATCCAAAGAACTATTGTGAGTGGTATTTCTAAAAAAGCTATGTTATAATTCTTTGATAAAAGCTTTGTTTTGTTTTGTTTTGGAAAAGTATTTGATCAAGTATGAATGATTATCCATTAGCTTTTGTATCAAGTATTACATTTGTTTTGATGACATTCTTGGAAAGTCCTTAGTGCTAGGGGACTATATTGCAACTAGTACCCTTGTTTGAGATATCTCCCTTGCCACCAACGGTCTTGTGTGGGTGGGTTTGTCTAATCGATTTTGGGTCGATTATTCCCTTATTTTGTCAGGAATGTCATCCCCTGTATTATGTTGATGCTAGTAAGCATCCCTTGAAGCTTTGAAAGACTTTGATAGATGAACTTGGTTCATCCCTTGATTTTGTACAAGCTATGACATGTACTATTTTGATAAAGAGCTCAGATATCATTCATTCAGACTTTTATTACTTATATCATTCACTGAGTATCCAAGCTCACCCTTCCCTTTATATATATGTAGGTGACAAGCAAGAAGGTGATGCTGCCTAAGCTTTGTTTGGAAGATGTTTTGATTCATGTTTTGCTAGCATCTTGAAGATTATGCTTCTTAGTTCTAATTCATGTCTTTGTATATTTCAGCTTGAGAAGCCTTTTGATCAAGATGTAATATGTACTTTATGTTTTTTTGTGTTCAAGTTGTAAAACCATGTTAAGATGTATGTCATTTCATTAGATCTATGCACAGCTCTTATGGACTACTTAGAGTTAAAATTATTGCTTCCGCACATCTAAGCCCCATATGTATACTCTGATTGTGTGAAACTTTGTAAGTTGGCCTTTGGTAATCTCGGATTACTGGTCATCATGGCACCATTCTACTAGGGGTGGAATGGGGTCGTGACAAAAGTCCCAAAAACATTGTGTATACATGCGTGCCGATTCACGTGGACAAAATTTTCGTAAAATGGCAAATGGAAGTGTTTATGTGATGACTAGATTGGTTTGAGAACCTTTGAGTTGTATCCTCAATTTGTTTGTTTGTAACAAATGGAAACAACTCATGCATTCAGATAAATTGAATCGTGGTATAAAACTTGGCATGGCATGATTTGCAAAATAGTGGTAAATGATCTTCTTACCGGCTGTGTATATATGCACCATATTTATATCTTTGTTAAGATTCATATATTGTCTTAGATTGTTTCTACTAGGCTTTGGCTCACCCTACTTGGGAAAAATCATTTTCATGTGCAGGTGATATGCCTCCGCCAAGGACTTAGCTTGGGAGGACTGTGGAGCTGAAGCTCACTTTTGTTCATTTTGTATTTACTTTCTTTTCAAGCCTAAGGCTTTATGGGTATTGAGCTTCTGACTCATTTTGTTATAATCGAGCAAAGTCATGGAAAGATGTAAGCCTTTAGGGCATATAAATACCTATTTAGCTTTCATTCTTCATTACCACTTGTTACACATGTTGTAGATTCAGGATGAACTATTTATGAATGTACACCGCATGTTCACCTTTTGTATATTAATTCCAATTAATGAAAGCTTCTTATTTCACCTATAGCACTTTGTATTAGTTTTTTGGAGTTGCATTGTGTAATTAATTTGGGGACGTTACAACAATCATATTTAATTCACATTTCACCTTCATTTTCCCTTTTTCTTTCAAATCTCTACTCAAATCCATGATCCAAACACAGCATAATGGCTCTATGAAGATAAGAAAAACCCAATAACAATAATCCAAATCCAATAATCAAATAGATGAATAGGTCGAATACCGAGTTATCAAAAAATTAATACAATAGTCCATCCAATTTAAAGCTAAACTACTGCAAAAGTGTTTATGTAATGGTTATTGATGCTTTGAACAAAGGTAGTACAGTTTCATCTTTGTTATTGGTTATGCAGTTTGTTAATGAGAAAACATGTGCAAAATAACATTTTCATACATAGATTCTTTGTTTTCGCCCCATAATCATAAATCTCCTTAAGTATTTTCTTCTTTGATAACTTTGTTTTGATATTCTGTTGTTGTTTATCACAGGTCCTCAATTTCTACATCTTAACGTAGAAGTGAAGCTATACCTGCCCCCTCACTTCCTAGCAATTGCATTGGCAAGTGTGCTTTTTAATTTATTTACTTTTAATTAATAACAGGGCACTACCAGGTGTGATTTTTATATATTTGTTTATTTCAATTGATAATAGGATAATTGTGAGTGTGCTTTATTTATTTATTTTCTTTGAATTAATAGCAAAGCACTAGCAGGTGTACTTATTCACTCATTTGATTTTAATAATTAATATTCGATAGCAAGGCACTGGCAGGTGTGCTTATTTATTTGTTTGATATTAATTTATAGCAGGCCACTGGTGGGTGTGCTTTCTTGTTAATTTGTTTCATTTTAATTGATAGTAGAGTACTTGTATGTGTGTTTTTTATTATTATTATTTGCATTCAATTGATAGCAAAGCACTAGTGGGTGTGCTTATTTGTTCATTTTCTTTTAAGAATTGATAATTTATAGTAGAGCATTAGCGGGTGTGCTTATTTGTTCATGGTGGGTGTGCTTTTTTATATTTTCTTTTAACAATTGATAATTGAAAGCAGAGCACTAGCGGGTGTGCCTTTTTATATTTTAATTTATAGTAGGGTACTTGCAGGTGTGCTTTTGAATTTATTTATTTTGAATTGATAGCAGAGCACTGGCGGATGTGCTTATTTGTTTATTTTCTTTTAATAATTGATAATTGAAAGTAGAGTACTGGCAGGTGTGCTTTTTTATATTTTAATTTGTAGTAGGGTACTTGCAGGTGTGTTTTTAAATTTAATTGCTTTGAATTGATAGCTGAGCACTGGCGGGTGTGCTTGTTTATTTGTTTTGTTTTAATTTATAGAAGGGGACTAGCGGGTGTGCCTTTTTGTTTATTTGTTTCATTTTAATTGATAGTAGAGTACTTGTAGGTGTGTTTTTTCATTATTTGCGTTTAATTGACAGCAAAGCATTGGCAGGTGTGCTTATTTGTTCATTTTCTTTTAAGAATTGGCAATTGATAGTAGAGCACTGGTAGGTATGATTTTCTATTTATTTGTTTGATTTTAGTTGATAGAAGGGTACTTGCAGGTGTGTTTTTTAATTTATTTACTTTGAATTGATAGTAGGGCACTAGCAGGTGTACTTATTTATTTGTTTGATTTTAATTTGTAGCAGGGCACTGGCAAGTGCGCTTTTTTGTTGATTTGTTTGATTTTAATTGATAATATGGTATTTATGAGTGTACTTTTATATTATTTGCATTTAACTGATGCCAAATCTGCACATCTGTTGTCTATGTGATTTGTTATGTAGATATGATGGATGAACTTGAAAGTAGTAGGTAGAAAGAGGTCAACAGTGAAATTGACAATCAAGTTGCTTTGGATGGCAAGGATGATGTTGTCAATGGAAAAGAATAAGGGTTAGCTTCCCAAACCTATGATAGTTTATGAATGCTTACTAAGGTTGATGTTTTGCAAATGCAATTCAATTCAGAGGAGGATGCTTATTCTTTCTACAATGCATATGCTAAGGTCATCGGTTTTAGCATACGAAGAAATAGGTAATGAATTTGTGGAGTCAACAAATTTGTAGAGAGTAGGAAATGGGTTTGTTAAAGGGAAGGTGTAAGAGAAAATAAATACTTACGGCATCTGGAATGGGTAAGAACTCCCAGGGCAGAAACTAGACTTTTTTGTAGTGCCATATTTCGCGTGCATTATGACATGACAATTAGAAAATATGTTGTGACCCACTTTGTAGGAGAACACAATTATCCCTTGGCAGCACCACACTGCGTCCCTTTTCTTTGGTCACATAGGTTTGTAACAAGTGCAGACCAAGCTCAAGCAAAGGCCATGCACAATATGGGTATGAAAACGAGTCAGATCATGGATTTTATGGTCCATCAATCAAGGGGTTATGAGAAGGTGGGCTTCATTCACAGAGATTTGCACAACCAATTCCAAGCTGAGCACAAAGTACAACTCGCAGAAGGGGATGCAGAGGGTGTCTTAGGATACTTATCAGCTAAACTAGATGCTAATCCATTTTTTTTCAAGTACAACATCGATAAGGATAACCAGTTGGACAAGACTTTCTGGCAGATGGTAGGTCTTGAATGGACTATGCTGCATTTCGTGATGTATTGGTGTTTGATACAATTTATCATACAAATCAGTATAAGAAGCCATTTGTGATTCTAGCTACCGTGAGTAACCATTTTTTGACAATCATATTTCGATGTGCTTTGTTGCCTGATGAGACAATGGAGACATACACGTGGGTGTTGGAAACGTTAATGGAGGCCATGGATGGACAAAGACCTATCTTTGTTGTAACAGATGGTGATAGGGCAATGCATTAGGAAATCGAAAGAGTTATTCCAAATTGTAGACATCATTTATGTTCTTGGCATCTGGAGAAAAATGCCTCAATAAATGTCCACATACCAGAATTTACAAATGATTTCGCATAGTTGATGTTAAAGAAATGTAAAATTGATGAGTTTGACAATGCCTGGGCTCATATGGTGAAACAATACAAGTTAGAGAACAAGACCTGGGTGTTGGAGATTCACTGCAAGCGTGATAAGTGGGCTGAAGTGTATCTTCATTGTCACATGTTTGCTGGGATGAGGAGCACTCAAGGTCTCAAGGGTATGAATGCATATTTCAATATGTTCCTAGAACAAAAGGTAAGGTTGTACGAATTTGTAGCACAATATGATAGGGCTCTTGCTAGGATACGTGTTAATGAGGCAGAAACAAAATCTAAAACAAAGAATAGTTTCTTGGTTTTGACTACGCCATTGAGAAGTTTGGAGAAACATGCAACTGAGCTCTTTACTTAGAATATTTTTTCATTATTTCAACGTAAAATCAGCAAAGAGAGTAAATTGTTCGTGATAGAAAGAGTTAAGTTGAAGGATCGTCGCACTTATCATTTTGGTGAGTACAAGGCACCAGCATGCACATGGATGGTTGAGTATTTTCCAGCAGATATCACAATAAAATGTTGTTGCTTGAAGTTTGAGTCGTTTTGAGTCGTTTGGCATCCCTTGCTGCCACATGGTTGATGTCATGAAATCTGAACAATTCATGTGTATTCCATCGAGTTGTGTCTTGAAGAGATGGGCAAGACTTGGTAGGTCAGGATATCAATAACCAAGTCTTACCCAAATTTCTAGCACCCTAATACAAATAGCCCGGTTCAATATACTGAACTCATGTTTTAGTGAAATGTCATATTATGCCTCACACGCAGACAAAGATTTTGAAGAGGCAAGGGAAATGGCTTTCCAGATGACATCAAAGATGAAAAAGCATTGGGCAATGCAAACAGAGTATAATACCGTTGGTGATCCTAATGTAGTGAAGACCAAAGGGAACCTTGGAGGGACATCTTCTATGGGTAAACCTTCAAAACTAAGGCAGTGTAGGTATTGTAGGTATGATACTTTAATTGCACACCCCTTTTCCATCTTGTTGCATGTACATGATTAGTAAAAATGTTTATGCATTATTTGCTATTGTAGGAGCATCGAACACACGAAGCGGGAGATGTAAAAAATTGGCTTCAAGTAGACATTAGTGCGGATTAGTTTCATTTTGTTAATGTCTTAGGTGTTTTAATCTTTGACAACATCCATAATTTCTTAGTTTGGAGAATCATTTAAAAAATAAAGGTGAATAAATCTCAAATCTGTTTGTTTGACTGTTGTCCTTAAGTTGGATGAGATGTCCTTGCTTTGGATGAGTTTACAATCACTACTAATATTGCGACGTGTCTCTCTCTTTTTCAGCCCTACTATTTATTTTTCTTTTTAATGAATAACAAAGAATGCATAAATATGGCTATGCCACCCCAAACGTGTGGATCTCCCTTTATATTTCAGTTTTGATTTTTTTTTTTTTAATTGTCTCGTTTTTTACCTTGTTTTAGATGTTAACATATGTTTCAATCTTACGTAGGTAATTGAACTTGGCACGGATAAAAAATAACAACAATATCGGGTAAAGGAAAAGCAGTAGCTCCTCTCAATGACCTTGGATTTTTTTCTAAACGGGCTGTTACTGTAAAGCGGCACTGAAGGAGTTAATTCATTCTAAAATTTCGGCAATTATGGGCCATTTGCATATCCAAAACCTGATCGAACAGGTAGAAAAGGCTAATGTCAACTTGGTACAATTCTTTGGTAGCATACCAAATAACCTGAGGAAGTTCAAGTTAGAACTAAAACAAATGCGGAAACCATTTTCTAGTGAAGCTTCATAAAATTCAACTAGCGAAAAGGAATCTGATGGGTCCAACCATGATGAAAGCCAACAAATGGACACAACCATGGATGCATGACCAAACTTCTTGTGAACCCTATTATTTTATGAACAATGTTATTTTTTTTCCCTCTTTACTTATAAAACAAATTGTAAACAATGTTAGCCTTCTTATGAAATTCTTGAGTGATTGTAATTGTAACAACTAAGAGTACTACTGCGCAATTACATATCAAATGTAGATTCATCACACCAATCTTTAGCACTAGTAGATATTCCATACAAATTGGTATAAAAAATCCAAAACTAATATACTTATTCAAGCATTCACAAAAACTTGCCAAACCAGGTTAGTTGCATTCAACCAGGCTTCTTCAACCATTTAATATGCTCATAATTGTAAAAAAACTTAGTGGCAAAAACGATGTTTGTTATCAATCTTTCTTTTTGCTTTTGCCCTTCCGGAGCCTAAAATACCTGTTCAAAAGGAAATTACATTGAATAAGTAATGAGTTGAACTTATGAAGGGACTAAGTTGTTCATGGTTTGGGGATGCACCTCTCTTTGTATTCATCGAACTGATCCATAACTTCAGTAGACTTACTGTTTGACAAATCTTTCACTAGGTCGACTAACAGCCTAAACCTTTCCACTTTATCAGACTATGAAAATAGAATAGACAATATACCATCAACAATACCATCATATGAGAATATAACTGTAGTAGTGTAATTATGTGGTTAAACATAAAATAGTTACTTTGTGTACGCCGGTCGGCATGACAAGCCCTTGCATATACTTTATGACGAGCATACCATAGTCATAACTTCATGAAAAGATGCATGTGAAGGTCAAACTTGTGTGTAATGTTAATAGGAGAGCCAAAATTGAATAGTGAAGGAATAATTTTTATAGTGTACCTATTGGTCTTATGTTGGAGAAAAAGTTCTTTCAATCTCTCTAATTCAAACTCCTTGACATTTGCAACATACAGGTCTCCAAAATAGTGTTGCAATAACAAATGCATTGTTTGAACCTATGCATGAGTATAGTAAGATAGATTGTGATGATTATTTTACCAAAGAAAAAAAATTTAAATGGCCTACCAATTTCCTTGCCATTAATTCTCGACTTTCGTTGTTTGTGCAACTAGGACGCGAGTCAAATAGATAGGCCATGCGATGTGCCATATCTATGTTGACACAAAACCAATGTTCTCCATTGTCATTCACCGGAATATATATCTAAGCGACAATAATAACCAAAATTATTGCAATGTTGCCCAACCAATTTAGAAAATAAAAATTGAATAAATAATAATAATACCATAAAAAACATATTAAAAAATTAATAATAGTAGTACAATGGAGAGGATATTTAGCATAGTCATGCAAAATGTAAGAGTGCTTGACCCATTACTTCTTGACAGGCATGAAGCTTCCCAATGTATCGAGACTCCCCAAAATATTCGTCACATAGCTTTGCATGGTCTATCCCATTCAGAATATGTTGCCATATTCAATAATGTACAAGCATGTATCAATAAGTATACATCAACACCCAAACATAAACATGACACACTAGACTACTCACCGACACATATGTGGGAAAGTACCATGTACTATGACACTTATTCGAAAAAAGCCTTCTTTGTGCATTTGTCAATTTTGCTACAACTAAATTGATAATCTACGATACCTGCAACAAATAATAATTTCAAACCTATATCATTGAAAATGACATCACATAGCAATATTGACGCATGAAATGAACACTTATGGAACCATGAATCTAGGTTTATGGTTGTAATGAGCACAAATCTAAGCGGGCGGGCGACCAGTTCAATCGACGTGTAAAACAGCTCCATCACCACAATATCCTCACTGAATCATGTAAAAAATGAAGAGTTAAACTTACTGTTAATTGATAGAGGAACATACGAACTCAATAAAATTACCTGTTATCCAAATTCTTATCGAAACAATATTCTTTCAGAATTTTTTCCTTAGCAGATAAAGGACATGGCCTCACGATTCGTGTAGTGGATGACTTGTGAATATAACCCAATACATAAATAATAAATTGGTAAACTTTGTACAGTGAGTTAAAATAAGGGAATTGGAGATCAAGAACAATAACAGAAGGAGTAATAACCTCAACAACATCAAAATTGGAGACAAGTAGTTTTCCAAGTAAGTTCAAACTCTAAAAAAAATTACAACCAACAATAAAAAACCAAAAATCGTGAAATAGAGTATCACATATGAATAACATTGTATAATTCATATATAATCTACATTACTTACTTGATCAAACTTATCCTCCTTTGTATCGAGAGACGAATTTGTTGCATTTAAGTTAAGCATTGTATGGGTTGGTCCTTTCTGAATGGCTTTTCTCTTGTTACTAGCGATGGTTGTATAAGGTGACAGTACATACTGACTTTCCACCCCCTCATTTGAACGTCGAGTGCAACGACCGCCATATGGACCAATTGATAAACTAGATTCATCACAAGGTTAGAGTTTTGGGATTTTTTTTTCTTCGCTTATTGTTCAATCCTACTTTCATTTTGTTTTGCTTATTGTTCCTCCCTTGTAGCTAATGTCTAATGGGAGCACCATTTGTATCAGAAGAAACATCAATGGAATCAAAAAAATGGTGAATTTGTTACTCGTTTTTGAACCTGGGTGGTTTGATCATCAAGATGGGAATCTAATTTGAAGATTGATAGTGCAAGCAAAATTCTTTTTCATCCATGTTTTTCGATGCTACCACAACATCAGGTTGTGGCAATGAAACAGGCGTGACATGTTCAACTGTAGGTACAACCGCATATTTTACCACAACATCAAGTTTTGGCAGGACCACATAGGTGACATGTTCAACTATTGCTTTGACATTTTCGGTGGCTCCCATTTTTCCATGACCTTGGGAATGAAAGAATTAGCTATTCCACTTTTAACAATGACAACTAGTTCTTCCAAAATACTTTTAATGTCACAAATAGTCGTCTCAATTTTTGAAATCCGACTATCATCAATATTTTTCATTCCCTCGCTTTGTACTGATGGTGCCATTTGCTCTTCAACAACAAAATTAACAGCAACCTATTTACAAACATGTTATAGAGAATTTAGTTTTCCATTTCAACATGAATAAGAACGAACAATACCAAACCTAAAAGAATGGAAACAAAGGATGACCTCCTCATTCTGGTAACCTCCTGAATTTTGGAATAGTTTCAATGTCAAAGTAAAATAACTGCATCACAAAAATATGAATTTAACAAATACTATGTAATGAAATAGGCATTAACATCAAGTATTTCTAACAAAAGAATTATTAACAGGTTGCAAGTATACCATTATAAGAAATAAGCATCCATTTAGTTGCGATTGACCTTTTGAATTGTATTTGCGTAAACCACGAATAAGGAATTGAAGAGTGAACTTTGACCAATTATAATCCTTCATGCCATCCACATTCTAAATGAGGTGAATGAAGGATTGTTTAACAACATCCTTTGTGATTGGGCATAAGAATGCACCTAATATGTATAGGGCAAATATTCTCTTAAATTCCTCTCTAGCTCCCTCGGTTTTGGTTAAATACTCTCTCAAAGCATTCAATTTGATAGCACCTTGGACAACTCCAAGTTCTTCAAATAGCCTGGGAAATTCTTTTGAAGATTTTTTCAATTCTATGGTCTTTCCTTTGGCAGGAATGTCCAATAACTTGTGAACGTCTAGATCTGTAATGAGGAGTTGTAGCCCATGAACATTCAAGGAACAAATTTTGGGATTAAATTTCTGAACCAACCATTCACAGAGGTCATGATCAAGCTTTGTACATCAGAGATTCAATAGGCCCCCTAACCCAATATTACTAATTGCATTATGTTGTTCCAAGCTCAATCTTTTTATTATTTTAACAATTGATCTCAAGGAAATTCGCGTTTGGAAATGCCACTGAAAAAGAATATAGTGGGTGTTAGAATAATTTAAGCTAGACAACTTCAATAAATTAGCAATAGTGTGTGAATCAATTTATGTAAGTATATGCAAATGCAAACATGTTATTACAATGTGTGAAATAGTTCATGTTAAAACAATAAATTCTTGTTCTCCCTATATTTCACCTTTCTTGGTTTTGTGGGAAGGGGACCTTTCTGCTTGGCTTGTTTATCAACACTACACCTTCCCATCTCTTTGTAATCATTCTTTTCCTCCTTCCGTTGGGTTCTCCATTGATGTCCTATGTCCTTTGTCATCTACATTGCCTCAAAAGTGAACATAAGTGATGCTAGTAGAAAATAACAGATACAGATAACATTAAATATGATAACAGTACGTGGTAAGCAATGTACAAACCATGTCGGTGACTTTTATTTGTGTTTCTTGCTTGATTTTGTTTTCATCTTCGCTATAGGTTCAACCAAATGAATAATAAGGACTAATTTAAACCCAACATAACAAATGCAATTAAAATAAGAAATTGAATAGTGTGAAGAAATAAAACTTGTAGAAGAAGAATGCTGGTGTAAATCTTGTTGCTTCCTTCGCTCATTGTGTATTGTTGTATATTATCTACACAAGCAAAGGTGGCATAATCATAAGAGAGAAAATTAAATCAAGTTAGTTAGTGCCAGAAAAGTACACACACGAAAAGAAAAATAATAATAAAGACAAACTGTTCAATTACACATTGTTTATAAAAAAGAAAAAAGAAAAAAATTTAAATGAGGCAAACAAATAAACAAACAAAATCCAAAGAATGCAACAAGAAAACCATAGATTTTGGGAGTCTTCATTTTTTGAAGGGATATGGAATTGGGGGGAATTTGTCAATCTACTCAAGCTTTGGGTGATTTTCTAGGCTAATTTGAAATTGGAAGTTAATATGCCATCAGTGTTGAAATTGTTATAATGTCAGGATCAACTCTCATCGTGCCTTTGAAATCAGGATATCATGGGGAACTCTTTGTTGGTCTGCTTGCTAAGCTGGTGGACTTTTTCAAAGTTGAAGGTTTGTTTAAGGTCCTAGTGGTGGTTGCTACTGTTGTGTAGGCTAGTACTATTTGACACTGATGTGATGAAGCTGTCATTATGGTTGTCTGTGGTGATGTTATGGGCTGACTTCTAATTGTTGGTTGATGGGTTTAGGATTTAGGAAAGAAAAAACTGGGAATTTTTGTCCTTAAGGCATTAGCACTGCGGGATTCAAGAAAAAAAATGTGACATTGTATCTCCTATGAAGGCCACCTCTGGAGACAATATAGTGTCTGTGATGTATAAGAATAAATTGCAAAGTCACACTAACATTCAATGAAGGAGCATTTAACCAAAAACTAGTTTTTAAATAGGAATCTTAACACCAGTTTTCTCTGCTTCCTCTTTGTTTTTTTTTTTCTAACTGAGTAAATTATGTAACTCTGAACACATAATCCACATAACTTGACTTGTGAGCAATATCATGATAAACGTACCTGACTGGGTATAGCATGGTGAGTTTTAAATGGTCTTACAACAAGGTGATTTCACAAAGTCTTTTTTTTTTTTTTTCCCCCTCTTGTTGTTGTTGGCCTCTTGGCAACCGTTGTTATGGTTTTATTGCTCAACTTCTGTAACCAATTCAGGAATAGTTTTCTATTAAAAACATTAACAGTGTTATCAGTCGAACTAAACTGATACAAAATCTACAATTAAGGGTCAAAATTTAGTCAAGTGAAAGTGTTTGGACCAAAAGTACACAAGGGGCAAAACATAGACACATTGAAGGAAACAAAAAAATCAGCGCATGATTAAGCTTTGATAGTAAAAATAAAAAAATAAAAAATAGTTTGCAGATACATATGTGGTAATTGAAGGAAACTAAATAAAAAATTTGAAGAAATTACATCACATCATTTGGAGAGAAATTAAAAACTCATCCAAATAGTGCTTCCATTCACTTCTCAATGAGGGAGAAATTATAAACTATAACCTACCTATTATTGAGAAGAGCAATAAAGGGATAGTAGAAGGTTTTCAAGTTCAAAATTTTCTTATTCGAATGGGTATATGATATGAACAAAAACATGAGTATTTCATCATATATAACTCATCAAAAGCAACTAAGTACTTCATAGTAGGTTTTAAACCCATGAACAACACACATATACATATTAGGATATATGCAGAACTGAAAAACTAAATGAACACATAAAAATCCGAACACACCAAAGCAAGTTAAAAGCAGGGCACTAAAATGAACTTACACAATTTCAACAATCAAAGAAAACATACCATACGTCTCTATAGCATGAAGATGTTGGCTAGTAATGGTGGTGGCAGCAGCAACTGTATGGTTTCCAGCAAAAAGAGTGGCTGGCTGCAAGAGAATAGGAGGCTGAGAAAGAGAGAATGTGAGACAGCAAACGTGAGGGACAAGGCTGTTATTCCAAAAGTCCAAGGGTTCTGTTTGGGTGGGAGTTTTTGGGTTCCCGAATAAGCATTGGTTAAGTTTTTAGGAAGTTTTAATTTTTTTTTTTTTTGGAGGGGGGGGAACAAATGGATTGCCTCCAGTCCACAATATGGACCAGACCGTGTTGTTAGGGCCTTCTGGTGCCCATCATGGATCCCATTTCAATACAAAACCCTTTATTTTGTCATGCGCTTTGTGTATTTTATTCACCAAAAAAATTAGGTCAATCCGATAATGAATCCAAAATTAATCCAAAATCAAATAATTTAAGTGTAAAATTAATATTACTAAAATAACATCGGTTAAATTAATTTTTGAATGATAGTTTGATAGGGAAATGATATTTCTTCTTTTACTTGTAATAAACTAATTAAATCTTCATATTAAATTATGTTAGCCTATTTTCAAATAATAATTATAATTTATTATGATATTGCTTACATAAATAATTTTTTCACAAATGTTTTACTATTTAGATACATCTACGCAAGGTGCATCTAAAACAAATTTGCTTAAAATTTAAAAAATATTCACAAAAAACAAAAAAACACGAAAAGAAAAAACTCAATTATCAGAAAACTGAATTCTGAAAACTAAAACCAAGCACACTGATTAGACTCTTTTCACTTTGGTCCAAATTGTAACAAATGTTATACTTCCGTGACGGAAAATGCCCCATGGATCAAGTTCACCTAAATTTGTACGAAATCCTCCGCTATAGACCACCTCAACATGCAACCCTCCATTATAGAACATTTCCATTTACCGCCTACCATTACCCATCTATTTTGAAGTGGGAAAACAAAGGTCTCCAAGTGATCAAGGTAGGAAAGTTAATTTTAAAAATTCCAAAGTTTCCCTCAAAAGTTAGCAATTGGACCAAAGTAAGAAAAGACAAATAATGTAGTGATTAGGGTGGGTACAGTGACAAACAATATATATCTATGAGTGAAAATACAATTTATTATTTTTAAAAAGAAGTGACGGTAAAAAGGTAGTAACCATCTACGAGATAACAGGCAAGGGCTAATAGTGGTACGTGATAGAGTCATAAATGTGTCAAAGTGATTCATAGATGGCATCATCATTTGGACATAAAGATAACATGACACTAGTAGCAGTAACAATGCTATTGTAGTGGTCTAAGTCGATGATGACGGTTGTGTTTTAGTGGATCAAAATACGTGATTAATCAAAGCTTTTATGATTTTTGGGTGGGAAGTCTAAATTCTCAAGAATTTGGCTCGATGTTGTGCCAATTGCTGAGATCAAGCCAAATCTTCATAATTTTTTTTGTGACAAATACAGAAATAGTACCTGGAAATGACAGGAGATGCCTCTTTTGGTTGGATATTTGGATTAGAAATCAAAAGCTTACAAGTGTGTTCCCTAGATTGTTCTTGTTGTCTTAAGATAAAATGGAGTCTCTTACAATGATTATGGACATAAGGGGTGATTAAAGTGGCTAGGGTCTAGGGTTCAGGAGAAATTTACTAGCCTGAACCCAAAAGAATAGGAATTAACAAGGCTTATTACTATTTTGAATGATGCAACACATCTTAGAGAAGGTGTCAAAGATAAATTAAGATGGAGAGTAGAACCCTCAGGGGAATTCAGTGTTGACTCAATTTGTAAATGGTGTGAATCTTCTCAACGCCCAATCATGTTACTTCCTAAGCTGCTCTGGAACAACATTAGTCATCCAAAAGTTCAATTTCTAAGCTGGTTTGCTTAGAAAGTGAGAGTAAAAACTAAGGTATTTCTTTAAAAAAAATTAGGGTTCTGAATATTAATGCTAATACTACTTGTGTCTTATGTAGTGCTTGGGCTGAAATGTGAATCACTTTCTTGAGTTGTAAACCTGTACGTTGTTTATGGTCTGCAATGTTAAAGTGGTGGGGAGTTCAATGGGCAATGGCAAACTCAGTGGAGGGAGTTCTACAATGGTGGGCAAGGTTTAGATGGAAGAAATTTGATAACAAAATTTATAGAGCCATTCTACTCATAGTACTTTGGTCCGTACGAAAGAAAATGAATGACTGTATGTTTAATGGATCTCATTTTGATATGGAAAAGTTATGTCAACTTGTCAAAACAAGGATTGCTTTTCTGGTAAAAAGAAACTCACACAAGAGATGTACTAGTCCATAATTGACTTCATTTCAAATTTAAACCAGGTAAGTTTGTGTTTAGGAGGAACGAGTGCAGTCTTATTTTCTGAAGACACCATCATTGTTTCTGTTTGGAATCTCAATATGCTTGTGGGATCAACACTCATGGCCAGGTTGCTTCAAACGAATTGTGCGTATGATTACTTGAGGTTTTTTTATGCTTCTTTGCTATTGCTCTGCTTGATGCTATTGATGTTCAAGCTTTTATGCGAGATTGGATACAATGATCTCATTTGCAAATGGTGTGCAGATTTAGTTGTTTGATGTCAATCCATTGTATTCAATGTTGTTGTGTTTTTTAGGTTTGTTGATGTGTATATTTAGTTATTTGATGTGAGTTTTGTTGGTTGTCCATGTTTGTTGGTTTCTCACCTTGTGGTATGCTAGAAAATGATTTGTCTCACTTTTCGGTGTCAACCTAGACCACACCAATTAAGAATGGCCGGCCACACCAACCACGATCGATGGCAATGTAGCAAAATGTGGGAATCTGTCTCAACCTTACATCTGCCAAAACAAAAACAAACAACACAAATTAGCCTCCATTGGAAGGATCTTCCTTTGAGCTACTAAATCTCTTGACGCAATTCTCTCTTTTAGTGCCACCCAAAAAAAAAAAAACTTCACTTTTGGAAGAGCAACATTTCTCCAAAGTTTAGAGCAATTATGGTTTATCATCAATGAAATGGTGGTGGAGGTTTGGGGTGGAGGACAGAACACTGTGGAGATAGATTATTACATGCAAATATGGTATTGAGGGAGGTGGATGGCTACCATCATTTTTTTGGCTACAGGAAACATGTCACTTTGTTTGAGGAGATGTTTTGTCTTTGCCAAACTCTAATTCTGCACTAGTTGATTTCTTTGTATCCAATATAAGAATTCAAAATGGGGATGGCTGCAAGTAGGGCTGTGCAAAATACCGTCCAATCCGCTAAAACCTCACCAATTCGCATCAATCCGCACGCTCTACCCACTAACCGCAATTTAAACTTTAAAATTTATAATCCACCAACCAAACCGCTCCACACCCACTATAGTTAATATATATATATATTAACTTCCAATGAAATATCACCCACTATAGTTAATATATATATATATATATTAACTTCCAATGAAATATCACCGTAAAAATGAGTGAGAGAGATTTTAAAATAGGAAATTTATTACAAATTTGTAACGACCCGAAATAATTCAACATGAACTACCCGCACTAATTAGCAATCCCGCATCAGTTGCAACAATTCTTCCATCTTTGCATAATTAATAAATGAGTCTTTACAAAAGTTCCACATGCGAATATACATTCAATGTTAAGAAAACACATGAATCTATAACATGTGAAGCATCTATTCTCAAAGCAACAAAATGCCCTTAAGGGCTTACAAATTCCAAGGCAATAGCCTGGTTACACCAAAATGGTCTCTCGGACCCATACACATTAGCCCTAGGCTTGCAAGTTTACAACACAAACAAGAGAGCTATTTACTCTTCACAAAATTTTCACACCCTTAGTTCGGCGGAATCACCACATCTTTACCTGCACCAAATCCCATAGAAATGAGCATAAAGCCCAGTAGAGAATTCTCACAAAGTATATATAGTTATGCAACTCCCAATGTAAATGTAATGCCAATGCCATGCAATGCTCTTTTAAAGAAATTTCATTTCCATGTCCTTCTCAAAGATTTCCATTTCTCAATAAAAGCTTGCAATCTCAACACATTTCAAAACTTTCAGTTTTCAACAAAGGAGCGGTAAATATGACACTGGTAACCCCTAGGCTGGTGTCTGCAAGTAGTCCCTACGAGCACTACCAAACTTTCATTTTTACCGGTATTAACTGGAAGGCTCGACACCTATCCGCGCGATTTTTTGGTCTTTCACCAAGGACTCTCAGACCAACTTAACAAAGTTCGTCTACACCCCCTATCCGGACTTACCACGTATTTACCCCATTCACATTACCATAGTTCTCATTTCAAAATCATTTTCTGTCATGAATGTAAATTCCTTCAATTTAGAACCACGATGCACAATAATAAATGAAATAATATGCAATGCAATAATTCCCGTAGTTCATAACATTTCTTCATGTTCAAAATCTCTACGATAATGCCACATTCACAATTTCCCATTTCTTTCCTTCATTATTCTTCACAAGTCCACCATTAACCATCCATTCATACCACAATTCCCTCATTTCACAAGTCATAGCAACATAGTCTCTGCAAGGGCTACATATGAAATTTTTAAAACAATTCCTTCATCTCAATATATATAAAAGATTATCATTCTTGCAAACACATTATGAAATTTATACTCAATCAACTTCTATTCAAAGATAGAAAAGAATTTTATAAACATCTTCCAAATTCTCCCAAAATCCCTAAATTTCTAGGGTTTTCACCAAAACCAAACATTTCCCATCCCCATAAAGAAACCCCATTAAATCATTCTCTTGAGTTCAATAACTAAACAATCCCACTAGTATTTAGTAAATGATTTGGGATTAAACCCATTTTGAAAACTCCACATTTTAGGTCACAAAATCAAAATCAACACTAATCTTTCAAGGAAACTTTTAAATCAACAACAACAATACATAACCTATATATATAACTCAAGAAATCCCTACCTCCAAGTAGAAGCTCAAAAGGAAAGATGAGAGAAACCCCAAGGTGCTCCAAACTCGTATTTTCTTGGATCAAAAGAAAGCCCACACCAAACTCTAGCTTTCTTGTAAAGGATGAAGGGTAGGAAAGCTTTAGAGCATGGAGTATTTTTAGAGAGAAGGAGTGAGAGAGGGAGAGAGGGAGAGAGAGAGTCGGATCTAGGGTTTTGGAGGAAGAAGATAATGAAAAGGGGGTAAAATCCCCACTGCTGAAATCTGATATCTGCGAAGCTCGCTCGAGCGAAGGAGTCGTCGCTCGAGCGACCAGACACAACGAACGGACCTCGTTCGAGCGCAAAAATCTTCGCTTGAGCGAACAAAGCAAGACTTCAGGTCTACAACTCACCATGCAGATGCACGCTCGAGCGCAAAAATGCTCGCTCGAGCGTGAGAAAGCTTGCTTGAGTGAAGAATGCCACTCTTCAGGTCTAAAAGAGACGCAGACGCTCGCTCGAGCGCAAGAATACTCGCTTGAGCGAAGAGACACACCAAACAAGGCTCGCTCAAGCGCAAGAAAGCTCGCTCGAGCAAAAAGATAAATACCCAAGGCTCGCTCAAGCGCAAGAAGCCTCACTCGAGTGAAGAGGCAAAAACCTGGGCAGTAACCACTTGCACAAACTCACAACCAACCTGTTCCAAACTCGCTCAGCATATCCCAAAGCTCAAATATAAGGAAGCAAAGGGTGGAAACAAGGTATAAACCACAACACACAATCACAGATTGCTATAAAATTAGTAGTTATATATATGAAACATATTATGTAAAATTATTTTGTGTTGTATAGCTAAAAAATATTATACAAATTAGTGTTATATATTTTGCAAATGTATGATAATTAGTTAAAATATTCTTCAATCTGCCAATCTACCAAAAACTGCCCAAACCACAATTTGTCAATCTGCTAATCCGCTAACTCGCCATTTGGTTTGTAATTTTACTCTCAAATTACCCGAACCGCACCACGCACACACCTGGGCAAATGGTTTAGATCATTTAGTTTGGACTCATACATAGCCAGATCTTGAGTAAGCTTTGAATTCACCTTAGCCAGTTGTACCCTCTCTTTTTCAAATTGGCCCGACATGTTTTGCAGCTCTTCAATGATGCCTTCCAAACCCTTCAATTTAAAGAGGGTCTATTTGAGCTCAACTTTTTGATTTTCTGTGACACCAATTGTTTCATGAGCTTGTTCTTCATATATTTTTATCTATCCTTGAAGTTTATTTAACTTTGTGGCTAAGTCCTCAACTTCTAGATCTCTTTGACTAAATTTCCAAATGGTTTCATGTAACTTTCCTTCATTCTCTAAAACCTGTGCTTCTGCTTCTAAATTAAGTTCAAATGCTTTCGAGTGCTGATCAGTTAATTCAGTAATAGTATTCATGTGATACATCAATTGCACAAAAGTGGCTTCCTTTTTAGTATGAGCTAAGTTCAGTGATTGTTGAAGTTCATTACCTTGTTTTCAAGCTATGTATTTCTCTCAACCAACAGTTCATTCTCTAAGAAAAACTATGCAGCTTTCTCTTCTGCCTCCGAAATCTTTCTTTTGAGTGGATGAATTTCCTAGACTTTTCAGGTTGTCTATAGATAAGGGGGATCATTGAGGATGTTTGTACAAAATAGGGCACTTCTGGGGACTAAAACTTCAATTCCAGAAGACAACTTCTTGCTTGGGAGGAGGAAGAGGCTTCTAGGTTGCAAATTATGCTTATTACTCCTCCAAACCTGACCCAAAATTGCCCTAATTCACTCAAGTAGGGGCCAACTTCATCAAGTTATTACACTGTGGTAACATCTAGGAAATGTGGTGAAGCACAACAGGGGGCTAGGCTGCCTATTTCTAAGCTATTGTGGGGTAATGTGGCTCCATAAGGCTCATTTTTTTGGCTGGTGGGATGTCCAATGGGCTACACCTGCAAAATTATAATCAACATGAAATATTACGATTCATTAGTAAAAGTTATGACATTTTGTTAATCTTATTATGATTGTGGAGAAAAAAAAGTTGTGGCTATGATTCAATAGTAAAGTTTATGATTTGTACTACCAAAAGTTATGATTTGTCATGGTGAATCGTAATAAAAAAATGTTACGATTCAAATGTTATGATAATTAGTAAGAAATAACTATATTTGTTATGAGTTGTTGCCATATTGTTATGGTTTATAGTATCTTTGTTATGACACCTTGGTGAATATTATGACATTGTTATGATTCATTGTAGTATTGTTATGATATTTGAAAAAGTTATGATTCTTTCATGTAACTTGTTAGATAACCGGTTTGGCAGGTCACTTTTTATGATGTGGCACAATATGGACCACACAACAAGTGCATATCATATGCCCTTTTAGAAAGTGCACACTATAGACTTTCCCGTATGTTAAGGATCATCCTTGTCATTACATATTTGAACTTCCCAACAATTATGCAGCAGACATATGTTAAGGATACGATATTTTGTCTTATTGGTTTTTTAGCATATTTTATCTTTTTATGGCTAAATTAGCCCCAACTTCAAAAAGTCTCATGCCAAACGAGAGCTCAATACAATGGGCATGGAACAGAATGATACCGAGGGGGAGAGAGAGAGAGAGAGAGAAAGTCGTGGGCAGGTGCAAGACAGCGAGAGGTAGACAATGAGGAATGGCTAAGGCTTGGTTGTTCACCCTCTCATATTTTTATAATTGGTAAATTACATTTTGCCCCTTTTATGTTTGGTCACTTCTATATTTTGGTCTCTTAAGTTTATTTTTTCTCACTTTAACTTTTTATGTTTTAAAATTTTCTCAATTTATTTCTAAAACTAATTTCTATTCAAAATTAGACAAACAAATGTTATAATAACTGCCACATAAGATAAAAAGTATATTAGTATATTAAAGTTTAAGTTTATGTCAAATATGTGAGTTATATATAATAAAATATTTTTATGTCACGTGACTGTCAATGTATCATTTTTTTGTCTAATTTTTAATATAAATTAATTTTAAGAATAAACTAAAAAAACTTAAAACATAAAGAACCATAGGGGAAAAAACAAACTTTAAGGGTCAAACTGAAAAATTAGTGGTTGTATGTACGAGTTAAATTATGTATATATATTTATTTTTTTTGTATACAATGTTTTATAAATTTCAATTTATTTGTTTATATGTATATTCATATATAAATGTAAAATTATTTTCAACATTTTTATTTAAATAAGCATATGTAATATTTTTTGTTAAATCATTTATGTTTGCCTATATCTATTGCTAAACGAAATTATATATATATATATATTGCTCAGTATACGATATAGAAGAATAATCTACTTTTATCATTTCACAAATATCTAAATAAATAGGGCAAGTTACGGATAAATCCTAAAATGTGAAAAGGTGGTCCAAGTAATACTTAAATATAATTGATACTCCATTTGGTCTTGGTGGATGAGGTGTTTCAAAAATGCCCTTGCTTTTCGAATTGTGTGTAAAGACAGTTGGATTGACTTTTATGGTGGGGTGTGATTGGGTATTACGTTGGCAAAAAGCTCTATAGTATTTTTTGTTGTATTTTAATTGTGAGACGGTGTGACGTCACACCAGTTGTAACCCGACCCGACTGAATTGGCCCGCGTGTTATGATATGGAATGTAACGCCCCCAAAATAATATAATAAATCCAACTCATAAACGAAAAGATAATAAAAATGAGATACTTTCATTCATCAGAGTTCATATTACAAAAGATAACACATACAATATACATTCAAAAATATACATCCTGAATCTATAGCATGTGATGCCAGTTAATGATAAACAAAATAATGCCCTATGGGCTTACATCTTTCCAAGTCATTTCTTGGTTACAAAAAAAGAGAGTCATAAGCTTTGTACATATAAAGCCCTAGGCTTGAACGAATGTTAGATACAAAATAGCATGAAAAGAGCCTTCGGCTCCAAGGTCCTCCGAAGCTACGTCCTTGGAGGAGGCATGTCACCGGTACCTGAAAATGATTTCCCAAAGTAGGGTGAGTCAAAGCCCAGTGGAAACAATCTAACGCAGTATATGAGAATTAACAAGATATAAGTATGATGCACATGTTCATTATCCAATGATAAAATCTTTATAACTCTTTTCCAAAGCCATGTTATATCAAACTTGCTTCTCAATTCGTTCATTTTGGTTCATTAGATACATCCACTTCATTTAACCTATCAACAAAGGTTACACCTCTCAAGTCCCCAACAGATGAAATCATCATGCAAATACATTCACTTCTATTTTGCCATTTTACGAAAATTTCGTCCGTGAGAATTGGTACCCATGTATACAAATGGTTTTCGGGACTTTCACCCTAGACACACAGGCCAACTTAGTTCAATGAAGTCCATCCCCTTGCTTCTCCACAAAACGTGGAGTACATATCCTTTTTCCTCTCAAATATCATACATATATAATGTATATCATTCATAATCATATTCAATGATAATGGTTAAAGGATTAGATTCAATTTGCCTAATCCACATGCAATGTCTATAACAATCATGGTTATCCTCCACCGATAACCCAAAGCAGTTATCTCTAAATAGATGTACAATCTCTCTAACAGATCAATCATCGAATTTTGGTGAGTGATTATGCAAATCCAACAACACCATTCATGTACACAACCTCTCAATTTCACATTCTCCATACCAATTTCATTATTTGTACAAAATAATTATTCAAGACATTTCAATGCAAAACTCCTCATTTTCTAAACATTAACCCAAAGGCCAAAACCAACTATTTTGACATAAAATAACCCATAATCATTTATATAACACCCACATAGAAACCCCTCTTTTCAAACTTGAACCCAAATCCTAAGTTTGCTTAAAACATCCCCAAATCCCACCATTTCCACACAATGACCTATAATCGAGTTAAAACCCATATTAAAGTGTAGAGAGTCTCTACCACAAGTTTACAAGACCAATGGAGCAAGCACGAAACTCCAACGACGCCGAAACCAATTTTCAATCGAATCAAAGTGAAGCTCCCAAGATGCTTTACCCCTTTTCCAAAGGCACTAGAGGGGAGAGATCAACGGATCCAGGAGAAAATGTAGAGAGAGAAAGAGAGAGAGAGAGAGTATTTTAGAGAGAAAGGGTCTCAACTTCAAGGTTTAGGATGAAAAGATCTGAAAAAGTGATGCAAAAAGTCATTTTTGCGATCTGATATAAGCACAGTCCGCCTGAGCGCCAGAGTTGATGCTCGAGCGCCAGACACAAAAATTTTATCCGCTCAAGTGCATAAAGTCCCGCTCGAGCACAAATTACACATCTCCAATACTTTTGCAGACAACAGACAAACCGCTCGAGCGCAAGAAAGGCCGCTCGAGCCCTCACCCGCTTGAGTGTAGGAAATGCCGCTCGGGCGTGGAAAACACCCCTCTAGTACTTTTCCAGACATGCAAAGTACTGAGGGTTTGCAAATCCCGCTTGAGCGCAAGAAAGGCCGCTCGGGCGGAGGACCAAAATTATGGGCAACACAAGGTTTGAAAACTAAGCAACCAACCTGTTCCAAACACACTCAACATGTCCAAATAACCAAATTTAAGGAGGAATAAAGAGCAAAAAGACAATGAACAACATTCAGAAACCATAAACCCGAGTCTGAACTACCACAAGTGTCGAGTCAAAATCGGGATTGCTATATCGAAATCCCCAAATCAAGCACGCTTAATCCCTAGATTTTTGGTGTTGTCGTTTTCCTGTTACTGGAATTGGGTGATTATGTGGAATTAGGTGATTGTGTGGATATTGATTTAGGATTCAGAGATATACAGTAGGGTTTCATGTGGTGTGGTGTGAGTTTGTCATCATTTTTTGGAATTTGTGTGTTGGAGTCACAGTGTAGTGTAGGGTTTTAAACGATGGTCGGTTTGTTTATCCTATGTTAGTGGGAACGTCGACCTGTGGATGAACTGCAATAGTGGCAATGGCTCACAAGCGTAAGTGTGTTTTGTTGGTAGCCTTGTTACGTTATGTTATTTTGTTTTGCAAGTAATTGAATGGACAGTTTGAATACAAATGTGGTGTGTGACATTTGTGTGTGTGTGTGTGTAGTGTTTAAATGTGTAATAGTTGTGTTTCACTATTAATCACTTGTGTGTTGATTTTGTCTGCGATGTGGTTGTCCTCATGGGTGTGTGGATGTTTTTGTTTGTCAGCATGTGTCCATTGATGAGGTTTTTTTTTTTTTGGGAAGTGTGTAACACTTGTATCCTTTAAACTATTGGAGAGTGTATTTCATTCCATTATTTTCATTTTGGGAGTCTTTGGAGTTGTTGTATCTTGGTTTTGGAGGAGTGTAATTTGATTTAATCTTGTTGGGATTGTTCATTTACGCTTGTTTATGTTGAAAAGTTCTTTGGAAACTTGAAAATTTTGTTCTAAGGTCGACACTAGCCTTGGAGGTGTCAACACCATCTCACTGTTGTGTTCCTAGATCACTGTTGAAATTTAGTGTCGACACCAGCCCTTGGTGGTGTCAACACTTACCTTTTCTTGTTGGCCATTGGGGTCAACACCAGTCTTGGAGGTGTCAACCCTTGTCTATTGCAGAAGCTGGGGTTTGTTCGCTAAACTTTAGTGTCGACACCAGTCTGGGAGGTGTTAACACCTTGTTCTCTACAGACATTAGTGTCTCAACTTTCCTCCTAAAGGGTCGACACCTCTGTCTGAAGGGTTGACCCCTATGTGTAATTTTCAAATTTTTGGGTCGGTTTGGGCCCTACTTTTGGGGGGTTTTTGACTTGTTATTTTCATTTGACTTTGGGCCTATTTGTAACAACCCACATTTTTGGCCTAGTCATGTTTGCATGCATTTACATGTTTTGCCATGTTAAGTCGCTATAACAACCCATATTCATGTCATAGTCATATTCAAGTTCATTTACATAGATTGTCTTGTTAGGTTTGCATCCAAGAATCTTGTCTTGCTTTGTGTTTATGTGATTTTCCTAAGTGTTGCTAGCATGCTTTGCTCCTTCCTTGATGTTAAGCCCAAGTTATGTTAGCCGAAGTTATGCCAAGCCTAGGTTATGTTGAGCCTAGGTCACGCCAAGCCTGAGTTACGTTACGCCTAGATCATTCCAAGCCGAGGTCATCTTCAGTCTGGAAGTATCTTGGAACCCCTTTGATCGACCTCCACCTTCGCCCTGACATGTTGACCGAGATGTCATTATCTAGTCCGAGGTGTGAATCGCCAAGGCCGAGATGTGTATTATCTAGGCCGAGATGTTACCTTTGCACCTGAGTGATCTTGTCCTGGAGTGGTATGACCTAGACCGAGGTGTGGCACATCTAGGCCAAGGTGTGGCATAGCTTAGTCAAGTGTCGTCCTTCCTAGCCGAGGTCATTGTCACCTTAGTTGCTGAAGCCTTGTCCTTAGCCGATGTCACTACTTGCCAGAGTGCCATACCGAGTAGCTTGTTAGATACACTTTGTCATAGCCTTGTCTTGTCAATCTATCACCTTTTTTAGGAGAACCAACCAGCCGGCGCCACATGTCCGAACTAAGAGTTAAGTTAGCCGGCAGAGAGAGAGAACCCATCATTTGTTCCTATACTTGTTTTTGAAGAGAAGAGAGAGAAGCTCTAGAGAGGAAGAAGAGTTCTTGAGGGAGAGTGGATTTCTAAGCTTGATTCCTAGAGATCGAACCGTTAGATCCGTGTTCTAAGGTTAGATTCTTGATCTACCCTTGTCGTTCTTTATGTTTATGTCATTGCATTGCATGATTAAATATGATTTGTAAGCCATGCATTGTTTTGAGGTTCGGTTTTTAGAAAGAGAAAATAGCATTCATGTGTTCTTCAAGAAAAGTGATGTTTTGATCCGAAGGCTCATGCCTAGATCCATGTTTTCGTGTTTGTTTTCACATGATTTTCAAGCATGGGTACCCAGGTCCATGTTTTCGAACTCATAGCATGAAATCCCAGATTTTTGTAATAAAGAAGTTATGATTTTAGCATTCATGTTCGTCATGATCTTCATGTTCATGTTCTTCCTGTTCTTCGCGGGTGGAAACCCAGATCTCCAGACTTCACTTCCCGAGGTGTAGTCGCCGAGATCACTCTTACCTAGACCTCACACTTAGGCCAAGCATCGTATCTCACCTTGGCCTACCTTGCATGATCACTTACACCTTTAGTTTGTCTTGTGCGCACCTCTGCCTGCAGCCGCATGCCGAAGCCTAGGTAGCCACACCTTGGCCAAGAGATGTGGGACCTCGGCAAGGACCTGGTTGGTACCCAGCATGTCTTCCTGACATGTAAAATAGTGTTTTGACTTCCAACATGTTTTTCCGAGATCATTGCATGCATGTGAGACCTGTTTTGAGAAGTATGTTTAGTATATTTGCCATGTGTTTGTAGGACTTGAACCTTGCCTTGATCCCGACGTCCCAAGAACTAAAGTGAGTGGTATTTTTAATAAAGTTATGTTCTTAAGGTTTTGATAAAGCTTTTCTTTGTTTTGATAAAAGTATTTGTTAAGCATGAATGATATCCCTATTTTATGCATCAAGTATAAGTTTTGTTTTGTATGGCAATGTATCAAGTAAGCTTTGTTTTGACGACACATTCGGAAAGTCCCTTGTGCTGGAGGACTCTAAACTTGAGCAGCACCCAAGTGTTAAAGGGCTACGGGCTCTTGTAACATAGGTCCCTTGTGCTAGAGGACTCTAAACTTGAGCAGCACCCAAGTGTTAAAGGGCTACGGGCTCTTGTAACATAGGTCCCTTGTACTGGAGGACTCTAAACTTGCGTAACACCCAAGTGTTAAAGGGCTACGGGCTCTTGTAACATAGGTCCCTTGTGCTGGAGGATTCTAAACTTACGCAGCACCCAAGTGTTAAAGGGCTACGGGCTCTTGCTTGGTCTTGTTTTGCCACCGGCGGTCTACCGCGTGGGCCTTGTAAGTAAGTAAGTAAGTTTTGAAGGACCAAGGTTATGCCGAGGTTATGTTATAAGATTTGACGCATGTAAAGTATGCAAGTTTTGTAAGATCAAGTTTGATGAACAAGATTTATCTCATGTTTTGTACAAGCTATGATAAGTATGGTTTTGACAAAGATATACATATTTTGTATTATTTTAAAAGACCTCGGGAATCATTCATTTAACCCCTTTATTACTTATACCATTCACTGTATCCAAGCTCACCCTCCCTATGTATATATGTAGGTAACAAGCAAGAAGTCGGCTACGCCGAGATGTGTGTTTGTATGCATGTTATGTCGGCTTTGAGGATGTCGGCAATCCTGAAGATTATAACTCAAGTGTTTTGTTTATGTCGGCAATTGTGATGCTTATGTATTTCAAACATGTCGGCTTGTAAAGCCCTTTTGTTAAGATGTAACATGTATTTTGTACTTTATTTTATTTGTATTCAAGTTGTAAAGCTATGTAAAGATGTATGCCATTTCATTTGACTTATGCACTGCTCTTATGGACCACTTGTATTTTAGATTATTGCTTCCGCACTTGTGAGCCCCCTATATCTATACTCTGATTGTGTGTGAATTTCGAAAGTTGGCCTTCGGTAATCTCGGATTACTGGCCATCACGACACCAAACTACTAGGGGCGGTTTGGGGTCGTGACACTATTGTTCTATTATTACCTTGCTACTATAAATAGGCTCCAAATACTTATTCATTTCACTTTTCCTCCTCTTTTCCTTCTCTACATCGTGAGTTCTCTTCTCTCTCTAAACTCAAACCTTTTCACCCAAGATCTTCAGATCTACTCACCTAGAGTGATCTTTTCACCTTGGTCCTCTGAGAAAGATTGTAGATTTCATCAAGGGCTTCCTTTTGGTCTGAATAGTTTGTGGTTTCGTCGCCGGTGATTCTTGGCTTGTCTTCTCTTCGCTTCAAGAGGTAGGGGTTTCTAGTTCTCCTTCAATACTCTCATTTATGGATAGATTTGTGGCATTTTCTTTATATGCATACAAAATTTATATTTTTAAGCATATTATGAATAAGTCATGAGATTGGGGGTTTAGGGTTTGAAGAGTTGGGGTTTACTTGTTTGGTTATGATTTTGGGTTAAAAGTTTGGGTGTATAAGTAATAGAAGATTTGGAATAAAAAGTGTTTTTGTGAAAATCATAATTTCTCTTAAAAACCCTAGTTTGGTTCATGAAGATAGATGATGGTTTTGCTTAAATTGAAAGTAGTCATGAAATTGAGGTGTTAAATTACACATGTACAAGTTTAATTGAAATTTTAAAGAGTTTGAAAATTTATGTAAAAGTTGCGATTGAACTTTTAATGTTGATATTTTAAATTATGTTATGATATGAAACCAAACTTGGGGGAAAGAAATTATTAATAGGATGAACGATATGAGCTTTGTGATGAAATGATGATGTGGAGCTTTAGGAGTTCGTATGGAATTATGCCGAATTGTATTGAATGGTGTTGAATTGGGTTGTGATTGAATTGTGTTGAGTTGTGTTGAATTTTGTTGTGTTATGTTAGATTGCATTGAGTTATGTTGAAATGTGTTGCGTTGGATCGAATTGTATTGAGTTGAGTTGAGTCATGTTGAGTTAGGTTGAGTTGTGTTGAGTTGAGTTGTGTTGTGTTGTGTTGGGTTGGGTTGTGTTGTAGTTAGTATCGCGCAAGGAGTCAAAAATGTCTTTTGGTGCCCACGTCCGTCCGTATAAGAGCTGGTAAATGTGGGGGTGGTTTTGAATTCAAGGTGCCCAAATGCCCTATCTAGGCTTATCACTGGACGAATGTGGGAAAAATGATTTTTTGGTGTCCACACATTCCTGCCATATTGTAGCTGGCAAAAGTGGAAAAATGTTTTTGGGTGTCCACAAAGTCCTGTCGTTTTGTAGCCGACAAAAGTGGAAAAATTGATGGTTTTGAAAATGTTTTTAAATGCCCAATTCCACCGTTTAATAGCCGGCAAATGTGGGGATGGGCTTAAAAGTTGAAAATGGTTTTTGGAATCACATTGTGAGAAATTGGTTTTTGGGAGTTCACTTCCCGTCGTATAATAGTCGACAAAAGGTAGAGGGTGTTATGAATTGGGTGCCCACTATCCTACCGTATCAAGTCGGCAAAAGGTGGAATGTGTTGTGAAATGCATTGAATCAGTGATGATATGTGTGACTTGTAGTGAACTTATGAAATTACAGTTAGATGTGTAATTTAGTATGGAAGGGGAATGCATATAGAAATTATTTAAAAAGAATGGATAAGGAAATAGTAACTAGACAAGGGATTGGTGATAATGAACTCACCATGTCATATGTAACTATAAGGAAAGATTAAGAGTTTTTTCTCGTAATTAATTGAGAAATTGAATTAAATGGGCTTATTATTCTTGAGTTATGTTGAATTACAATTAATAATACAAATGTGGATGTGATGTAGTTGTTAGAAAATAGAAGTTGAATGTAGGATAATTGTTATTGAATATAAAGGAGATGTGGATTTCTACGTTATGGAGTTATAATAATGGGAGTTAGTCAAAAGGAAAAATGGAAGGAAACAAAAGAGGAGTATTAAAATGGAAATTAAATGAAGAATATTTTGGAATGGTTTAATAAATTTGAAATGATGTTGTTCTTTAAACATAATGGTTTTTGAAAAGGATTATGGTTTTTCTGATAATGAGGGATAGTTTTTATGGCTGAAGGTTTTCCTTAAATGTTCAAATGAATTTTGAGAAAAAGGTACTCTACGTACGATATTTTGAAATTACAAAACATCACCATACTATATGGTATCACCCTATATGCATGATCATTTCTATCTGTGTGTTAGTTATTGTTGTAGAACTATGAGATTCCTACTGGGCAATTGTGCTCATCCCTTGTTGTTTTATTTTTTTTACTGGAAGAGAATTCGGATTTATTGGTTGGAGAGTTAAGAAGTTCATGTATTTTTGTGTAATTTCATCGTCGATGTGAAAGAGATGAATTATGCACATTGATGTTTGTAATTATTTATTTGTAGCACCACAGTGGAAGTTGGCATGTATTATTATTATTGTTATATTCATTGCGAGAGAGAACATGTATTATTATGTTTCTATTACTCAAGGGTAATAGATATTTAAAAAAAAATGGACCTAAAATAAAGGCTTTTGGTAATGTTTCCGAGAAATTAAAAATTTAGGGCGTGATAAAGTGAATGTTGTGTGTGAACCCATATGTGGGGGGAGGGGAAACAAAAAATGTATGTAATATGTAGATGTTGGGTCCCCACCGTATGCACTCAACGTGCTACTCTGTAGTGTTTTTAAAGAATTTGTATATTACCAATGTGTGTCACATGCTGACATGTATACATATATGTATGTAGTACATAGTTTCACTTGTTTGAATTGTTTTGTTTGAAGTGGTTCATGGTGGTGTTATAAATGTAGTGTCCGATGACGTAATTAGGTTGGCATGGGTACCAAATGATTGTGCGTTGGTGTGTGTGTGTGTCATGTTGTAGTCGTTACGATGTGTGGTAGATGTGAATGTCGCGCGTGTGGTATTATTTTTTGTCACTAAGTGCCAAGTTGTGTGGACAAGGGGGGTAGGGGGTATAATTTTGCAATGTATGTTATTGGTAGTTGTCAGTGGTAGTCAGATAGTTGTCAATGTTTGTCAGATTGGTAGGTGGGCCGTTAAATGGTATGGTGTGTGTTGACAGAATTGGGAAACGTTAAATGTGAATGTGCCATGTGTGTTGTTATTTTTTGTCACCAAGTGTCAAATGGTGTGGAAAAGTAGGGGTGGGGGTTGTAAGTTTGCAATGTGTGTTATTTGTTAGTTGTCAATGGTAGTGAGAATGGGAATCGAACCGATAATGTTAAAGTGTGAACTGTACACAAAATGTGAAAATAATTTGTTCCGAACAACAATTGTTGTGATACATGTTCTTTTATTATATATTACATTGTTGGGGTCGCATCATGATTGGTTTTTTGTGTTTGAAACAGAAGATGTTGTACGGATGAGAAGCCTGTGGACTAGGTCTGCCGAGCGTAAACGTTTAGAGGCTGCAAGTGTGGCATTGTCATCGAGACTAGGTGTGAAGTTACAGGGTCACATTTTGTTCAAACAGCCGCGAAGTGTTAGTTAGAAAATTGGATCGCCTCGGAAAGCCACACACTAAATAAATTTCCAGTCCAACATAGCAGGTATCATTAAGGTAGTGTTCGAGTTGGGGTTGAATGAAAAATAGTTTCGGCAGCTGAGGCGGGCACCTTTTTAGTTACTGTTTGAAGCTATCATTTTCAACAAGCCAGACTTAAATGAGTACATAAAAAGTGATGAGTTGGTGGTTAAAATTCTAACGACGTTCAACCGATGGATGATGCATTCTACGTTGGTGGTTCTCCAGTGAAAGTGAGTAAAGCCGACCTTAGGTTGGTTTTTGGCCTGCAGTGTGGTGTCCAACATTTGGACCTGACTCCAAGCACGCAACTTGCATCTAATTTTATTTAGCGACGGTGTAGTGGCATAGGGCAGATAACCGCTAGTTTGATTAGAACTTTACTTGATGATGCAGTGAAAGGAAATTCAATGCACGATAAGGAAGACACTGCGAAACTGCTGTGTTTGTATTTGTGCGTGAAGTTATTTTTCTCAACGTCTGGGGAGATGATCAGTTGGGTGTTCGTTCGGTATGCGGACAATTTGGACACTGTGCAAAACTATGATTGGACGGCGACAATTTCGAACATGCTGATGGATCCATACAAGAATTTTGTCAAACAATGGAGAAAATTACGGCTGTGTCGTCGTGCTACTGGTATGTTATTTATGAGAATTGCTAATATTGTTTGATGTTGTAACACATTCCGAATGATGTTGATGTCACGTTTTGCTGAATATGTGTTTAACATCGTGTTTGTTGTATGAATTAATTGTTTTTCACTTTGTGAATGCACAATAATGGCTTTGTGAACATACGAACATTGTGTCCACTACTAAACTTATAATGTTCCCATGGTTTTTGAAGTGGAACATTAGCACATTGTTGGCTAGAATACATGGTTTGGATCTGACGTCTGCGTCACATTTTGAGGTGCGTGAGTCCAGGTTTGATGTTTGCTAGTCGTCTATGGTTAGCACGATTGCATTATGTTTCTTTCTAGTAGTGTCATATTGATATGCGTTATTTATGTAGTAGATGATTCCTGGAAAACTTGTGAGTCAACCGTACGAGAAAGTTATAATATCAGGGAAAGATTTTGATGGTGGGAAAGACGCACATGTTGATACAGATCAAGAAGTAGGTGGCGAAGACAACAGCGATGGCACTGATGGTGTTGTGGATAATAGTGGCGATAAGAACAATGTGAGTGTAGGTAATGATGGCAACAAAGGTGTGGTTGGTATCGAGGGGGTGTGAAACGGAATGTTTGTGGCAGCGGTGATTCACGCCGAAGTGCAGTAGAGGTGGTTATGGATGCAAAGGGTAAACAGAATATTAGGATGGATGGCACAAGTGCTGACAACATTGGTGGTACAGTACGTGGAAATCGGGTGGCGCAGGTAGGTGATTATAGGGGAAACTGGAGATAGCGTTAGCCAAAATTGATGCCCTTTAGATGCAATGTAGACTTAAGATTGCATGCTTGTGGAGTTGCAAACAGAGGTTGACCACCTGAAAAGGATGAAAGAAAAATATGCTGTGGATATAGTTGATGGTTTCACCTTAGTTTTCAAAGTGAAAGACGACGAGATGAAGAAGATGGTGGAGGCAAATGGTGATCTATGGAAGACAATATGCGTACTAGAGGAGCAGTTAGTTGAACAAGATGTACGCAAAGTCACACAAGCATTCTGTATGGTCGATGTTAGCTGCGCTGATAGGGTGGATGGTGAGAGTGTAGAAATTAAGGATGGGCCGACATTGGATATTGTTGGGCCACGTGGAAATAATGGGTCAAGCGCGCCTGACAATTTTGAAGGCCCCGATGACGTGACAGGTGGTGTGCTAGTTCCAGTTAGTACAAATGACTCTAATGTCGTTGAAGTTGGAAGGTGTATGCCGGCAGGTGGCCGTTTGGAAGGTGTGTAAAACTCTTTTGTAAGGAACCTGAAGTGTAAAGTGAGAAAGGGATCTAGACTGCCGGATTTTGAATACATTAACGTGCAAAAAATAAGGGTGGGTTCGAACGTTGTAGGTGATAATAAGCTGGTGGATGTTGGACATAGTGGTGTGGGATGTGCTAACGCTAAAAGCGTTATTGATGTGGATGCATTTGCGAGCAGGATTCGGGAGTGGTCTGGGTTTGCTTTGAACAACTGGCTAGGGTGTGGAAAATGATGACTGAAGTGGAGAAAGATAGAATCAGAGATGCTTACAACAAAGATGGGGACAGGTATGTATTTTGTACTTGATTGCAGTACGATGTGGTTTGCATGTACATTCGTTTGACATTAACCATGTTTGTACTTGTAGGGCGATTATGTGGGCTAGCAGTGGACATGATGTGTGCGTGTATTTTCTGGACATTATGTCCCTTGTTCGGCCGTCGTCATTGCATGGCAACGTAAGTAATTGGTTAACATTACTAGTATTAATGTTTGCATGTCTCGTTTGTTGAACATTTGGTGTTATAGTTTATCATTTTGTGGCAGGTGATAGACACGTATGCAGTCTTGTTGATGGAAGAATAAGAGAGACTGGCTGCCGGAGTGGAGTTCCCAGATAAGTCATACATTTTTAATAGTATATGCCTTGTGAGTTTGTAATTTTTGTTTTCAAGTTTTAGTATGAAGCTATGTGTTGCATGTTTGAAAAAGAAATGTAATGGGTGAAATAATGATGCAGGATATGTTAAAGAACAAGAACACTAACACATGGGATAGGTTTGTGTTGGACAACTTCGCTGCATGTAAATATTGTCGTTACATTCACTTCCCAATTTGCTTCCGAGCGCACTAGACACTGGTGGTTTATGACACTGAAATAGGCGGCTGGAAACATTACAACTCTATGAGGCCCTAGGCTGGAATGGAAGACAAGGACTTTAATAAGGTGGTGTTTGTAGTGAGTTACATGTATCGCTATCTGTGTGGTATTGGTTTGATTTTTGTGTATTTGAGTTGTGTTTGTTTGCTAATGTGTCTGTAATGGTGTTTCAGAGGGACACCATTCTTGAAATTTAGCGAGTAGCTGTTGTCAGGCTGGTCGATAACAACGCGACGTAGGTTGCGGGTACGAGTGTGGAGGCAGTCATCGACTGCCCACAACAGAAGCATGACTTGTACATGTTTTTCCCTTCTGAAATTCAAATGGTATACCAAATGTAATATGGTATACAATTTTTTAGAGGCTTTAATAAGATGTTTAAGTTTGTGGTGTCCCATATTGCAGGGAGGACTGTGCAATCATTGTATGTGTTGTGATGCGTCAGTATGTCCACCATGTTACTATCAATAGATCCTTGTAGGGGGATAATTGTGTCATCCTGCGCGCTAACATAGTCAAAAGGTTTGTGAACAACCATGCGAGGGGGTTGAAGGACATTGCGTGAAGTCTGAAAGTGTTCATTTTTTTGGTTGTGATTGGTCTTTCGTTTGATTTATTGTTTGACAGTACATTGGTGTTACTGTAGATTGAAATTGTTTTGGGCTACTTTTTGCACAATACTGAACTCAGTTTAGTTAGTGGGTGTTAGTTTTTGTTACTATTGGGATCACTTTTAACGCTGGGTATTAAGTAATGAATAATAGTAATTGCCGATGGCTCTTTTACAATTATGTGTTATGTTACAACTGCGATGGTGTGTTGTGAATTTACTATTTTGACTTTTGTTTTTACATCATGTATTGTTGATCTAAGTGGAAATGATAGTATTGTTTTGTTATGTATGTGCATGTGTGTCTATTACCACGCGTATGGTGTTGGTGGGTAGTTCGTATATTGTTGATCTAAGTGGAAACGATAGTATTGTGTTGTTTTGTTGTGTTTTGTCAGGTAACGCTAACACATGCGGGTGTAATGTGAGTAGTGGTTTAGTTTGATGAGTGTGTTATGGGCATTTGGATGGTTGGATTTGTGTGTACGGCCATAAGTGATGATGGTGAGTATGGTTCGTTCGATTGTGTTTGTATGATCTATATGAGTTAGGCGTGCCAATACACGAAAACAGAGTGTGTGGCATAATGATTTCGGCGGTGCATGCTAGGAAAATAAAAGTAGTGCATTCATCATGTACATAACACTACGTGGTAGTATTGTCGATAGCAGTTCAGCATAGGTTGTGGATCGGTTACAGTGCGATAATGTGTTGGGGCACTATTATTCGTGTCATATGTACGAACATTATGTTATTTACAGTAATTCGTAGGAGTGGGTAATGGTGCATTATGTGTCATGTTCTGTATTGTGTGTTGTTGCAGCATAATACCTAAAAATGGCAATCACATTAAGGCGAATGGATTATTGAAGACGGTTTTCAGGAGAAAAAAAAATGAAGGTCCCACTACATTATTAATGGTTGGCTTTGTGGAAACATTGTCCTTACCGCAAAATTTCTTGAAAATGAAATGCATGCATGGGAAATATGTGTAACCCATGATTATTAACTAGGAACATAGCATAATTGAAATTAAAAATACTAGGTTTCCCCATGCTTGGGTTGATGTGCTATATTGGTTCTTTGCAGGTCTTCCGGTTGTGGTTTCCTATGCAGCCACACCTACTGCAACGTATAGGTTGCACTTCCTCACCACATGATGGCATCCTCTTCTTGGGCCTGCCAGGTGGTCGTTTGACAGCAGGTGGCAGCATGACAAAATCATGGCCATGGATTTGTGGTTGTTCAACCGTTGGTATAGGTGTTATGCTTGGTGTGTCTGACAACCGGTATTTTGTGACATAGAAATAAGGCTCAATTAGTGCGTACAAATCTTGCCCACTATTCCGAGCCGCGACAATGGCATGTGCCCATGGGAACTCATTAATCTATCACTGAAAGCACGAGCATGTGCGTCTGTCAACATCGACCATCACGGACGGGTGTGAGTGTACCTCATACACAGTAAGGCTTAATTGGCTTACAGTCCATGACCTCTCGTCGTTGTATGACTTTTCTAGCCATTTTTTCCATTTTTGAACAAAACACACCATGCCATTTAAGTGAAGTTTCTCGTCTGGTTGGCATCTGTCGCATTATTTGTGTTCTTATATTGTCCACCAATTGGGTTATTGGAATGTGACGTGCCTCATCAATCCAGTTGTTGAAGGATTTGATAGCATTAGAGGACATATCGCCATACCAGTTACCCCTGCATTACAGGGTGTTTGCCAACACAAGGGCGGCGTTAGTGTACGTAATGTATTATAGCATAATATGAGGTATGTTAAAAATGAAAGGTACAAGTGGAAAATGTTAAGATATGCACCTGATTGTGGAGGTAGATTTTTTAGGAAATCGGTTGCAATTTTCTTACCGGAATTGGTGAACTTTCCAACCATCTCTTGAAATGCATTCACAGTTGGTGCATAAGCACAGTTGTTAAACTTGGTTATCAACACAATCCGATGCAAATTGTTCATATATTTCAGCTTGTCCCTTAGGTTCCTCTGAAGGTGTTGCATGCAAAACGCATGGTGAGCATTTGGGAATATAATGGGCATTCCCTCCATGAGCCTAATGTGCCGGTTTGATATGAATGTAAATGTCCTGTCCTCACCGAGCGTGTTACAAAGATGTTGCAAAGACCATGACCAGTTTTTTGCATTTTCTACACCAACAATCTCAAATGCGACTGGGAACAATCCTGTATGGAATCATATTGCTAAGTTGTGTGTGTCAGTAGCATTGTATGTGTGGCAAGTACTATATTAATGTAATAGGGACATCTTGGGCAGGTGTGGTTGTGTGACATGCGTACTCTTTTCATGTAAGTGTTAGATGTGCCTTGAATTCCGTCCTTAGTATTGGCAGCAAGTAAATTCCCTTTGAACCTCCCCTTCAAGAAAGTGCCATCTAGGAAAAGTAATGGGCAACAAAGTTTGAATCCGTCAATGCATGCTTTGAATGATATGAAAAAATGTTCGAACCGGTTGTCATGCTCATCACAATCAATATTGATATACGTACCCGGGTTGTGTTCTATCACAGCCCCACTGTTCCAGCATAGTTGATCGAAAGATGCGCTATGGTCTCCAAATAACTCACCTCTGGCTTTTTCGACACCTAACCAAGCAACACGGTAACTTATCTCAAGCCCATAATTTTTTTCAAATCAAATGCAACATCAATCGGCCTAGTTAAAGGCTTGTCGCGGATATGTTGTTGTAGACACCCCATTTTGACCGGCCCTTAGACTTGGGCGCTTTCTTTTGATTACTTGATGATGACAATTAGAATGTGCTTCTCACAGAATCCTCAGTAAGAGAGATGGAATTTGAACTTTAATTCCAACCTTTACACATTTTTTGGCCAAACTATTTGACCTTAAAACCCTCTTTTCAAAATATTTTTTCCAAATGTTTCTACGATGTTCCAAGGCTCCCATTTCAATTAAAATATTACACTTTTCAGTAAACTGAGTAAGGACAAAGTGGAAATAAATAGAAGGGAGGTGAACTCTTTGAAAAATATTTAAAAACATCTTCTTTATAGGTTTAGAGTTGAAGAAAATAGGAGGGGATGGAAGAAAACTGGTTTAGGAAAAGGAAGAGCATCAAATCGTTAAGAGGAAACTGAACAGCCTTCACTAAATTTGGAATATCTATTTTTACACTTGGAATTTAGATATGAGGCCAACACCACTGGAAACTAGACTTCAAGGGCTTCAATTTCGACCCAAGAATCACCTAAAACCAAGTCCGAATAAGAGAGATATGCACGTTTAAAGTTGGGCTTAAGAGCAGATTTTGTTGACTTGAAAATGAACAGCCTTCACTAAATTAAGAATATCACTTTTTACACTTAAAATTTAGATGTGAGGACACCACCATTGAAAATTATACTTCTGGAGCTTCAATTTAGACTCAAGAATCACCTAGAAATGAGTCCGGATAAGGGAGATATGCACATTTGAAGTCGGGCTAAAGAGCAGATTTTGTTGACCCGACCTGAGACAACACCAGACCCATTTTTTTTTTTTTTTTTCTTTTGGTTCGGTTGGAACACCCCATTAACCCATTTTCTGGTCTATTTAAGTGCACCCACTCATCCTCCATTATTTCCACTCACCCTCCATTATCAAAAGAGGTTTTAGCCTTGTCATAAAGGATGAATCAAAAGCCACAAAGTCTTGATCATCATTTGTCATCCTTGTCATGCCCACCACCTTTGTCTTCCACCTTGTCCCCCATTCCTTGACTTGTTTATTCCTACATGGCTTATACATTCAGATCATATATTGAAGAGGGAGATGATGGAATGAGAGAAGGAATATCATTTGAGGGAGTTGGAGAGAAAAGAGAGCAAAAGAGGAAAAATTGTCTAGATTGCAACCTTGAGCCAAAACACTTCCAAGCTTCCATAGCTACTGAAATTCCTCATTTCCATACACCAAAACCACTCCAAAAATTCTTATATAGCCAAAGATCAATTGCCTTGATCATAAGGAAAAGTGTTTAGTGATTGAAAGTGAGAAAAATTAGAGAGTTAGCCACTTTCTATACCATAAACTCCATAATTTCGAATTGAGGATTTGAGAACACACTTCCTACACTTTAGGGTGATCAAGAAGGAGTTTGTGAACTAAGGAGCTCATCCTTTCCTTGGAAGATGAATTTCACAAACTTTTTATTTTCTTGCATTTCTTACTTATTTTGCTCTTTTGCTTTGATTTCTTGTTATATTATATATTATTGTAATCTAATTGAAAGTGATGAGATGAAAGTCCCATATATATTGTTTTAGTTTTGTTTTAAGGCTAAATGGTTTAATCTCTTTAGAGGTTCATTACTAGGGCATTACATCTCTCTCTCTCTCTCTCATGCCAAGAACAAACTTCTTGTTTGACGTTTCTCGCCATTAATGGATGTAATTATCACTTTTGGATAAAATAATTAAAGAATGGAAAGGTAATAAAAAGGGCTAATAAAATTGGACTAAAAGAGGCACAAGATAATAAAATTGAGTTGGGTTCAATCAGACGTCATATTGAACCTATTGCCTTTCTTACTTATTTTGCTCTTTTGCTTTGATTTCTTGTTATATTGTATATTGTTGTAATCTAACTGAAAGTGGCGAGTTGAGACTTCCATAGATATTTTTTTAGTTCTATTTTTATTGTTGAAATATAAGAAAACAGAGTTTGGCTGAGCCTATCGAGCTACCCAGCCCATTAGTTGGCCGAGTGGCCACCTAAAAGTACACTATCACGCCTGCAACCTTCATGATCGTGCCTACAACCTCTAGGCAAAACCGAGCAGTCTTCCGACGTTAAGAAGATCAACCTCCGATGGTCTTTGAGGTGCTTGAAGCTTCCATTTTCTTATGTTTATTTTATTGAGTGTTTGTGAGGATTTTTATATAGTGTTGTAATATTTATCCATCTCCTTCGGATTTGTAATATTTAAAATGTTGTAATAATTCCCCACCCCGCTTCTTTCTATCCTGTTCTTTTACTTGCTTTCTTTATTTGTGAATATGTATCAGATTTTATTTTTCACTATATCCATGCTTTGCATCCATGTTTCATGCATCTTGATTCAGTTAAGTTTGCATTTGTGGATTTAATCAATTTCTATGTGATTATGTGCGCTACCTCTTGTTTTTGAGATGATTTACATGTCATATCTTAGAAACCGAATCTTTAGTTGTATCTCACAAGTGAATTACATTAGGATTTTTTTTTTTTGTATATAAGATCATACATGTTTTACTAACTTTGTTTTGTAGCTGTTCACGGGACGTTGGTAAATATGTAAGTTTTTATGCTTTAGCATCCCGCTTGTATGTCTTTTTCATATTATGTTTAAGCATCCTACCATGTGGCTGTTTGCTTACTTGATATAACTGTATGAATGCTAGTGGATAGAGGTTATGTCACTTAATTTAGAATGATGTTGATTTTTTATGTTTGTAACTCAATTTATTTTGGTTGTACATCTTCAAAACTTATTCAAAATACATGAAATCGAATTATGCCAAAATGAATGGCATAGTCTATACTTGTATGCTTCACATAGTAAATTTTAGGATTTATTAAATAATCAGAACATGAACATATAAAGAAAATAAAATTCATATATGGTTTAGTAAAGGCCAATCTTTTGATCAGGTGAGCGGGGGTGCTTAATTAATGACCTTCCCCCTTCATACCTAAGGTTCCGAGCCAAGCATCCTTGGTTACAATGAACAGTGGCCTTGGCACAAGTCAAGGATTTCCTAATTTTCCCAAAATTAATATTAGGTGGCGACTCTAAGATCTGATGACGCAGTCCATTTTTGACAAAATTACAATAAAATGAATTTTCAATAAGAGCTATCAAATCTGGACTCTCATGTATGTTTCACATTACACTCGTGAGACTAGATCAAAGAAATCGAGGGTCCAAACTGTTTTACGTGCACGGGTAGCCCCCGGGCATGTTACAATTATGTGAAAATGTTGGACACCAGGTCTGATCCAAGTCGGCGGTTGTTCACTATGTGAACAGCAACGCCATAATTTTGTTCATTGTTTCATTTATGAAGGTAGAAAAACCCATTAGCGTCTAACAATCGCGCGTGTACCAACCATGTGCAACCCTTCAAGTCCCGCAGCAAACACACAGTGGTAATTCGTACAGAGTTGTTCTTTAAGTACTTGAATTCGAAACCACACTCCACCGCATATTTGCAAAGTACTGTCTGAAACTCATGCGCACCCCCTTCGAAACTCTATCCCACATGAGTAATCTCATTAGCCCATGTTACTGAGAAGAATGTCTTTTCATCATGCAGACAGTAATTTGGCAACAAATCGACATCAGAATCCATGTCCATCAGGCAAACACCTCGTTTGATACCACCCGTGGGGGGGCTTGATATGTCATCCACAAAATCATCATTTGTTGCTACACCTACACAACTGCGTAATTTAACCATAACGTCGATTAGTTGTAAGCAGAAAGAGTATGCAAGGTAACCATATTTCGCATATCTACATCATTTTATAATGAGAAATTGTTGTAACCTGAAATCCTGAAGAACAAGCAAACATTACCCAGCATAAGGCCACCAAATTTACCACACACAAAATTAACCAGCTCGACAAACGCATAAGGGGATTTGAGATTGTATGCAACATTGGTGGACCGAAAACAGCACAACAACATAATAATGTCATCCATCCTTGCATAAAAATTAGTAACACACGATTTAGAATGTAGGGAAGAAATTAACAATACACAAACACACCCGTATGTGTGTCGTCCAAAACCAACCCAAACTATCCGTTACACATGGTTTGCAAAATGCACATCATAAAAACTGCATCAGGGATGGGGGGATGTCACAGACAATGTCGAAAACTTAGGCAACACACATTGTACACGGGAAAAAATAGAATACACAACATCGTTTTCTATGTCAGTGACGTACTTGCTGATAGTGTTACATTGGCGACCTTGGTGTAACCCTAGAGTGAAATGGGTATGTGATCTCGTTATGCTGCACTGTGAACTGACATATATGTGACCCCTCTATGCTCCGACTATGGTGACCAAATATTTCACAATATTCTCCCCTCTCACACACAATCTCATACCACACGTGATGGATATGAGAATATGGACGTGATCCCTAATTTTGTGTGACCTGGTAAACGAAAGGGTACAAAGGGCCATGATATCAAAATACAAATCAAAACAGGACCCAATGGTGATAATGTTATCACTGATGGGATCTACCAGTATATGTGTAAATCGGTAGGACTAAATGGGTTTGCTGATGCTGATATGGGATTTTTGGATAATTTTCCCTAATAAATATATGTGACAATTTTAATTTAATTATTTATGTGTATATATATAGGGCGTTTTGACAAAAAATTTAAATTTAAATTTCTTTTGGCCAAAATCCATGCAGTAAACTATAAGAACATGATTAAGCAAAAAGAAAAAAAACACATGCATATATATATATGGCATACACCCACGAACCGAATAAACCAAACCCTTACCCTCCCTCTCTCTCCTCTTCAGATCCGCCGTCGCTGTCTCGCCATTGTCGTCGCCTCCCGCCTCTTCGTCGTCGCCTCCTCACCATCACTGCCTTCAACCTTCTATAGACACCCCATTTTTGACCGCCCTTATGACTTGGACGCCACTGCATGCACACCCAGTGATGAAGTTGTATATGCTTTTCGAGTACTTGAAGTCCTCAACAGAATGCCACAGCTTTGAGCCTTCAAACCCTACACATCTTTTTCCTTGTTTTGGACCAAAACAACAGTTTTTCACCAAAACAACAGTTTTTCAAAGCCTAAAAACCCCGTGGAATGCCATCCACTGGTTTGTTTTTGCAAATATTTTGGCCAGCTGTGCCAGCTGTTTCCACTGATGCATGCATATAGCGATCCCAGTTGTCCCTTTACTGTTTTGTTGTATTCCGGACTCGGTTCCATGATATTGGTGGTGGTATACCTTGTTGTCATCATTTAATTCCACTTGATTGAGTTTTAGGATGTATTGGGCAGAGTTGTTACAGATTGGTTAGGCTTTGGTTTCAATTCTTTGTTGCCCAGTTTTAGACAGTCCGCTCGAGCGGGTCTTCTTGCACTCGAGCGGAGATTGCACGCTCCCAGTTTTTTGTGTCCCTGCAAAACTTCTGCAGGTGTGATTTTTACGCTCGAGCGGGTTTCTTTATGCTCGAGCGGGTAGTACCTTTGGGTGTAAGTTCTGGGAGGGGGAAATCTACGCTCAAGTGGACTGGTTTTCGCGCTCAAGCGAATGTACTTTATTCTTGTGTCTTGGCGCTCGAGCGGGCCTTATTGTGCTCGAGCGGACCTAGTTTTTTGTTCTTGATGCTCGAGCGTTGTGTTCTCCGCTCGAGCGGGAATGTCGTATATCAGTTGGCAGCTAGGCATTTTAAAATCACTTTTTACATTCTCTCTCTCTCTCTCTTACTTTCTAAAACGCCATTTTGAGAGTTCCTCTCTCTAGAAACTCCCTTCTCTCTAGGGTTTGATCTAGTTAGAGTGTTTTCTTTTCCTTCGGCCTTTGTAAAAGCTGGGTTTATCGTCGAGGGCTACACATTGATCCGAGAATATTGAGTTTTGGAGCACGTTGAGTTTCTTCACCTTCTTTCCTTGAGCTCCGAATTTGAGGTAGGGATTCATACTCACTCTTATGGTCTTTGACATAGATTTTTGGTTGTTTTGATAAAGTGTTGAAGTTGGGTAATTTTGGGACTTAGGGTTTCAAAATGTGTTAAAGAGGGTTTTGTGATTTTGGGCTCATAATATGTATTTTGGGTTTCAAAATGGTGTTATTGATGTTGGTTATTGATATTTAGACCATTGGGTCAATATTGGGAAATGGAGTAGAAAACCCTAATTGGTTGTATAAATTAATTGGTATGATTAATTTGAGAAAATGATGGTTATATGGAATTGAGTTGGAAATAATGAAATTGGTTCATTATATGGTTAAATAGTGGAGTTAGATTTATTAATCGCTCACTTTTGAAAATATTGATATTTTATCTGTTGGAGCTTTTATTATCTGTTTAGAAATAATTGCTTGGGCTACCAATGGAGGGTAGTTTTGATTGTTGTAGACAATGCATGATGATTAGGCAAACTAAAACTAATCAATTGGATATGTCATAGAGTATGACGGTTGATAGAATACATTAACGTCATGTATTGATTGATTGTGTATATGACCTTTGTGTATATACGTTCTGTATGTGGGAGGAGATAGGGGATGTACTCCACGGTTTAGGGGAAGATAGGGGATGGACCTCTAAACCGGACGTTGTTTGGGAGGAGATAGGGGATGGACTCCACTGATACAGCTCATATGCTTGTCAGATAATGTGTTAATATAGCTCATATACTTGAAGTGTTGATACAGCTCATATGCTTATCATTGGAAGTGTTGATATAGCTAATATGCATATCTGTTGAAATGTGGATACAGCTTGTATGCTTATCTGTTGAGATGTTGATACAACTACTATGTTTATCTACTGTAAAATGGGAAGTGTTTAATATGAGCCATTGTCTCATATAAGTGGTTGGCCAGGTTCTGAGTCGTTGATGTAAATTGTGAAATTGATAAGAAATGGAAATTGAAATGAAACATGCACATAGTGGTCATGAAATGGAAATGGGTTATGAATTAGTTTATGGAAATTGAACATTTATCAGTTGCTAATGCCTTAGTCATTGCTCATACTGTGTTTAGCATATCTCTACTGGGCGTTGGCTCACCCTTTATGGGACATTATTTTCAGGTACAGGTAGTATGCCACCTCCAAGGACATAGCTTGGATGATAATGAGAGTTGAAGACTCTTTTTGTTTATTTTTGATGTATTACTTGTAAATTCAAGCCAAGGGCTTAATATGTAATGAGTTAGCACTCTTTTTTTTGTAACCAAGTGTTAACTTGGAAAGCTGTAAGCCTATAGGGCATTTGCTTTTGTTGTTAACATGTAATACAGTTGTAAGAATTACTCTGATGAATAGAAATGGTTAGTTTCTTTTATATCAATGCATGTCTAAAGTGATGGGTTTTATGTATTATTTTGAGGGCGTTACAACTTGGTATCAGAGCGTACCGGGTTCGAATACTTTGGGTACGTGGGAAGTGATTAGGATCACAATGGGTTTGTCTCACTTGATAGAGACTTAGATGTAGTGTCATATGCTATGTGCTTAATTGATAACATGCTTATGTGACTATGTGGGTATGGAATGTAGTTTCTAGGATGTTGATTGGATCCTTGGGTTTCTGGGAGTCTTGTTGGAAAAGCACTTGATCAATGCTGTTTCTAACCGGAACTCTAGTAACGCCTCGGGACTATCATTATCCAGAAATGAAATTCGTAAGTGCTTATGTGTTTATGTGCTTACGTGGAGTGAATTACTGTTGCCCATGTATTAGGACGCGAGTGTTTAGTTTCGGCACATTTATGAATGTGCTAACGTTATTCGTTACCTTTATTAGGATGTCAGGACGAGGACGTGGTAGACGAGGCAGACGTGTCAGGCAGGAGATGCCTTTACCGGATGATATTCCAGCACAGCAGGAGGGGGTTGGCCAGGCCAATGTGGCCGTGCCAGCAGGTCAGGAGGCTATGGGCGCTTTAGCCTGAGGGATAGCCGATGCTTTGAGGGAGTCTGTGGGTATTTTCCGAGCTGAGAATCCAGTTCAGGTTGTTGAGGCAGGGCCTTTCTTCTTGAAGAGGGAATTTTTTCAGTCCAATCCGGACGAGTTTGTTGGGGATCCGAAGGAGCCACTTAAGGCTGACGAGTGGTTGGAACAGATGGAGAAGACGTTCGAGATGCTTGGCATCGAGGACGGGGCTTTAAAGGTGACCTTGACATCCTTCCAGCTGAAGGGAGATGCAGGTCAATGGTGGAAGTACGAGAAGGGCAGTGTTGGTGGTGCATGGGAGGCGTTTGTGAATGCTTTCCAGGAGAAGTTTTTATCTTCAGCTGCTAGGGAGAAGCTGAGAGAGCAGTTTTGCCAACTTAGACAGTAGGGCTTGTCAGTGGCCGAGTTTGAGGCTACTTTTACTAGTCTGTCCAGGTTTGCACCTGAACTGGTGGCGTCTGAGGAACGTCGTTGTTTTGAGTTTGAGCGGAAGTTGAGGCGTGGACTCAAGTTGAGGCTTGGAGGGTCCTTTATCCGAGAGTACAGACGTTTGGTTGATGCTGCTGCTCATATGGAGATTATGATGCAGGAGGAAGACGAGGGGCAGAGAGGCTCCAAGAGGAGCCAAGATGGTCAGGGTGACGGCAGGAGACAGAGGGGTTCTAACCCTCAGCAGTCTCAGGTTGGTTTGGCTAGATCGACCTTTCCAGTACTGAGCGCAGGCTCTGGAAGAGGTAGTCAGGGAGGCTTGACTTGTTTTGCGTGTGGCCAGCTGGGTCACAAGTCTTCGGTTTGCCCGCAAAAGGGAGGGGGTCAGTGAGCTGCTTCTTCTTCAGCTAGACCTCAGGGCCAGAGTTAGGACAGGGGCCAGTCCTTGTCTTGCTATCAGTGTGGTCAGCCTGGGCACCTGAAGAGGTTTTGCCCACAGTTAAGTGCCACTTCAGGAGCGTCTGGTTCTAGGCAGACGCAGAGTTATCAGCCAGCTCAGTCTGTGCAGGACTCGAGGGCCAACCCGGGAGCTTCGTCATCCCAATCAGTACAGCAGTCTTTTGCTCCTAGAGGTGAGCAGGTGGATCAAGGGCCTACAGGGCACGTGTATGCTGTTACCGTGCAGGACCTAGTACCGGCTCCATCAGTAGTGAGAGGTACCTTTCTGTTTTGCAACTCGGTTGCTAATGTATTGATTGATACGGGTGCATCTCATTCTTTTGTGTCTGCTACATTTGCATCTGTTTTGGAATTGGGGTTGGCACAGTTAGCATCTCCTATATGTGTAGTATCGCCTGTTGGTGGTGAGTTGATCTTGAAACAAGGTGTTAGAGGTTGTGATATAGAGGTCGCCGACCATAGGCTTCCTTTTCCCTTTGTTGTCATGCCCATGAAGGGTTTTGATGTTATTTTGGGTATGGACTGGCTATCGTCATACCGGGCTGTTATTGATTGCTACCGCCAGAGGGTCACGGTTTGTACCTTGAGCGGGAGTGTTTCCATTTCTTGGGGGATCGCGTTGGTAGTGTGTTGCCACCGATGTATGATCCACGAGGACGGAATAAGCTTAGTGGTCTACTTGCTAGCTTTATGAGTGGTGAGTGTGATGAGACCCAGATTGTATTGCCAAGGGTGGTTTGTGAGTATTCGGATGTTTTTCCCGAGGATCTCGTTAGTTTGCCACCTCACCGAGAGATAAAGTTCTCTATTGATTTAGTGCCCGGCACAGCGCCAATTTCTATGGCACCTTATCATTTTGCCCCAGCCGAGTTGAGTGAGTTGAAGATTCAGCTCCAGGAATTGCTAGATAAGGGTTTTGTTCGCCCTAGTGTTTCGCCGTGGGGAGCACGGGCCCTCTTTGCTAAAAAGAAAGATGGTGCCTTGAGATTGTGTATAAACTACCGGAAGTTGAATCGGGCTACGGTTAAGAATAAGTACCCTATGCCCCGTATTGATGATCTGTTTAACCAGTTGAAGGGTTCCCATTGTTTCTCTAAGATAGACTTGAGATCGGGTTACCACTAGTTGAGGGTCAGGGAGGAGGATATTCCAAAGACGGCATTCCGTACGCGGTATGGCCACTATGAGTTCCTGGTGATGCCGTTTGGGCTCACCAATGCACCGGCAGTCTTTATGGACTTTATGAACCAGATCTTCCGGGAATTCTTAGATCGATTTGTAGTCGTTTTCGTGGACGACATTCTTATCTATTTGCCTTCTGAGGAGGAGCACGAAGAACACTTGAGAGTGGTGCTTGAGTTGCTTAGAGCCCATAGGCTGTATGCCAAGTTTGGGAAGCGTGTGTTCTGGCTAGGAGAGGTCAAATTCTTAGGCCATGTGGTATCCGGGGAAGGGGTGTCTGTTGATACATCCAAGGTAGAGGCAGTGCAAGATTGGGCACAGCCTAAGAGTGTGTTTGAGATCCACAGTTTTCTGGGATTAGCTGGGTATTACCGTCGGTTTGGGAAGGATTTCTCCAGGCTAGCTTCGCCGTTGACTAGATTGACGCGAAAAGGGGTCAAGTTTGTGTGGAGTGAGACTTGCGAAAAGTCGTTCCAAGAGTTGAAGGCTAGATTGACCACCGCTCCGATTTTGATTATTCCGGAGAGAGGGTTGGATTATGCGGTTTATTGTGATGCCTCACGAGAGGGTTTGGGTTGTGTGTTGATGCAAGGGGGGAAAGTGGTAGCTTATGGCTCACGTCAGTTGAAAATACATGAGAAGAATTACCCTACACACGACCTAGAGTTAGCAGCAGTGCTCTTTGCCTTGAAGATTTGGAGGCACTACCTTTATGGTGAGAGGTTCGAGGTGTTCTCAGACCACAAGAGTTTGACGTATCTGTTTATACAGAGAGACTTGAATTTGAGGTAGAGGAGATGGATGGAGTTCATTGAGGACTATGATTTTGAGTTGCACTATCACCCGGGAAAGGCCAATGTTGTGGCCGATGCCCTTAGTAGGAAATCCATTAGTGATGTAGCTTGTATAGCCATTCGGGAATAGGAGATGTTGGGTGCACTTGGCGAGTTTGACTTGCTTCTGAGTGAATCAGCCGAGGCTGCGGCCTTGTTTTCTGTTGTTGCGCAGCCTACACTTGTGACCCGAGTGTTAGAGGCACAGAGAGGTGACCTTGAGGTAGAATCCCTCCGAGAGAATATCTCAAATGGAAACGTTGAGAAGGGTTTGACAGTGTATCCCGACCTGAGTGTGAGATACCGAGACTGTTTGTTTGTGCCGGAGTCTTGCCAAGAGGAAGTACTCTGAGAGTTCCATCATTCACGTCTTGCGGTGCATCTGGGAGGCACTAAGATGTATCAGGATTTGGGTCGCCAGTTTTGGTGGCGGGGTATGAAGAAAGATGTGGTTGTTTTCGTATCGAAGTGCCTTACTTGTCAACAAGTGAAGGCCGAGCATCAGAGGCCAGCGGGTTTGTTGCAACCCTTGCCTATTGCCTAGTGGAAGTGGGAGCATGTCACTATGGACTTCGTTGTAGGTCTTCCGAGGACTCAGCGGGGTAGTGATGCCATTTGGGTGGTTGTAGACCGGTTGACTAAGTCGGCGCACTTCATTCCTATGCGCATGAGAGATTCGGTAGATCATCTCGCCGACTTGTATATTCGGGACATAGTGATATTGCACGGGGTCCCAGTGACGATCGTCTCAGATAGAGATCCTCATTTTACTGCTAGGTTGTGGCAAAGTTTGCAGAGTGCCTTGGGCACTAGGTTGACCTTTAGTACGGCTTACCATCCTCAGACTAACGGGCAGTCCGAGCATACTATTTAGATCCTTGAGGATATGCTTTGAGGTTGTGTCCTTGACTTTAGTGGGACGTGGGAGAGGCACTTGCCCTTGGTGGAGTTTGCCTACAACAACAGTTTTCAGTCTAGCATCGGTATGGCACCGTTTGAGGCCTTGTATGGCCGACCGTGTAGGTCTCCAGTGTGTTGGGCCGAGGTGGGTGATGCACCTTTGTTGGGTCCGGAGTTGGTTAGGGAGACGACAGAGAAAGTTGAGCTTATCCGTAGAAGGCTTGTTACAGCCCAGAGTCGCCAAAAGAGTTATGCCGACCGTAGGAGGAGGCCTTTGGCGTTTGAGGTAAGTGATCATGTCTTCTTGAAAATATCACCTAGGCAAGGTTTGATGAGGTTCAGGAAGAGTGGGAAGTTATCCCCTCGGTTTATTGGTCCCTTTGAGATCCTTGAGAGGATTGGCGAGGTTGCTTATCGTTTAGCTTTACCGCCGCAGTTGTCCGGAGTGCATGACGTGTTTCATGTGAGTATGCTTCGGGAGTATGAGCCAGATCCGTCCCATGTGTTAGATTGGACCGACTTGGAGGTAGGTAAGGATGCCTCGTATGAGGAGAGACCGGTACGGGTCTTGGATAGGCGGGATCAAGTCCTGCGTAGCAAGACCATTCCTTTGGTGAAGGTTTTGTGAAAACATCACGGAGTGAAGGAAGCCACTTGGAAACGTGAGTTGGAAGTCCGCGAGAAATATCCGGACTTGTTTGTTGATGTGTAACCATGTATTGATAATTTTGTAATATCGTTGAACTTTAAGAACATTGTATGTGTCTTAAGTTGTAAAACATTGTGAATGTTTTGGTTAATGGAAGTTTGTTTTAACATTGCGTATGTTAAGTATATTGTGGAAATGCAAGCATGATGATAATGTTGCATGTATTGTGGAATTGTGGAAAATGAGTTGAAATTGGTAAATTTCAAAAGAATGCATGTTGATAATGCAGGTTGTTATGAATAATGTGTTATGCCTCTTGAAAAGAGACGGGATTGACCGGTAATGGGCCGGATTGTTTAATATTATGTCGTAATATTGTTGAGAATGGAGAAAACCTGTTTTTGAAAAACTTGTGTTTAATTTCGAGGACGAAATTCTTTAAGGGGGGGAGGTTATAGCGATCCCGGTTGTCCCTTTACTGTTTTGTTGTATTCCGGACTCGATTTCGTGATATTGGTGGTGGTATACCTTGTTGTCATCCTTTAATTCCACTTGATTGAGTTTTAGGATGTATTGGGCAGAGTTGTTACAGGTTGGTTAGGCTTTGGTTTCAATTCTTTGTTGCCCAGTTTTTAGGAGGTCCACTCGAGCGGGTCTTCTTGCGCTCAAGCGGAGATTGCACGCTCCTAGTTTTTCGTGTCCCTGCAAAACTTCTGCAGGTGTGATTTTTATGCTCGAGCGGGTTTCTTTACGCTCGAGCGGTGGAGCTCGAGCGGGTACTTTGGCACTCGAGCGGGTAGTACCTTTGGGTGTAAGTTCTGGGAGGGGGAAATCTACGCTCGAGCGGATTGGTTTTCGCGCTCGAGCGGATGTACTTTATTCTTGTGTCTTGGCGCTCGAGCGGGCCTTATTGTGCTCGAGCGGACCTAGTTTTTTGTTCTTGACGCTCGAGCGTTGTGTTCTCCGCTCGAGTGGGAATGTCGTATATCAGTTGGCAGCTGGGCATTTTAAAATCACTTTTTACGTTCTCTCTCTCTCTCTTACTTTCTAAAAATCCATTTTGAGAGTTCCTCTCTCTAGAAACTCCCTTCTCTCTAGGGTTTGATCTAGTTAGAGTGTTTTCTTTTCCTTCGGCCTTTGTAAAAGTTGGGTTGATCGTCGAGGGCTACACATTGATCCAAGAATATTGAGTTTTGGAGCACGTTGAGTTTCTTCACCTTCTTTCCTTGAGCTCTGAATTTGAGGTAGGGATTCCTACTCACTCTTATGGTCTTTGACATAGATTTTTAGTTGTTTTGATAAAGTGTTGAAGTTGGGTAATTTTGGGACTTAGGGTTTCAAAATGTGTTAAAGAGGGTTTTGTGATTTTGGGCTCATAATATGTATTTTGGGTTTCAAAATGGTGTTATTGATGTTAGTTATTGATATTTAGACCATTGGGTCAATATTAGGAAATAGGGTAGAAAACCCTAATTGATTGTATAAATTAATTAGTATGATTAATTTGAGAAAATGATGGTTATATGGAATTGAGTTGGGAATAATGAAATTGGTTCATTATATGGTTGAATAGTGGAGTTAGATTTATTAATCGCTCACTTTTGAAAATATTGATATTTTATCTGTTGGAGCTTTTATTATTTGTTTAGAAATAATTGCTTGGGCTACCGGTGGAGGGTAGTTTTGATTGTTGTAGACAATGCATGATGATTAGGCAAACTAAAACTAATCAATTGGATATGTCATAGAGTATGACGGTTGATAGAATACATTAACGTCATGTATTGATTGATTGTGTATATGACCTTTGTGTATATACGTTGTGTGTGTGGGAGGAGATAGGGGATGTACTCCACGGTTTAGGGGAAGATAGGGGATGGACCTCTAAACCGGACGTTGTTTGGGAGGAGATAGGGGATGGACTTCACTGATACAGCTCATATGCTTGTCAGATAATGTGTTGATATAGCTCATATGCATATCTTTGGAAGTGTTGATACAGCTCATATGCTTATCATTGGAAGTGTTGATATAGCTAATATGCATATCTGTTGAAATGTGGATACAGCTTGTATGCTTATCTGTTGAGATGTTGATACAACTAATATGTTTATCTACTGTAAAATGGGAAGTGTTTAATATGAGCCATTGTCTCATATAAGTGGTTGGCCAGGTTCTGAGCCGTTGATGTAAATTGTGAAATTGATAAGAAATGGAAATTGAAATGAAACATGAATATAGTGGTCATGAAATGGAAATGGGTTATGAATTAGTTTATGGAAATTGAACATTTATCAATTGCTAATGCCTTAGTCATTGCTCATACTGTGTTTAGCATAGCTCTACTGGGCGTTGGCTCACCCTTTATGGGACATTATTTTCAGGTACAGGTAGTATGCCACCTCCAAGGACATAGCTTGGATGATGATGAGAGTTGAAGACACTTTTTGTTTATTTTTGATGTATTACTTGTAAATTCAAGCCAAGGGCTTAATATGTAATGAGTTAGCACTCTTTTTTTTGTAACCAAGTGTTAACTTGGAAAGTTGTAAGCCCATAGGGCATTTGCTTTTGTTGTTAACATGTAATACAGTTGTAAGAATTACTCTGATGAATAGAAATGATTAGTTTCTTTTATATCAATGCATGTCTAAAGTGATGGGTTTTATGTATTATTTTGAGGGCGTTACAGTGCACCTGCCTACACGTGTATGTATGGATATTTCTAAGGGAGTTTCATGTTTTTCCATATATAGAGGACCTCCCCTTCCATTTTTGGGGGTTGAACATTTTGGAGCAAAATTAATTCTCTCTCTCTACAATTCCTTCTCTCTCTTGCAAATTCTTAAGCCTTTGCCTATACACTCTAAACCAAACCTTGTGGTATTGGAGCTGAGGTACTTTTGAGCATACTTTCAGCTCTTGAGGGTGTGTAAGTGTTGTTTTGTTGCTTAGAAAGGGTTCTCCACTTCAAGAGGTATAATCCTTGGCTCATTTCTTTGCTTTATTTGCTATTTTTCCTATTGTTTTTGGGCTGTTTAAACTCTGTATTTTTGAGCTAAAACTTGTGGTTTAAGGCCATTAGAGGTGAAGGGGTAGATCACCCTTCTTTGTACCACACTCACCTTGTTCTCAACTTATTTTTAGCTTTTTAATACTGAATTTCAGAGGTATTTCAGAGGCTAAAACCATGTTTTGAAGTCCCAAAAATGGAGGGCGTAGCCTCCCCTCCTTGTGCTTGTTTACTAGCTTAACTTGTTCCATGTTTTAGCTTATTATCTTAGCTATTGTTAGCTTAATTCCAGTACGTTTTAGGGCTGTTTTAGCATTGTTTTAGGACTATTTTTGGTTGTTCATTGCATTTATGCATCATTAAAAAAATTTATTATTAGTTAAAAATACTTGTGCATATTAAATTTTAAATTTTTTTTTTTCAAATTAAACTTCATGAAACTAATCTCAACAGTATGAAATTATTGATAAAAATGTTTGATTTCAACTCAATTCTAGTTTTCCAACTCACACACACACGCACACACACACAAACAAACAAAAAAAAAAAGAAACCTGTTGTTATATATTTTTATTAGATTGGCTTTAAAATAAGTGACAAAAAATATATTATCTTATTAGCCTTAAAATTTTAGTTTATATATATATATATATATATTTATTTATTTTATAGGGGTGGATAGAGTTACTTAAGAGTCTCATAAATGCGTGACTCCTCTTAATGAGAATACCTTAAACAATAAATAACCCAATATGATAAATTTCATTTTGCACTCTTACACTTTACTTACATCTTAGTTTGCCTCCTAATTTTTTAATTGTTTTGGTCCCCTAGACTTTGAGGTAAGTTGTAATTGAGTCTATTAGTATAACACCATTTCAAAAAACTAAGAACATGTACTTCATAGTATTAATTACACTTAGCAACAGTGCACATTAGCCAAAATTCCACTTTAATCCCTCCAATTTAATCCTTAACAACCCGTACTTTTATCAAAATCCCAATTTAGTCTCTCCGTCAATTTTTAAAACCATATTATAATATCGAGCCTAATTGCAACTTGACTTAAAATCTAAGGATTTGATTGATAATTACAAAGTCAATGGGAAAAGCAAGATTTGGTATAAAGTGAAATTTTTCCTAACCCAATATTTTGTTATGCCCTCAGAATCTCTGAAGGTAATGAATTTCATATATCTAAAATTATATTAATTAAAAATTAAAAAAAAAATTATCAAAGCTCTGTGTTTAGAAGCTTTTTTTTACCTTCTCGAAGGTTTTATCTTGGGTAATGTTTGCAAGGTATGCAATAATGTAATGGAGCTCCTGAATCTGATATACATTGCTTGTTGGATTGATATTTTGCCTCTTAAGGTTTGGAAATTATGTGGATTTCAAGATTGGGAGACTATCTAAAGAATAGAGGAACGGTGTTTTGACTCCGACCCATTAAATGTGTGGATTCCACTACATATAAGAGAGTTATCGGATTCTATGATCAGATTCTGTGCACATAGAAGACCTGTTTGTTCTGGTTTTTGGGCTATTTGGACCAACAGAAATGCAATAAAATTAGGTGGGCAAAATTTACTGTTAACTACATCTTAAAGCCAGGTGCAATATTTGTTACTGTGAGAACCCGAATATACAAATCAAATAAACAATTAGATAATAATAATTTTACAAATCTCAAATATTTTATTGTGAATCTTTAAGTGCAAATTAATTATTATTGGAGGGTCTTCTAATTAATTTTAAACTTAAAATAAATTTGTGGTGAAAGCATTTAATTTAGAGGCAAGATTTATTATTTTTTTAAAAAAATAGAGGGCAAGTTAGTAAGTATATTTTGTTAAATTAATAGTTATATTTTATTTAAATTAATGGGTTAGAAAATAAAATAATATAAAGAGATAATAATTTAGAGCCTTTTGTTTAGATATATAAAGTAACCCTAGGTTTCCTAATACAATATATAACAGTACCAACAGCAGACACGGGGAGAGAGAGGTTGAGAGAAAAGAAGAAGAAAAAAAAAGGTGTTGCAAACACAGAAGGATTTTTGGGTGTGTGGTAGGTCTCTATATTTCTTCTTCTCTTTGTTTTTGTTCTTTCTCTTTACTCTATTATTTAGTTCATTGATGGAGAGGTTGCAGGTTTATGTATTTTGTATATATATATGCTGTTAAGAAATCTAAGGAGTTAAATTCTTGTATAAAAAATGGGTGTAATTCTTAATCCAAAAAATTCTGTACAGAACCACAAACTTTAAAAATCAAGAAAACATATCAAACAAATGAGTTTTGAACTGAAATTTTTACAGTAGATTAATTACATATTGAATTGCATATTTAAATTTTTTCATAATTTTGGGAGTCAAAATCCATATAAACTGATGCGTTCAAATCTGTACAGAAAACTGGTTTTAAACAGTAAGTTCGGGAGTGTTGTTCTCTTTGGGTATAAATCTGAAAATTATCAAATCAGCGTCATTAGAACCGGCTATGAGTCTGGTTTCGTACGTTTTTGGCCTTGCATTGATTGCTCATGTATATTAAGAGAACCATTAATTTCTTTAAAGTGCTGCAGAAAATAACCTATTTAGATATAATTAATTATAGATAATTATTTTGATAAGCAAATCAAGTAAAACCAATTGGGTTTGAAACTTAGGATATATTAGTTGATATCTGGAGGGTTTTGGAATTTTTTGAACAACGTCGAGTGGGTTTTTAATTTTCAAAGTTAGCAAATAAATTGGAAAAACTAGTTTAAAACTCTGTTTTATCTTAAAGTTATTTTTAGTTAAGTTTCAATCGGAACCCATGTCTTGGGTGATTTTAGACCATGAAGAACATGAACTTAGGTAATATTTAAGAGTAACGGTGAGTTGGGTTGAGTCATGTTGGTGCGCTTTAGTTTGAGGTTACTTAGTTCCTATTCTTTAGTATTTTTAAAATAGTAGTGACGTGTAGTTTTTATACTTGGTTCAGGACACTAGTTGGACTTTTATACTCTATTCAAGGATTACATTATTTCATTTCCAGGTGAGTAGTTTCAGGCTACATATTTTTATAAATGTTCCCCTACCCTGAACTGTTGAAAAATTAAATTGTTGTTTCAGGACTAAACTGTTTTGATAAATTATTATATTATCAATGGAATCAAATTATTTCTGAAACATGTGTGAACTTGGCATACAGTAAACTATTTGTTTTGGTCTCATGTTTATAATGGTGAACTACCATGTTTTGCGAAACTAATGTGTATTGATTATTGGGACCATCTGTGTATTTTAGTCTAGGGAAATTATTTCACTGTTCGTGGTGACTCTGACCACTAGGGAACAGATCCGGGTTGGGCCGTGATGACTCTAGTGCTCAACGATTGTAAGGAAAAGACCTAAGTTAAGCTAGGTGACCTTCAATCGGATTGTCTTTGAGAAAAGGCCCTGGTTGCCACCTTGAGGATGACTCTTAGTTCGGTATTGGATCCAACGGGCTTATAGCCTTGAGAACTGTGTGGCATGTTACTTGTTATTTCTTAGTACCCAGAAAATTATTCGTGTTCATGTTGTAATTTGTTTTAAGTGGAAAATGTCATTTATCATTTTCTTGAGAGACATGAGTATTTTAACTGTTGAACTGTGGAACCTTCTTTTTGAAATAGATTGTCTTTAACAAACTGTATGTCAATCTAGTTTCTGTGATATATATCTTATTTTGGCATTGAACCCTTTTTTCAAAACTGTATTTACTATCCATGTTGGAACTCACTGAGCTATCAGCTGACTTAGTTGTTTATCATTTCTAGGTATTTGAAGGACTTAGAGTGGACTCGTGGCATAGTGGGGACTCAATTGCATGGACCTCTAGGACATTCATTTATTTTGCTTTAGCTTGTTATGTCGGGTTTTGTGCATACATTGTGATTTGATTTTATTTAGAATTATTTTATTTTGTGGGCGGTTTGTGTTCTATTTAGTATATATTTTTGGAAGTTGGTTATGGTTGGTTTTACCATTTATACTTGTGTCTTGTCACTGGATTGGGTTTTGATTTATTTATTTATGGGCTATCATCACATTTATTCTTTGTGATTTTTTTGGGTTCATGTTAAGGCTTACGTGTGCCTCGGGCTTAGTCCCTGTGGGCCATGGCCGGTCATACCCGGGTTTGGGGTGTGACAATTGTGGTATCAGAGCTGTAGGTTTATCGAGTTACATAGCTTGCATTTCATCATTTAGATGTGGTCCGAGTCCCTATAGTCCTTAGTAGTGTGTGGTTGAGTTGGTTTTATTTAAACTTGTATTGAATCTTTCTTGATTTCATTTTGAAGGTTAAGAGGTAGCATCTAGATATCTACATAGATTGTCTATTCCTTGTGAGCCTTTTGATGTTTGTATTACCGTGTCTACTCCATTAGGAGAAACAGTAGTATTGGGAGATGTCTATAGATATTGTGAGGTAAACTTGGATGGTAGGATTTTTCCAGTGGATTTCATTTCCTTAGAGATTAAGGATTTTGACATGATTTTAGGGATGGATTGGTTTACGAAGCATCATCCCTCTGTTGATTGTTTTAGAAAGGGGGTAGTTTTTGCTATGCTGGGGCAACATGAGTTTTTCTTTCAAGGAGGTAGGAAAGGGTCTTCTATCTATTTTATTTCTTCCCTTCAAGCTAATTGAATGTTGAGAAAAGGACGTCATGGTTACTTAGCTTGTGTGGTGAGTATCAAACTGCCAGAATAGAAGTTAGAGGAGTTGTCTGTAGTGAGTGAATGTGTTAATGTTTTTTCAGAGGATTTACCTGGTCTTCCTCCAGATATTGAGGTAGAATTTTCCATTGACTTGGTCCCCAATACAGCACCTATCTCTAAAGCGCCCTATATAATGGCACCATTGGAGTTGAGGGAGTTACAAACTCAGTTATAAGAGTTGTTAGTCAAAGGTTTTATTAGGCCTAGTGTTTCACCTTGGGGAGCACCTGTTTTGTTTGTGAAGAAAAATGATAGGTCTATGAGGTTGTGTATTAACTATATGGAATTGAACAAAGTCATAATGAATAATAGGTGTCCTTTGCCATGTATTGATGACCTATTTGACCAATTGCAGGGAGCTCAGGTATTCTCCAAGATTGACTTGAGGTCAGGCTATCACTAGTTGAAAGTAAGGGATGAGGATGTTCCTAAGACTGCTTTTAGAACTTGTTATAGGCATTATGAGTTCTTGGTGATACCTTTTGGTCTCACAAATGCACCCGCCGCATTCATGGATTTGATGAACAGAGTATTTAAACCCCAGCAGGATAAATTTGTGGTAGTGTTTATTGATGACATCCTAATTTATTCGAGGAGTAAGGAGGAACATGAGCAACGTTTGAGGGTAGTACTGCAAATCCTTAAGGAGAAGAGACTATATGCAAAATTTAAGAAGTATGAATTCTGGTTGAGCAATGTATCCTTTTTGGGTCATGTAGTGAGTAAAGATGGGGTATCTGTGGATAGCACGAAGGTGGCAGCAATTGTTGATTGGCCATGACCTGCTTCTGTGACAGAGGTACATAGCTTTCTAGGGGTTGCTGGTTATTACAAACGGTTTGTGGAAGGATTCTCCCGTATTGCTTTGCCACTTACCAATCTCACCAAGAAAGGGGTAAAGTTTGACTGGAATGATGATTGTGAGATTTACACTGATCATAAGAGTTTGAAGTATATTTTCACACAGAAAGAACCAAATTTGAGGCAAAGAAGATGGCTTGAGTTACTAAAAGATTATGATGTGAATATTTTATATCATCTGGGAAAGGCAAATGTGGTTGCAGATGCCATGAGTAGGAAGGTCGCAGTTGGAGATGTAGCTGCTTTGTCTATTGAGAGTTGTTTGATAAAAGAGATGAGACGCTTGAGGCTTGAGGTTGTTAAGCCTGGTGATAGGGCTTATTGTAGTCAATTGACAGTTCAGCCGACCTTGAGGGAACAGATTTGTTTAGCTCAGGATATTGACCCCCAGTGTGAGCATATTAAAGGCGAAATAGCAGAGGGTAAGCATGTAGATTTTGTGTGGTTAGTGATGATGGGTTGCTTAGATTCCATAGCTGAATTTGTATTCCTACTGGTGGTGATTTGAGGAAGGAGATTATGGCAGAGGCACATAGTTCTAGTTACAGCATTCATCCTGGAAGCACTAAGATGTATAGGGATCTTCATGAACATTTTTGGTGGAATGGTATGAAGGGAGATATTGCAGAATTTGTAGCTCAATGTTTGGTGTGTCAACAGGTTAAAGTAGAACATCAGAAACCCGCGGGGAAGCTACAACCCTTACCTATACCAGAGTGGAAGTGGGATCATGTTACCATGGACATCGTGTGCGGATTACCACGTACTAGTAGTAATCACGATGCAGTTTGGGTAATTGTTGATAGATTAACCAAGTCAGCACATTTTATTGCAGTTCGGATGAACTATTCTCTAGCTCGATTTGCACAGTTGTATGTGAAAGAGATTGTTAGATTGCATGGTGCACTTGTGTCAATAGTGTCAGATCAGGACCCTCGTTTTGTGTCTAAGTTTTAGGGTGCATTATAGTCAACTATGGGTACTCGGTTAAATTTTAGTTCAGCTTATCACCCTCAGACAGATGGGCAATCAGAGAGGATTATTCACACCCTTAAGGATATGTTGAGGGCCTGTGCTTTAGAGTGAAGAGGTAATTGGGATGATTATTTTCCGGTCATGGAGTTTACATATAATAATAGTTATCATTCTAGTTTGGGAGTAGCTCCTTATGAGGCTTTGTATGGGAGGAAGTGTAGGTCTTTTTTGTGTTGGTATGAGGTTGGTGAGAGGCAAATGTTGGCACCTGATTTTGTGGAGGATGCTACTAAGAAAATTATCACCATCGGAGAGAGATTATTGACTGCTCAAAGGAGACAAAAAAGTTATGTTGATCATCGTATGAGAGATTTAGATTTTCATGTTGGGGATATGGTATTCTTGAAAGTATCACCATGGAAAGGAGTCATCAGGTTTGGAAAGAAAGGAAAGTTGAGTCCTAGATACATTGGTCCATTTGATGTATTGGAGAAGGTTAGTGAGGTTGCGTACCGTGTTGCTCTACCCCCTAGGTCGGTAGGAGTGCATAATGTGTTTCACGTGCCTATACTGAGGAAATATGTGCACAGTCCGTCACATGTGATAGATTATGAACCGCTTCAGATTGGAGAGGATTTTTGTATGAAGAGATGCCTATTCAGATTTTGGATTCGAAAGAGAAAATGTTGCGTATGAAGGCCATTAAATTGGTTAAGGTACTGTGGCGTAATCATCTTGTTGAAGAGGTGACTTGGGAACGCGATGACGAGATGCGTGAGAAGTACCCCAATCTATTCTCATGATTTACTCAGGTTAGTTTCGAAGATGAAACTTTTCTTTTAGGGAGGGAGAATGTGAGAACCCGAATATACAAATCAAATAAATAATTAGATAATAATAATTTTACAAATCTCAAATATTTTATTGTGAATCTTTAAGTGCATATTAATTATTATTGGAGAGTCTTTTAATTAATTTTAAACTTAAAATAAATTTGTGGTGAAAGCATTTAATTTAGAGGCAAGATTTATTATTTAAAAAACAATAGAGGGCAAGTTAGTAAGTATATTTTGTTATATTAATAGTTATATTTTATTTAAATTAATGGGTTAGAAAATAAAATAACATAAAGAGATAATAATTTAGAGCCTTTTGTTTAGATATATAAAGTAACCCTAGGTTGCCTAATACAATATATAACAGCAGCAACAGCAGCCACAGGGAGAGAGAGGTTGAGAGAAAAGAAGAAGACAAAAAAAAGTGTTGCAAACAAGGAAGGATTTTTGGGTGTGTGGTAGGTCTCTATATTTCTTCTTCTCTTTGTTTTTGTTCTTTATCTTTACTCTATTATTTAGTTCATTGATGGAGAGGTTGTAGGTTTATGTATTTAGTATATATATATGCTGTTAAGAAATCTGAGGAGTTAAATTCATGTATCAAGAATGGGTGTAATTCTTAATCCAAAAAATTCTATACAGAACCACAAACTTTAAAAATTAAGAAAACATATCAAACGAATGAATTTTGAACTGAAATTTTTACAGTAGATTAACTACATATTGAATTGCATATTTAAATTTTTACATAATTTTGGGGAGTCGCAATGTATATAAACTGATGCGTTCAAATCTGTCCAAAAAAACTGGTTTTAAACAGTAAGTTCGGGAGTGTTCTTTTCTTTGGGTATAAATTCAAAAATTATCAAATTAGTGTCATTAGAACCGGTTATGAGTCTAGTTTCGTATGTTTTTAGCCTTGAATTGATTGCTCATGTATACTAAGAGAACTGTTAATTTCTTTAAAGTGCTGCAGAAAATATCATGTTTAGATATAATTAATTGTAGATAATTATTTTGATAAGCAAATCAAGTAAAACCAATTGGGTTTGAAACTTAGGATATATTAGTTGATATCTGGAGGGTTTTGGAATTTTTTAAACAACGTGGAATGGGTTTTCAATTTTCAAAGTTAGCAAATAGATTGGAAAAACGAGTTTAAAACTCTGTTTTATCTTAAAGTTATTTTTAGTTAAGTTTCAATCGGAACCCATGTCTTGGGTGATTTTAGACCATGAAGAACATGAACTTAGGTAATATTTAAGAGTAACGGTGAGTTGGGTTGAGTCGTGTTATTGCGTTTTAGTTTGAGGTTACTTAGTTCCTATTCTTTAGTATTTTTAAAATAGTAGTGACATGTAGTTTTTATACTTAGTTCAGGGCACTAGTTGGACTTTTACACTCTATTCGAGGATTACATTATTTCGTTTCCAGGTGAGTAGTTTCATGCTACATATTTTTATAAATGTTCCCCTACCCTGAACTGTTGGAAAATTAAATTGTTGTTTCAGGACTAAACTGTTTTGATAAATTATTATATTATCAATGGAATCAAATTATTTCTGAAACATGTGTGAACTTGGCATACAGTAAACTATTTGTTTTGGTCTCATGTTTATAATGGTGAACTACCATGTTTTGCGAAACTGATGTGTATTGATTATTGGGACCATCTGTGTATTTTAGTCCAGGGAAATTATTTCACTGTGTGTGGTTACTCTGGCCACTAGGGAACAGATTGGGGTTGGGCCGTGATGACTCTAGTGCTCAACGATTGTAAGGAAAAGACCTAAGTTAAGCTAGGTGACCTTCAATCGGATCGTCTTTGAGAAAAGGCCTAGGTTGCCACCCTGAGGATGACTCTTAGTTCAGTATTGGATCCAACGGGCTTATAGCCTTGAGAATTGTGTGGCATGTTACTTGTTATTTCTTGATACCCAGAAAATTATTGGTGTTCATGTTGTAATCTGTTTTAAGTGGAAAATGTCATTTATCATGTTCTTAAGAGATATGAGTATTTTAACTGTTGAACTGTGGAACCTTCTTTTTGAAACAGATTGTCGTTACGAAACTATATGTCAATCTAGTTTCTATGATATATATCTTATTTTGGCATTGAACCCTTTTTTCAAAACGATATTTACTATCCATGTTGCTACTCACTGGGCTATCAGTTGACTTAGTTGTTTATCATTTCCAGGTATTAGAAGGACTTAGAGTGGACTCGTGGCGTAGTGGGGACTCAATTGCATGGACCTCTAAGACATTCATTTATTTTGCTTTAGCTTGTTATGTCGGGTTTTGTGCATACATTGTGATTGGATTTTTATTTAGAATTATTTTATTTTGTGGGCGGTTTGTGTTTTATTTAGTATATATTTTTGGAAGTTGGTTATGGTTTTACCATTTATACTTGTGTCTTGTCACTGGATTTATAGCGATCCCGGGTTTACCCATGTTGTACAGTGATCCGGACATGTGTCCGTGGGTGTTAGTAGTTGACTATTATCTTCGTTGCATCCTTTTTTACTTTGTGTTTGAGTTATAGGATGTGTTGGGCAGGTTTGTTGCAAGTTGGTTGAGTCTAGAAACCAAAACTAGTTGCCTAGATTTTGGCCTGTCCGCTCGAGCGGGGGTTCTGGCGCTCGAGCGGAGAATACACCAATCCAGTATTTCCTGTGTAGTGTTGGACGCTCGAGCGTGGGATTTACCGCTCGAGCGGGAGTGTTGTGTGTGACGCTCGAGCGGGGGAGTTGGCGCTCGAGCGGAGACCTGATTCTGTAAAAGTGCTGGGAGTGTGTATCCGGCGCTCGAGCTGGAGTTTGGTCGCTCGAGCGGAAGTCTGTGAGTGACGCTCGAGTGGGGGTTTTGACGCTCGAGCGGAGAGACTTTTATATAAATCCGAGATCCAACTTTTGGATCACTTTTTCAAGATCTTTTCTCTCTCTTACTTTTCCAAAAAGCCATTTTCAGAGCTTCTCACTCTAAACCGGCCCTTCTCTCTTAGATTTGATCTAGTAGGGGTTGTTTGCTCGCCTTTGGTCTTCACGAAAGTTGTGTTGATCGTCGAGGGCTTCCTTTTAATCTGAAAATTTCGAGATTTGGAGCGTTTTGGTTTTGGTCTTCATCTCCTTTGGGGCTCCGAATTTGAGGTAGGGATATCCTACTCCTCTCTATGGATTTTGTCTTTAAATTTTGGTATTTTGAGATGTTGGGGTTGGTTTGGTTATTTTGTGAAAGTGTGGGGCTTTTGTGCTATTTTACAAAAGTTGGGGTTTTACTCATAATAAACCTAGATGCATGTTTGGCATGAAGAAATGGAATGAATGTTGAATTATTGATGAAAATGGGACCTAAGGGTTGAAATGTTAATTATGGAAATTGACCTAATTACATTATTTAATTAATTGGGATAATTAATTGAGAAGAATGAGGAAATGAAATGTTGATTGAATATCCATTGTGCATTTATTTTCTATTTAGAAATAACTGCTTTGGGCTATCGGTGGAGGATAGTCGTGATTGTTGTAGACAATGCATGAAGATTAGGCAAACTGAAACTAATCAATGAAGTGTGTCATGGAATTTGACGGTTGATAGAATACATTAACTGTATGTATTGTGTGATTGTATATAGAACCAATGTGTTTGTATACGTTATGTGTAGAGGAGGAAATGGGGGATGTACTCCGCGGTTTAGGGGAAGATAGGGGATGTACCTCTAAACCGGATAGTGTTGGGAGAAGATAGGGGATGAACTCCGTAGATACAGCTCATATGCTTGTCTAGAGAAGTGAAGATAGAGCTTATATGCTTATCTTTGTGATGTGTGGATATAGCTTATATGCTTATCTGTGGATATTGTAGTTATACATATCTGTTGTAGAATGTGGATATAGCTTATTTGCTTATCTGAGAATGTGGATATTGTTGTTATACATATCTGTTGATAATGTGGTTAGTGCTTGTATGCCTATCCGTTGAAAAAGGGAAAATGAAGGGAAACTTGGACTAATAAGTCGTATGACATAAATATGTGATTTATGTGATTGTATCAGTGTTGGCCATCTATCAATTGCTAATATTTTAGTCATTGTTCATGGTTGGTTTAGTGTATTTCTACTGGGCTGTGGCTTACCCTATATGGGAATATCATTTTCAGGTGCAGGAAGCATGCCACCTCCAAGGACATAGCTTGGGAGGCTTGAGGCGGACATAATGTTCTCGTTTTACTTTTGATGTATTACATGTAAATACAAGCCAAGGGCTTAAAGTGTATGAGTTAGTACTCCTTTTTGTGTAACCAAGTGTTAACTTGGAAAGCTGTACGCCCATAGGGCATTTTGCTTTTATTGTTAACATGTAATACTTATGTAATAAGATTCTGAAGGAATGGAAGAATATGGTTATTTTATCTGTTAATGAATCTCTTAATTGATGAGCTTGATGCTTTTATTTTGAGGTCGTGACAGGATTGGGTTTTGATTTATTTATTTATGGGCTATCATCACATTTATTCTTTGTGATTTTTTTTGGGTTCATGTTAAGGCTTACATGTGCCTTGGGCTTAGTCTCTGTGGGCCACGGCCGGTCATACCCGAGTTTGGGGTGTAACAGTTACAACAGGCTAAACCTCTAACCCGAAATTTTTCAATTTCACTAAAACCAACGACAGAATCTATCATCCAATTATAGAAAATCTCCACTCGCTAACAGCAAGTCAATAGTATATACAGAAAGGGGGCAAGTTCGTCGAATGGGGAGAATTTTCATCGAAAGGGAAAAGTCCTTTGAAGAACACGAACTCTAGAGGGGAATACTTAGCGAAGCAGAAATGGAGGAACAATTTTTTGCACTCTGCAAAAAAAGATGTCCCACCGATTACGTCACAAAATACCCTCAATTAAAAATATTTTCGAGGGATCATTACAAAAGAGAGAAGCCCCCATATACTTGGCCCTTTAATTAATTTCCTTTCTTAGTTGAAAAAGTAAAAAAATGGGTAGAAAATAATATTTTGTTTGTAAGTCAAAATTTTGTAAAATACAAACTATGTCAAAATTGTTGTTTTTCTATTTACAGTGAAGACAATAACATTAGATTAGGGATACACAGGAATAATATACACGATTTATATACTGACGAAAAACTCACCTCCTCCTCTGATAACAGGAACCAGAACAGAGGCCCATCCACCCAATCTCCCTCTACCTCGAAGGACCCTCAAGAACAGGCAAAATCGCCTGGGCCAGAAGTCTCGGACGACACAGTACTGGATTCACAAAGTTTGCAAATTGTACAGTTTGCAAATGGCATTAGGGAGAGTCTTAATATTTGCATTCCCACTGAGGTCTAAAAATATCAAATGCTTCAAATTCCCAATAAAATGAGGCAACTTCTGAAAAGATGAGTTACTCAAATCAAACACGCATAGATACTTGAATCGTGAGATACATTTGTCAACAAAGCCGTCGTCACTGGCTCCCACTGCATGAAATGGAAAGAGAACAGTCCGCATTTTCTCTAATTCGAACAATGATTTTGTGAGCTCTTTTTTCCCTGAACAATCAGAATCATGAAATGATACATGGCTAACCGACTTAGAAAGTGGTCCAAAATGATAATTTGCTGTGCTTATGGACTCTTCATTCGCCATATATACTGCAAGATCATGAATGATCTCTGGCGTTCTACACGTATTTGATAAATTGCCATGTTGTTCAATCTTTTCTAAGAAAAATATGGATCATAATTGTTTCAAATAATCAGCTCCAATATCTTCCAATTGATGATTTAAACCAGATGATTGAATAAGCCCCTGCGCCATCCACAACTGAATAAATTTACCAATTTCAATTTCATAGTTTTTTTAGAAAAATCGAACAATATATGAAACAACGTTTCAAGTCAGTAGGTAATGGGTTGTACTTAAATCGTAACATGGGCAAAATGTCGTGTTTGTTGTTCTGCTCCAATTCCCACAGTTCTTTGTCTTTTAAATACAACCATTCATTTTCATCATTCTTCATAAGCAGTAAGTTCCCTAAAGTCTTTATTGCAAGAGGATATCCATCGCACTTTTCCAAAATTTCCTTCGCAATTTCTGAGAAGTTTCGATGTTGTTCCCCATCGTTTTTATGAAATGCCCATATCCACACCAATTTACAGCAATCATCGTCAGGAAGACCCGTTAAACTGTGCATGGGGACTGTGCCCACAGATGAAGCGACTGACTTGTAACGTGTAGTCACTATGATCTTACTTCCTTTGTTACCATGTCTTAAAAAATTTAACTTCTCCCAATCTCGGTTATCACAATTACATACATCATGGAAGACGAGTAGAAATCTCCTACCCTGTAATTTTTCTACAAGGATTGTCTTGAACTGAAGTCAACACAAGGAGAATCAGTAATGCATTGAATAATTTTTTGCAGCACGTGTTTAACATTAAAATCTTGTGCTACTTTCACCCAAATCCTCATCCCAAAATGCTTGACTACCCTTTCATCATTGTACATAATTTTAACAAAAGCGGTCTTGCCAACACCTCCAATGCCAACAATGGGGATGACATATATGTAGTCATAATCAGCATGTGGGGTCATTAATAGTGGTAATGTCCTTAGTCTATCATTTGCCCTTCCAAAAAATTCCGACTCATTTACGTCGTCAGAGGCTGATGAGCCTGCGCTATTATGATGAGTTTGTTTACTTTCTGTTGTTGTGACGATGGGATAAAATCTATTTCTATCTTCCCCAATCATGTCTACTCTCTTTTTGATCTTTTCGATTCTACTACCCATTTCAAATTTGAATCGGAAATCATTCGAGTGTGAAAAACATGAAAAGAATTTACATACCAGCTTCTGTATTCGAATGCTGCTCCTGCTATGATGATGATGATTTAACTTCATTGACTGTACTTGACGTCGCAAAGCCTCGTATTGGAATTCGTCAAGCAGGTTATCTGCTTCATAGAAAGTAGCTTGAAGTCTCTCATACCATATTTTTACCACGTGGTTTTTCCCCTGCGTCTCCCCAGCGTATGAAAGAACCTCTTTGATGGTAGACAAGGTGCTCTCCAGTGTTTTGAAATTTGAGCTCCTCATCGAGACCCCATCCCAATCCAGCTTCCTTGATAGAAAGCGAGCCTAAGTTCCCCAGAACTTTAATTGCCATGTTGAAAACAATTGTTTTTCCCAGAACAAGAAGATGAAGATGAAGAAAGATTAAGATAGTGATGGAGGGTGGTTCATTTCAACTTCAGATGAATATTTATCTTTATTTATAGAAGGACCAACGCTTTTTGGGTAGACGGCCCACATGTCTATTTTTTCAATTTTTTTAATTTTTTTTCCAATTAAAATGATATTTGCATATATACATAAAAAAAAGTGGAAAAATTTATCGTGGGCACCTTAAGAAAAATGACACAATTCGAAGTCATTAGGAACATCTACTATCTATCTATCTACTACTATTATAAAAATATGAAGAATTGCAATATTTTTTACTTTTTGTATTTTTTAAAAATTCTCTCTCAAACTTATTAAATTACATGTCAACAAAATCACAAACAATATAGATATTTTTTAAAATTCAAACACCTTCAAACATCAAACACCTTAAAATAACCAAACACTTTAAAATATCACAATCTACTATCAAATACCTTGAATGTTTTGGACTCATAACTCATATCCACTTATACTATCCCTTTGTCAATATTTTTTTTTCCCTTTAGTCTATCTAGAGGCTCATGGGCTTTGGGTTATTTTATAAGGTATGCATCTCTTTTGTTTCATATATTTGTTATTTTATATACGGTATGCATATCTTGTGTTTCATGTTTATTTGATGATGTTGATCCTAGGTTTTAAATCTACCAGCAACTCCGCAAAATATTTCGGTGTTTCGGATTTTGTGTGTTCTCTATGTATGAAGACCATCAACATATCCAGTGGAACCATACTATATTTGTTACCACCTAAAGTTTGGTTAGGTGATAATAGTGTAATCTTAACGAGTTGTTCAATTCCTAATATTCTTATGATTTTTCTGTGAGTGTAAAAACTATTCTTCTTTGATAAAATTATCTCTTTCTTATAAGCATGACCTTATAGCCTTTCAGCTTGATGATAGACATCCGCCTGTAGAGGTTAATTTTCCTTGCGTTCCTACTTTAATTTTAAAGATATATATTCATTCGTAATATTCTTATGATTTTTCTGAGGGTGTAAAAACTATTCTTCTTTGATAAATTATATATTTCTTGTCTGTCACTTGATAATATATTAGGTGATTAATTCTTATCTGATTGTAATAAGATTTTTATTGGTAAGAATTTTAGTTTTAAATGCAAATAACTCCAAAATTCAACGATCGGAATCATATCCTAACAGGATCATGTTTTGTATTTCGATCGGACAGTTTAAACTTCAGATCCACTTATTAACTTGAGTACAAATTAAACCCAGAGCACATACAGACTAATTACAATACAAATAAGTACTAAAAATAATACACAGATATGATACCCATGATTATGAGATTAAAGGAGTTTTAAGTAGAACCATGTAATCAGTGGTGACGAAGGGATCGTTGACAGCAACGAGCTCAACATCGTCTCTTTGCAGAGCCACTCTGGCCACCAACCGGCCAATCCTTCCAATTGATAGTCTGACCCTGCCTCTGAAACAGAGACGATGGTGGTGGGTGCCTGTTGTAAACGATTTTTTTTTTTTTTTGTTATTAACGAAAGTAAACAAATGATTTAAATTAAAAACAAATTAAAAGATTATAGTTTAGATTAACAAAATTTTTATAATTACTCCAAATATTTATATGTTTATTATACATGAATGAAAAAAACTGGAAAATTTACAGAGCTTGGAATTGTTTGTTTTATTGTTATATTTTATTCAACAATGCTAGGTAGCTCAAAATTGTGTGGCTCAAATGGCTCAAATCACTCAAAACGACGTCGTTTTGATTGTAAATGCATGTAAAACGATGTCGTTTTGACAGATTTGAGCCATTTGAGCCACAAAAATTTGAGCTACCAAACATTTTCCTATTTTATTTTGTTTAATATGGTTGCTATAGTTTTATTTATATATATTTGATAGTGATATATTATATTTTTGTTTGTATTATATGATTGCTGTAGGTTATATAATTGAAGTGTTAAGTATTTTTATTTCAACATTAGTTTGCTTTTAAAATTTTATTTAACAAAGTGAATTTGAAAAACATAAAAATATTATATAACTCAATTTTCAAACAATTTTCTGTCTTGAATTTTTTTTAGTAATGAAACCAATTGTATTTTTTTTTTTTCCAAGTAAACTCATTCAACTAATCAAACGGATTAATGAAAATTGGAGTTGATATTGTGTGGAACACCCATTTTATGTTGTGAGAGTCAAGATTTTTGTTATTATAATGGGCAAATAATGATATTTTTTTTTTTATTTCCCCTAACTATTTTGTTGCCTCACATGTATTCTGTTTTGTGTAACTTTTTTTTTATTTTTTTTTCTTTTTATATATAGATCCCAGCCCAATTTACCCCCATGATGATCATGTTCAACAATGTACATAGGAAAGTTATTTTATTAAAAAAAATTACACTTGCTCTCCTATGCAACAATAAAATTATCAAAATTAATCGTTGAAAAATATTTTTCGTATCATTACAAATCATTAATTGACTTAATAATTTATTTACAAAAAGTTTAATTATTAAGGTGTCGTTTGGTAACACTTACGTTTTCAGTTTTCTGTTTATATTTACAAAAATTTAAAAAACTCAAATAAAAACTTGTTTGGTAAAATTTTTGATTTATAAATCAGTGGTCTCAGTTTATAAATTTGGCCAAAAAATGAAAATACAAAAAATGTGTTTCCATTTTGAGTTTTCAGTTTTTTTTTTTTATCACCCAACATTAGCCACCACTCGCCACCATTTTCCACCATCGTCTTCCGCCACCACAACCCACCCCCCACCCTCCACCACCACTCACCACCCACCTGCTACCACCAGCCACCACCCGCCACCACCCACCACCCACTTGCCACCCACTCGCCACCACCACCTACCCCTCGCCGCCACCACCACCGCCGCCACCACCACTACCACCCTGTCATCCACCACCCACCTGTCATCCACCCGCCACTACCCACCACCTGCCACTACCATTCACCGCCCGCCACCACCACCCGCCACTTACTTGCCACCACCACTCACCACCCACTTGAAACCACCAGCCACCCACCACCACCAGCCACCTGCCACCCACCCGCCACCACCACCACCACCATTACCCACCACCAACTTGCCACCACCACCCGCCATCCACCACCACCCACTTGCTATCACTTACCACCCGCCACCGTCACCCACCCACCCACCACCACCACCACCACCCGCCACCCACCACCCACCTGCCACCACCACCCACTCGCTACCACCTACCACCCGCCACCGTCACCCACCCACCACCCGCCACCTACCCGCCACCACCCGCCATCCGCCACCCACTTGCTACCACCACCCGCCGCCGCCGCCGCCACCACCCACTCGCTACCACCCATCACCCGCCACCGTCACCCACTCACCCACCCAAAATTAATTATTAATATTGCATACAAACAATCGCAAACATCTTTCGAAATTCAATTATACTATTTGTCAAAAAAAATATTTCTAACTGTTCTACTATGCAACAATAAAATTATCAAAATTGTTCATTGAAAAATATTTCTCATATCATTAAAAATCGTTAATTGACTTAATAATTTATTTACGAAAAAATTAATTAGTAATATTAAATTAAAATATTAAGATGTATCATAGAATCAGATAGAATATTATGGGAAAAAAAATTAACTCAAATTTTATACGCATTATTCTTACATTTTTTCTTCTCTTTTTTAAATTCTTATCCAAATTTATAATGTAAACCCAAAAATTTAAATATCACCAAATATGAAAGAGTTGTGTCAATATTAAATTTTAATTTTATTTTTCCAGATTATCGACTACAACAGGGAAAGAAAATACTCCTCCACCAACAAAAAGAGATGGACAATTATGCACTTGTATGTCAATTTCGATGAGATAAATTCATGGTTTGTTACAGCTACTAATCAAGGGATTTATCACAGATGCAATTTTTGAACGTCGGGCTTGACAAAACAATCGATATGCTAGATTTACACCTGAACAACGAAAACAATATTATTGAAAATATTTCAAATAATAGGAAAAGAAAACACAAAGGTCCAAACACATTTGACAACACAACTTACTCTTTGCAAGGGCATGACAAGACAACTCCAACGAATGGTAAACACACAAAATTAATAATTAATTTTGACATCTTTTATTATATAAACTTGATTCTAATGCCTGTAATTTGTTTAATATATATGAAAAACAGGTGATGCATCATCGCAAATTGTTTGCTCTTTGACACATGAATTGCATGAATTACGTAAATGACACCTTGTACCTTTTGTAAAGCTAAAAGGTTTGAATATGAACCTCCGAGCTTTTGTTGCTATAAAGGAGAAGTAGTGGTTGCAAGCCCCGAGGTTCTAGAATGTCTAAGAACCTTGTTCACTTCTCAAACTATAGAGGCTGTTGAATTTCGTAGACATATTTGAGCATATAATAGCATTTTTGCATTCACATTATTTGGCGTGAAGTTAGACAAGGAATTAGCAAATTCTGGACAAGGTGTTTATGCATTTCGTGCACAAGGTCGAATATATCATGATTTGCAATCTTTGATTAGATTTGGTAAGGATCTGTAGACACCCCATTTTTTACCATCCTCAAGACTTGGATGTCATCGTTTGTGCACTCGATGATTGTGCCTATTTGTGTTCGTTTTGAGCATCCAAAGTCCTCGACAGAATGCGCTGTCTTTGAGCCTTTGAACCTTGTTCTTTCTGTGCTTTGTTTTGGACCAAAACCTAGTGTCTGGACCTGTTGGTGACCTGTCTTCCACCCCCCAAGGCTGTTGGCCATGGGAGGCTTCTGTCGGCCATGGGAGGCTTCTGTCAGCCATGTGTGTGGCCGATCGGCCACCAGTGGTGGTCGGTCGGCTATCAGTGGTGGCCAACGACCACCAATCTCTTTTTCCAGATATTTTCAAATATTTGTTGCCAGCTGTGCTAGCTGATGCTCACTAAGCTGTATCTTCATACACGTGTATGGTGAGATGTATCTAAGCTCAAAACTTGTTTTTCTATATATAGGGGGTGCCCTCCCCCATTTTTGGAGCAAAAATCTCTCTCTCTTGATATTTTGTGCCTTGTAGCTTATTTTCTCTACACTCTTACATACACTACCTTAATCAAACTTGACCACCTTTGGGCTGAGGTCCCTTGGAGCCTTGTTTGAGCTCTAAAAGGAGGCTTGAGCTTGAATTTGTGGTTGTTTTGTGCTTTGCTTCAAAGGTATAGAATTTACCTTGCTTATACTTCTTTTAAATACTTGTTTTGCCATCTTTTTGTACTATTTTGGGGCTGATTTTGGCATGTAAAAAGTTCTGTTTTTTAGTCATAAAAGTGGTGGTTTGAGCCCTTTTGAGTTAGGGGGTTGTCCACCCTTTTTACTTCCAAGCTTGTTTAGTGTGGAGAAGTGGTTTGGAAATACTCTTCTGATCTTGGGGGACATTAGTGATCTTTAGCTAGTCACCTGAAAAACAATTAACACTTCGGTCGGGGGTGCCGGAATTAGCACTCTGACGGGCAAGTTAGTCTCTACACTCTGAATTACTTGTATTTTAAGTTAAGTGTAATAGTTTTCGCATACCTTTCTTAGACTATTGTTACTTTATTTATACTCGTTTCCATGGCCTCGGGGCCTGGTCAACTTTTCGCTCACTATCCGCTCATTTATTTGGCCCCGTAGTTCAATAGTTACTCGGCCTATTTATTGTATTCGGCCTCCTGATCGTGCAGGCTAGATCCGAGTAATGTCTATCTTCTAGAGCGTATGCTTCTGATTCTGCTATTTATTCAGCTCCCACAATTGCCCCACAAACTCCCATTAACGGCAGTTAATTGGTGTGTTTGGTTTCGAATTTGAAAAGTCAAGAGAAACATAAATTAGGCGGCTTCACCTATCCCAATGTGGATGTCAGAACACACACGCCTTTCGGTCATCATTATACGTTCCCACCTCATTCGTGCATCTTTTGCATTTATTATGATTTGAAACTCCAGTCTCTTCGAATGCGTACTTTTTGAATATTCGAGCCTCCTGGATTGCCAGCCAGAATCCCTCCTCTGTCTCGCGTCTTCTGCAACTTCTTCCTGTCTCTCCTTGTCTTCTTTGTCTCTCGTAAGTTTTCTTTTCTTCTCTTTGTAATCCTATTTTCCGTGTTCATTTTTGATTTAGAATACCCTTGAGTCCTTACTAGAATGGCTAATCATTTGAAAGACCTCCTTTCCAAGGGTCATATTTCTGGGTTCCGGCGACATTTTTCTATCCCTGATGATGTTCATATATCTCTAGTGACGGACAATACTCTTGATATGGAGAGGGATGACCAAAATACCATCGTCTTTCCTCTCCTATCCATTGCGGAGGGCGGGGTTTGCTTTCCCCTACACCCATTTCTTAGGGCCGTCCTCCGCCATTGGGGTCTAATTCCTTCCCAACCCAATGTGAATTTCTTTCGAATCATAATGGGAAACGTAGAATTGAACCGGTGCCTTAGGATCAACCTTGGCATTCCGGTGATTCGACACTGCTACGCTCTAACCAAATCCTCCAGTCGACTCGGGCGCTACTTTTTTAGGGCCAAGGACACCAACCATCACTTGGTAACCATGCTTGCCAATTCTGGCAAACGAGTTGGCGATGTAATGGTCAATGTTTGAGGCAACTAGGAATTCAGCGAGGGAGAAAATCGCCTAGACCCTGTTCCTAGAAAGAGGGGTGAACCAGGTTGCCATGTAACTCCTTGTGTTTATTAATCTTTCTTTTATTTGGCTTTTTCTTCAAGTCTAATCCTTTGTTTTTGCAGGCAATAAGTTGAAGAAGATTCTAACCTCGGCTGACGACGCAGTCTTTGCAAAAATTAAGACATCACTCAAGTATTTTGGCCTTCCAAACGTACAGAAGCAAGGGAGAGTTGCCCATATACTCTTGCGGTACGAGCCTACTTATACTACGTTCTCGGCCCCGGATGACATTCTGATCCCACCTGGCGAACAACACCTTACGGCGTTTATCTTCTCTAGCTTTAAGACCCTTAGGCAAATTGGTTTCGAAGCTTCTGATTCGGAACAAAACGTAGAGCCGGTGGTTGAGGTAATTGCCGAACCAACGAAGAGTTTGCTGCGGAGGCCGAAGAGGTCGACGAAGCTCTAAACTTAGCATTTGAGGCAACCGATCTTAACCAACCTAACTCACTATCCACTTCGGGTCAGGCGGGATTTTCGTTCGACGATATTTTTACAAATTTGGGAGACCTACACGACGCTTATTCTGAGCGTATGGCTGGGGAAAATCTCACGCAGATGGCGCGAAAGAGAAATGTCGAACGCATGGCCGCCCGACGGAAAGCCGAGACCACCCGTTCTGGACCTGCCTCGACTGAATCTCCTACACCCATTATTGTCGAGAAAACGGCTCACGTTCATGAGGCCGAGGTGGAAAAGGTTGCCGAGCGGCCGGTCACAGAGGAACAGCCGATTTTGGAAGATCAGGAAGAAAAGCGTACAGCCGAGAGCGAAGCCGTCTCCGAGGAGGGCCTCGCCGATAAAAGACCACGCTTCGAGGAGTCGGGTGTGGTTGCTCATTTTGTTGTTGAACCAAAAATAAAAAACATGCTGATCTCCTCTAAAGTGTTGGCTTTGAAAGATCCAGCCATGGTGCTGAGCTTGGCTGCTTCAGTCTCGTTGTCGGCTGACAAGGCAGCCTTTCGCGCCGAGCCGGATTTGGTAGCCATAGCATTAGCTGCCCAGTCAGCCCTTCTGGTAGGTGACTTCATCCTAACTCGTTGTTTTGATTTTGTTTGCATACGGTATTTCTTGGTATCTAACGATCCCAACTTGTTTTGTAGACGGTCGGAAGGATCGCCGAATTAGGCCGCCGCCAGCATGATGCCAAGAAAAGGATTGGCTGTTTGCAGTCGGAAGTGGACGATCAGAGAAGTAGGGCCGAGTTTGACGCAATGAGAGCCATAATGGAGAGTGCGCAGGCCGAAGCTGAGAAGGAAAGGGCACAGACTGCTGACCAGCTCATATCAGATGCCGAGGGAAGGGTAAACGCGAGTGAGGAATCGCTCAAGTTAGCCAAGGAGGCGTTTACCAAGCTGGAGGCCGAATTGGCAGAGTTGAAGGCAGCGAAAGAAAAGGCCGACTCTGAGGCTTTCGAAGCATTAGAGGCTAGGCAGAGCGTCGCTCTAAAAAACTATGTACAAGAAGTCCCCAAGTTCGAGAATTGGGGATTCAAACATGGCTGGCTCAAAGCCCTTCATGCCGCTGGAGTGACATTGGACATGTCGATTCCATACGAGCAAGTAGACATTGAGCCGCTAGAGTCTAATCCCGATGATTGATTTTGGGGATCAAATTATTTTTGTTATGTATTTTTAATTTCAATGTATGTTTTTTGTTAGTTGATTTTCATCTTTTTTGGATTTTCATATGTAAAATGTCCGTTGCTAGCGCCCAATTTATGAATGAAAATTTTCTATGCTCTCAAGTTATTGCTTGTATATGCTCTCAAGTTATTTCTTGTATTGTTTGTTGTATGAGTACATAAGTAGGAGAATTAGCAGTTAGAACAAAATGTCATGATTACGTGAGACGGCAAACTTAATAGTCGATTAAATTAATGGATCTGATTTAATCATAAACAAAATGAATTCATGAGGTGCCAAATAAAACGTTACTTATGAATATTGTACTGATGAATGGATTCGTGGAACGGTTGGGGCACTCAAGCCTACTAGATTGATGAATCTGCCCTTGCCCCAACTGGTTCATGAACGTAGAATGCCGAATAAAATGTTATTTATGAGTATTGTACTGATGAATGGATTCGTGGAATGGCTGGGGCACTCAAGCCGACTAGATTGATGAATCTGCCCTTATCCCAGCTGGTTCATGATTGTATAACGCCGAATAACATGTTACTGATGAATATTGTGCTGATGAATGGATTCGTGGACAGGCTGGGGCACTCAAGCCGACTAGATTGACGAATCTGCCCTTGTCCTAGCTGGTTCATGATCGTATAACGCTGAATAACACGTTACTTATTAATATTGTACTGATGAATGGATTAGTGGAATGGCTGGGGCACTCAACCCAACTAGATTGATGAATCTGCCCTTGCCCCAGCTGGTTCATGATTGTAGAACGCCGAATAACACGTTACTTATGAATATTGTACTGATGAATTGATTCGTGGAGCGGCTGGGGCATTCAAGCCGACTAGATTGATGAATCTGCCCTTGCCCCAGCTGGTTCATGATCGTAAAACACCGAATAACACATTACTTATGAATATTGTACTGATGAATCGATTCGTGGAGCGGCTGGGGCATTCAAGCCGACTAGATTGATGAATCTGCCCTTGCCCCAACTAGTTCATGAACATTAAATGCCGAATAACAGTAGTTGATGGGGGCGATTGGAGCATATGACTCAGTTGGCACCGGGCTATTGACGTTTCAATATTAATAAGATTGCCTCGGAGGTGCTGCCCTCGTAGGGAATAAATGGGCATGGACTTCGTGAATGAGGGTCCTATTTATGTGCTCAGTCAGCAACTCAGTCCAGCTCTTTGAGGAAGATTAAACAAGTGCGAATGTCGAATAGACTTTTTTTCAACAGTAGAGGGAAAGTGAGGACGCTAGCTGAGCTAGGAGGAGATATGAGTCGAAGTGGTAAACCTTCGCGCACGGGAAGTAGGGCTTCGAGGGATCGAGAGAGACACCAATCTCCTCGTTGTCGAAGTAGGTCGCCCAAGAGGAACAAGCAGCCACAGGGCAAATCTCCTTAACCCCGTTCTAGAAGGGAATCCGACGCGAATCCACGCCTATTGAGTTTTGCGGTCTTCGTGGGAAATAGACCCATGATAGAGACGGATTTGATCGTTCGAGATCCAAATGTGGCAGTCGAGTTCGCTCGACAGATTTTTCCACCCGAGGTCCAGCAGTCGATGGTATGTCGGTAGGACTTCAAAGTGTTTCGTCAAGGCATTAATGGGGCGGTGAAGGGGCTGTACACCTCTTATGAAATTGGCATGCATATCCGCGCCGGTCAGCGTGATATAGAGCAGAGAGATGAACGAATTCGGAAGTTAGAAGCTCGCGCGGAGAAGGCCGAGCGTGAGCTAAGGAAAATCAAGTCCGTCGAGTCTCATTCAGCCAGCCATCCCAACCCGGTTGTGAAAGAGAAGGTGACTCAAAGGCTGATAAGTGATGCTATTGCCGATCGAAACACGGCTAGCATGTTCGCGATCGAGACTACGAGGGCCGCAGCCTATGAGAAAGGCTTCCATGATGGCCGAAAGGTTGGAATTCAGGAGAAACTCACCGAAGAAGTTTGCCGATGTGAAAACCATGGATTTAGGCACGGCTGGATCAAGGCACTTCAGGAAGTTGATGCTCTCCAGGCAGCGGGTGTGAATTCGGCATTGTCGTTGTACCAACAAAATGATTTCCCCTTCTTCGCCTTCGAAATTGAGAAGAGTGATGATGAGGGAGGCGCCAAAGAGAAGAAGACCTTGTAATGCTTATGTAGAAATTATGTATTCATTGGCTGATTTTAATAAAACGCTTAATTTACAATTTGTAGCATACTTTTTATTTATGTTAGTACACTAAATACCAATCGATTTATCTAAGGACACATTTTACTTGAATAAACGCATATTTTAGCCTTTTACATTAGACTATGCTTGTGCGGCCTGAACTATTCCGTTTTCAATAAACGCATATTTCAGCCTTTTGAATATGCATATTTCAGCCTTTGTTTATACGACTTGTACGAAGGCGCCTCGAATTCAGAGGCTTTTAATCGGACCAAAAGCGTCATGCGCCGGTGGGGCTCCGAATTCGGAGTCTTTATCGGCCCAAGGCGTCATGCGCCGATGGGGCTCCGAATCCGGAGTCTTTATCGGCTCAAAGGCGTCATACGCCGATGGGGCTTCGAATCCGGAGACTTTAATTGGCCAATCATGATATCTATGAAGAGCGCTCCGAATCCGGAGGCTTTTATCGGCCCAAAGACTTCATGTATCGATGGGGCTCCGAATACGGAGACTTTAATTGGCCAATCGTGATATCCACGAATGGCGCTCCGAATCTGGAGTCTTTAATCGGCCCAAAGGCGTCATGCGCCGATGGGGCTCTGAATCCGGAGACTTTAATTGGCCAATCGTGATATCCACGAAGGGCGCTCCGAAACCGAAGGCTTTTATCGGCCCAAAGGCATCATGCGCCGATGGGCCTCTGAGTCCGGAGTTTTTAATTGGCCAATCATGATATCCACGAAGGGCACTCTGAATTCAGAGTCTTTAATCGGCCAAAAGGTGTCATGAGCCGATGGGACTCCGAATCTAGAGACTTTAATTGGCCAATCGTGATATCCACGAAGGGCACTCCGAATTCGGAGGCTTTTATCTGCCCAAAGGCATCATGCACCGATGGGGCTCCGAATCTGGAGTCTTTAATTGGCCAATCGTGATATCCACGAAGGGCGCTCCGAATCCGAAGGCTTTAATCAGCCCAAAGGCGTCATGTGCCGATGGAGCTCCGAATCCGGAGACTTTAATTGGCCAATCGTGATATCCACGAAGGGCGCTCTGAATCCGGAGGCTTTAATTAGCCCAAAGGCGTCATGCGCCGATGGGGCTCCGAATCCGGAGACTTTAATTGGCCAATCGTGATATCCACAAAGGGCGCTCCGAATCCGGAGGCTTTTATCGACCCAAAGGCGTCATGCGCCGATGGTACTCCGAATTCAGAGTCTTTAATTGGCCAATCGTGATATCCACGAAGGGCGCTCCGAATCCGAAGGCTTTTATCGGAACACTTTTGAACTAGATTGCACAGTGAGTAAACAGGAATCTTTGCATAACAAAAGTGGAGTGTGTACATGGTGAGCCATTCAGGACTAACATCATTCCCCACAAGTCGGGTTTAATGATAGAATTTACGCAAGTGCATTGAATTCCAAGGCCGTGGCAGACTCCTTCCTGACATGTCTGTGAGCCGATATGCCCCTACTCCTACAATCGAATCAATCTGATAGGGGCCGTCCCTGTTTGGACCCAATTTTCCATCCGCCGGCTTCTTCAGAGCCAACTCTCCTGGTGTGTAGCGGCATAGCTGAACACGTTGATTATATGACTTGGCAAGCTGCTGCTAGTACCACGCCATAGGCGCAAGGGCACGGTCTTTTTGTTCTTCGATCAGAATCAAATCCAAAGGCAACATCATGTCATTTCGGCCCATATCAAAAACTTGCGATTTTAGGGTTGGGTGGCCGATTTCTAGTGGTATGATGGCCTGGGTTCCAAAGCATAGAGCAAACGGTGTTTCTCCAGTGGATCGCCTTGGCGTAGTTCGATGAGCCGCATTTGCCTTTAGCTTTCTCCAGCCTCTTCTTGATGCCGTCCAAGATGGATTTGTTAGATGCTTCGGCTTGACCATTGCTTTGTGGGTAAGCCGGCGTAGAAAAGTAAGGCCAGATACCATACTTGCTGCACAGCTCTCGATAAACGCCACAATCAAACTGGGTGCCGTTGTCTGAAATTAGGGCTCTTGGAATGCCGAATCGTGTTATAATATTTGTCCATACAAAGCGCTTAACATCAGCATCTCGAATATGAGTTAATGCCTCCGCTTCGACCCATTTTGTGAAATAATCTATCACGACTATCAAGTATCGCTTGTTCCTTGGGGCCCTTGGCAATGGTCCTACGATATCAAGTTCCCACTGGGCCAACGGCCATGGACTGGTAATGGAGCTTAACTCTTCAGCAGGCAGATGGGTTAACAGGGAGAACTTCTGGCACTGTTTACATTTCTTTACATAGCATTCGGCATCAGATCTCATTGTCGGCTAGTAATGCCCCTGTGTTATAGCTCGATGGGCCAAAGAGTGCCCGCCAGAATGGGCACCACAACTGCCCTCATGTATTTCAGTCAGAAGCTCTTCAACTTTGTCCGGATGCACGCATTCTAGGTATGGGCCAGAAATGGACTTTTTGTAAAGCTTTCCTTGTGGATCCAAGTAGTAACGCAGGGCTTTGTTTCGCTACTTGTGCGCTTCTTTCTTGTCCTCTGGGAGCTGTTCGGAAGATAGGAATGCGGCGATGGGATCCATCCAACTCGGTCCCGATTCTATGATATTGACCCGGACTTCCTCTGAAGGACCAATGCTTGGCTCCGGGATAAAACCCACCTCGATGGTCCGTTTGATCTCTGAGTTAATGGCAGAGGCTAGGTAGGCCAGGGCGTCTACATGCGTGTTCTGATCACGTGTTATCTGATTCAATTCATGATGGTCAAATTTTGCTAGCAAGGAGTTAGCCGTTTTCATGTAAGCCGCCATACGGTCATTTCTGGCCGCGTACTCCCCCTTCAGCTGATTGATCACCAGTTTTGAATCACAAAATACAAGCAAACGCCGAGCACCCAGAAGATGCGCATTCCGCAAACCGGTTAGAAGGGCTTCGTGTTCGGCTTCGTTATTTGACGCTTCGAAGCCGAGTTTGACGGCCTGCTCAATTATTGCGCCGTCAGGAGCCATGATTACTACGCCGGCTCCACTGCCTTGCTGATTGGATGACCCATCACAGTACAACTACCAAATGTCCCCAACATAGATTCTCTAGTTCAACTTACGTCAAATTTTATCAGACTTGAAATCGGCAAGACCCTCGGTAAATTCAGCTACAAAGTCGGCAAGGATCTGCCCCTTGATTGAGGTTCTACGTAGAAACTGAATGTCATATTGGCTGAGTTCAAGAGCCCATTTTGAAACGCGTCCTGATGCTTCCGTACTGCATAGTACTGATCGGAGGGGGTAATCTATTAGCACCCCGATGCTGTGCCCCTAGAAGTAATGCGTCAGCTTTCTTGCCGCCATGACTAAGGCTAGGATGAGTTTCTCCAGCGGCAGGTAGCGTGTTTCGGCGTCGACCATTGCCTTGCTCACATAATACATTGGTCACTGCTCCCCCAGCTCTTCCTTAATCAATATGACGCTGACGGCCCGGTCAGAAACTGCCAGATACAAGATGAGCGGGTCGCCTGCCGAGGGAGTTGTCAAGAGGGGAACTAATCGAAGGTTTTAAGACCATTGAAAGCGGCTTCACACTCGGCGGACCATTTGAAAGACTTGCCCTGCCGTAGCATATGAAAGAAGTATCGGCATCGATCTTTAGATCGACTGATGAACCTATTGAGTGCGGCGGCCATCTCCATCAACTTTTGAATCTCTTTTACCGAATGGGGGGAGCCGAGTTCCAAAATTGCTGTGATTTACCTCAGGTTGGCCTCGATTCCTCAGTGGTTGACAATGTGACCCAAGAACTTTCCAGAGCCGATCCCAAACACATATTTGGAAGCATTCAGCTTCATTTTGTATTTGCGCAGAATGCCGAATGTCTCCTCCAGATCGGCTATATGATTCTACTCTTCCTTGGATTTGACCACCATGTCGTCAATGTATACTTCCATAGTGTGGCCAAGTTACTCTTTGAACATGGTGGTGACTAGTCTCTGGTAAGTTGCCCCTGCATTCTTCAGCCCAAAAGACATAACCTTGTAACAAAAGGTTCCTTTTAGGGTGAGGAATGCAGTCTTGTCTTGGTCCTCCGGATGCAAGGCAATTTGATGGTAGCCTCTGTAGGCATCGAGGAAACTCATGCGTTGATGACGTGCTGTAGCATCTACCAGTTGGTCTATCATTGGGAGAGGAAAACAATCTTTGGGGTAGGCTTTGTTTAGGTCCGTGAAATCAACGCAGACTCGCCAGGTCCCATTCTTTTTCATCACAACCACAGTATTAGAGAGCCATGTAGGGTAGGTCACTTCCCTGATTACCCTGGCGTCAAGCAACCAGTCAACCTCTTCAACAACTGCGGCAGTGTGCTCTGCGGCTGATCGCCGGCTTTTCTAAATGATCGGCTTGCATTTAGGGTCAACATTTAAACAGTGTTACGAAACAGACAAATCTACACCCGGCATCTCATACAGACTCCACGCAAATACATCAAGGTTTCCGAGTAAGAAGGAAATTAGCTGCTGTCTGTCGGCTTGATTGAAGGAGGCGCCGACCATGAAGAACCTGTCTGGGTTGCCATTGATTTCAACTCGATCTAGGTCTTCCGTGGCCTTTTCATTAGGGAGCCGCCCAACGTCGTCAAGGCTCTCGCAATCTGTTACCTCAATAAAGTTCACTTGCAACTCCTTTAGCATCTTTTGAACAAGGAGATAACATGCTTGTGCCGATTTCTGAGAGCCACGGATTTGCTCAATGCCGCGTTCTGTGGGGAAGCATAGCAACAGATGATAGGTGCTTGGCACAGCCTACATAACATGCAACCAAGATCGCCCCATGATGAGATTATACGGCGATGGCAGCCTGACGACCAAGAATTCCACATCCACTGTTCAGGAGCCCACTCGGACTGGTCGTGTGATTTTCCCCAATGGGTATTCTGGATTGTGTAGACGTCCCCCGAACGCCCTGGGGAGGAACGAGTCCCCCCCGTTCCGTTCGATATTGGGGTCACTACAGCTCAGGACTCTCAAATTGTCACGGTTCTAAGTCTGAACCAAAGAGTCCAAATCCGGCAAATCGTTTTGAGAAAACAGATTTTTTGAAAGAAGTGCCAAACATGGACTGCTTTGCCAGATACAGAGTCGCCACCTAAATATTTTATTTTGGGGAAATTTAGGAAACCCTGACTCGTTTGCCTAAAGCCACGTGTCCGTCATCACCAAAGTTGCCTCGGCTCGGGAACTTGGGTACGATTGGGGAAGGTCACTTCGTGAGCACCCCCGCTCGCCCGATCAAAGATCGGCCTCTACTAACCATGATATCGAGTTTTGAAAACATTATGTGTTCTTATTCCGGTTATTAGTCTAGATTTACTATGTGATGCGCACAGCATACAAGTATAGGCTGGATCGCCTGAATTGGAACAAAGCATTTCATGTTTGTTTGTTTGAAAATGGTTTGATGGTGCTACCTGCAAGTAGGCTAAGACGTGGATTTGCCACCCTCGGGTGGGCTTAGAAAACATGATTTTGCCACTATCTAATGGGCTTTAAAACACACATTTGATGAATTGTTCCAATTCAAATAACCTAACCTTCACCCACAGGCATTCAAGCAGTTATATCACATAAGCATATAGCCTCATGGTAAGCATGCTATTCATGGCAGTCACTCACACGCATGCAAGGATGCTAAAGCATAAAACTTACCGAGTACTCCAAGCCAAAACAGAAGCTAATTAGAAATCCATGCATGATCCTAACTATACAGAAATGCCTAATGCAACACATGCAAAAATGCAACTATAGCAGGCTCGGCTATTCTAAACATCGCATACGAAATGCTACAGCTAACATGTATTCAACTTGGAATTGAAAATACAATCCAGTTAGTATGATGCGCCGAGCCCGGTGCATGCAAAACAGATGAATGAATGCAAACATGCTATCATACTATATGCTAATTGAAACATGCCCTAATCTAACCATCATAAGCGGGTAAATAAAAGGGAGAAAGACGTGGGGTTGGAAGACATACATCACACACACGCACACTTATTACAACATTGCCCTCGCGCAGAGGGTTCGAATAAATAATATACAGTCCCAAATGAATAAATAATACAGTCCCGAATAAATACAAAAATCCTAATTAATTTACAAATTAATCTAAGAAAGCTATAAACTGGTATGCAAGCCAGGGACTGCCTCGACTCTGATGAATGATGTATGTTTGGGCTGCCTTGTGCTGAAATCCACTGGGATGCCCTAATTAGCCTCTGTTTTGCAATTATTCTTGGAAAGCGCGCCAAGCTCCGGAAGGTTGCTAATTCTTCATTTGCTGCAACAGAGAGCAGGAAAGGGGCATAGCAATGTATTTTCACAAATATATGCATGCCTCGATCCTCGTGCCACCAATCACGCATATCGATGCATGATGGCCGAGGAGTCGATTTGCATGACTCAATATGGAATGAATGCACACATAAACACAACAAAACCTAAACTCCATCATGGATAATCCGGAGTGTCGGTGACTAGAAATTGAGACACGTTCCGTCACTCGGAGTACGAAATGTACCTCGTTTCCCGTGCTCGAGCTAACTCCTATCCCAAGCACAATGCGATATGCATGACATGCATGAATGCAACTAATATACAACCTAGCATGCACAATGCTATGAAATGGCATACACGATGCACGAGGTAACATGGCATACACAATGCGCTAACATACAACCTAGCATACGCAATGCTATGAAATGAAATGGCATACTCAATGCACAATGGACTTACACCAACATGAGTGGACCTCAGCCACACTCACATAAGAGGCCATGAGATGAAAATGAGACAACTCGGAATGCGTTGCACACATGCACGCAAACCGAGGACCGAACCTAAGGCACAAATGCCATTCTAACAAGACATGGCAAGGCATGGAATATGGCATACTAGCATGAAAATTTCAGCGCTAAAATATGACCCAAAACAGCCCCGAATCATGGAAACATGGCACCCGATGCATGAAATGAACCCGAAACACAAACCTAGGCATATGCAATGGCCTATAGCTATACAAAACATGCATTATTTGAACATGAAGTGTGAATACAGATTCAAGGCAGTCCCAAAACAATCATGTTTACATTTTTAAGAAAGGCCAAACAATGAACAAAAATGGTGCTAAGCTAGCATGCAAAAATAGCCCTAAATGTGAGATAAAGAAGCAAGTCATGGCTGATGGCCTCAAAAAAGAGAGGGCCCTTCAACAATGTTGAAGAGGGACCCAAAATATGATCTTTTACAGTTTATGATCAAACCCAAAACAGTGCACAAGCATGCTCAAAATACTATACAAGACAAGGCCAAAAAGAGAGCTATAACACAAAGTATAAAAAGGATGCCTCAAACAGTAAAAGATGCTTAATGAAACATGAAGAGGGGGTTCAAAATAAGGCCATTTAGAGTTCGGACCAGAGCCCAAAAACAGAAGCACAAGACTCTAACAAATCATGCAAAAATAGGGCCAAAAGAGAGATACAAAGGCAAGTGGCAAATGGAAGCCTCAAACAGTGATGAGCCCTTCAAAAATGTTAAAGAAGGGCTCAAAATAAGCTACTTTACAGTTTATGACAGAGCTCAAAACAGTTTATACATAGGCCTAAAATACTATGCAAGGAAATGGCATAAAAGAAAGGTAAAGAAGCAAGTGCCACAAGGAAGCCTCAAACAGTGAGAGGCCCTTAAACAAACATGAAATAGAGCTCAAAAAAATTCTATTTTCAGTTAGGGTCGGAGCTCAAAAAAGTAAGCACAAGGAGCTAGAATACGAACCAAGAAAAGGGTCAAAAAGGGAAGAAGAGGACTTACCCTTGAAGACTAATCTTTGACAGCCTTTTGGACCAAAATGCAGCACTCCTAGGCTCTGAAGAACAACCTCAAGCTTCTGTAATGGAGGATGGAAGGGTGGGGCTATGGGTTAGTGAAGAAATGGGTGTAGGACTTGAGAGGTTTGAAGCTTAGAAGTGTTGAGGGAGAGAGATACAATATGGGAGCTCAAAGGCAATTTTTCAAACCCCTAAACTAGAGCTGGGAGGCTGGTTTTATAGGCAAAAGAGGGCGAGAAAAGGGGGGAAAAATGGGGGGGACAACAATTCAAGTTTCCCCCCAAAAAGTTGGCCCCCCGGATACAAAATCTGGGGGGAAAAGAGATGCATATTTGAACTGTATCTGCAGCAAGGAGCAAGGCCGGCTGGTTATTGAGGTTTTAGGTGGCCGGCCGGCTCTTCCCATGGCCGGCCGGCCAAGGGTCAAAAGGTTCAATGAGGATTAGTGGCCGGCCATGCCAAAAAAGGAGCCTCTCATGTGTGTACAACACAATCATGTGGTCAAAAACTGGAGATAGTGAACTAGGAGGGAGAACAACCCACTTTTCAAAGGGGTTCAAAAGGTTCAAAAGCAATTACTGGCCGGCCACCAAATATTGGTGGCCTCCCAGATGTGTACATCACAAATATGGGGTTTAGGGTGCATGAAAATGGCCCAAGGGTGGTCAACATTGGCTTTAAAGTGAGAAAAAATGGGCGACGGAGGGCGATGAAGGGATAAAGTTGACTGACAGAACAATTACTAGCCTCCCATCCTTCTATGACCTTCCTAGCAATGAAACAGAGGTCCCTGCCAAAAACGAACCAAAACCGATACAAAATGAAGGTTCAGGGGCCGAAACGCGCAGTCCCAGGCCCCAAAACCTGACTGTTGGGCACCGGAAGTGGTGTTCGACCATGAAGTTGGTCTCTCGAGCCACAGTGTCCCTCAAAAGGGAGCAAATAAGATGCATGCCAAAAACCGGAGTAAACGGAGGTGGTTAAGCGGTCCCGAACCGAGGCACACGGCCAACGGCTCCGAAAAACCAGAAACCGGACTCCAAACGGGCAAAATGGCCTACGACCACGAAACGTAGCCTACGGCCACTGAGAGATGGTCTACGAGACCTCTCCCTCCCTTTGAGGAGAGAAAACAGAGAAAACAGAGCCTGGTTCGCAAACCGAGGCAAAGCATGAAAGAGTCCGGAAGTCCGAAGGCAAGGCTCGCGGCCAAGACTCTGAAACCTCTGAACGAGCACGATATGCAACATCACCAAGCGCTCAATCGGTGACGTCTGAGTCTTAAGGTCGGTCAAAAATGGCGTGTCTACAGTTGCCCCTCTTTGACAGAACTCGAAAGTCATAAGTGACGGGAGTGAATGTCAAAGCCCAAAGACGACCCATTTTTGACAAGGCCGAAGACTTAGACAAACAGGCGTGATAAACAGAGATGTGCCCGCAGGCATGCCCGCAGGCAGGGGCAAAATGCAACTGATAATGCAAGAAGCCAAAGGTAACTCAAGGTCATGCAAATGCAGCAAGCTGTAATGAAGCACATATTCACAATAGATGCAACAGTTTTAAGCAAGAATGCAAAGCAACAACTACATTTCATGCTGTTAAGAATGCAGAGAATTATTCAATTCTCATCGCGTCTCACACGGAGAAGATACGATACCTGGGGATTCGTCTGGTCGCACCAGCCTCAAATGAACCGTACATACAATATCGTGCCTGCAAAATAAAGAAACTCAACAAGCACAACATATCTAACAGCATACGTTCAATGTGATATCGAATGCAGACAATCGCAGTGTTGATGGAAAAGTGCATCGCAATGCGGGAAGGAACGCGCGTGACAACGCGAGTTTAAGCACGGAGGCTCGGTGATATCAAAGAGACGTGTATAACAATGCAAGTATGTGTATGAGAATGCAAGTTATGTGCATGATAATGCAGAACAAACGTAAACCAGGATGTATGTTTGTTACAAAACAAAGAGCAAGGAAATGCGCGTTTCGGCGAGGGCGACTCGATCGCGGCCTCCGGTCCACCTCCCGGAGAGGTTACAACATGTTCGAAAGGATACATCTCACTTTTGACGAGTAATGATGAGGCACACATCGGAAGTTGAAGCTGAGGTTCCGGCGGAGCGATTTCGCGACAGAAAGTGCACTTCTCTTGTACTTTTTCAGGTCTCGGGGACTCCAATCCTCCCCAAAATTTGCAGGGACCTTGGAGGGCATGTGGGGAACACCACCGGCCAGTTTTATTGGGAGAGGGAGGCCACCGGCTAGTTTTTGAAAAGTGAATGGCCGGCCTGCCAGAAAAAGTGGCCAGCCGGCCACTTTGCCAAATCCGGGGGCAGTTTTGTCTTTTCAGCCTCTTTTCTTTAAATACATCCATCCAAACACTTCGGGCTCACAAGTGTAGCTCCGAAAACACCTTCTCTAGCTTCCCAAACCATTTTCTCCCTCAGATCTGGGCTCCATACGCGTTTTCCAACGTCCCACGCAAGTTGTTTTTGCGAAATCTTTCAGTTTTAAGCACTTTGAACCGATTAAATTTTGATTTTGGGGCTTCTTTTCTCATTTTTGCCACTTGAGGTGAGTTTGTCTCAATATTTGGAAGATTTTCTCGAGAGTTGACTTTTGTTGACTTTTTCATTTCCCAAGAGTTGACTTTTGTTGACTTTTTCCAATTTTGGCTCATTTTGCTCATTTTCGCCCTTTTTGCAGATTTTTTGAAATGGCGGGTCAATTTCCCCACGGCGGAGGTTCTCCAGGCCCCGGAGGCGAGCCTGACATCATGTCTTTGCCTTCGAGGGTTCGCCCCTTCATCCCCGAGAGGTATGACCCACCAGTACACATTCTCCCGCGGGCTGTTTTCCATCATTTCACCGATTTTGACGAGCGAGCACCCGGGGATCTCCTTCTGCGGGAGCCAGAGTATCATCTCTCCTATGAGGCACGAGAGGTATTTACTTCGTTCCTACCTTTTCTGTAACGTATTATGAATTTTTCTTGCATTCTGTTTGCACTCTGAACACACGGTCTTATCACTTGAATTCCTGAACACTCAGCCCATAAATTGATTGTGAACACACAACACACATCGGTTGAGGATTGAACACGCAGCCTAACATACTGATTTTCTGAACACATAGCCCAAATTGAAGGTGAACACACAGCACACACTAATTGAGATTTGAACACGCAGCCCAAAACACCGATTTTCTGAACACACAGCCCAAATTGAAGGTGAACACACAGCACACACTGATTGAGATTTGAACACGCAGCCCAAAACACCGATTTTCTGAACACACAGCCCAAATTAAAGGTGAACACACAGCACACATTGATTGAGGGTTGAACACACAGCCCAAATCGAAGGTGAACACACAGCACACACCGATTGGGAGTTGAACACACAGCCCAAAACACTGATTTTCAGCCCAAAACACTGATATTCTGAACACACAGCCCAAATTGAAGGTGAACATACAGCATACACTGATTTTCTGAACACACAGCCCAAATTGAAGGTGAACACACAGTACACACTCATTATCTGAACACACAGCCCAAATCGAAGGTGAACACGCAGCACACACTGATCGAGAGTTGAACACACAGCCCAAAACACTGATTTTCTGAACACACAGCCCAAAACACTGATATTCTGAACACACAGCCCAAATTGAAGGTGAACACACAGCACACACTGATTATCTGAACACACAGCCCAAATTGAAGGTGAACACGCAGCACACACTAATCGAGAGTTGAACACACAGCCCAAATTGAAGGTGAACACACAGCACACACTGATTGAGGGTTGAACACGCAGCCCAACTATTGATTTTCTAAACACACAGCCCAAATTGAAGGTGAACACACAGCACACACTAATTATCTGAACACACAGCCCAAATTGAAGGTAAACACGTAGCACACACTGATCGAGAGTTGAACACACAGCCCAAAACACCGATTTCTTATTTGATTTTGCATATAGCTTATACATTTCATTTGCACGCAGCTTATTTATTTTATGCTGAAACATGTGTTCATTCTGAATGCAGGTGACTTCTCGCACTATGCGGGGATATGGCTCTACCGCGGCGAGAGATTGGTATGCTGAGCTCCCGGAGGGCCGTTCGGGATATGGTTGACTTGACGGGGTTTGGGCCCTTCTGTACTGGGCTATCTCGTTGTCTTGCCAGGAGGACGCTGATGGCTGCCTTGGTGGAGAGATGGTGGGACACCACCAACTCCTTCCATTTTTCCGCCACGGGGGACTTGACTATGACCCCGTTTGACTTTGTTGTGCTGACTGGCCTTGACGTGGGAGGTTGGCCTATCCCCTACGACGAGGACATGGGCCAGTGGGAGGCTGCCTGGATATATTTGCTGGGGGCTCGCCCGCTTGTTGATAGAGCTTCGGGGAGAGTCCGATACACCTGGTTCTCTTCCCATTTCCGGCAGGTGGAGATGGAGCCTAGGACTCCTGATGAGGCAGCACAGTATGCCCGCGGCTTTCTGATGTTCCTCTTCGGGACCACTTTGTTTGTTGACAGGGGGAATACTATTGGGCTTTTCTTGTTGAGTGCCTTGGTGGACCTGTCACAGGTCAGGTGGTATGACTAGGGTGGCGCTGGCTTGGCTAAGCACCGGCCAAGACCTCGGGAGTCTCTCCTTTATCTGCGACAGTATTTCGACATAGTGCGCTCGTCGGAGGTACTTCAGAACTCTCAGTTCTTTCTGTTTTCATCTTTGATTTGTCCTGTACATCTTCGATTTCTTCTTGGTTTATGCGCCTGTTATCCGCAGATTACATGGTAGCCCTGGGCGCCTTTGGGTGAAGGTCTCCGATTCTAGTTTGCCGGAGGGTGGGGTGCCTCTCGGTACAAGATCCTGTTCGAAGGGCCAGTTGGTAGAGCCTGGTTTTTGGGGGACCACTTCTTGTGTCAAGTTTGGGGGTACACTTCTCAGGACCCTCCCTCAGTACCCCCAGTTGATATGCGGACTGCTGATTGGCTCCCTTCCCGAGATGTTGTCAGTGCTGTGCTGGGTACTGATGCTTTGCTACATCTTGAGGAGGGGAATTACGATACTTACCGTCACATATACCTGATGCCTCCGTTGACGGGAGTTCGTACTCCGACGATGAGGTCTGCTGGCATGCCATCTTCGAACCAGGCCCGGGCTCGGGCTGCAGACGCCCCTTCCACCAGTAGGGCTGGTACATCTAGAGGTGGGGGTGGATCGGTTCCCCCGATTCCTCCGACTTATCGTCATCCTGGATGGCCGGACATGCCGATCGAGCCGATGGGGTGGCAGTATGGGACAACCTCTCCGATTTCGATCCCGATAGAGCCTCCGATGCCCGGTCATCGATATGTCAGAGACCCCGACTCACCACCGGTATGTTTTACGGCTTTGATTCATTACTCGGATACTTGGACTTTCATTCCTTTACTGATGCCCTTGCCTTTGCATCTACAGCCCCCTGTTGAGTATATGGATCAGGTGCTCGAGATGGTAGCCTCACTTGAGGGGATGGTCCTGTGGAGGGAGGCACAGTTGTCTATCATAGGCTTCCAGGTACCCTTTAGTTTTCTGGCATTTACCATACTTCTGATGATATGCTGATTTCTACTGCATTGATAGGCCATTTGTGTAGAGCACATCTGACACACACCTCACTTATACACTGTGTTTACATGTACCCACTTCATGTAGTCTTTCTTGTATCTGCATCTGATGTACATATTTGGACTGATGTATTTAAATTGAACTCTTTATTCTCAGATGCCCCCAGTATATGCTCAGCCGCAGGTTGGGCCACCTGGGCCTTCTTGGGGAGGTGGGCCATCTGGGCCTTTTCGAGGAGCTGGGCCATCCAGGCCTTTTCACGGAGCTGGGCCATCTAGGCCTTTTCGAGGGGAGGGGTCGTCTCATAGACGCAGAGCACATATTGTGGAGGAGGAGCCTGGTGAGGATGAGGAGGAGGAGGCTGCAGACCGTCAGTCGGAGACATCTGCTGACAGAGAGGATGGCTCCGGTCTTGGTTCCGGGAGTGGAGGCGAGGCTGAGGGGAATCCCGAGGATGACGACTTCGATTCAGATGATGGTGATGGTGATGGCGATGGTGGCGGAGAGTCTATTCCGCAGAAGAGGACGAAGAGGGCCTCTTATTCCTGCTCTTGAGAGCACAGATGCGGCTGTTTCCTGTTTTATTTATCTTTTTGCTAGTAGTTGTAGCATATTGTACATTATCGGGCAGTTTTATTCTCTGTAAAACTTGTGCCTTAGTCTGTAAAGTGTTGTAACAAGCGAGGCATGATGGGATGAAACAGCTTTTGAAAAAAGTATTTGTATTTTAAACTTTTAGCATCATATCGCATCATTTTGCATCATAATGAGATTGAATGGAAATGTGCATTGTGCATTTTGCCCAATCAGGTAGTGAACCGACGCAACAACTTAACTTTCTAAGATATAACAAAACCTTAGCAAGTTTACAACTCGATAAGCAAAACACAATAATGTTGACAACTCAATAAACAAGACTCAAACAAAAATTGCTTAAACAAAGAGTAACAACTCAAAAACACAAAACACGACAGCTCGACAAACAACTCGATAAGCAAAACGACAACTCGATAAACAAAACAACAACTCGATAAACAAAACTTAACAAAACGAAGTGTACTTCGGACGATCTGGGCAACGGAACGCATCCGAAACAGAGGGAAATAGAGGTCTTCGACACATCCGTTGCATGGGAATGCTTGAAACTTTCTCTCGGAGGGTAAAATAGGGCCAAAGACACACATTGGAGCATGGCCGGCCATTTTTGGGAGCCGACCGGCCAGATTTATTGAAAGGGGAGGCCACCGGCCAGTTTTGAAAAAAAGAAATGGCCGGCCTGCCAGAAAAGATGGCCGGCCGGCCACTTAGCTCAGCAACTGTTCAATTTTTGACACTTGTCCCCCGAATAGTGTCTTTTCCTCTTTAAAAGCCTTAGCTCCGTGGTTCACTCAATTCATCTTAGCTTTGCACAAGAATGGAGGCGTTTCTCGTTGAAAATCTCACAGCTTGGATCACTTCTCTAGATGGTTCGTAAAAGTTAAGCTTCCGGGGTTTCGGCTTGAATGCACTATTCACGCTGAGCCGCACTCCGCTACATCTTCCTTTTCTACATGCCGCGGCGAGGTTTTGGAACCCGGTGACGAATGTCTTTAGCCTCGGCGGGCAAGAGGTATGTCCAACTTTTGAAGATTTTCAAGTTTGGATGGAATCTGAATGTCATGAAGAGATCTTGCCCCAGTTCTGCTTTGGCCATGCCCAAGCTTTAGGGCGGATGTGTGGACTCACCGTGCATGATGCTCGGTCTCTGATCTGTAATGGGGAACTGGATATCCTCGGTTTGATTCATCGCTTTTTTGACGCTGGTGACCGCAGCAACCATTATTGGCAAGGTTTCCGGCAACACGCCCTTTGCTTGTGCTTGCTGTCTCACTTTCTGCTTTCCCCGGGCTTTGGCGGATTTAGCATTCGTCTGATTGAAGTTGCTCAAGGCTTGAAAGAGGGAAAGAGTTGCATCGCCATGACCTTGGCCGAGACACTGATGAGCTTGGATTCTATCTATCGCCGGGAGACGACTAGATTTGCTGGGAGTCCACTGCTGCTGCAGGTAATGTTTCCCACCCAATCTTACATATGTATTTGCTCACATCACTCGACCCTCAGGCTCGGTTTTTCTCACAAAAAAAACCTTTTCTCACTTTTCTCTCACCGTACATCCCTCTATTCTTTATTCTCTCATTTTTCATCCCTCCCCCAGGTATGGTTGATGGACAAATTGCAGGTTGTGGACTCTTGCCCAGCCTACTCAGCTCGAGGCTATTTCTTTCGATAGCGCCTAGTCGATGCCCCTGATGAAAGGTGGTGGTTTGACTGGATGTGCAATTTGTCCGCAGATCGCATTGCTTGGCGTTGTCCTTGGCTCAATCTCCCGGCAATGAGCTATAGCATGTCCCGGCTGATAGGGATCCAGTTGATTAGTCAGACCCACTGTGTGTTCTACTTTCTGTTCTGGTTCCTGCGCCAGTTCGATCATGATCAGATTTGCCCACCAGAGGGGATTGAGTACCCGGCTGCCTTCCCGGTCCGAGGTGCACAGCTTGCCCGATATGCCACAGCATGGAGGACTAGAGAGCTCCTGGCTTCTGCTCCCACTTTCAGTTGCACTTTGTCTGACGAGTGCTTGGATTGGCTCAACGATGAGGCACAGGTTGGCCAAGCTTGGCGTCAGAGGCTTCGACCAGCTCTGGGAGGGGGCGCAGGGATACTTGACTTGACTATGCCCCGGATTTATTGCTTTATTAGTACTTTCAAGTTTTCTTTATGAATGTAATAAAAAACAACTTCGATTGTATGCAAGAGCAGGAGAACTCTGTTTTGAAATCAATGAAATTGAAGGTTGTGGTACTGAAAATTTTTCGCTTTGGTCCAAAAATGGTCTTAGTTGTAAAGAGATTAATTTGAACAAAGTCAACTTTTATAAAAACTTTTCAAAACCATTTTCGATATGGATCAGAACTGGACACGCCTAAGCTCTGTCACTGAGATGCTCAACCCCAGATCCCTGCAACTGGAAAGTTGCCCCTAGTCTAAAGAGTACCGCGGCACTGCATGGAAACGGAAAGTTGCCCCTAGTCTGAATAGCACTGCACCGGAGATCGCGATAAATGCTGATGGATAAAGATAACTGAGATGGTCAAAATGGACAAAGTTGATCGGGAAAAAGTTTATGGCTGAACTTCAGGGTGAAGTTGCCTACGTATCCCAAAGATGGGAATCAAGCCTTACGTAGTTCAGACTTAGGTTCACTCGGGTATTTTCACTCTCCTTTTACGCTCTAACTTTTGCCAAGATCGCCCTTTGCGGGTTTTCAACCTTGCGAGCTCAGTTTTTATATTTTCCAATTTTTGTGCTCTAACTTTTGCCTAGGTCGCCCTTTCGGGTTTTCGGCCTAGTGAGCCTCTCAGGGGTAATATTTCTTCAACTTGTCCATGTTGATCGGTTGGGAGAACTCTAGGCCATCTAGATCCATCAGAACCACAGCTCCACCTAACCAGATAGCTTTGATGATGTAGGGACCAGTCCAATTGGGTTTGAACTTGCCCCTTGGGTCGTGGATGGGAGCTCGGTTGTCCTTGAGCACCAAATCTCCTTCCTTTAGATTCCTAGACTTAACTTTCTTGTTGAAAGCCTGGGCAATTCTGCGCTGATAGCCTTGAATATGGTACAGTGCTTTCAGTCTTCTCTCGTCAAAAAGCATGAGTTCCTCAAATCTGCTCTGCTGCCAATCTGCTTCGGCTATTTGACACTCAGCCAATACTCGTAATGACGGAACCTCAATCTCGATAGGTAGAACGGCCTCCATCCCATAAACCAATGAATACGGAGTTGCTCCGGTAGAAGTTCTGATTGAAGTCTTGTAGCCCCACAAAGCAAATGGCAGCTTATCTGGCCAATCCCAATAGGTTTCCACCATCTTCTGCAGTATGTGTTTGATATTCTTGTTGGCGGCCTCGACCGCTCCGTTGGTTTGCGGCCGGTATGTAGATGACTTATGGAAAGCCACGTTGTATTTCTCCAACAAGTCAATCACTTCCTTCTTGAAGTGGGAACCATTATCTGAAACGACCTCGTTCGGGACTCCATAGCGACAAATGATGTTGTTCCTGATAAACTTTGCAATGTGTGACGCCTTCAACACCGCATACGATTGGGCCTCAACCCACTTCGTGAAATAATCTATCGCAACCAGGATGAACTCATGCCCATTCGACCCCTTCGGAGTGATAGCCCCGATCACATCGATTCCCCAAACTGAAAATGGCCATGGCGAAGTCATGTTGTACAGCTTTGACGGCGGGATATTCATGCGGTTTGCATGAATCTGACACTTGTGGCATCGCCGAACAAAATTAATACAATCCTCCTCCATGGTGGACCGGTAGTAACCCTGTCTGAGGATCTTCCGTGCTAGCATTACTCCGTTCATATGCGCACCGCATTCTCCTCCATGGATGGCCTCCATCAGGCGCTTCGATTCCTCGGCTTCAACACACAGCTTGTGCATTCCCAGATGACCTCTCTTATACAGCTTACCCCCACAGATGATGAACTGAACGGCCATTCTTCTGATTACCCTTTTATCCTTGGCATTTACCCCTGGTGGGTACGCTTCCTTTTCCAAGAAATTCCAAATGTCATAATACCGGGGGTTTTCGTCCTGAACCTCATCTATAGCAACGATTGACTCATAGGCTGGTGCAAATTTCTGGTCAATGACGACTGGACGCATCTGGATTCCAAACGGGATGTCTATCATGGAAGATAGAGTTGCTAAAGAATCTACGAACCTGTTGTTCTCTCTTGGAAGATAAGCAAAGTTTAGCTTTTCAAACCCAGGGATTAACAAGTCCAAGGTCTGGTGGTACATCATTATCTTTTCTTCTTTGACTTTCCAGTCTCCTTTTGCTTGAGGCACAACAAGGTTCGAGTCACCGATGACGTCCAACCGTCTTGCCCCTAATTCTAGGGCCGCTTCTAGACCGGCAATGCACGCCTCATATTCTGCTTCGTTGTTCGAGACTTTGAACCAGAGTTTGAAGGCTAGAGGGATACGGGAATTGTCGGGTGCTATCAGCAACACTCCTATCCCATACCCGTATTGATTTGACGCTCCGTCAAAGTACATAGTCCAATATTCGTCGTCAATGTGCAAAATGGCTTCATCTGGGAATAAATACTCAACTGCTTCACCTCCTTCGACTGGATGATCGGCCAAGAACTCTGCCACTGCTCTTCCTTTGACTGACTTGTGTGTCACATATTTCAGATCGAATTCGGAGAGCAACAGCAGCCAACGAGCTAGCCTACCCGTAAGTGCCGGTTTCTCAAAAACGTATTTGATGGGATCCAGTCGTGAAACCAACATTACGGAGTGAGCTAACAAGTAGTGTCGTAGCTTCCTGGTAGCCCATACCAAAGCTAAGCAAGCCTTCTCGAGCGGAGTGTAGCGGGTCTCGTAATCCAACATCTTCTTGCTCAGATAGTAGATGGCCCTCTCCACCTTATCCTCTGATTCTTGTGCGAGCATGCAGCCCATTGTAGTCTCAGTCACTGAAAGGTACAATATCAACGATTTTCCCGGCTCTGGTGGCGACAACACGGGCGGGTTCTGTAAATATTTCTTGATCTGTTCAAAAGCAGCTTGGCATCGGCCGTCCCATTGGAATTTCTTGCCTTTCTTCAGGAGACCAAAAAGTGGTTCACAAGTCAAGGTTAATTTTGAGATAAACCGTCTTATGAATTGCACTTTACCCAGAAAGCCTCGCACCTCCTTTTCAGTCTTTGGTGGTGGCATTTCTAAGATGGCCTTGATTTTTGAAGGGTCGACCTCGATGCCCCTTTGTGTAATCAGAAATCCCAGCATTTTTCCCGCTATAACACCGAACTTACACTTCTGAGGATTCAGCCGCAACCGAAATTCCCTGATCCTTTGGAAGAACTTCTGTAAGGCGGTGTAGTGGCCTTCTCTTTCTTTGGACTTGACAATCATGTCGTCCACGTACACCTCAACCTCTTTGTGGATCATGTCGTGCAATATTGTGGTCGCGGCCCGTTGATAAGTAGCTCCGGCATTCTTCAACCCAAACAGCATTACTCTATGGCAGTATGTTCCCCATGGGATGGTGAATGCAGTCTTTTCTCTGTCTTCTGGTGCCATTACTATCTAATTGTACCCTGAGAAGCCATCTATGAATGAGAGCAAAGCATGCCCTACTGTGAAATCCACCAACTCATCAATATGCGGCAAGGGAAAGTCGTCCTTCGGACTAGCTCTGTTCAAATCCCTGAAATCCACACACACCCGGATCTTGCCATCTTTCTTCGGCACCGGAACGATGTTGGCCAACCAAGTCGGGTATTCGGACAAGAGCAAGAAGCCTGCATCGATTTGCTTGGTGACTTCTTCCTTAATTTTGAGAGCCCAATCCGGGCGGATCCTTCTGAGTTTCTGTTTGACAAGTCGGGCCTCGGGGTCAAGAGGGATCCGGTGCTGTACAATCTCAGGATCGTTCCCAGGCATGTCTTCGTAGGACCACGCGAAAACATCTTTGAAATCTTTTAATAAAGCGACTAAGCGCTCGAGTTCCTCCGAAGACAACGTGGACCCGATCTGGACCAGCCGCGGGTCCTCCTCAGTACCAATATTCACGGTAATGATTTCATCCGTTAAGGGTTTGACAAATCTTTCCTGCTCCTGCTCAATTAAACGTTGCAAAATCGGAGGAATTTCGTCCTCGTCGTTTTCATCAAAATTTTGAAAGTCTGAGTTTATGCAATAAATTAAGGGCACAGAAAAGTACTCAGAAACCACAGTTACTTGATTCTCATTAAGCACATCCAAATCGTCTGGATTCTCGGTTACAACAGACTTAAATGAGAAAGAAAAAGACGACCTGGACATAACTGTGGCATCCGGGTTATCATCCCTAGGATTACCAGACTCAGACTCAGTCGAGCTGGAACCTGATTCCGACTCACAAGACTCGGTGAAATCAGATTCCGGCTCACTACTTGACCCGGTGCTGCTGGACAAAAATCCCTCCTCGTACTGCCAAGTGAGAGAGGGTGCAATAGATGCATCCAAACTAGTTGCTGGAAGGCCCGTAGCCGTTTCATCCTCAATCATGGAAACCGAGAAGTTATCCGCCAAGCACTTTTGGTCGATCGAAGGATCTGAAAGTAAACATGCCAGCGCTACCCCCATCTCAAGTTCGGTGCTCTCGGAATCCACTGCCTTACACTGCCCAACCTCAGCTGATGGGTCTGTCTGCTCTTCGGCAACATCATCCCCGGGTAGTTGCAAGTTGAAGAAGATCTTGAAACCAGGCACGTGCTTCCTCTCCGCGTTCAGCCATGGCTCTGGGAAGCCACAAAATGGGAAGTCCTCCCCCTCTCGGACGAAGCGTCCGTTTAGGGTACCCTGAATGGGCCGATGCATTAACTCAAAAGGCTTCCTTACCTTCTTTGCTCTGGCTCTCCCAGCTATCTCTTTACCCTTCCTCACCCAGTCCTCTTTGGTGGGCAGATAACCCAAGCCAAAGGTGTGAGGGTTGTGTGGCACTTCGGCTAATGCTGCGACGCCCTTCCGGCTGCTCCTTCCCAATCCCATTCCGGGGATGTATTGTAACTTGTTCATGAGGCAGACGGATTGAGCACTGACGTACACCCCCTCATTCACAGCCATAATATTTTGCACAACCCGGGCCTAAGCCAAAGTGAATCCTGATAAGAACACATCTTCCATGCCGTGCTCGATTTCCAAGACTGGTGTGGACACTTCCGGCGGCGGATGGATTGATGAATTCCCGAAGACAATAGGCACCCCCTTCCCGTGAGGGTACTTTAACATCTGATGTAAAGTGGAAGAGACTGCCTTGACCTGGTGCAACCACGGTCGCCCTAAAAGTAGGTTGAAGGTTGCGGGAACGTCCAAGACATGGAATTCAATGTTGTGTTGTCCGGGACCAACCTGGGTCTGAATTTTGATAGTCCCCATCACTTCCCTGCTAGTATTATCGTATGCTCTGATCACTTGAGTAGTCGGCACGAAGTCCGCGGGCTTCAACCCGATTGCATACGTTGTTCTGGTTGGGCAGACATTGATGGCGGACCCAGTATCAACCAATACCACCGGTATCCACTTGTCTCTACATTTCACGGAAATATAGAGGGGTTTGTTGTGATTTGTGCCCTCAGGCGGTAGTTCTTTGTCTGAAAAGGTTAATGCCGGGGAACCTCCTCCCGGAAAAACCAGCCCAACCAGCTGTTCTATGTACTCGCGACGCCATAAGCAGTCCCTAGATGGAGATGTCTGCTTGTATCTTCTTTAGCTGTTTCAATACAGCTTCCTCTTCGATCTGCTTCTCTTTCTGTCTTTCGGCTTCTTTGTCTTTCCCAGATGCCTCGGGTTGGTCTAGGTGCGGGGACTTGAAGTACCGCCCGCTTCTTGTCATGTGATCAACCTCATCGAGGTACCAAGTGTCGTCTGGCTGATTGCCTCCCCAGCCTTCGTCTGTGTGGGCAAGACATAAGTCATCGTCTTCCCACCATATTCCGTTGGCATTCAAAAGGCACCTGTCTGGTTCGGACATGTTTGTACTCACAGCACTTTCAGCCTGCATGCTCACAGCATCCTCTGTTCTTGTGCCCGCAGTACTTCCGATCCCCTCATGGATTTTGGCTTTCCCGGTTCTCTCAGAACCCTATTGTTCCACTTGCGTTAGTGCAGTTTGTTGTTCAACTTTCCCTGCATTCACAATGCTTTTGTCCTGAGCCAAATTCTTTGTACCGGCGCTCTCCGGCAATGTAACCTGACTTTCGGCCCTTCCGGCCACAACTGATACTCTCGCCCCTACCGGGCCCTGTTCTGGTTGGGATTCTTCCACCACATCTGGTTGATCATCCAGCCATCCAGTGGCCTCTGCCGATTCCTCATAGTCAAACCAGTTGACTGCCGCGTCTCCTGATTCTTGGTCATCGAAAAACTGTAGGTTGGCAAAGTCCTCCTCTACAACTGTCAGATCATTTGCCCCTTGCTCAAATCCATCCCCCTGGATCACACACAGCTCTTCCTTTTCTGGCAATTCTATACCCAGCCCAATCTGGCTTGTTGACAGGATGTACTCACTTGGATCATAGACTTCCCCAGCAAAACTCTGTTCAATCCTAGACTCAACAATCCCATTCTTTCCTGAAGTCTGCCCTGTCCCATCTTCGAGGGTCACCACCGTCGGCTCTGGTTGGGTTGTGGAGATGTCCAAAATGCACAAGAAGTCAGTGCAGTCGGGAAGGAGCACCTTCGGCTTAGGTAGATGGGTAGGAGTAATATAGATGCTAGGATCGTAAGACACGACCCCAGTCTGGATAAGGTTGACACTTTTGGGAGGTGGAGTTTGGTTGTGTGTAGGGAGGGGGTTGGTTGTGACGTTGGGTTTTTCTGGCGGCAAAATCACATTTTTGTCAATGAGGTCTTGAATCTCGTGACGCAGCCTGAAACATTGGTCAGTATCATGACCGTGCTGCTGGTGATATGCACAGTACTTGGCTGGGTTGTGAAAGGGAGGGAGTGGATTCGGCAATGGCCTCGGCTCTAGGGGTTTTAGATGCCCCTTTCTGATTAAGACCCCCAGAGCCTTAGACAAAGGCATGTATAGTGGGGTGAAGGTTCTTTGGCCTCTGGGCTGGTATTTAGTGGTCTGGGTATTACTTCTGGATGCACCGGAGAAGGGTGTGGCTGCCATGGGCCTTGGAAGGGGAGGGGGAATGGTGGCGACCATGCTGACCTCCGAAGCTCTTGCGGTTACAGCGCCACTCGGGCCTGCGTTATTGTTGCGGTTAAATGTTCTCCGGGGTTGCTCCCTGTCCTGGTCGATCAAACCTTGCTTCATCGCATCCTCGATTTGTACCCCCATCTCGTGTAGATCCGAAAAGGTGGGAAAGGGGAGTACAATCATCTTCTACATCAATTTTGGTTGGAGATTGCGCACAATCATCCGGATTTGGTCCTTATCAGTGGGCCTCAAAGTCATCATCGATGCCTTCGCCCTCCACCGAGTTACGAAATCTGAGAAAGTTTCTTTGGGCTCCTGCCTTGTCGTTTCGAGATCACGAGTTGTAATCTCGATCTGGGTGTTGTACGAGTACTGTGCGACAAAGGCCTCGGCCATTTCATCACAACTTCTTTTTACCTCATCTTCCAACTTTGCATACCAGATAGCGGCCACACCCGACAAGGTTCGGCCGAACAGCGAAAGCTTTTGTGGTCGGGTTAGGCCCATTGGCCGCAGTATATCTGAGAATAACCGGAGGTGGACCATGGGATCTCCGGATCCATCGAAATGATCAATCTGCAACATCTTGAATCTATCTGGCAAAGTTACGGCCACATCGGTATATCCGTCCTCAATATCCGGAATAACCTTTACCCCTTGTGATTTCTTGAAAAGCTTCTTGAGTTTGCTCAGTTTCAGAGCTGTATGGTCTATTTCGAACTCGAAGGGAGAGTCCGGGTGGTTGGGTGTATGGGTCTTGGACAGTTGAGGCGGAAGCAGGGGCGGAGCTGGCCCCGTTGGAAGGTCCGTGTCCTCTTGGATGTTCTGGACATTGGGCAAAGTGTTCTGGGTGTTTGGCAGAGCGTTCTGGACAGTAGGTGCTTGCTCGGGTAACGGCACCCCTGGTGGAGGAGGAACTTGATGTGAGGCCGATGCTGCATTTTGCTGTTGCAGTCTAGTGATTAGCTCAGCCTGCTGAGCCATGACTGTGGCCTGTTGTCTAGAGAACTCTGCTTGGTGGGCAGCGTCCTCCTGCATTTGTTTCATGCTCTCTTGAAGCTGGCGTATCATTTCCTACATTCCGGCTATACTCTGTTGATCCTGCTGACTGACGGGTATGTGTATTTCTATGGCAGAAACTAAAACCTCAGCCCGACTGTTCACTGCTAGGGTAGACCACTGTTCTGGTAACCTCTGCTCAGACACACTGCGTCTTCTTAGCCTTCTTCTGACAATTGGGGGTAAAGAATGAAACACTGGCTGTCTGTCAACCAGATCCTCGGATCGATTGAGTCGGCGACCTCTTGTCCAAAGTGCTTGGGGAATATCTACTGGGTCGGAAGCAATTGTGCTAGAACTACCCTAGTAAAAAGATAAATAAAGCAATAAGGAAATAAATAAATAGATAAACGGACAGCATAACAGCTTAAAGTAAATGCATGACACACAACCGGGCATAACAACACATGGTCGATAAGCTGAATACACACGGTCCTCCAACACTGATCATTATCCCTGAATCACTGTCCCCAAAACTGAATCTCTGATACCCGCAGATAACTGATTCTCAAATACTAACCGATGCCCGCAGGCCTGATGCCCCAAACTCATAAACTGATATATGTGACCCCCTGTAGAGACACACTCTGACAGCATATAACAGATAATTGAGAGCCAAAACACCCCTATGTTGGGGTAGGGTTTTCCCTGTCCTATTTTGTCAGGAGCTAGGGTTTCACTACGCACGCAGCGGTTTCAAACAACCCTATAAACGGGTAAGCAACCTGTCTTAGTTTGGAATGGTCACTATGGATCCGAATATGCACTAGGTCGAATGGTCAAAAAGGGTGCCCCGGTAAAATCGGGGTTTGTGTTCCCATACTGGCTGAGCCCACAACCGGCCAGCCTTATGGTCATGCCTTGACAAGACAAGCCTCCGGCAAACCGTTCAGGAATAGCAGATGGCAAACACGGTGTCCTAGGCGCACCAATGCACATGCAATGCAAAGAAACACACAAGTGTAGTCAAAAACAGATATCATGAGTTCGAGTCAAGTTCTCTAAATCCCCAGCGGAGTCGCCAGAAACTGTAGACGTCCCCCGAACGCCCCGGGGAGGAACGAGTCCCCTCCGTTCCGTTCGATATTGGGGTCACTACAGCTCAGGACTCTCAAATTGTCACGATTCTAAGTTTGAACTAAAGAGTCCAAATCCGGCAAATCGTTTTGAGAAAACAGATTTTTGAAAGAAGTGCCAAACATGGACTGCTTTGCCAGATACAGAGTCGCCACCTAAATATTTTATTTTGGGGAAATTTAGGAAACCCTGACTCGTTTGCCTAAGGCCACGTGTCCGTCATCACCAAAGTTGCCTCGGCTCGGGAACTTGGGTATGATTGGGGAAGGTCACTTCGTGAGCACCCCCGCTCGCCCGATCAAAGATCGGCCTCTACTAACCATGATATCGAGTTTTGAAAACATTATGTGTTCTTATTCCGGTTATTAGCCTAGATTTACTATGTGATGTGCACAGCATACAAGTATAGACTGGATCGCCTGAATTGGAACAAAACATTTCATGTTTGTTTGTTTGAAAATGGTTTGATGGTGCTACCCGCAAGTAGGCTAAGACGTGGATTTGCCACCCTCGGGTGGGCTTAGAAAACATGATTTTGCCACTATCTAATGGGCTTTAAAACACACATTTGATGAATTGTTCCAATTCAAATAACCTAACCTTCACCCACAGGCATTCAAGCAGTTATATCACATAAGCATATAGCCTCATGGTATGCATGCTATTCATGGCAGTCACTCACACGCATGCAAGGATGCTAAAGCATAAAACTTACCGAGTACTCCAAGCCAAAACAGAAGCTAATTAGAAATCCATGCATGAACCTAATTATACAGAAATGCCTAATGCAACACATGCAAAAATGCAACTATAGCAGGCTCGGCTATTCTAAACATGGCATACGAAATGCTACAGCTAACATGTATTCAACTTGGAATTGAAAATACAATGCAGTTAGTATGATGCGCCGAGCCCGGTGCATGCAAAACAGATGAATGAATGCAAACATGCTATCATACTGTATGCTAATTGAAACATGACCTAATCTAACCATCATAAGCGGGTAAATAAAAGGGAGAAAGACGTGGGGTTGGAAGACATACATCACACACACACACACTTATTACAACATTGCCCTCACGCAGAGGGTCCGAATAAATAATATACAGTTCCAAATTAGTAAATAATACAGTCCCGAATAAATACAAAAATCCTAATTAATTTACAAATTAATCTAAGAAAGCTATAAACTGGCATGCAAGCCAGGGACTGCCTCGACTCTGATGAATGATGTATGTTTGGGCTGCCTTGTGCGAAAATCCACTGGGATGCCCTAATTAGCCTCTGTTTTGCAATTATTCTTGGAAAGCGCGCCAAGCTCCGGAAGGTTGCTAATTCTTGATTTGCTGCAACAGAGAGTAGGAAAGGGGCATAGCAATGTATTTTCACAAATGTATGCATGCCTCGATCCTCGTACCACCAATCACGCATATCGATGCATGATGGCCGAGGAGTCAATTTGCATGACTCAATATGGAATGAATGCACACATAAACACAACAAAACCTAAACTCCATCATGGATAATCCGGAGTGTCGGTGACTGGGAATTGAGACACGTTCCGTCACTCGGAGTACGAAATGTACCTCGTTTCCCATGCTCGGGCTAACTCCTATCCCAAGCACAATGCGATATGCATGACATGCATGAATGCAACTAATATACAATCTAGCATGCACAATGCTATGAAATGGCATACACGATGCACGAGGTAACATGGCATACACAATGCGCTAACATACAACCTAGCATACGCAATGCTATGAAATGAAATGGCATACTCAATGCACAATGGACTTACACCAACATGATTGGACCTCAGCCACACTCACATAAGAGGCCATGAGATGAAAATGAGACAACTCGGAATGCGTTGCACACATGCACGCAAACCGAGGACCGAACCTAAGGCACAAATGCCATTCTAACAAGACATGGCAAGGCATGGAATATGGCATGCTAGCATGCAAATTTCAGCGCTAAAATATGACCCAAAACAGCCCCGAATCATGGAAACATGGCACCCGATGCATGAAATGAACCCGAAACACAAAACTAGGCATATGCAATGGCCTATAGCTATATAAAACATGCATTATTTGAACATGAAGTGTGAAGAAAGATTTAAGGAAGTCCCAAAAAAAGCATGTTTACAGTTTTAAGCAAGGCCAAACAATGAACAAAAATGGTGCTAAGCTAGCATGCAAAAATGGCCTAAATGTGAGATAAAGAAGCAAGTCATGGATTCTGGCCTCAAACAAGAGAGGGCCCTTCAACAATGTTGAAGAGGGACCCAAAATATGATCTTTTACAGTTTATGATCAAACCCAAAACAGTGCACAAGCATGCTCAAAATACTATGCAAGACAAGGCCAAAAAGAGAGCTATAACACAAAGTACAAAAAGGATGCCTCAAAAAGTAAAATACCCTTAATGAAACATGAAGAGGGGGTCAAACTAATGCCATTTAGAGTTCAGACTAGAGCCCAAAAACAGAAGCACAAGAGGCTAACAAATCATGGAAAAAAAGGGCCAAAAGAGAGATACAAAGGAAAGTGGCAAATGGAAGCCTCAAACAGTGATGAGCCCTTCAACAATGTTGAATAAGGGCTCAAAATAAGCTACTTTACAGTTTATGACAGAGCTCAAAACAGTTTATACATAGGCCTAAAATACTATGCAATGAAATGGCATAAAAGAAAGGTAAAGAAGCAAGTGCCACAAGGAAGCCTCAAACAGTGAGAGGCCCTTAAACAAACATGAAATAGAGCTCAAAAAAATGCTATTTTCAGTTAGGGTCGGAGCTCAAAAAAGTAAGCACAAGGAGCTAGAATATGAACCAAGAAAAGGGTCAAAAATGGGAGAAGAGGACTTACCCTTGAAGACTAATCTTTGATAGCCTTTTGGACCAAAATACAGCACTCCTAGGCTCTGAAGAACAACCTCAAGCTTCTGGAATGGAGGATGGAAGGGTGGGGCTATGGGTTGGTGAAGAAATGGGTGTAGGACTTGAGAGGTTTGAAGCTTGGAAGTGTAGAGGGAGAGAGATACAATATCGGAGCTCAAAGGCAATTTTTCTAACCCCTAAACTAGAGCTAGGAGGCTGGTTTTATAGGCAAAAGAGGGGGAGAAAAGGGGGGAAAATGCGGGGGGAAAACAATTCAAGTTTCCCCCTAAAAAGTTGGCCCCTCAGATACAAAATTTGGGGGGAAAAGAGATGCATATTTGAACTGTATCCGCAGCAAGGAGCAAGGCCGGCTGGTTATTGAGGTTTCAGGTGGCCGACCGGCTCTTCTCATGGCTGGCCGGCCAAGGGTCAAAAGGTTCAATGAGGATTAGTGGCCGGCCATGCCAAAAAAGGAGCCTCTCATGTGTGCACAACACAATCATGTGGTCAAAAACTGGAGATAGTGAACCAGGACGGAGAATAACCCACTTTTCAAAGGGGTTCAAAAGGTTTAAAAGCAATTACTGGCCGGCCACCAAATATTGGTGGCCTCCCAGATGTGTACATCACAAATATGGGGTTTAGGGTGCAAGAAAATGGCCCAAGGGTGGTCAACATTGGCTTTGAAGTGAGAAAAAACGGGCGACGGAGGGTGATGAAGGGATAAAGTTGGCTAACAGAACAATTACTGGCCTCCCATCCTTCTATGACCTTCCTAGTAATGAAACAGAGGTCCTTGCCAAAAACAAACCAAAACCGATGTAAAATGAAGGTTCGGGGGCCGAAACGCGCAGCCCGAGGCCCTGAAAACTGACTATTGGGCACCGGAAGTGGTGTTCGACCACGAAGTTGGTCTCTCGAGCCACAGTGTCCCTCAAAAGGGAGCAAATAAGATGCATGCCAAAAATCAGAGTAAACGGAGGTGGTTAAGCGGTCCCGAACCGAGGCACACGGCCAACGGCTCCGAAAAATCGAAAATCGGACACCAAACGGGCAAAATGGCCTACGACCACGAAACGTAGCCTACGGCCACTGAGAGATGGTCTACGAGACCTCTCCCTCCCTTTGGGAAGAGAAAATAGAGAAAACAGAGCCTGGTTCGCAAACCGAGGCAAAGCATGAAAGAGTCCGGAAGTCCGGAGGCAAGGCTCGCGGCCAAGACTCTAAAACCTCTGAACGAGAACGATATGCAACATCACCAAGCGCTCAATCAGTGACGTCTGAGTCTTAAGGTCGGTCAAAAATGGGGTGTCTACAGATTGGCGTTGAAGCCGAATAATGGATAAGGAACCAGAAAGAGATCTGATTCTGAGAAGCCGAGTTTGGTGAATGTCTTGTAATACATAACCTCTGATGTGCTCCCCGGATCAATGAGTACGTGCTCAACGGTGAATCGATTTACATGTAACTCAATTACCAAGGAATCGATGTGAGGAAGTGTCACTCCGACCAGATCTGAATCATCAAAAGAAATGCTTGTAGCTTCATGGGGCTGTTTAGCTAGAGTGAGTTGATTTTGAGGGTCAGGATTCGACTGAATCGTATGCACCACGGATGAAATTGGCAGACTGTATATCATGTGGATTACGTCGAGTGGAGGGGAATCTTGTCTCAAGGCTATTGCTTTGGTTGAGTTGCCCTTTCAGACGTACTGTTGTAGCCGGCCATGCTGTACCAATTCCTCCAGGTGATCCTTCAATGCATAACAACTCTCAGTTTCATGGCCATGATCCTTATGATACTCGCACCGCCTATCCCGTCATCGAGTGTTGGGAGGTCCCACTATCTTTGACGGCCACTTGAAGAACGAAAGATGTTGGATTTTGGACATGACCGTGCTGATCGGTTCTGACAACTCAGTATATTTCTTGTCGGTGCACCGTGTTCTCCTGCTGTCGATTTGCAGTTGTTCATTCGCTCGGTGGGAGCATTGGTCACTTGATCGGCGAGAATCCCGTCTCTTATCCCGTTTCGCCCGATGCCGTGGTTCAGGACTCTGAGGTGCTACAGAATTTAATGGCTGAGCAATTTCAGCAGGAGCCATCTTGTTGGTCACATTTTCGGCTTTAACCCTTAAGGCATCATCTTCCACTTTACAGTAATCTTCAACTTTATTTATCAACGGCCAAACTGTTTTGGAGGGCCGTCTGCTCAAAGAGCTGCGGAGGGCATTATCGAGATGCAGCCCCATCTTGAAGGCAGTGATGGCCATGGAGTCATTGCAAGCATCGTCTACTAGATCGAAACATTCTCAATACCGCGCCGAATAGGCACGAAGGGTTTCCCCCGGTTGAATCTGCATTTCCTAGAGGGAATCGGCTTGCTTTAGATGGACCTCATTAGCGATAAACCTTGCCCTGAGGGATTTTTGGAGTTGATGGAAGCTTTTAATCGAAGCCGACTCCAGTTTATAATACCACCTGACAGCTAGTGGTCCCAAACTACTCGAAAATATTCTGCACATCAAAGCCTTGTCATCTGCATGCAGCATCATGGCTTGTTTGTAATGGTGGATATGATCGGTGGGGCCTGATTTACTATCGTACAAGGTAAATGACGGTGCTTTGAATTTATTAGGTAGCACTGCATTTGCAATCCGTCGTACAAAGGGATCGTGCTGATCTTCATCTGAACTATTTCTTCTTCGCTTATGCCTTACACGAGGACTCTCTTCAAAAGAACTGGTAGTTTCAAGTCGCCCCTTCTTCTTGGGCTCCAGGGATAATGAGTCGGAGTCGCTATTAGTGTCGTCTTGTCGGGCTCGAGGTCGTCGACCGCCTAACTTTAGAGATCATTCCGGATCTAGGCGTACAGTTTGTTTGGACTTCGCCACTTCCAAGGCCAAATCTTGACGGAGACGTTCATTCTCAGCGATCATGTTCTCCAACCTCTATTCGTTTTGCTTTGCTTGTTCCATGATCATTTGCATTGTCTTATGCTCCGAAGTCGAGGGTGAGGCGAAGTTCAAGGCACGTCTTGCGGCGATAGTCTCCGGTCCAAGCATGTTTGTTGGAGTGAGGTCGTCTCTTTGTGTGGTTTCGTCAATGACTATCGGAGGGTCTTCTGTTACGCCCGCCATGGATGTATTTGAGTATTCTCACAGATGGCGCCAATTGTAGAGAAGTGGTTTGGAAATACTCTTCTGATCCTGGGAGACGTTAGTGATCCTCAGCTAGTGACCTGAAAAAGAATTAACACTACGGTCAGGGGTGCCGGAATTAGCACTCTGACGGGCAAGTCAGTCTCTACACTTTGAATTACTTGTATTTTAAATTAAGTGTAATAGTTCTCACATACCTTTCTTAGACTGTTGTTCCTTTATTTAAATTCGTTTCCAGGGCCTTGGGGCTTGGTCCACTTTTCGCTCACTATCTGCTTATTTATTCGGCCCCATAGTTCAATAGTTACTCGGCCTATTATTGTATTCAGCCTCCTAATCGTGCAGGTTAGAGCCGAGTAATGTCTATCTTCTAGAGCGTATGCTTCTGATTCTGCTATTTACTCGGCTCCCACATTAAGCTTTTGTGCCATCTTTTCACCACTTTCAAAACAAATTTTTTGGGCCTTTTAACCACTAAATTTCAGAGGTTTTTCAGTGGTAAAAACCTTGTTCTGAAATCCAAAATTGGATGGGTTAGCCTCACCTCTTTGCGTTTTGTTTTCATGTCTAGTTAGCTTCATGTGTTAGCTTGTTTTTCTAGCTTACTTTAACTTAAGACCAGCATGTTTTTGCCTCTGTTTTGACCTGTTTTGGCTCTGTTTTGGGCTGGTTAAATCAATTGAGGCTTGTATTACATAGTTGTAGGGTTAATTCATTCACTAGCTTACTAATTTAATGCTTTGATCATCATTGTTTTGAGTTAATAGCATGTTTTAGTGTTATTTTACACTTCATTTCAGCACATGCAAACTCTGCAACCTCCCTCATTTCTTCACTTTTTTATTTTGTTTTGAGGGTTATTTCAACCTTAGGGTTGTTTAAACTTGAGGTTGAGGCTCATGCTTAATGGTTTAATACTCTTTTGAGGGTTCATTACCAACGGCATGAAGCTTCCATCATGCCTTGAACTACCCCTTGGTTGACACTTCTTTCGCTTTAGAAGACACGCATCAATGGACTTAATCGATTAAAGAATGAGTCGGTAATGTAAAATGAGTTAACAAAATGAACAAGTAAAAAAGGCAAGATAAGCATCTTTCGTGTCACATTGCATGTGTTCGAATCGGATATTAATTCGAACACAAGGGAAATAAGACATTTCATACTCAAAAGTGATGAAATGTGCCACTTTCCTTGGTCACCATCACCCTTGATCATGCATGATAGGGTGACGGTCTTTTGAGTCTTGTTTTGCACTCATTAACCTTGTACAAACTTGGTCCTTTGGCCATCATACATGGAAATTGCTTGATTGGTGGTTTGAGAGCCAAGAATTTCACTCCTTTGAGCTGGTGTGATGATAGGGAATGTAAACAGTACACACAAACCTGTAAAAATATACTGCTTTGCTCTGTCTGGTCTCTATTGCAGCAAAAAGGGGAGTTTATGTCATCAGTAGCCGACCGGCCACCACCAGTAGCCGATTGGCCACCAATGGTAGTCGACCGGCTACCATTGGTAGCCAACAGGCCCCCTGTCTGCAGCCAATGAAAATTCAGCAATGTGTTCTTGAGGTGGAGCAGAGGTGTTCTGGGAGTTGGCATAATTTTCAGTGTTCGAATGCACAAACAGAGGCTGCAACAGCAAGGTAGTGGCTTTTTCGGGTGGAGGAACCGAGCATGCATGCATCCCTCGCTTCCCGAGGCCATTTAATTGCTTTGTTTAGTTAATTAGTGGTAGCTGATTAATTAGTTTAATTGCTTTTTACTTAATTAGCTTATTATTTAGCTAATTAATTCAGTTTGTAATAATTAATTAGCTTAGAATAATTTAGTTAATTTGTTCCATTCATGTTGTAATTAGTTAGCTTAATTAGCATAGCTAGTTGGTTAGCTTTTATTCATTCGGACCCTTCTTCGTGAGGGCGTAATATTGTAATAAGTGTGTGTGCGTGTGTGTATGTCTTCCAACCCCACGTCTTTCTCCCTTTTATCTCTTTCGATGGTTAGATTAGGGACATTTTCAATTAGTATACCTTATGCTCGCATGTTTGCATCCATTCATTTGTCTTGCATGCACCGAGGCTCGACGCATCATTCAAACTGCATTGTCAAATTCAATACTTCTTTGAATACGTGTTTCAAAGCATGCTATCAAAGTGTTGCAAATACCATGATTAAATAGCCGAGCCTATTTAGTTACATTATTACATGTGTTGCATTAGTCATTTAACATAATTAGGAATCATACATTTTTCTAACTTTGTTTTCTTTCCTAACTTGAGTACTAGGTGAGTTTTACGCTTTAGCATATCGCATGTGTGTTGGTGTTGCCATATTGCCATGTTTCGCATGCTTTCCATGAGGCTATGTGTTTAAATGTTAAACTGCATGAATGCCTGTGGATGAAGGTTCGTTGTTTGAATTGGAACAATTCAACAAATGTATGTTTTAAGCCCACTTTGTTGAGTGGCAAATCATGTTTTAAGCCCACTATGTTTGGTGGCAAATCCGCATCTTTTAAGCCTACTTGAGCTGGCAAATTCAAACCATTTTCGCAAACAAACATGAATTGAAAATTTTCAATTCTTGCGACCTAGTCTATACTTGTGTGCGTCACATAATAATGTTAGTCTAATAACCGGAATAAGAACACATGATGTTTATAAAATTTCATATCATGGTTAGTAGAGGCCGATCTTTGATCGGGCGAGCGGAGGTGCTCAATTCATGACCTTCCCCCCTCGTACCCAAGTTCTCGAGCCGAGAAAACTTTGGTGATGACGGACATGTGGCCTTTGGCACGAGTCAGGGTTTTTTAAATTTTTCCAAAAAACAAAATATTTAGGTGGCGACTCTGTAATCTAGCAAAGCAGTCCAATTTTGGCATTATTTGATTTAAAATCGATTTTTCAAAAAGATTTGTCGGATTTGGACTCTTTGGTGTTTATCAGTTTCACATTGCACTTGTGAAACTAGATTCAGAACCGCGGGAGTTCGAACTATAAGGCCTTTCTTTCAAACCTTTCTGAAAGGCGGGCGAGAAAAAGGCGAGTCCACAATCCTTGTTATTTCTAGTTGTACTTCTATGATACATACAATGAACTTCAGACTAGATTGAGTAAACTAAACGATGCACCACTTTGTAAGGTTGTGGTTATCTCGAGTTATTTTTTGGCCTAAGTTGAAACCAGAGTTATCGAATCTTTCTATAACTGATCTATTGTATTGTCAACATGATCTGGTGTCCCTGCTATGTTTTTCATATGGAGAAGTGGCTGAAAGGATCAATGGCAGCCCATGGCTGCTACTGTAAGTTGCTGTATGGTTGCTGCCATGAATTGAATGCAAGGGAAGGGCAGGGGAAGCCTTCAGTTTATTGATGTATCTTTGGTGGTTGTTTGCATTGTTAATTTTGAATAGGGAGTTATACTTCTACATTTTCTCAAGAATCAAACATTTGTAAGTTTTTCCTTTTCTATACATGTCAACTAAATTTGGTCATAATCAGAATTAAAATGCAATTCTTAAATGTAGGAATCAATGTGTGTTTAATGGAGCACAATCCTAATTCGATGAGCTTTGTGAATTGATAAAGGTCAGGATTGCATTATAGATTAAGTACCATTCTCCTGATTTTGCTTGGTCAGTTCATGACTTGGTCTTCAATTTGCATCAGGATCGTTTTAATTCAGTGTATGCCACTTTGGCTGATTGAGAAGGTGTTATATGGTTTTGTGGGGTGTTCAGTTGGGTTGTTTTTACAGGGAAATGAAGTGGCCTGCTGTTGGGGTTTTGGTTTTCTTGTCTTCGATATTTCTGTTTGTGTCTTGATTTGTGCTTGCTGTTTGAGAACTCAAACAATGATCCACTGATGTTGTTTTGCATTTCTGCAGAGATGTTAAAAATTTTGTTTGAATTGTATTCAGTTTACATATTACAGCATTGAATATTAATATCTATTCTCTTTCAGCTGTCTATTCTTCATTTTATGGTGTTGAATCAAACACTAAAGGGTGTTTGGCATCTCATCAAACATTTGAGCCTCTTTCAAAGTGCTTCACTGTGAATGCATCCACATTACATATTATAACTTATTACATAAACACAAGAAAAATATTTTCAGAGTGCACCTTTTACTCTCATATGAATCACGTGGTCATACAAAACTCTTAAATATATTGAAGACAAAAAAACTAAAAGGTTTTAGATTTAAACTCAAACAGTATGTAAAAGGTTTTGGATTTAAACACAGATGAAATGTTTACAATAAAAATAACAATGTTTATAATTTGGAAAATATACTAAAAATGTTAAAACTTTGCAATTGCCATCTATTTCAACTGTATATTTTATTATTTATAAGTACAATATAATTTTCTGTTCATTATTAATTTCATTCTAACTTTAAAATTTATAAAATTATTTTAGCCGTTAAACTTGTATTATAGAAATTTCTTTCATATTTAAATATTTATAAGTATAACATAATATAATTTGTTGTTATTATTATTCTTATTCTAACTTAAAATTTTAAAAATCTATTTTTACAATTATAATTTCAAATCAAGCAGGTTTGTAAAATCTATTTTTTACTCATGAAATCCTCTATAAATAGACTCTCCCTCTCCTATTTTTTCATCATCAAAACACAGAAAATAAAGACTTCAGATCTTGTTTGCAACAGTTGTGCATTGTGGATTTCACCATTCTCAATATTCTGGTTTTCAAGATTTATGCATCTCTTCACAAGCTATCTTCATACCCTCTCTCTTTGTTTTGATGTTATGATTTTCTAAACTATTGCTAAATCTCTTTGTTTTGATGTTTTGATTTTACGAACTGTTAGTAAATCTGACAATATTGTTTTGTCCTCAATTCTGTAAAGCCAACTCCAAAAAATAAACAACATTAATAATAACACAAAAACCAACAGTTCAAAAAGTAATAATAAAATAACTTTCCTATGTACATCGTTGAACATGATCATCGTGGGGGCTAAATTGGGCTGCGATGTATATATAAAAATAAAAAAAACCGTCACAAAACAGAATACATGTGAGGCAACAAAATATTTAGGGGTAATAAAAAAACAAAAAACAAAATTCACTATTTTCATAATAACAAAAATCTTGACTCTCACAACATGGATGTTTCACACAATATCAACTCCAATTTCCATTAATCCGTTTGATTAGTTGAATGAGTTGACTTGGGAAAAAAGAAAACAAAAATGTCTAAGACCCCATTTTTTTCCCACCCCCCTTTACCCCCCCTCTCTCTCTCATTGGTTGGATTTTCTTTTTTCTTTTTTTTGTTTCCCTTGTCCTCCAATCACCATCTGCCACATGTGTGTGGGGTGGTGGGGGTGGTAATTGGAGGGGGTCTCTATCACTCTTCGAAGAAAAGAAAAATACAATGGGTTTCATTACTAAAAAAAATTCAAGACAAAAAATTGTATGAAAATTGAGTTGTATATTATTTTTATTTGTTTCAAAATCACTTTATTTAATCAAATTTTTAAAGCAAACTAATGTTGAAATAAAAATACTTAACACTTCAATTATATAACCTACAGCAATCATAAAACACAAACAAAAAATATAATATATCACTATCAAATATATATAAATAAAACTATAGCAACCATATTAAACGAAATAAAATATAACAGCAAAACAAACAATTCCACATTAGTAACATACATACATAGCAAAGAAAATAAATTAATTTAAAACTATACTATTGTTATTGTTATTGTTGTTGCAGGAATATAAGAATAACAAATTCTATAACGTACTAAAACTTGCTTCTGGAAATACATACATATTTATCACAAGGCTACACAAGATAAAGGATAGGGATCGCATATCTGGGAAGATTGTAGCAGAAGAAGTACAAAATGACGAAGATAAATATGAAATGGAAAATACAAATACAACAAATTTTCAAAATTCTTCAAAGAGGATCAAACTAGAGAAAGAATGAATTTTGTAAAATATTTTTATCTTTTAATTTCCTTTACTTCATTTATTTCAAAATTATAATAAAAATATTACAATATTAGTTGAATGTTTTATTTCTTCACCTTAAATAATAATAATATTACAATGTTAGTTGGGTGTTTTATTTGTTCATCTTTTAATTACAAAATGGTTTCTACATACATACACATAACAAAAGTGAAACAACCTGGTGAATTATATATTTAATAGTAATAAGTCCAATCATATGATATGGGCTGCAATTATTTTATGTGATTGTTTCAACCTACTTTCTAAATTTTAATACTTAAACATAAATATAAATGCCCCCCAGATGCAGGAATTCATACATTATTTTCTTCATGAATTGACCAAAAAAATCCACATATGAAGGACATGGAGTTCGATTACACTCCTAATCCGACTTATCAAATTTCAACTAAATAATATCCATACTTTCAAACATAAACATTAAAAATTAACAAAAAAATAACAAAATGGTTCAAAAAGTAAAACTAATATAAGACCTACAAACTAAAAAAACAAAAAACAAAACATAAACACAAATATAAGAAAAATTACCACGTGCAAAGCACATGCACCTCCACTAGTATGGTAAAAAGTAGTAGCTCTAACAACAATAATGAGAAACACAATGTTTAGGAAAGTATTCAACAAATACATTACATAGACAACATACCCAACAAAACAACATTAATAGCAGAACCCTAAACGCAGCTAAGTTCAAGGGCTTCTTATGGAGATAACAGCTCATTCTTCCTCCCTTTTAGATACAAGCCATTCATTGGTTGGTTTTCAATTGAAACCCTGTCACTTGCTGAGTGGTAAGGAATTGTTTCAACCATGTTATTGATCATGAAGAACAAATAAGAACAAGCAAATAGTTATGGAAGAACTCAATCAGCTTGACTCATTTATTGAAGGTGCCATTCAATGGCTGGTTTTTTTTCTTCTGAGAACAAGAAACATGTAATTACTAGGGTATTCCTACAAAACTATTAGGGAATCACACTAGACAAGTGAAGAATTGTTAGGGTATTTTTTATGTGTGTTATTACTCTTGACAAACGAAGAATTGCAAAACACACTAGACAAGTCATCCACTATTTCTTAATTACCTAATAAAAATATATTAGTATTGTTCCGAACATAATATTTTCTACACTACTGCGTTATTAATTAGAAGCGCTACCGTTAGTAAAAAAAATTGTTAAGTCTTGTTCGACAGAGACTTAACAACAATTTTAACCGAATAACCAAACAAAAAATCAGACGACTGTGTAAAGATTCTAAAATGTCTTGAAATTACAAGGACTTCTTTGGAACAATTAACAATCGAAAGAGTAAAGTATCCAAATAAACAAAGACAACTCCAGAAACTTATCTAAGTTTACAAGAACTACAAGTCACAAATTACAGAAAAAACTACTCTAAAAAATTAAGATAATTTACTCCTAAAAATAAAGAAAAGACTCTGATGAGTTTGATGATTTCTTGATCCCTTGCTTATTCCTCCTTCAGCCTATTTATAGGCTTGACATTGACACAAACTGTTGCTAAACCATGTTGCCACCAACTACTCCACCATGATAACATGTTGCTGCCATTGCCACAAACTGCTCCACCATGATAACACGTTGCTGCCACATAACCATGTCACCCCACTTTCTTGGTAAATTGGTGCCATGATCTTACACCAAACGAAGAATAATAATAATATGGTCATAATTGGTCTTTAAAAATGATTTAAGGTCTAAATCGACAGACCAAAATCAATAAGTCACAATCAATGAGATTAGATTTGGTCATGATCAACAAGTCACAATTGACAAGCCACAATCAAAAAAATTATATTTGGCCACAATCGATAAGCCATAATCAATAGTCCATAATTGGTAGGAAAATAATTATGGTGCAAACAATGCCCCACATCTCTTTAAGAATGAGCAATCTTGAATTCTTGAAGAGTTGTATATAAAATTTATTTGGCCTGGACTTTTTCATCAAACAGACATATATAAAATATATGTTGTGAGGCATGTATAAACTATTTTTCACCAATATTATTCACAGAATGTTGGATCTTTAGCCAATTCGCCAAAATTAAGTCTTAGTGTGATCCACAAACCCAAAATGGGTTTTGAATGCCATAATCCATAGTTTTGCATGGCTCAAAATTTCTAAAAAATTTAACATTTTGAGCAATGTCAAAAATTTTAAAATCATCATAAATTGATTGTTCATCATTTGTAGCCATAGTTGGCTTGAAATCAAACTTTTTAACCACATTGTTTGCATCACTCTTGGAACTAAGATTTACAAAAAATGGCTGATTTTTACTTTCACACATTAATGGATTGGAAATATTTTTGAAAAACCTAGAAAGTAATTCTTTGTAAAATTTCCCCCCTACCATGGAATTTTGATTCTCATGGCCTTCTGTTTTTGCAACCATGACAATTGATGAAGTAACAACACCAACATTTGAAGGTGTCTTGTGGACTTCCACCCTTGTCTGACACTGCCCTCTAGAAAAATCATCAATAACACGTCCTCAACTGAAAGAGATGCAAAAGCTTCCTTTAATTGTGAAACCAAACTACCACTAGGCAGTACAGAAAGGCTACTCGTTTGGCTTTAGTGCCTCGTCTTTTCCATTGCTCCAAATTAGGATGTTGTCTTACTGGTGTTAGTAAAAATTATGCTAAGGCTGGATCAACAGCAACCAAGCAATAATCCAAACTACACAACTCAAATAGAAACGATCAAGCAACTGTAGTTCTGGTTCAAATGCATGAAAAAACTAAGGACTTCTTTGAATCAAACAGTGATAGCAAAGTAAACAAGAAAGAAAACAAACTTAACAAGGTAGATTGAACAAATGGAAACAACTTCAAATTGTTGTATCAGTAGATGGTAACAAGGTAGATTAAATAAATATAAGCAATTTCAGACTGAAGTCACCTATGCTCATTCAACGCGTACAGATTACAATGATAGATAATACTCCTAAATTACAAACTTAACTACGCCTAAGTCTAAAAGCTAAGTTGTTATGTTATTGTTAATGTCCTCTTCATTTTTTCCAATCTCTGGGCTTTATAGTTCTTTTTCCACACGCCCACATGATCTCCCTAATCAACTATTGTTGTTGTGTAACTACTGCAATTGCTCACTGGCTTCTAGGCCTTCCAATTACATTAATCCTCCACTTCTGTCAGTCGATCTGCCTCTTCTTCAAGTTATTTCATGCCCACAAACTCTTTTAACCTTCTCTCCATGGAGAAAAACTCCTACTTTGTTTCATCCTTCCTCCTGAAAGGCTGCCCACTAACTCCATGATCATTGCCAGTAACTGCTCCATCACTTATAGCCAACTCATATGCAAAAGCCCACTTTCAACTATTAGTCATGATCCTCTGATACTAGACATCCACTCTAGACTTGGCCACGTGTCCTCCACTAACTGGACCACCTATCAACAAAACCTGGCAAAAATAGGTGCAAACAATGCCCCTCTTGTTCAAGTTAACTAAGTGTCAGATGATTTAACTTGAACAAACTTGCCGTTTAGGCCCAAATTGTACTTATATCAAAGATTTCAGCCCCCTGAGGCCAAGAGATAATACAAACAACAAACTATTTGTAACAAGCCCAAAACAAAAATAGACCACAGCCTAACATAAGACCGTTCTAATACTTTGAAATATACTGGGCCCATCATATACTATAAAAGACCCACCTTTTCAACTTCAAATCACTTCAACTTCATTTCCCTCTGATTCGAACTCCTCAGACTGTACTCTTTCTCCTCAAGTACTTCCATTTGAAACCAAGGCTTCACAAAACCCTAAGCCATGGCCTGCAAGAAATCCTAACAAGCACCATCTAAGGATAATAATGAAGACCTACTCCGCTTTCCTAACTCCATCAGAACACTTATCACTCCTCAAAAGCTAGGTGTTGCCCTATTGCCTAGCACAAGCTTTGTCACTAAGGCTACCATAGGCCCTACCTTCTTGTCTCACTTCCCAGACAAGCTAGCTCCATACTATCCTCTTGCTAATGGTGAGAACCTTCTTCTCAACCAACCTAGACTTAGTTATAGTAACTGGAACATCAGTAAGAACCCTCTCAGATCCTGGAGGTCACCGGACTCCGTTTGGCAAAGCTCGCCCAGGAGAATTGAAACCCATGACTCTGAAGTATGGAAGCATCAAGGCATCAGCAAGGTAATCAGACTATCGACCAAAATATATGACATGGACAAAGGGCTAATTGCTGCTGCCACTTTTTTTTGGTCTCAGTCTTGTAACTCCCTACTCTTGAACTTTGGTATGATTGCCCCTACTATTCTAGATGTAGCCCATTTGACTGGCCTCCCAATTTTGGGCAATCAAATTCATGCCCTTCTTGAACCCCCCCCCCCCCAAAAAAAGTGACTTTCACTTTAAACACTGATATGAATTATATAGAATTTATCAAAAAATACAAAGGCAAGCCCGGTTCCTTTTTCAATGATAAGGAGATAACTGCCTTTTACTTAGTTTGGCTTTGTCAATTTCTATTCTGTGTTCCTGGATACAAGGTCACCAAAGAATACCTCCCCCTAGCTCTATGTATTTAGGATAGCCAAGCCATAGCTTTTGCCCCATACCTTCTTGCCACCTTTACAAAGGGCTATTTTCTCTTATTGACAAGAAAATCTCTGCCAACTGTGGTGGACCATTTTGGCTCTTCCAAGCTTGGTTACATGCCTATTTCTCTGAGGCACAACCCCACCACCTAATACCATGAGGCCAATCTTTCACTCTTATGTTGAATAATTCCTCGTTTTTACATCAAGCCTACCCTTACTTTCACAAACCACCTTACCATGTTTTACAACATTCCTTTCGACAAACCCTCCACTTTTACAACCCTCCTTTCAACAAACCCTCCACCTTTTACAAACCTTCCACAACTTTCAATTCTCATCTAATAGACTTCTCTTCCTTTTCACAGACCCCTCTGATTTAATCAATGACTAAGTACAAGCACAAAATGAGACTTGGAGACACATTCTAACCTGTAGACATATCTTGGTTGTCTGCTCCATATCTTCCACCAAAATGTCTAGCTGTAGTTTTGAGACATACTGCCCCAATCAATGGTCCAGGCAGTTTGGCCTTTTGCAAGGTATCTGATCGGTCATTACACACACCAAAAATAAACACTAAACTATACCAAATTCTTTTAGAATAATGGCAAGTCCAGGTATCGATCCACAGGGACAATTGTGAAATTAGACTAATTTAATCGCTAAATTCCCAAATTAATTTTGATTAAAAAGCTTGATGGATATTATGACTAAACAAGAATTAAATGAAATTGAATAATTAAATTGACAATTTAATATTAGGGTTTGAGATATAAATTTTTGAGAAAAATTCTAGGGCAAAGAATTCACCACTAACCACATGAATGAGATTTAACATTGGCTAATAATTGCAATTCGGTTTGAAATACCCAATATTTCACAACTACAAGTTTGAAATATTGATCGAGAGGGTTGTCGCATTCAACGTATAAGCACGAATCATCTCGAGTAGTACGAAGCGTTTGCTCTAAACTATGGTAGCAACACGACCCGCCTCTCGTAGCATGACTCGTCTCGTACTTTGAATACCAACACAAAGAAAACTAATGTATGGAAAGCATTAAACAATCACAGAGAGTAAAAAATACTTGAAGAGATAAAAGAAACAATTATTAAAAACTTCTAAATCATCCATATATTGATTCAAACCGATTCACAATCAAAGCTTATGAAAAATCCTATTACATGGCTAGGGTTTAATCAAAACCCTAGAAAATAAGACTAACCACTCATGGAGGAGTGGGAAGAGGAAGAGGATGAGGAAGAAGCCCCCATGGACGTTGTCCTTCAAGCTTGTAGTGTAATCACCTTTTCAAAACCCTAGCCTCCATTTCCTTAGAAATAATTTTTGAACCCCTAGGTTAGCCTTTTTTTTCCTTTTATTCTCAGCAAAACACACCCAAAATTTTGTGCACGCGTCCCTAGGTAGGCCACTTGAGTGCTCGTGTGGGCCGCTCGAGCGGTGGTGGGCCACACATGCAATGAAGCTTGGCCACACGTGTGGTGGTTTAGCTGGCTCGAATTTTTTACTTCTCACACGGAGGATCTGCTGCGCCCTTTCTGATTGAATTTACGTATTTCCTGCCAAATCTGTATAAGTGCACGAAACACATCATCTCCATCAAATAAACAAAATTGAAAGACTAAAAATGTAACTTAAGTGGCTTTAATGTGGTATCTTTCAGCCTACATCACATCCCCCAACTTACATTTTGCTAGTCCTCAAGCAAAACAAACGAAATAAGAAAAGTAAAATAACTCTAAGCCACTTTCGTAGGGATCACGATTAATTTAGCATATGCAGCAAGCCTTTAAACTACAAGGTTATCCCAAGTGGACAAGTATAGTCTCGTGAGGGTTTTCAGAAATGATACCCACAAACATCAACATATTCATATCCACTTAATAACAATTAATCGCACTACTCCACCTAACAATCAACTTAGGTGCCACTACAGTGTGATATTAAGACATGATGAGTTATTGAAGGCACAATGGACAAGCATGAATGAATCTATTAAGTCAAAACCACAATTCAATTAATACAAAAGTAAAGTCCCTTGTACTTGTGCATGCTAGTAGACACATCATCAGTACCCTCAGTGTAAAGTGCAATCTCTATATTAGTTAACTGTCCACTATAATAGCCCAGTGTAACTCCTAATAACACCCAACATATACAGAAAAACTAAACTGTTGCAGCCAAGATTCTCAAAAGTTTTTTTATTATTATTATTATTATTTGGAGCCGCAGTGCACCGAAGAGAGCCGCACGTGCGGTGGGTCCATTGGTGCACGCCCAGGTTTTTTTTTTTTTTTTTTTTGAGATGTAAAGATCATGGACAATAGTGGAGATGATGGTAGGTACAAGGATAATGAACAAAGCCTCAACAATAACTATTAAATTACTATATTTTATGGAACAATTAAGAAATCAAAACAAAAAGAAGGTGATTACCTTAAAAAAATATATAGGCAAAACAGAAAGGAAGAAGATGATGTAGATCCGCCGGAAAAAATGGTCGCCAGAAAGAAAATATGGTGCTGCTCCAGTGGAAGGTGGTTTTGAGAAAAATATGGGGTGAAAGGTGAATGAAGAAGGAAGAAGAAGTTGGTGATGATGGGGTTGGATGGAGTTTGTGGGTGTGTGGGGTTGAGAAAGAGAGAAGAAGAAGAAGAAGATAAGAGGTAGAGAGAGAGAGTGTAGCTGGGAAAGTGAGGAGGGTCAACAAGTGGTATAGGGTTTTCTCAAGAAAATTTTTGTTTTTTTTTTTCTTTTTTCAAAAAAGAAGAAATAAAATAAAATAAAATAAGTAAATAAAAATAAAAATAAATAAAATAAAATAAATCTGCAGGTTTAAATTATATATATATATATATATTTTATTATTATTATTTTTTAAAGAGAAATAAAATAAGTAAGAATTAAATAAATAAACAAAAAGTAATCAAAGAAACTACACGATTTTTTTATTTGTTTATTTATTTATTATTTTTAATTTTTTTTAATTACTCCTTTTTTTAGGAATAAGTAAATAAATAAAATAAAATAAAATCTGCAAGTTTTCTTTTTTTTAACTAGGCCACTATTGAGCCCATTTGGGCCGCACGAGCACTGATTTATTGGCCACTTGTGCGGCGGAATTGGGCTGCTCCTGCAGCATGAAAGTAGAATGTTTTTGGGCTGGGCAGCTTATGCGCCCATGCCCTTCCGCTCATGCAGTGAATTTTTTTTTTTTTACTGGACTGCTCGTGCGCCCATTGAGGCCACATGAGCGCCTATTTTTGGGCCACTCCTACGGCGTTTGTGCAGTAGCCAATTGGGTAGAGAGAGAAGAAGAAGAAGAAAAAGAAGATAAGAGGTAGAGAGAGAGTGTAATTGGGAAAGTGAGGAGGGTCAACAAGTGGTCTAGGGTTTTCTCAAGAAAATTTTTGTTTTTTTTTCTTATTTCAAAGAGCAAGAAATAAAATAAAATAAAATAAATCTGCAGGCTTAAATTATATATATATATATATATTTTATTATTATTATTATTTTTTAAAGAGAAATAAAATAAGTAAGAATTAAATAAATAAACAAAAAGAAATCAAAGAAACTACACAATTTTTTTATTGGTTTATTTATTTATTATTTTTAATTTTTTTTAATTACTCTTTTTTTTTAGGAATAAGTAAATAAATAAAATAAAATAAAATATGCAAGTTTTTTTTTTTTTTTTAATACTGGGCCGCTATTGCGCCCATTTGGACCGCACGAGCACTGATTTATTGGCCACTTGTGAGGCGGAATTGGGCTACTCCTGTGGCGTGAAAGTAGAATGTTTTTGGGCTGGGCAGTTTGTGCGCCCATGCCCTTCCGCTCGTGCAGTGAAATTTTTTTTTTTTTTTTTTTACTGGACCACTCATGCGCCCATTGAGGCCGCATGAGCGCCTATTTTTGGGCCACTCTTGCGACGTTTGAGTAGTAGCCAATTAGGCTTGGGCCGCTCATGTACCCATACATAACTTCCGCTCGTGCGCCCATGTGGGCCGCACGTGCAATATGCTTCAATTTTTTTTTCTTAAAAAAATAAATAAATAAAATAAAAACCCAATCACAATCTAAATAAAAATTTAAACTATTTCTACCTTCAATGCACTTCTGAAAAAAAAAATTAGAACATCGAAAATATCGAAATGCGCAACACGGGTATAATCTTCATGCGAAAACCACGGGTACTACTTTTCTCCCTTACAGTGTGTGTAACTTTCCCTATTCTCCAACAGGGTGACAGACTAGGTTGATTCGGTATCCAAAATCGAGGCGCATAAAGCTAACTCGACCTATGGGGCTACCATACAGAGTTCAAGCCGGGGCGGTGTTGAAACAATCTCCACACCCCTGGTATTTAAACCAGACTCTAGTCTCGGAAATTCCAAACGTTTGCGTTCTAGGCTTTGACATTCGAATTGTAGTTTCCACCATCTAAGTTGGTCTCCTAGGAACTCACTACAAACACAGTTAGGTGGCTATACCAGACTATCAGATGCCGTTCGGGCACGACCAACACCAAAGAAATTACACCTTTAGAAGATTTAAAGTCTCTTAGACGTCAATTAAAGCACAACAAGAATAAAGAAAAATATAATGGAATAGAAAGGAAAGAAAAGAGATCAAGAATTCAATTTCTCAATCAAAGTAAAAAGGGTCCATCAAAGTAATGGACTCAATCATATCCCCATTCCCAATGCCCTCTATATATGATTTCAGTCTTTGGCCATTCACTTTGAAAATGTGGCCATTCTTTGGATCTTGCACCTCAACAGCGCCATGAATAAACGCCTCTATAACCACAAAGAGACCATCCCATCTTGATCTAAGCTTACCCGGAAAGAGTCTCAATTTTGAGTTAAAAAGCCATACTTTTTGGCCGGGTTCAAAGGATTTTCTATTAATGTGCTTGTCATGGAATTCCTTAGTCCGAGCTTTAAAAATTCTGGAACTCTCATATGCATCATTCCGAATTTTCTCAAACTCATTGAGTTGCAATTTCATATTGTGCCCAGTCGTGGCCATATTGAAGTTAAACTTCTTTATGGCCTATAATGCTCGGTGCTCAAGTTCAACAGGGAGATGGCAAGCTTTGCCAAACACCGCTCTATATGGTGACATCCTCATAATACATCAATCAAACGTTTTGACCAATCTTTCTTATCTGGCCTCACCGTTTTCTCTATTATGTGCTTCACCTCCCTATTTGAGACTTCCATTTGGCCACTAGTTTGAGAGTGGTATGGAGTGCCAACTTTATGAGTGATACAGTATTTCTTAACTATCGACTCAAAGAACCGATTACAAAAATGCATACCCTGATCACTTATTATGGCTCTAGGAAACCCAAAACGATTAAAGATGTTTTCATGCAAAAATTTGATTACTACTTTATGATCGTTTGTTCAGGTAGCTATCGCCACCACCCACTTAGACACATAATCCACCGCCAAGAGAATATACTCAAATTCGAATGACGACGAGAAAGGTTCCATAAAATCAATCCCCCAAACATCAAAGATCTCTACTACAAGAATAGGGGACATTGGCATCATGTCACGCCGGATGTTAAACCCATTTGCTGACAGTACAAACAAGTTCTACAAAATTGATGGGCATCTTTAAAAATGGTGGGCCAATAAAACCCGCTTTGTAAAACCTTGGTGGCCATTTTATGCCCACTAAAATGACTACCACATGCAGAAGAATGACAAAATGTAAAAATGCTATGCACCTCACTCTCCAGCATACACTATCGAATCACTTGGTCGGAGAAATATTTAAATAACTCCAAATCCTCCCAAAAATAATACCTGGCCTGTGAAAAGAATCGGTATTTGTCTTGCTTAGACCAATTTTGAGGAATTTGCCCAATGGCCAAGTAATTCATAATATGTGCAAACCACGGGGGGCTCGCTCGTGACAACACAAGAAGTTGTTTGTCGGGAAACGAATCATGCAAGGTTAGAGGGTCACTAGTATACTCAACAAGGATTCGGGAGAGGTGATCTACCACCACATTCTCAGATCCTTTCTTATCTCGGATCTCTAGGTCAAATTCTTGAAGCAACAAAATCCATCTAATTAACCTAGGTTTGGTCTCTTTCTTTCATAGTAAATACTGCAAAGCGGCATGATCAGTGAAGACTATGACCTTGGAACCTAGGAGATAGGACTGGAATTTATCTAAGGCAAAGACCATAGCTAGCAACCCTTTCTCGGTGGTAGTATAATTCAATTGTGCATCTGAGAGAGTGCGACTAGCATAGTATATAGCATATGGTGCCCTATTGACCCATTGGCCCAACACAGCCCCGACAGCATAATCTAAGGCATCACATATGATTTCAAAAGGAAGCGACCAATCTGGTGATTTCATAATTAGGGCGGTAGTAAGGGCCACTCTCAGTGTTTCAAAGGCTTTCAAACATGCCTCATCAAAGATAAAAGGTGCGTCCTTTGCAAGTAAACTGCACAAAGGACGTGATATTTTACTAAAGTCTTTGATGAACCTACGGTAAAAACCTGCATGCCCTAAGAAAGAATGGACTTGATGGACAGAAGTGGGTGGAGGAAGGCTTGTAATGGGGTCAACTTTACTTTGTCTACCTCTATACCTCGAGAGGACACAATGTGTCCTAACACTACACCCTCATGAACCATAAAATGGCTCTTCTCCGAACTCAAAATCAAGTTTGCCTCAGTACATCGTTTCAACACTCTAGTCAAATTCCTAAGGCATTCCTCAAAAGACGGTCTAAACACCGAAAAATCATCCATGAAAACCTCTAAGAATTTATCCACCATATCGGAGAAAATGGTCATCATACACCGTTGAAAATTCGTCGGTGCATTACATAGCCCAAAAGGCATGCGCCTGTAAGCAAAAGTGCCAAAAGAGCAAGTGAATGTGATTTTTTCCTGGTCAACGGGGTATACCAGGACTTGATTATACCCCGAGTAGCCATCAAGAAAATAGTAAAACCCCTGCCCCGCTAACCGCTCTAGGATCTGCTCAATAAAAGGTAAGGGAAAATGATTCTTCCTAGTCATGGAATTCAGTCTCCTATAATCAATGCACACTCGCCACCCAGTAGTAGTTTGTGTGGGGACTAACTCTCCTCTCTCATTCTCAACAACAATGATGCCCGATTTCTTGGGCACCACTTGTGTGGGACTCACCCACTTGCTATCTGAGATGGGGTATATAATACCCACATCCAACAACTTTAACACCTCCTTTTTCTCCACCTCTTTCATATTGGGATTAAGCCTCCGTTGTATTTCACAAGAAGGTTTGGTGTCCTCCTCTAGGTGTGTATAATGCATGCACACGGAGGGATCTATCCCTCTCAAATCAGCCACCGATCACCCTATAGCACTCCGATGTGCCACAAGAACACTCATTAATTGACTTTCCTACTCAGCAGTTAAGTCAAATGCAATGATGGCTGGTAAAGTATCCTAGGGCCCTAAAAATGCATACTTCAGTGTGGCCGGGAATGGCTTCAACTCAAGTGTAAGTGGTGTGACTAAAGATGGTATGGTGGGCTCTCTCGATAGAGGATGAAGTGACTCAAATCGGGCTTTCCATGAAGGAAAAGCCGGTGTAGAAGAAGCATTAAGTAAAGCATTCACCTCCTCAACCGACCCATCAATATCAAAATTCTCAAACCCAAAATGAGCTAGACAGAGGGTCCTCTACAATAATGGAGGGTAAAGCTTCCTCCACAATCCCATCTACAACATCCACAAATAAGCACTCCTCTCTCTCGTGGGGTTGTTGGGATGCTTGGAAAACATTAAGTTTCACTTGTATATTCCCAAATGAAACTTCCATGACCCCAGTACGACAATTTATGCATACATTGGCCATAGCTAAGAAAGGTCGTCCTAAGATCACCAGATTTGTTTCCTAGAACTGGCTATTGGTTCCATATCTAAGACCAAAAAATCAACAGGAAAATAAAACCTATTAACCTTTACTAGCACATCCTCAATCATGCCACGTGGCACTTTGAGGGACCGGTCAGCCAATTGGAGAGTAACAGTAGTGGGCTTCAACTCGCCAAGCCCAAATTCCTCGTACACAGAGTATGGCAACAAATTGACACTAGCCCCTAAATCTAACAAGGCCCGATCAATGAAATGGTCCCTTATAGTGCATGCAATGGTTGAGCACCCGGGTCTTTAAGCTTAGGGGATGTGTCATTCAACAAGATGGAGCTTACTTGCTCTATGAGTGTGACCTTTTGGGACACGTGTGCCATAGATTTACGCGTTTGCATACAAAGGTCCTTCAAAAATTTAGCATAGGAGGATACTTGCTTAATCGCCTCCAATAGGGGGAGGTTGATTTTTACCTGTTTAAAAACCTCCATCATTGCTTCCATGGATGCCGCCTTCTTATTAAAAGGGAACGGTGATTCAAGGCATTGGGGAAAGGGTGCCTTAGGCACATATAGTGCCTTACACTCATGTGAAGTGCTAGGGACTAATCCCCCTTAGATGTTTCTCCCTCACCCTTGCTCTCATTGGGTGTACCACCGTGGGCACTTTTTTTAGCCCTAGTTACATCAGACACAACTGGCTGAGGCTCTAACTCCCTTCCATTTCTCAAGGTAATCACCGCTTGCACCTGCTCATGGTGCTTTCCATTCCCGCCCGAACCCTCTGCCCCGTATTGTCCCTTAGGGTTAGCCACAGGTTGACTCGGTAATTTTCCCTACTCTCTCCTATTCATGTTGTTAGCTATTTGACCTAATTGGGCCTCTAGCTTGGCAATAAAGTGAGTATGGGAGTGAACTACCAGTGCTAACCCATTAAGTTCTAAGAGAACTTCCAACACCTGAGTCTCAAAGACAAAGTTGCCCTAAGGAACATGTGGGGGTTGTGATTGCCGGTACTGCTATGGGGTTCGATAAGGTTATGGTGGTCGGTAGGATGATTAGTTGGCAAAATTATTAAAATTCTGTCTTGGTGGTGGAGGATTGTAAGAAGTGCCTTGTGAATGGGGTCTCTATGAAAAATTAGAATGATTTCTCTATCCTGGATTATATGTGTTGGAGTACGGGTCATTACCCGAGTTGGAGAATCCTTGAGCCGCATTCACATGCACTTGGACTAATTCTGAAAATTGTGATGCCGAAGGGCATTCACTCAAGTCATGAGCAGGGCTCGCACAAATAGCACATGCCTCGTGAAATTGATGCTGATCTTGCTGTGTAGGGGCATGTCCTGCAGCTAATAATTGGTCCATTTTGTGGGACAATGCCTCTACTTGTTGGGCTAACTCTAGGTTTTGCCCGACCTCATAAATGCCCCCTCTTTTTGAGGCTCCAACTACTGGTTGCCAGACTTGCCGAGCATCGGAGGCATGGTGAAGGGAATTATCACTTAAGTTCTCAAATAATTGCCATGCCTCAGCGTCATTTTTGGACATGAATGTCCCACCACAAGAAGAATCCACCATTTGGCGGTGAGGCTCAGTTAAGCCATAGTAAAAGGTCTGCACAAGTTGCCAATCAAGCACTTGGTGGTGGGGACACTGTTGGAGAAGGTCACGAAGTCTCTTCCATGTTTCATGAAATTGCTCGCCATCAATTTGAGCAAAATTGGTAATGGCTCGCCTAAGTTGGTTGGTCTTACCAATGGAAAAGTACTTCTCCAAAAACCACTGCTGTAATTAGTCCCAAGTTGTGATTGAATTAACAGGTAAGGAGTTCAGCCAGTGTTTGGCTTTGTCCTTTAATGAGAATGGGAACAATCGCAACATTAAGGCCTCATTTGTGAAATTTTGGATCCTCACTATAGAGAAAATTTCCAGAAATTCATTCAAATGCTTATAAGGATCATCATGAGCTGGTCCATCGAATGATGGGAGCATTTGTATGGTGCTGGACTTAATCTCATAATGAGCAACAGTGGTGTCGCGTAATTGGATGCATGATGGTGATGTGTATGCAGTGGGTGTGAAGTACCCCTTAAGGGTTCGGTTTGGCCCATTTAGGCCATTTCTGGTTTTCCATCTCTATTGGTTCAAAGTATGGATATGAATATTCAAGCCTAGGAACACGGGCAGAGGCTTTAAGTTTCCTAAGAGTTCTTTCTAGTTCAAGGTCCAAACTCCACAATTTTGGGCGACAAGAACGGTGCCCATGCATACACTATTCACACACACACACACACTAAGTTTCGACTCTGTGCACTAAGTTATGAAAGAAAAAATACCAAAGAAGAGAATACTCATAGTGATTTAATGAAAACGCTTTACTCGTCTTACGGGTGCTTAACGTGTAGATGTTGTCTCCAACCTCCAATTGAGTGTTGTCTTTCTTTTTAGCACTTTGGTGTTTTGCTTGCAAGTGTTTGCTTCTTTTTTAGCACTTTAGTGCTGCGGTTTGTTTTATTTTTTTTAAAAAAAGCTCGGTTGCGCTCCGCTTGCACTTCAGTGATAATTCCACTTTCAAACGCTCTACACACTTAGCAACACGAAAGCATAAAATCATAAACTAAAAATTAAAATAAGAATGTAACTTTAAATTAACTAATTTCGCCAGAAGTCCCCGGCAACAGTGCCAAAATTTGATGGGTCGTTACACACACCAAAAATAAACACTAAACTATGCCAAATTCTTTTAGAATAATGGCAAGTCCAGGTATCGATCCACAGGGACAATTGTGAAATTAGACTAATTTAATCGCTAAATTCCTAAATTAATTTTGATTAAAAAGATTAATGGATATTATGACTAAACAAGAATTAAATGAAATTAAATAATTAAATTGACAATTTAATATTAGGGTTTGAAATATAATTTTTGGAAAAAATCCTAGGGCAAAGAATTCACCACTAACCACATGAATGAGATTTAACATTGGCCAACAATTGCAATTCGGTTTGAAATACCCAATATTTCACAACTACAAGTTTGAAATATTGATCGAGAGGGTTGTCGCATTCAATGTACAGGCACGAGTCATCCCGAGTAGTACGAGGCATTTGCTCTAAACTATGGTAGCAACATGACCTGTCTCTCGTAGCATGACTCATCTCGTACTTTGAATACAAACACAAAGAAAACTAATGTATGGAAAGCATTAAACAATCACAAAGAGTAAAATACTTGAAGAGATCAAAGAAACAATTATTAAAAACTTCTAAATCATCCATACATCGATTCAAACCGATTCATAGTCAAAGCTTACGAAAAATCCTATTATATGGCTAGGGTTTTATCAAAACCCTAGAAAATAAGACTAGCCACTCATGGATGAGTGGGAAGAGGAGGAGGATGAGAAAGAAGCCCCTATGGAAGTTGTCCTTCAAGCAAGTAGTGTAATCACCTTTTCAAAACCCTAGCCTCCCTTTCCTTAGAAATAATTTTTGAACCCCTAGGTTAGCCTATTTTTTTTCCTATTATTCTCAGTAAAACACACCCAAAATTCTGTGCACACGTCCCTAGGTGGGTCGCTCGAGCGCTCGTGTGGGTCGCACGTGCAATGAAGCTTGGTCACATGTGCGGTGGTCTGGCTGGCTCGAATTTTTCACTTCTCGCATGGAGGATCTACTTTCGTGCCCTTTTTGATTGAATTTACGTATTTCCTGCCAAATCTGTACAAGTACATGAAACACATCACCTCCACCAAATAAACAAAGTTAAAAGAGTAAAAATGTAACTTAAGTGGCCTCAATGTGGTATCTTTCGGCCTACATCTGTATCACATATCCTTATTTTCACCCAACCGTCCATGAAGAGATTGGGTCTAGAATCAACCTTAAGGACCCTAGTCAAGCTGAATCCATCTTGACAGAAAACACTAAACTCCTCTAAGATTTTGGCCTCTTTTTCTTTAAACCTGTCTCAGATTGCACCACTACTTTTGACCACTGGTGGAGACTCATGGTTTCCATCATCTTCTTCAAGCCACTTGAAGCCTGCCTCCAAGTTACCTTCATTGATAACCGGGGCCCCATATCCCCTTGTAAGCTCAAGTCTGCAGATACTCCCATTTCACATACTTTATAACTTTAACTATCTCATGTTTTGTTTGTCTCTTTTTTCTTTTTTATTTTAGGAACACTAATTTCTTTAACTTTTGGCAGCCACTCTTGAGCCTGTCGCTGAGCCATTAATTAGGGACCAACATAAAAGCAAAGCTCCAATGGATCCAACCACTCAAACAAAAAACACACCCTCAATTCCCAAATTAATTGGGGACACCTTCTTAGCCCTTCATGTACCAACACAAAGGAGGACCACCACCTCTACCTCAGTCGAGAGAGAAGCCAAGGCTAAGAAAAGACAAGAGACCTCCACTACTCCTGCCCAAGGTGCAGATCTTAGTGATTGAGACGCACCCCTTAGCCAATGGTTGGCCAGACAACTTCAAATCCCCCAGGACAGCTTTATCAGGTATACCTTCTTATCACTTCCCATTGCCACATTATATCAACTTTCATTAATATCTGCCTGACAACCTCCTCTTCTACAGAGAAAAAAAAAGAAGATTACTTATCACTCCTGCTGATGATGAGGACACTACCATCTCTCCACAACACATTCATCCATCTCATACTCTTACCACCAATGAACCCAAAGAACTCATTCCAGAATCACCTCCACCACTACCTCAAGAATCACCCGTATCAAAAACACTTCCATGACCTTTGACTCAATCATCCCACAGCCTTCATTATAACCCCCTTCACAGCCTTCACCACAACCATCTATGCAGCCTTCACCACAACCATCTACATAACCTGCATCACAACAACCTTCACATCCAGATCGTCCTCCTATTGCTCTCAAGGATGTCACACTTGGGGCTTTCCCAATGAAGATCCTTTATCTAGGGGCCACTGAGCCCATCAACTTCCCTTCAGTCTTTACCCCACAAATATCACCATCCAATTCCTCCAACTCCTAAGCTTCAAACAAACAATCAAAGAGGATTGATATTGGCATTTCAACCAATAGCCAATTAACTCCTCCTAGCCCTCAATCCTCTCCAAGAAATCACAATACAAGATCTCCTCCATCAAAAGCTCAAAACACCCAAGGTAAATATAAATACAAATGCGACTATCTATCTTTTCCTTTTCACTTCTTTTAACTAATTGCTCTTCTTTTCCAAACTATATGGTGTAGACACCCCATTTTTGACTGCCCTTACGACTTGGATGCCATCGCATGCACACCCGATGATGAATCTATTTGCTTGCTAAGTGCTCGAAGTCCTCAGCCAAATGCCACAACTTTGAGCCTTTCAAACCCTGTACCCCTGTTGTCTCATTCTTGGACCAAGCCTTGGTTCTTCAAGTCTGCACCCTCTGGTGGCTTGCCAGCCACTGCTAGAGACTGTCGGCCATCACTTTTGGGCTGCCGGCCACTGATGTGGCTTGCCGGCCACCACTGATGGCCAGCCAGCCACCACTGTATTTTGCAGATATTTTATGCCAACTATGCCAGTTATTTGCACAGATGCATGCATCTATCCCCACGTGTATGGCTGGATCTCCTTGAGGGAATTTAATGTTTTCTATATATAGGAGACCCCTCTCTCATGTTTTAAGGTTAGAAAATTTTGAGATCAAAAATTTTCCTCTCTCTCTAGTAAATCTCTACATTTTAGCCTCAAGATCCTTAACCTTTGCCTATACACCCTTAACCAAATCTTCTCATCTTTGAGCTGAGGTATTCTTGAGCTTGGTTTGAGCTCTTGAGGGTGTTACTTGGTTTGAACTCTTGAGCGTGTTATTTGCTTGGTTTTGTTGCTTGAATTGCTTTTTCTCTTCAAGAGGTATAAGGCTCTACCTATTTGCTTGTTTTCTCTAATATTTTTCTTGCTGTTTTCAAACTAATTTTGGGCTGTAAAACTTCTATATTTTTGGGCTGAAACTTGGGTCCTAAGGCCATTAAAGGTTGAGGGGTTGATAACCCTTCTTTGTACCTTGTTTTGGAGGCCTTTGCCCTTGTATTTCTCACCTTTTTATCATCTTTTTTTTTAGCTTTTAAACACTGATTTTAAGAGCTTTTTTAGTGGCCAAAATCATGTTTTGAAGTCCAAAAGTGGAGGGGTTAGCCTCCCCATCTTGTGTCATGCTTACTAGCCCAGCTTGTGCCATGTTTTAGCAAGTTAATCTAGACTTTTTTAGCTCAAGTCCAACATGTTTTAAGACTTGTTTTAGACTATTTTAGCAGTGTTTTGGGCTATTGGTTGCATTTGAGCTTTGTTTTGCGTGCTTATAGTGTAATAGTCCTCATGAGTTTGGTGTTCTAGGCCGTAGACACCATCTTGTTTGAGTTGATAGCATTTATTTATGCTTTTCTCACTCATTTTCAACACTTAATCATCTCTGCAACCTCCCTCCTTTCTTGGCTTTTGTTTTGCTTTGAAAGTGGTTCAAACTATTTGTTTGTTTCAAGCATGAGATTGAGATGTCATGCTTAATGGTTTAATCCCTTAGGGGGGTTCATTACCAACGACATGATGTCTCTTTCATGCCTATAACAACTTTTGGTTTGAGTCTTCTTCCCATTTGGAGGACTTAAACTCACCCTTTGGACTTAATTGATTAAAAGATGGTTGGTAATTTAAAATGAAGTAATTAAAACTTGGAATTAAAAGTGAGCAAGATAATAACTTGTTGTGTTCAATCGAACATTAATTGAACACATGGAAACTTGGGCCATTTCATACTCATTAGTGATGAAATGATCCAAGGTCAACCACTTCCCTTGATTTTTCATGAAAGGGAAGAGGTTAGAGTCTCATTTCATTGCATTTATTGAACTTACACACTTGGTTTCATAAGCCATCATGCAATGAAATTACATCTATTAATGGTTTGTGAACCGAACTTGCTACTCCTTGGATTTGTTCATGAAAATGAGGGGTAAGTTCTGCAGACAACCCTTGAAAATACCCTGTATATGCTTTGTTTGTCCTCTATTACAACAAGATGAACCTGTACAGCAGTGGCCGATAGGCCACTTTCCATGGCCGGCAGACCACCATCCATGGCAGGCTGGTGGTCGACAACCTTCATCACTGGTCAGCCGGCCACTAATGTAAAATTGAGCAGTGTGTTGGTAAGGTGGAGCAAAGTTGTTCTGGAAGTGAGCAATAGTTTTGGTGTTCAATTGTGCAAACAGAGGCATTTAAAAGCAAAACAGTGGCATTTCGGGTGGAAACCGAGCATGTGCATGTGCATGCCTCGCGTATGGAGCATGTTTTAAGTTTAAATTGTTGTAATTAATTAGTTATAGCTAGTTAATTTTGCAAAGTGTTGTAATAATTAGTTAAGTAGTTTAGCTAATTTCATTTGTTTTGTAATAATTAGCTTAGCTTTAAATTAGTTAGCTAGTTAGGTAGTTTATTCATTCGAACTCTCCTTCGTGACAACGAAATGTAATAATGTGTACGTCTTCCAACCTCACATCTTTCTCCCTTTTATTTACTAGCTTACGATGGTTAGTTTAGGGACATCACGTTTCAATTAGCATTCTCCATGTTTGCATCCATTTGTTTTGCATGCACCGAGGCTTGGTTCATCATTCTAACTGCATTGTTAGTTCAATACTTCTTTGAATACATGCTTAGAACGCATGGTATTTAAATTGCTTCATATGCCATATTAGTAGCCAAGCCTAGTAATTGCATATCGTATGTGTTGCATTACTCATATCGTATGTGTTGCATTAGTCATATTGCATAGTTAGGAATCATGCATTTTTTTTTCTAACTCTTTTGTTTATTTTGGCTTGGAGTACTAGGTGAGCCTTTACTCGCTTTAGCATATCACATGAATGTGATTGTTGCCATGTCTAGCATGGTTGCCATGAGGCTAAGTGCTTAAATGCTATAACTGTTTGAATGCCTATGGATAAAGGCTTATTGCTTGAATTGGAATAATTTGAGTGATGTTCATATGCAATCACTTTTTCAAGTGGCACATATTTCGAAATAATTTTGCAAACAAACATAAATCGAAATGTTTCAATTCTTGTAATTTAGTCTATACTTGTGTGCGTACGCATCACATAGTAATGCTAGCCTAATAAACAGGAACAAGAACATATAATGTAAATAAGGTTCATATCATGATTAGTAGAGGCTAATCTTTGATCAGGCAAGCGGGGGTGCTCAAATGTATTCATAACCTTCCCCTCTCGTACCTAAGTTCCCTAGCCGAGACAATCTTGGTAATGATGGACACGTGGCCTTTGGCATAAGTCATGGGTTTCCTAAATTTCCCAAAAATATTTAGGTGGCGACTCTATATCTAGCAAAGCAGCCCATTTTTGGCAATTTGATTCAAAATTAATTTTTCAAAAGATTTGCCAGATTGGGACTCTTTGGTGTTTATCTATTTCACATTGCGCTTGTGAGATTAGATTCATAACCGCGGGAGTCCAATACTGTAGGTCTTATTCACTTTCCGAAAGGGGGTGCAAGAAAGTCGAGCTACACAGGGATAAACACAATCCATGAGACATCCCCACTACCAGGGACAGAGAAAGAGTCGGAAGTCCCAGATGCTGCCACTGCCTTTCCTACCCTTGAGATTGATACCTCATCAATACTTACACCAGCTCCTCCTGCTACCACAGCCACAACAGAACAAGGCCAACCTTCTACAAACACTCCATCTATAGGACATGTACTATTATTTCTAACTATGTCTCCTTTATTTTCTACTATTACCTTACCTATTTTAGTACTGCTGACAGGCCATCGCTCCATCCCAGGACATTTGGGAAGAACTCTCTATCCTCCAACAACATCTAGACCAAGTATCTCCTCTTCCTCAAAGGCTACATCACTTCTAAACTGAAACCCAACAAACACTAACCACCTTTATCAATCTCATCAATACCCCACTTGAGGAAATCATTCTCCATAAATCTGGAGAAGCCTTGTCCTGTCTTACTGTTGTCCTAAACCTTTCACCCAATTCAAATAAAATAACTAGCCAAAGTCATCACAGAATGGCCAAGTCTTTTGGAAATGGTTCAAACCTGCTCCAAAGACATTCAAACAAAAAGAGACTTTCTGATCAAAGCCCATGCTATATCTACTTCCCTCACACTTAGCCATCAAACCTCTTCAGTCAATTCTGAACAATACACCATAATTGAACTTGAAGAAGCTAGGCTTATGGCAGAACTTGCCTCTGTAAGGCAAAGAAAACTTCATCTACAACAGCAACAAGACCAACTTAATCAAGAAGCAAGGACAATGCTTTCTCATATTACACATGGTCCTTCTTCAATCCAAATAGTCAAAGCTGAGTTAGACCAAGCCCAAGCCATGCTGGCAGATGCCCAATCAGAATGGGGTATTTTGGCCATTCTCTTCTCCAAAACCTAAACTAGTTTTTTTTTTTTTTTTTTTGTTATCTTTGTATTGCACAGAACATTTACTATCTTGTAACCCATTGTACAAACCCTCATATTAATGAATATCAATATTATATTTTGAATGGCCTATTGTACTTTTGTGCAAGTTTTCTTCCTTTGTGTATTACTATGAATTAATCAACTCCCCTTGAAAGTTTCCCACATGGTTAGATAATGGCCCTATTTGGTAGAGCTGTGGGAAAGTGCTTATAGCTTATACCTTAACAGCTTATAACTTATAACTATGAACATAAGCTGATTTCTTACTTATAAATTAAGCTTCTCCTGCCCCACTCAAAGAATAAGCTGATTTCTAACTCACAAAAAGCTATAAGCTATAAGCTTAAGCTAAACCAAACACATCAAAATAGCTTAAATTAAGCTGAAAGCTGAAATAAGCTGAAAAAAAGCTGTACCAAACAAGGCTAATATTTCTTAAGGTACTTTCCATTTATATTCCTTCTATGTGGCTACCCTTCCAAGGATTCCAACTGATGTGCTACCCCTTTAAGGATTTTATGAACCCTAGAGGGGCCTTCCCAATGTGGTGACTACTTGCCAAATTCAAGGTCCTTTGTCCCTAATGGAAAAATGGTCTTCCACACCAAGTCACCTACTCCAAATATTTTCAATTTAACTTTCTTGTTATAGACTCTCTCAATTTTTTTCTTTTGAGCCACCATACAATCAAAGGCATCAATTCTTTTGCACTTTACATCCTGTAACTCCACGAACATGCCCTTTACATACTCATCGACAGGAATGTCATAGTTACCCTATTGGACCTTAGTATCATTTTTAAGGGTAAGACTGCAGCATGACCATAAACTAACTCATAAGGGGATGCTTGGATACTATCCCTTTTTGAATTCCTGTAGGCCCATAAAACTTCAGATAATAACTCATGCCAATCTTTTGGATTGTCTTCTATTACTTTACTCAGTGTCACCTTGATTGTTTTGTTTGATGACTCTGCTTGCCTATTTGCTTGAGCATAATACGGAGATGAGTTCAACATTTGAATGCCATACTATTTGGCAAACTCCATTATTTCATCACTATTAAATATTGTCCCTTGATCAACAGTAATTGTTTGTGGCAAACCAAATCTATGCACTATGTGTTTCTTGATAAAACCAATCACATGAGACTAATTCACCACCTTCAGTGGGATTGCCTTTATCCACTTAGTAAAATAATCTATAGCCACTAGTATGAATGCATGTTGTCTTGATGATGAAGGAAATACATGGCCAATCAAATCCATTGCCCAACCCTTAAATGGCCAAGGTTTGACAATTGAATGCAAGGCCCTAGCTGGCACTTTTTGCACATTACTATGTTTTTGGCATTGCTGATACCCTTTTGCATAACTAATGCAATCCCTCCTTATAGAGGGCCAGAAATATCCATACCTCTTAATCAACCACCTCAACTTCTCACCTGCCTGGTAAGCCCCACAAGTTCCTTCATGGACCTCTTCCATGACCTGCATTTGTTCCATTTCCCTAATACACAACAATATCAACCCATCTTGGGTTCTTCTAAACAAGTCATCTCCCACAATCACATAGTTCATGGCTTGATACCTTGTTCTCCTATCTACTTTTCCCTCTTGGTCCCCTAAATACTTAATCAAAGGTAACCTCTAATCATCTCCTAACACCTCCAAAGTCAATATTGCCAAACTTTGCAACTGTCGACACCTAACACGAGGCATTGCTCTCTTTTGAATCCTAATTATTCTTTCCTGAAAACCTTATGGAATTCTCAAACCAGAGGCTGCCTGGGCCATCTTGTTGGCCTCCTGATTTTCAAGTCTAAACATGTGTTCAAACTCCACTATTTCAAAACCTTTGATTAACAGCAATTCCTGGTCTAAATACTCTCCAAGAACTGCACTATTGCACTTATATTGGCCTATTACTTGTTTTATCGCTAACTGTGAATCCCCAAACACTCTTAAGTGTGGAATTCTTGGACTTTTTGCCAATTCTAGGCCAATAATCAAGGCCTCATACTCTGCCTAATTATTTGACAACACCTAAGTTTCATCCAACTGGTAAGAGGACTGAAACACTTGTCCCTGGGGTGACACTAACACTACCCCAACACTAACACCTTCTTGAGTTTTTGACCCATCAAACATCAACTTCCATGGCTCTTTTTCAACTGAAAACACTTCATACAAATCCACCTCAACAGGACTACATGGATGCTTAACCAAGAAATCTGCTAGTGTATGGCCTTTCACAGCTCTTTAAGGCACATACTTAAAGTAATACTCAATTAAGGCCGACAACCATTTTCCTTGCCTCCCCCTCAAAACTGGCCTAGCAAGCATTAATTTTACCACGCCAGTTTGAGCAATCACATTAACCTCTACAGGTAACATGTAATGCCTCAACTTGATAGCTGCAAAATACAAAGCCAAACATAACTTTTCTACTGAATTATACCTAGTCTCTGCTTCATTCAACTTCCTGCTCAAGTAGTACACAGCTTGCTCGCACTCCTCTTTATTATCTAGAACCAATAGACACCTAATCGAATGCTCACCTGCTGATATATACAACTTTAAAGGTTTCCCTTTAATGGGTGGCATCAAAACTAGAGGCTTAGAAAAATGGTCTTTAATAGCATCAATTGCCCTTTGATGCTCACTTTCCCACCTAAAGCCTTCATCAGATCTTAACTTTAACAAAGGAGAAAAAAAAACTAAAGTCTTCCTTGCCAAATTAGCAATGAATCTCCTTAAAAAATTAATCTATCCAAGGAAACTTTGTAACTCCTTTTTATTGGATGGAGATTGTGCTGCTCTAATAGCTTTAGCCTTGTTTGTATCCATCTCTATCCCCTTCTAATGAACCAGAAAACCCAAAAAATCACCAGCATAAACCCCAAAAGCACATTTCAAAGGGTTCATTTTCAACTAGTATTTTCTCATTCTCTGGAACACCTGTCAAAGATGTTCTAAATGCTCTGTAAACTCATCAGACTTGATTGCCACATCATCAATATATACCTCCAAAATTTCTCAATCAAATCATGAAAGATAAAATTCATGGCCCTCTGATAAGTGGCCCTCGCATTTTTAAGCCCAAAAGGCATCACCACCCACCCAAAGGTTCCTAAGGCCCCTGGGCACCTAAATGCAGTTTTATGAACATCATTTGGGCTAAGAAAGATCTGATTATATCCAGCATGGCCATCTATGAATGACAAGAACTTATGCCTTGTACCTGAATCCATTAACAAGTCTGCAATTAGCATGGGATACTCATCCTTAAGAGTAGCCAAATTCAAATTCCTGAAATCAATGCATACTCTAATCTTTCCATTCTTTTTAAGAACTGGAACTATATTCGACAGCCACTCTACATACGTGGCTATTCTAATGAAACTAGCATTCAACAACCTCTCAATTTCATCTTTTATCATGAGAGTAACCTCATTTGTCATTCTTCTTGGAGGTTGCTTGTGTGGCACATAATTTGATTTTATTGGAAGTTTATGTCCAACCAAGGACCTATCCAATCCTAGCATTTTATCATAACTCTATGCAAAACAATCAGAATACTCTGAAATCAAGCCAACTAGCTTGACCTTACATTAATTGGATAATAAATCATTTACATATATAGGCCTCTTACAAGCCTCATCTCCTAAGTTAAACTCCTCTAAAGGGTCCTACACATCAGCCTTGAGATCATCAAGCTTTGCAGGGGCTACCTTTAGATTCTCATACTGCACCTCTTCATGATCTAGAGGGCTATCATCTACCACACATTCCGCCCAAAAATAGTGGGGCAACATACCACCTAACTTTCTTTCTAAAAGGAAATAAAATAAAATAAAAAAGGTCTAACAAAAGTACTTTTAATTACATCAGAATCAAATTCATTCTCACTTTTCTTCATCTTCATTGGTAATGTCTTCAATCAGCACATCATCTACAAGCCTGGTCTGCAAGACATTTGCCCTGGCCACTTCCTGGCTTATCTGTCAAAAACCTTCCCCAACAAATTTCTAGAACTCATCTTAAGTCAACCCAATTCCTCTAGATTTCAGTTCTTCATTTTCTAGCACAACAGGGCTTCAGCATATAGCATAGCTTCTATATTGTGAATGTCTGTCTTAAAGGGATTTGCTTCTGTCCCAAAAACCTTCATGCTTTGTCCTTCTTGACTTTCCACAATTAAGAAAATTAAAGCCTGTTGAAGGGAGGAAGGTACAGAACCATTAGAGTGAATCCAATCCCTTCCCAGCAGCAGGTTATAATTTGAGGTAGAGTCAATTCCAAAAAAATGTTGCTCCCATCACTCTAGCTCTCACTTGCAATTGCAAAGCAATCACTCCTCTTGTATCAGAAGAACCACCTGAGAAATCACTCATAGATACATCCGAAGGAATTAAATGATCTATAATTTTACCAATCACACTTAAAATTCTAGTGGGCAAAATATTCACAATAGCCCTGTTATCGATTAACACCTTGGTCAAAGGGCAACCATTCAGGTGTGCACTCACATACAAACGTTTCAGATGCCTTACCAATTTTGGCTTAGGTGACTAGAGTACCACCTTCTCACCATTACCAGTTTTAATCACCTGAATGGACTTACCAATCACTCCTTTAGACTCATCCATCTCCGTTACCATCACAGCAGGCTCTGACAAATCTTTCACATCCCCTTCCAATTGTTCTAATTGCCCAGGCCTTGCTTCAAACCTTTTTGGTAAAGCCAAAATCATATTACAATCAGTGTATGAAGGCAAAGAACCAAACTTGATTGCCTCTACCTTTTCACTAAAATCCTCAGAACTTTCAGACTTTATATTTTTAATTTTGCCTTCCTTGATGTCGACAAGAACCTCATCGAGTTTACCTACCACAACACTTCTATCAGTCATTACGTCATCCTCCTCACTCTCCTCATATAACAAGAGTGCCTTAGATATTCCTCCAATTGCCTCCTAAGGAGGATCTTCTTACGTATCTTATCTACTACTTTCTCTGTCTTGCTTGACTCACCACACTCTTCTTTTTTCTTCTCTCTCACCCAAATCAAATTATTTTGACCATCTCTCTTTGGATTATCTCCCTCCTTTGTTGAAAACATAGCATGAAACTTCCTCTACTCCCTCTTGACCTGAGTCCTAGTTGGGCCCATAGGCTTCCATCCTGACAAAGGGAACTTTGGATGAACTACACCTTGCCAACCAACATGTGTAGGCACTGGAGGCTTCACCATCCTTGGTTGCATTAGGAGATAAGCTTGTGGAAACCTCACTCCTTGGCCATGAATCTGTCCTGGCCTGAAAAACCTTTGACCTTGGCCAACAAATGGCCTTTGAAATGGCCTTGGTACAAATGCTAGTCTTTGAGCATGACTAGGGCCAATAGATAGCCTTTGATCTCTCACCTGTCTTACTTTAACTCTGACTCCTTCTGTACCCTGAAGAGAAGGACACACAAGTTGCCATGTGAATAAGAATGGACTATCCTCCTTACCATATGATCTATTGACAGGCCCAAAAATTCCAGGGTCCTACCCATCAAACAACAATTGGTCTCCATTGAAAATTTGAAAGTCACCTCCCCCCAAGGTATTGAACCTTAAGCCATGATCATTCACAATCTCTTTCAACTTGTCAGCTAGAATTGCTTGCAATTTTTCCTTTTCAATCCCACATTTTGTGCATACAAACTTGTCTTCATCAATCACTTTCTGTCCCTTCTCCTGCTTCTCCTTGTGAATCCTTTCCAAATCAGAAAGCAAAACAGTTGGGTTTGATGTCTTCCTTTTAATGCTAGCTGACACCATATGGATTGGTGACATCTCTAAAAAGGGATTACTGCCGACTGCCATCACTCCCTTTTTCCTTTTCTGCATATTTCAACAGTCCCTTCTATATTAAGTCCTGTACACAATTGTTGGTAGAATGTCTAAAAGCATTATGCCATTCACAATATTCTTTCCCTACTCTGTCTTTTTCTTTTGGAATTATGTCCAAGGGACAATCTTAGAAACTTATTAGCTAATAACTCATCAAAAATGGCAACAGCTTTTGACAAATCAAAAGAATATTACCTAAATATGGGGTTTGTGTTTCTTTTGGCTGGCTGAGTTGTTGGCATGTTCACTGATTTGTCCACTTTCCTTAAAGTTCCACAAACCACTGGTGTTTTGCCAACCACTTGAGCCACATCAACATCAATTTCTGTCTCCACATTAACTTCTTGAAAATAAGTCTCATAAGAATTTGCATTCCTATGTCTCTCTTCTCTAAGAATTGATTCATATCTTGTTGCCCTAGAAGACAACTTAAACAAGTCCCTAAATTCAATCCCTTCAATTTTCTTTCATAACTCAAATTCCAGCCCATTTTGAGCCATTCTTACAATTTCTACCTCAGGCATATACATTCAACACTTATTTTTTGCCCTCTTAAATGTATCAATGAATTGTTTTGCACTCTCAGAAAATTTCTACCTCATTTCAGATAAATCAACCAGAGTTACTTCAAGCTCAGTTCTATAAAACTGAGCATGAACTTGACTTTCAATTTCTACCCAAGAATGAACTGAATCAGCAGGCAAATTAATGAACCATATGAAAGCAGTCCTAGACAGAGAATGTGGAAATAATCTCAATTTTAAGTATGTCATTATTTCCTGCTTCTCCACAATGTAAAGTAAACCTCCCTATGTGTTCAATTGTTCACTGGTTTTCCTCACCATGAAATAAGGAAAACTCAAGGACCCTATAGTTCCTAGGAAAAGGTTCCTCATCTACCCATTGAGGGTATGGTTTCCTAAACCTAGGCCTTTCAAGCTTCTCACCCCTGGACCATAAAGATCTTGAACAATTTGAACAATTTGATCTCTTTGAAGATTTTCACCATGATTAATAGAATTCCCCCCCCCCCCCTCCCTCCCCATACCCATAATTATTATCAAGAAAATCATGTCTGTCAACATGTAAAGGGGGTGCTCGACCTCTTGGCCTTGGACCATTACCAAATGGTTCGTGATACGTGTTAGGCCTGTGCATTTCAAGGTATACCCCCATATTACCACCATTATTTACCCCTTGGTATCCATAACCCATATTATATCCAACATTTTGATTTCCAAAACCTTGATTATAATTTTCAAAACCCATATTACTCCTTGGCCTTATGTTAGGATTGAATTCTGTGCTAAACAAGTCCCTGTCTCCTACACCTTTTTGGCCATATAATAGAAAAAAAACATTTGACCCAAGGTGCCCCCCAAGCCAATTTCCTTGAATTTTAACATTTGGGGTTTGAAATACCTCATACATTCATTCCTTTGTAGTTGGGTCCCTATAAAAGGACATTGGTTCGGTGACACCCCCACTTTTGGGCATCATATTTTAATATAAATAATTCAACATGGTTAAGTATTAAGTTCAAATAAATATAATAGTTAAAGAAGTATGTTCCAAAGCTTAATCTTAATACAACCCCAAATGTTTGATTTCTTACACAATTCTCCGGACATCGTTACGTTAATACATAAAATTTCATCAAAATAGATAAGAAGGTGGGCAAGACAAGCCTTAATGGCCAGGCTAAGACGGATCTAAGTGAACCATGACTGAATTTCATCATCTTCGACAGAACCTTTCCCTAGATTTTCTCTTTCTTCTTCACCTGGCATGAAATGCCATGAGCTGCAAAGCCCAATAGGATACAAGTAACCCAAAAACTAGCCACTTCTTATAGTTTGAAAACTTATGAAAAAGATAACAATGCTACAAGAACAACTTATATATATATATAGACATGATTCATCACGAATATATTCACAATGCAAATGACAGGTTATCATAGAGTTCATAACATAATCTCAATTAAATGTAAATTTGGTGAGCCTACGGTGACTCCCCATGGAGTGTCGTACTACCCAACCATTGACCCTAGCCAGGGACTATTCTGCACCTCCTCTTGATCGCAAGGCGCTGGACCTAAGGATGTTACACGCTGAGTTAGATACTCAGGACGTATCATCAGTAGTCTGTCTCAAGAGAATCGGCCTTCCGGAGGTACTCCCTCTGTGTGAGACCCTCACTGCCACCCTTGTCCCAAAACCAAATCCGTGAGGTTAGAATATGATTCGGACCATGTCAAGGCTTCGCAAGCTAAATAATCACATTTCCTTAGATCCAGGGCACACCTTGTACCAACAAAACACCGGCATACCTTTTCCTTCTATTCATCCATGTACATATGGCCCAAAACCACCCATTTCATTTTCCCCATATTACGGTTATAACAGCTTTTGATGAAAATACACATATCGTGATTCATTCCAACTGATCAAGCGTTTTGAAGTGCATGCAAGACAAAATATATAAAAACGAGACAATACAAAAATGTTTTAAGCCATCACTAACTTGATTCTAGATTCTGAACACTTTCCAGCAAATTGTCCTCTCAAATAAGAATATAGAAATGATAGTAAATAATATTTAAAGATTTTTATTTTTGGAGGAGTAATATATTATCAAGTTAGGAACATTTTTTAAGAAGAGATCAAAGTCATTTGGGCACTGGAAGATGTCCAATTAATTAAAAACAGTAGGTAGCTCCAGATTCACTAACTTCATTCCAAATGCTGAACAGTTTCCAGCAAACTGTCCTCTCATACAAAAATATAAAAATGATAGTAAATAATATTTAAAAATTCTGATGTTTGGTGGAGTTATATATTATCAAGTTCGGAACATTTTTGAAGAGGGCTCGAAGTCATTTGACCATTGGCAGATGTCCAAATAAATTAAAAACAGTAGGTAGCTCTAGATTTGTTGCATTTTTGAAAAATAGACATATCTCTCTCAATGCTTAATAAAAAATTATGAAACCAGCGGCATTTGAAAGGTAACTTAAAAACCTAACTTTCCAGTTTCAATCACTTATAAATTCATTATGTAGTTGAGAGGGTAATTTATGATCTGGAGTTGGGCCGAGATATCGACCGAGCAAGTTGAGGGCCCAACGGTGCGTAGGTCCGAGACGATCGACTTTTTACCCAAAGTGGGCTGCCAGAATTTGGGCCGGGCAGAGTACGGGCTGAGTGTCACCCCGGACCGGACAGAAACTGCTCGGTAAGGCAGTGCTCGGTCGGACCAGGGTGCCCGGTCCGAGGATGGCCAAAGCCGGATTGACCGAGTGACCGGCGCCCAGGAAGGCATGGACAACCGAGAAAGTTGAGTGGCCGGTGCCCGGAAAGGCGTGGTCAGCCGAGGAGACTGTATGGTCGGCAGGAAGGCCGATCGAAGTAAGTATCTGGGCTAGGCTCGGCCGGGATGCCGCTTAGCCCGGTCCTCCGTGTGTTTATCCGGTTAGGCGCTTGAGGTATGAAGCATGGTATGACCGAGGTAGGGCAGCTCGGCTGCCGAGCTCCAGCTGTGCTGACAGGCAGTTGAGAGCAGGTGATGAATGGCATGGTTTATGCTGACAGATGGGATAGCAGAGCCACGTGTCAGGAGATGACAGGGAGTGGATATGGGGCTCAGAAGGTATATAAGCATGTCTGCGCCCCCCATACGCGGGACTCGAACACTCTGTAAGGAATTTCTTACACTCAAACACTCTCTCCCTTCTCTCTATTCCCTCTAAGGTGTGTGCTAACTTGACCGTCGGAGGGTTTTTCCGGCCACACACCGCCGGGTAGCTCACCGTTATTTGCCCGCAGGTGATCGGATATCGACGGAGCTCGGAAGAAAGGAATACGGGCACGCCTGAATATTTGCTCCCCGTACAATTGGCGCCGTCTGTGGGAACTTTCCAGACAAAACCTTGTCTTCCAGGTTCATCTGATCGCCGTCCATGGCGAACAACGACGAGTTCCCGTTGTCCGCCATCGACGGAGCCACCCCGGAGTATACCCGAAGGAGAGAGGGACCTCCTGCCGTCCACCCAATGGCTGACTTGGGGACGCCCACTGGAGGACAGTCAGGAGACGCGCGGGATAAGCGCGGAAGGAGTCATGGGTATTCACGGAGTCCAGACGGTCACCGGCGGAGAGACTCACACGCCAGGCGACTGGAAAGCAAGTTAAGGGACCAAGATGCTGTCATCAGGCGGATGGCGGCAGAGATGGAGGATCTTAAGCGGCATGTCAAAGGGAAAGGTGTAGCTGGAGTGGGAGACCACAGTGAGCGCACCCCATCCCGCCGGTCAGGCGATCAGAGTCAGCGACGTACTCAGTCCATTTCCATCACCAGGAGTTACCAGGTTGGAGATTCCGACATGCGTGCAGAAAAGTCTAGCGCGCAAGACAGCACCTACAAACCCTCACGTCCGGCGACGACGTCGAGGTACTCTTATTCTGCTCAGTCAGAGGACCTGCGGGAAGTGTTAAGGGAGCGGGCTCGCCGGCGCGAAGCTCAGAGAATACCAGCTTTCCAGCGGCTCTCCTACGGGGTTCACGGCAGCGAGGAGGTCGGAATGCCTCCAACCCGCCAAGCAGTGCCAATATTTGAAGATACAGACTTGGCAAGGCTGAGTGCCACTCCTTTCTCCCTGGAAATAGAAACGACACCGCTTCCGGCAGGCTTCCACCAGCCTAAGTTCACACTTTACGACGGAAAAACCGATCCGTACATGCATGTGAGCCACTTCCGACAGGTTATGGCCGGACATCGGCGCAATGACGGACTTATGTGCCTAATCTTCCCGTCAAGTTTAGGCGAGCTGGGCTTAAAGTGGTTCGAGAGGTTGCCGGAAGGGAGCATACAAAGGTGGCATCAGTTGGCCGAGGCGTTTGTTACGCGCTTCAAAACCAACACAAAAACACCAAAGGAAGTCGATCACTTGCTAAGTGTCAAGATGGAACCGTGCGACACAGTGAAGGCGTACAATTCAAGGTATTGGGAAACCTTCAACGAGATCTTAGACTGCCCGGTCAACCTTGCTATCACGCAATATAAGCGCGGTCTCCCGGTCGGACATAGACTGCGGGACTCGCTTACCATGCACCAACCGACCTCCATGGGCCAGCTCATGCAGCGCATCAATGAGCACATCCGAGTAGAGGATGATGCGTCGGCTTCCACCGTGAAGGCCACTCCGGTCGGAACAGACAAGAAGACAGCAGGCAAAGTGCACGCAGTTGGGCAAGAGTCCAACCGCTCAAATGACGGAGCAGAGGAATCAGACCGAGGTTCAAATCGAAAAAACCGGGGTAGAGGACGTCGGAATGACCGGGATGATTACCCCCGAGATGACGTTGAGGACGCAAACAGAAGAATGAAGGCAAGGACTGGCATAACCACGGTCTTCAAGATTCCAATCTATCGCATACTTAGCGAAATCCGAGACGAGGAGTATGTCCGGTTTCCTGCTAAGTTGGGCGATGGACAAAAGGGCTACAATCCCCGGTATCGTTGTACGTTTCATCGGGAGAGGGGCCACCGGACTGAGGATTGTCTGCCTCTGCGACAACACTTGGAAGAATTGGTTGCGGCCGGGCATCTGGACCTTTACATTGATGGTGGCGTGAAACCGAATCAGGCTCCGGTCGATCCCAGGGGACAGGATGACCGAGATGCACCACCACAAGGAGTTATTAATGTCATCCACGGCATCGTGGAACCGGAGCGTGTCTGCGAACTCCGGGGCATGATCAAGAAGGCAGAGCATATGAGGGAAGTTTTGTCAGTGCAACCTGCCATCAAGAGGGGGAAGACAGAAGAGAAAGACGTGATAAGTTTCACCTCAAGAGATTTAGAGCGTATCCAGACGCCGCACAACGATGCTCTTGTAGTAACACTACGCGTCAAAGAATTTGATGTTAGACGGATCTTGATCGATCAGGGAAGCTCGGTCGAGATCATGTATTATGATGCGTTCAAACAGCTCATACTCCGTGAGACAGACTTGGCTCCGGCCACTTCGCCACTGGTTGGATTTAACTCGCAGCCGGAGTGGCCATTGGGAAAGATTATCCTGCCGGTCAAAGCGGGATCCGTGGTCAAACAAGTGGAGTTTTGGGTGCTACAAGTGCCTTCAACGTACAACCTTATCCTTGGAAGAGGATGGCTTCACGCCATGCAAGCCGTAGCATCGACCTACCACCAGGTGATGAGATTCCCCTCGGCTATGGGGGCAATCGAGGAGATTTGGGGTGATCAGGTCATGTCCAAGCAATGCTTCGTGGCGGTCAACGGGAGCCGGGCTGCCAGAGGATTCGTTCAAATGATCGAGGGACCGGAGGACCAGAGTGTCCTGGATGATGTTGGCACCAAAGCCGAAGACAAGGCTGTTGAAGAATTGGTTAAGGTGCGGATTGATGCCGAGCAGCCAGACAGATTCTTCTTGCTCGGTTCAAGTCTCTCGGCCATGGAGAGAACCGAGATGACTGAGTTTTTGATGACAAATATCGAAGTCTTTGCATGGTTGCCCTACGACATGCCTGGCCTTGACCCAAGCTTTATCTGCCATCACCTCAACGTCTTCCCTGGCGCAAAGCCAGTCATCCAGCGAACAAGGAGGTCGGCGCTGCATCACGCCGAGGTAGTAGCAGAAGAGGTAAAAAACTTGCTTGAAGCACGAGCAATACAGGAAGTGCACTACCCTCGATGGATTTCCAACACGGTAGTGGTGCCTAAGAAGAATGGAAAGTGGCGAGTTTGTGTTGACTACAAGACAGTCAACCGAGCTTGCCCAAAAGACAGCTTCCCTTTGCCGCGCATTGACCAGCTAGTGGATTTGACGGCTGGACACAATCGGCTCAGTTTCTTGGATGCGTACCGCGGCTATCACCAGATTGCCATGCATGGGCCTGACCGAGAGATCACCTCTTTCACGACTCCAAGGGGACTCTTTTGCTATCGAGTTATGCCTTTTGGTTTGAAAAACGCCGGGGCAACCTTTCAGAGGATGGTGACCAAAATGTTTGCTCCTTTGCTCGGTCGGACAATGGAGGCTTACATCGATGATATGGTGGTAAAGAGCCGAGATGAGGCAAACCATTTGTCCGACCTAACCGAGATGTTCGCCATTCTGAAGAAGCACAAGCTGCGCTTGAACGCCTCTAAGTGTGCCTTTGGTGTGGGATCCGGGAAATTTTTGGGTTTCTTAGTCACGAACCGAGGCATCGAAGCAGACCCTACTCAGATTAGAGCCGTGCAAGAGTTGAAGCAGCCCAGCTCGGCTAAGGACGTGCAGCATCTGGCCGGGATGGCCGCCGCGCTTAATCGATTTATAAGCCGGTCATCAGATCGCTGCCGCCCTTTCTTTCAAGCATTGAAGTCAAAGTTCTCATGGGATGACGAGTGTGACCGAGCTTTGGCCGAGCTCAAGGATTATTTGTCTTCTCCGCCGCTGTTGGTTACACCAGAGCCCGGTGAGGAACTCTACCTTTACCTTGCCGTCTCCCAGCACGCAGTAAGTGCGGTGTTAGTTCGGGCTGAAGGGATCAAGCACCTCCCCATTTTTTACGTAAGTAAGACCTTGCTGCCGGCAGAGACGAGGTACTTACCACTGGAAAAGCTTGCGTTGGCACTGATGATGGCTTCGAGGAAATTGGCACATTATTTTCACGCCCATACCATCGTCGTACTGACCGCGTTTCCCCTCAAGGCCTTGTTTGAGCGCGCAGACTTTTCAGGCCGAATTTTAAAATGGGCGGTCGAGTTGGGACAGTTCGAAGTGAAGTTCCAGCCGCGCACCGCAATCAAAGCCCAAACCTTGGCCGATTTTGTTGCCGAGTTCTCACCTGGCACTCATCCGGTATGCCCGGTCGACATTGCCGAGGCAGATGATGAGACGCACCCAATGCCAACCGAGGAACAACCAGCTGAAGAAGGTCGCGCCGCGGAGTTAGCGCGCACCATCGAAGTTCCCTCAATTTGCACGGTAATACCATCCGGTGATGCGATGACGGAGTTGTGTGTCACCAACCCATCCACTCTGTCCGGCTCCGCATCACCAAAGGGGGAAGAAATGGTTCCAGACAGCTCAGAACCTGCGGCTGGCTTCACACCGCAACCTGGTGATTCGCCTACGGACTTGAGCCTTTCAGACAAACTTGCTGAGTCCGGTGTCGAATCACCAAGGGGCACTGAATTTGAACCGGTCAACACCAAACTTGACACCGTACAGCCGAGCAGTTGTGATCCCATTGCCCTTCGCAACTCTCAAGACCCATCTGACTGCTGGAAGCTTTTTGTGGGGGACATGTGGAAGCTTTTTGTTGATGGAGCGTCCAACCGCCATGGTGCCGGCCTAGGTATTGTTCTTATATCCCCGGACGGCCTAACCATTGAGCATTCTATCACACTTGGCTTCCCGGCGTCTAACAACGAGGCTGAGTACGAGGCGCTTCTCGCCGGGCTCAAGAGCGCGATTCAAATGAAGGCTGCCGAGCTCCTGGTATACAGTGATTCCCAGCTTGTGGTTAACCAAGTTTCAGGGATTTATGAAGCGAAGGACGACAGGATGGCGAAGTACCAAGCTCTGGTCAGGGACCATATCAAGCAGTTTGAGGCAATCAGAGTCCAACGGATTGGCCGGGAAGAAAACAGCCGGGCTGATGAACTCGCCGGCCTCGCTTCCATGGTAGATAGTACGTCTCCAAACCCCCTGTTGATTGACTTTCTTCCGCGATCGAGCATTGAAAACGCCGGGCAGACGGATGTACTCTGCGCCGAGCTAGGTCCTTCATGGATGGACCCCTTGATCTTGTTCCTCAGAGACCGGACTCTTCCAACAGACAAGAAAGAAGCACACAAAATCCGGGTGAAGTCAGAGCGGTTTTGGCTCTCTCCATCTGGCGCGTTGTATAAGAAGTCCTTCACCGGTCCTTATCTCAAGTGCGTGCACCCGAATAGTGTGGAGGCCTTCTTGTTTGAAATTCATGAAGGCATTTGTGGCAGCCACATCGGGGGCAGGTCCTTGGCCTACCGAGCTATTTCGCAGGGATACTGGTGGCCGTGCATGCAGGCCGACGCGCAAAAATATGTCCGCAAGTGCGAAAAATGCCAGAAATTCGCCCATCAGATCCACCAGCCTGCCAGGGAACTTCTTCCCCTCACCAGTCCTTGGCCTTTCGCCATGTGGGGGCTAGATATAGTAGGACCACTGCCAACAGCACCGGGCAACCGGAAATTCTTCATCGCGGCCACTGATTACTTCACAAAGTGGGTTGAAGCTGAGCCCTTGGCAACCATCAAAGAGAAAGACATGAAGCGATTTGTCTGGCAGAACGTGGTCACGCGATTTGGCGTCCCCAAGATTTTGATCTCTGACAACGGCACCTAGTTTGACGGTCGCCTATTCAGAGGATTCTGTGAAGATTTGAAGATAGAATTCTACAACTCCACCCCGGCCTACCCGCAGTCCAATGGTCAAGCCGAAGCATCAAACAAGACTATACTGGATGGGTTGAAGAAACGGTTGGAAAAAGCTAAGGGCAAGTGGGCTGAAGAATTACCTAGCGTTCTTTGGGCATACCGAACAACCCCGCGACGTTCGACCGGGGAAACCCCATTCGCTTTGGCTTATGGCATGGAGGCGGTCATACCTTTGGAAGTTGGAATGCCCACCCTTAGAAGCGAAAGTTTCGAGCCCGAGCTAAATGCCGAAGCTATTGCATTGAAGCTCGACCTGGCGGAAGAGCGCCGGGAGAAAGCCCTCATCCATTTGGCCGCCTACCAACAAGAGCTCTCCAAGAAGTATAACAAGACAGTGCACCCGAGACCGTTCAAAGTCGGAGATTGGGTTTTGAGAAAGATTATGGGCAACACCCTGGTGCCAGGAGAAGGAAAACTAGGGGCAAATTGGGAAGGACCCTACAAGATCACTGGTCTGGCTGGCAAGGGGGCTTACCACTTGGAGGATCTAGAGGGAAGAGCCATACCCCGGCCATGGAATGCGGCCAACTTGAAACTGTATTATTTTTAAGCTTTTACTTTCCTCTTTTTGTAAAGAAATTTTTTGGCTTGCAAAGCAGAATGTAATTCTTTTTGTCAATTTATAGAAGTAATTTTGCCTAGCACTAGCACTTGGATTGTTCTTTTAATGTTTAAAACCGTGTTATGTATTCCGGTTGGAAGAGTTGGTGTTTTGTCCAACTTAGGATCCCCAACCGAGATGGTGTACTCCGGTTGGAAGAGTTGGTGTTTTGTCCAACTTAGGATCCCCAACCGAGATGATGTACTCCGGTTGGAAGAGTTGGTGTTTTGTCCAACTTAGGATCCCCAACCGAGATGATGTACACCGGTTGGAAGAGTTGGTGTTCTGTCCAACTTAGGATCCCCAACCGAGATGGTGTACTCCGGTTGGAAGAGTTGGTGTTTTGTCCAACTTAGGATCCCCAACCGAGATGATGTACTCCGGTTGGAAGAGTTGGTGTTTTGTCCAACTTAGGATCCCCAACCGAGATGATGTACTCCGGTTGGAAGAGTTGGTGTTTTGTCCAACTTAGGATCCCCAACCGAGATGATGTACTCCGGTTGGGAAAGTTGGTGTTTTGTCCAACTTAGGATCCCCAACCGAGATGATGTACTCCGGTTGGAAGAGTTGGTGTCTTGTCCAACTTTGGATGCCCAACCGAGATGTTGTACTCCGGTTGGAAGTGTTGATTTGTTCAACTTAGTTACAGCCGAAGTGGCTATTTCGGTTCATGAATTTGTCTTGTTCTGATGAAGTACTTAGACCGTGCTATGTATTCCGGTTCGATGAGTTATACCGAGCTGTTTTGCTGAAGACAGAACTGATTACAACCGTGCATACACTTGCATAAATTTGAATTTTCATTGATAAGAAATTCATTACAAAAAGTGGGGACCAAGCCCGGTTACATCAGCAGTGTGGAAAGCAAAAATACAAAAGAGAAGAAAATTAAACCAGAGGGGATAGATGAGTGAATTCGTCCTCGCCGGCTTCAAGGTCAACGGTTGGACTGGTATCTGGGGCACCGGGCTCCTCATTGCCAGGCTGCTCTTGCACCTCGGCCTCTTCTTCCTCAGAATCTGTCTCCCCGTCCCCATCTTCAAGTCCCTCCTCGGCCTCAGTCTGTAAAGCGCTGAAAACATCGTTGGCATATGGCACGAGGTAGACCGGTAGTGAAGCTTTGGGAGGATTGGCAAAAACGTCGGTGTCAGAGCCCTGGCCGAGCTGTTCGCAAGCGGATTTCCAGCCAGCCTTGAAGTATATGTCTTGTGTTGCAAAGACTTGCTTCTTGTAATTTATCTCGGCCTCGTTGAAACCCGCATTGTTGGCAGCCCGGCAAGCCTTCCTCTTCGCCTTCTTCAAAGTGTCAACCTCGGCCTGGAGCTCGTTTTGTTTTTTCTCAGCTACATTCAGTTGACCGAGCAGCCTGTTATTATCATGGTTGGCCATCTCGAGAGAAGCTTTAGCCCGGCCGAGCTCGGCTTGAAGGCTTTCAACCTGGCTGGCAGTGTCGTTGGCTTTCTGCCTAAGCCGGTGGATGCGCTCCAAGACCAAATGTTGTTTCTGAATGGCCTGCACAAAGAAGCAAAGTACATCAGAAAGGGGACCGAGCAAGAGGGACCGAGCAAACACTTATGAAATGTTAAAAAGAACGCCGACTTACCCTGGCCATGGACTTCACGGAGGATTTTACCAGCCGGGTGTCAGGGACGTGGTCACTGCCTACCACGTCGTCCGGTAGGAGAAATGCTTTGGAGAGATCGAAGGCGAGCAAATGTTCTTTGTCAGCCTTGATCGAAGCAGTCGCCGGGATGTCCTGTCCCCGGTGCTTCAGCTGAGGACGCCAAGCGGGCACGGGAGCAGGAGTTTCAGCTGGATGTTCGGTTGTCAGCTCGGCGACGAGCTCGGCGGAGGGATCTGCCCTTGGTCTTTTTCCAGCCCGGCGCGCTTCTCTGGCAGATTGCCCAGCAGCTGGAGCTGGAGAAGCAAGGGCTACCACGGCTGAACTCGATTGACCGGCAGCCGGGGAGCGGGTGGTGACGCTCGGTATCTCGGCTGAGGTCGCGGTTAGAAGGTTTTTGATCCGAGATCTTTTGGCCATTTCTTGCTCGTCGGTTAACCGGATTAATGGGACGTCTGGTAGGGTTGGATCTGGAGGTGGCGAAGGAGCTCTGAGAAAGTCAGTTACTCTACTCCGGCGCGGAACAGAATATCTGTAAATCGGTGTGTAGCCGAGCAATTCGTTGCAGTCTCGGTGACGGTACCTAAGCACGGCCCGAATTGCCTCGACGTTGGGGAATTGGTAGTTGGCTTGCAAGGCTTGGATAGCTGCAAAAGAAACAGGGAAACCGGTTAGTTAAACTAAAGAATTAAGTTCACCGAGCAAGTTTGAGTGGCTTACATGAAGAACCGAAGTCCTTGCTTATGAACCAGCCCGGCACCTCGGCTGTTTCGTAATTGCCGGACACCCAGAAAAAATCATCGTCGTGCATATCTTTATCCGGGGTGCCGGTTACGATTTTTTCCTTGCCCGGTCTTATTTTCAAGTAGTAAGCTAGGCCGTCACCGGTGTGACCCATTGTGTATTGCCTCAATATCTCGGCTAGGCCTAAGTTGGTGCCTAGCCGTTGGTTCAATTCGTGAACGCCGTTGATTATTCTATAAGTGTTGGTGGACACCTGTGTGGGTGCCAGCCGGTGCGGCGGAGGAACTCGGTTATGAGGGGGTTGAGCGGGAAACGAAGACCCCCTTCAACGATGGATAGCACGGTGAAGGGGCACTCCTCCCTACCCCAAGGTGTGGTCTCCTCTTCTGCGAGCTGCAGGTGGACATCGGCCGGGACGCCGTAGTCCTCCCTGAACGTAGCCAGCGCAGCCGGAGTATCCACTAGGAAGCGGAATTTCCCCATTTTTGGCCGGCTTAGTGTATCCCGGCTGAGGGGTTTGGCTCTGGGTATTGGATGTTGCCCGGTCCTGAGAGCCTCAGGAATGACAGTGGTCCCCTTGGACTCTGCAGGAAAAGGATGGCAAGTGTTAAGTGTTAGCGCGGTCGCGCGAAGGTGCTGGATTTAGCTCGATCATTAAGTGTGCCAAACCACCTCGGTTGTCTATTCTATCTAAGGAGCCCGGTCGCCCAAGCGGACCAGATGGTAGCCCGGTTGAACGGCCAAGTCCTTTTGTTATCTCGGTTTTCGCCTTGGTTGAAACAAACATGTTGTTTGCCCGGTTTGGTTGGTTTTTTGGATCAAAAGAAGGCCCAGAGCCCGGTTCACCCCAGTTCTCCAGCGTTCTTCAGGAAGACGAAGAACACCAAGAACAGTGGGGGGTTTGGGACAGATTCTATGGCCTTTGCCCTAAATGCTACGATTTTGTGCACTAATGTGTGTAAAATGAAAGAAAATAGCAACTAGGGGGATCGAAAACCTTACCTTTGGAGGATGAGGGCTGTTCTTCCAAGAATGAGAAATGGCAGTCGAGATAGAGGAGAGGGCTTGAGCTCTGGATCGTCAGATAGTAGAAAGGCAGTAGGAAGAAATTGCTTGAGGAGGGTGATGTATATGTAAGGGTGAAAGGCCGCTCAAATTCAAAAATCTGACAAGAACGGCGGGTTGGCTTCTCGATGACCAATGGGAGCTCGCCACGTGTCCCCATTTATGGCTACGTCAGTATTGAAGCGACGGGATGAAGAGACGAGGAGCCAGCCGAGCTACTTTCGACGAAAAGACTGTAAGCCGAGGAACATGACCGGGGAAGGATAGCAGATTAGCTCGATGAAGGCTTGGCGTCTTGACGACCGGACAAATGTTATCTCGGTCGAAGTGGGTAATCCCAGTCACGCTTCCGCGGACGGAATTAAGGGGCAATTGAGAGGGTAATTTATGATCTGGAGTTGGGCCGAGATATCGACCGAGCAAGTTGAGGGCCCAACGGTGCGTAGGTCCGAGACGATCGACTTTTTACCCAAAGTGGGCTGCCAGAATTTGGGCCGGGCAGAGTACGGGCTGAGTGTCACCCTGGACCGGACAGAAACTGCTCGGTAAGGCAGTGCTCGGTCGGACCAGGGTGCCCGGTCCGAGGATGGCCAAAGCCGGATTGACCGAGTGACCGGCGCCCAGGAAGGCATGGACAACCGAGAAAGTTGAGTGGCCGGTGCCCGGAAAGGCGTGGTCAGCCGAGGAGACTGTATGGTCGGCAGGAAGGCCGATCGAAGTAAGTATCCGGGCTAGGCTCGGCCGGGATGCCGCTTAGCCCGGTCCTCCGTGTGTTTATCCGGTTAGGCGCTTGAGGTATGAAGCATGGTATGACCGAGGTAGGGCAGCTCGGCTGCCGAGCTCCAGCTGTGCTGACAGGCAGTTGAGAGCAGGTGATGAATGGCATGGTTTATGCTGACAGATGGGATAGCAGAGCCACGTGTCAGGAGATGACAGGGAGTGGATATGGGGCTCAGAAGGTATATAAGCATGTCTGCGCCCCCCATACGCGGGACTCGAACACTCTGTAAGGAATTTCTTACACTCAAACACTCTCTCCCTTCTCTCTATTCCCTCTAAGGTGTGTGCTAACTTGACCGTCGGAGGGTTTTTCCGGCCACACACCGCCGGGTAGCTCACCGTTATTTGTCCGCAGGTGATCGGATATCGACGGAGCTCGGAAGAAAGGAATACGGGCACGCCTGAATATTTGCTCCCCGTACAGTAGTATAAATGGTGACTTGGTAAAGTCAGCATTGCTGCTGCCTCTAAACAGCAATGAAGTTTAAAAAATGTGTTTTGGCCACGAAATGTTGTCAAATAATTTTTCCGATATTCAAGAACCACGAAAACATGTTAAACCAACTCCAGTAGCTTCAGATTTTCAAGAGAGTAAATAAGTGATTTATTTTATGGTTTTGAAGTGAAAACAGATTATGCAGAGTGCAGTTTCTGTTCTTGCTTCCTTCATGTATTATAAGACATATCAGATTGTTTTGCATTCATTTTCCAAAACTTAAAGCAATGGAGTATTTCTAAGTATCCTACCTTAGTGAAGCTTTGAAGTCCTTTCAAGTGATGAGTCCTTCTTCTTCCTCTCTTTCTCTCCTTTCTCTCTTTTCTTTCTCTCCCTCTCTACTCTCTAGCTCCAGCGGAAAATTTTAAGTGGGGAGTTGGGGAAGCTTTTGTTACATTATAGACCAAAATGAGAGGGAGAGCTTGAAGAAAATGCTTGGTAAAAGAGTCATTGCATGCATGGCCATTGGGGCGTTGTCTACCCAACAAGCACACATATGACAACCCATTTCTTCACTCAAAGGTAAGAAAAGGCTGATCAAGCATGCTAAGAGGGCTGCATTTTTTGAGATAAATCTTCATATAAGACAAAATTAACCCTTCCCCATGAGAGTTGACTTGGCAAGCCTACCCCTCCCTATTTTCTTTTTATTTATATATATACACACTCATGAAAGAGACAACCAAGTGAGGACGAAATTCTAGATTGCCTTTAGAAGCCTCCGTAATCTAATTGTGAGGATTAGTGTTAATTAGGATTTAGTTTAATCAAGGCCTCTAACCAATGATTAATTTAAAGTGTGCCAATCTTTTATATCTTATGCATTAAATTAGAATAACTCTACAAGAAAAAGAAAATTTTTATTTAATAAATTTGTTACGAAATTCCCAAGCCTTACAGGCTCACCCACAAATTGGGGTGACCCACCAGTTGGTGGCACCATGTGTGTTCTTAAGGGCACCTTCTGTGCTTTTCCTTCATTCTGGCGTGCATACTCCATCGATTGAACTTTCAACACACTCCTTACTTCTCCTGAAAGGATTTGGTTCTCTTCTAGTGACTGGTTTGCTAGTGCATCATTTATCTGAGCCACCAAGACCCCTGTTGAAATTTTGGCATGGCTACTTGCCTGGCCTTCTGTACCCTACTGTTTGGCCACAAATCTGACCTTTATGGGCCATTGCCTGGCCTCCATGCTGAGCATCACCATCATCAGCAAAGGCCAAGTCCTGGTCCACTTCTTCTTCTTCATACTCAATCGGTCCCTTTTTAGCATGCTTGTCAACCTGTTTCTTCGCCTTCACCATTTCTTAACCAAATTACGCAAGATTATCCCACTGGGCGTGCCAAAAATTGTTAGTAAAATTATGCTAGGGCTGGATCGAGAGCAACCAAGCGATGATCCAAACTACACAACTTAAATAGAAACAATCAAGTAACTGTGGTTCTGCTTCAAATGCCTCAAAAGACTAAGGACTTCTCTAAATCAAACAGTGATAGCAAAGAAAACAAGAAAGAAAACAAACTTAACAAGGCAGATTGAACAAAAGGAAACAACTTCAAATTGTTGTATCAACAGATGTAACAATGTAGATTAAATAAACATAAGCAATTTCATACTGAAATCACCTATGCTCATTCAACACGTACAGATTATAATGATAGATACTACTCCTAAATTACAAACTCAACTACTTCCAAGTCTAAAAGCTAAGTTGTTAAGTTGTTGTTGATGTCCTCTTTATTTTTGCTAATCTCTGGCCTTTATACTTCTTCTTCCACATGCCCCCATGATCTCCCCAATCTGCAACTGTTGTTGTGTAACTGTTGTAACTACTCCCTTGTTTCTAGGCTTTCCAATTAAATTAATCCTCCACTTTTTTCTATCGATCTACCTCTTATTCAAGTTATTTCATGCCCACAAACTCTTTTAACCTTCTCTCAACAGAGAAAAGCTCCTACTTTGTCTCATGCTTCCTCCTAAAAGGCAGTCCACTAACTCTATGATCAGTGCCAGTAACTGCTCCATCACTTATAGGCAACCCATATGCAAAAACCCACTTTTAACTGTTAGTCATGATCCTTTGATGCTGGATATCCACTCTAGACTTGGCCACGTGTCCTCTACTAACTGGACCACCTGTCGACAGAACCTGGGAAAAATAGGTGCAAACAATTGGGCGTGCCAAAAATTGTTAGTAAAATTTTTTTGTTAAGTCTTGATCGACAGAGACTTGAAATCAATTTTAACTAAACAACCAAACAGAAAATCAAACAACTGTGTAAATGTTCTAAAATGCCTTGAAAGTACAAGAACTTCCTTGGAACAATTAACAATCAAAAGAGTTAAGCATCCAAATAAACAAAGACAACTCTAAATATATTATCTAAGTTTACAAGAACTACAAGTCACAAATTATAGAGAAAACTACTATTAAAAATTAAGATAATCTGCTCCTAAAAATAAAGAAAAGACTCTGATGAGTTTGATGATTTCTTGATCCATTGCTTATTCCTCCTTCAGCCTATTTATAGGCTTGACATTGACATAAACTGCTGCTAAACCATGTTGCCACCAACTACTCCACCGTGATAACATGTTGTTTGCCGTTGCCACAAACTGCTCCACCATGATAACACGTTGATGCCACATAACCATGTTGTCCCACTTCCTTGGCAAATTTGTACCATGATCTTGCACCAAATGAAGAATAATAATAATACATGACATGGATAGGCCCACAAGGCACACGGCCCACGGTAAACCACCCCGAACCCAGTGCTTGGGGCCAATGGCACAACCCGGTTGCTTGGGTGACAAGGCCCAGAACAGCTGGAGGCCACCTAGACATGAAGGGCCAACGGCATTTAGGCACACGGCAGGTGGGACACGGGCCACATCAGCAGACAAAGATCTGCAGAGTTATTATCACAACACATCACCATTAATGCAACCCATCACAGCATTTATTACAACAGCACTCCCCGCCGGAACAGAGCCTCCATCACCCTAAACAAGATGAGCTATGGCACAGGCTTTCGGCGGAAAAAGCACGTCACAAGAGACAGGAAAAATGATGACAAAAGGATATAAGCAAGGATAAGAGGAGAAAAAGAAGGTTAAGTTTCTCTCTCTCTCTTGATCTCTCGATATACAGTCTTTTCATACTCTGCTCTTCTAATTCTTGCACCGGAGGGTTCACTGGGGGACTACCCCGTTCCCCCCCTGAACTTGCTTGCAGGTCATCTGACGGAGCCAGCCTTCCTGAGCCGGAGTCTGGAGAACCTGGGCCGGTCCGACCCATCCACCCGGGAATCGATACATCATCAGTTGGCGCCGTCTGTGGGAAGATACTGGTTTATTCGCGCGGTAGTTGTGTTCACTACCGCCGGAGCCCTCCCTTCTCACTATCACCTCTCCTTTTTGCCCATCTAGGTGCATGGTCACTACTAGGTCCATGGCTTCTCACCACAATGCCTCCGGCCACCAAACAGACCCCTCCCACCCAATCAATCCACCACAATACATCATCGAGCTCACCAACAGCATTAACCGCATGGCCGAGGAAAACCAGGCCCTGATCAATGCGTTACTCCAAAGAAACCCCCCCGTTCCACCTCCAAACGTTCCCCCCAACCAAGGAACAGCCCCAGACCATCTCGCTCCACAGCCCCCTCCACCCAACCCAGAAGGTTCGCAGCACCTTCCTCCCCAACATGAAAACATACCACCTCCACGCCCGCCGGTTGCAGTACTGACCCCTGAGGGGGAAGCTAGCAGCGTCCAGCCTCCATTGGCCGACCATGGCGACACCACCCCCCTCTGGGACGCTGAAATCCGAGCTATGAAACTCCAACTACAAGGGGTCATGCAGAACATCCAGCACAAGCCCTCGGCCACCGCCAACTCACCTTTTGTTGCCTCCATCCGCGACAAACCATTGCCTGCCAAATTCAAGATGCCTACCATTGACTCCTTCGATGGCACGACGGACCCAGTCGACCATCTGGAAACCTACCGCACCCTCATGGTCCTCCATGCCTTTCCTGATGAGATCATGTGCCGAGCTTTTCCAGTGACACTAAAGGGATCAGCTCGGCTGTGGTTTAGCCAGCTACCGGCGGAGTCCGTCTCCGCCTTTCAACACCTCAGTGACTCCTTCCTGAGCCATTTTATTGGAGCCCAGCGTCAGAGGCGCCCGGCCACCCAGCTCCTTAACATTCGTCAGACTGAGGGGGAGTCGCTCCGCAGCTTTGTCACCCGTTTCAATACCGAAGCCCTTCAAGTAGCAGAAAATGACGACAAGGTCATCCTCACCGCCTTTATGGCCGGCCTGCGGTCGTCTGACTTCCTCTTCTCCCTCTCCAAAAACCCCCCAACCACCATGGCAACCCTACTATCCAAAGCTCAGAAATACATGAATGCTGAAGATTCCCTGGCCGCTCGACAAGAGCCGACCCCTAAAAATCCAACTCCCAGAGAGAAGAGGAAAGACTCCGAGCCCAGAACCGCCCAGTATAATGACCACCCCCCCCGAACTGACCGATCGATTCCGACCCGACCGCCCGGTCGGTTCGAGCGGTACACCCCTCTCAACTCCCCTATGGATCACGTCCTAAACCAGATCCAGCGGGACTACCCCCTCAAATGGCCCCTACCGTCCCGAAACCCTTCCACCCGGAAAGATCAGTCCAAATACTGCCGTTTCCACCAAGACCATGGCCATACCACCGACGAGTGCATTAACCTCAAAGACCAGATCGAGACCTTCATCCGCCAGGGCCGTCTCAGCCGATTCACAGACCCCCGTCCCCCACAGCGACAAAGAACTGACCATCCCAGGAACAATCGCCGACGCACACCGCCCCGCAATCCAGACCCACCAAACGAAGGCCGCAATCGCCCCCCACCACAGCCTCGACCTCCGGGCAATCCCCCCCCCACCAGTCGGCGAAATTAGAGTCATTTCAGGAGGCCTTGCTTGCGGGGGGCCATCCCGCTCCGCCCAGAAGGCAGAACTCAGAAAAATCAGACAAGGCTCAGACAAAGCAGTAATGACGGTGGACCGACCTCCCAAACAGTCAAAACAATGGATCGAACCCATCACCTTCACTGATACCGACTGTGCCGGAGTCCGTTACCCACACGATGACCCCCTTGTCATTTCCGCCATCCTCTCCAACTACAAAGTCAGACGAGTCCTCATAGACAACGGCAGCTCTTCGGACATCATCTTCCTCAATTGCTTCCGCCAACTCAAGGTTGGGGAAGAGAGCCTGTCCCCTCTCCAAACCCCTCTGGTCGGCTTCACCGGAGACCGAGTGACCTCCATCGGCTCCATCGATCTGCCTATCACCATCGGTGAGCACCCGCGGCAGACCACTAAGCTGCTCACCTTCCTCGTGGTCGACTGCCCCTCCGCTTACAACATCATCCTTGGCCGCACAGCCCTAAATACCTTCCAAGCCATCACTTCCACATACCATCTGGCCATGAAATTTTCCACCGACCTCGGCGTCGGAACCGTCAAAGGCGAACAAACCACAGCCAGGGAGTGTTATGTCGCCTCACTCAAAGAAGTCAAGCTAAAAGAGGCCATGATCATCGAAGGGCTTGACGTCCGAGACGAGGACGAGCTGGTCAGAGGTGAACCTGTAGAGGAACTTGTTGAAGTCAACATTGATCCCACCAATCCAATCAGAACCGCCAAGATCGGCAGCCAATTACCCGCTCAAGCCAAGGCCGACCTTACTGCCCTCTTAACCGAGCACAGAGATGTATTCGCCTGGACTCATTCTGACATGCCAGGCATCGACCCCTCCTTCATAACCCATCGCCTTAGCATCGAACCCCATTTTCGACCCCACCGCCAGAAGCAGCGCATCTTCCATCCGGAGCGCAACACCCTTATAGCCGCCGAAGTTAACAAGCTCCTCGAGGCCCAATTCATCAGAAATGTGGACTATCCTAGGTGGTTGTCCAATGTGGTCCTCGTCCGAAAACACAATGGCAAATGGCGGCTTTGTGTCGACTACTCGGACTTGAACCGAGCATGTCCTAAAGACAGTTACCCCCTCCCTCGCATAGATCTGTTGGTCGACGCCACCGCCGGTCATCAAATGCTCAGCTTCATGGATGCCTTCTCTGGGTACAACCAAATCCTAATGCACACATCCGACCAGGAGGACACATCATTTATTACCGACCGCGGTACTTACCATTACCGGGTAATGCCGTTCGGATTGAAGAATGCTGGGGCCACTTATCAGCGGCTGGTTAACACCATCTTCCATCACCAAATAGGCCGGAATATGGAAGTCTACGTCGACGACATGCTAGTCAAAAGCAAATACTCCTCCGACCACCTCACTGATTTACGAGAAACCTTCACCACCCTGCGTAAGTACCAGATGAAGCTCAACCCAGAGAAGTGCGCGTTCGGCGTAGGATCTGGCAAATTTTTGGGCTTTATGGTCAGCCAACGCGGCATCGAAGCTAACCCCGAGAAGATCAAAGCCTTGGTCGAGATGCAGTCACCTCGGACGGTCAAAGAAGTTCAGAGGCTCACCGGCCGAGTGGCAGCCCTTAACCGCTTCATATCCCGCGCGACAGATAAGTGCTTGCCCTTCTTCAAAGTCCTTCGGCAGACCTTTGAATGGACAACTGAGTCCGAAGAGGCCTTCCAACAGTTAAAGCAATGCATGGCTAACCCCCCCTTCTCTCTCAAGCAATCACGGGTGAGCCTCTCTTTCTCTACCTAGCAGTATCAGAAACCGCAGTCAGTGCGGCTCTCCTCCGAGAAGATGGCTCAGTCCAACGACCGGTCTATTACATTAGCCGAGCTCTCAGGGGCGCGGAACAGAACTACCCCTTGCTGGAAAAACTATCCCTGGCCTTGGTCATTGCCTCTAGACGACTCCGCCCATACTTCCAAGCCCACTCCATAGTGGTCCTCACCGACCAGCCCCTGAAGAAGGTCATGCAGCAACCGGAACTCTCAGGTAGATTGATGCAGTGGTCAGTAGAACTCAGCCAGTTTGACATCTCTTACCGCCCTCGGACAGCAATCAAAGGGCAAGCTATAGCTGATTTCATCATGGAATTCACTAAACCGACCCCGACCACCACACCCCCGCCCTTACCAACTCTAACAGAGCCAGAAGATCCTCATTCCTGGACCCTCAATGTTGATGGGTCGTCCCGAAGAGAAGGAAGCGGTGCCGGCATCATCCTCACCTCTCCTGAAGGCGGTCACTTCAAATGTGCCCTCCGTTTCCTGTTTGAAGCAAGCAACAATGAAGCCGAATACGAGGCATTAATAGCAGGACTCCGCCTCGCCAAGGACATAGGGGTCAGCCACCTCCGAGTCTACAGCGACTCCCAACTCGTCGTCGGTCAAATGACGGGGGACTTTGACGCCAAGGACGATACGATGCGAGCCTACAGAGACCTGGCACTCCCTCTTGCTCGCCTCTTCAATACCTTCCACATCAGACATATTCCTCGGGCAGACAACTCCAAAGCAGACGAAATGGCTCAGTTGGCTTCAGCTGACCATCCTACTCTCAGCCATGACGTCCGCATAGAATACCTACACCACCCGGCCGTTTCACCGAGTCTACAAGCTATACAACACATTCAAAATGAACCTATCCCATGGGCATCCGACATCCTCCTATTCCTGACCACAGGAGCACTCCCAGAGGACCAGCAGCAGGCTTCCAAAGTCCGATCCCGAGCGTCCAATTACGTCATCATCGACGACATATTGTACAAACGCGGTTTCTCCCGGCCATACCTACGCTGCCTCAATCCAGCGCAAGCAACTTACGTAATGCAGGAAATCCATGAGGGGATTTGTGGCAATCACTCAGGAGGCAGGTCCCTTGCCCAGAAGGTACTCCGTACTGGGTATTTTTGGCCAACGCTCAGTCAGGATACGACTGATTTCGTGCTCAAATGCGACAAATGCCAACGCTTCGCCAACATCCCTCATGCTCCTCCTACAGAGTTAATCACACTCTGCAGTCCTTACCCGTTTGCCAAATGGGGGATTGACCTGGTCGGTCCCCTTCCCACCGGTCGAGGTCAGACCAAATTCGCAATCGTTGCCATCGATTACTTCACCAAGTGGGTCGAAGCTGAACCCCTTGCCACAATCACCGAGCGGAACACAACCAGGTTTATCTGGCAATCGATCATTTGCCGATTTGGCATCCCTCAAGCCATCATCTCTGACAATGGCAAACAATTCGATAACGCGAAGTACAGAAAATTTTGTGCAGATCTCCAGATCCAACCGTGCTTCTCCTCCCCCGGTCACCCCCAGGCAAACGGCCAAGTTGAAGTCACCAACCGTTCCCTTCTCAAAATCATCAAAACCAAGCTCGAAGCTGCTAAAGGCCTTTGGGCCGAGGAACTGCCCAATGTACTCTGGGCTTACCGAACCACTGCTCGCACCCCCACCGGCGAAACCCCTTTTCGTTTAACATATGGCGCTGAGGCGGTTATCCCGGTAGAGGTCGGCCTCCCCACTCCTAGGGTTTTACACCCGGATCTGGCCTCAGCCGAAGAGCTCCATCGAACACACCTCGATCTAATCGAAGAGCTCAGAGAAACCGCTGCTGTCAGATTGGCTTCTTACCAGCAGAAAATGAGAACACACTACAACCGCCGAGTCCGACCTCGAGAATTCTCCGTCGGGGATCTTGTCTTACGAGAAGTGACTCTCGCCACAAAGAATCCAGCCGAGGGCAAACTGGCAGCCAAATGGGAGGGCCCCTACATCGTCAAAGCCCGACCACGACCAGGCACTTACCGACTCCAAGACATGGACCAGTCCGAGCACTTCAAAGCCTCGGCCAGTCCGACCACTTCAAAGCCTCAGCCAGACCGAGCACTCAAAGCCTCGGCCAGACCAAGCACTTCAAAGCCCCAGCTAGACTGAACACTCGACCAAGCACTCCAAAACCAAACAAGGCTACATTTTTTCACACTTGGTCACATTTTTAAACTTCCCCACAACACTTACTTACTCTTACCTTCATGTTTACACTCTCACTCGTCCGTTTTGAAACCTCCTCATAACACTTACCTTTTTCACATTCACTTTCAAATTTACACTTAACTGTCTAACTACTACTTGTAACTTACCCTTTACCCTCATTTGTGGACTTTTACTGCACAAAATTTCTTACTCATTTTTACTGCACAAGGTTTTTATTCACTTTTGCTGCACAAACAGTCAGCTGCCAACAGACACAAAATAACATTCGTACACAAATTCATCTTAACCAAACTCTTCACGTATTTATTCATTCACTCATAGAATTACAATGTAAAAAAAAAAAAAAAAAAAAAAAAAACAATGCACAAAAATTACAATGTATACACTTAACCAAACCCCACAGAACACGCCCAGCTCTTCTTCTCCTTGGCTACTCTTCCTCGCTGGATGCTAGATCCTCTTCTTCAACGCCTTCGTCCAGGGGGGTCTGGGCCACATCATCTTCGCCGATTGTCACACTACTCAGGTCCAAGTCTGGAAACAGCTCCTCAGCTCTACGCTTGAACATTTTCCAACCACTGTCCCAGTACTCGGCCATTTCATGCTTATAGCAGTCGGACTGCTGGAAGCTTTCAATCACCTCTGATTCTGTCCTACCTCCAGCAGTCTTCCTTGACGGGCCCAACCCCCCAGGCTCTTGACCAGCCAGACTCCTGGCGACAGCAGCATCCACCTCCATTTGAAATTCGGAGGACCCTTTATACTGCTCCACTGCTGCGACGCATAGATCAGGGTAGGCCGCCTTTTCAGACGCCGCCTTCGCCCTCTCCTCGTCCAGCTCCCTTTGCAGAGCCACCCTTCCAGCAGCTGCCGTCATCCTCTCCTCTTCCATCCCCTTCCTCAGACCCTCTAGCTCCGCCGCCATCTTCACCTTCTCCATCTCCCATTCCCTCAGAAGCCTCCCCTTGTCCTCCTCTGCTCTGGTGCGCTCCTCCCCCAGCTCCTTCAGCAGGTCTCCAATTCTGGAGTCCGCTTCATCCTTCTGCCTGACCAGCTCTTCATTGCTGGTCATAGCCTCCTCATGCCTCTCGACCGCCACCGCGCAGGCCTTCTCGGACTCTTCCAATTTTTTGTGCTCACCAGCCAGTTGGAACTCCAGCGACACAACCTTACGGCGTGTGTCCTCCAGTTCCAACTTGACTGCTGGCAGGTCGGCATAGGCAGTCTCCCAGTCGGCACTATCCTCCCTCAACTTGGCCAGCTGGACCCTGACCTCCTCAGCCTTCAACTTGGCGGCCCCAGCTTTCCTGAGAAGAGCCCCCGCTAAGGTAGTCACCTCCATTTGGGCGGAGCATAACCCCCTCAGCAGGTCGGCCTCACTATACCCAGATGCCGCGCGCAGAGCTCCTTCGTCCACAATCCTCACCAGGCGGTCGGCTCCCGCCCTGGCTGGGCCTTCTTCTCCCTCCATCCTCCCAGCTACCGCGCGCGCATGATAAATAGCCGTGGCCACACGAACCCCCCCTTCCTGGGGGTCGGGCCTCCCCTGAACCTGTTCCCTCCCGCTCGGCGCCGCCTCCCCCACCCCAGCCTCCGCTTGTACTGGTGGACCCACCTCCACAACCTCCACCGTTGGGATGATCTCCACTTCCTCTGGGGCGTCCTTTGCCGCAGACTCCTCTGCATCCGTTGGGGCCACCTTCGCCCTCTTGGCCCCAGACTCCTCTGCAGCCTCCTCTGGAGCCCCCCTCTTCTTCTTCTCCTTCTTTTTCTTCATGACCGTCACAACCCCTCTGGCCTTTTCCTTTATAGGGTCTACAGGCGGCGGAAGCGGCTCAAAGCTACCCAAGTCTTTTTCCCCCAAAGGCCTAGGGCGCGGTCGGATCCTCTCCCGCGAGAGCGGTTCAGCCGGTCGGCCCCTCTGCGCCTCTATCAACTTCGCGGCCTTGGCCATAATGGCTCGATCCTCCATCTCCTGTGCTCTTCTCCTCTCTTCCAACTCCCCCCGGTCGAGGTCTCCACCTTTCGGCTGCGGTCCCAACCCCGCCTCAAACAGTGCTGACGGCTGGACAAGATCGTCCCATCTGGCTTTCTCTCTCTCTCTCCACTCCCTCACTTTCTTCACCCTCTCTTCCGCCACCACCCCCAGCCTAGACTCCATCGACCGATTTGGCACCTTCCACATGGTGCGCACCCCCATCCCCCCATTAACTGACACGAAAAACCACCGTGGCCGCCACCCCTTGATCGACGTAGGCAGCCCCGCCACCAACCCCCTGCCCATCACCGCTTGTAGGGTGACCCACGTTTCTTGCTGCCCCGACGCTTTGTAACATGAGAAGAACTCGTCGATCGTCATGGCCTCCCCTCCATTCGCCTTAGGCCACGCACTCGCACAAGCCATCAGAATCTTCCACGCATTGGGCATCAACTGCCCCGGCGCTACCTCCAGGCGATTTAGCACATCAACCACCACTTGAGGCAATGGCAGCCTCGGCCCCCCTTTCAGCGCCTCCTCATACAGGGAAAACTCCCCTGGCTTCACCATAGACGGCCTTTCCTCTGACGTCGGCAACCGTAAATCTACCTCCGCCGGAATCTGGTATCGCTCCCTAATCGCCTCCAAATCCGCCACCGTGAGCGTGGATCTGTCCGCCTTAGTGTGCCACTGCCCCGACTCCACCTGGTTTAATGGCTTTGGGGCCAATATCAAGTCCGATGCCTCTGCCCTGTACTGCGCTGCTAACTCCTCCCCATCATCGTCCCCCAACGGGTCTACCCTCACGTTAACTACTCCTTCTTGTGCCATTTCTAGGGCTTGCTCACAAAACACTTCTGACGCAACCACAAGAAAGTTGAGAGAATGCTACACAGATATGTCGCACACCGTGCAAGAGTTGGATATTTTGAGTTCTTGTCCCACGGTAGGTAAAACGCATTATACCTAAAACCTACGGTTTTGCCCGTATTCCACGGATCCACATTAATTTTCACCCGTTTCAAAACCTTTCAAATCAACCGCCAAAACCGCCTTTTCAAAACCCCCCGTGACCTATCGCTTCATCTCCTGCCCCAACGCTTCATCTTCCCCCACGACACTGCCACGTGTATGGCCACGATGCACTGTCCCCTACCCTTACCCTGTCTTTTCCATTTTCACATCAGCACATTTTAGAACCCCACGCCCCCCCGGTCGGCACACCTCACGGTCGACCCCTGCCGCTCGGCCACCCTCGTGGTCGGCCCACCTCACGGCCGACCCCTCCCGCTCGGCTACCCTCATGATCGGCACGTCTCACGGCCGACCTCTCCCGCTCGGTCACCCCCGTGGTCGCCCCGCCTCACGATCGACCCCTCCCGCTCGGCCACCCTCGTGATCGGCCCGCCTCACGGTCGACACCTCCCGCTCGGCTCTCCTCGCAGTCGGCACACCTTCCAGTCGGCCTCTCCACCCGTTTCACACTTCTCTCCCTTCTCACTATTCCCTTCATTGGTCTAAAGCTGCACTCGGAAATGGGGGACTACTGACATGGATAGGCCCACAAGGCACACGGCCCACGGTAAACCACCCCGAACCCAGTGCTTGGGGCCAATGGCACAACCCGGTTGCTTGGGTGACAAGGCCCAGAACAGCTGGAGGCCACCTAGACATGAAGGGCCAACGGCATTTAGGCACACGGCAGGTGGGACACGGGCCACATCAGCAGACAAAGATCTGCAGAGTTATTATCACAACACATCACCATTAATGCAACCCATCACAGCATTTATTACAACAGCACTCCCCGCCGGAACAGAGCCTCCATCACCCTAAACAAGATGAGCTATGGCACAGGCTTTCGGCGGAAAAAGCACGTCACAAGAGACAGGAAAAATGATGACAAAAGGATATAAGCAAGGATAAGAGGAGAAAAAGAAGGTTAAGTTTCTCTCTCTCTCTTGATCTCTCGATATACAGTCTTTTCATACTCTGCTCTTCTAATTCTTGCACCGGAGGGTTCACTGGGGGACTACCCCGTTCCCCCCCTGAACTTGCTTGCAGGTCATCTGACGGAGCCAGCCTTCCTGAGCCGGAGTCTGGAGAACCTGGGCCGGTCCGACCCATCCACCCGGGAATCGATACATCATCAATACAGAATAATAATGATGATAATAATATGGTCATAATAGGTCTTTAAAAATGATTTAAGGTATGAATCGACAGACCAAAATTAATAAGCCACAATTAATAAGTTTAGATTTGGTCATGATCGACAGGTCACAATCAATAAAATTATATTTGGCCACAATCGATAAGCCACAATCAATAAAATTAGATTTGGCCACAATCAATAGGCCATAATTGACAGGAAACTAATTATGGTACAGACAACTACATAGACAACATAACATAATATTATGAAATTACTGTGTAATTACCCTCCCCATTTGAACATTTTCTTCCAAAGACTTCAATCAACAACATATGGGTCTGGTTCTCAAGAAAAAGGGGGGGGTCCACACGAATGTGAGAAATTAAAACATTTTCTTGCAAGAAAATAGAGAGTGTGGACAGGGGAAATCTTAGTTATATAGTGATCCTTGGTGACTCAACTTAATAATTATTGATTTAAATAGCAGAACCTATTATTTTTATGTTGATATTTTTAGAAACAACAAAACAAGCGTCACAATTTGAATGTTGTGGAGCGTTGCTCTAAGACAACCAAATAAATACTCCCACCAATTCTTGATGAGTACCAGAAATATAGAATTTGGATCGTTGATGTCAAGAAAATTACGAGACAGAGGATGGTATTACTCAAGATTTGTTTACTAAAAAACCTGAACTATGTCCCAACCACATGAACCCAAATATTACAACTTTTGGAGCTCCGTCAAAACCCTAGTACTATATCTTGTAATTAATTAGTAAGAAAGCTAATAAATTGAAATTATCAAAACTCTATTTGTAGAAAACCCATTTTTAGTAGTACCAAAAACAAAACAAAAACAAAGTTTCCAATTAACAAGAAAGCTCATTGATAGAAAATCTCTACAAAATGAATTCATTCCTTTCATTACTCATACAATGTATCTAATACTAGCTCATTCAAAAGATATCAACATCTTACCCTCAGTATCAAATTGTTGCAAGACTACTACATTCAAATGGCCCTCACTATAATAACCAATTTGAAGAATCTATAAACTAAAAAATATTCCGACCAAAAAAAAAAAAAGCCAAAGCAAAACAACTATAATGACACAACTTTGTATGAACATCCCTTTGCCAACCCACTTTCACAAAATAAATCTTTTTTGGGGTTGGCATATGTAGAAATTCCCCATTGAATTGGAACCAAAAATCATAATTATATCTTCCCTCCCCCCCCCCCTCTCTCTCTCTCTCTTGAAATCTCTTTATAAAGGTATCCTTAGAAAAAATAACAGCAAGGCCATTCACTTCACTTCACTTCACTTCTCATTAGAATAATCTTAGGTCATCCATGTCTCCCAGACCAGTAAGTAACCAGCCACCATCCCCCTCCCACCATTACTCCATGGAACTTGTAATGTATGTTGGTTGATCTGATTTTTCTTGATTTCAACTACCTAGCTTCCATATGTAAGTATAACTTTACCTTTTCTACAGCTTCTCAAAATTGAGAACACAAGTTCCAATATGCCTTCCAAGACTGCTTCCAATATCGCTTGTTTGCACTGCCGTCAAATGGAGAGCTGTAATAATCAGAAGGTCCTCTAGAAGCTCTGTTGGAACAATCTTCTGAGTAAATAAAATAAATTGAAATTAATTCAAACAAAATAAAATAAAACTTACAGAATTTATTTTGTCGAACCAAACGAAAAATCAAAAGACCAAGTCGAGTGTGTAACACTCTGTCCTTAAGACAGATTCGCCCCGCTACGGTGCTTACAGTTGAGTGGCGTCTATCTCCCAGGATACAATGTTCTTCACAAACTTGTAGTAGCACTCCACACAAATTTGTACGTCGAACTAGAACCTTGTGTTCTATAACTCTTTGAATTTTTCCCTAAAATAATATGAAGAATAGAGGATGCAAGAGAGAAAAAAAATGAAGACAAGGAAAATGAATTTTTGGAATCATTCAAAATTGGAATGGGGCTGCCTTTATATAGGCTTTGTTCGCACCTATTCAATTTGAATAGAAAGGGCATGAATAAGGGACATAACCCTTCATTTAAAATAAAGAGACACCATGAAAGGTTTGCACCCTTTCATTCAAATGGAGGTTTGACCCTTCCTTTAAAACAAAAAGACACCTTGAAAGGTTACACCCTTTCATTCAAAATGGAGTCTATTTCAATTCACAACTACCTCTTTATAAATTTTCCAAAAATCCCCCACATGAATAAAATTGACAGAGAGAAAATGCAACAACATGATGTAAACACAGAGAGTACAGAAATTAGAAATATTATGCAAAGGATAGGTAGCTTTTGGCTTTGAACCTTCCCTTGTGAGACACTATCGGATTTACTAGCAAACTAGTGAACATGATGTCTTGAACTGTTCAGTCGTTTGTGTAAACCAAGACAATAGACTCACACAGTATATCCCCAAACATAGTTTAGTTCTCACTATTGTGTTCATTTTGGCCCTGAACAACCTGGTCTCCCATGAGTGCTCTAGAGAATTGTAGCCCTTCACAAATCTCATAGAACCGGCCCAGTTCACACTCACATAGGTGATTCTTATGAAGAGTATCCTGCTATACTCCACTAGGTTTACCTAAATATAAGAATCATTAAAAGTTTTACTTAATCTAAAACCCTGTAGACATCACTATTTCATCATAGAAATGGGTAGGAGTTAGACTCTCCAGTGATCCTTCTGAGTTATACACAACTCGGTTGTCCCTTTGAACCTAGATCTTGGGATCTCCAGTCAACTAGGTTGAGTTGCCGTTGTGGTAACTCTTATTTAATAGGCTTTAGTCCCATTCCCCTCAATGAATTCTCAACTAACTCTCTTGCTAACCCTTTGGTTAGTGGATCCGCTATGTTGTCTTTAGACTTCACATGATCAATGGAAATATTTCCATTAGAGAGTAGTTGTCTTACGGTATTATGTCGACGACGAATATGTCGAGACTTACCGTTACATATATGACTCTGTGCTCTACCTATAGCTGATTGACTATCGCAATGTATGCATATAACAGGCACCAGTTTTGGCCATATTGGAATATCTTCAAGGAAGTGGCGAAGCCATTCTGCTTCTTCCCCTACTTTTCTAAAGCTATGAATTTTGATTCCATAGTAGATCTAGCAATACAAGTCTATTTGGAAGATTTCCAAGATACAGCCACCCCACCAAGAGTAAAGACATACCCACTGGTGGACTTCGAGTCTCTAGTATCCGATATCCAATTTGCATCACAGTATCCTTCAAGTACTGTTGGATATCTAGTATAATTAAGCCCAATGTTACGAGTAAATCGGAAATATCTAAGATCCCTTATAATTGCTTTCCAGTGTTCTACTCCCGGATTACTCGTATATCTACTTAATTTACTTACTGCATAAGTTGTATCTGGGTGAGTGCAGTTCATCAAGTACATTAAGCTTCCAATAATTTGGGCATACTCTAATTGAGAAATACGTTCCTATACATTCTTAGAAAGATACAAATTAACATCTACAGGTGTTCTAGCAAGATGATCATCATCTTTGCTGAATTTGTCAAGTATTTTCTCAATGTAATGAGATTGTGACGAAGCATAACATTCTGATGTTTTGGTAATTTTCATACCAAGAATTACATCAGTAATGCCCATGTCCTTCATGTCAACATTTTCTTGGTAGTTTCAATCATGTCATTATTACTACCTATGATGAGCATATCATCTACATAAAGACATACAATGACATAACCTTTGTCTGTGTTTTTAATGTAAACACATTTGTCACACTCATTAATTTTAAATCCATTTGACATCATTGCCTTGTCAAATTTCTCATGCCATTGCTTTGGCGCTTGTTTTAAACAATATAATGATTTAACCAATTTACACACTTTCTTTCTTTCCTTGGAAAAGAAAACCCTTCTGGTTATTCCATATAAATTTCTTCCTCTAACTCACCATTTAAGAAAGCGGTTTTCACATCCATTTGATGAATTTCTAGATTGTATAGAGATGCAATGGCAATTAGCATTCTAATGGATGTTATTCTAGTAACCGGTGAGTATGTGTCAAAGTAATCAAGACCTTCTTTTTGTCTAAAAGCTTTGATCACAAGTCTTGCCTTGTATTTGTCAATTGATCCATCCACTTTCATTTTTCTTTTGAAAATCCACTTGTACCCAAGAGGTTTACAGCCTTGTGGCAAGTCCACTAATTCCCAAGTGTGATTTTTCAAGATGGATTCAACTTCACTGTTGACAGCTTCTTTCCATAAAGGAGCCTCAGGACTAGACATAGCCTCCTTAAAATTTAAAGGCTCATTTTCTAACAAATATGTTAGAAAATCTGAACCAAAAGATTTTGAGGTTCTAGCACGTTTACTACGCCTAGGTTCCTCTTCCTCATTTTGATCTAACTCTTGTTCTTGATCATGTTCTTGATCCTGACTAGTAATAGCATCATGAGATTTTTTATGATTACTAATCTCTTGTCCAGTCTTATTTGGAAATACATGTTCAAAAAATGATGCATTCCTTGACTCAATAATAGTATTTACATGCATTTCGGTATGTTCTGATTTATGAATCAAAAACCGATATGCACTACTATTCTTAGCATAACTAATGAAAATGTAATCAATGGTCTTAGGACCTATCTTAGTCTTTTTAGGACTAAGAATAGCCACTTTAGCCAAACACCGCCACACTTTTAAGTATTTGTAGGATGGTACTCTTCCATGCCACAATTCATAAGGTGTTTGATTCACTTTCTTTCGGGGTACTTTATTAAGTATATAATTAGCAGAAAGTATTGCTTCCCCCTACAAGTTCTGAGGTAATCCAGAACTTATTAACATGGCATTCATGATTTCTTTTAAAGTCCTATTTTTCCTTTCAGCAATTCCATTTTGCTGAGGTGAGTAAGGAGCGGTGGTTTGATGAATTATTCCATGTTCTTTACAAAATTCACCAAAAGGTGATTCATATTCACCACCTCTATCACTTCTAAGTTTCTTGATTTTCTTACCAAGTTGATTTTCAACTTCATTCTTATATTGAATGAAAGTTTTCAAAGGTTCATCCTTGGTTCGAATTAAATAAACATAACTATATCTAGTACAGTCATCTATAAAAGTGATAAAATACTTTTTCCCATCTCTTGTTTGAATTGACTTAAAATCACAAATGTCACTATGAATTAATTCAAGTGGTTCTGTGCTTCTATCAATTGAATGAAAAAGAGTTTTGGATAATTTTGCCTCAACGCAAATTTCACATTTATGTTTTGAATCAATGTCAAATTTAGGGAAACATTCCATATTAATTAATCTACACAAAGATCCATAATTAACATGTCCTAGTCTACCATGCCATAGATTTGAAGACTCAAGCAAGTAAGAAGAAGATGTATTATTATTAATAACTGAGGGTACAACGGTCATTACATTTAACTTGAAAAGGCCATCAGACATGTAACATTTTCCTACATACATCCCATTCTTAGTAAGTACAAATTTATCACTCTCAAATACTAGCCTAAATCCATTCTTACTCAACAAAGATCTGGAAACAAGATTCTTGCGAATGTCCGGTACATGCAGCACATTGTTGAGAGTAAGTTCCTTTCCTGATGTCATTTTGAGAACAATCTTTCCTTGTCCTTCAACTTTGGAAGTTGAGGAGTTGCCCATAAAAAGTTATTCACCATTGTCCACTGTAGAATAAGATGTGAACATCTTTTTGTCGGCACAAATATGGCGAGTAGCACTAGTCTCCACCCACCATTCTTTAGGATTTCCGACAAGATTTGCCTCGGAAACAGCTGCAGAAAGATTGATGTCATCGATACCATTGGAAATATTGTCCACTTCGGTCATATGAGCTTGAGCAGGCTTCTTGCTTGCTCTCCTTTTGCTTTTGCCTTGGCTACGACAATCTTTGGCCCGATGTCCCTCTTTGTCACAGATGTAACATTTGCCATTAAACTTGTACTTTTTATTTTCGCCCCCTTTAGAGCCTTGTGGTGAACTTTCTCCAAAAGACTTTCGTTTCTTGATTTTTGAAGCATGTTCCACCACATTTACCTTAGACTCCATAGGAAGCTTACCGGCCCGCTTATCAGAATTGTGGTTGTCCTCCTCAATCCTCAAACGCACAATTAATTCTTCCATAGAAATTTCTTTGCGCTTGTGTTTGTGGTAGTTCTTGAATTCTTTCCAGCCTTTTGGTAATTTTTCAATTAAGGATGCAACTTGGAAGGATTCACTAAGAGACAAACCTTCTGCGTGAATGTCATGCAGAATAAGTTGGAAATCTTGAATTTGGCTGATAACAGTTTTTGAATCAACCATTACAAAATCCAGAAATCTGCCAACCACAAATTTCTTTGAGCCGGCATCTTCCGTTTTGTATTTTTTCTCCAAAGACTCCCAAAGTTCCTTTGCTGTCTTGATAGGACTGTAGACGTTGTATAATGTGTTGTCAAGTCCGTTCAAGATGTAGTTTCGGCAAAGGAAATCTGCATGTTTCCAAGCATCAACCGTAGCAACCACTTGCCGGTCGGTTTCATCCTCTTTCAAAATAGGAGCATCCTCACGGAGGAAATGAGCCAAGTTCAGAGTTGTAAGATAGTACAACATTTTCTGTTGCCATCTTTTAAAGTCAGTTCCTGAGAACTTCTCTGGTTTTTCACTGTGATTTACCGGTGCTGTTACAACAGGAGAGGGGGTTGGCGTCATTGCAGCCACCACAATAGTACTTGTTTGGGCATTAGTTTCAGTAGCCATCAATTAGAATTTATAAAACAAAATTATAATTATAATTTTCACTACACAGAAAATTAAAACCAAAAACCACTGAATTTTAAATTCTGTAAAAATAAAAGAAACAAGAATTGTAACTTTTATTTCCAAGTAATTTGAAAATAAAATAAAATTTTATTTAAACAAATTAAACCAAAACTACATAAATAAATTCTATTAAAATAAGAGAAACAAAACAAAATGTAACTTTTATTTTCAATTAATTTGGAAATAAAATGAAATAAAATTTTATTTAACCAAATTAATTCCACACAGAAAACTAATCCAAATTCACATAATTAAGTTATATAAAAATAAAGAAACAAGAATGTAACTTTTATTTTCCAATTAATTTGGAAATAAAATAAAATTTTATTCAACCAAATTAATTTCACACAGGAAATTAAACTCTATAAAATAAAAGAAATAAGAATATAACTTTTATTTTTCAGTTAATTTGGAAATAAAATAAAATTTTATTCAACCAAATTAATTCCACACAGAAAATTAATTTCTGTAACACTTCCATAATTAAAATACTAAAATAGAATTTGAAGTAATGAAAACTCAGAAAATAATTTCTAAAATCCAAAATTAATTTCTGAAAAAATTACACAAAAATATATTCTGAATTGTTAATGACACCAGTATCGTATTACTAGTTGTCAAAGAAAATAGACAGTATATTACTACTATCTATCAAATAGCATATAATCACTGTTTGGTTTTCCAACCAGAATATTATTTTGTAAATCCACAGAAAATAATTTTCTTCAAAGAAGAAAAAGAAAAGGAAACAAACGAAAAATTCTGTAAACAGAATAATTCGAATCTATCTTAAGATTGTTGAAACAATCTTCTGTGTAAAAAAAATAAACTGAAATTAATTCAAACAAAATAAAATAAAACTTACAGAATTTATTTTGTCGAACCAAACGAAAAATCAAAAGACCAAGTCGAGTGTGTAACACTCTGTCCTTAAGACAGATTCGCCCCGCTACGGTGCTTACGGTTGAGTAGCGTCTATCTCCCAGGATACAATGATCTTCACAAACTTGTAGTAGCACTCCACACAAATTTGTACATCGAACTAGAACATTGTGTTCTATAACTCTCTGAATTTTTCCCTAAAATAATATGAAGAATAGAGGATGCAAGAGAGCAAAAAAATGAAGACAAGGAAAATAAATTTTTGGAATCATTCAAAATTGGAATGGGGCTGCCTTTATATAGGCTTTGTTGGCACCTATTCAATTTGAATAGAAAAGACATGAAGAAGGGGCACAACCCTTCATTTAAAATAAAGAGACACCATCAAAGGTTTGCATCCTTTCATTCAAATGGAGGTTTGACCCTTCCTTTAAAAGAAAAAGACACCTTGAAAGGTTACACCCTTTCATTCAAAATGGAGTCTATTTCAATTCACAACTACCTCTTTATAAATTTTCCAACAAGCTCTACTTCCATTTCTCTCCTTTTGGGCATTCCTCAATTCCTCATGAAGATCATACTGTGATCGCTGAAAATTGAAAATGATAATTAATATTCAACAACTCATATAGAACAGAAACAAATCAAGAGATAGTATCATAACTACTTTTATTAGACTTAGCACAATGATTGTGACAACCTTTTGTCACTACGTACGAATTGCAGATAAGCCTCAAACTCAAGAATGTATTTTGAATCAAGCTAAAGAAAACACAGCCTTTTAGTCCTAGCAGAAATAGTTTTTGTACTGCAGCTAGTCATTTTTAGATAGTGCATTAACCGGTCTTTTAACGAGGCAGTAATGCCCACTACAAGACAAGTATCAGAAAAGAGATCAAAAGGAAAAAATTATCCCGTATTTTTATCCTTTTGATTTGAAGAATTTCTTTGGTATTCCATAGAATCTGCCAATAAATCAACATTATGTTGTCCAATCTACAAAATCATTGAGTTATGACCATTCTTTCTACCATAAGCATGTTTACCAGGAAACATTTATCCCCAGATCCCATATCTATTATTCATGAGTCAAGTATATAGCATGCAAGTATTAAAGCTTTGAGTAGTCAGATTAGGGTTTATACCTCATGTATGTTATATCTGATGGTGTGTGAGATTCATGAGATTGAAAGGAAACCAATGGAGAGGATATTAATGATCCAGTTATTTCAGTTTGAAACTGTGTGAGAGTCACAAGATTGAAAGGACATGAATGGAGAGGATAATGATCCAATTATTTCAGTTTGAATTGTAGTTTATATAAATTTATGTATTTAAGACAATCCGATAGAATGAAAGACCAAAACATGCAAATCAAGATCACTACACATTATTATGAAAAAACACAATAAGCACATCAGTTTAAAAACACAATATGCTAAAAAAAACTAGAGGTTTCCGACCCACATCTCACAAAAAACCCCATCAATTTAAACATATCTTGCTAATAGCATTCCTTGGTCGGATCTGAAAGTACAGCATATGCCTCTCCAATCATTTTAAAAAGTCTGTCAGCATCCTTATGGACTTCATCAGCTATTTCCTTCCAGAGTTGTCCATCATCTCCATTCTCATATCTTGCCAAGAACTGACCAGCCTATATTAAAATAAACTCATCAAAAAGAATGACAAGGATGACAGAGTGATAATAAATAACTGAAGAAATCCAAATGTTGGGTCGGTGGACCTTGATAAGTACTGTTCACTTAACCCTACTATTCACTCAAACACTAGGTGCAATGAGGGGTTTGGGAGCCCCTCTTTTAGGTTAAGAGAGTTGTATTATTTTTTAATCACAGTGAAAGCTGTAGTAGCCACGGATGTAGCCCTATTATGGGATGAACCATGTAAATCATTGTGTTCTTATGTGTGTGATTTGTTTGATTCATTTTTTCTTCCTTATTTGTTATTTCGTGTTTCACCGATCTTGGTTACGAGGGGTCAATTCCTAACACCAAAGACCTTATCTGGATGATGTCTCAGTGCTGCTTTCTGGTATGCCTTTTTGATTTTGGATGCTGCATCAGATGGTTTAATTCGCCTATAGTAAGGAATGGCTTTAGAAGCTTAAAATACAGAGTTAGCACGTCACAATCACAATAGTAACCTCAACAACTTCAATCTCACCAAAGTAACATGATAACTCCACTTGGATACAATAGGAAGAATCATCAGAGTAAGGGTTGAAAAAGACAACAACATTCTAGATGAAATATACATTAGAAAGTCAATTCCAGTTTTCTGTATAAGTTCTAATTGTATGTGCTCATGTTTCTAGAAGAAAAATGAACTACTTGTCAAATTTACATGCATTTAGTTTGCATATTTTAGCACTTTTTTTTTTTTTTTTTGGGTGGTAAAGTTATATAAATAAAGATTGTTAACTATTGGCTATATATTTTGTAAAAGTTGATCGTAGCTTGACACATGGTACATTAGGGGCAATTTAGGGAGTTAATACATGCCTCCAGTCAAAGACAGACACATGGCAGGTCATATTGGTTATAATGAATCTGCGCAACACTGGAATAGCTAGAAGGCACAAGATGACGTGGCACAACGGTTGCTCACGAATTCAAATTCAAATCCAAGAGGGAAGCCTAACTGCAAGAATGGTGTAGTGGGACTGACTATAAAAGAGCATGATCAGCAATCATGGGAGGACATTTCGACGGTTGGAAGTCCACTTCGACGGTTACCCTTGAAGAGTATAAATAGCATGGAAGGTCCCAAATTGAAAGACCCAGACTGAGATCCAGAAACCAATTTATTTACTTCATATTTCTTTCCAGTTTTACATTTCCAGTTCTTTACATTTCAGCATTTCAATTATGTACTGCACTTTATTTCTTAGAAGTAGTTTCAAGTAATCGTTGTTGTGAACCACTGCGAGGCTGGGTCATTGTAACTTCATTGTAAGTTCTCATTTTCTTAATGAAATTAAATTTCTGAATTGTTCTGTACTTGTTATTTCTTATCAATTTCTCCTAAAACAAGCCACTAGTAAAAGTCCTCTTCATTAAGGCTGAAAGAACTTTAACACAATCGTCTGATAATTGGTTGGTAATTAAAATTCTGTAAGGATTGATTGATCCTTGCTGGCATGCTTAAATTTACATTATTAACCCTCGAAAGCCAAAAAAGCCAACATATATTTTTGGCACGCCTAGTGGGAGATATTAAAAATTTCTAAACGTAGAGCAAGATGAGAAAATGAACGCCTAAAAGAAGGTGTGGAAGGAAAGGTAGAAATACCTAGCCCAAAAGAGAATGTAGTTGATACCCCTGTCCCATCAAATCCTCCACAAATGGTTGAACAAACCAGCACTTCAGAATATACGACACATGTCCAAAACACTGGACAGGGCTATGAGACTAGACCTTCGAATGTCCCTTCTACCCACCCAATGAATCCATGGGGAGGTTTAGTAAATGCTATGGGGCAACAATTAATGTATACAATGGAAAGATGGGCAACATTCTTTTTGGATCAAGTAAACTCTCATCAACCAATGATCGTACAACAGGCTGAAGAAAACATGAATTCCCTTCAGCATAGATTGGCTCGAGATAAACAACTTATGCAAAATAATGGACAAACTAATGGTCAAACTAGCAATCAAAGTCATAAGAGGTCATCACCTGTGCCTCAGTCATGGTACGAAGCTCCTTCGACACCACTAGCAAACCAAACTATACCATTGCCCACCAGCAACACCATACAAATTGGTGGATCTAGGCTAGCACAAGGGAATGGTACGACGATGTTTCCAAATCCTATGTTTGAAGCCATACCTGGCACACTCAGTTACCCTAATCCTGTGTTTGAATTTACACCCAAGGGGTTAGAAGGATTTTCTGTGGTTGGGAGAAAAACAACACCTGTTCCTCCTCCTGTAGCACCTGTCGTAGGACCTATCCCAGGACAGATTCCAAGAGTTCAGCCATACCTCCAACAACAACCAGTACAACAAGGACATCCAATCTTGAATGTACTTATATACGGACCAAGAGGCCCTCAGGCACATGGTGTTCCTCCAAACCCTATGTTTGTCCCTCTAGTAGTGGTTCAACCAGCACAAAATATGGTTCAAGGGACCAAATTGCTGATATAGTTAGAGAAATGTGTGGACCTCTGGCTCGGGGGGTCCAGACACCAGTGTACAGAAAACCTTACCCAGAGTGGGTGGATAGGGTACATGAGTATCCTAGAGGGTTTAGAATACCAAACTTTGCCCTCTTTTACGGTAATGGAAATCATTTCCTAATAATGATTACATCAAACTGAGACTTTTTCCAAATTCTTTAACTGGAGCAGCCTTCGTATGGTTCATAAACCTTACACCTAGCTCTATCCAAACTTGGCAGCAAATGGAGGAAGTTTTTCATGCCCAATTTTTCCAAACAGAACCTAAAGTTTCTATGGCAGACTTGGCAAGATTGAGCCAAAGGCCTGATGAAAAGGCTGCTCAGTTTATTGCCAGATTTAAAAGGGCACGAAGCAAATGCAGGGTCATGCTACCAGAGCCTGAATTTGTAAGATTGGCTCAAAATGGCTTGGAATTTAAGCTTCAAAAGAAGTTTGATTCAACTGATTTTTGAGACTTAGTACAGTTAACCTATAAGGTGTCTAGATATGCAAGTTTACTCGTGGAAGAACAAGATCGAAGTAATGCATCATATAAGACCTACTATAGGGACCCTAATTATGAAATTGATGCAACAGAGATAGTAGGAAAATAACCTACGACTTGTGAGACATTAATTCAAAAAGACAATACAATAGACCAGCAGTTTAAAAAGAAAGACCTACATAGGAAGTATTCTTTTGACTTAACAAAAGCAGATGACATTTATGATCATTTGCTTGCAGCAAATTTCCTAAAGTTACTAAAGGGAGTCAAGATTCCTACCCTTAAAGAACTTAAAGGAAAACTGTATTATAAATAGCACAATTCTTGGTCTCATTCAACTAAAAACTGTAATATTTTCCGAGATAGGATCCAAGAATAGATTCAAAAAGGGAAGTTAAAGTTTCTAGCCAAGTCTGAGAAAGCTATGGGAATTGACACCAACTCATTTCCAGAGATTGGGGAGGCTGCAGCCAATGTTAGCATGCCAAATTTCCAAAACCTATCCTTGAAAGAATTGGAGGAAGTTACTGTGTAGATGCATGTGGCTAGCCAGGCTGCCTTCAGGAAGAGCACAAGAAGTTCACCAGCTGATGGACAAAGCTCTATAGGCCTAAAAGAAAGCTCTAGTGAAGAGATGTTGGATGATGACTCTCTCGAAGCTACTATAGTGCAGAGGATGTGTCCCTGGTGCAGGATGTGTTCTAAGTGGCTGAAAGGGCTCCCGGTTGATGGGAAGCAGCATTACAAAGAGGTGTAGAGGGACCGAATAACCAACACCCATAACAAGAGGCCATACCCAACTAGCCCTAGACAACATTCATCCTTGGTAGCCCCACCAAACACCAGGATGCAATCAAAAGGAAAGAGGCCTCTTGTATGAAACTAGGCCACCCAAACAGAGTAGACAACTAGTTTAAAAGGAAGCATGGATTCAGTGCAAGGCATAGGACCAGGACTGATAATTGGCCCCCGAGGACTACTTCGAAGAATGCTTCAAAGAGTAGGGTAGCAGATCCAGCAGCCAGACCAGTGGGCTCATGGGTCCCAGGAGTTCCAGATTGGTTTGTCATGCATAATAAACCTAAGGAAATTTCTACTCAAAGAAAGGTTTTTGGAGACCAGGGAATAATGATTAAACCTCCCTTGGTGGCTCCAAATAACTGGGTGTTATTAAAGAATCCAAAAACAAGGGAGCCAGATGTGTTTCCTATAATTTCTAGGTCTCAAATGAGGAAAATCCAACAAAGATACACCCAGTATCAAAGGGATCTGAAAGAAAGTGGAGAGAGCACTTCCATGGAACAAGCAAAAGACCAAACAGATGACGGGATAGGTTCGAAGCTAGCTCCCAAGATCAAGAAGAGTGCCAGCATGGAGCAGTTGGCTAAAGTTCATGCTAAACTAAGAGCCAAAGAAAAGTCTAGTTTAGCAGGCCTCGAGAAGGCTTTTATGGAAAGTGATGATGAAGTAGATGAAGGGACTAAGCTAGGCCAAGAGAGAACATTGGCTGAAGATGGAATGTTTGAGGCCTTCATGGCTGAACAAACCTTTTTGGTTGACAAGCCAACGGAGGTAGGTCACCAACAGGTTGCTTCAAAGGAACCTGCTAGCACAGAGGTACCAGAGTGCAGCATGGAAGATGCTTCTGAAATAACAGAACAAGCTAGTTTGGAAGGGAAACAAGTATAGCCAGTAGTTCAATTTGGCTCATTTCGTCCAGTACCAGTAAACATGGTATATATATACTACCACAGGAGTTCCAAGCTGAAGAGGGAAACCAAGAAGGTTAGGAAGATGACCCTATTCCAGTTTCCAGTGAAGATTCACAGGCCAGCATGATTCAACATGAGTCTGAAGTGGCCACACCAATGGAAACTGAAAAAGAAAGTGAGGAGGTGAATATTAACCTCTCATATCCCGTCGAGTACCCTATAACATCTATGACTCAGCACGTTAAGCCCCTGTATATGAAGGCTTACTTCGATGGGATACAAATGAACAGGGTGTTAGTGGACAATGGGGCTGCAATGAATCTGCTTCCAAAGTCCTCTTTGAAGAAATTGAAAAAAAGAAACCCCAGATTAATCCTAACCAGCACAACCATTGCTGGTTTTACTGTGGATAAGCAGATGGCTCAGGGAATTCTACCCATCAACCTGAGTGTGGGAACTAGAGATTGCATGACAGCATTCTTTGTTATAGATAGTAATGCCAAGTATAATGCTTTGCTAGGCTGGGATTGGATCCACACCAACAAATGTGTACTTTCTTCTCTACATTAGAAAATAATGATAGCACTATGCAATAGAGAGACAGAGGAGATCAACGCAGACCCCCAACCCTTTATTGCTTGTGCTGATTTTTTAGAGGCCAAGTTATACACTGAAGGAGTGACACCACTCTATGTACTAAGGAAGCCTGATGGAACAGCCAAAGTGACAGCTGATAAGGAAGTAGCACACCTGAAGCACTTAGTGCAGGAGAGTGCTGATGAAGAGTTCATCACCAAAGATGACAATGATGCATGGTTGTAGACAAGAAGGTAAGAACCAAGAAGCTAGACCCTTGGCCTTAATCAAGTTTTCAGCATTGGACGTAAAGTCAATAGTCCAAAAGGTGCAGGAACAAGAGAAGAAATCCATGGTAGTTAGCTGTAATCAGAAGCAACAAAAGGCCAGGCCTTTGTCCCTTGGTAAGTACTGTGCATTGGACATCGATACAAAAGTCCAGGAAATACAGGAAGAAGAAGCCTTATGGACAGATTTTGTCTATGAGGAAGAAAGCAAAGATGTTGAGCCAGAGAAGGTGGGAGCAGAACAAAATGAAGAAGTTTCTTGAAAGCAAAAGAAGTCAAAGGAGAAGCATCAGTAAGTGCTCAAGTACAAGACCCATTGGAAGAAGTCAATTTAAGGGAAGGTTCTGCACAGCAACCCACTTATATCAATGTTTCGTTAAGTCCTATTGATAGGAACTAGTTATTGGTAGTCCTAACGCAATATAAGGATTGTTTTGTGTGGTCTTATAATGAACTGCCTAGATTGGATAGGTCATTAATAGAACATAAGCTCCCTATGAGGCCTAATTTTAAGCCACACAAGCAGAAACCAAGAAGGATGAGTCCTGAAGTGGTTCAAAAAGTGAAAGAGGAGATTCTTAAGCTCCTTAAAGCAAGCTTTATTAGAATAGCCAGGTATGTTGAATGGTTGTCTAACATTGTGCCCGTGGTTAAAAAGAATGGCAAGATGAGAGTATGCATCGATTTTAGAGATCTAAATTTGGCAACTTCAAAAGATAAATACCCTATGCCTATAGTTGATCTATTGGGGGACAGTTTAGCTGGGCACAGGATTTTGTCTATGATGGATGGGCATTCTGGTTATAACCAGATCTGCATTGTACATGAGGATTTCCAGAAGACAGCATTTAGGTGTCCTGGAAATATTGGCACTTTCGAATGGGTGAAAAGGCCATTTGATCTAAAGAATGTTGGAGCAACATATCAGAGGGCAATGAATACTATCTTCCATGATCTTATTGGAGGATACCTAGAGTGTTACATTGATGATATTGTTGTAAAATCCCAATCTATGGAGGAACACTTGGTTTATTTGGTAGCAGCTTTCGAAAGAATAAGAAAGTTCAAGTTGAAACTTAATCCTCTCAAATGTGCTTTTGGCGTATCAGCTGAAAACTTCTTGGGGTATGTAGTGCACAAGAAGGGAATATAGATTGATCAGAATAAAGCCAAAGCCATCATTGAGGCCAAACCTCCATCAAGTAAAAAAGAATTACAAAAGTTCCTTGGTCAGCTTAATTTTCTTCGAAGATTTATTTCTAACACTGCAGGGAAAACAAAAGTATTTTCTTCTTTGTTAAAGCTAAAAAATGAAGAAGAGTTTGTGTGGACAGCAGAGCATCAAACTGCTTTCGAAGGGATTAAAGCCTACTTGGCCAAGCCTCAAGTGTTGATGCCACCAAGGAGAGATAAGCCCTTTAAGTTATACGTTGCTGCAGCAGAAGATTCATTGGGAGTTTTCCTAGCTCGGGACAATGAAGAAGGCAAGGAGCAAGCAGTTTATTACCTTAGTAGGTTTTTAAATTCTTGTGAATATAAATACTCAGCTGTAGAAAAGCTGTGCCTTGCATTGTACTTTTCATCAATGAAATTAAGGTATTATCTTTTGCCTACTGTTGTCTTGGTAATTGTAACCACGGACTTGGTTAAGTACATGTTATCTAGACTTATGCTGAAAGGAAGAATTGACAAATGGATATTAGCTCTTTTAGAGTTTCATCTAGAATACATCCCCCAAAAGACAGTAAAAAGGCAGATTTTGGCTAACTTTTTGGCAGATCATCCATGTCAAACAGAGAGCCAAGAAATAATGGATCTTGGTCTAGTTAATATTGAGCCATGGCAAAATGTGGTTCGATGGATCAAAAGCTAATGATCTGGTTGGAATTGGTGTTATCATTAGTCAACACAAGGGGTAGAAACCACACATGGTTTTCGAGTTGATAAAACTACTTGTTTCAATAATCAAGCTGAATATGAAGCTTTAATAATGGGACTTGAGATACTCATTGGATTACAAGCTCATGCAGTTGATATATTTAGGAATTCCCAATTGGTAATCAACCAAGTAAAAGGAATCTTCAAATGTCAAAGTACAAGCATGTTACCTTATTATATTGTTGTACTACATTTGCTTTCTCAATTTTAGATAGTCAATGTGACTTATATCCCAAAATTCATGAATCATAAGGCCAATGATATAGCTCAAAAGGCCTCAACTTTCAGAAGAAAGGGAAATACCCAAGTGGACATAAGTCAGGCAACATATCAGAAGTTAATATTGCCTTTGGCTAAAAGGGGTATCATGGTGGAAGTTAACCAGAATAACTTAGAAGAGCATGATTGGAGACATCCAATCATTCGATATTTAACTGGCCCTTCTTTGAAGGCTAGCAGAAAATTAAATTACAGTCTATGCAATATATAGTGTATGACAATGCTCTTTACAAAAGGGGAGCAGACAGATTGTTGTTGGAATGCTTAGGGCCAAAAAAAAGCACTGACTGCTATAGCTAAGGTGCATGAAGGTATTTGTGGTGCCCATCAGCCTAGTGTGAAGATGAGATGGTTACTTCGAAGGCATTCTTACTACTAGCCAACCATCCTAAAGGATTGTATAGAGTATGCAAAAGGATATCAAGCATGCCAAAAGCATGGCATGATAAGACATGTGCCAATAGCTAATTTGCATGCAGTAGTGAAGCCATGACCATTTAGAGGGTGGGCAATGGATATGATAGGAAAAATATGTCCACCATCTTCGAAACATCATTGTTTTATTCTAGTGGCCACAGATTATTTCACTAAATGGGTCGAAGCTAAGCCTTATAAGGCTGTGGATCAGACTGAGGTTATTGGATTTATCAGAGAATTAATCCATAGGTTTGGTATCCCTCAGACCATAACTGTGGATAATGGAACTGTGTTTGATGGAAAGATTGTGAAGTCTTTCATAGCAGAATTTGGAATTAGTCTTATCAATTCCACTCCCTATTATGCACAAGCAAATGGTCAAGCAAAATCATTTAACAAGTCCTTGAAAAAAGGAATACAAAGAGTTGTGAAAGATAATCCTAGGGATTGACACAATTTGTTGTTAAATGTATTGTGGGCTTATAAGACTTCGCCAAGGTCAAGGACAGGGATCACTCCTTATGCCTTAGTATATGGGCATGATGCAGTATTGCCTGTAGAAATTAATATCCTTAAAGGTAAAATGGCAATACCAATTAACTTCTAAGCAGTACCATCAAAGTATGTTCTTGGAAGCAAAGAATATAGATGAAGCTAGAATATTGGCATTAAATAGCATTCTTTTTCAAAAGAAGAAGGCAGCCAAGAGCTGTAATAAGAAAGTTAAGCACATTAGCTATAGCAATCTCGGTTTTGACCCAACTTTTGTGGCATCCCAGACTACGGGTTTAATGTTTTCGTATTGTTGTTTACCTCTTTCTTCCCTTGTATCTCTTTGAAATTGGCCTTTGGGTTGTTGTGGTTGTGTTTGGGCAGATTGATCGCTTGTTTTTTAAACCTTGTGTTGCCCAGAATTTTGATCCTCCGCTCTAGCGGCACTTCTTGCGCTCGAGCGGGCTTTGTAAACTTTCAGTACTTTTGCAGGTCTACAAAACTACTGGCAGAGTGATTTCTATGCACGAGCGGCGTTTCCTACGCTCGAGCGAGTGGGTGCTCGAGCGTTGGTTTGTTGTCTGTAAAACTACTGGATGTGTGTTTTCCACGCTCGAGCGTCACTTCTTGCGCTCGAGCGGTGAGCGTCTTGTTCATTGTGTCTTGGCGCTTGAGCGTCCTTTCTTGCGCTCGAACGGAACAACTTATTGTGTCTAACGCTCGAGCATCAACTCTTCCACTCAAGCGGACTGTGCGTATGTCAGATCGCGAAAATGACTTTTTACATCATTTTTTCAGATCTTTTCTCCCTAAAACCTAAAGTTGGGACCCCTCTCTCTCTGAAACACTCTCTCTCTCTCTCTCTCTCTCTCTCTCTCTCTCTCTCTTTATATTTTCACCTAGTTTTAGTAATTTCTTCACCCTAATCCCTTTGATAAAAAGGTAGACCATCTCAAGATCTTCTTTTTTATCCGAATATAGTTGGATTTGGGCATCTTTGGAGTTTCACTCTTGCTTGGCTCATCTTCTCTCTTTGAAGTAGGGATCTTATACACTTTTATATAGTTTTTAACTTAGTTATTTGTCGTTGTGTAACAATGGTGGGATTTGGGAGTATTTGAACAAACCTAGGGTTTGGGTGTGAGATAAAAAGAGGGGTTTCTAAATTGGTGTGAAATAGATGATTATGGGTTCAAATGAGGTTCTATTATGTCAAAATTGTTGATTTTGGTACGTGGGTCGATATTTGAAAAAGGAGGAGTTTTGCCTTAAATGGGTCAAATTGTTATTTTGTACAAATAACCAAAATTGATAATGATAATGTGAAATTGGATGGTTGTCGATGTAAATAGTGGAATTGGACACATGTTGTCTCTGACTTATGGAAATTTGAATAATCTATTTTTTGAGAAGATTGTATATCTGTTTAGAAATAACTGTATTGGGCTATCGGTGGAGGATAACTATGATTGTTGTAGAAATTGCATAAGGATTAGGTGAATTACATTAGCTTTGATAAAGGTGACTTGGTATGGAAAACAATACTTCCAATAGGCATTAAGAGCCATAAATTTGGCAAATGGTCACCTAATTGGGAAGGATCATATCAGGTTCATAGAGTTTTTCCTGTGGGAGCCTACCATCTAAGAAACCTAAATGGTTATGTGCATCCCAAGAGAATTAATAGCAGGTACTTGAAGCCTTATTATCTAACTGTGTGGAAAACACAAGGAGTGTAGAAAGTGTTAAATAATAGAATGATAGAGCATGATACACTCACATAAATAATAAAAGGTTTTCATTTCATAAAGAATGAAGTACATGCAGCCAGAAATTAGCCTAAAAATTAGTACAATGTTTCAATTGTTCCTTTACAATTGATTCTCCACTCCTAAAGGATAGGAACAACTGGATAATTGTAGCCATGTCCTGCTTTCTATCTGCCAGTCCTTGGTTAGTCATTTGCAGCTTTTTGGCATTTCGATCCAAGGCTAGATTGACTGCTGCTAGCTCCTCTTCCAGTTGGGCTTTCTTCTCTAAAAGTTGGGTTCGAAACTAGGAGGCATAGGAATGCTGTCCCTTTAATTCAAACACTTCATCATGAATTTGGGAGACAAATTCTTTGTCTTTCAGCAGTTCCCCTTCTACAGCTTTGGCCATCTGGCAGATATTGACATAAAAATCTAAGGTGGCTGCTGCTTGGGATAAGTGACCTGAGAAAGTCATGTTGGACTACTCAAACACTTTACAGCACTTAAGGAAACCATTTTTAATGATAGGCATTTGTAAGGCTTCAAATGGAATCCTTGAGAATGATTGCAGTAGGTCCAAGCAAGTGCCCAAGTCCACACGAGGCAAAGAAGCTTCAGTAGCAGTTGAGGAGCTCTCAATAATTTCCAAGAGAGAATCTGAAAGGACTAATGGCTCAGTCTCATTATCTGGTGCTTAAATTGGTGAAGATATGCCAAATAAGCTGGCCAGTTGAGCCTCAAAGATGTCCATCTCTTCCTCTGACATTGGCAATACAAAAGAGTCACTGGTTGAAGGAAGAGATGGAAACTTGGGGATAGGAGAAGGAGTGGAGGAGTCCCTAGCAGTGTCTATTGTCCTAGCCACCAGCAAGTCAAGAGAAGAAAGATTGGAGCTGGATGGTGGGAAAGAAATTGGTGAGCAATCAGTGCCTTCCTTACGAGTACCAGTTACCACTAAAGATGAAGTAACAACTGGAAATCTCTAAAGTGATAAAGGGGTAGCCAGGACTATAGGAGGAGTAAGATAAGATGAGATGGAAGATAGATGGGGAAAATATGGAGTTAAGCCTGGGCATAAGGCAAGTGGAATGCTTTGCTTTAAAGAGGAAGGCATGGGGAGTATAGAGCTGGGAAGTAGAAGCATCATCTGAATGGGCTCTATACTCACTGGCACTCCAGTATGAGCCTGACTTGTTCCTTTTGAGGCTGAAGAAGCCAATGTCAAAGAAGGAATGACTACTGCTACATAGCAGAAAATAGTAAGAAAATGTTAACTTTTTGTTAAGTTCAGGAGAGGGAATCAAGAGGAATTAAGGAAAAATTACCAGCTTCAGAGGTTGTAATGGTGATGATTGACGAACATCGAAGGGCATAGAGCTCAGCAGTTTGCTTCTTCCTTGCAGCCAGCAGCAACCTCCTCTCTTTGCATTTGTTGCTGCCTCTTTTTCTCAGACCTCTAGAAAATAATAATTTTTTTTGGAATGCTCCTGCTCCACTGCCCTAGCAGCTACCTCATGAGTAGGGTCTTAGGAAAAATCAAAAAGGGAAACTGTTATTTTCTTCCTCCTCTTAAGTGGAGTTTCTTTTTCCTTTGCTACTTCCTCATCTTCTACAGAAGTTTCAGGTGCCACTTCTTCAGGAACAAGCAAGAGTTTCCTTTTCCTCTGTTGTTCCTGATTACCCTTAAGAATGCTCAAAGCTTGAGCTCTCTGAGAGGCATGTGCCTGTGGAGCTCATGTACCAAGAATAGAATTTATAAGTAAATAAGCAAGGCATCATAAAAGGAAGAGAAAGGGAAAATGGAAATGCATACCTTTTTTCAAAGTAGCCGTTGTAACTCTTGGAGGAGGTGAGGCAGCAGCAGCAGACACAAAGATAGCAGGAGTAAGAGTTGGAATGACAGGAGGAGTAGAGACAATAGTAGTGGTCCCAGTCTCTTTGGACTTAGCTTGAGAGGGCACATCCAGCCCAACCAGCAGAGCCCGAGGAGAGATGGCTAGGAGTACCTCCATATTGGCTGTCCACCAATTCTGGTACATCCTTAATACAGTGTTTTGTGGGATGAAGGGAGTGAACCTAAATTTGACCAAGTCTTGTATCAACTTGGAAGTTGCCTCGTCCAGCCTAGTTCTTGACACCTTCAGCTCTCTGGTTGCAAGATTAATGTTAGTTTAGCTACAGAGAGGGACAGGAATTCCTTGAGTAAGCCCAAATTGCCTAGCGAATTGGGCAGGGCAGTAAGGTTCAACAATGCATTTGTAAGCTCAAAAGTTCAAGGTACTAATGTAGAGCTCCCTTGGAATCAAAATCGAGACCCACATATCCCTATGAATGGGGTTAGAGCAGATGTTGTCAGCCAAAAAAGTCCTCTGCCATGTTGGCCCTTTGTTAGCCGCAAAAGGGCAGAAGAAGGTGGGAGAAGGGGAAACTAGAAGTTGATGGAAGAAGGTAAGGTAATAAGCAAAGCTAGAAGAGTAAAGTGAAACTCTGGCATACTTCATTCCATAAGTGGTAAGGTCTTGCACCAAGAATCTCAGGCACCTAGAATGTAAGTTAGTGAAGTACGAGAAAAGCCAGAGTTGCAACACCCAAAGTGGTCCTCCTTGGTTGGCATCAAGGGATTTCTCATAAAATTGAGAGCAAGTTCAGTATACATGACCCAGTACAAAAGGAGCTAAGGATATCTTTTTAACCACAGCGAGAGCCTTAGCAAGAGGGGCGAATTTAGGCATAATCCTCTGTGAGGAGGTACAAAATAAAAACTTGCAAAACCAATATAAGAGAAAAGAAAAGAACTCCCGGTCAATCACAAGACCTTCCTTTTTATTCTCAAACTTCACAAAATCACTAAAGGAAGAAGTCAGAGGGGGAATAAAAAAATAAACATTAATATCAGGATAATCAAGACCGAAGGGAGTACCAGCGGGCGATAACCCTAGAAGATGGCACATGTCAAGGACAGTGGGGGCCATCATACCATACCGAAATTGAAAGAAATTAAAAGCTGGGTTCCAAAAACAAAGAGCAGCGGGTATGAGAAAAGGGTCTTTAGGAATGGAAAACCTAGCTAGTCGAAAGGCGTCGTGGAGACAGAGTTCCTGGAGGTCTATCGTCCGGGCAGGAACAACTCGATCGTACTTTTCCTCCAATTCCGGCCTCAATGTGGGCCAACAGCGATAGGGATGGTTCATCTTCCAGCTTCCCCAATCAAGGCCACCCTCATAAAGGAGGCATTGATCTTCTAACCGCAGACACAGAGCAAGGAGTTGGGTGGGGGCTTCTCTGAAAATGGGACCAAGAATAATCTCCCCTTGAACATGGTGCCGGGGAATAAAAATGTGACCATCGATAGCACACTGTTCCCCGGTCTTGTATTTGTCACATTCGTCGTTAATGATTCTCCTCAAAGCCACAGATGGGCTTACACGCTCGACGACTGGTATTTTAGAAAAAGAAGACATTAGCAAGGAATTGAAAGAAGAAAGTGAACGGAAGGGCAAAGAGCTACAGATAAGAGCAACAAGAGTGAAAGAGCGACTTTGGACAAGCGTGTAGATAAATCGCAAAAAGAGGGGGTTTTAAAACCCTTATGTCCAAAGTTACCTATTTTAACATAACGGGTTAAATAGACCCAGGTTCTAACCTATGTGTGATCGAGGCTTTTATTTTAAATCCCTAAGAACGCAAGAAATAAGACTACCTCCGAGTTAGAATGTAGATACCTTATGAAGGAGGGAACCATATTTCAAATACCCAGTTTAGCTTCGAAAGGTGTTAGGTGGCTTCGAAGCCAATTTTCAAATACTTAGCTTAAATTTGAAAATAGGTAGTTGGTTTCGAAAGGTGTTAGTTGGCTTTGAAGCTAGTTTTCAAATACTTAGCTTAACTTTGAGAACAGGTAGTTGGCTTCGAAGCCAGTCTTATACCTTGAATTTAAGCATAGTTAAGATATGCTCACTTCAAGAATCCTGGAGGTGTGATTTTAGACTTTCCAACAAAGGAAGTTTCCCTCGAAGGGATCTTTGTAATGACCTATAGTTAGAATATGGTTCTTGCCTATTCTTTCAGCATAAATAAGCACTATGAAACCAATTTTTGGTTAAGCATTATAGAAAGTCCAAAGGCCAAAGGACTATTCTCACGCTTTTGCTTATATAAGATCCTTCGAAGGCAAATAGGGCCGTTCTTAAGAGAAATTTCATGCTTTGAAATACCTGAGTCAGGCCTCAAAGCAAAATTGGTGCTGTTATTCACACAGATTATATTAACCATACGATTGGAGTGTGAAAACCTAAGATAAACACCATTACTCCTATGAGGAATTTTATGATTCGAAGCATTTAAAACCAAGCATCAAAGCAAGTTGGTTGCCTCGAAGCTGTTGTTCATAGATTACATAAACAGAGTAAGGCATTTAGCCATATTCGCCATGCAATCAATCATACAATTGGAATATAAAACCCGATCATGACAAATGATGTTTGAAGAACTCTGTTTTATTGAGATGCAATATTTACATTGGGAACAGCTACTTGGTTACATTCTCAATTTCATAAAAGTAAGGAATGGACAAAGTCACAAGATCATGGAACTTTATCCAGAAAAATTCAATAAATACATACTCTTTTCCTAACCTATCTTCTATCCTATCTAAATTTGGTTTATCTAACTGATGAGCCCTTAGTTGGAAAAAGAGATGCTGGGCCTTCAATTCAAATTATGTCTGTTTAAGAGCCTTATCTGTTTCATCCATTTCTCCTGCCCCATGTATTTCATTCATAGAGGTATCTCCTCCAAACTCTAAGTCTTGGTTCTTGAAGTTTTCATATTCTTCAAGAAGATTCTCTGCCTCATACTCAATTTGAATACGAGCAGCAGAGGTTTCCTCCAACAACTAACTGGGTAACTGGTAATGGAAGCATTTGTGTGCCAGTTTCATAGAAGAGAAAGTTGATCCAAGAAAGTATAAAGCTCTACCTGGGCTATAGGGTTAAGGATGTGGCTTCGAGAGATAATATCACAAGACTATAATAAGTTCTTGTGAGGAATATCATCTCGAAGGACCTCAAAGGATAAATGGGAGAAAGCGGCAAGCAGAGTCAGGGCTCTATACTGTTGGTAAGTAGTAGGAAGGACTGGGGCTTGGACTGGGGCTTGGTACAGAGCAAAATGTTGGCTCTCAAAGAAGGTGAGTTTCAATTCTTCAATCCAGTTAGGATTGGAAGGCGGGAAAAGAGCAATTGGGTCCTCTCCAAAGAAAGGTGGGAATTCAGGCCTGTTTACACATTCTAGCCAATCAGAGGAGCAAAGTTTTGCCTTTTTGGCTAAAAATGAGAGACTGAGTCCCAAGGATTCAATAGGGTGTGGAGTATTTCGCACTATTCTGGATGGCAAGGTGGAAATATACCATGCCAAAAGCAAGTTGTCCTCAAGGCTGGGGAGACGATCGAGGGGGACATATGGATATACTACAGAGCTACGCATGAAGGAATGGATTGCAATGGGGTCATCAAATTCAGGGAATCGATGGTTAATTCGCTCCCTTGTTTGAGGTTGAGTGGGTGTAGGCCAAGTTCCCCAGCCAGTGCTGTTAGAAGTGTTGCTAGAGGAAAAGAAGGCAACTTTATCCCATGCAAAAAGTTTAGAGGCAGAGGAGGAGCTTCCAGGATTCATTTTTGCAAGTTCGTGGTCCAAAGGTTGATAGTTTGCAAAAGCATCCATAACTTGAATAAATGGAGGCAGATAAGCGTGGCCAATAAATGCATGAAGGTTCTTTCGAGGACGAACATCATTGACTAATACCTATTCGTATGTACGATCGATGAAAAAAAAAAGGTTTGTTTGGCCATAGGAACTGTATCAGCCTTTTCGAATACTCAGATAGTGGAAAATGTTCAAGCACAAGAAAGAATTTAATGCAGATCAAGTGCGTCATTTATGGAAGACGGTTGCATTTCTAAGAAGATGCAAAGTCCATGCATGTCCTAGGACGTGGACAAAGTACATTGAGTCCACTAATATCACCAATTATTGGATGTATTAGTGCGGGGGGTAATGTTGGCTATACATTTTGTGAAAGCTAATCGTAGCTCGACACGTGGTACATGAGGGGCAATTCAGGGAGTTAATACAAGTCTCCAGTCAAAGACAGACACGTGGCAGGTCATATTGGTTATAATGGATCTGCGCAGCACTGGAATAGCTAGAAGGCGCAAAATGATGTGGCACGACGGTTACTCACGAATTCAAATTCAAATCCAAGACTGAAGCCTAACTGTAAAAATGGTGTAGTAGGACTAACTATAAGAGAGCATGATTAGCAATCATGGGAGGACATTTCAACGGTTGGAAGCCCACTTCGATGGTTACCCTTGAAGAGTATAAATAGCATGGAAAGTCCCAAATTGAAAGACCCAGACTGAGATCCAAAAACCAGTTTATTTACTTCATATTTCTTTCCAGTTCTTTACATTTCGAGTTCTTTACATTTCAGCATTGCAATTATGTACTGCACTTTATTTCTTAGGAGTAGTTTCAAGTAATCGTTGCTGTGAACCTCTGCGAGGCTGAGTCATTGTAACTTCATTGTAAGTTCTCATTTGCTTAATGAAATTCAGTTTCTGAATTGTTATGTACTTGTTATTTCTTATCAATTTCTCCTAAAACAAGCCACCAATAAAAGTCATCTTCATTAAGGCTAAAAGAACTTCAACAAAATTGTTTGATAATTGGTTGGCAATTAAAATTCTATAAGAACTAATTGATCCTTGCTGGCACGCTTAAATTTACATTATTAACCCTTGAAAGTCAAAAAAAACCAACATTAACTAATAGTGCCAAAAGGGTAGCAACCACTAATACATAGTACATGATATATATTATACAAAAAGAAACTGTTATCATATGCAGATAACTGAATATAGAGATTAGAAAAAATTTAGATTTAGGACCATCCCACGCTGCTGGTCCAGCTAGAATTAAATTTGCACACCTAGCAGTTTTTTTTTTTTTTTTTCAATAAAAAACTTAGAAATGGTTGATGAAACTTCATATGCGACTAACACACATTAAAATATGATCTGAAAATGAATGAAAAGATAACCTTAACTATTGGGGCAGAATGAGGAACTTTTCAAGCCTGATTCCAAAATGCTAAAATTTATCAAAATGTGTGTGAAAATCAAACATGAAAAATGTAAATACATCAAGCGCAACTTATTAGAAACTACAGGAAACAATCAAAATTGAGGTAATAAATTGAGTTTCATAACAGAAATCCAAGTCCATGGAAATAAAATATGTCATAGGAAACACAAATGCAGAGGACTTACAAAATGAGGTAATGATCCAAGGAGTTTCTTTTTTTTACCCTTTTCTTCCACTGAGGATAGGCGGTGACGAGCTTGTCTTAATTCTTTAACATCGCCCCAGTTGGTCCGTCTGGTGAGCCACACTGTTGAACCTTATCATGTCATTGCTTTTCAAGAAGGGATATTAGTCTATGAAGGTCACTGGCTGCTTGTTCCTACAAAATGTAATCTTGAGGGTTATGGAGGAGATGGAGTTTTGGGGAGAGCTACTCCCGGATTGGACACATAGCATTCATTCATCACATTTGAAATCTCACCACCTTTTGATCAAACAGCCGAGGGTTAATGTAGAATAACCACTTCCATTTCTTGGGGGATACACCAGAGATGCTTGGGCAAGGTGACTATGGGATTGGGACACATGCACTTTAAGAGCTAACCTAGTATTCCACTAACCAAAGTGGTTGTGGAGAAGCAGCCTGCTATTCCTAATAATCAAGAGGTTCCCGTAGCTATATAAAGCCACTTGAAAATGGAAAAAAGGACATCTAACTCAAATAAAATATTTGGCAAGCCATCCGTGTCAAAATTTAGCGTAGTTTAGTTCAAGGCATCCATAACAAACAATAGCCACGTCAAATTTAGTTTTGGCTAATGTAAGATTTGGTGTAAAATACTGAGGTGCAAAGTGAAATTTGCCTAACCCAATATTTCGTTTTGCCCTCAGAATCTCTTAAACTAATGAATTTCATATATCCAAAATTATATCAATTAAAAATTAAAAAATAAATTTTCTAAGAGTTGCATTTAGAAGCTTTTTTACCTTGTCAAAGGTTTTATCTCAAATAGTGTTTGCGAGGTATGTAATAATGAAATGAAACTCCTAAATATACAATGCTTGCTGGATTGTTATTTTGCCTATTGAGGTTTGGAAATTATCTAAAGAATAGAGGAGCGGTGTGTGACTCCGACCCATTAAATGTTTGAATCTCACTCCATATGAGAGAGTTACATCTTATTCTGTGCACATGGAAGACCTGTCTGCTGTGGTTTAAACTACATTTCAAAGCCGAGTCTAATATTAGTTACAACAAGCTAATATGTAAAACATTAGTTAAACTAAGGAGGCAAAGATGGGACAATTCAAAGCCATTAGGGACATTTACTAAAAAACAGTAGATATATAACAACAATAATGAGAAACACAGAGTTTAGAAAAGTATTCCACAAGAACATTACATAGATAACATACCCAACAAAACAACATTAATAGCATAATTCTAAATGCAGCTAAGTTCAAGGGCTTCTGATGGAGATAACAACTCCTTCCTCCTTCCTTTTAGATACAAGCCATTCATCGATTGGTTATCCAACGAACGCTTGTCACTTCACGCTTCATGGTTCTCTTACTGATATGAAATTTCCATTACATGCACTAAGACAATGTCAAGAAGCCCATCAGAAGAAGCAAATAATACTGGAAAGAATAAAAATATAAGCAATACTTTTGAGTTCAAAGAAATTGGCTCACCTGGTAGAGCCACAAGGTCATAAAATTTTGGTGCCCTTCAATTTATTGAAGCCTCCTAAGGCCACTAAAGTCCTCCCACCCTGCCAAGTCAAGATTCGGACAATTACTAATCTCAAGATTCCTCAACTTGGCTAGGTTCTTCATGGTACTAGGCAGAGAGGTCAAATTGGGACACGCTGCAATAGTCACTGTTTTTAGTTTGACGAGGAGTTGCATTCCTTCAGGCAAAGATTTAAGGTTTCCACATCCTGTAATCTGAAAGGATCGGAGAGAGGTCAAGCGTCGAATTTGTTTCTCTGGCAAATAACATTGTTGTGTGGTTAAGTACAAATGCCTAAGACAGATTAAGTTCCCTATGTGTTTGGGTAGCTTTCGAATTTTCACACAATACCAGATTCTCAAAGTTTGCAAATTAAACAGTTTGCAAATGGCATCAGGGAGTGTCTCGATATTTGCATTCCCACTGATGTCAAAAAATCTCAAATGCTTCAAATTACCAATGGAATGTGGCAATACCTGAAAACATGAGTTACTCAAATCAAGCACATACAGATACTTGAACTTTGAGATGCATCTGTCAACAAAGCCTTGGTCACCAGCTCCTGGTCCTAGAAATGGAAAGACAATAGTCCTCAGATTCTCTAGTTCAAACAATGACTTTGTCACTTCTTCCCCTGAACAATCATGAACTGATACATGCTTAACCTTATCAGAAATCGGTCCAGAACGATAATTTGTTGTACTTAAGCATTCTCCATTTGCCATAAATACTGCGAGATCATGAATGATCTCAGGCATTCTACACATATTTGATAAATTGTCGTGATGTTCAATCTTTTCAAAGAAAAATATGGAACATAATTGATTTAAATAATCAATGCCAATATCTTCCAGCTCACAATTAAAGCCAGATGATTGAATGAGCCCCTGTGCCATCCACAACTGAATCAATTTATCAATCTCAATTTCATAGCTTTTTGGAAAAATTGAATAATATATGAAGCAGCGTTTCAACTCAGTTGGTTGTGTGTCGTAGCTCGATCTTAACACGACCAAAAAGTCATGTTTCTTTTGTGCCAATTCCCATAGTTGTTTCTCTTTTAATTCTAACCATTTACATTCATTAGTCTCCATAAACAAATTGTTGCCTAAAGTCTTTGCTGCACGAGGATATCCGTGGCACTTTTTCACAATTTCCTTTGCGATTTCTGAGAGTTTCGCATTCACATGTTCCTCCCCCAATTTTTCACGGAAACCAGCCCATTTCCAAATCAATTCCAGGCAATCTTCATCTGAAAGACTCTCTAAATTGTATGTGGGAACTGTGCCCACAGCTAAAGCAACCCCCATGTTACGTGTAGTCACTATGATCTTACTTCCCATGGTATCACCACATCTCAATAAGGCATACAACTTATGCCAACATCGATAATCACATTCACATAAATTGTCCAAGACGAGTAAAAATTTCGTGTTACGCAATTTTAGTTGAAGGAGATTCTTTAACTGAATTGAATTGAGGTCAGCACAAGCGGGGAAATCAGTTATGTACTTCATAATTTTTTGCATCACATATTTAACATCAAGACATTTTGCTACCTTCACCCAAATCCTCAACTGAAAATGCTTGGCGACCATGTCATGATTGTACAGCTGTTTAACGAGAGCTGTCTTACCAATACCCGCGATACCAACAATGGGGAGGACAAGCATGCCATCATCGTCAACACTTGGGTTCATTAAAAATTGGAACAATATTACTCTATCATTGACCCTTCCAACAAATTCCGACTCACTGACTTCAGAGGAGATTGATGAGCTGGTAGCCGTCTTATGTTGTGATGTTGTGACAATGGGATGAAACTTAGTCCTATCATCCGCGATCATGTCTAATCTCTTTCTGATATTTGCGATTCTACTGCTCAGTTCAAATTTAAATCGGAAATCAATTGCGTGTGAGGATGAAAAGAAATTGCTTACCTGAAACGTCCTCGTCACTTGACGTTGTAAAACTTCATACTGAAATTCATCGACGAGGTTATCTGCATCATAGAAAGCAGCTTGGAGTCTGTCAAACCACACCTCCATCGCAATTGAGTACTTGCTATGATCGTACAATCTCTCAGCATCTAAGAGCACAGCCTTGATGGTGGACAAGGTGTCTGAGAGTGTGTTCAGCTCCTGCTCAACACCCCATGCCTTGCCAACTTCCCCGATTGCACCTGACCCTATCTTGCCCAGAATTTTACTTGCTAAGTTGAAAAGAATTGTTTCTACCATTTTCTTATTTCTTGAAGATCAACAAGAAGTTGAAGAAGAAGAAAGATTAATGGAAGCCAAGGTGGGTTGGCTTTAGTTTAGCTTGTACTAGTAGTAGTTGGTGCCACTGAAGTGCAGGTGAGTGTAACTGGGAAGTTTCTATTTTCACACCACACAAACTTTTTTTTAATTGTTTCATATTTTCTCAATTCACACCGACGCCTTTTCATAGAAAAAACCCAAAATACCCTCGTCTTCCCAACTCTCTAACCACTCTAACCAAATTCTAGTCTTTAACCCTAATCACTATCTACCTCTCTCGTCATTGCCCCCTCCCCAGCCTCCTCCTCCTCATTCTCCTCCTCCGGTAACTGTCACCTCGTCTCAATTAATCGTTTTTAATGATATAGATATATATTTCAATTAAAAATTCATATAATTTTATTATTATATAAAAGAGTAGTTAAAATTTTTATTTTATCTATTAAATAACAAATTTTGACAAATGGGATATTTTTAATTTTCAGAACCACAAGAAATCATTTATATTTTAAACAAATCTCAATATTGTATTTATAATTTATCATTTTTTATTTATTTATACAATAATATGTTGCCCATCGTTAGATTTTTATTAAGGCAAATTACAGTGATTTTCTCTGAATTTAAAAAAAATATAATAAATATCATAATTTTGATTTAATTATATTGACATTTCTTTTAATAAGATTAAATAGATCCAACTTAATGCAGATGGTGTGAAAATATAAAAATAAACAACGTAAAATTTATAATTTCATTTTAAAAAGATGATAACATTATTTTCTCATATATATATATAACTAACAAATTATTAAAATTTCAAAATAACTTAATATAATTAATTAAAACTGTAAAGTATATTGTATTTTTTAAAAGAATATCAAGAGAGATTAGTATAATTTAGCCTTTTATAATTATTATTTTTGAACAGTATTATTATTATTATTATTATTTGAGAAACAAGAAACATTTACCAGGATACTGTCTACACATGGGTCCACAGGGTTTTTCACTTTCAGACTTTCTTGTGGGGGCGGTTCAAGCTTATTGTAATTTTTTGTTTTTCATTTTATTTATAATAATTTCTATTTAGGATAAATTATAACATTCACTTATAAAATTTAGATTTAATGGATGTGTGATCGGATGAGATAAGTTGTCTACATTATAAAACTATGTTTTTTTACCCAATAAATTAGAGTTCAACTGTGATAATTTGTACAATTGTCTATAAATTGGGTAATATGAATAAAAATTTAAAAATTAAATAGATGAAATTGATAGTTTACCAATAAAATAGAAAAAATTTCAATAATATAAAAAAGTAAAAGTGAAATTAAACCTTATTTTATAGAAGGTGCCTAGGGGTGTAAATTTGGCCCGACTTGGCCCGGCCCATGTCGGGCTGTGCGGGCTCCCGCCAAAATTTAGGCTGAGCCAGGCCACGGGCTAGAAAATTAAACCCAGGCACAGGATCAGGGGGTATTTGAGCCTTGAGCAGGCCTGAACAATTTTTTTTTTTTTTTTTATTTTTTCTACCAAAATTTTATTATTTTTCATTAAAAAAGACACCAGGCCTTGGCCGGGCTAGGCCTTAAGCGGGGCCCGGGCCCCTGAGCCAGGCTGGGTTTCAAAATGATGACCCAGGCCCAGGCTCAGGCCTAGGGTCTCGGGCTAGGCTCGATAGGACCAAACGAGCCTAAACCCAAGCCACAGGCAGGCTTCAAGACGCCCATGGGCCGCGAGCCATTTTTACACTCCTAAAGATGCCATTGAATTACAGGTGAGTAGAAAAAAGAAGTGGCAACTAGGGTTTTGAATTCGATCCACACGTTGTCTAACATTAAGGAGGGGTAAAATAGACGATGGAGAGACGACCGCGTAATTGATTGGGTAAGACTTGAAATTGTAGGTTGAGTTAAAAACAATTGAGTTAATTACTTAAAAGTCTTATTTACAAATGTTATAGTAGCTTAGGTTTTTTTAAAAAATTTTGAACTACTAAGTCATATTTAGTAAAACTGAAAATATTATTAATTTTTTTTCAGTTTTAAAAACTAAAAATATTATTAATTTTGTATAGTAATATTCCAGATAATTGTTTCACTAACTAATAAAAAACGAACAGAACATGAGATTAAATGTTTTTGCCATTCTACTTATTGGTTTGATTTAACTATTTAATAAAACTAAGAACATTATCAATTTTTTTCAGTTTTAAAATTGAGAACATTATTAGTTTTTTCATTTTTAAAGTTTTTTTTTTCAGTTTTGCACATCAATGTTCCATCATCATGCTCCTATATAGACACAAATTTTTCAATTTTGCACAAAAAAATAATTTAATTTTTTAATTTTTTTCAAAAAAAAATAGTTTTTCTTTTTTTTTTTGCACAATTTTTTTTTTTTAGTATTTTTAATTTGAAAGTTGATATTTAAAGTTTTGAAAATCAAAATAAATGTCAAATCATCATATTTCTTTATAGATAATCATAAATAATAAACAATCATTATTTGAACTATTAAAAATTTAATGAGATTTGAAGGTTCAAAAAATCTTAGTTAAAATTTACCGGAGTATAAGTTTATAAATTAAGACTTATGTGTAAATATCTAAAAAATTTATTATTTTCGTTTGTCATGTTTAAATGAATAAAAAAATAAAACACGTAAGAAATTAATATAAGCAAGATTTCTTTTTTTATTTTTTATTTGTATTTTAAGGGTTAATATGTTATAACTAATCACCTTATTTCTTACCAAGTATCATTGTCTTTAGTGAGAAACAAAATAAACATAGTAAAATAGTTTTTTTCTTATCCTCTTTTTTTTTTTTTTTTTTTTTTTTTTTTTATCCTTCTCATCATGTTTCACTCAACTTACAAACTACACACACACACAAAATAAAAATAAATAAATAAATAATTATTATCTTTTTTTGTTGTTTTTCACCAAATCACTCAATCTAACACTACAACATATAACAGTTTTAGAAACCAAATATTTTGAAAAAAAGTTATTTCAACACACTTAATTAGTTCAATATACATCTTTTCTCAATACACACTATTAATTTGATTATTAACTAATTCTCTAACTCCACACACTTAAAGTTACAATAACACATTTTACTTATAATCATTGTACACGCTGTTTTACCTTTCTTTCCACACACTTTCTAAGACCCTACTTTCACATTTACAGTTCCACCATACAAAAGTGAGGACCAAAGTCAATAAAATTTCCTCTATTAAAACCTTCTATTGAACCTCCATCAAAAACTATTGAAAATCTGATTTTAATAACCTTGTTTACCAGGACCAAGTCATTTATTTCTGTCATGTCTTGGTTCACAGGCATTAGAAGTTACTGTTTGGCTTGATGGGAAGGAATACCAACCAAAATATTCCCGTGGAAAGCCGGGAACAACTTTAATATGTCATGAGCTTGCAGATGAATCAAAAGAACATCAAGGGACACACATTAAAGTTTTGGTCATTCAATTCCTTAGTGATAGTTGCCTTTAATGATTCCATATTCTTTTTCTGGTCATTCAATTCCTTAGTGATGGTTGCCTTTAATGATTCCATATTCTTTTTCTGACTATGAACCTTTATGCAGTATTCACTACTGCAATTCAGTTTGATTACCCCACCATTACTGGACGAATTAGGGAGCTTGTTTTTTTAAACCCTGAGGTAGAGTCATTACAACCTCCTTGTAGTTCTGTTGCATCTTTGAAACTTCTAAATATTGATTTTAGCATGTCTCTTCAATTCTTCATTTTTTCTTTTTGAATTTGGTGTTTATTTATTTTAATACTTTGAACAAGGTGGAATTTTCCTCGGCATTTACCAATCTTAAGTCGAATTTGCTTTCTATTTTGCAGCTCCTCCAATGTGGAAATGTGGTCCATCTGAATCTGATAACAAGTAATGTGACAATAATGAAAAAATTAATATATATATATTTTAATTTAAAGGTGTATATTGAGATTATTAAAAAATGTATACAGAAAATTTTTTCATATAATATTAGGAATGTTGCTGGATGTCTATTATGGTTATTTTTATTTCAGATATAATTGTCATTAAATTAATATTTCATTAAGTGTGTGTCCTAAACTAACTAGGTGTGTGAAAATAAAATTTCCCAATATTTTAGTCTATAAAAGTAAAAATTTTGTTATAAAAGACATTTAAGAACCAATTTCTATCGTTACGAGGATAGTCGTTAAAAAGTCGTCCCGAAAAATAAAAAATAAGACTTTTAGCGACAAAATTTTGAAAATGTCACTAATAAATAGACTTTTAGGGATAAAATAATTTAGTCTCAAAATAATTTATTTTTTGGGGACAAAGAATTTGGTCCCAAAAAGAAAATAATTCATCACTAATGTCTAATTTTCGTTACTAAAAATATATTAAAAACACTTTTTGCAACAAAAATCTTTGGTCCCTAAAAAATAATCTTATCTCTAAATTTTGGTCTCTAAAATTTTTTATTTTTTATTTTTTTTTATAGTATAAACAGAGTGTAATTCTTTGATTTGATTCTTGATCATGCCAGGCTCTTGCTCTTTGTCAGAAGAGAAGTAGTGCATTTCATTAATCCGTGTCTAATCTAACTAGGATTTCAAATGTCTAAGCTAAACTTAAAAAGGAATTATGTGTCATGTGTAACAAAAAGATAACAGTAAATCATATATATATTTTTTAAGATTTACATAAAATATGAATTATCTTTTCTAATTTTAAAAGTTATATCTCAATCTTTTAAGTTTTTAATTACATAATAAATGATTTTTTTTTATTAATAAATTATCAAGTGAATTAATAGTTTTTAATAATATTTGTAACTATATTTCAATTAATAATTTAAATAATTCTATTATTATATAAAATAATAGTTATGAATTTTATTAACTAAAAAATTATAACAATAGAGTATTTATAATTTTTTTAATTACAAAGATTAATTCGTATTTTAAATAAATTAATAAGTAAATAAAGTAAAATAAATAATTGAGGCATTGACACGCAAGTCTTAATTTATGAATTAAATCTTAATTAAAATTTTTTGAATTTTTAAGTCCCATTAAATAGTTAATAGTCAAAATTACCCTTCAAGCAATGATTATTCGTCATTTATGATTATTTATAAGAGATCATGATAATTTGACATTTATTTTAATTTTCAAACCTTTAAAATATCAACTTTCAAAATGAAAAACTATAAAAATAAAAAAAATTATGTGCAAAAAAAACAAAACTATTTTTTTTAAAAAAAAAAATGAATTATTTTTTTGTTCGAAACTGAAAATTTTGTGTATGAAGAAGCATGGTGATAGAGTATTGATGTGCCAAAAAAAAAAAACTTTAAAAATGAAAAAACTGATAATGTTCTTAGTTTTAAAACTGGAAAAAGTTGATAATGTTCTCGATTTTATTGGATAGTTCAATCAAACAAATAAATAGAAGAGCAAAAACATTAATCTCATGCTCTCTTTTTTTCATCAGTTAGTGAGACAATTATCTTGAACATTACTATACAAAATTGATAATGTTCTTAGTTTTAAAATTAAAAAAAAAACTGATAATATTATCTGTTAATCAAATTATTTAATTTTGATGATGTCTAAAATATTATTTGCAAAAATTTAGATTTTTTAATATACATATTATTTGACACAAAATATTATCTGTTTAAAATATATATATTTGTTAAATATTATTTAAATAAAAATATTTTTAAAAACTCTACTATTCACTTTTTGAAAAATTAGGCTGATCACTATTTACTTTTTGACAAAATTAAAATCGATTAATTATATTATTTTGACAAAATTGATTTATTGGTTGTATTATCTTGACAAATGTGATATTAATGAGTTGTCTTCTTTTGACAAAAGTGATATATCCAAATGTAGTGGTAGGTTATGTTTAGTTGAAAATCTCTACAAAAATTTAAAAATGATATATATGATCAGATCTATTATAAATATTACTTAAAAGGATTTTACTAATATATGCAAATATTCGATTAGAATATTATATAGAATGCATATAATATAAATAGAATACATTACATGAGCAATTAAATTTTTTACACTATATTAATTATATCATATCATATCACACTACACTACATTGATTATATCATATTATAATAAACAAGAAGAAAAAGATTGAGTTATATATATATATATATATATAGTATAATAAAACAAGATGGAGCAAATCATTTGCTTATTTGAAAGTTGTGAACTTTGTATTAAATTGTCTACAAAAACGGTGGCTCCATGTTTGAAAAAACAAAAAAGGAAAAGAAAAAAATTAGTCTTACTTTTATCTTTTTAATTATTAACATTTGCTGACTATTTAAAATTAAGGAGCGTGCCTATGTAAGCCATGACGTCAGCAAGGTTGCTGACTATTTAAAATTAAGGAGCGTACTTATGTAAGCCATGACGTCAACAAGGAGCGTCTTAACGGGTATATTTTTGTGTATAAATAGAAGTGTTGTGTGTGGAAAAAAATCAAGAACTTAAAGAGAAAAATTTCTGTGAGCCTTTGTTCTTACACTTTTATATTGTATCAAGTATTGTATTCTGCGTTTTCACTTTCAGATCTAAGTCTAGCCTTTGTTCTTACACTTTCATATCTACTCTTTGTGAGAGAATTATTGTAAAAGAGGGTTTAAGTACCACTTATTCTTATTCCTTATTTTTGTGAGAGACTTTGTAAGGATAAGGCATTTATTGTTGAGTGAGGCTCAATAGATAAGAGTAAGGCATGTGCCAAATCCACAAGCTTGGTAGTGTATTTATTCAATTGATAGTAAAGAAATTCTCAAGGAGGTTCCTTGGGGAGTGGACGTAGGCCTGTCATGTCAAACCATTATAAATCTCAGTGTTTGATTTTCTCTCCCTATCTCTCTTACTTTTATATTGATAACTATTATTCTGTTTTTTTTTATTTGTTAAAATTCTGAATATTGTGTTAATCTTAATATTGTAAAATTTTTAATAACCCAATTCACCCCCCTCTTGGGTTGCCTACCTGGGATAACAATTAGTATCAGAGCCTAGACTCTAGTTTGTGTAACTTAACCATCTTAGAGTAGATCATGGCAACTCCTAGTTATTCCTTACTCGAGGGACAAGCATCCAATAGGCCACCATTATTTAGCGGCACAAATTTTATCTATTGAAAAACTATGATGACCATACATGTTCAATCTAATGATTATGAATGCTGGAAAATTATTTGCAATGGTCCAAAAATTCTTACCAAAACCATAGATGGACTTAGGGTACCAAAACCTGAAGATGAGTGGAATGAATCAGATACTAGAATGGCCCAAATTAATGTCAAAGCCACAAACACGTTGTACTGCATCTTTGATGCCAACGAGTTCAACAGAATTTTCACATGTAAAACTGCAAAAGAAATTTGGGACAAGCTTATAGTGACTCATGAGGGAACCTAACAAGTTAAAGAATCTAAAGTCAGTTTGTTAGTTCATAATTATGAACTCTTTAAAATGAAGCCTGGTGAGACTATTCCTCAAATGTTTACTCGCTTTACTGATATTATTAATGGTTTAACTTCTCTTGGAAAAATATATACTAATGCTGAAATTGTAAGAAAAGTGCTTAGGTCATTGCCAAAAAGTTGGGAGACAAAAGTCATTGCCATTACCAAAGCCAAGGATTTATCAAAGCTAAGTCTAGATGAGTTAATGGGATCTCTCTTAACTCATGAGCTCATAATGCAAGAAGGAAAAGAAGAGAAGGACAACAACAAGAAGAAAGGAATAGCCTTCAAATCCACCTCGAAACATCAAGAGGATGAGAAAGATGATTTAGATGAGGATGAAGAAATGGCATTCATCACTAGAAAGCTCCAAAGGTTTGTGGGAAAGAAACAAGGCATACGAAAATTTTTCAGAAAAGACTTCAACAATAGGGATTTTCAAAGAGGAGAAAATCACAAAAAATCTGAAGTTACCTACTACGAATGCAACAAACCTGGACATTATAAATCAGAATGTCTGGAACTTAAGAAAAAATTCAAGAAGAATAAGAAGAAAGCTATGATTGCAGCATGGGGAGAAGATAGCAATGAAAGCGACACAGAAATCGAAGTTTCCAAAAATAAGATTGTTAACCTATGCTTAATGGCACTTGGAAACGAAAATGAGGTAAATGACTCTTGGCTACACATTTTGTACTAAACCAGTGACAATCCGACGCGTGGCGAAGTAAGGGTAATATGGGGAGACCAGGTAGGTCTTCGATCCTGATCATACACGTGGCAATTAATATTGGTTGTTATAAGATCTGAGTAGTAACAGATCAACAAAGAGACGTACAGTGATGTGGCTTCAACGGTTGCTCACATTTCAAATTCGAATATAAGGGGGAAGCCTAACTGCAAGTGAAGGCGTAGTGGAACTACTTATAAGGTAGCATGATCAGCGACTACGGAGGAGCAGTTCGACGGTTTGAAGAACAATTCGATGGTTATCTTCGGAGAGTATAAATAGCAGGAAGGACTTCAGAGAAAGGGACGGCAAAAGATTTAAAAGAATTACTTTACATAGTCCAGTGTTATTTCCTGTCCTTTATATTTCTGTACTTTAAGTTTCTGCGCCGCACTTCATTTGTAGGAGTAGTTTTCGAGTATATTGCCGCTGTAATTCTCTACGGAACTAAGATCATTGTAAGTTTTTCATACTAGTGAGATATTTTCAGTTTATTTAATTGTTCTTATGATCAAGTTTTCTGAAGTCAAATTACCAGTAAGCCACCAGTAAAAGTCCTCTTTATTGAGGCCGAAAGAACCATAACACAATCGTCTGAATAATTGTTTGGCAATTACAATTCTGTAAGGACTGATTGATCCTTGCTGGCACGCTCATAATTACGAAAGTAACCTTCGAAAGCCAAAAAAGCCAACATATATTTTTGGCACGCCCGGTGGGACACATATAAAAAAATGGCTAGACGTAGGAGACAAGGAGAAAATGAACGTTTGGAAGAAGGCGTGGAAGGAGAGGTGGAGACATCCAATCCAGAGGATAATGTGATAACACATCCTGTGGAGACTCCTATCCTATCGAAACCCATGGTCGAACAGACCAATACTTCAGAGCAAATACCATTTGTTCGTAATAGTGGACGAGACCAAGGAATTGGACCATCCAGTGTCCCATCTACTCAGCCAGTCAATCCGTGGGGCGGCTTGGTAGATGCCATGGGACAGCAATTAATAAACACAATGGAAAGGTGGGCAGTATCCTTTTTGGATCGAATGAATAACCACCAACCAACGAATGTAAGACACATAGAGGAGGTGAATGTCCCTCAGCAAAGATTGGCTAGAGACAAACAGCCTATGCAAGCTAATGGACATTCTAATGGTCAAACCAGTAATCAGATTCATGAAAGATTACCACCTCAGTCGTGGTACGAACCCATTTCGAGGCCTGTAGCAAGCCAGAATGCCTCAATATTCAACAGTGAAGCCATGCAGATTGGTGGATTTTGCCCGGTACAAGAAAATGGCATAAGAATGAGTCCAAATCTCACATTCGAAGCCATACCTGGCACCAGGGGGTACAATAATCCCATATTCGAATTTATACCCGGGAGGTTGGAAGGTTTTCCTACAAGTGGAAGGGATACAATACCTGCTCCAGCACCTTTCATGGGTCCTTTCGCAGGACAAGCTCAAAGAGGTTACCTACACCCCCAACAGCACCCTCTACCACAGGGACAGCCAGTCCCAAATGTACCACCTTATGGACCAAGAGGACCACAAGCACAAGTTTGTCCACCAAATCCTGTGTTTGTTCCCCCAGTGGTGGTTCAGCAGGCGCAAAATATGGTCCCTAGGGACCATATCACAGAGATAGTTAGGGAGTTGTGTGGACCAATGGCTCGGGGGGGTCCAGACCCCTGTATATAGAAAACCATACCCAGAATGGGTTGATAGGGTACATGAATATCCAAGAGGTTTCAGGATACCAGATTTTGTCCTCTTTCATGGGAACGGAAACCAATCAACAGTAGAACATATTGCTAGGTTTGCCGCTCAATGTGGTGAATTTACCAATCATGACTATATAAAGTTGAGACTATTCCCAAATTCTCTAACCGGAGGAGCATTTGTATGGTATATTAACCTTCCACCTGGCTCCATCCAGACTTGGCAGCAAATGGAAGAGGCATTTCATGCCCAATTCTTCCAATCAGAGCCAGAAGTTTCCATGGCAGACTTGGCCAGATTGAGTCAAAGGCCTGAAGAGAAGGCTACTCAGTTTATTTCCAGATTTAAGAGGGCTCGAAATAAATGTAGAGTAATCTTGCCAGAAACTGAATTTGTAAGATTGGCCCAAAATGGCCTAGAGTTCAGGCTTCGAAAGAAGTTTGATTCAACAGAATTTAGAGATTTAGTGGAACTGACTTATAAAGTATCTAGATATGAAGCATTACTAGAAGAGGAACAGGATCGAAATAATGCGTCATATAAGACGTACTACAAAGATCCTAATTATGAGATCGATGCAGCAGAGATTGTGGGAAAAGAACCTATGATCTGTGAAGCATTAATTCATAAAGATACAACAATTGACCAGCAGTTTAAAAAGAAAAATATCCACAGGAAATATTCTTTCGATTTAACTAAGGCAGATGACATTTTTGATCATTTGCTTGCGGCCAACTTCCTTAAGTTACCAAAAATGTTAAAATTCCATCTCTTGATGAACTTAAAGGAAAAATATATTGTAAATGGCATAAGTCTTGGTCTCACTCGACTAAAAACTGTGTTGTTTTTCGAGACAGGATCCAAGAACAAATTCGGAAGGGGAGTTTGAAGTTCCCAGCCAAAGCTGAAAAAGCCATGGGGATCGATAGCAATCCATTTCCAGCAATTGGAGAGGTGGCAGCCAATGTCATTATGACAGACTTTCAGAATCTGTCTCTGAAAGAATTGGAGGAAGTCAATGTACAGATGCATGTGGCCAACCAGACAGCAACCAAAAAAGACCTTAAAAGTCCACCAGCCATGGAACGAGATTTCCCACATCAGAGGGAAGACTCTGATGAAGAAGCATTGGATGATGACTCCCTGGAGGCAGCCGTAATGCAACGAATGTGTCCCAGGTGCAGACTGAGTTATAAGTGGTTGAAAGGCCTTCCAGTCGATGGAAAGCAGTATTACAGGGATGTGCAGAGGCGTCCCAAAGCAACCAATGCTTATAACAAAAGGCCGTATCCGGCTAATGTTAGGCGGCAGCCATTAGTGGTTGAACCTGCAGTTGATAGACTGCATGCTAAAGGCAAAAGGCCCTTATATGAGTCCAGATCACCCAACTATTACAGGTTGGAGAGTAGTCATTCTGAAAGAAGGCTAGAGAAGAGTTCAGGTTTTGGGATCAAAGCCAGGAATTGGCCCCTTGGGCCAGCTTCACGAAGGACGGAAAATGATTATCATCATCGAGAACTTGAATCAGGCTCAAAGCTTGGAGACAGGGCCAAACAATTGTCTTCACAGCCAGCCTCGAAGGTGACCTCGAAAGAAGAAAGAGGCGGTTCAACGTCTGGGTCAGTAAGTTCGTGGGTACCTAGAGTCCCAGATTGGTTTGTGATGCAAAACAAACCCAGGGAAATGCCTTCCCAAAGGAATTTTGGAAATCAAAGCAGGATGGTTAGGCCTCCTTTGGTGGCCCCCAACAACTGGGTATTGCTGAAACACCCAAGAACGAGGGAACCAGATATGGTCCCCGTTATTTCCAGATCACAAAGGAGAAAAATTCAGCGTAGGTACACCCAATACCAGAGAGACCTGAAAGAAAGTGGAGAGAGTTCTTCGATGATCCAGACTGGAGAAAAGAAGAATCGAAAGTCAGACCATAATTCAAAGCCAGTTACACAAAACGAGGTGGATCGCAGCAGAGAACAGTTGGTCAAGGTTCATTCTGAACTAAAGGCCAGAGAGAAGGAAAGTCTAGCAGGGTTGGAGAAAGCTTTGATGGAGAGTGGTAGCGAAACGGAAGAAGATGTTGGCGTAAGCCAGAAGAAAGAAATGGTGGAAGAAGAAATGTTCGAAGCCTTCATGGCTGAGCAAACATTTCTGGTTGGAAAGCCAGCCGAGGAAAATCATTCGAAGGGACTCGTTAGCAATGAAATACCAGAATGCATCATGCAGGATGTTTCTGAGGAAATTGACCAAAGTGACCAAGAAGGGAAACAAGTACAGCCAGCCATCCAGTTTGGCTCGTTTCCCCCGGTATCAGTGAACATGGTACACATATTACCACGGGAATTCCAAGCTGGAGATGAGAATCAAGAGGGGCAGGAAGCTGATCCAATTCCGATCTCTAGTGAAGATTCACAAGCAAGTATGGTGCAAGATAATTTCGAAATTGTTACCCCAATGGAAGCTGAATATGAGAGCGAGGAAGTGGTAAGCATTAACCTCTCGTATCCATTCGAATATCCCTCGAATTCCATGACGCAGCATGTTAAGCCTTTGTACATTAAGGCCTTCTTCGATGGGGTTCAGTTAAACCGAGTCTTGGTGGATAATGGAGCAGCGGTGAACTTATTACCGAAATCTTCCTTGAAGAAATTAGGAAAGAGGAATCCCAGGTTGATTCCAACCAGTACGACTATCGCTGGTTTTGCTGGAGACAAGCAGATGGCCCAGGGAATTCTACCCATCAACCTGAGTGAGGGAACCAAGGACTGCATGACGGCGTTTTTCGTCATCGATAGTAATGCGAAGTACAATGCTTTACTTGGTAGAGATTGGATCCACACTAATAAATGTGTGCCTTCCTCTTTGCATCAGAAAATGATAATAGCTCTAGGCAATGGGAAGACGGAGGAAATTAATGTAGATCCTCAACCTTTCATAGCCTGTGCGGATTTCGCAGAAGCCAAGTTGTATATTGATGGCGTGGCACCGCTTAGTATACTGATGGAATTCGATGGCTCAGCCGAAGTAACGGCTGATAAGGAGGTAGCACACCTGAAGCAACTAGTCCAGGAGAGTGCTGATGAAGAGCTAGTGGTTAAAGATGACAATGATGCCTGGTTATAGGCAGCGAGATGAAGCACCAGAAGCCAGGTCTTTGGCTTTAATCAAGTTTTCAATATTGGATATAAAGTCAATAGTCCAGAAAGTTCGAGAGCAGGAGAAAGAAGTCATGACGATTGGCTGCAAGTGGGAGCAGCAACAAGTCAAAGTTTTGACCCTTGATAAATACTGTGCATTGGACATAGAAACAAAAGTCCAAGAAATACAGGAAGAAGAAACTTTGGAGACAGATTTTGTCTATGAGGAGGAGAATAAAGAGGAGGAATCAAAGAGCTTGGAAGCAAAACACAGCAAGGAGATTTCTGCGAAGTCAGAGAAGATCAAAGAAGGAGTTCAGGTAAGTATTCAGATACAAGACCCCTTAGAAGAAATAAATTTAGGGGAAGATTCTGTACAACAACCTATTTATATAAGTGCTTGGTTGAATTTTCCTGATAAGGACCAGTTATTGGTTATTCTGAGAAGATATAAAGATTGTTTTGCATGGTCATACAATGAACTACCAGGATTGGATAGGTCATTAGTGGAACATAGGCTTCCCATGAAGCCTAACTTCAAGCCATACAAACAAAAACCAAGAAGAATGGGTTCAGAGGTGATCCAGAAAGTTAAGGAAGAAATTCTTAGACTACTCAAGGCAGGCTTTATCAGAACAGCCAGGTATGTTGAGTGGCTGTCTAATATTGTACCTGTAGTCAAGAAAAATGGCAAAATGAGAGTATGCATTGATTTTAGAAACTTAAATCTGGCAACTCCAAAAGATGAATATCCTATGCCTATAGTAGATTTGTTGGTGGACAGCTCAGCCGGACATCACATTTTATCAATGATGGATGGACACTCAGGCTATAACCAGATCTGCATTGCGGAGGAAGATGTTCATAAGATAGCATTTAGATGCCCTGGGAATATTGGGACCTTCGAATGGGTCAAAATGCCGTTTGGCTTGAAGAATGCTGGGGCCACATATCAGAGGGCTATGGACACTATCTTTCATGACCTTATTGGTGGGTATTTAGAATGTTATATTGACGACATTGTGGTTAAATCCCAGTCCATGGAGGAACATTTGTTTCACCTAGAGGCAGCCTTTGAAAGAATGAGAAGGTTCAAATTAAAACTTAATCCTCTTAAGTGTGCTTTTGGCGTATCATCTGGAAACTTCTTGGGCTATGTAGTACACAAGAAAGGAATACAGATCGACCAGAATAAAGCCAAAGCCATCATTGAAGCCAGACCTCCATCAAGTAAGAAAGAATTACAAAAGTTCCTTGGTCAGGTTAATTTTCTTCGAAGATTCATTTCTAACACTGCAGGGAAAACTAAAATTTTTTCTTCTTTATTAAGGCTGAAAGATGAAGAGGAATTTGTGTGGACAACGGAGCATCAAAGTGCTTTCGATGGAATCAAAGCCTACTTGGCCAATCCTCCAGTACTGATGCCACCAAATGGCGTTAAGCCTTTAAAGCTGTACATAGCCGCAGCAGAAGACTCATTGGGAGCTTTTTTGGCCCAAGACAATGAGGAAGGCAAGGAGCAAGCTGTTTATTACCTTAGTAGGTTTTTAAATTCTTGCGAATGTAAGTATTCAGCTGTAGAAAAGCTTTGCCTTGCCCTATATTTTGCTGTAATGAAATTAAGATATTACCTTTTGCCTACAACTGTCTTGGTAATTGCAACCACAGGTTTGGTTAAATACATGTTATCTAGACCTATGTTGAGGGGAAGAATTGGCAAATGGGTATTAGCTCTGTCAGAATTTCACTTAGAATATGTGCCCCAAAGAGCAGTGAAAGGGCAAGTTTTAGCCAATTTTTTGGCAGACCATCCATCTCAAACAGAGAGTCAAGAAATAATGGAACTCAGTATGGCTAGTGTCGAGCCATGGCAAATGTGGTTCGACGGGTCGAAAGCCAATAGCCTAATTGGAATTGGTATAGTAATCAAGTCACCACAAGGAATAGAGACCACACATGGTTTCAGAATAGATGAAACTGCTTGTTCTAATAATCAAGCTGAATATGAAGCGTTGATAGTAGGATTGGAAATTCTTATTGGATTACAAGTACATGCAGTTGACATATTTGGAGATTCTCAATTGGTCGTTAACCAAGTAAAAGGGATTTTCAAGTGTCAAAGTATAAGTATGCTGCCATATTATGTTGTCGCATTACATTTGCTCTCTCAATTTGAAATAGTAAATGTAACTTATGTCCCGAGATTCTTGAATAATAGAGCTAACGATGTGGCACAGAATGCTTCGAATTTCAAGAGTAAAGATGGTACCCATTGGGATGTAAGCCAAACGACATACCAAAATCCTATACCACCTCTAAGTAAGAGGAACATGGTCCTAGAAATCAATTATAATGATTTGTAGGAACAGGATTGGAGACATCCAATAATACAATACTTGGCTGGCCCATCCTCGAAAGCCAGCAGAAGAGTTAAATTGCAATCTGTGCAATATATCATATACAACAATGATCTCTACAAAAGAGGAGGAGATGGTCTATTGTTAGAATGTTTAGGGCCAAAAGAAGCATTAATAGCCATGGCTGAAGTTCACGAAGGTATCTGTGGTGCACATCAGCCTGGTGTAAAAATGAGATGGCTGCTTCGAAGACATTCCTATTATTGGCCGACTATCCTTAAAGATTGCATAGAATATGCAAAGGGCTGCCAGGCATGTCAAAAGCACGGTACAATAAGGCATGTGCCCATAACTGATCTACATGCAGTAGTAAAGCCTTGGCCATTTAGAGGATGGGCCATGGATATGATGGGGAAAATGCACCCTCCCTCTTCGAAGCATCATTGTTTTATTTTGGTGGCCACTGATTATTTCACCAAATGGGTCGAAGCCAAACCATATAAAACTGTAGATCAGGCGGAGATTATTGGGTTCATTAAAGATCTGATCCATAGATTTGGCATCCCACAAACGATAACGGTTGATAATGGGACTGTTTTTTATGGGAAAATGGTGAAGTCTTTTGTGGCTGAGTTCGGGATTAGCCTTGTGAATTCCACTCCATACTACGCACAAGCCAATGGTCAAGCTGAGTCATCTAACAAATCCTTAAAAAAGGGAATACAAAAAGTTGTGGAAGATAATCCGAGAGATTGGCACAACTTATTGTTGGATGTATTGTGGGCTTATAGAACTTCCCCAAGGTCAAGCACAGGAGTCACTCCTTATGCCTTAGTTTATGGGCATGATGCAGTATTACCAGTGGAGATCAATGTTAAATCCTTAAGGGTAAGATACCAGGACCAGTTGGATCCTGAGCAGTACTATCAAAGTATGTGCTTGGAATTAGAAGATATAGATGAAGCTAGAATTTTGGCATTAAATAGCATTCTCTTCCAGAAGAAGAAAGCAGCCAAAAATTATAACAAGAAAGTCAAACACATTGGCTTTGATGAAGGTGATTTGGTATGGAAGACAATACTCCCAATAGGGATTAGAAGCCATAGATTTGGCAAATGGTCACCTAACTGGGAAGGACCATATCAAATTCATAGAGTTTTGCCTTTTGGGGCATACCATTTGAAAGATTTGAGTGGTTATGTGCATCCCAAAAAGATTAATGGCAGATATTTAAAACCATATTTTCCAACTATTTGGGAAACACAGGGAATAAAATAAACAGTGAGTACAAGAACATAAAATAGTAAACAAGGAAATGCTTTATAAAGAGTCAAGTACATTGTGCCACAAGTTGGCCCAAAAATCATTACAGTGTTTTAGCTGTTTTTGTACAACAGATTTCCTATTTGTAAACAATGAAAACAGTTGAATAGCTGCAGTCATATCTTTCTTTTGATCAGCCAGTCCTTGATTGGTGATTTGCAGTTTGAGGTCAGTTCGGAGTAAGGCTTGATTCACTGCAGAAAGCTCCTCTTCGAGTTGAGCTTTCCTCTCCAGTAATTGAGTTCGGAATTGAGAAGCAGAGGAGTGTTGTTCCTTAAGCGTTGATACTTCAGTGTGCACTTGAGAAACAAAACTTTGATCTCTGACCAATTTCTCATCTGCGGCCTTGGCAGCATGACAGATGCTGATGTAAAAATCGATGGTAGCTGCTGCCTGGGATAGGTGGTTAGAGACATCCATACCAAACTGCTCAGCAAGTTTGCAGCATTGAAGAAACCCGTTTTTTATTATAGGCCTTTGTAGAGCCTCGAAGGGAATCCTCGAAAAAGAAATTAGCAGGTCTAGACAGGTGTCCAAGTCTATCGAAGGCACAGAAGGTTGGCTGCTGGAGGAAGGAGAGCTCTCAAAAATTTCCAGCAAAGAATCAGCTAAAACTAATGGCTCGGTCTCCTCATCGAATGTCGGAGAAGTAGAAGTGATGTCAAAAAGACTAGCTAATCTTGCTTCAAAAATATCAATCTCATCAGTAGACATGAGGGGAGCAGAAAGAGTTGCCATGGGAGACACAGAAGATTGCATAGCAATAGAAGAAATGGGTGGAGCATCTTTGATGGTCTCCATGGTCTTGGTCACCAATGAATCAAGAGAAGGAGGGCTGGAGCTAGGTAAAGATGGTAAGTCACGAATTGGAGAGCTGTCAGCACTCATCAAAGACAAGGTAGCACTTGGAGTCTCCTTCGAAGGAGAGAGAGGAGCAAGACTCAGTAAAGAAGTAGATTGGGGAAAGTCAAGAGTCAAGTAAGAAAGATAGGGAGCCAAACCAAGAGGAAAAGGTGCATGAATGCTTGGCCTCAGGAAAAGTGTAGAAAATCTAGACCCCAAAAATGGAAGTATAGTCTGAGTAGTCCCTACATCCTGCGTCTGATCTGCCTCGAATGAAACTGAGAGAGGTTCCATCAGAAAGATGAGCTCAGAAGTTGCTGTTGCATGAGAAAGAAATGTAAAGCAATGTCAAACCTTGATACCAAAGGCTAGCAGAGGAAAAATCGCAAAAGAATAAAATTACCTGCTCCAGAAGTATCGGCGATAATAGGGGAACTACGAAGGGTGTAATCTCTGGCAGTCTGTTGACTTCTTACAGTTTCCCTTTGTAGTATGTCAGCAGCAGCAGGTTCATCTCTCAGAAACTGTTGCTGCCGTCTCTTCTCAGCTCTTTCAAAGACAATCATGGCTTTAGGATGTTCTTGCTCTATTGTCTTGACGGCTGTTTTATGGATGGTATCTTCGACTGAGATAGGAGCAGAAGCAGACACCTTTTTCCTCTTCTCTATGGCTTTGGCGATTGTCTCAGAATCAGAGTCTTCGACCATATCGGAAGGAGAAACAGTCATCTTTCTTTTCCTTTTCCTCTGTATTGGCAGGGTCTATTTTTTCTCAATTTCTTTCTCAACTTTTCCCTCAAGCTCTTCAAGCTGTGATCTAGATTCCAGAGAAATGAATTCATCTTCTGACTCTCTGGCAGTTACCAAGTCGGATGAAAAGACGATCGCCTTCTTCTTTCTTTTTAAAAGTAACTCTTCCTCTTCATCTGATTCTTCCTTTTCTTCCTCTTGAATATTGGATGTTCCTTTCTCGAGTTCAAAGAGGCTCTTTTTCTTTTGTGATTGACCACCTCCACAAAAGAAGAATTAAAGATAAGGCAAAATGCATTATGAAAGACAAAAGGAGAAAAGACAAGGGTATACCTTTCTTCGAGGCAGCCCGAGTGACTCTGGGAGGAATTGAAGCAGCAGGAGCAGCATGTACCAATTCTGAAACAGTGGAAGAAGTGACCTCCCCAGTTTCTTTGGGCTTAGCTACATCTAACACTGTTAGTAGGTTTAAAGGTGGAATGGCCAAATAAATCTCCATGTTAGTCACCCACCAATTTTGGTACCTCTTTAACACGGTACCTTGAGGGATGAAAGGGGTGTACTCAAAGTTGGCCAAGTCATCTACAAATTTCAAAGTTGCCTCTTCTAACCTGGATTTCCGGACTTTCAAATCCCTTCTGGAGAGGCTGAGATTTGTGTTGCTACAGAGGGGTATTGGAACCCCTTGTGAAAGGCCAAATTGTCTAGCAAACTGAGCTGGACAGTAAGGTTCAGCAATACATTTGTATGCCTTCGGGTTTAAAGTCCTGATAAATAGCTCTCTGGGAATCATAATGGAAGCCCATATATCCTTGTGAGCAAGCGAAGTACAAGACTGGTCACTCAGAAAATTCCTCAACCAAGATGGACCAATGGAAGGTTCGAAGGGACGAAAGCGATAAGTAGGAAGGGAGACTGGAAGCTGGTGAAAGAAAGAGAAGTAAAAGGCAAAGGTAGAAGGGTAAAGTGAAGCATTGGCCATCCTTATGCCATGAGTAAGAGGGTTTGGCTCAGAAAATTTAAGGCATTTGGATTGTAATCCAGTAAAATAGGCGAAAAGCCAAAACTGAAGGATCCAGAATGGCCCCCCTTGATTAGCATCTAAGGGTTTCTCACAAAAAAGGGAGCAGACTCTATATACGTGTCCTAGAACATGTGGGGCTAAGGCCACCTTTTTCTGTAAGACAAAGGCTTTGGCAAGAGGGGCAAATTCAGGCATAATTCTCTGAGAGGAAGTGCAAAAAAGGAATTTACAAAGCCAATACAATAAGAAAGAAAAAAACTCCCTACCAGTCACAGGGCTCTGTCTTTTATTCTCAGCCCTAGCAAAATCACTATAAGATGAGTTAAGGGAGGGAAGGGAGAAAGGGACTGCTAAATCAGGATAATCTGGTCCAAAAGGAGTGCCAATAGGAGATAGTCCCAGTAAATGGCAAATATCAAGAACAGTAGGGGCCATCATCCCACATCTAAATTGAAAAAAGTTAAAAACAGGATTCCAAAAACATAGAGCAGCGGGAACAAGGAAAGGGTCTTCTGAAATAGTTACCCTAGACAGTCTGAGAGCATCGAGAAGGCAGAGTTCTTGGAGGTCCAGGGTCCTAGCAGGAATAACCCGATCATACCACTCTTGCCATTCTGGTCTCACCGTGGGCCAGCATCGGTGGGGGCGATTTACCCTCCAGTTCCTCCAGTCAAGACCACCTTCATAGAGAAGACATTGGTTTTCCAGTCAGGGATACAGGGCTGGGAGTTCAGTAAAGACCTCTTTGAATATGGGCCCGAGCACATAGTCTGACTGCACATGGCGACGAGGGACAAAGATGCGTCCATCAATAGCGCTCTTCTCCCCAGCTTTGTACTTTTCGCATTCCGCATCAATAATCCTCTTCAGGGCCACAGATGGGCTCATACGCTCTACGACTGATACTAAAGAAGAAGCCATTGACGGTATGTTTTTCTTCGGGAAAGGAAGTAGAGAGAAGCCGACGATCGGTAATAAGAGGGGTTTGTGCGATTAGAAGAGCAGGTGATTTCAGAGCTCAAAACAAAAGGGTTTTTTAAAGCCCTCATATTTGAAAATATATTACATGAGCTGTTAAGTATTAAAAGTACGAGTACAAAAGCTTCCTTCAACATTGATGCTTTTGGAGGGAAAACAAAGCCCGGTTGTTAAGGCTAGCTTCGAAGTAAGATATTTTGCTTCGAAGCCGAGTCAAACGGCTTCGAAAACAGAGAAGCCAGCTTCGAAGTGGGTTGCCCTACCCAAAATACAAAAAATACTCCAGTATTCATCTTAAAAGAGGACCTGTTTTTAGAGTTTTTAACAAAGGTAATGTCCTTCGAAGCAAAACTTGAGTTTCTTTAAGGATGGGATTTGGTGTTCGAAACATCGAAAGCAATAATGACAATGACAAGACGTTGACTATGGTCAAAACAAATTTTAAATGTAAGATTGCTAGATTCGAAGCACTGTTTCCAATTGAAAATCAGCCAAAACTCTATTCCACAAATTGGAAAGGTTTACGATTGGCTCATTTAGTGTTTTATTTAAAACAATTAAGTCCATATTCGAAGGATGAAATTGATCGAAGTTCGAAGCTCTGAGTTGACTTTTAAAACACAAGTAAAAATACAAGTGAAGACAGAGTCAAACAAAGACAAATTTTGTTTATATTAAGATCAAAGTAATTACATCAGCTGACCCTATCTCGGTATGAACTCGAGCTCATAAAAATAAGCAATGGAATAAATAACAAGATCATGAAATTTGGTCCAACAATGATCAATGAACTTTTGTTCTTTCCTTATTCTATCTTCTAAATTTTCTACTATCGGCTGCATAAGTTGATGTGCTCTCACTTCATAGTAGAGCTCTTTAGCCTTTATTTCGAAGGCCACTTCTCTTAACCTTTGTTCCAATTCATCAATGTCTAAATCATCCCAATAGACAGAATCTTTATTCTTGAAATCATTGAATTCTTCAATAAAGTTCTCTGCTTCATATTGAGCATGAATTCGAAGGGACGAAAGCTGGTCTAACGATTGTGTAGTAGCCATAGAATTACGATGCCAGTGAAGAAGCAATGGAAGTTGGTCCAAAAACATATGAAGTTCTGCCTGAGCAAGGGGATTAAGGACATGGCCCCTAGTCATGATGTCACAAGCCCATCGAAGGTTCTTGAGAGGGACTTCGTCCTCAAGAACATTAAAGGGCAAGTGAGAGAAGGCTGCAAGCAGAAGTTGAGCCTGTTTCCGCTCAGCTGAGGTAGGCGAAGGCAGAGGTTTATAAGGTGGAAAGGCATTCTCCGTGGATAGGGCAATCTCCAATTTTTCTGTCCAGGAAAGAATTGGTAGGGGAGAATCAATTTCGGGAGACGAAGAAGAAGGTGTGGACGCTTCTGTTTTCGAGGATGATACGGGAGCAGAAGGAACAAAGGCATTAATATAATCAAGCCAGTCAGAAGAACAGATCTTCGCCTTCTGGGCTAAGAATGATGGGTTATACCCTTGTGTTTCTTCTGGGCGAGGAGCAGAGTGCACTATCTTTGTAGGCATGGAAGATGTGTACCATGCTACAAGAAGATTCTCCTCCAGACTACGCCGATGGTCAATGGGCACATAAGGATAAACAACTGAACTTCGAGCATAGGAGGGAAACTCTAAAGGGTCAGTGAACTCAACAAAATGGTGGTTGATTCGCTCCTTTAAATCAGAAGTCTCAGGTACTGACCAGTTTGTCCAGTCAGAACCTCCAGAAGAGCCAGAAGAGGAAGCAGCTGCAGCTTTATCCTATACAGAAATTTGCAAAGAAGAGTTGCTCAAATCCATGTTTGTAATTTTACGAATCAGAGGTTTGAGAGCAGATTGTTCGAACTGTAAAGGTAGGTCAGAGGGGAAAATTCTTATGTCTTTGTTTGTAGCCTTCTGAATCGAAGGATTAAGAGCAATGTGTTCGTAATCCAAAGGTTGGTAATTTGCAAAGGCGTCCATGACCTGAATATAGAAAGGTGGGTAAAGGTGGCTAATAAATGCATGCTTTCGACGAGGAATAGCATCGACATATGACTCTTCGTATGCTTCATCATTGGGAGCAAGAATTAATTTGGCCATGAAATGTATCAGTCTGTTCGAATAATAAGACAGTGAAAGTACTTAAGGATCAAGACGAGAGTATTAATACAGATGGTGTGTGACAGTTGCATTTCTGGGAAGATGCAAAACCCATGCACGTTCTAAGACGTGGGAAAAGGGGCTCTGATCCACTAATATCACCAAGTCTTGGGTATATTAGTGCGGGGGGTAATGTTGGCTACACATTTTGTACTAAACCAGTGACAATCCGACGCGTGGCGAAGTAAGGGTAATATGGGGAGACCAGGTAGGTCTTCGATCCTGATCATACACGTGGCAATTAATATTGGTTGTTATAAGATCTGAGTAGTAACAGATCAACAAAGAGACATACAGTGACGTGACTTCAACGGTTGCTCACATTTCAAATTTGAATATAAGGGGGAAGCCTAACTGCAAGTGAAGACGTAGTGGAACTACTTATAAGGTAGCATGATCAGCGACTACGGAGGAGCAGTTCGACGGTTTGAAGAACAATTCGATGGTTATCTTCGGAGAGTATAAATAGCAGGAAGGACTTCAGAGAAAGGGACGGCAAAAGATTTAAAAGAATTACTTTACATAGTCCAGTGTTATTTCCTGTCCTTTATATTTCTGTACTTTAAGTTTCTGTGCCGCACTTCATTTGTAGGAGTAGTTTTCGAGTATATTGCCGCTGTAATTCTCTACGGAACTAAGATCATTGTAAGTTTTTCATACTAGTGAGATATTTTCAGTTTATTTAATTGTTCTTATGTTCAAGTTTTCTGAAGTCAAATTACCAGTAAGCCACTAGTAAAAGTCCTCTTTATTGAGGCCGAAAGAACCATAACACAATCTTCTGAATAATTGTTTGGCAATTACAATTCTATAAGGACTGATTGATCCTTGCTGGCACGCTCATAATTACGAAAGTAACCTTCGAAAGCCAAAAAAGCCAACAATGGTGAATCCTTTTTATTTGATGAATTACAAGTAGCTTTTGATGATTTACATGCTGAATTTAAAAAATTTAGTTTGAAAAGTAATTGTCAAAAGAAAGTGATTTCAAGTTTATCAAAAGAAAATGAATTATTCACTTCCAAGATAAATGTTTTAGAAAATGAAGCCATGGAGATGAAAAAGGAAAATGAGATTTTAACTCGAAAAGAGTTTTCAATTTCTGAAAAACATTTACTTGTATTGCAAAAAGAAAATGAGTCTTTAAAAATAGGGCAAATTATTTTGAAAGAAAATATTGAAAACTTGAAAAATACTCTTTCAAAATTCACTCAAGGAAGAGAGACTTTAGATAAAATTCTTAAAAATCAAAATCGTACTTTTGGTAGCGCCGGAATTGAATATAAACCTTTTTCAAAAGTAAAAACTATCAAAAATGGCTTTGTGTATGCATCTTCTAATCACTCTCATCTCACATGTCATTTTTGCAGAACAAAATGTCATATTTCACCTTCATGTCTTGTTAAAAGAAATCATTTTGCTAAAATAAAAAAGATGTGGGTCCTTAAGTGTCACGACCCAAACCCGCCCCTATGGGTTTAGTATCGTAACCGGCCAGTAATCCGTGATTACTAAAGGCCTGCTTAACAGTAATGACAATAATATAGAGTAAGGGGCTGGCCGAAGCCAAAACAATAAACAAAAGATGTCCAATGAGCTGTGACAATCTGAATGTGAAAAGACCTTTTATAACATGCCACATGGATAACCAAAACATACACACAACATGTGCACAAACATATATATACAAATAACCCCGTCAGGGACCAAATCCCTTTTACATAACTGTGCAGTCAGGTCTAACATCTATTACAAAACAGAGACAATAAGGGTGAATCTGGGACACCCCAAAACAGCCTTAGCTTGGACAGACATGGAACCTCGAAGTGAGGCACAATGGTTGGCTTGACAAAACTGGGGCTTAACCTGACGCTCCTAGCATCGGTCCGGTGCCTATACACCTACATACAAATATAAACAGTGAGCTAAAGCCCAATGAATAACAAATGCGTAAAGAGATTAAGAATGAATGTCCTTTCAGTAATAAATCAGTCATATCAATTATATGTGGTACATCCAATAACAAACAGTACAATAGGTCTTAACAGACCAAGTAGTCAATTGATAGCCATCATAACAGTAAACAGTAGTGGTTCCAACACTGGAACCGACAGAGATCTCTGTGGCAGCAGCAGTAACAGTATGGTAACAGTAAGTTGCTATAGATGCCACGAGTACAGTTCATAAATAGGACATCATTCATTCAGTAAACAGTATTACTTCAGAAAACAGTACAGTTAATTGTTCAGAAAATAATCATCATTGAACATATCTTTACAACATTGTTACTCACAGTGCACTGGGCTATAGGCAAGCTAATGAGCGTCCTCGGATGCCAACCCTACACAGTTGCAGAACGAACACACACTGAGTTACATACTTAGGATTAACATCCCCTATCTTGACTTGGTGTGGTTCTATAACATTATCCTCATTAAGATGCCTTAAACTAGGCCTAGGAATGCCTAGGATGAAATGAGAATGCAAAGATGCACTTTAAAACACTTTTGAAAATTTTCAAAAAACAGGGGTCTCGCTCGAGCGTGGCTTTCTTCGCTCGAGCGAGCTTGTCAAAATAGTGGGGTCGCTCGAGCGTGGACTTCCTCGCTCAAGCGGTCTGTAAAAATACAAAAAGTGCTGGATGTTGAAAATCTCCGCTCGACGCTCGCTCGATGCTCGCTCGAGCATGAGACACATCCTTCGCTCGAGCGTAGGTCTCATCGCTCGAGCGTGCGTCTGCGTGCACCAAACATCTAAGAGCTTGCAATCTACGCTCGAGCGAGCATTCCTTCGCTCAAGCAGAGCTCTGAACAAAAGACGGTCGCTCGAGCGTGGAAGCCAAAATCTGGAATTTCCAGATGTGCCTCCCAAGCTCAAACCAAGCACTCAACACCTCAAAACTCAACTTTTTTGGGCCAATTTTTTGGAAAACACTTGAAAACCAACAATATAACATGTTTTGAAGATCAATTTGTAAAATCAAAGCCCAAGGGTGAGTCAATTGAATACCATTTCAAAGAAGTTTTCATGAATTATGTAAAAACATAACATGCATGAACTCTTATGAACTCTAGTGCTCTAAAACTTGATCAAATGCAAGATTAGGCTCAAAACTATGGTGAATTCATGGACTATAACATACACATGAACATGCATGTGAAAATTCATGAAGAACAACCTTAAAATTCAAGGACATGTACATGCATACATGGATTAATTCTCAATTCAACACTTTAAACCAATATTTGACTCTAACCTCCATTAATCCCATGAACCATGCAAGAATAACTCAAATGTACAAATGAGAGGATGAAATCTCTACCTTAGGTCTTGAATTCAAAGTATACAAGCTCAATTTTGCAAAATCCCTTCAAATCTTCTAAGTTTCCAAGCAAAACTCTTGATGAAACCAATTTCTCCTACTCTTCCTCTCTCTCTCGGTTGGGTCTAAGAAAATGGCTGAAATAATGGTGCATCAAATGATATGAATTGAGTTCTAAACAATGGTACAAAAGTGGCCCACTAATGGCAATAAGGGAATAACACAATCTAATTTAATTTAATGTTATTTAATCTAATTTAATCACTCCAAATCAGATTTTAATTAAACCTACCATAAAATCACATAAATTCTAATTAGCGTAAAATACCAATCAATTTCTGAATCAATCACCGATAAGGCTTTCAATTCGCAGTTCGAAACTTAAAACATGAACAGATCAATCAAATGGCAAACATATAGAAATGCAAGTAAAGCAATATACTCACACATTCAATTCAGAATTTCAATCTGTTCAAGTACTTGTCATGCTCAATCAGATATTAGCACTAATCAGAGGTGAGGGTTGTCATATTAAGGACATTTCAAGAATGTCAAATTTTAATTTTTATGAACCCAAGAAAAAATTTGTACTAATAGAGAAATCAAATTTTTGTAAGTATGTTTCAAGACAAAATCCAATAACGATAGATGGTATCTCGACAGTGCATGTTCGAGGCACGTGATTGGAAATAAAGCTATGTTTGCCACAATCCAACCAAAGGATGGCGGATATGTGACTTTTGGCGACAATAGCAAGGGTAAAATCACTGGTGTAGGAAGTATTGGTAAAAATCTCTCTCCTATTATTGAAAATGTTTTATTTGTTGAAGATTTAATACATAACTGACTTAATATTAGTCAATTATGTGATAAAGGTTATAGAGTTATTTTTGAGAAAACTGATTGCATTATTGAAAACACCCTAGAAAACAAAACTTTATTTGTAGGTTATAGACATGAGAATGTATATGTGTTTGATTTGCATGATCTGTCTTCTCATTTTAATATTAAATGTTTATCTGCTATAAATAATAATGGTTGGCTTTGGCATAGAAGATTAGGACATGCCCATTTTTATTTAATTTCCAAGCTTTCAAAAAATGAATTAGTCATTGGATTACCAAAAATTGTTTTTGAAAAAGACAAACTTTGTGATGCATGTAAATTTGGAAAACAAACTAGAATTTCTTTTAAATATAAAAATATCGTTTTAACTACTAAACCGCTTCAATTGTTGCATATTAATTTATTCGGACCATCTAGAACATTAAGTTTAGGAGAAAAATCGTATGCTCTTGTTTGTGTTGATATTATACTAGATATACATGGGTATTATTTTTAGCACATAAAAATAAAACTTTTTATAATTTCTCAAGACTTTGTAAAAGAATTCAAAATGAAAAAAATCTTAATATTTGTAGTATTAAAAGTGATCATGGTAGAGAATTTGAAAATGATGATTTTATTATGTTTTGTGATGAGTTTGGAATTGATCATAATTTTTCTGCCCCTAGAACTCCTCAACAAACTGGAGTAGTTGAAAGAAAAAATAGAACTCTTGAAGAAATGGTCCATACTTTGCTTTGTGAAAATAATTTGCCTAAATATTTTTGGGTGGAAGCTGTTAATACTGCATGCTATGTTGTAAACCGTGCCATGATTAGACCTATTCTTAAAAAAATCCCTTATGAACTTTGAAAATGTAGAAAACCTAATATTAGTCACTTGTGTGCTTTTGGTTGTAAATGCTTTGTATTAAATAACAATAAAGATAACTTAGGAAAATTTGATACTAAATCGGATGAAGTTATATTTCTTGGTTATTCTATGTCTAAGCTTATAGAGTATTCAATAAAAGAACTCTACTTATTGAAGAATCTGTGCATATTGTTTTTGATGAATCTAACGACATTATTTCCAAGAATCTTGTAAGTAATGATATTATAGAAAATCAACCAAGCATGGAGAGCATTTACATAAAGGAAAATGAAGAAAATCCATTACGCCAACATGAAGAAGAAATGACAATAGAGAAACCTCAAGAAATATATGCTCTTCCAGAAAGCGACTCAAATCTACCAAAAGAATGGAAGTATGCTCATAGCCACCCCAAAGACCTCATCATAGGTGATGCGGCGGAAGGTATAAAAACTCGTTCCTCGGTTAGAAATGTTTGTGGTAACTTAGCATTTGTTTCACAAATTGAACCAAAATCGTTTTTAGAAGTTGAAAATGATGAAAACTGGATTTTAGCAATGCAAGAAGAATTAAATCAATTTGAAAGGAATGAAGTTTGGTTTTTGACCCTCGACCTAAGAATCATCCTATTATTGGTACAAAATGGGTTTTTCAAAATAAAATGAATGAATTCGTAGTTGTTACTAGAAATAAAGCTAGGTTGGTAGCCCAAGGTTATAATCAAGAAGAAGGCATTGATTTTGATGAAACTTTTGCACCGGTTGCTAGACTTGAAGTTATTAGAATGTTACTTGCTTTTGTGTGTTTTAAATATTTTAAATTATATCAAATGGATATTAAAAGTATTTTTTTTAAATGGGTACATTTCGGGGCAAGTCTATGTTGAACAACCTCCCAATTTTGAAAATCATAAATACCCGAATCATGTTTTCAAACTTTCAAAAGCTTTATATGACTTGAAACAAGTTCCTAGAGCATGGTATGAAAGATTGAGTAATTTTCTACTTGAAAAAGGTTTTTGTAGAGGAAAAAGTGATACAACACTTTTTATAAAAATCAAAAAGAAAGATATGCTAATTGTTCAAATTTATGTTGATGATATCATTTTTGGTGTTACTAATGAAAATTTGTGCAAAGAGTTTGCTAAAGATATGCAAGGTGAGTTTGAAATGAGTATGATGGGGGAATTAAATTACTTCCTTGGTCTACAAATTAAACAAACTAATGATGGAATCCATTTAAATCAAACGAAATATATCAAAGATCTACTCAAAAGGTTTGAAATGGAATCATCAAAGCCTGCAGCAACTCCAATGAGCACATCGATAAAAATCGACAAAGATGAGCAAGATAAACCTGTAGATGAAAAGAAATATAGAGGTATGATTGGTTCTTTACTCTATCTTACTGCAAGTAGGCCCGACATAATGTTTAGTGTTTGTATGTGTGAACGTTTTCAATCCGCACCGAAAGAGTCACACATCACCGCAATCAAACGCATTTTCAGATATCTTGTCGGCACTCCAAATTTGGGATTATGGCATCCTAAGGGAACCACCCTTGAACTTTTTGGTTACTCAGATGCTGACTTTGCGGGATGTAGACTTGACCGAAAAAACACTAGTGGCATTTGTCATTTTCTTGGACACTCTCTCATTTCTTGGTTTTGTAAAAAACAAAACTCAGTGGCTTTGTCAACTGCTGAAGCAAAATACATTGCCGCCGCTGGGTGTTGTGCACAATCGCTTTGGATGAAACAACAACTTCAAGATTTTGGACTTCACTATAATCATATTCCTATAAAATGTGATAACACAAGCGCCATTATTCTTTCAAAAAATCCTATTAAGCACTCACGCACTAAACACATTGAAATAAGACATCATTTTCTAAGAGATCATGTACTCAAAGGTGACATATTTACCAAGCCTTTAAATGAAGAACAATTTTGTTATATTAGAACAGAACTTGGTATGATGAATACTCCAATATAATGTTTATATTAAAAATAATTTTTTTTATAAATAAATAATCAAATAAAATATTTCTAATAATAATTATAAATAATAATAGTAATAATAATAATAAAAATAAACTATATACATATATATTCTCTCTCTCTTTCTCACCCACTCCATTTCTCTCGCACTCGCTCTCTCCCTCACTCTCTATTTTCTCTTTCTCTCGCTCTATCGCTCTCCCTTTCTTCCTCTCATCCTCAGCCGACTCCATCTTCATCCTCACCATCGTCTACAACCAGACCCATCATCCACAACATCATCTATCATCCACCCAAATCCCTCACCAATTTACCGAGCTCCATCACTTCTCTACCCAAAATTTGCATCACCATCTTTACCAATTCATCAAGTTTCATCACCGATCCATCAAGTTCCATGACTGATCTATCAAGATCCGTGATTGATCCATCAAGATCCATTGTCGATCTACAAAAATTCGTCACCGATCTACACAATCTTCTCTATTTTCTCCGATCATTAAGGTCATCACCCATCAACATGTTAAAATTCTTTTTGCACTGTGTTATATTTTTTTACTTGTTGTATGTGCTTCAAACTCTCTTGGATTTAATAATGGTTGCTTCTACCTTGTCTGAAGAAATTATTTTTATTTTTATTTTTATTTTCTCCTTTTATGCTAGTGCACTTGGTGTAATTGTTTATGGCCGGATCTTAATGGCTCTTGGTATTATAGATTGGTAATTTGTTTCTTCAAATTTATGTAATTTTTAGTGCATTAATTCAGGGAGAGACTCATATTATGTAATAATTTGAGATTAAAAATTAAAATAAATAAATAAATAAATAAAAATGGGTGTTTGTAATATTCTGTGCATAATTTTAGGGAGAGTATATATAATTTTTACTCTTTATCTACACCAACCATTTTTTTTGGGCAGAATTTTTAAATATATAAAAATAATAATAATAATAAAATAATTATAAAAAAAAAAAGAGGAGAAATGCTTGCGATTTTATTTTAGAAGAAGAAAATTTTACGCGATAACATGTAAGTTTTCAAAAGGTTTCACAGATTTTTTCCGTTTCACTTCTCTTAGCAATTTTTCATGAACCTCTTTTACATGCTTCTCTCTATTTTTGACTTCTGTGAGTCTCGGCATTATAACTGTTGCATAATATTGCACCGCATTCTCCAACTGTACATTTTTCCTTTTTAGCCCTTTCTTCTCCTTACACATATTAACCAGTTGTTGTTTTAATAAGCACACCTCATCTCTCCATTGCTGAATTTCTTGTACTCTTGCTTGCAATCGTTGCGCTATATTGGAAACTGCAGTCATTTCCTGTGTACTAAGAGCCATAGTGTTATTAATAGCATCGATATCATTTTCATTACCAATAACACTAGGACCCCCATTTACAGGCATAGCATGTGCCTGCACCACTGGTATCCTCTCATTTGCCTGCATTACAGGCACCTCATGCAGGTCCGAACCATTGATTGCTAAGGTAAGGAATGACATGATTACACAAGAAGGTAAAACAAATTTTTCTCTCCAACACTTGCTATTTTCGTCTCTTTGCATATCTGCTCAAATCTTTTGTTTGTCAACACTTTGTGCGCTTGAGATGCTCCAAAATCCCCACAATGATCTCGACAAGACCTACGGACCATTATTATATTTTTGGCATCTCAGATTATTTTACCACATGTATCTGTTTCCTATCTTCATCTTTTATTTTGATGATGTCAAATGGGGAGAAAAAATATACTTTTGCTTTTGAAAATTATATGTTGCACGGTTATCAAATATTTTGTTAATTTTATTTTGTGTCAAATCTATACAAATATTGCCATCATCGAAAATGGAGAGATTGTTAATCATATTATTTAATTTTGATGACGTCTAAAATATTATTTGTAAAAATTTAGATTTTTTAATATACATATTATTTGACATAAAATATTATATGTTTAAAATATATATATTTGTTAAATATTATTTAAATAAAAATATTTTTGAAAACTCTACTATTCACTTTTTAAAAAATTAGGCTAATCACTATTTACTTTTTGACAAAATTAAAATCGATTAATTATATTATTTTGACAAAATTGATTGATTGGTTGTATTATCTTAACAAATGTGATATTGATGAGTTGTCTTCTTTTGACAAAAGTGATATATCCAAATATAGTGGTAGGTTATATTTAGTTGAAAATCTCTACAAAAATTTAAAAAGGGTATGTATGATCAGATCTATTATAAATATTTTACTTAAAAGGATTTTACTAATATATGCAAATATTCTATTAGAATATTATATAGAATGCATGTAATATACATAGAATACATCACGTGAGCAATTAAAATTTTTACACTATATTGATTATATCATGTCACACTACACTACATTGATTATATCATATTATAATAAAACAAGAAGAAAAAGATGGAGTTATATATATATATATATAATAAAACAAGATAGAGCAAATCATTTGTTTGTTTGAAAGTTGTGAACTTTGTATTAAATTGTCTACAAAAACGATGGCTCCATGTTTGAAAAAACAAAAAAGGAAAAGAAAAAAATTAATCTTACTTTTATCTTTTTAATTATTAACATTTGCTGACTATTTAAAATCAAGGAGCGCGCTTATGTAAGCCATGACGTCAGCAAGGTTGTTGACTATTTAAAATCAATGAGCATGCTTATGTAAGCCATGACATCAGTAAGGAGCGTTCTAACGGGTATATTTTTGTGTATAAATAGAAGTGTTGTGTGTGGAGAAAAATCAAAAACTTGAAGAAAAAAATTTCTGTGAGCTCCAAAATTCTGAGTATATTGTATTCTGCATTTTCACTTTCAGATCTAAGTCTAACCTTTGTTCTTACACTTTCATATCTACTATTTGTGACAGAATTATTGTAAAAGAGGGCATAAATACCACTTATTCTTATTCCTTATTCCTTATTTTTGTGAGAGATTTTGTAAGGATAAGGCATTTATTGTTGAGTGAGGCTCAATAGATAAGAGTAAGTCATGTGCCAAATCCACAAGCTTGGTGGTGTATTTATTCAATTGATTGTAAAGAAATTCTCAAGGAGGTTCCTTGGGGAGTGGACGTAAGCCTGGCGTGCCGAATCACTATAAATCTCAGTATTTGATTTTCTCTCCCTATCTCTCTTACTTTTATAATAATAATTATTATTCTGTTTTTTTTATTTGTTAAAATTCTGAATATTGTGTTAATTTTAATATTGTAAAATTTTTAATAATCTAATTCACCCCCCTCTTGGGTTGCCTATCTAGAATAACATTATCAATTTTACTAAATAGGACTTATTAATTCAAAAAAAATTAAATAAAATCTGAGCTATCATGACATTGTAAATGTGACTCTTAGATAATTAATTCTAAATAAATAAGGGAGAAAACAGAGTGAAAGAGGAAAGGAGGAAGGAAGATAGCCGAGAGTGTGAACGAAGGAAAAAATAAATTTAAAAAGATGACAAGTGAAGATTTATGCATGTGCGTTGGGCGTACAAAAGGGGTGTGTGGGAAGCTAAGTATAGATTGTTTTTTTTTTGTTCAAATTTATTTTAAAATAGATAAAATAGAATAAAAAGTTCAATTAAGATAAAATGTTATATTAAATTTATAATTATTTCACTTCTTCTCTTACAAACATCACATCTAACTATAAAAAAAATTCAATTATCTTCTCAAACATAAATATTTTAACTTAAAATAACAAATTTTCCAAACAATACCATGGATTTAGCGACGTTTAATTAATGGCGTTTATTTAAACGTCACATTTTCTGATAATTAACGACGTTTTGTAAACGTCCCCTTTTGTGTTAATTAAAATGGTCCCGTTTCTGAATAGAGGTCGTTTGAAAGCGCCTCCAAATCCCTATTTCCAAACCCACGCCTGTCTCTCTTCAAACCCCTATTTCCAAACCCTACACAAAGTCGATCTATTCTCACAACTCCAAAGGTGACTCTCTCTCTCTCTCTCTCTCTCTCTCTCTCTCTCTCTCTCTCTCTCTCTAAACCCTAATTTTAGTCTCAGAGGATCGAATCAATACGAAGTTCTCTCGCTCGATTCCTCTTCAGCATGGTGATTCCTCTTCAGCATGGTGATTCCTCTTAGTGATTCATCTCAGAGCGATTGCGATTTTGATTTTGAAGTTCTCTCTCTCTCGATTGTGAGCACCACCTTCTACAATCTTAGAAAAATCGATCGAATCCTTCAAAACCTTCTTCAGCTCGATGATTCCAGTTGTGGTGTTCGTCTTTGTGGATTTGGAACTCTTCATCTTCTTCGATCAGTGAGATCAGAGGTTAGTTGAGCTCAAATTTTAGGAACATTTGAAACTTGTTTCTTTTTTAGATGTTTCTTCTGTGCTCTGTTTTGAATAGCTGTTTGTGAATCTCTCTTTGCTCATCTTCTTCCCATTGGTTTGTGAAGATTTAATGGGTATATAATTAATGTTTCTTCTGTGCTCTGCTTGTGAATAGTTGTTTGTTATTTTGCTTAAATTGTGTGGATTTCGTACCAAAGTGTTGTTTCGTGGACGCAATGATAGACTAGTTAGACTTGTAGTGATATTCATTAATAATGAATTTGTAAATCTAAATATAGTTTTTTACTCATTGATAGACTATTGAGCTGCTTCCAAGTGGTGAGAATGAGAGAAATTAATGACCTACTTTGCTTTTAGTCTCATTCTTCTTCTGCTGGTTAGTTCTTAGTCAAGAGAAAATAATAATAATAATGAAGATAGTATATATAGTCCAGCTGGCCAAGGAATAATAAGGGTTACCAGTTTACTAGTTACCAAATGCCAAATAACTTAATTTAATTTGGGTTCTCGCCTACGTATACAGAGAATGCTTATATACAAAGAATTCATCATGGTTTAGTAGTTGTCTACAACATATGTGTGTGGTCCAATTATCAGTTTTCATGGTGTGTTAAATATTGAAAATGCTCAATTTTGTTGCTTTTAATTTTAGTGCATATACAACCAAAACAGAAAAATTAATTTAGTTGATTGTCTTATTTGGATGCTCTAGGATCTTGATTAACTCAATATGACTCTTTTTGTTTTTTTGTTTTTGTTTTTGGACTTTGTTGTCTTATTTGGATACTCTACTAAGGATCTTAAAGCTTGTCCAATTTTATCATGGAAGTTGAGAAATTTCCCTATTTTCAGTTGCAGAACAGCATATGAACTTCACTTGTCAGATTTTCAGATATATTGATTTTTAAATTTTTTTTTTTTTTGGTGCATTTTTCTTTCCCAAATTGGGTTGTCATTGTGTTATTCATGTTTTTTTTGTAGTTTTAGAAATCATGCTTTGGGGGATAGGTTCTTCTCAAATACAACTTTTTTAGGAATGTTTTAGTTGTCCTTAACAATTATGTGCATCAATAGTCTATATAATGGTAGTTCATTAATTTCACGTATTAAAGGACTGCTTGTTTGGTTACTGGTTATGTAAATTCCCAATCTTGGAAATGATTATTTCAGTCATTCGAGGAGCTTAGTAAGTTATATTCGCTGGAAATGACTATTTTTAGAAGTCTAAATATTATATAGTTTCAATTTTGGTTTGGTACATGCAATAGTTTATATAATGATCCTTGGCTTTCTCACCATAGTTTTCTTGTTAGTTTGCTCATCAAAACTTTAATCTTTAGCAATAGTTTGTTAGGTTGACTCTGCATGACTATCTTGGTTTGATCCTTATCCATCTTGCCTTCCTTGGGTGTTGGTTTAACATGCCATGATACTGTACTAACATTTCTTTTATCATATAACTTTTTGGCTCGACCTTATTTCTTACCAATTTGATTCATCAATAGGAACGATATTTTCCTCAACAGATACAGTGTATACACTACAGGTTGGTTAGCACTGTATATTTGAGTTCACCGCTTTTGTTTCATGAATTATGGCCGATTATTTTCATGGATTTCCTAAGTATCTTGAATTTTCATGCAGGTTCTACATCAAGATGAGACTCCTTTGCAGTACAGTCTAGTCTTCTCTCTGAGCTCAAAGTTGATGGTTCTATGCTTAGTTCTGGAAATCTGCTATCCAGTTTTGTGCCCATCCATTTTTGTTCATTATCCTTTGCTATTCTATATTATTTTTGTTGTTATTGATTGTGTGCCTTTCTTCTCCACCCTCACCCTCACATACAATGTCTTTTTTAATTGTCATGTCATATGAGAATCTGTGTTAGTTTCAGTTTTTACTTGACCTCAGTTCTTACAATTTGACCTGTAAATACAGTTTCTGCACTTCGATTACAGAGCATCTTATGGGATAATGATGTGAAAAGCAAAAAGTACACTTTGAAGGAAATGATAATGCATTTTTCTTTCCTTGAACACCCGGAAGGAAAGACTGTGATTAAATTTGAAACATTAGCAAATCTAGCTAAGTATATTACTGTTTTTTTTTTTTACTCTAGTTTGTTGTAATAAAATTTGTTAATATAAACACAATTCCATATAATTTGCCAAATTTCTTGGATGTTATGATTGCATAAATGTGGTACCACTCATATGAAGAGATATAGATCATAGTTATTCTTGTGGTTGATTTTCACTGAACTTAGTTCTGATTTCTAACAAGTAATCTTTGGTCAAAATCATGATTCCCTTCAGCTTTGTTTTGCGGGTGATCTTCTAATGGAGTTGGGTGCTGGGAGAGTTGGCAACTACAACTGTGCCACACCTTTTTCTACCTTTAGCTTGTGCTACCAATGTGGCCAAGGTTCAACCCTTCTCTGTCTCTCATTTTCTAGGTATGGCTTAATTAGGTTGAGATTTTTTATACTAAATTTATCTTCTTTATTTTTTAATTATTTTTTATGCATTGTGGAATAGTTAGAGAATTCATGAATTCAAAATGTTTGCGTAAAGTTTTATACTAAATGATTGCGTAAATTTTTTATACTAAATGATTCATGAATCATCAGGTGATACGGTGATCATTGCTCATAAATGCCCTGGCCATCATTTTCTCAAACTGTTACATATGATGTCCACTGTTGTTTTGATGGTGTGAGTAAGCCCTGCTTTGGCAGCAATCAGTGGTTCAACAAGTATAATTGAAACATAAACCACTGATTCTGAGTTCTTTGTTGCTAGTAAATACTAAATAGTAATAAATATAGTCACTCTTTAATAGTTCTTTGAGTTCTTTGTTTCATCATCAGCAAGTTTTGTTGGATTGCCATTGAATTGAAGGATTTTGGATACTTCTTGAGTTGGGGAGATTTTTGTAAGTTTTTCGAGTATATCAGAGTTAAGGCCTCGACCCTCAAGGAGGGCATCAAGGATTTCTTTCCGAGATACTGCAAGAGATCTAAGTACTATTGCTGTGTTTTGGGATTTCCGAGGCTCAAGGATGAAGATTTGAGCAGGTGGAACAGAGCTGGAACTAATTGAACTTGAAATTTTACTGCTTTCAGGAGATCTGTGATTGGTGGCATTGTATCCAAATAGAGCTTCCATAAGATTATCATCAAATCTGATGAACACAGAAGACCAATAACAAGGAACACAATGTCAATTATCAGACGGATAGTAAAGAAGAAAAAAAACATGAATATGTGGTTAAATTCAAGGCCTCATTTACCGGAAAGATCCATCATTGATCTCATCCCAGACCACTGAATGATCAGCATTAGCTATAACCTTGTCCCAGTGCAGTGGCTTCAATTGCATCCCTTTTGTGCTTTCTCCATTGGGAGCCTCTACCCTACTATTGATGCTTGTATTTCCCCTTGGTACATGAGAGGGTTTCATTGATGAAACCAAACCACCAGTCCCAGGTGGTGGAGGTAGTGGTGCAGGATTTCTCTTTGCTGAAGTTGGTAATGGAGGAGGTGGTGGTGTGGTGGTGGTGGTGGTGGAGGAAGCTGAGGAGGTTGTGGTGGTTGAGGGGGGCATAATGGTTGTAGTGGTGTCACAATGGGTGAAGGAATAAGTGGAGCTGGTTTTGCCACTTTGGCAATATCAGCCATATTACGTGGCTCATGAAGCAATGGGATTTCCTGAATTCTTTCAGAGTTCTTGAGTTTATCTCCTCTAGTATAAGTCCTCTTTTCTTCTTCTTCATCTTCTTCTTCCATTGAAATTGGATTTACCCAAACTTTAGAGAAACAACTCATGAGGTGTTTTTGTTCAAGTTTTCTCAAATAAAGAACATCCAACCCATTCTCATCAACAATTAGTCCTTTCAGAGTTCCTCCTAGTTCTCTGAACTCTTGATGACTCACCACCACTGTTTCTTCTCGACGAAAACTTGAATCAAATTTCTCTCTGTGATACTATTGAGCTAAGGCTAATTTGTGGAAGAGCAAGAACAAGATCCCAACAACAACTAGAGTACTTACAGCTGTGGCCACAACAGCTTTAACAACTCTTCGATCCAGCGATCGAGTTGCCTTTATGACTGGCACTTGTGCCGAGGAGATTGGAAGATCGTTCGGAATTCCAGGTGTTGCGCTTATTACTGGAGAATAATATGCTGATTAAGAATTAATGTTTTGTGGAGTTTCTGATTGTGAAAAGGAGAGAGAACAAAAATAGAACAAGACAAACAGGATTAAGAAAAAGGGAGGAAACCCTGGCTGACCCATTTAAAGCATTATGGACTTCTGATTCCTGCAAAGAAAGTGCAAGAAAGTTTGTTCTTCTTTCCTTCTTTTTTTGTTATTTTGAGCAATGCAAAGATAATTTAGTGGTTGTTTGTGTTTGGGTTTTGATTGTTGACAGTTTCAAGAAGGTGGTTGATGTTGGTTGGTTTCACTTTACTCTTCCTTGACTTATATACTTCAGTGTTGTGTAAAGTCAGTGTTGGTGTCATGGGTACTTGTCCTGTTTGAGTTCCATTGTGATCGATGGATGATGTGAAACTGTGCATGAGATGGCTGCTTGGTTTTTTGGGATTGAACTTATTGGATTTTTTTCTTGAAGGATGTTGTATTGGGCACTATTATAGATGTGAGGAATAGTAATGTCACAGAAATATACGTCTATACATAGTTTTATTCATTATTGCTATTTTACAGGTATATTTTTAAAGTTAAATCTCACAAAATTAGTTGTTTTTTTTTTTTAAAAAAAAATTATTGCACTGTTTTTCAAAACGCCACTATAGTTATATTTTTAAAATAACAAAAAAGCTATTACGACGTTTTTGAAGCGTCGCTGAATGCCTGTGTGACGTCATGTTACCGTTGGCTGCCACATTTATAAACGCCGCCTATACTAATTTTACAGTGTTTTTAAAGCGTCATAAACTTACAGCGACGGTCGCGTCTTCGGCGTGTGGTGGTAAGCGTCACTAAAGGAATTAGCGGCATTTTTCAGACATATAGCAGCATTTTTAAAACGCCGCTAAAAGTCATTTTTCTAGCAGTGCAAAGCCAAAGTAAGAACATCTTTGGTTGAGATGTTAACTTTATGTGTTGTATGATAAAAAGTGATAAAAATAAAATTAAAAAATGTGATAAAGAATTTATTAATTTAAATAGTGAATGATAGTTCAATATATATATTAACAAAAATGCTTGGATCCCTCAAAGTGGAGACTCCCATAACCTTTAAAATGATGTGGATCAATCCTGTGTTTTTTTTTTTTTTTCTTCTTCTTTTCCTCCTGAACCAATCACATATTTTTTTTGAGGTATGTACCATTATTGATATATTAAAATATATGTTAAAACATATATAAATAATAAATAAAATAAACAAATAATATAAAAAGTGCAATCAGCCTCACCTCACTAATGTGCTCTAGCTTGTTCCTCTGTCTCCACACCTCTCTCTCCTTCATTTGCTTGTTAAGAGCATCTACATTGGTTAAAAAATAGTGTATTATATGATAGAAAAATAATAAAAATAGAATCCAAAAATATGTGTTAAAAATTTGTTAATTTTATAGAGTGAGTGATAGTGCAATGAATATATTAAGATGTGTATTAAGATGTATGTTAAGAGTATATATGTAGTGTTTTGAAAAGTTGATAAAAAATTGACTTTTTGATTTTTTGACTTTTTTGGTGACTTTTTTGACAAAAAATTGGATTATTTTGAATAAAAAAAACTGACTTTTTTTACTGAAAAAGTTAAAAAGTCATAAAATTAACTTTTTTAGTGTTCTCAAAAGACCCCTATATATATATATATATATAAATAATAAATAATTGAAAAGTGCAATAGACCCATCCCACTGCACTGTGTGTCAGCCTCTCTTTCTCTTTTTACTCTCCTTCTCTCCCTCTCACTGACCACAATGTGTGTAATGATTTAGCCACTTAAACGAAATTTTAGGTTTGGCCAACCCATTATACTTCCATAGTGAAGATAAAAATAACAACCCAAGGGGTTGTGGCATTGTGGAAAGGTCTTAGGATTTAAGCTCCAAAGTCACAAGTTCAATTCTCCCCTTGGGCCAATCTCCTGGGCGAAGCACTGTTGGTTAGGAGGTTGGACCTCAAGGATGCCTAATCAGCTACATAGTGTGGGTTTAATGCTCCCCCGCTGTGCGAGTCCTAACTTAATCGAAGCTTGCCTTGGGAGGTCGGGACAAGCTTTCAGGTTATAGTCTCTTATTCGGAACGGATAACAGGACACCCTGGTGATCTCCTCATGGGGCGCTGCCTTGGACCTGCAGAAGGGTGGAAGGATTTCCCTGTAACAAAAAACAAAAAAAAAAAACAAAAAAAAGATAAAAATAACTGTAATTGATTAAAAAATTAGTCACTCACACTAACACTATTAATACATCTATTAAGGTACTCGAAGAGCATAGCAATGGAACTATTAGCATGTGTCAGGGTTGATTTGGGGTGTCCTAAAAAAATATATTTTTTATCTTTTTACGAAAAAATGTGCAGAAAAGTAGAGAGGTGATGTGATGGAAAAAAGATAAAAAAAATAAAAAGATGAATTATATAGTAAATGCCAAACATTCTAACAAATTAAAAATGTTATTTTGTGTTGCAACGGAAATGTTAAGCAACTGTTAAGTTGTGTCAGAAGTTGGTCAGTTCGCTGCAGTTAGCAACGAGTCTGGCCGAGAGAGAGAGAGCAGGAAAAAGGGTGGAAGGGACATCTGGGTTAACAAAAAGAAAAAAAGAAAGTAAGAAAAGCTGCCAATATTTGTCTTTTTTATAATGCCCTTAGAGCATCTCCAACGCTGAACTTCTTTTGTCATTAAATCTGAGGAAAAGAAGGACGATTTTCTCAATTTGATACCAATGGCTCCAACGGTACATCAAAAGGTGCATCAAAGGGGGGAAGGGCGACCGGTTGGTCGACCGGCGGGTCGACCGGTCGGTCAACCGGTAAGGCCATTTGGGTTCCATTCTTAACTAGAATCCACCTACATAACCTCAAAAAGAGCCTTGAAAGGTTAAAAGAAACACCAGAAAGAGCAGAAAAGATCATCAAATTTAAGCTTGAGGGAGACCCAATATGGAGTTTCAACCATAAACTACAATTATTTGAAATCTAGTTGATTCTTCACCAAGTCCAGCTCCCAAATTTCAACAAAATCAACATTTATGTGGCATCATTAGCTAGGAAGATTGAACTAGCGGGTCAAAATAGTTTGCCACCCAGTTGATTCTTCATGAAACCTAGCTCACAAGACCAACCAAAAACAAAACTTCAGAAAACCCATTAGTAAAGATTGAACAAAAATGAAAAGTTGAGAAAACCCCAGTTGATTTCTCAGCAAACTAAGCTTCAATTACTCACCAAATGATGTGTTTAACTCTTCAAATGCTATGATCCTTCTTTCTTACTGTGAAAAAAACAGAAAACCCATCAACACCACGCCTCTTTTGGAGGACACAAGGGAAAGCAAATCATGCCAAACAACAAACTGGTTCGTACCCAGGTGTCTCCTCTCTCTCTCTCTTCTCTCTCTTTCTCTCTCTCTGTCTCTGTGAGTGTTGAGTGAGGATATGCTGTTGAAGTTGGGCACATCAAAAAAATCTGTATCTGTCTGGGTCTCTATCTCTCAATTTGAAGGGTCGACCAGTTGGTCAACCGGCCGGTCGACCGACCGGTTGACCAGTAAGACTATTTTTTTTTTTTTAAGCTGTTTGAATCTTTTGGCTTGTTTGAACCTATGTTTTTGAAAGGAAACAGGTCGACCGGTTGGTCAACCGGCCGGGCAACCGGCTGGTTGAACGGTTCCTCTCCTCCAACGGTCACGTACATTAATTTGCTGAAATCTGTATACTGTTCTCACTTTGATGATTTGTTTGATGAATTCTGAATTTGATACCAGTTTGGTGAAACCGTTGGAGCATGAAAAAGTACTTTTTCACTAAATTTTAAATTTGATGCCAGGTTTGGTTCAGGATTGGAGATGGTCTCATCTTTGAATAAAGGTTGAGACCCCCTTTGGGGGTCACCCCCTTGACCCCTTTTAGTTTTGATTGGTCAATTTTTTCTTTTTTTCTTTTTTTTTTTCTTCTCACCCAATCCCCAACCTCCATGTGTGTGAGGGGTTGTAGGGGTGGGTGTTTTAAGGGGGTCTAAATCAATGCCCATTATCTTTTTATTAATTTTATAGATAATATATTTATATATCACTTAATATACTCTTTAACATATCAATTGTACCATCTCTCCCTCTCTAAATTAATAAATCCTTTAACACATAAAAATGAGTCTCACTTTTATCACTTTTTGTTATATAATACATATTTTAACAAATATTTTTAGCCATCTCATTATGAATGCTCTAAGGCCCTGTTTGTTTTTAGAGATAGAGGAGGGGATTGAGATTGAGATAGAGGTGAGACTTACTAATATTGTGTTTATTTTGAGAGGTGGAGAGGGGATTGGGATGGGCTTCCAGATTAGGATGGGCCATGGAGAGAGGATTGAATGGAGATGGGAGAGTTGGTATTAGAAGTTAGTCATCTGACTTAGTTTTTTTATTTTTACATGTTGGGCATTTTTTTTTTTTTTTGAATATTAATGTTTAATTTTTTTTTATTTTTTGTTAAGTAAAAATTATAGTTTTATTTATTTTAATATTTTGTATTTCTTTTATAGAGTAATAATTTAACAATCTTTACACTAACAACTATCATCAAAACAAATACAATTTTACTTAATAACCTCACTATCAATCTCCTCACTAACAATTTCCTTACTATTAATCTCCCCACTATTAATCCCCTCCATTTTATCTCTGAAAACAAATAGTGCCTAAAAGCATCCATAATGGAGTGACTAAAAATAATATGTTATATAACAAAAAATGATAAAAATAATACTCAAAAATATGTGTTAAGAGTTTATTACTGAATATGTTAAAATATGTGAGTGTGTTAATAATATATATATATATATATAAACAATAAATTAAATTAATTAATTAATTAAAAGTGCAATAAACCTCACCCCTCCACAGTCAGCTTCCCCTCTCTCTCTCTCTCTCTCTCTCAACTTACAAACTACACACCAAAAAAAAATATAAAAAAAAAAAACGTTATCTAGCCTGTGTTTGGCAAGGGCTTTTTCAGGCTTTTTTGGCTATTTTAGCCACAAAAAACAAAATAGGCTATTTTAGCCATAACAAACAAAACATCACATCCAACCTATAATCATTACATTCTTCTCTCACAAAAAAAGTCAAAAAAGCCAAAAAGCCCTTCCCAAACCAAGCTTTTTAGCCCAGGCTAAAATAGCCAAAAAAGCCAAAAAGCCAAAAAGCCAACCCACTTCCCAAACGGAGGCTAAGTCACAAAAGTATAATATAAGAATAGAGATTCTTTCGTAATTATTTTTTTAAAATATTTTTCATGATAGCTAGTATATTCCTATTGTTTTTCACCAAATCACTCAATCCAAACAGTGTAATTCTTTTATTTAATTTTTGATCATGTCAGGCTCTTGCTCTTTGTCAGATGAAAATTAGTGCATTTCATTAATCCGTGTCTAATCCAACTAGGATTTATAGATGTCTAATCTAAACTTAAAAGGGAACTATGTGTCCTGTGTAGCAAAAATATAACAGCAAATCTTAAATATATTTTTTAAGATTTACGTAAAATATGAGTTTTTTTTGTAATTTTGAAAACTATATCTCAATCTTTTAAGTTTTTAATCATATAATAAATGATTTTTTTATTAATAAATTATCAAATTAATTAACAGTTTTTAATAATATCAAAAATATATTTCAATTAATAATTTAAATAATTTATTATTATATAGAATAATGTTATGAATTTTATTTACCAAAAAATTATGACAAGGGAGTATATATATTTTTTTAAATTACAAAGATTAATTCGTATTTTAAATAAATTAATAAGTAAATAAAGTAAAATAAATTAATTTATGAATTTATATTTCATTAAGTCCTAACTAAAATTTTTTAGACCTACAAGTCCCGTTAAATGTTTAATAGTCAAAATTATCCTTCAAACGATGATTGTTCATCTTTTATGGTTATCTGTAAAAGAACATGATAATTTGACATTTATTTTAATTTTCAAAACTTTAAAATATCAACTTTAAAATTGAAAAAACTATAATAAAAAAAAATTATGTGCAAAAAAAAAAATCACTTTGTTTGGTTCTGGTTTTCTAAAAACAGTTTTCAGAAAATTTTACTTTTTTATTTTTCATATTTTAATGTTTTCAATGAATTTTTTTTAATATTTTAAGAAATTTTTTAATTTTTAGACACACCTAACATGAATACACTTAAAAAATATAATATTTGTGAGAAAATATACTAAATATCAAAAAAATATAAAAATTCAGTACATTTTTCATATTTTTGTGTATTTATTTATTTTTAAAATATGTTTTCACAAATATTTTACTATTTAGATACATCTAAGTAAGATGCATCTAAAAAAGTAAAAAAAATTGTTTAAAATTTTAAAAATATTCAATAAAAATAAAAAAAATATGAAAAACAAAAAACTCAATTTTTCAAAAAATTGAATTCAAAAACTGAAACCAAATACACTAATTTTTTTAAAAAAATTGAAAAAACTAAAATATTTTTTTGTACGAAACAAAAAAAAAATTGTCTATAAAGAAGTATGATAATGGAACATTGATGTGCAAAACTGGGGAAAAAAATGAAAAAATTGATAATGTTCTTTGTTTTAAAACTGGGAAAAAAATTGATAATATTTTTAATTTTATTGGATAGTTGAATCAAATGAATAAGTTAAAGAGCAAAAACGTTTAGACCAAGTTTGGCAAGTTGTCAAAAAGCTAAAAAGTTACTCAAAAAGCTAAAAATGTATCACTATTTATCAAAAGTCAAAAATTACGGCCGCACAACTCGCAATCCTAATTTTCTCCTACACACTAATTTATATAATTTTTTACTACATATTTTTTTATAAAAAATCAAAAAGTTAACATAAACATCCATATTTTTTTCTTAATTTTTTAGTCTAAAAAGACAAAAAGTACACTTATTTAAGACGCTCCAAACAACCCCTTAATCTCATTCTCTTTTTTTTTTCATCAGTTAGTGAAATAATTATCTAAAACATTACTATGTAAAATTAATAATATTTTTAGTTTTAAAATTTGAAGAAAAAAAACAGATAATATTTTTAATTTTACTAAATAAAACTTATTAGCTCAAAAAATTTTAAATAAAATCTGAGTTATCATAATTTTTATAAATATGACTTCTAAGGTGCCGTTTGGTAACACTTACGTTTTCAGTTTTCTGTTTATATTTACAAAAATTTTAAAAACTCAAATAAAAACTTGTTTGGTAAAATTTTTGATTTATAAATCAGTGGTCTCAGTTTATAAATTTGTCCAAAAAATGAAAACACAAAAACTGTGTTTCCGTTTTGAGTATTCAGTTTTTTTTTTTTACCACCCAGCACTAGCCACCACCCGCCACCATTTTCCACCATCGTCTTCCACCACTACCACCTACCACCCACCCTCTACCACCACCTGCCACCACCACTCACCACCCACCTGTCACCACCATCCACCACCGACCACCACCACCCACCCCTCGCCACCGCCACCGCCACCGCCAACCACCCACCTGCCATCCACCTGCCACCACCCACCACCCGCCACTACCATCCACCACTCACCACTTACTTGCCACCACCATCCACCACCAGCCATCCACCACCACCAGCCACCTGCCACCCACCTGCCACCACCACCCACCACCACCACCACCATCACCACCACCCACTCGCTACCACCTACCACCCGCCACCGTCACCGTTACCGTCACCGTCACCCACCACCACCACCACCACCCGTCATCCGCCACCCACCTGCCACCACCACCCGCCACCACTACCACTACCACCCACTCGCTACCACCCGCCATCGTCACCCACCCACCCACCATCACCACCCACCCGCCACCACCCACCACCACCCGCCATCCGCCAACCACTTGCCACCACCACCCGCCACCGCCACCGCCACCGCCCGCCACCGTCACCCACCATCGTCACCCACCCACCACTATCCACCATCCGCCACCCACCTGCCACACCACCACCACCCACTCGCTACCACCCACCACCTGCCACCGCCACCCACCCCCACCACTACCACCACCACCCATCCGCCACCACCCACCACCACCAGCTACCCACCACCCACCGTCACCACTTTCCCACCCCATCTTCCGCCGTCACTTGCCGCTACTTGCCATTTCTCACTCCTTTTTATATTTTTAAATTTTTTTAAACATTTTTTCAATTACCAAACGCATTTGTACTTTATATTTTTCTAAAAATAATCAAAAAGGAAACAAAAATCAATTTATAAAATTTTTGTAAATATAAACTGAAAACGTAAATGTTACCAAACACACCCTAAGTAATTGACTCTAAAGAAATAAGGGAGAAAAGAGGGTGAAAGTGGAAAGGAGGAAGGAGAATAGCCGAGAGTGTGAACGAAGGAAAGAATAAATTTAAAAAGAAGATGACAACTGAAGATTTATGCGTGTAATTGGGCCCTAGGTTTGCGCGTGTGCGTTGGGCGTAGCAAAGGGGTGTTTGGGAAGCTAAGTTTAAATTATTTTTTGGTTAAAATTTATATTAAAAAAAGATAAAATAAATTAAAATAGTTAACAAAATAAAATGTAATATCAAATTCATAATTATTTTAATTTTTTTTTTACAAACATCACATCCAATTATAAAAAAATTTAATACTCTTTACAAATATTTTAATTTATTAAAATGACTAATTTTCCAAGGCCAAAGTAAGAATATCTTCAGTAAAGATGTTAACTATGTCTTATACATTAAAAAGTGATAAAAATAAAATTAAAAAATGTATTAAGAATTTATTAATTTAAATAGTAAATAATGGTACAATAAATATATTAAAATGTATGTTAAACATATATACAAATAATAAATAAAATAAACAAATATATAAAAAGTGCAGTCCGCCTGACCTCACTAATGTGCTCTCCCTCTCCCTCTCCCTCCTTTGCTTGTCAAGAGCATCAACAATGGAATTGTTAGTGTGTGTTTTAGCCTTCGTTTAGTATAAATTAAAATAAGATTTTTAGTTAAAATAATTATAAAAAGATAAAATAAATTTTTTAGCCTAATAAATTAAAATGTCACATTCGAATCATCATTATTTTATTTTTTCTTTTAAAAAAATCAAAAAATCTATCACAAACGAGACTTTTTAACCCCAAGTTACAATAGTCAAAACACTAAAAAATTTAAAAACCAACTCACATTCTAAAAAAACGCTTAGTGTCAGATTTTAAATTCTGGCCAACTAAAAATGTTATTTTGTATAGTAATGAAACTGTTAAGCAACTAGGGCTGACCAAAGAATCCGTAAAATCCGTAATCCGATCCAATCTAGTCAAATCCAGTAGGTTTGGATTGGTTTTTTGAATCCGTGATTCGGTTCCGGATTGAAAAATTAAAAATTCGTAATTCACAGATTGGTTCCGGATTGAATCCCATGGTTCCGGATTGGAACCGATCCGGAACGTATACAAATAGTCTATATTTTTATTATACACCCTCCTGCATAGTATCTTCTCTTATTTCATATAAAACTTAAATCCAAACCTAAACTTGCATAGTATATTCTTTTATTACTTTTGTTTGCTAGTTTTTAGTGTTAATTTGTAATAGTCTAAATACTTATGATGGAACTAGTTTCTTTATGATTGTTTAAATTCTAGAACAGTTTGTCGCTATTATGAAAACACATGTTATTATTATGAAACTAATATGGTGCTATATTTATATTTTTATGAAATAATGTGTTATATATATATTTTTGTTATTTAATTATATAAATCCGTAGTCCTAAACCGATCCAATCTGTATTTAAATGGATTGGTTCGAATTGATTCCACGATTTAAATGGATTAAATTAATTCCAATTTTTCAGAATCCTTAAATAACAAATTGATCTTATTTTTACACTTATCCGATCTAATCTGCACCATACTGACCCTTATAAGCAGCTGCTAAGTTGCGTCAGAAGTTAGTGAGCTCGCTGCAGTTAGCAACGAGTTTGGCCAGGAGAGAGAGAGAGAGAGAGAGAGAGAGAGAGAGAGAGGGGAGGGGAGGGGAGGGGAGGGGAGGGGAAAAGTGGTGGAAGGGACACTCGGGCTGAAAAAAGAAAAAAAAGAAAAAAGCAAGAGAGGGGAGAGGGGAGAGGGGAGAGAAAATGTGAGAGTAAGAAAAAGCTGCCAATTCTTGTCTTTTTTATTATTACCTTTTTATTAATTTTATACATAATATATTTGTGTATCACTTAAAACACTCTTTAATATATCCATTACATCACATCTTATCCTCTAAATTAGCAAACCATTTAACACATAAAAATAGGTTTCATTTTAATCACTTTTTATTATATAATACATATTTTAACAAATAATTTTAGCCATCTAATTATGAATGCTCTAAAAGCATCCACGATGGAATGACTAAAAAATAGTGTGTTATATAATAAAAAGTGATAAAAGTGTGATCCAAAAATGTGTGTTAAGAGTTTATTAATTTTAAAGAGTGAGTGGTGGTACAATAGATATGTTAAGGTATGTGTTAAGATGTGTGTTAAGAATATATATATATATATATATATATAAACAATAAATAAATAAATTTAAAGTGCAGTCTGCAGTGTCAGCTTCCCTCTCTTTCTCTCTCTCTCTCTCGACTGGCCAAAAGAGTTGTTAACTGTGGCTAGGCTATTAGCATCTGACACTAATTTTTTGCACTAGCCAGCCTATTAACACTTTTATTGCAGCACAATTTCAACTCACAATTAGCCAAAAAATTGACATCTGACACTAACACACCATTTAATGTGTTCATTGCTGATACTCTAAGAGCTTCTACAGTGGATAGATTAGTGGGAAAGTTAGTGTCAGATGTTAATTTATTAACCAGCCATTTTCACTTTTGTCTTCACAATGGAACTGCTAAGAGGGATGTAAGTGGTCAAATTTAGCGTCAGATGCTAAGTTATGTGTTAATGCATTCGGATTCTCTGTCGTGTTCTCCTGTGGTTGTTCCTGCAGTGCCCTAAAACGATGTCGTTTTGGGGCAAAAATTCAGAAATTCAAAAAAAAAAAAAAAAAAAAAAAAAAAAAAACTCACAAAACCAAAGAAGAGAAAGAAGCACAGAGGAAGATAAAGAGGAGAAGAAGAAGGCATTCCACAAGCGACAACCTCTGGCCTCCCTTCACTCACGACGCCACCATCTCCCCACTATTGTCGCCGCAACCCACCTTTCTTTCCCCTTCTTCTTCCTCCTCCTTTCTCTCATTAAAACTACCAACCCACCATCGCTACCCCCATAGCCGCGAGCCATCTTCTCTCTCTCTCTCTCTCTCTCTCTCTCTCTCGATGGCCAACAACCTAGATTTTTTTTCTCAATTCCTCCTATTTTCATTTCTTTCTCATTTACTGAACCTAACCCGTCAAAAGAAAGAGAGGCTAATAGAGAGAGGCGAGGGCAAAATGCCAGAGGTTAAGGGTGACGGCAGTGAGTCGGCAAGGTGACTGTCACGCCCCAACTTTTTAATTATTCGGAAACATTACCAAAAGCCTGTAATTTAGGTCCATTATATATATATATATGTGTGTGTGTGTGTGTGTGTGTGTGTCTATTACCCTTGAGTAATAGAAACAAAATAATACATGTTCTCTTCCTCAATGAATTTTATAATGACAACAATACATGTCAATCTCCTACTGTGAAGCTACAAATAAATAAATACAAATACAAGATCCATTTCCTTTACATCTACTATGAAGTTATACAAAAAGACTCAAGGACTCCATAACTCCTCAATCAAAGAATTCAAACTTTCTTCCTGTAAAAGATAAAACAACAAGGGGTGAGCACTAAGACCCAGTAGGAATCTCATAGTTTTGAATCAATAACTAACACACAGATAGAAATGATCATGTATGTAGGGTGATACCATATAGTAGGGTGACATTTTATAATTTCAAAATATCATAAGTAATGTACCTTTTTTCTCGAAAAACAATTATTTAAACGCTTTTAAGAAAAACCTTCAGTCATTAAAAATTATCCCTTAACCTTAGATAACCATAGATCCTTGTGAAACAACATCATTTAAAAATTATTAACCAATTCCCAAAATATTTCTAATTGAATTTCTATTTTTTATATTCCTCTTTTTCTTTCATTCTTCCTTTCTACTCATTATATTTATTTAGTACTCCATAACTTCAAGTTCAAGTTCCCTTTTTGACTCACTAACAATTCTCCTATACTCAATTTACACTGTTAATTTCACTCTCAAATTTCATTTCAAGATAACACAAAATCAATAAACCCCTTTCAATTCAATTTCTCATTTATTTACAGAACAACACTTATAATTTACCTTTATTGTCACAACTAATTCATTATGTTTACCATCACCAATCCATAATCCCCTTACCCATTTTTGGGTTCCATTCTTTACAAATAATGTCTATGTACATTTCCTCTTTATACCAAATTACACATCAATTTGCAATTTCACAGATTCATCACAAGTCACAAATAACATAATCAACTCAACACACTTCTCAACACCATCTACCTTTTGCCAACTTACTACAACGGGATAGCAGGCACCCAATCCATAACACTTTCTACCTTTTGCCGGCTATTATACGGCGGGAAATGAACTCCCAAAAACCATTTTTCAACTTTTTAAAAACATCCTCCACATTTGCCGGCTACTATACGGCGGGGCGTGGGCACCCAAAACATTTTCGAAAACCATCTAGTTTTCCACTTTTGTCGGCTATTATACGGCATGACAATGTGGACACCCAAAAATCATTTTTTCCACTCTTGTCCAGTGATAAGCCTAGATAGGGCAATTGAGCACCTTTAATTCAAAACCTGTCACGACCCAAACCCGCCCCTATGGGTTTAGTGTCGTAACCGGCCAGCAATCCGTGATTACCAAAGGCCTGCTTAACAGTAATGACCATAATACAGAGTAAGGGGCTGGCAGAAGCCAAAATAGTAAATAAAAGATGGCCACTTTGATTGTTTTGTTTGATGACTCTACTTGCTCATTTTCTTAGGCATAAATATAGAGATGAGTTTAACATTTGAATGGAATACTCTTTGGCAAACTCCATCACTTCATCACCATTAAACACTGTCCTTTGATCGACAGTAATTGTTTATGGCAAGCCAAACCTATGCACTAGGTGCTTCTTGATAAAATCAATCACATGAGATTGATTCACCACTTTTAATGGGACTGCTTCTACCCACTTAGTAAAATAATATGTGGTCACTAATATGAATGCATGTTGTTTTAAAGATGGTGGAAATATCTGGCCACTTAAATCCATTGCCCAACCCCTAAATGGCCAATGTTTGACAATTGAATGCAAATCTCTAGCTGGCACTTTTTGCACATTACCAATGCCTTTGGCACTGCTGGCACCCCTTTGCATAATCAATGCAATCTTTCCTTATATAGGGCCAAAAATACCCATGCCTTTTGATCAGTCATCTCATCTTTTCTCTTGCCTGATGAGCACCACAAATGTCCTCATGGACTTCTGCCATAAGCTGCATCTGTTCTAATCCTCCAATGCATAGCAAAGTCAACCCATCGTGGGTTCTTCTGAACAAGTCATCCCCTATAATTACATAATTTATAGCTTGATACTTTATCCTTCTATCCACTTTTGTTTCTAGGTCACTCAAATACTTGATCAGAAGTGACCTCCAATCATCCTCTAACACCTCCAAAGTCAATACTGATAAGCTTTGCCACAAGCGACACCTAACACAAGGCATTGTCCTCTTCTGAATCCTATCTATCCTTTCTTAGAAACCCTTTGGAATCCTCAAACCAGAGGCCGCCTGGGCTATCTTATTGGCCTCCTTATTCTCAAGTCTAAACATGTGTTCAAACTCTACTATCTCAAAGCCTTTGACCAGCTGCAACAATTGTTCTAAATACTCTCCAAGCACTGCACTATTGCACTTATGTTGACCTATCACCTACCTTATCACCAACTGAGAATCCCCAAACACTTTTAAATGTGGAATTCTTAGGCTCCTTGCCAACTCCAAGCCAATAAACAAGGCTTCATACTCTGCCTAATTATTTGACAGTACCTGAGTTTCATTCAACTGGTGTGAGGATTGAAATACCTGTCCTTAGGGTAAAACTAACATCACCCCAGCACCAACACCCTCTTTAGTCTTTAAACCATCAAACATCAACTTCCATGGCTCTTTTTCAACTAAGAACACCTCATACTCATCTACCTCGACAGGGCTACATAGATGCTCAGCTAAAAAATCTGCTAGTGCCTAGCCTCTCACAGCTTTTTGAGGTACATACCTAAAGCAATATTCAATTAAGACCAATAACCATTTTCCTTGTCTCCCACTCAAAACTGGCCTAGACAACATGTATTTTATCACATCAGTCTGAACAATCACATTAACCTCTATAGGTAGCATGTAATGTCTCAGTTTGATGGTTGCAAAATATAAGGCCAAACACAACTTTTCAATAGAGCTGTACCTAGTCTCTGCCTCATTCAATTTCCTACTTAGGTAATAAACAGCTTGCTCACAACCTTCCTCATTATCCTGAGCCAATAAACACCCAATTGATTGTTCTCTTGCTGAAATATACAGCTTTAAAGGTTTCCCTTTAATGGGTGGCATCAAGACTGGTGGTTTAGATAAGTAACCCTTGAGTACATCAAATGCCCTTTGATGCTCACTTTCTCATCTAAAGTCTTTATCAGACTTTAACTTTAACAAAGGAGAAAAACCAAAGTTATCCCTACTAAATTGGCAATAAATCTCCTTTAAAAAAAAAATTGCCTAAGGAAACTCTGTAACTCCTTCTTAGATGGGGTTTAGGCTACTTTAATAGCTTTAGCCTTATTTGTGTCCACCTCTATCCCCTTTTGGTGGACCAAAAAACCCAAGAAATTACCAGTATACACCCCAAAAGCACACTTCAAGGGATTCATCTTTAACTGGTATTTCCTCATCCTTCGGAACACCTGTCGAAGATGGTCCAAATTCTCATCAAATTCATCTGATTTGATTGCCATATCATCAATATACACCTCCAAAAACTTCCCAATCAAATCATGAAAAATAAAATTCATAGCCTTCTGATAGGTGGCCCCTGTATTTTTAAGCCCAAAAGACATCACTACCCTCTCAAAGGTTCCTAAAGCCCCGGGCACCTAAATGCAGTCTTATGAACATCATTTGGGCTAAGAAAGATCTTATTATACCTAACATGGCTATCCATGAATGACAAGATTTTATGCTTTGCAGCTGAATCTATTAACAAGTCTGCAACTGGCATGGGATACTCATCTTTAGGTGTGGCCATATTCAAGTTCCTAAAATCATACACACTCTAATTGTGCCATTCTTCTTAAGAACTGGAACTATATTTGATAGCCATTCCATATACCTAGTTGTTCTAATGAAACCAGCTTTTAAAAGTCTCTCAATTTCATCTTTCACTATAAGAGTGACTCCATTTGTCATTCTCTTAGGAGGTTGTTTATGTGGCACATAGTTTGACTTTATTGGAAGTTTATGTTCAACCAAAGACCTATCTAGTCCAGGCATCTCATCATAACTCCAAGTAAAACAATCTGAATAATCTGAGATCAAGCTAACTAGCTTGATCTTACATTCATTAGATAATAAAGCATTTACATAAATAGGCCTCTTACAGGCCTCATCTCCTAGATTAAACTCTTCTAAAAGGTCCTGCACATCAACTTTGAGATCATCAAGCTTTGCAGGAACTACCTTCAGATTTTCATACTACACATTTTTATAGTCTATTATCTACCACACATTCTACCCAAAAATAGTGGGGTAACATATCACCTAACCATCAACCTCTTAGAAATAAGTCCCATAGGAATTTGCATTCCTATGTTTTTCCATTTTTTCGACCATTTTTTCGTAACTGACCATTTTTTCCATTTTTTCCTTCAACCTGATCTGCTGGAGTATTCATTAATCGACCATTTTTTCGTAACCGGCCAGTAATCCGTGATTATCAAAGGCCTGCTTAACAGTAATGACCGTAATACAGAGTAAGGGGCTGGCGGAAGCCAAAACAGTAAATAAAAGATGTCCAATGAGCTGCTTAACATAATCACATAAGCACTTACGAATTTCATTTCCGGATAATGATAGTCCTGAGGCGTTACTAGAGTTTCGGTTAGAAACAGCATTGATCAAGTGCTTTTCCAACAAGACTCATAGAAACCCAAGGATTCAATCAACATCCTAGAAACTAAATCTCATACCCATATAGTCCCATACCCATATAGTCACTGACCAAAACTTAAAAATGATGGTTAAAAATCACCTTACTTTTAAGGTATTTTGAGTTATTATTTTTTATATTTTTTTAAAAAAAATTAAAAAATCAACTTTTAGCCATCTTCTCAAAATAACCTAACGTTCATGTAAGTCAAAAAAATAAAACTAAATGAATCCTAAAGTTAAAAAAAGAAAAATAAATAAATAAATAAATAATTCTATCTATGCGATGTGAACAAAATGCATCAACGTTTTGCTAAAAGGAAAAAAATAATAACAATAATACTACAGTTTACTGAAAATTTTGCATGAACACATGACTGATGATATGGCGCCAAGTTAACCTAACTTTTCAACACTAGGAAAATATTATAAGCCCTTGTTTGGCAATCCACACTTGGGCTAATTTAGCCACAGCCGTCCAAAATAGGCTAAATTAGTCACAAGAGACAAAAAAAAGAGTCACGTGGATGGGAAAGGGTTCAGCTTGTGTGTAAATTACCAAACTACCCCCATTGCCAATCCGTTTGTGGCACAACAGCACCAAAACAAACCACACACTTTACCTCACCTAGGGCACGTTTAGATGGGAAAAAGGAGGCAAAAATTGAAGACTACCATCAGCGAAGAAGAACAGCAACTCAAGTTGTCCATAGCCCAAGCCCACCGGAGTGCACATCGACAGCCACACTACAACCATTGCATCCTCGCCACCACCAATCGTGAGATACACAGATTTTTTTTGGTTTTGGGTCAATTTGGTCTCCTTCAACTTGATCTGCTGGAGTATTCATTAATCGACCATTTTTTCGTAACCGGCCAGTAATCCATGATTACCAAAGGCCTGTTTAATAGTAATGACCGTAATACAGAGTAAAGGGCTGGCGGAAGCCAAAACAGTAAATAAAAGATGTCCAATGAGCTGCTTAACATAATCACATAAGCACTTACGAATTTCATTTCCGGATAATGATAGTCCCGAGGCGTTACTAGAGTTCCGGTTAGAAACAGCATTGATCAAGTGCTTTTCCAACAAGACTCACAGAAACCCAAGGATCCAATCAACATCCTAGAAACTAAATCTCATACCCATATAGTCACATAAACATGTTATCACCTAAGCACATAACATTACACATAAGTCTCTAACAAGCGAGACAAACCCATTGTGATACTAATCACTTCCCACGTACCCAAAGTATTCAAACCCGATACACTCTGATACCAAGTTGTAACGCCCTCAAAATAAACCCATTTATCATACGTTCTTGACATAGTTAAACATAAGAGAATGAAGCATAATTACATTTCATTAGAGTATTTATTACAAAACGTATTACATGTTGACAACAAAAGTAAATGCCCTATAGGCTTACAACTTTCCAAGTCAACACTTGGTTACAAAAAGGAGAGTACTAACTCTACACAAATAAGCCCTCGGCTTGATATACATGTAATACAACAAAAGAACGACAAAAATAAGGTCAAACAGCCTCAAGCCTCCCAAGCTACGTCCTTGGAGGTGGCATGCTACCTGTACCTGAAAATGATGTCCCATATAGGGTGAGCCAACGCCCAGCAGAGATATGCTAAACATAATATGAGCAATAACTAAAACACAAGCATTTGATAAATGTTTAACTCACATAAATCAATTCATAAACCATTTCAATTACATGACAAATGTGTCCATGTTTCATTTCATTTTCCATTTCTTAACCAATTTCCCAATTCATAACCCTGGCTCAGAACTTGGCCATATACTTTAAATGAGATTATATCTCATATCAATAATATTTACATTCTAACAAGTGAGATAACCACTCAAATTAAACACTTCATACTTTACATTAGATACACATAATTGCTGTATCAATCTCAAATGAAACACTTCTGTACTTCATATATGATACACAAATTTGTTGTATCAGTACTTCAATAGATACACATAATTGTTGTATCAACACTTCAATGGATACACATAATTGCTGTATCAATGGAGTACATCCCCTATCTCCTCCCAAACAATATCTGGTTTAGGAGTCCATCCCCCATCTTTCCCTAAACCTTAGAGTACATCCCCTATCTCCTCCCACTCAATACAAGGTACATAAACACGTATCATATACATAAGCAATCAATACATAAGTTTGATGTATTATTCCAACCGTCATATTCGATGACATTATTCAATTGATTAGTTTTAATTTACCTAATCATCATGCATTGTCTACAGCAATCAAGACTATCCTCCACCGATAGCCCAAAGCAATTATTTCTAAACAGATAATAAATGCATCAACAGATAATTTATCAACATTTTCAAAAGTGAGCGATTAATAAATCCAACTTCACTATTCCATCTTATATTGAATCAATTTCATTATTTTCAACTCAATTTCATGATTCCATGATAAATGTCATTAATTACACTAATGACCCAAATATGCCCAAACATGGCATTTTTCTCCCTTTTTCTCAATATTGACTCCAATGGTCCAAATATTATCAACAACCTCAATATACTTATTTTAAAACCCAAATACACATTTATGGTTCAAAAGAAACAAAACCCCTTTTTCTAAAAATTACACATTTAAAACCCTAACTTCCAAAATCCAAAACCATTTATACAAAAGCTCAATATTCATGTCAAAGTTCATAAAGATGAGTAGGAATCCCTACCTCAAGAGATGAAACCAATGGGGATGATGGAGAAATCTCAAAATGCTCCAAACCAAGAAATTTTCGGATAGATAGATGGCTCTCAACAAACTCTACACTTTTTGTAAAGGCTCAAGGGTAGGAAATCACTCTAACTAGATCGAACCCTAGAGAGAAGGTAGATTCTAGAGAGAGGAGCTCTCAAAAGAGGTTTTTAGAAAGTAAGAGAGAGAGTGTGAAAGTGAAAAAGTGATCTAAAAAGACCCAGCTGATATCTGATATACGTATGACCCACTCGAGCGGAGAATAGGACGCTCGAGCGTCAAGTACAAAAACTGGACCCGCTCGAGCGTGAAGGATACCCACTTGAGCGCCAAGACACAACTGCAAAACACACCCGCTCGAGCACAAAAGGAAAGCCGCTCGAGCGGAGATTTCCCCCTTCCAGTACTTTTACAGACAATGAACTACCCGCTCGAGCGCCAAGATACCCGTTCGAGCACGACCCGCTCGAGCGTAAGAAAATCCGCTTAAGCGTGAAAAACACACCTGCAGAAGTTTGCAAAGGCACGAAATGCTGAGTGTGTGTAAACCCCGCTCGAGCGCAAGAAGACCCGCTCGAGCGGACAACCAAAAATCAAACTCCGCTCGAGCGCAAAGGGACCCGCTCGAGCGTATCACCAAAATTTTGGGCAACAAAGAATGGGACTAAAGCTCAACCAACCTATTTGAAACACGCCCAATACATCCTAAAACTCAAATACACGGAATTAAAGGATAACAAGATATACAACCACCAACTCCACGGAACCTAAGTCCGGAATACAACAATCAAAGGAAGGGAAACCGGGATCGCTATATCTGTGATAGAGAGAGTAAAGCAAAGAAAATAGGGGAGACTGCTTTCACTTATCACCGTGGCAACCGCCTTCACTCATCACAATGCCATCGCTCATTGCCACCAACACCATTGTTAACTGATCTCATCTGTCCTTGCCACTGCCCATCACCATCGAAATAGAAATGGAAAGAAAAATAAAAAGAAACAGAAATGAGGGAGAGGGTGAGAGATGATGAGTTTGTCTATCAAAGAGAGAGAGAGAGAGAGAGAGAGGGTGAAGGAAAGAGTCAAAAGGATATATATATATATATAGAGAGAGAGAGAGAGAAGGGAAGAGAGAGATATGGAGATGAAAGGTTTGAGAAGTCGAAAGGATTGACGAAAGAGAGAGTCACAAGAGTAATAAATGAAGTTGTCAAATCTCTGTGAGAGAGAACAAAAAAAGGAATATATTTTTTTGGGGAAAATAGATATGGCCTTGGAAAATATATATGGAATATTATATATCTCTCAGATTTATTTGAGCGGTGGTGTTACATGCATCAATTAGTATACTAACTAGTGTACTAGCACTAGTTATAACATTATTATTGACCACATTCATTAATCACATTACAAATTCAAAAAACTTCTTAAATTATGTTATATCATCAATTGATACATTAGTTAGTATATCAATTAGTACATATATCATTATTCTTATTTGAAATGATATATATCTCATCTCAGACTTGAAAAATGTGAAGAATTTATTGATAAGGGGATTAGGTGAGTTATCATATAACTCTGACTTGGAAATGACAAATTATCTTGGATCTTTAACTCATTTAGCTTATCAAGGTAACTTAAAAAAGCTTAACAACTAAAATAATATTTATTTATTATATATAATGAACGGATCGGGTTTGATTGATATTTTTTAATTAAATCCAACATCCGATCGTAAATTAACATTTTTTCATGAAATCTATCGACCGAATGGTTCTGCGAAATCATCCGTGACATGCACGGGTCATGCAGGTCCACGGGTGGTTTGGTTTTTTGCAGACTCAAACTGGGTCGATTTGGATTGAAATTATAAATTTCAAGCCCAGCTCATTAATATATCGAACTAAGAATGCTGACGCAACCCAATTTTATGGACTAAAATAACCTTCTAAAATCCTAAAAAAATATATAGATGGGTCGGCCGGATTGGGCAAACCGATGCCCACCCCTAATTGAGAGTAAACAAATCATTTTATCACGTTTTTTTCCTATCTTAAGGGTCGTTTGGCAATTTCTAAAAAAAAATCAATTTTAACTCAAAAAGTTATTAGGTTGATTCACTATTATCTTAAAAAATTAAATATCACATTAATTTTTTGGGTGAAATACTAATAAATCTCAAAATGTGATTTTCTGAACTGTTTAATCCTTCTTTCTTTCCTTCTTTTTTTTTTTTTTGAATCCAACGGTCCCATTAAAGTAAAAATTGCACAAAAAGGTAGTTACTTACATGTTTGGGTTTAATTTTTTAAGGATAAAAATGGGTTTCTCTAAATGTAAAATTGCACATTTAGGCAATTTTTCCTCCTAGAACAAATCCCACATTACGAAAAAAAAAAAATATAACACTCTAATAATGTGACAGCTAATGTAAAACACTAAAAAAACTCTTTGGTGTATTTTTTCCAAACGTAACAACATAATACTCCGAAAAAACTCATTAGTATACTTTTTCCAAACTTAACACTCCAATGTAACACACAAAAAAAATTTCTTAGTGTATTTTTTTCCAAACGTAACAACATAATACTCCGAAAAAACTCATTAGTATACTTTTTCCAAACTTAACACTCCAATGTAACACACAAAAAAAATTTCTTAGTGTATTTTTTTCCAAACGTAACACTCCAATCAATGTAACACAAAAAAAAAACTCCTTAGTGTACTTTTTCCAAACGTAACACTTTAATCATTGTAATCCCAAACGTAACACTCCAATATAACACACAAAAATACTAAAAAATTTGTTAATGTAATTTTTCTAAACGTAACACTTACAATTTAAAATTATACATTTGCTCAGAACTTATTAAGGAATTTTTGTACTCCTTTTGGAATGGTTTGAAGAATCTCATATTCTTTTAAAATGGTTTGAAGAATCTCATATCCTTTTTTTAGAGTGTTACGTTTGAAAAAAGTACACCAAAAAATTTTTTTGTGTTACATTGAAATGTTATACTAAGAAATTTTTTTTGGAATGTACATTTAAAAAAAGTACATTAAGAATTTTATTTTTTTTTAGTGTTACGTTGGAGTGTTATGTTTGAGTGTTATATGGGAGTATTATAGTTTGAAATTATATATTTGCCCAAAGTTTACTGGGAGATTTTTATACTCCTTTTGAAATATTTAAAAAATCTCACATCCTTTTAAAATGTTTGAAGAATCCCATATTTCAAGTCATTTTTGTACTCCTTTTGAAATATTTTTCAAATAAAAAAGATTTTCATATAAAAATTTATCCCAAATTTGATTCTCATAGATTGTGTACATTACCTTTCTATCACACCAAAAAAAAAAAAAAAAAGTAATAAGGGTATAACTATAAATTTAATTTCTAAATAATATATTAAATCTGTCTTTCCAAAATCAATGGAAGTAATGGGTCTATAAGAAAATCATTGGAATTAAATGGATTATCATTTCTCGAAATGAGATTTATAGGTAAATTTTTCAAAAATTAATAAAATCATTAATTTCTCAGAATGTCAATTTATAAAATTAAATAGAATTTCAATTTTTTTATGGACAACATTTTCACATCCATGTCAATTCTCATTAAATAACGAAATTACACATGTCCTCTCTTTTATGTAAAATTACTAGTCTTACGTAACTTATGCAGTAATTTCTAATTCGGTCTAAAAGTGGCTCAATCATTAATTTATTTAGTTTGTTGCTTAAAACCCCTATTGTCAAAACCCTAAATTTTCAAACCTTTACTTAGACAAAGTCTCATTTTAATATTTAGTTTAAAACTCCTACAAAATCTTATATCGCTACTGCTTTAGTATAAGGTGTTTCAAGCAAATTTGAATAACAAAGGTCATTTAAACTAAGGCCTAGTTTGGGAAGACTAAATAAGTGCACTTTTTGACTTTTTTTGTATTATGTGTAGAAAAAGTAGAGAGGAGATGTTGATTGATGTGACCCAAAAAAGATAAAAAGATGAAATAAGTGCACTTTTTTGACAGTAGCCAAACTTGGCCTAAGAGTCGAGACAAAGAGGTAATCGAGGCGGAACCAGAGGCGAGGTATAGGTTTTGAGTCTCATCTCGCCCTCTTAGATTATATTATTTACTTGTATTGTAATAACATTCTCAAAAAAGAAATCTGGATTGTCTCCGATCCTTACAAGATTGGACTTGTCTACTCCAATCTTGTGGACTCATTATAGAGGTCGATCCAGTTTTTGTTTACGACTTCAAAGATCTAAAACAAATGCAAGAAAATAGTTGACAACAGGGGAAACATACTTGGGAACAAAATTCCATAGTTCTACTCAGAATGTTGCTTATCAAAGTTAATTAAGTACAGAAATACAATCCTATGAATCTTGAAAACATTTTTACACCTTACCATGCCATTCAAAGAGAAGCAGGAATTTAACATCTCATATTACCCTTCCAACCAATCAAAAAACAACTTGACTCGACTCAAACAAAGCCTCAAGCCAAACTGATTGGGTGTCAACTGGTCAGAAAATTCATTACCAGGACTTGCAGCTTCAATCCCAAATTGGATATAAGAGACTTCACCCTGATTTTTCTTTTTTGCTGATGAAAATGGCTTGGAAAGAGCATGTTCGATATTCATTTGAGAGTCAAGTCATTCTTTGAATCAGTCATTTAAAAAGCTTCTTCAACCCGTCAAAGAGTCTAAGAGCTCTCAGTTCGCCACTCCTTATATCCCTTAACCTCCTCCTCAAAATCTGTTTCCATCCACAAAAGCACAGCAGAGCAGATTAACCAGTTTAAAAAGTGAGAGGGAAAAGTTATATTCAAGTGCTTCAAAATCATAGTGTTCCAATGGGCAAGCATTTGCAATCAAGCATATGATTACATTGCAGAGAGGTACAACTGTTTTGCAGTGCGTCACTGGAGCTAGCTATGTCATGCAGTGCAAATGTTCATCAATCACAATGAATCTATTGATGAGACTTATCAAATTGACAATGAGGCTGTGTTTGAATTTTGAATTTGTAGAGGGATTTCTAGAAAGAAACAAAAAGGGAAGGCAAGCTAAATTTTTTCACTTTTCCCTTCACATTTCTTTTACAACCACAAATCTATGATTCAAACATACCATGAGTGTCCTAGATCCATGACTTGAGCTCATCTAGATTGCCTGATTACCAGCACAGCATGTTAAACTACAGTGTGGACAAGTTCAGCAGAGTACTACCGGAAAATTACTGATGAATGCCATTTCTTGAACGAAATTCAGAGAGTGATCTCCGTATCATGAAGCATGATAACCAGACAAAATTAGAGAAGCATTAACAACAACAACAATGCCTAACTTGATTTATATCCATAGATTGTGAGGTGTACTTCTAGAATCCACAAGCGGGGAATGAAATGAAGGGTCTTGAGTTAGTGGGATCATGATACATTAGATTAAACGAGCTCAAGAAACCAAGGAAGAATTATTAATACGCAAAATCCAAATAGATGGATCCTTACATATTGGGAGCGAAATAATATCCTCCTTTCACTTGTACACAAGTCTACTGCTAACTGTTTCAGAAACAACTTCCGGTTCAGCTGCTTGGGAGATGTCATATCCAAATCCATTGATCCACTTTCCTGGTGAACATAAAGAAAAATTAAAAACTCAAATATTCATCTCATTAAGCACACATATTTAGAAAGTACCGTATCATAGTTTGTTGACAACAACGTTTTCATTGTAATTGGTTTACAGAAGAGACAGAGTTGAACAAACACCTAATTGAAAAACTTCCATTACCTGAAGAAATCTGGTGTACTTCGATAAGCTTGATTCACAAGTATCTAAAATAAATTGTAGTGCTTCTTCCTCTATTTCATGATATTTGATATCTTTCTTGGATGTTGTCTTGTTTGATGCCGCAGCAGCCATCTGGAATAAAGTTAAGTGAGACTCCTGATGAGAAAATAAATAGCCTATTTATAATTTAAAAACTAACTGTCAAACCTCGTCAAACTGTCTGCTCATACTTGGAGGGCTGACTGCTAAGTAAGCATATGCCATCAGCTCCAATGGCCAACCAGTGATTTGTAGAGGAAAACACTGTGACCTGTCAATATTAGCTAATAAAATCGCAATCCAGATTTAGGGGAGAGAGAAAGAAGAGTTTAATGTATCCATGTCTAGTTTTGGTGATATTGGAAGACTGGATGACAAGATTAATTAAATGAAATTAAAACAAAATTGGACAACTGCAATAATTTCTCGAGTCCTTGACCAGTGATTCAGATGGCTCTATGTGTATAACAGTTACTCACGCTGACAATCCGTGCTTCCTCAGTGCTTCCATTTTCTCTTTATAACATTTGTCAGATTTATTTAGAGACAACAACAACTCCACTGAATCTCTAGGGTTGGTGCCCTCCCTGGGAACAAATCCGTATGATAGCAATAGCTCCCCATTAGATTTTTTGCCATATGATATGAAAACCTGCATAACATCATGCAACAAATAAAAGAGTTACAAATTCACACAAGAGCTTCTGCCATGCTTTCACTAAAATGTGACTGATCTTTCTGCTGCAAAATAGTCACAATTAAAACTTATAACTTTATTCCCTTTTTATTGTCCTCTTTCTGGCCTGTTTATAAACGCTATACAATGAAAGGACAAAGAACATAAATTCAGCCTGATTGAGTTCCAGTTGACAGACTTCAATAGAGAATTTGAACTTTATCAGAGAAGTTTCCAGAAGGTTTTAGAAAGTCTAAAAAGCTAGCATTTCATATTTTTCGAAAAAATTACAAATACTGTGGACCAAACATTTTTAAGAAAAGAAAAAGGGAAAAGTGAGAATTCCAATTTGAGAAGAAACTATTAACACAATCATACTAGTGTCCATTGTTCCACTCTTGTAAAATATAAGCAATCACTTTGTCAGTGGTAAAGTGCTCAAGTTTTGTTTACCTGCTCACCTGGCTGATATGGCCGATCAGTTGTAAAGACAACTCCCTGTGACGATTTATCATAATCCAAAAAAGTTTCCACCTTGACCAATCAAATATAACTGTCCCTCATTAGAGTTTAAACAACATAACTTTATCTAAATGATAATCATTTTAATCGCTATCGCCTTATACATACCTCACAACTATGATTTAGCATATCTGCCCAGGGAACCAAGGCCACCCTTCCTTCCATCGAGGGCAATCGAACCTGCAGCAAATGGATGAAGAAAGCCTATTTTATACACTAATGAATCAAGATTTAATTCTAAGGCACACATTAATGTGTACTAATTGGGCATCGTTTTTATTCAAGAAACCAATAGATGGCCCTTTAAATAATATTAGTTTAGCAACAACTTCCTTTTCGGAGACAAATTTGTTTATTCCGATCTTAGTATGTTACAGGTCTACGCATTATTTCAGTCATATTCCTATCACATTCAAAACCTCATAATAGTCTAACTTTAGTTCAAAGACAATGAGACAACAAATTTATCAAGCACATTGCTAAAAAAACTCACCAAGCGTGAGAAAAGAATGCCAAATGACCATTTAAATGTCTCCATATTGAATACCTGTAATAATATATCACCCAGGTTAAAGAAATGCAAAGCCAATAATCTAGCAGCAAACATAGATTCAGCAATGATGTAAACCCAACTATAGCTTGCAGAATAGAATACTCATATCATCCATGTCAAGTACTCAGTGAAGACGAAAATTTTCCAATCCTAACTATTCAAATTAACAGGAATAGGTGTAGAAACATGAGCAAAATCAATGAATCCAGATTAAATACAAGAACATGTATCTGCATAATTACCATTTTGCAGGTCAACATGAGAACAGCCATTGATTTTTATTGACAGTCAGCAAGATACACTGAAATTATCAAGGAAAGAAATCCATTGAACCAACAGCTACCATTAGTTGAATTTTTCAGTGTTACACTCATACTGTGAACCTACTACGTGACTGACTTTTCTTTCATACCAGTGCTACATAGTAGCCAATGAACTGTTAGATGAGTGCTACTCTTCCTCCGATAGCATATTTAATTCATGGCACGTAAATATTAGGAAAGATTCCCTGTCTATCATGTTCTGATATATAGTATTTCCTATCATTGACCACAATGTAGAACCCTGGGGACACAACCATATTAGTCCACCCTATTTTCACTTCAAGAGTGGGTGGAAGAACTGCATGTTGTATCTTTGTCACAGATTCACCTACCTTAAGTGTTTGATGTAATTAAGGAGCATGAGGCCTTGCCCTGGAACAACAGCTCCATATATGGTTGGAAAGATTTAAAGCACATGCAGAGGAATGATGACAGACCAGAATATCATCAATGTCATTCTTGTTACATGATTCAGATTACATTGTCCTATATTCCTTTAACAATAGAACAATTGCACAGCATGAAATAGGTACCTCTTCAGGAAATAAATCAGGATACTTGGTAAATATCCTAAGTCTTAAATCATTGTATCTGCACAAGAGATTGAAAGGATAGTTCAACAATCAGAACATACATGATCATATACCCACTAAAATTAAGCTTTCCACTGAGCATCTAAACAAGTACAGAAATAGAAACAAAATCCTAGCTTTTAAATGAATTGAACAAACAGTAGACCATCAACAACAACAACAACAACAAAAAGAGAGACAATATGAGGCCATACGTTCCAGTGACATTATTGACCCTCTCAACAGCCCGCTCTCTTATTTGTGATGCTTCCAGATATCTATCTAGTTCTGCGCGTGTCCTGAAATGACATAGAGAGGCTGTAGGGGAAAAAACTGAGAGTAGATGTTTTACTTTGTTGGAGAAGAAAACTCTTTTGGAATACCGGCATGTCAATTATAACATGCGACGAAAGCTCACCAATACAATAGTGAATAGGGCTGTTGAGGCAAGGCTGAGATATAATTGCTCCATCTTGAAGATTTCATGAGACTTGCTTCACTAATAAGATAGGTCGCAAGCAATGGCCAATCTGGTACACTACTCTGTTTTAGCACATCACCAGCCTCCGGGCAGCTCCACTCCTGACATTCAAAGAGTCCAACACATGACAGGATGAGTACCCCACATTGTCAGTTAAAAATTATGATAGTTAATTCAAGCAACATTGCTCACAGGACAGAACATAGGACAGAAAAATGGCAATTAATTTCAGATTTCAGAAATGCATTCTTCGTTTATTTTTTTTATTTTAATTTTTTGGTTAAAATTTTCAATTCAAACGTACCCTATAATTTAAGAAGGTGCCCTTCATCTATATTTTTGGAAACTATGCCTTGACGGATGAATGGAGTCTGCAAAAGTTCTCTTTTACGCCTCAACCTAATAAAAACGGACTCTGTGTGGGTAACTTGCAATTGCATTTATTCAAGAATTGAAAAATCACATTGGTTGGACTACATCATAATAATACCCACCTGCATTGCAAGCATTATAGGAAACTTGGAAAATGAATAACAAAAAATAAAGGAAAACACTATACAAACTTTTTTTTTTACTAACACGTGACACGCAGGGATGAAACTTTAGAATTTGAAGCAAGACCCACTTGACTAAAAACGGTTTGTAAAATTTGTTAGTTTGTAGAGTATTACTCAAAAATAAATTACAACACAATTCAAGACACGTCCCAAGTTGGAAGCCCTAAAATCTAGGTTCAAAATCTATTCTATTATACAAAGCACACAACTCGCAACATGTTTTGAAGCTATGTCATGCAGTTTCTCATACCCAAACCCAAATTATCCCTATTGAAAACTCCATGATTTTTAGAGGTAAATTACACTTTCCACCCTTACAGTTTGACCTAAATTTCACTTTAGTCCTTATTATTGTTTCAATTTGAACAATTTGGTCCCTACAGTTTAATCTAGTTCCAATTAAGTCTTTGCATCCAAATTTTTGTTAATCTTCTGCATGAAGTGTTCCAAAATTGTTAATTTTAAACTCCAACTTGAATATAATTGTTAATTTTTGAAACTAGACTTTACAAATACAAAGCAATTCACTGTTCTCCATTTCAAATCAACTCAATAGCATGACAATTAACACTCCATGTAATACAAACACAAACAAAAATGGAGAGTAAAAATCCGAATCATACCGAATCGGCGGTGATGAATAGCGAGGGAGGTACGAAGAGCAACTTCTCTCCCTTCCTAATATTCTTCAAGGCAACAAGCCCTCTCTCTCCTACTTCTACTCTCTCTATCGCCATTTTCTGCGGCGGAAGACCCGACTCCGACAGCCATTTCTGCAACGCCGCCGCGTTCTCCAGAGAATCCACGTCGCATCCCCACGAAATCGCGATTCTTGTGGCGTCGCCGGTGGTGGAGATTGAGCAGTGAATTGTGCTCCGCCGTGGCTGAAATTGAGAGCGAGGAGAGTTGAGGGTTAAGTGAGGTAGGGTTGAGAAAGTGGGGATGAGTGTGGAGTGGAAGATTCTGGAAACTTCGGCCATGGATGGGAGTGAGAGAGAGAGAGAGAGAGAGCACTCGAGAATCGAACCTTATCTGCTGAAGCTGAAGAGCGAGATGAGAGGTTTACAAAGTCGTTTTAACGGTTGTTAAAAGAGAGCTTTTTCATTTTCATTTTTATTTTATTTTATTTTATTTTTTAATTTTTTGGTAAAATATAGTATAAATTATTCATAGTATGAGTTAAATAAATATAGAGTTCTAAAAATAAGAAAAAAGCGTACAAATCATAAAGGGTGAGTTATAAAAAAATCATGTTTCACTTTGTAGCAAAATAAATTTTGAATTTTATAAATTTAAATTTTATTTTTTTCATTTAAATTATCATTTTTATTTTTATTGAATAAAATTAACAAAAAAAATTATATTTTAACTATTAAATTTAATATAAGTATATATAAAATATTGAATATATTATTTTTTTATTAAATTTAATGACTGAAATATATTTTCTATTTTTATTATAAAAAGTGAATAATATAAAGCACAAACAGTAATAACTACTATAAAATAGTCCCAAAAACAGCCCACAACAAATAAACCGAAATTGATTTTCATCCATCCGTAAATGTACGTTCAATCTGTATCTATATCTATACTTCTATCCATACTATATACTATATATACAAGCAAATGTAATAGAGTATGAGAATTTTTCAAACTCTTAATGCTAAACTCTTACGGATTCTTTCTCCTATGTGTCACCTCTCAAGTCTCCCTTCCCACTTTTCTTAATTTTTAATCATTTATCAGTTATCTAAATCTCAAAAGCCAAAAGAATTATATATATTTAAATAAAATGATTACCTATTTAGATTTGAACAACAAATATTTAGATATGAACAACAAAGAGGTAGAGATAAAAATATAAAAAAATAAATAAAAAGATAACTATTCAAATTTCAACCACAAAAATAATATAAAGAGTCAAATAAAAGATTAAAAAATAACTAAATAAAAAATATTACAAGTAATTTAATTTTTAAAATATTATGAGTCATTTAATTTTAAAAATGAAAAGTTAACTATTTATATATGAACAATTAAAAAATATTTAAATAAAAAATATTACGAATCAAATAATTTTTAAAATAAAAAGATAATTATTTATATATGAACAACAAAAAAATATAGATAAAGCAAATGTAGTGGAGTATGAGAATTTTTCAAACTCTTAATACTAAACTCTTATGGATTATCTGTTCTACGTGTCACCTCTCAAGTCTCCCCTCCCACTTTTCTTAATTTTTAATCATTTGTCAATTATCTAAATCTTAAAAGCCAAAAGGATTATATATATTTAAATAAAATGATAACTATTTAGATCATGAATAACAAGGAGGTAGAGATAAAAATATAAAAAAATAAATAAAAAGATAACTATTTAAATTTCAACTACAAAATAATATAGAGAGTCCAATAAAAGATTAAAAATAACTAAATAAAAAATATTACAAGTCATTTAATTTTAAAAATAAAAAGTTAACTAAATATTACGAGTCATTTAATTTTAAGAATAAAAAGTTAACTATTTATATATGAACAATTAAAAATATTTAAATAAAAAATATTACGAGTCAAATAATTTTTAAAATAAAAAGATAATTATTTATATATGAACAACAAAAAAATAGAGATAAAAATATATACAAAAAGAATATATAACTATTTAGATTTGAATTGAAAAAAAATATTCAAATAAAAGATTAAAAAAAACATTTAGATTGAGATATAAATCCTAGAAAAATAAAAATTCAAATAAAACATAAATAAAAATTTAAATAAAAAATATTTAGATTGAGATATAAATACCAGAAAGATGATAAATTTTTTAACCATCTATATTTACCTTCTATGAGATTGTTTTAAAACTCTCATATATTTTAGCTTAATCTTTTTTTAAATTTTATTTTCAAGTTGAACTTATTATTTTGACTTTTAAAATCATCAATTAATTATCCATTTAAAGTTTAAATTTAATACAATTCCATATTTTGAATTGATAAAAATTCAAATAAAAGATTAATATTCAAAAAAAAAAAAAGAGATTACGAGTCAGATAATTTTAAAAATAAAAAGATAACTATTTAGTGCAGACGTGAGATTGAAAATGAAGAACACATTAAAATTTATTGGATATGGGTTTATATTTTAAATGTATTTAATAGTTGATTTTTTATTGTTGATTATCCTGTTAAAATAACTCATGATTAAATTTATTTTCAGAAATTCATTTCCTTTGGGAACTAAACCAAAAATTTCTTCTTTTTTAAGTTTTTATTATTATTCAGATTGAGAGTTTGAATAAATGGAAGAGATCTCATATTACAAATGGTAATTTTTTTTCAATAATTTAAATATTTATATTCTTTATGTTTGTCAATTCAACTTTAATACATTTCCAAATCTTTTTTTTTTTAATTTTTTTATAATCATTCCAAAACCTATTTATGTTTAATGAATCAATATAACTAAAAAAACAAATAACATGGGAAAAAAAAATTTAACCACTAATTGAATATAATGGGAATTAAAATTAATTTTATTTTAATTCATTATACTATGAAGGATGATTAATGTAATATCTACTACTGATTAAAAAAGATTAGTGTTACTTTTATTTAATATTAGTCATTTTGTTTAATTATAATATGCCTTTGTTACTCTACTTTTAGTTGTCTGAAATAATTCTTAGAGAAATTAGCTATTATTTATGTATGATAGTTTTTTAAAAAATTTCAATAATGTGAAATATTAAATATTTTTAATGATGTGAAGTAAGGTTTATGTACACAAACTAAATAAAAATGTTAAAAAACACAAACTAAATAAAAAATATTTAATGAAAAAAATATTACGAGTCAAACAATTTTTAAAATAAAAAGATAATTATTTATATATGAACAAAAAAAAATAGAGAAAAAAAATATATACAAAAAAAAATATAACTATTTAGATTTGAGCTGAAAAATAAAAATTCAAATAAAAGATAAAAAAAAATTTAGATTGAGATATAGATCCTAGAAAAATAAAAATTCAAATAAAAAATAAAAAACATTTAAATAAAAATATTTAAATTGAGATATAAATCCCAAAAAGATGATAAATTTTTTAACGATTTATATTTACCTTCTATGAGTTTGTTGTAAAATTTGCATATATTTCAGGTTAATCTTTTTTAAATTTTATCTTCAAGTTGAACTTATTATTTTACCTTTTAAAATAATCAATTAATTATCCATTTAAAGTTTAAATTTAATACAATTCCATATTTTTAATTGATAAAAATTCAAATAAAAGATTAATATTCAAATAAAAAAGATTATGAGTTAGATAATTTTTTAAATAAAAAGATAGCTATTTATATAAGAATAACAAAAAAATAGAGATGAAAAATATGCAAAAATAAAAATATAACTATTTAGATTTGAACTACAAAATGAAAATTTAAATAAAAGATAACAAAATGTTTAAAATAAAAAGATTAAGATTGGGAGATAAATATGTTAGTTTGTTATAGAATTCTCATATATTTCAGTTTAATTTTTTTAAAGTTTATCTTCAAGGTGAACTTAATATTTTATCTTTTAAAATCTTCAACTAATTATTCATATAAATTTTAAATATGATAGCATTCTATAAATATCTTTTGTCTAAGCATAATCTTTTCAATATAAAAACAAGTTCCTGCAAAAGTAACCATGAACAGAAGATTGGGGAAGGAAAAAAATCAACATTGAGTCATTTCTGATCTCTTTTCATTGCCAAAAAGTCTTAAATATTTGATTGACATTTGAAATATGTACTTGCATGAGTCTTTACATTTGTGAGAAAGTGAGTTTATGTAAATGGATATTATTATTTTATTTTTAATTTTTTTTTGTTACAATCTTTTTTTTTTTCTTTATTTCTTTCTTTTTTGCTAATAATGTGTCATTTAATTGAGATTTTATTCTTTTTTTTTTAAAGCACTACTATTATCAATTTTTAAATCTCTTATTTATTTAGTGTGTTTAATTTTTTTTTTAGTGTAGATGTTAGATTGAAAATGAACACATCAAAATTTATTGGATATGAATTTATATTTTAAATGTATTCATCAGTTGATTTTTTATTGTTGATTATCCTGTTAAAATAACTCATGATTAAATTTATTTTCAGAAATTCATTTCCTTTGAGAACTAAACCAAAAATTTCTTCTTTTTTTAATTTTTTTTTTTATTATTCAGATTTAGAGTTTGAATAAATGGAAAAGATCTCATATTAAAAATGGTAATTTTTTTTGAATAATTTAAATATTTATATTCTTTATGTTTGTCAATTCAACTTTAATGCATTTCCAAATCTTATTTTATTTTATTTATTTATTTTTATAATCATTTCAAACCTATTCATGTTTAATGAATCAATATAACCAAAAAAAACAAATAACATGTGAAAAAAATTTAACCACTAACTGAATATAATGGGAATTAAAATTAATTTTATTTTAATTCATTATACTATGTGGGATGATTAATGTAATATCTACTATTGATTAAACAAAATTAGCGTTACCTTTATTTAATATTAATCATTTTGTTAAATTATATTATGCCTTTGTTATTCTACTTTTGGTTGTCTGAAGTAATTCTTAGATAAATTAGCTATTATTTATGTGATAATTTACTTAATGTATGATAGTTTTTTAAAAAAAATTCAATAATGTGAAATATTAAATATTTTTAATGATTTGAAGTAAGATTTATAGACACACACTAAATAAAAATATTAAAAAATATAGTCACATAGTAAATTTTATATGATAATTATTGATTTTATAAAATTCCGTGCATAGCACAGGTGATCACTAGTTTTCTAAATAAGCAAATGGATGGAAATTATTATTTTTTTAATCCACCTAAACTCAAATGAATAGCAAATGAAAGACTATCTAATCTAATTCGGTGGTGCTATTTGATATTGATTTGATGTTATGATTAGAGCACCAAAGTTGGACTTTTTTTTATCAAATTTAAATTTGATAAAAGAAAAGAGTAAAGGTTAGAATTTTCATTATATATCTAATGATTATAAAATAAGAATATAAATTTATAATTAATTTAAATCAAAAAAATTAGTACACTCTCGTTGAATAATAAAATGAAACCTATTCATTATAAATATGGAAGGAAGAGATTAACAATTTGAAAATATTTCAGTTGGTTTTGCAGCATTAAGTGGAGTTTTTGCAGATTGGATGCATTAGATAGGATACTCTCCGATCAGATTAGATTAAATAAAGTTATATGTATTAATTAGTACATTAATTGATAATGTGATATAATTTAATTTTTTTTTGATATTTATAATTTATATAATGATTAAGATTAATAATAATGTCATAATTAGTATTAGGACATTAGTTAATACCATGTCTAAAACTTTTCATCAAATTAAATATGCTTGAAGTGTTTCATCAAATTTGTAGGTAACCTTTGACAGGGATGGAACTAGAAGAAAATTATGGGGGTCATGACCTCCTATTTCTGTGAAAAATTTTGTTTGTCATTGCATTTTTAAAAATATATATCTTATTTCATAAATAAAATGGTCTCTAGTATAAAACACATATATCACATTATTCTCCAATCTCACATTCTCTTTTTATTTTCAATTAAAAAAATTTCTTTATCCTATTAAAAATTATTTCTATGATATTTGAATTTTTTTATGTGTATATATATAATTTACATATTGTATTGTACATACATGTGTTTGTATATATAGTGAAAAAAATATTATTCATTTTTTGACCCTTCCGGTAATGAATTTCTAATTCCGTCCTTGACCGTTGGCCTTTCAGACAATCTCCTTGCAAAATTGTCTTGTAGGTTATGGCCAATTTACACTAAATCAGTTGACTGGCCAGACATTCACATGGTCATCCTCCTAGTTGACCGATATTTTGATAAAAATTCAAAATTTTGTATTAAAATACACAATATAAAATGAAATTTTTACTCAAATTTCAAAAAATAAATAAAAATAAAAAACATTAGAAATGCTCTAAGTTGCATAGTAAAAGGGAGAGGATCAAAGTCTACACAAAACACTACCCATTTGGAATCAAAAGGTCCCACAATCCGACGTCGTACCGCTCATTAGAACAGAACCCCTACAAATACTGAACAACAGGAGATGAAGATATACATTTTGCTCCATAGAAGAACATGACAACCACAGCAAGCCTCATCTCCTGCAACTTCTCTTTCTTCCCACTCAAAAACACCCCCAAATTCAGAATCTCACCTCAAAACCCTAATTCCAAAACCCCATTTCTCAGAACATCAAGTTCATTTCACGGACCCACAATCTCTCACTCCCACAGAAAAAAGGGTCTGCTGCAAATATGCCTGAGTTCAATGAACACTCAGAATTCACAAAACCCACAAAACCCCGATTTGGAGAGAGAAGATTCTTTGGCAAGTGAGCTCGGTGGCCATGGAGGAAGAACAAGTAGTAGTCCTGGTGGGGATGGTGGGGACTGGACGACGTCGTTTCTGCTCTTCTTGCTGTGGGGTGGACTCATGTACTATATCTTCAACCTCACACCTAATCAGACTCCGGTACTGTTATGTTACAATGCAATTCAGTCATTTAATTGCTATTGCTGTATGTTTGTTTATTCGGTTGTAGATTACACTCTCCTCCAACCCTCCAGTTTTTTTTCATCAAATTTGAGTTAAAAAAAAGTAAATTTAATTTGAAGCACTCCAATCCTTTTATCAAATTTTCATCAAAATCTTTTGGTAAATTATGTAAATGGTCCTGTAATTTACCTGTTTTATCATTTTGGTCCTGTTGGTTCAATTTGATCAATTTTGTCCCGAATTTTACGGATTGTGTCAATTTGGTCCCTGTAGTTTATAGACACATCATTTGATTTTCCGTCCATCAGACTTAATCGCTGTTATTTATTGGACTAACATGACACAATCATAAAATTCAGAGACAAAATTGATCAAATTGAAACAACAGGGACCAAAATGATAAAACAGGTAAACTACAGGACTACTGCTGTAATTTGCCCAAATATTTTAAAAATTCTCCTCTTATTCCAAATTTCCCTTTTCATCAAATTTGATGGGAAAAAAATATATCAGTTTTTAGAGCATCTCCATTGCTTTATCAAATTTGAGTAAAAATTTAATATAATATGATGCATTTCAATAGTTTCATCAAATCTGGCTGGTCGTCCACCAATAGTCATCTGCAAAATTTGATTAAAGGTTAAACACTCCTGATTTGATGAAATTTTTGGTTTTCCTCTCATTTGATATGAGTTTGATGCCACAGTTGGAGTCCAAAAAGTAGCGGGTGTGTTTGGTTTGTATTTGTACAGTAGTTTTTGAGATAAAAAGTACGAAAGTTTGTTTAGTTTGCCGTTTTTCAGAAATGGTTTTGGAAAATTATTTTGAGAAGAGAGTTTTAAAAAAAGTGATTGATTTGATGTGTATGAGAGAGAGAGTAATTTTGAAAAGTAGGTAACCAAACAAAATTTTGAGATTTTTTTTGAAAAAATTTGTTTGATTTGATTACTCTTGAAAATTTGTTTGTAGAGAATTTTTTCCAAAATTTTTTCTGAAAAACAAACCAAACAAGGCCAGCGTGTTTCATCAAATTTAAATTTGATGACAAATCTGATACCAGGGTTGGAGATGGTCCTACAATGCTTCATCTTTTAAAATTTTCATCAAATTCAAATTTGACCAAGGATTTGATGATGAGTCTCAATTTTCAAGAAAAAAAATGATTGTCCCTTAATTTTATGAACATTTGATGAAAGAATTGGAGATGATTTGATGAGAGAAAAGGTGAAGGATTGAAGAAGCTCTAAAATATATCATTTGGTCCTTAATCTTTAATTGGATGGGATAATTTGGTGAGAAATGATAAGAATATGATGAGAACCCAAACTTGAACTCTTTTTTCATGTTTTGTTTGTAAGTTGAGTGAGAAATTGTGACAAAAGATGAAAAATGGTGAGAAAAAAGAACTCTCGTACCTATTTTATTTCTCACCAAAAGTGGTGAGATTTGGTGAAAAACAAGTTGATTGATTATAAAATTTTTATAATATCAACATTGTCCCTTAAAACACAAAGAAAGAAAAAGAAATCTCACTCATATCCATCTCTCACATGCTTTGCTTTCTTACTCATCCAAACATGATGGTGAGAAAACACAATCATTAATTTTCTTCTCTCACCCTATGATTCAAACTGAGTGTAAAGTTCACACATTAATTTAATATAATCCCTTCTCCTAATTGTTGTCAAAGAACATAGGAAAAATGCTTATATCACCCATTAAAAGGCATTAAAGACATTTTAATGCATTTATTTATGTCAAACACATTATGTATTTAGCTCTCATAATTAAGTGAAAGACTTGAATGTGCTTTTTTTTTTTTATAAATTATGCGCCTGATGTGAAGACGTGTGCGTTTTTTGCATGTTTTTTAGCCGGCAATTAGGATAGAGAGGACTATACTGAATTAATGTTTGAAGTTCAGGTTCCAATCGATACAAACATTAATGACCAAATGAATAAGTCGTATACATGAGGGACTATTTTTGTAAGTTACCATTGTTTCTTTGTTTGCTTTGGAATGGGTTTGGTTCGTTTTCATTGTTTCGCGAATTGTCAGTTCTGTTCTGATTCTCATTGCTGTTTGTCATTCCACAAATTATCAGTTCTGTTCTGGTTGCTTTTTTTTTTATTTATCAAAAAGTGATTTTGGTGATGTATTATCAAGTATTTTCTTTTGACAGTGAATTTCATTTCCATTTGTTCCCACCAGATGAGTCCTAACAAAGTTCCAGTCCACCGGCTATGTAGTTAACTTTCTGTTTTAAAATTGTGTGGTCACTTGGTCTATGTGATCATCACATATGAACATTAATGGGTTGATTGGTGGTGTTTATTTCTCACATGAGAGAGACAGGTTGAGTCCTGATCAAACTCAACAGGTATGAAACGAAGAGACGCAACTCTTCAGTTGGAGGGTTGTATCCTTTTTGAATGATTGTGTTTTGCAGCCATTTGTGCAATATAAATAGGCATGCTTATACAAGTTCTGGGTATCAATCATTGCCTCATCCACCAAGGCTATCCAGTATCTCTAGGACCATCAAATTGCTCTTTGCGCACGCTTTAATGTGTTCCCCTACATTTTTTTAAGTTAATAATGAGCTAAAATCCCTTATATGAAAAAAGAGAATAAACCAAGAAACACTTTCAGTGAGCCACTTGAAAATTATAGTCCTATGCATTTTGTTACTACCACCTTTTAGTACCATCCATTGCCACATTCGTGGTTTAATTTGTGACGCCTTGTTTAGAATCTGATGAGTTAGTTTTATTAAGTCATTTCTAAGTTAATTCCACTTTGGCTTTTGAACATTTTCAGTCAAGGGACATGTATTTCTTAGAAAAACTTCTGAATTTGAAGGGTGATGATGGCTTCCAGATGAATGAAGTACTTGTTTCTCTGTGGTACATCATGGGTTTGTGGCCTTTAGCATATAGTATGCTGCTGCTTCCAACTGGTAGAAGGTACATACCATCACTTTTTAGACCCATTTTATAGACCCATTTTATAGACCCAATGATAATGATATACAAGCTCACTTTTTAGACCCATTTTATAGACCCAATGATATGTAAGTGATATGATTGATTGATAATTAGAGAAAATATGAGAGAGAGTGTTACCTTTAATATCTGATTGGCACATCACTGGGCTTGAAAATTGGATCTAATTGTTGGTCTTGAATAGCAATGCTCATATGTATATACATATATATATATATATATATTCTTAAAATCATGCACCCATATTTTACTGCTTGAAGTTAGTTTATTCTGTTTGAGGATATAATTACATTGGATTTCTTTTGGTAAGTCTATATTTATTAATCACACTAGACTTCAGCAATCAATTTGGAATCATTTTGAGATAGCATGTAAGGATGCTTTCCACCGCTAATTGGATTGCATTACTTTCTATGCGTGTCTAACACCCTCAAGAGTAAAGATCTTAGGGTTGTAGGACTACAATTAGGCCTTTATTTTAATTTTTTTTTAAATATTTTGTTCTAGGGAGGATGGCAACTTATCATACTGACATTTCAAGTTTCCTTGTATATTAATGCCAAGGAGTTTAATTAATGTAATTTAACAAATCTTTAATTCTGCAGCTCAAAAAGCAAAATTCTTGTCTGGCCATTCCTCATACTTTCATGCTTTGGTGGTGCATATGCTCTTCTTCCCTATTTTGTTCTTTGGAGACCGCCACCTCCTCCTATTGAAGAAACTGAGTTTGGAAAATGGCCTCTTAATTTTCTGGAGTCAAAGTTAACTGCTGGGGTAAGATGGCCCTCTCTCTCTCTCTCTCTCTTTGTACTTGGATGGTGTTCCCTTGGCACTTTTTATTTCATATCTTGATTACTTGTAAAAAAAAGTAGTAGTTTTACTCTATGAATCATTCTTACACTAATAAACATTCAACAGGTAAGTTTGTTCGGTCTATGAATTAAAAATTTTATGGCCTTTGATTGGGTTGAATTGCCAAAAAATGATCAATGTACTTAAAAGCCTATTAATTCTCGGGGTACATCAACTATGAAATTCATGACTGCATTCAAGTTTCTTTCACATTACAGAGTTGGCAGAAAGAAAAAAAAAAAAAAATCTATGAAACACACATAGAAAAAGTTTATGCTAAACCTTTACTCCAAATTTGTAATATGAAATCACGTTCCATTTTTATTTCTTTAGCGATTGCACCCTCAAACCTCTTCCAAAACAAGCAGATCGCAATTTTAGTTTGTTACCTACCTTTCCCACAAGATCAGGGCCATTAGCTGACGATCACAAGAGAAGCTTTTAGTTGAAATTACATTCCCTCTCACATATTTTCACTTGCACTTCTTTTTTTCTTTATGAAGAACATTAAGAAACAAATCATAAGACGTTGTCTCCAAAAAATGGGGATCATTCTTGAAGTTGCTTAAGGACAATCCAATATGATGTTGTGTGTTTTCATGGTCATCTTGCTTTATGAAGAGTTGTCCTGATTTTGTCTAAGCTATAGGTATGTAGTTTTTTATCTGATCGGTAACATAATTTGCTTAGAAAAACAAAGTTTGCTAACTACACATCAGATATCACTTGCTGCAGGACTAGGTATTATCATTTATGCTGGTTTAGCTAATGGAGATGTCTGGAAGGAATTTTACCAGTACTTCCGGGAGAGCAAATTTGTAAGTGTTTCTATCATCTTTGGTCAGATACTTTCCATAACGCCTATTAATTATTATTTGAAACAACTTCATTCAAGTACACACCATATGGCCATGTCAATAGATAATGAGTGTGACATCTAATCAGGTTGTTCAGTGGTTGCATTGTGTGACCCCACCTTAATGAAGATTCTAGGTTTTGATGGCAACTTTTAGATCTTTGTTATCTTTTTCTGATATACGGTACAAGCAGAATCTTAATATTTGAAGGATCACTGCCAATGAAGTTCATGGCCGGCCAATCAAGGAAATGACAGCAAGCTTAGTTAGTCATGATGTCTGTTGGTATCATAAGATTGTGTGAACATGTTCCCTTTGATAGTTAGGCGATCTCACATTTTGCCAAACATGTAACACACTTACCCTGGGTACTAAGCCATTTTCCATGCTGCAGATCCATGTCACCTGCATCGATTTTACTCTGCTGTCGGCATTTGCTCCTTTCTGGATTTATAATGACATGACTACTCGGAAATGGTAAGAGTTTTATTGACCAGCACATCCAAATACCTCTTAACAAAATTCAATCTTAAAATTTTCATGTAGAATTAGTGAAAATCACTATTTTAGTACTTTTGCTTTTTTCCAGGTATGACAAAGGCTCATGGCTTCTTGCCTTGTCGGTAATTCCATTCTTGGGTCCTTCTCTGTATCTTCTCCTGAGGCCGTCATTAGCATCAGTACCTGTTACATTGAGCCCAACCTCTTCAGAAGAGAACTAGAACATACATTCCATAATTTGGTCTTCCTTCCCGGATTTGGAAGCCACTGCATCCAAACAGGCAGGACGAAAGTTGAACTGGGAAATTTCAAATGCCATCCAAACACATGTATATTCACATGAATATTAAATTCTACATGTTTAGAACCTCATTTCTTCTTCTTTTGGTGGATCTGTTTGGACAGAAGGATAGGCAACGGACCTAAATTCCATCTATTGGTTTAAACCTTTTTGTTGAGATAAATGAAGCCTGCTGTGAGAACTGTGAAAATTTAGGTGTCGTGTTTGTTAACGTTTTTGTTTTGTGTTTTCTATTTTTGTTTTGTTTTTTGTTTTTTTGTTTTTTTTTTTAAGGGTAAATTACACTGACACCCCCTGAGGTTTATGTTTATTACAGTTCTTTTCTCATTTTTTGGAAATTACATCTCCCTCCTAAGGTTTAAAGTTTTATTACAGATTCTCTACTTAGCAATTTAATTTTTTTAAATACCAATTTTGCCTTCACTGGGTAAATTACATTGACACCTCTCACATTTTGAAAATTACAATCCCCTCCCTAAAGTTTAAAGTAGCATTACCAATTGCTCTCTCGGTTAGTATATGTTGAAAAAAAATTTCATTGAAAAAAAAATTAATTGGGAAAAAAATTATTTGAAAAAAAAATAAATTGAAAAAAAATTTGTTAGTAAAATTTTTAAATTTTTGTTTAAAAATCAATATAAACTCATTTTTTGAATTTACATTTTTTCCTTAAATTTACAAATTGAGACAATTATTTATAAATCAAAAAAATTATCAAACAAGTTTTTATGACAGTTTTTTAAATTTTTGTAAATATAAATTGTAAACTGAAAACGAAATGGTTACCAAATAGATTTTAGATGGTAAAAATGTCGTAAAATTAACAAATAATTAAATAAGTTACCAACGTAAGAAATGACTTATCAAAAGATTCTTAGGCTATGTATGGTTTGATTTTTAGAAATTTTTTTAAAAAATTAAAAATTAATCTGGTGAAGAAATAAAAAATAAAAAAAAAAATTATCATTTTTATATAATTTTTATCTTTCGAGTGGTTAGAAATAATTTTTTACAAATTAAATTGAAACAGCCATACGTATGTATATAACCTGTTCAAAAGTTAAAATGAATATTATTTTTTACCCTTAAATGATAATTACCTTTTTTTTTAATTTCTTAAACAAATTAATTTTTAATTTTAAAAAAAAAATCTAAAAATCAAACCATACATAGTCTAAGAATCTTTTAATAGATCATTTCTTACGTTGGTAACTTATTTAATTATTTGTTAATTTTACAACATTTTTACCATCTGAGGCCTATTTAGTAACCATTTCGTTTTCAATTTTCAATTTATATTTACAAAAATTTAAAAAACTATTATAAAAACTTATTGATAATTTTTTTAGTTTATAAATGGTTGTCTTAGTTTGTAAATTTGAAAAAAAAAACGTAAATTCAAAAAATAAGTTTACATTGGTTTTTAAACAAAAATTTAAAAGTTTTACTAACAAAAAAAATTTTCAATTAATTTTTTTTTTCAAATAATTTTTTTCCAATTAATTTTTTTTTCAATGAATTTTTTTTCCAACTAATACTTACCGAAGGAGCAATTGGTAATGCTATTTTAAACCTTGGGGAGGGGATTGTAATTTCTAAAATGTAAGGTGTGTCAGTGTAATTTACCCAATGAGAGCAAAATTGGCATTTAAAAAAATTAAATTGCTGAGAGGGGAATCTGTAATGAAACTTTAAATCTCAGGGGAGATGTAGTTTCCAAAAAGTGAGGGAAGAATTGTAATAAATATAAATTTCAGGAGGTGTCAGTGTAATTTACCCTTTTTTTAAACTAAAAACGAAAACTTGTTTGTATATTTTTTTCATTTTAAAAAAAAAATGAAATTTATTTCAAAATTTAAATACAAAAAAATGTGTTTTTACTTGTTTTTAAAACAAGTTTTTACTTTCTCCTCTTGCTCACCACCTTTGGCCACCATGGGTGGCCACCGACCAAGACCAACCTCCTCTTGGGGTTGGAGAGCTCTGGCCAACTTTGGCATCCTTCCGGCCACCTTGTAACCTTCGGCAACATCCAAACACTCACTCTGGTGGACACCTCAAGCCACCCACCACTACCAATCACCACATCCATCTATCATCCATCATCGGCCACCAACTCCAATAACTCGTCAAATATATATTTTTATTTTTTTTCACAATATTTTTATACACCAAGCAAGTTTTTTATTTTATTTTTTATTTTTTTTTACAAAAAACTAAAAACGTTCAAGAACAAGGTTTTACAGCATATTCAATGGTTTGCTATTGGAGCTACCAAAACTAAAATATAGCAGCAGTGTGCAAAAATTGGTGCTTCAATGGTTGAAAATGACAGCTGCCAAATTTGACAAATGCAAAATGTGCCAACTCAATTAAAAGCCAACTGTTTCCTTCATTTCCTCCCTCCCTCATCCTTCCAAGCAAAACAAGGCCAAATTAATTTTTTGGTCCAAATTCACTATAAAACAAAAAACAAAAAAAAATTAAAACAAAAATTTGTTTAAAACATAAATTGTTTAATTTTTTTTAAACAACAATTGTTTCACCATTCTGAATAGAAATTTCAACATAAATTAACAAATCAGTTAACAATCTGGCCAAATTAACAGAAGCAATCAACAAATTAAAAAACAAAACAGGCAATTTTAACAAATCTCAACCAATCATAGTATACATCTCACACAATACGAACAAAATTGAAGGAAATAAATACCTAGATTTCAAGTTGTTCATATTTCAAACAAAATCAACAATCATCTTCTTTGTTCTTGATCTCCATCTTCTCCATCAAAAAGTCGATTTGAAACAATGATTTTAAGGGTTTGGGGTTAGGGTTTCAAAATCGAAAAGAGAACCATAGTCGACTGGTAGTTAGGATTTTGAGGGTTGGAGAAGGGGGTTAGGGCTTTAAGAGTTGGAGATCGGCGAACTGGTGGTGGCTGCGATGGTGGTTCTGGTAATTCTAATGAAGAGAGAAAGAGAGAGAGAGAGAGAGAGAGAGAGAGTCAACTAATTTTGGAAAGAGAGGGCTCGGTGAGTGTGAGTGAGAGATAATGGGTCGGTGATGAGGAATGAAGAGAGGGAGACGACTGGTTTGGAGAAGAGAGGGATGAAAATTGGTGTGTATGAAAGAGAGAAAGAGGATTGGTCTTGGGGAAGTGTGTTGAATTTTATCACTTGTTATTTGCACGATCTTAGGACCTAACAGTTTATTGTCTCTGACTTCCGTCCAACATAGAGGTGATCGACATCTCCTTCCATACAGTGCTTCATACGGTGCCATTCTAATGCTTGCTTGGTAGCTGTTGTTATAGGCGAATTCCACCAAAGGTAGGTGCTCATCCCAGTTACCTTTAAGGTCTAATACGCATACACGTAACATGTCTTCCAAAGTCTGGATTGTTATTTCAAATTGCCCATCAATTTGTGGGTGACAAGCAGTGCTAAACTCCAATGTGGTTCCTAGGGCCTCTTGCAATTTGTTCCAAAAGTGAGACACGAAGCAGAGGTCTCGGTTAGACACCATTGAAACTGGAGTGCGATGCAAACAAATAATTTCTTTGATGTATAAAGTGGCAAACTTGTTAAGGGAGTACATGATTTTGATTGGCAGAAAATGCGCCAACTTTGTCAATCAGTCTACTATAACCCATATTGCATCATTCTTCGAAACTATCTGTGGCAGGCCGACCACGAAGTCCATAGTAATATGCTTCCATTCCATTCAAGAATAGGGAGTGGTTGTAGCATTCCTGCATGTCTCTGATGTTCTGCTTTAACACACTGACAATGTTGGAGACGTGGCTTGCTATGTCTCGTTTCATTCATATCCACCAGTAGTGTTCCTTTAGATCGGGATGCATCTTCGTATTGCTAGGGTGGACTGCAAACCTCTAGATATGAGCTTCTACCAATATCTTCTTTTTAAGTTCCGGAATGTCGGGTATGCAAATTCAATTCTAAAATTTTAGCATCCTATTGCTTACGGTGAAGTCAGGATCAGGCGTACTCCTTTGCTACTCGTACTTTTTCTTTAAAAAATTATCTTCATATTGGCGTGCTTTAATTTCCTTAATCAAAGTGGGTTCCACGGTTATATTCTTTAAAAATTTATCGTCATATTGGTGTGCTTTATTTCCTCAATCAAAGTGGGTTCCACGGTTATATTGGCTAGCAGTCCATTGATCTGGCAGAAAACGAGAGTGCACACCAAATTTCTGGTCGTTTTTCAGCTCAGTGCGTTTGTCACCACGTTAGCTTTGCTTTGATGGTGATAGATCTCTACATCGTAGTCTTTCATAAATTCTAACCACCGCCATTGCCTCATATCCAGTTCCTTTTGTGTAAACAGATATTTAAGACTTTTGTGATCAGTGTAAATCTCATAAGTTGCACCGTAGAGATAATGGCGCCAAATCTTGAGGGTGAAAATCATCGCAGTTAACTCTAGATCAGGGGTTGGGTAGTTCTTCTCGTGAGTCTTTAGTTGTCGCAAGGCATAAGCAATGACTTTTTCATTTTGCATAAAAACGTAACCCAAACCATTATATGAGGTATCACTATAAATGACGAACCCATCTGTTCCCACGAGGAGTGCTAGTATAGGAGTTGACACAAGTCTGCTTCCTAACTCCTGGAAGCAACGCTCCTGTTTGTTAGTCCATTCAAATGGTGTGTTTTTCTGAGTTAGTTGGGTCAAGGGTGATGCTATCTTTGAGAAATCTTGCACGAAGCATCGATAATAGCCAATTAGATCTAAGAAACTTCAAATTTCAGGCACCTTACACTACTAGAAAATTGGTTTTTTGCGTCTTTTTTTTTTTTTTTTTTTTGCGACTGTCTATTTAATCATAGCAAAAAATATACTATTTTCCAAGTCTAGTTTATGTATGTGCTTTATTCCTCTTATTTTCTTTTATTTATATTTGCCCTAGTCAGCCTTGCTCAAACTCTCAACATTGTTTTCTTTCTCTCGCTCGCCCAAACACAGGTATGAATCATTCTTCCTCTCTTGATCTCTCAATATCTCTCGATCTCTCAATTCCTCTCTCTCTCTCTCTCTCTCTCTCTCTCTCTCTCTCTCTCTCTCTATGTATGTATGTATATATTTGCTAGAGTTTAGATCGATACATTCATCTACCCTTCACGATTTCTATTCTTCAATTTATGTTCTTTGCGATTTCTTCTTATGATCGATGCCTTCAATATCATTTGGAATTATGTTCTTCACAATTTCTTCAAAGGTACGTGATTTTTGTTTTTCACTATTTCATTTCATGTAGTTTCAATTTCCAACAGATAATCACTCTGTTCGTACTCTCTTCTTCTCTTCAATCATTGTGTTTCCTCTTTCTATCTACTTCTTATATTTCAATTGTTGTTCACTGAGGCCATATTTATATTTCAATTCTTGATCATTTTTATTGTGATTTTTGAGCATCAATACTTTTTTCAACATATGCAAAAATTACTACATATATAGGTCAATGGTGATATATATAGAATTGTGGACCTTTGATTAATTTCATTGATATACCTATAGTTGTTGCTGTGGATTGCAATTGAATTCCTTTAGATTGTGTTTTATTGAGAGATTCTCTGAGAGCAATGGATTTCGGCCAAGGTTTTCTCATTCTCTCTTTCATTCTTCTTCTGATTCAGGTATAGTTTGCAAAGAATCAATTATAATTTTCGTTCTACTAAGCTTTCTGATTTCAATACAGTATACAACATAAATGCATGTTTTGATTTCATTATAATTTGTATATGTTGATTACAATTTCAATCTGTGTACTGCTTTTCATTACAAGTTAGATTTGAATTTGATTTTCTCTGTGATTAAACATTTTCAAAGTTCCTTGTGTGTTTCATAATCTTTGTGATGTTAATTGATTGTGATTTGAATTGTAAGGTTAGCCTTTGGAGAAGCAACAAGAGCAGATCCAGAATATTTATGAATTTGATATTGACAACTCTAATGGTTGTGCTATGCTTTAGGTTATTCAAAGTTTTTCTCTAAAGCACTTTAAACTACTACTATTAACAATCTAGTCCCCAAAAGTTATTAATAAATCTGATATAGATAAGCTTGGATATGGTCAAACTACCTATGTATCATTATATCCTCCTTTTCTCATCTCATCATTCTTATTCATGTAATTGCGCTTGATGATCGGATGTGTAGCTAAAGAAGGAAATATAGAAAGTATGCTTTTAGTTAAAATGGGCTTGAAGGAGCTTGTTTCATGTGGATTTTCATTTCATGTTTTTAGGTTATTCATTTCATGTGGATTTTCATTTCATGCTTTTAGGTTATTCATTTCATGTTTTTAGGTTACTCTTTAAATTTAGATTTATTCTTTTGGAGAACTCAGTAGTGAGAAAACATGTTGTCACTATAGTGAGTGGATGAAATTTCCATTTTGAGCTTAATGTATTGAGGCCTATGATTGCAAATGCTCTTCTACATGTAAGTCAAGCTAGCATTTTATAGATATAAATTGGGAAAGGCATATGATATATTAGACATGTAATTTAAGAGCCTAGGTTCCTTTTAGGAGGTACAAAGGATGTTAGTGCATATGATCATTAGCCACAACTACCATGTGCAAAAATATGTATGTCCTTGTTGAAGTTTGATATTCTCTTGTGTGCTTTAATTAGTGCTATGTTCATCAATACAGTTGAGTACATTGTGCACTATCGTAAATTAATGGCATAATGTACTATGGTAATTGATCTAACACTTCTGAATTGAAAGTGGTGCTTAAGAGCCCATGTTCTAGGTTTGAAACCTAGATGGAAGGCTGGCCTAATTTTAGGGATGGAGGGTTGAGTTTGTGTGAGTAAAAAGTTAAGGCTATGTGTGAGTGTTGTGAGATGAGGGTTGAGTGGCTTCAGGCCCCAAATTGCTTATCTTTATATTTCCTTGCAGGTAACATAGCTGGTACGAAATGTAAGGAAATTTTTTGTTGTGGGATGAGTGATGTGAGCTCTAAATTTTCTGAGATTGATATTTTCTATTTAATGTTTTAGCCTACTGTATCTCATTCACCAGTCATTCAATTATGAGTGAGATGTGTTGGTCACCATTATAGTCATCACTATAATCTGTTGTTTTCTAATTAACCTCATATGCTCTACTCATGGAGGTAGGTGACTTTTGTGTTATACTTGAAAACGAATTGAAAATCATTAAATTCTTTGTACCCTTTTCTTGACGTCAAATGTAATTGGAATGCTTGTGTATGTTACGAAATGATATCCTAGTTAATGGACCTAGTTTGGCTGTGGCAACCCCCAGAACTGTAATAATCAGTGATAATATGAATTAACTGAGAAAATAATGTTATATTCTTCCTAGATTTCAAGAATCCCATGCATTAAAAAAATAACTAAAAAAGAGGATAATAGATGAGCAGAATTGTTTAATGTGAACTCATAAAATGTTAAATTACTGGTGCATACAAATGAGATCAAGTGATAAATAGATACAAAATAGGTCAAGACTTTTGAGGGAAATTAGTGAAATTACTGATAAGATTACAGATGATATTGTTGACTATGGAGACCCTCAAACGCCAATGATTGCCCATCTAGAACTTGTTTTTGCTTCTCCAACGAAATCCCAGCCATATTACCAATATCATCGGCTCTTTGTTGGAGAGTGTTCATTTTTGAAGACATTGCATTTCCAACTTTATTGATCTCCTCCTCAATTTCAATAGCTTGATTCTTCAAGTTACTTATTTCTTCGCCAACTTTATTGGAAGATTCATGCAGCTTTGCCATCGATTCTTCTAACTTGTCCTTCATCGTTGCTTGTTTTTCTTGTAGTTCTGACTGAGAAGCTGCAATTTCCTTGGATTGCTCATAAACTGCTTCTGTATCCCTTAACACGAGGTTAACTTGATCTTCAACATTCTGTGTCAATTTCGCCACTTGTTGGGTTTGAACGTCAATCGACGCCAAAGAATCATGTATAAGGTGCGAATTCTGCAACAAACCCTCTACTTTCTCTTCTATGGTCTCTAATTTGTCTTCTGCAAATTGGGCAGAATTTTTGAACTCATTCACCAATCTCTCTGTTTGATGCTTGAATGCATCAATCCTTCAATACCATGAAATCAAAATTCTAGTCAGTGACTGTACTAAAACCAATGAACTTGGATATACATAAGTTATACGTATATGCTTTACTGTGATTGATGGCAGATGGAGTTGGTTTCAAGATAAAACTTCATATAGATCTTCCACGCATTCTTGTGCAATTTTGTGAGGCATTTCAGCATGCTAGATTTTGCATTGCAATGAGGAAAAGGAGGCCTGCCAGAGTCTTTCTAGAAGCAATCGCTGAGATGCCAAGCAAGTCTAGACCGCTTCTCTTCACCAGCTAGGATCTCCGAACATCCAGCAAAAAGATTCTGGTAAGCATTTTACCAACACGAATTTGATGTAACCATCTTTTTTCTAGCATTCTCAACTAGTTGGATTCCCTTTCGGTTGTTTAGACTTTCTATAGAGAATTCTCCCACTACGTCATTGAAAATTACTCCATTCTCTAAAGGGTTCTCAGTAAGAGTCTTTTTAGAGGAAGAGAACCAACTCCATGAATGAGAATGAGAGTCCTGTGAAAAAGAAAAAAAAAAAAAAAAAAAGAGAGAAGCAGGAATAGAGGATAATGGTGATTTTGATGACCCATCTATGTTTCTTTATTGATTGATTATCTGTTATCTGAATCTATCATCAATATGATATCAAACCTGCTTTAAAGGCCAAAATCAACCAATATTAGTAAGCTTCTTATAGATATGTAAGTGTATTCACACTAGTATTAAGTTTTCCTTCAATGTGCAGTATTAGGTTAGATGTTTTCCCACATATATAAAATATTAAAAGAATTCATAGGTTTGTTTGAATTTGACAATTACAGTTATAGAAGGACAATTTAGAAATGAGAAAAATTGTGACAAAAATGTTCATACCATAGATAGGATAGAAATATAGATATAATAGTATAGTATAGTATATATATACAGGAAGAGAAATAGGGGAGAGGTAAAGAGTATTAAGACTTGGAGAGCAATGAATAAAGTGAAAAGGTCACAAACTGAAAAGGACAGATTTGGAAAGAGACAATTATAAAATAATGGGTAGAAAAGGGAAAGAAGTTTCGGATTCCCCTGTTTTCATTACCTATCCCAATCCTCTGTTTCCATGTTGCCACAATGTCAGTGTAAGTGGTTCCTATTCAGCAATAATCAAGATGACTAAGTCTGTTGTAAATGTGTCACAGCCTACTTACTAAAGCAAAGAAGTTTCTAGGAAGTTAAATAACCCCAGCCATGTTAAAGGTGATAATCTTAGTGTGTTTCGTTATTCTTATCCTTTTTGTTTTGTTTTTCTTTTTGTCCTTATTGTCCGAATTCCTGTGAACAAGAAGAACAAGAAAAAAGGCTACAAAGAGGAGTTAGAAGTGCGCCTTGTATCGCTAATTGCATCATTATTTGGCAATGACAATTGGTTATTGACACTTTCTGTAGCTAGCTTCTTGGATTATGTATTTTTACAAGGAATTGCAGCTTGAATAGCATTTTTTAAAGCCCAAAATTAAAGATGGTTTGGCCAAATTTGTCTCAAATAAATGGTTTGGTGCTATTATTTTCAGATCTTATTTGGTAGATTTGTTTCAAAATATTCGTTGCTAGAAGCTATTATTGTACTATTTATAAAATATTATTGAAATTTATTTGCGACAATAACAAGATGGTTGTTAATATATTATAGGCATTTTTTTTTCTTTTTTGCGACGGCAAAACATCAGTCGCCATAAGTAAGTTAGGCGGTTGCAAATAGTTTGCGACTGCTATTTTGTGGTCGCAAAACGTATTTGCCACTCCCACATTCTCGACCTCCATTTGCCGTCGCATGGGCCGTTGCAAAAAGTCTTTTGCAATTGTATTTCTATTATTTGCGACGACTTGTAACAGTCGCAAAAAATACTTCTTTTAGTAGTGTTAGTAGGTCATGGCCAATCCACGATTGCTGCAACCTTTTGAAGGTCAACTGAGATGCCATCCTTGTTACTGACGTGACCGAGGAAGTATACACTAGTGATCCAGAATTCGCATTTCTTCAACTTGACATAAAGTTTGTGATCATGTAGTGTTTGTAAAACTGTTCGCAAGTGCTGCTCATGGTCTTTAAATGACTTGGAGTAAATAAGAATGTCATCAATAAAGACAATGACGAACTCATCAAGGTAGGGTTTGAATACTTAGTTCATGAGGTCCATGAAAGCTGCTGGAGCATTTGTGACACCAAAAGGCATGACAAGAAACTCGTAATGCCCATAACGTGTTCAGGAGGCAGTCTTTTCGATACTTTCCATTTGGACTTTTAGTTGATGGTAGCTAGAACGCAAGTCAATTTTCAAGAATACTTGGGCGCCTTGAAGTTGATCAAACAAGTCATCGATTCGTGGCAGAGAGTATCGATTCTTGATGGTGACCTTGTTCAGCTCCTAGTAATCGATGCATAACCTCATCGTGCCATCCTTTTTCTTCACAAAAAATACCGGAGCTCTCCAGGGTGAGGTACTAGGTCGAATGAAGCCTTTGTCCAGTAGTTCCTAGAGTTAAGTCTTCAGTTCTTTCAATTCCGTCATTGACATGTGGTAAGGGACTTTTGATATTGGTTAGGTACCAGGTTGAGTTTCAATGGTGAATTCAATATTCAAGTCAACCGGGGTACCAGGTGGCTCTTAGGAAAGAAATCCGGGAATTCTCAAATCATGGGGATTGCATCAATGGTGGGGACTACTTTTTGTGTATCGATCACATAACAAATATAACTACAACAACTTTTTCTTAGAAGTCGTTGGGCTGTCATAGAGAATATAAGACAAGTAGGGGTGGAAACTCCAATCCCATCAAATACAAGCTCAAGTTGGTTTGGAAATCGGAGGGGGACTTTTTTGGCTTTACGATCGATAGAGGCGTGGTTAGCAGCCAACCAATCCATCCCTAAGATCACATCAAAGTTCCTAATGCGAAGGGGAATCAAGTCTACGTATAAGGTTTTTCCTTTTAAGGATATAGTACATGATCTGTATACATCAATACTACAGGCAGAATTACCAGAAGAAAAAGACAAACAATATATATCCTAAGGGTTCGGGTGTTGATGCCAACTTGGCAGCAAAGTGTGGTGCAACAAAAGAATGAGTTGAACCAGAGTCAATAAGAACATGAGCTAAATGACCACAGATAGAAAGTGTACCTGACACAACGTTTTCGGTAACTTCTGGTTTTCCAAGTACCAAAGCAAAAGCCCTTCCTTGGCATCTTGGGTCCTTCCTCCCTTCTCCAGGTCCTGTGGGTTTTCTAACTAGGCCAGAGGGGCTGGCTGTAGAATTGATAAGCTTTGGACAATGCCTCAGCAAGTGGCCCACTTGACCGCACTTAAAGCATGCTCCCGTATCTCGATGGCATTGTCCCCAGTAAGCCTTTCTACACGTAGGGCAAGTTAGAATGGTGCTACCTCTGGGGTTAGTAAAACCTAGATTTCCTGGGCTGGTTGTACCCCTATTCACCCTCTTGGAAGGCGCAACACCGGATCTTCTGTTGTCTTTTTTCCAAAATCGCTTTTTTTGGCTTGGTTCCCTAGAGCGTGCGGCTTTAATTCCTTTTTCGGCAATGTATGTTCAGTCTACCACTTCCACATAGGTTGGTGGTTTCAAAACCTCAAGCCTATCTTTGATTTCAGCATCCAATCCTGCTTCGAATTTTCTTGTTTTTCAAGCTTTGGTAGGGATGACATATGTCGCAAATTGAGCAAGTTGTGTAAACTTGCTCTCATATTCAACCACCATCATGGTTCCTTTCTTTAGATGTATGAATTCCGATGCCTTTTATTCCCGCAACGAATTTGGGAAGTATTTTGCATAAACACTTCCAAGAATCTTGCCCAAGTCACGATTCTTCTTTCTCCAAGGTGAGAAACCACCATTCCTGGGCATGATCTTTGAAAGTGAAAGCGGCAAAGTTACCTTCTGTCTTTCGGTGCAGGGTAAGGTGCAAAAAATCTTTTCTATGTCTTTAACCCAAACGTCTGCTACCATTGGGTCTGGATCACCGGTAAATATGATGGGTTTCAAATCTTGGAATTGTTTTATGGTAACCGGCTCTTCTCGCCGTTCTGGCATCCCATTGTTGATGTTGGTCTGCAAGGCTTGCAAAAAGCTAGTAACCGCTCTTTCCATGATTCTTTCCATCGATTCAGTGCCACTAACTGATGATTCACTTCCGTTACCATTACTGGTCATTCTACAAAGTAATAAACGAGGCATTATATTCATAACGCAACATATAAATAAGCATATATAGCGTAATATATATAAAATACCAACTTTACTATTTTTATAAATAAGATTACATCCTTGTCCAAAAGTCAAAATATGTTAGTGTCTCATCCCTATGGTACAAAAACAAAATATGGATCAGAACCCATCATGGTTAGCTTACAAAAGAATTTTCTTCTCCAAAATCTAAAGTGGTGGGTCAAACAACCATGTAAAGCAGTATTGCATAAAAAGCTCAAATTCACATCCTAACTGGACCACACCAAAACAAACCCATGCGGCCTGGACGGTGTAAATGAGGATGGACTGCATGTAGCCCCAAAACGCTCGATCGACGATCCATCCAAGTTGCTTAATGTATGATAGGCCATTACTAAAATCAATATTTTGAATATTAATAATTTCTAACGGGTTAAGGACATTGGTGAAGATGTAGTCCTCGGAGTACACATTTCCCCTTCTTGCAACAAAATCTAGGGGAAAAAGGCCAATGATGTAGTGCGGGTGGTCATATCCTAGGGCAAGGCCGAGCACACGGGTGGGTCCGAGAAATCATCCGCGCATGTAGGCATGACTTTACCTCCATAATAAGTATGGTGCATCAGTAGGATCAGTTTGTATATAGATTGGCCGACCCATCAATTGGGCATGGCCTGGATGTAGATGTAGTATCCTAATTATATTCTCCGAGTCCCCTCATCCTTCGGGTGAGGCGGAGGCAGGGTGCTCTGCTAAAATATCCTCCAAATTGATAGCCCTAAGCTCCTTCCAAAATGCCTCATCAAGGTTAAACTCGGACATTCCTACATTACCAGAATAAATGTGAGATTTTACATAAAAGAACTTAAATGAACCATTGCTCTGATACCACATTTCTCACGACCTAACCCCAGAGGCTTAGAGTTGGAATCACAACTTACTAAATAATTGTTAATTGTAACAAATTAAGTGGCGCAAGCGGAAGCAAAATGGAAGTAAGAAAATAATTAAACAGAAAATTAACCTCATTCGACTATTTTGATAAAAGAAAGTACATCTATAGGGCTTTTATTTATTTTTTATTTAGTGACCAGCCCTCAGTAAAAAAAAACAAAACAAAACAAAACAAAAAACAAAAGGAAGAAAAGGAAAGAAAAACAAAATAACGGATCAGCATCAAATTCTTATACGAGTTCCACTACATCAGGTTACGAGTCTTCCTTACATCTCGTCACCTGAAAGGATAACAGCTATAAGCACACAACAGAGTGAGAAATATTATGCCAAGAGTATAGGGAACACAAAATAACCATGGATAGTTAGTTAGAATAACTTAATTTGAATAAACAAATTATTTAAAGTGGCAAAAACTAAAATACAGAAATTATGTAAATAAATAACCATAACCATGGTACAGAACAGAATAAAAAAAGAGGTCATTAGAGTGACAGTCAGAACAGACATCAATAGATTTATAACAAACAGAGGACCACAAAGTGGCCAAACAGAGGCAATGGTTATTTAAATCCCCCAAGGCATGGGACTCCCGTGGTGGTACTTATAGAAAATAATTGTTCACAAAGCCATTGTCAAATAATTTCTAAAATTTAAACAAACATATCCATGGATTTCAATATAAGCAAATGGAGTTCAGAAAATAGTTAACGTAATTGAAATATAAATCACTGCATTTGGTTGTGGTTTTTTGAATATAGTTTTTTGAAAATTTTATACAACTTGTTTGGTTATTCTGAAAAATGAGTTATGTTTTCAAAAAAATAAATGAGATAGGTTGGCTTTAGTAGAATAGGTACATATAGGTAGGCTTTGAAAATCTAGGTACATTTTTCTGATGGGTACGTTTTTCTAAAAATCTAGGTACACATAGGTAGGCTTTGAATAGGTACATTTTTCTGAAAATATAGATACATATAGGTACATTTAGGTATATATATATATCTGTATGTATATATATATATTTAAAAAAATGAGAGAATGTTTTGATGTGATTTTTTATGTTTTTTTAATTGTTTCAATCATTAATTTAGAGGGAAATTTGAAATTGTAATGATGTATTTTTTTGGAAACCAAACAAGCTTTTTTTTTTCAAAAAACAGTTTTCAAATCACTTTTTCAAAAAAAATTTCAAAAAAACCTAACCAAGCATGGTGAATATAAGTTATAAAACATAACTTGTATAAAATAAATTATGGTCATTCAAAACATACGTAAAATATATCATGGTGACTCAAGGTATAATATAAGTCACCTTAATACTGACTCTTAGGCTTTACCTTCTTTAACATTGATTCCTCTCTTAGCTGTATGTGGCACCATCATTCTATATTGTTTTTTTTTTTTTTTTTATGGCTTCACAGTATACCACTTATATAGCCAAAGTTCATGATGATTCACCCCTTTATCATTATTACCCTCTTGGTGACTCACTCCTCTTTGTTCACTAGGTGTGACAGGTCTTTTAATTGCCCTATTAAGACACGTAGTTCTGTACCCATGATCCCAAATCTTTAACTATTATGATCAATATTTATCCCAAAGTATTCTTTTGTTACTTAACTTTATATCACTTGATTTTGATAATATGAAATTCCTAATTAAATTACACCTTATCGCATACTATCATAAAATTAATTATTTTATTTTACTATCACTACCACTATTATTGTCGTGATTAGTTGTGGTATTAATTAAATATTTAGGGTGTCATAGGCAGCCTGATTAGGCCCAGGCCTGGGCCATCATTTTGAAGCCCGACCCATTGGCTCGTTCAAGGCCCACTCAAAGCCCGGCCCGCCCAAGGTCCAGTGTCATTTTTTGTGGAAAAAAATAAAATTTTTGTGAAAAAAATATAAAAAAAATGTTCAAGCCTGAGCCCAGGCCCACCAGTCCACTCAAGCCCCGAATACCCCCTAGTCTTGGGCCTAATTTTCTAACCCGTGGGTCGGGCTGGGCTGGCCTGAATTTTGGTGGGAGCCCACGAGGCCCAACATGGGCTGGCCTGAGCCCGGGCCCAGGTGGACCGGACCGAACCAAATTTATACCCCTAATTCTGGGTTCACATATGATCAAAATAAAGATAGAGAGAAAGAGAGTAAAGCATGATAAAAAGGAAGATTGCAAATGGGGAATCTTAGCTATTGGATTAGATTACCTAACGGTGGAAAAAGTTTTGGAAAAAAGGTATTCTCACAACCGCTCTTTTTTCTAATCATTAAATTTAAAAAAAAAATAGAACACATATTTGTCTCGACGGCTATAAATAAAATGGCTACAAAAAAAAGTCATATTGTGTCCTATAAATACAAATACTCAATCTCAATTTGAGTTCACAGCTTTCCACTATCTCTATATTTTTCTTGTTTGTTGTTTTACCCAATCACTATGGAAGGTTCATCAAAAATAAAGAGAGGGAAATCATTCAGCATTGATGAAGATGTGGCAATTTGTAAAGTTTGGGGTCACATTACTCAAGACCCAATTGTTAGCCATTCGCAATGGCATGTTCAATTTTGGAGGAAACTATTTGAAAATTATTATTCGCTTTTAAATGATCAGTCAAGAACACAAATGTCTATCCAATTTCAATGAGATATAATCATGAAATGTTGCAACAAATTTTGTGGGTGTTTAACGCAAGTCGAAAATCTACACTCAAGTGGAATGTCTCCAGTTGATATAGTCAGATTTCATCTTCATTTATTATATTAGTTTTTTTATTTTGACATCCTTCTGACATTTATTATATTTATTATATTAGTTTTTTTTCATTTTAGTTTTTTTATTTTGACATCCTTCTTACAGATGCTTCAAGCAAAACTTTTATACAATCAAGATTAAAATGATTCATTGTAATAGTTCAAAGAAAGAGAAAGTTTAGAAGATATGAAAATTGTGTGCGTGAATATGAAAATTCCAGACAAAATTGCATTGTAATTTAAAGAGAAAATTGTGGGTGGGTGAATAATGAGTGGTTGTTGAAAATTGTGGGTGGGCTAATCACACATTAACCAATCAATTAACCTCCACTAGCCACCAACCATCAGACCCCCAGTTATTCATCACCACTAACCAAACTCCATCAAACCAACCTAAATCTAGAACAACCAGGACCAAACACAGAGACCCACCAGACAAAAATGGAGGAGGTAGAGGAGAACTTCCCAACGATGCAGCACAGGCTGAGTCAGAACAGAGTTTTGGTGTGTCTAACACCAAGGAAAGAAGTATATCACCTCATCGCTTCAGAATGGTGAAACGAGCAAGTAAAGGTGAGCATACAACTGTGGAAGCAAGTAAAAGTGAATCAGGATCAACACTACATCTCGATATCTCCTCTGAAATCGATGGAAGATAACTTCGAAACAGTAAGGGGCTATCTGGCTCTTGAGGACCAGAACCCACTACGCAACCAAGATATACCTTCCATGGATTTTCTGATTTGGAATTGTAGAAGTGCAAGTAACAGGAGGTTCAAAAGAAATATGAGGGAATTAGTTCAAATCCATAAACAAGAACTGCTTATCCTTATGGAGACTAAGGTGAATTTTAATTCTATGGGAATGCTTTTTAACTGCATGGGATTTTAATTCTATAGGAATGTTTTTCAACTGCATGGGATTTACTGCCTCTGCACATGTGGATCCAACTGGGGTGCAGTGGAGGTATATAGATGACATGGAATCCTAATGTTGTTAATGTACACGTAATAGAGGCCAATTCCTAACTAATCACAGCAACAATATCAAGGCAAGATCTCCCAGATTGGCTACTTTTAGCAGTCTATGCAAGCCCAAATAGCAATAAACGGGATGATTTATGGGAGCACCTGGAAGCTATTTTACAAAACATGACCCAACGTTGGTTAGTGGCTGAGGATTTCAATGGCTTTTCTAACCCTAATGAGAAACGAAGTCTATCTGGTAATCCAAACCTTAATCAAAGCCAAGATCAAAGGAGGAGTAAGAAATTCATGAAAAGATGAACACTTGCAACCTAATTGGCCTAAGATGCTCAGAACCTAGACTGACTTGGTCTAACAACAGAAAGGGATACGCTAACACTATGGTCTGATTAGACAGAGCTATGTGCAACAATGAGTGGAGAACCAGCTTTCCAGAAAGATCTGTTCTCAACCTGCCTCATACACATTCAAATCATTCTCCTATGATGGTGTTCACTCAAGTTATGTCTCTCTTTAAGCCTACTTGCAAGCCTTTTAAGTTTCTTGCTGCTTGGATTTCTTATGCAGGCTTTAAATCAATGGTGGATAATAGTTGGTCCAAGACCAACCTATCATTGAGTAGTAAGCTGGAAACCTTAGCCCATGATGTTAGTACTTGGAACAAAGATGTTTTTAGTAACATATTTTGCAAGAAGAGATGGTTACTTGGGAGGATTGAAGGCATACAAAAATCACGAGCAACACTCTATTCTCATAATCTCCATAATCTTGAATTGGATATTGTTGATCAATACAACAAAGTTTTATACCAAGAAGAACTTTTGTGGTTCCAAAAAACTCGATCCAACTGGATCACTCAGGGTGAGAGAAATACTAAGTTTTTTCACCTCACAACCCCGGCCAAATGAAAGAAGAGGAGGATCGAGATCCTTAAGAATGAAGATAGGGTTTGGGTTGAGCAATCCAATATGCTTAAATCTATGATTACCAGTTTCTTTGTAAACTTGTTCAGCTATGCCCCTCCTATCTTCCTTGAGCATTGGAACAATCTGGTGAGATGCAAAATTAATGGGGATGATAATGCCCAACTTACTAGCATTGTCGCTGATAAGGAAATCTAGGGGGTTATCAATGCCTTTAAAGCCCCTGGTAGAGATGGGTTTCAAGCTCTCTTCTACCATACCTCCTGGTCAATCATTGGACCTTCTATGTATGGCTTTGTGAAAAACTGTTTTCTTACTAGGCATATTCCTCTTGAAGTTAATAGAACACTTGTTTCCTTAATTCCTAAGATTGAGAATCCTAAGAATCTTAAACTTTTTAGGCACATTAGTCTTTGCAATGTGACTTATAAAATCATTTCCAAAATGATTGTGAGTAAAATTAGACTTTTATTGAGGAAAAATGTTAGACCCAACTAATGTAGTTTTATTCCTGCTAGGAATACTAGTGATAATATCATTATTTCCTAAGAAATCATTCACTCCTTGAACATCAAAAAAGGGGAAAAAAAGAGGGCATGATTTTGAAAATTGATTTGGAAAAGGCTTATGATAAAATCTCTTGGGATTTTTTAAAACAAACTCTTGAGGAGTTCAACTTTAACAACAATTTGATTGATCTTATTATGTGTTGTGTTACTAATGTAACAATTGCTATTATTTGGAATGGTGAACCTCTTGAGGAATTTCAATCCAAGAGAAGTTTGAGACAGGGTGACCCCCTATCCCCTTACCTTTTCATTTTATGTATGGACAGACTTTCTAATATGATAAGTCTTAAAGCTGATAGTAAGTATTGGAAAGGGATACAGATTACTAGAGGTGGGCCTAGCATCACTCATTTGTTTTTTGTTGATGATCTCATGCTCTTTGGCGAAGCTTCTATGAATACTTGCAATGTCATCATGGAAGTCATGGAGGAGTTTTGTGACATCTCTGCTTTGAGACCCAATCCCCACAAATCAAAACTGTATATTTCACCCAATATTGAGAAAAGGCAGGCAAAAGAGTTAAGTACCAAATGTGGTACTCCCTTAACCTCTAACCTAGGGAAATACCTGAGGGTTCCACTCATCCATGGCAGAATGAGTAGAAGACATTTCAATGAGACTTTGGAGAAAATGCAAAAAAGATTGGCTGGGTGGAAAGCCAATAACTTCTCTATGTCAGCCAGAGCCACTCTCATTAAATCAGTTAGTTCTGTCATCCCTTCTTATATTATGCAAACCATGCTACTTCCTAAATAGGTGAGTAATGACATTGATAGGCTGAATAGAAACTTCCTATGGGGTGATACTCAAGAAAGGAAGAAAACTCATCTGGTTAATTGGGATGTTGCAAAATGAAAAAGCATGGTGGCTTAGGCATTAAAAAGGCCAAGGTTCAAAATTTGGCTTTGTTGACTAAGCTGGGTTGGCACCTACTTAGCAATAAAGAAAACATGTGGTGTGATGTTTTGAAAGATAAATACTTAAAAAAACACCTCCCTCCATGCTTGGCAGAAAGGAAGGAAAACCTCTCATTTTTTTAGAAGTATCATGTCTACCAGGAATATCTTGAGGAAAGGTGTGAAATAGAAGGTTAGGAATGGTTTAACTGTGGATGTGTAGAAAGATTGGTGGTGTGGAGATAAGTCCTTTGAGGATTTTGTAGCTACTACTAACCAATCTACTTCTCCTAATCTTACCAACCTTAGCAGGGTGGGTGACCTGTTAGCAGTTGATAGTAACTGGAATGAAGATATTATCCACAGACATCTCCCAACCTGTATTGCTCCTATGATTCTGGGACAACCTTCCCTCTCCTGTTTGGAGAGGGAGAGGGATAGTCCTGAGTGGAAAGGCTCACCTGATAGGGCCTTCACTGCATCCTCTGTTTACAATCTCCTTAATGGGAATCATGATCAAGAGGAGGATTGGGACTGGATCTGGAAGCTCAGATTGCCTCAAAAGCTTAAAGGTTTTTTATGGACAGTCTTCCATGGGAAACTTCTCACAAATCAAATGAGACTCAAGAGAGGTTTGACTGAAGATCCTAAATGCCCTAACTGCTGTGGGATTGAGGATATGTCTCATCTCTTTAGGGGTTGCTATAAGGCTAAGGAAGTGTGGTTAGCCATTTTTAATAAGCATTGGTACCTAGATATGAAGCGGAAATCTTGGTTAGAATGGCTCAAGAGTAATTCTCTAAACAAAAAACATTTTAATGAAAACGCCTCTTGTCAAATTGGGTTTGTTATTACTTTATGGAAAATCTGGAAAAACAGAAACTCTAAGATTTTCAAGGATACATCTTTTTCCATCCAAGAGAGTGTTAAATTTATCTTGGATTACTCTAGAGAGATTAACCAGGAATTTCTTTATTCAATATCTAACCCCAAACCTTCTTATAAACTAATCAATTGGTGTTTACCATCTGCAGGTAGACTAAAACTAAATATCGATGGTAGCAGGAGAATTGGAGGAGCTGGAGGATTTGGAGGACTAATTAGAGATGAAAGAGGTGCATGGATGTGTGGCTACTACGGCAAATTGCAAAGTGAAACAAGCTTCAAAGCTGAACTATAGGTTGTTTACAAGGGACTTACTGTCATCTTGCAGAAAGGATTGAACAATGTGATCATTGAATCCAACGCAACACAAGTGATGCAATTGGTGCAAGAGGAACCTAGTGATAAATGCCCCTTTAAAAGTCTTGTGGAAGATATTCAAATCCTTTTTAAAGGTTGTGAATGCACTATGCAACATGTTTGGAAGGAAGGGAATTTATGTGCTGATACCTTGGCTAAAATGGGAGCTGACCAACCAGAAGAAATGTTGGTGATGAATGATCTGCCGGCTGAGATTCAAAGTCTCTTAGTGTCAGACATGATAGGGATGTCAAGAGAGAGGGCATAGCCTCTTGTAGACTGCCCAGAACTCGCTCCGCGCACCCCCCTTTTCGGAGAGGGCGCGAATTGGGTTCTAGTTACCACAGTTCGGACTCCTGTCACGGTTCTGAATCTAATCTCACAAAGTGCAATGTAAGACTGATAAATCACCAAAGAGTCCAAATCCAGTAAATTGTTTTGGAAAATCGATTTTAATCAAAAAGTGCCAAACATTGACTGCTTTGCCAGATTTCAGAGTCGCCACCTAAATATTTTGTTTTAGAAAAATTTAGGAAACCCTGACTCGTGCCTAAGGCCACGTGTCCATCATCACCAAAGTTGTCTCGGCTTGGGAACTTGGGTACGAGAGGGAAAGGTCCTGAAATGAACACCCCTGCTCGCCCGATCAAAGATCGGCCTCTACTAACATGATATGTTGTTTTTGAAAACATATGTGTTCTTATTCTAATTATTAGTTAACTTACTACGTGATGCGCACATCATACAAGTATAAACTAAATCACTCAATTTGGAACAAAACATCTCATGTTTGTTTTTGAAAAATGGTTTGAAAGTGCTACTTGCAAGTAAGCTAAAGCGCGGATTTGCCACCCTCAAGGTGGGCTTAAAATAAGATGATTTGCTACTTCAAGTGAGCTTAAAACTCACATTTTAATGAATTGTTCCAATTAAAGTAATGAAGCCTTCATCCACATGCATTCATGCAGTTAATCACTTAAGCAAATAGCCTCATGGAAAGCATGCTAAACATGGCAACACTCACAACCATGCAAGTATGCTAAAGCGTAAACACTTACAGTGTATTCCGAGCCAAAACAGAAAGCCAGTTAGTAATCATGCATGATCCTAGTTATGTTAAGATGCCTAATGCAAAACATGTAAAAATGCAACTAAAATAGGCTCGGCTATCTAGAATGGCATATGAATGCAACACTTGATAACATGCTTTGAAGCACGTATTCAGGAAAGTGTATTGAAATACAATGTAGTTTGAATGATGCGCCGAGCCTGGTGCATGTAAGACAAATGAATGATGCACGCATGCAAACATGAGGTATGCTAATCGAAACATGCCCTAAAACTAACCATCGAAAGTTGGTAAATAAAAGGGAGAAAGACGTGGGGTTGGAAGACATTCACACACACACACACACACTTATTACAACTTTTGCCCTCTCGACGGAGGGTCCGAATGAAATGAAAGCTAACTAGCTACGCTAATTAAGCCAACTATTACAAACCAATTAATTAACTAACTCTAGCTAACTAATTATTACAAACCAAATTGAAAATAACCGTTCTAAGCTAATTAGAATATTACAAAGATGAATTAAAATTAGCTAAGCACATTAACCAATTAATTACAGAAACTGACAAATTAACTAACTAAACAAAGCAGTTAAAATGGCCTCGAGGGGAAAGAGATATGCATGCTCGGTTTGCTTCGCCCAGAAATGCATTGCCATGCCATAAGTTGTCTCTGTTTGCACTCACTGTGACCTCAGAACATCGAACGCACTTTCAGGTTGCATCTGCCCCAAAACAAGAGCATTCTGGACAAATTTGCTGCAAGTGGCCGACCGGCCACTTTAACTGGCCGGCAGGCTACCTCAATTGGCCGGCCAGCCACTTCAAGTGGTCGGCAGGCTAGTGCAAGTGGCTGGCCGGCCACTTTCCTTTCCAGAACCTCAACTTTGCTATAACAGAGATCAACAAAGGCATAACAATGCATTTACAAGGAAATGTGTGTGCAACTACTCTCCTTATCATTTCTCAAGCTCAAAGGAGCGTAGTACTCGACTCTCAAGCCACCAATCACGCATCTCAATGCATGATGGCCAAAGAGCCAAGCTCGCACAATATGAGTGAATGCACAAACAACACATAAGAGCCTCCGCCTCTATCATGCATGATCAAGAGGGTTGGCGACCAAGAAACGCAACACGTTTCATCACTTTGAGTATGAAATGTGCCACATTCCTTGTGTTTGGATTAACATCCGATCCAAACACAATGCAATGCAAACAAGATGCTTATCTTTCAATGCTAAAGTGGCATGCACAAGACTCTATCAGTTAAGCAATGCATGCATGGCATGTTTAGAAGCTAAGGCATTAAAGCTAGTGAAGTGTATTACATATGAGACATGCCATATCAATTTCAAATGGTCAAACCACATATGGACAGACCTAAGATGCTCCAAAACAGTGGCCAATACACACCAAAACTTAGGCACAAAAGACAAGAAACGCATGCTCACTCATTTGCTTACAAGCAAGACATAAAGCTTAACTTTCAAACACATTGAAAGAGTGACATATATGAGAGCATGACAGAGATACAAGCACTGAAATCATATGCCAAACGATGACATATCATGCAAACAACACAAGTATGGCATGCTAGAGTCCTTAAGCATTAAAGTTAGCAAAGTACACAACACTAGGACTATGCAATACAATGCTCAATGGACTAAACCAACCCTAAACAGATCTCATGCATGCCAAGACAGTGGCCAAAATGATCTGAAATGATGGCATGAAAGGCAAGATAATGATGCTCACGCATTGGCTCATCAACAAGGCATAAGGGCACAACTCTTAAACATAATTAAATAGTGATAAATATGAGAGTATGACAAGGCTATATGCTCTGAAATACCATGCCAAATGATACCATATCATGCAAATAGCTCAAATAAAGCATGCCAAGGTGTTCAAAACTCAAGACTAGCTAAGGCACTTGTACCATAGTCATACTAAACAATGCTCAAAGGACCAAGATCACTCAAAACAATCCTAAAGCATGTCAAAACAATGCTAGAAACATGATAGTGTAGCCAAAACAAGCTAGAATGGTAAGCCAAAACACAAAGCATGCAAGGCTAATGAGCGGGATTACACTACAAGTACCAAAACCAAGCAAGATGTGACCCCATCAACCAAAATCAGAGTTGTAACATGGCAAAGTAAGACCAAAAACATGCTGGAATGGTAGCCCAAAAGCTTAGAGAAGCATGCATACAAACTAGCTCATGATCAAGGCATAAGGCACAACTCTCCAAAAGCATTGAAAGAGTGACACATGTGAGAGTATGACTATACTATACACACTGAAATCATGTGAGAAGTGAGGCCAAAGCATGAAAATAACTCAAGTGAAGCATGCTAGAGACTTTGAAACTCAAAGCTAGTCAAGGACTTTTACACTACAACTACACAAAGCAAGCCTCACATGGCCAAGACCACTTGAAACAGAGCTTAAGCATGTTAAAACAATGGCAAAAACACACTGAGATGGAGCCAACACAAGCTAGGATGAGAGGCATAAAGCATGAAGCATGTTAGGCCAACAAGCATGATTGCACTACAAGTACCAAAAGCATGCAAAAGGTGACCAAACCAGGCCAAAACAGAGTTATGCCATACTAAAATAAGACAAAAAATGAGCTAAGAACAAGCCAACACATGCTAGAAAAACATGCTCACTAATTAGGCCAACAAGGCATGGAACCAAGAAGCAAGGAAGGGAGGCCACCCCCTCCTATTTTGGACTTCAAAACATGGTTTCTACCACTGAAATTCCTCTGAGTTTCAATGGTAGAAAGGCCAAACAAAGAGTGCCTCCAAGGCTTTAAAAGAAGGCACCAACCTCAAGCAAATAAGGCACACAAGAGGGTGAAACACCCCCAACACCAAAGAGGCCTTAAACAACCTTTCTTAACACTTAAAATCAGAGCTTTTTGTAGTTAACAACCAGGCCTAAATCAGCATGCAAAGGGGGCCAAATACTTATTCAAAACAAAGCTTTAAAAGGAGTATATGCTTACCCTTGAAGAACAATGGCAAGGCAGCAACTTCAACAACAATTTTTGGACCAAAACCAATGCTAGGACCTCAAAACAAGCTCCAATGGACTTCAGCTCCAAAATGAAGGTTTTTGAGTAGGTGCTTGTGTGCAAAAATGTGAAGAAACAACACTTTAAGGCTCAATATAGCACAAATATAGAGAGAGAGTGAGAATTCTAAAGAGAGAGGGATATATTTTGCTCTGAAATCTCAACCCTTGGAGGATGAGTTCAGTGAGCCACAGCTGGCTCAAAATATCTACAAATATCTAAAAAGGAGAAAAAGTGGCTGCCGGCCAGTTAATTGGTCGGTCGGCCACTTCCCCTAGCCGGCCGGCCACTTAAAGTGGCCTACAAGAGGGAAAAGTGGCCGGCAGCTGCCAAAAGTGGCCGGCAAGGCCCTCTCCTCCCCCTAGGCAAGAGGCAACAAGGTTGGGCCCAAAAACCAAGGCCAAAACACAAAGGGTTAAGAGGCTCAAAGATAAGGCACCCAGCCGAGACTTTCGGGCGCTCAAAACAAGTACAAATATGGGCAATCATCGCGTGCACAAATGATGACGTCTGAGTCTTAAGGTTGGTCAAAAATGGGATGTCTACACATCTGTTTGTAGTTCTTTCCGATGTACAAGAAAAAAAAAATGTGAGTGGGTGAATAATGAGTGGTTGTTGGTGAGTAAATGATGGATGAATAATGGATGATCATTGGTGGGTGATTGCTGGTGAGTGAATAATGGTGGTTTAGATTGGTGTGTATTAAATAATGGTGAATAGGTGGATAATGGGTCAGAATTATAGATATCTCTTTAGAACTAGTGGGTAGGTGGTTCGTAAGTTTTATTTTTGAATTTTTAATGCAATTAATATTTTTTTTATTTTTATTTTGAATTGGTGTGTGAGTGGCGGGGTGAATTATATTTATATATTTTCTTTCAATTTTTTGATTTTGTTTAATTTTTTATATTTTTCTAGTCGGATAGAATGTAAATAAATAATTTTTAAATTTTTTTTTAAAAGGTCATAAAAGATTAAAAATAAATAAATAATAAAAAAAACCACTTAAAAACCTATATCCAAACATCACCTACAAAATTGAGGAAAAAATTAATTAAAATTTGCCAAAATAACTTTGCACTATTGAAGCACCAAAGCTGCAATTTAGCAATTTGCTATCATAGTATATCAAATTATAACTTTGGCAATACTATAATAGCATAAACCAAAGGAGATGCTCTTTGCTACTGGTTTTGCCTCTTTGCGTTGTTACTGATTTACTGACAGATTTCAATTCAGTTACCAGGTATACTGGATATGGAGAATTCTTTTGAAGTTAATTGTATAATAATAAAAAACAGTTCACTAGAATATGCATAGGTTGCAAATAATTGTGGTATTCGGTCAGATGTTCTTAATAAAGAAATTTTAAGTTGAAATCATAATAGAAGCTTGTCCGAGGCAATGTTTTGAAACGTTGGCCAAACTAGAAAAGGGACCGGATTAAAAAATGTTTGATTTTAATTTTTTAAAAATTAAATTTTTTATTTTTAGTGAATATTTTTTAAATTTTAAATTTTTTTTTTTTACTTTTTTTAAATATACTTTACTTAAATTTATTTAAAAAGTAAAATGTGTAAAAAAATAATAAATATACAAGAATATAAAAAATATACTAAATTTTTATATTTTTGATATTTAGTGAATTTTTTAAAAAAAAATTCACAAATATTATCCTTTTAAAGTATATTTATATTAGGTGTATCTAAAAAATTTAAAAAATTGCTTATAATATTAAAAAAAATTAATAAAAACAAAAAAATACAAAAAATAAAAAGTTCCGATTTTCTAAAAAATAAATTTAAAAAATTCAAACCGAATAAGCTGATTATTATCCCCAATTGGAGAGGCTAGAAAGGCAAAATCTGCTTATATTTTACCTACCAGAAGAGTGAAGAAGGTGACCCAGTACAAATTACCAGTATTAGTGGCTTTTAGTAAAAAGGCCATAGCAGTTCATTTGCAGACTACTTTTTTTTCTTTTTCTTTTTTCCATGCCAGAATTACATGAAGCATTAAAATCTGTTAAGGTTTTCAATGCCAAGCAAGAAATCATAATCAATAACAACTTATCAAAAAATCTAGGGTAAATTACACCCCTCTTTGAGATTTGAAAAAAAATACAATTAGTCCGATATTTTGACATAATTACACCGACCTCTGCAATTAAAAATGCAATCTTATAATCAGCTATAGCACAAAATTTAGTCCCAGGTCTTGAGTTTGACTCCCCTCAAGGCCAACCATCACAAGATAATACACAAAGTTGCACAAGCCATACTGGATAACCCAGTGTCAAGAGTGAGTTCAATCTCCGCCACCGCTACTTGGTTGGGCTTTTACAAGAAACAATTTGTTTGGCACTGTAGTTGATAGTACACTCTCCAACAGGATTCAATAATTTCCATCACAAGTTGAGCATCTCCCAAAAATCAGAAGTCCACAAGCACTAAAATTTGACCTTGATTGTTCTACCAAGGCTCCAACTGGAGCTTGCAAATAGTATGTGAAAAAGAGACATGCATAACAAAGATGTAAATTGTTTTCCTTCGTGCTTCATGCTTAAAAAACTTGTAAAATTAAAATTTCTATTAAAAAAAAATCAGATATCAAGAATAAAGATAAAATCACCATGGCAACAAAACCAAGGAAACAAAAATATTTCCTTTTCCTAACCAATCCATGAACCAGTTTAAGCCTAAAACAAACCAAAAAAGAAAGCAGCACCCTGGAAAACTTCAATACTTTGCATCCAATAATCTTCAAGCTTGAATCAAAACAATTTTCAAGATTAACGATGTTTACACGATTTCTCAAACAAGTTGACTGATGTTAAAACAAATCAATTATAGAAAACATTGTCCGAACACACCACCAGAATTACTGATAGCATTGTCTATAAACCTAGACGGGGGAATCTCACAGTGAAGCGCGCTCACGCGCAAAAAAAAAAAAAAAAACATTAAGAGACATCACAACCAAAAACACAAAAGGCATCAGCCCAAGACTCTGTTCTGATCTTCAATTTGTGGAGAGATTTATGAAGGGAAAAGAAGGAAAAAAAAGGCTTCTAAACTATTTCTCTTTCCCCATTCATTTTCTTTTCTCTACAAATCCAAGATCCAAACAGACCTAACATAACTGATAATCTAAACCAAAAACAGATTAAAGCTTTATAATTATCTAAAACAGGTAGCTACAAATCTATTGGCCTTCAGCTTTCTTGGAATTCCATACTCCACCTATGCAAGGAAAAATTCCAATGCAGCTTTATCTGCTTTTCAACCAATTGTGGTTCTCAGAAAAATTCTAGTTTGCCCTTCAGTACTGTTTAAATTATTGAGCCTACCCTTCCTGTTTAGAGGCTAATCCAATTGAAATATGATTATACTAATCTTAGAATTAGACCAAGCAGAGGACTTTGCAAGTTCAGCATTACAAAAAATCTCTGTAGCCTACAAACCCTAGCTTGCACTGCATGCCAGAAAAATAAATGATTCATAAACTGGCTAGTAATATAAACACACATGCAGTCCAATTGCACTGAAGTTCTTAGAATATATAAGTGATTTTGGGTGCTAACTGCTAAGCCGTAGTTCCTGCCACACAAAAAGTAATACTGCAGAAAACATGCAACCAAATGTTGTAACTAGAACCCATAAACATATAGCAGTCTAGCCAATGGGAAAGTAACCGGGCAATCTAGATATAGAAGAAAAACCCGAGTCAACAAGCATCTACAATAAATGCCCTCAAAAAGTAATTAAAATTCCAGGACAAAATATATGTCTAACTAGTACAGACAATCATAGGCATATATAACTAGATTGATGATCTAGATCCAGCTGTCTAATTCATACAGCAACAGAAACAAACTAAAGGCTCTTCTGATCTTCTAGACAGTGGTGCCGACTTGTAGTAAGCGCTTTAAGTGTCTACTGAACTCCAAACCAGAAGTTGCAATACACCGAGAAAATCAAGACACCTGTGTGCACTCCCTACAGGAAAAGCTTAGCAATGTCTACCTCGCGTAAGGATGGAATCGACTACCGCCACTATAGCCTGCCCTACTTCCATACAGCCCCCCTGCTCCACCATAGCCAGCACCAGGTGCAGAATCATAACCAGAACTAGATCCTGATCCACCATAACTGCCATAGCCTCCTGCACCTCCACGGCCATATCCACCTAATCCACTCCCACCATATCCCCCACCAAACCCTCCCGCGTAGGAACCAAAGCGACTAGAATGGCCAAGCGAAGGCTCTCCCCGATAACCCATGTAATCACTACCACCAAAGTCACCATAACGCCCACCAAATTCACTACCTCCACCATAACCACCATAATCACCAAGCCTACCACCAAGCCCTCCAAGTGTCCTATAAGAAGCAGGGCCAAAACTGCCACTGCCGAAACCACTATAAGAGTTGCCAAATCCACCAAAACCATCAGGTACATCACCATATCCGCGGCCCCTATAATCACTACCATATGCAGGAGCAGGTGCTGGGTTTGAGGATTTCTTTGGTTCTGCCTTCTTGATCTCAACCTACAACAAAGAAGTAAGTTAACCTAGGATTTCCACCTGCAAATTATTTTGACAGCTAGGAACAACTACTAAATTAAACCTATAAGCTGCTAATTAATGAAAGTTCAAATTCTACAAGTTGACCTTCAGATAAGACAGGCTAACCAGGTGAGATTGAACCAATAGCTCTCATGCTACGAATATGAAAAGAAACTAAAGTGTAATGCTGTATTGCTGGTTTGAACACATCAAACCTATGTCCATGAACATATGATATCTTGGTGATCAGCTGGACTGAACTCACCTGTGAGCCTGACATATCAATCATATTTCCATTGCTTAAGACATTATCAACAACTTGTTCATTGTCAAATACAACAAATCCAAAGCCCCGGGAGCGTTTAGTCACGTGATCTCGTATGATCTCATGTTCCACTACCTTCCCATAATTTGAGAAGAAATTCTTGAACTCCTCTGCAAAACAATTGCCCCAAATTCGAAGTGTAGGGAAAGGAGAACAAATTTAACAACTACAATAAGAGCAATGGTAGATGGAGAACATGCAAAATTAAAGTTTCAAATCCCAAACGACTTATTAGATTTAAAAAAGAGTAAACTGCCGTACCTTCTGTAACAGCGGTTGGTATCCCACCAACAAAAATCTTCTTCGTTTTGAAATCCTTGGAATCGGAAGAACCTTTTGGAATTGTTCTTTTGATCTCAACCTGCTCACAAATATTATCGCGTAAGTTGCAATATCTAAACCTTCCTTTTTCACAGACATGCTGAGTATGCTTTTCCTTTCTTGTAACATTTACAGAAATCAAGCAGAAAATGTTTCCCCATTGGTCAGTGAGATGTCATGAGAAAGGAAAACAAGCCGGATTACCCATTTCACACAATTTTTTGGCCTTCCTATACATAGATGCGTGTGTGCTGGACGGACATTTTAGGCAATGCTCTGCCAACTTGACTCAATTTCATAATTTATTAACATACTATCCTGTTATGTAATTTCCAATGAACTTGGACTGTGACGCATGAGGTAGTGCAAGTTACTGACCGGTCGCACTCTATCCTGCCAGTGCGAGGATTGGGACTTCACAATTGAAGGTAGTTAAAATATAGAATTTGAGAGAAAAACTTTTTTCAATTGTTTTTTACCCTCAATAGTAAAATGTGGAATTATATAATGTAAACTAGCAACCATCCAAAAGGCTTTCAATTATTTGTTGCTTACTAGGCATTACCAAATTTGATTTTTCACATGGACATAATGTTTATTTACTTCAAACCCACTTAGACCATCTCCAATCCTTCACCAATTTTTTCATCTAATTTAATTCCAAATTTGAGTAAAAAATTTGATTTGATATAAACTACTCCAATCGTTTCATCATTTTTTTTTAAAATTCCCCTCTTTTACCAAATTTCCCATTCGTCAAATTTGATAGGGGAAAAAAAAATAATCATCTCCAATGCTTCATCTTTTTAGATTTTCATCAAATTCAAATTTGATAAGTTCTCAATTTGATGAAATAAATACTCTCCCCTGATTAGATGAACATTGGATGAAAGAATTGGTGATGATTTTTGAATACTTTATCAAATTTGATGAAAAAAAAAGATCAAGGATTGGAGATTCTCTTAGAATATCAAGGAAACGTCCCAAATTCAAATTCCATGTTTTCCATTTCTATTTTCCTGAGTTTTCTAGGCAGTCAAAACAGCATAACGGGACAAATTACACAAAGAATCTCTTCCAAATTACATAAACCTATACCTAAAAGCTCATCACCCACCTGCTTGTCATTGATGATATGGGTTTCAGCAATGACAGTGTCGACAACAGACGGATCAGCATAGGTGATAAACCCAAATCCCCTGGGTCGACCCGTGTGCCGATCTTTCATTATAACCGAATCAGTTATCTCTCCATACTTCCCAAAGTATTTCGTAAATTGATCTGTAATCAAAACCACCACAAATCAATCAAAGTTCGAAGATTTTTGGGGAAAACAAAACAACCCAAATCGAAACAAGAATAAGCTAACCTAAAGTAGCATCTTTGGCTAATCCTCCGATGAATATTTTCCTGTAACATATATAAAATATATAACCAAAACCCCTAATCAGCTACAAAAACAACAAATTCATATGTATATATATATATATAGAGAGAGAGAGAGAGAGAGAGAGAGAGGGGACGAACCCTGGACTGGCACCATCGCCGAAATGTGGATTGTCGGACTTTCTGGAACCCATGGAGTTCAAGCTCTTTGAGATCAGAGCGAGTGTGAGATTGCGAAAGCTTGAGGCAAATCGGATATGGAGGTTTTAAACCAGTGGGTCGGAACAGAACGGGTGACTTCGTAGAGAGCAAGCTAGGGTTAGGGCATGTTGTTCTTGAGGCCTACTAATATAGTGGTTGTATGTGCAGAGCGATTTGGTACCGTTTAAAAATAAAATTGTAAGGCCTCGTTTGGGGTGCATTAAAAAAAGGTTAAAAAAATCAAAAAATTATTAAAAAATAAATAAATAAGTTATTATTATTTATAAATTAAAATATATAATATTTTAATTAAACAAAATTTACACAATTTACACAGTTGAAATGACCCTGTACTACCGTGAGAGGGGAAAAAAAGAATTACATATATAAAAGTACTAAGTTTGATGGAAATGTTTGGCCCGTAGGGGCCCACCACGAGTCCTGTTTTGATAATTCGAACCGTCAATATGTAGAACTCGTCGAGTACTATATGCTTATAAAAAATCACGTTGATTAGATATCAATAGCTATCTAATTGTGTTAGTTTTTCTTGTCAACTGTTAACTATAACACCATCTATTTTTTATACAAAACTATTTGATCATGTAGTAATCGATTTCCGATCAGCGTGATTTTTTATATGCACATAGTACTCGACGAGTTCTACACATTCAACGGTTCTGATTAGTAAAACGAGACCTGTGGTGGGCCTCCATGGACTGAACAGCACCGTCTAATTTATGCCCAATAAAGAGAGAATCAATCTCCTACACTACCCTCTCCCGCGCTACCCCTCATGCTTCCGACCGTACGGGCTATTCCATCTATAACTTCCCCTATACACTTATTTACATAATTTTTTAATAGACATTTTTTTCATAAAAAATCAAAAAGTTAAATCAAACATCCATATTTTTTCTCTCAACTTTTTAGTCCAAAAAGACAAAAAATACATTTATTTATGACACACCAAACAATCCCAAATTTGTAACTGTCGGATTGATAAATAATCAAAGGTAAATTTGATCATGAATTTCTCCTAATTTTTTTCTTTTGTTAAAAAAGTGAAAAAAAAATTAGTATTTTTAAAATTTCTTATAATTATAAAGTCTTGTATAAAAGATAAAATTTAGAGTGCTACTATTAGCACCTCATAAATTATTTTGGACTCCTAATTTTTAGCTTTTTTTAATTACAATAATAATCTCAAATAAAATTACTACAAAGGACATCATTAATATTAAGACACCCCATCTCACAATATTCCAGCGGTAACGGTGGCAACCATTTAATTACCTGCACTTCTCCAGCAATGAAAATGAGTGGAAGTTTGTCTAGCAACCACAACTCCATAAGACAAGAAGAGTACAACAATAAAAGCTTAGAGAATGTTCATATCTTTAATGTTGTTCTTAACTCAGAGGAGATATTAGCTTTGTAAGGGTAAGTTTCTTGAAAAAAATGACAAAAATAATAAAATTTATTCGTCATTTTTTCAGGACTGAACTCCCGAACATATGACCGAAATTCAGAAACACAAGCCCGAACATTGTTTATTTGTTCGAGAAGCAGTAACCGAACATTTATTATTTGTTCAGAAATAGATAACCGAACATTATTTATAGGTTTGGACCTGTTTTACTGAGAAAACTAAACCAATTATTATAATTTTTTTCTGCAAGAGAAGAAATTATTTTGAGAAAACTAAGAAATTATGTATATATATATATATATAGAGAGAGAGAGAGAGGGAAAGAGAGAGCATACCAATTGTGACAATGGTGGATGAGGCAACAAAGACAGTAATTACATGGCCTTTTTTTTTTCTTCTTCTTCTTCTTCTTCTTCGTCTTCGTGAGCTTTGTTAGGGTTTTTTTGGAAGTGGGGTTTTTTTTTTGGTGTAGAGGTGTAGGAGGTGTGCATTTAATGGATGAAATGTTTTCACAAAAATATTTTTGGTATTATTTGGAAAGGAAAATAAATTTTAATGGTTTCAAAATTTATAAGTCGGGGGGTCCAAAATAATTCATAGGATGCTAAAAGGACTACTCAAAATTTATTATTTTAATATTTTATTTGACTATTATATCCTATTTTTCTTCTTTTTCTTTTATAGCACTCTCTGTCTTCATTACCTCGATAGTTGCTCATCACTTCCACCATCTTCATCGTCTACCAACGTCGCTCATTCTCACTGTCGGTCGGCGACCACCATTTTTACCATCAAACAACCACCATATCAAATTTGATACATACGAACTCATATTTGAGGTTAATAACTTTAGATTTGGGATAAATGAACTTAGATTTGACAAAAAATTAAGAAATTGAGATATTGCAATGAAAAATCAAGAGTTTTTTATTTGTTTGTTCATATATCTAAAAGTAAAATTTAATTTTGGTTCGTTCATTTAGTATATACTTTATTTTTTATAACAGTAAAATTTTACTCTAATTAACAACATGCTGATTTGCTTAACAATAATAAAATTTACTCTAAAACACGTTGCGATGATGCTTTTACAGAAGAGGGCTACGCCATGAACCAGAGTAAAATTTTGCTGTTTGAGAAACAGAGCATGATGAAAAGAAGAGAGAAAAATAAGGAGACATAGTTCGAAAAGAGAGCATCATGAGAAGAACAAGAACAAGAACAAGAGAGAGAAAGAGTAAACATGGTGAGTGACATATACACACATATGAAGTATAATAATCCCGACCTGTGATTAACTGTTAAACCATGATTAAGAATGCCTAATAAGTAATTAAGAGGAAATTTTGAGTTAATTGCATGTGTTATATGTTATTTGTATTTATATATGTCTGTCATAGAAATATCTGTTTGCGTTTCTGTTTTGTTCTACGCATTGAAGGCCTTATCAGCATCTGATCATGAAATTGACTTGGGTTAGGTGTTATTGCGAATTTTTGGAAAATTATGCTAGGTTTAATTAAAATTCAATTCGGAACCAAATAATTAGAATTAAATAAGGCAAATTGGTTACCTTAAAGCCTAGCTTAATTAAATCCTTTAATCAAGCCTATATAAGGCTAATCTAATTGCTAAACTTTTCCATTACACTCTCATTTCCTCATCTTTGAGCCTAAAACGTGAGAGAGGGGGAGAAACCTAAAAAGATAGTGAATTCAAGCTCAAGGAAGGGAGTTATAGAGAACTGAGAGAACTTTTGGAAGAATTGGCTTGGAAACTCTAAGAATTAGTCAACTAGGGCCCAATTGAGCACCTAAGGTAAGAAATCAAGCTTTTAGTTTTGTAATTGAGTCGGTCCATGCATGAATTCAAGAGGTTAAAGTGGTTAAATAAGAGAATTCAGCTTAAAGAGTAGAGTTTGAACTAACTATAGATACCCCATTTTTGACCGACCTTAAGACTCAGACATCATCGATTGAGCGCTCGGTAATAGTGCATGTTGTGCTCGTTTCGAGTTTTCGAAGTTTTCGGCAGAGTGTCTTGCCTCCGGGCCTCTAAACTCTTTGTGTTTTGGCTCGGTTTGTGCACCAAGCCTTGTTTTCCTTTCCCTGGAGGGAAAGAGAGGTCTATAGACCACCCTTTTGTGGTCGTAGACCACTTTTCTCGCTTGAAGACTAGTTTCCAATTTTCAGAGCCTTCGGCCCCGCGCCTTGTCTCGGGACCGCTTAACGTTCTCCGTTTGGCGTGATTTTTAAACCACACCTTGTTGCCTCTGCCTAGAGGGACACTGTGGTCTTGGAGACCACTTTTTGTGGTCGTAAACCACTTTTGGTGCCCGTAGACTAGTTTTTGAGGCTCCTAGTTGCGCGCCTTGCCTCCCGAACTTTTGTCTTGCATCCTTTTTGGTTTGTTTTTGGCACAAACCTTGTTTTCCTTACTTGGAGGGTGGAATAAGGGTGGGAGACCAGTTCTTTCCCTTGGAGACCACTTTCCTTCCTGCCAGCCAATTTTTTGGCCGGCTAACTGGTTTTCTTTGTCTTTGGATCACCAATAGTGGTCGGCCACCACACCACTACCTTGATTTCAGTGTGCAGACCACCTTTCTACCATGGCCGACCACTTTCTTCCCTGGTCGACCACTTCCACTGGTCGGCCGACCAGTGTAAGTAGTTGGTGGTCGGCAACTTTCCAACACCTTTTGGAGATATTTTCTAGCTAGCTGTAACAGCTGGAGGGCACAGAAACCATCCTCTATACACTTGTATGGAGGGATGGCTTTAGGCCTTAAGCTTGTTCAACAAGCTTAACCTTTGGTCCTCTATAAAAGAGAACCTCCCCCCTTTTGCCTTAGGTTCAGATTTTGGTGCTTGAGCTATACATATCACTCTATCTCTATAATTCTCCATCTCTTTCATTTTTATGCCTCAAAGTGTAGTTTCTTTACAATTTTTCACACAAACACATAGTGAAACACCATCCTATTGTTGCTGAGGCACTTTGAGGTTGATTTTGGAGTTTTTGGACTAGTTTGAGCTCAAAGAGGTTGCTGGAGTTGCAACCTTGAAGTGGTTCTACAAGGGTGCGTTACTAACCCTTAAAACCCTTGTTCTTGTTTAAGATTTTGGACCTATTTGCATGCTTATTTTGGCTTGACTTTCTACTGCAAAATGTTCTGATTTTTAGTCCTTAGCATGTTTGTTTAAGGTCTTTTTGGTGTTGGGGGTGATCTACCCCCTCTTGTGCCTTGTTTGGCTTTGTTTTACACCATCACTTTAGGTCCTTGAGATCACTTTCTCTTGGCCTTTTAACCACTGAAATCCAGTGGATTTTTAGTGGTAAAACTTGTGTTTTGAGGTCTTAAATAGGAGATGGTCATCCCCTCTCCTTGTGTTTTGTATGCTTGCTTTGTATGCCTCATGTTTGAGCATGTTTGTTAAGCTTATGTTGGCTCCATATTAGCATGTATTTGGAGTTATTTTGACATGGCATACCACTACTTTGCTTTGGTTTTGTCAACTCATGCATGCTTTATACACTTGTAGTGTAAATTTTGCAAACTAGCTTTGTATGCTTCATTATTGAGCGTGTCTTTCTAGCATGTTTTGAGTTCATCTCAGTAGGTTTTTGGTGTTGTTTTAACATGCCTTAGATCTGTTTTGGCTTGTTTTGATGGCCCCATGCATGCTCCATGCACTTGTAGTGCATTTCCATTTACTAGCCTAATGTGTATCATGCTTTAGACCATCATTCTAACATGATTTTAGCTTAACTCTAAGAAGCCTTTGTTCATGTTTTAGCATGCTTAAGCTCTGATTTGTGTTGTTTTGGTCATGCATGCTATGCTTTGTATAGCTATAGTGTATTCTAGCTCACTAGCTTTGTGTATTGAGTCCATTAGCATACATTGCTTGGATTAGTTCCATGGTTTGGCATCATTTGAAATGTGATTTTAGTGCATATAGTGTGGTCATACACTCATATTTGTCACTCTTTCAATGCTTTGAAGGGTTGGTTCTTTATGCCTTAAACATGAGTCATTGTGTATGCCTTCATGCGTAAGCTTGCGAGCTATCATTTCAGTGTGTTTTTGGGGTTATTTTGTTATGATATAACTCTGATTTTTGTTGGCGAAGCCATCTCATGCTTGGTCTTACTAGGCGTAGTGTAATTCTCCCTTTTGGCCTTGCATATTTCATGCTTCATGCTCACCATGCTAGCTTATTTTGGCTTCCTTCGATACATGTTTTAGTATCATTTTGACATGCTCTAGGACTGTTTTGGGTTGTATTTTCCATATGCTTCATGAACTTGTCACGACCCAAACCCGGCCCTATGGGTTTAGTATCGTAACCGGCCAGTAATCCGAGATTACCGAAGGCCTGCAGAACAGTAATACAGTAAAACAGAGTACAGGGCCTGGCGGAAGCCAATACAGTAAATAAATAATGTCCATTGAGCTGTGACAGTCTATATGAAAAAGACTTTTCATACGTGTATATATAACCAGTACAGAACAGTATGTACAATATTTACAATCATTCAGACTAGGGACTCAACCCTATATGACAGTACGGTAAACATTCAGTCTATACAAAACAGTGGGACGGTACAGAAGGGGGAATTGTAAAACACCCCTAAGCCTTAACACGATAGGCACGGAACCTCGCAGTGAGGCACAGTAATTGGCTTGACAAAACTGGAGTTACCTTGACGCTCCTAGCCGCGATCTGGTGCCTGTACACCTACATATATATATGAGCAGTGAGCTAAAGCCCAGTGAATAACATAATGCGTAAAGAGGTTAAGAATGAATGTCCTTACAGTATGAAAACAGTTCATTTAAACAGTATTCAGTCATTCAGTCAGTACAGTCATATGTGGTACACCCATTAGCATAACAGTACAGTAAACAGTAGGTCTTAAAAGACCGAACAGTAATGATGGCCATCAGTCAGTAAACAGTAGTGGTTCCAACAAGGGAACCGACAGAGATCTCTGTAACAGTAACAGTAAACAGTAGGTGCTAAGGATGCCACAATACAGTTCAGAATATAGGACATACATTCATTCAGTTAACAGTAATCAGTTCAGAAAACAGTACAGTTCAGTTGTTCAGAAAATAATCATTTGTGAACATATCTTTATACAATTGTTACTCACAAAGTTTGGGTTACAGTATGCTAGAGCGTGTCTCCCCAGTCGCCAACCCTACACAGTTAACAGATTGAACACACTCTAAGTTTCACAGCTGGGAAAGATAATAACTTAATCCCTAATGCCTCGGTGTGTTCTACATCTATCCTCAACAAGATGTCTTAAACTAGGCCTAAGAATGCCTAGAATGGAATAAGGATGCAAAGATGTAATCAGAAGACTGTTTCAGGATTTTCAGAAAAACAGAATCCCGCTCGAGCGCAGGTTTCCCCGCTCGAGCGGTCATGCAACAAAGGCACACGCTCGAGCGTCAACTTTCCCGCTCGAGCGTACTGTAAAAGTACTGGATGAGTGAAATCTCCGCTCGACGCCCGCTCGAGCTTGAGACATGACTCCGCTCGAGCGCCCAATCCTCCACTCGAGCGTACTGTAAAACAGTGCAGAGATACTGGATGCTCGGATTCCACGCTCGAGCGGCACTTCCCCCGCTCGAGCGGAAGTGCAGAATCTGGGAAGTCCAGATTGCACCTCCAAGCTCAAACTCACCTTCAAATGCATCAAAACCAATCCTCTTGGGCCCATTTTATGGAAAACATTTATAAACACATAGAATATCATAGTTCAAAACTCAATTTTGAGAAATCAAAGCCCAAGGGTGTTTAATCGAAACCCAATTTCAAACCATTTTTCAAGAACAATATGAACATGCAAACATGCATGAATTCAAATCACTTTGAAGTTCCAAATTGATGCTCTAAGAAGCCAATTGATCCAAAAACAAGTTGAAAACATGGACCATTACAAAATCATGAACATACATGCACCATTTCACCATGAATTCAACTCAAAAACTCATTAATTCAAACATGCAAGCATGGAATGAGCTCTATATCAACATGTATGAACTAAAACAAAGCTTAGCTCTACAATTTAACATGGACCATGCAAGAATCAACTTAAAGACAAACCAAAAGGATGAAATTCATACCTAGGTTCCTTGAATGCAAGTCTAGAGGTTCAATTAAGCAATCTACTCTTTAATTAGCAAGCAATTCTTCCAAGTTCCAAGCAATTCAAGATGAAAACCAAATTCTCTCACTCCCTCCCTCTCATGGTCGGTTGAACAAGAAGAAGGGGCTAATGAAATGTTGTTCAAGTGTGTACAAGGCTCACATGTGTGTGAGATAGTGGCCACTAAGTGTGGCAAAATGGTAATTACGGCAACTGGTGCAATTTAACTCATTTTAATCTAATTTAATCATACCTAATCAGTTTCAGATAAATATACCATAAAATCACATAAATTATGACGATCATAAAACATCAATCAATTCCCGGTTCGGCCACCGATAAGGCCTTCAATTAGCAGTTTAAACGTAAAACACGAACAGATCAAATAATCTTACCAAACAGATAGATGCACAATTAAACAGATAGACTCAGTCAATTAATTCCAGTCAGTCAGTTCAGTACTTTAATCAGTCCAATTATCAGTCATAATCAATTCAATTTAACGGTAATCGATGGTTATCGGTAATCAATCAGTCATTAATCGGTAAGCAGTATGAGGGTTGTTACAGAACTGTATAGCTGTAGTGCAATTGGTCTTGCTAGCCTTGTGTTTTGATGCCTCATGCATGCTATCTTTGAGCTTTTTGGATGATTTGGCATCATTTCTTACTTAATTTCGGAGCTTATAGTGTTGTTACACTTCTATGTTTTTCACTCCCTGAGCACTCTTGAGAGGTGTGCTCTTATGCCTAGTTGATAGGCTAATGCATGTGCATGCATTGTTTTGCATTTCATGCCATTTTCCGTGGTCCATGTTTTGGAATAACTGTGGTCCATCCATATTCAATTTAAGTCCATTAAGCATGTTTGTTATCATGTTGTTTGCATGCTTATGTTGCCTTGCATTGTGTATACATGTCATTAGCATTGATAGGTCGCTCATGTTGCATTGCATTATGTGTGCATGCCTTATGTTGTATTTAGCATGTTTGAGTTACATTACATGTTTGCATGTTTGAGTTGCATTATATGTTTGCATGCTTGAGTTGCATTGCATGTTTGCATACTTGAGTTGCATTGCATTTGTTTGGATTAGGAGTTAGTCCAAACACGGGAAACGAGGGACGTTTCATACTTGAAGTGATGAAACGCGCCTCATTTCTCGGTCACCAACCCTCTTGATCAAGCATGATAGAGGTTAAGGCTTTATGTGTTTATTTGTGCATTCATTTACATTGATTCGTGCAATCTTAGCTTCTCGGCCATCATGCATGCGAGATACGTGATTGGTGCCCTGAGGGTCGAAAACCGCACTTCCTTGAGCTCATGAAATGATAGGGAGGGTGGTTATGCACACATATGTTGCAAATACATTGCCATGCCCCTTCTTGTCCTCTGTTGCAGCAAACTGGAGAAGTGCAGCAAAAACTGGTCGGCCGACCAGTAAAAGTGGCTGGCCGACCACTTTTTCTGGTCTGCAGCAAACATAAGTGGTCGGCAGGTGGTCTACAACACCAATAACTGGTCGGCAGCCCTCCTGAGGGTCCGTAAGGTGAGTTAGAAGCTTTTTGGAGCTTGGTACAAAGTTCTGAGAACAATTGCAAACAGAGGCAAGTTGGGGCATCGCGATGGATTTCCGAGCGAAGCAACCGAGCATGCATACACTTCTCGCTTCGAAGCTCCTGTTTTATAGCTTTGCTTAGATAGCTAGCTTATGCTTTGGTTATGTACTTAATTAGTTAATACGCTTAACTAATTAATTTGTGTTTGCAATAACTAGTTAGTTAACTTGGTAGTTAATTAGCTTTATTTTGTAATAATTAGTTAGCTTGTTAGTTGGCTAGTTTTGTTTTGTAATAATTAGTTTAATTAGCTTAGATTAGCTAGTTAGCTTATTATTCGGACCCTCCGTCGAGAGGGCCAACTGTTGTAATAAGCGTGCGTGTGTGTGATGCATGTCTTCCAACCCCCATTTCTTTCTCCCTCTTACTTAACCACTTACGATGGTTAGTTTTAGGGTATATTTCAATTAGCATCTTTATGCTATGCATGAGTGCATCATTCATCTGTTTTGCATGCACCGAGCTTGGCGCATCATACTAACCACATTGTATTTCAATACATTTACTTGAATACGTGTTTAACAGCATGTTATCAAGTTGCAATCATATGACATGATTAGATAGCCGAGCCTACTTGGTTGCATTTTCGCATGTGTTGCATTAGCCATCTTAACATGAACTAGGATCATGCATAATTTCTAACTAGTTCTTTGTTTTGGCTCGGAGTACACTGTGAGTGTTTATGCTTTAGCATCCTTGCATGTATATAAGTGACTGCCATGATAGCATGCTTGCCATGAGGCTATGTGCTTATCTGTTATAACTGCATGAATGCCTATGGGTGAAGGTTAGATTGCTTGAATTAGAATAATTCATCGAAATGCGAGTTTTAAGCCCACTTGAGGGTGGCAAAATCTACGACTTAGCCTACTTGCGAGTAGCAAATTTCAAATCATTTTCACAAACAAACATGCAATGTTTTGTTCCAACTTAAGCGATCTAGTCTATACTTGTATGCTGCGCGCATCACATAGTAATTCTAGATTAATAGCCGGAATAAGAACACATGTGTTTTCAAAAACAATATATCATGTTAGTAAAAGCCGATCTTTGATCGGGCGAGCGAGGGTGCTCATTGCATGACCTTCCCCTCTCGTACCCAAGTTCCCGAGCCGAGACAACTTTGGTGATGACGGACACGTGGCCTTAGGCATGAGTCAGGGTTTCCTAAATTTCCCCAAAATAAAATATTTAGGGGGCGACTTTGTATCTGGCAAAGCAGTCCATGTTTGGCATTTCTTTATAAAAATTAGTTTTCCAAAACGATTTGCCGGATTTGGACTCTTTGGTGATTTATCAGTCTTGCATTGCACTTTGCAAGATTAGATTCAGAACCGTGACATGAGTCCGAACTGTAGTAACTAAGAACAAAATGATTCGCGCCGTCGCGCGCAGAGAGCGCAGTTCCGGGGCGGTCTACACTAACTTATGCATTGCATGCATATTTCATGAAGCTTTGAAGTTATTTTCTAAGAATTCTCACATGCATGCATTGATCATAACTTGGTTTTGGAAGTTCATCATGTTTTACATCATCTCATTTGATCATGTTTTGGAAGGTTGAAGTTCACATCAACTCATGCATGTTATGTTTTCCAAATTTCAAGCTTGAGTTTGAACAATTGACATGTTTTTAGACCTTGATTTTGTGAAATGATCTTTGAATTATGATGTTACATAAGTTTAGACATGTTTTCTCAAGTTTCGAGTCCAAATGATGTGTTTTGAATATTTGAATTCGAGTTTTGAACTTAGAACTGCAATCTGAAAATTTCAGAATTTGCACCATCCACTTAAGCAATGGAGTCTGCGCTCAAGCGGAGAATTTTGTAAAGTTTGGGGGTTGGCTCAAGCGGCAGAACTTGCGCTCGAGCGACCACCCCTATTTTTGACCCTTCGCTCGAGCGACTGAAGTTGCGCTCTAGCATAAAATAAAAGCTCCCGAAAGTTTTATAGACTTTTGCAGACCGTTCGAGTGACCAAAACTGTGCTCAAGCAGAGACCCTTTTTGTTCAATCTTACGCTCGAGCGACTGACAAGTGTCTATCGAGCGAAAAATTCATGCAGCCAGTACTTTTGCAGACTTTACATGCCGCTCGAACGACCGAAGTTGCGCCTGAGCGGACTGCCTTGTTTTTGAAAATTTGACTGAGTGTTGTAAGTTACATTTTAGCATCCTCATTGCATCTTATGCCTTCCTAAGCCCTAATTAAGACATAATAATGAGGATTAAGGCTGGAAACACACTAAGAATGAAACGAAATAATTTGAATGTGTGTTTTAATATGTATATCTGTTCTATGTTTGTGTAGGTTACACACGGTGAGCTGTTGATCCATTTGTTCTGATATCAAAGCTATCTGTGAGTAATAATTCTGCCAAGCCATGTTCAATATGGAATAATTTTTTGAACATTATGATACAATATGATCAGTTTCTGAAACGAATGGTACAAAATACTATTTTAAGATTACATGAATGATGGCCCAATTATTTGAAATGTGTTATGGTATCCTTAGAAAAGGCCCTCGTCCAGGGGAGATAATACTGTGGCTTTTGGTCATGAGGCCCTCGCCCAGGGGAAACAATACCGTAGCTTACGTAAGTTACATGATACCCAGTACCGAAGGTTCCATTATGGAACTTGATATGAATGACCAATGTGATTTGTTAACGCTAATGGATGTACCACGCATGATTTGAACATGAATATAACTCTGTTTCTAATACGAATACGAACGTGATTATGTTTCTAACTTGACAAGAGATTTGAAATCTGATTTCTGAATCTATTATGGACATCATTCATTAAAATCTTTACGCTGTTATTATTCACTAGGCTCCAGCTCACTATAATATTTATATATGTAGGTGATCAGACACGTGACCAAGCTCTGTGATGATTGCCTGGACTTCTATTTTGTTGGCCACTCTTTGTGCCTCTTGAGGAGGTTCTAGAAAAAGTCATGGTCGAGTTTTGTGAATCCAATTATAAGTTTTAAGACTTTCGGTTATTTTAAGTGAACAATTCTTTTGTATTATATGTTTAATGACGATGTAAGATGGATGTGTACTTGACATCATATGTGGGTATATGTATACAAGTTTTAAATTTACTGTCCCATGTTTATTTGCATAGCTCTATGGACATTGTATTTTGTATAATTGCTTCCATAGCCCTTTATAGTACATGATATTCTGTTCAGAGACCTTTGGTAATCCCAAAATTACTGGCCGATTACGATGCTAAACCTATAAGGGCGGGTTTGGGTCATGACAAAGTGGTATCAGAGCCTGAGTTATACCGCACACACGAGTCCATATGAGCTACATGATGTCCAAGTAAGAATTAGGAACATTACATCTGCATGTGTGAGTGTGTGTGGAATATATAAACATCTATGAATCAATATATATTGACCCTAAAATGAAATGAACTGAAATTGAACATTGTGAAGAGAATTATTTGCCTATGTTTATTAGCGCTATGTTTATCTATAGCAAATGAAAAATACAAGAAGTGATGGTACAGCTAAATCTTTCGAGGCTTAGATGAACTGAATGGAAAGAATGCTTGAAGCTTTGATAGCAGCAATAATGCAACAACAGAGACAACAACCTTTGCCTCATCCGCCTCCTCCGGTCTAAACAGAACCGGTAAACAATGACATCATCAACGTAACGCAGAAATTTAACAAGATGAAACCACAAACTTTTCTGGGTGGTATTAAACCATTAAAAGTTGAAACGTGGATGTTAGAAATTGAGAAATTATTTGAGGTATTTTCGTGCTCCGAAATTCAAAAAGTATTGCTGGCAACATATACTTTGAAGGATGAAGCCCGACGTTAGTGGATGCTTATCCGAAACACTAATGAGGTCTTGACCTAGGATCAATTCGAAGAGATTTTCTATGAAAAATACTTCCCTCAGTGTTTCCGAGATAGAAAAGTGTCTGAATTCCAAGAACTCAAACAAGGCAACATGTCTGTAGCCAAGTTTGAGGTTAAATTCACTGAGTTAGCCCGATTTGCTCCTCATATGGTGGATACGGACTATAAGAAAGCTCAAAAATTTGAATGAGGGTTGGACCTAGAAGTGTTTGATCGGGTCGGTGTATTGAAACTGCCCAAGTACGTTGATGTGCTTGATAGAGCTCTAATGGCTTAAGCCAACTTAGCCGCAAAGAGACAGATTAAAGCCCCAACAACTTAATAGAGAGGTAAGAGTTCTGGATTCAATTTCAAAAAGGGTCAGTTTTTTTCAAAGAAGCAAAACACGGGATCCTCCAGTAGCTCTAGTCAAAGTAGTGGATCTATACATGTTTGTCCTGACTGTGGAAGGAAGCATAAAGGTGTATGTTACCGTGTATTTGGTGCTTGTTACCGGTGTGGCAAGGTTGGCCACATAATGAAAGATTGCCCGCTTGGATCTGAGAATACCAAACACGCCGCAGCAAGTTCAGCCGGATCTGCTTTTGTATCGAGGTCAAATACAAGAACTAATGCTAGAGGTAACATCGAAAACGAAACGTTAAGGCAAAAGAGAGTGTTTGCACTAGTGCCTGGGGATATGCAGAACACCGAGTCTGTAGTGTCAGGTATAATTTTCATTTGTGCCCAAAATGCATATGTCTTGATAGATTCTGGTTCTACATACTCTTTTGTGTTGCATACCTTTTCCCGGAAATTTACTAGACCTTTAGAACCCATGAATTATTTAATGTCTGTATCTACGCCATATGAGAGTTCTATAGTATGTGCTTATGTTTATCTGGCATGTGATATTGTGATTGGTGATGTAACGTTGTATGTTGATTAATTGCCATTGGGTATTTACCCAATGGCAATTAATCATTTTGACTGTATACTGGGTATGGGCTGGTTGACAAATTACTGTGCAACTATTGATTGTGTGAATAAATCTATTGTGTTTCGTCCATCTAGTGTACCTAAGTTTGTGTTTGTTGGGAATGGGGTAGTTCCTCCCTCATACTTGATTTCTGTCATAGAAGTTGTTAAACTGCTTAAGAAAGGATACAGGGGTTATCTATGTTGTGTTTTGACCAAGAAAATGTGGTGGTTCTATATCTGGAGCAAGACCAACAACGTGGGTTGGTCCTATGTACCTTTTGCGGGTGCTATCTCGGCTAAGTCTCCAGAATAATAAGTCCTCATCAGGGTCAGCCTGTAAGTAAACGGACCTTTCCATGAGATGGTCAAGTGTTGGATGGGCTTGCCTGACCAGACTCTCTAAGTCATCCCAGCCCTCTAACTGGTTCGGGAGGAGATGAGCTTTTGGGGGCTCGTACCAGAATAGCTCCAATAGGTTTGCCATTTCCTACAACACAAGAAAACTTAGCCTACACATATATATAACATGACTTATATGCGTTAGACATATCACATAATAATGTAAGTTTAATACATTTTTTTTTTTTTTGGAAAATTATATAAAATTTTAAAAATTTGTACTATATATATATATTTTTTATTTATTCATTTAATTATTTATTTTTATTTTTATTTTTAAAAAAACAAACATTGCTCTTATACCACTTTTGTCACGACCCAAACCCGGTACCCAAAGGTTTAACGTCGTAACAAGATAAATAAAATAAAATAAAGTGATTCGGATAATTCTGTAGTTACAGCGCAAGCGAATAAATTAAATAAATTAAAATAAATAACTAGGTACCAACCGTTTACTTAAAAGGTAATAAAACATAGTCATTGGAGCTTCACTGTATTACAAGAGTTTAATAATAGAAGACAGAAATCTAAAAAAAAATTAAAAAAAATAACATAGCGATTCATTTCCATCTTGATCCCGCTAAACCTCGTCACCTGAAAGGGGTAACAGCTATAAGCACATAGCAGAGTGAGAAATATTATACTATGAGGGCACAAAATGACCATGGATATTTACTTAAACTAAAACATTATAAATTGAGTTGAGTTGTATACACAATTTAATTAAGTGTCAGAAAACTGAAATAATCACTATAACCACGGTACATCACTAAGTGACTAGCACTATACTGGTCAATGGATCCATGACAAACACTGGGCCACAAAGTGGTCAATCACTAAGCCAATGGTTATTTAAGTCCCCCAAGGCATGGGACTCCCGTGGTGGTATTCACAAAACATATTTTCACATAGGTTATAGCCAATTATTCTTTAAAATAAAAACAAACATATCCATGGGTTTCCTTTTAAGCAAATAGGGTTCAGAAATAAAACCACGTAATTGAAACTTTTATAAAACATAACTCTTATTAATATACTAATAAAATATAACTTGTATAAAATAGATTTTGGTAAGTCAAAACATAAATAAAATACATTTCGGTAACTCAAGGTATAATATAACTCACCTTAATAGTGACCCTTAGCCTTACTCCACTAACCCAACTTATTTACGTACCTCTCCCTCTCTCTTTTCTTTCCTTTTCTGTCTTTTCTTTTTCCTTTCTTTCCTCACTGATTTCCAATCATTCTTATGCTTCTGTTCAGCTCTTCCCAATTTATAGCGAAGTAGAAATACCCCGAGGTCGACGCGTGGCGATCTAATCCAATTTCATAATCCACTCCGATCTCCTTCATTAAAACTTAGATTGTCACTTATCCATTAAATATATATATATATAAGATATTTACATTTTAGCCCAGATTCTTAATATTACTATATAATTAAATTAATTCTTAATTAAATTACATTCTATCATATATCAATAGAAAATTAAATATTTATTTTACTACCACACTCATTATTATTATTATTATTATATTATTTATTCCCCTTTTTTTTTAACTTTAATTTGTATTATAAATTTTATATTTGTGTTAATTTAGCCTTAAATAATAATCCCTAATTAATAACCCAACGCCATTTTAGATTTATACATTTATTCATTTAATAATCTATCATCACGTGCAACCATAAATGTATATAAATAAAAATATTTATGTGGACTTGACTAAACGTTCGGGGTGTCACATTTCTCCCATTCCAAACAGAAGTTTGTCCTCAAACTTGACGTACCTTAACCTTCGAAGAGGTGCGGGTATTTAGCTCGTATTTGTGCTTCGGTTTCCCACGTAGCTTCTTCGATGTGATGATTTTGCCATAAGACCTTTACCAACGGTATGGTCTTATTTCGGAGAACTTGATTATGATGATTGAGAATTTGCACTGGTTGTTCTTCGTAGGTGAGATCTTCTCGAACCTCCAAGTTCCCATAATCGATGACATGTTCTGGATCTCGGAGATACCGTCGGAGCATTGAAACGTGAAACACGTTGTGGATATTAGATAGCTCAGGAGGTAGTGCAAGGCGATAGGCTACAGGACCAATTCTTTCCAGTATCTCGAATGGCCCGATGTAACGTGGGTTTAGTTTCCCGCGTTTTCCGAACCGGATTACTCCTATTGTTGGGGAGATTTTGAGAAACACATGGTCCCCTACTTGAAATTCCAAGTCTCGTCTCCGAGTATCTGCATAACTTTTCTGGCGGCTCTGAGCGGTGCGAATTCGCTGTTGAATGAGTTGGATTTTCTCACTAGTGACTTGCACGATTTCGGGGCCTAACAATTTCCTGTCCCCGACCTCTGTCCATCACAGAGGTGATCGACATCTTCTTCCATATAAAGCTTCGTACGGCGCCATTCCAATGCTTGCCTGGTAGCTGTTGTTATAGGCGAATTCCACCAAAGGTAGGTGCTCATCCCAGTTACCCTTGAGGTCCAACACGCATACACGTAACATGTCTTCCAACGTTTGGATTGTTCTTTCGGATTACCCATCGGTTTGCGGATGATAGGCCGTGCTGAATTTCAGTGTAGTTCCCAAAGCTTCTTGTAATCTATTCCAGAAATGAGACACGAAACGAGGATCTCGGTCAGACACGATTGATACTGGGATACCATGCAACCGAACAATCTCCTTAATATATAAAGTGGCAAACTTATTTAGAGGGTACATGATTTTGATTGGTAGAAAGTGTGCTGACTTTGTTAATCGGTCTACTATAGCCCATATTGCATCATTCTTTGAAAAAGATTGTGGTAGCCCGACCACGAAGTCCATAGTAATGTGTTCCCACTTTCATTCAGGAATAGGGAGTGGTTGCAACATTCCTGCAGGTCTCTGATGTTCCGCTTTAACTTGTTGACGACGCAGGCATTTGGAGACATGGCTTGCTATGTCTTTCTTCATTCCAGTCCACCAGAAGTTGGAGATGGGCCTTTGCTTGGGCCCGAGATTGTATATGAAACGACCGAGAAAGTAAAACTGATACAACAGAGACTGAAAACCGCACAGAGTAGACAGAAAAGTTACGCTGATGTTAGAAAACGGGATAGAGAATATGAAGTGGGTGATCACGTGTTTGTGAAAGTGACACCGATGAAAGGCCAGACTCGTTTTGGAGTCAAAGGCAAGTTAACGCCGAGATACGTCGGACCATATGAGGTTATTGAGAAAATCAATCCGGTGGCGTATCTAGTTGCACTTCCTCCTGAAATGGAGCATATGCATAATGTCTTCCGTATCTCTATGTTGAGGGATTACCTCCGGGATCCTTTCCATGTGATAGAGCCGACTCGTGTAGTGCTGAGTGATGACTACACTTACGAGGAACGGCCCATTCAGATTGTAAATAGACGGATTAAGAAGTTGAGAAACAAAGAGATCCCGTTAGTGAAAGTTGACTGGCAGAACCATGGTAGCGTGTATGCCACTTGGGAAAGGGAAGATGACATAGCTAAAAGATATCCTAAACTGTTTCCACTGAACCCTGTTTTCTTCCAGAATGAAGGTAACTCGAGTTTAGAGGACTAAACTCTTTTTAAGGAGGGGAGACTGTAACAACCCTCGTCACTGTTTACCGAGTAACCACTAATTACCGTTAAACTGAAACTGATTATGACTGATAATTGAACTGAATAAAATACTGAACTGACTGACTGAAATTTGAAACTGAAATGACTGAGTATATCTGTTTAATTGTAATTCTATCTGTTTGGTTATTTGATTATTTGTTCGTGTCTTTGTGTTTAAACTGCTAATTGAAGGCCTTATTGGCAGCCGAACCGGAAACCGATTAGTGTTTTATGATCATCGTAATTTATGTGATTTTATGGTGTAATTACCTGAAAATTGATTAGGTATGATTAAATTAGATTAAAATGAGCTTAATTGCATAGTTGGCCTTACTTACCATTTTGTCACATGAGTGGCCCACTTCATGATCAACATTTGAGTCTTAGTATACACCTAGGCACACTTTTGCTCAGCTCATTCCTTGCCTTTGCCGACTAGAGAGAGGGAGATAAGGGAGAGAGTTGGATTTCATCTCATTTTGCTTGGTCTTGCTTGGAAATTAAGAGGATTGAAGTATATTGAGGAGTTCTTTGCAAAATTGAGCTTGTACATCTTGAACTACTAGACCTAAGGTAGATTCATTGCCTCTTATGTATGTTTTGAATTGATTCTTGCATGGTTTTGAGCAAATTGAAGTCTAGAGCCAAGTTATGGCTCTTAATGGTTGAATTTTAGCTTAATTCTTGCATGCATGCCTATACTACTGAATTTTGAGTTGATTCCATGGAGAATTGTCACATGCATGCTCATGGTTATGTTAAGTCCATGTTTCCATCATGTTTTTGTAAGAGTTAGCTCATTTGAGCTTGTATTTAAAGCTTTGAAGTGTTTAAATTCATGCATGTTTGCATGTTCTTCATATTCATGAAAATTGGTTTCAAATTGGATTTATTTGAAACACCCTTGGGCTTTGATTTTACAAATTGAGCTTTGAATCATGTTAGACTGCATGGAGTGCCTGTGTCCATTGTTTCTGACAAGGATTCGAAGTTTACATCGAGATTTTGGCAAAGCTTACAGACTGCATTGGGTACTGAATTGAGACTGAGTAGTGCTTATCATCCTCAAACAGATCGTCAATCAGAAAGGAACATCCAGACTCTGGAGGATTTATTGAGAATGTGTGTCCTTAATTTTCAGGAAAACTGGGAAAGCCATTTGCCCTTAGCTGATTTCGCCTACAACAACAACTATCATTCAAGTATTGGTATGGCACCTTTCGAGGCACTGTATGGCAGAAAATGTAGATCTCCGATTTGCTCGTATTGCCAGGATGGATTGCAACCCTCGAGTTATGAGCTTCTACCAATATCCTTTTCTTGAGTTCTGGAAGGTCGGGTACGCAAATTTGATTTCGAAATTTTAGTATCCCATTGCTAATTGTAAAGTCAGGATCAGGTGTGTTTCCTTGTTCCTCGTACTTTTTCTTCAAAAGTTTGTCTTCACATTGGCGGGCTCTAATTTCTTCCATCAACTCGGGTTCCACGATTATGTTGGCGAGCAATCCATGGATCTTGCGGGGAACGAGTGTACATGCCAAACTTTTGGTCGTTTTTCGACTTAGTGCGTCTACTACTACATTAGCTTTGCCGGGATGATGATGAATCTCTATATCGTAGTCCTTCATGAATTCTAGCCATCGTCGTTGCCTCATATTCAATTCCTTCTGTGTAAACAGATATTTGAGACTTTTGTGATCAGTGTAGATTTCGCAGGCTACTCCATAGAGATAATGACACCATATTTTGAGGGCGAAGATCACCGCAGCCAATTCTAGATCATGAGTTGGATAGTTCGTTTCGTGAATTTTTAGTTGGCGAGAGGTATAAGCGATGACCTTCCCGTTTTGCATAAGAACGCAACCCAAACCATTGTATGAGGCATCGCTGTAAATTATAAACCCTTCTGCTTCCACGGGGAGCGCTAGTATTGGAGCCGTCACGAGTCTGTCCTTCAATTTTTGGAAGCAACGTTCCTGCTTGTTCGTCCATTCAAAGGGTGTGTTCTTTTGAGTTAGCTGGGTCAATGATGAAGCTATCTTCGAGAAGTCTTGCACAAAGCACCGGTAGTAGCCGGCTAGGCCCAAGAAGCTTCGAATCTCGGATACGTTAGTAGGTCGTGGCCAATCCACGATTGCTGCAACCTTTTGGGGATCAACTGAAATGCCATCTTTGTTAATGACGTGACCGAGGAAGTGTACACTAGTGATCCAGAATTCGCATTTCCTCAACTTGGCATAAAGTTTGTGATCACGTAATGTCTGTAGAACTTTTCGCAAGTGGTGTTCATGATCTTCTGGCGATTTAGAGTATATGAGAATGTCGTCTATGAAGACAATGACGAACTCGTCAAGATAGGGTTTGAACACTCGATTCATGAGGTCCATAAAGGCCGCTGGAGCATTGGTGATGCCAAATGGCATGACAAGGAACTCGTAGTGCCCATAACGGGTCCTAAAGGCAGTCTTTTCGATGCTTTCCGTTTTGACTTTTAGTTGATGATAACCAGAACGCAAATCAATTTTTGAGAACACTTGGGCGCCTTGCAGTTGATCAAACAAGTCGTCGATTCGTGGCAAGGGGTACCGATTTTTTATGGTGACTTTATTTAGTTCTCGATAGTCGATACATAACCTCATTGTACCATCCTTTTTCTGTACGAACAGCACCGGAGCTCTCCATGGTGAAGTACTTGGTCGGATGAAGCCTTTATTCAGTAATTCTTGGAGTTGAGTTTTTAGTTCTTTCAATTCTGCCATGGACATGCGATAAGGGGTCTTTGAGATTGGTTGGGTACCAGGTTGAGTTTCAATGGTGAACTCGATTTCCCGATCAACTAGGGTGCCAGGCAGGTCTTCAGGAAACATGTCCAAAAATTCTCGAACTACGGGGATCGCATCAAGTGTGGGGGTCTCTTGTTGAGTATCAATCACATAACAGATACAACCACAACAACCCTTTCTTAGCAGTCGTTGGGCTATTATGAAGGATATAATACAGGGAGGGGGAGAGGCTCTAGTTCCTTTGAAGACAAGCTCGAGTTGGTTTGGTGACCTGAGGAACACCTTTTTGGCTTTACAATCAATAGAGGCACGATTAGCAGCTAGCCAATCCATTCCTAAGATTACATCAAAGGTACTAATGCCAAGGGGTATCAAGTCTACGTGTAAGGTTTCACCTTTTAAGGATACAGTGCAAGATTTGTACACATCAGTACTAAGGGTGGAATTTCCAGAGGGAAAAGACACAGATAGTATGTATCCTAAGGGTTCGGGTATTGGCGTTAACTTTGTAGCAAAGTGTGGTGTAACAAAAGAATGGGTTGAACCAGAGTCAAAGAGAACATGGGCTAAGTGACCACAAATAGAGAGTGTACCTGACACAACATTTTCAGTAACTTCTGGGTTTCCAGGCACCAGGACAAAAGCTCTTCCTTGGCGTTTTTGGTCTTTTCTCGCTCCTTCAGGTACTGCGGGTTTTCGGACTGGTTCAAAAGGGCCGACGAGCTTTGGACAATTTCTCAGTAAATGGCCAACTTGGCCACATCTAAAGCATGTTCTCGTATCTTGATGGCATGGTCCCCAATGAGTCCTTCCACAGGTAGAACAAGCTGGAATGATGCCACCTTTAGGGTCTGTAGGACTTTGATTGCTTGGACCGGTTGAACTGGTTGTGCTTGTATTTATTCTCTTGGGAGGTGCGACACTGGGCCTTCCGTTATCTCTTTCCCAAAATCGCTTCCTCTGACTTGGCTCCCAGATCGCAAAGCTTTAATTCCTTTTTCCGCAATGTACGCTCGATCTACCACCGCCGCGTAGGTTGGTAGTTTTAGAACCTCCAGCCTGTCCTTAATTTCAGGATCCAACCCTGCTTCAAATTTCCTGGCTTTTCGGGCTTCGGTGGGAATGACATATGTCGCGAACCGTGCCAGCTGTGTGAACTTACTTTCATATTCGGCCACTGTCATGGTTCCTTGCCTTAGATGTATGAATTCTGACGCTTTTTGTTCCCGTAGTGAATCTGGAAATTACTTTTCATAGAATACTTCTAAAAACCTCGCCCAAGTCACAATATCTTCCTTTTCCAAGGTAAATAGCCACCATTCCTGTGCATCATCTTTGAAGGTGAAGGTGGCAAAAGTCTATCTTCCTTTTCCAAGGTAAGGAGCCACCATTCCTGTGCATCGTCTTTGAAGGTGAAGGTGGCAAAAGTCACCTTCTGTCTTTCTGTGCAAGGTAGTGCGCGGAAGATTTTCTCTATGTCCCTGACCCAAGCCTCTGCTACTAGTGGGTTTGGACTGCTGATAAACGTGGTGGGTTTCAGATCTTGAAATTGTTTGATCGTAGTCGATCCTTCTCGTCTTTCTACTGTCCCATTGGTTATGCTGCTTTGCAAGGCCTGTAAAAAGTTGGTGACTGCCCTTTCCATGATTTGTTCCGTTGGGATGGTACCGCTGACTGATGATCCGTTTTCATTTCCTTCGTTGGCCATTACTACAAGGTAAAATGATGTAAGCGTGATATCATATTGAAACAATTTTGATACAACGTCATATGTAACATATTAGTTCTATTATTACCACATTTGTACACATCATATTAGTTTTGCTATTAATATCACCACTTTCATATATAATATAATAACTTTACCATCATGTTAACATTACCACATATACATCACATTAATACCAGATACATCATTGTTACCATATATAAGGTGTCAGTCTGGCGGTCACCAAATCAATGTCTAATCCTACTAATACAAAAAGATTAGACTACTCATGGTCAGCTCACAAAAAGGGTCTTCTGGTCAGATATCTAAAACGACCCATTAGGCCACCAGGAGAACTGGCCTCGGAGAACTGGTTCATGAAACAACTCCGGAAACTCACTTTGCATGATGGACTCAAACTCCCACCCACTAAGCTCAACTCCGAAGCAGCTCCATACTATCTGAACCACGTAAACAGGAGCACCGTGATCATAACCCCAGAATTCCCGTCCAGTAATCCGTATCGGTGTCTCCAGGTATGATGTACCGTCGGTAAAGTCCACAGCTGGGGTATAGATAATGTGCTGGGGAGGTGGTGTCGTGGTGTGACGGTGGCTACTAGGATATGCAGGTCCCCTCCTCTCTGCAAAGCCTACGGGTAGAGGTGCGACCAGAAAATGTGGTGGTTCTATATCTGGAGCAAGACCAACAACGTGGGTTGGTTCTATGTACCTTTCGCGGGTGCTATCTCGACTAAGTCTCCAGAATAATAAGTTCTCATCAGGGTCAGTCTGTAAGTAAACGGATCTTTCCATGAGATGGTCAAGTGTTGGATGGGCTTGCCTGACCAGACTCTCTGAGTCATCCCAGCCCTCTAACTGGTTTGGGAGGAGATGAGCTTCTGGGGGCTCGTACCAGAATAGCTCCAATAGGTTTGTCATGTCCTACAACACAAGAAAACTTAGCCTAGACATATATATAACATGACTTATATGCGTTAGACATATCACATAATAATATAAGTTTAATACATTTTTTTTGGAAAATTATATAAAATTTTAAAAATTTGTACTATATATATATATATATATATTTATTTATTCATTTAATTATTTATTTTTATTTTTTGTTTTTTTTTTAAAAAAACAAACATTGCTCTGATACCACTTTTGTCACGACCCAAACCCGGTATTCAAAGTTTTAACGTCGTAACAAGATAAATAAAATAAAATAAAGTGATTCGGATAATTCTGTAGTTACAGCGCAAGCGAATAAATTAAATAAATTAAAATAAATAACTAGGTACCAACCGTTTACTTAAAAGGTAATAAAACATAGTCATTGGAGCTTCACTGTATTACAAGAGTTTAATAATAGAAGACAGAAATCTAAAAAAAAATTAAAAAAAATAACATAGCGATTCATTTCCATCTTGATCCCGCTAAACCTCGTCACCTGAAAGGGGTAACAGCTATAAGCACATAGCAGAGTGAGAAATATTATACTATGAGGGCACAAAATGGCCATGGATATTTATTTAAACTAAAACATTATAAATTGAGTTGAGTTGTATACACAATTTAATTAAGTGTCAGAAAATTGAAATAATCACTATAACCACGGTACATCACTAAGTGACTAGCACTATACTGGTCAATGGATCTATGACAAACACTGGGCCACAAAGTGGTCAATCACTAAGCTAATGGTTATTTAAGTCCCTCAAGGCATGGGACTCCCGTGGTGGTATTCACAAAACATATTTTCACATAAGGTTATAGCCAATTATTCTTTAAAATAAAAACAAACATATCCATGGATTTCCTTTTAAGCAAATAGGGTTCAGAAATAAAACCACGTAATTGAAACTTTTATAAAACATAACTCTTATTAATATACTAATAAAATATAACTTGTATAAAATAGATTTTGGTAAGTCAAAACATAAATAAAATACATTTCGGTAACTCAAGGTATAATATAACTCACCTTAATAGTGACCCTTAGCCTTACTCCACTAACCCAACTTATTTACGTACCTCTCCCTCTCTCTTTTCTTTCCTTTTCTTTCTTTTCTTTTTCCTTTCTTTCCTCACTAATTTCCAATCATTCTTATGCTTCTGTTCAGCTCTTCCCAATTTATAGCGAAGTAGAAATACCCTGAGGTCGATGCGTGGCGATCTAATCCAATTTCATAATCCACTCCGATCTCCTTCATTAAAACTTAGATTGTCATTTATCCATTAAATATATATATATATATATAAGATATTTACATTTTAGCCCAGATTCTTAATATTACTATATAATTAAATTAATTCTTAATTAAATTACATTCTATCATATATCAATAGAAAATTAAATATTTATTTTACTACCACACTTATTATTATTATTATTATTATTATTATTATAATATTATTATTTATTCCCCTTTTTTTTAACTTTAATTTGTATTATAAATTTTATATTTGTGTTAATTTAGCCTTAAATAATAATCCCTAATTAATAACCCAACGCCATTTTAGATTTATACATTTATTCATTTAATAATCTATCATCACGTGCAACCATAAATATATATAAATAAAAATATTTATGTGGACTTGACTAAACGTTCGGGGTGTCACATATTCGCCCATGCACTTCGCCTTGGGGTGCTTTAGTTCTGTTTGTTAAAAAGAAATATGGATCTTTGAAGCTATGTATAGGCTATCGAGAATTGAACAAAGTAACTATCAAAAACAAATGCCCACTGCCTCGAATAGATAATCTATTTGACCAACTCTAAGGAGCACAAGTGTTCTCTAAGATAGGCTTTAGATTTATGTATCACCAGCGCAGAAGATATAGAGAAAACTGCATTCAGAACTAGATATGGGCACTATGAGTTTTTGGTAATGCCGTTTGGGGTGAATAATGCACTTGCTATATCTGGATGAATTTGGTGTTGTATTCATTGATGATATTTTAATCTACTCTAAAAACATGAAAGAACATGAGAACCATCTGAGAATTGTGTTACAGACCTTGACAGAAAGAAAGTTGTATGCAAAATTTTCAAAATGTGAATTCTGGCTAGATAGTGTGACATTTATGGGACATGTAATTAATAGGGATGGCATATCAGTTGATCTACAGAAAATTGAAGCCATTTTAGACTGGCATAGGCCAACAAATGTGTCAGAAGTCAGAAGCTTTCTGGGGCTAGCAGTTTATTATCGCAGATTTGTGAAGGATTTCTCTAAACTTACCATGCCATTAACGCAGTTGACACAGAAAAATGTATCATTTGATTGGAATGATCAACGGGAGTTAACCTTTCAAGAACTGAAGATTAGATTAGTAACTAGACCTATCCTGACATTACCCAATGGAACCAATGGGTTTTAAATTTACAGTGATACTTCATACAAGAGTCTGGGGTGTATGCTAATGCAGACTGGTAAGATAATTGCTTATGCGTCTCGTCAACTCTGACCTCATGAAAATAACTACCCAACTCGTAATCTTGAACTAGCAATTGTGGTGTTTGCTTTGAAAATCTAGTGTCACTATCTATATGAAGTAACTTTTGAAGTATACACTAACTATGAAAGCCTGAAATATTTATTTACTCAAAAAGAACTAAACATGAGACAAAAAAGATGGCTCGAGTTAATCAAGGATTATGACTTGCAAATCCTGTACCACCCCGGAAAAGCCAATACAGTTGTAAATGCTTTGAGTCAGAAGCCTATTAGAAATTTGTCATGTTTGCTCACTGGCTAGAAAGAATAGTTGTATGATTTGGAAAGAAATGAAATTTAGGTAGTTTTGCGTGAACATAGTGGAATCCTAGTTGTTATTTCTGCTCAGCCAGCTATAGTTGATAAGGTTAAAGAAAAGCAATTGCAACATGAATTTCTAAAGAAGATTGTTGATAAAAATGAATCAAAGCCGAGGCCGAGATTTGTATATGAAAACAATATATTGAAATTTCAAAATAGACTTTATGTACCGGACAATTCTGAACTGAGAAAACGTATTATGACAGAAACTCACAACTTGAAATTTGTTATGCATCTAGGGAGTACAAAGATGTACCATGACTTAAAATAGAATTTCTGGTGGCCTAGAATAAAGAAAAGTATTGCTGACTTAGTGGCTAGGTGTTTGAATTGCCAACAGGTAAAAGCTGAACATCAATGACCCGCTGGATTACTGCAGCTGCTTCCAATATCGGAATGGAAATGAGAGCACATTACAATGGACTTCATTGTTGGATTGCCTTGCTCCTCTCGAGGTATGGACTCTATCTGGGTCATTGTTGACCGTTTAACTAAGTCTTCCCATTTTCTACTTGTTATAACTTTTTATAATACAAATAAGTTAGCAAACATTTATGTGAATGAGATTGTGAGATTGCACGGTGTGCCAGTATCCATTGTATCTGACAGAGATTCTAAGTTCACATCAAGATTCTGGTAGAGTTTACAACAGGCTTTGGAAACTGAACTGCGACTAAGCAATGCCTACCACCCACAGACAGACGACCAATCTGAACGAACCAATCAAACATTGGAAGATATGTTATGAATGTATGTGTTAGATTTCCAGGGGAATTGGGAGACTTACCTCCCTCTAACCAAATTTTTATACAACAACAACTATCATTCAAGTATTGGAATGACTCCCTACGAAGCATTGTATGGTAGGAAATGTCGATCTCTAATTTGTTGGGCCGAAGTAGGTGATTGACCGTTTTTGGGACTGGAACTTGTGCAGGAAACAACTGAGAAAGTGAAACTGATTCAACAACGATAGAAAACTACATAGAGCCGTCAAAAGAGTTATGCGGATGTTCGGAGGAGAGATAGAGAATATGAAGTCAGTGATCATATGTTTATTAAAGTAACTCCTATGAAAGGGCAAACGCGATTTGGGGTAAAAGGAAAGTTGGCTTCGAGATACGTTGGCCCGAATGAGATTCTAGAGAAAATCAATTCAGTAACATACCGAATGGCCTTACCTCCGGTTATGGAGAATATACACAATGTTTTTCATGTCTCAATGCTTCAGGATTATTTGAGAGATTCGTTACATGTAATTGAGCCGACTCATATGCTTCTGAAAAATAATTTTACATACAAGAAATGACCAATCCAGATTATGAACCGCCGAATCAAAAGACTAAGAAAACAAGAAATTACTTATGCAATGTGGGAAACCGAAGAGGATATGATAAAGAGATACCCTGACTTGTTCTCTTTAGATTCGATATTCTTCCAAAACGAAGGTAACTCGAGTTTGGAGGACCAAACTCTTTAAGGGGGGGAAGACTGTAATAACCCCGACCTGTGATTAACTGTTAAACCATGATTAAGAATGTCTCATAAGTAATTAAGAGGATTTTTTGCGTTAATTACATGTGTTATATGTTATTTGCATTTATATCTGTTTGTCGTAGAAATGTCTGTTTGTGTTTCTGTTTTGTTCTGCGAATTAAAGGCATTATCGACATCTGATCACGAAATTGACTTGGGTTAGGTGTTATTGCGAATTTTTGGAAAATTATGCTAGGTTTAATTGAAATTCAATTCGGAATCAAATAATTAGAATTAAATGAGGCAAATTAGTTACCTTAAAGCCTAGCTTAATTATGTCCCTTAATCAAGCCTATAAAAGGCTAATCTAATTGCTAGACTTTTCCACTACACTCTCATTTCCTCATCTTTGAGCCTAAAACGTGAGAGAGAAAGGAAGAAACCTAGAAAGTGAGTGAATTCAAGCTTAAGCAAGGGAATTGTAGAGAACTGAGGGAACTTTTGGAAGAATTGGCTTGGAGACTCTAAGAACTAGTCATCTAGAGCCCAATTGAGCACCTAAGGTAAGAAATCAAGCTTTTAGTTTTGTAATTGAGTTGGTCCATGCATGAATTCAAAAGATTAGAGTGGTTAAATAAGAGAATTTAGCTTAAAGAGTAGAGTTTTGACCAACTCATGCATTGAATGCATAATTCATGAAGCTTTAAAGTTGTTTTCTAAGAATTCTTACATGCATGCATTAATCATAGCTTGGTTTTGGAAGTTCATCATGTTTTACATCATCTTATTTGATCATGTTTTGGAAGGTTGAAGTTCATATCAACTCATGCATGTTATGTTTTCCAAATTTCAAGCTTGAGTTTGAACAATTGGCATGCTTTTAGACCTTGATTTTGTGAAATGATCTTTGAATTATAATGTTATATAAGTTTAGACATGTTTTGTCAAGTTTTGGGCCCAAAGAATGTGTTTTGAAGATTTGAATTCGAGTTTTGAACTTAGAACTGCAATCTGAAAATTTCAAAATTTACACCCTCCACTTGAGCGATTGAGTCTGCGCTCGAGTGGAGAATGCGAGTTCCCAGTACTTTTGTAGAGTTTAGGGGTTAGCTCGAGCGGCAAAACTTGCGCTCGAGCAACTACCCTTATTTTTGACCCTCTGCACGAGCAACTGAAGTTGCGCTCGAGCATAAAATGAGAGCTCGTAAAAGTTTTACAGACTTTTACAGACCGCTCGAGCGACCGAAGTTGCACCCGAGCGAAGACCCTTTTTATTCAGTCTTACGCTCGAGAGACCGTCGAGCGTCCATTGAGCGGAAAATTCATGCAACCAATACTTTTGCAGACCTTACATGCCGCTCGAGTGACAGAAGTTGCGCTCGAGCGGACTGGCTTGTTTTTGAAATTTTGACTAAGTGTTTTAAGTTACATTATGGCATCCTCATTACATCTTATGCATTCCTAAGTCCTAATTAAGACATAATAATGAGGATTAAGGCTAGAAACACTAAGAATGAAATGAAATAAGTTACGTACTATCCGATGTGTGTTTCAATATATGTATTTGTTCTATGTTTGTGTAGGTCATGCGCGGTGAGCTGTTGATCCATTTATTCTGATATCAAAGCTATCTTAAGTAATAACTTTGCAAAGCTGTAACACCCTCAAAATATTATATAAATCAACCATTCATAAGAATCATTAACATCATAGAAATGTTATATTTTCATTCATCAGAGTCTGTATTACAAAAGATATTACATGAAGTTTCTAAATGTTAACAACAGAATAAGTGCCCTACGGGCTTACATCTTTCCAAGTTGTCACTTGGTTACAACAAAAGAAGAGTCTAGTCTCTTTACAAGTAAAGCCCTCGGCTTAAAAGGAAAACATCCAACACAAAATGAAATAACAAAAGTGGAGCCTTCAGCCCTTAAACCTCTCAAGCTATGCTCTTGGAGGCAGCATGTCACCTGTACCTGAAAATGGTGTCCCAAGTAGGGTGAGGCAATGCCCAGTAGAAATATGCTACACAATATATGAGAATTAACTAAGGCATAAGCATCAGATAAATGCAGGATATTTCTCAACCGACATATATTATTTTCATGACCATTCAATTTACATAACCATATCTCAATTCATTTCCAATCATCCATTTTGGGTAAATCTACCAAATTCATAATCATCAAAACAACCAAAATGAGATTTCAACTCAATGGTTCTCAATTCAATGCATACATCAATCCAACACTTCTATTTCTTGCCATTTTACGGAACTACGTCCGAGGAAACTAGCACCCATAAATAAATAAGATTTCGAGACTTTCACCTTGGATACTCTGGCCAACTTAATTCTCAATGGAGTCCATCCCCTATCTCCTCCCAAACAATGGAGTACATCCCCTATCTCCTCCTATTCAAAGATACATATACAATGTATTTAAACACGTTGTCATAGACAATGACTCATCAATTCACATATTCAATGATTTACTCAAACCGTCATATTCAATGACATAATACAATTGATTAGTTTCAATTTTCCTAATCCTTATGTATTTTCTACAATAATTATAGCTATCCTACACTGATAGCCCAAAACAGATATTTCTAAACAGATAAATAAATCTATCAACAAATAATTTATCAAATTTTCCATAGGTAAATGATTTACCAATCCAACCATACCGTTTAATCACATTTTCCCCCAATTTCATAATTCCCAAACCAATTTCATATCTTTACATTGATTTCACTATTTATACAAAATAGTTTATTTAATCCAAACTAAGGAATTTTTTCCCCTTTTCCCAAATATTACACCCAAGGCTAGATTTTACCCATTATACACAAATAACCCCATTTTCAAGACCTCACATACACACATGGAGTCCAAAATAGAAAACCCCTCTTTCACAAACCAAAATCTAACCCTAACCTCACACAACTCCTCAACTTCACCATTTATGCAAAAATGACAAATGTCTAGGTCAAAAATCATATTAAAGAGTATATTATCCTTACCTCAAATGGAGAAACTCAAAAAGAAAGAAGGAGAAACTTGAAGATGCTCCTAGCTTGAACTTTTTCGGATCAGAAGGAAGCCCATGCGGTACTTCACATTTTTTACAAAGAAAGTAGGGTAGAAGGAATCTAGATCAAGTAGTGTTTGTAGAGAGAGTGAGTGTTTTAGAGAGAGAGGCAGCCGATCTAGGGTTTTGAGTGAAAAAGGGACCAAAAAGTGATATAAAATCACGCTACTGCGAACTGATATATGCGAGGCTTGCTCAAGCGAAGGAGTTGTCGCTCGAGCGACCAAATACAACAATGACCTCGTTCGAGCGCAAGAAACGTCGCTCGAGCGTAGAATGCCAAGCTTCAGGTCTGCCACCAACGCAGACGCACGCTCGAGCGTAAGAGTTCTCGCTTCAGTGAAGAAACAATTTCACAAGGCTCGCTCGAACGCAAAAAGCCTCGCTCGAGCGACGCACTTTCACCTTTCCAGAAAAGCTGCGTTTGGGAAAAGACCTGAGAACTCACAATTCTCGCTCGAGCGTAAGAACCCTCGCTCGAGCAAAGAAGCAAATACCCAAGGCTCGTTCGAGCATAAAAAACCTCGCTTGAGCGAAGAAGCCAAAACCTAGGCAGCACCCAATTACACCAATAGATAACCAACCTGTTCCAAACTCGCCCAATAAGTTCCAAAACTCAAATTTAAAGAATTAAAGCGAGGAAACAAGACAACGACAACAACATACAACTACGGAACCTGAGTCTGGAGCACAACAAATGTCGGGGTAAAACCTGGATCGTTATAAAAGCTATGTTCAAAATGGAATATTTTTTTGAACATTATGATACGATATGATCAGCTTCTGAAACGAATGGTACAAAATACTATTTTAAGATTACATGGATGATAGCCCAATTCTTTGAAATGTATTGTGGTATCCTTAGCAAAGGCCCTCGCCTAGGGGAGATAATATTGTGGCTTATGGTCATAAGGCCCTCGCCCAAGGGAAACAGTACCGTGGCCTACGTAAGTTACATGATATTCGGTATCAGAGGTTCCATTATGAAACTTGATATGAATGACCAATGTGATTTTTTAACACTAATGGATATACCACGCATGATTTGAATATGAATATAACTCTGTTTCTAATACGAATATGAACATGATTATGTTTCTGACTTGACAAGAGATTTGAAATCTAATTTCTGAATTTGTTATGGACACCATTCATTAAAAACTTTACTCTGTTATTATTCAATAGGCTCCAGCTCATTGTAATATTTATGTATGTAGGTGATCAGGCACGTGACTAGGCTTAGTGATGATCACTTGAACTTCTGTTTTGTTGGCCACCCTTTGTGTATCCCGAGGAGATTCCGAAAAAAGTTATGGTCAAGTTTTGTGAATCCAATTATAAGTTTAAGATTTTTGGTTATTTTAAGTGAGCTGTTCTTTTGTATTATATGTTTAATGACGATATAAGATGGATGTGTACTTGACGTCATATGTGGGTATATGTATGTAAGTTTTAAATTTATTGTCCTATGTTTATCTGCACAGCTCTATGAAAATTGTATTTTGTATAATTGCTTCTGCAACCCCTTATAGTACATGATATTCTGTTCAGAGGCCTTTGGTAATTTTACTCTGAAATACGTTGCGATAATGGATTTACAAGAGAGGGCTGCATCATGAACCAAAGTAAAATTTTACTCTTTGAAGAACAGAGCATCATGAGACGTAGAAAAAGAAAGAGAGATAGGGAGACAGAGTTCGAAAACAGAGCATCATGAGAAGAAGAAGAGAGAGAGAGAGCATAAATGGTGAGTGACACACACACACACACACATATAGAGTAAGAAACCGTCAGAACCAGAGAAAGATAGTGAAGGATTTTAGATTTAAGGTTTACGAACTGTTGCGAGTCGTTATTTTCTAGCGATGATGATTGTAAATGATCTCAGATCTAAAGTCGTCGATGTGACGAACGACGGTGGGAATGAAGATGGTAGAGAAAGAGTTTCATAGTGAGCGGTAATGGCCCCAGTTGAGAGCAACAATGATAAGAGCAAAACATGAAATATAGATTAAGATGAGAAAGAGTGATTGCAGATTTGATACACACACACACACACACATACTTACATATATATATGTGAGGGTAATATAATAAAAAAAATAAGTTTTTAAATAGTAGCAAGTTTTGAAATGATCCATATAATTCTATCCTTTTGAAGGACAAGTTAGACACTTAGTGGTTTATCACCAAATTCCCCAATAATGAAATCGTGTTTTAAATAGTTTGGACAGTTTTAATTTGCTATTTGATTGAAGAATAATCTTAAATAATTATTAAATATTTACATAATATTTTTATATATATATAACACTAATTTATAACAATTTCACATTTAAATTTTTCTCACATTGATTTTTACTTTGATTTTTTATTATAGGTTAAAAAAAGTTGTATTAATTATAGCGGAGCGGAATGGTTTCGAAGACAAATTACAAATGTCAAACTATGAATCAAATTATCCAGTAATTAGCGGGGAATCAGTGCAAATTGAGTGACTTTAATGAATTTGATGGTATTTTTGCACATCCCTAATTGTATATATAGTTTTAGAGATAGAAAATAAATGTGTAATGGTTACTTTTCTTATCATATTTTTCTATAATATTTTGATTTATTGTGTACTTATTGTATTAATTTAATGTATTTTATCATAGAATATTATTATTGCAATTGATTTTTTGGAAATTGGACCTTTCTTTTTTTCTTAATGCAAAGCTGAATGATAAGATGTATACGTATAAGAGAATGAACAGGGTAGCATATGGTCTTGCAAGGCCAACGTATAATCTTTTATTTGGGTCGGATTCTCATAAAAACAAAAGCTTCGATCCATGAATCAGTTTATAGTGTCAGTTAATCAAGATTCACTATCAATAGAGAGAAAAGCCTTTACTTTAGCTGTCAAGAGCTCTGTCAATACACTGTTCATCGATAGACGAAGCTCTCTCTTTATCTCGTGCCAAATGCAATGAAAGATGAATCACAATAAAAAAAAGTTGTTCTTGCTGAGAAAGTAGCGTCAGAGACAATTTATATCATGATCAGGCATGTACAAAATGAAAACTTCATTTTCAATTCTACTATAACTTTTATCAAAGTCTTTCATTTGTTTCTCCTCGATGAAAGTTTTATTTTCCAAGAAAGAAACTGCTGATTCTTTTTCAGTTAATTGGACTGTAGGTGCGATAATTAACTTTATGGGCGAGATCTCGGGTTCAAGTCCAAAATGGCCCAACTGCATTAGGGAAGTGAATTGAATAAGCATCTGAATCATTCATGTAACCTCCACTTGGCTCGGGAAGAAATAGCTCAGTTCTTACAACTCATGGCAATATTGAGCATAAGTTCATCTGAACTTGACCACATTTGTTATGAGTTTTTAAAATGTCAAAATATATATTGAATTTTTGCGTTATTATCAAAACTTGTTATTCTACATCATCGTCTATAAATTCTTGGATCAACATTTGATCTTTAGTAATGATGATCACAACCCATAACTTATGTTATATATTTTGTTATCAGAATCTTACGATTCATAATTCGATTCGTAATTTTTTCAAAATCAATACGAATTTATGGGTGAATCTCTTTTAGAAGTGAATCTATAGTGAATTACATGATTCACAATTCGATTCAGTTTTTACGATTTATGCAATTCTTAAAACTACCATATCTGACATATTTTTGACTATTTTTTCTTCATCTTTTTAGTAAAAATGAAATAATACAACTTCTAATAGCGTGTAGTACCAAAATAACCAATACATATTTATGATTTGTTATTATTTTAGTGATTATGGAATTTTTAATAGAATCCAATCAGATTCAGTCAGACCCACTGTTTTTAACCTTATCATTTGTTCCCCTAAAAAAATCATAATATATCTTCTTTAAAATTATAGTAACTTACACCATGAATGATCTATTGCTATTTTATTAAATTTAATATAGTTGAATGTTACATAAGTGGGGTCAATTATATCTTTAAAATATTTTAGGCTTTAAAATAAAATATCCTAAATAATTATATTATTTGGTCATTGTTACTTAGAAAAATATGTATGCTTATTGTCTAAATATTAATATTATTGTTAAATTATTGTTACTTTTGAAATTAAGAGTTTGTCTTTTTACTTACGATCTTTATTAAGAATGGTTAATAAAAAATATCTAAAAAAAAAAAAAGGTAAGATGGTGATCTTGCATCGGGACCATTGTTAACTTCTTACCAATTAAACCGTGACCAGCATTCAAAACAATATTTTCATTGATTTAATAAGTCTAAATATTTCATATTTATAAAATATATTTAAAATCTAAAGGTGTAGATATATTTTTCTAAGCAATTTTAAAAAAATGACCGAATCTTTACGATTCACAATTTGATTCGATTTACAATTCGATATGAGATCATTTCAATTCACGATTCGAATCATATCTTAATTTGACAATTATGATTATAAATCATTGGATAATCGCCAAATATGTATTATAGTCACTGTTGTAGGTGTTGAAATTTCAAATATATGTAAAAAGAAGTGCATAATCAATCTCCTCCCATTTTACGTAGTATAAACTTCATTTATTAGTCGTGATGCACGTGAAGGGTTTTCTTGATTTTTATTTTTATGTGGATTTGAATGGCTATGCATTATATTATAAAGTTTAGTATCAAATAGCAAATACCATGGTTATTTAATAGTTGGTTAAAAATATCATCTTAGTTAAAATTATATTTATAGATTAACTAGTGATATACGCTACACATAAGAGTTTTAGATATTAAATTTTTTCGTTTTTAATAGTGAAAATTTTATTACGACAAAAATAAGAAACCAATTTTTATTGTCACCAAAAGGTCATCTTGAAAATTGAAAAAAATTAGTAACAAAAATTTAAAAATATTGTTAATAAAAATACTTTTAGAGACAACGATTTTGTATCAAAAATTTATAAATATTTAAAAATATTGTTAATAAAAAAACTTTTACAGTGACCAGACTTATAACCTTTTGGTATCGAGGTGATTTGAGAAATTATTTAAATTCAATTTTTTATGTATTTTGTTGGGGTTAATATTTATGCCCTCACTATTAGAACTTGGTGATGATGTCAATTGTTGGTTTAAAGATTCATAATTGGAAATTTCACTGTTTGAATTCAGTGAAATTGATCTATGAGTGTAGTGATTTTTTTTTGGTAATAACAATGACCACATAGAAACATAGGATTAAAAAGAGACGCAAAAATAGATTTTGTTCCCATATATGACAATGACCACATACAAACTATTTATGCTCTCAAAAGGGTGTGTATTCTAGAATCACCCCATTATTATTATTATTTTAAATATTATTTTCTTAAAAAACTATGACTATTGCAAAAACATAAATAATTTCAAACCGTGTCAAGGGAGGTCATGCTAAATGCCATGTAGGCAAATGGACTAGTTGAGACTCATCCATGCTCCATCCAATGAACAAACTTTTGATTTCTCATTCATCTTGCTTGTTTTCACTTTTCAAAAAATACTTTTCAAAAAATTCTATTTTTTTATTTTTTGTGTTTTTTTATTTTTACTAAATTTTTTTAATATTTTAATTATTTTTCTTTTACTTTTTAGACACACTTAACATAAATACACCTAACAAGTAAAAAAATTGTAAAAAAAATCTTTTAAAAATTCACTAAATATCAAAAATATAAAAAAAAATACAAGAATTCAGTATATTTTTTATATTTTTATGTATTTATTAATTTATTAAATTATTTTTTCACAAATTTTTTACTTTTTAGATGCATCTAAAAAAGTAAAAAAAAAATGTTTGAAATTTAAAAAATATTCACTAAAAACAAAAAAAATACGAAAATCAAAAAAATCAATTTCCAAAAAATTTAATCCAAAAAACTCAAACCAAACACACTGATTAGTTTTACAATCCACACGTCTTCCCCAATCTCTCAAAACCCTTCCACGGGCCTACCCGTCTTTCTCAAACTTCAGGCGGTCATGCCCCTTCACCCGATCATTGGTATTAATTTTGGAGGAATTATTAATGTATTAATTTAATGAGTCTCAATTTTGTGTATTATACCAATGCATTTGAGATACAACATATACTATTTAAATATGATTACAACTCATACTACAATGATTCTTGTTACCATGGGTAGGTAAGAGCGTAACAAGGCCTCACATATTAAATTTGTTGAAACTTTCTAAATATATAGATTTTTAAAACGGGGCAAGTTTCTTAAATGATGCATTTAACATTGATTGAATGAGCCAGTAAAATGTGTGAATTTTAAAAAATAATAATGACTCGGACCCATTTTTTTCCCACCCCTTGACCCCCTCTTCACCTGATTGACTACTTTTTTTTTTTTTTTTTTTTTTTGTAGGAGTGGTGAGAGTGATGATTGGAGAGAGTTTCAGTCATCACCCTTTAAAAAATATATATTACTATGTGGTGCCTTTTTACTCAACCACTTGGATATTAAGAATTGTGCAGTATGAATTGCAAAAAATTTAGTCTTCAAAATTTGATGAGAACCAAATTTCCTTGATTTTCTTTATCTTTTCCCCAGTTTTCTTTGCAGCCAAAATGACACATGAAAGAAAACATACACAGAGAAATAAATACATTCTTTGATTTCATTTTCAGAACATGTTTTTTGCAACATTTTTTTCAAAAAATAAAAATTAATTTTAACTTGACAAAAATGAACACTAAAAACATATTTTCAACATGATGATTTTTTGTTTTAAACATCAAACTATTTTTTTGTTTTTTAAAAAAAGATTTTGAAAATGAAACCAACAGGGTAAAAGATTCTGCTTCCATAGTACATAACAATTGGAAAGAAAAAGCTCATCGCCCATCTGCTTACAATTGAATATATGGGTTTTAGTAACAACAATGTTGACCATAAATAGATTAGCATAGGTGATAAATCCAACAATTAAAAAATCGACATTATTTTTTATATAATATTCATTTTTTTTTGAAGCGAAATAATTTTTAAAATTTTTAAAACTATTATTATTCATTATTAAAATACTCACTCGAAATATACAATTAAATAAATTTGTTAAATTTCAGGTGGGCCCCATGTATCTGCCATTTGAGTATTAACTTTAAAATGAGTTATGAATATATTAATTTAATGAGTCTCAACTTTTACGTCTTATGCTAATGCATCCGAGAGACAACATATACTATTCAAAATTTGGTCACTTCGACGCATGTATGCTACTTCAAACTCAATAAAATAACATATATGATTATGCCTCATACTACAATTAGGTGATAACAAGGCGTTACATATTTAAATTATTCATAATTTTTGAAATATATATAAATTTTCGAAATGGGTAACATTTTTAAATGATGCACTTAACATTGATTGAATGAGTCAGTTAACGGGGTGTATTTAGAGAAAAAAAAAAATTATGTGACACATTCCCATGCTACCACTTGTATTCAGAGTTATAAATAAGTCGAGTCAAGCTGAGCTTTATTGAGCTCAAGTTCAGCTCGTTTGCTTATCGAGCTCGTTTATTAATTTCGAACTCGACTCAATAACTAACTGGACTAAAGTTTGGCTCGTTAATATTAATGAAACTCGAGTTCAACCCGATATTTTTATTTATTTATATTATTTAATACATAAATAATGTATTTATGCTATTATTTTATATTGTTTAATATATAATTTAAATAAAAATAAACGAGCTGAACTTGACAAGCCAAACTTATTCGAGCTCAGCTTGTTTATTAAACAAGCCTAATATTTGAGTTCGAGCTCAACTCGTTTACTAAACAAGCCAAGCCGAACCGAGTTAGTTCGCAAACAGTTCAATTCGTTTGCAACCCTAGATGTATTACACAAATTATGCACTATGAATTGCACTAAAATGTTGTATTAAAAAAGTAATGAGAATCAAATTTCTTTTATTTCCTTTAATCTTTTCCCTAATTTTCTTGGCAGTCAAAATGACACAAAAAGAAATTATACATAGAGAAATAATGTTTGGTAGAATTTTTAGAATCTTTTTTTTTAAATTTAAAATTAGTTTAGTGAAAAAAGTAAAAAATATGAAATTTAAATTTATCCATTATTTTAAATTGTAATTTTTTTCACTTATAGTGTTTAACAAATTGCGTAATTTCATAACTTTTTATTATGAAATTTCATAGTTTTATACAATTTATGAAAATTGAACAAAAATTATGAAATTTCACCTTTTTTTTTGTACAAGCACTATGAAAAAAAATATGAAAACTAAACATTCCTTTTTTTTTTTTTTCCCCTCTCTCTAAAACTGTGAAATTTCACAGCTTCTATTGTGATTTTTATCATATTTTATTTTATACTATAGATCCCATTTGAAACATCTTTCTTGAATCAGTTCCAAAATATATATGTTATGAAATTACATGGGTGAAATGAAAAGGGGTAAATTACACTGACACCTCTTGAGATTTGGTCCAATAACATTTCATTCCTTGATATTCTGAAAATTACATTATCACCTTTGTGGTTAATGGTCACATTTCACAAATCCCTTGTTTATATAAAATGCAATATCTCCTAATAGAAAAATAAAGAAAATTACATTGAAAAAAAACAAAGTAAAGCAAAGAAAAGGAAAAAAAAAATAGAGGAAGTAAAGCAAAGCAAGAAAAGAAAGAGTGCATGAGTTCAATGTTATCATTCCGTCTAAATAATTACAATGACAGTGGGATAGTATATTTTTTTCAAACGTTAAAAGGTGATGTGTATTAAACCTAAATTTTAAGAGATGTAAGTGTAATTTATCCAAATGAAGAATATGAAATTTTACCGTTTTCAAATAAATAAAAGTAACTGCTTGACATGTCATTTAACTTGATACACGTGCATCTTACATTTTAAGAATATTAGGGTATTTCAATATTGAAAAAATATATGAGATTTAATAAGTTAATAAATTTTTTGATGAAGGATAATAGAGAAAATGAGATGGTGTGTAATGTACATGAGATGACGTCAAAACTACTTGCATCAAGTTGGCATATAGTATGTAATGTAGGGAAATATTCCAAATTTAGGACACTGAAAATGAATATTGAAAAAATATGTGAGATTTAATAGTTACTAATAAATTTTTTGATGAAGGGTAATAGGGAAAATGAGATGACATGTAATGTACATGAGATGACGTCAAAACTACCCACATCAAGTTGACATATAGTATGTAATGTAGGGAAAGATTCCAAATTTGGGACAGTGAAAATGAAAAATTCCATGCCCCTACCGCAAAACAAGACACATTCATATATCAATGTAACAAATATATTTTTGGCGACCTAAAGTGATACTTGTTGGAAAATTAGGTCCTATAGGTTTATTTTGGGCCAATTTTGAGCCCAAAATTGAGTGGTCTCACATGTCTTTTGGGGTAGATCCAAAGATGTGACGTGTTCCTTGTCGCACGACAAGTCACACGACGAAGACAGTTCGTCAAAACCATTTTTGAGTGAATAAGAAGTTGACGTTGTTTTCAGGTTCGTGGAATGGACAAATTAAAGAATAAATGTGGGTTTCCTTGAAATGGATTGTCCCACATTGAAACTTGAATAGAGCTTGTATATGTTTATAAGCTCTAAGTGGACAAACTTGGGTTGGGCCCCAATGGGCACCCCAAGTTTGTAGAAATGAGGAGTTATAGACAATGTGAATCTTGGCTCAAACCACCACACGTACACGCACGCCGCTACTACCGTCCGGTCGGCCGAACCGAGCCATGTTGGGCGTGGTTGTGGGTCGGATTGTTTGTAATATTAATTTTTTAGACAAAATTTATTTGAATTTTTTTCAAAAATTCTTACGGGAAAATTAATTTTTCTAAATGAAATTAATTCAACTTTTGTGCCAAATTTGAATTCAAATTTTCTGTCCAAAATTTGCCTCTTCCAGTCCTTTCCAGTAGATTCAAAATAGGTTTTCTAACTATTTTAACAGTTTATAACTGGACATATTCAAATCTGTTCCCAGACAAATTCAACAGGTTCAATTCTAGTTCATACCTGTTCAAATTTGAATCTGCATCTGTTCAGGTTGTATAGCATCTGTTTAATTCAAATTATACTTGTTCGGACAAATCTAATGGTCACCTATTTATCTATAAATACAAGGTCATTTCTAGCATTTTGTTCATTCGAAAATCCTTTTCTTGTTTTCCTTTGTGCTCTCTTTGCATTGTTCTATATGCAAGTTTTTTAGGAAAAATTCAGAGAGTATAGAACACAGGTTCTAGTTCGCCGTACAAATTGTTTGGAGTGCTACTACAATCTGTGTAAAGATCATTGTATCTTGGGAGATAGACGCCATTTATCTGTAAGCATCGGAGCGGGGCGAATTTGTCTTAAGGACAGAGTATTACATACTCGACTTGATCTAAAAATTGTATCGGTTATAAATTCTTTAAGTAATTTATTTATTTTTGTTTGATTTGTTTCAAGTTATTTATTTTACACAGAAGATTGTTCCAATAACCTTAAGACAGATTTGAACTATTCTGTTTATACAGAATTTTTCATTTGTTTCCTTTCTTCTATTCTTCTTCTTACATAAATTATTTTTTGTGATTTTCCAAAATAATATTCTAGTTGAAAAAATAAATAGTAGTAATATACTGTTTATTTTATTTAATAACTAGTAGTAATATACTGGTAGTCATTAACAATTCAGAATATTTATTTGTGAAGTTGGTCATAAATTAATTTTAGTTTTCAGAAATAATTTCTGAGTGTTCACTAATTAAAATTCTATTTTTAGTATTTTAATTTTTAAAGTGTTACGGAAATATTTCTCTGTATGGAATTAATTTGTTTAAATAAAATTTTATTTTATTTTCAAATTAATTGAAAATAAAAGTTACAATTCTTGTTTCTTTTATTTTTACAAAATTTAATTATGTGGTTTTGGTTTAATTTTCTCTGTAGTATAAAATTTTAATTATAATTTTGTTTTATAATTTAGAATTCATGGCTACTGAAACTGATCAAACTAATGCTCAAACAAGTACTAGTATGGTGGCTGCAATTACGCCAATCCGTCCTCCTATTATGACTATGCCACTCAATCACGGTGAAAAGTCAGAGAAATTCTTAGGAACTGATTTCAAAAGATGGTAGTAGAAAATGTTGTTCTATCTTACTACTCTCAACTTGGCACATTTTCTCCATGAGGATGCTCCTACTTTGAAAGAGGGTGAATCCGACCGACAAGTGGTTGCTATGGTCGATGCTTGGAAATATGTTGATTTCTTTTGTTGGAATTACATCTTAAACGGACTTGATAACACTTTGTATAACGTTTATAGTCCTATCAAGACGACAAAAGAACTTTAGGAGTCTTTGGAGAAAAAGTATAAAACATAAGATGCTAGCTCGAAGAAATTCATAATAGGAAAATTTCTGGACTTTGTGATGATTGATTCTAAGACTATGATCAGCCAAGTTCAAGATCTCCAGCTCATTCTGCATGACATTCATGCAGAAGGCATGTCTCTCAGTGAATCCTTCCAAGTTGCTGCCTTAATTGAAAAATTACCATAAGGTTGAAAGGAATTTAAGAACTACCTCAAATACAAGTGCAAAGAAATGACTTTAGAGGAATTGATTGTGCATTTGAGGATTGAGGAGGACAACCGCAATTCTGAGAAACAGGCTGGCAAGCATCCCATAGAGTCTAAAGCAAATGTGGTGGAACATGCTCCAAAAGCAAAGAAACAAAAGTTTTCTAAAGAAAATTCCTCACAAGGCTCTAAAGGAAGGGAAACAAAGAAGTACAAGTTCAATGGCAGATATTACATCTGTGACAAAGAGAGACATCGGGCCAAAGATTGCCTAGCAAATGCAAAGGCAAATGAAGATCAAGCAAGAAGCCTGCTGTAACGCCCTCAAAATAATGACATTAAACCCATCAAATAAGACATTCATTGACATATGAAATAACCACATTCTTCTATTCATCAGAGTTTCATTACAAAAGTATTACATGTTAACAACAAAAGCAAAATGCCCTACAGGCTTAAAGCTTTCCAAGTTAACACTTGGTTACAACAAAAGAGTACTAACTCGTTTACACATTAAGCCCTTGGCTTGAATTTACATATAATACATCAAAAATAAAACGACAAAAGTATGTCCGCCTCTAGCCTCCCAAGCTATGTCCTTGGAGGTGGCATGCTACCTGTACCTGAAAATGATATTCCCATATAGGGTGAGCCACAGCACAGTAGAAATACACTAAACCAACCATGAACAATGACTAAAAGATTAGCAATTGATAGATGGCCAACACTGATACATTTACATAAATCACATATTTATGTCATACGACTTATGAGTCCAAGTTACTTTTCATTTTCCCTTTTTCAACAGATAAGCATGTTAGCTCTATCATCATTTCAACAGATATGTATAAAAACTATATCCCACATTCACAGATAAGCATATAAGCTATATCCACATTCTCAACAGATATGCATAATGACAATATCCCACATTCACAGATAAGCATATAAGCTATATCCACACTTCACAAAGATAAGCATATGAGCTCTATCTTCACTTCTCTAGACAAGCATATGAGCTGTATCTACGGAGTTCATCCTCTATCTTCTCCCAACACTATCCGGTTTAGAGGTACATCCCCTATCTTCCCCTAAACCGCGGAGTACATCTCTCATCTCCTCCTCTACACATAACGTATACAAACACATTTGTTCTATATACAATCACTCAATACATACAGTTAATGTATTCTATCAACCATCAAATTCCATGACACATTCCATTGATTAGTTTCTGTTTGCCTAATCATCATGCATTGTCTACAACAATCACGACTATCCTCCACCGATAGGCCAAAGCAATTATTTCTAAACAGAAAATAAATGCACAAATGGATATTCAATCAACATTTCATTTCGGTGAGTGATAGACAATTCAACTACACCCTTAACCCCATACATTCCCAATCTCAACAATTCCATTTCGTTTCCTCATTTCCCACAATTAATTATCCCAATTAATCAATCAATGTAATTAGGTCATTTTTCATAATTAGCATTATAACCCTTAGGTCCCATTTTCATCAATGATTCAACATTAATTCCATTTCTTTATGCCAAACATACATCTAGGTTTATTATGAATAAAACCCCAACTTTTGTAAAATAACACAAAAGCCCCAAACTTTCACAAAATTACCAAACCAACCCCAACATCTCAAAATACCAAAATCTAAAGACAAAATCCATAGAGAGGAGTAGGATATCCCTACCTCAAATTCGGAGCCCCAAAGGAGAAGATGACGAAACCCAACGTGCTCCAAATCCCGAAATTTTCAGATTAAAATGTAGCCCTCGACGATCAACAACTTTTTTGTAAAGGCCAAAGATGAGCAAATCACTCCTACTAGATTAAAACCTAGAGAGAAGGTAGAGTTCTAGAGTGAGAGGCTCAACAATGGTGTTTTTGGAAAAGTAGAAGAGAGAAGAGAAAGTGAAAAAGTGATTTGAAAAGTCAAAACACGGAACTTAAACCCAGTCGCCCCGCTCGAGCGTCAAACACCCCGCTCGAGCGTCACTCACAGACTTCCGCTCGAGCGCCAACAATCCTGCTCGAGCGGCGGATACCCACTCCCAGAACTTTTACAAAACCAGGTCTCCGCTCGAGCTTCCAACTCCCCGCTCGAGCGGTAGTCACACAACCCCGCTCGAGCAGCCAATACCACGCTCGAGCGTCCAACACTGCACAGGAAATACTGGATGGGTGCAATTCCCGCTCGAGCGCCAAAACCCCCGCTCGAGCGGACAGGTCAAAATCTGGGCAACTAGTTTTGGTTTCTAAACTCAACCAACCTGTAACAAACCTGCCCAACACATCCTATAACTCAAATATGAAGTAAAAAGGATGTAAACAAGATAATAATCAACTACCAACATCCACGGACACATGTCCGGATCACTGTACAACAAGGGTAAATCCGGGATCGCTATAACCTCCCCCCTTAAAGAATTTCGTCCCCGAAATTAAGCACAAGTTTTCAAAAACAAGTTTTCCTCCATTTTAAACAATGTTACATTTCAACATTTAACAATTTGACCCATTACCGGTCATTCCACCCCTTTAACAAGAGGCACTTCACAATATGTAAACAACATATGTACTTTCAACATGCATCAATATTACGCATTTCCTTTCCAATTTCAACAATATATTCAACATATATAATGTTACATTCAACTTCCATATGAGGTAAGTTCCAAAACATACTTCCAATAAACCAAAACATTTTCAATGTTTCACAACTTAAGGCATATATAAAAGCTCTTAAGTTTAACAATAGTTCAAAATCTAAATACAAGATTACATATCAACAAACAAGTCCGGATATTTTTCGCGGACTTCCAACTCACGTTCCCAAGTGGCTTCCTCCACTCCGTGATGTTTCCACAAGACTTTCACCAAAGGATTGGTCTTGCCACGCAGGACTTGATCCCGCCTATCCAAGACCCGAACCGGCCTCTCCTCATACGAGGCATCCTCGTCTACCTCTAAATCGGTCCAATCCAATACATGTGATGGATCTGGCTCGTATTTCCGAAGCATACTCACATGAAACACGTCATGCACTCCGGACAACTGCGGCGGTAAGGCTAATCGATAAGCAACCTCGCCAATCCTCTCAAGAATCTCAAAAGGACCAATGAACCGAGGGGATAACTTCCCACTCTTCCCAAACCTCATTAAACCTCGCCTAGGTGATATCTTCAGAAAGACATGATCACCTACCTCAAACGCCAAAGGCCTCCTCCTACGGTCAGCATACGATTTCTGATGACTCTGGGCTGTAACAAGCCTCCTACGGATAAGCTCAACTTTCTCCGTCGTCTCCCTAACCAACTCTGGACCCAACAAAGGTGCGTCACCCACCTCGGCCCAACAAACTGGAGACCTACACGGTCGGCCATACAAGGCCTCAAACGGTGCCATACCGATGCTAGACTGAAAACTGTTATTATAGGCAAACTCTACCAAAGGTAAATGCCTCTCCCACGTCCCACTAAAGTCCAGGACACAACCCCGAAGCATATCCTCGAGGATCTGAATAGTACGCTCGGACTGCCCGTCAGTCTGAGGATGGTAAGCCGTACTAAAGGTCAACTTAGTGCCCAAGGCACTTTGCAAACTCTGCCACAACCTGGCGGTAAAACGAGGATCTCTATCTGAGACGATCGTCACTGGGACCCCGTGCAATCTCACTATGTCCCGAATATACAAGTCGGCTAGATGATCTACCGAATCTCTCACGCGCATAGGAATGAAGTGCGCCGACTTAGTCAACCGGTCAACAACCACCCAAATAGCATCACTACCCTGCTGAGTCCTCGGAAGACCTACAACGAAGCCCATAGTGACATGCTCCCACTTCCATTCGGCCATAGGCAAGGGTTGCAACAAACCCGCTGGCCTCTGATGCTCGGCCTTCACTTGCTGGCAAGTAAGGCACTTCAATACGAAAACAGCCACATCTCTCTTCATACCCCGCCACCAAAACTGGCGACCCAAATCCTGATACATCTTAGTACCTCCCGGATGCACCGCAAGGCGCGAATGGTGAAACTCTCGGAGTACTTCCCCTCGGCAAGACTCCGGCACAAACAAACGGTCTCGGTATCTCACACTCAGGTCGGGATACACTGTCAAACCCTTCTCAACCTTCCCAATGGAGATCTTCTCTTGGAGGGATTCTACCTTAAGGTCACCTCTCTGTGCCTCTAGCACTCGTGTCACAAGTGTAGGCTGCGCAACAACAGAAAACAAGGCCGCAGCCTCAACGGATTCGCCCAGTAGCAAATCAAACTCGCCAAGTGCTCCCAACATCTCCCATTCTCGGATGGCTATACTAGCTACATCACTAATGGATTTCCTACTAAGGGCATCGGCCACAACATTGGCCTTTCCCGGATGATAATGCAACTCAAAATCATAATCCTCAATGAACTCCATCCACCTTCTCTGCCTCAAATTCAAGTCTCTCTGTGTAAACAGATACTTTAAACTCTTGTGGTCCGAGAACACCTCGAACCTCTCACCATAAAGGTAGTGCCTCCAAATTTTCAAGGCAAAGATCGCAGCCTCTAATTCTAGGTCGTGTGTAGGGTAATTCTTCTCGTGTATTTTCAACTGACGTGAGCCATAAGCTACCACGCTCCCCTCTTGCATCAACACACAACCCAAACCCTCTCGTGAGGCATCACAATAAACCGCATAACCCAACCCTCTCTCCGGAATAATCAACACCGGAGCAGTGGTCAATCTAACTTTTAGCTCTTGGAACAACTTTTCACAAGTCTCACTCCACACAAACTTGACTCCCTTCCGAGTCAGCCTAGTCAACGGTGACGCTAACCTGGAGAAATCTTTCACAAACCAGCGGTAATACCCAGCCAATCCCAGAAAACTGCGGATCTCAAACACACTCTTAGGCTGTGCCCAATCCTGCACTGCCTCTACCTTGGATGTATCAACAGACACTCCTTCCCCGGATACCACGTGGCCTAAGAATTTGACTTCCCTCAGCCAGAACTCACACTTCCCAAACTTGGCATACAGCCTATGGGCTCTAAGCAACTCAAGCACCACTCTCAAGTGTTCCTCGTGCTCCTCCTCAGAAGGCGAATAGATAAGAATGTCGTCCACGAAGAGAACCACAAATCAATCTAAGAACTCCCGGAAAATCCGGTTCATCAAGTCCATAAAGACTGCCGGTGCATTGGTAAGCCCAAATGGCATCACCAGAAACTCATAATGGCCATACCGCGTACGGAATGTCATCTTCGGAATATCCTCTTCCCTGACCCTCAACTGGTGGTAACCCGATCTCAAGTCTATCTTAGAGAAACAACGGGAACCCTTCAACTAGTCAAACAAATCATCTATACGGAGCATAGGGTACTTGTTCTTAACCGTAGCCCGATTCAACTTCCTGTAGTCTATACACAATCTCAAGGCACCATCTTTCTTTTTAGCAAAGAGGGCCGGTGCTCCCCACGGTGAAACACTAGGGCGAACAAAACCCTTATCTAGCAATTCCTGGAGCTGAACTTTCAACTCAACCAACTCTGCTGGAGCAAAACGGTAAAGTGCCATAGAAATCGGCGCCGTGCCGGGCACTAAATCAATAGAGAATTCTATCTCTCGGTGAGGTGGCAAACTAACAAGATCTTCGGGAAAGACATCCGAATACTCACAAACCACCCTCGGCAATACAATCTGGGTCTCATCACAGTCACCACTCTCAAAGCTAGCAAGTAGACCACTAAGCTCACTTCGCCCTCGCGAATCATACCCCGGTAGCAAAACACTACCAACCCGGTCTCCCAAGAAATGGAACCACTCCCCGCTCAAGGTACATAACGTGACCCTCTGGCGGTAGCAATCGATAACAGCCCGGTATGACGATAGCCAGTCCATACCCAAAATAACATCAAAACCGTTCATGGGCATGACAACAAACGGAAAAGGAAGCCTATGGTCGGCGACCTCTATATCACAACCTCTAACACCCTGTTTCAAGATCAACTCACCACCCAAAGGCGATACCACACAAATAAGAGATGCTAACTGTGCTAACTCCAATTCCAAAACAGATGCAAATGCAGCAGATACAAAAGAATGAGATGCACCCGTGTCAATCAACACACTAGCAACCGAGTTGCAAAACAGAAAAGTACCTCTCACTACCGATGGAGCTGGTACTAAATCCTACGCGGTAACAGCATACACGCGCCCTGTAGGCCCCTGGTCTACCTGCTCACCTCTAGGAGCATACGACTGTTGCACTGACTGGGACGACGAAGCCCCCGGATTGGCCCTCGAGGCCTGCACAGACTGAGCTGGCTGAAAACTCTGCGTCTGTCTAGAACCAGACGCTCCTGAAGTGGCACTCAATTGTGGGCAAAACCTCTTCAGGTGCCCAGGCTATCCACACTGATAACAAGACAAGGGTTGCCCCCTGCCCAAACTCTGACTCTGCGGTCTAGCTGAAGAAGAAGCAGCTCTCTGACCTCCACCCTTCTGCGGGCAAACTGAAACCTTGTAACCCAGCTGACCACACTTGTAACAAGCAAACTCCCCCTGATTGCCTCTCCCCGAGCCTGCACTCGGCACCGGAAAGGTCGATCTAGAAACTGCACCCTGAGACTGCTGAGGGTTATAACCCCTCTGTCTCTTGCCATCACCCTGACCATCCTGGCTCTTCTTGGAGCCCCTCTGCTCTTCCTCCTCTTCCTGCATCATAATTTCCATATGAGCAGCGGCATCTACCAGGTGTCTATACTCTCGGATGTAAGACCCACCAACTCTCAACTTGAGGCCCCGCCTCAACTTCCGCTCAAACTCATAGCAACGGCGTTCCTCAGACGCCACCAGTTCAGGTGCAAACCTGGACAGACTGGTAAAAGTAGCCTCAAACTCGGCCACTGACAAGCCCTGCTGTTTAAGCCGGCTAAACTGATCCCTCAGCTTCTCCCTAGCTGCTGCAGACAAAAACCTCTCCTGAAAAGCATTCACAAATGCCTCCCAAGTACCACCAACACGAGCCTGCTCGTACTTCCACCATTGACCCGCATTTCCCTTCAGCTGGAAGGATGCCAAGGTCATTTTCAGTGCTCCGTCCTCGATGCCAAGCATCTCGAACGTCTTACTCATTTGCTCTAGCCACTCATCAGCCTGTAGTGGCTCCTTCGGATCCCCGATAAACCCATCCGGATTAGACCGGAAAAACTCCCTCTTCAAGAAAGAAGGCCCTGCCTCAACTGCTTGATTCCCAGCTCTAAGAATACCCAAAGCTCCTGCTATCTCTCTGGCCAAGGCACCCATGGCCTGCTGACCCGCTGGCTCGGCCACATTGGCCTGACCAACTCCCTCCTGCACTGCCGGAACCTCCTCCGGTAACGGTACCTCCTGCCTCGCAGGCCTACCACGCCTAGCACCTCTTCCTCATCCTGACATCCTAATAAAGGTAATACAGAACATTAGCACATTCATAAATGTGCCGAAACTAAACACTCACGTCCTAATGCATGGACAACTGTAATTCACTCCACGTAAACACATAAACACATAAGCACTTACGAATTTCATTTCCGGATAATGACAGTCCCGAGGCGTTACTAGAGTTCCGGTTAGAAACAGCATTGATCAAATGCCTTTCCAACAAGACTCCCAGAAACCCAAGGATCCAATCAACATCCCAGAAACTAAATCCCATACCCACATAGTCACATAAGCATGTTGTCAATTAAGCACATAGCATATGACACTACATCTAAGTCTTTATCAAGCGAGACAAACCCATTGTGATCCTAATCACTTCCCATGTACCCAAAGTATTCGAACCCGGTACGCTCTGATACCAAGTTGTAACGCCCTCAAAATAATGACATTAAACCCATCAAATAAGACATTCATTGACATATGAAATAATCACATTCTTCTATTCATCAGAGTTTCATTACAAAAGTATTACATGTTAACAACAAAAGCAAAATGCCCTACAGGCTTACAGCTTTCCAAGTTAACACTTGGTTACAACAAAAGAGTACTAACTCGTTTACACATTAAGCCCTTGGCTTGAATTTACATGTAATACATCAAAAATAAAACGACAAAAGTATGTCCGCCTCTAGCCTCCCAAGCTATGTCCTTGGAGGTGGCATGCTACGCCAATATGACTGAAATGGACAAAATTTTCAATGGTGTTAAGGACATAAATCTTTTTGCAGCTGTTTTCGAGGCAAATCTTGTCGGAAATCCTAAAGAGTGGTGGGTGGACATTGGTGCTATTTGCCATATTTGTGCTGACAAAAAGATGTTCACATTTTATTCTATAGTGGACAACGGTGAACAACTTTTTATGGGCAACTCCTCAACTTGTAAAATTGAAGGATAAGAAAAGATTATTCTAAAGATAATATCTAGAAAGGAACTCGTTTTCAACAATGTGTTGTATGTACCAGACATTCGCAAGAATCTAGTCTCCGAATCTCTGTTGAGTAAAAATGGGTGTAGGCTAATGTTTGAGAGTGATAAATTTGTACTTACTAAGAATGGGATGTATGTAGAAAAAAAGATTACATGTCTGATGACCTTTTCAAAATAAATATAATGACTGTTGTATCCCCTGTCATTAATAAAAATACATATTCTTCTTCCTTGCTTGAGTCTTCAAATTTGTGGCATGGTATACTAGGACATGTTAATTATGGATCTTTGTGCAGATTAATTAATATGGAATGTTTACCTAAATTTGACATGGATTTAGATCATAAATGTGAAATTTGCGTTGAGGCAAAATTAACTAAAATTTCTTTCCATTCAATTGAACGAAGTACGGAGCCACTTGAATTAATTCATAGTGACATTTGTGATTTTAAATCAATTCAAACTAGAGGTGGAAAAAAAATATTTTATCACTTTCATAGATGACTATACTAGATATAGTTATGTTTATTTAATTCGAATCAAGGATGAAACTTTGAAAACTTTCATTCAATATAAGTGTGTGGGTGATTTTCCGACCACACTGCCCGCTTAGTAACCAGTTGGAGAGCACTGACAGAATAGATGGCACCTGACTGACCTGCAACAGAAATATAAGAATCACGCGGTGGTTTCGACCACCTAGGGGCACTCTGACGATCAAGTCAGTATATCTCTCAAAGATAAATCAAGTACTAAACTCACAAGCTTGAGTATCCAAATCATACCTTAGACCCATGGGGGTGCCTCTCTTTTATAGCCAACATAAACCTAGTCCCAATAGAAGCCTAACTTCTATGGGCTCAGGATTACTGCTAATCTGGGACTCCCAGTGGGATTAGGATAAACTCTCTAAGAGTCTTATCTTAATACAAACTGAAGTCTTTTCTCATTCTAGGACTCTTGTCCCTCATCCAGGTTAAGTTCCCTTTTCATTGTAGGACTCTTGTCCCTTATCCACTTATCTCGGATTCCGATATCTTCGGAGATAACCTCGGCCTTGCCGAGATCACCTCGGTGTCACGACCAGGACACGTGGAACCTCGGCTGACACGTCGGTGTCACCTTGCCACGTGTTAGTACTCAGAAAATATATCCCCACAACTGCCCCTAGGTTCTATTACCTCGGCATTCTGAGGTGATGGAACCTACACTGTTCGTTCATCTGTGCCCCTCTGTTCGAGATAAAACTCGCCGACCTCAAAGTTCCCTGGACTTTACTGTCCACTGGTGTCAAGAATCAAGTTTCATGCTTTCCAAGCTGCTTGAAATCGCACCTCCTAGCCGAGATTTTGGTTCCATTAATTCATAAACTCCAAGAGTTTTACAACTGCTCCACTCACACTCTCTGGTGAGTTCCCGATTTCCAGTCATCTATTTGACTCCGGCGATTTTCATATCGACGTTCATTTCACTTTGTAGGTTCATAAACTCTTACTTTTTTATTAAGCTCAATCTTTCATAAGTCTTCTGATTTACTTTGAATCTGTTTATTTGCCATCTGTGGCCTTCTGTTCTCGTCTGTCTTCAAGTTTTTGATTTCTTATTGCTAAAATGCCTGGAACTATTCTTTGTCATATCCGCTTTCTGTTGCTAGCATCATGTCTGGTTCATTACTTTTTGTTCTTCATATACTTACTTGGTGCCTGTGCACTTGGCTTTATTCTTGAACTTTGTCGTCTTCTTGACTATTTTTCTCTTTCATTTAATCCTATGGCTTCTTCTCTTTCTAGCTCTTTTGCTTAAATCCGTCATTTGTTCCACGCTTTCAAGCTTCTGCAACTGTCTTCGTTTCTCTCATTCGGTGAAGCTTTACGTTATTCTGTCATTGTCGTCTGACTTCGGCAATTCTCATTCCGGCTTCCCTCTTTCTGGTAAGCCACTGTTCCTCCTGGTTTTATTTCTTGTTGCTTTCCAAGAAGCTCTGCTTCATTGTTAATCACCATTGCTTGTTTTACCTGTTATTTCCAAATCATCTTCTTGAATACACTGTTCACACATCTATTGATTTCTACCACTGTTCTTGGCTTGACACACTTGTGCAATCTTTTTGTCTTGATTTCTTGATAGCATCATCACCATTCTTGATTACGAATTACATTCTTGTTTATGTTTTCTGTGTCTTTTCCCAGAGTTTTGCTTTCAATCCTTGCTTTCAAAACACCGAGGTGCCAATCGCCGAGAAAAGCTTTGATCAAACTCTTCAGGAGATTGATGCTGAGCTCGTGGCTGAGAAGGCTACTGAAAAGTTCTTTCCAACTGTCTTCTAGGGGTGAGACACAACCTTCCGCTGATGCCAAGTAGTTTGCTTCTTTCTTGAAATTGATGCTGAGGTAACGGTAGAGAAGCTCCTCCAACTGACTGCCGAGGCTGAACCATCGTCGTCCGTCGAAGCAGATCAGTCCGACGTTATTGCTTTCAGTCCCTAGTTCTTTACGGTCTTCATTTTTGTACTTGCCAACCTTCTTAGCTATTAACAAGCTAGTTGGTCATCTCGGATGATCATATCTCGGAAACGTCTTTCAGTGTTATCTCGGCTATACCAAACTTGTAAATTGCTACAAATTTCAACAAGTGGTAGACTTCATAATCTTCGGTTAACTCATCTTGTAATTTGCTCAAAAATTTCAACAAGTGTTAATATTCCTTGCTCCTTAATTATCATTCCTTCCCCATGCACCTTCTCCCTGCCCCCTAATGTGAACATAAGTTGTACTTAGGATCACATTAGGGAAGTTGGCTTCGTGCCGTAGTCACAGACCTGATGTGTTCTGCTTTCACCAATGTATTAAAACTTCTGGTATTTAATGCACCCCCTTTAGACCCTCTTTCTCTTGGCTTTTGCAAACTATCATCGCTGTTTTTTGAAACATTTATTCCCTTCACAATTCTGGTCACCACTTCTGGCGTGCACTTAGTGGTTCTGTTCTAATCAAAACGACGTTTGACTCCGACGAATCTTTTGTCGACATTTAACTTTGTGCACTCTCAGAATTTCGACAAGTGTTAAACATCATTTCGTTTTAACTTCGGTTTAAGCATCATCTCCATTTAACTTTTGGTTAAACATAATCTCGGCTTAACTTCGGTTAAGCATCATCTCAGTTTAATCTTCGGTTAAACATCATCTCAGCTTAACTTTGGTTAAGCATCACTTCAGTTTAACTTCGATTAAACATCATCTCAGTTTAACTTCGGTTAAGCATCATCTCAGTTTAACTTCAGTTAAGCATCATCTCAGTTTAACTTCGGTTAAACATCATCTCGGCTTAACTTCGGTTAAGCATCACCTCAGTTTTTGAAGTTTTTCCTTTTTTGTCGCTTGTACTCTTGTACCTTTTTGTTTTTTTTAGACAATGTAAGCTCTGCATATGGCCGATGTGCCTCATTGTTCTTGCATGTCTAATGCAACTTTCCTTCTCTGAATGCTTGTGCCTTTGTCTTTTCTTAACTGCCTTTGCATGATTCTATACTTAAAATATTTTGCGTGTCTTTAGTATGCTTTTCCTTCTTTATGCAACCTTCTCGGGGTGACATACCTCGGGTATACAAACTGATGATTTACCTCGGCAATAACTTGTCCTGTAAACTTTGCATAAATTCCAACAGATATAAAACACATACTGTTTTAATTTCAACCTATAAACTTTCCTTAAGTTATAACAAGTGTTAAATAATGATCTATTTGTAAATTGCTACAAATTTCAACAAGTATCTAAACAATATACTTATCTTTTACTTCAACCTGTAAATTGCTACAAATTTCAACGGATGATCATATGTCGGCTTAACGTCATCTTGTAAATTGCTACAAATTTCAACAAGTGTTAAGCATCTTCTTCGGGTTAACCAACTTGTAAATTTCTACAAGTGTTTAACCAATAACCTCGGCTTTACTTCGGCTTGTAAATTGTTACAAATTTCAACAAGCGAAGAGAAACAGTAATCTCGGCTTAACTCCAACTTGTAAATTGCTACAAATTTCAACAAGTGAAGATAAGGAATCAGCTTAACTCCAACTTGTAAATTGCTACAAATTTAAACAAGTGAAGATAAGGAATCAGCTTAACTTCGACTTGTAAATTGCTACAAATTTCAACAAGTGAAGATAAGGAATCGGCTTAACTTCGACTTGTAAATTGCTACAAATTTAAACAAGTGAAGATAAGGAATAATCTTGGCTTAATTTCAGTTAAGCATCATCTGGGCTTAACTTCGGTTAAGCATCGTCTCGGTTTCACTTCGGTTAAACATCATCTGGGCTTAACTTCGGTTAAGCATCATCTCGGCTTAACTTCGGTTAAGCATCATATTGGTTTAACCAACTTGTAAATTGCTACAAATTTCAACAAGTGTTAAACATATTCTTCTTCTCTCTGCCTCTTGCTTGTTGGATCCATTGTTACCTCGGCCTCACTTTAGCAAGCCGTTTCTTTTCTCATGTTTTTTATAAGCCTCTGCATCTTTTTATCCGTAGGGTCACTAGAATCCCTTTGATATGGTTCTGTAGGCAAGGGATCTGCCCCGTGCATAGCTTCCACATACTCCTTTGTGGTCTTTACAACAGGTCTTCATCTAGGAGCAACTTTCCGTTGCTTTGGAGTGCCGCATTGTTCTTCAGACTAGGGGCAACTTTCCAGTTGCAGGGATCTGGGGTTGTGCATCTCAGTGACAGATTTTCGGCATGTCCAATTCTGATCCACATCAAAAATAGTTTTGAAAAGTTTTAATAAAAGTTGACTTTGTTCAAATCAATCTTTTTACGACTTAGACCATTTTTGGACCAAAAGTGGAAAATTTTCAGTACCATAACTTTCAATTTCATCGATTTCAAAATAGAGTTCTCCTGCTCTTGCATTACAATCGAGGTTGCTTTTTAGTACAATCATAAAGAAAACTTGAAAATACTAATAAGCAATAAATTAGGGGCATAGTTGAATCAAGTATCTCTGTGTCCCCTTCCAGAGCTGGACGGAGCATCTGATGCCAAGCTGGGCCCAACTTGTACCTCCTCTTAGAGCCAATCCACACATTCATCTGACAAAGTGCAACTGAAGGTTGAAGCAGGGGCCAGAAGCTCTCTAGTCCTCCATGCCGTGGCATATCTCTGGCCGGCCAGCTCCCAGGGATGGCTGGCAATGTTGCAGTGTGTCTCCTCGGCCCTGTTTTGCTTTTCGAAGGAGAACTCCAAGCATTGCCATACAACAGGAGAGTCGAAGGCCTTCATTTCAGACGCGTTCCGATGCCCAGATCGTCAGAAGTACACCTTTTGTTGTTGAGTTTTGCTTATCGAGTTGTTGTACTTTGCTTATCGAGTTGTTTGTCGAGCGGACGTGTTTTGTGTTTTTGAGTCATTGCTCTCTGTTTAAGCAAATTTTGTTAAAGTCTTGTTTGTTTACGTTATTGCTTTTTCTTATCGAGTTGTAAACTTGCTAAAGATTCTGTTATATCTTAGTAAGTTGAGTTGTTTAGTTTGTTGCGTCGGTTCACTACCTGACTTGGTGATTACACAATGCGCATTATCATTCAATTTCATTTTTGTGCAAAGTAATTGATGCGATATGATGCTAAAAGTTCAAAATACAAGCACCTTTCCAAAAGCTATTTCATTTCATCATGCTTTACAACAAATAAAGGTACAAGTTTTACAAAAATAAAACTGCCTAACAATGTGCAAAGTGCTACAAACTACTAGTAAAAAGAAAAATAAAGCATGGAAATAGCAGCATCAAAATCCTCGGGAGCGGAAACGAGAAGCACGCCTAGTCCTCTTTTGCGGGACAACCTCCACACCATCATCAGAGTCGGAGCTGTCATCCTCAGGATCCTCCTCAGCCTCGCCTCTGTTCCCCGAGCCAAAACCGGAGCCTCCCTCCTCAACAGATGTCTCGAACTGACGGTCGGTAGCCTCCTCCTCCTCCTCATCAGGCTCCTCCTCCACAACATGAGCTCTGCGTCTGCGGACAGGCCCCCCTCGAGCTCCTCGATAAGGCCTAGATGGCCCGGCTCCTCGGGAAGGCCGAGATGACCCCTCCCCCTGATAGGGCCCGGATGGCCCAGCTCCCTGATAAGGCCCAGATGGCCCAGCTCCCCAATGAGGCCCAGGTGGCCTGGCCTGCGGCTGACCGGACCATGTAGGCATCTGGAAATAAGGAGTTCAAATCAAATACATCAGTCCAAACATGTACATCGGATACAGATATAAGCAAAGGCTACATGAAGTGGGTGCATGTAAATACAGTGTACAAGTGAGGTGTGTGTCAGATGTGCTCTACACAAATAGTCTATCAATGCAGTAGAAATCAGCATGCCATCAGAAGTATGATAAATGCCAGGAAAACTGAAAGATACCCGAATGCCTGCAATAGACAACTGTGCCTCCCTGCGTAGGACCATGCCCTCGAGCGTGGCCACCAGCCCAACCACTTCCTCCATATACCCTCGCGATGGCTGCAAAAATGAGCTCATAATCATCAGTGAACAGAAGAATGTCTAAACATCTGAATGATGAATGAAAAGTGGAGCATACCGGCGGTGAGTCCGGATCAATGGCGTATCGATCACTGGGCGTCAGAGGCTCTAGTGGAATCGGAATCGGAGAGCTAGCCCCGTACTGCCACGCCATCAACTCAGTGGGCATATCTGGCCATCCGACATGAGGATGAATCGACGGAGCCGGGGGAGCTGGTCTACTCCCACCTCTAGATGTGCCAGCCCGGCTAGAAGAAGGGATGTCTGTAGCTCGAGCCCGAGCCTGATCCGAGGATGACATACCGGTAGGTCTCATCATCGGAATACGAGCTTCTGTCAATGAGGGCATCAAATATATGTGACGGTAGGTGGCGTAGTCCCCCTCCGCAACATATAACAAAGCATCACTGCCCAGCATGGCGCCGACTACCTCTGAGTAAGAGAGCCTGTCAGCGGTCCGCATACTAGCTGGAGGTACCGCGGGAACATCCTGAGAAAGATATCCCCGTACCTGGCACAGAAAGTGCTCCCCCAGGAACCAGACTCTGCCAACTGGCCCTTCGAGCAGGACCCTATACCGGGAGATGCCTGATGCTCCGGTATACTGAAGTAGGAGATCATCACCCAGAGGTGCCCAAGGCTGCCAAGTAATCTGCGGATGATAAATGTATAAACCAATCAGAGAACGAGAATATACAGAGCAAATCAAAGATGAAAATGAAAAGAACTGAAAGTTCTGAAGTACCTCTGAGTGTCGCACAGTGTCGAAGTACTCTCGCAGGCGAACCAGGGTCTCTCGAGGCCTCGCCCGGTGCGGGCCCTCAAATATCAATGAATATGGGGTCACGGGAATCCCCACCACCTCCAGCACTGGGGCTAACGATGGGAAGTATACATAAGCCCATAGCTGAGAAAAGCAGTGCAGAATGTAAGTACGAAATGATGAGAGCAAAATGCAGACTGTAAAAGTGTGCTGTATGTGCAATGTACAAGTAATGAAGAGCAGAAATGTAAATCAAGGAGACAGAAAGTACCTCCCAAGCTCTCCAGTAGCCGCCAAGCAAATCGCCCCGCCCGCGGGAGGTCGCGCTCATGTAAAAGTAGAGGGTAGCCAGGCCAGCGCCACCCCAATCATATCTACTGACCTGTGATAGGTCGACTAGAGCGCTTAGCAGATATAGCCCAATGGTGTTCCCTCTGTCGGCGAACAGGGTAGTCCCGAAGAGGAACATCAGGAAACCACGAGCATACTGCTCTGTCTCCTCAGGAGTCTCGGGCACCATCTCCGCCCGCCGGAAATGGGAGGAGAACCAAGTGTATCTGACTCTCCCTGAAACCCTATCAACAGGTGGGCGAGCCCCCAACAAATACATCCAGGCGGCCTCCCACTCGCCCATATCCTCATCGTATGGGATGGCCCAACCTCCGACATCAAGGCCGGTCAATACAGCAAAGTCAAAAGGGGTCATGGTCATGTCCCCGGTAGCAGAGAAATGGAAGGAATTGGTGGTGTCCCACCATCTCTCTACTAGGGCTGCCATCAAGGTCCTCCTGGCAGGACATCGTGACAACCCGGCGCAGAAAGGCCCAAACCCTGTCAAGTCTACCAAATCCCTGACGCCCTCCGGGAGCTCAGCATACCAATCCCGCGCCGCGGTGGAACCATATCCTCGCACACTGCGGGAACCACCCTGCATTCAGAATGAATATATGTGTCAATAATAAGATGAAATGGGCTGAGTGCCGATGAAGTGAAATAAGTTGCATACAAATAAAATGAAGTAGTCGTGTGTTCAGAAGTGAAGTGTACGGACTGTGTGTTCAATATAATCAACTCTCAACTTTCAGTTAATTTGTGGGCTGCGTGTTCACTATCTGCCTGGGCTGCGTGTTCAGAGATTTGAATTTTGGGCTGCGTGTTCAACTTTCAGTTAATTTGTGGGCTGCGTGTTCACTATCTACCTGGGCTGCGTGTTCAGAGAATTTGAATTTTGGGCTGCGTGTTCAACTTTCAGTTAATTTGTGGGCTGCGTGTTCACTATCTACCTGGGCTGCGTGTTCAGAGAATTTGAATTTTGGGCTGCGTGTTCAACTTTCAGTTAATTGTGGGCTGCGTGTTCACTATCTACCTGGGCTGCGTGTTCAGAGATTTTGAATTTTGGGCTGCGTGTTCAACTTTCAGTTTAATTGTGGGCTGCGTGTTCACTATCTACCTGGGCTGCGTGTTCAGAGAATTTGAATTGTGGGCTGCGTGTTCACTATCTATCTGGGCTGTGTGTTCAGAAAATTTGAATTTTGGGCTGCGTGTTCAAACTTCCATTTAAAGTGTGGGCTGTGTGTTCACCTTCGAATTCGGGCTGTGTGTTCAACAAATCAGTGTTTGAGCCATGTGTTTTAATGTGGGCTGTGTGTTCGCAATTAATTAATGAACCGAGTGTTCGGGAGTTTGAATGTTGAAACTACATGTTCAAAGATGTAAGGAAAGTACTATGTCACAAGCTGAATGTTTAAACATGACAAGGGTGCGAAATGTAAAATACAGAAGATGAGGTAAATACCTCTCGAGCCTCGTGAGAGAGATGCTGCTCCGGCTCTCTGAGAAGCAGATCTGCGGGTGCTCTCTCGTCAAAACTGGTAAAATGACGGAAAACGGCACGAGGGAGGGCGTGCACTGCTGGACGGTACCTCTCGGGCATGAAAGGTCGAGTCCTCGGAGGAAGAGTCATAGGATCGAAATCGTCCCCAGCGCCCAGAAAACCTCCACCGTGAGGAGAATTGCCTGCCATTTTCAAGAATCTGCAAAAGGGGAGCAAAAATGAGCAAAATGAGCAAAAACTGGAAAAAGTCAACAAAAGTCAACTCTCGGGAAATGAAAAAGTCAACAAAAGTCAACTCCCGAGAAAATATTCTAAATATTAAGATGAACTTACCTCAAGTGGTGAAAATGCAAAAAGAAGCTCCGAAGCCGGAATTTAATCGCTCCAAAGTGTTTAAAACTAAGTGTTTTTACGAAAACAATTTGCGCGAGGCGTTAGAAAACGCGCGTAAAACTCAAAACTGGAGAGAAAAGTGTTGAAAGAGGCAAGAAATGAAGTGAGGATCGGCTGCCATTTATAGGTCTCAAGCCTTGGTTGAAAAGGCATGCAAAAAGGAGGCAAAAAGACCGAAATGCCCTCGGAAAAAGGGCATGGCCGGCCGGCCCCTGTTTCTAGCTGGCCAGCCATCTGCTTTTTGCAGAAATGGCCGGCCAGCCATCTACTTTAATGGAAACCGGTTGGACACCCCCCCTTGGGAAGATAAGTGGCCGGCCATGCTCTCCACATGCTCACCTAGCTCTCTGCAAATTTTGAGGAAGATCGGAGTTCCCGGGACCTGAAAAAGTTCAAGAAAAGTACATGTCCGGCCGCGAAATTGCTCCGTCGGGACGTCGGTTTCAAATTCTGACATGTGTCTCATCATCATTCATCAAAATCAAAGTGTATTCTTTTTGAATGAGTTGTAACCTTTCAAAGAAGCAGATCGGAGGCCGTGATCGAGTTACCGTTGCCGAAACACGTTTTTCCGTACTCGTTGTTTCACGGCAAATGAGCACCCTGATTCATACTCATTTTGTACTATCATGCACATATCTTGCATTCTCATAGGCATACTCGCATTGTCATGTACGTTTTTTGATATTGGCATACCTCCGTGTTTGAGCATATGTTGTCACGCATGATCTGTTCTTGCATTGCGATACATTCACTCACCGGCACTGCGTGTGTCGAACTTTCGGAATCACATCAAATATATGTTGTTAGCATATTGTACTTGTTGCAATTTCTCTCTTTTGCAGGCACGATATTGTATGTACGGTTCAATCGAGGCTGGTGCGACCAGACGAATCGCGCAGGTATCGTATCTTCTCCGTGTGAGACATGGCGGAGATTGAATAATCCTCCGCATTCTTAACTGCATGAAATGTAGTTGTTGCTTTGCATTATTGCTTAAAACTGTTGCATCTATTTGCGAATACTTGCTTCATTACAGCTTGCTGCATTTGCATAATCATTGGGTTACCTTCGGCTTCTTGCATATCATTTGCATTTTGCCCCCTGCCTGCGGGCACATCTCTGTCTATCTTGTATGTTTGTCTGAGTCTTCGGCCTTGTCAAAAATAGGTCGTCTCTGGGCTTTGACATTCACTCCCGTCACTTGTGACTTCCGAGTTCTGTCAAAGAGGGGCAACTGTAGACACCCCATTTTTGACCGACCTTAAGACTCAGACGTCACCGATTGAGCGCTTGGTGATGTTGCATAATGTGCTCGTTCAGAAGTTTCAGGGTCGCGGCCGTAAGCCCTGTCTCCGGACTTCCGAACCCTTTTCTGTGCCTTGTCTCGGTTTGCGAACCAGACTCGGTTTTCTCTGTTTCTTTTCCTAAGGGGACGGAGAGGTCCCGTAGACCATCTCTCAATGTCCGTAGGCTACATTTGGTGGCCGTAGGCCATTTTGCCCATTTCGGAGTCCGGTTCCCGGTTTTCGGAGCCGTCAGGCCGTGTGCCTCGGTTCGGGACCGCTTAACCATCTCCTATTGCTCTGATTTTTGGCATACATCCTATTTCATCCATTTTGAGGGACACTGAGGGCTGAGAAACCCACTTCGAGGTCAAATACAATTTTCGGTGCTTAACAGCCCATTTCCGAGACCCCGAACTGCGTATTCTGGCTCCGGAACATTCGTTTTGCAACGGTTTTCGCTCATTTTTGGCAGGTACCTCTGTTTTATCACAGGGAAGGTCACTGAAGGGTGGGAGGCCAGCAATTGTTGCAGCAGCCAGTTATCTCTCCTCCCGAGCCTCCCGGCGCCCGTTTTTCGCACTTCCGGGCTAATGTTGAATACCTTAGAGCTAGCGTTGTCGACTTTCGACCACATATCTGTGATCTACACACCTGGGAGGCCACTAAAAGTTGGTGGCCGGCCATTAAGGTCACCTGACCCTTTTGACCCCTTTCTTCCGGGCTAATGTTGAACCCCTTGGACCCTTTTTCTCAAACTTTGAACCACATATCTGTGATGTACACACCTGAGAGGCCCCTAAAAGTTCATGGCCGGCCAGTAAGTCAACTTGACCCTTTTGACCCCCTCTTTCCGAGCCATTGTTGAACCCCTTGGGCCCACTTTCTTGGAATTTCAATTACATGGTTGTGTTATGCACACATAGGCCTACCTCCCCAATACCTGGCCGGCCAGAAAAGCTGGTTGACCCTTTTGACCCCTAGCCGGCCGGCTAGGGGGTGTGGCCGGCCGGCCACCTCCAGCAAAAGTGAGCGGCCGGCCGTGCTCTCCTCACTGTGCCCCTTCCAGCTGTGGGGCAATATCCCCCAGATATTTTCTGTATCCGGGGGATATTTTGGGAGAGAGAATTCCTCTCCATTTCACCCCCCTTTTACACCCCCTTTCTTGACCTTATAACCAGCTGAGGGTCTTCATCTTCTAGGTTAGAAAAATTCATCTCCAAGGCTCAACCCTAAACTCCATTGTTATAACTCTCAAAACTTCAAAAAACCCTAACTCCTTAACCTTCATTTCTTCTACACCACCAAGCCCTACCACCACTATCTCATTTCCAGCAACAAAGAAGGGTTCTTGAAGGCCAAAGGAGCAGCAAATCCATCCAAGAAGCAACCAAAGTCTAGATCTTCAAGGGTAAGTTACACTTTTACCCTTTTGACCCTTTTTCTTAATCAATATGTAAGCCATGCATGATTTTTGTGTTGAGCTTCGGCCCTAACTGAAAAGGGCCATATTTTGAGCTCATCTTCACTTCTCATCAAGGGCTCAACCCTGTTTGAGCCCTCCATAATACACTTGCTTCATTGACCATCTTGTATGCCACAATTTTGCATGCTATTTTTGACCTATGAGCAATTTATTTTCGAGCATGTTGTAAACTGATATGAGGCATATTTTGAGCCCCTCTTCAACATTGGAGAAGGGCTCAACATTGTTTGGTGTTTCCATATGTCACTTGTAGTTATATCCCCTATTTGGCCCAATTTTTGCATAAATTAGTAGCCCTCTTTACTTCTGTTTTTGGACCTTGGTCCGAACTGAAAGTGGCCTTGTTTTGGCCTATACTTCATGTTTCATTCACACTTTTTTCCTGTTTGGTGATTATTTTGTATACTTCATGTTTTAGCACCTTTTGAGCTTCATTTTACATCACATTTTTAGCATATTTGTATACTGATTTTGAGACTGCCATATACTGTAAATATTCATATTTTTGGTTCATCTTCAATGTTATAGAAGGAAATTTTTCAGTTTGAGTTTTACTTATACCACTTGCTTCATTACCTCTCTTTTGGCCCTTATTCTTGCATGCTATTTTTGCCATACCTATACTTGCTGTTTGGCCATGTTTATAACTATGAAAGTGCATATTTTGGGACTTTCTAGCTTCTGTATTTGCATTGCATGTCCGTATTGTGCATGTTTGGCATAGCTATAGGCCATTTCGGGTGCCTAATGTTGCATTTCGGGGCATTTCCTTGCATTTCATGTCATTTCGCTTCATTTCGGGACTGTTTTCCTCCATATTTTAGTGCTGAAATTCTGTTAGTATGCTTGCATATCATTTTTGCCATGTTGCATCGCATTTCGGCATCGCCTCGGTTTGCGTGCCCGTGTGCACGCATTTCGAGGCACTCCCTTTTTTATCCGACGGCATCCGATGTGAGTGTGGCTGAGGCTCACTCATGTTGGTATAAGCCCATTTGTCATTTCCATGTCATTTCGGCATCGCCTCGGTTTGCGTGCCCGTGTGCACGCATTTCGAGACACTCCCTTTTTTATCCGACGGCATCCGATGTGAGTGTGGCTGAGGCTCACTCATGTTGGTATAAGCCCATTTGTCATTTCCATGTCATTTCGGCATCGCCTCGGTTTGCGTGCCCGTGTGCACGCATTTCGAGGCACTCCCTTTTTTATCCAACGGCATCCGATGTGAGTGTGGCTGAGGCTCACTCATGTTGGTATAAGCCCATTTGTCATTTCCATGTCATTTCGGCATCGCCTCGGTTTGCGTGCCCGTGTGCACGCATTTCGAGGCACTCCCTTTTTTATCCGACGGCATCCGATGTGAGTGTGGCTGAGGCTCACTCATGTTGGTATAAGCCCATTTGTCATTTCCATGTCATTTTAGCATCGCCTCGGTTTGCGTGCCCGTGTGCACGCATTTCGAGGCACTCTCTTTTTTATCCGACGGCATCCGATGTGAGTGTGGCTGAGGCTCACTCATGTTGGTATAAGCCCATTTCTCATTTTCATTGCATTTAGCATCGCCTCGGTTTGCGTGCCCGTGTGCACGTATTTCAAGGCATCTCATTTTCATCGCATTTAGCATCGCCTCGGTTTGCGTGCCCGTGTGCACGCACTTCGAGGCATCTCATTTTTATTGCATTTATAATCGCCTCGGTTTGCGTGCCCGTGTGCACGCACTTCGAGGCATCTCATTTTCATTGCATTTATCATCGCCTCGGTTTGCGTGCCCGTGTGCACGCACTTTGAGGCATCTCATTTTCATTGCATTTATCATCGCCTCGGTTTGCGTGCCCGTGTGCACGCACTTCAAGGCATCTCATTTTCATTGCATTTAGCATCGCCTCGGTTTGCGTGCCCGTGTGCACGCACTTTGAGGCATCTCATTTTCATCGCATTTATCATCGCCTCGGTTTGCGTGCCCGTGTGCACGCACTTCGAGACATCTCATTTTCATTACATTTAGCATCGCCTCGGTTTGCGTGCCCGTGTGCACGCACTTCGAGGCATCTCATTTTCATCGCATTTATCATCGCCTCGATTTGCGTGCCCGTGTGCACGTACTTCGAGGCATCTCATTTTCATTGTATCTGTCATCGCCTCGGTTTGCGTGCCCGTGTGCACGCACTTCGAGGCATCTCACTTTCATCGCATTTATCATCGCCTCGATTTGCGTGCCTGTGTGCACGTACTTCGAGGCATCTCATTTTCATTGTATCTGTCATCGTCTCGGTTTGCGTACCCGTGTGCACGTACTTCGAGGCATCTCATTTTCATCGCATTTATCATCGCCTCGGTTTGCGTGCCCGTGTGCACGCACTTCGAGACATGTCATTCCATAGCATTATGTATGTTAGGGTTGTATATTAGTTGCATTTCATGCATATCATGCATATTGCACTATGCTCGGAATAGGAGTTAGCCCGGGCACGGGAAACGAGGTACATTTCGTGCTCCGAGTGACGGAATGTATCTCAATTCCCCAGTCACCGACACTCCGGATTATCCATGATGGAGTTAGGTTTTAGCTGTAATTTCATGTGCATTCATCCTATATTGAGTTGTGCATTTCGACTCCTCGACCATCATGCCTCGGTATGCGTGATTGGTGGCACGAGGATCGAGACATGCATATATTTGTGCAAATACATTGCTATGCCCCTTTCCTGCTCTCTGTTGCAGCGAAATCAGGAATCAGCAATTTTTCTGGGCTCAGCACGCATTTCAAGAACAGGTGTAAACAGAGGCTAATTGGGGCATTCCGGTGGATTTCCGCGCAAGACAATCCGGACATGCATCATCCATCAGAAGCAAGACAGTCCCTGGCTTGCACGCCAGTTTATTTGCTTTCTAGTTAATTCATTAATTAATTAGAATTCTGTAATATTTTGGACTGTAATATTCTTTTTTTTGGGGACTGTAATATTTGGACTGTATTATTAATTCGGACCCTCCGAGTGAGGGCACAGCTGTAATAAGTGTGCGTGAGTGTGATGTATGTCTTCCAACCCCACGTCTTTCTCCCTTTTATTTATCCGCTTATGATGGTTAGATTAGGGCATGTTTAAATTAGCATACAGTATGACAGCATGTTTGCATTCATTCATCCGTATTGCATGCACCAGGCTCGGCACATCATACTAACTGCATTGTACTTTCAATTTCAAAGTTGAATACATGTTAGTTGTAGCATTTCATACGCCATCTTAGAATAGCCGAGCCTACTATAGTTGCATTTTGCATGTGTTGCATTAAGCATTTTTGTATACTTAGGATTCATGCATGATTTCTAATGTAATTCTTTGTTTTGGCTTGGAATACCCGGTAAGTTTTATGCTTTAGCATCCTTGCATGCGTGTGAGTGTTGCCATGAATAGCATGCTTACCATGAGGCTATGTGCTTACCTGATATATCTGCCTGAATGCCTGTGGGTGAAGGTTGGGTTATCTGAATTGGAATGAATCATCAAAATGTTTCAAAGCCTACCTGCGAGTAGCAAACCATTTTCAAAAACAAGCATAAAATGTTTTGTTCCAATTCGGGCGACCCGGTCTATATTTATATGCCGTGAGCATCACGTAGTAACCTAGGCTAATAAACCGGAATAAGAACTCGCAATGTTTTCAAAGATTGATATCATGGTTAGTAGAGGCCGGTCTATGACCGGGCGAGCGGGGGTGCTCACGAAGTGACCTTCCCCAATCGTACCCAAGTTCCCGAGCCGAGGCAACTTTGGTGATGACGGACACGTGGCCTTTTGGCACCGAGTCAGGGTTTCCTAAATTTCCCAAAATAAAATATTTAGGTGGCGACTCTGTATCTGGCAAAGCAGTCCATGTTTGGCACTTCTTTCAAAAATCTGTTTTTCTCAAAACGATTTGCCGGATTTGGACTCTTTGGTTCAGACTTAGAACCGTAACATTTTGAGAGTCCGAGCTGTAGTGACCCCAAATGAACAGAACGGGACCTAAACCCTCCCGGGGCGTTCGGGGGACGTCTACAGTTTCTGGCGACTCTGCTGGGGAATTAGAGAACTTGACTCGAACTCATGATATCTGTTTTTTGACTACACTTGCGTGTTTCTTTGCATTGCATTTGCATTGGTGCGCCTAGGACACCGTGTTTGCCATCTGCTATTCCTGAACGGTTTGCCGGAGGCTTGTCTTGTCAAGGCATGACCATAAGGCTGACCGGTTGTGGGCTCTGCCAGTATGGGAACACAAACCCCGGTTTTACCGGGGCACCCTCTTTGACCATTCGGCCTAGTGCATATTCGGCTCCATAGTGACTATTCCAAATTAGGACAGGTTGCTTACCCGTTTATAGGTTGCTTGAAACCGCTGTGTGCATAGTGAAACCCTAGCTCCTGACAAAATAGGACAGGGAAACCTTACCCCAACATAGGGGTGTTTTTGGCTCTCACTTATCTGTTATGTGCTTTAGAGTGCGTCTCTACAGGAATGCATGTATCAGTATATGAGTTTGGGCATCAGGCCTGCGGGCTTCAGTTCAAGTATTGGCAGTATCAGGCCTGCGGGCATCAGATCAGTATATGAGTTTGAGTATCGAGCCTGCGGGCATCAGTTCAGTATTGACAGTATCAGGCCTACGGGCATCAGTTCAGCATTGTCGACATCAGGCCTGCGGGCATCAGTTTTGTATTACGGGTATCAAGCCTGCAGGCATCAGCCAGTATTTGAGAATTGGTTATCTGCGGATATCAGATTCTGTTTTAGGGAACAATGATACAGGGATGATAATCAGTGTTTGAGGACAGTGTATATTTCAGCTTATTGACTGTGTGTTGATTATGCCCGACTATGTGTCTTGCATTTTGTTTTAAGCTGTTATGCTGCCCGTTTATCTGTTTATTTATTTCCTTTTCGCTTTATTTATCTTTTGCTAGGGGTCAGTTTTAGCACGATTGCTTCCGACCCAACAGGCATTCCCCAAGCACCTTGGACACGAGGTCGTCGACTCCACCGATCTGAGGATCTGATAGACGGACAGCCAGTGTTCTATTCTCTACCCCCTGTTATCAGAAGGAAGCCGAAAAGGCGCAGTGTGTCAGAACAGAGGTTGTCAGGGCAGTGGGTTACTCCATCAGAGGACTATAGGACTGAGGTCTCAATTACTACTGCAGAAATAGACATACCAGTTAGACAGATGGAGCAACAGAATACATCAGGGATGGAGGCTCTAATGCGCCAGATGCAGGAAAGCATGAAACAGATGCACGATGATGCCGTCCGTCAAGCGGAATTCTCCAAACAGCAGGCCACAGTCATGGCCCAACAGGCTGAGTTGATTACCAGGTTGCAACAACAGAACACAGCGTCTGCTTCACAACAAATCCCTCCTCCAGCGGGAGTCCCATTACCCGAGAAGGCTCCTGCTATTCAGGACGTTCCTCTGAACACCCAAAATACTGTACCGACTGTCCAAAATTTACAAGAGGACACGAGTCTTCCAACGGGGCCGACACTGCCCCCGATTCCATTACAACTGTCCAAGGCTCATACATCCAATCACCCGGACTCTCCATCCGAGGACGAGGTTGATCATACGGCTCTGAAATTGAACAAATTGGAGAAACTCTTTAAGAAATCCCAAGGGGCTAAGGCTATGCCGGATATCGGAGATGGATATACCGAGGAGGCCGTGACACTCCCCGATAGGTTCAAAATGCCACAAATAGACCGTTTTGACGGGACTGGTGACCCCATGGTCCATATCCGACTGTTTGCGGATGTCTTACGGCCAATGGGCCTAACGCGACAGCAAAAGCTCTCACTATTCGGCCGAACCCTGTCGGGTGTGGCCTCCCATTGGTACGCAAGATTATCGGATGAGGTGAAGAAGAATTGGGACGAGATGGCTGAGGCCTTTGTCACACAATATTCATACAACACACAGATCGAGATCACAACCCGTGATCTTGAAACGACGAGGCAAGAGCCCAAGGAATCTTTCTCGGACTTTGTGATCCGATGGAGGGCAAAAGCGTCGACGATGACTTTAAGGCCCACAGACAGAGATCAAATTCGGATGATTGTGCGCAATCTCCACCCCAAGTTAATGCAAAGAATGATTGTGGTCCCCTTCCCTACTTTCGCAGATTTACATGATATGGGGGTGCAAATAGAAGATGCTATGAGGCAAGGACTGCTTGACCAGGACAGAGAACAACCGAGGAGGACCTTCAATCGCAATAACAATGCAGGCCCGAGTGGCGCTGCTAATACAAGAGCCTCGGAAGTTGGTATGGTCACCACCACTCCCCCTCCCTCTCCAAGGCCCATGACTGCCACACCATTCTCCGGCGCGTCCGGAAGTAACTCACAAAACAACCGATTCCAACCCCGAGGCCAAAGAACCTTTACTCCACTATATATGCCTCTAACCAAAGTTCTAGGAATACTGGTCAGAAAGAATCATTTAAAACCCCTAGAACCAAAGCCATTACCAAATCCACTTCCCCCCTCATATGACTCGTCAAAATACTGTGCATACCACCAACAACACGGTCATGACACCGACCGTTGTTACAGACTGCGTCATGAGATCCAAGATCTTATTGACAAACAGGTGATCGCACCTCCCGACCGGCCCAATGTTACGACCAACCCTCTCCCATCACATAACCAAGCTCCTCCTCCCAAAAGAATTAACTTTATCCAGACTGGGGTCGCGTCTTACGATCCTAGCATCTACATTACTCCCACCCACCTACCCAAGCCGGAAGTGCTCCTCCCTGATTGCACTAACTTCTTGTGCATGGTGGACACCTCCAAAACCCAACCAGAACCGATGGTGGTGACCGTCGAAGGCAGGGCAGGGCAGGGCAGATTTTGGGAGAGACCGAGTCTGTTGAATCTGGAACTGAGCAGAATTTTGCTGAGAGGGCTTATGATCCAAGCGAGTACATCCTATCAACGAGCCGAACTGGGCTAAGTGTAAAATTTCCCGAGACAGGAGAACTATGCATGATCCGAGGGGAGGGATCTGAGTTATGGGCAGATGAGCTGACAACCGTAGAAGAGGACTTTGCTAACTTGCAATTTCTCGATGATCAGGAGCTGGAGGATGCGTCCATTAACTGGAATGATTATGAGGGATCAGAGGAGGCCACGGGATGGCTCGAAGATCAACCGGATGCAGTGGGGGAAGCGCAACCAAAACAGAGCCCGGCAGGGGCAGAAATATCAGTTGTGGCCGGAACGACCGAAAATCAAGTTGTACCGCCGGAGAGCGCCGGTGTTAAGAATTCCGCTCAGGACATGGGCATTACGGATGTGGGAACTGTTGAACAAACAACTGTACTGACGCAGTTGGAACAAGGAAAGTTTGAGGAAGCTGAGAAAGCCAGAAAGGCGAAGGGCCCTGAGGGGACCGAAAGTTCTGTGCGCACAAAGACAAGCAATGCTGCGAGCATATGGACAGAGAGCACTGAAAGTGCGAGTGGACCGGAGCCAGACAGGTGCCTGTTGGCTGCCAGTGGAATGTGGTGGGAAGATGACGATTTGTGTCTTGCCCACACCGATGAGGACTGGGGGAATAACCAACCGGATGATACTTGGTATCTGGATGAAGTGGACCATATGACAAGAAGTGGGCGGTACTTCAAGCCCCCACACCTAGACCAACCCGAAACATCCGGGAAAGACAGAGAAGTAGAGAGACAGAAGGAGAAGCAGATTGAAGACGAGGCTGTGTTGAAACAATTAAAGAAAATACAAGCAGACATCTCCATCTGGGGACTGCTAATGGCATCACGAGTGCACAGGGAAGCCGTCCTATCTGCCATGGACAAGTCGAAACTTTCTATAGACACCACGCCTGAACAGCTGGTTGGGCTGGTTTTTCCGGGAGGAGGTTCCCCGGCATTAACTTTTTCAGACAAGGAGCTACCGCCTGAGGGCGCAAATCATAATAAGCCTCTCTACATCTCTGTGGAATGTAGAGATAAGTGGATACCGGTGGTACTTGTTGATACCGGGTCTGCGATTAACGTCTGCCCGACCAGAACGGCATATGCAATCGGGTTGAAGCCCGTAGATTTCGTCCCAACCACCCAAGTGATCAGGGCATATGACAATACCAGCAGAGAGGTGATGGGGACTGTTAAAATTCAAACTAAGGTTGGTCCAGGACAACACAGTATCGAATTTCATATCTTGGACGTTCTCGCAACCTTTAACTTACTTTTGGGGCGACCGTGGTTGCACCAGGTCAAAGCAGTCTCTTCCACCCTTCATCAAATGCTGAAATACCCTCACGGGAAAGGGGTAGCAATCGTTTTTGGAAATTCATCGATCCATCCCCCGCCGGAGGTGTCTACACCCGTCTTGGAGATCGAGCACGGCACGGAGGATGTGTTTTTGTCGGGGTTCACTTTGGCCGAGGCTCAAGTGGTGCAGAATGTCATGGCTGCGAATGAAGGCATGTATGTTAATGCACAATCCATATACCTTATGAACAAGCTGAAGCATACCCCTGGGATGGGATTAGGGAGAAGCGGCCGGAAGGGCGTCTCAGTGTTGGCCGAAGTGCCACACAACCCCCACGCCTTTGGACTGGGTTATCTGCCCACCAAGGAGGATTGAGTGAGGAAAGGGAAAGAAATGGCCGGAAGGGCCAGAGCAAAGAAGGCCGGGAAGCCATTTGATTTAATGCACAGGCCCATCTGGGGTACCCTAAACGGACGTTTCGTCCGGGAGGGGGAAGATTTTCCATTCTGCGGCTTCCCGGAGCCATGGCTAAACGCAAAGGGGGAGCGCGTGCCTGGTTTTGAAATCTTCTTCGACATACAATTATCTGGGGATGACGTTGCCGAGGCGCAGACAGACCCACCAACCGAGGTTGAGCAATGTGAAGCAGTGGATCCTGAGAGTACAGAGCTGGAAATGGGGGTAGCACTGGCGAGTCTACTATCAGATCCTCCGATCGGCCAAGAGTGCTTGGGGGATAACTCTTCGGTTTCTGTGATTGGAGATGAAATAGCTGCGGGCTTTCCAGCACCGATCTTGGATGCATCTATCGCACCTTCTCTCATCTGGCAGTATGAAGAAGGCTTTTTATCTAGCAGTTCCGGGTCAGGTAGTGAGCCGGAATCTGATTCTACCGAATCTTCTGCGTCGGAATCAGATTCCAGCTCGACTGAGTCTGAGTCCGGTATTCCTGGGGGTGATAACCCGGATACCACAGTCCTGTCTAGGTCGTCTTTTTCATTTTCTTTTGAGTCTGTTGTAACAGAGGAATCTGACGGCTTGGAAGTATTTAATGAGAATGATGTGGATGTGGTTTCCGAGTATTTTTCTGTGCCTTTGATTTATTGCTTAAATCAGGATTTTCAAAATTTTGATGAAAATAGTGAGGATGAAATTCCTCCAGTTTTGCAACGATTAATTGATCAAGAGCAGGAAAGATTTGTTAAACCTTTAATCGATGAAATCACTTCTGTGAATATTGGTACTGAGAAGGACCCGCGGCTGGTCCAGATCGGGTCCACGTTGTCTTCAGAGGAGCGCGAGCGCTTAGTCGCTTTATTAAAAGATTTCAAAGATGTTTTCGCGTGGTCCTATGAAGACATGCCTGGAATCGATCCTGAGATTGTACAGCACCGGATCCCTCTTGATCCAGAGGCCCGCCCTGTCAAACAGAAACTCAGAAGGATTCGCCCGGACTGGGCCCTCAAGATTAAGGAAGAGGTCACCAAACAAATTGACGCAGGGTTCCTGTTGGTGTCTGAATATCCAACTTGGTTGCCCAACATAGTCCCGGTGCCAAAGAAGGACGGCAGAATTCGGGTCTGTGTAGACTTCAGAGATTTGAACAAGGCCAGTCCAAAGGACGACTTCCCCTTGCCGCACATCGATGAATTGGTGGATTTCACGGCAGGACACGCCTTGCTTTCGTTTATGGATGGTTTCTCAGGCTATAATCAGATAGTGATGGCACCCGAAGACCGGGAGAAGACTGCGTTCACTACCCCGTGGGGTACATATTGTTATCGAGTGATGCCATTCGGGTTGAAAAATGCTGGAGCTACGTATCAACGGGCAGCAACTACAATATTACATGATATGATCCATAAGGAGGTCGAAGTGTACGTGGACGACATGATTGTCAAGTCCAAAGATAGAGAGGGCCACTACACCGCCTTACAAAAATTCTTTCAGAGGATCAAAGAGTTTCGGCTGCGACTGAACCCCCAGAAATGCACGTTTGGTGTTACAGCAGGGAAGATGCTAGGGTTTCTGATCACACAAAGGGGCATCGAGGTCGACCCTTCCAAAATCAAGGCCATCTTAGAAATGCCACCACCAAGGACTGAAAAGGAGGTGCGAGGCTTTCTGGGTAAAGTGCAATTCATAAGGCGGTTTATTTCTAAACTAACCTTGACTTGTGAACCACTTTTTGGTCTCCTGAAGAAAGGAAAGAAATTCCAATGGGACGGCCGATGTCAAGCAGCTTTTGAGCAGATCAAAGAGTATCTACAGAACCCACCCGTGTTGTCACCGCCAGAGTCAGGGAGACCGTTGATACTGTACCTTTCGGTAACTGAGACCACCATGGGCTGCATGCTCGCGCAGGAGTCAGAAGACAAAGTGGAAAGGGCCATATACTATCTGAGCAAAAAGATGCTAGATTACGAGACCCGCTATACACCGCTGGAAAAGGCTTGTTTGGCCTTGGTATGGGCAACCAGGAAGCTGCGGCACTACCTGTTAGCTCACTCTGTAATGTTGGTTTCGCGATTGGATCCCATCAAATATCTTTTCGAGAAACCAGCACTTACGGGTAGGCTAGCTCGATGGCTGCTGTTGCTCTCCGAATTTGATTTGAAGTATGTAACGCGCAAGTCAGTAAAAGGCAGAGCGGTAGCGGAGTTCCTTGCCGACCACCCGGTTGAGGGGGATGAAGCGGTTGAGTATCTATTCCCAGATGAAGCCATTCTGCACGTTGAAGATGAAACCTGGACAATGTACTTTGACGGAGCGTCAAACCAGTATGGGTATGGGATAGGGGTGTTGCTGATAGCGCCTGATGATTCCCGTATTCCTTTAGCATTCAAGCTCCGGTTCAAAGTTTCCAACAATGAAGCAGAGTATGAGGCATGTATTGCTGGCCTGGAAGCAGCCCTGGAACTAGGGGCAAGACGAGTGGACGTCATTGGGGACTCGAACCTTGTTGTGTCTCAAGCAAAAGGAGATTGGAAGGTCAAAGAGGAAAGGATGATAATCTACCACCAAACCTTGGATTTGTTAATTCCTCGGTTTGAGAAGCTAAATTTCACCCACCTCGTAAGAGAGAACAACAGGTTTGCAGATTCATTAGCAACTCTATCTTCTATGATAGACATCCCGTCCGGAGTCCGGATGCGTCCAGTTATTATCGATCAGAAGTTTGCGCCGGCATATGAGTCGATTTCCGCCATAGATGAGGTTCAAGACGGCAACCCCTGGTATTACGACATCTGGAATTTCTTGGAAAAGGAGGCATATCCACCGGGGGCAAATGCCAAGGATAAGAGGGCTGTCCGAAGAATGGCTGCTCAGTTCATTATCTGCGGGGGAAATTTGTACAAAAGGGGCCATCTGGGAATGCATAAGCTCTGTGTAGAATCTGAAGAGTCAAAACGCCTGATGGAAGCCATCCATGGGGGGGAGTGCGGTGCACACATGAATGGAGTAATGCTGGCCAGAAAGATCCTCAGACAGGGCTACTACTGGTCAACCATGGAGGAAGATTGCATTGGTTTTGTTCGGCGATGCCACAAATGTCAAATTCATGCAAATCGCATGAACATCCCACCGTCAAAACTATACAACATAACTTCGCCGTGGCCTTTTTCAGTCTGGGGAATTGATGTGATCGGAGCTGTTACCCCGAAGGGGTCAAACGGGCATGAGTTTATCCTGGTAGCGATAGATTACTTTACAAAGTGGGTCGAGGCCCAATCATACGCAGTGTTGAAGGCGTCGCATGTCGCAAAGTTCATCAGGAACAACATCATCTGTCGCTACGGGGTGCCAAACGAAATAATTTCAGACAATGGTTCCCACTTCAAGAAAGAAGTGATAGACTTGTTGGAGAAATACAATGTGGCTTTCCATAAGTCATCTACATACAGGCCGCAGACCAACGGAACGGTTGAGGCCGCCAACAAGAATATCAAGCATATACTACAGAAGATGGTGGAAACCTATCGAGATTGGCCAGACAAGCTGCCATTTGCTTTGTGGGGTTACAGGACTTCAATCAGAACTTCTACTGGAGCAACTCCATATTCATTAGTCTATGGAATGGAGGCTGTTCTACCCATTGAGATTGAGGTTCCATCGTTACGAGTATTGGCTGAATGCCAGATAGCCGAAGCAGATTGGCAGCAAAGCAGATTCGAAGAACTCATGCTCTTTGATGAAAGAAGACTGAAAGCACTGTACCACATCCAAGGCTATCAACGCAGAATCGCCCGGGCTTTCAACAAGAAGGTTAAGTCCAGGAATCTGAAAGAGGGAGATTTGGTGCTCAAAGACAACCGAGCTCCCATCCACGACCCAAGGGGCAAGTTCAAACCCAATTGGACTGGTCCTTATATCATCAAAGCTATCTGGTCAGGTGAAGCTGTGGTTCTGATGGATCTAGATGGTTTGGAGTTCTCACAACCGATCAATATGGACAAGTTGAAGAAATACTATCCTTGAGAGGCTCGCTAGGCCGAAAACCCGAAAGGGCGACCTAGGCAAAATTCAGAGCACAAAAAAAATTAGAAAATATAAAAACTGAGCTCGCAAGGTTGAAAACCCGCAAAGGGCGGCCTTGGCAAAAGTTAGAGCGCAAAAGGAGAGTGAAAATACTCGAGCGAACCTAAGCCTGAACTACGTAAGACTTGATTCCCATCTTTGGGATACGTAGGCAGCTTCGTCTTGAAGTTCAGTCATAAACTTTTCCCCGATCGACTTTGTCCATTTGGATCATCTCAGTCATCTTTATCTATCAGCATTTACCGTGATCTCCGGTACAGTGCTGTTCAAACTGGGGGCAACTTTCCGTTGCCGCGACGGTGCAGAGTTACTCAGACTAGGGGCAACTTTCCGTTGCTTTGGAGTGCCGCATTGTTCTTCAGACTAGGGGCAACTTTCCAGTTGCAGGGATCTGGGGTTGTGCATCTCAGTGACAGATTTTCGGCATGTCCAATTCTGATCCATATCAAAAATAGTTTTGAAAAGTTTTAATAAAAGTTGACTTTGTTCAAATCAATCTTTTTACGACTTAGACCATTTTTGGACCAAAAGTGGAAAATTTTCAGTACCATAACTTTCAATTTCATCGATTTCAAAATAGAGTTCTCCTGCTCTTGCATTACAATCGAGGTTGCTTTTTAGTACAATCATAAAGAAAACTTGAAAATACTAATAAGCAATAAATTAGGGGCATAGTTGAATCAAGTATCTCTGTGTCCCCTTCCAGAGCTGGACGGAGCATCTGATGCCAAGCTGGGCCCAACTTGTACCTCCTCTTAGAGCCAATCCACACATTCATCTGACAAAGTGCAACTGAAGGTTGAAGCAGGGGCCAGAAGCTCTCTAGTCCTCCATGCCGTGGCATATCTCTGGCCGGCCAGCTCCCAGGGATGGCTGGCAATGTTACAGTGTGTCTCCTCGGCCCTGTTTTGCTTTTCGAAGGAGAACTCCAAGCATTGCCATACAACAGGAGAGTCGAAGGCCTTCATTTCAGACGCGTTCCGATGCCCAGATCGTCAGAAGTACACCTTTTGTTGTTGAGTTTTGCTTATCGAGTTGTTGTACTTTGCTTATCGAGTTGTTTGTCGAGCGGACGTGTTTTGTGTTTTTGAGTCATTGCTCTCTGTTTAAGCAAATTTTGTTAAAGTCTTGTTTGTTTACGTTATTGCTTTTTCTTATCGAGTTGTAAACTTGCTAAAGATTCTGTTATATCTTAGTAAGTTGAGTTGTTTAGTTTGTTGCGTCGGTTCACTACCTGACTTGGTGATTACACAATGCGCATTATCATTCAATTTCATTTTTGTGCAAAGTAATTGATGCGATATGATGCTAAAAGTTCAAAATACAAGCACCTTTCCAAAAGCTATTTCATTTCATCATGCTTTACAACAAATAAAGGTACAAGTTTTACAAAAATAAAACTGCCTAACAATGTGCAAAGTGCTACAAACTACTAGTAAAAAGAAAAATAAAGCATGGAAATAGCAGCATCAAAATCCTCGGGAGCGGAAACGAGAAGCACGCCTAGTCCTCTTTTGCGGGACAACCTCCACACCATCATCAGAGTCGGAGCTGTCATCCTCAGGATCCTCCTCAGCCTCGCCTCTGTTCCCCGAGCCAAAACCGGAGCCTCCCTCCTCAACAGATGTCTCGAACTGACGGTCGGTAGCCTCCTCCTCCTCCTCATCAGGCTCCTCCTCCACAACATGAGCTCTGCGTCTGCGGACAGGCCCCCCTCGAGCTCCTCGATAAGGCCTAGATGGCCCGGCTCCTCGGGAAGGCCGAGATGACCCCTCCCCCTGATAGGGCCCGGATGGCCCAGCTCCCTGATAAGGCCCAGATGGCCCAGCTCCCCAATGAGGCCCAGGTGGCCTGGCCTGCGGCTGACCGGACCATGTAGGCATCTGGAAATAAGGAGTTCAAATCAAATACATCAGTCCAAACATGTACATCGGATACAGATATAAGCAAAGGCTACATGAAGTGGGTGCATGTAAATACAGTGTACAAGTGAGGTGTGTGTCAGATGTGCTCTACACAAATAGTCTATCAATGCAGTAGAAATCAGCATGCCATCAGAAGTATGATAAATGCCAGGAAAACTGAAAGATACCCGAATGCCTGCAATAGACAACTGTGCCTCCCTGCGTAGGACCATGCCCTCGAGCGTGGCCACCAGCCCAACCACTTCCTCCATATACCCTCGCGATGGCTGCAAAAATGAGCTCATAATCATCAGTGAACAGAAGAATGTCTAAACATCTGAATGATGAATGAAAAGTGGAGCATACCGGCGGTGAGTCCGGATCAATGGCGTATCGATCACTGGGCGTCAGAGGCTCTAGTGGAATCGGAATCGGAGAGCTAGCCCCGTACTGCCACGCCATCAACTCAGTGGGCATATCTGGCCATCCGACATGAGGATGAATCGACGGAGCCGGGGGAGCTGGTCTACTCCCACCTCTAGATGTGCCAGCCCGGCTAGAAGAAGGGATGTCTGTAGCTCGAGCCCGAGCCTGATCCGAGGATGACATACCGGCAGGTCTCATCATCGGAATACGAGCTTCTGTCAATGGGGGCATCAAATATATGTGACGGTAGGTGGCGTAGTCCCCCTCCGCAACATATAACAAAGCATCACTGCCCAGCATGGCGCCGACTACCTCTGAGTAAGAGAGCCTGTCAGCGGTCCGCATACTAGCTGGAGGTACCGCGGGAACATCCTGAGAAAGATATCCCCGTACCTGGCACAGAAAGCGCTCCCCCAGGAACCAGACTCTGCCAACTGGCCCTTCGAGCAGGACCCTATACCGGGAGATGCCTGATGCTCCGGTATACTGAAGTAGGAGATCATCACCCAGAGGTGCCCAAGGCTGCCAAGTAATCTGCGGATGATAAATGTATAAACCAATCAGAGAACGAGAATATACAGAGCAAATCAAAGATGAAAATAAAAAGAACTGAAAGTTCTGAAGTACCTCTGAGTGTCGCACAGTGTCGAAGTACTCTCGCAGGCGAACCAGGGTCTCTCGAGGCCTCGCCCGGTGCGGGCCCTCAAATATCAATGAATATGGGGTCACGGGAATCCCCACCACCTCCAACACTGGGGCTAACGATGGGAAGTATACATAAGCCCATAGCTGAGAAAAGCAGTGCAGAATGTAAGTACGAAATGATGAGAGCAAAATGCAGACTGTAAAAGTGTGCTGTATGTGCAATGTACAAGTAATGAAGAGCAGAAATGTAAATCAAGGAGACAGAAAGTACCTCCCAAGCTCTCCAGTAGCCGCCAAGCAAATCGCCCCGCCCGCGGGAGGTCGCGCTCATGTAAAAGTAGAGGGTAGCCAGGCCAGCGCCACCCCAATCATATCTACTGACCTGTGATAGGTCGACTAGAGCGCTTAGCAGATATAGCCCAATGGTGTTCCCTCTGTCGGCGAACAGGGTAGTCCCGAAGAGGAACATCAGGAAACCACGAGCATACTGCTCTGTCTCCTCAGGAGTCTCGGGCACCATCTCCGCCCGCCGGAAATGGGAGGAGAACCAAGTGTATCTGACTCTCCCTGAAACCCTATCAACAGGTGGGCGAGCCCCCAACAAATACATCCAGGCGGCCTCTCACTCGCCCATATCCTCATCGTATGGGATGGCCCAACCTCCGACATCAAGGCCGGTCAATACAGCAAAGTCAAAAGGGGTCATGGTCATGTCCCCGGTAGCAGAGAAATGGAAGGAATTGGTGGTGTCCCACCATCTCTCTACTAGGGCTGCCATCAAGGTCCTCCTGGCAGGACATCGTGACAACCCGGCGCAGAAAGGCCCAAACCCTGCCAAGTCTACCAAATCCCTGACGCCCTCCGGGAGCTCAGCATATCAATCCCGCGCCGCGGTGGAACCATATCCTCGCACACTGCGGGAACCACCCTGCATTCAGAATGAATATATGTGTCAATAATAAGATGAAATGGGCTGAGTGCCGATGAAGTGAAATAAGTTGCATACAAATAAAATGAAGTAGTCGTGTGTTCAGAAGTGAAGTGTACGGACTGTGTGTTCAATATAATCAACTCTCAACTTTCAGTTAATTTGTGGGCTGCGTGTTCACTATCTGCCTGGGCTGCGTGTTCAGAGATTTGAATTTTGGGCTGCGTGTTCAACTTTCAGTTAATTTGTGGGCTGCGTGTTCACTATCTACCTGGGCTGCGTGTTCAGAGAATTTGAATTTTGGGCTGCGTGTTCAACTTTCAGTTAATTTGTGGGCTGCGTGTTCACTATCTACCTGGGCTGCGTGTTCAGAGATTTGAATTTTGGGCTGCGTGTTCAACTTTCAGTTAATTTGTGGGCTGCGTGTTCACTATCTACCTGGGCTGCGTGTTCAGAGATTTGAATTTTGGGCTGCGTGTTCAACTTTCAGTTAATTTGTGGGCTGCGTGTTCACTATCTACCTGGGCTGCGTGTTCAGAGAATTTGAATTTTGGGCTGCGTGTTCAACTTTCAGTTAATTTGAGGGCTGCGTGTTCAGAGATTTGAATTTTGGGCTGCGTGTTCAACTTTCAGTTAATTTGTGGGCTGCGTGTTCACTATCTACCTGGGCTGCGTGTTCAGAGATTTGAATTTTGGGCTGCGTGTTCAACTTTCAGTTAATTTGTGGGCTGCGTGTTCACTATCTACCTGGGCTGCGTGTTCAGAGAATTTGAATTTTGGGCTGCGTGTTCAACTTTCAGTTAATTTGTGGGCTGCGTGTTCACTATCTACCTGGGCTGCGTGTTCAGAGATTTGAATTTTAGGCTGCGTGTTCAACTTTCAGTTAATTTGTGGGCTGCGTGTTCACTATCTACCTGGGCTGCGTGTTCAGAGATTTGAATTTTGGGCTGCGTGTTCAACTTTCAGTTAATTTGTGGGCTGCGTGTTCACTATCTACCTGGGCTGCGTGTTCAGAGAATTTGAATTTTGGGCTGCGTGTTCAACTTTCAGTTAATTTGTGGGCTGCGTGTTCACTATCTACCTGGGCTGCGTGTTCAGAGAATTTGAATTTTGGGCTGCGTGTTCAACTTTCAGTTAATTTGTGGGCTGCGTGTTCACTATCTACCTGGGCTGCGTGTTCAGAGAATTTGAATTTTGGGCTGCGTGTTCAACTTTCAGTTAATTTGTGGGCTGCGTGTTCACTATCTACCTGGGCTGCGTGTTCAGAGATTTGAATTTTGGGCTGCGTGTTCAACTTTCAGTTAATTTGTGGGCTGCGTGTTCACTATCTACCTGGGCTGCGTGTTCAGAGATTTGAATTTTGGGCTGCGTGTTCAACTTTCAGTTAATTTGTGGGCTGCGTGTTCACTATCTACCTGGGCTGCGTGTTCAGAGAATTTGAATTTTGGGCTGCGTGTTCAACTTTCAGTTAATTTGTGGGCTGCGTGTTCACTATCTACCTGGGCTGCGTGTTCAGAGAATTTGAATTTTGGGCTGCGTGTTCAACTTTCAGTTAATTTGTGGGCTGCGTGTTCACTATCTACCTGGGCTGCGTGTTCAGAGAATTTGAATTTTGGGCTGCGTGTTCAACTTTCAGTTAATTGTGGGCTGCGTGTTCACTATCTACCTGGGCTGCGTGTTCAGAGATTTTGAATTTTGGGCTGCGTGTTCAACTTTCAGTTTAATTGTGGGCTGCGTGTTCACTATCTACCTGGGCTGCGTGTTCAGAGAATTTGAATTGTGGGCTGCGTGTTCACTATCTATCTGGGCTGTGTGTTCAGAAAATTTGAATTTTGGGCTGCGTGTTCAAACTTCCATTTAAAGTGTGGGCTGTGTGTTCACCTTCGAATTCAGGCTGTGTGTTCAACAAATCAGTGTTTGAGCCATGTGTTTTAATGTGGGCTGTGTGTTCGCAATTAATTAATGAACCGAGTGTTCGGGAGTTTGAATGTTGAAACTACATGTTCAAAGATGTAAGGAAAGTACTATGTCACAAGCTGAATGTTTAAACATGGCAAGGGTGCGAATTGTAAAATACAGAAGATGAGGTAAATACCTCTCGGGCCTCGTGAGAGAGATACTGCTCCGGCTCTCTGAGAAACAGATCTGCGGGTGCTCTCTCGTCAAAACTGGTAAAATGAAGGAAAACAGCACGAGGGAGGGCGTGCACTGCTGGACGGTACCTCTCGGGCATGAAAGGTCGAGTCCTCGGAGGAAGAGTCATAGGATCGAAATCGTCCCCAGCGCCCAGAAAACCTCCACCGTGAGGAGAATTGCCTGCCATTTTCAAGAATCTGCAAAAGGGGAGCAAAAATGAGCAAAATGAGCAAAAATTGGAAAAAGTCAACAAAAGTCAACTCTCGGGAAATGAAAAAGTCAACAAAAGTCAACTCCCGAGAAAATATTCTAAATATTAAGATGAACTTACCTCAAGTGGTGAAAATGCAAAAAGAAGCTCCGAAGCCGGAATTTAATCGCTCCAAAGTGTTTAAAACTAAGTGTTTTTAGGAAAACAATTTGCGCGAGGCGTTGGAAAACGCGCGTAAAACTCAAAACTGGAGAGAAAAGTGTTGAAAGAGGCAAGAAATGAAGTGAGGATCGGCTGCCATTTATAGGCCTCAAGCCTTGGTTGAAAAGGCATGCAAAAAGGAGGCAAAAAGACCGAAATGCCCTCGGAAAAAGGGCATGGCCGGCCGGCCCCTGTTTCTAGCTGGCCAGCCATCTGTTTTTTGCAGAAATGGCCGGCCAGCCATCTACTTTAATGGAAACCGGTTGGACACCCCCCCTTGGGAAGATAAGTGGCCGGCCATGCTCTCCACATGCTCACCTAGCTCTCTGCAAATTTTGAGGAAGATCGGAGTTCCCGGGACCTGAAAAAGTTCAAGAAAAGTACATGTCCGGCCGCGAAATTGCTCCGTCGGGACGTCGGTTTCAAGTTCTGACATGTGTCTCATCATCATTCATCAAAATCAAAGTGTATTCTTTTTGAATGAGTTGTAACCTTTCAAAGAAGCAGATCGGAGGCCGTGATCGAGTTACCGTTGCCGAAACACGTTTTTCCGTACTCGTTGTTTCACGGCAAATGAACACCCTGATTCATACTCATTTTGTACTATCATGCACATATCTTGCATTCTCATAGGCATACTCGCATTGTCATGTACGTTTCTTGATATTGGCATACCTCCGTGTTTGAGCATATGTTGTCACGCATGATCCGTTCTTGCATTGCGATACATTCACTCACCGGCACTGCGTGTGTCGAACTTTCGGAATCACATCAAATATATGTTGTTAGCATATTGTACTTGTTGCAATTTCTCTCTTTTGCAGGCACGATATTGTATGTACGGTTCAATCGAGGCTGGTGCGACCAGACGAATCGCGCAGGTATCGTATCTTCTCCGTGTGAGACATGGCGGAGATTGAATAATCCTCCGCATTCTTAACTGCATGAAATGTAGTTGTTGCTTTGCATTATTGCTTAAAACTGTTGCGTCTATTTGCGAATACTTGCTTCATTACAGCTTGCTGCATTTGCATAATCATTGGGTTACCTTCGGCTTCTTGCATATCATTTGCATTTTGCCCCATGCCTGCGGGCATGCCTGCGGGCACATCTCTGTCTATCTTGTATGTTTGTCTGAGTCTTCGGCCTTGTCAAAAATAGGTCGTCTCTGGGCTTTGACATTCACTCCCGTCACTTGTGACTTCCGAGTTCTGTCAAAGAGGGGCAACTGTAGACACCCCATTTTTGACCGACCTTAAGACTCAGACGTCACCGATTGAGCGCTTGGTGATGTTGCATAATGTGCTCGTTCAGAAGTTTCAGGGTCGCGGCCGTAAGCCCTGTCTCCGGACTTCCGAACCCTTTTCTGTGCCTTGTCTCGGTTTGCGAACCAGACTCGGTTTTCTCTGTTTCTTTTCCTAAGGGGACGGAGAGGTCCCGTAGACCATCTCTCAATGTCCGTAGGCTACATTTGGTGGCCGTAGGCCATTTTGCCCATTTCGGAGTCCGGTTCCCGGTTTTCGGAGCCGTCAGGCCGTGTGCCTCGGTTCGGGACCGCTTAACCATCTCCTATTGCTCTGATTTTTGGCATACATCCTATTTCATCCATTTTGAGGGACACTGAGGGCTGAGAAACCCACTTCGAGGTCAAATACAATTTTCGGTGCTTAACAGCCCATTTCCGAGACCCCGAACTGCGTATTCTGGCTCCGGAACATTCGTTTTGCAACGGTTTTCGCTCATTTTTGGCAGGTACCTCTGTTTTATCACAGGGAAGGTCACTGAAGGGTGGGAGGCCAGCAATTGTTGCAGCAGCCAGTTATCTCTCCTCCCGAGCCTCCCGGCGCCCGTTTTTCGCACTTCCGGGCTAATGTTGAATACCTTAGAGCTAGCGTTGTCGACTTTCGACCACATATCTGTGATCTACACACCTGGGAGGCCACTAAAAGTTGGTGGCCGGCCATTAAGGTCACCTGACCCTTTTGACCCCTTTCTTCCGGGCTAATGTTGAACCCCTTGGACCCTTTTTCTCAAACTTTGAACCACATATCTGTGATGTACACATCTGAGAGGCCCCTAAAAGTTCATGGCCGGCCAGTAAGTCAACTTGACCCTTTTGACCCCCTCTTTCCGAGCCATTGTTGAACCCCTTGGGCCCACTTTCTTGGAATTTCAATTACATGGTTGTGTTGTGCACACATAGGCCTACCTCCCCAATACCTGGCCGGCCAGAAAAGCTGGTTGACCCTTTTGACCCCTAGCCGGCCGGCTAGGGGGTGTGGCCGGCCGGCCACCTCCAGCAAAAGTGAGCGGCCGGCCGTGCTCTCCTCACTGTGCCCCTTCCAGCTGTGGGGCAATATCCCCCAGATATTTTCTGTATCCGGGGGATATTTTGGGAGAGAGAATTCCTCTCCATTTCACCCCCCTTTTACACCCCCTTTCTTGACCTTATAACCAGCTGAGGGTCTTCATCTTCTAGGTTAGAAAAATTCATCTCCAAGGCTCAACCCTAAACTCCATTGTTATAACTCTCAAAACTTCAAAAAACCCTAACTCCTTAACCTTCATTTCTTCTACACCACCAAGCCCTACCACCACTATCTCATTTCCAGCAACAAAGAAGGGTTCTTGAAGGCCAAAGGAGCAGCAAATCCATCCAAGAAGCAACCAAAGTCTAGATCTTCAAGGGTAAGTTACACTTTTACCCTTTTGACCCTTTTTCTTAATCAATATGTAAGCCATGCATGCTTTTTGTGTTGAGCTTCGGCCCTAACTGAAAAGGGCCATATTTTGAGCTCATCTTCACTTCTCATCAAGGGCTCAACCCTGTTTGAGCCCTCCATAATACACTTGCTTCATTGACCATCTTGTATGCCACAATTTTGCATGCTATTTTTGACCTATGAGCAATTTATTTTCGAGCATGTTGTAAACTGATATGAGGCATATTTTGAGCCCCTCTTCAACATTGGAGAAGGGCTCAACATTGTTTGGTGTTTCCATATGTCACTTGTAGTTATATCCCCTATTTGGCCCAATTTTTGCATAAATTAGTAGCCCTCTTTACTTCTGTTTTTGGACCTTGGTCCGAACTGAAAGTGGCCTTGTTTTGGCCTATACTTCATGTTTCATTCACACTTTTTTCCTTTTTGGTGATTATTTTGTATACTTCATGTTTTAGCACCTTTTGAGCTTCATTTTACATCACATTTTTAGCATATTTGTATACTGATTTTGAGACTTCCATATACTGTAAATATTCATATTTTTGGTTCATCTTCAATGTTATAGAAGGAAATTTTTCAGTTTGAGTTTTACTTATACCACTTGCTTCATTACCTCTCTTTTGGCCCTTATTCTTGCATGCTATTTTTGCCATACCTATACTTGCTGTTTGGCCATGTTTATAACTATGAAAGTGCATATTTTGGGACTTTCTAGCTTCTGTATTTGCATTGCATGTCCGTATTGTGCATGTTTGGCATAGCTATAGGCCATTTCGGGTGCCTAATGTTGCATTTCGGGGCATTTCCTTGCATTTCATGTCATTTCGCTTCATTTCGGGACTGTTTTCCCCCATATTTTAGTGCTGAAATTCTGTTAGTATGCTTGCATATCATTTTTGCCATGTTGCATCGCATTTCGGCATCGCCTCGGTTTGCGTGCCCGTGTGCACGCATTTCGAGGCACTCCCTTTTTTATCCGACGGCATCCGATGTGAGTGTGGCTGAGGCTCACTCATGTTGGTATAAGCCCATTTGTCATTTCCATGTCATTTCGGCATCGCCTCGGTTTGCGTGCCCGTGTGCACGCATTTCGAGGCACTCCCTTTTTTATCCGACGGCATCCGATGTGAGTGTGGCTGAGGCTCACTCATGTTGGTATAAGCCCATTTGTCATTTCCATGTCATTTCGACATCGCCTCGGTTTGCGTGCCCGTGTGCACGCATTTCGAGGCACTCCATTTTTTATCCGACGGCATCCGATGTGAGTGTGGCTGAGGCTCACTCATGTTGGTATAAGCCCATTTCTCATTTTTATTGCATTTAGCATCGCCTCGGTTTGCGTGCCCGTGTGCACGTATTTCGAGGCATCTCATTTTCATCGCATTTAGCATCGCCTCGGTTTGCGTGCCCGTGTGCACGCACTTCGAGGCATCTCATTTTCATTGCATTTATCATCGCCTCGGTTTGCGTGCCCGTGTGCACGCACTTCGAGGCATCTCATTTTCATTGCATTTATCATCGCCTCGGTTTGCGTGCCCGTGTGCACGCACTTCGAGGCATCTCATTTTCATCGCATTTATCATCGCCTCGGTTTGCGTGCCCGTGTGCATGCACTTCGAGGCATCTCATTTTCATTGCATTTAGCATCGCCTCGGTTTGCGTGCCCGTGTGAACGCACTTCGAGGTATCTCATTTTCATTGCATTTATCATCGCCTCGGTTTGCGTGCCCGTGTGCACGTACTTCGAGGCATCTCATTTTCATTGTATCTGTCATCGCCTCAGTTTGCGTGCCCGTGTGCACGCACTTCGAGGCATCTCATTTTCATCGCATTTATCATCGCCTCGGTTTGCGTGCCCGTGTGCACGTACTTCGAGGCATCTCATTTTCATTGTATCTGTCATCGCCTCGGTTTGCGTGCCCGTGTGCACGTACTTCGAGGCATCTCATTTTCATCGCATTTATCATCGCCTCGGTTTACGTGCCCGTGTGCACGCACTTCGAGACATGTCATTCCATAGCATTATGTATGTTAGGGTTGTATATTAGTTGCATTTCATGCATATCATGCATATTGCACTATGCTCGGAATAGGAGTTAGCCCGGGCACGGGAAACGAGGTACATTTCGTGCTCCGAGTGACGGAATGTATGTCAATTCCCCAGTCACCGACACTCCGGATTATCCATGATGGAGTTAGGTTTTAGCTGTAATTTCATGTGCATTCATCCTATATTGAGTTGTGCATTTCGACTCCTCGACCATCATGCCTCGGTATGCGTGATTGGTGGCACGAGGATCGAGACATGCATATATTTGTGCAAATACATTGCTATGCCCCTTTCCTGCTCTCTGTTGCAGCGAAATCAGGAATCAGCAATTTTTCTGGGCTCAGCACGCATTTCAAGAACAGGTGTAAACAGAGGCTAATTGGGGCATTCCGGTGGATTTCCGCGCAAGACAATCCGGACATGCATCATCCATCAGAAGCAAGACAGTCCCTGGCTTGCACGCCAGTTTATTTGCTTTCTAGTTAATTCATTAATTAATTAGAATTCTGTAATATTTTGGACTGTAATATTCTTTTTTTTGGGGACTATAATATTTGGACTGTATTATTAATTCGGACCCTCCGAGTGAGGGCACAGCTGTAATAAGTGTGCGTGAGTGTGATGTATGTCTTCCAACCCCACGTCTTTCTCCCTTTTATTTATCCGCTTATGATGGTTAGATTAGGGCATGTTTAAATTAGCATACAGTATGACAGCATGTTTGCATTCATTCATCCGTATTGCATGCACCAGGCTCGGCACATCATATTAACTGCATTGTACTTTCAATTTCAAAGTTGAATACATGTTAGTTGTAGCATTTCATACGCCATCTTAGAATAGCCGAGCCTACTATAGTTGCATTTTGCATGTGTTGCATTAAGCATTTTTGTATACTTAGGATTCATGCATGATTTCTAATGTAATTCTTTGTTTTGGCTTGGAGTACCCGGTAAGTTTTATGCTTTAGCATCCTTGCATGCGTGTGAGTGTTGCCATGAATAGCATGCTTACCATGAGGCTATGTGCTTACCTGATATATCTGCCTGAATGCCTGTGGGTGAAGGTTGGGTTATCTGAATTGGAATGAATCATCAAAATGTTTCAAAGCCTACCTGCGAGTAGCAAACCATTTTCAAAAACAAGCATAAAATGTTTTGTTCCAATTCGGGCGACCCGGTCTATATTTATATGCCGTGAGCATCACGTAGTAACCTAGGCTAATAAACCGGAATAAGAACTCGCAATGTTTTCAAAGATTGATATCATGGTTAGTAGAGGCCGGTCTATGACCGGGCGAGCGGGGGTGCTCACGAAGTGACCTTCCCCAATCGTACCCAAGTTCCCGAGCCGAGGCAACTTTGGTGATGACGGACACGTGGCCTTTTGGCACCGAGTCAGGGTTTCCTAAATTTCCCAAAATAAAATATTTAGGTGGCGACTCTGTATCTGGCAAAGCAGTCCATGTTTGGCACTTCTTTCAAAAATCTGTTTTTCTCAAAACGATTTGCCGGATTTGGACTCTTTGGTTCAGACTTAGAACCGTGACATTTTGAGAGTCCGAGCTGTAGTGACCCCAAATGAACAGAACGGGACCTAAACCCTCCCGGGGCGTTCGGGGGACGTCTACACTTATGAAATGTGGCATGTGAGAGTACCATCCTACAAATATTTAAAAGTGTGAGGGTGTTTGGCTAAAATGGCTATTTCTAGTCCTAAAAACAAGATAGGTCCTAAAACTGTTGATTACATTTTCATTAGTTATGCCAAGAATAGTAGTACATATCGATTTTTGATTCATAAGTCAGAACATTTCAAAATGCATGTAAATACTATTATTGAATCTCGGAATGCATCGTTCTTTGAACATATATTTCCAAACAATGCTGGACAAGATACTAGTACTAATAAAAGATCTTATGATGCTATTACTAGTCATGATCAAGAACAAGAACAAGAGATAAATCAAAATGAAAAAGAAGAACCTAGGCGTAGTAAACGTGCTAGAACCTCAAAATGTTTTGGTCTAGATTTTCTAACATTTTTGTTAGAAAATGAGCCTTTAACTTTTAAAGAAGCTATGTCCAGTCCCGAGGCTCACTTGTGGAAAGAAGCTGTAAACAGCGAAGTTGAATCCATCCAGCAAAATCACACTTGGATATTGGTGGATTTGTCACCGGGTTGTAAACTTCTTAGGTGCAAGTGGATTTTCAAGAGAAAAATGAAAGCGGATGGATCAATTGACAAATACAAGACAAAACTTGTGGTCAAAAAATTTAGACAAAAAGAAGGTCTTAATTACTTTGACATATACTCACTAGTTACTAGAATAACATCCATTAGAATGCTAATTGCCATTAGATTTTTGTACAATCTAGAAATTCGTCAAATGGATGTTAAAAAAACTTTCTTAAATGGTGAGCTAGATGAAGAAATTTACATGGAACAATTAGAAGGATTTTCTGTTTTAGGAAAATAAAAGAAAGTATGTAAATTGATTTAATCATTATATGGTTTAAAACAAGCGCCAAAACAATGGCATGAGAAATTTGACAAGGCGACGATGTCAAATGGATTTAAAATTAATGAATGTAACAAATGTGTTTATATTAAAAACACAAACAACGATTATGTTTTTATGTGGATGATATACTCATCATAGGTAGTAATAATGACATAATTAAAACTACTAAGAAAATATTGAATAAATATTTTGACATGAAAGACATAGGGATTGTTGATGTGATTCTTGGTATGAAAATTACCAAAACATTAGAAGGTTATGCTTTGTCACAATCACATTACATTGAGAAAATACTTGACAAATTCAGCAAAGAAGATGATAATCTAGAATACTTATGGATGTTAATTTGTTTCTTTGTAAAAATGTTCAGGAAAGTATTTTTCAATTGGAGTATGCCAAAATTATTGAAAGCTTAATGTACTTGATGAACTGCACTCGCCCAAATATAGCCTATGCAGTAAGTAAATTAAGTAGATATACGAGTAATCGAGGAGTAGAACATTGGAAAACAATTATAAGGGTTCTAAGATATGTCTGATTTACTCGTAACATTGGGTTAAATTATATTAGATATCCAGCAGTACTTGAAGGATATTGTGATGCAAATTGGATATCAGATATTAGAGACTCAAAATCCACCAGTGGGTATGTCTTTACTCTTAGTAGTGCGACTGTATCTTGGAAATCTTCCAAACAGACTTGCATTGCTAGGTCTATTATGGAATCATAGTTTATAGCTTTAGATAAAGTTGGGGAAGAAGCAGAATGGCTTCATCATTTCCTTGAAGATATTCCAATGTGGCCAAAATCGGTGCCTACTATATGTATGCATTACGATAGTCAATAAGCAATAGGTAGAGCACAAAGTCTTATTTATAACGGTAAGTCATAACACATTCGTTGTAGACATAATACCGTGAGACAACTACTCTCTAATGGAATTATTTCCATTGAATATTTGTAGTCTAAAGACATCATAGCGAGTCCACTAACCAAACAGTTAGCAAGAGAGTTAGTTGAGAATTCATTGAGGGGAATGAGACTTAAGCCTATTAAATACGAGTTACCACAATGAGAACCCAACCTAGCTGACTGGAGATCCCAAGATCTAGGTTCAAAGGGACAACCGAGTTGTGTATGACTTATAAGGATCATTAGAGAGTCAAAACTCCTACCTATTTCTATGATGAAATAATGATGTCCGCAGCGTTTTAGGTTAAGTAAAACTTTTAATGATTCTTATATCTAGGAATACCTAGTGGAGTATGGCATGATACTCTTCATAAAAATCACCTATATGAGTGTGAATTGGGCCAGTTCTATGAGATTTATGAAGGGCTACAAGTTTTTAGAGCACTTATGAAAAACCAGGTTGTTCAGGGCCAAAATGAACACAATAGTGAGAACTAAACTGTGTCTAGTAATATATTGTGTGAGTTCTATTGTCTTGGTTTACACAAATGGCTAAACAGTTCAAGGCATCATCTAGTTAACTAGTAAATCCGATAATATCTCACAAGAGAAGGTTCAAAGCCAAAAGCTACTTATCCTTTGCAGAACATTTCTAATTTCTGTACTCTGTGTAATTAGATAATGTTGTTGCATTTTCTCTCCGTCAAATTCCATTCGTGTGGAGGATTGTTAGAAAATTTGGTTTTATAGGCTTATTTTGGGCTAACTTTGAGCCCAAAATTGAGTGGGTCCCACACATCTTTTGGAGTTGGTCCACAAGGTGACGTGTTCCTTGCCGTATGCCAAGTCACACGGTGAAGACGATTCGTCAAAACCATTTATGAATGAATGGAAAGTTGAAGTCGTTTTCAGATTTGTAGAATGGACAATTTAAAGAATAAATGTGGGCTTCCTTGAAATGAATTGTCCCACATTGAAACTTGAATAGAGCTTGTATATGTTTATAAGCTTTAGATGGACAAACTTGGGTTGGGCCCTAAGGGACATCCCAAGTTTGTAGAAGGGAGGAGTTATGCACAATGTGAACCTTGGCTCAAACCACCACATGCGTGCATGCGTGCTGCCTCCGTCCTTCCAACCAACCAGCCGAGCCATGCTGTGCCGGGTGTGGGTTTTGGGTCGAATCGATTATAACATTAATTTTTTGGTCAAAATTTATTTGAATTTTTTTCAAAAATTCTTGCGGGAAAATTAATTTTTCTAAATGAAATTAATTTAAATTTTATGCCAAATTTGAATTCAAGTTATATGTCCAAAATTTTGCCTCTTCCAGCCCTTTCCAGCAAATTCAAAATAGGTTTTCTAACTGTTTTAACAGTTTATACCTAGACAGATTCAAATCTGTTCACAGACAGATTCAACAGGTTCAATTCAAGTTCATACCTATTCAAATTTGAATCTGTATCTGTTCAGGTTGTATAGCATCTGTTTAATTCAAATTATATATGTTCGGACAAATCTAATGGTCACCTATCTGTCTATAAATACCAAGCCATTTCTATTTCTAGCATTTTGTTCATTCCGAAAATCCTTTTCTTGCTTTCTTTTGTGCTCTCTTTGCATCATTCTACATACTGGTTTTTTAGAAAAAATTCAAAGAGTATAGAACACCGGTTCTAGTTCGCCGTACAAATTGTTTGGAGTGCTACTACAATCTGTGTAAAGATTATTGTATCTTGGGAGATGGACTCCGTTTATCCATAAGCATTAGAGTGGGGCGAATCTGTCTTAAAGACAAAGTGTCATACACTCAATTTGATCTAAAAGTTGTTTCGGTAATAAATTATGTAAGTAATTTATTTATTTTTGTTTGATTTGTTTCAAATTATTTATTTTACACAGAAGATTGTTTTAACACTACTAAGGCTTCTTTTAGGAAATGAGTTAAAAATTACTTTTTAACTTTTAATTTATTTTATGTCACATTATCTCTCACATTGTTTACACATTTTTTAAAAAAGTCAAAAAAAATTAAAAAATAAAATTTTAACCATCTTCCCAAAATAACCCTAAGTTATAATTGAAGAGGTTAAATTATAATTTATAATTTTTAGACTAAAATTAACTTCTCTCTTTTTTTTCTTTTCTTCTTCTTCTTCTTCTTATATTTATTTATTTTTTTTATAACAAATGTTAGAAAACAAGGGCATGGATATGGGTTCAATCAATAAATAACAAAGGGTAAATATTTATCAAAATTTGTTATCATTTAGCGTGACACACTTCTAATAATTAGAATTAATAATCTGATTTTTTGTGGGACTCATGGTATTAATAATTATAAATTTTCCATATTAGGTAGTAACCAAAACATTATGAATAATTGGAATCATTCTAAAATTGGTGTATTTTATTGTAAGTGAAAACTAATAGACAAAAAATCACAAAATCAAAAATCAAAAGAATCTATCTCCTAACTTCCCAATAATAAAAAAATTATAGTTTATTTAAATTATTTCTACTTAATAAATGGTAAAAAAAAAAAAATTGCACCAAACAAGTACTCCTAGTGACGCCGCAAATTTACTTTTGGAACATCATAAAATTTAAATAACAAATAACTTGTTAAATAAAAAATTTAACAACTAATTAGGGAAATTTAGATTTTCATATAGTCAAAGCTTAACAACTAAATTACGAGTCCACATACAATATTACAACAACTTTATAAAATTCGTGATTACTAATAGCAAGGATAATAAAATTTTATTTCGATAGAGTCTTGACTTTAAGTTAGCCAAGACTCAATATTAATAGCAGCTCCAAATTCAGCCTTAGCCCCTTCTTCGACATAATCTGGCATGAAACACCAGTGCAACAAAAATATACGCTATGAGTTTTGCAACACAGTAAGAAAACGTAACTAACCTACCATTCTTTTTAAGAGAAAAATAATGTGATTATAAACATGAGATGATAGTATAACTGTAAACATAAATTACAACCATTAAAATAATTTCAATAATTTAAATAAGTTAGGTAACACTCGAAATCTCACCGACGAGATTTAACTTACCAACCACTAAGTATGGCAACGATTAATTTGAAACCCTCTCTTGATCAAATATTCAAGTGTTACCAACCATAACTACCAAGGATGCCCACGTTCGGAGTTATATACCCAAGTAGTGACATCCGTGGTCTGCCCCAAGAAAACGGTCTGCTAGGGGTGCGTAACCTCCCCATGTGCCACTTGCACATCCAACCTTATTCCAAAACCGAATACCAAAAAGAATTCAAATAAGTCCCGTGCCACCTTAGAGTTTTGCGACACAATTTACGTGAGAATTCTCAAAACCAAGGCTCACCCTAAACAACCGGAATTAACCGTCAACCCTTAATTTCGTACACTCTTTAAAATCAGGGCTCACCCTAAACAACTGCTATTAACCGTCAATTGTTAACTTTGTATATGGCGTTAATTATTTCAGTTAGTTTTGATATTAATCACAAATAATTTCAATTTTTAATTACAAATAATGTTATATCAATTCATTAAAATTCTCAACATAAAATATTACACATGTCACATAATAATAAATAATTGCACAAAATTTAAATAAACAATTTATTTAAACCATGATATGAAATAATAATTTAGATACAAAAAAAAAAAAAGAATAAATAAATCATAATTACACACATGTATGGATTTTTAATCTACAAGATTAGACTAACACAATATTAAATTTTCAGTCCAAATAAACAATTGAAGAGATAATTTTTTATTCCTCATTGATCTGCAAAAATTTTCAGAATGTATATCTCGCAAACAAAATTATAAATAAATTACTTATACTACTCTAAAATTCATATAAATATACAGAATACTCAATAGATATGTTATGGTCATTTTTTAGAAAGCATTTTCCAAAAATAAATTATAAATAATTCTTAAAAATTCCAAGAAAGTTTATGACGCAAATTTATCACATTTTCTTAAATTAATTCCATACTTAAATTTATAAATCAATTCCATAATATAAAAATTTATTATGAAACTAGACTTCTCAAATTTCATTTTTTGTTTAGAAATTACCAGATTTGGTTTAATATAAAATTTTTAATGATTTTTCAAACACATAGTAAAATCTGTCTATAGCTCCAGATTTGGTTAAAAATCCGTATAAATTCGTACAAAATGCAATAATTGTTTCAAAAATGCATGGATGAAGTAGACATCATTCTAAACAGTTTTGTAGAAGAAATTCCATCTCAAAATTTTGAGTATAAAATTGTCTAAAAATTCGTATAAATATTCTGGCAGATTCAAGGGCCAAATAAAATCTTCAATCCTCTCTTTAATGGTATAAACTATACATGCAAGCCTATTTCCACAATAATACCATGACTTTAAGACTATCAATATTTTCAAATATTTGATATACACATCACAAAATTTACATACATATATATATAAATTTCTATCTATAAGTTAGTCATTTATCATATGAATATAATCTGAAAATTTCAACAATTAAAAAAAATGAGAGGGTTGAGAGGGTTTTCTTGTTTAGTAGTAAGGTTAAAATGAGATAGTGGAATGGTAGGAAACTATGAAACTTTCTTAATCTTCTCTTCTTGTTAACTTACTCCACTTTGCAGATATTTTTTTTCTTTTCAAGTCTCCTTTGCCTTCTCTAATCAAAGAGTAGTATGCATATATATTCAAACATGTTGAGGGTGAGGGCTGAGGCTTTTCCTTTCTCTCTCTCTCTTCATCATTCTCTGGTCACTTCATATCTTGTAACTCCAAGAAGCATGATGAGGTGAGGGTTCTTACACTAACAAGTGGCATTATTCTGTCACCAAGCAATATGATTTTGATTTCTTTTTTTTTGTATTTGTATTTGTATGGGTTTCTCAAAATTGATACACTAAGCTTTTTAATTAAGGTATTTAATAAGAATAATTATCATGTTGAATTCTAATTAAAATAATTTAAACAACAAATATTGAATACTCACAAAATTATTATTCTTAATAATGTCTTTGTTAGTGACTGAATTAGATTAATTTAAAGCTAACTTTTACGCTAATATATATATATATATATATAAAATTTAGATAAATTTTGGATATAATTAATTAATTAATTAATTTTCTTTTAAGAATAATTAAATGTGGATTTTTACACTCCTCAATTAAAAAATAGAAACCAGAAGCACTTATTTCCCAACTCTGCGATAATAAAAAAATTTCAACTTATTTAAGTTATTTTTGTCTAATAAACCATAAGAAAAAGTTGCACCAAATAATGACTCTAAATTTTTTAAAAAAAAGTTATTTACAACAAGGGCCCTCAACATTAGCAAGTTTACCCCTCATTTATGAACTTGCATATTTTGATCCTCTTAATTATAAAAATGTATTACTTTCATTTTTTCTGGACCATTTCTAAAAATGATATATTTATACGATTTTCATAATTAAGGAGTTCAATATATACGGAATTGATAGATGTAAAGATGTCTTATGTTTCGTTTGGCATGAGCTATTTTGGCTAAATTATCATAGAGACAAAACAGACTAATTTAGTCAATAAAATAAAATGTCACATCTAAACTATTATCATTGTACTTTTTTTTATCACAAAACCATCAAATAAACTACCCAAAAAAGTCTAAATTTATCCCAAACACAACTTTTTTAAATTAGACTAAATAGATAAAAAAATAAAAAAGTCAAGCTAATTAGCTCATTCCAAACAAGGGCTTGGTATTGAGAAAAAGAGCCTAAATTTAGAGGATTTTGGGATGATCTAAATAAATATACTTTTTGATTTTTTTAAAAAAAGATGTGCAAAAAAATAGAGAGGCGATATAACTTAAAAAATATATAAAATAAAAAAGTACACGTCTATAATTATGCCAAATAGTGCCTTAACCTTTAAAAAAAAAAAAAAGAGTGATGCTATTTGCACCAATTAGTATACGTACCAACACTAATTATAACATTATTATTGACCCCACTCATTATACAAATTACAAATATAAAAAATATCTTAAATTATGTCACATCATCAATTGATATATTAATTAGTACACTAATTGATGCATATAAAATTATTCAAAAAAAAGGATAAATTACAATCACACCCCCTGAGGTTTACTTAAATTACAAATTACCATCTGTGATTTTAGAAATTACATTATGCCCCTAAGATTTATAATTTCATAACAAATAAGTCATTTTATTAATAAATCATCAAGTTAATTAACAATTTTAATAATGTTAAAATTTTATTTCAATTAAAAATTCAGATAATTTTATTATTGTATAGGTGAACAGTTATAAATTTCACTTTTTCAATTAATTATGTTAAATAAAAAATTATGACAAAGTAATATTTGTAATTTTCTAAACTACAAAAAATAATTCGTATTTTAAATAAATTTAAAAAGATGTATTTATAATTTATCTTAAAAAAAAAGAAATAATGACTGATTAGATAAACTGCATTACATAGTATCATTTATTACAATTGTTGCATTGCATAGGGCAATAACCAACCCAATATAAAAAGGTAGGTTGGATGTTCGAGCTGGTAAAATTCTTTTGGTTTAACATCCGTATGAAAAAAATAAAAAATAAAAAAATAAAAAAATTGTTGCATTAAAAACAAAAAAAGCCTTTATATTTAAGATAAATTACAAAACACGCTCCTAAAATTCACTTAAATTACAAATTACTTTCTGTGATTCTAGAAATTACATTATGCCTCTTAAAATTTTCAATTTTATAACAAACATGTCATTTTATTAATAAATCATCAAGTTAATTAACGGTTTTTAATAATATTAAAATTTTATTTCAATTGATAATTTTATTATTGTATAGGTGAGCAGTTAGAAATTTTACCTTTTTAATTAATTCTGTTAAATAAAAAATTATGACAGAGACGTATTATAATTTTCTAAACTATATGTGATAATTCATATTTTAAGAAAATTTCAGAGGTGTATTTGTAATTTACCCTTATAAATAAAAGGGTAAATTACATTGACACCCTTGGAGATTTATGTTTATTACAGTTCTCCCTCACATTTGGGAAATTACATTGACCCCCTTGTCAGTGTAATTATTTGATGGTGTTAACTTTTAAGTTAAAATGACATATTTGCCCTTAACCTATACATATACTTTAAAGGGTAAATTACATTGACACCCCCTAAGGTTTCAATTTAATACGGATCCCCCTTGATATTTAAAAAAAAAAATAATTTAATAAAAATAAATATGAAGAAATATATTTAATTTGTAAAAAATTATTTCTAACCACTCGAAAGATAAAAATTATATAAAAATGATAATTATTTTTTATTTTTTATTTCTTAACCAAATTAATTTTTAATTTTTTTTAAAAATTCTAAACATCAAACCATATATAACATAAGAATCTTTTGATAAGTCATTTCTTATATTGGTAACTTATTTAATTATTTGTTAATTTTACGCTATTGTTACCATCTGAGGCCTGTTTAGCATTTCGTTTTCAATTTTCAATTTATATTTACAAAAATTTTAAAAACTTTCATAAAAACTTGTTTGATAATTTTTTTAGTTTATAAATGATTGTCTCAATTTGTAAATTTGAGGAAAAAAAAAGTAAATTCAAAAAATGAGTTTACGTTGGTTTTTAAATAGAAATTAAAAAATCTGGCTAACAAATTTTTTTTAAATAATTTTTTTTTCAACTAATACTAACCGAGGGGACAATTGATAATGCTACTTTAAACCTTAGAGAGGGGATTGTAATTTCTAAAATGTGAGAGGTATCAATGTAATTTATCTAATGAGGGCAAAATTAGTATTTAAACAAATTAAATTGTTGACATCAGCAAAATCTGTTAGTTGACTTAATTGTCAACTGACTGAAGGAGCAATCTGTAATGAAACTTTAAATCTCAGAGAAAGGAGAGAACTATAATAAATATAAACCTTAGGGCGACAATGTAATTTACCCTAAATAAAAAATAAAATAAAAAACCTACTGCTCTACACTCCATTTGCTCCCCTCTCCTCCATTCTCTTTTTATTTTTATTTTTAATTTTTTTCATTTTTCTTCTCTCTCTCTCTCTCTCTCTCTCCATATGCTTCACACAGAAAGATCAATTCAAAACCCCTCCAAGTCTGCTCTTCCTTTCTTCAACATCTCATTCATCAAAACAATCACACTCCTCCCCATCTCCATCTCTATCTCTCTTCTTCTCAATTTCCATAAATGTAATCTTTTATATATATAGATTGATACATCTAGTGTTATATATATAGAGCTATATTCGTGGTTTGTAAAGATGAGCAGTGGGGCTAGGGTTTCAATCCCGAACAGTGTTCGGAAGATGATCCAAAACATAAAGGAGATCACGGGCAATCACAGTGAAGAGGAGATATATGCAATGCTCAAGGAATGTTCCATGGATCCCAACGAGACCGCCCAGAAGCTCCTCCTTCAGGGTTTGCTTCCTTTGATTGTTTGTTTCTTCGTCTCGTTTTCGTTTGGCGCTCTTTGTTTTTTTTGTTTGTTTGTTGGGTTTGATCTTGATTTATAATCATGTTGGGCTGTGATCTGCGTTTGCTGGATTTAACTGACTAGTGCTATTTGTTTGGGGATTCGATTCGATTCGATTTGATTTGGTTTTATTATAGAGTGAATTGATTTGGGTTTTCAATGGTTATTGATTTGGGTTTTTGATTGGCTTTAATGGGTTTTCACAGTTTGTTGATATATATTTTTTTCAAGGTAACTTTTTTTATTTTTTTTTTTGGTTCAATTTTGGAAAAGTGACATTAGGATAGTTAGCCGAGTTGAGCTAACAAGTGGGTTGCTCAAACTTGAAAACTTAACAAGCTTAAAAAAGTGATCAAGCTTAGTTTGATTATCTTTGTGTCATTCTCAAAGGAGCTTTAATCGAATCGAGCTCAGGTAGCTTGGTTTAGGTTATTTTTTATACAGTTATGGTATATGCAGGGTTGTCCAGCTTAGTTCAAGATGGGCTCAGAAAACCAATGGGCTCAAAATGCATTTAAGCTTGACTTGTGTATATGACAAATCCAATTTTGAACTAGCTTTCAGCAAGCTGGACCCAATTAGAGCTTGAGTAGCGGGTTTCGGTGGGCAATTTTAGGCGATAGTTGATCAAAGAAGTCTGTTTTACCATGATTTTTAGGCTTTAGTTTCAATTCAAAGTCAGGCATATTACTACTTAATACTTATGGTCTTTGTTCAATGCTTATCTAAGATGGTATCAGATGAAGGTCACGGTTATCATATTTTTTTTTTCTAGCTTGGAGTGGGCATTGTTTAAGGGATTGTTCTAACTTCTCTAATACAAATCTTCTTAAGTGTGGGTTAAATGATTTTTAGTTTTTGATTCATTTATGATATGAGCAATTGATGCTCATGATTATCTTGGGATCATCAAACTATTGTTACTGTTGAACGTATAGATGAGAAGGAGAAGAAGTTCAACCGAGAGAGAGAGAGAGAGAGAGAGAGAGAGAGAGAGAAACAACAGCTCTATTATTTGATTTAAAAAACATAGGGTTTTCCCCTTACACACAACTATATATACTAATAAGAATAATGCATAGAGACCAAACTACCCCTAACACTTAACACTCCTTCTCAAGTTGGTGTAAAGATGTCTCTCATGCCCAACTTGCAACAAATAGGGTGAAAGATTTTACTACTAAGGCCTCGTTTGGGAACAGGCTAATTTAGTAACTTTTTGGCTATTTGGCTAAAATATGAGTTAAAAAAAACTAGTATGTTTGGGATGACTTTTTGATTTTTTACGAAAAGATGTGCAAAAGTAGAAAGAAAAGAGAATTTTTGACTTTTTGGTATGGGTTGTTGACTTTTTGATTTTTTTAGTAACTTTTTGACTTTTTGGCTAAACCGACCGCTTCCCAAACGAGGCCTAAGACCCTTAGTAAAAACATCCGCCAATTGATCTTCAGACTTAACAAAAGACATACATACCACACCCTTATTCAACTTCTCCTTAATGAAATGTCTATTAATCTCAATATGCTTAGTCCGGCCATGTTGAACAGGATTGTGCGCAATACTAATAGTAGCCTTGTTGTCGCAATCCAAAGTCATGGGATCACTGCAATCAAGCTCTATATCACTTAGCAAAGATTGAAGCCACATTAGTTCACATGTTCCATGTGCTATAGCCCTGTATTCTGCCTTAGCACTAGATTTGGACAAGTATGAGATAGATATATCAGTCTTCTTACAAGTCTTTGGTACCTTTCCTTCTCCACAAGCTCACTAACCCCACTACAAAGACGATGATTAGTCTCAATTGGCGACTCAGCTGGTCTGCAGCCCAACATGCCTGTTTCCTCAAGAAGATTTAGAATGTACTTGCTTTAAGAAATGAAGATGTCTTTATCAGATCTGGCAACTTCAATCCCAAGAAAGTATCTCAAAGGACCAAGATCTTTTATCTCAAACTCGTTGGCTAACAGCATCTTGAGATGGGTCACCTCCTCCTCATCATTATCTGTCACAACTATGTCATCCACATACACAATAAGTACTTTTACCTTTTGTACATTGCGTTTGACAAACGAGGTATGATCTGCATTGCTTTGCTGATACCCAAACCCAGGATTGCCTTTAGGAATCTACCAAATCACGTTCTAGGAGATTGTTTCAAACCGTATAAGGCCTTCTTCAATCTACAAACTTTTCTAACTGTAGACTAAGATGAGAATCCCGAAGGTACATCTATATGTACCTCCTCCTCCAAATCCCCATGAAGAAAGGCATTCTTCACATCTAGTTGATGTAGAGGCCATCCCAAATTAGCAGCACACGACAGAATAGCTCGGATTGAATTCATCTTTGCTACCGGGGCAAAAGTTTCTTGATAGTCTATTCCATATGTCTGGGTAAATTCCTTGGCTACTAGTCTTGCTTTGTACCGTTCAATCGTCCCATCTGTGTTTGTACTTAATGGCGAACACCCACTTAAATCCGACTGATTTTTTCCAATTAGGAAGAGATACCAACTCCCATGTGTTATTTTTATTCAAAGCTTGCATCTCCTCTACCATAGCTACCTTCCACTTAGGATCAGTGATGACTTCTTTCCAATCCTGCGGAATACATACAGAAGAAAGACACGAAACAAAAGCACGATATGGAGAAGGCAACGAATCATATGACACGAATTTAGAAATGGGGTGTTGAGTACAGGCTCTAACCCCCTTTCTGAGAGCAATAGGGAGACTCAAATCATCAGCAACAGGACTATCAACAACAAGTGAAGTAATGGGCTGAGGATCATTACCTGTAGAGTCAGTGGAAACTGGGTGTGGAACTGGCATAAGAGATGATGATTGACTTAGTGGCACAAAAGAAGCCTGCTCTTTCTGATGCCGTGAATAAGTCTTAAAATCAACTCTGTCCAAACGACCACCGATATTCGACTCCTCATCAATAGAACTATTAGGCTCCCACTCACCACAAATAATAGCCCGTTGAGTAGGAAGGAAAAAAGACAACTCATGCTGATATGATGCCGTCTCATCCGCAATCTCATCAATACCACTCTCCCCCGAGGAGATAGCGGAGGACAAGAAAAAAGGACTCAGATTCACGGAAGGTGACATCCATACTAATAGACAGCTTATGAGAGTGAGGGTTATAGCATTTGTAGCCCTTTTGAGTAGCAGAATAACCAAGAAAGACACACCGGACAGCCTTAGGATCAAGTTTCGCATGAGTACGAGGTTGAAGATGAACAAAACAGACACTACCAAACACCCGAGGCGGAAGGGAAGAAGTGGGATAAGTCACAGGAAGAAGCTCAAGAGGAATTTGGAAGTGGAGGACACTAGAGGGCATACGGTTAATAAGGTAAGCCGTTGTAAGAACAACATCTCCCCAAAAAGACTTAGGAACGTTCATGGTAAACAAGAGAGAGCGGGCAACCTCAAGGAGGTGGCCATTCTTGCGTTCAACAACTCCATTCTATTTAGGAGTGCCAACATAACTAGTCTAATAAAGAATGCCATGTTCCTGGAGGTACCCCCTGAAAGCTCCATCAACATATTTAGTCTCATTATCACTTCTAAGAATTTTGATAGTAGCATTGAAGAGATTGGATACCATTTTATAAAAAAAGTTTAAAACATGAGAAAACCTCATTTTTAGTGCGAAGTAAATAAATCTAAGTCACACAAGAATAACAATCAATAAACGTAACAAACCACCGATAACCAGAGGTAGAAACCACAGGGGAAGGACCCACACATCGGTATGAATAGGCATAAAAGGAAAGTACTTTTTTTATTAATTGAAGGATAACAAGTACGTTTATGCTTAGCAAGCTCACAAGCATCACAAACAAAGTTGTTCTTTGGATAATCTCGAACTAATGAAGGAAAAAGTTTCTCTAAAATACTAAAGGAAGGATGCCCCAAGCGGCGATACGACTGATGAACAAGACAGAGAGAGGAGCCAGAAGTGCATTGAAGAGCCCGAGAGGACAAAGTTGATGTAGGAATGGCATCCAGAAAGTACAGTCCACTTTGTGCTCTACTATTGCCAATCATTTTCCCCGTAGCCAGTTCCTGAAAGGCTACTAACAGAAAGTAAGTTAGTGGAAAAATTAAGAACCTGAAGAATGGGTGAAAGCGAAAGTAAAGAGGTGCAATGAACAGAACCCTTGACAGAGATAGAAGAAAAAGTGCCATCAGCCACTCTAATCTTATCTTACCCGGAATTAGGTGAATAAGAATGGAAAAAACTAGAAGTAACCTGTCATGTGATCGGTAGCACTGGAGTCAATGATCCAAGGAGACGACGAAGAGGTACTAAGTGCACTAGCAGAAATACTTGTGTGGGCAAAGTTGGAACAGGCAGAAGAGGAAGGAGCTAAGGTGGATGAAGCATCAAGTTGAGCAATTAAACGTCTGAGAGTGTGAAGCTCATCTTGGGAAATAGAACCAACATCATCCGAGGCACTAGCAGTAGTCTCGAAAACATGTGCTTGAGGACGAACACCACGACCATGACCACGGCCTAGAGGAGGCCAACCATGCAACTTCCAACAGTTTTCTTTATCATGTCTATCTTTCCCATAATAATCACACTTCAACCAGTCCCGATCAACCAATGGACCCTTACCACCATCCTGAGGCTGACAAGGTGGAGTATCACGTGAATTGGGGCCGACAACCATCGCTAACCGATCTTGAACAGGGGCATGCACCATAGCACTACGACAACTCTCCTCTTGCTGAACCAGTGCATAAGCCTCACGCAAGGTGGGAAACGGAGAGCGACCCAACACTTGAACTCGTATCTGATCAAACTCCAAATTCAGGCCAGCAAGAAAGTCATACACCCGCTCCTTCTCCACAGTCTGCCGAAACTTAGTGGCATCCGTGGAGCAAACCGGCTGGAAACTCTGGTAGAAATCTAGCTCCTGCCAGAGAGCGATTCTTGTGATCCAAGCCCCTAATCTTCTTCCTCAATTCATAGGTCTGGGCATCATCACCCTGTTGAGAATACATCTGAGAGGCATCTATCTAGATCTTGTGAGTGGTATCCATCAAGAGAAAAGTCCTACTAATGGTAGGTTCCATAGAATTGATCAGCCAAGTCATCAGTAAAGCATTCTCAGAAATCCATTGAGCAGATAAAGCACTGTCCTTAGTAGGGTGCTTGGTACTACTAGTAATATAACCAGTCAAACGCCGGGCGGCAATGGCAAGACTGCAGAAGCGGGACCAAATCAAGTAATTGGTGCCATTAAGCTTGACCAGACTAATTTGGAGAGAGAGAAGGACTATCACAAAGAGGCATACCACGACTCAGTCCACTGTCCTCCTTGTCCTCAGAGTACTGACCCTTGCGTTCAGCCATGAGAAAAGAGAGAGATTGGGTAGAAACACAAGCAGTATCTCAAAACAAAGCCTGACAACACCTAACCAGCACAAGAAGGAACCTTCTAAGGCTAAAACGGTGCAAAATAATCTCAGAATAAAGCAACCAGGTCAACTAGGAGCCCAAACATTGAAGCAGATCATCCAAAACTTAGGAAAAAACCAAGGTAGAGCCAAAATACAGCAAAACAAGGACATCACACCCCTCTAGACAGGCAGTCGGCTCCCTAGGATGTGAGAGGGAGGGAAAAAATCAATCAAAAAGGGTGCAACCAGTGAGTTTAAAAAAATACCCATTTTTGACGAGAAAACAAAAAAAAATTGGAAAACACAATTAATAATAATCAAAAAATCAAAATAAAATTATAGGAAGAATGCCCATTAATTTTCGAGCATATTGGAAATTTTTTTTTTGAAACGTACCAGATTCAAGGAGGGAGGAAGGAGAGGAACAATCTTCTAGGAGGAAGATATTGCTCTGATACCGTGTTGAATGTATAGATGAGAAGGAGAAGAAGAAATTCAACCGAGATAGAGAGGGGGAGAAACAACAGCTCTATTATTTGATTAAAAAAACATAGGTTTCCCTCTTACACACAACTATATATACTAATAAGAATAATACATAAAGACCAAACTACCCGTAACACTTAATAGTTACATAGGGTGCTCATCCTACAAGACTGTTCTGTGCATTGTTTAACTCTGATGTTTCCTATGGCACAATTGTTTTTCCTTTTTCTTTAAACTGTGCTATGTCTATTTAGCTTTCGTTGAATGGGAATCTTATTGAATTTAAGATTATATGTTGTAATGGGTATTCCTGTTTTATTAATATTATTTTTACTTTAATCCTCCCATTAAAGCAATATAACAAAAGCATATTATGGTTTTACAGATACGTTCCATGAGGTTAAACGGAAACGTGATCGGAGAAAAGAGGTATGATAATTTTATGAGTTTGTAGTGGAATTGTTAGTGTTGCATTTTATATTGATGAATTTACCAAAATTTTCCATTAATATGTATGTATAATTTATAAACAAAAATGAGTGCCATGCTTTAAGATAGACGAGATTATGGACAAAGTAATCTTGTCCAAAAATCCATTCGTAGGGACTTGCCTATGTTTCTGTCTCTGTATGAGTTTATCATGAAACTTCTCCAGCTATTTGCCTTTTTATTATTTTATTTTATTTTATTTATGATACATATTTTTTTATATCGAACTTCTCTGGTTTTGTGCCCTTTTTTTTTGTTGATTCTTTGACAAGTGCCCAAATGTAGTCTTGGACAAAAATGAGCATGGGTTTCACCTAGTCTATAGGACTTAAATTAAAAATTATATTTTGTTTGGTTTAATTAATAATGATTTATTTATTTTACTAGTGCAACAATCCTGTGCAATCTGCCATCTTTCTCTTATAATAAATTGACAGTGTCAAGGTGCCATGCAGCCATGGTTTATGATGCAAAACACCCATTCTATTTTGTTGAATGACTTTAACTACTACATACGCAGAGTTGAGTTGCTGGATAGAAATGTGTGAAAAGTATATAGAAATATGTAAAAGTGTTTGGAAATATGTGAGAAGTGCATTGGGATTCTAACTATTTTGGCATTACCCTTACCTTAACAACAGCCATGGCTGTCATTAGCATGACCCTATACTATTATGATGCTAAATTAAATGCCTAAATTGGAATTACTGTGGCTAGAAATAGGATTTTAGAGAGATATATGCCATTGTTCTTTCTCTTGTACATAGTGCATATGACAAGTATTTATATTAGTCACGTTCTTTTGATCCATGTTTTTGTCCTTCATATGTGTTCTGGTCTCTTTGTGTTTATATTTCCTGTAGAACTTGAGCAACAAAGAGCCTACAGAATTGAGGTGGAGAACTGGTATGCAAGGGCGTGGGAGTAGAGGTGGGCGGGGGAACTATTCTCGTCACATATTGAATGGTAATCCACTATTTTGATGTCATTGCCTGTTGAGAAATACCATTGCCTTTTGAAATAACTATAAATGAATTATGTTGCTTTTTTTTGTGATTGCTTTGTTGAACCTGATTTAATTCAAGCTTGTTGAAATGCCCTTGCCTGTTGAAATAACTATAAATTGATCAGAGTGTTTTTTGCTTGACCCATATAAACTGAAAGCTTGGCAATCTCTTTTGTTCATGATTCTATATTCAACTTTTGAGGGACACATTACACTTGTTTGTTTTTAGCTGACATAATTGATATCTCCAAAGTTAGGGTAACAAGTTGTCACCTCCCTTATCAAAAGAAATAGAAAAATAGCCTTAGCCATTGCCATTATTTCCATGCCCCAAGTAATTATTTTTCAAGGGCAAGTTTGTGTCTCCTCTCTCTCTCTCTCTATATATATAATATACACATGCATGCATGTATTTGTGTATATATACGGACATTGCAATTTTTATTATTTTCGCTTACCTGTTATACATTTCATTTCAGCAAGAAATTCTGCTACTTTATATGAAACAAATTAAGAAAGTTTGGAGTCTAACCTCACCATTGAAAGTGCTAAAATCTGCAGAGAAACATTATTTACTAACTTGTCTAATTGTACTTCAAAGACTTGCTTATATAGAAGCCACGTGGTTTTCCTACTAGGAAAAGGATTTTCTATTTTCTATTAAATATAGGTTTTATAAACTAGTTAGGACTAAAAGCTAATTCTAAATATGTCTAAAACTAAAAAAAATAATCTTTATCAAACACCGCAGTAACCCAGATTCCATAAGAACCCAAATTTAGTAATTTTTTTTAAGTATGTATGTATTTCATTCATTTAAAAAGGCACCAAGGAGGTGACACCTGTGCACAAAACCAAAAGGGGAAGGCCCACTCAACCTATAAGAAAGACAAGACCATTATTTAAGTATCACTGAAAAGACTCTACAAAATTCAAAAATTGATCTAAGGAGGGCTCACAACCATCCTAGAACCAAATGTACGAAATAGACAAAAGCTAACTCTGAAGCTTGAAGTATGACATCTCTACACCTTTGAAAGTCATCCTATTCTATTCTCGCCAAATAATCCACATTAGAGCAAACGACACCCTTGCTCAATGGCCTTCGCCTTCTTTTCTCAACCCTTGCTCCTATCGATGAGTAAAAGAGATCCTCCACCTCGTTTAGGATGGCCCAATCTACCCCAACCAGCCCAATCGCCATAGACTTTGGCCATCTCACAATCAGCAAGTAGATGGTTTTTATCTTTCTTATGCATGCAATATCAATTTACCTTAATCTGTCTCCTATGGTTGTCAATGTTAAGAATTGTCCCATGTGCCGCAGTACAAGCAAAAAATGCTTTACTTTTAGTGGGAGCTTTTGACCCACAAACACCGTTCCAAGGGAAGACACATCCCTTGTCACCCAACACAAGCTCATAGAAAGACTTCACTTCAAACTGCTGGACCTAGACCCATTCCACTTGATCTGGATTGTGTAACAGGGAAGGACCTCTTCAAGTTCACCAATCTCCCATTCTTGTAGTTTAGGGGTGTTCATGGGTCGGTTTGGCTAGGGTACACCCTTGGTCCGCCATTTGAACCGGCACCATCAATTTGGCAAAGCAGTAATCCGTTATTGACCGACTCATTGTCCGAAATCGACTGAATGAAAGACCTTGGTTTAGCGGTCGGTTCGGTAGATTTCAAACATCTGGTAGAGAAAGGTGGAAAAAAAAATTGTGAAAAAAAGAATTTCATAATAAAAAACTGTAAAACTCAAATATAAATACATATATATATATATATATCTATATATATATAAGAAGCTCTTTCTTCCCCATGGCTCGTCTTTTTTTTCTTCTTATTTTGCCCTTTCATTTTAAATAATTTACTAATAGTAGTTTACATGTTGAGTAAAGGTTTTTTTGTAATTATACAAACATTCTTGGTCAATTATGCAACAGGTTTTTCCGTAATTATGCAAATATTCTTGGTCAATTATGAAATAGGTTTTTTCGTAATTACGCAATTATTCTTGGTTAATTATGAAATATAAATCTTTTATTTTTTAACAAATTACAAATACACCCATAAAATTTGTTTAAAATATGAATCTGTCCTATAATACTAGAAATTACAACTATCGTTTGTTATAAATTTTAATTTAACACAGTACTCAAGGGGAAAAAAAAAACTATTCTCCTATGCAATAATAAATTATCAAATTTTTTTATTAAAAAATATTTCTCATATCATGAAAAGTTGTTAATTGACTTCATGATTTATTTATTAGCAAAATGGTTAACTGAATAATATTAATTTAATTTACTTAATGATTTAATTATGAATAAAATTGATCATTTGTTATGCAAGTATGATTTATGTATTAATAAAATTAGTTATTTGTGTATGTATGTATTTTCTTTTGCTTCTTTATTGGTTCAGTGACTTATCTTAGTAGTTTTTTTAAGATGGGAGAATTATTTTAGTATTTGTTTTATATTTATCTGTTGAGAAAATCTATGCACCATAATTTTGTTTTTTTTTTTTGTTTTTTTGTTTTATAAATTCGGAAGAAATGTTAAAAACTAATAAATTCACCCAAAATGATATGATAATAGAATTGGAGTCGACATCATTGGGTGTATAACAAATAAAAAATGATACATATCATGCCACATAATTCTATCATTTATCTAATGATTTATTCTATTCAATTTCATAAAACACTAGTTGAAATTTTTAAAAAATTATCAAAATACAAAACTTAAACATATTGTAACACGTCCTATGTCAACTAGTATATATATATATAGATCTAAGAAAGCAAAAAGGAGAGAAAATGGGGGAAAAGATGAGAGAGGGAACTTACCATCACCATCACCATCACCATCACCATCACCATCACCATCACCATCACCCTTACTCATTGGCTCCGTTGCCACCACACATGGAAGCCGCCATTACCATTGATCATCGTCGTCATCACCACGTTGAAGTTGGAAGGGAAAAGAGAGAAGCAGATATAAGGGAGAGACTGAGAGATGAGTACGTGTTTGAATCTCAAAGGGAGAGAAGAAGAGGAGAAAAAGGAAGAGACCAGATCTGAGAATGAAGAGGGACATAGGGTCTCTTCGTTTTTTGGACTTCTTAGGGTTTATGAGAGACAGAGAGTGAACAGTTATGGACAGTGTGTGTATGGTTATGGAAAATGGAGACTTAGGCCGCGTTTGGAAAGTGACTTTTTTAGCCAAAAAGCCATAAAGTCACTAAAAAAAACCAAAAAGCCAACAACCCATACCAAAAAGTCAAAAATTCTATTTTCTCTTTACTTTTTGCACATCTTTTCGTAAAAAGCCAAAAAGTCATCCTAAACATACTAATTTTTTTTAGCTCATATTTTAGCCAAATAGCCAAAAAGTTACTAAATTAGCGTGTTCCCAAACGAGGCCTTAGAATAAAGATAGGGAGAGAGCGGTGAATGTTAATGGTTATGGAAAATCAATATACTTAGAATGAAGAGAGAGGTGAGTGTTAATGGATCTAGAAAATTGACAGACCTAGAATGTATTACCGTGGGAAGTGGGAGGAAGTGTAACAACCTGTCTGTTTGACAGGCTGAGGAGATAAGACCAAGGCAATAAAAAATAAATATATATCAATATTTATTTGGTCGGGACAGGCTGGCTGGGTGTGTACTACTTCTACCTGTGCTGATGCTCGAAACTGTCCATAAGAGCCCGGGTTGGCCCTGGTCGGGTGGTTTGGGCGGGTCCATGGGTTACATGAACACCCCCAATGTAGTTGCCTTAAGTAAGAGATGCCCCAAAAAACATGTTGGCCATCGAAAATAACATAATCAACAACTGCCACATTTTTATTATCTGCAATGTAGGTTGAGGTGAAGGACACTTTAAGCCTTTCCTCTTGAATAGCTCTGTCAATCATCCTACACAAAGGGTCATACAGCCACAATTGCATTACTTGAGAGGGTTGATCCTTTAGGTTTTTTTACCAAGAGCCTATTAGGGTTGCCTGCCATGGCTTCCAAAAAGAGCTTTTGGCCTTTTTTTTCTTTTCATTGTGAAGTGCTTTAACATGTAAACCAACATATACTACCTTGACAGCCAAGACGTGCTTCCAAGCTACAAATACAATGCCAAATGAGACATAGGTACAAAATGTGTCATACATGGGGGTATCCCTCTAATTTTTTTTCTCCTATATAAATGTTTTGCATTTTTTATGTATAAATTTGCAATGATCATATATCTTGCAACATTCCTATGTAGTTTGTCAGTTATTTGTCCATGTCTACATCAGCTCTTTTTTTTCTCATATACTCCTCTTGTCAGATGCTAGAGGTGGCAGAAACTCTGCTCCTGGAAAGGAAAATGTTATCAATCAAGTTGCAGATAAGGATGTTGGGTTGTCATATTTGCCTACCTCTCAGGAGACTAACAGTAAAGAAATCACTCCTGCCACAAGGTGCTACTCTCTGCAATAAATGTTTGAACAATGTTACAATATGTTTTACTTTGACTTGACCCAACAGTCCTTAAAATTTTCAAGTCCATTTGTGCTTGCAACAAACAATGTAGTTTTGGATTGTGTGCGGTAAAGATCTTACAAGCCTTTTGTTCTAATGTTTTGCAGCACTCTCTCTGTCATACCTAATGGTCCCACTGCCGTGGCTCCTGGGAGCGCTGGTGTTCTGCATGCTGGTAATTTGTCTTCAGGGTGTTTGGTTAGCCAGTCTGAAGGTAGTTCAGCAGTTGGCTTTAGTAAGTTGGGGGGTCCACCACCACTTCCGCACCTGGTTGATGCAAAGGAAAACCCCAGCGTTGAATTTGGAACAGGGCACACACAGCGGCAGCCCATGACAAGCTCAAATGGCAGCTCAACTGCTGGGACTCAGGCACCTTCTACTGGAGACTATTTCTCGGCTTCAGATCCTGTTCTGGTGCCATCTCATGATTCGCGACTTCCCGGTGCTATGGGTGCAATTAAACGTGAGGTGGGAAGCCAGCGAACTCCGGTTGAACAGATTTCTCTTGTCCCTTCTGAGGGCAAATCAATTGCTGGTCAGGACTTTGCAAATCTTGTTTGGATAAGCATATTGTTATCACATTGTTTTCACCTGACTTGAAATAGAAGCTTATGACCTTTGTTTTTTCGTTAATGACTGAAACAGCAGTTTCTGAGGTTGGGAGTTCCTCCATGCAAGAAAAGATGCCAAACAAATCCATGGGGGCAGGAAATAAACAACTTTCAGATTCTACACAACCTGCGTCTTCTACTCATGGTGGCTCTTCTGTTATTAGGTCTTCGTCTAATTACAATAGCAGGTTGCAACAAGTTTTTGGACCTCAAAAAGGTACTTTTGTATATTAGACACATTTTATGTTACTGCTTCCGCTGTTACTACCACTACTACATTGGGTATTGCTTGAAGGTGTTTGGAGGTGGCACCTCTGTTAACTTAGATTCTTTGGAAGGTTTGTGGTAATATTTGAATAATACAAATCGTAAAATTTAGTAGCACATCATCATATTAGTACAATGAATGTGACTTTTCTCCTCTACAATTTGATAGTTTCTCCTTCCTCTTCTTCTATTTTTTTATTTTTATTTTTATTTTTTATTTTTTTGTCTTGTTATCTTAATTTTCTTTTTACAGATAATAAGATTTTGCCAACCCTTTTAAAGCTTCTAATCTAAACATTTGTTAGTCTTGTACTCATGAGCCCTTTATTCTAATAAGTCGCGTTTGTAGCTGAGTTTTAAATTTACCCTGGGCATCTGTATTCAAGTATTCTACTGAAGGGTTTTTATCCCCCCTACATAGGGGAGAGATTAGCTGCTTTGGGGCTTTACTAAATTCAGATGCATCCCTTTTGTTTAGGTTTAGGCATATCCTTTTGGCAACCCCAAAAAACAGTGAACCATTTCCTTATTGACCCTAAGGCTCTAAGGTAATTGAAATGTGAAATGGGAACAATCTATAAATGATAGGAAAATAAGAATACATAGAGTGTATGCCAATTAGTTTGAGGATCATCTTATTAAAGAAGTTATTTAAGTAAGTTAAAAAAGCATATCAATTGCTACTCTATGTCTTGGATGTCTTCGTCAAGGTCCACAATCAACTAATAGTTCCTTTATTTTCCAACAGTGGGCCCTAGTAAGGAGTGGAAACCAAAGCCAACAAACTCAAATCTTGCTCAAGGGCCTGGGACAGCTGGTTCATCTGAGGTTCCTACCACAGCGGAGGCTAATACCCAGTCATGCCCTGATTTGAGTGTCCTTGATTCAAAAGAAGCCACTTCAAGGCTACAGAGGAAGCTAGAGGAGTTACATTTCTCAGATGCTCAACATGTTATCATCCCAAATCATCTCCATGTCCCTGAAACTGAAAAAATTGGTTTTTGTTTTGGAAGTTTTGATGCTACTTTTAGTTTAAACCCAAGCAATATAAGTGGGTCTGAGAATGACAGAAACCCTACACCTCTATCTGAAACTTCTGAGAGTGTTGAAGAGACAGAGGAGCACTCCTCCAGGTTTGATAATTTTAGTTTCTTCTCTTTTCTGATTTGGTTTTGCTAAGATGATGGATGTCAATGTCTTTAATTCCCTTTTATCTTTGGAGCTAAGAAGAACTGGACACCCTTGACTTATCTCATGGGATTGAATAGACCAGAGGAAGAACCTCTAATTTTATAGTAATTTTATCATGTTTTAATTACGTTTTGACTTGACACCCACCATGTCCGAATTTTAAGCTGTGCCCAAGACAAGTTAATTCACTACTATGTCATTTTCATTGGGCGGGCAAGAATGAAGAGGCCTCATCGTAAAATGATGACTTGCTATTAGTTATCAAATAATATTTATTTTTCATTACGATATTATATTAGTAATGATATTATTAGTGTATTTTTTAGTTTGAGCTGTCATGTAAGAAATTTTATATACTTACTGATACATCATCATAACTGTGAGCTGGGAATGAGTAGTCACATGATACACATACGATGCAGTGGAGTTGCTAGTCTATGTGGATTTGGTCTTTCTTGGCTGGTTAGTGGAAATTCGGGGATTTAGTTAACATCCCCTTGCTTTTTGATGTAGAAAATTCTCTACTCTGGCAATCCCTGCCAACCTAGGGTGCTGATTGGCCTTTAGTTAATCTATTCCAATATTCTGCATAATGGTTATATGATTCTACAGTCTACCAGTGGCCAGATAGGAAATGATTTTTCAGACAAGGATGTTTTACTGTACAAATAATTCCTTGCTCTAGATTACTGAAGCTGTGTGTGTAGATCTAATAAAGATTTTGAATTTTTGTCCCCTTAAGGTAGTGTATTCTGTACACGGATATCTAACATTTTGTGAACTTCTGAATTGTAAGTATTGTGCTTCCCCATTTTTTTACTCATATTATCATTGGATTCAGCAATCAAAATGCACTCGAAACTACTGAGGAAGGTGATTATCCTGATCATCCCCAATCACCTGCACATGGACCGGAAAATTTATCCTCTGGTGAGGGCGATACCTCATCCACTGCGGTTCCAGAGTACAGTGAGTCTAAGCAAGAGACTGCTTTGCCTGGAAACCATCAATATTCAATGATTCATACTTCTCCCAGCTACAGTTTTGGTTTCATGCCGCCAATGGTTGGAAGCCAGCTTGCACCATTTGAAAGCTCTGAGTCTCAAGCACGTGATGTTCCCCGCCTCCCAAGCTTTGTTGTAAGTTTTTAGTTCTTGTGTTCCTTCTGCTGTTTGTTGTTCAAGATAACTATATTTAATGCATCTCATTTTTATATATCGTTAACTTGCTCATGGCTGGTTAATAAAAGGGTTATTGCATCAAGTAATGTTTCGTTTCTAAATGGTAACATTAATTTTTAGTTTCTAATTATAAATTTCTCAAGATATATAATTATGTTTATGGATGTTAATTTATAGTTTTAATCTACTTCTAAGAGTGTTTTGCAATGGCTCCATATCTTTGTGTATAGGTTCCACAACCATTCGATGCAGCCAGCTGTTATGCCCAATTTTATCGGTCTGGCACTGATAGTGATGGCTGCATTTCTCCCTTTCATTCACCTGGAGTTACAGTCAAGTACAATGGGAATGTTACAGTGTTGTCTCCGCAGACTTCTCAGTCTGCTCAAGAGGTTTGTACATCATGTCAAGAACCTTAGACTTTTTTAGCCACTGCAAGAAAATATTATGAGATTCCTTCCAATTCTTTCACGAAAATATTTACGTGGTGGAGAAATTACTCAGAAAATGTTTGTTAGATGAACTTGTTAATATCATGAATTCATGAGGTTATATTGTCTGTTCAGTGATGAGTCATTGAAAAAAACCAACCAATTTTATTAATATTAGGCAAAAAAACATAGATTGATATGGGTCCGCGATTTTAAGAAGGTAATATTCCCAGTTAAGAAAGAAGTTAGGCCATGCCGGCGGATACTTTTCCTCGGCGGCCGGTCGTTCGAGTTTGAGGAGACGTCAGTGGGAGTGATTGGGAAACACTAGTTATCCATTGTTAAGAGGGGGGAGGGGCTTCGACAGGCGGTGCTGTTGAATGACTCGGAGGCTCGTTGGATTGTGGCCTGATTGAAGTTAGCATCTACGGAACCAGGTAACTTCAGGTTTTTGGGTCGTCTAAGTGGGGGTAATCGAACTATAGCACTTTAGGTTCGAGGCGAGGAAGGAGGGGGGTCGTCGGTTCAAGTAGTGGTGACAACAGGGAAGCGGCGCGACCAAATTTTCATACCTATGTCCGAGTTCAGTGATGGTTGGGAAGGGGTGGCGCTGGTCATCGATGGCTTCGGGTTGACCGATGCGAGGGTATCGCGACCTATTGCTTCGAGGAAGGTGATGTTCCACTTTGGGTCACTGTCATCAACCACTGAAGAATCTGAAGGGGCCGTCAGTGTTGGGGTGGAGGTGAAGTGGTTCCGGATGTTGGATAGGTTGCTGGTAGGCAAGATGGGGGGGATGGGTGGAAAAGGTTTGAGTTTCGTGACTATCTTCTATTGGGTTAGGCGCTGGTGGCGGCATTTGGGGAAGGTAGAGGTGCGACTATTGGGAGACACAACCTTTTAGTTCGTTTTTTCCTCCAAAGGTGAGGCGGACACACTGCTGCGTCGGAGGTGGACGGTGGAGGGATGTGATCTACTGTTGGTGTGGTGGTCCCTATTGGCTCTCTGTACTTCAAGGCAGCACTTGAGGCTTGAGAAGAGTGTTTGGATTCGGGTGATGGGTCTGTCGATTTATCTCCGTGGGGAAGAGGTGTATCGTTTTCTCGGCGATCGGTGTGGTGGCTTTGTGGAGGCTGATGTGTCGTCGGTGGATCTGGGCTCAATTCAGCTACGCGTGCGATGTTCTGAGAATTTGCCGGCGCAAGTCTCCCTCCGCTGGGGGATGTGGCAGTTCGCGTTGCCAGTATGGATTGAGGCCGAGTCGGTGGTGGAGCTGAGGTCGTCGACGACCGGGAAAGTGGGGGTATCAGGTTCGTACATGGAAAGGAGGGATTTTGGGCCATCAACGCATGGAGTCTTGTGGAGATTTGGGGTGACTGAATATTTGCAAAAATTTAGGAAGAATAAGAGGTCCATGGGTTTTCGGGGCTACAACACCCAGCATGTGGGGGTGAATGTGGGCTATCACAGGGGGGCCAAGGGGGGGTAGGTGGGCTTGAGCAAGGCCCAGGAAGCTAGTAAAGGCGTAGTGGGCCAATGCAGGTGGGCTGTGATTAATAATAAGGGGCATCACTTGTGGGCCAAGGACGCTAAAGGAGTAGGCTCTTTAGCTGGACTTAAGCCCAATAAGGGGTGATTTGGGTCATTCTGGGAAGCCCAAAGTTCAATCCGATTTTACTAATGTGGGTTGGCTTGCTAGTGGAGCGGGTTGTAGTGTTTTGTGCGATACAAACCCAGGTGCGATGGGTTAGGTGGATTCGCTAGAAGCTAGTGCTCGTTGCCGATGATCTGAGTCGCCGTCGGGGTTGGAGTTGGTGGTTCGTCGAGACCTATCTGCTGCTGAACCAGGGTTGCAGTTGATCGCGGAAGTGGAAGGTGCTAGCTCTTAATCGGAGAGTTCGGAGTCGGAAGAACGGGAGACCCAGGCTGAAACAGAGATGCCCAGAGGTGCAACTTGGGACGATCGAGGTGGGCAGGGGCACGACAGTCGTGGAGACTCGCAGGTCATGGTGCTGCAACCCTTAGTGGAGGAAAGAGATCTGGCAGTATGTCTGAGATAGAAACAGAGGGAGTTCAGTGTTAGCGATGAATTGACTGGGGATGAGATTCCTTCGGCTGAGGTTGTGTCTGAGTAGGTGTTGGAACGTATTAGTGAAGTCAGCCGTTGTTTGGGTTTATCATTTGAAGGCCACGAAGAGGAGGCAATGCAATTGTTTGCAGCAGTAGAGGCGTCGTGGCGACAAGGGCCACTCAGTCAAGGGGTGTCTATGGCCTCTGTGACCCCTTGTAAAGGTAATTGAGAGCTGAAAAATTTGGAATGTATTGTGAATTATGATCATAGAGTGAAAAATGCAGGACAGAGTGAAAGGAGAGATCGAAGGGGACCATTGCTGTTGAAATGAAATTAAAAATCGTATCGTGGAATGTGCGGGGTTTGAATGATAAGGATAAGAGGGTGGCAGTGAAGGTAGTGTTGCGGAGTGCCAAAGTTGACGTTGTGTGTTTACAAGAGACGAAGATGGCAGTGGTAGGGGCGGAGTTGATTCACGAGGTGTGGGGGGGCGATTTGTGGAATGGACATTTCTGCCCTCATTGGGCACAGCGGGTGGGGTTCTTTGTTGGGATCGAAGGGTGGTGGTGAGGGAGGGGGAGGAGGAGGAGGAGGTTGGTGGCTTTTTTGTATCCTGTTTGTTTCGATATGTGGAGGATAATTTTCGATGGGGTTTTACTGGGGTGTATGCAAGGTTGTTAAAATCGGGATCCTACGTTGGATCGTTGGAAGTGTTTATAGGATCGGATCGTAGAATCGGATCGAGGATCGTAAGATCCTACCGAAAAAGACAAATTACATAATAATTTAATTTAAATAAATATTTCTTATAAAGTATACACAAAATGAGCCTATATTCTATTAAAAAGAAGTGAAGATAATGTGAAAAATATAATACTCTATATATAATGTACATATAATATTATGCAATAGAAAACTCAACGGTAAACGTTTTGTATTTCATCAAAAAAGAATTTGAAGAAGAAGAATTCTATAACAAAATACTTTATAATCTACAATAATGCATAAAAAGTGAAGAAAAAATATTTAACAAAGTTGAATATGAAAATAGATTGAGAACTCAAAAGAGTAGCTTAGTCGAATGATAAGGTTTGTCGTTAGCATCCCTGGTGGAGCGGATTCGAGCTACAAAAATAATTTCTCGAAAAATTGGGATAAAGTTTCAATCATCTTACCCTCCTTAGACTCCGCTAAAGCTAAGTTTGTTTTTTCGACTATTTAATTTTCTTAAATTACTGCAATATTTGAATGTTTGTTTCCTAATTTGTTGTTCTTAGTCTATTTGATTCAATACTACTTAATTTTTATTATTTATTTTGACCACATAAATTGGTATTTAGACAACAAATATAAAATTTACAATAAAATATGTCATACAATACAAAACAAGGCTTGTAAATTGGATCGAATTCGGATCGGGATTCCACGATCCTATAAGATCCCACTACCAGGATCGAAAGATCCTACCTATAAGGAGATTTTTACATGATCCGGATCGATTGTACTCAAATGGATCGTAAGATCGTAGGATCGTAAGATCCGGATCGGGATTCTGATAACTATGGGTGTATGGGCATGTGCAAAATTCTGAGCGGGGTATGTTCTTGGAGGAGATAGAGAACATAGCGTTTTGCTGGGATGTACCATGGTGTGTGGGGTGATTTTAATGTTGTTTGTTTGCCATTAGAGAAGGTGGGGACTATTAGGAGCTCGGGCGCAATGAGGGCTTTTTGTTATTTTATTGATGAATTGCACTTGGTTGATTTACCTATCTAGGGAGGCAGTTTCACTTGGTCAAATAGGTAGAGTTTGTCTCGATTTGACTGGTTTCTGGTTACTGGGGGCTGGGAGGCGCATTTTTTTGAGGTTGTTCAAATCCGTTTACCTCGGCCTGTGTTTGACCATTGGCCTATTTTGCTTGATAGTGGGGGGATTCGTCGTGGTCCCATGACATTTTTGTTTTGAGAATATGTGGCTGCAAAAGGAGGGCCTCTTGGAGTTGGTCTGTGGATGGTGGAATAGTTACATGTTTCTTGGTTCTCTTAGTTGCTGAAAGCAGAATTAAAAAAGTGGAATAAAGACGTGTTTAGTCGGCTAGAGGGTAAAAAAGCAGCGGTGGTGTCCTTATTTCAATCCTTGGATGAGCTAGAGGTTCAAGGTGGGATGTCTACAGATGATGGTGTCCGAAAGGAGGCGGCTAGATAGGATTTTGTTTATATATCTCGTTTAGAGGAGGTCTGTTTCCGACAAAAGTATGGATGTCTGTGGTTGAAGGATGGGGATCGGAATACAAAATTCTTCCATTGGATGGCGAATGCTCATCGGAGGGTTAATTAGATCAGTAGGATACGGCCGAGAGCTGCACATAGATGTGGATATTTGGGAGGGGGTAGTGGGCTTTTATCAGTATCTTTTCTGGCAACAAGAAGGGGCATGGAGGCCGGGGCTGGAAGGTGTTCAGTTTGATATGATCCTGGGCGAGGATAGGCAGAGGTTGGAGCATCCTTTTATGGAAGAGGAGGTGTTTGGGGCCTTGCGGGCTATGAGTGGGGATAAAGCTCTAGGCTTGGATGGTTTCACAATGGCTTTTTTCCAGCAATGTTGGAGTGTGGTTAAGGGTGATGTAATGGCCACATTGGGGGCTTTTTTGGTGTCTGGGCAATTTGAGAAAAGTTTCAATGTTACTTTTTTGGCTTTGATTCCTAAAAAAGGGGGGCTGAGGTTGTTCGTGATTTTAGGCCTATTAGTCTGTTGGGGAGTGTATATAAGTTATTAGCTAAAGTATTGGCTAATAGACTTCGAGGAGTCTTACAAGCTATGGTGTCCGAGTCCCAGAATGCGTTTGTCGGGGGGCGACAGATTCTTGATGCAGTTTTGATTGCTAATGAGTGTGTGGATTTTTGGATTCGTTAGGGGCGTCCTGGTTTGATTTGTAAATTGGATATTGAGAAGGCGTACGACAACGTTAAATGGGAGTTCCTATTGTATGCTTTGGTTCGGATGGGCTTTGGGGAGACTTGGTGTCGGTGGATCAAGTTCTACATATCGACAGTGCGGATGTATGTGTTGATTAATGGGACTCCGGTGGGATTCTTTCAGACATATTGAGGTCTTCGGCAGGGGGACCCTTTGTCGCCATTGCTATTTATCTTAGTTATGGAAGCATTGAGTAGATTGTTAGATAGAGCCGTGTGCGAAGGTCTTTTGGACGGATTTGCTGTGGGTTCGTTGGTTGGGAATCCTATTAGGGTATTGCATTTGCTCTATGCGGATTTTGATTTTTGTGGGGCGGAAGCGGAGCAAGTTGGTTATTTGAGATGTGTTTTGCTTTGTTTTGAGGCCTTCGGGTCAATTTGCAGAAGTTGGAGCTTATTCCAGTTGGGGAGGTTGATAGGTTGCCCATTATGGCAGCGGTGTTGGGGTGTAAGGTCTCGGTTTTGCCGGTGTCATATTTGGTTTTGCCGTTAGAGGCTTCCTTTAAGGCGAAAGGGGTGTGGGATGGAGTAGTGCAACGCGTTCAATGTCGATTAGCGAGTTGGAAGTGTCGATATCTTTCGAAAGGCGGCCGGTTGACTTTGATTAAGAGTGTGCTGAGTAGTATTCCGACTTATTTCATGTCGGTTCATATTATACCAGTGTCAGTGGCGCAATGGGTGGAGAAGCTTCAAAGGGACTTTTTGTGGGGTAGTGGTGGTGATGATTTTAGGTATCACTTGGTTGATTGGGGGCGGATTTGTCAGGCTGGTGGTTTGGGGGTGAGGAGGTTGGTGATTTTCAATAGAGCTTTGCTAGGGAAGTGGTTATGGCGCTTTGCTTTGGAGAATGACAGATTGTGGTGGCAGGTGATGGCTTCTAAATATGGGGTGGGAAGAGGGGGTTGGGTTTCGAGGGATGTGTCCTGTACTTATGGGTGTGGGTTGTGGAAAGGGATTTGGCTGGGGAGGGTCGAGTTTTGGAAGTGGATAGGGTTTAAGGTGGGGGATGGGATTAGGGTGAGGTTCTGGAAAGACAGGTGGTGTAGGGAGGTGGTGTTGGAGACTCGTTTTCCTTTGATTTTTCATAATGTGACGGATCGGGATGCTCCGGTGGCTTCTTATATGGGAGGTGGAGGTGCGGTGGTTTGGGATATTCAATTACGGCGGGAGGTCCAAGATTGAGAGGTTGATCAGCTGGTGGAGTTGTGGGATTTTTTATATGGTTTGGGGACTGTTGGGGTTGGACAAGATGTCATGGTGTGGAATGGGGTGGGGACAAAGGGACGGTTCACAGTAGCATCATTTTATTGGGGTTTAGTGGGGAATTGTAGTAGGATCTTTCCATAGAAAAGTATTTGGGTTCCGGGGGTTCCGTCTAAGGTTGCCTTTATCATGTGGACGGCAACATTAGGTCAGAATCTTACATTGGATAGTTTGATGCAAAGGGGGCACGTTTTAGTGAATCAATGTTGCATATGTTGTGATGATGCTGAGTCGGTGGACCATTTGTTTCTTCATTGTTCAGTGGCTTCGTATTTGTGGGGTTTCGTCTGCTCACTTTTTGGGGTTGTTTCGGTTCAACCGAAAGGGGTGTTGGATTTGCTTTGGGCTTGGCGTGGCGTCCGGCTCAGCGTCGACGTCAGCGGGTGTGGTTATTGGCACCATTCTGTTTAATGTGGCTAGTTTGGTTGGAGTGGAATAGACGCACCTTTTTAGAGGTTCTTCATGGTGTCTCTTGGTTACAGAATTGCCTTCTTTTAGTTATATATAGTTGGTTGGAGGGTAGGGTGGATCCGGATCTATTTGTGCTTTTAGACTTTTTAGATGAGGTGATTGGTTAGCGCTTGTTTTATTTTTGTGGTCTCCCCAATCTGGGGTGGTCTCCCTGTATTTGTTGCATCATCTTAATGTTTTCTCAATAATATTTGCTTATTTATCCAAAAAAAAAAAAAATATATATATATATATTGTCTGTTCGGTGAGTACCATGCTAATTTTGTTTACAACTTTCGAATCTCTGGACTTGTTAATGTGCTGCTGATGTCTTTCTGCCTTACATGTAGGAGAATTTGTTTTTCTGGGTGACAAAAACCTGTACACTGTCATTATCTGTAGTTATGATGTGATACATATGTTACATATGTTTGTCCACGACGCACATCTCTTGTATCTCATGTCGTATATATATTTTGGTTCGTTAATGATATAAGAAATTGTTCAGGAGAGCTCCAAGTCAGAAGTATAGTTCCAATAGAATTTAATTCTCTTAAGCATATACAAGAATTCCTAGATACTTATCATGAAGGTGTACTTATTTTATGTTTGGATGGAGGGAATGTAGAGTAGTGGGAATCTTATTTCATATCTCCTTCATTCTGTCATTTTGGTGGGTAGATATGGGAAGTTATTATAGTTAGCCATTCAAGGCAGCACAAGGTTCCCAAACTGTGTGGGAATCTTGTCCCACACTCCCATGGGAATCTCACATTCCTAGACTATTTATGAACAAAGTAGAAAGGCAGGCCACAATATTTAAGATCTCATGGCTTTCCCTCGTAAGCTTCATGACTGTTCTAAAAGCTTGAATAATATGTTTCGAGTAATAGGGACGAAAATGGAAGACACGTTTGTTGATCTCAATCCCCACTCGCAGAGGTGATACGCTAGAGTGAAGAATCTCTGGTTGAGCTGAGGGGGTGTTGCAAAGCAATCTTGGATTACTGGCCCTAGATCTCAAGCAGAAGGGCTTTGTTGCGAGTGTGTCTTCATGAGCAGCTCTAGAAATGCCTTAGTGGAAAATGCATTATGCCTGATACCCTGGAGAGGAGCATATGGAGTTGTGGTTGGTCTTTGTTTCACTGAAGGAGGTTTTACGTGTGGAACCCAAGTATTTGAGATAGCAACATGATGTGGATCCATCATGGCTCATCACGTAGGAGATCTGAATACACCTGCAACTAGTTAAAGAGTTTTACTTAAATTGGTGAAAAATCAAATTGATTGCCTGGATCATACGTTGTTCTATCTTTTTGAAGTGTAATAAGATTATTCACTGATTGGAGCAGATATTAATGGGGTGAATATTGCTACACATCAAATTTGTTGCTGAACTAAGCTTTGGCATGGTTGATAGCAGTGTTATCAAAGGTGCGCCTAAGCGCTAAGCGAGGTGAGGCGAGGGTGTAGCGCTTCATACACACTGAGGCGAGGCGAAATGGTGAGGCGAAGGAGAAGCGCATGAAGCGAGGCTTAGGCGATGAAGCGAGAGGCGATATGAAGTGACGCTTCACCAGATTTTGCCTGATTTCAATTCGAATGATCTGGGCCCTTCATTTGGATGACTTTTGTGCAATTTGTGGACCTGCTTTGCACCTTATAATTGTTTTCTACTAAATAAGAAGTCGAAACTCTAAGTTGACTTCGTTCCAGTCGACATTGAAAGGTATACCCTAAGTCGACTTCACCTGGGTCTTCTTCTTCCTTCTTCGGACATCGTTCCAGTCGATTATCAGAGGCGAGTTCCTGCTCTTCTTCTTCCTTTCTCCTTTTTTCCCTTTGTCCTCTCCTGCTGTCGCTGATTCTTCATCTTCTTTTCTTCGTCCTTTCTTCATTTTTCTTTTCTTCTTCATTTCTTCATTTTTTTTACGTCTTCAAGAACACTGTCGGACCGCTTTTTTTTTTTTTTTTTTCCTAGTTATTTTAATTTGTTTAATTATTTTTCTGTGTTATTTTTTTTCCAACGAAATTTTTTTTCAATTGATTTGTTTAATTATTTTTCTGTGTTATTTTACAATTATTTTGCTGTGTTAATTGTATAATTATTTTGCTGAAAAAATTTCAATCAATTTTGCTGAAAAATTTCAATTATTTTGCTGAAAAAATTTCAATTAATTTTGCTGAAAATTTTTAATTATTTTGCTGAAATTTTAATTATTTTGCTGAAAAAATTTATTTATGTTAAATTTCAAATTTCTTTATTTTAATTATTAATGCATACCCTGCCCAGAAAGAAGAATTGACTGGGGAAAAAAAAAAATGCATGATGATTTTTGAAAATATTTATATTTTTGTTGGATATGGATATATAGTATTTGGAATGATAAATGCATGATGGTTTTTGAAATTATTTATATTTTTGTCTATACTATTTATTTTAAAAAATTATCGTTTGTGGTCGCATCGATTTGATGAAGCCCTCGCCTCGCCTCGCCTCGTCTCCTCGCCTCGCGCTTAGGCGTTAGGAGACATTGTCGCCTCGGCTCGCTTTTCGCCTTAAAAAACACTGGTTGATAGTAATCAATCTTTTTAGCTTTTAAGGAATGCTATGACATTTTCTCTTTTGAGAATGTCCTTTCCTTTTGTTTCGCTAATCTTTTGAAGGTGCTCCTAACATTTTATATTCTAGTGTTTTTTGTTTTTAAAAATCTGAATTTGGTTATGGCTGCTCTGTTGTTGGTCATGATGCCTGGAAATATAGTTGGTTGAGTTTGAGGATTACATTTTCTCCTTACTAAGAAGCATCTTGTGGGAATCATTTGGATCAACTCTGCAAGCTCTTGTGCTCTGATATGTTTTGTGCACTTTTAAAAAAAAAAAACAATATTAAAATACATTAACAAGAGTACAAGGATTTGATCAAATTATATTGGTTTCTCTATTTAGTGTGTAAGAGATTTATATGCATTAAATGTGTACTAGAAATTTAGGTAGCGTTTGGTAGAGTTTTGTAAATGTGATTTGAGAGTATGAGTTGTATTTGGAGTTTGTGTGTTGTGAAATTATGATTTGAGTGTAGAAAATTTGTTTGGTAAAGAGTTTTGAAAATATTTTTGAAAAGAGTTCTGATTTGAGTGGAAAATTGTTGATGTAACCTTTGATATGTGATACAAAAATTTACAACTCATAACTAAACATACAACTCAAAATTATTTTAAAGTACATAAAATTTTTTAAAATTTCAGAAAATATTTTTTTCGATTATATAAATCAATTGCAAAAAAAAAAAAAAAAAAAAAATCACTATTCCGGTCAACCGGCCGGACATCCCGTTAGGCAAAATTTTCAAAAAAAAAAAGAAAAACGCATCTGTCAAAACAGAAAACCGCAGGTGTTCTGTGCAGAGTTTTGGAATCATCGTTTGAGAACACTAACCAAACACCATACTTGAATTAAGGTGTGGAATCATGATTTGAATTCACAACCAAACAGAGCCTTATCTTTTAATATCTTCATGTACATTTCTAATGCTTACATATGTCCAATTGCAGGGTGGGAATTCTATGGTTTTGTCTATGGCAGGTCCAACTCCTCATGTGACTCAAGCTGGTGGGGTTGTGCAGAGCTCAATAGCCGTAACACAGCAACCGCTCCCCGTTTTTCGACAGCCTACAGGGATGCCTATACCTCATTATCCTCCAAACTACATTCCATATGGTCATTATTTCTCGCCTTTTTATGTTCCCCCTCCGGCCATCCATCAATTTTTAAGCAACGGTGCGTTCCCTCAGCAATCCCAGGCTGGCGGCATATATCCGGCTCCTCCAGGGGCTACTGCTAAATATTCACTTTCACAATACAAAGTGGGAAGTAATACGGGAAACTCCACCCATGGTGGAGTGGTGGGAAACTATGGACCATACGGCTCCTCCCCAGCTGGTTATAATCCCAGTACCGCTTCAACAGCCGGAAACTCAACTGCCAATGAGGATCTTGCTGCAGCCCAGTTCAAGGAAAATAATGTCTACATTACAGGACAGCAGGTTGGTTTTAATTACACTGCATGATTAAGCTTATTATTTTGTTTTGGTTTTGAAAACTGGTGGGCAACTAATAAATAACATGTGCATAAAATGAGTATAGGTGAGATGAGATTATAAATTAGAAATGATTGTATTCGTGGATTTTCAAAAAAAAATTAGGTTGAAACAAATTTATTATGTCATGTATATGAATAATTTATTCAAAGATCATGAAAAACATGTAACATATCACTAATTACATTAACAGGCATATATTTCATAACTTAAACATCATGACATCATTCATGTAACAATTACATTCTAAAGAATGCAAAACAATTATAAAACAATATTATAATTCACATGATGTATATATTTTGTAAAACATGTTTAGAGTTCATAAATTGTGTTATGAAGAATACAAAATATTGTTATTATAAAGAGATTCACCACAGAGGACCTGTTCAGAGAGTTTAAGTATTGCCAATGTATTTGTGAAGTTTCAATAAAGTGTTTGATATGATGAATTTGAATTTTTAATTAAGACACATTGAAAAGGTGTCAAACATGCTTTTAGAAGTGTTTGAAGAGTATTGGTGTCTGACACGATTATTGGACACGACATGCTTCCTCTATGGTAGTGTCCGTGCTTCTTAAATTAACCACAACCCCTCCTCTTCTCTCCAAGAAAAAGAAAAGAAAAGAAAGAAGATGCAAGCTGTTACCTCAATGATTTTGCCATTTTTTTCCATCTCTTCATACACGTATATGTTTGCATATTTTAAGGTATTTCCAACTAAGTTCTAGAGCTGAAAGAAGATTTATTTTTCAGTAGTGGTAAATTTGTTCCCTCCTTTTTTTCCTTCTCTGGCAGAGCGAAGGTTCAGCAGTATGGATCGCTGCGCCGGCCCGAGACATTTCTGGCTTACAGCCTAGTTCATTCTACAATCTTCCTCAGGGTCAAGTGACTTTTGCCCCAACGCAGGCTGGCCATGGCACCTTCACCAGTATCTATCACCCCGCTCAAGCAGTTTCAGCAATGACCGTTCACCCTCTTCTTCAACAGTCTCAGACCATGGCTTCAGCTGCCGATATTGTGGGACCCACATCCAGTGTTTATCAGCAACCTCAGCATGCACAAATTAACTGGCGCAATAACTACTGAAGGAAGGAGCTATTTATTTTTTTTGCAGAACAAGCTAAATCAAGAACTGCAATGCCCAATATAGAGATTTTTTTGGGACTTGGAATGGACAAAAACAACGGAAAGGTACAAGATAGGCCTGGATTGAGTGTCGATCTATAGAAAGATTTGATTGGGTGGAGCATATTTAAGGTGAAATCCTACTGTAACTGATTTGCAACCATTTTAAGTTAGTTGATCAGAGGGGTATGTTCAGGTCTTCCCTTTCTTGCTGCTGTGTATGTGGTTTTACCATTTTTCCGCTCACAATGGCGAAGCATTTTTGTAATTTCCAACTTTATTAGAGAAATGTCCACTTTGAGAAACTTTTTTACTTTTCTTTTCCCCCTCCCTTTGATTTGAGGTTTTTTTTTATAGGACTGTGGAAGGTAAGATTAGGGTTTTTTTAGAGGATTTTTCTGGTTCTTGTTTTTTGTTCTCTCATCTTTCGCTGTCTTACCTGTAAAGTGATTTTTGATAGCAAGAAAGGATGTACTTTTAATTGTTGTAATTGATTTTGGTATAAGCAAAAGCTCCTTCAGTTATTCCAATTGATTTTGAGATTTTGCTTGAAATTTTATTTCTCAATTTATTTTTTGGTTGAACCTGGAGATTGTAAATTGTTCCTGATCCAACAAAAATCAAATATTATTTCTACTGTTCTAACGTCTAATTTATTTTACCTCCCTGAATTAGTAAATATCCGATCTGCAGGGTATGATTTAGAGACGTACTCATTTATACCGACCAAGATGCGAAGTGGTGAGTCGATTAAATCAGAGGGAAGTTCATTTTTACCGATCAAGACACAGAGAGGTGAGTCAATTCAATAAGAGGGAAGTTTTCAGAATCTGTTTCTTTTCCGTTCCTTTCTTTTCTTTTCCTTGCCTTTCTGTAATGGTTAATGTGAGTGGTGTGGTCTGTGAAATGAAAATTGGGCATATGTTTTTCAAAAAAATTGTTGGCCTATTCTTCTGTTGGAAACAAAAACATACCTACAAAAGCAAAACAACAAAAATCCATGGCCTGCTCTTTGGAGTCTCGTCTAATTCGCCTGCTTTGATTTTATCTTCAAATTTCCTCTGAATATTATATTTTTTATTATAATATTAGTTGGCTCATTAAAAAAGCCACCTCTCGAATCCATCGATGGTTGAATCTATAAAGAATTTAAGCTTTTTTTCTCGTACAACACTTTTTGCTCTACATATTTCAACTGCTAAAAACTGCCACTCCAAACATGTTACACAAATTGTTCGGCATCCGGAAGCATAAGCCGCCACCGTCATCATCGCGCTGCCTAGTTCCGGCAAAACCTGCCGCCACTCCGGCAGTAGAAGAGAGGTCTTCGGCCTTGAAGATCATCCATGCCGGAGGCCGTGTTGAGAACTATTACATGGCCATCCCGGCAAACCGGATTACGGCTAAGTATCCTTCTTTTATACTTGCCCGGCCGGATGTTTTCCGGCGGCCGTGGGATGCAGTGGTCCGGCCAGAAGAGATCCTCGTCCCAGGTCAAAAATTCTTCGTCGTTCCTCGCCAGACGTTGAAGAAGCTCCGGAAAAGAATCCGGAAGCCCGGCAGCGGAGAGCGCTGGACTCACTCTCTCTCCCAATCTTCCGTTGATGTCTCAGTTGAGGTTGTTTCCCGTCAGAAAGATGACTTTTCTAGCAAGTCCTTCCAACAAAGTAATATTGGTATTTCAAGCGTCGCAACGTTGAAAAGTAATGAAAAAACTGGTATTCGGGTTCGTCGCGTGCGATTCTTTGGCATTGATACGAAGCATGACTCGGATTCGATTTCAATGGAGAAGAAGGGAGGTGGAGAGGAGAATCCAAAGAAGGGCTCGGAAAGTCAGCATGGAGGAGGGAAAAGGAGGGTACGGAACATGGTGACATGGAACCCGACACTGACAGTGATCATAGAGACTCAGGGCGCCAACGATTGATGCTTTTTTTTTGGTGTGTGTGTGGATGTGTTGTTGAATTTTGATGGGTCTAATCTGAATTTTTTTCTCTGTACAGATTAACTAGACTTCCGGTTTTTTTCATGATTCAATAATAGCACATATATGTTGTTGAAAAAAAGTTCGAAGAAGAGTCAAAACGCAAATGCAGAGTTAGTCCAGAGCAACTCATTATTATCTATTGCGTACAAGTATGTTGTAGACTTTGGATCTAGATTTGAGTCTTCACACAAATTCAAAAAGAACATATTGTTGATAATTCCCGTTTATTGCACATTTTATAAAAAAAAATATTATTTATTATTATTATTATTTTTATATCAGAAAGTACATAGTTTGATTTTTGATGCATTTCTCATATGAGAAGCACCCAACATATAATTTAACAAAACAGGTTCCAAAAAGAAGGAACCAACTCAAAACATTGATTAGCTGATGGGTTTGAAACAAATAAGTATACTAACATAGAAATCCGTCACAAAATCAGACATAGACATATAAGATTTTTAACTGGATCCAATTAAAACAAACATTTTTTGTACATGCACAAAATCCGAACAAAGAATCAGACATAATATTCTTACATATGGTAGGACCTACATATTTGGTGGGACTTAGTCATATGAAAAAGTTGTATCCGATTCCGTACACTGACAATTTTTCATTAATAAATCTTAAAAAATCTTGACGATTCATATGTATTCTATATCTGATTTCTATGTTCACAGTAGAATAACAACATATTTTGGTTAGGAAGTGAGAATTCCCGAACTGGGTTAGGAAGTGAGAACTCCCCCACCTGTTCTTCAACATTTTTCTTCTTGCAAAATGTATACAGTAATTCTACAGACACAATACCAACCATAATTGACTCCAAAAAAAATTAAAGAAGTGTAACGCAGGTGTGTGTCATGTGACTTGGATTCAGAGAGATTCAGGGCGCCAACGATTGATGCTTATTTTGCTTTGTTGTTGATTTGTTGAATGCTTTCTTTTATTTTGATGGGTCTAGATTTGAGCCTTCACAAAAATTCAAACAGAACATGTTGATAATTCCTGTTTATTACACATTTTTTTCTCTTTTTTTTTTTTTAATATCAGAAAGCATAGTTTGATTTTTGATACATTTCTCATATGAGCAGCACCCAACCTAGAAATCGATCACAAATTTAAATATAGACATATTAGATTTTCAAAAGTGGATCCAATTAATGAATAGTTTTTGTAAGTATACAACATTTGAACAAAGAATTAGACATTATTCTTTCATGGGGTACGACCTACATATTTTGTGGGATCCAACCATGTAAAAAGATTGTATCCGATTCTATGTACTTATAATTTATCATTAATAAATCCCTTAAAATCTTATCGATACATGTGTATTCCATGCCTCATTATTTTCATGTCACAATAGAACAACAATATATTTTGGATAGAGAATGAGAATTCTCAAACTAGGTCCTATAAGTTGGTGCAACAGTGACAGGTGCCAAAGTCAGATGTGTACGACTATCATTGTTTTATTTACTTATTTATTTAGTGTCTGTAAAATTATTAAAATACAACAAAAACAAGGGAACATATGTCTATAATCTTATCCGAAGAAATCACATGATTTTCGCTGTTCTAATTGAAACTTGGTTCCTACAATGTCGTCGATTTGTTTCTGTGACAAAGACTTACATCTGAATCACCAAAAGTCTGGCAGCAATTCCAATGCAAAACCGTCCTCCACCTCTCGTCACTTTTAGTGTTTGTTTCTAGGGAAAACACTTTCCTGGAAAAAATGGACAATGTTTTCATCTCTTAGATGAGAATTTGAACATCATCTTGTTGTCTCTTTTCATGTTATCTATATGCTGATGAGTACGATTAAAGAAGAAACTAAAGCTACTTTTTACCCATATTATGTGAGAAAATCTTTGTTTGTGATAACAATAAATTTTGAATATATGATTCAAATGCATCTTATGAACAATCAATAATCTTAATTCTTCATACCAAATAGGAGAAATCAAAAGGAGATAAATATAGTGAACCTTGTCTTCCACCAATTTGATCGAGATGGTTCAAGTCAGTTCTACCTATTTCGTTATTATTTATCTTAATGTTTCGAGAGCACCATATTAACACGTTAGATTTTTAATTTTTTTTTTTTAGTACATTGGAATACAAATCCGACCCTAAAAGTGAAAAAGAAGATCAACAGGGGAGTAGTAGAATTAAAACTGACCTCTTATGAAGGTGCAAGAGTTTTGATCAATTGAATTAGGTTTCCTTTGAGAGAGTTGTCTAAAAATAAGCTTACAAAAAGTTTGAAGCTAAAAATACTAATTTTTTTTTTATATTGGTTTTTTTTGACTTTTTTAATGGTTCTTTACGGTGGTTAAAATGGGGTTCTGAGCTAATATTTTTGAGTTAACTACATCAAGAATCCGTAAATTATTAGCGAATGTAACTTTGTCCTTTTATCTATGAAAATTTTAACCCTATAACTATAAAAATTATATAATTATGCTCCGTTTGGAGATAGTCTATAGAGAATGAAAGTGACATTTTATAATTAAAAATGTCAAAATATACAGATACATAAATGAAAGAATATAGTGATATTTGTTAATAATTACAAATATTTTAGTACAATTAACCCAACCAAGCCTCAATTTAGAAAGTGGGTTAACTTTTTGACTTTTTTAACTATTTTAACTTGAGCAAAAAAGCTTGGTTTATAAAAAGTTTTTTGACTTTTTGATTTTTTTGACTTTTTTTGTGAGAGAGAGTGTAATGATTATGAATTGAATGTAATATTTTATTTGTTGTAATTAAAATAATTTATTTTATCTTTTGTGACTATTTTAACCACAAACCAACTTGCCAAACACTAATAAGATGAAAATTTTTAGCCATAGCAAAATAAAACCTTAATCCATTAATTAATTGGTTGCCTGCAATAGAATAATAAAAATTAATTGGTTGACAGTTTTTGATTTGCTAAGTGGCCTTGATTGTCAAATCACTCTAACCTTAAATGCACAAACGAGTTTTTTTTTTTTTTTTCGTGTCAAGACACTACACTACACTAGCATTGGGCCACCCATTGCAAATTTGCATGTGAACCTCTCTCATCATCTAGCATGGTGACACCCTCAATTTTCTATCGCGTGGTCTCACATGATGACAAATATTTGCAATCCCATGACTATACAGTCCCAACCAACTATTTATTTTACAATACTCACAAGAAGAGGGAATTGCTAAAATTTTTAAAAAAATATAATAAATTTTACAATTTTAATATAATTAAATTATTATTATTTTTAATTTTAATTTGTATAATAGTTAATTTTTTATCAATAATTTATTAATTATGTGAATAAAAAAATAATGTTGTTTCTTTTACACACAACTATAAATACTTCACGTTTTTTATTTTTGTATTTTTCAAACATCTGCATTAGTTTTAATTTATTTAATTTAACTAAAAATGACAATGTAATTATGTTAAAATTATGAAGCTTATTATATTTTTTTATAATTTACCTTTATGATCATTTATATTATCTATACTAATATATAAAGTAAATACTTTTCTTAGGATACATATCACATTTTTTTTTCTTCTAAAAGTGTTTCCAGAATATAATAGTTTTCATAAATTACTTTAAATAACTGTTATAGTTATTAATCTAATTACAAATTATATACATGCAATGTGTACCCACCTCTAATGCTAAATAAATTTAAACATTCTAAACTTTTAAGACAAAATACATTTTAATTAATTTTTTTAATTTTTTTTATCTTTAGTGACATTTTTTTCAATGAATATTCAATTTATTATTTTTCAAGACATTTTAGTCTAAATTCTAAAATCCCTTAAAAACTTAATAATGAATGTTCAACCCCACCCCCCCCCCCCCCAACAAAAATAAAATAAAATAAAGGCAAGAAAACTCATAAAAATATATTTTAAGTTGATGTGAAATATATGTCATAAAATTTTAAAAATTGAATAAAATCTTAACTGTGTTTGGTTGGAGGATTTGGGGAGGGATTTGGAAAGGGAAAGGGAAAAGGTGTGTGAAACTAGGTGAAATGTAAGTATATTTTATTTACATTTCACCTAACTTTTCCTTTTCCTTTTCCAAATCCCTCCTTAAATCCTCCGACCAAACACAACGAAAGTGAAAATTTTCTTGTAATTTTCAATAAAATTATTATTCCAAACTTATTTAATTTTTTATTAAAAATACTTTTAGACAAGAGTTCTTAGCTTCCTCATCGTGTTCCTTACTTGGTACATTTTTTCTTGCGACTTATATTTAAAATATAATATAATTATTATTAAATTATTACACTTATTTTACATATTTTCCAGTTGCACATTGCTATTTTAGCTCAAAAGCTCAATTTATTTATCAAATCTAATGATGTAATAATCAATTAACGAAACTTAATTTCTCTCATATGTTTTTTAATTATTAATTAACTAAATACTTAATACAAATTATTAAGTTGAAAAAGCAAACTTATATATATATATATATATATTTAATGATTTTATCTCTTATGATTCTAAATTATCCTAACAACATTTTCCCTTCCTAGTACACCCCGCCCAAGCCCTTGTCTCGATTGAAAATGCAAAGGCTCTCTCTATATATATATATATATAAGTCTTATCCCATCTCAAACTCGGGTTAAAAAATTTAAAATTAAACCACAAACTCGTGGCCCTGTTATTATTCTTAAATTTTAAATCATTTTTTACTAAATTGAATTAAAAATTATAAACTTCATTTTAAAGAATCTGAAAAAAGAAAAGAAAAAAGGTTTCATCCTAAAAAGGCCTTATCAGGGATCACTGATGTTAAAAATCTAAAGGCGTCAGAGAGTAATGTTATATTAGTAACCATATATAATAATAAGTTGTAAATTTGTACATAAGCGGAGATTCAATCTACACTCTTGATTAGGGATGTGCGCGGTGCGATTCAGATAGTTTTAGAGTAAAATTATAAATTGAATAACGGATTAGTAGATTGACAAATTAACAAATTGTAATTTGAACGGTTTTAAACGGATTGGTAAATTAAAAAATATTCTAACCAATTATTAAGTCTTTACATAATATATACCATTAATTTTCATAACATTTTTTTATATATATAACACAAACTAATTTTACATAATATTTTATATATATATAACTATTAATTTGTAATAAATTTCACATATTAATTTTTTTCACATTTATTTTAACTTTGATATTTCATTATAAGTTAAAAAAAATATATATATATATATATGTATTAATTATAGCGGAACGGAACGATCTCAAAAGTGATTTATAAATTTTAAAATTTAATCTGCGATTAACGGATAAAACAGTACAAATTGACACCGATCAGTAGAATTTTAACGAATTATGCAATAATTTATAAATTTCAAAATTTAATTCATAATTAACAAATAAAACAATACAAATTAATACAATTTTAATAAATTAGGCGATATTTTGCACGAGTTCACTCCAGACAGTGGGTAAGTCGCGGACACGAACATAAATGGTGTCCATCTTGCTTTTTGTGTTTGTCCTGGACTGGACTCACTGTAACCAAACACAGAATAGTAAAAAAGATTAGTCTCTCTCTTCTGTATAGAGTTTAGAGAGAGAGAGAGAGAGAGAGAGAGAGAGGAGGAGGCAGTGATGGAGAAGGAAGAGGGAATATGGAATCAGAAGAAGCAAACCCTAATTGAAGAAGTGTCAGAGAAGCTCATCAATGGCGATCTGGATGTGAAGATTCAAGCCGCCAGAGATATCAGGAAGCTTGTGAGAAAGTCCTCTGTCAAGACTCGTTCCAAATTCGCCGCCGCCGGAGTCATACAACCTCTCGTCTTCATGCTCTTCTCTCCCAATCTCGACGCTCGTCAAGCTTCCCTCCTTGCCCTCCTCAATCTCGCCGCCCGAAACGAACGGTCAGTCTCTCTCTCTCTCTCTCTCTGTTTGGATGCCAAGAAACGGATGGAAACGAAATGAATTGCTTGTTAAATTATTAGGAATTTGTTGTTTGAGGGACCTATAAAGTAATGAATTCATTTCTTGTGAACTAGAAAAAATGAAAGATTTAGATTTAAAACAGATATATATGACCTTTATTTGTGAAAGGGTTTGGGGGTTTGTAAAGGAATTGATTGATTATGCTGGGAATTGGAATTGAATAGTTAGGCAACTAGGGTTTTTGTGCAAACAAGCTACATCAATTCTGTGGAAGGAACCCGGGTCTAATTTGGTTTTGAAAAATTGATTAGATAATAAAAAGATTAGGTTTTGGAAAAATGGTTTCATGCAAATGATGGCCAGAATTTCATACAAATACGTGTACGCTTAACCCCTGAAAAATGTTATGTGTGCATGTATACACATATTTGTTTATGTCATGTAAGCATGCATGCAGTTACTAAAATAGGAAAATCATACTGAACTACATTACTCACACAACATTGAACACAAGACATACACGCACATATGCACATATATATATATATGTGTGTGTGTGTGTGTGTGCGCGCGCGTGCGCGTGTGCGTATGTGATAGGGAAAGAGTTTTGTTTGGATCTTGCAAAGAAACTTAAGGGGGAGTGAGAGAATAGAGAGGAGAGGCTGGAGATAGTGGTAGCTTATATGGGTTTTGATGGAGACGGCTTGTTGCTGATAGAGATCGTGAGCTGGAGAAATCAACTGTTGGGTCTCTTGTGAGTGCTAAAAATGACCGTTGAGTGGATTCAGGAAATAGTGCCTATTGTTTAAAATCAACAGATTCTATTATTAAGATCCACATAGGGATTTGTTTGGGTTTCGTTCCTTAAATCAATTAGTAATCCAAACAAATAATGTAGGTTTTTGGGCTCAAAATTTCAAATCCACCTAGCCCAACTCCACAAATTCAAACGGAGCATAAAACATTTTACGTCATTTCCTGGTAAAAGTAAAGAGTTCGGATTCCCTATAGTTCTTTCCTGTAATGCTCTTTATAGTGCATTCAAAACGAATCTTTATTTATTTATTTATTTTTTTATGTCTCTGACAACCCATCCAACTTATCCCTCTTCTCCACCACAACCTTCCAACTGTGGCGATTGGATGAGTCCCAAGTGAGCATAACTGTCGATCAGAGTTCCGAATCTCTCAACCAATTTCCAAATCGACCCAAAACTCAAAATGATCCTCCAAACAATACCCATTTGGGGATTGAGAACCCATTTGAGTTTCTTGGTGCTAGGCCTCTTGAAGTCCCCGCGACTTCCACAATCGATCTATTGCTGAGCCACACGCCGAGAACTGTAGGGGTTTATGAGTGGTTGAAGATCTTGATTGTGTTCCGATTGCGATAGTGAAGCTTGTTTTGTTTGGGTTGTCTTTAATAGTTGGGTTTGTGGCTACAAAGTTTGCTTTACAGGGTTGGAAAGATAAGCAGAATCCAATGCCTAAATGGAGGTGTAGCTTCATATGAGTCACTTGAATTTTTTCTGGTACTATCTCTTTTCTTTTGGGTAAGTCTGATCTGTAATTTGAAAGCTGAATATGAGTCACTCGAATTTGAAAGATGAATATGAACTCATTTTTTAGATACAAATTTATGCATTTAAGTCAGAATAACTTAAAATAATTGTACTTTCATGAAGATGCAAGTCAGAGCAAGTAAGAGCTGCGTCCCATGTCACAGCTTTCACTTGCACCCGACATATGTTCACTTGCACCTCCATGAAAGTGCAATTTTTTAAAGTTGTTCCCATTTAAATGCACTTTTTCCTCTTTTAAAATAGTTAAAATATGTGGTATTGCTTTGGTTTGGCCAGCTTGCTTTCCATAATCTTGTGTGTTTCAGTTTTATTTAATTTTAAAATAATTGTTGTGTTGAAAACTATGTTTCTTGTTTTCATTGCCTTGACTTTTTCTTGATACACTTCCCATTTTTTCTTTTAACGAGGAACAAAACATTAATGATTGGAAAGAATATATACTAATTGAATCTGTTGATAGTATTAAAATGCGTAATGCAAAATAATTGGCACAAAATCAGGGTGAGGAGGTTATACGGTATTTTTAAATACCTGACACAGCATTGAAGCTTCCTCCCTTGAAGGGAATTTTGACTTAATAGTTACATCTTTATCTGATTCATGAGTTTTAAGACTGGGTAGAGTCTGGCTTCATGGCATGACTTTGATAGTTACATCTTTGCTAAGAAGGCCTTCTCAAAATTTCACTCTACTTCATAATACTTAAAAGTCTCCATGGATGTTGAATCACACATGATTGTTTTTCTCCCAAACGGTCCATCTGAAGGCCATAGCTTCTTTTGTATTCTTCAAGGGGGAAAAAAATGAAAATTCAAATAAGGTAAATAGAGCAAAAAGGAGAGGCAAAGAAATCAAATATTTGCAAATTTAGGATGGCAATCATAATGGTATTACACAATATTTCCACCACTCACCAATATAAAGGTAGCATGTATTCTTGTCAAGTTATGAAGCATCAACATATCCTGAGAGCTCCCATGTGTGGGTCAAAGTGGACTTTAAAATGTGTGAAGCTCTAGGAAATATTTAGATAATGGAGGCACGCAACATTGAAGTCACTTTGAGTTTTTGCAGCAGTCATTAATTATGAAATAATGAAAAATGAGGAAAAAGTAAGGGTGATTTCAATCTTGTCCTTGTCATGATATTATTTTGTGAATCTGATACCTCTCATGATGGTGCTGTCCTAATTAGATATAGAACTTATTCCTTGTACATGTTTGGTGCCTATAATTATTTGCAGTCAACTTACTACCTTAGTGTTGCCAATTCATTTATTATTTTTACCCTTTTTGTGGTGTTGAGCTGCATATCTGTGGTTGATGGATGTCATTCATTCCTTTTTGTTCATGTATTATCAGAAACAAGGTCAGGATAGTGACATGTGGTGCTATCCCCCCTCTTGTTGAGCTCCTCAAGCTGCAGAACAGCAGTTTAAGAGAACTAGCAACCGCCGCAATTTTGTCACTCTCAGCTGCCACGCCCAACAAGCCAACAATAGTAGCTTCCGGAGCCGCCCCTCTTCTCGTTCAGATCCTTAGCTCGGGAAGTGTTCAAGGAAGAGTTGATGCTGTCACTGCCCTTTACAATCTGTCCACAGATTCTGAGAACCCCAGTCTCGTCCTCGACGCTACAGCAGTCTCCCCTCTCATCAACCTTCTCAAAGAATGCAAGAAATATTCCAAGTTTGCCGAGAAAACTACGGTCCTACTTGAAATACTTTCCAAAACCAAAGAAGGTCGGTTGGCAATTTCAAGTTCAGAAGGTGGGATTTTAACCTTGGTCGAAACAGTCGAAGATGGATCTCTTGCGAGCACCGAACATGCAGTCGGAGCTTTACTCACTTTATGCCAAAGTTGCCGAGACAAATATCGGGAACTCATTCTCAAAGAAGGTGCAATACCGGGCCTTTTGCGATTAACCGTTGAGGGTACACCAGAAGCTCAGGAGAGAGCTCGGACGCTTTTGGACTTACTTAGGGACTCTCCTCCGGAAAAGATATTGGCTTCCTCGGTTTTGGAGAGAATTGTTTTTGACATTGCCACACGGGTAGACGGAGCGGAGAAAGCTGCCGAAACCGCCAAGAGGTTGCTTCAAGACATGGTTCAGAGAAGTATGGAGCTTAGCATGAGCCGGATCCAACTAAGGGCTGGATCGTGTGCACTGTCAGATATTCCATCCACATGAGAGGTAACGTTCTTTGAATCAGCTATAAATGTGGAAGATGGTGGATGAGGAGGTTTAATCTAAACCTTAACCGTCGTGTTTCTATTCGAAAGCTTGATCATAATCCTATAGTGGGGATGCATAGAGTTAATACTGAAGTAGATGCCAATGCTGGTTACTTCTTGGCTCTTGTGAGGTGATTTTCTCGACCTCGTTGGGCTCTGTATATCTTGAATTTTAACAGTGAAATGTGTAAGAAGTTGTGGTAAACATGTACAACTTTTTCTGATTGTAGTTGTAGGAGATGCATCACAACTAATCAAGTTTTGTGATGATATGGTTAGTAAAATTGTTGAAGGATTCACTCAGAATTGCTAAGTTTTATTGACCGGGGTTCTAGCTTCTCTGTTTGGCTGGTTAGAAAATCCATTCCCTAACTTCCCACAAGGCAGTTCCCATGTTTTCTCTCAAAGTTTTGCTCATTTTAGAGGGGAAGCCGTGGAACCATCAGAAAAAGGCTGTGAATTTGGGGTTGGTTTGGAATTGGCTTTTTAGCAATTTTTTTCTCACAAAGCAATTTTTTTCTTTCAAAGATTAGTTTTATGAAGCATTTCAACAAACAAGTTTTTTGTGTTCTTTGATAATTGACAACAAAAAACGAAAGCATAAATTTTCTTATTTAATGTAGAAAATTTTACATTTTTTAAAAAGAGGTCCACCATAATACCACTTTCCAGTGAAATTTCGTTGTTTTATAACCATTACTCTTTGAAATTGTACACCACCTTCCTCTTTAGTTCACATTATTAAATTGGCAAATTACACTAATGGTCCTTTAATTTGGGATATGTGATCCTTAACTTTTTAATTGTGACACATTTGATCATAAATTTTGAATTTTGTTCTAAATAAGGACAATTGAAAATACCATTGCTTAATTTTAAGAGCAAAATCGTTAATTTGATAAAATATAAACTAAATTGATAAAAATAAATGTCAAAAAAATATTTTTGAATTTTTAAATATTATTTCTATTCACTAAAGATAAAATTATGTAAAATTGATAAATCTTTTAGACATTTATTTATTATATTTTACCAAATTAATTTTTATCATATGTTTGGATAATGATCATGTAATGGGTGGTTGTTTTTATTTTCATTAAATTAGTTTATATTTTTTCAAAAGTCAAATATGATGACAACTTTGATATCGTTATTAAACTAATCCATTAAATCAAAAAATTCAAAACTAAAAACATTTCATATATTAAATATATCAATTATACATTAAAATCTTAACAACCACCCATTATTTGATCATCATTCAAACACATAATAATAATTAATTTGTAAAATAAATAAATAAATAAATAAATGTCTAAAAGATTTATCAATTTTACATAATCTTGTTTTTGGTGGATAGAAATAATTTTTAAAATTTAAAAATATTTTTTTGACATTTATTTTTTTCAAATTAGTTTATATTTTATCAAATTGAAGATTTTTCCCTTGAAATTAAACAATGATATTTTCAATTGTCCTTATTTAGAACAAGATTCAAAATTCAGGATCAGATATGTTACAATTGAAAAGCCAGAGACTAAAGTGATACGAGCCTTAAACTATAGGGATTGTTAGTATAATTCGCTCTTATCAAATGTGATGTCCATAGTCTTGGGGCTGGAATAGTATTGTGTAGTAGAGTAGTATGCTCTTTTTTCGGTGTTTTGTTCATCGTTTTGAGTCATTGAAATTTCTTTCTACTCTTACTTAATCTCTCTTAACTGTTCCAGATTGAAAATTTCAAGTCCTGAGCATTGGAACTTGTTTTGGATTGCAAAAATTGAACTCTAATTTTTGGACAAAACTGCTCATGGGGAATTGGAAGCCACCTGAGCGGATCTTCACAGAGTCGTATGGGTTTTCTGGGCAGAAAGCTGCTCAAGCGGATTTTGGGTCTCGCTCAAGCGAATTTTGGGTGAATTTCTGAACAGCTCTCTGGAGCAATCTACCCATGAGGCAGAAAATGTAACGCCCTCAAAATATAGCATAAATCAACTCAAGAGATTCACAAGCATAATATGAAATGTATTACTTTCATTCATGCATTACAAAAGAGATTATCAGAATTTATATTACAAAAGAGATTATATGCATTACACTTTCTTAAATGTTCATTCTGAAGCTACAATATGTAACACTAATTAATAATATACCTTACGGACTTACATTTTTCCAAGAGATAACTTGGTTACAACAAAAGTGAGAGTCAAAAGCTCTTTACAATTAAAGCCCTCGGCTTAAGAAGAAAACATATAAACATATAGGTAACAAAAATAGAGCCTTCAGCCCCGTCCTCTTAAACTATGCCCTTGGAGATGGTATGTCACCTGTACCTGAAAATGGTTTCCCAAGTAAGGTGAGCCAAAACCCAGTAGAGATATGCTAAAACAATATATAAGAATTAACTAAGATATCAGCATCAGATAAATGTTTAATACTTGCAACCCTACTTACACCATTTCCATGACCAATCAATATCGACATTTATATCTCAGTCCATTTCTATTCACTTATTCAAATCAATTCATTGATATAGTTCATTGTAATCTAAACAATTCAAAACGAGACTACAACTCATTTATTAACACTTCAATAACAACCATTATTCAAACACTTCCATTTTCTTGCCATTTTACGGAATCACATCTGAGGGAACCGACATCCATATATATACATATATATATATATATATATATAAGATTTCGGGACTTTCACCCTGGACAAGACTACAACTCATTTATTAACACGTCAATAACAACCATTATTCAGACATTTCCATTTTCTTGCCATTTTACGGAATCACATCCGAGGGAACCGGCACCCATATATATATATAAGATTTCGGGACTTTCACCCTAGACACTCCGACCAACTTAATTGTCAATGGTGTCCATCCTCTATCTCCTCCCAAATAATGGAGTACATCCCCTATCTCATTCCAAATAACGATACATATACAATGTATTTAAAAGAGTATCATCTACAATGACTAATCAAATCACATATTCAATCGTTTAATTAAACCGTTGTATTCAATGACATAATTCAGATGATTAGTTTCAATTCACCTAATCATCATGCAGTTTCTACAACAATCATAGCTATCCTCCACCGATAGCCCAAAACAAATATTTCTAAACAGATAAACAAATCTATCAAACAGATAATTTGCCAAATTTTCCATAGGTGAGTGATTTATCAAATCCAATTACACCATTCATTTATACACCCGTCCAATTTCATGTTTCCCACATCAATCCCATTATTTATACAAAATAATTTATTTAATCCAAATTAGGGCAAGTTTCTCGCTTTACCAAACATTAACCCCAAGACCCATTTTTACCAATTATACTCAAGTAACATCATGTTCAAGACCTCACATACATATATGGAGCCAAATATAGAAAACCCCTCTTTCAAAATTCAAACCCAAACCCTAGTTTCATCCAAATCCTCTTAAATCCCACCATTTATACAAGATGACAAACACTTAGGTTAAAACTCATATTAAAGAGTAGAATATCCTTACCTCAAATGTAGAGCTTAAAGAGGAAAAATGAGAAACTTTGAAGATACTCAAAACTCAAACTTTCTTGGATCAAATGGAAGCTCACGAGTTGCTCTACCTTTTTCTCAAAGGAAGTAGGGTAAAGGTGCTTGGATCTTAGAGTATTTGTAAAAAGAGAGAGAGAGAGTTTTAGAGAGAAAGGCTGCCGGATTAGGGTTTTGTAGCGACCCTAATTTTCTTCAGTCATTATTTATTATTATTATGATTATTATTATCTTATTTTATTTTATTTTTGAATTTATTAATTGTGTGGTCACATGAGAATTTAATGTGATATTTAATGAATTTAATGTGGTAATTAATTAATTTAAAGTGTTATTTAATTATATATAATTAATCAAAATATTTAAATATTTATATTTGTTATATAAAAAAAAGAGGTACTATATATAGATATACATGTATATATATATTTAATCTTATATTTATATTTATATATATTATAATTATATTGTATTATATATTATAATAGTTGATTAAGTTCTAATAGGATTTGGTTTTAATATAATATAATACGTAATCAACTAGGTTTAGAGTTGATAAGAAAACAAAGAAAACAAAAAAAAAAGGGAGGGCCAGCCGTGAGAGAGAGAGAGAAAAGAAGAGAAAGAGAGGGACGACGGCAAGGGAAAAAAAGAAGGAAAAAGAAAAAAAAAATTAGGGTTTTGTTTTGGCGGCTTCATTACTTCTCCAAATATTTCTTTGATCTTCAAAATAATATTGTGAGTATAAAACCCACTTCCCTTAATTTATGTTTAATTCATTGGTTTTATTTATTTATTTTTATTTACTTGATGCTGATTTTATTTTGTACGTTGCATGTAGATGATTGATTGATTGATTTTAATTATTTTGATTAGTTGCGTATGCAAGATTTAAGGTTTTTAGATGATTGATTGATTTTAATTATTTTGATTAGTTGTATATACAAGGTTTATGGTTTTTATATGGATTGATTTTATGATTGTAATCACACTCGTGATTATATGAAATTGAAATAAACTGAGAATCCATAGATATTGGTTAGATGATGGATTGATTCAGTATTTTTATTTATTTGATTTTGTATTTGCATGTAGATGATGGATTGATTTCATTATTAGATTAATTGTGTATGCCAAGTTTAGAGTTTTTATATGGATTTATTTTATGGTTGTAATCACACTCATGGTTATATGAAATTAAAATTAATTAAGAACCTATAAATAAATTCCTTATACTCCACCATGACTCCATAGATTGTTGTTTTATCTGAGTGTTGGTGAGAAAAAGTGTATAAAAAAAATGAGGATTATGAGATTTATTTGAATGCCTTAGGCTTGTCATTATTATGTTTATTCTCAAGAGTGAGATGTTTTGTATATGTATATTGTTGCCTCGTTCTTATGAGTAGACGAGTGCTTTGATTTACGTGCATACGTATATGCTAACCATTTGGGGAGTGTGAGTCAAACTCGGGACGATATCCCCGTGCAAGTTTGGCTTCGGAGCGGTGTTAGGTATATGGGAGACACGTGGGATATATGTGTAGGCCGGAAGTGGAGGGCCAAAGTGGTGGAATTAAGGTACAAAGAATTTAATAATGAGTTTATTAGTATAGTATGAATTGTATTGATTTGTACAGGTTAGAAAATAGTAAACGACCTCAATAAATTATGAAATTTGAGAAGAGGCATGTATACGTGATTTTAGACAACTTTTGTGTTTTAACTTTTCATTGAAAAGATTGATTAAAACTTATAATCGGATAATCTTGATAATTGTAGTTTTGATTTATTTTAACAATGCAAATTTTAGAGGCTGTTTTAACCCACGAAACGAGGTCATTTTTATTGGTTTCGGGTAAACTGAAGTAAAACATTATTCTGCACACTTTTCGTGTTTTGAACTTTTCCGAAAAAAAAATCATCTTAGAATAGTTTCTGTTCGTTTTCAGTTTCAGATTTTTTAGTTGAATTCCGTCTAAGTTTTTCTCTCAACCTGATCAGTTTCTATTAAATTCGTTCGCTTTGTCTTTTAGGAAATTTGATTCTGTACAACTTTCGTTCTTTGAGTTTTGGTCAATTTGAATTATTTAAGCATGAAACTGTATATTTTTATACTTCTTCAGAACTTTCACGCCCCAAAATTCAGACAATTATTAAATTAGGACTAAACCCCAATCAATATTCTATCATCCAAATCCTAGGGTGAAACAAAAAAAACTAAACGCCAACCAAACCATTCACCATAATTACATAACTAACCAATACCTCAAACATTAAAGTAACAATACAAAGTCAAAATAATTAAATAATGTACGGTTACAAACCATGTCAAATTATCACAATACTAAAGTCATAAAAAAAATAATAAATACATAAACTAGTATCAACCCTAAGCTCAAGAAAACAAAAAAAGTCCAAACGACAAGTCCAACACTATAGTAATTCCACGTCACCACCGTAGCCCCAACTAATCCTGCAAAGGAAGCTCGGCTGCGCTCAAACAGAACGCACCCGAGTTGCCAAGAGACAAAACGGATCAGTATACAGGAATACTGCTATGAGTACAAAATTTAACTCTCACATATCCACCAGACACAAACAAAAATACATTTAATTCTTGTTACGGGATAAGACAAGTAGTTCCAACCGCACTGAGACGAAAGGGTAGTTTCACGAGATACGGTGGCATTTAGTTTCTTGTCCGTACACAACGAAATATAAATTGATTATAAAATAAACAAAATAGAAATAAAAATATGGTCGGTCAACCCTGCATAAAAAGTTAGGAAGACCCACCATCCTGTAAAAAAAAATAAAGTTAGTATAATTTAGGCATAAGTAACTTGCTGAAGAAGTATAAAAGTATATCGTTTCATACTTAAATAATTCGAATTAATCAAAACTCAAAGAACGAAAGTTGTACAGAATCAAATTTCCTAAAAGACAAAGAGAACGAATTTAACAGAAACTGATCAGGTTGAGAGAAAAACTTAGATGGAATTCAACCAAAAAATCTGAAACTGAAAACGAACAGAAACTATCCTAAGATGATTTTTTTCGGAAAAGTTCAAAACACGAAAAGTGTGCAGAATAATGTTTTACTTCAGTTTACGCAAAACCAATAAAAATGACTTTGTTTCATGGGTTAAAATAGCCTCTAAAATTTATATTGCTAAAATAAATCAAAACTACAATTACCAAGATTATCCGATTATAAGTTCTAATCGATCTTTTCAATGAAAATTTAAAACACAAAAGTTGTCTAAAATCACGTATACATGCCTCTTGTCAAATTTCATAATTTATCGAGGTCGTTTACTATTTTCCAACCTGTACAAATCAATACAATTCATACTATACTAATAAACTCATTATTAAATTCTTTGTACCTTAACTCCACCACTTCGGCCCTTCACTTCCAACCTACATATATATCCCATATGCCTCCCGTATACCTAACACCGCTCCGAAGCCAAACTTGCACGGAGATATCGTCCCAAGTTTGACTTACACTCCCCGGATGGTTAGCATATACGTACGCGCATAAATCGAAGCACTCGTCTACTCATGAGAATGAGACAACAATATACATATACAAAATATCTCACTCTTGAGAACAAACATAACAATGCCAAGCCTAAGGTATTCAAATAAATCTCATAATCCTCACTTTTTTTTTTATACACTCTTTCTTACCAACACTCAAATAAAACAACAATCCATGGAGTCATGGTGGAGTATAATGAATTTATCTATGAATTCTTAATTAATTTTAATTTCATATAACCATGAGTGTGATTACAACCATAAAATAAATCTATATAAAAACTTTAAACTTGGCATACACAACTAATCTAATAATGAAATCAATCCATCATCTACATGCAAATACAAAATCAAACCAACATCAAATAAATAAAAATATTGAATCAATCCATCATCTAACCAATATCTATGGATTCTCAGTTTATTTCAATTTCATATAATCATGAGTGTGATTACAATCATAAAATCAATCCATATAAAAACCATAAACCTTGCATATACAATTAATCAAAATAATTCAAATCAATCAATCATCTAAAAACCCTAAACCTTACATATACAACTAATCAAAATAATTAAAATCAATCAATCATCTACATGCAACGTACAAAATCAAATCAACATCAAGTAAATAAAAATAAATAAATAAATAAAACCAATGAATCAAACATAAATTAAGGGGAGTGGATTTTGTACTCACAATATTATTTTAAAGATCAAAAAAATATTTGGAGAACTAATAGAGCCACCAAAACAAAACCCTAATCTTTTTTTTTTTCTTTTTCCTTCTTTTTTTCCCCTTGTCACCGTCCCTCTCTTTCTCTTCTTCTCTCTCTCTCTCTCTCTCACGGCTTGCCCTCCCTCTTTTTTTTGTTTTCTTATCAACTCTAAACCTAGTTGATTACATATTATATTATATTAAAACCAAATCCTATTAGAACTTAATTAACTATTATAATATATAATAAAATACAATTATAATATATATAAATATAAATATAAGATTAAATATATATATATATATATGTATATCTATATATATAGCACCTCTTTTTTTTTATATAACAAATATAAATATTTAAATATTTGATTAATTATATATAATTAAATAACACTTTAAATTAATTAATTACCATGTTAAATTCATTAAATATCACATTAAATTCTCATGTGACCACACAATTAATAAAGTCAAAAATAAAATAAGATAATAATAATCATAATAATAATAAATAATGACTAAAAAAAATTAGGGTCGCTATAGGTTTTGAGTGAAAAGAGATACAAAAAGTGATACAAAAATCCTCTGCTGCGAACTGATATACGTAGTCCTCGCTCGAGCGAAGGAGTTGTTGCTCGAGTGACCATACACAACAAGTGACCTCGCTCGAGCGCAAGAAGCGTCGCTCGAACGCAGAATGCAAACCTTCAGGTTGCCACAGACGCATACGCACGCTCGAGTGTAAGAAACCTCGCTCGAGCGAAGAGGCCAAAATCTGGGCAACAACACTTTAAACCAACTAACAACCAATCTATTCCAAACTCGCCCAACAAGTTCCAAAACTCAAAGACAAGGGGTCAAAGGGGAAAAACAAGACATGGATACAATATTCAATTATGGAACCCGAGTTCGGAATACAATGAAGGTCGGGGCAAAACTAGGATCGCTATAGAAAATTTATGCTCATGTGAATTGGGAATTCTACTCTTGTAGAATTAAAACCGCCCGGGCGGATTTCGGAGCATCTGTCTCGATTTTCGTGCTCTTTTCCTAAAAACTGATGCTAAAAGTGTTTTTTTTTGCACAAATTTTCCTCTTTCTCTCTCTCTCTCTCTATCTCTCTCTCTCTATATATTCATCTATTCTCTCACTTCTCTCTAAAAACACACCCAAATCCAGCTTCTCTCTAAGATTTAGCTCTAATCTTTAAGAGTTTGAGGAGGCTTCGTACACCAAATCGAAGAGGACGACGAGGGTTACGTTTATAACTGATTAAATCGTGTTTTTGCCAACATTGTCTTCTAGGGTTTTCTTCTTCTTCATCTTCCAAGCTTGAGGTAGGGATAATCTTTGAGTTATATATATACATTTTTACAAGTTTATATATGTTTTGAGTATTTCATCATGTTTTGAGTTATGATTTTGGATTGTTGAACCCTAAATAATGTCAGAAGTTGATTTCATCTCTTTTTCTCAAAACTTTTGAGAATATTAGTATGTTATAAGATGTGTATGTTGTTTTGGAAAAATCTTTTTAAAAATGGAACAAAAACCTTGTTTTGGCAGAAATCCTAGAATTTGTAGATTTTAGGAAAAAGTTGTGATATTGTGAAATTGATACTTGATATCAAATTAAGAGATTTATGAGAAATTGTAAAATTGGAAAACTTAAACGATAGTTTGTTGTTGATATTGTTATATTGTCTCTTGGAAAAATATATTATGATGTTATATTGATAAGAGAGGTGAAATTTGATTACAGCAGAGGATTGTGTGGAGGCATTGAGAAATTGAGAAATTTCAAGGCATTGAAATAGAAATATATTACATTGGCACTTGATTTAATTATTATTATCTTTCGAATTGTCATTGTTGAGATGTTCAAATGGAACCTTATTATTGCTTAGACATTTGCATCGCCATTCTATTTTATCACTAATGCAATTGATTTTGAATATTGCATCGAAAAAAGTATTACTTTGAGAAAGGAAATTGTTTGTGAAACAAGATCATTTTGATTTGTTTTTGGGATAAATACGTTGGTAAGTCCGAATAGGGGTATAGTTGGTATTGGTTAAGTTGGCCTGAGTGTCCATCGCGAAAGACTAAAAACACGCGCGGAGGAAGTACCACGTGCCTTTCGGTTAGCTATCGATAAAGTGGGGATTGGTAGTGCCTGTTATGCCTACTTGCAAACACTAACTTAGGGATAAACATATGTTATTCAACATCAACAGCAACAACAAGAAAAAATCTATATAAGCATGAAATGAATGTACATCGTAATTTTTATCTGTCAGATATTTTTTTTATTTGTTACAATGAACATCAACAACAACAAAGAAAAAAAAAAATAGATCATAGGTCTCATACTTCTTCATTGGTCTCTCATTTGGCTCTCAATAGAACAAGAAAAGCACTAATTAACGTTTCGCTAGCATCACGAAACAAGAAGTTGAGGGAAGCTTCAGCCCCTTCTTTAGTCAAGTTCTCACAATTCAACAAACGCTCAATTAATTGTACAAAAGAGATTAAACACTTCTTCATAGGTCTCTCATCTGGCTCTCAATAGAACAAGAAAAGCACTAATTAACGCTTCGCTAGCATCACGAAACAAGAAGTTGAGGGAAGCTTCAGCCTCCTCTTCAGTCAAGTTCTAACAATTCAACAAACGCACAATTAACTGTACAAAAGAGATCAAACAAATAATCAAACATTGCTACATTTTCTCAGCAACCAAACAACTTGTAGTTTAAACACCAGTTGAGTTGAGTACCTCTTTTGAAGACGATACAAAAAATTCTAGATCAAAAGTGAGGGAAATCAGTTTCTAGAGAATTCAATTTTCTTGGAAGTGGTTGTGTGATCGGGGAATCAAAGAAAAGCTTGCAAGTCTGAGTTGATTCTCGTGAGTGCCATTGAAGTTGAGGAGTGAGAGAAATGGAAGAAGTGTATGCAAACACGGTGTAGACGTCCTCGAACGTTCCGGGAAAATCCCGTTTTGTCCATTCGGCTTACTACAGTTCGGACTCAACGTCACGGTTTTTAATCTGATCTCGCAAAGTGCAATACGAGATTGATAAATCACCAAAGAGTCCAAATCTGGCAAATCGTTTTGAAAAATTGATTTTTAGAAAGAAGTGCCAAACATGGACTGCTTTGCCAGATACAGAGTTGCCACCTAAATATTTTATTTTGGGAGAATTTAGGAAACCCTGACTCGTGCCTAAGGCCACGTGTCCGTCATCACCAAAGTTGCCTCGGCTCGGGAACTTGGGTATGATTGGGGAAGGTCATGCAATGAGCACCCCCGCTCGCCGGATCAAAGATCGGTCACTACTAAACATGATATCGAGTTTTTGAAAACACATGCGTTCTTATTCCGGTTTATTAGCCTAGGATTACTATGTGATGCACACAGCATACAAGTATAGACTGGATCATCTAAGTTAGACAAAACATCTCATGTTTGTTTTTGAAAGCGGTTTGCTTCTCGCAAGTAGGCTAAAATGCGGATTTTGTCACCCTCAAGTGGGCTTCGAAAACATGGTGATTTGCCACTCTCAAGTTTGCTTAAAACTCGCAATCGATGAATTGTTCCAATTTAAATAATCCAACATTTACCCACAGGCATTCAGGCAGGTATACCACATAAGCAGTTAGCCTCATGGCAAGCATGCTATCATGGCAGTCACTCACACACATGTAAGGATGTTAAAGCATAAACACTCACCGAGTACTCCAAGCCAAAACAAAAACTAGTTAGTAATCAATGCATGATTCTAGTTCATGTTAAGATGGCTAATGCAACACATGCAAAATGCAACTAAGATAGGCTCGGCTATTCTAAGATGGCATATGAGATGCTACAGATAATATGTATTCAACTCAGAATTGAAATACAATGCAGTTAGTATGATGCGCCGAGCCCGGTGAATGCAAGACAGATGAATGAATGCAAACATGCGAAGCATAAGGATGCTAATTGAAACATGCCCTAAAACTAACCATCGTAAGCTGGTAAATAAAAGGGAGAAAGAAATGGGGGTTGGAAGACAGGCACCACACACACATACACTTATTACAAAATTCGCCCATCGACGAAGGATCCGAATAAATAATACAAAACCAACTAGCTAATCTAATTAAACTAATTATTACACAACGAAATGAATAATAAGTTACAACTAATTATTACACAACATTAACTAAGTAAGCAATCTAAATGAGCATACAAACTATATGAATGTGAGTTGCCTTAGCTCTGCCTTGGATGGCAAAGGATGCATGCATGCTTGAATTGCCTTGTTCGGAAATCCCTCGCGATGCCCCAACTCACTTTTGTTTGCAATTGATCTCAGAAACTTGCACAAAGCTCCAGAGAGATGAAACTCCACCCTAGGAATCTGTGGGAAGGCTGCCGACCAGCTTATAGGCATGGGAGACCAACGGCCGACCACCTTTTGTGGTGGAAACCAAAAAAAATGGTCGGCCTGCTAGTAAATCTGGTCGGCCGACCAGTTTCTTCTCTTGGATTCTGTTTTTCTGCAACAAAGGGAAAGAGAGAGGCACGACAGGGTATTTGCAACACATGTGTGCATGATCACTCTCCTCGTCATTGCATAAGCTCTAGGGAGTGTAGTCCTCGACCCTCGGGCCACCGGTCGCGCATCTCAATGCATGATGGCCGAGGAGTCGAATTGCACGACTCAATGTGAAATGAATGCACATACAAGCACCTAAAGCCAACAACTCTGTCATGGGTAGTCAAGAGTGTCAACGACCAGGAATCGAGGCACATTTCGTCATTTTGAGTACGAAACGTCCCTCGTTTCCCGTGTTCGGACTCACTCCTATTCCGAACGTAATGCAACAAACAATGGCATGCACAATGCGACTTTAAGTATGCAACCTAAATACTATGCAACTAAGTGATGCAAACATGCAAAGGATGACATGCAAACATGCAACTAGCATACACAATGCTATGAATTAACAATGGCATACTCAATGCACGTGGTACTTAGCATACATAATGCACCTAAGAACTAACATACACAATAAGATGAACAAGCCATGCACAATGCAATGATCAATCATGCGACAATGTGGCATACTCAATGCTATGGAATACAATGGCATATATTCTAGCTCTGAAATGGCATATAACATGACTCCAAAATGACTCTGAATCATGCAAACAACTCACACAACGCATGTTGAATGGCTCAAGCATTGAAACTAGTGAAGTGCATTACACTATAGGCATGCAAAGCGATGCTCAAATGATGAAACCAACCCCAAACAGATCCTATGCAGGCCCAAAATAGTAGCAAAATGGGTTGGGATGATGGCTTGAAAGTCATAAAAGTGAAGCTCATGCAATGGCTTGCAAATAGGGCATAAATGCACAACTCTAAAGAGCACTTAAAGCATGGAAAATATGGAAGTGTAGCACCCCTATAAGCTCTGAAATATCATGCCCAATGATGCCAAAACATGTAAATAGCTCAAGTTAAGCATGCAAGGGACCTTCAAAGTCAAAGCTAGTCAATGCTATTACACAACAAGTATGCATGGCTAGCATTTTTTTGACCAAGAGGCCTCAAGACAGAGCTAAGACAGCCCAAAATATGAACAAAATTAGTTTGAAGTGTGGCCAAAATATGCTAGAATAGAGGGCCAAAACAACATGCATTGTGAGCTAGTGAACATGAGTTACACTACAAGCATATGAAGCATGTGAAGGACTATCAAACCAAGCAAAAACAGAGTCATGGCATGCCAAATGATGGCCAAAAACCCACTGAAACAAGACAAATACATGCAAGAATGACATGCTCCTTTGATAAGCCATGAAAATGGATTACTCTACACATGCAAGAAGCAAGCAAAAGGGGACCAAACCGGCCATGGTCAGAGCCTAGGAAGGTCCTAGAAGTCACCAAAAAGTTCTTGAACTAGGCCTCCAAATGGTATAAACATATGCTCCTTTGGTAGGCCAAAAATGCTAGTAAACAAGACAACAAGAGAGAGGGTCACCCCTCTCTGATCTAGGCCCTCAAAGCCACATTCTCACCACTGAAAATCCACTGGATTTCAGTGGTAGGAAGGCCAAGCAAAGACTAGCTCGAATGCCTTATGGCATGGCACAAAACAAGGTTAAATAGAGCATGCAAGAGGGTAGATGATCCTCAACACCAAAAGAACCTTAAACAAACATGAAAAACACTTAAATATGAAGCTTTTTTCAGTTGATAACAAAGCTCAAATAATCATGCAAATGAGGCTAAGAGAAAGATCAAAACAATGCTTAAAAAGAGGAAAAATGAGTTACCCTTGAAGCTCAGCAAAACCAGCGACTTTTCTGAACCAAAACCCAACTTTTGAGACCTCTCAAAACCCTCCAGCAACTCAATAAAAATGGTGGAGGTGTATGGTTATGATGTGGTGTGCAATAGGCCAAGAACAAAGCACTTTCTAAGCCTAAAATATAGAGACAAAGAGGGAGATATAAGCTTTGCCTTAGAGCCTTTTTTTTCCAACCTGGTATAAGGAGGGGGAGGGCCTCTCTTATAGACAAACAAGGACAAAGCTTCTTCAAGAAGCTAAAACAAGGCTCAAGATCCTCCATACACGTGTATGGAGAATATAGTTTGTGCCTTCCAGCTGGCACAGTTGGTACCTACTCAAACAGACAAAACAGGAGAGAGCTGGCCGACCAAAAAAAGTGGTTGGCCGACCACTTTCCCTGGTCGGCCGACCAGGGCAAGTGGTCTCCCAGATAAAAACTGGTCGGCAGCTCCATTTGGTGGTCTCCACTTTGAAAGCAAGCTAGTGGTGTGGTGGGAAACCAACAAATGTGGCCCAAAGACCAAGAAAACCAGCTTCCCGACAAGAAAATCAGCTGGCGGGGAGAAAGTGGTCTCCAAGGACAAAATGTGGTCTCCCACCCTAGTACCACCTCCTAAACAAGGAAAACAAGGTTCATGCCAAAAATGAACCAACACGGATGCAAAACAAGAGTTCTGGGGACAAAGCGTGCGGCCGGGTGCCCTGAAAACTGGCTGTTGAGCACCAAAAGTGGCGTACGGCTACAAAAGTGGTCTCCCGGACCACAGTGTCCCTCTAGACAGAGGAAACAAGGTGTGTTCCAAAAAATCGTGCCAAACGGAGAATGTTAAGTGGTCTTGAACCGAGGCGCACGACCGACGGCTCCAAAAATCAAAAACTAGTCTCCAAACGGGAACAGTGGCCTACGATCATGAAAAGTAGTCTACGACCACTGAGAGATGGTCTACAAGACCTCTCCCTCCCTCCGGGAAGAGAAAACAAGACTTAGTCCGCAGACCGAGTCAAAGCACAAAGGGTCCCGAGGTCCTGAGGTAAGGCTCCCAGCCAAAACTCCGAAACCCCGAAACGAGCACAACATGCACGATCACCGAGCGATCAATCGATGACGTCTGAGTCTTAAGGTCGATCAAAAATGGGGTGTCTACAATATGTATCGATAGTCCACTTCAATTAGTTGTAGAAATTGAATTTGAAATTGTTAAGGTATATACAATATGTATCGATAAGGATTTTATGGGAGAGAGATTGTAATTTTTTTACAAAGAAGTGGACAATCATAATGAGTCAATTTCTTGTAAAGAAGAAATTGAAAAGTATACTATTGACGAGATTTTTAGACGAAGACGGCTAGAGATTTTTAGTGGCGGAGTCACCATCATCTGCGATGGTTACAGAGGAAGAGCTAATGGTGCCATCGAGCTTGGTGTAGGTCTTCAAACTAGACCTTTACTCCAATAATGGTGACACTAAAATGGTTAGATCCGGCCGATTCTTACTTGTAGAGGCCTTAGATCTCTGATCAGAGGAGATCTAAAGGGAGAGAGAGAGAGAGATTTGCAGAGAGAGAGACTTGTAAATAAGAATAGACTTGTAGATCTAGTGTGCTGGTGCTAAGCGACGTTCGGAATAGAGAAAGAAAGAGAAAGAGAGTATGAGATGATCGGAACGTCAGAGGCGACATCGGAGAGATGGCGGCGGCGAAGCCGGTATGGGCGGCTTTCGAGTTAAGCAAATGATCTCCGATTAAAGGTGTAACGACCTTGATCCGTAATTAACTATAGATCCGTAATTAAGAATGCTAACTAAGTGTTTAGAATGGAATTATGTGCTAATTGTGTATTTTGTATGTTATTTGGCTTTCTATCTATTACTCGTAGAAATATCTGTTTGAAATTTTGCTTTGATCTAAAAATTGAAAGCCTTATTGGCATCTGAAATCGAAATTGGTTACATCAATGTGTTATTCATAATTTTTAGAATCATATGGCAAATTTTATTAAAAAATTGATTCAGTTTAATTAATTAAGTTTCATTTGATAAGCCTAATGCTTTAATTATTATATAATAGCATCATGACTATATATATAAGCCCTTAAGCTCATTCTTGGGCTCAATTTGCTTCATTTGAGTGCAAAAATCTAAGATTTGCATTTTAGAGAAAGAAATGAGGAGATTGAATAGGAATTGAAGGTTTTGTGTTGAGTTTATCAAAGATTGTGTGAGAACAAGTGTGTTTAAAGACTTTAGGTAAGAATTCAACCCCCAATTTATGAATCCAAGTTATCAAGATGAAGATTATGTGTTAAAATGTGTAAATTGAGCTTAGAATGAAGATTTGGGTTGTAATTCATATATGCATGCTCATGTAGGTGTTAAATCATCATGTTAGTTATGAGCTTCATCAATTGTGTTGAATTTGGAGGATAAAATGTACATGCATGCATATTTCACCAAGTTTTGTAAGTCAATTCCATGCTTTTGAAGTCTTGAAAAAGAATTTGGAAGAGAACTCCACATGCATGCATGAATATATGGAGTTTTGCCATGTTGAGTTTGAGTTTGAGTTTGAGCATTCAAGGTGATATTATGAGTTGATTGGTACACGCATGTTTGAATTATCATATTTTGAACCTTGATTTCATGTTTTAGAAAATAATTTCTTACATGCATGGAGCTTATCAGCTCAAGTTTGGTAAATTTATGAGATTTCAAAGCAAATGAAATTTTAATGGGTCATGTATATATGTTTTTTAAAGTAATTTTGTGTTTGTAGACACCCCATTTTTGACCGACCTTAAGACTCAGACGTCACCGAGTGAGCGCTTGGTGATGTTGCATAGTGTGCTCGTTCAGAAGTTTCAAAGTCGCGGCCGTAAGCCCTGCCTCCGGACTTCCGAACCCTTTTCTGTGCCTTGTCTCGGTTTGCGAACCAGACTCGGTTTTCTCTGTTTCTTTTCCTGAGGGAAGGGAGAGGTCCCGTAGACCATCTCTCAATGTCCGTAGGCTACGTTTGGTGGCCGTAGGCCATTTTTCCCATTTTGGAGTCCGGTTCCCGGTTTTCGGAACCGTTGGCCGTGTGCCTCGGTTCGGGACCGCTTAACCATCTCTTATTGCTCTGATTTTTGGCATACATCTTATTTCTCCCTTTTGAGGGACCCTGGGGTCTGAGAAACCCACTTCGTGGCCGAATGCCACTTTCGGTGCTTAACAGCCCATTTTCGGGACCCCGAACTGCGTGTTTTGGCCCCGGAACATTCGTTTTGCATCGATTTTTGTTCATTTTTGGCAGGTACCTCTGTTTTATCACGAGGAGGGTCACTGAAGGGTGGGAGGCTAGTAAATGTTGCAGCAGCCAGTTATCTCTCCTCCGGAGCCTCCCGGCGCCCGTTTTTCCAACTTCTGGGCTAATGTTGAATACCTTGGGGCTAGTGTTGCCAACTTTGAACCACATATCTGTGATCTACACACCTGGGAGGCCACTAAAAGTTGGTGGCCGGCCATTAAGGTCACCTGACCCTTTTGACCCTTTTCTTCCGGGCTAATGTTGAACCCCTTGGACCCTTTTTCTCGAACTTTGAACCACATATCTGTGATCTACACACATGAGAGGCCCCTAAAAGTTCATGGCCGGCTAGTAATTCACATTGACCCTTTTGAACCCCTCTTTCCGGGCTAATGTTGAACCCCTTGGACCCACTTTCTTGGACTTTTAACCACATGGTTGTGTTGTACACACATAGGGGTACTTCTTCAGTAGCTGGCCGGCCAGAAAATCACATTGACCCTTTTGACCCCTAGCCGGCCGGCTAGGGGGTGTGGCCGGCCGGCCACCTCCAGCAAAAGTGTTAGGCCGGCCGTGTTCCTTGCACTGTGCACTTTACAGCTGTTGGGCAATATCCCCCAGATATTTTCTGTATCCGGGGGATATTTTGTGGGGGAGTTTTACTCTCCTTCTCCCCCACCTTTACACCCCATTTTGAACCCTTATAACCAGCTGATGGCCTCCTTTGTAAGGGTTAGAAAATTTACTCTTCAAGTCTCCATAGCCAACTCCATCTTCTTCCCTCTCAATTCTTGAAAAAACCCTAAGTCCCTAACCATCATTCCTTCTACACCACCAAGCTCTACCACCACCATCTCATTTCCAGCAACAAAGAAGGATTCTTGAAGGCTAAAGAAGCTGCAAATCCATCCAAGAAGCAACAAAAGTTTGAATCTTCAAGGGTAAGTAACACTTTTACCCTTTTGACCCTTTTTCTTGATCTATTTCTAAGCCTCACTTCCTTTTTGTTTCAAGCTCCGGCCCTAACTGAAAAGGGCCATCTTTTGAGCTCATCTTCACTTCTCATCAAGGGCTCAACCCTGTTTGAGCCCTCCATAATACACTTGCTTCATTGATCATCTTGTATGTCATAGTTTTGCATGCTATTTTTGACCCATGAGCAATTTATTTTCGAGCATGTTGTAAACTGATATAAGGCTTATTTTGAGCCCCTCTTCAACATTGGAGAAGGGCTCAACATTGTTTGGTATCTCCATGTGTCACTTGTAGTTCAATCCCTTATTTGGCCCCATTTTTGCATAAATTGGTAGTCCTCTTTGCTTCTGTTTTTGGACCTTGGTCCGAACTGAAAGTGGTCTTATTTTGGCCTATACTTCATGTTTCATTAACACTTTTTTTCTATTTGGTGATTATTTTGTATACTTCATGTTATAGCACCTTTTGAGCCTTGTTTTGCATCACATTTTTAGCATATTTGTATACTGATTTTGAGGTTTCCATATACTGTGAATGTTCATATTTTTGGTCCATCTTCAGTGTTGTAGAAGGAAATTTTTCAGTTTGGGTTTTTCTTGTATTACTTGCTTCATTACCCCTCTTTTGGCCTCTATTCTTGCATGCTATTTTTTCCTTACCTATGCTTGCTGTTTGGCCATGTTTATAACTGTGAAAGTGCATATTTTGGGACTGTCTAGCTTCTGTATTTGCATTGCGTGTCCATATTGTGCATGTTTGGCATGGCTATAGGCCATTTTGGGTGCCTAATGTTGCATTTCGGGACATTTCCTTGCATTTCATGTCATTTCGCTTCATTTCGGGACTGTTTTCCCCCATATTTTGTTGCTGAAATTCCATTAGCATACTTGCATATCATTTTGCCATGTTTCATATCATTTTATCATTGTCTCGGTTTGCGTGCCCGTGTGCACGCATTTCGAGGCACCTCTTTTTTATCCGCTGGCATCCCATGTGAGTGTGGCTGAGGCTCACTCATGTTGGTATAAGTCCATTTGTCATTTTCATGTCATTCCATCGCTTTTTGCCATTGCCTCGGTTTGCGTGCCCGTGTACACGCATTTCGAGGCATCCTTTTTTTTTTATCCGCTGGCATCCCATGTGAGTGTGGCTGAGGCTCATTCATGTTGGTATAAGTCCATTTGTCATTTTCATGTCATTCCATCGCTTTTTGCCATTGTCTCAGTTTGCGTGCCCGTGTGCACGCATTTCGAGGCATCCTTTTTTTTTATCCGCTGGCATCCGATGTGAGTGTGGCTGAGGCTCACTCATGTTGGTATAAGCCCATTTGTCATTTCCATGTCATTTCATCGCATTCCGCCATTGCCTCGGTTTGTGTGCCCGTGTGCACGCATTTCGAGGCACCCTTTTTTTATCCGCCAGCATCCGATGTGAGTGTGGCTGAGGCTCACTCATGTTGGTATAAACCCATTTGTCATTTCCATGTCATTCCATCACTTTTTGCCATTGCCTCGGTTTGCGTGCCCGTGTGCACGCATTTCGAGGCATCCTTTTTTTTTTATCCGCCGGCATCCGATGTGAGTGTGGCTGAGGCTCACTCATGTTGGTATAAGCCCATTTGTCATTTCCATGTCATTTCATCGCATTCCGCCATTGCCTCGGTTTGCGTGCCCGTGTGCACGCATTTCGAGGCACCCCTTTTTTATCCGCCGGCATCCGATGTGAGTGTGGTTGAGGCTCACTCATGTTGGTATAAGCCCATTTATCATTTCCATGTCATTTCATCACATATCATCGCCTCGATTTGCGTGCCCATGTGCACGCATTTCGAGACACATATCATCACCTCGGTTTGCGTGCCCGTGTGCACGCATTTCGAGACACATATCATCACCTCGGTTTGCATGCCCGTGTGCACGCACTTCGAGACACATATCATCGCCTCAGTTTGCGTACCCGTGTGCACGCATTTCGAGACACATATCATCGCCTCGGTTTGCGTGCCCGTGTGCGCGCACTTCGAGGCATTTCATTTTCATAGCATTCTGTGTATGTTAGGACTATATCTTAGTTGCATTTCATGCATATCATGCATATTGCATCATGTCCGGAATAGGAGTTAGCCCGGGCACGGGAAACAAGGTACATTTCGTACTCCGAGTGACGGAATGTGTCTCAATTCCCCAGTCACCGACACTCCGGATTATCCATGATGGAGTTAGGTTTTAGCTGTAGTTTCATGTGCATTCATCCTATATTGAGTTGTGTATTTCGACTCCTCGGCCATCATGCCTCGGTATGCGTGATTGGTGGCACGAGGATCGAGACATGCATATATCTGTGCAGATACATTGCTATGCCCCTTTCCTGCTCTCTGTTGCAGCAAAATCAGGAATCAACAACTTTTTGGGAATTGGCACGCATTTCAAGAACAGGTGTAAACAGAGGCTAATTGGGGCATTCCGGTGGATTTCCGCGCAAGACAATCCGGACATGCACCATCCATCAGAAGCAAGGCAGTCCCTAGCTTGCACGCCAGTGTTATTTGTTTTCTTGGTTAATTCTTTAATTAATTAGGATTTTGTAATATTTTGGACTGTAATATTCTTTTATTCGGGACTGTAATATTTGGACTGTATATTTATTCAGACCCTCTCTGCGAGGGCACAACTGTAATAAGTGTGCGTGTGTGTGTTGTATGTCTTCCAACCCCACGTCTTTCTCCCTTTTATTTATCCGCTTATGATGGTTAGATTAGGGCATGTTTAAATTAGCATACAGTATGACAGCATGTTTGCATCATTCATCTGTATTGCATGCACCGAGCTCGGCGCACCATACTAACTGCATCGTACTTCCAATTCCAAATTGAATACATGGTAGTTGTAGTATTTCATATACCATCTTAGAATAGCCGAACCTGCTATAGTTGCATTTTGCATGCGTTGCATTAGGCATTTCTGTATACTTAGGATCATGCATGATTTCTAATACAGTTTTTGTTTTGGCTTGGAGTACCCGGTAAGTTTTATGCTTTAGCATCCTTGCATGCGTGTGAGTGTTGCCATGAATAGCATGCTTACCATGAGGCTATGTGCTTACATGATTTAACTGCCTGAATGCCTGTGGGTGGAGGCTGTGTTATCTGAATTGGAGTAAAACATCAAATGTTTTAAGTCTACCTGCGGGTAGCAAACCATTTTCAAAAACAAGCATGAAATGTTTTGTTCCAATTCGGGCGACCCGGTCTATACTTGTATGCTGTGCGCATCACATAGTAACCTAGGCTAATAACCGGTATAAGAACTCACAATGTTTTCAAAAATTGATATCATGGTTAGTAGAGGCCGGTCTATGACCGGGCGAGCGGGGGTGCTCACGAAGTGACCTTCCCCAATCGTACCCAAGTTCCCGAGCCGAGGCAACTTTGGTGATGACGGACACGTGGCCTTTCGGCACCGAGTCAGGGTTTCCTAAATTTCCCAAAATAAAATATTTAGATGGCGACTCTGTATCTGGCAAAGCAGTCCATGTTTGGCACTTCTTTCAAAAATCTATTTTTCTCAAAACGATTTGCCAGATTTGGACTCTTTGGTTCAGACTTGGAACCGTGACTGACGAAAAGTCGGGTCCGAGCTATAGCGAGGTCCCCCGCGGGCTTGTTACAGTTTCTGGCGACTCTGCTGGGGATTTAGAGAGCTTGACTCGAACTCATGATATCTGTTTTTGACCACACTTGTGTGTTTCTTTGCATTGCATTTGCATTGGTGCGCCTAGGACACCGTGTTTGCCATCTGCTATTCCTGAACGGTTTGTCGGAGGCTTGTCTTGTCAAGGCATGACCATAAGGCTGACCGGTTGTGGGCTCTGCCAGTATGGGAACACAAACCCCGGTTTTACCGGGGCACCCTCTTTGACCATTCAACCTAGTGCATATTCGGATCCATAGTGACCATTCCAAATTATGACAGGTTGCTTACCCGTTTATAGGTTGTTTGAAACCGCTGTGTGCATAGTGAAACCCTAGCTCCTGACAAAATAGGACAGGGAAACCCTACCCCAACATAGGGGTGTTTTGGCTCTCACTTGTCTGTTATGTGCTTTAGAGTGCGTCTCTACAGGAATGCATGTATCAGTATATGAGTTTGGGCATCAGGCCTGCGGGCATCAGTTCAGAATTGTCAATATCAGGCCTGCGGGCATCAGATCAATATATGAGTTTGAGTATCAAGCCTGCGGGCTACGGTTCAATGTTGACAGCATCAGGCCTGAGGGCATCAGTTCAGTACATCAGTTTGGGTATCAGGCCTGCGGGCATCAGCCAGTATTTGAGGATTAGTTATCTGCGGATATCAGATTCTGTTTTTAGGGAACAGTGATACAGGGATGATAATCAGTGTTTGAGGACAGTGTGTATTTCAGCTTATTAACTGTGTGTTGATTATGCCCGACTGTGTGTCTTGCATTTTTATTTTAAGCTGTTGTGCTGTCCGTTTATCTGTTTATTTATTTCCTTTTCGCTTTATTTATCTTTTGCTAGGTCAGTTTTAGCACGATTGCTTCCAACCCAGCAGGCATTCCCCAAGCACCTTGGACACGAGGTCGTCGACTCTATCGATCTGAGGATCTAATCGACGGACAGCCAGTGTTCCATTCTCTACCCCCTGTTACCAAGAGGAAGCAGAAAAAGCGTAGTGCATCTGAACAGAGAGCACCAGGACAGTGGTTCCCCCCACCAGTGGACAGTTGGACTGAGATCCCCATTGAGACAAATCTGCCAGTAGTTCAGACATATCGAAACAGTATGACGACACCGACAGGAGTTGAGGAAATGATTCGCCAGATGTAGGAGACCATGCGGGCCATGCAACAAGATGCAGTTCGCCGAGATGAACTCGCTAAGCAGCAAGCCGAGATTATGACCCAGCAGGCTGAGTTGATTACCAGACTGCAACAGCAGAATGCTGCATCCGCTTCACACCAAATTCCTCCTCTAGCAGGAGCCCCATTACCTGAGAAGGTTCCTGCTATTCAGGACGTCCCTCCAAACACCCAGAATACTGTACCGACTATCCAAAATCTGCAAGAGGACACAAGTCTTCCAACGGGGCCAGCCCCGCCCCCGATTCCACCACAACTGTCCAAGGTCCATACCCCCAATCACCCGGACTCTCCATCCGAGGTCGAGGTTGATCAAACAGCTCTGAAATTGAGCAAGCTGGAGAAACTTTTCAAGAAATCCCAAGGGGCCAAGGCTATGCCGGATATCGGAGATGGATATACCGAGGAGACCGTAACGCTTCCCGATAGGTTCAAAATGCCACAAATCGACCGTTTTGACGGGACCGGGGACCCCATGGTCCATATCCGACTGTTTGCGGATGTCTTGCGGCCAATGGGCCTTACACGACAACAGAAGCTCTCATTATTCGGCCGAACCCTGTCGGGTGTGGCCTCCCATTGGTACGCAAGATTATCAGATGAAGTGAAGAAGAATTGGGATGAGATGGCTGAGGCCTTTGTCACGCAATATTCATACAACACTCAGATCGAGATCACAACCCGTGATCTTAAAACGACGAGGCAAGAGCCCAAGGAATCCTTCTCGGACTTTGTGATCCGATGGAGGGCCAAGGCGTCGACGATGACTTTAAGGCCCACTGACAGAGATCAAATTTGGATGATTGTGCGCAATCTCCACCCGAAGTTAATGCAAAGAATGATTGTGGTCCCCTTCCCTACTTTCGCAGATTTACATGATATGGGGGTGCAAATAGAAGATGCTATGAAGCAAGGTCTGTTTGACCAGGACAGAGAACAACCGAGGAGGACCTTCAACCGCAACAACAATGCAGGCCCGAGCGGCGCTGCAAATACAAGGGCCTCGGAAGTTAGTATGGTCACCACCACTCCCCCTCCCCCTCCAAGGCCTACGACTGCCACACCATTCTCCGGCACGTCCGGAAGCAACTCACAAAGCAACCGATTCCAACCACGAGGCCAAAGAACCTTTACTCCACTATATATGCCTCTGACCAAGGTTCTGGGAATATTGATCAGGAAAAATCATTTAAAACCCCTGAAACCAAAGCCATTACCAAATCCACTCCCCCCCTCTTACGACCCGTCAAGGTACTGCGCATATCACCAACAACACGGTCATGACACCGACCGCTGTTACAGATTGCGTCATGAGATTCAAGATCTTATTGACAAACAGGTGATCGCGCCTCCTGATAAACCTAATGTCACAACCAACCCTCTCCCACCACATAACCAAGCTCCTCCTCCCAAAAGAATTAACTTTATCCAGACTGGGGTCGCATCTTACGATCCTAGTATCTATATTACGCCCACCCACCTACCCAAGCCGGAGGTGCTTCTCCCCGATTGCACTGACTTCTTGTGCATGGTGGACATCTCCAAAACCCAACCGGAACCGATGGTGGTGACCGTCGAAGACAGGGCAGGACAGATTTTGGGAGAGACTGAGTCTGTTGAATCTGGGACTGGGCAGAATTTTGCTGGGGGAGCCTATGATCCAAGCAAGTACATCCTATCAACGAGCCGAATTGGGCTAAGTGTAGAATTGCCAGAGACAGGAGAACTATGCATGATCCGAGGGGATGGATCTGGGCTATGGGCAGATGAGTTGACAGCCGTAGAGGAGGACTTTGCTGACTTGCAATTTCTCGAGGACCAGGAACTGGGGGATGCGTCGATTAATTGGTATGATTATGAGGAATCAGAGGAGGCCACGGGATGGCTCGAAGATCAACCGGATGCAGTGGGGGAAGCCCAACCAGAACAGAGCCCGGCAGGGGCAGAAATATCAGTTATGGCCGGAACGGCCGAAAATCAAGTTGTACCGCTGGAGGGCGCCGGTGTCGAGAATTCCGCTCGGGACATGGGCATTGTAGATACAGAAGTCGTTAAACAACCAGCTGTACTGACGCAGTTGGAACAAGAGAAGTTTGAGGCTACTGAGAGAGCCAGAAAAGCAAAGGGCCCTGAGGGGACTGTAAGTGCTGTGTGCACGAAGACAAACAATGCTGCGAGCATATGGACAGAGAGCACTGAGAGTACGAGTAGACCGGAGCCGGACAGATGTCTGTTGGCTGCCAGCGAAATGTGGTGGGAAGATGACGATTTGTGTCTTGCCCACACCGATGAAGACTGGGGAAATGGCTAGCCGGATGATACTTGGTATCTTGATGAAGTGGACCATATGACAAGAAGTGGGCGATACTTCAAGCCCCCACACCTAGACCAACCCGAGGCGTCCGGGAAAGACAGAGAAGCGGAGAGACAGAAGGAGAAGCAGATTGAAGAGGAAGCTGTGCTGAAACAGTTGAAGAAAATACAGGCAGACATCTCCATCTGGGGGCTGCTAATGGCATCACGAGTACATAGAGAAGCTGTCCTATCTGCTATGGACAAGTCCAAACTCTCCATAGACACCACGCCTGAACAGCTGGTTGGGCTGGTTTTTCCGGGAGGAGGTTCCCCGACATTAACCTTTTCGGACAAAGAGCTGCCGCCTGAGGGCACAGGTCGTAACAAACCTCTCTATATTTCTGTGGAATGTAGAGATAAGTGGATACCGGTGGTACTTGTTGATACCGGGTCTGCGATCAATGTCTGCCCGACCAGAACGGCATATGCAATCGGGTTAAAACCCGCGGACTTCGTCCCAACCACCCAAGTGATCAGAGCATATGACAATACCAGCAGAGAAGTGATGGGGACTGTTAAAATTCAAACCAAGGTTGGTCCAGGACAACACAGTGTCGAATTTCATATCTTGGACGTTCCCGCAACCTTTAACTTACTTTTGGGGTGACCGTGGTTGCACCAGGTCAAAGCAGTCTCTTCCACTCTACATCAGATGCTAAAGTACCCCCACGGGAAAGGGGTAGCGATCGTTTTTGGGAATTCATCAATCCATCCACCGCCGGAAGTGTCCACACCCGTCTTGGAGATCGAACACGGCACGGAGGATGTGTTTTTGTCGGGATTCACTTTGGCTGAGGCTCAAGTGGTGCAGAATGTCATGGCTGTGAATGAGGGCATGTATGTTAGTGCTCAATCTATATACCTCATGAACAAGCTAAAACATACCCCCGGGATGGGATTAGGGAGAAGCGGCCGGAAGGGCGTCTCAGTATTGGCCGAAGTACCACACAACCCCCACGCCTTTGGACTGGGTTATCTGCCCACCAAGGAGGATTGGGTAAGGAAAGGAAAAGAAATGGCCGGAAGGGCCAGGGCAAAGAAGGCCGGGAAGCCATTTGATTTAATGCACAGGCCCATCTGGGGTACCCTAAACGGACGTTTCGTCCGGGAAGGGGAAGATTTTCCATTCTGCGGCTTCCCGGAGCCATGGCTAAACGCGGAGGGGACGCGCGTGCCTGGTTTTGAAATCTTCTTCGACATACAATTATCTGGGGATGACGTTGCCGAAGCGCAGACAGACCCACCAACTGAAGTTGAGCAATGTGAAGCAGTGGATCCTGAGAGTACAGAGCTTGAAATGGGGGTAGCACTGGTGAGTCTACTATCAGATCCTCCGATCGGCCAAGAGTGCTTGGGGGATAACTCTTCGGTTTCTGTGATTGGAGATGAAATAGCTGCAGGCTTTCCAGCGCCGATCTTGGATGCATCTATCGCACCTTCTCTCATCTGGCAATATGAAGAAGGCTTTTTATCTAGCAGTTCCGGGTCAGGTAGTGAGCCGGAATCTGATTCTACCGAATCTTGTACGTCGGAATCAGATTCCAGCTCGACTGAGTCTGAGTCCGGTATTCCCGGGGGTGGTAACCCGGATACCACAGTCCTGTCTAGGTCGTCTTTTTCATTTTCTTTTGAGTCTGTTGTAACAGAGGAATCTGACGGCTTGGAAGTATTTAATGAGAATGATGTGAATGTGGTTTCCGAGTATTTTTCTGTGCCTTTGATTTATTGCTTAAATCAGGATTTTCAAAATTTTGATGAAAATAGCGAGGAAGAAATTCCCCCAGTTTTGCAACGATTAATTGATCAAGAGCAGGAAAGATTTATTAAACCTTTAATGGATGAAATCACTACTGTGAATGTTGGTACTGAGAAGGACCCGCGGCTGGTCCAGATCGGGTCCACGTTGTCTTCAGAGGAGCGCGAGCGCTTAGTCGCTTTATTAAAAGATTTCAAAGATGTTTTCGCGTGGTCCTATGAAGACATGCCTGGAATCGATCCTGAGATTGTACAGCACCGGATCCCTCTTGATCCAGAGGCCCGTCCTGTCAAACAGAAACTCAGAAGGATTCGCCCGGACTGGGCCCTCAAGATTAAGGAAGAGGTCACCAAGCAAATTGACGCAGGGTTCCTGCTGGTATCTGAATATCCAACTTGGTTGGCCAACATTGTTCCGGTGCCAAAGAAGGACGGCAGAATTCGGGTCTGTGTAGACTTCAGAGATTTGAACAGGGCTAGTCCAAAGGACGACTTCCCCTTGCCGCACATCGATGAATTGGTGGATTTCACGGCAGGGCACGCCTTGCTTTCGTTTATGGATGGTTTCTCAGGCTATAATCAGATAGTGATGGCACCCGAAGACCGGGAGAAGACTGCGTTCACTACCCCGTGGGGTACATATTGTTATCGAGTGATGCCATTCGGGTTGAAAAACGCTGGAGCTACGTATCAACGGGCAGCGACTACAATATTGCATGATATGATCCATAAGGAGGTCGAAGTGTACGTGGACGACATGATTGTCAAGTCCAAAGATAGAGAGGGCCACTACACCGCCTTACAAAAATTCTTTCAAAGGATCAAGGAGTTTCGTTTGCGACTAAATCCCCAGAAATGCACGTTTGGTGTTACAGCAGGGAAAATGCTAGGGTTTCTGATCACACAAAGGGGCATCGAGGTCGACCCTTCCAAAATCAAGGCCATCTTAGAAATGCTACCACCAAGGACTGAAAAGGAGGTGCGAGGCTTTCTGGGTAAAGTGCAATTCATAAGACGGTTTATTTCTAAACTAACCTTGACTTGTGAACCACTTTTTGGTCTCCTGAAGAAAGGAAAGAAATTCCAATGGGACGGCCGATGTCAAGCAGCTTTTGAGCAGATCAAAGAGTATCTACAGAACCCACCCGTGTTGTCACCGCCAGAGCCGGGGAGACCGTTGATACTATACCTTTCGGTAACTGAGACTACCATGGGCTGCATGCTCGCGCAGGAATCAGAAGACAAAGTGGAAAGAGCCATATACTATCTGAGCAAAAAGATGCTGGATTACGAGACCCGCTATACACCGCTGGAGAAGGTTGTTTGGCCTTGGTATGGGCAACCAGGAAGCTGCGGCACTACCTGTTAGCCCACTCTGTAATGTTGGTTTCGCGTTTAGATCCCATCAAATATCTTTTCGAGAAACCAGCACTTACGGGTAGGCTAGCTCGTTGGTTGCTGTTGCTCTCCGAATTTGATTTGAAGTATGTAACGCGCAAGTCAGTAAAAGGTAGAGCGGTAGCGGAGTTCCTTGCCGACCACCCGGTTGAGGGGGATGAAGCGGTTGAGTATCTATTCCCAGATGAAGCAATTCTGCACGTCGAAGATGAAACCTGGACAATGTACTTTGACGGAGCGTCAAACCAGTATGGGTATGGGATAGGGGTGTTGCTGATAGCGCCTGATGATTCCCGTATCCCTTTAGCATTCAAGCTCCAGTTCAAAGTTTCCAACAATGAAGCAGAGTATGAGGCATGTATTGCTGGCCTGGAAGCAGCCCTGGAACTAGGGGCAAGACGGTTGGACGTCATTGGGGACTCGAACCTCGTTGTGTCTCAAGCAAAAGGAGATTGGAAGGTCAAAGAGGAAAGGATGATAATCTACCACCAAACCTTGGATCTGCTAATTCCTCGGTTTGAGAAGCTAAATTTCACCCACCTCGTAAGAGAGAACAATAGGTTTGCAGATTCATTAGCAACTCTATCTTCTATGATAGACATCCCGTCCGGAGTCCGGATGCGTCCAGTCATTATTGATCAGAAGTTCGTGCCAGCATACGAGTCAATTTCCGCCATAGATGAGGTTCAAGACGGCAACCCTTGGTATTACGACATCTGGAACTTCTTGGAAAAGGAGACATATCCACTAGGGACAAATGCCAAGGATAAGAGGGCTGTCAGAAGAATGGCTGCTCAGTTCGTTATCTGCGGAGGGAAGCTGTACAAAAGGGGCCATCTGGGAATGCATAAGCTCTGTGTAGAAGCTGAAGAGTCAAGACGCCTGATGGAAGCCATCCATGGGGGAGAGTGCGGTGCACATATGAATGGGGTGATGCTGGCCAGAAAGATCCTCAGACAGGGCTACTACTGGTCAACCATGGAGGAGGATTGCATTAATTTTGTTCGGCGATGCCACAAATGTCAAATTCATGCAAATCGCATGAACATCCCGCCGTCAAAACTGTACAACATGACTTCGCCGTGGCCTTTTTCAGTCTGGGGGATTGACGTGATCGGAGCTGTTACCCCGAAGGGGTCAAACGGGCATGAGTTTATCCTGGTAGCGATAGATTATTTCACAAAGTGGGTCGAGGCCCAATCATACGCGGTGTTGAAGGCGTCGCATGTCGCAAAGTTCATCAGGAACAACATCATCTGTCGCTACGGGGTGCCAAACGAGATAATTTCGGATAATGGTTCCCACTTCAAGAAAGAAGTAATAGACTTGTTGGAGAAATACAATGTGGCTTTTCATAAGTCATCTACATACAGGCCGCAGACCAATGGAGCAGTTGAGGCCGCCAACAAGAACATCAAGCGTATACTACAAAAGATGGTGGAAACCTATCGAGATTGGCCAGACAAGCTGCCATTTGCTCTGTGGGGCTACAGGACTTCAATCAGAACTTCTACTGGAGCAACTCCATATTCATTGGTCTATGGAATGGAGGCTGTTCTACCCATTGAGATTGAGGTTCCATCGTTACGAGTATTGCTGAATGCCAGATAGCCGAGGCAGATTGGCAGCAAAGCAGATTCGAAGAACTCATGCTCTTTGATGAAAGAAGACTGAAAGCACTGTACCACATCCAAGGCTATCAACGCAGAATTGCCCGGGCTTTCAACAAGAAAGTTAAGTCCAGGAATCTGAAAGAAGGAGATTTGGTGCTCAAAGACAACCGAGCTCCCATCCATGACCCAAGGGGCAAGTTCAGACCTAATTGGACTGGTCCTTACATCATCAAAGCTATCTGGTCAGGTGGGGCTGTGGTTCTGATGGATCTAGATGGCTTGGAGTTCTCACAACCGATCAATATGGACAAGTTGAAGAAATACTATCCTTGAGAGGCTCGCTAGGCCGAAAACCCGAAAGGGCGACCTAGGCAAAATTCAGAGCACAAAAAAATTAGAAAATATAAAAACTGAGCTCGCGAGGTTGAAAACCCGCAAAGGGCGGCCTTGGCAAAAGTTAGAGCGCAAAAGGAGAGTGAAAATACTCGAGCGAACCTGAGCCTGAACTACGTAAGGCTTGATTCCCATCTTTGGGATACGTAGGCAGCTTCACCTTGAAGTTCAGCCATAAACTTTTCCCCGATCAACTCTGTCCATTTCGATCATCTCAGTCATCTTTATCCATCAGCATTTATCGTGATCTCCGGTACAGTGCTGTTCAAACTAGGGGCAACTTTCCGTTGCCGCGACGGTGCAAAGTTACTCAGACTAGGGGCAACTTTCCGTTGCTATGGAGTGCCGCATTGTTCTTCAGACTAGGGGCAACTTTCCAGTTGCGGGGATCTGGGGTTGTGCATCTCAGTGACAGATTTTCGGCGTGTCCAATTTTAATCCACATCGAAAATAACTTTGAGAAGTTTTAATAAAAGTTGACTTTGTTCAAATCAATCTTTTTACGACTAAGACCATTTTTGGACCAAAAGTGGAAAATTTTCAGTACCATAACTTTCAATTTCATTGATTTCAAAATAGGGTTCTCCTGCTCTTGCATTACAATCAAGGTTGCTTTTTTTAGTACATTCATAAAGAAAACTTGAAAATGCTAAATGAGCAATAAATTTGGGGCATAGTTGAATCAAGCATCTCTGCGTCCCCTCCCAGAGCTGGACGGAGCATCTGATGCCAAGCTAGGCCCAACTTGTGCTTCCTCATTGAGCCAATCCAAGCACTCATCTGACAAAGTGCAACTGAAAGTTGAAGCAGGGGCCAGAAGCTCTCTAGTCCTCCATGCCGTGGCATATCGGGCAAGTTGTGCACCCCGGACCGGGAAAGCGGCTGCATACTCAATCCCCTCCGGTGGGCAAGTCTGATCATGACCAAACTGACGCAGGAACCGGAACGGAAAATAGAATACGCAGTGGGTTAGACCAATCAGTTGGATCCCAATCAGCCGAGACATACTATAGCTCTTGGCCGGGAGGTTGAGCCAAGGGCAACGCCAAGCAATGCCGTCTGCGGACAAATTGCACATCCAATCAAACCACCACCTTTCGTCAAGAGCATTGATTAGGCGCTGTCGAAAGAAGTAGCCTCGAGCTGAATAAGCTGGGCAAGAGTCCACAACCTACAACTTATCCATTAACCATACCTAGGGGAGGGATGGAAAATGAGAGAATAAAGAATAGAGAGATGTATGATGAGAGAAAAGTAAGACAAGGGTTTTGAGAGAAAAATCGAGCCTGAGGGTCGAGTGATGTGAGCAAATATATATGTGAGGTCGGGTGGGAAACATTACCTGCAGTAGTAGTGGACTCCCAGCAAACCTAGTCGCCTCCCGGCGATAGACAGAATCTAAGCCCATCAATGTCTTGGCCAAGGTCATGGCAATACAGCTCTTTCCTTCTCTCAAACCTTGGGCGACTTCAATCAGGCGGATGCTAGCCCCGCCGAAGCCCGAGGAAAGCAGAAAGTAAGACAACAAACATAAGCAGAGGGCGTGTTGCCGAAAACCCTGCCAATAATGGTTGCTGCGGTCACCAGCGTCGGAAAAACGATGAATCAAGCCGAGGATGTCCAGCTCTCCACTGCAGATCAGAGATCGAGCGTCATGCGCTATGAGCCCACACATCCGCCCTAAAGCCTGGGCGTGACCAAAACGGAACTGGGGCAAAATCACTTCAGAGCACTCAGACTCCATCAAAACCTGAAAATCTTCGAAAGTGGGACACATCTCTTGGCCGCCAAAGCTAAAAACATGCGTCACTGGATTCCAGAACCTTGCCGCGGCATGGAGAAAAGGGAGATGTAACGGAGTATGGCTCAGCGTGAATAGTGCATTCAAGCCGAAACCCCGGAAATTCAGCTTTTCCGAGCCATCTAGAGAAGAGATCCAAGATGTGATATTTTCTGCGAGAAACGCCTCCATCTTTGCCTAAAACTAAGATGAAATGAATGTTCCCGAAGTTGAGGCTTTTATAGAAGGAAAAACACTATTCACGGGGACACGTGTCAAAAATCTGGAGGCTGCAGGACTGAATGGCCGGCCAGCTACTTTTTCTGGCTGGCCAGCCATTTACTTTTTCAGAAATGGCCGGCCAGCTGTCTCTCTCCACCAAAAATGGCCGGCCAGCTCCCAGGGGTGGCTGGCAATGCTGCAATGTATCTCCTTGGCCCTGTTTTACTCTTCGAGGGGAAGTTCCAAGCATTTCCATGTAACGGGGGAGTCAAAGGCCTTCATCTCTCTCCGTTTCGGATGTGTTCCGATGCCCAGGTCGTCAGAAGTACACTTTGTTGTTGTTGAGTTTTGCTTATCGAGTTGTTGCATTTTGCTTATCGAGTTGTTCGTCGAGCGGACGTGTTTTGTGTTTTTGAGTCATTGCTCTCTGTTTAAGCAATTTTTGTTAAAGTTTTGTTTATTTGCGTTGTTGCATTTTGCTTATCGAGTTGTAAACTTGCTAAAGATTCTGTTATATCTTAGTAAGTTGAGTTGTTTAGTTTGTTGCGTCGGTTCACTACCTGACTTGGTGATTACACAATGCGCATTTCCATTTCATTTTTGTGCGAAATAAATTGATGCGATACGATGCTAAAAGTACAAACACCTTTCCAAAAGCTATTTCATTTCATCATGCTTTACAACAAACAAAGGTACAAGTTTTACAAAAAAATAAAACTGCCTAACAATGTGCAAAGTGCTACAAACTACTAGTAAAAGAAAAATAAAGCAGGAAATAGCAGCATCAAAGTCCTCGGGAGCGGGAACGAGAAGCACGCCTCATCCTCTTCTGCGGGACAATCTCCGCACCATCATCATCATCCGAGTCGGAGTTGTCATCCTCAGGATTCCCCTCAGCCTCCTCCTCCTCCTCCCCGGCAGACGTCTCGAACTGACGATCGGTAGCCTCCTCCTCCTCATCAGGCTCCACCTCCACAACATGAGCCCTGCGTCTGCGGATGGGCCCCCCTCGAGCCCCTCGAAAAGGCCTAGATGGCCCGGCTCCTCGGGAAGGCCGAGATGACCCCGCCCCCTGAAAAGGCTCAGATGGCCCAGCTCCCCAATGAGGCTCAGGTGGCCTGGCCTGCGGCTGACCGGACCATGAAGGCATCTGAAACAAAGAGTTCAATTCAAATACATCAGCCCAAATATATACATCAGATGCAGATACAAGCAAAGGCTACATGAAAGGGATGCATGTAAATACAGAATATAAGTGGGGGTGTGTGTTAGATGTACTCTACACGAGTAGTCTATCGATGCAGTAGAAATCAGCATGTCATCAGAAGTATGATAAATTCCAGAAAACTGAAGGGTACCTGGATGCCCGCGACAGATAACAGATAAATCCCTCGAGTGTGGCCACCAGCCCAACCACCTCCTCTATGTACCCTCGCGATGGCTGCAAAAATGAGCTCATAATCATCAGTGCACAGAAGAATGTCTAAATATCTGAATGATGAATGAAAAAAGTGGAGCATACCGGCGGTGAGTCCGGATCAATGGCATATCGATCAACTTGCATCGGAGGCTCTAGTGGAATTGTGGTCGGAGAGATAGCCCCATACTGCCACGCCATCAACTCAGTCGGCATATCTGGCCATCTGACATGAGGATGAATCGACGGAGCCGGAGGAACCGGTCTACTCCCACCTCTAGATGTACCAGCTCTGCTAGAAGAAGGGATGTCTGTAGCTCGAGCCCGAGCCTGGTCCGAAGATGACATACCGGCAGGTCTCATCATCGGGATACGAGCTTCCGTCAATGGAGGCATCAAATATATGTGACGGTAAGTGGCGTAGTCCCCCTCCTCAATATATAGTAAAGCTTCACTACCCAGCATGGCGCCGACTACCTCTGAGTAAGAGAGCCGGTCAGCGGTCCGCATACTAGCTGGAGGTACTGCGGGAATATCCTGAGAAAGATACCCCCATACCTGGCGCAGAAAGCGCTCCCCCAGAAACCATACCCTGCCAACCGGCCCCTCGAGCAGGACCCTATACTGGGAGATGCCTGATGCTCCGGTATACTGAAGTCGGAGATCGTCGCCCAGAGGCGCCCAAGGCTGCCATGTAATCTGCGGATGATAAATGCATAAACCAATCAGAAATCGAGAATATACAGAGCAAATCAAAGATGAAAATGAAAAGAACTGAAAGTTCTGAAGTACCTCTGAGTGTCGCACAGTGTCGAAGTACTCTCGCAGGCGAAGGAGGGTCTCTCGAGGTCTCGGCTGGTGCGGGCCCTCGAATATCAATGAATATGGGGTCACGGGAATCCCTACCACCTCCAACTCTGGGGCTAATGATGGGAAATATACATACACCCATAGCTGAGAAAAGCGGTGCAGAATGTAAATACGAAATGCTGAGAGCAAAATACAGACTGTAAAAGTGCGCTGTGTGCGTGCAATGTACAAGTAATGAAAAGCAGAAATGTAAATCAAGGGGACAGAAAGTACCTCCCAAGCTCTCCAGTAGCCGCCAAGCAAATCGCCCCGCCCGCGGGAGGTCGCGCTCATGTAAAAATAAAGGGTAGCCAGGCTGGCGCCGCCCCAATCATATCTATGAACCTGTGATAGGTCAACTAGAGCGCTCAGCAAGTATAGCCCAACTGTGTTCCCTCTGTCAGCGAACAGGGTAGTCCCGAAGAGGAACATCAGGAAACCACGGGCATACTGCTCCGTCTCCTCGGGACTCTCAGGCACCATCTCCGCCCGCCGAAAATGGGAAGAGAACCAAGTGTATCGGACTCTCCCTGAGACCCTATCAACAGGCGGGCGAGCCCCCAACAAATACATCCAGGCGGCCTCCCACTCACCCATATCCTCGTCGTAGGGAATGGACTAACCCCCGACGTCTAAGCCGGTCAATACAGCAAAGTCAAAAGGGGTCATAGTCATGTCCCCAGTAGCAGAGAAATGAAAGGAATTGGTGGTGTCCCACCATCTCTCTACTAGGGCTGCCATCAGTGTCCTCCTGGTAGGACAACGTGACAACCCGATGCAGAAGGGTCCAAATCCTGCCAAGTCCACTAAGTCTCTGACGCCCTCCGGGAGCTCGGCATACCAATCTCGCGCCATGGTAGAACCATACCCCCGCACACTACGGGAGCAAGCCTGCGTTCAGAATGAATACATGTGTCAATAATGAAATAAATGGGCTGTGTGCCAATGAGATAAAATGGGCTGTGTGCCAATGAGGTGAAATGGGCTGTGTGCCAATGAGATGAAATGGGCTGTGTGCCAATGAAATAAATGGGCTGTGTGCCAATGAGATGAAATGGGCTGTGTGCCAATGAGATGAAATGGGCTGTGTGCCAATGAGATGAAGTGGGCTGTATACCGATGAAGTAAAATAAGCTACATGCAAATTCTATCTATCTGGGCTGCGTGTTCAGAAAATTTGAAATTTGGGCTGCGTGTTCAACTTTCAGTTAACTTGTGGGCTGCGTGTTCGCTATCTACCTGGGCTGCGTGTTCAGAAAATTTGAAATTTGGGCTGCGTGTTCAACTTTCAGTTAACTTGTGGGCTGCGTGTTCACTATCTACCTGGGCTGCGTGTTCAGAAAATTTGAAATTTGGGCTGCGTGTTCAACTTTCAGTTAACTTGTGGGCTGCGTGTTCACTATCTACCTGGGCTGCGTGTTTAGAAAATTTGAAATTTGGGCTGCGTGTTCAACTTTCAGTTAACTTGTGGGCTGCGTGTTCACTATCTACCTGGGCTGCGTGTTCAGAAAATTTGAAATTTGGGCTGCGTGTTCAACTTTCAGTTAACTTGTGGGCTGCGTGTTCACTATCTACCTGGGCTGCGTGTTCAGAAAATTTGAAATTTGGGCTGCGTGTTCAACTTTCAGTTAACTTGTGGGCTGCGTGTTCACTATCTACCTGGGCTGCGTGTTCAGAAAATTTAAAATTTGGGCTGCGTGTTCAACTTTCAGTTAACTTATGAGTTGCGTGTTCACTATCTACCTGGGCTGCGTGTTCAGAAAATTTGAAATTTGGGCTGCGTGTTCAACTTTCAGTTAACTTGTGGGTTGCGTGTTCACTATCTACCTGGGCTGCGTGTTCACTATCTACCTGGGCTGCGTGTTCAGAAAATTTGAAATTTGGGCTGCGTGTTCAACTTTCAGTTAACTTGTGGGCTGCGTGTTCATTATCTACCTGGGCTGCGTGTTCAGAAAATTTGAAATTTGGGCTGCGTGTTCAACTTTCAGTTAACTTGTGGGCTGCGTGTTCACTATCTACCTGGGCTGCGTGTTCAGAAAATTTGAAATTTGGGCTGCGTGTTCAACTTTCAGTTAACTTGTGGGCTGCGTGTTCACTATCTACCTGGGCTGCGTGTTCAGAAAATTTGAAATTTGGGCTACGTGTTCAACTTTCAGTTAATTTGTGGGCTGCGTGTTCACTATCTACCTGGGCTGCGTGCTCAGAAAATTTGAAATTTGGGCTGCGTGTTCAACTTTCAGTTAATTTGTGGGCTGCGTGTTCACTATCTACCTGGGCTGCGTGTTCAGAAAATTTGAAATTTAGGCTGCGTGTTCAACTTTCAGTTAATTTGTGGGCTGCGTGTTCACTATCTACCTGGGCTGCGTGTTCAGAAAATTTGAAATTTGGGCTGCGTGTTCAACTTTCAGTTAACTTGTGGGCTGCGTGTTCACTATCTACCTGGGCTGCGTGTTCAGAAAATTTGAAATTTGGGCTGCGTGTTCAACTTTCAGTTAATTGTGGGCTGCATGTTCACTATCTAAATCTGGGCTGCGTGTTCAGAAAATGTAAAGTGTGGGCTGTGTGTTCACTTTCGAATTCGGGCTGTGTGTTCGACATATCAGTGTTTGAACCGTGTATTCTAATGTGGGCTGTGTGTTCGCAATTAATCAACGAGCCGAGTGCTCAGAAATCCGAGTGTTGAAGCTACATGTTCAAGATGTAAGCAAAGTACTATGTCATAAGCTAAACTGCATGTTCAAGCATGGCAAATGTACGAAATGTAAAATACAGAAGATGAAGTAAATACCTCTCAAGCCTCGTGAGAGAGGTGCTGCTCCGGCTCTCTGAGAAGCAGATCCATGGGTGCTCGCTCGTCAAAACTGGTAAAGTGACGGAAGACGGCACGAGGGAGGACGTGTGCTGCCGGACGGTACCTCTCGGGAATGAAAGGTCGGGTCCTCGGGGGGAGCGTCATGGGATCGAAATCGTCTCCGGCACCTGGAAAAACTCCACCGTGAGGAGAATTGCCCGCCATTTTCAAGAATCTGCAAAAGGGGAGCAAAAATGAGCAAAATTAGCAAAAATTGGAAAAAGTCAACAAAAGTCAACTCTCGGGAAATAAAAAGTCAACAAAAGTCAACTCCCGAGAAAATATTCCAAATATTAAGATAAACTTACCTCAAGTGGTGAAAATGCAAAAAGAAGCTCCGAAGCCGGAATTTAATCGCTCCAAAGTGCTTAAAACTGAGTGTTTTTGCAAAAACAATTTGCGCGGGACGTTGGAAAACGCACGTGAAACTCAAATCTGGAGAGAAAAGTGTTGAAAGAGGCAAGAAAAGGAGAGGGTTCGGCTGCCTTTTATAAGCCTCAAGGCCTTGGATTGCAAGAACATCAAAAAGGAGGGAAAAAGACCAAAATGCCCCCGGGAAAAGGGCACGGCCGGCCGGCCCCTTTTTCTAGCTGGCCAGCCATCTGCTTTTTGCAGAAATGGCCGGCCAGCCATTAGCTTTAATGGAAACCGGTTGGCCACCCCCCCTTGGGAAGATAAATGGCCGCCATGCTCCTCACATGCTCACCTAGCTCTCTGCAAATTTTGAGGAAGATCGGAGTTCCCGGGACCTGAAAAAGTTCAAGAAAAGTACACTTCCGGTCGCGAAATTGCTCTGTCAGGACATCGGCTTCAAGTTCTGACATGTGTCTCATCATCATTCATCAAAATCAAAGCGTATCCTTTTTGAAAGAGTTGTTACCTTTCAGAGAAGTGGATCGGAGGCCGTAATCGAGTTACCTTCGCCGAAACACGCATTTCCGTACTCGTTGGTTCATGACAAATGGCACCCTGATTCATGCTCATTTTGTACTATCATGCACATTATCTTGCATTCTCATGGGCATATTCACATTGTCATGTACATTTCTTGATATTGGCATACCTCTGTGTTTGAGCATGCGTTGTCACGCATATTCCGTTCTTGCATTGCGATGCATACACTCACCGGCACTGCGTGTGTCGAACTTTTGAAATCACATTAAATACCGGTTGTTAGCATATTGTACTTGTTGCAATTTTTCTCTTTTGCAGGCACGATATTGTATGTACGGTTCAATTGAGGCTGGTGCGACCAGACGAATCGCGCAGGTATCGTATCTTCTCCGTGTGAGACGTGGCGGGGATTGAATAGTCCTCCGCATTCTTAACTGCATGAAATGTAGTTGTTGCTTTGCATTCTTGCTTAAAACTGTTGCATCTATTTGCGAATACTTGCTTCATTACAGCTTGCTGCATTTGCACGATCATCGGGTTACCTTCGGCTTCTTGCATATCATTTTGCATTTTGCCCCCTGCCTGTGGGCATGCCTGCGGGCGCATCTCTATTTATCCCGTATGATTTGTCTAAGTCTTCAGCCTTGTCAAAAATAGGTCGTCTCTGGGCTTTGACATTCACTCCCGTCACTTGTGACTTCCGAGTTCTGTCAAAGAGGGGCAACTGTAGACACCCCATTTTTGACCGACCTTAAGACTCAGACGTCACTGAGTGAGCGCTTGGTGATGTTGCATAGTGTGCTCGTTCAGAAGTTTCAAAGTCGCGGCCGTAAGCCCTGCCTCCGGACTTTCGAACCCTTTTCTGTGCCTTGTCTCGGTTTGCGAACCAGACTCGATTTTCTCTGTTTCTTTTCCTGAGGGGAGGGAGAGGTCCCGTAGACCATCTCTCAATGTCCGTAGGCTACGTTTGGTGGCCGTAGGCCATTTTTCCCATTTCGGAGTCTGGTTCCCGGTTTTCGGAACCGTTGGCCGTGTGCCTCGGTTCGGGACCGCTTAACCATCTCTTATTGCTCTGATTTTTAGCATACATCTTATTTGCTCCCTTTTGAGGGACCCTGGGGTCTGAGAAACCCACTTCGTGGCCGAATGCCACTTTCGGTGCTTAACAGCCCATTTTCGGGACCCCGAACTGCGTGTTTTGGCCCCGAAACATTCGTTTTGCATCGGTTTTCGTTCATTTTTGGCAGGTACCTCTGTTTTATCACGAGGAGGGTCACTGAAGGGTGGGAGGCTGTAAATGTTGCAGCAGCCAGTTATCTCTCCTCCGGAGCCTCCCGGCGCCCGTTTTTCCAACTTCCGGGCTAATGTTGAATACCTTGGGGCTAGTGTTGCCAACTTTGAACCACATATCTGTGATCTACACACCTGGGAGGCCACTAAAAGTTGGTGGCCGGCCATTAAGGTCACCTGACCCTTTTGACCCCTTTCTTCCGGGCTAATGTTGAACCCCTTGGACCCTTTTTCTCGAACTTTGAACCACATATCTGTGATCTACACACATGAGAGGCCCCTAAAAGTTCATGGCCGGCTAGTAATTCACATTGACCCTTTTGAACCCCTCTTTCCGGGCTAATGTTGAACCCCTTGGACCCACTTTCTTGGACTTTTAACCACATGGTTGTGTTGTACACACATAGGGGTACCTCTCCAGTAGCTGGCCGGCCAGAAAATCACATTGACCCTTTTGACCCCTAGCCGGCCGGCTAGGGGGTGCGGCCGGCCGGCCACCTCCAGCAAAAGTGTTAGGCCGGCCGTGTTCCTTGCACTGTGCACTTTACAGCTGTTGGGCAATATCCCCCAGATATTTTCTGTATCCGGGGGATATTTTGTGGGGGAGTTTTACTCTCCTTCTCCCCCACCTTTACACCCCATTTTGAACCCTTATAACCAGCTGATGGCCTCCTTTGTAAGGGTTAAAAAATTTACTCTTCAAGTCTCCATAGCCAACTCCATCTTCTTCCCTCTCAATTCTTGAAAAAACCCTAAGTCTCTAACCATCATTCCTTCTACACCACCAAGCTCTACCACCACCATCTCATTTCCAGCAACAAAGAAGGATTCTTGAAGGCTAAAGAAGCTGCAAATCCATCCAAGAAGCAACAAAAGTTTGAATCTTCAAGGGTAAGTAACACTTTTACCCTTTTGACCCTTTTTCTTGATCTATTTCTAAGCCTCACTTCCTTTTTGTTTCAAGCTCCGGCCCTAACTGAAAAGGGCCATATTTTGAGCTCATCTTCACTTCTCATCAAGGGCTCAACCCTGTTTGAGCCCTCCATAATACACTTGCTTCATTGATCATCTTGTATGTCATAGTTTTGTATGCTATTTTTGACCCATGAGAAATTTATTTTCGAGCATGTTGTAAACTGATATAAGGCTTATTTTGAGCCCCTCTTCAACATTGGAGAAGGGCTAAACATTGTTTGGTATCTCCATGTGTCACTTGTAGTTCAATCCCTTATTTGGCCCCATTTTTGCATAAATTGGTAGTCCTCTTTGCTTCTGTTTTTGGACCTTGGTCCGAACTGAAAGTGGTCTTATTTTGGCCTATACTTCATGTTTCATTAACACTTTTTTTCTATTTGGTGATTATTTTGTATACTTCATGTTATAGCACCTTTTGAGCCTTGTTTTGCATCACATTTTTAGCATATTTGTATACTGATTTTGAGGTTTCCATATACTGTGAATGTTCATATTTTTGGTCCATATTCAGTGTTGTAGAAGGAAATTTTTCAGTTTGGGTTTTTCTTGTATTACTTGCTTCATTACCCCTCTTTTGGCCTCTATTCTTGCATGCTATTTTTTCCTTACCTATGCTTGCTGTTTGGCCATGTTTATAACTGTGAAAGTGCATCTTTTGGGACTGTCTAGCTTCTGTCTTTGCATTGCGTGTCCATATTGTGCATGTTTGGCATGGCTATAGGCCATTTTGGGTGCCTAATGTTGCATTTCGGGACATTTCCTTGCATTTCATGTCATTTCGCTTCATTTCGGGACTGTTTTCCCCCATATTTTGTTGCTGAAATTCCATTAGCATACTTGCATATCATTTTGCCATGTTTCATATCATTTTATCATTGTCTCGGTTTGCGTGCCCGTGTGCACGCATTTCGAGGCACCTCTTTTTTATCCGCTGGCATCCCATGTGAGTGTGGCTGAGGCTCACTCATGTTGGTATAAGTCCATTTGTCATTTTCATGTCATTCCATCGCTTTTTGCCATTGCCTCGGTTTGCGTGCCCGTGTGCACGCATTTCGAGGCATCCTTTTTTTTTTATCTGCTGGCATTCCATGTGAGTGTGGCTGAGGCTCACTCATGTTGGTATAAGTCCATTTGTCATTTTCATGTCATTCCATCGCTTTTTGCCATTGCCTCGGTTTGCGTACCCGTGTGCACGCATTTCGAGGCATCTTTTTTTTTTTTTTTTTTTTTTTTTTATCCGCCGGCATCCGATGTGAGTGTGGCTGAGGCTCACTCATGTTGGTATAAGCCCATTTGTCATTTCCATGTCATTTCATCGCATTACGCCATTGCCTCGGTTTGCGTGCCCGTGTGCACGCATTTCGAGGCACCCCTTTTTTATCCGCCGGCATCCGATGTGAGTGTGGCTGAGGCTCACTCATGTTGGTATAAGCCCATTTATCATTTCCATGTCATTTCATCACATATCATCGCCTCGATTTGCGTGCCCGTGTGCACGCATTTCGAGACACATATCATTACCTCGGTTTGCGTGCCCGTGTGCACGCATTTCGAGACACATATCATCACCTCGGTTTGCATGCCCGTGTGCACGCACTTCGAGACACATATCATCGCCTCGGTTTGCGTACCCGTGTGCACGCATTTCGAGACACATATCATCGCCTCGGTTTGCGTGCCCGTGTGCGCGCACTTCGAGGCATTTCATTTTCATAGCATTCTGTGTATGTTAGGACTATATCTTAGTTGCATTTCATGCATATCATGCATATTGCATCATGTCCGGAATAGGAGTTAGCCCGGGCACGGGAAACAAGATACATTTCGTACTCCGAGTGACGGAATGTGTCTCAATTCCCCAGTCACCGACACTCCGGATTATCCATGATGGAGTTAGGTTTTAGCTGTAGTTTCATGTGCATTCATCCTATATTGAGTTGTGCATTTCGACTCCTCGGCCATCATGCCTCGGTATGCGTGATTGGTGGCACGAGGATCGAGACATGCATATATCTGTGCAGATACATTGCTATGCCCCTTTCCTGCTCTCTGTTGCAGCAAAATCAGGAATCAGCAACTTTTTGGGAATTGGCACGCATTTCAAGAACAGGTGTAAACACAGGCTAATTGGGGCATTCCGGTGGATTTCCGCGCAAGACAATCCGGACATGCACCATCCATCAGAAGCAAGGCAGTCCCTGGCTTGCACGCCAGTGTTATTTGTTTTCTTGGTTAATTCTTTAATTAATTAGGATTTTGTAATATTTTGGACTGTAATATTCTTTTATTCGGGACTGTAATATTTGGACTGTATATTTATTCAGACCCTCTCTGCGAGGGCACAACTGTAATAAGTGTGCGTGTGTGTGTTGCATGTCTTCCAGCCCCACGTCTTTCTCCCTTTTATTTATCCGCTTATGATGGTTAGATTAGGGCATGTTTAAATTAGCATACAGTATGACAGCATGTTTGCATCATTCATCTGTATTGCATGCACCGGGCTCGGCGCACCATACTAACTGCATCGTACTTCCAATTCCAAATTGAATACATGGTAGTTGTAGCATTTCATATACCATCTTAGAATAGCCGAACCTGCTATAGTTGCATTTTGCATGCGTTGCATTAGGCATTTCTGTATACTTAGGATCATGCATGATTTCTAATACAGTTTTTGTTTTGGCTTGGAGTACCCGGTAAGTTTTATGCTTTAGCATCCTTGCATGCGTGTGAGTGTTGCCATGAATAGCATGCTTACCATGAGGCTATGTGCTTACATGATTTAACTGCCTGAATGCCTGTGGGTGGAGGCTGTGTTATCTGAATTGGAGTAAAACATCAAATGTTTTAAGCCTACCTGCGGGTAGCAAACCATTTTCAAAAACAAGCATGAAATGTTTTGTTCCAATTCGGGCGACCCGGTCTATACTTGAATGCTGTGCGCATCACATAGTAACCTAGGCTAATAACCGGTATAAGAACTCACAATGTTTTCAAAAATTGATACCATGGTTAGTAGAGGCCGATCTATGACCGGGCGAGCGGGGGTGCTCACGAAGTGACCTTCCCCAATCGTACCCAAGTTCCCGAGCCAAGGCAACTTTGGTGATGACGGACACGTGGCCTTTCGGCACCGAGTCAGGGTTTCCTAAATTTCCCAAAATAAAATATTTAGGGGGCGACTCTGTATCTGGCAAAGCAGTCCATGTTTGGCACTTCTTTCAAAAATCTGTTTTTCTCAAAACGATTTGCCGGATTTGGACTCTTTGGTTCAGACTTGGAACCGTGACTGACGAAAAGTCGGGTCCGAGCTGTAGCGAGGTCCCCCGCGGGCTTGTTATAGTGTTTTTGACCAAGCCATGCATGATCTTAAGCTTTAAATTGCATGTTTGGAGCTCAAAACTCTGTTTTGAAAACGCAGAATTTTTACAGGTCACACAAGCGAAAGATTTGCCGCTTGAGCGAACATGACGAACATTTAGTACTTGTAATAACCCTCACCACTGATTGCTGATAACCCTACTGATTACTGCTAAACTGAGACTGATTATGATAATTGATTGAATTAACTGAAATCACTAAACTGATTGATTAATTGTACTAGTTTGAATGCATATCTATCTGTTGACTGTTAAACTATCTGTTCATGTTTTTTTGCTTTAAACTGCAAATTGAAGGCCTTATCGGCGACCGAATCTGAAATTGATTAGTGATATGTGTTAATCATAATTTATGTGATTTTATGGTATATTTATTTGAAATGTGATTTGGTATGGTTAAATTAGATCAAATATTGATAAAATGCACCACTTGGACTTATTTACTATCTTGCCACTTAGTGGCCCATTACATGGAACATTTGGAGCCTTTGATACACATCATTCTTGTTCATCTTAGAGAGGGGCCAAACCGTAGGAGATAACTGAGAGAGGGAGAACTTGGCTTTAATTGAGAATTGGCTAGAGAACTTGAAGAAATTGTAGAGGATTTGTGCAAATTGAGTTTCTACACTTGAATACAAGACTTAAGGTAGAGTAATTACCTTCTTGATTGTGTATTTGAGTTGATTCTTGCATGGTTCATGAGCCTCTAGTGATTTAAGCCTAGAATTGGTCCTTATATGTTGAATTGAAGCTCATTCCATGTATGCATGCTTATATCCTAGCATTTTGAGGTTGACTACATGGAATTTGGTACATGCATGTTCATATTATTGGTATAGTCCATGATTTCATCATGTTTTGGAAAGAATTGGCTCAATTGACTAGCTTTTGAAGCTTTGAAGTTGTTGAATTTATGCATGTTACACATTCATCATGTTCTTGAAATGTTGGTTGAAATTGGGTTTAATTCCCTCACCTTTGGGCCTTGATTTTACAAATTGAGCTTTGAATCATGTCATACTATGTATTTACAAGTGTTTTCCAGGAAATGGGCCCAAAGGAATCGAATTTGTTACATTTGAAGTTGAATTTGAGCTTGAGGTTCAAATCTGGGAATTTCAGATTTTGAACTCACGCTCGAGCGGGGTGACTGGTGTTCGAGCGTGAAATTCGTGCTCCCAGCACTCTGCACTGTTTTACAGTCCGCTCGAGCGAGGTTTGGACGCTCGAGCGAGGACTTGTGTCACACGTTTGAGCAGGTGTCGAGCGCCCAATCAAGCGTGATTTTCACACGTCCAGTACTTTTTCAGTACGCTCGAGCGTGAAAGTTTACGCTCGAGCGGAGTCTTTTGTTTGCATGTCCGCTCGAGCGGAGAATCCCACGCTCGAGCGAGACCCTTACTTTCTGAAAATTCTGAAAATGTTTGTAAAGTGCATCTTTGCATCCTCATTCCATTCTAGGCATTCCCAGGCCTAGTTTAAGGTATCTTAATGAGGATATAGATCTAGAACCACACCGAGGCAAATTAGGGATTAAGTTACTATTTTTCCAACTGTATAGCTTAGTGTGTGTTCACTCTGTAACTGTGTAGGGTTGGCATCTGAGGACGCGCTCTAGCTTAACTGTAACCCAGAACTCTGTGAGTAACAACTGTGTAAAGATATGTTCAAATATGATTATCTTCTGAACAATTGAACTGTACTGTTTTCTGAAATGATACTGTTACTGAATGAATGATGTCCTAATTACGAACTGTATTGTGACATCCTTAGCAACCTACTGTTACTGTGTTGTACTGCTACTGTCACAGAGATCTCTGTCGGTTCCCACGTTGGAACCAGTACTATTTACTGATATGATGGCCATCAACTGACTATTCGATCTGATAAGACCTACTGTACTGTTTTGCTACTGGATGTGCCACATATGACTGTAATGATTGAATAACTGACATACTGATTGAAATGATTGTTTTCAATATTGTAAGGACATTCATTCTTAACCTCTTTACGCATTATGTTATTCACTGGACTTTAGCTCACTGCTCATATATATATATATATGTAGGTGTACAGGCACCGGACCGTTGCTAGAAGCGTCGGGGTAAACTCCAATTTTGTTAAGCCAGCCACTGTGCCTCACTGCGAGGTTCCGAGCCTGTAAAGCCAGGGCTTTTTGGGTGTTTTAGTTTTCTTATTTTTTGTATCTGTTATGTAACTACTGTTTAGACTGAATGTTTTTGTACTTGTAACAACCCTCATATTGCTTACCGATTAATGACTGATTGATTACCGATAACCATCGATTACTGTTAAACCGAATTGATTATGACTAATAATTGGACTGATTAAAGTACTGAATTGACTGACTGGAATCTGGAATTTATTGACTGACTGTATCTGTTTAAATGCATAATCCATCTGTTTGACTGTTTGATTATCTGTTCGTGTTTCATGTTTAAACTGCTAATTGAAGGCCTTATCGACGGCCGAACCAGAAATTGATTAGTGTTTTATGATCATCATAATTAATGTGATTTTATGGTATATTTATCTGAAAACTGATTAGGTATGATTAAATTAGATTAAAATGAGTTAATTATATGAATTGGACTTATTTACAACCTTGCCCTTGAGTGGGTCACTACCTATACACCTTTGAGTTCATTACACTTAAATCAAAATGTTTTCCTCAGCCTTCTTCCTTGCATTACCGACTATAGAGAGAGAGAGGAACTAGAGGAGTGAATTTCATCTCATTTTGCTTGTAAATTGCTTGGTAATTGAAGGAATTGGAGTATAGGTTGCAAATTAAGCTTTCTCACCTTGTAATTGAAGCTCTAGGTAAGGATTTCAACCCCTCTTTGTTGTGTTTAAGCTTATTCATGCAAGATTCGTGAGCCTCTAGTGAATTAAGTCTAGTATTGGTTCATGGTTGTTGATATAGAGCATAATTCATGCATGCATGTTAGTGTTGTTGGAGTTTGAGTTGAGTTCATGGCAAAATATTGCATGCATGTTCACAATTATATTCAAGTCCATGATTTCATCATGTTTTGGAAACAATTGGCTCCTTAGAGCATCAATTTGGAACTTCAAAATGATTTGAATTCATGCATGTTTGCATGTTCATATTGTTCTTGAAAAATGGTTTGAAATTGGGTTTCAATTAAACACCCTTGGGCTTTGATTTCTCAAATTGAGTTTTGAACTATGATATTCTATATGTTTACAACTGTTTTCTAGAAATTCAGCCCAAGAGGATCGGTTTTGATGCTTTTGAACTTGGTTTTTGGTTTGGAGGTGCAATCTGGAATTTCCAGATTTTTCACTTCCGCTCGAGCGGGGTAAGAGACGCTCGAGCGGGTAATTCGAGCATCCAGTATCTCTGCACTGTTTTACAGTTGTGTCTCACGATCGAGCGGGCGTCGAGCGCCCGTCGAGCGAAGATTTCACCCATCTAGTACTTTTATAGTACGCTCGAGCGGGAAAGTTGACGCTCGAGCGTGTACCTTTGTTGCATGACCGCTCGAGCGGGGAAACCTGCGCTCGAGCGGGACTCTGTTTTCTGCTAAATTCTGAAACTGCTTTTTGAGTACATCTTTGCATCCTCATCCCATTCTAGGCATTCCTAGGCCTAGTTTAAGACATTTTATGGAGGATATAGATGTAGAACACACCGAGGCAAATTAGGGATTAAGTTGTTATCTTTCCCAGCTGTGCAGCTTAGTGTGTGTTCAATCTGTTAACTGTGTAGGGTTGGCGACTGGGAAGACGCGCTCTAGCTTACTGTAGCCCAAACTCTGTGAGTAACAATTGTGTAAAGATATGTTCAACTGAGAATGTTTTCTGACTGTTTAACGAAACTGCTTTCTGAAGTACTTATTGTTAATTGTTGAATGTATGTCCTATATTCCGAAATGTATTGTGGCATCCTTAGCAACTGTTGTATACTGTTATTGCTACTGTTACAGAGATCTCTGTCGGTTCCCTCGCGGAACCACTACTGTTTACTGACTGATGGCCATCATTACTGTTCGGTCTTTAAGACTTACTGTTTACTGCTATGCTAATGGATGTACCACATATGATTGAATAACTGTTCTGACTGAAAGATTGAAGTATTGTTTGATGAACTGATTTCATTACTGTAAGGACATTTCATTCTTAACCTCCTTACGCATTATGTTATTCACTGGGCTTTAGCTCACTGTTTATATATATATGTAGGTGTCCAAGCACCAGACCGCGGCTAGGAGCGTCAGGGTTACTCCAGTTTTGTCAAGCCAGCCCATGTGCCTCACTGCGAGGTTCCGAGCCTATCTGTTAAGGCTTAGGGGTGTTTTAGATTTCCCCCTTCTGTACCGTCTTACTGTTCTGTATAGACTGAAGGTTTACTGTACTGTTATGCAGGGATTGAGTCCCTAGTCTGAATGATTGTAAATATTGTGCATACTGTTCTGTACTGTTTATGTATATATGTATGAAAAGTCTTTTTGCATACAAACTGTCACAGCTCATTGGGCATTGTTTAATTACTGTTTTGGCTTCCGCCAGGCCCTGTACTTTGTTTTACTGTACTACTGTTCTGCAGGCCTTTGGTAATCTCGGATTACTGGCCGATTACGGTGCTAAACCCATAGGTCCGGGTTTGGGTCGTGACAGTACTGTACTGTTTAATAGGGATTAAGTCCCTGTCCTGAATAATTGTATACATTGTACATACTGTCTTGGTACTGATTGTATATAGATATATATGAAAAGTCTTTTTGCATACAAACTGTCACAACTCATTGGACATTGCCTATTTACTGTTTTGGCTTCAACCATGCCCCTGTACTCTGTATTATTGTCTGACTGTTAAGCAGGCCTTCGGAAATCTCGGATTACTGGCCAGTTACGTTACTAAACCCATAGGGGCGGGTTTGGGTCGTGACAGAGTGGTATCAAAGCGATACTTAACCACGAGTTATACCGCACACACGTGTCTAAATGAGCTATAGGGTGTCCTAGAAAAGCAATTAGGGCATCACATGAGCATGAAAAGTGTGTGCGGACATGACATGAATATGTGTTAATGTGTTGAAACATATAACTGCTTATGTTTAAATGTTTAAAGTATGCAACTTCCTACGTTTAGTATTACTATGTTGCATATAGTGAAATGGGTAATGCAAGCACTGCTAATGAAACTGAATCCTCTGAGGCAAGAATGACGAGGTTGGAAAGAATGGTGGAACTACTAACCGCAAGACTAAAACAACAATAGAACCAACAGTCCCCACCTCCTCCAGTATAACCAGAGCCACCTGTTAATGATGATATCATAGCTTTGACACAGAAATTTAGTAAGATGAAACCGCCATCCTTTCAGGAAGGCCTTGAACCGCTAAAAGCTAAAGCTTGGGTTTTTGAAACAGAAAAATTATTTGAGGTTTTTCCATGTTCTGAAGCTCATAAAGTGTTGCTAGCTACCTTCACCTTACAAGAAGAAGCTAGAAGGTGGTGGATGTTAATCCGTGATCCAAATACTGTCATGACTTGGGCTCAATTTAAGGAGTCCTTCTTCGAAAAGTACTTCCCTTAGTGTGTCAGGGACAGAAAGGTGATTGAATTTGAACAACTGAAACAAGGTACCATGTCCGTAGGAGAGTATGAAACAAAGTTTACAGAATTTGCCCGTTATGCACCACACATGGTTGATATAGATTACAAAAAAGCCAGGAAGTTTGAAGGCGACCTTAATGTTGAAATCCTTGATAGGATCAATGTTTTGAAACTATTGAAGTATGTGGATGTCCTTGACCGAGCCATTATGGCCGAAGCAAATATCGAAGCTTTGAAACAGACTGAAACACCTGCAATTGAGTAGCGCGGGAAGAAACGGGGTTTTAAATTCAAGAAAGGCAGAAACAACCCACTGAACAAAAAGTAAAACTCAGGGTCAACCACCAGCTCTAGTCAAGGAAGTGGTTCCATACCGCCCTGCTCCGAATGTGGTAAGAAACACAGAGGGGTTTGCTATAAATTATCTGGTGCTTGTTACAGGTGTGGCAAGGTGGCCCACATGGTAAAAGATTGCCCCTCTGCTCCTCAGGGCAATAGTAAAGCTGCAGCCAGCGGCGCAGCATCAACTGCTCCACCAAAACCCAATCCCAAAGCTACTGGGAAAGAGCCTATGAGGCAAGGCCGAGTGTTCGCACTCGTACCGGGAGACGTAAAAAATACCGAGACCGTCGTGTCAGGTATCCTCTCTATTTGTACCCAAAATGCTTACGTACTGATTGATTCGGGGTCTACGCATTCATATGTATCGTATGCTTTTTTGAAAAAATTGAATAGACCATTAGAACCCATGAATTATCTGTTAGCTGTATCTTCACCTGTTGGGGGATCTATGACTTGTACTTATATGTACCCTGCATGTGAAATTATTGTTGGGGATATGCATCTATATATTGATTTATTGCCATTGAACATTGACCATTTTGATATAATATTGGGGATGAACTGGTTAACGAAGTATCATGCTACCATAGACTGTGTAACGAAACAAGTAGTTTTCTGTCCACCCGGACTGCCCGAATTTGTGTTTAACGGAGTAGGAGTAGTACCTCCCCCGTATCTGATTTCCTCCATGAAAGCCTTTAAATTGATTAAAAAGGGGTGTAAAGGGTATTTCTTTTCTATATTGACTGTACCTACTGATGATAATACCGATGTGAACAATATTCCTATAGTTAGAGAATTTCCAGATGTATTCCCAAATGATCTACCAGGGGATTTGATTGACAGGGAGATTGAGTTCACCGTTGATGTGATTCCGGGTACACAGCTAGTATCTAAAGCTCCTTACCGAATGTCTCCGACTGAACTAAAAGAATTAAAGGTACAACTGCAAGAACTGTTAGACAAGAAGTTCATCAGGCCCAGTACTTCACCGTGGGGCGCACTTGTCTTATTTGTAGAAAAGAAAGACGGCTCACTGAGACTTTGCATTGACTACCGTGAACTGAACAAGGTAAATGTGAAAAATAAATATCCATTGCCACGTATTGATGACTTATTTGATCAGTTACAGGGTGCTCAAGTGTTCTCTAAGATTGATCTCAGATCCGGTTATCATCAGCTGAAAGTTAAACCAGTGGACATTGACAAAACTGTTTTTCGAACGAGGTATGGACATTACGAATTCCTAGTTATGCCTTTCGGAGTTACCAATGCACCTGTTGCATTTATGGACCTTATGAATAGAATTTTTAAACCATTCCTCGATGACTTTATTGTTGTATTTATAGACGACATTCTGATTTATTCTAAAAGTAGAGAAGAACATGAACATCATCTAAGACTTGCCTTACAGACCTTAAGATAACAGAAACTGTATGCTAAACTGTCTAAATGTGAATTTTGGCTTGATCATGTTATGTTTTTGGGACATGTTATTAGCAAGGATGGAATTTCAGTTGATCCGCAGAAAGTTGAGGCAGTAGTAAATTGGCCTAGACCTACAAATGTTACAGAAGTCTGAAGCTTTTTGGGATTAGCCGGGTATTATAGAAGATTTGTCAAAGACTTCTCCAAAATTGCCTTACCATTGACTCAACTGACACAAAAAGGGATATCATTTGACTGGACTGACCAAAGAGAATCAGCATTTCAAGAGTTGAAAACTCGACTTGTGACTGCACCAGTTCTTACCCTACCTTCAGGTACGAATGGTTTTACCATTTTTAGTGATGCTTCTCATAAGGGTTTGTGATGTGTTTCAATGCAGAATGGGAGAGTTATTGCCTATGCTTCCCGACAACTGAGACCGCATGAAAAGAACTACTCGACCCATGACTTAGAACTTGCTGCAGTAGTGTTCGCACTGAAAATCTGGCGTCACCACCTTTATGGGGCGACATGTGAAGTATATACTGACCACAAGAGTTTGAAATATTTCTTCACACAGAAAGAACTGAACATGAGACAGCGGAGATGGCTAGAATTGATTAAAGACTATGACCTACAGATTTTGTACCATTCGGGGAAAGCCAACACCGTTGCCGATGTATTGAGTCGGAAATTGATTGGGAACTTAGCCTGTTTACTCACTGGACAGAAGGAGTTGCTATGTGACCTTGAGAAATCTGAAATTGAGATTGTTTTGCGAGAAACAGGTGGAACAATAACTGCTATTTCTGCTCAACCGGCACTGATTGAAGAAATTAAAGAGAGGTAACAACAGGATGACTTCTTGAAGAAGATCATTGATGAACTAGAATCCAAACCGAGGCCGAATTTCAAATTTGAGAATAATGTGTTGAAATTTCAGGGAAGATTATGTGTACCGAATGACTCTGAACTGAAAAGAAGAGTTTTGCAAAAAGGCCATAATTCGAAACTGTCTATCCACCCAGGAAATACGAAAATGTATCAAGACTTGAAACTAAATTTCTGGTGGCCGGGAATGAAGAAAGAGATTGCTGATTTTGTATCAAAGTGTCTTCATTGCCAACAAGTCAAAGCGGAACATCAACGACCCGCAGGCTTACTACAACCCTTACCGATACCGGAGTGGAAATGGGAACATATCACCATGGATTTCATTGTTGGTTTACCTCGCTCCAGTAAAGGTATGGACTCAATTTGGGTTATTGTTGATAGACTGACTAAATCTACTCACTTCTTACCTGTCAAAACAATTTATAATGCGGACAAATTGGCTGTAATCTATATTGATGAAATTGTTAGACTGCATGGAGTGCCTGTGTCCATTGTTTCTGATAGGGACTCGAAGTTTACATCGAGATTTTGGCAAAGCCTACAGACTGCATTGGGTACTGAACTGAGACTGAGTAGTGCATACCATCCTTAGACAGATGGCCAGTCAGAAAGGACCATCCAGACTCTGGAGGACTTACTGAGAATGTGTGTCCTTGATTTTCAGAGAAATTGGGAAAGCCATTTGCCATTGGTTGAATTCGCCTACAACAACAGTTATCACTCAAGTATTGGTATGGCGCCTTTCGAGGCATTGTATGGCAGAAAATGTAGATCTCCGATTTGCTGGGCAGAAGTTGGAGATGGGCCTTTCCTTGGGCCCGGGATTGTCTATGAAACTACAGAAAAAGTAAAATTGATCCAACAGAGACTGAAAACCGCACAGAGCCGACAGAAAAGTTATGCGGATATCAGAAGGCGAGACAGAGAGTATGAAGTAGGTGATCACGCTTTTGTGAAAGTGACACCAATGAAAGGCCAGACTCGTTTTGGAGTCAAGGGTAAGTTAGCGCCAAGATATGTCGGACCGTATGAGATTATTGAGAAAATCAATCCAGTGGCGTATTAAGTAGCGCTTCCTCCTGAAATGGAGCATATGCACAACGTGTTCCATATTTCTATGTTGAGGGACTACCTCCGAGATCCTTTTCATGTGATAGAGCCGACCCGTATAGTTCTAAGCGATGACTACACTTACGAGGAACGACCTGTTCAGATTGTAAACAGATGGATCAAGAAGTTGAGAAACAAAGAGATTCCGTTAGTGAAAGTTGACTGGCAGAATCATGGTGGCGTGTATGCCACTTGGAAAAGGAAAGATGACATGGCCGAGAGATATCCTGACTTGTTTCCACTGAATCATGTTTTCTTCCAGAATGAAGGTAATTCGAGTTTGGAGGACCAAACTCTTTTTAAGGAGGGGAGACTGTAATAACCCTCACCACTGATTACTGATAACCCTACTGATTACTGCTAAACTGAGACTGATTATGACAATTGATTGAATTAACTGAAATCACTAAACTGATTGATTAATTGTACTAGTTTGAATGCATATCTATCTGTTGACTGTTAAACTATCTGTTCACGTTTTTTTGCTTTAAACTGCAAATTGAAGGTCTTATCGGCAGCCGAATCTGAAATTGATTAGTGATATGTGTTAATCATAATTTATGTGATTTTATGGTATATTTATTTGAAATGTGATTTGGTATGGTTAAATTAGATCAAATATTGATAAAATGCACCACTTGGACTTATTTACTATCTTGCCACTTAGTGGCCTATTACATGGAACATTTGGAGCCTTTGATATGCATCATTCTTGTTCATCTTAGAGAGGGGCCAAACCGTAGGAGATAAGTGACAGAGGGAGAACTTGGCTTCAATTGAGAATTGGCTAGGGAACTTGAAGAAATTGTAGAGGATTTGTGCAAATTGAGTTTCTACACTTGAATACAAGACTTAAGGTAGAGTAATTACCTTCTTGATTGTGTATTTGAGTTGATTCTTGCATGGTTCATGAGCCTCTAGTGATTTAAGCCTAGAATTGGTCCTTATATGTTGAATTGAAGCTCATTCCATGCATACATGCTTATATCCTAGCATTTTGAGGTTGACTACATGGAATTTGGTACATGCATGTTCATATTATTGGTATAGTCCATGATTTCATCATGTTTTGGAAAGAATTGGCTCAATTGGCTAGCTTTTGAAGCTTTGAAGTTGTTGAATTCATGCATGTTACACATTCATCATGTTCTTGAAATGTTGGTTGAAATTGGGTTTAATTCCCTCACCTTTGGGCCTTGATTTTACAAATTGAGCTTTGAATCATGTCATACTATGTATTTACAAGTGTTTTTCAGGAAATGGGCCCAAAGAAATCCAATTTGTTACATTTGAAGTTGAATTTGAGCTTGAGGTTCAAATTTGAGAATTTCAGATTTTGAACTCACGCTCGAGCGGGGTGACTGGCGCTCGAGCGTGAAATTCGTGCTCCCAGCACTTTGCACTATTTTACAGTCCGCTTGAGCGGGGTGTTGGACGCTCGAGCGAGGACTTGTGTCACACGCTCGAGCGGGTGTCGAGCGCCCAATCGAGCGTGATTTTCACACATCCAGTACTTTTTCAGTACGCTCGAGCGTGAAAGTTTACGCTCGAGCGGAGTCTTTTGTTTGCATGTCCGCTCGAGCGGGGAATCCCACGCTCGAGCGAGACCCCTGCTTTCTGAAAATTTTGAAAATGTTTGTAAAGTGCATCTTTGTATCCTCATTCCATTCTAGGCATTCCTAGGCCTAGTTTAAGGTATCTTAATGAGGATATAGATGTAGAACCACACCGAGGCAAATTAGGGATTAAGTTACTATTTTCCTAACTGTATAGCTTAGTGTGTGTTCACTCTGTAACTGTGTAGGGTTGGCATCTGAGGACGCACTCTAGCTTAACTGTAGCCCAGAACTCTGTGAGTAACAACCGTGTAAAGGTATGTTCAAATATGATTATCTTCTGAACAATTGAACTGTACTGTTTTCTGAAATGATACTGTTACTGAATGAATGATGTCCTAATTGTGAACTGTATTGTGGCATCCTTAGTAACCCACTGTTACTGTGTTGTACTGTTGCTGTCACAGAGATCTCTGTCGGTTCCCACGTTGGAACCAGTACTGTTTACTGATATGATGGCCATCAACTGACTATTCGGTCTGAGAAGACCTACTGTACTGTTTTGCTACTGGATGTACCACATATGACTGTAATGACTGAATAACTGACATACTGATTGAAATGATTGTTTTTAATACTGTAAGGACATTCATTTTTAACCTCTTTACGCATTATGTTATTCACTGGACTTTAGCTCACTACTCATATATATATGTAGGTGTACAGGCACCGGACCGTTGCTAGAAGCGTCGGGTAAACTCCAGTTTTGTTAAGCCAACCACTGTGCCTCACTGTGAGGTTCCGAGCCTATCAAGCCAGGGCTTTTGGGGTGTTTTAGTTTTCCCCCTTTTTGTATCTTCTATGTAACTACTGCTTAGACTGAATGTTTTTGTACTGTACTGTTTAATAGGGATTAAGTCCCTGTCCTGAATGATTGTATACATTGTACATACTATCTTGGTACTGATTGTATATAGATATATATGAAAAGTCTTTTTGCATACAGACTGTCACAGCTCATTGGACATTGTCTATTTACTGTTTTGGCTTCCGCCATGCCCCTGTACTCTGTATTATTGTCTGACTGTTAAGCAGGCCTTCGGTAATCTCGGATTACTGGCCGGTTACGGTACTAAACCCATAGGGGCGGGTTTGGGTCGTGACAGTGCTTTTATAGGATTTAGAAGGGTTGGCTCGAGCAGCAGAACCTGCACTTGAGCGACCACCCTTATTTTTGATCTTCAGCTCGAGCGTAGCAAGTTGCGCTCGAGCGTAAAATGAGAGCTCTTAAAAGCTTCACAAAGTTTTGCAGACCGCTCGAGCGACTAAAATTATACTCAAGCGAAGACCTTGTTTTCAGAATTTTGACTAAGTATTTCAAAGTACATTTTGGTATCCTCATGGCATCGTAGGCATTCCTAAGCTTTAATTAAGCCATAATGGTGATGATATGAATTTGAAACACACTAAGAAAAGAATGTATTAAGTTAAGAGATTACAAGTGTGTGTTTCAAGCATGTGATGTGATAAGAAAGAACAAGAATCATGAAAAGAAAGCTAAGTCGTAATGGCCAAGTGCATGTGTAATGATAAGATATGTTTGTGTTATATACTTTTGTGTTTGTAGGTCAACGTTCGAAGATTGATTGACCATTTTCGGAAGTCCACTGTGAATAACGTTATTGTAAAGATATGTTCATATGAATTATGTTTTGAATGTGATTTGATAAGTTATGATTTCTGAAATGATGTTTGTTTACATGAACGAATGTCCTATGTTTGAAATCTATTATGGCATCTATAGATAGTCCGAAATTATGGGGGACGACATGTTAATGCGGGTCCATGATATATATGTGATTACGAGATCTCGTTAGCCACTTCGATGTGGTGATATGTGTTTAATCGATATCCAGAACCAATTACTCTAGTCGGATGACGATGTGATGTGTTCTGTGAGATGTACAATTATTATGTTAGGATATGAGAATTGATGCTGTTATGATCTGTTTTACAGATATGATATGTTATGAATTTGTTTACTAACCTCTTTACGTTAATGTTATTCACTTGGCTTTAGCTCACTGTTTATATATGTATATGTAGGTCAGTGTGTGCCGAACCAGGCCTAAGGGCTTCTGTCTGACTTCGTTTTGTCAAGCCAACCATTGTGCCTCACGTGGAGGTTCTTGAAGTGTCGTGTGTTATAAGCTCCAGTTGTTTCTGTATATAAGACATCAAAGTTTTCGTTGGCTGTACTTAAGATGCTATAGTTATGTGTGTGGGTATAACGTGTGATATATTTCTGGATATGTATATGAAGCTTTAAATATTCTGTTTTATATAAGTCAGCACAGCTTATTGAACGAATTTATTTTTGATATTTGCTTCCGTTTGCGTCTTATTCTGTAATTCTGCTTTAGAGGCCTTCGGTAATTCCAAGATTACTAGTCGGTTACGACACTAAACCTATAGGGGCAGGTATGGGTTGTGACAAGAGGCAATAGATCGAAGAGAAGAGAAGAGAAAAGAGAGAGAGAGAGAGAGAGAGAGAGATATATATATGGATTTTAGTGTGTAAACTGAGGGGATAATGTTAGAGATATAAAATTTTCTACTAAATAAATGATCAAATGTCTTACATGGATATAAGGGTCTCAATTTTGTGACCCACACCCATGTGACATTTGTTTGGTAGAAAATTTAGGACCTATAACATTTTCCAAAATGAGGAGTTTGTCCCGTATAACGTATATATATACTTGGATAGTTTGGTCATTTTACATACGCGTGTCCTTATGAATAAATTATTTTAATACTTGGATTTTTGACCAAACAAAATTCATTTTTGGGTTTATGAGCCGTGTCCATAATTAAAAAATAGAAATTAAAGTGATATTCTAAATCAAATTATATAGATTAAAAGTGTAATTATCCTGATTTTTTATTTTATTTTTTGTTTTTTCATTTTTAGACATTGCTAACCATTTCACTAATGGAAACCTTTTTCGCACATTGCTTTTTGTGGTTGACAATTATCTTTGGCTGCTATCTTTAACCGTCGATAATTACCTTTCACAAGTCACTATTTTTTAAATAAAATTTTAAAATACATATATACTAAACTTATTTTATGTAAATTAAAAATAACAAATAATAATTGTTTGTAGTGTGCTTTGCCATTTGTATGAGATATTGGGGCCTAATTTGAAACATTATTTCAATTTGTGCCACTATTCATCTGTCGGTGTAACTTTTGCATAGCATGCTCATCAATTCATGTAAAGTTCTAACCAGTCATGTCCTCCCCCCAAAATATTATTATTATTTTCCATTATTTTAATATAACATAGATAAAATCAACGAACAACCCCGTACGCCGGGTGCGCAATACGCTCACCCCAATCTCCACCGTCCACGTAATATAACTCCGCACGTGTACGCATCTCATTACCTCAACAAAACACCCGACGCGCACTTTAGCAAGATCCGTTGCAGCCCCCAGTACTTCAATCATCAGATTCATCACAGCCATTGACGAACCTCAGATTGTGAAATTGAAGAGAGATAGAGAGAGAGAGAGAGAGAGAGTGAGTGAGTGAGTTTTAGAGAGAGAAAGTGTGTGTTTTGAGGAGAGAGAAAGAGGGTGGCGTGAGTTTGGATTTCAGTGCTGTTTGCTTCTAATGATGATGTGAAAAAAGGTGAGAAATCTATCCCCATTTTCGTTCAAAATCCCTAAAAAAGCTATATAGAATTACAGATCTGTATATTTGTACTTGTTTCACTGTTCTCTGCTCTCTGTGTTTTTGATAATTTTTTTTTTCCTGTAATTGTTGGCATTGTTTGATTTGTGCTTTGATGACTGTTTGCTAATTTGTTGAATTATTTTGCATAGAATAATTCTATATCGAATTTTTTATATATATGTATATTGTCTGTATTGTTTGATTTTGTGCTTTGATTGTTTGCTGAAATTTTGAATTATTTTGCATTTCTAGTAGGAATTAGGGTTTTTGTGTGGCATTGGATTTTGGAAAAATGTTGGGTCGGAATCCACTATTGCGGACCGGAAGTTTTCGGCCGGAGAACCTAGGTCAAAATGCTCTTGCAATGATTACCAACCTTGGTTTCGCAATTTTCGTAGTTGGGGTTTTGATTTTCACCATTATTGCGGCTACTTATGAACCAGAGGACCCTTTGTTTCATCCTTCAACCCAGATCACAACTTTTCTCACATCCACATCGAATGCCACTTTTAAATCCGATAACACTGTTGTTAAGACCGGCGAGGATTTTATGGCTGCGAATCAGACTGCATTTGCCACTTTTATTAATATTACTGATGTTGATAATGATGTGCCTGCCACCGCCAGTGTTGAATGTGAGGTTGATAAACCCATCGACTGTACAGACCAGGAGATTTTTCATGTGATGATGAAGGCCGCGATAGAACATTTTAAGGATATACATTTTTACCGGTTTGGTAAAGCTGTTCCTGGATTGAATGATAGTTCTTGCCACATGGCATGGCGGTTTAGACCCAAGGAAGGAAAGACTGCAGCTTTTTATAAGGACTATCGGAGTTTTGTGATTTCCAGATCCGAGAATTGCACTCTGAGTGTTATTGGGATTGGAGGATACCATTCTGGAGGGAATGCGAGGAAGAAGAAGAAGAATCAGAAACCAGGGTTTGAGAAGAAGCCTAAAAAGCGAGATCTGAACCCGGTTTCTCTGCCAGAAGTTGGGGAAATTGTCAATGATGCTCTGCCTGTGGTTGAATCAGAGGGTTCATTTAGCCGGGGGCGGTACTTGATTTATGTTGGAAGTGGGGATAGATGCAAGCCCATGAATCATTACCTGTGGAGTTTCATGTGTGCTTTGGGTGAAGCTCAGTACTTGAATAGGACACTTATTATGGATTTGAGTATTTGTCTCTCTTCAATTTACACCTCATCACATCAAGACGAAGAGTCGAAGGATTTCAGGTTTTACTTTGACTTTGAGCATCTAAAAGAGTCAGCTTCCGTGTTGGACCAGGCTCAATTTTGGACTGATTGGAATAAATGGAACCAGAAAGATGGATTGAACCTCCATCTTGTTGAGGATTTTAGGGTCACTCCCATGAAGCTATCTGAGGTTAAGGATACTTTGATTATGAGGAAATTTGGTTCCGTGGAGCCAGATAATTACTGGTACAGGGTGTGTGAAGGTGAGACAGAGTCGGTTGTGCAACGACCTTGGCATCTGGTATGGAAGTCTAAGCGGTTGATGGACATAGTGTCTGCAATTGCATCGAGGTTGAATTGGGATTTTGACTCTATTAACATTGTGAGAGGAGAGAAGGCTAGGAACAAGGAGCTCTGGCCTAGACTTGATGCAGATACTTCACCTGAAGCTCTGATCTCGACCTTGCAGGACAAAATTGAAGATGGAAGGAATCTTTACATTGCCACTAATGAACTGGACACATCATTCTTTGACCCTTTGAAAGACAAGTATTCCACTCATTTTCTTGACGAATATAAAGATCTCTGGGATGAGAACAGTGAATGGTATTCAGAAACAACAAAGCTTAATAATGGGGTTCCCGTTGAATTTGATGGTTACATGAGGGTCTCCGTTGACACGGAAGTGTTCTTGAGGGGGAAAAAGCAGATTGAGACTTTCAATGATCTCACTAAAGATTGCAAGGATGGTATTAACACCTGCAGCTCGGCCAGCTAATTCCTATACTTAAGGTTGAAACATTCTTGCTGCTAAATTTGGGAATTTCCACTTGTATCTTTAGTTTTATTTGTCTGCTTTATATAAATTTTGGTATTAATTTGTAGTTTGGAATTTAAGTAGCATTCCTATGTGCCCTGTAATTCTAGACAAACAATCGTCAATGTTCTGTTACTTGGTTTTCTATTGAAGTTATAGCTGCATGTCAATTTTCTGTTTGATTTTACTCTCATGTACCCAGTCATATGATATTAAATGAAGATGAAGTTTGTTCTGATATTCTTAGTTATTCATGTTTTCTTTGAAGTTTTGGATTTATTTTAGTCTAAATTATCTTTTGTGGAGCTTGATCACTGTTGTTTCTGCCTGTGAGCTTCATGAGAAATTTAGGTGAAAGAGTTTTCCTCTGGGTCTGTAAACCGTTTGGATTTGTTTTGATCTGGATTCCACATAATTATTGATATTATTCCAATCTTAGCCAAAAGTTCTAGCTGGATAAATCCAAAAACTTGATAATTATTGAAACTTTTAAGAGTATTGTTTGGTGCAAGAATGATGAATTTCAAACGATATAATAAGAACTTAACAAAATGATAGTCTATACTCGGAAGACTCATTTGGTACTGTGCCATACAAAATCCAGCTTATAGGTCGCTCTCTCCATGGCTTGAACTGCAAAGTCGTAGCCCATCCATAGTGGCCAACTCTGATACCAAATGAAACAACCCTTTTCTGACCATTGTAGGATCGTAACATGCCTGTTTTCTGTATGCTCTCCAGTTGATGGAATGTTGTATTTTATTTATTGTTCTGTTGTAAATGGTAATTCAATTCGTCATCTTGGTGCTTTTTCCTGTTGACAAATGTGGAATAGGTGGAGAATGGAAGTTATACCACCTCAATGGCACCTCTCTCTCTCTCTCTCTCAATAATTGCTGCATATGCATATGCTAGCACATGGTCTCTGTGAATTTCTTAAATACTCTTTAACAGGTTTCAGATGGTAACTTTACCTGTTTACTTTTCTTTGATGGCTAAGCACAGTTTATAATGAAGTTGACTTCAGATTGTTTTGGGAACATTGGTGATCATCATTATATTGAATAAGTGCAGGAGAGGAAGTGCATGGAAATTACAGGTCTCCATTGAGTTTCACACTGCACTAGTAGGAGGCTGTGAAAAAATGGGTTGTGCAGTGAAACAAAATGAACGTAAAATGTCCCATTTCCCATTTGTCTTCTACACCTCTGGCTGAATATTATTCTGTAGTTGTGGTTTGTGCAAGCGGTGCTCTAATTAATGAGGTTGCACAAAAGAGAGTGAATGAAATCGATTTTTTCTTCTACCTAGCTAACCAAGGTGGGTTAGATTTTGTATGTATGTATACATATATCTATATGCCCCAAGCGTGCCGTGTAGTGCAGTATATTGTAGAGCAGAGCAGGGTTTGTTTCTTGTGAAGTATAGCTTTCTCGTCCCTCCAATCATGGAATTGGAATCAAATTACAAAATTTCCCGCACTGCCAGCTTCATCTGAAGCAGAAAGCTTGGCTCTTAAGAGGAAGTTCGCGGCAGCAATGTTCAAAGGCGATCAGAAAGCGATGATGTGACAGTGGGGATTAACTCGGATAGTCCATCGGCATCGGCATCGGATGTTAGCTATTCGAGTCTCCAAATGATGTCTCAGATGAATGTGAATTCGAATTTGTTCCAACCCGTAGCAAGAGATTCATGATAAAAATTATAGTCTGAGTCTGAATCTGAGTCCAGTAACTCAGCCGAGTCATAGCCATGCCAATCTCGAACCAGGCTTGGAGATTTTCAGATCTGGAAAAGTGTAAAAGGAAGAGAAGGTGAAAATGTGTGTGTGTGTGTGTGTGAGAGAGAGAGAGAGAGAGAGAATCAGTTTTAAAATGCAAAACTCATAATATTTTTAGTTTTAAAATTAGAAAAAACTGATAATGTTCACAGTTTTATTGGATAGTCGAATCAAATCAAAGAGTAGAAAGGCAAAAATGTTTAACATCATGCTCTATATTTTTTTTCCCCCTCGGTTAGCAAAACAACTATGTTGAACATTGCTGTGTAAAACTGATAATATTCTCAGTTTAAAAATGAAAAAAATTGATAATATTCTATGTTTTACTAACACAAGGGCAAAAACAACATTATATCTGAAAATAGGACTTAATAATTCAAAAAAATTTAGACAGGACTTGAGTTACCATGGTATTTGTGAATAGAACTTTTAAGTAATTAATTAATTGATTTTTTTTAATTTTTAAATTTGTCATTTTGGAATTCTCATTATGACCCTTTTAGTCTTAAATTTAGAATTAGGTACCTAATTTTTGTAATTAATCCTCAAGTTCAGAACTTTTAGTGCTTAAAAACAAATTTCATTGATTGGTGTTAACACAAAAATAAAGCTGATTAACAAGAATTCTTGTATCAAAATTATCTATATGTTTAGATATGTTTAAACTATTATCATTAGTTATTGTTTGGAGGAAAAAATATAAGAAAAATCACATCTCAAAATAATTCAGTTTCTCATGCTCTCTAAACCACCCCACCCGCTAGGTTTTTTTATATGCATTGTGTATGTGTATGTCTGTTAGTATATACTATAGATATGCATATGTTTTCTGTAATGCTAAATTCGGGCTCGACAGCTTGATTATATGTGCAATTCATCACAACGTGGCGTTAGATGATTTGTCGATGAGAGAGAAGTATAGAAATATTCATTAAAATTGAAGACTAATTATGGGATTACACAAAACATCTAGAAATGCCATTGGATGTGTTCACTTTCTAATAAAAGTATGTCCAAATTTTTGTGGTGCAAAATCAAGGATTCAACATTACCTTAGCCTTGTACAGATCAGTAACAACCTCCTTTGGGCATTTCTCAAACAAACAACAACATATCAAGTTCCTTAAAATTTTCCTTAATAATTCTCTTTCTCTCTGTGTCTCTCTCTAAAATTTTATTTCAGACAGAAAGAGAAATCTTAGAAAACTGGAAGCCGGCGTCAGCAATCACGACGCAAGGTAATGTGTCTCGATTTATACAATTTTTTTTTTTTTTTGTTGATTTGCTTGATCTGAAAATATTGTTTAATAAGAAAATTCAAACGATTTATTTTTCCATTAAAGAAAGTTTATATCTAAAAACAATGTGAACACTGAAATGATGCATAATTCTTACTTTTTCCAAGAAATTATTTGAAGAAAATTATTTTGTTCAAGAAAATAGTTATGGTGGTAACACATTTTTGTTTTTGTTTTTGTTTTTACAACAAAAAAAAATAATATTATTTTTCTTTTCTTTTCATTTATCATGGAAAGGTGCCAAGGTTGATCCGTTTATTATTGTCATTATTGCTAAACTTATATGGTGTCTTGGGTTGATGATTTAAAATGTTTTCTTTGGCGAATTGGATTAGAACTAATGATACCAATTATTATTATTATTTTTGCACGTAATTATATATGAGCATTCTTGAAAGCATTTGAAGTTTTTATGTTTTTGGTTCAGGACTTTATAATTTTCCAAATCCAATTGTAATTCATTTTCATGGGTTTATTTTCTTTTTGTTCTTTTGTCAGTTGATAAGAGATGAATTATAAATATTATGATAATTCTACCAAATTGGACATTTAACTATAGAAGAAAATCCAACATATTTATGTGTTTTTTTTTTTTTTTTGTCTTTCAGTAAAAAACAAATAATAAATAAAATTTATATACTTAATTGCTTCACATTTATAGGTACATCTAGATTATATGAATTCAAAAAGTCACAAAAAAATTTAACTAATATATGGAAAAGATTATTAAAAAAAATTTAAAAATCAAATCAAACCAATGTGTCTAACATCTGTGCTACTACTTAGTGGAAACCCCCCCCCCCCCCAATGAAAAGAAAGAAGAGTGAAAAAAGAAAAAGAAATAAGAATATTTTTCTGAGATTACAGCAAGTCACACGTATATGCTCTTTGGCTAGTTAAGGAGTGTCAATAGGGACACAATGATTTCTATATTATGTTATTATAGATTTTTAAATAGTTTTGTTTTAATAATAATATCTTGCAAGAATTTGAATTTCTTAAACTACTTTTGTAATTTAGTGGAGCAATCCTCTAGCTAGCTACCATTTTGTGTTCAAAAGTGCAATAACTAATCATATCTATCTATCTACTAGTCCACTAAACATTCATTCACCACCACTTGGCTTTGTTGTTTTCAAGCGCATTTTCAAGGTCAACTCTGAGAATCCTTAATTTAATCATTGTAAGATATGCACTATTATTATTATTAGTATATATATATATATATATATTTTGATTGAAGAACAATTCCAGTCATTGATATTTTAATAATATTATAAATACATAAATTTTTTATAGAAAGGTGCAAAAAATGTATGACAAGACTAACTATTTTGAGCATTATGTATTGGAACACTAATCAATTAATCCTATTAATTAGACTTTATTTAATGGGTAATAAGTCTTAAAAGTAAGACATCGATAATTTATCCTTATATATTTTGTAAATCTTTTTGTGAAAGAACAAATAAAACTGTTCCAATTCTTACGACTCTAATATGAAAAGTTGTAGGTTTGAATTTCAAGAGTTGAATTAATGATTAAAAGTTTCATTTTCTATTGCCTCTTAAAGTCACTATAGGGCTTAGATTAGACTTGATAATTATCTAGTATATGTAGAATAGGAGACTACATAGAAGCCCCCAAAAAATAAAAATAAAACTTTGTGAGAAAAAATCATACTGAAACTTGACATGTATTAGCAACTGCAATTTCATGAAACCTTCATCATCATCAATTTAGGCAAATTACATTTCACCGCCCTCAGTTATGAGCATTGTTACTTGATCCCCCTTGACTAAAAATTGCTACGTCTGACGTCCTTAATCTTTTGATTTGTTTCAATTTCAATCTTTAGTAAACATTTTGTTATGAAAGATGATGAACAAAATGACCCATAGTTGAGGGCCTAAAGTATAATTTGCCCTTTGTTTCACTATTTGCTTGATCAACATCTAATGTTAGTTTTGCCTCAACTTATTTTGGATTTAAGGATGGAAAAATTTCCTGAGAAACAAAACATAGTTATGGCACATATAAATTTAGAGGAGGTGAAGAACTCGGCAACATTCGGATCTGCATCGACCCCATCATCTCCCATCACTTTCCAAAAGTCTTCAAGTGTAAAATACAACTGCCTCTGCTCCCCAACCACTCATGCCGGTTCTTTTCGTTGCCGGTATCACAGAAACCCTGGCATGGCTCGTAGCAGTGTCTCTGTTGGCGGTAAGCTCAACGAGTTGGGTTCTGTCAGCTCTAACCTCTCTGATATGGAGAGCAAACCGCCCAGAATTTGCGATCAACTCCATGCTCATTGAGCTATCTTCTTTATTGCTTGGGACGAAACTAGGTTATAATGGTCCAAGGTGGTTGAATTTGTTTTGCTTCTCTTAGTATCTGAGAGCTTGATCTGAAATTGCTTATTTATTAACTCATCCCTTTTGTTTTTCATTATTTTCTTCACGTGTTGATGGTGTAGTACTTCAATAATATATGATGATGTTTGTTCCGTCTTGTGCTTGTTAAATTTATTTTTGCATTAGTGATCATTGAAGCGCATCTAAAACACTCCCTTAGAACGTAATTTGCCCTCACTCCAACGAGTTGCAGGCAAAGTCGTCCCTAGGATACAACAAAGCTAATTTGAGTGAAGAACTGCAATTAGCAAAATTGAAGGACTTCTATGAAATTCTAATCTTGTAACATTACAACAAGAAAGGCAATTGCACAATAAAAACTTGCAGTGTAACAATCAAGCAAGGAATCTAGCTCCGTCACCGCCTCAAAAGCTGCAAAAGACTTTACAATGTGAAGCAATAAGGAGGTGTTTTGAGATGGAGATTAGATGCAAAGTTGAACTAGGCGGTTACAGCTAAGATTGACAGTGGCAGAGCTATGTACTACATGAATACACCTTTTGTGTTGAGTTTCAGATGGTTTGTTGGAGTCTTGAAGATTTGTCTGTTATTGCTTGTCTATATCCTTCAATGGTATAATATAGGGTGAAAATTTTCAATTCATCACAAGAATTCATCTGGTTTCTATGAATACTAGATTTTTTTTTTTTAAAAAAGAAAAAAAAGAAAAGGGTTTTTATCTGTATATCAAGCACATGAAAAGAACGTCTCATTCACCAGACTAGGTAGAAGTTTAAACATGTCAAGCACCAAGGAGAGTTATTATATGATCTGCCATCCACTCAAAATAGCAGGGAAAACAGAGCACCATGGTGAGTTAAACAGATGTATAGCATCTTACAAGATAATTCAATCTCATGGATTGATTTTGACCAAATATTTAAGTGTGATTCAAATTATATTTGTGCAGTTTTACTGTGAAATTACTGAAAAGGACCTATCCTTTTCATTAGGTTCCCACTAAGGACATGAATTTGGCATTACTCACTAGTGGAGAGCGTAGACACTCAAAAATGACCCAAGGTTTGTACCAAACAAATTTACTCAAAGGTTGTGTTCGGATTTTCAATTTGAAGAAAAAAATAAAAAACAAAATTCTATATTTTATTTCTTTTCCAATCTTTTTTCATTTCTATTTCTTATACAACCACAAAATCAAGAACCAAACACAGCTTAAATGCACTTAACAAAGAGAATTCTTTTCATAAAGCCTAAGCTCAAGATGCATAGAACATCATAAACCTCACAAAATATGTACAACAAATTTTGGTCACTGAGGCAGAAGTCACTATAGCAATCACACACAATACTGGCTCATAAACACTGGTCCAAATCCTAGCCAGCTAATGTATGCATTCATATAAAACTCTTTGTACACTACTACTACACTATACACTAACTTTTAACTTCCTCAAAGAGCATTCATTCATTTCTGAACTACTCACATTGGAGCTGTATCTTCTTCTTCCTCCTCCTCTTCCTGGGGCAACATCCGAGTCCTGCAAAGTGGGCACGTTACGTTCCAGTACTTCAACCACTTTTCCAAGCACATTTTATGGAAGACATGGCCACAAGGAAGGTGATTTATCTCTGCATCGGGCTCAAAATCTGTCAGGCAAACCGAGCACTCTTGTTCGGGTAGTAGTAGGCCTTCGCACACGGACTCGAACCGAACTGCAGGGGTCCGCCTACGGAACTCTTCCATGTAGGTCTCTGAGGGGCTTCCGCGGCATTCACAGACATCTGAAGGGTTTTCGACGGAATATTCTTCAAATGCTGCGATCCGGATGCCCATGGCGTGGAGGATGAAAAAGAGTACGTCTTTGACGACGGAGAAGGATATGGCGGTGTTTACTAGAATAATGCATAGCACTCCTCCGTCGGATGGAGTCGAATACGGTGAGAGGCCCATCTTTTGATTGGAAACCTGAATATAAGAAATGAAAGAGATAAATTAACTCTCTAACCCAAATGAAATAAAGACTAAAGAGAAAAGAGAAAATTGACACAACACCAGAGAAATTTTAAGAGAACTCTGTTGATTGAACCGATATGATTTAAGAAGATACAGGATCTTTAAGAATTTGTTAGAATGTTGAAATGAAAATGGCAATATTCAAAGAACTGTTTTCATTATCTCTTTTTTTTAAAAAAAAGAAGAAAAGAAGCCAACTCTTTTTCCTTGAACAAAAAAGAGATGCTTCTGGGTTTTCCTTTTTTCCTTTCCCTTTTGCTTTTCCCTTTTTTTTCTTTTTTCTTTTTCTCTTTCATTTCCAAGTCAGAAAAGCAAAATGACAGAAAACAGCATATTCCCTTCGTTTCCCGCAGAATTCATGAGGAAAGCTAAAAATTGGTTCATGAAAAAAGAAAACCTGTTTCTTAGAGAAGAGGCCTAGTAGCAATTCATTTTGGGTCACAAAAGGATTTATTCTACAAGACCTATATACATCAGGAAAAAAAAAAGATGATTTTTCACATGTATTTTCTTTTCTTTTTGTCAAAAGGCAATAATAAACCAGATAAAGGGGTAACATAAAACCCTCCCTTTTCCCTATTCATAACTCCCCCAACTTACAAAGGCAAGATTCAATCCCAAAAAGACTTCACCACCTAAAGTAGGAGAACACTTTTTTCAAAATGCACTGGACTTTGTGACACGGGGGTATTTTAACTGCCTCTTTGTGACACAAATGTGACGACCACTAAGATTGCACCTATAATCAAACATTACAGAATACATATTATGTACATAATAGCAGTGGGTGCGAACACGATATATTTGCAATTTTACAGCAATTCGAAATAAAAATAGGTTAGATTTGAAAAACTATTTAGCATTTATTTTATGGGCATTATTAGAAAAGAAAATAGCATTACAAAGCTTCAAACCGTCTGTGGAAGTTTTGGAAACTACCTATCAAGTTTATCTTTTAACACTTCAAAAAAATATGAAAAAACTCATTTGAACTGCAAAAAAATAACTTTTAAGAGACAATTAGAATAGTAAAAGATGTTACATAGGTTCATATTTGAGTTCACAGCAACTGATAGATATGTATATGTACATAGAAATCTAGAAGTCTTGGTTCATTAGGACTTTTTTGGTCACATCCTTAAGTCTCTTGCTCAACGAGCTTTGCGATAAGTAAGTTCCTATTAAAGTTACTCATCTAAGGAGGTTGGATACTCATCTAAAAACTGCCTCAAATTGTGGAAATTGAAGGGGTTTGATCATATCTTATTGAACCAATCTGTCTCTATATTTATCAATATATACACATATATACAAACAAATACAAATATCTCACACACACATATATATATGTGCGGGAAATCCCGATGTGGGATTTCCCGCACAATATATATATGAGGAGCAAGTGAAAGTAAGCAATAAAGAGAGCAAAACCAATTATCCAAAACCCAGTAACGGTAATATTTGATTCCATATTGAAAAAAAAGATTTCCATATAAGAGCATCTCCAATCTTTCATTGATTTTTTTTTCATCAAATTCAAATTTGATGAAAAAATTGATAAAAGTGTGTGCTCTCACCATTTCATCAAATCAAGGCAGAGGCAATTTTTGTCACCAAATCCTCCACCCTATTTCCAACGGCAATAGTTTTACTCAAATTTGAAGAAATTTAAAAAATAGCAAGGATTGGAGATGGTTTTCTTTCCAAAAAAATGGTTAAAACAAAATTTTAGAATGACTTTGGAATTTTTTAAAATATTTGATGATATAAAAAAAAAAAAAAAAGGAAAAAAAGAGAGTGAGTAAAGTTTGGGGTGTTCCACATCAAATCAAGGTTATAACCAAATTTTCACTCAAATTTGAAGGAAAAAAGAAAAAGAAAGAGAGAGCAAGGATTGGAGATGGTCTAATATGATGCATAACATTTCAGAGAATTCAATCTCAATAAATGGGTCAGCCACCCAAACTAACATATATTACTGCATAGAACAAAACAAAAATAATCAAATGTGGAGATCTAACAGTGAATCAGCTAAGGAAACAAAAAAAAGGAAGAGAAAGATAGGTGAAAGAAGGAAAAGGGAACATGGAGGACCTCAATTAAATGAGTTCAAAAGAAAAAACCCATTTTTAAATGGACACAAAAACCAAAAAACCAACAAATAAAGAGGGACAGAAAATTGAGATCCAATTCAGATCATGTTCAACTTACCACTGAAAAACAGAAAAATAGCACCAGAAATAACCATTTTTCAATAAAAAGACAAAACGAAAGACTGTATCATCAAATGAGACAGAGAGAGAGAGAGAGAGAGAGAGAGAGAGAGAGACTTACAGGGATGAGGTGAGCTTTCAAAGATTGTGTATTATGTATGAAACTGAAACAGAGTTTATATAGAGAATTGGGTTGAACCCAACAAAGATTTTAGAGAAGGGACTCTGATTTTAGAGGGATTTTAATGGGATCACAAGAAGGGTGTGGGTTTGCAGACTGAAGAGGATGATGACAAAGATGATATTGGCCTCTCTCCCAACCCCCTCCCGTATTTATATACAGCCAATGACCCTACACATGATTATCGACTACCTCCTCAACCCGTGTTTCTTAACCATGGTTAGTTTAGCATACTTAACCATGGTTACTTTCCATCATCTTCATTTTTTCTTTTTCTTTTTGGAGAAATTACAACAACAAAACAAACTTCATTATCTGCCACTTGTAACAAAATAAATTTTCAATTTTTAATATAAATTATTGACTTATTTTCATTAAGCAAAACAGGCGAAAAAAGAATTTTTTAACTATTAAATTTAATATATATATATATATATAAGGATTAAAATATTATTTTCCGTTAAGTTTTTAATAACTAAAATATTTTTATTTTCATTAATTTTACTTAATAAAAACATATCAATAATTTAAATTAAAAATAAATTAAAATATTCAAATTTAAATTAATAAAATTAATAAATAATGAAGTTGAAAATTGTTGAAGCGAAAACTGGCTTTAACAGATTTGAGCCGAATTGTTGAAGCGAATCAATAATTTTCATTAAGTCAAACCCTATCCTTTGTTTCCTTGTAAAAAACCCGTTTGCCAAAACTGGCTTTAACAGATTTGAGCCGAATTGTTGAAGCGAATCATTCAAACCTGGTGATTATCAAAGTCCACTCTTTTTTTTTTTCATCCAAAAAAAAAAAAAAGTCACACTCTTCTTTAGCCCAAACTTTGAGACTCCGTACGGTCTAAATTGAAAATTGCTTAGTTTTTTTTTTTTTTAATATTTCAGTAATTTTTAAAAACAAAATTATCTGTACTTAATTTAAATTATTAAAACTAAAATATGCTTCAAGGAGAAATTATTCCATGGTCTGAAATTCTGCATCAACATTTGCCCGGCCAATGTTAACAATACATGGAGAGAAAAAAAAGTCACAAAATATGAAGTAAGTTTATAAACTTTGTCAATAACTATCAGATTCTTTAAAACTTCATCGGTTTCATATACTATACGTGACTTAATAATTTCTCTCGGTGAAGGATAAAGATGGTTTGATTTTGATTTCTAATACTAATAAGAACCGTGAAATGGTAGTTCAACAATTCTTTAGACCTTTAGAATTTGAAATTAAATTAAAAAAGATTTACTTTTTGATGCATCTAAATTAAGTACATTTGAGGAGAAAAATTAAAATATGATTTTTTTAATTAAAAAACAAAAAATACGAAAATAAAAAGTCAAACAGATTTAAATAACTAAACCTATTATGATCATCTTTAAATATAATTATTTGTTTATTACCTTATCTATGAATTCGTTTATAAATCTCACTATTTAATTTTTTTTTTATTTAAATTATCAAGATTCAAGCCAGTTTGTATGCATCTATATTCGTTCATATATCTTCCCATTTTTATTTTTATCTTTATAAAGGGTGTTTGCATCAGCGCGTAGACTAATTTAAGATCCGAAAGTCTTGAAGTTAGTGATGAAGTTGGATCTTATTATCAAATTTTTATCACTTAGCCATTTCTTTAAAATTTTCTCGCTATTGTATTTATTATCAATACAATATTCACACATAAAATAATAAATAAAATATGATAGAAAAATCGTGTTGACATTATTAACTCCCTCCCCCCCCCCCCTAAAAAAAAGAGGGGTTGAAGAAGACAATATTTGCAAAGGATTGCCTTGTAATGTCCGAACAGGCCTACCACATCACTAGGTTTGAAGGGATTAGGTCCAAATCTAGGAGCCAAACATTCTTATTTTACAAAATTGACTATTATTATTAGTAGATTATATATAATTCTTTCCACACTCAATAGTGGCGGAATTAAATTTTGAGTCAAAAGGTAGCAACACTAATTAAAGCTAATCGGCTGGATCTTGATTTTAATCTATACCAAGAAATTAGTGATATGATTGCGAAGGATTTGTTGGCTAAACAAGGACTTGTTTTGAAAAGCAAGAAATTAGTGATATGATTGCGAAGGATTTGTTGGCTAAACAAGGACTTGTTTTGAGAAGTTGACTTTTATTCACTTTTTTTTAGTTTGTAGTAAAAGTTAAAAGTTAATTTTTTTTAAAAAAAATTCATTTGGAAAGTTGGTTTTTAGTTAATGGTAAAATTACAATTCTACTCCTCATGGATCAAAATGTTTTACATGGGTGAAATTGTAAATATTTTAAACTAAATGGGAGTGGTTTAGTCGTTTTATTATGATTTGACATTATAAACAAATATTAATAAAAAAAATCAAAAATCACTTTTTACTAACTTTCTAAACCATTTGTCTAAAAAAAATCAAAAACTTAATTAAAAGTCAAAAAATTATTTTTTACTATCTTCCCAAAATAGGCCAAGGTCAAGGTCAAAACCTTTGTCAGCAAATAAGCTCCAATTTTCATTTCTTCTCTCTCAGACAAGGATTGTGAGGGGATAGGAACCCCTTGTTCTATATTGTAGTTTTGTTCTAGGATTTGGCCCTAACACCCAAAAAAATAAAAATAAAAATTAAAAAAAAAAGAAAAATTGCACTCATCTCACTTGAAGTTTGAAGCAAATATAATTAGTCTCAAATTTTTGTTATAATTACACTAATCTCCCTCAAGATTTTAACTTATCTAACGTTTAGACCGTTTCTCATCATTAATTTGTTTAGTTGTATAAATGAAAAAATTGATGTTATCATATATTTCATACTAAAAGGTATATTTTACTTTATTTATTTCAATGTCAACCCATTATTGCATTAATTTGGATTACTTTAAGGCCCCGTTTGTTTCTAGAGTTGGATGATGGAATTGAGACCACTAATGATATGGGATTCAAAAAATTGTGTTTGTTTTGGAAAGTGGCCATGGGATTAAGAGTACCGTCGGACTATGAAAGGCTTCCAAGGAGGGGACTAGCAATCCTATAGGAAGGGTGGTATTGATATTTAATCACATGGGACTAGAGGTAAAAATACTATTTTGTCCTTCATTTTATAAAATTAATTTAATATAAAAAAAATTTAATATTAAAATAAAATAGTATAATAATATATTTATACCAAAAAAAAATATATCAACATAAAATAATATAGTACAAAAATATAATTTTTAATATTAAAATATATCAAAAACACCAAAGGGTGTTTATGGTATTTCATATAGTTAATACTCTCACTAAAATATATCACAAACAAACACAATTTTTCTTAGTCCCCTGATAATATGGCTCATGTAATATTAAACACGAATAATTGAGTAAAATTTTATTGATAGTTGGATTCTTTAATATTTACAAAAAAATAAAAATAATAAAAAAAAGAGAGAATAACAGTAAAAATTTATTGATAGTTAGGTTCATTAATATTAAAAAATAAATAAATAAAATTGAGTAAAAAAATTTTGATAGTTGGATTCTTTAATATTTAAAAATAAAAAATAAAAAGAAGAAGAAGAATAACATTGAGTAAAAATTTATTTATTCTTTAGTTGGTATAAGTCCAAATTTGATAGAGAAAATTAGTCTAAAGTCCCTCTTCTATTTTTAATAATGGAAGAGATGCACAATATTATTTTATGATGTCTAAGGTCCCTTAACCTCATGCCCATATATGACAGAGAAATTTGACTCTCTCAAATCAAATCTCTTGGAACCTCTTCGCTTTCTCCGAGTTCTCCACCCCCTCCCCGTAGTACCTCTTCCCTGCAATCATCCTCGTCATGACATTGAAGGTGAGCTCGAAAAACGCCGATTGTTCACCACTTGATCTGGATTTGCGGCGTGAGTCTATTGGTCCTTCAACTTTGCCTTAGAGACTGGATTGTCAAATTACATGGTAATAAGTTCCCAACCCCAAAGTACCACCCTCTGGTGGTGGTGGTGGTGGTGGTGGTGGGTACACAAAAGAGTTGGCAAGCCCCATTGGCACCAGTATTACATCCAAGTAACACTTCTTCCATTCCATCTCTCGCTCTCTCTCTCTTTTTCTCTCTCTGTGCAACTATTTGTATATTTTGCGTGAGTTAGCTCCTTTTTTTTAACATCCTTTGGCTTCTTTGGACCTCTCTCTCTCTATATATATATGTTTGCATGTATATATAGTGTAACAAGAATTTAATGTACATGGAGTTGACTGAATGCAACATCCATCCTTGAAGAGCAGGAAGGAAGGAGAGAGAGAAAGAGAGAAACAACCAAAAGTACAACTCCGCTTTCCCATTAATTAGAAACACAAGCCTAATTATGCGAGAGTTTTGTTTCTTTTTTGTCTCTTTTAGTCTACAATATATATGCTTCTAGAGTTTAGTAAATCAAAGAAAATTATAAGTAAATTAGAGAGAATTTCTCTAGCATTGACCCCAAAAATTCTTTGGATTGAAACCAGAGAAATTCTCTGGATTGAAGAGAGTGACTTCCATGGATTCTTACCTGGAGATGATGAATATATATGTAGAGTACGGTGGCAAACTGGACTTGAATTTACTTAGATGGTTGTTGTTGTTGAACGTAGGGAAAATGGTAAATAAATTCATAGAAAATTATAAGTAAATTAGAGAGAATTTATTTGGTTTGGAGAGAATTTCTCTAGTTCTGGTTTGAAACCAAAGAAATTCTCTAGATTGAAGAGAGTGACTTCCATGGATTGTTACCTGGAGATGATGAATATATATGTAAAGTATAGTAGTAGATTGGACTTGAATTTACTTAAAGTTAGATGGTTGTTGTTGTTGAACAAAGAGAAAATGGTAAACAAATCAGAGAAAATTATAAGTAAATCAAAGAGAATTTCTCTGGTTTGGAATTGGATTGAATTTTTTCTGAATTAATTTGAGAGACCTTAGACATTATGAAAATATTAGATGTCTTTTATGCTATAAAATCTTAATACTAGAGACCTTAAAAAAAACCCCCAATTTAATAATAATGTAAAGGGTATTTGTGAAATTTTACATGGTTAATCATACTCCTATCTCTCAAAATAAACATAAACTATTACTAGTCCACTGGCTATCAAACAAACACAATTTTTCTTAATCCTCTCATTAGCAGTCCCTTCACTAACAATCACCTCACTAATAATCTCCTCCATTCTACCTCTGAAAACAAACGGGCCCTAACCATACTAAAATGATGGTTAGTGTGATTATGTCTAAAAAGTGGGACTAAATGTATTTTTTCCAAACCTCAAGGGAGGTGAGTGTAATTTACCCCCCCCCCAAAAATTGTTCTTATTAAGCAATTTGATTTTTTTATTTTAGTAAAAAAATTATGCTGACTTTTTTTTTTTTTTTTTTTGTCAATAAGTAAAAGAGTAATAGATATGAAAAATATTATATTAAACTGGAAAAAGGTTGAGACCTCCTTTTTTCTTGACCCCCACCACCCTCAATGTATTGGGATTGACCAATTTTTTATTTATTTATTTTTTTTTTTCCTCCTATCACTCACTGACATGTGTCTGTGGGGGTTGTGGGAGTTAAGGAAAAGGAATTGGGGTTGTTGCTGCGCAGCCACGTAGCAGCAACTGTTGTGCATCATTATGGGCCCATTTCGGGGCCTATTTTGATAATCCAAACTATTCACATTTTAGAATACATCAAGTAGAACATACCTGCAAGAAATCAAGTTAATCGGATATTATTTACCCATTCATTCACTCATATTTGTATCTACAAAAAATAATAATAATTGTGAATGAATATAAATGTGAGTGGATGAATAAGTAAATAATATCCGATTAATTTAATTTTTTACAGGCATGTTCTACTTAATATATTCTAAAATGTGAACGATTTGAATTATTAAAATGAAACCCGACATGGTGCAGGCTGCACAGCAACAACCCCAATTCCTTAAAAATAAAAAAAGATTTCTATCATTTCTATATTAAACTCAGTCACCAAGACCAAATAACTACATACAAAACTTATAACCTCACACAACAAAGTGGTCCTCCACCACCACTAGGCCAAAAGCCGTTGTGTCAAGACTTTCTTGATAACAATTACTCCTCGCAAAACTTATTTAAGAGAAAGATTGGGCTTCAAAAAGTCGATGATACTATATTTTAAAATTTCTTTATTCCTTTGCCTAAAAACATTTAAAGTTACTGGATTATAAAAATTTTGATGTATGAAAATTTTAAAACATAATCTAATGATTGTAATTATTTTGAATTCTGATTGAAAACATATTAATTTAGCATATCCTATTAGCAAAGTAAAAAAATTCTAAGGCCTTTTTGAGTCAACTCTTTGTTTGTTTGGTAACAATTAAAGCTTGTATGACTGCCTTGATTTCGTTGTGGAATGACTAAGTCTTCTTTTAATAATTTATGAGTTTTTTCCACTCTTTATATGATTGATATTCTCTCACTTGTGGAAGACAAAATGATCTACTTGTGGAAGGTAAAACATAACTAAATGATATCATGATGATATTAGCAAAGTGACCTAAAAGGGTCATTAGGTTGATGTTTAGGATTTTTTACCTAAACAATTCTATGCCTAAAGCTGACCAAAATGTTAAAAAATTATTTCAAAAAAAATCAAAAAAATCACCTAAAACAATCAACCCCAACACAAGACTACACATTTCTTATTCTATGCACGCTGAAGTGTCATTTATTTTTAAAAATTGATTCACAAGCGAAATAACACTAAACATATTTATTCAACATGATATTGTAATGTCATTATTGAAATTATGAACCAATAGTAATTGTCTTTATTTGAAACGAAAGGAGAATAAAAAGTCACATATGAATAAAAAATTTATATGAAAACCTATTAATTAAACATTTCAAATTGATGTTCAAAAAGGGGGAAAGTTTCAATACCAAACCCTCTCCATTATACCTAATTGCATGTAAAATCCTTTGACTTGGTTTCCTTCGAAAGATAAACATCCAATTGCACTTTGCCTCTTCAAAATACTTTCTTTTTTTTTTTTTCTAACTTAGTGGTTTTGAATCACACTCAAAAAATCAATTGAGTCAAGTCAATATGTCAAACATTTTAATGGTGAATTACACAATTCAGCATAAGTTTAACAAATAAAATTTAGATCAAAACCACCTTCCTTGAGGTTTGAAAAAATATAAATAACCTTACGCTTTTGACATAACCTCCATTTCAATAAAGTTAAAGTGATTGAAAACAATAAAAATAGTGAGTAAACACTAAAATAAATAAAGATAAATATATATTTTAGTATAAAAGAAATAATAATATCATTTTTTTATTTATTTTCATGACTAACAAATTATTGATAAAAAGAAACTTTGCAGTTACGCGAATTATAACTTCAAGAGAGGCCAATATATAATTATATTAAAAATGTGAGATTAATTGCATTTTTTCCAAACGTTAGAGGAGGTGTGTGTAATTTACCCTATTAATAAATAAAATTATAAATTTTTTTCATGAATTTGTAATTATTTTTTAAAATACCACTTAATTATAATTTCCCCAACACTTTATCAATGATACCAAATCTTGTCAATTGGCTTAGAAACATCATTTTTTCATTTTCATAATACGTTATTATAGGATTACAAATTGAATTAAACGTGTGAACACTTAAAAAAAAAATGAGAAACAAATCTGTCATTTTGTACCTCAGGTTCACTTCAAGACAATCTCACCCATAAATATAAAAATTAAACTACTAATATGTCACATTCGTACAATATTGATAGAGTATAGCGCTATATATATGTAAACTAAAGGGTTGTCAGTCTCATTGAAAAGATAACATAAAAATTAGGAGAAGGAGGAGAAGAGCTGGTGCTAAGGTTTTCCAATTGTGAATGTCATATTCTTTCAAGGAAGCAAAACTCAAGACAATAACGGAATCAAACGGTATGTATATAAGTTTATATTTTAATAGTTAATTATATTCATAATGTTTTGATTTCTAGTATATAGATCCTATATTCTTACATGTGGAATTAGAGCACATGTAAGAATTTATTCTTAATTAGGCTGTCATTGACTATATTTTGTTTGGTTTGTGAAAAACGGGTTGAACGTGATTCAGATAAATTGACTGGTATGAGCTCAAAATTATTATTGTGATCCATAAAGTTTGGGCCATGGTCATCTCAGTGTATATATTATTTTATATGTGGATATGTGATATGGAGGTGTAAAGCCTGTTTTAAATTATTTGGGTTCTTTAATGGGAGGGCCCAGTAATTATTTTATTTAGGCCCAGTCCCCTCTCCTATCCTTATTAAGGTTTACATATATCTATATATATGTAGATCAAAGGGTTGTCAGCCCTATTGAAAAGACAACAAAAAGATTAGGAGAATGAGAGGAAGAGCTGGTGCTAAGGTGTTCCAATTATAAATGCCATATTCTTTCAAGGAAGCAAAACTCAAGACAATAACGGAATCAAACGATATGTATCTAAGTTTATATTTTAGTAGTTAATTATATTCATAGTGTTTTGATTTGTAATATATAGATCATATAATCTTACATGTGGTATCAGAGCAAGTTTATACTAAAATCAAAATCATGGCAGATTATTTCAATAAAATTATTTTATATAATGATAATAAATAAATTAATATTTCTTTTACTGAATGAGAATGATGCTTTTGCATCTCAAAATTGTGCTTTAGTAATTTCAAGCAAAGTTTTTCAATGTAACGAGTACATACTGTTTGAGTATTGATAGTTTGCTCCCAATTGTGTTTTATAAAATTAAAAATTAAAAAAAAAAGTAATTTAGATCTGGTAGTTTTACGAAAATTGTGAAGTATGGACGTGTGTATATTGAATCTGTATTGATATATATATACATTTCAAATCTTACCTAATCAAATATTTGCAAAACATATGAAACATATTCGTTTTTATGACTTTTACATAAACATTAGATTGTTTAAGAGTTCTACATCATGTATATCACTTTGTGTAATTTTTGTAAATTCATATGCGAATTTTGATTGGCCGTGAGATATTACTTTTGAGTAACTGTTTAGTAGTGATTCGTAATATGATATTATATATGCTTGGATGGGTTACAGATTGCATTATTGTTAATAAATAAATAAAGTTTTAAAGGTAGACAAATATTTATTTTTGTAGTCCTAGTTGAAAGATTTTTGAATCAATATGGGTGATACTGCCGAAGTGGTTACTTATTGAGATTTAAAGTGATTTATCAATAAGGATTCTGGGAAGCTCTTCTAATATTATATCACTCAATTACCTACCCAAAGGGGGTTAATTGAGTGTATTAATTTTAGAGGTAGTGTGAGCCGCTAGTAAGAGAAATTTTATTGTTTTTGAAAAAATTTATCTACCTAAAGGAGATAATTTCTTGATAAATCATTCTTGCTAGTTGACTTGTTTATAGGTGTTAGAATGTATCTTATATATTTAGCCCAAAGGTATTTATATGATGATACATTCTGAAACATCTAACAATATTGTTAAAGTTTATTTGCAGTCCATTGTTGTGAGATTATAATTATTGCCCATGTATAATTAATTAAGATTATATTGAAGTTTAAAGATGTTGATTGTATTCTATATATTCAACCCAAAGGTGTTTATATAGTGATACATTCTGGCACATCTAGAATATTGCTAAAATTTATTCGCAGCATATTCTTGTGAGATTATACTAATTGTCTATGTATTATTGAAAGTTTGAGATATTAAAGTACTTTCTATATATTCAGTCTAGAAGTGATACATTTCAAAATTTGAGAACATTGATTGTGGTGATAAGATTGCTATTGTCAATATATAATTGATTGATATTATATTGAATTGAAGGTAATGAAGGGAGATATTTTATGAAAATCAAATTTACTCTATTAAAGTTTTGATTATGAATCGGTTAAAAGATATTGAGTTAGCTTTAAGACTAATTGATTTAGATATTGACATACTCGAGAATGTGTCTTCTTAACCATTTATATTAAGACCTCAACATAGTGTGAAAGATTGAAATTATATTCAATGTTAACCATTTAAGAAAGTAGAGTTTTAAAATATTCACTAGGTGATTCTTCGAAGAAAATCTAAATTGTACTCTACAATGCTCTATATAATACCTTTGACTTTTACAAATCGTTATCTCTCTTCAGTGTTTCATGTTTTCCTTTTCAGAATATTTCGTAAATCTCTTTATATATTATTAACTCAAGTAAGAAAAATTCTTTAGTATTTTTTTTGAGCTATGACGCTCTTCCCACCTTCGGAATCTCCTTACTTGTTTTTTAAACTGCTTAAAAAAAAATACTTGTGTTAATCAAAATTTTATTTTCTGTTCAAGTTATTTAAGTTATAGATTAGTACTGATCTTATTTTAAAGAATGTTATTTTTATATTATCCATGAGATACAATTCAATTTTAATGTTAACAAAATAAGCATTGGTATTATTTTTAATTTTGGTAATAAATAAAATAAAAATAATAATAATTGAAATAGATGTTCATTTATTATAAGGTGTGTGGGAGAAATTATTTTATTAATTTCATAAATGAGTATTGATGTTATGCATTTGTCTAATCTCATTTATGTTGAAAAACACATTGATAAAGATTTTAAAATTATTAATTGAAGATCGATATTATAGTGAACATGATAATTTTGGTTAATGTGCATAACCTCTTATTAATTTTTTATAAAATTGTGGAATCAATTTAAATATATCATGCTTGTAACTTCGGAAGAAAGTTGAGTACTTGAGCGTCGTAATTGGACTCCAATAAAATGATGAGGTGTATGTTAACATGTTTAAATTATACAAGTTTTTGTGATAAAATATTTTTAATTGCTATGTATACTTGTGTATACTTTACATATGATACTAAGTTAAAAATATTTTTAAACACTTTTGAATTGCGAACTAATATAAAATTTAGTTAGAATAGCTTTTGAGTTTGGGATTGTACAAAAGTAAAAAAAAAAAAAAAAAAAAAAAAAATTATGATATATTTTTGAAATCAAAATGGGACCTATGGCTATTTGTTGTTACTTTGTAAATTGTCAATGGTTCTACTATCTTGGTTCTAACATAAGAATCTTTTAAATTTTTAAAAAGTGAAGTTATTAGATTGGTGAACAGTTTAAATATATAAATCTTCTTGTATACTTGTGCCTATTATAATAAATTGGTTCGTTCATTCTCACATAGAGAAAGTGAGAGTGCAAGTAGAATCTAAAGTATCTATTCAGTCTATTGATAAAAGTTGAACATGTATAACATGTGCAACCTTCTAGACATTCTCATACAATTAAAAGATCCTTGCGATTATATTATTTTTCTAAATGAGCAATATCAAGAGATTGAAGAGATGATTGTTACGTATGATGAAGATATTGGCGATTTGTAATATGGTAAATAAATTGGTACAAATTATTAATTAGATATGAGATCATGTTATACCTTTTTTAAAAGTTTGAAATCTAATGAGTATTTTTTTTAAAGATAAATAAATAAATACAATACTATTGCAAGAGGTTGTGATTTGAAAAGGGTATTGTCCTTACCATTGTCATAAAGATATGTTTATAATGATTATAGTGGTATTGTGACATTTATATCTATTACTTCGCCAAACGAAACAAATTTGATTTGTAAGTTAAACAAATTTATCTATGGTCTTAAATGAATTTCTGAGCAATGATGTTTAAAGGTTTACCAAATATTATTACTTGGCTTTATGGATAATACTATTAATTTATGCATATATCTCAAGTTTAGTGGGAGTAATTTATTTTTCCTGATCCTTTATACTGATGGAATTTTACTTACTAGTAATAATTTCGAATTAATACTTGATGTGAAGATATTGTTGTTAATAAATTTTTGATATAAAATATCTTGATAAAGTATTTTATGTGTTTGGCATTGAGATACTTGAAAAGTAACTTAGAAGATTATTTGTCTCATCTCAAAGAGCATACCTAGATCACATTTTTACAGAATTTAATATGCAGAATTGAAAACTTTACGTTGCTCTTCTTAATGATCGAGATTAATTAAGTAACATTCAGTATTCATAAAATGATTTTGAGAAAAAGTTTATGAGGAATGTCCTGTATGCTAGTGTTGTGAGAGTTTAATGAATTATGAAGTTTGAATTAAACTTGGTGCATACGCAATTAGTTTGTTAGACAATTATTATTTTAATTTAAGCCTTGACCATTGGGTTGAAAGACATAAAGTGTCATGATATTTATAGAGAATTAAAGATTATACAATTGGCTATAGAAGAATTAATCATGTTAATATTATTGGTTGTATAATGTCGACTTTGGAAGTTGCTCAGATGATATATAGTGTATGTTACTGGTTACATTTTTTATGTTTGCATGAGATCTTGCTTCATGAAAGAGTTTCATAAAATCTCTTATAATTTTTCACTATACAAACATGTTTTAGAGTTCAACTTGAGTTATGTAATTAAAGAATTTTATTTCAGAGTTTGGAATTGTTAATTTCATCTCCAAACCTATAAAGATGTATTATGATATATGGTTTTAATTTTCTCTATGAAGAATAACAAAAACTTTGATGGTGTTAAATACATAATTTTAAAGTATTTCAGAATTAGAGAGTTGTTAAAGATGATATTCTTTATGAGCACATGTTATAAAATGCATACTAGTTGATCCTCCAAATATAGGGCTTAGGCCAAATTTTAGTTTGCTAAATATATTGAGCATATGGATACTTTACAGTTTTTTATGTACTTGGTTAAAGAAAATTTTTACCCATAAATATTATCTATGGTATATTTCAGTTAATAAAGTTTAATGTGTTTATTCACATTTTGTTTATAGTTATGTGTGTATACACATAAATGGTAATTGTCATATATGTATTCCTTTTATATGAGCTCTTACAGTTATATTTTAATTTTGAGTTATAAAAATTAACACTTTGGTTTAGAAGTGTACATGGATCCATAAAGTATAATGTTTGGTTTAAAGCATGAAAGACCTCGATTTAAAGGAATAAAGGCTTCTTTTGGAAGTGTAAAATGGAATAAAATTCCTTGCAGGGTCTTGTCAAGACCATACAGAGGACTGAATGTGGAATTAGCATGTTATATAATTTTTGGATCAATTATGTTGAAATTCCACACTACACTTTATCACATATAGGAATCCATGTTGGTGAGATATTAGTGTTTGTAATTGTGGCAGGTGTTATGTTGTTCAATAGCATAATTACCGTTACAGTTCGATATTAATATTTCTTATTGAACGGGATTTTGTGCTGCGATGTTTCTATTCTGAATCATGTTTATGTGGCCACTAAAGTTGTTTAACCCGAGAGTCATTTTTTCTTAAATAAAATATTTTCTTAAAGTAGTAGTCAATGTTGCTTAAATGGGAGAATGTAAGAATTTATTCTTAATTAGGCTGTCATTGACTATATTTTGTTTGGTTTGTGAAAAACGGGTTGAACGTGATTCAGGTAGATTGACTGGTATGATCCCAAAATTATTATTGTGATCCATAAAGTTTGGGCCATGGTCATCTTAGTGTATATATTATTTTATATGTGAATATGTGATATGGAGGTGTAAGGCCTGTTTTAAGTTATTTGGGTTCCTTAATGGGAGGACTCAGTAATTGTTTTATTTACGCCCAGTCCCCTCTCCTATCCTTATTAGGGTTTACATATATCTATATATATGTAGATCAAAGGGTTGTTAGCCCTATTGAAAAGACAACAAAAAGATTAGGAGAATGAGAGGAAGAACTGGTGTTAAGGTTTTCCAATTGTAAATGTCATATTCTTTCAAGGAAGCAAAACTCAAGACAATAACAAAATCAAACGGTATGTATCTAAGTTTATATTTTAGTAGTTAATTATATTCATAGTGTTTTGATTTCTAGTATATAGATCATATAATCTTACATATCGCGCTTAGATTGAAGGTTCAAATATAAAACAAAAAATAATAGGTCATTAAGACCTTATTTATCATAATGTTTAATACAATTCATAAGATTGTTTATAATTTTATTTTTTATTTTGAGAGTATGTATCATAGTTTTTGATACAATTTTACTTACAACTTATGAAATAATAATAACTTAAATAAATAAATAATTGTTTTTAACTTTTATTTTTTTTATTATCAATTTTTAATTTACAAAACTAAAAAATCAGTTGCAATAGTTTTTTCAATTATTAGGTAAAACTCTTACTATTGCTAAAATATATCAAAAAGTTCCAAAATCACATTTCCTGTAGTAAAGATAAAATCATTGAAATATAATTTAGCATTACTATTCTTTGTGCTATATTTGGCACGGGGAATAGTTATAGTTAAATTGTCAATTCATTAATTTTTTTTAATCAATTGATAGGAGAGTAATTACAATTATGAAAAATATTTATATAATCAAATAGATTGCTATCTTGCAATAGTTTGAAAGTTAACAAAACCTAACAATCAATAATCAAACCCACCAAGTCGAAGCCAACAACTACATGCAACTGCATGATGGAGGAGAATAAACCACAACAAATCATTATAAGGTGTTGGGTCCATCCCACATCAGCTCGGGAGGGACTTCTCGTCTACCTTATAAGCGTACTGGTCCCTTCCATCTGTCAACAGGTCTTTTTCCCTCTTCTAGGAGAGGAACAAAACCGTGAGGGGGCAAGCTCTCTGCGGCCCAATCCCAAAGCGGACAATATGTTAACACACCGCGAGGGACCACGCACGTGCATAAAATATCAAACTTCTCTTTATAAGAGTTAAACTTGAAACCTTAGGCCACAAAATGTGCTAGACAACACTAAACTAAATGGCCTGATTAATTCAGCAAATAGAGAGATGATAATGAGCGGTTTTGATTGAAGGTAGACAGTCACAATTCAATGATTGTGATTAAAGCAAGAAAATACAGTAAAGACACCATCAAAATAACATTACTAAATTTTAGTAATTTATCTCTATTTATTGCTAAACTATTGCTTAAATAAGTTGATAAAATTTAATTATTGAGAAGCTGATAAATTATTATTTTCAACCTTTGTTTCGTGATTATTATTTTTTAAATTATAAAAAAATTATACAAAACAGACACAATATCACCTGTAAAACTCCTACTTTTGCTAAAAACACCAAAAAGTTCGAAAATTACATTTCCAATAGTAAAATAAAACCATTGCTATATAATTGAGCATTATTAATCCTTGTGATATATTTGACACAAGGATTAGTTATAACAAAGTATCAATTAATTAGTAGCTTTGATTAAAGGTCAAAAAATTAAAATTCAATGTTTGTAAATCATTAGAACAAAATTATTAAATTAAAGCAATTTACCTCTCTATGCATTTATATTTTGGGGAAACAAGTGGATTGTCCATATATGGACACGTGTCATTTGTTTTTTGAGTTTTACCAAGGTGTCACACAAGTGGATTGTCCATATATGGACACGTGTCATTTGTTTTTTGAGTTTTACCAAGGTGTCACATTATTGGGAGTATGACACTTGTCCTATATGGTAAAATTTGTCCCAACAGCACCAAAGAAGGGCAGACTATTATTTGATGTACATGTGTCGCTCTTAAGCACGTGTGGGCCATGTTTGTTTGGCTGAATGTCTCTGAACACGGCCTCATTCATGTAATCCAGAACTGTCTTCGCAGGATGGACTTGTGTTCATATCTGACTTAGAGGGTGAACTTATTAAAAATTTTATTCTCATAATTTAATTCATTCATTTTTATAATATTTTTTATTAAATTGATTTGATCATTGTAATATATTTAGTTTATTATATTTTTCTCTAAAAAATAAAAGAAAGTGTAATTTTAAAAATAGATCATCTATTTTTTTTGGATGACAAACAAGATAAATTGAACAGATAATGAACTATTGAATCGACTTATTTTTATGTAAATGATATACAAGAAAAGTTCTATAAAATAAACAATTTAGATAATTAAAACGGGCTTGTAATAAGTCACATGAGCCTAAATAACATTAGATTTGGACCGGAGAAAAGTTAAACCTTTAAAAAAAAGTGATGAGAAAATTAAATATATAAATCATAATTATTTTACGTGTGACCTACATCGTTCAATTTTAAATTTATATTTTTGAATAAATTTTAAGACAAAAATCATAATAAATACAACTAGCATTTTTCAATAGAAACAAAAGGGACACCAATTATATGAGTTCATTCTCTTGTATTCTCTTGACCACGTGTCATCTTTATAAGGAGCATTCAGGAAATGTCGGGGACCCCTCCGGTCACCGGCATTATGTGCAGGTGGCAAACAATTGCAAAGAGTTCAAAAATTTTTTACAAACAGCATAGATAGAAGTCTAGTCCCATCACTTTTGGATGAGATTCCGTTCTTCTCATAAAAAGAAATTATTCCATTCCTATTTTTACCTTTTTATTTATTCTTATATTAATGATTAAATAATTAGATCTAACTATTTGTGATTGTGAAAGAAGTGTAAAGCATTTACACTCTGTTTGGTTGGGGATCTGGGCAGAAATTTTGAAAGAGAAAAAGAAAAGGTGTGTGAAACTAGGTGAAATACAGATATATTTTATTCACATTTCACTTACTTTTTTCATTTTCCTTTCCAAATTCTCTATCAAATTCCCCAACCAAACACAGCATTAAGGTAGAATAGAGGACAGACAACAAATGACAAACAACTAACAAGATATAAAAGTGTAGTTTGGAAATAAATTATTTTAATATTTTTTTATAAAAATAAAATAAAATAAATGATCTGATAACTTATAATGACTTTTAACTTTTTAACTAAAACAGATAATTACACTCGACAACGACAATCATTGAGAGAGTCTGTGACCGATAAGGACTCAGCACCAACTTTTTTCATAAACACATCCCACTATTGCTTTGCATAAATGCAAATCAGTAGTTTGAAAGTGTCTAAATATGTCTAGGAGCTCCACACAAATCAATGATTTTGATTTGTTAATGTCATTATCACATTGCCAGTACTAGTGAATAATTTGCTCATATCCTCAAAGCACATAACTTTAACTTTTAGATTATTTGATAATTTCTAGTTAAAACGCTATCACCCTCCAATCCAAAGCATATATTCTGTCTTATTTTATTTTCTAATATTTTAATTATGTAAACTTTAATTTATAACTTAATTAATTTGTGTTTAAATAGTTCCTAGCATGATCTTTGTCCAAATTTCATTCAAATTTAGATTCTAGGGAGTTTTTGTCCAAATTGAAACAAATTTTTGACAAAAATAACATTAAGTACCATGTAAATTAAAAATTAAATTGACATAATTAAAATATCATATATTAGAAATGAAGATAATATGTTTTTCCTACAAACCACATGTTTTCTTTTTTATTTTTAATTAGGGTGGGTTCGTTTGTTGAATGCGAGCTCTGCATCTCCAAAAGAAAAAAAATAGCAGTGGGTTGGTAGTGAGAGTTGCCTTGTGCACTACTCCAGAAGGACTTTAGTGCATGATGAAAAGTATCTACATACAATCCAAGTTTACCTATGAATATGGACTACTGTGTGTGTGTGTGTGTGTGTGTGTGTGTGTGTGAGAGAGAGAGAGAGAGAGAGAGAGAGAGAGAGATATTAATTAATAAAAAGAAAGCTCGGTGGAAGTGCCGGTCGTTAGTGCTCGTTTGAGATGTTGATTATCTTAGGAATTTTTTTGAGGTTGTTTAAAGTTTCTTTGTCAATTATATATTTTAGTTAAAAAGTTAAAAAAATATAATAAATTGTCACATTATTTTTTTAATTTTTTTTACATCTTTTCTTAAAAATTTTAAAAATTATTAAAATAATTTACTCCCAAACGAGACCTTAGTTATTTTTATGAGATGATAAAAGTTTTGTATTTGAGATAATTTGCAATGTTTTTTTATTTTATTTTAATTGTTGTTGAATAGATAGTTATGAGAGAAAAAATAATTGATTAATGTATAGGATTTGACATTTTATTTTATTAGTTATTTTGTGATTTTTTGTCTTTATTGATCAATCAAAATCTTTGATTCCAAACAACATCTGAGGGTTGTTTGGGAATGGTCAAATTAATATATTTTTTGACTTTTTACAAAATATATATATATATATATATAAATTGTAAATTGAGATTAAAATAATATAATAAAGAAGTGATTGTAATCAAAATAAAATAATATTTTAAAATAATATGTGCTATTTTAACAGACTAAACAAAGCCATGTTTTATACTTTATTTACTTTTCATTTAAAAATATATTATGGTACACTTATTGAAGAAAGAAAAAATGAGGCCGGGCCTTAATAATCCGGACCCGACGAATTGATGATTTGTCGTATTAGCTCGTGAAATTCGTCAAAAAAATTTAAAAAATAAATGTTAAATCTTAGTTCATGTGTGTGCTATGGTTCAAACACACACATATGTGATGTATATATATCTGCATGTGTATGCATTAGTGATTTTCAGATCACGAATCGGGTTCGATTTTAGCCGGTTCATTACCTACCGAAATAATCACACGGTTTCTGGCAATGGCTCGGTTGAGATTGGCAGAGTGGGCAAATGGAGATGATTTTAGATCTGTTGAAGATGATTGTAACATCTTGAGGTGCAGGTTCGCTCGAGTGGTGGAGTTTGAGGTTCTTAGCATTTCTTCTGCAATCTAAGTGTTTATTAGAAAGACCGCTCGAGCGATTAACTGATCGCACGGGAAATGCATGGTCACTAGTACTTTTTTTTTAATATATCTAGGAACTTCGTACAAGTCAATGATTTTGATTTGTTAATGTTATTTTCGTTTTATTTTATTTTTTAATATTTTAATTATGTTAACTTTAATTTATAACTTAATTAATTTATGTTTAAATAGTTCCTAGCATGATCTTTGTCCAAATTTCATTCAAATTTAGACTCTAGGGAATTTTTTTGTCCAAGTTGAAACAAAATTTTGACAAAAATAATATTAAGGCCTCGTTTGACAAGTAGTTGTTTTAGTCTAAAAGTCAAAAAGTTACTAAAAAATCAAAAAAGCCTATAACATATACCAAAAAAATCAAAGATTTCCTTTCTTCTTTATTTTTTGCACATTTTTTCGTAAAAAACTAAAAAGTCATCCCAAACATACTAATTTTTTTTACATCATATTTTAGTCAAAAAGTTAAAAAATTATTAAAATAGTCTGTTCCCAAACGAGGCCTAAGGCCAAGTTTGGCTAACAAAAAAAAGTGCACTTATTTCACCTTTTTATCTTTTTTGGGTCACATCAATCAACATCTTCTCTCTACTTTTTCTACACATAATACAAAAAAAGTCAAAAAATACACTTATTTAGTCTTCCCAAACTTATCATGTAAATTAAAAATTAAATTGACATAATTAAAATATCATATATTAGAAATGAAGATAATATGTTTTTTTTACCAGATTTTTTTTTCTTTTTTCTTTTTTCAAAGGGTGGGTTCGTATGTTGAATGTGAGCTCTCCATCTCCAAACAAGCAAGAAAAAAATGTCACTGCGTTGGTAGAGAGAGTTGCCTTGTGAACAACCCTAGAAGGACTTTAGTGGATGATGAAAAGTATGTGCAAGAAAAAAATATCACTGGGTTGGTAGAGAGAGTTGCCTTGTGAACAGAGGGATTTTTTAGAGTTTTTTTTTTAAAATTTTTTTAAAATGATGTATTATATGGTTGAAATTTAATGATAAGTCACATCAATTTTTTAACATTAAATCTCAACAATATAATATGCCATTTTAAAAAAATTTAAAAGAAAAAAACTCTAGAAGATCTTAGGTGTTGTGAACAACCCTAGAAGGACTTCAGTGGATGATGAAAAGTATCTACATACAATCCAAGTTTACCTAGGAGTCTATAAGTCACAGTCTACGGACAACTGTGTGAGAGAGAGTGAGAGAGAGTGGGAGAGAGACAGACAGATTTCAATGTTAATTAATAAAAAGAAAGCTCAGTGGAAGTGCCGGTCTTTAGTGCTCGCTTGAGATGTTGACTATCTTGCTAATCGTTTTTGGTTATTTATATTTTATTTGTCAATTATATATTTTAATTAAAAAATTTAAAAATTATTATAAATTGACACATTAATTTTTTTACATATTTTTTTATAAAAAATTATTAAAATAATTTATTCTCAAACCAAATCTTAGTTATTTTTATGAGATGGTAGAGGTTTTGTATTTGAAATAATTTGTATTTTTCTTTTGGTTATTATTGAATAGATAGTTATGAGAAAAAAAATAATTGATTAATGTATAAGATTTGATATTTTATTTCATTAATTATTTTGTGATTTTTTGCCTTTATTAATTATTTTAATCAAAACTTTTGATTCCAAACACCACCTCCAAGTTGTTTGGGAGTATTAAATTAATATATTTTTTGATTTTTTACTAAAAAAATATAAATTGTGAGTTGAGATTAAAATAATTTGACAGAGAGGTGATCATAATCTAAGTAAAATAATATATTAAAATAGTATGAGTTATTTTAATCCAGACTAAACAAAGTCATGTTTTATACTTTATTTATTATTTATTTTTTGGTACAAATACTTTATTTATTATGGTACACCTGTTGAAGAGAGAAAAAATGAGGCCGGGTCTCGTGTCATCCGGGCCCGACAAATTGATGATTTGTCGGATTAGCTCGTGAAGTTCGTCAAAAATAATAAAAAAAAATTTAAAAATAAATGTTAAGTCTTAGTTTATTAGGATATGTGTGGTGTGGTTCAGAAGGTTTAAAAGTAAATTATAAATTAAATGACAGATTATCGAATTGGCATGTTATTAAATTGCGATTTAGGCAATTATGACTCGATTGACAAATTGAAGAATATTTTAATTATTAACCATTTGTATAATATACAATATTAATTTATATAATATTTTTCATATATATAACTATTAATTTGTAATAAATTTTACATTTTAAATATCTCTCACATTCATTTTTATTTTGATATTTTATTAGAGGTAAAAAAAATATATATGTATTGACTATAACGGAGTGGAGCCGTTTTGAAAGTAGATTATAAATTTTAAATATAGATTGATGCGAATCAATGTAATTTTAACAAATTTAACAGTATTTTACAGAGTCCTATGTTTGTACCATTAGCTACGTGAGTCAATGGCTTGCTAGTTCATTGCTAACCTGACCCGACCTAATACCAACACTTAAGCTTATTTTGAGAAGTATGTGGGAAGTTAATTTTTTAGTTTTTTTTTTGAAAAAATATGAAGAAAAAAAAAAGGTAATATAACTCAAAAAAATCAATAAATTAACATTTAAACTTTAATTGCCAAAATAGACCTTACACTTAATTTCTATCAATCAATTAAAGAGGGGGAAGTTTCTGCTTTTATACTTACATTTAGGTCTCATTTGGAAATAACATATTTTAGCCAAAAAAATTACTATAAGTTGTCATATCATTTTCTCTATTTTTTTATATATTTTTTAATAAAAAGTTACCAAATTATTAAAATAATATGTTCTCAAATGAGGTCTTAGGATAAATTATAATGATTAAGGTTAAAGAAATTGAAAATAATATAATAATTTGTAGACACAACAATAAATAATGTTAAAATATGTAGTTTAATATAGAAGTGATGATAAGGTTATTTTTTTATTTATACGACTAATGAATTATTGATAAAAATATAGTAAATGTTATTTGAAATATTTTTTTTAAATGACTAAAATAAATATGTTAGATTTATAGAGCATGCTGTATTTTTTTCAAAATTTAAAAAATATTAATATAAGTTACTCTGAAATTTATGTTCATGGTGGTCACTCAGAAAGTGTTAGACCGCTTGGCTATAAATAAGTAACCCAATGCCGAAAGTTAAATGGTTTTACTAAAATAATTTTCTTGATAATGTAAAAAATATATTTTTTTAGCCATATCACTCTAATAGTTCTTATGTTATTTTTGACATAATCATATTTTATATTCCTTCTGTTTCAAAATATTATTTTCTTATTTTATTTTTCATTATTTCAAAATATTAGTTCTTTTTCAAAAATTAAGAACTAAAATAACATGAATTTCTTATTGAGTAAATTGGTGATAAATCCAAGTTAAGGAGGGTATAAAGCATTAGGTCCAGTAGATATTTCTTATTGGTGAGAGTTCCACCATTTGTGAAATATTTTAGTGAGAAGTCATTTGGTTGGTTTTGGAGCACATTTTGTTTTCAATTTTATTCCTTATCGAAATAATCACATGGTATTCAGCAGCTCGGTAGAGATCAGCAGAGTGGGCAAATGTAGACGATTTCGGATCTGTTAAAGATTATTGTTACATCTTGAGGTGCAGGTTCACTCGAGCGGTGGAGTTTAAGGTTCCTAGTATTTCTTCTGCAATCTAAATTTTGAGGGAGACTGCTTGAGTGGTTAATTGATCACTCGAGCGAAGATGCGTGGCTACTAGTACTTTCATTTAAGATCTGGACATTTTCTAGAAGCTCACGTTCACCGCACAAGCGGTGAAAAGATCGCTTGAGCGATCTGTTTGGAGCAGCCAACTTAAAAGTCAATTTTTGCCCATTTATTTCTTACATTTTCATGTCCTCTCTCTCTCTCTCTCTCTCTCTCTCTCTCTCTCTCTAACATCCATTTCCGAAACCCTAGCTCAAAAACACTTGATTTCTCTCATTTCTACTAAAGATCCACCCTAAATCTTTCAAGAAAAGTTAAGAGTAAGCTTGGTTCAAGATTTGTATCGATTGTTTCGCATTTCTTCCAAGTCTCTTGTTGGGTCTCCAACTCCTAGCTCTCATTTTCAAGGTAGTGGTACTTTTAACTTGATATATCTATGATTTGAGATATGTATGTGATATTTTCTTAGTTATAATGATGTATGAGATGATTTTGTGATATTAAGTGGGTTTGATAAACAAAAGGGGCTTATACACAATGTTTTTGAGAAATATTATGAATGTTCTTGTTGATGATGAATATTGACTCCTTAAGTGTAGAGGAGGAAAAAATCCCAATTTTCTTAAAAATCTTAGTTTTGAAACTTGATTTAATAATGGTGTTTGGTTCAATTGGTTCTTAAATCTTGAAATTGGGTGAATGATTATAGTAATGGTGTTGAGACATGAGGTTTTGTGAACCTTCTTGGATATCTGTATTGAAATAAATAAATATTGGAATTGTGAAATTGAGAAGTTGGGAAAATCTCCTGTTGTTGGTATTGTTAAATCTTAATTATGAATTGAATAAATCTTAAGTAAATTGGATTTGAAAACTCATCTATCATGTACATTATAATTTCTCTGATGTGATTTTACATTCTCGTAGATGTATGGAAAATGTTAACATGAGGTAAATAGCGTATGAATCTGGGAAGTTTAGTCGGGTTTTGAGTAATGGATTGTGCTTTGCATTTGGTACCTGCACGAGGACTCAAGATACCCAATTGTCATGTCTTAAGCTTATTGCGCGGACAAATGTAGGAAATGGTTTTTTTGGTGTCCATGAGCCTACCGTTTTTAGAGTCGGCAAATGTGAAAAAAACATGGTTTAAGGTGTCCATGAGCCTGCTGTTTCAAGAGTTAGGAAATGTAGAAGGGAAATGTTTTGGGTGCGCATCGACCTACCATTTTTAGAGTCGATAAATGTGAAAATATTATATATATATATATATATATATATATGTATGTATAGTTTTACGGCTCTTGCTTAGGACGTCATAGCGTATTTATCAACCCATGGGTAGATGAGACTTTGAATGGATAGTCATGCATTGAACATTTTTTGTTTTAGAAGAGAAAATATGAATTTTATCGCAACAAGTGCATGGCATGATCATATACATTTCGATTATTTAAATGTCTTATTAATAATATTTCCTACTGGATAATAACTCACCCCAAAACTAACAACATTTCAGGAAATGATGGTTTGATTCCACCCAAGTGGCTTGGCGTTGGATATGTTTTGAAAAGAGCATGAAGGCTCAATGGATGTTATTTGTTGAAGCCCTAGAGTTGTTTTGTGATTTGGGACTGATTGTCTATTTTTGTGTACTCAAGGACTATCCTTGAGAATGTGTACATCATTAGGGCATTTTATTTTTAAATTTCTCTTGCTCCTTAAACTTTTATTATTTTTTTTGTGTATGTAAATGGAACAATAATATATTCACTTGGAATAGTTCAATGAGAAAGAGATTATTTTGAATAAACGACTGTATTCCTTGATGGCATTCGTTTTACGAAGTAGAAAATATTTATTGTTTTAAATTATAAAATGGTGAAAGACGGTTGGGGGGCGAAGTGGAGGACGCGAGATGGTGATGAGTTGACAAAGGAGCAGTGGAGCAGCAACAGCGAGATTGACGATGGCTATGGTGGTGAGAGAGAGACAGAGAGAGAGTCTGACCTGAAGATCAGGAATCTGAAGCGGTAATGGTCTAGGGTTTGGCTTGGAACTGAATGAACGGCTACGGCAGCGAAGTAGTGACACGTTCATCTTTGGTAAGGTAAGGGAGTAGCCATTGACTGGCGGTGGCAGAGTCTAAATAGGGTGGAGGAAGGCATGGCGGTTGGGTTGATGTTGAACTTTGAAAACCCTAGAGAGAGAGAGAGAGAGAGAGAGATGAGAAGTGAAAGAGAGAAAGTCGCGTGAATTTGTATAGATAGAAAGCCATTGTAGTTTGTACAAAGCGTGTCAATTTTTAAGCAAAATAAATATGGGTAATTTGGTCATTTTGCATCGTTTTGTCTTTATGGACATAATAAAGTAATGCCTAGACCTTTGAATAAAGGGAATTCGAATTTGGATTTATGACTCGAGCATTCTTTCTTATTTTGCCCTTCGTTTAAATTCATTAATATTAATATACACAAAAAGTATAATTATGGTAATTGATGTTCCTAAAAAAATTGTACTATTTTAATTTTAAATCAAATGGTAGTTTTGGAAAGTTAATATTTTGAAGTGTAATAATTGAATTATAAACAAAACAACGCCCACTTAGTACACATTAATGTGTGTTTGGGAGGGTAAAGATTGAGTCCACACCTAACCTTTGGCATAATACACAAAGTGGTGGTCCCAAGACTTGAACCCATAACCTTAAGGTTATTAGGCCAAGTCTTAACCATTGAATTATAAAAAAAATAAAATTTTTCAAAAATGACTAACATTTTTAGACGGAGAGAGTATTAATTTTTGACAATTGAATTTATTTATCAAAGCAATTTAGTGATCATAATTGACTTTATCGACGTGACAAATTTGACAAAATCAAAATGTTAGAGAAACTACAAGGTATATCAAAACATTGATCAAAACTCAATTTTATCTTTTTTTTATTCAGTCATTGATAATGTGAGATTTTACAAATTTATATATATATATATATATATATATTTTTTAAAATCATGTGAATCTTTCCTTGACATTAAACCGACCAAACTAATAAAACGCTTTGTTTCAATATTTCAACCAATAAAATAGAAAAAATTGTTGAAACAATCTTCTATGTATAATAAATAAATTGAAATCAAATCAAACAAATGAAATAAATAGCTTATAGGATTTATTTTACCGAACCGAATGAATAATTAAAAGATCAAGTCGAGTATGTGACACTCTGTCTTTAAGACAGATTTGTCCCGCTACGGTGCTTATGGACAAGTGGCGTCTATCTCTTAGGATACAATGATCTTCACAAATTGTAGTAGCACTCCAAACAATTTGTTCAGCGAACAAAACCTGTGTTCTAAACTCTCGGAATTTTTCCTAAAATAATATAAAGAATAAATTATGCAAGAGAGCAAAAATGGACTGCAAAATGAATTTTTCAAATTGTTTTTGGATGCCAAAGACAGCTGAAATGGCTGGTGTTTATAGGCAAACCAATCTGCCAAACAGGTGTTGATTTTGAATAAACAGATGCAAAATTAAACTGAACAGATATAGCACTGTTTCAAACAGATAACTGCTGGGCAGTTTTTATCAATTTGAAACTGCAGCAGTTAAAAACCTGTCAGGCAGTTTTGAATCTGTCCAGGTTCCAACGGATCTGAAAAATTATTTGGATAGTTTAATCTGTTTGGAAAAATTGAACTGGAGGAGGTAATATTTGGACAGAAAATTTAAATTCAAATTTGGAATTAAATTCCCGCAATAATTTTTAAAAAAATTCAAATTTTGTCCAAAAAATTAATATTAGAACTGACCCGACCCATACCCCACACTCGAACGAACGGGTGCGGCGAGTACGTGTGGTGGTTTAGGCTAAAGTTTACTTTGTCCATAAACCTCCTTTCTACAAACTTGGGATGCCCTTGGGGCCCAACCCAAGTATTGCAATCTAGAGTTCATATGCATACACAAGCTCTCTTAAAATTTCGATATGGGACATTCTATTTCAAGGAAATCTACATTTAATTCTTTAATTGTTTATTCCACGAACTCGAAAACGATATCAAGTTTCCATTCACTCATAAATGGTTTTGACGAACCATTTTCACCATGTGACTTACTATACGGTAAGGAACACATTACCTCTTTGGACCCATCCTAAAAAACGTTTGGGACCCACTCTATTTTGGGCTCAAAGTTGGCCCAAAATAAGCCTATAAAATCAAAATTTTCAACAAAAATTAGTTTGGTGTTAAATTTTTCCGTAGGCCTTGTTTGGCATATACTCAAAAAGTCAAAAAGTCACTATCTTATTTAAGTCACATCACCTCTCTACCACATCACTTCAAACCCAACCCATACCCAACTCATATTTCATAAAAAGTTAAAAAGTACACTTATTTAGAACATTCCAAAACACCCCTTAATCTTGAGTGAATTTAGATCCTTACAAACATCTCCAATGATTTAAATGGTCAAATAATGACAAAGTCAAATCTTGATCCAAATTTAACATCAAGTTTCTTACCAAAACTCAACTGTTTTTTTCCCAATTTGCACAAGTCAAAAATCTACCAAAAATTCTAAATTTAAATAAAAATCACAAATTACAAAAACTCAATAATATTAAAAAATATTATAAAAGTTAATTACTCACAATTATCATCTCACGACCTATATCTCCATAGAAATTCACTCTCAATCTACCACTTTAATGATTGAAAATTTTATAAATTAATTGAATTTAGCACTTGATGGTGTCAAAATGACAAGTCCTAATTAGAATATTACACTCAAAACATAATTTTTTTACACTAATAAATCAAAAAATAACTTTAACTATTTTAGCCTAGCTAAAATAATTTTGTTTGAAAAGTTAATTAGTTTTTTTTTTGTAATTAATTTTATAGTTGTAAGAGAAAAAATAAAATAATTATGTATTAAATATGACATTTTATCTTATTAATTATTTAAACATATTTTATTTTTTAGTAAGTTATTTTAATCCAACTCTCTTCGCAAACTCTCCCCACTATTCACAAATTATCATGTTCTCTTTTATTTTTCAATCATTTAATATAAAATTATAAATTTTAATCTCTCCATTAATCACAACACGGTTAAGACATCATCTGACTGTTCCGAGACCACCAAGTAACTTTCCCCAGCAATGAGAATTTTGGGTGAGTCCAGTTTAAGCACAGAAACTCAACTTGTCAACGTGTTATTTTAGTTAAAATTTTAAAAATTATCCTCAATTATCACATCACTCAGTTTATAATTTTTATACATTGTTTTATAATAAATAAAAAATTATTAAAATAATCAATCCTAAATGAAATTATATAAACCGTCCACGTAGTGCTGATTGAAAGAACAAACATATATGAAAAAAAGAAATTGTTTAGTTTCAGAAATTAAATTTTTTATTTTTAATAAAAAATTTAATATTTTATGAAATTTAATTATTTTTTGGATACACTTATTTAAAAAAATTATCAAATATAAAATATAATATATATATATGTATATAAATTCAGTGCATTTTTATATAAAAAATGTTATAAATCTCAAATGAATTATCAAATATTCTACCAAACCTCTCATATGGGTGTGGGACTCACACACATGTGATTTGTGTAAATCCTCATGTGAGAGATTTGGTAGAATATTTGATAATTCATTTGGATTCTCAAGCATAACTCTTTTTATATTCTATATATTTGTTGAATTTAAAAATATTTTTTTACAAATATTTTGGATGTGTTTAGTTTGTGTTTGTAGAGTAGTTTTTAAGATAAAAAGTACAAAAATTTCTTTGGTTTGCCTTTTTCAGAAATGGTTTTGAAAAATTATTTTGGAGAAAAAGTTTTAAAAAAAGTGATTGATTTAATGTGTATGAAAGAGAGTGATTTTGGAAAGTAGGTAACCAAACAAAATTTTGAGATTTTTTTAAAAAAATTTATTTAGTTTGATTACTCTTAAAAATTTATTTATATCTGAAAAACAAACCAAACAAGGCCTTTATGTTTTAACTGCACTAAGTTGCGTGATTTAAAAAATAAAGAATTCATTTAAAATATTTTTAAAATATAATAAAAATAAAAATTTAATTTTTAAAAAATTAATCAAAATCAAACTTGAATAATAATAATAATAATATTTGGCTTTCCAAGTTCGATGAACGGTGGAGTTGGGGGGAAATAGTTAGGCATGACAAGACAAGGACCATATGCTTCACGTGGCAAACCATCTCCTACACTACACCCGTCCACTTTTCGTTGACTTATTATACTCGGCGGCCCCACCATGCTTGTGTCCCCTCCCCCAACATGGACCCACCTTCTCTGCCGACCCCTCGATCATGCTTCACATGTTTTCACATAAAAAAAATATTTGACTTTAGCCGAAAATATTTATCAGACAATCGGTAAAAATATTTATCGATTGATTGTTTAAACGATTACTTAGGTAATTATTCAAACAATCGGTATAATATTTGTTATCACAGTGTTAGGGTTGGTTTGGGGTGTCCTAAAAAAGTATACTTTTTGTCTTTTTATGAAAAGATGTGCAGAAAAGTAGAGAGGTGATGTGATGAAAAAAAGATAAAAAGATAAAAAGATGGATTATATAGGTTATGCCAAACGAGGCCTTACTCTTATTGAACGCGTCTGTCGTCTTCTTATCAAATGATCGACAAGTTAAAATTCAGATAATTTTAAACAAACTCAAATTTAAATCACCGATCAATATTATTTCACATATTACTATTACTTATTATTTATTGTTACTATTATTATTATTATTTTGGATGTAGTGGGAACTTAAGATTTTGTCCCTATTAATCTCTTTTTAATTTATTAAAAAATGATATTAAAAATATGTTTGTTATTTTTATTTGTTTTAAAAAAATTATTTTAAAAATAAGTGAAAGATTTTCGAAAGTGATTCTCTAGGATCGAAAATTTTTGTCAGTTACGAAAAGTTATTTTTAACCTCAGGTGTGACCAGAAGTAATTTTTAATAAAAGATTATTATTGTAGGTGGTTGGTCAAAAGAAGTAATGATCACCTCGTGAGTGGTTGTCTTCTGTAGTTGCAATTAGTTGTCGGTTACATGTGGTGATGTTAGGAGGTTGCTACGGTGATTGAAGGTGTCAATGATTAAATGTTGTGGTAGTGGTTGGAAGGAATGAGAGATAAAAAAAAAGTAAAAAAATATATTTCTTATACGAAATCAAACTAAAAAGAATTAAATAAGTTTTATAGTTGTTTATAATTTCTTTTAAAACAAAATATACCAAACGTTCTCTAAGTATTGCATTCTTTAAAATAAGTTGATACTAGATCCAATCTACATAACAAATTGATTCTTTAAAATATGTTCATACTAGATCCTATTCATGTAATATAAAAGAATATTTAAAACTAAAGTTCCTTAGTTTTGAAATTTTGAAAAAATAAAGTCTATTTTTGGTGCCTCTAAAATGCACCCCATGCTTTTGGTTGGACACACCAACTTCAAAAAATAAAATAAAAATTAACTAAAAATTAATAAAATTTTAATTTTTCAATTAAAATTCCTAAATCTAAATCCGAACTCCAACATCCTCTCTCTAGGTTTAACAGGATCTTCAATGACTCTCTCTATGATCGAAAATGATTTTCGATGGTTCAAGATGATTGTGAGTCATAGAAAGTGATTTGTCAACGTGAGGTTGTCACCAAAAGTGATTTGTTAACATCAGACGATTATTGCAAGTGGTTGTCAAGTGAAAGTAGCGGCCAAAGGTGATTGTGAGTTATCAGTAGCCGAAATTAATTGTTGATTATATGAGGTGATAATAGGAAGAGGGTGGAGGTGATAGTTATCAAATGTGGTGGTGGCTGGAAGGGATGAGAGAGAAAGAAAATCAAGAAAAAAATATTTTCTAAACAAAATCAAACTAAAAGAATTTAATAAATTTTAAATTTGTTTATAATGTTTTTTAAACAAAATATTCCAAACGTACTAGATCCTTATATAAAAGAATCTTTAAAACAAGTTCATTGAAACAAGTACTACATTCATTGAAACAAGTTCATACTAGATCCAATCTACTTAACATAAAGTAGTACATTCTTTAAAATAAGTTCGTACTAGATCCTTATATAAAAGAATCTTTAAAACTAAAGTTTCCCAGTTTTTAAATTTTGAAAAATAGTGTTCAAAAAAAATATTTGAAAAATAAATTATGTATTTTGGGTGCCTCTAAATGCAACCCATCTTTTTGGTTGGATACACCAACTTCAAAAAAAATACAAAAAAAAAAAAAAGAAAAAGATTACTATAATTTTATTCTTCAATTAAAATGTCCAAATCCCAACCCTAACTCTAGCATCCTCTTTCCAGGATTGACAAGATCTCCAACCGACCCTCTCAATTTCGATATACCTTTCCTAGTCCCCATTCCATCGTCACCACCCTTAGCCCTTCCCTCGCCCTCCTTGTTATCGCGACCGCCGTCTATCAAGTCTCTCATCTTTTGATTTCCTGATGCGATGTTGTTACCTCATTCTCTCATGCCATTGTCGCCGCCACTTTCTTATTCTTCTTCTTGTTGTACAAATTTGTGAATTAACTAAAACAAATAGATTCATATTTAATTAGTTAAATTACATAACATGAAACATGATTAGCAAAAATACATATAGAACCGAAATATTGAAAACAAGGAATCAAACCAAATTCTGTGTGATACCACAGTGTCCTTAAAACAGATTAACCGCCTTACTGTGAGTGCTGGAGGAACGTCGACTTTTGTCTCCCAAGATAAAATGGTTTAGACCGACTAACGCAGAAGCATCTTCTGTTAGCTTTAGCGAACTGACAATGACAGTACTCTCTCACACAGGAAGAATATATTATAAAAGGAAACTAACTTGACTATAATCTTAGAGCAAGAAATTCTATAACAAACTAAGGAAGATAGGCCTTTTTTTTTATACACGATAGGAGAGAGAGTAGGAGCCTCCAGTTATGAAGGCTAGCAACCAATGCTCATTACTTCTGCAAAACTGCTGGAATAATAGACCAAAACTAATGGAACAATAATATATAAGATATATATTATGTATACACAAGTGTGTATATTTGTAGCAGACTTGGCCCAAAAAGATTAAGTTGGTGGACCACCAATCCAGCCCAGCCCATACTTAACCTATTCTAGCAAGCCTCATGTCTTAAGCCCAAGTCCCAAGCCCCAAGATCCGAGATCCATGACCCACGACCCACGGATCCCGGACCATAGACTAGACTCGGTCCGGGCGGGTGGCAGGGCACGCGTATGGTAATTTTTTCATAACTAACTTGAACCATAGTCTTGGCTCAAGCCCATCCTTGAAGCATCCATAACTCGCTTCCTTCAAAAATTTTGGATGCCCCAAATGACTCATACCCTTATCAAAATCTTGAGATTTAAATACTCATCAAAGCTTTTCTCTACAATCAATGTGGAATTGGTAGTTATATATAATTCCTAATACCTCATTCATGAGGCCATCTTTATGAGACAATTTATCATTCAATTCTCAATGGTTTTTGGTTATTCTTTTTGTGATGTAAAGACCTTATTACAAAGAGTCTAAACCCATTTAATCACACCTCAACCAATTGTTGGACTTACTTTAATTTCACATTAAAGTCACCATAAAATCATTTTTGCCAACAATCCCCCACATAAATAAAAATTGACTGAATAAAGAGAAACGGACAAGGTTTACAACAAAGACTCGAAGAGAGAGCACACAGACTAACCTTGCATCAGAAAAGGTAGTTGTTGGCCTTGAACCTTTCGTAGTGAAAGCCTATCGGATTTACTGGTTAACCGGTGCACGTGATGTCTTGAACTGCTCTTCCATTTGTGTAAACCGAGACAATAGACCTCACACAGGAATTAGTCCAACCATTGGCTTTACCAATTCTTAAAGAAGCGGCCCCACTTTGCACTCACCTAGGTGACCTATACCATGGTTGACTATTCATATCACTTAAGTCATTAAAAGCATTAGCTTAATCTTCTACCCCCACCAGGTATCACTGTACAAAGGAACGGGCAAGAGGATTTACCTCTTCAGTGACTCACCCGTTACACAAAATTAGGTTGTCCCTTTGAACCTAGATCTTAGGATCTCCAGTCAACTAGGTTGGGTTTTCTGTTCCGATAACATTACTAAAGGCCTTAACCCCATTCCTCTTGACAACGTTTCTACTAACTCTCGAGTTAACCCTTTGGTCAGCAAATCCGCAATGCTGTCCTTAGACTTTACATAGTCTAGAGAGACAACTCCATTGGCTAGTAGTTGTCGTATGGAATTATATCTACGATAGATATGTCTAGACTTTTCATTATATATATAACTCTGTGCCCGTCCAATCGCCGATTGGCTATCACAATGAATACAGATAGCAGGCACAGGTTTCGGCCAACGTGGAATATCCTTAACGAACTGGTGAAGCCATTCAGCTTCTTCAGTTGCTTTATCTAAAGCAATAAACTCAGATTTCATCGTTGATCTTGATATACATATCTGCTTGGAAGACTTCCAAGACATGGCTGCCCCCCCGAGGATAAACACATAACCACTAGTGAATTTGGAGTCCTTTATATCAGATATTCAATTAGCGTCACTATACCCTTCTACTACCGCTGGGTATTTGGTATAATGCAGCCTATAATCCCGAATGTAGCGTAGATAACCTAACACCCGCGTAATGTCTCTTCAATGAGTGGCATTCGGATTACTCATATATCTACTAAGCCTGCTAATAGAGTAGGCTATATCTGGCCTTGTACAACTCATTAGAGACACTCTCACCATTATTCTTGGTCAAATGTAAACTCACGTCTACCGGTGTCCTAGGCACACTTGTATCTGATTTACCAAATTTTCCAAGTATTTTCTCAACATAGTGAGACTGTGAAAGTACAATACCACTAAATATTCTGGTAATCTTAATACCCAGAATGACATCTGCAAGGCTCATATCTTTCATGTCAAACTTAGAGTTTAACAATCTCCTAGTAGTTAGAATCATTTCATCATTACTACCAATAATGAGTATGTCATCTATGTATAGACACAAAATGACATAACCTCTGTCAGTGACTTTAAAATATAGCACTTGTCACACTCATTGATTCTAAATCCATTTGACAACATAGCGTTGTCAAACTTCTCATGCTAGTGCTTAGGAGCTTACTTCAAACCATATAATGACTTGGCAAACGTATAGACTTTTTCATTTTTTTCCTGGAGCTGAAAACCCCTCAGGTTGTTTCATGTAGGTTTCTTCATCTAAATCTTTATCTAAAAAAGTTGTCTTTATATCCATCTACAGTATCTCCAGACTACATAAAACGGCTATCACAATCACCATACGAATGGATGCAATTTTTGTCATAGGTGAATACGTATCAAAGTAATCCAGGCCTTCTCTCTACCTGTATCCTTTAATAACTAACCTAGCTTTACACTTATCAATTGACTCATCTACTTTCATCTTTCTCCTAAAGATCCATTTACTACCCAAGGCTTTACTGCTTGGGGTCTCAAGTATGGTTCTGTAAGAAGAAACCAATTTCACTCTTAATTGCTTCTTTCCATAAGGGACTTTCAAGTGAAGTCACAACTTCATGGAAAGTTTAAGGTTTTTCCTTTAACATATAAGTGAAGAAGTCTGGACCAAAGGACTTGGCAGTCCTAGTCCTTTTGCTCCTTCTTGACTCATCTACTTCCTTATCTTGATCATCTTCAAGTTCCTTCTCAGAACTTTGATCATCTCCTTGGGTTCGGCAAGGAAATACCTCTTCAAAGAAGGGCACATTCCTTGACTCCATTATGATATTCTTACAGATATCTGAAATATCAGACTTTTGCACAAGAAACCTATATGCACTACTATTTTGTGCATAACCAATGAATATACAATCTACGATTTTTGGATCTATCCTAACCCGCTTGGGTGTAGGTACCACCACTTTTGCAAGACACCCCCACATTCACAGGAAATTATAAGAAGACTTGCGGCCTTTCCATAATTCATATGAAGTCTTGTCTACTTTCTTCTAAGGTATTCTATTTAGAATGTAATTCGCGGAGAGAATTGCTCCCCCTCACAAGTTCTGTGGCAACTCAGAACTTATTAACATTGCATTCATCATTTTTTTTAACGTTCTATTCTTCCACTCAACAACACCATTTGACTGAGAGGAGTACGGCGCTGTGGTTTGGTGAATAATCCCAAATTGAGCACAAGTCTCAGCAAATGGGGATTCATGCTTACCACCATGATGACTTCTTATAGCCTTGATATTTTGACTTAATTGATTCTCAACTTCATTCTTGAAAAGCATAAATTTCTTAATCGTCCAAATGTGATGAAGTATTTGTTACCACCACGTGATTGTACGACTTTCAAGTCACACACATCACTGTGCACTAAATCCAAAGGCTCGCCACTTCTTTCAACAGAATGAAAAGATGTCCTTGTTAATTTTGCTTCCACACAAGTGTCACACTTGTGATTTGGATTAATCTTAAAAGATGGTATATGATCTAACTTGATTAATCTATGCAAAGAGCCAAAATTTACATGACCCAGTCTACCATACCACAAATTAAGGGACTCAAGCATATAAGTAGAAGAATAAGCTTTTTCATTAAGTTTTGGGATAATAGTCATTACATTTAGTTTAACATATCACTCAACATATATCCCTTCCCCACATATACCTCACTTTTGGTCAACACGACCTTATTGGATTCAAATACCATGCGGAAGCCATGCTTTCTTAAGAGCGACCCCGAGACAAGGTTCTTACGAATGTCCAGTACATATAGGACATCGTTCAGAGTCAACTTTTTCCCTAAAGTCATCTTCAGGACCACTTTGCCATTTCCCTCAACAGTTGAGGTTGCAAAGTTGCCCATGAACAACTTTTCACCATTTGAAACCAGTTTGAAAGTTGTGAACATTTTTTTCTCTGCACAAATGTGACGAGTAGCCCCAATGTCCACCTATCACTCATTCGGGTTAGACCCCACCATGTTCACTTTGGAAACAACAGCTGATAGATACATGTCATCCACATCTGGTGATCGATCCTTTATCTCAGCCATGTGCCTGACTTTTGTTTTGTGGAGGGTAATTATTGTAAGGCTTCTTCTTCTTGCGGCAGTCAACCGCCCGATGCCCATTGCTTCCATAGTTGAAGCACTTTCCATTAAACCTAAAAGTAGGTTCCTGCGGCTTTTTGGAGACACCGCTTCTTGTCCCAAGCTTTGAGTCTTTACTTGTTGGTGGCTTATTCCTCACTCCCGAGGACTGGCCATGCTCAACTACATTTGCTTTTACAGTAAAGGTATTCCCCCATTTCTTTCTGTTGTCTTCCTCAATCCGAAGCCTGACAACGAGCTCTTCGACTGTCCTCTCTTTCCGTTTGTGCTTCAAGTAGTTCTTGAAGTCTTTCCAACCGTTAGACAACTTCTCAATCAGAGTAGCAGCCTGGAATGATTCACTCAAGAGCATTTCCTCTACATGAATTTCGTGTAGAATTACTTGGAACTCCTGGACTTGACTGATAACGGTTTTTGAGTCCACCATCGTGAAGTTCAAAAACCAGCCAATAACAAATTTCTTTGCCCCAACATTTTCGGTCTTGTACTTCGTGTCCTAAGCATCCCACAGCTCCTTTGCCGACTTCTTGGCATAAACATGTTGAAAAGTGAATCTGTCAAGCCATTTAGAACGTAGTTCCGGCAAAGGAAGTCTGACTGGTTCCAAGCATCTAAAGCCATGAGCTTCTTTTTGTCTTGCTTATTCTCATCCACAGCTGGTAGCCTCTTCAAAACCCTCGCAAGGTTAAGAGTTGTTAAGTAGAACAACATCTTATGCTGCCACCTCTTGAAATTCACTCCCGTGAACTTCTCTGGGCACTCGTGATGGTTGAGCGGGCCTCTTGAAACAACAAAAGTAGCAATAGAATTGACCACAGAGGTCACAACAGTAAGGGTTTGCATGCCAGTTGTCCCGGGGTTCAGATCCCCACCAACATTAGCAGCAGTATCGAAGACAGTTGCCATTTCTGAAAAAAACAACAAAATTTCATTTTTTTGTGTTTTTAGAAATTAAACTTAACACTAGAAAATCTCACAGTTAGAAATTTAATTCAAAACTAGTCTCACCACTTAACCTAGAATCGAACATTGTCAAGAATGTTCCGAGGAAGACTGGAGGGGTCACATCGATCCCACTTAAAACCCAGTTAACCTTTTGAAAAAACTTTCAAGAGTATGTTGACTCTTAGTCTATGGGAAACAATTTTTAGAATCAACTTTTCCAAAGGATGAACTAGGTTAAAACAAACCAAGGTCCAAACTTACATGTAATTTACAAAAATTGCTAACAAATTACATGCAATATAAAAAATTGCTACAACAATATAAGCAAATAAAACTTGGTTAAACACATTGGTAAATAACCATAATTAAAACTCAAGCAAACAATTGCTTTCAATATAAGACGAGTAAACCAATCCAAATTGAGGATTATAAGTAATCCAAAAAATTATTTCCATGCTTAGGTATTTCTATTCAACAAAAAGGTTAGTAGTCCAAATATATACATATATATATAAATTTCCTTTCTTTTCCTTGCACTCCCAAATTCTATTAATTTGGATTTGTATTGTTTCCATTCCCTTTCGAATAGGCATGCCTACAAAGAAGATTAGTAACAAACCACATAATATAAAGTAACTAATTAGAAAAACCTTGTATTTAACCTTTCTAGCACTATCATGAATAGCACATTAAGTGAAAATTAAAATGCAATATACGTTACACATATAAAACTTAAAACTCCAAAACTAAATGTACATTTTAATTTACACAATAAATATGTAATTAGACAAGTTACAAAACCTTAAAATTTATAATTCCAAATAATTAAATTAAAATTTATAGCCATGAGTTATATATCACTTATTACTAAAGGTGGGCAACGGTTTATCCGATCCGCAAAAACCGCCCAACCTGCATACAAATGGGCGGTTTCGTAAACATAATGCGGGCGGATACAATTTGAAATATGGTATGTTTACAGGTTGCGGGTTTAACCTGCACCCGTAAGAACCCGCTCGCACCTACTTTTTTATTATTATTATATCTTAATCGTTGATTTCATTCATATATCCTACCTAGATATTTTTGTCCAAAACAAAACACCATTTATTCTTTGAATTTACTCTAGCATTACATTTGCTAATAGTATTATATCAACTGAAACTGAATAACTATTGATCATGTTATTCTTGTTACATAACTGAACTTATTCCGGATGAAGTGTGATTTGGAATTTTAAATTCCTTAATGAATATGGAGTTCTAGTTTACGATTTTGAAATATGTGCTTGTGTTAGTTTATGATTTGATTTAAGATTTTGAATGATTTGTTTGTGTTACGAATTGATTTTGTTGTGTTTTTAATTTTATAAGTTTTAATTCATTAATTATTAATGTTGGTGCATTTTAGAAAATGGAGAGAAAAGGGCCCAAAATAAATATTTACAAAATGAGAAAAAAAAATAAGGCTCAAAAATAAATTTTTGAAGAAAAAAATTCAATCCGCAAACCGCACTACTGGCGGTTGTGGGTTGTATTTTTCCTAAACCTCATAGATGCGGGCAGGTCCAAATCGATCTGCAAACTGTCTAAATCCGAACCGCGAACACCCCTACTTATTGCATAATAAACATGTAAATAACTTATATGAATAATTCTAGATATTAAAAACAATTAGCAAATTATTGTAAAAAACTAAGATCTAATAAACATGTGGATTTACTAGAAAAGTATAAACTAATCAGGAGCATGTAATTTTAGAAAGCAAGTGACATGTAAAAAGTTCTAGAAAACTAGAAACAATTTAACATGCAAATTATATCTAGAAATTTAAAACATGCGAATAGATCTAGTATATGAAAAATATTGAACACGGTAATTATACTAGAAAACTAGAAAACAATTAACTTGTCAATATTAACTACAAAATGTCAACATTCATAAGCATGTAAAATTATAAAATTAAAACACAAGCAAATCATGCACATTTTGTTAAACTGAACAACTATTGCATCTAACCACTAAACAGTGGGCTTAAGCGTATACAAAAAAAATTATTTTATTTTATTTCATAACAAAAAAGTTTATACCACATATGATAGACCCACATGGAAAACAACACAGCAACATTCATATTAAATTGATTATAATCATGCACTATGACATATACAACAGTGGCCTATACTAAATAAACCAAATTGAATTTGAAAGCAAAAGCAATTCACAGTGAACAGTTTGGAGAAAAATATATCTATATATATATATATCTATGGAACTCTTATTTGTCGGAAACTCAAGCAGCAAGCAGTAACATATAATATGGTTTAGGTAATATGAATCTAAATATCCTAATACATAATTGCTGGGAAAGTATATATAATCTGTTTTACAATTGTTGTACAAATTTGTGAATTAACTAAAATAAATAGATTCATATTTAATCAGTTAAATTACATAACATGAAACATGATTAACAAAAATACATATGGAATCGAAATATTGAAAACAAGGAATCAAACCAAGTTTTGTGTGATACCATAGTGTTTTTAAAACAGATTAGCCACCTCATCGTGAGTGTAGGAGGAACGTCAACTTCTGTCTTCGAGAATAAGATGGCTTAGACCGGTTAACGCAGAAGCACCTTCTGTTAGCTTTAGCGAACTGACAATGGCAACACTCTCTCACACAGGAAGAATATATTATAGGAGGAGACTAACTTAACTATAATCTTCGAGCAAGAAATTCTGTAACAAACCAAGGAAGGTGGGCCTCCTTTTATACACAATGGGGGAGAGAGGAGGAGCCTCCAGCAATGAAGGCTAGCAACCAACACTCATTACTCCTGCAAAATTGCTGGAGTAATGGACCAAAACTGATGAGACAATAATATATGAGATATATATTCTGTATACACAAGTGTGTATATCTGCAGCAGATTTGGCCTAAAAAGATTAGGTTCGTGGACCACCAATCCAGCCAAGCCCATTCCCTCAAGATCCAAGATCCAAGGACCTAGCCCAGTCCCGCGCGTGTGGTAATTTTGCCATAACCAACTTGGACCATAGTCTTCGCTTAAGTCCATCTTTGAAGCATCCATAACTCTCTTCCTTCGGAAAATTTAGATGTTCCAGATGGCTCATACCTTTATCAAAATCTTGAGATTTACATACCCATCAAAACTTTCTTCTACCTCATTCATAAGGCTATTTTTATAAGACAATTTCTCATTCAATTCTTAATGATTTTTTGTCATTCTTTTTGTGGTGTAAAGACCTTGTTACAAAGAGTCTAAACCCATTTAATCTCACCTCAACCAATGGTTGGGACTTACTTTAATTACACATTAAAATCACCATAAAATTATTTTTTCCAGTAATTCTTACATCTAGATTTTCGAAGTAAAAAGAATAAGGAAGAGGAGAAGACAAAGAAAGAAGAGGGGTTTAGTGATGAGAATGGGGCTGGGGTGACGACTTCAAAACAACAAGGAAGATGAAGAGAACGTGACGGCGACAAAGCAAGTGGTTACAATGACAGGTGAGTAAGATGGGAGTAAAAGTGGAATTAATTGAGGTGTTCAATAAAAAAGAGAAAAAAAAATCTGAATTTAAGATTAGGGTGTTTAAAGGATTGGGGTGTCTAGCCAAATTTTTAAAGTACATTTAAAGCCGTCACTATATTTTGTTATTTAAAAAAAAATAATGAAAATGAAAAGGACTGATTTATCCCCAAAACAACCCCAATGTATCGAATCATACTTATTGAATAACATCACATTCTCTTTACCGGTGTTTCACATTTTCAATATATATACACACATATTATATAATCAAGTAAAGTGTATCAAGAGTGAGGATTCTAAGGTATTAGTGAAGGATGATGAGATTAAGGAAAGATGGAAGAATTATTTTGAGAAATTGTTAAATGAGGAACATGGAAGTACGACAATAGGGGAAGAAATAACCAGTAATACGATAAACCAAGACTATAGGTTCTATCGCAGGATTAGGAACTTTGAAGTGGAGATTGCACTTAAGAAGATGAAATCAAATAAGGCTTTAGGACCTGATGATATCCCTATTGAAACTTGGAAGTGTTTGGGTAAAAAGGGAGTTGCTTGGTTAACTAGGTTGTTTAGCAAAATTTTGTTGACTAGGAACATGCCAGATGAGTGGAGGAAAAGTATTTTAATGTCAATTTATAAGAATAAAGGTGACATCCAAAATTGTAACAATTATAGAGGAATCAAGCTAATGTGTCATATAATGAAAGTGTGGGAGAGGGTGATGGAACGTGGATTGCAAGACATAACAGAGGTGTCAGAGAATCAATTTGGGTTTATGCCTGGTAGGTCAACAATGGAAGCGATCTATCTTTTGAGGAGAGTAATAGAAAAGTATAAAGAAAAGAAAAGAAAAGAGACATTCATATGGTGTTTATCGACCTTGAGAAAGCATATGACAGAGTGTCTCAGGATATAATATGGTGGGTGTTAGAGAAGAAAGGGGTAACAAAAGGCTACATTGACGTGATTAGGGACATATATGAAGGGATGGTGACCACTATTAGATCGCCAGTTGGAGAGACAAATGAATTTCCTATTACTGTAGGGTTATACCAAGAATCTACCTTAAGTCCTTATCTTTTTGCTTTAGTTATGAACGAGTTGACGATAAATATTCAGGATGACGTGCCATGGTGTATGTTTTTTGCAGACGATATTGTGTTAGTGGATGAGACTAGAGAAGGAGTTAACACAAAGTTGGAGATTTGGAGAAAAGCTCTTGAATCTAAAGGATTTCGGATAAGCAGAACTAAGACAGAGTACATGGAGTGTAAATTTAGTAACAGTAACAATGAAAGCAGAGGAGAAGTGAAGATTGAGAACCAAGAACTGCCTAAGAGTGAACATTTTCGTTATTTAGGGTCGATTATCACAACAGCGGGAAAGATTGATGCAGATGTGGCCCATAGGATTAAGGCGGGATGGTGTAAGTGGAGAAGTGCGTCTGGGGTATTGTGCGATAAATGAATACCCACTAGACTAAAAAGTAAGTTTTATAGAACGGCTATTAGACCAGCTATGTTGTATGGGACGGAGTGTTGCGCAACCAAGAAACAACATGTAGATAAGATAAGTGTGGCTGAGATGAGGATGCTAAGGTGGATGTGTGGTAAGACTAGATAGGACAGGATTAGGAATGAGTGTATTCGGGAATGGGTAAGAGTAGCACCGATAGAAGATAAGTTGTGTGAGAATCGTTTGAGATGGTTTGGTCATATTCAACGGAGACCAACAGAGACAGTAGTAAAGAGATGCGATGCTGTAACGGTAGATGGAAGTGTTAGGGGACAGGGTAGGTCTAGATTAACGTTGACTAGCGTTATAAATAGAGATATGAATCTACTTAATTTGACTAATGAAATGGCCTTTGATAGGGCCGCGTGGAGAAGAAGGATTTATGTAGCCGATCCATTTGATGGGACTTAAGGCTTGGTTTGGTTTGGTGGTTTGGTTATACACACATATTATCAATACCCAAATTCATCACAACCAGAGACATCAAGAATCAAAGCATACACTTGGTAATGAATTGTCACAGTTGATGTATGCTTGGAAATTCAAGAAAAGAAATGTATGGTGTTATTGTTGAACATATCCATACGTGACCAGGCAATGGGTCTATAACCTTATCAATGAAGTTGAAAAGTCCTTAGGCAAGAACCCTAATGCCTTAAAATCTATATTAATTTTTGTTTATTTATTTGAATATTTTTTGCTTCAGTTTTGACTTTGAAATTATTGTAATTTTGTCCATTTTCTTCCAGCTGAAGTTGTAATTGAATGAAATAATTGTCTATATTCTCAGATCCTAATGTTTCTGGAGAAAAGCTTTGATGGGATTTCTTGAAGAAAAAAATTATGATGAAGAGTTCAAGGATCTGTGAAAGAAAAGAAGGGGGTGAGATTTTACCAAGAAAGTGGAGTAGGTGATAAAGTTGAACAATATAGTGGACTATGCAGGCATGGTGGAAAACTTTTATATTGAAGACATTGAAATTACTCTGTTTTCAAGCAAAGAAAGTTTCAATTTTGTTATTTTTGAACTCTTGATTTGAAATTTTAGTACTTCATCTGTCTTACATTATCTGTTAATTTCTGGTATTTTTGCCACGATATATATATTTTTCTTTAAAAAAAAAAAAGAGTGAAATATCCCAATTTTTTAAGGTATTTGTTGGTTGCAAATGGAATTTTTTCAACCCGAAATTCATTTTGTTGGGTGAAAGATTACATGCAACCCGACCCATGAGCATCCCTAACGTATATCAATATTTATGAAGAATTTCTAATTCTATGCGGTCGAATTGGATTGAAGCTTGTGTATCCGATTAAAAAATCAACTTTTTTTTAAATTGTTAGATCCACGTCCGTCCGTCAATCCATCCGTCTCTTACATCGAAACCACCTATTTGAGATTGGGTTGGCCGGATCGGTTAGATGTTTACCCAGGCCTAGTAGATCAACTATTCAATATTGTTGAAAAAATAATAAAATAAAAAATATAGATATTTTTTCAACATATCTGGAGTGAAAGTGGGCAAACAATTTTAAATTTAGGTGTCTAACTTTCTGCGATTAGCATTCAAAAAAAATATATATATATATTTGCAATTGGCCTTCAATTTTACAATTTTTAGCCTCTATAAAATTTCACTATTTTGGAAATAACGAGCACAACAAATTTTCACTATTTAAAAAAAGAAGGGTCATGTATAACATTGGTCTTGTTTGAATGACTTTCAAGAGTAAATTCCAAAATTATCAATTTTATTGAATACGGATATTTATATAAAAAGTTTAAAAGAGTTTTGAAGAAAAAAAAATCAAAATGAAATGAGGGTTGAATCTGTGAGTCAACATATAAGGGTATTTTTGTCTGAAACTAGGCTCTAAAATTTTAAAAGTGTTAATCGAATTTAACACTTGATTGTGTCAAAATGACAAATCCTAATTAAAATGTTACACTCAAAACATAATTTTTTTATACTAATAAATCAAAAAATAACTTTAACTATTTTAGCCTGGCTAAAATAATTGTGTTTGAAAAGTTAATTAGCTTTTTTTTGTAATTGATTTTATAATTGTGAGAAAAAAAGTAAAATGATTATGTATTAAATGTAACATTTTATCTTATTAACTATTTGAACATATTTTATTTTTTAGTGAGTTATTTCAACCCAACTCTCTTCACAAACTCTCCCACTATTCACAAATTATCATGTCCTATTTTATTTTTCAATCATTTAATATAAAATTATAAATTTTATTCTCTTCATTAATCACAACACACTTAAGGCATCATATAACTGTTCCGAGACCACCAAATAACTTTCCCCAGCAATGAAAATTTTGGGTGAGTCCAGTTTTAAGCACAGAAACTCCACTTGTCAACGTGTTATTTTAGTTAAAATTTTAAAAATTATTCTCAATTATCACATCACTCACTTTATATTTTTATACATTATTTTATAAAAAATTAAAATTGTTAAAATAATCAGTCCTAAATGAAATTATATAAACCGTCCACGTAGTGCTGATTGAAAGAACAAACATATATGAAAAAAAGAAATTGTTTAATTTCAGAAAATTAAATCTTTTATTTTTCATATTTTTTTATTTTTAATAAAAAAAATTAATATTTTATGAAATTTTATTATTTTTTAGATACACTTTATTTCAAAAAATTATCAAATATAAAATATACTATATATATATATATAAATTTAGTATATTTTTTTATGAAAAATGTTACTAAACCTCTCACATGGGTATGAAATCCACACACATATGATTTGTGTACGTCTCACACCCATTTGAGAGGTTTAGTAAAATATTTAGTAATTCATTTGGATTCCCTAGTATAATTCTTTTTATATTCTATATATTTGTTGAATTTCAAAAATATATTTTCACAAATATTTTATGTTTTAACTGCATCTAAGTTATGTGATTTAAAAAATAAAAAATTTATTTAAAATATTTTTAAAAAATAATAAAAATAAAATTTTAATTTTTAAACAATTAATCAAAATCAAACTTGAATAATAATAATAATAATATTTGGCTTTCCAAGTTCGATGAACGGTGGAGTTGTTTAGGCATGACAAGACACGGACCATATGTTTCACGTGGCAAACCATGAGCAAGGATCCTCTCTTTGCATTTTTTTCTTATATTTCTTACTTATAAGTTTATTGGATTTATTTTTAGGCCTAATTTTGATAATCTGAACCGTTCATATTTTAAGATTTATTCAGTATATCATACTTGTAAAAAATTAAGTTGATCGGATATCAGAAAGTATGAATTCGGAAAACTGTTTATTAAATTCTTTAAAAAAATAGTTTTTAGTTCGAGTTTTCCGAACACATGTTTTCTGATATCCGATCAATTTGATTTTTTACAGGTATGATATACTGAACAAATCTTAAAATATGAACGGTTTAGATTATCAAAATTGAATTTAAAAGTCGACCCAATAAACTTACAAGTAGAAAATATAAGGAGGAAATGCAAGTCGGGATCTTGATTCGACAAACCATATCCTACACTACAACCGTCCACTTTTCGTTGACTTATTCCACGCGGCGGCCCCACCATGCTTGTGTCCCTTCCCCCAACATGGACCCACCTTCTCTACCCACGCCTCAATCATGCTTTGCATGTTTTCGCATGGAAAATTATTTGACTTTGTATTTATCGATAGACCATTTAAACGATTACTCAAGTAATTATTCAGACAATCGGTATAACATTTGTCATCACAGTTGTCACTCTTATTGAACGCAATCGTTATCTTCTTATTAGATAATTAACAAGTCAAAATTCAAATAAGTTTAAACAAACTCAAATTTAAACTATCGATCAATATTGTTTCACATATTACTATTTCTTTATTATTTATTGTCATTATTATTATTATTATTATTATTATTTTATTTTTTTTTGGATGTAGTGGGAACTCAAGATTTTGTCCCTATTAATCTCTTTTTAATTTATTAAAAAATGAAATTAAAAATATGTTTGTTATTTTTATTTGTTTTAAAAAATTATTTTAAAAATAAGTGAAAGATTTTCGAAAGTGATTCTCTAGGATCGAGAATTCTTGTCAGTTACGAAAAGTAATTTTTAACCTGAGGTGTGACCAGAAGTAATTTTTAATAAAAAATTATTATTGTAGGTGGTTGGTAAAAAGATGTAATGATCACCTTGTGAGTGGTTGTATTCTGTATTGAAGGTGTCAATGATTAAATGTTGTGGTAGTTGTTGGAAGGAATGCGAGTGAGAGAAGGTAAAAAAATATTTCTTATACGAAATCAAACTAAAAAGAGTTAAATAAATTTTATAGTTGTTTATAATTTTTTTTTTAAAACAAAATATACCAAACGTGCTCTAAGTAATACATTCTTTAAAATAAGTTGATACTAGATCCAATCTACATAACATATTGTACATTCTTTAAAATGTGTTCATACTAGATCCTATTCATGTAATATAAAAGAATCTTTAAAACTAAAGTTCCTTAATTTTGAAATTTTAAAAAAATAAAGTCTATATTTTTGGTGCCTCTAAATGAATCCCATGCTTTTGGTTGGACACACCAACTTCAAAAAATAAATAAATAAAAATTAATACAATTTTAATTTTTCAATTAAAATTCTTAAATCTTAATCCTAACTCCGACATCCTCTCTTTAGGTTTAACGAGATCTCCAATGACTCTTTCTATGATCGAAAATGATTTTCGATGGTTGAAGATGATTGTGAGTCATAAAAAGTGGTTTGTTAACGTGAGGTTGTCACCAAAAGTGATTTTTAATAAAAGACGATTATTGCAAGTAGTTGCCAAGAGAAAGTAACAGCCAAAGGTGATTGTGAGTTGTTAACGTGAGGTTGTCACCAAAAGTGATTTTTAATAAAAGACGATTATTGCAAGTGGTTGCCAAGAGAAAGTAACAGCCAAAGGTGATTGTGAGTTATCAATAGCCGAAATTAATTGTTGATTATATGAGGTGATAATAGGAAGAGGTCATCGACAATGATGGCTGGAGGTGATAGTTATCAAATGTGGTGGTGGTTGGAAGTGATGAGAGAGAATGAAAATCAAGAAAAAAAAAATTTCTAAACAAAATCAAACTAAAAGAATTTAATAAATTTTATAGTTGTTTATAATGTTTTTTAAACAAAATATTCCAAACGTGCTCTAAGGCTTTTTGGCTATTTTAGCCACAAAAAATAAAATAGGCTATTTTAGCCACAACAAATAAAACATCACATCCAACCCATAATCATTACACTCTTCTCTCACAAAAAAAGTCAAAAAAGTCAAAAAATCCTTCCCAAACCAAGTTTTTTAGCCCAGGCTAAAATAGCCAAAAAAGTCAAAAAATCAAAAAGTCAATCCACTTCCCAAACCAAGCCATACTTAACATAAAGTGGTACATTCTTTAAAATAAGTTCGTACTAGATCCTTATATAAAAGAATCTTTAAAACTAAAGTTCCTTAGTTTTAAAATTTTGAAAAATAGTGTTCAAAAAAAATATTTGAAAAATAAAGTCTGTATTTTGGGCGCCTCTTTAAAACTAAAGTTCCTTAGTTTTTAAATTTTGAAAAATAGTGTTCAAAAAAAATATTTGAAAAATAAAGTATGTATTTTGGGTGCCTCTAAATGCAACCCATCTTTTTGGTTGGACACACCAACTTCCAAAAAAATACAAAAATTAAAAAAAAAAATTTTACTACAATTTTATTATTCAATTAAAATGTCCAAATCCTAACCCTAACTCTAGCATCCTCTCTCTAGGATTGACAAGATCTCCAACCGACCCTCTCAGTTTCGATATGCCTTTCCTAGTCCCCATACCATCGTCGCCACCCCTAGCTCTTTCCTCACCCTCCTTGTTGCCGCGGCCGCTGTCTATCAAGTCTCTCATCTTTTGATTTCCTGATGCGATGCCGTTACCCTATTCTCTCATGCCATTGTCGCCACCACTTTCTTATTCTTCTTCTTGTTGTACAAATTTGTGAATTAACTAAAACAAATAGATTCATATTTAATCAGTTAAATTGCATAACATGAAACATGATTAATAAAAATACATATGGAACCGAAATATTGAAAACAAGGTATCAAACCAAATTCTGTGTGATACCACAGTGTCCTTAAAACAAATTAGCCGCTTCACCGTGAGTGCTGGAGGAGCGTTGACTTTTGTCTCCCAGGATAAGATAGTTTAGACCGACTAACGCAAAAACACCTTCTGTTAGCTTTAGCGAACTGACAATGGCAGTACTCTCTCACACAGGAAGAATATATTATAAGAGGAAACTAACTTGACTATAATCTTAGAGCAAGAAATTCTGTAACAAACCAAGGAAGATAGGCTTTCTTTTATACACGATGGGAGTGAGAGTAGGAGCCTCCAGTTATGAAGGCTAGCAACCAATGCTCATGAAGGCTCACAACTAATGCTCATTACTCCTGCAAAACTGTTGGAGTAATGGACCAAAACTGATGGAATAATTATATATAAGATATATATTGTGTATACACAAGTGTGTATATTTGCAGCAGACTTGGCCCAAAAAGATTAGGTTGGTGGACCACCAATCAAGCCCAACCCATACCTAACCCATTCCAGCAAGCCTCAAGCCTCAAGTCTCAAGCCCAAGTCCCAAGATCCGAGATCCATGACCCACGACCCATGGATCCGGGACCACGGACTCGACCTAGTCCGGGCAGGGGAACAGGGCGCGCGTGTGTGTAGACGTCCCCGAACGTCCCGGGAGGGAATCCCGTTTTGTTCATTTGGGCTCACTACAGTTCGGACTCAAATTGTCACAGTTCTTAATCTGATCTCACAATGTGCAATGTGAGATTGATAAATCACCAAAGAGTCCAAATTCGGCAAATCGTTTTGAAAAACAGATTTTTAGAAAGAAGTGTCAAACATGGACTGCTTTGCCAGATACAAAGTCGCCACCTAAATGTTTTATTTTTAGAAAATTTAGAAAATCCTGACTCGTTGCCTAAGGCCACGTGTCCATCATCACCAAAGTTGCCTCGGCTCGGAAACTTGGGTATGATTGGGGAAGGTCAGCTATGAGCACCCTCGCTCGCCCGATCAAAGATCGGCCTCTACTAACCATGATATCGATTTTTAAAAACATTATGTGCTCTTATTCCAGTTATTTAGCTAATCTTAGTATGTGATGCGCACAACACAAAAGTATAGACTAGATCGCCTAATTTGGAACAAAGCATCGCATATCCGTTTTGTTTGAAAAATAGTTTAAGATTTGCTACTCGCAAGTAGGCTAAAACACGGGTTTCAACGAATTATTCCAATTCAAGCAACCCAACCTTCACTCACAGGTATTCAGGCAGTAAATCAACTAAGCAATTAGCCTCATGGCAAGCATGCTTTCATGTTTACACTCACATACATGCAATATGCTAAAGCATAAACACTCACAGTGTATTCCGAGCCAAAATGAAGAACATGTTAGCAATCAATGTATGATCCAAATCCATGTTAAAATGGCTAATGCATCGCATACAAAATGTCACTAGAATAGGCTCGGCTAATCTAAGGATGGCATGTGAAATGCAACAACTCAATGCACGTATTCAAATTGGAATTGAAATACTATGCGGTTAGTATGATACGCCGAGCCCGATGCATGCAATACAGATGAATGGATGCACGCATGCATTGCATAAGGTATGCTAAATCAAATGTGTCCTAAAACTAACCATCATAAGCGGTTAAATAAAAGGGAGAAAGAAGTGGGGGTTGGAAGACATGCACATACGCACGCACACTTATTACAAATTGCCCTCTCTCGGAAGGACCAAAAGAATAATACAAATTTAGCTAACTAGCAAGCTAATTAAATAGTTACAGACCACTTAACTAATTTAAGCAAATTAACTAAGCTAATAAAGCGGTAAAACAGCCTCGGGAAGAGAGTCCAATGCATGCGTGCTCGGCTCTGCTCGAAAATCCACCACCATGCACAAGTTGCCTCTGTTTTCACTGTTTTATGCCTCTGAAAATTGCACAAGTCCCAAGGATGCTTCAGCATCACTCCCTGATCACTGTGGAATATCACCGGCCAAGAGGAGTGGTCACTAGCCATGGGAAAGTGGTCATCGACTAGTTATAAGGCTCTCAGCCATCCATTATTGGTCGATCGGCACTGAAAATGGTTGGTCGACCATATCTTCCTGCAGAACCCTGTTTTGACAGCAGCAGAGGACAGACCAGGCATGGCAATGCATCTTAAAACAAATGTTTGCACAACCAACCTCCCCATCATGTCATGAACTCAAGGGAGTTTGGTCCTCGACCCTCGGACCACCAATCACGCATTTCAATGCATAATGGTCCAAGAGGCCAAAGTGTACAATTTCAATGTCAAATGGAATGCACACAAAACACATAAAGGACCCAACCTCTATCATGCTTGATCAAGAGGCAAGGCAAGCATGATATGCACAATGTTATGCATCCTAAGCATGCAAGCTAAGTATGCAACATGAACATGCAAACAAGCAATGTGTACTAGGCACACAACCTAAGCAAACAGGCATGCGAGGCATGTAACAACCATGCTAATGACAAACATGCAACAATCTGTAAAGGGGATTTAGCATGGAAGCATGTAAGGCAACTTAACAAAGACGATGCATGCCAAATGCAATGTGATTCAAGTATGCGACAACATGCAATAGGCCAAGTATGCAACAACACGCAAGGCGAGCATGCAACAACATGCGAATGATGGACTTACACCAAGATGGACAGCTCTCTAATAGGTCCAAAACAGTGGCCAATATGCCAAGGAAATGGAGGCAAGTGTACATACAAACATGCATGCATACATGGTCTAATACTTAAGCACACTTAAAAGGAACAAACATGGACAAATGGCATACATTGTAAGCTCTGAAATCATGTTAGAAAATGTGTCAAACCAACTAAACAAATCAAGCAAAGCATACAACAAGGTCCAAGGCTCAAGGCTAGCCAAGGAGCTCAAGCCATGACCATGTCAACCGAGTCTCGAAGGGCCAAAGGGACTCAAACCAGTCCCAAGGCAGACCAAAACAAAGTCAAAGACACATTTAGATGGCATCCCAAATGCCTACACATGATGGCATACACAATGGCACAAACATGGAGCATGAAACACAAACTCTTTAAGACATTAAAGAAGCATCAATTGTGAGTAAACAAGCATGCCATATAGACTGAAATGACATGGTAAGTGACTCCAAGTCACTAAAATAATGCAAGTAAAGCATGCTAGAGGATCCAATACTCAAAGCCTACAAGCTATGGTGCATGGTAGCTATACAAAGCAAGTCATGGATGACCCAAACAACCAAAATCAGACCTTAAGCATACCAAAACATGCATAAAAGCTCCACAAAGCTAAGCCAAAACCATGCTAGAAAGTCATGGTACATCATGATGCATGTTAAGGCAATTTCATGGCATTACAAGACAAGTATGCAAAGCATGCATGGTGTGTCTAAACCAACTTAAAACAGTGCTATATCATGACAAAATAAGCACAAATACTGGTTGAAATAAAGCTAAAGCAAGCTAGGCATACAAGCTACAACACAAGCCATTTGTGCAAGCATCAAAGGCAACATGGAGAGGGGATGACCCTTTCCCATTTAAGACCTCAAAACCACCTCTCCACCATTGAAAATCCTCTGGATTTCAGTGGTAGAGAGGTCATGCAAAGCTCAAAGCGAGGGCCAGAAGGTATGGCCTTAAACAAGGCCTTGGAGGGAGGGAAACAACCCCAAACCTCAAAACAACCTTAAACAAAGTTCTAAAACACACAAAATCATAACTTTTATTAGTTATGCACTAAGCTCAAAAACATATGCAAGATAGGCCAAAAGCTTGTGCAAAAATGGGAAATAAAGGGGTAAGATTCTTACCCTTGAAGACCTTCTTCAAGAAGACCACTCCAACAGCCTCCTTAGGTCAAAACCAGCTCAAAAACTCCAAGAACAACCCTTTGGCACCTCAACAACCAAGGTATGGTGTAATACTATGTGTCTTAGTGCAAAACTAAGAACAAAACACCTTTATACGCACACAAATCAAAAGGAGAGGGAGATATAGAGATAGATAGATATAGGACTTCTCTAACCCTAATATCAAACCTCTGGAACTTTTTGGAACCCTTGAGAAGGGAGGAGAAGCCCTCCCTTTATAGGAATTCCAATCTTGCAAAGCTTACAAAACAAGCTAAGCTAGAGGGAAATCCCTCCATACAATATGGAGGGGGGACATTGTGGTTGCCAGCTACCACAGCTGGCATAAAATATCTGCCAAAAGCAGATGAACAGTGGTCAGCCAGCCAAAAATGACAAATTGACCAAAACAATGGTCGGTCGACCATAAAGAGTGCCGACCGGCCATCACCAATGGCCGGTACCAACAAAACAGGGCCGGTGTTCTCAAGCCATGGCCGGTGAGGTGTGGGGATGACCAACAAGCCATTCCCTGCCCTCAGAAGCAAAGCAACAAGTGTTTGGTGCAAAACCAAACACAAAACAAGCAAATCGAGAGATCCTAAGGCAAGGAGAGTAGCTGAGACCTCTGAGAACTTAAAACGAACACGAACATGGATGATCACCGAGTGTTCAAACGGTGACGTCCAAGTCTTGAGGAAGGTAAAAAATGGAGTGTCTACAGTGTGGTAATTTTTTCATAACCAACTTGGACCATAGTCTTGGCCCAAGCCCATCCTTGAAGCATCCATAACTCGCTTCCTTCGAAAATTTTGGATACCCCAAATGGCTCATACCCTTATCAAAATCTTGAGGTTTAAATACCCATCAAAGCTTTTCTCTACAATCAATGTGGGATTGGTAGTTATACACAATTCCTAATACCTCATTCATGAGGCCATCTTTATGAGACAATTTCTCATTCAATTTTCAATGATTTTTGGTTATTCTTTTTGTGGTGTAAAGACCTTGTTACAAGAGTCTAAACCCATTTAATCCCACCTCAACCAATGGTTAGGACCTACTTTAATTTCACATTAAAGTTACCATAAAATCATTTTTGCCAAAAATCCCCCATATGAATAAAAATTGACCGAATAAAAAGAAATGGACAACGTTTACAACAAAGACTCGAAGAGAGAGCACACAAAATAACCCTGCATCAGAAAAGCTAGTTGTTGACCTTGAACCTTTCGTAGTGAAAGTCTATCGGATTTACTGGCTAACCAGTGAACGTGATGTCTTGAACTGTTCTTCTGTTTGTGTAAACCAAGACAATAGACCTCACGCAGGAGTTAGTGCAACCATTATTCTTGTTCTCACTGGTGTGTTCAGTATGGCCCTAGAACACTAGCCTGGTTCAATGAGTGGCTTTAAAGAATTTGGCCTTACCAATTCTTAAAGAAGCGGCCCCACTTCGCACTCACATAGGTGACCTATACCATGGTTGACTATTCATATCACATAGGCCATTCAAAGCATTAGCTTAACCTTCCACTCTCACCGGGTATCACTGTACAAAGGAATGGGCAAAATGATTGATCTCTTCAGTGACTCACCCGTTACACAAAACTAGGTTGTCCCTTTGAACCTATATCTTGGAATTTCCAGTCAACCAGGTTGGGTTTTCCGTTTCGGTAACATTACTAAAGGCCTTAACCCCATTCCTCTTGACAATGTTTCTACTAACTCTCGAGTTAACCCTTTGGTTAACAGATTCGCAATGTTGTCCTTGGACTTTACATAGTCTAGAGAGACAGCTCCATTAAAGAATAGTTGTCGTATGGAATTATATCTACGACAGATATGTCTAGACTTTCCATTATATATATGAATCTGTGTCGCCCAATCGCTGATTGGCTATCACAATGAATACAGGTAGTAGGCACAAGTTTCGACCAATGTGAAATATCCTTAACAAACTGGCGAAGCCATTCAGCTTTTTCAGTTGCTTTATCCAAAGCAATAAACTCAGATTCTATCGTTGATCTCGATATACACGTTTGCTTGGAAGAATTTCAAGACACGAATCCCCTCTGAGGGTAAACACATAACTACTAGTGGATTTGGAGTCCTTTATATCAGATATCCAATTAGCGTCACTATACCCTTCTAGTACCACTGGGTATCTGGTATAATGTTACCTATAATCCCAGGTGTGGTATAGATAACCTAACACTCGCGTAATGCCTCTCCAATGAGTAGCATTCGGATTACTCGTATATCTACTAAGCCTACTAATAGAGTAGGCTATATCCGGCCTTGTACAATTCATTAGATACATCAAACTTCCAATGACCTGAGAATATTCTAACTGAGAGACACTCTCACCATTATTCTTGGCCAAATATTGACTCATGTCTACCGGTGTCCTAGGCACACTTGTATCTGATTTACCAAATTTCTCAAGTATTTTCTCAATATAGTGAGACTGTGAAAGTACAATACCACTAGATTTTCTGGTAATCTTAATACCCAGAATGACATCTACAAGGCTCATATCTTTCATGTCAAACTTAGAGTTTAACAATCTCTTGGTAGTTTGAATCATTTCATCATTATTACCAATAATGAGTATGCCATCTACGTATAGACACAAAATGGCATAACCTCCGTCAGTGTCTTTAAAATATAACACTTGTCACACTCATTGATTCTAAATCCATTTGACAACATAGCGTTGTCAAACTTCTCATGCTAGTGCTTAGGAGCTTGCTTCAAACTATATAATAACTTGACAAGGTTATAGACTTTCTTATTTTTTCCTGGAGCTGAAAACCCCTAAGGTTGTTCCATGTAGATTTCTTCATCTAAATCTCTATCTAAAAAAGTTGTCTTTATATCCATCTACAGTATCTCCAAATCACGTAAAGCGGCTATCGCAATCACCATGCGAATGGATGTAATTCTTGTCACAGGTGAATACATATCAAAGTAATCTAGGCCTCCTCTCTGCCTGTATCCTTTGATAACTAATCTAGCTTTATACTTATCAATTGACCCATTTACTTTCATCTTTCTTCTAAAGATCCATTTACTGCCCAAGGCTTTACTGCTTAGGGTCCCAAGTATAGGTCTGTAAGAAAAAGTCAATTTCACTCTTAATTACTTCTTTCTATAAGGGACTTTCAAGTGAAATCACAACTTCATGGAAAGTTCGAGATTTTCCCTTTAACATATAAGTCAAGAAGTCTGGACCAAAGGACTTGGCAGTCCTAACCCTTTTGCTCCTTCTTGGCTCATCTACTTCCTTATCTTGATCATCTTCAAGTTCCTTCTCAGAACTTTGATTCTCTCATCGGGTTCGGGAAGGAAATACGTCTTCAAAGAAGGACACATTCCTTGACTCCATTATGATATTCTTGTGGATATCTGAAATATCAGACTTGTGCACAAGAAACCTATATGCATTACTATTACGTGCATAACCAATGAATATACAATCTACAATTTTAGACCTATCCTAACCCGCTTGGGTGTAGGTACCGCCACTTTTGCAAGACACCCCCACATTCGTAGGAAATTATAAGAAGACTTGCGGCCTTTCCATAATTCATATGAAGTCTTGTCTACTTTCTTCTAAGGTATTCTATTTAGAATGTAATTCGTGGAGAGAATTGCTCCCCAACACAAGTTCTGTGGCAACTCAGAACTTATTAACATTGCATTCATCATTTTTTTTTAACGTTCTATTCTTCTACTCAACAACACCATTTGACTGAGAAGAGTACGGCGCTGTGGTTTGGTAAATAATCCCAAATTGAGCACAAGTCTCAGCAAATGGAGATTCATGCTTACCACCATGATGACTTCTTATAGCCTTGATATTTCGACTTAATTGATTCTCAACTTCATTCTTGAAAAGAATAAATTTCTTAGTCGTCTCATCTTTGCTTTTAAGCAAATACACATAACAAAATTTAGTGCAATCATCAACAAAAGTGATGAAGCATTTGTTGCCACCACGTGACTATACGACTTTCAAGTTACACACATCACTGTGCACTAAATCCAAAGGCTCGCTACTTCTTTCAACAAAATGAAAAGAAGTCCTTGTCAATTTTGCTTCTACACAAGTTTCACAGTTGTGATTTGGATTAATCTTAAAAGATAGTATGTGATCTAACTTGATTAATCTACGCAAAGAGCCAAAATTTACATAACCTAGTCTACCATGCCACAAATTAGGGGACTCAAGCATATAAGCAGAAGAAGAAGCTTTTTCATTAAGTTTTGGGATAATAGTCATTACATTTAGTTTAACATACCACTCAACATATATCCCTTCCCCATATATACCCTACTTTTGGTCAACACGACCTTATCAGATTCAAATATCATGCGGAAGCCATGCTTTCTTAAGAGCGACCCCGAGACAAAGTTCTTACAAACGTCCAGTACATATAGGACATCGTTCAAAGTTGACTCTTTCCCTAAAGTCATTTTTAGGACCAACTTGCCATTTCCCTCAACAGTTGAGGTTGTAGAGTTGTCCATGAACAACTTCTTACCGTTTGAAACCAATTCGAAGGTTGTGAACATTTTCTTCTTCGCAGAAATGTAACGAGTAGCCCCAATGTCCACCTATCATTCCTTCGAGTTACACCCTACCATGTTCACTTTGGAAACGACAGCTGACAAATGCATGGCGTCCACATCTAGTGATCGATCCTCCATCTCAGCCATGTACCCGACTTTTGTATTGTGGAGGGTACTTATTGTAAGACTTCTTCTTCTTGCGACAGTCAACCGCCCGATGCCCATCGATTCCGTAGTTAAAACACTTTTCATTGAACCTAAAAGTAGGTTCCTGTTTGGAGACACTGCCTCTTGTCCCAAGATTTGAGCTTTTTCTTGTTGGTGGCTTTTTCCTCACCCCCGAGGACTGGCCATGTTCAACCACATTTGCTTTTACAGTAAAGGTATTCCTTCATTTCTTTCTGTTGTCTTCCCAATTCGAAGCCTGACAACGAGCTCTTCGACTGTCATCTCCTTCCGCTTGTGCTTCAAGTAGTTCTTGAAGTCTTTCCAACCATTAGGTAGCTTCTCAATCAGAGTAGCAGCCTGGAATGATTCACTCAAGAACATTCTCTCTACATGAATTTCGTATAGAATTACTTGGAACTCTTGGACTTGACTGATAACGGTTTTTGAGTCCACCATTTTGAAGTCCAGAAACCAGCCAACAATAAATTTCTTTGCCCCAACATCCTCGGTCTTGTACATCATGTCCAAAACATCCCACAGCTCCTTTGCCGACTTCTTGGTATAAACATGTTGAAAAGTGAATCTGCCAAGCCATTTAGAACGTAGTTCCGGCAAAGAAAGTCTGACTACTTCCAAGCATCTAGAGCCATGAGTTTTTGTTTGTCTTGCTCATTCTCTTCCACAGTTGGTGGATTCTCACTTAAACCCTTGCAAGGTTAAGAGTAGTCAGGTACAACAACATTTTATACTGCCAACTCTTGAAATTCACTCTCGTGAACTTCTCTAGGCGCTCGTGATGGTTGAGCGGGCCTCTTGAAACAACAAGAGTAGCAACAGGATTGACCACAGAGGTCACAACAGTAAGGGTTTGCAAGCAAGTTGTCCCGGGGCTTAGATCCCCACCAACATTAACAGTAGTATCGATGACAGTTGCCATTTCTGAAAAATACAACAGAATTTCATTTTTTGTGTTTCCACAAATTAAACTTAACACTAACAAATCTCACAGTTAGAAATTTAATTCAAAACTAGTCTCACCACTTAACCTAGAATCGAACATTGTCAAGAATGTTTCGAGGAAGACTGGAGGGGTCACATCGATTCCACATAAAACCCAGTTAACTTTTTGACAAAACTTTCAAGAGTATGTTGACTCTTAGTCCATGGGAAACAATTTTTAGAATCAACTTTTCCAAGGAATGAACTAAGTTAAAACAAACCAAGGTCCAAACTTACATGCAATTTACAAAAATTGCTAACAAATTACAAACAATATAAAAAATTGTTACAACAATATAAGCTAATAAAACTTTGTTAAACACATTGGTAAATAACCACAATTAAAACTCAAGCAAACAATTACTTTCAATATAAGACGAGTAAACCAATCCAAATTGAGGATTGTAAGCAGTCCAAAAAACCATTTCCATGCTTAGGTATTTCAGTTCAACAAAAAAGTTAGAAGTCTAAATATATATATATATATATATATATTCCCTTTCTTTTCCTTGCACTCCCAAATTCTATTAATTTGGATTTGTATTGTTTCCATTCCCTTTCGCATAGGTATGCCTACAAAGAAGGTTAGTAGCAAACCACATAATACAAAGTAACTAATTAAAAAAACCTTGTATTTAACCCTTTTAGCACTATCATGAATAGCACATTAAGTGAAAATTAAAATGCAATATAAGTTACACATATAAAACTTAAACTCCAAAACTAAATGTACAATTTAATTTACACAATAAATATGTAATTAGACAAGTTACAAAACCTTAAAATTTATAATTCCAAATAATTAAATTAAAATTTATAGCCATGAGTTATATATCACTTATTACATAATAAACATGTAAATAACTCATGTGAATAATTCTAGATATTAAAAACAATTAACAAATTATTGTAAAAAACTAAGATCTAATAAACATGTGGATTTACTAGAAAAGTATAAACTAATCAGGAGCATGTAATTTTAGAAAGCAAGTGACATGTAAAAAATTCTAGAAAACTAGAAACAATTTAACATGCAAATTATATCTAGAAATTTAAAACATGCGAATAGATCTAGTCTATGAAAAATATTGAACATGGTTGAAAAATTTAGAAATCCCCTAGATGTTGATTTGTGATTATGTATCAATTTTAAGTAGTATATAACAATCTCAATCAAACAATCAAGACAAAACGACACAACGATTTTACGTGGAAAAACCACAATTGGACACCTCCAATTGTGATAAAAAAAACCACGGGCAACAGCCACAAAACAATCCACTAAGAAGATATAAAAGAATTACACAGGTATACTCTCAATTACCTAGCGAATTCACGCTTGAATTGAACCAACCTCTATGTTCCTCCTCCAACCCTGTCTTCACCTCGGAATTGTCTTGACGATGAGTCACTCCGGAATCCACCAAAGCTTCAGGCTCGAATTCTTCAGAATCCACCGAAGAACAACTTTCTCTTTTGTGTAGAATAAACAAACAAACCTTTGATGTATGCCTCTTAAACCATGAGTTGAATACTCAATGAAAACATCAAAGAAAACTAGCAAAATATCGCCAAATATAAACCTTAGAATCCAAAAAGAAGATCTGGAGGACTTGTTCAAGTTTTGGGAGAAAGACCAACTACTTATAAAAATCCAAAGTAATCTTAGTTTTGGAAGAAAACCAATTCCTTATAGAAATCCAAGAATCTGTGTTCACGCGGTCCGCTCGAGCGTGGGAATTCCTGCTCGAGCAGAGGCTTCAAAATTGTGTGATTCATATAGGCTTCACTCTCGAGCGGACGTCCCCATGCTCGAGCGTTGAATCACACCATCCAGTACTTTTTTAGGCGAAACAGAGATGCTGTGAGCTTGCAATCCCTGCTCGAGTGTCACTTTCCCCGCTCGAGCGGGACGACCAAAATTGGAAAATCTGGAAAACTTGATCCTATTACAACCTCGATTTTGATCCATGGAAATTGACAAAGGCACGATTCAGGTTGGATTCGCATCTAATAAACTCATAGCCTCACTGAAATAAAAGGTGCGAAAACAAATACAATTGAAAGGAGTTTTGTCAAACAGGGTTGCCAAGAATAAAACCTAACAATTTCCCCATTTGGCAATGCCGTGACAAAACACACCTAACAAATAAAATCCTAAACACCCCAACCCATTACGGCCAACAAAACCCAACTTCTTTCTCAAGGTCTTGATCTGCAAAACAGTTATCAGTGCCACAATCTCCAAAACAACTATTAGTCCCACAAGAGTATATGAAAAAGCAATAGACATATGACACAATTATCTTGAAACATGAGATGAAAAACATGAATAGATGAAAACTAAGACTCATGAAAAACAACTCTCAATCAACAAAAGCAAGATCATAAACCAACCCAAGTCAAGATGAACCAAACTCCCCCTCACTAAAAGCAACCACAAACACTGAAAACAGTGAACAGGAAGAAAACGACAAAAATAATATGGTGGAGCAAGTAAGGAATTTCAGATTAGTACCTTAAAACACACAAGACTATCCAAGAAGCACAATTACTAGTAAACACAATGTGCACAGTCTGGAGAAGATTCCTCATGAAAGAAAGTGATGTATTATGTGAAAAGCATAGATCCCATGATAAAAGTGTGTGTGTGACTCTTGGAGTTCGAAAAACACTAGATTCAATCCTAATAGTGATTTGAAAGTTGGACCTCTGGCAAGAGAATCTAAGCACAACACAGGAAAGTCAAACCACTAGGAATCAAGGATTATTTGATGAGTAAAGGCGAAGGCTCCCCCTCAATCAATGAATCTTTTTTTCTTTCTTTTGCATATTTTTTCTTCTACTCTTTCTTTTTCCTTTTCTTTTTCTTTTTCTTTTTCTTTTGCACACTCATTGGCAGCTGACACGCTCAAGAGTATGGAAACCGAACCAGAAAAGCATGAATATAATAAGGATGGCCTGGTTGGTGACTCTGAGGTAGCCTTCTCCTCATGGCTGGACTACAAAGAATAGAGTGGAAAGCCATGGAGATGCAAAAAGATGGTAGGTGGTTAAGAGACTCAACATCACCCATGATATGCTAGTATAGGTCAATTCCTCTAGAAACGCAAAAGATCAATGACAGAAGTCCATAGAAAAAAAAATCACTAAGGCGGAAGACTCTAAAATTTGCTAATCCAAGAGTATGTACAGTATGAGACATACTAATCAAAAAACACGCACTCCAAAATGAGTAATGACCACAAAAAATACACATATATTAACATGTAATGGATATTCTCATCAATTCCAATATGCACCAAGGACCACTCAAAAATTTCAAGCTTGCAAAACCATACAAGAAAATCTTTTTGGGATTTTTTTTTTTTTTCAAAAAATAAAGCAAGACAAAAAAATGAACAAGCACACATGTAATGACAAAAAAAAACACACAGAAACCCAAAAACTAAAATGACAAAACAAATTAACACAAGTCAAGTTTTCTCACCCAAACTGCTTTAGTACGAACAAAGTTGTGAGAATTGCAGTTCTTGGATGGTGTCTTGACGTTGTGGTTCCTTTCCCCTGCAATGGAAACTCGTCTCGACTTGGCTTCTAACTTCCAATTTTTAGGTCTAGGCAAATACACTCTCCCATTCAACTTATAACAATAAGGGCGAATATGACCATACATACCACAATGATGACAAATAAAAATAGGGTGTACCTTCTTTTCTTTTACCTTGCCAACTCTAGAAAGTTTGAGAAGTCCACCCTTATGTTGAATTTTTTGTTCTCCCTTTCCTTGAGTTCTTGTATCATGAAATGTTGATGCACTCTGTTTTTGCTCTTTCTTACCACCAAAGCCAATGCCACTCTTGTCAGAACAAATTTGTTGAGACCCAATGATATTGTCCAAAGTCTTTGATCCCCTGTTCCAAAGACCAATGGTAGCCATAACACACTTGAGTTCTTCCTCTTTCTTGATCATTAGTTCTTCCAAAGCAACTTGAGACATCTCGAGAGTTTCAATTTTTTCTTCATATGTTGCATAGATTTCCTGTAGCTCATTCTTCTCTGTCTCACAAGCCAAGAGTTTTGCACAAAGAGCTTGTCGATCATTAGCTATCTTGATGGCATCAATCCTAGCCTCGGAAATCTCCTCTTTTAGTTTGACATTCTCACTTTCACATGCTTTGAGTTTCATAGTGAGTTTGTCATTTAATTTGGATAACTTAAGAGATTCCTTATACAGCTTTTCATAAGCTTGCTCAAGCTCTTCATCATCACTTCCCGAGGATTCATCATTAGTGGCATTCTCAACTGGGCTCTTCAAAGACTCTGTTCGTCTTTCAGTTTCGGAAGCCGCCATAAAAGCAAGGATTGTTTATATTCCTCTTCGCCTTGATCTTCGTTGTCACTTTCATCTTCATCAAATTCTGATTCATCATTCCAAGTGATGGTGAGGGCTTTCTTCTTCTTCAAACGAGTGGGGCATTTCTCCTTCTTGGCTATAGAATTAATTTTGAGTTTATCTTTATCTTTAAATTTATGAGTATGAGTAGATTCCAAAAGATTAGGATTTTTTTTCAGAAAAGATTTTTTAAATTGTTTTATAAAAGCATTTGTAATCTTAGAATCTATCTCATAATCCTCATCAGAATCCTCTCCAACTCTTGAGCACTACTAAAAGCAATATCTTTTTGTTTCTTTTTGAAATTCCTACGTACCTCATAATTTTGGAGATTTCCAACCAACTGATTCAGCTTGAGGTTGTCAACATCTTGAGCCTCCTCAATAGCCGTAACTTTTGGTTGGAACCAATCGGGCAAGGATCTCAAAAATTTTCCCACAACTTTGGATTCTGGTATTTTTTCACCTAAATTGAAGCTGGAATTTACAATGTCACTCAACTTCGCATAAAATTCATCAAAGGTCTCACTATCTTTCATTGAAAGGTTTTCGAAATTAGACGTGAGCCTTTGAAGTTTTGAGCGTTTAACAGAAGGAGCGCCCTCATAAATAGTTTGTAAGATATCTCAAGCCTCTTTTGCGACCTCACAATTACAAATACGACTAAACTCTTCAGGTGTGACAGTGCAAAAGAGAGAATTGATACCTTTACTATTCCAGCTACTATTTTGGTAATCAATTGTGTCCTACTTTTCAATTAGTTTGGGGAATGTTACTCCATCAACGGTAATTGTTGGTTCGGTCCACCCATTCATGACAGATTGCCAAACTTTTTCATCTATTGATTTCAAAAACGATCTCATCCGAGCTTTCCAAAAAGAATAATTGAATCCGTCAAGTAGGGGTGGTCGAACCATAGAATTTCCCTCACGAATTGAGTCCATTATCACAAATCAAATAAGATCTCACTCTAATAGATTTGTAAAACAAAAAAAATAGAGCGACCTGCTCTGATTCCAATTGAAAAATCTAGAAATTCCCTAGATGTTGATTTGTGATTATGTATCAATTTTAAGCAGTATATAACAATCCCAATCAAACAATCAAGACAAAACGACACAACGATTTTACGTGGAAAAACCACAATTGGACACCTCCAATTGTGATAAAAAAAAATCACGGGCAACAGCCACAAAACAATCCACTAAAAAGATATAAAAGAATTACACAGGTATACTCTCAATTACCTAGCGAATCCACGCTTTAATTAAACCAACCTCTTTGTGCCTCTTCCAACCCCGTCTTCACCTTTGAATTGTCTTGACGATGAGCCACTCCGGAATCCACCAAAGCTTTAGGCTCGAATTCTTCAGAATCCACCGAAGAACAACTTTCTCTTTTGTGTAGAATAAACAAACAAACATTTGATGTATGCTTCTTAAAGCATGAGTTGAATACTGAATGAAAACATCAAAGAAAGGTAGCAAAATATCCCCAAATATAAACCTTAGAATCTAAAAAGAAGATCTGGAGGACTTGTTCAAGTTTTGGGAGAAAAACCAACTACTTATAGAAATCCAAAGTAATCCTAGTATTGGAAGAAAATCAATTCCTTATAGAAATTCAAGAATCTGTGTTCGCGTGGTCCGCTCGAGCGTGGAAATTACCGCTCGAGCGGAGGCTTCAAAATTGTGTGATTCATATAGGCTTTACGCTCGAGCGGACGTCCCCACGCTCGAGCGTCGAATCATACCATCCAGTACTTTTTCAGGCGAAACAGAGATGCTGTGAGCTTGCAATCCCCGCTCGAGCGTCACTTTCCCCGCTCTAGCGGGACGACCAAAATTGGAAAATCTGGAAAACTTGATCCTATTACAACCTCGGTTTTGATCCATGGAAATTGACAAAGGCACGATTCGGGTTGGATTCGCATCTAATAAACTCATAGCCTCACTGAAATAAAAAGTGCGAAAACAAATACAACTGAAAGGAGTTTTGTCAAACGAGATTGCCAAGAATAAAACCTAACAATGGTAATTATACTAGAAAACTAGAAAACAATTAACTTGTCAATATTAACTACAAAATGTCAACATTCATAAGTATGTAAAATTATAAAACTAAAACACAAGCAAATCATGCACATTTTGTTAAACTGAACAACTATTGCATCTAACCACTGAACAGTGGGCTTAAGCATATATAAAAAAAATTTATTTTATTTCATTTCATTACAAAAAAGTTTATACCATGTATAATAGACCCACATGGAAAACAACACAGCAACATTCATATTAAATTGATTATAATCATGCACTATTACATATATAACAGTGGCCTATACTAAATAAACTAAATTGAATTTGAAAGCAAAAGCAATTCACAGTGAACAGTTTGGAGAAAGAAAATATATATATATATATACATATGGAACTCTTATTTGTCGGAAACTCAAGCAGTAAGCAGTAACATATAATATGGTTAAGGTGATATGAATCTATATATCCTAATACATAATTGATGGGAAAGTATATATAATCTGTTTTAAAATTGTTGTATAAATTTGTGAATTAACTAAAATAAATAGATTCATATTTAATCAGTTAAATTACATAACATGAAACATGATTAACAAAAATACATATGGAATTGAAATATTGAAAATAAGAAATCAAACCAAATTCTGTGTGATACCATAGTGTCCTTAAAACAAATTAGCCGCCTCACTGTGGGTGCTGGAGAAACGTCGACTTCTGTCTTCCAGGATAAGATGGTTTAGACCGGCTAATACAGAAGCACCTTCTGTTAGCTTTGGCGAACTGACAGTGGCAACACTCTCTCACACAGGAAGAATATATTATAGGAGGAGACTAACTTGACTAGAATCTTAGAGCAAGAAATTTTGTAACAAACCAAGGAAGGTGGGCCTCCTTTTATACACAATGGGGGAGAGAAGAGGAACCTCCAGTCATGAAGGTTAGCAACCAATACTCATTACTCCTGCAAAACTGCTGGAGTAATGGTCCAAAACTAATGGGACAATAATATATGAGATATATATTCTGTATACACAAGTGTGTATATCTGCAGCAGACTTGGCCAAAAAAGATTAGGTTCGTGGATCACCAATCCCGCCCAGCCCATTCCCTCAAGATCCAAGATCCACGGACCTAGCCCGGTCCCCGCGCATGTGGCAATTTTGCCACAACCAACTTGGATCATATTCTTGGCTCAAGTCTATCCTTGAAGCATTCATAACTCCCTCCCTTCAGAAAATTTAAATGCTCCAAAGGACTCACACCCTTATCAAAATCTTGAGCTTTAAATACCCATCAATCCTTTCTTCTACAATCAATATGGGATTGGTAGTTATACACAATTTCTAATACCTCATTCATAAGGCCATTTTTATGAAACAATTTTTCATTCAATTCTTAATGATTTTTTGTCATTCTTTTTCTGGTGTAAAGACTTTGTTACAAACAGTCTAAATCCATTTAATCCCACCTCAACCAATGGTTGGGACCTACTTTAATTTTATATTAAAGTCACCATAAAACTATTTTTTCCAACAATTCTTAGATCTAGATTTTCAAAGGAAAAAGAATAAGGAGGAGGAGGAGACAAAGAAAGAAGAGGGGTTTTGTGATGAGAATGCGGCCGGGGTGAGGACTTCAAAACAATGAAGAAAGATGAAGAGGGCGTGGCGGCGACAAAGCAAGTGGTTACAATGGCAGGTGAGTAAGATGGGGGTAAAAGTGGAATTAATTGGGGTGTTCAATAAAAAAGACAAAAAAAAATCTAAATCTAAGATTGGGGTGTTTAAAGGATTGGGTGTCTAGCCAAATTTTTAAAGTACATTTAAAGCCGTCACTATATTTTGTTATTTAAAAAAATAATAATAATAATGAAAATGATTGATTTATCACCAAAACAACCCCCAATATATCGAATCATACTTGTTGAATAACACCACAGTCTCTCTGCCGATGTTTCACATTTTCAGTATATATACACACATATTATCAAAACCCAAATTCATCACAACCAGAGACATCAAGAATCAAAGCATATATTTGGTAATGAATTGTCACAGTTGATGTATGCTTGGAAATTCAAGAAAAGAAATGTGTGGTGTTATTGTTGAACATATCCATACGTGACGAGGCAATGGGTCTATAACCTTATCAATGAAGTTGAAAAGTCCTTAGGCAAGAACCCTAATGCCTTAAAATCTATATTTAATTTTTATTTATTTATTTGAATATTTTTTGCTTCAGTTTTGACTTTGAAATTATTGTAATTTTGTCCATTTTCTTCAAGCTGAAGTTGTAATTGAATGAAATAATTGTCTATATTCACAGATCCTAATGTTTTTGGAGAAAAGTTTTGATGGAATTTCTTGAAAAGAAAAATTATGATGAAGAGTTCAAGGAACTGTGAAAGAAAAAGAAGGGGGTGAGATTTTACCAAGAAAGTGGAGAAGGTGATAAAGTTGAACAATATGGTGGACTATGCAGGCATGGTGGAAAACTTTTATATTGAAGACATTGAAATTTCTCTGTTTTCAAACAAAGAAAGTTTCAATTTTGTTATTTTTGAACTCTTAATTTGAAATTTTAGTATTTCATCGGTCTTACATTATCTGTTAATTTCTGGTATTTGTGCCATGATATATTATTTTCTTTCCAAAAAAAAAAAGAGTGAAATATCCCAATTTTTTTAAGGTATTTGTTGGCTGCAAATGAAATTTTCTCAACCCGAAATTCATTTAATTGGGTGACAGATGACATGCAACCCACCTGAACCCAACCCACGAGCATCCCTAACGTATATCAATATTTATGAAGAATTTCTAATTGTATGCGATCGAATTGGATTGAAGCTTGTGTATCCGCCATCTGATTAAAAACTCAACTTTTTTTAAATTGCTAGATCCACATCCGTCCATCCATCTGTCTGTTCCATCGAAACCACCTATTCGAGATTGGGTTGGCCAGGTCGGTTAGATGTTTACCCAGGCCTAGTAGATAAACTCTTTAATATTGTTGAAAAAATAATAAAATAAAAAATATAGATACTTTTTCAACATATCTGGAGTGAAAGTGGGCAAACAATTTTAAATTTAGGTATCTAACATTTTGCGATTAGCATTCAAAAAAAAAAAAAAAAACTTTTTGCAATTAGCCTTCAATTTTACAATTTTTAGCCTTTATAAAATTTCACTATTTTGGAAATAACGAGCACAACAAATTTTCACTATTTAAAAAAAGAAGGGTCATATTTAACATTGGTCTTGTTTGAATGACATTGAAGAGTAAATTCCAAAATTATCAATTTTATTGAATATGGATATTTATATAAAAAGTTTAAAAGAGTTTTGAAAAAAAATTCAAAATGAAATTAGCGTTGAATCTATAAGTCAATATACAAGGGTATTTTTGTCTGAAACTAGGCTCTAAAATTTTAGAAGACTGGAGTTAGATAATATAAGTAAATAGCACATCAATTAATAAAAAAATTATAAAAATTTATTTGTTTATATAATATAATATTAAATCTCTTAAGTACATATAATTATTTATTTGTAAGTTGTACAAATAGTTAAGGGAAAATGTTTGGTGACCACAAATTCGTTTTGGCAGTTTCGAGCCATTTGAGCCACAGAATTTGTGGCCCCCTACGTTTTGGCAGTTTCAGGCCATTTGAGTCACAAAATTTGTGGCCCCTAACATTGCTGATAATTAAGTGTTCTTATAAAATTTGAACTCCTATAATGGAGGTTGCGATTTCGAGTTCCATGTGTGGGTCAATTTTAAATATGAAGCATATAATTCAAGATGGCAAATGCAACATTATTTTGCAATTTTTCTAATTCCCATGTTTTCTTTGTAGCTTGATATGATGGGCCACGGGTGCATTGTGGGCTTTCAAACCAAATAAAAAACATGTTTGTAAAAGAACACATGTTTGTAAATAGAATCAATACAACAGACCCATGAAAAAAAGAAGGGTAAATTACACTAAATTATGTAAAGTTTAAAAAAAAATACAGGTAGTCTTACATTTTAGATATAATTGTACTGGTTTCTCTTTAGGTATTAATTTAGATAACAGTTAGATCCTTTTTCATTAGTAAGTCGTTAGTTGTATGAATAAAAATAATAATATTATAACCTCTTTTTTACTAAAATTTATGTTCTTGTTTATTTCAATATCTATCAATACTATTTGCATTAATTTCGATCATTTTAACCTTATTAAAAGGAAGGTCAGTGTAATTATGTTAAAAATATGAGATTAATTGTATTTTTTTGAAATCTTAAGAAATGTGAATATAAATAATTTATTCAAAAAAGAAAGAAGAATTGATGACCTATTTCATTGTTCTTATATAACATTCATTTTCATGTATAAAATAAATATATGTTTTTTAAATTTCATATTAGTAAGATCCTACGGAAAAAACGTGTGGTTTTACAACACATGTTTATTTGACTTAAAAAAATCATACATTTCCTATTACACATATTTTATGCATATTATATTAAAATCCTCCTATTAACAATGGTAAATTCAGGCCTCGTTTGGGAACAGATTTTTTTAGTGACTTTTTAACTTTTTAGCTAAAATATGATGTAAAAAAAATTAATATGTTTGGGATAATTTTTTAACTTTTTACAAAAAGATGTGCAAAAAATAGAAAGAAAAGAGAATCTTTAATTTTTTGATATGAGTTGTTGACTTTTTAATTTTTTTAATGACTTTTTAATTTTTTTAATTAAAAAAACCACTTGCCAAATGAGACCTAAATGTTATAAAAGTCAGCTAAACGAGTATTTTCACGTTCCCAGGTCTCTCAATCATATTTTTTGAGGTTGGTCTTTTTTTCTTTTTTTCTTTTTTTTTTTTGATTTTGTCTTTTTATTTTAAATAATTTATTAATAGTAGCTTATATATTGAGTGAATTTTTTTTTTCGTAATTATGCAAATATTTTTGATCAATTATGAAATATATTTTTTTCGTAATTACGCAAACAATCTTGATCAATTATGAAATATAAATCTTTAATTTTTTAGCAAATTACAAATACACCCATAAGGTTTGTTTAAAATATGAATCGGTGTTATAGTATTAAAAATTACAACTATCGTTTGTTATAAATTTTAATTTAACACAATACTCAGGAAAAAAAAAAAACACTATTTTCCTATGCAATAATAAATTATCAAAATTGTTTATTAATAAATATTTCTCATGTCATTAAAAATTGTTAATTCACTTAATGATTTATTTATTAACAAAATGCTTAACTGAAAAATATTTTTCATATCATTAAAAATTGTTAATTTACTTAATGATTTACTTATTAATAAAATTGGTTATTGTTATGCGAGTATGATTTATGTATTAATAAAATTAGTCATTTGTATATACATATGTATTTTTTTCTGTTTCTTTATTAGTTCAGTGAATTATCTAAATAGTTTTTTTTAGAAAGAGGCCTCGTTTGGCAAGTTCTTGCTTTAGCTTAAAAGTTAAAAAGTTACTAAAAAAAATCAAAAAGCCTATAACCTATATAAAGAAGTCAAAGATTTCTTTTTCTCTCTACTTTTTGCATATCTTTTCATAAAAAAACCAAAAAGTCATTCCAAACATACTAATTTTTTTTACCTCATATTTTAGTTAAAAAACTAAAAAGTTACTAGAATAGCATGTTCCCAAACGAGGCCAAAAGAATTATCTTCGTATTTGTTTTATATTTATCTATTAAAAAAAACTACACACCATAAATTTTTTTTTATAAATTCAAAAGAAATATTAAAAACACATAAATTCACAATTTGAGTCTAAATCATTAAGCGTATGACAAATCAAAAATGACACATATCATACCACATAATTCCATCATATATCTAATAATTTATTCTTTTCAATAGAATAATATTATAATTTTAAAAAAATTATCAAAACATAAAACTTAAATATACTATAATAATAATTTGTGTCTTACACGGGTCTTTGTAAACAAATATATATATATATATATGATTGTATTTTTTTTGATATCTCAGATTTTCTGTTTCATGCAATATCTCTGATAATTTTGGGGTTTAATAAAAATTTGTGTTGTCATGTCAGAAATGGCCCTAAAGCTTCCATGTGATTTTTAGCTCTGAGAACACTGAAAGAGAAAGTAGCAATAATGCTTCAAATTGTTCTATATTAAGTGTTGCTTAGTGTGATTTATGGGTGATGTACAGAGTCGGTAGTAATTTTAGGAACACTGTTTTGTATTTTGTAACCATTTTCCATTGGGTTTGGCTTCCTTCTGTCCGTGATTGGACTGGAGGGTGGGTCCATGAAAGTCTATCACGAGTTTCGATTTGATAACTTAAATTGTTCAATATGTAAAACTCATAAAGTACTATATACATGTAAAAAATCACGTTGATCGAATATCAATAGTTACGTGATCAAATCAGTTTTGTATAAAAAAAAATGAACAGCGAAAAAATAAACAGTTGACAAATTTAATCCGATGAAATAGTTATCGATATCCGATCAACGTATTGTTTTACAAACATATAATACTCGACGATTTCTACACATTTAACGGTTCGAATTATTGAACCTGTGATGAGCCCCCATGAACCCAACAGCACGGACAGGAAGGAGACCAATCCCTTTTCGATTTACCAAGGAAAAGGGGGGGAAAAAAAAAAGAAAAGGCTTCTTGGTTATGTTGTAATTTGTTCAATTGTTACTGATTATGTTTAATGTGTATAATGTGATTGTTCCACTCTGATCAATCCAACAGTTAAACCACTTACCCTTGACCTAGTTTTTTTTATCTAGTTTATTGAATGGTCCATTTGTTAAAAAACATTGGATGAAATAATTCATAGGTTTCCAGAACCAACACCGATACAATTTTAATCACTCCCATGAGCAGTTATTTAAATTTCTTTAAAATGAAAAGATTTAAAGAAAAAGAGTAAGTTGATGCCACTTCTCTTTTCTTCTCTCCTACCTGATCCTTCATTTTTTCTCCTAGTTTTCTATGTATAAACATTGCTTAGTGGATGAGGCATTTCCTTACCAGGCTTGATGAATGTCTGTGTTGAAGTCTTATGACTGCGAGTGCAAATTCCATTACCTTATTATCCACCCACTGGTTGTCAAACTTGAGTACATTGATTCTTCACCTACCAAACAGACCTTGAAAAATGTCAAACAACTATGAAAGAAACAAAAAAGAACAAGAACCCACAATAACTCCCAGCAGCAAACAAAACCAACACCACAGAAGCCCTTCAATATCTTCAAATCTAAATGCCTTCAAACCTCAATATAAGTTAAAAAAGGATTTTCTAAATTGGGCATTCAATTACTGTTGTGCCAGTTGCATCAAAGATTGGATCCCAAGAGGTCAACACAAACAGCTAAAATATGCAGAGACATAATTGAAATATATATATATATATATGTCCTCTAAGCAAAGTAGATATATAATCTAACACTGTTTAAATCATAGATTCGTGTAGGAAAAAGAAAAAGAAAAACGAGAAGTGAATCAAATAGAAATAATTTTTTTTCCCACAAATCTCACTCCTGCTACAGACATCATTTTCTATCACCCACTCAAAATAGAAGTGAGGCCTACATATTCAATTCGAGATCCAAACATAGCCTAAATTAACACAAACCATATAAGCAGAGATCACAGACAGCAAGTAGAACCCTCATGATCATGTTCTATCACACAGCCTTTGCATCTAGTAATTTCAGGGTTTTGATCCACACAGTAGTCAAAAAAAATGAAAAGTTCATCAAGAGTGTTGATCTACTACAGAATTATTACAAACTGGTGTTTCTCTCCCCAACTACTGTAAAATGATTTTTACGCTGTACATGCCAGTCTGAAAATGAAATACAAGAATTACAATTTCAAGCATTTTGTCCGATAATGGTCACTGGATTTTGGCACCCATCCATATGCCTTCCTCTAACTAATCAAACATCAATCCTATACAATACACCTTACGTAAAAAACGAGAGGGAGATATTACAGTATGAAGGTTTTAATCTGACCTAGCAGTTGAATTTGGCTACAGACCATACCAAGGCCACGAGGTTTAGATATATGATAGATAAAGGAACAAAATATAAGATAAATTAGTTCAGGTCACGAACACTCACCATGGTTCTGACAGAGAGAGCCAATTAAGTGTTCTTTCTTTCTTTTTCTATATTTTTAATTTTATTTTTCCGGGGGCAGCAATTTACACTTCATCGGATGATTTTCATAATCCATCCATTCTTTCTGCTCGTGGAGAATGAGATATCTTGTCTTGAATTTCATTGGTGAACCAATAAGATATAGCATTCTAAATCCACCTTTCTGTGAATCTGTTGTGATACGCTTGCACAATTTGTCATTGCAAAGGAAAATAATGCATGAGTTTTTTTTCGTTCTTTCCAACTTGACATAGATTGATCATTCCTTTCCTTGCAAGAACTGTATAAAAAATTGTGCTATCAGAAGCTCCTGGTTTCGTTCAACGGATCGTAATCATAAGCGTCACCAGCCTTGACAAAGCGCCCCTTCACACGCCTCCTTACATCAGCCCTTGCCTTGCGAGAAGCATATCTAACCTTCTTGTCAAATCTATGACGCAATTAACATTATAATAGTTAATTATGAGGGGGAAAAAAAAGAAAGACTAAACGTAGAAAATTCCATCTTTTGGGAATCAAAAGACAATGTAAAAAACTGACATAAGTTTCGTGCTAATAACACACCCATGAATAATTGGAAAATTAAACCTAACAAAAGGAAAGATCCATGTGCATCTTGCAGGAACAAAAAATGTGGGTAGCTCCACATCTATGAAGCATAGGTACGATGAAAATATTGTCATAGGGTATGCATATCAATACGACTACCCGCATATCATGTACAAGAAATACTTTGGGTACAACTTTGGTATGGGATGGGTACTGGATGAATACATTTCGGATACTTTTGTGGGTACTTCCGGGCATAAATGTGACTTTTTAAAAATATAGGGGATACTGAAATAGTTAGATTGTGACTATTTTAAAAAAAATTAAAATAAAAGGTATTTTTACAATATCAAAGGTATAAAAAATACATAGGGTTCTTTTCTTGACCATTACAAAAATACTTTAATTATTTTTTGTACTTGATTTTTTAATTGTTATATGTTATGTACTACTACAAATTATTAAATCATAATTTTTTATGGACATATTGGACCGTACCCGTATCCTACTTTGTTTGGTTTTGCCATATCAACATACCCATAATGTAACCGCACCCGCACCAGTGCTTCCTAGGTCCACACAATATTCTTTTCTTTTTTTAACCTAAATGATGTGTAAAAAGAAACTGCTCTACTCTTACTTGCGTGTCTTCTTCTTTTCCATGTAACGCATAACAGCGCTGCTCCTACTAGTTGAAGGGAATGAACTTTCAGGACACCATGGAGGCGGCTCTCCCATGAGAACCATTGGAGAAGCACCACAGTCTTGATGATCTGCAGCACTACTCTCCACGCTAAGACCAGAAAATGAGATGCTGGAATGGGCTTGCGTTGCAAAGCAAAGGTTTGGATCAGTTTTAGAGCTTATCACAGAATCAGCAGACACCGGGTTGCTGATAGCCGGCTGCATTGACTTAACTAGTCCAATTGATGACCCCTGGGGAAAACAAGCAACATTTGATGATGAGTGCATTTTAAATTAGATGTAAACTCACAAATAACAGGAAGTTTCAGTAGTACTTCAATGAGAGAAAGCATAAGCGTTTATTCAGACACTCCAGCAGAAATATTTGATGACATACATGCAAGTGTGGAATGTTTGCTAGAATGTGATTGACAGGTGTTGAAAGGAGAGGAGAGAGGTTTTTATGTCAGTTTGGCAAGCAATAATCATGTCAGAAATTCAATGCTTCCTCGTGCTATCCATGCAAAAATCATTCAAGTGTTTATGCAAAGAAATCGTTAGGTACTCCACTCCAAAGATAATTGAAAAACCATGGGCGCTTTTTGAAAATAAACGCACACTCACAGATAAAAAAAGAATCAAGATGCATGACCAATAATATTAAATATTATTGCCCATTATAATTCGCATTCCAATTCCAGAAATCTTTTACTTTCCAAAATATTTGCACTGTAAACAAATTCTCTTGGTTTATAAATAGGATAGGCCCACTGGAACTCCACTTTAGCTTCCCACGCTCATGAATTTCCATGAACTCACATCTTGGAGGCAAGGAGCTGTAATTGGAGTGCCAAAGGCACAATTTGAACATCAAGAATTGTGAGATGTAACAGTAAGCTATGGTGGGGACTTTTCCATGGAGGTTTTGAAGGAAGGTTTACTAATACAAACACTACTATAATTTAAGTGCAGGAAACCTAAGTTGCACTTACCAATCAAATATTGGAACTGAGTGACAAGTTTCATTATCACCCGAGGGTGGTAGCCTGATGGACTGGAGGTCATGGGTTCGAGTCCCACAGGCAGTCACTAGGGGGCACAAAGCTCATGCATATACCAAAAGAAACCATGTCCACCAAGAACATTCCATTTAACCAAAATTTGGTAGATAGGAAAGAAAGCAATATTTATGTAAAAAGTTCCATTTCTCACAGCTCAATGGGACAAAGATGTTAGAACTATGCATTGACAGTGACACATTGTAAAGCAGAAAGAGATGAAGGACAAAAACACCAAACAAATGAGCTGATTACAGCTGATGAGAATAATAAGGATAAGATTAAGCAACATAAGAGAAAGCAAGAGTACCTCAGCTGCATATGTTCCTCGACGGTTCAAATCAGCACCGGACATGTCCTTCACTCCAAACAAGCTACCAATTCCATCGTTACCAAACAGTTGTTCTGGATCATTAAGAGCTACACCAAATATTTCTTCATAGTTCTCAATATTCAAGTCAACTTCATCCATATTGAAGTCCTCATAGAATTTATCATCTTCTTCTAAATCAGATGCTTTTGTTCCAGGACAGCACGTCTGCATATTAATTACCAGAGGTCAGATTTTTACTCAAGCAACACAGTAAACAGGTAACCTTAAACATATTCATAATACTATAAAGGTGATCAGTTTTGTACTTTGGCAATCTTAATTGATCTAACAAATTATCACCGCATGCATTTTCTTTTAATCTTCTTTACAAGCATGGCTAGGATTGAAAACGTGTCATATAACATTCCAAGAAGAAAGGCCCAAAGCTCAAAGCCAATGAGTAAGGTTGAGAGGGCAAATAATGATGGTACTGTTTGGCTGACTAGAATGATTAAGATTGTGCGGACCAAGAAAACATATGAAGAATGGAAGAGCAAAATCTTCACAACTATGCTGTAAAACAAAGGTGCTGCAAGAACTATCACTAGATCACATGCAAAAGTCCTACTATGAGAATTCAGAAGAGAATGATAAACTAAGAGCAAGGTATGCAACCATGGAACTATAAAAGCAATTTGGTTACACCAACAAGATGATCATATTTGTCTACTTAGGTAATAAGAGCAAGGTATGCAACCATGGAACTATAAAAGCAATTTGGTTACACCAACAAGATGGTCATATTTGTCTACTTAGGTAATTGACATAGGAGCTTAAGAGAAATCGAAAAGCCCTTGCTTGACATGTATGCTGAAGTTTCCCACTAACTACAGGGCAAATTTCTTGGTAATCATAATAGAGAACCAGGATTGGATCCCTTCTTCATGCTAGTTGGGGTTTTATTGGTAGGGGTGCTATCACCCCCATCTTTCAGCCTAAAATGACTTTGGACCCAAAAAAAAGTCAATAAAAAAGAAGAAGGAAATTAGATTATTGATTAAAAAAAGCAAATGCTTGGATGCATAAAGAGTTTCCATGGAATAATTTGAAGAAGAAAGAGATAGCAACCAGAAAATTAACATCCAAAAGGATGAGAACAATGATTCTATACTAACTTTAGAGCAACTGACAGAATACAAAGAATCAATCACAAGCCTAAATCAAAGAATTTTACTTCACCCATTAAAGGATGTTTGCAAGCTGAATACATGAAGGACATTTAATAGTCAATAAGCTTACACCAAAAAGATATTCAAAACAAACAAACAAAATTGTGCAAGGGAGTCTGAGAGACTTGTGTATCTTTCAAATGACAGAAGTAAAATACATAAAGCCTTTTGCAAGAATTGGAAAGAAAATGATTTTTAATCAAAATTTTGACAGTTATATGAGATGCCATTATTCAGCTAGGTAATGTAAGATTAGGAACACTAGAAAGAAAACACACAGCTCCCACATGAGCACAATACACTTCACAATTCTGATGGTAGGTTTTCCACACAACCAAGATGTTTGTTTCTGAGATATCCTATGAGAAATTTTATCATCCTTCAAAAGAAGGATTCATCAATTACCTTTGATGAAGTTGAATTTACATTTTGTCGCTTGGTTCTCAGTTCAGGCATTGCAGAGGACCCCATCCAATCACTCGACTTATCAATATTCTTTACATCATTCTCTTCGATGAACACATCTTGCCCATCTTTACTTTGTGAAGGGTCCGTGCTGTTTGTCAGACTATTGTCAGTAATGCTCATTAAACTCATTCCCTTTTCACAAGTTGAATCACCCACAGAAGGAATATCTAGAACAAATGACCAGATTGTGGAGAGTTCTGCAGCCGAAGGGCAACCAGAATAACAATTGACTGCCTGCTTCTTATGAGTTGAGGCCTCAGTAGAGCCAGTATGTCCCAGCCAATCACAATTCTGACAAAGAGATATCCTCTCTTCGACACATCTAATGAATGCAGGCTGTGAATTGCATCTTTCACACACAAGGGTCCTAGAATGACGCCGTGAAAGGGCATTTGCAGAATGGACATTCCGGTCACAGGATAAACATAAACAAGCAGCATCAGATCGACAATAGACCATCGATCTTTGATCCCCACAGAAATCACACATGTAACCCATGTTGCAACTAACCCTTCTTCTACTAGAATAAAATCCAATTCAATCCAATGAGAGGACAATTGTACTATTTTCGAAATTATCAACACTCTTCCCAAAACTATCAATCAACAGAACATAGCTTCAGAAACCCCCTTTGCTCACAGTTAGGAGATATAGAAATCTGCATTAAACAGGCCAAAATGTAAATAATTAAAAAATGGAAAATTTCAAGACTGAATTGCATAATCCACTAAAAAAACAGAAAAGTCAAGGTGTGGAAAAATAAAATCCAGGAATTTGGAAACAGATCTTGACAGAATAAAGTTCACTTCACACTATGGATGTGAAAATGATAGAGATTCCAAAGGAATAACAGTTAACAAGACATATATACCCAGAAAAGCTAAAAGGAGCTCCAACTTATTGGGCACCTAGAATCCAGATATAGTGAAGAAAATGAAGAGAATCAAAACACTCTGCTTTTTTATTTCCAATCAGCATGAAAAATATACATGACAACAAAGAACTAGAATCTAAAGAGTAAAAATTTATTCTTTTGGATAAAATCAATTAAAAAAATATGAAAATAAAATCATAGAAAACTAAAAACTTACTCTTAGTGTCAAGCTGATATTTGATTTGATTCGATTTGATTCGATTTGATTTGTTGTAGAAAAACAAAAACAGAGAAAGGATTCAAAAGAAACCCAAATCGTTATCACGAGACAACAAAACTTCAAATATAATTGTAAATTAAACAGTTAAAATCCCTAGAAACCCCAAGAGAGATAAGAAGAACTCTCCAAAAATACCATAAACACAGATAAGAAAGACTCTGCCAAAAAAAGATAATCGTACAAAAAAAGCAGTTTCAAATCACAATCAAACCCTCTTTCGCTTCACATCAAAAAACGGACTGAACAAAAAATTGAGACAAATACCAATACAAATACCTAATTTCAGGCGAAAACAGTGAACCAAGCCGAACAAATCAGAGCTCTTGCTGCCAACTTTCAAACCCAGAAACCCTAACACCCACCAAAAAACAACAAAAACAAAGATCTCAACTTTTTCACTTTCTCCAGAATCAATCTCTCTCTGAGCTATCTATCTGGGTCTCCCGGTGGAGTTGCAAGTGTTTTGTGACACAAAATAAAATAATGAGAAAAGGAGAAAAAGTGCAGATAATGGAGATTAGAGAGAGAGAGAGAGAACGGGTGGGGGAGGAGAGAGAGTAGAGAGAGAGAGGTGGGATGTGGGACCACGTAGTGGCTTTGGAGAAAGGGCAAAAAGTTCGGTCCCCTCACACGAAAAGGTACTCTTTTTTTTTCCTTTTTTGTTTTAAATTTTATTTACGAATATTATTTAAAAATTAGATTATTTTTTAAATTTAATAATATGTTTAAAATAATTAAATATTATTTAATCATTTTTTTATACCTCACACGTTTATAAAAATAGGTCTAGATGTGTTTTTTATTTAAAAAAATTAACAAGTGTTTCTTATTTATTATTTAATATTAAAAAATGTATGTAAAATATTTTTAAAATATGTAAAAAAGTATTTAAAATACATTAAATTTAATAAAAAAAGCATATTATATTCTTTAAATTTTTTTTTGTCATTTAGGCCAAGCACTTGATAGCAACATCTTTCTTTAAATGTAGAATTAGATATTTACATGTATACGTAAGCAATAATATCTAACGCTTTACTAAGATATTTTAATTTGGCATATTCGATGGCCACTTGTCCCTCACTTATTTTCTTTGATTTGATTTGTACTGTCATTCTCAAAAAGTTAATCAGCAGTAATACATCTTCTAAAATTCCAACTCTAATTTAGCAGTGATTCATTCTCAAAAATTAAAATTCTAATCGAAATCTAATAATACAAAAAATTAAAAAATAAATAAAATCAAAATATCATATTAAAGAGTAATTTGAAATGTCTTAAATAAGTGTATTTTTTTATTTTTTATGAAATATAGGTTGAGTATAAATTGAGTTTAAAATGATGTGGTACAAAGATAATTTGATTTAAATAAGATGATGTGATTTAAATAAGATAGTGACTTTTGACTTTTTGTATTTTTAGGTCAAGTTTGGCAATCTAAAAATAATCTATCTTTTTATCTTTTTTTCATTACTTCATATCTCTACTTTTCTACACATCTTTTTATAAAAAATCAAAAAATATACTTATTTAGGTCATTCCAAACAACACATCAGTTTAGGTCAAACAAGACGAAATGAAATCATATAAAAAAAAAACTCTCTCCATAAAACTCTCGAACATTTCCTTAAAGTCAATTTTTTTTTAATTTTTTAATGGTGTGACTCAGCTCAACGTCATCAAGTTGCTAAGATATGTTAAAAAAAATAAAAAAGTAAATTACACTTAACCCTGTCAGATTTAGATTTAATATATATTATTTTTGATATTTTAAAAATTACACTAATTTAGATAGAATGAAAATATTAAACTCATAGAGTGTGTTTGGAACGATTTCCAAATTATAATTCTACCTATATATTCTAATATGATGTTTACATAGAATGTTCAAATTATATTTCCACAACATTTAGAAAACTCTGTGTGAGGCGCGATTTTCAAAAAAAAATTGAAATTTGGCCTAACCGATCGTCCGGCCAGTTGACCGGAACAGTGCAAATTTTTTTTTTTTTTTTTTTTTGCAATTGACATGTTAATTTTTATATATTCAAAAAAAAATATACACTCTCTTTTCTTATTTTGCTTTACTTTCTCTTTTTTTTTTTTTTCTTTTCCTTTGTTGTACTTTTTTTTATTTAATGTAATTTTTTCTATTTTTCTACTAAGAGTTGTTGTATTTTATATAAGTAGGGGGTTGTGAAATGAAACTATTAACCACAAGGGTGAGAATATAATTTCCAAAACGTCAGGGATAGAATGTAATTGGACTAAACCTCAGAAGGTGCCAATGTAATTTACCCAAAATAAGAAGATGAAATAATTTTTCTATTTTTTTTTTTCTTTTCCTTTGTTGTACTTTTTTTTATTTAATGTAATTTTTTCTATTTTTCTACTAAGAGTTGTTGCATTTTATATAAGTAGGGGGTTGTGAAATGAAACTATTAACCACAAGGGTGAGAATATAATTTCCAAAACGTCAGGGATAGAATGTAATTGGACTAAACCTCAGAAGGTGCCAATGTAATTTACCCAAAATAAGAAGATGAAATAATTTTTTTTATCATTTGACTAAGAGCATCTCCAATAGTGTTTGCTAAAATAGCATTGTCGTTGCTATAGGCCTTGTTTGGAAAATTGGCTATTTTAGTAGGTTATTTTAGTTTTTGATTATTTTAGTAGGCTAAAATTTTTGTATTTAGAAAAATGATTAAATTTTTTTGTAGTTAGATGTAATGTTTGTAAGAGAAAAAATGAAATGATTTTGGATTTGATGTGACATTTTATTTTGTTAACTATTTTAGCCTATTTTGTCTTTTTGTAAATTTTAGCTTAAAAAGCCACATATTAGCTATTTGGCAATGAATAGTACTATTTTGCCAAATTATAGTAATTGTGCTCCAATGGTCACATGCTATTTTAGCAAATCTCAACTAACTTTTTCTCTGAATTTGTAGGTGATGTTTGGATATAAGTTTTTTAGTGATTTTTTTTTTGTTTGTTTAATTTTTAGCCTCTGTGACTTCTTTTTTTTTTAATGTTTCTAAAAAAAATTATATATTTACATTATTTCCGACTAGACAAATATAAAAATGAAAAAAATTTGAAAAATTGAAACATTTATAGTTGTTGTTTGTACTAATTTTAAACTTTTTTTCAGGCAAAAAGAGCACGGTGACTCTTTTGTCTTTCCAAGACAGATCACCACAGTTCATCTAATCCATTTCTAACGGTTGAGACGAATGATCCAAAATCATCTTGACTTTCCACTTTGTCTTCACTCTCCTTCTCCCTTTCACTTTCTCTCTCTCTTTCACCATTTCCTCCTCTATCTCCCCCTCTCTCTCTCTCGCAACCTCTCTCTATCTCTTTTCTCTCTCTCTCTCTCTCTCTCTCTCTGATCGGCGACGGTGTCTACCTTCAATCGCCGAAGACCAACCTTTCCTCCCCTTCTCTCCCCTTCTCTCTCACTCTCACTCTCACTCTCACTCTTACTCTATCTCGCTCCCTCTCCTTATCGCTCTCTTCTCTTTCACTTTGATCAATGACGATGTCCACCCCAAATTTTTGAAGACCAACCTTTCCTCCCTCTACATCTCCCTCTCACTCTGTCTCATTTTTCCTCTCACTTCTCTCTCTGTCATCTGGAACCGCCAATCGTCGCTGTCTACCCACACTCCTCTTTTTTTCTCACTCTTCTTTCTCTCTCACTCACTCTTATAATGGATCGACAACGTTGGGCAAGATGGAAGAGACAATCGCCGATTCTAAACCAAGGACTACCAAATCTGTTCCTACAGCTGGTGATATCTTCAACGCTACATTCGACGCTGTGACTCGCCACTAGATCTACTTTCAACTACCAAAACCAGGTATTTATTATTTTCAGTTTTGTTCATATTCTGAGATTATGAGATTTGAAGTATAAAATTGTTTTTTGAGCTCCAATGAATTTGTTGAATCTGAGATTTGTTGAATTTGTTTGAGATTTTGTTGAGATTTATTGATTGTTGTTGATTGGTTTTGTAAAAAAATAAAAAATAAACTTTGTCGATTTCAAGTAAATTAAAAAAATTATTGTAATTTTTTTTTTGGTGAATTCTAATAATAATAAAAAAGAAGAAAAAAAAAAGTGGTGAAATAGTTCTTGAGTGGGAGAGATGAAGGGAAACAGTTGGCTTTGGTTGAGTTGACACAAATGATAATTGCCAAAACTTGTGCCATTTTTCAACACAGCTGCTATATTATAGCAATGGCAACTCCAATGGCAAACTATTGGAGATGCTTTAACAAAATATGTAGCCAAACAACCTTGAGTAGAAAGAATTAAAGCAATTTTAGGGTTGGTTTGAGAATAGGATATTTTAATAATTTTTTTGATTTCTTAATTAAAATATAAGATGAAGAAAGAAAATTAGTAGGCTTAGAATGATTTTTGGACTTTTTACTAAAAATCATACAAAAAGTAAAGAGGAAAAAATTAGTATGTTTAGAATGATTTTTTTAACTTTTTTGTAAAATTTGATTTTCTTATATTTTTAATAAATTTTTAATTTTTTTTATTGTTATTGTAACTTTTCAAATTTGCCCTTAGTAATCATTATTAAGTGGTTTTTTGAGAAATGTTAAATTCATATACTTTTTGACTTTAAAAAAAATATATGTAAAAAAATAAAGAGATGATGTAACCAAAAAAAAAAAAAAAAAGAAAGAAAAAAAGACTAAAAAAATTGTGCTATATTTGCAATTCCCAAACAACCCTTAAAATGTAAATGCTAACTAAGCACAAGGTCAAATCAAGCCGATTTGACTCGTATAAACAACGTTCAAATTCATTACCCTCTAACAGATTTTATAACTGGTTGGGTTGAATTGGGACAAGATTAAAACTTCAAACACAAGTTTTATTTTAGATGAGTTTATAGGTTGAATCATTTATTATGTGTCAACATATTAAGATTTAAACTTAAATTTTTAGGTTTTGAGTATTTTTCTTTTACTAAACTCACATTGTGAGCTAGACGATGGAACAACAAGTAAATCTATAATCGAGTTTCAAACCCTAAGCCCAAGCCTAGTCCAAAAACTTAGAACCAATCAATTTCATTGAGTTTGGCTCTATCCAAACTAAACTAATCCATATCCAACTTTAATTAAAATTACGACTAAATATGATCATATTATAACATTATTTAAGCCTTTTTTTTTTTTTTTTGATTACTTATTTTGGAGAGCCAAAGTATTTGATACAGCTTTTGTTTATAACTTTTAAAACAAAATTAACTTAATTAATTTTTTTTTAAAAAAAATTAACGTTAAAAAGTAAAAAAAATTATTTTGTCTATAACTTTTAAGACAAAATTAACTTAATTAAATTTTTTTTAAAAAAAATTAACATTAAAAAGTAAAAAAAAAAAAAAATAGATAATTTTAACTTTACCTTCCTACTTGTCAATTTCTGATTCATAAAAAATTATACCAAACAAATCTATAGCTGTCCCTCGTATTGTATTGTAATCTTACCTGAGGAAGATTGGCAACCGCATTAAATTATAATTTTGAGATTTGTAATAGGTTTACTAGGCCAAATGTAGTTTGACAAGGTTGCCTATCTATGATAATCTCTTCCAAACGTCATATAAATTGGACTTTTTTTTTAATATAAATTTGATTTGAAGTTTTTATTAAAAATTATAAATTCTATATAAAAAATTATATAAGAAAGAGTAATTTTTTTAAAAAAATATTAATGTGTACTATAAAAATACAAGTTAACAAAATTTTTAAAGTATTCTTTAAATGTTTATAAATCAAAACTTTTTAATCAAACATGCATGCGAGAGTTTTTTTATTTATTTATTTATTTTTTTAAGAAAGGAATTAGGAGAAGAGGAGCTGCATCAGATAGGGGTAAGTATGGCTTTAATTGGTTTGGTTTAGAAGTAAATTAATGATCAAATCATTACTTACGATTACATAAAATAAGAAATGAAATCAAATTATGAAGATCATAGAACCAAACCAGTAAGACGAGATCCAGTTCGATTTGAAACTATAATTTTTAAAAATCTTATCATTATTCACAATATAACTTCAAAATATTATTTACAATTTAAGAATTGTTTAGAACTGATTTTATCATTATACAATAACATGCTCGCATAAGTAAAGAGTTACAACTTATGTGTATATATATCTTACCGTAAGAAGATATTTTTGTTGTTTGCAATAAGTAAAATTATATATATATATATATATATATAAGTGGTTCGGTTTGGTTCCGAATTGACTCCATTACTATAAAACAATGGACCGAACTTTGTATTAAAAAAACTAAATCCAACCATGTCATTTAGTTTGAATCAAATCAATTTATAAGTTTTCAATTTTTTTACTTAAGCAACAAGTAATTTTCAAATTTAAACATTACATATGATAAAAGAAAGAGTAATGCTACATTCACCGAATTTGGTGTCACTCAAATTTGTTCATTTCGGTCGACTGGCTGGTTATCCGAATGACAAGGTGATGACCTTGGTAGACGAGGGTGAAGTCGATCGTTCGGGAGTCATCCGAGCGTCATCTGGGCAATCATCCGGCTAGCACAAATTCAGACGATTCGGGCAACAGCAAATTCGGTGGATAAATCATTTCACTAAAATAAACATTTTATCGGCGAGCAGTGCTACATCTGTCAAATTTGATGTCACCCAAATTGCCCAAATTCGTTCATTCCGGTCGTCCAATTTGTTGTTTGGATGACAGAGTGATGACCATGGTAGACAAAGGTGATATCGACCGTCCTGCCAGTTGTCCAAATGTCATCCGAACCGGTCATCCAGTTGGCACAAATTAAAACAATTCAGACAACAGCAAATTCGATAGATAAATTATTTCACTTTTATCGGCTAAGCTAATTCTGAGCCTTCGTTTAGGATATGGGTTGACTTTTTAGCTATTTAATTTGGGGCTAAAAAGTTTCGTATGTGATGAACTTTTTGGTTTTTTTTAACTTTTATAAGAAATAAAATAAAATAATTATAATTTGAATATAACATTTTATCTTATTGACTTTGTAATTTATTTTATTTTTTTAGAATTAAAATAATTAAAAAAAATTAAGCGAAATGAAACTTTAATATACTGTGCAAGAGTTTAAGACGGCAAAGCTCATTAAATTGACGCGATTAGGATGTGGCCTAATCGAATCTACATTTGCTTAATGTGATGTTGTGATTTAATTAAGGTTTCGTGTGTTTTTATGTAAATCCTTATGATTTTGGAAGTGTCCACTCAAAATGTGTGGGGCTGCTCCATTTCTGTCGGCAATTTATTAAATAAATAATAATAAATAAATAAAAAGAAGTCACACTCACGTGCAGAGTTTTTTGTGTTACTTTTGGACTCATTTTGGGAAATTTATGTCATGTTTTGGATCTTCTGGTTTTTTTGGTTTTTGATTGTAGTAGTTTTTTAAATTTTTGCCAAGAGTAACTCTTTTTAGTTCGGACGGGAATCCAAGAAAATAATATAGCAGTTCACTTTTTAAATTTAATGATGTATTAAGAAGATAATTAATTGATAATTATAGAATATTTAATTATTAATTAATTATCTTTTTGACATATTAAGTCTAAAAAACTGGTCTAATTTTTTGACTTGAATATCAATGCTCATGAATTAAAGAGTATTCCAACCCTTTATACATATCATTTATGTGAAAAATTAAATCTATTCAATAATTATAATATGTTTAATTTATTCTGTTTGAAACAAAAAATGATCAATTTCTAAAAATATAATTGTCGTTTATTTTTTTATAAATAAATGTGATAAATTAAATAAATTAAAATTATCGCTTCCAACAAATGTTTGTGTGTTGATGATATACGCAAAGAGTATTACAAAAGAACAGTTTAGATTATTAGAAAATGACTCATAATGAATCTCACAAATCTAAAAAACACCCTCCAACTCAATTTTAGACGGGGGATAATTCAACCCATTTTGTTAAAATAATTTACTTTTAGGGATTTCTAAAAATGAAATCTCTTTAAAGAAAAAAAAAGAAAAGAAAAAAAAAAGAAGATGATAAAAATTTAAAACTCAAATTGCGGTTTTAGTGCTTTGTGGTGACGTCTAGTTTAAAATCTTATAAAATTTAAAATAATAAAAAAAATTATCAAGTTAATACAATAAATTAGAGATAAAAAAAATTTAGAAATACAATTATTTTTATTTTTAATGATAAAATTGTACATTTAGTGTTTAATTACTATCCTTTTGGAACCAATTTTTTTTTGTGTGGTGAATTACCTTTTTGACACCAAATTGTTTTGTCCCAAAAAGTACATTTATTAGAAATATTTTCAAAATTTTGTTGCTAAATTTTTATTTTTTTTTAAAATCTTTTGAGACAACCTTACAGCAACAACCCTTGTGACGTCAGGAATTAATTTTCAAAAATTTTTGTAATAAAATTTTTACTTTTAGTGAAAAAAATTGGTCCATATAAAACCTTTATATGTTATAGTAAGGGATGGTTTGATTTTTATATATATATATATATATATTTTTTTTTCTTTTAAATTTTTTTAAGAACTAAAGAAATGAGTTTAGAAAATTACTAAAAAATTTATTTTGTAATGTTTAAAAGGCATAATATTTGGCTTAAAGGCCAAAGATTACATATTTTGCTTTAATAAAGTTGGTACATGTAAAGAAAACAATAATGCTAAACACTACAGCTAAAGAAAACAATAATGATAACACGCCAAAAAATTGTCAAAGGCATAACATTAGGCTTAAAAGCCAAAGAGTGCATATTTTGCTTTAAAAGAAATCAATGTTTATTATAGAAAAACTAACCATTATAAAAAATATTAGAAAACTCAAAAAATTAAGGATATTACAATAAACTAAACTTTTTAACGTTAGCTTCTTCTTCTTTTTTTTTTCTTTTTTTTTTTGGGGGGGATGCACCAATAAATCCCAAATTAATAACTTATGCACTGTTTAGTCCTAAAAGTTTTCTTATAGACTGAAAGGTCCCATTACAATGTTAATAACATCAGATACAATGTTAATAACATCAGAGTCATGTTACAAACATTGGATTTCAAACATCTAATGTTCATCAAATTTCAATAATGTTTGAAAATATAGGATGAAAAACATCTAATGTTCATCAGATTTCAATAAATTTTGAAATTATAGAATGAAACATCAGATCATTTACATCATTCACATCATGTTGATGTAAAAATGGGACTAAATGGAGCATAAGAAAACTTTTAGGACTAAATGGTTCAACGTTTCAAAACTAGGACTTATGGGTAAATTTTCTTTTTTTTTTTAACTAATGAACTATCTTTTCCGCTAACTCCCAAAAGTGGTTCAATTAATTGGGGCTTCGTTTGGCAACAGATTTTTTTAATAATTTTTTAACTAAAATGTGATTTAAAAAAAATTAATATATTTAGGATAATTTTTTAACTTTTTACTAAAAGATGTATAAAAAGTGAAGAAAAAATAAATTTTTTGACTTTTTAATATAAATTATTAACTTTTAAATTTTTTAATAATTTTATGACTTTTTAACTAGAAGGAGACCTTCAATTATCCATATACTTTAGGAAAATTGAAAGGTCAGTAATTTTCTCTCTCCTCTCTTAAGCTACGACCCCAAACGTATAATAATAATAATAATATTAATATGTAAAATAATAATATTATATGTATCAATTGGTATATCAATTAATATATTAATAGATAATATAATATAATTTTAGATATTTTAAGTTTTTGTAATAGGTGAGATCATAATTTTAAAATAATAATATCACAACTATATTAATATATTAATTAATATACTAATTAGTGTGTGTAACACTACCGTACATAAAATCATGGGGCATTTACACATAAATCCTAATATATGAACTTATACTCTATTAAGTCCTAATTAAGATTTTTTGAACCTTCAAGTCCTATTAAATTTTTAATAGTCAGAATTGCCCTCCAAATAATGATTGTTCATCATTTATGATTATCTGTAAAAGAACATGATGATTTGACATTTATTTTGATTTTCAAAATTTTAAAATATCAACTTTTAAATTGAAAAACCTAAAAAACATTATGTGCAATTTGAAAAAATTAAAAAAAATGAATTATTTTTTATGTAAAACTGAAAATTTTGTATCTATAAAGGAGCGTGATGATAGAACATTGATGTGTAAAACTAAAAAAAATAAATAAATAACTTTAAAAATGAAAAAACTAATAATATTTTCAGTTTTAAAATTAGAAAAAACTGATAATGTTTTCGATTTTATTGGATAGTTGAATCAAACCAATAATTAGGGTGAAAACATTTAATATCATGGTCTGCTTTTTTTATCAGTTAGTCAAACAATTATCTAGAATATTACTATGTAAAATTGATAATATTTTTAGTTTTAAAAATTAAAAAAAGTTAATAATATTCTCAGTTTTACTAAATAAAACTTATTAATTCAAAAAAATTTAAATTAAATTTAAACTATCATAATATTTGTAAGAGTCTAGCTTTGGTCCAGTCCACTATCGGACTATACCGTGCTGTTGGGCCCATGGGGGCCCACCATGGGTCCCTTTTTAAAAATCTAAACCGTGCAATGTGTAGAACTCTTCGAGTACTATATGCCTGTAAAAAATCACTTTGATCGGATATCGATAGCTATGTGATTAATTCAGTTTTTTTTTAACCGTTAATTTATTCACCGTCTATTTTTTTTTATACAAAATTAATTTGATCACATAGCTATCGATATCCAATCAACGTAATTTTTTACAGGCATATAGTACTCGAAGAGTTCTATACATTGACGGTTCAGATTTTCAAAACGAAACTCGTGGTGCATTCCTAAGGCCCAATAATACAGTCTAAATTGATGGTAGACTGGACCAAAATCAGACCGTGTTTGTAAATATTGACTTTTAATAATTAATTCTAAAATCATCCGTTTTAATCGCATCAAGGCGACGGTTGCAAAAAATTATTAATAGACATTGCTGGGACAGGGGGTCTACAAACCTCTACCTAAAAAAGGTCGTATTTAAGGTTGTTGTTCTGAACCTATTATTGATTTTTATTTTTTTTAATAAAAGTCGCCAATTTTAGTTTACATTTATTGCAAAGAAAACCAAGCTTTGTTTTGTTTGGCAACATCACATTTTAGTTTAAAAATTAAAAAATTATTTAAAAAATTAATAATTTATACTAAAAATTTTTATATATCTTTTCGTAAAAATTAAAAAGTCATTTTAAAGATATTAATTTTTTTTACATTATATTTTAGCAAAAAAATTAAAAAATTACTAAAAGAGTTTATTTCCAAACGAGGCCTATAAAAGTCCGTTAGGATTAGTTTTGGATCATCGTTTTTTTTTTTTTTTTTTTTGTGTGAATTGAAAATTTTACAATAGCTTTCAATTCATTTATCCTCAAAACTTACAAGGTGGTTGAATATTTTGACAGATTCAAACTAATGTTTTAAGTAAGCGGACAAGTTAAAAATACCAAATAAGAAAAAAGGTCGATGACCATACAAATTATGAGTGTATAGTTTAATAAAGTAAATTGATATTCATTAATAGTTAAAGAAGTCTTGGTGTAATTAACTTAATAAAAAAATACATAAACAAGTGGTTGCAAGGAAAGACAAGTACATGAAGTATTTGAAGCAAAGTAAGAAATATGAGTTAAGTATCTTAAACGGGAGAATTTTTTTTTAGAGCATTTCAAGTATTTTGTTTAATCTCACCATAAAATGAACATTCAATACAATAAGCAATCACATAGACATTTTGCTTCATTCTCTCGAGTACTGGTTACATTTGTAGAGTCTCAGAGGATTAGACAATCTAATTTCAAGACCAATATTATTGAAATATATACTAGACAATCAAATGCGTTTGCGGATTTACTAATGAACATGGGCAAGAAGATGGGGTTAGGATTTCACGTTTTCAATGTACTTCTTGATTTTATTTTCAATCCACTGACATTTGATATTAGAGGACAATCTTGTATTAGATTGTTTTAATATATGACGTACTTTTTTAATAAAAAAAGAAAAAGAAAAATAATAAGAAATATATACTAGACAAATAATTAAGCAATATACTTAGGTTCAACTACAAAGTTAGTTTATTAGTTGACATGGCAGGCCCATAAAGATTATAGCTCACTATTTAGGGCCCAATACATAACCCAAATACTAAGGTCCAGCATTGCTGAAGCCCCAAGTAGCAATGAGAACTAATGACATCAAGACACATGGCAACAGAAGGGCAAGCCACATAAGCAGACAAAGATCTGCAAAGTTATTGCCACTGCACATTGCCATTAATGAAAGCCCTTACAGCATTTATTGCGATAACCCCTCTCCGTCGGGACAGAACACCTTCACCATGAACAAGGTAAGCTAGAGCATAGACTTTCGGCCAAGGTGACAGGTCAGAAGGGACAACGAAATGATTACTAGAGGATATAAGCAAACGTCAAGAACAAGAAGAAGGTTAAGTTTTTCTAACTCTAATCTATCTCTACATTCCACCTCTCTCTCTAACTTGCTCGTCGGAGGGTTCGCTGGGGGACTCCCCGTTTTCCGTTGAACTCTTGTGCAGGTTCCTCTGTGGGCTTGGTCATCCGAACTCCAGTTTGGGAAGCGTGGATCAGTCCGACCCGTTCCGTCTGGAACCCGCTGTATCATCAGTTGGCGCCGTCTGTGGGAAAGGTTTTTGTTCCGCGCGCCAGTTGTGCTCATTGTTGCCGGAGACCCTCTCTCAATAACCCCCTCCTACCACCTGTGAAGGTGGATGGTCACAACTAGATCCATGGCTTCTCACCCCAATGTTCCCGATCATCTAGCCGACCCTCCCAATCCGAATAACCCACCACAGTATTTCACCGAGCTCACCAATAGCATTAACCGCTTGGCCGAGCAAAACCAAGCCCTGATTAATGCTCTACTTCAAAGAAACCTTCCTATGCCTCCTCCTCCACCACCTCCAGATATTCCACCCAACCAAGAACGAGCCCCAAGCCATACTATCCTGCAACCTAACCCACCCAACTTGGAAGGCTTGCGAGCTCCCCTCCCGGATATAAACCTACCACCCCGGGGGCTGCATCCATCGGCCCCGGTACCAACCCCCGAGGGAGAGGCCAATAGCGTCCAGCCCCCGCTCCCCTCCGGTGGTGACAACATTCCTTTCTGGGATACAGAACTCCGAGCCATGAAGCTCCAGCTCCAATGAGTCATACAAAACATACAGCATAAACCATCCACCACGGCCAACTCGCCATTCGTTGCCTCCATCTGGGATAAACCTCTACCCTCCAAGTTCAAAATGCCCACCATCGACTCTTTCGACGGTACAACGGACCCAGTCGATCACTTGGAGACCTACAGAACCCTCATGATCCTCCATGCATTCCCCGACGAGATCATGTGTCGGGCTTTCCCCGTAACACTCAAGGGGTTGGCTCGACTTTGGTTTAGTCAACTACCAGCAGATTCTGTCTCCACTTTCCAGCACCTCAGTGACTCCTTCCTCAGCCATTTCATTGGAGCCCAGCGCCAACGACGTCTAGCAACCCAACTCCTCAATATCCATCAGACCGAGGGGGAGTCCCTGCGCAGTTTCGTTACCCGCTTCAACACCGAAGCCTTGCAAGTAGTGAAAAATGATGACAAGGTCATCCTTACGGCTTTCGTGATCGGTCTACGGTCATCTGATTTCTTTTTCTCCCTCTCAAAAAACCCCCCGACCTCCATGGCAACCCTACTCTCTAAAGCCCAAAAATACATGAATATTGAAGATTCCCTAGTCGCCTGACAAGACCCAATAGCCAAAAACCCGACCTCCAGAGAGAAAAGAAAGGACTCAAAAACCAGAAATACCCAGTACACTCATCAAATACCTCAGTACAATGACCGCCCACCCCGAGTCGACCGGTCGGCACCAGCCCGACCGCCCAGCCGGTTCGAGGGTACACACCCCTCAATTTTCCCATGGAACAAGTCCTCAATCAGATCTAGCGGGACTGCCCCCTAAAATGGCTCCAACCATCACGGACTCCTTCCAATCGGAGAGACCAGTCCAAATATTGCTGCTTCCACCAGGACCACGGCCATAATACCGAGGAGTGTGTTAACCTCAAAGATCAGGTCGAGGGCTTGATTCGTCAAGGACGTCTTAGTCGATTCACAGATACTCGCCCTCAGCAGAGGCAACGGACTGAACCCATCAGAAATAACCGCCGGCGCACCCCTCTACGACAACCGGCATAACCTAACCAAGGTCATGATCGCCCTCCACAACAACCTCGGGCACAAGGTAACCCCGCCCCACCTGTTGGAGAAATCAGAGTTATTTTCGGCGGCCTTGCTTGTGGAGGACCATCCCGCTCGGCTCAGCGTGCAGAACTCAGAAAAATAAGGCAGGGCTCAGACAAAGAAGTTGTCACATTGGACCGACCCTCCAAACAGCCCAGGCAGTAGACCGAGCCTCTCACCTTTACGGATGCCGACTGCACAGGCATCCGTTACCCCCAAGACGACCCTCTCGTCATTTCCGCCCTCCTCTCCAATTACAAGGTCAGACGAGTTCTCGTCGACAACGGCAGTTCTTCCGACATCATTTTCTTAAATTGCTTCCGCCAGCTCAAAATCGAGAAAGAAAGTCTATCCCCTCTCCAAACCCCATTGGTCGGCTTTACGGGTGATCGGGTGACCTCCATCGGCTCCATTGATCTTCCCATCACAATCGGCGAATAACTGCGGCAGACCACAAGGTTACTCACCTTCCTTGTTGTCGACTGCGCCTCTGCCTATAATATCATCCTTGGCCGCACCATCCTAAATGCCTTCTAAGCTATCACATCCACTTTCCATCTTGCCATCAAGTTCCCCACCGATCTTAGAGTCGGCACAGTGAGGGGCGAGCAGACAGAGTGTTATGTCGCCTCACTTAAAGAAGTCAAGCTTAAAGAGGCTATGATCATTGAAAGACTCGACGTCAGAGACGAGGACGAGTTGGTCAGAGGGGAACTAGTGGAAGAGCTCGTCGAGGTCCTCGTCAATTCCACTAACCTAGCAAAAACTGCCAAGATCGGTAGCCAACTATCCTCCCAGGCCAAGACCGACCTCACCGCCCTCCTGATTGAACACAACGACGCATTTGCCTGGACCCACTCCGACATGCCAGGTATTGACCTCTCTTTCATCACCCACCGTCTCAGCATTGAGCCCCATTTTCGACCCATCTGCAAGAAACAACGCATCTTCTACCCAGAGCGCAATAACCTTATTGCTTCTAAAGTAGATAAGCTCCTTGAGGCACAGTTTATCACAAATGTGGACTACCCCAAGTGGCTGTTGAATGTGGTTTTGGTTCGTAAAAACAATGGTAAATGGCGACTCTGTGTCGACTACTCCGACCTCAACCGAGCTTGCCCCATAGACAATTACCCTCTTCCTCGCATAGATTTGCTGGTTGACGCCACAGCCGGCCATCAAATGCTCAGCTTCATGGATGCCTTCTCTAGGTACAACCAAATTCTAATGCACCCATCTGACCAGGAACACACCTCCTTCATCACCGACCGGGGCATCTACCATTACCGTGTGATGCCGTTTGGGTTGAAAAATGCCGGAGCCACTTACCAACGGTTGGTCAATGCCGTCTTTCATCATCAGATAGGCCAGAACATGGAGGTATATGTTGACGACATGCTAGTCAAGAGTAAGCTCTCCACTGATCATCTGGCCGACCTGCGAGAGACCTTCAACACCCTACGGAAGTACCAAATGAAGCTCAATCCGGAGAAATGCGCCTTCGGCGTAAGATCTGGGAAGTTCTTGGGTTTCATGGCCAGTTAACGAGGCATCGAAGCTAACCCCGAAAAGGTCAAGGCCTTAATTGAAATGCAGTCACCCAGAACGGTTAAAGAGGTTCAGCGGCTTACTGGCCGAGTTACCGCCCTCAACCGCTTCATTTCTCGTGCAACGGACAAGTGCCTCCCCTTTTTCAAAGTTCTTCAGCAAACTTTTGAGTGGACGGCAGAATCCGAAGAGGCCTTTCAGCAGTTGAAACAGTGCATGGCCAACTTCCCCTTACTTTCTCAGGCAATCACGGGCGAACCCCTCTTTCTCTATTTGGCCGTGTCAAACACCGCAGTTAGTGCAGCACTCATCAGGGAAGACAGCTCTATCCAACGACCGGTCTACTACATCAGTCGGGCTTTCGGGGGAGCAGAACAGAACTACCTATTGCTTGAAAAAATGGCCTTAGCCTTGGTCATAGCCTCAAGACGACTCCAGCCTTACTTCCAGGCCCACTCCATTATCGTCCTCACTGACCAACCGTTGAAGAAAATCATGCAACAACCAGAGTTTTTCGGCCGACTTATGCAATGGTCAGTCGAGCTTAGCCAGTTTAATATCTTCTACAGACCTCGAACGGCGATCAAAGGGTCGGCTGTCGCCAATTTTATCCTGGAATTCACTAATCCCATTCCGACCACGGCCCCACCACCTCCTCAACCCCAAACTGAGGCAAAAGACCCCCATTCTTGGACCCTCAACGTCGACGGATCATCCCGCAAAGAAGGCTGGTCTCATCCTCACCGCCCCCGAGGGCGGTTATTTCAAATGTGCTCTCCGGTTCTTGTTCAATGCAAGCAACAATGAGGCTGAATATGAGGCATTGATAGCAGGTCTCCGCCTAGCCAGAGACATTGGTGTCAGTCATATCCGGGTGTTTAGCGATTCCTAGCTTATTGTCGGATAAATCACAGGAGAATTTGATGCCAAGGAAGACACAATGCGGGCTTACAGAGACATTGCACTCCCACTTGCTCGCCTCTTCAATACTTTCCATATCAAGCACATTCCCCGGGCGAAAAACTCCAAGGCAGATGAGATGGCTCAATTAGCTTCTGCAGATTAGTCAGACTTCAGCCATGGTGTCCGCCTCGAGTACTTGACCCACCCTGCCATTTCCCCCGACCAACAGGAAGTCCACTTCCTCCAAAATGAACCTATCCCATGGGCGTCCGACATCTTTCTATTTTTAACAACGGGGGAACTACCAGATGACAAATAGCAGGCCGCCAAAGTCAGGGCTCGGTCGTTCAATTACATTCTTGTTAGTGGTCTCTTGTACAAACGTGACTTTTCACGCCTATACCTGAGATGCCTCAACCCTGCTCAAGCAACCTACGTGATGATTGAAGTCCATGAGGGTGTATGTGGCAATCATTCGGGTGGCTGGTCCCTAGCCCACAAAATACTTCGCACTGGTTACTTCTGCCTTACTCTCAATCAAGATGCGACAGACTTCGGGCTCAAATGTGATAAGTGCCAGCGTTTTGCCAACATCCCCCATGCTCCACCTACAGAATTGATCACACTTTGCAGTCCCTACCCATTCGCCAAATGGGGGATCGACGTAGTTGGCCCGTTGCCCACTGGCCGAGGCCAAACCAAATTCGCCATTGTTGCTATTGATTACTTCACTAAATGGGTGAAGGCAGAGCCCCTTGCCATAATTACCGAGCGGAACACAACCAGATTCATCTGGCAGTCGATCGTATGCAGATTTGGCATCCCTCAAGCCATCGTCTCCGACAACGGTAAACAATTCGACAATGCCAAGTTTAGGAAATTCTGTGCAGAGCTTCAAATCCAGCCATGCTTCTCTTCTCCAGGTCATCCCTAAGCCAATGGCCAAGTTGAGGTCACCAACCGTTCTCTTCTGAAGATCATCAAAACCAAGTTGGAAGCTGCTAAGGGACTCTGGGCTGAGGAATTACCGAATGTACTCTAGGCCTACCGCACCACCGCTCGAACTCCCACTAAGGAGACCCCCTTTCGCTTAACATACGGCATTGAGGCGGTCATCCCAGTGGAAATCGGTCTTCCTACCCCAAGGATTCTACATCCGAATCCAGAACTAATTGAAGAGCTGCGTTGGGCAGACCTAGACCTAATCAAAGAGCTCCGAGAAACCACCGCAGTCAGACGGGCCTCATACCAACAGAAAATGTAAACACACTACAACTGCAAAGTCCGACCGAGGGAATTCGCAGTGGGGGACCTTGTTTTGCGAGAAGCAACTCTTGCCACCAAAAATCCGATTAAGGGTAAACTGGCAGCCAAGTGGGAAGGACCTTACGTTATGAAAGCCAGACCTCGTCCAGGTACTTACCGACTTCAGGATATGGAAGGTCGATACCTCCCCCATCCGTGGAACGCCGAATACTTGAAGTGCTATTTTCAATAAATTCCTATGTCTGTTGTTGATCTGTTCTTGTATTTTTTTTTTGGCAATCTACACACTTGAATGTCTTTATTTTTTTCTCACATGATGTAAATTTCTGATTCAATGGGTTTCACTTTACATGACAACAATCTTATATCTCAATTATCTGTGTGGTACCTCAATAACGTCCTGATTGCAACACTCAGTTACAAGCCTCAGCCAGATTGAGCATGAAAAGCCTCAGCCAGACTGAGCATGAAAAGCCTCAGCCAGACTGAGCATGACAAGCCTCAACCAGACTGAGCATGACAAGCCTCAGCCAGATTGAGCGTGAAGAGCTCAACCAGACTGAGTTACTTGAAGAGGCAGCCCGATCGATTTCATCATGGCTCAACCCGAACTGAGCACGAATGAAGAGATTGGCCAAGGCCACCATTGCAACTTTATGATCACGGCATAGTTGCCATACATAGTCAAATTCCGGTCCAACGTTTTCCAAGTCAGACTGGCTCCTTGCTGGGTCATGATTCACAACTTCACTCTGCATTGAGGTTTTCTTACATTTTGAACTTCACTCTGTATTGAGGTTTTCTTACATTTTAAACTTCACTTTGCATTGAGGTTTTCTTACATTTTAAACTTCGCAGTGACTTATACACAAGCCCTATGTAGACCACCACTTTCACAAATAATAAAGACAATAAAGACAACTTATAATAAAGACAATAGCATTAAAAAAAAAAAAACTCATAATTTTATTCATTCACAACTTATACACAAGTTTATTACAGAAATTCCAAAGACAAAAAAAAAAAACAACAACAACAAAACAACCAACATTCTTAGTACAACTTTTGTTCACATCAATTGTTCCTCTTCACTTGAGACGAGGTCTTCTTCTTCAACACCCTCATCTAAAGGGGTCTAGGCCACGTCGTCTTCATCAATCTTTACACTACTGAGATCCAAGTCTGGGAACAGCTCTTCTACTTTGCGTTTAAACATCTTCCAGCCGCTGTCCCAGAACTCAGCCATCTCGTGTTTATAGAAGTCCGACCGCTGGAAGCTCTAGATCACTTCTTCTTCACTCCTGCTCCCAGCGGTCGCTCCCAACGGGCCAGCCACCCCAGACCCTTCTTTCGCCAAGCTGTCGGCGATCGCGGCATCGACAGCCACCTGAAAGTTAGCAGACCCCTTGAACTGCTCTACTGCTGCGACGCATAAGTCGGGGTATGCTGCCCTTTTAAAGGCTGCCTTGGTCTTTTCCTCCTCCAACTCCTTCTCCAACCCTGCCTTCTCTACCGCTGCCTTGGCGCGCTCGTCTGTTAGATCCCGCTCCAACTTCGTGATCTTCAAGTCTGCTTCTTCCTTCTCTTTGATCCACTGAGCGCGCAGATCTTCATTACTGGTCATGGACTCTTCAAACCGTTCGTTGGCGATGGTGCAACCTTTCTTTGCCTCTTCCAACTTCTTCTGCTCACCAGCCAGCTGGAACTCGAGCGACACAACCTTGCGACGCTCATTCTCTAGCTCCAACTTGGCCGTGAGAAGCTCAGCATGGGCACGATCGGCAACATTGCTGTGCACCACCGCCAACACCCCCATCTTCTTCGCCTTCTACGCCTCTTCCAACCCCCTTGCACACACGCTTCGCGCGACCTTCCGCCACCCTGCAGTCTCCCTCCTTAAGCTTTCAAGTTGGGCCTCCATCGCCGCCAACTTTGCCTTTAACTCCCACATTTCACCTTTAGCAACCGCCGCCTTTCTCAGAAGGGCCCTTGCTAAGGAGGTCGCCTCTATTTGGGCAGAACACAATCCCCTCAGCAGCTCAGCCTCAGTAAAACTGGCCATCGAGCGCACGGCCGCGTCTTCCGCTACTCCTAAGAGGCGATCTACAGCGCTTCTGACCTCCCTTTCTTCTCTTTCCAGCCGCCCAGACACGACTGGGGCGTGGTAAAAAGCGGTCTTCAACTTGGCCCCATCTTCTTCTCCTTGGGGCGCGGAGCCCCCTTAGGTTGCTGCTCCACCCCCTCCACAAGGTCAGTCACACCAACCTTCACTCGCTTTTCAGGGCCAATTGCCCCACTCTCCACCCCCTTGGCTGATTCTCCCTACCCCACTTCGGGAGTCTCTCCCGCCGTCACCTTCTTTCTCCTCTTCAAGGCGGGCTCCCCCTCACTCTCCTTCACTCTCCTTCACTCTCTTCTTCTTCTTCAAAGCCTCAATTTCCTTTTTGTTCCTCTCCTTCAGAGGATCCACTAGGGGCGGTCATGGCTCAAAGCCTCCCAGATTCTTCCCTCCCAACGGCTTCGGGCACGGTCGGATTCGCTCTCTTGCGACCAGCTTTGGAGCGGGCCCCAGCTGTGTTTCTTTGTACTTGTTTGCTCGGGCGAATAGTCTCCTCTCCTCCTCTTCCTCCGCTTTCCTCTGCGCCTCCAGCTCCTCCCTTGCTGGGTCCTCCCTCAATGGTTGCGGTCCCAATTTCAGGGCGAACAATGTTGAAAGCAGGACTAGCTTATCCCATCTCACTCCCTTCTCTTCCCTCCATTCCCTCGCCCTCTTCACTCGATCCTCCGCCGCCTTGTCCAACTTGGGCTCGATCGATTTGGTGGGCACCTTCCACGTTACGCGAACTCCCGTCCCACCGTTCGCCGTTACAAAAAACCATCTCGGCCTCCATCCCTTCACCGACGATGGAAGACCCGCTACCAGCCCCCGTGCCCGTCACCGCTTGCAGAGTGACCCAAGTCTCCTGGTGACCGGAGGCCTTGTAACAGGAAAAGAACTCCTCTACTGTCATTGTCACCCCTCCGGTTGCCTGAAGACAGGCACTCGCGCAGGCTATTACTATCTTCCAGGAATTTGGCATCAGTTGCCCTGGCACTGCCTCTAACTTGTTCAACACATCCACCACCACTTGGGGAAGAGGTAGCCTTACACCTCCTCGCAATGCCTCCCTGTACAAGCTGAACTCACCTGACTGCACATTCGACGCACTTTCTTAGGATGTGGGCACTCTCAGCCCTATCTCCGAGGGAATTTGATACTTTTTCCTTATCCCCTCAAACTCCTCCGCTGTCAGTACGGACCTATCCGGTTTGGTGTGCCAATGGTCTGGCTCCACCTGACTAATGGGCCTCGCGGCCGAGATTATTGTCCTGGGGCGAGCCTGCATAGCCTGACTTGTTTTCTCCCCTTCCCTGTGCCCCGTACGATATTGTTCTGCCAAGCCCACCGCATCATCATCACCTAGTGGATCAACCCTCACGGTTGTTGCTCCCTCTTGGGCCATCTCTCTCGTGTGTCTACGAATAGCTTCGGATGCGGGCACAAGAAAATTCACAAAGTGTTGCAGGGGTGTATCACTAGCGACGAAGGAATTTACACTTGGAATATTTTGGTTGTTTACAAAGAGGTATGTAAAACGGATAATACCAAAAGCCCAAGGCTTGCCTATTTTCCAAGGGTCACAATTTATTTTCGCCAGTTTAAAACTTTTCAACAATCCGCCAAAATTGTCTTTTCGACAACCTATAATAATGACCTATCATTTCACTTCTTGCCCAACGCCTAACCTCCCCCGCTATAGGATTCTGCCACGTGTACGACCACGGTTCACTGCCCCCTTCCCCTACCCTGTCTTTTCCACTTCATATCACCACGTACCCCGCCGCCCCTCGAGCCCTGCGCACCGCCACTTCCCCTTCGCGGTCGGCCCTCCTCTGGTCGATCCCTCCACTCGGCCACCCCTCGCGGTCTGCCCTCTTCATGGTCGGTCCCTCCATTTGGCCACCCTTCGCGGTCCGCCCTCCTCTCGGCCACCCCTCGAGGTCCGCCCTCCTCATGGTCGGTCCCTTCACTCGGCCACCCCTCGCGGTCGGCCTGACCATGCTTTCACCCTGCCGGTCTCTCACAATCCTCATTTTCCTCATTATTCCCTTCGTTGGACTAAAGCTGTACTTGAGAATGGGGGACTACTGACATGGGTAGGCTCATAAAGATTATAGCCCACTATTTAGGGCCCAATACATAACCCAAATACTAAGGCTCAGCATTGCTGAAGCCCCAAGTAGCAATGAGAACTAATGACATCAAGACATATGGCAACAGAAGGGCAAGCCACATAAGCAGACAAAGATCTGCAAAGTTATTGCCACTGCACATCACCATTAATGAAAGCCCTTACAGCATTTATTGCGATAACCCCTCTCCGTCGGGACAGAACGCCTTCACCATGAACAAGGTAAGCTAGAGCATGAACTTTCGGCCAAGGTGACAGGTTGGAAGGGACAACGAAATGATTACCAGAGAATATAAGCAAACGTCAAGAACAAGAAGAAGGTTAAGCTTTTCTAACTCTAATCTATCTCTACATTCCACCTCTCTCTCTAACTTGCTCGTCGGAGGGTTCGTTGGGGGACTCCCCGTTTCCCGTTGAACTCTTGTGCAAGTTCCTCTGTGGGCTTGGTCATCCGGACTCCGGTTTGGGAAGCGTGGATCAGTCCGACCCGTTCCGTCTGGAACCCGCTGTATCATCAGTTGGCGCCGTCTGTGGGAAAGGTTTTTGTTCCACGCGCCAGTTGTGCTCATTGTTACCGGGGACCCTCTCCCAATAACCCCCTCCTACCACCTGTGAAGGTGGATGGTCACAACTAGATCCATGGCTTCTCATTCCAATGTTCCCGATCATCTAGCCGACCCTCCCAATCTGAATAACCTACCACAGTATTTCACCGAGCTCACTAACAGCATTAATCGCTTTGGTGAGCAAGAAGACGGGGTTAGGATTTCACGTTTTCAGTGTACTTCTTGATTTTATTTTCAATCGACTGACATTTGATATTAGAGGACAATCTTGTATTAGATTGATTTAATATATGAAGTACTTTTTTAATAAAAAAAGAAATAGAAAAATAATAAGAAATATATACTAGACAAATAATTAAGCAATATACTTAGGTTCAACTAAAAAGTTGGTTTATTAGTTAACAATAAATTTTCAAAAAATTTAATATTAAAAAATTTAGTTTATTTAGTATATTCCTAATTTTTTTTAAAAATTTCTAATGATATTTTAGAATTATTAAAAAAAATTAAATAAGTTAAAAAAATTAATGAAATAATTTTTTTAATCAATAAATTGAGTTCTAAGCTTCTACAATAATATATATACTAGTGGTTGGGCACGTCTATTACACGTGACACGTGATTTTTTATTAATTGTAAGTACTTTAATTATGTGTGAATCTTAAATTGGTATATGATATGTATATAAAATATGAAAATTTGTATGGGTAAATTGATCTGTATTCAAAATATAACTATACAAGAAATGAATATATACTCTGCTGAAGAATTTAAATGATAAATGAAAAATTTTATAAACATAAAATGGGTGTGTGAGGTACATTATTTTTCTTGAACTTCACAACAAATAGGACAATTCCTGCTTTAGTTCGTCTAACTTTACTTGAAGAGCATGTTGCAATATATTTTCTGTAATTTTTATTTTATCATCTTCTTATTTTTCTTTTTACTCACTATTATAACTCATTGTAATAAAAATATTTTGATAAATAAAAATTTGAGACAATATCATATTATTATGAATTTCAAAATTCATTTTCCTCTAATAATGTGATTTTTTTCTGTGAGGGGAAAAAAATATAATTATTGTCGTGATGAAGGTGTTTTGCAAAGTTTTGGTTTATTATTGAAAGCGTTTGTTATAAATACTTATTTGTATGACATGTATTTATATATGTATTGAATATAAGTTGATACGAGAATAATACAAAATTATGCAATTTTTTCCTAACAAATATAATTATATTACTAAGGCGATACATGTTAGAAAATTAAAATATCCAATGGTAATATAGTATTACAGATTGACAATGTATGAATACAGTAACATATATAAATTTACATTTATATTTTTTTATATATTTATATATGTAGACATTGACATATATAAGATATTACAAAAATAATATGTGAAATCTTTTGTAACAATATAATACAGGTAATAATGAGAAGTTAATTATTTATAATTAAATAATTCGTCAAAATGTAGATGTTTAGTGTTACATTTTTGTGTGTACGCACCATTTTTTAATTAGATTATTAAATTCACATAAAATTTGAAATGAATTTATGAATAATTTGTGTAAAATTAGAAATTAGTGAAGAAATATTTAAAAAAGAGAAGTTTATAGTGTTTGATTTGGTTTGTTTTTTTCAAACTTTTGTTTTGAATTTTTTGATTTCATGTTTTTTTCTTTGACATTATTTTTTTTAATAACCATTTTATTTTCATTTTAGATTCACTTAATTTAATACCTTTTTATTTTTTAATTTTACTTTTAGATTTGAATTCACTTAATCTAAATACACATAGAAAATAATTTGTTGTGTATTCTTTTTAAAAAAATTATGAATATTAAATAATAATAATTACAATATATATATATATATATATAAAATAAAAAATAATACATGTTTGAATTTATAATTTTTTTACTAATATTTTACTTTTTAATTCAGTTTAAATTATTAGATATTAGATTTTCATTTAAAAGTATAATTTAAATATAAAATATAAAGAAATTTTAGTATTTTTAATCACCAAAATTGAGAAAATGTTAAAAACCAAAAACTAAAAAACAGATTTAAAAAATAAAACTAACGTAAGTGATTCTTGTTTATAATTTTGACATTATACATTGGTTATTAAAGTACAATGTAAAATATTAAAATTCATAAAATATAATTTAAACAAAAAAAAAATGTATAAAGATAACCTACGAATTTTTGAGATGTAACACAAATCTGTACATGTGCTTTCCTCTATCTAAACTATGTTTGGCATGAAGATTTGGGTTGGGTTGGGTTAGGGCTATTTTAGCCACAAAAAGATAAAAATAGGTTTTTTAGCTTGATAAGACAAAATGTCACATTCAAATCATAATCATTTCATTTTTTCTCTCACAAAAGTCAAAAAATCCATCCTAAACGAAACTTTTTAGCCCCAAGCTAAAATAGCCAATAAACTAAAAAGTCAAAAAGCCAACCCACATCCTCAACGAAGGCTTAGATTTGAACGAATGCGTACAACTTTAAGATTTAACCAAAATTATTCACAGTGATTTGATCAATGACGGAAAATTGTAAATATTATGTATATCAGTATAGAAGCAGATACATAAAATAAGAAAGAGTAATTATATTTTGTTCTTCAATCATCATCAATGTAAAAAATAGGAAGATGACTTTTTTGTTGTTGTTGTTGTTGTTGTTGTTGATAAGAAGAGAGACAATTTATTTATATTTATATAGGACTCTTGGAAACAGATATATCATTTTTGAGTGTTCAACTCCAAAAATAAAGACATAGTTGGTTTATATAGGACTCTTCATGACTTTTAAAAAATATTGTAGATTTGGGAGGGTACAATTGAGATTTAAAAAAAAATAGAAAATATGATAGGTTCTTCGTACTTTTATAAATGGGGTATATATATATTATAGCGTGTTTTGAAAAGTAGGTTAAAAACTATATTTTTAACTTATTTTAAAAAAAAATGTGAAAAAAATAGAAAAATGATATGACTCAAAAAAAAAATAAAATAAAATAAAAAACTAAAAAAGTTACTTTTAACCTCTTTGCTAAAAGAGACCTATATAAGAATTGCTTTGTTATGGAAGACTTCTATTTCTATTTCTATTTCTATTTTGCCCTTGCTTTGTTTTTAAATTTTCCATTTTTCTTTTCTTTTTTTTTTTCCTGTTTTTTGGGTGGACTCTTGAAGGATATTTTGGAAAAATCAGCTTTTATAGATGTATTATTTTAAAGTAATTCTATTTGTACATAGTACAAACTCTCAATAAACACCATAAATAGTGTTTGGATATAAATAGTCAAATAAAAGTCAAATGTCTGAATATAAATTTATAAATATAAAGTAATTGTTCGGATATAAATAATTGAACGGAATATATATTTAAACAATTTATTTTTATTTATAACTTTAAATACGAACAATTGATATGTATTTAAAAGTTTATATCCAAACAATATTTTTGATATTTACTCATAGTTTATATGATGTGCAAAGAGATTTTTTCATAATTTTTTATTGTTTTATAAAAAGGATAATTTTACGTTGTTTTCTCCAATAGTTAGATAGATAAAAAAACATCTTATTTTTGAAAAAATATAATGAAGTTTCAATTTAAACAATTCAAACATATCTGATTAATTTGAATATTATTATTTTTAATCTCTACTAAATAATTATTCCATTATATTTTGTTTCAATTAAAACAAATATTACCATAAAATCAAAAAAACAAATTGAAAAAACAAAATTGTCAAACGCGCCCTTAATGTACATTGCCAAGTAAAATATCTATCAATTTTGGAGTTGCCATTTGAGAGAGAGAGAGAGAGAGAGAGAGAGAGAGGGTAAGCAGCAGCAACAAACCACTCGGCCGACAGTTATAAGACGTGAGATTATATAAATAAAAGGGCAAATATCAAATTACAAATAATAAGAAACTTTATAAATAATTACAAATTAATAAGAAATTTTATAAATATTAATAATTAAAATTATAATTTTTTTCTTGAATATATATTTTTTTCCTAACTTCTACTAAGGTGTAATTATTCCTAAATAAAAATAGAATAAATTATACTTTACTCTTTTATATTTGATAATTTTCTCACTTTGATCTTAAAGTTTATTTTATTTTATTTTTTCACTTTGACCTTTTATATAAAGTTTTTCATAGTTTACTAGTAAAGTTAATTTTTGTTTAAAAGTAGATAGAAAATACAACGTTAACTACCGCATAATATACAAATATATATATATATATATATATTATTATATTAAAATTTGAATTTGTTTTAGAGGTGTGAGTTATATCTAATGAAATATTTTTATGCTACATGACAGTTAACATTGTATTTTTTGTCTAATTTTAAATAGAAATTAATTTTAAAAGTAAACTGAAAAAAAACTTAAAACATTAATGGTCAAAGTGGGAAAAAACAAATTTTAATGACCAAATAAAAAAAATAACCAAACATAAAATGGGCAAGGTAAAATTAACCCATAAAAATATAATGCTAAAGGGCAATTCCAGGTTCATATCACACTCCATGTTCTTTCACTTTTAAGCGAGAGGTTTTTTTTTTTTTGTTTTTTGGGAACAAAACTTTAAGTGAACGTTTGGGATTAATAATAAAACAATCAATTTTTTGTTAAAAAAATTTAAAAAGTCAAAGTCATAAGCTATGGACAAGGGGGTGTTTGGTGGGATTTTTTTGAGCCAACTTATGGCTTCTAGCTTTTAAAAAGTTATTTTGGACTGTTTGGTTAAACTTATTTTAAATAGTTTCTGATTCTAACAAGTTATTTTAAGTCAAAAAAGCTGATTCTAAGAAGCTGCTCACCTCTTACTTTTGATTATCAACTTCTGCTGTGGACATGTTAATTCACGGTTATACTCTTATATTTTTTATTTTTTATTTTTTTTTAAGAATAGAAAAAGATCAAAATGGACTATAGAATATTATTATTATTTTTTTATGAGAAATGTAGACAAATACTGAATAATAACAAATAAAAGCTAATTAAAAAAACTACTTCATAACTTATTTAACAAATACTACTCTATCTATAATCCAACAGCTACACAAAACAGATTAATAACTTCTAATTAAAGTCATAATTTATAATCTGTTAAGCTATAATCTATAATATGTTCTAACAGCTACACCAAACAGGACCAAAGAGGGAGAGCACACACATGCTGTGAGGTGGAATGGAGACTTATTCCGAATTTATTTTGATAATATAAATTATTTATATTGTAAGATTCGTTAAATATATCATTTATTAAAAAAAATCAAATTAATTAAATCTATGTAAAAATAGATTATTAAAATTATTTTAACTATTTATTCTTTAAAAAAATAAACGTGGTCTTATTTTTGAAATTACAGATATTTAATTAATATAATTTTTTTTCATGAAGCATGTGGGGATGTATTTTCTGAATACCAACACGTGGCATGGTGATGCCGACGTGTCAGCCGAGGTTCCACGTGTCATGGTAGTTATGCCGAGATTACCTAGGCAAGACCGAGGTGATCTCCGAAGATATCGGAATCCGAGATAAGCGGATAGGGGACAAGAGTCCTAGAGTAAAGAGAAGACTTTGCTAAGATAAAGATAAAGCTCTTAGGGAGTTTATCTTTATCTCTTGAAGAGTCCAAAGTTAACATTGAATTGGAGTCCATAGAAGTCAGACTTCTAGTAGGACTTGGATTTAGTAAACTATAAAAGAGAGGCATCCCCGTGGGTTTAAGGTACGCAATTTTATACTCAAGCTTGTGAGTTTAAACACTTGATTTATCTTTGAGAGATATACTGACTTGATTGTCGGAGTGCCCCGGGTGGAAGAGCCACCGCCAGAGCCTTTTCTTTTTATTACAGGTCTGTTGAAGCCATCTATTCTGCCGGTGCTCTCCAGTTGATTACTAGACGGGCGGTGTGGACAGAAAATTACTCACACAAAGCATCTATCCAATATAACGGTTCAGATCAACACCGTAGAGTAGCTCCCATGTGTGCCACATCTCCCCAGTTCCTATAAACTACATGTGTGATCAGTTAAAAAAATTATGAAAAATTACAAATCAATCCAAATAACCAAAAGCAATTATAGGGAGCGAGCTGGGGTGCAACTCTTTCCGTGAAATTTTTTACACAGAAAGAGCTAGAGCTGCACTCCCATATTTTGTATAATTAATTTTAATCATTTAGACTGAATTGTATTTTCTTTAAATAATTCAATGGCACATCAATTTTTTTCAGCCAACAAAATAATTTTTAATAATTTCTAAAAATATCAAAAAAATTAGGAAAAATTGATGAAAAGTCTATCCTAAAGAGTGTATAAGATATTAGATTTAAGGAAAAATCTTATTTAATGATAAGAACATGCTGAAAAAATCACCTAAAAATTGGCCTAAAAAGTCTTTGGAAAAGTTGTAGACGCCTGCAATAGGTAGTGGTAGTGAGGTAGAGAAATATATGATATTCAATAGAGAGGGTGTTGAATGAGTGATATGTGTTATATTTCAACAGATAGATTGTTTGGTGAATTTCAACAGATAGACAAATTAAGTGATTTCAATAAATAGATTGATTTTAAGAGATAAATAGATATATTGATTTCAACAGATAGTTGTCCTTTTGAATAAATTATATCTTTTTAATCTAAAAATATTGAAGCTTGCGCCTAATAGCTTAAAAAATAAAAAAAAGTAAATTACAAATATATTTTATGAGATTTGATTAAAATACAAATCGCTCCTTGTAGTTTTAGAAATTACATTTCACTCTTTGAGGTTTCTAATTTCATAACAAATCACCCATTTTATTAATAAATTATCAAGTTAATTAATAATTTTTTAATAATATTAAAAATTTGTTTCAATTAATAATTTAAGTAATTTTATTATTATATAAAAAGAGTAATTATAAATTTTATTTTTTTAGTTAATTTTTTTTTAAAATTTATTTATAATTTTTTAAATTATAAAAAATAATCTATACTTTAAATAAAATTGAAGGATGTATTCGTAATTAATTCTAAAAGAAAAACCTATAACCTGAGTACCAAAAAAATTAAATTAAAAAGAGTAAAAAAGTCAACCTCAAATCCACCCTTAATGGTTAAAAAAGTAGTTGGGCTATGATGACACTTTCTCGGATCGTTACTCCCATTAACTTTTGAAAACATGTCGGCCACCGGATCTGATTTTTCTTTGGATATTTGTTGGGACGAGAGGATCCGGGGAAATTGTCAATAGATTTTACTTTAAGATTTATCGTCTATTAAATTTTACTAATAACATCTCAAAATAATTATTATAGGCCATTCATAATATTAATTATATAACAATACATGTTAAGGTAATTATTTTTCATTAGTTCCAATTACTTGTATAAAAGAGTAATATATGCAAGTATACATTCACAAGTTTAATCCTAAATTTATACCATATATTACATAATAGAGAAACATGATGAAAGTTAAACAAATAAGAAATACCCTAACGCTGTGTTTGGTTGGAGGATTTGAATAGGGAGTTGGAAAGGGAAAGGGAAAAGTTTGGTCAAATGTGAATAAAATATACCTACATTTCATATAGTTTCACACAACTTTTCACTTTCTCTTTCCCTTTCCAAACCTCTTCTCAAATCCCTTAACCAAACACAGCATAAGAACTTACAACTTTCCAAGTCAACACGTGGTTACAACAAAATGGATTTAAACCTAATACAATTAAAACCCTTGGCTTGTATAAAAATAAATATAACAAATACACAAAATGAAACTCTTGCTCTAAATCCTCCTAAGCTATTGCCTTGGCGGAGACATATCTGTAGACGTCCCCGAACGTCCCGGGAGGGATTCCCGTTTTGTTCATTGGAGCTTACTACAGTTCGGACTCAATTGTCACGGTCCTGTATCTAATCTCGCAGAGTGCAATGCAAGACCGATGAATCATCAAAGAGTCCAAATCCGGCAAATCGTTTTGAAAAATTGATTTTTAGAAAGAAGTGTCAAACATGTACTACTTGCCAGATATATAGTCGCCACCTAAATGTTTTATTTTTGGGAAATTTAGGAAACCCTGACTCGTGCCTAAGGCCACGTGTCCGTCATCATGAAAGTTGCCTCGGCTTGAGAACTTGGGTACGATTGGGGAAGGTCACTTCGAGAGCACCCCCGCTCGCCCGATCAAAGATCGACCTCTAGTAACCATGATATCAAGTTTTTGAAAACACATGTACTCTTATTCCGGTTTATTAGCCTAGAATTACTATGTGATGCGCACAGCAAAATAAGTATAGAATAGATTGTCTAAGTTGGAACAAAGCATCGTATATCCGTTTGTTTTGAAAAATGGATTGAAGTTTGCTACTCGCAAGTAGGCTAAAATACGGGTTTCGACGAATTATTCCAACTCAAGCAACCCAACCTTCACCCACAGGCATTCAGGCAGTTATATCACATAAGCACATAGCCTCATAGTAAGCATGCTATCATGGCAGTTACTCACACACATGCAAGGATGCTAAAGCATAAACGCTTACCGAGTACTCCGAGCCAAAACAGAAACTAGTTAGTAATCATATGCATGATCCTAGTTCGTGTTAAGATGGCTAATGCAACACATGCAAGATGCAACTAAGCTAGGCTCGGCTATTCTAAGATGGCATGTGATGATGCTACAGCTAACACGTATTCTACTTGGAATTTAAAATACGATGTAGTTAGTATGATGTGCCAAGCCCAGTGCATGCAAGACAAATGAGTGGATGCAAACATGGGAGCATAAGTATGCTAATTGAAACATGCCCCAATCTAACCATCGTAAGCTAGTAAATAAAAGGGAGAAAGACGTGGGGTTGGAAGACATGCACACACGCATGCACACTTATTACACAATTGCCCTCGCTCGGAGGGTCCGAATAATAATACAAACCGAATAAATAATTAACTACCCTAGCTAATTAAATATTACAAAACCCTTAAGTAATTAACAAATTAATTAAGCTACTAAAGCAGTAAAACAACCTCGGGAAAAAGGATGAATGCATGCTCGGATTGGCTTGCTCGGAAGCCCGCTGCCATGCCAATGTTGCTTCTGTTTGCACTGTCCTATACCTCTGAGGATTGTGAAAACCCTGGAGATGCCTCTGAATTGCTCTCTGAGCATTGTGAGATGCCACCGACCAAGGCATAAGATCACCGGCCATTTATAAATGGTCATCGATCAATTGTTGAGCCATCGGCTAATTATTTTTGGTCGGTCGGTACTGTAGGTAGCCGGTCGGCCAAATCTTCCTGCAGAATCCTGTTTTGATAGCAGCAGAGGATAGACAAGGCATGGCATGGAATTTTCAAGCAAATGTGTGCATGTCCACCCTTCCTATCATGTTATGGACTTAAAGGGGTGCAGACCTCGGTACTCGGGCCACCAATCACGCATTTTGATGCATGATGGCCAAAAGTACCAAGCTTGCAAGTCAATATAAATGAATGCAACAAAAACACATGAGTGCTACATGCCCTATCATGTTGAGATCAAAGGCATCGGTGACCGAGGATTGAGACGTGTTTCGTCACTTTGAGTACGAATACATTTCATTCCTCATGCTTGGTTTGACACCCCAAACCAAGCAAAATGTAATGCATGTGTGCAACGTGGCTCAAGTATGTACATGATGCTAAGGTACAAAACATGCCAAATGCAATGTAACCTATCATGCAAGTGTGCAATGTGCCAAGCATGCAATGCTACAATGCAACCTAGATAGGCAACTAGGCAAAGTGATAAGCATGTAACAATGCACTAACTATAAGGATGCAACAATCATACAATGTAATGAGCATGCTACAAGATGCAAATACATGATCCATGAATCTACACTAAGATGGAGGAACCTCAGCCACACCCCAAAACAATGGCCAAAAGTACTAAAATGAAGATGCCAATCATGCAAAATAAACATGCAAACCAACAAGCTTAAGGCTAAGGTATGAAAGGCAAGTTTCAAGAGTACTCACATGATGACAAACATGGATGCTTGACTAACATATTAAGCTCTGAAAATATATAGAGAATGATGCCAAATCAACCATGTCATGCAAGTAAGGCATGCAACCATGACCAAAACTTGAAGCCAACAAAGGGGTCCAAACCATAGCTATGTCAACCAAACCCCAAAGGACCAAAATGACTTAAAGCAGTCCTAAAGCACTCTAAAACAAGACTAAGGCATGCATAGATCATGGTCAAGACATGCTAAGAAATTGATGCAAAACAAAGGGGGATTTAGGGACACAAGGAGGGCACTCTATTACAACCACCCCAACCACACGTGGCATGGACTAACCAATGCAAAATCAGAGTTTTAACCTGCAAAATAAGCCCCCAAAACCCACTGATATGGCAGCTCAAAGACTAAACATGGTATCATACACAATGACTAACTCTTGAGGCACAAAACTACAACACTTTCAAGCATTGAAAGAGAGCCAAATGCAAGTGCACAAGCATGGATTATGGACTGAAATATGGTCTCCAATGATGCCAAATCATGAGAATAAGCTAAGTAAAGCATGCTAATGACCCACACACTCAAGGCTCACAAGCCAAAATGCAAAGAGACTATACCAAACATGGCAAACATGATCAAATCAGTACCCAACAGACCTTAAGCATGGTAAAATATGACCAAAAGCGTCATGAAGTTAAGCTAGAACATGCAAGCATGGAGGGGCAAATGCATAGCACATGTTATGACAATAAAGGGGATTACTAAGCAAGTATACGATGCATGTAATGGACAATGAATCCGACCAAAAACAGAGGTATAATATGACCAAATAACACCCAAAAACCTCTGAAATGAAGCTAAGAACAACTAGGCATGCATGCTACCCTTATGAGCCAAAAACATGAACAAATGAGACACAAAGGGAGAGGGGTGTTCCTCCCCTATGCAAGATCCCAAAACCTCTTCTTCACCACTAAAAATCTCCTGAATTTCAATGGTGAGAAGGCCAATACACGAAAGTTACAAAGGCTCAAAAAAGAAAGCACAAAAGGGGCCAAACAAGGCCAAAGAGGGGGAGGTCGACCCCCAACACCAAAGAGACCTTAATGAAAGATCTTAAGCATGAAAATACAAGACTTTTTTCAGTTATACACAAAGCTTAAATCAGTATGCAAGATAGGTTAAAAACTAGTGCAAGAATGGGGAATATAAAGCAACTATACTCACCCTTGAAGAACACTTGAAGAACAGCAAGTCCAGTCCCTTTTTCTGATCAAAACCAACCCAAAATCTCCAAGAACAATCTCTCAACACCTCAAGAACTGAAGTATGGTGTAATACTATGTGTCCTAGTGCAAAACTAAGAACAAAACACACTTTTGAACTCTCAAACACACACAAGTGAAGAGAGAGAGGGGGATATAGAGAGAGAGTGGTTTATATATCAGATATATATGTATTATCTCTGATTTTGCTGAACCTCTTCAAAGGAAGAGGAAGGTCCTCTTATATAGACAAGGCAAAAGGCCTAAGCTTCAAAGAGAAGCTAACTAAAGGGGTCAAGGCTTCTTAAAGAAGCTAAGGCAAAGGGGCTAAGGCTTCCTTAGGAAGCTGAGACAGGTGTCCAAGCTTCTTGAGGAAGCTAAGACAAAGGTCCAAGTTTCCCCAAGAAGCTAGACCAAAAGGGTGCAAAGGGTGCAAATTCCTTCATACACGTGTATGGAGGACAAGTCCGTGCACTCCAGTTGGCATAGCTGGCATGCATAATGCCTGAAAAAGGCGAAAAGGAGGTACCGGCCAAAAAAAGAGACAACCGACCAAATATATGGTCGACCAACCACACAAAATGCCGATATACCTCAGATAAGTGCCGACCGACCAAACATTTGGTCGGTAGAAAAAAGGCAAGGCCGGTGGCTTCATGCCACGACCGGTGGGTTTCAGGGATGGCTAACAAGCCTCTTCCCACCCTCAGAAGCACAAAATACAAGTCCTTGGTGCAAAACCAAGCACAGAACAGACAAGTTAAGAGATCCTGAGGCAAGGCGCGCGACCGAGGCTTCTGGGAACTCAAAATGAACACGAACATGAATGATCACCGAGTGTTCAAACGGTGACGTCCAAGTCTTGAGGACGGTCAAAAATGGGGTGTCTACAATATCATCAGCACCTGAAAGTGTTTTTCCCACATAAAGTGAGCCAAAACTCAGTAGAAATAATTTAACACAGTATATGAATCTTAACAAAGCTATAAGGTGAATGCATATGCAACGCACGTGCCAAAAATGTTTTATATCTATTTCAAAACTGTGCAATGCTAGGTTATAAGACAACTCATAAATCAATTCTTTTACAATAGAAAACTGGGCAGTGAATCACACTCAGGAAATCTCAAAATCATTCCAACCTTTCACGGAAATTTCGTCTGCAAGAAATCGTAAACTGGCACTCATGCAAACATAGGCTCTACAAGTACTATTATTGCTATTTCACGAAAATTTTGTCTGTGGAATCGACACCCATGTATCTGCGCGGTTTTTAAGACTTTCACTATAGATACCCAGGCCAACTTATTTTAATGAAACTATATATACTTCCTAGATTCACACCTTTTTCTCAAACGATAAATATTTCCAATGTATAAGTGTGAGATAATACTCAATGCAAATGAATGAGAAAATAATTTCAATTCTCCTAATTCTCATGCAATTTCTAAAACATTCATAGATATCTTCCATCGATAACCCAAAATAAATATTTCTAAACAGATAAACAATTATTAATAAAAATAAACTTTATGAATTTCAAGATGTGAGTAATAATACATATCCAACTCCATCATCCTCATTAATATCAATCTAATTTCACAATTTCAATATTAATTCCTTTATTTATACAAAATCAACATTTGAGACATTTAAGGCAAAATCCCTATTCTCTTTGTGAATCAATCCCAAGAATAAAAACATACTATATTATCACTACACATCCTCATTTACAATTTTAAAACCATTTCCAAGAATCCCTTTGAAAATCTCTCTTTTAATTTTTAATTCAAAACCCTAGATTTGTTTCAAAAATTTCCAAAATCCCAATATTATTAAAAATAACAAATAACTAAGCTAAAATTTATAAAAAGTGCAAAGAATCTCTACCTCAAGCTTTAGAAGATGAGAGTGAGAGTGAAGAAAACTTAAAGACGCTGAAAATCAACTTTGCTCCAATTAGAACGAAGCTCTCGTCGAGCTTTACCGTTTTGACAAAGGGACATGGGTGAAAAGGTCAACAGATCTAGGTGTATTTTGAGTGAAATCAATGAGTTTTAGAGAGAGAGTGAGAGAAAATAAGGTTTTGAAATGTTTAGAAAGAGAGAGAGAGAAGTGAAAAAGTGACACAGAAAAGTAACTTTACGAACTGATATATGTGTAGGTCGCTCAAGTACAAGATGTGTCGCTCGAGCATCCAGACACAAAAGATGTGACCGTTCGAGCAAAGAAGTTTGTCGGTCGAGTGAAGATTACAAACTCCTAAAAATTTTGCAGACAGAAAACCCACACTCGAGCACAAGAAGCACCGCTCGAGCAAGCATCGCTCGAGTGCAAGAAGGATTGCTCAAGCGAAGAATACCAACTTCCAATATCTCTACAAATTTACAAAAGTGCTGGAAGTTCACAAAGACCACTCGAGTGCAGAAAGTGTTGCTCGAGCAAAGAAGCCAAAATCTAGGCAACCACTATTTTGAAAAATTAACTCTCGACCTGTTCCAAACGCAACCAAAACACAACAATAAGTGTAAGATGAAATAGGACATAAACAACCATATACAACAATAAAATCCGGATCCAAAATATCAAATGGGTCGGGTCTAAATCAGAATCATTATAATAAATTTAATTAATAGGACTAATTAATAAGTATTCTCAAGTTTATGAACACTAAGGACTGTATTAAGGACTTGTTTGTTTCATAGATTATAGTAGAGATTATTAATTTATGGAATTTGCATTTTATTGCTTGATTGTAAATTTTATTATTCAGATTATATTTCAATGATCATTTTATCTAATAAAATTGACCAGCTTTTTTAATCTTACGATTAATAATGCAAAATATACATATAATTGGGATTGTATATTTTTATATCTATTGCAAAACAAACGAGGACAAGAGAGAATTGTGTATCTCACTAATCTAACTAGATAACCAATTCTACACTAATTTCGTTGATTGTTAGTCCCCTCACTATAAATCATATTAATCAAACAAGCCCTAAAAGTATTAATTGATAACGTTTAAAATAATTCTATATTTTTTAAGATATATATACTCTCATAAATAATATATAATCATGGGTTGGTCTTTCACATATAAGTTTAAATTTGAGAGAACTTAAGGGTCGATGAGGCTCACCATGAGTCTCATTTTATTGACATAAATTGTTCATTTTGTAAAAGTCTGCGTATATATCATTTATGAAAAAAATTATGCCAATCTGATAATTGTAATATTTTTCTTTTATTCTATTTGTCTCTAAAAAAATAGGTGGCATATTTTCAAAAATACATTTCTTGTCCAATTTTTTAAAAACAAACGTGATAAAATGAAAAATGATATAATTATTGAATCAACCTAATTTTTTCCATTGATAATATACATGGAAGATCCTATAAATTGAACGGTTCGTATTATCAAAACATAACTCATAGTGGACTCCACGGGCCTTATAATTGTACTTGAGAAGTGCAACCCTATAATTATCATAAGTTTTTTAATAAATATTCTTAGGATATTTATTAACAAAAATAGTATGTAATATATAAGAAGTTTTGAGATAAAACAGAATGTGTGAGCACAAATAGAAATTGATTGTAACTCGTCAATTGAAAGTGGGCTTTAGTTAGTTAATTGTATTGGTGGGTATTACTTGGGCCAATTGTCTTGTGTTGGGCCTGTGATAATTTGATTGCCTGGTAGATTTTCTTCAATACTAATCTAATGCATTTATTGTTTTATATCATTTACAATTATATGTTGACACTATTTGATTAATACAACTTAGGGATACAACAATACAAGATCTTATTTCATTGCGAAATGAGTAGATCATAATTTTAAATAACAGTATCGTGATATCTATTAATATTCGGTATCAAATCGTATCAACAAATATATAAATGTATAACAATATCACAAGTCCATAATTCTCTGGTGGAAGACCGATTTACTCGAGCTTCCAGGCATACAGAAAAAGACAAAACTCCGATGCTTTCGAATGACTTCGAGTTGAGTAATACATACTAATGGCATCATCATTGTCACTACCACGGTTGTTCTCTTCTTTATCACTGTCAGATTCTGATTGAACCGGTTTAAATATGAACAACCCGTGTCCCGAGCCAGGGCTGCAAAACAACCAAGCATGAACATCCCAAAAGACTTGTACTGGTATTTTATCGACCAACATGGTCTCATTACCCCTAAATTTCCACTGCAAATTCTGTACATGGACCATCACAATACCATCTACGCTGATCCACATCTCAGGATCTTTAAGCCCCAATGTCGAACTCTCCACGACAATGTCGTGTTCTTTCCATCTCCGATCAAACTTGGCTCGTGTCGGATAACATTTCTTGTTGAACACATTTTCCATCTTGTAAAACATCACAGCATCAACCAAGGCCGGTCTCGATTTTGTTCTTTTGTAAGCCTTTTTCTTGTAATCCCCTAACAACAACACAACCTCTTCTTCGGAAACTATGGCAACATAAAAATCTGATTTTGGCTCGGGACCATTGGAAAATTTAGCCGAACGCAAATCCCAATAAACCTCGACTTGATTTCCATCAACCTCGAAGGTCTTGAACCCTTTTTTGCTCCAAAAGTGCCAAGGCTTGAGGTCAATCTTGCAAGAATGATGGCGATCACTTTCTGCACTATCTATAGAAATTGTGATCGAGTGGTTCATGAGGTTCTTGCACCATAAAACCGTAACGTTTCGCCAATAACCCTCGATATGGGTTTGATATACACATGTGACGGTACTTTGAGCGGTTTTCGGTGTGACAGGTGGAGGATCATCTGTTAATTTTTGCGTTACAGGTTGCGGTAATGGTTGCACTAAAGGTTGCGAGTATGACATCAATTTGGATCTCGAGGAAGGAATCCGATAAGACATGGTTACAAATTTTTGTGTTTCCTTCAATACATGTGTGGGATCGACCCTATAAGTTTAGAAGGTGAAAGATTAAAATAAATAAATAAATAAGTAATTCTATTCAAAAACTGTGCATACAAAATCACTTGTTGCACCAACAGAGAATATATACCTTAGTTACATTTGCCTATTAGGCCTAAAACATATTTATATATATAAAGATATATGTATACACATGATTCGTTTACAAAATAGACAGATATGGAGTTTAGGGTCACAAAATTGTGCAACCTACACTATTTGTCTCTATTCTGTGATTTTTAGTGCTCGTAGCAAAGTTGAAAACATAAATTATTCATTGATCATTAGATGAATGAAAAGTTGCACATTACCTAGAAATTAAAGCATTTATGGAACCCATGAAGGGCTGAGCTATCTAGAGCCACACCAATGCATTGATACATGAGATGATGACAGTTTTTGAAGGTGAAACAACAATGTCAGGTTGAGAAAAATGGTGGTGGTTTGGCCGGAGAAACAATGTGCACGGGTGTGGAAAATTCACCTAGAAATGTCGTCGAAAAAAAAAGTTTGGTCAAGAAAGACAAAGAAAGTTGTAAAATGAAAGTTTTGGTTTGTAGAGAAAAAGTCTCAACCTAGTGGTTGTAGACAAGAGATGGCCGAAAAAGATGGGGTTAAAAATAAGAGAACATGGGTAATTATTACACGAAAAAACTAAAGTTTGATAAGTCAGTAAAATAATGTTTTTATTAGCATAAAATAGTAGGGTTTAAAATTTTAGATGGAGTCAATATAGTTTTTAATATGAGATTTATAGTTTTGGATCAATTTGATTTTGTGTTTTGTGTGTGAATTGTGTGTAAAATTTGACTATACAACCAATTTTGACAGGATTACCTATTTTAAAATATTTAAAATATTATCGATACTTCAGATGAATTTATCTAAAATTTGCAAGACTATTCTGAGAAAGGGCAAGCACTCTGATGCTAAAACTATAAGTTACAATAAATTATTAGAATATGTGTTCCTCAATCCATGGGGGTGTTTATATATAGGAGTGTCATGTCTTATCTTAGATTTTCTTTTTCATCTAGTACTCTACTTGCCTAGTAAGTATTCCTTATCTAGAATTCATCATTTTAATTGGGTTGGGTTTCATATTCTTATTAAGATTCTAGGAGACATACTCTAGCTGAGATTTGATCAATGTCACAACTTCGGTCACTAACATCACTCCATATGAAGTCATGCCGCATAACCAAGATCCTGGACCGCGTAGTCCTGCTAAAAATATAAATCCCCACAGGAACAAATTCATTTTCATAAAACTATGAATAATTATAAGAAGCCATTATATACCCATGAATAGTGTATAGGTCACACCCCCTGTCTGTATGGCTTACTAAAGGTTGAAAATGAGCTAAGTTGAGATTTGCAAGACTCGAGTTTAGCTCAAAAAATGGATCAAGTTTGAACTCACTCGACTCAAAGCTCAAGAATAATTTGTGTGTGTGGCTATTATTCATATTATTTAAATATATATACATACTATATGTATATTATTTAATATATATAAAAAACATATCCATTCTATTATGTATACACATTTCTATAACTATTTTATACATAAATAATATATTTATTGTATTATTTAGATAAATAATAATTGAGCCGGACTTATTCGAATTCAAGCTTGACTCGTTTATTAAACAAGTCAAAAAATCTGACTCAAATTCAGTTATTTATTTAACAAATAAGTTAAACTGAGCTACTACCAAGCCGAATTGGCGAACAATTTGAGCAAGGATCCTCTCCTTGGATCCTCTCTTTGGCTCCCTACTTGGTGGGCCATTGGGCCCACTTTTGGGCTCAATTTCGATGATCTGAACCATTCACATTTTAGAATTTATCAAATATATCATACCTGTAAAAATCAAGTCGATCGGATATCGGAACCACGTGTTTAGATCATCAAACTAAAAGTTTTATTAAAAAATAAAACTGTTTATTAATTTTTTTTTAATAAACTATTTTTAGTTTGATCTACTTGATTTTTTACAAGTATGACATACTCGACAAATTCTAAAATGTGAACGATTTGGATCATCGAAATTAGGCCCAAAAGTGAGCCCAATAGACCACCAAGTAGGGAGCCAAGGAAAGGATCCAAGGAAAGGATCCAAGGAGACACTACAGGAATTCGCACTTTTGCCGACTAAAAATGGAAATTTACTCGGCAAAAGTCCATTTTTAGTCGACAAAAGTAATTATCGACTAATTTTTTTGGTCGCCACTTTGGTCGCCAATTGAGGGTCGCGAAAAGTAATTAGTGACTAAAAAGTTTTTTAGCTGGGAAAAAGTTCTATTTGCCGACTAAATTTGTAGTCTCTAAATATATAATTACTGCGACTAATCCATTTAGTAGCTAAAATGCTTTAGTCGCAAAAAGTCATATTTTTCCGACCAAACATGTTAGTCGTCAATTATCACGTTCCACGACTAAACATGTTAGTCGCCAATTGTCACATTCAACGACAAAAAAGTTTGATCGGCAATTCTCACATTCCATGACCAAAAAGTTTGTCGGCAATTGTTAGATTCCACGACCAAAAAATTTGGTCGCCAATTATCACATTCCACGACTAACAAGTTTGGTTGGCAATTGTCACATTCCATGACCAAATTTTTCGTCACCAGGTACTTTCAGCGACGACGTATAGGCCACGGACGTGGTGACAAATTTTTTTCGTCACAAATCACTTTAGTGACGAAAATTTGATGTTTGAAGACAAAATCAGTTTGTCACCAAAGGCCTTTTTTGTTGTAGTGTTGTTTTGAGTCTTTTTCCAATTGTTGCCCCCAAATGGCCCTTTTTTCCCCCATTTTTTATCACATTTTTTGGTCTACATATCCAACTGTGCGTCTTATCAATGCGCCGCTTACTCGTACAAGTTTGTTTAATCTAGGCTAAGGTGACCGTTACGATATGGGGACTGATTCGAGGCTGTTTTCAATTGTTGTCCCTAAATAGCCCGTTTTCGCCTTTTTGGACACTTTTTTTTTTCTCTCATTTTTTATATATATGATGTGGGGCTTGTTTTGAGGCTGTTTCAAACTTGATAGTTCAAGAAATAGTCCGCTAAAAAAGGCAAACATAGAAACTAAAAGACATGAACAATTCCACAAATCAACTTCACTTGAGGAAAAGACAGGAACATAATTTATGGCCCACAACTCACTCAGAGGTCCAAAGATGAAGTTGCATCTTCCTCAGGTTTGTTCATAGTGGCATCTCTAAGAAACTGGTATGAGGCCAACAAAGGTCCTTCATTACAAGTGCCCAGGATGCTTTGGAATAATGTGGCACCTCCAAAAGCACAGCTTCTGAGCTGGTTGGCGTGGGGAGGGAGGTTCAAAACCATTGATATGTTGGTAAAGTTTGGGGTGCTTAGTTCAACAATGGTAAATGATTGTCCCTTTTGCAAGAATGAAGCAAAATCAGTGGATCATTTATTTTTGCTCGGCCCTGAGGTGTGGAAGGTCTGGTCAAAAGTGTTGCATTGATGGGGAATAAGCTGGGTTACACTTGTTACTGTGGAGAGTCTGTTGCTATGGTGGTTAGGAACAAAATTAAAAAAGCTGGTGTTAAAGATGTGGAGGCTTATTCCAATTGCAATGCTATGGTCAATCTGGAGGTTGAGAAATGAGTGTGTCTTCAAAGGCAGACAAAACAATATGGAAGAGCTGGGTAACACAGTAAAGGTGAGGATTGGGTTATGGGTTAAGTATAATTTGTCTAATATACACTTTCAGTGCATGATGTTGTGGAAAATTTGAATCAAATTAGGCTATGTTTATGAGGTGGTGGGAATGTTGTATTTTATGGCTGCTGCTGTATCCTGTGTAGGTTCTGTTTAGGTAATTGAGGGAGGTATCAGTCGTTGAAAGTCTAGGAGTGTAACCAAGTTGCTATTGCTGCTAGATGCTGCTAATGTTTACAGATATGTTGCTACTGCCAGTTGATGACAGTTGCTGTTGCTAGTTGCTGCTGCTGCTACAGAGCTGCTACCAGTTGTGGCTACTGCTACAGAGCTGTGTTGGGCCTTGAGTGTTTATTTGTAGCTTTGGGGATTATTTTACCTTGGTGATATTCTGTTATTTCTACTCTTTTCTTTCTCTTTGTTGGCTGGTTGATTGGACCCTCTCCAATCTTGGGTTAAGTGCTGGTATATGATTGAGCTAGCTCTTCGGTACCAACCTAATTGGGATTGTTGAGTTTAATTATGATGCTTGTTGCACTTTCTCGCTTTATTGATGTAGGTTCTTCGTTTGTATATAACTTTTTCATCAATAAAGTTTTCCTTTTGTTGTCAAAAAAATAAATAAATAGTTGTGAAATAAAACAAATTTATTTCAAATTCATTTTTTTTGGGGCCTAAAGATTGGCTTAGGGAAGAACAACTATTTATTACCTAAAGATCTAAGATTTTCATAATTTTGGGAGCATAGGGTCCTGAAACTGGGATTTATGAAGCAGTTGTTTGTAAATTGTACACAAGTGAAAAGCGCTACATAGAAAGGACAATTTGTTCCTTAAAGGAACTAAAAAACTACGTAGAAACAAAATGCAAAATGTAATTAAAGACGTGAATGACCTCAGACAGTCACTAGTAACAGATTTTCATTGCTCTCCAAGAAAGTTTGGCTCACTCCTAATGGAAAGCTACACATCTGGGAAATTAACATCAACAGTAACATAAAACAAAGCACCTCAAATATGAAAAATTATTAATCATACAGCCTAGAGACTATAGTTGAAGGAACTCTTAACTTACAAGTATGAAGTATCTTAGAGTCAAACCATAGCTTCTTTATCACACACAATCTGCTAAATTAACTCTTGCAAAACTTTACACATGATAAATCAACAACTAGACTGCCCAATTCACAAATCTAAATAAACCATTCAACTTGTGCATTAATCAACCAAATAAAAACACCTTATTGCTTTTGAAAAAGGGTCACCTCTATGCTCAATTCATATCATATGCCCCTCTGGTTTATCTAATTCTCATTATCCCCCCTCCCACAAGAATTAAGTGTTTTGGCATTATGGTACAAGTACAGAACAGAAAAGGATGATGAATTTGATACACATGCTTGGAAGAGAAACATGGTAGGAAGTCCTAAAGAATCATTAATAGCTTTTTGATTTAATGTTAATAATAAGAAGTGATGTTATCTTCACCTAGAGAAATAAGAAGTGTTGTTTTTTTATTTAAATACAAAACGGGACTTCTAACTGCTGTCAGACTACCAATTTCCGCCTATAATTCACTACCATTGTGTTAGTTGATGGATTTGGAAAGGGGAAGGGTGTATCAGCTTAAAGGATTCATTTTTTTGATACATCTATTAAAGAATTGTGTGTTGTATAATTCAAAACCACAATAATATTTATTTGATATCAGTATCTAATCAATTGATTTGTCATAAAAAGTTTAGAAACACCCACGTTATTCTCATTAGTTTTTTTTTTTCTTCATAAGTTTCAGGACAACTCACACATATGCATCAAACAAATCAAAACAAAGTTTGGGCATAAATCATCAACAAACCAAAAAAAGGCCAGTAGAAATAATACAACACCATATGTCAAAGATTTGTTTAATTTAAGAAGAATTCATCTCATGTTTAATAACCAAAGCAACAAAATAGAAATAAGCCATCAAAATTCAATCTTTAACACAAATCCATAACCTTCTACACTAAAACAAAAACAAAAACACTAATTCAAAGTTGAAATCAAAGGATTAATCACCACCAGACTTCTAATAAACATAGGTCAAGCCACACTTGCCACAATAGTGCCGATCAAAATGATTCGCCATGAAAGTCCCAGCACCACACTCCCTATTAAGGCTAGGTTAGGGCTCATCCTTAAATATCAATGTCACATAATTAAAAAATCAATGATGGACTGCAACAAGTACACCTATTCAGTCCCATTTAGGTAATAACCTACATGTTTGGTATTTAGAGCAATTTTAATTTATTTTTTGCGAAGTGCCTGCGACTCGGTAGCATAGAAAAAACTTGGATTTGTTAAGTAAAAAGAAAAGGAAAGTGAAAGTGAAGATGAAAGAAAAAAAAAAGAAATGAAATGAAATATCTAAATTTCTTGGTTTTGTTTTGTTGAGATGAAAATAAGAAACAAATAGTATTTCCTCAAAATTTCAATTTTTATGTGATTACCCATAGAAAAATAAATGATACGAGTATTCTCATTTCCCTTTCTTTTTCTTTCTCCTGGTGAAATGTTGCACCCAAACATAACAAAAGATGACTAACTAAAGATTGGGAATAACTACATTACAATAAAATATAGAATGCTAATTGATAATAATAAAAAAGAATATGTAATATTGCAGAGCCAAGTCAACCTAACATGGCAAGTTTGGGAAGTTAATGAAATAGCTAAAATGTCAAAAAGTCACTAAAAGGCCAAAAAGTTAAAGAGCTATACAAAAAAGTCAAAGATTCTCTTTCCTCTCTACTTTTTGCATGTTTTTTTTTTTATTTTTTTCATAAAAAGCCAAAAAATATCCTAAACATACTAGTTTTTTTCATCTTATATTTTAGCTAAAAAGTTAAAAAAAATTACTAAAATAGCCTATTCTCAAACCAAAACATTGCAGCAAATAAAGGTGAACTCCAAAATATAAAAAATAAAGAATGATGCTTCTAGTCCCTTCTAAAAGTCATGAAGGACAATCAACTATACAAGCATGATACATTATGTATTTCAGATCCATGGTTATCATATATTTAAACACATTTGAATATTCAGTAAAACTAAAAAGCATATGGAAGGCGAACTGGTAGTAGCAGAAAATGGTGATGGTGGTGCTGTTAGGTGCGAAAAGAGAGAGCAACCATGTGAGTAAGAGGAGTAATGGAACACAAATACAAAGATTGAGATAGATAGAGATAGAGATAGAGATAGAGATAGAGAGAGAGAGAGAGAGAGAGAGAGAGAGAGAAACAGAGATAAAATACATAACTAACAATGGAGGCCCAATTACTTCTCGAAGCGCCGCTGATGCTCGGTCGAACAGGCGACATAGATGATTGCGATGACGAAGGAGAAACGACTTTGGTGACTGCAATCGAGCAGGAGAATTGAGGATGAGGTGCGTATGAGAAGTGGTGCGCGGGATATACTGTATAAAGAGTTTGAATAATTCATTAGGCTGATATAGGGCAATTTTTCCCTACAAAGTTGTTTGGTCGGTATTGTCCTTCAATTTATTTAAATAACATTTAATACGACGTCGTTTTATTATCTACGACCAAATTATTTTGGTCGCTAAAATTTTTTCATTCCCGCTTTATTTTGGTCTTCTATGTTCGACCTTTGCTTACCAAATTGAAATTTTGGTTGCAGAAAATTCTATTTTGGCAACTACAAAATATTAGTCGGCAAAACTCCAAACCTTTGCCTACTAAATTTTAATTTAGTCACCATATGAAAACTTTTTGTGACTAAATAAAAGTTGGTCCGCAAAATTGGTCTAGAAAAATGTAATTTCAGATGAACCTTTCCAACATTCTTTAGCCAAGGAATTCACTCCTCCAAATGAAGCCGCCGCTACTGGCGCCGCAACATCAAACCCACCTCCACTGGAAGTGAACAAAGCCGAGAAGCCAGCAGTGGAGGCTCCACTAGCTCCAATCCCCAGCCCAAGAAGATCAAGCGTGGTTGGCTTGTTCCCATAGAACAGCGGTGGACCCACCATCAAATTAGTCAAACTGGTGGAGGCTCGATCGGTATGGAGCCCTAGCCCTAGCCCAGCCGCTACCAATGAGTTGCTCTCTGGTATTACCACCACAAGGCTTACAGTTAGATATGCCGGCAAAGATCCTCGATCGTGTCGGCAATGGTGATAAGGACATACAGAGCGGTTTGAGGGATTGAGATCGATGACCCACAGATGGGAAAGAGAGAGCTCCTTCAGAGAAACAAATTCAATTTAGGGCAAAAAAATGGGGAAAGAAGAATACATATATATATATATATATATATGGTTATTGGCAACTAAAATATTTTTTAATCGCTAAAAATGTTTTATAAATCCCTCCAAAATTTGAGATGTCTCCCTTCAAATATTTTAATTCTTTGGCGACTAAAAATTGTTTTAATCACTGAAAATAAATATTTGGCGACTGAACTTTTGGTCGCCAAAAATAAAAAGTAAATTTTTGTTTTTATTCGGCGACTAAATAATTTTAGTAGTCAAAACTAACTATGCAGCGACTAAAATATTTTTTAGTCGTTGAAAATAAAAATTTGGCGACTTAACTTTTGGTTGCCAGAGATAAAAAGTAAAATTTTGTTTTTCGTTTGGCGACTAAATAATTTTAATAGCCAAAACTAACTATATAGCGACTAAAATATTTTTTAGTCACTGAAAATAAATATTTGGTGACCAACTTTTGGTTGTCAAAGATAAAAGGTAAATTTTTATTTTTCATTTGGCGACTAAATAATTTTGGTAGCCAAAACTAACTATACAGCGACTAAAATATTTTTTAGTCGCTGAAAATATATTTGGCGACCAAACCTTTGGTTGCCAAAAATAAAAAGTAAATCTTTGTTTTTCATTCGGCAACTAAATAATTTTAGTAGCCAAAACTAACTATACAGTAACTAAAATATCTTTTTAGTTGCCAATTGTGGCAAATTTAGTGACTAAATGTTTTTTAGTCGCCAACTGTGACATTTTTAACAATTAAATTTTTTTTTTTAGTTGCCAATAATCAATATACCTCAACTAAAAAAATTTAGTAGCTAAATATTATATTTTTGCTGACTAACATAATATTTGGTCACCAATTCGACAAATTTTGGCGACCAAAATATTTTTAATCGACAAAAGTGGTCGCCAAAAGTGTACTTTTTTGTAGTGAGAGGATCCTTGCTTGAACAATTTGGTTTATGCAGCTCTAGGGCCTACACAACTTTTCTTTCTACGAGTGGACAATGGGGTGTAGAAATAAGGTCTTGTTTGGAAACATATTATTTTAGTAATTTTTTAACTTTTCACAAAAAAATATGCAAAAAAGTAAAGAGAGTGATAAGATAATTTATAATGATTTTTTGACTTTTTAGTTAAAAATTGCCAAACAAGGCCAATGTGATTCTAGCATTATTGTGAAGAAAAATGCCATTCCACTAATTTTTATTTTTATATAGAATATTGCACAATGACATGGCGGTGTTATTTACCTCATTAATATTATAAACTTAAATTTATTTATTCAAAATTATTATTTTGTGGTTCAAATTTATTTTACATATGAATCTTATATTAAATAAATTTAATCCCCACCACACAAACATCCATTTAGAATTTTCTAGGTCGATATATTTGGGTATGTAGACTTATTTTATTTACGTAATTAAAGACATCTCAATGGATAGAGACATGCTATTTGTTCTAGAGTGATAGACTCAAAATCCATGCAAGTTTGTAAATTTTTTGTTTATATATTATTTACTATTGGGTAATGTTATACAAATAAAATTTTTAGACAAAAGTTTCTATTGGTAAAAATCATGCTAACTCCCAATCGACAAGAATTGTACAACAATTTTAACTAAACAATTAAACAAGAGCAATCAAGTGACTGTGTTTTTTATTCAAATGCCTTGAAAGTACAAGGACTTCTTTAGAACAAAAATTACAATCAACAAGATCAAACAAAGTAAACTAAACATGATTTCAAGATGAAACCACTAATGTTTATAAAGGTTGCAAATTACAGAGAAAAACTACTCCTAAGTTAAGATAAAACTACTTCTAAGATAAAACTAAGTTGTTGTTGTGTTGTTGGTGATGATTCTCTCATTGCAAAATCCCTGGCTTTTATATCATCCTCCTCATTTTTTGGCCCATGATTGCATGATTCTCATGTAATTGCCTTTGCCTCAACTGTTTTTGCAACTGCTTTCTCACTCCAAAGCCTTCAACCTTCCGTAAATCCTTAACCTTTCTTGTCGAATTACTTTCCCTCCATGTTGCCACGTGCCCCTTAATACTTTGGATCTTTGATCAATAGAGCCAAGCCCTTATTTTGTACATGCTCATTTCTGAAACAATCCACTAAGTCTATGACTTAGCCTGGTAACTGCTCCATTATCTAGGCCATCTAATGCACTTGACCCATTCCTTCACTGCCACATATCCCTTTGACGGAGAAAGGACTTCTACTTTGACCTTGCCACATGTCATAATCTGATTGATCCACCTGTCGACAAGAATCTAACAAAAATAGGTGCAAACAATGCCCCCCTTGTTTAAATTAAATTAGTAAAATGATTTTAACTTAAACAAATCCCTTTCTTGGGCCCAGGCGAACGTTTACTTCAAATAAAACCAAGTAATCGGCTTCACCGTTTCAACCCTGAGGTTTAACAACTTTTGGCCTCTTTCTTGAACCTCATCAACACTCCTATTGAAGAAATAGCCTCAAGCCAACCCAATGAAACTCTGAACTACCTGATTGCTATCCAAAATCTTTCTTCTAACCCTTTCAGTTCAAGCTAACTCAAACAACTAGCTAAAGTCATTGCTAGGTGGCCAATTCTCTTGGAGATTGCTCAAACTTGCTCAAAGGAAATCCAAGCCAAAAGAATTTCCTAACTACTGCTCAAACCATCTCTAACTCCCTTATGCTCCTTCATCAAAATTCTCCCAACCTCTCTAAACAAGACAAGGCACTAGCACTTGAAGATTCAAGGCTTGAGGCATAACTAGCCATTGTCAAGCAGAAAAGGCTTTAACTGCAACAACAAAAAGATCAACTTGGCCATTAAGTTAGGACCATGCTATCACAAATAAGGAGTGACCCATCTTCTATTCAAGCCATCAAAGCAGAACTTGACCAAACACAAGCTATGCTTGTAGCTGCCCAGCCAGAATGTGAGATTCTTGCAATACTTTTTTCCAAGAACCTATTTTTTCTTTTTTTTTTATTCTGGTTTCTTGTAAAGACTTTAGACAAACTTTTGGCTCTTATAAATATCTTTTGACATTTTAATGAATATCAGTGTCTTTATCTTTTAAAGTTTGCCTTGTTAATTCCCTTTAAAGCTTTCCCACATAATTGGGTAATATTCTTTTAAATATTTTTCATTTATGTTTTTTCTATGTGGTTGTCTTTTCAATGACTTCAATTCGTATGCTCCTTCTTTGAGGACTTTATGGATCTTAAAAGGACCTTCCGAATTTGGTGACCACTTGCCAAACTCAGGATCTTCTGTCCCCAATGGCAATATAATTTCGACACTAGTTCATCCTCAAAATAAATAAATAAATAAATGTAACTTGTTGTGACATTATAACCCCAAACAATTTATCCTATTTTCTTCTATTAATTTCTTAGGGAATTTACGTGTAAGTCTTAATAGGTGAACTTATTGTTCGATAGGTCCTGTAAGAATTAATGGCATTTTTCATTAAACACTATTAAAAAACGTCACTAATTATTAATTTTTAGCGATAGTTTGAAACTTGTCACAAAAAATGTCACTAATTAAAAGTTTTAGTGATAGTTTAAAAAAATCGTCACAAATAAGCCACTAATTTTCAATTTTCAGCGACAATTTGAAAAATTCATCAAGAAAAATGTCACTAATTGTAAGTTTTAGGGACAATTTATAAAAATCATGGAAAAAAATAGTCACTAATTGTCAATTTTTAGCGACATATACAAAAAAAATATCACAAAAATTATTTTTAGTGACGATTTTATTAGGACTTGATGAGAATTAAGTCCAACTATTTGGACCTGTTGGTAGTTTACCCAAACTTGTTTTATTTACCGCATCATTATGAAAGCATTTTTAGAGTAAATTACACTTTGTATCCCTGCACTTTGCACCAAATCTCACTTTAGCTCTTATACATGAAATCGTGACAGTCAGCCCCTACACTTTTGGTCAAATTTCATTTTGGTCCATGCACATGAAACTGTAACAGTTAACCCCCTATACTTTTGGTAAAATCTCAGTTTGGTTCCTACACTGGTGTCAATGTCCCATTTCTATTACTCAGTGAAATAAGGGTAAGAAAGGAAAATCATCTACATTTTCCACCAATACACACTTTATCCCAAAATTTACATCAAAATATGACTATATTAGGTTAAAACAAAATGCAGATTGTGAACAATTAAGAAGATGAACTAGGGTTTTGCATAAATTGAAATTATGAAATTTTTTTTTTTTTTGCGGTAACACTGTTTTCTATCTATTCATCATTGTTATCCAAAAGACAATCTAAGAGAGGGGTGAATCAGGTTTTTACAAATAAAAATAATAATACCCTAATAAAAATTATGACTAGCACAATAGATAAATATAGTTAATGAAATAAAAATAATTAAAACAAGTATTCTAACAACTATGTCAGTTAATGATTTTAGCACAGTGAAAATGTGAAATATAGTTATGACAATTAAAATAAAATAAAGAGATAAGGGAGAGAGAGACAAACAAATTTATAGTGGTTCGGTTTTAACTCGGCCTACGTCCACTCCTCAAACTTCACTTGAGATTTTTCACTATACTCTAGCTTCACAGGGTGCTAGCAACCTTTTCACAGATGGAGCAATCCTCCACAGATTTTACATAGACTTTCTAAGTCAAGAACACTGAGTGTACTATACTCTTACAAGGTTGAAAAGAAGGCGTTTTTGTTTTCACAGAAAGCTACAAGAATTATCTCTCAAAGATAGATATAAAATGAAACTCTGGTTTTTCTGTAAACCTCACACAGGAAAGATGGGCTTAAAACTATATGTCTCAGTGTATAATTTCTGAAAAAGGATATAAACAAAAATTGAAGAACATTTTTCAGAGAATTTTTCAGAGAATAGATGTGAGTGATTATAGATCAAAGAATATTTTCTGATTTTTTTGTAACCTGTTTACATTAGAGGCTTTGGTTTATATAATGAAACTTATAGCTGTTTATAGCCGTTGTATTCATTTGAATATCTTTCACTCCATCATTACTAATTTGAGTATTTTCCATTCCATCATTACTAATTTGAATATCTTCCACTTGAACCTTTTGGCATGCTGCTGTGCTGGGTTGTTTGAACCTTTGTTTTGGGTTGTTTGAACCTCTAGTTTGGGCATTATTTTTGGGTTGAAATGAATTCTTGATTTAAGCAAATATTAAATACATTCAAATAATATTTAGGATAAAAGTTTAGGTGAGAAATAATGGGACAAAATAAATTTTGAATAAATTAAAACATAATTAAATAAATTATCAAAATAAAATTTGGATTCTATTAAAACACAATTAAATAAATCATCAAAATAAATTTTGGATTCTATTTTTCTTTTTCAAATAAATTAAAATATAATTAAATAAATCATCAAAATAAATAAATCTAACAATCATTCTTTCTCTTTGATTTCTTTGTCGCATTTTTTTTATATTTCAAAAGCTCCACTTTCTTGCCTTTTCGACCCAATTTTTATCATACAAACATATATATATATATATATATTGGTAGGAAACATGGATAATTTTTCTCTCTTACCCTCATTTCGTAGTCACATTTTTGTCATATGACTGGGTCTTGTTAAAGACTTAAAAATGAAATAATGGAAGAGGAACATTGACACTCATGTAGGGATCAAAGTGAGATTTGAGTAAAAGTGCATGAGGTTGATTGTCACGATTTTATATGTAGGGACCAAAGTGGGATTTGATCAAAAGTGCATGAAGTTGACTATCATGATTTCATGTGTAGGGGGCCAAAGTGAGACTTGGTGCAACCACCGGCACTTTGGCCCCTACACATGAAATCATAACAATCAACCCCCTACACTTCTAGGAAAATCCCACTTTGGCCTCTGCAAATGAAATTGTGACAGTCAACCACCTGTACTTTTGATAAAATCTTACGTTGGTCCCAATACAAGTGTCAATGTCCCTTTTCTATTACTCAATTGTTTAAATCTTTAACAGAATCTAGTCATGTGATAAGAATGTCACTATGACAATAGGGTAAGAAAGGAAAATCATCTACATTTTCCACCAATACACACTTTATCTAAAAAATTACATCAAAATATGATTGTATTAGGCTAAAACACGCAGATTGTGAACAATTAAGAACTAAGACATAAATTGGAATCACGAAACTCTATTTTTCACGGTAACATAGTCTTTTGTCTATTCATCTTTCTTTTTATTTGATTTCTTTGTCGCATTTTTTTTTTAATTTCAAAAACTCTACTTTCTTGCCTTTTCATCCCAATTTTTACCCCCCTCACACACACACACACATATATATATATATATATATTGTATTATATAACTCTCATGCACTTATCACATAAGACAAAGTGTATTGGTGGGAAACATGGATGATTTTTCTCTCTTACCCTCATTTCGTAGTCATATTTTTTGTCATATGACTGGATTTTGTTAAATATTTAAAAATAAAATAATAGAAGAAGGATATTGACACTTGTATAGAGACCAAAGTAGGATTTGAGTAAAAGTGCAGGGGGTTAACTGTCACGATTTCATGTATAGGAACCAAAGTAGGATTTGATCAGAAGTGTAGAGGGTTAATTGTTATGATTTTATGTGTAGGGGCCAAAGTGAAATTTGGTGCAAAGTGCAAGGGTGTAAAGTGTAATTTACCTACATTTTTAAGAGTCTCCAATATTTTTCTGTTGTTAATTCATAATTGCATGATATCTCCTCTCTTGCAGTCGATACCAAAAGCTTGTGATTGGATTTTTAAACAATGTGAGGAAAATGTTAAACAAAAATAGAGAGATTTACATTTCTCACAAATCAATGAGATTCCTTCTCCAATAGGATTTAGAATTCTTAGCAATATGTTGTGGTCTAAGGCTCAAAGAAGAGGTTCCATTTGATTTGGATGATTACCCAGGATACCAAAACAAGTATGGATATGGAGGTGACAAGAATTTCAATTGCAACCCTAGCATGACACACAAGTTTGTGCTCAAACACATATCAATCAAGGCTCACCAGTGAAATTTAAATGGAAGTTCAAATTTATGAAGGTACAAGACTATCTTGCACAAATCTAGTTCATGTAACACTACTTTCTCATTATTTTGAAAGTGTTTTTCTCACTTTTTAGGTTTTTTATAGTCCTTCAGTGAATGTTTGAAAGGAGGGACGTTTTTGTAATAATACTACTTTATAAATTCATGATGTAAAATGGGAATGGATGTGATTAGTACTCATTACTGTTTTTGGTAATTTGAATAGTTAGGCATTGTTTGGTATTTGTTTTGTTTTGTGTGTGTATGTATTCATTTTTTTAAAATTTTATTTATGTATTATTTTTAAGGCTCATTCAATCTAAGTATATATATATATATATATATAGGATTTTTTATTTTATTTTTTTAAGATTCTTGATATTAAGATTTTATAAGATAAATGACATATAATATTTTCATAATAGTTGGGGTCCCTCAACATTTTCATATAAAAAATTTGACACAGAGAAATTTTGCCCAACATAGAGAAATTTTATTGAGGACCTTAGCTAATAAATAAACATATTGAACCTCTCCTACCACCTAAAGTTGCAGAGGTTACTTCACTAATTTTTCCATATATATATATATATATTAATTGTTAGAAAAGGGTCAACCTTTATTGGACTGTGTTGTTGGACCCTTGTAGGTTCACCACAAGTCCAATTTGACGATTCACTTTGTATACTTTTTAGGTCCCAATGGGTAGCTCATCTATACATAAAATTTAATAATTATAGTCACACAATTTTATAAATTTGCTCGCAAATTTTTTTTTTATCTATATATATATATAGATGATCAATATGATTTTGAAAATAGATCTTTGATTTTCTAAAGACAATATATAATAAAATTATATGGCTATAATTATTGAATCAACTTAATTATTTTTTTTTATAATATAAATGATATGCATATAAAGACTTAAAAAATAAATAAAACATATAGACAAAATGGGTCCTGTGATGGATTCATAAGAATCCAATAGCATAGTTCAGTCTCCTCTCCTAACTAGTGAGAAATTGGAACCTTAAAAAAAAAAATAATGACATACAAATAAGAAATTACATACAAAATGATAAGATAATAGAAAAAATTGGTGATAAATCTATTCTAAGAAGTGTATAAAACATTAAATCCGGTAGATATTTTTTGTTATTGAGAGGTTTACCTTTTATGAAATAGTTTGATGAGAAGTTTAAAAGGATATTTTGTTTTCCAATTTTACCTTTTAATTTATCTATTAACTTTTTTTATCTGTTGACTTTTCATTTACTATCTGTTCAAATTTATATCTACTGTTTAAATTTTTTTCTATCTATTCAAAATTTTCCTCTTATCTGTTCAATTTTTTCCCTTTATCTATTCAAATAGTTGTCCAAATTTTATTATCTGTTCAATTTTTTTTATTTATTAAAATACCAAGCCAAACAAAATTCTATTTGTTGACATACAGAGTCAAATCAACCCCTATCTGTTGCAATACCAAACCTTTATCTGCTCAAATTTTGAACAAATCTATCCCATTATTTGAGGTTCAACAATCTAGATCCAGCAATAACATATATGTTTCAATGCTATTTACATATTTGTTTTATCAACAACAACAAAATTAATCATTAACAAACAATAACAAGAGATCAACAACATCACACAAAAAGGAAAAAAAAAAAAAGAGGGAAAGAAACAGAGTTCATCAACAACTACTAAAAAAAAAAATCCAACTCCATCTCCACCACCACTGCGAAACCTGCTGCCACCGGTCGATCAAACATTTCATTCTCTTTCTTTTCATCCTATAAAACAAAACTTCATACGTTACAAAAACACAAAAATCAAAAACAAATCTTCCAAACTAAAATTAAAATTTTACATCCAAGAAAATTACCATAAAATAGATAATTTCCACATAAAATCATGATATCTCAATCAATCCCAAGTTGCACATGAAATTAGACCGATCTACACATACATACAATCATATAAACGTATATGTAGATTAATTTATAACCGCGCATACACACAAACACACACATATATACATATATAACAGAACTCAAAGAAATGATCTAAACACTAAAAAACCAAAAATAAAACGTACCTCGAGTGCTCAAAGCTCTGAACAAAGCCGAAAGATGGAGAAAAAAGTCTCAGATCTCAAAACTTGAGAGAGAGTAATTGTATCAGATTTTGAAGACATGGATGGTCGGATCGAAGAAGGAACAAACCAGATCTACGAAAGAGCCGCCACGCTGCTAGATCTCGCAGCCATGAATGGATCGATCTTTGGTCTCGTTATCGGTAGATCTATATTCGATTTTGGAGATCTCGACGTGCTTCACATTCGTTGTCAGTTTTAGGGAGGAGAAGATAGAGAACGGTGGTAACGGCGAGAATGAGAAGAGACAGTGGAGGATGGTGGTGTTAGAAGCGGGGGACGAGACAGAGAGAGAGAGAAGGAGAAAGAGAAAGAGAGAGAGAGAGAGAGATAGTTTGGATCTTGAAACCACCAAGGGTAGAGGATGAGGATGACGCGACAGCGGCGAAAGAGGTAGAATAGCGACGACCACAGAGGAGAGCGGCGAAGGAGCATCGATGGAGAAGAGAAAGAGAGCGAGAGAGTTAAGGTTTGGAGAGAGAGAGAGAGAGAGAGATAAGATAGAGGAGGTTGTGGCCGTGTATATATGATATATATATATATATAGAGTATTTTGGTCATTTTGTCTAAACTTGTCATTTTAAACAAAGTATTATAATACCTGAATCTTTAGCCAAACAAAATTGATAATTAAATTTATGGATGGAATGGGAAGATAAAGGCTTTGTCTGGTTGTATTCTCAAAATACATTTCCACCCGTCCATCCGCGCTTCACGTTTGGATACAATTTTCAAATCATAATTCCACAATTCTATTCAAAACACATCTCCACTTCTCGTTTGATAGCTTTCTCCCTTCGTTTCTGCACTGTGAAAAGCTTCCAACGGCACATATTCTGTGTCTTTCGTCTTCTTCATTTCTGAAAAGCCTTCTGTCTTTTTCATTTCTAAAAAGCTTTACGTGCAAAAAGAAATTTAAAGTTGAACTTCACGAGTCGTTTCCTTTGTTTGAAAGATCACGGATAATTCTTCGTATGTTTGAAAGATCACGGCTGATGATTCTTCACGGGTCGTGTTCGTGTCTGTGAACTGAGACCATGTTTTAAACCATGTCTGTGAACCCCCTTCCCACCCACACTAGCTCCTACAAATCAAGTGAGTTGTAGTTTGTACGTTGTGGAAGATTCACTCTCTGGGCAACCAAACAACGACAATACCGAGGTCAAATAAATCACAAATTTCTTTCAAAATTGTTTTTACAGCTCACTGATTTTTTGAAACATCCCCAAATTTATTCCAAATTTATTTGTCTCAGGTCAAATTTGTCAAACCTATTGTCGAATTAGATGCCTACTAAAGAAGTGTAGATCTACCCATTGTACCCACTCCATCACCAGTGACAAATATTCCACTCCTACTGATCTGGTACGTATATCCTTCAATCCATCTGCTATGTAATAGGTGGTGAGAAGTCGAAATGGGTTCTGAAATGGGTTCTAATTTGTCCTAATCTATCCAAATGGTGCTGAGCAGGTCAACCGCCAGGACAACTGCCCAGTCGTCCCCCAGGTCATTCGGCCGGCCGACTGGCCGGTCGACCATCGTCCTCTCCCCTACCTTTGGCTCGACCTGCGCTCACCCCCTTTCATGCTTCTCTTCTTCTGCTCTCATTTTTCTGCTTATTGTCTACTATGTACACTTCTTTCACAAACTTTTTGCATGCAATATTATTTGGTTTTTATTGTTGTATCTGTTTTGCCCAACACTGTTTAAGAACTTCAATTAATCTGTTTTTCCCAACACTATTTAACAACTTCAATTGATTAATTTTTATTCATACTGAAACACAATTGTAATTGTTTTTTGTGTCGTTATTTTTTTATATCCACTTCAAATTAGTTTAGATATAAATTGTGTGTTGTTAGATGGATGGGAACAATTCAGATGACAATCAGGATACAAGAATGTGGAGTTCCAGAACTGAAATGAAGTTAATAAATATGTTGAGAGAAGAGGTACAAAAAAATCAAACAACAGGCCGTAGTACTGTATGGACAGTTAGGCATTGGAATAATTTTGCAACTCAGTTGTAAAATCTATATGGATTTTGATACACACCAAAACAGGTGCGACAAAAATATCAGCGATTGAAAGTTGATTACCAAACTTTCAAGCGACTGCAAGCATAGACCGGTTTGGGATGGGATCCCATTGTAGGAACGGTTGTTGCACCCGATAAATTTTGGGATAAGGTTTTTCATTAACCTGTACCATTTCTATTTTTTTTTTGTAACATTTCATCACACGTACAGTATGCTTATTTTCAATTACTGTAGGCTACAAAAAATGTTAAGAAGTTTAGGACAAAAGGATTTGAGTATTTTTAAGAAATGGTCAAAATTGTTGAAAATTATTGTGCCACAAGGGCCTTGTCTCGTGCATCCACACAAGGAGCCCTTGACTCTGATGAAGAAGATGAAATGCTTAATAAATTTTGGAGCCCTGGAGCTGGTGGGAGTAATACTACTGAGGCCATTGCTGCTGACTTATTCGGCGATGAATATATGGAACTAGTGAAGGGCAAAAGTCACAAGAGGGGCCTTACAAATAGCCAGACTGACAGTGGTCGTTCTAAAAGGTCACGGTCAAGTGGCTTCGATGATGTCTGTGCAGCTTTCACTACCTACGTACAGGCAAAAAAGGAACATTCACATGCATGATTAACTGACATAGAGGCTGTAAGTGCAGGTGGCGATGACTATTCCCTTGATGCATGTCAAGATGCCTTGCTAGAGCTTGGAGACATACCACCGCTCCAATGTGTTAGGGCACTGACACTATTCAAAGACAAGGAATGGCGAAGGTTTTTTATGCATACTCTTGCCCATATGCGTCTAGCTATGATCCTAGCTTTGCAGTGAAGTGAGAAGTTGTGTTTGGATCGAGTTTGCGGTTCTCTTTGTGTTGTGCAAGATGATTTGATGATTTCTGATTTATTTTTATTCATTTTTTTACCCCATGATATGCTATTTTTTATTCGTCTTGTATGTTTATTTTTATTTTATTCTAACATTGTTTCTGTTTTACATTTACATGCCATTTTATTCTTCGACATTTTTTCATGTTCGTTTTCTTATGACAAGATGACTAAATATTAATATGTTTTTTCTTCGCGTGTATATTTTCATTTAGTTTGATAAATGACTAAGGCCGACTAAATGTAGCCACTAGTTAATTTGAGTTTCACCAATGATGGTAATAGTTAGCATGTTGTTAAACATTTTTTTATAATTATGTTTTTACGGTGATGTAGCCAAAACAATGTCATCCGACTAAGAAAACAATGCAATGGAGAGCTCATCAGAGGAGGATGAGATTATTGAAGATTTTATGGATTTTTTGATGATTGCTTTTATGCATGGCCATATGAATGCGTCAAGTAATAGACGACATCAGTGAACTTGTCCATTCAAAGGTGATGATTACATATTCAGTTTATTAAATGGCCATCCAGAAACGATGATGGACATTATGCGAATGGATGCACAAACATTCATTTTATTGAAAGACACCGTACTTCAAAATGGCTTTGTCGAAACTGAATATATGCATATCAGTGTCGAGGAATCACTTGGAATTTTTTTGTACACTTTCGCACAAAATGACCGGCATAGACTACTAGTCGATAGATTTTAACACTCCATTGAAACTATTTGTCGGCACATCAAAATTATTATGCGGGCACTGTGCAAGCTTGCATCAATAGTTATCAAATCATGTAACCAAGATGAGATATCTGCAAAAATTTTAAATGACAGGAGGTTTTTTCCCTGGTTTAAGGTATGACTATATGTTTGTCCTGTAAGTTTTCAATAACAATAAGAAACGATATATATATTTTTAATGTTATAAAATTAATATCCAAGTTTATTTCGTGTTTAATGTCAAACAAATATATTTCAAGTACGATTATGACGGTGCTATCGATGGCACATTGGTGGATGCATGGGTCCTTGCCTCTAGACAAAAAACATTTCGTGGTCGCAAATCTGCGGTATCGCAAAATGTACTCGCAGCTTGCGACTTCGATATGTTGTTCACATTTATTAATTCTGGATGCGAAGGTAGCGCTCATGACAACTCTATTTTAGTTGACTCTATTATAAGAGCTGATCTATGGTTCCCACACTCACCCCATGGTGAGTATCACCAAATAACACACTGTACATTTTTAAAAAACATTTTTGTTTACACGTATTTGACAGAGCAGTGCCTACATTATTTACATGTAGAAAAGTATTATTTAGTGGATACTGGTTTCATGAACATGCCTGGATTTCTTGTCCCAATTCATTCCTAACGCTATTACTTGCAAGATTTTTATGGCTGTCATTATTCTGGACCCAAGGAATTGTTTAACCATTGACATTCGTCATTACGCAATGTCATTGAAGGAACATTTGGTGTTCTGAAGAAGAGTTTCCCAATATTACAGTCCATGCCAAATTACAAGTCTACAAGACAAGGCCCTCTCGTGATTACATGTTGTGTAGTGCACAATTGGATCTGTTTGCATGCAGATATGGACCCATTTTTCATGGAAGCTGATAATGAAATGGCGGCAGAAGCGGCAGCAGACGGGTTTGTTGGAGACCAAGCTGACTATGTTGACATGTCACAACATGGGTTGACATACCAATCGAACTTCAAGGATGCAATTGCTACTGTTATGTGGCAAAATCATGTTGGCCATGGGTAGATTTGTGATGTGAACAAATAATGTGAATTTGGTAATATTGTATGTATTATTACAATCATATTTTTTAATGTGTACAAAGCAACTGTAGTTTGAAGCGTGCTCTTTACAAGTGTTATGCAATTTTAATTTTACCTTGCAATAAAACAAAAATATAAAAACAAAAAAACGTTTTACAATTGATCTACCCTGGATATAAATAAAAATTGTAAAAAACGCAAAATTGCCACTTCTAAAAGAAAGTTCTTCTAGTTATTGGAGTTAACTATTTTTAAGTAAGCTGTCAAGATATATTTTTTGACTTTCACATTTAGAGTTCTGCAATCATCAAAATTGACTAATAATATTATCTGCTATTGATTCACACAAAAATATGCAATTTATCAAAAGGATTTAGGGGCCTTAAATTTAAGGTTTCATGACAATCATGCATGATTTAGGAGAGATGTATAGTATGCACTTTAAAAAAAAATGCATATGGTATGTCTTTCATAATTTTTTGACAAAAAGTTATAACTTAAATACAAAATGTCATAATTTGTTTACTACAAAAGTCATAACTTTTTTTGGACAAAAAAATAATAGCACAAATCACAAAGGCCCCGTTTGTTTGGAGAGTTAGAGGGGGGATTGAGATTGGTAGTGAGGTGGGACCCGTTAACATTGTGTTTGTTTTGAGAGATGGGAAGGAGATTGATAGTGAGCTACGAATTATGAATCCCCTTGGGAAGGGGATTCAGATGGGCCTCCCAGACTTTGTATTAGAAAAATAGTCCGCCGGACTAGAATTTTTTTTTATATTTTATTTTTTACATGTTGGGCATTTTTTTGAACATTAATGTTTATTTTTTGGTATTATTTGTTAAGTAAAAATCATTATTTTATTTATTTTATTTATTTCTGTAAATTTTTTATTTTATTTTTTTAAATTTTTTTTACAATTGGGCATTTTTTTTAAAACATTAATGTTTAATGTTTTTGTATTTTTTGTATTTGTTTTATTATTTTATATTTATTTCATATAAAAATAATTTAACAATCTCCACACTAGCAAAATAACATTCATATTTCACATTTCATAAATAAAAAAACAATTACAATTGCACCAATATAGGATACAATTTGGAAGATGATACTCTTACACCATTCTTCATAGCCTAATGGGTAGTAATTAAGAAAACAAAAATAACCACAACATGTGTCAACCATTTAATTGCTCATTGAAACAATTTAAGCGTCATTGTTAGGTGGTGGTGGTGGTGGTGGTGGAGGTGGAGAGAAGTAGTGATGATACAGCTGAGTGACTCGATGGTCAATCTGATCAATACAGTTACTTGTCACTTCATCACGTCTCCTAGAGTTACACGAAACTCACCAAATTGTTGAATTAGTGAGTTTTGAGTGGCAGCAAATTTATCGAACTGATTACACAATGTATTGACCTGATTAGCCATTTGTTGTTCCCATTGTACGCGCTGATTGTACCGTTCTTGTTCCAGCGCCAAATAATCAGTCCAGTATTGGGGTTGTTGATTTAGTGGCATGGCATTGTCATTGGGGTCTTCAGAATCAGGTATTGGTTCATTTGCAAAATTAATAGATACTAGTAAGTTTTCAGCACCACCAGCTCGAGCTAGTGTATACTCTGAAATTAGTGAAGTGATTTTCACATCTACTTCACCTTCAACGCTAACATGATGTGCTTTGAAAATTTTGGTTACCAGAGCTCCAAAAGGTAGTGACCGGTCACTAAGAATACCAAGATTTGCAACCACAATTTCTTTCAGTAATATGTAGCATAAATCTAATGTCTATGCAACTTCGAAACAATATAACAAATAAACATTAAAAAATGGAACAACATCAAAATGTCATTTTTTGGGAGTGACATTTTCGACTATCCATCGATGAAGAGTACGAATGTGGGGTTTCAAATGTCTTACTTGTAAATTAGTGCCGGTAAATCGGTTCTCACAATTTGTGGTATAAACCTCAGTTATATCACCAACAATGTTAACTAAGTTAAACTCAGCCTGAAAATGACATTGCAAATCCCTTGATTAAACTCCAATAATTTGTGCCAAAGTGTGGGGTTTCAGTGTTATTATTTTACCTTTCACATAAGAGGTCAGACTACACTGTTCAACTTCTCCCTTAGTAGGTCTCCAATGAAGGTAAAATAAATACACAAGACGGGGATATACCTTTTGTGGTAAATTAGTTAAAGGTAACCATCCCATCGTCTCTAGTCTACCAAGAACCAGAGGATTATATTGAGAAGGTAGATTTACCCTTCTCCCAGTAACAATTGGTCGGACGGCAAAATTTGAATAAGCTTGTTGGTGATTGTATGTGAGAAAATCAATAGTTGGATAGGTTTGCTGTTGTTGACGTTGTGAAGGGTTAGAGGTTTCACCGCGTTCAGGTTTGGCCCTTTTTGTTCTCGGCATGACTTATGAAGGTAAGCAAAATGACAGTAAAAGTTAATAAAAATGTATGAAATATGTATGAAAGATGTATAGCAAAATGTATGAAAATTGTGTGCAAAAGGCAAGCAACAGATAGCCAAACTAAGCCTCGGGTGGTGGAAGGTGGGAGTGAAGTCGGTTGACCGGCCGGATGACCCACCGGTTGATCAGCTGGATGACCCAGTGATTGACTTTTGCGTTAACCTGTTTGCTGAAATATTCGGCTTACTTTTATAGCTCAGCTCTGAAATTGTGAAGCTCTAGTTCAAACGAACCTCTTATGAAAGTTCTTTGTCTCTTCTTTTACACGGATATGAATTGTAAATATCTACACTGAATTTTTGAAATTAATTGGTTATCAAATTAATTGAGATAGGTGGTGGAGAATGTGGTTGTATGGCTCAGGTCTGTGATCTTGTTGTATACTATTTGAATAATGAATGTAAATAAGATGGTGAATAAGTTGCTGAAGTTGTTGGAATGAAGATAGTGAAGATGGTGAAGATGGTGAAGTTGTTGGAATGAAGTTGGTGACTTATATAAAGCCTCAGTGAAAGAAATAGTCAAAAAAATATGTAGCTATAATTGTTTTTTTCTTTTTCTTTTCTTTTATCAAATAGTGACCAACTGACAACCAGCAAAGGAGCGATGGGTCTTCTGCATGAGTAAAATTACGATGTTGCCCTTTTCATTTTTTGCTTACATACCAAGTTCACATTCTATGAAAGAGGGGCAATTTAGTCATTTCATAGTCAAATACATCAATCAATAGCCCAGTAATATGAGCTTCACGGGTGAGGCAGGGGTAAGGGACAATAATGAACCTGAGGAACATGCCACAAGATAACGGATTTTTCATTAAATTGATAAAATTTAACAAATGAAAAAAACGTTGATAATGTTTGGTAACATTTACATTTTGGTTTGTATTTAAAAAAATTTAATAAATTGGTTTTTGTTAATTTTTATAAAAATGTAAATTATAAACGTGTTTGGTTTGAACAAAATATTTGAAAAATATTACAAACGTAAACAAAAAAATATGTTCATTTAGGCTTAAAAAATTAATTGACACAAAAATTAAATGAAAAAAATAATTGACATAAAAATTATTTGAAAAAAAAAATAATAATTCATTTTTTTAATTGAATTTTAAAAATAGTTTGATTATGACTGTTGATCAAAAATTTTAATCGAGTTTTGAGTTATGTGTTTGATTACCAATTATAGGTTGAATTAAGTTTTGAAAACTCTTTTTAAAATTCATAACCAAATTTTTTTTCTTATTTCACATGTCACATCAAACTTTCAAAACTCAATTCCTTACTCAATTCAAAATTGAATTCAACACTCTATTCAAAAATCATAACAAACAAATTTTCTACACTTAAATAATAATTTCAAAACTCACAAACTCAAAATACAATTCTATTCTCAAATCATATTTGAAAAACTCTACCAAACGCAACCAAAATTATGATCTATCACTTTATTCTTAGGGGTTGTTTGGGATGACCTAAATAAGTGTACTTTTTGTCTTTTTACGAAAAGATGTGCAGAAAAGTAAAGAGGTGATATAATGAAAAAAAATAAATAAAAAGATGAATTATTTTAGAGTTGCTAAACTTGACCTTAATATCAAACGTGTCAAAGATACATCACTCTAGTATATGACCCTGCATTAAAGATCTAAAAGATTAACAAATTAAATTAAAAAAAAAAAAAACCTATTTCTTTAAGACATGCCTGTGTTGAGCATTCAACATCAAGTAAAATACATTAAATGAGATGTCACTATTGAATTACGTGACTATTTTTTTTTATTATATGATTTTTATACTTTTGGATACAATATTAATTTTTGTGTTTTTTAATAATTGGAGAACAAAAAGACACTGTGCCGCGGGGTTGAAGAAGAGGGTTGGTTAGGGGTATAAAAATTGTCCGCAGCTCGTGGGTTGTTCGAAACCCGCTCGTGGTCTGAGATAAGGCCGACTCATTTAAGCCCGCTTGGGCTCGGACCTGAGCCCCTGGGCTAGGGCTTGGGCAATCGTTTTGAAGCCCGGTCTGGCCTGTGGGCTCGGCCCACTTGGCCCAGCCCGTGGCCCAGCCCATCGCCAGTTTAAGGTCCACTTAGGGCCCGACCTGAAGCCCGTCCTGTGCTGAGGCCCAATGTATTTTTTAATAGAAAATAATAAAATTTTGATAGAAAAAATTTTAAAAAACAAAAAAAATAGTTAGGCCTGTCTAAGCCCGGCCCAAGCCCGAGCTCATTGGGTCGGCCCGCCCAAGGCTTGAATACCCCTGGGTTTGGACATGGGCCTGAGCTTAATTTTTCGGCCTGTGGGTCAGCCCGGCCTGGCCCGAATTTTGGTAAGAGCCCGTGAGCCCGGACTTGAGCCGGGCTAGATGTACACCCCTAGGGTTGGTTATGGGATAGTAATGCGTGGAGGCTTTTTGTTAGTTTGTTTCAAAAAAACAAAACCTTAACAAATGACAGAACCCATGAACTTCGCTTTGGTCCACAATTGTACCACATAATTATGGGTAAGTTTTTATTTTTTTTGTTTGATTGAATGTATTTTGCATCCAATAATAAGTCATTTAAATAAAATACATTAGGGTATAAAATAAATTGTGAAAAAAGAGAATGTCTACATAGGTAGGATATGAATATTCACATAGAGAGAAAAATAAACTTCCATGTAAGGAGGAGAAATGCATTGCAACCAAAAAAAATAATAATAAAAACAAAATAAAATATTAAAAAAATCACCACCAAATAAACATTATCAATTCCCCTTTACGATTTGCTCATTGTGGCAATCAACAATTGTGGTATCTTTATTTCTATTTTTATGTTACAAAATAAAATATTTTAGATCTGATGCAGTTGCCTAGCGTATAAAATCATATTTAGCAACGTCGAATCTTGATCATGAATTAGATTTGATAATAAAAACGAGAGAAGCGGTAGTAATTAGTATTATGATGAACACGAAAGAAAAAAAAACAAGAAATCGTGGAAAAAGAAACAGAGTGGAAAAGGGTAAAAGCACCCTTTCCTCTCTAGAGTATAGAAAGAGAGAGATCCGAGGGTTTCTTCTCCCACTTTGTCTCTGAGAGAGTGGACAAGGCGGGTATTGTAATAATTATGGGTAAGTTATATTGAATTTTTGAACTTTTTTAAGTTATAAATAATTCTATTTACTCAATAAAAATAGTTGACTATATCCTGAATTTTTTTTTATTACAATTTTCTTCTTATTTAAAATTTTCAAAACACATTCAAATCTCAAAATTAAAATTTTGTTTTATTACAATTTTTTTCTTATTTAAAATTGTCAAAACACATTCAAATCTCGAAATTGAAACCTTAATTTTTGGGGCACTCGGTCCATAATTTTAAATTTTTTTTATCTAAAAGTTCACATTTTAAAATAATTTTTTTTAAAAATTCACTCTAAAATATTTTGTCAGTAAGGGATTGTTTGGAATAATCTAAATAAGTGTTTTGTTTTGTCTTTTTACAAAAAGATGTGTAAAAAAGTAAAGAAGTGATGTGATGAAAAAAAGATAAAAAGACAGATTATTTTGGTGTTGCCAAACTTGACCTGAGAGAAGCTCTTAAAATGTCCAAACTAGTTAGGTATATATATACCACCACTCAAACCAAACCCTCCCTCTCTCCTCTCCTCTCCTCCTCTCTCTGTGCTCTCTCTCTTCTGATTTACTACCACCGACAGACCAGCACCTCCGTCGCCGCCGATTCGCTGCCGTCGTCTTCGATCCCTCATCTCTCTTATCTTCCTCATTTGCTCTCTTCTCTCTTTGATCTGAAAATCTTTAGATCCAAGTTTATGATCTCGACAAAACTGAACCAGATCAGTGCGCCGAGACTCCTCCGGCGATGATGAAGAGTCCCTAAACGACTATGTCTCAGATCTTTTGATCGGCGAATGAGTATTTCGCACCAACAACCCTCTCTCTCTCTCTCTCTCTCTCTTTCTCTCTCTCTCTCTCTGTGATTTACACTCTTGTGATTTATTATATATATATATATATTTTTTTTTTCTATTGGTGCATTCTAGGTGTATGTTGAAAGTCTACATAGAAACAATAGCCATTTTTTTTCAAATTTAATAAAAATTTGTTCAGTTGATGTCTTAGAAACATTCATGATTGAAGTGGGTAAAAATTGATCAAGTCTTGGTGCTAGGCCCAATGCGATACTCACTCCAAGGTAGAGCTAGGTCGGACCTCAGCCCTATGGCCAACACTTGCTTCGAAGCAAGACAATCATAGGAGCTCGGCCCAATGTACTTATGCCACTCCAAAGTGGGCCGAGCAGCACGGTGGACCTCCTAGACGGACAGCCAACCACTCCGAAGTAGGTTGAGTAACATGTTGAACCTTCTGGACGGACAGACAACCACTCCGAAGTGGGTTGAGCAACATGTTGGACCTCTTGGACGGACAGCCAACCACTCTGAAGTGGGTTGAGCAACATGTTGGACCTCCTGGTTGGACAACCGTTCTAGAGCAGACCAACTTAGAGAAGGCCAATTCACTGAAGATCTTTCTTGGGCTCACAAGAGACAAACAACTCTGCTCCTCTCCCTCTGTATGAACAAAACGTGGAGACATGGAGGTGCAGAGGGACAAGGTGCATATATGACAGACCTGCGTCTGAATGGCAGGCGGAGTGGTCGTCCTCTTCTAATGAGAGATGTCCGCTAATGAGACAAACAAAACAGACCTACACCCGAGTGTCAGGCGGAGTGGTCGTCCTCCTCCAATAGGAGACGACCACGAATAAGACACGTTGGACAGATGGCGGAGAGAGAAGGACTTGAACGACAAACAACCTTCTCCTATAAAAGGTGAACACTATTCACTCTGGAGGGATTCGAAAATCCACACACTTAACACGTATACACTCTTTGCATTCTCTCTTCTTCCTCTCCCTGAGTTGCTGACTTTACCATCGGAGGGGTTTCCGACCAAACCCCGGTCGGGCAGCCTCACCGTTTGTTATTCTGTGCAGATCTTCAATTCCCAAAGCCTGCTGTTCATCCACGAAGTTCAACCCTTCTTTATAGTGCATAAATCACCCCCGCACAATTTCATCAATGCTAGAAACTTGATTCTCTGCCATTGCTATAATTTGTGTCATGAAAATGATATTTGATCCATAGCATCACTCCATAAAATATTTTTAAAAGATGAAAATGGAGAGAGAGAGAGAGATTTGTCTTTTTAAACAGATCATCTCTTTTTTTCTTTTTTTGAGCAAATCCCTCTCTCTCTATATGTGTGTGTATATCACAATTTGGTCTGGATACATGTTTGGTTTCGACTTTCACATCTTGTTCTTGGATTTCTCAAAATCTTCGTCTTCTTTGATGAGCCATAAACAAGTGGCTGGACATTCAAAGCACTAAGGAGAGGAGAGAGAAAGTGGATATGGGGAGTAAAAATTAAACAAATAAGGAAAATATGTTTAGTAAATAGATAGGAAATTGAATTGTTATTTTAATAGATAAAAAAATTGAATAGATAAAAATTTGTAGAGATAAAATTTGAATAGATATGAAAAAAATTAACATATAGATAGGAGTGTAAAAATGGCTCACGATCCGTGGGCGGCCGAAAGCCTACCCGTGGCCTGGAGTGGGCCCGAGCCCAGCCTGGCCCATCATTTTGAAGCCCGGGCCATAGGCCCGCTTAAGGGCCACTCAAGGCCCGACCCAAGATCCAATGTCTTTTTTAGTGGAAAATAATAAAATTTTGGTAGAAAAAATAAAAAAACAAAAAAAAAATATTCAAACTCACCCAGGCCCAGGCCCACTGGTCCGGCCCGAGCTCGGCCCACCAGCCCGCCCAAGGCCTGAATACCCATGGGCTTGGACCTAATTTTTTGGCCCATGGGCTGGCTCGAATTTAGGTGGGAACTCACGAGACCCGACATTGGCCGGGCCAAATTTACACCCTTACATATATATATAAATTTAAGCAGATAATGGAAAAAATTTGAACAAGTAGTCAAAAAATTAAACAGATAAAAAAAATATTTGAACAGAGATAGTCAAAAATTCAACAGATTAACAAGAGGTAAAATTGGAAATAAAATATCTACCAAAACAACAAAACGATTTTTTTTTTTTTTTTTTTTTTTTTTGAACAGAAGAAAAATGATGCTATGAGGTGTCATCATGGCATCCGTGGGTTCAGGACCTGGGATAACCCCTTGACAGCCTGATTTGACCCAACCTATAGGAAGGAACCCAACACCGAGGCACCAGAGGAGCTCATCAACCACTCCTAACAGGGCCAAGTTTACAGCGCGAGGTCTCGAAGATAACCATTAGAAAATTTAGTGTTTTTGCGCCCCCCAGAAGTCGACTTGACTCACGGTTATAGGAAGGCAATGCCTTCACCACTGGGCCACCACCCCCGGTGGTACAAAATGATTTCTTACCAAACTATTTCATAAATGGTGGACTTTTCACTAATAAAATATATCCATTAGACCTAATGCATTAAGCAATTGCTAAATGGAACTTTTCAACAAATTTTTCTATTTTTTTTTTTTTTTGGGTTGAGCTTATTTCATGTTGGTTTTCTCAACTTGAGAGAGCATTTGGATTTGGTAGGCCAATTTTGAGGCCGGTTCGGTGATTTGAACTGTTTACTTTAGGACTAGTTAAGTAGAATGTTCATATAAAAAATCAAGATGATCGGTCATTAGTAACTATATCTAAAAAAACCAAACCAAACCTTAAGTCCCATCAAATGGGGTCGGCTACATGAATCCTTCTTTTTCACGCGGCTCTATCAAAAGCCATTTCATTAGTCAAATTAAGTAGATCCATATCTCTATTTACAATGCTAACTAACGTTAATCTAAGCCTACCCCGTCTCCTAACACTTTTATCTACTGTTACAATATCGCATCTCTTCACTATTGCCTCTGTTTGTCTCCGTTGAATATGACTAAACCATCTCAATCGATTCTCTCTTAATTTATCTTCTATCGGTGCTACTTCTACCCATTCCTGAATACACTCATTCCTAATTCTATCTTGTCTAGTCTTGCCACACATCCACCTTAGCATTCTCATCTCAGCCACACTTATCTTATCTATATGTTGTTTCTTGGTTGCCCAACACTACGTCCTATACAACATCGCTAGTTTAATAGCCGTTCTATAGAACTTACCTTTAAGTCTAGTGGTATTCGTTTATCGCACAGTACCTCAGACGCACTTTTCTACTTACACTATCTTGCCTTAATCCTATGGGCCACATCCGTATCAATCTTCCCTCCTGTTGTGATAATTGACCTTAAATAACGAAAATGTTCACTCTTAGGCAGTTCTTGGTTCTCAATCTTCACTTCTCATCTACTTTCATTGTTACTGTTACTAAATTTACACTGTACTCTGTCTTAGTTCTGCTCATCCGAAATCTTTTAGATTCAAGAGCTTTTCTCTAAATCTCCAACTTTATATTAACTCATTCTCTAGTCTTATCCACTAGCACTATATCGTCTGCAAAAAGCATACACCATGGCACATCATCCTGGATATTTATCGTCAACTCATCCATAACTAAAGCAAAAAGATAAGGACTTAAGGTAGATCCTTGATGTAACCCTATAGTGATAGGAAACTCATTTGTCTCTCCAGCAGGCGATCTAATAATGGTTACCATCCCTTCATACATGTCCCTAATCATATCAATGTAACCTTTTGTTGTCCCTTTCTTCGCTAACATCCACCATATTATATCCCGGGGCACTCTATCATAAGTTTTCTTAAGTTCGATAAATACCATATGAATGTCTCTTTTCTTTTCTCTGTACTTTTCTATTACTCTCCTCAAAAAGATAGATCGCTTCCATTATTAACCTGTCAGGCATAAACCCAAATTGATTATCTGACACCTCTGTTATATCTCGTAATCGGCGCTCCATCACTCTTTCCCATACTTTCATTATATGACACATTAACTTGATTCTTCTATAGTTGTTGCAATTCTGGACATCTCCTTTATTCTTATAGATTGACACTAAAATACTCTTCCTCCACTCATCTAGCATGTTCCTAGTCAACAAAATTTTGCTAAACAACCTAGTCAACCAAGTAACCATTTTTTTACCCAAACACTTCCAAACTTCAATAGGGACATCATCTGGTTCTAAAGCCTTATTTGATTTCATCTTCTTAAATGCAATCTCCACTTCAAAGTTTCTAATTCTGCGATAAAACCTACAGTCTTGATTTATTGTATTAATGGCTATTTCTTCCCCTATTACCGTACCTCCATATTCCTCATTTAATAGTTTCTCAAAATAGTTCTTCCATCTTTCCTTAATCTCTTTATCCCTCACCAATACCTTAGAATCCTCACTCTTGATGCATTTGATTAAAATCTCTTGTTTTCCTCTCCTGTATCTTAGCAAGTTTGTATACCCCCTTCTCTCCCTCCTTACTATCTAATCTAGTGTATAGGCCATCATAACCTTTCAACTTAGCCTCTCTCATTACTTTTTTGACCTCCTTATTAGCCAATCTATAGCTCTTAAGGTTTTTCTCAGTTTTATCCTTTTGCCACTTTTTAAAATACTTTTTTTTTGTCTTAACTACCACTTGAACCTCTTCCTTCCACCACCAAGTTTCCCTAGAGTTGGGTCTTGTTTCTTTCGACTCTCCAAGTACTTCCCTTGAGATTCTCCTTATACAATTGGCCATCGAGTTCCACATAGTGTTAGCATCATCTCCCAAGTCCCAAGTACCTTCCTTATCCATTCTATTCTTAAATATTTCTAATTTATCCCCTTTTAGGTTTCACCATCTCGTCCTACGACGCCCACCATCCTTCTTAGCTTGGTATTGCCCTCTAAAACATAAATCTAGTATCAAAATCGTATGTTGAGAGGTCAGGCTCTCTCTAGGAATCACCTTACAATCATTGCATTTTAGGTAGTCCACTTTTCTCACTAAGAAGTAATTTATTGGGCTCTTAATTGACCCACTCTTAGAGGTTATCAAATGCTCCTCCCTCTTCTTATACATAGTATTGGCCACCACCAGGTCAGAAGCCAATGCAAAATCTAAGATACTCTCTTCAGCCTCATTTCTGCCACCAAAACCGTATCCACCATGCACCCTTTCATAGCCTAGTTTATCTATGCCTACATGGCCATTAAAATCTCCACCTATAACTAGGTTCTCTCCTACGAGTATCTCCTGTAAGATCTCATTCATTTGCTCCCAAAAATCCTTTTTAGTCTGATCATCTAATCCTACTTGAGGGGCGTATGCACTAATAACTTTCACTATATTCTCTGATATAACTAGTTTAACTAGCATAATCCTATCCATTTTCCTAATGACCGCCACTACATTCTCCACAAGACCCTTGGCAATTAAGATTCCTACCACATTCCTGCGTCTATCCTTACTACTATAATATAGTTTAAAATCGATATCCTCAATTTCCCTAGTAACTATATATTTGAATAAAATTTATATTATAAAAAATAGATGGATATTTTTAAAATTATATTTTCATCTATTTTTTTAAACCAATATGATTAAAACATATAGCTATCAATGTCCAATCATCTTATTTTTTGCATGAATATTCTACTCAGTAAATCTTAAAAAGTGACGGTTCGGATCACTAAAATCAGTCTAAATGCTCTCTCAAGTTAAAATGACAACTTGAAAGAAACTAAACCCATTTTGTTTCCATTCCACACATCTCCTCCTCCATCTCCATCAGAGCACCACCTCGTACCACTTGTGGTCATCACTCATCCCGTCTCTGTAGGACCCTAGCCTCCTATGCTTTTTGTGTTGTCGCTCTATTTATTCTGCCTTTTTTTTTTTTTTTTTTCCCTTTTGTTTTTCTTTTTCTTCTTCAATACCCTAAATCTAAAGGTGGAAATCGCAGAGGGTGAGGGGGTTGCGATGGTGGTGGATTGTGTATGTTGCAGGGTAAGGGCTGCGACGATGGTGACAACGATGTCGACAATGGATAGGTTGTGATCGTAATGGTTGGGATTATATGGTTGAGGTCATGATGATGACGTTTGTGTACTGCAACGGTGTTAGGTTGTGATGGCAATGGGTTGTAAAGGTAAAGATTGTAATGACGATAGGTTGGCGATTATAGGAGTTGCTAAGGCTGTTTAGCAACCTTTCTAATCTGATTAACCCATTCGGACCGACTCAAATTGAGACTGAACGGACGGTTTTGAATGATGCTACGATCGGCTGCAGTTTGTACTCTTTAATTTTTATGGATTGGCGGTCGACATTGGGTTCGTTTGAAAAAAAAATCGAAAAAAATACCGATATAATATGCAAGTATATATACATTACCTCCATGTGTTGGTGACTTTTCATACTTCCTCCGTTCCAAAATATTAGTCTCTCATTCCTTTTTCATTGTCTCAAAATAGTAGTCAATTTTCATCAAAAATCAGTGAATAAAATAATATGAATTTACTATTTTTTCCTTATTTTAAATTCATTAATAACACAAAAGGTACAATTATGACAATTGATATTTCTAAAACAAATGTACTATCAAAGGGTAATTTTGAAAAATTAATATTTTTAAAATATAATAATTGTACTATAAAAAAAAATTGAATTTCCCAAAAGGGACCATTATTTTGGGACGGAAGGAGTATTACTTTCTGCAGATCTATTGCTATCCTTATCTCAAGTCTAGGAATTTGTTCACCAGCTCTCTCTATGCACACCGACACATTTTCTCTTTCATAGTACTTTTTTTGTTTCAAAATATTAGTTTCTTATTTTATTTTTTATTGTCTTAAAATATTAGTCATTTTTCAAAAATCAAGAAATAAAATAATATAAATTTACTATTTTGTCTTTCTTTTAAATTTATTAATAATACAAAAAGTACAATTATGACCATTGATATTCCTCAAAAAATATACTATCATTGGGTAATTTTGAAAAATTAATATTTTTAAAATATAATAATTGTACTATCAAAAAAAAGTTGAATTCCTCAAAAAGACCATTATTTTAGAACGAATAGAGTATAATACTTGTATCTTTCCATCAAATTAATTATACTCTGTCACTCCTTAGAGAGCTAACTCTTTATTTTTTTATTTATTTTTATGTGACTTAAGACTTCTTGATGATAGAGCTAGCCTCTCTTGGTCAGAGAGCTAGCTTTAAGTTTTTTCATTTTTATTTTATTTTTATATTTTATTTTCTGTCTTCTCACTCCCTCATTCTCATTTCGTTCATTTATTTTCATTAACAATGCTTGGTAGCTCAAATTTTCATGACCTAAATAGCTCGAATGTCTCAAAACGGTGTCGTTTTGGGAATAAAACAACATCGTTCTGGGGATAAAATGACGTCGTTTTGATACATTCGAGCGATTCTGGCTACACAAATTCACCAAGCATTTTTCTATTTTCTTCTAGTTCCTCTCTTTTGTGAGATACAGATACTCTTTCTTTCTCTCACTCTCATCTCTCCTCTCTCTCCTCTCTCATTGTATTTTTCATTTGTTTATCTATCTTTACTAAATCAATAGAGATCGCTACCGTTCTTGCTACAATGGTTTCTTTACTGCATCGCTATTCATCTTTTTTCTGGTATTTCCTTTCACCTTTTGACCTTATCAGATCTTTGTCACTTCTCTCTCATATCTTCCTACATCTTATTCTTCTCTTAGATCTCCCTCGAGTATATTGACAAGGGCTATACGTAACACTACCAACCCCGTAACCAATCGACCCGTAGATTCTCTCTCTCGTCCGTATGTGTCATCTTTATTGCGTACCCATCAAATTCGACCCTGAAAATGGTAGCCCAATACTCTGCGATTTCGAACAATACTTGGTTGGAATCGGATGCTTTTTCTTCTCATCTGAAGATGTCGGTTCGGTTGATGGTTGGACAGCAAACTCGAACCGACTCGACCCTGTGCACAACCAGTTGCCAGGTGGGAAAGAGTATCAGGAGGTTGGCATGGTGAGGGAGGACTGTTGCGTAGTGGTCACAGGGTGGTAGCCTAAGGTAGAAAAGGTGGAGACTAGACGCAAATGAGGCCAGTGGTGATTGTAGAAATCATAACAGCTAAAAAAGATACTCTCTCCGTTCCAAAATAATGGTCTATTTTGGGAAATTTAACTCTTTTTGATAGTATAATTATTATATTTTTAAAAATATTAATTTTTTAAAATTACCATTTCATAGTACATTTTTTGAGAAATATCAATTGTTATAATTGTACTTTTTGTGCTATTAATAAATTTAAAAGATGGGCAACTTAGTAAATTCATATTATTATTTTTCTTGATTTTTGAAAAGAGACTAATATTTTGAGACAGGTGGAGTATAAACTAAAAAATAATTTTGTTGCTATATAATTTAGCAAAATCTAATTTACAATAAGAAAAAATGTCAAACAAATTTAAAGTAAAAAGGTGTCAAGGGATATAATGAAATTACATTTTTACATTTAAATTTAATTTTTTTTTAATCATCAAATCTAGTATAAATGTAAAAGTGTAAAATTGTTCTTTTCTTTAGGACACAAATTTACCAAATTATTTTCATAACAAAATCATAAGAAACCTCTTCCATTTCTCTCTCCTCTCTCACTCTCTTCTTCTTACCCACGTCACTTTTTAGGCTTACCACACACCACCACCATCTTCACACACCCTCTATCGTGTCGAGTCTGGATCCTCTCCTTATCTTCCTTACTTCACTTCCTACTAGGAACTGCCCAGATTGGGCCAAGGGAGATGGGTGGTTGAGATCACTTCATTAAAAAAATAAAAAATTAAAACCAAATTTTTGTTGAAAGCGTGAAAGAGAGAGAGAGAGAGAGAGAGAGAGAGAGAGAGAGAGAGTTGAGCAATCGAAAAGAGATAGAGGGAGAGAGATACGCATCGATGAACAATCCCAATCACCATCCTTGTTTGTCCACTGGCGACCATCGTCCACAATTTTTCATCGGTAACCATCGTTCATCGGCCATTGTTGTCTGCCGGTGACTATTGTCCATCGGCCGTTGTTGTTGCTTTTATGCCTCCCCATAGCTTGGAGTAATTGAAGGGAAAGAAAAAAAAAAAAAAAATTCAAACCCAGATTTCTAGAGTTTTGATCAAAAGCCAAACAATAATTCAAATTTCACAAAAATAATAAATCAAAATCTAAGAAAACAAAATTAACAAAATCTGATTTCTTCCTTCCCCTCCTCTCTCTCTCTCTCTCTCTCTCTACGTAATACACACACACACACACAGACACACACACACAGACACACACACACACACACACATATATATATATGCGTGTCTATATTTGTCACTCTCTTGATCTCTCCGTTTTATGAGATATGTGAAATCAAGCAGTTGAAACTAGCTTTGGTGTATAATATGGAAAAAAATCTTGATGGGTTCTTGGTCTCTTTGTTCAATTTATTGTAATATTATATATATATATATATACACATTGGCAATCCAATTGTGGGAAACTTTGGAAGGAATTGAAAGATCTTTTCCTTGAGGCCCTTGTTTCAGGCGATAGAGTGGTCACCGTTGGGAGTGGGTCGTCGTCGATAGAGTCGTCAGTGAGATGGGTTGGGTGAGGTAGAGGAGAAGAAGGTGAGGTGAGGGTGAGGTGTGATAGTTTCTCTCCTCCTTTACACTTCAGTAAAAAATTGGTTTTAATATATATATATATTTTTTATTGAAGTGATCTGAGCCATCTATTTCTCTTGGCCCAATCTAGGCCGTTCTCAGTAGGAAGTGATGTAAGAAAGATAAGGAGAGGATCCAGAATCCTATCATGCCATCCTCTAGTCATAAATGTTGTTTTCCTCAAACTATAATAAAATTTGTTGTTTTGTGATTATAAAAAAAAAATAAAAAATTAGAAACCGAGATCACATGATCAATTGCATAGCTTCAATTTAAAGCTGGGGAAATAGCTTGCCAAATAAGTGCCTGCATTTCTCATGGGGGCCTATAACCTCTAGTGTAAACTATGCACATATGGTTTGTACTTTCACATAAATATTTATGATATATTTGGATTATAAATCTGAATAGCGATTTAGAAAGAAAAAGAGAAATAAAAAAGAAATTTATGTTATATTTCATTTATATTGTTTTTGTGGGGATATATTTTCTGAGTCCCAACACGTGGCCAAGGTGATGTCGACGTGTCAGCCGAGATGCCACGTGTCTTGGTCATGACGCTGAGGTGATCTCGGCGAGGCCGAGGTGATCTCGGCGAGGCCAAGGTTATCTCCGAAGATATCGGAATCCGAGATAAGCGGATAAGGCACAAGAGTCCTAGAAAGGAGGGAAGACTTCAGTTGGGTAAGGATAAGACTCTTAGGGAGTTTATCCCAATCCTACTGGGAGTCCAAGATTAGCAGTAATCCTGAGTCCATTAGAGCTAGGCTCCTATTAGGACTAGGACTGAGTTAACTATAAAAGAAAGGCACCCCCATGGGTCTAAGGTACGCAATTTATATTTTGAACAGTGAGTTTAGCACTATTGATTATCTTTGAGAGATATACTGACTTGATCGTCGGAGTGCCCCCGGGTGGACGAACCACCGCTGGAATCTTCTCTTTCTGTTGCAGGTCAGTCAGGTGCCATCTATTCTGCCTGTACTCTTCAGTTGAATACTAAGTTGGCAGTGTGATCGGAAAATCACTCACACAATTTGGCGCCGTCTGTGGGAAAGAAAAGAGAATAGATGGCCAGTGATGGACAGAAGAAAAAGATTAGGGACGACACTCCTGCTGGGAGTGGCAGACCTATCGACCTTGACGTCAAAGGAGACAATCGCAACACAGAAACTCGTGACCAGAATCACAGCAAGAAAGACGTCGGCCAGGATGGCGATGTACCAAAGAAGCCAGATCGAAGTGGGTACTACAATGAGGATGACCTCCAGGTATGGAAGGATATATGCCTGTGGAGGGATGAAGAGGTAAAAGAGATGGCAAACAAATTAGCAGACCTGCAATCGGTCGTTAATTTCATGATGCAAAACAGTGTCATGCAACCACCATACCTACTGCAGGACACGCCGATTCCAGCGGCCAATGCCCAGAAGGCAGGGCAGAAGCCAATCCCAATAGCCCATCAGCACACTAGAAGCAAAAAACACTCTCACCGGCCTTCCAGGGAGGTCGGGCGAGGAGAGTCAAGGAGAGAAAAATCACAGAGGACGCATCACGTAAAGGAGGCAGACCCCAAAGAACATCGGCATGTTCAGGGGTAGGCGCTGTGCTTCGACACAACTAATAGAGAAAGGTCAAAGAGGACTCACCACGAAGCCGAAAGTAGTGCACCAAAAAGATTGAGATCAGGAGATAGCCGAGCTCCTGAACGGACAAAGGAAGACTTAAGAGATTATCTCAAGAGGAAGCAACAAAAGCCCGATGCCGAGGTAAACTCCCTTGATAAATCGAGAACACCGTTCTCAGTGGAGTTGGACAAATTTGAGGCACCAAAGAGATTCAGTATGCCGAGGTTCCAAATATACGATGGTAAGTCAGACCCCAACTTCCACGTTGGATTATACTTGAACTCAATGGCATTGTATAATGGGAACGAGCCGTTGCTCTGCAAAGTGTTCCCCTCATCGTTCGGGGAGATTGCATCAGATTGGTTTCACAAACTACCGAAAGGAAGCGTGAAGACCCGGGAAGGCCTGGCTAAGATGTTCGTGGCCAGGTTCGTGACAAACAAGTTGCAGCCATTAAGGGTGGACGCATTGATGGCTTTGAAGATCAGTAAGGATGAAGGCCATAGGGCCTATGCAAAAAGGTACTATGAGGTATTCAACCGAATACCAGAGTGTAATCAAGAGGTGGCGGTCGAATCTTTCAAGAACGGCCTAAAAGACGACTGTCCACTACGAAAATCTTTGGCAAAGACATTGCCAAAAAGTATGGAAGAGCTCGTGGTGAGAATCGAGAAGTATGCCAGAGCCGAGGAAGATACATCGGAGACTAAGGAGGCAAAGCAAGAGAAAGGAAACGGCTCGCCAAAACGAGGCCGAGGTAACAATGGATTGAGTAAGCAAGAGACAGAACTGAGGGCTGCGCAGGCAGTGACAATTGTGTTTCGAATCCCAATTCACAGAGTCCTGGATCAAATTCGGAATCAACCCTATCATAGAACACCAGCAAAAGCACCAGGAGAATTCATGGGAAGAAACCTTGGCAGGCATTATGCTTACCACAATGAAAACGGGCATATGACTCAAGGCTGCAGAGCCCTGAAAACACACTTGGAAGACCTGGTGAGGCAAAGCCATCTGAGAGACCTTGTCGATCAGGCCAGAACAAGGGAAGAACAGGCAAGATTGCCTCAGGCACTAGTAGCTCCGCCTCCCCCCAGCATAGTAACCTCAGGCAGGAGGACCTCAGGTAATTAATGTAATTCCCTCGAAGGTTAATGAGAATGAAATTAGGGAGGAGACCCAGAAGGTGAAGCACTTGCAGCATGTCTACCAAGTTGGGGAGAAGAGACATTGGAGAGAGGAGTGCCAAGGACCAGTAGTGTCCTTTTCTGAAGCTGACCTTGAAATGGTGCAGCATCCGCATAATGATGCCTTGGTAGTATCCCTCCAGGTTGGGGAATGCCAAGTAAAGCGCATCCTGATTGACCAAGGCAGCTCTTGTGACATCATGTATGTCCGATGTTACAAGGAGCTCGGCCTCCACCCAGACGACATGGAGCAATCCAACAGCCCAATAGTTGGGTTCAATGGAACGCCGACATGGCCACTGGGAATAACCAGTCTGGAGGTGCAGGCAGGCACCAGGAAGATAACAACCGAGTTCACCGTAATTGACACACCCTCCCCTTACAACATCATTTTGGGAAGACCATGGTTGTATGCAATGAGGGTTGTTCCCTCAATATTGCATCAACTATTGCGGTTCCTAATAGAGCATGGGATTGAGGACGTCAAAGGAGATCAGCGGCAGGCAAAGAATTGCTCCATGGCAGCAATGAAATCCACATGCAGCATTCAAGAACCAGAGAAGGTAGAAATCGAAGACAAGGACGTGGAGGTCTTAGAGGATGTCGGCAAAGAGCCAGCCGAAAAGAGTGAAGAGGCATTGAAGAAAATCCTCGTCCAGGAGGGGGATGAAGAACGCTTCTTTCTTCTCGGCTCGGGCTTAGCTGAAGAAGAGAAAAAAGAGTTGGAAGTTTTTTTGAGAGTAAATATTGAGGTGTTCGCGTGGACGCCCTACGAAATGCCTGGCATTGACCCCGAGGTCACTTGCTATAAGCTGAACGTTGACAGGTCGGCCAAACTTGTAATCCAACGAGCCAGAAGACCGACGTTGATACATGTCGAAATAGTGAAAGAGGAAGTAGACAGACTTCTGGAGGCCAGGGCCATTCGAGAGGTAAATTACCCGACATGGCTATCAAACACAGTAGTAGTGAAGAAAAAGAATGGTAAATGGAGGGTCTGCGTGGACTTTACCAGCCTGAACAGAGCCTGTCCCAAAGTCAGTTTTTCTCTACCCAAGATTGACCAGCTGGTAGACGCCACTTCGGGGCATGGATGGATGAGCTTCCTGGATGCATCCAGGGGGTACCATCAGATAGCTATGTACCCCTCAGATGAAAAGAAGACTGCGCTTATTACTCCCAAAGGGCTGTACTGCTACAGAGTGATGCCTTTCGGGTTAAAAAATGCAGGAACAACTTACCAAAGACTGGTAACCAAGATGGTCAAACACCTGATTGGCAGAACGGTGGAAGTTTACATTGATGACATGGTCGTGAAGACCAAGGAACCTAAAGGTCATCTGTCCGACCTGAAAGCAGTCTTTGACATCCTTAAAACATATCGGCTCCGACTCAATGCAGCAAAATGTGCATTTGGAGTGGGATCTGGTAAGTTTTTAGGATACTTGGTGACTAGAAGGGGTATTGAGTCCAGCCCAGATTAGATTAAGGTCATCCTAGAATTGAAGAGCCCAACGTCGGCAAAACAGGTACAAATGTTAACCGGAAGGGCCGCAGCCCTAAATAGGTTCATCAGCAGAAGCTTAGACAAGTGCAAACCTTTCTTCAACTTAGTGAAGAAAGCCATAGATTTTTTATGGACAGAAGAATGTGAGGCCGCCCTGGCCGACCTGAAGAAGTATTTGACCACAGCTCCAGTTCTCTCAAATCCAGAACCTGGGGAGGAGTTGTTTTTGTACTTAGTAGTCTCAGAACACGCAGTAAGCGCAGTGGTAATTCGAGAAGAAAAATGGGAGCAAAGGGCTGTTTACTATGTAAGCAAAACCCTGGCCAATGTAGAAACAAGGTATCTACCCTTAGAGAAATTGGCACTGGCTTTAGTAATGGCTTCAAAGAAACTGAACCATTACTTCCAGGCCCATAAAATTATGGTGCTAACAGAACACCCCTTGAAGTCTTTGCTACAACAAGGAGACCTGACAGGAAGAATAGACAGATGGGCAGTGGCCTTGGGACAGTATGAGTTGGAGTACAGACCCAGAACAGCAATCAAAGGCCAAGTTTTGGCCGACTTCGTGGCTGAGTTCACACCAGAATCCATCGTACATCAGGCTCCATTGAGCCGAGGTGAACGATGTCCAAGCAAGCAAGGAGAAGCCCAGCCAAATGCAACAGAACAACGGAAAAAGGAAAAACTTAGACCCTGTAGCATTTACATCGGCGACTCCTTTCGATTATTTGTCGATGGGAGCTCAAATCGACAAGGAGCGGGGGTAGGAGTAGTACTGGTATCTCCAGATAGAGAGGTATTGGAACAGTCCATTCAATTGGGGTTCAAGGTCTCAAATAATGAAGTAGAGTATGAAGCATTGATTGCAGGACTAAAGCTGGCAGTAGCAACAGAAGCAGATGAAGTGATAATCTTTTGTGACTCCCAGCTCATAGTCAACCAGACAACGGGTGAGTTTGCATCCTGAGATGAAAGGATGTCAGCCTATGCAAAGGAAGTCAACAGGTTAGTGACCTTGATTCAGAATTGCCGACTACATCAGGTTAGCCGAGATGATAACAGTCACGCCGATGTGTTGGCCAATCTGGCTAATGCTATACAACCTGGAAAAACAAGGACGATAATGGTCGAATACCTGTCGGGCTCAAGCATTGAACCACTGATCGCAGAGCACGAAGCAATGTGTGTGGATATGGAACCAAGTTGGATGGATGCAATTGTAGCATTCCTAAAAGAAGGGAAGCTGCCAGATAACCACAAAGAAGCACACAAGATCAGACTGAAGTCGGTAAGATTCAGTCTGACAACAGAAGGACATCTCTACAGAAGATCCTTCACTGGACCCCTTTTGAAGTGCGTACATCGTTTACAAGTTGAAGATTTTTTATATGAAATTCATGAAAGAATTTGTGGAAGCCACGCTGGGGGCAGATCACTTGCCCATAAGGCCATTACCCAGGGGTATTGGTAGCCCTACATGTAGAAAGATGCAAAGGCCTATGTCAAGAAGTGCGAAAAATGTCAAAGGTTTGCACCTCTAATACACCAACCAGTAACAGGCCTGAACCCAGTATCCAGCCCTTGGCCGTTTGCCCAATGGGGCATGGATCTCGTTGGGCAACTGCCCCAAGCAACTGGACAAAGGAAGTACCTGTTGGTAGCAACAGATTACTTCACCAAGTGGATAGAAGTTGAGCCCCTAGCCAAGATCCGAGACGTAGACATGAAGAACTTCTTATGGAGGAACATCATCACCAGATTTGGGATTCTGAGAGCAATAGTTGCTGACAATGGAACACAATTTGACAGCAAGCAAATCAAGAATTTTTGTGCAAAGTTCAAGATCAAGAATTACTTTTCAACCCCAAGCTTTCCTCAAAGCAATGGACAAGCAGAAGCATCCAACAAAGTTATCCTAGATGGGATAAAGAAGAGGCTGCAGACATCAAAAGGAAAGTGGGTGGATGAACTACTAAGTGTGCTCTGGGCATATCGAACTACGCCGAGAAGATCAACGGGGGAATCCCCCTTTGCCATGACCTATGGCACAGAAGCTGTCATTCCGCTTGAAGTCGGCTTCCTTGGGATCAGAACCCAGGGAGTAAAGAACGGGACTAATGATGTACTCTTAGTCCGAGATCTGGACCTACTAGAAGAAAGAAATGAGAGAGCTGCAATTCAGCTCGCAGCCTACCAGCAGCAGCTTGCCAGAGCTTATAATAAAAGAGTCAACCCAAGGGAGTTCCAAATCGGCGACCTAGTCTTGAGAAAAGTCGTCGGCAACAAGAAGGGTCCCAGGGAGGGCAAGCTTGGCCCAAACTGGGAAGGACCCTACAGAATCACTTCGGTATTGGGCAATGGAGCATATCGGCTTGAAGATAATGAGGGCAAAGAGTTGCCAAGACCCTAGAATACTTGTAATTTGAAGTTTTTCTATCATTAGATGTTCCTTGTTGATTGCCGACGTAACGAATAAAATTTTAGCAGAATTCTTCTATACTTGTGACTGATAAAGATACATAACGTTGTTTTTGGAATACATGCATAATGAGACCCCAAGTGGAACTTAGGTTCACATTAGGGGGTAGAGAGAAGAAATGATGTTTAACACTTGTTAAAACTTGAGAAAAGTTTACAAGTTGAAGTTAAACCGAAATGATGTTTAACACTTGTTGAAACTTGAGAAAAGTTTACAAGTTGAAGTTAAACCGATATGATGTTTAACACTTGTTGAAACTTGAGAAAAGTTTACAAGTTGAAGTTAAACTGAAATGATGTTTAACACTTGTTATAACTTGAGAAAAGTTTACAAGTTGAAGTTAAACCGAGATGATGTTTAACACTTGTTGAAACTTGAGAAAAGTTTACAAGTTGAAGTTAAACCGAGATGATGTTTAACACTTGTTGAAACTTGAGAAAAGTTTACAAGTTGAAGTTAAACCGAGATGATGTTTAACACTTGTTGAAACTTGAGAAAAGTTTACAAGATTGAAGTTAAACCGAAATGATGTTTAACACTTGTTGAAACTTGAGAAAAGTTTACAAGTTGAAGTTAAACCGAGATGATGTTTAACACTTGTTGAAACTTGAGAAAAGTTTACAAGTTGAAGTTAAACCGAAATGATGTTTAACACTTGTTGAAACTTGAGAAAAGTTTACATGTTGAAGTTAAACCGAAATGATGCTTAACACTTGTTGAAACTTGAGAAAAGTTTACAAGTTGAAGTCAAACCGAGATGATGTTTAACACTTGTTGAAACTTGAGAAAAGTTTACAAGTTAAAACCAAGGGAGTATTAAGCTAGGTACTTATGTACTTGCCGATGTAAACTAAGGTGTTTCACCACGAGATGGTTGCACAAGACTACTGTACATCTTGAAGACACAAAATTATTCTAAGCATGGAAGACATACAAGAAACAATAAAGGGAAGAAAAACATGCAAACATTCAAGAAAGCAGGAAGTTATATTCATGAAAAGACATGTCGGCCATATGAATAGATTACATTGTCTCAAAAACAAAGAAGTACAAAGTATAAAAAACAAAGGAAAAAGACAACAAAACTACGATTCCTCGGCATCATTAGCAGGCTGGGTCTAGATCTCGGAAGACTGCTGGGAGGGCATCTCGGCCACCTTCTCGGCCGCAAGCTCAGCATCAATCTCTTGAAGGGTCTGATCAAGGCTCTTATTGGCGAGAGGCACGTCCAATGATGCCTGCTCAGGGGTAGCTTCCTTAGGGACCTCCTCAACCTCCTCATCTTGAGTCAAGTCTAGGACTTGCTCATTTTGAGGAAGAGACTTGGCCCCAGCAACGTCTTTTGACTTCTTCACCAAAACCTCCTCCTCAGATTCAGAGTCGTCATCGGATTGAGTTGGAGTTGGAGGGAATGGAAGAGGAATGGCGTCAGCGTTCCTAAGGGGCGAGTCCTCGGGGACTTCAAGCTTTTTTAGAAGAGACATCCAACCAAGGGTGAAACCCTTGTTGCATGCTTGCTTCACTTGCTTTTCATAGTCCGCCGTGACATCGGCTACCCCTTCGTTGTAGCCCTTCTCATCGGTTGCCTTGACTTCGGCCTTTTTTGTGGCCAGAGCGTCTTGCAATTCTTTTTGAGCCTGGGCCGTTTTCTCATCGACATCATTCTTTTCGGCCTCAAGCACCTTCTTGATGGCCTCAGCAGAGTCCGCCTTCTCTTCGGCGTCGTTTTGAGCTTTAATGGTAGCCTCAGCCTGATTCTTCATCTTAGACTGCAGCTTTTTGTTAGTCTTTTGTAGACTGGAGACCTCCCTCTTTTCCGCGGCAGAGTAAGACTTATCACTCTCAGCCAGTTTTGAGATCGGCAAAGTGTCCTCAGTGTCAACTTGAGTCACCTTTGCCTTTGGCTGAGCTTTCTTAATCTTTTTTGTCTTCGGCTTTGGTTGGGTTGGCGCTGATGCTGGCTAAGAGATCCTTAGCAACTGCTTTTTGGCAACCCATTTCAGCGGCAAAAACAGTTCGTCACCGACGTTGGCACTGGGATATTGGGACCAGATAAGAAGTCGAGGTTGACGGCTACTCAGCTGGATCAGAGGTTGATCCTTGGTCTATCCGAGATGTGGACGCGACTGGTGGAGTTATGGTAGAAAGTGGAGAAAGGCTTTTCTTCTTCTTTTTTGGGATGTCGGGAAGAGCCGACTTATAAGTAGGGATGAAGTTGAGAAGCAAAGGGGCCTTCTGCTTGTGGACTGGCAAATTCAGTAGTTTCTTCAAGTCTTTGCTGGGAAAGAAAGACTGACGGAAGCCCTTTGGTGGTTGAGGAAGAGCTGCAAGAAAAACAGACATTAAAAACAAATAGAGTATCGAAGACTTTGAAACAAACAAGTAATATGGACACAGGGCTCTTACCATTTCCCTTTACAAAACCTGATCGAGGAAGAGGGTAGAGATGGAGGTCCTTGTCTGGAGCGAATTCCCAGTTCCCCGAGGTAATGAAGTAATCATCTCCAGCTCCCTTGTTAGAGTCTGGGAGGTCGGCTATGATTTTGTATTCTGTGGACCTCGGTTTAAGGTAGTAAATATAGCCCGTATCTTTTTTGAGGCCATACATGGTGTAGCAGTATTGGATGTCAGCTAAGGTAATCCTAGCATTTTCTTGTTTCGCTAAGGCAATTATACCGTTGATAACTCGATAGGAATTAATGGCAAGTTGCATAGGGTTCAACTTATAGTAATGAAGTATTTCACGAAAAAGGGTGTTTAGTGGGAACTGAAGTCCGCACTCAATAAAGGCCACTATAGGGAAGGGCAGTAGTAGGCATGATAGAGTCGTCATCCCCAGCCAACCTCAGATGGACGTCGGCAGGGATGGAAAACTCTCGCCTAAAGTATTCTAATTTTGTCGGGGTGTCTACCCTATGCTTCCACATACCCATGATATCGGCTTAACTGAAGGGGTTGAATTTCAGAAGGGTGTGTTCCTAAAGGGTCTTATGGACCTCGGCTAAAGCTGGAGGATACACAGAATCAGTGGGAAATCGTTTCAATTTTCCCTAACAATTGTTTTGAGTTCTACAAACAAATCCCAAGCCTAGATCTATGGAAACGAAGATTGAAGGCACGAATCTGGAAAACAGAAAAGCAAGAACGCGCTTCAAAATCAAGAACAAAGATGGACTATCAAGAACATTGTAAATACGAAGGGTAACAGGCCAGGAACAGTAGCAAAAGTACAAGAAAAAATTGGCAAGCAGTATGTACAATCAAGACGTGAGCAAGAGCAAATTCATGGAATAATCACATTCAGATATATGATTCACAAATCGAATGTTTGAACAAAAGCAGTAATGGCAACGAGTAATGAAGGGCATCAAAAACTGAAAAATAGGAGAAACAGTAAACTCACCGAAGAGAGGAAGCCGGTGTTGAGTTCGCCGAAGTCCGACGAACGGCAGCTACAGAGAGGATTAGCAAGAACCTCGCCGGAGGAGGTGGACGGAGCGAGTTGCAGAGCTTTGGAAGCTTGAATAGTGAAGGGTTTGGAAGAAAAAGATAGAAAGAGAAAGCTTCAAAGACGATGAAGAAAAGTGAGGAAATAAGGAAAGGGGAAAAAGTTTTGTTAAAACTTGAAACGGCGGCAAAAACAGAATTAATGCGCCTAAAACAACGTGTGCGTCAGACGGTGCACGCATGCGTGAGACGATTTAGAAGCACGTACTGAGTACGATCCAGTAAGAGAAGAACACGTGGCTGAAACGATTGAATTGTGATGCATGACAACTCATACGCATGAAGAAACTCTTGGAAATCTTGATCTTTAAGAAGACATGTCGGCTTATAGTGATGAGCTTGGCTTAAGCCGATGTACTAGCAGGAAGTACTGATATAGGTTCCATCACCTCAGAATGCCGAGGTAATAGAACCTAGGGGACAGTTGTGGGGATATATTTTCTGAGTCCCAACACGTGGCCAAGGTGGCATCGACGTGTCAGCCGAAATGTCACGTGTCTTGGTCATGACGCCAAGGTGATCTCGGCGAGGCCGAGGTTATCCCCGAAGATATCGGAATCCAAGATAAGTAGATAAGGTACAAGAGTCCTAGAAAGGGGGGAAGACTTCAGTTGGGTAAGGATAAGACTCTTAGGGAGTTTATCCCAATCCTACTGGGAGTCCAAGATTAGCAGTTATCCTGAGTCCATTAGAGCTAGGCTCCTATTAGGACTAGGACTGAGTTAACTATAAAAGAAAGGCACCCCCATGGGTCTAAGATACGCAATTTATATTTCGAACAGTGAGTTTAGCACTATTGATTATCTTTGAGAGATATACTGACTTGATCGTCGGAGTGTCCCCGGGTGGACGAACCACCGCTGGAATCTTCTCTTTCTGTTGCAGGTCAGCCAGGTGCCATCTATTTTGCCAGTACTCTCCAGCTGAATACTAAGTTGGCAGTGTGATCGAAAAATCACTCACACAGTTTTCATGTTTTTCAAGTCAGTATATTCATATTTGGATGCAGCTCAATTGTACCATTAGGCCTAACACATGGACTAATTTATAAAAGCTAAATTTCAAATACATTTTTTTAAATTTATTTAAAATATAAATTGCCCCCTGTGGTTCTAAAAATTACATTCCGTTTCTTTAAGCTTCTAATTGCATAATAAATAATCTATTTTATTAATAAATAATCAAGTTAATTAATAGTTTTAAATGATGTCAGAAATATATTTTAATTAATAATTCAGATTATTTTATTATTGTTTAGGAATTTTTTTTTTTTTGTTAATTTTGTTAAATAAAAAATTCTAACAAGACTGTTTTGTAATTTTCAAAACCACATAGAGCAATTTATTTTTTAAACAAGCCTTAGGCGGTTATTTGTAATTTATACTTTAGTTTGGGAAGCCAAGTTTGGGGCATTTTTGGCTATTTTAACCATAAAAAATAAAATGGGCTTTTTAGCAAAATAAGACAACATCATATCCAATCCATAATCATTACATTTTTTCTCTTACAAAGAAGCCGAAAAAACCAAAATTCCTCCCCAAATGAGACATTTTAGCCCTAGGCTAAAATAACCAAAAAAGCTAAAAAGTCAACCCATAAACAAGTTCATTAAATTTGTTGGGGGTGTATAGATTATATATGGAAAAAAAAAAATAGTATGATAACTTTAGATTTTGTTGCTATATAATTGAGCAAAATTTAATTTATAAGAACAAAAAACATAAAAAAAAAATCAAAAGTTGTAATATAAAATAAATATTGAATCAACTACAGAAAATATTATTTAAATATTAATCTTTTCACATTTTTTAATACAAAATTATTAATTAAATTTGCATAATCTATAAAGACCTTTTTAGTTTGGATTGTGAAATTAGACACGTTGGACTGGACCCTTATTTTCGGGCCTACTTATAATACAATGGCATAAATTATTTGTGGCTCCTAAATTTATTAGATTTTACTGGCCCAAGACTAACCCTTTCGGTGATACATGACGGTATTGAGGGAGATAATGAAATTCCAATCTTACCTTTAAATGATTTGTTTTATTTTATTTTTATCAAATCTAATATAAATGTAAAAAGATAAAATTATTCTTATCATAAGAGCACAAATTTACCAAATTAACCTCACCAGAAAAATTACAAGAACACTTCTCCCGTTGAATTCTCTCTCCTGACCCACTGTTTAGTTATCGCTATTGTTGGCTTTAACCATCACTAAATTACTTATAATAAGTTGTGTTATTTTGTGATTTTCCCAAAAACAAAAGGAGAATTGAGATCATCGCATTAATTGCATGATTTTGTGTACCAATTTCGTATGAAAACTTCAATTTAAATGTGGAGAAATAGCTTCGCCTAATAAGTGGCTACATTTCTCATGGAGGTCTATAACCCCAAAGTGCAAACTATTCAAAGATAGTACAAAACTCCACATGAAACATTTAAGAGTCCGTGCTATGCGAAGAAAGCTTTTAAACTTTTCTTTTGATCTTATTAATATATATTTTTTTCTTATGTAAATTAGTACAATGCCATAGTTTTAAAATTTCATCATAATTGTTTTGGAATATATCTTTTAAAGCATATTTATCATTCATTTGTTTAATAATGAGTCATATAATAATGTTATATGCACTAATTGGTATACCAATTAGTATATTAATAGATTATGTGGCATAATTTTAGAGGTTTTGGGTTTTTATAATTTGTATAATAGATGATATTATAATTTTGAAGTAATAATGTCATAATATATGTTGGTATACTAATTGATATACCAATTGGTGCGTGTAGTACCACCGTACAAGTGTTGGTAATGATAATGGTTTTTCTCTCATCTACACACTGGATTGAATTATGTTATTGGCCCATTTGACCAATTACAGATCTCGCTTTTTATGATTTAGTGTATTCATTTTTAGGATTGTGTCAAGATCGTTTTAAAAAAAATTAATTGACATATGATTTATGGTGGTGCTACACGCACTAATTCGTATACTAATTAGTGTACCAACATATACTATGATATTATCACTCCAAGGGTGACTAAAATTTATTTTTTGAAAAAAAAAACAAAGTCTATTTACAATTATTCACTCAATTTGTTATTAACTCAATTTGAATCAAGACTAAGATTGCAAATCCTTAATATTGCCTACCTGCTAACCTCTTTAAAATTTATAAAATATACAATAAACATTGCATGTTTAGCATAATTATATTAAACTCTCTCAAAATTTTAATTCACATAACACTTAACCCTTTTTTTTGTCAATAACTTGTTAGTCATACACACAAACAAAAGATAATATCATATCTTTTACACTAAAATATCTTATAACTTGTTCAGTTCTATGTCTTCACATCATCTAATTTAGTTCTAATCCTTTTAGACTTAATAAAAAGAAGTCAATGTGATTATGTCAAAATTGTAACGCCCCCAAATAATTGCCATAAATCCATCCAAGACTACATGCAAATAACAATATAAATCAGAGTATAATATTTTTTCATTTCATGAGAATTAATAGTACAAAAAGAGCTTAATTAAATAAATGCCCTATAGGCTTATATCTTTCCAACTCACTACTTGGTTACAATAAAAGTGAGTCTAGCTCAACATAGTTAAAGCTTTTGGCTATACAAAATAAACATAACAAAAGAGAAGCTCTTACTCCAAATCTCTCCAAGCTATTGTCTTGGCGGAGGCATATTATCAACACCTAAAAATGAATTTTCTCAAAGAGGGTGAGTCAAAGCCTAGTAGAAAGAATCTAGCACAATGTATGAATCTTAATAAAGATATAAGTATGATATGCATATCCAATACCTATGATAAAATCATTTATAATTCTTTTACAAAACCATGCCATACCAAGCTTTATATCTCAATTCATTTTATCTCAATTCATATGCCATCCACTATTTCATTCAGACAACCAAACTGAGGGTATAACTCAGTGGGTCTCTAACCAACAAAACCATTATACAAATACTTCCATTTTTCCATTTTACGGATATTTTTTTCGTGGGAATCGGCACTCATGTATACGCACGGTTTTCGGGACTTTCACATTGGACACGCAGGCTAACTTAATTCAATGGAGTCTATTCTCTTTCTTCTCCCAAACATGGAGTACTGTCACGACCCAAACCCGTCTCTATAGGTTGAACGTCGTAACCACCTCGAGCCCGGAATACAACAAGAGCCGGGTCAAAATCGGAATCGCTATAACCCTAATGTGCTCCCATGTTCCTTTACTTCAGGCTTAGTGTAGGATGGCACAATGTTCAAAAAGGGACCTCTGAGGTAAGAATAGTGTAAATATGAAGGTGTTAGGATCGTTTCAGAGCTTGACCTTAAATTTCTCCATTGAGAATTCGAATCATACATAATGTAACTTTCACCATCGAGTGCACTGGACAAAGTGCCCATTTCTTACGGGCCGTCAAAAATGGGGTGTCTACAGTTGCCCCTCTTTGACAGAGCTCCAAGTCATGCAATGACGCGAGTGAATGTCAAAGCCCAAAGACGACCCATTTGACGAGGCCGTAAGACTTGGGCAAGGAAATCAAGACATAAATGCAATGGTTGAACTCGAAAGTTGCCTACGTATCCCTTTGCAAGGAATCAAACCCACGTAGTTGGGCAAGGTGCAAAATGATATGCAGAAAATAACTTATGATCATGCAATGAAACAATGTAATGAAACATTTGAATGAAAATAACAAGCAATGAAACAATGCTATAATCAAAACAAGAATGCAACGTTGAACGAAAGCATAAATCAGAGCAAAACTAATCCAGACATGTCTCACACGGAAATAATTGAGTAAATAAACACATCTCACGTGAAAGGGACAAAGAAAGTACAAACCAAACTACGTCTAGTGTAGAAAGGATGCAAAAAAATGCAGGCCTAACTACGTCTTACGTAGGAAAAGGTGAAAAACTCCATGCCAAACTGCGTCTCACGCAGAGGGGGTGGAGGATGGTGTGAACACTAGGCGCACCTGATGTTTTTAACCGAGGAGAAACACAACTTGATGCATCTCACGCGAAAGGAGGACAAGATGGTGTGAACACCAAGCACACCTGATGTTCTCAACCAGAGAGAAACAAAGCTTGACACGTCTCACACGAAAAGAGGACAAGATGGTGTGAACACCAGGCACACATGATGTTTTTAACCAGGAAAAATAACTCCGAGTGCGTCTCACGCAAAATGAGGAAAGATGGTGTGAACACCAAGCGCTCCTGATGTTTTTAACCGAGGAAAACAACTCTGAGCGCATCTTACGTAAAAGGAGGAAAGATGGTGTGAACACCAGGTGCACCTGATGTTTTTAATTGAAAAAAACAACTCCGAGCTCGTCTCACGCGAAAGGAAGAAAGATGGTGTGAACACCAGGCGCACTTGATGATTTTAACTAGAGAAAACAACTCCGAGCTCGTCTCATGCGAAAAGGAGGAAAGATGGTGTGAACACTAGGCGCACCCGATGTTTTTAACCGGAGAAAACAACTCCGAGCACGTCTCATGCGAAAGGAGGAAAGATGGTGTGAACACCAGGCGCACCTTGTGCTTTTAACTGGAGAAAACAGCTCCGAGCGTGTCTCACGTGAAAAGAGGAAAGATGGTGTGAACACCAGGTGCATCTAATGTTTTTACTCGAAGAAAATAACTCTGAACGTGCCTCACACAGAAGGAGGAAAGATGGTGTGAACACTAGGCGTACCTGATGTTTTTAACCGAGGAAAACAACAATCCTAATGCATCTCACGCGAAAGGAGGAAACCGAGTCAACCAAAAGGGGCAACCAATTTTAGCATAGAGCAAGATTCTCTCATTCTAGAGAAGACCTTGGGGAATGAAGCCCACAGAGGTAACCCAAATTAGGGTACCAAGTGCAAACATGAATCACGGTGCAAATCGCAAACATGAATTTAATGAAGCTACAAATGTGACTTTTAACAAAATTAAACAAAGATACATAAAATCAAAACAATACTTCAATTAACAATCAATTTTATCAATTTTCCTTTTGAAAGCGGGCTAATCTAGAAATAACAGATTACAAAAGCAAATCGAGGATGCGCAAAATTGAAAGAAACAAAATAAGAAAACTGGGTTGCATTAGGGATCGGCCAGGTCAAAACAAAGCACGGCCGGGCTCAAATAGAGCCGGCCGGGTTGCTACAGTAGCAACGGGACAGATCGGTCATTTTGTAAGCCACAATTGTTTTAAACAAAACCCAACCCTCATTTCCACAAACACACCTATTCGAAACTCCCTCTTCTTTCTCTCTAACCTTCCTCTCTCTATATTTTTCCTCTTCTCGCATTAGCCAACATCCTTCGCGAATTTTTTCGTAAAACCCTTCTGCCCCTTTATATTTTGAACCGAACAAAAATTGATTTGGTTGAGTTTTGGGATTTTCTCGTTGTTTTCCTTGATTTCTCACTTACTTGTTCGGGTTTTACACACTCTCTCTTGTTTTTTCTTCTTCCTCTCTTTATTTTCTCTCTCCTAGGGTTTGGGAATTTTGGGGTTTTCACTCAATCTCACTCACCCACTCACTTTTTTTCATATTTTCTTATTTTCTCTTTATGGCTAGTGGCGACGTTCCCATCCCTGACCTCGTTGCGGATATTGGTGATGTCCTTGGTGGGGACATAGAGGTTGAGGGTGTTCTCCCTCCTGTTCCTGAGCCTAAGTTGCCGTCTCTTGCCAATAAGCCTTTTGATGCGGCCACCTACCAGCCCCACACACACGCTTCGACCCTTGGCGGTATTTTGAGATTCGAGGGCCTTATCCCAGGGATAGATGAGGACATACTACTGCGGTGACCCATTGAGCACTTGTCCACTGACGCCTCCACAGTAAGCAATCTTTTTCTTTGTTTTGCACATATTTTGAATCTCGTAAGCAAATTGTCCTTTAATGCCATGCAAACACTGATAACATTCCCAACCTACAGGTGATAGCTAGGAGGATTGGTGGCTATGCACCCATATCCAGCCCCCAGCATTGGTATAAGAGGCTGCCCGCGGAGGTCCGCACATTGGTTGACGCTGTCGGCTTCAGGCCTTTCTGTTCAAGGCTCATATAGACAAGGGCTGAGCCACTGCTCTATGGGGCCCTGGTGGAGAGGTGGTAGGACACCACAGACTCATTCCACTCCCCATCGATCGGGGAGCTGACTTTGACCCCGTACGATTTCTCGATGCTCACTGGCTTGTGGGTAGGGGTTAACGGCCTAATCCCGTTCGATCTTGATATGACGCAGTGGAGAGCTGCACAGCGTCAGTTTCTCGGGGCGATCCTAGACACTACCGGCCACGGGATGGTGCGATATAGCTGGCTCTTAGATCACTTCACCGACCTTTAGCCAGTCACCTCAGAGGAGGTTGCTCAGTACGCCTACTGGTTTCTCATGTATCTCCTTGGTACTACCTTGTTTGCAAACAAGGAAAATACCGTGGGGTTATACCTCTTTGGCGTGCTCGTGCATCTACCGCAGGTGGTAGAGTATGACTGGGGTGGTGTCGGCCTGGCCATCCTGCACTACTATATGAGCTTCGTATCTCGCCATAAGGCAGATTCACTTGGCGGCTACTGGAGAGTTTAAGAGGTACACCTTACACTTCATTTTCTGTTTTTCTTTGCATTTATTTCTTGTTTATATTTGCTTATTTGCTTCACTTATTCACTTGCATTTCCTATTCCTGCAGCTCTGGATTTACACGTAGTTCATTTCCCTTGCTCCAGTCCCAGTGAGGCCAATTGAGTTGTCAGTACCCCGTTCTTGGTACTACAACTCTCGATTCGAGCAGTGCCGGCGCATAGACTGAGACTTCCCTTACTTCTGCCACTTCTTCAACACCATCACCGCAAATAAGGTAACAAAATCTTTAGTCTTGCTCTTTTACTGCTTTTACCATTGTTCCCATACTGTTCAACCCCTGATATCTTACACTTGACTTGTATCTTCCATTCGCAGATTGACTGGCACCCTTAGGCACACATTCCTTAAGCAGCAAGGACGACCCATGTTGCTGCATGGCATGCCTCTACCATGCAGATTTTGTTCGAGGGTCCCTTTGGTGGGGCATATTACTTGGGACAGAGGTTCATCCATCAGACGCGATGTATAGCTATTCCTGACATTCCACATCCTCCTCCTCCATACATGAGGGTAGTTGATGATCTCTATGACGGGCCCCAGATTGACTTTCTGATGTTAGAGGAGGATGGTGATTGGTACCATGAGCCCGACGACTTCATTGCCTTCTTATAGACTCGGGTGATGGCTCTTCTTACTAGGGTGTGGTCCGTGTCCTTCTTGAGGCTGCTGTTGTTACTGTCGGAGATATTCGTATGCTGTTCCCATTCCCAGGCTTCTTATGATTCCTACCGAGGTTGTATACATACGACTAGAATGGGCGATCGAGCAAATCCCCTTTAAGTACATTGGGGGGAGGGACCGCAGGTTGGTGCTTACTCCCGGCATTGAGCAGGTACACACTTCTCTTTATTTCTACCCACTGTACTTCCTTTTGCCCACTGTGCTTTATTACTTTCTGTCCACTGTGCTCTATTACTTTGTTTTATATTCTCAAATCTTTCCTCTTTTACAGGTGTCTGCAGGGTACGTGGATGATCTTCTCCAGATAGCTGACAGACTGCTTCTGATGGTGCGGAGGAGGCAGACTGCTCTAGTCACCCATGGGATCGAGGTACACTTTGGCCATGGTCTACTATTGTTGTCTATTCTGTTAGTGTATTATGATATCTAATTCATATTTTGATATCTATTTTTGATATTTACACTTTTTCCAGCTTGAGCCAGCACCAGTTGCGCCTGTAGGACCTCCTCCAGCTAGGAGACGGAGATGGGGCCCAGTGAGAGACAGAAGATTAGTTGATCAGAAGAGAGATAGAGTGAGACAACGCTCACCTTTCGAGGAGCATTTTGATGAGTACACGACTTCCAAGGATGAGGGGGATGAGGTCAACATCCAATCCAGCAGTCCCAATGATGACAGCGACACACCTCCTTTACAACTGATGAGGAAGAGAGCGAGAATGGGTCACTGATTTTCTTTGCTTTTCTTTTATTTTGCTTTGTAGTAAAGAACTAGCTTCAGATAGACCCTTTTGTTTTATTTTTGAAGACTTTTCTTTTGTTTTTTTGCTGTTTTGTAAAATGATGATCGGGGTTAGACCCACAAGTTTATGGAAAGAATATTTTTTTTGATAATTTCTCTGCATAACATGTGATGAATGGCACAACCGTTGCATAGTAACTTTGTACAAGACTTTAAAACTGTGAATGCTTTGCCCTTGAATTCATTCTTGAATCGGATAACAACCTACAATCGGACAAAATGTAAAATACAACATGATAACAGGAAAACAAAACAAAAACAACTCGAAAATACTAAAAAACAATTGATACAAACAAAACAAGACTCAAAATACAGTCATAGTACACCAAAGCAAAAATCACCCTTTTTTGCAACTGTTCTGATCTGGGCCAACATTTAGACTCGGCTAGGTCCAAATAGGCACGGCCAAGCTCCAATGAGGCACGGCTGAGCCCAAAAATTATGTCGGTGGGTGCAGTCCAGCTGTCATGCACTGCCTCTTCTCAAACTTTATAAATTGTGCTCCCATGCTATTTTTCTGGCATAATAGCAAATCTTTGATATTTTCCTCTCAAGATGGAGATTTTCCTTAACAATAGGCTCCGAGACTGGATAGCCACTTGGGACGGCTCGGACAAGGTGAACTTTCGCGGTTTCGACCTAAACGTTATTTTTCCTTTGAACCGTACGTCGCTTTGTTTTTCATTTCTCTATGCCGCTGTTCGATGCTGGAACCCGATTACACATGCATTTCGCTTCGAAACACAAGAAATGTGTCCAATGCTTGAAGAATTTCAAGCATTAATGGAATCTCGGCGCGGCGAAGAAATCATGCCTCAGCTTTGTTTTGGCTAAGCCAAGGCTTTGGGATGGATATGTGGGCTTACTTTGCACGAGGTTTGATCCTTGGCTCATGATGGGGAGTTAGACATCCCAAGTTTGATTCGTTTGTTTTCTGCCATTGGAGACAGAGGCGACCTCTTTTGGCGAGGTTATCGACAACATGCCCTCTGCTTATGCTTACTTGCACACTTCCTTCTTGTCCCTAGTTGCGGCAAAGCCAGCATTAGGTTGATTGAGGTGGCTCAATGCCTGAAAGAGGGCAATAGCTGCATTGGTTTGGCACTGGCTGAGACCCTGATGGGTTTAGATGCTTTTCATCAACGAGAGATCACCCGGTTTATAGGGAATCCACTGCTTCTTCAGGTATTGTTTCTCACCCTTTCTTATTTATAGTCCTCACATCACTTGGCACTCACTCTCTATTTTTTTTAATCTCAATACCCCTTTTCTTACTTTTCTCTCAATATACATCTCTTTATTCTTTAATCTTTTTTTTTTTTTTTCATTCCCAGGTATGGCTCATGGAGAAGTTGAAAGTGGTGGACCCTTGCCCCGAGTATTCATTGAGAGCTTACTTTTTCCACCAAAGGCTAGTGGACTTCCCTTCAAAGGGATGGTGGTGTGATTGAATGTGCAGCAGATCTACGGCTGACATAGCTTAGCGTTGCTGTTGGCTTAACAGTTAATTGGCCTTATGCACTGCATGTTCTATTTTCCTTTTCGGTTTAGATGCCAATTTGGACATGATCAGACTTGTCTAGAAGAAGGGGCGGAATACCCGACTTCATTTCCTATTTGTGGTTCACACTTGCCTCGGTACCTCACTGCTTGGAGGACGAGAGAACTTCTGGCCCCTGCCTCTAGCTTCAGTTACGCCCTCTCTGGCAAGTGCTTGGCTTGGCTTGAAGACAAGGCACAGGTTGGGCCAAATTTGGCTGCAGAGACTTTCGCAAGTACAAGCAAAGGACGTAGAACGACCTGACTCACCTATGCCCCCTAGTTTATTGCTTTGATCTTTCTTTTCAAGTTTTATGATGTAAAAGCAACTTTGATTTAAATCAGAGAGTTGGAGAATGTACTTTTGTTGAAATCAATAAAATTAAAGTTGTGAGCACTAAAAATTTTCTTTTTTGGTCCCAAAATGGTCTAAGTTGTAAAGGTAAAATTTTGAGAAAAATCAACTTTTATTAAAACTTTTCAAAGCCATTTTCGAGAATAATCACTGCTTGACACGCACGGAATCAACCTTCAAGATGTACAACTCCGAATCAACAGATCGTAACTTCCCATAACTGCATTCACCATACCAGCCCTTCTACCAAAATGAAGATCACACAACCGAGCTAACTAATAATAGAGAAAGATGGTCTGATCAAATAAACGAATGTGACAGTTGAGTTGGAAATGGTTGTGGCTGAACTTTAGGATAAAGTTTCTTACGTATCCCAAAGATGGGAATCAGGCCTTACATAGTTCGGTTCTAGTTCACTCGAGTATTAACTCTCTCTTTTTGCGCTCTAACTTTTGCCGAAGTCGCCTTTTCGGGTTTTCGGTCTAGCGAGTCTCTCAAGGATAATATTTCTTCAACTTGTCCATATTGATCAGTTGTGAAAACTCCAGACCATCTAAATCCATGAGAATAATCGCCCCTCCTGACCAAATTGACTTGATAGTATAAGGACCAGTCCAATTAGGTCTGAACTTGCCCCTAAGGTCATGGATGGGAGCTCAGTTGTCTTTCAGTACCATATCTCCTTCTTTGAGATTCCTGGACTTAACTTTCTTATTAAAAGCCCTAGCAATTCGACGTTGGTAGCCCTGGATATGATACAATGCCTTCAACCTCTTCTCATCAAACAACATCAACTCCTCAAATCTGCTCTGTCGCCAATCTGCCTTCGCTATCTAACACTCGGTCATAATCTGCAGTGACGGTACTTCAATTTCAATTGGCAGAATGACTTCCATCTTGTACACTAAAGAATAGGGGGTTGCCCCTGTGGATGTCCAAATCGACATTCTGTAGCCCCACAATGCAAAAGGCATTTTATCCATCCAGTCTTTGTAGGTCTCAATCATCTTTTGTAGAATGTTCTTAACGTTCTTGTTAGTGGCCTCAATAGCTCTATTGGTCTGTGATCTATATGTTGATGACTTGTGAAAAACTACATTATGCTTCTCAAGAAGATCCACCACATCTTTCTTGAAGTGTAAGTCGTTATTTGATATAATCTCGTTCGGAACTCCATACCGGCAGATTATGTTATTTTTGATGAATTTAGCTATATGCGACGCTTTCAATACGGCATAGGACTGAGCTTCCACCCACTTCGTGAAGTAGTCAATTGTAACGCCCCGACCCTTTACACGTCATCGATATTGTCCGCTTTGGGTCACACCCGCACGGATTTGTTCTTCCCAGTGGGTCACCCATCCTAGAACTACTCCAGCGTAAGCACGCTTAACTGGGGAGTTCTAATAGGGATTTCACCACTTGGGAAAAGGCCTCGATGCTATATAAGGGTCCAGGTTTTTACTTTTATAGCCCAGGAACTCCCCCTTCATTCCCGATATGGAATACCCGGGCCTTACAATCCACCCCCCATAAGGCTGCACGTCCCCGTGCAGTAGCCTGCCAGCTCGCAAGCCCGTCCACATGCACCGAGAGATGCCAGGGGCCCACACTCGGTACTCCGGATAGTCGGCTCTGATACCATTTGTAACGCCCCGACCCTTTACACGTCATCGATATTGTCTGCTTTGGGTCACACTCGCACGGATTTGTTCTTCCCAGTGGGTCACCCATCCTAGAACTACTCCAGCCTAAGTACGCTTAACTGGGGAGTTCTAATAGGGATTTCACCACTTGGGAAAAGGCCTCGATGCTATATAAGGGTCCAGGTTTTTACTTTTATAGCCCAGGAACTCCCCCTTCATTCCCGATGTGGGATACCCGGGCCTTACATCAATCGCCACTAGGATGAACTCGTGTCCATTTGACCCCTTTGGCGAGACTGCACCGATAACGTCGATTCCCTAGACTAAGAAAGGTCATGGTGAAGCCATATTGTAAAGCTTAGACGTCGATATGTTCATGCAATTGGCATGAATTTGGAATTTATGGCATTGCCGTACAAAACTAACGCAATCATCCTCCATGGTTGACCAGTAATAACCTTGTTTAAGGATCTTGCAGGCCAACATCACACCATTCATGTGTGCCCCACACTTCCCTCCGTAGATAGCCTTCATGAGACACTTCGATTCCTCTTCCTCCACACACAACTTGTGCATTTCCAGATGACCTCTTTTATACAGCTTGCCTCCGCAGATGATAAATTAGACGGTCAAACATTGTATTCCCCATTTGTCTTTGGCATTTGCCCTGGTGGATATGTCTCCTTGTCCAGAAAGTTCTAATTATCGTAATACCAAGGGTTTTTGTCTTGTACTTCATCTATTGCGGCAATGGTTTCATAGGCCGGCGCGTATTTCTGTTTGATAATAATTAGACGCATCTTGACTCCCAGCGGGATGTCTAGCTTTTCAAATCTCAGAATCAGAATATCCAGGGTTTGATGGTAAACCTTTATTTTCTCCTTTTTGGCTTTCCAGCCTCTGTTTGCTTAAGAAACAACCAAATTCGAATCTCTAATAACATCCAACTTTATTGCCCCTAGTTCTAAGGCAGTTTCCAAACCAGCAATACACGCTTCATATTCTGCTTTGTTGTTGGACGCTTTAAACTAGAGTTTGAAAGCTAAGGGTGTGTGGGAATCATCAGGTGCTATCAACAACACATCTATCCCATAACCGTACTAATTGGACGCTCCGTCAATATACATTGTCCATGCTCTCTCTTTCACTTACAGAATTTCTTCATCTGGGAACAAGTACTCCACTGCCTCATCTCTTTCTACTGGGTGGTCTGCCAGGAATTCCGTTACCGCTCTCCTTTTAACCGAATCGCGTGTGACATACTTGAGCTCAAATTCAAAGAGCAAAAGCAACCAACGAGCTAGCCTTCCCGTAAACGTTGGTTTCTTAAAGAGATATTTGATGGGATCTAATCTCGAAATCAGGATTATGGAGTGGGCTAACAAGTAGTGCCTCAACTTCCTGGTAACCCATAACAAGGCCAGGCAAGCTTTCTCAAGGGGAGTGTAGCAGGTCTCGTAATCTAGCATCTTCTTGCTCAAGTAGTAGATGGCCTTTTCTGCCTTGGATTCTGACTCCTGAGCTAGCATAAACCCCATGGTTGAATTTGTCATTGACAGGTACAAAATCAGTGGCTTCCCCGGTTCTGGCGGTGATAACACGGGTGGATTCTGCAGGTACTGCTTGATCTTTTCAAAAGCAAATTGACAGCGATCGTCCCATTGATGGTGGCATTTCTAGTGTGGTGTAGTGGCCTTTTCAACCTCAATTTGTACTCCTTGATCCGTTGAAAGAATTTTTCCAGTGTGGTGTAATGGCCTTTTCGCTCTTTGGACTTAACAATCATGTCATCCACGTACACCTCAACCTCTTTATGAATCATGTCATGTAGAATCGTGGTTGCAGTCCTCTGATAGGTAGCCCCAGCATTTTTCAGCCCAAAAGGCATGACTCAGTAGCAGTAGGTACTCCATGACATAATGAAAATAGTATTTTCCTTGTCCTCCGGTGCCATCAGAATCTGATTATACACGGAAAACCCATCCATAAATGAAAGCAATGCATGGCTCGTGGTGAAGTCTACCAATTCATCAATATGTGACAAGGGGAAGTCATCCTTCGGACTAGCCTTATTTAGATCCCTGAAGTCAACACAAACTCTAATTCTACCATCTTTCTTCGGAACTGGAACAATATTGGCCAACCACATTGGGTACTCAGATACAACCAAGAACCCTATCTCAATCTGTTTGGTGACCTCCTCTTTGATCTTCAAAGCCCAGTCTAGGCGAACTCTGCGTAGCTTCTGCTTAACTGGTCAGGCCTCAGGGTCAAGAGGGATCCGGTGCTGTACAATCTCAAGGTCGATTCCATGTATGTCTTTGTAGGACCACGCGAAAGCATCTTTAAAATCTTTTAACAAAGTGATTAAACGCTCGCGTTCCCCTGAAGACAACGTGGACCCGATCTGGACTAAGCGCAGATCCTCTTAGTACCCACATTAATTGCAATGATTTCATATGTACAGGATTTAATACGCCTCTCCTCCTCTTGGTTGACTAAATTTTTCAAAGCCCGAGGAATTTCTTCCTCCTTCTTTAAGTCAAAATTTTGAAAATCAAGATTAGTACAACAAACCACAGGCACAGAGAAGTAAGTACAATCCACAACATTCCCATTTAAAAAGTCCGGATCTTTGGTTACAATAGACTTAAAAAAAAAGTTAAAAGACAACTTGGGCAGGACTTTAGCATCCGGACTCTGACTCCGACGCCATAGAATTAGTGAAATCAGATTTGGACTCTCTATCCGATTTAGAATTGCTGATGACGTCCTTCTCAAACTTTCAGACCAAGCGTGGAGCCCCAAATACATCCACGATGAGACCAATAAAATCTACTGTTGGTGTATCTCCAATCATTGAGATAATAAAACTATCCCCCAAATTGACAGGCTCAATCTCAACATGAGAACTTGTTAGTAGATTAGCCAATGCTTTCCCTAACAGCTCCCCTTCCTCAATATCCAGGCTTGCAGTTCTGCTTTGATTTGTATGGGTTCTCAGGTCTGTTTGCTCATACTCCTCTTCTAGTAACTGGTGCCCGAAGAAGATCTCGAACTCCGGGTACCTGGTTTTCACTTCCTGGTCAAACCAAGGCTCTAGAAATCCATAAAATGGGAAATCTTCCCCTTGGTGGACAAAGCGTCCGTTCAGGGTTCCCCGTATTGGCTTGTGGACTAACTCATACTGCCTTCCAGTTCTCTTTGCTCTAATTCTTCCTCTCAACTCATCCCCCTTCCATTTCTAGTCTTCAGTGGTAGGTTTGTATCCCAACCCAAAAGTATGAGGGTTATAACTCATCTCTTTGGCAATTGTACCCCCCTGCCTGTCACTCATGCCCAGTCCTGATCCAAGAATATGCCCTTGTTTGTTCATCATGTAGATGGACTAGGCGCTTACGTAGTTTCCATCATCTTCTGCCATGACTGATTGGACCATCTGGGTCTTCGCTAAGAAGAAACCGGAGAGGAATACATCCTCTTCCCCGTGTATGATTTCCAACAAGGGCATGGTAGTTCCTTGGGGAGGGTGAATTGCTGAATTGCCATACACAGTAACAATCCCACCATTGAAGGGGTGTTTTACCAACTAGTGAACCGTTGATGATATAGCCTTCATCTGGTGTAGCCAAGGCCTGCCCAAGAGTAGATTGAAAGTTGTTGGTACATCCATGACATGGAATTCCACCTCATGCTCGGATGGATTGATTAATATGTGGCTTTTGAACGTTCCCATAACATCCTGGTTAGTGTTGTCATAAGCTCGGACGGCTTGGGTTATGGGCGTAAAGTTAACCAGCCTCAAACCTATGGTATAGGCAGTCCGTGCCGGACACACATTAATCGCCGATCCAGTATCTACTAACACCACCAGAATCTACTTTTTTCGGCTCTCAAGGGTTACATACAAGGGTCGGTCGTGGTTGGCACCCTCTGGTGGCAACTCTTTATCTGTAAAGGACATCATTAGCGTAACGTCCCCAGAAGTGACCAACGACACCAGTTGGTCAATGGTGGTGTCGATGGGCAACTTTGTTCTGTTCATGGCTTCTAACAGCGCCTGTCTATGATCCCGGGAAGCCATTAGTCACCCCCAGATTGATATGTCTGTATGAATCTTGAGCTGTTTCAAGACTAGGCCTTCTTCAACGTCTTTCTCTTTTGTTTTCTCAACCTCTTTACTAGAGGATTCTAGTTGATCTAGAGTTAGGGGTTTGAAATATCGACCACTTCAGGTCATGTGACTGATCTCGTCAGTATACCACGTATCATCAGGGGTATCGGCTTTCCACCCCTCGTTAGTGTACGTATGACTTAGGTTACTGTCTTCCCATTACTCTCTTGCAGCCATGGCCGAGCTATTATCGGGTTCTACTTGGAGCATGTTCACATCACGTCCCCCATCATCATACCATTCCTCTTCCACCACAGTTTGGGTTTTTGCATTGTAATACTTCGTTTTCTTGGCATTCTTTTCTTATCACGGGGTTCCCATTCAGTTTTTTTGGTAGCTTGGACATCACCTACCGCTGCCTCAGTTTTTTCTTTCCCTTTTCATTTTCCCTGCTCTAGAGCTATCTTCCTTTGGATTTATTCTATTCTTTTATGTTGAAACTGCTCCATCGCCTGTTTTTTCTCAGTTAGAGGTGCAACCTCAGCCTTGCTACTAGCACCAACTCCCTCTTCTTTCCCAGTCTCTCTTGTCTGTTCCCATGCATCTGACTCCTTTTCAATTAACCACCCGTTGCTGGTTTCGGTTTGGTTTGGATCCTACCACCCAATCTATACACTGCCTGTATTCTCTTCTTCAAAGAAATAGAGGTTGTCCAAATCCTCTTCCAATTCTGTCAGGTCCTTTTCTAACTCGGCCAAGTAATTAAGGCCTCGTTCAGGCCCATCGTTCTGATGTTACCCTAGCTCATCCTCCCTAATAGCATTGATACTAAGACAATCCGACAGTATGACCACTAGTTTTGGCTGATCGACAGCCACAATTTATAAGCTGGGGTTATATTCCTCTGTGAGTGAGGCCCATTCTCTGACTTGGGTATCAGACAACCCAGTCTCTGGTGCATTCTTCTTTTCCTTCGTCTCTACCACCACAGGCCTTAGTTGAGTTGTAAGTGTTATGGCCGTTATGTACGTATCTGTGCTATCTGGAATAACTACCTCCGGTTTTGGTAGGTGGGATGAGGTGATACATGCACTAGGGTTAAAAAAGGGTGGTAATGTATGGATTAGGTTAATATTTCTAGGTAGGGGGACTTGGTTATGAGCGGGAACTAGATTGGTGGTTATGTTTGGTTTGGCAGGTGGAGCACTGATTTATTGTCAATGAAATCCTGGATCTCATGATGTAGGCGGTAGCACAGGTCTATAGGGTGACCGTGCTGTTAGTGAAAGAGACGATACTGGGTAGGGTCATGTCTAGGTGGCAATGGGTCAGGGAGAGGTCACGGATCGAGGGGCTTGAGATGCCTCTTTTCCATTAACATTTTGAGGGCGCGGGCTGGGCTCATATGTAGAGGAGTAAAGATTCTTCGGTTTCGGGGTAGACTGGTGTTTTATGAGCGTTGTGAAGTTATTGCGGCAAAGGGATCGGCCATTTGGCCGTTGTGACAACAGTACTGACGTCTGTAGGTCAAGTAATAGTACTATTACTAGCATTAGTGTAAGGTCCCGGTGTCCCACATCGGGAATGGAGAGGGGAGTTCCTAGGCTATAAAAGTAAAACTTGGACCTTTATATAGCATCAAGGCCTTTTCCCGGGTAGTGAAATCCCTAGCAAAACTCCGCAGTTAAGCGTGCTTAGGTTGGAGTAGTTCTGGGATAGGTGACCTACTGAAAAGAACAAATCCGTGCGGGCGTGGCCCAAAGCGGACAATATCGATGACATGTGAAAGGTTGGGGCATTACAATTGGTATTCCTGGAGAATGGCCTTCTTGCAGGTTCGCTAGTTCTTTGGATGATGCCTTTCTTGAATGCGCTATCGATCTGGACCCCCAACTTGTGTAGGGAAGCAAATGTGGATAACGGTGCCACTATAATTTTCTACAGCATATCTGGCTCAAGGTTCTAGACCACCAGCCAGACTTGCTCTTTTTCAGATGGCCTATTTGTCATTCTCGCTGCTTTTGCTCTCCACCTAGCAACAAAGTCAATAAAAGGCTCTTTCGGAGTCTGGGTAGTTGCTTCTAACTCATTGATGGTTACCTTTATCTGAGTGTTATATGAATATTAGTTGACAAATCCCCCAGACAGCTCTTCCCAGTTCCGCTTTGTAGAATCCTCCGGTTTAGCATACTAGATGACTGGTACATCAGACAAAATTCATCCAAACAACGACAATTTCTGAGCCCGAGAGAGGCCCATCGGTCTTAGCACATTTGAAAACAGGCGGACATGGACAATCGAATCCATACTCCCATCGAATCTGTCAATGTGGGGGCATCTTGAACTTCTCCAGTAACTTGACCGAAGCCTTAGTGTACCCATCTTTAATATCCAGAATGGAATTGAAGACCTGGGACTTTTTCAGCGCTTTCTCCAGCCTGGCAATCTTGATCAGAGCCGGGTCATTATCATTGATGTCAAAGGGAGGGAGTTCCCCGTGAGGCTGCGCTAAAGGCTTGAACACTAGAACTTGTGGGAACGTCTCCTGATGATCCAGGGCCGGAGGGTTTTCAATTAGCAGAGATGGATTAGGATTTGGTTGAGCAGTCAGGCTTGGGTGGACAATTGATGCTGATGCCCTTGATGGGCGATGCAGATTAGCGATAATGTCATCTTGTGCAGCCATCCTTTGATTTACAGTATCCATGGTTCTCTGGAATGCTACCATTATGGCAGCAAATTGTTCTGTGTTGTATTCTATGCCATTGTTGGTCTGGGTGAGCTAGATGCTGGTGAACTGAGTAGGAGGAAACAGACAGGTGTTTGCTGAATGCTCTGTGCTGGTACTGTTGATTGTCTATTCCTTCTTCATCGAGTAATCGGTGGAAATGAGACTAACACTGGTTGATCGTCAACAAGATCTCGAGTTTTGCAAAGCCGGCTAGAATGAGTCCACACAACTTGGGAAATATTGGGTCTTTCTGAAGCTATGATGGTAAACTACCTAACAAAAGAAAGAAAAGAAAAATAATAATAAATGGACAACACTTCGGCCCAATCCACAATAGTAAAAAATACACAGCTGAAGGACTGAAAACTCTACTGATCTCTGTTCCCGAATGGATACCAACATTTGTAACACTGATATGAACATCCCTGTACAATTTCACTGTAAATGCACATACCAGGTAAAAGAGAGCCAAAACACCCCTATGATAGGGTAGGGTTACCCTACACTAGATGTTTGACATGATTTAGGTTGCACTATTTCAAGCAAGTAGTTTCATAGCATCCTGTATATGGGTGGCATCTTGTCCTAATTTGGAATAGTCACTACGGCTTTACTATATGCAGCTAGGCCAATTGATCCAAATAGGTACCTTGGCAAGATTACCTAATATACCTCTTACACCGAACACCGAAAAGTGAAAGGAGGATCAAGTGGTACGGCGGTAATCCAAATCCAAGGGTTGTGTTTCCAGTATGGCAAAGCCCATGACCGGCTAGCCTTTTGGCAAGCTTTTTAGGCAAGCCTCCGGCAAGCCGTCTAGGAATAGCAGATAGAAACACAGTGACTTAAAGTAACAAATGCAAATGCAATGCAAAGAACATATAAGTGTAAATAAAATTTCACATCATGAATTTCGATTCAAATACTCTAATTTCCCAGCAGAGTCGCTAGAAATTGTACCTTGTTTTTCGTGCTCCTTTCGAATACGATAGCTCTACAGTTTGGACTTTCGTGGTTCTGAATCTGATTTCACAAGCGCAATGTGAAATAAATAAACACAAATGAGCCCAAATCCGGTAAATCTTTTGGAAAATCGATTTTGAATCAAAAATGCCAAAAATAGACTATTTTGTCAGATTACAGAGTCGTCACCTAAATATTTTTGAGAAATTTTGGAAACCTATGACTCGTGCCGAAGGTCACGTGTCCGTTATCACCAAAGTGTCTCGGCTAGGGAACCTAGGTATAAGAGAGGAAGGTCATTAATTGAGCACCCTACTCACCTGATCAAAGATCTGCCTCTACTATTCATGATATGATTATTATTTACATTATATGCTCTTCTTCCGATTATTTGGCTAATTTTACTAAGTAATACACACAAGTATAGACCAAGTTACAAAATTTGGAATGCACTGATTTTATGTTTGTTTTGAAAAAGTGTTTTGAATACATGTTACTTGAAAAAGCGAGCTCGTATTTACATTTAATCAAATTATTCCAACTTAAGTGAAAGGCCTTCATCCACTGGCATTCAAACTAGTATATCACTTAAGCACTTAGCCTCATGGAATCATGCTTGATGATGTGGCAACGATTACACGCATGCGATATGCTAAAGCAATTAAATGCTCACCTAGTACTCCGAGGCGAGCCAAAAAAAGATAAAAGAGTTAAAATGCGTGATCCTAACTAATGCAATATGACTAATGCAATACATACAATTATGCAATTAATAGGCTCGACTACTAACATGGTATGTGAATCAATTTGGTAGCATGCGGTTTCAGCACATTTTCAAAAAATAATCAATAACAATACTGGTTAGAATAATGAACCGAGCTTTTATACATGCAAGACAAATTGATGCAAATCATGGAAAATGCTAAGGAAACATAATGCTCTAGGCTACCATCATAAGCGGAGAAATAAATAGGGGTCGGAAGGTATACACACTTATTACATATTTGCCCTCATGCAAGATGGTACAAATGTCCAAGTGTCCAAATTAAACTACTTATTACAAATCCGAATAACAAATAAGAAATAAATTAGCTATCTAATTTTTTACAACAAGGATATTAATGAGTAATAAACTAGTAATCTAAGTTAGCTAGCTATAACAATTACAAATAAATAATAATAATAATCACAACCATATTAACTACAACAATAATAATTAATTACAACAATAATGGGAAGATCAATTTACAACATTGATATAAACAAAGATACACAAGGATCGTATGCATGGGAATCAATTTTCAGAAGCAGCTCTGTCTGCCTCCCTGGGAATCTACCTTGTTTTACCTTCAGCCACTGCCCTTTGTTTCTGCAAAAACACTCTGCTTACCAAACATTGGAGCCCGGCCGGCCCCCCAATAAGGCCCGGTCAGGTCCAAACAAGGCCGGCCGTGCCCTAATTTCATGCAAAACATGTTTTTGTGCTCTGAGGTGAAAACAGTGCAGACAGAGTAGTTTAAGCCCTGTTTGTCCCCTCTGCTCTTCTCTGTCATGTGGAACTTCAAGAGAAGAACGGATTTGGTTCTAAAATCATCAACAAGAGCATGTTGATGGCTTGATGATTTTGAACACAATTTGGACAAAAATTTAATAAATGCAATGAAGATGACCACCCCTCTCACTCTTTATGGAGGCTTAAAGAGGGAGATAGATACGCCTCAAGTTTCATCAACATATCATGAATCGATAAGTGACAATTCTCAAAGCAATAGACTTGGCATAACGTCTAGCCAAATCCAACCAATTCTAAACATTTTCTTTACGTCGGTTTAATCGGTTTTAAGCCAATTTTATTAATCATTTCCATTACTTAATCCATTTGTCCAATAATCGAGTTCAGTCCACTAAACGAGAAGACATGTCAAATGAGAAGTGATCCATAACATGAAAATGGAACTACGCCTTGGCAATGAACCTCCGTAGAGATTAAGTCATTGAGCCTAGATCTCTTTCTCATGCCTTGAATAACAACCAATCATTTGAAATAGCTCTCAAACAAAGGAAAAGAAGAAAGGATGGAGGGTGCATAAATGATTATGCAAGATTGATTGTTTAACATGAGATAAAGAAGGCTATCAACTCGAATGACTCGGTGTCTAAAGCCTAAACAATCAAAGCCATGAGGATGTACAATACAACAAGAAAAGTATTCAAAGCACAAACTAATTAAATGAAATAAAACAAGCCTAAAAAGCCCCTAAAGCACAAAAAGAAGTAGCTAAAAGTGTCTTAAGGAGCACAAAAAGATAGGTAAAAGCAAGAAGACACTAAACTAGTAAACAAGAATAAAGAAAGGTGGCTGACCCTTCCACTTTTGAGATTTCAAACCATGTTTTTTAGCCTTTTTTAAACTCTGAAAAAATAGTTTAAAAGTCAAAGAAAAGAGTGTAAAAACAAGGGTGTGAGCCATGAAGTAAGGTGCAAGAAAGGGTGTTAATCCTTTCTACCTTTGGTAGCTATTCAAACCTAAGTTTCAACATATGAAAAGAATCCAAAACAGCACAAGAACACAAGAAATAGATAGAGATAAATTGAAATGAAAGCAAAAACAAAGATGACAAGCTTATACCTCTTGAAGAGAACAAGCTTTGTTTGCAAATCAAACTTAATCCTAGCACACTCTCAAGTTTGAATTATGATTCTGAAGGCTAAACCAAGGCTCCAAAGTTAAGGTTTGAGGGTGTATATGATGTATAGATATAGCTCAACGATGGTAAGCTTGCTCAAAGATATCTTGGCAAGGAAGAAGGAGCTCTCAAATGAATGTATAGGCTCTTTGGAAAATTTTCAACCATCAAAACAGAGATATGACCTCGTATTTATAGAATTTGTGCAAAATAAGTCGAAAATATCTTCAAAAATAGACAGTTGGTGGACTCCCGCCCAAAACAGCGTTTCTCGCCAACAAGGCATGACCGGCCCCCAATGAGGCACGGCCGGGCCCCAATGTGCTCCCATGTTCCTCTACTTTAGGCTCATTGTAGGGTGGCACAATGTTCAAAAAGGGACCTTTGAGGTAAGAATAGTGTAAATATGAAAGTGTTGGAATCGTTTCAGAGCCTGAGCTTAAATTCCTCCGTTGAGAATCCGAATCATATACAATGCAACTTTCATCATCGAGTGCACATGACAAAAAGCCCAAGTCTTACGAGCGATAAAAAATGAGGTGTCTACGGTCTCCGTCGGGGCCAGGTTCAAATTACCATCCCTACCTATTATGTGTATGTTGATTTTCAATTTCATCCCTTAAGAGTGTGCTCTAGTTTGAGGTGAGCTTTCACTTTGAGTCTTGAAAGAATGTCAGAAATTTGAAATGTGGATGAGACACAACTACATTTAACGAGTACAAACTCAACCTTGGAATGAAATTGCCAATCACAAAAATGATAAAAGAGTAACTGGTCTAGTTGTCACATAAGAAAATTTCAAAACAATAACTAAACATTCTAAAACCTATAACAGACAATTCCAAATAATGTTATTGTCATGAGAAACATATGAAACAAGTAAAACTCTGACCTCCAACCTCTTCCCTGATGCAGTTTTTCTTTCCTTTCTTCATTTCTGATATGTAATAATGCAGGACCAGTAATTCCCAAACAAACATTTGTCATGAAGCAATCATTGCTGCGCACACTTCACCCTCTGAGCACCACCACCATGCATATCTTCATCTTCATGGTATGCCTCTTGGGCCTGTTGCTGCTTCCAACGCTTCTCCTCCTTATTGTTAACATCAAGCAGTGTAGTCTCCCCACATTCATCCAACTCCGTCTCACTCATCTGCATTGAAGGCCTATGGGGCAGCACAGCTTCAAGAGCCTTGAACTGCTCCAGTGTGAGGGACTCTCGGAAATCCACAGTGAAGTGAATATACAACTTCCCTCTCATGAAGGGCCTCTGGTAAATTGGCATTCCCTCGTCATTTATTTTCTTGAATTGGTCTGCAAGTTTTACCGACAAGAAGATCAGTGTCAACAAATTCAAAAATCAATAATCATTAGTCATGCGAAACCCATAATATAAAATTAGTGGCATAGACCACTAGGGGAAAAATGAAAAACGGAAATGAGGAGTAGAGCTAGCAGACAAAAAAGGGGGAGGTGGCATAGAAAAAGGCAGAGTCAAATAAATATGGAAAGAGAGAAGGGGGTCAGTTGGAAATTTCTTTCTATACCCCAACAAGTTACAAGGTGATGATTTCTAGCATAAGCAATTACTTAAAATTCAAACTTTGCAATGCACAAGTGAACTCATGTCTTGTACATTTTTGAGAATTATGTCAGTGTGTAGGAGGAAACAAAATTGTTGACCTTACCACGCTTGACTACTTCTCCAGGTTGGGATTTAATTAGGAGCTGCCTGTTATCAACATGGGTTATAATAAACTGGAAGCCACAGAATGCCTCGGTTAGTGTCAAGGGGTGTTCAACAAATATATCATCACCCTTGCGCTTGAACTTATGGTGCACTTCCTGTTGTAGAACAAAGACTATATCCCCTGTAATCATGTCAGGCTGCAGGAACACAAATTGGGTATAACCGGTGATGAAACATTCTTTCATGTGCAACAAATAAAAAAATGGACTCCCAGTCTAGATCACATTGAATGGAGACTGGGAAGGGTACATTGTGCAGGGGGAAAAATCTATGTATGTATGCAAGTGCTTCAGCTTACCACTGCGTCAGCTTCTTCAGGGAATATGATCCTCTGTCCATTTTGCATTCCCTTCTCCACTACTTCCAACACTTTCTTCTCTTTAACAACCTTGTCACCCTTGCACTGTGGGCAAGGATCCTTGTCATTGATGGTTTCACCAGTACCTTTACACTCATTGCAAGGATGCTGCATCTGCTGAATCATAGGCAGGCCAAGATGTCTAATAGAAACTTTCATTGCAGACCCTTGACACCCAGCACATTTCATGGAAGACTTGGATCCTTTACTGCAAATGATCAATAGGGAACCATGTTAGAGCAACAAAATATAGAATGAATGAAGGTGGAATATTAAACTAGGCCCATTCAAGTACTCACCCCTTCCACCACCTGGGAAAAAAAGAATTTTTGAATGACACCCAAATGTATAAAAAAATGTTCTCTCTTTCACATTGATGGCAGTTTCAATTTCGAAAGTGTATATAGTGACATGCCCTTACCACCACCAAAGAAGGAATGGAAGATCTCAAACGGGTCGTTCTTGGGAGCATCCTCACCATATTGATCATAAATCTCACGCTTCTCTGGGTCACTCAGAACCTCATAAGCCTCGGTTAGCTCTTTAAACTAGAACAAAAACTAAGTTCACACTTTAATACACGGAATACTTCTTCTCTTATGATAGACAATTCATTACATATGTCAAAAAGCCAATGCCAAACAAATGCACCATGTTTATCATGCTAGAAAAACACAATGAACCAAAATTACATTGAAGGTTCAAAAAAATACAAATAACCAACTTGGGCTTGAGAAACTATTCAGACTTAGAATTTCTAAACTACTTAGCCAAATATGAGTACTAGTTTGCCACCAACAAAAAAAAAAAAAACAATAACTTCAGAAATAAGTACAACTAATTGTGCATTGAAACTTTTAACCCTCTTTCTAGACTAGAAAGATGCATACTCATTCTATACTAACTTGTAGCTGTAGTAGTTTGAGAATTTAAAGGAAAAACAATTGGGCATAAGCTGAAATAAACAGGACAAATTATAAATTCCCTTCCATTGAAGAAAAAAATTCAGAGTACAATACAAAAAATTGAGTTTTTCTTTGTACCCGTTGGCCAAATCAACCAACAAATACAGACTCATAAAATTCGCAAGCATCACACAAACATAATCACCCACCCAGTAATAACATTCACAGCAGCGAGGTTTTCAGGTGTAAAAAACAAGCAACTCACAAACCAAAACCCAGATCCACAGACCATCATCTATACTATATATACTATATATATATATAATATATAAGCTATATATATAATGGTGTATGAGAATTCTCCAAACTCTTAATACTAAACTCTTATGGATTATCTCTCTTATGTATCGCCTCTCAAGTCTCCCCTCCCAATTTTTCTAATTTTTAATCATTTGTCAATTATCTAAATCTCAAAAGCTAAAAAGATTATATATATTTAAATAAAATGATAAATATTTATGAACAACAAAGATGTAGAGATAAAAATATAAAAAGATAAAATAAAAGGATAACTATTCAAATTTCAACCACAAAATAATATAAAGAGTCAAATAAAAGATTAAAAAATAACTAAATAAAAAATATTATGAGCCAATTAATTTTAAAAATAAAAAGTTAACTATTTATATATGAATAATCAAAAAATATTTAAACAAAAAAATATTACAAGTCAAATAATTTTTAAAATAAAAGATAATTATTTATATATGAACAAAAAAAATAGAGATAAAAATATATATAACTATTTAGATTTGAACTAAAAAATAAAAATTCAAATAAAAGATAAAAAAATATTTAAATAAAAAAGATTAAGATTAAGATATAAATTTCAAAAACATGATAAATTTTTTAACGATCAATATTTTCCTTATGTGAGTTTGTTGTAGAATTCCCATATATTTTGGCTAAATCTTTTCAAAATTTATCTTCAAGTATAACTTAATATTTTATCTTTTAAAATCATTAATTAATTATCCATCTAAATTTTAAATATAATAAATTCCATGAATAAAAATGCAAATAAAAGATTAAAAAAAATTAAATAAAAAATATTAAGATTGAGATATAAATCGCAGAAAAATGATAAATTTTTTAACGATCTATATTTACATTTTGTGAGTTTGTTATAGAATTTCCATATATTTCTTTTTAAATTTTATTTCAAGTTGAACTTATTATTTGACCTTTTAAAGTCATCAATTAATTATCCATTTAAAGTTTAAATTTAATACAATTCCATATTTTGAATTGATAAAGCTTTAAATAAAAGATTAACATTCAAATAAAAATGATTACGAGTCAAATAATTTTTAAATAAAAAGATAACTATTTATGTATGAATAAAAAAAAAATAGAGATGAAAAAATATACAAAAATAAAAATATAACTATTTAGATTTGAACTGCAAAATAAAAATTCAAATAAAAGATAACAAAATATTTAAATAAAAAAATATTAATATTGGGATATAAATATACCAAAAAGATGATAATTTTTTTAAAAATCTATATTTATGTTTTGTTAGTTTATTATAGAATTCCCACATATTTCAGCTTAATCTTTTTAAAGTTTATCTTCAAGTTGAACTTAATATTTTATCTTTTAAAATCATCAATTGATTATCCATACCAATTTTAAATAGGATAGAATTTCATATATATCTTTTGTCTAAGCATAATCTTTTCAATATAAAAACAAGTTCTCGCAAATAAAACTATGAACAAAAGACGCCGCCGGGGGGTGGGGGCATCAACATATTTCTAATCTCTTTTCGGTGCCTAAAATGTATTTGCTTTACATTTGAAATGTATACTTGCATGAGTTTTTGCATTTGTGAGAAAATGAGTTTGTGTAAATGGATATTATTATTTTATTTTTAAATTTTTTTTGTTACAATCTGTATTTTTCTTTATTTCATTCTTTTTTTTAATAATGCGTCATTTAATTAAGATGTTATTCTCCTTTTTTTCTTTTAAAAGCGTTACTATTATTAATTTGTAACTCTCTCACTTATTGATTATTGTGTTTAATTTTTTTTTGGTGCAGATATTAGATTGAAAATGAAGAACACATCAAAATTTATTGGATATGGGTTTATACTTTAAATGTACTCATCAGTTGAATTTTTATTGTTGATTATCCTGTTGAAATAACTCATGATTAAATTTATTTTTAAGAACTCATTTCCTTTGAAACTAAACCACAAATTTATTCTTTTAAATTTTTTTTTTTAATTTAGATTCAGAGTTTGAGTAAATGAAAGAGATCTCATATTAAAAATGTTAATATTTTTTGAATAATTTAAATATTTATATTCTTTATGTTTGTTAATTCAACTTTAATGCTTTTCCAAACCTTTTTTTATTTTTTTGGTTAAATTATACTTTATACCCCTATATTTTGTACCAAATCTCACTTTTTCCCCTACACAAAAAATCATGACAGTCAACCCCTTATATTTCTGGTCAAATCCCACTTTGGTCCCTGCACATGAAATTGTGACAGTTAACCCCCTGTACTTTTGATAACATCTCACTTTGATTCCTACACAAGTGTCAATGTCCCATTTCTATTACTCAATTGTTTAAATTTTTAACAAAATAGTCATCTGATAAGAATGTGACTATGACATGAGGGTAAGAAAGAAAAATATTAATATTTTCCATCAATACACACTTTATCGCAAAATTTACAAGAAAATGGGACCATATTAGGCTAAAACAAAACGCAGATTATGAACAATTAAGGAGATGAACTAGGGTTCTGCATAAATTTGAATCACGAAACACTATTTTCCACGATAATGTAGTCTTCTATTTATTCATCTTTCTTTCTCTTTGATTTCTTTGTCGTATTTTTTTTTATTTAAAAAATTCTACCTTCTTACCTTTTCGTCCCAATTTTTACCATATGAATATATATATATATATATATATATTATAACTCTCATGTGCTTATCAGGTAAGACAAAGTATATTGGTGGGAAACATGGATGATTTTTCTCTCTTACCTTCATTTCGTAGTCACATTTTTGTCATATGACTGGATTTTATTAAAGATTTAAAAATGAAATAATATAAAAGAGACATTGACATTTGTGTAGGGACCAAATTGGGATTTGAATAAAAATGCAGGGGGTTAACTGTCACGATTTCATGTGTAGGAACCAAAGTGAGATTTGACCAAAAATGTAAGGGGTTGACTATCATGAATTCATGTGTAGGGGCCAAAATGAGATTTGATACAAAATGCAGGGGTTGCAAAGTGTAATTTGCCTTTATTTTTTTTTTATAATCATTCCAAACCTATTTATATTTAATGAATCAATATAACTAAGAAACCAAATAGCATGTAAAAAAATTTTAACCACTAATATGGGATGATTAATATAATATCTACTATTGATTAAACAAAATTAGTATTATTTTTATTTAATATTAGTCATTTTGATTAATTATAATATGTCTTTATTCCTCTACTATAGTCATCTAAAGTAATTCTTAGATAAATTAGCTATTATATATGTGATGATTTACTTAATGTATAATAGTTTTTAAAAAATTTCAATAGTGTAAAATATTAAGGGTGTGTTGGGTAACGTTTACGTTTTCAGTTTATATTTACAAAAAATTTATAAACTGATTTTTGTTTATTTTTTGTTTATTTTTAGAAAAACATAAACTACAAACACGTTTGGTAATTGACAAAATGTTTAAAAAATTTTAAAAATATAAAAAAGTGTGAGAAATGGCAGGTGGTGGCAAGTGGCGGCGGAAGACGGTGGTGGAAAAAGGTGACAGTGGGTGGTGGGTAGCTAGTGGTGGTGGGAGGTGGTGGGTGGGTGGGTGACGGTGGCGGGTGGTAGTGAGTGGGGGTTGGTGGTGGCGGGTGATGGGTGGTGGTGGTGGCAGGTGGGTGGCGGATGGCTGGTGGCGGTAGGTGGCGGGTGGTGGGTGGTGAGTGGCCGATGGAGGGTGGTGGTGGGTAGCGGGTAGGTGGCGGGTGGTAGTGGTGGGTGGGTAGGTAACGGTGGCGGGTGGTAGGTAGTGGGTAGTAGCGAGTGGGTGGTGGTGGTGGTGGTGGTGGTGGTGATGGTGGCGGGGTGGGTAGCGGATGACGGGTGGTAGTGAGTGGTGACGGATGGATGGTGATGGTGGGTGGGTGAGTGGGTGATGGTGGCGGGTGATGGGTGGTAGTGAGTGGGTGGTGGTGGTGGTAGTGGTGGCGGGGGTGGTGGGTGGTGGTAGCAAGTGGGTGGCGGATGGCGGGTGGTGGCAGGTAGGTGGCAGGTGGTGGTGGTGGTAGTGGGTGGTGGGTGGTGGGTGGTGGTGGCAGGTAGTGGTGGTGGTGGGTGGGTGGGTGACGATGGCGAGTGGTAAGTGGTAGCGAGTGGGTGGTAGTGGTGGCAGGTGGGTGGCGGGTGGCTGGTGGTGGCAGGTGGCTGGTGAGTGATGGTGGCAAGTAAGTGGCGGGTGGTGGTGGCGGGCGATGAATGGTAGTGGCAGGTGGTGGGTGGATGACAGGTGGTGGTGGCGAGGGGTGGGTGGTGGTGGCAAGTGGATGGCAGGTGGGTGGTGGTGTCGGGTGGTGGTTGGTGGTAGCAGGTGGGTGGTGAGTGGTGAGTGGTGGTGGCAGGTGGTGGTGGATGGTGGGTGGTGGGTGGTGGTCGCAAAAGACGGTGGTGGAAAATGGTGGCGAGTGGTGGTTAATGTTGGGTGATAAAAAAAAAAAAATTGAAAACTCAAAATGGAAACACATTTTTTGTGTTTTCATTTTTTGGTCAAATTTATAAACTAAGACTACTGATTTATAAATCAAAAATTTTACCAAACAAGTTTTTATTTGAGTTTTTAAAATTTTTGTAAATATAAATAGAAAACTGAAAACGTAAGTGTTACCAAACGGCACCTAAATATTTTTAATAATGTGAATTAAGATTTATATACACTAATTAAATAAAAATATTAAAAAATACAATTAAATAGTAAATTTTTTTAAAGTAATTAAAAAATACAATTAAATAATAAATTTTTTAAAAATAATTATTGACTTTCGAGAATTTTGTGCATCACACGAACCACTAAGTTAATCTACAAAAGAAAGTACCTTTTGTGTACCAAAAAAAAAAAGAAAGTACCTTTTTCTTCAATAAACATATGGAAAGGCGTGAGGATCCTCTAGAGTTTCTTCTCTAGAGTGATCTCTCTAAAGTTAGATCCAATAGTTGATATTAAGAGATACAAAACGACGTCGTTTTGATATTAAAAAAAAAATAGAACAAAACAAAACAGCAACAACAAACCATATGTTTGTCTATGTTCTCTTCTTCTTTTTTTTCCCTCAAAACCCTAACTCCCTTCAATAGCAAAGACAGTTGCAGAATACAAATTGAAGCCTTCAAATCATGGGTTATCTTCTACAAGCTAAAATCATCAGCAATCAATGAGTTTTTCTGTCGCTGCCTTCGTCTTTGATCTCTTCCGCCAACGTTACTCCAACATACCACAGATTCGTCAACAAGCTGAACTTTAGTCGAACCGTCGTCTTTGATCTCCTTCGCCGATCTCCATGTCCGCCGATCTACATCGTCTTTGATTCTATCTTGAAGATGAAGAAATTGAAGGATGCTTGATTTAATTTTCTTTTTTATTTAGATCTCACATATCAAAATTCATTTTCATTTGATTCAAAATTTAATAAAAAAAAAATCAAAGCAGAAGTGAGTTTGTCTTGTGGGTTTGCTCCTCTTCTCTTCTCTCAATCCTTCTCTCTCTCTCTCTCTCTCTCTCTCCTCTCTTTGCCATTCTCTTTGTTTTGAAATCTATTTTTTTTTGTTTTTTCAAATTACACACCAAAACGACGTCGTTTTGGTGAGGGAGAATCTCAACCATTCGATGGATCACTCTAGGAGATCACTCTAGAGAAGAAACTCTAGAGTATCCTCACGCTATGGAAAGTACCTTTTTCTTCAGATCATCCTGCGATGCGGCCTTCGAAACATCAAGAACTTCATAGTACTTTGTGTTGTTGCTCTTCTTCGGTGCTCTCCCATACATCTTCGATGATCAATCAATCTACACAAAACACAAAACACAAAACAAAGCACAAAAGGATTGATCATACCCTCAAAAATCACGATCCATAGAGATCGATACGCATAAATATATGAATATAGAGAGATTTTAGAGAGAGAAAACGCACCAATGATGGAACCCTAGAGATCGAGAACGGGTCAGAGAAAGGGTGCGTGGAGACTAATTCGTGTTCGAAGAGAGGGTTGCTTGCTTTTGGAGTCAAATATGGGTTTTATTGGACAAGAATTTGACGGAAGAAGATATCGTCAGAAGAAGACGAAGACGAAGACGAAGACTCCAGAATTCTTCATTATTTTCCTAGTCTATTATAATCTCTACCGTGGGTTTTTTTATTTATTTATTTAAAAAAACAAAAGAGTTTGTCACTAATTTTCAATTGCTTTCATTAAGTGTGTTTGATTTGAGTTTTCTGGATTAAGTATTTTGAAAATTAATTTTTTTGATTTTTGTATTTTTTTATTTTTAGTGAATATTTTTTAAATTTTAAACATTTTTTTTATTTTTTTAGATGCACATTACTTAGATATATCTAAAAAGTAAAAAAATTGTGAAAAAATATTTAAAAAAAATAATAAATACATAAAAATACAAAATATGTACTGAATTCTTGTATTTTTTTTTGTATTTTTGGTATTTAGTGAATTTTTAAAAGATTTTTTTTACAAATTTTTTTTTTTTACTTTTTAGGTGTATTTATGTTAGGTGTGTCTAAAAAGTAAATAAAAATTACTTAAAATATTAAAAAAACTCAGTAAAAACAAAAAAATATGGAAAATAAAGAAAGTAGAATTTTCTGAAAAGTGTTTTTTGAAAAGTGGAAACAAGTAAGGTGATTAATTTTTCTATTTATGAAAGAACTAATAGGTGACCTGCACAAGAATTTATTTTTAAATTAAAAAATTAATTTTGAGTATTAATATTTTGTGTGTGAAAAACTTAAACAACTAAAAATTAAATACAAATGGATTTGTTAATGGCTGATGAAAATTATTACCACTATCTGTGATCCTATATAAAATAGGCTCGTAAAAATAATTTCTTAAAAAAGATGTATTCTCAACTTAAATTTAAATCCTTATTTGTATTTATTAAATTTTACCAAAAATCATGAATTTCACTTGTATTAAAAAATATTTTTCTAAAAAAAATAAAAACAATGAAAAATTCTATAACAAACAAATTATTACTTGATTATAACTCATGGTGTATTATTTTGGTTATTAATCAAAAAGGTTTTTACTAATTTCTTATATTTTTAGTTATGTCTAAAGCAGTTCATCGAGTTTTTAATTATAGTAGTGTTTAATTATGATCTATTATAATATTTTTATATGACAATATTTAAGTATTTTATTATACGAAAAAGTACTTAAGGTGAGTTGACTCAAAAGTAGGATTTATAGTTATATCAGTAAGAACGTATCACATTGTTACATAAAAAAATTAAAAATTCAAATCATAAACTGTGTCCTCGAAGGGAATCAGGTAAAAATATCTATAGCCTTAATAATTTCAAATCTCAAAGGGGTTCTGATTAATTATGTAATACATCATAATAACCGTAAAAATTTTATTCTAGCCAAATTATTTTTGCATATCTTTTCTGGCAGAGCTCATGAAGGTGCATTATCAGTAATATTAAAAATTCAAAATTTTATTTAAAAATTATTCAATAAATATCAATAGGTGCCTTAAATATATACAATCATTTTCGATCGATCATTATTCTTTAACAATATTTCACATTATTTATCATTTGACATTTGTCAATCTATCTTCTAAAACTAAACAAAAAAATATTGAGTTTCATTATTTTAATCAATCAATATCAAATTGAAAGATATACGTGTATGTAAATCACTGCACGAACTACGATATCTAACATAAAATTACAATAGAGTTAACTTTAATTAATGTAATGATATTTTATTCTATAATATATGTTACAAAAGAATAATATTAATTTAAATTTAAAATAAAATTTTTAATAAATTATTTATTTTAATAATTTTAACCTTATCGTTCTATAAAAGTGTTATTTGAATACTTATATATAATAAATTTAGTTGAATTATTTATTTATTTTGATAATTTTAGTTCTATTGTGCTATAAAAGTGTAATTATCATATAATGGTTTTATATAATATATCTATCTATCTATCTATCTATGTCTATGCTATATATATAACCAAATGTAATTGTTTTGTCAAAAGCTTTCAAATATTTATTTCTAAATTCGCATAACTTTAAAACTCTTTCTTTCCTACGTGACAACCTTCTTTGATTGTTTTTCATGTTTTCTATTTTTCTTCATTTTCTATTTGTTTGATTAATTAAAATGAAAATTAATTTCATTGCTTATAGATAAAGATTTGAATACTAAAATTCATATAAATAAACATATAAAAACTGAAAATTAATTTATGAAACTTAATTTTATAGTCTACAAGTAAAGATAAAAATTAAATAATTAATTCAAAAAAAAAATTCATAACTTATAGATTTTTTAAAATTTCTTCTCATAAATAAACATATAAAAGTTGACAAATAACTTATAAAATTAATTTCATAGCCTACAAATAAAGATAAATGTTAAATAATTGATTTAAAAAAAATGAAATTACTCCTTTTTTCCCCTTCATTTTGTACTTTAATTAATTTCATTATGTTTAAACATATAAAAATTCATAAATAATTTATGAAAATTTATTTCATGACCTATAGATAAAGATAAAAATTTTAAAAATTATTTAAAAAAAATTAATTTCATGACTTATAGATAAATAAACATATAAAAATTATTAAATAATTTATAAAGATTAATTTTGTGGTCTACATATAAAGATAAAGATTAAATAATTGATTTACAAAAAATTAAAATAATAAAATTTAGATAAAGATATGATTTGTTAATCTATATATTTATCAAAAACATATCTATCTAAATCTTTATTTTGATTTACTCATATTTTTTTTTTCCTTTTATCACATATTATCTTGTTTTATTTTAAATTTTTTATCTTTATGAAATACCTTTATCTATAACTTCTTATCTCCTCTTAAATTCTTAATATTTTCTTGATAATTTTTATTATTTGTTATAATCTACCAAGTGCAAAAAAAAAAAAAAAAGGCTCTGAATCTATACTATATATATATATATATATAACTAAATGTAATTGTTTTGTCAAAAGCCTCCAAATATTTATTCCTAAATTCTCATAACTTTAAAACTCTCTCTTTTCTACGTGGTAACCTTCTTTGATTGTTTTGCATGTAACACCCCGAAATAATAACAATTTAACCATCCACAATAGCCAATTATGACAACTTTAATAAGAAGGATATCATTCATTAAATCGAATATGATTTAGAAAAGAGAAACATATGCATTATACATTCACAAGTTTAACCCTGAATCTATAGTATATGATATAAGTTAAAAGAGAGGGTGGAGGATAAATAGATAAAAATGCCCTGAGGGCTTACATATTTCTAAGACGAGGCTTGGTTACAACAAAAGTGGACTTTAGGTCCAAAACATTTAAAACCCTTGGCTATATAAAACAAATCCTACAAAAATAAGTTTTTACGCCAGATCCTCTCAAGTTATTGCCTTAGTGAAGGTATATCAACTGAAATGTTTTTCCCACGTAGGGTGAGCCAAATCCCAGTAAAGATAATCCAACACAATAAATGAATTTTAACAAAGATATAAGGATGAAATGCATATGCAATACTCATGTCAAAATAGTTTACATTACTTTCTCAAAATCATGTCATGCTCAAATCATATTCTTTACAATAGAAAACAAAGGGGATTCTCAATCGATACAACCTTTCACGAATATTTCGTCTGTGGGAAACCGTCAACCGACACCCATATAAACGTAGTCTATACAAGCACTACTATTGCCACTTCACATATATGTCGTCCGAGAGAACCGATAGCTATGTATACGCGCGTTTTTTGGGACTTTCACCTTGAACACACAGGCCAACTTAATTTGGTGATACACACTTCTTTCTAATATTCACCCCTTTTTTTTTTTATCAAAATCATATACATTTGCAATGTATTAAATGAGCAACAATATTCAATGCACATGGATGAGAAATTAGTTTTAATTCATCTAATCGTCATGCAATTTGTACAATAATCATAACTATACTCTACCGTTAGTCCAAAACAGATATAAAATCTTCAACACCGATAAACTTTCCAAATTTTCATGACGTGAGCGATAATACATATCCAACTCCACCATCTATATCAGCATGCATCCCATTTCATATTTCCAACATTGATTTTATCTATTTGTACAAAATAAATAATTGAGACATTTAGGCAAAAACCCATTTTCTTCCAAAATCGATTCCAAATACCAAAATCGACAATTTTCTCATAACTCAATATTATTTACACTTCCCCAACCATTTGAAAATCCCTCTTTTGAATTTTAAACCAAAACCCTAGGTTTGTTCAAAATCCTCCAAATCACAATATTGTTTATGAAAAACAAATAGCTAAGTTAAAAATCATAAAAAAAAATGTAGAGAATCCCTACTTTAAAGCTAGAAGATGATTGAGAGAGTGAAGAAACTTCAACAACGCTGAAACTCAACTTTGATTGGATGAAAATGAAGTTCTAGGTGAGCTCTACCTTTTTAACAAAAGAAGTAGGGTGGAGAAATGGGTAGATCTTAGTGTATTTGTAGAGAGAGAGCAAATTTTAGAGAGAGAAAATCTAGATTTAGGGTTTTGAAATGCTTTAGTGTGTGTGAGAGAGAGAGAGAGAGATGCAAAAGTGATTTTTACGAACTGAAATACACACAATCCGCTCAAGCGCAAGAAGTGACGCTCGAGCGCCCAGACACAATAAGTTGTTCTGCTCGAGCGCAAGAAGTGACGCTCTAACGCAGAATATACACTTTCAGTAGTCTTGTAGATAGCAGACCAATGCTTAAGAGCAAGAAAGGCCGCTCGAGCTGAGACTGCTCGAGCGCAGAAAGAACCGCTCGAGCGTAGAATACACTCTCCTAGTAGTTTTGTAGACCTGTAAAAGTACTAAGAGTTCACAAAGCCCGCTCGAGCATAAGAAGTGATGCTCAAGCGGAGGAGTAAAATTCTGAGCAACAAAAGTTTGAAAACCAAGCAACTAACCTGTTCCAAACGCAACCACTACAATCCAATAGCTAAATTGAAGGAGGAAAAAGAGGAATAAGACAAGAACAACAATACCGAACCATGAAACCCGAATTCAGAATATTAAATGGGTTAAGTCTAAAAACTAGAGTCACTATAATCTCCCCTCCTTAAGGAATTTTGTCACCGAAATTTCAAATCAAGTTTTAAAACAATGTTTATACCAATTACTATATTGATAGTTAATCAATTCCATTACCATGATTCATTTTCCGATCATTCATTCCCATCAACTCGATACACAAGTTCCAACATTGAAAGTACAATTCACATTGTCCAAAACATATATAATGTTTATATTAAACCTGTGTTTCCAAAACATATACAACGTATATAATGTTTTCATATTTCATTAACATAACATAATCTCAATAGATACTCAAACCTCAACAAACAAGTCCAGATACTTCTCACGAACTTCCAACTCACATTTCCAAGTTGCTTCCTCAACTCCGTGATGTCTTCATAAACCCTTTAACTAAGGTAATTGTCTTGCCTCGTAAGGCTTGGTCTCTAGTATCCAAGACTTTCACCGGTCTCTTTTCATATGAGCTATCCTCATCTGCCTCTAAGTCGGTCTAATCCAACACATACGATGGATTCGGATCATACTTCCGAAACATACAAATGTGAAACACATCATCAACCCTACAAAGTTGTGGCAACAAGGCCAAACGATATGCTACCTCTCCAATCCACTCAAGGATCTCAAAAGGCCCAATAAATCAGGGTGACAATTTCCCACTTTACCTAAATCTCATCAAACCCCGCCTAGGTGATAGCTTCAAGAAGACGTGATCTTCCACCCTAAAAGACAAAGGTCTCCTCCTACGATCGGCATAACTTTTTGGTGACTCTGGGCTGTAACCAGTCTCTTATGGATAAGTGTAACTTTTTTCATCATTTTTCAGACTAACTCTGGGCCCAACATTGGTGTATCACCCACCTCGGCCCAACAGATAGGGGATCTACACGGTCGGCCATACAAGGCCACAAACGGTGCCATGTTAATACTAGACTGGAAGCCATTGTCATAGGCAAATTTCACTAAGGGCAAGTGCCTCTCTCACGACCTCTTGAAGTCAAGAACACAACCCCAAAGCATATCCTCAAGGATCTGAATAGTACGCTCGGACTATCTGTCAGTCTAAGGATGATATGTAGTGCTAAAAGTGAATTTTGTACCCAAGGCACTCTGTAGGCTCTGCCACAACCCAGCTGTGAAGCACGGATCTCTATCCAAAACAATCGTTGCAAGGACGCCATGCAACGTCACTACGTCCCTAATATAAAGGTCGGCAAGATAATCTACCGAGTTACTCATGCACATAGATATAAAGTACACCGACTTGGTCAACTGGTCAACTATTATCCAAATTGCATCACTACCCCATTTAGTCCTAGAAAGACCCATAACAAAATCTATCGTGACATGCTACCACTTCCACTCGGCTATAGGCAAAGGTTGTAATAAACCCGTTAACCTCTGATGTTCTGCCTTCACTTGTTGACAAGTAAGGCACCTTGATACAAACACGACCACATCCTTCTTTATTCCCTTCCACCAAAACTGGCGACTAAGGTCGTGATACATCTTTGTGCCTCCCAGATGCACCGCAAGGCGTAAATGGTGAAACTCTCAGAGTATTTCCTCTCGACAAGACTCCGGCACGAAAAGACGGTCACAATATCTAACACTCGAGTTGGGATACACATTCAAGTCTTTCTCTACCTTTCCACTAGAGATCTTCTCCTGAAGGGTTTCTACCTCAAGATCACTCTTCTGTACTTTTATCACTCAGGGTCACAAGTGTAGGTTGTGCAACAACCGAAAACAAGGTTGCAGACTCAACAGATACGCCAAGATGCAAGTCAAACTCACCAATAGCATCCAACATCTCTTATTCCCGAATGGCAATACTAGTCACACTGCCGATAGATTTTGTACTTAGGGCATCGACCATAACATTGGCCTTTCTCGAATAATAATGCAACTCAAAGTTGTAATCTTCTATGAACTTTATCCATCTCCTCTGCCTCAAATTTAAGTCTTTCCGTGTCAACAGATATTTCAGACTCTTGTGATCAAAAAATACCTCAAACTTCTCACCATACAAATAATGCCTCCAAATCTTCAAGGCAAAGATCATCGCCGCTAGTTCCAGGTCATGAGTAGGATAGTTCCTCTCATGTGTTTTCAACTACCGTGAACCATAGGCTACTACATTTCCCTCTTGTAACAAAACACAACCCAAACTTTCTCGTGAAACATCAAAAAACACCGAATAGCCCAAACCCCTCTTCGGAATAATCAATATTGGAGCAGTGGTAAGTCTAACCTTAAGTTCTTGAAATAACTTCTCATAAGTCTCACTCCATAAAAACCTAACTCCTTTCCTCGTCAGTCTAGTTAGCGGTGAAGCTAATCTAGAGAAATCTTTCATAAACCGATGGCAATACCTGGCCAACCCGAAGAAACTACGAATCTCAAAAGCATTCTTAGGTTGTTCCCAATCTTATACTGCCTCTATCTTGGATGAATCTACAATCACCCCTTCCCCGGATACCATATGACCCAAGAACTTTACTTCTCCCAACCAAAATTCACACTTCCCAAACTTAACATAAAGTTTGTGGGCTCTAAGTAAATCAAGCACTACCTGCAAGTGTTCTTCATGTTTCTCCTCAGAGGGTGAGTAAATCAAATTGTTATCAACAAAGACAACCACAAAACAGTCTAGGAACTTACGAAAGATCCGGTTCATCAAATCCATAAACACTGTTGGTGCATTGGTTAACCTAAAGGGCATCACTAGAAACTCATAGTGGCCATACCACGTACGGAATGTCGCCTTTTGGATATCGTCCTCTCTTACCCTTAACAGGTGGTAACCGGATCTCAGGTCTATCTTGGAAAAACATTAGGACCCTTTCAATTAATCAAACATGTCATCTATACGAGGCATTGGGTACTTGTTTTAAACGGTTACCCGGTTCAACTTCCGATAATCTATACAAAGTCGCAACGCACTATCTTTCTTTTTGGTAAAGAGGGCCGGTGCTTCACAAAGTGAAATACTGGGGCAGATAAAACCCTTATCTAGCAACTCTTGGAGTTGAATTTTCAACTCACTCAACTCCGTGGGTGCAAACCTATACGGTGCCATAGAGATCGGTGCCATGCCAGGCACTAAGTCAATGGAGAACTCAATGTCACAGTGAAGTGGTAAACTAACAAGGTCCTCGGGAAAAAAATTCGAGTATTCATAGACTACCCTCAGCAATTCAACTCGGACTTCGTCACACTTACTACCCAAGAAGTTTTCAAGTGGACAACTAAGCTCACTCTGACCACGCAGATCATATACCAGTGATAAAACTCTATCGGCCGTGGCCCCCAAGAAATGAAAGCAATCACCGCTCAAGGTACATACAGTAACCCTTTAACGACAACACTCTATGACAGCTCGATACGATGACAACCAGTCTATACCCAATATAGCATTAAAACTTGACATGTCAATCAACACAAATGCAAATGAAAGTTGGCGACCAGCAACTTCTATGTCACAACCCCGACACCCCTGCTCCAAAATAATCTCACTACCAATAGGTGACTCTACACTAAGAAGAGATGTTAACCGCGCCAACTCTAACCCCAAAGCCGATGCAAATGCAGATGAGATAAATGAATAGGATGCACCCGTGTCAATCAACACATTAGCAATGGAATTACATAACAAAAAGTACCTCTCACTACCGAAGGCACTGGTACAAGGTCTGGCGCGATAAAAGCGTACACACGCCCTGTAGGTCTCTGCTCAACTTGCTCACCACTCGGAGCATAAGCCTAAAGCACTGACTGAGCCGAAGAGGCTCCTTGATTGGCCCTCGAGGCCTGAACCGACTGTGCAGGCTAGTGGCTCTGTGTCTGCTACGAACCAAATGCACTAAGCGTGCCACCAGACTAAGGGCAAAACTTCTTCAAGTGCCTTGCCTGCCTACACTGATAACAAGTGAGCAACTGCCCTCTCCCCTGACTCTGGCTCTAAGAACGAGCCGCAGATAGATCAGACCGCTGCCCTTCTCCCCTTTGCTGGCAAGCTAGAGACTTGTAACCCAACTGGCCATACTTGAAACAAGTGATATCTCCTTGACCACCTCTCCCAGAACCCGAACACAACACTGGAAAGGTGGACCTCGACTACGCTCCTTGGGATTGTTGTGGGGTAGAACCCCTCTGCCTCTTACTGTCACTCTGAATATCCTGACTCCTCTTAGAGCCGTTCATCCGCTCTTCCTCCATCTGCATCACGATCTCAAGGTGAGCCGTCGCCTCCACAAGGCATCCATAATCCCTAATCCCTAATCATTTAACCAGCCACCTTGAACATGAGCCCGGTCCTCGACCTCTTCTCGAACTCTAAACAACGACAGTCTTTAGTCGCTACGAGTTCCCGTGCGAACCTCGACAAGCTAGTAAATGCAGCCTTAAACTCAGCCACCGGTAACTGGTCCCTCAACTTTTTCCTAACAGTGAGAGGCAAGAACTTATCCTGGATGGCACTGACAAAAGTCTCTCAAGTCACCCCAATGCAGCCACGCGCATACTTCCACCACTGACTCGCATCTCCCTTCAGTTGGAAGGATGTCAAGGTCACTCTCAGTCCATCTTCCTCTATGCCAAGCATCTTGAACTTCTTCACTATTTGCTCGAGCCACTCATCCGCTTTCAAAGGCTCTTTAGGATCGCCCAAAAACTCGTGTGAATTAGACAGGAAGAACTCCCTCTTTAAGAACGATGGCCCTACCTCAGCTACTTGGACCTAGACTTGATTTTCAGCCCTGAGAATGTCCATGGATTCCCGCAATGCTCTAGCCATTTCGCGGGCTAAGGCACCCATGGCCTGTTGACCAACTGGTTCGGCCATATTGGCATGACCAAACCCTTCCTCTTGTGCCGGAATATCATTCGGTAAAGGCACCTCATGCCTCCTAGGCCTATTACACCTACCACTACCACGTCTACGTCCTAACATCCTAATAAAGATAACAAAAGAAATTAACATATTTACAAATGTGTCGAAGCTAGCTCACTCACGTCCTAATGCGGTGGACAATTGTAATTCACTCCACATAAGTACATAGTCACATAAACACATACGAATTTCATTCCTGGATAATGACCGTCCTGTGGTGTTGCCAGAGTTCTAATTAGAAATAGCAGTGATCAGGTGCTCTTCTAATAGGACTTCTAGAGACCTGTAGACCCAATCAATATCCTAAAAATTGAATCCCATACTACATAAGCATGTTATCACATAAGCATACATACACACAAAGATCTCTGACAAGCGAGATAAACCCATTGTAGTAATAACCACTCCCCACGTACTCAAAGTATTCAAACCCAGTACGCTCTGATACCAAGGTGTAACACCCTTAAATAATAACAATTTAACCATCCACAATATTCAATTATGACAACTTTAATAAGAGGGATATTATCCATTAAATCAAATATGATTTACAAAAGAGAAACATATACATCATGCATTCACAAGTCTAGCCCTGAATCTATAGCATATGGTGTAAGTTAAAAGAGAGGATGGAGGATAAACAGATAAAAATGCCTTGAGGGCTTACATATTTCCAAGACGAGGCTTGGTTACAATAAAAGTAGACTTTAGGTCCAAAACATTTAAAGCCCTTGGCTATACAAAACAAATCCCACAAAAAGAAGCTCTTACTCCAGATCCTCCCAAGTTACTGCCTTGGTGGAGGCATAACATTAATACTTGAAATGTTTTTCCCACGTAGGGTGAGCCAAAACTTAGTAAAAATAATCCAACACAATATATAAATCTTAACAAAGATATAATGATGAAATACATATGCAATGCTCGTATCAAAAGAAGTTTAGATTAGTTTCTCAAAATCATGCCATACTCAAATCATATTCCTTACAATAGAAAACGAGGGAGATTCTCAATCGATACAACCTTTCATGGATATTTCATCTGCGGGAAACCGTCAACCGACACCCATGTAAACTTGATCTATACAAGCATTACTATTGTTATTTCACGGATATTTCGTCCGCGGGAACCAACACCCATGTATACGCACGTTTTTCAGGACTTTCACCCTGGACGCACAGGCCAACTTAATTTGGTAATACACATCTCCTTCTAACATTTACTCATTTTTATCAAAATCATATACATTTGCAATGTATTAAATGGGCACCAATATTCAATGTACATAGATGAGAAATTAGTTTTAATTCACCTAATTATCATGCAATTTTTACAGCAATCATAGCCATCTTCCACCGATAGTCCAAAACAAATATAAAATCTTCAACACAAGTAAACTTTTCAAATTTTCATGATGTGAGTGATAATACATATCCAACTCCACCATCCATATCAACATACATCCCATTTCATATTTCCAACATTAATTTCACCTATTTTTACAAAATAAATAATTGAGACATTTAGGCAAAAACCCTTTTTCTTCCAAAATCAATAATTTTCTCATAACTCAATCTCATTTACATTTCCCTAACCATTTTCAATACAACCATTTGAAAATCCCTCTTTTGAATTTTAAACCAAAACCATAGGTTTGTTCAAAATCGTTCAAATCACAATATTGTTTATGAAAAATAAATAGTTAAGTTAAAAATCATAAAAAGTGTAGAGAATCCCTACCTCAAAGCTAGAAGACAATTGAGAGAGTGAAGAAACTTCGACAATGCCAAAACTCAACTTTGATCGGATGAAAATGAAGCTCTAGGTGAGCTCTACCTTTTTAACAAATCGAGTAGGGTGGAGAAATGGGTAGATCTTGGTGTATTTGTAGAGAGATAGCACGTTTTAGAGAGAGAAACTCTATATTTAGGGTTTTGAAATGTTTTGGAGAGAGACAGAGAGATAAAAAGTGAAGTAAAAAGTGACTTTTACGAACTGAAATACGCACAGTTTGCTCAAGTGCAAGAAGTGACGCTCGAGCGCCCAGACACAATAAGTTGTTCCAATCGAGTGCAAGAAGTGATGCTTGAACACAGAATGCACACTTCTAGTAGTTTTGCAGCTAGCAGACCAATGCTCAAGCGCAAGAAAAGCTGCTCGAGCCAAGACCGCTCAAGCGTAGAATACACTCTTTTAGTAGTTTTGCAGACATGCAAAGTACTGAAAGTTCACAAAGCTCGCTCGAAAGCAAGAAGTGACGCTCAAGCAGAGGAGTAAAATTATGGGCAACAAAAGTTTAAAAACCAAGCAACGAACATGTTCCAAATGCAACCACTACAATCCAATAGCTAAATTCAAGGAGGAAAAAGAGGAATAAGACAAGAACAACAATACAGAACCATGAAACCCGAGTCCAGAATATTAAATGGGTCGAGTCTAAAATCCAAAATCGCTATATTTCATGTTTTCTTTTTTTTTTTTTTTTTTGATTTTCTACTAGTATATTATTCGTGCTATGTACGAAATTTTGTAATTTAAAATGAGTTATTGTGAAAAAAATTGTATACGATTCTCCTTATCAAATGGTTATACATACGACTATCTTATACGTTGATTTATAAATTTGTCAACTATCTATTTCTAAGAGTAGCATGATATTACTTCTCCTGATAACACTTGTCAAGTCTTCACCATTCACGAATCATCATCTCTCTAATTTTGATATCCTCTTTGTTGACCACATTAACTCTTATTTAAAGCAACTTTACTACGAAATCACCCTTACTTTTAACTTCATTTCCTTACCTTTCCCCCAAGTCAACCTCTACCCCTACCTGCAACCTCTCTTCTCTAATCTTAAGTTGTCTCCACCCTTCTTCCCATTGTTTGGCCATCAAAATAATGGTTAATCATCAATTGATAATAAATTAGTTTAGTTGGCATAAATTCTCAAATAAACTTGAATTCGACTCTTATAAAATAATGAATTTTTTTTTATGTGTTATATATACAAATACTAATAAATAAATCAAATGAGCAAAAAAAATCCTTTTCATTTTAGGAATTTTTGTAATGCTTTTATGATAATTGTTATTTTTTTATCTATAAAATCATAATGATGAAATTAGTTGATGAGTTTTATTAGATTAAAATCGTACATGTGAGAACAACAAAGATAGCTAAATACATGTGTATACATATATACTAGTTGTCACCCGTACAATGTACGAGATTTTAGAAAGTCAATAATCACTAAAAGAAAAATTGCTATTTGATAGTTTGTGTATATAAATCTTACTTCACATCATTAAAAATATTTAATATTTCACATTATTGAAATTTTTTTAAAAAAACTATCATATATTAAGTAAATCATCACCTAAATAATAGTTAATTTATCTAAGAATTATTTTAGACAACCAAAAGTAGAGTAACAAAGACATATTATTATTAATCAAAATGACAAGTATTAAATAAAAGTAAAATTAATTTTGTTTAATCAATAGTAGATACTACATTAATCATCCCACATAGTATAATGAATTAAAATAAAATTAATTTTAATTCCCATTATATTCAATTAGTGGTTAAAATTTTTTTTACATGCTATTTGTTTTATGGTTATATTGATTCATTAAACATAAATATATTTGGAATAATTATTTTTAAAAAAAGTTTGGAAATGCATTAAAGTTGAATTGACAAGCATAAAGAATATAAATATTTAAATTATTCAAAAAAAAAATTAAGGTTGCGTTTAGTAGAGTTTTCTAAATATAATTTGATAATGCAGTTGTGTTTTGAGTTTGAGTTTTGAAATTATGATTTAAGTGTGAAAAATTTGTTTGGTGAATGAGTTTTGAAAAGAGTTTTAAATTGAGTGGAGAATTTTTGATGTGACACATGATATTTGACAAAAAAATGTCACGACCCAAACTCGCCCCTATGGGTTTAGCACCGTAATCGGCCAGAAATCCGTGATTACCAAAGGCCTGCTTAACAGTAATAACAGTAATACAGAGTACAGGGGCTGGCGGAAGCCAAAACAGTAATAAAAGATGTCCAATGAGCTATGTCAGTCTGTATGCAAAAAAGACTTTTCATACATATACACATTCAGAACCAAAATAGTATATACATACATATACAATCATCCAGGACAGGGACCTAATCCCTATTAGAACAGTACAGTATAGGTACAGTCAGTCTATACAAAAACAGAGACAGAAAGGATGAACCTAAAACACCCTAAAAAGCCCTAGCTTGAAGGACTTGGAACCTCTCAGTGAGGCACAATGGTTGGCTTGACAAAAAAGGGAGTTAAACCCAACGCTCCTAGCTCCGATCCGGTGCCTGGACACCTACATATATATATAAACAGTGAGCTAAAGCCCAGTGAATAACATATGCGTAAAGAGGTTAGGAATGAATGTCCTTTTAGTATTTAAAACAGTCATGTGAACAGTATATTAGTTATTCGATCATAGCAGTCATAAGTGGTACATCTAACAGCAAATAGTACAGTAGGTTTTAACAGACCGAACAGTCAGTTGATGGCCATCATATCAGTAAACAGTAGTGGTTCCAAACATGGGAACCGACAGAGATCTCTATGACAGTAGCAGTATAATACAGTAACAGTAAATTACTATGGATGTCACGAATACAGTTCGCAAATAGGACAAGCATTCATTTAGTAAGAAATATCATTTCAGGAAGCAGTACAGTAGATCATTCAGAAAATATTCATGATTGAACATATCTTTACAACATTGTTACTCATAGAGCACTGGGCTACAGATAGGCTAGAGCGTCCTCGAATGCCAACCCTATAGTTACAGAATGAACACACACTAAGTTACACACTTAGGAATCAATGACTTAGTTCCTATCCTGAATCGATGTGGTTCTATATCATTATCCTCATTAAGATGTCTTAAACTAGGCCTAGGAATGCCTAAGATGGAATGAGGATGCAAAGATGCACTTTAAAACACTTTTCAAATTTTTGCTGAAACAGGGGTCTCGCTCAAGCGTGTATTTCTCCGCTCGAGTGGACATGCAGACGAAAGAGCTACGCTAGAGTGTGACTTTCCTCGCTCGAGCGGACTGCAAAAGTACTGGATGCACGAAATTCACGCTCGACGGGCGCTCGACCACCGCTCGAGCGTGAGACACAAGTCCTCGCTTGAGCGGACTGTAAACACATGCAATGTACTGGATACACGCATTTCACGCTCGAGCGTTACCTTCCCCGCTTGAGTGGACTGCATGAACTCAGAGTGTATGCTCGAGCGTGAATCCAAAATCTGGAATTTCCAGATTTGTCTCCAAGCATGAAACTCAACATTTAAAGCATCAAATTTGATCCTTTTGGGCTAATTTTCTAGAAAACACTTTAAAACTCATAATATGACTTGTTTCAAAGATCAATTTGCAAAATCAAAGCCCAAAGGTAGTTCAATTAAACACAAATCCCAACAAAACTTCATGAACATGATGAACATATGACATGCAAGTGTTCAATTGAAATCAAAGCTTCAAATACTTGATCAAATGAGTCAATCCTTCCAAAAACATGATGAATTCATGGACCAAAGCTAGAATATGGACATGCATGTGAGGATTTCCATGAAATCAACTCAAAACTCAACAATGTAAACATGCATGCATGAATTCCAACTCAATTCAACATATTAAGCTAATTCATGCCTTAAATCACTAACCTTACCATGAATCATGCAAGAACAACTCAAACTCACAATTAAAAGGGTGAGTCTCCTACCTCAAGTCCTCAATTTCAAGAATGGAAGCTCAATATGCAATCTACTCTTCAATTCTTCTAATTCTCCAAGCAATTCTTTGATGAACTCAAGTTGTCACCTATCTCTCTCTCTCCCTTTTTCGGTTGGGTCTAAGGAAATGGAAGAGATGATTGAATGGTATGCCTAAGTGTATGAATTGAGCCTCAAGATGTTAATAAAAGTGGCCCACTAGGTGGCATTTTGGTAATTAATGCAACTAATGTAATTCAACATTATTTAATCCAATTTAATCACTCCAAATCACATTCCAATTAGATTTACCATAAAATCACATAAATTCTAACTAGCATAAAACATTAATCGATTTCAGATTTGGCCGCCGATAAGGCCTTCAATTTGCAGTTTAAAACATAAAACATGAACAGATCAATTAACAGTCAAACAGATAGAAATGCGTTTAAACTAATACACTCAATCAATCAGTTCAGAATGTCAGTCAAATCAGTTACTTAATCATGTTCAGTCACAGTTTAGCAGTAATCAGTGGTATTATCAGTAAACAGTAGTGAGGGTTGTCACAGTCTCCTCTCCTTACAAAGAGTTTGGTCCTCCAAACTCGAATTACCTTCATTTTGGAAGAATACCAGATCCAGAGGGAACAGTTCAGGATATCTCTTGATCATATCTTCTTCCCTTTCCCAAGTGGCACATACGCCACCATGGTTTTGCCAATCAACTTTCACTAACAGAATTTCTTTGTTCCTTAACCTCTTGATCCGTCGGTTTACAATCTGAATAGGCCGTTCTTCATAAGTGTAGTCATCACTTAGCACTACACGGGTAGGCTCAATAACATGAAAAGGATCCAGAAGGTAATCCCTCAACATTGAAATATGGAACACGTTATGCATATGCTCCATTTCAGGAGGAAGCGCTACTTGATACGCCACCGGATTGATTTTCTCAATAATCTCATACGGTCCGACATATCTCGGCACTAGCTTGCCCTTGACTCCAAAATGAGTCTGGCCTTTCATCAGTGTCACTTTAACAAAAACATGATCACCTACTTTATATTCTCTGTCTCGCCTTCGGACATCCGCATAACTTTTCTGCCGGCTCTATGCGGTTTTCAATCTCTGTTGAATCAGTTTCACTTTTTCAGTAGTTTCATGTACAATCTCGGGCCCAAGCAAAGGCCCATCTCCAACTTCTGCCCAGTAAATTGGAGATCAACATTTTTTGCCATACAAAGCCTCGAAAGGCGCCATACCAATTCTTGAATGAAAACTGTTGTTGTAGGCAAATTTAGCTAAAGTAGTAGATGACTTTCCCAATTTTCCTGAAAATCAAGGACACACATTCTCAGTAAATCTTCCAGAGTCTTGATGGTTCTTTCTGACTAGCCATCTATCTGAGGATGATATGCACTACTCAGTCTCAGTTCAGTATCCAATGCTATTTGCAGACTTTGCCAAAATCTCGATGTAAACTTCAAGTCCCTATCAGAAACAATGGACACAGACACTCCATGCAATCTAACAATCTCATCAATATAGATTATAGCCAATTTGTCCGCATTATAAATTGTTTTGATAGGTAAGAAGTGAGCAGATTTAGTTAGTCTATCAACAATAACCCAAATTGAATCCATACCTTCACTAGAGCGAGGTAAACTAACAATGAAATCCATAGTGATATGTTCCCATTTCCACTCCGGTATCGGTAAGGGTTGCAGTAAGCCTGCGGGTCGTTGATGTTCAGCTTTGACTTGTTGGCAATGAGGACATTTCGACACAAAATCAACAATTTCTTTCTTTATTCCCGGCCACCAGAAATTCAGTTTCAAGTCTTGGTACATTTTCATATTTCCTGGATGGATAGACAATTTTGAATTGTGGCCCTCTTGCAGAATTCTTCTTTTAAGTTCAGAATCACTCGGTACACATAACCTTCCCTGAAATTTCAGTACATTATTTTCAAATTTGAAACCCGACCTCGGTCTAGATTCCCGTTCCTCGATGACCTTTTTCAAAAAGTCATCATGTTGCTGTTTCTCTTTAATCTCTTCGATGAGTGTCTGTTGAGCAGAAATAACGGCTGAGGTTCCACCTTGTTCATGCAAAACAATCTCAACTTCAAATTTTTCAAGGTCACATAGCAATTCCTTCTGCTCGGTGAGTAAACAGGCTAAATTTCCGATCGATTTCCGATTCAATGCATCAGCAACGGTGTTAGCTTTCCCCGGATGGTACAAAATTTGCAAGTCTCTTTTATCAGTTCTAACCATCTTCGCTGCCTCATGTTCAATTCTTTCTATGTGAAGAAGTATTTCAAGCTCTTGTGGTCTGTATACAGCTCACATGTTGCCCCATAAAGGTAGTGACGCCAGATTTTCAATGCAAACACTACTACAGCAAGTTCCAAATCATGGGTCGGGTAGTTCTTTTCATGCGGTCTCAGTTGTCGGGAAGCATACGCAATAACTTTACCATTCTGCATTAAAACACATCCCAAACCCTTATAAGAAGCATCACTGAATATAGTATAACCATCCGTACCTGAGGGTAGGGCAAAAATCGATGCAGTCACAAGTCGAGTCTTTAACTCTTGAAAAACTGATTCTCTCTGATCGGTCCAGTCAAATGATATCCCCTTTTGAGTCAATTGAGTCAGTGGTAGGGCAATTTTGGAGAAGTCTTTGACAAACATTCTGTAATACCCGGCTAAGCCTAGAAAACTTCGGACTTCGGTAACATTTGTCAGTCTAGGCCAATTCACTACTGCTTCAATTTTCTACGGATCCACTGAAATTCCATCCTTACTGATTACATGTCCCAAAAACATAACATTGTCAAGCCAAAATTCACATTTTGTCAGTTTAGCATACAGTTCCTGTTCTCTTAAGGTCTGCAAGGCAATTCTCAAATGATGTTCATGTTCTTCCGTGCTTTTGGAATAAATCAAAATGTCATCTATGAAAACAACTACAAATTCAACTAGGAACGGTTTAAAAATTCTGTTCATAAGATCCATAAATGCAGCAGGTGCATTGGTAACTCTGAAAGGCATAACTAAGAATTCATAATGTTCGTACCTCGTTCAAAATGCAGTCTTTTCAATGTCCCCTGTCTTGACTTTCAACTGGTGGTATCCAAATCTAAGGTCAATTTTGGAGAACACTTGGACACCCTGTAACTGGTCAAATAAATCATCAATACGAGGCAATGGACATTTATTTTTCATTGTTACCTTGTTCAGTTCACGGTAGTCAATGCAGAGTCTCAATGAGCCGTCTTTCTTTTTCACAAATAAGACCGGCGCGCCCCACGGTGAAGTATTGGGCCTGATGAACTTCTTATCTTACAGTTCTTGCAGCTGAACTTTCAACTCTTTTAATTCAGTCGGTGCCATTCTGTAAGGAGCTTTAGATACTGGCTGTGTACCCGGAATCACATCAATGGTGAATTCAATCTCCCTATCAATCAAATCCCCTGGCAAATCATCTGGAAAAACATCTGGGAATTCTCTGACTATAGGAATACTGTTCACATCAGTTTTAGCATTAGTAGGTACAATCAATACACAACACAAATACCCTTTACACCCCTTTTAATCAGTTTAAAAGCTTTTATGGATGAAATCAGATATGAGAGAGGTACTACTCCAACTCCGTTAAACACAAATTCAGGCAGTCCGGGTGGACGGAAAACAACTTGTTTCGTTACACAGTCTATGGTAGCATGATATTTTGTTAACTAGTCCATTCCCAATATCACATCAAAATGATCAATATTCAGAGGCAGTAAATCAATATACAAATGAACATCCCCAACAATAATTTCACATGCAGGGTACATATAAGCACAAGTCATAGATCCTCCAACAGGTGAAGATATAGCTAACAGATAGTTCATAGGTTCCAGTGGTCTATTTAATTTTTGCGAAAAAGCATGCGATACATACGAATGTGTAGACCCCGAATTAATCAGAACATAAGCATTTTGAGTATAGATTGAGAGTATACCTGACACAACAGTCTCGGTATTCTACATATCTCCTGGTACAAGCACAAACATTCGGCCTTGCCTCATAGGCTCTTTTCTCGTAGCTTTGGGGTTGGGTTTCGGTGGAACAGTTGATGCTGCTGCGTGTGGTGCAGCTTTACTATTGCCTTGAGAAGTGGAAGGGCAATCTTTAACCATGTGGCCTACCTTGCCACACCTATAACAAGCACCTGAAATTTTATAACAAACCCCTTTATGCCTCTTACCACCTTCGAAACAGGGCGGTATGGAACTATTTCCTTGATTGGAACTGGTTGTTGACCCTGTATTCTACTTTTTGTTCAATGAGTTATTTCGGCCTTTCTTGAACTTAAAGCCTCGTCTCTTACCGCGCCATTCAGTTCCTGGTGTTTGAATCTGTTTTGATGCCTCGATGTTCGACTCAGCCATTATTGCTCGATCAAGAACATCCACGTATTTCAGTAACTTCAGAACATTGATTTTGTCAAGGATTTCAAGATTAAGGCCACCTTCAAACTTCCTGGCCTTTTTGTAATCGGTATCAACCATGTGTGGTGCATATCTGGCGAGTTCAGTGAATTTCGATTCGTACTCAGCTACGGACATAGTGCCTTGATTCAGTTGTTCAAATTCAGTCACTTTTTGGTCCCTGACACATTGTGGAAAGAATTTCTCAAAGAAGGCTCCCTTAAACTGAGCCCATGTCATAGCGGTATTGGTGTCACGGACAAGCAACCACCACCTTCTGGCCTCTTCTTGTAAGGTGAAAGTAGCCAGTAGCACTTTGTGTGCTTCAGAACACGGAAAGACTTCTAATAATTTCTCGGTCTCTAGGACCCATGCTTCGGCCTTTAGCGGTTCGAGGCCTCCTTGGAATGACGGTGGTTTCATTTTACTGAACTTCTGCGTTAGAGCAATTATATCATCATTCACATTCGGTTCCGGCTGTACCGGAGGAGGTGGGGGTTGTTGGTTCTGTTGTTGCCTTAAGGCCTCAGTTAGCAGTTCAATTGTTCTTTCTAATCTCGCCATTCTGGCATCAGATGATTTAGTTTCATCAGTAGTTCTTGCATTGCCCATTTCACTATATGCAATACAATGATAATAATAAACATAGGCAGTTGTATACTTTAAACATATTAACACATTAGCACATATATTCATGTCATGGCCACACACACTTTTCAATGCTCATGCAATGCCCTAATCACTTTTCTAGGACATCCTATAACTCATTTGGACACGTGTGTGCAGTATAACTCATGGCTTGATATCGCTCTGATACCACTCTGTCACGACCCAAACCCGCCCCTATGGGTTTAGCACCGTAACCGGCCAGTAATCCGTGATTATTGAAGGCCTGCTTAACAGTAATAACAGTAATACAGAGTATAGGGGCTGGCGGAAACCAAAACAGTAATAAAAGATGTCCAATGAGCTGTGTCAGTCTGTATGCAAAAAAGACTTTTCATACATATGCACATTCAGAACCAAAATAGTATATACATACATATACAATCATCCAGGACAGGGACCTAATCCTTATTAGAACAGTACAGTATAGGTACAGTCAGTCTATACAAAAACAGAGACAGAAAGGATGAATCTAAAACACCCTAAAAGCCCTAGCTTGAAGGACTTGGAACCTCTCAGTGAGGCACAATGGTTGGCTTGACAAAAAAGGGAGTTAAACCCAACGCTCCTAGCTCCGATCCGGTGCCTGGACACCTACATATATATATAAACAGTGAGCTGAAGCCCAGTGAATAGCATATGCGTAAAGAGGTTAGGAATGAATGTCCTTTTAGTATTTAAAACAGTCATTTGAACAGTATATCAGTCATTCGATCATAGCAGTCATAAGTGGTACATCCAATAGCAAATAGTACAGTAGGTTTTAACAGACCGAACAGTCAGTTGATGGCCATCATATCAGTAAACAGTAGTGGTTCCAAACATGGGAACCGACAGAGATCTCTATGACAGTAGCAGTATAATACAGTAACAGTAAATTACTATGGATGCCATGAATACAGTTCGCAAATAGGACAAGCATTCATTCAGTAAGAAATATCATTTCAGGAAACAGTACAGTAGATCATTCAGAAAATATTCATGATTGAACATATCTTTACAACATTGTTACTCACAGAGCACTAGGCTACAGATAGGCTAAAACGTCCTAGAATGCCAACCCTACAGTTACAAAATGAACACACACTAAGTTACACACTTGGGAATCAATGACTTAGTTCCTATTTTGACTCGGTGTGGTTCTATAGCATTATCCTCATTAAGATGCCTTAAACTAGGCCTAGGAATGATTAGGATGGAATGAGGATGCAAAGATGCACTTTAAAACACTTTTCAAATTTTTGCTGAAACTAGGGTCCCGCTCGAGCGTGTATTTCTCCGCTCGAGTGGACATGTAGACAAAAGAGCTACGCTCAAACGTGACTTTCCTCACTCGAACGTGCATTCCCTCACTCGAGCGGACTGTAAACACATGCAAAGTACTGGATACACGCATTTCACGCTCGAGCGTTACCTTCCCCGCTCGAGTGGACTGTATGAACTCAGAGTTTACGCTCGAGCGTGGAGTTCCCCGCTCGAGCGTGGATCCAAAATCTGGAATTTCCAGATTTGTCTCCAAGCATGAAACTCAACATTTAAAGCATCAAATTCGATCTTTTTGGGCTAATTTTCTAGAAAACACTTTAAAACTCATAATATGACATGTTTCAAAGATCAATTTGCAAAATCAAAGCCCAAAGGTAGTTCAATTAAACACAAATCCCAACAAAACTTCATGAACATTATGAACATATGACATGCAAGTGTTCAATTGAAATCAAAGCTTCAAATACTTGATCAAATGAGTCAATCCTTCCAAAAACATGATGAATTCATGGACCAAAGCTAAAATATGGACATGCATGTGAGGATTTCCATAAATCAACTCAAAACTCAACAATGTAAACATGCATGCATGAATTCCAACTCAATTCAACATATTAAGCTAATTCATGCCTTAAATCACTAACCTTACCATGAATCATGCAAGAACAACTCAAACTCACAATTAAAAGGGTGAGTCTCTTACCTCAAGTCCTCAATTTCAAGAATGGAAGCTCAATATGCAATCCACTCTTCAATTCTTCTAATTCTCCAAGCAATTCTTTGATGAACTCAAGTTGTCACCTATCTCTCTCTCTCTCTCCCTTTTTCGGTTGGGTCTAAGGAAATGAAAGAGATGATGAAATGGTATGTCTAAGTGTATGAATTGAGCCTCAAGATGTTAATAAAAGTGGCCCACTAGGTGTAGGGGTGTACACGGTCCGGATTGGTTCGGTTCTGAGAAAAACCAAGAACCGAACCAATCCTAACGGTTCTGTGATTTTGAGAACCAGACCAGACTGTTACACTTGTAAAACCGGACCAAAACCAAACCGAAAAAATGGTTCGATTTCGGTTTGGTTTACGGTTCCAAAAATTTCTATTTACAAGAATAAATTGTTAATATTAGCAAAATAATTACTCAAACTAATTATATTTAACTCATGATAAAAACTAATAATATTAAGACATTACTTAATATTACATATCTATACCATCCTAATATCATTAAAATTATAAAAAACCAATTAATAAAAATAAAACTTGATATTATATATATATATATATCTTTTAAAATTCGGTTCGGTTCGGTTCGTACTGCGGTTTTTTCGTAGAATCCATTAATCGAACCGTTTTTACGGTTCTTATATTTCTTAATCCAAAACCGAACCAATTCTTAATAGAACTGAACCAAACTGTACGATTCGGTCTGGTTCGGTTCGGATTACCGGTTTGAACGGATTTTTGAACCGCCTTAACTAGGTGGCATTTTGGTAATTAATGCAACTAATGTAATTCAACATTATTTAATTCAATTTAATCACTCCAAATCACATTCCAATTAGATTTACCATAAAATCACATAAATTCTAACTAGCATAAAACATTAATCGATTTCAGATTCGGCCGCCGATAAGGCCTTCAATTTGCAGTTTAAAACATAAAATATGAACAGATCAATTAACAATCAAACAGATAGAAATGCGTTTAAACTAATACACTCAATCAATCAGTTCAGAATGTCAGTCAAATCAGTTACTTAATCATGTTCAGTCACAGTTTAGCAGTAATCAGTGGTATTATCAGTAAACAGTGGTGAGGTTTGTCACAAAAAACTTACAACTTATAACCAAAAGCACAACTCAAAATTCTATTAAAGCTCATAAATTTTTTTTAAAAATTTGGAAAATATTTTTTATTGAATATATAAAAATTAACATGTGTCAATTTAAACAAAAAAAAAATTTGCACTGTTTCGGTCAACTGGCTGGACAACCGATTAACATAAATTCTCTCACTTTTGACCGCGTTTTCAAAAGTGAGTGTGGAATTAACTTTTGAAAATCCTAAACAAACACTATGTTCAAATCAAAACAGAGCCTAACATTTTTAATATAGATCTCTTCCATTTGCTCAAAGTATGAATCTGAATAAAAAAAAAAATTAAAAAAATAAGAAATTTTTGGTTTAGTTCTCAAAGGAAATGAGTTATTGAAAATAAATTTAATCATGACTTATTTCAATAAGATATTCAACAATAAAAAATCAACTAATGAATACATTTAAATTATAAACCTATAGTGATTCCGGTTTTGAGCCGACTCTTATTGTATCCTGGACTCGGGTTTGATAGTTTCATATTGTTGTTTACACCTTGTTTCCCTTGTATCTCCTTAAGTTTGGCTTTTTGATTATTGTGGTTACGTTTGGGACATGTTGGTTACTTAGTTTCCAAACTTTTGTTGCCTAGAATTTTGCTCCTCTGCTTGAACGGCACTTCTTGCGCTCGAGTAGGCTTTGTGAACTCTCAATATTTTTGCAGGTCTGTAAAACCACTGGGAGAATGTATTCTACGCTCGAGCGAATCTTTCTACGCTCAAGCGGGCTCAGCTCGAGCGGCCATTCTTGCGCTCAAGCGTTGGTATGTTGTCTGCAAAACTACGGGGAGTGTGCATTCTGAGCTCGAGCGTCACTTTTTACACTCGAGCGAACTGTGAGTATATCAGTTCGTAGTAGCACCCTTTTTTTATCCCTTTTTTCATAACTTTCTCGCTCAGATTCAGAGCTCCTCTCTTTAAAACACACACTCTCTCTACTTTTTCACCTAGATTTAGTGGTTTCTTCACCCTACTCACTTTGATAAAAAGATAGAGCATCTCAAGGGCTACATTCTTATCCAAATATAGTTGGATTTTGGTGTGTTTGGTGTGTCTCCATTCTCTCTCTCGACTTCTAAACTTAAGGTAGGGACTTTCTGCACTCTTTTATGAGTTTTAGCTTAGTTATTTGTTGATGTGTAAGAAATATTGGGATTTGAGGTGATTTTGAACAAACCTATGGTTTTGGTTTAAAATCAAAAGAGGGGTTTTCGAATGAATGTATTGAAAATGGTTATAGGAGTAAATATGACATTGTGTTGTGTTAAAATTGGTGATTTTTGGTGTTTGGGATGAAATTGGAAAAAATGAAGTTTTGCCCTAAAATCTCTCGAATAATTATTTTGTATAAATATGGTATTAGTATTGGGAATATGAAATTAAATGGATGTTTATATGAATAGTGGAGTTAGATATGTATTACTGTAGACACCCTGTTTTTGACCGCCATTAAGACTTGGGGGCCTTAGGTTGATTGTTCGAAGACGAAGGCAGGACGAAGGCTATGTTGTGCAAATGTTCGATTTCTTCGGCAAGAGGAGCTTCAAATCCTAACCTCACACCCTATTTTTGGACCAAAACTATTTTGACCAAAATGATTTTAGACCTTAAAACCCTCTCTTTCAAAATATTTTTGAAAAGTTTCTACGATGTTCCGAGGCTCGCATTTCGTTAAATATTGCACTTTTCGGTAAACCGAGCAAGGACAAAATGAAAATGAATGAAAGAGAGGGGAAATCTTTGAAAAATCTTTCAAAACACCTTATGTAGAGGTTTGTGGTTAAAGAAAAGTGGAGAAAATGGAAGAAACCTAGCTAAGGAGAAGTTAGGCATGAATCTGCTTAAGCCAAAACTGAGCAATCTTCACTAAAAGAGGAATATATTTTTGTACACTTGGAATTTTTATGTGAGGCTGCTCCATTGGAAAGAAGACTTCCAGGGCTTCAATTTAGACACAAGAATGACCTGCAAAGGAATCTGGATGAAGAAGATATGCCTATTTGAAGTCGGGCTCGAAAAGTAGATTTTTGTGGTCAGCCACCGGTGGTGGCAGACGGCCACCAGTGGTGGCCTACTGGCCAGGGGTGAGGTTTGTCCGCCATCAATGGTGGCCATCAACCACCAGTGATGGCTAGTCGGCCACTGGTGTAAACAAAGCTCAGATTTTGCAGATATTTTCCTCAAACTGTTTGCACAATGTTCCAGCTGTCTGTTTTGAGATATTTTCGACCAAGGCTCATATATTTCTATATATAGAGGCCATTCTCTATTGTTTTCAAGGTTGAAGAAATTTTGGGAGCCTCTCTCTCTACAATTCTCTCTCTCTAGATTTCTCTCTCTCTTGAACCTTTGTGCATACAAGTAGAGATACACTTCTCCTTTGCCTAGACATCTTTGATCAAAGTTGGTTATCTTTGAGATAAGGTTCTGGGAGGTCTTCTTGGAGCTCCTGAAAGTGATTTTTGCTTGGTTTTGTTGCCTAAAATTGTGTTATGCTTCAAGAGGTATAAGACTCACCTTTTAAACTTGTTTTGCATAACTTGCTTTACCATCTTTTTGTACTGTTTTTAGCCTGGTTTTCAACTACAAAAACCTTTGTTTTTATGACCTAAAAATGGTGGTTTGAGATTACTTTGTGTTAAGGGGTAGTCCACCCTTCTTATCTCTTTGTTTGTTAAGCTTTTGTGCCATTTCTTATCGCTTTTAAACCAAATTTTTTGGGCCTTTTAACCACTAAATCTCAGAGGTTTTTCAGTGTTAAAAACCTTGTTTTGAAATCCAAAATTGGAGGGGGTAGCCTCTCCTCCTTGTGTCTTGCTTGCATGCCTAGTTAGCCTCACATGTTAGCATGTTTTTCTAGCCTAACTTAGCTTTGGTCCAACATGTTTTTGTTACTATTTTAACTTGTTTTAGCTCTGTTTTGGGCTGGTTAAGTCCTTTGATCCTTGTATGGCATGATTGTAGTGTTAATTCCTTCATTAGCTTGGTGTTTTAATACTTTAATTATCATTGCTTTGAGTTGAAAGCATGTTTTAGTGTCATTTTGCACTCTATTTCAGCACTGAAATCTCTGCATTCTACCTCTATTCTTCACTTTTTTGTTTGCTTTGAAAGTGGTTTTAAACCACTTGTTTGCTTAAGTGTGAAATTGAGACATTCATGTTTAATGGTTTAATCCCTTCGGGGGTTCATTATCAACGACATGAGGTCTCTTTCATGCCCAAGGCACTTGTGGTTTAAGACCTCTTTCCATTAGAGGATACTTACTTTTGGACTTAACTAATTAAAGAATGGATTGATAAGCTAAAATGAGTAAACAAAACATGGCAAGTAAAAGTGTACAAAATAAGCATCTTTCGTATTGCATTGCATGTGTTCGAATCGGATATTAATTACAACACGAGGAAAATGGGACATTTCATACTTAAAGTGATGAAATGTGCCACCTTCCTTGGTCGCCATCACCCTTGATCATGCATGATAGGATGGTGGTCTTTTGAGTCTTGTTTTGCACTCATTAAACTTGTACAAACTTGATTCTTTGACCATCATGCATGGAAAATGCTTAGTTGATGATTCGAGGGCCAAGAGCTACACTCCCTTAAGCTTGTGTGATGACAAAGAGGGTAGCAGTGCATACACTCCTTGAGAATATACTGCTTTGCCTCTATTTGCTCTTTGTTGTAGCAAAAAAAGGAAGTTTAGGGTAGGGGTAGCCGACTGGCCACCAGCTGTAGCCGACTGGCCACCAATGGTAGCCGACTAGCCATCAATGAAGAAAGTTGCTCAGTGTGTTCCTGAGGTGGAGTAGAGGTGTTCTAGAAGTTAGTGCAATTTTCAGTGATAAAAAATGTGTAAATAGAGGCTGCAATGGCAAGGCAATGGCATTTTCAAGTGGAGAAGCCGAGCATGCATGCATCCCTCGCCCCTCAAGGCCATTTACTTGCTTTGCTTAATTAGTTAGTTGTAACTAATTCATTCATACAAGTGTTGTAACTATTTAGTTAATTAATTAGTTTTGTAATTAATTAGCTTAATTTGGTTTGTAATAATTAGTTAACTTGAATAGTTAATTAGTTTCGAGTTTTGTAATAATTAGCTTAGCTTAGCTTAGCGTAGCTAGTTAGATTATTCATTTAGACCCTCCTTTGCGAGGGCACAATATTGTAATAAGTGTGCGTGAGTGTGTATATGTCTTCTAACCCCACGTGTTTCTCCTTTTTATTTAATCGCTTTCGATGGTTAGATTAGGGACATCATTTTTTATTAGTATACCTTATGCTTGCATGCTTGAATCCGTTCATCTGTCTTGCATGCACCGAGGCTCGGCGCATCATTCAAACTGCATTGTCAAAATTCAATATTTCTTTAAATACGTGTTTCAAAGCATGCTATCAAAGTGTTGCAAATACCAGAATTAAGTAGCCGAGCCTATTTAGTTACATCATTGCATGTGTTGCATTATTCATTTAACATAGTTAGGAATCATACATTTTTCTAACTAGTTTTTGTTTTGGCTTGGAGTACTCGGTAAGTTTTATGCTTTAGCATACTTGCATGAGTGTGATTGCCAGATTGCCATGTTTCGCATGCTTGCCATGAGGCTATGTACTTAAATGGTAAACTGCATAAATGCCTGTGGATGATGGCTTTGTTGTTTGAATTGGAACAATTCAACGAATGTGCGTTTTAAGCCTACTTTGTTGTGGCAAATCATGTTTTAAACCCACTATATTTGGTGGCAAATCCGCATCTTTAAGCCCACTTGAGGTGGAAATTTCAAACCATTTTCTCAAAACAAACATGAGTTGAGTTGTTCTAATTTGAGCAGACTAATTTATACTTGCTTGTGCGCGTCACATAGTAAAGCTAGTTTAATAATCGGAAGAACACAAAATGTTTATAAAATAACATATCATGATTAGTAGAGGCCGATCTTTGATCGGGCGAGCGGGGGTGCTCATTTCAAGACCTTCCCCTCTCGTATCCAAGTTCCCGAGCCGAGACAACTTTGGTGATGACGGACATGTGGCCTTTGGTATGAGTCAGGGTTTCTTAAATTTCCCCAAAAACAAAATATTTAGGTGGCGACTCTGTATTTGGCAAAGCAATCAAATTTTGGCATTATTTGATTTAAAATCGATTTTCCAAAAAGGTTTATCGGATTTGGACTCTTTGATGTTTATCAGTTTCACATTGCACTTGTGATACTAGATTCAGAACCGCAGGAGTCCGAACTGTGAGGCCTTTCTTTTCAAACCCTTTCCGAAAGACGGGGGCGCAGAAAAGGCGAGTCCACAATTACCTCGCACCTATGAAAATTTGGATAATTTATCTGTTGTAAAGATTGTATATCTGTTTAGAAATATTTGTTTTGGGCTATCGGTAGAGAATAGTCATGATTGTTGTAGAAATTGCATGAGGATTAGGCAAATTGAAACTAGCCTCTTAGCTGTTATCATTAAATATGATTATGATGTGTATACATTGTATATGTATGATGTTTGGGAGGAGAAAGAGGATGTACTCCATGTTTGGGAGAAGAAAAGGGATGGACTCCATTAAACTAAGTTGGCCTGTGTGTCCAGGGTAAAAGTGCCGAAAATCGCGCGTATACATGGGTGCCGATTCCCGCAAACAAAATTTCTGTAAAATGGCAAGTTAATTTATTTGTATGATAATTATATTGGTTAGAGATCTGTGAGGTGTATCCTCTATTTGATTGATTAAATGAAGTGGGTATACCTAATGAACCGGAATAAAATGAATTGAGATGTAAGTTTGGCATAACATGGTTTTGGAAAAGAGTTGTAAAAAGATTTTGTCATTGGGCATTGAACATGTGCATATTGCTTATGTCTTTGTTAAGATTCATGTATTATGATAAATTGTCTCTATTGGGCTTTGGCTCACCCTACTTGGGAAACCATTTTCAGGTGCTAATGACATGCGTCCTTCGAGGACTTAGCTCGGGAGGACTTGGGAGTTGAAGGCTCCATTTTGTTGTTTTGTATTTAATATTTGTACAAGCCTAGGGCTTTATATGTATGGAGCTTAAGACACTCTCTTTTGTTGTAACCAAGCATAGTCTTGGAAAGATATAAGCCTTTGGGGCATTTATTTTGTTGATCATTAATTTGGTATCACATGCTATAGATTCAGGGTAGAGCTTATGAATGTATATCGCATGTGTCACTTTTGTAAATTAACTCTAATTAATGAAAGTCTATTATTTTGTTTTTTTGTTTTGGTCATCTTGTATTAGTCATTCGCAGATGAATTATTGTAATTATTTTGGAGGGCTTGACAACTTGGTATAAGAGCGTACAAAGTTTGAATACTTTGGGTACGTGGGAAGTGGTTAGTACCACAATGGGTTTGTCTCGCTTAATAAAGACTTTAGTATGACCGATGTGTGCTTATATGATAACATGCTTATGTGATTGCATGGGTATGGGATTTGGTTTCTAGGATGTTGATTGAGTCTACAGGTTTCTGGAAGTCCTATTGGAAGAGCACCTGATCACTGCTGTTTCTAATTGGAACTCTGGCGACGCCGTGGAACGGTCATTATCTGGAAATGAAATTCGTATGTGTTTACGTGACTATGTGCTTATGTGGAGTGAATTACTATTGTCCATCGCATTAGGACGCGAATGAGTTAGCTTCGGCACATTTGTAAATGTGCTAATCTCTTTTGTTACCTTTATTAGGATGTTAGGACGTGGACGTGGTAATGGTAAGCGTAGTAGGCCTAAAAGGCATGAAGTGCCTTTACCGGATGAAATTCTGGCGCAAGAAGAAGAGGTTGGTCAGGCCAATGTGGCTGAACCAATTAGTCAGCAGGCCATGAATGTCTTAGCTCGTGAAATGGCTGGAGCGTTAAGGAAATCCACGGACATTCTCAGGGCTAAGAATCAAGTTCAGGCCTAAGTGGCTAAAGTAGGGCCATCTTTCTTGAAACAGGAGTTCTTTCGATCATATCCGGATGAGTTTTTGGGTGATCCCAAGGAGCCACTAAAAGCAGACGAGTGGTTGGAGCAGATAATGAAAATGTTCGAGATGCTTGGCATCGAGGACGATCAGTTACGAGTGACCTTGGCATCCTTTTAGCTGAAGGGAAATACGGGTCAGTGGTGGAAGTATGCGTGTGGGCACATTGGGGTGACTTCGGAGGCTTTTGTTAGCGCCTTCCAGGACAAGTTTTTGCCTCCCACTGTTAGGGAGAAGTAGAGGGATTAGTTCTCCAAGCTTGTGCAGTTGAATACTCTGGTGGCTGAGTTTGAGGCCACATTTACTAGTTTGTCTAGGTTTGCACTAGAACTTGTGACGACTAAGGACTGCCGTTGTTTAGAGTTTGAGAAAAGGTTAAGGACCGAGCTTATGTTTAAGGTGGCTGGGTCGATGATTAGAGACTATGGACGCCTTATGGAGGTGGCGACTCATCTAGAGATCGTAATGCAAATGGAGGAAGAGAGCGTGAGGGGCTCTAGGAGGAGTTAGGATGTTCAGGGGGACAACAAGAGGCAGAAGGGTCCTACCCCACAACAATCCTAGGAAGCTTAGTCGAGGTCCACTTTTCCAGTGCTGAGTTTGGGTTCTGAGAGAGGTGCTCAGGGAGATTTCACTTGTTATAAGTGTGGCTAGTTGGGCCACAAGTCTCCAGCTTACCTGTAGAGAAGAGGAGGGCAACGGTCTACATTGTCTTCAGCTCGTTCTCAGAGCCAGAGTCAGGGAAGAGGGCAGCCGCTCACTTATTATCAGTATGGACAAGCGGGCATATGAAGAGATTTTGCCCTCAATTAGGTGGCATACACGGTGTGTTTGATTCGAGACAGACATAGAGCCACCAGCCAACACAGTCAACACAGGCCTCGAGGGCCAATCAGGGAGCCTCTTTGGCTTAGTCGGTGCATTAGGCTTATGCTCCGAGGTGTGAGCAGGTTAAGAATAGACTAACAAGGCGTGTGTATGTTGTTACCGTGCCAGATCTAGTGCCAGCGCCTTCGGTAATGAGAGGTACCTTCTTGTTTTGCAATTCAGTTACTAATGCGTTGATTGATACAGGTGCATCCTATTTATTTATCTCGTTTGCATTTGCATCAGTTTTGGGGTTAGAATTGGCTTAGTAAGCATCTTCTATCTGTGTAGAGGCACCTACTGGCGGTGAGATTGTTTTGAAACAAGGGTGTCGGGGTTGTGACATAGAATTTGCCGGTCGCCGACTTCCTTTTTCATTTGTGTTGATTAATATGTCTAGTTTTGATGTTATATTGGGTATGGACTAGTTGTCATCATACCGGGCTGTTATAGACTGCTACCGTCAGAGGGTTACTATATGTACTCCGAGCAATGATTGCTTTTATTTCTTGGAGGACCGGGTTGATAGAGTCTTATCGCTGGTATATGATCTGCGTGGGCGGAATAAGCTTGGTTGCCTTCTTGCTAACTTCTTGAGTACTGAGTGTAATGAGGTCTGAGTTGAGTTGCAAAGGGTAGTCTGTGAATACACGGATGTTTTTCCAAAGGATTTTACTAGTTTACCACCTCACCGAGAGATCAAGTTCTCTATCGATTTAGTGTCTAGCATGACACCGATTTCTATGGCACTGTATAGATTTGCATCTGCCGAGTTGAGTGAGTTGAAGATTCAACTCCAGGAACTGTTGGATAAGGGTTTTATCCATTCTAATACTTCATCTTGGGGAGTACTGACTCTTTTTGCCAAAAAGAAAGATGGTGCATTGCGACTTTGTATTGATTATCGGAAGTTGAACCGGTCTTGTTGCTTCTTTAAGATAGACCTGAGATCGGGTTATTACCAGTTGAGAGTGAGGGAGGAGGACATCCCGAAGACGGCATTCCATATGCTGGATGGCCATTTTGAGTTTCTAGTGATTTCCTTTGGGATAACCAATGCACCAACTGTGTTTATGGATTTAATGAACCAGATCTTCCGTGAGTTCTTAGACCGTTTTGTGGTCGTCTTTGTGGACGACATCTTGATTTACTCACCCTCTAAGGAGGAGCACGAGAAACACTTGCAAGTAGTACTTGAGTTACTTAGAGCCCACAAAATGTATGTTAAGTTTGGGAAGTGTGAATTTTGGTTGAAAAAAGTTAAGTTCTTAGGCCATGTAGTATCCAGGAAATGGATGAATTTAGATTCATCCAAGATAGAAGCAGTGCAAGATTGGGAGCAGCCTAAGAATGTTTTTGAGATCTGTAGTTTCTTGGGGTTGGCTGGGTATTTTCATCGGTTTGTGAAGGATTTCTCTAGATTAGCCTCTTCGTTAACTAGACTGATGAGGAAGGGAGTTAAGTTTATGTGGAATGAGACTTGTGAGAAGTCTTTCCAAGAGCTTAAGATTATACTTACCACTGCTCCAATGCTGATTATTTCGGAGAGGGGTGTGGACTATTCAATGTATTGTGATGCCTCGTGGGAAGGTTTAGGTTGTGTATTGATGCAAGAGGTGAGAGTAGTAACCTATGGCTCACGACAGTTGCAAACTCATGAGAAAAACTACTCTACTCACGACTTAGAGTTAGCAGCAGTTATCTTTGCCTTGAAAATTTAGAGGCATTACATGTATGGTGAGAAGTTTGAAATATTCTCTAATCATAAGAGTCTGAAATATTTGTTTACCCAGAAAGACTTGAGTTTGAGGTAGAGGAGATGGATGGAGTTTATGGAGGATTATGAATTTGAATTACATTATCATCTGAGAAAGGCCAATGTTGTGGCCGATGCCTTGAGTAGGAAATCAATTAGCAGTGTAACTTGTATTACAATTCGGGAATGGGAGATGTTGGGTGCTATTGAAGAGTTTGACTTGCATCTTGGAGAGTCAGTTGAGTCTGCGGCTTTGTTTTCGGTAGTTGCACAACCTACACTTGTGAATCAAGTAATGGAAGCACAGAAAGGTGACCTTGAGGTAGAATCCCTCCAGGAGAAGATCTCTAGTGGGAAAGTAAAAAGAGGCTTGAACATGTACTCCGACTCGAGTGTGAGATATCGTGACCGCTTGTTCGTGCTAGAATCTTGCCGAGATGAAGTACTTCGAGAGTTTCACCACTTACGTCTTGCGGTGCATTCGGGAGGCACAAAGATGTATCACGACCTTAGTCGCCAGTTTTGGTGGAGAGGTATGAAGAAGGATGTGGTTATATTTATGTCTAAGTGTCTTACTTGTCAATAAGTGAAGGCCGAACATCAGAGGCCAGCGGGTTTATTGCAACCCGTGCCTATAACCAAGTGGAAGTGGGAGCATATCACGATGGATTTGTTGTGGGCCTTCCGAGGACTCAATGGGGTAGTGACACCATTTGGGTGGTAGTTGACCGGTTGACTAAGTCAGCGCACTTTATACCTATACGCGTAAGTGACTCAGTAGATTATCTTGCCGACCTTTACATTAGGAACATAGTGAGGTTGCACGGGATCCCTGTGACGATTGTTTTGGATAGAGATCCAAATTTTACGACTCGGTTGTGGCAGAGCCTACAGAGTGCCTTGGGCACGAGATTGACCTTTAGCACTGCGTATCATATTCAGATTGACAGACAGTCCAAGTGTACCATTCAGATCCTTGAGGATATGTTTCAAAGTTGTATCCTTGACTTTAAAGGTTCGTGGGAGTGGCATTTGCCCTTAGTAGAGTTTGCCTATAATAATAGCGTCCAATCGAGTATTGGCATGGCACCGTTTGAGGTCTTGTATGGCCAATCGTGTAGATCTCCTGTGTGTCAGGCCGAGGTGGGTGATGCACCAATGTTGGGTCTAGAGTTGGTCCGAGAAACGACGAAGAAAATTGCACTTATTCGTAAAAGGTTGGCTACGGCTCAGAATCGCTAGAAAAGTTATGCCGACCATAGGAAGAGACCCTTGTCTTTTGAGGTAGGGGATTTTGTCTTTTTGAAAATATCACCTAGGAAGGGTTTGATGAGGTTTGAAAAGAATGGGAGGTTGTCCTCTCAGTTCATTGGACATTTTGAGATCTTTAAGCAGATTGGAAAGGTAACTTATTGTTTGGCCTTATCATCGCAACTTTTTGGGTTTTTTCTTCTTTGTGTTTTTGGGTATATATGTTGTTTTTTGTTTTCAAAAAAGTGAAATTGCTTGTAAAATTTTCAAAATAACATTTTTAAAACTCAAATTTTGCTAATTAACTTGAGATGTCAAGTAAATAGTATTTACTGGTATCGTTTGCGAGGAGAATTATACTGTTTGATTCTTGGATTTGTGAGCAAAAGTGAAAAGATAGAATTTGTTCAAAAAGTTACTTTCCATTTTATTCAAATAAATCTTCTGTTTTCCATTTACTTAAAACATTACCACACAAATTTAAAATTCAAATTTGCTTGTCATATCATGATCTAAAATTTTAAAGAGACGACCATACTCATGAATTATTTTGGAATAATTAGGATGCAAGCACAAATTCTATTTTATTGATAAAAAATAAAAATAAAAAAAAAATCAGAAAACAATGTTGGCAACTATGTATTTAACTTGGAAGGAGCCCACTACAAGAACAAATGCAATGTTGATTTTTTATTTTTATTTTTTAATAAAAAAAGTACTCCATTTGTGATGTTGGCAATATTACACTCATTTTATCTGAAACTCACACTTTATCAAAATGAATATAGTGTCGCATAAAAAATTATGACATACATAGTGCAAATGTCATACCATGCAATATTAAGTTAATGACACAGTAGCATCTGGACTATCCAGGTAAATAGAAGAACTTGTGGAGATATATAATCATCTTATCATACATGTGTCTGGTTGTTAGGTCCACATGGCTCCTCTGGTGCCAATTAAGACGAGAATCAAAGACTTTTGAATTGTTTCTTAATTGACATCCAGGGAGCCAGACAAGCCATTCCCCAACATTGATACGAAGATCAATTAATCTGATCAATGTGAATTTGCATTGCCCTACAAATTCTGCACCAAAAAAAAAAAAATATGCATCACTAATCAACATATATGTAAAATTAAAAATGATTCGGTCCAAGCTTGAATTTTGCTCAGTTGGGTCGGCTCTAGTTGATTGTGTAGTGCTACCGTCAAAATAACAGGTCAAATTAAGGTCTAACCAAGGCTTGGGATGGCCTTTTACTTGACCTTGGGTTTCTTTCGAATTAAAAGACGTATTAGAAGATGACGGTTGGATTTGGTAGAACTTTTTAAATATGATTTAAGAGTATGAGTTGTATTTTGAGTTTGTGAGTTTTGGACTTATGATTTGAGTGTGAAAGATTTGTTTGGTGAAAGAGTTTTGAATTGAGTAAGGAATTTTTAATGTGACATATAATATTTGATACAAAAGCTTACAACTCATAACCAAACATATAACTCAAAATTCTATTAGAGCACATAAAATTTTTTTAAAAAATCAGAATATATTTTTTTCGAATATATAAAAATTAACATATGTCCAAAAAAAAAAAAAAAATCTCCTGTTCCGGTCAACCGGCCGGACGACTGGTGGGACGGCCGGTTAGGCCAAATTTCAAAAAAAAAAAAAATACAAAAATCGTGCTTTACACAAAGCTTTCTGCAGAGTTTTGTGTTTGTTGTGGAAAACTAGTTAGAAATCTCTATCCAAACATGATGTTATAATGTGTAGGTAGAATTAGGATTTGAAAATCCTTCCGAATAAAGCCGTTTTTCTGTTATGTTTTTCAAGAAAATCATGTGTCCTTGGGCCGGGCCTAAGCCCGAGGCCCAATTGATTAGGTGCTAAGGAAAATGGCCTAGCATGGTGAATAAATTGTGTTAAACTTGTGTTAAACTTGTGTTAAACTTGTGTAAACCCCGAACACAGTGCACAAGCACTAAAAGCCCAAAATTGTGACCCACTGCTTCTCATGGCGAGGTTATTCACACACAAGAAATTTTTGACAAAATTAGGGTAAATAACAATTTTTAACTCATATAATTTGATCCAAATTTTACTTTGATTCATATTGTTTTAAGTTAAAAAAAATTTAGTTCTCACACTTTAAATCTGCTTTCAATTTGATTATTTTGTTCAAGTTGGAGACTGAAATTAATATTTTTATCCCCCAAAAAATAATATATTCCATCCAATTTTAACTACTTCATACTAATCAAGTTTCACGTTATACCTTATTTGGTTTTAGAAAATTGTGTTTTTTTGTGTTTTGTAATTTTTTTTTTTTTTTTGTTTTTAGTCGAAAATTTTATTATTTTGAGAATTTTTTTTAGATGCACATAACCTAAATACACTTAAAAAGTACAATATTTGTGGGGAAAAATATATAAAACATTAATCAAATACGAAAAATACAAAAATTCAATATATTTTCGAATTATTGTGTATTTATTATTTTTTTAAACATTTTACTTTTTAGGTACATCTAGAAAATAAAAATATTATTTAAAATATTAAAAAAAATTATTAGAAATAAAAAAATACAAAATATAAAAAACAGAAAACTCAATTTTCAAAAAATAAAATAAAATCAGGAAATGAAAATAAATAAATATTCAACTTTTATAAAACTACCTTAAAAAATGTAACTCGTTGTGACATTATAACCCCAAACCATTAATCCTATTTTCTTCTATTAATTTCTTAGGGAATTTACGTGTAAGTTCTAATAGGTAAACTTATTGTCCAATAGATACTGTAAGAATTAATGACATTTTTCATTAAACACTATTAAAAAAAGTCACTAATTATTAATTTTCAACAATAGTTTGAAACTTGTCACAAAAAATGTCACTAATTATAATTTTTAGTGACAGTTTAAAAAAATCGTCATAAAAAAGTGGCTAATTCCCAACTTTCAGTAGTAATGTAAAAAATTCATCAAGAAAAACGTCACTAATTATAAGTTTTAGTGACAATTTATAAAAACCGTGACAAAAAGGAATTATTAATTGTCAATTTTTAGCGACATATACAAAAAAATATCACAAAAAATTATTTTTAGCGACGATTTTACTAAAACTTATTTTCAATAGGACTTCATGAAAATTATGTCTAACTATTAGGACCTATTGGTAGTTTATCCAAATTTGTTTTATCTACCACATCATTATGAAAGCATTTTTAAGAGTCTCCAATATTTTTCTATTGTTAAATCACAATTGCATGATATCTTCTCTCTTGCGGTCGAAACCAAAAGCTTGTGATTGGATTTTTCAACAATGCAAGGAAAATGTTAAACAAAAATAGAGAGATTCACATTTCTCACAAATCAATGGGATTCCTTCTCCAATGGGATTTAGAATTTTTAGCAATATATTGTGGTCTAAGGCTCAAAGAAGAGGTTCCATTTGATTTGGATGATTACCCAGGGTACCAAAACAAGTATGGATATGGAGGTGACAAGAATTTCAATTGCAACCCTAACATGACATACAAGTTTGTGCTCAAACACTGATCAATCAAGGCTCACCAGTGAAATTTAAATGGAAGTTCAAATTTATGAAGGTACAAGACTATCTTGCACAAATCTAGTGCATGTAACACTGGTACTTTCTCATAATTTTGAAAGTGTTTTTCTCACTTTCTAGGTTTTTCATATTCCCTCTATGAATGTTTGAAAGGAGGGACATTTTTGTAATAGTACTACTTTATGAATTCATGATGTAAAATGGGAATGGATGTGATTAGTACTCAATACTGTTTTTAATAATTTGGATAGTTAGGCATCGTTTGGTATTTGTTTTTTTTTGTGTTTCTTCTTCTTCTTCTTTTTTGTATTTTTGTATTTTTGGGTATATATGTTGTTTTTTTTTTTTAATTTTCAAAAAAATGAAATTGCTTGTAAAATTTTCAAAATAACATTTTTAAAACTCAAATTTTGCTAATTAACTTGAGATGTCAAGTAAATAATATTTACTGGTATCGTTTGCAAGGAGAATTATACTGTTTGATTCTTGGATTTGTGAGGAAAAGTGAAAAGATAGAATTTGTTCAAAAAGTTACTTTCCATTTTATTCAAATAAATCTTCTGTTTTCCATTTACTTAAAAAAATTACCACACAAATTTAAGATTCAAACTTGCTTGTCATATCATGATCTAAAATTTTAAAGAGACTACCATACTCATGAATTATTTTGGAATAATTAGGATGCAAGCACAAATTCTATTTTATTGATAAAAAATTAATGGAATCAGAAAACAATGTTGGCAACTATGTATTTAACTTGGAAGGAGCGCACAACTCTACTAGAATAAATGCAATGTTGATTTTTTATTTTTATTTTTATTTTTTAATTAAAAAAAAAGGTACTCTATTTGTGATGTTGGTAATACTACATTCATTTTGTATGAAACTCACACTCTATCAAAATGAATATAGTGTTGCATAAAAAATTATGACATACATAGTGCAAATGTCATGCCATGCAATATTAAGTTAATGACACAGTAGCATCTGGACTATCCAGGTAAATAGAAGAACCTGTGGAGATATATAATCATCTTATCATACATGTGTCTGGTTGTTAGGTCCGCATGGCTCCTCTGGTGCCAATTAAGAAGAGAATCAAAGACTTTCAAACTGCTTCTTAATTGGCATCCAGGGAGCCAGGCAGGCCATTCTCCGACATTGATACGAAGATCAATTAATCTGATCAATGTGAATTTGCATTGCCCTACAAATTCTGCAAAAAACAAAACCAAAAATGAATATGCATCACTAATCAACATATATGTAAAATTAAAAATGATTCGGTCCAAGCTTGAATTTTGCTAAGTTGGGTCGGGCTCTAGTTGAGTGTGTAGGGCTATCGTCAAAATTGCAGGTCAAATTAAGGTCTAACCCAGGCTTGGATTGACCTTGGGTTTCTTTCGAAGTAAGAGACATATTAGAACATAACATTTTTCTTTTTCAAGAAAATTATGTGTCCTTGGGCCGGGCCTAAGCCCAAAATGGACTAGCATGGTAAATAAATCGTGTTACCCTGTAAACCCAGTGCACAAGCACTAAAAGCCAAAATTGTGACCCATTGCATTGCTTCTCATGGCCAGGTTATTCACACACGAAAATTTTGACAAAAAATAGGGTAAATTATAATTTTTAACTCTTATAATTTGTTCTAAATTTTATTTTGATTTATATTGTTTTAAGTTAAACAATTTAATTCTTATACTTTAAGTCTGCTTTCAATTTGATTATTTTGTTCAAATTGAAGATTGAAATTAATATTTTTGAAATACTTGTCAATCTCTACAATGTACACATAGAAAAAAAACTAACAAAACTCGTGATGGAAAGATCAAACTGAAAGTGAACTTAAAGTATAGATGCCAAATTATTCAAATTAAAATAATATAACCAAAGTAAAATTTGAATCAAACTATATAGGTGAAAAGTGTAATTTATCCCCCCCAAAAATAATGCATTCTATCCAATTTTAACTACTTCATACTAATCAAGTTGTGCCAATAGAACTTCAGGTTACCTTCTTTGGTTTCAGAAAATTGAACTCACTTTTTAGAAAATTTAGTTTTTTTTTTTTTGTAATTTTTTTTTTTTTAAGTCAAAAATTGTATTATTTTAAGATTTAATTTATGGGCAAATTACAAACACCCCCTCGAGGTTCGGTGAAAATACAGATTCTCCCTTGAGGTTTGAGAAACTACATCCCACCCCCTAAGGTTTATATTTTCATAACAAATTGCCCCTTGAGGTTTTTATTTTCATACAGATTCCTTCTTAATTTCCCCTAATTTGTTATGAAAATTTGACCCTCAGGGGATAATTTGTAATTTCTCAAACCTCAGGGAGGAATCTGTATTTTTACCAAACCTGGAGGGGGGTGTTTGTAATTTGCCCTTTATTTATTTATTTTTTAGATGCACATAACCTAGATACACTTAAAAAGTATAATATTTATGGAAAAAATATATAAAAAAAAAATCATCAAATATGAAAAATACAAAAATTCAACATATTTTCATATTCTTGTGTATTTATTATTATTATTATTTTAAATATTTTACTTTTTAAGTACATCTAAAAAGTAAACAAATTATTTAAAATATTAAAAAAAATTCGTTAAAAATTAAAAAAAAAAATGCAAAATATATATTAAAAAAAACTCAATTTTCAAAAAATAAAAACAAAAATAAAAACCAAATAAGGTGGCGTTATAAAAGTCGAATAGTAGCCTGTTAACTCAAGGATTGTTGTATGCTATTGTTTAACTTGACCCAAAAAATAACAATAAAAATGCTAATACTCAATATTCACTCAAAAGTTTGGGAATCCGAAAAAATAGTTAAAAAATTATCAGGAAATGAATTTGTGATATTGATTTAAAATTAAGTATGATGTGATGATATGAATGAATTTGATCTATAAACTTCATTGTTGTGATAATTTTTTATACTACTTTTCAGGCTCTAATACAGAAAAGTAGCTCAGAAAGTTATAAGAAATTATAACGTAATATAAATTCAAATTTAATATAATGTAATAAATCACACCAAGAATGAATTTGAACCATATCTTGTAATCATGATCCCAATTCTTTTTTCAGTGTGTGCTTATTTGTATGATTATTAGCATAACCTTTTGAACACAGTTAAAAAGAGAAAAAAAAAATTAAAAAATTGGTAATTAAATTTATAACAAACAACTAAAATTAGTGGACTTACAATGCATTTTCAGCTGAAGATAACCAAACTCCATGAGAAAATAATGTAGAGAAGTGAGACAAAGCAATGGAGAGATGCAAGAACCTCTCCCCCACTGGCTTACTCCTCTCTCTTTCTTTTTCTGTCTCTTTTGCTTACACCTCTCTCTATCAGTATTAACATCCAAGTGAGAGAAGGAAGTAATGGCTAGGATGGGTATTTAAGGGGATGTTTTAAGGGGAGAGACAATGGATAATCCAAAGAAGATATGGGAGAAAGGGCTATTTACAGCCGGCAAGGAAATAACAATGCTACGTAGTTTAAAAAAAAATGGTCAAAAAATGAAATATATAGATTAAGGTCAAGTTTGGGAAGTCTCAAATAATTCATCTTTTTATCTTTTTATCTTTTTTCCATCAAATCACCTCTCTACTTTTCTGCACATCTTTTCATAAAAAGATAAAAAGTACACTTATTTAGATCATCCCAAACAACCTCTAAATTTATTTTAGTTGTAATTTATATTAGAGTAAATTTTAATCTACGCATACACTAATTTTTAAGGATTTTTGGACAATCTAAATATGTAATTTTTGGAGCTGCCTACTTATTTTATTTTATTTGTGAAAAATTACAACAAAAAAAAAAATCTCAGAATTTGATTTATTTATTTATTTATTTATTTTAAACAACAAGGTTTGACCGCATAAGAAAACAAATTCCATGTTTTCAATTTTTTCAATTTGTACTCTAATATTTTGATTCAATATAAAATATAAGCCTATTTTCGTATTGAAGAAAAAAATAGTATTTTAATCATTAAACTCAATAAAAAAAAATAATATTTTAGATATTAAAATACTATATTTTTGTCATTTTTACTTAGCGAAAATAGACTGATATTTTAAATTGAAAACTAATCTTTTGCTTAAATTGATAAATTTTTTAAAATGTAGATTTATTTGTTATAAAAGAATTTTCTTTTATAATTTTCTGTTTTTATTTTTATTTTTTTAAGAGGTGGCCCCTATGTTTTTTTGTCGGACCTACTTTAAAACTATTTTTATTATCTAAATCATTTAATTTGAAGGATTTATGCGTAAATTATATACATATAAATTAAATTGATCAGATATTAATATTTACATAATACGATTTTGAAGACAAAATCATTCTTTTTTTTCTAACAAATATAATTGATTATGTGACTTTCAATATTCAATTAATATAATTTCTTTTATAAAATAAATAATTTAAATTGTAAAAGTAGATCTAGAGTGGACCCCCGAAAGGGCACAACACTCCCTATTGCGCACAAGGATGACACCACAAACTCGTTGTTTTCCCAATGAATTTTTACTTATTATTAGAGATAGGGATAAAACCAAATCCAGGCTGAGTTTGGCATTTTCTATCATTGGAAAAGATGATAATATGCCTTCTACCATATGATTATATTCATATGGTATTATATACATAAATATATATAATGATAATAATAATAACATTGTTGATTGGTCCTTAATGGCTTTTTTAAACTAATTTTAGACGAAGCCAAAGCCATTGCATGAGACAAGTACAGCTTTGATGTGGGTGGTTTCCATGGATTTTCTTACAAACTGTTTTGGGCTTATACTTTAGTATTAATAAATGTGTGATGATAACAGCACCACCCATTTTTTCTAGTTTTGTATTAAACCAAACATCAATGTTACTGTTGGCTTATTTTTTCTACAAAGAAAAATATTATAAATGTAAGCATGCCAGTAAGGATTGAAAAATCCTTACAAATTAAATTCAAGTCAACTATCAAGTGATTGTGTTGATAGTTCTTTTACTTCAACAAAGAGGACTTCAAAATTGCCAAAGTATAGAGAAAAGAAAAATTAAAAGAAGAATGAGGGAGACGGACAAAGATGATTGAGTGAACAATCAAAGTAATAATTACTTACCTCTACTCCTATGCTTCGAAAATGAAGTGCATTAAATGCTTTGAAAAAGAAATGTTGAAAACAAATGCTTTGAAATATAAATTTATGTTAAACTACTCCTAAGATAAGAAAAATGACAAGAAATATTGAAATCAATTGTCTTTGATTTGAATTCTGGATCTTTTACAATATAACCATGAATGGCTATTTATAGATAAATATTTATAGGAAAAAACTTCTAGCAATAACTAACCAATAACCACATAAAACTGTCCACTCTTCCATCTTCATTCTCACAATGCCATATATCCCTCCATGTCTTCATAACTTCCTTCAACCTCCAATTCATGCTCTATGTTCTCCACTTTATCCTCCATCATCTTTTCACATTTCATAACTTATCATAACCTCTAAATGAGTAGGAAGATGTCACATGTCCTGCAATTATATAAATAATAAATAATAATAAAAATTACAGATTTATGGTGCCAACATTACCCCCCGCGGCCCTTAAAAATGATGTTTACTTCAAGCAATAGCTACCCAATAACCACAAAACTACCCACTCTTTCATCTTCATTCCCACAATGCCATATATCCCTCTATATCTTCATAACTTCCGTTAATCTCCAATTCACGCTCCATGTTCTCCACTTTATTCTCCATCATATTTTTACATTTCATAACTTATCATAATCTCCAAATGAGTAGAAGGATGCCACATGTCCTGCAATTATATAAATAATAAATAACAATAATAATTACAAATTTATGGTGCCAACAGTTAAATATTTAGAAAATTTATTTTAAAAAATTATACAAAAAGAGTATTAGATGGTTGAGATTCATTTCAAGTACAGATCTTATTGTATAGAATTGAATTTAGACCACACATCAATATTTTAGATAAATTTGTTGACAAAGATTTTGATTTTATAATTTCAATGTGTACGAAAAATATATAATGGTTAAAAAGACCAACAAATGTATTGGTGAAGGACTTGAGGGTGCTGCCCTAATGGTGTGGATCGACTACCATGTGATATTTTATGACTAGGAGAACATGATTTCGCCTATTTAGGGTAATGTTTAGGGATGAGATTCTTACTAATTAATTTTACGGTATCGGCTCTTTACGACTATAATTTTAGCAAAGTCAAATTATGATTCAAGTCCATTTTGAAAGCGTATCTACAGATTTCTAGTGTTATAGTATATGTGCATTACTATGTCCATCTAAATTCCTCTTATCCAACTCTTTGGAAATATTTACTCCTTTAATTACGTCTAAAGAGAGTTGTAATGCAGTGACCACGCCTTCCGATTTTTTATTTTTTATTTTTTTAAGAAAGAAAAGAACATATGTGTTCATGACATTATCACTTATTTATTTTGTTCTATTAGGCTATCTTGTAGGAGTATATTGCTATAGTTTTAGAGTTTGTTAAAGTAGGTAAAATTATAGCGAAATGATTTGGAAACAAAATGTTCATACTCATACAAATGATATGGAAATGACATTTTAAAAATAGTAGATCACTTGAATATATTTTTTGGTTTGAAATAAATGCACACGCGTCTGTTATCTCATTTTGTATGAATTTTTTATATAAATTTTCTATTTATATATTGCTAATAAAAAATGTATATGTAGTTGGATAGGGGTGAGGTGGAGGCCCAATAACATGCTGAGGTATGATTAGCTGTTAAGCATTGTTAAGGATCGAATGCTTCAATCAAGTTGGGTTGCTCATCTTTGGCATTTTAGGTTTACAATAACACTATTGATCAAAATCTTCTAGATCATATATATAGATGGTTTTGGTGATGCTAATTTATATATAATATGTATATATATATATATATATATTAATTGCCATGAAAATGCAAGAGACTAATTCATGTGTTATATCATTCAAAATTAATGCAAAAAACTGGCTTTCAGGTGGCAATGTTGTAATAGGGAGTAGGAATGGATTGAATTTATCTGAAAATATTTCATCTACTTATTCTCGATCCAATCATCCAATTAAAAGATAATCAAATTAGATATTAAATTCTTTTAGATTTAAGGTCAAGTTTGGGAAGACTAAATAAGTGTACTTTTTGTCTTTTTAGACTAAAAAGTTGAGGTTGAAAATATGAATGTTTGGGTTAACTTTTTGACTTTTTATAGAAAAATATGTAATAAAAAATTGTAAAAATTGATTTGTAGGGAAAAATTAGAATTGGGAGTTGTGTAGCCGTAATTGTTGACTTTTGGTGAATAGTGATAACTTTTTAACTTTTTGAGTAACTTTTTGACTTTTTGACTTTTTGGGGTGTTCCCAAACTTGGCCTTAGTTTGAGTTGATCCACTAACACTTTGGAAATTGAAGGCTAATATAGGGAGTTTAAAGGTTTAAAATCTCAAAATAGTGAACAAAAGGCTATCAAAACTTTTTTTTTTTTTTGGTGTGTGTGTAGGTAACACTTTTGTTTCCCATGAAGTATATGTTTATTTATTTATTATTTTTTTGAGAATTTATTATAATGAACATGTAAAGTTTAGCTCAAAGATCCTCTCCACCATAATCGACGTGTAAACGCTAGATCTAAGCCCAAACTTCAAAGGCCCGGTCCATACAAATCTAAAGCCTGGTTTATATGGTAAAATCCTTAGTAAAGTTATTATTTATAGGGATTTTTTGTGAAACCCCTTTTTTGGGTCTTTTTATTAGGGTAAAGGATAATCCAATCAATTTTCTTTCAAACAACCCCTGAGTAGGAAATGCCTACCTTAACAAGGATATTTTATAATTTCTATTTTTTTTTATCACAATATTGCCTTTCTATATATACGAATCAAACATTTGAAATATTTGAAATCTAAGCAGAAGATCTTACAAGAACGAAATCAGGAACGAAATTGATGAAGACGATCTCCAAATCAAAAGATCTCGCAGCCAAAGATCTCTCACTTGGTCAACAATAGATGATTTCGCCGCCGACGATCGAATACTCTCAATTAAACGAGAGTTTCATTGAGATTTGTAATTGTTGATCGAGTTTTAGAAGTTTTTCTTCTCAATTAGATATGTTGATTTGTTGATTAATTTGTTTTGTTTTTGCTTATTTATTTATTTTTTTTTTGGATTTATTTTTGTTGTTTTTGATCTGATTTCATTTGACAGAACTAGAGTAAAATTTTACTCTGGTTCTATTGATCTGTTTTTTGTTTGAGAGAATTAGAGTAAAATTTTACCCTGGTGTTAGAATGACAGTAAATTTTTACTGTCAAGAGGTGGTCATTGCCAAACACTTCAGCCGCCACAAACACTGTCTTTGCTTTTTTACTTTTGTGCAGAGTAACATTTTACTTTTAGATTCAGAGTCTAACATTTTACTTTTGTGCAGAGTCTTACATTTTACTAGTTTTTCAGAGTAAAATTTTACTTTTATACAGAGCAAAATTTTACTTTTAGTTTCAGAGTGTAACATTTTACTCTTGTTCAGAGTAAAATTTTACTTTTATACAGAGTAAAATTTTACTTTTAAATTCAAGGGGCAACATTTTACTCTTAGATTCTGAGTGTAACATTTTATTCTTATTTCAGAGTAAAATTTTACTTTTACATTCATGTCTCAAGTTGTGTTGGTGACACACTGTATGAGTTGTCAATCTTTGGCAAACCTAATAGTAAAATTTAACTCTAAAATATAGTACAATGTTACACTAAACCACAATAAAATTTTATCAATCACAAATTGACTTTTGAACTTGTAGTGACAGTAAAATTTTACTTTGACAGTGACAGTAAAATTTTACTTTGATAGTGATAGTAAATTCTTACTGTTAATTGTTTCATATTTCCCCACTTATATGGAAGGACATTCAGTCAATTCATGACATTTTTTTAATTGAGGGGCTTTTGGAGTCATTGTTTAATTCTGTGGGCTTCACACAAAATAAGCACAATGGGAGGGGCTTTTCACCAAAAATCCCTTATTTATAGGGATTTTTGGTGAAATCCCTCTTTTGGGCCATTTTATTAGGGTAAAGGATAACACAATCAATTTTCTTTCAAAAAGCCTCTGAGTAGGAAATGCCTACCTTAATAAGGACATTTTATAATTTCTATTTTTTTTTATCACAATATTACCCTTCTATATATACGTATCAGACATTTGAAATATTTGAAATCTGAGCTGAAGATCTCGCAGGAACGAAATCGATGAAGACAATCTCCAAATCAAAAGATCTCGCAGCCAAAGACCTCTCACTTGGTTAACAATAGACGATCTCGTCGCCGACGATCGAACACTCTCAATTAAACGAGAGTTTCATTGAGATTTGTGATTGTTGATCGAGTTTTAAAAAATTTTCTTCTCAATTAGATATCTTAATTTGTTGATCAATTTGTTTTGTTTTTGTTTATTTTATTTTATTTTTTTTGGATTTATTTTTGTTGTTTTTGATCTGATTTCATTTGACAAAACCAAAGTAAAATTTTACCCTAGTTCTATTGCTCTGTTTTTTGTTTCAGATAAAGTAAAATTTTACTCTGGTTCTATTGCTCTGTTTTTTGTTTCAGATAATGAAAGTAAAATTTTACTCTGGTTCTATTGCTTTGTTTTTTGTTTGAAAGAATTAGAGTAAAATTTTACCCTGGTGTTAGAATGACAGTAAACTTTTACTGTCAAGAGGCGGTCATTGCCAAACACTTCAGCCGCCACAAACACTGCCTTTGCTTTTTTACTTTTGTGCAGAGTAACAAATTACTTTTAGATTCAGAGTCTAACATTTTACTTTTGTGCAGAATCTTACATTTTACTAGTTTTTCAGAGTAAAATTTTACTTTTATATAGAGCAAAATTTTACTTTTAGTTTCAGAGTGTAACATTTTACTCTTATTCAGGTTAAAATTTTACTTTTATATAGAGTAAAATTTTACTTTTAAATTCAGGGGGTAACATTTTACTCTTAGATTCAGAGTATAACATTTTATTCTTATTTCAGAGTAAAATTTTACTTTTATACAGAGTAAAATTTTACTTTTATGTTCATGTCTCAAATTGTGTTGGTGACACACTGTATGAGTTGTCAATCTTTGGCAAACCTAATAGTAAAATTTAACTCTAAAATATAGTACAATATTACACTAAACCACAGTAAAATTTTACCAACATAAATTGACTTTTGGACTTGTAGTGACAGTAAAATTTTACTTTAATAGTGATAGTAAAATTTTACTTTAATAGTGACAGCAAAATTTTACTTTGATTGATAGTAAATTTTTACTGTTAGTTGTTTCATATTTCCCCACTTATATGGAAGGACATTTCAGTCAATTCATGACATTTTTTTAATTGAGGGGCTTTTGGAGTCATTGTTTAATTCTGTGGGCTTCACACAAAATAAGCCCAATGGGAGGGGCTTTTCACCAAAAATCCCTTATTTATAGGGATTTTTGGTGAAACCCCTCTTTTGGGCCTTTTTATTAGGGTAAAGGATAACACAATCAATTTTCTTTCAAAAAGCCCCTGAGTAGGAAATGCTTACCTTAATAAGGACATTTTATAATTTTTTTTTTTTTATCACAATATTACCCTTCTATATATACGTATCAGACATTTGAAATATTTGAAATCTGAGCTGAAGATCTCGCAGGAACGAAATCGATGAAGACGATCTCCAAATCAAAAGATCACGCAGCCAAAGATCTCTAACTTGGTCAACAATAAACGATCTCGTCGCCGACGATCGAACACTCTCAATTAAACGAGAGTTTCATTGAGATTTGTGATTGCTGATCGAGTTTTAGAAGTTTTTCTTCTCAATTAGATATGTTAATTTGTTGATTAATTTGTTTTGCTTTTGTTTAATTGATTAATTTCTCAATTAGAGTTTCTTCTTAATTAGAAGTTTTTACTGTTAATTATTTTATATTTCCCCACTTATATGGAAGGACATTTCAGTCAATCATGACATTTTTTTAATTGAGGGGCTTTTGGAGTCATTGTTTAATTCCGTGGGCCTCACACAAAATAGGCCCAATGGGAGGGGCTTTTCACCAAAAATCCCTTATTTATATGGACAGTTGCGAGTCAGTCTGTGAATCGAATTTATTTATCATTTTTTTTTTCATTGGAAAAATATTTTTAAAAAAAATATAATTCAACTATTTACCTTTCTTACATTATATTTTAATATAAAATAACACAAATAAACTAAAAATAAATCAAAACTAATAAAAAAAATATCACAATCATTTATCGTTTTGATAAATTTATCAGTATCATTGTCAATAATAAATGATCGTTCCACAAAAAAGCCCAATCAAAATGGTGGGTAAATACATTAAAAAAAAATACTTAAGACTTATGAATATTGAAAAATCTAGATTTATGCGGAAAATACTTTTGAAAAATCTTGATGCGTCCCGTTTAACGTAATTATTGATTTAGGCAATCTAATTAAAAATTAATGCAACCACGATCAAAATAGATAAGAAAGAGTAAGAGAAAATCAATCCACGACATAAGATATTTTTTACGTGGAAAAATCACAACTGGAATCCACCAACTTGTGATAAAAAACCACGGGCCCTTGGTCAAACGAATAATCCACTATGCAAGAAAAGTAGTATAAGAAATATCTTACAAAAGCCAATCTAGGCAACACGAGTCCACTCACCATCACACGTCTTTGCTCACTCTACAGGTACTTCCGCAATCTCCACTGGATATCTGCCATGGTTGTCAAATCACCACGACGCCAATGACTTCAAAATCCACCGAAACCTACAATCTTGGAATCCACCAAGAAAGTTCACTTTTGGAAGATGTGAAGAATTTATTTAAAGACTTAATGATTATTGTTAATTATGTTGTTTAATTTTGATGATGTCTAAAATATTATTTGATAAATTGTGATTTTTTAATTCACATATGTTATAATAATTTGACACTGAATATAAAAATGTATTATATCTTTTTGATACATGTTGCACCGAATTCAAATTTATTTACAATCATTAGACACAAAATATATTGCATCGGTTACAAAAAAATTTGATTAAACTGTGCATCCTTCAAAATATGATTTATGTTATTATTATATTATATATATAATATTCAAATATATTGATGGCAAGAAAATGATTGATTTTTATATTATATTTTATTTAATATAATCAAACTTTTGATGGGTTTGCTTAAACTCCATGTTTGAAAAAGGGGAAAAGATGGCTTTACTTTTGTCATCATTTTAATCATTATGTTTTGTTGTCTGTTTGATATTAAAGAGCATCGGGAGCGTCTGTTCTGTCAGGAGGAATGTCTCCTCTCCCAACGAGTATATTTTTTAGTATAAATAGAAGTGTTTTGAATGGAGAAAATTTAAGAACTTGAAGAGAAAAAATCTGTGTGCTCCAAAATTTTGAGTGTATTTTGTACTTTGTTCTTTCACTTTCAGATCTAAGTGTTGTCTTTATTCTTACACTTCCATATCTACTCTTTCTAAGAAAATTATTGTAAAAGAGGGTTTAAATACCTCTTATCTTTATTGATTATTTTGTGAGAGAAATTCTGTAAGGGTGAGACATTTATTGTTAAGTGAGGCTCAACAGATAAGAGTAAGACCTGCGTAAAATCCACAAGCTTGGTGAAGCTTTGGTGCTGTATTGATTCATTTTGATAGTGAAGAAATTTTTGAGGAGGATCCTTGAGGAGTGGATGTAGGTCCGACATGCCAAATCACTGTAAATCTATGTGTTTGATTTTCTCTCCCTATCTCCTTTATTTTTATATTGATTATTATTGCTTTGTTTTTATTTGTTAAATTTTGAATATTTAGATTACTATATTTAACATCGTAAAATTATTTTTAATAACCCAATTTACCCCCTTTTGTGTTGCCTATCTGGGATAACAATTGGTATCAGAGCAAGAACTCTAGTTTTTGCGACTTAACCGTCTTAGAGTAGATTATGACAACCTCTAACTATTCTTTACCTGAGGGACAAGCATCTAATAGACCACCATTATTTAGCGGTACCAACTTTAGCTATTGGAAAACTAGGATGACCATACACATACAATCTACAGACTATGAGTGTTGGAAAATTATTTGTGATGGTCCAAAAATTCCTACTAAAACCGTAGATGGCCAAAAGATACCAAAACCTGAAATAAGTGGACTGAATCTGATACAAGAACAACTCAAGTCAATGTTAAAGCCACAAATATGTTGTACTGTGCCTTAGATGTCAATGAGTTCAATAGAATTTCTGTATGTAAGATTGCAAAAGAAATTTGGGATAAACTCACAGTGACTCATGAAGGAATTAAACAAGTTAAAGAGTTCAGAGTTTGCTTGCTAGTCCACAAGTATGAGCTTTTTAAGATGAAGCCTAATAAAACTATTACTCAAATATTTACTCACTTTACTGATATTATAAATGGTTTAACCTCTCTTGGTAAAATATATACTAATTTTGAAATTGTAAGAAAAGTGTTTAGGTAATTGCCAAAATGTTGGAAGACAAAAGTCATTGCAATCTCAGAAGCCAGAGACTTATAAAACCTAAATCCAGGCTAGCTAATGAGATCTCTCTTAACGCATGAGCTCATAATGTAAGAAGGAAAGAAAGAAGAGGACAACAACAACAAGAAAGAAATAGCTTTCAAATCCACATTGAAAACATCAAGAGGATAAGGAAGATGATTCAGATGATGATGATGAGAAAATGGCATTCATCACTAAGAAGTTCAAAAGGTTTGTGAAAAAGAAAGAAGGCGTGCGAAATTTTTTCATAAACGACTTCAACAACAGAGATTTTCCAAAAGGGAAAAATCACAAAAAATATGAAGTTACCTGCTACGAATGCAACAAACCTGAACACTACAATTTAGAATGTCCGGAACTTAAGAAACAATTCAAAAAGGACAAGAAGAAAACCATGATTGCAACATGGGAAAAAGATAGCAATGAAAGTAACTTAGAAACCGAAGTTTGCAAAACTGAGGTTGAAAACTTATGCTTAATGGCACTTGGAAACGAAGATGAGGTAAATGACGAATCTTTTACATTTGATGAATTACAACATGCTTTTGATGAATTACATGCTTACATTTGATGAATTATAACATGCTTTTGATGAATTACATGTTGAATTTAAGAAACTTAGTTTAAAAAGTAACTGTCAAAAGAAAGTGATTTCAAATTTATCAAAAGAAAATGAAACCTTGATGTATGGGGGCGAAATATCCTCTGCTTTCCGTACTCCTCGTACTCCAAGCTTCTCTTGACGGCGTCTACCTGGCAACACAGAAACGGTGAGCTGCCCGGCGGTGGTGTGCCGGATAGACCCTCCGACGATCAAGTCAGTCCACTTGAAGAAGAAGAAGACTGTTAGAGAGAGAGTATTCTTTTTGGGGAAGAAATTGCATACCTCTAACATTCGTCCTCCTCCATATTTCAAGGCTGGCGATGCAGCCTCAAGATTATGCGCGCACTACCTCTGCTGTCCTTCCCAGGACAGGTGGCAGTGCTCGCCTCTCACCACCTTACGCGTGTAAAGGCTTAGTCCTCCCACCAGTACACGCAGAACTGTCCAACGGTATTGGCGCATGCTTGGAGCAGATTTCCTCTATCCCTCACGCCATTGGTCAAGGTGGCACACTCGACCAAAATACCATGACCGGCCTATCACTTGTAGAGAGTTGCCATCACATGCACGCAACCGAGCTATGCACCGCCGGACTACCCCTTGCGAAGGGGCCAAAGGGCGATACTCATGGCCGAGCCGATATTGACCGGTTCATTAGGCTAACCGGTTGTGAGGTACGCTGGCCTCCACCCGTCCTACCTCTATACTCGGTCACACGAAGACCACTTACCTCGGCTGGTCGGTCACGAGCGTGCCGGCCCTAACTGCACCCATGGTCTAGCCCAAGTTGCTCTTAGCTTGGTCATCAGACACTGCTACGCGCTCGGCCGCGTTATAGCTCGGCCAGGCATTGGTTCGTGTCTGGCCGGTCTTCAGCTCGGCGACTTGCGGTTCGTCATGATCGGCGTTATCGTAGCTCGGTCGTACTAACGCGCAAATCTCCCCTCTCAATTACCCCTTAACCCCATTCGACCTAGTCGTGATTGGGGTTACCATCGTGACTGAGCTAACGGATGAGTTGCGCCATCACCAAGCCGAGCATGATTGGGGCATATCTATCGCCGAGCTGTCCCGTTTGGTCGGCCATTTTCTCCGCAGTCTCATCAAAGGTCGTACAACCGTACTGACAGCCGCGTTTCCAGTGCCACGCGGCTTCACGCCATTGGGTCGTGCAGCCAGCTGTCCTGCACGCGCAGAATTCAAACGGTGCAGCCGTTTGGGGTTCGTTCCCCCCTCTTTCGTATTCCAACGAAGGGCCTAAAACCCTTCACTTTTCACCGTCTCTTCCACACACACCCTAAACCCTAGTTTCCATACTCTCTGAGAACTTCCCCTCACTGCCATTGCGTCTCACCTGCCTCCGTTTCCATTTTTTGTTTCTCATAAGGTCACAACCAAGTTCGAGAGGCCCTGCTCTTGCATCTGGTATTTGGTAAGTCCTCTTACCCTTTCTCCAAACTCTCGTACTCGAGTTCCTCAAGTTTTTCACTTTTTTGCACTTGTATTCTCCATGTTTATACTCGGGGCCATTAGAGTTGCTTTCCCTTGTTTAGATCTTGCACACCCTAGGGCAAACAAAAACAGTAGGAACGGATGGGGCTGCCCCTCGTTTCTCTTGGGTTCGAACGAGTTCGTCCTATTTCTGGGATGAACAGTTTGAATCTGGGTAGAACCGAGCTAAACGCTCGTTTAGATCCATAAATGACACTTCGGCCGAGCAAAAACTGGTTTGTGGCTTCTCGTAGAGGCTGTAGCCGAGCCGAACTACCAATTAAACCGGTAATAGAATTGAACCGGGCGAAAACTTGGTCGTTACTTGGGCCTTGACCGAGTTAGTTCGTCAAGTAGAACCGACCGAGCTATAACTTTGTTAGGATCTCCTTCTTGGACCTTGACCGAGCCAGATGCGGAGAGTTAGAACCGAACTAGGAAATCGACGAGTAGCCTAGCCGAGGTAGGGGTCGAACCAGCCAAACATCCTTTCATTGAGCTAGTTGCAATAAGAGCCGCGCAATTTTTGCCGTGCTAACCCTTGGAAATTATTTTTAATAATGCAGAACACACTAGGACCGTCCAGGCCAGTCCAGAACCATCATTGGTGGAGCTTAAGGTCCGAGCAAATACACCATCCTTTTTGACCGAGATAGTCAATAAACCAAATAAAACCGAGATAAATGGAGAAGTACCGATTTATGGTTAGCTCGCCCGGCGCGATGGCGGAGTTTCGAAGGGAGTACAACATCCCAGATGACATCGTCTTAGAGCTCGCCAAAAAGGGAGACACCCCTTGGGGGGATCTAGACCGGTGCCCCTTTACTGTCGTATCAATAGTAGAGGGAGGGCTCCGCTTCCTAGTTCAACCCTTGATCTGTGAATTTTTTAGGTAGACAAGGCTTTGCCCGACCCAAGTTTCAAATAACACTTACAAAATAATAAACGGGGTCGCCGAGCTGAACCGGAGGCTCGGTCTAAATCTCGGTCTGGCTGAAATTTTCCATCAGTATAGTCTAAGTAGAAACAAGAGTGGGCTTTGCTGGTACCTCAAAGTCAAGAAGGGCCGAGCAAAGCTAATAGAGGGCAACCCGGACAAGGAGACCAACGACGACGACTTCTTGTGGGTGTCCGGTAGCTATGAGGACACCGAGGCACCCATACCGGGATAGTATATTAGAAAGGATTTTGGCAGTGCCGGTGAGTCGCTCGGCTGACCGCGCTATTTTCTTTATGCATCAATTACTTTCCATGCCGATCTAACACTTGTCTTCTTTTTGCAGATAAGCACCTAGCAGCCGACTACTATCGGGCCAACCAAGAGGCCATCAGAGTCCTGCTGTGCCATCCTACCGAGGAGAGGGAGGCTTCGAAACTGCTCAGCTTCGAACAGACCTACCACTACACCGCACCGCGCAAGAGCCAGGTTACTGATTTTCTGCGTGCGCCAACCCCAGAACCGGATCCAAACCTATCACCGATCAGGCTTGTTCCACTCACCGCCGAGCAAGAAATGGCGAAAATCAGGGCCATCAAGTCCATGATCACCGGGGAAGAAGACGAGTCCCAAAAACCAAAGGCGACCGGGGGGACATCCTCCACACCCACCGGGCAATAAGGGGCAGTACTGGCGCTCGCCAGCGAGCAACCGGCTGGTCGGTCCAAGAAGCGGCCAAGGAAAGAGCAAACTGGGCCACGTCTGGCTGATGAAGACTCTACCGATGGCGTCTCCACCGAGCTTGGGAACCAGACCGAGCAACCACAGACCGGCAAGTCCAAGGGCCCAGCCACCCCCCCGGTCTGGGCGCCCGAGTTCAAATACCAGGGCCGAGCAGTTTCTGCTGAAGACTCCGTCTACGTGAACAAGGACTACTCGTTTGGTTTCAATTTGACCAAGGGGTTGATCTTGCCCGCCGATATGAAAAAACACGACGAGCTTTCCGACCTCAAGGTCCTCCGCTCGGCGGCGAAATCCATAGTGCTGGTAAGTTCTCAATTTTTTATGTCGAACTGTTTGCTCGGTTTTTGCTCGGTTCACCGGATACCAACCATCTCACGCTTGTTTTCAGGCCGCACAAAAGAACTATTTGGCCCACGACCGCATGATCAAGGTGCGGCAGAGCCTGCAGGATGCAATAGCGGAGAACAAGGCCCAAAAGGCCGAGATAGCGAAGCTTAAGGCCGCGCAGGAAGCGGTTGAGGCCGAACGAGATAACCTGAGCCAAAAGGTCGACCGAGCTGAAGCGGACAAACAGCGGGCCGTGAAGTCGACCAAAGCCTGGTATCTCGCCGAGCTGAGGAAGCTGCGCGATGCCCACAAAGAGGAGAAAGATAAGGCGGTTAGCGACGCCGAAGACAAGGGCTATGCGCAAGGCGAAAGAACGTATGAACGGCAGGTGCAGGCGACCAAGGACATCTTTTTCCAGTGCGGCTGGAAAGCTGCCGTGGAGAAAGTTGGCCTTGGTCAGGATGCTGACATGTTCCTGCATCCGCCTACGGCCTTCACACCGCACTATATGCAGGCCTATGCGAGCACCGCGCAGAAGAGGCTCATAGAGGAGGCGAAAAAGGAAGCCGCAGAAGAAGCTGCCGCCGCGCAACAAGCCGAGCAAACTTCTCCTGAAGCGTCTCAGGATGTTGAAGATCAAGTAGCCGATCGGGAGGTTGCCGCGGTGGAGGTCGCGGATGATGAGTTGGAAGTAAGCCTGCCCGAGCACAATCCTGAAGTGGCGGAGCAGGCTCTAGAGGTCGCCGAGCAGACGGTTGATCTGGAACTGGACTGAAATGCCTCCTCCCATTTCTTGCTTTATTTTCGTTTCATGTTTTTTGTTCAATGTAACCGGGCTAGGGCCCCACAATTGTAACGCAATTTCGTTAATCAATGAAATTTCAACTTTTTGCCCGTTTAACTTCTATTGCTTTTTGGCGTCGACGTGCAAAATTTCCATAAACGCGTTCAAACTTCAACTAGCAGCTCGGCTCCTTTGGAATTTCAAATGCACCTTTTAAAATGCCGAGCAAAATATGCTCGGCTTGAAATTAAGGGCTCATGAACGCAGCCGAGCAAAATCAGCTCGGCCTTGATGGGTTTTCAAACTTTACAAAATTCCAGTACTTTAACGTGGCCGAGCAAAAACTAGCTTGCCCTTTCAATTGGGTAGATCGTCAACATTTCACTTCTGCCGAGCAATTTCAACTCGACTTCTCATTAGTTGGACAAAACACCAACATGCTAAATCTGGCCGAGCAAAGTCAACCCGGCCGCTACATTGGGCAAAACACCAATGTTTCATCTAGGTTGGTCATGTCGCCAACATTTCTTTTCCGCCGAGCAAAGTCAGCTCGGCTTTTTATCGGCTCGTTTTCCATATTGGACAAGACACCAATACGCCGTCTGGGCCGAGCGAAATCAGCTCGGTCCTTACATTGGGCAAAACACCAATGTTTCAGTTTGGCCATAACGCCAACATTTCGACCGGGCGAGCATATTCAGCTCGGTCCCAATGCGAATTGGTCCATACGCCAATTATGTCGTTGGACAATGCAACTGTTTGTGCGGTCTACTTCCATTCCGGCGAGTGGGAATCAGTCCGGTCCCATTCAGGTCGGTCTTCTTGCCGCTGGCATTCATAATTGCCTTGCGTCCTTGCGAATTCATTGTACAAAGGTGTAATACCAAACAATAAGAGGGCTATTTTTCATTACAAAAGCATTGCTATCTTTTACATTAAGTGCCAAAAGGCTAAAGGTCTAAAAAAGATAAACAACACAAGCAAATTACATCTTAAAAGTAAAAGACCTTAAGGTTGGCCGTATTCCATGGTCTGGGGACAGCCTTGCCATCTATATCTTCTAGATGGTATGCCCCTTTACCAGCAAGACCAATCACCTTGTATGGTCCTTCCCAATTTGCACCGAGCTTTCCTTCGCCAGGGACCACTGTGTTGCCAAGCACCTTTCTTAATACCCAGTCCCCAATCTTGAACAGCCTGGGGTGCACAGCCTTGTTGTACTTTTTGGAGAGTTCTTGTTGATAAGCCGTTATGTGGATCAATGCTCGCTCCCTCCTTTCTTCGGCAAGGTCCAACTCCAATGCCACCGCCTCATTATTCAGATCCGGCTGGAAACTTTCAGAGCGGATAGTTGGCATGCCAATTTCCAACGGGATGATGGCCTCCATGCCATAGGCCAAAGCGAATGGTGTTTTCCCGGTTGACCGCCTTGGCGTAGTGCGGTATGACCAGAGCACATTAGGGAGTTCTTCAGCCCACTTGCCCTTAGCCTTCTCAAGCCGCTTCTTCAACCCGTCCAGGATGGTCTTGTTTGAGGCCTCTGCTTGACCATTTGACTGAGGATAGGCCGGCGTCGAATTATAGAACTCGATCTTCAACTCCTCGCAAAATCTGCGAAAGAGTTTACCATCAAATTGAGTACCATTATCCGAGATGAGGGCCTTGGGTATACCGAAATGGGTGATGACGTTTTGCCATACAAACTTCTTCACGTCTTTTTCCCTTATGGTCGCTAGTGGCTCGGCCTCAACCCACTTAGTGAAATAGTCGGTGGCGGCGATGAAGAACTTGCGGTTGCCCGGTGCAGCTAGGAGTGGCCCAACAATATCCAACCCCCAAAGCGCGAACGGCCAAGGACTTGTGAGAAGGAGCAAATCTCTAGCCGGTTGGTGGATCTGGTGGGCGAACTTTTGACACTTCTCGCACCTGCGAACATATTTTTGCGCATCTGCCTGCATGCGCGGCCACCAATAACCCTGAGAAATTGCTTGATAAGCCAAGGATCTGCCCCCAGTATGGCTGCCACAGATGCCCTCATGTATCTCATAGAGGAAAGCCTCCACCTTGGTGGGGTGGACACATTTCAAATACGGCCCGGTGAAAGACTTCTTGTACAAGGCCCCGGACGGGGAGAGCCAAAACCGCTCTGACTTTGCCCGGATCTTGTGTGCCGCCTTCTTTTCTTCTGGTAAAATTCTATCTTTCAAGAAGGCGATGATAGGATCCATCCAAGAATGGCCCAAGTCGGTGCAAAGTACCTCGGCAGATTCTGGTTCCTCAATGCTTGGGCGGGGTAAAAATTCTATCATCAAGGGGTTAGGAAAAGCTGTCTGAGCAGAAGCAAGTCCGACCAATTCATCAGCCGCATTGTTTTCCTCGCGGTCGATTTGTTTCATCCTTATTGCAGCGAACTTCTTGATCTCTGCGCGTACCAGCGCCTGATACTTGGCCATTCTTTCGTCCTTTGCCTCATACTCCCCTGAGACCTGATTGACCACCAACTTGGAATCACTAAATACCATAAGGGCTGTGGTTTTCATTCTCATACTCAGCCTCGTTGTTGGATGCTGGGAAGCCGAGTATAATTGCCTGCTCGATGATCAGCCCGTCCGGCGAGTTCAGCACGATGCCCAGCCCGGCCCCATGTCTGTTGGACGCCCCATCAACGAAGAGCTTTCACATCTCGCCGATAAACAGCTTCCAGCAATCAGAGGGGTTCTGGGAGCTTCTCAATTCCAAGTCTCTGGTTGGCTCATTCTGGTCTCTTTCATCGTCATGGTTGACTTCCTTCTTCATCGAGTCGTTCGCCTTCGCTGGTTCGGTCGCTCTTTGCCCTTCCTCCTCTTGCACACCAACACTTGTTTTTGTTGCCAGAACCATGGGTTGTGCTAAATCCGCGCCAACCAAATCAATTGGGCAGACTGGATGCATCCCAGGGACAAATTCCGCCACAAAGTCAGCAAGTGCTTGAGCCTTGATTGCAGTGCGCAGTCGGAACTTGATGTCATATTGCCCTAATTCCACGGCCCATTTCAAAATTCTCCCAGTGAAGCCTGCCTTTTCGAAAAGCACTTTGAGCGGGAACTCGGTTAACACAACTATTGTATGGGCATGAAAATAGTGTGCCAGCTTTCTTGACGCCATCATTAGGGCCAGCGCCAATTTTTCCAACGGAAGATATCTCGTTTCGGCTGGGAGCAGAGTCTTGCTTACATAGAAGATCGGTAGGTGCTGGATACCTTCAACACGAACCAATACCGCGCTGACTGCGTGTTGAGAGACAACCAAGTAAAGGTACAACTCTTCGCCCGGCTGAGGTGTTACCAAAATAGGGGCTGAGGAGAGATATGCTTTCAGGTCTGCTAGTGCGCGGTCGCATTCGTCATCCCAGAAGAACTTGGACTTCAGAGTTTTAAAGAAGGGCCTGCAACGATCAGAAGGCCGGCTGATAAATCTGTTCAACGCGGCTGTCATCCCGGCAAGATGTTGCACGTCCTTCGTGGAGTTAGGACGCTCCAGGTCTTGTATAGCCTTGATCTGTGACGGGTCAGCTTCAATCCCTCAATTTGTGACCAGAAAACCCAAAAGCTTCCCGGTGCCGACTCCGAAGGTGCATTTGGAAGCATTCAAACGAAGCTTGTGGCGTTTAAGTATAGCAAACATCTCCGCTAGGTTGGAGAGGTGCCGAGCTTTATCCTTACTTTTCATCACCATATCGTCGATGTAGGCCTCCATGGTGCGGCCCAGCATTGGGGCGAACATCTTTGTTACCATCCGTTGAAAAGTCGCCCCGGCGTTCTTTAGTCCGAACGGCATGACTTTGTAGCAATATAAGCCTCTGGGGGTTGTGAACGACGTGATCTCTCTGTCCGGTTTATACATGGCTATCTGGTGGTAGCCGCGATATGCGTCCAGGAAGCTAAACCTCTGATGGCCAGCGATTAAGTCCACCAGCTGGTCGATTCGTGGGAGGGGAAAGCTATCCTTGGGGCAAGCTCGGTTGACGATCTTGTAGTCAACACAGACTCGCCACTTGCCGTTCTTCTTCGGAACAACCACCGTGTTAGATATCCATCGAGGGTATTGCACCTCCTATATGGCTCCAGCTTCCAACAGATTCTTCACTTCTTCTGCCACTACTTCAGCATGATGCAAGGCTGAGTGGCGCGTCCTTTGAATGACTGGCCGTGCATTGGGGAAGACATTCAACTGATGACAAATGAAGCTCGGGTCGATGCCAGGCATGTCGTAAGGCATCCAGGCAAAGGCCTCCAAATTGGAAACCAAGAAGTTGACATAATCCATCCGCTCGGTGCTAGACAAGGATGATCCCAAGAGGAAGAATTTAGTTGGATCGTTCTCGTCAATGCGCACTTCCACCAAATCTTCGACTGACTTTTCCTCGGCCTTTCTTCTTACGTCTTCAAGGACCTCTTTATCCTCGGGCCCTTCAATCATTTGGACGAACCCTTTGGCCGCTCGGTTGCCATTTACCGCAACGAAGCATTGTTTCGCTATCACCTGGTCCCCCCAAACTTCCTCTAATTGTCTGCTTGGTGCCGGAAAGTGCATGACTTGGTGGAAGGTCGAAGCAACTGCTTGCATGGCGTGCAGCCAACCCCTGCCTAAGATCAAGTTGTAAGTCGATGGAACTTTGAGCACCCAGAACTCTACTTACTTTACGACCGATCCCACTTTGACCGGCAAAATAATCTTTCCGATTGGCCATTCTGGCTGTGAGTTGAAGCCGACCAAAGGGGACGTTGCGGGGGCCAAGTCCTTGTCTTCCAACTTCATTTGTTTAAACGCGTCATAATACATAATTTCTACCGAACTCCCCTGGTCGATCAAGATCCTCTTGATGTCAAAGTCTTTGACGCGAAGAGTGACTACTAAAGCATCATTATGCGGCATCTGAACTCTTTCCAAGTCCTTGGTTGAGAATGAAAGGATGTCCCCCTCTTCGGTCTTTCCCTTCTTCACAGCGGGCTGAATAGAGAGCACTTCCTTCATGTGCTCGGCCTTCTTGATCATCCCTCTCAGCTCGCAGATCCTGGCCGGTTCAATGATGCCATGGATGACATTGATTACACCTTGCGGGGGCGCTTCTAGGGCGGCCAGGACGTTTGGCTCGACTTGGTCCGCTGGCGTGGCCTTGATGCCCCCATCTATGTATTGGTCAAGATGCCCCGTCGCCACCAACTCCTCTAAGTGTTGTTTGAGCGGCAAGCAGTCCTCTGTTCGGTGCCCCCGCTCTTCATGAAAGGTGCAGCGATATTTTGAATTAAAGCCCCTCTGCGCACTCCCCAACTTGGCCGGCCAACGGACGAAGGATTCACCTCGAATCTCGCTCAAAATGCGGTAGATGGGGATTTTAAAGACCGTGGTGATTCCAGTCTGCGCCTTTAATTTTCTTTTGGCATCCTCTGCTACATCATGGGGAGTGTGTGCCCCGTCGATACGGCGGCCCTTGTTTCTATCATCACGGTTTGAACCATGGCACTGATCTTTTGACCGGTTGTTTGGGCGGTTATCCTCCTGTGCAACCGAGTGAACTTTCCCCGCCACCCTTCTGTCCGTCGCGACCGAATTAGCCTTCTCGGCCGCTGAGGCGGCATCATCCTCCAACGAATGTGCTCATTGATCCGCTGCATCAATGACTCTATGGTCGTGGGTTGATACATCGTGAGTGAATCTCGCAGCCTATGTCCGACTGGGAGACCCCGTTTGTATTGAGTGATCGCCAGATTGGTGGGGCAGTCGAGGATCTCATTGTAAGTTTTCCAGTATTTCGCATTGTATGCCTTCAACAAACATCCAAACTCCATCTTGACGCCCAGGAGATGGTCGACCTCCTTCGGTGTTCGTGTGTTGGTTTTGAATCTGGTGACGAAGGCTTCCGCTAGTTGCTGCCACCCCTCAATACTCCCCTCCGGGAGCCTTTCGAACCACTTCAAACCCAGCTCTCCCAAGCTTGCTGGGAATATGAGGCACATCAAGGCGTCGTTGCGCCGATGGCCAGCCATCACTTGCCGGTAATGGCTCACATGCATGTACGGATCCGTCTTGCCGTCATACAAAGTGAACTTTGGCTGGTGGAATCCGGCGGGGAGTGGTGTACTCTCAATCTCTGGAGATAGCAGCGTGGCTGTAAGTCGTGCCAGCTCTTTGTCCACTAGCGCAGGGGCCATCACTTTGGGGGCTGGCATCGCCACTTCCTCACTACAACGGACTGGAGCGCTCAATCTCTATAATGTCGACACTCTCCGAGCCTCCCGACGGTGCGCCCTCTCCTCCAATACATCCCTCAAGTCCCTGGAACGTGCGGAGAAAGAGGATCCCGACGTCGGCGCCGGGCGTGAGGGGCGATAAGTGCTGTCACGAGAGAGGGACCTGCCCTCTCTTTGGTCGGAATCTCCAACCCCATAGTTCCTGGTGATGGAGAGAGAGTGAGTCCTCCCCTGGCGGCGACTGCTATAACGAGGGGACGGGGTGCGCTCATTGAGGTTGCCCTCTCTAGCAACACCCTTTCCTTTAATCTGGCGTTTCAGCAGCTCCATCTCCGCCGCCATCTTGCAAATGAAGGCGTCTTGGTCCTTGAGTTTGTGCTCCAGGCGCTGCGTATGGGACTCCCCCTAGCGTCGGCGGCCCTCTAGACTCCGCGAGCGATCGGTACTCCTCCTGCGTTTGTCTCGCGCACCTTGCGAATGAGTCTCTAGGTCCGCCATGGTTGGAATATTCGGGGGGCCTTCTCTCAAGCGGACATACTCAGGTGTGACGCCATCGACGACGGACAGTGAGGCTTCGCCGTTGTTGGCCATGGAAATGGTCGAAGAAGCTCAAAGAACAAGGGTTAAGTATCAAAGAGTTCCCACAGACGGCGCCAATTGTACGGAGGCAAAATATCCTCTGCTTTCCGTACTCCTCGTACTCCAAGCTTCCCACAGACGGTGCCAATTATACGGGGACGAAATATCCTCTGCTTTCCGTACTCCTCGTACTCCAAGCTTCTCTTGACGGCGTCTACCTGGCAACACAGAAATGGTGAGCTGCCCGGCGGTAGTGTGCCGGATAGACCCTCTGACGATCAAGTCAGTCCACTTGAAGAAGAAGAAGACTGTTAGAGAGAGAGTATTCTTTTTGGGGAAGAAATTGCATACCTCTAACGTTCGCCCTCCTCCATATTTCAAGGCTGGCCATGCAGCCTCAAGATTATGCGTGCACTACCTCTGCTGTCCTTCCCAGGACAGGTGGCAGTGCTCGCCTCTCACCACCTTACGCGTGTGAAGGCTTAGTCCTCCCACTAGTACACGCAGAACTGTCCAACGGTATTGGCGCATGCTTGGAGCAGATTTCCTCTATCCCTCACACCATTGGTCCAGGTGGCACACTCGACCAGAATACCACGATCGGCCTATCACTTGTAAAGAGTTGCCATCACATGCACGCAACCGAGCTATGCACCGCCGGACTACCCCTTGCGAAGGGGCCAAAGGGAGAAACTCATGGCCGAGCCGATATTGACCGGTTGTGAGGTACGCCGGCCTCCACCCGTCCTACCTCTATACTCGGTCACACGAAGACCACTTACCTCGGCTAGTCGGTCAGAAGCGTGCCGGCCCTAACCGCACCCATGGTCTAGCCCAAGTTGCTCTTAGCTTGGTCATCAGACACTGCTACGCGCTCGGCCGCGTTATAGCTCGGCCAAGCATTGGTTCGTGTCTGGCCGGTTTTCAGCTCGGCGACTTGCGGTTCATCATGATCGGCGTTATCATAGCTCGGCCGTACTAACGCGCAAATCTCCCCTCTCAATTACCCCTTAACCCCATCCGACCTAGTCGTGATTGGGGTTACCATCGTGACCGAGCTAACGGATGAGTTGCGCCATCACCAAGCCGAGCATGATTGGGGCATATCTATCGCTGAGCTGTCCCGTTTGGTCGGCCATTTTCTCCGCAGTCTCATCAAAGGTCGTACAGCCGTACTGACAGCCGCGTTTCCAGTGCCACGCGGCTTCACGCCATTGGGTCGTGCAGCCAGCTGTCCTGCACGCGCAGAATTCAAACGGCGCAGCCGTTTGGGGTTCGTTCCCCCCTCTTTCGTATTCCAACGAAGGGCCTAAAACCCTTCACTTTTCACTGTGTCTTCCACACACACCCTAAACCTAGTTTTCATTCTTTGAGAACTTCTCCTCACTGCCGCTGCGTCTCACCTGCCTCCGTTTCCATTTTTTGTTTGTCGTGAGGTCACAACCAAGTTCAAGATCAATGTTTTAGAAAATGGAGCCCTAAAAATGAAAGAGGAAAATGAGATTTTAACTCAAAAAGAGTCTTCAATTTCTAGAAAAATGTTAGATGCTTTGCAAGACGAAAATGAGTCTTTAAAAAGAGAGAAAATTGTTTCAAGAGAAAACATCGAAGACTTGAAAAGCATCCTTTCAAAATTTACAGAAGGAAGAGATTCCTTAGACAAAATTCTTAAAAATCAAAATCAAACCTTTGGTAGAACCAGAATTGGATATAAACATTTTTCAAAAAGAAAAACTTTCAAAAATGGTTTTATTTATGTATCTTCTAGACATTCACATTTTACATGTTAATTTTGTGGTAAAAAGGGTCATATTTCACCTTCATGTCCTGTTAAAAGAAATCATTTTGCTAAAATAAAAAAGATGAGGGTCCATAAAGACATTTCAAGAGTGTCAAATTCTAACTTTTATGGACCCAAGAAAATATGGGTACCAATAGAAAAATCAAATTTTTGTAGGTATGTTTCAAGACAAAATTCAATAATAATAGATGGTATCTCGACAGTGTATGTTTGAGGCACATGACCGATAATAAAGCTATGTTCACTATACTTCTATCAAAAGATGGCAGATATGTAACCTTCAATGACAATTGTAAAGGAAAGATCATTGATGTAGGTATTATTGGTAAAAATTCTTCCCGTATTATTTAAAATGTTTTACTTGTTGAAGGCTTAAAACATAACTTGCTTAACATTAGTTAATTATGTGATAAAGGTAATAGAGTTATTTTTTAGAAAACTCACTGCATAATTAAGAACACCAAAAATAATAAAACTCTATTTGTAGGACATAGACATGAGAATATATATGTGTTTGATTTGCAAAACTTATCTTCTCATTTTGATGTTAAATGTTTATTTGCAATAAATGAAACTGGTTGGTTATGATATAGAAGATTAGGATATGCTCATTTAGATTTAATTTCAAAACTTTCAAAAAATGAGTTAGTCATTGGTTTGCCTAAAATTAGTTTTGAAAAAAAACAAACTTTGTGTTTCATGCCAACTTGGTAAACAAACTAAAATTTCTTTTAAATCCAAAATATTGTTTTAACTACTAGACCGTTTCAACTCTTGCATATTGATTTATTTGGATCATCTAGAACATTAAGTTTAGGAGGAAAATTATATGCTCTTGTTTGTGTTGATGATTATACTAGATATACATTGATATTATTTTTAGCACACAAAAATAAAGCTTTTTATAATTTCTCAAACTATGTAAAAGAATTCAAAATGAAAAAATTCTTAATATTTGTAGTATTAGAAGTGATCATGGTAGAAAGTTTGAAAATGATGATTTTATTATGCTTTGTGATGACTTGGGAATAGATTATAATTTTTTCACCCCTAGGACTCATCAACAAACAGTGTGGTTGAAAGAAAAAATAGAACTCTTGAAGAAATGGCCCGTACTATGCTTTGTGAGAATAATCTACCTAAATATTTTTGGGCTGAAGCCGTTAACACTGCATGCTTTGTTGTAAATCGTGCCATGATTAGACCTATTCTTAAGAAAACCCCTTATGAACTTTGAAAATGTAGAAAACCGAATATTAGCCACTTGCGTGCATTTGGTTGTAAATGATTTGTATTAAATAACAATAAAGATAACTTAGGAAAATTTGATGCTAAATTGGATGAAGCTGCATTTCTTGGTTATTCGAATTCTAATATTGCTTATAGAGTATTCAATGAAGAATCTGTACACGTTGCCTTTGATGAATCTAACAACGTTATTTCCAAGAATCTTGTAAGTGATGATACTACAAAAACAAACCCAAGAATGGAGAGCATGTACACAACAAATGAAGAAAATCAATCTCCTGAACAAAAAAAAAGAAATCACAATGAAAAATCTTCAAGAAAAATATGCTCGTCTAGAAAACGAATCAAATCTACCAAAGGAATAGAAGTATGCTCATGGCCACCTTAAAGACCTTATCATAAGTAATGCAACAGAAGGTATAAAAACCCGTTCCTCTATTAGAAATGTTTGTAGTAATTTAGCATTTGTTTCACAAATTGAACCAAAATCGTTTTTAGAAGCTGAAAAAGATGAAAATTAGATTTTAACAATGCAAGAAGAATTAAACCAATTTGAAAGAATTGAAGTTTGGTTTTTAACACCTCGGCCTAAGGATCATCCAGTTATTGGTACAAAATGGGTTTTTCGAAATAAAATGGATAAATCTAAAGTTGTTACTATAAATAAAGCTATATTGGTAGCCCAAGGTTATAATCAAGAAGAGGGCATTGATTTTGATGAAACTTTTGTACCAGTTGCTAGACTTGAAGCTATTCGAATGTTACTTGCTTTTGCATGTTTTAAAGATTTTGAATTATACCAAATGGATGTTAAAAGTGTTTTTTTGAATGGGTACGTTTTGAAGGAAGTTTATGTTGAACAATCTCCCAGTTTTGAAAATCATAAATAATCGGATCATGTTTTCAAACTCTCAAAAGCTTTATATGGTTTAAAACAAGCTCCTAGAGCATGGTATGAAAGATTGAGTAATTTTCTACTTAACAAAGGTTTTTCTCGAGGAAAAATAGATATAACTCTTTTTATAAAAACCAAAAAGGAGAATATGCTAATTGTTCAAATTTATGTTGATGATATTATTTTCGGTGCTACTAATGAAAATTTGTGCAAAGAGTCTGCTAAAGATATGCAGGGTGAATTTGAAATGGGTTTGATAGGGAAGTTAAATTACCTCCTTGGTTTACAAATTAAACAAACCAATAATGAGATCCATGTAAATCAAACAAAATATATATCAAGGATCTACTCAAAAGGTTTGAAATGGAATCATCAAAGCCTACAACAACTCCAATCAGTACATCAATAAAAATCAACAAAGATGAGCAAAGCAAACCTATAGATGAAAAAAATATCGAGGTATGATCGGTTCCTTACTCTGTCTTACTACAAGTAGACTTGATATAATATTTAGTGTTTGTATGTGTGCACATTTTCAATCCTTACCTAAAGAGTAACACATCACCGCAGTCAAACATATTTTCAAATATCTTGTTGGCACTCCAAATTTGAGATTATGGTATCCTAAGGGAACTACCTTTGAACTTCTTGGTTACTTGGATGCCAACTTTGCAAGATGTAGACTTAACCGAAAAAAGCACTAGTGGTACTTTTTATTTTCTTGGACACTCACTCACTTCTTGGTTTTGCAAAAAACAAAACTCAATGGCTTTGTTAACTGCTGAAGCAGAATACATTGCCGCTGCTAGGTGTTGTGCATAATTGCTTTGGATGAAACAACAACTTCAAGATTTTGGACTTCACTATGATCATATTCCTATAAAATGTGACAACACAAGTGTCATTAACCTTTCAAAAAATCCTATTCAGCACTCACGCACTAAACACATTGAAATAAGGTATCATTTTCTTAAAGATCATGTACTCAAAGGTGACATTGAACTTGAATTTGTGCCTACACGTCGTCAATTAGCTAACATATTTATCAAGCCTCTTAATGAAGAATAATTTTGTTATATTAGAACTGAACTTGGTAGAATAAATACTCTCTTATAATAATTATATATATAAAATAAAATAAAATAAAAATAAAAATAAATAAATAACCTAAATTTTTTTTATAATTCCTCTCTTTCTCTCTTTGCTCACCCACTCATCATCCCATTCTCGCTCTCACTTTCTGTTTCTCTCTCTCTCTCTCTCTCTCACACACACACACACATCCACTCTTCGTCTTTCTTGCTCTCGCCCTCTCTCACTCTCACTCTCTATTTTTCTTTCTCATCCACTCTCTCTCTCTCTCTCTCTCTCTCTCTCTCTCTCTCTCTCTCTCTCATTCTCCGGTACCATTTTCATCCACACCATCATCCATCTAAATCCATCCTCGATCTTCTTCATCATCACAGTTCATCACCATCATCATCTACCCAAATCCCTCTACATAAATACATCACTGATCTACCAGGATCTATCTCCGATCTACATCATATCTATTACCGATCTTCACCATCCTTTCCGATCCTCTCCATCGACACAGATCTACATCATTATCACTGATCTTCACCATTGTCACCGATCTTCATTGTTGTTGACGATTTTTACATCCACTAGCATCTTTTCCCCTATCAAAATGTTAAAATTATTTTTGCACTGTGTTACATTTCTTATATGGTTGTATGTGCTACAAACTCTATTGTATTTAATAACAATTGTTTCTACCTGGTATGAAGAAATTGTTTTTATTTGTATTTTCTCTTTTTATGCTAGTGCACTCGGTATAGTTGTTTATGGCCAAATCGTAATGGCCCTTGGTATTATAAATTGGTAATCTATTTCTTTCAATTTGTGTAATTTTTAGTGCATTAATTTAAGGGGAGACTCGTATTATGTAATATTTTGAGATTAAAACAATAAAAAAAAAAGCACAATCTTTAGGCGGCGTTTGTATATTCTATGCATAATTTCAGGGGGAGTATATATAGTCATCAACTAATTTTTTTACTCGTTATCTACACCAACAATTTTTTTTATAGCAAAGACAGACAATTTTTTCAAAGAGAAATGTTTGCAATTTTATTTCAGAAGGAGAAAATATTGCTAAATTATATCTAACTTTTGAGAAGGCTTCATAGATTTTTTGCATTTAACTTCTCTTAACGACTTTTCATGAGCCTCCTTTGCATGCTTCTCTCTATTTTTGACTTCTGTGAGTCTTGGCATTATAACCGTTGCATAATATTGTGCCGAATTCTCCGACTGAGAATTTTTCTGTAACGCCCTCAAAATAAACCCATTATATATTTATCATTGACATGCAATATTTAAAGAAAACAATTCATTATTTCATTCATCAGAGTATTACTAAATAAAAACATTACATGTAACATCAAATTAAATGCCCTACGGGCTTACATCTTTCCAAGCCAACACTTGGACACAAAAATATGAGTTCTAACTCAAATACAAGTAAAGCCCTAGGCTTGAATGTTTACATGTACTATCAAATCAAAACAACTAACTAAAGATAGTCTTCAAAATCCAAAAGTCAAATCCTTCCAAGCTAAGTCCTTGGAGGTAGCTTATCACCTGAACCTGAAAATGATGTTCCCATATAGGGTGAGCCACAGCCCAGTAGAAAAATACTAAACCAAATATAAGCATTGAATAAAGCTATAGCATTCAATAGATGGTTAACCAAGATAATCAACTATAACTTAATACAGTCTCATGACACTAATGTCTATGACATGTTTCAATTCCCATTATCATCAATATGGCTCAGAACCTGGCCAAACTTATAACAGTGAACTATATATCATATTCACATTACTTCCAATATCACAACACAGATGAGACTCAGGCTCATATCAAAACACTTCATACTTCCTGTTTGATACACATTGTAGTGTTGTATCAATAACATGTAAAAACACTTCAATATAATAAGCACACATAATAGTGATGCTAATGGAGTCCATCCCCTAGCTCCTCCCAAACAAAATCCGGTTTAGAGGTCCATCCCCTATCTTCCCCTAAACCGTGGAGTACATCCCCTATCTCCTCCCAAACAATATGCATATGCAATGCTCAATCAATACATGTATTTTCTGTATTAATTCAATAGTCTAAATTTATGACTTAAACAAATTGATTAGTTTCAATTTCCCTTAATCCACATGCAATGTCTACAACAAACATGACTATCCTCCACCGATAGCCCAAAACAATTATTTCTAGACTGGAAATAAGTATATCAACAATTCAATAGGCGAGTGATTTAAATTATCCAACTACACCATTTAATCAATGAATTCCTCAATTTCATGCATTTAACCAAATTCCCCAATTTCCTTAAATTAATTATACAAATTAATTTATTAATACAACTAGAGTTTTTCCCAAAATTACCAAAGTACTCCCAACATATCAAAATACCAAAACTTATAACAAAACTTATAAAATGGAGTAGAAAAACCCTACCTCGAAGAAAATAACCCGAATGGAGAAGACGAAGATGAAGACCTAAATCCCAAAGTGCTCCAAACCACCCAACGTTCAGATTAAATGGAAGCCCTTGACTCACTCTATCTTTTTAATAAAGGACTAAGGTTAGATACTCACCCTAGGTAGATCAATTCTTAGAGAGAAGACAGGTTTAGAGAGAGAGAAAGAGAGAGAGACTCTCAAGAGGCGGTTTTTAAAAGTTAAGAAAGAAAAGTAGGTCAAAAAGTGATCCAAAAAGTGAAATCTCGGACTGATGTAGTCGACTCCCCGCTCGAGCGTCCAAACTCCCGCTCGAGCGTCGAATACGCACTCCGAGTACTTTTGCAAAACCAGGTCCCCACTCGAGCGACCAACTCCCCGCTCGAGCGGCACTCACACATTTCCGCTCGAGCGTCCAATCCCATGCTCGAGCGTCCAACACTGCACAGGAAATACTGGATGGGTGATAATCCCGCTCGAGCACCAAAACCCCCGCTCGAGCGGACAAGCAACAAAAGAATCCATGCTCGAGCGTCAAACTCCCGCTCGAGCAGACTGGTCAAAATCTGGGCAACTAGTTTTGGCATCTAAACTCAACCGACCTGTAACAAACCTGCCTAACACATCCTATAACTCAAATACAAAGAGATTAAAGGATGGCAACAACTAATATATAATGACAAGATCCACGGAACCTAAGTCCGGATACAATAATCTAGAGAGAAAAGACCGGGGTCGCTATATTTTCCCCTCTAAATCTCTCTTCTCCTAATGAGTATTAGCCAGTTGTTGTTTTAAATAGCTGAGATCATCTTTCATTTGCTGATACTCTTGTATTCTTGCTTGTAGTCGTCGAGCCATATTGGAAACTGCAGTCATCATTTGTGTACTAAGAGCCATAGTGTTATTAATAGCATCGATATCATTACGATTACCAAAAAAACACTAGGACTCTCATTTACTGGAATTACGTGCAACTGCACTATACTCTTATTTGCCTGAATTATGGCCACCTCATTCATGTCAAAACCATTGATAGCTAAGGTAATTAATGACATGATTTTACAGAAAGTAAACAAATCTTTTTCTCTAAGAACACTTTAAGATTTCGTATCTCTGCATATTATCTATGCCACTTTTTATACACTCCACCGATCCAATAATCAATATATATTTGCTCAAATTTCTTGTTTGTCAACATTTTGGGCGCCATTGCACCATTTTTCTAAAAACAATACAAAATTCCAAAAATGATCACAGGACGAAATACGAAACATTATTATATTTTGGCAAATCAGTTTATTTTCTCAAATGTGTTTGTATGATTTTCGTTTGGGCACTAAAAATTTTCTTCTCTATGAAAACTTCATATATCAATATTTTATTTTGATGATGTTAAAGGGGGAGAAAAAATGTGAATTTGAATTGCTGTGCATGTGCTTTAATTATCAGATATCTTATGTTGCAAAGTTATCAAATGAATTGTTGTGCATGTGCTTTAATTATTAGATATCTTATGTTACAAAGTTATCAAATATTTTATTAATTTTAATTGTGTCAAATCTATACATGTATTGCCATCATCAAAAAATAGGAGATTATTAATCATGTTGTTTAATTTTGATGATGTCTAAAATATTATTTGATAAATTGTGATTTTTTAATTCACGTATGTTATAATAATTTGACACTAAATATAAAAATGTATTATATCTTTTTGATACACGTTGCACCAAATTCAAATTTATTTTACAATCATTAGACACAAAATATATTACATCAATTACAAAAATATTTGATTATACTGTGAATCCTTCAAAATATCATTTATATTATAATTATATTATATATATAATATTCAAATATATTGATGGCAGGAAAATGAATGATTTTTATATTATATTTTATTTAATATAATCAAATTTTTGATGGGTTTGCTTAAACTCCATGTTGAAAAAGAGAAGAAGATGGCTTGACTTTTGTCATCATTTCAACCATTATGTTTTGTTGTCTGTTTGAAATCAAGGAGCACCGGGAGCGTCTGTTCTGTCAAAAGGAGTGTCTCCTCTCCCAACGAGTATATTTTTTAGTATAAATAAAAGTGTTTTGAATGGAGAAAATTTAAGAACTTGAAGAGAAAAAATTTGTGTGCTCCAAAATTTTGAGTGTATTTTGTACTCTGCTCTTTCACTTTCAGATCTAAGTGTTGTCTTTGTTCTTGCACTTTCATATCTACTCTTTTTGAGAAAATTATTGTAAAAGAGGGTTGAAGTACCTCTTATCTTTATTGATTATTTTGTGAGAGAAATTCTGTAAGGGTGAGGCATTTATTGTTGAGTGAGGCTCAATAGATAAGAGTAAGACCTGTGTAAAATCCACAAGCTTAGTGAAGCTTTGGTTCTGTATTGATTCATTTTGATAGTGAATAAATTCTCAAAGAGGATCCTTGAGGAGTAGGCATAGGCCCGGCGTGTGAAACCACTATAAATCTCTATGTTTGATTTTCTCTCCATATCTCCTTTATTTTTATATTGATTATTATTGCTTTGTTTTTATTTGTTAAAATTTGAATATTTAGATTACTATAATTAACATTGTGAATTATTTTTAATAACTTAATTCACCCCCATATTGAGTTGCCTACTTGGGATAATAATTATCTTGAAGCACCTAAGACTAATGAATCATCAAGGGAATGAGAGATACAAATAATCTACACTATAAGATCACTCTCAAATAATAAACTCTCTCAATAAAATCTCTCTTACAGAAATGATCTCTCTCAAGATAAACTCTCTGAAGGTTGGAAGTATTTAGTAGAGATGGAGAGAACACTCAGAAAATGTAAGTGTGAGAGATACCCAATAAAACAGCCAGGGGGGACTTTAAATAGACTTGGGCAGGACAAGTTCGCAGGCTGGTCATGGGCGTGGTCCACTGGTCGCGGAAGCGAGGTGCCTTCGTAGGTTACAGAGAAAATACTAAGAGCTGATCTTTCAGACTAACCATGGTCGTAGGCACGATGGGCACTGTCACGGGAGCCAAGGTTAAGGTCGCTGGCGCGACCATGCATGTTGAGCGGCGTTTGCTAACATTTTGCACCATACTTTAAGGCCTGCTTTTTCTCCATGATTTAAGGCATGTTTTCATTAGACAAATAACCTTCTTGTGCCCATGCGTGCCCAAGATTTTGACAATCCATACATGCTTTTACACATGCATGTCTACAAAACTGTTGACTAAATTAAACAAAGCATCAGCACATTATCACTTTTAGCTTTTTCTAGTACCCATTCACTTCACTTTGTCTGCCATGTGCCATGAACAAAATCAAAGCAAGTTGAAAAATCTAAAATCCCAGACAAATTTATTTGTGATTATATACCAATTTTAACTAGTAAATAACAATCTTAATCAAACAATCAGGATAAATCGACACAACAATTTTAACATGAAAAAACCATAATTGGAGCGCTTTCAATTGTGATAAATAAAAAAAAAAAACCACGGGCCAAAGCCACAAAGCAATCCACTAAGAAGACAAAAAAAAAAAAAAATTACACAAGTGTACTCTCAATTACCTACCGACCCCAATGTGCCTCTTTCACCACCATCTTCACCTCGCAATTGCCTTGCCCAACGTTGAAGCCACAACATCGATATCGAATCCACAAAAACTTCAGGCTCAAGTTCCATGGAATCCACCAAAGAACAACTCTCTCATTTTTTAATAAAACAAACTAAACAAACCCTTTGATATAATCCACTCAATTCATGATTAAACACTCACAGATATCAAAGGAAACAAGTAAAGAAGCTCCAGATGAAAACCCTAATACCTAAGAAGAAGATCTAGAAGTCGTACCCTAGAAACTGAATTAATTATAGATTTATAGTAATTAGAATCGCGATCTCCGCTCGAGCGCAAGAATGACCGCTTGAGCAGACTGACAAAAACGCGTGTTTCAAGACAAGGATCTACGCTCAAGCGCAGGAAAGGCCGCTCGAGTGAAAAAATACAACTCCCAGTATTTTTGCAGACAGTTCCAATTTTTGGAACCAAATATACTCCGCTCAAGCGCACAAAAGGCCGCTCGAGCGGTCAAGCAACTTTGACTGAAAGTGGCAAACCTGAAAGAATTAACATCACAAACTTCTCTACAAGGCACAATTCGGGTTGAATTAGTATCTAAAAACTCATAACTTCACTTAAATAAAAGACTGAATAAAATTGCAACTGAAAAGAGCTTTGTCAAATGGGATTACCAATAAAAAAGACCTAACACAAGTTGTTGCTTTGATTCACCGAGAAATCAAAACAAATATTATTTTTCAAATCAACATTATCACAATATCTCGAGGCTCCAAAAACTTCACTTGATCTTTCACCAAAAAAACTATCACTTTTGTTTGTTTAGAAAACTTTCAATCAAATTATAATCCCAAGAAGATAATGAAAGATTATCAAATAAACAAAGTAAAGAAAATAATGATCAAAGAAATAATGAAAAACAAAAACACTTTGAATCTATAATCAAGATATTAAGTTTTGTCAAGAGAGGTATTGCCAAAACATAAACCATTAAATTCCTTAGGATAAAAATCCTAACAATCTCGCCCTTTGGCAATGCCGAGACAAAACTTCATAAATCAATCTTGCACAAGATTTCTTGATTCAAGCAGCAAAAGAAACAAAAACAAATAAACATAAAATCACAATTTTGTCTTTGAAACGGGATTGCCAACACACATTATAATGCACAAAATTACTTTTTAAAAATTTAGATTTGTCCTGTGATAAGTGATTGTCGATTTAGATAATCCAAATTAAAAATTATACACCCATGATCAATGTAGATAAAAAAGAAACCAAACAAAAATTCATCCATACAAAATATTTTTTACGTAGAAAAACCATAGTTGGAATCCACCAATATGTAATTAAAAAACTACGGGCCCTCGGCCAAATGAACAATCCACTATAAAAGAAAAAAGTACAAGAGATATCCTATAAAGGCCACCCCGGGCTCACACGTTTGCTCAACCTACGAGTCACTCTTCTTCTTTTAGTAGACCTCTAGAACGGATGTCGAATCACCACGACGCCAATGATTTCGAAATCTACAATCTAGGAATCCACCGAGAAGGTTCACAGTTGAAAGGTGTAAAGGACTTAGAACAACTTGATGATTAGCTTAAGGTTCTTAGATGGTAATGAATCATCAAGCACATAAGAGTATTACAAATAATCCTCTCTACAAAGTTCATTCTCAAATACTTAGCAAAATCCCTCTACAACAAAATGATCTCTCTTACAAAAATGTATTTCACTCATAAAAAAGATCTCTCTCAAAAGATAAAAATACTCAGACGAGCTTAGGAGAGAGTACACAGAAAATGAGTGGAAGAGATACCAAGAAATACAACCGAGCAGGCTGTAATAGACCTGGGCCAACAGTTCATCGCAGGCATGCACACCTTGGTCGTGGGGCACGGTCAAGGGGGTCGCGGTCGCGACCACCCTTTGTAGGATGCAGACAAAACTTCTGGGAGTTAGGATTTTTGGACTAGGCAAGTCGCGGGCGCGGTTATAAGGTTCGAGGCCATGAACAAGCATGTTGGCACAGCTGCTATATTAGACTTTTGGGCATGAAAATCTTCATTTTTCTCCCACGTTCGGCTCCATGTTTGAGCAGACAAAGAGCCACCCTTTTTTACTGCAAATCACACTTGTTTGTCTGCCAAAGATTGGCAACAAATCAAATACAAAAATTCAAAAGTTGACAAACAAAAACAAAGCGACAAACTTTTAGTAATTTTTTCCTTATGCTTATATCAACAACACAAGGTCAAACAAAATCTATGCCGCATGCCAATCCATCTTCGAGCCCCTAAATAAATCTGTAACAATCAATTTTATAAGCCCAAGAAGATAATCCACATGCTTAAGAGATAAAAACAAAACCAACTAAGATAAAATTCAATATATAAAAAGCCAAGGAAGAGAGAAACAAAGTTTTGGAACATAATTTGCCAAAATAAACATAACTTAAAAAGTAGGATTAAAAATCCTAACAATGATTGAAAAATCTAGATTTATGCGGAAAATATTTTCAAAAAATCTAGATGCGTCCTATTTAACTTGATTATTGATTTAGGCAATCCAATTAAAAATTAATGTAACCATGATCAACATAGAAAAGAGAGAGTAAGAGAAAATCAATCCACGACGCAAGATATTTTTTACGTGGAAAAATCACAATTGGCATCCACCAGCTTGTGATAAAAAACCACAGGCCCTCGGCCAGACATATAATCCACTATGCAAGAAAGGTAGTACAAGAGATCTCTTACAAAGGCCAATCCAGGCAACACGAGTCCACTTGCCGACACATGTCTTTGCTCACTCTACAGGTACCTCTGCAATTTGCACTGGATATCTGCCACGGTTGTCGAATCGCCACGACGCTAATGACTTCGGAATCCACCGAAGCCTACAATCTTGGAATCCACCAAGAAGGTTCACTTTTGGAAGATATGAAAAACTTATACAAAGACTTGATGATTATCTTGAAGCACCTAAGACTAATAAATCATCAAGGGAATGAGAGATACAAATAATCCTCATTACAAGATCACTCTCAAATAATAAACTCTCTCAATGAAATCTCTCTTACAGAAATGATCTCTTTCAAAATTTATTACTCTCAAAATAAACTCTCTTAAGGTTGGAAGTACTTAGGAGAGATGCATAGAACACATAAAAAATGTAAATGTGAGAGATACCTAATAAAATAGCCAGGGAGGCCTTTAAATAAACTTGGGCAAGACAAGTTCGCAGGCTGGTCACAGGTGCAATCCACTGGTCGCAGGAGCAAGGTGCCTTCACGGGTTGTAGAGAAAATGTTAGGAGCTGATCTTTCGGACTAACCACGGTCGCGGGCGCAATGGGTACTATCGCGGAATCCAAGGTTAATATAGCAGGCGCAACCATGCATGCTGAGCAGACTTTGCTGACATTTTGCACCATACCTTAAAGCCTGTTTTTCCTCCATGATTTAAGGCACGTTTTCATCAGACAACCAACATTCTTGTGCCCATGCTTGCCCAAGATTTTGACAATTCATACATGCTTTTACACATGCATGCCTACAAAACTGTTGACTAAATTAAACAAAACATCAGCACATTATCACCTTTTGCATTTTCCAACACCCATTCACTTTACTTTGTCTGCCATGTGCCATGAACAAAATCAAAGCAAGTTATTGCTTTGATTCATCGAGAAATCAAAACAAATATTATTTTTCAAATCAACATTATCACAGTATCTCGAGCCTCCAAAAACTTCACTTGATCTTTGACAAAAAAAAATGCCACTTTTGTTTGTTTAGCAAACTTTCAATCAAATTATAATCCCAAGAAGATAATGAAAGATCATTAAATAAACAAAGTAAAGAAAATAATGACCAAAGAAATAATGAAAAACAAACCCTTTGAATCAATAATCAACATATTAAATTTTGTCGAGAGAGGCATTGCCAAAACATAAACCATTAAATTCCTCAGGATAAAAATCCTAACAATCTCCCTCTTTGGCAATGTCAAGACAAAACTAAATAAATCAATCTTGCACAAGATTTCTTGATTCAAGCAACAAAAGAGACAAAAATGAATAAACAAAAAAATCACAATTTTGTGTTTGGAACGGGATTGCCAACACGCATCGTAATGCACCAAATTAGGATTGAAAATCCTAACAATCTCCCTCTTTGGCAATTCCGTGACAAAACACAAAATATATCCCTGCACAAAACAATTAGTACACAAGACAAAACAAAAAATAGTTAAGAGCACACAATCTCTCCCCCTAATCATAAAACCAATTTTCACAAAAATTCTCTCTCATCCCAAACACAAGACCAACTCTTTCTCCCCCTTTTTGGCCAAAATTGACAAGGGAAAAATAAGATAACAAAACACGCAAATCACAAGACTCAGAAAATTTTTATCTCGATACTCAAAATTTTGAAAAACACAATTTTATAGAGATAAGAATGCTCAACAAGGTGTAAAATGACACTCACTTGAAAACTATAGGAAAATAGATACCCACAAATCTCATACCAAGGTGGTGTGTTTGTGAAATGAGAATACCATGTTTAACAATGCCATGTAGAGATCAAATTTGAACATTTTGAAACAAAAAATTGAGCCACTCTTTTTGGAAGTCAAACCTCAAGTTTGCAAAAGTTGATTTGAGAAAGCATTTAACCAAACTTCCATAACCTCCTACATTTTTCATTTTTTTCCTTTTTTTTTTCCTTTTCATTTCAAAAATTCAAAGGAGGCTCTCATATTGCTAAAAGCGGTAACTGGATCCAAAAAATCATGAATTCTATCCTCTGAAAAATGGCAGCTATAACATACTCTTACATGTAGCCTTTTCCCTCGAGCTTAGCACGAACTTAACAAAATTTTTCGATTCAACTCTCATTATCATACTTTTAAGTACTCGGTATCGGTCAATCCGCAAGAGTTCAGGCACAAAAATTAACACATTATTCAGGATTTCTCATGAGCTATCAATAAATATTTAATCCTCCTAAAAATGTGTACAAAATGAGATCATGTTTATCAATCCTCAAGTATTCAAAGTGATGTGAGATTTGCACAAACCAAGCATGTCATGCAAAATAAAATGAAATTTTTTAAGAATGAGTCTAGAAAGAAAAATTCGTTTGACCAACAATTTTTTAATTTTGTTAAAATGATTTCCCGAAAACAATTCTAAGATAAGCAATCTAGAAGAAACAAAATTCTGTTGGTGGGAGAAACTCTAGAACAAATAATAGACTCACAAGACATGACACCAAAATGAATAAAAACAATTTTTTTTTTCTTTTTTCAAAGAACTCAAATATATATATATATATATATTTACAACAATAAAACAAGAAACCCTTCATCCCAAATCATTTTTCCTTACCCAAACAACTTTAGTTTCGACACGAGGAGGTTCAACACGATCGTTGAGAGTTCTGTCACGCCCCAAGATCCGTGACAACGCCGCACACTCATATAAGTGAGCATGCAAGGCTAAGAATCCAATCACATAACCCACAATGTAAAATACTCAAATTAAATCCTTAATTGTCATAATGTCAAAATCCATAAAAATAAATAGTTCTTATATGAAAATGTCCACCAAGTCCACTAATTTAATCCACTAACAAAACAATAATCCAAGTACTTCAATCATAGTCCTACTCTCGGCACTCCCACATGTAAAAAATCCCGCGCAGCTCTACTCTTCAGAATTTGAAAAAAAAAATAAGGGTAGGCTAGATAGCCCAGTAAATAACCAACCATCACTGCTAGCTGGATCAAGTATACAAAAATAAATAAATAAATCAATAACCAATAAATATAATTTTTTCTACAGTTCAATAAACGAACAATTATTGTAAGATGGTTTCATAGCTAAAAATAAACAACGTACAATACATTTTAAATGAAAAGCCAATGCGATAATTCAAAGTAATTCGTTGTTCAAATCAATGGTTCGATATTCAGATAGTTCAATAATTTGATTCACAAAACCCAAGTCTTAATGACTACGGCCACTTAGCCCGTGACAAGGCCCAGAATCACACATAGGCCGGTGGTAAAGCCCCAATAGAAACTAGTTTATGTGCCAATAAATAACCCCCATTAACTAGGGTCCAAATCATAGTCAGACTAGAGTGATGTTCAAAATTCAAACAATACACAACTTTTAAATAAAATATTCGATATTTTCGAAATAAACATTTGGTATAATTTTCAGAATAGTTTCACAAAATATTCAAATAACTTTCATAATAATATTCGATGTTGTTTTATACTTGACCCATATTTTATTTTAAGAGAACATGAAGGCTATAAATAAATATTTATGATTTTAAACGATTCGATAGGAATAAAAATGAACCGACAGTGATAGAGGGTTTACTTACCTCAAACAGCTAAAATAATATTTCCCAAGCTAATCTCAAATTACCAAGATCCACCTCAATCTGACAAACCTAATAAAATATTACACCGCATAAACAATTATTATGTGCACCCATCTTTCTCTTCTTGTAACAACAATAGAATAAATTAACCCAATCGCCTACTAGGAACTCCCACAATTTAGCATCAAAACGAAGCCATCACGACTTCGGAAATTCTCAACCCATATTATTCTATTGTTGTTTATATACATGTAAAAATTTGTAATTGCATGTAGTCAATCTTGTATCCCACAAACACACCACCATTAAACCTAACCTATCACATATTAATCTCAAAATATGAACCCCCAAACGGAATGCAAAATACACTCTAAAATTGAGCAAAATCGAGAACCCCAACATAGACTACATCAATATAATTATTTAATCATATATGCCCATAAAATCATCTATTGATATATTAACACTAAAATCATAGATAGGAATACAATAAAATAAATCTTACCTAAGTGATGAATAAAGCAAAACCACCACTCTTATGAATCCTCCCTCTTCCTTGGTTTTGGTTTCTTTTCTTTAATTTTAAACTTTTCCAAACCCTTGCTTGCTGCCTTCACCTTTAACTCTTCCAAACCCTTTCCGCAACATGAGCCTCTCTTTGTTTTTGTTTTTTTTTTTTTTCTCTAAGACTATAAGCCACGGCAGTTGGCTTACTTAACCTAATATTCTTTTCTTTTTCCAAAATTGCAAAATTACCCACCTATGTTATAGAAATAATAATGCCATCTCATAATTAATTCCTTGATATTACTAAGTGACCCATATAAATTAATTTAATTACCAATCTATCCAAAAATAATTCTGTAAATAACTTGGGTTTTACAGTTCACAAAATTTTAAATATCCTTTTGATATTTTAGATTTTTGTTGGGCAACAAGAGTTGTGCAAAATTCTTATAAGCATCCATAAACTTATCACCTTTGTGTGGTATGTGGCCATTAAGCAAATAACATAAGAACGAAGATGGCCTATTTTAACCCAAAAATCACAACAAAATAGCGGCTTTCCATCCATCAAATATTTTGTGGTCGGCTTACCCCATTGAATGTTTCGTTTGAACACATGTTGAGGCCTTTGAATTTGTCTTCTACCCCTGCCATGGTTAGCCTTATACAAATTCATGCAATGAGGCCTAATATGACCACAATCTCCACAATGATAACAAAAAGGTATAAATTTCTTTTTCGAAATATTTTCATGAGACAAATTTGAAAAAGAAGAAATTTTACATTTCGCCTTAACAAAGCCCTTTACTTATTGCGTGCTTGCACCATTGTTGAAAGATGATGTTTTGGGCTTAGAGTTGCAATTGTTGCGGCATCCTAGTCTGCTCTTGTCACTCGCCATTTGTTGTGAATTTTGAACGGCATCTAAATTCTTTAAACTTGTATTCCACAACTTGAGTGCGGCGTTGGCACTGACAAGTTCAAGCTCCCTTTTTGCACACTTCTCCTCAAGCTCTTTGATTGTCTTGGCACAAATTTCAGCATTTTATTTAAAAATATCATTTTTCTTTTTGAGTTCATCATGTGTGCCAAGAAAAAAATCTCTCATTTTTGCAAGTGGAGAGTTTATCCATCAAAACATCCTTTTCATTTTTTAGGACATTGATCTCGACTTAGGACTCTAAAAATTCATTTTTCAACCGATCTTTCTCCCTCACACATTTGTCCAAGCTGTTTAAGAGTTCTTTCTTTTGTTTCATCAACTTACAGCATTAAAGGTGCATTTTATGAATTTCTTAAGAATTCTCATCTTCATTATTAGAAGTTTCTTCATTTTTTGAAGTCGGGTGAAGACTTGTAACTAAAGTATTGTGGATTTCATTTTTCTCAGGTTTTAAAATTTTGAAAGGACATTCGGTTGTAACATGTCCAATCCCATGACATTTAGAGCATTGAACTTGTTGAAATTTGAAGTTCTTATTGTTGGGCTTAAAAATATTTTTCTCAAAATTATCTCTATCTTGAATTTAAATCCTTGAGATTAGGCTTTTTGTTTTTCAGAAATTGTTGGAACTTTTCAGTAAACAAAGCCATCATTTCAGATTTAAACTCTTGATCAAAGTTGCTTCCTTGGATTAAATCCATCAATAATCACAAAAAGATCACGCTCCTATAGCTTTGAAAAACAAAGTACGAGCGATCCGCTCTGATGCCAATTGAAAAATTTAGATTTATGCAAAAAATGCTTTTGGAAATGTTGGAACAATCTTCTGTGTAAATAAAATAACTTGAAATAAATTCAAACAAAATAAATAAATAACATACCGGATTTATTTATTGGACCAAATAATAATTAAGACCAAGTCGAGTGTGTGACACTCTGTCCTTAAGACAGATTCGCCCCGCTACGGTATTTACGGTTGAGTGGCGTCTATCTCCCAGGATACAATGATCTTTACAAATTGTAGTAACACTCCAAACAATTTGTTCGGCGAACCAAACCTATGTTCTAATACTCTCTGAAATTATCTCTAAAACTAATATGAAGAAATAATGCAAATAGGAAAAAAATTAGACAGCAAAATGGAAGAATTTCTGACTGATTTTTTCGATGCTAAACCACTGCTGGAAAGTTAGTATATATAGGCACAAGGAACAGACCCGAAGAGGTTTATTTCCAAAGTGAAAAGGTGCACCCCTTGGACAACCTCAGAATTTGAATTTAAAAGGCCGTAGAGACCGTTGATCACACTTTCAAACAATTTGAATAATGATCCGTAGGTGCAACAGTTAATCAAACTGCTTGAAACTTTTATAATTAAACTATTAGAATAGTTAATTCAATAAAACCTTTCACTGAATGAAATAACTTTATTAAACTATTTAAATAGTTTAATCAAATTTTTAGGAAACCATTTAGGAACTAAAAATTTGAATTTAGAATTAAATTAAATTCCCAAAATTACAAACCTTAGGAAACCACTTAGGAACCCAAAATTTGAATTTAGAATTAAATTAAATTCCCACAATAATTTTTATTGAAAAAATTCAAATGAATTTTATCTAAAAAATTAATGTTAGACCCGAAAACGACGTCAACTTCCCATTCACTCATAAATGGTTTTGACGTTCCGTCTTCACCGTGTGACTTGCCACGCGACACAGAACACTTCACCTTTTCGGACCCACTACAAAAAAACATTTGGGGCCCACTCAATTTTGGGCTAAAAAATATGCCTATATTTAAACCATTTTTCCAACAATCCCCCACATAAATGGAATTTGACGGAGAGAAAATGCAACAACATGATCTAATTACAGAGAGTACAGAAATTGGAAATATTCTACAAAGGATAGGTAGCTTTTGGCTTTGAACCTTCCTTTGTGAGACACTATCGGATTTACTAGCTAATCAGTGAACACGATGTCTTGAACTGTTCAGCCGTTTGTGTAAACCAAGACAATAGAACTCACACAGTATATCCCAGACACAGTTTAGTTCTCACTATTGTGTTCATTTTGGCCCTGAACAACCTGGTTTTTCATGAGTGCTCTAAAGACTTGTAGCCCTTCACAAATCTTATAGAACCGGCCCAGTTCACACTCACATAGGTGATTCTTATGAAGAGTATCCTGCCATACTCCACTAGGTTTACCTAGATATAAGAATCATTAAAATTTTACTTAACCTCAAACGCTGCAGACATCACTATTTCATCAAAGAAATGGGTAGGAGTTAGACTCCCCAGTGATCCTTCTGAGTCAATCACAACTCGGTTGTGCCTTTGAACCTAGATCTTGGGATCTCCAGTCAACTAGGTTGGGTTGCCGTTGTGGTAACTCTTATTTAATAGGCTTAAGTCTCATTCCCCTCGATGAATTCTCAACTAACTCTCTTGCTAACCCTTTGGTTAGTGGATCCGCTATGTTGTCTTTAGACTTAACATATTCTATGGAAATAATTCCATTAGAGAGTAGTTGTCTCACGGTGTTATGTCGACGACGAATGTGTCGTGACTTACCGTTATACATATGACTCTATGCTCTACCTATAGTTGATTGACTATCGCAATGTATGCATATAGCAGGCATCGGTTTTGGCCAAATTGGAATATCTTCAAGGAAGTGGCGAAGCCATTCTGCCTCTTCCCCTGCTTTGTCTAAAGCTATGAATTCAGATTCCATAGTAGACCTAGCAATACAAGTCTGTTTGGAAGATTTCCAAGATACAGCCGCCCCACCAGGAGTAAAGACATACCCACTGGTGGACTTCGAGTCTCTAGTATCTGATATCCAATTTGCATCACAGTATCCTTCAAGTACTGCTGAATATCTAGTATAATTCAGCCCAATATTACGAGTAAATCGGAGATACCTTAGAACCCTTATAATTGCTTTCCAGTGTTCTACTCCTGGATTACTCGTATATCTACTTAATTTACTTACTGCATAAGCTATATCTGGGCGAGTGCAGTTCATCAAGTACATTAAGCTTCCAATAATTTGGGCATACTCTAATTGAGAAATACTTTCCTGTACATTCTTAGAAAGATACAAATTAACATCTACAGGTGTTCTAGCAAGATAATCATCATCTTTGCTGAATTTGTCAAGTATTTTCTCAATGTAATGAGATTGTGACAAAGAATATCCTTCTGATGTTTTGGTAATTTTCATACCAAGAATTACATCAGCAATGCCCATGTCCTTCATGTCAAAATGTTTATTCAATATTTTCTTGGTATTTTTAACCATGCCATTATTACTACCTATGATGAGCATATCATCTACATAAAGACATACAATGACATAACCTTTATCTGTGTTTTTAATATAAACACATTTGTCACACTCATTAATTTTAAATCCATTTGACATTATTGCCTTGTCAAATTTCTCATGCCATTGCTTTGGCGCTTGTTTTAAACCATATAATGATTTAACCAATTTACACACTTTCTTTTCTTTCCCTGGAACAGAAAACCCTTCTGGTTGTTCCATGTAAATTTCTTCATTTAACTCACCATTTAAGAAAACGGTTTTAACATCCATTTGATGAATTTCTAGATTGTATAGAGATGCAATGGCAATAAGCATTCTAATGGATGTTATTCTAGTAACCGGTGAGTATGTGTCAAAGTAATCTAGACCTTCTTTTTGTCTAAAACCTTTGACCACAAGTCTTGCCTTGTATTTGTCTATTGATCCATCCGCTTTCAATTTTCTTTTGAAAATCCACTTGTACCTAAGAGGTTTACAACCTGATGGCAAGTCCACTAATTCCCAAGTGTGATTTTGCAAGATGGATTCAAGTTCACTGTTGACAGCTTCTTTCCATAAAGGAGCTTCAGGACTGGACATAGTTGTAGAAATCCCATTTTTGACCGCCTTTAAGACTTGGACGCGACTGATGGTTTTGGAAGTTGTGCAGTGCAGAGGGTCGATTTCTTCGGCGAGAGGAGAGTCAAATCTCAATTTCATACCCCTTTTTGGACCAAAACAATCTTGATCAAAAGATTTTAGACCTTAAAACCCTCTCTTTCAAAACGTTTTTGAAATAAAGTTTTTACGATGTTCCGAGGCTCGCATTTTGTCAAATGTTGCGCTTTTCAATAAACCAAACAAGGACAAAGTGGAAATGAATGAAAGAGAGATGAAATCTTTGAAAAATCTTTCAAAACACCTTGTTTAGGGGTTTGGAGTTGAAGAAAAGAGGAGAAGAGAGACGAAAACTAGTTTGGAAGAGGTTCGGCATGAATCCGGGTAGGACCGAAACTGCGCGACTCCACCGAAACGGGCATAACTCTTTACACAGAAGGAATTTTTATGCGAGGTTGGCGCCATTAGAAAGATAAATTTTGGAGCTTCAATGTGGCCACATGGCCGACCAGAAAATCAGATGGCAGACCAGAAAAATCAGGTGGTCCAAAGTGGTTCAGCGTGAATCCGGGAGGACCAAAAACTGCGTGGCTTCACCGAAACGGGCATAACTCTTTTCACAGGAGGAATTTAGATGTGAGGCCATTACCATTGGAAAGGAGACTTCCGGGGCTTCATTTCACACTCAAGAATCTCCTAGAACCAAGTCCGGGTGGGGGAGATATGGTTGGTTGAATTCCGGTTGGACCGAATCTGCGCGGCTTCACCAAAACAGGCATAACTTTTTGCATAGGAGGAATTTTAATGCAAGGTTTGCGGCATTGGAAAGCTAACTTCTGGAGCTTCATCCTAGAGGGTGGCCGACCACCTTGACCCTTTTGACCTGGTCGGCCGACCAAGGCAAGTGGTCGGCCGGCCACTTGAACTGGTCGGCCAGCTACCCTCTGTTTTGTCTCTCTAAGTGTGTTCCAGTTGTGCCAGCTGGGAGCCATTTGCAGCATCCTCCATACACGTGTATGGAGGATCTTCAAAGTTGTTTTTATCTTCCAAGAGAAGCTTTAGACCTCTTTGTCTATATAGGAGGTCTTCTCAATCCTTTGGGCTGGGGAGAAAAAACCAACTGGGGATATATACACCCAACCCTCTATATCTCTCATCCAAGCCTCAAAACCCCCTTGTTCTTGCACCATTTACTCACCAATCATAGCCTACCACCTCCACACTCCATTCCAGCACCTTGAAGGTCATTTGCAGAGGTAGAGAGCTCATTTTCTTGGATCAAAAGCTGCTGCATTGCTGTGCTACAAGGGTAAGCCTTCTTTCCCTCTTTTCTTGCCTTATTTTGTATGATATCTTAGCCCTTCTTGCTAGCATTTCTGGGCCTTGAGACAAACTGGAAAAGATCTTATTTTGAGCCCCTCTTCAACTTTGTTGAAGGGCTCTTTGCTGTTTGAAGTCATCTACCCCCCCCCCTTTGTGCTTTATCTCTCTTTTAAGGCTTATTTTGCATGATATATTAGCCTTATTTGCGAGCATTTCTGGCCTTCGACCCAAACTGTAAAGTATCTTATTTTGAGCCCCTCCTCAACTTTGTTGAAGGGCTCTTTTCTATTTGAGATCATCTGCTTCCCCTTGTCCTTTATCTCTCTTTTAGGGCTATTTTTGCATCATGTTTTAGCCTTACTTGTGAACATTTTTGAGATTTTCTATAAACTGGAAAAAGTCTTATTTTTACATCCTCTTTAAGTTTGGTTAAGGTCCCATTCCTGTTTGGGGTCATCTTCTCCTATGCATGCTTCATTCCTTCATGCTTTAAGCCATGCATTTGAGCATTCACATTAGCTTTGTTTTGGCCTCCTAGCAGGTTTTGAGCTTTGAAATCATAGAGGGGTAACCCTCTCACCCCTCAATCTCTTTACTAGCATGTTTGACCTTCCAAAGGGACCCTATTTTACATACATTGAAGTCACTTTCCAGGCCTCATTCTGAGTATTTTGAGGTCTGCCTTGGCTCTGTCTGAGGCCCTTTCGGCCATATTTTATGTCTATGATGCATGTGTAGAGAAATCCCATTCAAGGCCTTTCAAAGAGGCCTTTGTTTGCATGTTCCCGAGACTGATTCCAGGGCCTATTTGGTGGGTTTTAGGGCTGTCATAACCCATTTCCAGAGTTGGTTTGGTCTTGCTAAGTGTCTATCTTGTATGTGCTTAATAACCCCTTGTATGGCCCTCTAAATTTTTGCACATGTTGGCTGCATTTCAGTGATTATTTGGACATATTTTCATATGTTTTGTTCACTGATTTTTTCTGGTTTGATGAGATCTCACATGCTTCACATACATGCCATGTAAACCATGTTTGCTAGTCAAAGTTGCATGCTATTTTAGTCCATTATGCTAGCATCTTTTGGTCATGCTTTGAACTAGAAATGTTCATGTTTTGGGACTGTCTTGGCTCTGTCTTTTGACTTCATGATCAAATAATGCTTGCTTTGTATACTTGTGGTTCAATGCATGTGCCTAGTATTGAGTTTCGGGGTTTATTCCATGCATCAGGTGCCATATTTCCATGTTTCGGGATCGTTTAGTATCATGTTTCAGTGCTGAAAATTACATCTTGAACGCCATGGTTCATCCTTGTCATGTTTTGGCAGAGTGGCAGTTAATGCCTTAGGTTTGGTCCTCAGTATGCGTGCATGTGTGCACGCATTTCGGTTGTCTCATTTTCATCTTATGGCCACTGATGTGAGTGTGGCCGAGGTCCACTCATGATTGGTGTAAGTCCATTATGCATTGTGTATGCCTTTCAATTCATAGCATTGCGTATGCTAGGTTGCGTGTTACAGCTTTGTGCATGCCATGTTACATCGAGCATTGTGTATGCCATTTCATAGCATTGCGTATGCTAGGTTGTATGTTAGTTGCATCGTGTATACCATCCTATTTGCATTGTGTTTGGGATAGGAGTTAGCCCAAGTATGGGAAACGAGGGACGTTTCGTACTACCGAGTGACGGAACGTGTCTCAATTCCCTGTCGCCGACACTCCGAATTACCCATGATGGAGTTTAGGTCTTGTTGTGTTTTCATGTGCATTCATTTCATATTGAGCTGTGCAATTCGACTCCTCGGCCATCATGCATCGATATGCATGATTGGTGGCACGAGGATCGAGGACTACACTCCCTGAAGAGTAGTCATGCATACATATGTGAAATACTTTGCCATGCCCCTTTGTTGCTCTCTGTTGCAGCAAATCAGAAATCAGCAGCTTTCCGAAGCCTTACACAGCATTCCGAAAACAATTGCAAACAGAAGCGAATCAGGGCATCGCAATGGATTTCCGCGCCAGACAACTCAAGCATGCATCTTCCATCATTCGGAATAGAGCTGAGGCAGTCCATAGGCTTGCATGCTGATTTATCGCTTTCTTAGTTAATTTGTTAATTAATTAGGGTTTTGTAATATTTAATTATTTATTCGGACTGTACTATTCATTCGGACTGTATTATTCTTTCGGACCCTCTGAGTGAAGGCACAATTGTAATAAGTGTGCGTGAGTGTGATGTATGTCTTCCAACCCCACGTCTTTCTCCCTTTTATTTACCAGCTTATGATGGTTAGATTAGGGCATGTTTCAATTAGCATACAGTATGATAGCATGTTTGCATTCATTCATCTGCCTTGCATGCACCGGGCTCGGCGCATCATACTAACTGCATTTGTATTTCAATTCCAAGTTGAATGCGTGTTAGCTGTAGCATTTCATATGTCATCTTAGAATAACCGAGCCTATCTTAGTTGCATTTTGCATGTGTTGTATTAGGCATTTCTGTATATTTAGGATCATACATGATATCTAATCAGCTTCTATTTTGGCTTGGAGCACTAGGTAAGCTTTTATGCTTGAGCATCCTTGCATGTGTGTGAGTGACTGCCATGATAGCATGCTTACCATGAGGCTAATTGCTTATGTGATATACCTGCCTGAATGCCTGTGGGTGAAGGTTGGGTTATCCGAATTGGAACAATTCATCAATTGTGAGTTTTAAGCCCACTAGATAGTGGTAAATCATCATGTTTTCTAAGCCCACCTGAGGGTGGCAAATCCATATTTTAGCCTGCTTGCGAGCAGCAAACCGTTTTCAAAACAAACATGAGATGTTGTTCCAATTCAGACGATCCGGTCTATATTTGTATGCTGTCCTCATCACATAGTAAATCTAGGCTAATAACCGGAATAAGAACACATAATGTTTTCAAAACTAGATATCATGGTTAGTAGAAGCCGATCTTTGATCGGGCGAGCAGGGGTGCTCACGAAGTGACCTTCCCCAATCGTACCCAAGTTCCCGAGCCGAGGCAACTTTGGTGATGACGGACACGTGGCCTTAGGCAACGAGTCAGGGTTTCCTAAATTTCCCAAAATAAAATATTTAGGTGGCAACTCTGTATCTGGCAAAGCAGTCCATGTTTGGCACTTCTTTCAAAAAAATCTGTTTTCAAAAACAATTTGCCGGATTTGGACTCTTTGATGGTTTCATCGGTCTTGCATTGCACTCTGCGAGATTAGATACAGGACTGTGAAATTGAGTCCTGAACTGTAGTGAACCCAATGGACAAAACCGGGGGGTAGGGGGGATTCCCTCCCGGGGGGTTCGGGGACGTCTACAGTTTCTGGCAACTCTGCTGGGGACTTAGAGAACTTGACTCGAACTCATGATATCTTGTTTTGATTACACTTGTGTGTTTCTTTGCATTGCATTTGCATTGGTGTGCCTAGGACACCGTGTTTGCCATTTGCTATTCCTGAACGGTTTGTCGGGGGCTCACTTTGACAAGCGTGCCATAAGGCTGACCGGTTACGGGCTCTGCCAGTATGGGAGCACAAACCCCGGTTTTACCGGGGCACCCTTTTGACCATTCGACCTAGTGCATATTCGGAATCCATAGTGACCATTCCAAACTAGGATAGGTTGCTTACCCGTTTATAGGTTGTTTGAAACCGCTGCGTGTGTAGTGAAACCCTAGTTCCTGACAAAATAGGACAGGGAAACCTTACCCCAACATAGGGGTGTTTTGGCTCTCACTTGCTTGTTATGTGCTTTTAGGGTGTGTCCCTACAAGAATGCATGTAACAGTTTACAAGTCTGGGTATCAGGCCTGCGGGCATCAGTATTTGGAAGAATCAGTTTTACTTGAGGGTATCAGTTTGCCGGCAGAATTTTGGGCAGAATTCAGTAGAGAGCATAGTTATTCAGCTGCTCATATTTGTTTTGGTGAAATCAGGCTGAGATACTGCATGTTTTCTCTTTTGCTAGGTAGTCTTGGAACCGTAGCTTCAGAAGGCTCCAATATCCCCGAGGTTCATCGGACTTGTGCTGATAGACTTTGTCAGGTCAAAGTTTCAGTTCAAGCGAAATCAGTGTTCCTTTGCCAGAGGCAGAGTAAAAAGGCCAGTCAGGCACAGATCACCAGTTCAACAGTGTCCAGCTCAGCGATCATTATCCACCTCACTTGTGCGCAGTTGGGGCTGAGCTATCTGCTTCCACTTCAGAGAGGGAATACAAACCTGACAAGTAAAATTTGCAGTTTTCAGTTAATATGGAGGACATGATGCGTCAGCTCCAAGAAACCATGCAGGCTATGCAACAGGATGCTGCCCGCCAGGCAGAAGTGGCTGCACGTCAAGCAGAAATAGTGGCCCAACAGGCAGAGTTAATTGTCAGGTTGCAACAGCAAACCGAAACATCTGCATCGCACCAAGCCCCTCCCCCACCAGAAGTTCCAGCACCCGAGGAGACAACAAATGTCCAAGAAGATACGGACATTCCAACAGGGCCGGCTCCGCCCCCGATCCCACCTCAGCTATCCAAGGCACAGATCAACCCACCGGATTCTCCCTTTGAGTTCGAGGTGGACCCCACGACACTAAAAGTAAGCAAGCTTGAAAAGTTATTCAAGAAATCTCAAGGTGTGAAGTCTATTCCGGACATTGAGGATGGGTATACAAATTCGGCCGTGACTCTACCGGACCGATTCAAAATGCCGCATATCGACCGCTTCAACGGCTCTGGAGACCCAATGGTGCATCTCCACCTGTTTTCCGATATCCTGAGGCCAATGGGTCTGACCACAGCCCAGAAGTTGTCTCTCTTCGGCCGAACCATGTCTGTGATGGCTACAATCTGGTATGCGAAATTGGAGGATTCTGTGAAATGGAACTGAGAAGAGCTGGCCGAGGCCTTTATTGCTCAATACTCCTACAACACACAGATCGAGGTCACAACTCGTGATCTCGAAGTCACCCACCAAGAGCCAAAGGAGAGTTTCTCAGAGTTCGTGGCAAGATGGAGAGTAAAGGCCTCAATGATGACTACAAGGCCTTCCGACAAAGATCAGATCAGGATGATTGTTCGGAATCTACATGGCAAGCTGTTGTAGAAAATGATCGTACTACCACTGTTTACCTCTCCAGACCTTCATGGAATGGGGGTTCAAATCGAGGATGCCATCCGACAAGGGATCTTTGCAGAAGATAATGAGTTGTTGAAGAGAAATGTTGCTCGCAGTTCTAATGCTACTACTGATGGTAGTGCAGCTGTGAAATGCTCAGAAGTAGACTCTATCACCACTTCCCTCAATGGCCAAAGAACCGCCACTTCAAATCGGCCCCAAGCCCGAAACTTCCATCCTCTTTACATGAGTCTCTCTCAAGCTTTGAAAAAACTGCGAGAAGAAGGGCACCTAGAGCTCCTAGAACCCCAACCCCTTCCAAATCCTCTTCCACCAAGATATGACCCAACTAAATACTGTGCCTATCATCAATAGCACGGTCATGATACGAACCGTTGCATTCGCCTCCGACATAAGATTCAAGATCTTATTGATGAAGAGACCCTAGCTCCACCCAAAGGACCTCAGGTTAGTACTGACCCGTCATCTCTACGTCTCAACCTCATCCATATACTGCCGTCCACCTATGACCGCAGCATATACATCACCCCGGCCCATCTACCCAAGCCTGAGGTGTTCATTCCAAAAAGCATGGACTTATGCATGATGGATGCACCTGGACCCCAATCATCTCAAACCCGTGAGCCCACTACTTCTGAGTTGATGAGAATGATCGAAGATCTTCAAAGAACTGTGGCAGACTTAGCCTTTGGAATTTTGGCTCCATCATCGACCACATCACAGGCTAGAAGTTTCAATCCAAAAGGCTCCTTATCTTGGAGCAAGCTGCAACTGAAAAGGGCCAACCTGAAGCCATCTCAAATCTGGGTGTTGGCGTGTCGACAACAACTAGGCTCCGCTCGGATGTAGCGACCCGATCCTTTGATAAAGTGGAGGCCAGTGGTAAGAACAAGGTAGGAGTAGACATTGATCCCCATGAACACCTCATATGGGCTGTTGAGGCTTTGAAAGCCGAAGGACTGAACAAGCAGCAAGTGATTGCAGTTGTTGCAAAGGCTGTGGATGACACTTTCGCTACTCAAGTTGGGGGCAGTCTGAATCAAAGGGAAAACCGGGAGAAGGGCCGTCATACCAGAGACGATCCTGTTAGCTCTAATCCTCCACTCGGAAGAGATCAGCAAGCGAGGCTAGCACCTGCCAATCTCTTTTCTGGTGCGCCCAGCAAAAATCCACAAACCTTGAAGTACCAACCCCGAGGTCGGAGGGTCTTCCATGCCCTCTATATGCCTTTGTCCAAAGCTCTCCAAATCCTTGTTGGACAAGGCCATCTCAAACCCCTTGCGCCTCGGCCTCTCCCGAACCCTCTTCCGACTACACATGATGCTATCCAGTACTGCGCGTACCATCAGCAAACTAGCCATACTACCGACAACTACTTTCGTCTTCGCCACGAAGTACAGGATCTGTTTGACAACGGGGTTGTCCTCCCGCCAAGCCCTGCAAAGTCTATCGGCACTGGATCAGTGAACTTGGGGGATAATGTGAGTATGTGATCAGGGGATGAACCACCTGCAGGCGGCGCTCGATTAACTCCAGACGTGGAAATAGCACGCACTGTTCTGAGCAATATGCAAACACCAGTTTTTGTGCTTTCTAACTTGGGTATTGAGTCAGTCTTGTTGTTTTGTATAGAGTCAATCTTTTTATTTTGGGTCTATCTTGTTGTATCGAGTCAGTCCTGTTTTGTTGGAGTCGGGTGATTTCGGGGGTGTTACCTCGGACATCACTTGCTTGTTTTGTGTTAGCCTTTTTGTTTTCTTTTGAGTCTGTTTCTGCCGTGGAGCCAGTAACACCAAAAGATTTGAATGAAACAGCAGTGATTTTCACACTCTTGTGTTTGTTTCTGCCTTACGCCAGTTATGCCAGAAAGTTTGAATGAAACGGCGGTACTTTTTGCCTGCTCTTCTATGCCTTGAAAACATTGTATTGACCTAAGCTTTTCAAAACTTTTTCTAACACTGCGGTGAAAACAAAGGGGAAGGAATTCCTCGGGTTTTGCAAAAATTTGATCAATTGAGAGAAAGAGAGGCATGCTAAGCCCTTAACGAATGAGATCATGCTTGTTAATGTGAGTACTGAGAAGGATCCTGGCTTGATCCAGATTGGTTCTACATTGTCTTCAGCGCGAGCGACTAGTCGTTTTCTTAAAAGATTTCAAAAAAATGTTTTGCGCGGTCCTGCGAAGACCTGTATGGAATCGCTCTTGAGATTGTGCAGCTTAGGACCGCTCTCAACCTTGAGACTCGACCCCTCACTTTCAAACCTTGACCTTGGATTCAGAATGTTCAACAGTCAATTACAATATGAGGCCTGTGTGGCCAAATTTGAAGCACCCCTCGAACTAGGGGCACAAAATGTTCGATTGTGCTCGAAGAGCCGAAGATGGATCATTCCGTAAATCAATGAAGATCGGCAAGAATGCCAAATCCCAGAAGGGAGGAAAGAAGAAAGTATTGCTGAAGGACAACTAAGTTTATCCACAACACTAGGGGCAAATTCAGCCCCCATTGGATGGACTCCTGCATCGTCAGCGAACGGAAGCCATTCTCCTAGATTCAGATGATTTCAGGATCTCAAAACCATTTGACATAGACAAAACTACACCTTTACCCTTGAGAGGCTCGCTGGGCCGAAAACCCAGAAGGGCGACCCAGGCAAAAGTTAGAGCAAGAAAAAGAAGAAAAAGAACAAAAAAGAAGAAAAAAAAGAAAAATGCAAAGAATGAAGAAAAGAAAAGAAGAAAAATGAAGAAAATAAAAAGAAAAGATGAAAAAAGAAGAACAGAGCTCGCAAGGTTGAAAACCCGGAAGGGCGGCCTTGGCAAAAGTTAGAGCGCAAAAGGAAAGGTTAAATACACGAGTGTACCTTAACCCCGAACTACACAAGGCTTGATTCCCATCTTTGGGATACGTAGGCAACTTCATTCTGAAGTCCAGCCGTAAAACACTTCAAATTCGACTGTGTCCATGTGATGGTTCTGATCATCGTTGTCTTCTCGGTATCTGAGAGTTCGGTTGTGATCATCACCTTGAAAACTGGTTACAGTGTGCTGAGGTTCTATTCAAACAAGAGGCAACTTTCCGTTGCCATACAGCGCGCTGCAGTGCCATTCAAACAAGGGGCAACTTTCCGTTGCCATTCAATACGCCGCGGTGCCGTTCAAACAAGGAGTAACTTTCCGTTACCATGCAGCTCTCTTCAAGCAAGGGGCAATTTTCCTTCGGATTTGAAGTTGTGCATCTCAAGAGTAGGTTCTGTGCTCGTTGAGCAGTGACCATTTGCAAAATTAGTTTTTGAGAATTTTTTTTAATGAGGTTGACTAATTCTCTTGAAAATTATTCCATTCTTCTAAAACTGGACCGTTTCTTAGACCCAAAAAAGGAAAATTTTCAGTGTTCATAGCCTGACTTGCATGATAAAGTTGAACAGGCATGTTAATCTAACCCTCATTTTGGTTTAAATTGTTTTAGCAAAGGCCAAAAACAAAAAATGGTCAAAATGATGAGCTAGAGGCACAGTTGAGTCAAATGTTCAGTCTTTTCCCCCATTTTCAACATACTTGCCAGAAAGGGCACTCTACTTGCCGGAAAGGGCACTGTATTCACCAGAAAGGGCACAGCAGAAGCTGACCGCAAAAGGGCAGAAAACTCTCACATCCTCCAAGCAACGAGGTATCAAGCCAAGTGCGAAGCACGAGCCGGAATGAGGCAAGATATTACACTCCCTCATCTGGACAGATCTGATCACGCCCAAACTCCCCAACAGAGCATCGTCAACCGATGTCAGCTGCAGATTTGCTACACACCCAGTTGTAGCGCCATTCCTCTATGGGAGGAATTCACTAGTTGTGCGCAGAAGAAAGAGAATCTAGCAGAATGCTAGGGGCAAGAGCCCGCAACTTCTTGTTTATCCATCAACCACCCAGGAGAGGGATAAAAAATGAGAGATTAAATAATAGAGAGATGTGCGCTAAGAGAAAAAGTGAGGAAAAGGGTTTTGTGAAAAAAGCCGAGCCTAAGGGCCGAGTGATGTGAGAATCACAAACAAAAAAGGGTGGGAAACAATACCCAAAGAAACTTGCTCCTCGTGCACCAAGAGGTATCTTGCCTTTGTAACACAGCTGAGTGTTGTGTCTGTGTGTTTTGTTTGTCTCGATTCTTGTTTTGAGTCGTTTAAGTGTCAATAAATGTGTTTAGGTTGTTTTACCTTGTTTTTCCTTTGTTGAGTTGTGTGTGGGTTGTTCTACCTTTGTTTTCCGTTGTTGATTCGTTTTGGCTGTGGTCAGTTGTAGGCTCAATACCCGGTTAAGAATTCATTTCTCAATTTCAAAATGAATCGTTTTGTGCTTAGGAGTGCTGTGTCATTCTCCACATTTGTGCAAAATGAGATTTTGTTCTTTCAAAACAAAAAACCGCAGGGTTCTACCCAGGTCATGTGAGAACAGTAAAACCAGGACCTATCTGAAGCTATATAGGTTCCAGACTGCAAAGCAAAAGAAAAGAGGAAAAATTTGGAGCATCCGAGTTTGTTTCAACTTCTACAGGTTCCGTTTTTGCATCCCGTCTTTTCAAATCAGACTGTCTGTTCAGACTGAGCTGTGTGCCGAGTAAATCGAATACTGTGTTATGAGCTGCGTGTTCAGAATGAGCAGTATGCTGATACGAGCTGTGTGTTCAAAGTGAACAAAATACTGTGTTGATTGTTTCACTGTTTCAAGCCAGAACGGCGATCAGAAGTACTCTCCTTGAATACCATTCCCCGTCAGAGTAAAGTGGTTTACCGCCACTCACTCCATGAGGTGCTTTCTAAAGTGTCACTTTGTTTGTTTATTGCATTCCCTAAACGTCATGCTCTACATCGCTTGTAACATGTACTGTATCATCGCACTTATTGCATTCATTTGCATCTTGTATTATCTCTTATTGTTTATCCTTTTACGCTGGGCGGCGTTTAGGATCGTGGTCCCCCGAGACTTAACTTAGGATGTGTGGAACGTGCTCCTGAGTTACCTAACCTCTTCTCACGTTTTCAGCGTGGTTAGAGTTTGTTCATTCCTCACACGATTTCAGCGTGTTTGGAATTTGTTTACCTCTTCTCACGATTTCAGCGTGGTTAGAGTGTTCTTTTCCTCACACGATTTCAGCGTGTTTAGAATTTATCCCAGGTTGCGTTGTAGACGCGCTGGGCGAGTTGTTTTTGGACCTCCTCTCACGATTTCAGCGTGGTTTGAGTGTCCCGTTCCTTACGCGATTACAGCGTGTTTGGAATTTATCTCGAGATACGTGAAGCGCGAGCCCGAGCGGTTGTTTTTGCACCTCTTCTCACGATTTCAGCGTGGTTAGAGTGTTCTTTTCCTCACACGATTTCAACGTGCTTGGAATTTATCCCAGGTTACGTTGTAGACGCACTGGGCGGGTTGTTTTTGGACCTCCTCTCACGATTTCAGCATGGTTTGAGTGTCCCGTTCCTTACGTGATTCCAGCGTGTTTGGAATTTATCTCGAGACGCGTGAAGCGCGAGCCCGAGCGGCTGTTTTTGCACCTCTTCTCATGATTTCGGCGTGGTTAGAGTGTTCTTTTCCTCACACGATTTCAGCGTGTTTGGAAGTTATCCCAGGTTGCGTTATAGACGCGCTAGGCGGGTTAGTTTTGACCTCCTCTCACGATTTCAACGTGATTGGAGCCTCCCATTCCTCACACGATTTCAGCGTGTTTGAAATTTATCTTAGGTTACGTAGAACGCGCTCCTGATTTGTTTTCTTTATTCTTCCTCCACTCACGAGTCTAGCGTGGTTGGCGTATGTCACCCTTTGCATCTATTATACTCTTTGTTGCATCGCATCTATTATCTATTACATCACATCTGTTACATCCATTGCATCATATCTGTTTTATCGTCTGGTCTAGGAGACCTTAAATCTCGCATCTTCATTCGCACTGTCTTGTGCACTCTCTGGTCTAGGAGACCTTAAATCCTCTAAAGGTGCAATTCCTTTGGTGTTTGTCATGCCCGAACGACTTCTAATGGTCTGGTATAGCCACCTGTCTGTGTTGGCGGTGAGTTCCTAGGAGACCAACTGAGACGGTGGAAACTAGAGTTCGAATGGCTCTTGCCTAGAACGCAAGGGTTCGAGATTTCCGAGACTAAAGTCTGGTTTAAATACCCAGGGGTATATCCTCGGCTTGAAATCTGTATGGCAGCCCCATAGATTGAGATAGCATATGTATGCGCCTCAATTCTGAATACCGAATCAACCTAGTCTGTCACCTTGTTGGAGAATAGGGAAAGCTGCAACCATAGTCATGAAAAAAAGTAGTACCTGTGGTTCAACTAAGAAGAAGATGAAGATTCCCACATCAGCATGAGGTAAGACATTGCCGAGGTAAGTCATTGCAAATTGCCCCTGTATGGTACCTCCCTTTTCCTAGCTATCACATTGTATTTTAGTCATTACAGTGCATCGCATAAATCCTGAATTTTCAAACCGGCTTCGCGTAGCGTATAAGTCCAATTTTCAAAACTGGCTTCACGTAGCGTATAAGTCCAATTTTCAAACCGGCTTCGCGTAGCATATAAGTCCAATTTTCAAGCCGACTTCACGTAGCATATAAGTCCAATTATAAAAATCTTCCCGCATATCATTTTGCATCCTGCCCCTGAACTACGCTGGTTTAATTCCTTACAAAGGGATACGTAGGCAGCCTGCGGGCACAACCATTTATTTATCTATATTTTGTTTGTTTGTCCAAGTCTTTGGCCTTGTCAAAAATGGGTCGTCTCTGGACTTTGACACTCACTCCTGTCACTTCTTGACTTTCGAGTTCTATCAAAGAGGGGCAACTATAGACACCCCATTTTTGACCGCCTTTAAGACTTGGACGCGACTGATGGTTTTAGAAGTTGTGCAGTGCAGAGGGTCGATTTCTTCGGTGAGAAGAGAGTCAAATCTCAACTTCATACCCCTTTTTGGACCAAAACAATCTTGATCAAAAGATTTTAGACCTTAAAACCCTCTCTTTCAAAACGTTTTTGAAATAAAGTTTTTACGATGTTCTGAGGCTCGCATTTTGTCAAATGTTGCGCTTTTTAATAAACCAAGCAAGGACAAAGTGGAAATGAATGAAAGAGAGATGAAATCTTTGAAAAATCTTTCAAAACACCTTGTCTAGGGGTTTGGAGTTGAAGAAAAGAGGAGAAGAGAGACGAAAACTAGTTTGGGAGAGGTTCGGCATGAATCCGGGTAGGACCGAAACTGCGCGACTCCACCGAAACGGGCATAACTCTTTACACAGGAGGAATTTTGATGCGAGGTTGGCACCATTGGAAAGCTAACTTTTGGGGCTTCAATGAGGCCACATGGCCGACCAGAAAATTAGATGGAAGACCAGAAAAATCAGGTGGTCCAAAGTGGTTCAGCGTGAATCTGGGAGGACCAAAAACTGCGCGGCTTCACCGAAACGGGCATAACTCTTTTCACAGGAGGAATTTAAATGTGAGGCTACTACCATTGGAAAGGAGACTTCCGGGGCTTCATTTCACACTCAAGAATCTCCTAAAACCAAGTCCGGGTGGGGGAGATATGGTTGGTCGAATTCCGGTTGGACCGAATCTGCGCGGCTTCACCAAAACAGGCATAACTTTTTGCACAGGAGGAATTTTAATGCAAGGTTTGCGGCATTGGAAAGATAACTTCTGGAGCTTCATCCTAGGGGGTGGCCGACCACCTTGACCCTTTTGACCTGGTCGGCCGACCAAGGCAAGTGGTCGGCCGGCCACTTGAACTGGTCGGCCAGCTACCCTCTGTTTTGTCTCTCTAAGTGTGTTCCAGCTGTGCCAGCTGGGAGCCATTTGCAGCATCCTCCATACACGTGTATGGAGGATCTTCAAAGTTGTTTTTAGCTTCCAAGAGAAGCTTTAGACCTCTTTGTCTATATAGGAGGTCTTCTCAATCCTTTGGGCTGGGGAGAAAAAACCAACTGGGGATATATACACCCAACCCTCTATATCTCTCATCCAAGCCTCAAAACCCCCTTGTTCTTGCACCATTTACTCACCAATCATAGCCTACCACCTCCACACTCCATTCCAGCACCTTGAAGGTCATTTGCAGAGGTAGAGAGCTCATTTTCTTGGATCAAAAGCTGCTGCATTGCTGTGCTACAAGGGTAAGCCTTCTTTCCCTCTTTTCTTGCCTTATTTTGTATGATATCTTAGCCCTTCTTGCTAGCATTTCTGGGCCTTGAGCCAAACTGGAAAAGATCTTATTTTGAGCCCCTCTTCAACTTTGTTGAAGGGCTCTTTGCTGTTTGAAGTCATCTACCCCCCCTTTGTGCTTTATCTCTCTTTTAAGGCTTATTTTGCATGATATATTAGCCTTATTTGCGAGCATTTCTGGCCTTCGACCCAAACTGTAAAGTATCTTATTTTGAGCCCCTCCTCAACTTTGTTGAAGGGCTCTTTGCTATTTGAGATCATCTGCTTCCCCTTGTCCTTTATCTCTCTTTTAGGGCTATTTTTGCATCATGTTTTAGCCTTACTTGTGAACATTTTTGAGATTTTCTATAAACTGGAAAAAGTCTTATTTTTACATCCTCTTTAAGTTTGGTTAAGGTCCCATTCCTGTTTGGGGTCATCTTCTCCTATGCATGCTTCATTCCTTCATGCTTTAAGCCATGCATTTGAGCATTCGCATTAGCTTTGTTTTGGCCTCTTAGCCACTGAAATCCAGAGGATTTTCAGTGGCTTTGATGAAGTTTTGAGCTTTGAAATCATAGAGGGGTGACCCTCTCACCCCTCATTCTCTTTACTAGCATGTTTGACCTTCCAAAAGGACCCTATTTTACATACATTGAAGTCACTTTCCAGGCCTCATTCTGAGGATTTTGAGGTCTGCCTTGGCTCTGTTCGAGCCCCTTTCGGCCATATTTTATGTCTATGATGCATGTGTAGAGAAATCCCATTCAAAGCCTTTCAAAGAGACCTTTCTTTGCATGTTCCCGAGACTAATTCTAGGGCCTATTTGGTGGGTTTTAGAGCTGCCATAACCCATTTCCAGAGTTGATTTGGTCTTGCTAAGTGTCTATCTTGTATGTGCTTAATAACCCCTTGTATGGTCCTCTAAAGGAGCTCATCATTTTTGCACATGTTGGCTGCATTTCAGTGATTATTTGGATATATTTTCACATGTTTCGATCACTGATTTTTTCTGGTTTGATGAGATCTCACATGCTTCACATACATGCCATGTAAACCATGTTTGCTAGTCATAGTTGCATGCTATTTTAGTCCATCATGCTAGCATCTTTTGGTCATGCTTTGAACTAGAAATGTTCATGTTTTGGGACTGTCTTGGCTCTATCTTTTGACTTCATGATCAAATAATGCTTGCTTTGTATACTTGTGGTTCAATGCATGTGCCTAGTATTGAGTTTCGGGGTTTATTCCATGCATCGGGTGCCATATTTCCATGTTTCGGGATCGTTTAGCATCATGTTTCAGTGCTGAAAATTACATGCTTGAACGCCATGCTTCATCCTTGTCATGTTTTGGTAGATTGGCATTTAATTCCTTAGGTTCGGTCCTTGGTATGCGTGCATGTGTGCACGCATTTCAGTTGTCTCATTTTCATCTTATGGCCACTGATGTGAGTGTGGCCGAGGTCCACTCATGATTGGTGTAAGTCCATTATGCATTGTGTATGCCTTTCAATTCATAGCATTGCGTATGCTAGGTTGCGTGTTACAGCTTTGTGCATGCCATGTTACATCGAGCATTGTGTATGCCATTTCATAGCATTGCGTATGCTAGGTTGTATGTTAGTTGCATCGTGTATGCCATCCTATTTGCATTATGTTTGGGATAGGAGTTAGCCCGAGCATGGGAAACGAGGGACGTTTCGTATTATCGAGTGACGGAACGTGTCTCAATTCCCTGTCGCCGACACTCCGGATTACCCATGATGGAGTTTAGGTCTTGTAGTGTTTTCATGTGCATTCATTTCATATTGAGCCGTGCAATTCGACTCCTCGGCCATCATGCATCGATATGCGTGATTGGTGGCACGAGGATCGAGGACTACATTCCTTGAAGAGTAGTCATGCATACATATGTGAAATACTTTGCCATGCCCCTTTGTTGCTCTCTGTTGCAGTAAATCAGAAATCAGCAGCTTTTCGAAGCCTTACACAGCATTCCGAAAACAATTGCAAACAGAGGCGAATCGGGGCATCGCAATGGATTTCCGCGCCAGACAACTCAAGCATGCATCTTCCATCATTCGGAACAGAGCTGAGGCAGTCCATAGGCTTGCATGCTGATTTATCGCTTTCCTAGTTAATTTGTTAATTAATTAGGGTTTTGTAATATTTAATTATTTATTCGGACTGTACTATTCATTCGGACTGTATTATTCTTTCGGACCCTTCGAGTGAGGGCACAATTGTAATAAGTGTACGTGAGTGTGATGTATGTCTTCCAACCCCACGTCTTTCTCCCTTTTATTTACCAGCTTATGATGGTTAGATTAGGGCATGTTTCAATTAGCATACAGTATAATAGCATGTTTGCATTCATTCATCTGTCTTGCATGGACCGGGCTCGGCGCATCATACTAACTGCATTTGTATTTCAATTCCAAGTTGAATATGTGTTAGCTGTAGCATTTCATATGCCATCTTAGAATAGCCGAGCCTATCTTAGTTGCATTAGGCATTTCTGTATATTTAGGATCATACATGATTTCTAATCAGTTTCTATTTTGGCTTGGAGCACTAGGTAAGCTTTTATGCTTTAGCATCCTTGCATGTGTGTGAGTGACTGCCATGATAGCATGCTTACCATGAGGCTAATTGCTTATGTGATATACCTGCCTGAATGCCTGTGGGTGAAGGTTGGGTTATCCGAATTGGAAGAATTCATCAATTGTGAGTTTGAAGCCCACTAGATAGTGGCAAATCATCATGTTTTCTAAGCCCACCTGAGGGTGGCAAATCCACATTTTAGCCTGCTTGCGAGCAGCAAACCGTTTTCAAAACAAACATGAGATGTTGTTCCAATTCAGGCGATCCGGTCTATATTTGTATACTGTGCGCATCACATAGTAAATCTAGGCTAATAACAGGAATAAGAACGCATAATGTTTTCAAAACTAGATATCATGGTTAGTAGAGGCCGATCTTTGATCAGGCGAGCAGGGGTGCTCACGAAGTGACCTTCCCCAATCGTACCCAAGTTCCCGAGCCGAGGCAACTTTGGTGATGACGGACACGTGGCCTTAGGCAACGAGTCAGGGTTTCCTAAATTTTCCAAAATAAAATATTTAGGTGGCGACTTTGTATCTGGCAAAGCAGTCCATGTTTGGCACTTCTTTCAAAAAAATCTGTTTTCAAAAACGATTTGCTGGATTTGGACTCTTTGATGGTTTCATCGGTCTTGCATTACACTCCGCGAGATTACATACAGGACCGTGAAATTGAGTCCTGAACTGTAGTGAACCCAATGAACAAAACGGGGGGGAGGGGGAGGGGGGATTCCCTCCCGGGGCGTTCGGGGACATCTACAATAGCCTCCTTAAAAGTTAAAGGCTCATTTTCTAACAAATATGTTAGAAAATCTGGACCAAAAGATTTTGAGGTTCTAGCACGTTTACTACGCCTAAGTTCCTCTTCCTCATTTTGATCTAACTCTTGTTCTTGATCATGTTCTTGATCCTAACTAGTAATAGTATCAAAAGATCTTTTATTAGTACTAGTCTCTTATCCAGTCTTCTTTGGAAATACATGTTCAAAGAATGATGCATTCCGAGACTCAATAATAGTATTTACATGCATTTCGGTATGTTCTGATTTATGAATCAAAAACCGATATGCACTACTATTCTTAGCATAACCAATGAAAATGCAATCAATGGTCTTAGGACCTATCTTAGTCTTTTTAGGACTAGGCATAGCCACTTTAGCCAAACACCCCCATACTTTTAAGTATTTGTAGGATGGTACTCTTCCATGCCACAATTCATAAGGTGTTTGATTCACTTTCTTTCGGGGTACTTTATTTAAAATATAATTAGCAGAAAGTATTGCTTCCCCCCACAAGTTCTGAGGTAATCCAGAACTTATTAACATGGCATTCATCATTTCTTTTAAAGTCCTATTTTTCCTTTCAGCAATTCCATTTTGCTGAGGTGAGTAAGGAGCGGTGGTTTGATGAATCATTGCATGTTCTTTACAAAACTCACCAAAAGGTGATTTATATTCACCACCTCTATCACTTCTAAGTTTCTTGATTTTCTTACCAAGTTGATTTTCAACTTCATTCTTATATTGAATGAAAGTTTCCAAAGCTTCATCCTTTGTTCGAATTAAATAAACATAACTATATCTAGTGTAGTCATCTATAAAAGTGATAAAATATTTTTTCCTACCTCTAGTTTGAATCGATTTAAAATCACAAATGTCACTATGAATTAATTCAAGTGGTTCCGTACTTCTTTCAATTGAATGAAAAGAAGTTTTAGATAATTTTGCCTCAACGCAAACTTCACATTTATGATTTGAATCAATGTTAAATTTAGGTAAACATTCTATATTAATTAATCTACGCAAAGATCCATAATTAACATGTCCTAGTCTACTATGCCATAAATTTGAAGACTCAAGCAAGTAAGAAGAAGATGTAGTATTATTAATAGCTGAGGGTACAACGGTCATTACATTTAACTTGAAAAGGCCATCAGACATGTAACCTTTTCCTACATACATCCCGTTTTTGGTAAGTACAAACTTGTCACTTTCAAAAACTAGCCTAAACCCATTCTTACTCAACAAAGATCCGGAAACTAAATTTTTGCGAATGTCCGGTACATGCAACACATTGTTGAGAGTGAGTTCCTTTCCTGATGTCATCTTGAGTACAATCTTTCCTTGTCCTTCAACTTTGGAAGTTGAGGAGTTGCACATAAAGAGTTGTTCACCATTGTCCACTATAGAATAAGATGTGAACATCTTTTTGTCGGCACAAATATGGCGAGTAGCACTAGTGTCCACCCACCATTCTTTAGGATTTCCGACAAGATTAGCCTCGGAAACAACTGCAGAAAGATTGATGTCATCGACACCATTGGAAATATTGTCCACTTCGGTCATATGGGCTTGAGCAGGCTTCTTGCTTGTTCTTCTTTTGCTTTTGCCTTTGCTACGACAGTCTTTGGCCCGATGCCCCTCTTTGTCACAGATGTAACATTTGCCATTAAACTTGTACTTTTTATTTTCCCCCCCTTTAGAGCCTTGTGATGAACTTTCTCCAGAAGACTTTCATTTCTTGGTTTTTGAAGCATGTTCCACCACATTTGCCTTAGACTCCATAGGATGCTTACCAGCCCGCTTTTTAGAATTGCGGTTGTCCTCCTCAATTCTCAAACGCACAATTAATTCGTCCATAGAAATTTCTTTGCGCTTGTGTTTGAGGTAGTTCTTAAATTCCTTCCAGCCTTTTGGTAATTTTTTCAATTAAGGCTGCAACTTGGAAGGATTCACTAAGAGACATGTCTTCTGCGTGAATGTCATGCAGAATGAGTTGGAAATCTTGAGCTTGGCTGATCACAGTTTTTGAATCAACCATTACAAAATCTAAGAATCTGCCAACCACAAATTTCTTTGAGCCGGCATCTTCCGTTTTGTACTTTTTCTCCAACGATTCCCAAAGTTCCTTTGCTGTCTTGATTGGACTGCAGACATTGTATAATGTGTTGTCAAGTCTGTTCAAGACGTAGTTCCGGCAAAGGAAATCGACATGTTTCTAAGCATCAACCGCAGCAACCACTTGCCAGTCGGTTTCATCCTCTTTTAGGATAGGAGCATCTTCACGGAGAAAACGAGCCAGTTTCAGAGTTGTAAGATAGAACAACATTTTCTGTTGCCATCTTTTAAAGTCAGGTCCTGAGAACTTCTTTGGCTTCTCTCCATGATTTATTGGTACTGTCATCACAGGAGAGGGGGTTGGTGCAATTGCAGCCACCACAGTAGTACTTGTTTGGGCATTTGTTTCAGTAGCCATCAATTCTAATTTATAAAACAAATTTATAATTAGAATTTTCACTACACAGAAAATTAAACCAAATTTACAGAATTAAATTCTGTAAAAATAAAAGAAACAAGAATGTAACTTTTATTTTTCAATTAATTTGAAAATAAAATAAAATTTTATTTAAACAAATTAATTCCACACAGAAAAATAAATTCTGTAAAATAAAAGAAATAAAAATTATAACTTTTATTTTTCAATTAATTTGGAAATAAAATAAAATTTTATTTAACCAAATTAATTCCCCACAAGAAATTAAATTCTGTAAAATAAAAGAAATAAAAATTATAACTTTTATTTTTCAATTAATTTGGAAATAAAATAAAATTTTATTTAACAAAATTAATTCCACACAGAAAACTAATTTCAGTAACACTTTAATAATTAAAATACTGAAAACAGAATTTTAATTAATGAAAACTCAGAAAATAATTTCTAAAACCCAAAATTAATTTCTGAAAAAATTTCACAAAAATATATTCTGAATTGTTAATGACACCAGTATTGTACTACTAGTTGTTGTCAAAGAAAAGATACAGTATATTACTACTATCTGTCAAATAGCATATAATCACTATTTGTTTTTTCAACCAGAATATTATTTTGTAAATTCACAAAAAATAATTTTCTTCAGAAAATAATTCGAATTATTCTGTTTACAGAATTTTTCGTTTGTTTTCTTTTTTCATTCTTCGTAAATAATTTCGGAAGAAAATTATTTTCTGTGGATTTACAAAATAATATTCTGGTTGGAAAAATAAATAGTGATTATATGCTATTTGACAGATAGTAGTAATATACTGTCTCTTTTCTTTGACAAAAACTAGTAGTACGATACTGGTGTCATTAACAATTCAGAATATATTTTTGTGAAATTTTTTCAAAAATTAATTTTGGGTTTTAGAAATTATTTTCTGAGTTTTCATTAATTAAAATTCTGTTTCAGTATCTTAATTATTGAAGTGTTACAGAAATTAATTTTCTGTGTGGAATTAATTTGGTTAAATAAAATTTTATTTTATTTCCAAATTAATTGAAAAATAAAAGTTATTTTCTTATTTCTTTTATTTTACAGAATTTAATTTCTTGTAGGGAATTAATTTGGTTAAATAAAATTTTATTTTATTTCCAAATTAATTGAAAAATAAAAGTTATAGTTTTTATTTCTTTTATTTTACAGAATTTATTTTTCTGTGTGGAATTAATTTTTTTAAATAAAATTTTATTTTATTTTCAAATTAATTGAAAAATAAAAGTTACATTCTTGTTTCTTTTATTTTTACAGAATTTAATTCTGTAAATTTGGTTTAATTTTCTGTGTAGTGAAAATTCTAATTATAAATTTGTTTTATAAATTAGAATTGATGGCTACTGAAACAAATGCCCAAACAAGTACTACTGTGGTGGCTGCAATTGCACCAACCCCCTCTCCTGTGATGACAGTACCAATAAATCATGGAGAGAAGCCAAAGAAGTTCTCAGGAACTGACTTTAAAAGATGGCAACAGAAAATGTTGTTCTATCTTACAACTCTGAACCTGGCTCGTTTTCTCCGTGAAGATGCTCCTATCCTAAAAGATGATGAAACCGACCGGCAAGTGGTTGCTGCGGTTGATGCTTAGAAACATGTCGATTTCGTTTGCCGGAACTACGTCTTGAACGGACTTGACAACACATTATACAACGTCTGCAGTCCAATCAAGACAGCAAAGGAACTTTGGGAATCGTTGGAGAAAAAGTACAAAACGGAAGATGCCGGCTCAAAGAAATTTGTAGTTGGCAGATTCTTGGATTTTGTAATGGTTGATTCAAAAACTGTGATCAGCCAAGCTCAAGATTTCCAACTCATTCTGCATGACATTCACGCAGAAGACATGTCTCTTAGTGAATCCTTCCAAGTTGCAGCCTTAATTGAAAAAATTATCAAAAGGCTGGAAGGAGTTTAAGAACTACCTCAAACACAAGCGCAAAGAAATTTCTATGGACGAATTAATTGTGCGTTTGAGAATTGAGGAGGACAACCGCAATTCTAAAAAGCGGGCTGGTAAGCATCCTATGGAGTCTAAGGCAAATGTGGTGGAACATGTTTCAAAAATCAAGAAACGAAAGTCTTCTGGAGAAAGTTCATCACAAGGCTCTAAAGGGGGGGATAATAAAAAGTACAAGTTTAATGGCAAATGTTACATCTGTGACAAAGAGGGACATCGGGCCAAAGATTGTCGTAGCAAAGGCAAAAGCAAAAGAAGAACAAGCAAGAAGCCTGCTCAAGCCCACATGACTGAAGTGGACAATATTTCCAATGGTATAGATGATATCAATCTTTCTGCAGTTGTTTCCGAGGCAAATCTTGTCGGAAATCCTAAAGAATGGTGGGTGGACACTAGTGCTACTCGCCATATTTGTGCCGACAAAAAGATGTTCACATCTTATTCTATAGTGGACAATGGTGAACAACTCTTTATGAGCAACTCCTCAACTTCCAAAGTTGAAGGACAAGGAAAGATTGTACTCAAGATGACATCAGGAAAGGAACTCACTCTCAAGAATGTGCTGCATGTACCGGACATTCGCAAGAATTTAGTTTCCGGATCTTTGTTGAGTAAGAATGGGTTTAGGCTAGTTTTTGAAAGTGACAAGTTTGTACTTACCAAAAACGGGATGTATGTAGGAAAAGGTTACATATCTGATGGCCTTTTCAAGTTAAATGTAATAACCGTTGTACCCTCAGCTATTAATAATACTGCATCTTCTTCTTACTTGCTTGAGTCTTCAAATTTATGGCATGGTAGACTAGGACATGTTAATTATGGATCTTTGCGTAAATTAATTAATATGGAATGTTTACCTAAATTTAACATTGATTCAAATCATAAATGTGAAGTTTGCGTTGAGGCAAAATTATCTAAAACTCCTTTTCATTCAATTGAAAGAAATACGAAACCACTTGAATTAATTCATAGTGACATTTGTGATTTTAAATCAATTCAAACTAGAGGTGAGAAAAAGTATTTTATCACTTTTATAGATGACTATACTAGATATAGTTATGTTTATTTAATTCGAACCAAGGATGAAGCTTTGGAAACTTTCATTCAATATAAGAATGAAGTTGAAAATCAACTTGGTAAGAAAATCAAGAAACTTAGAAGTGATAGAGGTGGTGAATATGAATCACCTTTTAGTGAGTTTTGTAAAGAACATGGAATGATTCATCAAACCACCGCTCCTTACTCACCTCAGCAAAATGGAATTGCTGAAAGGAAAAATAGAACTTTAAAAGAAATGATGAATGTCATGTTAATCAGTTCTGGATTACCTCAGAACTTGTGGGGGGAAGCAATACTTTCTGCTAATTATATTTTAAATAAAGTACCTCGAAAGAAAGTGAATCAAACACCTTATGAATTGTGGCATGAAAGAGTATCATCCTACAAATACTTAAAAGTGTGGGGGTGTTTGGCTAAAGTGGCTATTCCTAGTCCTAAAAAGACTAAGATAGGTCTTAAGACCATTAATTGCATTTTCATTGGTTTTGCCAAGAATAGTAGTGCATATCGGTTTTTGATTCATAAATCAGAACATTTCGAAATGCATGTAAATACTATTATTGAGTCTCGGAATGCATCATTCTTTGAACATGTATTTCCAAATAAGACTGGACAAGAGACTAGAATAATAAAAGATCTTTTGATGCTATTACTAGTTATGAGCAAGAACATGATAAAGAGCAAGAGTTAGATCAAAATGAGGAAGATGAACCTAGGCGTAGTGAACGTGCTAGAACCTCAAAATCTTTTAGTCCAGATTTCCTAACATTTTTGTTAGGAAATGAGCCTTTAACTTTTAAAGAGGCTATGTCTAGTCCTGAAGCTCCTTTATGGAAAGAAGTTGTCAATAGTGAAGTTGAATTCATCTTGCAAAATCACACTTGGGAATTGGTGGATTTGCCACCAGGTTGTAAACCTCTTGGATATAAGTGAATTTTCAAAAGAAAATTGAAAGCAGATGGATCAATTGACAAATACAAGACAAGACTTGTGGTCAAAGGGTTTAGACAAAAAGAAGGTCTTGATTACTTTGACACATACTCACCGGTTACTAGAATAACATCCATTAGAATACTAATTGCCATTGCATCTCTATACAATCTAGAAATTCATCAAATGGATGTGAAAACCGCTTTCTTAAATGGTGAGTTAAATAAAGAAATTTACATAGAACAACCAGAAGGTTTTTCTGTTCCAGGAAAAGAAAAGAAAGTGTGTAAATTGGTTAAATCATTATATGGTTTAAAACAAGCGCCAAAGCAATGGCATGAGAAATTTGACAAGGCAATGATGTCAAATGAATTTAAAATTAATGAGTGTGACAAATGTGTTTATATTAAAAACACAGACAAAGGTTATATCATTATATGTCTTTATGTAGATGATATGCTCATCATAGGTAGTAATAATGATATGATTAAAATTACTAAGAAAATGTTGAATAAACATTTTGACATGAAGGATATGGACATTGCTGTTGTAATTCTTGGTATGAAAATTACCAAAACATCAGAAAGATATGCTTTGTCACTATCTCATTACATTGAGAAAATACTTGACAAATTCAGCAAAAATGATGATCATCTTGCTAGAACACCAGTAGATGTTAATTTGTACATTTTTAAGAATGTACAGGAAAGTATTTCTCAATTACAGTATGCCCAAATTATTAGAAACTTAATGTACTTGATGAACTGCACTCGCCCAAATATAACTTATGCAGTAAGTAAATTAAGTAGATATACGAGTAATCCAAGAGTAGAACACTGGAAAGCAATTATAAGGGTTCTAAGATATCTCCGATTCATTCGTAACATTGGGCTTAATTATATTAGATATCCAGCAGTACTTGAAGGATACTGTGATGCAAATTGGATATCGGATACAAGAGACTCAAAGTCCACTAGTGGGTATGTCTTTACTCTTGGTGGGGCGGCTGTATCTTGGAAATCTTCCAAAAAGACTTGTATTGCTAGGTCTCCTATGAAATCTGAATTCATAGCTTTAGACAAAGCAGGGGATGAGGTAGAATGGCTTCGCCACTTCCTTGAAAATATTCCAATATGGCCAAAACCGATGCCTGCTATATGCATACATTGTGATAGTCAATCAACAATTGGTAGAGCACAGAGTCATATGTATAACGGTAAGTCTCGACACATTCGTCGTCGACATAATACCGTAAGACAACTACTATCTAATGGAATTATGTCCATAGAATATGTTAAGTCTAAAGACAACATAGCGGATCCACTAACCAAAGGGTTAGCACGAGAGTTAGTTGAGAATTCATCGAGGGGAATGGGACTAAAGCCTATTAAATAAGAGTTACCACAACGGCAACCCAACCTAGTTGACTGGAGATCCCAAGATCTAGGTTCAAAGGGACAACCGAGTTGTGAATGACTCAGAAGGATCACTGGGGAGTTTATCTCCTACCCATTTCTTTGATGAAATAGTGATGTCTGCAGCGGTTTAGGTTAAGTAATATTTTAATAATTCTTATATCTAGGTAAACCTAGTGGAGTATGACAGGATACTTTTCATAAGAATCACCTATGTGAGTGTGAACTGGGCCGGTTCTATAAGATTTGTGAAGGGCTACAAGTCTTTAGAGCACTCATGAAAGACCAGGTTGTTCAGGGCCAAAATGAACACAATAGTGAGAACTAAACTGTGTCTAGAGATATACTGTGTGAATTCTATTGTCTTGGTTTACACAAACGGCTGAACAGTTCAAGACATCATGTTCACTGGTTAGCTAGTAAATCCGATAGTATCTCACAAGGGAAGGTTCAAAGCTAAAAGCTACCTATCATTTGCAGAATATTTCCAATTTCTGTACTCTCTGTATTTACATCATGTTGTTGCATTTTCTCTCTGTCAATTTCATTCATGTGGGGCATTGTTGGAAAATTTATAAAGAGGTAGTTGTCAATTGAAATAGACTCCATTTTGAATGAAAGGGTATAACCTTTCATGGTGTCTTTTGTATTAAAGGAATGGTTAAACCTCCATTTGAATGAAAGGGTGCCAACCTTTCATGGTGTCTCTTTATTTTAAAGGAAGGGGTATGTCCTTTCTTCATACCTTTTCTATTCAAATTGAATAGGTGCCAACAAAGCCTATATAAAGGCAGCCCCATTCTAATTTTGACTGATTCCGAAAATTCATTTTCCTTGCCTTCATTTTGCTCTCTTGCGTCCTTTATTCTTCATATTATTTTAGGGTAATTTTCAGAGAGTTAGAACACAGATTTGGTTCGCCGAATAAATTGTTTGGAGTGCCACTACAATTTGTGAAGATCATTGTATCCTGGGAGATAAACACCACATAACCGTAAGCACCGTAGCGGGGCGAATCTGTCTTAAGGACAGAGTGTCACACACTCGACTTGGTCTTAATTTTAATTCGGTTCGATAAATAAATCCGGTATGTTATTTATTTATTTTGTTTGAATTTATTTCAAGTTATTTTATTTACACAGAAGATTGTTAGAGTGTCACACACTCGACTTGGTCTTAATTATTATTCGGTTCGATAAATAAATTCGGTATGTTATTTATTTATTTTGTTTGAATTTATTTCAAGTTATTTTATTTACACAGAAGATTGTTCCAACAATCTTAAGACAGATTCGCCCCGCTACGGTACTTATGGTTGAGTGGCGTCTATCTCTCATGATACAATGATCTTCACAAATTGTAGTAGCACTCCAAACAATTTGTTCAGCGAACCAAACCTATGTTCTAATACTCTCTGAAATTATCTCTAAAACTAATATGAAGAAATAATGCAAATAGGAAAAAAATTAGACAGCAAAATGGGAGAATTTCTGACTGATTTTTTCGATGCTAAACCACTGCTGGAAAGTTAGTATATATAGGCACAAGGAACAGACCCAAAGAGGTTTATTTCCAAAGTGAAAAGGTGCACCCCTTGGACAACCTCAGAATTTGAATTCAAAAGGCCGTAGAGACCGTTGATCACACTTTCAAACAATTTGAATAATGATCCGTAGGTGCAACAGTTAATCAAACTGCTTGAAACTTTTATAATTAAACTATTAGAATAGTTAATTCAATAAAACCTTTCACTGAATGAAATAACTTTATTAAACTATTTAAATAGTTTAATCAAATTTTTAGGAAACCATTTAGGAACTAAAAATTTGAATTTAGAATTAAATTAAATTCCCAAAATTACAAACCTTAAGAAACCACTTAGGAACCCAAAATTTGAATTTAGAATTAAATTAAATTCCCACAATAATTTTTATTGAAAAAATTCAAATGAATTTTATCTAAAAAATTAATGTTAGACCCGAAAACGACATCAACTTCCCATTCACTCATAAATGGTTTTGACGTTCTGTCTTCACCGTGTGACTTGCCACGCGACACAGAACACTTCACCTCTTCGGACCCACTCCAAAAAAACGTTTGGGGCCCACTCAATTTTGGACTAAAAAATATGCCTATATTTAAACCATTTTTCCAACAGGAAAATCTAGATACATCCTATATAATGTGATTATTGATTTAGACAATCCAATTAAAAATTAATGCAACCATGATCAATATAGAAAAGAGAGAGTAAGAGAAAATCAATCCACGATACAAGATATTTTTTATGTGAAAAAATCATAATTGAAATCCACCAACTTGTGATAAAAAAATCACAGGCTCTCGGCCAGACGAACAATCCACTATGCAAGAAAGATAGTACAAGAGATCTCTTACAAAGGCCAATCCGGGCAACACGACTCCACTCACCGACACATATCCTGCTCACTCTACAGGTACCTCCGCAATCTCCACTGGATATCCACCACGGTTGTCGAATCGCCATGATGCCAATGACTTCAGAATCCACCGAAGCCTACAATCTTGAAATCCACCAAGAAGGTTCACTTTTGGAAGATGTGAAGACCTTATACAAAGACTTGATGATTATCTTAAAACACCTAAGACTAATGAATCATCAAAAGAATGAGAGATACAAATAATCCTCAGTACAAGATCACACTCAAATAATAAACTCTCTCAATAAAATCCCTCTTATAGAAATGATCTCCCTCAAAATAAACTCTCTTAAGGTTGGAACTATTTAGGAAAGATGGAGAGAACACTTAGAAAATATAAGTGTGAGAGACACCCAATAAAACATCCAAGGGGGCCTTTAAATAGACTTGAGCAGGACAAGTTCGAGGGCTGGTCGAGGGCGCAGTCCACTGGTCGCAAGAGCGAGGTGCCTTCACGGGTTACAGAAAAAATACTGAAAGTTGATCTTTCAAACTAACCACGGTTGCGGGCACGATGGATACTGTCACAGGAGCCAAGGTTAAGGTTGTGGGCGCGACCATGCATGCTGAACAGCCTTTGTTGACATTTTGCACCATACTTTAAGGCCTTTTTTCCTCCATGATTTAAGACACGTTTTCATCAAACAACCAACCTTCTTGTGCCCATGCTTGCCCAAGATTTTGACAATTCACGCATGCTTTTACACATGCATGCCTACAAAACTGTTGACTAAACTAAACAAAATATCAGCACATTATCACCTTTACCATTTTCTAGTGCCCATTCACTTTACTTTGTCTACCATGGACCATGAACAAAATCAAAGCAAGTTGTTGCTTTGATTCAAAGAGAAATCAAAACAAATATTATTTTTCAAATCAATATTATCACAATATCTCGAGCCTCCAAAAACTTCACTTGATCTTTAACAAAAAAAACTGTCACTTTCGTTTGTTTAGAAAACTTTCAATCAAATTATAATCTCAATAAGACAATGAAAGATCATCAAATAAACAAAGTACAAAATATAATGACCAAAGAAATAATGAAAAACAAAAACACTTTGAATCAATAGTCAAGATATTATGTCAAGAGAAGTATTAAATTCCTTAGGATAAAAATCCTAACAAATACATAAGTCTAATTAATAAAACCAGTTAATAATTATCTTTTTTTATTATATATAATTGTAGTTCCAATTGTAAGACCTCTCATTTCGGACCATTTTGTTTCCGGTTAGACTCAGAGGCCTCCATAGGATAGGGAAAAGGCAATAAATCAGGGTGCAAAAAATGGAAACTTAATTTCACTTTTATTTTTTAAATTATTGTCATTTTCTTTTTTATTTTTAAATTATTAATTTTATTTATTTAATTTTTAATTAAAGTTTCTAATTTTAGCTTATGTGATCAAATTGAAGACAATTGTTTAAATCAATAATTGAAATGACCTAATTCAATGAGAAAACATGCCATTTCAAAGTTTAACAACTTAAACTATAAAATCAAACAGTCAATAAGAAGAAGAGTGTTTAGTTGTATGATTTAGGTTGTCCAAATTAAAAATTAATTTTATGCCCATTAAGTTAGGTTTGGACAGATTATCTCCAATTGAATCACATGAACTAAAATTGTAAATTTTAAGAACTAATTATATGAAACTCATAATTTAGAAATAAAATAAAAAGTGACGATAATTTAAAGGACAAAAGTGAAATTTATCCAAAATTAACCCAAAAACAACATGAAGGGGAGAAGAAAAGAAATATCATGTTGCAATCCCTTGGAGTATATATGATATTTTATCACTACATAGACATCACCTTTTTGTTAATGGGATTGTGAGCATTTGCCACAAAAGAAACCCGCTTAGAGATAAAAGGCATGTATGTAGTCCATTCTATCCAAAGTCCAAAAAGAATTTGCAAAAGTGACATTGTTTCACTAATTGATTTCACTGCAAAAAGGTGTTTTTTTTTTTTTTTTTTTTTCTATCCAATTTTTGGGCATGACTCCTACCAAAGATTCTTCTCCGGAAAGGGACTGAAATGGCCCCCTCCAAGATCCAGTTGTTTTGATTATTGTTACACTGAGGCCAAGTTTGGTTACTACAAAATAATTTATCTTTTTATCTTTTTTTCATCACATCACCTCTCTACTTTTCTGCACATCTTTTCGTAAAAAGACAAAAAGTGTACTTATTTAGGTCATCCCAAACAATCCCTGATAGTTTATGTTTGGATTACAAATTTAAAAAAGAAAAGAGAAATAAAAAAAAAAATATGACTTTTATCAAATTGAAATTTCAACTAGATCATATAATTGAGATCTCTTACTGGTCAGAGTTAATTCTCTTACTTGTAAAAGTTAATGAAATGATTCAACTGGACCAGACAGTTGAGACCTAAGAAACCTCTGTTCATTAACACTGACCGATAAGAGACCTCAACTGTCAGGTCCAGTTGAACTTTTAAATGGAGACCGGCCTTATCCTAAAAAAATTTATATTTTATTCACATTATACTATTAATATTTTTCTTTTTTGCAATTTCCTACCCAAATGGCCCTTCAAATTCCAAACACAGCCTATGGGTTTCATAAATCATATATTGTCTTTTAGTTTGTCCCTTCTAAAATTGTTTATATACATTTTTTTGTTCTTTTTTCATCAAAAGTCTTGCTATTGAGAAATTATAATTTATTATTGGAACAAATTTAGGTGGTGCTCCAACTTGAATATTATTGGCTAAAATAGTGAGTCCCACCAACAGGACACTATCCAAACATGAATACTGTGAAATAATGCTCTCCCTCAAATGTTTATTTGCTGTACATGCCACTTGATATATCCACACAAACAAACATATTTTTATATAATTATATTCAAAAAGTTTTCTCATTTCTCTTTTATCTTAGAACATGAGAATGCAACTGTGTGATGCAATATTTGTTTCCAACTTATCCAATAAATTTTCATTTATTTATGACTATTAAAACAATGTGAATTTTTTAATACATCTACTTCAATTTTGAGAAGTTTTTAAAAGGCACTTTTCAAAATTCAATTTATCAAAGTAAAATTTGGATCAAGCTATAAGAATTAAAAATCTAATGGTTTTTTGTAATTTCAATCTCAATGTTGGCAATTCTGTGAGATATGCTAATGTACTTAATTTGTGTTTTTATTTCAATGCTAACCTTCTACTTTTTGATGAGGGCAGGAATGTAAAGTTGTATCAATTTTTTTGGTGGTCCCTTCAATATCGTATATTTAAAAAATAAATAAGTAAATCTTGGAATCTCTGAATATGAGGAATGCAAATAAAGTTTCCATTTCTACTTTTTTTTTATGGTGGTGGAGAAGATGGGAATTCCATGAAAGCATGCTCTCTTAAGATTTTTCTGGAAAGTAGTGGTGGTCTTACTTTTCCCATCATCTTGGGGAATATTCAGGCAATGGCATGGATGAAGTGCAGTGGACATGTATAAATGATTGTAGATTGATGAGTGCATGAAAGTTACAAGATTTTCTTGAAGCAATGAACTCAAAAAAATAATATCTACAAACTATTAAACTTAAGCATTTCCTTTATGCTGTGTTTAGAGCATCCACATCAGTCTCGACAAATTTTGAGTCAAATTATAACTCAAAATTCATTTTTTTATTTTAGTTAGCTTCTTTTTTATGTACACATTCCATCAAATTCTCTATTCTAAAATTCTATTTTATTAAAATATTATTTTTTATTCTTTTATCTTTTTCAATTTAAATATATGATGATTAGTCCCAGAAAAGTAGCAAACAACAAGCAAACGGCAGCAACACAATCACACAGGGAGGTCGACTGGCCGGACGACCGAGCGGCCGACCAGTTAGGCCAATTTTGTACATTTTCCTTCTTTGTTACAGGGCGCTCACAAGACATCCGAGAGGACATCCAGGTGGACGACCAGCCATGGCTTTTTGGCCCAACTTTGCTCCAGAAAATATAATAAAAAATAGATTACCGTATGAACAATGCCTTGGTGAGGCACTATAGCAAAGTCAAAATGAATGAAGAGAATAGAGTCTGATGGAACTGATATTTACAGGTTTTGCACTCTACAATAGCTTCAAAGCCATTGTAGAGAGGCTGATGCGGATGCTCTTAGTAGGAGACTTTAGAAAGAATTGGAAAGAAAAAAGGAAAAGGTGTGTGAAATGAAAATATATATTATTTATATTTTACCTACTTTTTCTTTTTCCTTTTCATTTTCTCTTTCTAAATCCCTTCTAAACTACTAAACTTTTAGTAGTCAAAATTTGTGTATCTTATTAGGAGATTTCAAATTCAATTTTTCGTCTTCAATGTATTAAAAAAAAAGAAAAAAAAAATCCAAATTGTGACCAATTTATAAACCTTTTTTTTGGGGGGGGTGTCTAATGACGAGAAAACGCTCTAAGGTAGTGTCTCAAACCTTCCGTAAACCTCTGGAATACCTTTAGACCACGTTTGATTTATGGATTAAGGAGCAATTTGAAATAAATAATTTTGAAATAAAAATAGTCCCACATTTGGTTCAATTTTTTTTCTGTAAACCACAGACCACATTTGATTTACGGATTAGGGAGGAAATTGAAATAACTAATTTTGAAATAAAAATAGTCCCACATTTGGTTCAATTTTTTTCTGACTTTGAATAACTAATTCAGTGGAAACTTTTTATCCCACATATGTGGGATTATTTTGTAGCAAATCAAAGTTTCATGACAAATTAATAAACACGATAAAGCAAATAGAATAGAATTATGTGTCATTAAAGCGCATTCCACACATGCCGGAGAATACATACACAGAGGAAAAGACAAATACTAAGGGTGTGTTTGGTAACGTTTACGTTTTCAGTTTATATTTATAAAAATTTTATAAACTGGTTTTTGTTTATTTTTATTTATTTTAAAAAAAACATAAACTACAAACGCGTTTGGTAATTGACAAAATGTTTAAAAAAATTTCAAAATATAAAAAAGAGTGAGAAATGGCAAGAGGTGGCAAGTGGCGACGGAAGACGGTGGTGAAAAGTGGTGACGGTGGGTGGTGGGTAGCTGGTGGTGATGGGTGGGTAGGTGATGGTGGCGGGTGGTAGGTAGTAGCGAGTGGGTGGTGGTGGCGGGTGGTGGTGGCAAGTGGGTGGTGGTAGTGGTGGTGGTGGGTGGGTGGGTGACGGTAGCGGGTGGTGGGTGGTAGCGAGTGGGTGGGTGGTGGGTGGTGGGTGGTGGTGGCAGGTGGGTGGGGGGCGGTGGGTGGGTGGGTGGGTGGGTGGGTGGGTGACGGTAGTGGATGCTAGTGAGCGGGTGGTGGTGATGGTGGTGGCGGGTGGTGGGTGGTGGTGGCGGGTGGGTGGCAGATGGAGGGTGATGGTGGGTGGTAGCGGGTAGTGGTGGTGGGTGGGTGACGGTGGCGAGTGATAACGAGTGGGTGGTGGGTGACGGGTAGGTGGTGGGTGGTGGTAGTGGTGGTGGCGGGTGGTGGCGAGTGGGTAGCAGGTGGCTGGTGGTGGTGGGTGGTTGGTGGTGACAGCTGGCTGGTAAGTGGTGGTGGCAAGTAGATGGCGTGTGGTGGTGGCGGGCGGTGGATGGTAGTGGTGGGTAGTGGGTCGTGGCGAGTGGATGGTAGGTGGGTGGTGGTGGCGGCGGCGAGAGGTGGGTGGTGTTGGTGAATGGGTTGTGGGTGGTGGTGGAAAATGGTGGCGGGTGGTGGCTACTGTTGGGTGGTAAAAAAAAAAAAAACTCAAAACAGAAACACATTTTTTGTGTTTTCATTTTTTGGTTAAATTTATAAACTGAGACCACTGATTTATAAATCAAAAATTTTACCAAACAAGTTTTTATTTGAGTTTTTTAAATTTTTGTAAATATAAACAGAAAACTGAAAACGTAAGTGTTACCAAACGACACCTAATAATTTACATGGTTCAGCTTAAATTATCTACCTCCACAAGTATTCTATTATATAAATAATATATATATATATATATAAACTAAATTAACAACTGCATAAGGCCTCGTTTGGAAACAGGTTATTTTAGTAACTTTTTGACTTTTTGACTAAAATATGAGATAAAAAAAATTAGAATGCTTGGGATAACTTTTTGACTTTTTACGAAAAGATGTGCAAAAAGTAAAGAGAAAAATAAATCTTTGACTTTTTAGTATATATTATAGGCTTTTGATTTTTTTTTAACAACTTTTTGACTTTTAAACTAAATCAACTACTTGCCAAACGAGACCTAAGTCAAATATGAGTTGATTAATTCCAACATTATGAAAACTTAAAAAAAAATTAAGGAAGAACATACACCAATTGATAGTGAAACCATGGAAATCCACTATATCCATAAAGAAGATTATGACCCCAATGATATGTCTCTCCTTTGGCACAAACGACACTTTGTTGCAATTGCTTTGTAGGACATGACCACATTGATTCCCTTGATATGTAATATTCTTGTTTTCACTATCAAAATTTTAAGCTTAATTTGGAGTTTCCTTAAAGAATGTACAAGAATAATGAAGTGGGAGAGGATGGAAAGTGGTGTTCCGGCTAAACTATTTATGGAAGACAAAAGATTATTAAAAACAGTAATATTACAAATTTAGAAAATTGGGGTTGACTGCAGGGTATTGTTGGACTTGTGAGGGTCTACCACAGGCCCATTTTGATAATTTGAATATTTTTTCACCATCCAAGTTTTTTGCACAAAATTGATTTGATCACATAGGTATCGATATCCGATCAATATGATTTTCTATAAACATATAGTACTCAACGAGTTCTACACATTGAGCTTTTCAGATTATTGAAATGGGACTTATAGTGGATCTCCACGAGCCCAACAGCACCCTCAAATCAGATCACGGACTGGAGGGAAGCACAACCCTAAAAAATTTATTCAAAAATAATAATTAATGGTTCATATTTATTATGGGTGTGATCAAGATCTCATTAATTTTAAATTTACACTGCACAAACTTTCAAGATAATATTCACAGTAAATTTTTTTAATCCAAAGCATTTTTGTTACCCTATTGAACATTCTTTCCAAGATATCTCTCCAATCCCAGTTTAATTGGGCTCGAACTACCTCGCGTCTGGATAGCAAAAAATTAATCCCTAAAAATTCTGAAATTAACCATAGGACAACGCTCATATTTGATTGACAATGCTTAAAAATCAAAACTCACCACTTAGATTTAAGTTGCAAATTATTGAAAATTCTAAAAACAAGTGACACACTGACCACTGTTAGGATTAGTCCACCCATGTGATAAAGGTGGGTCTCATATAATTATTAGGTTGGTTTATACAAGTATTTGAGTTAGAATAGTAAAGTCCGAAATCTATTAAGAAACCTAATATGTGTACGATTTTGGTTAGCTAATTGTATAGAACCAAAACTCTCATGGATAGACTACTATAAATAGTCATATGGACTATAAGATTTTTCAACAGAGATTGAGATGAGAGAAAAAATAGAGATGTAAGTGTGAAAGCAAAAATACCATGGGCACTAGGGTCAGGAAGGGCTCAACTACCTTTGAGCATGGAATTCAAATAGTGGCGTAGATTTTGAGTATTTTGGTCATCTTATATGCATACTCTATTTTATTCATAGTGGAAACTCTCTCATGTGAATGTAGGTAATTTGGACCGAATCACGTAAATCTGTGTGTGATTATTTTTCTTTTTAGCGTGTGCGTGGATGTGCTTCCATTTGCATATTTGCGTTAGTGGGATGTGGTATAAATCCCAACAATTGCAACAAAATTGAAAATATAAGATTTAAATCGTTCAAATTGAAATTATGAGAATCAAAAAAAAAATTCGTTCAAATTAAAAGGACCAACCGTGTAATTTAGGCTAATTTTTTGATGACACATAAACCTCGAAGGCCGGGTCCTTTGGACCCGACCCTGTAAACCAACCTGAGAAAGATGTCAAAAAAACCACCCCCCACCTCCCAATTTCAGTCAAAGGTCATAAGGAGGCTGGTAGAGGTTTTGCCATCTCAACCAACCCTTGGGTTGTCTCAAAGAAAGATATTATTGGGAGAATGCAACCAACCACACAGAATAACTGCTCTTCGTAGTGCAAAGCCTAAATGATGATGGATCTTCCACATCCTCCAAAGGTTGGAGTAGTCCTTGCTGACCTAAATGACAAAATATCATTTTATCAATTTTTTTTTTTTTGGTAATATAAAGAATAATTTCTCAAATTAAGATTTTCCAAAAACAGTATTATTAGAAGTTGGGTAAGGAAATGACTGCATGATTTTGTTGTTTAATTATTTGGTAGGTTTTCTTTGGTTCTTCTGCTCTCACTCTGCTAATGTTGGAGCCAGAGTCTTTTGCTTTGTTCCTCTCTGTTCATCCATCTGTTAGTTAAAACTCCACAATAAGACTGGCATACATATATAACAACTATACAAGTAATATAATTAACATATTAGGTACTACCTACACCTAAGAAGCACGGATATGGGCACGTGTATAGATATGGGATTATGATTTAAAAAAAATTAGAGTTCATAGACACGGCGAGAATACCCAATATATATACATATATTGTTTTCCCTATGTGTATGGATACAAATTTGAGGCATAGAGATATAAGAGGTATTAATGTATATGTGAATGTATTCTTATTTTATTTTTTTCCTCTTTGTTTTCATGTATTTTACTTTGACTCAAATCATCTTTCTAAAATCATTATAAAAGAAAATTATTCATAAAGGTATCCTAAGGCATGTCTAAGGTATCTTAAAAAAATTGACACGCCATGTAACGTTGTAGACATGCACATCTGTGATGTGTTGGTGTTCGAAAAGTGTCAAACACAAACACGACACTCATTTTAGAGTGTTCATGCTTTCTAGATAACTAGTTATGTTGGTATCCTATGCAATCAACTTGTTGAGTGGGATCCATTTTTTTACTAGTTTAGATTATAAAAATCTGTGCCACAAGGTCATACTTACATCATACATGTGTAGTGCTATATTGTAACATTGCACCAGAAAGTGTTTCTTTTACTTTTGTTCTTCCAAGTTCCAATGAAGGGACAACAATACAAACAGTGCTCTATAAATAGAAAGAGAGCTCTGCCAAAGTGCATTGCAAAAAGAAAGAGCAAATGGCATTCCCAAGATCTATTACCCTTTATCTCCTCGTATCATTTGTTCTCTTCTCTTCATTGTTGCATAGACCCACCTTTGCCATAAAAAAGGTAAGCACTTACATATTGTTTGAATCACTAGAACGAAGATGGAATGGTTATTCTTTAGCTTTCCTACGGATATTCTGACGAAATGATCATTCTATTTCACCTTCATTTCAATAAACCAAACACTGCCTTATATGTTGGGTATTTCAGGTTTGCTTCAATATAATTTATTTCTTGTGTATGGTGTAGTCATATGTGGTGTACCTTGGAGCTCATTCACATGGCCCACAAGTCTCATCCATTGATTTAGATCAAGTAACAGAGTCACATTATGAGTTCTTGGCTTCCTTCTTGGGAAGGTAGTGAATTACATGTTTTTTTGTTTCTTGAATCAATATGTTAGCTTCTTGATATGCCTGAACTTGCCTCTCATACATAGGGATGAGGCAAAAGATGCCATATTTTACTCCTACACAAGGCACATCAATGGCTTTGCTGCGACACTTGAAGATGAAGAAGCAGCCCAGATAGCTAGTAAGCATTTCTTGCTGATTCTAATGCGTTTTTCTTTCCGCCTCTGAATGGTTGGGTCGGTTTAGTGCAGCTTCTTACAAACTAAAAACTGATAATAAAAAAGAAGTTAAAGAACTGCTCAAACGGTTTTCCAATAATAAGCTTTTGTCAGCTTCTTCAAGCTATTTTTGTCTCACAAAACTTCACTAAACAATTTGACATAGACTCCAAAAAAAAAAAGAGGAAACTATAAGCAATTCGTAGAAGTTGCACCAAACAGTGCCGCTAACTTCTTTTCATGTCCTAATCATGGTGATAGTTCTCATGAAATGCAGAGCATCCTAAGGTAATCTCAGTGTTCTTGAACATGGGAAGAAAATTACACACAACCAGGTCATGGGAATTCTTGGGCCTTGAGGATAATGGTGTCATACATTCCAGCTCAATTTGGAAGAAGGCGCGATTCGGCGAAGATACTATCATAGCCAACCTTGATACTGGTTGCCACTCTCTCCCCACTCTTAATTTGAATTTCAATATGATCACAAATCTTACTATCAAATTTGAGTTCATTTCACCAAGCCAACTTAGATCCTAGATATGTTTTAGTGCATAATAATAGTTTAAATTTTCTAATTTTTTCTTCAATTTTCTTGCTTAGAAATTGTTGTAGATCTGCATTACTCTTCCTATAGTTGTTTAATAACTGGATAGTTGACCATATGTAAGCTTTATGTTCATCCTAGATAACATTTAGTGTTAATGAACTCTGGTGAATTAACTAAGCTCTGGTATTGAATTTTCATCTTTCCCAATCTCATTGATGTTTCATATATATGACAAAGCTTCATTTAATAGAACTTGTCCTGTCACCAAGCAATGTTTGACCATCAGCAAAAGCTATTCTATGAATTCAGAAAGGTACATACATGCATGCATTTGACTAGTTTAAAGTTCTTTTTTAAGGTTCTTGCAATGATTTTTCTGCACACCAATAAGTCTAAGAACACAAAAACTGGTCACAAAATTAGACACATGTTGTATATGGATGGACAATATTTTTTAGAAGTGGATCTCACCAATAAACAAATTCTATATAATTTTATCCACTCGTGTATTTTGTGTTGAGTTTCTACATTCGTAACAGAACTGTCCAGCAAATATTGAATATGCCTAGCATGTTTAAGTGGCTCATCTAGGAAGATCGAATTGAACTACGTTCCACATCTGTTGTGAGCCTTTTTTAGGTGGGTGAGTAAATAAGGTCATGCACCTCGTTCAATGTTAGACTAGTTCTTTTGGGGAGGGTTGGGGGGGGTTTAGAAGTGGATCCCACCAATAAATTATGTAAAATCTTATTTGTTCTTAATATGTCTAGTTTTTGTGTTCATAACAGAACTGCCAAAAAATATTGGGTGTGCCTAGCATGTGTAAGTGGCTTATCTAGGAACATCGGACTGAACTACCTTCCTCATCCGCTGTGAGCCTTTTTTATGTGTGGAGTCGATAAGGTCTTCCACCTCTTCCTCATATAACAATCCCTTAAAAGTGATGATGAAATTGATGATTTTAGTTTTTTCAGTGGAGAGAGAGAGAGAGAGAGAGAACATATATACATGAGAAAGGGAATGGATTCTCTCTAGTTAGGCATCCAATTAGAGAAGGTTTTGTCAGGTCTTAATAGACCCATCTTGGAGCTCATCTTGATGATCCAAACTATTCATCTTATGGGGCCTATTGAGCAAGGTATTTATGCAAAAAATCAAGATGATCATATATTGATAGCTATATGATTGAATCACATTTGTCTTTGAAAAAATGAGTAGTATATTCTCCAAATCACACCTACGACCCATTTTCAGTAAGGCAAATGTGATCAAATCATGTCTTAAATGATATTTTGACATTTGTCTTAAAAATAAATAGACAGTCTGTTGCACCATTTTTAATTTTCTATTGCTATGATCTTTGAGTTTCTGTGCACTCACCCTTCATCGATGTGATCAAGCCAGGTGTGTGGCCTGAATCAAAGAGTTTTAGTGACGAAGAAATGGGACCAATTCCATCAAAGTGGAAAGGAATCTGTCAAAATGAGGCAGATCCTGGCTTCCATTGTAACAGGTTAGAGACACCCCCCCCCCCCAAAAAAAAAAAAATTTTCTCTATACACAATATCTCTTGTTAATACACTCTTTGAAGGTGATGTTCATGGAGATAATTCAAGGATTTTATGAAAGGATTTAGTGTTCTATATTTCTTGTTTATACCAGACATTGTCCAATTATTGTACGAAACAATGAGAACTTCTTCAGTTAAATGGCTCTCGTGAGATTGATTTGGTAGCTATGCTTAGGCCAAAGCAACTTCAGTACTGTCATTGTTTGAATCATCTGGTACAGGACCACCAAGCTATTGCCTTAACAACTAAATTGCACAAGAAAAATAATTGACAAATAGAATTTTTATACATAAATCATCATAAATTGCATACAAAAGAATTCTCTCTGTCATTCAATTTCAATTAGTTTCCACCTAAGAGGGTTGGAATAGCCTATTGTGACTTGCTTGTCAAGGGTTCGAAACACATAAATAATATTTTGACAGCAAGGGTAAGGTTGTGTACTTTTGACCCTCCCATACCTTGCATTGACATGACAAGAGTCTTATGCACGGGACATGACCTATTTTTTGGTTAGTTCCATTCTTGGTTACCTAATCTTAATGAATTTATCAGCTATCTGATAATCATATTCAAAAGGTCAAGAGTAAAAAAGCTTCAGATCAAATGGGTTCATCACCCCTGTGCTTAGCATACTTCTAATGTCTTAGAAAGTGCTTTCATGTTTACTTGGTATTCTCACTGGCCTCTGACTTCTATTATCTATCCATTCTTTGCCTAAATTCTAAAGGAAACTGATTGGAGCAAGATACTTCAACAAAGGCTATGCTGCAGCTGCAGGCCCTCTCAGCCCTTCCTTAAACTCCCCGCGTGACAAAGAAGGCCATGGGTCCCACACCCTGTCAACAGCTGGCGGTAACTTCGTAGCAGGAGCCAATGTATTTGGGTATGGAAAGGGTACAGCGAAAGGCGGATCCCCAAAAGCCCGTGTGGCTGCTTATAAGGTCTGCTGGCCCCCAGTGGCTAGGAATGAGTGTTTTGATGCGGACATACTGGCTGCCTTTGATTTTGTCATCCATGATGGTGTTGATGTGCTTTCTGTGTCGTTAGGAGGGGACCATGTCCCCTTCTTCAATGACAGTCTAGCCATCGGCTCTTTTCATGCTGTTAAGCATGGCATTGTGGTGGTTAACTCAGCTGGAAATTCCGGTCCCAATGATGGTACTGTTTTGAACCTTGCACCTTGGCAGATTACAGTTGGAGCTAGCACGATGGACCGACAGTTTCCTAGTTATGTTGTTCTTGGCAACAAAATGAGATTCAAAGTTAGCATTCAATCATCCTATTCCTCTTGTTTGGTACTTGTGTTGCTTTTTTGTATGTTTTCCAAAATGTACTTAAGGTTTCAAAAAATTTCAAGTACATGCCTTAGGGTGGCCTTAGCATAGCGGTAAGGTTGTTCTATTGAACCTGGGTATTATGGGTTCGAAGCACAAAAATAGCCTCTCCAATGGGAGGTAAGACTCACCATTTCCTGACCCTGCAATGGCAGGGTACTCTGGGCTGCCTGCCCTTTTATGAGTTGTGTGATAAGGATGGTTGACTTGACAAGGTAATCTCTGAGGCCAATATAGGTGCAAAAACATATGTACTAGTTATTCTCTATTTGGTTGATGAGAAAATGTTGAACTGACTTGCTACAAAATAGGAAGGGAAAAAGAATAGGTAGAACTACTTGTTGGAGTTGTTATTCCCCCACTGTTCTCTACGTAGAACCAGGTCTGGATTGTTGATGTTTTGTTTTGAAATTGCTGGAATGTGCCAAGATTGCTTTTAAGTTTGTAATTCAACTTCAAATTACATGTATAAATACTCAAGTTTAGGAATTTTGTTCTTTGAAGGGAGAGAGTATTTCATCTAAAGCATTGCTGAAGAACAAGTTCTTTCCAATTATTAGCGCTGCAGATGCCAAAACTTCCAACTCATCAGCTGGAGATGCGTAAGGATAAAAAATTGGTGCTATGTTTGGATTTTCAATTTACAGAGAGAAAAGAAGGAAACTGAAAAAGAAAATGCAATCAAAGAAGCTATATTTGATAATGCAATTTTGGATATTTTGTTTGATTCATTTAGGCTGCTCTGTAAGGCTGGAACATTGGATCCCAAAAAGGCGAAAGGAAAAATCATGGTTTGCCTTAGAGGGGACAATGCAAGAATCGACAAGGGTCAACAAGCTGCGTTGGCTGGTGCTGTGGGGATGGTTCTTGCCAACGACGAGTTTTATTGGAACGAAATAACTGCTGATCCTCATGTCCTTCCGGCTTCACAAATCAATTCCACCGATGGTGTTGCTATCTTCGCTTACATCAATTCTACAAGGTAAAGACCGATTGATATGGAAACAATTCATGAACTTATCTATCATCTTCTCTAAGAATTTGAATATTTTTAACAGGTTTCCAAAGGCTTACATTACGCATCCAACAACCGAGTTGGCCACAAAGCCAGCTCCATTCATGGCGGCTTTTTCATCGAAGGGGCCAAACACCATTACCCCGGAGATCTTAAAGGTTCTCCTCACAATCTTAAGAAAATTTTATCATTCCTCATATTACATAAATACTACAGACACAATTTTTTTACAGAAAAGTGCGAGGATGAATGCAATATTGCTAGCACTACATTCTGTATACTTTTCTATTATTTATTTATTTATTTATTTGTATATTCCTATTTGTACTGTTCTTATTAAGGTTTAGTAATTATTGTTGTCTGTACAGCCCGATATCACTGCACCTGGACTGAGTGTCATAGCTGCCTACACTGAAGCACAGGGACCGACGAATGAAAATTTTGATGAACGTCGAGTTCTATTTAATTTAGTATCAGGCACTTCAATGTCATGTCCTCATGTTTCTGGCATTGTTGGACTTCTCAAGACCCTCTATCCTAAATGGAGTCCTGCAGCTATTAAATCGGCAATCATGACAACTGGTGAGAATAAATTACCCCTGCAAATTATTCAACTTCTAACTTGTTCTCTGCATAAATAAATAAATAAATAAAAGGGCGACTCAGTGCACAAGACTTCTACTAAAGTAGAATATGGAAGAACAAAATTAGTTTTCAAATATCAGTATTGTAGTAATTTTAGGATTGTCTAAAATAATTCTCGGATCTTTTCTATTCCATCCTTAAATTTTACAGCGACAACACAAGACAACATCAATGAGCCAATAACCAACACATCCTACAAGAAGGCAACTCCATTCGATTATGGCGCGGGACACATGCAGCCAAACCGCGCTATTGATCCAGGTCTTGTTTATGATACAACCGTCAACGATTACCTCAACTTTCTCTGTGCTCTTGGGTACAATGAAACCCAGATCATATTGTTCTCAGAGCACAACCATACATGTCCCAAGCCCATTTTCAGTCTTGTCAATTTCAACTACCCTTCAATCACAGTGCCTAAGCTCAACTGCTCTATCACGGTGACACGAACTGTCAAGAATGTTGGTTCTCCGGGGACTTACAGTGCACGAGTTCAAAATCCGACTGGTGTTGCCATTACTGTCACGCCAGAAAGACTGAAGTTTGAAAAGGTTGGGGAAGAGAAAACTTTCAAGGTTACTATGAAGGTTGAAGAAGCAGCAGCCAAGAAAGCTAGAGACTATTATGTGTTTGGACAGTTGACATGGTCAGATGGGAAACACAATGTGAGGAGTCCTATTGTGGTGAAGGCAATCTAAAGAATGAAAAACTACTTAGAATTAAATTGAGAGTTTGATTTATACTTCATTTAAATTAAATGGGTAATTTTACTTTAATATATAGATCTACAATAATGGCTGCCTAAGACATTTTCAAGTAATAAGTCATTTTCATATCCAATTGATGCCCAAAAGTCCTAATCGTCACCAGTCTAGTTTTGTGCTTGGACTGGTCCAATCCAGTGTTTTGGGCTCACATCAAGCGGTTAAGATGATTCAAATCATTCATTTCTAACTCTTTGGGTATAAGATTATTTATTAAAAAATAAATAAAAATCAGATTGAGCTATATTTCTAATCATATGATTTTATCATTTTTGTCTTTGAAAAAATTTATGAAATATTTTTTTTAAATTATACTTTTTTTTTAAATAATAAATATGTCAAAATAATAGTCATAATTATTTGAACATTTTGATTTTTTATTTTTATTTTTTGTTTTTTGTTTTTATCTCTTTTGTGTGTGAATGATCCAAAAACAACACACGTGAAGGTCTAAAAATAAATAAAATAGTGACGATGCAGATCAACTTAATGGTCATGTTGTGAGCTTTAAAAGGCTGACCTAGACCGATCCAGTCAAGGAGAGAAGTTCCCATTGTACGGAGAATAGGTCAGGTACACTACGTTATCATGCTGATGTGGTATGCCTAACCAATGAAGTTTTAAGAAATGTGATAGTCATTGACAAAATTGCTATAATTACTCCATGTATTATGACTTTTTTCCGCCATGTATTGTTCCCATTGACTAGCACACTACGCTCACGTAGAATTCCTAACCCATGGAATAACTTCTCCATTTACTAGTTCAAATCTGTCTAAACCATCCTTGTTTTTTCTTCTAAATTCTTGTGTTTTCATTGTCACCTCAAATCCACATAATAGTTAGACGAATTGAGAAATTTTTATTTATTAATAAGAAAACATTAAAATTACAACTCAAAGAAGAAGAAGAATTTCCATCTAACATGGAAATGAAACGCCAAAACGCCTCTATCATCAATGAATCTCGGCAACAAGTCAGTCCGGTTTGAATGCAGATTTTTCACTGTAAAACCGAGAGAGAGGATCAAATATTGGAACAATGTTCCACATTTAGCACTAAACCTCTCTCAAATTCCACGTAAGGATACGCAAGGGGTCGGTCTCCATCTTCGGTTTTCCATCTACAAAATTAATTCAGTAATTCCTTACAATTATCATAATGATTTCAAAAATGTCATTCAAAGTAATATCAGCTTCGTTAAAAGGTTCTTCGGATCCTGTGTCTTAATTTTCTGTCCCAAAACAAAATGGTTAAATAAGAGAGGTTTTTTTTTTTTTTTTTTCATTTTTTCAATAACAAGGGGCTTTCAATTTATTTTCTAAACTCAATACGGTTTCATGAAATTAAACACAACTTTCAACAAACAACTTGAATTTGGAAGATCAATTGAAAACAACTTGTGATTGAGAAATAAGAATCTAAACCACTCGAGTTTGATAAATAACTCAATTAAGTAATGAAATGAGAATTGATTTGCATTTATGCAATTGACCAAAAAAAAAAGAACAAGAAAATGAGAATACCTGAATTTTTGAAAGAGGTGGTGGAGGAAGAATGCAACCTCTACCTTAGCAAGTTCAGATCCTGGACAACATCTTGACCCTCCACCATAAGCGATAAATTTCTTGCATGATTGATCTTCATGCTGAACATGTTTACAAAAAAAAAAATGTCCCATAATTAATCTACGAGAAATTAAAAATATTTTAAACCACACAAGCTAATTCTAAGTTTCATGGTCAAAAAATTGTCCTTAAAAAAAAACGGTACCTTTTGTCACTAATGCCCTCTCAAAATTTTCAAAAAAATTTCACCTTAAAATTTTCAAAACAATAATATTATAAGTGTAGATTCCACTTTTGACCCCTATAGTTTGAATTAAATTTCATTTTGGTCCTTCACTTTCAGTCCAATTTTAATTTGGTCCTTCCATCAAATTCCTTGTTAATTTTTCTCCTTGTATACCTTCAGATATTGACAAGTGTCTAATTTTAACATCCAACTTGAACATAAAGACCAAAATTGAAACTACACTAAAAATGTAAGGACCAAATAGGAATCAAAATGAAATTTAAATAAGATTATAGAGATGAAAAGTGTAATTTATACATATTATAATAAATACCTCCCATCTCCAAGGATGAAACTGGAGAGCATCAGCATGAAGAGATGGGTCCAAGTGAACTGCACTCAGTACTGGTAGGACCTTCCAACCACATGGTATTATGTAATCTGCAACAACAACAACAACAACAACAACAATAAAATAAAATACTATGTTTACTTATTTATTTGTATTAAAGGTGTGGTGATCTTTCTTAGTACAGATAATAAAGGTACACACCTAATATAAAAATCTATTTGTTTATTTATGATTAAAGCATTTCCTTATTATTTATTTGTTTTGATCAACATAAAGGTGGATATAAACAAACCTTTAAATTTCACATCTTTGAGAGCCTTTCGATGCACAAATTTCACAACATTCCCATATCTGAGGGCTTCACTAATCACCTGCAATCACAGCAACAACAAAAAATTTATGAAAAAAAAAAAATAGTACTAAATTATATAATCATTACAAAAATAATGGAATATCGAAAATAAGAAAACGAAAACACAACTAAACAGGGCTTACATTTTGGGTAAAATCCATTTTTCTGTAATCTTCCCAATTCAAAAATTCATCTTCCTTCTTTGAGCTTCTTATGTTCTGATGCTCTACCTATAATTAACAAAATAAAAAAAAAAAAAGATGTAGAAGATGTTGGGAAAATTGGTAGCCCACAAACAAGCAGCAACACAGCCTAATCTGTCGAGAAGAAACTCTAAAGTCCACATCGATTGAAAACACAAATTGTAACATAAAATACATATATATATATATGATAATTATAAGATTAAATTACATTGAGCTCCCTTGAGATTTCAAAAAAATACAATAAAGTCCACAATTTTGACATATTATATTGACCTTTTTTTTAGGAGGCTAAAGGAATCGAAATTAATGCAAATGGTGTAAAGACATAAAGATAAATAAGAAAAAATATACATTTCAATGTAAAAGAGATAACAATATCATTTTCCTATCCATATGACTAACAAACTATTGATGAAAATGGAGCTAAGCGTTATGTGAATTAAAACATTAAGATTGTGTTTGGATCATGAATTTAGATAGAGATATGAAAAAAAAAAATGAAAAAGGTGGGTGGAATGTAAATGAAGTGTAGCTACATTCATTCACATTTCACCTATCTTTTTCATGTTCATTTCCATTTCCATTTCCATTTCCACATCCCTACTCAAATCAATGATCCAAGCACAGGCTAAAAAAACTCAATGTAATTATGCTAAATTGTGGGGACTTTTACGGTATTTTCTCGAAATTTCAGGGGAGTTAAGTGTAATTTATCCTAATTATAATGTTATTGCTTTTGATTAATTTGAAGTACATTTGAGAAAGGGTCCACACCTTTAACTGTTCAAAAGCAATAGGTGATTGACCAAGGAAATGCACCACCAAGGCCATCAAAACAGAGGTAGTTTCATAGCCTCCCAAAAGAGAGTCCAAAACAAAGCTAACTTTTTCATCTTCAGATAAGGAATCAACACACAAAAGTGTCTCAAGGAAATCACTTCTGTTATTGGATTTTCCAGCATTGTTTCTTCTTTCCTCTATGATTGCTTTGATAGTGGATGATATTCTTCTTCTAGCCTGTAAAGATGCCATCAAAAGAAGTTGAACACATGACCTGGCCCCCTTTTTTGCACTTCAAAAGAAGAAAAGCCGTCTCAAATTCTTTAAAGAATTACACTTAACACCCTTATATTTTACATAAATCTCACTTTGCCACTTTTCACTTTCATCTTTGTTCAAGTTATAATGGGAATATTTGGTATAACTTTTATCAAGCTGAAAGTTGATAATTCAGAAGCTAAAACTACATCTCTGCATTCGTCTACATAATCAATTTTTTCAACATATTTAAGTTATTTTTATTTCGTAAGTTGTAAACAGAAGTTATACACTCTGGCACAAACTCCAAAAATAGATAAAAGAAAAACTATAAGCAACCCTGTAATAAATTGCACCAAAGGGCTAATGTTTGTTTAAGAAGTTGACAGAAAATAGCCATGTGAAGATCATATGCAGTTGCTACACTGCTATTTTTAGTCAATATCTTAAACTATTGACTCCCATGTGTGATGGCATTGTAATTAACTTGACCAGAAGTGTAGGTTTGATTGTCACAATTGAAAGTACAAAGGCTCATGGAAGAATTTAGTGTAAAGTGTAAGGGCATTGAGTGTAATTAATCTCAAATTATTTAAACCAAGCATGGTGTGGTGTTTAAGAGGGGTAAAGAAAACATATTACTCAAGGGAAGAAGTGAATTACCTTTACAGCTCTTGCATATGCAGTCCCTGGAATATTGAGTGGTAAAGAAATCAATCCTTTCATGAAAGTTCGGAAATCTTCAAGAATTTTTGTAGTCTCTGGCTCATCTGATGTCAAACCTAGGACCTGTTTTACTATTACATTGAAAGTAAACTATGGCATACAATTCACAAAACAAAAAACAAAAAACAAAAATCATATAAGATGGTTAGATGCTTTGATATAACTGTCAGAAAATTGACTCAACAATAACACCCCTCACACTATTCAAAAAAACAATAACACCCCTCACATGCTTAGGACTTCCTCGGACCTAGAGTTCTGATACCATGTAAAATCTAAATGTCCCAAAAATTATTGAGGAAGGGATATGAAAATTGAAAGGAACAAGATGTGTGAAACTAGATAAAATATAAGTATATTTATTCATATTTTATCTACTTTTTTTCTTTCTCTTTCCAAATCCCTTCCCAAATCTCTCAAGCAAATATAACAATAGCATAATTACCCTAACCTCCTTTTTAATAGTACTAAATCGCCCAAAATTAATACAAATGGTGTGTAAACACATAAACAAATAAAGTAAAAATTATGAAAATACCATTTCTTTCATCCATATGACTAGTGAATTATGTCAGACTTGTGGGTTCAATTTCAATGTATTTTCTCTAAAACTCAATTGATGTAAGTGCAATTTACACCAAAAAAGATTGTGTTCTTTTTGTGGTTGTGTGGTAGAATTACCTTTCTAGCCTCATCACAAAAGATGACTTGTGGTCTATCTTTCCAAGAATCCAAAATCTGAATGGTTGTCTTCTCTATGTCCTTAAGAAACTCTGGCTTTGATTTCATGGTGGTGACTAGTGAGAGAGCCACATTCCTAAGCCTCTTGTGAATGTCACCCACTGCAACCAGCATTGATATGTCTCCAAGAATTCCATGGATGGGCTTTGGATAGCTACACTGAAACAACTTGTCTTCATTTTGTAGTATGAAGTAGTTCAATTCTTGGTCACATGACACCACTGTGGGTGAGAAGAACAGATGGGACTTGAACACTTTCCCATACCTGAAAAAAAAAAAAAAAAAAAATCCCAAAACCATTGCCAGCTTTTTAGATACACGATATGTATATACACCAGCAATGGGCACAAATGCGACACAATTTGATTTCTGAAGCAGTTAATATTATGGGTATTTTTTGGGAGAAAAAAAAAAGAAAAAAAAAAAAGGTCCTTACAAAGCTTCAAAACCTTCTAAATTATGTGTTTTATGGGGCAATTTGAGAAGATTAGCCTTTTTTAGATTTTTTTTTTTTTTTTTTTCTTTGGACATAACCTCTAATTTTTTACACAAAAAAAAAAAAAAACACTAGCAAAAACGAGTAAAAAAAATCAACTTTTTACTATCTTCCTAGACCACCACTATATAATAATATAGATATATCCCAAACACATCGCCAAGGATCGTCTGTCACTAATGCTTTCGTCTTGTGAATGAAAACACTCACAACCAGTGAGTTACGTGAAAATTTTTAAGCACGAGAACTTTTAAACATAATTTAATAATTATGCATGTTTTAAGATGAGAAACATATTCCTCTTCTGTCTCAAAACTCAAAACTCTCGCAATCAGTAAATTAAACAATTGTGACAGAGATCCCACGTATACATGATCTCCACAACTCTAACTCTCATTCCAACCATTCATAATAAAAGGTCCACACATACATAAGTGATCCCGGCATATCAAGGACCAAGATCAAATTGTAGGTCATGAAACCCCACAAAAAAGATCCAAACATTTCTAGTAAATTAAATTAAGTGAAAATTTCAAGTTACGAGAATCTAAAATCATAATCTAATAATTAACAATATTTTAAAATAGAAAAACAGATCATCTTATCTCAAAACAACAAGCGAATCATATGAAAATTTTGAGTCACGAGTTTCTCCGGACATACTTCAATAATCATGAATATTTTGAGACAGCAGGACAAAATATCATGTTGTACTAGTACAAAACTAAAGAGCTTTTCATAAACAATGAACAGTATGGTTAAAAAAAAAAAAAACAACCTGACAACAGTTATGGTGTTTGAAAAAAAACATTTATATGAAAGTGATGTTACTTACCTGGAACAATGATCTTGAAGAAAGTTCCCAACAGAGTTAGAAGGGTGAGGCTTGAGAAAAGCAAGGGTTTCACCAAGTAAAGGCCACCCAAAAGACCCTTTTGGGACTAGACCAAGCTTCAAGAACAATGGCAGAAAATGGTTCAACACAAATCCAACTGAACCAACCAACATGGCTAACCAAAAACCTCCAACAGCCATGGACATAGCAAAGGATTTGTTTGGATGATTTTCTATCAGATTTTTTTGTTATAAAAGGAGATGAAAGGGATTGAAGCTTTTTTATAGGCACAAAATGGTTAGCTAGCTTCTGTGCCTTTATATAGAAAGATGATATATACATATATAATGTTTTTATTATGGATAAATTACATTGAATTCCCATGAGACTCGAAGAGAATATAAAAAATTATACATTTTAACATAATTATACTAATTTTTTTCTGATAAGATTTAAAATATCAAACTAATATATATAATGCTCCCGTTGGGTAGAGCTGTAAAAAAATAATTATACATTATAACTTAACAGATTATACCTTATAAATGTGAACATAAGCTGCTAACCAGTTTGGTACAGCTGTGGGATTATGAATTTAAGTAGCAAAATAGTGTTTGGTTAATAAGCTGTAAAATAACTTTTTACTGTATAATTGTCCTTTCTGTCCTTATATGATATAAAAATAATTATTTTGTCATTTTTTTTAGTTTTAATTTTTAAAAAAATATTTTATTAATAAAAGTTGATATAATTAGTATTAATTAGTATCAATTAATATAAAATTGATACATTTACTAAAAATGTAATGGAAATATTATTGTCACAATTATTTTTCATTATAAATTAATTAGTATCAATTAATTACTTAATTAGTATCAATTAATACTAAAATTATTAATTAGTATCAATTAATTGCTTAATTAGTATCAATTAATACTAAAATTATTAATTAATATCAATTAATGGCTTAATTAGTCTCAATTAATACTAAAATTATTAATTAGTATCAATTAATATTAATATTTACTTTTTATTATATCAATTAATATTAATAATCAGCAATTGTTATTAATTAGTATCAATTAATAATTAAGTCATTACAAAAGTATATAATATTAATTTATTAATAATTAATACCAATTAATATTGATTTTTTTAATTAATATTGATTTTTTTCTTTTTCTTCAGAAATATAAAATTTTTTATTTTTTAATTAATATAAAAGTATACAATATGAATTTATTAATAATTAGTATCAATTAATATTTATTTTTCAATTAATATTGATTTTTTTTCTTTTTCTTGAGAAATATACAATTTTTTATTTTTTAATTAATATTAATATTTGGGAATTGACGAGGGCATTTAAGTAATTTTAGCCCCCCACACTAGCTGTGCGCTTAAGTCAAAAATTTAAGCACCCCTGACCAACTTTTGAGATAAGCTGAGAAATAACTTGATTTAAGCTATAAGCTGGTTAATTTAAGCTGTACCAAACACAATCTTTAGCTTAAATTAAGCTAAAAGCTTAAATAAACAGCTTATAAGCTCTACCAAACAGGCCTAATATGAACATAGAAATATAAACTAAGACCTCGTTTGAGAACAGGTTAACTTAGTAATTTTTTTATTATTTAGCTAAAATATAAGCTAAAAAAAATTAGTGGCCTTGTTTGGTTTGTGATTCCCAAAAATTTTTAGGAAAAATTCTCTACAAATAAGTTTTCAAAAGTAATCAAATCAAACAAATTTTTCCAAAAAAATTTCCCAAAACTTGTTTAGTTTACAAGTTTTTCAAACAAATCTCTCTCTCATACACATCAAATCAATCACTTTTTCCAAAACTCTCTCTCAAAATAATTTTTCAAAACATCTTTTGAAAAAAGCCAAACCAAACAACTTTTCGTACTTTTTATCTCTAAAATTCATCTCCCAAACTCAAACCAAATTCATCTATTACATTTCGTACTTTTTATCTCTAAAATTTTTGAGATAATTTTTTAACTTTTTACGAAAAGATGTGCAAAAAGTAGAGAAAGAATAAAATCTTGGCTTGTTTGGTTTGTGTTTGTAGAGTAGTTTTTTAGACAAAAAATATGAAAACTTGTTTGGTTTGTCTTTTTTCAGAAATGGTTTTGAAAAATTATTTTGGGGAGAGAGTTTTAAAAAAAGTGATTGATTTGATGTGTATAAGAAAGAGTGTGATTTTGGAAAGAAGCAAACCAAATAAAATTTTGAGATTTTTTTGAAAAAATTTGTTTGGTTTGATTACTTTTAAAAATTTGTTTGTAGAGAATTATTTTTCAAAAAATTTTCCCAAAAACAAACCAAACATGGCAAATTTGATTTTTTAGTATGAGTTGTTGGTTTTTTTGATTTTTTTAGTGACTTTTTGACTTTTTAACTAAAAAAACTACTTGCCCAACGAGGCCTAAGTAAAAGTATGTATTTTCATATAAAAGAGATAATAATATTATCTTTTTATTCATATGATTAATAAATTTATGATTGAAATGTAATAGATTATTATGTGAATTAAAATTTTAGGAGACTTTTGACTTTTTTTTTTGGGAAATTTAGCTATAAACCCCCTTTACCTTCCTTTTATTGTTAAAAGGACTAAGAAAAAAATTATACTTTCTAAACCTCCTCATAATTATAAAGTCTTCCCTAAAAGACAAAATTTATTATTTAAATATTTTATATGACTATTATACCCTTAACTAATTCTTCCCACTCTCTTCCCCACCCTCTTATACTTGATTGGTTCGAGTTAACCCACAGTTTTGCAGTCCTCATTATCAGAAAGGCGGTGGAATAAGAATCTGATTTTTCATGGTTATCGTTGTCAAGAGCTTTTCATACTTGTCCAAATACGTAGGCCACTCCATGCTAAACTTTCTTTTTGCTTTTGATAATTTCTCGAGAAACAAGCAAGCCAAATATACAAAGCACCAACCAGATCAAGAGCTTTATATATATATATACTTCCGAAATTGAACTTAAATAGACCTCGAAAGTATAATTCTCTCTTTTCCTTCTCTCTTCCATTCCTAAGGTTTGGATTGAATTCGTTCGGAGCTCTCGTGATTTCAACCAAAACTGTGAATATATCTATATATATGTGTGTGTTTGTGTGTTTTGAAATTTGAATTGTTTATGTATTTTGAGATTTGAATTCGAATATATATATATATATATATATCTACATATTCCGATCTCTAATCTATATATATGTGTGTTTTGAGTCTTTAAGATCGCAGATTTGAATGATTGCATAGATCGGTCTCGGCGATCATTTGATTCGAACTCAAAAGCTCAAAGATGTAAAGTAAAATCTGAAAAATCTGTGTATGAAAAATCTCAAGATGTTTGAAAGCTCAAAGTTTCAAAAATCTGTAAAATCTGAAGAACCGAGGTATAAAAAATTGATATTTCTCTAAAATTTTCAGATTATAGGCCTGATTCAAGGATTATAGGCATGATTCAATGTTTTTCAAAGTAAACATCGATTGATTCAAGGATTATAGGCCTGATTCAAAGCTCATAGCTCAAAGTTCCATTGATTTTTCAGAGTAAATATCAAATTTCATTTGATAGAACCAGAGTAAAATTTTACTCTGGTTCTATTGCTCTGTTTTTTTCATTTGACAGAATCAGAATAAAATTTTACTTTTATACAGAGTAAAATTTTACTTTTAACTTCAAAGTCTTACAGTTTACTTATTTTTTAGAGTAAAATTTTACTTTTATACAGAGTAAAATTTTACTTTTAATTTTAGAGTGTAAAATTTTACTCTGAAATACATAGTGAAAATGTAGAGAGAATGATGTAGAGTAAAATTTTACTTTTAGTTTCAGAATCTTACAGTTTACTTATTTTTCAGAGTAAAATTTTACTTTTATACAGAGTAAAATTTTATTTTTAGTTTCAGAATGTAAAATTTTACTTTCATTCAGAGTAAAATTTTACTTTCATACAGAGTAAAATTTTACTCTGAAATACATAGTGAAAATGTCTTAATAGGAGAGCTGATAGATATGAGGGTAATATAGTAAAAGAAACAAGTTTTAAAATATCAAGGGGTTTTGAAAGTACTTATATAATTCTTGTCCTTTTGAAAAGGAAATTAGATAGTGAGGGGGCTATGACCAAATCCCCTTTTTTTTTAAAAAAAAACGTGTAAAAAATATGAGAGATGATGTGACTTAAAATAAATTAAAAATTGACATTTGACTACTAATACACTTTCCAAAAGAGCCCTAAATTTATAGAACTTATTGTATTTTTTTAAAAAAAAAATTCAAAGACATCAGTGTGATGTATGTTTTTTTGTTATGGCTTCGTTTGGCAAGGAGATTTGGGGTTATTTTAGCCACAAAAGATAAAATAGGCTATTTTAACCACAACAAACAAAACATCACATTTAATCCATAATCATTACACTCTTTTCTCATAAAAAAAATTTAAAAAGTTAAAAAATCAACCCACTTTCTAAACGGAGGCTAGGTTACATTGACATCCTTAAAATTTTCAAAAAATACAATAAATCACACAATTTTAACATAATTACAGTGGATTTTCTTAATTTTTAATGGGTAAATTACAAATATATCCTCTGAGATTTGCTTAAAGTACAGATTGTCCATGTAGTTTAGAAAATTACAAATACCTCCTTATTAGTATTTTTTATTTAACACAATTAACTAAAAAAATGAAATTTATAATTGTTCTCCTATACAATAATAAAATTAAATAAATTATTAATTAAAACATATTTCTAACATCATTAAAAATTGTTAATTGACTGGATGATCTATTAATAAAATGAGCAATTTATTATGAAATTAGAAATCTCAGAAGGTGAAATGTAATTTTCAAAACTACAGAGGTGATTCGTATTTTAATCAAACTTCAGAGATGTATTTGCAATTTATTCATTTTTAATTCATATAATATTTGTCCCTTTTTATCAATAACTTATTTAGTTATATAGATGAAAAAATAATAATATCATCTCTTTTATATTTATTTATATATATATATATATATTGTCTTTATAATATTTGTATTAATTTCAACCCCTTTAACCTAAGTGGGTGGTTAATGTAATTATATTCCAAAATTTGGGGCTGTGTGTAGTTTTCCAAACATCAGGAATGTCATTGTAGTTTACTCTTTTATTATTCAACAATGATAGAGATCACTAATTTTGGAACTCTAAAAAGACCACTAATGACATGACACTCAATAAAAAAAGAAAAAAAATACAACACCAAGACCAAACTATCAAATCATTCCTAGTGAGGCCCACTACCACATCATTAGTGATTAGTGATAGCACTAATTAGTACTCTCACTCATTTTCCTTTATTATTTATATTGAAGACGGAAAGGAAAGCAGGCTTTTATACTGTATTATTACAGTCTGTGAAATTTGAACTTTATTCTTATCAGATTTGTATAGGAAATGAAATCTATCTAGCCTAGGATCTAGGTCTCTATTACTAGGCAGTACAGCCAGGGTGTGCCGGTGGAGTCTTTTAACAGAGCGTAGTGATTTCAAACAAATTTTTTGATATTGTAATGAAATAGTACGGAAAAAAGAATAAAAAAATAAATTAAGACTAACATATTACATTATAGTAGATGGAACTCACTGTCAACTTATTAGAATTAGTTTTAAATCTTAAAAATTAGACTTCCAAAACATTTTTCTTTAGCTGAAATTGATCAAGTTTGGAAAGTTGTTTATTTTAATAGATTATTTTAGTTTTTGTTTATTTTAATGAGTTAAAATATTTATATTTAAAAAGATGATTGAATTTTTTTATAATTAGATGTGATGTTTATAAAAAAAAATAAAAGAATTATGAAATTGATGTAATATTTTATCTTATTAATTATTTTAATTTATTTTATTTTTTTATGAATTTTAGCCCCAAAAAAAAAAGAAAAAAAAAAAGCCTTTACCAAATTGTATTTTAGAATATTATTTGTAAATTTGTTGTAATTTTAAAATTATTTGCCAAAGTACAGTAATTTTTTTAATATATGGTAACTTAAAATTAGGGTTTCATCTAAAATCGCATTTGCCATTGGGAAGGAATTGAGATACATCGCAAATGGCTTTTTGCAATGGCGAGTATCTCCAATGATGAACTTTTTTTTTCACCAAATCTGAGTAAAAAATGACTCATTTCACCAAATCTGATATTACTAGTTCCAACGGTGCATCAAATCCCGATTGGGTCAACCGGTTGGTCGACCGGTAAGCGTATATATATATTTTTTTTTGCAGCTTTAAACGCTCTTTTACAATTGGAGTTCTTCTTCGTTGCAACAGCAATCTTCTTTAGCCGCTCTTTTATATCAACAGTAGATGCATCTTCTTCTCCTCCCTGTTCGGTCCCAACAGTTTCCTCCAATCCGTTGGTGACATCTGAGCTGTTGGCTTGATCATGCAGTTCCTTGACCTCCTTGGAAGATTTATCCTTCTTTTTCTTTTTCCTTGCACTTTTGGACTCTCAAGGTACATTCTCATTATTTTCACCAGCTTCTACTTCATTTGTCTCTCCGCCTTTCTTCTCTTTCACATCTGCAAATGCAATCAAACATATCTTCCTCGTTCAGACACAAGTAAAATAGTAATCTAAAAGTTTGCTGGTGGGTTGACCGGTTGGTTGACCGGCCGGTCAACTGGTAAGGCAAAATTAGTAATTTTTTTTTTTTACCTGTTTGAACCTTTTTGACCGGTTTGAACCTACCTATTTGAAAGGAAATTGGTTCTACCGGTTGGTTAACCGGGCGGGCAACTGGCTGGTTGACCGGTTCCTCCCTCCAACGGTCACACACAGTGTTTTGCTGAAATCTGTATTCTGTCATTAGTTTGATGAATTGTTTGATGAAATCTCAATTTGATATCGATTTAGTGCAACCGTTGAAGCACCAAACAGTAACTTTTTCACCAAATTTTAAATTTGATGTCAAATTTGATGAACCGTTGGAGATGGTCTTATGACGACAAGTTAGAGTGTTGCAAAAAGTCTTTGCCAAAGTATGGTGTCGTCTCTTTTCATTTGAAGTTTTCTTTGTATTTGTTTATTTTATTTTATTTTTATTTATTTTTTTTTATTTTTTTTGGTCGTCTCATCGAGCTAGAAGTCTATAAAAAAATTACCAAACAAGCAAACTCTAAACACCCAAGATGATTTGACTATTTTAGGAAGACTTTATAGTTATAAAAAAAATAAAAATAAAAATAATGGGCAAATTACATTTATAGTCCATATATTTTTCTTCTTATGTCATTTTAATTCTTACACTTTCAATTGATTCAATTTTAATCTTCTTTTACGATCATGTGTCAATTTGGTCCAATCGATAATGTCATTAGTGTTTTTGACAAAAAAATATCATTAAATTGATTGAAATTAACTCACTGAGTTGAATAATTTATAATTTTGTCCATAAAAATATGACATGTCACTTATGTACGTATTTAAAATACTAAGAGTTGTAATCAATTATACTAAATTGGGATAAAATTATAAATTTATAATCAAAATTGAGTCAATTAGAATTATAAGAATCAAAATGACATAAAGACCAAAATATAGAGACACTGCCATAATTTGTCCAATATATAATAAACAATGTAAGGCATGATGTGGTCTGGATACATCTTTGGTTTGGGCTTATTACAGAGTCAACGTGGTGTGGTGGGGGTGTGGTTTAAGAGTAAAATTATAAGATAAATTATAAATAGTAAATTGATAAATAATCAAATCGTAATTTGGATAATTTAGGCGATTTTAATTTGTTAGTTGATTAAAGAATAATCTTAAACAATTATCAAATATTTGTATGATATAAAATATTAATTTGCATAATATATTTCATGTATGTAACACTAATTTGTAACAAATTCTACATCTTAAATCTCTCTCACATTAATTTTTATTTTATATTTCATTAAAAGTGAATATATATATGTGTGTGTGTGTGTATGTATTAACTATAACACAACAGAACGATTTTGAAAACGGATTATAAATTTTAAATTGCGGATCAAACTAACCAACAGTTAGTGAGCAGATCGGTGTAGTTTGGATAATTTTAACGGAATAAACGATATTTTACACAATCTTAATTACAACTTCAAAGAATTAAGATGTAACTTTGAACAATATATTCGGCCACTGGGATTGTCATCAACTAGAGGTCCAACTCACTGTAGGTATAAATATCAGGTTAGACCTATTTTGATAATCTAAATTATTTATTTTCTGGGATACATAAAGCACACTATTCATATAAAAATTAATCGGATCATATTTCTCTGAAAATAATAAATAAATTGCATAATTTTAAAAGATAGTTTGCAGATTGTATCATTTTAAAAGATAGTTCGTCTTTTTATTTCTGACAAATATTATCTAATCAAGTAACTATTAATATTCGATTAATTTTATTTTTAATATAAATAATGTGTTTAACAAATTTCACAATGTCAACAATATAAATCATTGATATGTACCCAATGTGAGCTAATAGTAGGTCAAATTGGGATGGAGTGAAGTGGAGTGGTTCTTATTTATTTATTTCACTTATCTATATTCTCAAAACAAAGTTTCTATAATTTTAAAATTTTGCTTCGTATGATTGCTTTTAAATGTCATGTTGACAAAAACACAAGCATTTTGTTTTATTATCGAGATCCATTGTAGAAATGCATTAAGATAGATATGTTTATAAAAACAAAGAAGAAAAGAAATTTGAAACCCCAAAAAAATCATTTAATATTTTTGTAAATGTAAATAATTTACAAAACGCAAGTAAACAAAGAATCATTTTTACATGTTTAATATAAAAATATATATTTCGTTTCATAATTGCTTAAAAAAATTAATTTTTAGTTACTAAAAAGTTAGTTTTTTAACATTTTAATTACTTTTTAACTCAAGATAAACAAACTTTCACTTAAAAAAAAAAAATTAGTCATTACCGAACGGGTTTTTCTCCCTCCCTACTCCCTCATAGGGATGGCAATTTGAACTCGGTCCGACAGGAACCCGACCCCCCGACCTCGAATTGAATGGTTTTTCTCCGAAAAATATCCCCGACGAGCCGGGGATGGTATTTAAAAATAAATCCCCGATGATATTCGGGCCAGGGACGGTGATATGTCCCCCAGCCCCGGCCCCTCCCCGATCTATCCTCGAAAAAAGTCCCCGTATATATATAATATATATGTTTAGGTTTTGGTTTGTTTTATCTATCTCAATATAATATATATAATATATATGTTTAGGTTTTGGTTCTGGGCTGAGAGAGAGACCTCGCACACACACACACACACACACACACACACACACACACACACAGTCTCTCTCTCTCTCTCTCTCTCTCTCTCTCTCTCATCAGATCTAATCCCAACACACCCATCTCAACCTCCGTCATCCTCCTCCGTTGTTCTCACCTCCGATCTCCCTCACCGCCATTGCCGATCTCCCTCTGCTGTTCTCACCGCTGATCTCCCTCACCGCCGTTGCCATTCCGTTGTCCTTCTCCTCCTCTGCAGTGCGTTTGTCGTTGCCATTCTTTCTCTGGTTCTTTGGTTCATCTCTTCGTCGCCCCTGTGGTTCATCTCTTCGTCGCCGCCACCTTTGTCGATCTCTTCGCCGCCGCAGTGCCTTTTCCGATCTCTGGTTCATCTTTGGTTTTTTCTCTATCTCTAGTCAGATCTATATATTTTTTTTCATAAATCTAAGGATATGGCTGAAGGTGAATGTATGCAGAGTGTTAGATCATCTCTGTTTCTTCTTTATTTTTCTCTATTTTCTTTTTGTTGTTTACTGTTTGTGTTGTAGATCATCTCCGATCTCTGAATGTATGCATAGTATCTCTGTTTGTGTTGTATATTTCTTCAAAAAAAAAAAAAAAAGGTCGGGTATTTTTCGGGGTCGGGGAAACCTGATCCCCGTTAGGGGCCGGGGGGCTAATGGGTTCCCCGTCGAGGATCAAGAACGGGGATGGAGAGTATTTTACATTCGGGGATCGGGGACGGGAAGTGTAATCCCCGGCCCCAACCCGTCCCGTTGCCATTCCTACTCCCTTTTACAACCACTCATTGCCCACCACCAACTCCAACTAACATAAGGGCAATTTGGAAAGAAGCTAAAAAAATTGTTAACATTTTAGTTTTTTTATATAAAAAGCTATAAAAAATCAAAAAAAAAAAACCAACTTTTATAACACAAAAGAAAATCAAAAAGCAACAGAAAAGCCAAAAAAATCAATTTTTTACTAACTTCTCAGAACAGTAGATAGGCAACAACTACCTCCAGCAAGTCCCTTCACTTTTAGAAACAACTTTCAACTATAGCCTCTAGTGTCCAGCAACCACCTTATGTCGCTAGCATCTACCTCCATTGACAACCACCTCCAGACCCTCACCTCAACAAAATTTTAAATGTTACCATTGATTAACTTAAAAATTAAAATATAAATGGAAAAAACAACTGTATCAGTGAGGATAGGCAGGCCCGGCCCTGAGATTTTCGGAGCCCAAAGCCGATAATCAACTAAAAAATTTCTGGGGCCCTTCACATTTTTTTTTCATTGAATGAAAAAAAAATTTGAAGGTAAAGGACAAAAGATTTGTGTCAAAATTACAAAAAATACTTAGCATTACATTACAATAACTAATAAGTATCGCTTGATCCTCACTCTTCTTGTATTTTTAAAAGCAAATAAATCAATCATACTTGCATAATCTAATTTTTTTGCAAAATCATTTTCAATGAGTAACAGTGCTAATTATTTTAAATGGGCCTTTCAATTTTTTAATGGATCAATTTATCTTAAGTTAATTTGAGCCTTCCTTAATTTTTTTTGGACTTAAAATATATTTAATATATTAGACTAAACTATAATAAGAGAGACCCCTTTTTTTTTGTCTATTTTCAATGGATAACAAATGCTAATTTTTTTTGAATGGCCTTTCAACTTTTTAATGAGTCAATTTTCTATTAAGTTTGTATAGGCGTTTTTTTAATTTTTTTAGACTTAAAACATACTTACTATATTACACTAAATTATAATAGGAGGGGATCCCTTTTTTTAGTCTATTTTGAGGGGTCTTAGGCCATAACCTTGTGGCCTATGCCCCAGGGCCGGCCCTAGATAGGCTGTGTTGTCTTTGCCTAGCAGTTTTTTTAACTGATACAAGAGAGAAACATAGGTTCTGTTTGTTTAAGTTTTGAAACTTTAGTTCTAGTCATTGGTTCTTACGTGGTGTTAGTTTACAGCTTTTAAAAATTAATTTCACGCTCATTTTTGAAAACTCGGTTGAAAGCGGGGAAATTTGGACTAACCAGTCACCTAGCCGGTTGACCGGAACAGTGCAATTTTTTTTATTTATTTTTTTACAATTGACACATGTTAATTTTTATATATTCAACAAAAAATATTTTCTGAATTTTTTTAAATTTTTTTTGAGCTTTAATAGAATTTTGAGTTGTGTGTTTGGTTATGAGTTGTAAGTTTTTGTATCAAATATCATATGTCACATAAAAAATTCTCCACTCAATTCAAAACTCTTTTCAAAACTCATTCACCAAATAAATTTTTTATACTCAAATCATAATTTCAAAATTTACAAACTCAAAACACAATTTCTATTCTCAAATTATATTTAAAAAGTCTAGCAAACGCTATCATATGTTTTCTCCGCATAATTCCACAAGTTATAGCGTGGCATGGCCTCTACGAATCTGATTAATATGTACTTGGTAGACATCCTTCTGTAAAATTCGTGTCCCTTAAAAAAAAAGTAATTACTTTGTTTGGTTTTGTTTTTTAGAAAACAATTTTCAAAAAAATTTAATTTTTTATTTTTCATATTTTAATGTTTTCAATGAATTTTTTAAATATTTTAAGTATTTTTTTAATTTTTAAACATATCTAACATAAATACACTTAAAAAATATAATATTTGTGGAAAAAAATTTTTAAAACATACACTAAATATCAAAAAATATGAAAATTCAGTACATTTTTCATATTTTTTTATATTTATTAATTTTTAAAAATATTTTTTCATAAATATTTTACTATTTAGATACATCTAAATAAGGTAAATTTAACAAATATAAAAAACAATGCTTAAAAATTAAAAAACATTCACTAAAAATAAAAATACACAAAACACAAAAAAAACTTAATTTTAAAAAAATTGAATTTAAAAAACTAAAACTAAATACGCTGAATAATAATAATAATAATAATAATAATAATAATAATAATAATAATAATAATAATAATAATGTTTGAGAGCTCGAAAATGAGCCCCCTAATCCCCCTAATGTCCAAAACGACGTCGTTTTGGGCATTAGGCTTTTTTTTTTTTTTTTGTTTCCTGCCATTTTTTGTTCGACTTGCATGGGAGGGGGAGGAGAGGGAGAGGGAGATGGAGAGAAAGAGAGAGAGGGAGAGGGAGAGAAAGAGGTCGCCGTCGTCTCCGATTCGTCGCAGAACCGTCGCCGATTGCCGTGCCTCCGCCTCCGTCACCGATCGCCATGCCTCTGCTCATCGCTTCTGCCATCGCCGATCGCCGCGCCCCCCGCCTCCGCCTCTAGCCCATTTTTTGGGCCCCCTATAGTCCCCTTCCCCCCTCCCCCTCCCCCTCCCCCTCCTCCTCCTTCCCCTCCCCCTCCGTCTTCTTCTTCCTTCTGCTGAAAAAAAAAAAAAAATGAAATTTGGGGCATTCGGGGGAGCTCAGATTCGAGCTCCATAATAATAATAATAATAATAATAAAAAATAAAACAAAAAGATCAAAAAGTACTGCAGAGAAAGTGACTTAAATATGGCAGCATTTCAGTTCATCAGCTTCACGTGTGCTGCTTCCTTTGACCTTTTTATTTTTTTTTACAAAAAAAAAAAAAACACTCAAGATTTTACTCAATTAACAAAATAAACTCTACTCTTTTAATTTATTTTCATTATAAACCATCAAAAATATTTTTATTAAATAAAATTAACGAAAAACATAATCATTTAATCGTTAAACTCAACAAAAATATATATATACACTTGGTAGACATTCTTCTGTAAAATTCGTGTCCCTTAAAAAAAATAATTAAAAAAATAACTAAATAAAATAAAAAGATTAAAAAGTACTGCAGAGAAAGTGACTTAAATATGGCAGCATTTCAGTTCATCAGCTTCACGTGTGCTGCTTCCTTTGACCTTTATTTTTTGTTTTACGAAAAAAACACAACAATAAAAAAAAAAATCTCAAGATTTTACTTGAGTAACAAAATAAACTCTAATATTTTAATCAATCTATTTTTGTTAAATGAAATTAACAGAAAAAAATAAATATTTAATCGTTAAACTCAATAAAAAAATATTTTAAATATTTTATGTATATTTACATTAAGTTAATGACTAAAATATTTTTTTTTTTCAATTTTAGTTAACGGAAAATGTTGAATGGTTTGGATTGAAAATAAATATTAAAAAAAAATATGATTTAAATTGACTATTAAAAATTCAGAGTGTATTTTGTTATAAGAATCAAATACTAAGATTTTATTTGTAATTTTTTCTTTATTTTTTATTTTGTATTCTGGGGAGGAGTTAATAACGATTTTATACTCTAAAATATAAAATTTGAGTTATTTTGATTCCCAATATTCAATTCTACATCCTAAATTATTTATCGTGCAAGGAAAACAATAACTTAAAAATAATGTATTCTTGGACTGAATTTGTTTTTAAATAAATTCACCAATTAAAAGGTTGGCCTAGTAGATGCAACTTGAGACTTAGGGGTGTGCTGTTTTTAGATCTCAAGTTAAACTTTCATTAGAAGCAATCCGTTTCTTGGGGCATGCTCCCGATCTCTGCTAGAGATTTGCCCGATTCATTGGGACCGAGATAATATATCAATTTAATCTTCAATGACTAAAAATATTTCAATTTGGTGAACTCCATCAATAGACAACATCAAAGTACAAAAGTAAAAGTTTTGATAAAAATGAGTGTGCTAATATGCAATTAAAGTGGGTCTTTGTTTGGGATGACTTTTTTATTTAGTTTAGTTTTTTTTTTTTCACCTTTGGTAAAGAATTCAAAATTTTCAAAGAATTTTAGAATTTTTTAGATTCTACTCAATTAGACAAATCATACAAGTAAAAATAACATTAAAAATATTTTACTATAGACAAAAAAAAGGTAAAACACAAGCTAATTTTTTTTTACGTTTTTAGTTTTTTGTAATTTTTTTTTAATTTTAATTCTTTTACTCTAGACAGATTGAAAAAGTAAAAAAATTGAACATAAATTTGAAAAAAAAAAGCCACTAAAACAAAACAAAAAATTCAAAATATATATAGCTTTTTATGGTTGGCATTTTCTGACAGTAATGCTACAGACCCCCAGTGACCCCAGTGCCACGTGTCGGCCTGGGGGTGGCTGGAAACTTTAAAAAAAAAAAAAAAAAAAATTGTTTTTTTGGACCAATGGGAAGGGACCCCAGTACCCCCACTGGGGGTCCAAAGCTTTATTCCATTTTCTGATGGCACGAGTAAGCAAAGGAGTCAAAGTGAAATTTTTTAAAAAAATAAAATTTTAATAAAAGTGCAAAACGATTAATGAGACGAGAGTATAATAATTTTACATATATGTCCTCAAAACAATGACATATTTGGTGCATGTATAATTCCCATCAATCGATGATATTTGACTTAAAGTATAAATGATTGAGCAAAGCTGCTACAGGGCCAAAATTTTCACGCTCGAATTTGCTCTGAATCCAAAACGACATCGTTTTGGATTTTTTTTTTTTTCTTTTCTTTTCTTTTCTTTTTTCTTTCGTTTTGAAATTTTCTCTTTTGAAGATGAAAAGAGAATAGAAGCAGAAGTAGAAGCAGAAAGAAGAAGAAGAAGAGAAGAGGAAGACGAAGAAGAACATCTTCAGATCATCAACAGTTAACATTTTCATCAACATCTTCATCAACAACATCTTCATCATCATCACCCAAAAAAAAAAAAAACGATTCAGATATCAGCCCAAAAAAAAAAGAAAAAGAAGATCCGATTCAGATCTGATTTAGATCCGATTCATATTCTGATCACCGCCATCACCGTCTTCTTCTCTTCCTCCTCCTTCTCCCCCTTCTCCTCTCTTCCTCTTCTCTTCTTTTCTCTCCTTGCTCTCTCTCGCCTCTGTCTGTGCTGTCTGTGTTCAAAGGAAGAAAAAGAAAAAAAAGAAAGAAAAGGAAAAAAAAAAAAATGAAACCCAAAATGACGTCGTTTTGGGTTTCGAGCCAATTCAAGCAAACCGATTTCGAGCTTTTAAACAATTTTCAACGATCGAATGATACAAACAAACATAAATTATGGAATCAAAAATAAGCATTATAGTGGTGACCACCCAAATTCTACTCAAACAAATCATTTCATACTTTTTGTAAGCAAGCAAAAAGGTTGAAGATTTTTTTATATTCCCCACTAAACCAGGAAAAGTGAGACTTTGCCATCTTTTCCTCTGAGTTCTATCTTTCGCTTGTAAAACCAATTTATGGATAATTTTTTACACTTATTGAGGATATTTGAGTGGATTACAAGAAACCATATAATAATGATCCTTTAGAAACCATAATGTAAAGAAAAAGATATCCTTTTCATAGCTTTCCATTTATAATGATCCTTTAAAATACTGTCTCAAAATTTAAGGACATGTGGATTTTTTTATCCCCCATCCATGTAAAGTAGCAAAGATGTGTATGTTGCTTTTGGAGCATGGGTTATGAAGCCTCTAACCCTAGCCTTTTTTCCAAATCTCAAAAAAACATATAAATAAATAAAATGTTCTTCCTCTGTTGCATCACTCGTAGAGGAGTATTTAGTTATTTGCAGCTTGAAAAGTTTTAAAAAAACATCTCAATCTATTTTTTTAATAATTTTTTCTTTCTTTTTTGTATTTTAAATTAAAATTATTATTGAAAAGTTAATGCGTTTGATAAATACTTTTTTTTTTTTTTTTGGAATTGAAAAAGTAGTGTGACATTTTCAAACTTGTGTTTTTTTTTTTTTTTTTTTTTTCATTCTTAGTTTTTTTAACTGGAAATAAAAAAGTAGATTTTTTTTGGGGACGTTTTTTAGCTTATTTTGAGTTTTTTTTTTTTAGTAGAAAAAAACGAATAACTTGAAAAATTGAAAAAATCTACCAAATATTTCAAAGTAAAACTGCTTAAGCATACCTTTTAAATTTTACAGTAAATAAGATACAAATAAATTTTAACAAATAAGACACACAATCTAATTTTTTAAATTAAAAAATAACTAAATATCAAATCATGTGAATGTGATTATAGGAAGCCAAATACTAACAAGTGTCATTGGGAAATTATTTACTATTAAGATTGGATTGAAAAGTGTCTTGAAAAGTTTGTTAAATTAAAGTATTTTAGATTTATTAAAAGTGTCTAGTATTTTTTTTAATTTTTAATTTTTATCTTTTACTTGTGCATATGAGACACCTCTTAGCCAGACTTACTTGAAATAATGAGAGTTGACATAATTTTGGGGGAATAAATAATCCATTGCCCATTTCTTCCCATTGCTCTAGTCTCAGCTCGGATTCGGGGAGGATGCTGTGACACACCCATGCTCACTAAGGGTTGATTTGGGACGCAGGTTAGCTTTTAAAATTTTTAATTTTTTTTAGTTTGGAATTAAAAAAGTTTGTTTGGATAGATTTTTTGATTTTTTAAAAATTTTGTGAGGAAAAAAATAAAATAATTATAATTTGAATATAATATTTTATCTTATTAAATTAAAAAATTTATTTTATTTTTTTATAATTATTTTAATTTAAAAACTTCGTTTAATTTATGCCAAAGGCGGATTAAATGAGTCAGTAATTGCCCAAAAATGTAAGAAAACTCATAGTACGAAAACTGTCACAGCATGAGTGCCGTTAAAGGACCCACCTTGAATTTGTAGGGTAAGCTCCCATTCATAACGCATCTTTTCATATTTTTTCCTATCAGCAATGATTGAGTGTTACAATTTTTGTGGGTCAAATAATTTGAAATTATTAAAATGACGTCGTTTTGAGTATAAAACAACTTTAAAATTGTCAAAACGACGTCGTTTTGACAATTTTAAGCCATTTGAACCACAAAATTTGTAACCCTCAAACATTTTCCTTTTCATATATATATATATTTAGTTTAATTTGGATTCGTACGAATAATTTAAACCGTATATCTCATAGACTTTATAATAAAAGTCATCTATATAAAAAATTAATTTTATCAAAAAATTATAAATATAAAACACTACAATATATAAAAGTTTTATAGACTAAATGTTTTAGTTTCTAAAAGTGAAAATTTTGTTGCAAAAGATATTTAAGGATCAATTTCTATCGTTATGAGGATAGTCGCTAAAAGGTCGTTTCGAAAAGTCAAAAACAAGGCTTTTGGCGACAAAAGTTTAAAAATGTTACTAATAAATAGACTTTTAGGGACAACATAATTTGATCACAAAATGATTTATTTTTTGAGACAAAAAATTTGGTTCCAAAAGAATAATAATTCATCACTAATGTCTAATTTTTGTTGCTAAAAATATAATAAAGACACTTTTCGCAACAAAATTATTTAATCTCTAAAAAAGTAACTGTCTCTAAATTTTGGTATCTAAAATTTTAATTTTTTGTAGTGAAAATAAATCGCATTTTATTTTATAAAATGAATGATAAATATAATTAAATTTAAATCATTTATTTTGTAAAATAAAATGTGATTTGTTCCTATATTTATAGGTATCTAATGAAATTAATTGTTGTATGGATGAACTTTATTGTGGACTTATGAGATAAATAGTTTGAAGTATCAGCGAAGGTCTGAATTAAAATTTATAAAAAGAGTATAGAAAAATATGAAGAGATGAGATATGAAGGGAAATTTATCCCAAATTTGTATGGGCTAGATAGATACCAATACCTTCATTAAACCTAACCTCTGTACTATATTTAACTCACCAAAAACAAAAGAAAATTGTTTGGAGCCTACCGACCTGCCCAAGGACAAAAGAGATTGAGCTTCAACTCAATATATGCAGCCTTCTTTGACTAGCTTTGCCAGGAAAAAAACATTTTCAAAACTAAAAGGAAACATCTTAAAGAGAAAGGAGAAGCAAACGTACTCATTTATCTTCTTCATGCCTTCTTCACAAAGTCCCAACATCTACCATAAACTAGTAGTACATGTTGTAAATTAGATTCATGGGTAATGAGTGGTTAAGAAATTGGGTCACCTTTAGTGATAACCCATTAAAATAATGTCTTTTAAAAAAGGATAAAAAAGACAGGTTTTAGGGGATTTGTATGGGAGTTGAAGAGCATTGGGGTCCAACTATGGTGTGAAATTAATTAGTAGTTTTAGATATTATACCTTAAAAAAATTTAAATTTTTAAAAAATAGTAAATATGAACACACTAGGTGATAGTATGTAAATAGTAATATTATATAAGTATGGTCAGTTTCACTTATATGTACGATAATATTGTGTGATAAGTAGAGTTGGTAAGTAAAAACAATAAAAATTACTTCATTGTTTGAAAAAAATGTCATTTTTTTTATTCAATTTTACTCAGTATTAGGTCACTTAACCTATCGATTTAGTGTCCCAAACAAATTTTAAAAAAATCTTATTATTCAACGTGTAAGATAAGATCTCATTTTGATATTAGTCCAAGGCTAAAATAATCTTGATTCACTATTGCTCATTACCCATCAATGACTATAATTTTTTTGAAAGTGATTTATGAATAGGGTAAACTACAAATACGTTCTAATAATTTGACTAAATTCTCATCAAGTCCTAATAAAATCGTCACTAAAAATAATTTTTTGTGACATTTTTTGCATGTCGCTAAAAATTAATAGTTAGTGACTTTTTTATCATGATTTTTATAAATTATCGCTAAAACTTTCAATTAGTAACATTTTTTTGTGATAAATTTTTTAAACTGTCACTGAAAGTTAAAAATTAATGATTTTTTTAAACTATCGCGAAAGCTTATAATTAGTGACATTTTTTTGACAAAATTATAAATTGTCATTGAAAATTAATAATTAGTGATATGTTTTAATAATTTTTGATAAAAAAAAATCATTAATTATCATAAGATTTATTGAATAATAAGTTCACCTATTAAAATATACACATAAGTCCCTCTTTTGAAGATGATATTAAAAAATAAATCATGCTAATGACTATCAATAAGAAACATATATTATCAAAATAATTATAATTTCAAGATACCATTTTACATATTTTAAAATATTTTTATATACTTTTATATACTTATTGGTATGATTCAATTATTTAATAAAATCAAACACATTATCAATTTTTTTTTTTTAAACTGAGAATATTATCAATTTTTTCATTTTTAAAAGTTTTTTTTTTCTAGTTTTGCAGATCAATGTTCTATCATCATGCTCCTTTATAGATACAAAATTTTCAGTTTTGTATAAAAAAAATCAAAATTTTCAAAAATATATGTATATAGTTTTTTTTTTTTTTTCACATAATTTTTTTTTAGTTTTTTCAATTTGAAAGTTGATATTTTAAAATTTTGAAAATCAAAATAAATGACAAATCATTATGTTCCTTTATAGATAATAATAAATGATGAACAATTATTATTTAAAAAGCAATTTCGACTATTAAAAATTTAATAAGACGTGAAGGTCCAAAAAATCTTAGTTAAGACTTAATAGAATATAAGTTTATAAATTAAGACTTGTGTATAAATGTCTCAAAAATTTATTCCAAACAACGCCTAAGGTGGAGCACTACTTCTATTTGTTCAAAAAGCAAAATATAATTTTTAGAACAGAAAGTCTATGGTGTGCATTAGGAGTGCATATCATATGTACCTATTTGTGGGGATATATTTCCTGAGTACCAACACGTGGTAAGGTGACGCCGATGTGTCAGCCGAGGTGCCACGTGTCCTGATCATTATGCCGAGGTTATCTCCAAAGATATCAGAATCCGAGATAAACAGATAAGGGACAAGAGTCCTAGAATGAAGAGGAGACTTAGTCAAGATGAGGATAAAAGCTCTTAGGGAGTTTATCTTTATCTTTTGTAGAGTCTAAAGTAAGTACTGAATTGGAGTCCATAGAAGTCAGGCTTCTAGTGGGACTAGGATTGAGTTAACTATAAAAAAGAGGCACCCCCGTGGGTCTAAGGTACGCAATTTATGCTTTGAGCAGTGAGTTTAGCACTTGATTATCCTTGAGAGATATACTGACTTGATCATCGGAGTGCCCCTGGGTGGAAGAGCCATCGCCGGAGCCTTCTCTTTCTGTTACAGGTTAACTGAAGCCATCTATTCTGCTGGTGCTCTCTAGCTGATTACTAAACGGGCAGTGTGATCAGAAAATCACTCACACAATTTGGCACCGTCTGTGGAAAAATAGAAGAATAGATGGCCAGTAACGGACAGAAGGAAAAGATTGGGGACGACACTCCTGCTGGGAGTGGCAGACCTATCGACCTTGATATCGAAGAAGACAACCACAATGCAGAAACTCGTGACCAGGGCCACGGAGAGAAAGACATCGGCCAGGAGGGCGAAACTTCAAAGAAGACAGACCAAAGCAAGTACTATAACGAAGATAACCTCCAGGTATAGAGGGATAGGTACCTGCGGAGGGATGAAGAAGTAAAAGAATTGGCAAACAAGTTGGCAGACCTGTAGTCGGTCATCAACTTCATGATGCAAGACAATGTCATGCAGCCACCATACCCACTGCACGACACGCCGATTCTAGCAACTAATACCCAGAAGGAAGGAAGGAAAACAAACCCCGAAGCCCCTCAGCACACTAGAAGCGGAAGACACTCTCACCGACCTTCTAGGGAAGTCAGACGAGAGGAGCCGAGACAAGAGGAGTCTCGAAGGACGTATCACACGAAGGACCCAGAGCCCAAAGAACATCAGCGTGTTCAAGGGCAGGTGCTCTGCTTTGACACAACCCATGGAGAAAGATCAAAACGGGACCACCACGAGGCCGAAAGTAGTGTGCCGAAAAGATTGAAGTCCAAAGATAGCTGAGCTCCAGGGAGGAGTAAAGAAGACTTGAGAGATTACCTCAAGAGGAAGCAATAGAATGCTGAAACGGAGGTAACTTCCCCGGTTAAGCAGAAGACACCATTCTCGGTGGAACTAGACAAATTTGAAGCACCAAAGAGATTCAGTATGCCGAGGTTCCAAATATATGACGGTAAGTCAGATCCCAACTTTCACGTTGGACTATACCTGAATTCAATGGCATTATATAGTGGGAACGAGTCATTGCTCTGCAAAGTATTCCCCTCATCCTTTGGGGAGATTGCATCAGATTGGTTCCATAAACTACCGAAGGGAAGCGTAAAGACTTGGGAAGGCCTGGCCGAGATGTTTGTGGCCAGGTTTGTGACGAACAAACTACAGCCCTTGAGGGTCGACGCACTGATGGCTTTAAAAATCACAAAGGATGAAGGCCTTAGGGCCTACGCAAAAAGGTACTACGAGGTGTTCAATCGAATACCCGAATGCAACCAAGAGGTAGCGGTCATGTCTTTCAAGAACGGCCTGAAAGATGACTGCCCACTACGGAAGTCTTTGGCAAAGACATTGCCAAAAAACATGGAAGAACTCATGGCGAGAATCGAGAAGTACGCCAGAGCCAAGGAGGATACGTCGGGAAGCAAAGAGACAAAACAGGAGAAAGGAAATGGCTTGTCGAAGCGAAGCCGAGGTAACAATGGATCGATCAAACAAGAAACAGAATTGAGGGCTAAACAGGCAGTGACGACTGTGTTCCGAATCCCGGTCCACAAAGTCTTGGATCAAATACGAAACCAACCCTATTTCAGAGCACCAACAAGAACACCAGGGGAATTTATGGGAAGAAACGTTGGTAGGCGTTGTGCTTACCACAATGAAGAAGGGCACCCAACTCAGGATTGCAGAGCCCTAAAAGTACACTTAGAAGACTTGGTGAGACAAGGCCATCTGAAGGACCTTGTCAATAAGGCCAGGACAATGGAAGAATAGGCAAGATTGCCTCAAGCACCAGCAGCTCCTCCTCCCCCAGCACAGTAACCACAAGCAGCAGGACCACGGGTAGTTAATGTAATTCACTCAAAGGTGAACGAAAACGACATACGAGGGGAGACCCAGAAGGTAGGGGTGAGTATGGTCCGGATTGGACCGGATTGGGATAAAACCAAGACCAATCCGTTATCTACGGTTCCTAAAAAATTGGAACCAATCCAATCCGTTTAAATCATGGAACCAATCCGAACCAATCCATTTAAATACGGATTGGATCGGTTTAGAACCACGGATTCACATAATTAAATAACAAAAATATATTTATAACACTTTAATTTTATAAAAATATAAACACAGCGCTATATTAGTTCCACAATAGCAACATATTTTTCTATAATAGCGGCATACTGTTCTAAAATTTAAATAACCATAAGAAAATTTGTTTCACTATAAGTATTTAAACCATTACAACTTAAAACTAAAAACCAACAAACAAGAGTAATAAAAGAAAATATTATACAGTTTTAGGTTTGAGTTTAGATTTTATATAGAATTAAGAGAAGATATTATGGGAGAGGACGTATAATAAAAATATAGACTATTTGTATACGGTTCGGATCGGTTCCAATCCGGAACCGTGAGGTTCAATCCGGAACCAATCCGTAAACTACGGATTTTTAATTCTTCAATCCGAAACTGAACCGCGGATTCAAAAAACCAATCCAAACCTATCGGATTGGACTGGACTGGATCGGATTACGGATTTCACGGATCACTTGCTCAGCCCTACCAGAAGGTAAAACACCTACAGCACGTGAACCAGGATGGACATAAAAGACCTCGGCCTGAGGAATGCCAGGGACCGACGATAGCCTTTACTGAAGCCGACCTAGAGATGGTCCAGCATCCACATAATGATGCCTTGGTAGTATCCTTCCAGGTTGGGGAGTGCCAAGTGAAACGCATCCTGATTGATCAAGGCAGCTCTTGCGACATCATGTATGTTAGATGTTACAAGGAGCTGGGTCTTCATCTTGATGACTTGGAGCAGTCCAACGGCCCGATGGTCGGCTTCAATGGAATGCCGACGTGGCCATTGGGCGCAACAAGCTTGGAAGTACAAGTCGGCACTAAGAAGATCAAGACAGAATTCATGGTGATTGACACGCCCTCACCCTACAACATCATCTTGGGAAAACCATGGTTGCATGCAATGGGGGTAGTTCCCTCAACATTGCATCAACTACTACGGTTCCCAACAGAGCATGGGATTGAAGAAGTTAGGGGAAATCAACTGCAGGTAAAAAATTGCTCCATGGCAGCAATGAAATCCACCTGCAACATTCGAGAACCGGAGAAGATAGAGATTGAAGACGAGGACATGAAGGTCCTAGAGGATGTCGGCAAGGAGCCAGCCATGAAGAGTGAAGAAGCACTGAAGAAAGTCATCGTCCAGGAGGATGATGAAGAACGCTTCTTTCTCGTCGGCTTTGGCTTAGCCGAAGAAGAAGAAAGAGAACTGGAAACTTTTCTGAGAGCAAACATAGAGGTGTTCGCTTGGATGCCTTACGAAATGCTTGGCATTGACCTCGAGGTCACTTGCCACAAACTGAATGTTGACAGGTCGGCCAAACCGGTAATTCAGCGAGCCAGAAGACCAACGTTGATACACGTTGAAGTAGTAGAAGAAGAAGTAGATAGACTTCTGGAGGCCAGGGCCATTAGAGAAATGCACTACCCAACATGGCTATCCAATACAGTGATGGTAAAGAAAAAGAACGGTAAATGGAGGGTCTGCGTAGACTTTACCAGCCTCAATAAAACCTGTCCCAAAGACAGCTTTTCTCTACCCAAAATTGACCAGCTAGTAGATGCCACTTCAGGGCATGGAAGAATGAGTTTTCTAGACGCCTACAGGGGGTACCACCAGATCGCCATGTACCCCCCAGACAAAGAAAAAACCGCATTCATCACCCCAAAAGGCCTGTACTGTTACAGAGTAATGCCTTTCGGGTTGAAAAACGCAGGAGCAACTTACCAAAGGCTGGTAACCAAAATGTTCAAACACCTGATTGGCCGAACAGTAGAAGTCTACATCGACGACATGGTCGTTAAGACCAAAGAGCCTGAGGGTCATCTCGCCGATCTAAAAGCAGTCTTTGAAATCCTTAAAACATATCGGCTCCGACTCAATGCATCGAAATGTGCATTTGGAGTTGGATTTGGTAAATTTTTAGGATACCTGGTAACTAGAAAGGGCATCGAGGCCAGCCTAGATCAGATCAAGGCCATCTTAGAGTTGAAGAGCCCGACGTCGGCAAAACAGGTGCAGATGCTAACTGGAAAGACCACAGCCCTAAACAGATTCATCAGCAGAAGCTCAGACAAATGTAAACCTTTCTTCAACCTGGTGAAGAAGGCCACAGACTTCCTATGGACTGCGGAATGTGAGGCCGCTTTGACTGACCTAAAGAAGTATCTGACCACGGCTCCAGTCGTCTCAACACCTGAACCTGGGGAAGAACTTTTTTTTGTATTTGGCAATTTCAGAACACGCAATAAGTGCAGTACTAATCCGATAGGAAAAATGAGAGCAAAAGGCTGTTTATTATGTAAGCAAAACCTTGGTCGATGCAGAAACAAGGTACTTACCACTAGAGAAATTAATGCTGACCTTAGTAATGGATTCAAAGAATCTGAACCATTACTTTCAGGCGCACAAGATTATAGTGCTAACAGAGCACCCATTGAAGTCCTTGTTACAACAAGGAGACTTAACTGGAAGAATAGCAAGATAGGTAGTGGCCTTGGGCCAATACGACCTGGAATTCAGGCCGAGAACAGCAATTAAGGGCCAAGTTTTGGCCGACTTCGTGGCCGAATTCACGCCAGAATCCATCGAACATCGGGCTCCGTTGAGCCAAGATGAACGATGTCCAAGCAAACAAGGAGAAGTCTAGCCAAAGGCAAAAGAACAAAGAAAGGGAAAACTCAGGCACTGCAGCATTTACATCGGCGACTCCTTTTGCCTGTTTGTCGATGGGAGCTCAAACCGGCAAGGAGCGGGGCAGGAGTAGTGTTAATATCTCCTGATAGAGAGATATTAGAACAATCCATTTGACTAGGGTTCAAGGCCTCAAACAATGAGGCAGAATACGAAGCATTGATTGCAGGACTAAAGCTGGCAGTGGCAGCAGAAGCAGATGAGGTAATAATTTTTTGTGATTCACAACTTATAGTGAATCAGACAGCAGGAGAGTTTGCAACCCGAGATGAGAGAATGTCGGCATACGCAAAGGAAGTCGTCCGGCTGACAGCCTTGTTTCGCAACTGCCGACTTCTTCAAGTTAGCCGAGATGATAACAGCCACGCTGACGCATTGGCCAACTTGGCGAGTTCAATACAAACTGGAAAAACAAGGACAATAATGATTGACTATTTGTCAGGCCCGAGCATAGAACCACCGATCACAGAACAAGAAGCAATGTGTGTGAACTTGGGACCAAGCTGGATGGATGCAATTGTTGCATTCCTAAAAGAGGGAAAGCTGCCAGAAGACCATAAGGAAGCACACAAGGTCAGATTGAAGTCGGCAAGATTCAATATGACCGCGGATGGACATCTCTACAGAAGGTCCTTCACTAGACCCCTTTTAAGGTGCGTACACCCTTTGCAGGTTAAAGATTTTCTATATGAAATTCATGAAGGGATCTATGGAAGCCGCGTTGGGGGTAGATCACTAGCTCACAGGGCCATTACCCAGGGATATTAGTGGCCCTACATGCAAAAAGATGCAGAAGCCTACGTGAAGAAGTGCGAACAATGCCAAAGGTTTGCACCTTTGATACACCAGCCAGCTGCTGACCTAAACCCTGTATCCAGTCCATGGCCATTTGCCCAATGCGGCATGGATCTCGTTGGGCAGTTGCCCCAAGCAACTGGGCAAAGGAAGTACTTGCCGATAGCAACAGATTACTTCACGAAGTGGATAGAAGCAGAACCTCTTGCCAAGATCCGAGATGTGGATGTCAAGAACTTCATATGGAGAAACATCATCACCAGATTTGGCATTCCAAGAGTAATAGTTGCTGACAACGGAACACAGTTTGACAGCAAACTCATCAAGAACTTCTCTGCGAAATTCAAGATAAAAAATTACTTTTCAACACCAAGTTTTCCACAAAGCAATGGGCAAGCAGAAGCATCCAACAAAGTAATTTTGGATGGGATAAAGAAGAGGCTGTAGGCAGCAAAAGGAAAGTGGGTAGACGAGTTGTCCAATGTACTCTGGGCATATCGAACTACGCCGAGAAGATCAACAGGGGAAACCCCCTTTGCCATGGCTTACGGCACAGAAGCAGTCATTCCACTTGAGATCGGCATCCCAGGGATCAGAACCCAGGGAGTAGAAAATGGGACTAATGATATACTTCTAGCCCGAGATCTGGAACTCTTAGAAGAAAGAAAGAAGAAAGCCGCAATTCAGCTCGCAGCATACCAGCAGCAGCTTGCTAGAGCTTTCAATAAGAAGGTCAATCCAAGGGATTTTCAGGTCGGCGACCTAGTCCTAATAAAAGTTGTTGGCAACAAGAAGGATCCCAGAGAGGGCAAGCTTGGCCCAAACTGGGAAGGACCCTACAGAATTACTTCGGTATTGGGCAATGGAGCATACCGGCTTGAAGATAATGAGGGCAAAGCATTGCCAAGACCCTGGAACACTTATAATTTAAATTTTTTCTATAATTAGATGTTCTTTGTTATTTTTTGCAGACGTCATCAATAAAATCTTAGCAGAATTCTCCAAGACTTGTGAATTGATAAAAGATGAATAATGTTGTTTCTAAATAATGAGAACCCAAGTAAAACTCCGGTTCACATTGGGGGCAGAGAGAAGACAAAATTGTTTATCTTCACTTGTTGAAATTTGTAGCAATTTACAAGTTGAAGTTAAACCGAAGTAATACTTATCACTTGTTGAAATTTGTAACAATTTATAAGTTAAAGTTAAGCCGAGATTATTGTTTATCTTTACTTGTTGCAATTTGTAGCAATTTACAAGTTGAAATTAAACCGAAGTAATGCTTAAATACTTGTTGAAATTTGTAGCAATTTACAAGTTGAAGTTAAGTCGAAATTATTATTTATCTTCACTTGTTGAAATTTGTAGCAATTTACAAGTTGAAGTTAAACCGAAGTAATGCTTATCACTTGTTGAAATTTGTAGCAATTTACAAGTTGAAGTTAAATCGAAGTAATGCTTAACGCTTGTTGAAATTTGTAACAATTTACAAGTTAAAGTTAAACCGAAGTAATGCTTAAATGCTTGTTAAAATTTGTAGCAATTTACAAGTTGAAGTTAAGTCGAGATTATTGTTTATCTTCATTTGTTAAAATTTGTAGCAATTTACAAGTTGAAGTTAAACCGAAGTAATGCTTATCACTTGTTGAAATTTGTAGCAATTTACAAGTTGAAGTTAAACCGAAGTAATGCTTAATACTTGTTGAAATTTGTAGCAATTTACAAGTTGAAGTTAAGCCGAGATTATTGTTTATCTTCACTTATTGAAATTTGTAGCAATTCACATGTTGAAGTTAAACCGAAGTAATGCTTAACGCTTGTTGAAATTTGTAGCAATTTACAAGTTGAAGTTAAGCCAAGATTATTGTTTATCTTCACTTGTTGAAATTTGTAACAATTTACAAGTTGAAGTTAAACCGAAATAATGCTTAACGCTTGTTAAAATTTGTAGCAATTTACAAGTTGAAGTTAAGCCGAGATTATTGTTTATCTTCACTTGTTGAAATTTGTAGCAATTTACATGTTGAAGTTAAACCGAAGTAATGCTTAAACGCTTGTTGAAATTTGTAGCAATTTACAAGTTGAAGTTAAGCAGAGATTATTGTTTATCTTCACTTGTTGAAATTTGTAGCAATTTACAAGTTGAAGTTAAACCGAAGTAATGCTTATCACTTGTTGAAATTTGTAGCAATTTACAAGTTGAAGTTAAGCCAAGATTATTGTTTATCTTCACTTGTTGAAATTTGTAGCAATTTATATGTTGAAGTTAAACCGAAGTAATGCTTAAACGCTTGTTGAAATTTGTAGCAATTTACAAGTTGAAATCAAGCAGAGATTATTGTTTATCTTCACTTGTTGAAATTTGTAGCAATTTACAAGTTGAAGTTAAACCGAAGTAATGCTTATCACTTGTTGAAATTTGTAGCAATTTACAAGTTGAAGTTAAGCCGAGATTATTGTTTATCTTCACTTGTTGAAATTTGTAACAATTTACAAGTTGAAGCTAAGCCAAAATCATTGTTTGGCACTTGTTATAACTTAAGGAAAGTTTACAAAATAGAAATTAAAACGGTATATGTTAATCCTTATTGAAATTTGTAAGCAATTTACAGGACAAGTTCTTGCCGAGGTAAACCGTCAGGTGGCATAACCGAGGTGTGTCACCCTGAGAAGATTGCACAAAGAAGAAAGAGTACATAAGACATGCAAAATATTCTAAGTATAGAATCATGCAGAAGCAATAAAGAGAAGACAAGAGTGCAAGCACTTAGAAAAGAAAAGTTGCATTAGCATTCACCAAGAAAATGGCACATCGGCCATACAAAGGCTTACATTGTTCCAAAAAGATAAAGAAGAAACAAAATACAAGTAAGCAAAAGAAAAACATGAAGCTAAGACTCCTCTCCACTAGTTGGTTGAATTTGAAGATCAGATGTTTGCTGAGAAGACATCTCAGCAGCCTTATCCGCTGCAACCTCGGCGTCAATTTCTGCAAGAGTGTCGTCAAGGTTCTGATCAGCAAGGGTGGCATCGGCTGATTCCTTCACATAAGCAGCATCTTTGTTAACCTCATCGCCTTCTTTATCCTAAGTCAAGTCTAGGACTTGCTTATTCTGAAGAGGGGACTTGGCCCCACCAGTATCTTTGGATTTTCTTACCAAAGCCTCATCCTCTTCCTCATCACCATCCTCAGACTCAGATTCGCCGACATCTTGACTTGGAGGTTAAGCTGGAGGGAATGGAAGAGAAATGGCATCAGCTTTCCTCAGTGGTGAGTCCTCTGGGACATTAAGTTTCTTTAGAAGGGACATCCAACCAAGGGTGAAACCCTTGTTGCATGCCTCATTCACTTGTTGTTCGTAAGCATCTGTAACGTCGGCCATGCCTTGGGCATACGCCTTCTCGTCGGCGTCTTTTATTTCAGCTTCTTTGGTAGCCAGTGCCTCCTGAAGCTCCTTTTCGGCTTGGACCATTTTTTCCTCGGCTTCTCTCTTCTGAAACTCAGCCACTTTCCTAATAGCCTCAGCAGCCTCAGTCTTCTCTTCGGCATTGGTCTGAGCTTTGGTTGCAGCCTTGGCTTGGTCCTCCAATTTTTTCATCTTTGATTGAAGACCTTTGTTGGTCTTTTGGAGGGAAGAGAACTCCCTCTTCATCTCGACAAGCCTCTCCTGATTCTCAAAAGACTGCATTGAGAAAGAGTGGACATGCTGGATGGCCTGAAAGAAAACAGAGGTATTAGAGAATATTCAAAGTACGAAATAAAAAAAAGAAGAAGAAAATTACCAAATGGAAGACATCTATCTGAACGGAGTGCTGAAGCATTAGAGCGTAATTCTCATACTCACTGTATTGGGCGTTTCGCTCCAAATCGCCTGGTAACAGCAGAGCAGTACTGAGCGCAACGCCGACATTAATATCCTCGGCTTTGTCACTTGCCATAACAGGCTTGTCTTCCAGAGTAATTGAGGGGGCCCAGGGGGCATCAGGTTTTTTTGATCTCGAGGTTGTTACAGAAGAAGACCTCGGCTTTTTTGGATTTTAGGATTCCGGTGGTTGAGACTCAGAGCGCCTCTTTCCAGCAGAAGGCAGAGATTTATCACTTTCAGCCAACTTTGAGATCGGCAAGGTGTCTTCAGATTCAACTTGAGCTATCTTAGCCTTTGGTTGAGCCTTCTTTACTCTTTTCGGCTTCGGTGGAGGTTGGGTTTGTGCTGGTTGATCATCAACAAATAATAGAATGCTGGCTAAGAGGTCTTTTGCAACTGGTTTTGGGCGGCCCATCTCGGCAGTAAGGACAAGTCGTCGCCGACGTTTTCGTTTTGATATTGGGACCAGGTATGGAGCCGAAGTTGATGGCTAATCAGCTAGATCGGATGTTGATCCTTGATTTGTTCGTGATGTGGATGCAGTCAATGGAGTTGTAGCAGATGGTAGAGAAAGGCTTTTCTTCTTCCTTTTGGGAACCTCGGGCAAAGTTGACTTATATGTTAGAATAAAATTGAGAAGCACAGGCGCTTTCCTTTTATGGACTAGCAAGTCCAGAAGTTTCTTCAAATCTTTGTTGAGAACAAAGGATTGGTGAAAATTTTTCGGTGTCTTACGAACAGCTGCAAGAAGAACAGACGTTAGAAACAGACAAAGTATTTAAGACTTTGAAAGAAAACAGGCAAAGTTGAATACTAGGCTCTTACCCTTGCCCTCTAAAACTGATTGAGGAAGAGGGTAGAGATGGATGTCCTCGTTTGGAGCAAACTCCCAATTTCCCGAGGTAATGAAATAGTCATCTCCAGCCCCTTTGTTGGAGTCTAGGAGGTCGGCTACGATTTTAAATTCTGTAGACCTCGGCTTAAGGTAATAAATGTAGCATTTTTCTTTCAAATTAAGGGCACACATGGTATAGCAGTACTGGGTATCGGCTAGGGTGATCCTAGCATTTTCCTGTTTAGTTAAGACTATGATGCCATTGATCACTCGGTAGGAATTGATTGCCAGTTGCATGGGGTTCAACTTATAATAGTGAAGAATCTCACGAAAAAGGATGTTGAGTGAGAGCCGGAGTCTGCACTCAGTGAAAGCTACAATGGGAAAGGGCATCGAATCATCTGTGGGCATGATAGAGTCGTTATCTCCAGCCAGCCTCAGATGGACATCGGCAGAGATAGAGAACTCTTGCCTAAAGTACTCAAGTTTGGTTGGGGTATCTACCCTATGTCTCCACATACCCATGATATCGGCCTGAATTAGAGGGGTTGAATTTCAGACAGAGAAAAAATGTTTTAAGAGGATTAATAAGACCTCGGCAAAAAACCTAGGTTTGAACTGGTGCAGAAATTTGTAAGGGATGTTTCAGTTTTTCCTAAAATGTGGGTTCTACAGACAAATCCCAAACCTAAAACTATGAAGATGAAGATCAAAGGCACAGATCTGGAAAAGACACAAAAAACAGAAAACAAAGGCGAAAGTTTCAGAATCAAGAACAGAGGTGGACTATCAAAAACATGAAGAATACAAAGGGTTGAAGGCCAAGAACAGTGACAAGACGTGCAAGAGAACTATGAACAATACATGTATTCAAGGCATAAGCAAAAAGTAAAATCAACGCATTCAGATATGTGATTCACAAATTAAATGTTTGAGCAAGGCAGTAATAACAAGAAATTCCAGAAAAGATCAAGAACTGGAATAAGAAGAAAACAGTTGCTTACCAGAAAATATGAAGCCGATGTAAAGATCACCGAAATCAGATGACGGGCGTGAAGGCAACAAAATGGTGCAAAACACGCCGGAAGGGGTGAACGGAATAAGTTTCAGAGCAAAAAGCTTGAATAATGGCGGACTTAAGAAGAGAAAAGCTAGAGAGAGAAAAAGTTTTCCAGAAATGAGAATAAAGTGAAAGGCAGAAATCGAAGAAAATGTTTTGTTAAAAATGAAAACGGCGGCAAAAAGTAATCAATACGCCTAAAAGAACATATGCGTCAGACGGCGCACGAGAGAGACAGACGGCTTACGGGCGCGTCACAGGTACGAACCAGTAAGAAAGAAATGCGTGGCTAAAAACGGTTGAATTATGGTGTCTGACAGCTCATACACGTGAAAGTGTTAACTGGAATTCTTATTCTCTGAAGAAAATATGTCGGCCTGAAATGAATGATATCGGCTGAAGAGTTCTTGAGCTGATGTACAGAGGGAAGTACCGATATAAGTTCCATCACCTCAAAATGCCGAGATAATAGAACCTAGGAGCCAGTTGTGGGGATATATTTCCTGAGTACCAACACGTGGCAAGGTGACGCCGATGTGTCAGCCGAGGTGCCACGTGTCCTGATCATTATGCCGTGGTTATCTTGGCGTTGCCGAGGTTATCTCCGAAAATATCGGAATCCGAGATAAACGGATAAGAGACAAAAGTCCTAGAATGAAGAGGAGACTTAGTCAAGATGAGGATAAAAGCTCTTAGGGAGTTTATCTTTATCTCTTGCAGAGTCCAAAGTAAGTACTGAATTGGAGTCCATAAAAGTCAGGCTTCTAGTGGGACTAGGATTGAGTTAACTATAAAAAAGAGGCACCTCGTGGGTCTAAGGTACGCAATTTATGCTTTGAGCAGTGAGTTTAGCACTTGATTATCTTTGAGAGATATACTGACTTGATCGTTGAAGTGTCCCCGGGTGGAAGAGCCACCGCCGGAACCTTCTCTTTCTGTTACAGGTTAACTGAAGCCATCTATTCTGCCGGTACTCTCTAGCTGATTACTAAACGGTAGTATGATTAAAAAATCACTCACAAACTATTATAAATTGGCATAATTTTATTATAAAATTTTATAATATTAATTATAAAATAAGTAATTTTATAATGAATTAACATAATAAAATATTTAAAATTTTATAATTAATATTATAAAAATTTATAACTTAATTATAATATTTTTATTTTATTAATTTATAACGAGATTACAAATAGGATGGATACGGTATCGGTATGCAGCACCATAGGCTTTTCCTTTTCACAAAGAAAGGAAGTGCCTTGAATGTCTTGGGGTTGGTTCCTCACAGTCGAAGCACATTTTGCAATATATTCTTCTTGGTTTCTTCAACATTGTTACTTCCTAGGGACAATTTCCCTTCTTTACGTCTTTCCTTCCCTTGTAGGCACAAATAATCTGTTTTCCGCCTACTTTGCAAATATTTATGGGTAAATATTAAGGCTTCGTCTTAGAACATATTAATTTAATAATTTTTAATTATTTGGCTAAAAATATGAGTTAAAAAACATTAATATATTTAGAATAATTTTTTTAATTTTTTATGAAAAGATGTGTAAAAAATAGAGAGAAAAGAGAATTTTTGACTTGTTGGTATGAGTTGTTGACTTTTTGATTTTTTTAGTGACTTTTTGATTTTTTGACTAAAAAAATCACTTGCCAAACGAGACCTAAGAGCAAGTTTAATACAACTTTTGTTTGGGATGTGAGTTAATTTTTTGTCTTTTTGATTTTTTTGATTATTTTAATATACAGTTAAAAAATCTATTTTGTAATAGATTTTTTGACTTTTTAAACTTCTGTGAGAGAAAAATAAAATGATTATGGTTTAAATGTGATATTTTATCTTATTAATTTTTTAATCTATTTTATCTTTTTGTGATTATTTTAGACCAAAAAATTTATGTCAAATATAGCTATAAATAGACGTTTTGTTCAACAAAAATACATATAAAAAAATATTTTGTATTTTATATTTTATCTAATCACTTTGCCTAGTGCATCATTTTAATAATACTCTTTATTCTTCAAATTAATTGGTCTAACATTCAAATCTCTTCAAGTATAGTTAGCCTATGTTTGGAAAAAAAGTTGTGGCTTTTTTGGTTATAATAGTCACAAAAATTAAAATAATTTTTTAGCCTAGTAGGACAAAACATCACATCCAATTATGTTTGGAAAAAAAGTTTTGTGGCTTTTCTTTCTCTTATAAAAAAGTTAAAAATCTTTCCCAAACTAAGCTTTTTAACCTCCGGTTAAAATAGTAAAAAAAAAACTAAAAAGTTAACTCACTTCCCAAACGAAGCCTTAACGAATAGAGGATGAGGCAAAATGTTTATTATGTAAAAGATTCAATATGTGACGATGAATAGGGATGACAAAATTCGAGATTTTTTTGAATTTTGCTCTTGAATTTTTTATTTTAATAATATAATTTTGTACCTTACTTTAGCTTTAACATTTTAGATCTACCTATCTCTAAATTTTATCCTACTTTATCAGCACTCTCTCAAACTTTGTTTTATTTATTAAAATAAAATTTGAACAAACATAATTAAGTTAGATAATTTTGCTACCCTTAATGACGAGACTAGGCAAAAAATTTAAAAATATCTTATAGCATCTCTAATAGGATAAGCATGTAAAAGCCCAACAATGACTTGTCAACCCAATTCTTTTATTTGTTCAAAAAAAAAATCCAATTCTTTTATTTTTTTATATTATTATTTTTGTTAAATCATCAAAAAAAAAATTCGAGACATATGAATCTTAAAGTATAATTCAATAATAAAAATAATTGAGACAGAAATTAAAAATAAAATAATATTGAAAGAGAGAAACGCTCTAATCAACCTTGCGTTGAAGAGAGTATTTTTTTTTATAATAATAATTGACCTACAATTTTACAAGATAGTATACACAATCATTAATCAAATGCAATCATATCATATCATATCACGACATATAATATATGATGGAAGCTGTGCTTTTCATTATAAGTATTCTAAAATTGTGTCAGGTGTCAATTATCTCTTTGGAGTCAAAACATTTCAAAACTTGAAAATTAGAAACTAAAAATTGAGTATTGAAAATTAAATACTGAATTTTTTAAGTTGAAAAAAGATTTATAAAAATTTAAGTATTGAATTACAAATAAATTATTTGATATGTATAAAATTAAATTTAAAATTTATTATTTTTAAATTATATATTTTAATTTTTATATTGTAATGGTAGTAGTGGCAATAGCATAGTGGTAGCGGTAGTGGTGATAGTGCTAGTGGTAGTGGTAGTCACATGGTGGTGGTCGTAGTGATGGTAGTTGTAGTAAATAATTGTGATGTTTATGGTAATAATGACGATGATAATGAAGGTGATGGTAGTAGTGGTGGCAACGGTGGCATGATGGTAATAATAGCAACGATAGTGAAGATGGTGGTCGTGGTGATAGTGGCAATGGCAGTGACAGTGCAGTGACATGATGGTGGTGGTGGTTATAATAGTGATGGCGGTGGCATGGTAGTAGTGGTAATGGTAGCAGTAGTGATGGTGGTGGTGATTATAATAGTGATGGCGATGGCATGGTAGCAATGGTGATGGTAGCAGTAGTGATGGTGGTGGTGGTGGTGGTGGTGGTGATAATAGTGGCGATGGCATAATGGTGATGGTGGTGGTAGTGAGTTTGTAATAGTATATATGGATACTTATATTTAGTATTTATAAATTCAGTCAGAATTAAATAAGTTTTATATGACTTATAATTTCTTAAATTTTAGCCTACATTTGAAGAGGCATTTAAATTTTTAAATGATATCAATTATAGTTATCAAACGGACTTAATTGATTATCACTTAATCAATTCAGTTTTAAGTACTAAATTATGTTATATCAAACACCCCTTAATGTGCATCTTTAATGCTGTGTATGGTTGAGGGATTTAATGAGGAATTCGGAAAGAGAAATGGAAAAAATAGGTAAAATGTGAATAAAATATACTTAAATTTCGCCTCATTTCACACATATTTTTTCTTTCCCTTTCTAAATTCTTTCCTAAATCTCCCAACCAAACAAAGCGCAAGTATTTCACACTTTTTAATAATCAAAAGACCTCTCTATCTCTTTTTTTTTCTTCTCAGTTTTCATTTCAATATGAATGTGTACTTTAAGATTTTATTTTGAGTATGTGACTTGTTTTAATGGAGTACTAGCATATGCCCGTGCCTAAAGGCACGGTGTAAATAATTTTAAGATTAAAATGCAGTTATAATTTATACGTATTATGTTGAAATTTATAAAGGCTCTGTTTGTTTGTATTCTCAAATCAATTTTCTATGTGTGTTTTGGAGCATGATGTTTGGTTACGTTTTCAAATCAATTTTCTACACTCTCTGCAGAGAACTTTGTGCACACTGGCGTGTTTTCTGTCCAAAGGAAGACCACCCGGTAGACCACCCGGATGTCCGGCTGATTTCCAGATTTTTTTTTTTTTTTTTTTTTTTTTTTTTTTTTTTTTTTTTTTTTGCAATTGATTTACATAATCGGGACAAATATTTTCTGAAAATTTTTAATTTTTTTATGTGCTTTAAAATAATTTTGAGTTGTATGTTTAGTTATGAGTTGTAAATTTTTGTATCACATATCAAATGTCACATCAATAATTCCTCACTCAAATCAAACCTCTTTTCCAAAACTATTTTCAAAACTCTTTACCAAACAAATTTTCTACACTCAAATCATAATTCCACAACACACAAACTCAAAATACAACTCATATTCTCAAATCACATTTACAAAACTCTACCAAACGCTACCAAAGTTTGTGTCATTTTTTGATAAAAATACTAAAAAAATATATTGAAATATTTTTCTTCTTAAATAACTTATAACAATTTTGCTTGTATTACACACTCTACAAAACTCAAATAAAATAACAACTCTCCCTAATCTTAATGCAAATTAAGAAACAAACATATAAGATTTAAAGTTATATTGCATATCAAAATATAAAAGACAGTAAAAAAAAAAGTGTAAACACTAAACAAAAAACAGAAATTAAAGTTATATTGTCATACATCAAAGAGTAGGTTAAGACTTTACGAAAAGTGGGCTAAAACTTTACAAAAGATGTATGCTTTATAAAAGATGTGTCACTAACATGTCAAACACCAAAAATTATATTGTCATACACCAAAAATATGTATGCTTTACAAAAGATGTGTCAATAACATGTCTTCAAATATGTGTTTGCCCAAACTACCTCCTCATTACTTTCCAAAAAGTCTTTGTATCAACTTTTATGTATCCCCAATGAGGAATATGCACAACAATTTGGTAATTTGTGGAAACAAAAAAAACATAGATTAGTACATTTGTTGGAAATATACATGTCAAAATACTTTAAGATTGAAATTACCTTATTACATCCCCATCGAAGCAAGCTAGTCGTATTTCTCCTTTTCAGCTCCATAGATTTTTCGGTCAAATTCTACAAAAGTCCAAATTTCAAACTATTATTAAATTGAAATTTTATAAAAAGTTATATAACCAACAGAAATAAATCTACATGGTTACCTTCTAATAAAACGTTATTTAATCTGCATAGAATACTACAACAACACTTCAGGATAAACAATATTTGTAGTAGAATCCAAACTATCTTTAGGGAGGAGAATACTTATATGATCAAAGGATGTGCATCTAGACAATGCCACATATAATTGCCCATGGCTAAACACTGGTATACGCAAATCAACCCCAACAAATTTCACAAATTGTCCTTGAGATTTATTAATGGTCAAGGCATATGCCAATCGGACTGGAAATTGACGTCTTGTCATTTGGAAATGCATTTCTCAAGAAGATGGTGTCAAAGATATCCTTGGTATGAATGCCAAGTTGCCAAATTTTTCTCCAGTTAAAATTTGAGCTTCAATTATGCAAGTGTCGCACCTAGTAACCATCAATCTTGTACCATTACATAGTCCATCTTTCGATGCAATGTTTCTCAACAATATTATAGGACAACCCACTTTCAACTCTAACTTAAAAGTTGGCAACCCAGGAGGATCCAATGAATTTAAATATTCATTAGGATATCTATTTGTAATGGTAGGATCAATTTCATTATCTTCAGACATTTTATCTGCTGCAAGATAAGTATATAATCTCCCTAGAAAGACATTCAACGCAGTAATATTAATGTCACTGACATCATCGCTACACGCAAACAGAATTGTGCGTTCAGTTAAAAATGTTGGGGTTAGGGTTGACGTCTCTATCATATTCAATTGTGGATAAACTGTAGAGAGTAATTCATTCAAATCTTGACATCTGTGTATTGTTGATAGAAGGTTAACAATTTCTTGAGGATTGGTCCCAATCTAAAAAAAAAGTGAAATCAATAAAAAAGTAATTAGTGTAAACACAATTTATTAATTTAAAATAATCTATACAACACAAGTTAAAGTAATGTTATCTCCATCAAGAAATTTGCAAAATTAACATTTTCATGGCCTTCATGATTCAAGCGCATATTCAAATCAAAAGTCAAGATATATATATATATATATGCTTCCATAGAACAAAGTGTCTTAATGATGTATTCATAATTTGCTCACGAACTCCTTTGGGTATAACTGGTAAGATTTGTCGAAAGTCTCCACCAAGAACAACAGTGATACTCCCAAATGGCTTTTCACTATCACAAATATCCCTCAATGTACGATCAACCGCCTCAACACAATGTCTATGTTGCATAGGAACTTCATCCGAAATTATGAGTTTTGTTTCTCTAAATAACTCAGCTTGTAATGATTGTTTGCGAAACCCACAAAATGAATTTTCCAAGACATCTAATGGGATGGAAAATGTTGAATGTGCAGTGCAACGTCCTACCAGTAACAATGATGCAATTCCAGACGAAGCCATAGTAACAACGATATGCCCAAGGCTGCGACATTTTAATGCAATCGTATTGTACAGAAATGTTTTCCCTGTTCCAGCACCCCCATTCAGAAAGAAAACAGTTCCTTTATTTTGAAAAACTGAAGAAGTGATTGTATTATAAGCATTCCGTTGTCCATTATTGAGACAATCAATAGTAATTTGTGGATCTGCATGTTGTGCCCCACTTTGCAGTTGTTGATGTTCAAATATCAATCGATTACCAACTACTACACTCCAATTTGCAGTAGGTAGTGGCATGGGTGGGAAGTCAATTAAACTTTTGCTTGATTCATGAAGCATTTGATTTAAAAGATGGAGACCATTATCTTCAATTTGAGCCTCAGTTGGTTTACAAATGACAAACAATGTACAAATCTTATGTGCAAGATCATCACATATATGCGTTGAAAATTGATTCCATAATGCCCATGGATTTAGTGGAGAGCACTGGGTGAGAATAATACTAAACAATCTCCTCAATTGATATCCAGTTTTTATAACTGCAGCCTCTTTCAAGCATTGTATCCATTCTTCATCATCTTCTAAAAGCCCCCTTGCAACACATGCTAATTTAAATGTATCATGCACAACACTATCGACTGTGCGTAAAGACTGAAACGACTTTGGTCCTTTGACAACGGTTAGTAACAAACGCAGATAAAATCTTTCACTACAATTAGGGCTAGCGAAGTGCATTCTAACAATTGCATATCCCCTTTCTCTTGATTTCCATCTCTTTTCTGACTTGAGCCAAACAAAATGTTGTGGAAATTCTTGATAAGTGAATGGACATTCATCTTCACTGACAGCACAATATGTAAAGAAGCTAGTAAGAGTTGACATTTGTTGACCAGCTCTAGATTAAATCATTTGTAATGACTCTTCTGGGTTAAAAACAGCACGATGCATTCCAGGTAAATGAAGTGTCAATCGTACAACTGTTGGCATCTCTGCATGCAAAGGATGACCAAATATTCGCCAAGCAGCTTCTGGAGGTCCAATATACCTTGCATCGAGATATTGTTGAATCTCATTTATCATTCCTAACACCATCGTTGTACAATCATAACCCTTATAAATGCACTTATGTATATACTTGACACATCTCATTCCGGCACAAACTTCCACATTTATATGACAGTTGAAAAGTTTTGAAAGATATGCATTGTATGGTACGACATCCCTGTTATCAACTTCTTGCCCCCTCACAATATGCACTTGACCATTATTGCGACGACGATAGATAGGGTATCCATCTTGATCCATAGTTGTTGTTTCTGTGAAAGCTCGAGGGTATCTCTTAGTGCATCTACCATTTCCCATACATGGTGCTTGCGGATTTCGAGCACCACATGGTCCATGTACCATACAACATTTGATAGTTTCAAAAAGCATAGGATCATCTTTTGGGTCTGGAAATTCTGCACAGACGAATTTGTCTACTTGAGCACATGCCCGAATTTTGTCTAGACCCTTGAGAAATAAAAGTGCATGCATATGAGGGAGCCCTCATTTTTTAAATTCAATTGGAAAAACATGTGCAACTTTATTTCCAAACACTTTATTTGTTTATATCTCCTTCATCAAACATTTTCTCTTCAACTCAAAAGCACGGGCAATTAAACCAGGACGATCAATAGGTTTTTGATATGGTAATAATGCTGAAATAATTTCTGGCCAATTGGGATTTGCAGTCATGGTAAGAAAAATATCTGGGTGTTGGTTGTATCATGTGATAGCCATTGAATCTTGAAAGATTTCAAACATATGTCTAGGACTACCTGTAAATGAAGATGGCAAAACAAACATTTCACCAATTTGTTCAGGTCGCACATAATTTGGATCCATATCTGACAACTCTTAGTAAAGCTCAGCCCGAAGTTTCCCTTGATTAAGCTTGTAGTATGTCAATCGATTTTGCTCAGTTGCAGCCCAAGCATCTACCAAAAACTTTTGAAATAGTTTCCCACCTCTCAAAATTGTTGAATACTCTGTGGGTCGTTCAAACAAACGATAACTATAAAATTCATCTGAGTAAGTCGATCAGTTGAAGGTCAATCATACTGAACATTCCACACTTTCAACATCCAAGCTCACTATATGGAAATAGTAGAAGATAATGTAATGGCAAGTATGCTGGGTGACATTCATTAATTTGCATCAACTCATTATTTCCTCGAAAATGTAAGATAATATCTCTCATTCCATTTACCTCTCTTCCATCACCTGGTATTACAATTGCAATCTCATCTGTAGTTGGTAGGTTATACCGACGTCGATCAGTTGTTGAATTGTAATGAAGATGAGCAGGTAGATTGTGTCCTGCCGAGTCTAATTGATGTAAAATGGCATGAGCCTGGCGATATTTATCTACAAATGCATTGACTTGCAACAAACTATCTTGAATAGTTTTGAGAACATCCCTTTTCAAGTTAGGATTTCTACGATTACGAATTTCTTAAGCTGAATAAGGGTCATAGATATACAGCTGAGCATAACTCGCATCCTATCCTAGTTGTAGTTGTAGTGATACTGTTCGATGTCGCAATTCCCCATAAATTGTGAATGATGTAGGGCCTCTTCCACTGAGTACTCTAGGATCCAATGTAGTACCAAGACTCGTAAAAGCATTGGCTGCATTGTACACTCGAGTATAACTTTGAAAGGATTTTGATTGATCATTATTCCCGTCATACAGTGCCTGAAGTGCTGGAGGGGGTGTAATAAGTAAAGGTAGCCTAATCTTTCCTTCCAAACAGCAAGTTCCGAATAAGGGACGCTTTATAGATGATTTTGTCAATTTTTCATCCATCCAATGTAAGGCTGAACAATAAGGACATAATAATTCCATCTTGCCAAGATAATGGCGGCAAGAATCTTTGTGTGCCCGGGCGTCAATTGATATATTCGTAGGCAGATCTTCTAATTCATCATCAGTACATAGATCTTGTTGAAGAAATCGATTTATAGGAGTAGACCTACGAATATTTGTATATAAATAAAATTCTGTAAAATAAAACGGTATGAGTAAAAGTATGTATTTCAAGATTAGACACAGTAGTTTACCGATTCCTTGGTGGAGCTAAAGATGTGCTTGGCATAGAAAATGAACATGTAGAATGATGGGTAACCATTGTTCGTTTTTGTGCCGAATGAGAATCTTCAGTTATTGTTTCCCACTCCAAGCAAGTGCGATCGCGACGAATTTGTGTTAAAGAACGTTGTCTTAGTTGAACACATTCTTCTAATCTCTCTTGTTCTCGTTGTAAGCATTGAAATTCAAAGTATGAATTTTCAATTTTTTCACACTCTCGCCGTGCCCGTTGGACCAATGCAGCTTTTGATATTACATTATCATTTTGTGCTTAAAATGAAAATATTTTATCATTGAAGCAAAATATGTGAATATTTTGTGCTTAAAATGAAACTATCTTAATTTTGTTTTCTATTTTATTTGTTTTATACATTTAATAGTGTTATCTTTATTTCTTCTCTTTCTATCTTTTTATTTCTTCCCTTTCCCTTTCCCTTTCTTTGTTTTCTATTTTATATATAAATAAGAATTAAAAACCTATCTTATTTAGTTTCTCCTTTCTTTATATATTTTTTCTTTATTCCTTCGTTTCTTTTTTCCTATTCTCTTTACATAAGTAGCAACTTATGGATGGTATATTATAAATGCACATGTATCCATGCAAAATAAAAATAAATAAATTTGAAAAACACATACAAATAATAGCAAGTTACAAGAAAACATATTACAATCATTCTACAAAAACAACATAAAATAATAAATTCATTTTATACGCTCATATCTTTTAACTATTCAAAATTTTGATTAGTTTTGCATCATATTTTTAAAAAAGAATATATACCACTTGACATGCATTTGTCATTCTCTTGCCAGAAGGAGCCATCTTTTCTTTTCCTTTAGACATTGGGTTGACCTTTTCTTTTTCTTTTACCTAACAAATATAAATAAAATATTAAAAAGATTAAAAAAATCTTATATAATATTATATAAAAAAAATACATACAATGTTTGACTTGATTTTGTACTTACCGCACGAACACGGATAACATTAAGGTCATGCTCATCACGGATGACCACACCAACATTTCTAGATAGAGTTGTAGGAGGAGGCCTACAGAAATAGATTGTGAACAAATTAAAATCTATATAATAAAGTGGTAATAATAAGAGTAAAAAATTCAAGATTGTCTTGGGTAAAAAATTCTTTTTCTTTAACCAATTTGGTGTTAAAGAAGATTGTCTTGGGTTAATACATTCATTCGATCTTTCTCTTTCTCGTTCTCGTCGCAGGCGTTGTCCCAATTGGTATGCAAAACATGGCTTTTGATTTTTTTCACGTTCTCGCCGTGCACTTTGGGCCAATGCAGCTTTTGATAACACATTATCATTGTGTGCCTAAAATGAGAATATTATATAAGAAGGTGCATAAAATGTGAAGATTAATTAACTTGCTTCCCTTTCATCATGTATTTTTTCTTCCTTTTAACTAACTTTTTCTCTTCACTCGGTTAAATTGCTAGTCATATAAGAACCAATACATGTATTGATGAAATTTAAAAAGGGAGGGAAAAATAATTTGAAAACACATTAAGCACACAAAACTGCAAACTCACTATGCACGCACTTATTGATTTAAAGACACTACTCATCTCTTTACAAAATGTACGTTGAAAATGTAAATATTAGATCATTGGGTACGTAAAATGTGAATATTAGCGTGTAATGTCTTATACTTTCATTTTCACTCTTCTTGTTGTTTCTGTTATATTAAAATGCATTTTTGTCTTTTTCTTCTTTCCTTAAGAACTTCTTATAAGAAAAATAAAAATTAAAAGAAATTATATTATGTAGTTTCTTTTTCATCACATATTTGTTCTTTCTTCTTATTTTCCTTTTTCGTTTTCTTCTATTATTTTTTTATTATGCTATGTTGTAGATGCAACATATTGTACAAACGCAATATATTTTTATCATACAAATAGACAAACATATTAAAAATTCAAATTAATGTTCATACAAATGCATGAGCATGTTGTCCAAATGCTTACTTTAACATGCTTCAGAAAAACTTTTCACATTCAATAAAAAGAATTGAATAAATTTTTGAAAAAGAAACTTTTGAAAAATGTACATAAAAAATAGTATATGACACTATACAAATCTTAAAAAAATCTATATAATATTCAAAAAAGAAACTTTTAAAAATTGTTGCGAAACCATACCATGGGATGTGCATTTTTCTTTCCTTTGCCATAAGGAATAGCTTTTTTTGTTTCCTTTGATATTGCTTTGTCTTTTTCCTTTACCTTTGCCTTTGCCTATAAAAAATAAGTAGAATATATTTATAAATTATTTTTAAAATGATAAGAAAATACATGTCCAATGTTCAAGTGATTTTTAGGCTTACCTCATGAATGCGAATAGTATTAAGGTCACGCTCATCGCGAATAACAACCTTAACATATCTTTTTTGAAGAAATCGAACCTATACATACAAAAACTTTAGAGTGATAAATAAAACTTTATACACATAAATAAGAAAATTAGTAATGGGAGGTGATATTACGGTTCGGTGTAAATCCCCATCCACCTATAAAGTATGAGGAAAAAAAATAATTAGAATAGTGATATTATCCATAACTGTTGTACTTAAATTTATAAGAGAGGTACTTAAATTTATATGAAGAGAAAAAAGAAGAAAAAAAAACTTACTTGACCAAAAATAGTGATTTGGTTCATTGCTGTTGTATTTTAACCTAAAAATGTTTAGGTATATAATTTTAGACACAAAGAAACACCAAATTAGCAATAATAAAAGTTAACATGGATTTCATTGGCAATGAAATGTTTTTTCCAAATCTGTTGCTACCAAATCGAATAATAAAATTTGAACTCTTCTCTTTTCTAACTGACTTCAATTTTATAGAAATGAAATTAAAACCAAAAGCAAAACCCGTTATAATCATAATCACATATTTATGCCAAAAAAATAATTCAACAGATACCAGAGGCACGTGTCTTCTCTGTATAGAATGGTACAATTTTTTTAAATTTTTTTTTATAACAAAATGTTAAATATATTTTTTTGGGTTAAGTTAAATACTCGGTGAATTTGATTCAAAACAAAGCAGATTATGTTAAATACTTGCATTAAGTTAAATACTTGTAAGTTTAATACTTTTTTTTTTTTCATGAAGACAACTAAAGTAATACGCACACATATACATTGACCATAATTTTTGAAATACAACATAGAATATTATATTCCCTTACAAAGGTGAAAAAAAAAAAAAAAAAAAAAAAACATAAACTCTCTTGCCATATTACACATAAATGTTAAAATGCCAAGTCTTTCAAATTTTTCTTTTAATTAGGAACTCTAGATATTCACAAAAAAATTAAATGAAAAATATTTATCATCTGTATATTAGAACCACACAGCAAATAAATATTACATTTGAATGGTACAACTAAATAAATATATTACACAGCAAATAAAATGTTAAATAAATTTTTTTGTGTGTCAGTTTAATTTTTTTGTTACAGGAAAATCAACTAAATAAATCACCCTTACTTTCTTTTTAAATAGCTCCAAACAAACAGTCACTTCCCCCCCTCTCTCTCTCTCTCTCTACATTCTTTGCGAAACCTATTATCAAACTCACATTTTCTGAGTCAACCCAGCATTTAGAATAGATGTTTTTTAACAATCACACTAAAATGATAAATTAAAACTGGAGCACAATATAATTGTCTAAATTTGAACTTTTCTCTTTGTTAACTGACTTCAATTTTATAGAGATAAAATTAAAACCAAAATCACACAACAAATATATTACATTTGAATGGTACGACTAAATAAATATATTATACAGCAAATAAAATGTTAAATAATTTTTTTTGAGTGTGACTTTAATTTTTTTGTTGCAGGAAGATCAACTAAATAAATCACTCTTAATTTCTTTTTAAATAGCTCCAAACAAATAGTTACTTCCCTATCAGACTAATTTGTACAACAAAGAGCACTAATCACAAACCAAGTCCCAAATAACCTCTCTCTCTCTCTCTCTCTCTCTCTCTCTACATTCTTTGAGAAACCCATAATCAAACTTACATTTTTTGAGTCAACCCATCGTTTAGAATAGATGTTTTTTAACAATCACATTAAAATGATAAATTAAAACTGGAGTACAATAATTGTCCAAATTTAAACTTTTTTCTTTCTTAACTGATTTCAATTTTATAGAGATGAAATTAAAACTAAAATTAAAACCCATTATAATCATAAATATTTCGAAGTTCACCATTTATAATTTGGAAAGTCCAAAATAAATTTATGCGGAAAAAAAAATTCACCACATAAAAAAGCCATTTTATAAGCAATAATGAATAATTATTTCATCAAGCAACTAAAGTAATACACACATATGCATTGACCATAATTTTTGAAATGAAGCATAAAATATTATACTCCCTTAAAAAGGTACAAAAAAAAAAAAAAGGAACATAAACTCTATTGTCATATTACACATAAATGTTAAAATGCCAAGTCTTTCAAATTTTCCTTTTAATTAGGAACTCTAGATATTCAAAAAAAAAAAAAAATGAACAAAACAGTCGCTTTGTTTTTAGAATCACACAACAAATATACTACATTTGAATGGTACAATTTTTTATATTTTTTATAATAAAACGTTAAATACATTTTTGTGGGTTAAGTTAAATACTTGGTGAATTTGATTCAAAGCAAAACGGATAATGTTAAATACTTGGGTTAACTTAAATACTTGAAATACAACATAGAATACTATACTCCTTCAAAAAGGTGCCAAAAAAAAAACATTTATCATTTTTCTTTCAATTAGGAACTTTGAAATTTTAAAATGCCAAGTCTTTGAAATTTTTCTTTCAAATTCAAAAAAAATTATATGAAAAATATTTATCATTTGTACAACACAGAGCACAAACCACAAACCAAGTCCCAAATAACCTCTCTCTCTACATTCTTTGAGAAACCCATAATCAAACTTCCATTTTCTGAGTCAACCCAGCATTTAGAATAGATGTTTTTTAACAATCACATTAAAATGATAAATTAAAACTGGAGCACAATAATTGTTCAAATTTGAATTTTTCTCTTTCTTAACTAACTTTAATTTTATAGAGATGAAATTAAAACCAAAATCAAAACACCTTATAATCATAAATATTTTGAAGTTCACCATTTATGACTTGGAAAGAGCAAACATAAATTTATGGCCAAAAAAAAAAAAAAATCACCAGATAAGAAAGCCATTTTATAAGCAATAATGATTTTTATTTCATCAAGCAACTAAAGTAATATACACATATGCATTGACCAGAATTTTTGAAATGAAACATAAAATATTATACTCCCTTAAAAAGGTTTAAAAAAAAAAAAAAAGGAACATAAACTCTCTTGTCATATTACACATAAATGTTAAAATGCCAAGTCCTTCAAATTTTCCTTTTAATTAGGAACTTTAGATATTCAAAAAAATAAATAAATGAACAAAACAGTCTCTTTGTTTTTAGAATCACACAACAAATATACTACATTTGAATGGTACAATTTTTTTATTTTTTTTTATAATAAAATGTTAAATACATTTTTGTGGGTTAAGTTAAACACTTGGTGAATTTGATTCAAAGCAAAACAGATTATGTTAAATACTTGGGTTAAGTTAAATACTTGAAATACAACATAGAATACTATACTCCTTTAAAACGGTGCAAAAAAAAAAACATAAACTCTCTTGTCATATTACACATAAATGTTAAAATGCCAAGTCTCTGAAATTTTTCTTTCAATTAGGAACTTTAGATATTCAAAAAAAATTATATGAAAAATATGTATCTTTTGTACAACACAGAGCACTAACCACAAACCAAGTCCCAAATAACCTCTCTCTCTCTCTCTCTTTACATTCTTCAAAAAACTCATAATCAAACTCACATTTTCTGAGTCAACCCAGCATTTAGAATAGATATTTTTTAACAATCATATTAAAATGATAAATTAAAACTGGAGCACAATAATTGTCCGAATTTGAACTTTTTTTTTTCTTAACTAACTTTAATTTTATAGAGATGAAATTAAAACCAAAATCAAAACCCATTATAATCATAAATATTTTGAAGTTCACCATTTATGACTTGGAAAGTGCAAACATAAATTTATGCCAAAAAAAATTAAAAAAAAATTCACCAGATAACAAAGTCATTTTATAAGCAATAATGAATAATTATCTCATGAAGCAACTAAAGTAATACACACATATACATTGACCAGAATTTTTGAAATACAACATAGAATATTATACTCTCTTAAAAAAAAAAAAAAAAAACTCTCTTGTCATATTATACATAAATGTTAAAATGCCAAGTCTTTCAAAAAAAAAAAATTTAAATGAAAAAAAACAGTCCCTTTCTTTTTAGAATCACACAATAAATATACTACATTTGAATGGTACAATTTTTTTTTTATAACAAAATGTTAAATACATTTTTTTAGGTTAAGTTAAATACTTGGTGAATTTGATTCAAAGCAAAAACAGATTATGTTAAATACTTATGTTAAGTTAAATACTTGTAAGTTTAATACATTTTTTTTTCATGAAGACAACTAAAGTAATACACACATATATACATTGACCAGAATTTTTTGAAATACAACGTAGAATAATATACTTCCTTAAAAAGGTGCCAAAAAAAAAAATATAAACTCTCTTGTCATATTACACATAAATGTTAAAATGCCAAATCTTTTAAATTTATCTTTTAATTAGGAACTCTAGATATTCAAAAAAAAAAAAAATGAAAAAAACAATCCCTTTTCTTTTTAGAATCACACAACAAATATACTACATTTGAAAGGTACAATTTTTTTATAAATTTTTTTATAACAAAATGTTAAATACATTTTTGTGGGTTAAGTTAAATACTTGGTGAATTTGATTCAAAGTAAAACGGATTATGTTAAATACTTGCGTTAAGTTAAATACTTGTAAGTTTAACACATTTTTTTTTTCATGAAGACAACTAAAGTAATACACACATATATACATTGACCAGAATTTTTTGAAATACAACATAGAATAATATACTCCCTTAAAAAGGTGCCAACAAAAAAAAAATATAGACTCTCTTGTCATATTACACATAAATGTTAAAATGCCAAATCTTTTAAATTTATCTTTTAATTAGGAACTCTAGATATTCAAAAAAACAAAAATGAAAAAAACAATCCCTTTTCTTTTTAGAATCACACAACAAATATACTACATTTGAATGGTACAATTTTTTTTTTAAATTTTTTTATAACAAAATGTTAAATACATTTTTGTGGGTTAAGTTAAATACTTGGTGAATTTGATTCAAAGTAAAACGGATTATGTTAAATACTTGCGTTAAGTTAAATACTTGTAAGTTTAACACATTTTTTTTTCATGAAGACAACTAAAGTAATACACACATATATACATTGACCAGAATTTTTTGCAATACAACATAGAATACTATACTCCCTTAAAAAGGTACAAAAAAAAAATAATAAATAAAAAAACATAAACTCTCTTGCCATATTACACATAAATGTTAAAATGCCAAGTCTTTCAAATTTTTCTTTCAATTAGGAACTCTAGAAAAAACAGTTAATTTCTTTTTAGAATCACACAACAAATATATTATATTTGAATGGTACAAATTTTTTTTTTTTTTTTATCATAAAATGTTAAATACATTTTTGTGAGTTAAGTTAAATACTTAGAGAATTTGATTCAAAGCAAAACGGATTATGTTAAATACTTGGGTTAAGTTAAATACTTGTAAGTTTAATACATTTTTTTTCATGAAGACAACTAAAGTAATATACACATATATACATTCACTAGAATTTTTTGAAATACAACATAGAATACTATACTACTTTAAAAAGGTGCCCACAAAAAAAATATAAACTCTCTTGTCATATTACACATAAATGTTAAAATGTCAAGTCTCTGAAATTTTTCTTTTAATTAGGAAGTCTAAATATTAAAAAAAAAATTATGAAAAATATTTATCATCTGTACAACACAAAGCACTAAAATATTTATAAAAAAATATTCAAAAAAAATTGATAAAAATATTTATCATCTGTACAAAAAAAAAAAAAAAAAACATAAACTCTCTTGCCATATTACACATAAATGTTAAAATGTCAAGTCTTTCAAATTTTTCTTGTAATTAGTATACGAGTGCGAAATAATTTTTCTCGTATAATCCTGTTGATCAAGTCTGTTCTTCTCCAAACGTCGTCGCTTTACTCCCTGAAAACACAAACGTGAGCTAGCCGGCGGGTGTGTGCCGGATACCTCTCCGATGCCTAAGTCAGCAAAATAGACAAATAGATAAAAAGCTCTGTGTATTCGAGAATTAAAGTTGCGTTACCTCTACATAGTTTATGTTATGAGCTTTTATAGGTTCCGCGTGACACAATCCTAGTAGGACCCTTATTCCTCCATGTAGAGTCCTCCTAGGAATCACACTCCTGAAAGATAATGTTTATCCTTCAACACCCCCCTCACTACTTAAACCAAGTGAGATGGTTTTACAACGGTTGGATGACAGTATGACCGATCTAACATTTGCCTTTTGGCATACTCAATTTGGTGATTCTGTACGCAGTGCCTAGCTCGGTCCCCGTCCAAGTACACCTCGGTTCTAGTTGTTCGAACCGAGCTAATTGCAGCAATTCTTCACTGGGCTAACTAGGATGAGGTCGGTCACGCAAGGCCCAAGCTCCTCAATCCATAGCTCGGTCCGAACTTTGCCTGGGTCAAGCTTGCTAGCTCTAAGACTAGGCTATGTCAAACCTTACCCCGGTCCAAAATCGCAGTGACTTTGCTCTTATTTTGTTGGCCTCTTTCTTCTCTTCAGGTAAGACGCCGTCTTTTAAGAATACTATAGTGGGATCCATCCATGAAGGGCCTAATTCGGCACAACATACCTCAGCTACTTCGGGTTCTTCAATGCTTGGTCTTGGTAGGAAGTCGATCAGTAATGGATGTGGGATGGATGTATCTGCCATTGAAGCGAAGCCTGTTAGTTCGTCTGCTCTACTATTTTCTTCTCGGCCGATCTGCTCTATTCGCACTACTTCGAACTTCATGATTTCCCTTCTGACTAACTCTTGATACTTTGTCATCCTCTCATCTTTTGCTTCGTAATCGCCTGAAATCTGGTTTACTACCAGTTGGGAGTCACTATAAACCATTAGCTCAGTGGCCTGCATGAAAAGTGATGATTTTAGGCCTGCCAAGAGTTCTTCATACTCCACCTCATTGTTTGATGCTGGGAAGCTAAGGTTGACTGCTTGTTCCACTAGTAAGCCGTTTGGTAAGATGAGGACTATGCCAAGTCCTGCACCATGCCTATTGGATGCTTCATCCACAAAGAGTTTTCACATCTCTCCAACAAACAGCTTCCAGCAAGTAGAGGGGTCGGATGATGTCTTGGGGTCATACGTGCTGCTTATGTTTTCTTCCAAGTCGCTGGCTGCTGTTAGGTTTTTCTCTTCACTGTCTGACTGCCCCAAGTTTTTGCTTGCAGATGAATCCTCACTAGGGATGGCATGATTTATTCCTTCCTTCTGATCCTCTAGCCTGTATGGTTTACAATGTGGCGGGGTGTCTTGTATTAGGGGTTGCGCATTTCCTGTAGCACTTTCCGTTCCTATTTCGGTTGTACCAGTCAAGTCAACTGGGCATATGAGATGACTTCCTGGTGTGAACTCTGCCGCAAAGTCTGCCAAGGCTTGGGTTTTTATTGCGGTTCTAGGCTGAAACTTGATATCAAACTATCCTAATTCCACCGCCCATTTCAAGATTCGCTTAGAAAAGTTCGCCATCTCAAACAAAGCTTTTAGGGGAAAAGTTGTTAGGACGATTATAGTATGGGCGTGGAAATAATGCGACAGCTTCCTTGAGGCCATCATCAAAACTAAGGCCAATTTTTCCAATGGTAGGTACTTGGTTTCTACGCCCAGCAAGGTTTTGCTTACATAAAAGATGGGTAGGTGTTGGATTCTTTCCGCTCTGACCAACACTGCGCTGACTGCGTGCTGTGAAACTGCTAGGTACAAAAAGAGCTCTTCTCCAGGTACTGGGGTTACTAGCAAAGGTGGAGAAGACATGTAATCTTTCAAGCTTTCTAGAGCGCAGTCACATTCTTCATCCCACTCAAACTTGGCCTTTAATGCTTGAAAAAATGGTCAACATCTATCTGACGACCGACTTATGAACCGGTTGAGTGCGGCTACTAGGCTAGTGAGATGCTGCACTTCTTTGACTATGTTGGACCTCTCAAGATCCTAGATTGCTTTGATCTGAGAAGGGTCTGCTTCTATACCTCGGTTGGTCACCAGGAACCTCAGGAATTTGCCTGATCCTGTGCCGAACGCACATTTGGATGCATTTAGGAGCAACTTGTTCTTCTTCAGAATCTGGAACATTTCATCTAGGTCCCTGAGATGGTCCTTCTCATCCTTGCTCTTGACCACCATGTCGTCTATGTAAGTCTCAATTGTTCTGCCTAACAATGGTTCAAACATCTTGGTGACCATCCGTTGGAATGTTGCCCCTGCATTTTTTAGGCCAAAGGGCATGACCTTGTAACAATACAATCCTCTAGGCGTTGTAAAGGATGTGACCTCCTGGTCTGGTTCATATATAGCGATCTGATGGTAACCTCTGTATGCATCAAGGAAGCTAAGTCGATTGTGTTCTGCTGTCAGGTCTACCAGTTGGTCTATCCGTGGTAGGGGAAAGCTGTCTTTTGGGCATGCTATGTTGACTGTTTTGTAGTCTACGCAGACACGCAATTTTTCATTTTTCTTTGGCACTACTACGATTTTGGAGATCCATCTGGGGTAGTGCACCTTTCTGATAGCTCCTGCCTCCAGCAAGTTTCCCTCTTCTTCTGCCACTATCTCGGCATGGTGGAGTGCTGATCTGCGAGTGCGCTGTATAACTGGTTTGGCAGTTGGATAGACATTCAGTTGGTGACAGATGAAGTTTGGGTCAATACCAGGCATGTCATACGGTGTCCAGGCAAACACTTCGATATTAGAGGTTAAGAATTCCATGACCTCTATTCTCTCAGTGTTGGACAATGATGAGCCGAGCAAAAAGAACTTTTCTGGGTCTTTTTCATCTATCCTTACCTGTACCAAGTCTTCCACTGCCTTTTGTTTAGCTGCCTTGCCAACATCAGCAAATAGTTTATTGCTTTCGGGTTCTTCCACCATTTGTACATAGCTTTTGGCAGCACGACTGCCATTTACTGTGACGAAGCACTGTTTTGACATAATTTGGTCTCCAAAGACCTCTTCAATTACTCCGGTTTCGTTGGGGAACGGCAGCACTTAATGGTAGGTTGAGGCTACCGATCGCATGGCGTGCAACCATGCCCTCCCAAGATTATATTGTAGGTGGAAGGGACTTTTAATACCCAAAATTCCACATGTTTTGTCATGGTTCCTGCTTTGACTGGGAGGATTATCTTGCCCACTGGCCACTCTAGCATTGAGTTGAATCCGATTAGGGGAGATGTTGTGGGTGCCATGTCTTTGTCCTCCAGTTTCAGTTGTTTGAAGGTTTCGTAATACATTGTCTCACATGAGCTTCCTTGGTCGATCAAAATCCATTTGACGTCGAAATTCTTGACGCGTAGAGTGACAACCAAACATCATTGTGAGGGCAGTATATCCTTGCTAAATCCTTGTCTCGAAAAGATATGACATTTGTGGCCTCTGTTCTCCTCTTTTGGATGGTAGGTTGTGCACTTAATACCTCCCTTAAGTGCTTAGCCTTTTTGATCATCCCCCTGAGCTCACATATTCGCTCAGGTTCGAATATCCCATGTATCACGTTAATTACACCTTGAGGTGGGGCGTCCACCGGCATTCCGTTTGGGTAGTTGTAGTTCTGAGGGGCTGGCTGTGTTCCTCCTTCTATGTACTGGTCTAGGTGGCCAGCTGCCACTAACTCCTCCAAATGCTGTCTCAACGGCGTGCAATTTTCAGTGCGGTGCCCTTTTTATCATGGAAGGTGCACCGGAACCTTTCGTCGTAGTCTTTTTGCCCTTCTCCCAATTTGGCTGGCCATCGAACGAAAGGTTCGTTGCGTATCTCACTAAGAATTCGGTAGATTGGTTTTTTGAACATTGTGGTAATGGCAGTGTGAACTCTTAACTTCCTTTTGTCTGGATCCTCTCTGTGAGCCCGCCTGCCTCGCCCATTCCTGCTTGGTTGTTCTACCGTGTTGACTTTTGCTGAAGTCTTTTTATCTAGTATTGCTGTTGTGCCAGATTTTGTTTTAGCACGGCGCTGTCTTCCTCCACGCGAATATGTTGGTGCATTCACTCCATTAAGGCCTCCATCGTGAGGGGTGGCGTCATTGTAATTGAGTCCCTCAACTTGTTTCCGACTGGCAGACCCCTTTTGTATTGCGCGATGGCTAGATTTGTGGGGCAATCTCCTATCTGGTTGAAGGTCTCCCAGTAACGACTGTTATAGGACCTCAACGTCTCTTTTTTGCCCATGTCAATGGAGAATAGCTGGTCGATCTCCACTGGCGTCTTGGTGTTCGTCCTGAATCTAGTCACGAATGCTTCTGCCAACTGCGCCCATAAGGCAATGCTGCCCTCTGGTAGCCTTTCGAACCAGGTTAAACCTAGGTCGCCAAGGCAAGATGAGAATAGGATGCACATTAAAGCCTCATTTCATCGGTATACTGCCATAACCTGACAAAAGTGGCTTAAGTGCATGCAGGGGTTTGTCTTCCCCTCATAAGTGGTGAATTTGGGGTAGTGGAAGCTTGAAGGTAATGGCGCGTTCTCAATTGCCGAAACGAACGGCGAGCTCTGAAGCCTTGTTAATGCTTTGTCTGTTAGTTCATAAGCAAGGCGCGATATTGGCATTCCTACCTCGACGCTGTCATGCGTCCGAGGGGCCAACCGTTGAAGGGCTGAAACTCTGCGCGGGTCGCGTGCCCTGACATCCTCCTTCCATCGTGCCTTTTCTTTAAGCACAGTTCGCAAGTCGGATGATCTTGGCAACTCCGTGTGCCTAGATGACGTCTGGTGCGTGTGCGAGAGTCGATAGGTGCTTCCCTCCGTATATGACCTTTCTGTTCTCGTTCTCTCAGACCTGGGGTAACGAGTCCTGGAAGTCCTTGATTGAGTGTCGCCTGTTCTAAGGCTTCTACTTTCTGCTTGCGATGGTGTGGTATGCCTACCACAATCTTCCGAGTGGCGAGGGAGCGTGTTGCTTTTGCGCCCCTCTCTTGTCGCCATCCATTTTCCTTTTATCTGGCGCTTCATCAACTCCGTATCTGCCGCCATCCTCCTTATTAATTCGTCCTGTTCCTTCACGCGATCCTTCAGAACTTGAGGGTGCATCCTTCTTCTCTGTCGTTCAGGACTCTGAGAGCGACGGGGGCTGTTAGCCCGGCTCCCCCTTGCATCCCTCCGGGGGTTTTGTCGCTAGGGTTCTAAATTCGCCATGGGAGGGATAGAAGGCAAACCTTTGCGCCTTCCACCCCCCTCAGGAGTTTGCCCATCAATGGCTGATTGCGGCAAGTCTTCATTGTGCGCCATTGCTTCCAACTAGAGAGGAAAGCTTGATCAAGAGATTTTGTTCTTTGTGAAATTCCCACAGACGGCGCCAGATGTACGAGCGCGAAATAATTCTTCTCGTATAATCCTGTTGATCAAGTCTGCGCTCCTCCAAACGTCGTCGTTTTACTCCCTGAAAACACAAACGTGAGCTAGTCGGCGGGTGTGTAACGGATACCTCTCTGATGCCTAAGTCAGCAAAATAGACAAATAGACAAAAGCTCTGTGTATTCAAGAATGAAAGTTGCGTTACCTCTACATAGGTTATGTTGTGAGCTTTTATAGGTTCCGCGTGGCACAATCCTAGTAGGACTCTTATTCCTCCATGTAGAGTCCTCCAAGGAAACACACTCCTGAAAGATAATGTTTATCCTTCAACACCCCCCTCACTGCTTAAACCAAGTGAGATGGTTTTACCACGGTTGGATGACAGTATGACCGAGCTAACACTTGTCTTTTGACATACTCAATTTGGTGATTCTGTACGCAGTGCCTAGCTCGGTCCCCGTCCAAGTACACCTCGGTTCTAGTTGTTCGAACCGAGCTAATTGCAGCAATCCTTCACCGGGCTAACCAGGATGAGGCCGGTCACACAACGCCCAAGCTCCTCAATCCACAGCTCGGTCTGAACTTCGCCTGGGTCAAGCTTTCTAGCTCTAAGACCGAGCTACGTCAAACCTTACCTCGGTCCATTGAGCGGCCCAACTCACAAAGAAGCCCTTAGCTCGGCCCAATTATAAATTACCCTCTCAATTAGGAACTCTAGATATTCAAAAAAAAAATTAAATGAAAAAAACAGTCCCTTTCTTTTTAGAATCACACAACAAATATACTACATTTGAATGGTACAATTTTTGTGTAAAGGTGTATCGTAGTGATGTCTCTCTCTATATCTTGCATACATGTGTGACCTACTAAATGAAATGTTCTTTCATTAGAAGGGTGACTAAATCATGGTTTATTGTATCTATTTTTGAAAAACAAAATTGAGCATGTAGAGTTCTTCAACTGAGCATTCCAGTGATTAGTGATGCGCTTGATGGTTTAGTAAGTTGAATAGAAATGAATAATGCCTTTTTCTCAAACAATCCTATGGGCGCCTAAGCCTAGGTTTTTATTTTGGAAAGAATAAATAAATAAAAGGGAGGATAAAAGCGCACATTACATCAAAAGATATCATCACACAACTACGATGAAGCAACCCGACTATGTCTCATTAAGGGCACAATGCAAGTAGCAGTGCACACATGGTTTTCAATATCAAGTTAATCTACAAAACTACCCACTACTACTATATCTAGCACTTAAGCCTCCAAGAAGAACCAAAAAATAAATAATTGTGAAGGTCCTTGGGTTATGGTATGAGAGAGAATACTTGACTTTTTTCTAATAATGCAGCAAAATTGACCAAATTTAAACAAAATTTTCCAATTATTTGTTCCAAATCTTGACCAAATTTTAAAAATTTAAGACAGACCAATTTTATGAATAGCGACGTAATCAACCAAATGTTTTACACTTCAATTTACCCACCGGAGTCAGGACAACCAATCTTAATCCAAGCTTTAAGTTCTAATAACAACAATAAGGAGTCAGGACAACCAAACCATGATGGTTATGATTAGTAAATTACTTAACTCACTCTCTCTCTCTCTCTCTCTCTCTCTCTCTCTCTCTCTCTCTCTCTCTCTCTCTCTTTTCATAAAATTTGAGGGAAAATTTGATTAAAAGCTTGATCTGATATGAATACTCCAATCCTTACTCTCTTTGCATCTTCAAATCTTTTCAAAAAAATTCCAAACTTATCCTAAAAACCATCTCCTATCCATACCATTTTTTGTGACAGAAAACCATATCCTATCCATACTCTATTTTAAAATTTTATCAAAAAAGATTAAAAGTATTATTATTGGAGATTTGGTGAAATTTTTTGTTCATCCTGGATTTAGTGAAAATTTTGGATCTATTATGTTTTTCCTGTGTATAATAGCCAAATAATTTTGAGACCAACCTTATGTGTAAGAACCAAATTTCTGCTTAATAGTTCAAATAATTGACAGTAATTCTTTGATGAAAAAATAATTTCTGCTTAATGTTTTTTTTTTATTAAAAAAATTAACAATAATTTTGATTAAAAATTGACAGAAATTTGGTGATGAGAGACATTTCCTCAATGTTTAATAGTTCTGAGAGAAATTTGGTTCACAATAATTCTGTTTAATGTTTAATCAAAATTGACAAAAATTTGGTTCACATAATGTTTTTTTTAATTCTTTGATGAAATTTAGTTCAAATAATTTCTGCTTAATAGTTCAAATAATTGACAGACCAACTATTATACATAGTTGACAATAAACACAATGTGTATAACTTTTTTTTTTTTTTTTTTGAACACCAAACCAATTTCTACTTAATGTTTTTTTTTATTAAAAAAATTGACAAAAATTTGGTGATGAGAGACACATTTCCTCAATGTTTAATAGTTCTGAGAGAAATTTGGTTCACAATAATTCTGCTCAATGTTTAATCAAAATTGACAGAAATTTGGTTCACATAATGTTTTTTTTAATTCTATGATGAAATTTAGTTCAAATAATTTCTGCTTAATAGTTCAAATAATTGACAATAATTGACAGACCAACTATTATACACAGTTGACAGTAAACACAATGTGTATAACCTTTTTTTTTTTTGAACACCAAACTAATTTATGCTTAATGTTTTTTTGGTGATAAAAAATTTCTGATTTTGGTGATAAACAATTGACAGTAAACACATTGAGCAGAATTTTTTCTGATTTTGGTGATAAAAAACAGAGCCAAGTGATTTTGGTGATAAAAAAACATAGCCTTTGCAAATACTCTTTAATTTTTAATTCTTCTTCAGTTTTACTCAATAGTCATGCCTACCAAACGTTAGCAAAGCAATAACAAAAGAAAAAAATAAGAACCAAAGTAATAAACTAACCGAGCAGCCAAGCAAGATATCAAGCAACCGAAGTGAATAGCCGGAGTGAACAAAAAAATTACTGTAATGAATAGCCGAGCAGCCAAAGTGATGTCGCAGCCGGAGTGAACAACGGTGAGAGTGGTCAGAGTGATCCACAGAAGCTCTGATGAAGGCCAAAAGTTGAGAGAGGAAAAAAAAAATTCAAGAAGAAGAACAATTACCCGAATCAATGAGAGAATACTAAAGTCATGTTTTCAATTAAGATAAAAATGAGAGAATACTAAAGTCATGTTTTCAATTACTCGAATCAATTCTCTTGAACCTAGCAATTAAAGTCATGTTTTCAACACTAAATAATAATACTGAATTGGTTAAAGTCATGTTTTCAATAACGCTATTGAACCCAGTGGTTAAAAATACTTTTCCATATATCTATATCATTCAATAACTATAGATTGGTCTGTGCATAATTTCTGTGCAGAGTTCAATAACTATAGATTTGTCTGATAAAATCCCTATAACTAAATATATATATCATTTGTCTGATTTGCAGAATTTCTTTTCCATATATCTATATCATCCAAATCTGTTGCACAGTGTATCTTTTCCATAATAACTCAATATATATCATTCAAATCTAGCATTAATCCAAATCTGCACACACGCAGAAGACACCATAATAAAATGCATATCACCCGTGTAATCCAAATCTGCACACATCCAATACAAAATCCAAACCGTATAACTCAAACCATATCACCCGTATATATCAATTGGCTCAATATCACCCGTATAACTCAATATATATATCATTCAAAATCCAAACCCAATACAATAAGATAATTTGCACACACAACATACATCACACCAACAATAAATCTGTAGGAGTTTTCCAATGTGGGTAAACCCAAAAACACACCCAGAAGATTGAAACAGAGCAAGAAATTCAGCAATGGGGAGACAGACGGTAGACAGAGAGGGAAATAGAGAGTGAAGGTAGATACTGAGGGGATAGTTAGTGCAGAGTAGGAATGGGGAGACAGATGGTAGACAGAGAAGGAGATAGAGAGAGAAGGTAGATAGAGGGTATGGGAAGACAGATGGTAGACAGAGGGTATGGGGAGACAGAGGGTAGATACTGAGGGAGACACAGGCAAATCAAATCAAATGTGTTGGGCGGGAACCACCCATTGATCTAAACCATTGATATACACTTAGGATTCATCTGAGCCATCCAAATGAAATGTATCTCTCATACATTTTAGACATTTTCAAAAACCTTTATGACTTATTATATAGATAAATATTTCTTTTCACTGTATTATGAGGTATCTCTATTTGTATGCATTCTTTTTACGTTCACTCATTTGATTTTATTTTGGTTGTCTTCAATTAGATAATTCTTCACTACTACATCTATTTTGAGTTATCTTAAGGTTTTGATATGAAGTGTTGTGATAAAATTATTCTCATTATGAATTTTTCAATTTGTTGTCTATAATTTTAGAAAATAAAAGTTCAAAATTTTGAGAATAACTGTGTGTTAAACTTTTGAGCAATTGAATGTTGAGATTTGAAGTCTTATTTTATTATTGTTGTTTTCATTTAGATATGCACTATTTCATATAGGCATGCGTATATACTTTCAATTTGAATCATTTTCTGATAGATTTTCATTGATGTTGGATTTGATCATCTATTTTTTTTTTTAGTTTGATTTGTGTTGATCTCAATAAATTGTATGTAGTTTGAGGTTGTTTATCCGCTGCTCTAATCAACTCATGTATTGTTGAGATAAAAATTAAAAGTATTTTTTGATAGGTTCCAAAGGTGACAAACATTATAAATTTTATTCTTCTTTAAAGGATTGAATCCACTTATTACTGCATTTTCTGAAATATTTGCATGAAATAAGGATTGAATCCACTCATGTTTCATTGTTTCAATAAAGCTGTTGTTGGTGCCTTGACAACCAACTTGATACATTACACAATAAAGAATCCATATTATTGGGAAGGATTTTTTAGTTTTTTTGGTTTTTTTGATTTTTTTTTGTGAGAGAAGAGTGTAATGATTATAGATTGGATGTGATGTTTTGTTTGTTGTGGCTAAAATAGTCTATTTTGTCTTTTGTGACTAAAATAATCACAAACCATCTTCCCAAACCTAGCCTAAAATAGTCAAAAAGTCAAAAAGCCTCTAAAATAGCCATTTTCCAAACACCTACTATATATGTATAATTATAAATAAAACCTGAGCATAGCACGAGTAGAACAATAATCTATACTATATATATAACCAAATGTAGTTATTTTGTCAAAAATCTCCAAATATTTATTCCTAAATTCTCATAATTTTAAAACACTCTCTTTCCTACGTGGCAACCTTATTTGATTGCCTTTCATGTTTTCTATTTTTCTTCATTTTTTATTTGTTTGATTAATTAAAATTAAAATTAATTTTAGTACTTATGGATAAAGATTTGAATTTCAAAATTCCTCCATATAGATAAACATATAAAAACTGAAAATTAATTTTATAATCTACAGATAAAGATAAAAAATAAAAAATTAATTTAAAAAAATTAATTTCATAACTTATAGATAATTTAAAATTTCTTCTCATAAATAAACAAATAAAAGTTGATAAATAACTTATAAAAATTAATTTCATGGCCTACAAATAAAGATAAAGATTAAATAATTGATTTTTTTTTAAAAAAAACAAAATTACACTCTTTTTTCCCTCCCTCATTTCGTACTTTAATTAAAAATTCATAAATAATTTATAAAAATTTATTTCATGACCTATAGATAAAGATAAAATTTTTTAAAATTATTTAAAAAAAATAATTTCATGACTTATAGATAAATAAACGTATAAAAATTGATAAATAATTTATAAAGATTAATTTCGTGGCCTACAAAGAAAGATAAAGATTAAATAATTGATTTCCAAAAAATTTAAATAATAAAATTTAGATAAAGATATGATTTGTTAATCTATATATCTATCAAAAACATATATATCTAAATCTTTATTTTGATTTACTCATTTTTTTTTTCTTCTATCACATATTATCTTTTTTTATTTTAAATTTTTTATCTTATGAAATGCTCTTATCTATAACTTCTTATCTCCTATTAAATTCTTAACCTTCTCTTGATAATTTTTATTATTCGTTATTATCTACCAAATGATAAAGATTATATATAAAAAAAATTATCGCTCTGAATGAGAATAGTATTAATAATGAAATAATAAAGGCTACATGGGAGAAGGTAGCACAAAAATCTCACAAAATTAATTTTTTTCACTATATTTATAAAAGGTAATAATTTGAGATTCTTTCTATTAGTTATTAAAAATAATTTGCATTAGATCATTGTTATTTTTTTTATTTTTTTTTTATAAGGCTGTCATTCGTTATAGTATTTCTTCAATCCCATCTCTAAATTCTCTCTTTGAAATTTTTGTTTTTTCAATAATTAAGTTTAGAATCAATTTCTTATCAAGTTTGTTTTCTTGATCCTTATTTTATTGAAGGATCGAGACGAATAAAACTTTCATATAATATATGAAATTAATGAATATAATACAAAGATGATAAGGAAATACTACATATTTGTCAATATCTCTATGTTATTATTAGTTGATTTGCTAGATTATACTATCAATTTAGAGCCCATATGATTTAATTCAATGTTCATGACTCTATTTGTATTTGACCATTTTTTCGTTGAGTAACCGATATAATTTTTTTTTGGATATATAATGATTAAAGCTATCATTTGTTATATTTTTTCAAGTACAATTCAAATAATTTTTTTATCATTTTTTTATAAATAAAATGGATTAAAACTATTCTCTTATATAATTTTTATAATATTATGACATTCTTATCTTGATTAATTTTTTTAAAATAACGTAGGAACTATGCAAGTATTATTCAAACTATGGAGAATGATTTATACTTTTGATAATGCAGTTCGTCCCGGGTGGATGGGTCGGGCTGCTCCAAGCTCTTCAAGTTCCGGTTCAGGGTGATGATTCCGTCAAATGACCTGCAAGCAAGTCCAAAGGGGAACGGGGCAGTCCCCCAGTGAACCCTCCGGCGAGAGAATTAGTAGTGGAAGGAGGAAATGTAGAAAGAGAGAGAGAGATAGATAAAAAGCTTAACCTTTCTCTTGTCTTTCTATTCTTGCTTATATCCTTTGGTAATCATTTCACTGTACCTTGTGACGTGCCCCCTTTCGCCGAAAGCCTGTGCCGTAGCTTACCTTGTTCAGGGTGAGGGGGCTCTGTTCCGACGGGGAGGTGTTGTCGTAATAAATGCTGTGATGGGCTGCATTAATGGTGATGTGTTGTGGTAATAACTCTGCAAATCTTTGTCTGCTGATGTGGCCTGTGTTCCACCTGCCATGTGCCCGAATGCCATTGGCCCCCCATGTCTAGATGGCCTCCAACTGTCCTGGGCTTTGCCAACCGGGCTATGTTATTGGTCCCAAACGATGGGTTTGGGGTGGTTTGCTGTGGGCCGTATGCCTTATGGGCCTATCCATGTCAGTAGTCCCCCATTTTCGAGTGCAGCTTTAGCCCAACGAAGGGAATAGTAATAAGGAAGAGAAGTGCGAACCGAGTGGAGGGGCCGACTGGAAGCCGTGCCGACCGCAAGGGTGACTGAACGGGAGAAGCTGACCGTGAGGGTGGTCGAGTGGGAGGGGTCGACCGAGAGGCGTGCCGACCGCGAGGGTGGCCGAGCGGGAGGGGTCGACCGAAAGGCGTGCCAACCGCGAGGGTGGCCGAACGGGAGGGGTCGACCGAGAGGCGTGCCGACCGCGAGGGTAGCCGAGCAGGAGGGGTCGACCGTGAGGCGTGCCGACCAGGACGGCACGGGGCTCAAAAAGAGAGGGGGTAGGGTGGGGCCATGTGATGATTTGAAATGGAAAGGACAGGGTAAGGGGAGGGGACAGTGCATCGTGGCCATACGCGTGGCAATATCGTGGGGGAAGTGAAGCGTTGGAGCATAAATGAAACAATAGGTCACGAGGGGGGGTTTTGAAAAGGCGGTTTTTGCGGTTGATTTGAAAGGTTTTGAAACGGGCAAAAATTAATATGGATCCATGGAATACGGGTAAACCGTGGGTTTTTGGTATAATGCGCTTCACCTACCTTTTTACAAAAACTCAAAATATCTAAGTGTTAATTCCTTCATTGCGTACGACACACCTATGTAGCATTTTCTCAACTTCCTTGCTCCTGGGTCAGAAGTGATTTGTAAGCAAACCCTAGAAATGGCACAAGAAGAAGTAGTCAATGTGAGGGTGGACCCGCTGGGAGACGATGATACGGAGGAGTTAGCAGCGCGATATAGGACGGAGACACGGATGGTGGGAGCGGGGGTGGGGGAACCGGTGGGAGAATCGCAGGCGTCGGCCTTGATATTGGCTCCAAAGCCACTAAGCCAGGTAGAGCCAGATCAGTGGCACACTAAGGCGGACAAATCCACACTCATGGTGGCGGATTTGGAGGTTATCAGGGAACGATACCAGATTCCGGCGGAGGTGGAGTTATTGCTGCCGACATCGAGGGAAAGGCCATTTACTGCTAGGCCAAGGGAGTTTTCCCTGTACGAGGAGGCGCTAAAAGGTGGGCTGAGGTTGCCACTGCCCCAAGTGGTGGTTGACGTGCTGAATCGCCTGGAGGTAGCGTCGGGGCAATTGATGCCCAATGCGTGGAAGATTCTGTTGGCCTGTGCGAGTGCGTGGCCCAAGGCGAATTGAAGGGAGGCCATGACAGTAGACGAGTTCTTTTCGTGTTACACGGCATCGGGGCAGCAAGAAACTTGAGTCACCCTACAGGCGGTGATGGGGAGGGGATTGGTGGTGGGGCTGCCGACATCGATCAAGGGGTGGCGGCCACGGTGGTTCTACGTGTCTGCTAATGGGGGAGTAGGGGTGCGCACCATCTGGAAGATGCCAACTAGGTCGATGGAGTCGAGACTGGGGGCAATGGCGGAAGAGAGGGTGAAGAGAGTGAAGGAGTGGAGAGAGAGAAAGAAGGCCAAATGGGACGAGCTTGTGCAACCGTCTGCATTGTTTGAGGCGGGGCTGGGACCGCAGCCGAAGGGTGGGGACCTAGACCGAGCAGAATTGGAGGCGAGGAGAAAAGCTCAGGAGGTAGAGGATCAAGCCATTCTGGCCAAGGCCACGAAGTTGAAGGAAGCGCGAGGAGACCGACCGCCTCAACCGATCGCGTGGGAGAGGATCCGACCACGCCCAAGGCCGTTGGGGGGAAAAGATTTAAGCAGTTTTGAGCCGCGGCCGCCCCTTGTAGACCCTGTAAAAGAACAGGCCAGAAAGGAGGGGGAGGCTCTGAAAAAGAAGAAGAAGAAGAGGAGTGCCCCAGAGGAAGCCGCAGATGAGTCTGGGGCCAAGAGGGCGAAGGTGGCCCCAACTGAGGTGGAGGTCCCTGTGGCCAAGGATGCCCCAGAGGTGGTGGAGGTCATCCTAACGGTGGAGGTTGTGGAGATTGCTCCAACAGTGCAAGTGGAGGCTAGGCTGACTGAGGCGGCGCCGAGCGGAAGGGAGCAGGTCCAGAAGGAGCCTGCCCCCTAGGAAGGAGAGGTTCGTCTGGCTACGGCAATCTATCACGTGCGAGCGGTAGCTGGAAGGTTGGAGGGAGAAGAAGGCCTAGCCAGGGCGGGGGCAGACCGCTTGGTGAAGATTGTGGAGGAGACAGCTCTGCGCGCGGCATCAGGATACAATGAGGCTGACCTGCTGAGGGGGTTATGTTCCGCCCAAATGGAGGTAACTACCTTGGCAGGGGCCCTCCTTAGGAAGGCAGGGGCTGCCAAGTTAAAGGCTGAAGAGGCCAAGGCCCAGTTGGCCAAATTGAAGAAAGACAGTGCCGACTGGAAGAATGCCCATGCTGATCTGCCAGTAGTCAAGTTGGAGCTGGAGGACACACGCTGTAAGGTCGTGTCGCTCGAGTTCCAACTGGCTGGCGAACAGAAAAAATTGAAAGAGTCTGAAAGGGCCTGCGCCGTTGCGGTCGAGCGGCATGAAGAGGCCATGAGCAGCAACGAAGAGCTGGTCAGGCAAAAGGATGAAGCAGATTCCAGAATTGGAGATCTGTTGAAGGAGTTGGGGGAGGAGCGCGCCAGAGCAGAGGAGAAGAAGGGGAGGCTCCTGAGGGAGTGGGAATCAGAGAAGGCGAAGGCGACGGCGGAGCTGGAGAGTCTGAAGAAGGGGGGGGAAGAGGAGAGGGCGATGGCGGCGGCTGAAAGGGGGGCCCTGCAAAGAGAGCTGGACGAAGAGAGGGCGAAGGCGGCGTCTGAGAGGGCGGCCTACCCTGATCTGTGCGTCGCAACAGTGGAGCAATATAAAGGGTCCCCCGAATTTCAGATGGCGGTAGACGCCGCTGTCGCCAGGAGTCTGGCTGGGCAAGAGTCTGGGGGGGTGGGCCCATCAAGGAAGACTGTTGGAGGTAAGACAGAAGCAGAGGTGATTGAAAGCTTCCAGCAGTCAGACTTCTACAAGCACGAAATGGCCGAGTTCTGGGACAGCGGTTGGAAGATGTTCAAGCGTAGAGCTGAAGAGCTGTTCCCACACTTGGACCTGAGTAGTGTAACGATAGGTGAAGATGATGTGGCCCGGACCCCCCTGGATGAGGGCGTTGAAGAAGAAGAGCTGGCGTCCAGCGATGAGGAATAACCAAGAAGAAGAAAAGCTGGGCATGCTCTGTGTCTGTGTAGGTTTTTTTTTTTTTTTTTTTTTTGTAATAAACTTGTGTACAAATGTTATTTTGTTTTTTGTAATGCTCTATGTTTTGTTATTTTGTGTACAAATGTTATGTTGCAATAAAAATTTCGCGCAAAGTTAAAGTTAAAAGTTCCTCCCTGCGGAGTGCGATTGGAGTTGTATAAAAATTGAAAGGATGATAGTGGTTGATTGAAAAATTGGAGTAGGAAATTGTAGAACATAATATTAAGTGCAGATGAAGAATCCACGGATGAGGACAAAAGGTAGGTTGCCAATTGTAACTAAACAGTTAATTGTGAACTTGTAGAGAAAAGATTGGAGAAATAAATTGGGTGAGGTGGTAGATAATCTGATTAGTAAATGAAATACGTGAGAGCATGTTTGGAATTTAACTAGGTAAAAACGTGGTCCTGGAATTGTGAAGAAGCTTCAAAATGTGACTAAGTGTTAAGAATGTGGTCCTGCTTGGCTTTGAAGTGCTCAGTCTGGCTGAGGCTTTGAGTGCTCGGTCTGGCCGAGGCTTCAGGTGCTCGGTCTGGCCAAGGCTTTGAAGTGCTCAGCCTGGCTGAGGCTTTGAGTGCTCCGACTGGCGGAGGCTTTAGGTGCTCGGTCTGGCCGAGGCTTTGAAGTGCTCAGTCTGGCTGAGGCTTTGAGTGCTCCGACTGGCAGAGGCTTTAGGTGCTCGGTCTGGCCGAGGCTTTGAAGTGCTCAGTCTGGCTGAGGCTTTGAGTGCTCAGTCTGGCCGAGGCTTTGAAGTGCTCAGCCTAGCTGAAGCTTTGAGTGCTCCGACTGGCAGAGGCTTCAGGTGCTCGGTCTGGCCGAGGCTTTGAAGTGCTCAGTCTGGCTGAGGCTTTGAGTGCTCCGACTGGCGGAGGCTTTAGGTGCTCGGTCTGGCCGAGGCTTTGAAGTGCTCAGTCTGGCTGAGGCTTTGAGTGCTCGGTTTGGCCGAGGCTTCAGGTGCTCAGTCTGGCCGAGGCTTTGAAGTGCTCAGCCTGGCTGAAGCTTTGAGTGCTCCGACTGGCGGAGGCTTCAGGTGCTTGGTCTAGCCGAGGCTTCGAAGTGCTCAGTCTGGCTGAGGCTTCGAAGTGCTCAGTCTGGCTGAGGCTTTGAAGTGCTGAAAGTGAAAAAGTTATGGGAGCGATATACAGACAGTTGAATTATGAAAGTTGAGATCTGCAGTCGGAATTTGCATTATGTATTAAAGAGGGAAATACAACAATATTGACAATATAAAAGTATGAACTTATTGATAGGAACGCTTCAAATGTTCCGCATTCCAGGGATGGGGCAGGTCTCGGCCTTCCATGTCTTGAAGTCGGTAAGTGCCTGGTCGTGGTCGGGCTTTAACAATGTAGGGCCCCTCCTATTTGGCTGCCAGTTTGCCCTCGGTTGGATTCTTTGTGGCAAGAGTCACTTCTCGTAAGACAAGGTCCCCCACGGAGAACTCTCGTGGTCGAACTCGGCGGTTGTAGTGTGTTCTCATTTTCTGCTGGTATGAAGCCAATCTGACAGCAGCAGTCTCTTTGAGCTCTTCGACGAGGTCCAGGTCTGTTCGATGGAGTTCTTCGGCTGCGGCCAGATCCGGATGTAAAACCCTGGGAGTGGGCAGACCGACTTCTACCGGAATAACTGCCTCAGCGCCATATGTTAAGCGAAAAGGGGTTTCCCCAGTGGGAGTGCGAGCAGTGGTTCGGTAAGCCCAGAGTACGTTTGGTAGTTCCTCAGCCCAAAGGCCTTTAGCAGCTTCGAGCTTAGTTTTGATGATTTTCAGAAGGGAACGGTTGGTGACCTCAACTTGGCCGTTTGCTTGGGGGTGACCCGGGGAAGAGAAGCATGGTTGAATCTAGAGATCTGCACAAAATTTTCTGTACTTCGCGTTATCGAATTGTTTGCCGTTGTCAGAGATGATGGCTTAAGGGACGCCAAATCGGCAAATGATCGATTGCCAGATAAACCTAGTTGTGTTCCGCTCAGTGATTGTGGCAAGGGGTTCAGCCTCGACCCACTTGGTGAAGTAATCAATGGCGACAATTGCAAACTTGGTCTGGCCTCGCCCGGTGGGAAGTGGACCAACCAGGTCGATCCCCCACTTGGTAAACGGATAAGAGCTGCAGAGTGTGATTAACTCTATAGGAGGAGCATGGGGGATGTTGGCAAAGCGTTGACATTTATCGCATTTGAGCACGAAGTCGGTCGCATCCTGATTAAGAGTTGGCCAAAAATACCCAGTACGGAGTATCTTCTGGGCAAGGGACCTGCCACCTGAATGATTACCACAAATTCCCTTATGGATCTCCTGCATTACATAAGTTGCTTGAGCTGGATTGAGGCACCGTAGATATGGCCGGGAGAAACCGCGCTTGTACAATATACCGTCGACAATGATGTAATTGGACGCTCGGGATCGGACTTTGGCAGCCTACTGTTGGTCATCTGGGAGTGCTCCCGTGGTCAAGAATAGGAGAATGTCGGATGCCCAAGGGATGGGTTCGTTTTGGATGTATTGTACAGCTTGCAGGTCGGATGAAATGGCCGGGTGGTATAGATATTCGACGCGGACATCATGGCTGAGAGTAGGATGGTCAGCAAAGGCCAACTGAGCCATCTCATCTGCTTTGGAGTTTTCCGCCCAAGGAATGTGCCTGATGTGGAAGGTATTGAAGAGGCGAGCAAGGGGGAGTGCCATGTCCCTGTAAGCTCGTATCATGTCTTCCTTGGCATCAAAATCCCCCGTCATCTGACCGACAACGAGCTGGGAGGTGAGGATGAGGCCGGCACCACTTCCTTCTCTTCGAGACGAACCGTCGACATTGAGAATCCAAGAATGAGGATCTTCTGGCTCTGTTGGAGTTGGTGGGGGCGGAGGTGTAGTGGTCGGGGTCGACTTGGTGAATTCTATGATGAAGTCAGCTACAGCCTGCCCCTTGATTGCTATCCGAGGGCGGTAGGAGATGTCGAACTGGCTGAGTTCAACGGACCACTGCATCAGTCTACCTGAGAGTTCTGGTTGCTGCATGACCTTTTTCAGGGGCTGGTCGGTGAGGACCACTATGGGGTGGGCTTGGAAGTATGGGCGGAGTCGTCTGGAGGCAATGACCAAGGCCAGGGACAGTTTTTCTAGCAAGGGGTAGTTCTGCTACGCACCCCTGAGAGCCCGACTGATGTAATAGACCGACCGTTGGATTGAGCCATCTTCTCTGAGGAGAGCTGCACTGACTGCAGTGCCCGATACTGTTAAGTAGAGGAAGAGGGGTTCGCCCGTGATTGCTTGGGAGAGAAGGGGAGGGTTGGCCATGCATTGCTTTAACTGTTGGAAGGCCTCTTCGGATTCAGCTGTCCATTCAAAAGTCTGCCGAAGAACTTTGAAGAAGGGCAAGCACTTACCTGTCGCACGGGAAATGAAGCGATTGAGGGCCGCCACTCGGCCGGTGAGTCTTTGAACCTCTTTGACCATCCTAGGCGACTGCATCTCAACCAAGGCCTTGATCTTCTCAGGGTTAGCTTCGATGCCGCGCTGACTGACCATAAAGCCCAAAGATTTGCCAGACCCTACGCCGAAGGCGCACTTCTCTGGGTTGAGCTTCATCTGGTACTTGCGCAAGGTGGCGAAGGTCTCGCGTAAATCAGTGAGGTGATCGGAGGAGTATTTTCTTTTGACTAGCATGTCATCGACGTAGACTTCCATATTCCGACCTATTTGGTGATGGAAAACGGCATTAACCAGCCGCTGATAAGTGGCCCCAGCATTCTTCAATCCGAACGGCATTACACAGTAGTGGTAGGTACCTTGGTCGGTAATAAATGATGTGTGCTCCCGATTAGATACGTGCATCAGGATTTGGTTGTACCCAGAGAAGGCATCCATGAAGCTGAGCATTTGATGATCGGCCGTGGCGTCGACCAGGAGATCTATGCGGGGAAGGGGGTAGCTGTCTTTGGGACAAGCTCGGTTCAGGTCAGAGTAGTCGACACAGAGCCGCCATTTGCCATTGTGCTTGCGGACGAGGACCACGTTGGACAACCATCTTGGGTAGTCCATGTTTTTGATGAATTGGGCCTCGAGGAGCTTGTCAACTTCTGCGGCTATAAGAGTGTTGCGCTCCGGATGGAAAATGCGTTGCTTCTGGCGGTGGGGTCGAAAATGGGGTTCGATGCTGAGGCGGTGGGTTATGAAGGAGGGGTCGATGCCTGGCATATCAGAATGGGTCCAGGCGAATACATCTCTATGCTCAGTCAGGAGAGCAGTAAGGTCAGCCTTGGCTTGGGAAGGTAATTGGCTGCCAATTTTGGCGGTTTTGATTGGGTTGGTAGGATCAATGTTAACTTCAACAAGTTCCTCTACGGGTTCACCTCTGACCAGCTCGTCATCGTCTCGGACGTCAAGCCCTTCGATGATCATGGCTTCTTTTAACTTGACTTCTTTGAGTGAGGCGACATAACACTCCCTGGCCACGGTCTGTTCTCCTTTGACAGTTCCGACACCAAGATCGGTAGGAAATTTGATGGCAAGATGATATGTGGATGTGATGGCTTGGAAGGCGTTTAGGGCTGTGCGGCCAAGGATGATGTTGTAAGCAGAGGGGCAGTCGACCACAAGAAAGGTGAGCAACTTAGTGGTCTGCCGCGGGTGCTCGCCAATGGTGATAGGTAGATCGATGGAGCCGATGGAGGTCACACGGTCGCCGATGAAGCCGACCAGAGGGGTTTGGAGAGGAGACAAGCTTTCTTCCCCAATCTTGAGCTGGCGGAAGCAATTGAGGAAGATGATATCTGAAGAGCTGCCGTTGTCTATGAGGACTCGTCTGACCTTGTAGTTAGAGAGGATGGCGGAAATGACAAGGGGGTCATCATGTGGGTAACGGACTCCTGCACAGTCAGTGTCGGTGAAGGTGATGGGTTCGATCCATTGTTTTGACTGTTTGGGAGGTCGGTCCACTGTCGCCACTGCTTTGTCTGAGCCCTGCCTGATTTTTCAGAGCTCTGCCTTCTGAGCCGAGCGAGATGGTCCCCCGCAAGCGAGGCCGCCTGAAATGACTCTGATTTCTCCGACTGGTGGAAGGGGATTACCTGGAGGCCGAGGCTGTGGTGGTGGGCGATCATGGCCTTGGTTAGGTGGGGCTTGATTACGGGGTGGGGTTTGTCGGCGATTGTTCCTGGGAAGGTCGGTTCTTTGCCTCTGTGGAGGGCGGGTGTCTGTGAACGGCTGAGGCGGCCCTGGCGTATGAAGGTCTCGATCTGATCTTTGAGGTTAATACACTTGTCGGTGGTATGGCCATGGTTTTGGTGGAAACAGCAGTATTTGGACTGATCTTTCCGAGTGGAAGGGTTTCGTGAAGGTAGGGGCCACTTGAGGGGGTAGTCCCGCTGGATCTGATTGAGGACGTGCTCCATGGGGGAGTTGAGAGGTGTGTACCGCTCAAACCGACCGGGCGGTCGAGTCGGAGTCGACCGGTCGGCTCGGGGGGGTCGGTCATTATAGTGGGGTGTTTGGCTATGATACTGGGCGGTTCTGGGTTCGAAGTCCTTCCTCTTGTCTCTGGGGGTCGGATTTTTAGGGGTCGGCTCTTGCCGAGCGGCCAGGGAATCTTCAGCATTCATGTATTTCTGGGCTTTGGATAGTAGGGCTGCCATGGTGGTTGGAGTGTTTTTGGAGAGGGAGAAAAGGAAATCCGACGACCGCAGGCCGGCCATGAAAGCGATGAGGATGACCTTGTCGTCATTCTCTGCTACTTGAAGGGCCTCAGTGTTGAAGCGGGTGACGAAGCTGCGGAGCGACTCCCCCTCGGTCTGACGAATGTTTAGGAGTTGGGTGGCTGGGCGTCTCTGACGCTGGGCTTCGATAAAATGGCTCAGGAAAGAGTCACTGAGGTGTTGAAAGGTGGAGATGGAGTCTGCCGGTAACTGGCTAAACCACAACCGAGCTGATCCCTTTAGTGTCACTGGAAAAGCTCGGCAGATGATCTCGTCAGGGAAAGCATGGAGGATCATGAGGGTGCGGTAGGTTTCCAGATGGTCGACTGGGTCCGTCGTGCCATCGAATGAGTCAATGGTAGGCATTTTGAACTTGGCGGGCAATGGTTTGTCGCGGATGGAGGCAACAAAAGGCGAGTTGGCAGTGACTGAGGGCTTGTGCTGAATGTTCTGCATGACCCCTTGTAATTGGAGTTTCATAGCTCGGAGTTCAGCGTCCCAGAGGGGAATGTTCTCGCCATGGTCGGTCAACGGGGGTTGGACACTGCTGGCTTCCCCCTCAGGGGCTAGTGGCACGACTGGCGGGCATGGAGGCGGATGTGGTAGACTCATATGCGGAGGAGGAGGGGGTTGTAAACCTTCTGGGTTGAGGGGAGGGGGTTGTGGAGCAGTGTGGCCCGGGTTCTTTCTTGGTTGGATGGAATGTCTGGAGGTGGAGCGGGGAGGTTTCTTTGGAACAAAGCATTGATCAGGGCCTGGTTTTGCTCGGCCATGCGGTTAATACTGTTAGTAAGTTCGATGATGTACTGTGGTGGGTTGTTTGGATGGGAAGGGTCTGTTTGATGATCAGTGGTATTATGGTGGAAGGCCATGGACCTAGTCGTGACCATACACCTGGACGGGTGAGAGGGAAAAAGGTAATGGTGAGAAAGGAGGGCTCTGGCGATAGTGAACACAACTAGCGCAGGAATAAACCACAAGCTTCCCACAGACGGCACCAACTGATAATGCGGTTCGTCCTGGGTGGATGGGTCGGGCTGGTCCAAGCTCTTCAAGTTCCGGTTCAGGGTGATGATTCCGTCAAATGACCTGCAAGCAAGTCCAAAGGGGAACGGGGCAGTCCCCCAGTGAACCCTCCGGCGAGAGAATTAGTAGTGGAAGGAGGAAATGTAGAGAGAGAGAGAGATAGATAAAAAGCTTAACCTTTCTCTTGTCTTTCTATTCTTACTTATATTCTTTGGTAATCATTTTACTGTCCCTTGTGACGTGCCTCCTTCCGCCGAAAGCCTGTGCCGTAGCTTACCTTGTTCAGGGTGAGGGGCCTCTATTCCGACGGGGAGGTGTTGTCGTAATAAATGCTGTGATGGGCTGCATTAATGGTGATATGTTATGGTAATAACTCTGCAGATCTTTGTCTGCTAATGTGGCCTATGTTTCACCTGCCATGTGCCCGAATGCCATTGGCCCCCCATGTCTAGATGGCCTCCAGCTGTCCTGGGCTTTGCCAACCGAGCTATGCTATTGGTCCCAAACGATGGGTTTGTGGTGGTTTGCTGTGGGCCGTATGCCTTGTGGGCCTATCCATGTCAACTTTGATATGATATGAGTGTGTCATTGATAGAGGAAATCAAAGATAGAAAGTTGCTAATATAATCAATTAATGATTTGTTTGAGAAGTTCTTTTTATAAGCAAGGCAACAAACTTAGATTAAATTTTTTTAAAAACTACTTATAAATTATAATTAAAAGTTGATATTTATTCATAATTTGATCCCACAATAATAATATACACCACTGATTTAAAAGTCCAAGTAAATTTATGATAACTTTTCTGAGCTTATAGAATTTCTCTCTTTTAATGTTTTGTTTAGTTTGATACAAGTTATTTATGTTATCAAGTGACACACAAAATATATATAGTCTATTTTTCCGTGCATCGCACGGATTACCGCTAGTTACTGTGTATAGGATTGTCTCCGGTGCATGAAATATTTATTTCATCAAATCTATGCTTTATTCTTAATAATTTAATATGATCCGATAATTGAATCACATTATTTATTCTATTGGTTTTATATATAAAAAATTGAATGAGGATTGTAATTTTAAAAATAAATATATTAAAATTTTAAAATAATAATTATCGGATTAATCTAATTTTTTTATGATTAGTTTACACATAAGGACCAACCGAATGAAACACTATATAACCTTTTATTGTAAATACTAAATAATTTTAGACTTGGCCTTTGCTTCAGTCTAGATCTAAACTAAAGGGTGATGTTAGGTTCGGCAAAATTTACCATGCTCTCGTTTCTATAATCTAAATCGTTAATTTTGTAGAGTCATTTTTGTCATCATCTATGGAAAAAAAAATTATATTGATCCAATAATCGTAATCTGTTTAATTTATTACATTTGTTATCAAAAAAAATAAATGGTGTATTTTTTAAAACACATTTGTTGTATATTTTTTTGAAAACAAGCCTATTAAATTGAACATATTACAATTATCAAATCTACACAAAATTTTTTATACAATAATAGTGTAAATCATTAATATAAAACCTTATAATAGACCTTAGACCTTACAGGTCTGAATAACACCCCATTTAAATTTTGAACAAAGAGACAATTTGTTATTGGATGTATCATATGCAAATTATGACATTTGTAGATTTGATTACCACAAATATCATAACTGAATTCTTTTAGGGCTTGTTTGATTGGGCAGACTACTGTGTATGATTGGGATTATTAATCCATATGACTCACATCCCATAGTTTGGTTACAAATTTTATTATTTGGATTAGATTTCAATGGCCAATCTATCTAACAAAATTGACAGATTTTTTAATCCTAAAACTAATAACGCAAAACATATATGTAGTTGGGATTATATATTTCCATATCTATCACAAAATAAATGTGGATAAGAAGGAAATATATATCTCACTAACTCAGCTAGATAATCAATTCTACACTAATATCATGAATTATTAATTCTCTCACTATTAATCCTGTATATCAGATAGGACCTTAATGCCATAACTAAAATATATATAATCATAACCAGATATCGCAAATCATAATTAACACCCTAATATATATAATTAAGTCATAATCAAATCATAACTAACCCTGCAATAAGTTATAAGGAAAAATTAGTAAAACATCTCTTACCAACTTTTCATAGTGGAAGAGGTCCAACATATTTTTCTTTATTAGGGTAGATCTCTCACATTGATTACATACACACCCGCACATTATACATACACATCAATACATCCACACACACACACGCACATACACACACAGAGAATCGCCTCTTGGATAGCTACATCACTGACAGCCAGATCCGTAGCTTTGCACTCTTCCTAAGCCTTCTGTCGGCTAGATCTCTTCATCCTTTGATTTGAACCGCATCGCATTGCCGCCGACGATCTCGTCGCCGTGTTGCTTCAATTGGCGACGGTGGGAATCAGAGATAGGGCGACAGAGACAGTGGAAAGAAAGAGAGATGAGTGATGGTAATGAAGAACACACTTAGGGCAACTTGCAAATTGCAAACTATCGCTTCAAGATTTTTGTTTATATATATGCGTACATGTATATATATGCACAATATATTTCAAGTTTTGATCTAAATAATGATCATAACAATCTTTTTTCTTTTTTTTTTCTTTGGATTTACTCAGGGTAGTAAAAAACAGACTCTCACTCTATCATGTATAAAAATCTCGATTTTGTGTTTAATTGTCAAATTTATTGAATGTTATTTTTGATTTTTAAGAATATAGAGAGAAAGTGTGAAATTTTGAAGTTGTACATTTGCAAATTATGATGTTGTGCTTAACTCTGTTTTGTTCGAAAGATTGAAAGCTTGAATCTTAACATGCTTATAAAGATGTAAACTAGAGAAAATTGTGAGTAAAATAGATAAAATTGGTCAAAACATAGAGAAAATTGTGAGCAAATCACAAAGAAATTTGTGAGCAAACCAGATTTTTCTATGTTTTGAAATTTCTTTGATTTAAAATTTCTCTAAAAAAATATTAAGGGACCTCAACTATTATGAAAATATCGCATGTCATTTATCATTTAAAATCTTAATATCATAGATCTTAAAAAAATTCCGTCAAGTTATAACCGTATATCATAAGTATTGTAACTAAGGAACATATGACATATACCCTTCAAAAGAGTGTGTAATAAAATTTCCTTTTGTTTTCATAATTTTCCAAGGGATGATTCTAGGGGTTGTTTGGGATATCCTAAATAAGTGTACTTTTTATCTTTTTAGACTAAAAAGTTAAAGAAAAAAATATGAATGCTTGGGTTAACTTTTTCACTTTTTATGAAAAAAGTGTGTATTAAAAAATTGCATATATAAGCGTGTAGGAGAAGATAGTGTAGTAGGCCGTACTAATTGGTAGTGCAGTCGGCCGTACTAATTGGTAGTGCAGTCCCGTTTTTCTAATCAGAACCGTTAAATGTGTAGAATGCGTCGAGTACTATATATTTGTAAAAAAATACGTTGATTGGCTATCGTTAACTATCTGATTGTATTAGTTTTTTTTTATCAACTGTTAACTATAACACCATCCATTTTTATACAAAACTGATTTGATCAGATAGTTAGCGATATCTGATAGACGTGATTTTTTACAGGTATATAATACTAGACGAGTTCTACATATTAAATGGTTTGGATTATCAAAATGGGACCCATGGTGGGTCCCCACGGGCCCAACTTTACCCTCTAATTTAGTGAATGTACACATATGATTCCTTTCACTGTAGTTGATTTGCCGTCAGTACGTTGATGGGCCAAAAAATTGATTTGTATGTTAATATTTGTATATTAATTTTTTTTATATATTTTTTGGTGAATAGAGATAACTTTTTAACTTTTTTGGTAACTTTTTGACTTTTTTTAAAGTTCTCAAACCAGCTCTAAATGGGAAAATTACTCATCAGTGAGAAGTAAGAAAAATTAATACATATTTATGGAAAATCTTATAATTATAATTATTAATATTAATAAAATTTATTATCAATTTGTAATTATTTTTCAATAGTTACAGTCAATTGAGATTTTTTCCATTCTTAACAATAATGTTTGAGAGTTCTAATTTCAGAACTCTAATAATGAGTCCCATACATGATAATGTGATGTTTTAACTCACTCTTTTTTATTTATTAACATCTTACTTGAGCTCATGTCAAAACTCTAGTACTAGAGCTCCATATCATTAAGAGCATGCTTGTTTTGAGGGATAAGGGTGTGGGATTGGACTATTAGTAATAGTCCATTGTTTGTTTGCAAAATTTTGCTCCAGACTAATAGTTTCCCCGGACTATTAGTCCCACAAATATGGGACTATTCTATCCCATGGGGGGTGTGGGATAGAAATCATGGGATTGGTATCCCATGGGATTATTTTGTGAAATGTCCATTTTATCCTCCATGCTATTACTTAGTAAACAATTAGAAAGGGTAAAATAGTCTTTTGAACATTTATAAATTATTTTTTTAGTGTTGTTAATTTAAAATTATATATTAAATAAAAAAAAATAAATTATAAATTATAAATTTAATTTAATTAAAAATAATAAATTAAAAATTATGGCCTTATAAATTAATTTTTTTTAATGTTGTTAAAAAATTAAATTTACATATTTCTCTAAAATTATTTTTTTAGTGTTGTTAATTTAAAATTATATATTAAATAAAATTATAAATCATAAATTAAATTTATTTAAAAATAATAAATTATAAATTATGGCCTTATAAATTAAATTTTTTTAGTGTTGTTGAAAATTTAATTTATATATTAAATAAAATTATTTTTTTATTGTCGTTAATTTAAAATTATATATTAAATAAAAAATATAAATTATAAATTATAAATTAAATTTAATTGAAAATAATAAATTAAAAATTATGGCCTTATAAATTAAATTTTTTTAGTGTTGTTAAATTATAAATTACAAGAATAAAATAGTCTTTTGAACATTTATCTTTATGCAGTCCGTCTAACCAAACATTGGATTCATTAAAAATAGTCCAATCCAGACATCTAATCCCATGACTAAACAAACATGGGATACAAATCCAGTCCAACTAAATAGTCCGGGGACAATGTATCCCAGGACAAACAATCCAATAGATTACAATCCCCCTTATCCAGTCCGTCCAACCAAACGCACCGTAAGTTCATTCTTAATTGTAAAGGTTCTTCAAATCCCATATCTTGTACTATATGTACTCTCCTAGTTTGTTTTCTCACAGACCACGCATTATAAATTTATGATAGATTTAGAAAAAGGGAAATGTTATAAATTTTAAATTTTTTATTAAATAAATAATTAAATCTTTCGTCTGGATGTGCGTTTATAAAATTATAAACTCTATACTTATATAAAATATTTAATTATTTATTTAATAAAAAAAACTTAATATTCTTAACATTATTCTTAAAAAAATGCATTATAAATTTATGATATGTTTATAAGAAATTATTGAAATTTTATATTATTTGGTGAGTAATATTAAAAGTCTCAAATATTTTATTAAAAATTTTATTAAATGTCTTATATAAGTGTGACACTTTTGAGTTTCATGTGATCTCACACCTATGTGAAATATTTAATATTTTTAAAATTTTTAAAGTCATATTTAAAAGTTTATTAAATGTCTCATATTTAATATTTTTAGAATTTTTAAAGTCATATTTAAAAATTTATTAAAATTTTTTAGAATTTTATTAAAAATTTTATTAAATATCTTATATTTAATATTTTTTATTAAAATTTATAATATTTTTATTATGTTATTGGGATATATAAAGAGACATATAACTCATAATTAACACGTGATGTCACGTCGGTGCACCAATCAGTAATTTGTTACCCCTCTAACTTTCTTTATCACACTGTTCGAGATAGCACGAGGGAGGTGTCAGTTGGACCAACCCACCATTTATTCATCTTGAATACATGCTTTGACTCTTATTCGTCTAATGTAATATCTTTTTTGGGTTCATTTAAGGCCATCTCCAACGCTTTATTAAATTTGATATTAAATTTAAAATTTAGTGAAAAAGTAATTTTTTGGTGTTTTAATAGTTTCATCAAATCAATATCAAATCGACAATTTATCAAACCTTTCACCAAAATGAGAACACGCTCTAGGTTTTACCAAATCACTATTTGTTACCGCTAGGGGAGACAAACCGGTTGACCATAAAACGGTTCAAACAGTTCAAATAAATAGGTTTAAACAGTTTAAAAAAAAAAATTTACCTTACCGGTCGATCAGCCGGTCGACCAACTGGTTGTTTCGGAAAAAGTTCAGACAGTTCAAAAAAAAGTTCAAACAATTCAAAAAAAAAAATTTTGCCTTCACCGGTCGACCAGCCGGTCGACTGGCCGGTCGACCAACCGGTTGTCCCGGCGCAGATTTGATGAAAATTTGATAAAAATGAACTATTGGAGCATTCGGTATCAGATTGAGAAAAAAGTCATTTTTTTACTCAAATTTGATGAAAATTTTGGTGAACCGTTGGAGATGCTCTAATGTAATATCAGGTAGCGAGTATTTTCATTTAAAAAAAAAAAATGCTAAGAACGTGTTATTAAATTTTTTATTAAATATTTTACGGTAGAACTACATGCACCAATCAATATACTAACTAGTATATCAATATTAGTTATGATATTATTATTGCTCTTACTAATTAATCACATTACAAATTTCAAAAATGTCTTCAATTATGTCACATCATCAATTGATACACTAATTAGTATATCAATTGATATATATAGTATTATTCAATACTTTATATAAGTGTGTGATTCATATTATGTGAAGCTTTTGTGAGTTCCACGCTTATATAAGATATTTGATAAAATTTTTAGGATTTCTAACATTATTCTTTAACACCCTATAATATTTATTTAAAATATAAATCATTTCTCGTAATTTTAAAAATTATAAATAATTTTTTTATTTGTATTTTTATTTAATAAATTTTTTAACAATTCTTTTATACAAAAATACTTAAAATTTTAAAAATATTCACTAAAAACAAAAACAAAAACAAAAAACATGAAAAATAAAAAACTCAATTTTCAAAAAGCTAAATTTAGAAAACTGAAACCAAACACAGTGAAAATATATATATATATATATATTATCTTTTTTGAATTATATCATCAATTTATTTTTTTATATTTTTTCATAAAAAGTTAAAAAGTACATTTATTTAGATCATTTCAAATAACCCCTCAATTGAAATATATTTATGATATTATTAAAAACTGTTAATTGAATTGATATTTTATTAATAAAATAGGTCATTTTTTATGCAATTAAAAACTTGAAGGGACATCCTATAATTTCTAAAACTACAGGGAAAATTCATATTTTAAGTAAACCTCGATGTGTGTATTCATAATTTACCCAGTGAGCTTGTTTGGTATGATCTATATTACCACACTTTTTTACCTTTTTATCTTTTTTTGGTCATATCATCTCTCTATTTTTTTGTACATTTTTTTACAAAAAAGTCAAAAAGTATACTTATTTAGACCATGCCAAACAATCCCCCAATTTTATTTTAGAATAAATTACACTATTTTTTTTTAAGATTTAATATATATATATATATATATATAATAAGTTTAATAGTTTTGATATAATTATACTGATCTCTCTTATAAACAAACCAAAATTAATACCGATATTATAAAGATACAAAGAAACGCAAAATAAAATACATATTTCAATATAACAAAGATGACAATATTGTTTTGCGTTCATACAATTAACGAATTTATAATGAAAATGAAACCAAATATTATATGAATTATAACTTTAAAGAAGCCTAGTGCAATTATATTAAAATTATGAAACTTACTATATTTTCTGTAATTCTCAAAAGAAATCACTATAATTTATCCTTTATTTAATAATTGGAACCACAATAATATCGGTTACCGAGTTAATAAATTTATCCATTTAGTCCATTTATAATTTTTTATTGGTAATGGCACAATGTAAGATAATATCATTGTTACCCTCAATATTTCTTAAATTAATTACACCATCTTTTTAATTATTAGTAAATATCATTTTACTCCTCTCACTTATGAACTTGTTTATATTGATGCATTCAATTATAAAAATTATACAAATACACCTTTCTGAAGTTCGTATAAAGAGACTGAATTTAATACATTTTGATAATTGTATGAGTCAAAATATACTAAATTTACATATAAGAAGATAAATGGATATTCACAAATAATTTTTTTAAAAAAAATCTTAATACAATTAACAACAATGCTACCATCCCAAAACCAAAAACCCATCAAAGTCTAAGAATTTTACATTAGTGATAAGATTCACTTAAAGTGTAATCCTACAACAATGTGTCTGTTTGGTAGAGTTTATTTTCAACTTAAATCCGTTTATAACTTAAAATAAGTAATTTTGAAGTGTTTGATATAGTTTTTTAGAGATTGATAATAGCTTATTTTAAGTGATTTTCAGCTTTAAATCTCCAAGCTGGCTGAGAGGTGCTTACAGAAACAACTTAAGCAAACAGCTGAGTTTTGAAGGGATAATGACTTAAATGCCTCTCATATACTTCAAATATTACCAAAAAACCAATGTATAAATCCACAACCAAATACTGTTCACTTCCTCACACTGAGAGAGAGTGTGTGAGATGTGATTTCCAGTGGCTTGAGACCATATCATGATCTCTCTCTCTCTCTCTCTCTCTCAAACTGCCCCTCGAATATATATATATATATATATATATATATGTGTGTGTGTGTGTGTGCGCGCGCGCGCGCGCGTGCCTCATTCTAGAATCAAACCCTAACCCTCATTCTCTCTCTCTTTCTCTCTCCGCACTCTCTCTCTTTACAATCTGAACCGCAGCCTCTTCATCTGCCTCACCTGCATTACGACAGTCGCCTCTGTCACCTCCTTCCCACATTCTCCCCCGGGTGAGAATATAACACAAACCTAGATCTCTCCTTCTCGTTTCTCTCGCCGACTGTTGTTTTTTATTACATTTTAAGACACTGCCCTGCCTTTGCGGACCGTCGCCGCTGCGTCGTAGCAACATATTACTGCTTTGTCGCCATTGCTGTCGTGTCATCATCGCTAAGCTTCTCTCTCTCTCTCTCTCTCTCTGAAACTACCTCTCGATCTAAAATGGTGATGATAATGATGACGATCGACGGCGTGATGATCTGATGAGCTCTCTCTCTCTTCACGATTGCCGCAAAGAATGAGCTTGAGCTTTCTCTCTCTTTCTCTCTTTGTAATTGTAGCTAGGATTTTGCAGGGGGCTTCTGGCGTGGGATGAGGAGGGGAAGGAGAAGAATGGGGTTATCGGCTAGGGTTTCTTGCAGATCACCGACGGTTGCTAGGGTTTTGCAATTTATATCCATTAAATAAATTACACAATTTATTTCACAATTAATATTGATATAAATTGCACAATTTAAATAAAGAAATACATTGCACAATTTATTTCAATTAATATTGATATAAGTTTATTTCAATTAAATAACTTCTATTAAAATAATTTTATAATAAAAATAAATTGTTGCTAATTGATATTAATGAAAAACAAAATGAAATAATAAAGAAATGAACTAACAATTGTTGTAATGAAATGTATCAGTTTTTATATTAATTGATACTAATTATATTAATTTTCATTAATTAAACAAAAAAAATTAAATTAAAACTAAAGAAAATGAAAAAATAACAATTTTTATATCTTATAAGAGCGAAAACGACATTACACATCAAAAAGCTATTTTATAATTTATTCAACCAAATACTATTCTGTTGATTAAATCAATAATCCCACGATTATACTAAACAGGTTAACAATTTATATTTAAAGCTATAATTTATAATTTGTTAAACCATAATCCATAATCACTTTTCCACATCAACACCAAACAGGGCTAATATCTTTTAAGATGCACCATGTCAACTTTTTGAATATTTTTCTAGAACCATGACTTTTTTGTATAATTAATTCATTATTTTTTGGGGTAATGTTATGGTACACACCCTTCAAAAGGTGTGTATCATATATACTATTATTACGTATTTTTATTGTGTATATTACGCATTTCTATGATAAATATTATGTATTTTTTTTATATAATCAAAAAAATTTGTAGTTTAGAAATAAAATCATGCATTTTTTTGTTAGAAAATATTTGGATACAACAGTGTAGCATTAATACAAAAATGCTTATCATTACAACAAAATACGTAACTTTATTTTTGAATCACAAATTATCATAACTGTTATCACAAAATTATGTAATATTCACTACAAAAATACGTAACATACGTCATCAAAATATATAATATGGTATACATGATACACATTTTTTGAAATGTAAAAAGGCCTAACTACAAAAGGATAACCACTGGGGTTAAATCCTATTAGGAGTTGTGTTCATCCTTAGATGGTTGCTACATAACAGGGTCACTCAACCATATAGCGGTAATTTACGAACTCGCACATAAACGAAAATACGAACTCACACTCCTGACACTGGGTACAATTCGCTCAAGTTTGAAAAGTTCATCCTACCAATCGTATATGTTGTCGCTTAAGTGGTTGACTCTAAAAAGAGTGGAACCTGAGATCTCAAAACTTATGTCCCAAAGTCTTACCCGAACGCCACACTCCTTTAGATTTATTTTATTTTATAAGGTATGTACCATTGTATTCTCCTCTTTTGTATAAGGGGGAGGGGAGATAATTTCATTTCAGTGGGTGTGTGGGTAAAAATCTGACCACACTGCCCGCCTAGTAATCAACTGGAGAGCACTGGCAGAATAGATGGCTTCAGCTAACCTGTAACAGAAAGAAAAGGCTCCGGCGGTGGTTCTTCCACCCGGGGGCACTCCGACGATCAAGTCAGTATTTCTCTCAAAGATAATCAGGTGCTAAACTTAATGCTCAAAACATAAATTGCGTACCTTAGACCCACGGGGGTGCCTCTCTTTTATAGTTTACTCAATGCAAGTCCCACTAGAAACATGACTTCTATGAACTCCAATTCAGTGCTTACTTTGGATTCCTTAAGGGATAAAGATAAACTCCTTAAGAGCTTTATCTTTATCTTGACTAAGTCTCGTCTTTGTCCTAGGACTCTTGTCCCTTATCCGCTTCTCTCGGATTCCGATATCTTCGGAGGTAACCTCGGCAACTCCGAGATCACCTCGGCGTAACTACCACGATATGTGGCACCTCGGCTGACACGTCGGTGTCACCATGCCACGCGTTGGTACTCAGAAAATATATCCCGACAACTGCCCCCTAGGTTCTATTACCTTGGCATTCTGAGGTAAGGGAACCTATATCGATATTCCTTTCTGTATATTTGGCTCAAAAAACTGTTTAGCCGAGATCATTCATTTCAGGCCGACGTGTTCTCTTCGGAGAACAAGAATTCAAATGAATCCCTTCATGCGTATGAGCTGTCATACATCAATTTTCAACCGTTTTACTCACGCGTTATATCCTTATTGGCCCATGTCCGTGACGCGCCCTGTTTTGCCGCCGTTTCAAGTTTTTGATAAAACCTTTCTTTCTGTCTTCTCTCCTTTACTTTATGCATTCGAATTTCTGGCTCTCTCTCTCTCTAAACTTTCTCAAATCCACCATTGTTCTAACTCCAAGCTCTACAACCGTCTTCATTCCTCCATTTCAGCGAAGCGTTCGCCGTTCTGTTGTGTCTGCAATCGTTGCCCTACCTCGGCGACTTTCATTCCGGCTCCATTTGTTCTGGTAAGATTCTGTTCCTCTTATTCCCAATTTCTTCTATGCGCTTTTGTTTACTTGCTGCTATTTTTGTTTTGTTCAAACCTTGGATTGTTCATCTGGATGTGTTTGTTCCATGATTTTGCTCGTATCTTGAACACTTGCACTATTTTAACACTTTTCTTGTCACTGTTCTTGACTTGTTTACTTCTGTATTTCTTTCCCTTTTGAGAACCATACCTCTATTCGTTGATTCTGAAACGTCATTCTGTGTTTGTTTTCTGTTTTTTCTTTCCAGATCTCTATCTTTAATTCTTGCTTTTCAATCTTTACTTTCATAGTTTTAGGTTTGGGATTTGTCTATAGAACCTTTAATTTTTAGGGAAAACTAAAACAAACCTTATCAGTCCTTACCTAGGGCTTTGCCGAGTTTCCAATAACCCTTTAAGAGCACCTTCTTTCTGAAACCTAGCCTTCTGAACTTAGGCCGACGTTATGGGTATGTGGAGACATAGGGTAAACACCCCAACCAACTCGAATACTTTAGGCAGGAGTTCTCCATCCCTGCCGATGTTCACCTCAGGCTAGCTGGGGATGACGATTCCATCATGCCCACAGATCATACGATGCCATTTCCTATTGTAGCCTTTACTGAATGTGGACTTCGGCTTCCACTTAAACCCCTTTTTCGCGAAGTTCTCCACTACTATAGGTTGAACCCTATGCAACTTGCCATAAACTCTTATCGAGTGATTTTTGGTATCATCGCCTTAGCTAGACAAGAAAACGTTAGAATCACCCTTGTCGATATACAATATTGTTATACCATGTGTCCACTTAACCTGAAGGAAAAAGGTTACATCTACTACCTCAAGCCGAGGTCCACCGAGTTCAAAATTGTAGCCGACCTCCCAGACTCCAACAAGGGAGTCGGGGATGACTTTGTTATTGCTTCGGGAAGTTGGGAATTTGGCCCAGACGAAGATGTTCACCTCTACCCTCTTCCTCGAACAGTTAAAGAGGGCAAGGGTAAGAGCCCAGCGTCAATACCTAGTTGTTTCTTTTCAAGTCTTCAAAACTTTGTCTGTTTCTAATGTCTGTTTGTTTGTTCTGCAGATCTTCATCAGCCACCAAAAAACTTTCGCCAATCATATTTCCCAAGCAAAGACCTGAAAAAGCTCCTAGATCTTCCCATCCAGAGGCGCAAGGCTCCACTGGTGCTGAACTTTATTCCAACATATAAATTAACTCTGTCCGACGTCCCAAAAAGAAAGAAGAAGAGCCTGTCTCTTCAAACAGTATCAACATCTCGGGCTGATCAAGGGTCAACCTCTGATCCAGCCGGCCAACCATCAACTTCTGCCCCATACCTAATCCCAATACCAGAAAGAAAACGTCGGCGAAGACTCGTAAAAACTGCCGAGATGGTTCGCCCAAAGCCTGTCGCCCAAGATCTCCTAGCCGATCTTCCAACCGACGTCGATGCTGTTCCGACACAACCTATGCCCCCACCGAAACCAAGAAGAACCAAGAAGGCCCAGCCTAAGACCAAGGCTACTGAGGTTGAGGCTGAGGATGCTCTACCCATCTCCAAGCTGGCTGAAAGCAGTAAATCTCAACCTTCTGCTGGAAAGAGGCGTGCAGAATCCCAGCCATCAGAATCTACTCAACCCATGCGACGACCTCGGGGTCCAAAAAATCTGATGTTCCTTGGGCTCCCCAAATTACTCTGGAAGATAGGCCCATAATGACCAATGAAAGCACCGATGACATTAATGTCAGTGTTGCCCTTACTACGGCGCTGCTCTTTCCTGGTGATTTGGAGCGGAATGCCGGGTATAGTGAATATGAGAACTATGCCCTAATGCTCCAGCACTCTGTTCAAGTAAGCGTTCCTGCTTAGTACTTTTTCTTCTATTCTGTTTTGTACTTAAAAATATTTTCTAACACTTCTGTTTTCTTTCAGGCCATCCAGCATACCCACTCATTCTCAATGCAATCTTTCCAGAATCAAGAGAAGTTGGTCGACCTGAGGAGGGAGGTTTCTTCCCTTAAAAAGGAGAATAAATCTCTTGAATTAAAGATGAAAAAATTGGAGGATCAGGCCGAGGCTGCCACCAAAGCCCAAACCTTAGCCGAGGAAAATGCTGAATCTGCTGAGGCCATCAAGACAGTTGCTGAATCCCAAAAGAAAGAGGTCGAGGCGAGAGCGGCCCAGGCCGAGAAGGAACTTCAGGAAGTCTTGGCCACGAAGGAAGCCGAAATCAAAAAGGTTGATGAGAAGGCTTATGCTCAGGGCGTGGCCGACGTCACTGAGGATTACAAGCTTCAAGTTAGGCAGGCATGCAACAGGGGATTTTCCCTTGGTTGGATGTCCCTAATAAAAAAACTTGATCTCCCTGTTGACTCGCCTTTCCGCAATGCTGATGCTATTCCTCTCCCATTTCCTCCACCTCCACCTCCAAGCCAAGCTGAAGATGAATCAGAGTCTGAGGCTGAGGATGAAAACAACAATGATGATGAGGCCCTAGTGAGGAAATCCAAGGATGCTGCTGAAGCCAAGTCCTTTCCTTCCACTGAGCAGGTCATCAACTTAACTCAAGATGAAGAGGATGGTGAGGTTGAGGAGGTGTCCAAGGAGGCTGTTCCAGGGCAGCTATCATCCGACCTTCTTCTGGCTGAAAGAAGTCTTGATAAAACAATAGCAGAGATTGACGCCGATCTGGCGGCAGAGAAGGTTGCCGAAGTGGTTTCGCAAGAAACTTCCGAGGTCCAGACCCAAACTGCTCCTGGGGCTGAGGAATCACAACTTTGATGTCTTTCTTTTTTTTGTACTTTGTTCTTTGTTTCAATTTCTAGACAATGTAAGCTCCCTCTTATGGCCGATGTGTGTATACAACTGCAACTATTTTCCTCTGAATGCTTCAATTTTTATTTTCTCTGGATTACTTCTGTGTGATTCTATACTTAGCATGTGTTGCATGCCTTTCATATCTTGCCACCTTTGTGCAATCTTCTCGGGGTAACATACCTCGGGTATAATAACTACAAGCTTTACTTCGGCAAGATACTGTCCTGCAAACTTGTCATAGATTTTAACAAGTATGAAACATGTACTACTCAATGTTAACTTTGCCATCTTCGTATCAAATTTCAACAAGTATGTAAACAGTAATCTCGGTCTACTTGTAAATTGCTACAAATTTCAACAAGTGTTAACATATACTGTAAACTGTTCTCAAGTTATAACAAGTGTTAAATAATGATCTACTTGTAAATTGCTACAAATTTCAACAAGTGTTTAAACAATATACTTAGCTTTTACTTCAACCTGTAAATTGCTGCAAATTTCAACGGATGATCACATGTTGGCTTAATATCAGCTTGTAAATTGCTACAAATTTCAACAAGCGTTAAGCATCTTCCTTTGGTTTAGACAACCTATATATTGCTATAAGGGCTTTAAGCAATAACCTCGGCTTCACTTCAGTTTGTAAATTGCTACAAATTTCAACAAGCGAAGAGAAGTAGTAATTTCGGCTTAATTTCAACTTGTAAATTGCTATGAATTTCAACAAGTGAAGATAAGGAATCAACTTAATTCCAACTTGTAAATTGCTACAAATTTCAACAAGTGAATTAAGGAATAATCTCGGCTTAACTTCAACTTGTAAATTGCTACAAATTTCAACAAGTGAAGATAAGGAATCAGCTTAATTCTAACTTGTAAATTGCTACAAATTTTAACAAGTGAATTAAGGAATAATCTCGGCTTAACTTCAACTTGTAAATTGCTACAAATTTCAACAAGTGAAGATAAGGAATCAGCTTAATTCTAACTTGTAAATTGCTACAAATTTCAACAAGTGAATTGAGGAATAATCTCAGCTTAACTTCAACTTGTAAATTGCTACAAATTTCAACAAGTGAAGATAAGGAATCAGCTTAATTCCAACTTGTAAATTGCTACAAATTTCAACAAGTGAATTAAGGAATAATCTCGGCTTCACTTCAACTTGTAAATTGTTACAAATTTCAACAAATGAAGATAAGGAATCAGCTTAATTCCAACTTGTAAATTGCTACAAATTTCAACAAGTGAATTAAGGAATAATCTCGGCTTAACTTCAACTTGTAAATTGCTACAAATTTCAACAAGTGAAGATAAGGAATCAGCTTAATTTCAACTTGTAAATTGCTACAAATTTCAACAAGTGAATTAAGGAATAATCTCGGCTTAACTTCGGTTAAGCATCATCTCGGTGTAACCAACTTGTAAATTGTTACAAATTTCAACAAGTGGTAAACGCATTCTTGTTCTCCCTGCCCCCAATGTGAACCTGAGTTCTACTTGGGTTCTCATTATTAATGTCTCCAAAGAATATGTAATTTTATCAGTCCTATGTGTTGAAAGAACTCTGAAAAAACTTTATTGATGACATCAGCCAAAAAATAATGCACATCTAATGATAGAAAAATTTCAAATTACAAGTGTTCCAAGGTCTTGGCAGTGTTTTGCCCTCGTTATCTTCAAGCCGATAAGCTCCATTGCTTAATACTGAAGTAATTCTGTAGGGTCCCTTCCTAGTTTGGGCCAAGCTTGCCCTCTCTGGGATCCTTTTTGTTGCCGACGACTTTTCTCAAGACTAGGTCGCCGACTTGAAATTCTCTTGGATTAACCTTCTTGTTGTAAGCTCTGGCAAGCTGTTGCTGGTATACTGCTAGCTGAATTGTAGCTTTTTCTCTTCGTTCTTCCAGAAGATCCAGATCTCGGGCCAAGAGTATGTCATTGGTGCCATTCTCTACTCCCTGGGTCCTGATCCCTGGGATGCCGATCTCTAATGGGATGACTGCTTCTGTGCCATAAGCCATGGCAAAGGGGGATTCCCCTGTTGATCTTCTCGGCGTAGTCCGATATGCCCAAAGCATGTTGGGCAATTCGTCTACCCACTTTCCTTTTGCTGCCTGCAGCCTCTTCTTTATTCCATCCAAAATTACTTTGTTGGATGCTTCTGCTTGCCCATTACTTTGGGGAAAACTTGGTGTTGAAAAGTAATTTTTGATCTTGAATTTCGCACAAAATTTCTTGATGAGTTTGTTGTCAAACTGTGTTCCGTTGTCGGCAACTATTGCTCTTGGAATCCCAAATCTGGTGATGATGTTTCTCCATATAAAGTTCTTGACGTCCACATCTCGGATTTTGGCAAGAGGTTCTGCCTCTATCCATTTTGTAAAGTAATCTGTTGCCACCAGCAAGTATTTTCTTTGTCCAGTTGCCTAGGGAAGTTTCCCAACCAGATCCATGCCCTATTGGGCAAACGACCAGGGGCTGGATACTGGGTTTAGGTCAGCAGCTGGCTGATGTATCAAAGGTGCAAACTTTTGGCATTGTTCACACTTCTTTACGTAGGCTTCAGCATCCTTCTGCATGTAGGGCCACCAATACCCCTTGGTAATGGCCGTGTGGGCTAATGATCTGCCCCCAACATGGCTTCCACAAATTCCTTCATGAATTTCATACAGGAAATCTTCAACCTGTAAAGGGTGTACGCACCTTAAAAGTGGTCCAGTGAAGGACCTTCTGTAGAGGTGTCCATCTTCTGTCAGACAGAATCTTGCTGATTTCAGCCTGACTTTGTGTGCCTCCTTACGATCTTCTGGCAACTTTCCTTTTTTCAAGAATGCAACAATTGTATCCATCCAGCTTGGCCCCATATCCACACACATTGCTTGCTGTTTTGTGTTCTCTTTTTCTATGCTCGGGCCCGACATATAGTCGATCATAATTGTCCTTGTTTTTCCAGTCTGTATTGAACTTGCCAGGTTAGCCAACCCGTCGGCGTGGGTGTTGTCATCTCGGCTAACTTGGAGTAGTCAGCAGTTCTGAAATAGGGTTGCCAATCTGATGACCTCTTTTGCATATGCCGACATCCTTTCGTCCCTGGCTGTAAATTCACCTATGGACTGGTTAACAATAAGTTGTGAATCACAAAAAACTATTACCTCATCTGCTTCTGCTTCTGCTTCTGCTGCTGCTGCTGCCAGTTTTAGCCCTGCAATTAATGCTTCGTATTCCGCTTCATTGTTTGAGGCCTTGAACCCCAAACGGATGGACTGTTCTATTATTTCTCCATCTGGAGATATCAGCAGTACTCCTGCCCCTGCGCCTTGTCGGTTTGAACTTCCATCGACAAACAGTCTGAATGAGTCGCCGATGAAGATGCTGCAGGGTCTGAGTTTTTCCTTCCTTTGCTCTTTGGTCTTTGGCTGAGATTCTCCTTGCTTGCTGGGACAATGCTCATCCTGGCTCAATGGAGCCTAATGTTCGGTGGTTTCGGGGGTGAATTCTGCCACGAAGTCGGCCAAAACTTGGCCTTTAATCGCTGTTCTCGGCCTGAACTCCAGATCATACTAACCTAGGGTTACGACCCATCTTGCTATCCTTCCTGTTAAGTCTCCTTGCTGTAATAAGGACTTCAATGGATGCTCTGTTAAGACCACAATTTTATGTGCCTGAAAGTAATGGTTCAGCTTCTTTGAAGCCATTACTAAGGCTAGCATTAATTTCTCCAGTGGTAGATACCTTGTTTCTGCACTGGCCAGAGTTTTGTTTACATAGTAAACAGCCTTTTGCTCCCCTTTTTCTTCTCGGATTAGTACTGCACTGATGGCGTGTTCTGAAACCGCCAAGTACAAATGTAGTTCTTCCCCTGGTTCTGGATTGGAAAGAACCGGAGTCGTGGTCAAGTACTTCTTTAGGTCGGTTAAAGCGGCTTCGCATTCTTCTGTCCACAGAAAGTCTGTGGCTTTTTTCACCAAGTTGAAGAAGGGTCTGCATTTATCTGAGCTTCTGCTGATGAATCTGTTTAGGGCTGCGGCCCTTCCGGTAAGCATCTGAACCTGTTTTGCCGACGTCGGGCTCTGCAGCTCTAGAATGGCCTTGATTTGGTCTGGGCTGGCCTCAATGCCCTTTCTCGTTACCAGATACCCTAAAAACTTACTTGATCCAACTCCAAACGCGCACTTTGACGCGTTGAGTCGGAGCCGATATGTTTTGAGTATATCAAAGACCTCTTTTAGGTCGGCTAGATGACCTTTAGATTCCTTGGTCTTCACGACCATGTCATCGATGTAGACTTCTACCATTTTACCAATCAGGTGTTTGAACATTTTTGTTACTAACCTTTGGTAAGTTGCTCCTACGTTTTTCAACCCAAAAGGCATTACCTTGTAACAGTATAGTCCTTTAGGGGTGATGAACGCGGTTTTCTCCTCGTCTGGAGGGTATATGGTAATCTGGTGGTACCCTCTGTATGCATCCAAAAAATGCATCCTTTCATGCCCTGAAGTTGCATCTACTAGCTGGTCAATCTTGGGCAAGGAAAGCTATCTTTGGGGCAGGCTTTGTTGAGGCTGGTAAAGTCTACACAAACCCTCCATTTGCCGTTCTTCTTCTTCACCACTACTGTGTTGGATAGCCAAGTTGGGTAGTGAACTTCTCGGATGGCCCTGGCCTCCAGAAGTCTATCTACTTCTTCTTCTACTGCTTCGACGTGCATCAGCGTCGGTCTTCTAGCTCGCTAAATCACAGGTTTTGCCGACCTGTCAACATTCAGTCTGTGGCAAGCGACCTCGAGGTCAATTCCAGGCATCTCGTAAGGTGTCCAGGCGAACACCTCAATGTTGGCTCTTAAAAAATCTTCCAGTTCTCTTTCCTCTTCTTCGGCTAAGCCTAAGCCGAGAAGAAAGAAGCGTTCTTCGTCGCCCTCCTAGACAAGGATTTTCTTTAGTGTCTCTTCACTTTTTTCGGTCGGCTCATTGCCGATATCTTCTAGGACCTCCATGTCCTCGTCTTCAATCTCTGCCTCTTTTGGCTTTCGAATGCTGCAAGTGGTCTTCATTGCTGCCATGGAGCAAGTTTTTGCTTATAGTTGATCTCCTCTGACTTCTTCAATCCCATGCTCTGTTGGGAACCGTAGTAGTTGATGCAGTGTTGAGGGAACTGCCCCCATTGCATGCAACCATGGTCTTCCCAAGATGATGTTATATGGTGAGGGTGTGTCAATCGCCATAAATTCTGTCTTGATCTTTTTAGTACCAGCTTGTACTTCCACGCTTGTTGCGCCCAGTGGCCATGTCGGCGTTCCATTGAAGCCGACCATAGGGTTGCTGGATTGTTCCAAGTCGTCAGGGTGAAGGCCCAGCTTCTTGTAACATCGGACGTACATGATGTCACAAGAGCTGCCTTGATCTATCAGGATGCGTTTCACTTGGCATTCCCCAACCTGGAGGGATACTACCAAGGCATCATTATGCGGATGTTGGACCAACTTTAGGTCGGCTTCAGTGAAAGTTATCATCGGTCCTTGGCATTCTTCAGGCCGAGGTCTTTTGTGTCCGACCTGGTTCACGTGCTGCAGGTGTTTTACTTTTTGGGTTTCTCCCCATATGTCGCTTTCGTTCACCTTTGAGTGGATTACATTAACCACCCGTGGTCTTCCTGCCTGTGGTTGCTATGCTGGGGGAGGCGGTGCTGTTGGTGCTTGAGGCAATCTCTCCTATTCCTCTCTTGTCCTGGCCTCATCAATAAGGTCCCTTATATGGCCTTGCCTTACCAAATCTTCTAAGTGTGCTTTTAGGGCTCTACAACCCTGAGTTGGGTGCCCTTCTTCATTGTGGTAAGCACAACGCTTACCAACGTTTCTTCCCATGAATTCCCCTGGTGCTCTTGCTGGAGTTCTGAAATAGGGTTGGTTTCGTATTTGATCCAAGACCTTATGGATAGGGATTCGGAACACCGTCGTCACTACCTGTTTACCCTTTAATTCTGTTTCTTGTTTGGTCGGTCCGTTGTTACCTCGGCCTCGCTTCGGCGAGCCGTTTCCCATCTCCTGCTTCATTTCTTTGTTTCTCGACGTATCTTCCTCGGCTCTAGCATACTTCTCGATTCTCGCCATGAGTTCTTCCATGCTTTTTGGCAATGTTTTTGTCAAAGTCTTCCGTAGTGGACAGTCATCTTTCAGGCCGTTCTTGAAAGATACGACCGTCACTTCTTGGTTATATTCGGGTATTCGATTGAACACCTCGTAGTATCTCTTCGCGTAGGCCCTAAGGCCTTCTTCCTTGGTGATTCTTAAAGCCATCAGGGCGTCGACCCTTAAGGGCTGTAGTTTGTTCGTCACAAACCTGGCCACAAACATCTCGGCCAGGCCTTCCCATGTCTTCACGCTTCCCTTTGGTAGCTTATGGAACCAATCGGATGCAATTTCCCCAAAGGATGAGGGAAATACTTTGCAGAGCAACGGCTCGTTCCCACTGTATAATGCCATTGAGTTCAGGTATAGTCCAACATGAAAGTTGGGGTCTGACTTACCATCATAAATTTGGAACCTCGGCATACTGAATCTCTTTGGTGCTTCAAATTTGTCCAGTTCCACCGAGAATGGTATTCTCGGCTTAACTTTGGAAGTGACCTCTGCTTCAACATTCTGCTGCCTTCTTTTGAAGTAGTCCCTCAAGTCTTCCTTACTCCTACCTGGAGCTCGGCTATCTCTGGACTTTAATCTTTTTGGCACACTACTTTCGGCCTCGTGGTGGGCCCGTTTCGATCTTTCTCCATGGGTTATGTCGAAGCAGAGTGCTTGCCCTTGAACATGCCGATGTTCTTTGGGCCCTGAATCCTTCATGCGATGTGTCCTTCGGGATTCTTCTTGCCTTGGTTCTTCTCGTCTGACTTCCCTGGAAGGTCGGTGAGAGTGGCTTCCACTCCTGGTGTGCTGAGGGGCTTCGGGGATTGCTTTTCTTCCTCCCTTCTGGGTATTAATCGCTGGCATCGGCGTATCTTGCAGCGGGTATGGTGGCTGCATGACATTATTTTGCATCATGAAGTTGACGACCGACTGTAGGTCCGCCAACTTGTTTGCCAAGTCTTTTACTTCCTCATCCCTCCGTAGGCACCTATCCCTCTACATCTGAAGGTTATCTTCGTTATAGTACTTGCCTTGATCTGTTTTCTTTGAAGTGTTGCCCTCCTGGCTGACGTCTTTCTCTCCGTGGCCCTGGCCATGAGTTTCTGTGTTGTGGTTGTCTCCTTCAAAGTCAAGATCAATCGGTCTGCCACTCCCAGCAGGAGTGTCGCCCCCATCGTTTTCCCTCTGTCCGTCACTGTCCATCTATTCTTCTAAGATTCCCACAGACAGCGCCAAATTGTGTGGGTAAAAATCTGACCACACTGCCCGCTTAGTAATCAACTTGAGAGCACTGGCAGAATAGATGGTTTCAGCTAACCTGTAACAGAAAGAAAAGGCTCCGGTGGTGGTTCTTCCACCCGGGGGCACTTCGACGATCAAGTCAGTATTTCTCTCAAAGATAATCAGGTGCTAAACTTAATGCTCAAAACATAAATTGCGTACCTTAGACCCACGGGGGTGCCTCTCTTTTATAGTTTACTCAATTCAAGTCCCACTAGAAGCATGACTTTTATGAACTCCAATTCAGTGCTTACTTTGGATTCCTCAAGGGATAAAGATAAACTCCCTAAGAGTTTTATCCTTATCTTGACTAAGTCTCCTCTTTGTCCTAGGACTCTTGTCCCTTATCCGCTTATCTCGGATTCCGATATTTTCGGAGGTAACCTCGGCAACTCCGAGATCACCTCGGCATAACTACCACAATACGTGGCACCTCGGCTGATACGTCGGTGTCACCATGCCACGTGTTGGTACTCAGAAAATATATCCCCACAGTGGGTATGCAGAAAAATATTTTTAAATTACTAAAAAAAATTATAAATATTTAAAAATATAAATATAAATTTTTTACATATATTTATCGTTAATTTTTTTTAAAAATCTCTTATGTGCAGTTTTTCTTCTCTGTCTCACATTGTCTAAATACTGTAAAGCTTGAAGGTTGAAACCCATGCCTCAGAAAGTGATTAATTATTGGTTACTCCTCGAAGTCGCGTAAGTTTTTCAAGAGTGTTGGGATGGGTGAAAAAGACAAAATCTGTAATTTTATATTAACTAATTAAAAAATTTGAGAAGTATAATTTATAATAATTAGTGAAGGGAGAATATTGGATATTTCAATTCGCCTAAATCGGTTAAATCAAACTGATTAGTTGTATTTTGGATGAATGCGTGATTACGAGCTGACGATTACAGATTGATTTTTTTTTTAATTCACCTAATTTTGGACGGATGACGGATTTAAGGTTCATTTAGAAGCAATCAATCCTCCAAACTGCGAGCATCCCTATTAATTTGCAAGACTTTGTATTTTTAATTTATTTAGATATTTTGTTTGTATTTTCAATTAAAAAAGTGTTTAGATATTCTGTTATGTTTTCAATTTGAAAATTCTTTTATTAAATGGCAAGTATTGATATTTGATATTTTTGTGTGAAAAATATAATGTCTAATTTTGTCATTTTTTAAAAAATCAAATTAAATAATTTTTGAATAAAAAAAAGTAATAAAATAATTTTAATAATGCCTAGTTTTCTTATATATATTTATTATTGGTATTTGACAATTTACTTTAATAATCTTTTGGTTATGTTGAATTGGATTGTTAGCAAAAAAAAAAAATGTTGATAAGTTGTTGTATTATGTTCAAAATTTGTAAAAGGTTAAACCGCCAAACCGATTCTTATCCATCTACTAATCTACTCAATCCGCATCCATCAATCTGGCGAACGAATGCAGAATAATTTTTTCTAATTTGCTAATCTGGCGGACGAATAACGAATTGGAAGTTTCTTAACCGCAACCGAACTGCGAATACCCTTAGTGAAGAGTATGTATTTAGGTATAGTTATTGTAATTTGATCCGTAGAAATCTGTTCATACCCATCTGAATGAGGTGGATTATACTCGACTCGACACTTACGTGTGGCAGGAGTGGTTTATATTTTGATCACCTGCAATGAGGGTGAAGTGGGGGCAGGGTATCGCCTCCTCTAATCTAAACTCAACTCTATATAATTAATAATATATATGTATATATATAAAATATAATTAGATATAAGAAATATAATTCTGTTTAAAATAAATAAATAATAATCTTAAAAGTCTTACTGTTTATATAAATAGAAACAATAAAAATTATTTAATGTACTAAAAATTTCAATGATTCATAATTTTTTTAACTATTTAGGCCAAGTTTGAGAAGACTAAATAAGTGCACTTTTTGACTTTTTATGAAATATGGGTTGAATTTGGGTTGAGTTTGAAGTGATGTGTTAAAGAGGTAATCTGACTTAAATGAGATGATGTGACTTAAATAGGATAGCGACTTTTTGACTTTTTAAATTTTTTAGAAGATGCCAAACTTAACCTTAAACTCAAACATGATAGAGACTCCCACTCTCCCACCCTCGCTATCCAACACACACATGAAAATTAATGATTAAAGAAGAAAAAAAAAATTCTGATCAATCACAACCCATTAAGGATCCTGAAGTCACCTCAATCGGGGGTTCGGAGCATTTTTCATCCACGAAAGCGGAAATAGAGATGAAAAATTCCACCCAGAACAAGACGGGAGCGGGGTAGGGTTGCCCATGACCATCCTGTATATACCCGTCACGCTCCAGGGCACCCAATAATTTTTCCACGCGTCTCCTCTACTTGAAGTTTGGTGTTCAAGTCAATTCAATTCAGAACTATCCCCGTATGCCCATTTATTTGCTTTGTAGTTTGTGATCAGACACAAAAAAAACAAAAGCTGGTACGCAATTGATAAAAAAAATAATGATAGTGACACTTGGCTCAGACGCATGCATATATGAAAAATGATGCACACCACTAATTAATGTGATAGTGGGTCTTATATGTGTTTTGTGTCTTAATTTTTGTTTTTGTTTTTTTTTTTACTTGTCACATCATTAGTAGTGGTATTAGTGGTAGAAATTTAATAGTATATTGCATTGTTGTGCATATATATACTAGCAACACTATATATTTAAAAAAATATTAAATAAAAATTACAGAATTTTATTATTATAAGAACAATTCTAACGATGTATTAGTAAAAAAGATAATTAAAATTATAATTCAATAATCAACAGTACAAAAAAAATTATAGAATAGAATGTTTCTCCAACGATAAGATTGTTATTTTTAACTTCATCAGACAACAAACCAGACGATTAACGAGTTTCAAAATTCTGCACCTTGCAATTTCTATCAAGTGATCAATCACTCGATCATCCATCCGGTTGATCACAGACCTCCTAAATTATTGCGCTAATAGTTTTAACTATAAGTAAAACTAGTGTCAAATTTAACGAAATATATAACAAAGTTATAATTTAACAGCTCTGATAGCTCACCGTTAGATATGAAAAAAATGAACTCTATACTATTTTATTGCAATAGCAACTCCAATACTCACTGTTGGAGTTGCTCTAATGAAATAAATCTTAATTTTATAATTTGTTGTCAATCTAAATCATATATTTATTTTCATTAAGTAACACCGGCCAAAAAAATATATTTTAGCCATTAAATTTAACAAAAAATGATATTTTAGACATTTTATATATACTTACGTCAAAATTAATTGCTAAAAGCATAATTTTTTCGTTGGTTTTATTTAACGAAAGTAGAAGAATAATTTATATTAAAAACAAATCAAAAAATTAATTTTTAAATTAACAAAAGTAAAAATTTAAGATTTTTTTGTTACAATTTATTTATTTATTTATTTTTTTGTAATTTTACCAAAACAAATTACCCCAAAAATATATTCAAAAAAGTGCATTTACAATCACAATTATACTAACAACACTACATATTTGTTTATTCAGCTCTATTTGTCCTCTCATCCCCATCACACTAATTAAATATTCTTTGTGTGTGTATATATATACATAATTTAATATGTCGGATATAATAAAATTAAATGATTTTGTTGGAGTGTGTCCATAAGACACGTGATTAGAAAACTTTACAAGATTATACATTTTTTATTGGGACAATTAAAAAAATGATATAAATTCAAAATAATTGCAAAAAATAAAAGTACAAGATTTAGTTTCACAATCCAATTCAATATATATTTTTTTTATTAATGAAAGTCTCTCAATAATATAATTAAATAAATTTCATCTCAATTTCTCTGTGAAGAGTTGAAATTTCTCTATAAAAAAACAAATTTATCCGTGAAGAGTTGAAAATTTCTCTAAAAATATTGAGGGATCACTATAAAAATGTTGCATGTCTTTTATCTTATAAAATCTTAATATTAGGGACCTTAGATTAAAAACCTCAAGTTTCAATACACCTAATCCAATTATATAATAGATAAATTTGGATTCCTAAAAAATAGCTCTAATTTTTTTCCTACAATTTGGGTGTGCGATAAGAATTGAATGACGAAAAGGTTGGCTTTTTCTCAAATTCAAATATAAATTTGAGAAAATTTGAAAGGTCTGTTGAATATATCATGAGTCTTGCTTTGATAATCTAAACTGCTTATTTTGTAAAATTCTCAGTATATATCATTCATAAATAATAATAAAAATTAGGATGGTCTAATAATCGTACAAGTTTCATTTTATCATATTTGTCTAAAAAAATAGATGATTTATTTTTAAAAATATACTTGTCGTCTATTTTTTGAAAATAAATGTAATAAAATGAAAATGATATAATTATCAGCTTAACTTAATTTTTTTCTTGAATGATATACATTGAAAATCTTACAAAATATGTGATTCAGATCATCAAATTATGATCCGTGGTGAGCCCTAGGGGCCTCTCAAGTTGAAAACTTGAAAGAACTTCCACCCATTTGGAAGATATATGTGTAGAATAAATTTAAATTACATGATAATTATTTTGAATAAATTGTACTCACCTCTCTTGAGGTTTGTAAAAAATATAGTAAATCCTTTACTTTAAACATTATTACACTAGTCTCCTATAATATCTTAATTCACACAACCATCAGACTCTTTTTCATCAGTATTTTGTCAGTTGTATGAATGAAAAAATAATATAATATCTTTTCTATTAAAATTTATATTTATATTTATTTATTTCAGTATCTACCTATTATGTACTTTAATTTTAGTTAATTTAACATTATTAAAAGGAACATCAATATAATTATATCAAAATTATAAAATTGACTATATTTTTTCTTGAACCTCAGGAGAGGCGATTCTAATTTATTAAGGATGGTCATTTTTTCCTGTTTTGCCCTGGCTCCGCATCCTCAGCCTAAATTTTTCCGTCTCGATAAAAAGGTTGGATAGGAACGAGTTTTGCTTTCCCATCCCAATTTACTTGACTTCGATTATATTTATTAAATATATTTATATATAATAATATTAAAATATTATATTTAATATTAATTTTTACTCATTTTTTTATTTTATATCTTATATGTATAATAAGTACAAATTATAATCTGTAATATATTCTATTATTTATAATTTTTATTAATATTATTATTTTATTAACTTATAAAATTATCTCATCTTCTCTCCTCTCCTCTCCAGCTACTTTCAATTTGTCCTCCTCCCGATATAATACGGAACAGAGACGGGTTACCGCAAAGCAATCTCAGACCCAACCTGCAACATTCCTATAATTTATCCTACTATTTTTGAATAAAAAATTTAATTATGAGCACGTTGAGAAAGTTAGGTTTGGAGTTTTTATGGTTAAAATAATTAAAATAAATAAAATAAAATTTTAAATTTAATAAAATAAAACATTATATTTAATCTATAATTATTACTTGTTTTTTTAATAAAAATTAAAAAAAACCAAAAAAAATTCATTCCAAAAAAAACTTTTTAACCTAAGTTAAAATAATTAAAAGGTTAAAAAATCAATCCACTTCTCAAACTAACCTATGTAAAATTACTGGCATGAAAAAAAAGGGGTAAATTACACTGACACCTCTTGAGATTTATATTTATTACGGTTCTCCCTTCACATTTGGAAAATTACACTGACCCCCTGTTAATTTAATTTGGATAAATTACATTGACACCCTCTGAGGTTTATATTTATTACAGTTGCCCCCTCACCTTTGAAAAATTGCATTCTCACTCCCTCAATTTTAAAGTTTCATTACAGATTGCTCTCTGAGGTTTAAAGTTTCATAGCAGTTCCCTTCTCACTGTAATGATCATCATACATAAAACTAAATTAATAAAGGGGTCAGTGTAATTTTCCAAATGTGAGGGGAAAAGCTGTAATAACATAAACCTCAAGGAGTGTCAGTGTAATTTACCCATTTAATTTTATGTATGATGATCATTACGATAAGGGAGAACTATTATGCAACTTTAAACTTCATGGGACAATCTGTAATGAAACTTTAAACCTCAGAGAGAGAAAAATATTTTTTAAAAAGTGAATGAGAAAACTGTAATAAACATAAACATGAGGGGTTATCAATATAATTTATCCATAAAAAATGAAAGCTAAAAAAAATATGTGTGTTCCTAGGCCTGTGAGTGTTCCGGCTGGAGCGCTGGTGGAGGTGGTGGGGAATAATAAATGAGGAAGAGATACTTGATTGGAAAATCAGAGTTTACTGAGTGCACGTGTAGTTTTGTGGTCCACCACCTCCTGCTCTTATCATTATTGTTGGGGGTTGGAAAATAGAGATAGGAAAATCAGTCAACTCGATTTTAATAAAAATAATACTAATAATGATGGAAACACTACAAAATAATCTATACAATTTTTAAAATAATTTGAATCATTTATATTATTATTAGAGATAAAAAAAAAAATTCAAACACATTAATGATCAATACATTAATAAAAGTCGTCAGAATCCTCCTCTGTGAGGATCTCAAACATTTTCTATAAAAAAAATTTGAAGAACATTAATTGATATAGGATTGTTTTGGCAACTAGTTAAAAGTTGACTTTCAGATTTTAATTTATTTTAGATCATATTATCTCTCATATTTTTCATTTACAAAAAGATAAAATAACCTAAAAAAAGTAAAAAAAAAATTAGTTTTTAACCAACTTTTCAAAACACCTAATAGTAGGTGTTTGAAAGATTGTTATTTTAGTAGACTATTTTAATTTTTAGTTATTTTAATATGCTAAAATTTTTATATTTAGAAAGATGATTGGATTTTTTTATAATTAAATGTGATGTTTGAGAGAGAAAAAATAAAATGATTATAAGTTTGATGCGATATTATATTTTACTAACTATTTTAATCTGTTTTATTTTTTTATAAATTTTAATCTAGAAAAAGGCTAATATTTAACTTCCCAAATAGGGCATAGGAAGATTAGGAGCATGAAAAATCAAAACTGTCAATATTAAAATAAAGTATAAACTTGCATCAATAAAAATTTGAGATAAAATTACGAATTTGTGCACAAAATTTGTATAGCACTGGATACAGTTTTAAAATTATGATTTGAGTGTGGAGTTATATTTTAAATTTATGAGTTTTTAAATTATGTTTTGAAAAGCAGAAAAAATTGTTTGATTATGAATTTTGAAAAGAGTTTTAAAAAGAGATTTGAATTGAGTTTTGAATTTTGAAATAAAATTTTAAATTTAAAAAATTGTTTAATTTAAAAATTTATAACAATCAAACACACAATTCAAAATTATATTCAAAACTCATAACCAAACTCTTTTTAAAATTCAATTTTAAAAAATAATTATTGATAAAAATAATTTTTTATTTAAATTTTTTTGAAAAATTTCCAAAATATTATTTTATGTAAATTATAAAAAATATATATTATTTTTTGTTAAAAAAATAAAAAACAAATTCCTTTTTTTTTTTTTTCAAATAACAGGTGCCAATTGCCCAAAAAAAAAAAAATACTATTTCGGTCAACCAGCCAGACGTTCGGGGAGACATTCGGGAGGATGACCGGGTAGACCCAATTCGTTCTTTTCAAATTTTAAAATTCAAAAAACTCTCTGCTCTCCAAACATGATTTGAAATGAGTTTTGAAATGTGACATTGGAATCAATTTTTGAAAAATTTAAACCAAACAAAATATTGAAAAATGCATTGGAGTCATGTTTCCGCAACTGCTCCAAACACAGGTATTTCTATTGGGGAGAATGAAAATTTGTGGTTAAATAAACTTTTATTTTTAGTTTTCATAATTTGAACAATTTAAATTTTATAATTTTTATTTTGTTGTGTGTTCGAGATTTTCTCATTTAGTGTCCATTTTTTAAGCTTCTTTTCGTTTTATTAAATTTTTTTCCAAAAAGGTTTAAACTTCTACATTGAATTCGACAAGACAAACTGAATTTTTTTTTTTTTTAAAAAAATCATAAAAAATTCAGAAAAGAGAAAAATAAGTAAAAGAAAGTAGTGAATTTTTTTTAGTTTATTTTAGCTTTTTCAAAAAAAAAATTGAAATTTTTCAAAAAAAATTTACATTTTAGAAATTTTTCAAAAAAAATTTACATTTTAGCCTTCATTTGGGAAGTGGATTGCCTTTTTGGTTATTTTAGCATAGGCTAAAAAGTTTGGTTTGGGAAGGGCTTTTTGATTTTTTTGACTTTTTTGACTTTTTTTGTGAGAGAAGAATGTAATGATTATGGGTTGGATGTGATATTTTATTTTTTGTGGCTAAAATAACCTATTTTGTCGTTAAAATAACCTATTTTGTCTTTTGTGCCTAAAATAGTAAAAAAAGTCCCGTTTAGCTCTTGCCAAACGGATTAGATTGGAATATTATATTCCTACATAAACTTCATACAAAAAATTTAATAAGAATAATATGATAATACCATTATTTAAAATAAATTTATTTTCAATTGTGTGTTATTTGAAAGTGAAAGGTTCACGATAAACCACATCATTATATATGTGAATTTTTGGTTTGTATAGCATTACTTCTTTTGATTATTCTACACAAGATGAACAAAAAAAGTAAAAAAATCACTAAAGACAAAAAAATTCAACAAAAAAAGTGACTTATTTAGCTTATCCCTAACAACCGTTTTACTATTATAATTTTGAAATAAAAAAATAATATGAAAAATTAAATGGGCCACCAACCTAATTTGTTTATTATATTCTTTTGAATTTCTCTTTGTCATTTCTAACTTTGCAGGTGATTTTTCTTTCGGCTCCACATGTTAATACTCCGTGACTCGTGACGTAGAGAACACGTTGCAACAAAATTAAATAAAATTTAAATTATTTAAATTAAAATTACAAAGAGGAAAGTGACACTTCGATCAAATTACAAGCACTTATGATATAATTTATCCAAAAACTATTTAATATTTATTACTCTAATTTGATTTATCTATCATTTTTTTTTAATAGAAATAACATGATAAATATTAGGAGGTGAATGGTGTGCAACAATAATCCAAAAAGAGTCCCTTCTGTACCGTATACATTTTGTTAAACAATTTTTTTAATACAGATTACATATTTGTGGCAAATACTACATAATTATTTACTATAATTACGATAATTTATAATTAAAAATGAAATTATAGATTTTCATCAAAATATTTCTTAATCGCAAGTTATCATAACCACAAATTTTTTTTTAATAATATTACAATTTTTTATGTATAAATTTGTTATAAAATATATAATATATCTAAAAAAATACATAACAAAGTATATATATAATTATAGGTAACGTTTGGTAGAGTTTTATAATTATGATTTGAGAATAAATTTGTATTTTGAGTTTGCGAGTTTTTGAATTATGATTTGAGTGTGAAAAATTTGTTTGGTTATGAGTTTTGAATTGAGTTTGAAATGAATGATATTTGATTAAAAAAACTTACAACTCATAATTAAACACATAATCTAAAATTCTATTCAAAACTCATAAAATATTTTAAAAAAATTTCGGAAATATTTTTTTATTTAAAATATAAAAACAAGTGCAAAAAAAAAAAAAACGAACACTATTTTGGTCAACCGGGAAACGTCCGAAGGAAAGACCGGATAGATGTATTTTAAAAAGTACATGTAAAATTATTTTTTAAAAATACTAACTGAACATTACACTCAAACTAAAAGGTGAAACTACGATTCCAAAGTTCAACCAAACAGAATATGTATTCCAAAAGAAGGACCAAAGACCTACCCGAGCGTGTGGTGTTTGGTTAAAGGCAGCAACCGAAAGGCAAGGATGGAGAATCAAAGGGGAGAAGAGAGACCCTGTTTTTCCTTTCAAATCTCATCATTTTTCTTTGCATGTGCAAAGTGAAGGAATGACAACGGAGCGGTTTTATTTATTTATTTTTAAAATTATTTTTTAATTATTGTAATTTGTAATTATTATTCTTGCATGAGTAATTTGTGACATCATTTTTTTTTTCTACTAAGCCTTATTTGGAAATAAATTATTTTAGTAATTTTTTAACTTTTTATGAAAAAATATACAGAAAAGTAGAGAGAGTAATATAATAACTTATAATGATTTTTTGACTTTTTAACTAAAATATATAATTGCCAACGAGTCCTAATCTAATATTTTGGACAAAGTAAAACATCATGACCCAAGTCTAAGACATCTTGAATAAATAAGGCTTTATTTATTTATTTTTTATCTTTTAAATTCTCAAATATAGTTTTAATGTTATGTCTGTTGCTTAATACATTCCTTAAAAGCGGTCAATGTAATATATTCAAAAAAACCAAAAAAATAAAAGTGAATCACAACCTCAAAATGTTACTACAACCTTGTTTGCTGCAACTGTTTTTTGGGAGAATAATTTTGGCTCCAATTGAAATATTAGTGAAGATCATATATGTTCAGTTTTGAGTTTTCACAAATAGTTTTTGAGTTTTAAATTATTTTTTTTCTCATATTTTGTTATTTTAGTTAACTTTTTTTGTATTTTAGTCAAAAAAAATTATTGTTTAAATGCAGCTAATCTAAAAAGTAAAATATTTGTGAAGAAATCTAAAATAATTCAATAAATACACACAAAAAATGTCCTAATTTTTTGTATTTTTTATATTTAATGGTTTTTTTTTACAAAAAATTATATTTTTAAGTATATCTAAATTAAGTGGATCTAAAAAGTAAAAATAATAATTAAAATATATACTAGAACCTAAAAAATATGGATTAGAAATTTTAAAACTATTTTTAAAAACTCAAAAACAAAACCGAGTTTGCTCCAAAAAGGAAAGAAATAAAAGAAGGAACAAACAGAAATTAAAAGGCCAAGCTGGGTTGGACACAACACGGGCAAGCAAATCTGGGCCGAGTTCAACAAAACAGGCCCAGTTAAGAACTATCCATGGAATGGGCCTTCACCATTATGCCCATTCTCCCTTGTGTATCTTTGTAATATATTTAACTAGGTGTGAACCCACTTGATTGATGTGGTTAAAATATAAATTTTAATTTTAAATTCGTAACATATTTTTTATGTTGTTTAATTAATAAAAGTGTTTTTAGGTAAATTAAGTGAATGGTCTTAGGTTTAAGTCTTTTACCCTTCTTTTAACTACTAAGTTCATGGACACCAAGTGGGATTGTTCACTTTTAATAATAGTATAGATAAACTATAAGGTAAACTACCAATAAGTCCTAATTAGGGATGACCACAGGGTGGGTTTGGGATGGGTTTGCCATTCTCCGCCCTCGCCCTTGTGAACAAACTCCACCCCCTCCCTTGCCCCACCCTCGCTACTGGTGGAATTTTTCAACCCCATCCCTCCTTCCATCCCTGCCTCGCAAATACACGACCACATTTCAAATAGCCAAAAAAATTGACAACCATTTGAATTCTTAGCACACTAAATAATGTTTCTTATTTCCATATATATATAAACAGTGAAACTTTTAGTATTATTATTTATTTATATATAAACAGAATCACAGATTTTTAGTATTCTTTTCTTATATTTAATTATATATTATATTTATATTTATATTTATATATATAAAATATTAATTATATTGGGTCGGGTTTTGATCGGGAGAGGCGATACTCGCCCTGGTCCCACCCCGTTGCAGGTGACCAAAACATAATCCACTACGCCCCACATAAATGTCGAGGTGGGTAAAATCCGCCCCATTCAGGCGAGTATGAGCGGCCCCCCGCGGATCGGATTAAAATGGCCATCCTTAATTCTAATAGTTGGACTTAAATTCCTATAAAGTTCTATTGAAAATAAGTCTTAGTAAAATCATTGCTAAAAATAAATTTTTGTGACATTTTTTTGCATGTTGCTAAAAATTGACAATTAATGACTTTTTTTGGTCATGATTTTATAAATTGTTGCTAAAATTTATAATTAGCGATATTTTTCTGTGACGAATTTTTTAAATTGTCGTTGAAAGTTGAAAATTAGTAATTTTTTGTGACTTTTTTTAAATTGTCACTCAAACTTATAATTAATGACATTTTTTAAAATAAATTTTTTAAATTGTCTCTAAAAATTAATAATTAATGACGTTTTTTAATAGTATTTCATAAAAAATGTCGTTAATTATCATGGGACCTATTGAACAATAAGTTTAGTTATTACGACCTACATGTAAGTCTCCTAAATTATAGTTAAAAGATAATGTGACCCACATAACACCTTGAAAATTACATAGGATGCGCAATTTTTTTTTGTCAAATACTCTACAAATCACACGTATCAATTATGGCCTATTTTGAGAACTAGGTTAAAAGTCATTTCTTAACTTTTAACCCACTTCCCTCTCTCGTAAAAAAGTTAAAAAAAAAAGAAGCTAAAAACAACTTCTAACCATATTTTCAAAACACTCCTATATCTAAGTTTTTATTTTATTTTATTTGTAAGAGTCAAACATAAGACCTATGAGAATTATGTGATACTTCGTACTCTGCCTTTGCTTTGCTTTGGTGATCAAACTCAAATTTTACGAGTATGGAATAATAATAATAATAAATTCTTTTATGATTAAGCTCCTTTGGCTTAGCTACTTTATTCAAAGATTTTCGCCATTGAGATTCTTTATTTCAATGGCTGAAGTTAGTGAACACTATTTGACTATGGAGTGTTAGAGCATACCCAAATTTTCAAAATTTTAGTGTCAAATTTTTTTTTTTTTTTTTTTTTAAGGTTTGGGTGGTAAATTAACATATATTAATTTGATATAGAAACTCTCTATTTGGTATGTCAAATCTGTTAATTTTTTATTTTTTAAAATAAAATTATTTTATTGTGTGAACTTAATATTTGATATTAACATGAAACATGTTGAATTTGACATGTTGAGTTCATGTCAAATGCCAATTTAGTATTTGGTATATTGGGTGAATTTCATTTTTTATGTCAAAATTAAGATGCTATTGTGTCACATAGATCCTGTTTGGAAAGTGTGGTTTGGACTAAAATAGTCAATAAGATAAAATATCACATCCAAATCATAATTATTTCACTTTTCCTTCCAAAATCATCAAATAAACTATCCAAAAAAAAAAACTAACTATCATCACAAAAATAACTTTTTTAATTAGTTTAAAATAATCAAAAAAATTGATTAAAATAATGTCTTCTCAAACGAAACCATAAGACAAAGGCATTATTAGAGTTGCTCTAATACAAAACCAAACCAAACCAAGCCTTAAGTCCCATCAAATGGGGGTCGGCTACATGAACCCTTCTTTTCCACGCAGCCCTATCAAAGGCTATTTCATTAGTCAAATTAAGTAGATTCATATCTCCATTTAAAACGCTAGTCAACGTTAATTTAGGCCTACTCCGTCCCCTAACACTTCCATCTACCGTTACAGCATCGCATCTCTTCACTACTGCCTCTGTTGGTCTCCGTTGAATATGACCAAACCATCTCAAACGATTCTCTCTCAACTTATCTTCTATCGGTGCTACTCCTACCCATTCCCGAATACACTCATTCCTAATCCGGTCTTGTCTAGTCTTACCACACATCCACCTTAGCATCCTCATCTCAGCCACACTCATCTTATCTACATGTTGTTTCTTGGTTGCCCAACACTCCGTCCCATACAACATAGCTGGTCTAATAGCCGTTCTATAAAACTTACCTTTTAGTCTAGTGGGTATTCGTTTATCGCACAATACCCCAGACGCACTTCTCCACTTACACCATCCCGCCTTAATCCGATGGGCCACATCTGCATCAATCTCTCCCGCTATTGTGATAAATGACCCTAGATAACGAAAGTGTTCACTCTTAGGCAATTCTTGGTTCTCAATCTTCACTTCTCCCCTGCTTTCATTGTTACTGTTACTAAATTTACACTCCATGTATTCTGTCTTAGTTTTGCTTATCCGGAATCCTTTAGATTCAAGAGCTTTTCTCCAAATCTCTAACTTTGTGTTAACTCATTCTCTAGTCTCATTCACTAGTACAATATCATCTGCAAAAAGCATGCACCATGGCACGTCATCCTGAATATTTATCGTCAACTCGTCCATAACTAAAGCAAAAAGATAAGGACTTAAGGTAGATCCTTGGTGTAACCCTACAGTGATAGGAAATTCATTTGTCTCTCTAGCTGGTGATCTAATAGTGGTCACCACCCCATCATACATGTCCCTAATTACGTCAATGTAACCTTTTGTCACCCATTTCTTCTCTAACACCCACCATATTATATCCCAGGGCACTCTGTCATATGCTTTCTCAAGGTCGATAAACACCATATGAATGTCTCTTTTCTTTTCTTTATACTTTTCTATTACTCTCCTCAAAAGATAGATCGCTTCCATTGTTGACCTACCAGGCATAAACCCAAAATGATTCTCTGACACCTCTGTTATATCTCGCAATCAGCGTTTCATCACCCTCTCCTACACTTTCATTATATGACATATTAGCTTGATTCCTCTATAGTTGTTACAATTCTGGACATCACCTTTATTCTTATAGATTGGCACTAAAATACTCTTCCTCCACTCATCTGGCATGTTCCTAGTCAACAAAATTTTGCTAAACAACCTAATCAACCAACCAACTCCCTTTTTACCCAAACACTTCCAAGCTTCAATAGGGATATCATCGGGTCCTAAAGCCTTATTTAATTTCATCTTCTTAAGTGCAATTTTCACTTCAAAGTTCCTAATCCTGCGATAGAACCTATAGTCTTGGTTTATCGTATTACTGTCTATTTCTTCCCTTATTGCCGTACCTCCATGTTCCTCATTTAATAGTTTCTCAAAATAATTCTTCCATCTTTCCTTAATCTCATCATCATTCACCAATACCTTAGAATCCTCACTCTTGATGCATTTTACTTGATTAAAATCTCTTGTTTTCCTCTCCCGTAACTTAGCAAGTTTGTATACCCTCTTCTCTTCCTCCTTACTATCTAGTCTAGTGTATAGGTCATCATATACTTTCAACTTGGTCTGTCTCACTACTTTCTTGACCTCCTTATAAGCCAATCTATAGCTCTTAAGGTTTTCCTCAGTTCTATCATTCTGCCACTTTTTAAAGCACTCTTTTTTTGCCTTAACTACAGCTTGAACCTCTTCCCTCCACCACCAAGTTTCCCTAGAGCTGGGTCCCGTTCCTTTCGACTCTCCAAGCACTTCCCTTGAGATTCTCCTCATATAATTGGCCATCGAGTTCCACATAGTGTTAGCATCACCTTCTAAGTCCCAAGTACCTTCCTTATCCATTCGATTTTTAAATATTTCTAGTTTATCCCCTTTTAGATCCCACCATCTCGTCTTACGACGCCCACCATCCTTCTTAGCTTGGTATTGCCCTTTAAAACATAAATCTAGTACCAAAATCCTATGTTGAGAGACCAGACTCTCTCCAAGAATCACCTTACAATCATTGTATTTTAGGCGGTCCACTTTTCTCACTAAGAAGTAATCTATTTGACTCATAATTAATCCACTCTTAAAGGTTATCAAATGCTCTTCCCTTTTCTTATACATAGTATTGGCCACCACCAGGTCAGAAGCCAACGCAAAATCTAAGATACTCTCTCCAGCCTCATTTCTGTCACCAAAATCGTATCCACCATGCACCCTTTCATAACCTAGTTTATTTATGCCCACATGGCCGTTAAAATCTTCACCTATAACCAGGTTCTCTCCTACGGTTATCTCTTGTAAGATCTCATCCATTTGCTCCCAAAAATCCCTCTCAGTCTGATCATCTAACCCTACTTAAGGGGCGTATGCGCTAATAATGTTCACTATATTCCCTCCAATAACTAGTTTAACTAGCATAATCCTATCTCATTTTCTAGTGACCGCCACTACACTTTCCACAAAACCCTTGGCAATTATGATTCCTACCCCATTCCTACGTTTATCCTTACCACTATAATATACTTTAAAACCGGTATCCTCAATTTTCCTAGCTTTCTCTCCCGTCCACTTAGTTTCTTGTATGCAAGCTATACTAACTCTCCTCCTAATCATAACATATACCAATTCCATCGTCTTACCAGTTAAGGTTCTTATGTTCCAAGTGGCTACCCTAAACCTATAGTCTTGGACTAGCTTCTTTAACCGCGCTCGTCCAGAAAAGTGCGGAAACCTTTGCCCATTTTTCACCGCACCCAGGCGTCGATGCGGCGCCCCTTGCTCACTTTTCAAAACACCCAGAGGCAGGCGCAACGCGTCACTTGAGGGGAACGACCTAGCATTTAAACGATTCAAAGTAGGATTCATTTTCATAAGGGATCTGAGCGGCTTTTTTACGTGTTGGCTGTCGGCTACCTAACACACAACCCTCCTCCTTAACCCGGGCTTGGGACCGGCGGAGTTGTTAACAACCCCGGCGGAGTTGCTCTAATACTATGCATAATAAAAACATAGGCTCTGTTTAGAAGAGTTTTAGAATTGTAATTTCACCTCTTGGTTTGCATGTGGTGTTTGGTTGTAGTTTTCAAAAATTAATTTTGCACCCACTTTTGAAAACTCCTTTCCAAGCGGGAAAATTTGACTAATCGGGTTGTCCCCCAGACGTCCGTCCGATTGACCAGAACAGTGTACTTTTTTTTTTTCGCACCTGTTATTTTTATATTTTAAATAAAAAATATTTTAAGAATTTTTTTAAATTTTTTTTATGAGTTTTGAATAGGATTTTAAATTGTGTGTTTGGTTATGAGTTGTAAGTTTTTATGTTAAATATCATATGTCACATCGTTCATTTTAAACACAATTTAAAACTCTTTTCAAAACTCATAACTAAATAAATTTTCTACACTCAAATCATAATTCCAAAACTTATAAACTCAAAATATATTCTCAAATCATATTTAAAAAACTCAGTAAAATTGATTTTCTACATTTACGGCACCGAACAGACTGACGAGAACAGGTAAATTGAACCAGACCGGTAAATTCGGTTTCGGGTTGGTTGAGTGCAATTTACCAGGTTGGGCATTTGTTTCCCAAAAAAAAAAAATTTGCCGTTATTTTAATTTTTTTTTATAGATCAATTTAATTAAAATATAAGGCAACAAACAACAACACAATTGCATCAAAACTAATTTATCAAATATCAAATTCAACAATAGTAAGATGTAATGCTTGTATATTATTTGAATGTTTGGTAAATTCGACATAACCAATAAATTCAGTTCGGTTCGGTTCGATTCGGTTCAACGTGAAATCTCCAAAACTAAACATTGAACCGAATTCCAGAGAAAAATAATATCAACACAGACCGATTGTTTGGCAATGCAAAAAATAGACTGAAAATCGATTGGTGTTGTTTGTCTGTTCGGTGTAAGTGGTTTTTCTTTCGCCCTTAGTACCAACAAAGATTTTTTTTTTTTTCTTGGGTAGGCGAAAGGGCAAGCGAGGCTAGTATTGTCATTTTTATGTTGTTGACTTGCTCAGGTAGATAGTTTAGTATTTCCAAAGTAATGCTACATCTATCGAATTTGATTTCGTTCGAATTGCCTGAATTTGTGCATATTGATCGTTTGACAGGTCATCTTGGAGGTTGTGTCATGATCCGAACCCGCCCCTAAAGGGTAGGATCATAACCAGCCAGTAATCATTAGATTACCTATGGCCTCAGACAGAAAATAAATTTTAAATAATCATATGGGGCCAAAAGCGGAAGCAAAAAGATAATATTTGTCCAATAAGTTTGTGCATAAATGGAATGAACAAAAACATTTCTTATATTAACAACTCACACCAAACATACCCATATCAAAGACATTCTATGTCTAGGTCTATGCAACAACATATTTATACAAAACCATAGCTTATATACAGATAAGGTCAAACATGACCATCAAAAGATGACAAAAGGGTCAAAATGAAAGTTCTAAAACTAAGGCCTCGTTCGTGAGGCGTGTCATGGTTAACTCCACAAACTTAACATTCTTTCTTGGGTTCGTTACAGTTGGGGTTGGGCATCATGTTGCTCACCTACATACATATATTCAAAGAGTGAGCGAAAGTCCAGTGAATAATACCATAGTAAAGAGGTTATACGAATGAGATTCATATTAAGTACATTGAACCCGTAAATTTCATATACAAACGGCCTTAGGCCCATTATATGTTTTTCTTGTACCTGTTAAACGGCCTTTGGCCCATTTAGATTCTTATCAAACACATCAAACGGCCTCGGACCCATTGCACAAACATATTAGACGGCCTCGGGCCCACTGCATAACTTTGTCAGACTCATTAAACGTCCTCGAGCCCAATTCAAACACTTCAGCGTATCAAACGGCATCGAGCCTATTATTTCCATATTCGTATCTATGTACATTTCATATTCATGATCATAATCACTTTTCATTCAAATGGTCTTTGGCCCATTACATTCATATTCAAACGGCCTTTGGCCCATCAAAATATTCAAACGGCCTTTAGCCCATTAAAATATTCAAATAGCTTTTGGCCCACTAAAATATTCAAACAGCCTCTGTCACATCACAATATTCAAACGGCCTTTGGCCCATTAAAATATTCAAACGTATCAAACGGCAAACGGCTTCAAGCCCAATTCATACTCTTATCAGACGTATCAAATGGCCTTAGGCCAAATTCAAACATATCAAACGGTCTTGGGCCCAAATCATATTCTTCACAGAACCTTATACAAAAATTAGACATATAGGATACTCATTCAAAAGTCAAATCAATAAATCCATGAAGCTCATATAGAAGCAACATTTAGAAAATAATGTACTTGAACATATCTTTACTAAGATATTACTCACATGTTCCGATGCTGGATTCGTCCTTGCACTTGACCCTACACTGTAGACACCCCATTTTTGACCATCCTCAAGACTTGGATGTCATCGTTTGAACACTCGATGATCATCCATGTTCGTGTTCGTCTTGAGTTCTCGAAGGTCTCGGTCGCACGCCATGCCTCAAGATCTCTCGACTTATTTGTTTTGTGCTTGGTTGGACCAAGGACTTGTGGTCTTTGCATCTGAGGGCAGGAAATGGCTTGTTGGCTATCCCCATACCCCACCGGCCTTGGCATGTTGCCACCAGCCCTGTTTTATTGCTACCGGCCAAAAGTGTTGGCCGGTCGGCAATGTTTTTAGTCGGCCGGCCATTGTTTTGGTCAATCGGCCATTTTTGCTAGCCGGACCCTATTCATCTGCTTTATGCAGGTGTATGGAGGATTTGCACCTTTGTTTTAGCTTCTTAAGGAAGCTTGAACCTTTTGCACCTTTGTTTTAGCTTCTTGAGGAAGCTTGAATCTTTTGAACCGCTTGTTTTAGCTTCTTAAGGAAGCTTGAACCTTTTGAACCCCTTGCTTTAGCTTCTTGAGGAAGTTTGAACCTTTTGAATCCCTTGTTTTAGCTTCTTAAGGAAGCTTGAACCTTTTGAATCTTTGTTTTAGCTTCTTAAAGAAACTTTAACCTTTGCCTAGCTTCTCCAAGAAGCTTGACCCTTTTGCTCCAAGCTTCTAAGAGAAGCTTGAACCTTTCTTAGCTTCTTGAGGAAGCTTGACCCCTTTGCTCTAACTTCCTCAAGAAGCTTGACCCTTTTTGCTTTAGCTTCTAAGAGAAGCTTGGCCCCTTTGCTCCAAGCTTCTAAAAGAAGCTTGGACCTTTGTTCCTTTATAAGAGAGAGCCTCTCCCTCATTAGAAAAGGTTCCAAAAAAATTTTGCTAAGCCATACACATATATCTCTCTTTGTCTCTACACTTAGGTTTAGAAATAGTGAAGCTCTTGGCCCCTTTGCACACCAACTCTTAGCCTAACACCTCCATCATCAACCTAAAGATCTTGGAGGCCGTTTTTAGAGGTTGAAGGTCTGGTTTTTTGGTCTCAAAGCTACTGGTTTTGCTGAAGCTACAAGGGTAACACACTTTACCCTCTTTTGGTCTTTATTTTGCTTCATCTTTTAGCCATACTTGCAAGCATTTTCGAGCTTTATCATAAACTGAAAAAAGTCTTATTTTGAGCTCCTTTTGAAGTTTGTTTAAGACCACTTTTGTGCTTGGGGTTGTCTACCCCCTCTTAGGCCTTGTTTGGCCTTATTTTTATGCATTTTTTGTGAGCTTCGGGACCACCTTGTATTGGCCTTTTCAGTGGTGGGGATGATGTTTTGAGGTCCTAAGAAGGAGAGGGCCATCCCATCTCCTTATTGTCTTGTTTACTTGCATTTTTGGCCTTACAAAGGAGCCCATATTTGCATGCATCCAAGCTTGGTTCAGGCCCTTTTTGGTGAGTTTTAGGACCTGTATAAGCTCTGTCCAGAGCTGGTTTTGCCATATTAGATGTCCTTCTTGCATGTGTAGAACAACTCCTTTGATGGCCTTTCAAAGGAGCACCTCATTCTTGCATGTATTAGACACATTTCAGTGGGTATTTAGTCATATTTTGGCATGCCATGAATCTGTTTTTGGCTAGTTTGGTGGTCCCTCATATGCTCCATATGCTTGTAGTGTAAACCATGCTTACTAGCTTACATTGCATGTTATTTTGGCCCTCAATTCTAGAATATTTTGGCTATGCCTTAAACTGATTTTGTGGATGTTTTGGACTGCCTTAGCTCTGTTTTTATGTCCCATGGTTGAATGGTACTTGCCATGTATGCTTGTAGTGTGATAGCCATGCCTAGTCTTGAGTTTTGAAGCCTATTGCATTCTTATATTGAGGTGTTTGCATGTTTTGGCATCATTGGGTACGATATTTTAGAGCTTATACTTGTGCCATACTTCCATATTTCCCATGCTTTAGGTGTTATTGAGAGTTGTGCCTGTATGCCATGTTACAATGTGTTGTGCATGGTATGTTGTTAGCATTGTGTATGCCATGTCACTCCTTGCATTGTGTATGCTAGGTGGTTAGTTGCATTGAGCATGCCATAGTTCATATAGCATTGTGTGTGCCATGTAGTCTATAGCATTGTGTGTGCTAGGTTGCATGCTTACATATTTAGGTTGTATGCCTATTGCATATTGCTTGCTAGCATACTCATTTTGCATTAGTTTGTTTGCATGTTTAGGTTGCATAGCATTGAGCATGCATCCCTTGCCTCTTGATCAATCATGATAGAGGTTGGGGCCCTTTATGTGTTTTGTGCATTTCATTCCATATTGAATTGCACACTTGACTCTTTGGCCATCATGCATGAAAATGCGTGATTGGTGGCCCGGGAGTCGAGTACCATACTCCCTTGAGCCTTAAACATGATAGGAATGGTAGTTGTGCATACATCGCCTTGAAAATGCATTGCCATGCTCTGTTTGCCCTCTGCTGCTATCAAACAGAATTCTGCAGGATGAGATGGCCGGTCGGCCATCTTCAGTGCCGGCCGGCTATCCATTGTTGGCCGAGAGCCTCACAACTGGTCGATTACCACTTTTCCATGGCCGGTGACATCCCACAGTGATCATGGAGTGATTCTGAAGCATCCTTGGGACTTGTGCAGTCTTCAGATATGCAGAGCAGTGCAAACAGAGGCAACATGAGCATGGCGACGGATTTTCGAGCAAAGCCGAGCATACATGCATTCATCTTTCTTCCCGAGGCCTCTTTACTGCTTTCTTAGCTTAATTAATTCATTTAATTAGTTAAGTGTTCTGTAATAATTAATTAGCTTGTTAGTTAGTTAATTTGTATTATTCTTTCGGACCCTCCAAGAGAGGGCAATGTTGTAATAAGTGTGCGTGTGTGTGATGCATGTCTTCCAACCCCCATTTCTTTCTTCCTTTTATTTAACCGCTTACGATGGTTCGATTTAGGGCATATTTCAATTAGCATCCTTATGCTATGCATGTTTGTATCATTTATATGTCTTGCATGCACCGGGCTCGGCACATCATACTAACTGCATTGTATTTCAATTTCAAGTTGAATACGTGTTAGTTGTAGCATCTCACATGCCATCTTAGAATAGCCGAGCCTATCTCAGTTGCATTTTGCATGTGTTGCATTAGCCATCGTAACATGAACTAGGATCATGCATTGATTACTAACTAGTTTTTGTTTTGGCTCGGAGTACTCGGTAAGTGTTTATGCTTTAGCATCCTTGCATGCGTGTGAGTGATTGCCATGATAGCATGCTTACCATGAGGCTATATGCTTATGTGATATAATTGCCTGAATGCCTGTGGGTGAAGGTTGGGTTACTTGAGTTGGAATAATTCGTCGAAACCCGTGTTTCAGCCTACTTACGAGTAGCAAACTTCAATCTATTTTTCAAAACAAACGGATAGACGAAGCTTTGTTCCAACTTAGGCAATCCAGTCTATACTTGTTTTGCTGTGCACATCACATAGTAATTCTAGGCTAATAAACCGAAATAAGAACACATAATGTTTTAAAAAATTGATATCATGGTTAGTAGAGGCTGATCTTTGATCAGGCGAGCGGGGGTGCTCATAGCTGACCTTCCCTAATCGTACCCAAGTTCTCGAGCCGAGGCAACTTTGGTGATGACAGACACGTGGCCTTAGGCAACGAGTCAGGGTTTCCTAAATTCCCCCAAAATAAATATTTAGGTGGCGACTCTGTATCTGGCAAAGCAGTCTATGTTTGGCACTTCTTTCTAAAAAATCGATTTTTTCAAAAACGATTTGTCAGATTTAGAATCTTTGATGATTCATCGGTCTTGCATTGCACTCTGTAAGATTAGATACAGGACCGTGACATTGAGTCCTGAACTGTAGTGAGCCCAAATGAACAAAATGAGATTCTCTCCCGGGACGTTCAGGGACGTCTACAGTTTCTGCCGACTCTGCTGGGGATTTAGAGAACTTGACTCAAACTCATGATATCTTGTTTTGACTACACTCATGTGTTTCTTTGCATTGCATGTGCATTGGTGCACCTAGGACACCGTGTTTGCCATCTGCTATTCCTGAACGATTTGCCGGAGGCTCACTTTGAGAAGTGTGCCATAAGGCTGACCGGTTACGGGCTCTGCCACGATGGGAACACAAACCCCGATTTTTATCGGGGCACACTTTTTAACCATTCAACCTAGTGCATATTCGGAACCCATAGTGACTATTCCAAACTAGGACATGTCGCTTACCTGATTATAGGTTGTTTGAAACCGCTGCGTGCGTAGTGAAACCCTAGCTCCTGACAAAATAGGACAGGGAAACCCTACCCCAACATAGGGGTGTTTTGGCTCTTACTTGCTTGCTATGTGCTTTTAGAGTGTGTCTCTACAGGGAATGCATGTATCAATTCGCAAGGCTGAGTATCAGGCTTGCGGGCATCAGTATTTGGTAGAATCAGTTTTACCTGAGGGTATCAGTTTACAGGCAGAATTTTGGGCAGAATTCAGTAGAGAGCACGGTCATTTAGCTTTGCTCATATCTGTTTTGGTGAAATCAGGCTGAGGTGTTGTCTGTTTTCTCTCTTACTAAGCAGTCTTGGAACCATAGCTCCAGAAGGGTCTGATATCCCTCGGGTACTTTCGACCTGTGTTGTTATGTGATCAGGGGATGAACTACCTGCAGGCGGCATATGGCACGCACCGTTTTGAGCATTTGTGAATGTTGATTTTTGTACTTTCTGACTTGGGTATTGAGTCTGTCTTGCTGTATCGAGTCAAACCTGTTGAGTCTGTCTTGTTGTATCGAGTCAGTCTTGTTGTATCAAGTCAGTCCTGTCGAGTCTGTCTTGTTGTATCGAGTCAGTCCTGTAGAGTCTATCTTGTTGTATCGAGTCTGTCTTGTTGAGTTTGTCTTATTGTATCGAGTCAGTCCTGTCGAGTCTGCCTTGTTGTATTGAGTCAATCCCTGTTGAGTCTGTCTTGTTCTATCAAGTCAATCTTGTTTTGTTAGAGTCGGGTGATTCTGGGGGTGTTCCCTCGGGCATCACTATTTTGTTTTGTGTTTGTCTTTTTGCTTTCTATTGAGTCTGTTTTTGTCTTGGAGCCAATTACGCCAGAAGTTATGAATGGAATAGCAGTGAATTTTCACACTCTTGTGTTTGCTTCTGCCTTGCGCCTGTTGTGCCAGCAAATTTGAGTGAAACGGCAGTCCATCTCACCTGCTCTTTTACACCTTTAAATCATTGCATTGACCTAAGTTTTTCAAAACGTTTTGAACACTGTGGTGAAAACAAAGAGGACGGAATTCCTCGGGTTTTGTAAAATTTGATCAACTGAGAGAAAGAGAGGCATGCTAAGCCCTTAATGATTGAAATCATGCTTATTAGTGAGTACTGAGAAGGACCCTGGTTTGATCCAAATTGGTTCTACATTATCTTCAGCGCGAGCAATTTGTCGCTTTCTTAAAAATTTTCAAAAAATGTTTTGCGCAGTCTTGTGAAGACCTGTGTGGAATCGTTCTTGAGATCGTGCAGCTTAGGATCACTCTCAGTCTCGAGACTCGATCCCTCACTTTCAAACCTTGAACTTAGATTTAGAATGTTCAACGGCCAACCACAATGTAAGGCCCGTGTGGCCAGATCAGAAGCAGCCCATGAATCAGGGACGAGAATATCAGATATGATCAAAAGGAAGCTTGAAAAGCTAGATCAAAAGTGTCCCTGGAACTAGGGGCAAAAATGTCAGATGTGCTCGAAGAGCGAAAGATGAGTCATTCCTGCAAACAAATGAAGACTGGCAAGAGTGCGAAATCCCAGAATGGAGGAAAGAAGAAGGTATTTCTGAAGAACAACTGAGTTCCTATCCGCAATACTAAGGGGCGAATTCAGCTCCCCATTGGATGGACTCTTGCATCGCCAGGGAACAGCAGCCATTCTCCTGGATTCAGATGACTTCACCATTTGACATGGACAAAGCTACACTTTTACCCTTGAGAAGCTCGCAAGGTTGAAAACCCGGAAGAGCGGCTTTGGCAAAAGTTAGAGCGTAAAAGGAGAGGTTAATACCTGAGTGTACCTTAAACTCGGAACTACGTAAGGCTTGATTCCCATGTTTGGGATATGTAGGCAACTTCATCCTGAAGTCCAGCCACAAACATTTCCAAATCGACTGTGTCCATGTAATGGTTTTGATCATCTTAGCCTTATCTGTATCCAAGAGTTTGGTTGTGTTCGTCACTCTGAGGACTGACTACAATGCACTGTGGTGCCATTCAAACAAGAAGCAACTTTTCATTGACATTCAATGCGCTGTGGTGCCATTCAAACAAGGGGCAACTTTTCGTTGCCATGCAGTGTCCTTCAGACAAGGGGCAGTTTTCCTTCCGATCTGAGGTTGTGCATATTAAGAGTAAGTTTCGTGCTCGTTGAGCAGTGGCCATTTGCAAAAATATTTTTTTAAGAATTTTTACTGAGATTGACTAATTCTCTCGAAAAGTATTCCTTTTTTTTAAAACTGGACCATTTCTTGGACCCAAAAAAGGAAAATTTTCAGTGCTCACAACCTAACTTGCATGATTTTAAGTCAGAAAGTTGAACAAGCTTGTTAATCAAACTCTTATATTGATCAAAATTGTTTTAGTAGAAAGCTAAAAACAAGAAATGGTCAAAATGATGAACTAGGGCACAGTTGAGTCAGGTGTTCTGTCTTTTCCCTTTTATCAACGCACTTACCAGAAAAGACACTCTACTTGCCGGAAAGGGCACCATATTCGCCAGAAAAGGGCACAACAGAAACTAACAGCAAAATGCCGAAAGTTCTCTCATCCTCTAAGCAGCGAGGTATCAAGCTAAGTGTGAAGAACGAACTGGAATGGAGCAGGATATTCTATTTCCTCATCTGGACAGATCTAATCACGTCCAAACTCCCCAGTAGAGCATCGTCAACCGATGTCAGCTGCAGATTGGCTACATACCTAGTTGTAGCGCAACCCCCCTGTGGGAGAAGTTCACTGTTGTGAGCAGAAGAAAAAGAATCTAGCAGAATGCTAGGGGAAAGAGCCCGCAAATTCTTGCCTATCCATCAGCCACCCAGGGGAGGGATACAAAATGAGAGATTGAAGAATAGAGGGATGTGCGCTGAGAGAAAAAATGAGAAAAAAGACTTTTTCAGAAAAACAGAGCCTGAGGGCCGAGTGATGTGAGAATCACAAATGAGAAAGGGCGGGAAACAATACCCAGAGAAACAGGCTCCCTGTGCATGTCTGAGTGTCGTGTCTTTTTGTTTTGTCTCGATTCTTGTTTGGAGTCGTTTCGAGTGTTACTTGATGTGTTTGGGTTGTTTACCTTTTGTTTTCCGTTGTTGAGTCGTAGTGCATTGTGTTTAGTCATAGGCTTAATACCCCAGTCAAGAACCCATCTTTCAATTTCAAAAATAAAATCGTTTTGTGCTCAGAGTGCTGTGCCATTCTCTACATTTGTGCAAAACAAGATTCTTTCTTTCATAAACCGCAAGGGTTCAACCTAGGTCATGAGAGAACAGTAGAGCAAGGACCCATCTGAAGCTATATAGGTTCCGGGCTGCAAAGCAAGAGAAAAGAGGGAAAATTTGGAGCATCTTAGCATGTTTCAACTTCAGCAAATTCCGAGACTACATTCCAGGTGCATATTGTCAGACCTCGCCTTTCTCTGGAGTATGAGTGTATCTTGACCCTAAGCTTAAGCCTGCTTCAAGTCAAAATGGTAGTCCAAGCAGCACATGTGGTTTTAACATGCAGATGTTATCTCTTGCCAATATAAACAGGGTGTACCCTTTTCGAGCTGAGTGTGTTGCAAAGCCCTTTGAGAGATAAATCGGAGGCACCGGAGTACATGTTTGATGCCCCTCTATTGCATAGAATGTGCACTTTTATATACACTTCTGTTGCATGCGTGCCACGCATCGTTATGATTCATGCATAGAATATGCTTGCTTTTGATTCCGCATAGAATATGCTTTGCTTTCAATATTGCATAGAATATGCTTTCCATGTTGCATAGAAAATGCCCCCTTATTTGCACAGAAGATGCATTTTATCACACTTCTTTTGTGCACCTTCCTTACACTTTCTGGTGCATTGTATCTCTCTCGCACTGTCTTGTGCATTTTCACATTTCATAGCATTTGCACTGTCTTGTGCACTCGCGTTGTCTAACGCATCGCGCTGTCTAGTGCATCACACTATCTTGTGCAATTGCACTGTCTTGTGCACTCGCATTGTCTAACGTATCGCCCTGTCTAGCGCATTGCACTATCTTGTGCAATCGCACTGTCTTGTGCACTCGCGTTGTTTAACGCATCGCACTGTCTAGCACATCGCACTATCTTGTGCATTCGCACTGTCTTGTGCACTCACGCTGTCTAGCGCATTGCGCTATCTTGTGCATTTGCATTGTCTTGTGCACTCGCGTTGTCTAACGCATCGCGCTGTCTAGCGTATCACACTGTCTTGTGCACTCGCGTTGTCTAACGCATCGCGCTGTCTAGCGCATCGCGTTCTCTTGCGCATCGCACTGTTTTGTGCACCTTACAGTGCATTGCATCATTCGCGCTATTTTGCGCACCTCAATCGCACTGTTTTGTGCATTGCATTTCAAACACGCTATTTTGCGTACCTTAAATCGCACTGTTTTGTGCACCTTACTTGCATCGTGTTTGCATATTATCACGTTATTTTGTGCATCGCGCTATCTTGCGCACCTCATCTGCACTTGTTAGTGCATTGCAGTTTCATTTGCGCTGTTTTGTGCATCGCACTGTTTTGTGCATTACATTGTTTCATTTGCGCTATCTTGCGGATCCCACCTGCACTTGCATCGCATTGTATTACATTCGCGCTGTCCTGCGCAGTCTACCTGCACTTGTTAGTGCATTGCGTTGTTACGCACTTTAACCTGCATTGTCATGCACTCTTCACTTGCGTCGACACGCATGTTTAGCCTCCACTTGCATTGTCGTGCACTCTTCACTTGCATCGACACGCATGTTTCGTTTCCACCTGTATGGTCATGCATTCTTCACCTGCGTCGACACGCATGTTTCGCTTCCACCTACATTGTCATGCACTCTTCACTTGCGTCGACACGCATGTTTTGCTTCTATTTGCATTGCTATGCATTTCTCTATCTTGCATTGTCATGCATATCTCATTTGCATTGTCATGCATTTCTCTACTGCATCATCCAGTATGTATATTGCATTGTACATAGCATACATTACATACATTCATTGTATCTATTGCATTGTAGTTTGCATGCATTTACTGCATTATCCATCTATGACTTACGCATTTCCATGTTAAACTTGGTCTGGTATGTGCCTATACTTTTCGCGTTGAAACATGGTTATGATATTATGTGTACGCACCTAGTGTTGAGGGTGATGGCACCGTTTTCGTATTAAACGTGGTTTGTTTGTGTCCATGCCTTTCCTAAGCAAGATTTGGTTTGGCCGCGCGCCTTATCCACTGCATCCATTACATTTTTAGCTAGCATGTATATTGCATTGTACATAGCACATATTGTATCCATTTACTGCATCACCTCCATCTATCACTTGCGCCTTTCCATGTTGAACTTGGTCTGGTATGTGCCCATACTTTTCACGTTGAAGCATGGTTATGATATTATGTGTACGCACCTAGTGTTGAGGGTGACGGCACCATTTCCATGTTAAACGTGGTTTGTTTGTGTCCATGCCTTTCCTAGGCAAGATACGGTTTGGCCGCGCGCCTTATCTATTCCATTCATCGCATTTAGCTAGTACATTGCATTGCATATAGAATATATATTGCATTCTAGTTTGCATGCATTTACTGCATTATCCATCTATGGCTTGCGTCTTTCCATGTTGAGCTTGGTCTGGTATGTGTCCATACTTTTCACGTTGAAGCATGGTTATGATATTATGTGTACGCACCTAGTGTTGAGGGTGACGGCACCATTTCCGTGTTAAACATGGTTTGTTTGTGTCCATGCCTTTCCTAGGCAACATACAGTTTGGCCGCGCGCCTTATCCATTACATTCATTGCATTATAGTGCAGTGTGTTGCGTCCAGCATTTAGGATCACGATCTTTCCTCAGCAGGTCATTCCTCACTTATATCGTGCCACCCGATTACTTGTATTTTGTGTTCCGTCTACACACACATAGTCCTGCATGTGTACGCGCCTATTCCACTGATGGGATTGTGGTTTGAGGGTGTCGGCACCTTTTCTATAGTAGACAGAGTTTTATGTTGTATCTCCATCCTTTTCATGATATTTGTGTGGCTTTGTACTGCTTGTGGTTTGATCATCTCAAATGCATTGCATATCATTTGCATTGTTTCAATACATTATATATTATTACATTGTTTTGTAATATCGCATATCATTTTGCATCTTATACCCGCATTGTTATGCGTCACACCTAGATTGCATTGTCTTGTATCCATACTGCATTGTTATGCGTCACCCTTAGGTTGCATTGTCATGCACACTTCACTCGCGTTGTCACGCAGTTTTAGATTGCATTGTTATGCATATTGCTAACGATATTGTACCTGTTAAGTTTCTTTCTTTTACAGGCACGATATTGTATACACGGTTCATTTGAGGCTGGCGTGACCAGACGAGCGGGACAGGTATTGTATTCTCCGTGTGAGACGTAGCGAGAATTGCATAATTCTCTTACGTCATTTCTGCATTGTAATGTAGTTTGGTTTCTGCTAGCTTAAAACTGTTGCATGATTTGCTTCATTACAGCATCCTTTGCATGATCATAAGTTATGCTCAGCTTTGTGCATTGTTCTTGCATTTTGCCCCTGCCTTCGGGCGCATATCTTCATCTGTAGCTTGTATGCTTTGTCTAAGTCTTCGGCCTTATCAAAAATGGGTTGTCTCTGGGCTTTGACATTCACTCCCGTCATTGTTATGACTTTCGAGTTCTGTCAAAGAAGGGCAACTGTAGACACCCCATTTTTGACCATCCTCAAGACTTAGACGTCATCGTTTGAACACTCGATGATCATCCATGTTCGTGTTCGTCTTGAGTTCTCGGAGGTCTCTGTCGCGCGCCTTGCCTTAAGATCTCTCGACTTATTTGTTTTGTGCTTGATAGGACCAAGGACTTGTGGTCTTTGCACCTGAGGGTGGGAAATGGCTTGTTGGCTATCCCTACACCCCACCGGCCTTGGCATGTTGCCACCGGCCCTATTTTATTGCTACCGGCCAAAAGTGTTGGTCGGTCGGCAATGTTTTTAGTCGGCCAGCCATTATTTTGGTCAATCGGCCATTTTTGCTGGCCGGACCCTATTCATCTGCTTTATGCAGGTGTATGGAGGATTTTCACCTTTGTTTTAGCTTTTTGAGGAAGCTTGAACCTTTTGCACCTTTGTTTTAGCTTCTTAAAGAAACTTGAACCTTTTGAACCTTTGTTTTAGCTTCTTGAAGAAGCTTGAACCTTTTCCTAGCTTCTCCAAGAAGCTTGACCCTTTTGCTCCAAGCTTCTAAGAGAAACTTGAACATTTCTTAGCTTCTTGAGGAAGCTTGACCCCTTTGCTCTAGCTTCCTCAAGAAGCTTGACCCTTTTTGCTTTAGCTTCTAAGAGAAGCTTGGCCCCTTTGCTCTAAGCTTCTAAGAGAAGCTTGGACCTTTGTTCCTCTATAAGAGAGAGCCTCACCCTCATTAGAAAAGGTTCCAAAAAATTTTTGCTAAGGCATACACATATATCTCTCTTTGTCTCTACACTTAGGCTTAGAAAGAGTGAAGCTCTTGGCCCCTTTGCACACCAACTCTTAGCCTAACACCTCCATCATCAACCTAAGGATCTTGGAGGCCATTTTCAGAGGTTAAAGGTCTGGTTTTTTGGTTTCAAAGCTGCTGTTTTGCTGAAGCTACAAGGGTAACACACTTTACCCTCTTTTGGTCTTTATTTTGCTTCATCTTTTAGCCATACTTGCAAGCATTTTCGAGCTTTGTCATAAATTGAAAAAAATCTTATTTTGAGCTCCTTTTGAAGTTTGTTTAAGACTACTTTTGTGCTTGCGGTTGTCTACCCCCTCTTAGGCCTTGTTTGGCCTCATTTTTGTGCCTTTTTTGTGAGCTTCGGGACCACCTTGTATGGGCCTTCTCAGTGGTGGGGATGATGTTTTGAGGTCCTAAGAAGGAGAGGGTCATCCCCTCTCCTTATTGTCTTGTTTACTTGTATTTTTGGCCTTACATAGGAGCCCATATTTGCATGCATCCCAAGCTTAGTTTAGGCCCTTTTTGGTGAGTTTTAGGACCTGCATAAGCTCTGTCCAGAGCTGGTTTTGCCATATTAGATGTCCTTCTTGCATGTGTAGAACAACTCTTTTGATGGCCTTTCAAAGGAGCACCTCATTCTTGCATGTATTAGACACATTTCAGTGGGTATTTGGTCATATTTTGACATGCCATGAATCTATTTTTGTCTAGTTTGGTTGTCCCTCATATGCTCCATATGCTTGTAGTGTAAACCATGCTTACTAGCTTACATTGCATGTTATTTTGGCCCTCCATTCTAACATATTTTGGCCATGCCTTAAACTGATTTTGTACATGTTTTGGATTGCCTTAGCTCTATTTTTATGTCCCATGGTCGAATGGTACTTGCCATGTATGCTTGTAGTGTAATAGCCATGCCTAGTCTTGAGTTTTGAAGCCTATTGCATGCTTATATTGAGGTATTTGCAAGTTTTGGCATCATTGGGTATGATATTTCAGAGCTTATACTTGTGCCATACTCCCATGTTTTCCATGCTTTAAGTGTTATTGAGAGTTGTGCTTGTATGCCATGTTACAATGTGTTGTGCATGTTATGTTGTTAGCATTGTGTATGCCATGTCTCTCCTTGCATTGTGTATGCTAGGTGGTTAGTTGCATTGAGAATGCCATAGTTCATATAGCATTGTGTGTGCCATATAGTCCATAGCATTGTGTATGCTAGGTTGCATGTTTGCATATTTAGGTTGTATGCCTATTGCATATTGCTTGCTAGCATACTCATTTTGCATTAGTTTGTTTGCATGCTTAGGTTGCATAGCATTGAGCATGCATCCCTTGCCTCTTGATCAATCATGATAGAGGTTGGGGCCCTTTATGTGTTTTGTGCATTTCATTCCATATTGAATTGCACACTTGACTCTTTGGCCATCATGCATGAAAATGCGTGATTGGTGGCCCGAGAGTCGAGTACCATACTCCCTTGAGTCTTAAACATGATAGGAAGGGTGGTTGTGCATACATTGCCTTGAAAATGCATTACCATGCTCTGTTTGCCCTCTACTGCTGTCAAACAAAATTCTGCAGGAAGAGATGGCCGGTCGGCCATCTTCAGTGCCGGCCGGCTATCCATTGTTGGCCGAGAGCCTCACAACTGGTCGATTACCACTTTTCCATGGCCGGTGACCATTCCTCTTGGCCGGTGACATCCCACAGTGATCATGGAGTGATTCTGAAGCATCCTTGGGACTTGTGCAGTCTTCAGATGTGCAGAGCAGTGCAAACAGAGGCAACATGAGCATGGCAACGGATTTCCGAGCAAAGCCGAGCATACATGCATTCATCCATCTTCCCGAGGCCTCTTTATTGCTTTCTTAGCTTAATTAATTCATTTAATTAGTTAAGTGTTGTGTAATAATTAATTAGCTTGTTAGTTAGTTAATTTGTATTATTCTTTCGGACCCTCCGAGAGAGGGCAATGTTGTAATAAGTGTGCATGTGTGTGATGTATGTCTTCCAACCCCCATTTCTTTCTCCTTTTTATTTAACTGCTTACGATGGTTAGATTTAGGGCATATTTCAATTAGCATCCTTATGCTATGCATGTTTGTATCATTTATATGTCTTGCATGCACCGGGCTCGGCTCATCATACTCACTGCATTGTATTTCAATTTCAAGTTGAATACGTGTTAGTTGTAGCATCTCACATGCCATCTTAGAATAGCCGAGCTTATCTTAGTTGCATTTTGCATGTGTTGCATTAGCCATCTTAACATGAACTAAGATCATGCATTGATTACTAACTAGTTTTTGTTTTGGCTCGGAGTACTCGATAAGTGTTTATGCTTTAGCATCCTTGCATGCGTGTGAGTGATTGCCATGATAGCATGCTTACCATGAGGCTATATGCTTATGTGATATAATTGCCTGAATGCCTGTGGGTAAAGGTTGGGTTGCTTGAGTTGGAATAATTCGTTGAAACCCGTGTTTCAGCCTACTTGCGAGTAGCAAACTTCAATCCATTTTTCGAAACAAACGGATATACAATACTTTGTTCCAACTTAGGCAATTCAGTCTATACTTGTTTTGCTGTGCGCATCACGTAGTAATTCTAGGCTAATAAACCGGAATAACAGCACATAATGTTTTCAAAAATCGATATCATGGTTAGTAGAGGCCGATCTTTGATCGGGCGAGCGGGGGTGCTCATAGCTGACCTTTCCCAATCGTACCCAAGTTCCCGAGCCGAGGCAACTTTGGTGATGACGGACACGTGGCCTTAGGCAACGAGTCAGGGTTTCCTAAATTTCCCCAAAATAAATATTTAGGTGGCGACTCTGTATCTGGCAAAGCAGTCCATGTTTGACACTTCTTTCTAAAAATCGATTTTTTCAAAAATGATTTGCCGGATTTGGAATATTTGATGATTCATTGGTCTTGCATTGCACTCTGCGAGATTAGATACAGGACCGTGACATTGAGTCCTGAACTGTAGTGAGCCCAAATGAACAAAACGAGATTCCCTCTCGAGACGTTCGGGGACGTCTACATACACAATTCGTGATAAGCATGGAAAACAGGTCACAATACAATTCATTACATTCTTTAATTCGTTTAATTCTCTTAGGCTCTTTCCAACTCTATAGTTCATTTATAATGCTTAGTACATACCTAAGAGTGCTTAGAAGTGAAAGAGAATGGAAATCGAAATATGAACTAGCTTTTTAAAATTTTCTAAAATAGGGTACTCTGCTCGAGCGCAACTTTTGTCGCCCAAGCGGCCTGTAAAACTCTGAAGAACTTCTGGGAGCTTGATTTTTACACTCGAGCGATACTTTCTTCGCTCGAGCGGACAGGTCGAATTCTGAAAATTTCTAGAATTTTGTTTGAAGTTCAAGCACACATTTAAAGTTCCAAATTTCATGCATGACATGTTCTAATGTACAAAAATACTCCCAAAAACATGTATATAAGGTCATTTCTAACTCTTAGCTCAAATCTCCACAAATTTAATGATTTTAATAATTTTCTTCCTTTCTTGCAAATCATAAAATTAAGCTACAAGCTCTTATAAAAATATTTGCTAGTATCAAGTCAATTCTTGATTGTCAAATTCTAAATCATAATTAATTTCTTGATTTATCCAAATTAATTTTCTTCATGTGAACCCAATTTCAAATTCATAAATTCTAAAATATGAATTAAACTTTCAAAATATAATCTCAAAACTGAGGTTCGTACACGGCTTGTTTAAAAACACACAAACTCTTAATTAATCACAAAGAATATGATCAATTTTTAAATCATTTACATCAAAATTCCTTTAATTTAAGATTAAACTCATTTGTTCATAAACTTATAATTTTCCAAGACTTAGTTCTTATTTCACCAAAACATGAAATTAATTATAAGAAATCTATGACGCATGTACAATTAGAGTATTAAGACTTGTAGGATTTGTCCATTCATATAGAAATATAACTCAAATTCATGCAAGATATATAAAATCTAACCAAAAATAATTGATTTCAAAGTTTATTTCCACAACCATGAACCTAACTAAATTTTCTCATTCAAACCCATTTTCTTTCAAGAACTATGGAATTGATTCTATAACTCACTTAATTCAAGATGTGTGGAGAATTTTTCTACAAAGTTAAGATTTAGAATACTCACCTCAAGCTTAAATCTCAAAATTAGAGATGATTTCCCTTAACTCCTTCAAGTCTTCTTCATTTTCCATGTAAGTTTTGAGCTTCACTCTCTCCCTACAATGGGGTTCTCTCTCTCTCTCTCTCTCTCTTTCTCTCTCTCTCTCAACTCTTCTAGCAGAAAGCAACAGAAAATGAGCCTTACTTCTTGACTCATCAACATATACACACACACACACATGCCTCTCTTATTGCCATCACATTGCACACGTGCACACTTAATCAAGCCTCCAACACAACACTCACATATACACACTTGCATAGATTTTCTCTACACACTCACACCCAAATACACCCTCAATCCTAGATTGTTTCATAATTCAATTTATGTTTAGAATTAATTTAATTAAGCAACACTTAATTTTAATAAATCTTAATTAATACATAATTAAATTAATCATAATTAATCACAAATCTCACATAATTTAATCAATCTAATTTTGACTTCAATTATAACCCAATTAATTATATTTAAATTTACCATTATGAATCAGAATTTAATCAAACTCCCAAAAAACTCCACATATTAAATTAAACTTATGTCCATCATCAATTTTGGTTTCTTAAATCATTAAGGCTTTCAATTTCATATTTAACTTCAAAATCTTCATCAATAAATTACGTATTCAATTGAACACCTCATAAATAAATTTAATTCGTGATAATCAAAATTCTCAATTCTCATAACTTAATTAATTCCAATTCGAACCCAATTAATCAAATCTCAATGTTACTAAACTGAATCGAATATTTATTAAACTTTCATATGGCCCAATACTTGAAATTAAATTGATTCAGCTCATCAATTTCACCTCCTCAAGCCATTTAGGCTCTCAAATTCTAATTCCAAAATAAATTCTTAATCAAATCATATACGAATTAGATTGAATAATTTTCATAAATTTCTAAACTAAATCAAACTAAAAACTAATTAAAATTAAAATTTCTTTAATTAATTAAATATAAAATATTACAAGTAATAGATCGTCACAAATTGTCTAGCCAATTATTAAAGCAGATGCCAGTTAACAACTACAATTGATAAAAGTAACGTCACGTCATTCAAGCAGAATCGAACTCCCTCAATTTCAATAGACAAGCATTTTACTTCCCGGAAGTGATTGAGTGCCCTAAATTTCGGGGCTCGAATGCCCCGAAATTTCATTTAAGGTATAAAAAAAAAAAAAAAAAAAAGGAAAAAAGAAAGAAAAAAGAAAAACAGTTTTCCAAAATTGGAAATTAGGGGCATTAGGGGCAAATTTTTTAGGGTCACCAATCATTTTCCTTTACTTCCAATGTCATTTATAATTATTCCTTGCAGACATGTCAGAATTGGTGATATCTTTATTAAGAGCTCTGTTACAGGGCCCGAAAGGGTTTCGAGTCAAATTTGGCTCGAATTTGAGAAGAAGGAAGAAGAAGAAGAAGGGAAGGAGGGGGAGGGGAGGGGAGGGGAGGGGAGGGGAGGGGAGGGGGAGGAAGGACTGGAGGGGGCCTAAAAAATGGAGGAGGAGGGGCTGAGGCGAGGCAGACGCGATCGGCAGTGGCCGACGCGATCGGCGGTGGCCGACACGATCGGCGGAGGCGACGAGATCGGCGGCGGGAGGCGCAGGCGACGCGACCTCTCTCTCTCTCTTTCTCTCCCTCTCCCTCTCTTTCTCTCCTTCTTCCTCTGCATTGCAGAGGTCGAAAATGGCGAAAAAAAAGAAAAAAAGAAAAAAAGAAAAAAAAAACGGAATGCCCAAAACGACGTCGTTTTGGGCATTCGGAGCATTCGAGCCAGTGATTTCGGGCCCTCAAACATTTTCCCTTTATTAAATTTCATGTTAGTGGGATCCATTTATCCAGTGCCCCACTGGTTAATAATGGCCGAATAATAAGAAAATAAGTCTACTTTTAAGATTCATTTTCTAGATTTAATAATTTGTTAAAAATATGATTAATTGATAATTATAAAATATTTAATTATCAAATAATTATATTTTTGACACATTATTAAATTTACAAAATAAATTTAACTTTTAAACCTGAATAATCATACTCATAATAAAATTGTCTGGGCTTGGCCCTCATGTTAGATTTTGTAATGTTTTATTTGAAAGTTTCTCCTCTAGAGAAAAAGTTGGGGTCAACTTTCATAGTTACCCTCCGTTTGGGAAGTAAATTAATTTTTTAGTTTTTTGACTTTTTAGTTATTTTAATCTGGGCTATTTTAACCTGATTTGGGAAGGACTTTTTGGTTTTTTTGACTTTTTTTGTGAGAGAGGATTGTAATGATTATGGGTTGGATTTGATGTTTTGTTTTTTGTGGCTAAAATAGCCTATTTTATTTTTTGTGACTATTTTAACCAAAAAAGCCTGACTTTTTTCTTCCCAAACGGAACCTAAGTGGACTATTAGTTGAAAATATATAAGATAATTTCAACTCAAAATTTATAGAATTTTTTTTATTCATAATAAATAAATTATATACTTTTCTAGTGACGTACAGCCAAAGCAAATCTAATCCACCAATGTTTTTAATTTTTATCTTATTTTTTCGCATAACGATGGTCCAATTCCTTTTATTGGTAATTTGGTAGTCTAGTCATTGATGGAGAGTGGTTGGTGATGTATTAATAAACCTTAATTTATTTATTTTTATATAATAATGACAAGTCAAGATTGTCTTTAGTGCGTAATTGAGATTGTCATTGTTTGTAATTAATGATGATGATAATAGTTTGATATTTTTTTAAAAAATATTAAATATTCTCAAAATATTATGTAATATTGTTGTCCTTTTAAAGGCCTAGCTTTTTATTAAAAAGTTAAAAAAATAAAAAATATATTAAATTGTTTGTCATTAGATAAAAAAATTAAATGTCACATTACTTTTTCAATCATAAAAAAATATTTTGTAACAATTTCTTAAATATATTATTTTTTATTTTTTATGTTTTTTGTAAGATTATTGGTGAGAAATTCATCTTTGTGAGAGGATATGACTTTAGATTAAAAAATTAATCTTTTTAATGATAAAGACGTATCGAAAAATATTATTAGCGGTGACTAGGTCGGCTTGGTTTCATTTTTTTTTCTCACACCCTTATGTAGAATGACTATTTTACCTATAATTGACACAAAAGTAATAAAGTCCTTTTTTATATAATGAGAATTTTTTTCACAATTTAATTTAATCTCAATCCACTAACGCTAAACACTAATACACAAACAAATATCTTTTATCTTACATACAAAATTTAATGGGAACTCTATGTTAGTCACTCCCTCCACGAGTGTGTGTATTTTTGTGTTAAATGTAACATATTTTTTCTAGTATAATTTGTAATTCATAAATGAAATTACGTATTTTGTAATAATATTACACATTTTTTTATCCAAACATTTTCTAACCAAAAAATGTGGAACATTACAACAAAAATACTTAGGCCTCGTTTGGCAAGATGCTATTTTAGCCAATTAGTCAAAAAGTTACTAAATTAGCCAAAAAGCCAACAACCCATACCAAAAAGTCAAAGATTCTTTTTTCTCTCTATTTTTTGCACATCTTTTCGTAATTAGCCAAAAAGTCATCCCAAACATACAAGTTTTTTTTACCTACTTTTTTAGCCAAATAGCCAAAAAGTTACTAAATTAGCCTGTTCCCAAACGAGGCCTTAGTATTACCGCAAAATGCATAATTTTATTTTTAAATCACAAGTTATCATAATTTTATTACAAAAATACGTATTATTTATCAAAAACTGCGTAACATATATCACAAAAATATGTAACAAAAGTATATATATGATACACACTTTTTGAGAGAAATATATCATAACGTTACCCAAAACTTAATATCATTAAATTAATAAATTTTTAACATTCATTCGCACGTACTCATAATTTTACTTAATTTTAATCAGAATACTAGTTAAAATTCCATACTAGCAAAAAAATGGGCTACTCTCACGGTAGTCAAAACCAATTCAACTATACATATATACACAGTCCATGTCATTCTTATTAGATTTTCTAATTTTAGGCATTGACTAAATTCTCAATACCTTCCAAAATAGATTTAGACCCATTTTTAGAGCATTTGCAATACCCACATTGACTAGTTTACCATATAGGGCAATGATTCATACCCTCTTAAAAGTCCCAACCCCACAGGAAAAAAGACAAAAGAAAAAAAAGTTAGCCAATCAAATGCAAAGGGAGTGAAGGGGGTGGCCCCCAAAGGGGGTCTCAACTTTTATTGTACCATATAACATACAGTTTAGAACCTAATTATAAATTTGTGTTTTCTTCGTACACTTTTTGAGTATGTAAATAGTAAATTATTTTGTTTAATTAATACTTTTAAAAAACAATTTTTTAGTTTTTAAAATTTTTATTTTTCCTATTTTTTATCTTTAGTGAATTTTTAAAAAAAAAATTATGTAATTTTTTTTACTTCTTAAATTTACTTAATCTAAATACATTTAAAATGTAAAATATTTATGAAAATTTTCTTTTAAAAAATCACTAAATACAAAAAAAAAAATGATTTTTTTTATAGATTTCTTCACAATTTATTTATTTATTTTTTACTTTTTAAATGTATCTAAAAAAATTTAACTGAAATATGAAAAAAAAAATTCACTAAAGAAAAAAGAAAAAAAAAAAAAACTAAAAAGTCTATTTTTAAAAACCCATACCCAAACCGAGTGTAATTTTTGAATAGTGTAGAATAGTGGGGTCTATGTGTTTAGATATTTATATGATTAGAATCTTATCCATTTTAAAGGCATTTTCTTAATTGATATATAAATAATTGGGTAAATTATATATAGTTCTTTTGATATTTGCTTAAAATATGATTTTTGTCCCTTGAAATTTATAACTCATAATAAATGAACCATTTTATTAATAAATTATCAAGTCAATTAACAGTTTTTAATGATTTCAGAAATTTATTTCAATTAATAATTCAAGTAATTTTATCATTGTATAAAAGAGCAGTTAGGAATTTTATTTTTTTTAATTAATTTTGTTAAATAAAAAATTCTGACAATGAAGTATTTATAATTTTTTAAACTATAAAAAATAATTTGTATTTTAAACAAATGTCAATGGTGCACTTATTAAAATGAATAATGTGGGAGACCCATTAAAACCATTTTTAATGGTTCATTAAATCCATCATTAAATTTAAATTTGATAAGAAAAAATGACTTTTTGCTTCTATAACGGTTCATCAAATCCAGAATTTCACTTTTTTTCATCAAACTGAGGATCAATGTGTTTTTCATCAAATCACTGTTCATTGCCGTTAGATTTTCACCACTGGATGTCCTCCCAGATGACCACCTTAAAGCAAAAATTTATAAAAACATTGCACTGACCGGTCGAACAGTGGTTTGATGAAATCACAAATCCCTCCGTTGGAACACTTATGCTGTGTTTGGTTGGGGGATTTGGGGAGGGATTTGGAAAGGGAAAGAGAAAAGGTGTGTGAAACTATGTGAAATATAGACATGATTTATTCACATTTCACTTACCTTTTCCATTTTCGTTTCCAAATTCCTTCCCAAATTCCCTAACCAAACAAAACATTAATATCAAATGAAACTTTTACTCAGATTTTTATTCAAATTTAATAAAAATTTTAATGTATCGTTGGAGATACTCAAAACCCCAAATAAAACAGTTCATCGGGAAAGACCCAAGCCCATTTAGAACCCAAGCCATATAATTATTTAATAACAGATAATATTACCTTTTCTTTTCGTTTTTTTTTTTTTTTTTTTAAGATCGGGAACATTAATGTTACCTTACAAATACGCTTTTAGGCCAAGTTTGACATGATTAAAAAAAGACAAAAAGTTAAAAAGTCACTATCCTATTTAAGTCACATCATCTTATTTAAGTCACATCACCTCTCTAACACATCACTTCAAACCCAACCCAAACCCAACCCATATTTCATAAAAAGTCAAAAAGTACACTTATTTAGTCTTCCCAAACTAGGCCTAGTTGATACTCCATACATTATACATTTGTAACCTGTTCCTTTTTAGCTTAGATCATTTATAAATAATTATGATTGTATGATTTTATTATTTTGTCTTACAAAAATTAACATTTAATTTTTAAAATCATATTTTTCTATTTATTTAAAAATATATAATTAAATAATTATAATTATTAAATTAAAATTTTTATAAAAAAATTTACTAACACTCATATTTGTTTCATTGTGACTTAAAAGCCAACTTATGGAGGGTGTCTCCCATATGTATTACCTTACAAGTTACAACTCTAAAAAAAAAAAAATACATAACTCTATATTTTTTGAGTCTTATCTTAAAAAAATATTATAACTAAACACAACATCATGAGGTATAATTAAAAACTCACGAGTCATAATTAAAATAAAAAAAAATCATAATTAAAGAAGAAAATGATATAACTAGAGATGCATATGGTACACTGTATATTAGAATTTTCCCTAAAATTCACCTTATTTGGTTCTAATTTCCTAAATTCAATTTTCTAAAAATTAAATTTTTCATTTTTCATATTTTTTTAGTAGATTTTTTAAATATTTAAAACAAATTTTTTATTTTTGTAGATGCATTTAATATAAATATAATTAAAAATATAATATTTGTGAAAAAAATATTTACAAATTTACAAATACAAAAAATGAAAATAAATATAAAAAAAATACTTAAAATAATAAAAAAAAAAATCTGAAAAATAAACAACTCAATTCAGAAAATTTCAACACGATGGTTTTGGAGAAGAATTCTCCTATAGTTGGAGCATCGACAACTCAGCACACAGAGCTTCTTCATGATATTCATTTGTTATTTAAAATCCTACGTATAACTCTCTCTCTCTCTCTCTCTCTAAATCTCTCTAAGAAGTTCGAAGAAAGGAAGGAAACTAGAGGAACAAAGACGACTTGCTTGGCGTTTTTGAATTACAAAGCTTCCTCAATCCTCTTCCTCTTCATCTTCAACCATCATATACATATATAATTCGCATACACACACACACGCATATTCTGAATTTGTTCTTTCATTGAAACTCAATTCATTGTTGTTCGGTGCGATCTAAACTCAATTCATTCGTCAATACATCTAATTCGGCCAATTCTTGAGCAAAATCAATCGAAGATCTGACCAACCATGTCTTACGCTTACCTCTTCAAGTACATCATCATCGGAGATACTGGTACTCCTTTTTTAATTCTCTCTCTCTCTCTCTCTCTCTCTATTATACTATTCGAATTTTCAAATTCTGGATCGTTTTTCCTGGATTTGTGTGCTTCTTGTATAGACTGCTTATGAACTAATATTATTTATTTATTTTTATTTTTTTTGAGTTTGTGGATCTGGAACTTAGAAGGAATCGCTGTGGTTTTGTGCCAATTTTGAGTAGCAGTGAATTTTGTTTTTTGTGCTATCATGTCTTTCAATAGCCAAGCAATTGATTTTATGTTAATTGTGTGGATTTTGACATTTTGTATTAATTGATCTTGTTTTATGCCAATTTCTGTTGTATTGAACAAAGTTAAATTCGGTGTTTTGTCTCTATCAATTTTTACATATGCACGGAAATTTTGTTTGATTGCTGAGAATAGGAAGAAGGTAGGTTGGAAATTATCTGACAAATCACATAAAAACAATACTTAAAAAAAAAAAGGGTAAATTACGCTCACCTCCCCTGAGGTTTCTGACAAATACAGGGACCTCCCATTGGTTTCAATAATTACAATAATCTCCCTTACTTTACCTAATATTCTCCAGATTCCCCTTTGTGTTGACTTCCGATTATTTGTTTCATAGAAAAAGCTGATGTCATCAAAGCCAAACACTAAAATGTCCATAATACCCTCAAGTGTCCTCAACCCATCTATGTCCAGAACAGTGTATTTTCTGAGAAAATGGTGGGTAGTTTCCTTTGACTTCATTTTGTGACTGCTAACTCCATTACCATCTCTCTCTCTCTCTCTTAAATCTTCAAAAATGACTCTTAAATTGCCCTCTCTCTCCTTCCTCCCCACCCCCAATCCTTAACCCTCACCCCCAAAACCCTCACATCACCCATTCAACTAAATTCCCCAACCAAAAACCCTCCAATGGACGAAAGCATTCTCGAATCCATCGGACTCGAAATCATTAGAGTCATGGCCCCAGTCTCGATTTGCATGCTCTTAGTCGTCCTCCTAGTCTACTCCCTCTCCTCCTCCTCCGCCTCCGCCGCCCCTATCCGCCCCGCCGCCAATCTAGTCTACCTCGAAACCCCCTTCGACTGCGCCACCTAGAAACTCGAAGGCGCTCTCCTCAATGCCCTCGTCTTCGTCATCATCATCTCCATTGTCACTTTCCTCCTCGTCCTCCTCTACTACTACAATTTCACCAATTTCACCAATTTCCTCAAGAACTACACTCGCTTCTCCGCCTTCTTCGTCCTCGCCGCAATGGGCTGCTCAATCTTCCTCTCCATCATCCAATATTTCTCAATCCCAATCGATTCCATCACTTGTTTTTTTTTGCTTCTCAATTTCACTATTGTGGGTGTTCTCTCTTGTGGCGGCTTGGTTTACCAATTTTCCTAAATAGACCACTTGGGTTTTGCTAATTGCACTTGCTTTGTATGATTTGGTTGCGGTTTTGGCTCTTGGAGGGCTTTTGAAGATCTTGGTCAAACTGGCTTCGAACTGGGACGAGGAGCTTCCGACATTGGTGTACGAGGCTCGGTCAACTGTGGTTGGTGGGTTTTCCGATTCTGGTTCGGTGGAGCTTCAGGTAGTGCCTAGGAACAATGAGAGTGATTTAGAGAATTCAGATTACATTGCTGTTGCAATTCGAAACCAGAGTGAAGTTGGGATTGGGGGATGAGATGAGATGCGATGAGATGAGATGAGATGAGAGAGAACAAAAAATAAAAATAAAAATTAAAAACAAAGTTGAATACTATAATCAGAGGGTATTTTCGTCTTTTCGCGCTCAAATAAAGGGGTAATATGGTCATTTGTATACAAAAGTAACATCGTTTATGTATAATTGACGGATTGGGGGAATCTGTACAATGTCAGGTAAAGTAGGGGAGGTTATTGTAATTATTGAAAGTACAAGGGAGATCCCTGTATTTGTCAGAAATCTCAAGGGAGGTGAGTGTAATTTACCAAAAAATAAATAAATAAATAAAGACAGAAAAAAAAAAAATGATAGAAATGGAATGAGCATTCATTAAGGAGAAATTATCTTTTGGGTGAAACCGCATTTTGAGCTTGTGTTTTTTAAAAAGTAGGTTAGTATGATAAATGGTTTGAAAAGTGGGTTACTTGAATAAATAGTTTGATTTTTTCAAAGATTAAGGGGAAAAAAAAATACTCATAAGTTTGGTTATGACTCAATTTTTTTTCTAGTCATGACTGAAAATGATTTAGTTATGACATTTGTGGTAATTAACTCCACAAATGTCATATGTAGCATAGCATGACCCTTCATTCAGATACAAATTTGTAGATTGTTAGGCAAACTTGGAGCACAAGGTGTTTCATAAGTAGAATTGGCTGCCGTTAGTCATAGAAATTATGTGACTTTTTGGGATTCATTGTAACAAGGTATTAAAATGGCTTTAAAAGAATATATAGAAAAATAACAAGTCAAAGTAGGCTTATCCTCTGGAGTAATTAGTTTCAAGTAGATTCAGAAGATCACAATGGCTCACCTTCAGGGACTAGCCAAGTAAATTCATGGCTCCACCAAGATTGCATGAGAGATGGACATGTCTATCACACAAATAGAATTGGAAGTTGATAGGGAGAAGTGAAACTTCTTTTACTCCATGAAGTGAAGTGTCACGTCAAATTATCACGATCTGAAGTTCTTTTTCTTCCCTACCTAAGAAATATGGACATTTCCAAGAAGGTAGTGTGTTGTGTCTAACACCAACACAACACAACACTACACTTGTCGGACACTTCCCAATACTTGTTGAACATGTGTCCAAACATGCCCTACTATTTAAAATAAATAAAAAATTATAGACTTGGATATACTTTAGATACTTGGGAAACACATGTTTATCACTTGGACACATATGAAACACAGTAAAGTTCGAATAAATATCTTAAAATCCAATGATAGAACAAAAACAATGTAAATTTATGTGTATTCTCCTCCTTTATACTTTAAAAATTATTGCCATTAAATGAAATATTCATATATATGACATATAATAATTGTTTCTCCTTCTACATAACATATTTAAATATATAAAATCATAAACATTTTGCATGTGTCCCCACATATTGTATTTTACATTTTTAAAAAAATTATGTGTTGGCGTGTCTATGTCGTGTCACATGTCCATGTCCATGTTTGCTTAGTTCCCTGCCCACCACCCCAATGAGAGATGGGAGGGGAGGTTAAGTATTTAAACCCCAGATATAATACTCAGGATTGTAATCTGGATGCCACCTTGGACCCAAGTAAATGTATAAGTTTGTTAAATTAGTATCTTCTCATATCATATTACATTGTTAGAAGTTATGATTCTTTTTTCAGTGTGGAATATAGGACAGAGTTATTTGTTATAGTCACTGATCGTGCATGGAACAGTGCAACTCATGCAAGTTTGATCTCTTCTTACTCAGGAGTTGGAAAATCATGTCTTCTTCTGCAATTTACTGACAAAAGGTTTCAGCCTGTGCATGACCTAACCATTGGTGTTGAATTTGGGGCTCGAATGGTCGCAATTGACAATAAACCAATAAAGCTGCAGATTTGGGACACGGTTTGTTGCTATTCTTTGTCCTTTATTTTTCTACTATTAAATTGTCCAATGTAGAGTATCCTGGTTTCTTCTTAGTTGCTTGGTGAAGAATGACATGAATTTCTGAATTGTAAGGAACCCAAAGTTTGCTTCTTATCTTAGATATATGTTTATGCAAATGATTGCATTTGTAATTGCTCATCATTCCTTGCTGTCAGGCTGGTCAAGAATCATTCAGATCTATTACAAGGTCATACTACAGAGGGGCAGCTGGTGCACTGCTTGTTTATGACATCACTAGGTATGATGTTTTTTTGAATCTTCTTAAACTACATGAGCAAGGCTATCTATTATTATGCTTGAAAATTTGTCAATTTTTTTCATGTAATGCACCTAAACTTAGGCCCAATTTTGCATGCATTACATAAATATATGCATCTGCATCTTCAGTTGTTGCTTGTGATTATACATTTTGAGAGAAGGAAAATGATAATCTGGTATCTATGTTTTTCGATATTCTTCTTTGGATTGAAGGGCTTTCTTGTTACAATTATGCAAACTAATCATAACTGCCTCATACAAACTTTTTTCCTGAAATGTCGACAAATTGGGATTTTCTTTATCCTGAAGGTTAGATTTGTTTTCAAGTCTCTGAAATTCATGAGAAAAGGAGTGCATAATGCTATCTGATGATGTGTGCATCATTAATGCAACAGTAAAACAGTTGCAAGTGTCCCTGCCTCAGGAAGCAGTAGTCCCTAGTTTGAATTTTTTACCATTGTTGGAGAACACCTGACTTGTGCTGTTGGGTGCCTGGGACATGTTTGCGGATTTAGTTAGGCTAAATGTCTGGATATCTTGTGTGTGTGTGTTGGGCCCGGGGGGTGGGGGGTGGGGTGGAGAGAGAGAGAGAGAGAGGGAGAGCTTTAAATATTGGAAAGTGCATTTTGTGGGACTCGGATAACAAGCCTATTAACTGAGAAGGCAACATGTTAACAAAATATTATGTGAAATCGCTCTTATGATTCAAAATTGTTGTTAAACAAGTTTAGACTTTAGATAACATCCATTTTTGGATGGTACTCTAATTTTTTTGATTCAGACCTTGAGATTGGTATGGATCTCTCACAAGAGTGGATTGGAAGATATCTTTCTCCCAATAGTGGTGGTCTCTCGTCAGCTTAGGCAGATTGTTTAGCCTGTTCATCTTTCACAAATGGATCTGAATGGAATTGTTTTTGCTTACCAGATCTGGGAAAAGGAGGTTATTTGTATACCACTGTTACATTTGGTTTTTTGTAGTGCATATTTCTTTGCTTAAATGCCAATACAGCCAAAATAGGATGATGAGTTAATGAAAATCTCTCAGAACAATATAAGTTTAAACAAATCACAGGCATTTTATTATTTTGATCGATTATACAAACTACAGAGGAAATGAATATAATTAGAGAAATACCAAAGCCATTCTAGTTGTCTGTTATCTGTTGCAATGTCTTCTATTGTACCATGATATTGCTTGTTAGAATAAAAGTAGAATTAGCATATTATATCTCGGTGTAATTTAATAGATAAATGCAATTACCTTTTACTTTTATACTTGAGGCGGATTATGATGAATTTGAGTGACGGAATTGTGGAGCCCTAACTAGTCTTTGTGTAGTTGTAATATGGCTCTTCTACTTTGCAGTGATAAAGAATGACTTTAATTGTTTTGCCATTCAGGAGGGAAACTTTTAATCACCTTGCGAGCTGGTTGGAGGATGCAAGGCAGCATGCAAATGCAAACATGACTATCATGCTCATTGGAAACAAGAGTGATCTTGCTCATAGAAGGGCTGTAAGCACAGAGGAAGGCGAGCAGTTTGCCAAGGAACACGGCTTGATCTTCATGGAGGCTTCAGCAAAAACAGCTCAAAATGTTGAGGAGGTGATGAATCTCCCAACTGAGTTATACTGCCTAGTGTTTAAGAAAGTTTCTAGCATGAGCACCATTTTTTTTTTTTTTTCATTTTTGGCCATTGGTAAGAAGCACAGACACGGACACAATACGGACACATCAACACATAAATCCACAAAAAATATAGGACACGATATGTGGGGGACTCATGCAATATTATATGTCATATATATGAATATTTAATTAAAAAATAATAATTTTTAAACTTAAGAATGAAAATATGTATAAATTTATGTTATTTTTCTTTTGTATTGGATTGTAAATTACTTTATTCAAACTTGTAATGTATTTTATGTTTGTCTAAGCAATAGACATGTGTTCCCCCGAATCTGAAGCATGTCTGAATGTAGAATTTTTTTAAAATAGGACATGTTTGTCTGTGTGTCCGACAGGTCTTGGGAAATGTCTTGCAAGTGTTGTGTCAATGTCTAACATGACACACCACCTTAAGAGTGTCGGTGTTTCTTGGTTTTTGGACATATTTCTTCTTGTCTTTCTGATAAAGAAGTTTTGTACAGGCATTTATAAGCACGGCCGCTACAATTTATAAGAAGATTCAGGATGGAGTGTTTGACATATCAAACGAGGTATCCTTTCTTTCTCTCTCTCTCTCTCTCCTTCTCTCTGGTTTGTTTGTTTATGGTGGAAGAACATATTGCTTTTCTTTGAGTGTGTTTGAAATTATTTTTCAACTTTTTATTAGGATAGTTTGGGTTGAGCAAGCTATTATTTTCATTTCATTACAAAATAGGAATAGCACAATATTTTTGGGACAAAAATGGTTTAAAGAATTAAACTTTCTATTAAGACCTCATTTTTCTCTGGGATTACTCGAACGAAACTCACTTAATCAGAAGGAGACTTGGGCACACATTCCAATTGACTAAAGTAGTGATGGGCTTAGGTCAATTGACCTCGGGTTGAGATTTTCACATACTGAAGTCATTATTAGTTGTAACCTGTTATGTAGCATCTGCTTATCAAAAAAGATAAAAGCATCTGCTTAACATCAAAAGCTTTTTTCATGCCATTAACAAAATTAAAGAACATGATTGGATGACTAGTAGAACTGCCAGTACTAAAAATTCGGGTTATTTGGTTCTGCTTTGCAGTCTTATGGGATAAAAGTTGGATATGGTGGCATTCCCGGGCCATCAGGAGGTAGAGATGCCTCTGCTTCTCCAGCAGGTGGCTGTTGCAGTTGAAAAATGAAACTCCTCAGAATCATTCACATACCTTTGCTTGTTTGCTCGTGCTTTGAAGGTTCCGATGTTCTTTTGCACTTTGGAACATATCACCAGTTTATTTGATGGTCTAGAGCTATCAAATATTGTGGGGAAAAAAATTATTTATTAACGACAATGCAAGTAAATATACTATATGTGTGTCTTCCCTTGTATTCTTCTTCCTGATTGTGTAAATTTGACAGCTAGGATTGAAATTTCATTGTCAGAAATTAGAATTGTAACGAAAGTGATCAGAGATACTTTGATTGCTTTCAGACCCCTATTATCGTTATCGTTATCGTTTGTAATTTGGTTGTGAAGAGATGCTCTCTTGGCGGTTTGGTTTTAAATTCCGACTTCTGAGTTCAAAAATTTGTGAACTGTTTGATGAAATTAGGTTTTCAGCTATGGTCCAAATTAAATTTACAGGTTCATCTGTTTAACAGACCATGGAATATGATGAAGTTTGGTACATTGTTCAAAACAATTGCCTTTCCTTTGGATGTTTTAAATGTGTTCAAATGAGTTTTAATCCAATTGAGCTCAAGCTCGAGTAATAGCATTCACACAACCAAGTTTTAAATGTGTTCAAATGAGTTTTAAAATCCTATTGAGTTCAAGCTCGAGTAATAGCATTCACAACACCCAAGTAATTGGTTGAGAAGTAAAATCTTGAAGATAAAATTTAAAATTTTGAGTTCAAGGACAAGATTAATCAGAGGTTGTCTAGTTATTAATTTCAAAATTTTAAAATTGGTAGCGATATACACAAATTGATTTTAACACTTAATTATAAAAAATAAAAATACCATTCACATCGATTTTGTGTATTACTTGAGACGCACAGAGATTTGATTGTAAATATTATTTTTAAATACACGAATTTAACATTAGCAAGTTATGGCTCAAGTAACGTCAACTTTAGTTAAATTAGTATACAAGCTCTTGTATTTCTCTCTCACAAGCATCACCATTACTTTAGCAAAATGATCCTTTACACTAACCTCCGTTGAGGAGAGAAAATATATAAATATTATATAATTATATTATATTTCTATAGTTAGTGTTTGGTTGATTAGAATGAAATGATTATTTTATCAAAATATTTATCTTTATATTTGGTTAATTAAAAAATAATAAAAAGTATATATATATATATATATATTAGATATAGAATCATCATTTACAATTACAAGGAAATGATCATTTCGGCCCATTTTGGCCAAAAAAAAAAAAAAATCACATCTTTTTTCAAATTTTTTTTCGTCTGGTGGTTTTTTTTTTTCAAAATTATGCCAATTTTTTTTTTTTTTCCATTCTGATTCATCTTGTTGAGACGAATCTAAAAAGTATATTTTTTTTAAAAAAAATCACTAAAGACAAAAATAAGCCAAAAAAGATTGCTTATTTTTGTCTTTTCTAGATTTTTAAAAAAAAATTTATAATTTTTCGGTTTGTTTTGTCGAGCTGAATCTAGAAACCTAAAGTTTTTTTTTAAAAAGGTTTAAAAAAAGTTCATCAAAAACGAAAATAAGCTAAAAGAAAAAAGCCAAAAAAGGGACTTCCCAAAGTCCCTCCCCCCCCCCCCCCCGCCGCGAAGAGTTTATGGAATGACAATTCTATCTCATTTTAGTGAATCAAATAGAGTATTAAAGTTGTAATTCAAACATCACTTTGTCTATATTTTATTAGTAATTTGTTAGTTGTATAAATAAAAATAATAATAATAATATTGTGGGTGTTGATTTCTGACCACACAATCAAACGGGGAACTCAGTTAGAGAGCACTAACAGAATAGATTAAGCTCGAACACCTGCCAACAAGAATATGAGAATATCGAGGTGGTTCGTCCACCCGGGGATATTCCGACGATCAAGTTAGTAATCTTATCTCTCACAAATATCAATACAAGTACTTAAACTTCAACAATGAAAACATAAAAGCATCTCAAATAAAGCATACCTCATACTCACGAGGGTGCCTTACTTTTATAATGATCAGTTTCCAACTTCCCCTAAAAGTTTTACTTCATGGGACTCTATCATTTATAAAGATAGCATTTATCACAACTTACACTATTCAGATTAAGATGAACTCCCTCAAGAGTCCTATCTCTACCCAAATAGGTAGCTTGATGTCATCTAGGACTCTAGTCCTCTATCCAAATATCTTGAATTTCGATATTATCGCACCATATCTCGGCACCATGGTCCACCCACGTGGCACCTCGGCTAACAACCTTGGCCACGTGGACTACCTAAAAATATATCCCCACAACTGTCCCCTAAGTTCTATTACCTCAGCAAACTGAGGTGATGGAACCTATACATGTACTTCCCCGACCGAGATCGTGACTCATTGGCACTAAGAAACAAGGACTCAAATGTCCACTCGTCAAGAATCAAGAACCATGAACCATCATGTTCCATTTCATCTAGGTCCAACATCTCGACAAAGATCACACTGCTAGCAGAGATCATGACTTGCTAGTTCAAGAACATCAAGATCCTAGTATCAACTCATCAGAAACCAAGAATAAACAAGTTCTGCCCTCATTTAAATTCAACATCTCAACCAAGATCAACATCTTAACTAAAATCATCATGTTAACCAAGATCACCATCTCAACCGAGATCATCATCTCTATCGAGATCAATATCTCAACTGAGATCGCACTTCTCAATCAAGATCATCATGAGATTGGAGCGTACCAATCATGTCCCCATCATGTCGCATCAGTTCTGCCCCCCGCCGTCTGACGTTGGCACGGGCACGTTAGGACTCGAAATCATAACTTTTTGCCATATTTTTCTAATTCCAGTAAAACCATTTCATCTTCATATTTCGTCTCTATCTGTGTCCCTAGACTCTCTTTCTCTTGGCCTCTGCAAACCATCATCGCTATTCTTGAAGCATTCATTATTATGAAGACTCCTTTTGTGCCCAAGGTTCAAACTCTACCAGCTGAACTAGACTAATAGCCAAGCAATTCATCAGCTGCTCCACACATCAACCCACCATCTCAATGGCAGTGAAAACACCGACATAGCAACAATCTTGCAACTAGAACCAGGAACAGGAAACACCGAAGTCCTAAGCTCCCAGCCTTAGACCTTGATAATTTTCCAATCGCCTTATCTGTGTGTAACCATCGTCGTAACCAATGACGACATGTCTCGCCGAACTCTTGCTATAGAAGACCTTCTTGTTGACATCCCAGATGTCATAACTGTGCAATCCACTCCATCTCCTTATAGTCAATCCAACATGCTCATGCCTCTAGCAACTCAATATCTCGAAAGAAAAGCACATGAAGCAAGTGGACCAAGTTACTGTTGCCAAAGCCGAGGCCATTGCTAAGGCCGAAAAAACAAGTCAACATGGCCTGCAACAAAGGCTACTATCTTGACTACATGACAGCCCTAAAAAAGATGTTTGTCCTTGAGGACTTACCCCTCCGTGATATGGGTTAGCTCAATGTCCCTTTCATTCCCTCTCCCAATCAATCTAAGGATGAAGCCGAGGAAGTAGAAGAGGCCAACGACGAGGAGGCCAGAGACAAGGAAGAGGCTGAGGCTGAGGTTGCCGAGAAAGAATCTGAAGCTACTGCTAAGGCCAAGTCCCCAACTCTGAATGAGCAAGTCCTTGACTTGACTCAAGATGAGGAGAATGAGGTTCAAAAGACCACTTCTGAGGCCGAGGTTGAAACTGCCAACAAGAGCCTAGATGACACACTGCGTGAGATTGACGCCAAGGTCCAAGCTAAAAAATCGGCCCAGCTGTCTGTCAAGGCTGACATAACGCCAATTGCCAAGGCAGGGCAAACTGTGGAAAATGCATGAACTTTGGTTTTTCATCATTTTTGTACTTTTCCTTCTTACTTTTGGACAACTGTAATCTTTTTGTATCTGAACAAGTTTCTTTTCTAAATGCAAGTCTTATATTTTCTTCCAAATATTGAATGTATGCCTTTTTTTCTTCTATGCATGTTTGCCGCTTTCTTTCATGCTTTTCATGCTTCTAAACTTAGAATATTTTTGCATTTCTTCAAAGTGTACCTTAACTATATAATAACTTTGGGATACAATACCTCAGATAAACCTTGACTGTTTGCCTCGGCTAACCATTTTCATACCTCGGCTAACACTTTAAAAATTAAAATATTTTTACAAGTGTTATTGTTTTTGTACCTCCATACGCTATCTTCTATTAAGACTTCACCATTTCCAAGTTTTAACAACCTGGTTGGTCACCTCGAGTAACATGTACCTCGGATACTTTATTCATCATTGCATCGGCTAACTCCAACTTGTAAATCTCTCCGAAATTTCAACAAGTGTTAAACCCATTTCTGAAAATTTCAACAAGTGTCAAACTTTTAAGTTTGTTCATCACTCCAGTTCCCTGCCCCCTAATGTGAACCTAATGGGAACCTAAGTTCTACTTAAGTTCACATTAAGCATGTGACTATGGTCTTTTGCTGATGTCAGATTCAAACAAAGGCTTCCCGAGGTGTTTCAACCATGGTTTCTCTATTAATGCACTTAGTTCCATTCTGAGTTTGACTCTGCTGATATGGCAAGTCCAGGTTAATTCAACTTAGTTTAACTCCATTATATGCAAGTATAATCCAACTCTGCCATATAATGAGTTTAAGTTAATCGTCATGTTTCATTCAGAAGCATCGTCAACTTAGTTCAACTCTATTATATGCAAGTATAATTCGACTCTGTCATATAATAAGTTTAAGTTATTCATCATGTTTCATTCAAAAATATCGCCAACTTAGTTCAACTCTATTATATGCAATTATAATTCGACTTTGCCATATAATAAGTTTAAGTTATTCGTCATGTTTTATTCAGAAACATCGTTAACTTAGTTCAACTCTATCATATGCAAGTATAATTCGACTTTACCATATAATAAGTTTAAGTTATTCGTCATGTTTCATTCAGAAACATCGCCAATTTAGTTTAACTCTATCATATGCAGGTATAATTCGACTCTGCCATATAATAAGTCTAAGTTATTCGTCATGTTTCATTCAAAAACACCACCAAATTAGTTCGACTTTATCATATACAAGTATAATTCGACTCTGCTATATAATAAGTCTAAGTTATTCGTCATGTTTCATTCAAAAACATTGCCAACTTAGTTCAACTCTATCATATGCAAGTATAATTTGACTTTGCCATATAATTAGTCTAAGTTATTTGTCATGTTTCATTCAAAAATATCGCCAACTTAGTTCAATTCTATCATATGCAGGTATAATTCGACTCTTCCATATAATTAGTCTAAGTTATTCGTCATGTTTCATTTAGAAACATCACCAACTTAGTTCAACTCTATCATATGCAGGTATAATTCGACTCTGCCATATAATAAGTCTAAGTTATTTGTCATGTTTCATTTAGAAATATCGCCAACTTAGTTTAACTCTATGATATGCAAGTATAATTCGACTCTGTCATATAATAAGTCTAAGTTATTCGTCATGTTTCATTTAGAAACATCGCCAACTTAGTTCAACTCTGTCATATGCAGGTATAATTCGACTCTGCCATATAATAAGTCTAAGTTATTCGTCATGTTTCATTTAGAAATATCGCCAACTTAGTTCAACTCTATCATATGCAAGTATAATTCGACTCTGCCATATAATAAGTCTAAGTTAGTCGTCATGTTTCATTCAGAAATATCGCCAACTTAGTTCAACTCTATCATATGCAAGTATAATTCAACTCTGCCATATAATAAGTCTAAGTTACTCATCATATTTCATTCAGAAACATCGCTAACTTAGTTCAACTTTATCATATGCAAGTATAATTCAACTCTACCATATGATAAGTCTAAGTTACTCGTTATGTTTACCATGGGAACATCACAATAAGACATTTCGGTCTCATCGCATAATCATGGATTTCGACAATATTTCCACGTTTTTTGCATAGGCTTCGGCATCCTTTTACATGTACGGTTACCAGAATCCCTATGATATAGCTCTATGGACAAGGGATCTTCCTCCTGCACAGATATCGTATAAAAAGTCTTCAACCTGGGAAGGATGTACACATCGCAATAGAGGTCCAGTAAAAGTCCTTCTATATAGATAGCCTTCTGCCGACTTTAGTCTGATCTTGTGTGCTTCTTTTTTGTCTTCTGGGATCTGGGATCTTCTCATTTAGGATGAGCTCTTGTTTTCTCGGACCTACTCATTTAGGCCGAGATCTTTTCTTTTGGGATCTGGGATCAGAGATCTGGAATCCGGGATCTGCTTACTTAGGCTAAGCTCTTGTCTTCTCGAACCTAATCATCTAGGCCGAGATCTTGTTTTCTAGGATTTGGGATTCGGGATCTGGAATCCGAGATCTGCTTACTTAGGCTAAGCTCTTGTCTTCTCGGACCTAATCATCTAGGTCGAGATCTTGTCTTATAGGATTTGGGATTTGGGATTTGGAATCCAGGATATGCTCACTTAGGCTGAGCTCTTGTCTTCTTGGACCTACTCATCTAGGCCGAGATCTTGTCTTTTGGGATCTGAAATTCAGGATCTGCTCACTTAGGTTGAGCTTTTGTCTTCTCGGACCTATTCATCTAGGCCGAGATCTTATCTTCTAGGATCTAGGATTCGAGATCTAGAATCTGGGATCTACTCACTTAGGCTGAGCTCTTGTCTTTTCGGACCTAATCACCTATGAATAAATCTTGTCTACTAGGATCTAGGATCCGGGATCTGGAATCCAGGATCTGCTTGCTTAGGCTGAGCTCTTGTCTTCTCGGACCTAATTATCTAGGCTGAGATCTTGTCTTCTAGGATCTAAGATCCGGGATTTGAAATCCAGGATCTGCTCACTTAGGCTGAGCTCTTGTCTTCTCAGACCTAATCATCTAGGCCGAGATCTTATTTTCTGGGATCTGGAATTCGGGATCTGCTCACTTAGGCTGAGCTCTTGTCTTCTCGGACCTAATCATCTAGGCCGAGATCTTGTCTTCTAGGATCTGGGATCCGGGATCTGGAATCCGGGATCTGCTCACTTAGACTGAGCTCTTGTCTTTTCAGACCTAATCATCTAGGCCGAGATCTTGTCTTTTGGGATCTAGGATCTGGGATCTAGAATCTGCTCACTTAGGCTGAGCTCTTGTCTTCTCGGACCTAATCATCTAGGCCGAGATCTTGTCTTCTGAGATTTGGGATCTAGAATCCGAGATCTGCTCGCTTAGGCTGAGCTCTTGTCTTCTCGGACCTAATCATCTAGGCCGAGATCTTGTCTTCTAAGACCTAGGATTTGGGATCTGGAATCCGAGATCTACTCACTTAGGCAGAGCTCTTGTCTTCTCGGACCTACTCATCTAGGCCGAGATCTTATCTTCTAGGATTTGGGATCCGAGATCTGGAATCCGAGATCTGCTCACTTAGGCTGAACTTTTGTTTTCTCGAACCTAATCATCTAGGCCGAGATCTTGTCTTCTAGGATCTGGGATTCGGGATTTGGAATTCGAGTCTACTCTGTCACGACCCATCCCGACGACCAAGGCTAGATTGCAACTAGCTAATCCTAAAGTCCCACAGAGTAATTCCAAGTAATTAATTTAAATAATGCAGTGAAATAAAATAAAAGAGGTAGATTAGTATCCGAAACGTACATGGAAATTTTTATTTATGATATAACTTGTACGGGGAGCAAATATTCCGGCAAACCCTTACTCCTTTCTTCCAAGCTTCCTGTCTGTCCGATCGACCTGCGAACACAACGGCGGTGAGCTACCCGGCGGTGTGTGGTCGGAAAACCCCTCCGACGGTCAAGTTAGCACACACTCAGGAATAGAGAGAGAGAGGAAAGAGTTGGATGTCTAAGTGTATCTCACCAAATGATCATCTGCCTCAACATGGGGGGCGCAGACACACTTATATACCTTCTGCGCCCCAAATCTACTCTCATTAGTCTCTCGACACGTGGTGCTGCTATCCCATCTGTCAGCACAAATCCAGCAATCACCATCTAACCAAACTGTCAGGATATCTTGGCGGAGCCTGGGAGACCGGCGGAATCACCTTGGCCTCACACGGCCGTACTGCGCCGCATGCCCGAATGCTCACTAGCCAAGCTCCATACCGACCGAGCTCAGTTGCATTCCGACATAACCGAGCTCGAAATAGGTCACACGGGTAAAGCAAAGGCCTTCCTGCCGAGCTAAAGGCACGAGCCTTCCTGTCGAGCAATGCAAGTAGCACGGTTCCCACCTGTGCAAGTTCAAGTAGCTTGGTCTTGGGCTTTAGCCGAGTAGCCCCATCTTCGTGCAAGCCCAAAGCTATCCTGGCCCAAACGCACTCGGCCTTCAACTTGCTCGACCCTTACCATGACCCATTTCCAGCTCATAAAATCTCTCTTTCAATTGCCCCTTAATTCCGTCGGCAAAAGCGTGACCGGGATTACATGATCCGACCGGGGTAGACCTTTCCTCGGTTTGTTGTTTGCAAGACGTCAACCGCACTAATTCCAGTGCTCAGTTCCTCGATTTTCTCGGCCGACGTCTCATCCCACCTTCCTGTCTCTTCAACTCTGACGTCACCATTAATTGGGACACGCGTCGCTCGTTTGTTGGCCTCGAGCAGCCAACCATCGCGTCCCTTCACATTCAAAATTTTTGGCGGTCTCTCACTTCTATTTATACGTGTCTTCCCCTTCACTTTTCGTTCTTACTGACTCTCCTTCATTCTTGTCAATCCAGAGCTCCAGTGCCCTCAGCAGCTCCTACTCTTGCCCTCCTTCTGCGTTCGTGTCTGAAGGATCTGCATTCGCCTCTACTGGTAAGCTCTTCGAATCTTTTTGTGGCTGTTTCATTTGATATTTCTTGTTTTAGGGCACTAAAACCATAGATTTTAGGGTATAGCTCCCCAAAACTCTCCCCTGCCCCTTGTTCTCCTTGCTGTTCTTCAGCTTCATTGATGAACACCTGAAGATCTGGGGCAGACCGGGCTCCAGGTCTTCTTTTGATCCCAAAAAATGTTAAGACCGAGCAAATTACAAGTTTGCCAAAACCTTAGTAGAAATCGAGGTAAGCAGAGGACTTGGTCGCTCGACCGGGCTGACATTTGGTCCGCTTGAGTGACTGAGCTCCTTGGTTTGCCTTCGCGACCTAGGTGGTCTGGCACTCTTCCTGACCGAGCTAAAGTCAAGCTCATTTTGTACGACCGCGCTTCCACTTACAATTACCCTCCTTTTAATTGCATGTTTATATGTTTGACTGTTTAACTAAAATCTGAAACTGAATCGATTGACTGTATCTGTTTAATTGCATGTTTATCTGTTTGACTGTTTAATTATCTATTCAGTTTTTATGTTTAAACTGTTAATTAAAGGCCTTATCGGCGGCTAAACCAGAAATTGATTAATGTTTTGTGATCATCATAATTAATGTGATTTTATGGCATATTTATCTGAAAACTGATTAGGCATGATTAAACTAGATTAGATTAAGCTAAATTGCATTAGATGGACTTAATTGCCGAAATGCCACCTAGTGGCCACTAACTCACACATTTAGAGGCTTGCATACTTTGACACAAACACACTTCATCAGCCATTTGTTGTCTACAACCGACCTCATAGGGAGAGAGTGAGAGAATTGACTTGATCTTGAGGGTTTGGCTAGAGAACTTGAACGAATTGTTAGAGAATTGTCAAATTGAGCTCCTAGACCTTGAATATAAGACCTAAGGTAGTGTAATTACCCTCTTGTTTGTGAGTTGAACTTGTTCTTACATGATTCATGTCAAATTTAGTGGATTAAGTCATGAAATAGCTTCACATGTTGAAATATAACTTAGTTCATGCATGCATGGTTGTATTGATGAATTTTAAGTTGTTTTCATGGCAAATTGTCACATGCATGTTCATAATTAAGCTTAAGTCCATGATTTCATCTTGTTTTCGGAACAATTGGCTCACTAGAGCATCAAATTGAAGCTTTGAAATGATTTGGATTTCATGCATGTCTTGGTTGTAGCATGTTTATAAAAAATTGGTTTGAAGTTGAGTTGTTTGAAACACCCTTGGGCTTTGATTTTACAATTCAGCTTTGGAATCATGTTAAACTATGAGTTTTGAAGTGTTTTCCAGAAAATGTGCCCAAGAGGATCGAATTTGGTGTTTGAAACTTGATTTTGAGCTTGAGGTTCGAATCTGGGAATTCCAGATTTTGAACTCACGCTCGAGCGGGGTGACTGACGCTCGAGCGTGGAAATCGTGCTCCCAGCATTTTGTTCTGTTTTTAAGCCAACTCGAGCGGGGTAATTTACGCTCGAGCGGGACCTTGTGTCTTACGCTCGAGCGGATGTCGAGCGCCCAATCGAGCGTGGATTTCACCTACCCAGCACTTTTGACTATTTTGCAGTACGCTCGAGCGGTTGAGTATGCGCTCGAGCGGAAACCTTAGTCTGCATGTCCGCTCGAGCGGATTAACCTATGCTCGAGCGGAACTCCTGTTTTCTAAAAATTCTGAAAATACTTTTAAAGTGCATCTTTGCATCCTCATTTCATCCTAGGCATTCTTAGTCCTAGTTTAAGGCATCTTAATGAGGATATAGATGTAGAACACACCGAAGTAAATTAGGGATTAAGTTTTTATCTTTCCCAACTGTGTAGCTTAGTGTGTGTTCAATCTGTAAACTGTGTAGGGTTGGCGACTGGGGACACGCTCTAACTTTATTGTAGCCCAGAACTCTGTAAGTAACAACTGTGTAAAGATATGTTCAAAATGATTATCTTCTGAACAATTGAACTGTACTGCTTTCTGAACTGATACTATTAATTGAATGAATGTATGTCCTATATTCTGAACTGTATTGTGGCATCCTTAGCAACTACTGTTTACTGTTACTGTTACAGAGATCTCTGTCGGTTCCCTTGTTGGAACCACTACTGTTACTAATTGATGGCCATCATTTACTGTTCGGTCTTTTAAGACTTACTATTCACTGTACTGTTATGCTAATGGATGTATCACATATGACTGAATGACTGATATACTGAATTAACGAACTGTTTTCATTACTGTAAGGACATTCATTCTTAACCTCTTTACGCATTACGTTATTCACTGGGCTTTAGCTCACTGCTCATATATATATATATATATATAGGTGTACAGGCACCAGACCGTGGTTAGAAGCGTCGGGGTAAGCTCCAGTTTTGTCAAGCCAACGACTGTGCCTCACTGCGAGGTTCCAAGCCCGTCAAGTTATGGCTTAGGGGTGTTTTAATTTCCCCATCTGTCTCTGTATCTGCTTGTATAGACTGTTACCATACTGTTTAATAGGAATTAGGTCCCTGAACTGAATGATTGTATATATGTACATACTGTTTTGTCACTGACTGCATATATGTATGAAAAAGTCTTTTGCATACAGACTGTCACAGCTCATTGGACATTATTTATTTACTGTATTGGCTTCCGCCAGGCCCCTGTACTCTGTTTTACTGTATTACTGTTAAGCAGGCCTTCGGTAATCTCAGATTACTGGCCGGTTACGGTGCTAAACACATAGGAGCGAGTTTGGGTCGTGACATAGTGGTATCAGAGCGATACTTACCACAAGTTATACCGCACACACGTGTCCAAATGAGCTATAGGATATCCTAGAAAAGCGATTAGGGCATTACATGAGCATGATAAGTGTGTGACTATGACATGACTGAATGTATGCTAATGTGTTAATCTGTTTAAACAAATGACTGCTTATGTTGATAATTGCTACAACTGCCTATTGTGAAATGGATAATACAAGAACTGCAAATGCAAATGAATCTGAATCCTCATCCTCTGAGGCAAGAATGGCAAGACTGGAAAGAATGATGGAACTAATAACTGAAAGACTAGATCAACAACAGAATCAACAGCCCCCACCTCCTCCTCTGGTACAGCCGGAACAGAATGTGAATGTTAATGATGTTGACATAATTGCTCTCACCCATAAGTTCAGCAAAATGAAACTGCCATCCTTCCAGGGAGGCCTTGAACCGTTAAAAGCTAAAGCATGGGTTCTCGAGACAGAAAAATTGTTTGAGGTTTTTCCGTGCTCCGAAGCATATAAAGTGCTATTAGCCACCTTTACTCTGCAAGAAGAAGCTAGAAGGTGGTGGATGCTTATCCGTAATGACAATACTGTTATGACTTGGGCTCAATTCAAAGGAGCCTTCTTTGAAAAGTACTTCCCTCAGTGTGTTAAGGACAGAAAATTAACTGAATTTGAACAGCTGAGATAGGGCACAATGTCCGTTGCTGAATATGAGACAAAATTTACTAAACTTGCCCGTTATGCACCACACATGGTGGACACTGATTACAAGAGGGCCAGAAAGTTTGAAGGCGGCCTTAATGTTGCAATACTCGACAGAATAAATGTCCTAAAATTACCGAATTATGTAAATGTTCTTGACCGAGCCTTGATGGATGAATCGAACATCGAGGCACTAAAAACTGAAACACCAGCGTCTGAATGGTGTGGTAAAAGGCAGGGTTTTAAATTCAAGAAAGGAAAGCATAACCCATTGAACAAGAAACAGAATACGGGGTCAACAACTAGCCCCAGCCAAGGGAGTGGTTTCATACCACCCTATTCTGAGTGTGGCAAGAAGCACAAAGGGGTCTGTTACAAAATATCCGGAGCCTGTTACAGGTGTGGCAAGGTGGGCCACATGGTTAAAGACTGCCCCTCTGCTCCACAAGCCAATAGTAAAGCTGCACCAAGTGTAGCAGCATCAACTGTTGCACCAAAATCGAACCCCAAAGCTACCGGGAAGAGCCTATGAGGCAGGGCCGAGTGTTCGCCCTAGTACCGGGAGACGTGCAGAATACCGAGACCGTTGTGTCAGGTATTCTCTCTATTTGTACTCAAAATGCTTATGTACTGATTGATTCGGGGTCTACGCATTCATATGTGTCGCATGCTTTTTCGCGAGAACTGAATAGACCATTAGAACCCATGAATTATCTGTTAGTTGTATCATCACCCATTAGGGGATCTATGACCTGTGCATAGATGTACCCTGCTTGTGAAATTATTGTTGGAGATGCACATTTGTTTATTGACTTACTGCCCCTGAACATTGATCATTTTGATGTAATATTGGGAATGGACTGGTTAACGAAATACCATGCCACCATAGACTGTGTAACGAAACAAGTAGTTTTCCGTCCACCGGGTTTACCCGAATTTGTGTTTAATGGGGTTGAGGTAGTACCTCCTCCGTACTTAATTTCATCTGTGAAAGCTGTTAAATTGATTAGAAATGGGTGTAAGGGATATCTGTGTTCTGTATTGACTGTATCTACTGATGATAATGCTAACGTGAACAGTATTCCTATAGTCAGAGAATTCCCAGATGTTTTTCCAGATAATCTGCCAGGGGATTTGACTGACAGGGAGATTGAATTTACCGTTGATGTGATTTCGGGAACACAGCCAGTATCTAAAGCTCCTTACCGAATGGCCCCAACTGAACTGAAGGAATTGAAAGTGCAACTGCAAGAAATGCCAGATAAGAAGTTCATCAGGCCTAGCACTTCGCCGTGGGGCGCTCCTGTTTATTTGTGAAGAAGAAAGATGACTCACTGAGATTGTGTATTGACTACCGTGAACTGAACAAGGTAACTGTGAAAAATAAATACCCATTGCCACGTATTGATGACTTATTTGATCAGTTATAAGGTGCTCAAGTGTTCTCTAAAATCGACCTCACATCAGGATACCATCAGTTGAAAGTTAAACCAGAAGACATTGACAAAACTGCTTTTCGAACGAGATATGGACATTACGAATTTTTAGTTATGCCTTTCAAAGTTACCAATGCACCTGCTACTTTTATGGATCTCATGAACAGAATCTTTAAACCATACCTTGATGACTTTATTGTTGTATTCATTGATGACATACTGATTTACTCCAAAAGTATAGAAGAACATGAACATCATCTGAGACTTGCCCTACAGACCCTAAGAGAACAGAAACTTTGTGCTAAACTGTCTAAATACGAATTTTGGCTTGATCATGTTATGTTTTTGGGGCATGTTGTTAGCAAAGATGGAATTTCTATTGATCCACAAAAAATTGAAGCCGTAGTAAACTGGCCTAGACCAACAAACGTGACAGAAGTCCGAAGCTTTTTGGGACTAGTCGGGTATTACAGAAGATTTGTCAAAGATTTTTCCAAAATTGCCTTACCGTTGACTCAGTTAACTCAGAAGGGGATATCATTTAACTGGACTGACCAAAGGGAATCAGCATTCCAAGAGTTGAAAACTCGACTTGTAACTGCACAGATTCTTACCCTACCTTCAGGTACGGATGGTTTTACTGTATTTAGTGATGCTTCTCATAAGGGTTTGGGATGTGTTTTAATGCAGAATGGGAGAGTTATTGCTTATATTTCCCGACAACTGAGACCGCACGAAAAGAACTATCCGACCCATGATCTGGAACTTGCTGCAGTAGTATTTGCACTGAAAATCTAGCGTCACTATCTGTATGGGGCGACATGTGAAGTATATACCGACCACAAGAGTTTGAAATATTTCTTCACACAGAAAGAACTGAACATGAGACAGCGGAGATGGCTAGAACTGATTAAAGACTATGACCTACAGATTTTGTACCATCCGGGAAAAGCCAACACCGTTGCCGATGCACTGAGTCGGAAATCGATTGGAAATTTAGCCTGTTTGCTTACCGGGCAGAAGGAATTGCTTTGTAACCTTGAAAAATCTGAAATTGAAATCGTTTTGCGAGAATAAGGTGGAACCTTAGCTGCTATTTCTGCTCAACCAACACTGATTGAAGAGATTAAAGAGAGACAGCAACTGGATGACTTCTTGAAGAAGATCATCGAAGAAAGGGAAACTAAACCAAGACCGGGTTTCAAATTTGAAATAATGTACTGAAATTTCAAGAAAGACTGTATGTACCGAATGATACTGAACTGAAAAGAAGAATTCTGCAAGAAGGCCACAATTCAAAACTGGCTATCCATCCAGGGAATACAAAAATGTACCAAGATTTGAAACTAAATTTCTGGTGGCTGGGAATGAAGAAAGAAATTGCTGATTTTGTGGCAAAATGTCTTCATTGCCAACAAGTTAAAGACGAACATCAACGACCCGCAGGCTTATTGCAGCCCTTACCTATACCGGAGTGGAAATAGGAACATATCACCATGGATTTTATTGTGGGATTGCCTCGCTCCAGTAAAGGTATGGACTCAATTTGGGTTATCGTTGATAGACTGACTAAATCTGCTCACTTCTTACCTGTTAAGACAATTTATAATGCGGACAAATTGGCTATACTCTATATTGATGAAATTGTTAGACTGCATGGAGTGCCTGTGTCCATTGTTTCTGACAGGGATTCGAAGTTTACATCAAGATTTTGGTAAAGCTTACAGACTGCATTGGGTACTGAATTGAGACTGAGTAGTGCTTATCATCCTCAGATCGATGGCCAGTCAGAAAGGACCATCCAGACTCTGGAGGATTTACTGAGAATGTGTGTCCTTGATTTTCAGGAAAACTGGGAAAGCCATTTGCCATTAGCTGAATTCGCCTACAACAACCGTTATCATTCAAGTATTGGTGTGGCGCCTTTCGAGGCATTGTATGGCAGAAAATGTAGATCTCCGATTTGTTGGGCAGAAGTTGGAGATGGGCCTTTGCTTGGGCCCGAGATTGTATACGAAACGACTGAAAAAGTGAAACTGATACAACAGAGACTGAAAACTGCGCAGAGCAGGCAGAAAAGTTATGCTGACGTCAGAAAACGGGATAGAGAATATGAAGTGGGTGATCACGTGTTTGTGAAAGTGACACTGATGAAAGGCCAGACTCGTTTTGGAGTCAAAGGCAAGTTAGCGCCGAGATATGTCGGACCGTATGAGATTATTGAGAAAATCAATCCGGTGGCGTATCAAGTTGCGCTTCCTCCTGAAATGGAGCATATGCACAACATCTTCCATATTTCTATGTTGAGGGATTACCTCCGAGATCCTTTCCATGTGATAGAGCCTACTCGTGTAGTGCTGAGTGATGACTACACTTACGAGGAACGGCCTATTCAGATTGTAAACAGACGGATCAAGAAGTTGAGAAATAAAGAGATCCCGTTAGTGAAAGTTGACTGGCAAAACCATGGTGGTGTGTATGCCACTTGGGAGAGGGAAGATGACATGGCTACAAGATATCCTGAACTGTTTCCACTGAATCCTGTTTTCTTCCAAAACGAAGGTAACTCGAGTTTAGAGGACTAAACTCTTTTTAAGGAGGGGAGACTGTAACAACCCTCACCGCTGTTTACCGATAAACTACCGATTACTGCTAAATTGAGACTTATTATGAAAAGTAATTGAACTGATTGAAACACTGAACTGACTAACTGAAATCTGAAACTGAATCGATTGACTGTATCTGTTTAATTGCATGTTTATCTGTTTGACTGTTTAATTATCTATTCAGTTTTTATGTTTAAACTGTTAATTGAAGGCCTTATCGGCGGCTGAATCGGAAATTGATTAGTGTTTTGTGATCATCATAATTAATGTGATTTTATGGCATATTTATCTGAAAACTGATTAGGCATGATTAAACTAGGTTAGATTAAGCAAAATTGCATTAGGTGGACTTAATTGCCAAAATGCCACCTAGTGGCCACTAACTCACACATTTAGAGGCTTGCACACTTTGACACAAACACACTTCATCAGCCATTTGTTGTCTACAACCGACCTCATAGGGAGAGAGTGAGAGAATTGACTTGATCTTGAGGGTTTGGCTAGAGAACTTGAACGAATTGTTAGAGAATTGCCAAATTGAGCTCCTAGACCTTGAATACAAGACCTAAGGTAGTGTAATTACCCTCTTGTTTGTGAGTTGAACTTGTTCTTACATGATTCATGTCAAATTTAGTGGATTAAGTCATGAAATAGCTTCACATGTTGAAATATAACTTAGTTCATGCATGCATGGTTGTATTGATGAATTTTAAGTTGTTTTCATGGCAAATTGTCACATGCATGTTCATAATTAAGCTTAAGTCCATGATTTCATCTTGTTTTTGGAACAATTGGCTCACTAGAGCATCAAATTGAAGCTTTGAATTGATTTGGATTTCATGCATGTCTTGGTTGTAGCATGTTCATAAACAATTGGTTTGAAGTTGAGTTGTTTGAAACACCCTTGGGCTTTGATTTTACAATTGAGCTTTGGAATCATATTAAACTATGAGTTTTGAAGTGTTTTCCAGAAAATGAGCCCAAGAGGATTGAATTTGGTGTTTGAAACTTGATTTTGAGCTTGAGGTTCGAATCTGGGAATTCCAGATTTTGAACTCACGCTCGAACGGGGTGACTGGCGCTCGAGCGTGGAAATCGTGCTCCCAGCATTTTGTTCTGTTTTTAAGCCAGCTCGAGCGGGGTAATTTACGCTCGAGCGGGACCTTGTGTCTTACGCTCGAGCGGATGTCGAGCGCCCAATTGAGCGTGGATTTCACCTATCCAGCACTTTTGACTGTTTTGCAGTACGCTCGAGCGGAAACCTTAGTCTGCATGTCCGCTCGAGCGGATTAATCGACGCTCGAGCGGGACCCATGTTTTCGGAAAATTCTGAAAATACTTTTAAAGTGCATCTTTGCATCCTCATTTCATCCTAGGCATTCTTAGTCCTAGTTTAAGGCATCTTAATGAGGATATAGATGTAGAACACACCGAAGTAAATTAGGGATTAAGTTTTTATCTTTCCCAACTGTGTAGCTTAGTGTGTGTTCAATCTGTAAACTGGGTAGGGTTGGCGACTAGGGACACGCTCTAACTTTACTGTAGCCCAGAACTCTGTGAGTAACAACTGTGTAAAGATATGTTCAAAATGATTATCTTCTGAACAATTGAACTGTACTGCTTTCTGAACTGATACTGTTAATTGAATGAATGTATGTCCTATATTCTGAACTGTATTGTGGCATCCTTAGCAACTACTGTTTACTGTTACTGTTACAGAGATCTCTGTTAGTTCTCTTGTTGGAACCACTACTGTTACTGATTGATGGCCATCATTTACTGTTCGGTCTTTTAAGACCTACTATTCACTGTACTGTTATGCTAATGGATGTACCACATATGACTGAATGACTGATATACTGAATTAACGAATTGTTTTTTTTACTGTAAGGACATTCATTCTTAACCTCTTTACTCATTACGTTATTCACTGGGTTTTAGCTCACTGCTCGCATATATATGTAGGTGTACAGGCACCAGACCGTGGTTAGAAGCGTCGGGGTAAGCTCCAGTTTTGTCAAGCCAACCACTGTGCCTCACTACGAGGTTCCGAGCCCGTCAAGTTATGGCTTAGGGGTGTTTTAATTTCCCCGTCTGTCTCTGTATCTACTTGTCTAGATTGTTACCGTATTGTTTAATAGGGATTAGGTCCCTGAACTGAATGATTGTATATATGTACATATTGTTTTGTTACTGACTACATATATGTATGAAAAAGTCTTTTGCATACAGATTGTCACAGCTCATTGGACATTGTTTATTTACTGTATTGGCTTCCGCCAGGCCCCTGTACTCCGTTTTACTATATTACTGTTAAGCAGGCCTTCGGTAATCTCGGATTACTAGCTAGTTACGGTGCTAAACCCATAGGGGCGGGTTTGGGTCATGACACTAAACCAGCCCGCTACACATGGGGCGCTACCGCTTCCTTATCGACACTCCGGTTGCCCTGGCCGCGTTCTGGGAAGAGTACGGTATCCCGGACGACGTTCATTTAGAGCTCGGCGTTGAGGACATAACCCCATGGGGCAAATTAGACCAGTGTCCCTTCACCGTGCTGTCCATTATAGAATGGGGTCTCCGCTTCCTGGTTATCCCGTTGATCTGTGAATTCTTGCGGCGCACCGGGCTAGCTCTAACCCAGGTCTTAACCAACACTTACAGAATAATCAACGGGATCCACGAACTGAACAACCGGCTAGGAACCAATCTAGGACTAGCCGAGATACTGCGCCACCCTCAGGCATACAGGCGATGGCCTTGCCTACTATTAAAAAATCAGACTGGACAAGGAGAAGATAGTGACCGGCACCCCAGACAAGGACTTGCATGACGATGACTTTTTCTGGGTGTCTGGTAACTACGAAACAGCCGACGTACCAAGCTAGTTTATCAGCAAGAATTTCGGCGAGATATGTAAGCCGTGCTAACTGCTCGGTCAATTATCTTTCTTCACTATTCTGTACTTGACATTTTTTCTACTTTCCTTTGCAACAATCGAAGCCCTGCAAGCCCACTATCATTATCTCAACGAAGTAGCCATCAGAACCGTGCTCCGCTACCGCAATCGAAATTGCCACAAGCTCCTCGGTTACAAACTGACATACAGATATTCAGCTCCACGCCGGAGTAAAGTCACAGACTTTCTTCGCGCTCTATTTCCACCTCCTGATCCCATATTACCAGACGTGTCATTCATCCAGTTGACCGAGGCAGAAGAGATGACCAAAAGAAGTCGCATCAAAAACCTCATCACTACTATCTCCACCGAGATACTGAGCATCCCGACCTGCTCTCCTACTGCCGGGCAATCCAGCGGGACCGTGGTCGCACTGGCGTCTCCCGCCGCAGGGCAAGCCAGCAATGACAATCGCCGGGCTGGCAAAAGGCCACGTGCAGACCCTTCCGCCGAGCTACTTGCGGAGCTCAACACCGAGCAACCTGCCGTGATAACTGACCCAACTCCGGTATGGAGGCCCCAACTCAAGCACCGGGATAAAGAGATCTCAGCGACAGCTTTTGTCAAAGGCGACAAGGAGCATCTGCTCGCTTTTGACCTCACTAAAGCCTTGCTGCTACCGAGCGACGTGGTCGGCAGCGATCATGTACCGGACACCCGGCTGGTGAAATCCTCGGTCAAGTCTATGACCAGGGTAAGAACTTTGCACATTTTGCCAAAAAAATTTCCAAGTGTTTGCTCGATTTTCTTTCTAATTGAACCTTTTTCTTGCAGGCTATCCAAAAACAACACTTGGTCTTGGAACGCATTCACCGACTCCGGCAGAAGGCAACCGACTCTGCCAGCCAGGTCGAACGCCTTCAAGCCGAGCTGGGGCGATCAAAGACTTCGCTCGAGATGGAAAACTCTGACAACTCAAGGTTGCTCGGCCAGCTAGGTGTCGCCGAGCAAGAAAAGGACGCTCTCCGGACCGAGATGGAAACGTTGAAGCAGTCAAGGAAAGAGGAGCTAGAGGATGCCAACAACGCCAATTTCAAGGAGGCCGAGGAGAGCAAGCAAGTCCATGCCACCCAAGACATATACTTCCAGGCGGGTTGGAAGGCTGCTTGTGAACAGCTCGGCCAAGGATCTAGGACCGACGTGTTTGCCTCTCCTCGAGCTGTTTTCCTGCCGAAGTACCTAGTGCCATATGCCAACAACGTCTTCAGCGCGTTGCAGGCTGAGGCCGAGAAAGATGAACCGGAAGATGGCGAGAAAAATGCCGAATGTGACAACCGCCCAAAACAAGCTGGCCAGAAGCTGACTGGTGTCCAGGAGACTATAACCACGATCGACCTGGAGGCGACCGCAACTGGGGATGAATTCACAAACCTTTCCCCCCTAGCTTAGTTTTCTTTATTTTCTTTTTTTTTGTTTGAACATGTAACCGGGCTATCTGTCCCTCCTCTTGTAATTATTTTGCACATCAATGAAAAAGTTCAATTTTCATCAAGTGTTTGCACAGTCTTCAAGCTAAATAACTTCAGCCGGACAAAATACTTCGGCAAAACAAACCATCTTGTTTAACTTATTTAACCGGAAAAGATATCTCGGTTTGAATCTTAAAGTTGAGAAAATCATCAACTCAATCAACCGGAGTAAAGCATCTCAGTTGAAGTTTCACAAAAGTTGAATAAATCATCAACTTAGGCAACCGGAATAAAGCATCTCGGTTGAAAACCTCAAAGTTGAGCAAATCATCAACTTAGACAACCAGAATAAAACATCTCGATTGACATTCACAAGTTTGAGTAAATTATCAACTCAGTCAACCGGAGTAAAGCATCTCGGTTGAAGTTTCACAAAAGTTGAATAAATCATCAACTTAGTCAACCGGAATAAAACATCTCGGTTGACATTCACGAGTTTGAGCAAATTATCAACTCAGTCAACCGAAGTAAAGCATCTCGGTTGAAGTTTCACAAAAGTTGAATAAATCATCAACTTAGTCAACCGGAATAAAACATCTCGGTTGACATTCACGAGTTTGAGTAAATTATCAACTCAGTCAACCGGAGTAAAGCATCTCGGTTGAAGTTTCACAAAAGTTGAATAAATCATCAACTTAGTCAACCAGAATAAAACATCTCGGTTGAAAACCTCAAAGTTGAGCAAATCATCAACTTAGTCAACCGGAATAAAACATCTCGGTTGACATTCACGAGTTTAAGTAAATTATCAACTCAATCAATCGGAGTAAAGCAACTCGGTTAAAGTTTCACAAAATTTGAATAAATCATCAACTTAGTCAACCGGAATAAAGCATCTCAGTTGGAATCTCAAAGTTGAAAACAACAATCTGAATGCTAAAGCAAATATGAGACACTTCTATTATATTGACAAAAAGAATATTACATTCTGAAGTGTGAGGCAAAAAATTCCTTTGCACAAAAAGAACACAAAAGCTAAAAATAGTACAGTTTGAGGTTGGCCGCATTCCATGGCCAGGGTATTCCTCTTCCCTCCAAGTCCTCTAAGTGGTATGCCCCCTTGCCAGCCAGACCGGTTATCTTGTAGGGTCCTTCCCAGTTTGCCCCTAGTTTGCCTTCACCTAGCACCAGGGTGTTGCCCATGACCTTCCTCAAAACGCAGTCGCCGACTTTGAACGGTCTGGGGTGCACCATTTTGTTGTATTTTCTTGAAAGCTCTTGTTGGTAGGCGGCCACATGGATGAGAGCCTTTTCCCGGCGTTCTTCCATTAGGTCCAATTCCAGGGCATGGCTTCAGCGTTCAGCTCGGGCTCAAAACTTTCACTGCGGAGGGTGGGCATACCGACTTCCAAAGGGATGACCGCCTCCATGCCATATGCCAAGGCAAAAGGAGTTTCCTCGGTGGATCGCCGCGGGGTCGTTCGGTATGCCCAAAGAACGCTTGGGAGTTCCTCGGCCCATTTTCCCTTAGCTTTCTCAAGCCTTTTCTTCAACCCATCAAGAATGGTCTTGTTTGATGCTTCAGCTTGACCGTTAGACTGCGGGTAAGCCGGGTAGAGTTGTAGAATTCAATCTTCAAGTCTTCACAAAATCCTCTAAATAGGCGGCCGTCAAATTGGGTGCCATTATTAGAGATCAGAATTTTAAGGACGCCAAACCGCATTACCACATTCTGCCAGACAAACCGTTTGACGTCTTTCTCCTTGATTGTTGCCAGAGGCTCAACTACAACCCATTTGGCGAAGTAGTCTGTAGCCGCAATGAAGAACTTCCGGTTGCCTGGTGTCATTGGGAGTGGCCCTACTATATCTAGCCCCCACATCGCAAAGGGCCAAGTGCTGGTGAAGGGAAGAAGTTCCCTGGCCGGCTGGTGGATTTGGTGGGCAAACTTCTGGCACTTCTCACATTTGCAAACATACTTCTGCGCGTCTGCTTGCATGCGTGGCCACCAATATCCTTGCGAGATAGCCCGGTAGGCTAGAGATCTGCCCCCTATGTGACTGCCGCATATGCCGTCGTGAATTTCGTACAGGAAAGCTTCCATGCTGTTGGGGTGTACACACTTGAGATAAGGACCAGTGAAAGACTTCTTGTATAAAGCGCCAGATGGAGAGAGCCAAAACCGCTCTGACTTCACGCGGACTTTATGTACTTCCTTTTTGTCGGTGGAAAGTGTCCGATCTCTGAGGAAAAGGATAATTGGGTCCATCCAAGAAGGACCTAGCTCGGTGCAGAGTACTTCTGTCTGCTCGACTTCCTCAATACTGGGCCTCGGAAGGAATTCAATCAGGAGAGGGCTGGGAGATGTGCTATCGACCATGGAAGCAAGGCCGGCTAATTCATCTACTCGGCCGTTTTCTTCACGGCCAATTTGTTGGACCTTTATCGCCTGGAATCGCTTGATGTGGTCTCTTACCAGAGCTTAGTACTTCGCCATCCTGTCATCTTTAGCTTCGTAAACCCCAGAAACTTGGTTAACGACAAGTTGGGAATCACTATAAACCATTAGCTCGGATGCGTGCATCTGAAGCGCGCTCTTAAGCCCGGCCAAAAGCGCCTCGTACTCAGCCTCATTGTTTGATATAGGGAATCCAAGGGTGATAGAGTGTTCGATGGTCAGTCCGTCTGGCGAAATCAGAACTATGCCCAGCCTGGCACCGTGGCGGTTAGAAGCCCCATCTATGAAAAGTTTCCACATTTCGCCCACAAAGAGCTTCCAACATTCTGAGGGGTCCTGGGAGGCTTGCAGGTGGATGGGCGCATGGTCGCTCGGCTATGCGGCGTCAGGTTCAATGCTGATCGGTTCCACTTCCTCCCCTTTTGGCGATGCGGCACTGGACAGAGCAGGTTGGTCAGCAATACCCAACTCCGTCGTCGCATTGCCGGGCTGTAGGATCGTACTAGCTTAAGGTTCTTCGATGGGACACACAAGTTCCGCGTCTCCAACATCGCCTTGTTGTGTTACTTCGGTTAAATCTGCACTCACCTCCTCGGCTACCGCCGCAAGATCCACTAGGCAGACGAGATGAATCCCGGGTGAGAATTTAGCAACAAAATCGGCCAATGTCTGGGCCTTTATGGCAGTGCATGGCTGGAACTTGACGTTAAACTGTCCCAATTCGACCGCCCACTTGAGAATTCGACCGGAGAAGTTCGCCCGCTCGAACAAAGCTTTGAGGGGGAACTCGGTCAAAATAATGATTGTATGAGCATGGAAATAGTGTGCCAACTTTCTGGAGGCCATTATCAATGCCAACGCAAGTTTTTCTAGCGGCAAGTATCTTGACTCTGCCGGTAGCAAGGTTTTACTTACGTAGAAGACAGGGAGGTGCTTGATTCCTTCCGACCGGACAAGCACCGCACTAACTGCATGCTGAGAAACGACCAGATAAAGGTAAAGTTCCTCGCCGGGCTTCGGTGCTACCAACAGTGGTGCTGAAGACAGATACTCCTTGAGCTCGGACAAAGCCCGGTCACATTCTTCATCCCATGAGAACTTTGATTTCAAAACTTGAAAGAAAGGGCGGCAACGAGCTGATGACTGGCTTATGAATCGGTTAAGCGCGGCGGCCATTCCGGCCAGATGCTGCACGTCCTTAGCCGAGCTTGGCTACTTTAATTCTTGTACGGCTCTGATTTGTGTAGGGTCTGCCTCGATGCCTCGATTTGTGACTAGGAAGCCTAAGAATTTTCTGGATCCCACGCCAAAGGCACACTTGGACGCATTCAGGCGTAGCTTGTGTCGTTTGAGAATGGCGAACGTCTCGGCCAAGTCGGACAAGTGGTCTGCTTAATGCCGGCTTTTGACCACCATATCATCAATATAAGCCTCCATTGTCCGGCCTAGCAGAGGAGCTAACATCTTGGTCACCATCTTTTGGAAAGTTGCCCCGGCGTTCTTCAAACCAAAAGGCATGACTCGGTAGCAGAAGAGTCCCCTTGGAGTAGTGAAAGAGGTGATCTCACGGTCGGGGCCATGCATGGCAATCTGATGATAGCCGCGGTAGGCATCCAAAAAACTGAGCCTGTTATGTCCGGCCGTTAAATCGACAAGCTGGTCTATTCTAGGCAGAGGAAATCTATCTTTAGGGCAAGCTCGGTTGACGGTCTTGTAGTCGACGCAAACTCGCCACTTCTCATTCTTCTTAGGTACAACGACCGTGTTTGAAATCCACCGAGGGTAGTGCACTTCCTGAATAGCTCGTGCCTCAAGCAAGTTCTTCACCTCTTCTGCAACTACCTCGGCATGGTGTAGCGCTGATTTCCTCGTTCTCTGAATGACTGGCTTTGCCCTGGGAAAAACATTGAGGTGATGGAAAATAAAACTCGGATCAATGCCGGGCATGTCGTAAGGCGACCATGTGAAGACTTCGATATTTGCCATCAAAAATTCCACCATCTCGGTCCTTTCTTGGGCGGTAAGGCTTGATCCGAGCAAGAAGAACTTGTTCGGGCTCTCCGTGTCAATCCGCACTTCCACCAACTCTTCAACGGCTTTGTCCTCAGCCTTGGTGCCCACGTCGTCAAGGACTCCCCGGTCTTCCGGTCCTTCAATCATTTGGACGAAGCCTTTAGCAGCTCGACTCTCATTCACTGCCACGAAGCATTGCTTCGACATGACCTGATCACCTCAAACTTCCTCTATTGCCCCCATAGTCGAGGGAAATCTCATCATCTGATGGTAGGTCGACGCTACGGCTTGTATAGCATGAAGCCATCTCCTTCCAAGGATCAGGTTATATGTAGACGGCACTTGCAATACCCAGAACTCCACTTGCTTGACCACGGATCTCGCTTTGACCGGCAGAATAATTTTTCCCAAAGCCACTCCGGTTGCGAGTTGAAACCAACTAGTGGCGAAGTTACCGGAGCCAAGTCTGTATCTCGGAGTTTGAGCTATTTGAACGCGTCGTAATACATGATCTCGACTGAGCTTCCCTAGTCGATCAAGATGCGCTTGACATCGAATTCCTTGACGCGGAGTGTGACCACTAAGGCATCGTTGTGCAGCGTCTGAATGCTCTCTAAGTCCCTTGTAGAGAAACTGATCACGTTTTTCTCTTCGGTCTTCCCCCTCTTGATCGCAGGCTAGATCGACAAAACTTTCCTCATGTGTTCTGCCTTCTTGATCATACCTCGGAGCTCGCATACACGCGCCAGCTCCACTATGCCGTGGATGACATTAACAACTCCTTGTGGGGGTGCCTTCGGGTCATCCGGTCCACGCGGGTCAACCGGGGCTTGATGTGCGGCCTTCACACCCCCATCAATGTAAAGGTCCAAGTGTCCGGCTGCGACTAGCTCCTCCAAGTGTTGCTTCAGAGGTAAACAGTCCTCTGTCCAGTGTCCGCGCTCCCGGTGGAATGTGCAACGGTATCGCAGATTGAAGCCTTTTTGCGTATCGCCTAACTTAGCAGGAAATCGGACATAATCCTCGTCACGGATTTCACTAAGTATGCGATAGATTGGAATCTTAAAGACCGTGGTGATGCCTGTCTGAGCTTTCAACCTTCTGTTTGCATCAGCTACGTTGTCGCGGGGGTATTCATCTCGGTTATTCCACCAACCCCTACCCCGATTTCGACGATTTGAACCTCAGTCAAATTCCTCGACGTGATCATTTAAACGATTGGTCTCCTGTCCGACCGCGTGCACCTTGCCAGCCGACCTCTTGTCTGTTGCTACCGGGGTTGCCTTTGCGGTAGATGCTACCGCATCATCTTCTACTTGGATGTGCTCGTTGATGCGCTGCATTAGTTGGCGCATAGATGTCGGCTGGTGCATGGTAAGCAAGTCCCACAGTCTATGTCCGACCGGGAGACCACGCTTATATTGTGTGATTGCCAGGTTGACCGGACAATCCAAGATCTCATTAAAGGTTTTCCAGTATCTGGAGTTGTATACCTTGAGTGTGTCGCTCGGCTCCATCTTGACACTAAGAAGGTGGTCAACTTCCTTTGGCATTCTGGTGTTGGTTTTGAAACGCGTCACAAAGGCTTCCGCCAATTGTTGCCACCTTTCGATACTTCCCTCCGGCAGCCTCTCAAACCATTTCAAGCCCAGCTCGCCCAAACTTGACGGGAAGATCAGGCACATAAGAGCGTCATTCCGCCTATGTCCGGCCATGACCTGTCGAAAGTGGCTTACATACATGTATGGGTCGGTCTTCCCGTCGTAGAGCGTAAACTTGGGCTGGTGAAAGCCCGCGGGGAGCGGCGTTGTTTCTATCTTCAGGGAGAAGGGAGTGGCACTCAGTCTCGCCAGATCTATGTCTAGAAGGAGGGGCACAGCTGGGCGGGGTGGTGGCTTTACGACTTCTTCACTGGCATGACCCCCATAAGATAGCCGCTAGAGCACCGGCACCCGCTGAGTCTCTCGCCGGCGAGCCCGCTCCTTCAAGACTGCCCGCAAGTCCTCTGAGCAAGCGGAGTAGGAATACCTCGACGTCGTCGCCGGACGTGAGGGAATGTAAGTACTATCTTGCGCGCTTGACTTCTCTACAAGCGCGTTGGAATCTCCAACCTTGTAACTTCTGGTGATTGATAGGAACGGAGTGTGCCGCTGGCTCTAACTGCCTGAACGGCGGGGTTGGGTGCGCTCACTGTAGTCTCCCACTCCAGCTACACCCTTCCCTTTGATATGCCGCTTAAGATCCTCTATCTCCGCCGCCATTCTCCGGATGACGGCGTCTTGGTCCCTTAGCTTATGTTCCAGATGTCTGGCATGCGATTCTCTTCGCCGCCGATGACCGTCTGGACTCTGAGAATGACCAAAGCTCCTTCCATGCTTATCCCGCACATCTCTTAAATGTCCTCCTGGAGAAGTCTCCAGGTCCGCCATCGGAGGAATGGCGGGGTGTCCTTCTCTCCGTCTAGCTGACTCCGGGGTAACTCCGTTGATGGCGGACAACGGAGAGATTTCCATTGTCCGCCATGAACAGCGATCAGATGAGCTGGGAAGACAAGGTTTTGTCTGTCAAGTTCCCACAGACGATGCCAATTGTACGGGGAGCAAATATTCCGGCGAGCCCGTACTCTTTTCTTCCAAGCTCTCTGTCTGTCCGATCGACTTGCGAACACAACGGCGGTGAGCTACCCGGCGGTGTGTGGCCGAAAAACCGCTTCGACGGTCAAGTTAGCACACACTCAGGGATAGAAAGAGAGAGGAGAGAGTTGGATGTCTAAGTGTATCTCACCAAATGATCATCTACCTCAGGATGGGGGGCGCAGACACGCTTATATACCTTTTGCGCCCCAAATCTACTCCCATTAGTCTCTCGACACGTGGTGCTACTATCCTATCTGTCAGCACAAATCCAGCAATCACCACCTAACCAAACTGTCAGGATATTTTGGCAGAGCTCGGCAGACCGGCGGAATCACCTCGGCCTCACACGGCCGTGCTGCGCTGCATGCCCGAATGCTCACTAGCCAAGCTCCATACCAACTGAGCTCAGTTGCATTTCGGCATAGCCGAGCTCGAAATAGGTCACGCGGGTAAAGCAAAGGCCTTCATGTCGAGCTAAAGGCGCGAGCCTTCCTGTCGAGCAACGCAAGTAGCACGGTTCCCACCTGTGCAAGTTCAAGTAGCTCGGTCTTGGGCTTTAGCCAAGCAGCCCCATCTCCGTGCAAGCCCAAAGCTATCCTGGCCCAAACGCGCTCGGCCTTCAACTTGCCTGACCCTTACCATGGCCCATTTCCAGCTCATAAAATCTCCCTCTCATAACTTTAGTTGGATAATGACTACAAGACAAAAAAAAAAAAAAAAAAACATGATACCCATATCAAATTTGAGGTTCTGATCCACAGGTAAACCATTATTCTTTAAATTTCTTCACATGAAAGGGGTTTTAACAGCTATAAGCACATAGCAGAGTGAGAAATATTATACTGAGAGCATGAGGGTATAAAATCATCATGAATAATTATTTAGGCTAAAGATGAATAGTTTGGTTCAAATAAATTAGTTTTTAATAACAGACATATGACACAAAATTATATAACAAAATAATCATAACCACGGTACATAATAGAATAGAGGGTCAATGGATCCATGACAGATAGATGGTCACGAAGTGACTAATCAAAAGGCCAAAGGTTATTTAAGTCCCTCAAGGCATGGGACTGTCAAAGGGTCATTAAAGTGATAATTCAGAGAGCCAATAATTATTTAAGTCCCCAAGGCATGGGACCTCCGTGGTGGTACTTATTTCAAACAAAAGTTTATAAAATCATTATCAAATATTTTCTGACATTTAAACAAACATATCTATGAGTTTTAATTTAAGCAAATAGAGTTAAAAAAAATAATCCACGTAATTGAAACATTAACATAACCATAAAGCATGAATTATATAAAATAAATTTGTGATAACTCAAAATATTCTTAAAACATATTATAGTAACTCAAGACATATATAAAACATATTATGATAGCTCAAGATATAATATAACTCACTTCCTAATCGTGCTTCCCTTCACTGCGAGCTGACTCTCTCTCCCGATTACATTTGTTTTGTGTTTTTTTTCCTTGATTTCCTATTCACCTCAACTCCCCTTTTTATACTAAGCCTCAAACTTGCTCAGCACATCCTTAGGGTGACACGTTGCCTAAGCTAAGCCATTATGATGTTTTAAAAGGTATCCATCAGAGATATGAACTTATCCCAAATGGATAAGTTTAAATAGTTTTTTATTTATTTATCTTTGGCCCAAATTCTTACATAATTAAACCATTAGATTATTTTAGCACATGTTATTTAAATGTTTTCTTAGTATTTTTTATTTTTTTATTTTTAATTATTTATTTTATTATTATTATTATTATTATTATTATTATTATTATTATTATTATTAATTAAACAATTAGGGTGTCACATGCTCACTTTGGCTGAGTTCTTGTCTTTTTGGACCTAATCATGTAGGTCGTGATCTTGTCTTCTGGGATCTGGGATCTACTCACTTAGGCTGAGCTCTTGTCTTCTAGGACTTAATCATCTAAGCCGAGATCTTGTCTTCTAGGATCTGGGATCCGGGATCTGGAATCCGGGATCTGCTCACTTAGACTAAGTTCTTGTCTTCTCGGACCTACTCATCTAGGCCGAGATCTTGTCCTCTGGGATCTGGAATTCGAGATCTGCTTACTTAGGCTGAACTATTGTCTTCTCGAACCTACTCATCTAGGCCGAGATCTTGTCTTCTAGGATCTGGGATTTGAGATCTGGAATCCGGGATCTACTTACTTAGATTGAGCTCTTGTCTTCTCAGACCTAATCATGTAGACCGAGATCTTGTTTTCTAGGATCTGGGATCCGGGATCTAAAATTCGGGATCTGCTCACTTAAGCTGAGCTCTTGTTTTCTTGGACGTAATCATTTAGGTCGAGATCTTGTCTTCTGGGATCCGGGATCCGAGATCTAGAATCCAGGATCTGTTCACTTAGGCTGAGCTCTTGTCTTCTCGGACCTAATCATCTAGGCCGAGATCTTGTCTTCTGGGATTAGGAATCCGGGATCTAGAATCCAGGATTTGCTCACTTGGTCTGAGCTCTTGTCTTCTTGGACCTAATCATCTAGGCCGAGATCTTGTCATTTGGAATCTAAGATCGAGGATCTAGAATCTGAGATCTGCTCACTTAGGCTGAGCTCTTGTCTTCTTGGACCTACTCATCTAGACCGAGATCTTGTCTTCTAGGATCTGGGATCCGGGATCTGGAACCCGGGATCTGCTCACTTAGGCTGAGCTCTTGTCTTCTCGAACTTAATCATCTAGGCCGAGATCTTGTCTACTTGAAGTTCGTCTTCATCTCCTCGGGAGCACTCATTCCCCCTTATCTTTGCATTCATCCCTTCTGGAAGGGCCTACATTCTGTCAATGTTGATACATTCTTCATTTTCGCTGAACTTGTCGTTACCGAAACGTTGATCTTGCATGATGATGGCCATCTATTCTAACTAAGTTTCCACAGATGGCACCAAATTGTGGGTGTTGATTTTTTACCACACAACCAAACGGGAAACTCAGTTGGAGAGCACCGGCAGAATAGATTAAGCTCAAACACTTGCAAACAATAATATGAGAATACCGCGGTGGTTCATCCACTTGGGGGCACTCTGACGATCAAGTCAGTAATCTTATCTCTCACAGATATCAATACAAGTACTTAAACTTCAACAATGAAAGCATAAAAACATCTCAAATAAAGCATACCTTAGACCCACGATGGTGCCTTACTTTTATAATGATCAGTGTCCAACTTCTCCTAAAAGTCTTACTTCATGGGACTCTATCATTTATAAGGGTAACATTTATCACAACTTACATTATTCAGATTAAGATGAACTCCCTCAAGAGTCCTATCTCTATCCAAATAGGTAGCTTGATGTTATCTAATCCTCTAGTCTTCTATCCAAATATTTTGAATTCCAGTATTATCACACCATATCTCGACACCATGGTCCGCCTACGTGGCACCTCGCCTAACAACCTTGGTCACGTGAACTTCCTAAAAATATGTCTCCACAAATACCTTTTACTCTAAAACAATTTTTTTTTTTAAATTTATCTATGTGTCTAGATATCATATGTATTAATTTTGATTGGTTTAACCTTAGTAAATTTAAACACCGGAGAGGGGGAAAAAAAAAAAAGTCTAAAGTGTTAGGTAATATTAGGTGGATCAATAGTTGAATATTTTTTAGTTTTGATAATTTAAGAAAATATTTGAGACTCAAAAAATTTCACAATTTGATCCATAATAATATGGTATGATAGGTGTCAATTTTTGATTTGTTACAACACCCAATGATATAAGACCCAACTCCCTTACCACGTCATTATGAATGAATTTATAAATCTAAAATTATGAGTTTCTAACATTTTTCGATAATTTATACTATTAAATAAACAACACAACTCTATGGAGTTTTGTCATAATTTTCTTATACTTAAAACATTTTATTTTTTTGTTTCAAACTTAATAATTAGCATGATTGTTCTAATTATCTCTCATATGTTTAGTATTATTTTCATCCAAAATTAATTGTCTCATAAGAATAATAATAACTTAAAATAATATATTCTCGTAAAACATTATTTGAGATGGATGTATGGTTAGAAAATTGAAAAAATTACATAAATTCAAGAATTAATCAAGATAGGACTCCGAACACTACTCATAAGTGGAAAAATAAATAAATAAGAAGGAGAAGAAAAAAAAAATTCTTGAAACTTGATGGGAAGGTTGGCATTGAAGGGGCATCATAAAAGTTTATCATAGAATGATTTTGATTCATAAGTGTAAATATTTTTGATATTTTTTTTTTGGATGGACGATATAAATTTAAAATTGATAAATTGTGAATCACACATACAATATATAAATTTAAAGTTGATAGATTGTAAGTCACATATATAATAATTTTACTATTAATTTTAGAGGAATATTAAGGATACCAAAATAAGTGTTTGATCAAATTTTTAATAAAATATTTGAGAACTGTAGCGTTTTCGTTAATTTTAATGTTGTTGAAAATAAATAAATAAAATTAATATAGAATAAAATTAAAAAAAAAATTAAAATTTTAAAAATTAAAATTAGAAAAAGGAATGGTGTATCACAAAATCTATCACGATTCACCTGTGAACGTATCAATTACACTCGTGAAATTATCAACAACTTTACAAAATAAAATTACACTTTTAACCCCCAAAATGCCCTCCACCACACGTGACTCTCCCTAAGGTTTGCTGAAAAATGATTCAGAGTTTTAATTAAACATCACTAATTCATTCTTAATGATATAAAATGGACTTCACTAATCACTCTTTATCATTCCTCTCTATATTTCTCTATTTTCTCATTAAAAATCAAAATAAGAATGATATATTAAGAAGAACATTGTTATTCAGATCTAAAAATTAGATTTCCTTTTAGATTCAGTGATGTATAAAAAAACAATTGATTGATAATTAAACATTTCAGATGATTTGATGTCAATAAGCTAAGAACAGTCTTTCAACTAGTCCATAATTTGTTGAATAATAAAAGCGGGTTAAGATATTTTGTTTTCGAATTTCCTGTTATTGCATTCCTTCCAGAGTTCCAAACTGCAAAAAATAGGAAGCATAAATGTAATGTAGCCAATATGAAATTTTCTGTGAAAAACGTTAAACCGTCAGGACTGAATGAAATCTTATATCGAAAAGGCGATCCAAATAGTTCCAAACGTCCATTTCAAGCTTACTTTTGATTTAATTATCAATTAATTATTTTCTTAATGTCTATAAAATAAGTTTAAAAAGTATATTTGTATACTTAGGTTAAGTTTGGCATGTGTCCAAAAAGTCAAAAAGTGAGTTACTTAAAAAGTTAAAAAATTATCACTATTCACCAAAATCAAAAATTACGGCTACACAATTCTCGATTCTAATTTTTCCTTATACACTAATTTCTACAATTTTTTAATACACAGTTTTTCATAAAAAGTCAAAAAATTAACTCAAACAATCATATTTTTTCCCTCAACTTTTTAATTTAAAAAATCATAAAATACATCCCAAACAATCCCTTATTTTTCTATTGGAAGAGGTAGCCCACTCAAGGTTGGCTCCGTAATTCTATGCCAATCCAGCGGCAAACAATATCTTTCTACATGCATATTACTCCAACACTTGATCACTCACTCTCTCTCTATCTCTAAGAAGGTGAAGCGGTGGTGGCGAACAATGGCAGCAATCGGAGCATTGAAGGTGCCTCGTAGCAGCATTGATACGCTCACCGGCGAGAGAACCACCGACGATCACCGTGTGACGGCGTCGTCTTGGAGGCTGTCATTTGCATCGTCTCGTCTCTCCGGCGACAAGATCTCGTCGAAATTGGCTTCTCCACGACGCCGTTTCGAGGTCTGTTCCGGCGATAGGAAGACTCCCTTCGTCGTAGTCTCTCCCAAGGCCGTTTCTGATTCGAAGAATTCGCAGACATGTCTCGATCCTGATGCTAACAGAGTCAGTTCTTTCGCTTTTGTTTTCTCTCCTGTAATTGTCTCGTAAATGCTTTCAATATACGTATGTACTTATATATAATATGCATGTGTATAGGATTACTATATTCGCACTCACAAACAACTTTACAATTTGATATATTATATATATATATATATACAAGTATTACCGTAAATTCAATCGCTATGCCTTTTCAAGTACTTATTTGTTTGGGCGGAAAATATTTTTTAATAATAAAAAACATTTTTTTGATGGAATTTTTTTTAAAAAAAATAATTTTGTGTTTGGTGTTTGTTTGAATGGAAAACATTGAAAACATTTTTTTTGATGGATTTTGTTTTTTAGAAATAATTTTGCTATGTTTGGTGGTGGTGGGGGTGAAGGTGGCTGTGGCTGTGGCCATGGTGGTGGTGGTGTAGTGGTGTAGGCGAGAGTGATGGTGATAATGTGGTGACATTAGGAAGATTTTAGTTCGGATTTTTTTTTTTTTGCTTTTAAAATTAAAAAATATTTTCTATCCAAATAGATTTGTTTTTCGTTTGACTTTCTATTTTTCATTGTACCAAATAGAAAATATTTTTTGCCCAAATAAGAGGAGCGTAAATTTTTTTGAATAATTTGATGATTGAGATGAGTTTGATGAATGAGAAAATTGTTCTATTTGTTACTAGTGGATGTGAGATTTTTTTCCCCCTTAAATGGCAACATTCACACCAAATGAAGTGTACGATTTATATAATAGAATAGAAAATTGTATATACGAATGTATAATGGAGTTTATGATGAATTTCCTTTTTCTGTATGGAGCAAAATTGAAATGAGGATTCAATTCCCCCAAATCCAGGTAGAATAATTGTAGACGGAGCTAAAACTGTTGCTGAAATTGTGAATGATACACTTAGTTTTAGATCTAGGATCTGCTCTCTTTCTCTCTCTTAACAAGTTACATTTTTGTTTATTGATTCATTACTAGTGAAGAGGCTTCTAGCATCTCACTGTGATTAGATTAGAACAAGTCCTATATATGTGGAGAAATTGTCAGCTTCGGTGCTTTGCTTGATGCTTTTGATGTTCTGTTTGCCATTCATTGCATTTGTGCTCTGTTTGCTTGCTGCGAAGGCATAATAAAAACTATATAGGAACGTTTTGTTCTTTTCTCATGTTCCGTTTCATTGCTTACAGGTCATGGGAGAAAAAATTTACTCTTTGGATCTTATGAAAGCAATTTACATAAGAAAAAGTCTAGGAACACATAAATCAAAGCGGACACCACCCTCTCACACGGGATGAAATTTGAGGTCTATGTATGTGAGAGGGTGGTGTCTGGTTTTGTGATCATTTATGTGTTCCTAGAAGAACTGTTTACATAATTTGTTTATGGTTTTCATTGGTTACTGAATGCATTTATTGCCGTTAGAAGTCTTTCTTTTCTTGAGTGTAACAGGATGAAGGAAATCAATTGAGAAACTTGCATGAGGCCATCTATTGACTCACTTTTCTCTGCTAACGTACAGCTCTTACAAAATGAATTTACGTAATTTGCTATTGGTTTTCATTTTTTGCTGAATATATTTGTTGCTGGGATTTGTGCATTTATTTTGGCATGTGTGCTGGACTGGACAATAAAAGGGGACCTCAATAGGAAGTTATCAAAGGGGGTTCCTACTCTCTATAGACCTTAAATCATTCAATGGTCGATCATTATGATGCAAAGGATTATATTTCCCGATGCTTACGTCAAATGAGCTGAAATATGTGTATCAGAAGATCCATGGCAATGGGGTTCCTGATGTCTTTGTAAAGGACGGAAAATGTGAATTTTGTTACTTTTCTTTTGAACTTATGCGCTGGCATTTTATGCTTAGGAGCATATAAAAACTTTTGATACTTAGATTGAGTTCATATCAAGAAAGGAATGACTAGGTTAGTGTTGTTCGTAATTCTTTACAGAGTGTTCTGGGAATTATACTTGGAGGTGGAGCTGGGACTCGACTTTACCCTCTTACAAAGAAGAGAGCAAAACCAGCTGTTCCATTGGGAGCAAATTATCGCCTGATCGACATTCCGGTCAGCAATTGCTTGAACAGCAACATATCGAAGATCTATGTTCTGACACAATTTAATTCTGCATCACTCAATCGCCACCTCTCTCGGGCATACGCAAGCAACTTGGGTGGCTACAAGAATGAAGGGTTTGTTGAAGTTCTTGCTGCTCAGCAAAGTCCAGAGAACCCCAATTGGTTCCAGGTAGTTTACAATCTGAACTCTAAACTTTACACTACTGTGCATTAGTGTTTCATTTCTTTGAGACACATTTAAAGTTGAGAATTTTTTAATCTACCTTTAGTGCTGACATTCACACGCATTTGATAAGCTCTGCTTTTTTTTTTTTTTTTTCTACGTCTACTACTACTATTCCCTTGTCTTTTTGAGGAAGTTGCTTCACTTACAAAGAAAACAGTAAATGTTCCCTAGATTTCTGATGTACTCTGTTGTATAGTTGTGATTTAATGCCAATAGTTGTTATTATTGAATCACTTACAAAGCAAGAAGTGTTCCCAGTTTTCTAATGTATTTTATTGTATAATTGTACTTGTGAATGTATATTATGTGTGAAATAATAGTTTGAGAAAGTGAGAGAGGATAGAGAGAGAGAGAGAGACAATGTATTGTTTGTCTGTCAATAAATGTGTGTATTACAAAGAGAATGCTGCACTCTCTTTATAGAGAGAATTATGGTGCATTGGATGCTGATGCACACCGAAAGCATAAACATAAAGAATAAAGTGCTAAAGTTAGTAATAATTAAAGCTATGAACAATTATACACTAACATCCCCCCGCAAACTCAAGGAAGGAAAGCATCAACCAAGTTGAGTTTGGAAACAAGATCATTGAAGCGGCCAGGAGGATGAGCCTTAGTGAAGATATCAGCGGGTTGATCGACTGAAGCAATAGGGAGAAGATGAACAGTACCACAAGTAACATGCTGGCGAATGAAATGACAATCAATCTCAATATGTTTGGTGCGATCATAAAAAACATCATTGTGAGCAATCTGAACGGCACTCTGATTGTCACAATAGAGAGGGGTAGGATCAGAAGAAGAAACACCCATATCAGCAAGGAGCCAGCGAAGCCAGAGAAGTTCCTGAGTAGTATCAGCAAGAGCTCGGTATTCAGCTTCGGTGCTAGAGTGGGCAGTGAGGGATTGTTTTTTGCTACGCCAAGCAAGAAGAGAATCCCCTAAGAAAAAGCAGAATCCCATGGTGGAGCGTCGATCCGTAGGATTCCCAGCCCAATCAGCATCGGAAAAGGCACGCAGTTCAAGAGAAGAGGAAGTAGAGAAGTGAAGGCCATGGAACAGAGTGCCTTTAAGGTAGCGAAGGATGCGGAGTAGAGCAGTATAGTGGGGAGTGCGAGGAGCCGACATGTACTGACTGACAATGTGAACAGCATAGGCAATGTCAGGACAAGTTACTGTGAGATAGACAAGACTGCCGATGAGCTGGCGATAAAGAGTAGCATCAGAGAGAAGAGTCCCATCGAGAGAAGTGAGACGAATCTGAGGATCAACTGGAGTAGAGGTAGTTTTGCAATCAGTAAGACCAGCACGAGCCAGAAGATTGGATGCATATTTGGCCTGGGACAAATAGGAACCAGTAGAATCATGAGAGACTTCAAGGCCTAAGAAGTAGTTAAGAGTACCAAGGTCCTTCATCTCAAATTTTCGGTGGAGAAACTGTTTGAGGTGGAGAATACCAGCTTCATCATTACCAGTGATAATCATATCATCCACATACAGAAGAAGAAGAGTGGTACCATGAGAAGTAGTCCGTATAAAAAGAGCAGAGTCATAGGAGCTAGAGGTGAACCCGAAGTCATGAATGGTAGAACTGAACGTAGCAAACGAAGCACGAGGCGCTTGCTTGAGGCCATAGAGAGCACGCTGTAGTTTGCAAACCTGATAAGGTTGAAAAGTGGACCCAGGTGGAGGTTGCATGTAGACCTCCTCAAGAAGATGACCATTGAGGAAAGCATTTTTGACATCCATCTGAAAGAGGCCCCAATGGCGAGCAGTAGCAACAGCAAGTAAACTGCGAACAGAGGTAAGTCGAGCAACAGGAGAGAATGTCTCCTCATAATCAATACCATATTCCTGGTTGAAACCCTTGGCAACAAGATGAGCTTTGTAGCGTTCAATAGAGCCATCAGAATGTGTTTTGATTTTGTAAACCCATTTGCAGCCAATCGCAGTCTTGCCAGGAGGAAGATCAACAAGATCCCAAGTATGAGCTTTGTCCAAGGCTTGGAGTTCATCAGTCATAGCTTGCTGCCAAAGAGGATTAGTACAAGCCTCACGATAGGAGGTAGGTTCATAAGTAGAGAAGGCAGCAGATCCAACAATATAATCACGAAGATGGATAGGAGGTTGAGTTACCCGGCGTGGTCGACCCGTAGGAGGATCGGTGGGAGGAAGAACTGGTGGAGAAGGAGGTGTGGCAATAAGAGGTAGACCTTCAGGGAGAGCAGGCTAGACAGGATCAGGAGTGAGCAAGGGCGTCTCGATGAAGGAGGAACCTGTATCAAAATCAGCAGAGAAAAGATCTATGGAAGGATTAGTAAACAGTACAGTAGTGGAAAGTGCGGGTAAGTGAAAGGAGGATAACGAGGAAAACATTTGGTGCTCCCAGAAAACAACATGGCGGGAGATACGAAGACGTTTAGAGAGAGGATCCCAACAGCGAAAGCCTTTATGTTCAATTCCATACCCAAGAAAGCAACAAAGACGAGAACGAGGTTCAAGCTTAGTGTCTTCATGGGATTGAAGTAGAACAAAGCAGGTAGAGCCAAAAACCCGGAGATTGGCGTAAGGAGGGGGAGTGCCATGCAGACGTTCAAAGGGAGTTTGATTATGGATGACAGGGGTAGGAGCACAGTTGATAGTGTAAACAGCAATGAGGGCAGCTTCCCCCCAAAAGTTTTCAGGGCAGGAAGAAGAGAGAAGGAGAGCGCGAGTAGTGTCAAGAATATGCCTATGTTTCCGTTCAGCGCGGCCATTTTGCTGGGACGTGCCAGCACAAGAACGATGAGGCAGTGTACCATGATGCTGAAGAAAGGAAAGGAAATCTGAATCCCGATATTCCATAGCATTGTCAGAGCGAAAAATTTTGATGGCTTTGGAGAATTGGGCGTGGACCATTTGGGCAAATCTATAATAAATGTGTTTAAGTTCAGACCTATTTTTTCATGAGAAAAAGCCAAGTAAACCGGGAAAAATCATCAATAAAAACAACAAAATAGCGGGATCTCCCCATAGTAGTAGTAGGAGAGGGCCCCTAAATATCCGAATGTATAAGATCAAAAGGTGCAAGGGAAACAGAAGTACTTTTATTAAATGATAAAGCAGGTTGTTTGGCAAGTTGACAGGGTATACAATCGAAATTATCGGGAATTACATGACCCAACTGTCCACTAGAAACCAAAGACTTTAAGCGATTAACAGAAATATGCCCTAAGCGACAATGCCAAAGATGAAAGGGAAATAATGAGGAAGTAGATGTAGGAGCAGCGATCTGAGGAGAGGCAGGAACATGAAGGTGAATGAGTTCATAGAGACGTCCATGCTTACGGCCGATCCCAATAGTCTGCCCCGTCTGAGGGTCCTGTACCAAACAATCAGTAGCAGAAAATGTGACAGTTAGACCAAGTTCACATAATTGACCAATGGAAATAAGGTTTAAGGTAAGAGCAGGGATATGATAAACTTGAGGTATAGATAAAGAAGAGGTGGAAACAGTACCAACATGACGGACAGACATGAGGGAACCATCAGCAGTATGTATTGAGGGAATATGAGGAGATGAAGATAAGGAAGAAAAGATAGTAGAACTGGAGGTCATATGATTACAACAGGCAGAGTCAAAATACCAAGAAGAGTTACCTGGGATTACAGACAAAGCAGTAGGAGGAGGTGTACCAGATGGGGAGAGAAGTTGTTTGAGCATGGCCTCTACATCCGTCGGAGAAAAGCGAAGGGTAGACGGAGCAGGTGACTCAGAGAACCCCACAGAGGCGGCAGTATCAGTGTGATGAGACTGATTCCCGGAAGCAGCAGCAGCAGTGTGATGAGACTGATTCCCGGAAGCAGCAGTAGCAGTGTGATGAGACTGATTCCCGGAACAATGAAAGCTTCCCCGGGAAGATCCACTGCGAGAGGAGTGGCTATTGGAGGATGATCGGGATGGATTGCGAAAACAATCCTGTTACAGATGACCAAGACTAAGTTTGTTGCAGTAGCGGCAGGATCTGACGGGGCAATTGACCAGGAGATGGGTTGAAGGAAGGCCCCGATTCTGACAATAGAGGCAAGTAGTGGTCCGCTGGGTAAATGATGGCCGGAACGGAGGAGTGGCAAGAACAGAGTCCACATGATGAGTTTGAAGAGTACCGAGACGAGTCTCCTCTGATAGCAACTTAGAAATTGCTTGTTCAAGAGTGGGCAATGGATGGCGATGAAGCAGAGAGGCACGTACGGACTCAAAGGAGGAAGTAAGAGTCATGAGAAAATGCACCAACCTTTACTGGTTGCGATAGATAGTAAATAAAACAGCATCTTCGTTGTTATGCCAAGTTGGTTCTGAAAGAGCAAGCTGATCCCAAACAGAGTACATTTGAGAAAGGAAGTCATTAATGGACTGAGTGGATTCTTGGCGCATGCGGTGAAGTTGGTTCTGAAGTTGATATTGATGGGCAAGACCAGTAGTCTGGTATCGTTCTTTCAAAAAATCCCAGATGTCTTTTGCAGGAGTTGTTACAGAGTCAAGCTGAAAGCGACCAAACTGAAGACTGATAGACGTAACAGAAGTATTTCGAAATCAGGTAATGATTTGGTAATTCTTACTGTCCCATTCCTCAAGACGATCTTCATATGTAGGAGTAGCAGGAGAAACAGTGGTTTCAGTAGTGTCTTTCATCGGTTGGGTTATGTCCCTGGTGATAATTCGCCAGAGCTTCTTTCCTTTGAGGAAGGAAGACATGGCTTGGGCCCATAGAACATAGTTGGAACCATTCAAAATAACGGAAATGGGATGGGAGGCATCATGACGATCCATAGCAATAGTTGAGTAGGGCTAAATTGATAGGAATAGACCTGTAGGAGCAAAATTAGGTAAAACAGAGTGTACCAGTGAGTCCGGAAGGCCGAAAATAGCTAGGAAAGGTGGGCTGTGTAGAGATGATGTCAGCAGGATGGAAAATGATGTCAGCGGCGCACGTTAGCAGAGAGGGCGTGCGGCGTATAGTAGCAGAATGGCGCACGCGGGTGTACAATAGCGGAACGGCGCACGCGGGTGCACAATAGCGAAACGGCGTACGCGCGGCTCTCGGTAGACGAATGGCGCACGCGGGTGCACGGTAGCAAGCTCGGCGCACGAAAGGGCAGAGTGGAAGGCGCGTGAAGGCGTGTGTGAGCGTGGCAATGGAAGCAGAGAAGCGCCGAGCAAAGAGGCGGCGCGTGAGAGCGCGTGAGAGAGTTTCTGGTGACGGGCTTGGTGCCGTTGGAATCGTAAGGAGATTCCGAACTGTTTGGTGTAGTTCCACTGTGTACGAGACTAGACACCAAAATTGAAGAATGCCAGAATTGTATTACTGGGCTCTGATACCATGAAATAATAGTTTGAGAAAGTGAGAGAGGATAGAGAGAGAGAGAGAGAGAGACAATGTATTGTTTGTCTGTCAATAAATGTGTGTATTACAAAGAGAATGCTACACTCTCTTTATAGAGAGAATTATGGTGCATTGGATGCTGATGCACACCGAAAGCATAAACATAAAGAATAAAGTGCTAAAGTTAGTAATAATTAAGCTATTAACAATTATACACTAACATAACAATTATACACTAACAATGTGAATGCTATTATTTGTTCGAGCTGTGAGTTGGGCCATGCGGCCCAAAGTGTGAAGGAATTGGTAAGAAGCCGTAGTATTATTTCGGCCCAGTAGAGGTATAGATGCTCCGGCCCAGGAGAAGTGAAGTTATTCCGGCCCAGGAGAGGTGTGGTTACTCCGGTTCAAGAATGTGTAAAGCAACTCCGGTCCGGTGGCAGTTTGAAGTGAGTCCGGCCTTGCATTTAGTCCGGTCGTGATATATTATGGTTAGGTTGGTCAGAACTTGCTACTTGGAAGATTGATCTAAACACACCATGGTTGAACAGGGGAAAGCCGAGATAAGGAGTTGGAGGAGAAGACCGAGCAAAGGACAGTTCGGCCTTCTCTGTGGCTCTACGTAACCAAACTTATTTCGGTCATGTGGTTGTTCGGCCAAAGTAAAAACCATCCCACTTGGTTTAAGCAGTGGGGGAGGGTGTAAAAGGATAAGCATTATCCTTAGGAGTATGATTACTAGGAGGACTCTGCATGGAGGAATAAAAGTCCTACTAGGATTGTGCCACGGGAAACTTATAAAAGCTCACAAACATCACCTTAGAGGAGGTAATTGAACATAATTCTTTCTGAGAGCATAAAATTTTGTCTATTTGTCAAGCTTACTGACTTAGGCATCGGAGAGGTTTCCGGCACACACCCGCCGGCTAGCTCACGTTTGTGTTTTCAGGTGATAAAACGACGTCGTACGGAGGAGCGTGGACTTGGTCAACAGGATTATACGAGGAGAATTATTTCCTCCCCGTACAATTGGCGCCGTCTGTGGGAAGAACAGACAAGAACAAAAACCTCTTGACTAAGCTTCTCCTTTTTCTCAAATCAATGGCACACATTGAGGAACTACCGCAGTCCGCTGTCGACGGGCTAACTCCAGACGGGGGCGCAAGGCGAGAAGGATTACCCTCTGTCCCTCCTATGGCAGATCTGGAGCCCCAACAACATAACTCCAGGAGGAGTGGCAGGGGAAGGCGGAATAGCAGCCCTCGTCACTCTCAAAGTCCTGACAGGCAAAGGAGGAGGATTGATCCTCAAGCCCTGGAAGATTGCGTGAAGGAACAAGATGAACTAATTCGGAAGATGGCGGCGGACATGGAAGCATTAAAACGCCAGATGAAGACTAAAGATGTGGCGACAGGAGAAGGGCGCAAGCACAAGACGCCCCCTCGCCACTCAGAGAATCGTAGTAGGAATACTACACCCTCCCAAGGAGAGAGCAGAAGCCTCAAGACAGGCGACACTCATTCCTTATCTTTCAGGACTCGTCACTCCAGGTCTGAGAGGACGAGATCCGAAAGATCATACACTGAAGGAAGCACGTATTGGATTTCACATTCACACCAAACCAGATCTAGACAAACAGAGCTGCCCAGGTCATCCGACTTACGAACCGTGCTCGAAGAAAAAGCACGATGCAATGAGGATGCCAGGGCAAGGGATCCACACCGAGTTTCGGCCTTACAACGGTTGGCTCCTCGGACGCATGGAAGCGTCGAGGTTGGAATGCCAATACCGCGACCGGCCTACGAACCAACAGACAAGGCATTGGCAAGACTACAGACTTCGCCGTTTGTTCCAGCAATCGAAAATGCGCCCCTACCATCAGGCTTCCTTCAGCCGAAATTCACTACATATGAAGGGAAGACGGACCCGTATTCACACCTGAGCCACTTTCGCCAAGTCATGGCTGTATACAGGCGAAACGAGGCCTTAATGTGCATACTCTTCCCGTCAAGTCTTGGCGACCTAGGCTTGACTTGGTTCGAAAAGCTCCCAGAGGGCAGCATAGCCTCCTGGGCCCAATTGGCAGAAGCGTTCGTAACGAGGTTTCGAACAAACACTAAAACACCGGTGGAGATAGACCAGTTACTCTCCATCGACATAGGTGAAAAAGAGACCCTCAGATCTTACAACAGTCGCTACTGGGAGACATTCAACCAGATTGGAGACTGCCCCACCAATCTAGCCATTGCGCAGTATAAAAGAGGCCTTCCAGTCGGAAACAGACTAAGGGACTCGATCACCATGACGCCACCCCTTACCATGGAAGCCCTGATGGAGAGAGTGCATCAGCACATCAGGGTAGAAGAGGATGGCGCACGTGCCAAAGCAAAATCTAGTGCAACCGCAGTACCAGAAAAGAAGACCTCAGCAAAGGTCAATACAGTAGATCGGTAGAATAAAAACGGGCGTGGCAGACGAGATAACGGAGAAGACCCAGACAAAAGATGGTTGAGAATCCGCACTGCCATAACAACGGTGTTCAAAAAACCAATATATCGGATTCTGAGCGAAATAAAAGATGAGCCTTTTGTCAAGTGGCCAGCCAAGCTAGGGGAAGCTCAGAAAAATTACGACGACAGATCACGGTGCACCTTCCACAAAGAAAAGGGGCATCGAACTGAGAATTGCACGCCACTGAGACAGCACTTGGAAGAATTGGTGGCAGCAGGCCACTTGGACAAATACATTGAAGGCGGGACGCAACCGGCCCCCCAAGATCATAATAACCATCCCAACAGAGTGCCAATCGACGCCCCACCACAAGGCATCATCAATGTAATACATGGAGTCTTTGAACCTGAGCGTGTATGCGAGCTCAGGGGATCAATCAAGAAGGCAGAGCACTTTAGGGAAGTATTAAGTACCCAACCTGCCACCAAGAAGGGGAAGACAGAGGCAACAAATGTCATGTCCTTTTCGGATAAGGACTTGGATCGAATATACTGTCCTCACAATGATGCGCTGGTCGTCACTCTCCGAGTCAAGGATTTTGACGTCAAGCGGATTCTGATTGACCAGGGTAGTTCATGTGAGATCATGTACTACGACACATTCAAGCAACTGAAGCTGCAAGACAAAGACTTGGCGCCTGCAGTTTCTCCCCTGATTGGATTCAACTCCATGCCAGAGTGGCCTGTCGGCAAAATAATCCTTCCAGTCAGAGCAGGGAGTGTAACAAAACAAGTGGAGTTCTGGGTATTGAAGGTCTCCTCCACATACAACATCATCCTGGGCAGAACATGGCTGCATGCCATGCGTTCGGTGGCGTCATCTTACCATCAGGTAATGCGGTTCCCCAACGACACCGGCATAATTGAAGAAGTCTATGGCGATCAGATCATGTCAAAACAATGCTTCGCCACAGCGAATGGAAGCCGAGCTGCCAAAGGATACGTTCATTCGGTGGAAGAACCAGAAAGTAATGAACTATTCGCGGACGTCGGCAAAGAGGCTGATCAGAAAGCGGTGGAGGACTTGGTGGAGGTAAAAATAGATGAGAAGAACCCGGATAAGTTCTTCTTGCTTGGCTCATCGTTGTCCAGCACTGAGAGATTAGAGGTCTTGGAATTCTTGACCTCTAATATCGAAGTGTTTGCCTGGACACCCTACGACATGCCAGGTATTGACCCAAACTTCATCAGTCACCAACTCAATGTCCACCCATCCGCCAGACCAGTCATCCAACGCACACGCAGATCGGCACTCCACCACGCCGAAATAGTGGCAGAAGAGGTAGGCAACCTGCTGGAGGCAGGAGCAATAAGAGAAGTGCACTACCCAAGATGGATCTCCAACACAGTTGTAGTGCCAAAAAAGAATGGTAAATGGCGTGTCTGCGTCGACTACAAAACAGTCAACAAGGCGTGCCCAAAAGATAGCTTTCCTCTACCAAGGATAGATCAACTGGTGGACCTAACGGCAGGGCATAACCGACTTAGCTTTCTGGATGCATACAGAGGCTACCACCAGATTGCCATGCATGAACCAGACCAGGAGGTCACATCCTTCACAACACCAAGGGGGTTATATTGCTACAAGGTCATGCCCTTTGGCCTAAAGAACGCAGGGGCGACATTCCAAAGGATGGTCACCAAGATGTTTGAACCATTGTTAAGCAGAACAATGGAGGCTTACATCGACGACAATGTGGTCAAAAGCAAGGATGAGAATGACCATCTTAAAGATCTAGGCGAGATGTTCCAGATCCTGAAGAAACACAAGTTGCGCCTCAATGCGTCCAAATGCGCATTCGGAGTTGGATCTGGCAAATTCTTGGGCTTCCTGGTGACCAACCGAGGTATAGAAGCAGACCCCTCTCAGATCAAAGCAATCCAGGAGTTGGAGAGACCAAACTCAGTCAAAGAAGTACAGCATCTCACTGGTATGGCAGCTGCGCTCAACCGGTTCATAAGCAGGTCATCAGACAGACTACGACCGTTCTTCCAAGCTTTAAAAGCCAAATTTGAGTGGGATGAAGAATGCGACCGAGCTCTGGAAAGCTTGAAGGAGTACATGTCTTCCCCACCACTACTTGTTACTCCAGTACCTGGTGAAGAACTCTTTTTGTACCTGGCAGTCTCTCAGCACGCAGTCAGCGCAGTGTTGGTTCGTGCAGAAGGAATACAACACTTGCCCATCTTTTATGTCAGTAAGACATTGTTGGGAGCCGAAACAAGGTACTTGCCCTTGGAGAAACTAGCATTAGCATTAATGATGGCATCCAGAAAATTGGCGCACTACTTTCACGCCCACACCATAGTCGTCCTCACAGCCTTTCCACTAAAAGCTCTGTTTGAAAGGGCGAACTTTAGTGGGCGAATTTTGAAGTGGGCAGTAGAGTTGGGACAATTCGACATCAAGTTCCAACCCAAGACCGCAATAAAAGCCCAATCTTTGGCAGACTTCGTCGCAGAGTTTACTCCTGGAAGTCATCATATCTGCCCAGTCGACCTAACTGACACAACCGAACTAGGGACGGAAGTTGACGCCGGAATAGCGCAACCCCTAGTAGAAGGTAGTCAATCAGGCACCAAGACAGACTATACTAAGGACAACAAGAAGGAGACAAACAAAGGCTCACCAGCAGTTCAAGCAAAAGACGAAGGGCAGACAGCCAACATGGACCTTGAAGAAAACACCATTCTTGACCTCACGACATCATCTGATCCTTCCACTTGCTGGAAACTATTCGTTGGAGAGATGTGGAAGCTCTTTGTGGATGGAGCATCCAACCGACATGGTGCAGGGCTTGGCATAGTCCTCATCTCTCCAGACGGCCTGGTCATAGAGCAAGCAATCAACCTTGGCTTCCCAGCATCCAACAATGAAGCGGAGTATGAGGCGCTTCTCGCAGGACTCAAGTCAACACACTTCATGAAGGCAACCGAACTAATGGTATACAGTGACTCTCTGCTGGTGGTAAACCAAATTTCTGGCGAATACGAAGCAAAGGACGACAGAATGGCCAAGTACCAAGAGTTAGTCAGAACAGAGATCAAGAAGTTTGATGTAGTAAGGATAGAACAAATTGGCAGGGAGGAAAACTGCCGAGCGGACGAACTAGCAGGCCTGGCCTCAATGGCAGATACATCAATCCCTCATCCATTACTCATCGACTTCTTACCAAGACCAAGCATAGAAGACCCCGAAGCAGAAGAAGTATGTTGCGCAGAATTAGGCCCTTCTTGGATGGATCCCATCATCCTGTTCCTGAAAGACGGCATCCTACCAGAAGAGAAAAAAGAAGCCAACAAAATAAGGGCAAAGTCGCAGCGATTTTGGCTATCTCCATCTTTGGCATTATACAAGAAGTCATTCTCTGGGCCTTACCTCAAGTGTGTTCATCCCAGCAAAGTAGAAGCATTCTTGTTCGAAATACACGAAGGGGTGTGTGGAAGTCATCAAGGGGGAAGGTCGCTCGCTTACAGGGCTATTTCGCAAGGATATTGGTGGCCATATATGCAAGCAGACTCAGAGAAATATGTGAAGAAGTATGAGAAATGCCAAAAATTCGCGCACCAAATACATCAACCAGCAAGAGAACTCCTACCATTAACTAGCCCATGGCCTTTCGCAATGTGGGGCTTGGACATAGTAGGACCACTTCCAACAGCGCCCGGGGGCAGAAAATTCTTTCTCGCAGCAACAGACTACTTCACAAAGTGGGTGGAAGCAGAAGCATTGGCGTCAATCAAAGAAAAAGACGTGAAAAAGTTTGTTTGGCAGAATATTATCACTCGGTTTGGCATACCAAAAGCACTGATCTCAGACAACGGAACTCAGTTCGACGGCAGAATCTTTAGAAGCTTTTGTGAAGAGTACAAGATAGAGTTCTACAATTCTACACCGGCATATCCTCAAGCAAATGGGCAAGCTGAAGCATCAAATAAAGTCGTCTTGGATGGACTAAAGAAAAGGCTAGAGAAAGCAAAAGGCAAATGGGCAGATGAACTTCCTCACGTTTTATGGGCTTACCGCACCACACCTCGGCGATCAACAGGAGAAACACCATTCTCCTTAGCCTATGGAATGGAGGCCGTAATCCCACTAGAAGTTGGCCTCCCCACAATTCGAAGCGAAAATTTTGATCCAAACTTAAATGGAGAAGCCATAGCCTTAGAACTCGACCTTGCAGAAGAAAGAAGAGAAAGAGCACTAGTCCACATCGCCTCATACCAACGAGAATTAATAAGGAAATACAGCAAAAAGGTGCATCCAAGACAATTCAAGATTGGGGATTGGGTACTACGCAAAGTAATGGGAAACACCTTGATCCCAAGAGACGGCAAGTTAGGCCCAAATTGGGAAGGTCCTTATAAGGTGGTTGGGTTAGCAGGCAAAGGGGCATACCACCTAGAAGACAAGGATGGCAAGGCAATCCCTAGGCCATGGAATACGGCCAATCTCAAGTTATTTTACTTTTAGCTTTTCTTTTTCAAACACATGTAATTATTTCTTCCTTCAATAAAATGAGAAATTCTTTTTAGCAAAAGTTGTTCCTTGTAAAAGTTAGCTTTAGTAAAGATTAGGCGCATTGCAAGCATTTTTATTCTAAGTTAGCCGGAAAAACTAACTTAGAGGTTGGCTGGAATAAACCAACACCCTTCCTAAGCCCAGGATAAGGATCCAGGCTGCAGGACATTTTGGTCGGAATAACCAAATACTATAAGTTAGCTGGAAAAACTAACTTCGATGGTTGGCTGGAATAAACCAACTCTTGTTACTCTTCAGCCGAAGTAAGTGCAAGGCTGAAGAGTGGTTGGCTGGAATAAACCAACGCTTGTTACTCTTCAGCCGAAGTAAGTGCAAGGCTGAAGAGCGGCTGGCTGGAATAAACCAACTCTTGTTACTCTTCAGCCGAAGTAAGTGCAAGGCTAAAGAGTGGTTGGCTGGAATAAACCAACGCTTGTTACTCTTCAGCCGAAGTAAGTGCAAGGCTGAAGAGTGGTTGGCTGGAATAAACCAACTCTTGTTACTCTTCAGCCGAAGTAAGTGCAAGGCTGAAGAGTGGTTGGCTGGAATAAACCAACGCTTGTTACTCTTCAGCCGAAGTAAGTGCAAGGCTGAAGAGTGGTTGGCTGGAATAAACCAACTCTTGTTACTCTTCAGCCGAAGTAAGTGCAAGGCTGAAGAGTGGCTGGCTGGAATAAACCAACTCTTGTTACTCTTCAGTCGAAGTAAGTGCAAGGCTGAAGAGTGGTTGGCTGGAATAAACAAACACTTGTTACTCTTCAGCCATAGTAAGGGTATGGCTGAAATTGGATGGACTGGATTAAACACTTTGTACTCCTCAGCCGAAGTGATTATATCGGCTAAGGAGTGGTTAGCTGGTAAGCATAGTTTAACAAGCCAAAACCGAAATAGAAGTTGGAGTAATAAAAGACATTACAAATGCAAGCATATGAATCAGAAACCGGAATAAGAGTCAACAAAATTCCCATTTCGTTAAAGTTCAAAATAAGCACAAAGAAGGGGCCGCAGCCCGGTTACAAAGAAAAGGTAAACAAAAAAGGAGAAAAAATCAGGAAAAAAGTTCTTCAATATCAGCATCAAAAGCTGCATCACCATCAACTTGAAGACCGGTTTCTTGAGGGAGCTCATTCACAATGGGGAGAGTCACTTCGGCTGGAATCACGGTTTCACTGGGAAGATCAACTGTTAGGTCTTCCACAGTGGGCACCGACCGAACTGGCTGGTCCACATTATCGACCGGAGTATCTTCAGAAGAGGAGTCATCGGATTCTGACTCTTCCAGAAACTCTTGTTGTAGAGTATTGGCGTAGTCCGCAAGAGAGCTCGGTATAAAATAGGCTGGAGGGTTGAAAACCTCGGTCTGTGGATCGAGACCGAGCTTCTCAACGGCCGCCCTCCAGCCGCACTTGAAGAACAACTCCTTGGCAGCATCGCACTGTTTCACATAAGCTTCCTCCGCCTTCTTGTAACCCTGCTTGTAACCCTGCTTTTCGGCCCCCTCCACGCTCTTTTTTAGTTGGCTTATTTCGGTATCTTTTCTCTTTTCAAGTTTTATCAGCTCACGCAGATATTTGTCCTTCATAGCAATGGCCGCTTTCTTCCTTTCTGCCTCCGCCGAACTAACCAGATCGGCAAGACGGCCGTTCTCCGCTTGTAGCTCGGCCATTTTCTTTTCGGCTTCTTCTAGCTCGGCTGCTTTTGCTTCGGCTTCAGCCATTGCCTGCCTGGTGACTTTTCTGAGTTCTTGGACTTTCTTGTAAGTAATGTTGTTCTTCTGTAAGGCCTGACAAAACAAAGACTTCTCCTAAGACCGAAGTAAAAGTTGGAAAATTCAAACAAGAAAAAATGGACAGAGCTACTTACCAAGATCATGGACTTCGATGTGGACCGGATTGACTTCATTTCGGTGTTTAATTGCTTTAAGTGGTGCTCCATGTCCTTGGGGAGGCACACACTTTTGGCCAGGTTGAAGGCCAATTGGTGATCTTTTTCAGCCACAACCGAGTCAGTAGCTTTGATGTCTCGGTCGTTGAAGGTCAGCGGCGGAGCCCACTTCGGAGATTCAACTCGGTCAGTTGGCTCCGGTTGGAGGGCAGGTTGAGGACTTTGGGGGGTGGATTCAACCTCATCGACAAGCTGTTGTTCGGTCGATGTAGATCGGGCACGTTTGGAAGGACGAGATGAAGAAGGCTGCTGAGAGGGGAGGGCCACAACGGCAGGCTGCATTTCTAAGGATGGTTGCACTTCGGCCCTGGTTGTTGCGGTCAGAAGGGCCCTCACTCTGCTTTTCTTCGCCATCTCTTCTTCAGCTGTTAATGGGACAAGTCGTATTTCGGGCAAGTTTGGGTCCGGTTCAGGTGCTTCCTCTAGAAGGAAATCGGTCACTCGGGCCTTTCGACGACCGCTATATCGGTAGGTCAGTTCAAAGTTTAGAAGCTTGGCCCAACTCCTTTCTTTACACCGTAGTGCGGCTCGCAAAATCGCAAGGTTGGGATAGCTATATAGGGAACGGAGGTGGGAGAAATCTGCAAAAAGAGAACTGTTAGTTCGGTTAATAGACTAAAAGAACCGAAATAAAATACATGGAAGAAGACCGAAGTCAAATTACCGGGCTCTCCCTTTTTCCAATTTATAGGTCGGCCAGGAATTTGGGCTTGAAAATCCTCAAAGTTCCCAGAGACCCAGAAAAAATCATCGTCATTAAGGTCTTTGTCCGGTGTGTGTTTAACTATCTTCTCTCGGCGGCGGCGAATCCTAAGGTAATAAACTCACCCATCATCTTTTGAGCCGATGGAGTATTGATGGAAAATTTCGGACAGGCCAAGGTTTAGTCCGGTTTGGTGGTTCAGTGCGGCTATTCCCATTATAATGCGGTATGTATTGGTGGACAGTTGGGTGGGGCATAATCTAGTCTGCCTAAGAAATTCACAGATCAACGGTTGGACAGGAAATCGTAGTCCGGTTTCTATTATGGATTGAAGGGTAAAAGGGACGTAGCCTTCTTTTTCCCAGGGAATAACATCTTTTTTGGCCAACGTCAGATGGACATCATCAGGAATATGGTAATCTTTCCTAAATTCGGCCATGCCACCAGGGGTCTCAACTAGATACCTATACTTACCCATTTGATGTATAATTTACTTATAATTTATATCGGTGCAAAAATCGTGCTCAGTAGCTCGGTTGAGCGCACGCAGGAGTGCCTGGGTAACCTAAGTCTGCAAAGTAAAAAACAGAGGGGGTTAAAGCACTGATCAATGGACCGTGCTACAATTTAAAAGCAAGGTATAAGAGCCCTACTTCGGCCTCAAAAAACTGGTTCTATCTCGGTTCATCAAAAGGTTTAGTAGCTCGGTTTGAGCAGGTTGCTCGTTAGACCGGTTTATCGTCTAGGGGCAGCTTTCTGAGTTCGGTCTAAAAAACTAAGAAAGCTGGTTTAGCCCCAAGGCCTAAATAGGTTGTAGTGTGAATAAAGTTACTTCGGATAAGCCTCTAGGGGCAGCTTTCTGAGTTCGGTTTAGAAACTAAGAAAGCTGGCTTGGCCCCAAAAGCTTAGTTCGGTTGAAAACCGAGGTTCCTAGTTTGATATGTTCAAAACTCGGTGATCTTATTTCGGCTAGAGTGAGTCAGGCGTTGGTGACTCTTTGAGACTTTCAAGTTCTAGTTCGGTTATTGACTACAGTGATCTACCTATTTGGGGCAAACAGGATCTTAGTTCGGTTGCTACCTAGTTTTGGATCTAAGGCAAGTTTTTTACAGGAGTTCATGCATATATAAGTTCTGCTATTATTTTTTCGTGAAAGTACAAAAGCGAAGCGTCAAAAATGAAAGAAAATGTTTGCAAAAAACATGCAAAACAAAACTATACAGATTCAAAAGCAAAATAAAGGAAGCAAAGTGAGTCTACTCACCAGGTGGAAGAAGAGGGATCTGATGATGGGAAAGTGGCAGCAAAATCAGTTCTCAAAAGTGAAGGAAGAACACGAACGGCAAGAACACAGAGAGAGGAGATGAAGAATGGAAGGTGAATGATTCAAGAAAAAGAAAGGTTGTTTTGTGAAAGAGGAGAGAGAAAAAAGCGGCAAAGAGGGGCGGGACTGTTCAAAAAGTTCGAAGTACAAAGACGGCATGATAACAGCTCACAACCTATCAGAGCCCGCCACGTGGCAAGGGAAAGGGAAGCGTTACAGTCGTGATTGAAGAGACGTTTTTGACCGGATAAAGCAGAGCTCGGAGTAGAACTAGCTCGGCTGGATACGCTGAAGGGTTTTTATCTCGGCTGGAAAAAACTTGTAGAACTAGCTCGGCTGAATACGCTGAAGGGTTTTTATCTCGGCTGGAAGGGCTTATAGAACTTCAGCTCGGTTGGAGGATTTGTAATCTCAATCATGCTATGCAGATGAAATTAAGGGGCAATTGAGAGGGTAATTTTTGGGAAAGAATTGGGCCGAGCTGTGAGTTGGGCCATGCGGCCCAAAGTGTGAAGGAATCGGTAAGAAGCCGTAGTGTTATTTCGGCCCAGTAGAGGTATAGATGCTCCGGCCCAGGAGAAGTGAAGTTATTCCGGCCCAGGAGAGGTGTGGTTACTCCGGTTCAAGAATGTGTAAAGCAACTCCGGTCCGGTGGCAGTTTGAAGTGAGTCCGGCCTTGCATTTAGTCCGGTCGTGACATATTATGGTTAGGTCGGTCAGAACTTGCTACTTGGAAGATTGATCTAAACACACCATGGTTGAACAGGGGAAAGCCGAGATAAGGAGTTGGAGGAGAAGACCGAGCTAAGGACAGTTCGGCCTTCTCTGTGGCTCTACGTAACCAAACTTATTTCGGTCATGTGGTTGTTCGGCCAAAGTAAAAACCATCCCACTTGGTTTAAGCAGTGAGGGAGGGTGTAAAAGGATAAGCATTATCCTTAGGAGTATGAATCCTAGGAGGACTCTGCATGGAGGAATAAAAGTCCTACTAGGATTGTGCCACGGGAAACTTATAAAAGCTCACAAACATCACCTTAGAGGAGGTAATTGAACATAATTCTTTCTGAGAGCATAAAACTTTGTCTATTTGTCAAGCTTATTGACTTAGGCATCGGAGAGGTTTCCGGCACACACCCGCCGGCTAGCTCACGTTTGTGTTTTCAGGTGATAAAGCGACGTCGTACGGAGGAGCGTGGACTTGGTCAACAGGATTATACGAGGAGAATTTTGGGGCCAAGCCAGCTTTCTTAGTTTCTAAACCGAACTCAGAAAGCTGCCCCTAGAGGCTTATTCGAAGTAACTTTATTCACACTACAACCTATTTAGGCCTTGGGGCTAAACCAGCTTTCTTAGTTTTTTAGACCGAACTCAGAAAGCTGCCCCTAGACGATAAACCGGTCTAACGAGCAACCTGCTCAAACCGAGCTACTAAACCTTTTGATGAACCGAGATAGAACCAGTTTTTTGAGGCCGAAGTAGGGCTCTTATACCTTGCTTTTAAATTGTAGCACGGTCCATTGATCAGTGCTTTAACCCCCTCTGTTTTTTACTTTGCAGACTTAGGTTACCCAGGAACTCCTGCGTGCGCTCAACCGAGCTATTGAGCACGATTTTTGCACCGATATAAATTATAAGTAAATTATACATCAAATGGGTAAGTATAGTATCTAGTTGAGACCCCTGGTGGCATGGCCGAATTTAGGAAAGATTACCATATTCCTGATGATGTCCATCTGACGTTGGCCAAAAAAGATGTTATTCCCTGGGAAAAAGAAGGCTACGTCCCTTTTACCCTTCAATCCATAATAGAAACCGGACTACGATTTCCTGTCCAACCGTTGATCTGTGAATTTCTTAGGCAGACTAGATTATGCCCCACCCAACTGTCCACCAATACATACCGCATTATAATGGGAATAGCCGCACTGAACCACCAAACCGGACTAAACCTTGGCCTGTCCGAAATTTTCCATCAATACTCCATCGGCTCAAAAGATGATGGGTGGGTTTATTACCTTAGGATTCGCCGCCGCCGAGAGAAAATAGTTAAACACACACCGAACAAAGACCTTAATGACGACGATTTTTTCTGGGTCTCTGGGAACTTTGAAGATTTTCAAGCCCAAATTCCTGGCCGACCTATAAATTGGAAAAAGGGAGAGCCCGATAATTTGACTTCGGTCTTCTTCCATGTATTCTATTTCGGTTCTTTTAGTCTATTAACCGAACTAACAGTTCTCCTTTTGCAGATTTCGCCCACCTCCGTTCCCTATACAGCTATCCCAACCTTGCGATTTTGCGAGCCGCACTACGGTGTAAAGAAAGGAGTTGGGCCAAGCTTCTAAACTTTGAACCGACCTACCGATATAGCGGTCGTCGAAAGGCCCGAGTGACCGATTTCCTTCTAGAGGAAGCACCTGAACCGGACCCAAACTTGCCCGAAATACGACTTGTCCCATTAACAGCTGAAGAAGAGATGGCGAAGAAAAGCAGAGTGAAGGCCCTTCTGACCGCAACAACCAGGGCCGAAGTGCAACCATCCTTAGAAATGCAGCCTGCCGTTGTGGCCCTCCCCTCTCAGCAGCCTTCTTCATCTCGTCCTTCCAAACGTGCCCGATCTACATCGACCGAACAGCAGCTTGTCGATGAGGTTGAATCCATCCCCCAAAGTCCTCAACCTGCCCTCCAACCGGAGCCAACTGACCGAGCTGAATCTCCGAAGTGGGCTCCGCCGCTGACCTTCAACGACCGAGACATCAAAGCTACTGACTCGGTTGTGGCTGAAAAATATCACCAATTGGCCTTCAACCTGGCCAAAAGTGTGTGCCTCTCCAAGGACATGGAGCACCACTTAAAGCAATTAAACACCGAAATGAAGTCAATCCGGTCCACATCGAAGTCCATGATCTTGGTAAGTAGCTCTGTCCATTTTTTCTTGTTTGAATTTTCCAACTTTTACTTCGGTCTTAAGAGAAGTCTTTGTTTTGTCAGGCCTTACAGAAGAACAACATTACTTACAAGAAAGTCCAAGAACTCAGAAAAGCCACCAGGCAGGCAATGGCTGAAGCCGAAGCAAAAGCAGCCGAGCTAGAAGAAGCCGAAAAGAAAATGGCCGAGCTACAAGCGGAGAACGGCCGTCTTGCCGATCTGGTTAGTTCGGCGGAGGCAGAAAGGCAGAAAGCGGCCATTGCTATGAAGGACAAATATCTGCGTGAGCTGATAAAACTTGAAAAGAGAAAAGATACCGAAATAAGCCAACTAAAAAAGAGCGTGGAGGGGGCCGAAAAGCAGGGTTACAAGCAGGGTTACAAGAAGGCGGAGGAAGCTTATGTGAAACAGTGCGATGCTGCCAAGGAGTTGTTCTTCAAGTGCGGCTGGAGGGCGGCCGTTGAGAAGCTCGATCTCGATCCACAGACCGAGGTTTTCAACCCTCCAGCCTATTTTATACCGAGCTCTCTTGCGGACTACGCCAATACTCTGCAACAAGAGTTTCTGGAAGAGTCAGAATCCGATGACTCCTCTTCTGAAGATACTCCGGTCGATAATGTGGACCAGCCAGTTCGGTCGGTGCCCACTGTGGAAGACCTAACAGTTGATCTTCCCAGTAAAACCGTGATTCCAGCCGAAGTGACTCTCCCCATTGTGAATGAGCTCCCTCAAGAAACCGGTCTTCAAGTTGATGGTGATGCAGCTTTTGATGCTGATATTGAAGAACTTTTTTCCTGATTTTTTCTCCTTTTTTGTTTACCTTTTCTTTGTAACCGGGCTGCGGCCCCTTCTTTGTGCTTATTTTGAACTTTAACGAAATGGGAATTTTGTTGACTCTTATTCCGGTTTCTGATTCATATGCTTGCATTTGTAATGTCTTTTATTACTCCAACTTCTATTTCGGTTTTGGCTTGTTAAACTATGCTTACCAGCCAACCACTTCTTAGCCGATATAATCACTTCGGCTGAGGAGTACAAAGTGTTTAATCCAGTCCATCCAATTTCAGCCATACCCTTACTATGGCTGAAGAGTAACAAGTGTTTGTTTATTCCAGCCAACCACTCTTCAGCCTTGCACTTACTTCGGCTGAAGAGTAACAAGAGTTGGTTTATTCCAGCCAGCCACTCTTCAGCCTTGCACTTACTTCGGCTGAAGAGTAACAAGCGTTGGTTTATTCCAGCCAACCACTCTTCAGCCTTGCACTTACTTCGGCTGAAGAGTAACAAGAGTTGGTTTATTCCAGCCAACCACTCTTCAGCCTTGCACTTACTTCGGCTGAAGAGTAACAAGCGTTGGTTTATTCCAGCCAACCACTCTTTAGCCTTGCACTTACTTCGGTTGAAGAGTAACAAGAGTTGGTTTATTCCAGCCAACCGCTCTTCAACCTTGCACTTACTTCGGCTGAAGAGTAACAAGCGTTGGTTTATTCCAGCCAACCACTCTTCAGCCTTGCGCTTACTTCGGCTGAAGAGTAACAAGAGTTGGTTTATTCCAGCCAACCATCGAAGTTAGTTTTTCCAGCTAACTTATAGTATTTGGTTATTCCAACCAAAATGTCCTGCAGCCTGGATCCTTATCCTGGGCTTAGGAAGGGTGTTGGTTTATTCCAGCCAACCTCTAAGTTAGTTTTTCCGGCTAACTTAGAATAAAAATGCTTGCAATGCGCCTAATCTTTACTAAAGCTAACTTTTACAAGGAACAACTTTTGGTAAAAAGAATTTCTCATTTTATTGAAGGAAGAAATAATTACACGTGTTTGAAAAAGAAAAGCTAAAAGTAAAATAACTTGAGATTGGCCGTATTCCATGGCCTAGGGATTGCCTTGCCATCCTTGTCTTCTAGGTGGTATGCCCCTTTGCCTGCTAACCCAACCACCTTATAAGGACCTTCCCAATTTGGGCCTAACTTGCCGTCTCCTGGGATCAAGGTGTTTCCCATTACTTTGCGTAGTACCTAATCCCCAATCTTGAATTGTCTTGGATGCACCTTTTTGCTATATTTCCTTATTAATTCTCGTTGGTATGAGGCGATGTGGACTAGTGCTCTTTCTCTTCTTTCTTCTGCAAGGTCGAGTTCTAAGGCTATGGCTTCTCCATTTAAGTTTGGATCAAAATTTTCGCTTCGAATTGTGGGGAGGCCAACTTCTAGTGGGATTACGGCCTCCATTCCATAGGCTAAGGAGAATGGTGTTTCTCCTGTTGATCGCCGAGGTGTGGTGCGGTAAGCCCATAAAACGTGAGGAAGTTCATCTGCCCATTTGCCTTTTGCTTTCTCTAGCCTTTTCTTTAGTCCATCCAAGACGACTTTATTTGATGCTTCAGCTTGCCCATTTGCTTGAGGATATGCCGGTGTAGAATTGTAGAACTCTATCTTGTACTCTTCACAAAAGCTTCTAAAGATTCTGCCGTCGAACTGAGTTCCGTTGTCTGAGATCAGTGCTTTTGGTATGCCAAACCGAGTGATAATATTCTGCCAAACAAACTTTTTCACGTCTTTTTCTTTGATTGACGCCAATGCTTCTGCTTCCACCCACTTTGTGAAGTAGTCTGTTGCTGCGAGAAAGAATTTTCTGCCCCCGGGCGCTGTTGGAAGTGGTCCTACTATGTCCAAGCCCCACATTGCGAAAGGCCATGGGCTAGTTAATGGTAGGAGTTCTCTTGCTGGTTGATGTATTTGGTGCGCGAATTTTTGGCATTTCTCATACTTCTTCACATATTTCTCTCAGTCTGCTTGCATATATGGCCACCAATATCCTTGCGAAATAGCCCTGTAAGCGAGCGACCTTCCCCCTTGATGACTTCCACACACCCCTTCGTGTATTTCGAACAAGAATGCTTCTACTTTGCTGGGATGAACACACTTGAGGTAAGGCCCAGAGAATGACTTCTTGTATAATGCCAAAGATGGAGATAGCCAAAATCGCTGCGACTTTGCCCTTATTTTGTTGGCTTCTTTTTTCTCTTCTGGTAGGATGCCGTCTTTCAGGAACAGGATGATGGGATCCATCCAAGAAGGGCCTAATTCTGCGCAACATACTTCTTCTGCTTCGGGGTCTTCTATGCTTGGTCTTGGTAAGAAGTCGATGAGTAATGGATGAGGGATTGATGTATCTGCCATTGAGGCCAGGCCTGCTAGTTCGTCCGCTCGGCAGTTTTCCTCCCTGCCAATTTGTTCTATCCTTACTACATCAAACTTCTTGATCTCTGTTCTGACTAACTCTTGGTACTTGGCCATTCTGTCGTCCTTTGCTTCGTATTCGCCAGAAATTTGGTTTACCACCAGCAGAGAGTCACTGTATACCATTAGTTCGGTTGCCTTCATGAAGTGTGCTGACTTGAGTCCTGCGAGAAGCGCCTCATACTCCGCTTCATTGTTGGATGCTGGGAAGCCAAGGTTGATTGCTTGCTCTATGACCAGGCCGTCTGGAGAGATGAGGACTATGCCAAGCCCTGCACCATGTCGGTTGGATGCTCCATCCACAAAGAGCTTCCACATCTCTCCAACGAATAGTTTCCAGCAAGTGGAAGGATCAGATGATGTCGTGAGGTCAAGAATGGTGTTTTCTTCAAGGTCCATGTTGGCTGTCTGCCCTTCGTCTTTTGCTTGAACTGCTGGTGAGCCTTTGTTTGTCTCCTTCTTGTTGTCCTTAGTATAGTCTGTCTTGGTGCCTGATTGACTACCTTCTACTAGGGGTTGCGCTATTCCGGCGTCAACTTCCGTCCCTAGTTCGGTTGTGTCAGTTAGGTCGACTGGGCAGATATGATGACTTCCAGGAGTAAACTCTACGACGAAGTCTGCCAAAGATTGAGCTTTTATTGCGGTCTTGGGTTGGAACTTGATGTCGAATTGTCCCAACTCTACTGCCCACTTCAAAATTCGCCCACTAAAGTTCGCCCTTTCAAACAGAGCTTTTAGTGGAAAGGCTGTGAGGACGACTATGGTGTGGGCGTGAAAGTAGTGCGCCAATTTTCTGGATGCCATCATTAATGCTAATGCTAGTTTCTCCAAGGGCAAGTACCTTGTTTCGGCTCCCAACAATGTCTTACTGACATAAAAGATGGGCAAGTGTTGTATTCCTTTTGCACGAACCAACACTGCGCTGACTGCGTGCTGAGAGACTGCCAGGTACAAAAAGAGTTCTTCACCAGGTACTGGAGTAACAAGTAGTGGTGGGGAAGACATGTACTCCTTCAAGCTTTCCAGAGCTCGGTCGCATTCTTCATCCCACTCAAATTTGGCTTTTAAAGCTTGGAAGAACGGTCGTAGTCTGTCTGATGACCTGCTTATGAACCGGTTGAGCGCAGCTGCCATACCAGTGAGATGCTGTACTTCTTTGACTGAGTTTGGTCTCTCCAACTCCTGGATTGCTTTGATCTGAGAGGGGTCTGCTTCTATACCTCGGTTGGTCACCAGGAAGCCCAAGAATTTGCCAGATCCAACTCCGAATGCGCATTTGGACGCATTGAGGCGCAACTTGTGTTTCTTCAGGATCTGGAACATCTCGCCTAGATCTTTAAGATGGTCATTCTCATCCTTGCTTTTGACCACATTGTCGTCGATGTAAGCCTCCATTGTTCTGCTTAACAATGGTTCAAACAGTTTGGTGACCATCCTTTGGAATGTCGCCCCTGCGTTCTTTAGGCCAAAGGGCATGACCTTGTAGCAATATAACCCCCTTGGTGTTGTGAAGGATGTGACCTCCTGGTCTGGTTCATGCATGGCAATCTGGTAGTAGCCTCTGTATGCATCCAGAAAGCTAAGTCGGTTATGCCCTGCCGTTAGGTCCACCAGTTGATCTATCCTTGGTAGAGGAAAGCTATCTTTTGGGCACGCCTTGTTGACTGTTTTGTAGTCGACGCAGACACGCCATTTACCATTCTTTTTTGGCACTACAACTGTGTTGGAGATCCATCTTGGATAGTGCACTTCTTTTATTGCTCCTGCCTCCAGCAGGTTGCCTACCTCTTCTGCCACTATTTCGGCGTGGTGGAGTGCCGATCTGCGTGTGCGTTGGATGACTGGTCTGGCGGATGGGTGGACATTGAGTTGGTGACTGATGAAGTTTGGGTCAATACCTGGCATGTCGTAGGGTGTCCAGGCAAACACTTCGATATTAGAGGTCAAGAATTCCAAGACCTCTAATCTCTCAGTGCTGGACAACGATGAGCCAAGCAAGAAGAACTTATCCGAGTTCTTCTCATCTATTTTTACCTCCACCAAGTCCTCCACCGCTTTCTGATCAGCCTCTTTGCCGACGTCCGCGAATAGTTCATTACTTTCTGGTTCTTCCACCGAATGAACGTATCCTTTGGCAGCTCGGCTTCCATTCGCTGTGGCGAAGCATTGTTTTGACATGATCTGATCGCCATAGACTTCTTCAATTATGCCGGTGTCGTTGGGGAACCGCATTACCTGATGGTAAGATGACGCTACCGAACGCATGGCATGCAGCCATGTTCTGCCCAAGATGATGTTGTATGTGGAGGGGACCTTCAATACCCAGAACTCCACTTGTTTTGTTACACTCCCTGCTCTGACTGGAAGGATTATTTTGCCGACAGGCCACTCTGGCATGGAGTTGAATCCAATCAGGGGAGAAACTGCAGGCGCCAAGTCTTTGTCTTGCAGCTTCAGTTGCTTGAATGTGTCGTAGTACATGATCTCACATGAACTACCCTGGTCAATCAGAATCCGCTTGACGTCAAAATCCTTGACTCGGAGAGTGACGACCAGCGCATCATTGTGAGGACAGTATATTCGATCCAAGTCCTTATCCGAAAAGGACATGACATTTGTTGCCTCTGTCTTTCCCTTCTTGGTGGCAGGTTGGGTACTTAATACTTCCCTAAAGTGCTCTGCCTTCTTGATTGATCCCCTGAGCTCGCATACACGCTCAGGTTCAAAGACTCCATGTATTACATTGCTGTCTCAGTCCCGCCTTCAATGTATTTGTCCAAGTGGCCTGCTACCACCAATTCTTCCAAGTGCTGTCTCAGTGGCGTGCAATTCTCAGTTCGGTGCCCCTTTTCTTTGTGGAAGGTGCACCGTGATCTGTCGTCGTAATTTTTCTGAGCTTCCCCTAGCTTGGCTGGCCACTTGACAAAAGGCTCATCTTTTATTTCGCTCAGAATCCGATATATTGGTTTTTTGAACACCGTTGTTATGGCAGTGCGGATTCTCAACCATATTTTGTCTGGGTCTTCTCCGTTATCTCGTCTGCCACGCCCGTTTTTATTCTACCGATCTACTGTATTGACCTTTGCTGAGGTCTTCTTTTCTGGTACTGCGGTTGCACTAGATTTTGCTTTGGCACGTGCGCCATCCTCTTCTACCCTGATGTGCTGATGCACTCTCTCCATCAGGGCTTCCATGGTAAGGGGTGGCGTCATGGTGATCGAGTCCCTTAGTCTGTTTCCGACTGGAAGGCCTCTTTTATACTGCGCAATGGCTAGATTGGTGGGGCAGTCTCCAATCTGGTTGAATGTCTCCCAGTAGCGACTGTTGTAAGATCTGAGGGTCTCTTTTTCACCTATGTCGATGGAGAGTAACTGGTCTATCTCCACCGGTGTTTTAGTGTTTGTTCGAAACCTCGTTACGAACGCTTCTGCCAATTGGGCCCAGGAGGCTATGCTGCCCTCTGGGAGCTTTTCGAACCAAGTCAAGCCTAGGTCGCCAAGACTTGACGGGAAGAGTATGCACATTAAGGCCTCGTTTCGCCTGTACACAGCCATGACTTGGCGAAAGTGGCTCAGGTGTGAATACGGGTCCGTCTTCCCTTCATATGTAGTGAATTTCGGCTGAAGGAAGCCTGATGGTAGGGGCGCGTTTTCGATTGCTAGAACAAACGGCGAAGTCTGTAGTCTTGCCAATGCCTTGTCCGTTGGTTCGTAGGCCGGTCGCGGTATTGGCATTCCAACCTCGACGCTTCCATGCGTCCAAGGAGCCAACCGTTGTAAGGCCGAAACTCGGTGTGGATCCCTTGCCCTGGCATCCTCCTTGCATCGTGCTTTTTCTTCGAGCACGGTTCGTAAGTCGGATGACCTGGGCAGCTCTGTTTGTCTAGATCTGGTTTGGTGTGAATGTGAAGGCCAATACGTGCTTCCTTCAGTGTATGATCTTTCGGATCTCGTCCTCTCAGACCTGGAGTGACGAGTCCTGAAAGATAAGGAATGAGTGTCGCCTGTCCTGAGGCTTCTGCTCTCTCCTTGGGAGTGTGTAGTATTCCTACTACGATTCTCTGAGTGGCGAGGGGGCGTCTTGTGCTTGCGCCCCTCTCCTGTCGCCACATCTTTAGTCTTCATCTGGCGTTTTAATGCTTCCATGTCCGCCGCCATCTTCCGAATTAGTTCATCTTGTTCCTTCACGCGATCTTCCAGGGCTTGAGGATCAATCCTCCTCCTTTGCCTGTCAGGACTTTGAGAGTGACGAGGGCTGCTATTCCGCCTTCCCCTGCCACTCCTCCTGGAGTTATGTTGTTGGGGCTCTAGATCTGCCATAGGAGGGACAGAGGGTAATCCTTCTCGCCTTGCACCCCCGTCTGGAGTTAGCCCGTCGACGGCGGACTGCGGTAGTTCTTCAATGTGTGCCATTGATTTGAGAAAAAGGAGAAGCTTAGTCAAGAGATTTTTGTTCTTGTCTGTTCTTCCCACAGACGGCGCCAATTGTACAGGGAGAAAATAATTCTCCTCTTATAATCCTGTTGACCAAGTCCACGCTCCTCCGTACGACGTCGCTTTATCACCTGAAAACACAAACGTGAGCTAGCCGGCGGGTGTGTGCCGGAAACCTCTCCGATGCCTAAGTCAGTAAGCTTGACAAATAGACAAAGTTTTATGCTCTCAGAAAGAATTATGTTCAATTACCTCTTCTTAGGTGATGTTTGTGAGCTTTTATAAGTTTCCCGTGGCACAATCCTAGTAGGACTTTTATTCCTCCATGCAGAGTCCTCCTAGGATTCATACTCCTAAGGATAATGCTTATCCTTTTACACCCTCCCCCACTGCTTAAACCAAGTGGGATGGTTTTTACTTTGGCCGAACAACCACATGACCGAAATAAGTTTGGTTACGTAGAGCCACAGAGAAGGCCGAACTGTCCTTAGCTCGGTCTTCTCCTCCAACTCCTTATCTCGGCTTTCCCCTGTTCAACCATGGTGTGTTTAGATCAATCTTCCAAGTAGCAAGTTCTGACCGACCTAACCATAATATGTCACGACCGGACTAAATGCAAGGCCGGACTCACTTCAAACTGCCACCGGACCGGAGTTGCTTTACACATTCTTGAACCGGAGTAACCACACCTCTCCTGGGCCGGAATAACTTCACTTCTCCTAGGCCGGAGCATCTATACCTCTACTGGGCCGAAATAACACTACGGCTTCTTACCGATTCCTTCACACTTTGGGCCGCATGGCCCAACTCACAGCTCGACGCACGAAAGGGCAGAGTGGAAGGCGCGTGTGAGCGTGGCAACGGAAGCAGAGAAGCGCCGAGCAAAGAGGCGGCGCGTGAGAGCGCGTGAGAGAGTTTCTGGTGACGGGCTTGGTGCCGTTGGAATCGTAAGGAGATTCCGAACTGTTTGGTGTAGTTCCACTGTGTACGAGACTAGGCACCAAAATTGAAGAATGCCAGAATTGTATTACTGGGCTTTGATACCATGAAATAATAGTTTGAGAAAGTGAGAGAGGATAGAGAGAGAGAGAGAGACAATGTATTGTTTGTCTGTCAATAAATGTGTGTATTACAAAGAGAATGCTACACTCTCTTTATAGAGAGAATTATGGTGCATTGGATGCTGATGCACACCGAAAGCATAAACATAAAGAATAAAGTGCTAAAGTTAGTAATAATTAAAGCTATTAACAATTATACACTAACATAACAATTATACACTAACAATGTGAATGATATTATTTGTTTCAATTTATAATTTTACTTCATATCTTCTGTCATGGCTCAACATTTAACACACGTATTATCAGTAATCAGCATTATAGTAAAATATCAAAATGTTGAAGAGGATAACACTTCTATATGTTGAAGGCCACCCGAGTACCTCACTTGAGTTACAACTTTATAGTTTCAATTAGTTGGGATATGCTATGGACATCCTGCTTCATTATTTAAGTACGTGGGAAATAAATGTTAGGTAGGAGGGTTTTCTCTTTTTACTACTTTTATTGATGACTTCATCGGATTCTGTCTCCACTTGCAACACCATCATAAGCATGACACAGGGAACAGTTTGTTGGTTTGATGTTTGGGTTTGCCCAAGATGTTAATTCATAATCAAACCGACTATTGTCAACCTAGGACTAGCTTCATGGGTATATAGATTTGAAGTGAGCAGATTAAAGCTCTTGTTGAATCAATCAGTTTGCCGGGTTACTTGACACCCTGTCTTGAATTCTATTTTATGGTTCTTAGGGTACAGCTGATGCTGTGAGACAGTATTTGTGGCTGTTTGAGGAACAGAATGTTCTAGAATTCTTGGTTCTTGCTGGGGACCATTTGTACCGTATGGACTATGGGAAATTTATTCAAGCCCATAGAGAGACTGATGCTGATATCACCGTAGCTGCACTGCCGATGGATGAAAAACGTGCCACTGCATTTGGCCTGATGAAGATTGATGAAGAAGGGCGTATAACTGAATTTGCAGAGAAACCGAACGGAGAACAATTGAAAGCTATGAAGGTTTTTTTCCTCCTTAGAACTTCTTGTTTTTATTCTTCATCAGGGGTTTTATAAGATCTTATGATTTTATTTCCAAGATTCATAAATAAACTCAGATCATGATGGATTTTCTCTATTTGTTGTATTTTAGGTTGACACTACTATTTTAGGTCTTGATGATGAGAGAGCTAAAGAGATGCCTTACATTGCGAGTATGGGTATATATGTTGTGAGCAAAGATGTCATGATGAGTCTGCTTCGGGACAATTTCCCTGCAGCTAATGATTTTGGAAGTGAAGTTATTCCTGGTGCAACTTCCATTGGGATGAGAGTATGTATTCTTTTTTTCTCCGTAGATTCTTTTCTTTTATCATTGACATCTCAAAGGATACAATATCTCAGTCAAAAGTTTGTGTTATTATATCGGGGCCTATGTAAAAGGGGTAGATCTGCTACCCACAATGCTGAGGACACGAAAAAATTGCTCTAGTTCTCCATTACTATGCGATCTTGAAGCTAATACAAATATCCTATTACTTGTAGCAAATCATTAATTATTGCTTCTGGTAATTCTACCTGCATTCTGTGTAAATCTATTGGACTAGGAAAAAAACTTTAAATTAATCTTCTATTTGCATTTTATTTCTCCAGAATCATGATCACTTAAAGTGTAATTGCAACTTCATTTCTATAGGTGCAAGCTTACTTGTACGATGGGTACTGGGAAGACATAGGTACTATTGAGGCTTTTTATAATGCCAATCTAGGGATTACCAAAAAGCCAGTGCCGGATTTCAGGTATTCTTGATTATCAGACTTGTATCTTTCATCACCCTTTAATATGCTATAATACCAGCTGCTCTTTTATAGTTTGAAAACTGTGACGCCATCCTTGACTTCTGTTGCAGCTTCTATGATCGCTCAGCACCAATCTACACCCAACCTCGATACTTGCCTCCTTCCAAGATGCTTGATGCTGATGTCACAGATAGTGTTATTGGTGAAGGTTGTGTAATCAAGGTAACTCGTATTTGTTGACAAGATCTCTGAAGGTTTCACAAATAATGGTGATTTTTTTTTGATAAATAAAATGACAGTGATTTGTGGCATTAAGGTAACTCATGCTGAATAAATGCTCAGTATGAGTTACCTTGATGTCAAGGTTTTGATGTGGATTGCATAATGTAAAGGGTGGCTCAGCCCAACAGTAAGGCTTCTTGTTAACGTCCCTAGTCACGAGGATTCGAGCAACAGAAATGGCCTTTCTAGAAATTAGGGTAAAGCTGTGTACATATGGTCCTTTCAAAGCCACACCTTGGCCAGAATCTCGTGTTGCATGTTGAGGGACACGTTTCACTTGGGGATTGGTGAAAAAGGAAATCCTTTGCCCATCTGACAACATTTATGTTTGGGTAATGCTACACAAGCATAATTTATATACAAAAAAAATTCATACAGAATGATATATCTTATTTATATTCATTCATTAAAAGTCAAAATATCCATCAATTTGGTTCATAATTGCAAAAATGTCACTGCCATATCATTCTTATCTTAAATTATGTATAAAAAATTATATATGCATATCATATTCCTTCATGTTTTACACACAACTAATGTAAATGAGCCTACCCATATCGTGCCACCTCCCAGGGAGGACAAGTGGCATGTCATAAACTTGATGGCTTGTGTGTGATGTAGAGATCTATTACCTCCCAGGGAGGACAAGTGGCATGTCATAAACTTGTTGGCTTATGTGTGATGTAGAGATCCATTATTGTGTTAGAGAATGAAGTTTTATTGTCAATTAAATCCTTCATACCTCCCTGTGCAGAACTGTAGAATTCACCATTCTGTGGTTGGGCTTCGATCTTGCATATCAGAAGGCGCAATTATAGAAGATACACTGTTGATGGGAGCAGATTATTATGAGGTAAATACCAACAACTTGCTTCTAATTGTTGAGATTCTTGGAAATGCAGTGCTGTAATCTATAAAAGGTATGTGAATTGGCTGGTGACTTGACTTTTTATTGAATTTGCAATTCTTATACTTACAATTTGCTCATCTTCTTGCTCCAGACGGATGCTGACAGGAACTTTCTGGCTGCAAATGGTAGTGTTCCAATTGGTATTGGCAAGAACGCTCACATCAAAAGAGCAATCATTGACAAAAATGCTCGCATCGGAGAAAATGTTAAGGTTGGGGTACTCGAAATTTTAGAACTTAATTACTTTATTTATTTATTTTTTGAATTATGAAGTGGTAGAATTCAATAACTGTTCTATTTCAAAAATTTTAATTAATATATAGGAAACTCTCAAAATTTTTAATTAAGATATAGGAAACTCTAAGACACGCATGTATACAACACCATCAATACTAAACGGAAAAAGTTTTTATAGAACAATTATTATATATGTGCTAAGATGATGCCAAATTCCTGAATTTCCAAAAGAACGAAAAACCTTGTTTCTTTTTTTTTTTTTTTTTTTTGAAAAAGAAGAAGAGAGAAAAAAAAAAAAAAAAGGTATTGCTAACAAATGCCCGTCTCTAGGGCACAAGGAAAAGAATATGAGGCACTTTTCACTAGTTTTAGAACATTTATTTTATTTTATTTTATAATTTCACCTATTTCTAAAACATTTCTTTAACCCCACTCTTGACACAATCCAATGCTCCAGGAGCACTATGCATTGCCAAAACAAAAATATCCATTGCTTGCTATTTTTGTGTTTGTGATGAAATATGGAATCATTGCTTTGATCACTTGGAAATCATTTACATATTTAATATGAAATTTTGTCATTCTAAATCGTTAATAGTGACAATTTTTTTGTGAATGTCATGAATGTAGAATTGTTGTTTTTATCGCTCAGAACTCATGTCCATATTTAATGTGAAATTTTGTCATATATCAGATCATTAACAGTGACAACATTCAAGAAGCGGCCAGAGAAACAGATGGATACTTCATAAAGAGTGGGATTGTCACTATAATGAAGGATGCCTTGATTCCAAACGAAACTGTCATCTAGATATATATCCTCCTTCCGGACCCAAACCCAAACCCAAACCCAAACCCAAACCCTTTTTTGTTGCCATATATGGGGACTCCCCTTTCCCTACTTGTTGGCTTGACAAGAGAGAGATAACAAAGTCTGCATTCCTTTATTGTGTTGGATTATATACAATGCATATTGTTTGGTACTATATATATATATATATATATATTTTCTAACAAAAAATCCATCTATAGATACCCCTAATACACTTTACAACAAGCAACATGATCTATGCTACTTAAAACATGGATCGTTTCTTTACACAGATCATTTCGATATGTGGTACAAGAATGGGATAGTAGATAAGCCACATGTTGAAAAATTTAGTACAATAAGGATAGATTTGTCTAGATTACACTGTTAGAACTTAAAATACATCTAGAGCAAAAAAAAAAATTTAATTTTTTTAACAATTAGGCATTTAATAAAATATAGTTTAGTTTTTTTTCCAAATTAATTAGGCAAAAACACATTTCTAAATAACATTACATTAAGTTGTGTTTGATTGGGGGATTTGGAAAAGGAAAAAGAAAAATTAGGTGAAATATAAATAAAATATACTTACATTTTACATGATTTCACACATCTTTTCCCTTTCTTTTTTTAAATCTCTTCCCAAATATCTTGACCAAATATAGCGTTAAGGTTCTTTTTTACAATTCTTTTTTTTATATCAAAATTTCACTCTCTAAATTTAGTTAATTTTAATAGTTTTTCTTCCTAAGGAAATTTTCAAGTAAAATGGTCACACTGAATAATTTTTTATTCAAATTATGGACTCTCATTTCCCGACGAAAGTTTTTTTTTCAACGGGGGACTTATTTATCATCTAGCCAAGTTTTAACCAAATCTCATTTTAATGTTGTGCTTGAATTTTGAGTTTGTGAATGAAAAAATAAAAAATAAAAACAAATAAATAAATAAATAATTGAAAAAAGTGACCCCCAAAATATATATATATATATATATATATGTGTGTGTGTGAAATCCTTCATTCAGATAACATTTCAATTTCACATCCAGTCCAACAAGAACAAAGGCCCATTTAGACATTTGAATCATCTTATCATATAATAGGGCCTGGATTGGGGGGGTTTAAAAAAATCTAAAAAATCAAAAAATTATAAAAAAAAATCAAAAAGTCATCACTATTCACAAATTAAAAATATAAAAAAAATTAATATACATAATATTTTAATACAAACCAACTTTACACCACTCTAAATACTGACGGGAAAGGAGAGTACACTAAAAAGAACAAAAAAAAAAAATACATATATATATTCACCAAGTTAGATGGTAATGTTGGGACCCCCCACGGGTCCCGTTTTGATAATCTAAACCGTTGAATATGTAGAACTCATCCAGTACTATATGCTTGTAAAAAATCACGTTGATCGAATATCGCTAACTACATTATCAAATTAGTTTTGTATAAAAAATTGATTGTGTTATAGTTAACCGTTGACAAAAAAACTAACACGATCAGATAGCTATCGATATGCAATCAACGTGATTTTTTACAAGCATATAGTACTCGACAAGTTCTACACATTCAACGGTTCCGATTAGCAAAATGGGACCTGCAATGGGCCCTCACGGGCCGAACAACATCGTCAAATTCAAACCCGAAAAGGAGGCAATCATTTCCATCTCCTAACCAGCCCACTACACTGTCCAAAGTGTATGGGTTACTTCACTAACTTCTCCTATACACTTATTTATACAATTTTTTAATACATATTTTTTCGTAAAAAGTCAAAAAGTTAACCCAAACATCCATCTTTTTTTCTTCAACCTTTTAGTCCAAAAAGACAAAAAATATACTTATTTAGAACATCCCAAACAACCCCTGAAAAACAAAAAATTATCTCCTGCTTTTCTGAGTCTGTTGCTAGCAAAGCAAATTTCAATTATTTTGTTGAGCATTCTTTGACCAAAATTTTCCTCCATTTGTCCTTAAGGTCATCTGGGGTTCGAGTCCCATCAAAAACATGATGACCAAATTCCAAAATTTTCCTCCATGGGAGATTCTTGTTGACCATGGTTGAGAATTTCTGCACTCCTTCCTGCAGCATTAGAGTGCTTAATCAAGTTAGATGGCTGTAAGTAGGAGGAAAAACAAAATTAATGGGCTTTTCAGGCATTTGAAATATTTCCAATTCGTCAATAATGTTGTATTTGGTTGGGGAATTTGGAGAGAGATTTGAAAAGAGAAAGAGAAAAGTGTGTGAAACTAAATGAAATATAGATATATTTTATTCAGGTTTCACCTATCTTTTCTATTTCATTTTCCAAATCCCTCCTCAAATCCCCCAACAAAACACAGCATAAAGGGTTTTTGTTTTTTTGGTAACGGAGAACTCATCCTAGGCCCTCCTTGGATCCACCCCAAGTTAACATGCACATAATGATGGATGGATACTGCTATAAAATGCATTATAAATGCTTGTACAGTATTTTCTTTCAGAATGTATTTGCTTTTGTCAACTTCATTCACATCTTTACAATAAAATCTTTAAGATTTATCATTTCTGTATTTCAAAATATTTTACTAGTGTCATATCCTGTGATCCTTCAGAATTGTTTCCTGATAGACTAAAATATTTTTATGCTCAATGATTAAAATGTGGCCCAAGTAAATTGCAAGATCTAGTTGCTTTTTAACATATCAGGCTTTTGTTATTTTTCTTTTCTTACATTCTACATAAATTCTGTGATAGTTTTGGACAAAGCCTGATATGTTAAAAAGCATGTTTTAGAACCTTGATGGATAATTTTAGAATTTAAATCCTTGTGTTGAAATTAATTTAAAATTGTAGGGTATGGTCTTTTCACTGATGAGTTAGGAATGCATGAAAAGAAAAACGCCAATTATTCTAGCCATGGTTTCAAGTTGTCATTAAGGTATTTGTCAGAAGCCGGGTGTACTCTTTTGTTCTCTAAAATGGTCTAATAAAGGAAAAAATATATTGCAAATTTATGCGAAGCGCTACTTTATTGGAATGAAAGACTCCATTTCTATCTGCTGATAAGGGGTTTTGGGTGCTAGTGCAAATTGAGAGATCTGACCTATCAAAGCTCTAAAGGAAGGATATGCAAACTCCATAAAAAAATAAAATAGAATAACAATCACTTTTTTTTTTTTTAATCTATTCTGTGCGGTAAAATTGTGCTTTATATTCAGGTAACATTATAGATACAACTGGTGGAAAGGGAATCTTAATCAGACAGCAATGTCTGAACTTTTTAATTCCTTCAACTTACTTTTCCTTAACATAATAAAACAGTAAGAGCTATTCAACTCTCCACTTGTGTCAACTGTTAAATAAGTAGAACAGCGATGTGAAGAACCCATACCTTTAGCATTTCTTCCTCTTCAGCAGTCCATGGTAGTCTTTTCCGCTTCACATTAGGAAATCCCAAGTTTGGTCTGCAATTTAGAAATAAAAGAAAAAATACAAAAAAAGTTTCAATTAGTAATTTAGTAATTTAAAAAAAATTATTAAAGCTACACACCATAGCTATTATTAGGTGACATAATTATGTCATTTTCAGCTTGAATTAGTAATTTATGTTATAATTATATGAATTACTCACGTCCGTTGTCTAGATTTGCTTGTTGCATTCTTTTTCTCCTTGTGTATCACATTGGTTTTTGCTTCAGAGGATAACTTCCTCACTGATTGCCTTGTGCGATCAACATTTGGAGGCTGTACAACATTTTGATTCCTTTTTTTAATGCGCCTCCAATGTGGTGAAACATCCCCACTCTCTCCACAGGATAAATCACTAATTTTTGCATGCTCCTGTTGCATAGAATCTCCTCCACTGGAGGATACAGTAGTTCCCTGTTCTTGTTCCTGCATCTCTTCTTCTCGCCTTCTGCCCTTATCCTCAACTATCCCTGCATTGTCCAATTCCTCTTCAGTCGATATGTGAAGTGCACCATTTAATTTTGTCTCTTTTTCTAGGGAAGAAGCACTTAAAGACCCTGCCACTCTCTTATTTTGGCGGTCATCAACTAGTTTTGCATGCTCTGCTTGAGCACCTTTGCCAACATGTACAATTTCAAATTGATGATCTGTCTCTTCTTCGCTGGAACAATCACCACCACCAGAGGCAATAACAGGCTCTGGGTGAATCTGTTGTTCAATCACTATCCTATGCTGACCGCTATCATTTGGTCTTACATTGTCATTTTGCTCATTCGCTGCCGATGCCTCAACACCTTTACAAAAATATTTGCTAGTTCTGATTCCAGGATCAAATCTTTCTTCTCGTTGATTTTCCTCTATTTGAACAGAATGGTTGTCAACTGCATCACCATCCAATCTATTCCTAGTATCGTCATGTTCCTTATCTTCCACAACTGTTGATGGATTTGGCTCTTTCCTCCAAACTCTCTCAGCCTTTTGCTTCCATGGGTCACCATTCATCATTCCTTTATCAAGAAAAACTGATAAAGCTTTTTTTGCCAGCATTGCCTTTTTCCTTGCTTTGCGTGTTTCTATTGTGGCTCGTTTATATGAACAATAAGGGCAGTAGAAGTTTCCCATACTATCGAACCGAGCTGAACAGCGCATACACTCCTCATGAACAGCTAACGGGCAGTTGCAGTCACTGCAAATCAACAAATTGCCTCCTTTATCACATTTTATACAAACTTCTTTCTCTGTCCAATCCATTTCCAAACAATCTTCTAGCCCCCACATGCCCTGAGGACCCAAGCCACAAGACTTCTCCATAACAAAAACTGTCCTGCCAGTTGTATTCAGAGCCAACTCACGGCATCGCCTTTCATGATCATGATCAATAGAAGTTTCAGGTACTGTATTACACTGCAAATCATTATTAGCTTCATTGCCCCAAGTATCATCGTGAGAGCAATCAGGGCATGCTTCAAAATCAGAGGGCTGTGCAGAGGTTGCAAACAAATTAACCTATATAAAGTAAATCCTAACAACAATAAAACTTTATACTTTTTTAGATGAGAATGGTACTTCTTTTATTTTTGTCTATATTTTTGACAAATATCTACTTGTATGGTATTAAGTATCTTGTGCTAATGATTTATGCCTACTTATTTAAAATATAGAATTTCAACTTTAGATGAGCTATTTGAGAACTTAAAAGTTGTAATTAAATATTAAAACTCAATGGTAACTGAAGATAAAATGAAGATATATTACACAATAAGTAATAATAATAATAAAAATTTATAGTAAATTTGATTCTAGAATATAATAATGTATTGAAATGCTATATCCAGTGTTGTGAAAAGCGCGTGCAGGCGCAAGGCGCAACGAGGTGAACCCATTGCGCCTGAAGGGGACCCAGGCGAGGAGCTTTTGAAGAGTTGCGCGCCTTGGACGCGACTTTGACCAGGCGCAGCGAGGCGCAAGGCACGAGCCTGAAGGGGCTTTGTGTTTTTCTTCTTGAATCTGATCTAACGGTTGTGATCTGTGTGGGAGAGGCTCCAACCACATAGAATTACAACTCATGTAATGCAATACAACCCAATCCAAATCAGTATACGACTCACTCAAAACCCTAATCTATCGAAGAAGAAATCTGTCAACTTCGACTGAGCTGCTCTGTCAACTTCGACTTCGACTTCGACTTCGACTGGGCTCTTCTCCTCTCTCGACGTCGACTTCGGCTCATCAGGTCACTTATTCTTCTTCTTCAAATCTGTCAACTTCGACTGAGCTGTTCTGTCAACTTCGACTTCGACTTCGACTGGGCTCCTCTCCTCTCTCGACGTCGACTTCGGCTCATCAGGTCACTTATTCTTCTTCTTCTCTTCTGCTTCTTCTTCTTCGCTGGTCAGCGAAGAAGAAATCTATTGCCTTTTTCTTTTTTTCTTTTTTTTTCCTTCTTCTTCTTCGCTGCTTGCTTCTTCTTTGACATGCTCTGTTTTTTTTTTTTGGTTTCCTCCTTCGACTTCGACTTCGACTTCGACTCTCTACTCTCTCTCTCTCTCTCTCCTTCTTATTCTTCTGCTTTTTCTTCTTATTAATTTCAGTTTAGTTTCTGTTGAAAAAAATAAAAATAAAAAATACAAATAAGACTTATATTACACTGAAATACAAATAAGGCTTATACAAATAAGAATAGGTCTCAATTTCACTTGCCATTTTTCTAACCCTTTTTTCTTGTCTCTCTTATCTCTCTTATTCTCTCACTTCTCTTATTTTAATAATTCTTTTCATTTATGTTATGAATTCAAATTTTTAAATATCAAATTTTAATTCAAAAAACAGTTAAAAGTAATTACATTCAATTCAAATAAAACAACTACATAAATAACTATTGAAAATAATTTACAAAGTTATACACAATGTTATTGTCGTGAAACTAATATGAAATTTGTTTTCAGCTTCAAATATATAAAAATAAAAAACTAATATGGAAAAAAAAATAATAATCAACAAATTGCGTTTAATAATATTGTGCTATTTGTACAGTTTAAACAAAGTTGCTACATTATTAAAGTGTATGTAAAGTGAAGAGAAAGAGTTGATGAACAAGTTAAAGTTAGTGCATAATTATTCTATAATTTGTCTTGATTACTTTTTATTTTTGAAAAAAAATTGTCTTAGTACTAAGAATGATTAATCTATGTTAATTTATCTAGTTTTTACTAAGACTGTGCACCTTACTTCAATAAAGCCGACGCCTCGCCTTGCGACTTGCGCCTAGAGACCTTCAGCGCCTTGAGCCTTTAAAAAGACTGGCTATATCTTTTGTTCTGGATATTTTAACTCCGCTTTATGTTTTATATACATTAATGCATACTTATTTTAATTCAAGCATTCTTACTTTTGCAATTTTAAAAATACATACTGTTTACTGTTATATTCTCATTTAGGGGATGTTTGGCACTAGCTGATATAGCTAAAAAGCCACTGAAAAAGTCAAAAAAATCAAAAAGTCAAATATTCTTTCTCATTCTCTCTATTTTTTTATACATTTTTTTCGTAAAAAGTCAAAAGGCTTTTACCAAACACTTTTAATTTTTTTCACCTCATATTTTAACCAAATAGCCACTAAAAGGGCTACTTCGGAAACCAACCCTTATTTTCTATTTCTACCTATTGAAGACGTTAAAAACTCTCATCATACACAATACAAGGAAACAAAAATGCATCTAGAAATTTTAATAGCACCTATATTGCATTTTGGGAGCAATTCTACCTCTTCCAACCTCAAAACCTCTATCAATCTTGCTTAAAACAACAACAACAGCACATTCAATTTTCAAATTTCAAACCAAACACTTCCAATTTCCAAAGCCATTTGGGACATGAATTTGGAACACTTTCTAAAAGCATTATAATTGATCCTGGAGACAAATTTCACTTTCTATTCCACTAATACAAGCTCAAACTCAGTAGTAGTAAAAGATTTCAATTGTTTTCACATACCAATTCAAATTCCGAGATCATAGGAGCTGAGAAACCACAATTTAACAGCCACACTTGTCTTTTCTAATCAGTTTCACAGAATAATTATGAACTCAAAATGAAAAAAAAATAAATCAAAACCTAAACACATATATACAGACATATTACATATATAATATATACCTGAGCGAGATAATCGAAGGCCGTGGAGGAGGGTTTGGGAGGAAGTTCGAAGAGCCTTGGCTTTCCTCCTCCGATACTTTTGATTCTCATCTCTTCAATCAACCATCAAAACTCTCTGATTTGATCAACTGATGAGAATTCGAAAAATGAATGAATATATAGGGTTTTTTAACTGCTACCAGAGGGAGAGAGAAATAAGCGAGAAAGAGTTTAGGTGAGGTTTGTCTGGCGGCCTGATGCGTTAGGGAGTTTGTTAATTTTAGATAGTGGGTGGTGGTGCGATGGATCTGTTAAAGGGATGTGTGAGGAATATATATATATATATATATGTATAAATAATAAATAAATAATTTAATTTAATCAAAAATTTTAAGTCCAAGACAAAATTTCCAGCAAGTGAAAAAAAAAATCAGCTGACTGTTAGTTGACCGGTCAGATGTTCGGGGAGGTCTTCGGCCGGACGTCCGTGAGGACTTTCCCAGGCACACACATCTCTCTCTCTCTTTACTAGCTAAAACACTAGCCATAGTTAACACACAAGTTAACGGCTAACACTAGCACACAGCACTAATACAGCCACCAACACACTTATTGCAGCACCCAACAGTGTTTTTGGTTGGCCAAAAACTAACACCTGACACTAATACACTCACTAACGCATCCATTGTGGATGCTCTGAGTGACGGATTGGACTATTATGGCTGTGGTCCCACCAACAGTGTGTTTGGTAGTGAAATAAAATGGTGAATAATAGTCTAAGTAGTTTAGTAATCCCCTTAGCTGGGTTGAATGGGTAGTGAGATTAAGAAAATAATGAGCGAATTGAATTTATTCGGAATAGTATATTTTTTTCATTATCAATTGTACCTGTTTTTTTTAATATTTGTTTTATTTTTTTAATATAGAAATAATTTTTTTATTTATTTTATACAAAAATAATTTAACAATTTTATTACTAATTATCTCTTACACTATCATCAAAAACAAATACACTTATACTTAATCCCCTCACTAATAATCTCATCATTAATCATCCCCTCGTTAACAATTATATCCAATTTAATCCGTCAAATAAACGTGGCATTAGAAGCTCTCCATTGGATTGGTGAGGAAGTAGTTCGATATTAAAAAAATTGTAAACAATTTAATTTAATTTTTTTTTTTTAGGTTGTGTTTGACATATAGTTTTTTAAAAAGAGAAATTTTGTGATAAATTCAATATGAGAAGAGTATAAGGCATTAGATTCAATAGATATTTTTGTTAGTGAAAGGTCCACCCTTTGTGAAATAGTTTGGTGAGAAGTCCTTTTATTCGTTTTAAATGACATTTTGTTTCCAATTTTATGCTTGTTGATTTTTTTTTCTATTGACTTTTTTTAACTATCTGTTCAAATTTATATCTATCTATTTAAATTTACATCTATTTATTCAAATTTTTTTCACTATTTGTTTAATTTTTTCCTATCTATTTAATTTTTCTTCCTACCTATTCAATTGTCCCCTCTATCTGTCAAATTTATATCTATTTATCGGAATATTTATCTACTGAAATTTCAATATGTTGGGTGAGGTGGAGGAAGGGGTGGCGGTGGTAGCGAAGGAGCTAAGATGACGACCATGGTAGGGAGAGGCTCAGATGACGGCGATTCGACGATCATGGTGGTTCTAATGCTTTCTGGATATTTGAGACAGAAATAGAGGGAAATATGTAGAGTGGAATGGTTTAGAGAGAGAGAGTGGCAATGGAGCTTCTAACCCTAGGTAGGTATATATAATATGGGTATGTTGGTTATTTTAGTTAAGCATCTCTCTATGGACAAAAAATTTTTGCTCCTGGACATTTTGTTAAATAAAATTTAAACTTTTCACTTGAACGTCCTTTTAAAAATTTCACGTCTTGAATTTAATTTTTTAATTTTTGGTTTTTATGGGTTTTTTGTTTTTAGTAATTTTTTAAAAATATTTTAAGTAATTTTTTAACTTTTTAAATACACTTAATAGAAATGCAATTAAAAAGTATAATATTTATGGAAAAAAAAATCTTTAAAAAATTCACTAAGTATCAAAAATATATAAAAAAATAATATATTTTGGTCTTTTTGTGTATCTATTAATTTTTTAAATATTTTTTTACAAACATTTTACTTTTTGGGTACATCTATGTTAGGTACATCCAAAAAGTAAAAACAAAATGCTTAAAATATTATAATAAAAAAAAATCACTAAGAGCAAAAAATGAAAAATGAAGAACATAAAACTCAATTTTTAGAAAATTGAATTCAAGAAATTGAACCAAATAAGATTTAGTGAGATTGTTAATTTTGTATTTTCTATTTAAGGAAAAAATTTAAATATGTTGGTTTTAGAAAAATTAAATAAATAAAAAAAATATCTTAGTACAAGTATAATTACAAAAAGGGTTTTTTTTTTTTTTAAGGTCCCTGGTATTATGATTTTATAGTATAAAGGACACTCACTATTTTTATAATGTCTAAGGTCCCTTAACATCAATCCAGTGAAATTCTTTGGTCCAAACCCAGAGAAAATTCAATTTAATCCAGAGAAATTCTCTGGTCCAAACCAGAGAAAATTCAATTCAGTGTTATTCTTTAGTAAAATTGGACTGATTAAGATTGAGTCCACTGATTCACTGAATTCAATTCAGTGAAATTCTTGAATTTTCAATTGAATCAGTGAAATTCAATTCAGTGAATCAGAATGAGAATGCTCTGAATCAGAATCAGAATGTTCTGATTCTATATAATATTGTGGATGTCTAATCCAATTTTACTCAATTAAAGGCAGAGAAAATTAAACAAATTGAGTTTAAACTAGAGAAGTCCAGAGAATTTCTCTGGACCAGGAAAGAATTTCTCTGGACTCACTTCAACCCAGAGAAATTTTATCAAAACCAGAGAAATTTCCCTTAACAACCCAGAGAAATTTATTAAAATCAGAGAAATTCGTCTTTAACCTAGAGAAATTCTCTCAAAGTCAATGAAATTCGTAAAGAAACATTTCCAGAGAAATTCTCTTTAACCTAGAGAAAATTCAGTTTAAATCAAAAAAAAATTCAGTCCAAACAAAGATTTCTCTGGATCAACTCAAAGAAAATTTAGTTCAAATCAGAATTTCTCTAGATTTCTCTGGATCAAAATATACCACCACCAAGATCAAAGATCAACACATTCTTTCCACCAACACTGGTTGCCTTTTTGTCAAGACCATAAGCAATGGCAGCGGCAGTGGGTTCATTGATGATACGCATCACATTTAGACCAGCAATTACACCAGCATTCTTTGTTGCTTGACGTTGAGAATCATTGAAGTAGGCAGGGACAGTGACCACAGCATTTTTCACAGTGGAACCAAGGAACGCCTCTGCAATCTCACGCATTTTGATGAGAACCATGGAAGAAATTTCCCCAGCTGCAAACTGCTTGTCCTCACCCTTGTAGTTGACAACAATTCGATTCGTCCCACCCGCGTTCTCTCAACACCGACCTGATCTGGTCAATGTACTCGTCGACCCATTTTGGCATTTCAGATATGGGTATGTCGAAGTACCGTTCTGGGGACGAGAAGGAAGAACACAACGATAACCGGCCGTTCGTTGTCATTCTCTTCTGGAGATGAGAGGTGTGTCACCGGTGGCACCGGAACTGAGTTACAGCGAGAACGGCGGCAATCGTTGACGGTGTTGGGATCGTTTAAGAGTTCGAGGAGGCGAGCTCCGCAAAGGCCGCCGAGTTTGGACGCGGATGAGTTCTTGAATTTGCTGCACGGGTCAGATCCGGTGAAGGTGGAGCTCAATCGGCTGGAGAATGAAGTTAGGGGTGAGGAACAAGAGTTGATCTGGACAGGTCTGAGAATGGAGAAGTTTAGAGAGAGAAAGAGATGAGTTTTGATTTGGTAAGGTCAAATTTCTCTATGATATGTTTAGGGATCTTAAACATCAAAAAATAATTTTGTGAATCTCTTCCATTACGAAAAGTGGGAGAGGGACCCTGGACTAATTTTCCCTTACAAAAATATACATACAAAGAAAAACAAATTTATATTTTATACAACGATTGCATAAAATTACAATAAAATAAAAATAGAAAATTCTACTATATACACACATTTGAAAGGGATGTACCATATATATCCCTAGTTTTATCATTGTTTTTATTTAGTTATAATAATATTTTAGTTATAATTTATGAGATCTTTAGTTATACCTCATATGGTAGTTTATTTATTTATTTATTTATTTATTTATTGTTCTGACTCAAAAAATATAGAATTATGTTATTTTTTTCTTTAATTATAAGGTACATATGATATACACCACTAGTCTTCCCAAATAAAAATATATTGTATTATCATGATTTGGGTTTTTTCTGGATTTAGTTTAAAAATTCATATTTTTTTTGATTTTTTTTTTTTTTTTGTCTTTGATGATCCTTTTCAAATTTGTGTGTGTGTGTGTGTGTTTTTTTTTTTTTACATTACTAGTCCATTTAGCGTAGAAAAATTTTAAAAGTAAAAACACTTTTTAAATATTTTTAAAAAGTTTACTAAAGATATGGAAAAATATTTTATTTTTAATATATATATATATATATATATTTTTCTCGTTCATCTAATCAAGTATATTTTAAAAGTCTAAAATTTATAAATTAAAAAAAATACTAAAAAACTCAATAAAAAAAAATCAATAGACTTTTTCATAAAATAACAATTTATATATAATATTTTTTTTTTCCTTTTGTCGAGTTGGTTCATGGGACGCCACAAGTACGTAGTGTAGTGTTGCGTGATTCGGAATTGAATTTTTTATTTATTTTTTTCATTTTTAGTGATTTAAAAAAAAATACAAGTTCTACTTGATTAGACATGTTAAACAAATAAAAAAATTTGACACATATTTGGAAGAAAAAAAAAAACTAAAAATTTATTTACAAATTTATGGAAAAGTATCTTTTTTCGTAAATATATATAACTTTAATTATTAAAATTGATAAAAAAATTACCATTAATTTGTAATTTTTAAAAAAAAAAAAAAATTGAAATGCAATTTCACCTTTTTAAATCTGAATCCCAAACTATTTTGGAAAGCAAATCTAGCAACAGGTTTTTTGGTTAAAGCAACATTATGAAATTTGTCCATTGTGTGCCTAAGGTGGTGTTTGGCAAGTGATTTTGGGGTTAAAATAGTCACAAAAGACAAAATAGGCTATTTTAATCACAACAAACAAAACATCACATCCAACCTATAATCATTACACTCTTCTCTCACAAAAAAAGTCAAAAAAGTCAAAAAGTCAAAAAGTTCTTCCCAAACTAAACTTTTTACCCCAGGCTAAAATAGCTAAAAAAACCAAAAGCTAACCCACTTCCCAAACGGAGGCTAAGGGTTACTTCCATTGTCCAATGACGGTACAATGTTAATAGTTTACAAGTGTGTTACTCTTAACCCATTTTATAATTCAGCACTGCTGGAGACCCCAGTGGGGGTGACCCAGCACCCCCACCTCTACGTGGGGGCTGTGAGTGCATGCTTTAAAATAAAAAAAATAATAAATTTTTTTTTTTTTGCACCAATCAGAAAACAGTAGGTGTGGTAGGGTCACTCCCACTGAGAATCTGAAGGATTATTCTTTATAATTTAGAGACATTCAATCACAATTCAGTTCATATTAGTTTGGCGCTACTAATTTTTCAACTCTAAAGGCCAACATAAATAATAAAAATCCTATGATATTATCCGATAATGAAATTTAGATTCTGACTTAAAAAAATGTTCAATTATGACCTAATGCACATTATGTGACATCCCGAACGTTTAATTAAGTATCACATAAATATTTAGAGTTATATATAATTATGGTTGCATGTGATGATAGACTATTAAATAAATAAATATATAAATCTAATTTGGCATTGGGTTATCAAATATAGGATTAATTAGGAATTATTATTTGGGGCTAAATTAACACCTTTATGGAATTATAATACTGGGTGGGTCAAATTAAAGTTAAAAATAGTAAATAAATAATAATATTGATAACAATAATAATAATAATAATCTGTAAAGTAAAATAAAATAATTAATTTTACGGTGATAAATGATAAGATGTAATTTAATTTACATTAGGAACACTGAAAAATTTAGCACTAAAATAAATAAATAAATAAAAAAGAAAAGAAAATTTGTAATTTTTAGCCCAACAAATGTTTTGTAATTATCGGCCCAAGCAAAAGGCCCAAGTATATATTGAGAAGATTTATACTTATCCTATCAAGATTCAAATCTGTGATTGAATCTATAATTAAGAATCCAATCTTCTAGTATCCTAATGGCTCTCCATAGAGAGAGGCTACGTGTCACTCAAATCAAGGCTCAACTAACAGTATATAAGGAGCAAGAGCGTAGTGAGTGAATGAAGAGAAAATGAAAGAAAAAAAAAAAGAAAGAAAGAAAGAAAAAGAGAAAGGTACGTGAATATTGAAAGTAAGGAGCTTATAAGGTTGTGATAGTGGAATAAGCTTAAGGGTCGATAGTAAGGTGAGTTATATTATACTTTGATTTACCATTATATACTTTACGAATGTTTGGAGTTACCATACCTTAGTTTATATAAGTTATATTTTATTAAGTTATATTAATAAAAATTATGTTTTATAAATATTTCAGTTACGTAGGTTATTTTCTAAACTCTATTTATTTAAAAGGAAATCCATAGATATGTTTGTTTAGATTTTAGTATATATTTGACTATAACCTTATAAACAATTATGTTTTGTAAGTACCACCACGGGAGTCCCACGCCTTGGGGGACTTAAATAACCCTAGGCTTCTGTTTGGCCACTTTGTGGTCTTCTGTTGTCATGGATCCATGGACCTCTATTCTGACTGTCACTTCTGTGACCTCTGTTCTGTTCTGTTCTGTTTTATACCGTGGTTATGATTAATTATTTACATGATTTCTGTATCCTGCCACTTTAAATAAATTGTTATTTCAAATTAAATTATGTAAATATTTTAGCCTAACTAATTATCCATGATCATTTTGTATTCCCTACACTCATGGCATAATATTTCTCACTCTGCTGTGTGCTTATAGCTGTTACCCTTTCAGGTGGCGAGATGTAAGGGAAACCCATAATCCCACAAAATGGAACCCGCACATGGATTGATGTTAAATCACTATTTTATCTTTCTTTTCTTTTTTTATATTTTTGCTCCCTTTTGTTTCTATTCGGGGCTGGTCACTGAATAATAAAATAATGAAAGCCCTAAAAGTGTATTTCCTTTTTCTTAAATAGTAAAATGAAGTAAAATTTCTATTTAATTATTTTTATTTCCGCCTGCGCAGCTTAATTTGCTACGAATAACATTAATTTTGTACCATTAAAGTAATACGATCGAACTCTTTGTTATGTATGTAGAGTTAGTTTTGCTTTAAAATTCATATGTATAATTTTGCTTTAAAATTCATATATTTTTGTTTATAATTCAGTATACTTTAAGGGAACTCCCTTTTTTCCTTTTGCTCAAAAAATCATATATTTTGGTTTTATAATAAGGGTTAATTGGTGATAAATCTAATATAAAGAGGCCATGTTTGATTCACAAGATTAATAATGAGGTATTAATAATCTTATCAAATTAGTATGGTATTCAGGGGTTGTTTGGGGTGTCCTAAATAAGTGCACTTTTTGTCTTTTTTGACAAAAAAGTTGAGGTTGAAAATATGAATGTTTGGGTTAACTTTTTACCTTTTTATGAAAAAATGTGTATTAAAAAATTGTATAAATTAATGTGTAAGGAAAAATAAGTATTGAGAGTTGTTCAGCCGTAATTGTTGACTTTTGGTGAATGGCGATAACTTTTTAACTTTTTGAGTAACTTTTTAACTTTTTGGCTTTTTTGAGACTCCCCAAACTTAGGCCAAGTTTGGGAAGACTAAATAAGTGCACTTTTTGTCTTTTTAGACTAAAAAGTTGAGGTTGAAAATATGAATGTTTGGGTTAACTTTTTGACTTTTTATGGAAAAATGTGTAATAAAAAATTGTAAAAATTAGTTTGTAGGGGAAAATTAGAATTGGGAATTGTGCAGCCGTAATTGTTGACTTTTGGTGAATAGTGATGACTTTTTAACTTTTTGAGTAACTTTTTGACTTTTTGACTTTTTTTAAACTACCCAAACTTGGCCTTAGCCTCACTATCCAATTGGATTAATAGGATAAATTATCCATTGGATTGATAATTCCACCCCTACCCCCATTACTAATAATCTTATAAATTTGTTGGATAATTATCCATTGGATTAATAATTCTAAACCAAAATGTTAAAACAAACATTGGATAATTGGGCACACGGATTAATAATCTCAATCACATGCTCTAATCCATCCAATCAAACATGCCCAGAGGATATAAGATATTATGTCCAATATTTTTTTATTGATGTAAGGTCTATATTTTGTGAAATAGTTTGATGAGAAGTCATGGAGAACATTTTGTTTTCAATTTTACTCTTTGACTTTTTTTATTTGTTTGACTTTTTGTTGAAATTATTTTCTATCTATTAAAATTATTTTATCTGTTAAAAATCCTATATGTTCAATTTTTTTTGCTATTTAAAATTTTTATCAATTAAATTTTTTTCTGTTCAAATTTTTTTATCTGTTCAATTTTTTGTATCAATTGTTCAAATTTTTTATCTGTTGAAATTTTCTATCCATTTATTTTTTATCTATTCAAACAACAGATCATCAGTGAAGAAACCTTTACTTCCAAGGTTTGTTCAATTTTTGTTTTATCTGTTTAAATCAAATTCTCATATACATAAGAGAGACTGATTTGTTGAAAAGACCAAACAGCGATCTAATTGCTCATACTAAAAAAAACCAAAGAAAAGCTCAAGAACACCCAAACACTTTTGAAACTCTCATAGTCTACAATTTACTTCCATATTGTTTAGTAACAGAAGAAGAGAATCAAAAAATATTTGGTATAAATTTAAGAGTGTTGTGGGTGTTAATTTCTGACCACACAACCAAACGGGGAACTCAGTTGGAGAGCACCGACAGAATAGATTAAGCTTAACAACCTGCACAAGAAGATGAGACTCCGGTGGTGGTTCGTCCACCCGGGGGCACTCCGACGATCAAGTCAATAATCAATATCTCTCAAAGATAGTAAATTGTGCTTAAACTCACAAGAAAGAACTTACCTCAGACCCACGAGGGTGCTTTGCTTTTATAACCAGCAGTGACCTGATCCCACTAGAAGCCTCACTTCATTGGACTCAAGCTCAATGCTCATCCTGGACTTTCATCTAGATAGAGATAAACTCTTCTTGAGTCTTATCCTTACCCAGACTAAGATCTTCCCATGTTCTAGGACTCTTGTCCCTTATCCGCTCATCTCAGATTCAGGTATCTCCGTAGATAACCTCAGCTTAGCCGAGATCACCTCGACGCATAACCAAGCCACATGGTACCTCAACTAACACTTCGGTGTCACCTTAGCCATGTGCTGTCATTCACAAAATACTTCTCTACAGGTGTAATATTATAATAATAATTAATTGAATCACTATTAGTTTTGACTTTAGGGGTTGGATATTCTGCTCTTGGAACCAGGCATGCATATACATATAAATGATACATACAAACCTCAAATCTTGGCTCCATTGTTGGATCAAAGGCTTGAAAACAAAGAAGACATCAAAGATGTCAATCTGGACAAGGCGGAGGTCGAAAATAGAGGAGCCATTAGCGAATGAGGAGCCGATGTGACTGCGGCGTAGTTGCGGGGAGATATACCGGCGACAAAAGAGAAAATGAAGAGGATGAGCAGATTTGATTCGCTTAGATCCATAGAGAGAAAGCGACGGCGACACCGCCGACGAGGTATTACGGTAGTTCGCCGGCAGTGCGATGCGATCGAGAGGTTGAGCAGCGATTCTGACGACTCCGGCAAGTACAAGAGAGAGAGAGACTAAAATAGAGAATGGGTAGATGTGTTTGTATTTGTGCCTGTATATAATATATATATATATATATATGGGCATGTTGGTCATTTTGTCCAAGTTGGTTCTTTTGGAGTGGTACTATTAGCACCCTATAAATTATTTTGGACCCTCCATTTCTTTGTACCCCCACTTATAAATTTTGAAACCCTTAAAATTTCTTTTTCCCCCTTAAATAATATCAAAATTATCCTTAAATATTTCACCCATTGAATACACACCCCCAAAAAGACATCATTTCTAAAAAATCCTAACAAAACCCACTAAGAAAAAGGAGATTCTCATCCTTTTCAAAACCCACGAAGAAGAAGAAGAAGTAGAAGAAGAAGAATATTGTCTATGCTGATTTAACCATTGTCACAGTTAGTATGCTTTCTCTCTCTCTCTCTCTCTCTCTCTCTCTCTCATTGCTTCTTCAAAATTGAAACTACCGAACTTGAAAAATAAAATTTCTACGAGTGTTAAGAATTTTAACTGTTGAAAGTGTTAACAAATTTCCATATTGGGACTTGCATTTCCGAACAAATAATCTATGTTTGGGAATGTGTTCACAAACAAATAAGTAATGTTCGGGCCTGTATTCCCGAACTTGAAAAAATGAAAACTTCTGTAAGCGTTAACAATTTTGACCGTTCAATGTGTTAAGAAATTTTCATGTTCAGACCTACATTCCCGAACATTACTTATTTGTTTGGGAACATCTTCTCGAACAAATAAATAATGTTCAGGTCTGTATTCCCGAACTTGAAAAAATGAAAACTTCTGCAAGCGTTACTAATTTTGACAGTTCTCTATTAAGAAATTTTCATGTTTTGACCATTCAATGTAGGTAATTAAATGGTTGCCATCATTACAACCGAAATATTGTCGTCAAGGGGTTTTCAAGGTTTTGAGGGTGGGTAGGTTTTGAAGGTAGGATTTGGAGAAGATGGAGGGTGGTGATGGAGGTGGGTGCTCTTATAAACCCTAATTTATGATATAGAGGGTGTGTAGATTTAATTGTGAGATGGGGTGTCCCAAAATTAATGATGTCCTTTGTAATAATTTTATTTGAAGTTATTACTGTAATAAAAAAAAGGCTAAAAATTAGGCGGTCCAAAATAATTTATGGGGTGCTAATAACAACACTTTTGTTTTGAATAAAATATTTTAATGCCTAAGAGCATCTCCAATGGTATTTGCTATAATACCATTGCCATTGTTATAATTTGGCAATGAATAGTAGTAATTTGTCAAATTATCGTAATGGTGCTCCAATGGTACACATGCTATTTTGGCAAAATCTCAACTAATTTTCCTTCCAAGTTTGTAGGTGTTGTTTGGATATAAGTTTTATAGTGATTCGTTTTTGTTTATTTTTTATCTTCTGTGACCTTTTTTTAACTGTTTGTAAAAAAAATTATATATTTACATTATACCCGACTAGACAAATCTAAAAAATTGAAAAAATTAAAAATTGAAAAAATATATATATATATATATATATATATAATTCACCCTACCAAAAAACAACCACTACAAAAAATAAAATAAAATTATTATTGTATTTATATCCTTTGTTCTTTCTGTTTTGCAATTTTTCTTTTAAATTTTTTTTTTTAAAAAAAGCACAACGGTCGTATTGCATTTCAAGACACCATCCACACCGTTGATTTTTTCTCAATCCAATGGCTGAGGTGAGAATTCTGAAATCATCAACTACTTTATGAAGAAAACCCATCATTCTCTCTTTCTCATCTTTATTTACATCAAACCCAATCGGCTGAGTCCATCTCTCTCCCTCTTTCTCTCTCTCCATCTTCAGTAAACCCAACCCCATCTTTAGCAAACCCATTCCAAGACACCATCCACACCATTCTTTCTCTCTCTCTCTCTCTCTCTCTCTCTCTCTCTCCATGTTGACTTTTTTTTGGTGTTGTTGTTGCTGATCAAGTCCAGAGCCTCATTCAAGTCTGGAGCCTATGATGAAGGTAAAGCTATGAAGATCTGCCTCTGAGTCTAGACAAACCTATTTCCCTTTAGATTTGTGTCTGTTTCAGACCAAATTAGTTGAAAAAAAACACAACAGATTCAAACCAAATTTGTCATTAATCATGCTGGAATCTAAGTATTTATCTTCTAAATTCGAACTAGATTGCTTCAAAAATTTATATAAATTTGTGAAATTTGGGTTAACTGATAATTCTAAAATTTGTTATTGACTAAATATTTGTGAAATTTGTGAAACAAATTCTTGACTAATCATTCTGAAATTTGTGAAATTTTTGTTTGGGAAATGCAGAAATTGGTGAAATTTATTTTGAGAAAAAAAAAATTGAAGGAACAGATGCTATTATAAATAAATGAATTGTTTTTGACAAAAAAAAATATTATTGGATTTTGTTTTTAAAAAAAAACTTCAAACATTTTGGGATGATTTTTTGGGATAGGATGAACTGAGCTTTGGAGTCAAAATCAGTTATTTTTTATGATGTGGAATGCTTGGCAAATGTCATTTCTGTTGTCAAATTTGACAACTGAAATTGCATTTGCTATGTTTAGCAGGAGAAATAGCTGGCCATTGGAGACTTTTTTTTTTTTTTTCACTCTTGCCAAATTATTCATTTGGCAGCTCCTTTGGCAGTGTCATTGGAGATGCTCTAAACTTTTGACCAAATGAAATTAAAAATTGGAATTTTGGCTGGAGTCCAAGCTAAGAAAAGTATAAGGCATTAAGTTCAGTGAGGTGAAAGATCCACCATTTTTTAAATAGTTTAATGAGAAGTCCTTTGGTTGGTTTTAAAGGACATTTTGTTTTGTTTTTTTTTTTTTTATTTGTTAACTTTCGTTGACTATCTGTTCAAATTTTTTCTTATTTGTTCAAAATTTCTTATATTTGTTCAAATTTTTTTCCTATTTGTTCAATTTTGTTCTTTTCTGTTTAATTTTTTTACCCTACCTGTTTAATTTTTCCCTTTATTTGTTTAAAATTGTACCATTTGTTGAATTTTTACACCTATCTGTTTAATTTTTTTACCTTATTTATTTAATTTTTTCCCCTTATCTATACAAATATCTGTTCAAATTTTATTATCTATTTAATTTTAATCTCTTATATGTTGAAATATCTATTTAAATTTTATTATTTGTTCAATTTTAATCTCTTATCTATTAAAATATCTGTCTAAATTTTAAATTTGTTGCAATGTATTTCATCATCATCATCAACAACACTCAGCATCATCATTAATAATAATAACAACAACAAAATTTGAGCCAACAAAAAAAACAAAAAAACAAACAAACTTGAGCCCAAAAAAAAAAAAAAAACAAGAACCTTTGGAAAGGGCCGTGCTACGTCCCCTAATTTGGGGAGCCCTAATCCCCCGAAAATTGAGACCAAGGCACAAAAAAAAAAAAAAAAAAATATTTCCCCAAAACGACATCGTTTTGGGGATTAAGGAGGGCTTTTTTAGGGCTCCAAATCATTTCCCCTTTGGAAATTTCTAGATCTGTTCATCTAATCTATATTTGGTAGGGGTGTCCGCGGTTCGGTTTGGGACGGTTTGCGGTTCGGTTTGGACCCGCCCGCATCTATGCGGTTTGGGAAAAAATCAACCCGCAACCGCCCGTAATGCGGTTTGCGGTTTGTGCGGATAGGGTTCGCGGATGTGCGGGCGGTTTGCGGATTGAACTTTTTTTTAAAAAGTTTATTTTTAAACCTTTTTTTTGCTCCCATTTTGTCAATCTTTATTTTGGACCTTTTTCCTCATTTTCTAAAATGCTCAAACATTAATAATATTACAGAAATAACAATATGTAAACAATATGTTATTGAAGTTGAATCTGTAATGTAATCTGTTATTTTAAACCTTTTTTTTCCTCCCTTGTGGGGGTCCCCAAAACTTTCATAAGAATCAAATAAATTGTTTGAACAATGAGAAATGCAGCAGACATCACACTATAATGGAAACAAGCCCAACAAGACCCAACACTACTACACATACACCCAAAAAACATCAACCCATAATTTTTCCTTTGCCGGACAATAACACATACACACAAACACACACAAAAAATAAAAAAAAAAGAAGAAGAAAAAGAAGAAGAAAGAGAGAAATTCTTTAGGTAATTAGCAAGTGGATGAACAGGTTTAGGTAGGGTTTAAAAAATAATCAGAATTGAAACTTCAGCTGCATCCTGAAACAAACAAGTAATTGAAACTTTTGCACTTCCAAAGTCGCATAATTTCACTTGGTAGGTGTGTGGGTTAACCTGCGAAAGAAGAAGCACCGAGTTTCAGTAATTGTCAAGTTTCTACTACAACTTCACATATTATATTTTTTATCATATAACAAGTTGTATATCCTCTAACTGTAGGCCAGTGAAGTCTTCGCCGAAGAGGAAACAAAAAAGGAAGTTTTTCAAATCTAGAAAACCATAGTTTGCAAGAAAATCTACCCAACCTGATAAGGAGGATTCAAAATTTATAATTAAAATAAAAAATAAAAAAATGCAAAGAAGCAGTCCCATGTGTTTCCCACATAAATTCCCTCATTTACACCTTTTTTCTTAACACACTCTGCATCAATATTCATCCAACCAAAAGTTTTACATTCCACAACTGATGAGCCCCTCTAATAGAACCACTATCAAGCCCAAGCTAACACGATTCTCACATTTTTCATCAACCCACCATAAATAGATCTGAAGCATTACCCCCCTATTCATAACTGATTCAAAACATATTCAAATATCAAAACAGATTCATAACAAATTCATAACAGATTCAAATATCAAAATAGATTCAAATATCAAAACGGATTTATAACAAATTCAAAACAGATTCAAATATCAAAACAAATTCATAACAGATTCAAACATCAAAGCACTAAACTATTTGAGTGACATGAAAAACAGAATAACAGATTCAAACACTCAGATTCAAGTATCAAAACACTCATATCAAGACATCAACATAATTTCCCCCAAGTATCAAAATAGAGAGACGATTACCTAATCTTGCAAAGGTTGATCTTGCGAAGGTTGATCTTGAGAGTTGCAGAAGATTGAGGACAAAATCTTGATAAAGGATTGAGGACACAAACAGATCTGACATAAAAAAGAAAATTTAGAGATCGAGAAAAGAGAAAGAGAGAGAGAGAGAGAGAGAGAGAGAGAGAGAGAGAGAGAGACAAAAGCATACCTGAGAGTTGTCGGAGAGAGAGAGTGAGAGTCGATCGGTGGAAATCAGTGGCCACCGTCACCATCGCCACAGAGAGAGAGATGGAAGAACGAGACGTCGATCGATGGAAATCAGTGGACGCCGTCGCCATCGCCACAGAGAAAGAGAGATGGAAGAATGAGACGTCGATTGGTGGAAATCAGTGGTTGCCGTCGCCATTGCCACAGAAAAAGAGATAGAAGAACGAGAGAAAGAGAGAGATGAGATAGAGAGAGCTGCTTTTGTAGTGTATTTGACGATATTAGGTTTAGGGTTTTATTTGGTTAGGCAACAAAAATTATGAACGGTCCAGATTTTTTAGGGAAAAAGAAAAAAATTATTCTGTGCGGGCGGGTTGTAGCGGGTGCGGTTCAAACCCGCAACTCGCCCGCAACCCGAAAATTTGTAATATTTCAAACCGCACCCGACCCTAATGTGTTTGCGAAACCGCCCATAACTGTGCGGGTAGGGTTGGGTAGGGCGGGTTGTGCGGGTCGGATAACCCTATGCCCACCCCTAATATTTTGTTCAAGAATAAGTATATGAACAAGCCAAAGAACTCAAATAAGCGAGGCAAACACAATCTAGATCTTGATTATGTTTCTCTCTCTTTCATGAGCATCATTGACCAACGGCGCCAGAAGTTCCCACTACCAACGTCCCTCTTAATCCATCATCTAATCTTGCTGTAGAGCTCGTGAGGTTTAGAAATACTTGACGACGGCATAGAGGATGGTAAAGGCTTTGTCGGCATTGTAGATCACGTTGCAGATCTCATCTCTCTGATTTCGCTTATGCTTTTCTCAACTTTGTCGATGAGTTGGTGTCGGCGATTCGGAACTGGATCTCCATAGCCGGAGACAAGCCTGTCGCCGCCTGTCTCCACCGTACAGACAATTGAAGACCAATCACGATCCAACATGATTGAACTAGAACGGCTTAACGTCCGAACAGGTAGAGCAAGCTCTGGTAGCCGTGGCTTTTGGAACTTTGGCAGTGGTAGTGGTAGGGTATGAGGAAAAAGAAATCTAGAAACCCTAGAGAAAGATAAGGGGTAAAAGAAAGAGAGATATGAGATTGAGGAAAGAGAAATTTGGCCTTGTTTGATTTGTGTTTCCCAAAAATTTTTGGAAAAAATTCTCTACAAATAAGTTTTCAAAAGTAATCAAACCAAACAAATTTTTTCAAAAAAAATTTCCAAAACTTGTTTGGTTTATAAGTTTTTCAAACAAATTTCTCTCTCATACACATCAAATCAATCACTTTTTTCAAAACTCTCTCTCAAAATAATTTTCCAAAACATCTTTTGAAAAAAACCAAACCAAACAACTTTTCGTACTTTTTACCTCTAAAACTCATCTCCCAAACTCAAACCAAACATACCCAAAGGGTTTGGTTTTGTTCCTTCAATATTTGCACCGTGCATATTATATATCTATATATATATAAGAACCGCTTAGCTATTTAAGGTTCGTCTTTGCTTTTCGATTTTACCCTTTCATTTTGAATAATTTACTGATGATGACCTATATGTCAAGTAAATATTTTTTCGTAATTATGTAAACATTCTTGGTTAATTATAAAACAAATTTTTTCGTAATTACACAAATATTTTTGGTTAATTATGAAACATAAATCTTTTATTTTTTAACAAATTACAAATACACCTATAAGGTTTGTTTAAAATAAGAATTGGTCCTATAATATTTGTTTTCCAAAAAGCAACCTAAGAGGGGGGTGAATTAGGTTTCTACAAAATAAAATTAATAATACCACAATAAAATTAACTACTAGTACAACAAATTATTAACAAGCACAATGATAAACTTAACAGTAAATAATCAAGCAAAATAACAATGAAGTATAACTAACATACAGGGTAAATCAAATGATTAACACATGAATATTAGATAGCTATAGCAATAGTATGAAAGTAAAGGGATTAGGGAATAGGAGACAAACAGATTTATAGTGGTTCGGCTTCAACCAAACCTACATCCACTCCTTAAGCTTTACTTGAGATTTTTTACTATCTTCTAGCTTCACAGGGGTGCTAGCAACCTCTTTACAAATAGAGCAATCCTCCACGGATTTTACACAGACTTCACAAGCCCCAAACACTTGCCAATCTTACGTGATTCACAATCACTCTCAAGATTTCAAGAACACAGTGTTTGCAACACTTTTACAATATGAAATGGTATTTTTACTTTCAAAGAAAGCTTACAATAAATATCTCTCAAAGATAGATATAGAAAATGAAACTTTGATTTTTCTGTAAATCTCACGCAAGAAAGATAGGCTTAAAGCTACAAGGCTTAGTGTATAATTTCTGAGAAAAGATATGAGTGATTATAGATCAAAAAATATTTTCAGATTTTTTGTAACTTCTTTACATTAGAGGTTTTGGTATATATAATGAAAATTATAGCCGTTTATAGCCGTTGTATTCATTTGAATTTATAGTCGTTTATAACCGTTGTATTCATTTGAATTTATAGCCGTTTATAGCCGTTGTACTTCCATCATTACTAATTTGAATATCTTTCACTTGAACCTTTTGGCCTGCTGTTGTGCTAGGCTGTTTGAACCTTTGTTTTAGGCTGTTTGAACTCCTGATTTAATTAAATATTAAATACATTCTAACAACATTTAGGATAAAGGTTTAGGTGAGAAATAATGGGACAAAATAAATTTTGATTCTATTTTTCTCTTTCAAATAAATCATCAAAATAAATTTTGGATTTAAAACATAATTAAATAAATTATCAAAACAAATTTTGAATTCTATTTTTCTCTTTCAAATAAATTAAAACATAATTAAATAAAGCATCAAAATAAATAAGTCTAACAATCTCTCCCTTTTTGATGATGGCACACAATGATATTTTTATTTGATTTTGGGAGTAACAAGGGCTCCCTCTCAAGTCATGCTCCCTGAATTCATTTCGAAATACATAGGTTAGCACATGTGTAATAAATGAGCTTTAATTAGAAACATAATATGAGACTAAGATATCAAACTATAAATACATAATTATCATATTAGTTTTCAAATAATACCATAATTTGAAAAAAATACCATAATTCATAACATCATATAATTTCTCCCATTGTGACATTATCAAAAGGAAATCATGGGTCAGAATCTGGAGGAGGAGGAGGAAAATGATAGTGATAAATGGCATCAAAAAATAGATAATCAAAATAGATATATACATATATATATATATATATGATTCGACCGCGTTTCTTTTTTTGTTCGTCGAAAATCGCGTCGGACACGCGTCTTCGCTTTTGCGTCAGTGGACCGACAAAAACGAGACAGGTCAATCAATGGTCAATCAACAAATATATATATTACATATCTATACAATATATATAAATATATGCATACACATACAACGCGTCAAGGGTCTCTCTCTTTTTTCGCAAAACGTGGTTGCCACGTGGCCTGGCTTTTGCTTCATTAGTCGACAAAAGTAGCTCTCCTCAGCTATCTCTACCTCATTTTCTTCTTCTCTTCAGCCTTTTCTCTTAATCACACACTCTTCCATTTTCTTATTCACCATTCTCTTCTATCTCTTCTTCACCACTCTCGTCTGTTTCTTCTACCTCATCGAGAGACAAAGAAACTGAATGGAGGAGGCCAAACCTCAGTCTGTTCGTTTCTATTTCTCTACAACTCATTTCTTTGACACCTCTCACCTCTAATCCATGGCTTCCTCATCCCGTCCCCTCACTCTGTTTCCAGACCTGAACGATCCTATAAGCTCTGCTGGACCGAGTGCCCCGGCTCCTACTCTTCACAACCTTTCTATGATGTCGATTAAGCAAATAATGGCAGCTCAATCAGACATTGAAACCAATCATTTCACACTAACATCCTGTATGGAGACGGTGACTGCAGTCACAAAATTGGCTCACCGATTGCAGAACAGGATGAGTGAGCTCTATCAGGTCAACGCCTAACTCGTTCTACCCCAGCTCATGTACAAGGATGCGCAAGTAGAAATAGGCGCACTGAAGGCCGAAAATAAAGAGCTTAAACGGAAGACCACCTCCATGGCCCGATTTAGAGCAACGTCGTTCTTGGCCTTTGATAGTCAGCGGGGAGTCGTCGCTCTCGATGAAAACACGGGGGCAAGAGCGTCAAGGGTCACCCAATGTGATAAAAAGAAGAAGAAAACGATGGAAGAGGCGAGTAAGTAAGATCAGCGTATGGCCGGAAAAAAATGAAGGATTTTTTTTTTTATGTTTATTTCAATCGGCGTGTGGCCGTAAAAAAAAATGAAGTGTGTGTTTTTTTTTTATGTAAATATTTGTATTTTGGTTTGTTTTTGTTTTTATGTTTAAGTACTGAAAAATGAAATTAAAAGCAGAGAAAAAAATAAGAAAATTAAGCCCAAACAAAAAATAATAATGACTGACCAAATTGTTAATGAGTATATGAGAAGCATTTGAGCATGATCTAATTCTCAATTTTTTAGCAAGAGCATACCAATCTCAAGACTATAATAGACATAATAGTGCATAGATCAAACAAAGTTGCCAAGCAAGAGCATAAATATAGAGCTAAAGTTCAAGTCACTCTTCCTTGAGGAAAATGATCTTCCTCTACATTATCAACAACTAATCAGCTCAAAGGTCATGTTGTAAGAATTAAGATACCAAAAGTATAGAGATACCAAAATAATCAAAGATACTAAAACAATCAAGTCTCTTTTTCTTCCCCGATGACATTTTCAACAAAATCAAGCACAAGGAGGGAGTATGGTACAACATATAGGATGAAAAAATGTAAGTTTCATTATAGCACAAATAATCATCCATATCAAGGTAGCTCTATGATACCAAAAAAGAAAAAATGATAGCACATAATGATCATACAATTGAAACTCACACCATTTGACAATAATAGGCAAAAAAATAGTAACATGTGAAAGTGCAAGCCCATAAGTTTGATATCAAAAATAGAATAGAAACTGAGGGGATTTTAAAAAATAAGCAAATTTAAATTCTTTCCCTTGTTTCATTTGGCAAAATTAATAGGAGATGAGAGGGTAATTTATATGAAAATTGGGCCGAGCTGGGTAATGGGCCGTTATGGGCCACAGTACAAAGGGCTGAGTAAAAAGGCCATAAAGTTACTCCGGTCCAAAGGAGGCATAAAGTTCCTCCGGTGGAAAGGAGGCTTAAAGTTACTCCGGTCCCAAAGAGCTTACGGTAAGCTTGGTCGTCACATACAAAGTTATCCCGGTCGGAACCACGTTATTGGTTATCCCAGTCGGAACATACCATGGTTAGCACTAGGAGAAACCGACGTGAGAGCAATGAATGGAAGAACCGAGCTAAAGTTATCTCGGTCTAGTCTGCGGCTTTAGCATGGTCATTTAAGCTCGGTCGTATTGACATCCAACCGCGGTAAACCATCTCACTTGGTTTAAGCAGTGATGGGGGGTGTTGAAGGATAAGCATTATCTTTCAGAAATGTGATTCATAGGAGGACTCTACATGGAAGTGTAAGAGTCCTACTTGGATTGTGCCATGCGGAACCTATAAAAGCTCATAACATCACCTATGGAGAGGTAACACAACTTTGATTCTCGAATACATAGAGCTTTTTGTCTATTTGTCTATTTTACTGACTTAGGCATCGGAGAGGTATCCGGCACACACCCGCCGGCTAGCTCACGTTTGTGTTTTCAGGGAGTAAAGCGACGTCATACGGAGGAGCACAATCTTGATCAACAGGATTATACGAGAAGGTTTATTTCTTTCCCGTACAGGAGATATGATAAATAAAAGCTCATAACTGAAATGTTCTCCCTAATAATATCAAATAAGATGCCAAAATGATATCAACATGCAATCTACCAAGGATACTAATATCGAATCTAGAAGATTTAACAATCATAGCTCAAGCATTATGTAGAATACCAAATATTGCTCATAATAGGTTAAACTCAATATAATCTCATGGAGCTAATGTAATTCCAAAAAAAAAATGAAACATGTTCAATGTATAGCAATCCATATGCCAAGAAAAATCATGAATTTCAATATATACCACACATTTAAGCATAGGCATGATTTTTAGATAAGAGCATCATCAAAGAGTATACATTGCAAATCATATGAAGCATAATCAATCTTTTTCATATCAAAGTAATAACAGTATTAGCTCAAGGGATATAAAATAGAATTTTTACCTTAAAAGCTTAAGAGAGTGTATGAGGCATACCTTAGGTTCAAGAGATGAAAGCTTTTCTATCTTCAATTTTCTTTCATGAGGAGTTCATTTCAAAAGGGTTTAATAAGTATGTTAGCAAAATGATTTCTCCCCCTAAGTTGGTGCTACCATTTTCTAATGTGATTTGTGTAAATATAACATTCATAGAATAATCACTATTACTTAATAAAAATACAGCACAAATCACTTCTTGTCACAAACTCAAAAAGTGAAAAATAATTCAATGATCAAACAAGAGTTTAGAATGCTATTTTTTAGAATTTTTAAGTTGTAGCACATAGCATAATATGCATAAGAAAATAGTGTTATGCTCTTTGTTTTATTAAAAAATGATGCAACAATCTCATTTAATCACATAACATTATCAAGAGGCATTTTCATCAATTCAATCCACATACTGAAGTGTGATAAAACATTTACTCAATGTGGAACACAACATGAATGCTATAAACAATTAATTCAACAATTTATCAATCAAAAACATTTTTGAAATGTATGTCAACATAATCCATATTCAAAAGATATTCAATAGGATAGATGCAATGTCTCTACAAACGTATGATACTTCTTTTCATTTAGACATTGTTGATGGATCATTATCAAGGAATTTCATAACTCATTAAAATATTCCAATGTAAAGCATATAAGCATGAAATTTTCATATTGAGCATATTCTTGAAATCGCAAATGTACAATTCAAAATATAGATAGTATGCATCTTAAAAACATGCTATGACATCAAAATTGATTCTGCAGAGATATGACTCAAAAGAAAATTAACATATTAGTATGAAATCATATATAAGATGTGAAAAGTATGCTAAAAAATTTTTATCACTTCTTATCTCTTTTTCATAGTAATGGATGACATGATATAAAATGTTAATGAATATATGAATCATTCATATTCTAATAGGCATTCATCAAAATAATATAATTCTCATTTTTGAATTCAATGAATGTTTGAAAGAAACTAGCAAAACATGACTTAGCAAACTTAGTACAATTAGGTTACATGGAAGCAATGATTAGACACAACCTATTGTACACAAATCACACCTTAAAGAATATAGAACTTTAAGCTTAAAGGTGTGTTAGGAGTTATACCTTCATTTACCTCTTTGAAATCTTCACCCATACATTACCTCTATTGTTTATCTTGGTGATTTTTATTTCATCATTCTTCTTCTTGTAGGAGCTGATTTTGCTCTTTAGATTGAACACTCTTGTTGTGCATTTCCTCTCGAAGTCCTTAGTGTTCTTTGAGATTCCACCTACAAAATATCTTGATTTCTTTCTTGGTACCCATACTTTCTTGGGTCCATGGGGATTAGTCTCAAGAACATTTAATCTCATAAAAGGTTTTGTAGGATCAAAATCAATGCTTATTTTGTCAAAAACACATCTTTTATTTCCAAGAAGCTTGTTGAGGTTTTCTTTTTCTTTTACAAAATTTTCAAGAGTTTTGTTTAAATACTCAACATTGTTTTTCAAAATGTTTTTCTCATTGGCAATAGACGTAAAGTCATTTTTCAAAGTAGCATTTTTCATTTTTAAAACACCCACATCATTTGAAAGAGAAGTAACTAATTTCTTTAATTTAGAATTCTTAACACAAACATTTCTAAATATGTCATGTAATTCATTGAAAGTACTTTCAAGTTCTACGTAATTAGAGATTACCTCATCTTGAATGGATTCTTCTTCTCCAAGAGCCATGAGACACAGATTGGCTACTCCATCATTTTCTCCTCAAATGGCTTCCTTTTTGCTGCCATCCATCATTGAAAGTTTATGAGCCATGAGTGAGCCTAAGAGTTCTTCAATGCCTAATTTTGTTAGGTCTTTTGCTTCTTGGATAGCTGTAACCTTAGCTTCCCATTCATTTGGCAAAGACCTAAGTATTTTTCTTACAAGCTCACCATTAGTATAAGATTTACCAAGAGATTTTAGAGTATTAATAATATTGGTAAATTTATAAAACATCTCATAAATATATTCAAATGATTCCATAGTAAAAAGTTCATAATCACGAATAAGCATGTCAATCCGAGATTCTTTTATTTGGCTAGTTCCTTGATAGGTGATTTCAAGTTTATCCCAAATCTCTTTAGCAGTTGTGATAACCCTATTCCATATTATGCTAATTGGTCCTTGTTATGATTGTGATTATGTGTTTGATATGTTTTGGTGTGCTATCTGTACATATATATATATATATATATATATATATGTGGTTTTGAATTTCTATCTGTTCACCGTAGGAAGATCTGTTTGACTTTCTATTTTGGAAATTAAATTGAAGGCCTTATCGGCCACAAAACCCGAAATTGATTACACCATTGTGATTAGCGTAATTTTTAAAGCCTACGGTGAAATTTAATTGAAAATTAATTCGGACCAGATTAATTGGATTAAAATAATGACTTAGTGCTCAAATATGTAATGTTGATAATTGTAATTAAGGAAACTCATATAAGTGGAGCATTATACATCCAACCCTTCTCTTTTTGTTCATTTGGCTGAAATCAACTCAAAGAAAAGATAGAGCGGGCCGACTAGAGAGAGAGGGAAACAATTGGAGTTTTGAGTTGGACTATGATTTTGGGTGATTGGCTTCATGTTGTTTACATTCATGGGCTATATAATGTAATTGCATGTTTTGGATCGAAATCTTGAGCTTTGGAACCTTTGAATGTCAATTTGAGCTCAAAAACAAGTTCTGAAAAACCCAGAATTCTTGACGTCCGCTCGAGCGGGGAAACCGCTGCTCGAGCGTAAAATATGAGCTCCCAGCATATTTTGCAGACATGATGTCCGCTCGAGCAGGAAGTTCACGCTCGAGCGGGAAGCTATGCACATTGAACTTCAGCTCGAGCGCCCAATTTCACGCTCGAGCGCAAATTTGATGTAACCAGTACTTTTGAAAACCTTATGGGTCCGCTCGAGCGGGGGAGTCCACACTCGAGCGGGGACCCCTGTTTCTAAAATTCTGAAAATGCATTCTGTGTTTCGTTTTCCGTTCTCTTTCACTTCTAAGTACTCTTAGGCACGAATTGAGCATTGTGAATGAACTAAAAGAAGCCTAAAGAGGAATATGTGAATCAAGGGACGGATTGAATTGTTTGTGACCCGTTGTGTTCATGTAATGTGTAGGGTCAAGCTCCAGGGCAAATCACCCAGCCGATCACTGTGAGTAATATCTTAATAAAGATATCTGAAATGTTTTGTTTGTCCAATTGCTTACTCTTACGTAAGTCTTATGAGTTCGTGAATTTGAACGGTGGACAAATGTTTGCTATGCCGAATGAATGAATGAATAAATGAATGGGCCAGAGGCCAGTATGATCTGAATGATAAAATGAATGGGCCAAAGGCCAGTTTGACATGAAAGTATGAATGGGCCAAAGGCCAGTTTGACATGAATAAATGAATGGGCTAGAGGCCAGTATAATCTGAATGATAGAATGAATGGGCCAAAGGCCAGTTTGACATGAAAGTATGATGGGCCAAAGGCCAGTTTGACATGAATGAATGAATGAATGGGCTAGAGGCCAGTATGATCTGACATGAAAGTATGATGGGCCAAAGGCCAGTATAATCTGAATGATAGAATGAATGGGCCAAAGGCCAGTTTGACATACAAGTATGAATGGGCCGAAGGCCAGTTTGACATGAACGAAAGAAAATGGGCCAAAGGCCAGTTTGACATGAATAGATTGGGCCCGAGGCCGTCCGATGTGCTTGGAACCGTAGTTATTTGACCTACGTATGAATATATGTATGTGTTAGATAGAAATATGAATTGGGCCCAAGGCCGTCTGATGTATACTGCTCCAATGTATTTTCTTTATTTGATATTATTCACTGGGCTTTCACTCACGCTCATTCATGTGTTTGTAGGTGAGCCAAGAGAGGTCCAAACCCAGCCTCAGTGAAGTCTGTATGGAACAACCAAGGTTTTAAAGAGTCAGCCCTTGCGTCTCACGCACGAGACTCGTCTTCGCCCTTTTGCTATCTTATTTTATTTTGTCATGTTGGCGAGGACTTTGGCTTATGTTGTATATATAATTTTGATTGGCTGACATAGACGGAATGATCCTGTATGTACAAAGTTATTGGTATTGGTACATATTTTGACGTGAGTTATTAACATGTATATGCATGGTTTGTTATGATGTGCCATGTAAGCATAGCTCTATGGACAAAGTTTTAAATTTTGCTTCCGTTTGGCCCCTTTACTCTGATGAGTTATGTCTGGTTTGGTTTGAGGCCGTAAGTAATCCCTTGATTACTGGCCAGTTATGTCCTTAATCCATAGGGGCGGGTTTGGGTCATGACAGAGTGGTATCAAAGCACGAGTTAATAACTCACACACTTGTCCAAATGAGCAATAAGCGTCTAGAGAAGACTTAGGATGCATTCATGTGATAAGTATGAATTTGAAAGCATCAAGAATATGCTTAAATGTTTGATTTGAACGATTATGTGTTATAAGTTTGTGATTTACTTGCATTACAATTCATTTGAATATGTATGCTCTTTAGTATATGCATACCTGTGAACCTTTTGTATAAAGTATAATGCAAGTTTAATTAGATGATAAGAACAAGAGATGATGAGATAGAGGAGTCCTCTACTGCCAAAATGGACAGAATGGAGAGATTGATTCAGGAAATGGCAGAGACATTGAAGCAGTAACAACAGTGGCAACAACAGTGGCAACAGCCACATCCTCTACCACCACCTCCGGCACCTCCTATGCTAGATAATCAGAATGATGATCGGATAATAGCTCTCACCAAAGAGTTTAAGAAAATGAAACCACCATAGTTTCACGGGGGATTGGATCCTTTGAAAGGCAAAGCATGGGTCGTTGGTATCGAAAAACTGTTTGAAGTGTTCCCGTGTTCGGAGACACAGAAAGTGCTTCTAGCCACCTTTATGCTAGAAGATGATGCAAGAAGATGGTGGATGTTAATGCGTGAAAATCATAAAGATGTTGACTGGACCAAATTTTTGGAGATCTTCTATGACAAGTACTTCCCGCAATGTGTCCGGGATAGGAAAGTTTCAGAGTTCATGGAACTTAGGCAAGATAGTATGACTGTAGCAGAGTATGAGGCCAAATTCACCGAATTGGCCAGGTTTGTACCACATGTGATTGACACTGACTATAAGAAGGCGAGGCATTTTGAAGGTGGGCTTTGGAGCGACATTTTAGAAATAGTGAATGTCTTGAAGCTGGAAACCTACATTGGGGTGCTAGACCGGGCCATAATATCATAAACTAATATAGCTAGACAAGCTAAACCAACAACTGACTGGAAAGGCAACAAAAGGCAAGGCTTTTTTTCGAAGAAGAAATTTTCAAAAAAACAAAACACGAGCTCCTCAAGTACTTCTAATTCTTCTCGAGATACATCTCCTATGTGCAACATTTGTACTAAAAGGCACCGTGGAGTTTGTTACCGTGTGTCGGGAGCCTGTTTTAAATGTGGTAAACAAGGGCATATGGCCAGAGATTGTAACCAGAATAGTGGGAAGATAACCGCTAGTTCCACTGCATCGATCCCAAAACCAGGAAATACTATGAGATCTATTACCACCGGGGATACCGTGAGACAAGAGAGAGTTTTTGCGCTTGTTCCGGGCGATACACGGAATGCCAACGCATTTGTCTCAGGTACTATTTCTATATGTAGTCAGGATGCTTTTGTGTTAATTGACTCCGGATCAACACATTCTTTTGTGACATGTGCATTTGCATCTAGACTAAGTAAACCTCTAGAATTATTGCCATATCTGCTATGTGTGTCTGCTCCATCGGGGGAATCTGTATTGTGTGAATCTGTGTATCGTTTTTGTGACATGTGTGTTGGGAATGCCATCCTATATGTGGATTTGTTGCCCTTAAACTTTAGGCACTTTGATGTAATTTTGGGCATGGATTGGCTAACTAAATATTGGGCCACCATTGATTGTGTGACAAAACGGGTTGTGTTTAGACCACCAGAATAAGAAGAAATTGTGTTTGTGGGTAACGGGGTAGTACTTCCACCTTATTTAATATCTGCAATGAAGGCATGTAAACTGATCAAGAAATGGTGCCAAGGTTATTTGTGTTATATGCTGTCTGAACAATCTGTAGATGTTGAATTGAATAATATTCCTATTGTTAGAGAATTTCCAGATGTGTTTCCAAATGAATTACCAGGGGAATTGGTAGACAGGGAGATAGAGTTTACAATTGAGACTATGCCAGGCACCCAGCCTATTTCCAAAACTCCCTACAGAATGGCTACTACTGAAATGAAAGAACTGAAAGAATAGTTGCAAGACCTGCTTGACAAAGGGTTTATCCGGCCTAGTACTTCACCATGGGGTGCACCGGTGTTATTTGTGAAAAAGAAAGATGGAACCTTGCGTTTGTGTATCGACTATCGAGAATTGAACAAGGTAACAATAAAGAATAAATATCCCTTACCCCGTATTGATGACCTGTTTGACCAGTTGCAGGGCTCCCAAGTATTTTTCAAAATTGATTTGAGATCCAGGTATCATCAGCTGAAAGTAAAGGCAGAAGATGTTGAGAAAACTGCATTCAGAATGAGGTATGGTCATTTTGAATTTCTTGTTATGCCATTTGGGGTGACTAATGCTTCGGCAGCATTTATGGACCTAATGAACCGAATTTTTAAAACCTACCTTGACGAATTTGTCGTGGTTTTTATTGATGACATTTTGATATACTCCAAGAATAGACTTGAACATGGACATCATTTGATTACTGTCTTGCAAATACTTAGGGAAAAGAAATTGTTTGCTAAACTAAAAAAATGTGAGTTTTGGCTGGATAAAGTTATCTTTTTAGGGCATGTGATCAACAAGGAGGGAATTTCAGTGGACCCACAGAAAATATAGGCAATTGTGAATTGGCCTACACCGACAAATGTGACGGAAGTCCGCAGCTTCATGGGCCTAGCCGGGTATTACAGGAGGTTTGTGAAAGACTTTTCGAAAATAGCAGTGCCTCTTACCCAACTGACACGCAAAGGGCAACCATTTGAATGGAATGACGAAACAGAATCTGCCTTTTATGAACTAAAAACAAAACTAACCACTGCACCAGTATTGACACTACCCACAGGTACAGAAAATTTTGTAATTTTTAATGATGCGTCTTAGAAGGGTTTGGGTTGTGTATTTATGAAAAACGAAAATGTTATTGCTTATGCCTCCCGACAGTTGAGATCACACGAGAAGAACTACCCAACACATGATTTAGAATTGACCACAGCTGTTTTTGCTTTGAAAATTTGGTGGCATTATTTGTATGGGGCGAAGTGTGAAGTCTACATTGATCATAAAAGCCTGAAATACTTCTTCACGTAAAAAGAGTTGAATATGCGACAGAGGAGATGGCTGAAACTGATAAAAGACTATGATCTTAAGATTCAGTATCACCCGGGAAAGCTAATACAATTGCTGATGCCTTGAGCAGAAAATCAACATGGAGTATGGCTTGTTTGCTTACTAAACAGAAAGAGATCTTGCAAGATTTCGAGAAGTCTGAAATTGAGGTGGTAATGTGTGAACCGAGCGGATTGATAGCCGCTATTACAGCTGAACCGGCAATCATTGATGAGATTAAACAGAAACAAAAATAGGATGAATTCCTCAAGAAAGCGATTGATGAATTTGAGACAAGTCCGAAAGCAGAGTTCAGCATTGAAGGTGAAGTGTTGAGATTTCGAAACCGAATGTGTATCCCAGATATTCCGGAACTAAAGAAAAGGGTTTTAGATGAAGCCCACAAATCAGTGTTTGCTATGCATCCGGGCAATAACAAAATGTATCAGGACTTGAAACAAAGTTATTGGTGGCCCAAAATGAAGAAAGAAATTGCAGAATATGTGTCCAAGTGTCTTCAATGTCAGCAAGTTAAAGCTGAACATCAAAATCAGGCGGTTTGCTTCAACCTCTTCCTATTTCTAAATGGAAGTGGGAGCATGTGACTATGGATTTCGTTGTTGGCCTACCTCGGACTCCTCGAGGTATGGATTCTATTTGGATTATAGTTGATAGATTGATTAAGTCTGCACATTTTCTACCAATTAGAACTACATGTAATGCTTATAGATTGGCTACAATACATGTTGATGAGATTGTCCGTTTACACGGAGTTCCGGTATCTATTGTGTCAGATAGAGATCCGAAATTTGTATCTAGATTGTGGAAGAGTTTGCAGGAAGCCATGGGAACAGAACCGAGATTTAGTACTGCATTCCATCCGCAGACAGATGGGCAATTAGAACGGACCATACAGACATTAGAAGATATGCTGAGAATGTGTGCCTTAGATTTTCAGGAGAGTTGGGAAGACTATTTGCCACTTGTAGAATTTGCATACAATAATAGCTTCCACTCTAGCATCGGTATGGAACCATACGAGGCTTTGTATGGTAGAAGGTGTAGATCACCGATTTGTTGGACAGAGGTCGAGGATAGAGCTTTACTTGGGCCCGAAATTGTGCAAGACACTTCTGAGAAGATCAAAATCATTCAACAGAGGCTCAAAACAGCTCAGCGCCGACAAAAGAATTATGTAGATGTTCGGAGAAGACCTCTCGAGTATGAGTTTGGTGACCATGTGTTCATCCGTGTGTCTCCGATGAAAGGCTAAGTCAGGTTTGGAAAGAAGGGCAAGCTGTCGCCCCTTTACATTGGGCCGTTTCAAATTCTAGAAAGGCTTGGCCCAGTTGCTTATAGAGTTGCTTTGCCACCGGGATTCGAGCAAATCCATAATGTGTTTCATGTGTCGATGTTAAGGGGTTATCTTTGAGACCTGTTTCATGTGATTGATTATCACCGGGTAGCTCTCGATGAAAATATGGAGTATGCCGAATGGCCGGCACGAATCATCGATCGGCAAGTGAAACAATTGAGAAGCAAGTCCATCCCAATGGTGAAAGTCGAATGGAAAGGACACTATGGAACGGACGCTACATGGGAAAAAGAAGAGGAAATGCAACTACGCTATCCATATTTGTTTCCCGACGAAGGTAAAATAAGTTTAGAGGACCAAACTTCCTAAAGGGGGGAAGACTGTGATAACCCTGTTCCATATTATGCTAATTGGTCCTTGTTATGATTGTGATTATGTGTTTGATATGTTTTGGTGTGCTATCTGTATATATATAAATATATATATATATATATGTGTGTGTGTGTGTGTGTGTATGTGTGGTTTTGAATTTCTATCTGTTCACCGTAGGAAGATCTGTTTGACTTTCTGCTTTGGAAATTAAATTGAAGGCCTTATCGGCCACAGAACCCGAAATTGATTACGCCATTGTGATTAGCATAATTTTTAGAGCCTACGGTGAAATTTAATTGAAAATTGATTTAGACCAGATTAATTGGATTAAAATAATGACTTAGTGCTCAAATATGTAATGTTGATAATTGTAATTAAGGAAACTCATATAAGTGGAGCATTATACACCCAACCCCTCTCTTTTTGTTCATTTGGCTAAAATGAACTCAAAGAAAAGAGAGAGAGGGCCGGCTAGAGAGAGAGAGAGAGAGAGGAAAACAATTGGAGTTTTGATCTTGAGCTTGAATGATTTGAAGACCAACTCAAGAATTAAGCATAAGTTTGGAAGATTAAAGCTCCTAGGTGAGTAATCAACCCTTAGCTCATGAGTTTGAGTTGTGTTTTTGTGAATTGAAGACTAAATGGTGAGTTAGATCATGAGTTGTGTTGATTTTGGTGAGATATGCACATGCATGCATAGAATTGCTATGAATTGCCATAAATTTGTATAATCTAACATGTAGCATGTCAATTATAAAAGATTGAGGGTTGGATCATACATACAAGCATGTTTTTGTTGAGTTTCATGAGAATGGACACTATTTTGCGTCATTTGAAATAAAAATGAAGTCAAAATTTGCATGCATGTTTGATTATTAGAAATGTGGAGCTTATATGAGGTTGAAAGCATGAGCCATGATTGATTTTGAATAATTGGACCATGATTTTGGGTGATTGGCTTCATGTTGTTTACATCAATGTGCTATATAATGTAATTGCATGTTTTGGATCGAAATCTTGAGCTTTGGAACCTTTAAATGTCAATTTGAGCTTAAGAACAAGTTTTGGAAAACCCAGAATTCTTGACGTCCGCTCGAGCGGGGAAACCGTCGCTCGAGCGTAAAATACGAGCTCCTAGCATAGTTTGCAGACATGATGTCCGCTCGAGCGGGGAAGTTCACGCTCGAGCGGGAAGCTTTGTACACTGAACTTCAGCTCGAGCGCCCGACTTCACGCTCGAGCACAAATTTGATGTAACCAATACTTTTGCAGACCTCATGGGTCCACTCGAGCGGGGAAGTCCATACTCGAGCGGGTACCCCTGTTTCTGAAATTCTGAAAATGCATTCTGTGTTTCGTTTTCCGTTCTCTTTCACTTCTAAGTATTCTTAGGCATGCATTGAGCATTGTGAATGAATTAAAAGAAGCGTAAAGAGGAATATGTGAATCAAGGGACAGATTGAATTGTTTGTGACCCGTTGTGTTCATGTAATGTGTAGGGTCAAGCTCCAGGGCAAATCACCCAGCCGATCACTGTAAGTAATATCTTAATAAAGATATCTGAAATGTTTTGTTTGTCCAATTGCTTACTCTTACATAAGTCTTATGAGTTCGTTAATTTGAACGGTGAACAAATGTTTGCTATGCCGAATGAATGAACGAATGAATGGGCCAGAGGCCAGTATGATCTGAATGATAGAATGAATGGGCCAAAGGCCAGTTTGACATGAAAGTATGAACGGGCCAAAGGCCAGTTTGACATGAATGAATGAATGGGCCAGAGGTCAGTATGATCTGAATGATAGAATGAATAGGCCAAAGGCCAGTTTGACATGAAAGTATGAATGGGCCAAAGGCCAGTTTGACATGAATGAATGAATGGGCCAGAGGTCAGTATGATCTGAATGATAGACTGAATGAGCCAAAGGCCAGTTTGACATGAAAGTATGAATGGGCCAAAGGCCAGTTTGACATGAATGAATGAATGGGCCAGAGGCCAGTATGATCTGAATGATAGAATGAATGGGTCAAAGGCCAGTTTGACATACAAGTATGAATGGGCCGAAGGCCAGTTTGACATGAACGAAAGAAAAGTGGGCCAAAGGCCAGTTTGACATGAATAGATTGGGCCCGAGGTCATCCGATGTGTTTGGAACCATAGTTATTTGACCTACGTATGAATATATGTATGTATTAGATAGAAATATGAATTGGGCCCAAGGCCGTCTGATGTATATTGTTCTAATGTATTTTCTTTATTTGATATTATTCACTGGGCTTTCACTCACGCTCATTCATGTGTTTGTAGGTGAGCCAAGAAAGGTCCAAACCCAGCCTCCGTGAAGTCTGTTTGGAACAACCAAGGTTTTGAAGAGTCAGCCCTTGCGTCTCACGCACGAGACTCGTCTTCGCCCTTTTGCTATCTTATTTTATTTTGTCATGTTAGTGAGGACTTTGGTTTATGTTATATATATAGTTTTGACTGGCTGACATAGACTGAATGATCCTGTATGTACAGAGTTATTGGTATTAGTACATATTTTGACGTGAGTTATTAACATATATATGCATGGTTTGTTATGATGTGCCATGTAAGTACAGCTCTATGGACAAAGTTTTAAATTTTGCTTCCATTTGGCCCCTTTACTCTGATGAGTTATGTCTGGTTTGGTTTGAGGCCGTAGGTAATCCCTTGATTACTGGCCGGTTATGTCCTTAACCCATAGGGGCGGGTTTGGGTCATGACAGCAGTAATACACCCAGAAATTCTATTGTACTCATTTGCATCTAGTCCACACACAAGAATAAGCTTGGCCTTAGCATTAGCTTGAAGGAGTTTATAATCACACTCATCAAATTCATCCTCAAGTTTGGGCACACTGATATGGTCTACTACCTTGGTAGGGATTTTAGGACCTTTAGTGATAATGAGCCACAAAGCATAATTGGTAGCTTGAAGATACAAAGTCATTTTTTCTTTCCAATGAATGTGATTACTACCATCAAACAGAGGTGGCCTATTGCTTGCTTGTCCTACAATAGAGTAAGTAGAATACATGGTTGCTATGGATCAAAAACTCAAGATTGTTAAATCTAAACAAGAGCCCCAGGCTCTGATACCAATTATTACGCAAAAAGCAACCTAAAAGGGGGGTGACTTAGGTTTCTACAAAATAAAATTAATAATACCACAATAAAATTAACCACTAGTACAACAAATTATTAACAAGCACAATGATGAACTTAGCAGTAAATGATCAAACAAAATAACAATGAAGTATAACTAACATACAGGGTAAATCAAATGATTAACACATGAATATTAGATAGCTATAGCAGTAGTATGAAAGTAAAGAGAATAAGGAAGAGGAGACAAACAGATTTATAGTGCTTCGGCTTCAACCAAGCCTACATCCACTCCTCAAGCTTCATTTGAGATTTTCCACTATTTTCTAGCTTCACAGGGGTGCTAGCAACCTCTTTATAAATGGAGCAATCCTCCACAGATTTTACACAGATTTCACAAACCCAAACCCTTGCAAATCTTAGGTGATTCACAATCACTCTCAAGATTTCAAGAATACAGTGTTTGCAACACTTTTACAAGATGAAATGATATTTTTGCTTTCAAAGAAAGCTTACAATAAATATCTCTCAAAGATAGATATATAAAATGAAACTTTGATTTTTTTGTAAATCTCACGCTAGAAAGATATGCTTAAAGCTACAAGGCTTAGTGTATAATTTCTGAGAAAAGATGTGAGTGATTATAGATCAAAGAATATTTTCAGGTTTTTTGTAACTTGTTTACATTAGAGGTTTTGGTATATATAATGAAAATTATAGTCGTTTATAGCCGTTGTATTCATTTGAATTTATAGCCGTTTATAACCGTTATAGTCATTTGAATTTATAGCCGTTTATAGCCATTGTACTTCCATCATTACTAATTTGAATATCTTCCACTTGAACCTTTTGGCCTGCTGTTGTGCTAAGCTGTTTGAACCTTTGTTTTAGGCTGTTTGAACTCCTGATTTAATCAAATATTAAATACATTTTAATAACATTTAGGATAAATGTTTAGGTGAGAAATAATGGGACAAAATAAATTTTGGTTCTATTTTTCTCTTTCAAATAAATCATCAAAATAAATTTTAGATTTAAAACATAATTAAATAAATTATTAAAATAAATTTTGGATTCTATTTTTCTCTTTCAAATAAATTAAAACATAATTAAATAAATTATCAAAATAAATAAGTCTAACAATATTAGAAATAAGACTTGGTCTTATTAGAAATTAAAATAAGATGTTTTGTTGTTTGCTTTGCTTATCTGTACACTAGGCTAAGTCCCTCATGACATTATATGTATGGTAATACAAGTCTTATGGAAGTTTGACATTATATAAGCTTAAAATGTCTTTTCTATCTCATGTATGTCTACACAACTCCACGGACCTTGCATTTTGTATAATTGCTACTGCAACCCATTATATTTTGTTATTCTGTTAATGGGCCTTTGGTAATCCCAAGATTACTAGCCAGTTACATCGCTAAACCTATAAGGGCAGGTTTGGGTTATGACAATTACCGTTTGTTATAAATTTTCATTTAACACAATACTCAAGGAAAAAAAAAAAAAAAAACCAATTCTCCTATGCAATAATAAATTATCAAAATTGTTTATTGAAAATGATTTCTCATGTTATTAAAAACTATCTATTGACTTAAGGATTTATTTATTAACAAAATGGTTAACTGAAAAATATTTTTCATATCATTACAAATTGTTAACATACTTATTAATAAAATCGGTCATTCGTTATGCGAGTATAATTTATGTATTAATAAAATTCGTTATTTGTATATTTTCTTTTGCTTCTTTATTAGTTCAGTGAATTATTTTAGTAGTTTGTTTTTTAGATTTGTTTTATATTTATCTGTTGATAAAAGTTACATACCATAATTTCTATTTTTTAGAGGTGTTTGGTGGAGATTTTTTCACCCAAATTATAGATTTTAGCTTTTATAAAGCTAAAGTAGACTGTTTGTTACTGATTATTCATAACAACTTCAACTTATAACAACTTTTTTTGTGTACAAAAATTTGATTTTGAGAATTACCTCACTAGCCACTTTTGATTCACCACTTATACGGTGAGTCTTCTACTTTACTTAAATGCCCCTGTCGTTTCTTTCTACCACTGGTCTCTCTCTCTCTACTTTCTCTCTCTCTCTCTCTCTCTCTCTGCTAGACGTGAAAGAAATTGTGGGTATGAGTCAGACAAGTAATCATCAAATTGTAGTCCATGCTTCTTTAATATTTATATCATTTCTATTATCTAAAAATAATTTTATTATATTCATATGTTGTTGAAATGATCTCCTAATCTGGTAATCTATCTATATATTATATAAGGAAAAATGAGTTTATAACCAATAAGCCTTGTGAGAGTACCAATATCCCAAAGTTAATTTTCTAATTTTTTTATTTTAATGTCAATTTGTCAAGGAAATAATTAGTAAAATATAATAAATTTATTTTTGTGTAATGTTTATATCGTTGTTATTATCTAAAAATAAAATCATTGTGTTAACTTGGTGTTGGAATGATCTCTTAATATGTAATTAATAGCAAAAAGTCAAGATAAATTCAATTTACAAGTAATAAGGGTAAAAAAGACATTTATACAGCAAAAACTATTTCACAGCTTATTTAACAAACACTACTCAGCAACTTAAATCTATAATCTAACAGTTACACTAAACAGATTAACAGTTTCTGATTAAAGTTATAATTTATAATCTGTTAAATTATAATTTATAATCTGTTTTAACAGCTACACGAAACGGGATTTTTATAAATTCAGAAGAAATGTTAAAGATTCATAAATTCACCCAAAATGATATGGTAATAAAATTGGGGTCTACATCATTGATTGTATAACAAATCAAAAAATGATACATACCATACCACATAATTCTATTATATATCTAACGATTTATTCTATTCAATTTCATAGAACAATATTTTAATTTTAAAAAAATTATCAAAATACAAAATTTAAATATACTGTACTTCTTAAACTAGTATCTATATAAGAATTGCTTGAGTGTAGATAGCTGGTCTTTTTATTCCTATTTTGCCCTTTAGTTTGCTTGTCTTTTTATTCTTATTTTGCCCTTCAGTTTGTTTTTATATTTCCTATTGTTGTTTTAGGCAATTTGATCGTTCATTAGGTTTGTTGGTAAATTCACTTATTCGTTTAGGCACCTTCAGCATGATGTAAGGTTTAATGATTACATTTGAGGGAAAGTACTTTCTTAACCTTTCTACTTTGAGAATATTACAACTCCAACTTTGTTGTGTTATTATAATTTTTTGGGTTTTGGAGGGTGTCTATAAATTTTGGATAGCTTTAGTTTTATAGAATGTACAATTTCTTGTTGTTTTCTACATTATAGGACCAACAATATTACAAACCTATCTTTATCAATTCAAAATTTACCCAGAAAAATAAATTAATGGTTCAAATTCATGTTACCTATGGACCCCATACTTTATCAATTTAATTTCTACCACACAACCCGTTCGAGATAAATTATGAATTCCTAAGGGTGGATTCATAGCATTTTTTTTACCAGACAAGTGATTGTTCCTTTGTAAAATATCAATAATCAAAAACAAGGTTTGGATTTGTCCCAAGTTACAATATGAATTTGAGGGATTAGTGTGATACATCACAGGTACTATTTTGATAATTTAAATAGTTCATTTTATAGATACCAATATATCTTTAATAGAAAAATTAGGTTGATCCGATAATTCTAACATTTTTTTTTATCACGTTTGTCTCTAAAAGACACAAGAAATACACACTACAAAAATTTCGATTTTTTGTGACGGCAAAATGCTATCGCTAATACACCTAATGCCTTCTCAAAAAACTTTTAGCGACGACAAAGGGAGGGTCACAACAGAGAGTGTTGCAAAAAAGTTTTAGCGACGGCACGACCTTTTTTTTGCGATGGTAAATGTTGGCTTTCGCGACGGCGTTTTACTATCGCCTATATTATGTAAAAAATGAGACATTTTGCAATGGCAATACTTCTACCGTCACTAAAAAATTTATTTGAGATGACAAAAGAAGTTGTCGTGAAATGTTTTTTTTTTTTAGATAGCGTTACCTTTGTCACCAAAAACTATTTTGTGATGGCATTACCTATGTCGCCAAAAAATTTACATTTTAGATCTAATGTTTTTTCGACAGTATGGTGCCGTCACCAAAAAAAAAAAAAACCCACAATAAAATTATTGAAAATATTAAAATTACCTGTATTAAATGAAAAAAATTGAAAAAGAAACCAATAATTACATAATAATATAAAAATTCCTGTATAGAAATAACAATTTTTCTATAATAAAAATATTCTTACATTCATAACTAAACATCAATAAATTACCCCACTACATAATGTTGCATAATACATATATAATGTTTAAGTGACGGCGAGCGAGCGAGAGAGAGAGAGAGAGAGAGAGAGAGAGAAGAGGGGGGGGAGAGCAAGCGACCTTTGTTTGCTACTTGGAGTTTGGTGTATGTATCTCAACTTCAAGGGTTTTAGTTGTTTTAAAGGTTTTTAGGGATTCTAGGGAAAACGAGCGCGAATGAGCTGAAGGAGCGGGATATCCAAAATTTAACATTACTTTTTGCGACGGCATATTTAAACCGTCACAAATGATAAATCTAACAAGTAAAATGATACCGTTTTAATAAGAATTTGTTGCGATGGACAATTGTCGTCACAATTTGTCCATTATTTGCGACAACAAATTTTTCCCGTCTCAAAAAATTTGTTTTTTGCGATGGTACACAAGGCATCGCAAATACTTCCGTATTTAACATACATTTTCATGTATGCTCATTCGCGACGGGGTAACTACCGTCGGAAAAGCTACTTATTGGCGACACTGTAAACTGCCGTCGCAAAAGACCATTTGTTGTGACGGGATAAGTGCCGTCACAAAAAGCTCCGTGTTATATAAGCCCTTTTCTTGTAGTGACATGTGGATTCCACCACTCAATGTAGTCTTACCTATTATTGTATCTAATTAGTGTGTTAATGCCTATACTGATTAGTGTTTATAACATTAGGCTCCGTTTGTTTCATCGGATATAAAATAGAGGATATAATATGATGTGGGATATAGTCAGGATATGTAATGAATAGGATATATGTATTGGATAGTATATCCCCCAAATCATGTTTGTTGACTTGGTATATAAGACCGGATATATGTTATCCATGTTTGTTTTATAAAATATATTGTGGGATATAAACAAGTAATTTCCAAAATTACCCTCATAATATATTTTAAATACCCATATTGCCCTTATGTCCATCAAAACCAAATTGTTCAAATTAGGAAAAACTAATGTAAATCAACAAATTAAAAATTCATATTATTTTTTATTTGAACAAATTAAATATTCGTATTAAATTCAATAATTTTTCAAAACAAAAAAAAATTATATTAAACTAATGTCCACTGATAAAATTTTTTATATTATATTAAATTCAATAATTTTACCCCCCAAAAAAAAACTAATATTCATTCTAAAAAAATTTATCTTACAAAATAATCATTGAATGAAAAAAAATAACATCTTTATTCATTCATTCATCACACATCATTATTCTTATAAAATAATCCAAGCCATTATAATTAAAAATAACCTTCATTCATTCTAAGTAAATGATAACATTTTTTTACAATAGATAACCTTCAACTTAATATATTAAGCATCATTCCAACAAAATAAAGCAATACTAATATTAAGCATACTTCAGCTTACTTACAACCCCAACAATTAGATTGAAACTAGGTACAAAAGCCATTTCTAGGGGATGTAAACCAGTTAGTCTGTCAAAATATTTCTAATCTTCCTAATAACTATGCAAAATAGGCACTACACATGTGCCTGAGGAGGAATAGCAATACTAATATTATAATATATAGATAGATATATGTCATTAGCCTACAGCAAACACACTTAAACACACCCGGCCAACAACAAACATACCCATTCCATTTTTTCTTCTTCAGGCAAGCTAAAGAACAAATCAACCCTTTCAGCATCCTTCACAATAAGGGTAGCTGCTCTCAACCTGTCATTTGTGTTCAATCGCAACTTGGCTAGTTCCCCATTAACCAGCTTCCTAGCTTGAGACAAGTCTTGGGCATACCCAATCCTATGAGCAATTTCTTCCATGGTAGTGTTGGTTTTCTTGAAGAAGGAACCAAACTCAACAGCCATATCAACAAGACCCTTTGCAATACCTTCAGCTTCCCTAGCTCTTTTCTTAGAAGTTGTGCCTGAGCCACCTTGGTTGCATGGAGTCCCAGATGCTGATAAGGAACAATCAGGCAGATCAACAATTGGAGTGTAACACTCCTCAGTAGTTTGGTCCTCTTTTTCTAAGGCATCAACCATGTCAGCAGGTCCTTCAGCCAAGACTCCAGTGGCTCTATCCTTGCCAAAGAGAATTACCCAGTCCTCGTAGTAAATAAAAGGTACATTTCTCATGCCCTTGGCATCTGGCTCCCTCTACAAAACAATATTTTTTCAAAATTTGTATTTCTAGTTAATAAATAATACAAAATGGTTAAATAATGCAAAATGGTTAAGGTAAGTTTTTTACCTTGACATAGTTTTGCCAAACTTCGTCACTGTCGACCAAAATCATCTTCTCAGAGTCATCCCACCCAAAGCCACTCAAGCGAAGCATGTCAGTAAGCAAATTGTATTGTCTTCTCCAAAATTTGATCTTTGACTCGATATGAGGGGATGCACGAAGATCAGTTCCAGGAAAAGCCAATATGATAAGCTTCTCCAATTCAGAGTAAAATCCACACCTAAACTGACCATTGTCAGCTTTCCATTTTTCACTGAACAGATCCCTCATGGCTCAGATCAACACATCACACTCTTTCGGAGTCCACACTCTACGACCTCTTAATGAGGAAGCAGTTCCCTTTCCCTTACCCTTTTTTCGACATCCACTAGTAGCAGTTGTGTCATCCATACCTAACATGCAACCATTTTTAACAGAACAATAATTTTATTAAGACAACCAAACAAACACTCCTATAAAGTTATGTCTTCAACAAATAACTGAAACATAAAATAAGTTACATGTCTACATCATCCTATTAAGTTACAAGTCTCCAACTCACTACACAACATAAGTATTAAAAAACATTACATCCAATGAAAATAGTACTTAATTTTACATCCTATTAGCTAACCACTCATTATACATTTGGTTAGCTAGAGTGTCCCTCCAATTACTCCATTGGTCAGATCCCTCAATTGTGTCAATGTACTCGTTCCCTGTTTCTTGATTATTTGGCAATGTGTCATCTAAGTCTACCTCCAATGGATCCATAGGCATCTCACGTTTGATGAGATTGTGTAGAAGACAACAAGCTGTGATAATTCGACATTGGGTCTTGATTGGAAAATAGGAATATGTTCTCAATATTGCCCATCTAAGCTTCAGAAGACAAAAACATCTCTCTATTATGTTACGAGCCGCGGAGTGCTTCATATTGAAGAACTCCTCTGCATTAGTTGGGGCACCCCCTTCCCTCCAAGTGGACAAGTGGTAACGTTGTCCTCTATAAGGTGCTAAAAAGCCCTCCCCATTAGTATAGCCCGCATCAACTAGATAGTAGGAACCTGTAATAATGTAGGATTATATAATTACATAATCACATAATTTAAGTACAAGTCCAAAGGTTATACATAGTAAAGATATTGTGAAATGCAGCTATACCCGTTGGCACTCTCAACCCATTTGGTCTACTTATGGCATCTCTAAGTACTCTAGAATCTGAAGCGGAACCTTCCCATCCAGGTAAGACATATATGAACTGCATGTCATGGGAGCAAACACCCAAGACATTAGTCGCAATTTCACCCTTTCTTGATCTATACCTTGCTTTATCTACTGCAGGAGCTAGCACTCTAACATAGGTGCCATCAAGTGCACCAAGACAATTCTACCAAAAATTACCAAAAATAAATTATTACTTATTAAATTGTAATTATGAATATTATAACTTTTATCAAACATGAAGAATTACTAAAACTAGCATTTACCTGAAACCACCTCCACCTATCATCTGTGCACCCAGCAGTTATTGGCTCAGGTGTCTTTAGTAAGACACCTTGCAGTCGAAGCACAGCCTTAAGGACATCATTGAAATACTTACTAACTGTTTGACCAGACCTCATAAAATTGAATTTGACATTTCGATTTTTATGGTGGTGCCCAAGCACAGTCAAGAACATAGCAACCTTTTCCTCTAATACAACATATTTTGAATCTGACACACCCTTTGTTCTGATAAGCCCACACAACCGCAGAAAGGTATGCCTATTCATTCGTAGTTGTTCATGGCAATCTATGTCATTATCTCTGACCAAACTATTTAGGTGGTCAAGTTGTTGTTTGAAAGGATTAGGATTTCTACTTATTTTCCTCGTAGCCTCAAATCTTTCCAGTGCAGCATGCAAAACGACTATATAAACTCCACAAGTATAATTCATGGATGATACCATATGTTGCAAGGCAACATAGGCCTCAATGAGGTCCCTCCTACCATCAAATCCTTTATTACTTGCCATCTATGAAAAGAAATAGTGCATATCGTAAATTAAATAACTAAAGCAATCAAATAGATAACTAAATCAATGCTAACTATTATTCACAATAGCCCCATGTAAACAATTCAGATTATGTAAAATAAAATCTGATTCAATCAAAAATCAGTGGGTAAACTAACTTATTATGTAAACCAACTTTCCCAATATATAAAATCAAATTATTTATTATGTAAACTTATTATGTAAACTAACTTTCCCAACTCACTGGATATAATAAAATCTGATTATGTAAACTAACTTTATTTATTTTTATGATCTGGATATAAACTATTTATTTTTATAATATGGATATAAACTAATTATGTAAACTAAATCTGATTATGTAAACTAACTTCATTATATAAAATCTGGATATAAAATCAGATTATCTTTAAACTATCTTTTCCAATATATAAAAATCTAATTATGTAAAAAAATCAAACTCTTCATAGATTATTTTTTTATTTTTATTTTTTTTAATGTCAAGAGTTTGATTCAATCAAATTCCTAGGCTTTACATACAAAACAAATAAATTTTTATTGCTTGAATCAAAGCCCCAAAAAAATAAATAAATAAATAAATAAAACAGAGATATAAATCTGGTTCATATAAAACAATGAAACAGAGACAAGGTTTTTACTAATTGAATCGAATTTGATTGCAAAACAAACAAAGCCCTCTTATGTTATCTCAGTGGGTTTACAAAACAAACAAAGCCCTCGAATTTGATTACAAAACAAACAAAGCCCTCTTTAGATTGAACAAAAAGTTCCAAAAAACAGTGGGTTTATTCGAAAAAGAGCCAAAAAGTTTGAAAAGTTCCAAATCAATGGGTTTACAAATCAGTTTAAAAAATTTCTGTTATCTCAGTGGGTTTAGAAATCAAAGTTCCAAAAATAAATTTAGAAATCAGTGGGTTTAGAAATCAAAGTTCTAAAAATCAGTTTAGATTGAAACTTTCACAAGTTTCTGGCACTCTTCTTTACAATTTTTTGTTCCAAAAAACAGTGGGTTTATTCCAATCGATTTTTGTTAGAAATCGTACAAACAAAACCTAAAACCAGAAAATCAAAAAAAAAAAAGAAAGCAAGGTAGAGGGAAAAGATGATAATCACCGGAATGAAGTCTTGCCAACGGAAATCAGTCACAAAATTTCGCAGATCTACACGATGTAAACCAGAGCCTTTTTCTCTTCTGCTGGATGTATATGAGCTGCATATATTTTCTGAGCCCTAGTCTGTGTATTGGACTTTTGAACTCATATCCCAGACGAAGGGATATGATATAACAGGGGGGGCTGGGATTGTATATCATCCAAATTTGGGAGATATACAATCCGAAGGTATATTATATCCCTTTCAAACAAAATTTGCAAACATGGGATATGTGGGTCCCATTGGATATCATATCCAATCCCAGTCTCCATATCCTGCAAACAAACAGGGCCTTATTGTTTTAAAATAGATATTTTTTTTTTTAAGACAAACCCAATTAAAATAAAAAAGTTACAATTATTTGATCAACATAATCGTTTTTTTATTGATGATATACATGGAAATTCTTATAAAATGAACAATTTAGATCATGAAAACAGGACTTATGGTTGGCTCCCTGACCCCTTCGAGTTCTTCAAGATTAAATTTGAAGTTAAGAAAAGGTGAAAGTAATTTCATATTTTTAGATTAAAATATTAAGATGTATAAAATATATAAAAATGCTTCATTTAAATTTTAATTTCTAAAATTTATAAAAAGTTAAGTCGTCTATACCTCTCATGAAAGATAATACACAAATAATCAATTTAAATCATTTATATTTTCTCATACAAATATTTTATTTTAATGTTTGACTCGTACTTTGCACGGACTTTTTTCCTACCTAGTATATATAAATAAAGGGTAGTGTGGTCATTTTATAAGAAATTGTCCTTATGGACTTAATGTTTTAACGCCTGAACCTTTGGATAAAGAAAATCTAAACTTAAATTTATCGCCCCAACACACTATAATAAATAAGTTTCCTTAGTTAAATTTTGGTCAAATTCATATTCATTATGTAAATTAACTTTTTGGCTAAAACATTTATAATAAAAAAAAATTTAGAAAGGTTAGAAATTATTTTAAAAAGTCAAACATCTCAGTAATTATGATTTTTGTTACAACTTATAAAAAATAATTCCCAAACAAATTAATATTTTTTTTTCACTTAAAAAAAAGTCAAAAATTCAAAAAACTATTTAAAAGTCAATTCTCAAACAAATACTCTTTTTTTTAAAAAAAAAACAATTATAAGATTGCTTCTAAAAATTGTACTAGTAAAATTTTGGATTTAAAAAAAAAAAAAAAACACAGACTTTATGCCTTGTAACAAAATAAATATTGATTTTTAATTTTATTAATTTAAAATTTAATATTTTAATTTATTTTTTATTAAATAAAACAGTCATAAAAATATACTTTAATCATTAAGATAAATAGAAATGAGTATTTTAAACATTTATAATACAATTACATTGAATTTAATGATTAAAATATATTTTTTGTGACAATTTTGCTTAAGGAAAATAAATAAATAGTTTGAATTGAAAACAAATAAAAAAAATTAAGATTTAAATTAATAAAATTAAAAAATCAAAATTTATTTATTATAAGACACAAACGGTTAATATTTTTTTATATTATCTCCAATTTTTTTATTATAAAAAAAAAACCACACACACTTGGAATTGTTTGTGAGGAGATTAATAATGAGGAGATTAATAATGAGGGGATTCGTAGTGAGGAGATTAATAATGAGGGGATTGTTAGTGAGTGGATTAAGTAAATTGTGTTTGTTTTGATGATAGTTGTTGGTGTAGAGATTGTTAAATTGTTTTTATATAAAATAATAAAACAAATAAAAAATACAAAAATATTAAACATTAATGTTAAAAAAAAATGCCTAACATGTAAAAAATAAAAAATAAAACACAAAAAATTAAACATTAATGTTTTAAAAAAAAATGCTCAACATGTAAAAAATAATTATAAAAAAATCCAGCGGACTATTTTCTAATACCAAGTCCCAAGTGAGTCCCATCTCCATCTCCATCTTAATCTCAATCCTCTTTCTATCTCTTAAAATAAACGGGCCTTGAAGCATATGCATAAATGTGGCCCGCCACTTCCAACCCTACCAACAATCTTCCGATATTTGGATTGCTTGAAGTGATTTAAATAAATGTATTTTTTAATTTTTTTATAAAAAGATATAAAAAAAAAATAGAGAAGTGATATAACTAAAAAAAGATAAATAAATAAGTTTTTTTAGTATATCTGAAACAATCTCTTGATATCGGTTATTTAAGGCGGAGTATTAAATCAGTGAGATATTAAAAAAATAATTATAAATTAATAAAAAATTTATAAAAATTAATAATTATAATTATAATTATATATTTTTTTTGGTGATGAATTTGTATTTTTCTTTTGGGTTGAACTGTTTTCAATCTAGATTTGGGATAGTATAGTCCAGTTTAGTTCGGCTCATTGGGCTCATTTCTGGGCCCTTTTTTGATAATTAAAACTGTTCACATTTAAGGGTTTGTTGAGTACATTATTCTTGTAAAAAATCACGGCGATCGGATAACGAATACTATGTAGGGGGATTTGGTGATAGCCCCCTCACTATCTAATTTGTCTTTCAAAAGGACAAGAATTATATAAGTACTTCAAAACCCCCTAATATTTTAAAACTTGTTTCTTTTACTATATTACCCTCATATCTATCAGCTCTCCTATTAAGCCATCTTTACGTAAAATTTTACTCTGAATAAGAGTAAAATGTTACACTCTGAAACTAAAAGTAAAATTTTACTCTGAAAATCTAGTAAAATGTTAGACTCTACACCAAAGTAAAATTTTACTCTGAAAAACGAGTAAACTGTGAGACTCAGAAACTAAAAGTAAAATTTTACTCTGTATAAAAGTAAAATTTTACACTGAAAAACTAGTAAAATGTTAGACTCTACACAAAAGTAAATTTTTACTCTGAAAAATGAGTAAACTGTGAGACTCTGAAGCTAAAAGTAAAATGTTACTCTGCATAAAAGTAAAAAAGCGAAGGTAGTGTTTGTGGCGATTGAAGTGTTTGGCAATGACCACCTCTTGACAATAAAATTTTACTGTCATTCTAACACCAGAGTAAAATTTTACTTTAATTCTGTCAAACAAAAAATAGAACAATAGAATCAGAGTAAAATTTTACTCTCATTATCTGAAACAAAAAACAAAGCAATAGAACCAGAGTAAAATTTTACTCTGGTTCTATCAAATGAAATTAGATAAAAAACAACAAAAAAAGATATAAAAAAATAAATAAATTAACAAAAACAAAACAAATTAATCAACAAATCTAATTGAGAAAAAAACTTCTAAAACTCGATCAACAATCACAAATCTCAATGAAAAGAATACATGTGTTCAACAACACTCATACACACAAATATATATATATGCATATATTTTCTTGTTCTTCTTACAGCCGTAGAGAGATCCAGAGACTACACGGACTCTATACTACGGATTGGGATAGAACTTTCGTCACAAGTTCAGTTGTCGTTTTTTTTACTGTTTCACCACATCAAACTCCGAACCTTTCACCACATTAGTATCGTAACCGTATTCAAACTCTGGCCTCACCTCCGCCGAAGCATTCTTCACGTTGACACCGCCGTACGCAACAGCATAACCTCGAGAAGCCGATGGCGATTGAAGCTGCTGTCAACGAGGTCGTCATCTTCAACGTTGCCTTTGCTGCTGAATCGAAAATCCAGATCTGTCGTTACTTCTGCTCAACTGTGAGATCTAAATCTGTTGGTTCCAGATCTAGATCCACCACCACTACCGGGCATGAAATCTGTGATGTCCGTCGCTGATCTTGGTAGAGCGGATGAGGAGAGAGACGGAGAAGGTAGGAAGATCTAGATGAGGGATATAATAGTCTGATAAAATATTTAAATAATAAATTTTATCTTTTATGCAAGACTTTATAATTATGAGGGGATTTAAAAAGTATAATTTTTTTCTTAATCCTTTTAACAATGAAAGGAAGGTAAAAGGGGTATATAGCTAAATTTTCCTACTATGTATTCAGACTATTTTTGTTTGAAAAAAATAGATAGTTAGAAAATTAATGATTCATAAAAAAATGATCTGAATATATAATATCCGTTATCCTATCGGTACTATTTTTTACTGAAATAACTTACTCAACAAACTTTAAAATATGAACAATTTAAATTATCAAAATAAATAAATAAATTAACAAGTAAGGCCAATAAACCAGACTGGACCCTCCAATCCAGTCCTGGAGGCAAGCCCCAGCCTTTTCTTTTCCCTGCATCACTAACCCCATTATTTAAACACTCCTCCTCAAAGCCTCAACCCCAAACCCTAATCTCCCATCAACCAAATTGCGCGATCTTCCACTCTCTCTCTCTTCGTGTACATATTTGTGGGACACATTCTATCTCGAATCAATCCGATAAGTTTGAGCTTTCGGTGCTCTGCCGAATCCTTGTCGAACGATAATGGTTAGTTTTTTCCTTCCACTTCAATCTCTCTCTCAATTTCCGAGAAATTTGCTAATTCAACCTATTGTATTTTGTCCACTGGTCAATTTTCATCTTCTATTTGGGTTTTCGTTAAGTTTTTGGACAAGAATTTTGTTAGGCTTTCAGTTGATTGGATTGTATTGACATGGTTGTGTCTTGTTATACCCATACTGGACTAACCTCGACCCACTTCACTAAAAGTTCTTATATGCATAGAGACTTATGTGTGAACATTTAGAGCCTCTCTAAGCTCCAATTTTATTTTATTTTTTATGACCGGGTGTTTGGGCTAGCTTACGTGCACCTCGACTAATCCTAGAATCACGAAAAGCGCCCCTCCAGGTGGATTGGGCAAATCTTGAGCAGAGCCACGCCTGTGGCTCATTGCTCATGGGAGTTGAACTTGAGAACTAGAGGGAGCACACCCCTAGGCCCCAAGTTGCACCCATCTGGCCAACCCCTTGGGGTTGCCTCTGTAAGCTCTCTAAATCTCCAACCCAGTTTTGTAATTGTGTTAAATAATTGGAAAAATTAGACTAATGGCCTTTACAAGCTGCAATCCCCCCCCCCCCTCCCCTCCTCGATTCATATTTGTGTACCTGTTTATGTATATGATCATAATTTCATTCATTTATCTTTGACTTAAAAGTGATTTGATATGAACTTTCTTTAGCTTTTAATCCCCAAACCAATTTTGAGAAGAGTGAGTGGGGGCATCTGCTATCTTAGTTTAGTTTTTTTTTTTTTTTTTTGCATCTGTTATCTTAGTTTTGCCAAGTAACTAATCCATTTATCTTCTAATCTTTGTTAGTGATTGGTTTGTGTGGTGTTTTTATAGACTAGCAGAGGAGGGAGGGACAGGTTTCGTAGAGATTACCTTCCAAGATCTGAAGAGAAGAGCCATTATGGGCGAAACAATGTTCCCCCATCAAGACACCTTTGGGTTGGAAATTTGTCTCATCACATATCTGAAAACACTTTAGCTGATCAATTCTTAAGATTTGGTGACCTTGAGAGAGTTGCTTTTCAACCGGGTCGTAGCTATGCTTTCGTTAATTTTAAAAATGAAGAAGATGCTTGTGAAGCAATGAGAGCACTTCAAGGTTATGTTGTTGCGGGCAATCCACTTAGAATTGAGTTCACAAAGGCGGTTAGTTTTGTCCACCTTTGTCTGTTTTTCTTATGATGCAATGTTACTGTCATTTTATTGTAGATGCATATGTTCCATCAATTATTTAATCCATTCTACAAAAGCAAAATTAGCTTAAATTAACATGTGTTGAAGAAGAACAACAGAAAAGAAACATGTGATCCAATATCTAATCTTTTGGGAGAAGATTCTTAGCCCATTCACAAAAGATTTGCTTCTCATTTCATGCTATTGACACATTTATTGAAGGGATAAACTTATCTGATAAATGAAATTAAGTTAATTAACTATACCATGCAAAGTTGTTGACGCCCTAATCTAAGGAATAGGTCCTTCTTCATTTTCCATTCCATGCTTTACATTCTACTCAGCCAACAAGATGGTGACATCCTAAAGACATAAATAAATTGATGGCCGTACACTCGAGAATATTACGGGCACTACCTTAAAGCGAATATTTGTTAGGCTTGTCAACAAAACCAAAGAAGGGAACTATAAGTTTTCAAATGAGGTGCAGACAGGGTACTTGGAGTGTGGGACCTTCTTCCCTTTTCAATTGAATGTGCTCCACATTATTCAGCTAGTGAGAAGGATGTCTCTTCTATCATGGACACAAAATTGCAGCTTAAAGAAATTAACTTCTACACTTAAAGAGTGGCTTGTTATTGTTGCCTGTGTTGAATGGGCTTGGCATGCTTATGACCACCTTTAACAGAAGGAAAACTGTAACTAATCAGATATATAAGGGTAGCCATTCATTTTCCAAGGAATAGGTCATTCTTTCATTTTCTATTAAGTACTGAGTTTACAGAGGGTAGGCCTCTCAAAAACTAATATGCAAGTTAAATGCACCAACAATATTAAAATTATGTCAGATCTGCAATCCTGGTGGGCTCTCCACAATATTTTTCACCAGCATTAAAATAAAGGGGCAATGGATGACTTCAAAGGGATTGGCTTTGTAATTCAAGGATTGGCATTTCTCTCCTTTCTATGAGATACTTGCATTATTTTAGATAACTAAAAATATGATCTCCCATCTTTGATAAAATCATGCAATTTATAATGAACTTGATTATTGGGAAATCATGGAGGACACACATGCCCTAGTTGGCATTGCATTGTTATGACAGTTTTATGAGTAGGGATATGCAGCTTGTTGTAGAAGTTGCTGCTCATCGTAGTGTTGATTCAACTTACAATGGTGAAGACAACAATATTTTGGTGTTAGCTCCGCATTCTATGTGATACGGAATGTTACCAGGTTGATTGGATGCTCAATATGCCTTTCAAAATGATTAAATACCTTTTCTTGAATCCTATGAAATGCCCGCACATACTTCTTCGTTTACAATTTGATCAGGGTATTTAAATATTCTGATTGAATATAAAGAAGCTATTCATTGAGTATAGTACAATTTTTCTGCTTTGGAACATTGGATTAAGCTTCTGGATGCGAAATTAGAGGGATACCTTTACTACCATCAGAAACTATGACCTCTCAATTTATTGTATTCAACATCAGAGTAAGAATTTAGTCACACATTATTCGGTTTTGTCCAACAAGGCTCGTAATATCTTTCATTTATAAGCTGTACAAGGTTCGTTTGACAATATGCACGTGTAGATAAACTATATGTGCTCAGTTGAATTTATGAATCTCCAAGGCTTCAGCAACAGAGTGAAATCTTCACCTATAAATATTATGTAATGTGAGGATGGTCTTCTATCAAGCTGAGGAGCACAAACAAGCTATTGTTTCTTCATAACAAACACTAACATGACGGTTGATACTTCTCACTACTTGTGCCATACCATGACTCCACTTTTCCAGACAATGAGCCTTGCTTGTCTTTGTAAATTAATATATCCTCCCAAGTCATGCTAGAAAACTGACAAAGCTGAGTACTTTGGTGTCTAGCATGCCATTGTAAGATCCAATGCTCACCAAGGGTACAGCAAATGTCATTCCTTGGCGGTGAACTGGGCTTTGTTAAAGCATGCTATGTTTAGATCAAGCACATTCAAATCATAAGGTGCATGATAAATAGTGAATACTGTCAAAGCCCAATACTGTTATGTTGAGCAAATGGATGTTGTTGCTTGCCATCAGTGCAACATTCACATGCATTTGCCAATACGTTATAAGGAATCAACATAACAGTCCACAAATCTTCATTATATACTCCAGCAGCTTGATTTATGATTCAAGAACCATATATCCATGTAGAGTTCAATCATCTAGGGAGTTTAGAATGTTTCACTGGAACATGATGTATTGAAGTTGCCAACTTCTTATAAAATGCGTATTACAAAAATCAAAATGTGTTTAGGTGACCAATATAATATGACTGCCTGATCAAATATCTATTGTTACCATGAATGATAATGCGTTGATACATATTTATTTTTGATCAGCAACAAAAAGGAAATTTATTGAAAAGAAAAAAAGATAGATACAAGGGAGGACAAGGAGTCCTCCGCAAGGTTGGAAAGCACAACATCAAGCAAATCAAGAAAACAACTTATACATCCTAAACAACTCTCCAATTTCTAGAAATCAAAAAGAGTGGAACCCCTTTAACTGGGAGAGAAAAATGAAAGCCCAAAACAATGCCAAGTGACACAATTCAAGCCTCAACTTGTCCTCAAAGATCCTTGCATTAATTTCCAACCAAATAACCCAATATAATTGGTTGATACATGTATTTGCACTTCTCAAAGTGAATGGTTATGTATATGCAAAACTTTCTGTTGTGAGGATGAAAAACAAAATCAAAGCTATTTGTGCCATGCTCTACGTCTAATGGATGTTGTTGCTTGCCATCAGTGCAACATTCACATGCATTCACCAGTACATTGTAAAGCAAGAATCACCAGAGCAGTATCCACAAATCTTCATTATATACTCCAGTAGCTTGAAAGGATTCCATCATTTCAGTTGTCTTTGTTTTAATATTCAAGAACCATGTATTCATGCCTGGTTCAATCATCAAGGGAGTTTAGAACATTTCACCGGAACATGTATGTATTGAAGTTGCCAACTTCTTATAAAGTGAGTAATACAAAAATCAAAATGTGTTTGGGTGAGCAGTATAACTGCCCAATCAAATATCTATTGTTACAGTGAATGATAATGGATTGATACATGTATTTTTACTTCTCAAAGTGAATGGATATGTATATGCAAAATTTTCTGTTGTGAGGATGAAAAACCATATGGTTTGTTTCTTGCAAGGCATGAACAAAAGAAGGCATAGATATCACTCTATATTGTGATATATTATGTTAATGCTTTCTTATGCCAAGAATCTCTTGTATGTGCATGAATAGTAGTTGTTAATGTATATATTGCAATCATGAGTGGAATTGTTTAATTATGTGAACTGAATTGACAATTTATTTCTTACTTGAATCCTTTCAAAGTTAAAACATATCTATCATCTTCTCTTATGTAGAATTATGTCTTCGTTGTTGTTTACAAAGACCATCAATAAAGCTATAGTGTCATTTATATGATGCCTTAAAAGAAGGTAGTGGTTGCAAAAATAATAGGGAGAGGGAACACAATCTAATTCCCAACGAAGGTTAAAATGTGCATCCCTGTAGCTCAGTTCTAATGTGGGATGTATGGTCTTTGGAGCAGTGAGCTGTATGTGGTCTGTTATACAATATTCATATGAAACAAATTCCCCACTTGAAACACTAAAGACAATAGGAAGTTATTCCGGTGCCCTGTCAAGATATTATCTAACTTTTCAAGGGAGAGCAAGAAAAAGATGAATTAAGTAACCCAGTGTCATTGCCCATGTTTTTGAGCATTTGGGAAAAACAAATCCTTTTTACTGATTGAGTGATTGGTAGCCCAGAAACTTCATGTTGATGTGAGTGGTAGAAGTTTATTGCTTTATCAATTATCGGAATAGAGAGCCTCAGGTGTATTGCATATTTGCATAAGAAAATGTTGCCTCTAGGATGCAGTTTTGTGTATATAAAATCCATAGCACTTTTTTTTTTAATAACTGAGTGTGTGGGCCAGCTTGCGTGCACTTAACTAATCCTAGGATCCTGAAATTAATGACCGGGCAAACCTCCAGTGACCCCTTGAGGTGACTTCAACTTAAGACCTTAAATCTTATCCTCAAGTCTTTGCTGCTCTGCCAAATCTTAGCCTCTTGAGGGGTGGTCATTCACTGGGCTGGGCTGGCACTACCTAATAAGACTCTTTGTGTTTGCCCAAGCCCGCCTAGCCCAAACATCGGGCCTATATAACCATCCCAAGCCCAGCCCTAAATAAATTATAATTCTTAAGCCCGTCCATCGGGCCATATACATAAGCTATTAAAAAAAAAAAAATTAAAGAATGTGAATCTACCCATATTTTATTTTAAAGTAAGCAACTTTAGATTCACTCAGTGCCATATTGAAATAAATGGGAAGCAAAAAAAATTTTGCACAAAAATGTATTTCCAGAAGTGTTGCCTTAATTACTGGACAATAGGAATTTCACGTCCCTACACAATAATAAGGAAAAAAGTTCCATTAGCAACACAGATTGCAAGATCATAGATAAAACTAGCAACACAGATTGTGGAGGCAGTTTTTTGTGTAGGGTAAAGATAAAACTAACAAAACCCGAGGCCAACAATAAAAGAGTACATATATTTTCAATATATTATATAAATTAATTAATTAAATATGTAGCGGACCAGGCCGGGCCGGGCCAGAAATACAATTCCCAAATCCTGCCCATTAATCAATTGGGCTCAAAATATCAACCCAACCCACCCTATCCTATGGTCTAAAACAATATTCCTAAGTCCTAAAAAAATAAAATTGGACTGGGCGGGCCAACGGGCCGATGCCCACCCCTAGTGTGTGCTTGTGTGTAAGCTGTATAAACAAGGTGGTGAATTGTCTTTTGAAGTTGGCTAGCTTGGGATTCTTGGTTTGATGAATGTACATGTGCCCCTGCTAGAACAAGGATTAGCATATTGAGCATTAGGAAAATTACTTGATTAAAGAAGCTTTCAAAGTACAATCTTCTGCAACATCACTTTAATGATAAATCTACGGCAACTGGAAAACCAACTCAATTGTGCAATAAACAGTCCATCGAATTACACCAGCACTATCCTCTTCTACCTTAACATGAGAATGATTATAATATCTAGAAACCTCCAAGCAACTCAGCATGTTTGGACTCGTTATTATTGACAAAGACTGAGGAGATATACCTGTTACCAGATTGATCTTTGCTTTAAGTTGAGGCCTCGAGATGTCAAGACCCATTCCAAATAGTCGATAAGGAATTGCACTTTTTTCTTTGTTTTCATTTGTGTGTGTAAGCAAGGAATTCACTAGTAGGAGCAAAATTTCAGGTACATGCAAGTACAGTAATTGAAGATTTTCATGGATTGGCAATTCCTCCCTCCCATTCCATTTTTACACTTTGACAGGAGATTGTTTGAAATATTGTAAAATGTAATAGCAAAACTTTTTGCTGCAGAAAAAACAAATTTCCAAAGTGTCCATACAATCCCAGACAATTGCGAGTATTAAATTTGTGCCTTGTGGAAAACATTGTACTAGAACAAGTTTGTTTTGGAAAATGTAGTCCAACTTTTAGAGAAGCTAACCAAGTCTGCCTTGGTATCATTTATCAGTATCATTTCTTTGAGCCTATGAATGAAAGTCTAGCATTATTCATGCCAGACCTGTCGTTACAGGTCTGGTTTGAGTTCTGTTGAGTATGTCCAAAGCTGTTATCTCATAAACTAGTTTGACATTGATACTAGGCTTTGAATACATGCGTTGCTATATCTCTGTTAAATCTGCATCATACTGAAATTCGTTGAAGGCTTGAAATTTCAATCATTATAGGGTTTGTGCTTTTTTCTTCTTTGAAAATTAAGAATATATATCTCCTACAGTGATTGCACATTCAGAAGTCTTATGAGGACTTGTGCACCAAAATCTCTTCAATGTTTTCTAGGACACCTAGTTAGTCCTTTGGAGGTGGAGAGGGCTGATATAATAGAAACACAGACAGGGACTAAGGAAATTTACATCAACGAACCTTGTATATATATTTCTGTGGACAATAATTTTTCTAGTGCTGTCATTGTTGCTGTGGGAGTAATTTTACTGGTTAATGAATTACTTCCCCCAGCTAGATCTCCCTTCCATTCCCATGAATCATTTTACTTTAGAAAGAGTTCCCCCTATCTATTTCAAGCTGCTCATTCCTTGCTTGCTTGTTTGGAATGCAGCAGTAGCTTTGTAATAAAAAGATTTAGTTTTTGATGTGACAAACGTTTAGTCAGCAAAATATCAAAAAAAATATGTTGTTCTTGTCCCAGTGTTACTGAAGACTTATTTTAAGAGAATAAATCCCATGCTGTTTGTTTCTATTGTTTTTGTCCAACATCAAGGAATTGCATCCACCTTTTTTTTTTAATTATATGTTTCTATATTTAATCTCATTGCTTTCACCTCACCATTACCCTGAAGTGAAATTTGTATCATGGTGATGTTTCTTGTGTAGAATCACTGGTTCAAGCATCATTGTCAAACAGAAGTGCCATGTACTATGTGCTGTTTTTTCTATTGTTTTCCTTGAATGGGATCATCAACATAGCCCCGTTGTGAATTTTTTTTTTTTCAACCTTAATGCTTGGGGAATATGTTAAATGAATGCAATTTGGTACCCATCTTGGAAAGGAGGATCAATGCAGTTTGCTGCCCTGAGGAAGGTTCTCTTTTGGAAGTGATGAAACAAATTTTGTGATTGCATGTAATTTGTGATTCTGAATACATGAGTTAATTGCATGCCATTTCCTTTGTGATTCTGATTGCATGTCATTTCCTTAAGGTTTTACCGGACTATATCTGAGATTCTGAATACATGAGTTGTTGATTGGTGTGAGTTATTCTGTATGGCATCATATTTACTTTTATGTGTTCCTACAGTATTCCTGATAACCCCATGAAACTTTTTGCTATGTTACATTTGATCTGTGCCATAATTTTAACGGTTTAAGAACAATTTGCCTTCCCTGTTTCTCAAAAAGAATTGGTTCAGTTGATCCAAAAAATTTATAAAAAAATGAAAAAAATCTTGACTGACTGTAAGTAGTAAGTTGTTTTTGTGAAGCAAATTCATGGTGAAATTTTGGCCTACCCCGTGGTTTTGTTCTACCCTGTTGTAATCATTGGTTTTCTTCTTCTTCTTCTTCTTTTTTTCTGTTTGATGTTGTCATTGGTTATCTTGAAGATGTTTGAAAGTCTGGCTTAATGAAAAATCAAGAGGCTTTCAATGAAAATACAATGGCACATATTGTGTTCTTGTTCGTTCTCCATTCTGCTTGGAATTATCACTTCGTAACTTTTCTTTTACATTTATGGGATGGTCAATTCGTTGATAATTAAACTTTTTCTTTGACTTGATTTGTTTGTGTATTAATTCATGAATCAAAATCTTATGTGACCTTGAAATTATGTATATATATATTTCTCGAAGCAATAAATTGGTTTTACACGATATGATTTTGCATCACAGGATAAGTCATCAACACCATCACGAGAGGACGATTACTTGAAACGCCGAGATGAACGCCGAGATGAACAAAGGTCTGGAGGAACAAGAAGATCTCCATTCTCGCAGAGAGATTCTAGATCATATCGCCCTAGTCCTGAACCTCATTATCCTGATAGACCCAAGACGAGCGACAAAAATGCAGAACCACCAAGTGAGGTCTTATGGATAGGGTTTCCAGCTTTGTTGAAGGTGGATGAATTTATTTTGAGGAAGGCCTTTTCACCATTCGGCGAGATTGAGAAGATTACTGCATTTCCTGGTCGTAGTTATGCCTTTGTTCGCTTCAGAAATGTAATGGCAGCGTGCAGGGCTAAAGAAACTCTTCAGGGGAAATTATTTGGTAATCCTCGAGTACATATTTGTTTCGCAAAAAGTGAATCTGGATCGTCCAACAGTGGAAGGAACTCGATGAACTCCCCTCCCTCCCCACGTTTTAAGTCTTACGGACGTGCTGGATCTTCCGAGAACTTTCGACAGGATAGGAAATTCGGGAGCTTAGCCGGAGATCCCACCATGAGATCGCCTCGTTTTATCTCAGATCTTGAGTCTGGGGATCCCGATGTCGTGAATTTCGGCCGGAAGGGTAATTTATGGCCCGGTATGGGTGGTGATTTTGAGCAGAGGAGGTTCCATGATTTCGGGCCCGAACTTGGAGTACCAGAAAATATGTATGAACGCCACAGTAGTCCTAAAAGAGACAGAGGTGCTCACTTCCGTGATTTCTCTCCCCAGGAGTTCCCTCGGAAAGGTCCAATCTTTGATGATTCTTGGGACTTGCCGGAAGATGACTTGGTATTTCACAGAGCAAAGAAACTAAAAACCAGCAACTTTCCTCCGGAAAATGAGCTTCCAGAGTATCCTTTCTCCGGTGCAGAGCAAGCAAAGCATGGTTTCCCTAGGATGTTCCCTGATTTTCCTCAACCTGAGGCCCTTGATAAAAATTTTGAGCCTGGATCGTTTGGGTATAAACAAATTCCTGATCAAGCAATGAATTTGACTCAACATTACGGGGAAAGGAGTGATCACTGGAATGCACAACCTTATGGCAGCTTCCAGGCTGGTTCTGGTTCAATGCCTCCAAATGCAGTCGAGTGGAAAAAGTCAACTCCTGAATTGCATCAGCCTTCTTTGACCAAAGAGTGGAAATGGGAAGGGACTATAGCAAAGGGAGGAACACCAGTCTGTCGAGCTCGCTGCTTTCCTGTGGGAACAGTAATGGACATGACATTGTAAGTATATAAACTTGTCCTTGGTGATTTGAGATTTTTGGTGTTGTTGACATGGTTCGTGTCGAGGATATTTTCTCTTATCTGCTTTTGCGTGTCTGTGGAACCTAAGATATTAGTTTGAACTTTTAAGTCTTCTCATTACAATGTTGTTTTTTTTGATTTATTTCATTTGTTTAGATCTGTTCTCTCTCATTTTAGGAGTGAGTACTGACCATTCACTTAAATGCATATCCTATGGCCCATCATAATTATAGATGTTACTATGCAGGGGCATGTGATCGATCATTTTTTAATAAAAAATAAATCCGTACTAGAATTCAATTAAGTATAGTAGTGGTTTAGTCCACGTATCGAATCACAGGTACTAGGTTCAAAATGTTGATTGATTATATTAAGAGCTAAAATTGAAATTAAGCCAAATTAAATAAAATCCAAGTAAGCGGTGTTCCAATAATAAGGACTTGGGATATTGAATCCACCTCTAGCCTGTAATCAAGGTTTATTATATCAATTCTAGGATTTAGTCATTATCATGATTTTGATTCACAACAGGAAGTCTAGTGATGTCTTCAAGAGGGTTCATGTATTTGAGTCCTTGGTATGGATTATCCACCGTGTTAAGAAAAATCGTCCACACGCTAAAACCATGGTCATAGGCGCGATTTGTCTTCCCTTGGTACAACCCATCTTACTACTTAAATCATGTACAAAGAAAACCATTCCATAAACGTGGTATTCAAAATCACAGAAGTAAAACACAATTTGAAATTTAACAATAAAACCGTTCTATCAATAAACCTGTTGTTTATACAATCATCATACATTAGAACTAATCCCAAAATTAAAATTTAATAAATCTCATTACTTGACTAGGGTTTCATCTAAACCCCAAGAAGGCAAGCCTAGCTGTTCAAGGCGAGGTGGTTTGCTTTGTAGCCTCTTTCTGAAAGAATCAACAACTATATTTTTGTGTCTAAGCTGTCTTTTTATGCTACCAAGCAGATTATGGTTGAAACAGGTCAAAATCGCAGACCTATTCTGAACTTCATGCTGACCACCACTCGAGTGGTGCCCATGACCTCTTGAGGTGAACACTGCTGAGGCTGTGTATTTTCTTCTGAGACTCCACCCTTCCCGGGATCCTACCACTCAAGCAGTGGTGAGTGGTGGACTGCTGAGCCTGTTCCATTGTTCCATCCTTGGCTCGGTTCTTTTGGTGCACAATGGTCACGCCTCTATATCTCCATTTTAAAGCCAATTTCCACGTGAACAGCACTTGTGACCTGCAATCATGCAAACCGAGTGAAACATATCTAGTGACAATGGTTAGACTTAACAGATGTACTTTAGGGACCTCGATGTATACATTTCAGCACCAATCAGCATGGTTCCATCCTATAGCAACTCACCTTATGCAAACTAAAACTAGTTATTTTCAAATAATACCTTTTTGAAATGTCTGTAAAACAGGAGGGAATAAATTTAGATCCATTGCACACCCAAATTCACTCTTGCACATATTAAAAAAAAAAATGAAAAAATTGCCTGTTGTATTCGGATTGTGAAATTTATAATTCTATTTTACTGCTGCAGGCCTGAATTCCTAGATTGCACTGCAAGGACTAGCTTAGAAATGCTTGCAAAGCATTACTATCAAGCAGCTAATGCATGGGTGGTATTCTTTGTTCCAGAAAGTGATGCTGATATTGGATTCTACAACGAATTCATGAATTATCTAGGGGAGAAGGAGCGAGCGGCTGTGGCTAAATTGGATGAGCGAACGACCTTGTTTGTAGTACCCCCTTCAGAATTCTCCGAGAAAGTACTAAAAGTACCGGGGAAACTGAGCATCTCAGGCGTTGTCTTAAGGTTAGAACATCCTGGTTCCAATTCTGGGCCTTCTCTTCATCACCCACTTGATAAAAAAGACACGAATTTCATGTCTTATCATGGAGATCCGTCATACCCAAAACCGATATCACCTGGATCTTTTACCAATATGGGAAATTCCGGGGTTGGTAATTTATCACTCCAAGGGTATTTGCCTACAGCCCCTTCACCCGCATCGTTTTCCGGCTCGTCTCACGGTATTGGAACTACATCTGACGCCACTAACGAGGGCAGGAACAATTATATGCTTCATCAGCGAAACCACCCTGCGTTTGCACCAAACAGCTCATCTCACCATATGCAGAACTTGAATTCCAGTGCTAGAAATGTAGCATCGCAATCAGGTCCCAGTGTGGATCCTTCTGTTCAGGGATATAATAATACCGTCATGCCTAGGACCGCCCAAGAAACAAATTCCGGTAGTTACAGTTCCGGAATTGCAGGTATCAAGTTGCCTCCGGTTTCTTCATCAATGCCCGTTGCAGCACTTCAACCAGAACAACTTGCACAATTGGCATCATCACTTCTTGGGCAACAACCGAGGCAGTCAATGGGGGAAGATTTTAGGCACTCAAGCACCACTGTGAATCATTCTGAAAATGCATACAGGACACCTCAGACGTACGGTTTACAGAACAATCCGGTACATTCTGATCTTTCTTCATCGTCTCAGTTTGGTCAAATGCAACAAATGCAGCCTCCGCAGCAGCAGCATCAGGGTTCAAATGTGGATGTGGGGCCGCGAACGGAGTTTCAGACTGGTAGTGGTGCTTCGGGGAATCAACAACAGCTGCAGAGTGGCGGCACGCAGGAGGAAGATGCGGATCCCCAGAAACGATTGCAGGCGACGCTACAACTGGCGGCAGCGCTGCTTCAGCAAATCCAACAAGGGAAAGGGAATTAATTGAGTGTAATCCAGAGTGTAATTTGGTTTGCTTAGCTTTGTTTTTATGAACATTTTGTTTTTTGCTAAATTAGAAGAACCACGGTTTGGACACCACGTCTTTCATTGATGTTAAAGTTGGACAAGCTAGTTTTGGTGGCCACTTTCAATGCAACAAAGGGGTTTTTGAGTCTTTTCTTTTACGGGTTTTGTTGTTAAGGATGCATTAAATCACCTTAATCACCTCTACTATCATAGAAAATAAGAAAAATTATGAATATGTCACGTTAGAAACTAAAATGTCCTTTTCTTTAGTTCTCTTTATTTCAACATTATATATTTTTTATAATAGAGGTTTTTATATATATATATATACTTTTTTTTTATCATAAAACTAAATGCATTTATTTTAAAATGAAATTTCATTGGGTTTTTTTTCTTCTAAATTTTAAATGCATTTATTCTTTTTTTTGTTTTTTCTTCTAATTGTTAGAGGGTATTTAAAAAAAGGGTATTTTATATTAGGCAAACTTCACTTTACCTCCTTATGGTTTAGGCCATGTGCGGATTATACCCTAACTTTCAAATATCACCACATAACCCCCTGTGATTGATGGTGTAACGTCCCCAGCACCAAGTGATATTGTCCGTTTTAGGCCGGGTTATTGCCGAAGCATCACCTCGGCTCCTTACGGTTTTGTTTTCCCCTGGAAAAGGCCTCACTTGGGAGAGGGAGGTTCGTAGGCTTATAAGGCACTACCTCCCCTCCAACCTAATCGATGTGGGATTCGCCTTAAGGAGCAGTACGCCAGGGCCACATCAATTAGGTTGGAGGGGAGGTAGTGCCTTCTAGGCCTACGAACCTCCCTCCCCCAAGTGAGGCCTTTTCCAGGGGAAAACAAAACCGTGAGGAGCCGAGGTGATACTTCGGCAATAACCCGGCCTAAAGCGGACAATATCACTTGGTGCTTGGGACGTTACAGTGGTATCAGAGCCAGTGTCGGTGGTGGGGAAACCTCGGCATTCCTTAGCGAGGACGCTGAGTCCATAAGGGGGAGAGTGCGCCCTGGCGTACTGCTCCTTGAGGCGAATCCCACATCGATTAGGTTGGAGGGGAGGTAGTGTCTTATAAGCCTACGAACCTCCCTCCCCCAAGTGAGGCCTTTTCCAAGGAAAAACAAAACCGTGAGGAGCTGGGGTGATGCTTCGGCAATAACCCGGCCTAAAGCGAACAATATCACTTGGTGCTGGGGACGTTACAGAAGGAGTAAAGTACACCGTTAACACAGTCAATGGCAGACGTAAAAAGATCAATTTACCCTTGTATATATAACCCTTACAGTGAAGTAAAAATCAATTTACACAAAATCATCAATCTAGAGAGAGAAACAAAGAGAGAGAGCAAGATCCAGAAAAAAAAAAAAAAAGAAATGGAGAAAAGAAAGAAAATCATCTCATGTGTATATATGTATATATATCATCTCATATGTATATATATGGGAATTCAACCCACACTGCTTGAGAAAATCTATTCTAGGATGCAATTTCCTCTTCCTGCTAGCACTAAACAAATTTGGATACACAAGAACAAATCTGGGTTCTTTAATGACATGGGTAGGCCCATAAAGCCTACAGCCCACTATGAACAACCTAAGCCCACCACTTAGGGCCCAATACATAATCCAATTAATGAAGTCCAGCACTGCTGAAGCCCCACATAGCAATAAGAACCAATGGCATCAAGACACATGGCAAGAGAGGGGCAAGCCACATCAGCGGACAAAGATCTGCAAAGTTATTGTTACGCCACATCGCCATTAATGAGGCCCCTTACAGCATTTATTGCGATAACCCCTTTTCGTCGGGACAGCACGCCCTCACCCTGAACAAGGTAAGCTACAGTATAGACTTTTAGCCAAGGTGACAGGCTGGAAGGGACAACGAAATGATTACCAGAGGACATAAGCAGACGTTGAAGACAAGAAGAAGGTTAAGCTTTCTATCTCTAATCTCGCTTTATACTCCACTTCTCTCTCTAACTTGCTCGTCGGAGGGTTCGCTGGGGGACTCCCCGTTCCCCGTTGAACTCTTGTGCAGGTTCTCTGGTGGGCTTGGTCATTCGGACATTAGGCTTGAGGAGCGTGGATCAGTCCGACCCGTTCCACCTGGAATGAACTGTATCATCATTTAATATCAATCGACAAAGTGCGAATCTACTGATTCCGATTTGCCGTAGAGATTGAATCCAAGCACATATAAAATTAAAAGGTTTGAATCTGAGACCTGGGTTTTTCTCCAAAAGTTGTTCAGTTTCTCTCTCGTTAATTCCAATTTATCGGAAGAGTGAGAACAAAGTCACGTCTGAGAAAACAAAGAAAACAAGCAATAGTCAAATAATTGATGTAATGTGCAAGTTTATGCAGACAATGTGTTTAAGATTAGGCCTCTGAGAGTTATTTACCTATTTCAGTGAGAAGATTAGAGGAAGAGTTATTGTTGCTTGTACTGTTGCATAGTGAGAGTATAAGATTTGATTTTTGAAGAGCCAATTTTGGGATAGATAACCATCCATGGTGATGAAAAGATGAACAAGAAGTAGAAGGCGATGTGGAAAGAGCTCATGGTGGAGGGTTTAGGGCGCGAGAGATGGAAGAAGAAGAAGAAGAAGAGTTTATGGACATGGCTGAGACAAAAACCATTTCTGGGTAACTGTGGAATGAACTGAGTGGTCTCGTCATCCTTGCTGAAGATGATGATGAAGAAATCAAAATCAAAATCATCCTTGCAAAATCAAAATCATCACATTTCCAAATCTGATGATGAAGAAAATAATATGAGGGTATTCTTTGAAAATTGATGATGAAGATAAGGGCATTTTGGTCTTTTCATTGTAGGGAACATCATCACTTCATGCCTACTTGCACCACGCTCTCGTGCATCACACAGCCGGTTAAAATACACAGAAAAGCTAATTGTGCACTTTACTCCATCAATCACAGGGGTTTATGTGGTGATATTCGAAAATCAAGGAGTAATACGCACATGGCTTAAACCACAGGGGTAAAGTGAAGTTTGCCGTTTCATATTTGTGAAAAAAAAAAAGAAAAGAAAAAGGAAACTGAATCCAAAAAAAAAAAGAGAAAAGGAAACTCCGTCTCTCTCTTCTTTCTCACCACTCCATGCCTCCACTGATCTCCCTCTGCCGCTGATCTTCCCCCGTTACTGCATCTCTCCCTCTCTTAAACACCACAGAGATCTAGCGGAGACCTAGCTGTTTTCTCACATTCCCCTCTTTTTCATCTTCTTCTCTCTCATGTTCATCTATTTCATCAGCTCTGTCGCTCCTCCACCCCCTTCCCTCAAATCTGTCGCTCTTCTCAGGCTTTGACGGAGGTAGCTCCTTGGGTAGAGAGATTTTGAAGAAGATTGAGGTTTTGTTTGAGGAAGTTCCTCAAGCGGCAATTCTTGAATCTAAGAGGCTCTAATCCTTCCTTAGATGAAGGCGAAGTAGTAACCTCTATCGCCTCGTACTTGTCGTGATGGTGGTAGCAACGTTCCACAGCGATTCAATCGAAATGTATCTATCTCTCTGCGTATATATATGGATTGTAGATTTTGGAGCTAATTTGAGAGAACACTAGATTTGATGATTTGTTTTTAGGGCTATTTTTTTTATCTGTTCAAATTTGAACTTTCAACATATTATTGTTGTTGTTGTTATTGTTGTAGTTGTTGATGATGATGATGAATGTTGATGATGATGAAACATATAAGATACATGTATAAGATTTGATCTGTGCAAATCAAATTTTTGCAGCTAAAATAATTAGAAAGAGAGAAAAAAGATACGCAGAGAGAGAAATAGATAAAGAGAGAGAGGAGAAGTGGATAGATGAACAAATAGAGAGAAACTTTGAAAATGGTGTGAATTTGATTTGGGTAGATAAGGGTAAAAAATTTGAACAAATAGGAAACCTTTTCAACATATAAGAAAATTTTTCAATAGATAAGAAAAATTTTCAACAAGAAGGGAAAATTTTTGAGCAAATAGGAAAATTTTTGAACAGATAGTCAACGAAAGTTATAAAAAAAGTTAACAGATAAATTCAAGAATAAAATGATAAATAAAATGTCTTTCAAAACTAATAAAAGGACTTCTTATCAAACTATTTCACAAATGGTGGATCTTTCACCAACAAAAAAAATTCATTGGACCTAATGCCTTAGACACTATCTAAATTGAATTTATCACCAATTTACTCTAAAAAATATTAAAATAAAAATAAACTCCATTATGAAAAATATATAATGTTGAAATAAAGAGAATTGGAGAAAATAATATTTTAGTCTTTGGCCAGATATATTTATAAGTTTTCCTATTTTTTATTATAGTGGAGATAATTAAGATGATATGAATCCAGACACCTATTAACAAAACCCTTGTTAACAAAGCCCATCTTCTATTGTAATCCCACTTTAGTTGCATGATATTGGGGTTCTTTTCTTTCCTCTTCTTTGAAGTACTCTCGAAATCAGAAGCATTTAGACAATCATTACAAAAATAACACCAGTATGGAAGAATCTATAACTATTAAGATTCTATTTGGATCATGAATTGGAAAAATTTTGAAAAAGAAAAAAAAAAAGAAAAAGGAAAAAAAATAAGTAAAATATGAATGAAATATAATTACATTTTACTCATCTTTTTTAATTCATTTTCTAAAACTCCATCCAAATCAATGAACAACATAGTTGAAGGATATATTTTAGGTATCATTTGAGCCAATTTATTTTTGTGATTTATTTTTGTCTTTTTGAATGTTTTTAAATTTTGAGCTTTTTTTTTTTCTTAATTTTTTAGGTCTGTCTAGTTGATATCAATCTAAAATAAAATTAATAAAAAAATTGAGTTAATTTTAAAAAATTTCACTAATGACAAAATTAAGTGTGATTTTATTTTTAAAATGCTTACAAAAAATGGTTTATTTTTTTGTCTTTTTTGAATTTTATTAAAATAAAAATTCAGGCTTTTCTACATCTTTTAGGTTTCTTGTTTTCAAAAACGTCTTATTGGGATGAATCTAATATATATATATATATATATATTAATTATTAAAAATAAAAGGGTAAATTACACTGACACCCACTGAGGTTTCTGCTTAAAACAAATCATTCCCTCACGTTTAAAAAATTACACTTACCTCCTTGTTAGATTAACATAACATATTTGCCCATTAACTTTTATAAATATAAAATAATAAAATAATACAGATATTTTGTTCATATCATTTTAAGGGAAATAACAATCATCTTCTTTGGTTTATTTCACACAAAAAAATTTGAGTTTTTTTTTTTTTTTGTTTTTTTGTTTATTGATTTTTTTAATATTTTAAGTAATTTTTATTTTTATTTTTATTTTTTAGATACACCTAATCTAGATATACTTCAAAAGTATAATATTTTATATATATTTTTTTAAATTCACCGAATACAAAAAAAATTAAAAAATACAAAAATTCAATACATTATCTTATTTTGTTGTATTGAATGGATATTTTTTTTATTTTTTTAAATATATTTAGATTAAATTGATCTAATCTAGATATGATGTTGAAAATACAAATAAAAAATCATATTCATATATAAAAATTTATACAAAAAATATCATAAAAGTGTACGATAGTCATTTAGAAAACTTTAGGACATGATATCAGCAATTAAGGAGGCAATTTGTAATCAGATTACAAATTTCAAGAAGGGGAATATAATTTTTTAAATGTGATGGAAAAATCTGTATTAAACAAAAATCTCAAGGAGTTGTTAGTGTAATTTATCCAAATAAAAATAAATTATATTAAAAAGTCAACTTTTAATAAAAAAAAGTCTTAGCCATTTTCTAGTCCGTGAGTGATGATTTGGCAAGTTAAAAAAAAGTTAAAAAGTCAAAAAGTTACTCAAAAAGTTAAAAAGTTATCACTATTTACCAAAAGTCAAAAAGTACGACTACACAACTCTCAATCCTAATTTTTTCCTACACACTAATACAATTTTTTAATATACATTTTTCCATAAAAAGTTAAAAAGTTAATCCAAATATCTATATTTTTTTTCTCAACTTTTTAATAAAAAAATTAAAAAGTACACTTATTTAGGACATCCTAAACAAGTCTTCCTTCTGTATAATGGTTTTTGATATGCGGTGAGGGAGGGGGAGTCCAGCCATTTGAGAAATTATTTAATATTTTTGGAGTAATATTTTATTTTATTTATTGGTTGACCATTTGTTTATTATCTACGGTTAACTTTTAATTTAGAGTATCACCTGAACTTATTTTAAAAATAATGAATAATTTCTCTGTTTATGTAAAAAAATATTTTTTTGAAGAAAATATTTTTATTTGCTTGCCTATTAATGTACTAATAATTGTATTAATGATGGCAGCGGCGTAGTTTTGGCAGTGATAGTATAGTGATGAAAATGACAGTGAGGATAATAAGAGTAATGCTAGAGACCCCAAATATTCTACCAAAAATTTTACCAAATGTCTCACATGGGTGTGGAACCCACACAATGTGGGTCCCATATGGGTCCCATACCCATGTGAGATATTTGGTAAAATTTTTGGTAGAATTTTTGAGACCTCTAGCATTTTTGGGATAATAATGCAATTACATTAGGATAATTTTTTATTTTTGCTAGAAAGTTAAAAGTTATTAACAAAATATTAACTCTTATTTCTATTTTTTTACACGTTTAAAAAAAAAAAATCGAAATCAACTAAAATAAACATCCTTGGCTTCACTCCATGGAGTAATTATGAATGGCAACGGGGCGGGGCGGGGCGGGGCCGGGCCGGGAACCACCTCCCCCGTCCCCGATCCCCGAAAATAATATATACCCCGTTCCCGATGGGGACTCATAGCCCGGCCTCATCTCCGCTCCCGATCGGGGATTTTTTATTTTTTATATATATAAAAATCTAAAGCAACAAAAAAAATTGTAAAAATCTGAACCAACATACAAAACATCTGAAGCAATAAAAAAAATTGTAAAAATCTGTAAACAAAAGAAAGCATGATTCTCATTGATTTATTCCCATACAAAATACCAAAGCTTTAGCAAATTCCCATTACTAAGAAAGAAAGCAAGATTCATGAAATTCATGCCCATGATATAACTTCTAGATTCCTTCCTTCAAAACAAAAAAAAAACATATCTATCACTCATATTCAGATATATATATATATATATATAATCAGATCTATCACCCTCTCATAATCAGATATACAGATCTAAAATAAACAGATCTATATACTCATATATATATATATATATATAAAAATCTGTTTTAACACCATACATGTACAAATCTATATACAACACCATACGAAGAAGGATCGGCGTCGCGGAGAGGACGATCGGCGTCGAGGACGAGGATCGGCGTCGCGGAGAGGATGATCGGCGTTGAGGATGACTCTCGGCATCCCAAACGCAGATCGGAGGGAGGCAGTGACGGAGATCGGAGAGTGAGGCAGTGAGGTCGGAAGGGAGATCAGAGGGAGGGAATGATGAAGATCTGAGGGAATGAGGGAGAGGAGGCTTTTAGAGAAAGAGAAAGAGAGAGAGAAAGGAAGAGACAGACTAAACTGAGTTGAGTCCAGACCAGAGGCAACATATAATATAATATATATATATATATATATATGGCCCTAAACATAAACAACTAAACATATAAATATATATTATAATAAGTATACGGGGGGGTCAGTCGGGGATCAATCGGGGCGGGGTCGGGGGTGGGAAATCTATCCCCGTCCCAGGCCCGAAAATCATCGGGGATCAGATTTTTAATACCATCCCCGGCCCTATGGGGATAATTTTCGGAGAAAAACCGTTCCAATCGGGGTCGGGGGATCGGGTCCTCATCGGGCCGGGTTTAAATTGCCATCCCTAGGAGTAATCCTCGTCTCATACCTAAGGGGTCCGTCGATCATGCAAAGCTGTTGGTTATAGGGTTGTTTGAGATATTCTAAATAAGTGTATTTTTTAACTTTTTATAAAATATGAATTAGATTTGAAGTGATATTGTAAAGAAGAGATGTGACTTAAATAAAATGATATGACTTAAATAGAATATTGACTTTTTAACTTTTAAATTTTTATAAGGGATGCAAAACCTAACCTATGTAATGCAAAATCTCCAGTTTTATCTATTAAAAATAAGAAAAATGACTGAGACCCCAGCTGGGGGTGCTTGGGGTCAGCTCCCATTGGACAAAAAAAACTGGTTTTTTTTTTATTTTTTTTATTTTTATTTTCGGCCAACCCCAGTGCGACACGTCACTGGGAGTCGTCAGTGGGGGTCACCCCACTGGGGGTCTGTAGCATGGCCGTAAAAATAAAATAAAATCAGCATTGGGTGTTTTCAAAGAGAGACCTTGATCTTATCATCACTAATGAACAACCAAACACAAACAGGCCTCACTCCAAAGTGAGATTTCGACAAATATAAGGACAAACGATTTTTGAAAAACGATTTAACTATATTCTAAGCTAATTGGGGTGGAGTCAACTCTATTTGGATCAATTAATCCACATTAACATATAACTGCACATGACTTGCATTGTTCCCCATCAAAAACAGACAACAAATGAAAGTTTTCATGTGATTGTTACATTTGACTTAAATAGAAAACTAATTCAAAGTTTTCACCAGCTGCCACCAACCACCGCCGACCCTCTGACAAGCTCCAGCCACATTCCGATTGGTCACACCATCCGAGATAAACTCTTCTTCATATTTTATCTCTTCATATCCATCCATATTTCTCTTGTAAGTCTCAATTCGAATTCATTTCGATAATTCAAACTGTTTACTTCCTAAACTTCTCAATAAAAGTTATCCATATAAAAAATTAAATTTATCAAATACCAATAAACACATAAATAAATCATGTTTTATTTTACAAAATAAATATATTAAGTTTACAATCTTATTTGCTATATTCATTTTATAAAACAAAATGTGATTTGTTATTATATACATAGATATCCGATGAAATTACTTTTTTGCATAGATAACCTTTATTACAAAACCTACAAAACAGACAGTTTGAATCATCGATGTGAGTTCAAATTTGGATTCACAAGAAGAGTATGGATGCATATAGAGAGATGCAAGTATGGCAGGAGCTTATCGCCACACCACCGACCTCATGACTTCCAACAACACACCATCGGCCACCAAATCCATCCACCCTCCACCTCTGACAATCACCTCTGGTAACCCACAAAACATGTAATTAACAAAATTACCAAAATACACCAAGTAAAGAGATGCAACTATTCAGACTAATCCTTACCTTTCGGAATACAAGATAGGGTTCAATAGTGATTTATCAAAGCTAAACCAGTCAATAAAATAACAATTGCAATTTAACCTACCTTTTTCGCCTCACTGATAATATCAAAAAGAGAATACAAGGATGAAAGTTCAATCAATTACAACTAGTTACCAATAGCATGAAAATGAGAAAAACAAAAGGGAACTGCAGAATACAATGATAATGAGATAGCTAAACCGAAAGTTCAATACTAATTGAAACTTGTAACGTCGGGAAGCAGAGAAAATATGGCTGTCCATTTTATGAAAGTCGAAACATGATCCTGTGTAGCGAAGGCAAATTTAGCGAAAGCAAAAAGTTGGATTTATCCCTCTCCCTGTGCACCAAAATACTTTAACCAGCCAATGAGGATTACAAAATGTAGCTTTTCAATCAATCTTCACCGATGAGAAAAGGTAATGGACAAAGTAGAAGGATGTAAGGAAGCCAATAGTGCCAGTGGACAGCATAATTGCAACTGCTATGATCAGTGAATAGCCCAGATAAAGGGTAGCTGAAATGGGCCCGCTCAAACTCTGAAGATCAAAAACCAGGTAATTGATGGAGTAGAGGAACACGTAAAGAGCAACAGAACCCGATGCATAGAACGCTTTCCACCACCACTGCCAATCCTCAACACAAAGATGCATGTAGGTGAGGACTACAGAAACTTCAGCACATACAGTAACCAACAATAAAAGGACAACGAGCAAAAATCCAAAGACATAATAGAACCTCCCGAGCCAGATGCTAGAAAGGATGAAGAAAAGTTCAATGAAGAGAGTTCCAAATGGAAGAGTCCCAGCCCCCAAAACAAGAAGCCACGATGGGTATTTGCGAGCAGGGATTTCTCTCGGGATTTGGTTAGTTCGTACCGGGTATTGAATAGGCTCTGCTCGCGTTCCTAAGAATCCTCCCAAAAGGGTGAGCGGCACTGAAATGCAGAACCAGAGCGATAGCAGGATAAAATACAGGGAAATGGGAATAGCACCGGTACTATTGCTGCCCCAGAGAATAAAATTCAATATGGTGAGAATAACAAAAACAATTCCAGGGAAAAAGCATGCCACGGACCAGCAAACCGACCTCCAACCATGTGAAGTCCCCTTGATCGTACTCCATAGGCGTACACCGGCATAACCAGAGGCAGTCCCCAAGAAAAGATAAAGAATTATCATACCAGTCAATAACATTCCTCGAGAGGCTGGTGACATGAAACCTAAGGCAGCAAATACAATAGTCACAACAGCCATCCCTGTAATTTGAACCCCATCTCCAACCATCACACAGAGTAGCTTCGAGTGATTTGGTTCTCTGAACACATCCCCAACAACAAGCTTCCACCCTGAAAGCTCTTCATTCATTTGTGCTTGGGCTTCCTTGTCCAATTCCTCATACCTTGTCAAATCCCTTCTCACCGTCCGTAAAAATATAACAAAAACAATACCAGCTAAGAAAAAAATCACCATTAGTGAGTTTAGGATGGAGAACCAGTGGACACGGGAACCTTCCATCTTCAGGTAAGCATCCCATCTGGATGGCCATCGAATGTCGCTCTTCACAAATTCGACCTCATAAGTGAATGATACCCTCTCTTGCTCCTTTATTATCTGAGCCTTGTCAAGCTCCACCGGGCAGGTCACAGTAGTGATATTATCATACATATGAAGTTTTGACATTTTGTCGAGGTCATATTTGACACTGCAAGGGACAACCTCAAAACCAACTATCTCATATCCAGAAGCCTTTTTCTTATCAGCTTCTGAAATTACACCCATACCCTCTTCTCCAGTACCAATTATCTGCACACCAGTCGCTTCATACTCATGAACCAGAACTTTGAACTTGAGGTGATTGATGATGTAATCTTCTTTACTACTGGGAGGTGTATACCCAACAGGAAACCCAGTCCATTGAATTTTCATTCCATTTTGTTGGGCATACCTCATGGCAGGCAAGTTATCCAAAATCATATTTACTTGATACAGATCACGAGTTCTCTGTTTCAAAAGCTTTACATCGTGCTCACTTAACGGACTTGTAGTGCAGAGAAATACAGTTTCATTGACGTTCATTCGAAAACGGTAGGGGGAGTTGTCAATCTGGTCTCCCATAAGTAGTTCTCCAAGATTCTCAGCACTTTTCTTTATTTTAAGGGGTTTGCAGTAAGGGAGACTGTAATAACTGAAGGGAAGCTCAGTTTCAATAGAGGTCAATGAATTAACTTTGGCATATATTTCTTCACCAGTTGAATACGTGTGCATGTAGCTTCCTGGCAGATAAAACCCATTGCAGGAATGCAAAGTAAGAACCATATAGATGAAGGCCACCCAATATGTTCTTTTCAAGATAAATGAATAAGCCATTGTGTTTGAAAAAGGAACTTGGAGCAGATCCCTGAAGCTATTCTTGATGTAAACTACAAACTCAGGCTTATTCAACATCAATCTGCAGAATTAAATTTTTGTGTCACTTTTTAAGTCCCAGTCAATCTAACAAGTATAAAGGCATACACAACCATCCCTTCCCCCAACACCCACATGCACACAAATTCGGACCACGTAGAACACAATGAGGATGTAAAATTTTCTTGACGGAATAAGCACAAAAAAAAAAAAAAAAAAAAAAAAGGCTGATTGTTATCAACTTAAGGATGTGTTAATGAACAAACAAATTAAACTATTCATATTTCAGATAAACAACAATATCAATACATTGCCCCCAATTTTACTTATTTATTTATTTTTGGTAAAAAGGGTAATAGGGGATTTGCCAGATTATCAGAAATTGGTCCTGGGTGGCCCCAAAAGAGTCAAAAACACTTCATTGATTGTCGTGACCTACGTTGTACCGAGTTATTTACATATAGATACAAAATCACATGTATGCACAAATATATATTATCAATACAAATTAAAGCATGATCTGAACTATCAAAATCTACAGATCCATCAACAAACAAGAACGCTGAAGACACGGAAAATTCAATAGCCACCACTCCAAATCTAGGGCAGATCAGAGAACTAGAACAAATTTCTATAACTCTTAAAAACAATACACAAATCAGACGAACACGAAAACAAAAAAAATAAAGCGAATAACAAATCTGCACAAGCAGATCAATAGATACGTATGTATCTGTATGTGTAGAGAGAGAGACAGAGAGAGAGATTGAAGGCGTACCAATGGCAGATCTGGTGACTCAGAAACAGTCATGCTCAATTCGACTCAGTTCGTACCGAGATCGAGAGTTACAGAAATATCGACAGAAATGCAATATATGTAAGCCCCTCTCTCTCTCTCTCTCTCTCTCTCTATATATATATAGATATATATTCGAATTAACTCGAGTTAGATTTTAGATCTTAGCGTTAAGTAACCCCTTTTCTTTTTTCTTTTTCTTTTTTTTTTTTTTGTAAGAGAGGCCTGGAGTCATCTTGAGCCGGGAGGGGAGGGGGCGGGTCGGGTGAGGATTGAATTTGCATTGTATGGTATAAAAATATTGGATAAATTATAAATACATCTTCTGAACTTTTTTTAAAATATAAATTGTTTTTTATAATTTAAAAAATTATAAATATTCTCTTGTCATAATTTTTTATTTAACAAAATTAACTGAAAAAATAAAATTCATAATTACTCTCCTATACAATAATAAAAGTATATAAATTATTAATTAAAACATATTTCTAATATTATTAAAAACTACTAATTGACTTGATAATTTATTGATGAAAGGGATGATTCATTATGAAATTAGAAATCTCAGGGAGTAGAATGTAATTTCCAGAACTACATGAGACGATTCGTATTTTAATCAAACGTCAGGAGATGTATTTATAATTTACCCAAAAATATTTCATTTTTAAGTCCAATTTAGGTCAGCATGACATTAAATTTAGGCCTTATTTGTCATGACTTTAAAAAGTCAAAAAGTCACTATCCTATTTAAGTCACATCATATTATTTAAGTCATATCACTTCAAATCCAACCTATACCCAACTTATAATCAAACGTAAGGAGGTGTATTTGTAATTTACCCAAAAATATTTCATTTTTAAGTCCAATTTAGGTCAGCATGACATTAAATTTAGGCCTTATTTGTCATAATTTTAAAAAGTCAAAAACTCACTATCATATTTAAGTCACATCATATTATTTAAGTCACATCACTTCAAATCCAACATATACCCAACTCATAATCAAACGTCAGGAGGTGTATTTGTAATTTACCCAAAAATATTTCATTTTTAAGTCCAATTTAGGTCAGCATGACATTTAGGCCTTATTTGTCATAATTTTAAAAAGTCAAAAAGTCACTATCCTATTTAAGTCGCATCATATTATTTAAATCACAGCACTTCAAATCCAACCTATAGCCAACTCATATTTCATAAAAAGTCCAAAAGTACACTTATTTAGATCATCCCAAACCACCCTTTAATCTAATAGTCGTGCTATAAGCCTCAAATTTTCGAGATTCGAATGTCTCGAATTATGTTTTTTTTTAAGGGTGATTATATGTAGGGATGTACTAAAAAACTAGACATCTCGTACCAACTCAGCTTGTGTTGTTTGATAATGTGAGTAAGTTGGATTGGACTGGTTTGATATAAAATTGACTGATCAATTAGGCTGTTGGTTAAAATTTGTTAATTCCATACATTTTTGTACGAGTCTCTACTATATTTTTATTTCAAATCAGAAAGACTCGGAGGAAATTGAAATGGTTTTAATTTTAATTTCCTCTTAGTCTTCCTGATTTGAAATAAAAATATAATATGAACTCGTACAAAATTATATAGAATTAATAAATTTTAATCAGCAGCCTAATTGATCAGTTAATTTTATCACCCAACCAGTCAAACCTAACTCACTCACCTTATCAAACCACACAGGTTGAGTTGGTGCAAGATGTCTAGTTTTTTAGTACATCTTTACACATAACCACCCTTGCAAAAAATAAAAAAATAAATAAAATAAACCAACACAGCCAAAAAAAACAAATACAAAACAAAAACAATTTCAAGGCCTTCGAGTCTCGAAATTTCAAGGCCTCAAGCATTTTTCTTAATCTAATTAAGTCAAGACCGGTCTTAAAAAAAATTTAAAATCTCAAACTCTCTCACTCAACCAATAAATCAATCGATATGACCTAGATATTAATTATTTAGATTTTTTATTTATTATTTAAATTTACAATTCTAATAAGATTCAATAATAAAATAAATATAATTTTTAATTGAAATCCCGAAAAGTGCTATATGTATAGTTTTTTTTGTCCTCTATATTTTTTATTTATAAAATAATATAATTATTAAGAGGGTAATTTTTGGGAAAAATTTGGCCGAGCTGCGAGTTGGGCTTTGAGGCCCAAAACGCGAAGGACTGAGTAAAAAAGGCCGTAAAGGATACTCCGGCCCAGTAGAGCAAGGTTACTCCGGCAAAGTTACTCCGGCCAAGGAGGTGTGATTACTCCGGCTCAAGCAGAGATAGTTACGTCGGCCCAAGGAAGAGTAAAACTACTCCGGTCCGGAGGCAGCTCGGAGTTAGGCCGGTCTCAGAGTTAGTCCGGTCGCTGTATGTTCTGTGAAGGCCGGTTTCGGAATTAGTCCAGTCATGACTTACAATGGTTAGGTCGGTCAGAACTTATTACTTGGAAGTTTGATCTAAGCACATCAAGGTTGAACAGGGCAGCCGAAGTAAGGAGTTAGAGGAGAAGACCGAGCTAAGGATAGTTCGGCCCTCTGTGGCTCGGTATAGCCAATTTTACTTCGGTCAAATGGAAGTTCGGCCATAAAGAAAACCATCCCACTTGGTTTAAGCAGTGTGGGAGGGTGTAAAAGGATAAGCATTATCCTTAGGAGAATGAATCCTAGGAGGACTCTGCATGGAGAAATACAAGTCCTGCTAGGATTGTGCCACGGGAAACTTATAAAAGCTCACAAGCATCACCTTGGAGGAGGTAATTGAACACAATACTTTCTGAGAACATAAAACTTTGTCTATTTGTCAAGCTTACTGACTTAGGCATCGGAGAGGTTTCCGGCACACACCCGCCGGCTAGCTCACGTTTGTGTTTTCAGGTGATAAAGCGACGTCGTACGGAGGAGCGTGGACTTGGTCAACAGGATTATACGAGGAGAATTATTTCCTCCCCGTACAATTGGCGCCGTCTGTGGGAAGAACAGACAAGAACAAAAACCTCTTGACCAAGCTTCTCCTTTTCTCATTCAATGGCACACATTGAAGACTTGCCGCAGTCCGCCGTCGACGGACTAACTCCAGAAGGGGGCGCAAGGCGTGAAGGATTACCTGCTGTCCCTCTCATGGCGGACTTGGAGCCCCAACAACATAATTCCAGGAGGAGTGGCAGGGGAAGGCGGAATGGCAGCCCTCGTCACTCTCAAAGTCCCGACAGGCAAAGGAGGAGGATTGATCCTCAAGCCCTGGAAGATCGCGTAAAGGAACAGGATGAACTAATTCGAAGGATGGCGGCGGACATGGAGGCTTTGAAACGCCAGATGAAGACTAAAGATGTGGCGACAGGAGAGGGGCGCAAGCACAAGACGCCCCCTCGCCACTCAGAGAATCGTAGTAGGAATACTACACCCTCCCAAGGAGAGAGCAGAAGCCTCAGGACAGGCGACACTCACTCCTTATCTTCAAGGACTCGTCACTCCAGGTCTGAGAGGACGAGATCCAAAAGATCATACACTGAAGGAAGCACGTATTGGCCTTCACATTCACACCAAACCAGATCCAGACAAACAGAGCTACCCAGGTCATCCGACTTACGAACCGTGCTAGAAGAAAAAGCACGATGCAAGGAGGATGCCAGGGCAAGGGATCCACACCGAGTTTCGGCCTTACAACGGTTGGCTCCTCGGACGCATGGAAGCGTCGAGGTTGGAATGCCAATACCGCGACCGGCCTACGAACCAACGGACAAGGCATTGGCAAGACTACAGACTTCGCCGTTTGTCCCAGCGATCGAAAACGCGCCCCTACCATCAGGCTTCCTTCAGCCAAAGTTCAATACATATGAAGGGAAGACGGACCCGTATTCACACCTGAGCCACTTTCGCCAAGTCATGGCTGTGTACAGGCGAAACGAGGCCTTAATGTGCATACTCTTCCCGTCAAGTCTGGGCGACCTAGGCTTGACTTGGTTCGAAAAGCTCCCAGAGGGCAGCATAGCCTCCTGGGCCCAATTGGCAGAAGCGTTCGTAACGAGGTTTCGGACAAATACTAAGACACCGGTGGAGATAGACCAGTTACTTTCCATCGACATGGGTGAAAAAGAGACCCTCAGATCTTACAACAGTCGCTACTGGGAGACATTCAACCAGATTGGAGACTGCCCCACCAATCTAGCCATTGCGCAACATAAAAGAGGCCTACCAATAGGGAATCGACTAAGGGATTCAATTACCATGACGCCACCCCTCACCATGGAGGCCCTAATGGAGAGAGTGCATCAGCACATCAGGGTAGAAGAGGATGGCGCATGTGCAAAAGCAAAAACTAGTGCAACCATAGTACCAGAAAAGAAGACCTCAGCAAAGGTCAATACCGTAGATCGACAGAATAAAAGCGGGCGTGGCAGACGAGATAACGGAGAAGACCCAGACAAAAGATGGTTGAGAATCCGCACTGCCATAACAACAGTATTCAAAAAACCAATATATCGGATTCTGAGCGAAATAAAGGACGAGCCATTTGTGAAGTGGCCAGCCAAGCTAGGGGAAGCTCAGAAGAATTACGACGACAGATCCCGGTGCACCTTCCACAAAGAAAAGGGGCACCGAACTGAGAATTGCACGCCACTAAGACAGCACTTGGAAGAATTGGTGGCAGCAGGCCACTTGGACAAATACATTGAAGGAGGAGCGCAGCCGGCCCCCCAAGATCATAATGACCATCCCAATAGAATGCCAATCGATGCACCACCTCAAGGCATTATCAATGTAATTCATGGAGTTTTTGAACCTGAGCGCGTATGCGAGCTCAGAGGTTCAATCAAGAAGGCTGAGCACTTTAGGGAAGTATTAAGTGCCCAACCTACCATCAAGAAGGGGAGGACAGAAGCAACAAACGTCATGTCCTTTTCGGATAAAGACTTAGAACGAATTTACTGCCCCCATAATGATGCCCTGGTTATCACTCTCCGAGTCAAGGATTTTGACGTCAAGCGGATTCTGATTGACCAGGGTAGTTCATGTGAGATCATGTATTACGACACATTCAAATAACTAAAGCTGCAAGACAAAGACTTGGCGCCTGCAGTTTCTCCCCTGATTGGATTCAACTCCATGCCAGAGTGGCCTGTCGGCAAAATAATCCTTCCAGTCAGAGTAGGAAGTGTAACAAAACAAGTGGAGTTCTGTGTATTGAAGGTCCCCTCCACCTACAACATCATCCTAGGCAGAACATGGCTGCATGCCATGCGTTCGGTAGCGTCATCATACCATCAGGTAATGCGATTCCCCAATGACGCCGGTATAATTGAAGAAGTCTATGGCGATCAGATCATGTCAAAACAGTGCTTCGCCACAGCGAATGGAAGCCGAGCTGCCAAAGGATACGTTCATTCGGTGGAAGAGCCAGAAAGTAATGAACTATTCGCAGATGTCGGCAAAGAGGCTGATCAGAAAGCAGTGGAAGACTTGGTGGAGGTAAAAATAGATGAGAAGAACCCGGAGAAGTTCTTCTTGCTTGGCTCATCGTTGTCCAGCGCTGAGAGATCAGAGGTCTTGGAATTCTTGACCTCTAATATCGAAGTGTTTGCCTGGACACCTTACGACATGCCAGGCATTGATCCAAACTTCATCAGTCACCAACTCAATGTCCACCCATCCGCCAGACCAGTCATTCAACGCACACGCAGATCGGCACTCCACCACGCCGAAATAGTGGCAGAAGAGGTAGGCAACCTGCTGGAGGCAGGAGCAATAAGGGAAGTGCACTACCCAAGGTGGATCTCCAACACAGTCGTAGTGCCAAAAAAGAATGGTAAATGGCGTGTCTGCGTCGACTACAAAACAGTCAACAAGGCGTGCCCAAAAGATAGCTTTCCTCTACCAAGGATAGATCAACTGGTGGACCTAACGGCAGGGCATAACCGACTCAGCTTTTTGGATGCATACAGAGGCTACCACCAGATCGCCATGCATGAACCAGACCAGGAGGTCACATCCTTCACAACACCAAGAGGGTTATATTGCTACAAGGTCATGCCCTTTGGCCTAAAGAACGCAGGGGCGACATTCCAAAGGATGGTCACCAAGATGTTCGAACCATTGTTGGGCAGAACAATGGAGGCTTACATCGACGACATGGTGGTCAAAAGCAAGGATGAGAATGACCACCTTAAAGATCTAGGCGAGATGTTCCAGATCCTGAAGAAACACAAGCTGCGCCTCAACGCGTCCAAATGCGCATTCGGAGTTGGATCTGGCAAATTCTTGGGTTTCCTGGTGACCAACCGAGGTATAGAAGCAGACCCCTCTCAGATTAAAGCAATCCAGGAGTTGGAGAGACCAAACTCAGTCAAAGAAGTGCAGCATCTCACTGGCATGGTGGCTGCACTCAACCGGTTCATAAGCAGGTCGTCAGACAGACTACGACCATTCTTCCAAGCTTTAAAGGCCAAGTTTGAGTGGGATGAAGAATGCGACCGACCTCTGGAAAGCTTGAAGGAATACATGTCTTCCCCACCACTACTTGTTACTCCAGTACCTGGTGAAGAACTCTTTTTATACCTGGCAGTCTCTCAGCACGCAGTCAGCGCAGTGTTGGTTCGTGCAGAAGGAATACAACACTTGCCCATCTTTTATGTCAGCAAGACATTGTTGGGAGCCGAAACAAGGTACTTGCCCTTGGAAAAACTAGCATTAGCATTAATGATAGCATCCAGAAAATTGGCGCACTACTTTCATGCCCACACCATAGTCGTCCTCACGGCCTTTCCACTGAAGGCTCTGTTTGAAAGGGCGAACTTTAGTGGGCGAATTTTGAAGTGGGCAGTGGAGTTGGGACAATTCGACATCAAGTTCCAACCCAAGACAGCAATAAAAGCCCAATCTTTGGCAAACTTCGTCGCAGAGTTTACTCCTGGAAGTCATCATATCTGCCCAGTCGACCTAACTGACACAACCGAACTAGGGACCGAAGTTGACGCCGGAATAGCGCAACCCCTAGCAGAAGGTAGTCAATCAAACACCAAGGCAGACCATACTAAGGACAACAAGGAAGCAACGAACAAAGGCTCACCAGCAGTTCAAACAGAGGACGAAGGGCAGACAGCCAATATGGACTTTGAAGAAAACACCATTCTTGACCTTACGACATCATCTGATCCTTCCACTTGCTGGAAACTATTCGTTGGAGAGATGTGGAAGCTCTTTGTAGATGGAGCATCCAACCGACATGGAGCAGGACTTGGCATAGTCCTCATCTCTCCAGACGGCCTGGTCATAGAGCAAGCAATCAACCTTGGCTTCCCAGCATCCAACAATGAAGCGGAGTATGAGGCACTTCTCGCAGGACTCAAGTCAGCACACTTCATGAAAGCAACCGAAATAATGGTATACAGTGACTCTCTGCTGGTGGTAAACCAAATTTCTGGCGAATACGAAGCAAAGGACGACAGAATGGCCAAGTACCAAGAGTTAGTCAGAACGGAGATCAAGAAGTTTGATGTGGTAAGGATAGAACAAATTGGCAGGGAGGAAAACAGCCGAGCGGATGAGCTAGCAGGCCTGGCCTCAATGGCAGATACATCAATCCCTCATCCATTACTCATCGACTTCTTACCAAGACCAAGCATAGAAGACCCCGAAGCAGAAGAAGTATGTTGCACAGAATTAGGCCCTTCTTGGATGGATCCCATCATCCTGTTCCTAAAAGACGGCATCCTACCAGAAGAGAAAAAAGAAGCCAACAGAATAAGGGCAAAGTCGCAGCGGTTTTGGCTATCTCCATCTTTGGCATTATACAAGAAGTCGTTCTCTGGGCCTTACCTCAAGTGCGCTCATCCCAGCAAAGTAGAAGCATTCCTGTTTGAAATACACGAAGGGGTGTGTGGAAGTCATCAAGGGGGAAGGTCGCTCGCTTACAGGGCTATTTCGCAAGGATATTGGTGGCCATATATGCAAGCAGACTCAGAGAAATATGTGAAGAAGTGTGAAAAATGCCAAAAATTCGCACACCAAATACATCAACCAGCAAGAGAACTCCTACCCTTAACTAGCCCATGGCCTTTCGCAATGTGGAGCTTGGACATAGTAGGACCACTTCCAACAGCGCCCGGCGGCAGAAAATTCTTTCTCGCAGCAACAGACTACTTCACAAAGTGGGTGGAAGCAGAAGCATTGGCGTCAATCAAAGAAAAAGATGTGAAAAAGTTTGTTTGGCAGAATATCATCACTCGGTTTGGCATACCAAAAGCACTCATCTCAGACAATGGTACTCAGTTCGACGGCAGAATCTTCAGAAGCTTTTGTGAAGAATACAAGATAGAGTTCTACAATTCCACACCGGCATATCCTCAAGCGAATGGACAAGCTGAAGCATCGAATAAAGTCGTCTTGGATGGACTAAAGAAAAGGCTAGAGAAAGCAAAAGGCAAGTGGGCGGATGAACTTCCTCACGTCTTATGGGCTTACCGCACCACACCTCGGCGATCAACTGGAGAAACACCATTTTCCTTGGCCTATGGCATGGAAGCAGTGATCCCACTAGAAGTTGGCCTCCCCACAATTCGAAGCGAAAATTTTGATCCAGACTTAAATGGAGAAGCCATAGCCTTAGAACTCAACCTTGCAGAAGAAAGAAGAGAAAGAGCGTTGGTCCACATCGCCTCATACCAACGAGAGTTAATCAGAAAATACAGCAAAAAGGTGCATCCAAGACAATTCAAGATTGGGGATTGGGTACTACGCAAAGTGATGGGAAACACCCTGATCCCAGGAGACGGCAAGTTAGGCCCAAATTGGGAAGGTCCTTATAAGGTGGTTGGGTTAGCAGGCAAAGGGGCATACCACCTAGAAGACAAGGATGGCAAGGCAATCCCTAGGCCATGGAATACGGCCAATCTCAAGTTATTTTACTTTTAGCTCCTCTTTTTTCAAACATATGTAATTTTTTCTTCCTTCAATAAAGTGAGAAATTCTTTTTAGCACGAATTATTCTTTGTAAAAGGTAGCTTGAAAGACTAAGTATATTGCAAGCATTCTATTCTAAGTTAGCTGGAAAAACTAACTTAGAGGTTGGCTAGATTAAACCAACACCCTTCCTAAGCCTAGGATAAGGATCCAGGCTGCAGGACATTTGGTCGGAATAACCAAATACTATAAGTTAGCTGGAAAAACTAACTTCAATAGTTGGCTGGAATAAACCAACACTTGTTACTCTTCAGCCGAAGTAAGTGCATGACTGAAGAGTGGTTGGCTGGAATAAACCAACTCTTGTTACTCTTCAGCCGAAGTAAGTGCAAGGCTGAAGAGTGGTTGGCTGGAATAAACCAACACCTGTTACTCTTCAGCTGAAGTAAGTTCAAGGCTGAAGAGTGGTTGGCTGGAATAAACCAACACTTGTTACTCTTCAGCCGAAGTAAGTGCAAGGCTGAAGAGTGGTTGGCTGGAATAAACCAACTCTTGTTACTCTTCAGCCGAAGTAAGTGCAAGGATGAAGAGTGGTTGGCTGGAATAAACCAACACCTGTTACTCTTCAGCCGAAGTAAGTTCAAGGCTGAAGAGTGGTAGGCTGGAATAAACCAACACTTGTTACTCTTCAGCCGAAGTAAGTGCAAGACTGAAGAGTAGTTGGCTGGAATAAACCAACACTTGTTACTCTTCAGCCGAAGTAAGTGCAAGGCTGAAGAATGGTTGGCTGGAATAACCCAACACTTGTTACTCTTCAGCCGAAGTAAGTGTATGGCTGAAGAGTGGTTGGCTGGAATAAACCAAACACTTTGTACTCCTCAGCCGAAGTAAGCATATCGGCTAAGGAGTGGTTGGCTGGTAAGCATAGTTTAAAAAGCCAAAACCGAAATAGAAATTGGAGTAATAGAAGACATTACAAATGCAAGCATACACACAACAACCGGAATAAGAGTTGCGTAAAATTTTCATTCAAAGAGAAGTCATTACATGGGCATACTTCGGTTACAAAGAGAAGAAAAAATTAAGAGAAAAGTTCATCAATTTCAGCATCAAAAGCCGCAGCATCACTAACTCGAAGACCAGTCTCAAGAGGAAGCTCACTCTCGGCTGCCATGATTCCTTCGGTTGGAACCACGTCTTCATTCGGCTGTTCGTTAGGATGGTCCTCTACCATGGGTTCCAACCGAAGTGATGGGTCGGCACCAACCACCGGAATGTCTTCAGGAGCAGAGGAGTCATCAGTGTCAGAGTCCTCCAGGAACTCTTGTTGCAAGGCATTTGCATACGCCGCAAGGGACTTCGGTGTAAAGTACGCTGGAGGGTCGAAGACCTCGGTCTGTTCATCATGACCGAGCTTCTCCACAGCCGCCCTCCAGCCGCACTTGAAGAAAAGCTCCTTGGCGGCGTCGCATTGTTTGACATAGGCCTCCTCTGCCTCCTTGAAACCTCGCTTGTACCCCTCCTTTTCGGCCGCCTCCATGTTCTTTTTCAGTTCGTTTATTTCGGCGTCTTTTCTCTTCTCAAGCTTCAGCAGCTCACGCAGATATTTGTCTTTCATTACAATGGCCGCTTTTTGCTTCTCCGCTTCAGCCGAGTTAACCAGATCGGCAAGTCGGCCGTTCTCCGCTTGAAGCTCGGTCATTCTCCTTTCGGCCTCCACTAGTTCGGCCGCCTTTGCTTCGGCTTCCGTCATCGCTTGCCTTGTGGTCTTGCGGAGTTCTTGGACTTTCCTATAAGTGATATTGTTCTTTTGCAAGGCCTGGCAAAACAAAGATTTCTTCTCAGCCGAAGTAAAAGTTGGAAAAATTTAGACAGAAAAAACAGACAGAGCTACTTACCAAGATCATGGACTTGGAAGCAGACCGAATTGATTTCATTTCGGTGTTCAGCTGCTTCAAGTGGTGCTCCATGTCCTTGGGGAGGCACACACTTTTGGCCAGGTTAAAGGCCAGTTGGTGGTCTTTTTCAGCTACGACCGAGTCAGTGGCTTTGATGTTTCGGTCGTTGAAGGTCAGCGGCGGAGCCCACTTCGGAGATTCAGCTCGGTCAGTTTGCTCCGGTTGAGGGGAAGGTTGAGGGCTCTGGGGGATGGATTCAACCTCATCGACAAGTTGCTGTTCGGTCGATGTAGGTCGGGCGCGTTTGGAAGGGCGAGATGTAGAAGGCTGCTGAGAAGGGAGGGCCACAACGGCAGGCTGCGCCTCGACGGATGGCTGTACTTCGGCTCTGGTCGTTGAAGTTAAAAGGGCCCTGACTCTGCTCTTCTTTGCCATTTCTTCCTCAGCAGTTAATGGAACAAGTCTTATTTCGGGCAAAGTTGGATCCGGTTCTGGTGCTTCCTCAAGAAGGAAATCGGTTACCCTTGCTTTTCGGCGACCGCTGTACCGGTAGGTCGGCTCGAAGTTCAGAAGCTTAGCCCAACTTCTTTCTTTAATCCGTAGTGCGGCTCGCAAAACCGCAAGGTTGGGATAGCTATAGAGGGAATGGAGGTGGGCGAAATCTGCAAAAAAGAAGAAGTTAGTTCGGTCAGTAGATTAAAAAACCGAGATAACATACAGGGAACAAGACCGAAGTTAAATTACCAGGCTCTCCCATTTTCCAATTTATAGGGCGGCCAGGAATTTGGGCTTGAAAATCCTCAAAATTCCCAGAGACCCAGAAGAAGTCATCGTCATTAAGGTCTTTGTCCGGCGTGTGCTTAACAATCTTCTCTCGGCGGCGGCGGATCCTAAGGTAATAGACCCATCCAGCATCTTTCGAGCCGATGGAATATTGATGGAGTATTTCGGCAAGGCCAAGGTTTAAACCGGTTTGGTGGTTTAGTGCGACTATTCCCATAATAATACGGTATGTATTGGTGGACAGTTGGGTGGGGCATAACCTAGTTTGCCTAAGGAACTCACAGATCAACGGTTGTACAGGAAACCGTAGTCCGGTCTCTATTATGGATTGAAGAGTAAAAGGAACGAAACCTTCGTTGTCCCATGGAATGACGTCCTTTTTTGCTAAGGTCAAATGAACATCATCCGGTATGTTATAGTCCTTCCTGAATTCGGCCATCCCACCTGGGGTCTCAACTAAATACCTATACTTACCCATTTATTGTATAAGTTACGGATAAGTTATCTCGGCGCAAAAATCGTGCTCAGAAACTCGGTTGAGCGCACGCAGGAGTGCCTGGGTAACCTAAGTCTGCAAAGTAAAAAATAGGGGGTTAAAGCACTGATCAGAGGACCGTGCTACAATTTAAAAGCAAGGTATAAGAGCCCTACTTCGGCCTCAAATTGGCTGGTTCTATCTCGGTTCCTCTAAAGGTTTGGCAGCTCGGCTTGAGCAGTTTGCTCGGTAGACCGGTTTAACGGCTAGGGGCAGCTTTCTGAGTTCGGTCTAAAAAACTAAGAAAGCTGGTTTAGTCCCAAAACCTAAATCGGTTGCAGTGTGAGGAAAGTTACTTCGGTTGAGCCCCTAGGGGCGGCTTTCTAAGTTCGGTTTAAGAACTAAGAAAGCCGGCTTGGCCCCGAAAGCTTAGCTCGGTTGTAGACCGAAGTACCTAGTTCGGTTTGTGCACGTTTGTTCGGTGATCTTATCTTGGCTAGAATGGTTCAGAAGAAACTACTGATATTCCTACAAGTTCTAGTTCGGTTATTGGCTGAAGTGATCTACCAATATTGGACAAACAGTATCCTAGTTCGGTTGCTATGTGATTTTGGATCTAAAAGTGGTTTTCTACATAACAGTTCATACACACATGGAGTTCTACTGGTTTTTTCATAAAAGTACGAAAGTAAAGCAACAAATGGAGAAAAATGTTTGCAAAAAACATACAAAACATGGAAAGTAAAGTACGAAAACATAGAAAGCAAGATAGTCAGATTTTCTTACCAGAGAAGAGAGAAAGAAGACTGGAGTCGGAAACAGTGGCAGCAAGTAAAGAACTCAGGCTTGGGTATGGAAGGAGTAGAGGCACAGAAAGAAGATGAAAACAGTAGAGTAAGTGATTCAAGAAGTAGAAAGGTTGATTTTGTGAAAGAAGGGACAGAAAAAGGCGGCAAAAAGAGGCGGGAACAGTACAAAATTTCTGAAGGGCGGCATGACAGTTGGCCGCAGCTTATCAGAGCTTGCCACGTGTCACTGGAATGGGAAGCGTTACAGTCGCTGTGATTGAAGGGACGTTTTGACCGGACATAGTGATACCCGAGGTAAAATTAGCTCGGATGGAGAGCCTGAGGGTAATTCGCTCGGCTGGAGAGGCTAAAGGGTTTTTAGCTCGGCTGGAAAGGCTTAATAAACTCTAGCTCGGCCAGTAGACTGATAATCCCAATCATGCTGCGCAGATGGAATTAAGGGGCAATTGAGAGGGTAATTTTTGGAAAAAATTAGGCCGAGCTGCGAGTTGGGCTTTGAGGCCCAAAACGCGAAGGACTGAGTAAAAAAGGCCGTAAAGGATACTCCGGCCCAGTAGAGCAAGGTTACTCCGGCAAAGTTACTCCGGCCAAGGAGGTGTGATTACTCCGGCTCAAGCAGAGATAGTTACGTCAGCCCAAGGAAGAGTAAAACTACTCCGGTCCGGAGGCAGCTCGGAGTTAGGCCGGTCTCAGAGTTAGTCCGGTCGCTGTATGTTCTGTGAAGGCCGGTTTCGGAATTAGTCCAGTCGTGACTTACAATGGTTAGGTCGGTCAGAACTTATTACTTGGAAGTTTGATCTAAGCACATCAAGGTTGAACAGGGCAGCCGAAGTAAGGAGTTAGAGGAGAAGACCGAGCTAAGGATAGTTCGGCCCTCTGTGGCTCGGTATAGCCAATTTTACTTCGGTCAAATGGAAGTTCGGCCATAAAGAAAACCATCCCACTTGGTTTAAGCAGTGGGAGAGGGTGTAAAAGGATAAGCATTATCCTTAGGAGAATGAATCCTAGGAGGACTCTGCATGGAGAAATACAAGTCCTACTAGGATTGTGCCACGGGAAACTTATAAAAGCTCACAAGCATCACCTTGGAGGAGGTAATTGAACACAATACTTTCTGAGAACATAAAACTTTGTCTATTTGTCAAGCTTACTGACTTAGGCATCGGAGAGGTTTCCGGCACACACCCGCCGGCTAGCTCACGTTTGTGTTTTCAGGTGATAAAGCGACGTCGTACGGAGGAGCGTGGACTTGGTCAACAGGATTATACGAGGAGAATTATTTCCTCCCCGTACAATTATAATTAATATTTTATAAATGGACAGGCTAAACTAAAACTATTTTTTCTAAATTTAGTCAGAATATTAAATGACTATAAAATCTCAATTTAGTCTACCCTTATCGACTTTTTTGGGGGGGCAAATTATTCACAAGTCAATTTTTAAAAGTGTGTATTCTATTTAATCTCAAAACTTTTTAGATAGACCCAAAAGTCATATACCCATTTATCTTATCCTTTTTCCTTACACCTTACTTCTTCTATGTATCTCTCTTTTTCTGATATTGGGGACGCGCACGCCCACGTCCACGGCCACGCATTCATTTTTTTCTTTCTGTTTCTAATCTACAGTCTTCGACGATCGACGACCGACGACCACCATTGATTGGGGTTCACAGGCAACCACCGAGCACCAACTCCTTGTTTTGTGCTCGCCGAAGGCGAAATAGATCAAATTTAAGTAAATCTACGTGAGATCTAGCTAGATATAAACAAAAAAATAGTTGTCAGAGTACAATTTGTCTCTTTCCTTCGATCACTCAGTTTTAATATTTTTTTTGGTACTATACACTTCAAATTTTGTGTTATAATGGAGAAAATTTTCAAATTCTAAATAAATTGTTTTCAAATTTTAATTACAGTTTCAATTTTTTTGATGCTGAATTGAATCATTCTTTAAAACTGTAAAATTTTGTAGTTTCATAACTGTAATAACCCTGACACATGATTAACGTATAATCCATGATTAAGCATGCCTAGTAAGTAATCAAGATGAAATCCTGAATTAATTACATGTGCATTGCATTATTTGAGTCTCTATTTGTCCCTTGTAGGAATATCTGTTTGCATTTCTATTTTGTTTTGTGAATTGAAGACCTTATCAGCATCCGATCGCGAAATTGACTTGATATATGTATTATTTAGAAATTTTAGAATTTTTTGGTAGGTTTAATTAAAATTCAATTCGGGGCGATTAAATTAGATTATTAATGTCCAATTGAGTAGCTTAATCAAAATTTAATTAAGCCACTAACTAAGCTATATAAGGCCCATATGAACTCATTAGCTCACTTTACACTCTCCTATCACCCTACTTTGAAGAGAAAACGTGGGAGAGAGAGAGATAGAAGAAAATTGAAATCAAGAGCTAGGAAAATGGGGAATTGCTAGGAATTATTGGAGACTTGCAAAGAATTTGGGAGTTGAACCTTCTTTACTTGTGCAATTAAAGGCTCTACGTAAGAATTCAACCCTTAGATTGTATATTATGGATGCTTAAACCATGAATTCAAGAGAATTGAGAGGATTACACAAAAATTAAGCTAGAATTAGAGAAATGAACTCAAACTATGCATGCATGTATATTTCATAGCATTTTGAAATTATTTTCCCAAGAATTTCCTCATGCATGTTACTAATTCACTTTAGTTTTGGGAATTCATCAAGTTTCATGTCATTTGGTGTCATTAGATCATGTTTTGGAAGTTTTGAAGTCAAGGTAATACATGCATGTTATGTTTTCTAAGAATTGGGTTTTGTTTTGCACAAATGACAAGCCTTTGGGCTTTGATTTTGCGAAATGATTTGGAATTCCCAATGTTTTCCTAGTTCACATATGATTCCTCTAGTGTTTGGCCCAAAAGAATGAGTTTTGAAGTATTTGATTTGAGTTTGAAAGCTTTGAGGTGAATCTAGAAATCCTAGAATTCGACATCTTCGCTCGAGCGATAGATCCTATGCTCGAGCGGCCACCTTTGTTTTTGCATCTATACTCAAGCGACCAGAAGTCTGTTCGAGCATAAAATGCAAGCTCCCAGAAGTTTCATGTTTTTGCAGACCGCTCGAGCGATCATCGAGCGTCCGTCGAGCTTGAAAATCACACAACCCATACTTTTGCAGAAGTTTCAGACCACTCGAGCGGCAGAAGTTGTGTTCGAGTGACCACTCATATTTTGCATATCCGCTCGAGTGAAGGAAGTTTCACTCGAGCAGGACCCTTGTTTTTAGCAAATTTTGTTAAGTGTTTCCAAGTACATCTTAGCATTCTCATTGCATCCTAGGTATTCTTAGGTCAAGGTTAAGACATAATAATGAGGATAAGAAGTAGAAACACACAAAGATAAGAAAAGATTAAGTTAATGATTCCGAATGTGTAATTCAGTATGTGTTCATTCTGTAACTGTGTAGGTCACACGCCACAAGACATCTGATTTGCCTACTCTGTCTGTTTGCTTTAGACCCAACTATGAATAATAACTTAGTAAAGTTATGTTCAACTTTAATTGTTTTATGTATGATGAAATACGATTTATTTTATGAAATGTTATATTCTGTACAACGAATGATTGTCTCAATTCTGATAAGTATTTGGGACTCAAGTAAATTATCTGTTCCCAGTCCGGAGGTTCCTTTATAGAACTGACAAGTTATCTGTATCCAGCCAGAGGTTCCTTTAAGGAACTGACAAATTATCCATACCCAGACTAGAGGTTCTTTTATGGAACTGATAAGTTATCTGTACCCGGCCAGAGGTTCCTTTATAGAACTGACAAGTATAATCTTTGATGTCCCGTATGTGATTTGTTAGCGTTAACGAATGTAAGATTAAGTATGAATTTTGATTTCTGTTATTGACTTAAACAAAAATATGAATATAAATATGTTTCAGATATGAACTCTAATTTCTGATTATGTTATGGACATCATCATTCATCAAAACCCTTTACTGTGTTATTATTCACTAAGCTTTCGCTCACTATTTATATTATGTATGTAGATGAGCAAGCGCGTGACCAAGCCTAAGCTGCTGCCTGGCGAGGTTAGAGTCAGCCAACCATCGTGCCTCCTGGGGAGGTTCTCTTTTGAGATGTTAAGTTTTGTAACCTAGCTACAGATGTTTTTGTTTTGTTTTGCTTTTTTGTACATTGGGCTAAGTCCTTTTTTGGCTTTATCTGTGGAAATGGATGACATATGACTAATGTAGTTATGACGTCACATGCAGATATATATACATATATATAAGTTTGTTTTGAAGTTTTCTGTCTCATTTATATCTACACAGCTCAATGGACTATGTATATTTCTTTATTTGCTTCTGTAGCCCCTAATTATAAGTCATTCTGTTCAGAGGCCTTTGGTAATCTAAGGATTACTAGCCGGTTACGATCCTAAACCTATAGGGGTGGGTTTGGGTTATGACAATAACTTTATTTAGAACTATAAAATTTTACAGTTTCATAACATATTTTTCAGTTTGATTTATAAGGATAAATACTTAATAGAATAATATTTTGAAACTGTAACATTATTACAGTTTTAAAGCTTGCTTTTCAATTTGATCAATATTAGAAATAACTTGCCTAAACCTTACAAAAATTGAAAATAACATATATTTTTTTTCCATTGTTGTTGTTTGTTGTTCTTAGTTTTTTTTTTTAAAAAAAATATTTAGCATATTTTGCTATGTTTTTTCACTTTAATTTCTCAGTTTATTCTTCATTTTTTTGGACAATATTCTAGACATTCTAGTGAGTCTTCGACGATATTCTTGACGTCCAACGAATATTCTAGACATTCCGGCGACTTTCAGTGATATTCAGAACATTCCGGAGATACTCTAACAAATTTCTGATGATATTCCAGCAACTTCCCGGTGATGTTGAATATTCTAGCATGTCTCCGATGACTGTCTGATAGAAGTCCGACAGTGGTGGGATGCAGGAGCGTCTTTAAATTTTTTTTTTCTAAAAAAATAGGATTTTTTGATAACAATTAAACATATATAGGATTAATTGGTGCAAGTATTTTGTTTTGGGAGTAGATGGATTTTGACTTTTTTGTATGGGATTTATTAGTAAGTTCCTCTTCTTTTTTTTTTTTTCTTTTTTTTTTTTCTCTCTCTAACGCTGTGTTTGGTTTGGAAATTTGATGAGAGATTAGGGAAAAGGAAAAGACGTGTGAAAGTAGGTGAAATATAGATATATTTTATTATCATTTTACTACATTTTCTATTTTATTTTTTTAAATTCCTACTCAAATCATCCAACCAACCACAACGTAAATGTTAAAATTATTGAGCTGGGCTGGGCTCTACAATGGGTGGGCCGTCTAGTTGGGCTTTCGTGAGGAAACTTTCGGGCCTACATTAGGGCCTGTCCAGAATCTAACCTCAGTTAACTTAGGCCTAAATTTGTTCCCAACTAGGATATTTAGGAACAAAGGAGGCATTTCTCTACACTCTGCACTGTCCCTCCTCTCCTCAGTTCATCTTGCTGCATCAATCAACTGTATACAATAGCCTTTACAATCCTTCTCTCCAGCAATTCACAACAATCTATTGGTGAGTTCTCTTGATAATTGATGTGTCTGGGTGTCTTGTTATGATCTTGTTTTCTATCTCCAATGTCCTCTACATGTTCGATAAATTGCCTCAAAGAGATATGTATTTGTTTCTGTAAGATTGAATGAGCTCTACGCAATTTGCAGTAAAATGTTTACGTTAAAAAGTGGTGTATTGGTGTGCTTTCTGTTGTGTGTTTGTGTGTGTTTTTACTCCCCAGTTGAAATTTTTTCATGAAGTAGAATGAATATCTAATGGATTAATTTTTACCCATTTCTGGGAATCCTTATATTGTGATTTTTTGGGGGTTAATTGTCACTCTTGAACCAGGCTGTGAATACTTGTTTATATTTAAGCATGTTCAAGTCATGTTGGTCTTTTATCTTCAGTTCCTGGGTTTTAGGGTTTAATTCTAGCTGATGAGTTGGGTTGGGAAACAATTGATTTTTGTTACATGTATGTGTGAAGTATATAAGTAAAAGATGATGCTACATGCGCATTCCTCATTTCATAAATGTTTCAAAATTTGTGAAGTATTTGTGTTGATGCTGCTATGTTATGCGAACGCATTGTTTTTCTTTGGGTATGGGCGAACATTAGTGGAACTATCCATCTGTGTCTAGGACTAAAAAAATTTCCTTTGTTGTCTGTCTTTTTCTTTTTCTTTTGTAATATTTCCGATTATTTTATTCCCATAATATTAATGTACATGTTCTTACTTACACTCCGTTTGGATGGGTTGATTTGGTGAGAAATGATGAGAAAGAGAATTCTTTTCTCATGTTTGGTTTATAAGTTGAGTAAGAAATGGTGAGAAAGGGAACTCTCTTACTAAGCCTATTTCATTTCTCACAAAAAGTAATGAGATTTGGTGAGAAACAAATTGATTGGTTGTAAAAAAAATTATAATACCAAGATTGCCCCTTCAAATACAAAGGAAGAAAAAAAAATCTCACTCATATCCCTCTCTCACATCTTTCCTTTCTTATTCATCCAAACATGATAGTGAGAAAAGACAACCACTTTTTTTTTTTCTTCTCACCTAGATGAGAGACACAATCATTTGTTTTCTTTTCCCGTCCTATGATCCAAACGGAGTGTTAGTTTATGCATCAGTAAAGAACATTCGCTGAACAACATTTGTAGGCATACTAAATAAGTTTCTGTCGTTCAATTTTATAGGTTAAGCAACCATAAAATCTTGAGATGGTTTTCTCTCGAGGCATGAAACGTCCCATTGGGATTCTTTATAAGACGCTGAGCAGTCCCATGTATTGTGGGCAAAGTTATTCTACTTGTGCATATAGGGGAAGTTCCATTGTTGAAGTTGGAGAGATTAAAAAATTATTTTCCTCTAACTATGCCGATCCACACCGTGCTTTTGGAATGTTTTTGAGAAGATATGCAGTTGAAGTTCCAGCTTCGGAACAGATGAGTCTTATAAAGCAGTTGAGGGAAAAAACAAGTGCTCCTATTAAAGATGTGAAGTCTTCTCTGATTGATTGCAATTGGGACATTGGCAAGTCTGGCTTTTCTCTTCCTGCGTTGTTTTTTGTTTTGAATCAAATTGTTTTTCGACTTGCCGTTTACTTTACAAATTCCAATTTTTAACAGTTGTTCAATGCAGATGCTGCACAAAAGGACCTGAGGAAAAGAGGGGTGGTTCTTGTGTCGAAAAAGTCATCTCGAACTGCAGCTGAGGGTTTGCTTGCATTAGTGCGGAATGAGAGCAAGGCTGCTGTCATTGAACTTAATTGTGAAACAGACTTTGTTGCAAGAAATGAAATATTTCAATATGTGGTTAGTATAAAATCATATGTGTGCATATCCATCTACGTTACATGGATTCTTCTAAATGTATTAAACACCTAAGACATTCGACACTTGGGCAAGGATATGGGATATGTGTCTAACATGTGTAATTGGATATTCACCTAATAAACATATTTAGTAATTCGAGTTACCTTAAAATTATGCATAAAATTGTCATATTCTGCATGAAATACTCTATGGCATATTGTTACACCATTTTACCTAGGAAAATAAATGAAGTATATTAAGAAGAAAATCCCTTCAGTGCACACCCCTAAAAAGGTGTGTTATGTGTGTACCATTATGCACATTGTTATACGTTTTTGTGGTACATGTTAAGCATTTTTGTGGCAAATGTTACGTAATCTTCTGATAGAGTTATAATAATTTGTGGCTTAAAAATGAAGCTATGCATTTTTGTGGTAATATTATATACATTTTTTTCATCAAAAAATTATTGAACCACAAAATGTGTAACTTTACCACAAAACTTCGTAACGCTACCACAAAAATGCTTAACTTCATTTCCGGGCCACAAATTATTGTAACTCTACTAAAAAATTGTATTTTCATGATGGTGCAACTCTCCTATGTCCATATTGCAAATTCATTGCTATGCTTGGTGCAACTTTTCCTATGTGTCTGAGTTGCACCCAAAAAAAAAAATTCATTTGTAGTGCAATTTTTTTTCCACTACTCCATGTATTTGCAATTTTTCCAAAAAAATTACATAATATTTGCTACAAAAATGCATAACATGTACCAAGAAAATGTGTAACAAAGGTGCATATGGTACAAAACTCCTCATAGGGTGTGTACCGAAAGGGCTTCCTTATTAAGAAATATGAGCATTTTGCCGTGTCATGCCCTTGGACATGGTAACTAGATGAATTAGACACTTAGATGCACACCTTCACCCAACACTTACTTGAGTCTATGTAACATACATTTCTATTTTCTAACTCTAATTAATATATTGTACCCTAAAGTCCGCTCAAGCTTCATCAATCATGTTCTTGTAGGCGTTATCTTTAGCAAAGTTAGCTTTGTTGGTTGAAACTTCTTCTCAGCAGGTTTCTGGGGCCTTCTCTATTGGACCTGAATGTTTGGAGGTAATCAGTCTGTTTGGTCTTGTCTTTTGTCTTTAGAAGTTTAAGAGATAACTCTTTCTATTTGTTTGTCAAGACAGAAATAGTTTTTGGTTATTTTTTTGTTGTTGCAAGTTTTTTAATCATGTGAGAATTTAAGTCTGGTCTACACTCAACTCATGAACTCATATTTATTATATGAAAAATTCATTATTCATGTATCCGAGCCTCCAATGTGTCACACCATGTCATCCCCACATGTTCGTCATGACATCATCTCCAACGTACTTTGATTTATGTGTTAGCCTCATGAGGTCAAGCTATACCAGTCAAGGCTAAGTGATGGGGATGGGAACCGCATTGGTTGATAGTAAATTGAAGAATATATGAATTTTAATATAATTAGAAATTATGATTTAATAAGATTTTATTTTTGGATTTTATTTCTTTATCAGTAGTTGCCAATTCCTTAGTTTCCTAGTTTTGGGTTTCTTAATTAAATAGTGCTTATGTCTATATATATGCTTTTATGTAATAGTTTTGGATACTTAGACTTTAATGAATTTGATAATTATTATTGAGAGGTGTTGTTTCGGGATTGTGATCCCTGATTTATTCTTCTTCTTCCTTTTTTTTTGTGTGATAAATATGCATTGGAAAATCATCAAGACGATGCAAAGAATACAAAAATTCGTTCATTCTTCTTCTTGGAGCTCCTTAGCCTCAACCCTAGGCATTGAGGGACACTTCAGAGGCGTACCACTTGACTTGTGCATCTTGCAAGTTGAACTCTTTATGGAACTAGTGAAAGCAAAGAACTCAGTTATTCTGCCTAAAGAAACATGCCCAACTTGTTATGCTTGAATTTAATTTAATCTTCATATTGGAGTCTGGAGAGCCTCTTTTGATTCCTTTTATTCTTACAGGAGTTAAAAATTAATCTTGACCATCCTAAATTAAATGGAGAAAAAACAGTCCAAAATGCAATTACAGAATTGGCGGCAATGATGGGAGAGAATGTAAAGCTTAGAAGGGGTATTGCAATGTCTGCTCCTTCAGGGGGTATTATTTCTACATATCTCCATTCGAGCCCTCAACCAGGTTAGTAATTTTCAAATGTGCTCTTTCCTTGGAATGCCAGTTGTGTTATTTGCATAAGTTAAGTATGTACGCATCTTTTGCGTCTGTGTGTTTGTCTTTTGAATGCATTTGTTTTATAAATACTGAAGTTTTATTCTAGCAGTTTGGATGACTGAGTGGATTTGACTCAACAATGGATCTTAGTTTTGTTGATCTGAATGCAGGTTTGGGACGTATTGCTGGAATTTTATCTCTTGAGGTAGAGGATGGGAATACTACACTGGATTCTCTCCAGCATGTTGGGTCAGAACTAGCAATGCATGTAGTTGCTACTAAGCCATTGTTTCTGACAAAGGATCTTGTGTCTTCAGATGCATTGGAGAATGAACGTGAGATTCTTAAGTCTCAGGTACTTTTTAATGGCATTATTTAAGTTTTAACCATGTGTTTTATGTTATATTTATTGTGAAGTTTCCCTGGATTGAAGTCTGGACTCTCTCCCTTGTGACTTATGGTTTTCAATTATATTTGTTTTGGAAATCTTTAATAGAAGTATTATCCATTACAAGTTGAACTCTGTTTTTTGGTTTCCAGATTCTAAAGAAAGAAATATGAATATAGCTGAGGAAATGAATTTCCTCAGAGAATGACGATTACTCCGGTTATTATCATTGCCTTCTCTCCTATTAAAATCCACACCGCAACTGTTTCCACCAAGTATACAAATTTGTAGATGTATGATCAAATCATATGGAGTTCTTTTGGCGAAGTGGTAGTTGAAATGTAGTTAGCCATTAGATAGTATTTCCAGAGAGATCAGGATTTATGTATATAATTTATTCCTTGTTTTTTTTTTAGTTTAGAAAAGTGATAGGTGTTACAAATATTGGTTTTCCATATTTGGTTCCCCCAAATACTCTAGTTTTAGGTTTTATGTGTCAGAATCATCAATTACAGTATTCTAATAATTGATTATAGAGTAATTGCCATCATGTCAACACATAGGTACTTTGAGGTTGTTGGTGCATTCTTGGATTAACAAAGCCTTAGAAGAATGTTTGGAAATTTTAAAGTCTATATTAGCTCGAACCATTAGTTTAATCTTATTGACTGCTATATTCTTTACCAATGATTAATGATTTTATTGTCTTACTACATCAACTCCTTTGTTCAAAGAAATCAAGTTTAATGCTAGAGTAACACTCAATCACTTCTTGTGGTACCCTCAATTTTTGTTAGTTTCAAATTTGTAAAGATTTCATTTGTTTCTCTCTTTTAGGCTGAAACTACAGGGAAATCTCAAATGGCCATAGAGAAAATGGTTGAAGGTCGTTTGCGGAAGTACTTTGAGGAAGTAGTTCTCATGGAGCAAAAGTTTGTTGTAAATGACACTATAAATGTGAAGGTATGAAGATGGCCATCCAGTTAGATGCAAATCTTTTTGGAGTTTTGATACATGATTGTTTTATCTTCTTAGGAAAGTGAACATCAACCCTTTCAGTTTCATTTTATTGTTTTATCTTGTTAAGAAAGTGAATATCAACCCTTTCAGTTTCATTTTTTTTTTTTTTTTAAAATTGCCAATTACATTTATTTTTAAAAAAATTCATTTGTTTTCCATTTTTTTTCCCCCCACTCCCATGAAAGGCCCATTTTGGCTACTAGAAGGGGAAGTCATCTTAATATGTATATCTCCATGAGTGAATATTTTCTGGATAAGTACAATGGTTGGCCAATTATTGAAACACTTGCTTTACTTTCTGTGGTTTACTATTTCTTAAAATCATACTATAGAAATGAAATAAAAGTTGCTGGTATTGACACTGACACATACCAGCAGTTATGTTTTGGTATTTGTCAATTATTTAAACTAGAGTAAAGGTTGACACTCCAATATTTGAATTCATATTGTTATTATTTTTTAAATAAGTTGAAATTCTTCAAGGGTAATGCACAAAAGGTTTTATTAATTTAAGACCTTCAACTTTCAAGTTTGCCTATTGCATGTTGGAATTCTTTTCATATAGTTTCACTTGATGGTATTGTTGCATGCACTATACATTCATGAGTTAGAGCATTTTATAAACGTATCTGTAGATTTGATTGTAAAGAAAGTGTAGTTTTACATTGACTTTTTGCATGAACTCCAACAGACACTGTTGAATAATTTATCTAAGGAAGTGGGTTCACCAGTTAAGATTGGGGGCTTTTGCAGAATTCAAATTGGAGAAGGCATTCAGAGGTAAACATTGTAAACTAATTAAAACTCTCTCCTTATCTTGCTCTATTTGAAGTTTGCACTCGTGGTACTTCAAATGTTGGCCAGCTCAATGAATTATTATTTGCCATTTTGTTGCTCTACGCTGTTAATGTATGAGATCTTATCATGTGAAAATTTTGCTTTTAATTATTTTCCCATCCTCCTCGAGAGGAGTCATATACGCTATGCAGATGAATCTAGTTGCTAGAATAGAACTCACAATCCCAATCCAGGATAATGAATGGTTATACCTATAGCACATTCGTCAAAATATATGAATCTGTATTTGTAAACCATGTCTAAAATGATTCCAAATCCCTCAGCAAGATCTCTTTTCTGTTTGATGGTGCTGGCAGAACATCTTTTGGAATCCTGAAACTGAATTGTCCCTCACTGGCTGTGAGTTTAGGTTGGAGTTTCTCTCTCTCTCTCTGCCTCTCTCGCTAGGCTTTTTAGCAATTTGCTGGCATACACTGTCTGTATTCTTTTTAGCACCAGAGCAAATGGATTTTTATTGGTTAGTACACCAGAACTGTAGAAAATTTAATGTATAAAGAGAAATAGAGAATTGTATTATTGATTGATATTTATGTTATGGTTACAATGATTCCTATATATAGGAGAGGGTGAGTGTGTAGTAGGTGAGGAGTAGGTGAAGTGGAGGTGGTAGTGGTGTAGTGGGTTAGGTTTAGTGGAGTAGGTGAGGTGGTAGTGGTGTAGTGAGTTAGGTTTAGTGGAGTAGGTTTAAGTGGGTGAAGGTTTAGTGGAGTAGGTGAGGTGGTAGTGGTGTAGTGGGTTAGGTTTAGTGGAGTAGGTTTAAGTGGGTGAAGTAGGTGGAGAGTAGGTGGATTTTAACAGCCCCCCGCAAACTCAAGGGGGATAGGAACTAACCAACTTGAGTTTGGAGAGAGTAACAAAACAAGAAAATACATAAAAAGAAAAGAGGATAAGAGACACTGTATGGTCGTGTCAGACCATTGGTGAAGACACTGGATGGTGGTGTCATAACGTTGTAGAGGACACTGTATGGAGGTGTCATAACCATGTAGAGGATACTGGATGGTGGTGTCATAACGGTGTAGAGGACACTGGATGGTGGTGTCAGACCGATGTAGAAGACAGTTTATGGGGTCATGTCGGACTGTTGTAGCAGACACTCTTGTGACAGTTGTTGTGACAGTTTACGGAGTCTTGCTGGACCCTTGTAGAAACTAACCGGAATCAATGTCGGGACAGTTTACAGAGTCTTGTCGGACCCATAAAGGAGCTAACCGGAATCAATGTCGGGACAGTTTACAGAGTCTTGTCGGACCCCTAAAAATGTCGCACCCTCAAAAGGTGTGCCCAATCTTTCAAAAGGCGTGCCATCAAAAGGCGTGCCCAATCCATAAAAAGGCATGCCATCAAAAGGCGTGCCCATGTTTTCAAAAGGCGTGCCATCAAAAGGCGTGCCCAATCCATAAAAAGGCGTGCCATCAAAAGGTGCGCCAGACACGCGGCGATGCACGTGATCGACAGAACGCGTGTCGGCCTCTTTGTCATGGTCTTTATAAACCGAAGCGGAGGCTGAGGCTTGGAAGCAGAGACAAAAACCTGTTAGAAAAACTCTGAAAAACTCTTCGTTTTCTGAGAGAGATTTCTGAGAGAGATACTCTGTAACACTCTGTTTTCTGAGAGAGATTTCTGAGAGATATACTCTGTAACACTCTGTTGTCTGAGAGAGATTTCTGAGAGAGATACTCTGTAACACTCTGTTTTCCAGAAAATGGCTTCGTCTTCCCGTGGTCTGCTCACTCTCTTTCCAGACCTTAACGAGTCAACAAGAGAGATAACTGGTGCGGGGGCCAGTGAACCTCAACCAAGCGCCCCAGGGTTTGCTCCGTTGAACTTTCCTATGCGGTCTGTGGAGCAAAAAATGGCAGTGCAAACTGACATTGAAGCCAATCAGTATACTTTGAAGTCCTGTGTGGAGACGATGACGGCAGTCACAAACTTGTCGCACCGGCTGCAGAGTAGGACAAATGAGGTGCAGCATTTAAACGGCCAATTGGCTCTGCTCCAGCGCATGTATAAGGATGCGCGAGCAGAGATAAGTGTGCTGAAGGCGGAAAACAAGGAGCTGAAGCGGAAGGCTACCTTGATGTTCCGATTTGGAGGTCCACCATATGCTGTAGTGGAGGAGCAGGATGGAGTGAACGTGCTCGGTGGAGTGGGTAGTATGGAGGCAGCGCCGGTAAGGGACACCCAAGAGAAAAGCAAGAAGAAGAGACCTGCAGCAGAGTAGAGAAGAAAAATCCCACTGTGGGTGCGGGTGTGTTGTGGTGGTTTGTTTGTTTGTTTGTTTGTTGGTTTTTTTTTTTTTTTTTTTTTTTTTTTTTTGTGTGTGTGTAAAATTGTGATCGGGGTTGATCCCTGAGATGAATAAAATATGATTTGGTGTGCAAAGCTATATGGTATGAAGGGAATTGGAAAAAGATTAAAAAGAATGTGAAAGAAAAATAAAGAAAAAATAATAAAAATATATTTGAAATCAAAAAATGAAAGATGGAGGAAATAAGGAAAGTGGTTTGGAGAAAATAAATAAAAATAAAAATAATGGAGTTGGAAATCAAACGGAGGAGAGATGAAGATTTTTTTTTTTTTTTTAATATAATATAATAAAAAGAGATATATATATATATATATAATAAAGAAAGTGGGGAACAAGAGTGTAAAGAAAAGAAAAAGTATAGGTTGCATCGTGGGTCACATGGGTGAGTAAAAGAAAACAATAAAGAAATGAGTGGGTGCCCCCCATGTGCAAGGATAGTGCTGGCACTTCAATAGGTGGTACAGCCTGCTGAGCATCAGCTTTGACAGGAGCTGCCTTTGGACCTTTTCTCTAATAAATGCGTCAAACTGTTGCTGTTGGTGTTATCAAGAATGTGGAGAAGAGGAGGCTTGTCTGATGGCCTCTTGGGCTGTGTAATCATATCGAGGTTCGTGGACCTCTCAATCATGTTGTCACCCTTAAAACCAGAGATGGGGACAAAAGGAATTTTGTCAGGGTTGTAACCAACCTTCTTCAGATAGGAAGAGACTTCTTGCACAATTTCATCATACCTTGCTTTTGAGTACTTAGGAGTGGTGAAGTAGGTGAGGTGGTGTGGCAGTCAAGAACTGGAGCATACCCATTACCAATCTGACCCGGGTGATTCATAATAATAACCTGGGAGGTGAAATTTGCAGCTTCCTTGGCTGGATCATCCTTTGAGTTGGATGCAACAAAACCACGTTTGAGATCCTTCACTGCAACATTGTAGATGAAGACGATCGAGACGGTGGTGTATGGGAGGACAACAGTGAGAGGAGAGGCAGTGGTGGTGGACTCGAAGAAATTTCAAGGTATGTGTAGAAAATTTTAGCAGATTAGGTTGAGGTCCGGCGGGCGGCCAAGGCGAGGTTGCCGCCCGCCGGTGAAGCGAAAAATACTAAGTGCTTAACCTTGCTCTGATACCATGTAGAAAATTTAATGTATAAAGAGAAATAGAGAATTGTATTATTGATTGATATTTATGTTATGGTTACAATGATTCCTATATATAGGAGAGGGTGAGTGTGTAGTAGGTGAGGAGTAGGTGAAGTGGAGGTGGTAGTGGTGTAGTGGGTTAGGTTTAGTGCAGTAGGTGAGGTGGTAGTGGTGTAGTGGGTTAGGTTTAGTGGAGTAGGTTTAAGTGGGTGAAGGTTTAGTGGAGTAGGTGAGGTGGTAGTGGTGTAGTGGGTTAGGTTTAGTGGAGTAGGTTTAAGTGGGTGAAGTAGGTGGAGAGTAGGTGGATTTTAACACAAACAGACATTGTGGTGCCTCTTATTCCTACCCTGGGGAGATGGAGTACCAAGATGAGGTTTATGAGGATCTGACTTAGTCCTAAAGTCAAGCTTGGGTTTGGTTGGCGTATGTTGGGCTGGTTTGATTATTCAGATGGATGCCAAGTTTTGGTCCTCTCTTTATATAAGCCTTGAAGACCAAGTTTGTATGCCGTTGAACATTTGGTTAATCATTCAAGTTCATTAAAAGGTTATGCACTAGAAAATATGGAATAATAATTCCCGGACATTACCCGGTGTTGGCACCTATTAATCGAGAGTGCTAGGAGGGGTAAGACAGGAGATAGACCTAACCTTTGGCATCATTTGCACAAAGTGACTGCTTTCATACTGAAACCCCTGTTCTCACACTAGGCAGCTCAAGGATTTACCATTGCACCAAAAAATGCTCCTAGGTTTTGAGGTAGTTGAGAATGATATTTTGTGAAGGTCTGTTCCTAGGTTTTGTCTGCAAGACCAATACTTTTCCTCACTTCCAAAAGGAAAATAAAAAATAAAAAATAAAAAATAAATATAAATAGAATAAAATAATTTAAAGATAAAAGAAGAACAGAAGAGTACAGAAAAGAAAAGAACATGGAAAGATGATAAACCTTGCAAGAATGTGGGGGAAGGGAGATATTACAATGGAAAACAAATTGGGATGAGGGTTTTCCTTATCTTTCATCTAATTTTCTAACATCCTAAAGAATATGGAGAATAAATTCTTTCAACAATTTTTTTTAATTTTAACCAATAATTTTTGACACCTTACAGATGCCAACATCATCACATAGCTTAAAGATATGTGAAATTACATGAAAGAATGCATTAGATGAGTTTCAGTTTTGATAAGGTTGTGAAGAAAATTGAGAAGGCCTCAACCGGAGCCCAAGTCAACTATAGGTTGGGTTATGATTTCTGTACCCATGACCAATTCTAAGTTTAAACATTTTAGCCCAAGCTTGCCCTTTGGTAGTGTTGTGCTCATTTTGGACCTACATTAGCTGAAGGGTGATTGTCAGGTAATGTTGTTGCATGCACAATGGCCTCTGACATTAGCTCGTCATTGTGGCTCTGGTTGACTTTGATTTTGCAAATTGTTGGAAGTAGTGCCTTAACTCAGCCCCTACCTGCCTGCATGTGCCAAAATAACTGTACTCCTGAGACTTCTTTCTAAGTGATCATCTGCTTTACTTCTGGAAAGTTTGAGATTCTCATCCTTGTGTCATCAGACGTGGTATCTCTCCCCTCTCGCATGTGCGCATGTAATGCTTTACCTGAGTCTGGTCAAGCTGCTATTTTTATTTTTTTTAATAATCTTGATGGGCATTATTTAAACCATTTTGACAACTTCAACTGGGAATATATTGGCTTTACTTTCCTCCATCATTTGTATTAGCATGGACAGCTGATCACAAATTTGGCATGAGGCCAAAAAGCCAAAAAGTCAAAAAATTACTCAAATAGTTAAAAAATTATCACTATTCACCAAAAATCAAAAATTACGGCTGGACAACTCCCAATCTTAATTTTCCCCTACACACTAATTTATACAATTTTTTAATACACATTTTTCTATTAAAAGTCAAAAAGTTAACCCAAACAACCATATTTTTTTCCTCAACTTTTTAGTCCAAAAAGTCAAAAAGTACACTTATTTAGGACATCCCAAATTGTCAAGTGAAACCTTTCTTTCCTTCTCCACAGTCGACTTTTCTTTCTTTTCTGGGGCTTACATACCCACTATTGAGTCAAACTTGCAGTCTCGGTTTATTTTTAAAGGTTTCCTTTTTTATCTTATATTTTGACTTGTGAATATGTGGAAATGTCGATAATTTCTAATGTGTATGCTGTTTCTTTATTTGGTTCGGTCCCTCAATATTAGAACCAGATTATCGTTCCTAATATATTTTTTTTCATTTGGTTTGCACTTTAAAAGTGGAAAGGCCAAGCACTAGAGCCTTATAATCCGTCTCTTCTAAATTATGAAAGGGTTGCTAACAATCTGTACTGGCAGGCTTGAAGCGTCTAATGAATCTGAACCCGTGGCTCAAGCTGCTTAATTTGGGGATGGTTTTTCCAAAGATCTATGAAAATGCTTTGAAAAGAATTCTACCGATGTTACTCTAGAATTCTGGATCTCCTGTACTTCCCTACTTCTTTTGATTGACTAGGTTAAATTTTACTGTTTGCATATAGTAGATGCTGCAATAGTTGTTGAGGATTTACAGAAACCTGATGGTTGAAGGGTTTTGATGTTGTCTTTTAAGTTATGAAAACAGGATAATATTTTTTTTTTTGGTCCTATATTTTGATTATGAACTACCAATAGCATTCTTGAGATGGCTAATTGGAGCAGGATTCATTTTTCTGTTACATGTTTTTGTAGTCCCTGAAGCATCAAATTAGAAGAAATGTTTAGTCTCCATAACCTATTGGAGTTTCACTAGATTTAGACAGCTCTACTTGGTTGTGGATAGGAACTGAATTTGATGTCGTTAGTTTGGGAGCTACTAGGGTCTCCGCTCTTGAAAAAGGTCATACTGTATGTATCTTATCGCAATATAAATCATATAACTACAATATTCCGTAACAATCACCGCGTGTAACTTTTTCTCATGACATTTACACGACACTGTTCATAATATAACCATAATTGTTATGACATACCACAATAGTTCATCATAAATTCAATCATGCATAACTTTTACAACAAAATTATATAATAATAATAATAATGTGCACCTTGTTAGGGTGTAAAGCATAGATTTCTCCCTTTAGTTATGCCAATTAAAGGCTCGAATTTGAGTAGTACTTGAGGGTAATAACATCACATTAAAATTAAATTTAAAAAATCATGAACAACCCATTCAAATTATGGTAAACACCACCATTAAACTGATCTTCAAGTACAGAGTGTCATTTGTTACAGATTACAGATAATATACCAAATAAACTCTGCACATACTATCCCAAATGAGAGAGAGAGAATGTATAGGAGGGAGAAGCTCATTAGTGGAACTTGAGGTTGGTCAAGACATTGTTGTTGACAGGGTCAGCCAAATGATCCAGAAGGTTCTGGAAGGGTCCAACCCCAGTCACCAACGCCTGCACAAAGAAACCCAACATACCCAACATGGCCAACCTCCCGTTCTTTACCTCCTTCAACTTCATATCCCTCATTGACTTCTCATCCTTTCCAAGCCCAAGTGGGTTAAACAGTGGCCCACCAGGGTATGCAGGGTTATCCGTCCCGCCCAAATATTTCTCCAGGCCCAAAAAGTACTGTTTACTCATTGAGCCTGGGTTGTACCAAGCCTGGAACCTCCTGTGCTCTGCAAAGCCCACTAGTGCCAATTCGAAAACAAAAAGAGTGTATGGGTCAGCCCAATAGTCGTAGGTCCCAGCGGGCGGGATCACGCCTGTTTTGAACCACGGCAGGGCGGTTTCTGGCGGAATTAGGCCGAGTTTGCCCAAGATTTCTGGGGCGATGCATCCGATAGAGCCGACCATGGCGGTACGGCCGTTGAAGATCTCGCCATAGGCTAGCCATCTGGGCTCGATGAAGCCTCCGGTACCTTCTGGGTCGGACAAGCCGAGCGGGTCGAATCCGTAGTCGCCGGGCAGGCTGTGGTGGTGGTTTTGAAGTGAATTTAGGTTAGATTGGAATGATGTTTTTCAGGTGTGTGGGTGTTTATTGTTGAGTATTTTTTTGGATAAATTGCACTCTAATTTTGCACTTTTGACATAATTGCACTAATTTTTCTAACACTTTTCCATCAGTAATTCATTAGTTATATGAATGAAAAAATGATATTATATACTCACAAATATCATTAGTTTCAATCGCTTTAACTATACTAACATGGAAATAAAGCTCTTTTTTCAACAGTAATTCGTTAGTTATATGAATGAAAAAATGATATTATATACCTATAAATGTCATTAGTTTCAGTCATTTTAACTATACTAACAGAAAAATTAGTGTAATATTGTCAAAAGTGTGTGGTTAACTGTATTTTTTCTAAATTTTAAAGGAGGTGAATATAATTTACCTTTGTTTTTTTCAAGAGAGGAGAGATTAGAATCCTTTTACCTGCCATCTAAGTAGGTGAGACTTTGCTTGGAGGCAAACCAGAGAGGTCTATCTGCTCCTTGCTGAAAAAAAAAAAAAAAAAAAAAAAAAATCTTATCACTCTTCTATAAATGCATAATTCATATCTTACTTAGGTTACCAAATTTTATTTTCTTTAAAATTTTGAGTAAAAGCTTTATTTGACATAGATTATTTTAATAGATAATTGCATATTTAAGTATAAATTTTAAATAAAATATCCACTAATTGTAGAGTGATAAATTTGAGTCACAAAATTACCTTGAATATTCTAAATAAACATTTGAGTATCCTTGATTTGGGTAAAAACTTAATATGAGTGTGAGTCAATGAGTGGAGGGTGTTTTGAGTAATTTTTACCTAAATTAAGATTTGCTATAGGTTTAAATTAAGGATTAGACATGCCCAGTAAACCTTTAATGCAACGGTGATATTATCAACACGATTAAAATTCATTTGAAATCGGTTTAAAAAGTAAATAAATTAAATTTTAACAGATTTTAAAATTCGTTAAATTCTTTCAAGTCAGATTGAAGAAACTATTACTCGACTCAATTCAACTTGGCCCGTTTACAAGGCTACATCTTAAGCATTTCAATAAGTTTCATTGAACTTAAATTGTCAATGATATAGATAAACAAATTTTTTCTTATGACTACATACAAAGGTATAGTTACTCTGTCTATTTATTAAAGTTAATCCCACTATCTTTATATCTAATGATAAAAAAAAAATAAAAAATAAAAAAGTATAAAATCCATTTATATATGACATGACTCAAATACACTATGGATTCAATTTATAGAGAGAGAAACAGAGTGACAAACCTTAACAGGGGGAGTAGTAGCTGCCCTAACAACAAAAGAGACCTTCCTTCTTGAAGAATGGGTAGCTGGCCTTCCGCCTAGAATCTGCCTTGCAGCCTCCACTGAGGAGGTAAGAGATGATGAAGAGACCAGTGCTTGAGTTGCCATTTTCTCAATACAAAGTTGGTTGCTGTGCTCTGTTTGGGACTACTATGAAATCTCTCAATCACTCACGACACGAACAATAAACAAAATGGCTATCAAATAAGGGCCACTAACCTGTGTGTGGAGTTGCTATGAGAGAATTAAAATTGTGGTTGTTATGAGATTCTTGAAATCTAGATCAGATTAGGATCTTGTAGTCCAATCAGAAGTGGACAAGTGGCACAATCACATGGATAAGAGATATTACTGCCTTGTTGGAAATGAAAAATGCTATAAGCTCCAAATTTTCTATCAAATGAATAATCAAATGTCTCACGGCCCACACACGTGAGACATTTAATCATTTATTTGGTAGAAAATTTTGTATCCCTAACATTACTTGTTGGAAATGAAAAATGCTACAAACCTCAAATTCTTGATGGACTCAGATTGCTTCTCAAGTTCTTCCCAAGATTTATTTTATTTTATTTTATTTTATTTTGATACATGACAAGAAGATATTGAACGATTTTTTTTACAGTGCACAGTGATGGTGGTTTAGGTGCACCACTCATCAAAACAATCCTAATATTTAAATTTAAATAAAGAAAAAATTAAGTTATTGAATGGTAATGAGTAAAATTGGATGTAAGTAGCGTTACACATTATTTGAATTGATTATACTTATTACATAGATTAAAATTGGGAGGAATTATGAATAGAGTGGGATTACGTGATGAAATTAATAGTGTAGTGGATTAGGTTGAAAATGTAAAACAAGTGTTAGTTTGTACACTAGTGCGATGATATTAGTTGGTTGTAATTGAATTTATGAAATTTCATAAAAACCCTTATTATATAAAAGGTGCCTTTCTTAATTTTGTAAAATGAATGGCAAAATATTTTTTTTCAAATATTCCCACCTCCCCCTCTAAGAATGCAAATCCTATCATTGGTGGGTATTTGTTGTCTCGTGAAACTCTTAGCCACACAACATTGTGTGGATGTTTTCTGTAGAGCCCCCATGGTATTACATAATTTTATTTACCACACAATGTGATCTTATTTATCAACTTTTTTATGCAAAATACACTGACCAACTTATAATACACATTCTTATGAGAAGAAATTTGGTGCCACAATGAATAATTTGGTGTCAAGGTAATTCAATTCACCATCTAAAAGTCACAATCCTTTGTTGATATGGTAAAAAATAAACTGAAGTCACGAGCTTGTCAATTCCCAAAACAACATATGCAAAATCAGGAGTCAGGTTTCAACTGTGATTGTCCATCTTTGACCAATTTACAGTAGGGATCGTCTGTTTTGGCCAAATTTTAGATACAAGAGATCTGTATTAATCACTTGGTTACCATCTTTTTCACTCCATTCAGATCATGGCAGCTTCGGGTTGAACCCAAGCTAGGGCTTGTGGAATGGTCTTGAGCCAGCCGAGGAAGGAGCTTCGCGAGATGTGTAACAAAGTTGAAATTTCACCTTTGATCAAACGAGGGATTTGTTTGCTGGTTGGGTTAGAGAGCGATTGTTAGGTGATGGCGGATCACATTTACAATCTTCTGTCATTTTTTTGACCTTTTTACCAGGAAAATAGGCAATATAGGCTTCCTATGCATATGACTCGATCATTGTTGTTGCCATTCAGTGTTGCCTCGGCCAGAAGCTAAAATATTTACTATTGCCTATGGCAGTTTAGTTAGGCCATTCTTCCCAAGACTAAATTGCTACAAACACACCCCAAGAACTCAATTGATCAGCTTTCAAGCTGACTTTATGAAGAAAAAATAAATTATATCCTTTCCAATTCATGAATAAAAAATGCAACTCCAAATCATATTAGTGAAGACTTCGGATAAAATCAAGATGTCTCATTAAATATTGATTCTTGCTGCGAGAAGTAACACTTAACAATGGTAATTTGGATCTAAAACCAAGTCCCTACATAAACTGGCACCACAGACCAGTGGATGCAGCTCCTGCTCCCGTTCCTGGACCAACCTCAGATATTGCTACCCGCAAGACAAAAACCCAGTGCTGCCACAATTCTTGTACAGTTGTGCTCACTTCCCAAACAGTTCCAGAAAGATTATCTAAAACAAAGCAAAGGAACAGTATTGAGACCGGGAAGTCCATGGTAACTAGTAAGTATATTCCTCAACAGCTTTTTTTTTTTGGATAAACAACAAAGAACTTTATTGATAAATCAAAAAGGAAAGTAAAGGAGGATGAGGCATCCTCTTACAAAGAAAAGGGAAAACACAAATCAAAAGCCTAAACAAGAAAACACAAATGCAAAAGCTTACATATCACACACTGCCAATCAATCTCTAACTAACAAAAACAGTGGGACCCCCTTAAAAAGAGGATTCCCCGAAACTCAAAAAGAAGTTAAATGGCAAACACAATCCCACAAACAATCTATATCTCGAGATTTATCTCCAAACACCCTCGCGTTTCTTTCCAACCATAGAACCCAAAAGGTTGCAAGGACCGCACAAGACCAAAGCATTTTGGCTCTCTTCGATTCTCCAAGAATGTGAAAGTCAACTTCGAGCATATGCGCACTCCTTTGCGGGGCTACCCACATAACATTCCCCAACAAAAATAACTTGTGCCATAGAAACAAAGTTATTGGGCAATGCGAAAATAAATGATTCACGGATTCCCCATTCTTACAACACATAATGCACCACTGAGGATTTAGAGAGCAATTCGGTCTCCGTTTCTGCAATGTATCATTTGTCAAAAATGCCTCGATGAACCAAGGCTCACATAAAGACCTTCACCTTAAGAGGAGCACAAGCCTTCCAAATTCTCTTGAAAAAAGGAAATTGACAAACATGAGGAGAATCAATGAGCTCATCAAAAAAAGACTTACACGAAAATATCCCAGATGAATGGAGAGCCCAAACCCTCTTGTCCTCCAGAAGAGAAGCCAAAGAAAAATTCTCAATTCTGGACAACAAGGACGCCAACTGTGAAGCCTCCCTATCATTAAGATTTCTAGAAAAATCAAAGTTCCAGGAAATTGGAGCCAAAAGTGAACAAGCGATAGATGCAATAGAAGAGTTATGAGATTGAGCCACTCTATAGAGTTGTGGGAAATCAGAAGCAAAAAAAGATTGGCCCATCCACACATTCTCCCAAAAACGAACAAGTTCCCCATTGCCCACCCTTACAGAAAGATGACAAGACCAACATGTGTATATATGTGAAATTGATTTCCAAGGAGCACGGCAAGTACCCATCAGGATCACCCGAGAATCTCTACCATTGTCTTGAGTCCCATACTTGCTTCTAATAACCAAATGCCATAGTGAATCACTCTCAAGTGGAAACCTCCATAACCATTTGCCAAGAAGGGCCGTGTTCCTAGCCAAAATGTTACCAATGGCCAAACCCCCTTTTCGTTAGGCAACGAAACTAGATCCCAACTCACCAGGTGATCCTTATTTCCCTCATCCTTGCCCTCCCAAAGAAAATCCCTCAGCAACTTTTCTAATGCCTTTGCCACCTTAACCGGTATCTTGAACAAAGAAAGGAAATAAATAGGAATACCACTCAAAACCGACTTAACCAAAGTATATCTACCCCCGCGTGAAATAAAGCCTTACTCCACCCTTCCAACCTCTTACCAATCTTCTCCACCACTGGATTTCAAAAAGCTTCACTTCTAGGATTACCCCCAAATGAGAGACCTAAATACTTAAACGGAAGTGTCTCTATACCACATCCTAAAAGAGCTGTCTTATTCTGAAGCAGGTCTTGCTGCATATTAATGCCCATCACACTACTTTTCTCCAAATTAACCTTAAGGCCGGAGATGACCCCAAACAATCTCAAAATCGAATACGCCCTATTCCAAAGCAGGTCTTGCTGCATATTAATACCCACCACACTACTTTTCTCCAAATTAACCTTAAGGCCGAAGATGACCCCAAACAAGCTCAAAATCGAATAAAGATTAACTATTTAACTTTCATCACCTGTTGAGAAAAAAATTGTGTCACCCGCATACTGTAAATGCGTGACACAAACTCTATCCCCCCCCCCACCTCCAATCCCACAAAAAGACCTACTTCTGTAGCTCTATCAACCATCCTGCCGAATACATCTGCCACCAAAATAAAAAGAAAAGGAGATAGTTGGTCTCCTTGTCGTAATCCTTGCGAAGCCCTGAAACATTCCCCTGGTTTACCATTAACTAAAACAAACATATTACACGTCAACAAACATCCCCTAATCCAAGATCTCCACTGCCCACCATAACCCTTCTTGTCCATTACAAAATCCAAAAATTGCCAATCCACGTGATCATATGCCTTCTCAAAATCCACCTTAAAGATAATTCACTCATTCCCTAAACTTCTATATTCCTCCACAACTTCATTTGCCACTAAGGCTACATCTAGGATTTGTCTACCTTTCACAAAAACTCCTTACGCCATCGACACAGTCTCCCCCAATGAGAATCTGAGTCTCTTTGATAACACCTTCCCCAAAATCTTATAAAGTGATGTGACCAAACTGATGGGTCTAAAATCTCCAATTCTTACCGCATTCACTTTCTTAGGAATCAGACAAATGAATGTGGCATTTGAGCTCAAATTAACAACCCCCGACTCATGAAATTTCGAAAAAAACACCCAACAAATCCTTTTTTACCACCTCCCAACAGTCCTGAAAGACAGCCATAGAAAAACCGTCTGGACCTGGAGCTTTGTCTCTCTTACCTCAAGAGCTTTGAGATGACAATAAACTATTCCTTAAGCTTTCCAACAGGGACAGTCGAAAACAACAGTATTTTTTGCAAATCCAAATAGCGCAAAGGGTAGCAGTAAATATTAAGACTCTAATTAGGGAATTCCAATTCTTGTCTGAGCAAGAAAATTAGGGGTATTGTTTCAGCTAATTCTTGGAAAATGTTTTATGAGTGTCGTCAATAGGGAATAAACCAAGTCATTCCTATTGGTTATCTGGAAATGGGCAAAAATGAAATTCGATGTTGCAACAAACCATGTATTTGTAATTAACTGATAGTTCAACAACTTACTACTTGTTCGTAGCTTGAAGGCTAGAGCAAAATCAATAACAAATTTTACAATTTGGAATCTATGAATAAATGACAACTTTTCACTACAACCATCACAAATAGAGGGTCTCTGGTTTAAAAATTATGAAAGAATCCTGCTTCAAGCAATGTTTTTCATCCATAACTCTTTTAACTTAGTTGTTGTACACAATAACATGCCAAAAGAATTAGCAAAGGAAATGAAAAGTACGGCACGTGATCTTTCGTTCTTAAAATTATTTTTCCACTGTAACAATGCACTCCCAACCGCACTAATGCGCATCAAAATTCCTGTATTTCAAGATTCTCACCACAATGTGCTGTTAAAAGTTCATTGCATATAGGGAAACAAGGATTTGGGGGACACAGTATCCTAGCCAAATGTAGTAGTCGCTTTTTAAGTACCTCAGAAGTTTGCAGGACTGTCATCCAATTGTTTCTCATCTTCTATATCTACCTCCAAGATTTCCTGAGAGAATTCAGACACCAAATTAACAATAAACTCTGATATCAAGAAGCTATTAATTCCCAATCACAGATACACAGAGAGAGAGATTAAAATCTAATGACTTACAGGGATCCTCTGCTTCAAGTAATTCGCAAGTCTGTCCAAAACAGTTGATCTTTTGTGCCAAAACCTACCTTTGAGACTAATCTTCACAAAGGGTCCATCCAGTTCAGCCAGTTCTGCCTTCCCTACAAATGTTTGTCTTTGCATTTGCATTACATTACACTAAGAGAATTCATAAAGGGAAAAAGGCCATATGCTACCTTAAGAGGAGTCAGTCACCTGTTATCCCAACCGATGAATCAAAGATCTGCCCAAACTGCCAATACACAAAGCCCATAAGATTCCAATCAACAGCATGGTCTTTACCCATTAATGGTGGCTATTTTGAGGAAGTATTTTCACCAAACTCATGTTATCTCAAACCCATACCCACTCCCCATTCTTTTGTGAGTGTGTTGACAACACGAATTCAATTAATTTATTATATAACTTTTTAAATTCATATTTTCAAAACATCGACTTTAAGATTGAACATGACTTCATGAAATTGTTAGGAATTGTTGAATAAAATGGAAGTATTTTCTAAATAAAAAAACTCGAGAACAACAGAAGTCTGGCTGTGGTTATGTTTGTAAGCAAAAGGGTCATCATGCAAACCAATGTCCTCAGAAGTAGAAGAAGCAAGTGTTCCCTTTCTAAACCCTTACAAGGCTTTTAGGAAACCCCTAATTATGATCAATGAGATACAAAGAATAGAGAAAACAATAAACAAAAGAATTGTAAATCACACACATACACAAGAACATAACATCTACATGGTTCATGCCAAAACTAAGCTACGCCCATGATTGTTGCGGTTTCACTATGATCTGAAAGAGTTACAAATGAGAGACACAGAGATAATTGCCTCCAACTACATACATATACATAGCACAAGGGCAACAGGTCTCGAGTGCAAAAATACCATAATGCAAGGGCTCTGCCCTAGCAATCCCTATATTGCAATCCCTATGAACTTAATGCGAAGTTGGATCCAAGGTCAAGTAGTTAGTGCTCTTTATCAGAATCCACACCACCCAAGAGAAATAACGGATTATGATTCTCTCCATTTCATAAATGGAATGGAAATCTCCGACTTATTTCATAAGTTTGCACCACATCATCAAAATCTAAAATAAATTCTTTATAAGTATTATATCATATCAAATTTGAAAACTTTTCTTAATAAAGATATGGTGATGTCAATATTTCTCAGTCAAGTCATTCATACCATTATTGACACTATAATAAAAAACATACAGCCTACAACCAAGTATTCCTTTTCTTCTTCACCCCTCATTTCTTCAAAACAGTGAGTAAGAAAAATGAGTGTTTGGTGGTATAATTTAAGCTATTCAAATTTTAAAATGACCTTTTTAACTACTCGGACAACTGTTTCAAATTGAACCACAACAACAGAAAATAAACACTAGGAACTAAATACAACAATTAGGCTACATTAACTTAAACTAGAAAATGTAGGACCAAGATCCTGTTTAGGATCTGCTGAAAAAAGAGCTAGCCAAAATAATCTTTTTTTTTTTTTTTTTTTTTTTTTTTTTAAGCAATCCACGAACACAGGAGTTTTTCTAAAAAGTCATAAAGTCAGTAAAAAACCAATACCCAACCTTACCTAAATAGATGAAATTGAAAATTTAAAAATGAAAAGAGTAACCAGGGATAAATCTGAAATTAAATCAAACAATTTCAATTTTGGTATAAAAAAGAAAAAAAGAAAAACTCCTATTTTGTGCATATGCATTCAGTTTCCAATGATTTTGAAGAATGATCATACTTGTTGGTCTAGTGATATAATTGGTTGTGCAATTGGGTAGAAAACTTGCCTCAGCTCGAGCATCAACCAAGACTTGCTTGACATTGTCCTCAGTCAAGTCGAGCTGTGGAAGGGCCGCTGTGATTACGCGGTGGCGCAGGAGCGGTGGTTTTTGCCTTCTCCATCTCAGCACCGCCTTCGTCCCCGGCCGGAAACCACCCATTTCATTCTTTAAACATGTGGGGCTGAGATGAGGAGGAGGAGAGTGAATTGCTGGAATTGAGAATTGCTGGTAGCGACCATGGAGAAGAAGCTCCAGAGCCATCTTCGTTTAACAACCACTACTCTGTTCTGTTCTGCTCGTATTATCACTTCACTTACCCTTTTTTAAATTTTATTTTATTTATGGGCAAATTACATATACCTCCCTCGAGGTTTAGCTAAATTACAGATACCCTCTGAGGTTTCGGAAATTACATCGCGCCTCCTGAGGTTTGTATTTTCATAACAATTTGCCCCCTGATGTTTATATTTCATAACAAATTACCCCCTAATTTCTTATGCAAATATAGCATTCAGGGAGAAATTTGTAATTTTTCAAACCTTATGGGGTATTTGTAATTTAGCCAAACCTCGAGGGGTATATATAATTTGCCCTTTATTTATTAATGAAACTGAAAGGACTGGAATGGACTACTCCGACCCGGGAATTTCTATCCCATCCACAGCCCATTGGGTCTGCGCGGCAGGCCCAATTAAGAATGGCAAAAAAACGGGTTTGTAATCTCCTACTCCGTCATGTCCAAATGAGACAAGTCGGGTAAGGGAGGAAAAGGATGGAAAATATTAATAAAAATTACAACATCTTGTGAATTTTAAAGATATTACATGAGAAATATATAATGAGTTAAAATGAATAATATTTTAGTAAATTAATTTTATTATATTAAAAGAATTTTAAAATATAAATTATATATATATAAATATAATCAAGATGGAATTGGAATAGAAAGAACACGGAAACAAAATTCACGCTCACCCCACTTCTCTATTGTCTTGATGGTGGCTTACTGGCGCAGGTGCATGACAAAATAAATTTCGATTATATACATCTATATGTATGCATGTATGTATGTATGTAAAATGAAGTGTATAATTATGTAAACAAAAAGATTTCATAAATGGTTAGAACACTTCGATGGATATATGTATGTTTATTGAATTGAACTGTTGGTTTATGATTAGCCTGTGGTTGATGCTTTGTTGTTTATGCATTATTGTCGTTGTTTGATGTTTAAAATCACTTGTCCGATTCATCTCTCAATTTTGTTTTCTCAATTTCATCGCCAATGATGTGGTGAAATTAAGATGGGTAAAGATAAGAGCGAGAAAAGTATGAGACCGTTTTACATAGGAGTGAATCACATTATTAGCAATAGAATTGGGAGTAGGGATGACAATGAGGACCAATAAGGCGGATATTAATTCTCCATCCACATTTTGTTATTATAATTTTATCTCATTCTCCGTCCTCCATCTCTCATGGAGACTACCCTCCCCATCCCCTAAAGGGTTTAGATTTCCCCAACCCAACTTGACCCCTTTTTTTATTTTTTATTTTTATTTTTCAAGGTTCACAGCCAAAGCAAAATACACATTCGACTTTTTTTTTTTTTTTTTAGTTCAACAAAATCAAATACACATTAATTAATTAATTAAGAATTTTATTTTAAAATAATCAAATTTATAATCTTGAGACAAATCAAATAAATTATGAGATAGCAAATACTTTTTTAGAACATATAGACATAGAAAATTATGAATTAGAGGATTTAGAAGAGTTTGATTTTGAAGAAAAAAGAGACTATTGGAACCTAGAAGATTTTCAACAAATTGTTAACTTAGAAGGATTCATGTAGCCGACCCCATTTGATGGGACTTAAGGCTTGGTTTGGTTTGGTTTGGTTTGGTTTGGTGTTAACTTAGAATTAGTTTTTGCAAAAACAGAAAAATTAAGGAAAAAACCAGTATATAGAAGAATAGTAAATGATTTAGATGAAATAATCAGATTAGCTGAAACAACAGAAATTTTAGGTGAATAGCCCATGAAATATTGGGAAAGAAATAAAGTTTTAACCAGTTTAGATGTAAAAAATAAAGATTATAGGATTACATCAACACAAATAAATCATACGCCAGCAGACGTAGAAAAATTTAGGACACAGATTAAGGAGTTATTAGATTTAGGAGTAATTAGACCCAGTAATAGCCCACATAGGAGCACCGCATTTATGGTTAGAAATCATGCAAAAATAAAACGAGGAAAAACTAGAATAGTTATAAATTACAAAAGATTAAATGACAATACAGAATATGATAAATATAATATACCAAATAAAGATCAGCTTATAAACAGAATACAAACAGTAAAAATATTTAGTAAATTTGATTGCAAGTCGGGATTTTGGCAGATAAAAATGGAAAAGGAAAATATACCTTGGACAGCCTTTTGCTGCCCAAAGGACATTATGAGTGGCTAGTTATGCCTTTTGAACTAAAAAACGCACCTTCCATATTTCAGCGTAAAATAGATAATATATTAAATATAGTTTTATATTGGCATATATTTAGCCTAGATAAAAATAGTCACATAGATTATTTATATATAGTATTAGAAGAATTCATAAATAATGGAATAATAATTACTAAGAGAAAGATGATATTAAATAAACCCCATATAGAATTTTTAGGAATGAAGTTAGGAGATGGAAAATCCAGCCTACAACCTCACATAGTTAAGAAAATTTTAGATTACTCAGATAAATTAGAAGATACAAAACAACTTTAATCATTTTTAGGTTTTAAATTATGCACGAATGTACATCCCTAACCTTAGTAAAATAATAGGATCCCTATACAGTAAGACCACACTTACAGGGCAAAAATATTTCAATCCATAAGATATAGCTCTAGTTAGAAAAATTAAAGACATTTGTAGAAATCTACTCGACTTACAACTTCCCCTAGAATCAGAATATATAGTCGTAGAAACGGATGCAAGTCAGTTAGGATGGGGAACAGTATTATTAGCTAAACTCAGCAAGTAGGATAGTAAAAATAAAGAACGCATTTGTAGATATAGTTCTGGAAAATTTAAAGAAAAAGACACGACCATGACCAGCTTAGATTTTGAAATATTAGGAATAGTATATGTAATAAACAAATTTAGATTATTCTTACACAAGCCCTTTACAATTAGAAAAGACTGTGAAGCTATAGTTAGATTTCATAATAAACTTAATGAGCGCAAATTAAGTACCAGAAGATGGGCAAAATTTTTAGATTGTATAGTAGGACAATGATATAAAGTAGAATTTGAACATATTAAAGGGAGTGATAATAAATTAACAGATTGGCTAAGTAGAAAGATTTATTTATAAAAAGAAAATAACCAGTTTAATTCTTGTGCAGAGGAGAACAACAAAACCATGAACTTTGGAGGATTTGCCCTTCCCATTTATGAAGGCAAAAACAAATTCAGATCATTAACAGGAAACGAGCTAGATCCAGTTCAACAGTGTCTTGTAGATAACCTTTGGAACAACCATAACCACCTAGCTAAACGTCTGTCAACCTTAAACTCTCTTAGTATATATTTTTCAAAAATCCAAAATAAACCTTTGTCTAAAAGCTTTTCTTTCTATGTAGTAGCTAAAGGAACCAAGCCTGGTATTTACCATGATTGGGTAGAAGTTGAACCCTTAGTTAAATTTTTTTCCATACCTCAGTTTAAAGGATTTTATGATTTTGAGTCAGCTAGTACATATGCCCGTAGACAAATAGGGACCAGTTACTTTATTAGCCAAATAGCTAAAGATTATCTGGACACATTGGGCAAGATGCAATCAACCATTCTTGCTACTAGTGGAGTTCTAGTTAGCCAGATAATCGGAAGCAGTAGTACTAACCCTCAGATAGATTCTCAAAATCCTCTCCAAATGTGCAGACATTGTGAAGGCCTTACCAGAAATTTCAAGAAAATTATGTATAAAGGCAAAAAGGTCAATGAAGAGCTAGACCAGCTCTGAGACGAAGAAAAACAATTGAGAGCTACCATTCGAACCCTAACTAACCAGCTTAAAAAACTAACTTCAGAAAAAGCACCCAATCCATTTCTGGACCTAGAAACCAGACAACTCACCAATGAGGAATTTGAACAATTGAGTGCTAGAATGTATTTCTTCAGGCATTCTATCATTCGATCTTTTTGTGAGAAAAGCCAAGAAATAGAGGACCTTAAACCCTATATATACACCTTAGCTGAAGATAGCAGAAATAGTGAGTTAATCACTATACAACAGTTTCTTCAGGACCTCTACATAGCAGGAGTTCAATGCCCTGGTATAGCTTATTAATGGACTTATCAATGGACTTATCTCTACAAGGATGAAGAGCAGCTCTGCTTACAAGAGGAAAGATGTATAGATAGGTCAGAATATTTTGACAAATGGCAGTGTAATTTAGACTTCAGCATCTGCCTTTGCCAGATAAATCTAGCAACGTTCGAGCCATTGGAGATAGAAATTAGGGGCAAGACGCGTTATCTAACAGCCTCGCAATTGTTAGATTATGGGTTTGTCTCTAGAATGATCTTCTCAAATCCAGACCAGACAGATAGTTTTGGAAATAAATTTGCTCATTTAGTACTTTGTGTAATGGAAGAGCATCATCCATATGTAGAAGCATTAATTGATAGTAAGCTACCGGAATGGAAAGGAATAAGGTGCATTCCAACCAAGCATAAAATGTACCTTAGAGGAACTTCAACATTTCCAAGGTACCTAGGACTTCTCAATCGGAGACCCTGGCCATATAGAAAATTTCACTCAGAGATTAGCTCAATAAATGGAGGAAATTTGCTAATAATCCTCTATTAGCATATAATGAAAATTATGGACATCTAGTTTGCGAAGATAGAAGTCAGAAGATATACTGTAACCTAGCTATCCCAAGTTATCCCTTCAGCAAAGAAACATTCGTCAATGAAAGTCAGTATCCCAACTATCAGCATAGCGTCTCTCATGAGTTACCACTAATGGGAGAAGATGACCAAGATAACTAATGAGGGAATGAACCAATGATTTTTACGACCAACTTTCAGCAGCAGATCTTGACGATCTCTCAGATAGAATATACGGGTAAAAAAAAAAAAAAAAAAAGAAAAGAAAAAAAAGTGCTACTGATTTTGAAAAAATAAAAATAAAAATAATTATATAGAAACCCTTAACCACCGAAGATCAATTTGACATGATGACTTTATTCATTTAATTTCAACATCTTCCTCGCAAGACAATGCAAATTGTACACAAGACCTATTTGCATACCAGAACCTCCATGTTATATATATATATATATATATATTTGTCAAGACTGATAAATCTAAATAAAATACACATCGATTCAAATTAGTGAAATAAAGAAAAAAAGGACATTTTCAAGAAAGAATCAGATGAAGCATAGTGCTCCTGAAACAGAAACTGAAAATCCTTTCATGGCATTCGGGGCTGTCAATCTTTTCATTAAGCCCTAATTCCATTCCAAACCCTACTTTCTGTAGGTAATGATTTGAATAAGAACTGTACCACGAGGGGAGAGACAGAGAGAGAGAGAGGAGTCACTACATTGAACGCACAATGACAGCCGAACCTCAGGGATGTCAAAACATATGGAGAAATGGACAGATACCCATTCTTGATGAATAATTAAACTAAGCTACTTATCTAACCTGACAGGTCAAAAAAAGGGAAACCCCATGTATTTCGGGTTGGGCAACCATGGGCAGGGTCCATTGCCATTCCTAATATGGAGTGCAAATTTAAGAAAATGTAACACCACCCGTGTTTTAATACTAGTATACATTGATATATCAATTATTATGATTCAACATTACCTGACCTTATTCGTAAACAAAAACACAACCAAACAAAAGATTGAGTCTCTACAACAAAGCTGAACCACCAATTTTTATTCGAAGAATCATAGCATCCCAAAGAGAGGATATACTACAGCAATAGAACCACCACAAAGATTTATTGACAGCAACTGTAAAAAAAAAGGAAAGAAGAATTTTCCCTCCCACCCTCCCTACCATATGCTGTCTGGCCTTGCAGAAAATCATCTTATTTTTCCTACGTGAAAAATACAACTAGAGGGGATCAAAGAGTAGGTTTCAGCCATGCCCACTTTCACCTTGATTATGCCAATAATTCTTTCAATTTTTTGTAACAAAACACATTTCTGAGAGTTTTTTTTGGAAAAATCTGTTTGGTTTAATTACTCTTAAAAAAGTAGTTGTAGAGTATATTTCCAAAAAATTCCTCCCAAAATCAAACCAAACAAGGCCTTTATATCTTTCAAATGAAAATCAAACTTCGATGCAAACACAACCAAGTAGTAACCACAACATGTTCTAATATTCATCTTTCCCTGTGCTCACAACATAATCATGCATACAAAACCACTGAATCATGATTTAGTCCAACATCCATAGTGAAATATTAGTTACATCCATTCTCGTTATCCAGCAATATAGACAAAATCAACCACCTTGTCTTTGGCATGCCTTGTTTTTTGTTTACCCTTCTCATATGCATATTGTAGGGGGAGGCCTTACTCAGATCATCTTCAGCGTGCTTCGTACTGAACGACTGCAGCAAAACATAAAAGTAATGATCAGAAGAACTGCTCAAGGAAAAGGAAAATAGGAACTAGTATGGAGCCTACTAACTTTCAATTTATTCATATGAATCAATACAAGTTTCAACCAAAACCATATGATTCATACCATCAACTCTTAAATTGAGTGTATCTTATGATTCAACTGCAATTCACGACGATTCATTGCGATTGACTACGAATTACTACAATTCACTGTGATTCAATCATGTCTGAATAATGCATGAATAAATATATATCGTGTGTGTGCACGCCCGCAAATTTTGTAAACTAAAATCATTTAAATTCAAGAAAAGTAGGATCGACCTGCACCTGCAAGCATGTTGCTGTACAATGATAGAACTAGTTCTAAACAATCATATAAACAATTCTTGTTTGAAAAATGCTGACATTTCGCTTATGTTTGAGAATGTTGTGGGCTATATTATGTGAGCATGTTGTGAATGATGGCATGTTTCTAGAAACCCTGGTTCCAAACCAAACCGAACTGCGTTTCACTAGTTCGGTCTGGTTTGGTTCCAAGATTTTCATGGTTTGAGTTGGTTCCAAGTTTCATAGAATTGGTTTCCTCCTAAACCAAACCACGCTCACCCCAACGATTCATGATTCTTTCATGTTCAAGAACACAATGCCTATTAAGGTAGCGACAATATGCTCCATAGCTCACCAAGCAATTAATGGCGCAGTCATAATAAGGCTTAGCTTCAGAATTCAATTTGATTTAATTTTTTTATTATTATCAAACATGGATTTTTTTTTTTTTTTTTTTATATTTTTTCAGGTTGAGCCTTTCATCATCAATTTAGAATTAATGAAGCTTCCAAAAAATAGTGTAATTGGAGGAGGCCTTTCATATTGTAAAGTTTCCACCAACACAGAGTTCCAATGACCTTTTGCATGACCTTTCATATCTATGCAGTGCTTCATCAATAAATTTGACTTTTTGTGTATTAGTCTAACATAGTTGTAATGTGCATAACATGTTTTTGCAACCCTTGCCACGCTGAGCATTGGGTAGTACAAGCTCATATTTATAAATGGCAACTAAGATATCAGACTGACCCTGCCTAGTGTTCTATTAGAAATGTTAGCATCATTTAGGATTGGTATGCAAAAACAAAAGACATTCCAAGCAACAATCTTGAATTGTATTCCAAATTTCTTTTGCCAAAACTACATAGGAAGATATTTTACCTACAGTCCACATTGAAACAAAAAAAAGTTTGGTTGATTGACAAACTTCAGAATGTAAACTGACTAATGATCACGAAAATTTAGCTTGTGATAAAACCATAGAGACCATTGTTTCCACCAATGACTTCAAGTGATCCAAGGATGATCATGAAGCATATGATGAGGTCAAAACACCAAATATCTTTAGAATTGAAACAACTCTCAAAAATAAATTATTTCATCGAGTCAACAACACAAAATAACTAGTCCCTCTACAAATTATAAACCAGAGAACAAGGAAGCTAATAGTGCAAACAACTAAAACTAGCCACCGATTTAAATAATGAGAGCATTCAGGACCAACATCCTGGAGAGCAATAATTTATCTGTAACACTGAAAAATCATCCGAGGAAGCTATTTATAACTTACTTCTACGGGTTCGCTTCTTGTACAAGATGCGGTAACCACACTCTCGGCATTGAATCACATCACCAGGCTTCAGAGTGTTTTCCTGCCCACAATCTACAAAATAAATTAACTTAAAACAGTTATCAAGGACCAAGATTTCAGGGATTTACTTATTAGTAGTAGCAAACATGTACCAGACACCCATTTAAACATTTATATTCTTGTCCACAGTAATAATGGGAGTGAGAGCAAGAGCATGAGCAAGAGCAAGAGCAAGAGCAAGAGCAAGAGAGCATCACTTTTGAAAATTCATAATGTTGAGAGTGCCTCGAGAGCGTCTATATTATATAATTTTTATCATATTTAGTATAATTAAAAAGTGACACTAATAAGTAAAGAGTGCCTCAAGAGAGTCTATAATATAATTATATATTAACCAAACCAAGCCTTAAATCCCATTAAATGGGGTCGGCTACATAAATCACTCTTCTCCATTTGACTCTATCAAAGGCCATTTGATTAGTCAAAATACGGAGATTCATATATCTATTTACTACACTAACCCACGTCAATCTAGGTTTGCCCTTTCCTCTAACACTTCAATCTACTGTCACTATATTGCATCTCTTCACTACTACCTCTGCTGGTCTCCGTTGTATATGACCAAACCATCTGACCAAACCATCTCAATATATTCTCTCTTAACTGATCTTCTATCGGTGCAACTTTTACCCATTCACAAATAAATTCATTTCTAACTCTGTCTTTTCTAGTCCTGCCACACATCCACCTTACCATTCTCATCTCAGCAATACTCATCTTATTTACATGTTGTTTCTTAGTTGCCCAACATTTCGTTCCTATACAACATCGTTGGTCTAATAGCTGTTCTATAGAACTTTCTTTTTAATCTAGTAGGTAATCACCATTAACATTATATTCATTTGTCATTGAGTACATGCATCCCACAGTTTCATAAATGGATCCATGAAATGAGACTGATTAGTTAGCAAATTTAGCCAATTTTTACTCCAACTCCGTTGACCCGCATGTTGATTCGTGATTCGCCACCTCTAGGGGACAGAGTATGTAACTTAGTACAAACCTAAGTAAGAACAAACCAATTCCATGTATTCTTATTCTTCTGTTTTATATTTGTGGAACTAAGACATAAAAGAGTTTATATCTATCAGGCACGGTTCTTAAAATCAGAATCCTATGTACGATCAGTGATAGGGTCTCGTGGATCAGATCAAGGATCATAATATTCTGCTTTCTATTAAAAATAAAGTGAAAATACAAAGAAGGATCTGGCATATTCAAAATAAGGTGAAAAATCACAGATCCAACGATCCTACTATAACACTGATTATACAACGATTAGATCATTTTGGCAAATTAGGATCTACAATCCAAATTGCGAATTTGACAACCATGTTATCAACAGAGAGTTATGTCTCTCAGCATATATATATACACACTATTTATATTATTATCTATATTATCTATCTATATAATAAAGTAAGATTGTTTTTGAATTTGTCCCACACACATTTGTCATACTAGGACATTTGGACAACTTAGATCTATTCAAATTATAAAACAACAGCTGAGATTTATTTTTTAAAAAATATCTTACATGTACATTTTCTATTTTCCCACTTCTCTCTCTTACTTTTTCCTTTTCTCACCCATCCTTCCATAATCCTATGATCCCACATTCCTCTTTCTTTTATTTTTATTTTTTTTATTTTCTCCCATTTTTATTCTCTCTATTTGTTTTTTTTTTTTATATTTATTTTCTCATTTTTGTTCAATATATTTTACACATATTTCCATACAATGTATGTATGTCCGTAATACACTAGGACATTAGGGGTATATATACAATTTCGATATAATTATATAAGCAAAAGCAATATTATATGTATGCTCGTGGAAATTGTATGTATGACAGGCACATCTATCTATCTAGCTATATATTCTATAAGCAAAAGCGAGTTTTCGTGAGGAATTTTGTGAGAACTCCAAAATTTTATAATAAATTTGTGATTTTATCAAATTAAAAAAAAAATTAAATAGTGTTGGGATTACAATTATATTCTAATCCTAACATTATTTACACTGTGCCTTCAGGCATGGACATACGCTAGTTCTATTATATAAAGCACACAACTCAAAAGAAGCTTTGTCACAACTTTTGTATAGTTGAAATGCCACTATACATGATAATAACTGCCATAATTAATTTAAATTCCACACACATAATGTGTGCCCACACCTCTATATATATGCTTACACAAATATACACATAAATACAAGTGGAAGCATATATATATGGAATTACGAATTGCTAATGGTCTAGCCCGTAATATATATATATATATATACTAGAGGAGCAGACACACTATGAGTGTGTGTTGATAGTTATTTGAAACAATTGGATCTGACGCAATTGAATCTAGCATTTTGAAGCAATTAATTCTTCTAGGGTATTTTTGGCGAAATAAAACTATAACAACCACACTAACTCAAGTATTGACTTTATATAATAGTATATATATTCTTTTTTTCTATCTATTCTATTATATATATGCTTACACAAATATATACATAAATACGAGTTGAAGCATATATATATGGAATTACGAATTGCTAATGGTCTAGCCCGTAATATATATATATATATACACTAGAGGAGCAGACACACTACGAGTGTGTGTTGATAGTTATTTGAAACAATTGGATCTGACGCAATTGAATCTAGCATTTTGAAGCAATTAATTCTTCTACGGTATTTTTGGAGATATAAAACTATAACAATCACACCAACTCAAGTGTTGACTTTATATAATAGTATATATATATGCTTTTTTTTCTATCTATTCTATTATATAAAGTCAACACCTGAGCTGGGTGAATTGTCATACTTTTTTCTTATTCCCAAAATGGCCCTATACAACCTAACTTTATATAGATTTTGATTTTGAATTATCCAACACTTGAGTTGGGATCAAGTGTCACACTTTTTACTTATTCCCAAAATGGCCCTATACAACCAACTTTATACTTACTCCGACCCAAAATAATAGTCCCTTTTGAGGAATCTAACTTTTTTTAGTAGTACAATTATTGCACTTTAAAAAAATTAATTTTCCAAAATTATCCTTTAATAGTGAATTTTTTAGGGAATATCAATTGTCATAATTGTACTTTTTATGTTGTTAATGAATTTAAAAGAAGGACAAAATAGGAAATTCATATTATTTTTGTCCTTGATTTTTGAAAAATGACTAATATTTTGGGACAATGAAAAATAAAATAAGGGACTAATATTTTGGGACGGAGGGAGTATAAATTTTGACAATTTTTCAGTCCTCCCCACCCCCCTTTTCTACTACATTTCACTGGTTGATTTTCATTTCAATCCCATTGGGTGTGCACACCATCTAGTATATCTATCTATCTATCTATCTATCTATCTATCCTTCCTTCCTTACTATTACAAGTGAAGGCTTCTCATGGTGTTTATGTCTCATATTTTGTTTCAATTTAATTTTTTTTTTCCCCAAATGTCTCAACTTCTGATTTTTCCAAATTGATTTAAATTTTCAGATTTTGAATTCAATCATAGAATTCACAATTTTATTTTTTTAAACAAAATAATCATATATGCACGCGCCATCGCTCACATATATATAATTTGAGTAATACTACAATTTGTTGGCATGAGATAACAAGGTTGTGCCTGAGCCCAACTACGGAGGGGTAGGGACATATACATACATACAAGCATATATATATATATAATATAAGTAGAACGAAAGAGTTAAACGCAAACCTCCACAAATATAGCTCACTGGTTCGGGTTGAGGATCCATCGATGGTGAAATTCAAGGCTCTGTGACGACACCAGAAGGAACTGTTAGGGTTTTATGGCATCTACTACTAGCAATATAACAAATCAATTATCCAAAAAAATTCAAAGCAATGTAAAGAGGATCTCAAGACCCAAAAGTCAGACGAAAATACCAACCTTTTGATGAGAGAGAAAGAGAGAAGTTAGGGTTTCAGAGAAAATGGGTAGACGTGGTTAGGGTTTTAAAGAAAACGTGGACCGTTCGTGGAGTAGTGTGGTGCAATGTTTTGAAAATCGGTCTGATGAGATGAGCGAACCGGAAAGTAGATTGGATTGGCGGGTTATCGGTTCAATTGTCGGGTCAAAATGGTCGATTCGTGACGTCATAATTAATATTATATAATTAAAAAATATAAATAAATAAAAATTATATAAATATTCAAATAAAAATAAAAATTATTGTATAATATTTATTAATAATATTTAATAAAGTCATAATTGATAAAAAAAAAAATCACTTATTTTAAAGAAATTAAAATTTTTAAACATTCCCTCTAAATAAATTGATTGAATGTTATGCTTAATTTTAGAGGGAAGTGAAATTTTCAACTCTCCCTCCAATCATTATGTTTCAAATAATTTGATTGAATCTCACATAGAATTTTGTTAGTTTTTTTTGAAAAATCTTTTCCTATAAATAGGATTAGACTTTCATAATCTTCTTCAACTTTCAATGAGACTCTTCCTTATGAGAGGAGACTCTTGAAGTAAGAATTTTTAATGAAAATTTTGAAATATATTTATATATATATATATATAAATATATAAGAAAGAAAGAGAAAAGAAAGAAAAATAAATAAATAAATAAACCAACGGTCCAACCCACCAAATTCGGTCCGGGTCACCGGTTTTCCCGGTTCGACCGCTGGGTTTTTCGATTTTCCATTTCTACGCCGGTTTTGCTCCTACTTCGGTTCTAGGTGGTTGACCGGACCGGAAGAAGGCTCGGTTCCCGGTCCAACCAGTTCAATCGGCCGGTCCGGTCCGGGTTTCACAACATTGGTGTGGTGATCACCTGACAGTCTTGTGTGAAACCAGCACGTGCCACCTTATTTTCCTCTTGCCAAGTTGCCAGTACTAGCTAATGCCGGGTTCGTAGATCATTTATCAAAAAAATCAGATTAATTAAATATTTATAAATTTAAAATAAAATTATATTTATTTTTTAAAAAAATAAATGATTAGAATAATTTTAATAATTTATTTTAAAACAGTCAAGACTTGACGTCCTATTAATTTGATTTTTTTTTTGAATAATATGTTCAATAAATTTTATATTATGAACGGTTTAAATTATCAAAATAAATCAAAACAAATCCCTATTAGACATCACAACATGTGTGTTGTGCCACAAGGCACATTAGGCTTCCTTCTCTCCCTGATTTTAGAGTAACCTCTTCGAAATTAGTTAAAAGTTGGCTTTTTCGCCTTTTTTTGACTTTTTTGTCATTTTGTGTGTAAAAAAATATGAGAGGTGATATGATCCAAAATAATTTAAAAGTTAAAAGCTAACTTTTAGCAAACTTTCCAAATTGCCCCCTATAGGTTGTGAGATTGAGAGAGTGGAGGATGTCATTGATACAAATAACAAAAGCTAGAAACTGGTTGTTCTCAGAACTCTTGTGTCGGATTCTGAGCTACAAGCTATAACCTTTATCCCTGCTTTGGCCCCTATGGAAGATTCTCAAGTTTGGCACTATGAATCAAAAGGCATATATTCGGTTAACTTGGGGTATCATATTGCCTTTTCAGTGAACGATTTTGTGGTCCGGAAACCGTCATCTTCTTTCCAGCCTCCAAGTAAGTTTTGGAAACAAATTTGGGGCTCAAAGTTCCACTAAAGATCCGTCACTTGTGGTGGCATGTGTGCAAAAATGCCTTAGCTTTTAGAGAGAAACTGTTTAGAAGGAGGTGTGCATATTCAGATCTTTGTCCAATTTGTCAGTCTAGACCTGAATCGGTTGAACATTTACTTTTTGGTTGTGATAGGATTCGAGCCGTATGGTTTGGAAGTGATCAAAATTACAGAGTCAACTGGAGTTTCATCCACTCGGTTTTAGAATGGTCGTGTGATTTGATGGAACAATTTCAGAATGCTGAAGAGCGTGATAATTTCTTTAGTTAAGTTGCTTGGACTGGTTGGTTTATTTGGAAAGGACAGAATGAATTTATCTTTAACCATCAACCGATTGATCCTATTTCAGTTTTACATCGTGTTCGGATGGCAAGAATATAATTTGAGTTAGCTACTGGTATGGGTGCTAATTCACATCCGCAGATTCATATTGGTATTGACCCCTTTGCAGGGAACTAGGTGCCTCCGTCCTCGGGGAATTATAAGATAAATTGCGATGTGGCAGTGAAGAAGGGCTATAATCAAGCAGCAGTTGTAACTATTCTTCAGGATTCTAAAGGGCAATTGATTGATGGTCTCACAAAATAGTAATGTATCTCGTCCTCGCTCCAAGGTGAAGCTCTAGCTTGCCGTCTTGCTTGTCAATTGGCTCAAGATTATAATCTTTCAATGGTGGAGGTGGAAGGAGACAATAAACCTGCCATCCATCTCTATGTTTCCGATGATATTCCCCCTTGGGAATGTGGAGCAATTGTTAATGACATCAAGATGTTGGCAACTCGAGGGAATCTTTCTTTTCATTGGTGTCCTAGAGCAGAAAATGGCGCTGCCCACTGAGTGACCCAGGCTTTCCTTCATGGTCGTCTTTTCATTGATTGGGTCTCTTACCCTCTTCGTGCTCTTCAAGCTTTAGTTAGAGTTGTTTAGCTTTGGGGTTAGCTCTGTTTTGTTTAGCTCTGTTTGTTTCATTTCCTTTGTTCAAAAAGAAAGAAAAAAGTATGCCTTGTTGTTTCCTAGCAACTTGGAGGGTGGTGTTGTGCGTCAAAATCAAGATCTCCTATTCCCTTACATTTTATTGGTTCATGAAGTTGTCTATATTAGTAAAGTGTTACAAAATGAAGAAGAGATATACTTTTACACACAATAAGAGCTGGAAAGAGTATATTAATCTGCTCATATTTATTGATAAACCAAACAGCCATTATATAGGCAAGTAAACAAACTGATAGTAGCAAGAAAACAGGAACTACTAAAGTATGAAATTAGGAACTGCAGTGACTGCATAGCAGGCTCAACTTACTCCTAAAACTAAGCCAAAGTAGGCCATGTACAGCAACTAACTAGGAACAGCAGTAAACAAACTTCCTAAAGACTAGGATAGCTCCTTGATTTTTCTAACAATCCCTCCCTTAAACTGATGTTTCAACACAGTTTACTGAAGGTATCCGAAGTGCAAACACCAAGCATTTTTCTTAGCTTCTGAAACGCAGAAAAATTGAGAGACTTTGTTAAAATATCAGCAACTTGGTCTTCACTTCTGCAGTAAATTAGATCAATGGCTCCATCATTCGTGAGATCCCTCAAGAAATGATACTTCACATCTATATGTTTGCTTCGGCCGTGCAGAACAGGATTTCTTGACAGCTTTATTGTTGAAGTGTTGTCACAATAAATTAAAGTAGGCTTATCTTCCTTGAACTGTAGCTCTTTGAGAATCTTCTTTAGCCAAATAGCTTGACAAGCACAAGTTGCTGCAGCAACAAATTTAGCTTCTGTAGTTGATAAAGTCACGATTGATTGCTTCCTTGATGACCATGAAACTGCTCCTGTCCCCATCATGAATACATACCCCGATGTGCTTTTCCGATCATCTGAATCTCCTGCGTAATCACTATCTGTAAAGCCATACAAATTTGATTTTTCTCCCTTCTTGTAGAACAACCCAAACTCCTTAGTACCTTGCAAGTACCAAAAAATTCTTTTTGCAACCAAGAGATGAAGCTCTGTAGGACACTCCATGTACCTACTAATGACACTTACAGCATGCATTATATCAGGTCTTGTTGTAGTCAAATACATTAAACTCCCCACAATCTGCTTGTAAAGAGTGTTGTCGACCTTCGTTCCTCCATTATCTTTGTTTAGTTTTAAGCCAAACTCAGATGGTGTAGTCACAGGATTACAATCCTTCATTCGGAACCTGTCCAAGATTTCTCCCACGTACTTCTTTTGAGAAATAAAAATTCTCGTAGACGACTGCACTACTTCAATGCCAAGATAATAATGCATCATGCTAAGATCGGACATCTCAAATTCAACCATCATGGATTTCTTAAAACTTTCAAACATGGCTGTATTATTTCCAGTGTAGATTAAATCATCTACATATAAGCAAACAATAAGCATGTTCCCTCATTCTTCACTTTTTATAAAAAGTGTATGTTCATAAGGACATTTTTGAAATCCTTCCTTCAAAAAATTAGTCTCTATGCGATTATACCAAGCTCGTGGAGCTTGTTTTAATCCATATAGAGCCTTTTTTAACCTATACACTTTATGTTCATTGCCAAGTTTCACAAAACCAGGAGGTTGATCAATGAATACCTCTTCTTTCAAATCTCCATGGAGGAATGCCGATTTCACGTCCAATTGGAAAATAGGCCATGAGTTTTGAGCTGCCAATGCAATTACCAATCTGATTGTGTCATGCCTTGCAACTGGAGCAAAGACTTCTTTGTAATCAACACCAAACTCTTGCTTGTAGCCCCTAGCCACCAAGCGGGCTTTGTACTTGTCAACTTCACCATTCTCCTTCAGCTTTGTCTTGTAAACCCACTTTACACCAATTGTTTTGTGCCCTTCTGGAAGATCAGATAACTCCCATGTATCATTTTTCCTTATGGCTGCAATTTCTTCATCCATAGCCTTCCGTCATTTTGATTCTTTGACAGCATTTTCAAAAACTGTAGGATCACAGTCTGAAAATAGTGCAAAGTGAGTGAGTGCGTCTTCAGATTAATCAATTCCAGTTACCTCATAGTCTGACATCCACGCCGGTCTTCTTCTGGCACGTTGAGGTCGTTCCTCTTCTTCGGTAGCTGCTGGAATTGGCTGCTGTTCATTCTCCACCAGCTGCTGCCTTTCATTTTCATTCTCTCCATCAAAAACAGCAGGAATCTGTTGTTGAACACCATCATTATTCCATGGCCAGAACTTCTCTTCATCAAAAACAACATCTCGACTGATAATGATTTTCTTGGTGCTAGGATTGTATAGCTTATAAGCTTTTGATTGATCACTAACACCAAGAAAAATGCATTTTTCTCCCTTATCATCTAGCTTTCTCCTCTTCTCGTTTGGAATATGGGCATATGCAACACACCCAAAAATTCTGAAGTGACCCACCGCTGGTCTTCGTCCGCTCCATGCTTTCTCCGGTGTTATATTTTGAACAGCAAAAGTGGGACTTCTGTTCAAAATATGAATACTCCAATTTACTGCTTCAGGCCAAAAACTTTTTGGAACTCCACTTCTTAACAAAAGGCTTCGCACCATATTCATAATAGTGCGATTTTTTCTCTCACAAACGCCATTTTGCTGGGGTGTATAAGCTGCAGTAAGTTGCCTCTTGATTCCATGGGTCTCACAGAAATTTGCAAATTAATGTGAGTTATATTCTCCACCATGATCCGTGCGAAGAACTTTTATGAGCTGTCCAACCTCTTTCTCAACTAGAGCTTTGAAGCTTTTAAAGGCTACAAAAGCTTCAGATTTTTCCTACAACAAATAGACCCATATCTTCCTGCTATAATCATCAATGAAGGTAATTATGTATCTTTTACCTCCATTGGAACATGGAGTTATTGGCCCGCAAATGTCGGAATGAACAAGTTCCAATGCCTTCTTCGCTCTCCATGATTTCCCTTGTGAAAACTGATTACGGTGTTGTTTGCTAACAACACATTCTTCACAAACTTCAGAGGGAGCTGTGATTTGAGGAAGACCAATCACCATATCTTTCTGCTGTAGTGTCTTCAGTCCACCAAAGTTTAGGTGGCCATAGCGAAAATGCCATAGCCATGCTGCATCCTTTAATTTTGTTGAGAAGCATGAGTGAGTGGTGTTGTTGAGATACAATGGAAACATTCGGTTGGCTGTCATGTTTACTTGAGCCACCAAGCCCAATTTTTCATCTACAATTCTGCAGACTCCATTTTTGATAGAGATTCCATATCCCTTTTCTTGAAGTTGACCAACACTGAGTAAATTTGTTCTCAAATCTGGAACAAAAAGGACATTAGAGATAGTTTGAATAGAATTTTTGTTGGTTTGAATTGCTACCTTTCCTTTTCCCATAACAGAGACTTTAGAATCATCACCAAACTTCACAACATCACGAAAGGCTTCGTCCAACTCAGAGAATGCAGACTTCTCTCCACACATATGGTTGCTGCAACCAGTGTCTAAGTACCACAGATTCTTGTGGGTTTCCTCCTTCACGTGACACACCATCAAAAGAGACACCTATTCTTCTTTTTCTGCAAAGTTAGTTCTTTCTCCACTTTGTCTATTCAAATTAGTTTGACAATCCGACTAATAATGGCCATACCTATGACATCTGTAGCATTCAACATTGGACTTGTCTGCTGACTTTGGTCTAGTTGATTGATGGCCTCCACGTCCTCTTCCTCTTCCTTGAAATTGATTATTTTGGTGATGGTTTTGTTGTTGATTTCCACGATCATTGTTGTCTCTACCTCCTCTACCGCGACCTCTACCTCTTCCTCGTCCTCTATCAACTTTACTTGGTGTAGAGTGATTTTCAGATGAGACCTTCAATGCATGTTCCTCTTTCTCCTGTTGGTTAATTTTTTGCTCATGAACCAAAAAAGAGCTTTGCAATTCATCAATTGAAAGTTCATCAACATCATTAGATTCTTCTATAGAACAGACAACAAAATTAAATTTTGGTGTCATGGATCGAAGAATCTTCTCAACAATGGTGACATCCTCTGCCTTGTCTCCATAGATCCGCATCTTGTTGACGATTGCCATCGTTCTTGCAAAATAATCTGTCACCGACTCTCCTACTTTCATTCGAAGCATTTCAAACTCCGAACGAAATGCTTGAAGCTGCTGCCTCTTTGCTCTTGTTGTCCCTCGATACTTTTTCTTCATGGAATCCCAAATATGCTTGGAGGTATCCTTGCAAAGAATTGTTTCCAAGATAGAGCGATCAATAGCTTGGAAAAGATAATTCTTTGCCTTGAGATCTTTCAGCTTCAGTGCTTCAAGCTCCGACTTCTGTGCATCTGTCAGCACAACACCTTCGGCTGGTTCTGGTATTCCAGAAACAACCATCGGCCAGTATTCTTTGGATCGCAAGAAGTTCTCAATTAGCATGCTCCAATGATCATAGTGACCATCAAAGCGAGGAATGGATGGTTGCACAAAATTTTCTGAAGCCATCGATCTTGTCTGCTACTGCAAAAGAAAAAAGGTGATAGAGAAATAGAATTGCTGCTATATCACTCTCTATCTCACTTTTTCACTCGGAGGCTCTGATACCACTGTTACAAAATGAAGAAGAGATATACTTTTACACACAATAAGAGCTGGAAAGAGTATATTAATCTGCTCATATTTATTGATAAACCAAACAGCCATTATATAGGCAAGTAAACAAACTGATAGTAGCAAGAAAACAGGAACTACTAAAGCATGAAATTAGGAACTGCAGTGACTGCATAGTAGGCTCAACTTACTCCTAAAACTAAGCCAAAGTAGGCCATGTACAGCAACTAACTAGGAATAGCAGTAAACAAACTTCCTAAAGACTAGGACAACTCATTGATTTTTCTAACATAAAGATGATATTATAAACCTATCAGATTCAAGGGAATACAGAAAAATGCACAGAAGGAAATAGATGATTTGGATTTGTTGTGTGTTTGTGTTTTTATTTTTTATTTGTGTTTTTGTTTTTGTTTTTTGTTTTTTTTTTTTATATTTTTGGAAATAAATAATATGAAAAAATTCAAAAATACTTATTTGTGACTTGTGTAATTTTTTTTTTATTTCCAAATTTTTCTAACAAAAATTACATTTTAACTGATTGAATTTTTGATTTTCTCAACTATTGTGTTATATTTATGCCGCATAATGATATGTGGCATCACTTCTAGTTATCACCTCCTCTACTTACCAAATAAGTTGATTTTCAAATTTCATTTGATAACATTGTAATTTTTTATTTTGTTTTATCCATGAGGACATACTTAGATAAAATAACTAAACTAAAATATCCCTTTTATATATATACGTAAACGCGATTTTGAAACAAACCAAACTTTCCTATATCTCTCTCATTCCACCTCTTTATCTCTAGACCGCCATAGGCTGAGATCCATATAGATTCGTTGCCATCGCCGCAATGGAGTGAGGTGCTTGGAACTCCGCTACTAGAACCCTAACCCCAGGCGAGTGTAGACACCCCATTTTTGACCGACCTTAAGACTCAGACGTCACCAGTTGAGCGCTCGGTGATTTTGCATATCGTGCTCGTTCAGAAGTTTCAGAGTCGCGGCCGTGAGCCCTGCCTCCGGACTTCCGAACCCTCTTCTGTGCCTTGCCTCGGTTTGCGAACCAGACTCGGTTTTCTCTGTTTCTTTTCCTGAAGGGAGGGAGAGGTCCAGTAGACCATCTCTCAGTGGCCGTGGGCTACATTTTGTGGCCGCAGGCCATTTTGCCCATTTCGGAGTCCGGTTTCCGGTTTTTCGGGACCGTTGGCCGTGTACCTCGGTTCGGGACCGCTTAACCGTCTCCGTTTGCTCTAAATTTTGGCATACATCTTACTTGCTCCCTTTTGAGGGACACTGGGGTCTGAGAAACCCACTTCGTGGCCGAACGCCACTTTCGGTGCTTAACAGCCCATTTTCGGGACCCCGAACTACGTGTTTTGGCCCCCGAGGGTTCGTTTTGCATCGGTTTTCGTTCATTTTTGGCAGGTGGCTCTGTTTCATCACCGGGAAGGTCACTGGAGGGTGGGAGGCCAGCAATTATCTTGGCAACCAGTTATATTCTATTTTCGCCCTCCGATACCCGTTTTTCGCACTTCCGGGCCAATGTTGAACACCTTGTAGCCACTTTCTTCAACCCCAAACCACATATTTGTGATGTACACACATGGGAGGACCCTAAAAGTTCATGGCCGGCCACTAATGCTTCTTGACCCTTTTGAACCCCTCCTTCCGAGCCAATGTTGAACACCCTTGGGCCACTTTCTTGAACTTTGAACCACATATTTGTATTGTACACACATGGGAGGACCCTAAAAGTTTATGGCCGGCCATTAATTCCATTTGAACCTTTTGAACCCCTCCTCAAAATGGCTTGTTCTCTCTCCTGTTTTAGAGTTTCCAAATTTGAACCACAGGGTTGCGAAGAGGAGACCTGGGAGGCCACCAATATGTGGTGGCCGGCCACTATTTCAAGTTGACCCTTTTGACCCCTAGCTGGCCGGCTAGGGGGGGTGGCCGGCCGGCCACTTCCAAGCCCAATAGGTGGCCGGCCATGTTCCTCTCTCCTTCCACTTTACAGCTGTGTAGCCCTTTCCCCCAGAAAATATCCCAATCCGGGGGATATTTTGTGAGGGAAAACTTGCCTATTTCCCCCCACCTTTTGCCCCTCCTTTACTCCCCTTTTCTTGTCCATATAACCAGCTGGTGGCATCACATTTAGGGGTTAGAAAATTTTCTCTTCAAGGCTAGATACATAATTCTCCCTCCATCCCTCTCATTTTGCTTGAAAACTCCAAGTCCTACACCTTGTTTTCTTCATCACCACCAAGCTCTACCACCACCACTCCATCTCAGCAGCAAGGAGAGGAATTCCAGCAGCTTAGAGGCAACAAATTTGGTCCAAGAAGTTGCCAGAGTTTGATCTACAAGGGTGAGTTGCCATTTCTCTCTTTTTAGCTCATTTCTTGCAACATTTCTTAGCCTCTTTTCCTTGTACATTTGAGTTCCGGCCATAACTGAAATTAGTGTTATTTTGAGCTCATTTTCATCTTTCATTAAGGATATTTCTCTGTTTGAGTTTTATTTTTGGCACTTGCTTCACAACCCTCTTGTATGCCATCCTTTTTGCATGATATTTCTATCCCATGTGTGATCTGTTTTTGAGCATTCTATAAACTGTAAATGTGCTTATTTTGGGCCCTTCTTCAACATTGTTGAAGGGCCCATCACCATTTGATGTTTCTATATGCCACCTACCATTATAGCCCTCTTTCCCCCTCATTTTTGCATGTTTTTTTAGCCTATTGTGTTTTCACTTTTCGACCATGATAAAAACTGAAAATGGCCTTATTTTGACCTTCTTAACATGTTTCATTAAGGGTCTTTGGCTGTTTGTGGAATATTTTGCATACTTTGTGTTATAGCCTCTTTTGGGCCTCATTTTGCATTGCATTTCTAGCATGTTTGTATACTGTTTTTGGGTTTTTACAGTTCTGTAAATATGCTTATGTTTGGTCCCTCTTCAATGTTGTAGAAGGGAATTTTTCAGTTTGGGTATTGCATATACCACTTGCCTCTTTGGCCACCTTTTGGCCCTTTTTCTTGCATAAGAACTTAGCCTTGTCTATGATTGTTTTTAGGGTTTTTACAGTTCTGAAAATATGCTTATTTTTGGCCCCTCTTCAATTTTGTTGAAGGACCCTAACCTGTTTGGAATTGGCAGCTGTGAGTTGCTTCATAACCTCATGTTTAAGGCCATTTTTGTATGCCATTGTTGCCCTACCTTCGCTTACTGTTTGGCCATGATTTGTACTGGTAAAATGCTAATTTTGGGGCTGCCTTGCTACTGTCTATTCATTGCATACCCATATTGTGCATGTTTGGTATAGCCATAGGCCATTTCGGGTCCCAAAATTCATGTTTCGAGACCATTCCTCGCATCGGGTGTGTTTTCGCTTCATTTCGGGGTTGTTTTCCCCCACATTTCAGTGCTTAAATTCTATTACCATGTTTGCATATCACTTCCCATGCCATAATTCGCATTTTTGCATTGCCTCGGTTTGCGTGCCCGTGTGCACGCATTTCGAGGCACTTCATTTTCATCCACCGGCCTCTTATGTGAGTGTGGCTGAGGCTCTCTCATGTGAGTATAAGTCCATGTTGTATTCTATATATCATTTTAGCCATATTGCATTGCGTATGCCATTGCCTCGGTTTGCGTGCCCGTGTGCACGCATTTCGAGGCACTTCATTTTCATCCACCGGCCTCTTATGTGAGTGTGGCTGAGTCTCTCTCATGTTAGTGTAAGCCCATATCATATTTCCATGTCATTTGCATTACGTATGCCATTGCCTCGGTCTGCGTGCCCGTGTGCACGCATTTCGAGGCATCTCATTTTTATAACATAGTACGTGCTAGGTCGTATCTTAGATCGCATTCTGTCATTTTCTCAGTTTGCGTGTCCGTGTGTACGCATTTCGAGGCATCTCATTTTCATAGCATTGTGCATGCTAGGCTGTATCTTAGTTGCATTCATGCATATCATGCATATTGCATCGTGTTCGGGATAGGAGTTAGCCCGGGCACGGGAAACGAGGTACGTTTCGTACTCCGAGTGACGGAACGTGTCTCAATTCCCAGTCACCGACACTCCAGATTACCCATGATGGAGTTAGGTTTTAGTTGAGTTTTCATGTGCATTCATTCTATATTGAGTTGTGCAATTCGACTCCTCGGCCATTATGCCTCGGTATGCGTGATTGGTGGCACGAGGATCGAGGCATGCATATATTTGTGAAATATATTGCTATGCCCCTTTCCTGCTCTCTGTTGCAGCAAAATGAAGAATCAACAACTTTTCGGAGCTCGGCACGCTTTCCAAGAATAACTGCTAAACAGAGGCTAATTGGGGCATCCCGGTGGATTTCCGCGCGAGACAACCCGGACATGCATCATCCATCAGAAGCGAGGCAGTCCTTGGCTTGCATGCCAGTTTTATTAAGCTTTCTTAGTTAATTTGTTAATTAATTAGGAATTTGTATATTACTTGGACTGTAATATTCTTTTATTTGGGACTGTATATTTATTCGGACCCTCTGCGCGAGGGCACAACTGTAATAAGTGTGCGTGAGTGTGTTGTATGTCTTCCAACCCCACGTCTTTCTCCCTTTTATTTATCCGCTTTTGATGGTTAGATTAGGGCATGTTTAAATTAGCATACAGTATGACAGCATGTTTGCATCATTCATCTGTATTGCATGCACCGGGCTCGGCGCATCATACTAACTGCATTGTACTTTCAATTTCAAATTGAATACATGTTAGCTGTAGCATTTTATATGCCATGTTTAGAATAGCCGAGCCTGCTATAGTTTGCATTTTTGCATGTGTTGCATTAGGCATTTCTGTATAGTTAGGATCATGCATGAAATTCTAACGAGTTTCTGTTTTGGCTTGGAGTACTTGGTAAGCTTTATGCTTTAGCATCCTTGCATGCGTGTGAGTGAATGCCATGATAGCATGCTTACCATGAGGCAATATGCTTATGTGATATAACTGCCTGAATGCCTGTGGGTGAAGGTTGGGTTATTTGAATTGGAATAATTCATCAAATGTTTGTTTTAAGCCCACTAGATAGTGGCAAAACCATCTTTTCTAAGCCCACCCGAGGGTGGCAAAATCTGCATTTTAAGCCTACTTGCGAGTAGCAAACCATCTTTCAAATAAACAAGCATGAAATGTTTTGTTCCAATTCAGGCGACCCAGTCTATACTTATGTGCTGTGTGCATCACATAGTAACCTAGGCTAATAACCGGAATAAGGACACACAAAGTTTTCAAAAATAGATATCATAGTTAGTAGAGGCCGATCTTTGATCGGGCGAGCGGGGGTGCTCACGAAGTGACCTTCCCCAATCGTACCCAAGTTCCCGAGCCGAGGCAACTTTGGTAATGACGGACACGTGGCCTTTGGCACCGAGTCAGGGTTTCCTAAATTTCCCATTAAAAAAACATTTAGGTGGCGACTCTGTATCTGGCAAAGCAGTCCATGTTTGACACTTCTTTTCAAAAATTTGTTTCTCAAAACGATTTGCCAGATTTGGACTCTTTGGTTCAGACTTAGAACCGTGACAAATTTGAGAGTCCTGAGCTGTAGTGACCCCAATATGAACGGAACGGGAGCTCACCTTCCCGAGTCGTTCGGGGACGTCTACAGCGAGTTTTGCACCATCACCATCGCCCATTCCTCCAGTTTACCTCGTCTCTGATCTAGCTCTTTCTTCTATTTTCTCTCTTTTATCTCTCTTCTCTCTTCTCTTAGTTTTCTCTGATCTAAACTACCACCACCGCTGCCCATTTCTCTACCTCACGTTTTGGTAGGTAGATCTAGTTGAGCACGACAAATCTGAACCCTAGCCACGTCGGCACCACGACAACAATGATCGACAAAAATGCTCAAGCGACCACCTCGTCGGTGAAGGGGACGACGTCGTCCTTGCTACTACAGCACCACCATCTTTTTGTCGCACCGGAAAAAGTCTAATTAATCTCCTTGATTGGGCGATCGTGATGGTGTTTCGAGTGCTGTTATTGATATCACGACCAAGGATCACTACAAGAAAAAACACTTTTAGTGACCACCTTTCAAGTGCTAGTCGCAAATAGTTTACTTTCTGTGACTAACTTTTTTTTGGTCGTGAATGAGTTACATTTTCGCGACCAACGAGTATTTGGTAGCTAATAGATAACTTTTTGTGACCAGATCTGTATTATGGTGGCAAAAGGTAATAGCGGGAGGGTCAAAAACATTTTAGTGGGATCCCAAAACCTTTTGCAACCAGTAAATTGTGGTCACAAAAAAGCAAAAGGGCATATTTTATAATGAAGTTAGGTCATTTTCAATGTTTCCAAAGCTTTGCTTCCTCTCCTCATCGCTGGCCCTCTTCCTCCTAATAACCATAGTTACTCTCTCTCTCTCTCGTCACTCTCTCACTCCCAACTGGCAACAAAACCCTAGCTTCCATCTCCATTCAATTCGTCCCTTGTTCTGCCTCCGCCACCAGTTTTGGTGCCTTGCCACTCTTGACCTCAATCTAGGTATGATTTGTGTTCTTTTAATTTTTTTTTTCTTTTTCCCCAAAAGGCAAAGAGGGAGAGAGAAAGAAGAGAAAGAAAAATCAGACATTTGAAAGAAAGAGAGAAACCGTGTGGAAAAGTGAAGGATCTGAGTGATGGAGGCCTGATAGATTAGAAGGTGAGAGTGCTCACACTTCTTTGATCTCAACTCTAATTTCATTTTCTATATCAATCTATCTATCCATCTATCTATACATGTATGTATCTACATGTTTGTTTGTGTGTATATCAATGGTTGAGTCTCCATGGAGCTTTCCCAAAATGTTAGCTTTTTCTTTCTGATTGCTAGGTTTCAAGCTTTCTTTCAATTTTCTTTTAATTTTCAATCATGAATCCCTTTCCAGCCCTTTTATTTCTCCTTCTTTCACCTCTTTGTATATTATTTTGGAATGGTGTAGTAGCTGCTCTTACCTCTAGAAAAGTTTTACTCTTTGTTTCTCTATATATACATATTTCTATACCTACATACATGGTGTTTATATTGCCACTGATAATGTTAGGATTCTAGAAAAAAATTTGTTTAATTTTGGGGTTTTTGTAAACTATTTAGTTTCTGCCTCTTCTCTAGACAAATTGTAAAAAATTTAATTGAAAGGCTTGATCTAAAAATTTCAATTTCAAAGTAGCAATTTCACCAAATGTAATATACATGAAATGCCTTTCTTTCTCTTGCAAAGTAACAATTGCAAGAGGAATTAGATAAGAACAAATTTGGCAATTGCAATTTGCTTAGGGTTGAATTGATATCTTGAAGAGGAATTAGATAAGTATTTTATGAATCCATTGTATTTTATAATTGTTTTACATAAACACTACTTCAATTTATCATAGAATTGGAATGACCCCTAATTTTTTTTTTCTCCCCAGATGAGTTGGAAGGAAGGAATGACCCCTGATTGTATTTTTTTTCCCTCCAACTTCAATTTATCTATGTTCAATAACTACTTTGTGTTTGAAAGACAATGGTCTTGCTGGGCATACAAAACTTGTGCATAGAAGTTGTTTGAGGATTTGTTAAAGAGACTAATACTTCATTAGCTCCAAGATTTGACATAGATATATATTTTGTTGTGGTATATGATTTGTTAGTAATTCTCCATATGACATAGATATAAGTTTTTTAATTTTTTTGTTCTATTACTGCCTCACCTATAATAATTTTTATTAATTTATTTATTTTTTGGTGTAGGAACATTGTTTTTCTCCTTGAGTTTATGTTTTTTCCCTTTTATTTAGCTTTTCTCTTTGTGTTAAACAGGAAAGCAACCCAAGAGGGGGGCTGAATTAGGTTATAAAAAAATTTTGGTCCGAAAATAAGGTTTAAAAGACATGTAATTAAATGCAATAAATAATCAATAGCTTCACAGAAAGTAAAAAGAAAAGAAAAGAGGAACTTAACGCAAAAATTTATAGTGGTTCGACTCACCGGCCTACTCATCAAGAGTCTTCCTTGAGAATTTCTTCACTATGAATTAATGCACCACCAAGCTTTTCCCAACTTGTGGATTTTTACAACGGACTTGCTTCAATCTGTGGAGGATCTCTCAACGAAAAGCCTCACATTACAAGTGTTTCACTCAGAAACTAATGAACTAGGAAGAGTGGTCCAACTGTCCTCTTTGACAAATACTATCTCTCAAAAGATGGATATGAAAGTGTAAGCTCACAAGTAAGTTTAGGACTTGCTTAGATCTGAAAATAGGAGAACACAAGTGAAATCTTAGAGGTTGAAAATGATGTTCGGTATACTTAGTGTATTTGCAGTGAGTTTTTTTCTTCTCAATTCAGATCTAGAAAAGATCCAGCTTTATAGCCTTCATCCAACTTATCTCTTGAAGCAAAAACACACCCACGTGGGTCTTCTAGCTGTTGGAGCTGGGCAAGAAAAAAGTCTCCAGCTGTTACAAGTGGAGCATGGGTTGTACAGGCTGTTATCTGACCATTGGAGGTGGAGCTTCCTTAAAGGAAGTGATGCCCATGCTTGGGATTCAAAACTTGGTGGATGGACATAATGTTGTCTCCATGCTTTTTCTTTTTCGGATCTTGCGAATGGTGTGAGTGGAGAATGTTTCCTCTACTGAGTTAGAGGTTGATGTCCCAAAGTCCCTTTTGATTAGAATAGAATTTGTTTGATGATGATGTCATAGGAACCTTTACAGATTAAGAAGATGGCGGCTAGGGTTTTTTGAAACCCAGACAAAAAGGTGTCGACCCTTGCAGATTGGGTGTCGACCCTTTGCTCTGTCTTTTCTTTCCTGAGTTGATTTCCAGGTGTTCCTGGTGTCGACCCTTAGCATGCTTGGTGTCGACCCTTGCAGCTAAAATGTATATTGAATTTTAGTGTCGACCCTTGCTGATTTTGGTGTCGACCCTTGCATTTGGAACACTTACATTTTTTCAGCTTCTCTCTGGTGTTGACCCTTGCTTTTCTGGTGTCGACCTTTTGCTCTGGAACACTTAACACTCTTGAGGATGATTCTAGTGTTGACCCTTAAACTTGTGTTAGACAAAGAAGGAGTTTTGCAACCAATTTTTGATGCTCATGAGGGCCTAAAAATGATTTAAAAACTAACATTTTAAAATCATATGACTTCTAGTACTGTGAAACAAAATTTTAATTTGAAAATTTTAAGCAATGAAATAGTTCAATTTATTTGTTCATGATCAAACTAAAAAAGAATTCTAAAAATGAAAAACCTTGGGACTGACAATCTCCTCCTTTTTGATAATAACAAATAAAAGAAATTTAAGATATAAATGACAGCATTTAAGAAGGGTTTACTTAAAAAAAAATCTCTTGAAAAAAAAAAAAAAAAAAACTCCCCCTATGAAAAGGGATTCATGGCCATTTCAAGGATGATGAGAGATATGTATAATAAGATAGCTTTGATATAGATCAAACTCCCCCTATCAATGTATATTGAAACTATCATTAGTAAAATCAAATTCTTCAATCTATTCACAAGTCTAGATTCCATAAAGCTTGAAGAATAGATAATCACAAATCACAAATATTCATAACCAAGGTGTTCTCATACCATAATATATTTGTGTTGCCCAAAGAAAATTTCAGGAATATCAGTTGCTCAAAAAGAAAGTGTTTCTCACATATTTCTGTGATTGTTTCCTAAGCATCCACATCCAAAAAGCAAGTGTTTCTCACATATTTCTGTGATTGTTTCCAAAGCATCCACATCCAAAAAGCAAGTGTTTCTCACATATTTCTGTGATTGTTTCCTAAGCATCCACATCCAAAAAGCAAGTGTTTCTCACATATTTCTGTGATTGTTTCCAAAGCATCCACATCCAAAAAGCAAGTGTTTCTCACATATTTCTGTGATTGTTTCCAAAGCATCCACATCTAACTTGTTTCTAAAATAACCATACAAAAAGTGTTCCTAAACAGCCACACAATTACAGCAGCATCAGATAACTAAGATAACTACAACTTTTTCTCCCCCTTTGTCATAATCAAAAAGCGGGGTAGCATCTAACGGAAAGGTAGAGGAGAGCGCGGCCAATGAGGAGCCGTTTCGTGCCAGCCTTGTGCAAACCAAAGCATAAATTTCCTTATTTGTTCACCTAAATCATCATCCCAGCGCTATTGAAAGATTTGGCGAAATTCTTTGTTGAAGTGTTTGATCCCATGGATGGCGATCGCCATACTCTCTACACTTTCTTTAGTGGCTGCAATGACTTGGGCCTGATGAACTTTTATTCGATCAATGTCTTGTTGCATTTCAGATGGCTAAGAAACAAGCTGTAAAACCAAGGCACTTAACTCATCGATTTTTTCGTCGATGGCAGAGGATGATGAAATAGGAATAGAGTGAGAAGAGGAGGGAATGTCGAAGGCAGGAATGGATGGAGAAGTTAGGTTTAGATTGTTCAGCTGAGAATTAATGGAAGCAATGCCATCCATTAGAGGACCCTGCACCATAAAGTTAAGGTGATCGAGTTTTTGAGAGATAGACGATAGGTCAGAGGAGGGTGGAGGAGAAGAGGGACCAGGGGTGGAGAAGGGCAGTGTAGGGCTATGAAGAGAAGATCCAGGGGTAGAGAGACCAAGGGGCGATAAGGGTTTCTTGGTTTTGGTCCAAATACTGTTAACAAGAGAATAGCCCATGTTTCTAAGTGTTTCAGCCCCATAACAAGTGGGGTCGCGAGGGGCTTTTTCTTCCCCCTTCAAGTCAATCTTGAAATGTTTGAAGATTTTAGTAAAAATCATTCCGTAAAGAAGAGTTTGGTTGTTTTGTTTGTGGGCATTTTTGATACAATGGATAACTAGAAAACCAAAATCAGTGGGGAAACCAGTGGTTAAGGCCCAAATAAGGTACGTGTGGCCGTATGTAACAGCATTAAAACGTTCGGAATGAGAAATAATGTTATGAGTGATAATATGATGTAACAGTCACAGTTCTAGGGAGAGATCTTTCCTAGAGACTGTGATCAAGCTATTTAAGTCGGGGTTGTTTGTGAGGAGACGGAGACCAGTGAGATGAGAGTAATCAGATGGTTTGACAGTTACAGAGGGATGGACCTTGTGTCCATCATTTGAGGTTTTAAGGATAGAGTTAATAACAGAGGATGTCAGGGTGAAGGGGACACCTTTAACAAAACAGTCTAGGGTATGTGGAGAGGTGTCCTCATCATAAGATAGATTTGCGAAAAATTATTTCATGAGGGTTGGAGAAATATCACAGTCGAGCTTCAAAAGTGATGACCACTTTTGATTGTCGAACCATGTTTTTACAGGAAATGAATGTTTATAAAAAAATGCTAGATCTATTGTTCGACTAGAGATTACCTTGCGAAGATTGAAGTCTTTATTGAAAGCTAAACGAAATTCAGGGTTCTTGAAACGTAGAACGGGAGGAGACGCGACGACGGTAGTAAAAGCGGTGGATGTTCGAGGTTGCTTTCGTGTTGCAATAGTGTAATAACCCCGGCCTCCGATTAATGCTAAACCATGATTATTTATGCCTAACAATAATTTAGAAGGAATTCAGAATTAAAATTGCATATGTATTGCATTATCTTTGTGTCTTTATCTGTTTGCCATAAAATGATCTGTTCATGTTTTGACTTTGAACTGCGAATTGAAGGCCTTATCGGTGGCCGAATCCGGAATTGATTAGTGTTTTGTGTTAATTGGAATTAATGTGATTTTATGGTAAATTTAGTTGAAATTTGATTTGGTATGATTAAATTAGATTATATAATGCTAAATCGCATTAGTTGAGTATTTATATGTTTGCTACCTAGTGGGCCACCTTTACAAACTTGTGTGGGACTTAATTCACACCCTTGAGGCATCATTTCTTCATCCATATCTCAGACCAAACCGTTAGAGTGAGAGAAAAGTAGGAGAAAATTGATTCAACAAGAATTTTGCTTGATCTTTGGAGATTTGAAGGAAACTTGGAAGATTTGAGCTTGTACACTTAGAATTCAATACCTAAGGTAAAGATTTCACCTTCTCCATTGTGAATTTAAGATTAGTTCTTGCATGGTTCATGGTTAATTAGTGTCTAAAGCTAGGATTTGGGTTAAAATGTTGAATTGAGGATTAATTCATGCATGCATGCATAAATTTCCATGTTTTGAATTTGAGTTCTAAGATTTCTTCTATGCATGTGTTAATTTCACTCACATTATGGTCATTCAACTTGTTTTCCATCAAATTATCAAGTTTGATTATGTTTTGGAGGTTTTGAATTCATAGAGGTTCTTGCATGTTGAATTAATAGCATATTCATAAAGTTCACGTTGATTTTGCACAAATTGGGTTGCTTTTGGGCCATGATTTCTTGAAATTATCTTTCAAACATGTTGTTCTATGAGTTATTAAGTGTTTTCCAAAGTTTTGGGCCCAGAAAATTGAGTTTGATGCTTAGAAGGTTAAAATTGAGCTTGGTGATCAAATCTGGAATTTCCAGAAATTTGATCCACGCTCGAGCGTGGGACTTTACGCTCGAGCATGAACTCTGAGTACGTGCACTCCACTCGAGCGTGGAAGTCTACGCTCGAGCGTGAAATGCATATACCCAGAAGTTCTTGTGTTTTGCAGTCCGCTCGAGCGAGGAAATCCACGCTCGAGCGAGGTTCTGAGTCTCACGCTCGAGCGTAGGTCGAGCGCCCGTCGAGCGTGAAAAACATGCATCCAGTACTTTTGTCAAGGTTTACAATCTGCTCGAGCGGGGAAGTCCACGCTCGAGCGGGGCTTCATTATCTGCATGTCCGCTCGAGCGAGGGAAGCCACACTCGAGCGTGGACCTTATTTTCAGCAAATCTCGAGAAATATTTTCCAGCACATTCTTGCATCCTCATTCCATCCTAGGCATTTCTAAACCATGTTTAAGACTCCATAATGAGGATTAAGGGTTAGAAACACACTAAGAGCAAACGACATAAGTTATGTACAATTCAAACATGTATTTCAAGTGTGTGTTCGTATGTGTGTTCTTGTAGGTCACGCGCCTCAGAACAAGTGAAGGGCCGCCTTACCATCTAGTTAGGGCTACCAATCATCTGTGAGTAATAACTTTGTAAAGTTATGTTCAATGTTAAATATTTTCTGGACATTATGACATGAAATGATTAGTCTTCTGAAATGCTACGCTATGTTTTGAATGAATGAATGATTGTCCAAGATTCTGAAAGTTATTCGTGGCATCCTTAGCATCATATAATATGCGTCCCTTTATGGGTCATCAGGTCCCTTCATGGGTCATCGGAAACGTCTCTGTGCACATGAGTCATCAGAATGCCTTCAAGGCCGTCCTTTTATGGGCCATCGGATTTGTTAACGCTAAGGGATGTACCACCTATGATTATATGCAAAATCTGAATATGGAAATGATTACGAATATGTGTAAGAATCTGTTTCTGATAAGAATTTGATTTCTAACTCTGTGATGGACATCATTCATTAAATCCTTTACTCTGTTATTATTCATTGGGCTTTAGCTCATTGTGTGTATATATATGTATAGGTGAGCATTCTAGAGCCTGAGCCTGAAGGCTTTTGTCTGGATCTGTGTCCTGTTGTCAGCCAACCATTGTGCCTCACGTGGAGGTTCCCGAAGTGTCCTGTGTTCAAGCTCTGTTGGTTCTATGTATATGTATGACTTGTTTTAATTCTGTTGGCTGGACTTAAGATACTGTAATGCGTGTTGGTATAATGTATGATTGACTTTTGATTATGTATATAAATTTTTAAATATTCCGTTTCATATAAGTCAACATAACTCATTGGATAACTATATTTATGTATTTGCTTCCGTTAGCCCCTTAATCTTGTTAATCTGTTCAGAGGCCTTCGGTAGTCCAAGGATTATTGGCCGGTTACAATGCTAAACCTATAGGGGCGGGTTTGGGCCGTAACAAATAGGGAGAGGGGCTTGAGACTCACTGGAGGAAAGAAAGAGATGTCGTGAGGATGATGAAGAGGGATCGGAATGAGAATTGTCAGAGAGATGCCAGAATAGAAAAGGGGCTAGGGTTAGGGATTTGAAGGTGTTGCAAGAGAGATAGGAAGGGTCGAGAAGTATTTATACACTAGAGAGGGTGTCGACCCTCGTAAAGAGAGGAGTCGACCCTTCGAATATGAAAGGGTCACGTGGCAAACCCTTGGCCAAAGACCGGTGTCGACCTTTAGGAACGTGGGGTCGGTACTAAAAAGTAGTGCCTTCAAAAACATCAGGTGTCGACCCCAAAAGAAATAATGAACCAAACTCCAGCTGGTGTCGACACCAAAGAAGGTGGGTGTCGACCCTTAACAATGAAAAACACAAGGCTGGTTCACAGGGTGTAACAACCCCTATCCATAATTAGCCACTAATTTGTATTTAATGATGTTAATAAGAGGATTAAAATAAATTATGTGTTTATTCTGCACTTTGTATGATTTTGGCATTCTATCTCTTACTTATAGAAATATCTGTTTGGAATTCCACTTTAATATGTAAATCGAAAGCCTTATCGGCACCCGAAACCGAAATTGACTACACCGATATGTTATTTGGAATTTTTAGAACCATATGGCAAATTTTATTAAAAATTGATTCAGTCTGATTCGTTAAGGCGTGTTTGGATGGACCAAATGCTCTAGTTCATGTATTAATACATCACAGGTATATAAATAAAGTGCCTAATAAGCTCATTTGAGCTCATTTCTTTCATCTCCCTTAGTGCACAAATCTGGTGAAACATTTTAGAGAGAGAGGGAGCACAATTCTAGAGAGAGAAAGGAAGAGATTGAAGGTTATAGCTTGAATTGATCAAAGATTGTGCAAGTACCTACCTAATTGACGACTCTAGATAAGGATTTAAGACTTAATTATGAGTTTTAACCATCAAGTAGATCATTTCAAGAAGAATTTGTGATTATGTACAAGAGTTGGACCATAGATGTGAATTTAGAATTAATTCATGCATGCATGTACATTTTCTTACAAATTGAGCATGATTTCCATAAATCGTCTCTTGCATGTTTGAAATTCATCTTCATTTGGGGAAATCATCAAGTCTCAAGTTGTTTTGTGGTATTTGATCATGTTTTGAGAAGTTTGATACAAGACAAATGCATGCATATTGTGTTCATAAACATTCATCATGTTTTAAGTTGAAATTGTGAGTTTTTAACAAACTCTTGGGCCATGATTTTATGAAATAATCCGTAATTCTTCATGTTTTACAAGTTTACTATGTTATCTCAAATTTTGGGGCCCAAGAGATGTGTTTTGATAAGTTGAATTCGAGTTTTGAGCTTGGAGGTGCAATCTGAAAATTCCAGATTCTGCATCTACACTCGAGCGTGGGAGTTCACGCTCGAGCGACCAATCTGACTACGTGCACTTCGCTCGAGCGACCAAAAGTCCGCTCGAGTGTGAATTGCAAGCTCCCAGAAGTTTCATGTCTTTTACAGATCGCTCGAGCGAAGGAATGTGCGCTCGAGCGACCATTTACATTTTGCATGTCCGCTCGAGCGAGGGAAGCTACGCTTGAGCGTGGACAGCTACGCTCGAGCGTGGACCTTATTTTCAGAAATTTTGCCTAAGTGTTCCAAGGCATGTTTTGGCTTCCTCATTGCATCTTAGGCATTCCTAAGCCTTAATTAAGCCATAGTAATGAGGTTATGGATTAGAAACACACTAAGAAAAGAATGTACCAAGTTCCGAGACTGCAAGTGTGTGTGTTTTAGGCAATGTGATAAGAAAGAAGAAGAACCAATGTAATGAAAGCTAAGTCTTAATGGCCACTTGAATGTATAATGATAAGACATGCTTGTGTTATGTATTTTGTGATTGTAGGCCAAGACTCGAGGGTTGATTGACCATTACTAGAACCACTGTGAGTAATGTTATCGTAAAGATACGTTCATATGAATTATGTTCTAAATAAAATATGATAAGTTATGATTTCTGAAATGATATCTGTTTTCGTGAACGAATATTCCATGTTTGAAATCTATTATGGCATTCATAGATAGTCCCAAGTCATGGGGGACGGCATGAAAATGCGGGTCCATGACATACAAGTAATTACGAGATCTCGTTAGCCCCTTCATTGTGGTGATATGTGTTTAATCGGTATCCGGAACCGATTACTCTAGTCGGAAGACGTTCTGTGATGTGTTCTATGGGATGTACCATTATTATGTTCTGATATGAAAATGATTATGCTCTGGTCTGTTTTCTGCTTATGATATATTCGGATTTCGTTCACTAACCCCTTTACCTTAATGTTATTCATTGGGCTTTAGCTCATTGTGTGTATATATATGTATAGGTGAGCATTCTGGAGCCCGAGCCTGAAGGCTTTTTTCTGGATCTGTGTTCTGTTGTTAGCCAACCATTGTGCCTCACGTGGAGGTTCCTGAAGTGTCCAGTGTTTAAGTTCTGCTGTTTCTGTATATATAAGACTCGGTTGTTCTGTTGGCTATACTTAAGATACTTTAATGTGAGTGGGTATAATGTATAAATGACTTTTGATTATGTATATAAAGTTTTTAAATATTCCGTTTCATATAAATCAGTATAACTCATTGGACAACTATATTTATATATTTGCTTCCGCTATCCCCTTAATCTTGTTAATCTATTCAGAGGCCTTCGGTAGTCCAAGGATTACTGGCCGGTTACGATGCTAAACCTATAGGGGCAGGTTTGGGTCGTGACACAGGGTGTCGACCCTATAGAGTAGGGAGTCGACCCTTAGGGGTCCTGATGAGCAAAAACTAGTGTAAATTATAACAAATTTCATAAGGAAGCACAATAACACATAGAAATCATCATATAGGAATATTTAACATGCCAAGCTCAGTTCGTATAAAGTAAAATTGTTCCTTATTGAGAGGCTTGGTGAAGATATCGGCCAGTTGTTGGCTTGTAGGCACAAATTTGAGTTCAACAAGACTTCATTTTCTAAAGTATTGATCTTAGAAGTTAAGGATTCCTTTTCTTGAGATAAACTTGAAACCATTTTCTTTTGATAACTACTTTTCAAACTTAATTTTTTAAATTCAGCATGCAATTCATCAAAAGCAGTTTGTAATTCATCGAAGGTAAATGAGTCATCATTTACCTCATCTTTAAGTGTCATCAAGCATAGATTTGCGACTTCATTTTTGCAAACATCCGTCTCTAAGTCGCTATTATCACTATCTTCTCCCCATACTGCGATCATGGCTTTCTTCTTATCCTTCTTGAATTGTTTTTTTAGCTCTGGATATTCCGATTTGTAGTGTCCCGGCTTATTACATTCATAGCAGATCATTTCGAATTTTTTATGACTTTCTCCTTTTTGAAGATCTTTGTTGAAGTCTTTTCTGGAAAACTTCCTTACACCTTGTTTTTTCTTCACAAATCTTTTGAATCTTTTGGTAATGAAAGCCATTTTTTCATCTTCCTTTGAAGCATCTTCTTCTTTCTCTTGAGATTTTGTGGTGGACTTGAAAGCTATCACTTTCTTCTTATTTTTGTCTTCTTCTTCTTTTCCTTCTTGCATAATGATCTCATGGGTTAGGAGAGATCCCATTAGCTTATCAAGACTCAACGTTGACAAGTCTCTTACTTCTATCACTGCAATAACTTTGTTCTCCCAACTTTTTGGCAATGATCGAAGGACTTTTCTGACAATTTCTGCATTAGTGTAAGTCTTCCCAAGAGATTTAAGATTGTTTATAATATCTGTAAAACGAGTGAACATTTGGGATTTGTTTTCATCTGGTTTCATCTTGAAGAGCTTATAGTTATGAAAAAGTAAGCTCACTCTAGATGCTTTAACTCGAGTGGTTCCCTCATGAGTTGCAACAAGTTTATCCCAAATTTCTTTTGCAGTGGTACAAGTGCATATTCTGTTAAATTCGGTAGCATCAACTGCACAATATAACATATTAACAGCTTTGGCATTTAATTGAATATCTTTATAGTTAGCACTAGTCCACTCACTCTCAAGTTTGGGTACTAGCAGACCATCTATGGTTTTTGTGGGTACCTTAGGACCCTCACATATGATTTTCCAAACTTCATAGTCAGTAGATTGAATATGCATAATCATGCGGGTTTTCCAATAGTTGAAATTTGTGCCATTGAAGAAGGGTGGTCTGTTTGAGGCTTGACCTTCTGGGAGAGAGGAGCTAGGGTTTGCCATAGATCACTCTAATACGGTTAAGTCACACTACTAGAGACGTGGCTCTAATACCAATTGTTAAACAAGAAAGCAACCCAAGAGGGGGGTGAATTGGGTTATAAAAAAAATTTGGTCCGAAAATAAGGTTTAAAAGACTTATGTAATTAAATGAAGTAAATAATCAATAGCTTCACAGAAAGTAAAAAGAAAAGGAAAGAGGAACTTAACGCAAATATTTATAGTGGTTCGGCTTACTAGCCTACGTCCATTCCTCAAGAGTCCTCCTTGAGAATTTTTTCACTATGAATAAATGTACCACCAAGCTTTTCCCAACTTGTGGATTTTTACAACGAACTTGCTTCAATTTGTTGAGGATCTCTCAAAAAAAAGCCTCAGGTTACAAGTGTTTCACTCAGAAACTAATGACCTAGGAAGAGAGGTTCAACTGTCCTCTTTGACAAATACTATCTCTCAAAAGATGGATATGAAAGTGTAAGCTCACAAGTAAGTTTAGGACTTGCTTAGATATGAAAATAGGAGAACACAAGTGAAATCTCAGAGGTTGAAAATGATGCTTGGTATACTTAGTGTGTTTGCAGTGAGTTTTTTTCTTCTTAATTCAGATCTGGAAAAGATCCAGCTTTATAGCCTCCATCCGACTTATCTCTTGAAGCAAAAACACACCTACGTGGGTTTTCTAGCCGTTGGAGCTGGGCAAGGAAAAAGTCTCTAGTTGTTGCAAGTGGAGCATGGGTGGTACAGGCTGTTATCTGACCATTGGAGATGGAGCTTTCTTAAAGGAAGTGATGCCCATGTTTGGGATTCAAAACTTGGTGGATGGACAAAATGTTGTCTCCATGCTTTTTCTTTTTTGGATCTTGGGAGTGGTGTGAGTGGAGAACGTTTCCTCCACTAAGTCAAAGGTTGATCTCCCAAAGTCCCTTTTGATTAGAAAAGAATTTGTTTGATGATGATGTCATAGGAACCTTTACTGATTGGGAAAATGGCAGCTAGAGTTTTTTGAAACCTAGACATAAAGATGTCGGCCTCTACAGATTGGGTGTTGACCCTTTGCTCTGTCTTTTCTTCCCTGAGTTGATTTCCAGGTGTTCCTGGTGTCGACCCTTAGCATGCTTGGTGTCGACCCTTGCAGCTAAAATGTATACTGAATTTTAGTGTCGACTCTTGCTGATTTTGGTGTCGACCCTTGCATTTGTGTAACGCCTTGCTATTTTATACATGAATGCATCGCAACCAATATAACAACACACCTCAAATCCATCATTTTCACTGAACTAAGAATTAAAATTTTTAACTTCTCTATTTACATGTCCTTAAAATCTTGTACCCAACTCCAAGTTCTACAAACATGATAACAATTACAATAGAAGAACCCCATGGGTGTACAAGACAGCAACAAAATAAGTCTAACAGCCCTTTTACAGAACTCTAAGTCTTTACAGTAAAATATTCTCAACTGTCAATCCCAAAATCGCTTACTTTAAGTCACCACTGTGGTTGTACAACATAATTTTCTGAAAAAAAATAGAATAGGGGTGAGCTATATGCCTAGTAGGAATACATTTAACCAAGTATTTAATCATTTAAATAAATTTATGGCACCCTTGAGACAAAACATAATAAGTAGTTATGAACACATGTAATCTTCAATGATTATGTAAATACATAACGATTAAGCATGAACCATTACATTTCACACCTTTACAACACAACAATTAAACAATCACATCAATGGAAAACAAACCATGAGTCCCATATAAGAGTCCAATACAAGTTGCTTTAGTTTCAAAAACCATTCCCCACATTTGCCGGCTATTATACGGCAGGAAGTGGGCACCCAAGAAAACCATCATTTTTTCCACTTTCGCCGGCTATTATACGGCAGGACTGTGTGGACACCCAAAAATATTTTTCCCACATTCGTCCAGCAATAAGCCTAGACAGGGCATTTAGGCACCTTTTAAACTCCCCACGCGGGTATCAACACAACACCACATTTTCCAAAATCGACTCTTACTCTGACTCATGCACAATTAATAATTCTATCACATTTTAATTCCATCAACACGCATCCAACATCACAATAGATGAAACACCATATAATATTCAAAGAACAATAACATTCAAGTCACAATTCCTTTACCATATCAACATCCATATCTTTCATCTCTTGATTGTTCATAATATTCCATGAATCAAAGGAAATTCCACTCAATTTAGTGTTTTCTATTCAAATTGAAAAGTTAGGATTTTACCAAATTTGGGGGTTTCTCTCCTTCATCTTAGATATAGGTTTTAACAACATTTATATATATGTTTTTAGCAAAAGAGTTAAGAAATTTCAAGCAAAATTCAAGCAAAATGATTTATTTGTGTAAAACATGGGTTTAATCCAACAAGATCCTCAAATTAGCTTATAAGTCACAACAATACCATGAAATCTCTTCAAAATAAAGAAATACTAGGATAAAAGTATCCCTACCTCAAAGAAATGAAAGGAAAACACAGAGAAACCTAAAGTTGATGAAATCTCGAAGTCCTTGGATCAAAAGAAAGCCCTTGACGCGCTCTCCAACCTTCCTCAAGGGACCTAGGCGAGAAGATGCTTCTAGATGAGTAGATCTAGCTATCTAAGTAGGAAAAGGTTGGGTTTAGAGAGAGAGGAGAGAGGCTCACGATTTGAGAGGAAAAAAGAGGAGAAAATCATGAGAGAGAAGAGTGTTGGGTCTATTTATAGTAGTATAAAAGTAGCCCTAAGGTCATTACAAAGAATAAGCCCAAAACCCCCAAAAGTAGGGCCCATTCGGACCCAAAAATTCTAAAAAAAAACACGCAGGGGTCGACCCTTTAGGTAGAAAAGACAATATGGCACAAGCAAAGGGGGGTCAACCCTTAGACAGGAGGGGGTCAACCCTATTTTCCAGCAACTAACACACAAATTTTGCAACATAAGATGGTTGACCCTCCCCAGACTAGTGTCTACCCTATTTTCCAACAGAGGCACTAAGAATTCAAACAGGTATAACTCTCTCGTTTGGACTCCATTTTAGGTCGTTCTTATGTCCAAATCGAAGCTCCGGAAACAAGATTTCCAATGGTTTCAGCCTCACATTCAAATTCAAAGTATGGAAAGAGAAAAGGGATAAAGAGTGAAGGTTGGTCAAAAATGAAAACTCAAATTTGGGGTTTTTGATCAAATCTTGCCTAAATACCTTGTTAAGGCTTCAATCAAGGTTCCAAACATCCCCTAAGGATCCTTAAACATAATATTTAAAGTTCACTTGCCAACCCATCAATGTCAAGAGTCCGACAACCATACGAGTTTTAAGGTGACGGGTACTAATTTACACCAATCCAATAAGAATTAGAATCCGAGTCATTACAATTTGGAACACTTACATTTTTTCAGCTTCTCTCTGATGTCGACCCTTGCTTTTCTGGTGTTGACCCTTTGCTCTGGAACACTTAACACTCTTGAGGATTATTCTAGTGTCGACCGTTGCTCTTCTGGTGTCGATCCTTAGACCTGTGTTAGACAAAGAAGGAGTTTTGCAACCAAGTTTTGATGCTCATGTTTGGAGGGCTTAAAAATAATTTAAAAACTAATATTTTAAAATCATATGACTTCTAGAACCGTGAAACAAAATTTTAATTTGAAAATTTTAAACAATGAAATAGGTTCAATTTATTTGTTCATGATCAAAATCAAAAAGAATTCTAAGGATGAATAACCTTGGGACTAACACTTTGCTTTGCCAAACTGAGAAAGTATATGTTCATGTATATATGTTCTTTTCATGGACATCATTGATATTTTGCTGTAGGGTTTCTTTTATTTTGTTAGTACCCCAAAATTTGTACATCCTGCCATGAATCGAATTGTCTTGTACTATTCTTGCTACTTGAATTGATTTTTATTTAACTTTATGATGTACAAAATGCAGGGATGATGGGCTTTAAGAAAACAATTATTGGTAGAAAATTGATCACTTTTTTACTATTCTCAATTAGGACATAACCTCCATTAATTCATGTACCATGCAATGTCCAAAAAAGAAAGAAAAACAAATGAATTCATGCACTTACAACTTATTTTTATTGCATATAGCGATCTCGGTTTTGACCCGACCTTTGTTGTATTTCGGACTGGGGTTTCGTGGTTTAATACTATATCCATGTCTTGTTTCCTCCTTTTACTCTTTGAATTTGAGTATTGGAATGTCTTAGGCATGTTTGGGACATGTTGGTTGCTATTTGGTCTAGAATGTTGTTGCCCAGATTTTGGCTCTTTCGCTCAAGCGACGCTTCTTGCGCTCGAGCGAGCTTTGTGAACTCCCAGCATTTTTGCAGAGTTGCAGAGATTCTGGGAGGGTAGTGTTCTTCACTCAAGTGAGGCTTCTTGTGCTTGAGCCCTTGAGTGACGGTGGCGTCTGTAAAACTTCTGAAGGTATGTATTGTGATGACCAGTTCTGTTGTACGTCCTTACTCTCTTTGTCTTCATTGGGTTCGTTGCGTTCGGACGTTTTTTCTCAAATTCATGTCCTTGTTTATTTCGGGTGAGTGTCACTTGTTTTGGAGGGTGCACAGTCGAGTCTGGAGTGTTTGGAATCGAACCAGAAAAATTTTGGGCTAGAGAATCAAGGTCGTACGTGCGGGAGATGAAGCCGCGCGTGCGGGGAGGTGAGAGTTGGTGAGAGTTTTTTAGCTTGCACACTGCATTATATGCAGGTGCGAAGTGAGGTGCGGGGATGGACCACCGCACATGCGAGGGTGAAGGCCGCACGTGCGGGAAGACGCTCTGCATGTATAGGAGAGGGCATTGCATGTGCGGGCCTCTGGGTAATCCGAAAATCTACTTTTTCTCCTTCTTTGGGCTGTTTGTATATCGCTTTTATTGCATCTCTCTCTCTAAAAACTATTTTCTCTTCCTTCTCTCTACATTTTCTATATCAAAACAAGATCAAATCCTTGATCTTTTTACATCCATTAGAAATTTGCCCACAACTTCTTCATCAAAGTTGAAGAGCTCCTCAAGAGCTACATTGTGTAGGGTGGAGATTGGGTTTTGGTACCATTGATTTCAAGGGTTTCATCTCTTTTTCTTCTTCAAAACTTGAGGTAGAGACTTCTTTGAGTTATATATATGTTTTTGCTAGAATAAATGTTAAATTTTGGAGCTTTTTGATGATAATAAGAAAGTTTTGATTTTGGTTCAAGAATGTTATGATTTTAAGATATGGGTTTAACCTTGTTTCTTTTAAATAATCTCTTGAGGGTTTGTATCACCTTAGGTAAGGGAGGATGTTCTCTTTGAGAGTTTCTTTCAAATGTTGGGCTGTGTGTGTGTTGTTGTGGTGGGAATCAAACCTAAAAATTGGGGATTTTTAAAACAAGTATTGAGAACGCTTGGTTGACAATATTAATGTATAATTTTGTGCATCAAAAAGAGTAAAGGATGGGAAAAATTCTTATTTATGGTTATAAATGATGAGTTTCATAAAACATGGGATTTTTTGTTATTGGAAAATTATTGTTCAAATGTTACTATAGTCTTGAAAAGACTATGTTGTTGGAATTGCTTGAGATATGGGAATGTGGTTACTTGTTGATGGATTTAAACAGGAACATGGCTTTCTTGTGAGATAGTATGGAACGGAGGAATGAAACTTGATCTATTTCGGAACCATTGGCATTGATAATTGTTGCGTTGCATATCCATTCAATTATTATTGCACATTTTGAATTGAGTTGGGAACTTTTACAAAGAGAAAGAAATGTTGTGAAATGAATTTGTTGAAAAGTTTTGGGGTAAATACGTTGGTAAGTCTGGTTAGGAGGTGTAGATGAAATTGATTAGGTTGGCCTGAGTGTCCAGGGTGAAAGACCGAATACACACGCGGAGGAGGTACCATTTCTCTTCCGGTTAGCAATCGGTAAAGTGGGGTATTGGTAGTGCTAGTTATGCCTACTTGCAGACACCAACCTAGGGATTACCTGAGTCGTATTTATCACCCAATGAATCAAATCGTAAATTTTAGAATTATAGAGAATTTCAAGTTATCATTGTGCATGGTGGTTTTTCAAAGATGTAAACAAAATCCTTTTTTTCAAGGCATAGCATGTGCATTTCATATTGGGAATTCTTGAATAAATGTATATACTTTGTTAAGATTTCTCTACTGGGCATTATGCTCACCCCTATGGGATTTTGGTGCAGGGAAAGATGTGGTGAACCCGCCAAACTAGGGCGTAGAAGTTTGTATTGAGAGCACACGACTCTTTTTGTTGTGATTGTGCTTTGCTAGCTCTAACTGTTTGGGTCCGAGAGACTATTTTTGTGTAACCGAGCTTAAGCCTTGGAAATTGTATGGCCTTGAGGGCATTTTATTTATTTTTGGGATTTGATGTTCTACATGCTATAGATTCATGTATGTTATATCCTTGAATGTATAATTCGCGTGTGGAACTATTTTTTGTACGAACCTTATGGATTAATGATGTAAAGGTTGGAGAATTACTATTATTCTTTAATGGATGTTGGTTGATGTACCTAAATTATGTTGGATTATTTTAGGGCATTACAACTTAGTATCAGAGCTACCAGGTTTGAATACTTGGGGCTCCCGGAGAGTGGTTATTATGCCACAGTGGGTTCATTGCGCATGATTAGGAGATGCTTGTATTTTGTGATTATGTGATAACATGTTTACATGACTATATGGGTATGGGATTGGACTTTTGGGATATTATTTGCGCCTATTAAATTCCTTGAGGTCTTATTAGAAGGGTACTTGATCAATACTCGTTCTATTAAGAATTCTTGGTTTTTCGTAGGACAAATTTAATTACAAAAGGATAATCCGTATGTGCTTACGTGACTAAGTGCTTATGTGAAGTGGAATTGAATTGTTTGTGTGGTAGAACATATATAGAATTGTTGTAGTTTAACGTGTGAGGCAAGCTGCGAGCACATTTGGAATTATGTGCTAAATTGTTTACCTTGCTCCTTAATTAGGATGTCAGGAAGGGGTCAAACCCGTGGTGGTAGAGGTAGAAGGCGTGGTAGGGCTCGCAGAGGTGTGCATGAAGTACCGGTCCATGATGTTCCGGTGCAAGAAGAGGGGTTGGGCCATGCTAATGTGGCCGAACAAGTGGGGTAGGTGGAAATTCTGGGGCAAGCGGGACAAGTCGCAATGGGGGCCCTAACCCGAGAAATGACAGGGGCCTTGAGGGAATCGATGAACATACTAAGAGCGAAGAACCAAGCTAAAGAGAACGCCGTAGAGACGAGGGCAAGCTTTCTCACTAGGGAGTTTTTGCGGGTCAAGCCGAATGAGTTCCATGGTGGTCCCGAGCCTAAGAAAGCAGATGAGTGGCTCGAACAGACAGTGAAGACTTTTGAGATGCTTTACATTGAGGATAGCGAGTTAAGGGTGACTCTTGCGAGTTACTATCTCAAGGGGGATGCGGGCTAATGGTGGAAATACGCCAAGGGCCGAATAAAACCGACGTGGGAAGCATTTGTGATGGCTTTCCAAGGCAAGTACCTACCTCCCACTGCTAGGGAGAGGTTGAGGCAAGAATTTCAGGACCTCAAGCAAGTCAATATGTCCCTGGCCGAGTTCGAAGCAGCCTTCTCTAGTTTATCCCGGTTTGCACCGTAGTTGGTAGCAATGGAAGAGCGCCATTGCATTGAGTTTGAGAAGAAACTAAGAACCAAGATCTTGTTCAAGGTTGCCGAGAACATGATTAGGAATTATGACCGACTTGTAGAAGCGGCGGCACACCTAGAGATTACCATGGAGGCCGATGAGGAGAGAATCTGAGGGTCAAGGTCGAGGGGTCAAGGGTCACAGGGGGACTCTAGACCCAACAAGAAAAGCCGAAACTCCTTTTCATCCCAGTCTCAACCGCAGCAGTCTAGATCCTCCTTTCCCTTGCCTAGTGCGGTCCTGGGAAAGAGTTCTTGTTTCAAGTGTGGCCAACCGGGTCACAAGGCCTTTGCATGTCCGCAGAAGGGAGGAGGACAGCAGATGTTGCCACCACCACTACCTAACCGATCTTAGAGTCAGTCTCAGAGTAGGTGGCATGGGCCTACTTGCTATTAGTGCGGTCAATCAGGGCACATGAAGAGAGCTTGCCCACAGTTAGGAGGCGTATCTGGCGCATTAGGGTTGAGGCAGACTCAGGCCCTGTTTGGTAGGGCTTATTTCCCGCTTATTTCAGCTTTTAGCTTAATTTAAGCTATTTTGATGTGTTTGGTTCAGCTTAATAATACAGCTTATAGCTTTTTGTAAGTCAAAAATCAACTTATTCTTTGAGTGAGGGAGGAGAAGCTTAATTTATAAGTCAAAAATCAGCTTATGTTCACAGTTATAAGCTATAAGCTGTTAGGCTATAGGTTATAATCACTTTCCCATAGCTCTACCAAACGGGGCCTCAGAGCCATTAGTAGGCTCACTCAGTTCAGACTTCGCAAGTTAATCAGGGAGCTGCTTTGGCTCAGTCAGTGCAGCAGGCCTATGCTCTGAGAGATGAGCAGGTTGATCAAAGGTCACAAGGGCGCGTGTATGCTGTTACTGCGCCAGAGCAGTTGCCGGGATCCTCAGTTGTGAGAGGTATTTTTGTTGTGTGTAATTCTTTGGCTAATGTGTTGATAGATACGGGTGCATCTCATTCATTCATATCTACTGCATTTGCGTTTGCATTGGGGTTAGAGGTGGCACGGTTAGCGTCTCCGCTCAGAGTTGAGTCGCTAGTCGGGGGTACAGTTTATTTAGACCGGGGGTCTCGTGGTTGTGAGATAGAGGTTGCTGGGCATCGACTCCTGTTTGCTTTTGTGTTGCTAGACATGTCAAGTCTTGACGTCATTCTAGGCATGGATTGGTTATTTTCGTACGAGCGGTGATTGATTGTTTTCGTCAGAGGGTCACAGTGTGCACCTTGAGTTGTGATTGTTTTTACTTTCTGGGAGACCGGGTTGATAGAGTCTTGTCCCCAGTTTTTTACCCTCGTAGTAGAAATGAGTTTAGTAGCCTTCTTGATACTCGCTCGAATAGTGAGAGTGATGGGACTCGTGTTGAGTTGCCAAGGGTAGTTTGTGAATACCTGGACGTATTTTCCGAGGACCTTACTAGTTGGCCACCCCACTGAGAGATTGAGTTCACCATTGACCTAGTGTTTAGAATGGCAACAATTTCCATGGCGCCGTATAGATTTGCACACGCGGAGTTGCATGAGTTGAAGATTCAACTCCAAGAGCTTTTAGATAAGAGTTTCATTCGCCCTAGTACATCGCCTTGGGGAGCGCCGGCTCTCTTTGCGAAGAAGAATGATGGGTCATTACAGTTGTGTATTGATTATCGTAAGTTGAATCAAGTTACCGTCAAGAACAAGTATCCTTTACCCAGAATAGATGACTTGTTTGACTAACTTAGAGGGTCTAGTTGCTTTTCGAAGATAAATTTGAGGTCAGGTTACCATCAGTTGAGAGTTCGGGAGGAGGACATCCAGAAAACGGTCTTTCGTACGCGTTATGGCGACTATGAATTCCTTGTGATGCTTTTTGGGTTGACTAATGCACTGGCTTATGGATTTGATGAACCGAATTTTTAGAGAATACTTGGATCATTTTGTCGTCGTCTTTGTCTACGACATCTTAATTTATGCAACCTCCAAAGAAGAACACGAGGCTCACTTGAGGGTAGTGCTTGACTTGCTTAGGGAGCACCAGTTGTATGCCAAATTTGAGAGATACGAGTTTTGGCTCACCGAGGTGAAGTTTTTGGGTCATGTAGTGTCAAGAGAGGGGGTAACCGTAGATTCTTCAAAGATAGACGCCGTGCAGGATTGGGAACAACCCAAAAATGTCTTTGAGATCCATAGTTTCTTGAGATTGGCGAGGTATTATCAGCATTTTGTAAGGAACTTTTCTAGACTAGCTGCGCCTTTGACTAGATTGACTAGAAAGGGGGTTAAGTTTGTGTGGAGTGAGGCTTGTGAAAAGTCATTCCAAGAGCTTAAGACTAGACTGACTACCGCACCGGTGTTGATAATTCTGGAAAGAGGTTTGGGTTACACCGTTTATTGTGATGCGTCTCACGATGGGCTTGGTTATGTCTTGATGCAAGGGGGAAAGATTGTAGCTTACGGTTCACGGCAATTGAAAACTCATGAGAATAATTACCTCATCCATGACTTAGAATTAGCAGCAGTAGTGTTTGCCTTGAAAATTTGAAGACTTTAGTTGTATGGCGAGAAGTTTGAGGTTTTCTCCGATCATAAGAGTCTAAAGTATTTGTTTTCCCAAAAAGACTTGAATTTATGCCAACGGAGGTGGATGGAATTTTTGGAGGATTATGACTTCGAGTTACACTATTATTCGGGAAAGGCCAATGTAGTGGCCGACGCCTTAAGTCGGAAATCCGTGAGTAGTTTGGCGAGTGTGGCCATTTGGGAATGGGTTATGTTCGGTGACATCGGCAAGTTTGAATTGCACTTGGGTGAGTCCGATAAGGGCGTAACTTTGTTTACTTTGAGTGCTCAACCTACCTTGATTAGTAAAGTTATAGAGGCACAACAAGGAGACCGTGAAGTAGAGTCAATCCGTGATAGAATCTTTAACGGGAAGGAAGAGAAGGGTTTGAGCATTCACTCGAATCTGAGTGTACGGTTCATAGACCGTCTGTTTGTACCAGAATCTTGTAGGGAGGAAGTGCTTCGGGAGTTCCATCACTCACGCCTTGCGGTACATTTGGGAGGCACCAAAATGTATCGTGATCTTAGCCGTCAGTTTTGGTGGAGGGGTATTGTGGAGAAGTGGTTTGGAAATACTCTTCAGATCCTGGGAGACGCTAGTGATCCTCAGCTAGTCACCTGAAAAGATACAAACACTCCGGTCGGGGGTGCCGGAATTAGCACTCCGACGGACAAGTCAGTTCAGACACTCAGGATAGCTTGTTTATTAAGTTAAGTGAAGTGAGTCTTACATACCTTTCTCAATCCATTGTTCCTGTATTTATACCTGTTCCTTTTGATCCTCGGGGCCAGGGCCTACTTTTTAATCATTGTCCTTTCTCTTATTCGGCTCTAAGGATCTACACTTATTCGGCACATATATTATATTCGGCTTCCCATTCTCGTAGGATACAGCCGATTAATATCAGTCTTCTAAGGTACGCACCTTCTGATTTTGACATTATTCAGCTCCCACAATTGCCCCTCTGAACTCCCCATTGATGATGGTTAATCGGCGTGTTTGGTCTTGAATTGGAAAAGTCCAAATAGGTCAAGCGGCTTCGCGTACCCCAATACAGATGTCAGAATGCGCACACCTTTTCGGTCATCATTACACTTTCCCGCCTCATTCATGCGTCTCGCATTTATTGCGATTTGAAATTTCAGTCCTTTCGAGTGCATATTTCGTTGAGTATTCGAGACTCTTGGACCGCCAGCGGGTATCCCTTTTCTGACTCGTATTTTCTGCAACTCTTCTCTGTCCACCCTCGTCCCCCTTGCTCCTCGTAAGTCTTCTTCTCTTTTCTTTGCAATCCTACTTTCTGTTTGTTATTTTAATTTAGGCGAACCCTTGATTCCCCGCAAAAATGGCTAAACACTTGAAAGACCTCCTTTCTGAGGGTCGTGTTTCCGGATTTCGGCAACACTTTTCCATCCCCGACGATGTTCATCTGTCTCTAGTGACGAACAATACTCTGGATATGGAGAGAGAGGATCGCAATTCAATCGTCTTTCCTCTCCTATCCATTGCAGAGGGCGGGGTCCGTTTTCCCCTACATCCATTCCTTAGGGCCGTCCTCCGCCATTGGGGTTTGATTCCTTCTCAGCCAACATGAACTTTTTTCGAATCGTAATGGAGATCGTAGAGTTGAACCGGCGCCTCAGGATCGATCTTGGCATTCCAGCCATTCGGCACTGCTATGCTTTAGCCAAATCTTCCGGTCGGCTTGGGCGGTACTTTCTTAGGGCCAAGGATATTGACCATCATTTGGTAACCATGCTTGCCAGTTCTGGTAAGTGTGTGGATGACGTAATGGTCAATGTCCGAGGGAACTGGGAATTTGGCAAAGACGAGGGTCGCCTAGACCCTATTCCCAGACGGAGGGGTGAACCAGGTTGCCATGTGTCTCCTTGCGTTTATTGAACTTTTCTTTCACTTCCTCTCCATGTTTAACCATTTATCATCGCAGGCAGTAAATTGAATAAGATTCTGGTTTCTACTGAAGACGCAGTCCTTGCGCAGATTGCGATTGCACTCAGATACTTCGGCCGTCCAAACGTACAGAAGCAAGGGAGAGCGGCCTACATACTTCTTCGATACGAGCCTACTTATACTACTTTTTCAGCCGCTGACAACATTCCGATTCCATCCGGCGATCAACACCTTGCGGCTCTTATCTTCCCTAGCTTTAGGAGCCTTAGGCAAGTTGGTCTCGAAGCTTCTGATTCGGGGCAAGACGTGGAGCCGGTGGTAGAGGTAGTCACCGAACCAGCCAGAGAGTTCGCTGAGGAGGCCGAGGAGGTTGACGAGGCCCTAACCTCGGTGTTTGAGGCAGCCAGACTTAGTCAGCCTACCTCGCCGTCGACTTCGGGTCGGGCGGAGTTTTCTTCTGGAGATATTTTTGGAAGTTTGGGAGACCTACTTGGCGATTTTTTTGAAGGTATGGCTGGGGAAAACCTCATGCAGATGGCTCGAAAGAAAAATGCCGAGCGAATGGCCGCCCGAAAAAAGGTCGAGGCTGCTCGTTCTGGACCTGCCTTGATTGAGTCTTTCGAACCCGTTATTAAAGAGCCGGCTCAGATTGTTGTGGCCGAAACGGCGAAAGAGGTTGAACAACCGGTCATTGAAGAACGGTTGATTCCAGAAGAGCGGGGCAAGAAGCGTAGCGCCGAGGGATGGGCCGGTTCGGAAGATAGTCCTGCTGACAAAAGGCCTCGCTTAGAAGAGTCGGACGTGGTTGTTCCTTTCATTGTTCAGCCGAAGATTAGAGACACGACGATTTCCTCTGACGTATCCATCATTACCGACCCAGCGGTAGCTTTGAGCCTAGCGGCTTCAATCTCCCTACCAGGTGATAAGGCATCCTTTCATGCCGTGCCGGATTTGGTGGCCGTAGCCCTATCTGCGCAGTCGACCCTTTTGGTAGGTGAATTTGACTTGTTTTGATTTTGGTTGCGTATGGCATCTAACAATCCCAACTCGTTTTGCAGACGGTCGGCAGGATCGCCGACTTGGGCCGTCGCCTACACGATGCCCTTAAGAGGATTGATCGTTTGCAGTTGGAAGTGGGCGATCAAAAGAGCAGGGCCGAGTTTGAGATGATGAGAGCCGCAATGGAGACTGCGCGAGCCGAAGCCGAAGTAGAAAGGGCTCGGACTGCCGATCATCTCCGTTCTGATGCTGAAGATAGGGCGAACGCGAGCAAAGAATCGCTTAGGCTAGCCGAGGAGGCGCTTAACAAGGTGGAGACTGAGTTAGCAGAGTTGAAGGCGGCCAAGGAAAAGGCAGAATCTGAGGCTTCTGCCGCATTCGAAGCAGGAAAAGGCGCCGCCTTCGAGGAATACATAGATGAAGTCCCCAAGTTTGAGAATCATGGATTCAAACATGGGTGGCTTAAGGCCCTTGATGCCGCTGGGGTTACATTGGCTTTGCCAATTCCTTATGAGCAGGTAGACGTTGAGCCACTTGTGTCTGACCTCGAGGATTGATCTGGGAGTCATTCGAGTTTTATGAAATGCTTTCCCTTTTGACGTATGTTTTTTTTTAAGGACTTTTGTTGGTTCCGAGTAGTTTTCATGTATAAATTGGTTACTATCTGCGCTCAATTTATTAATGAAAATTACCTTGTCGTTTCACTACTACTTATGCGCAGTTTGTGATGTTATGTTGGTGAAGAATTTTTTCCTTTCACTACTTTAGATAAAATGATTACTCTGTTGAGCTTTCTACGATTGAATATCTTGGCAATATTGACTTATCATTCGTATGCCGAATAGCTTGTGGGTATTACGCTGGTGAACCGATTCATGGGCCGGCTAGGGCACTTAATCCGAATAGATTGATTAATCTGCCCTTGCCCCAGGCGATGCATGATCACTCGAGCGCCGGATGAGATGAACTCAGGAGTTTTGAAGTCGATTCATGGGCCGGCTGGAGCACTTGAGCCGAATATATTTGATCACTTAAGCCGAATATGTTGATAAATCTATCTGCCCTTTCCCCAGGCAGTGCATGATCACTCAAGAGTTTTGAAGTCGATTCATGGGCCGGCTGGAGCGCTTGAGCCGAATATATTGATAAATCTATCTGCCCTTGCCCCAGGTGGTGCATGATCACTCAGGAGTTTTGAAGTCGATTCATGGGCCGGCTAGAGCATTTGAGCCGAATATATTTGATCACTTAAGCCGAATATATTGATAAATCTATCTGCCCTTGCCTCAGGCGGTGCATGATCACTCAGGAGTTTTGAAGTCAATTCATGGGCCGGCTAGAGCGCTTGAGCCGAATATATTGATAAATCTATCTGCCCTTGCCCCAGGCGGTGCATGATCACTTAGGAGTTTTGAAGTCGATTCATGGGCTGGCTGGAGCATTTGAGCCGAATATATTTGATCACTTAAGCCGAATATATTGATAAATCTATCTATCTTTGCCCCAGGCGGTGCATGATCACTCAGGAGTTTTGAAGTCGATTCATGGGCCGGCTGGAGCGCTTGAGCCGAATATATTGATAAATCTATATGCCCTTGCCCCAGGCGGTGCATGATCACTCAGGAGTTTTGAAGTCGATTCATGGGCCGGCTAGAGCACTTGAGCCGAATATATTTGATCACTTAAGCCGAATATGTTGATAAATCTATCTGCCCTTGCCCCAGGCGATGCATGATCACTCAGGAGTTTTGAAGTCGATTCATGGGTCAGCTGGATCGCTTGAGCTGAATATATTGATAAATCTATTTGCCCTTGCCCCAGGTGGGTCGATCTAGTCGGTGCCAGGCGATTAAGGTTTTCACAATTAATGAGATTGCCTCGAGGGTGCTGCCTCCGTAAAGGATAAATGATTAAAGGTACAACTTTTATAAGCACAGTAAGCAACTGACTCCAGCTTTTGAAGGTATCGTGTGAATGTCGAACAGACTCTTCTTTAACAGCAGAGGGGAGGCGAGGACATTAGCTGAGCTGGGTGTAGACATGAATCGAGGTGGTGACCCTTCGCGCACAGGGAGTAGGAGTTCCAGGGATCGAGAGAGGCGTCAGTCTCCTCGACGTCGAAGCAGGTCGCCCAGGCGGGACAAGCAGTCGCAGGGCGGATCTCCTCATCCTCGAGTCGAGAGGGGATCTGACGCGAATCCGTGGCCATTAAGCTTTGCGGTATTAATGGGGAATAGACCCATGACAGAGGCGGACTCGATCGTTCGAGACCCAAATGTAGCGGTCGAGTTTGCTAGACAAATTTTTCCTCCTGAGGTTCAGCAGCCGATGGTAGGTCGACAGGACTACGAAGTATTTCGTGAAGGCATTCACGGGGCGGTGAAGGGGCTTTACACTGCCTATGAAATCGGCATGCGGCTGCGCGTTGCCCTCCGAGAAATGGAGAAGAATGAGGAACGTATTCAAAGTTTGGAGGCTCACATGGAGGCGGCTGAGCGCGAGTTAAGGAAGACCAAGGCGGCTCAGGCACAACCCGCCGGGCAGGGAAACCCAATCGTGGAAGAAAGGGTTACCAGTCGGCCCATCAGTACCGCGCTTGCCGATCGTGAGACGACGAGTATGTTCGCAATGGAGACCGCGAAGGAGAGGGCCTATGAAAAAGGTTTTCATGAAGGCCGAAAAGTTGGAATCGAAAAGACTAAGGAGAAACTTGCCGAAGAAGTTTGCTGATGTGAAAATCGTGGATTTAGGCACAGTTGGATCAAGGCATCTCAAACAGCGAAAGCTCTTTGAGCGTCGGGCATTGATTCGGCATCGCCACTCTACCACAGTAAACATTTTCTGTTTTCCGCTTTTGAAGTCGAGAAGAGTGAGGATGAGGGTGACGCCGTATAAATATACCTATTGTAAGGTTGAAACGCAGATCACGTTCAAAACTATGTAATTTATTGTTTGTTTGATTGAATAGAAACGTTCTATTATAAATATTTCGTTGTAGTTCGTATTCGGCATGTACGTGTTTCGTTTTATTGTATACATGTTTGAATGAATGTATAAACGTTGATCTGTCCGAGTATCTGTTAAGTGTCCAGTGATACGCCGGTTTATAGGCAGGGTCGACCCATACGTGATAGCCGTTTATTCCTGAATGAGGCCATTGTAACTTGAGGAAGCCGAAAACCAGTGAGTAGAGTGGCTGCGGCAAATTTGACTCGGCTCGGGGCCTAGATTTTTGGCCAGTGCATGTGCTTCAAAAAGTCATTTGGATAACTAGGCCGTGGCGAATGTCAACCGACGTTTGTCTCATGGAGTTTAGCGTTAATGAAATCGCCTCGGGATTGGGGCCTCGAGATCGCTGCTAGTATTGAAAATAAAAAGAGTGGGCGCTTCGCGCAGATAAACAATCACTTATTATGTGAGGTGAGATAAGGGGGGATGTTAGTTAGAGAGGCTCGGAGTTCAACCGAGCTTGGTGTTGCAATGGAGCGTAGCAGAGGACCCATCCGTATGGGAGGTAGGGCGTCCAAAAGTTGGCATGAGTCTTCAAGTCATCGAAACAGATCACCCCGAAAGAAAAGGCAACGACTGTTGGGTTTATCCTTCCTTGTCCCGGATCTTTGCCTTGACATTGTCAATGGTATCAGGGGAAGTTTGGCAATGCGCAAGTCATGGGCTTGGGCACAATTGGCTCAAGGCATTGCAAACCGTGGAGGACTTCTGGGTGACGGGAGTTGATTGGCGCTGCCGCTTTACCAATGCGTCTTTTCTCCTTTTTAGCTTTTGAGGTTGAAAATGGGTATTGTAATGCTCAAATGCGGGTTGCGTTTATGTAACAACTGTTTGATCAAATAAAAAGTTTTATTTCAAACATTTGCGTCGTATTCTTAATTTTTTATATGCTTAGTTAAGCACCTTATTTCGGATGTTGGCGTGTTTTGTTTTTTTTGTTCGTGCCGAAGGGTACTCCGAATACGGAGACTTAATCGGCCCTAAGGTGTCATGCACCAAAGGGGGCTCCGAATCTGGAGACTTAATCGGCCCTAAGGTGTCATGCACCAAAGGGCGCTCCGAATCTGGAGTCTTAACCGGCCCTAAGGTGTCATGCACCAAAGGGGGCTCCGAATCCGGTGACTTAATGTGGCCAATCGTGATATCCACGAAGGGCGCTCCGAATCCGAAGTCTTAATCGGCCCTAAGGTGTCATGCACCAAAAGGGGCTCCGAATCCGGAGACTTAATGTGGCCAATCGTGATATCCACGAAGGGCACTCCGAATCCGAAGTCTTAATCGGCCCTAAAGGTGTCATGCACTGAAGGGGGCTCCGAATCCGGAGACTTAATTGGTCCTAAGGTGTCATGCACCAAAGGGGGCTCCGAATCCGGAGACTTAATGTGGCCAATCGTGATATCCACGAAGGGCGCTCCGAATCCGGAGTCTTAATCGGCCCTAAGGTGTCATGCACCAAAGGGGGCTCTAAATCTGGAGACTTAATGTGGCCAATCGTGATATCCACGAAGAGCGCTCCGAATCCGGAGTCTTAATCGGCCCTAAGGTGTTATGTGCCAAAGGGGGCTCCGAATCCGGAGACTTAATCGGCCCTAAGGTGTCATGCACCAAAGGGGGCTCCGAATCTGGAGACTTAATGTGGCCAATCGTGATATCCACGAAGGGTGCTCCGAATCCGGAGTCTTAATCGGCCCTAAGGTGTCATGCACCAAAGGGAGCTCCGAATCTGGAGACTTAATGTGGCCAATCGTGATATCCACGAAGGGCGCTCCGAATCCGGAGTCTTAATCAGCCCTAAGGTGTCATGCATCGAAGGGGGCTCCGAATCCGGAGACTTAATCGGCCCTAAGGTGTCATGCACCAAAGGGGGCTCCGAATCCGGAGACTTAATGTGGCCAATCGTGATATCCACGAAGGGCGCTCGAATCTAGAGGCTTAATCGGCCCTAAGGTGTCATGCACCAAAGAGGGGCTTTGAGAAATGAATTGAACGACGAAGAAAAATGATTTGCATTGCAGAAGTGATATATATACAAGTATCAAAGCCCACAGGTTGGGTCAATGATAGGTTTTCATAAAATCTCTGCTTGTGCCGATTGCGAAGAGCCACGGATTTCTTCAATGCCATGGGCTGTCGGGAAGCGCACAAGCCGATGATAAGTGCTTGGAACGGCCTTCATAATATGTAACCAGGTTCGCCCCATGATGACATTATACGGCGAAGGGAGCTTTACGACTAGGAATTCTACTTCGACCGTTCTGAAGCCCGCTCGAACAGGTAATATGATCTTCCCTAACGGGTACTCAGGATTCGTATTAAAGCCGAACAATGGGTGAGGCGCCGGAGACAGATCTGACTCGTTGAAGCCGAGTTTGATGAAAGTTTTGTAATACAGAACCTCTAAAGTACTCCTTGGGTATATGAGAATGCGTTCAATGGTGAACCGATTTACGCGTAATTTGATGACCAATGGATCAATGTGGGAGGCTATTGTGCCACTAAGATCGGAGTCATTGAAAGTAATTGTCGGAGCTTCTCTGGGCCATTCGATCAGAATACGTTGCTTTTGGGGGATTGGATGTGATTGAATTGTGTGCACGGTTGGGGATGCAGGCAGGCTGTAGATTATATGGATCACGCCAAGTGGAGGTGAGTCCTGCCTCAAGGCTAATGCCTTGATTGGCTTTCCCTTTCTCACGTACTGTTGCAGTCGGCCATCTTGCACCAGTTCTTCCAGGTGATCCTTTAATTCATAACAACTCTCGGTTTCGTGGCCGTGATCTTTGTGATACTCGCACCGCCTATCCCTTCTTCGCGTGTCGGGTGGCCCCACCATCTTTGACAGCCATTTGAAGAATGGAAGGTGTTGGACTTTGGTCATTATTGCAGTGATTGGTTCTAACAACTCTGTGTACTTCTTGTCAGCACGCCTCGAGCGCCTGCTGTCGACTTGCAGTTGTTCATTCGTCCGGTGGGAGCATTGATCGCTTGATCGGCGAGAGTCCTGCCTTTTGTCTCGTTTAGCACGTTGCCGTGGCTCAGGGCTCGGAGGTGGCACGGAACTTATTGGTTGAGCAATTTCAAGGGGGGCCGTTTTGTTGGACATTTGTCCGGCTTTTATTCTCAAGGCATCATCTTTCACTTTGCAATACTCTTCAACTTTCTTCATCAACACCCAAACTGTTTTGGGGGGTCTTCTGGTCAGGGAACTACGAAGAGCACTGTCAGGATGCAGTTCCATTTTGAAGGCGGTGATGGCCATAGAGTCGTTGCAAGCGTCGTCGACGAGGTTGAAGCACTCCCAATAGCGCGCCGAATACGTTCTGAGCGTTTCTCCTGACTGGATCTGCATAGCCCAGAGAGAGTTGGCATGTTTCGGCTGTACCTCGTTGGTGATGAACCTGGCCCTGAAGGATTTCTGTAATTGATGGAAGCTTTTGATCGAAGCCGGCTCCAGCTTGTAATACCACCTGACAGCTAATGGCCCCAGGCTGCTGGGGAATATTCGGCACATGAGGGCATCGTTGTCTGCATGCAATGTCATGGCCTGCTTGTAGTGATGGATATGATCAGTGGGGTTTGATTTTCCGTTGTAAAGAGTGAATGACAGAGCTTTGAACTTCTTGGGCAGGGCCGCCCTTGCAATCTGTCGGACAAAAGGATCGTGCTGGTCCTCTTCATCTAAACTGCTTCTTCTGCGCTTGTTCCTTGTATGTAGACTCTTTTCAGAGGAGCTGGAAGTTTCGGATCGTCCCTTCTTGTTGAGCTCCGTGGGTAATGAGTTGGAGTCGCTATTGGTATCCTTTGGTCGGGCTCGAGGTCGTTGTCCACCTGCCCTCGGAGGTCGTTCGGGATCTTGGCGTAGGCTTCTCTGGATTTTGCTACTTCCAGGGCCAAATCTTGACGGAGACGTTCATTTTCAGCGATCATGTTCTCTAGCCTTTGTTCATTCTGCTTTGCTTGTTCCATGATTGCTTGCACTGTCTCTTGCGCTGAAGTCGTTGGTGAGTCAAAGTTCAAGGCGCGTCTTGCAGCGATGGTTTCCTTTCCGAGCATATTTGCTGGAGTGAGGTCATCTTTCTGTGCGGTCTCGTCAGTGGCTATCGGAGGATCTTCAGTCACGCCTGCCATGGATGTATTTGAGTATTCCCACAGATGGCGCCAATTGTGGAGAAGTGGTTTGGAAATACTCTTCAAATCTTGGGAGACGCTAGTGATCCTTAGCTAGTCACCTGAAAAGATACAAACACTCCGGTCGAGGGTGCCGAAATTAGCACTCCGACGGACAAGTTAGTTCAGACACTCAGGATAGCTTGTTTACTAAGTTAAGTGAAGTGATTCTTACATACCTTTCTCAATCCATTGTTCATGTAGTTATACCTGTTCCTTTTGATCCTCGGGGCTAGGGCCTACTTTTTAATCATTGTCCTTTCTCTTATTCGGCTCTAAGGATCTACACTTATTCGGCACATATATTATATTCGGCTTCCCATTCTCGTAGGATATAGCCGATTAATATCAGCCTTCTAAGGTACGCACCTTCTAATTTTGCCATTATTCGGCTGCCACAGGTATGAAGCGGGATGTCGCCTTTTTGTGTCGAAGTGCCTTACTTGTCAACAAGTGAAGGCTGAACACCAGAGGCCTGCGGGTTTGTTACAACCCTTACCGATAGCCGAGTGGAAATGGGAGCACGTTGCCATGGATTTTGTAGTTGGGCTTTGTAGAACACAGCGGGGCAATGATGCCGTTTGGGTGATTGTTGATAGGTTGACCAAGTCTACGCATTTCATTCCGATGCATACCGGCGACTCAGTTGAGCACTTGGCAGAGTTATATATTCTGGAGATAGTTCGACTTCATGGAGTTCCTGTAACCATTGTATCGGATAGAGATCCTCGTTTTATTGCCCAGTTGTGGCAAAGCCTTCAAAAGACATTGAGAACTAAGTTGACCTTTAGCACCGCTTACCACCCTCAAACCGATGGGCAATCGGAGCGTACCATTCAGATTTTGGAGGACATGTTTAGAGCTTGTGTCCTTGATTTCAAGGGGTCTTGGGAGAGGCACTTACCATTGATTGAGTTTGTCTACAACAATAGTTATCAAGCTAGCATCGAGATGGCACCATTTGAGGCCGTGTATGGCCGACCTTATAGATCGCTGGTTTGTTTGGCCAAGGTGGGGAATGCACCGTTGTTGGGTCCGGAAATTGTTAGGGAAATAACCGAGAAAGTTTCTCTCATTTGGAAGAGGTTAGCTACAGCCCAAAGCCGACAGAAAAGGTATGCTGATAAGAGGAGACGACATTGGCCTTTCGAAGTGGGTGACCATGTTTTCCTTAAGATCTCACCTAGGCGGGGTTTGATGAGATTTGGTAAGAGTGGTAAGTTGTCTCCGAGGTTCATTGGGCCTTTCGAGATATTTGAGAGAATTGGGGAAGTGGCGTATCGGTTGGCTTTATCGTCACAACTTTCGGGGGTTCACAATATGTTTCATGTGTCTATGCTTAGGAAGTATGAACCCGACCCTTCTCATGTGCTTGATTGGGTTGAATTGGAGGTAGATGAGGATGCCTCTTACGAAGAGCGATCGGTTCAAATACTAGATACCCGAGAGCAAGTATTACGGGGCAAAACTATACCGTTGGTAAAGGTGTTGTGGAGACACCATGGGGTTGAAGAAGTAACGTGGGAATGGGAGGCGAAAGTCCACTCCAAGTATCCGGATTTGTTTGGAAATGCTTAGTTGTTTTAATTTGTGATATTCCCTAATGTTGGAGAGTAGTGTATCAAAGTTGATAAATCATGTGTTGTAATGTATGTTGTTATTTTGAAATTGGGATTTGTTATGAATTACTATTATCTCGTTGGAAAGTCTTATGCACATGAACTGTTGTTGTGACATCGTAACTAGGACATTTGGAAACCATGCTGATAATGGTAAATGTTGTTTAAGAATTCATTTTGTGATTTGAAATTGAAATAGAACGATTGTGATTGCTAGTGACTCCTTGGCCGAGTAGTTGAGTTAATTTCGGGGACGAAATTTCCTATCGTAGGGAGGTTGTGATGACCGGTTCTGTTGTACGTCCTTACTCTCTTTGTCTTCATTGGGTTCTTTGTGTTCGGAAGTTTTTTCTCAAATTCCTGTCCTTGTTTATTCCGGGTGAGTGTCACTTGTTTCAGAGGGTGCACGGTCGAGTCTGGAGTGTCTGGAATCGAACCAGAAAAATTCTGGGCTGGAGGACCAGGGCCATACGTGCGGGGCCTTGGGCCGCACGTGCGGGAGATGAAGCTGCACATGCGGGGAGATGAGAGTTTTTCAGCTTGCACACTGCATTATATGCAGGTGCGGAATGAGGTGCGGGGAGGGACCACCGCACGTGTGGGGGTGAAGGCCGCACGTGCAGAAAGACGCTCCGCACATGCAGGAGAGGGCGCCACACGTGCGGGCCTCTGGGCAATCCGAAAATCTGATTTTTCTCCTTATTTGGGCTGTTTGTATATCACTTTTGTTGCATCTCTCTCTCTCTAAAAACTTTTTTGTCTTCCTTCTCTCTACATTTTCTATATCAAAACAAGATCAAATCCTTAATCTTTTTACATCCATTAGAAATTTGCCCGTAGCTTCTTCATCAAAGTTGAAGAGCTCCTCAAGAGCTACATTGTGTACGGTGGAGATTGGGTTTTGCCACCATTGATTTCAAGGGTTTTATCTCTTTTTCTTCTTCAAAACTTGAGGTGGGGACTTCTTTGAGTTATATATATGTTTTTGCTAGAATAAATGTTAAATTTTGGAGCTTCTTGATGATAATAAGAAGGTTTTGATTTTGGTTCAAGAATGTTATGATTTTAAGATGTGGGTTTAACCTTGTTTCTTTTAAATAATCTCTTAAGGGTTTGTATCACCTTGGGTAAGGGAGGATGTTCTCTTTTTGAGTTTCTTTCAAATGTTGGGGTGTGTGTGTGTTGTTGTGGTGGGAATCAAACCTAAAAATTGGGGGTTTTTAAAACAAGTGTTGAGAATACATGGTTGACAATATTAATGTATAATTTTGTGCATCAAAAAGAGTAAAGGATGGGAAAAATTCTTATTTATGGTTATAAATGATGAGTTTCATAAAACATGGGATTTTTTGTTATTGGAAAATTATTGTTTAAATGTTGCTATAGTCTTGAAAAGACTATGTTGTTGGAATTGCTTGAGATATGGGAATGTGGTTACTTGTTGATGGATTTAAATGGGAACATGGCTCTCTTGTGAGATAGTATGGAAAGGAGGAATGGAACTTGATTTATTTCAGAACTATTGGCATTGATAATTGTTGCTTTGCATATCCATTCAATTATTATTGCACATTTTGAATTGAGTTAGGAACTTTTACATTGAGAAAGGAATGTTGTGAAATGAATTTGTTGAAAAGTGTTAAAATCCACCTACTCTCCACCTACTTCACCCACTTAAACCTACTCCACTAAACCTAACCCACTACACCACTACCACCTCACCTACTCCACTAAACCTAACCCACTACACCACTACCACCTCCACTTCACCTACTCCTTACCTACTACACACTCACCCTCTTCTATATATAGGAATCATGAATCATTGTAATAAAAATCAAAATATCAATCAATAATAATACATACAATTTATTCTCTCTCTTTCTCTATACATTATTTCTTACATGGTATCAGAGCTGGTTTAAAACCTAGTATTTTCACTTCCCCGGCGGGCGGCAACCTCACCTTAGCCGCCCGCCGGACCTCAACCTATTCCGCTGATAAAATCAACAAAGATTTGTGCAACTGTAGTCATGTGTGAGGCTGATGGAGAAGAATTCTTCACCTCATATGACGAGACAGTCTGGAACTGGAAACACTGCAACATTCTGCTCTGGAATTCTGCAGCAGCTAGATTATAGCTTGGTTGAGTGCCAAGCTTTGGTTCTTCCACCCACTCTTGAACTTGCCCAGCAAAGTGTGAAGGTTCATGCTTGTGTTGGAGGGACTAGTGTGCGTGAAGATCAGCGCATTCTCTCCAGTGGGGTTCATGTTGTTGTTGGTACTCCTGGTCGTGTGTTTGACATGTTGCGGAGACAATCACTTCGCCCTGCTTACATCAAAATGTTTGTCTTGGATGAAGCTGATGAAATGCTGTCACGAGGTTTTTAAAAATCAGATCTATGATATTTTCCAGTTGCTGCCACCCAAAATCCAGGTTGGGGTGTTCTCTGCCACAATGCCACCAGAGGCTCTTGAAATCACCAGGAAATTCATGAATAAGCCTGAAAAGAGAAAAAGCTCATACTAGGATTTGCGAAGTGATTCGCTGCAGGAATTTTGGCTTTGGATGAAACCCTTACCATACTCCACTCATTCTCTCCAACTGTTCTAACTTTTTATTTTTATTATTATTATTATTATATCAAATAATCAATGCACTCCTGTTCCCCACTAACAGTGTCCACTTTTGACCCAAACCATTTTCAATCCATTATTTCTCCTTCACCTTTTGCACCCCACTCACCGACTCTCTCTCCACTTTATCACATGGGTTTGTCCCTCTCTTTCCTCCATTTGATTTCAAAAAATCACTTATTTTTATTTATTTTTTCCAAGTCACTTTTCCTCTTTTTTAAATACCCCACTTTATTTTGAAACAATCGCACTGATGTTTTTCATATAATCCATCTATAAATATTTTTTATCTATTTTCTTTCTCCCTTGTTTTCTTTCATTTTATTTTTATTTTTTCAACAAAACACTCCCAAAACAAAAACAAAAACAAAAACAAAAAAAAAAAAAAACAACATTTTACAAACTTGTCATTTCTTCATGCCGGGGATCAACCCCGATCAGCATTTTACACCATAAAAATAAAAAAAAAATAAAAATAAAATAAAAATAAAAAAAACACAAAACAAAACAAAACACAACCAACACAAATCGGAACAGTGGGATTTTTCTTCTCGCCTATTCCGCCGGTCTTTTCTTCTTGCCACCGTCTTGGGCGGCCCTTGCCGATGTTGCCTCCGTGTTTCCCACTCCACTGGGCATGATCACTACTCCCTGCTCCTCTACTGCAGCATATGGCGGCCCTCCAAATCGGAACATAAAACTGGCCTTCCGCTTCAGCTCCTTGTTTTCCGCCTTTAGCACACTTATCTCTGCTCGCGCATCCTTATACATGCGTTGGAGCAGAGCCAGCTGGGAGTTTAATTGCTGCACCTCATTTGTCCTACTCTGCAGCCGGTGCGACAAGTTTGTGACCGCCGTCATGGACTCCACACATGCCTTCAAAGTATACTGATTAGCCTCCACATCCGTTTGCACTGCCATTTTTTGCTCCACCGACCGCATCGGAAAGTTCAACGGAGCAAACTCCGGGGCGCTTGGTTGAGGTTCCAGTGCCACCGCACCAGTTTTCTCTCTTGTTGACTCGTTGAGGTCTGGAAAGAGAGTGAGCAGACTCCGGGAAGACGAGGCCATTTTCTGGGCAACAGAGTGTTACAGAATATTTCTCGCAACAGAGTGTTACAGACTCTCTCTCTCAGCACAACGAAGAGTTTTTTCAGAGGATTTTCAGAAGTTTTTTGTCTGCCTCAGCCTCTGCCTCAACCTTGGTTTAAATAGCCAGGGCCGATCCGCGCCTCGGGCGCCACTTGCCGACAGACGACAAACGGGCGCGCCAACCAAGGCACTCACGTGCCTCGCCATCATGTCCGGCACACCTTTTGATGAATTGGGCACGCCTTTTGATGGCACGCCTTTTTATGGATTGGGCACGCCTTTTGATGGCACGCCTTTTGAAAGATTGGGCACACCTTTTGAGGGTGCGACTTTTTAGGGGTCCGACAAGACTCTGTAAACTGTCCCGACATTGATTCCGGTTAGTTTCTACAAGGGTCCGACAAGACTCTGTAAACTGTCCCGACATTGATTCCGGTTAGCTCCTTTATGGGTCCGACAAGACTCTGTAAACTGTCCCGACATAGATTCCGGTTAGTTTCTACAAGGGTCCGACAAGACTCTGTAAACTGTCCCAACATAGATTCCGGTTAGTTTCTACAAGGGTCCGACAAGACTCTGTAAACTGTCCCGACATTGATTCCAGTTAGTTTCTACAAGGGTCCAGCAAGACTCCGTAAACTGTCACAACAACTGTCACCACATTGTCTGCTACAACGGTCCGACATGACCCCATAAACTGTCTTCTACAACGGTCCGACATGACCCCATAAACTGTCTTCTACATCGGTCTGACACCACCATACAGTGTCCTCTACCACGTTATGACACCCCCATACAGTGTCATCTACAACGTTATGACACCACCATACTGTGTCCTCTACAACGTTATGACACCACCATACAGTGTCTTCACCAATGGGCTAACACGACCATACAGTGTCACCTATCCTCTTTTATTTTTATGTATTTTCTTGTTTTGTTACTCTCTCCAAACTCAAGTTGGTTAGTTCCTATCCCCCTTGAGTTTGCGGGGGGCTGTTAAAATCCACCTACTCTCCACCTACTTCACCCACTTAAACCTACTCCACTAAACCTAACCCACTACACCACTACCACCTCACCTACTCCACTAAACCTAACCCACTACACCACTACCACCTCACCTACTCCACTAAACCTAACCCACTACACCACTACCACCTCCACTTCACCTACTCCTTACCTACTACACACTCACCCTCTTCTATATATAGGAATCATGAATCATTGTAATAAAAATCAAAATATCAATCAATAATAATACATACAATTTATTCTCTCTCTTTCTCTATACATTATTTCTTACAAAAAGTTTTGGAGTAAATACGTTGGTAAGTCTGGTTAGGTGGTGTAGATGAAATTGATTAGATTGGCCTGAGTGTCCGGGGTAAAAGACCGAAAACACGCGCGGAGGAGGTACCACTTCCCTTCCAGTTAGCAACCGGTAAAGTGGGGTATTGGTAGTGCTAGTTATGCCTACTTGTAGACACCAACCTAGGGATTACTTGAGTCATATTTACCGCCCCAATGAATCAAATTGTAAATTTTTGAATTGTAGAGAATTTCAAGTTATCATTGTGCATGGTGATTTTTCAAAGATGTAAACGAAATCCTTTTTTTCAAGGCATAGCATAGTATATGCATTTCATATTGGGAATTCTTGCATAAATGTATATACTTTGTTAAGATTTCTCTACTGGGCTTTATGCTCACCCTTATGGGATTTTGGTGTAGAAAAAGATGTGGTGAACCCGCCAAACTAGGGCGTGAAAGTTTGTATTGAGAGCACACGGCTCTTTTTGTTGTGATTGTACTTTGCTAGCCAAGGGCTCTAACTATTTGGGTCCGAGAGGCCATTTTTGTGTAACTGGGCATAAGCCTTGGAAATTGTAAGCCCTTGAGGGCATTTTATTTATTTTTTGGGATTTGATGTTCTACATGTTATAGATTCATGTATGTTATATCCTTGAATGTATAATTCGCATGTGGGACTATTTTTTGTATGAACCTTATGGATTAATGATGTAAAGGTTGGAGAATTGCTATTATTCTTTAATGGATATTGGTTGATGTACCTAAATTATGTTGGATTATTTTAGGGCATTACATGTATTCTGCGCTCGAGCGAGGTCACTTATTGTATATAGTCGCTCGAGCGACAACTCTTTCGCTGAGCCTCGCGTATATCAGTTCGCAGCAGCTCATTTTTACACATAATTTTTGTATCTTTTCACCCCAAAATCCTAAATCGGCTCCTTCTCTCCCTAAAATACACTCTCTCTACAAATACACCTAGATCTAAGGGTCTCTCTACTCTACTCCCTTAGATAAAGGGTTGGAGCATCTCAAGGGCTTCCCTTTGATCCGAGTAAAAGCGAGTTTTGGGCATTTTTGAAGTTCTTCCTTTTCTCCTTTGGGATTCTACTCTTGAGATAGGGATATTCTACACCCTGATATGATTTTTAACCTAGATATTTGTTGTTATGTATAAATGGTGGAATTTTGGAGGATTTGGGTAAAGTTAGGGTTTGGATTCAAATTGAAAGACGGGTTTCTATGTTGGGTTCTATAAATGAATATGGGGTTTTGAATATGAGGTTACCTTGGGTTAAAATGGTGAAATTTGGCCTTGGGGTTGATATTTGGAAAAAGGGGGAAATTAACCCTAATATGTGTTAAATAATTATTTTGTATAAATAATGAAATTGATATGGGAAATGTGAAATTGGGAGGATGTGTGAATGAATGGTGTAGTTAGATTTGTTTAAATCACTCACCTATGAAAATTTGATAAATTATCTGTTATAAGGATTGTATATCTATTTAGAAATAACTGTATTGGGTTATCGGTGGAGGATAACTATGATTGTTGTAGAAATTGCATGAGGATTCAGTGAATTGAAACTAATCACTTAATTATGTCATCAAATATGGCGGTATGTTAAGACATTGAATATGTATAATTGAATGTCATTGAATATGATGATACTTGTAAATACATTATATAGGTATGACGTTTTGGGAGGAGAAAAGGGATGTACTCCATGTTTTGGGAGGAGATAGGGGATGGACTCTATTGAAAATTAAGTTAGCTGAAGTGTCTAGGGTGAAAGTCCCGAAATCTTATGTATACATGGGTGCCGATCCCGCGGACGAAATTTCTATAAAATGGCAAGATTGAAGTGTTTATGTGATAGTTATGTTGGTTGACAATCACTGGGTTGTAGTCTCAGTTGGGTTATTCGGAAAAGTATAAATGTGGTCTATGAGTTGAAATGAAATGAATTAATCTGAAATGAATAAATGGGAATGGATCTAGAGGTGAACGTCGGTATCGTGTGAAGGATGTGCATTTGTTATAAACATGGAATATATCTTACACTTATATCTTAGTTAGATCTCATATATTGTGTTAGTCTATTTCTACTGGACTTTGGCTCACCCTACTTGGGAAACTATTTTCAGGTACAGGTGACATGTCTCCTCCAAGGACGTAGCTTGGGAGGACTTAGGAGCTGAAGACTCTGTTTTTGTTATTTCGTATTTAAATGTTTATTCAAGCCGAGGGCTTTACATGTATAGAGCTTATGACCCTTTTTTGTTGTAACCAAGTGATAACTTGGAAAGATGTAAGCTCGTAGAACATTTATTCTGTTGTTATTAACTAATATTACATGCTATAGATTCAGGATGAACATTTATGAATGTATAATGCATGTAATACCTTTTGTAATATAAACTCTGATGAATGAAAGTGTATCATTTCTATTATGTTCATAGATCTTATGGAATGGATTATTTGTATTATATTTTGGGGGCATCACATTGCACCTTCAACTTTGGCATTGTTGTTTTTTATTGTAGTTGGTAGGCATTGGTCTTCATTGCACATGACCAATTTATTTGCCTACCCCCTATTGTCTTATATCTGTTGTTTTGTTCCGTTTCTGTTTCTTTTCTAGATTATTTTCTTATTTGACTGGCATTTATAAATTAGTATTGAATTTATATTTGGCTGGCATTTCCTTGTTTTGTGACTTGATCTTCTACCAACTCATTAATATTGAATTCATACCTTTGAATGCTGACAATTTTCTGAAATAATGTTGGGTTTGAAGAAGAGTCATGTTAGAGACCCCAAATGAATTACCAAACCTCTCACATGGATGTGGTACCTACACAAATCACATGTGTGTTTGTGTAGGTCCCACACCCGTGTGAGAGGTTTGGTAATTTATTTGGTAATTCATTTGGGATCTCTAGCATTTTCCTTTGAAGAAACTAAATTATGAGTTGATATTGATCAGTCTAGAATATTCTGATAACTGAGTTATTATTACAGGATTTATTTTCGTTGGTGCTAGAAGCCCCAGTTGTGAATGGAGATCTTTTGTCATGGGTTTGTATTCTAGACTTTTCTCTCTATGCTTCACTTTGAGTAGATTATTTTTCTCCTATAAAGAATATGAACTCTCTTGTCTATTCTTCTATGACGAATGTCAAACAACCATATCCTAGGAAAATTAGACTTTCTGGGTTAACTTTTTTTTTGTTTGTTTTTTGGATAAATAACTTTCTGGGTAACTTTACTTGAAGTAGATTCTAGAAAGACATAGTGTAGATTATATAATCAAAGATACATATACACCCGAGGGAAAAGTAAAACTTACAATCATCCACCTTTTTTTTTTTTTTTCTTAAGGTAGTAACCATCATCCCTTATAATGTGGAGCAAAGTATTTGTTTTTAAAGCTTGTTTACTATATACTTGAGCGAGTTAGGCTGCATTTTGAGTTGAGAAACATAACCAAATATGATCTATATTGTGTTTCATATTTTCTTAGGATACTTTATAACTAATCAAATTGAAGTCATGTTTATAGAATAAAACTTAAAAAGAATAAAAATGAAATAGAGAAATATTTACAGAATGAATATTGCCTCTATTCAATGTTTAATTTGGTTGCCAAATCATGATGTGTAGATGGTATTTTAACTGTGAATTTTCCTAATTTGCTAGCATATTTTGCTGAAATGATTCCTGCACTTGAAAATTTGTTAGTATTGAAGTATGACCCTGTTATGTATGGTTGTGTTCTAGTCAATCAGTCTTCTTCTTTCCAATTTTGTTTATTGACTTTTTCATTCACATATGTTATTTAAATAGATGTTCAAATCTGCTGTCTGTTACTAGGAGTATATGTGGTTTGAAATGGCTGGAATATGTGGTTTGAAATGGTTAAAAGTGTATAAACAACAGCAGCCTATATAGCAGCAGCTTATAAATAGCTCTTTAATTGTCCTCATTCTTGTAGAGTGTGGACATTACATTGTTTATAACATATGGATTGAAAGAAATAACATATGGACTGGTTTTAATCTATTTAATGTATTGCTTTCCATGAATTGGTGAGGTTGAATTCATGGTTCCCACCACAGACACATACGCAAAAGGACAAAGAAATAAGCCAAATTTGTTGGTTCTTTCAATTTAAAAGTCCCCCCTCCCTCATAATCTAATCCCATACAATGGTAAGAAACATTTCAAAATACTAGGAATCAAGCTATTGTGATCATATGATGTTCTAATCATATAACTCTAGGTACAATAGCTATTTGTCAAAAACACACACGAAAGGTAAGGAAAAAAATGATTTTAGGACTATTCAGGTGGCTTGTTTTTTTTGATACCTACTCTCAAAGTATTCAAGGTTCTTTGAACATTTTTGAACTGTACTTTTAGGTCATTGATTTCTATGAATTAGTGTTTGGTTGTTAGTTTTGAAAATTTTAAGACAAAAATGCAAAGCCACGCACTTATAGCTGCTAAGTTTAAGCTGACATATTGTCACTAATGGTTAATAGATCCCTTAATGTTTTTGAATTTTCAATGTTTAGTTATACTTGAAATAATTGAGGCCTAACTCTCTCTATCTCTCAACATAGGAAGAATAATAAATAGAGTATTAAATTCCAATAACATCCTAGGCACTCTTATAGTTTGCTTCTCAACTATTGTATGCAGTTAACAAATTGTCAAATCATTTGATAAGTTACTTCAAAAAATATATTTTGCTTAAAGAAAAAGAAACTATTTGAGCTAGTTGATATTATTTGAATTCAGGAGTTTTGAAAACTAACTGTACCTGTTTTAGAGGGTCGCCAAATCTAAATCACAGCCTTAACAGACACAAAGAAATCATAAATGTCGTGACAATTCATTATGGCACAATAGAGAGATAAGTTTCAGTTATTTCTTATAGTCTCTTCAGTCACATTGGTGACAGACCACCCAAATTTGAACTAGTTGATATTATTTAAATATCTTTATTTATTTGTATATTCAATTCTCATAAGACTAATAAAGATTTGAATACATACATATATACCCACACATAAAGACTGCATACATATATGTATACCCAGACTTAATGCATTTTTGCAAGCTTAACTTGTTCTATATTTTTCAAATGTTGATTAATTTTATCGAATGTAATTAGTAGGTTGAGTTAATTTCCACGTAGTCTAGAGGATTACAACCAAATTTATAATGGTAGAGAAACCCTAGTTCTACTAGGAAATAACTATAATAACCCAATCCTAAGTGCAAGAACTCTAATTAGAATGGACATGGGGAAAAATGCCTTTTAGCTTTTTAAGTTTCTTGTGACTCATTTGAATATTTCTGCATGTTTTTTGTCATGAAAACTAATAATTGTTTCTAAAAAACTTTTATAGCGATCCCGGTTTTTCCTCCATTGATTATTGTATTTCGAACTCGGTTCCGTGGATGTCTGTTGATGTATATGTTTCATTTCCGTCCTTTAATTCTTTGTATTTGAGTTTTGGGATGTATTGGGCAGGTCTGTAACAGGTGGGGTGTGTTGTGAAACAAGTTTTTGGTGTCTTCGCTCGAGCGAGACTTTTGTCGCTCGAGCGAGATCTGTGTTTTAGTTCCTTCGCTCGAGCCAGGGTTCCTTCGCTCGAGCGAGATTTGAGTGATGTGTCTATTGGCTCGAGCGAGCGTTCTTGCGCTCAAGCGTGCGTCTACATCTAGTTTTGGACCTGAAGGTTGTGTTTCTTGGCTCGAGCGAGCTTTCCTTCGCTCGAGCGAGCGAGGACTATGTTTTGGGTTTCTTCGCTCGAGCGAGCATTCTTGCACTCGAGCGTGCTTCTGGGTTGCAGACCTGAAGCTTCGTGTTGTTGGCTCGAGCAAGGCTTTCTGCGCTCGAGCGAGGTTTCTTTGTGTCTGGTCGCTCGAGCGAGACTCGAATATATCAGTTCGCAGCAACAGCTTCTTCTTCACTTTTCCATCATCTTTTTATCTCAAACCTTAGATCGGCTTCTCCCTCTCTCTCTACATATCTTCTCTTTACAAATCCATCTAGTTCTAGGGGTCTTCTACCCTAGCCTCTTTGTAAAAAAGGTAGAGCTTGGTGTGAGCTTCATTTGAATCTGAAAAAGTTGGTGTTTGGAGCATCTTTGGTTTTCTTCATCTTCTCCTTTTGGTCTCTTCATTTGAGGTAGGGATAACCTACTCCTCTATATGAGTTTTGACATAAATATTGGGTATTTTGGATAGATGGTGTTGTTTGGGAATTTTGGGAAAGTTAGGGTTTGTTTTAAAGACATAAAAATGGGGTTTTCAATTGTTAAACTCCATGTGTATGTGAGACCTTGGAAAATGGAATTATTGTTGTTAAATTGATGAAATTGAACCTTAGGGTTGATATTTGAAAAATGGGAAAAATGCCCTAATTATGTTGAATAATTAATTTGAATAATTAATTTGGGGAAATATGAAATTGAGTTGAGAATCTTGAGATTGGGAAATTATGAGATTGAATGGTGTAGTTGGATAAAGTAATCACTCACCTATGAAAATGTTGATATTTTATCTGTTTGATAAATTTATTATCTGTTTAGAAATAACTGCTTTGGGCTATCGGTGGAGGATAGTCTTGATTGTTGTAGACACTGTATGTTGATTAGGGAAAACTGAAACTAATCAAATGGTTAAGTCATTGAATATGACTGTTGAATTAACACATTGAATATGTGCCTAGATTGATCATTGTATATGATGAACTGTTTAAATACATTGCATATGTATCTTGTTTGGGAGAAGATAGGGGATGTACTCTCAAACCTGTGTGGGAGGAGATAGGGGATGGACTCCATTGATAACTAAGTTGGCCGGAGTGTCTAGGGTGAAAGTCCCGAAATCCTAATTACGTTTGCATAACGTAGATAATTGAAGTATTGAAATGTTTTAATATGAGTTGTAGTCTCATTTGAATTGTGGATAATGGAAGTGTTTTAATATGAGTTGTAGTCTTATTTAATTGTTTGGCTAGGTAATGAGCCATGTTTATGAATTTGAATTGGATAAGTAAAGGAAAGTGGAATGAAACACGGACATATTTGTCATGAAACTGGAAAGTGTTGTAAATTGGTTTATAAGTGTTAACAACTTATCAAATGCTAATGTTTTAGTTATTTCTCATATTTGGTTTAGTATATCTCTACTGGGCTTTGGCTCACCCTTTATGGGACATCATTTTCAGGTGCAGGTGATGTGCCACCTCCAAGGACGTAACTTGGGAGGCTTCGAGGCTGAAAGACCCTTTTGTTGTTATTTTTTTTTTTTTTTGGTATTACATGTAAATTCAAGCCAAGAGCTTAATGTGTTTTGAGTTAGTACTCTCTTTTTGTAACCAAGTGTTGGCTTGGAAAGTTGTAAGCCCATAGGGCATTTACTTTTGTTCCCAACATGTAATACTTTTGTAATGAATACTCTGATAAATAGAAATATGTTTTATTCTCTTATATCTATGGATGTCATGAATGTTGGGTCTATATACATTATTTTGAGGGTGTTACAACTTTGATGATAGTTGCCACCATCAATGAAACATTCTTTAGTTAGATTAATTCCCTATATAAATATATATATTTGAACTGTGCAGTAAGATTATGTGTGATTTCTAGTTTTGGGAGTGGAGTTCGATCCATAGATTTTTACAAAATTAAAATAGAAATGTAAGCAAAAATATTATTATTAACAACGCTTTCTTCATTTTTTTTTTATTTATTGCAAATAACTAGAGGTGCGGTCGTTTGTGTTTATGGACCTGAGTTTGTCGGTGCATTAATTCTAAGTTATGCTTATACATGGAGTTTTTGCTATACTTCGCATCGGACAAATATGATATGCATTTGAAATCTTTGATGGTTTTGTTAAATATGTTTTTGATGTGGTGAATTCGTTGTAAACTAAAAAGGTGGATGGTTATTTTGGGCTTGTAATGTGTTCATGTTGACAGGTGGTAGTAATTAGATAGATTAATTACTATTTTGACTTTATATGTTGGTTTTTTGTTTTTAGATTGGATTGTTGATGGATTGATATGTTGAAATTGATTGGATGAACATGAATTATGTATTAATTGTAAATGTATTACAGATATTCAAAAAAATTAGCATCACATTTAAAAAATTATTTTCTGAAATTAAAAACTTTTTTGCGACCAATAACATTTTAGTCACTGTAGGTCATTGAGAAAGGTTCTAGGAATAACTATTTGTGACCACTACTATGGTCGCTAAAACATAGACTTTCAGCGACCAACTTAATTTGTGGTTACCAAAAACATCAATTTTTGTAACTAGTTTTTTTGTCGCAAATGATCAATCTTTAACAAATTTATTTTGCGACCAAAATATATGGTCGCTAATGGTAAATTTCAGCAACCAACTTCAATTTTGGTCGCTAAAAACCTTCTGTGACGGGCTTTTGGCGACTAAATGGCGACCGACTTTTTTTGGTCGCTAAAAACTATTAACGACTAGATATCAACCTTTTGTGACCAAAAAGTTGGTCGCCAAAAGTGTTATTTCTTGTAGTGGATTTATATGATAAGATCGAATTCTTGGATGTAGATGGTGGGTCGTGGAAGCAGGGTTAGAGGGTGAGATACGAAGGGAATGAGTACGATTTGGAGAAATTGAAGGTTTTTCTGGTCCCTCATTCGTATAATGATTCGAGATGGAAGCTCACTATTGAAGAGTATTATGATCGTCAATCAAGGCATATTCTTGATACCATCATCGGAACACTTTCGAAGCTGATCTGGGTTTGAAATGTTGTTTATGGATCTGAATTTAGTTGGGTTCTGTTTGTGAACTGAGTTTAATTAGTTAGTAGTTGTTGATTTATCTTAATTTTGTTAGGATTTCCCGTCATGACGTACATGTAGTCGCCGTTCATTTCTTCCATGGCTCTCTCTCTCTGGTTTCTCTCTCTGCATTGTGTGTGATAAGAGAGAAGTGGAGCTGCTAATATTCTTCAGCTCTCTTTCTCTATTTTCGACTAGTGCTTGTGTTCGGTGCTACAATGGAAGAAGATCTTTTCTCTCTTACTCTATTTTGACAGGTATAGCCTTATGGTTTCCATCAAAAATTTGAACAGATCAGTACATCAGGAACACAAAAATTTTAACAAATCAGTCTAAGAGATAAAAAAAAAAAAAAAAAAAAAAAAAAAAAAAAAAAAAACTTGAAATTTTGACAGATAGATACAAATTTGAACATATAGTTAGAAAGAAAAGAAAAAAAAAAAAAAAAAAAAAACTTAACAGATAAAAAAAATTGGACATAAAATTTTGAATAGAAAAAAATTCAACAAATAGGTTTAAAAATTCAACAAATAGGTGTAAAAATTGAACAGATAGTCAAATTTTGAACAAATAGTTAAAAATTTTAAACAGAAAGGAAAAAAATTGAATAGATAGTCAACAGATTACTTAAGGGGTAAAATAGGAAACAAAATATCCTTCAAAACAAATAAAAAAAACTTCTTACCAAAATAAAGGGTGGACCTCCTACCAATAAAAAATATTCATTTAACCTAATGCATTATACTCTCCATAGATTAGATTTATAACCAATTTACTCTTTATTTAATGGATAAATTACAAATATAACCCCAAAAGTTTGCTTAAAAAATAGATTGTCCCCTCTGATTTGAAAAATTACAAATATATCTCTTAAGGTTTGCTTAAAGTACACATTGACAGTTACGTAACATAAAAATATTTTATTATATCGCACTTCTGAGATAAACTTAAATTTTAATATAATAATATAATTTTTTTTAATCTTATGTGACAATTATTGTGGCATTTTTAATATAATATTGAACAGAAGTTAGTTTTAAAAATAAAGTGGGAAAAACTTAAAATATGAAGGGCTAAAGTAAGTAAAAACAAACTTCAAAGGTTAAAGTGAGAAAGTGACTAAACATAAAGGAAGCAAAGCGTAATTTACCCTTGTATATTTTGAAAATAGTTTTATAGTTTCGCAATTGGAGTTTTGTGATTTAGAATGATGTGTAATTTTTTTTTTTTTATATATAATTGAATAGATAGATGTATGAGAAAATGTGATTGATTGGGCCACAAGAAATTAATGTCTAAATTAATAGAAAAAGCTCCAAGGAGGAGATGAAAACTGAAATGAAGATCAGACCATACCACCCCCATTTCTCTTTTGTCCTACTTTTGATGTTTTCCTTTATCTCTCTTCAGCTAAAAAGAGCAACTCAATGACCTTTAGGGGCTACAATTCCACCATTGACGAATGCTTAGCAGATGATGGAGGAGAAGAAGAAGAAGAAGAAGAGTTCTTGATGGAATTAGGGACGACTAGAAGGTTTCTTGTTTATAACCAACAACAAAATTTTGTACAAGGGTCTACAGAAGCCTATGGTATGTAATACATGTTGGAAAATTTGAATTTAATTTACTTCAATAGTTGTGTCTCTTAAAATGAAAGGGCGTGTCCTTTTGAAGGATCACAACCTTTTTGAAGAGTCACTTAGAAGTCTTTATATTCCATGTCTCTCACTTCATTTTAAAACAGTGAATTGTCATTCTTCTTCACTTTGCATTTATTCTTCATATTGCCTGAGTCTAATTTTCCTATAAAGAGAGTTCATGCACAGCAAAGTTCGCTAGGCTTGCAATAGTAGTGCTGCTAGTGCAAGACATTGATCGTTGTATTCTGGGAGATAGACGTCCATTGAATCCTAAGCACCGGTGGGATGACGAATCTGTCTTAAGGAAAGAGTGTCATGCACTCGACTCGATCAGGTTTTATCTGTTTACGTACTGTAAGTTTTATCACGTTATTATGTTGATATATTTGAGTTTTTGGTTTTGCCCAAAAAGCATTTACATAATTTTAAATTATATTTTCCATTTAGTTTGGTACTATTTTTCTAACAATCTTAAGACAGATTCTTTCATGTTTATGGTTTTAGGAAAATATAATTATTTATTATTGTAGAACTGGAAACTTGCAGCATGAATAGATCTTACCATGATAAATATTTGTTTCTGTGATGTTAGTCATCATTCGAATATATGGTATTTAAAAAAAAAAAAATATTTGTTCAAATCACTTATGTTTTGTGCATTGTTTATTTGGAAAACAAATGGCGTTTTTGTGTAGATAATTGTTTGAAATTTACTTCCCTGCACCTATGAATTTTGAAAACGGTTTCAAACAATTTTTTTTTTTTTTTTTTTTTTGTTTTTTCGAAAAAAAAAACGTTGAGGGTGTGCCTGCAGTTCCCATCACTGCTTTAGTCAGGGGAAAATGGTGTTTCTTGAATGGGAATTCATCGATTCCGCGTTGGGAGTGAGTTGACGACAGATGGATTTTCTCGAGAAAACGTGGTCCTCTCGTTTTGTCTGTCGATTTGCCCCCTTTGTATCCAGCGCGGAAGAAGAGGGACCGAGCAAGGGATTCTCGGAGAGGGGCTGAAAAGAGAGATGATCCAAGTGTTCTCTCTCCTCTGCGATAAGGCTCTGAAGAAGGGGACTCTCTGTTCTTTTCCCAATTCGTCTGAAGCGAAATCAATGGAGACGCGGGGCTGTGGTGCCTTGATTTCGATAGGGGTGTGGTCTTTGGTGGTCATTGCCATTGATTTTGCAAGAAATTGCAAGTGGCTACGGACCCCAAACAAAGACAAAGAACAACAATCTTCAAGTTGTACTCTGTATTTGCTTCAAACCATCGAGAGCGAGAGAGAGAGAATGTGGGTTGTGTGTAATGTCCTGTTGAACGTCCCGTCGTAATTCTGTTCCGTTGCGTCGTAATAGTCACGTTGGTTCAGATGAAAAAGATGGCCATCTTCCTCTAGAACTTTCACTATTGGGAAATATGTTTTATATTTCTACAAATTTTTTACACAGATTATGAGTAGACTTTTTTGTGATTTTGATGAGGCAGAGGTGGGTTTGGAGGCGATCTGGGTTTTGGTGTTTTGTAAGGTTTTTGTTGTTGTTGTTTGGAAGAGGTGAAATTCGGAAATGGAGTCGGCACATGTGGTCGGTCCCCTCGCGCAGTACCACAGTGACGAGGAGTGTAGCCGGTGATTCTTCACATCTACGCTCGATTCCTTCTGCAAGGATGGTCACAAGATTAGTGTAGGTGATTGTGCTCTTTTCAAACCACCATCAATAATAAACCTGTGTAGAGTGGGCATAGGACGCTCAGTGCCCTATTAGAAATTTAAATATATTTATATATAAAAAATATATTAAAAAAAAAATGACTTCAATAATACATTATTATTAGTACTAGTTATACGTAGTTGCTTCAAGTTGGTAATTTGTTTGCTACAATTCCATTTTAAATTATTAATTGCACATACAGCCTGGTTTGGGTCCTCCACCAGGTGTTCAAAGAGAGCTTTGTTATGGTGAAGCCAGATACCCCAAAGAATTTTGATTGGGTATAACCATGATTAATTTTTATTTGAGAAACTGTTGATTTAATTAATATTCATGTATGGATAGGGGTGCAACTCGGGCGGGCTCAACCCGAGCAACCCGAGCCCAGCCCGAGTTTTTTTAGGGCTTGGGCAACTATATCTTGCAATCTGGACGGGCTTGGGCAAAATTTTGATGCCCGAATTGCAATTCGGGCCGGGCTTGGGCAGAACCAATGGCCAACCCGAGCAACCCGAACCCGAATTGAATTTAATATATTATATAAATTATATAATATATAATATATATATAATTTAATAAATTATATAATATATATAAATTAAGTAAAAGAGTTAGTCTTAATTTTTATTTTTTATTTTTTTTTGGTTAGTCTTCTATTAAGTAAAAGAGTTAGTCTTAATTTTTATTTTTTATTTATTTTTTGTTAGTCTTCTACCATTAGATTAGCATCTTTTATGTCTATCCTTAGATCTACCTACAGGTTTCTGGACTCGGGCAATTCGGGTAATTCGGGCAATTCGGGCTAACCCGAGCTCAAAATACAAAGCTCGGGCCGGGCTTGGGCAGCAATGCTCGGGTTCATGGTCGGGCTTGGGCGGGCTTGGGCACTGCCAAATACAATTCGGGTCGGGCTTGGGCAGACCCCCAACCCGACCGAACCCGCCCGAGTTGCACCCCTATGTATGGATATGATGAAGAGATGTCATTTATAGACATTATTGACTTTATAATTGTTAGAATTTCAATTATGTATTTTTGTTTATAACTGAGTATCTCAAGTTCCTTTTAAGGAAAGGCACAAATATTTGACAAATATTTTGTGGAAGTTTTCCAAAATATGTTTTTAAAATCAAGATATGATTTTAATTACTAAAATCTGGTATGATTTTTGGTTTGTAAATTCTTGAAAATTGAGAAAATATAAAGTATATGTTATATATTTGGGAAATTTTTTTAATGTAATTTGATGTCATTTACATGTGTATTTTAATTTGTAGTAATTCTAATTAATTTGCATTGAGCCTTATGGTGTCATATATTGCCATGAAATCTTTTATGGGAAAAGGAAAATGTGATGTGTTAGTTTTGACTGATTTATTTCCAGTGCTTTGTCTGGGATTTAAATTAAATTTTATTTGAAAGTATGCAAAATTTTTAATTAATTTGTGATTGTGATGATGACATACCCATGGATCTCTTGTGGGGTATTGTTTCGAAAAGTATATTTCCTGTGTAAATAATCCTTTTGTTTGATTGTGATAGTAGTATCAACAATCGTTAACACCAGAAAAGTTTAAACATGATGATTGAAATAATGGTGTCATTCCATTTAAGTGGAAGTAGATTGAAGAATCTTTTATGTTGATTATTAGTTTGATTAAAAATCAAATTGAAAGTTATTTTTAAAGTAACTTTGAGTTTGTGACATAAATTGTCATCAATCATTATTTTACTTGTATAGTAGAATTTGTTTAACCATGAACCATAATATTAATGTGGGCGTTTATCTTTTGAAAGAGAAAAGATAATTTAATTTTCTTTGTCCCAAATATTCATCAAAAATGAATTATTAGTTGTGGCAGTGACATTTGTCTAGGAATGAATCATGTTGTTTGTGCTAATTTATGTATTATCACAAATGTGGGGGGAAGAGAGATTCCATGTCTACATATGTTGTAGAGTTGACAATCAATTTATGTTGTCATTAATATCAATTTGGTATGCGGTGTATTATAAATGGATTTCAGTATTGATAAAAATGTGAACTTATGTGTTTTGACATAAGAGAAATTCTAATTATTCTTTGGAATAAAGACTAAAATTGGTGTGGTGACTGATAACTCCGTAATGAAATATTATAAATTAAAATATTTCATGGGTGAAAGACACTTTGGTAATTGTCGACGTAGTCACCAATAAGACAAACAAGATGTAAATGTATTTATACAGTGATATTTATATTCCATGTTGAGATTGGAATTAAGGGTTGCAGTAAACAAAAAGAAATTAATCATGGCTAAAGAAATGTTATTTGACAAAATGTTGTGGCCACAACCGGTTTTAGTCATTTCTTCTTTGTACTGCTGTAACAACCCCCATACTGTTTACTGATTAATGACGGATTGATTACCGATAATCACCGATTACTGTTAAACGGAACTGATAATGACTGATAACTGACTGATAATTGAACTGATTAAAGTACTGAACTGACTGATTGAAATTGGAAACTGAATTGACTGAGTATATGTTAGTTAATTGCATTCTATCTGTTTGAATGTCTGATTATCTGTTCATGTTTATATGTTTAAACCGCTAATTGAAGGCCTTATCGGCGGCCGAATTAGAAACCGATTGATGTTCCGTGACCCTCATAATTAATGTGATTTTATGGTATAATTTTCTGAAAACTGATTAGGTATGATTAATTAGATTAAAGTAAGCTAATTGAAGAGTTGGACTTAATTACCGTTTTGCCATTGTTAGTGGGCCCTTATTATAACATGTTAGAGCCTTGGTATGCTTGAATCAAACATTTTGCTCAGCTCATTTCTTGCTTTTGCCGACCTAGAGAGGAGGGTTAGAGAGAGAGAGAATTGTTCTTGTTGATTGTGCTTGTAAATTGCTTGGTAATTGAAGAAATTGTTGAAGTGATTGCATATTTGAGCTCCCTTCTTGAAATACAAGACTAAAGGTAGCTCCATTGTCTTCTTATTCATGTTTTGAGTGGATTCTTGCATGATTCATGCTTCATTGTAGAACTAAGTCATGTTTTGGTTCATTGTTGTTGAATTGAAGCTCAATCTTTGCATGCATGTTCATATATTGAAGTTTTGAGGTTGTAGTTCATAATGCCTCACATGCATGTCCATCTTTTGGTCATACTCCATGAGTTCATCCTATCTTTGAAGGTTTGAGCTCTTTTGAAACAGCATTGAAGCTTTGAAAAGGATTTAAGATCATGCATGTCATGTTTGAGGATTGTTCTTGAAAAATGGTTTGAAATTGGGTTTGAATAAAACACCCTTGGGCTTTGATTTCTCAAATTGAGCCTTGATTCATGTTATTCTATGCGTTTACAAATGTTTTCCAGAAAATGGGCCCAAGAGGATTGGTTTTGATGCTTTTGAGCTTGGTTTTGGACCTGGAGCTCGAATCTGGGATTTCCAGATTTCAGTCGTCCGCTCGAGCGGGGGGGGAGTACCGCTCGAGCGGGAAAATCGAGCTTCCAGCATCTTGCACTGTTTTACAGTCCGCTCGAGCGGAAGATTAGGCGCTCGAGCGGAGTCATGTCTCAAGCTCGAGCGGGCGTCGAGCGGGGATTTCACCCATCCAGTACTTTACAGTACGCTCGAGCGGGAAAATTTACGCTCGAGCGTGTACCTTTGTTGCATGACCGCTCGAGCGGGGAAACCTGAGCTCGAGCGGGACTCTGTTTTACTGAAAATTCTGTAACTGTTTTCTGATCGCATTTTTGCATCCTCATCCCATCCTAGGCATTTTTAGGCCTAGTTTAAGACATCTTGATGAGGATATCGTTGTAGAACACACCAAGGCAAATTAGGGATTAAGTTATGAGATTTCCCAACTGTGTAGCTTAGTGTGTTCAATCTGTTAACTGTGTAGGGTTGGCGACTGGAGAGACACGCTCTAGCATACTGTAGCCCGAACTCTGTGAGTAACAATTGTGTAAAGATATGTTCAACTGATATCTTTTGAATACTGAACTGAACTGTTTACTGAACTGGTATTATTTACTGAATGAATGTATGTCCTTTATTTCTGAACTGTACTGTGGCATCCTTAGTACTTACTGTTTACTGTTACTGTTACTGCGACAGAATTCTCTGTCGGTTTCCTTGTGGAACCACTACTGTTTACTGACTGATGGCCATCATTACTGTTCGGTCTTTTAAGACCTACTGTTACTGTTATGCTAATGGATGTACCACATATGACTGTTTACTGCACTAAGCAACTGAATTACTGATTGAAATGAACTGTTTTCATTACTGTAAGGACATTCATTCTAAACCCCTTTACGCTTTATGTTATTCACTGGGCTTTAGCTCACTGCTCATATATATATGTAGGTGTTCAGGCACCAGACCGCAGCTAGAGGCGTCAGGGTTACTCCAGTTTTGTCAAGCCAGCCTTTGTGCCTCACTGCGAGGTTCCGAGTTGCCATGCTATGGCTTGGGGGTGTTTTGTCTGTTTTCCCCCCTTCTGTACTGTTTTACTGTTTTGTATAGACCGTGCTGTTTTGTACAGACGGAATGTTTTCTGTACTGTTCTGTAGGGTTGAGTCCCTAGTTGAATGATTGTAAATATTGTGTATACTGTTCTGCACTGTTTATGTATAAATGTGTGAAAAGTCCTTTTGCATACAGAATGTCACAGCTCAATGGACACTATTTATTTACTGTATTGGCTTCCGCCAGGCCCTGTACTCTGTCTTACTGTATTACTGTTCTGCAGGCCTTCGGTAATCTCGGATTACTGGCCGGTTACGGTGCTAAACCCATAGGGCTGGGTTTGGGTCGTGACAACTGCCAAAGCAAGTTATGAAGTCTAATTGTTTTTAGACAAATTAGTATTATGACTATATTCACAAAATAGTTTACATCTTGTTATTTAGTTCAAGCACGCCAATTAATGATATATTCTGATTTATCTCAGAATTATGGGGGTGTATTAATATTTTGTATACTTATATATCAACAAGAAGAATTAAGTTTCCTTAGAATGCTTAAAATGTGGGGGTACTTGGAGGATTTTACCAAAGTAACGGTTCCGATAATAGGTCCAAAAAGAATCTCAATTCTTTATATAAGACCAAGTTGGAGTAGAAACAACAATAGTTTCATTAACTCTTAAGGAACAACTCTATGTTTATTATTTAAATGGAAGTAACATAGAGTAACGATAAGTCTTGATGTAATCAAAGACTTAACACCGTATGACATTTGCTTTTAGTTGTGAATATTGTCTAAAGATAATATAATGGATTCACTAACTACTTAATGATATCTAACTGAGAAGGTCAAACGGAAAAATAGCGGCCGCTAAACAAAATGTTTGACCAGAGAGCAAATGAGGAAAAGTTTATCGAGGGGAATGTGATTAAAGCCTATTACATCAGAGTCATCATAATGGTAACCCTACTTAGATGACTGGAGATCCCAAGAACTAAGTTCAAAGGGACAACTAAGTTATGTGTGGCTCGCCAGAAATCACTAAAGGGGTCTAACTCCTATCCATTCCTATGATGAGAGTGATATCTGCAACATGTACTGTATGCAGGGAACTTAGGGTAAGCTATGCTTTTAATGATTACTTATATCTTGGAAATCCTAGAGGGGTATCTTTCAAGAGGAGTATTTAAGAGACTCGAAATAAGAATCACCTATATGAGTGTGAAGGGGCCGCTTCTATGAGAATTGATAAGGCTAAATTCTCTAAAGCACTCAAGAAACACCAGGACTTGCCCAAGGCCAAAACGGGCACAACCGTGAGAACTAAGCTATGTTTGAAGATATTCTGTGTGAATTCTATTGTCTTGGCTTACACAAACGGCTGAACAGTTCAAGGCATCACGTCCACTGATTAGCTAGTAAGTCCGATAGGCTTTCACTAGGGAAGGTTCAAAGCCGAAAGCTACCTATCCCGATGCAGGATATTTCCATAATGTACTCTCTCTTTGTCTGCATGTTGTTGCATGTCCTTTCCGTAAATTTCATTCATGTGGGGGATTGTTGGAAAATTTGAATTTAATTTACTTCAATAGTTGTGTCTCTTAAAATGAAAGGGCGTGTCCTTTTGAAGGATCACAACATTTTTGAAGAGTCACTTAGAAGTCTTTATATTCCATGTCCCTCACTTCATTTTAAAACAGTGAATTGTCATTCTTCTTCACTTTGCATTTATTCTTCATATTGCCTGAGTCTAATTTTCCTATAAAGAGAGTTCATGCACAGCAAAGTTCGCTAGGCTTGCAATAGTAGTGCTGCTAGTGCAAGACATTGATCGTTGTATTCTGGGAGATAGACGTCCATTGAATCCTAAGCACCGGTGGGATGACGAATCTGTCTTAAGGAAAGAGTGTCATGCACTCGACTCGATCAGGTTTTATCTGTTTACGTACTGTAAGTTTTATCACGTTATTATGTTGATATATTTGAGTTTTTGGTTTTGCCCAAAAAACATTTATATATTTTTAAATTATATTTTTCTTATAGTTTGGTATTATTTTATCTAACAATACAAAGCTATACGACGATTGTATTGGGCGCGCCAATAAGGATAGTCGGCCTTGTACCACCTACAATCGATGCAAACACAGTCCCAGATGAATTCATGACGTCAAAATCACATGATTCATGGAACGTCGTGAGTGATTTGGACAATGTGGAATGGGGAATTTCATGCCTCTTGTTCTTCTTGATTGATTTTTCTTGTTTTGTGATCATATATAGTGTGTATGCCTTTAAATAGCAGTGTGATTAAATGTCACAATCATCTTTGTTATTATTCCCTACTATCGCATTGATTCGATTAAGAAGCATATATATAAATGTTTTACATCTTTCTTTGATAACTTTTCTTCCTTGATCTTGGAATTCAGATGCATCTACCAGTAGTGTATTTTAGTTGTGCCATCCGAGTTTAACGGGGAGATTTGGGGAATTTCTAATTGAACAGAGATGATCTTTGTTGATTTCCAAGCAATACTGACAAAAAGTAGTACCAACACTTGCACTTACTTTGGGCTCGTTTGAGAACTTTACTATTTTAGTTAATTTTATGACTATTTTAACTTAATTAAAAAATTTGTGTTTGGGATGATAGTTGACTTTTTTGTAATTGATTTGATGGTTGTGAAAGAAAAAATGAAATGATTATGATTTAAATGTGATATTTTGTCTTATTAACTGTTTTAACTTATTTTCTTTTTATTGACTATTTTAGCCTCCAATTCTCTTCCCAAACTTGGTTGGTGCACACAAAAGCGTGAGATTGTGGGAATCGAGAAACCCATGAGTATATTTTACAATATAATCAACATGTTAATTTCTTTAACAAACTGATCAAATGATTGATATACGTGATCATTAAATTTGGCAAAAATTTAGAATGTTGTTGAAACAAAGTCTTTACAATGAGTAGCATCGACAACTAAAAAAAAATATCACATTACAATATTGAGAAGTACATGGTTGGGTTAACTAGAATTAAATGGTGTCCATATGATATTTGTTTGTGACTTTTTTTTCATTATGTTGCACTAGATATTTATTTCCAATTAAGTGAGTTATTTGTCAATGAAAGTGAACTAGCTTTGCATTATATTTAGTGGGATTTGGCACTTAATAGAATGCACCGGCATATTCCTTCAAGCTTCATCAATACCAGAGCACAAAACTATCATGGTTGATTGTTCTGATGTAGATTAATCAGACATGGATTTCGCAATAATTCCAAGAACACATGATTAAAACACAGAATTGCTCACAAAAAATGAAAACCCTAGATTCAATTCTCAAAGCTAACAATTCCAAGAAATTTCACATATGAAGGCCAATTTTTTGACTTAAAAATGTCTATTACATGACCTAAAAGGTCCCCTCGTGGAGCGCCAATTTTGACCATCATTAAGCAATCCAAGCTATCACTCTCTTGGGCCCCGTTTGTTTTCAGAGGTAAAATGGAAGGGATTCATAGTGAGGGAATTAATAGTGAAGGGATTGTTAGTGAGGGGATTGATAGTAAGGAGATTAAATAAAATTGTGTTTGTTTTGATGATAGTTGTTAGTGTTAAAATTGTCAAATTATTTTTATATAGAATAATAAAACAAATAAAAAAATACAAAAAAATAAACATTAATGTTAAAAAAAATGCCCAACATGTAAAAAATAAAAAAATTTCTAGTCCCTTCATTATTTTTCTAATACCACCACCTCCTCCTCCTCCTCCTCCTCCTCCGTTCCAATCTCCATCTTAATTCTTTTCTCCATCCTAATCCATTCCTCGACTCTACAACAAACACAACACTAAGTGGACCCTACCTTCATCCTAATCTCATCCCATCCTCTACGCCTCAACCCAAAACAAATGGGTCTTTGGAGTCAATTACAAGTCTTCTCTTAGCCACCACCCAACTTAAATTGAAAAAACTCATCACCTTAAGTTAGCTTCGAGTTTGGACTTGACAATACATCAAACACTTTAATCTTCAACACCCCCAACATGCTCACCATCGCTCTCTACCTCTATTCCTTACTGCACCTCCTCTCCTCCACCGCGGCCACAACGCCGCCTTACACACCCACCGATTACTTCCTCCTCAACTGCGGCTCATCCTCCAACGCCATGTCACAAGACGGCCGGAGCTGGGACGGTGATGCCACCCCAAAATTCTCACCGTCCAACATCGGCACCACCTCATCACCATCCACGGCCACCGAACAAGACTCTTCTGTCCCCGGCATCCCTTTCCTCACCGCCCGCATCTTCACCTCCAAATTCACCTACACTTTCCCCGTCTCCTCCGGCCCCAAATTCATCCGCCTCTACTTTTACCCAGCCAACTACTCAAATTTCGACGGATCAAAATCTTACTTCTCCGTCACCGCCGCAAACTACACCCTCCTAAGCAACTTCAGTGCCTTCCTCACCGTCTCTGCTTTGGTTCCCCGACAATCCTCTCTCGTCAAAGAGTACATTCTCAATGTCAGAGACACCCAAAAGCTCGACATAGCATTCAACCCATCTCCCAACTCATACGCCTTTATCAACGGCATCGAAGTCGTTTCGATTCCCAACAATTTCTACATCAAAGGCGATCGTATCCCTTTTCTTGGCATTCAACAACCTGTCTACATTCAACAATCTGCCTATTTCGATAACAACACTGCTCTTGAAACTCTGTACCGGTTAAACGTTGGTGGCAACGACGTGTCTGTGAATGACGATACCGGCATGTACCGGACGTGGCATCAAGATTACGTGTACATATACGGCGCCGCCATTGGTTTGGTGCCTCACCTTGAGGTCCCAATTCGATACACTAACGAGACACCGAATTACACTGCTCCGGCGACTGTGTACACTACGGCTCGGACCATGGGACAGGACCCAAATATAAACTTGCGGTACAATTTGACTTGGATCTTCACCGTTGATTCTGGGTTCTGGTACCTGGCTAGGCTTCATTTTTGCGAGTTTCAACCGGAGGTAACCAAAGAAAATGAGAGGATATTTTCTGTGTATATGAATAATCAGACGGCTGATCAAGAGGTTGATGTTATACGCTTGAGTGGGGGTAACGGAATTCCTGTTTTCAAAGACTACGTTCTTTCTGTCCCACCCGTCGATGGTCTCCAGAGTAAGGTGGATTTGTGGCTCGCGATGCACCCGAATGTGAACTCCAAGCCCGTGTACGCTGATGCAATCTTGAACGGTTTAGAGATCTTCAAATTGAATCAATCGAACGGAAGTCTCGCCGGGCCCAATCCTGAATACGTTCCTTTACCGAGCAAACAGAATAGTAAAATGATGTTGTTGGTCTTCGCCATCGCTGGAGGTGTAATCGGCGGAGTATTCTTGATTTCAGTGATTGGTTTCTTGATTTTCCGGCATCGGAGGATGGTGAGAGACTCCGGTGCAAGCGTGGTCAAGTCAAAGTCCACGAAGACTAACGCTTCATCATTACCGTCTGAAGGATTGTGTCGTCGCTTCTCACTTGCTGAGATTCAATCCATGACCAACAACTTCGATGATGAATTGGTCATTGGAAGTGGTGGATTTGGTAAGGTCTACAAAGGACTCATCGATGGTGAGGAAACCACTGTTGCTATAAAGCGGTTGAATTCAATGTCTAAGCAAGGTGCACATGAATTTTGGACAGAGATCGAGATGCTTTCCAAGCTTCGACACAATAATCTTGTCAGTCTTATAGGCTATTGTGAAGAAGGCTATGAGATGATCCTTGTTTATGAGTATATAGAGAATGGTACCCTTGCTAATCATCTCTACGAAATTAATACCAGTGGAAATATTTGTCACATATCATGGGAGCAAAGACTCAACATTTGCATTGGTGTTGCACGTGGATTGGATTACCTTCACACGAGTACTCAGCAAGGTGTCATACACCGAGATATGAAAACCACGAATATTCTGTTGGACAAGGCTTGGGTAGCTAAGATTTCAGATTTTGGTTTGTGCAAAATGGGCATCACAAGCGATTTTGGCACCCACGTTAGCACAGACATTAAAGGCACATTTGGTTATTTGGATCCTGAGTATTTCATGACTCGTCGGCTAACCAAGAAATCAGATGTGTATGCCTTCGGTGTTGTGTTGTTCGAAGTGCTTTGTGGGAGGCCGGCAGTCAATATGAGGCTTGAGGAAGAACAATGCAGTCTAGCCCTATGGGCTCAACATTGTATCAAAAAGAAGAAACTTGGTCAGATCATTGACCCTAGCATGAGGGACCAAATCTCGCCACTTTGCCTGACGGTGTTCACAAAAGTTGCTAACAAATGCTTAAATAATAATCCAAATGGACGTCCTACAATGGCTGATGTAGTGGTGAGCCTTGAGTGCGCTTTGGCGGCACAGGATCAACAGGGATATACAAGTAGATGTTGATCTGCCACAAGTATCATCCCCTCGTATGCATTGCTGGCTCAAGATCAGTGAAAGAATATACAAGCAGATGATGATCTGCCACAAGGTACCGTGCACTCATCCGCATTGATGGCACAAGAGCACTGCAGGGTTATACAAGCAGATGATGCTCTGCCACAAGGTACTGTCCCCTCTCCCTCCACTCTTGTGCAATACTGTGAGAATTAGGTTTGTTCATGGGTCAGGTTAGCACGCCAATCGAACCAGAAACATCGAGTTCATTTTTTGTTGGACCAATTTCACCGGCATGCTTCTTCGAAATCACATTTCCGCGAAACTGATTTTGGCGGTCAGCGTCAATTGGCTCTGGTAACCACCTCCCTTTGCCACTTCTCCGCCTCTGCGAAGCGAGATAGTGGAGATGAAAGGTTCCTCATTACTAAGAAGGTGGCTGGATGTCGCAACTGGTCGATTCCTAAGGTACCAAGTATTTATTCTAAATTAAACAAGTTAATAACGTAGCAAAGTAAAACAAAAGATGTACATAAATATTTATTTTGTTTAAAATATAAATACGGTTTGTGTCGGTTTTTAAATCATAAAAATTGAAAGGATCGGTTCGGTGCTAAATGTACTCTTAATCCCGACCGAATCGAACTCTGTATACCCCTACTCTTGGTTCTTCTTGATTGATTTTTTTATTTTTATTTTTATTTTGTTTTGTGATCGTAATGGTGTGTGTATGTCTTTAAATAACAATGTAATTAAATGTCATAATCATCCTTATTATCATCCCCCGCTGTATCATTTATTTGATTAAGAAGCATATATATGAATATTTTACATCTTTGTTAGTTGTGTATCCGATAATCGAACTAAACCAACTTTTTTTCGTTCATCTTGGAAATTCGAATGCTTCTATTAGTAATGTGTTTTAGCAATGAATATAATAGTAAAATTATAAAGTTATGTTTATCATATTAATTTAATTTTTCTTAAATAATTAACATATGAAATTTAATAAAATGAACAATTAAAATCATTAAAAAGAGTCTTTTAATGAATCCCACAACACCCAGCAACCCCATTAATTAGAGACAAAACTGTGCCTTGGTATATTATGTGAGCAATAATTCCTTTTGGTAGTAATTTATGTATGTTTCTATGGCAAACCATGTGAACAATGGATCCGGGTTAGGCAATAATTAAATTATTGCATGAATTTTATGGGACAATATTCACATGCTACTCTTAATTAATGACATAATAAACAAAATATTAATATATTATCCTATTTTAGCTATGTAAGAGATACAAAACTACTCTAATTTTTTTTGGGGAGAAATTACAAATGAAACTTTAAGATTTTAGTTTTATAACAAAATAAGTTTTTAATTTTTAATTTTATCAATTTAAACGTATATATTTAGATTTATTTTCAATTTTTTAACTATTACACTCAATGTAAGTGTATGAAAAGTGTCTAAAATACTCGATTTTATTTAGTTTAATAATTGAAATATATTTTTTTTTGATGATTTTACTTAACAAAAATAAGTGATTAGATTGCAAAAAATCAAAAGATTAAGGCCAAGTTTGACATCCCCAATATAATTCATCTTTTTATCTTTTTTTCATCACATCACCTCTTTACTTTTCTGCACATCTTTTCGTAAAAAGATAAAAAGTGCACTTATTTAGGTCATCTCAAACAACCTCTAAAATTTAAATTAACAAAGTTAGAAGTGCATGATTTATTTTGTTAAAAAATTTAAATTTTAAGAATTTTTTTATAATTTTTCTAATTTTTATTAATAAATAATACCAGCTAATTTTCCTCAAATTTATTAGACTACACTACCCCATCCTGGGGGCAGAGGCCAGGCCAGAGATCGAGATGCCTTCCAAGCTTCGGCACAATAATCATGTCAGTCTTATAGGCTATTGTGAAGAAGGCGATGACATGGTCCTTGTTTATGAGTATACAGAGAACAGTAATGCTACAGGTAGGGGTGTGCGCGGTGCGGGTCGGTGCGGTTTGAGAGAAAAATAGAAACCGTATAGCGGGTGGCGGATTGATAAAAGTGTCACTAGAATTTGCTATTTTTCTTATCAAAAACCGGCGGTTCGATTGGCAAATAATGGCGGATTTGCCTTGGCGGTTCGGGCGGATTGACGGTTTATAAAAAATATAGTTCAAATTACAAAACTTAAATCAAAAAGTAAAAAAATGACGAGAGATACCGTGATGTTAAGCATCTTGCGAAGCTTTCTTCTGATGCAGCAAGTGTAGCAACAACATGATAATATCAACGACTATGCCATCAGTTCATTACAAGCATCTGTGGAGGCTATAATGATCAAATACAATACATATCATTCAGGGTTTACAATATTTTGAAAATGTTTACTGTTAAAAAGTATTTAGATTGAAAAGTGAGCCGATGCAAGTTTGCAACATGGCCAGAAAAAAATAAGATTGAAAAGTGAATTGGAATTCAACTTTATTTTGGATTACTGACATCTTGAATTCCCCTCGAGCAGTAATGAAATACTATATTCTAAGGTATAGAACAACAAGCAAACTTAAGTAAAAAAGAATTTTTAGAATCTTATAAAACATGATTTAATAGCGATGCAGGTCGGTGCGGTTTGGAAGAAAAATAGAAACCGGCGGATTGATAAAAGTGTCACTAGAATTTGCCATTTTTCTTACCAAAAACCGGCGGTTCGATTGACAAATAATAACGAATTTACCTTGACGGTGCGATTTGGTGCGATTTTAACAATTTTAACAATTTCAGCGGTATTATACACACTCCTAACCACAGGTTCCATGTAAATGACCAAATAAATGATTAAAAGTTAGACTCTCACCTAAGGTTAGTGGATCCCACCACTAAACCACTCATAATCCCTCACCAGACAATATGGCACGTGATTTGCTAAAAAAGAATTGAAACTCACTTTTTATAAAGCACAAGAGTTTGTTGAGTCTATTGAAAGCTGAATAGACATCACCAAAGAAAAGAAAAAAATCTTTGTCTAAGAAAAGTAACCTGTATGGAAAGAAGAGGATTTGATCAAGTAAATTTTTAATTTATAAAATTTAAATTTTTGTATGGTCTAACTTGTTAAAATTATAAATTTTAATTTATTTTTAAATTTTTAAAAAGCTTTTTTTTTTTTCTTTTTTTTTTGCAAGGAATATATTTTGAAGTTTGTTATTTTTTGATTGAACAATGATTTTTTTTTATTGAGAAATTCATACTTTAATATTGTGTTTGGTTCAAAGATTTGAGTCAAATTTGAAAAGGGAAAATATGTCCCACCTTTTTATTCTTCATTTTCAAATCCATAATAATCTAGTTCATTCATAAATTTGAATAAAGATTTAGAAAATAAAATGAAAAAGTAAATAAAACATAAATGAAATGTATTTATATTTCATCTATTTTTTTATTTTATTTTTAAAATTTTTACTCAAATCCATAAACCAAATAAGCCAAATGTTTGTTAAAAGTCTTGAAAGAAAAGAAAAGGTTGAAACATTGAACTCAATTATTGTGTTGTGCTCTGCTTTCCAATCTATATGTTAGTTGTGCTACTCTGACTCAATTTTTTTTTTTTTAATTTTTAAATATATGATGCTCTGCCTTAATATCAATTGATGGAATTGGGACATACTTCTTTTTGTACTCTTCTGTTTTATATAAATAAAATCTTTATTTTAACTTTAATATTTGTCTAAAGTCTTGGAAGATTATTTTTTGGTTCGAGAGATTTGTACTGAATAATAATGCAGTATTTCTATTCAATTTTGGTGGGTTAAATGTTTGCCAAATTTTATAATGATGTTTATAATTCTTTGTTATATTTTAATAGAATGGAAGACAGAGTAACAAGTGATTATAACAACATAGAATGTAATAGAGAGGATATTGAGAATGAAATGGAGAAAGCAAGTGCAGAAGTGATTGAAGATAATATTGATAATCAAATAGATGAAATAAGAAATGTAGAAGAACGTTTAGAGGATCCTAAGCCGGGGATGGTATTTGACTCCATAGATGAGGTTATGAAATTTTACACAAGATATGCAAAAGAAAAAGGTTTTGCCGTGTGCAAAAGAACTTCTAGTAGAGGAAATGATGGGGAGATGAGATATGCGACAATTACTTGTAATTGCGGTGGAAATCAAAAGATCCGATCAAGCAACCTTGTTAAGTTGCAACCACAATTGAAGACAAATTGCAAAAGCAAAGATCACGGCAAATCTATGCGCTAGTGGAAAGTGGAGGTTGAACTTTGTTGAGCTTGACCATAACCATGGACTAAGTCCAGGAAAAACTCGATTCTTCAAATGCAAGTGGATATTTTAACCGCATGTCAAACGAAGGCTTAAATTGAATGATATAGCTGGCATCAAAATGAATCAAAATTTTAATTCATTTGTAGTTGAGAGAGGTGGACATGAGAAGCTAACATTTTTGGAGAAGGACGCGAGAAACTGTCTTAATGGAATAATGCGTTTACAGCTCAAGGGAGGAGATGCTGTTGCAATGCAAAATTACTTTCTAAAAATGCAATCCGACAATTCTAACTTCTTTTCCATGATTGATTTGAATGAAGAAGGCCGATTGGGGAATGTATTTTGGGCAGACGCGAGTAATAGAGCGGCTTGGCGTGATGGTGATGTAGTAACATTTGATACGACATAATTGGTTAATAAATATGACATGTCATTTGCTCCTTTTGTTGGAGTGAACCACCATGGACAATTGATATTACTAGGATGTGGGTTGATCTCACGTAAAGACACAGAGTCATTTACATGGCTATTTCAATCTTGGCTCACATGCATGTTTGAAAGCCCCCAGAGTGCAATAATCACAGATCAAGACAGAGCTATGCAAAAGGCTATTGCGAAGGTTTTTCCTAATGCACGACATAGGTGGTGCTTATGGCACATCATGAAAAAGGTACCCGAAAAATTGAGAAAGTACAAAGAATATGAACCAATCAAATTTGAAATGCAAAATGTTGTTTATGATTCATTGACCAAAGAAGAATTTGAAAAAAGATGGGATAGGTTCATTGAGATGTTTGAACTTCAAAGTAATGAGTGGTTACTTGGGTTATATGAAGAAAGACATCGTTGGGTGCCAGCTTTTGTCAAAGATATATCATGGGCAGGAATGTCAACAACTTAGCATAGTGAAAGCATGCATGCCTTTTTTGATGGCTATATCAATTCGAAAACCACTCTAAAACAGTCTGTTGAACAGTATGAGAATGCATTGGCAAAAAAGGTGGAAAATGAAAATCATGAGGAATTCAATTCTTTTAGCTCATGCATCCCATATATAAGTCATTATGAGATAGAGAAATATCAAAGTGCTTATATGAGAGCAAAATTCAAAGAGTCCCAGCGAGAGATATTAGGAAAGATTTATTGTGATTTGACTAAATGTAAAGAAAGTAGTGGCATTTCAGAATATACAATTGATGAATATGTCAAAGTTATAGAAAGCCATCAACGTGCAACTTCCATTGTTGTTTTTAAGGATGATACGAAAGAAGTTAATTGCAATTGTCGATTATTTGAATTTAGGGGAATATTGTGCAAGCATCAAATCACAGTCTTCATGCATAGAAAGATTGACCAAGTACCGGAGAAGCACATCTTGAGGAGATGGGATAAAAATGTTAAAAGGAGCCAAATGAAAGTTCGGATTAGTTATGCCAATTGTTCTAGCAAACCTGAACCACATCGATTTAATAAAATTAGCAATGTCTTTTATGAGGTTACCGATTTAGGGGCTGAAACTGACAATAAGTGTGACAAGATGATTGAACGGATACAAGAATTGAAATGGGAGTTCACAGAAATTGGAGATGTTTATGGTAGCAAAAAGCCAAGATCCACCAGTATTCATAATGGTTTTCCCTCATGTGGTGATGGTATAATAATTCCAAAAAAGAGTAGAGCCATTCTTGATCCATTGGCTTTTCGTCAAAAGGGGCGACCTCCATTGAAAAGAAAGCAAACCATCGTTGAAAATGCTATTAAGAAAAAAAAGGAAAGAAATAAAAAGCAAAAGACCACCACTTGTAATGAGGGAAATGTAGTGAAGGTAATCAATATCATACATTTTTCTACTTTTTTTATTGATTTTTTTTTTTTTTGTTACTAACTTTTTATTTTTAATGCTTAAATAGGACTTTGAAGAGACTGAAAATATTCATGTTACAACCTCTACTATGGGTTTTGGTGTGACTAGAACACAAGAGGGTTTTATCTTAAATGTAAGACATTTATTTATTTTAAATACAATGATGCCAATAGGATTAAAGTATAATGGATGCAATATTTTTAACAATGTAGGAGACTGAAATGCAACGATCGCAATATATCGGTGAAGAGAGTTTTGCCTTTAATAGGGGATCATTAATGTGGCCGCACATGTCTTCCCATCCAAATTTTATTGGGATACATCCATATTATGGTCATCCAAATATGCTATTAGGTGGAAGATATCCATTTCAATCAAGTACCGGAGGACAAGGCCTTGGCACGAACTCGATTTTCTTCAATGGTAGTGAATCCCATGTACATAACATGCTCTCCATTTTATTTTATTTATTTTTATATAGATTATTAAGTACAATTTCTTAAAATATGCATCTTATAATTTCTATTATTTTTATTGTAGAGTGATCTTCATCCATCTTGGAGAGCATGTTATGATTTAGCTCCTACTTCTATGCCTTCACCAGAAGAAGAGAAAGTTGAAAAGGGACCAAAGATTTGAAGTCAAAATTGAATGATGAAGAAGGACCAAAGATTTTAAACATGTCATGATTTTGTATGGATGCTTCTTTTTGTTGCTACAATTTTTTTGAATGGATATGTTATATGATTAATGTACATGGTGGAAATACTTTTCCAGCTTTTGTTTTTAATTTTACTTGGAACAATCACATTTAGAATCTTGAATGAAGCTTCAAAATTTGACAGATTATAATAGTCTTAATTCATAATCTGAAATAGATGTTTGATCATTTGATCATTATTAATTTGGTGAGTGTTACTGCAGAAATTTCTTCAAGTTTTAGGATTGTTTAACCATAAATATTGAACTTTTTTCAATGTTAAAATATAAATTTTTGCAATTTTTCCACAATGCTAAACTTTTCAATTAACCACCATCAACCACAAATAATAAACCAAGTAGCAATACAGACAAATTAACCACAAAATAACACCAAAATTACACAACTTCATTACAAAAAGATACATAATCATTTGATCTTGTTTTACATTCATAAGTTCATAGACACTACTGATTACATACATTTGTGTACATTTTAGAGATTAAAAAAATAATTAAAAAAAAATTGTGTACACTTTCATATAATGCCAAGCAATATTCAAAAAAAAATATTTGGTTCATATCCTAGAGTGAAGTCTCTGACCCATCATTCTTATTTCATTCATCATCTTTAGCATCTACTAGACTAACACCTTTATTAGAAACACCCAAATTAAAATGTCAAAAAATTGCATCTTGCATCAGCACATGTCAAGTACAATCTATCAAGACTTTTTTCAAAATTCGATATTTGAACTAGTGCTCACCACCCGCATTTTCATTGTCTATTTTGAAAATTTAAGGCACCAACATTGTTTGATCTTATGCTACAGGATGGAATTTTTTCCTGTTATCACAAACAAAAAAAAAAAAAAAAAAAATCAGTTGACGTGCCATTTAATAAACAAAGTTACTATTTCTCAAAGAACTTTCAACAAATACCTTGAAGGTGCCACTTTGAAGATGTCACTTTAAAGGTGCCACTAAATAAACAAAACTACTATTTTCCAGTTGATTTTCAACAAACAACTAGAATGCCTCAAAATAGGAAGGGAAAAAAAAGAAAAAGAAAGAAAAGGCACAAATCAAACAAGATCCACAAATATTCAACTACAAATGAGATTGAACTCTAAAAATAAAATATCATAAAATCAATTCTTACAAAATGATGGAAATGCGGATGTATAGTTGAAATTAATAGTTGAGATGTTGATTTTTGTTTCTCTGTTGAAAAAAAAAAAAATGATTTAGAAGCTCCAGGTATCTTCGCAGAGAACAAACTCTTGTGCTTCACAAAAAGTGATGTTCAATTCGTTTTGCAAATCACGACGCGCTGTGTCTGGTGAGAGAGAGAGAGTTGTTTAGTGGTGGGACCAACTAACCTTAGGTGGCAATCTAGCTAGATTTTTGTCATTTGTTTGGTCATCTACTTGGGGCCTGTAGCATTACTGTATAGAGAATGGTACCCTTGCTGCTCATCTCTACAAAATTAATACCAGTGGAAATATTTGTCACATATTATGGGAGCAAAAACTCAACATTTGCATTGGTGTTGCATGTGGATTATATTACCTTCACATGGGTACTCAGCAAGGTGTCATACACCGAGATATGAAGACCACAAATATTCTGTTGGACAAGGCTTAGGTAGCTAAGATTTTAGATTTTGGTTTGTGCAAAATGGGCATCACAAGCAATTTTGGCACCCGCATTAGCACAGATGTTAAAGGCACAATTGTTTATTTGGATCCAGAGTATTTCATGACTCGTTGGCTAATCAAGAAATCAAATGTGTATGCCTTCAATGTTGTGTTGTTGGAAGTGCTTTGTGAGAGGCCAGTAGTTGATATGAGGCTTGAGGAAGAACAATGTAGTCTAGCCCTATGGGCTCAACATTGTATCAAAAAGAAGAAACTTGGTCAGATCATTGTCCCTAATATGAGGGACCAAATCTCGCCACATTGCCTGAAGGTGTTTGCAAAAATTGCTAACAAATGCTTACATAATCATCCAAATGGACGTCCTACAATGGTTGATGTAGTGGTGAGCCTTGAGTGCGCTTCGGCAACATAGGATCAATGCAAGGATATACAAGTAGATGTTGATCTGCCACAGCACTACAGGAAATTACACTTTCAACTACTAAATTTTTAGTTGCCGAAGGTTGTTTTTTAGTCGCTAAAAATCAATGGCGACTAAAGTTCTTATTCGCCGAGTTAGTCGCAGAAGCCTTGTCAGCTACTAAATTTATGTTGGTCACTAATTATCTTATCTTCGACTACTAAAATGGACTTAGTTGTCAAACATAACATTTTGGCGACGAAAGATTTAGTCACCAAAAGTAATCAAAATGAAATTCTTTTTCAGCGACTAAATAAAATGTTTTAGTCGCTAATAATAATACATTTAGCGACTACATATTTTAGTCGCCGTTTTATGTCACCATTAGCCACCAGATAGGCTAGTCGTCGTTATTGTTCACGACTAGACATTTCAGTCACCAAATGACTGGATATTTTCATTTTATTGTATTTTACAACCAAACATTTTAGTCGCCGAAGGATGTCATGTTCTTTCGTGACTAAAATATTTGGTCAGCAATAGTTTCTTCCCTTATCTTGATTTGTTTTGGCTACTATCTATTTTGTCGCCCAAAGTTTTCTTTTTTATTTTTCCTACTAAATATTTAGTCACTAAAAATCTTTGCTTGCTTTTTTTTACTACCAAATATATTTAGTCACCAAAATAATTCACTTCTTTTTTGGTTACTAAACATTTAGTAGCCAGAAAATTTATTTAGCTTTTTTTTTTATTAATTTCTCTACCACCTGTATTTATTCCATTATTAGTAACATTTACCCTATATATAAACAAAACAATACATATATTGATTATATTTCAACCATTTCACAACGTGCACACATTTTACTTTCAACCATCTAAAAAATTCATATTTTTCGTCAAATATTCCAAATGTAATAGAAATTCCATACAAACCAAATCTAATCTGTACACAAAACCATGTCCTCTGTACACAAAAAACTAATATCCACGATATTACGCCAGAGAGTGTAATTTGTACCATGCAAAAGAGATAATCTGTACGATGCCAAAAAGATAATCTGTACTGCACCAAAAAAGTAATCTATACCACTTCAAAAGTAATTTGTATCACGCCAAAAAGGTAATTTATACCACGCCAAGAGTAATTTGCACCATGGCAATTGGAAAGCTATACAAATAATAGTAATCCGTAGACAAAAAAAAAAAAAAAAAGTCGTAACCACAATTTCACGCCAAAAACCACCTCTGAAAACAAGGATTAATCATTACTATTGACTGAATAACATTGACATATTTAAGATTATAAAAAAAAATTATATAAAACTCGAATGTAATTAAACTTTTCAAATTAATCATTAGTTTTGCATACTCGAATGTATATAAAACAAAATTATGCCTAAAACTCAAATGCATATATAAGGCAACTAGTAATCTTATAGCATTAATCATTAAGAATAATTAATCATTAGTTTTGTTTTTCGGGCCCTGAATGCCTTTTCGACTAAGTTTTATGCTTTTTTTACTCTAACTCACAAACGATCCTTGGCCCTACAATTACACTATGATTCATATCTAACAGTCCAATCATTTTACCATCAAATATAGCAGAGTTTTGAACGTTTAGCCAACCATAAACAATTAAAAATACAAAAACTTCAAATTTGTTTCCAAAGCCAAAGTTGAAGTCTAGAGCTTAAAATATGAAGTTAAACTCAAAATACGTGATGAAGGTATGCGAATGTCATAACCCAAACCTGTCCCTAAGGGTGTAGCATCGCAATTGGCTAGTAATATGTGATTATCAAAGGCCTGCTTAACAATAGTAACAAGAATACAATAAGAAGGGCCAGCGGAAGCCTGTAAATATTAAAACATGTTGTCCAAAGAGCCGTGAGGACTTAAATGAACAAACAACTTAGATATATGTACCAACATTCATAGAAGTCCAAAACACATCCAAGTACAAAATAACATGTTAGGGAATTAAATCCCAAGGCAAAACAATGATACAATATTCACTTGACTCCATATAATACTGCATATAACATTCAAAAAGGGTGGATTTTAAATCACCCAAAAGCCTTGACAAAAGATGGCTCGGAACCTCGCAGTAAGGCACAATAGGTTGGCTTGACAAAACGGAATTAGGTTGAAGCTGCTAACTTTGTTCCGGTTTCTGGCCACCTACATATATATAATAAACTATGAGCTAAAGCCTAGTGAGTAACAAATGTATAAAGGGGTTAAGAATGAATGTCCTTTCAATATTTTAAACATTCAATTGCATCAGTAAATCATTTATTCAATCATTGGCTCATATTTCATATCATATCTGTCATATAGTAAGCATAGCAATCATATGTGGTACATCCAATAACAGAACAGTATAGTCGGTCTTAAAGACCGAACAGTCAATTAATGGCCATCAATACAGTAACAGCAGTTCCAAAGATTGGAACTGATAGAGATCTCTGTAACAGTAACAGTAACAGTAACAGTAACAGTAACAATAATAGTAGCAGTAGCAGTAACAATCAATTGCTATGGATGCCATGACTACAAGTCATAAAATAAGACAAACATTCAGAAAACAATATCATTTTAGAAAGCAGTACAGTTAATTGTTCAGAAAATAATTACAATGGAACATAACTTTACAACATTGCTACTCACAGTGGGCTCCCTGAAACACGTGCTACAATGTACTAAAGATGCGACGTCCGACCTAACAAACAAATTCAAGCACAACAACTCAATACACAGTCCATTCATTCAATCGGTTCGTTGTTTACTTAATTGGTTTCTATTTGTCGTTTACTCGTTCGATTTTAACTTTGTTCTTTAATTCATTCATGGTCATAAGATGCAAATGCACATGAAAAACACTTTCAAACCATGCAAACGGAGGCCCGGAAGGTGGAAAAGAGAAGCGAAAACAAAACCGAGACCACCCTAACTGCCACACGTGCGGGACCATCTCTGCACGTGCCTCCCCCACCTGCAATTTAAGCATAATGTTCCTCAAATCTACCCTATTTTCTGCACATGCGGGGCCCCAAGTCGCACATGCGGTGCTGTGCTAAAAAAAGTCCGAAATCTGCTTCAGTTTTAGAGCTAAATTTTTGCAACCTTAAACTCCATTTCCAAGCAATTCAAGCCCCAAAAACATTCAAGAACACATCAAAGTGAACATATCAAACTTGAAACAAAATTCATGACTACAAATTGAGGCTCAATTCCATGTGAAAAGTTTAAACTTTTAGAATTAAAATAAAATCATTATCTATGTAAACATTAGCTCCAATCTTGAAGTTTCATGGAGTTTACCTCCTCAAGTTTCAAAACTCATGCAAGAAGCTCAATAGATGATCATGAAGTTCAAGAATTATGCCATGCATGTAGAATTTGGGAGTTAATTCACTCATTCCTCACTTATGAAACCATGCATGTAGCAAGTCTCTCATTACATGATCCCACTTCAATTAAGCTTATAATTTCTTGTCTAATCTTAAATTCTTTAACTTATGAGCAACATTCTTCAAATACATCCAAATACATGAGATTAGGGAGGAGAGTTCTCACCTAAAGTGAGTGAATTGTGAAGAATAAAATGTAGTTGCAAAGGTTCTTCAAGCTTCTCTTTCCTTTCTTCTTCCTCTCTTCTTGAGTTCGAGTGTTCAAAGCTTTCCAACTCTCACTCTCTCGCTCTCTCTCTCTATGCGTATGGGCTGTGTATGACTCAACAAGACCCACTATTTTTCCTTATACCAATTAAATGGATGAATAGATGAGTGGGATTTAAAGTTTCTATTAATATTTTTAATTAATGCAACTAAGGCCAATAAATCATTGATAATTAAATTAAATTAATCCTTATCACAATATAATCTCAATTACACTAAATTTGAATAAATTAATGTGAATTAGGCTCTAATTTCTATCCTACTACTTAATTCTAACTTGTTAAAATTAACGAATCAGACAGGTTAAATTTTCACTCTAACCTATTTGTTCACAATAACACATTTCAAATAATCATATGGCAAATCCATAACACTTCATAACACATAATCACATAATTAACAATAATCATATATTCAAGATAATTAATTTGCTTAATTAAGAAGGTTGTCGTTATAGCGAAGCACCAAGGAAAAAGAAAAAAAAGGGTACAGTTGCATTGAAGAGAGCCGTTAAAAAGGTCCTTTTGAATAATGGGCATACTTTAACTCTACTGTGAAGAAATGGCCTCACATTAAATGACAATCTAGTTTTCCAAGGGGAAAAAATATCAAACCTAGAATAAAGGTGTGGATGTGGTCTTTATGGTGGTGGAAAAGTTAAATAGGAATTATGTTTACTGACCACTTTTTTATATAATAAAGTTTCGTGGGTAAATAATATGCAAAGAACAACAAGATATTTCATAGTTTATGGTAGTACAAGATATTTTGAAGAGTTCGTATAACATAGTTTATAACAGTACAAGATATTACACAATTACACACACTCGGAGAATTAACTTGCATCATAATTCTTAGCAAGGATGGTAGTCTCATGTCCCAAATGATATTTCATTTTGTAATAATAACACCAAGGAAACTGTCACGACCCAAACCCGTCCCTATGGATTTAGCACCGTAACCGGCCAGTAATCCGTGATTACCGAAGGTCTGCTTAACAGTAATAACAGTAATACAAGTACAGGGGCTGGCGGAAGCCAAAACAGTAAATGAAAGATGTCCAATGAGCTGTGAGAGTCTGTATACAAAAAGACTTTTCATAACACATTCACATTCGGAACAAAAGCAGTATGTACATACATCATATATAGACATTTAGGTTAGGGACCAAATCTCTACCATAACAGTACAGTACAAGTCTATACAGTATTACAAAACAGAGACAGGAGGGTGAACTGAGACACCCCAAAAAGCCTAAGCTTGAACACATTTGGAACCTCGCAGTGAGGCACGTTGGTTGGCTTGACAAAAAAGGAGTTTAACCCAATGCTCCTAGCTCCGATCCGGTGCCTGGACACCTACATATATATATAAACAGTGAACTAAAGCCCAGTGAATAACATATGCGTAAAGAGGTTACGAATGAATGTCCTTTCAATATTTAAAACAGTCATTTGAACAGTATATCAGTTATTCGATCATAGCAGCCATAAGTGGTACATCCAATAGTAAACAGTACAGTAGGTCTTAACAGACCAAATAGTCAGTTGATGGCCATCATATCAGTAAACAGTAGTGGTTCCAAACATAGGAACTGATAGAAATCTCTGTGATAGTAGCAGTACAGTACAGTAACAGTAAATTGCTATGGATGCCACGAATACAGTTCGCAATTAGGACAAGAATTCATTCAGTAAGAAATATCATTTCAGAAAGCAGTATAGTTGATCATTCAGAAAATATTCATGATTGAATATATCTTTACAACATTGTTACTCACAGAGCACTGGGCTAATAGCGGCTAGTGAGCGCCATCGGATGCCAACCCTACACAGTTACAGAATGAACACACACTAAGTTACACACTTGGGAAACAATAACTTAGTCCCTATCTTGACTCGGTGTGGTTCTATAGCATTATCCTCATTAAGATGCCTTAAACTAGGCCTAGGAATGTCTAGGATGGAACGAGGATGCAAAGATGCACTTTAAAACACTTTTCACATTTTTGCTAAAACAGGGGTCCTGCTCGAGCGTGGCTTTCTCCGCTCGAGCGGACAAGCAGACAAAAGAGCTACGCTCAAGCGTGACTTTCCTCGCTCGAGCGGACTGTAAAAGTACTAGATATATGAAATTCACGCTCGACGGGCGCTCGACCCCTGCTCGAGCGTGAGACACAAGTCCTCGCTCGAGCGTGAGACACAAGTCCTCGCTCGAGCGTGCATTCCCTCGCTCGAGCGGACTGTAAACACATACAAAGTACTGGATGCACGCATTTCACGCTCGACCGTTACTTTCCCCGCTCGAGCGGGATGCATGTACTCAGAGTTTACGCTCGAGTGTGGAGATCCCCGCTCGAGCGTGGATCCAAAATCTGGAATTTCCAGATTTGTCTCCAAGCACAAAACTCAACATTTAAAGCATCAAATTCGATTCTTTTGGGCCAATTTTCCAGAAAACATTTAAAACTCATAATATGACATGTTTTGAAGATCAATTTGCAAAATCAAAGCCCAAAGGTGAGTCAATTAAACACAATTTCAAATAAACTTCAAGTTTATATTTACAAAAATTTTATAAACTGGTTTTTGTTTATTTTTTGTTTATATTTAGAAAAACATAAACTACAAACGCGTTTGGTAATTGACAAAATGTTTAAAAATATAAAAAAGAGTAAGAAATGGCAAGTGGTGGCAAGTAGCAGCGGAAGACGGTGGTGAAAAATGGTGATGGCGGGTGGTGGGTAGCTGGTGGCGGGTGGGTGGTGGTGGTGGTGGGTGGGTGGGTGACGGTGGCAGGTGGTAACGAGTGGGTGGTGGTGGTGGTGGCGGGTGGGTGGTGGTGGTGGTGACGAGTGGGTGGTGGTGGTGATGGGTGGGTGGGTGGGTGGGTGACAGTGGCGGGTGGTGGGTGGTAGCAAATGGGGGGTGGTGGTGGCGATTGGTGGGTGGTAGTGGCAGGTTGGTGGCGGATGGCGGGTGGGGGTGGGTGGTAGCGGGTGGGTGGTGGTTGGTGATGGTGGGTAGGTAGGTGACGGTGGCAGGTGGTGGGTGGTAGCGAGTGGGTGTGGGTGGTGGTGGTGGTGGTGGTGGTGGTGGTGGTGGCAGGTGGGTGGCGGGTGGTGGTGGTGGTGGTGGTGGGTGGGTGGGTGACGGTGGCGGGTGGTCGGTGGTAACGAGTGGGTGGTGGTGGTAGTGAGTGGCAGGTGGGTAACGGTGGCTGGTGGTCGGTGGTAGCGAGTGGGTGGTTGTAGTGGTAGGTGGCGGGTGGGTGGTAGGTGATGGTGGTGGGTGGTGGTGGTGGGTGGTGGTGGGTGGTGGTGGTGGTGGGTGGTGGTGGCGGTGGTGGGTGGTGGTGGCGGGTGGGTAGCAGGTGGGTGGTAGTGGTGGGTGCCTGGTGGTGGCAGGTGGTGGATGGTGGTGGCAGGTGGGTGGTGAGTGGTGGTGGCAAGTAGGTGGCGGGTGGCGGGTGGTGGTGGCGGGCAGTAGATGGTAGTGGCGGGTGGTGGGTGGTGACGGGTGGATGGCAGGTGGGTGGTGGGTGGTGGTGGTGGCGAGGGATGGGTGGTGGTGGCGAGTGGGTGACAGGTGGGTGGTAACTGGTGGTGGCTGGTGGCGGGTGGTGGTTAGTGGTGCCAGGTGGGTGGTGAGTGGTAGTGGCAGGTGGTGGTGGGGGGTGGGTGGTGGTGGCGGAAGACGGCGGTGGAAAATGGTGGCGAGTGGTGGCTAATGTTGGGTGGTAAAAAAAAAAAAAACTGAAAGCTCAAAATGGAAACACATTTTTTGTGTTTTCATTTTTTGGCCAAATTTATAAACTGAGACCACTGATTTATAAATCAAAAATTTTACCAAACAAGTTTTTATTTGAGTTTTAAAATTTTTGTAAATATAAACAGAAAACTGAAAACGTAAGTGTTACCAAACGTGTATGTAACATGCATGTGTTCAATTGAAATCAAAGCTTCCAATACGTAATCAAATGAGTCAAAACTTCCAAAAACATGATGAATTCATGAACTATAATCAAGATATGACATGCATGTAGCAATTTCCATGAAAACAGACTCAAAATGCTAGAACATGTACATGCATGCATGATTCAAGCTTCAATTCAACATTGTGAACCAATTCTAGGCTCTAAACACCAAACTTCCATGAAACATGCAAGATACAACTTAAATATAAGTTTAAGAAGATGATTCTCCTACCTTAGGTCTTCAATTTCAAGAATGGAAGCTCAATTTGCTATTATCCTTCAATTCCTCTAAATTTCAAGCCAAGATTTCAAGATGAATCAATTCTCTCCCAAGACACTCTCTCTCTCTCTCTCTCTCTCTCTCTCTCTCTCGGTTTTGGGTCTTGAATAATGGCTGAAGAGGTGCTAAGGCTAACATATATGAGTCAACTAAATGGTCCTAGAATAATCCACTAAGTGGCAAAAGAGTAATAAACATAACTAGTGTAATTTAACATTATTTAATCTAATTTAATCATTCTAAATCACATTTCAATCAAATCTACCATAAAATCATATAAATTCTAATTAGCATAAAACATTAATCGATTTCAGATTCGGCCGCCAATAAGGCCTTCAATTTACAGTTCAAACTTAAAACATGAATAGATCAATTAACAGTCAAACAGATAGAAATGCGTTTAAACTAATACACTCAATCAATCAGTTCAGAATGTCAGTCAAATCAGTTACTTAATCATGTTCAGTCACAGTTTAGCAGTAATCAGTGGTATTATCAGTAAACAGTGGTGAGGATTGTCACAGAAACAGATCAAATAAATTGTCGTGAACAAATTCCATAAAAGCAAACTAAATTATGATGTTATTTGCTAACCTTATGTAGTAAAGTTTCTCTTTGATTTTCCTAACACTGTGTTTGATTGGAGGATTTGGGAAGGGATTTCGAAAAGGAAAGAGAAAAAGTATGTGAAATTATGTGAAATGTAGGTATATTTTATGAATGTTTCACCTACCTTTTCCCTTTCCCCTTTCTAAATTCCTTCCTAAATCCCCCAACCAAACACAGTGTAGTCTCAAAGCCAATAGTTCTATTCATCACATACCTCCATAAAATTAGTTTGTACTCCAATCAAAATGAAAGTAATTACTAGTATCTATCTAGTAACAAAGAATGGGACAAATTATAAATAAGCTGAATGGAATAAGTTCATTTTATAAACTTCCAACATCATATAAGCTTGGATCTTCATAACATCAAGTAGTTTGTAGGAGCTTAAGACATGGCCCTTTCACTACCAACAAGTTTTATATCAATATCAACCAATGAAAAACTATAAGTTGTGTTTCATATCAATTCCAAGTAAGACAAATGCCACTTACGAAAAATAGTACTCTAAGGAAATCATATACATATATTTGGATGTGAAGAGCTAAAGCAGGAGTCGAAGTTAAGAAATATGCACATTCGTCAATCATAGAATCATTCAATATCCATTACCATCAAGCATATAAACATTGCATTTGAACATCATGGCAACAAAAATTTTCAAACCCAAACATAAACTTCATAGTTATTATCAAGATTGGATAGAGTGGGTAGGCCAACATAAGGATCTTTGTATATATCTATAAATAAATAGTTGAACAAGAAGAGTTTCCAATCATGATCTTAGGTTGACAACAACAAACATTTTTCAAATCCAATCAATAATCACATTACAAATTTCAAAAGTTATTCGCAAAAGGGTCAATAAAAAACTAAAAACATTTCTGAAGTTGGTACAATGCAAAATAATTCAACAAAGATAGATAAAAAGAAAACCTGGTTCAGTTGCTTCAGACATTCTTTTGATGTTTGATTATTTGCAATTACCCTGACTTTTTTTATTGTGCACAGTTGCCCATTCTCACTGTTAAAATCGCCAAATACAAGGATATACAAGCAGATGATGATCTGCCACAAGGTACCATCCCCTCATGTGTGCATTGATGGCACATGAGCAATGCAGGGTTATACAAGCAGATGATGCTCTGCCACAAGGTATAGTCCCCTCTCCCTCTACTCTTATGCAATACTGTGAGAATTAGGTTTGTTCATGGGTTGATCCTGTAAGACTAAATTAATTATTTAGTCATTATGTTGACCCACATGATATGGTAATATGAATTAGAGATTTGGCAGGATTACAATTCTATATTTTTTGCTACAATTAATTGGTAAATAAAGAAGAGTGTTTTCCAAGTATCTTACTTTGATAGGAAAGTGGAATCATTATTGAATAAGGAAACTGGTCCTCTTTGTACCTATAAAAGGACATTTAGACTACCCATCAAATTATTCTGAATTCAATGTATTCTGAGGGTTAAGAGATAAACATTTTTCCACTAATATTGATATTAAGTTTACGTTTAATCAATTATGGATCACTCGAAGGTTTTGCATAACTGATTCGGGTATGTTATTTATTTTTCACATTATATTACTATTTGTGAAAATCATAATAGTTCACGATTTTGGATTACGAAGATTGTTATATGCATAACACCATAAAATCTTTATATGTGGTATCAGAGCTCATGTTTTAGAATATTATGATTTTCCGATTAAGTAAATATCAATTAATTTTGATTACAATTATGATTGCCTCGATCCAAAATTTTCAATTTTGCTAAACATGATATGAAATCTAATATGCAACTCATATGTTCCTACTTTAGATTGGGTTGCGTATTGTATGAATAATATTTATTTAATGAGTGCTAACTCTTTGATGGTAAACTGAATGTTTTAATATTTTGATAATTAAATACTATGAGTGATTTAATTATCTTTATTATGAGGAAAGGTTTAGTGGATAATGACTATTGTATTGTTTGATTTAGTAATGCCTAAAGATATTCATATTACATAATGAATCATTATTATTCATGTTTTGTTAAATCGTGTTTTAAATTTTAGTATGAGAAAACACATTAAAATTTTATTGTGATCTTTATAGTACCAAGCATATTGCTATTTAAGAATCTAATTGTAACCTTTAAAACCTATTTTAGTATGATGTTATTACCACCATTATGTATAAGTTTGATTTTTGTGGATGGTTTGATAAGGTACAAAAATATATATTCTTATGTGACATAGAATATCAATTGTGTTAATATTTGTTATCTTAATATTATTTTTATGATTTAGTAATATACATTATAGTTATGATGATGAATAATTGTGAATAAATTATTATTTATTCAATAATGTCCATGCAAAGTTTTTATTGTGATTTGAAATTTAAATTATGATACGATTGGTAGTTGCCAAAGTGACCCAATTGGAATGACACATAGATATCAAATCAAATAATTGAAATTTAATACCCTTCCCAAGTATTAAAAAATAATGACTTTGCAAATCGTAATTCTTTAATTACAAAGATATTAGGTTGGCCCAAAGGTACACCACTTCTAAGTAATTGTTGAATTGGAATAGGATAGTTGATGGGTATTCATAGTTGATATTGGAATGAATACCCAAAGACAATAGACTTACTTAATTATGAATATTTTATCAACTAGTCCTATTAGTAAAAGGGAATCACCATAATTGTTAAATAGTATGCCATTAGATTATCCCAAAGGTGGATCACAGTGATACTATTTGTGATTGTTTAAACATGTGTTTATCTTGACTAATTGTCAATTATTGATTACTCTTAGCATTAATGTAGTGAGCATTAATTATTGATTAAAGTTTTACTTCGCTATATTTTTATACCTTGTTTGTTTCAATTTTAAATGAAAAAGATTTCTCAAAATGAATAGAATAAGTTCAGTTTCATTTCGATGTTCTGAATTTTGACTTAGTATTATTATTTGAGAAATTTACTAGTATTATGATTCAAGCAGTGTATAAGAAACAAAAGACTTTTCATAAAGTATAAAAGGATTGACCAAATAAAGTTTATGCTTTTATGCGAATGAGTATAGCAAATATTAAGTTTTAACTTCCTTAAATTGATAATGCTAAATAATGTGAAAGAACGTTTCCGAACTGTTAATAAGTTTTTTTGTTGGGACACTTATGGTTAAGCCTAGCAACATAAAGTTTGATGGTATGCATAAAATGTATGAGTATGTCATTGAATTGTCTAACTTGACTGCTCAATTAAAGAATTTAAGAATATTTGTGAATAAATTTGTTTTCATACAATTTATTTTGAATTATTTATCTCTTCAGTATGGGTCATTTATATTAACTATAATTCTATGAATAGTAAGTAAAAACTTAATAAATTGGCTAGTATGTTTATTTAAGAAGAGACAAAACTTAAGTAATTGAGATATCATTTATTGATCTTGTAATTCAATGAGCTGGAAAAAAAAGGGAAAATGCTTATAAAAGCACATAAAGAAATAGTCACATAAAGAAAATGAGTCTGCTCAAGATTTTCAATCTCATAAGAAAGAAATGGCTACTCATGTTTTTAATACGGTACAAGATTATTGTCAAATCAATTATGTTAAAACTTCAGTAGAAATTAGGGAAAATTAATCTAAAATCCCTCTCCCATTTTTAGTAATAAAAGAAATCCACAATATTATTTTTTGATGTCTAAGATCCCTAAACCCACACCCGTATATCAAATCAGAGAAATTTGACTTGCTTTTTCTCTTTTTGATCTTCAATCTATCCAAACCAAACCCTCTCTTTGTGCACATTCCTCTTTCTCTATGCTCCTTTCTCATCTCTTGGTTTTCATCTCCGATGCTGCTGGCTTCACCTTCACTTCTATCTCTACACGCCGTCGCCAAAATGCCACTATCTAAGCTGCGAACCACCACGATCTGAGTCGAACCACCTCGATCTAAGCTGAAATCAGCACCGACGGTTGAGTTACAGACGACATCATTGCTAGATAGCACCGATCTCTCTAACAGTCTCTATCATTTTAGCCATAAACATCCATTGATCTTCGTCGAAGACCTTAATGAAAACAGAGTCAAAATCCACTGTTATGACTATCAACAACCAATTTCAAGTACACCTTCCTACAAATGTTCCCAATGTTCCTATTTCTCATTACACAAATATTGTGTCCAACTTTCTCACCAAACAAACCACCCTTTACACCTCCACTACCCTCTTACTCTCCTCTCATCTCCTCCATACCCTCGCAACGATTGCAATGCTTGTCGACAACCTTGCAATGGTTTCACCTATAATTGTTCCATTTGCGATTTCAATATTGACTTGATGTGTGCGTTGTTGGTTCAGAAGATCGAACTTAATTTCCATGAACACCCTTTGATTCCATTTCAAAGGTCAGCCTTGTTCTTGTACGATGCTTGTAGAATTAAACATGAAGGCTTATCGTATAAGTGTGGAACTTGTGAATTCTGGGTTCATCAAAATTTCTCTGGAGAGTGGGAAATCCAGAGAAATTGTGGGAAGAATTTCTCTAGAGATATTGAATTTTCTCTGGATCTATTTGCTTTGTATAATTTGAATTCTAAATTGATTATTTGAACTTCAGTGGAACTTGTTTTCTTTTCAATTGTAACTCAGTGAAATTTGTTTGTTTGTTTGTTTGTTTTGTTAGTTTAGTACACTCAGTGAAATTGGATTGAATTTCTCTAATTTGGTTTGGATTGAATTTTCTCTGGTTTGGACCTAAGAAATTTTCTGATTTAGATTGAATTTTCTATGATTTTGATTGAATTTCTCTAGTTTGGACTAGAGAAATTCTCTAAGTTGGATTGAATTTTCTCTGATTTTGATTGAATTACCAGAGAAATTCTGTGGTTCGGATTGAATTTTCTCTGGTTTCGACCAGAGAAAATCTCTAAATTGAATTTTTTTTGGATCGATTTGAGGGATCTTAGACATTAAGAAAATATTGAGTGTCATTTATGTTGTAAAATCTTAATATCAAGGACCTTAATCAAAATTTTATTTTATTTTCTTAAAAATACCAAAATCATAAAACTTGTTTGATGTACATAAAAAAAAATTAAAACAAAAATCAATTAACATATTCAATAGCGACTCGTAGCTCGAAAGTTACGCGACTCGAATGGCTCGAAAATGCAAAACGATGTCATTTTGCATTTTTTTATTTTTTATTCTTTCCGTCTTCGTCTTCCTTTTCCGTCTTCGTTTTGCATTATTCTCCGTCTTCATCTCTGTTATCTCTCTCTGCCTATCTTCTTCTACTTCTTTTGTTGTTTTCTGAAGTGAAATCTTCATTTGGGTTTTAATATTTAATAAATTTATTTCTTATTCCTCTAGATGTTTCGATTCAAACTTGGTTGAGATACCTATGGAGGTGGAGACTCCTAACCATCATTATTATCATGTATGGATCTCAGATACTTCTGCACATCCTTCTGCCTCTGGCCAAAACCTCCTTCATCTTCTTCTTCCTCTACTTTCTTTCCCTAAAAACTACCAAACCCATCACAAAATTAAAGTAAACCCACTTTCTCTCTCTAAAAACTATGAAACCCATCACAAAACTGAAATCAAAATCAAAATCAAACCCACCCACCCACCGATCAAATACAAAAATCAAGCCCAATCAAACACAAAAATCAAACCCACCCACCAAGAGAGAGAGAGAGAGATCTTTCCAAGAGATACACACACACAGATACAAGAGGGATCTTCCCCCTGCATCATCATCAACACACACATACACAAGAGATACACACACACAGATCTTCCCCTCCCTCTTCTCTCTTCCTCTCTCTTCTCTCTCTTTCTCTTTTCTCTCTCTGTTTTCAGCGATATAAGATGGAAATGGCCAAAAAAAAAAAAAACCAAAAACGATATCGTTTTTGGTATTCGAGCTAATTCGGGCCACAAGTTTCTCGAGCTACCAAGTATTATTGTAACACATTTGACAATCAAAATTTTGTGACTCAAATGACTTAAATAACTCAAAACGACGTCGTTTTGACATATTTTGAGTATAAAACAACGTCGTTTTGACACATTTGAACCACAAAATTTTGAGCTACCAAACATTTTCCCATATTTGATAAGTTACTGGGGATAGTTAACAACAGTGGAAGATAAACGACTGTGATGGCCAATGATGAGGATGGTCAAAAGTGTATGTTAGAGTTGGTGCTTGGAGTGGAAGATAAACGACTGTGATGACCAATGATGGGAATGATCAGAAGTGTATTTAGAGTTGGTCCTTGAAGTATCACTAGAGGTTACGAGGTGACTAGAAATATGGCCAAAGATTATGTGAAAATTTACTTTGAAACAAGCGTGGAAAGAAAATTGATTCCCTTTAGTTTAATTTTTAAAAATAGTTTTGAATTTTAAGTTGTATTTTTAAATATAAGCTATTAAAAAGGGTTTTTGAAAATTAAAAATTCATTTAATTATGAGTCTTGAAAATAATTTTGATGAAAATAATTTTAAAATGATTTATATATATTTTGTAGTTAAATATATAGATACAAAAGAAAATTTAATTGATTGATATTTAAAATGTGATAAAATGAGAGAGAAAATTGATTGATTGATTTTTAATAAATAAATAAAAGAGGAGAGAAGAGAAGAGAGAGAAAAGAAACAATTTTGAATTTTTTTTAAAAATTGATTAACCAAACATATTTTTTAACTTTTTGATCCAAATGTTAATTTGAAAACTACACGTTTTCGAAAAAATTTAAATCAATTTTCTTTTCAAAAAAACAAAAATAATGTACAAAACAAATACTCGCAGTTTGAAAACAAAAACAAAAACATTAATAAATGAAATCTACACTTTGAAGATCCCTTTTTTCGCTTTTTTTTTTTTCCGAGTTTTTTTTCAGAGAATTTTCACCACTGCCACCATCACCAGTCCCTTGCCTTTTCAAAATTTAAATCTATAATATTAATTTAAATTTATACAATTTCTAAGCACGGAACATTGTGTGCATTAATTGGGAACAACATTCCATAACCCGTATAAATATAAATAGATAAATAAATAACATTGGCAATATTCAATTGTCAAAGTGAGGAACAAAGCCTAAACACAAAACCATTTCTGAAATTTTTGAGGTGGTTGTAGTTGAAACCATAACATAACAGGTACTATTACCAAAAATTGCTTATAATCAAGGACAGAGAATTCAATGACACCATCAATACCATGTCTATCAAGGCTTATTCATCTTAAGAAAATGCCAACCATGTACTTTTTTATGATGTCTCAAATCATAATTGCCATGGTACATAAAATAATTAATAACAGCAGTTGTAATGCCTGATAAAAACATTTACATATGTCCCAATTGTTCAACCAAAATGAAGAAAAATTCAACCTCACTATTATCCAAGTATGTAATTATTATAATTACTGCACTCACAACCACAAAAAAAATAAAAATAAAAATCCAAAGATCAAAAAAAAGCTCAACATTCAACTTTTCAAAAGTCTCAATGAACACTACGAATAACAGAATGCCCGATGTCGCTCTTACGGATTGCTTCCACCACAGCACAAACTAGTAAACCATTCATATTATAACTAGGGCAGGATACAAACCATTACTGCACTCAAAAACAAACATTTCGTAAATGTTCCATTAATAATTATAAACAGCAACTGGATGAAAACATTAATATATATATATATATATGTGTGTGTGTGTGTGTCTGTGAGAGAGAGAGAGAGAGAGAAACTGAATGAAATTTTACTGGTACTGTTAATAATTTGGAACTACTTTGGTATTTTTTGGAGAAGTTTGCACTGAATTTTGGTGTCCAACATAAGTGCACATATAAGGCAAGCAATACACTAGTTTGAGGTGGTTATTGTTGGGGATCCCTTTCTTTTCGTCTGTGGCTTTGCTAGTTCAACTAATTAGACAAACATTTAGACTGTATTTGGATCCTGGATTTAGAGAGTGATTTGTGAAGGTAAAAGAAAAGGAAATGGAGAATTGAATGAATTTTAATCTTCTTCTTTTTCTTTTTAATTATATTATTTCCCTTCTATTTTCTATTCCCAACACAAATCCCTCCCCAAGTCCAAGATCCAAACACAAGCCAATTGTTTCTTGTGTACAGGAAAACATAAAACAGTGTGTGGCCCTTCAGGAACATGCCAATGTGCGGCTTAATGTTAAACAGATAATGAAGCTTTATAATAAAAACTACCACATAGAAAGCCACGAAGAATATGACACCCTTCAACCGAAATCTCAGCTTCCTAGTCTTGAATGCCAAAATGTGTACATGTCAGTTGAAAGATTTAAGTGGACAGTTGTAGCTCTAGTTTAGAGATGTTACTGCCAATCCGTCAGATTGGAAGTTGGTGGTTTTGAACCTACAAACCATGGGATGTGTGTACATATCCATCTCCGTTGTACAAGAAACTACTAGTTCAAAGAACGTAGGAACACAATTTATGCAACAGAAATCATCATTTCATCAGTCTCTCACACAACAAAGGATATCAGGCTATGACTAGAAATGGCTAGCCATATGAACAATATGAAAACCAGTTCAAATTTTCAAGGCCATGTATATACCTAATTTGTGTTGGCAAGCAGTAATATAATTGGGAAAACAGAACATATAATCCTGGACAGAGTAGAATGACGAAAAAATGTTCATGTAACCAACCACACTGGATTGGGACATAATGCTTAGTTTGGTTTGATTTGGCTAATTTTATTGGGAAAAGAGTGCAAGAGAGTGGTTTTGACAGCCCGCAGAATGAAAGCAATTCATTGATTCCTCTGCAGCTCCTAACACAACTCCACTCCCACATTATAGAATAATTTGTGTGTGTTAAAAATCATTGTGAACGCCTTCACAATCATAGAATCTAATAATAATTATTTATGGAAGTAATTATGTTAAATTATATTGAGAATATATTGGGTTCATAATGAACTGTAACATGAGGGCAAAGGTATCCATGTGAATAATTACCTGTTGGCACTGCTCAGGATTGAGATTCATTCAGCTTTGGCCAAGGCTTTTGCTGAAGGAGTGGTGATTCAGAAGTTTTCGACTTGGAGTTAGATGATCATCCTGCCAGAAATCATGTCAGGTCATGTCATCCAGAATGTCATAAATCAGAGCACAGTCAGGAGTGAGAAAATAACACATTCAAGGAGCCAAAAAGAATCCAAAATATGCTGATATAACCTCACACCAAGACAGCCAGAAAACACCAGTGCAAGATAGAATTACTGCTTCAACAAAAGAAATAGCAGAAATTGCCTTGCAGAGATAAATGAAAGACATACAAAACCAGAGCTACTAAACATAGAAGGCAACAAAAATTATGTTCAGCAGAAGCATGTTCATTTGAAAAAGGTTTTGCTACGCATGGTTGAGTGGATAGTACAACACAAAAAAAATTGGACATATTCCTTTTTAATAAAACCAGGTTGCATGCAATATATGTAAAATATATTTCTCAAGGAAAAAGAATTTACTAAAATTTAGAAACAGAGGATGTTCCAAAAAATTATAATAATAATAAAAAAAACATATCCTACAAGAAACAGCTAATGAGTTCTTGAGAGGCATTAAAGCAGAAACTAAATCACCTTGTATAGAGACGCAGCTGATTCAGACTCAACAGTTTGGACTGGGACATGTCCTAGTGATTGGAAGGCATCCAAGGCATCCAAAGTCAGCTGCCAACCACAAAGAGCTATAACACCAGCACTGGAACTGGAGCCACTGCTACTACTACAGCCTGCTGCGGCAACATTACCATTCACCCAAGGACAGAAGTAATTGTGATGTTTAATGGGATCAAAATCAACAGCTTCTTCATAGTTGCTTTCTCCATTTGGAGGCCCTGAACAACATTCAATGTCCACGAAACTATTTAAGTTATAAGGATATATATATAAAGCTAAAAAATTTGAACACATCCAACTGAACAGACATTATAAAAAAAGACAGAAAGAAAGAGGTCTAAGAGTAGGAACTAATGCATATGTGTGACATAAGACAGAAGCAAAAGAAGTTGAGATTCATCCACATAAAAGTTGAGATTCAGGAGTCACATCAACTGACAACCAGGCAAGATCAGACGATCATCAGCTAGATTCCAACAAGAATTAATACCTTGTTATATTTCAGACACACAAGATGATATCGAGCCAAAAATTCAACCAGACCATATCCTTCAAATGAAATATATCAGACAAAGTTTTGTGCTGGCCATGATGGGTTTCAATTCAGAACCAATGAAAAGCTAGCTAGTTAGTAAGGCTTACTGAAAAATGAGGTCAAAATACATAGCACAAGTGTAAGCAGCAGAATCATAATTGTGAGGTAACTAGAATTATTGTAAATTATAATGAATTTCCTGATGTGAATCATCTTCTACAGACTAGGTTCTATTTTTAGTAGCAAGATATTCCTATTGGGGTGACGTTTCCTACTCAGGAACTCAATTCCATCCTCCTAAGTATGAAATTTATAAGAAACTCACTTCAGTAGAGGAAGAAACTTGCCCCCAACTGAGATAAAAACTCTCAGACAAACAAACAAAAGAAAAAACTCAAGCTTATTCTAGTACTTCATATTTACATAATATTTATTTATATACTTAACAAAGATAATTCATAGTTGACATCAATCTTTAATATTTATTCATATTTTAGCACATATATTACAACTGAACTAAGCAATAAAAATATTCATCAAAACATATCTAAAAAATATGCATGCTCCAATAGGCATTCCCAATCTTAAAAACATCTATATTCCCCTACTTCATGCAACTAAGGTTCTATCTGTTAGAAAAAATTGCTACACTCGCATGGGCAATACTAGATACAGTAACTCACCACAAGGGAATTCAAAGCACCAAAACAGAAACTTACTTCCCAACCCGCAACCCAAAAAATTATTATAAAAAAACAGAAAAATAAACTCTACTTAACACGGCATACAACTTGTTCTTGGCTTCCCTATCTTGTCATATTTGTCTAAACACTCTGTTAGCAATAAGATCAACACATTTCTTCAAGGTTCATGGATATTCCATATTTTGGTTCCGATAAGGCAAGCTTCCTAATGTACCCTTCCTTCGGCATGCATCTAAATGTTGGTTGTTAAGAAACAAAACCCGTATGCAGCAAGAAGCAATAATAGCTAAAAGACCTTCAAAATCACTGTAATAGACGACTATGCTTCTTCTACAGCTGAAGGCACACAAATACAAACCACCAGTCAATAAAGCATTTTTTAATAAATCAAGTCAATAAAGCACTACAAGAGCTAGGTAATCAATTCAACAAGATTAAAAGATGATAAAAGAAGTCTCACAGACCACAACTACCAACTTCTTCTTTAACAATTACCAAAAAAAACAAAAACAAATAAATCAATAAAGAAAGAAAGGAGGAGAAAAAAATCACTTCGTATTTCAAAACACATCCTACAGGCCAACATGACACTTTCTAAAATTTTGAAATTATCTGACCAGCTTTAAACGTCTTGGTGAATCAAACGAAAATGCAAGAGCAGAGCAATCAAACACAATTCAACATTTTCACATCTCCATTTCACAGTACTTAACTGGATTGGACTTGCTCCAATGTCTTTCAATTGACATGGTAGCTACGTTACACGGACTCGGGTGCGGGTATCGGGTGCGGGTGCGGGTCTACAGGTCGGACACTTCAAAATTAAAATTGAGGATACGTGGATATGGATCCAAATTTGGATACAGGTACGAGGATACGTTAAACAGTTTTTTAAAATATATTTATTATATGAAGATGAGTTAAAAAAAGTTAAAGAATAACAGATTTTGTTAAAAAAAATAGCAAACAAAATATAAATAACAAATAAAAATTACTTTAAGCATAAAATAAATAATATTATATATGATAAAATAAATTATTTTTATTTTAAGTATAAAAATTATATTATTTATGATATATTATATTATACAATAACATTATATAATATGAATAATATTATACAATGTTATATTATACAATAATATTTTATAATATGAATAATATTATATATTATTATATTAATGTAATTTATATTATATAATATATAAGAAGAGAGAGGATAGAGGATAGAGGACAGAGAATAGAAAGAGAACAGAGAAGAGAAAGAGAACAGAGAGCAAAGAACAGTCGACAGAAGGAGAGAGAGAGAGAGAGTAGAAGAAGAGGGAGATCGAGAGGAGAGGAAGAGGGAGATCAAGAGACCAGAGAAAAGATAGATCGAGAGAGAGAAGACAGAAAAGGAGATCGAGCATCAAGCGAAGAAGATCGATGTTGAAGTCGAAGCTGTCGAAGCCAACGACCAGAGGAATTGAAGCCGGCAACCAGATTGAACAGCAAACGGCAACCAAGTTCTCTCTTGCTCTCTCCTCTTTCTTTTCTTTTGCTGTATCCGTTTGTGAAGAGCCGTAACCCGGCCATATCCCGCACCCGCACCCGTGTCGTGTCGTGTCGTGTCGACACGGGAACCTTCGAAAATCCAAAGAGTCTGTGTAACGTAGCATGGTAGAGACTCTGCAGGTTTGCATAGCAATGGTAGCTTTTACTACCTAGATGTTATGTTTGGACCTTCAATCTTTTTGCTATACCTATATGCATCTTGTTTTTGTACATGTGCATTAAAAACAATGAAAAAGATGATCAAACAGAAATACCTATCCCATTGGCCACCAAATAACTTGAGTCAGGGTATCCGCAATCATCAGTAAGTGATGCCTTGCCAGCCTGAGTTACTTCTTCCTTGGATGCTTCATAACCAGAACATACAATGGCATTGCAAGAAAGAGAAGGATGAGTACTGTTCTCCTGGGCTAATATGTTTGTGTTGCTGGTTTTCTCACCACTTTCAACAGATTCAGCCTTTGCTGAGCCAACAATCTTTGAGCCACTATCTGCCCGTCCTAGAGGCCGAAACAACACATCTTGACTGTCACCATGAGGATCCTCTCGATCCATTTCTTCAGGGACAAAATCACCCATTAGACCGGGATCTGCAGCAAATTCACCTGTTTGACCCTGATTTTCAGTGACTTCAGCAATTGGCTCCACATCACCAACAACACTCTCTGCTCTATGTACAGAAGCATCATTCCCATGGATTTCAGCTTCATGACTAGCACCCATTCCTACACTTCCTCCACTAATACCAAAGCTAGGTCCATCTCTCCAATGAGCAGTTGCAGTATCTGTATTTAATACTTCCTCACCATCAATTGTGCTGCTAACACCCATTTCACCAGCAATTCTCAGGGTAGCTGGACAGGTACTCTGCTGTGCTTGATTACTGTAGTTCAGTTCTGATGTCTCATTCAAATCTGGATTCTTAAACATTGATGTAGAGGGGAAATGGATGTCATCAACATCTCCAGGATAGTTTTCTACACTTTCCATAGAATCATCATCTGCACTGTGACAGATTGTGTCCATTGCAATAACAGAGGAGACGTGCGTTGAATCTCGAGTGGATGGTATACCAATAATTTGTTCATTGCCCGGGTGGAAAGGATCAACTCTGTGAACATCTGTTTCAATGTCAAAACCCACAGAATGGCTAGGACCAGCTCCAGATGAATCTCTCCTATATGATGAACGGTAGGTGTCAAAAACATCAGAATCACGGGCACGCTTTGAGGGGCCAGCTGAGTACTGCCTACCATCATCGACTTCATCACCATCACGGTCAATGACAGTCCCTTCAATGCTGTCTGCTTGCTGCATCATCAAATGTGGCCTGTCAACAGTACTTCCACCTTCATCCAAGTTCCGCTTACGTGTACTGGGACCTCGTGATTCATATGAAGCAGCACGGTCACCGACCTCACTGCTGGAAGGCTGCCCAATTATTAGATCCCTTCCCATATCAGCATTTTGGAATTGTTCAGACGTCATTGTCATGTGCAATTGTGTAGAGGATAACCCACCAGCCATCGTTAGATTTAAATCCACCCCAACATTTGACTGTGATTTCCCCTCATCCGCTGTTGCAGCTTCATCATGGTCCTCAGTCTGCTCTTTTTCTATACCATCAGTAGCAACCCATCCACTGATTCCACTTGCTGCACTTACACCACGTGTCAAAGCCATTTTCTTGCTTGTTTCAGGAATGCCTATGCTAGTAGGAGCAAAGCGAGCAGGACGAGATACAGTGAGGAAGTCCCAGATTCTGACTGTGGCTCCACATAGGCTACAGTCTAACAAAGGTGACCTAGATTCAGATTTAGACTCGGGACCAAGCACTTCATTCTTTCCAGAATCTTTCCTGTTTGAAGCAGAGAATGCTTTCTTGCTAGGACCAGCTTCGTGACCATGGTATCTGGTATGACCAATTGAACATCCATTCCTGGCTGATTGAGCAGAATTTTCTTCACAGTCCTGAATATTTGGAAGCCATCTTGGTTCCCATCCACACAAACTTATTAGCTTCTGAGCCTAAGAATCAGAATTAAAGAAATCAGAAAGAGCATATAAACAAAGCAATACCAGTTTACAAACATATGTACGATTTCCTAAATCTTACACGAGAGTATATACAGAAGGCCTCCTCTCTGGTGTTTTCCATTCCTGTAATATTCTCTGCCTTAAAGTTAGATTCCCCAGCTGTAAAAGCCTGTGAGTGAATAAGAAATCGGTCAATTTCCAGGCCCCGAGAAACTCGCATCTGCTCAATTGCTGAAGCAGCCACAACTGGGAGGGAGAGAAACTGCAGGAGTCCGTCACAGCGATCCTTATAACCACCAATAAGAGCTGATGGGGGAGCAGGAGGAAACTGCACCAAGCTTTCTGCACAGCAGTTTCCTCTCCAAGGACAAGTGAGTTTGTGATCTGCATCTAGCTTCTTGGCAAAGTCTTCTGCAGCACTATCAGCTTCATCAAAGATAATCAAGAGATGAGACCATTAGTCTTCACCAAGAATGCAGCGCCAATATTAATGTTCCAGAAAAGTTAAAGAAATTAAGGTCATAACATCCCGTGAGTATCAACGTGAATATTTACAGGGAATGGTGGTCAAAAGTAAGATATATACAAAATACAACCAGTTATAAAACACAAAAGTTTCCAGTAGCAAGCAAAAATCAGAGGAAAATGATTTCTCATCACTTTTTGAGCTTATGTATGATACAATACTATTTTTTTTTTCCCCCCCCCCCCCCCCCAATGTATCTTGCCCCATATCCTTTTTTCTTAGGTTTTGTAATATTGCCGTATCCATACTTCATAGTTGCTCCCAAAAACTACCTAGTTGTTTATCTATGCACTTAGTCAACAATAGTACAACTTAAAATTTGTATTATAGTTCATATAGCTTTCACCATAGTTTCATCGAAAACGACACATTGATAGTTGCTACTAATTCACAATTTTACTGAAAATATAACGTCTGATATTAGTGCCTACATCTTTATTGCCATCTCCAATATTTTATTTTATTTTATTTTTATAGTAAATTGACATCTCCAATGTTTAGCAATCCTCAGATCTCTTTTCCTAGAGAGTGATGTTGGTTTTAAATAGGGCAAAATCCATTTTAGCCCCCTTGTGGTATGGCTCTAAAGCACTTTACCTGCCTAACGTTTAAAAATAGCCAAAAGACCCTCATGTGCTTTTGGATTAAAGTGCAATGTTAACACCGTTAACATCTAATGTACATTTACTTTCCTACCCTTCTATCTGCTTTTTCATTTTCTTATCTTCCACTCTCATCTGTTATACATATATATATATATATATATCTTTATACTTTGAAATTAATTTATAACATTTTAATCTAACCTCTAACTGAACTACATCTTAAATTATACATATACATACATCTATACTATCAAAAATATATATAATATTACATATATTATATAATATAACATACATCTTAAGTTATACGTATATATATATATATATAGATAAATATAAACTCCATTAACGTGTATACTCCATTATCTTTGAAATCAATGTGTATAAAATAATGGTGATGGACCCTTTTTGGATTATCTCATTTTGGCACAGTTAATGTAGCATTAATTGTGGGTAGGTGGCTGGATTCACTCGAATGACTATACAAGGGCAGAGAACAATCCCATACACTGAATTGTGGCTCTACTCTTTCACAATCTTGCAAAATTATCAAATAAAACATTCTGATACACCAAAATCTTTAGTATCTACTAATCTTTACTGTGAGGGCGATGGAGGACTTGAGAGAGTGGTAACAGAGGGCAATGGGTGGTAGGGAGATGGCTGAGGTGGTGGGGTTGATGGAGAAGAGGAAAAGTAGTAGTGGCAAGTGGCGGAGGGTTAGGGTAGAGGGGGAGGCAGTAGGAAGCTGACTGGTGGGTTAGGGATTTTATGGTTTAGGTTTTCATCTTGATTTGGAAAAGAGGATAAAGATAAGGGTATATTTGACATTTTGTATTGTATTTTGACTGAGACTGCATCTATTTTCATTGTCAACTCTCAATTTAGGTGTGTGTGGCACAAATTCTGTCAATTTAAATGGAATTAGTTACGGTCTATGAAGCACGGACACGAACACGCATACGGACACGGACATAGACATAGACACGGACACGGCAATTTCTAAAAAATGGGGACACAAACTCTGTAGGGGACACAGCAAATTTGTAAATTGTTTTATAAATATTTTTATTTTAATACACATTAATTATTTTATTTATTTATTATATTTTTTAAATAATGTGTTATTGTTATGTTCCAAATAAGTGCACTTTTGCCAATCAAAAAAAATAATCATAATGTGTTATTGTTAATTTATTTTTTTTATTTTTAATTGATATATGTATATTATAAATAAAAAATAATAACAAATAAGGAATAATAAAATATGTTAAAATAAATAAAAAGAAAAATTAGATATTTTATTTTATAATTTTTTTATTATATATGATTTAATTAGATTTCTTTTAAATAATTGGATGATTTATTTTATTTATTATATGTTAAAAAGTTAAGAAATATTAATTTACAAAAATTATTATTATATATGATATTTTAAGAAATAACAATTAGATATTTTATTATACATGATAAAAATTATAATTTATAAATTTTATTATATAAAGAAACTTATATGCAAATAGAGAGAGAAAGAGAGAGAGAGAGAGAATAGAGGCGAAGAAGATCAAAGCCCTCAGAGATCGAGAAGAGAGAGAGAGAGAACAGAGACGAAGATGATCAAAGCCCTCAGAAGATGATCCCATGGCGTGTCTAGATTTGGACATGCGTGTCCCTATCGTGTCTTTGCCGTGTCCCTTGCAAAAAAATATATTAAATTAAAGGGACACGCCATTCGGCGTGTCCCGTACATGTCCCCGGCGTGTCCCCATATCCGACACCGCCACGGCTTCCATTTTAGCGTGTCCATGCTTCATAGGTTACGGTAGGGAGAGTGCAAAATGGGTCAAACCACAAGAGGACTTTTTGGCTATTTTTAAAAATCAAGGAGGTGAAGTGCTCTGAGGCAATACCACAAGGGGCTAAAATGGATTTTGCCCTTTTAAATATCCTCAAAAAATTTCCTCATGCATAGAATCTTGACATGTGTATCACATTTGTTATTATGGTAAATCCTCAACAATATATATACATACATCTTAATTCTTACAGTGCTACATAGTCCTACCGAAACACCATGCGGACAAAATAGAAAATATCTAAGGAGATTATAAAGGCAGAAGTATGCATGGTAAACTGAATAAAAACCAAAATTCACCTTCCGAAGGTGTCCAGGAAGTTGATGAAATAAACTGCAGGTTTGCACTGCATGACTCGCACTCAATCTTATCAACATCAACATTTACCCAGCCTCTTCTGGCACAAGCCAACGAACTGGCAGCCTGCATGAATAGAAAAGTATAGGTTTAGTGCAGAACCAAGCCCCATGACAAAAATGATAAGCATGTACAAAAAGATATTGAAAACAACAACAAATAATAGGGGAAAAAAAAAGAGAAGAGAATATTTGACAAATTGCACCAGCATCTATTCAAATTCCATGAATCGATTGTTTATTGAGCATCTCAAATAAACAAGACAAACAGTAGTATAAAATATAAGCTTAAGAAAAGCAAGGGAATCTTTTTATGGGGATAAGACAAATTCCACACTTATGGTTAAGGCCTTGTTTGAAGAATTGAAAATCTGCAACAGTTTGCTCAATCTCATGTCTTTCTTCAAAATTTTCAGACAAGTGCATGGTAGCTGTTGGAACAAAACTGTTTTAGAAGTTGGCACCTATGGATTGAGACCTATGAAGCACGAACACGGACACGCACACGGACACGGACACGGGACACGGCAATTTCTAAAAAATGGGGACACAGACACGGCAGGGGACACGGCAAATTTTTTAATTTTTTTATAAATATTTTTATTTTAATACACATTAATTATTTTATTTATTTATTATATTTTTTAAATAATGTGTTATTGTTAATTTATTATTTTTATTTTTAAATGATATAAAATATATATTATATATAAATAAATATATATAACAAATAAAGAATAATAAAATATGTTAAAATAAATAAAAAGAAAAATTAGATATTTTATTTTATATTTTTTTATTATATATGATTTAATTAGATTTCTTTTAAATAATTGGATGATTTATTTTATTTATTATATGTTAAAAAGTTAAGAAATAATAATTTACAAAAATTATTATTATATATGATATTTTAAGAAATAACAATTAAATATTTTAATTTACAAGATAAAAATTATAATTTATAAATTTTATTATATATATTATATATGATAAATTATCTTATATAAAGTTAATTATATGCAAAAACACAGAGAAAGAGGGAGAGGGAAAGGGAGAGGGAGAGGGAGAACAGAGACGATCGAAGACAGAGAGAGAGAGGACAGAGACGATCGAAGAGAAAGAAAGAGCGAGAGCGAGAGCGAGAGCGAGAGCGAGAGCGAGAGCGAGAGAGAGAGAGAGCTTACCTTCGAAGTCGTCTGGATGGAAGACGACTGATCGACTGATGGAGATCGACTGAGAGAGAGGGGCTTACCTTCGATTGACTTGATGGGGGTCGAGGGTCTTCGATCGACTAGATGGAGGTGATGGATCAATTGGTTTAAATCGACTGATGGAGGTAGGTCTTCGACTGGATAAGCCTGAACCGACTGTCTCTTGACCTTACTCTGGTACAACAATGGTACTATAATGCCTTGGTACTGTCTCTTGACCTTAATCTTCTCCTTCTCTTATTCTCTTTGTGTCTAGATTTGGACACGCGTGTCCAGATTTGGTGGACACGCGTGTCCCCGCCATGTCGCCACCGTGTCCCCTATAAAAAAATAATTAAATTAAAGGGACACACCATGTCAGACACCCCCACGGTATGAAATCTGGCGTGTCCATGCTTCATAGATTGAGACCATGGATAACCCAAATACTAAGGGATGAAGAATACATTCACTCATAGAAGAGTGAAATCATAAAATCCCCTTTGCAACCAAATGGTTTTGTTACATGATAGTGAGTGTTAGTTATTTTCATAGACAAAACGTTTGCTAAGGCATCTAGGTTGATAGGTTAAAGTGTCCAACAGTCCAAGTGATGAAGATTGAAGACTTTTAGAGAGAATGCAAATGCATGTTGCCGAGCTTCGATTCAGGGAAACTTGCATCGAGTATCACCATGCATTAGTCTGGGACACTCAGTTTTGACATCACAAAGTCACTTTTACTAACCTATACTTGGTCCTGTGAGTTTTTGGTTTAAAACTGTTCAAAAACAGGACTGCTAGACAAATCGTGAGAGGGTTGCTCAGAGTGTCCTTGATGATCGCTTCAGCAAATGCCGTCAACAGGTGTATGCAGAAGTCTTGCAAGACGTGCTTGATACCCTCTCAAAGGGCTGAGCATGTGTTATAGTCTTCCACAGAATGGAGATCTAGAGAGGGTCAATCGATACCCGGTTGAAGGGCGCTTGAGCACCAAGTCAATTTTTGGAATCCGTGATGAACTAGTTTTCTACAAAACCATAAATAGGGCCAGTTATTTTCTATCCTATTTCTTCTGAGAGTTTGTTTAGAAGCTCTAGGTCTCTGGAGTCCTAACCTTGTACAAAAAAATTCTAGCTTACAAATCAAAACAATATTTCTTTTGTATTAGGAACAAACTAGACATCATAACAATAAACATTTTTTTTCCTGAAAGGATGCATGACATGGGCCTAGAGTGCAAGCAATTAATCTGATACACAGATTGCTGTAGTGCAGAATAGCTTAACCACACGGTGTCAAATACAATTCAAGTGCAAATATAAAGAAGCATGAGGCTGAGAAAGGATATTAAGCAACATTAACCATTAAGCAAAATATGAGTAATGAACTCAAGAAAAATTCTTGTGCTATTTTTCATCACAAATTTATGTAATTGATCTGATTATGTGCCTCAACACAAAAGACGTGAAGGCCAAAATGCAGATTCATTCCCCTAAAAAAGCAAAACCCTGAAAAAGTGCAAGGCGCAATGAAGAGAGAACTCTTGGAAACCAAATTTAATGTCAATGGCATACCAAGTTGCCCTATATAAGGGGAACCACATTGAACTGGAATGAATCTACCAGCAGAAAGTGGTATCATTTTAGAATATGTTAAGTTCGTCAAGCTACAACTTGACTAGGATCATTAAGTAAATGCAGCGGGCCAGAGTTCTGGCTCTAGAAATCACACTTCTTAAATCATTTTTACTGGAATTGGGTAGAGCCATAGGGGCTTATGCAAGATATATCCTGATTTTAGTCTTCCCAAACAGCAACAGATGGATGTGAGCATCCAGTTGATGTACAGATCTCAACAGGGTAACCTTGAAAATTAAATATGTTTCAATCTGCTTATTCATGCAAAGACAAGTAATTGATGCATTTTAACAATCTAAATACATGCCTCAAATATGTATATGTATTATGTCCAAACCTTAGACTTCCCAAACCAATTTGCAGGCTTGAATGTAGACAGACGCCTCAGTAAATCCGCCCTTTCCCATGGTCTGCATGAAGGTTGTGATGATCCAAGGGCAGAACCACCAGCACTTGTACTCAACGAAGTCCACAGAGGTTGTGAGCCAATGCGAGATAGAGAACCTGCTTTAGAACCCTGTCCATGACCCAACCAGTCAATACTTCCAACGTTTACTGGCACAGCAGGAGATGATGCCCCTGCAGAACTGATAGCAAGCAAAGGACAAGAGATGGTTAACCCTCAAGCAAATTATCTAAACAAACTGAAATAAACAAAGCACTTTGCAAATTACGAAACCTAAACATACCAAGCAAGAAATCATGAAGAGTCCTTCAAAAAGCAGAAAATATTAATACAATGACCTCAAATGAAGAAACTTTCATTCAGAAGAAACAAGCAAATAAAACTTCTTGTTTAATTCAAATCAAACAAAATGTTAACAAAAAAAAAAAAAATCTTGTTACCAGTGACTGATTGCTCCAGCAAGCTTCCTTCACCAGAGACTGTTTTACAACTAAAAACCCACAATTCATAACTGAACTGACAAAAAAACCCATGCTTTTCACCAAAATTCTACATCCAAACTACAAATTCCACCACGTTTTCTCTGGAAACAAATGGGGCACATTGCAAATTAAGAAACCCTATCGATACCAAGAAACAAATCCTTTGAAGAACAGACAAAACCTCAACATAAAAGCCACATACATACACATTTATATAGATGTAATTCAAAGAGCAGAAAATATTAATACAATGACCTCAAATTAAGAAACGTTCATTCAGAAACAAGCAAATAAAAGTTCTTGTTTAATTTAAATTTTAAATTACAAATTAAATAATAAAATAAAATAAAAAAGAAAAGAAGGAGAAAAACTCACTCTTCCTACTTCAACAAAATACCACTGACTGATCGCTCCAGAACCGTTCCTTCACTAAAGACTATTTTACAACTAAAAACCCACAATTCATAACTGAACTGCCAAAAAAAACCCAATTTTGACCCAAATTTTCTATCCAGACTACAAATTCCACCGCGTTTTCTTGGGAAACAAAGGGGGTGCATTGCAAATTATGAAACCCCAAACATAACAAGCAACAAATCACGAAGATTCCTTCAAAGAGCAGAAATATTAATAAGAAACTTCCATTAAGAAACAAGCAGATAAAAATTCTCGTTTCATTCAAATCAAAAAGACAAAAAAAAAAAAAAACTCGTTACCAGTGACCGATCGCTCCAGCTAGCTTCCTTCACTAAAGACTAATTTACAACTAAAAACCTAACTGAACAGCCAAAAAAACCCATGCTTTCAGCGAAATTCTACATCCAAACTACAAATTCCACCTCGATTTCTCGGGAAACTAATGGGGCACATTGCAAATTACGAAACCCTATATATACCAAGCAACAAATCCTTCAAAAGTCCCAACATAATATCATAATTTACACATCAAAACCACACACACACACACATATATATATATATAGATGTAATTGAAAGCGTGCCCTAGGGCGAAAGGAGAGTTGATACCTAGCAGCAGGGGTTGGGGTTGGGGTTGGGGTTGGTGTTGGAGGTGGAGAAGATGATTTGGGAGGCAATAGTGAATGCCCCGAAGAGCTGATTACCTCTTCCTTCATTCTCTCTCTCTCTCTCTCTCTTCTGTGCTGAATCGTCTTTGGAGAGCTCTGTTCTGTGTTGTTTTGTCGCTTTAACGATTGAGTTGAGGAACGAGACTGCCTCCGGCCTCGTTTTGAAAGTCGTTATTATTTTTGTAGCTTAAAATAGTTATATTTAAAACAACATTATTGCGTTGCATAGTTTTAATTTGTGTTTAGTTTGACTGGTTTGAAATTTATCTTATTAGACGTTTAGCTTTTGGTTGATAGTCGCAATGGATAAGGAGATAATTGTAATAAATAAATATTTTATCGGACCATCACAATGGTCGTTTGACTGATTGTCTCATGAGAAAATGTTTGATTGATCGTCTCATGAGAAGACTAATAGTGGTCGATAACATGATAATTATAATAAACAAGTGTTTTACCTACACGACCCGGTGATCGTTCGGCTAGTGATTCAGTAAACATTAATTCAGACTATTCGAACCTCTCCTTTTTCAAACTATAAGCCGTTTTTTTATTTAAAATCTATATTTGTTAAAAAAAATAAATAAAATAATTATAATATTTTATTTATTAAGTATTTTAATTTATTATTATTTTTTTTATAAATTTTAATTAAAATGAATAAACTCAATGTTTCGTTTTACTACTTGACTGTATAGTAATACTTCTTGTCACGTGCATTGTTGCGTGATATGCGCGACTTTACTTGGTCGAAGACGTACTCTAATTGTCGGGTCGGGTCCGGGGACCCAGTGGGTTTGGTCGTTGGGTTGGACTGACAAGCAGACTAACGGGCTTTGATTTGGGGCCTTGTGTGGTTTAGTTTTGAAAATAATTTGTTTGGTTTACAATTTTATCAATACTGTTTTTAATTATTTTTTTTCTCTCTTTTTTTTTCACATTTTATATATTAATTAATTTTTTTTTTCTTTCACACTCGTCTATTCAATTACAAATATATTGTAGATCATCCTAAATTACAAAATTTCAATTATAAAACTGTTTTTTAAATATATAACTAAACAAATTTTTAAATTTTAAAAACTTATCTTTTAAAATTTACTTCAAAACTAAATCAAATGCATTTTTTTAGATAAATCACGAGTTGTGGGAGTGTATGGAAGGTGTTATTTGACAGTTAAAAAATTTTGAAATTTACAAATTGAACATTAAGGTCATCTCCAATGCTACATCAAATACATCATCAAATTTAAATTTGGTGAAAAGTACCTTTTTTTTTTACTTTAATATTTCATCAAACATATTTCAAATTGATAATATTAAAAATGTTTCACCAAACTGAGGATGCTTTGTGCCTTTTATCAAATCATTAATCATTATCGTAATTTTTTCATCGATGTTTTCTCAAATGACCACCTCCAGGCAAAATTTTATGAAAAATTTAAATTGGGCGGTCAATCCCCCCGGATGACCTCTCAATTGGTAAAAAATTTACATTGGTCGGTTCGGTCGACCAGTGGTTTAATGAAAAACCAAATCCTCCCGTTGGAGCATGTGATATTAAAGAGAGTTTTTACTCAAATTTTGTGAAAAAAATAATGCACCGTTGGATATACCCTAAGTATTGATAAGCGCAATAAATTTTTTATTTTGAAATATATTCAACATGGGTTGTTGTGTGGCCCAATGATTGTTTATTCTAGACTTATTATCGTTCACATTATAAGATTCGTCAATAAAATTATTCATGAGAAAAATCAAGTTGATTTGCAATTATATTGTCCTATCTTTTTTATTTTATTTAAAAAAATGTTCCGGTATATAGGCTTGTTTTGGCAACGTGGTTAAAAGCCGCGTTTGGGCGTCTGATGAAAACGTTAAACGTGGCTTTTTTGTTCATCAAACTCATTTGGGAAGCTGGATAAACGCAGGAGGGGGTATTTACGAATATACCCTCCATTCACTTTAGGGTTTGTTTAGTCAAAACATTTCACCATTTTGCATCTCACGCCTCTTGTTCTTCTCCCCTTCTCAGATCGTCTTCACTCCGCTGCACCGCTGCTGTGGACGCCGCGTAAGACGTGTTCCTAGCGTCGGCCATCGACATCGCCACTGAATTCCCTCTACCAAAGTCGTCTTCCTCGGTTGATCTACACAATCATGTAAGCCTCTTCCCTCTGCTGCAAATCTGCTACCCGTGATTTGCAACATGTGTAGAAACTATTAAATTACAAATAGATCTGTTAATTTTCAGTTTCGTTGATGACATTACAAGTGTTATTTGGCTTTCTGACTACCATCTGCTATTCTTTTTGTTTTTTTGGGATTTTTTGGGTAAACACTGGTCTGATTGCCATGGATACCCCTTTCAGATTTGCTTATTTTGCTTTTGAACAACAAAAAACAATGAGTTGGGGAAGCTTAATACTTTCTTCTCAAAGAAGACCATGCTTGTATAGTCATATCCATATATGGACCTTTCCCTTTGCTTGAGCGTCCATAATCCTAACTTTAACACTAGCAAGAAATCAAAAAATGGCGTATTTTGGTGGGAACATAGGGAGCTTAATTGCTTTTCCCTCTTTCAGAGGATATGTATTGATAGTTTGGTGTTGAGCAAAAGAGATGAATTCATTGACTCTTTCCTCAACACTATGGGACCCTCTTAAAAACACCCTTTTTCCACAATTCAATCCATTGTTTTATGATATTATACATATCCTCTGTTTCTTTATTATTGTTGTCATTTTCCAAAAAGAGTATGTAATGTGTTTATGACTTTCAATGACAAATCAACTTCAATGCCCCCTTATTAGTCCAAAATATTCTACTTTTCATACTTGTGTGGAATTGAGTTTGTTTCCTTTTATTATGTTAATATGATATGCAGTGGCCACTGTATAAATTTTATTTGATTGGTTTTTATAAAATAATTTCCACCCTAAGTTGAATTGCATCGTCAATCCCTATTAAGTAAAATTAATTATAATTTTTTTAATTTCAATTAAATTAAAATTTTCCAGTTTCAAAAAAATTAAACCCTATTTTGTATTTGTTTACTAGATTGACTCTAAAGTCTTAAACAAAAAAAATTAGATTGATCTCAATGATAATAAAAGGATAAGATTGAACCTGATATCATATGTTCATGTACTTTTTCTTTCATCTTGATGGGTAATTTTACAAATCTCATCCATAAGTTATAAATGCATATATATCCAGTTAAATATTATCATTTTGACTGTGAAGATATTCAAACTTGTACACAGGGGTGTCGTCTTTAATAATATGAAAGTTATTGTGAAATGAATATGAAAGTTTGAGTCTCACTTTTATTAGTTTTTGTCATATAACATATTAATACATAATTTTAACATTTCCAGTGAAAATGCTGTTAGTTTTCTAGACTTAATCATCCATTTTTATATTTTTCCACCCACCCACTTAGCATCATTGACACTGATTTGTTTATGCAAATAAGTTTTCTCCTTCTCCTTCTTCTTCTTCTTCTTCTTTTTCAAATTTATTTTTATTATTTTTTATTTATAACTTATGAGTTTCTCTGACTTCTTTTAACTCCATCAAAGCTCTCTTCTTTACAATGGAACACTTCCCCCTTCTCCCTCTCTGTCTCTTTCCTCTCTGTTGTGTGTGAATCCAATCAACATAGCTAACAAATTCACAAACATTTCACAACTGTAACATATTGTTTAACAGTTTAATTGGACATTATCGATTCTTTAACGAACAAAATCTATTACTTGGTGGTTTTTTTTTTTTTTCTTTTCTTCAAAATTTTAAGTTAGTTATCTTACATCCTCAACTTTTCCTCCTTATGTTACATCTCTTATTGAAGCTACCATGCCAAATGATATTGCGGTAATTTGATGAAGTTTGAAAAGTTTGGTTGACAAAGAGTGTGGTTTTTGTCTTCACAAACCTTAAAACCATTATTTTTATAAGCTGTAAACCATTTAAGAGATCAAATGTTATCCTGCAATTAGAAAACAGTGGAACTTCATAAGATGAGTATGTGTCATCCTGCAATTAGAAAACAATTGCTTCAAATAGTTTAAAAATCTTATACTCCATTCCCTTTTTATTTTTTCGGGAAAAGCTGATGTTGAAATTGGTCCTTATGCTCCCAACTAGTTCTTTCAATTTTTTGTCATATGGTGGATGTGGTAGTACTATTGAGAAGTGCAAAGATGGCTTGCATGTTTCCATTTTTCACATGAATTGAGGAAATGGTATAACAACCAAAAAAGCCACAAATTTCATTTTCAGATTATCTGTATTAGGTGTTCTCTACATGTAATAAGTCACAAGTTGTCCATGGGTTACATTTTTCCGACACCCATATGATGACACATGCATCTAGGGTTTAAGAAACACATCCATTGACATTTCTTGTTCCACACCACTATAAGGAGACATGTTAACATTTCTTATTCCACTACACACCACAGAAATGGCTTCCTCGATGTCAACTGCCACTTCTTCATGGCCACGAAGGATGTGTGCATGTGGCTTTGGACACTGCTTTGTAAAGATTTCTAGATCTAACAAAAACCCAGGTCGTGCATACTATGTTTGCCCTAGTCCAATGGTGCGTATTACCGCTATTCAATGCATGTACTCCTGTACTTGTCATTTACGGTTATGTCATAAATAAATGACTCTAACTACTGAACTTGTGTATGCCAGAAATGTGTTTCATGGGTAGGTTGGTGTGACGAGTTTCGCGGAGAAAGGGTTGCTAATGACCTCTCTCCGAATGACGTCGATCTGGGGTTACGTAGTGACGTTGATCGCATAGATCAGAGCCTACGTTTGCTTTGGACAGTCGTCGGTGCGTTGAGCGTCATAGTGATTGCCTTGTTGTTTCGTATGCGAGTCATGCTCATTTTGTGGGTTTCTGTATTATTTTCAAGACCAGACACCCTGACGTTGGACGTAGTTATATGTGTAACTTGCATATTATGCCTCTTTCACTGTATTACACATGTCGATGTAATGCATTATGAACTTTTGTATGACTGTATGTATTTTCATATTCAACAAACCTTATTTTTTGTTGTCTACGACCACTGCTACGTTGCTGTACTGTAAAGAAATTAACTAATTGGATTGCATGCGTTGTTGTATTGCTACTTCTATACATGTAATGAATTGTCTTGTGCTGTATGCTCATTTTCTTGTGAACTACACTTATGACCCACTCGTAGTGTGATGGCAACCACTCGTACTTCACCCCGTACCCCTTCAAAAACACATGGCAAGGGTGTGACATCAAGCCAAAAGTCACCTGTCCACAAATGCACTTGGGATAGTGACAACACTAAGCTGTACCTACAACTTGTCCTTGGTGAAATGAAGAAAGGTAACCGACAACTATGTGCCTTATCTAGCATTGGGTGTAAGAATATTGCCAACAAGTTCTATGAGAAAACCGGAATGCGACATTCGGCCAAACAAATTAAAAACAAATATGACAATCTGAAAAAAGATTGGGTTGCCTGGAAAAAGTTGCAAGATGCTAGTCAAGGCTTCACAGGAATAGGATATGGCCAGGCCACGGGTTTGTTCACAGCACCTGAGCATTGGTGGGCGAAAATGGAAGCGGTATGACGTACTTTACTTTTCCAAATAATAGCTGCCTTCTCCATTTTATTGTTTACAAAGTAATTGTTGTTGGGTTGCTTGACATTTTTTTTTTAACTCTGTTAGATGAACCACCGATGTGCAAAGTTCAAGACAAAGCCCTTGGAGCACTTGGAGCTTATGGAAATGGTGTACTCGGGTGCTTCTGCAACAGGAAAACATGCATGGACCCCAACTGAAATCCGTGATGATGATGTGGTCGCCAATGATGCAGACGCTGACAGTGGCATGGCACCTCTTAGTGATGGCACACCACCTATTACTGTGCCTGATAGAGGCGCCGAAAACGTGGTCGATTCTTCATTATTTGATGATACTCCCCCACAGTCCACTGCAGATGGATCAGCCAACGCAAAGCGTCGAAAGAGGGCAGCCCCTAGTACAGTGGCCAATAGCATGAACAACCTTGTGGAGGTTGTTAGCAAACAAAGCAGGGAACTGAAAGTCACCCAATATGTTGTGACAGGAAGGGGCGAGAACACTGTTGGGGATTGTCTTGCGAGGCTTATGAATGTTTCAGGATTGGAGCTGGGTGGTCCGTTATTTTCGTTTGCATGCTCGCTAATGGATTCACCGGACAACCGCGACGTCATGATGGGCCTCCCCGTTGATTGCATTGTTGCGTGGTTAAAAGAGAAGCGTGCCATATGTCATCCAACTGTTGTCAGTGGAACCCGCGGTGTATCTCTATTTGGGCGAGATGGGGTGCTTGACCTTAATTAAAGCTTGGAAGGAACAAGTGCAATGTTATTCCCTTTGTGCTTTTTTTGCTTTTTTTTTTTTTTTTTCTGTTCTTATTTACTTGTTTCACATGAACTTGGGATATGTTTATTTATTTTCTTTATTTTTGTGTTTCCTATTATGGTGTGTAAAACCCAGCTGTTATGCAGTGTTGAACGTTAAACACGTTTGAATGGTAGGTGTGTGACCATTCCAAAAATTAGGAGCAGCTTATGCATGGACAGTAGAGTATGATCATTTTTTTTTAGTTACAATTTTTTTATTTTTTTTAACTTTTGTTTTGCTTATTTACTTATGTTTCTGAACTTGGGATGTTTTTATTTATAAGCTTTTTTTCTATTTTTTTAAATTTTTTCCATTTGTTATGGGTTTTCCATAAAAAAAAAAAAACAGACATGTTCTCAATTAAAAAATTAATATAAATCCAAAAACTGAAACCTATTTGTACATGCTGACTGCAATTGGAATCTTATACTTTTTGTAAAAGTTATGTGAATTGATATTTCTGCTAAAGGGGGATACAGTTGCCCATGTGATAGTGTACAAATACTTGGCCAAGGTATTCACGTGCCCACAGGAATGAATTTGTAGTTGGGGAAGCCTCCCTATTTATTTGTACACAGGGGTGTCCAATACATGCGCATCACAAGAGTAAGCAATTTTAGTGGCAATTCAGATATTCACACTTCAGCTGACGTCCCCTAGTAAAGGTGTGTTTTTGTTATTGAAATTTGATTCCAATAGGCTTGCATGGTTGCAAGAGTAACATACGTTACGCATTTGAATCACCTCTTTTTTTTTCTTTGTTTTTGTTTTTTTTTTTTGTGTTTTTGTTTTTGGTTTTGTCTTTTTTTTTTTTTTTTTTTTTTTTTTGTGTTCTTGGTTGAATTTGTTATACAGCATCAATGGATCCGCAAGAGGGTAGTAGCGCGGGTGGTGTGTGCAATGGCCAAATTAATACGTGGATACGCGAGACAATCGGGGAGATGGAAATGACAACATCAATGATTTGGCTAGAAATTGCACGCGTGGCCAATGAGTACGCATACGTTGACAGGACTCCATTTCACACATCTGCGTTGACTGGGAGATTATGGATGCAGGAGATGCTTACAGGTCGAGAAGAAGCATTTCAGCGTAATTTTAGGATGCCAAGGGATGTGTTCATAAAATTGTGTAACACATTAGTAGCCGATTTTGGTCTCGAACTCCCGCAGCGTCCGCATGGTATTAATGTAGTTGAGAGTGTGGGGATGTTTATATACGTGTTGCGAGGCTTCCCAAGTTGGGATATTGAAGACCGCTTCCAACACTCAGGGGAGACAGTGTGGCGTCATTTTAAGCGTGTTCTTAGAGCAATGAAGGAATTTACACGAGCCCACTGTCGACCGACAAGGCCTCAAAATAGTAGACATCCATACTTGGAGTCGCAACCAAAATATTTGCCATTCAGGGTGAGGTGTAACACGTTCGTTAATTTGCCATGTGTCAAAATAGTTGTGTATGTCCAAAATGTAATTTTACTAGTCACTTATGGCATGTTTGCATTATATGAGCATGCAGGACTGTATTGGGGCGTTGGATGGGACGCATGTGGAGGCAAATTTGAATCCGCGTGAGGCACCGCCATATTTTGGTCGTAAAGGACGACACACGCAAAATATCCTTGCAGCTTGCGATTTTGACTTGTGTTTTACGTTCATCTCTTGCGGCTGGGAGGGTAGTATGCATGACAGTAGAGTATTTAACGAAGTTACCGAAGATCCGGTGAAAAAATTTCCACACCCAGTAGAAGGTAAAATGAAGTGGCACTGTTCAATATCATGACTGATTTATTGTCTTGTTATTAACATTTGTTACTAATTAAAATTATTTGGACACACACAGGAAAGTATTACCTTGTTGATGCAGGGTACAAGAATCAGAAAGGCTTTCTTGCACCGTTTAAAGGATGTCGGTATCACCAAGAACAGTTCCGTGTGACTGGACGAGCACGCAACGCGAATGAAGTTTTTAACACAGTGCACTCCTCATTAAGGAGTGCAATTGAACGTACATTCGGAGTGTGGAAAGCACGCTGGGGTTTTCTACATAACATGCCTCGGTATGATTTTGGGAAAGTGCAAGTGCCATTGGTTGGGGCTTCAATGGCACTACATAATTTCATACGCCGCAACTCAAACGAAGATGAAGCATTCAACAGGGTTGCTAATGCGAAACATTTTATTTTTAGCGACATGCCCAACGTAGCGGGTGTTGGTGATGATGATGAGCTTGACCCAGTGGGTGATGATGATATAGAAATGAACGAATTTAGAAAATCTATTAGAAATGTGTTGGTGCAAAATCGCCGTGAGCTACGGCTGTAATCAATCTTTATGAATAATATATACGGTTACATATGAGGAGTTATTTTGGGCTAGGGAAGCTTTTTTTTTTTTTATTTTTGTTAATATTTTTATGAGTTATATATACAATTTTTATTTTTTAAAATTATTTATTTATTTATTTTTAATTTACATGCGAGGAGTTACTTCTGTTTTGAAACCCATTTGGGAAGCTGGAAGCTGAATATCATAAGACAAATGTTTTTTTTTTTTTTTTTTTAAATTTTTTATCCTTGGTGAATTTTTATACAATTTGTATTTTTAATTTTTAGGAAGACATTTAAAGGTAAAAATGAAATATTTTGAATTTTTTATTTTATTTTATATATAAAAAAAAAAAAAGAAAAACCGTTGCATATCCATGGGATGAGTATCAAATTAGTTAGAGCATGTGAAATTGTGGAAGTTGCAAATGAGAAGGGGGTATTTTGGTCATTTTACACTATGCCATGATGATATGACAACATAAAAAATTATTAACTAAAAAAGCCAAAAAGTCACTTTTTACCAACTTCCCAAATCATTTGTCTAAAAAAAGCTAAAAGCTTGGTTAAAAGCCAAAAAATCACTTTTTACCATCTTCCCAAAACAACACACTGTATACAATCTTACTACAAAATTATATAAATTTTCACATACTTCTATAACTAATCTCACAAAAATGCGTGAGTTGAAATGAATTTTGTGATAAGATTGCATATAATGTATTAAATGTCTCTTATAAATATTCGATTAATTTTTTTTTTTTGATAAATAATTTATTTAACAAATTATATAATGCGAACGATTCAATTCATTAAAACGAATACCGATCAAAGTGAAATTTTTATTTTTTTCTCTTTTATCTAAACCAAACTCACTATGCAATCTGTGACAGCATACAAACAGCCATATTTTCTATAGCCCTAGTCCACCCTCGTGATTCCCTTCCCATTTCTATGCAATTAAGGGGGTTTCAAATTTAATGTTAGGGTTTAAAGAAAAATCTATACTATATATTAAATAAAATGAGGTTTTAAAGCCTGTGGAGTTTCAATATCTCAATTTGAATTTTTTAAATTTCTTATTAAAAAAAAAAAACTCGACATTTATTGATTTAGTCAAAATTTTCTGATCAGTATTTATTAACTTTTTTCAATTCACATGTCTTTCCACATGCCTGTATTTATTGATTTGGTCAAAATTGTCTGATCAGTATTTAAAATCCCCTCATACAAATAATTATAAATACAAACTGTGTATAGTTAATGCAGTATCCTTTTTAACTTCTCTCATACATTATGGTTAGCGATAAGATTGTTAAATTATTTTTATAAAAAATCTTAAAAAACATAATTTATATATTAAAAAAATTTAAATATCTATAATTATCCTGTGCATAATACGGGTGATAGGCTACTAGGCCAAATTTGGTATGATTGAAAAAAGACAAAAATTCAAAAAGTCACTATCCTATTTAAGTCACATCATCATATTTAAGTCATATCACCTCTCTAACGCATCACTTCAAATTTAATCCAAACCCAACTCATATTTCATAAAATATCAAAAAATACACTTATTTAATCTTCCCAAACTAGACCTAATACTCGTAACAATAAAGGGTGGCTAGGTGACAAGTGAACAAAAGAAGGGATGAGGATAGTAGTGACAACGAGGGAAGGCTTGACACTGGGGCGGCGCCAGTGGGTAAAGTTGATGGTGAAAGCGTAGGTATAAGGCCATTAAGCCTCCGTTTGGGAGGTGGGTTGATTTTTTAGTTTTTTGGTTATTTTAGTCTGGACTATTTTAGCCTGGTTTGGGAAGGACTTTTTGACTTTTTTGACTTTTTTTGTGAGAGAGGATTGTAATGATTAGGGGTTGGATTTGATGTTTTGTTTTTTGTGGCTAAAATAGCCTATTTTGTTTTTTGTGGCTATTTTAGCCCCAAACTCACCCAAACCTTCTTGCCAAACATAGGCTAAGGATTTCAATTTTTTTTTGAATTTTGAGTATGTTTGTAGAATAATGTTATATTAATTAATATATTAATTGATGATGTAGTATAATTTAAGATATTTTTTGATATTTATAATGTGATTAATGAGTGAGATCAATAATAATGTTATAACTAATATTGGTACACTAGTTAATATACTAATTGATACACGTGGTATCACGGACATTTTTATAATTTTAGATTTAAAAAATTGTAAAAATATATAATTTTTATTGTACAAGTAGAAACTCCTATAATTTACCATGGCGTCATTTAATTTCTTAGTGATTTTTTTGTTAAAATATAAGTGAAAAAAATTAATATACTTATAAAAGAATTTTTAATTTTTTACGAAAAAATTATATAAAAAATAAAGTGAATAAAAATAAATCTTTAAATTTGTTGTATTATTATAAAACTAAAAAAATAAAAGAGAAAGAGGGTCAAAAGAGAATAATAGAGAATTTAGGCAAAAAGATAATCAGTGTTTAGTTTCTATTTTGTAGATTCAATTTTCTGGAATTGTTTGGTTTGTATTTGAGAAACATGTTTTGAGATAAAAAGTACGGAAATTTGTTTGGTTTGGTTTTTTTTCAAAAGATGTTTTGAAAAATTATTTTGAGAGAGAGTTTTGGAAAGAGTGATTGATTTGATGTGTATGAGAGAGAGATTTGTTTGGAAAATTTGTAAACCAAACAAGTTTTGAAAAAAAAAAAATTGGAAAAATTTGTTTGGTTTAATTACTTTTGAAAACTTATTTGTAGAGAATTTTTCCCAAAATTTTTTGAGAAACACAAACCAAACAAGGCCTAAGTTTTTATTTTTCATATATTTTTTATTTTTTGTGAATATCTTTAAATTTTTAAACAATTTTTTTACTTTTTTAGATACACTTTACTTAGATGTATCTAAAAAGTAAAATGTTTACAAAAAATCAATAAATACACAAGAATACGAAAAATGTACTGAATTTGTATATTTTTTTTTGGCATTTTTGGTACTTTTAAAGTGTATACTTTTAAAGTGTATTTATGTTAGGTGTATTTAAAATTTAAAAATTAAAAATATTACTTAAAATATTAAAAGATTCAATGAAAATAAAAAAATACGAAAAATAAAAAATTTGAATTTTCAAAGAAAATTCAAACCAAATTAACTGAATAAGTGCTCATTTATTTTTATTGATTCTGAAATGAATAAGTGCTCATTTATTTTCATTGATTCTGAAATGCCTATTTGCTTTTCAACACAAGTTGATCATCATGCTCATTAGGGGTGAGCAGCGGATATATCGATCCGCCAAAACCGACCGAACCGAACCGATCCGCTGCATTTTGGACGGATGCGTGATGACGAGCGGACGGTTGCGGATTGATTTTCTCAAATCCGTCAATTTGGCGGACGGATGGCGGATTTGAGATTTTTTGGCCGCAACCGAACCGCCAAACCGCCAAATCGCGAGCACCCCTAGTAATTTATAAGACTTTGTATTTTCAATTTGTTTAAATATTATGTTTGAGTTTTCAATTGAAAAAGAGTTTAAATATTCTGTTGAAAAAAAATTTTCAACTAGAATATATTTTTTGAATTGAAAAAAATTAACGTATTATTCATATATATTTTTTAGTTTTTAAATGTAACTCTAAAAATAATAAATAGAAAATATGATATATGCTGGTTGTTTTTTGTTTTCAAAAACATATGTAGATGTAACAATACAGAGACATTCAATCTCTACTACTGCTCTGTTCATCGTTTTGATGGTTTGAATTGTTATTATATTTTAAGAATCACAGATTGTAATACTTTATGGGGATGAATCATGCTGTGATTGTAATATATGGATGAGGCATGCAGTGATCGTGATATTCTAAAGTTTCAAACTTTTTTTCTTTGGATAAGGCATACAGTGATTGTAATACTTTTTTAAGTCATTGACTGTACTACTTTCTTTTTCTTTTTTTTCTTTTTTTTTGTTTGAGGAAGTGCACAAGTTGAATTATGTTGAAAATTTATATAATTTTAAACCGCCAAACCGATTCGCATCCATCCGCCAAACCGCCAATCCGCTCAATCCACATCCGCCGGATTGGCGGACGGATGCGGATTGATTTTCTTCAATCCGCCAATCTGGCGGACGGATGGCGGATTGGAGGTTCCGTGGCCGCAACCGACCCGCGCCCACCCCTAATGCTCATGTCTCTCGATTATTCTTCAATCTTCTACCTTATTCCTTTTGTTTCAACATAAAATCTACAACTTTGGAGCAATTTAGAAACTTGGCAAAAAGTCAATTTTCTTAACTTTTTATCAGGTTTTTCTAAAAAGTCACCCAAAAATCATAAAAAAGTTAATTTGTTCGTCAAAAAAGTCACAAAAAAAAGTTAAAAAGTCAAAAAATCAAATTTTTACCAACTTTCTAAAACACCTATTTTTTATTTTCTTATCTTAAATCAAAATGATAGTAAATGTAATATTATAGTGTAATCATTCATATATTAATTTACTATTATTATTTTAAGGGTTGTTTGGGATGTTCTAAGGTGGTGTTTGGTTTTTATTTTTGGCTAAATAATCACAAAAGGACAAAAAAAAAGGTCAAAAAATCACAAAAATACAAAAAAAAAAAATTCCACAATTCCAAAGCTAAAAAATCAAAAAAGCCAATCAAGAATACCAAACGAACAAAAAAATCCCAGGCTAAAAAAGTAAAAAAGCCAACTAAAAAAGTCATTGCTAAACGAAGGCTAAATAAGTGTACTTTTTGACTTTTTATAAAATATGAATTGGATTTAAAGTGATGTAGTAGAGAGTTGATATAACTTAAATAAGATGATGTGATATAAATAAGATAGTGACTTTTTGACTTATTTTCAAGATCCCAAACTTGCCTTAATTTTAAAACTTTTTACATATACATATATATATATATATATATATATTACTATCCATTCGGCCCAACCCGACAAAAGTGTCTTCACTTCCATTTTCACACACAGTGAAAACCCGGCATGTGTTTATTTTTTTTTTTTTTGGTGAATCTTCTAATCCACTGACTCGCTGATGAGAAACCAAACTCGCAAAAATTCCCAGCGGTAACATTTTCAATCTAGACAATCTGGGTCTTTCACACATCTTTACATATTTATAATCATATAGTAAGAGATTCTATGCTTATATTTTGGTTTTCAGGCAACCCATAAATCTAAAGTCAAATGTTCAATTCTTGAGAATTCCATTGTTGAGAAAAATCTTAATTTGTGGGTTCAATTTAGTTTTGTTGTTCGTTCAAAGCTTCATATACATTTTGCAAGAGAAAAAGTAGAGATATTGAAAGTTGAGATTGGTTATGTTATATAGTGCAACAAGTATGTGTATATATAGGGTGCTATGTTTAGGCTTAGGGTTTTGAAACTCTTTTTCTTGATGTTGGGGGTCAAATGGTTGTAACCATGGCTTCTCTGGCTTCCCCGGTGAGTTTGGGAAGCTCGGGTGCAAGTTCATCTGGGAATTTCGAAAGATCATTTTCAATGGTTCAGAGAGTTTATTTTTCTAGAAATGTTCATAGTTTTCACGGAATTTTGGTTAAAAAGAGATGGGGGTATGTGGGGGTCTGTAGATATTCGGTAACAACCGATTATATAGCTGATCAAGGGACTTGTGCATTGCTTGATTCAACATTTAGGGGCAGGAAAGGTGATAATTCTAATATTGTTCTCAAGGCGGCTCCGAAGGCAGTATTGAAATCCGGGTCTAAAGCCAAATCCCCTTTAAACATTAACTCAGTGCCTTGGGACCCTTCAAAATTTAGTGGGGATTCTGATGATGATGAAGAGAGAAATAAGGTGATTGAGTCATTGGGAGAGGGATTAGAAAAGGCAGAGAAATTAGAAACTAGTAAAAGAGTGAGTGTATCAGTTAGTAAACCGTTGACAAATACAAGTACTGACCGAAGAAATGGAAAACAAGTTAACTCAATAGATGGTCGGAAGTCCAAGAATGCGAAGAGTGTGTGGAGGAGAGGGAACCCGGTGGTTAGCCTAAAAAAAGATGTTAAGGAGTCTCCTAAAATTGAGAAGGTTCAGAAACGGGAATCAAGGGTAGAGGGAGTGGGTAAGGTTCAGTCTCAGGTTGTTTCTCCTCTAAGACCACCTCAACCACCGGAAAAGGTTCAACCAAAATTACAAGCAAAACACTTTGTAGCTCCACCACCTGTGGTCAAGAAACCTACTACTATCTTGAAAGATGTTGGGGTGTCTCCGAAGACAACAACAACTGATGGAGCTGATTCTGCTGAAAAAACGAAAGTTCACAAACCAATATTGGTTGACAAATTTGCATCAAAGAAGCCTGTTATTGATCGTTTGATTGCTGAAGCAGTATTAGCACCTTTGAAACCTGGAAAAGGTATTGTCCCTGGAAAGTGTAAAGATGAGTTTCGGAAGAAAAGTGGTGCATCTGGTGGGTCACGGAGGCATATGGCTGATAATGTTGAGATTCATGATGAGGAGGCCTCAGAACTCGATGTTTCGATTCGGGGTGCTACCACAGCACGAAAGGGAAGGAAATGGAGTAAGGCAAGTCGGAAGGCAGCTAGACTCCAGGCTGCTAAAGATGCTGCTCCTGTTAAAGTAGAAATTTTAGAGGTTGGTGAAAAAGGTATGTTGACTGAGGAGTTAGCCTACAATTTGGCTATCAGTGAAGGTGAAATTCTTGGGTATCTATACTCCAAGAAGGGGATAAAACCTGATGGGGTGCAAACACTTGACAAACACATGGTGAAGATGATTTGTAAAGAGTATGAGGTGGAAGTCATAGATGCTGCCCCCACTAGAGTGGAGGAAATGGCGAGAAAGAAGGAAATTATCGATGAAGATGACCTGAAAGGTCTGGAAGACAGGCCTCCCGTCCTTACTATAATGGGTCATGTGGACCATGGGAAGGTAAGGAAAAGCATGTCTTTGTTCACTTTCTTTTCTAGTCCATCTTTGTTCTTTTCCTTATTACTGCCCATTTTTCGAAAGCAAAAGATATTTATTGAATTTTCTGAAGCCAGCTTTGGCTAATTTCTTGTTGTTGTCAACTGGGCAGACAACGCTACTGGATTATATACGGAAGAGCAAGGTATATTCAGAAGCTTAATTGTCTTGATGTTTTATTTCAATTCATTAGCAACTGATGCCCAGAGTCGATTTTACGGTTGCAAGAATATGGTCATGTTTGGTTTAATTAGAATATGTTTTAAATTTTTTTTTTTTCTAAAAAACTAAAAATTGTTTTCGTGAAAAAAATGAAAAATCTTAGGTAGCGTTTGGTAGAGCTTTCTAAATATGATTTGAGAATAGGAATTGTATTTTGAATTTGTGAGTTTTGGAATTATGATTTGAGTGTGGAAAATTTGTTTGATGAATGAGTTTTGAATTGAGTAGGAAATTTTTGATGTGACATATGATATTTGATACAAAAACTTACAACTCATAACTAAACACACAATTCAAAATTCTATTAAAGCTCATAAAATTTTTTAAAAAATTCGGAAAATATTTTTTGTTGAATATATAAAAATTAACATAAAAAAAAATAAAAAAAAATTGCACTGTTCTGATCAACTGGCCGAACGACCGGTTAGTCCAAATTTTCCCGCCTTTGACCGAGTTTTCAAAAGTGAGCATTGAATTAATTTTTGAAAGCTGCAAACAAACACCACGTGAGAACCAATGACTGGAACTAAAGTTTCAAAACTCAAACAAACAGAGCCTTAGCATTTTTATGTAGTTTTTTTTATTTTTTTAAATCTTTTTGGAGGGCATAAATAATTTTTAAAAATTCAAAAATATATTTTTGATGTTTATTTTTGTTAAACTAGTTTCTATTTAAAAAAAATAAAAAATAAATTCATAAAATAATTTCAGAAAACCAAACCAAACATGGCCTATGTTTTTCTAGTTACTTTTCCCTTACAACTTTATACTTCATTATGCTTTATGGTAGAGTGACTATCTATGAAACATATCATGTTCCGATACCTACATCATATTCTAGATTGGATTGGTATTTGAGGCATGCTCAATTCATCTGGAAATTACAATTCAAAGTTTCGCCTGACTGGTGGATTATACAGGTAGCTGCCTCTGAAGCTGGTGGGATTACCCAAGGAATTGGGGCATATAGAGTGCTGGTACCTATTGATGGCAAGTTGGAACCATGTGTTTTTCTTGATACTCCTGGACATGAGGTAACTTCTTTCTCCGTTTGTTGTTCTAACTTTGGATTTCTTTGCCAGATATGTGTAGTTCTCTCTGTCTATCTCGTTGGATAGTTTGTGGATTTGTTTAATTCCTGTTTGAGCTTCTAGTTACCCTTTGGTTGTGGGATGTTTTGTTTTGTTTGTGAACAATAACTTGCTCATTTTGTCTTCCCATGGGCCTGTTTGGTGCAGCTTCTTGCAAGCTAAAAGTTGATAATCAGAAACAGAAGCTAAAAACATCTTTCCTTGCTTCTCAATAATCAACTTTTTTAGCTTATTTAAGCTATTTGTGCCTCATAAGTTATAAGTGAAAGCTGCACCAAACACTGGCACAGATTTTTAATATGAAAAAAAAGCTATAAGCAGCCCCATAAACTGCACCAAACCGAGCCTATAGATGATATCTGTTATGTCCACTCCTGTAGGCATTTGGGGCAATGAGAGCTCGTGGAGCGAGGGTGACAGACATTGCTATCATTGTAGTGGCTGCTGATGATGGTATCCGTCCTCAAACAAATGAGGCCGTAGCTCATGCCAAAGCTGCTGGTGTACCTATTGTGATTGCCATAAATAAGGTATCTTAGTTAGATATACTGGCGCCTGGCTGTGCTTATAACCTGGCTGTGCTTATTGCTCCTCGTACATCACTCACTTTTGGTCCCATTCAATGTTGGTTCAAGAGTAGGAGACTCTCAGTTTTATTTTGTTATTCCAGATAGATAAGGATGGAGCTAATCCAGAACGAGTTATGCAAGAGCTTGCTTCAATTGGTTTAATGCCAGAGGATTGGGGTGGTGATGTCCCAGTGGTTCAGGTGTTTATACTACAGCTGCTCTAGTACAGCACATAGAATTGTATTTTTATATTGAAATGATGCTTTATACATTTTTGGTGATGGTTGTTGTCTTCTTGATGTCCTTTTAACAGATCAGTGCTCTTAAAGGGGAGAACGTAGATGAGTTGTTGGAAACCGTCATGCTGGTTGCAGAGGTAAGTTAAATTTTCTTGATGTGTTGACTTGCTGGTCTGGACATTCTTCATGGATGAAATCATGTTTCTCACTTTTTTTGTTGTTATAAATCCATCTACTTGTTCCTCCCCTCTCTCCTGGCCCCACAAAATTATTACTCAGAAATATTGATTTATGTGTTTGAAATATAGATATCTCGCAACAAATTCAATTCTGTATAGGCAGATTATTAATAGTTATTTTTTGCTTCCTAATATGCTATACAAGTGTCTGATTGGGTGCATGTTCATTTAAATTTGTTAGAATTTACCAATTTACTCCTCCACCTACCATCTCCACTAGCACCCACTTCACCTACCACCTCCACTACACTACACCTACTACCCAAACCCTCTCCTATATAATGCCACTCTGATTTGTAATACAACACATCAAACAATCAATCAATAATAAATACATCAATTTTAACATGGTATCAGAGCAAGGTTAAGAATTTAGTATTTTTCGCTTCACCGGCGGGTGGCAACCTCGGCTTGGCCGCCCGCCGGACCTCAACCTAGTCTGCTGAAATTTTCTACACATAGCATCGAGTTCTTTGCCTCAACTTCTACATCTTCGCCTGCTGCCTAATCTTCTTTTCATCCAATGACGCTGTCCCTACATTCATCCAAGAACGATTCATCTTCATCCGAGACACTTCCCACAACGCTTATCGAGCTTCATCATATGTCATTTCCTCCCTCATTGTCTACCTCCCCTTTTTTTGCCATTCAAGGTTTCACATTCGCTGCGATCACCCATTTCATACTTCATCTCCGAAGCAGTCTCATTAACTTCTGGCTCATCCTTTATGCCTCGCTGATCACTACTAACGCTTACGTGATGCTCGTTAGTGCACTTGTTCCGAGTTACATCACTGGTTACGCAGTCGTGATCGCCACAACAGCTCTTTTCTTCCTCACTTGCGGCTTCTTCTTGAAGGCGTCTCAGATACCCAAGTACTGGGTGTGGCTCCATTACATTTCTGCAATCAAGTACCCATTTGAGGCCATGCTAACAAACGAGTTCAAGGGTAAGCAATGCTATTCTGGCAACGCAGCAGATCTTTCGCCTGGTCCTTTGGGAGCATTGAAGATCGGCAGCAGCACACGGGGGCATAGAGCGGACCAATCTCTCTCTCTTTCGGCACCTCACAGACCCATGTATCACACAACAAACAGTTTTTAATCAACCCACTCCCTCTCTCTCTGGTCTTTTTTTTAATCCACCCACTTCCTCACTTTGCATCCACCGCCCCACTTTTCCTGAACCTCAATTTTTTATCTTAAAAAAAAAAAACAACTTTCTTTTTATTTTAATCTTCCCATTCCCTTTTCTCCTTATTATTCTATCCCCTTTTCCATTCTCCATCCCACACCATTATCACACATCCACCGCCCACATCCCCCACTTCTTTATACCTATCTTTTCTTTTATTTTATTATATATATATATATATATATATATTAAAATAATCAATCATACCATCAAACCCCTCTGCTGGTTCCACGCATGTGGGCTTGTCCCCTCTTATTATTATTATTATTATTATTATTATTAAACAAAAAAAAAAAAAAAAAAAAAAAAAAACTTGCACAATACACTCATTTTATTCATATCAGGATCAACTCCGATCACCATTTTACATAAAAAAAAAAAAAAAAAAAAAAAAAAAACAAACAAACAACCTCATCCACAGGCGGAATTTTTCTACTCTACTCTACTGCCGGTCTCTTCTTTTTGCCTCCGTCCTGGACAGTCCTTACCAGTGCTGCCTCCGTGTTTCCCGCTCCACTGGGCACGATCACTACCCCCTGCTCCTCCACTGCAGCATATGGCGGCCCTCCAAATCGGAACATCACGGTGGCCTTCCGCTTCAGCTCCTTGTTTTCTGCCCTTAGCACGCTTATCTCTGCTCGCGCATCCTTATACATGCGTTGGAGCAGAGCCAGCTGGGAGTTTAAATGCTGCACCTCATTTGTTCTACTCTGCAGCCGGTTCGACAAATTTGTGACCGCCGTCATGCTTTCCACACATGCCTTCAAAGTATATTGATTGGCCTCCACATCCGTTTGCACTGCCATTTTTTGCTCCACCGACTGCATCGGAAAATTCAACGGAGCAAACCCCGTGTTGTTTGGTTGAGGTTCACGGGACACCGCACCAGTTATCTCTCTTGTGGACTCGTTGAGGTCGGGAAAGAGAGTAAGCAGAGGGCGGGACGAAGAGGCCATTTTCTCAGACAACAGAGTGTTACAGAATACCTCTCTCAGAAATCTCTCTCAGAAACTCTCAGAATATCTATCGCAAGTTTTTTGTCTCCGCCTCAGCCTCAGCCTCAGCCTTCGTCTTATAGCCGAGGCAGCCACGCGCATCGCGCGCCTCTTGACGCCCGACAAACTGGCACGCCTTTTCATGGCACATCTTTTGATAAAGTGGACACGTCTTTTGATGGCACGCCTTTTGATGGCACGCCTTTTTAAAAAAAATTGAGCGCACCTTTTGAGGATGCGATTTTTTATGGGTCCGACAAGACTCTGTAAACTGTCCCGACATTGATTCCGGTTAGTTTCTACAAGGGTCCAGCAAGACTCCGTAAACTGTCACAACATTGTCTTCTACAACGGTCCGACATGACCCCATAAACTGTCTTCTACAACGGTCCGACATGACCCCATAAACTGTCTTCTACAACGGTCCGACATGACCCCATAAACTGTCTTCTACAGCGGTCTGACACCGCCATCCAGTGTCCTCTACACCATTATGACACCACTATACCGTGTCCTCTACAACGTTATGACACCCCCATACAGTGTCCTCTACAACGTTATGACACCCCCATACAGTGTCCTCTACACCCTTATGACACCACCTTTCAGTGTCTTCACCAACGGTCTGACACGACCATACAGTGTCTCCTATCCTTTTTTTTATTTTTATGTATTTTCTTGTTTTGTAACTCTCTCCAAACTCAAGTTGGTTAGTTTCTATCCTCCTTGAGTTTGCGGGGGGCTGTTAGAATTTACCAATTTACTCCTCCACCTACCATCTCCACTAGCACCCACTTCACCTACCACCTCCACTACACTACACCTACTACCCAAACCCTCTCCTATATAATGCCACTCTGATTTGTAATACAACACATCAAACAATCAATCAATAATAAATACATCAATTTTAACAAAATTGCATCTCTATTTGTCGTTCTATTGTTCATCTGAAAGACCATGACCATACTGATTTACAATTTCTCCAGAATAATGACTCTAGATTATGAGATTGGAGGCAAGAAAAACTGTAAATGACTCAATGAGTAGCTTGTAGATTTTCACATATGCAAACGTAGTTTCCCTTTTTGCCATCTGCGGAAATTCCTGCAAATAGAATACTAACTATTTTTCTTGCTTGTATATTCTCATGAATGAACAAATTAGTTAAGATGCTTAACTAGTTAAGAAAGGAAAGCTCCCAAATCCTGAATTTGATTTTATCTTATACAAGTTAATCTATGTTACATGGACTCGTCACTTTGGGGCGAAGTACCCGTGTCGACACGACACGACACGGGTGCGGGTGTGAGATCTGTGTCGGATTCACCTCGTCTCTCTCGGACACGGCACTTTACAAACAGCAAAGAAATGGAAGAGGAGCACTTTACAGACAGCAAAGAAATGGAAGAGGAGAAAGGAAGAGAACCTGGTCACTGTTGGCTTCGATCATCGATCACGATTAGGGCTCTCACTATTGATCACGATCGTCTTCGTCTAGGGCTTCGATCACTGTCGATCTCGACCTCGAGCTCGATCGTCTTCGTCTCTCTCTTCGTTTCTGCTTCTCTCTCTCTCTTCGTCTCGTCTCTGCTTCTCTCTCTCTCTCGTCTCTCAATCTGTTCTCTCTCTTCGCCTCTGATTTAATGATCATATATATTGATCATATATAATATATATAATATAATTTATATAATTTATCATATATAATAATAATTTTTATAAATTATTAATCATATTACATTTGCATTAATATATAATATATAGTATGAATTACATTAATATAATAATATGTAATATTACTCATCTAAAAAAAATTATATAATACAATAGATATTATATAAATTATATAGATATTATATAATAATTATTGTATAACATATAAGATATTTATAAGATAATATATACTTATATATATTAATAAAAATAAATAAACACATATATGTAAAATAATTATTTGTTATTTATATAATATAACTCATCTTAATAACTATATTTAAAATATATATATATATATATTTAACGTATCCCCGTACCCGTATCCAAATTTGGATACATATCCACGTATCCTTAATTTTTAATTTTGAAGTGTCCGACCCCTAGATACGCACCCACACCCGATCCTCGTACCCGCGTCCGTGTAACTTAGAAGTTAATTACTTTGGTTTGTTGCTATTTGACATTTGTACAAGGTTCTGATAATATAATTAGTAACAATCTTCTTTTTATTACGTGTGTTATCATTCACAACAACTAGTATTATAAAGTGACTTTTCTATGGTAAAAAATAGAGTGAGTTGTATTTTCATTTGTCTTGCCAACTCTTTCTTGATTTGTTTAAATGTGGATATGTACGAACAAATATTTTTTTTGGTTGTTTCATAAAAATGTAGCGTATTAATTCTTGGAATGTTAATGATAAATAGTTTATTTTTCTTGCTTCTTTGTCTGCTTTCTATGTCCCTAACTTACTGCTCTGTTTGTAATTGAAGTTGCAAGAGTTGAAGGCTAATCCTCATAGAAGTGCAAAGGGCACAGTAATTGAGGCTGGTCTTCATAAATCTAAGGGACCATTAGCTACATTCATTGTGCAGAATGGCACCCTTAAAAGAGGGGATATAATTGTTTGTGGTGATGCCTTTGGAAAGGTTTGCAAATACGAGCTAAACTTGGAAACATTTTTCTTTTTAAAAAGATAAAAGCCACTGCTTAACTTAGCATTGCCATGATGACTATTTTTCCCATTGTCAGGTTAGGGCTTTATTTGATGACAAGGGGAATCGTGTTGATGAAGCTGGACCTTCTTTACCTGTAGAGGTTCATAATTCTTTAACCTTTTCTAGTTTGTTATTTATTAAATACTTAGTCTTATAAATATTGTCTTTTCATGTTATAACTGATCACAAAGCAAGGGCTTGGTTGAGCATGACAACATTTGTGGCATTCCTTCTTGGACCAGAGTTAAGAATCTGAGTTCTCAGCTTGATTTCTATAAGTGATTCTTTCAATTGGAAAATTCCACATCATTAAGGGAGGGTTGTATATCTTGCCACTTGAGATCATTGGTGATAAATTTTCATAATTTCCCATATTTGAGAGCCATAATAATTTCTGCTTAATTAATACATAGGGGGTGTTTGTTTAAGCTTTTCAAAGCCAACTTATGGCTTTTAGCTTTGAAAAAGTTATTTTGGACTGTTTGGTTAAACTTATTTCAAACAGCTTCTGATTCTAACAGCTTATTGTAACTCAAAAAAGTTGATTCTGAGAAGCTGCTCACCCCTTGCTTCTGATTATCAGTTTCTGCTGTGGACATGTTAATTTATGGTTATATCTTAAATTTTTTTATTTTTTATTTTTTTAAAAATAGAAAAAGACTCAAATGGACTATAGATTATTATTATTATTTTTTATGAGAAATGTAGATAAACAAAAAATAAAAATTAATTGAAAAAGCTATTTCACAGCTTATTTAATAAACACTACTCAGCAACTTAAATCTATAATCCAACAGTTACACCAAACAGATTAACAACTTCTGATTAAAGTCATAATCTATAATCTGTTAAGCTATAATCTATAAGCTGTTTTAACAGCTATACCAAACGGGGCCATAATCTACTTTGATTTCCCTGTATGAGGCCATGTGCTCAGCTCAACATTATCTTCCAGACTCTTGAAGTCATTGTTTTTGGGGTTATTTATATGATATAATAAAGAGCACGGAGATGCAAAATCATGCCTGTCCATGAACCTTGCTTAGTTTTATGACAGTGACACACAGAAGATATGAATAACCAGCCGTCTTATCCCTGTATCACTTTATAGCATGTCGTTGATTACTGATGCCAATTCTAAGTTGAAACTAAATTGAGAGTTACCTCTCGGTCAAAAGGTTGTGGGCCTATTGGCATTCATTGGACAGTAGATCTCGCCTCATGCTTTCTCATATGATTTTTTTGCTTGAATTTTTCTGGAATGTTTAACTGATAGGACTTCAGTAATTGAACATATACGTTGAAGTATAATTAAAAATGGTGGTTTTGGGATCCCCCAAGAGACTTTCAAGGTTGTTAAGTGTGGTAGAATTGTTTGAAAATCAAGTTGTTTTATGTTGTAATGATAGGAAATAGATAAGAGGGTTCATGATGAAAAAAAGATATTTGATGAAGGTTCAATTCCATTTGGCCGTGTTTGGATGGAAAGAATCAAAGATATGGAAAGGGAATCCCGTATTAGTAGTCCCATCACTAGTTGTAAGATTTCCATGTCAGTTCAATTCATGTGTTCAAACTCAACCTATTAACGTTGAGGTTATAGGTGTTAGCATAATATATTATTATTTGGGTTATTATTTGTAATTATTCTATGTCCTAGGGCTCCCTTGTAATTATTAATCTTCATTAATATAAATAGGGGATGATATCTTAATCATTCCCTAATCTTGAATTTTCTAAAATCATCATGGTATCAGAGTCACAACCCTAAATCCTTCCACCACACCCGTCAGCCACCCTAACCCCACCACACAGGCACCACACAGCTACCTATTTAGTTTCGGTAGGTGTAACTCCTTTCCCTAGCCCTGTCGGCTACTACCGGAGGGCTTCTTGGCCCAGTCGATCCCTGTTAAAGCCTGTCGGAGGCAGCCCTAGCCTCATTACTCGCTATCGTAGGCTACCCAGCCTTGCTGGTATCCTCTGACAGGCCTCTTGGCCTCGTCGCCTCCACTTTCAAGACTTGTGATTGACACTAGTTTTGTTGAGGGTTTGGTAATACAGTATCTATGGCAGATTTCACCGGTGTGTCCACTACTTCTTAGACACCTAGGAGTGAGTTTCCCTATACCTACTACTATGACTGATAACTCCAACCCTAGTCTTAAAATCACTACCTCTCTATTTAATGGTAGGAACTATCTCGCATAGTCATAGAGTTTGACTATGTTTTTGAAGAGTAGAGGGAAGATGGGGTATGTAGATGGCATGATACCGACACTCAGCACCACTGACTCGAGTTATGACCAATGGGAGATTACCAACTCTTTGATTATGGATTGGCTTATTCATTCGATGGTTCCAGAAATTGGTGAGAGCTACTTGTCTATGAAGACTGCCCAGGATGTTTGGGATGCTGTGGTTGCCACCTATTCCCGCAAAGGGAATTTCTCATAGGCATTTGAGTTGCGCCGCTCTATTGAAAGCTCTGTTCAGGAGGAGCAAACTGTTCTTCAATACTTCACCTTCCTTACCAACGGCTGGAAATGCCTTGATTACCTGCAGGACTATAAGCCTGTTTGCACCGCTGATTCAGTCGGGAACAGGAAGTTCATCGCACAAGAATGGGTCTTCAAGTTTCTGGCGGGCCTCAATGTGGAGTATAATCCAGTTAGGAGTCGAGTTTTGGGTATGGACATTCTTTCTTCACTTTAGGAGGCATTTGCCTATGTACAGAATGAGAAGAGTCGCTGGTCTGCTATGATGTCCCGTCTCTACTGACCGCTCAGCATTACTGTCTACCCCTCGAGATGGCTTCAGCCTGACTCCCATTCCTCCGTTTGTAGCCAAGGAGTCTATATTCTGTGATTACTGTAAAAAGCTACGGCATACTCGTGAGACATGTTGGAAGCTTCATGGGCCTCCATCCGGGGATCGAGGTGATTGGTCTGGTTCTAGAGGAGGTCGGTCAGGCTAGTCTCAAGGATGTGGCTCCCATCCACGGGGTCATCAGTCTAGTGCCATTGATACACTTGATGTTATTTCCGCTTTCGTTGGCCAGGCTTCTGATGGTCTCTGTGGCATGACAACCCATGAGCTTGAGGATGTTTTCCGTCGCTTGCTAGATCGCCGGTCTTTTACTGTTCTCAGTACATCTTTCTCGTCGTCTGTCCGCTTAGGTAACTTAGCATTTTCTCCTTGTGTTTTCTTATCTCATAAGTTTTTGCTCTGGATTATTGATTCTGGTGCCTCAGATCATATGGCTGGATCCTCTGACATTTTCTCTGCCTATAAGCTCTCTTCAGGTCAGGACAAAGTTAGGATTGCCGATGGTACTGTTTCTTCCATTTCTGGGAAAGGTTTAGTCCATGTTACTCTTACCATATCTCTATCTTCTATTCTCTATGTTCTCAATTTTTCTATTAACCTGTTCCTTGAGTCGTATTACCCAGGATTTGAATTGTAGTGTGACGTTTTTTCTTGATCATTGTCTTTTTCAGGACCTTGTCATGAGGAGGATGATTGGCAGTGGTAGTGCAGCAAATGGTCTCTACTTCCTGGATCAACTGGACAAGCTTGCTCATTCTTCCATCACGAGTCCTACTACCCAAGATGATTTATGGCTGGGGCATCGGCGTCTTAGACATCCTTCTTTTATTTACTTAAACATTTATTTCCATCTGGTTTCGCAAACAATAATAATGTGTCTGAGTTTCTTTGTGAGTCTTGTCAACTTGGAAAACAACACAGAGCTTCTTTTGCTCCCAGTTTTGATAAAAGTTTAGTTCCTTTTTCATTAATACATTCTGATATTTGAGATCCTTTTCGTGTTATGTCTGTGAAAGTTCATTGATGGTTTGTTACATTTATTGATGATTTTTCTCGTACTACTTGGGTGTATCTCATGAAAGACAAGAGTGAAGTTTTTTCTGTGTTCTACAATTTTCATAAGATGATTTGTACTCAGTTTGGAGCCACTGTCAAAATATTCCGTTCTGATAATGGGGGTGAATACATAGATTCTGGGTTAGGGCAATATTTTTCTCCTTATGGCATTATCCATCAGACCTCTTGCACCAATACCCCTCAACAAAATGGGATGGTGGAACGCAAGAATCGCCATCTTCTTGACATGGCTCGGTGCATGTGTTTTTTTATGAGTGTGCCTCGATCCTACTGGGGCAATGCTGTTCTCATCGCTGTCTATCTTATTAATCGTCTTCCTACCCAGGTCTTGCAAAAACAAGCTCCTCTTCAAGTCCTCCTAGGTTCCGAGTCCTTGTTTTCTATTCCTTCCAAAATATTTGGCTGTGTCTGTTTTGTCCATAATCACTCTCCTACTCGTGATAAGTTGGACCCTCGCTCCCTCAAATGTGTTTTTCTTGGTTACTCTCCTACTCAAAAAGGGTATAAGTGTTACCACCCTCCTTCTTGTAAGTGATTTGTGTCCATAGATGTCACTTTCTTTGAGTCCTAGTTCTATTTCTTGTCCTCTTTGGTGTCACAGTCCTCCCTTCAGGGGGAGCCTTGGTGTGAAGTGATTCCTGTTGTGGAACCAGTTGTTCTTGTACCACCACCTCCTATTGGGACTACAGAACTCAATGTCACCAAGGATAAGGAAGGGCAAGTGTACGTCAGTGACAAAGACAAACAGAAAGTTAACTGGATACAAGAGACCATTTCTGCTTCTCCATTGCCATCTCCTGCTTCTGATGAGAGTCTAGATAACTTTGAATCTCTTGAGTCCATTGATCTTGATGTTCCTATTGTCAAGAGAAAGGGTGTGAGATCTTGTACTCAGCATCCTATCTCAAATTTTGTGTCCTACTCTCATTTGTCATCCTCATATAGAGCATTTGTGTCAAATATTTCCTCTGTTAGCATTCCTAACCATTTTGCAAAATGCTCTTGCTACCTCTGAGTGGAAACTTGCCATGATTGAAGAAATGAAAGCACTTAGGAAAAATGATACTTGGGAATTGATTGAGTTACCTATGGGCAAAAAACCTGTGAGATGCAAATGGATGTATACTGTGAAATACAAAGAGGATGGTTCTATTGAGTGTTACAAGGCTAGACTTGTGGCAAAAGGGTTCACTCATACATATGACGTTGACTATCAGGAGACTTTTGCACCCATGGCTAAGATGAATTCAGTCAGAGTACTTCTCTCTCTAGCAGCTAATCTAGATTGGCCACTTCATCAGTTTGATGTAAAGAATGCCTTTCTCCATCGTGACCTCAAAGAAGAGGTATATATGGACATTCCTCCTGGTTTTAAGGATCATCACACAGAGGACAAAGTATGCAGGCTTTGGAAGTCATTATATGGTCTCAAACAGTCTCCAAGGACTTGGTTTGAGAGATTCACTCATGCTATGCTTAAATATGGCTTCAAACAAAGTCAGACAGATCACATCTTGTTTGTGAAACATTCCTCATGTAGTAAGACTACAACACTTATTGTTTATGTAGATGACATAGTTTTTACAGGCGATAATAGTGAGGAAATACCTCTATTGAATAAATATTTAGCCTGTGAGTTTGAAATCAAAGACTTGGGAAGCTTGAAGTATTTTTTGGGAATTGAGTTGTTCGCTCCAAGGATGGGATATTTATCTCATAGAGAAAGTATGTGCTTGACCTGTTGAAGGAAACTAGGATGTTTGATTGCAAGGCCTGTGACACTTCACTAGAAACCAATTAGAAATTGGGAAAAGATGAAGGAGGAGAGGCTGTTGATAGGGGGAGCTATCAGCGATTAATGGGTAAGTTCATTTACCTATCTCACTCTCATTCTGATATTGCTGTTGCTGTTAGTGTGGTTAGCCAATTTATGCATGCTCCTTATCAGATTCACTTCGAGACTGTCATGAGAATTTTGACGTACTTGAAATCTGCTCCTGATAAGGGTCGTTATTTTTCAAAGTATGATAATTTTCGTGTGGGAGTTTATACAGATGCTGACTGGGTTGGATCAGTAACTAATAGGAGATCGACTTCAGGGTATTGCAGCTTTGTTGAAGGCAACCTAGTTACTTGGAGGAGTAAGAAACAAAATGTAGTTGCCAGGTCAAGTGCAGAAGCTGAGTTTAGAGTTATGGCACAAAGGATGTGTGAGCTCTTATGGATCAAGTTATTGTTGAGTGATTTAGGTATTGATCAGATGGACTCCATATGGTTATACTGTGATAATAAAACCGCTATTAACATCGCTTACAATCCGGTTCAACATGACAGGACAAAGCATGTTGAGATTGATCGCCACTTCATTAAGGAGAAACTCACTAGTGGCACCATATGTACTCCCTTTGTGCAGTCTGGTGAACAACTTGCTGACATCCTCAGTAAGGGAGTTGGGAGTACGCCATTTCATAACATCTGAGGCAATCTGGGCATGAGAGATATCTTCGCACCAGCTTAAGGGGGAGTGTTAGCATAATATATTATTATTTGAGTTATTATTTTGTAATTATTCTATGCCTTAGGACTTTCTTGTAATTATTAATCTTCATTAATATAAATAGGGGATGATATCTTAATCATTCCCTAATCTCGAATTTTCTAAAATCATCAATAGGTTCAAATATGATGGCAACAACTTTGTGCAAATTATGCCAAAGGTAAAGTATGTACCTAATCTACTCCTCTCAGATACCATCCAATGGAACTAAACTGGGCGTACTTTTAGTTTTATTGGACTGATCTATTACTTGTCTAAATACACCCTCTTGATGTTTGATTATACTTCAGTTTGATAAGTTGTATATTACTTGGCTAAAGAAAACCTCTTGATGGTTGATTGTAAATTGCTTTCTCATCTAGAGAGGAAAATCACTAGTTAACCACTTTACACGCGACATTTCAATTGAAAAACTCTTCAAATTTTTTTGATCAGGAGCTATATTGTCCCCATAGTGTCATTTATGATGTGGAAAAAAAAAAAGCTCCTATTGAAAGGGATTCTTCTTTAACCAATCATACTATTATAGAAAAATAGAATTGTAAGCCATACTACAAACTCATGTACTTCGATGTAATTACTCTGATATTGTATCAAAATGATGAAGATGGTTCGTAACAAGATGTCCTGCTGTGATTAGTCATTGTTTGAAGGCACAAGAAGTTGTAAATGCTGAGACATAAGCTCCTAATGTACCTTGTAAAACCAAGTCTTGTGGCCATTTTAACTCATTCTTTGTTGAAGTTGCTTTCTCAACCATCAAAAAGTAGTCAAAATAAGTTATTTTATTTCGTGCTCTTATATGTGGTGTTATTTCTCTCTTGGTTCAAAGCTTTACTTACACATATCTGCTGTGTACTTTTTAGGTCATTGGATTTAATAATGTTCCAATTGCTGGCGATGACTTTGAGGTTGTTGGCTCCCTTGATGTTGCACGTGAAAAGGCAAAGGCACGTGCAGAGTCATTGCGAAATGAACGTATTTCAGCCAAGGCTGGGGAGGGGAAGGTTACACTTTCTTCCTTAGCTTCTGCAGTTTCAGCAGGAAAACAGTCCGAATTAGACTTGCACCAGCTGAATATCATTTTGAAGGTTGATGTTCAGGTATCTTTTTCTTTCTTCCGCACCCCTTTTTTTTTGGTATAGGCCTGAGTTGAGGAATCTGTATCTGTCGTAATTTTGAACAAAGATATGAAGAAACAAATTAACAAATGAAATTGAGTAAACTTTGGACAAGCTATGCCCGATTCCTCTCTCTAGAATGATCCAATTCATAGCAAAGTCCCTCAAGAAATGGATATGCCATGTAGCATATCCACCTCATAAATTCATGACGGAAAAATATTGAGACCCTTAAAAAGCCTCCCCTAATTTTACCCACAATGACATGGCATGGTAAATGTCAACTTTTGATTTATCACAAACTTTAACCACGTAAAACCTTGCTATGTCATTATGGGTGAATTGAGGGTGTCTAGCATTCCTTAAGAAACAATATGCCATTATACTCAATAGACCATTGGACTTAATAGAGTGGTATTAATCCACAGATTAAAGTATTCATAATGTTTTGAAATGGACATATTAAGCTCAAACATTTTGAGTGACTTAGATCAATTCATGCACATTGAATTCAAAATTATGGAAATTTTACTTGTCTGGCCTTTTACGATAACTTATGATCTAGCAAGAATTTAACCAATTTGAGTTTTCTACTATGTCAAATGTAGTTGACTATTGCAACATTATTAATGTCCATATGTTTTCGATGTAAATTTGTAGTGATTACATGTACGAGCACACTTGTCAGTCAACATTTCCTGTATCATGTTGGATGCCTCGATACAATTTAATTATTCATTCATCCTGGAGTTTTGTGTCCCTGCCATTAAGTTGAAATCTCTTTATCATAACTAGGGAACTATAGAAGCTGTAAGACAAGCCCTGCAGATGCTCCCACAAGAAAATGTCACTTTGAAATTCCTCTTGCAAGTGACCGGGGATATAAGCTCCAGCGACATTGATCTTGCATTTGCCAGTAAAGCCATTATTCTGGGATTTAATGTCAAAACACCTGGTTCTGTTAAGAGCTATGCGGACAACAAAGGTGTTGAGATTCGGCTGTATAGAGTTATCTATGACCTTATTGATGATGTGAGGAAGGCTATGGAGGGACTTTTGGTGCCTGTTGAGGTTAGTTTTGTTCACGTCTATCGGCTTTGATTTTTCATCGCAATTTATCTGGAAAATGAATTGTGGTGCATCTCTCTTCATGTTTCTGGTACACATTGCATGTGGGTGTCTATTGTGGCCTCAAGGTTCATTTAACCCTAAAATCGTAGATGTAGATCTTTGTCACTGGTGTTTCATTTAAGATATTTATGTAACAATTAATATATTAGAGAACATCACCAAAAAAAGAGGAAAAATAACTAAAAAATTGAAAGTCAGGTACATTTGGAGACTGTGTTCCTCTTTTCCTTTTGGTTGGCATGCCTTTTTGGTAATAAATATTTGACCGACCATAGGCATATTTCAAATTCCTTATTTTCTTGTGTTGACCATGTTTTCTTCCATCTTATGTTTTACTATATTCTTATCGAATTGTGAACTTAAAACAGTTTCCTCCTTATCTTTTCTATAGATTGCCGTAAGATAGTGTATTCATGCAAGAAGTTTTAAGGCTTTGCTGTTTTTTTTTTTTTTTTTTTTTTTTTTTTTTTTGGGTCTTATATGATATCTCTATAACTGAAGATTGAAAGTTGAGAACTGCTGTTTTTTCTTGACAGGAACAAGTAAAAATTGGTGTGGCAGAAGTCCGGGCCATATTTAGCAGTGGTAGTGGTCGTGTTGCTGGCTGCATGGTATCAGAAGGAAAAGTAGTAAAAGACTCTGGAATTTGGGTTTTAAGAAATGGAAAAACAGTATATGTTGGTATACTCAATTCTTTGAGACGGGTTAAGGAAATGGTGAAAGAGGTATGTATTTGTAGCTCTCGTCTTCTTTTCCCCCTTAAACCATTTTTATTTTTAATTTGTGTAAATTACAAATACATCCCCTGAGATTTGCTTAAAAACGATTTGTCTCATGTAGTTTTGGAAATTACATCCCGCCCCTTGAAGTTTCTAATTTCATAACAAATGACTCCTTTTATGAATTAATCATCAAGTCAATTAACAGTTTTTAATGATGTCAGAAATTTATTTCAATTAATATGACATGTAATTTTATTATTGTATATGAGAGCAATTAGAAATTTCATTTTTTCAGTTAATTTTGTTAAATAATAAAATTTGACAAGGGAGTATTTGTAATTTTTCAAACCACATGATAATCTGTAATTTAAGCAAACTAGTACATATATTTGGCCTTTCTTGTCGTTGTTGCTATATGTTTGAGCTTGCTTGATGCATGTTGTTATCTGGTTCTTGGTCATTTCGACTTCTTATTTGTTATCTGGTTCTTTGTCATTTGGTTGGTTCTTGTTCTTGATACATGTAGATTCCCATTCACTTGCGATGTAGAACTCACTGTAGTATTGACATGTAAATGTTATAAGAGTATGATAGGAAAGCAAATGTACAAGTTTTTTCACCCCTTCGTTTAGTAGATAAAGTGATGCATAATATACAGGAAAATCTCATTTGGAGAATTGCTGTTTGAAGCTTGGAGTGGGATACATATTATGTAAGGATTGGGCAATCTTGTCTTCATATCGAGTGGGATGTAGACCTTCTTGGATATATGAGGTTGTGAAGTGCTTCCCTTGGTGGCTTCTTAGCATGTAGGAATCATGCTTGGTAACTGCCATAATAAAATACCAGTGAGACAAAATGAACGAGGCTTGTGGGACCCCCATTCAGGTGTGCGAGTCTTATGTGATTCGTTCTATGTTCCTAGCAAAATTTATGACTGCCGTGATGATTGTATAAATGTTCAATGCATGGCCATTTGCTTATATCATAGTATCAACTTGGTTTCAGAAGTAAATTCTGTAAAGTGATTGGATACTAGGCAACTACCTTTTTATGATATGCAACTTTCTTGGATACTTAGCAGTAATCACCTATGAAGCACGGACACCCAAAACAGCTGATGTAGGCTTGTAGCAATGTCAGACGTGCCGGGAACATGTACGAAACACACCAGTTGGCATGTCTTTTTATTTTTTGGGGGACACCCTGAGTACACTCCACGGCCATGCAAACTAGTTTTTTCCCTCTTCTTTGGTGCTTTTTGATGGATGTTGGATGTTTATTACTTTTTTTTTTTTTTTAAATCTTTTTTATGGGTTATCTATTAATTATTTAAATCTAGTGAGTTTTTTTTTTAATTTTTTTTTAATATATATTTTTTTATATATTGAATAATTGAACTTGTGTTAGCTTTTGTTAATTTGTTTATTTATTTATTTATTTATTTTTTGTGGATAAATTTAGTTTTTGTTAAATTTGGTTGTTTATGGATATAATATAAATATACATAGCAAATACAAATATAAAATATATATATATATATATATATTTTAATTGCAGTATCTGTGTCCTTGTCCGGTAATCACTTTTTTGTCCATTGATGGCTTACTAATATTAGAAGCCTCAACCAATGGCATGGTTTGTCCATTGATGGCTTACTAATATTAGAAGCCTCAACCAATGGCATGGTGGTTCTATCGCCCATTGAAATTAATGTCATATTTCTTCTACCAATACTGGACACCACTCTTCTTCTCATTCCATTGTCTTGTTCATCATTTTTATCTTCTTCTTTCATGACAGATAAGTTGTCCTCTCAACAGGTAAATGCTGGACTGGAGTGCGGAATTGGGATGGACGACTTCGGTGATTGGGAGGAAGGGGATATTCTTGAGGCTTTCAACGTGGTGCAAAAGAAGCGGACGCTTGAAGAGGCATCAGCCACAATGGCAGCTGCACTTGAAGGAGCGGGAATTAAACTATAACTATATGGCTCCGGCTGATGCTTATTTTTTGTGTGTGTGGATCAGATGGCTGTTGCTCATTTGTCCGCGTGTTTTTGTCTCATGCAGAGGTGAGGTACGATCCATTCCCGGTATTTTGACATAACTCAGTAAATGTGATACGGATGAGAACCCTTTGATTTCAATCTGTCCCTAAATACTTGACGCGGAGGGTATAAGCTGACAAGAGTCTTGGTACATTTTTGTATGCTATTTCGCTGTAAATAGTAAATTATATCAGATTTCATCGCTGTAAATAGTAAATTATATTTTTTTGTAATAGGAACCCGGGCCATTCATTTAAATGATATGAAGATTCAAGTATGTTAACATTTGTATCGGTTAGAGTTAACTAGGGATGGCCACGGGACACGTTTGAAGCGGGTTTGTCATTTTTCGCCCCCGCCCTTGCTGACAAACTCCACCCCCGCTACGGGTGGAATTTTTCAACTCCACCCTGCCTCTGCGGATACTTGATATTTGCGGATATCTGATCATATTTTAAATAGTCAAAAGAATTAAGAACTATTTAAATTTTTAGCATACTAAATAATTTTTTTATTAATTTTCATATATGTATATAGTGAGACTTTTGAGATTATTATTTATTTATATTTAAATAAAATTATAGATTTTTAATATTATTTTCTTATATCTAATTATATTATATATACACATTATTAATTATATCGGGTTTGGATTGGGGGAAGTGATACTCGCCTCCGCCCCCATCCCCATCCCTGTCCCTGTCCTTGTCCCACCCCTGTTGTGGGTGACCAAAACATAATCCACCCCCGCCCCACAAAAGTGTGGGGTGGGTAAAATCCACCTTGGTTGGGTGGGTATGGGCAGCCCCTGCGGATCGGATTAAAATGGTCATCTCTAGAGTTAACAGTTGCACATGGAGAAATGTTGGGAAAAAAAAGAAGAGTTGATCAAATATTGATAGCTACGTAATCAGAGTACATTTGTCTTTAAAAACATGAATGATAAATATAATTTTAAGAACATATTGTTAATTTTGATTAAGATAGATATTATCCCATCATATGACAATTAATACCATATCAATTTAATTTTTGGGTAAAGTACTATTAAATCTTAAAATGTGATTTTATGAATTATTTAGTTTTTCTTTTTTTTCTTATAAACTCAAGAGTCCCATTAAAATGAAAATTACACAAAAAGGTGAGACTAGCATGTTTGAATTTAACACATGTGGACACTATAGAGGTTTTGAATTTTCTCTCATTCTAAAACAAATCTTACATTATGAATAAAAATGTAACACTTCAATATAATACTCCAATAACGAAACACTCTTATGTAGCACACTAAAAAATTTCTTGGTGTATTTTTCTCAAACGTAACGCTCCAAAAAAATTTCTTAGTGTATTTTTTCCAAACGTAACACTCCAATGTAGCATACTAAAAAAATTCGTTAATGTACTTCTCTCAAACGTAACAACGTAATATTTTAAAAAAATTCGTTAATGTATTTCTCCCAAACGTAATACTCTAATGTAAAATACACAAAAAAACTCATTATTGTACATTTCTCAGACATAATACTCCAATATAACACACAAAAATACTAAAAAACTCTTAGTGTACTTTTTTTTCAAACGTAACATTTATAGTTTGAAATTATATATTTGCTCAAAAGTTATTAAGAAATTTGTGTACTTTTGAAATGGTTTGAAGAATCCTATATCCTTTTTTTGGAGTGTTGGAGTATTCTGTTTGAAAAAATATACTAAAGATTTTTTTGTGTGTTACATTCGAGTGTTACACTAAGAAATTTTTTTGGAGTGTTATATTAGAGTGTTACGTTTGAGAAAAGTATACTAAGAATTTTTTTTTTAGAATGTTACGTTTGAGTGTTATAGTTTTGAAACTATAAATTTGTCCAAAACTTACTAAGGAGTTTTTGTACTCTTTTTAAAATGTTTAAAAAATCCCACATCCTTTTGGAATATTTAAAAAATTACATATTTCAAGTCATTTTTGTAGTCTTTTTAAAATGTTTTTTAAATAGAAAATATTCCCATATAAAAATCTATCTTAAATTTGATTTACATAGATTGTGTACTTTACCTTTCCAGCACAAAAGAAAAAAGAGAGAAGGCAACCTAATAGAAATAAGTGTATAATCATAAATCAAATTTTCAAATAATATATTAAATCTATCTTTCCAAAATCAATGAGACCAATTGGTTTACAAAAAAAAATCCTTCGAACTAAATGAATCACCACTTCTCAAAATGAAATTTATAAATAAATTTTTCTTAATTTTTTATATAAATAATCTCCTTGGCAAATTTAAACGATGAACTATTTAAATCATAAAAATAAACCCAAAATAGGGCCCACCGGAGGGTACAACATGACTGGTTTTTCTGGTAAAATGGGCAACAAAATCAAAATCCCAATACTTTGAAGAAATAGTGAAAATGGCTTAAAGGCTAGGGATCTTTTCAACAGCACGATGTGGTGATGAGAGTTTTGACAGTAATTCTAGAAACTCTAAAAGTTTTACTAAAATTTTTACCAAATATGTCATATGAGTGTGAGACCCACACCATGTAAGTCCCATATGAATTCCACACCTATGTGAGATATTTGGAAAATATTTCAATATATTACTTTTGAGATCTCTAACATTTTCGTTTTAATAAACCTTCTGTTTTCACTCATCCATATTTAAGAGCTGAAACAGCTGCTTTCCAGCTTAAAAGTCCATTGGTATCTGGTATGTTCACAATTTAGTGGGTCATTGTAGAAATGGACTCCAACCTTTGTTGACAGTTTTTCCAATAATGCTACAGAAAATTGGCAACACTTCGAAAATACAAAACAATTTGTATGGGCAAATGCTAATGTGAAAATTGTTCAGATCCAACACTACTCGCGTTTCGTCCTCCTCTATAAATGTATGCATTTACATTCCTTAAAAAATTCTGTTTCTCAAACCCTGATGTAGACTCTTCAAGGTCAGTTTGTCTTGATGCTTTACATTGCCTTCAAAATTGATGTGAGAATATTACTAGATGTTGTGTCATAATGGCAGCTTCACCAACCTGAAAATGTCATTTCAGTATATATTTAGATTAGATGTATCCACGTTTGTGGTAAAATAAAATTGATGAATTGCACGCAACAGAGTAGGAAGTACCGAAGCCCAATCAAGGAGTCCCAGATTCTTCGCCATGAACTAATTTCTTGTGCAGTTGCTTTAGAAACCAGCCCTCCCATGATATTCTCAGTCGAAGACCCCATTTCGTTGACAAGTTTAACAGATTCAGAGAGTCGATTGAGCAGGTTTACCAAAGCAATTACTTCATTTCTTTGCAGGTGCAGCTGTAAAGACCGGTTACAACAACTTGAGAGAGAGATGAACTCACAAAAACTATGAACTGCTAATGGAATAAAAGCAAGATCTTAATTGGAGAGTTGCTTATTAAAATGAACAAAAGAAGAGAGAAAAAAAAGAAATTGCCAGAGATACAGAAACTCACAATTTGATCGGGGTAGTTTTGATCATTGACAGAGAAGAGGATCTTTAAAGCAGTACCGAGACCAAGAACCTGCAGCTTTCCCCAAAGACGACACTTTTCACATCCCACACAATCCATGAGGGCACTGCAAAATTTAGAATTACAGAGAGAATCAAATTAATATACAAACAACCAATTAAGACTTAATAAAATAGTTAAATAGAATTTAACATTTCACAATGAAATATTTCATTTATTACTAGATCACACGTCATTTCAAGTGATATTAAGAGGGCATTAATAAAAAATACAGTATTGGAGGTCCTGAAACACATAGGGCTCATTTTTCGAAAAGTATAGAAAACATGTTTAGCAAACTGTTCCCAAAAAACTATTTTGGAGAACTTTTTTTCTTTTTCTTTTTTTAAAAAATACACTTTTTAGGAAACAACAAAAAGTTGTTTTGTTTTGTTTGAAAACGATGTGAAAACAATGGCATTTTCAAACTTTTCATTGTTTTTGTTTCTAAAAACATGAAAAATGAAAACGAAGAAAAAGAGAACACAACCAAACAGGGCCATAGTAATCTGGAATTTAATTTCTTTCATTCATTAATTTATCTAAGCAAAAGAGACAGTAAAATATCAGAGAAACCTAATGTTTCTGAATTGCTTTTGAATCTGCTGCTTCAGTTCAGGTTCACTTTGGCCTTGCCACAATTTAGCTTCATCAAATGGAAGAGGACATGCAGCTTGCAGTTTGGGGTTGTAAAGTAACTGACGCATCATAGACTGTGCTTTCAGGTCCTCAGCATGGTTACCGGTATCATACTCAGCTTGCTCCAAGTAATCAGCTGCCTTTGAAACATTTAAAACAAAAACAAATAATCTCAGGAAAATGTCATTGTGAAAATAATAATGATTAAAAAACAGTGTAAGTACTCACTTTTGTCACAGCTCGAAGAACAAAGAGGAAAGTGAAGTACAAGTTTCTGACACGATCAGGGTATCTCAAAACACGATCGTGCATCAATTCAAGATTTTTACCCCACTGCAATTGCAGCAAAGGATTGTTAGATTCTTGTCAATCTATGAATGACTTATACAAATTGGCCCATCATCATTACTGAAAGTGTGATCCATCTACTTATCAACAGAAAATCATTGAATCAGGAGGCCAAAGGTCCTTATTATCTTTAATTAAATGGTTCCAAGTTCCCTATCTTGCAAATATGCAAGATACTGACTAAAAAGATAGGCCGCTAGTCTTTCATTAACTAGACAGAAATAAATTTTCGAAAAGCTTCCTAACAAAGTTAATCTTCTTAAACTTTTTACAAAAAAAATTAGGGTGAAGCTCCAGGAAATATATCTGTTAAAATTGATGTATGAAAAAATAGAGAGAATGAAATATGTATTGATGATTGATATTATTGATTCATTTTCTGTCTATTACAAATGGTTTCTTATATAGATGTAGGTGTAGTGGATGGTGTGTAGTGGATGGTGATAGTGGTGTAGTGGGTTAGGTTTAGTGGAGTAGGTGAGGTGGTAGTGGTGTAGTGGGTTAGGTTTAGTGGAGTAGGTGAGGTGGTAGTGGTGGTAGGTGATGGTAAATTCTAACAGCCCCCCGCAAACTCAAGGAGGATAGAAACTAACCAACTTGAGTTTGAAGAGAGGAACAAAACAAGAAAATACATAAAAAAAAAAAGGATAGGAGACACTGTATGGTCGTGTCAGACCGTTGGTGAAGACACTGTATGGTGGTGTCATAACGTTGTAGAGGACACTGTATGGTGGTGTCATAACGTTGTAGAGGACACTGTATGGGGGTGTCATAACGTTGTAGAGGACACTGTATGGTGGTGTCAGACCGATGTAGAAGACAGTTTATGGGGTCATGTCGGACCGTTGTAGCAGACAATGTTGTGACAGTTGTTGGGACAGTTTACGGAGTCTTGCTGGACCCTTGTAGAAACTAACCGGAATCAATGTCGGGACAGTTTACAGAGTCTTGTCGGACCCTTGTAGAAACTAACCGGAATCTATGTCGGGACAGTTTACAGAGTCTTGTCGGACCCTTGTAGAAACTAACCGGAATCTATGTCGGGACAGTTTACATAGTCTTGTCGGACCCATAAAGGAGCTAACCGGAATCAATGTCGGGACAGTTTACAGAGTCTTGTCGGACCCATGAAGGAGCTAACCGGAATCAATGTCGGAACAGTTTACTGAGTCTTGTCGGACCCTTGTAAAAGTCGCACCCGCAAAAGGTGTGCCCAATTTTTCAAAAGGCGTGCCATCAAAAGGCGTGCCCAATCCATAAAAAGGCGTGCCATCAAAAGGCGTGCCCACTTCATCAAAAGACGTGCCCGACAGAAAGCGTCGAGCCATCAAAAGGGGCGCCTGACACGCGGCGATGCACGTGATTGACAGAGCGCGTGTCGGCCTTGTCGTCTCTGTCTTTATAAACCAAAGCGAAGTCTGAGGCTTGGAAGCATAACAAACCAGTTGAAACCTCTTCGTTCTCTGTAACATTCTGTAACCAACCCTGCTCTGAAACACTCAGCAACCCAAAAAACATGGCTTCTTCTTCCCGTTCAGCTACCCAGAACATAGCCTCTTCTTCCCGTGGTCTGCTCACTCTCTTTCCCGACCTCAACGAGTCAACAAGAGAGATAACTGGTGCGGTGGCCTGTGAACCTCAACCAAACACCCCTGGTTTTGCTCCGTTGAACTTTCCGATGCGGTCGGTGGAGCAAAAAATGGCAGTGCAAACGGATATTGAAGCTAATCAGTATACATTGAAGTCCTGTGTTGAAACCATGACTGCGGTCACAAACTTGTCGAACCGGCTGCAGAGTAGGACAAATGAGGTGCAGCATTTAAATGCCCAACTGGCTCTGCTCCAACGCATGTATAAGGATGCGCGAGCAGAGATAAGTGTGCTGAAAGCAGAAAATAAGGAGCTGAAGCGGAAGGCCACCGTGATGTTCCGATTTGGAGGTCCTCCATATGCTGCAGTGGAGGAGTATGGGGGAGTGAACATGCTCGGTGGACAAGGAAACACGGAGACCGGACTGGCACGGGACACCCAAGATAAAAGTAAGAAGAAGAGACCTGCAGTAGAATAGAGAAGGGAAAAGAAAAATCCCACTGTGGGTGTGGTTGTTTTGTTTGTATTTTTTTTTTTTTTTTTTTTTTTTTGTGTAAAATGGTGATCGGTGTGAGGCCCGAAATGAATAAAATGAGTTTGCAGTTCGTCTTCTTCCTCCGTGTTTGTTTGTTTGTTTGTTTGTTTTTTTTTTTTTTTTTTTTTTTTTTTTATAAGAAAATAAATAAATAAATAAATAAAATAAAAGAAAAGAAAGAAAGTGGAGCAACGGGTGAGGTGCAAAAGATGATGATAATGTTTTGTGAGTGGAGAATAAAGAAAAGAAAAGAAAGGGATGGTGAAAAAAAAGTAATAATAATAATAATAAAAATAAAAGAAAGGTGCACATGGGTTGGAAAAGTGAAGAAAGGAGAGAGAGAACAGTGTAGAATAAAAAAGTTGATAAAAAAATTGGAGGAAGTGGGTTGAATAAAAAAGGAATGTGACTGTGAAAGGGGAAAGAGGCGAGAGATGAAAGTGCATTGGTGAGTGGGATCACGTGAGTGGTGTAAGGTTAGTACTCCTTCCCGTTATCAATTCTGGTGGTCTGACCCCCAGCATCGATCAATGCAGAAGTGACTGCCAGTGCTGCTCCTGCTGAAATTGCTGTTGAAATGCTTCTTCCTTTGTAACCATGCTTCTTCCCGTTATCAATTCTGTAGTCCTCTTTTTTTTTTTTTTTTTTTTCACTCACTCCCCGATCTCCAATCGTCTCCTACACAGATCAATTTTTGCATCTGTCTCTGGATCAAAGGAGATCTATGGATCCTTCAGAACTTAGGTATTTGGAAGATGATGATACCCCAATGATGAAAACGATCAAGGGTGCAACCACTGGAGCTGTTGATGGTACCCCAAGAGGGACTTTATTAAAGGAGCTGTTGGTGGTTTCGTTGCTGGTGGAGCGGACACCACAGGAGGTGGCGCCGCCGTGGGGCTGGTGGATGGAGCAGGAGTTGTCGGTGACATGAAAGAGAAACTTGCGTATGTTGCCCTTGATTATGAGCAGGAGTTGGAAACTGCCAAGAGCAGCTCTTCAGTGGAGAAAAGCTATGAATTGCCAGATGGGCAAGTGATCACTATTGGGAGCTCAATCCTAGCTTCTCTCAGCACCTTCCAGCTGATGTGGATATCCAAGGGTGAATATGACGAATCTGGTCCAGCTATCGTTCATCGGAAGTGCTTTTGAGCTAGGTGAATACGTGATTGGTGATCAAGTACTTGGTAGCAAAAGAATACACCAAGATGGTGGTAGTGAATCGAACGGAGGAGAGAGTGGCTGCAATCCGTGAGGAGTGAAGGTGTGTGTAAAAAATTCCAGCGGGCAGCGAAGGCAAGGTTGCCGGCCGGCTGCCCGCCGGTGAGAAAAAAAACAAGCCTAAATCTTATAGCTCTGATACCATGTTAAAATTGATGTATGAAAAAATAGAGAGAATGAAATATGTATTGATGATTGATATTATTGATTCATTTTCTGTCTATTACAAATGGTTCCTTATATAGATGTAGGTGTAGTGGATGGTGTGTAGTGGATGGTGATAGTGGTGTAGTGGGTTAGGTTTAGTGGAGTAGGTGAGGTGGTAGTGGTGTAGTGGGTTAGGTTTAGTGGAGTAGGTGAGGTGGTAGTGGTGTAGTGGGTTAGGTTTAGTGGAGTAGGTGAGGTGGTAGTGGTGGTAGGTGATGGTAAATTCTAACAATATCAATTCTTTTCACTTGAGCTTGATGATCAACAAAAAAAACCCGCTCCCATATACCTTTTTATTTATTTATCTTTCATAAGAAGTTAACATGAAATTAAACTCCACCAAAAGCAATATATTAATCTAGGCTGTCTAGAGTGGCATCACATTAAGTTCACAACTCATAAGGAAGTTTAAAAGAAAACAAAAAATGTTGTGTCGAAAGGAATGAGTCGGAGTGAGAACCAGATTGGTAGATTCATCAAGGAGATAATCAGCAGCTATGTGGATTGAAATTGAGGAGTGAAGACCAGATATTAATTTGTATAAGACTTTTTTCTCCTGGCAAATCTCCCCCGAAGAATCTGCACCAAGAAACATAAAAACTGTAACTCGAAATTCCATCAACAACAAAAGGACATATATTAAAGGTTCACAAAGCCACTATATAATAATAAAATGTGACTAGAAATAAACTACTATATAATAAATAATAAAAAAAATGTGACTCGAAATTCCATCACAACAAAAGGCCATGTATGCACAAAACTACTATACAATAATAAATAAATAAACCAAGTCAGAGAGCTATAACATGATACTAAGCAAAAATATATAAAACACAGTCAGGAAAAAAGCATCAATGAAGAGATGGCTAACACAGTTATAATGACAAAATTAAAATTTTATTTTTTGAGCTGCTAATCATGGCCAGTATTAACTAAAAAGTAGTAGGGTCTCCATTGTATCTACACCCACTTTATTGTTGAGGAATTAGTCCTGCCTCTGTAGCATGACCACTTCTACACCAGTGAACTATCATGTTAAAGATCTAATAAGTAAGGTGTACTTGTTCTTCAGCGGCATCTAAGGATTTTGACACCCTCTGTTGAACTAAGGATTGTGTTGGCTCTACAAAAAATAACCTCTAAGATTAAGCAATTTAACATCCTTTTGATTACATTGGTGGTGACACACAGCGTATTCTAAACTCACATTTTGGACAATTTTCTGAATATACAGCATCCCAAATCCTTCTGGCGGACGGACCAGCATAGCCGGTATAACGTTCAGGATTCAATTGAAGATTTACATATGTCATCTCACCTGCGGATAAAATTCATCAGTCAATCTCTGTAAAGTTCTCTCAACAAGCAATATATTCAAAGGAATGAACAAATTTCATATCCTAGAAGGAAAATATGGCATTAAGGGAGATTCATAATCAAAATCAACAACACCTTAATTTTTACAAATGCAATCTTCCAAGATCACATTAATCTCATGAGAATTATAAGATGGCAATTTAGCTAACAGTTGTTTATGTTCTTGAGGATCATGCAACTTGTTTTCCATTAAAAAATAAAATAAAATCTGATTCGTGGTTGTCTGATCCTTAGTTCCAACTTTGCTTCTCGAAATGGCAAAACAATTACAGATCAGAATCGTCTGGCAACCAACCAACGAAGAACATATTCAACATCATTAAGGGATAGAGGCAATTACTGTTGTCTGTCTCATCATCATTGGTCCAGGGGTTATCTACTTCCATCCAGCCTCTAAAAGCTTTACTGTCTAGTGTGCGGTCAACAGTAGCCTGTGGCTTTCCCTCTTGACATACTAAATCATCAGACGGAAGACCGCGTGGTGGCTTCTTAAAAATTTCTGGAAACTCAGTTTCTGGACATTCACAAACACTGCAATCGCGCAAGCGGCACATACCATCTTCAGGCCAGAAAGGGCAGTCACACCACAGCTTTACCTGCCAAAGGGAATAAATACGTTAGCTTCAATGAATCACAAACAAGTGATCCAATATTCTAAAAACACAATGTTTCCTACAGAGAAATACTCCATCTTTAAGTTTAAATGGCAGAGAATGCGAGTGGACACCTTTTCTAAGACTAGGAATGTTATCCAACACGTGGCATCAAGAAAAACTTTGGGGTAGGACACATGAGAATGATATAAATGCTAGATCATAGGACTTGTCTCACAATTAATAACAACAAGACATGTGAAGATGAACCTGGCTTCTACCTTGAACACCACAACAACTACAATATGCTAATTTTGTTTTCAGCCTTGTTTTCAATTGCAGTAAATGGAGAAATTAGACAGATGATCCATTTTCCTCTGTTGATAAACCAAACCAAACCAAGCCTTAAGTCTCATCAAATGGGGTCGACTATATGAATCCTTCTTCTTCACGCAGCTCTATCAAAGGCCATTTCGTTAGTCAAATTAAGTAGATTCATATATCTATTTACTACACTAGCCAACGTCAATCTAGGTCTACCCCGTCCCCTAATACTTCCATCTACCGTCACTGCATCGCATCTCTTCACAACTGCCTCTGTTGGTCTCCGTTGAATATGACCAAACCATCTCAATCTATTCTCTCTCAACTTATCTGCTATCGGTACTACTCTTATCTATTCCTGAATATACTCATTCCTAATTCTATTTTTTCTAGTCTTGCCACACATCCACCTCAACATCTTTATCCCAGCAACACTCATCTTATCTATATGTTGTTTCTTGATTGCCCAACGCTTCGTCCCATACAACATCGCTGGTCTAATAAGCATTCTATAAAACTTTCCTTTTAGTCTAGTGGTTACTCGTTTATCACACAGTACCCCAGACGCACATCTCTACTTAAGCCATCCCGCCTTAATTCTATGAATCACATTTACATCAATCTCCTCCGCCGTTGTGATAATCGACTCTAAATAACGAAAATGTTCACTCTTAAGTAGTTCTTGGTTCTCAATCTTCACTTTTCTTTTACTTTCATTGTTACTGTTACCAAATTTACACTCCATGTATTCTATCTAGGTTCTGCTTATCCAAAATCCTTTAGATTAAAGTGCTTCTCTTCAAATCTCTAACTTTGTGTTAACTCTATTTTCCTCTATCATGTAAATGATTGAATCCAAAAAAATTGACCTTGCCATAGATCCTCATACTATTCATTAACTTCATTAAGCTTAAAAGCATAATGTACTAACAAAGGTGTCGAACAATCCCAAAGTTGGTTTGTCTATGCCTATCAATCCTATTAATTGAGGGCATTGGTTCTGACATAAGTTGATTGTTTTCTCTCACACCATGTCATGACACTACCTTTGAATCAGGCAAATATTCCCAACACATGTTGGTAATCAACAATTACCACCTATAAGGGTTCGGTATAATCGGGTAGAATCATGGGCCAATCCCTTGACAATACCTTAAGTTCATCTAAATTCACATTTACCAGTTTTTTTTGTTTTTTTGTTGGGGGTGGGGGGGGGGGGGGGGGTGGGTTGTTTGTTCACTGCAGACTGTCACAAATACCTTGTGTTCTCCTTGAAACTATTATTCCAGGGAAACCAACAAAAGCACATTGAAGAAAATTATAGTATATTGAATATTCTACGATTAGAAAAAAGTAACATCATGACCTCGAATCCAATCCAAATTTCTTGTCTACACCGAATCCCCCCCACCCTGCCCCCAAACACAAGGGGAAATAGAAAGGAAGGAAGGGAAGGGAGAAAGACAAGGGAGTTGAACTTTACCAAAGTTTATTTTGCGAGCATAGTCAATCAGAAACTAGTGGCTCAATTGAGATATAGTAGATGAGATGTGTTTCCGTCTTCATATCCTAGGGCTGAAGATGCCTACACCATATTGGGGATTTCAGAAATTATTCTGCGAGGCAAAGTGCTTTCAAAGTTTTTTCCCCCCTCTTGACCCAAGGAAATGAGCTTTACAAATCATCAAATGGTTTTTGACGTATGTCCTCCATATCATCAAGAGTTGTCATCTTTAGAAGCATGTATTTAATCTTAGAGATCACCTACCTAGAAGCCGAACCACCTAGTCAAAGAAGAATGCTCAATAAGAATCTTATATTTGAGTAGTTTTATTAAATCCAACTTTTCCTAGTTGGCATTTTGCATTTTTGTCCCATCTTTTTTAAAAGAGTTTTAATTCCTACATATTCAGTTTTTGCTAAATTCTCTTAGGCATAATCCGCACCAGCTTTGTCAATGCATGTTTAATGAATCATAACAGGTTATCAAGTAACCAATGACTTTTGGCAGCTGTGCCAGAGAGAAAAACTATGCTTTACAAAAGCATATTAACCATTGACTAGAAAGAGCAAATATGGCTTCTGCAGAATCAACAAGTCATTAAAAAGGAATTAGAACCCAACAATTCAATTTATATATCTCATCAATAAGCAGGTATACCTCCAAAATGACAAGAAACAACATCAATTAAGCAAATAATGAACTCATTCGACAAAATTTATAAAATTCAACACTAGAAAAATGGGATAATAATAAAAAATAAGTGAAACTTGGTGATCATTAAAGAAAATTCATCCACTTCAAGCCAATGACAATTTGTACCAGACCTTGAAATATCGGAAAAATGGAGTTGTGACAAGCTCTTGGAGCAAAGGATGCAGCACTTCTGCATTAATACTGTCTACCGTCTCGTAATCACAACAACAGTCCTCTACCATGCCTGTATATTTCCGTGAATCCTGCACCAAAACCAAAGTTGAAACCAAGTCATTCACTACAACTTCCAAATCGCTTATATTTCTTTGTATTTCTAAGAGGATCATTCTTGCGTTCCTTATATTTATTTGTACTTCTAACCAAATCATTAGTTTGGACCTTTTTGTAGACCATACAGTACAAAATCAATAGTTAATTCTAAAACTTCAACCAAATACCAAACCCACAATCAAACCTACTCTAATTCATCATGTATAAATAGTAGGAATTCCATGGAAATTGAAGCAACTCTTTGTATTTTTCTGCCTACCAAATGAAGTATCCTTCCAAGGATGGACCTAGAGGGGGGTAACATTTTATTTATATATGCAGTGATACTACATGAACCAATTAGTATACCAACATATATTATAATATATATGTATTTTTTTGATAATTACCAATATATGTTATAACATTGTCACTTCAAAACTATGGACCCCACCCATTATACAAATTATAAAGACTCAAAGCCTCTAGGATTATATCATCCATTAGTACACGAATTGGTATATCAATTAGTGTGTATATCTTTATTCTTATATATATATATATATTTCATGATATTTTTCACATTTTATATTTATACATTTATTAAGTGAAAGCCTAAATTGGTTTAGTGAAGCCTTCTTCTCCTCATGCCACGTGACAACTTTATATATATTAAAATAAAAAAATTATTATACACAGTGTAAGTAAGCTATGAACCAAGGCTTCGGTTTCATTAAAAGCATAATTATCACTTAAGTAACCTATATATTATGATAATAAATTCTTTATTATTTCTTTTTATTATTGTGCAATTCGCTAGTATAAATTATACTTTCCTTTTAAAATTTTTGTTAGTATATATGTTGGCCTAGAATTCTAAGTCCGTCCATGCATCCATCATTTCTACGGTGAATTCTTAGACCATTTTCTAAGAAGATGAGTGAACAATTAAAATGAGTATCAAATTCCAAACAACAAAAATTAGTTCCAATAATCATTTAAAAAAAAAAGAAGAAGAATCAATTACAATTATTCAAGCAAAGTTCTGGTCAACTAAATTGAAATGATAATGTGACTCCAGAGAGAGAGAGAGAGAGAGGAGAGAGAACCTTAGAACAGGTGCAGGGGTTGTGATCATTGAAGAAGAGAGAGATCTTCTTCGGGGAATGTCTGGAGGAGACTGCTGTAGCGACTAACACAGCGACCACCGCCCCCAAAACCCATCTCCACCTCTTCCAACTCCGATTCTTCTTCCCAATCTCCGCTTCCACCATCACCATATATCAAAAATTCAAAACCCTTGGATGAAATTCTCAGAATGTAATGTGCATACATATAAAATAGAGACACAAGTCGATACCAATTATACACAATATAGGACCGTGATTGCTGGTTTTGTGTTGAATTGTTAAAAAATTGTCTTTGATTCAACACAAAACAACAATACAGAGATTCAGAGAATATGAAGAATACGTAGACCAGACAAGACAAGCCCTTTTTTGTATCTTTTTCTGGGATGCTTCGCTTTCGTGGGGGTTGGAACTTGCAAACGGTATTTTGTCAGGGCCGACCAATCGAGGAAGGACACGTGTCAAGAGATGGACACGTGTTCAAGCATTGGTGGAGTGGTGATTTAGAGCACTACATTTGAAACTCTAAAAACACTACTAATGAGATGGCAATGTAAACAAAAAAAAAATAAAAATAAAACAAAACAAAGGCCAAACTATGACATGAGTGGTGGAATCCACATAATGCCACATCATTAGTGGTGCATTAATGGTGTCAAATTAGTGGTGTGAAGCATTTTTCAGCATTGGTGCATCAAAAATGCTTTAGAGCTCTAATATAAGAGCTCTAATAGCTCTAATAGGAAGGTGGGACCCACCCTGATGTGATGTTTGTACCTTGTTTTGTTTTGTTTTGTTTTTTTTTTTTGCTTTGACACATCACTAGAGCTCAAATTAGACCTCTAGATTTAGAGCTCTCTAGCATTCCCCTTGGTGCATGGTTGAAAGGGATTGACGTTGGTTAACCAATAGGAATTTTAGATGGATCCATTTAGCTTTTTCTTTATTTTTTTGGGATTTTTGGTGAGACCCCATTTTTTGGACCTTTTTTTAAGATAAAGGACAATTCAATGAATTCTTCTTCAAAAAATACTTGAGTAAGAGAAGCCCAGCTCAATAAGGACATTCTATAATTTGTTTTTTTTTTGGACCATATTGCCCTCATATATATATATATATCATATATTTAAACAATCTCAGCTCATACATAAAACAATCTTGAAGATGATTTACAAAGTGAAGATGATCTGCGAAATCCATGAAGACGATCTCAAAGTCTGAAGATCTCACTACCAACGATCTCATCCTTGGTCAACAATACACGATCTCGCCATCCAAGATCAACACTCTCAATTAAATGAGAGATTACGTTGCAAAGCTGTATAAATCTGTTGTTATTTTTGATTTGTTTTTGTTGATTTGCTGAGTTCAATAAGGTGTGTGCTCTATTTTTGTTTGACATGATGAAAGTAAAATTTTACTCTGGTTTGTGCTCTGTTTTTGTTTGACAGAATGAGAGTAAACTTTTACTCTGGTTTGGGCTCTGTTTTTGTTGATAGAATGAGAGTAAAATTTTACTCTAGTATGTGCTATGTTTTTGTTTGATAAAATGAGAGTAAAATTTTACTCTGGTGTTATCTGTTATGTTTTCTTAACATGCAAGTAAAATTATACTTTATTTCAGAGTAAAATTTTAATGTATTTCAGAGTAAAATTTACTCTGAATTGAAAGTAAAATTTTATTGTGTTGTTGAATATTTGTCTATGCAGTTTCTGATTTATTTTCTGGTAAAATTTACTCTGAATCTTCAGAGTAATCTTCAGAGTAAAATTTACTCTGAATCTTCAAGTAAAATTTTACTTTATTTCAGAGTAAAATTTTATTATATTTCAGAGTAAAATTTACTTTGAATTGAAAGTAACATTTTACTGTATTGTTGAATGTTTGTCTATGCAGTTTTTGATTTGTTTTTTAGTAAATTTTACTGTATTTCAGAGTAAAATTTACTCTAAGCTTAAAGTAGAATTTTACTGTGTTGTTGAATGTTTGTCTATGCATAAGAGAATAAACTTTATTTTTCATTAACCAGAGTAAAATTTTACTGTTGCGAAAACAGAGTACATACTAGATAAATGAATTATAGTCAAATTTTACTTTAGATTTATGAACAAACAAACAAACAAACAAAAATTCTTGATTTTTTATTGTAATATATCAATTTATCATTTTTTTGGACATATATGAAGTTATTTTATCTCAAATCTGAAACTATTGATCTCAAACATGAGTTTATAGGCATTAAATCTGAGATGGTGATGGATTTCAATGGATGATTTCAAGATTTCGATTTTGTGGGATGGATCGAAAATGGAGATCAAAAGAGTTTAGGGCTTAAAAAGAGAGAAAATAAAGGGAAGAGAGAGGATACCAGTAATGTGGAGATAGAAAGGGAAGAGAAATGGTTCAGCAAGGGTTTTAGATTATATAAAAGGGCATTTCAGCCTTTTAATCATATTTTTTTATTTGAGGGACTTTTAAAACTATTATTTTATTTGGTGGGCTTCACACAAAAAAGCCCCCATAGAAGGGGCTTTTCACCAAAAATCCCTATTTTTTTACGGAGTATTTGGGGTGATTTAAATAAATATATTTTTGAAAAAATTATTTATAAGTCTTCTTAGGGAGACTTATGAGAAGTTTGTTGACACATTTACCCTCAACATTAGTTGTTAATATCATAGATAATAGTAAAACCATATATAGGAAATTGAATATTACCATAGATCATATCTATATAAACGTATGTGTTTGGTAACGTTTACGTTTTCAGTTTATATTTACAAAAATTTTATAAACTGGTTTTTGTTTATTTTTAGAAAAACATAAACTACAAACGCGTTTGATAATTGACAAAATGTTTAAAAAAATTTAAAAATATATAAAAAAGAGTGAGAAATGGCAAGTGGTGGCAAGTGGCGGCGGAAGACCGTGGTGGAAAGTGGTGACGGTAGGTGGTGGGTAGCTGGTGGCGGTGGGTGGTGGCGTGTGGGTGGTGGTGGTCGGTGACGGTGGCAAGTGGTAGGTGGTAGCGAGTGGGTGGTGGTGGTGGTGGCGGGTGGTGAGTGGTGGTGGCAGGTGGGTGGCGGATGGCAGGTGGTGGCGGGTGGTGGTGGGTGGTGGTGGTGGGTGGGTGGGTGACGGTGATGGGTGGTAGCGAGTGGGTAGTGGTGGTGGGTTGTGGGTGGTGGGTGGCGGATGGCGGGTGGTGGCAGGTGGGTGGTGGGTGGGTGGGTGGGTGACGGTGGTAGCGAGTGGGTGGTGGTGGTGGTAGCGGGTGGTGGTGGTGGCAGGTGGGTAGCGAATGGCGGGGTAGTGATGGGTGGTGGCGGGTGGGTGGTGGGTGGGTGACGGTGGCGGTGGTGGTGGTGGTGGTGGGTAGGTGGTGGTGGTGGTGGGTAGGTGGTGGTGGTGGTGGGTAGGTGATAGGTGGTAGCGAGTGAATGGTGGGTAGTGGTGGTAGGTGGGTGGTAGGTGGCAGGTGGTAGGTAGTAGCGAGTGAGTGGTGGTGGTGGTGGTGGGTAGGGGTGGTGGGTGGTGGTGGCAGGTGGGTGGTGGGTGATGGTGGTGGTGGCGGATGGGTGGCAGGTGGCTGGTGGTAGTAGGTGGCTGGTAGGTGGGTGGTGACTGGTTGTGGCAAGTAGGTGGCGGGTGGTGGTGGTGGTGGCGGGCGATGGATGGTAGTGGCGGGTGGTGGTGGGTGGATGACAGGTGGGTGGTGGTGGTGGTGGTGGTGGTAGGGGTGGTGGCGAGGAGTGGGTGGCAAGTGGGTGGTGGCTGGTGGCTGGTGGTTGCCGGCGGGTGGTTGGTAGGTGGTGGTGGCGGGTGGTGGTGGCAGGTAGGTGGTGAGTGGTGGCGGCAGGTGATGGTAGGGGGTGGGTGATGGGTGGTAGTGGCGGAAGACGGTGGTGGAAAATGGTGGCGGGTGGTGGCTAGTGTTGGGTGGTAAAAAAAAAAAAAACTAAAAACTCAAAACGGAAACACATTTTTTGTATTTTCATTTTTTGGCCAAATTTATAAACTGAGACCACTGATTTATAAATCAAAAATTTTACCAAACAAGTTTTTATTTGAGTTTTTAAAATTTTTGTAAATATAAACAGAAAACTGAAAACATAAGTGTTATCAAACAGCACCAACGTAACGTGACACTTACATAAACGTAACGTGACACCTATAATCTATGGTAACTTGCAATTTCCTATATAGATCGTATCTACATAAACGTAATGCAATGTGACACCTATATAAACGTAACGTGACACCTATGATCTATGATAACATTCAATTTGAATGTTGCCATAGATCATATTTATATGAAACGTAACGTAACGTGACACCTACATAAACGTAACGTGACACCTATAATCTATGGTAACTTGCAATTTCCTATATAAATCGTATCTACATAAACGTAATGTAACGTGATATCTATATAAACGTAACGTGACACCAATGATCTATGACAACATTCAATTTGAATGTTGCCATAGATCATATTTATATGAAACGTAACGTGACACCAACATAAACCAGCAACATTTTTACATTCAATTTTAAAAAATAAAAACTCATTAAGTTTGCGGTTACGTTACGTTACGTTTGTGTAGGTGTCACGTTACATTACGTTAGGCTATGTTACGTTACGTTTATATAGGTGTCACGTTACGTTACGTTTATGTAAGTGTCGTGTCACATCACGTCACGTTACGTTTATGTAGGATCTTGTGAAATACATTCCTATCTAAGTAGGACTTGAGACTCTATAAGAAATTACACTGGACTTAGCCTACCATAAGTGTTTAAAAAATGACTTATAAATAAGTCTCCCTATATTTTTTAATTTTTATGAAAAGATGTACAGAAAAATAAAGAGATGATATGACCTAAATAAATACATTTATATAGATTATGTCAAACACCTCCTAAATTATAAATATATCTCTCGAAATTTGCTTAACAGATGAATTGTATGTTATATTTTAAAAAATTATAAATATTTCTATGTCAATTTTTTTTATTTAACAAAATTAAAAAAATAAAATTTTTAACTACTCTCATTTGCAATAATAAAATTATATGAATTGATAATTGAAATATATTTATGATATTATTGAAAACTGTTAATTGTCTTGATGATTTGTTAAAAGAATGAGCTATTTATTATGCGATTATAAATTTAAAGGGACGAAATATAATTTGTATTTTAAACAACTATCAAGAGATTTATTTGTAATTTACCTTTTTTTCTTAATTTTTTTATAATTTATTTATTTATTTTGTTTGTAAATTTCTTTTAAAATGTGCCAAAAAACAAAAATAGAGATATTACAACAAAAAAAAAAAAAAATCTCAAGATTTGATTCTTGTAATAAAATAAACCTCAAAAATTTAATTTTATCAATTTGAATCTTAATTTTTTGATTTGATTTTCATCTAAACCATTTGTTAATTTTTGTTTAGTAAAACCGACGGAGAAAAATGTTTTTTAGTCATTATATTAAACAACAAGAGTATTTTAGACATTTTATATGCATCTACACTGGGTTTAAAAGCTAACAAATTATTGGCAAAAATGAATTTAAGTATTATGTGGATTTAAATCTCGAGAGAAACTGGTGTAATTATGTTAAAAGTGTGAAGTCAATTGTATTTTCTTCGAATCTCAACAAAAAGTGAATGTAATTTACCATTTTTATTTTTGAAATTTATTTTTTACATTTTTGAATCTTTCTAAATTAGAATGAAGTGAGTTTTAAAATTTTGAAACAAATTTTAAAAAAGTTTCATTAAAAACAAAATATTAAAAAAAAAAGGAAAAAAAAGAAAGGGAGAGACTTTCTTCCCATGCAGTTCCATCCCACTTTATACAATAATACTGTGACTCAAAATTTTTATCTAGAATTTTATTGATCTATGGCCCAAGTTTATTATATAGACCCTAAACAATATCAATTCAATTTCACTTTACATCCACAATTTCTCATAACACATAATATTTGAGTACACTTCTAAATTCTAATATATTAACGGTTGACATATTTGATGTGAGTACAATTTAAGTAAATAAAATAAATATAAATGATAAAAAAAAAAAAATTAATATTACAATATATGTGTTGCTCAAGTAGTGAGAATTAGACATAACGTCAGCAAAATAGTTTTGGACATGAACTTTTTTTATCAAGTTTTAGTCAAAATAAAAGTATGATTCACACATCTTTTAAGTTAAATTCACATTAAAATGTCTTCATCTCAATATGTGGTTTAATAATTGAATATTTGTTTGCTCAAAATTATTAAAAAGTGGATAATAAATTGATTGGAAAAATCGTCATTTGATCTTAGTTGAAGGGTGACAATTAATCTATATAATACATTCATTTCCTAAGAAAATCTAATCAACCAATATACTTTTTTTTCTTTTGACATGAGTACGGACTTTGAGGGGCATATAAAATAATAATTTTAGAGTAAATTATTAATAGACCTTAATAGTTAAATTTAATTCTCATTAAGTCTTATTAAAAATAAAACTTGATAAAATTGTCGTTAAAAATAATTTTTTTGTGATAATTTTTTACATACGTCGCTAAAAATTGACAATTAGTAACTTTTTTTTGTCATGATTTTTATAAATTTTACAATAAGTAAATTTTATTATAACAAATTTTTTCTATAAGACCTATTAGATAATAAATTTACTTATTAAGACCTACACGTAAGTATCCTAAATTTTATAAAAGAAAAAAGACTTAACGAAAATGGATTTGAACAACACGCACGTCCATGTTGCCCTTCCCCAAACATAGGTTGCATTGATTAAGTTCTTGAATCAAAACCAGTCCAACCTTATACATGTGTATATATTTTTGAACAATTTATTTAATTTTTTTCTTTTAATCAAATTAGAATTTTGGTTAGGCCATGTCTATTTTGTGACACGTGACTATGGATGGTCTCATGGTTGCTCAAACACAATTTTAATTCTAACCATAACTACTCTTGTTATACTAATCACTAATGCCACTAAAATTTTATTTATTTATTTATTATTTTCGACAATGGACAACTTCATTCAATCACCTGTTATCCAGTACAAAATTTTATAAATAAGCTTCAAATATATAAAATAATAGTACCAATTAAATTCAAGTCTTTCTCTTGGCTTATTTTTCCTATGAAAGCAAATATCATAAATGTGAGCGTGCCAGTAAGGATTGAAAAATCTTTACAGATTAAATTTATGTTAATTATCAAGCGATTGTATTGATGATTCTTTTGCCTCAATGAAGAGGACTTCAAAATTACCAAGTGTAGAGAAAAAAAAATTAAAAGAAGAAGGAGAGGGACGAAGAAAGATGATTGAGTGAACAATTGGGTTGATTGAGTGAACAATCAAACTAACCATTAATTTACCTCTACTCCTATGCTTCAAAAAGAAAGTACATAAAATAAAGTATAGAAAATTTACCTCTACTCCTATGCTTCGAAAATTAAGTGCAGAAAATATAAATGACAAAAAAAATAAAAATCAATTGTTTTTATTTGAGTTCTAGATCTTTTACAATATAACTATGAATGGCGATTTATAGGCAAAGGTTTGTAGGAAAAAACTACCTAAAACTACTCACTCTTCCGTCTCCTCTATTTCATACACTACGATCTTTCATAACTTCCTTCAACCTCCACTTTATACTCCATGTTCTCTATTATCTTTTCACATTTTATAACTTTTCATAACTTCCAAATGAGTAGGAGAATGATACATGTCCTGCAATTATATAAGTAATAAATAATAAAATTACAGATTATGGTGCCAACATTACCCTCCGCGGCCATTAAAAATGATGTTTACTTAAATTTTTGAAGGACCGAACCAAGCATATGACTAATCTAAGTAACAAAGTGTTTTGAATAATATCAATAAAGTGCTTCAAATGATATAATAACACCACTAAAGTGCTTCGAATGAGCATGAAATTATGACTAAATGTCTTGAATTATATATATTCCTTGAATTGATATTACATATATGCTTCGAACGACATCAATCCTTTGAAGGAAATTAAACAATGTTGTTTTACTCGTACTTTAAACACTTAGAAAACTTGAAATCTTTTGAAGTAGGTTGATGTTGCTTGCACTTAGAATAATTCAAAACCTCATATTTTCATGATTCATCTTAACAAGCTGTTACACACGCTAGCTATCATGGACTAATAACAAGCTTCGAAGGTGGTATAAAGAACCAAAAATCACCTTTTTATGATCAAAGTGTTTATAAATGACCAAATTTATCTTCAAAGCTTCGAATGATTAAAATCAGCCTTGGAGGTTGGAGACATTGATATAGTACGAACGTCATCTTTTGAAGATACTTACAATGAAGTTTCAAGAAGCCAAAGCCTCCTTTCAAAGGTCAAGGGTGATGCTAGATGAACAAACTTTGCTTCAAAAATGTCACCACACTTTAACAAAAGCTTCAAGGGAGACCTTTAGAGCTTCAAATGTGTTTTTTCAAAGCTAACATGTGTTCTTCATGGATGCAATGCATCATATGTCATGAAACTTTATGTTTGCATGAAACCCCAAATAACATCATACACTCACAAATTCATTATAGGCCAAGTTAGGAAAACTTAGCCAATCTATTTACATAAACATATGTCTAGGAATATAGACATGTGACCTTTGAAGTGTAAACCACAAACAATTTTGTATGTAAATTTTTTTTTTTGGGTGGCCACTAATAGTAATGGACTAATATCATATTCAGAGGAGTCAATAACATACGAAAATCATGCTTCGAAGAAGTCAATAGCGGGCCAAAATCATGCTTCAAAGGCACCCGTGGCGTGCTTCATAGGCCTATGAAGCTTCAAAGCCATTTTAAGGCCATATAAGAAGACTAAAATACTAAAAAATGTGGCTTCAATACGAAGAAGAAAAAAAAATCATTAATATTGACATTGATTAGTAAATTACTTCGAAATATATAATGGTGTGGTAATGAAGTTTGCCAATACGTACGACATGTGACTAGTATTCGAAGTTATTTTATTTTTATTTTTTTATCAAACTAGCAATTTTTTTTTTTTTTTTCCCCATGAAAATCTTCGAAGGTAATATAGTCAAACCAATAATTGGGTGAATGGTTTCTCATCCAAACTAGCTTTATGAATGTTACAAAAAGTTTTGCTTGGTTTGAGCAACAAACTTGCTTAAAATACCATTATAACACAAACAAAGTGGTTCAAACCACAAATTCGGCCATTTAACATAATGATCATGTAATAAGTAGCGGCCACACACTAGAACATTCTCTCATCATACAATATGCTTCTAAATTTTAAAGAGACGAACCAAAATTAGGCAATTTTAAACAACCAATTGCCTATATATACATGTACATATTTTTTTCCAAAGTAATCTTACTTCATGATATGATTTGAAGCTTTATAAAATTTCAAAGGTGAAGTAATCAACTTTCGAAACAATTGTGTACATATAAGTCACAAAATGTTCACAAATTTGTTGTTTGAATGCGAGAGCCATTATTCGACTACAACCGAAGCACACATACTGTTATTGTTTTGCGCCTTAAAAAAAAAAAATTGGCCATCAATTTAAAAAGATAAGCCATTCTCAACCACTGATTTATACGCATACGCTTTTTCTAGTCAAGTTCAACATTTCAAACAGCTAAGTTGTTCTTTAGTGCAACAAACTCATTCAAAACAATACTTAAAGATGATTGTTTTATTAGTCATTTCATCAAAATTAAATTTTGATTTGAACCACAAATCCCAAAAGGATTTTGAACACCAAGAACTATAGTACAAGATGGCCTTAAAAATTCAAACTTGATGTTTTGAATAATTTCAAAAATTTCAGATTCATGAATATTAAATTGTTCATCATTCTTAGCCATATTTGGCTTGAGAACATGTTCGTTGACCAAATAGCTTTCATCATTCATTGACAAATGGGGTTGTTTTTCTATTTTATCCATTAATGGATTATGAAAATCCTCCATGTGAGTTTTATCATTTCTTGGTCTAATGGATTGTTCCATTTTAGCCATTAATGGCTTAAGAAAATCCTCCATATGAGTTTCATCATTTTTTGGCTTAATGGGCTGTTCCATTTTAGCCATTAATTGCTAATGAAAATCCTTTATAGACATCTTATTTCCATGGTTTGACTCTGTAATAATGAGTTTTTCAATCCCCGAGTCTTATATGGAACATTATTTTTGAACATGCTTGGCTTAACAACATGCTTTTTAGCCATGTTATTTTCATAAATTGATTCCTTAAAAATGAGTTTTTTGACCCCCCGAACCATTGATGAAATCAACTTTTTGCTTTTGCTATATTCAACCATGAAAAAATTCACCAATTCCGGCCATTAAAGCCTCAGTTAAAGACTTGGTAATGAGAGTTGACAACTCATCATTCCATTGGCGAATATTCATATCAAATTGATGAATTTCTCCATTTAAATGGTGTCTTTTTTCTTCTACCAAATAATATTGTAAGGGATGAAAATTTATTTCATCAAGAAAATGGATATCTTCTTGAAGATCCAAAAATTTTTATTTACGCCAAAAGATTTCATTTAGGCTATTTGGAATGGACGAATTCAATTCATTTTTCATTTTTTACACTTGATGTCCCACTAGGCGTGTCAAAAATTGTTGGCTTATTTTTCCTACGAAGGAAAATATCATAAATGCGAGCGTGCCAGTAAAAATTGAAAATCCTTACAAATTAAATTTAAGCTAATTATCAATTAATTGTGTTGACGATTCTTTGCCTCAATGAAGAGGATTTCAAAATTGCCAAGTGTAGAGAAAAGAAAAATTAAAAGAAAAAGGAGGGGAACATAGAAAAATTATTGAGTGAACAATCAAACTAACTATTAATTTACCTCTATTTCTATGCTTCGAAAAGGAAGTACATAAAATAAAGTGTAGAAAATTTGCTACTAACTCCTATGCTTCGAAAATAAAGTGCATAAAAATATAAATGACAAGAAAACAGAAATCAATTGTCTTTGATTTGAGTTTTGGATCTTTTACAATATAACCATGAATGACTATTTATAGACAAATATTTGTAGGAAAAAACTGCCTAAAACTACCCACTCTTTCATCTCCTCCATTTCATACTCTAAGATCTTTCTTAACTTCCTTCAACATCTACTTCATGCTCCATGCTCACCTTGTTCTCCATCATCTTTCCACATTTCATAACTTCTCATAACCTCCAAATAAATAAAAAGATGTTACATGTCCTGTAATTATATAAATAATAAATAATAAAATTACAAATTTATGGTGCCAACAATTTCACATGACCATTTTTTTTTTCCTTATATATTTTCCTTCTTCTTGCTTACATTTGAGTTTTAAACTGTGTAAAAAGTGGAGGTGAGAGAAAATCTCAATTTTGTTGAGTGTTTTTTTAAAATTTTTTTTTTTCAATTGATATAAAAAAATTGTGATAAAATAAAATTGAACTTGGTAAAATATATTTCTTAGGAAGCAGCTTGCTTCCGGTCCTTAATTGGATTGGACAATGTTGTTCGGCTTGTGGGGGGCCACCACGGGTTTTATTTTGATAATCCGAACCGTTCAATGTGTAGAACTCATCGAGTGCTATATATTTGTAAAAAATCACGTTGATCGGATATTGATAGCTATCTTATCTTATCAGTTTTTTTTGTCAATTGTTAATTTGTTCACCGTCCATTTTTTTTATTTATACAAAACTGATTTGATCACATAGCTATCGATATCTGATCAACGTGATTTTTTTACAAACATATAGTACTCGACGAATTCTACACATTGAACGGTTCGGATTATCAAAATGGAACCCGTGATGAGCCTCTCTGAGCCGAACAACACCGTCCATTCCGATTAAGGACTGGAGGCAAGCTGCTCCCTATTTCTTAATGATGGCCTTTTTTTTTTTTTTGTTATTCGTTAAAACATATATTAATTAAAAGTATTTACACACAAGTCCTAATTTATTAACTTATACTCTATTAAATTCAAATTAAGTTTTTTTGGACCTTCAAGTCACATAAAATTTTAATAGTCAGAATTGCCCTTTAAACGATGATTGTTCATCATTTATGATTATCTACAAAGAAACATGATGATTTGATATTTATTTTGATTTTCAAAACTTTAAAATATCAACTTTTAAATTGAAAAAACTAAAAAAATCATATGCATTTTTTTTTGAAAAAATTGAATTATTTTTTTTGTGCAAAACTGAAAATTTTGTATCTACAAAGGAGCATGATGATGGAACATTGAAGCGTAAAACTGAAAAAACTTTTAAAAATGAAAAAAATTGATAATGTTCTTAGTTTTAAAATTGGAAAAACTGATAATATTTTCGATTTTATTGGATAGTTAAATCAAACCAATAAGTAGAAAGATAAAAACATTTAATCTCATGCTCTATTTTTTTTATCAGTTAGTGAAACAATTATTTGAAAAATTATTATGAAAAATTGATAATGTTCTTAGTTTTTAAAATTGAAAAAAAAAATGATAATATTTTAAATTTTACTAAATAAGACTTATTAGTTTAAAAATTCTTAAATAGGAATTGAACTATCCTAACATTTATAAATAAATCTTTTAAATAATTAACTCATTAATTAAATCTAAAGAAAAAGAGGAAAGGGAAAACGAATCACCCCCCACACCTCCCATGGGATTTGAACTAGAATCTCCATTTTAAGGGTTGGAGCGGATGCCACTTAACTTGCAAACTGTTCGATTGATAGCGCATACCATTTAACCTGCACAACTGTTCAATTGATACTTTGTTTTAAAAAGAAATAATAATAAAATAATAAATAATAAGAAGATTTTTTTAAAAGCAAATTATATTAATTGTCTTTATAGTTTGAGATTTATATTATTTTAGTCTTTAATTTTTTAATTGTGACATATTTGATTTTGGATTTTGAATTTTGAATCTTGTTTCAAATAAGAACAATTGAAGATATCATTATTCAATGTAAAGGGCAAAGTTGTCAATTTGATAAAATATAAACTAATTTGAAAAAAATAAAGGTCAATTTTTTTTTAATTTTTAAAAATTATTTATATCCACCAAAGAAAAAATTATGTAAAATTGATAAATCTCTCACACATTTATTTATTTATTACTAAATTAATTTTTATTATGTGTTTGATGATGATTATGTAATGGGTGATTGTTTTTATTTTCATTATATTAGTTTCTATTTTTTCAAAAGTAAAAAATGGCGACAACTTTGATATCATTATTAAACCAACTCATTAAATCAAAAAATTCAAAACTAAAAACATTTCATATATTAAATAAATCGATTACATACTAAAAGCCTAACAATCACCAATTACATGATTATCATCGAAACACATAATAAAAATTAATTTGGTAAAATAAATGTGTAAATGATTTTTTTAATTTTACATAATTTTATCTTTGGTGGGTAGAAATAATTTTTAACAAATTAAAAATATTTTTTGACATTTATTTTTGTTAAATTAGTTTATATTTTATCAAAGTGACGACTTTGCCCTTGAAATTGAGCAATGATTTATTTAATTGTCCTTATTTGGATTAAGATTCAAAATTCAGAGTTAAATGTATCACAATTAAAAAGTTAAAGATTAAAGTGACACGAGCCCCAAATTATAGAGACTGTTAGTGTAATTCGCCCTTTTTATTATTAATACTTTTTAGGAAAATTCTATTTCTACACACTACTTTCTCTCTTTTCAGACACTTAATGATTTTTTTTAATTATGTTTTTGTCTTAAAATTAAATTACCAAAAAATCCCTTTCCCAAAACCCTAACTCTAACTCTAACTCTAACTCTAACTCTCAAACCATCTTTGTGAGTTTCTGATCTATCTCATAATTTATTATTATTATTATTATTATTATTATTATTATTATTATTATTTTATTTTTCTCATTCAATCTCTCTTTATTCTTTCCTGACTTTGTGTCTTATCATTTCTACCTGACAAACATATTCTGGTAGAGGTCTTTTCATTTTCTATTTACTCCATGACGTATTTCACTCTAAGAATTATCTAAACTGTTGCAAAAATTTTACCTTTCATTGCTTTACCAGTTTTTCATTTTTAATTTAATTATTATTATTTTTAATTTTATTATTATTATTATTATTTTTTTAACTTTCACCTCCAATCACTATTTTGTTCCTGCTAGTCATATCCTTTAATACAATTGAATCTTCCTTTCAAAACCCAGATGATGCCATAACTGAATATTTGATATTTAGTAATCCCAATTCTTGTTGTGAGAAGCTTGAGGACTTGCTTACTTAGACGTGTAATTTTGGGCCAGCTCGACCCATGTCGGGCCTTATAGGCTCCCGCCAACAAATCGGGCCGGACCGGGCCGGCCCACTGGCCAAAAAACTAGGCCCAAGGGTATTCGAGCTTTGGGCGGGCCAGTGGGCCGGGCCTAGGCTCGGGCTTTAGACGGGCCTAAACAAATTTTTTTTTAATTTTTAAAATTTTTTCTATCAAAATTTTATTATTTTTCATTAAAAATAAAACTGGGCCTCGGGTGGGCCAGGCGGGCCGGGCTTTTGAACAGGCCTTAGGTGGGCCGATGGGCCGAGCCACGGGTCTGGCCAAGCGGACCGGCCCCATGGGCCGGGCCGCGCTTCAAAACGATGGCCCAAGCCCAAGGCTTCGGGCTAGGCTTGGGCCTGGGCCTAAACGGGCCTTAATGGGCCGGGCCCACCTCGGGCCGCGAGCGGGCTTCGGGTCGCCCGCGGGACACGGGCCAAAATTACACCCCTATGCTTACTCATTGTCTTGTTGATGGGCAATTGGAGTTAAAAGAAGAAAAATCAAAGCAACAATTTTGATTCTTGAATGGTTATGCAGATTTCAATGTGTTTCAACTGTAAGAGGTATTGCCAATTTGCATAGATGTAACAAAAAAAAAGTTTATGTCATTTCCAGCTAATGAAACTCAATACCAGTTACCTTGAAAAAATAAAAACGGTGGTGGCTTGTTAGGGTTAGGGTTTGGAGGATGAAGATGGTAAAGGTATTTTTGGAATGAGAGGATGTGTATTGAGTGAAAGTTGATAATTTAAATTTATTTAGTGTGTGTATTGAGAAAAGATGTGAAAAGAGAAGAAGTAGTGTGCAGAAATAGAATTTCCCTACTTTTTAGGGTAAATTACACTTATCTCCCCTTAGATTTAAATACAATATTGTTAGTTCTATACTTTTGGCATAATTACAATGGCATCACTTGAGGTATTAATTCACATATTTGTTAAGTCATTTTTATTAGTAATTTATGAGTCGTATGAATTAAAAAATTGACATTGTCATATATTTTCGAATAAAATGCATATTTATCTTTACTAGCATAAAACAAAATCACGGGATTTTGTAATTTGAAAGGAGTTATTATGAAAAAAATTGTATGTGGTTTTCTGTATCAAATGATTATATATACAACTATCTTATACGCTAATTTATAAATTCATTAACTGTCCATTTTTAAGAGTAGCATGATATATCCTGATAACACTTGTCAAATCTCCATCATTCACCAATTATCATCTCTCTAATTTTCATCTCCTCTTTGTTGACCACATCAACTCTTATTTAAATATCATTTTGTTAGAAATGGGCGCCCATGTAGCATGACCCTTTGAATCTTTTGAACCTTATCCAAATGGGTTTTGAATTCAAATTCAAATCTATTTGGATAACCACTCAGGATATATATATATATATATATCATATAATTGATATGGATAGATGATATATCTTATATTATCTCATATAACTTATATGGATAAATGAGATAAACATATTATATATCTGATAATATAGGATGTGGGTGATTAAGAGAAAAACAACGTATGTTTGAGCTTTTTTCCATATACTGACTCTCTTCCAAAAACCAACGATCAAAGCCATTTGCACTGTGATTTGTGTGGGTGATATTCACTATTGTAATATCACTCCATTGCTAGGTTGATTGATCAGATTCAGAAAACACGTGATTTACCCACGAGATCCTTCAATTTAGACTCTGTTCTAAAGGTATAACCATAATTTTTATTCCGCTGCGTTATACTTTGTTTTACGTTGGTATCAGAGCATGAATGGGTATTTTTGTGTTTTTCTTTAATCATGTGTATATTTTTATATGTATATGTATACATTATATACATGAATGTTTATAAAGGAGGAAAAATGTCTACTTTCATTAGATTAAGAGCATAAATACCTATTTTTATGTTCATTAATGTCTTTTTTAATACCATAAATGGTTTTATTTAAAAAAATGGAGTTTGGCAGTACAATAATTAGACCGGAAAACACCCTGGAAGGCGGCTTGTGGGCCTCAAGTGCCACCTGACGCCGTGAGTCGCTGCCACTCGCTGCCACGCGTTTCCACGCGCCAGACGCCCTGCCGACCCGCCTGCACGCGCCCTCACGCATGCGTCATCAGCGCTATCCACGCGTGCCACGCGTTGAGCCGCGTCGTTTTCCTCCGCCAGCTTGGCTGGCTTGGCTACTGATGCATAAGGCACTGTTTGTTTTGTTTTTTAATTCTGAATCGCGTTAAATGGTCATAATTAATTCATTATAGATTTGTTTTATGCGTGGTTAGTACTGTTAGACTCAGAATTAAATTTTCTATATTCTGTAAAATTTTGAAAATTTTATGAAAATGAAAAGTATTTTTCCTGTGATTATAATTCATTATTTATGCTTTAAAATGCTTCTGGTATTGCATAAATTATTTTCTAGGGTTGAATTTTTTATTGTAGACTTCTGAAATGCTTTACTATTTACTGGAATAATTTTTTTAGTTTATCAGATTCTAGAATTTTTTATTTCTAATTTAATGTGTGTTTATTAGTTATTTAGAATTCCAGAAAATTTCAAAAAAATTCCAGAAAATTTCAGAATGATGTACTTTTTATTATGGCATAATCTGAATATTAAATACAGCATATTTTTTAGGGTTTATAATATGCTGCAATTAAAGAAGCATGATTATTTATTTATTTATTTATTTGAATTCCATTATTAAATGAATATAGCATGAGTTATTTGTATATTTACATTAAGATGCTATTGTATGGAATTTATCATGCTTTGTATATGCCATAAGTAGTGGGAGATTGATTGTTTTTTGCGCATGAAATTAAATTAAATTTTGATAATTATCACTAGAGGCGCAAGAGATGATTACGAGCATAGCAAATTTTCGATCTTGAGACATGTGTAAAATTATCATTATTTAATTTAGATTCTTTTGTTGCAAAATATTTTTTTTTTTTGTGTTGCTATCATTAATATCCCCTACGCATTTGTTTACTCTGTATGTAGAAATGGCTGCTAAAACAGTGGTGGCAGACTTAACTAAGGGAGAGAAATTGGATGGCGACAATTATGATATATGGCGCCGTAAGATCCAATACCTCCTCAATGAGCAAGAAGTGTTGACCACACTTGAATAAGTGATGGTTGAGCCAGAGCAGGGCAATACAGCTCAACATCGTCGTGATCTTGAAGCCTTTCAGACTTGTCGTAACAAAGATCGGTGTGCGCGCTTTACTATGTTGAGCAGCATGCACAACGACTTGATTAGTGAGTTTGAGCATTGCCCGACTGCATTTGAGATATGGGAAGCTCTTAAGCAAAAGTTTGGTATTACCTCTTTGGCAAAGCTACGTGGGCTGATTATGAAGTTTGACTCATATCAGAAAAGGGCGCATCACTCGATGAAGCAGCATTTGAGGGTCATGTCAGCCATGATACGTGAGCTTGCGGCTGCTGGGCACAATTTGACTCAAGAGCAGCAAGTACAAGCTGTGATTCGCTTTCTGCCAACTTATTGGGAGCAGATGAAGCAGAACATGATGCATAATGAGAGTGTGAAAACATTCGAAGACATATCGTGTCATTTGGAGCTAGAGGCTGAGCGCCTTGAGGTGGCTAAGTCTGATGGTTCTGCTATGGTGGTTGAGTCAAGCTCACGTAGGACTTCTCAGTTCAAACGTGGAAAAGCAAAAGGTGCCCCTAAGAAGCAAGCAGCAGCTGCGCTTAAGCCCAATGGTGCTAAAAATTTCAAGCGTAGGGGCAAGAGAGGTGGTAAGAAGGCAAAGGCTAAATTGACATGCTTTAACTGTAACAAAGAAGGACACTTCGCTCGGGATTACCCTGAGCAGAAGAAGGTACTCCCTTACTTAATTTCTCGCATTCAATGCTTTGTGTCTAGTCAAGCATTAATTGCTCATTCTCCTCATTTTTGGGTTGTAGACTCCGGAGCAACAGACCACATCGCAAGGGACAGAGTAGGGTTCGCTGAGTATCGCCGAGTACCTGCTGGGAGCAGAAACGTTTACATGGGGAACGAGTCCAGTGTGGAGGTGCTTGGCATTGGCACATTCAAGCTGGAAATGCGACGAGGGCGCACCTTGTATCTTCATGATGTTCTTTATACTCCGGACATTCGGCGAAACTTAGTTTCAGTTATTAGCATGATGAGCCTTGGTTTTAGCTTTTGTTTTTAGAATAATGGTGTTAGCATTTATTTGGGAACAATTTTTTTATGGTTTTGGTTATCTTTCAGATGGTTTTTTAGTTTTGGATGTGGATGATTCTAGTCTTAATAAAAATGCCAATGGCTCTGTTTCTAATATTGCATCTTTTTGTGATAATGATTCTATGAGATGGCATGCTAGATTAGGCCACATAGGGCAAGACAGGATGACTAGATTGGCTAGAGAAGGTCTTTTAGGCCCACTTGCTAGAGCCACTTTGCCTACTTGTGAGCACTGTCTTACTGGAAAGGCAACAAGGAAACCATTTGGGAAAGCCATAAGGGCATCTATCCCATTGCAACTTATTCATTCTGATATATGTGGACCAATGAATGTGAGGGCAAGGCATGGAGCCCCTTATTTCATTACATTTATAGATGATTGCACGTGTTTTGGTTATGTCTATTTGATTTCTCACAAGTCAGAAGCATTGGATTGCTTTAGACGGTATGTTAATGAGGTTGAGAATCAATTAGACAAAAGCATTAAGGCTCTAAGGACTGACCGAGGACGTGAGTATCTATCTGAGCAATTTAAAGTGCTCTGTGAGGAAAAAGGAGTTATCAGGCAATTGACAATTTCTAGGACTCCGCAACAAAATGGTGTAGCGGAGAGAAGGAATCGCACATTGCTTGACATGGTTAGATCAATGATGGCGCAAGCTAATCTTCCCATTTCTTATTGGGGAGATGCTTTGTTGACTGCTGCCTACGTCCTTAACCGTGTGCCCTCCAAATCAGTTCCTTCCACCCCATATGAGATGTGGACTGGCAAAAAACCTGATTTGGGTAATTTGCAGCCTTGGGGTTTGGCAGCTTACATACACAACACTTCTCTTAAGTTTGGGAAGTTGGGCCCTAGAGGAAAGATGTGTATCTTCATTCGCTATAGTGAGCATTCTACGGGCTATGTGTTTGTTGGGGAGCATCCGGATGGAAGTGTAACTGAAATTGAGTCACAAGATGTGGATTTCCTAGAGGAGGATTTCCTTAGCAGAGGTGAGGTTACTAGAGAAGTAGAACTCTATGAGATGGAGGATCTACTTGAAGGCGCACCTAGTAGCCTAGTAGAGAATGAGGAGATAATTCCTCAAGCTCCTAGGGACAGTGGGAGCGATCTACCTGCCCATGGATTAGATCCAATGGATGAGGATTCTCAGGATTCTCAACTGCGTAGAAGCAAACGTGGAGCTATACCCCGTCGTCGTTTTGAGATTGAAGGGGAAACATTCATGATTGCTCCGAGTGATGAGATGGAGCCTAAGAATCTCAAAGAGGCTCTCTCATCCCCTGCTAGTAAACAATGGAGTACTGCAATGGATGAAGAAATAGAGTCTATGAAGAAAAATCATATCTGGGACTTAGTTGATTTGCCGCCAGGGCGCAAGACTACTGGGAACAAATGGGTTATGAAAATCAAGCGCAAGGCGGATGGTTCCATAGAAAGGTATAAGGCTCGCCTAGTGTCGAAAGGTTACACCCAACGAGAGGGTGTGAACTATGAGGAAACTTTTTCCCCAGTTGTAAGGTTTGTCTCTATTCGCCTAATCCTGGCCATAGTAGCTCAATTGGACTTAGAGCTATATCAAATGGACGTTAAGACTGCATTTCTCAATGGAGAATTGGATGAAGAGATCTATATGGATCAACCAGAAGGCTTTGTGGCAGTAGGTCAGGAGCGCAAAGTTTGCAAGCTTCAACGATCTATTTATGGCTTAAAGCAATCATCAAGACAGTGGAATCTGAGATTTCATCGAGCCATTGTTTCTAATGGGTTTTTGATGATTGATGAAGATCACTGTGTGTACGTTAAGCAGTCCAAGGACATTTTTCTGATATTGTCATTATATGTAGATGACATATTATTGGCTGGAAATGACAAGGAGATGATTGTCGCCACTAAAATGTGATTGTTCTCTACATTTGAGATGAAGGACATGGGTGAGGCGAGCTATGTGCTCGATGTTAAGATCCTTAGGGATCGCTCTAGGAGACTTCTTGGTTTGTCTCAAGAGACTTACATTAAGACTATTCTAGAGCGATTCCAAATGCAGAGTTGTAAACCCATTGACACTCCTGTTGCAAAAGGCGAGAGCCTAAGTCTTGATATGGGTCCTAAGACTCAAGAAGAAAATGAAAAGATGGCCCGTGTTCCCTATGCAAATGCTGTTGGAAGCTTGATGTATGCTATGATGTGTACGCGTCCTGATATTTGTTATGCAGTCGGATTGGCGAGTCGTTACCAATCCAACCCAGGACCAGCTCATTGGAAAACAGTTAAGAGGATATTACGATATCTTAGAGGGACTGCAGATTACACACTTTGCTACCAGAGTTCAGATCTACATCTAGTTGGCTATTGTGATGCTGACTGGGGAGGAGACCTAGATGAGCGTAAGTCTACTTTAGGATATGCTTTCATGTTTAGCGATTGTGCTATTTCTTGGAGCAGTAAGAAGCAATCCTGTATCGCCTTATCGACTATGGAGGCTGAGTTTATGGCTTGTTGATCTGCCGTTTAGGAAGCCGTGTGGTTGAGGAGATTCCTTCAGCATTTGGATGTTGTCACACACACTTCAGACCCTGTGACTATCCATTGTGACAACATGGCTGTACTCGCTTACGCTAAGGATCCTAAATACCACGGCAGAACTAAACACATTGATGTGAGGTTCAACTTTATCAAAGACATTTTGGCGTAGAAATAAGTGATCCTGGAGCACATCCCTACGAGTCGCATGGTTGCGGACCCTTTGACTAAGCCCATTGCAAGGGATGTTTATCTTACTCATGTTAGGGCTTTAGGACTACGTAGGTGGTGATATTTTTATGTGTATTCAGTTGAACTCATATTTTTTGGGGATATTTATGCCATTAGTATTCATATTTGTTTCTATTACATATTTATGTTTACTACCTTTTGCAATGGTTTGTGAATTAGCATACACAAAATAATTAAATTGATGTTAGCAGGCAAGATTGGCTCACTTACACGAGCAATCGCCCTTAGCGCTAGGTAGCGAGTAAGGATGAGACTAGTGGCTTATTGTATTTGGAGCAAATAGAGAAGCTAAAATTATCCACTAGCTATGTCGCCTTGGTTGGAGCCAAGATGAGGTCTTGTTGGAGACTGACCATGGATATGAAAGTACCCACTTTTCCATGATGTGCCTGTTATGGATAGCTAGATGCGAGATCTCATTTGATGCCTGAGAGGCGAGCAAATAGAGAATTCGAGTTAGATGCTAGGAAGCGACTAGACTAAGATCTGTATGGTGTGTGAGTTTAACATCACTCTTTGGAAGAGTTACTCCACTATAACATGCATTTGTACTGCACGTGCTTATCGACCCGTTAGCGAGGTGAAAGAATGGATCCCTACTTCTTCACCGTGTGAGTCCTAAAAGGCATTTTTCTCTAAATGACTTCACTTTGTGCCTTTTGTGACCTTTGACTATGTCATAAGATGAGGAGTTGATGTTCAGCTACTTTGGTATGTTGCCAGCGGTCATGTATGATTCAGCTTTAAGGGACATTACTGGGAAAGCAGTCAATTTCAAATTGAATGATATGAGGGTGAAGGGAAGATCATCTAGTTCTACATCTCTGCTCTATATTCACTGTCGACAACTCATATCGCTCTTTATAGGATGCTGATTGGGTGTGAATATAATGTGGGACTTAGGAGAGTCAAACATGCTCTTTGAGGGATTAGAGATGTTTTTGGACTGATGTAGCTAGATGGGTCTAGGTACATGAGACGCTATTTCTGTTCTTTTTGGGTTGATGTCTCTATGCTGACTCATATTGAGTTTCTAGTATAGAGCTCCCATATGCAGGTGTTCTCAGCGGTCGCACGGTGCATTGGCTAGTATGAGATTGTTCATTTTTGGGAGATTGAGATAGAGATGTGGCAGTGTCATGCCAACTCATGTGCGAGTGGGAGATGTTAGAAATGGGCGCCCATGTGTCATGACCTTTTGAATTTTTTGAACCTTATCCAAATGGGTTTTGAATTCAAATTCAAACCTATTTGGATAACCACTCAGGATATATATATATATATATATCTATCATATAATTGATATGGATAGATGATATATCTTATATTATCTCATATAACTGATATGGATAAATGAGATAAACATATTATATATCTGATAATATGGGATATGGGTGATTAAGAGAAAAACAACGTATGTTTGAGCTTTTTCCCATATACTGACTCTCTCCCAAAAACCAATGATCAAAGCCATTTGCACTGTGATTTGTGTGAGTGATATTCACTATTGTAATATCACTCTATTGCTGGGTTGACTGATCAGATTCAGGAAGCACGTGATTTACCCACGAGATCCTTCAATTCAGACTCTGTTCTAAAGGTATGACCATAATTTTTATTCCGCTGCGTTATACTTTGTTTTACACATTTACTACGCTATCACTGCTACTTTTAACTTCATTTCCTTACCTTTCCCCCAAATCAACCTCTATCCTTGCCCGTAACCTCTCTTCTCTAATCTCAAGTTGCCTCCACCCTTCATCTTATTATTTGGCCATTAAAATTATGATTAACCATTAATTGATAATAAGTTAGCTGAGCTGGCATAATTCTCAAATAAACTTGAATTCGACTCATATAAAATAATGAATAATTTTGTATGTGTTGTATATACAAATACTAATAAATAAATAAAATGAACAAAAAAAAAAATCCTTTTAATTGTAGGAATTTTTGGAGTGCTTTTATGGTTATTGTTATTTTTTTTTTTATCTATAAAATCGTACCTGTGGGAACAACAAAGATAGCTAAATACATGTGTACACATATATATAGATAAATTTACATGGTTCAATAGATAACAATTACATATTCATAACTCAATACTACTTTTCAATTTTAAACTACTTCAAACTTAGACTATTAGCATTAAGAGAGAGACTAATCTTTTTACGCATATAGATTTGCAGAGAGTCGGTTGGCCTAGGGAAAAAGATTGAATATGGAGTTTGCTTACATTAGATTTTTAAGTTGTTTAGGGTTTCTAAAGACAAAGGGTCTTTTATCATTTTTAATAAGGAAATATTGGAAGAAATCAATACTTCTCATATTCAGTGGGATATATGTTTTTGAATTTTGAAATTCAAAAGTATAGATATTTTTTTAAGCATAGATCATTTTTACTTTTTTTATGTTTTTAATTGACATGATTTTCTATATTAGTGGGTTATTTAAAATTTTAAATTCAAATTTAAAGGATAATTAAAGGTTTTTTTTTTTGTTTTTCCTCCTTAGTTGGGTTAACCAATAGAAAGTTTTTTAATTATTTAAAAATATAAAAATTCTAAAAATTCATGTTGAGAATTTGGAGCTCTCATAACCCTTGGTAGGGCTATTCATGGAAACCGCACACCCACCTAACCCGTTTGAACTGACCAGACCTGACACATAACGGATGGTTAAGACAAGGTAGATGGCCGGCTGCGGGCCATTTTATTTGATTTTTTCAGATTCATGGTTGATAATGGTTTTTATAATTTTTTATCCGTCAAAACCGACCAGACCGACTCATAATGAACACATGTCTTGATTTAATTAGTGTGTAATTTTTTAATTGTCTTTTACTTTTCTCCCACCCACACACCCACTGACCTACCAAGCGTCTCATATACGCTTCACAATTTACAAGGTATGCTCTCTCACACACTTTACAAAGTCTGTTGCTGTCACACTTTACAAAGCTACACTTCACGAAGCTACTTCATTGAACTCTTTTTTCAAAGAGAAAAATTGAAAAGGCTCCATCATTTTTCAAGAAGAAAAATTGAAAAGGCAAAAGAAATATATAAAGAGTAAGAGAAAGTAGGCCGAATAAAAAAAAGAAAAGCAAAGCAATCCAACCAAACTCTCTATTTCTCTCTCACACTCTCATGTAACAAATCAAAGCTTCTCCTTGTTTTTCTATCTTTGAAGTTCAACTATGGCATTCTTTGAGATGTGCGAAGCAAGATCTTCAACCCTAAAAGAGGGTTATTGTCCAGAGATTGAGGTATCTCTCTTTATTCATTTTGGGGTTTTTATTTTTGATGTTTTGATTTATAATTTGTAGCTTTGTGTTGGTTAATACTTCATATTTTGATTCTCTAATCATGGTTGATTTGGAGGTTTCTAAGTATTTTTCATTTTCTTGTTTTGATTTTCTGATTCTCTGTTTCTTATTGTTATGTTTTCATTTACTTGTGAATTGTACAAAATTATAAAGTTTAATCTATCATTATGTTAATTTCAATGGGCTAACTTTTGTTGTGATTAATGGAGTAATTTTAATTTTGAATTGGGCTGTAAGCAATTTTATTCCCTTAATTTGGATAAAAAATGATAAAAGAAAGAAAGGCCCAATATGTTATTAGCCCAATCCGCCCAAACCGACCACATCCAATTCGACAACCCGACTACCAATTCGGTCGATTTCGACAGGTGCTTGGTTCGAAAATGGTTGGGAAGAATGTCAATCCGAACTGATTCGGTCGGCTGCCAGGTATGTATCCAACCCGACCCTGACCGACCCGTGAACAATCCTAACCCTTGGGGTTAAAACCCCCCTTGGCTTATATAATATATTAGTGTTTCTTCTATGCTATGCACGGGTTGTGTTTACAATTATTTGTATACATGTGAATTGCGATTTTTAAATTTTTTTTATTTTTTTACACGCAAAAAAAGGAATATAACAAATGCAGCATATCTTCAATCAATTATTTTATGTTTTCTTTTGTTCAAAATTTAAAAATAATGTACGGACAAAATTTAAAACTAAATTAAGGAAACATTAACGACATTTTTTTACTTCTATATAAATACTTAAAAAAATAAACCTAAAAAAGGTAGTCAATATAAATATTATACATTAAGTAAAAAAATGTGATTAGCAATTATGCTTACATAAATTTACTGAGTTTTAATTTCAATTTTTCTTTTTTTTTAAAAAAAAACTATTTTAAAAGAATTTTATTTAGCTAGTACCAAATAAAGTTTTCTTAGCAAAAAGGAAAATTATAAATTTTGTTGTAAATTTTCAAATGTCTATTGTTAAACATTCTATTATACTTACTTGTTTGTTTGCTTGCTTACTTTGGGAGTTTTGATATTTGATATTTGCTCCACATTCATCGTATTGTTTTATTTATTTATTTTCTTCTTGCTTGATTTTCGCATGATATTTCTTTCATAGCGCATCTTCGAGTGTATTAATGAAAACATCATACACTTAAAATGCACAAAATTACAATATATAGAAAAAAAGAAGTAAGTAATTGTCCAAAACTAAAACTACTTTAAGAAAAAATAAAAACAAAAATGAAATTGCTTGAAATAGAAAATGAATTATTTATTTTTTAATTAATTTTTAAAAATAAAATTTTAAAGAAAACAAAGAAAATTATATATAAGAAAAAGCACATAAACCAAACATAAAATATAATACAAAATACAAATGAATTATAGGATTTTCAAGAAGTGAGACTCATAAATAAATTTTGTAAAATCTTATCTATTCATATACTTTTTGTATATATTTTTTGTATTTTTAATTTCGAGAATGATATTGAAATAGTTTACATTTTTTACATTAGGTCCATCTCATAGCTTTAATAAACACAAATATAATAAATTTCATAACACAAAACATAAACAATTGGGAGACAAAGTATCAAAAAAAATGAAAGCAACGTTTAATGATGATGTAGAAGCACACCTAGCGTTTTAATTGGATGTATAACCAAATAAATCGCCATTGAAAAGGAAGATAGCCTTTATTTTTAATAATTATATAACTTAATATATAATTTTAATGTCTCTCACTCTTCCACACGTCCAATTCTCTATCAATATTAGAATGAATGAATGAACCAAAAAAAGGAAACATTTGAGAAGACAAAGAGATGTGGTTGGAGACCTGTAGCTTGACTTTTTCGCCCCCTTTTCGGAGAGCTAGAATTGGTCCTACAGTTCAGACTCCTGTCACGGTTCTGAATTTAGTCTCTCAAAGTGTAATGTGAAACTGATAAACACCAAGGAGTCCAATCCGGCAAATCATTTTGGAAATCAGATTTTGAATCAAATAATGCCAAAACTGGACTGCTTTGTCAGATTACAGAGTCGCCACCAAAATATTTTGGTTTTGGGAAATTTAGGAAAACTTGACTTGTGCCAAAGGCCATGTGTCAGTCATCACCAAAGTTGCCTCAGCTCGGGAACTTTGGTACGAGAGAGGAAGGTCCTGAAATGAGCACCCCCGCTCGCCCGATCAAAGATCGGCCTCTACTAATCATGATATGATGTTTTATAAATCTTATGTGTTCTTATTTCGGTTATTTAGCTAACTTTACTATGTGACGCACACAAACAAGTATAGACTAAGTCGTAAGAGTTGAAACAAATTCAACTCATGTTTGCTTTCGAAAATGGTTTGAACTTGCCATCCTCAAGTGGGCTAAAACGCAGATTTGCCACCTCAAGTGGGCTTAAAACATGATTTTGTCACTTTGCAAAGTGGGCTTAAAACACACATTTATCGAATTGTTCCAATTCAAGCAACAAAGCCTCCATCCACAGGCATTCATGTAATAACCCCGACCTCCGATTAACGCTAAACCATGATTATTTATGCCTAACAGTAATTTAGAAGGAATCCGGAATTAAATTGCATTTGCATTGCATTATCTTTGTGTTTTTATCTGTTTGCCATAAAATGATCTGTTCATGTTTCGACTTTGAACTGCGAATTGAAAGCCTTATCGACGGCTGATTCCGAAATTGAATAGTGCTATGTGTTAATTAGAATTTATGCGATTTTATGGTAGATTTAATTTAAATTTGATTGGGTATGATTAAATAAAGTTAAATCACATCACCTTGACTTAATTGCATTTTTGCTACTTAGTGGACAATTTTAGACCTACACTCCTTATACTTCATACATGTTGATACAACATTCCTTCAGCCCTTTCTTGAGCTAACCATAAGAGAGAGAGAGAGTGAGGTAGGAATTTGAGTTCAACAAGAGATTTGGCTTGGAACTTAGGAGAATTGAAGAGGCTTTGCAAATTTGAGCTCCTAGACTTGGAATTCAAGGTTTAAAGTAGGAGATTTCCTTTTCAATTGTGCATTTAAGTTTAATTCTTACATGGCTCATGGAAGATTAGAGTTTAAAGTCTAGAATTGGTTTAAAGAGTTTGATTTGAGAGTGAATTCATGCATGCATGCACATATTCTTGGATTTTGGAGTTGTTCTTCATAAATTTCCACATGCATGTCCACATTTTTGTTATAGTCTATGAATTCATCCTATTCTTGAGCTTAATCTTGTTTTGGAGCATTAGAGGTCATGAGAATTCATGCATGTTACATTTAAGTTATGTTCTTAGAGTTCATGTTGATTTTGCACAAATTGGTTTACTCTTGGGCTATGATTTCTTGAATTAAAGCTTTAAACATGTTGTTTTATGGGTTACCAAGTGTTTTCCAAAGTTGTGGCCCAAAAAAATGAGTTTTGGACGGTTGAAGGTCGAGTTTCATGTGTTGGAGGTCAATCTGGATTTTCCAGAAATTTGACCCATGCTCGAGCAGGGACTTTTACGCTCGAGCATGAAGCTTGAGTACATGCACTTCTGCTCGAGCGGCGAGAGTTACGCTCGAGCGTGAAATGCGTATACCCAGAAGTTGGTGTGTTTTGCAGTTCGCTCGAGCGGGAGAATCCACGCTCGAGCGAGGGTCTATGTCACACGCTCGAGCGGGGGTCGAGCGCCCGTCGAGCGTGAATTTCATACATCCAGCACTTTTTCATAAGTTTGCAGTACACTCGAGCGGGGATGTCCACGCTCGAGCAAAGCTTCCTATCTTCATGTCCGCTCGAGCGGGGTAATCCACGCTCGAGCGCGGACCTTATCTTCAGCAAAATTTGAGAAATGTTTTCCAAGGCATCTTTGCATCTTCATTCCATCCTAGGCATTCCTAGGCCATGTTTAAGACTCTATAGTGAAGATTTAAGGTTAGAAACACACTAAGAGCCAACAACGTAAATTTTGTACAATCAGAACGTGTGTTTCAAGTGTGTATCTGTTATGTGTTATGTAGGTTACGTGCCGCGTGTCGTGTGATCAATCTGCTCCGTCTGTCTGTTTCAAGGAAAACTGTGAGTAATAATTTAGTAAAGTTATGTTCAAACTGTATCTACTTTCTGTGTGATAAAACAAGATCTGTTTTCTGAAATGATATGTTCTGTACAATGAATGATTGTTCAATTTCTGATATGTATCCGTGATATCCTTAGCATCATGTGATATCTATTAGTTGTTACCCGGTAATGGAGGTTCCTTTACGGAACTTATTTCTGTCTGCACTCTGTTACCCGTACCGGAGGCCTTGTCACAGGGGCTCAGCTTCTGTTCTGTTCTGTTACCCGGATTCGGAGGTTCCTTTATGGAACTGGTTATTCGTAACCTCACGTGTATACGTTTTGTTTTGTTATGTTCTGTTTATGCTAATGGATGTATCACGTAAACTTACTCATGACTTATGATTTCTTTCTGTATATGATCTGGACAAACTATGATTTTGATATGAACTGAATTGTGATTTCTGAATCTGTACGAACTCAATCATTGAAACCCTTTGCTCTCTTATTATTCATTGGGCTTCGCTCACAGTTTATATTATGTATGTAGGTGAGCCGGCTTGTGACCAAGGCCAGAGTTGATGGCCTTCTGTTTCGTTTTTGTTAGCCAACCGTTGTGCCTCCCGAGGAGGTTCCGATCGAGTCTAAAGCCATGGCTGTTTTGTTTTTGTATTCATGCTAGTCTCTGTATGTGTTTTGTAAAGATAGGTCTTGGGATGTAATACTTTGTAAATATTGGTGTCCTTTGACTGGCATGCTTATGTATATATATATATAAGTTTTGAAATGTTCTGTCCCATGTACGTTATCACAGCTCATTGGACCTTGTCCATTTTGTATTATTGCTTCCGCAGCCCCTTATTATTTGCTAATCTGTTCAGAGGCCTTTGGTAATCCACGGATTACTGGCCGGTTACGGTGCTAAACCTATAAGGGCAGGTTTGGGTCGTGACAATTCCTGTAGTTAATCATTTAAGCAAATAGCCTCATGGTAAGCATGCTAAACATGGCAATATGACAATTATACTCATGCAATATGCTAAAGCATAAAAGCTTACCGAGTACTCCAAGACAAAACAAAAACTAGTTAGAAACAATGCATGATCCTAACTATACAAGATGCCTAATGCAACACATGCAATATGAAATTAATAGGCTTGGCTACTAATATGGCATATGATTTGATTCAATTTTATAACATGCTTTTAAACATGTATTCAAAGAAGTGTATTGAAATTGCGATGCAGTTTGAATGATGCGCTGAGCCTCGGTGCATGCAAGAGAAATGAATGATGCAAACATGCGAGCATAAGGTATGCTAATCGAAAATGATCCCTAATCTAACCATCGAAAGCGGTTAAGTAAAAAGGAGAAAGACGTGGGGTTGGAAGACATGCACACACGCACGCACACATATTACAACATTGTGCCCTTGCGAAGGAGGGTCCGAATGAATAAGCTAAGCTACACTAAGCTAAGCTAAGCTAAGTTAACTAATCTAATTAAACTAATTAGACTAATTATTACAAAACTTTAACTAATTAGCAAACTAGTTAATTAAAGCAAATGCATACTAACTAATTATGCAAGATATTTAAACTACACTGCCTCAGCTCTGCGTTGGGTAATGGAGGATGCATGCACTTGATTTTCGCCCTGAAAAGCCCTCTGATTTGCTCTTGAGAGGCTCTGTTTGCAGGGTTAAGCTTACTTCAAGAACTTTCTGCTTCACCTTACCAAACTAATGCTGGGGATTGAACCAGTGGCTTGTCGGCCATAAATGCTTGCTGCTGGCCATCTGCCGGCTAAAAGTGTGCCCTGCCGGCCAATAATGAAGCACTGCCAACCACCAATGAGCCACTGCTGGCCACTGGTGCTCTGAATCACCACACTGCAACAGAGCACAAATAAAGGAAAATGGAGGGTTTTCCAAGGATATGTTTGTACTGTGCCCTTCCTCATCATCTCAAAACATCAAAGGAGTGGCACTTCTCGAATCCAAAACCACCAATCAAGCATTTTCAATGCATGATGGCCAAAGATCCAAGGAGTACAATTTCAATAAATGCACCAAACAAGACTCGAGGCCATTACCTTATCATGTGTGATCAAAGGTAATGGAGACCAAGGAGATTGGCTCATTTCATCACTTTGAGTCTGAAATGCTCCAATCTTCTTTGTGTTCAATATAACGTTCGATTGAACACATGCAATACAACACAACATGCTTAACTTGCTCAAGTTTTACTTGTCATGTTTTATTTACTCATTTTAATTACTGAACCATTCTTTAACTGGTTAAGTCCAAGGTGAGTGTCCTCTAATGAGAGAGGGGTCAACCAAAGGATGACTTAAGACATGAGAGAGATCATGCCATTGGTTAGTAGAAACCCTCAAAAAAGGATTAAAACTATTAAGCACAAGTCTCAATCTCAAGCTTAAACACAACCTTAAGGCTAACCAACCCTCAAAGCAAATGAAAAAGTGAAGAAATTAGGGAGGTTGCAGATATTTCAGTACTGAAAATGACATGCAAAATGATACTATAACATGCAAGCAACTCATGCACAACATGTTTAAAAGCCAAAAACACCAAACTAGTGAAGATCACTACACTATAGGCATGCAATACAAAGCTCCAAAGGTACAAACACTTCAAAATAGTCCTAAAACAGCTTAAAAGGAGTTCTAAAACATGCTTGAAGTAAGCTAAAAAAGGCTAAAATAAGAGGCCAACACATAGCACAAACTAGACCATTAAGCACAATTGCACTACAAGCATACAAAGCAAGCCTCAAGTGGCCAAACTGGCTCAAAACAGAGCTAAAGCTAGTCAAAATAGTAGCAAAAACATGATTAGATTAAGTTACAAAATGGTAGAAAAACATGGTCACATGTTAAGCTATCTACACTTACAAACAAGACACAAGGAGGGGAGGCTACCCCCCCTCCCATTTTGAACCTCAAAACATAGTTTTTACCACTGAAAATCTCCTGGAATTCAGTGGTTAAAAGAGCCAAAAAAGTTGTTTTAAAGAACTTTGAAAGATGGCACAACAACTTAGCAAGCAAGCTACAAGAAGAGTAGACTGCCCCTAACTCCAAACAAACCTCAAACTACTATTTTAAACCATAAAAAACAGAGATTTCAGAGGTCAAAACCAGCCTCAAAATAGTATGCAAAGATGACAAAACAAGTGTTTAAAATAAGCTTAAAACATAAATGTTCTACCTCTTGAAAACAAGATGCACTTTAGGCACCAAAACCAAACCAAACCAAACCAAACCAAACCAAAATCCTCTTCTAGAGCTCAAATAGGACCTCAAGCAACCTCAACACAATGGTGATCAAGTTTGATCAATGGTTTATATGCAAGAGTGTAGAGAATTTAGGCTATAAGGCACAAAATATTTAGAGAGAGGATTCTAGAGAGAGAAAGAGAGAAATTTTTTTGTCTTCAAAATTTTCAACCCCCACATATGCAAGAGGGGGCCTCTATATATAGAAGATACAAAATCTCCTCAAAGAGATCCAGCCATACACGTGCAAGAAGATGGCTGAATCTATGCAAACAGTTGGCACAAAATATCAGAAAATATCTACTGATACATGGGTGGTCGGTCGGCCATCAGTGATGGCCGGCATGGCACATCAATGGCCGGCAGACAAGAGCCATGGCCGGCAGTGCCCAAGGATGGGCAGCAGGCCATGAACAACAACATGCTGAAAGGGCCTACACATGGTCCAAAAATGAAACAGAATGGATGTAGGGTTTGGAAAACTCAAACCTGTGGTGTTCTGCTGCGGATTTCGAGCGCTCGACGAGCAATCAAACTCATCACTGGATGTATCTGCAAGAATATCCAAGTCTTGAGGACGGTCAAAAATAGAGTGTCTACAAGACATTTTAATTGCTGAATTCTATTAATTAATAGTTATTAGGCTTCAATGGTTGAGTTTCTAATATTTGTTAGCCATTAAAGTTGAGTTCTTTGGTTTCATCTATAATTTGAGGGTGGACACGTATCAAGCCTTTACACAGATACTTGGCACATTTTTTTAGCATTATTAATGAAATGCACAGTACATATATATATTTACAATTGCACCCTGTTATTTTTTAATAAGAATTTATATTTATTTTAGATATTTTTAATATAGAAATTATTTTTTTTTTTAGATTTTAATGAAATGCACAGTGCAATTTTTTTTTCCTCTTTTTTTTTTTCCCGCAATTGTAACATGTTATTTTTTTAATAAGAATTTATATTTATTTTAGATATTACTTTTAATATACAAATTATCTTTTAGATTTTAATGAAATGTACAGTGTAATTTTTTTTTCGCAATTATAACCTGTTATTTTTTAATAATAATTTATATTTGTTTTAGATATTTGCTTAATATATAAATTATTTTTTACAGTGCAATTTTTTTTTTTTTTTTTTTTTTTTACAATTGCAACCTATTATTTTTTTAATAAGAATTTATATTTATTTTAGATATTAATATATAAATTATTTTTTTTTAGATTTTAATGAAATGCACAGTGTAATTTATTTCTCCCTTTTTTTCGTAATTGCAACATGTTATTTTTTAATAAAAAATTATATTTTTTTTATATATTTTTTTAATAAAAAAATTATTTTTTATAGTGAAATTTTTTTCTTTTTTTTCGCAATTGCAGAATGTTATTTTTTAATAACAATTTATATTTTTTAGATATTTTTTTAATATACAAATTATTTATTTTTAGATTTTGTATAAAAAATAATTTAACAATCTTATCACTAACCATAGTGTATGGGAGAAGTTGAAAATGGTATGGTAGAAAGTATGAGAGTAATAAAAATTTATATTTGTTTTAAATATTATTTAATATAAAAATTATTTTTTACAGTGTAATTTTTTTTTTTTTTTTTTTTTTGCCAATTGCAACGTTTTATTTTTTAATAAGAATTTATATTTGTTTTAGATATTTTTTTAAGATACAAATTATTTTTTTAAGATTTTTTATAAAAATAATTTAACAATCTCATCACTAACTATAGTGTATGAGAGAAGTTGAAAATGGTGTGGTAGTAAATATAAGAGAAGTCAAAAAGGCTTGTGGGTTAGGAAAAGTAAATAAATGCTAAGGCTTTTTTTTTTTTGTAAAATCAAAAAATTAAAAAAAATTAAGATTGAGATATTGGAGCTCCCACAAGATTTGTGGGTTAGGAAACTTCTTTTTCCTTATATAATATATATACATATATATAGATATGAGAGTATAAGATTTATTTTACTAAAATGAAACAACTAACTTTTTTTTTTTTTTTTTCTCCCGATGCGGGATTATAAAATAAATCATATCATAGTATAATTAGAGTTTTTATTTTAAAATTTAAACTATCTTGAACTGCAGTATGCACAATACTACAATATTAAATGCAAGTATAAGATTACTTTATATGAGTGAAACAATTTACTTTTTCTTTCTTCTCCCGATGTAGGATTATAAAATAAATCATAAACTAATTATAGTTTTATTTTTATATGGTTAAATAGAAATTAGCCAATGGATTTTTTTTTAATTGTTTAAAATTAAGAAAAATCAGTATAAGAAATCGTGGTTAAACTGACAAATCAATCAAAATTAGGTCAATTTTTAATTTATTTTGAATCAAATAAATCTAACTAATATATTTCGATAAAACCGCTAAAATCAAGCTTAAACTAGCATATTAGTCAAACTGAAAATGGTTCACCCTATCGGAAGCTTACAAATTGAGACTTCAAGCGAAGGACGAAAGGGAGCGCATATGGGATTTTGAGACTAAAAGGATGATGAGTGAAATGGCGAAGGGAAAGAGACAACCCCTCGATTAATGTGTCAGGAGCGAAATAGCGCATTGAAAGACGAAACAACGGGCGTCATCATTAAATTTAAAAGGACAAAAGTGAAGCGCGTCACTAATGGGGTTTGATGGCGGAGGGGATAGTGTCACGTGACTAAAGCCTGAACAAAATCACCTTCTAAAAAAAGATCTACAGAATGCTAGAGGCCCGTTTGATTAATTCACAACGAACGATGATGATCATAATCACCGGAGATAAGTACATCGGCCTTGCTCGTATAAACGAAATGACCGTCCGATGAACCTAATCAGACAAATGAGGCAGTTAGTAGGCTGTCCTTAAGAGGCTTGACACAATCTGAGCTGCACACAATAAGGCAATCTAACGCAAAGGATCAAAGCAACTTGGCCACTTGCCCGACCAAGGTCTAGCGATAATCAGAACCCTTAGATGAAGATGCTAATCCAACGGTCAAGGCCAGGATCACAACGTTATAAAAAGGGAAGTAAGGAAAAGCAAATGGTAAGTAAAAAAAAAAAAAAAAAAAAAAAAAAAAAAAAAAAAAAAAAAAAAACCTATACCATAAAGTAAATATTATATGGCCGATCTTATGTCTAACTTGATTGTCAGAGGGTCCTCTAGACTAGGGGTGAGCATGGTCCAGATTGGACTGGATTGGGATAAAACCAGGACCAATCCGTTATTTACGGTTCCTGAAAAATTGGAACCAATCCAATCCGTTTAAATCATGGAACCAATCCGAACCAATCCATTTAAATACGGATTGGATCGGTTTAGGACCACGGATTCACATAATTAAATAACAAAAAAATATATATATATATAACACTTGAATTTCGTAAAAATATAAACATAGCGCTATATTAGTTCCATAATAGCAACATGTTTTTCTATAATAACGACATACTGTTCTAGAATTTAAAAAATCATAAGAAAACGGGTTTCACCATAAGTATTTAGACCATTGCAAATTAAAACTTAAAACTAACAAACAAAAATAATAAAAGAAGATATTGTACGATTTTAGGTTTGAGTTTAAATTTTACATAGAATAAGAGAAGATACTATGGGGGAGGATGTATAATAAAAATATAGACTATTTGTATACGGTCCGGATCGGTTCCAATCCGGAACCGTGAGATTCAATCCGGAACCAATCCGTGAACTACGGATTTTTAATTCTTCAATCCGGAACCGAACCGTGGATTCAAAAAACCAATCCAAATCTATCGGATTGGACTGGACTGGATCGGATTACGGATTTCACGGATTCCTTGCTCAGCCCTACTCTAGACCAAATCTAGTTAGGAGCGATCACTAACCAATTAGTTTCTGTTTGTAGAGTAAAGGAATGGCTATCTTATCTCACATTCCCTGTGGAGAATCCTCAACCTTCCACAATTTTAAATAGGGTAAAGTACAAATACACTCATTGAGATTTGATTAAAATATGAATTGCCCCCTGTGGTTTTGAAAATTACATTCCACCCCCTGAGATTTTTAATTTCATAACAAATCACCCATTTTATTAATAAATTATCAAGTCAATTAACAGTTTTTAATGATGTTAAAATTATGTTTCAATTAATAATTTAGGTATTTTTTTATTGTATAGGAGAGTAATTACGAATTTCATTTTTTTAGTTAATTTTGTTAAATAAAAAATTCTAATAAGGAAGTATTTATAATTTTTTAAATCACAGGGGGCAATTTATATTTTAAACAAATCTCAGAAGGTGTATTTGTAATTTACACTTTTAAAATATGATTGACATTATACTATAATTTTAAATTTACACCATATATCTTATTTTTGAAATAAATTTTAAGACAAATTTACAACATGACATAAGTGTCTCTAGGTATCTAAAATGAAAAGGTTTTCTAAAGTCAGACTCCAATCTCCATAAAGAGCTCATCTATTACGTTATCATTTTATTTTCACAAAATTATATTCTTAATAAGTTTTGAGTGTTTACATTATCTCAAAAAAATAGAGAAGGTATGGGAGAAATCATCAAACAATATCAGTTGGAGATACAAACACACCTTGTTTTGGACACATATGATAATTTTTGTTAAAACTTAATAATAAAATTATTATTTATAGAATCAGCATGCTTATTGCTACAAAATTATAAAATTAGAATGCATATTACAAAATTATAGATTAAAGAATTATGAATAATTGTGTGTATTTATGTCACGACCCAAACCCGACCCTATGGGTTTAGCACCGTAACCGGCCAGTAATCCGAGATTACCGAAGGCCTGCAGAACAGTAATACAGAGTACCGGGCCTGGCGGAAGGCAAAACAGTAAATAAACAATGCCCAATGAGCTGTGACAGTCTGTATGCAAAAAGACTTCTCATACATTTATATATAAACAGTACAGAGTATACACAATATTTACAATCATTCAGACTAGGGACTCAATCCCTGCATAAGAGTACGGTACAGTAAACCTTCAGTCTATACAGAACAGTAAGACAGTACAGAAGGGGGGGGGATTCTAAAACACCCCTAAGCCTTAATAGATAGGCTCGGAACCTCGCAGTGAGGCACATAGGCTGGCTTGACAAAACTGGAGTTACCCTGGCGCTCCTAGCCGCGGTTTGGTGCCTGAACACCTACATATATATATAAACAGTGAGCTAAAGCCCAGTGAATAACATAATGTGTAAGGAGGTTAAGAATGAAATGTCCTTACAGTAATGAAATCAGTTCATTAAACAATACTTCAGTCTTTCAGTCAGAACAGTTATTCAATCATATGTGGTACATCCATTAGCATAGCAGTAAACAGTAGGTCTTAAAGACCGGACAGTAATGATGGCCATCAATCAGTAAACAGTGGTGGTTCCATGAGGGAACCGACAGAGATCTCTGTAACAGTAACAGTAAACAGTGGGTGCTAAGGATGCCACAGTACAGTTCAGAAATAAAGGACATACATTCATTCAGTAAATAATGCGAGTTCAGTAAACAGTTCAGTTCAGTATTCAAAAGATAGTCAGTTGAACATATCTTTACACAATCGTTACTCACAGAGTTTGGGCTACAGTATGCTAGAGCGTGCCTCTCCAGTCGCCAACCCTACACAGTTAACAGATTGAACACACTAAGCTACACAGCTGGGAAAGATAATAACTTAACCCCTAATTTGCCTCGGTGTGTTCTACATCTATATCTCAATAAGATGCCTTAAACTAGGCCTAAGCATGCCTAGGATGGGATGAGGATGCAAAGATACACGGTTAAAAGCATTTTCAGAATTTTCAGAAAACAGAGTCCCGCTCGAGCGCAGGTTTCCCCGCTCGAGCGGTCATGTAACAACGGTACACGCTCGAGCGTCAACTCTCCCGCTCGAGCGTACTGTAAAAGTACTGGATGGGTGAAATCTCCGCTCGACGGACGCTCGACGCTCGCTCGATCGTGAGACACATGCCTCCGCTCGAGCGCCCAATCCTCCGCTCGAGCGGACTGTAAAACAGTGCAGAGATATTGGATGCTCGGATTCTCCGCTCGAGCGCCCATTTCCCCGCTCGAGCGGAAGTGAAAAATCTGGAAAACCCAGATTGCACCTCCAAGCTCAAACTCAAGTTAAAAAGCATCAAAACTCGATCTCTTGGGCTGAATTTCCAGAAAAGAGTTATAAACACATAGAATAACACGGTTCAAAGCTCAATTTTGCGAAATCAAACCCCAAGGGTGTTTAATTCAAACTCAATTTCAAACCAATCTCATGAACAATATGAACATGCAAACATGCATGAATTCAAATCATTTTGAAGCCCCAATTTGATGTTCTAAGGAGCCACTTGATTCCAAAACAAGTTGAAAACATGGACCATTACAAAATTATGAACATGCATGTGACAATTTGCCATGAATTCAACTCAAAACTCAACAATTCAAACATGCAAGCATGAAATGAGCTCTATATCAACATGTATGAACTAAAACAAGACTTAACTCTACAATTGAAGCATGAACCATGCAAGAATCAATTCTATGACAACAACAAGAAGATGCAATTCATACCTAGGTTCCTTAATTACTAGTCTTGAGGTCCAATCTAGCAAGAACTCCTTTCAATTCCTCAAATTCCAAGCAATTCTAAAGATGAATCACTCTTTTCCTCTTACTCTCTCTCTCTAGTCGGTAATGACAAAGGAAATGGCTGATGAAGTTATGTTGTTCAAGTGCAAATGAGCTCAAAGGTGTATAGGTAGTGGGCACTTAAGGCTAGTTTGATAAATAAGGCCAACTTATGCAATTAACTCATTTTAATCATACCTAATCAGTTTTCAGATAATTATACCATAAAATCCTATCAATTCTAATGAACACAGAACATTAATCAATTTCAGGTCCGGCCGCCGACAAGGCCTTCAATTAACAGTTTAAACATAAAACGTCAACAGATCAAGTAAACAATCAAACAGATAGACTCAGTCAATTCAGTTCCAGTTTTCAGTCAGTCAGTTCAGTTCTTTAATCAGTTCAATTGTCAGTCATAATCAGTTCAGTTTGACGGTAATCAATGTTTATCGGTAAGCAGTAGTGAGGGTTATTACAATTTAGATGTTAAATACTATGCAGATGAAACATGTTCTGTAAAATTATTTATAATATATATATATATATATATAAAATAATGTTATAAATTTGTATTCATTTATTTACAATCAAAAGAGCCTTCAGAACAACATATTATTTAAAAAAAATCACTATTATATAAGGTTTTATTTATTTATTTATTGATATACACTTTATGTATATAAATAAATTTTTTAAAGCAAAAATTTTAATGTATACATTATCTGCACTCTATCCTGTTTATGTATAAATCAGGTATAATTCTAAAAAATAATTATATATTCATGAAAAAGTTAATGACTTAATAGTTAAAATTTATAAATTTTATCATTATTTCGGAAAAAAATTTAAACTACACACTGATTGGTCATTTCCCCTAATGTAAATGCACATTCTATCTTAGCCTGTGTTTGGCAAGTGGGTTTGCAGGTTTTTTTGGCTATTTTAGCCACAAAAAACAAAATAAGCTATTTTAGCCATAACAAACAAAACATCACATCCAACTCATAATCATTACATTCTTCTCTCACAAAAAAACTCAAAAAAGCCAAAAAGCTAAAAAGCCCTTCCCAAACCAAGCTTTTAAGCCCAGGCTAAAATAGCCAAAAAAGTCAAAAAGCTAAAAAGCCAACCCACTTCCCAAACGGAGGCTTAGTAATACTAAGATAACATATTCACATGTATTAAAGCCGTCAGACACGTAATTTTGTAAGATTTATTAGGTGTAGGGTCTACCTGAAAAATCATGAGGAAGAATAATGTTATTTACACTAATTAGTATATGAACTAGTATATCAATTGATGATGTGACATAATTTAAGAAGTTTTAGATATTTGTAATGTGATTAATGAGTGAGATCAATAATAATGTCATAAGTAGTGTTAATACACTAGTAAGTACACTAATTGGTACATGTAGCACCACTGTATGAGGAATTACAAATCAGTGTTACCATCCTAAAGTAATTATAAATTTATGAAAAATTTTGTGATTTTAATTATTAAAGTATATAAAATTTATCATGAATCTATAATTAATTATTTTTTAAAATTAATACTGATTTGTTATTTTCTCAAATCATATCTATCAACATATTTTTTATATTCAGTTTTACATGTTATTTATGTTATTATATTTATTATGGACTGTTTTGGCAACATACCAAAAAAGTCCAAAGTCAACTTTTAACCTATTTTGGGTCACATCACTTAGGGGTGCAACTTGGGTTGGGCGAGCTCAGCTCGAGCAACTTGAACACAGTCCGAATTTTTTTAGGACTTGGACAAGATATTTTCAAATTCGGTAAGAGCTTGGACAAAAATTCAGAAATTTGAATTAAATTTAGGCGGGCTTAGGCAAAGACGTTAAATAATCCGAGCAACCCGAAACCCGAATTATACATATATAGATATATAAAAATACTAAATATACATATAAATTATTAGTCATTACATGATATTAAAGTAATTTAGACTATTAAATTATATTGAATATATATTATATACAAATAACATAAAATCTTATTCTTTTTCTTTTTTTTTTCACTCATAAATTCTAAGGACTACTATAGCGGCATCTCTCTTACATTATATAAATTATTTGTTTTGATGATATTAATATTAAAAAAATGTAAATAAAGTCAAATTTTAATAATTTAATAATGTAACTGTCAAAAAAAAAAACTGAAATTCATTTATAATTTGGACAATTCAGACAATTTGGATTTAACTTGGGTTAAGCTTGGGCAAGTAATCTCGGGTTACAATTTAAGCTTGAGCAGGTTTCAGCACAACTTGGGACTGGACAACTTCCCAACCAAACCGAATCCGCCTGAGTTGCACCCCAAACATCACTTCTCATATGAAACAGTGAAAAAATTAAAAAATTAACTTTTAATCATCTTTTCGAAATATTCCTTTATCTTATACTATAATAATAATTATTTTATAAATCCGGTTGATTACATGATCGCATACGTAATTGTGTTGTCTAAACTGGAAAAAATATTGCTTACCGTGTCGTGATTTATGTTATTGAATTTATTATATCCTCTACTGCAGTAATAATTATTTTATAAATCTGATTGATTACATTATCGCATACGTAATAGTGGGGTGATATGTAATCGCATACGTAGTAGTGAGATGATTTGAGAAGGTGATCAAAAGTTAATTTTTTAATTATTTTGATTTTTTTTGTTTGTTTTTATTACTTTTTTATCCTTTTGTATATATAAAAATGTGAAAAGTAATTTAACTTAAAATGAATTAAGAGGTAAAAATTGACTTTTAATTGAGTTGCCCGATTGCCAGTTTTTTTTTTTTAAAAAAATAACAATAAAGAGACACACATCACATCACAGCATATGTGAGAGGTCCAGTGTATAGAGCTCTCCTAGAACTTTCTTTGTAGAGCTCCAAATCATTTTTGCTATGTTGTTAAAAAAGTGTGTGATTGTAGACTTAAGGGTTGTTTAGGAATAGAATTTTTTAGTGTTTTTTTTTTGATTTTTTAGTTAAAATATATGATAAAAAATTAATATATTTGAGATAATTTTTTATAAAAAAATGTGTAAAAAAAATAAAATAAAAATAAATCTTTAAATTTATTATATTTGTTGACTTTTTAATTTTTTAATTTTTAAACTAAAATCACAACTTACCCAAGGAGGCCTTATAGTATCTTTTAATATGATCTGTATTGTAACGATAGGGGACAATCTAGGATTTCCATATATATATATATATAGGAAATATTGAATGTGTATTTATAATTATAAAAGAAATTGACATAATTCCATAATTTTCGAATTATAACTAAAAAAAAAAAAATCATAATCAAACACACACACAAAAAAAAAAAAAAAAATATATATATATATATATATAACTAAATATTTCAAAATAATGTCATAATTAAAAAAAAAAATTGACATAACTAAAGCACATATAGTATGAGGTGTGTATAATCACAACTTACCCAAGGAGGCCATGAACAACAACATGCTGAAAGGGCCTACACATGGTCCAAAAATGAAACAGAATGGATGTAGGGTTTGGAAAACTCAAACCTGTGGTGTTCCGCCGCGAATTTCGAACGCTCGACGAGCAATCAAACTCATTACTGGATGTATCTGCAAGAACATTCAAGTCTTGAGGACGGTAAAAAATAGAGTGCCTACAAGACATTTGAATTGCTGAATTCTATTAATTAATAGTTATTAGGCTTCAATGGTTGAGTTTCTAATATTTGTTAGCCATTAAAGCTGAGTTCTTTGGTTTCATCTATAATTTGAGAGTGGACACGTATCAAGCTTTTACACAGATACTTGGCACATTTTTTAGCATTATTAATGAAATGCACAGTATATATATATATATTTACAATTGCAACCTGTTATTTTTTAATAAGAATTTATATTTATTTTAGATATTTTTAATATAGAAATTATTTTTTTTAGATTTTAATGAAATGCACAGTGTAATTTTTTTTTTCCTCTTTTTTTTTTTCGCAATTGTAACATGTTATTTTTTTTAATAAGAATTTATATTTGTTTTAGATACTACTTTTAATATACAAATTATCTTTTAGATTTTAATGAAATGCATAGTGTATTTTTTTTCGCAATTATAACCTGTTATTTTTTAATAATAATTTATATTTGTTTTAGATATTTGTTTAATATATAAATTATTTTTTACAGTGTAATTTTTTTTCTCTTTTTTTTTTACAATTGCAACCTAGTATTTTTTAATAAGAATTTATATTTATTTTAGATATTTTTTTAATATATAAATTATTTTTTTTTAGATTTTAATAAAATGCACAGTGTAATTTATTTCTCCCTTTTTTTCGTAATTGCAACATGTTATTTTTAATAAAAAATTATATTTGTTTTATATATTTTTTTAATATACAAATTATTTTTTATAGTGAAATTTTTTTCTTTTTTTTCGCAATTGCGGACTGTTATTTTTTAATAACAATTTATATTTTTTTTAGATATTTTTTTAATATACAAATTATTTATTTTGAGATTTTTTTATAAAAAATAATTTAATAATCTCATCACTAACCATAGTGTATGGGAGAAGTTGAAAATGATGCGGTAGTAAGTATGAGAGTAATAAAAATTTATATTTGTTTTAAATGTTATTTAATAGACAAATTATTTTTTACAGTGTAATTTTTTTCTCTTTTTTTTTTTTTTTTTTTTTTGCCAATTGCAACCTTTTATTTTTTAATAAGAATTTATATTTGTTTTAGATATTTTTTTAATATACAAATTATTTTTTAAAGATTTTTTATAAAAATAATTTAACAATCTCATCACTAACTATAGTGTATGGGAGAAGTTAAAAATGGTGTGGTAGTAAATATGAGAGAAGTCAAAAAGGCTTGTGAGTTAGGAAAAGTAAATAAATGCTAAGGCTTTTTTTTTTTTTAAAAAAATCAAAAAATTCAAAAAATTAAGATTGAGATATTAGAACTCCCACAAGACTTGCGGGTTAGGAAACTTCCTTTTCTTTATATAATATAATATACTAGCATATCATCCGTGCTATGCACGGATTGTGTTTACAATTATCTATATATATGAATTGTGATTTTTAAATTTTTTTTTAAATGTCTTCTTTTTTTTTCTTTTTTATATTATATTAAAATTTAATATTTTAATAATAATTATATGTGTTGAACTTTTCAAGGAATTAAATGTCTTTTTTTTTATTATATTATAATAAAGTTTAATATTTTGATGATAATCATATGTGTTGGATTTTTTAAGAAATTTTTTTTATGCTTGTTCTTAATGCATTAAAGTGTTATTATGAGGGATAATAATCATATGTGTTTGGATTTTTCAAGGAATTCATATGTGTTGGATTTCAAAGAATTTTTTTTATGCTTGTTCTTAATGCATTAAAGTGTTATTATGAGGGTAAGACTTGGGATTTAGGAGAAATTAATAAATGCTAAGATTTTTTTTTTAAAAAAAATCAGGAAATTTAGATTGGGAGATTGGAGCTCCCACAAGGCTTGGGGTTAAAAACCCCATTTTGCTTAATATATAGTATAGATATACATATATATAGATATGAGAGTATAAGATTTATTTTACTAAAATGAAACAACTAACTTTTTTTTTTTTTTTTCTCCCGATGTGGGATTATAAAATAAATCATATCATAGTATAATTAGAGTTTTTATTTTAAAATTTAAACTATCTTGAACTGCAGTATGCACAATACTACAATATTAAATGCAAGTATAAGATTACATTATATGAGTGAAACAATTTACTTTTTCTTTCTTCTCCCGATGTAGGATTATAAAATAAATCATAAACTAATTATAGTTTTATTTTTATATTGTTAAATAGAAGTTAGCCATTGGATTTTTTTTTAATTGTTTAAAATTAAGAAAAATCAGTATAAGAAATCGTGATTAAACCAACAAATCAATCAAAATTAGGTCAATCTTTAATTTATTTCGAATCAAATAAATCTAACCAATATATTTCGATAAAACCGCTAAAATCAAGCTTAAACTAGCATATTAGTCAAACTGAAAATGGTTCACCCTATCGGAAGCTTACAAATTGAGACTTCAAGCGAAGGACGAAAGGGAGCGCGTATGGGATTCTGAGACTAAAAGGATGATGAGTGAAATGGCGAAGGGCAAGAGATAACCCCTCAATTAATGTGTCAGGAGTGAAACAGCGCTTTGAAAGACGAAATAACGGGCGCCATCATTAAATTTAAAAGGACAAAAGTGAAGCGCGTCACTGACGGGGTTTGACGGCGGAGGGGATAGTGTCACGTGACTAAAGCCTGAACAAAATCACCTTCTAAAAAAAGATCTGCAGAATGCAAGAGGCCCGTTTGATTAATTCACAACGAACGATGACGATCATAATCACTGGAGATAAGTACATCGGCCTTGCTCGTATAAACGAAATGACCATCCGATGAACCTGATCAGACAAATGAGGCAGTTAGTAGGCTGTCCTTAAGAGGCTTGACACAATTTGAGCCGCACACAATAAGGCAATCTAACGCAAAGGATCAAAGCAACTTGGCCACTTGCCCGACCAAGGTCTAGCGATAATCAAAACCCTTAGATGAAGATGCTAATCCAACGGTCAAGGCCAGGATCACAACGCTATAAAAAGGGAAGTAAGGAAAAGTAAATGGTAAGTTAAAAAAAAAAAAAAAAACTATAAAACATATACCATAAAGTAAATATTATATGGTCGATCTTATGTCTAACTTGATCGTCAGAGGGTCCTCTAGACCAAATCTGGTTAGGAGCGATCACTAACCAATTAGTTTCTGTTTGTAGAGTAAAGGAATGGCTATCTTATCTCACATTCCCTGTGGAGAATCCTCAACCTTCCACAATTTTAAATAGGGTAAAGTACAAATACACTCATTGAAATTTGATTAAAATATGAATCGCCCCCTGTGGTTTCGAAAATTACATTCTACCCCCTGAGATTTTTAATTTCATAACAAATCACTCATTTTATTAATAAATTATCAAGTCAATTAACAGTTTTTAATGATGTTAAAATTATGTTTCAATTAATAATTTAGGTATTTTTTTTATTGTATAGGAGAGCAATTATGAATTTCATTTTTTTAGTTAATTTTGTTAAATAAAAAATTCTAATAAGGGAGTATTTGTAATTTTTTAAATCACAAGGGCAATTTATATTTTAAACAAATCTCAGAAGGTGTATTTGTAATTTATACTTTTAAAATATGATCGACATTATACTATAATTTTAAATTTACACCATATATCTTATTTTTGAAATAAATTTTAAGACAAATTTACAACATGACATAAGTGTCTCTAGGTATCTAAAATGAAAAGGTTTTCTAAAGTCAGACTCCAATCTCCATAAAGAGCTCATCTATTACATTATCATTTTATTTTCACAAAATTATATTCTTAATAAGTTTTGAGTGTTTACATTATCTCAAAAAAATAGAGAAGGTATGGGAGAAATCATCAAACAATATCAGTTGGAGATACAAACACACCTTGTTTTGGACACATGATAATTTTTGTTAAAACTTAATAATAAAATTATTATTTATAGAATCAGCATGCTTATTGCTACAAAATTATAAAATCAGAATGCATATTACAAAATTATAGATTAAAGAATTATGAATAAATGTGTGTATTTAGATGTTAAATACTATGCAGATGAAACATGTTCTGTAAAATTATTTATAATATATATATATAAAATAATGTTATAATTTGTATTCATTTATTTACAATCAAAAGAGCCTTCAGAACAACATATTATTTTAAAAAATACACTTTATGTATATAAATAAATTTTTTAAAGCAAAAATTTTAATGTATACAGTATCTGCACTCTATCCTGTTTATGTATAAATCAGGTATAATTCTAAAAAATAATTATATATTCATGAAAAAGTTAATGACTTAATAGTTAAAATTTATAAATTTTATCATTATTCGGAAAAAAATTTAAACTACACACAGATTGGTCATTTCCCCTAATGTAAATGCACATTCTGTCTTAGTAATACTAAGATAACATATTCACATGTATTAAAGGCGTCAGACACGTAATTTTGTAAGATTTATTAGGTGTAGGGTCTACCTGAAAAATCATGAGGAAGAATAATGTTATTTACACTAATTAGTATATGAACTAGTATATCAATTGATGATGTGACATAATTTAAGAAGTTTTGGATATTTGTAATGTGATTAATGAGTGAGATCAATAATAATGTCATAAGTAGTGTTAATACACTAGTAAGTACACTAATTGGTACATGTAGCACCACTGTATGAGGAATTACAAATCAGTGTTACCATCCTAAAGTAATTATAAATTTATGAAAAATTTTGTGATTTTAATTATTAAAGTATATAAAATTTATCATGAATCTATAATTAATTATTTTTTAAAATTAATACTGATTTGTTATTTTCTCAAATCATATCTATCAACATATTTTTTATATTCAGTTTTACATGTTATTTATGTTATTATATTTATTATGGACTGTTTTGGCAACATACCAAAAAAGTCCAAAGTCAACTTTTAACTTATTTTGGGTCACATCACTTAGGGGTGCAACTTGGGTTGGGCGAGCTCAGCCCGAGCAACTTAAACCCAGTTCGAATTTTTTTAGGACTTGGATAAGATATTTTCAAATTCGGTAAGAGCTTGGACAAAAATTCAGAAATCTGAATTAAATTTAGGCGGGCTTAGGCAAAGACGTTAACCAATCCGAGCAACCTGAAACTCGAATTATACATATATAGATATATAAAAATACTAAATATACATATAAATTATTAGTCATTACAGGATATTAAAGTAATTTAGACTATTAAATCATATTGAATATATATTATATACAAATAATATAAAATCTTACTCTTTTTTTTTTTTTTTTTTTTTTCACTCATAAATTCTAAGGACTACTATAGCAGCATTTCTTTTACATTATATAAATTATTTGTTTTGATGGTATTAATATTAAAAGAAATGTAAATAAAATCAAATTTTAATAATTTAATAATGTAACTGCCAAAAAAAAAAAAAAACTGAAATTCATTTACAATTTGGACAATTTAGACAATTTGGGTTTAACTTGGGTTAAGCTTGGGCAAGTAATCTCGGGTTACAATTTAGGTCTAACCAGGTCTCAGTACAACTTGGGACTGGACAACCTCCCAACCAAACTGAATCTGCCTGAGTTGCACCCCCAACATCACTTCTCATATGAAAAAGTGAAAAAATTAAAAAAAAAATAAAAAAATTAACTTTAACTATCTTTTCGAAACATTCCTTTATCTTATACTATAATAATAATTATTTTATAAATCCGGTTGATTACATGATCGCATACGTAATTGTGTTGTCTAAACTGGAAAAAATATTGCTTACTGTGTCGTGATTTATGCTATTGAATTTATTATATCCTCTACTGCAGTAATAATTATTTTATAAATCTGATTGATTACATTATCGCATACGTAATAGTGAGGTAATATGTAATCGCATGCGTAGTAGTGAGATGATTTGAGAAGGTGATTAAAAGTTAATTTTTTAATTATTTTGATTTTTTTTGTTTTTTTTATTACTTTTTTATCCTTTTGTATATATAAAAATGTGAAAAGTAATTTAACTTAAAATGAATTAAGAGGTAAAAATTGACTTTTAATTGAGTTGCCAGATTGTCAGTGTTTTTTAAAAATAAAAATAACAACAAAGAGACACACATCACATCACAGCATATGTGAGGTCCAGTGTATAGAGCTCTCCTAGAACTTTCTTTGTAGAGCTCCAAATCATTTTTGCTGTGTTGTTAAAAAAGTGTGTGATTGTAGACTTAAGGGTTGTTTAGGAATAGAATTTTTTAGTGTTTTTTTTTTTTATTTTTTAGTTAAAATATATGATAAAAAAATTAATATATTTGAGATAATTTTTTATAAAAAGATTTGTAAAAAAAAATAGAAATAAATCTTTAAATTTATTATATTTGTTGACTTTTTAATTTTTTAATTTTTAGACTAAAATCACAACTTACCCAAGGAGGCCTTATAGTATCTTTTAATATGATCTGTATTGTAACGATAGGGGACAATCTAGGATTTCCATATATATATATATAGAGGAAATATTGAATGTGTATTTATAATTATAAAAGAAATTGGCATAATTCCATAATTTTCGAATTATAACTAAAAAAAAAAAATCATAACCAAACACACAAAAAAAAAAATATATATATAACTAAATATTTCAAAATAATGTCATAATTAAAGAAAAAAATTGACATAACTAAAGCACATATAGTATGAGGTGTGTATAATAAAATTACCTATATATTATATATATATATTGTTCAACACTACCTAGCCTATATAACTAACAAAATTATCCATATATTATATATATATATATATATATTGTTCAGCGCTCTACCTAGCCTATATAATAACTTCTTGAACACATTGTGAAAAATTCAGCAAGTTTCTCTCCTATTTTTCTCTCTTTCTGTTTGTCTTATATTTATATCAATAATCATAAGTAATAATGGCTAATAATAAGGTGGTTCTGTTAGATTTATGGGCTAGCATGTTTGGGATGAGGGTGAGAATAGCATTGGCTGAAAAGGGCATTGAATATGAATACAAGGAAGAGGACTTGTGGAACAAGAGCTCACTGCTCCTTGAGATGAACCCGGTTCATAAGAAAATCCCGGTTTTGATTCACAATGGAAAATCGGTTTGTGAGTCCCTCATTGCTGTCGAGTACATTGATGAGGTCTGGAATGAGAAAGCTCCATTGTTGCCCTCTGATCCTTACCAAAAAGCTCAAGCTAGGTTCTGGGCTAACTATGTTGACAAGAAGGTGAGTGCACTTGTTTCGTTGTGTCAAGGGTTTAAATTTTTTCTTACTTTTTAAAATTTGGTGTTGTTTGATAAAAATAAAAATAAAAATAATTTATTGGAGAAATTAAAAAAAAAATCCTAGGATTTTATCCTTTTAACAAATTAAATTCTGAATTTTTAATTTGACAATTTAAATCCTAAAGTTTTGATTTGTTTTCAATTTAAACTATTTGTCTATTTTTGTTAGGTAAAATTAATGGAAAAAAATGATATTTTAGTTATTACACTCAATAAAAATGATATTTTAGACATTTTATGTATACTTTTACATTATGTTTAATAACAAAAATATTCTTTCTCTTTCGATTTTACTTAACAAAAATAAGCGAATGATTTAGATTAAAAGCAAATCAAAAGATTGAAATTTAAATTGACAAAATTAAAAATTTAAGATTTATTTTGTTACAAGTCTCAAGCCTTAGGGATTTTTTCTAATTATCCCTAATATATTTTATTACAATTGTTGTAATTTTTTTTTAAAAAATAAGTAAAAAGAGGTGATTGCCACACAGTGGTTGACATTGGTTTCTAGAGAGGGAGGTGGCTGGTGGTGGTTAGATGTGATTGCCGATCTGGAGGTGGTGACTGGAGGAGGTCAGCAGTAGTGGTGGTAAGAGGAGATTTTCGATAACAATGGCTGAAGATGATGGGTGGCTGGTGGTGAGTGATGGGAGGAGGGAGTAAAAGAAAGAAGAAGGGATGAATATTTGTATTTGAAACAAATAAAAATAATTTTTTTTTTGTTACAAATAAATTATTTATTTAATTTTTTGTAAATAATAATTCACTTAACTTGCCTATAATTTTTAAATTTTTTATAAATATAAAAAGATTACAAATGTAAATGTTACTCAATGGCCTCTAGTATTATGCCGATACAAATTTGGAATAATTAGTGAAATTTTGAAAAAAAAATAATTATATATTGATAACAAAATTATAATTTATTTATTAATATTTATAATTTGTTTTTATTGATTTATAATTATTTTTTCAAAACTCTGATTTTTCCTTTAAATTTTTCCTGAGTCAAATCTATATATTGTTGGGATTTAGACCTGAATGTCTGGTTTGAGTTACTTTATTTTATTTATTTTTTGTTTTATGTATTTATTTATTTATTTCTCGTGAATGGTAAAGCTTTGTTTGGTTGCCAAGAAGCCAAAGAAAATAAAACCACAGCTGAGAATCTTGTACAGTAACTGCCGTCCTCACATAATTACAAGATTTCAAGGCATGGAATCAAACTCACCGTCTCAATAAATTTTGACTTTTAGTTTATTTTTTATAATATTTTATTTTTTTAACATATACAAACTAAATAAATACATTGTAATATTTTATTTAAAAGTTTTATATTTTAATTTTTTAAGCATTATAAACTAAGGGCATATTTGATTAGTATTATAGTATCGGATTGAAACGGTTAGTTCATGTACTCACAATCTTATATTTGATTGTAAATTTTATTAATTGAATTATATGTACGGCGGATATTCAATATGATAAAATTGACAAATTTTTCATATTGTGAGAGACTGGGGATTATAATTTAAGTATGAAAAAAAAAATGAATTCATAATAAATGGTTATCTCACTAATTTAATTAGATAACTAATCATACACTAATTAATAGAATTATTAATTTTTCACCGTTAATCCTATTAATGAAGGCCTAAGTGACTAATAATACATGTTTTGTAATAAATATTAGATAGATGTGGATTCTCACGAGTTCTGTTTCAATAATTTGAACCATTCATTTTGTCTGACATTTCGTGTATTTCATCAAAAAATAAAATAAAATTAAGTCAATATAATAATAGTAACTTATTCAATTTATCACATTTGTTACCAAAAAAAGAACAGCAATTGTATTTTTAAAAATAAATTATTCATTTTTTGATGACAAACGTGATAAATTGAATCAGTTGCGATTATCGAATTAATATAATTTTATATTGTTGAAATACACGAATTGTCTAACCTAATAAACAGTTTGAATTATCAAAGCATGAGCACTGGATAATAACAACATTTACTATTTTCTTAGTTTATTCTCAATCAAACACAATCAAACAAACACAATCTATCTGTAATGGAATGGTGCCACATTAATACACTAAGAAGAGAATCAAGATCCTCTCATTCATCTCTCTCCTTAATTCCCTGCTTGTTAGGTTATTGGATTTATTTTTTGGTCTAATTTTGATGATCTGAACCGTTCACATTTTAAGATTTGTTGAGTATATCATACCTGTAAAAAATTAAATTGATTAGATATCAGAAATTACGTGTTCGAATCATTGAACTACAAATCATTTTTTAAAAAAATTTAACAAACAGTTTTTTGAACACATGCTTTCTAATATCTGATCAACTTGGTTTTTTATAAGTATGATATACTCAACAAATCTTGAAATGTGAACGGTTCAGATCATCAAAATTGGATTTAAAAGTGAGCCCAATGACCTAACAAGTAAGAAATTAATGAGAGAGATAAATAAGATGATCTTGATTCCTAGAAAGAGGGTTCTAACATAATTAAACCTATTACAAAATATCTAAGATACTACAATTATCAACATATGAAATGCAGATTTATGATATTGGGAGGAAGATACTATATTCAAATGTAGAAGAAGAGAAAGAGGAAGGCAAAAAGGGATTCATAGAATGTCTCAAGGTATTAGAGGGAGAGCTTGGTGATAAGCCATATTTTGGAGGTGAAGTCTTTGGCTTTGTAGACATTGCTCTTGTCACCTTTTACAGCTGGTTTTACACCTATGAGACACTTGGCAACTTCAGTCTAGAGCTAGAGTGCCCCAAGCTAATTTCATGGGCCAAGAGGTGCATTGAGAAAAATGAAAGTGTTTCCAAGTCTCTTCCTCACCAACACAAGGTATATGACTTTGTTTTGGATTTGAACAAGAAGCTAAAAGCAAGAACATGAGCTTGTTAATACTATTATATTGGTTAAATAAAATAAGTTGGATCTTGAATCCCCAATTTGTTTCGAGGCACTTTTCTATCACAATGGATCTCTCTGGTCTAATCTCATATGGTGGAGAGCGTCTCAGAATAGGGTACTGCAAGATCTGAATAGAGAATTCCCTACTTACTTACGATTATGCTTTGTGCGTAATTTTAATTTTTCTTTTTCTTTTTATTTCTCTTGTCTATGGTTGTTTGTGTTTGTTGTCTCTTTAATTGTAATAAAGAAACACTTCATTGTGTTTGTGACATGTTAGGGATTTAAGAAAAAAAAAAGGAATGGGGGGCCTGTATGCTGGAAATGCTATTGTCTTGTTTTTGTCCTAATGAATTTTCCAAGTGCACAATGTGTTGTGAATTTTGAGACACGAATGTATGATGAGAGTGTATTGAGGAGGCTTGAGAGAGACATGTTGGAACAATCTTCTGTGTAAAATAAATAAATTGAAACAAATCAAACAAATAAAAATAAATCACTTACATAATTTATTTTATCGAATTGAATAAATATTTAAAAGATCAAGTTGAGTGTGTGACACTCTATCCTTAAGACAGATTCACCCTGCTACGGTACTTACAGATAAATGGCGTCTGTCTCCCAGGATACAATGATCTTCACAAATTGTAGTAGCACTCCAAACAATTTCTATGGCGGACCAAACCTGTATTCTATACTCTCAAAGTATTCCCTAAAATAAATATGAAGAATTATACAAAGAAAGAGCAAAATAAGAAGGAAACAGAATATTTTCTAGATGTTTTCAGATATTTTCGGATCCAAAGACTGCTAGAAATGACCTCTATTTATAGGCAAATAATCTGCCCGAATAGGTATGAAACCAACCTGAACAGGTGTAATTTTGAATTGAATAGATGCAGTTTGAATTCAAACAGGTCTGGAGGTAGATTCGAATAGATAACTACTGCTGGTTTAAATCTGTAACTACTGGGCAGTTTCTGGCAGTTTTATAACTGTAAAATAGTTTGAATCTGTTAGGAATATCGGACTGAAGGAGGTAAAATTTGGGTAGAAAATTAAATTCAATTTTGGCACAAAATTGGAATTTAATTTCATTAGGAATTTTTGAAAAAAATTCAAATAATTTTTATCAAAAAAATTATTATTAAAACCGACCCGACCCACAACTCACACCCGGCACGGCTCGGCTCAGCTCGGCCAGACAACGGCATGTGCGCGTGCGTGTAGTGGTTTGGGCTAAGGTTCATTTTGTCCATAACTCCTCCTTTCTATAAATTTGGGGTGCCCCTTGGGGCCCAACCCAAGTTAGTACACCAAGAGCTTATATACTCACAAAAGCTCTCTTATAGTTTCAATGTGGGACAACCCATTTCAAGGAAACCCACATTTACTTCTTTAACTGCCCATTCCACAAATCCGAAAACGATGTCAACTTCCCATTCAATCATTAAATGGTTTTGACGAACCGTTTTCACCGTGTGACTTGTCATGTGGCAAGGAACACGTCACCTCTTTGAACGCACCTCAAAAGACATGTGGACCCCACTCAATTTTGGGTTAAAAGTTGGCCTAAAATAAGCCTATAAAACCATTATTTCCGACAATCCCCTACGTGAATGGAATTTGACGGAAAGAAAATGCAACAATGTGATCTAATTTCAGAGAGTACAAAAATTAGGAATATTCTGTAAATGATAGGTAGCTTTTGGCTTTGAACCTTCTCTTGTGAGACACTATCGGATTTACTAGCTAACCAGTGAACATGATGTCTTGAACTGTTTAGCCGTTTGTGTAAACCAAGACAATTGAACTCACACAGTATATCACCAGATACAGTTTAGTTCTCACTATTGTTTTCATTTTGGCCCTAAACAACATGGTCTTTTATAAGTGCTCTAGAGAATTGTAATCCTTCACAAATCTCATAGAACCGGCCCAGTTCACACTCACATAGGTGATTCTTATGAAGAATATCTTGCCATACTCCACTAGGTTTACCCAGATATAAGAATTATTAAAATTTTATTTAACCTAAAATGCTATAGATATCACTATTTCATCATAGAAATAGGTAGGAGTTAGACTCTCCAGTGATCCTTATGAGTCATACACAACTCGATTGTCTCTTTGAACCTAGATCTTGGGATCTCCAGTCAACTAGGTTGGGTTGCCATTGTGGTAACTCTTATTTAATAAGCTTAAGTCCCATTCCCCTCGATGAATTTTCAACTAACTCTCTTGCTAACCCTTTGGTTAGTGGATCCGCTATGTTATCTTTAGACTTCACAAATTCAATGGTAATAATTCCATTAGAGAGTAGCTATCTCACGGTGTTATGTCGACGACGAATGTGTCGCGACTTACCGTTATACATATGACTCTATGCTCTACTAATTACTGATTGACTATCACAATGTATATATATAGCAGGCATCGGTTTTGGCCATATCGGAATATCTTCAAGGAAGTGGCGAAGCAATTCTGCCTCTTCTCCAGCTTTATCTAAAGTTGTGAATTCTGATTCCATAGTAGACCTAGTAATGCAAGTTTGTTTGGAATATTTCCAAAATACAGCTGCCCCACCAAGAGTAAAGATATACCCACTGGTGGACTTTGAGTCTCTAGTATCCGATATCTAGTTTGTATCACAGTATCCTTCAAGTATTGCTCGATATCTAGTATAATTTAACCCAATGTTACGAGTAAATCGAAAATATCTTAAAACCCTTATAATAACTTTCCAGTGTTCTACTCCTGGATTACTCGTATATTTACTTAATTTACTTACTGGATAAGTTATATCTGGGCGAGTGCAGTTCATCAAGTACATTAAGCTTCTAATAATTTGGGCATACTCTAATTTAAAAATACTTTTATGTACATTCTTAGAAAGAAACAAATTAATATCCCCAGGTATTCTAGCAAGATGATCATCATCTTTGCTAAATTTGTTGAGTATTTTCTCAATGTAATGTAATTGTGACAAAGCATAACCTTTTGATGTTTTGGTAATTTTTATACCAAGTATTACATCAGCTATCCCCATGTCCTTCATGTCAAAATGTTTATTCAACATTTTCTCGGTAGTTTTAATCATGTCATTATTACTACCTATGATAGGCATATCATCCACATAAAGATATATTATAACATAACCATTGCTAGTGTTTTTAATATAATCACATTTGTCATATTCATTAATTTTAAATTCATTTGTCATCATTGCTTTGTCAAATTTTTCATGCCATTGCTTTGGCGGTTGTTTTAAACCATATAATGATTTAACCAATTTACACACTTTTTTTGCTTTTCCTGGAACAAAAAACCCTTCTGGTTGTTCCATGTAAATTTCTTCATCTAACTCACCATTTAAGAAAGCGGTTTTCACATCCATTGATAAATTTCTATATTGTACAACGATGCAATAACAATTAGCATTCTAATGGATATGATTCTAGTAACCGGTGAGTATGTGCCAAAGTAATCAAGACTTTCTTTTTGTCTAAAACCTTTGACCACAAGTCTTGCCTTTGTATTTGTCAATTGATCCATTCGCTCTCATTTTTCTTTTGAAAATCCACTTGTACCCAAGAGGTTTACAACTTGGTGACAAATCCATCAATTCCCAAGTGTGATTTTGCAGGATGGATTCAATTTCGCTGTTTATAGCTTCTTTCCATAAAGGAGCCTCAGGACTGGACATAGCTTCTTTAAAAGTTAAAAGCTCATTTTCTAACAAAAATGTTAGAAAATCTGGACCAAAAGATTTTGAGGTTCTAGCACGTTTACTACGCGTAGGTTCCTCTTTCTCATTTTGATCTCTCTCTTGCTCTTGTTCTTGATCTCGATCTTGATCATGACTAGCAATAGTATCATAAGATCTTTTATTAGTACTAGTCTCTTATCCAGTTTTATTTGGAAACACATATTCAAAGAAAGACACATTCTGAGATACAATAATAGTATTTATATGCATTTCGGAATGTTCTGACTTATGAATCAAAAACCGATATGCACTACTATTTTTGGCATAACCAATAAAAATGCAATCAATGGTTTTAGGATCTATCTTAGTCTTTTTAGGACTAGGAATAACCACTTTAGCCAAACACCCCCACACTTTTAAGTATTTGTAGGATGGTACTCTCCCATGCCATAATTCATAAGGTGTTTGATTTACTTTCTTTCAGGGTGCTTTATTAAGTATATAATTAGCAGAAAGTATTGCTTCCCCCCACAAGTTCTGAGATAATCCAGAACTTATTAACATGGCATTCATCATTTCTTTTAAAGTCCTATTTTTCTTTTCAGCAATTTCATTTTGCTGAGGTGAGTAAGGAGTGGTGGTTTGATGAATTATTCCATATTCTTTACAAAACTCACCAAAGGGTGATTCATATTCACCACCTCTATCACTTCTAAGTTTTTTTTTAAAATTTTTTTTACCAAGTTGATTTTCAACTTCATTCTTACATTGAATGAAAGTTTCCAAAGTTTTATTCTTGGTTCGAATTAAATAAACATAACTATATCTAGTATAATCATCTATAAAAGTGATAAAATACTTTTCCCTACCTCTAGTTTAAATTGATTTAAAATCACAAATGTCACTACGAATTAATTCAATTGGTTCCGTACTTCTTTCAATTGAATGAAAATGAGTTTTGGATAATTTTGCCTCAATGCAAATTTCACATTTATGATTTGAATTAATACCAAATTTAGGTAAACATTTCATATTAATTAATCTATAATTAACATGTCCTAGTCTACCATGCCACAAATTTGAAGACTAAAGCAAGTAAGAAGAAGATGTATTTTTATTAATAATAAATGGTACAACAGTCATTACATTCATTTTGAAAAGGCCATCAAACATGTAACCTTTTCCTACACACATCCCGTTTTTGATAAGTATAAACTTGTCACTTTAAAAAACTAGCCTAAACTCATTTTTACTCAACAAAGATCTGGAAACAAGATTTTTATGAATGTCCGGTACATGCACCACATTGTTGAGAGTGAGTTCCTTTCCAGATGTTATCTTTAGAATAATCTTTCCTTGTCCTTCAACTTTGGAATTTGAAGAGTTACCCATAAAAAGTTGTTCACCGTTGTCCACTATAGAATAAGTTGTGAACATCTTTTTGTCGACACAGATGTGGCCAGTAGCACCAGTGTCCACCCACCATTCTTTGGAATTTCTGACAAGGTTTGCCTCGGAAACAACTGCAGAAAGATTTATATCATCGACACCATTAGAAGTTGTGAACATCTTTTTGTCGGCACAGATGTGGCGAGTAGCATCAATGTCCACCCACAATTCTTTAGGATTTCCGATAAGGTTTGCCTGGGAAACAACTGTAGAAAGATTAATATCATCGACACCATTGGAAATTTTGTCCACTACGGTCATATTGGCTTGAGCAGGCTTCTTGCTTGTTCTTCTTTTGCTTTTGCCTTGCTACGGCAATCTTCTTCTTTATCACAAATGTAACACTTGCCATTAAATTTGTACTTTTTAGTTTCCTCTCCTTTAGAGCCTTGTGAGGAACTTTTTCTAGAAAACTTTCGTTTCTTGGTTTTTGGAGCATGTTCCACTACATTTGTCTTTGACTCCATTGGATGCTTACCAGCTCACTTTTTTGAATTGCGATTGTCCTCCAAAATCCTCAAATGCACAATTAATTCTTTTAAAGACATTTCTTTGTGCTTGTGTTTAAGGTAGTTTTTGAATTCCTTCCAGCCTTGTGGTAATTTCTCAATTAAGACTGCAACTTGGAAGGATTCACTAAGAGACATGCCTTCTATGTGATTGTCATGCAAAATGAGTTGGAGATCTTGAACTTGGCTGATCACAGTCTTAGAATCAATCATCACAAAGTCCAGGAATTTGCCAACCATAAATTTCTTTGAGCCAGCATTTTCTGTTTTGTACTTTTTCTCCAAAGACTCCTAAAGTTCCTTTGTCGTTTTGATAGGACTATAGATGTTGTATAATGTGTTTTCAAGTCCGTTCAAGATGTAGTTCTGGCAAAGGAAATCAACATGTTTCCAGGCATCGACTGTAGCAACCATTTGCCGGTCAGTTTCATAATTGAGCCAGGTTGAGAGTAGTAAGGTAGAACAACATTTTTTGCTGCTATCTTTTAAAATCAGTTCCTGAGAACTTCTCTGGCTTCTCACCGTGATTGACTGGCACAGTCATAACAGGAGGAGGGGTTGGCGTAATTGCAGCTACCATACTAGTACTTGTTTGAGCATTAGTTTGACCAGTTTCAGTAGCCATGAATTCTAAATTATAAAACAAAATTATAATTAGAATTTTATACTACACAGAAAACTTAAACCAAAACCACAGAATTAAATTTTGTAAAAATAAAAGAAACAAGAATTGTAACTTTTATTTCCAATTAATTTGAAAATAAAATAAAATTTTATTTAAACAAATTAATTCCACACAGAAAATTAAATTTCTGTAACACTTCAATAATTATTTCTGAAAACCAAAATTAATTTTTGACTAGTTTCACAAATAAACATTTTGAATTGTTAATGATACCAGTATATTACTATTATATGTCCAACAGTATATTACTACTATTTGTTTTTCCAACTAGAATATTATTTTGTAAAATCACAGAAAATAATTTATGGAAGAAGAAGAAGAAGAAGAAAAGAAGAAAGGAAACAAACGAAAAATTATGTATAACCAGAATAATTCAGATTTGTCTTAAGATTGTTGGAACAATTTTCTGTGTAAAATAAATAAATTTGTCACGGCCCAAACCCGCCCTTGTAGGTTTAGCATCGTAACCGGCCAGTAATCCTTGGATCACCGAAGGCCTCTGAACAGATTAACAAAATTAAGGGGCTAGTGGAAGCTAATACATAAATATAGTTGTCCAATGAGCTGTGCTGACTTATATGAAACGGAATATTTAAAAACTTTATATACAATAACCGGTAGTCAACCATACATTATACCCCCACACATTACAGTATTTTAAGTACAGCCAACGACATCAAATCAAGTCTTAAATAAACAGAAACCATAGAACTTAAACACAGGACGCTTCGGGAACCTCCACGTGAGGCACAATGGTTGTCTGACAACAGAACACAGATCCAGACAAAAGCCTTCAGGCTCGGGCTCCTGAATGCTCACCTATACATATATATACACACAATGAGCTAAAGCCTAATGAATAACATTAAAGTAAAGGGGTTAGTGAACAAAATCCGAATATATCATAAGCAGAAAACAGACCGGAGCATAATTATTCTCATATCAGAACATAATAATGGTACATCCCATAGAACACATCACATAACGTCTTCCAACTAGAGTAATCGATTTCGGATACCGATTAAAGACATATCACCACAATGAAGTGGCTAACGAGATCTCGTAAACTTGAATGTCATGGATCCTCATTTTCATGCCGTCCCCCATGACTTGGGACTATCTATGGATGCCATAATAGATTTCAAACTTGGAATATTCGTTCACGAAAACAGATATCATTTCAGAAATCAGAACTTATCATATTTCATTTGGAACGTAATTCATATGAACGTATCTTTACAATAACGTTACTCACAGTGGTTCCAGCAATGGTCAATCAACCCTCGAGTCTTGACCTACAACCACAAAATACATAACACAAGCATGTCTTATCATTACACATTCAAGTGACCATTAAGACTTAGCTTTCATTACATTGGTTCTTATTCTTTCTTATCACATTGCTTAAAACACACACACAATTACAGTCTCGGAACTTAGTACATTCTTTTCTTAGTGTGTTTCTAATGCATAACCTTATTACTATGTCTTAATTAAGGCTTAGGAATGCCTAAGATGCAATGAAGATGCCAAAACATGCCTTGGAAAACTTAGGAAGATTTCTGAAAATAAGGTCCAGGCTCGAGCGTAGATTTCCTCGCTCGAGCGGACATGCAAATATGAGAGGGGTCGCTGGAGTGAGACTTCCTTTGCTCGAGCGGTCTGCAAACTCGGAGAAAGTATTGGTTGGTCTCAATCTACGCTCGAGCTACAAATTCCATGTTTGAGCGGATCAACAATATACAAAGGGTTCGCTCAAGCGTGACTTTGGTCGCTCGAGCGGAGCGCTTATGCCTGCAAAAATACTGAGGGCTCGCATTCTTCGCTCGAGCACAGGTTTCCTCGTTCGAGCGGATTGTGAAATTCTGGGTTTCCAAAAACAGAGTTTTGAGCGTCAAAATGCAATTCAATGGCTACACTCATGCATAGCTTGATCAAAACACTTGGAAAACTTTTCTAAAACACCAATACATGATCATTTACAAACCCTTAGCTCAAAACTCGTGGATTTAGCTAAAATTGAGTTCAAACTTCCATGAATATAAGGTTTATAAACTCTTTTTCTCCAACACCATGGTTTTAACAAAATTGAGCTCAAAGGCTCCATGCATGAAGGAAATCCTTTTCAAAACATGAGTTTAAACTTTAAAACATGACGAATTATACATGCATGTGCCCAATAACTTACGATAACAACATAGATGCTCAAAATCAAACTCAAATGGCAAACCTCCATATATATATGCATGCATGTGAAATTATAATCAAATTCTCTATCTTCTTGACAAATACATATGAAATACATGCAAATGGTCATAACAACTCCATGAATGCATCTCTACAACACACAATTTTCAGGAATTAATAGTCAAGGGCTTACCTAAAGTCTTCAAACACACAAGATCCTTGCCAAACTTGAGCTACTCTAGCAAAATCTCCAACTTCAACTTAAAATCAACACTTTCTCTCTCTAAAATTGAGTCTTTCTCACTCTAGGATGAAATCTCAGATTTTTGCACTAAGGGAAATGAAGGAGATGTGAGCTCACATGAGCTTAAGTCTCACACTTATAGCTATAATGCTCAAATACCTTAATTAGAACATAAGGCTTGCCAAACGCAACTTAATGAATCGTTCTGAATCAATTTTTGATAAAACTTGCCAAATGATTCTAAAAATTCCAAATAACATATCGGTGTAGTCAATTTCGGTTTCGGATGCCGATAAGGCTTTCAATTTTCATATTAAAGTGGGATTCCAAACAGATATTTCTATAAGTAACAGATAGAAAGCCAAAATCATACAAAGTGCAGAATAAACACATAATTTATTTTAATCCACTCATTAACATCATTAAATACGGATTAGTAGCTAATTACGGATAGGGGTTGTTACAAAATTGAAAAAATAAAAATAAATCACTTACAAAATTTATTTTACCGAACCGAATAAATATTTAAAAGATCAAGTCGAGTGTGTGACACTCTGTCCTTAAGACAGATTTGCCCCACTACGGTGCTTACGGATAAATGGCGTCTATCTCCCAAGATACTATAATCTTCACAAATTGTAGTAGCACTCCAAACAATTTCTACGACGAACCAAACCTGTATTCTATACTCTCAAAGTATTCTCTAAAATAAATATGAAGAATTATACAAGAAATAGCAAAATGGGAAGGAAACATAATATTTTCTAGATGTTTTCAGATATTTTCGGATCCAAAGACTACTGGAAATAGCCTTTATTTATAGGCAAATAATCTGCCCGAATAAGTATGAAACCAACCTAAACAGGTGTAATTTTGAATTGAACATATGCAGTTTGAATTCAAACAAATTTGAAGGCAGACTTGAATAGATAACTGCTGCTGGTTTAAATCTGTAACTGCTGGGCAGTTTTTGGCAATTTTATAACTGTAAAATAGTTTGAATCTATTAGGAATATCAGACTGAATGAGGTAAAATTTGGACAGAAAATTAAATTCAATTTTGGTACAAAATTGGAATTTAATTTCATTAGGAATTTCTGGAAAAAATTCAAATAAATTTTGTCCAAAAAAATAATATCAGAACCGACTCGACCTACAACTGCGCACGGCACGACACGGCTCTACCGGCCGCGGCAACGGGTGCGTGGTGGTTTGGGCTAAGGTTCACTTTGTCCATAACTCCTCCCTTCTACAAACTTAGGGTGCCCCTTGGGGCCCAACCTAAGTTAGTACACCAAGAGGTTATATACTCACAAAAGCTTTCTTATAGTTTCAATGTGGGACAACCCATTTCAAAGAAACCCACATTCACTTCTTTAATTGTCCATTTCACAAAGCCAAAATCGACGTCAACTTCCCATTCACTCATAAATAGTTTTGACGAACCGTTTTCACTGTGTGACTTACCATGCGGCAAGGAATACGTCACATCTTCGAACCTACCTCAAAAGACGTGTGGACCCCACTCAATTTTGGACTCAAAGTTGGCCCAAAATAAGCCTATAAAACCATTATTTCCAACAAGAAATTCAAGTACAAAAACCTTTGACCTTTCAATTACTACTCAACTCAAAATGACAGATCATATAGAGGGTTTAGCTCTTCAATATGATTTAAGACCTGGAGTTTGGGATTTGGAAAATTAGGATTTAAGATTTATGATTGTAGATTATAGAGAGTTTGGTAATTTAATTCTTTGTATGAAAAATGCTAGAGATTTGATAGAACTTTTGAATCTCTAACATTCCTTAAACAAACCAAACAAGGGATTAAAGTTCTACCAAAATTTCTACCAAATGTTTCACGTGGTGTAGGTCCCACACCCATATAAAACATTTGATAGAACTTTTGAATCTCTAGCATTTCTTTTCTTTGTACAATCAACATTTTAAGCCTCTCATTTGAAAAGGCTTCAATTCAAAAAAGGTTTTGAGTTAGCATTCAAAACAGTTTAGTGTCTTGGCAACTTTAACATAATCAATAATGTACAACTACTGAACAACCAAGGATCCGGTACATAGATTAATTTTTTTAGCATTAAATTTTTATAGACTTAGTTTTAGCTAATAAATTAAGAGTTAATTACCTAAAATACCTATTTATAAATGTTATGATAGGTCAGGTCCTATTTAAGATTTTTTGAATCAATAAGTCCTATTTAGTAAAGCTAAGAATATTATCAATTTTTTTCCAAATTTTAAAACTAAAAACATTATCAATTTTGCATATTAATGTTTCAGATAATTATTTCACTATCTGATGAAAAAAAACAGAACATGGGATTAAACGTTTTTGCCCTTCTACTTATTGGTTTGATTTAACTATTTAATAAAACCGAAAATATTATCATGTTTTTCTAATTTTAAAATTGAGAACATTACTAGTTTTTTCATTTCTAAAGTTGCTTTTGCTTGCTTTTGCTTTTGCTTTGTTTTGTTTTGTTTTGTTTTGTTTTTTTTTTCCAGTTTTGCATATCAATGTTCCATCATCATACTCTTTTATAGACACCAAATTTTCAGTTTTGTACTAAAAAATAATTCAATTTTTTCAATTTCTCAAAAAAAAAAAATTGTACTTAATTTTTTTTTTTTTTTAGTTTTTTCAATTTGAAAGTTGATATTTTATAGTTTGAAAAATCAAAATAAATGTCAAATCATTCTGTTCATTTATAAATAATCATAAATGATGAGCAATTATTATTTGAAGGACGACTATTAAAAATTTAATGAGACTTGAAGGTCCTAAAAATTTTAATTAAAATTTAATAAAATATAAATTCATAAATTAAAACTTATATGTAAATGTCTCATAAATTAAATTTTTAGGGCCCTCAAAAAAAGCCTTAGGCTAATAAAAAGCCACCGTGCCTAGTGTGCGCCCATCTTACTTTATTATGCTCTTCACTCATTGCCCTTGTGAGTATTTTAAAAATGTACTTATCTTCTAATTTTTCAAAAATAAATATAATAAAATGAAATAGTTATGATTATTAAATTAAATTAAATTTTTTTTATGAATTATATATACGAAAAGTCTTATAAAATCAATGATTCAAATTATCGAAATAGAACTCGTGATGAGCTCCTCAAATCCTTCAAATTATAATAAGTTGGTATTTGAACTTGAGAAATAACCCAATTCATAATAATATTATGTGAACACATGAGATAGTACATTGAATAAGTATAGTAAAATTATAAAGATAAACTATACTCACCTCCCTTAGGATTTTTAAAAAAATACAATAAGTCTCACACTTTTGACATTGTTACATTAACCTCCCTTCTCGTATGGTAAAAAGAGAAGATGCCATTATTTTTTTATTCTTACAATTAATGAATTACTGATAAAAAATAATTTAAGTGTTATATAAATTAAAAAATTTGGAGAAATTAATATAATTATATTAAAAATATTAATCTAATTATATTTTCTTCAACAGTCAAGGTGAGTGTAATTCACTCAAATTATAAGGGTAGGTATTATGGAGAGGAACGCATAATGTCTTGATTAGCTGGCCATGCAAAGTCAACAACACGGGCAGGTAAAAGTTTCGATGTGGTTTGAGAATATATTATTTTAGTAATTTTTTTATTATTTTTAAAAAAATATATAGAAAAATAGAGAGAATAATGTAATAATTTATAATAATTTTTTATCTAAAATATTAGTTCCCAAACAAGGTCTAAATGTAATTTACTCCAATTATAAGGGTAGGCATTATTGAGAGAAAAGCATCAATGTCTTGATTAGAGTAAATTATAAATATATTTTTTAAGATTTGTTTAAAATATAAATTACTTTTTAAAGTTTAGAAAATTATAAACACTCCTCTGTCAAAATTTTTATTTAACAAAATTAAATGAAAAAATAAAATTCTTAACTGTTCTATTATACAATAATATAATTACTTAAATTATTAATTGAAATAAATTTCTGAAATCAATAAAAACTATTGATTGACTTGATAATTTATTAATAAAAGAGATCATTTGTTATGAAATTATAAATTTCAAAACACTAGGTATAATTTTCAAAATCATAAGAAATAAATTATATTTTAAAAAAATCTCAAAAAATATATTTATAATTTATCCTAAATTTGACAAGTAAACTTATCAATAAGATCTAAACTTATCAATAATTTATCCTAAATTTGACAAGTAATCCACTTGATTCATTATATATCATATTAATATTTTATATTGGATCGATGTGAAATATAATATTTTTGTAGTTTATTTATTTATTATTATTTTTTTTGGGGTGCGTGTTGCGATGATCTTATCATCATAGTCATGTGAACGGCAATCTATTGGGCTGTCAACATTGACAAAATTTTATATATAATATATCTTATTGGATTTGTTAATTTTCGGACTTAGAACTGAATCAATATATTGACAAAATTGAACAAACCCATAAAAAGAACTATGAAGGAGAAACAAAATTGATGTCTATTCCGCAAATTCATTGCATATAGGATGGCTAACCCATGAAAACAAAATTCATTTCTAAATCCATTCATATAATACTTTTCACAGCCACTATATACATTATAGTCTTTGTACCTCACAAATAAAATCAGGAGCGTTTGTTTTCAGAGGTAGAATGGAGGGGATTGATAATAAGGAGATTAATAGTGAAAGGATTGTTAGTGAGAGGATTAGTAAATTTATATTTGTTTTGATGATAGTTGTTAGTGTGGGAATTGTTAAATTATTTTTATATAAAATAATAAAACAAATAAAATTATAATTTTTACTTAACAAAAAATACAAAAACATTAAACATTAATGTAAAAAAAAAAATGCCCAACAAGTAAAAAAAAAAAAAAAAATCAGTTGACCGGTTGACCGTACGGACGTTCGGTAACACCCAATCTGAACAGACGATTTTGCTAATATCATCTCCTAGTTCGGACTACTAATGCCCCTCACCAAGGCCTATCATAGTCCATTCGGACTACGAATCGGGGCCTCAAAGTCATGGGTGTAACATGACTATGGCTGCAACCAGACAAGTTAATATAAAAAATAAATTTTTTTATTAATTTTTTTTGGGACGATCCAATTGCTGTTGAGTACATCAATGAGGTTTGGAATGACAGAGCTCCATTATTGCTTTCCTTTTGCATGTTGCGGTTGTGCTTGATTCTCGAAGAAAAATGACATACTTGCAATTTTGTTTTTCAATAATGTTTGGTGGAGATGTGGTGAAAGTGAGAGTGAAAGAAATGTTAGACAAGGTGAAAATTTGTTTAAGTCAATTATATGATTGTTATGCCATGCTTGATTCAACAAATATGTATGCCTCCAATGTAAATGAAACAGTAGATATAGTGACAGATGAAAATGACCCACACTCTATTGTGAACTCTGAATTTAACTCATTTTTTGAGGGGCAATTTTCTAGTAGTGGGAGTACGTCGGAATTGGACAAGTACTTGGGTGATATTGCGAAAGGTAGGAAGAATGCTCAATTTGATATCTTGGAGTGGTGGAAGGTCAATGCAACAAAGTATAAAGTATTATCACTTATAGCACGAGATGTGTTGGCAATGCCTATTTCCATTGTTGATTCTGTTGGAATTATGGTTATTCACAGGTTTATTTTGGGTCAACTTTGAACCCAAATTTAAGTGCGGCTCACATGTCTTTTGGGATGGGTCCAAGAGGTGACGTGTTCCTTGCCTCATGGCAAGTCACACAGTGAAGACGGTTGGTCAAAACTATTTATGAGTGAATGGGAACTTGATATCGTTTTCGGGTTCATGGAAAGGGAAATTAAAGAGTCAAAATGTGGGTTACCTTAAAAAAGTTGTCTTACATTGAAACTTAAGGAGAACTTATGTGTGTATATAAGTTTTAGGTGGGAATACTTGGGTTGGGCCCCAAGGGACACCCCAAGTTTGTAGAAGAGAAGACTTATGGACAAAGTAGGCCTTGGTCCAGACCACCACACATGCGCGCACGCAGTCGTCTGTTAGACCGGCCCACGGAGCCGTGCCAGGTGAGGTTGTGGGATGGGTTGGTCCAAAAATTAATTTTTTCGACAAAATTTATTTGAATTTTTCCCAAAAATTCTTATGGGAAAATTATTTTTTCTGAACGAAATTAATTCAAATTTTGTGCCAAATTTAAATTCAAATTTCGTATCCAAATAATGCCTCTTTTGGTTTTATTTTTCAACAGGTTCAAACTATTTTTTAACATTAAAACTGCCTAGCAGTTATGGACAGATTCAAACTGTTTTCCAGCAGATCTGTTCAATTTTGTATCATACCTGTTCAATTCAAAAACTTACATGTTTAGCCTTTCTTAAGGGACACCATTTTACCTATAAAAGCAGACCGATTTCCAGTAATTGTTTCATTCTGAAAATCCTTTTTCTTGATTTCTTTTGTACTCTCTTTGCATTATTCTGCATACTAGTTTTTTAGAAAAAAATCAGAGAGTATAGAACACAGGTTCTAGTTCGCTGTACAGATTATTTGGAGTGCTATTACAATCTGTGAAGATCATTGTAACCTAGACACCATTTATCCATAAGTACAAAAGTGGGGCAAATCTGTCTTAAGGATAGAGTTGTTCGCCGTACAGATTCTTTGGAGTGCTACTATAATCGGTGAAAATCATTGTATCTTAGGAGATAGACGCCATTTATCCGTAAGCACCAAAGCGGGTGAATTTGTCTTAAGAACAGAGTGTCACCTACTCAACTTGATCTATTTTGTACTTATTCATTTCGGTAAATAAATTTTGTAAGTAATTTATATTTGTTTGTTTGATTTAGTTTCAAGTTATTTATTTTACACAGAAGATTGTTCCAACAATCTTAAGACAGATTCGAATTATTCTGTTTATACAGAATTTTTCGTTTGTTTTCTTTTCTTTCTTTCTTTGTCTTACAGAAATTATTTTCTAGGGTTTTACAAAGTAATATTCTAGTTGAAAAATACAAATAGTAGTAATATACTATTTGACAAATAGTAGTAATATACTGTTTATTTTCTTTGACAACTAGTAGTGATATACTGGTTATCATTAATAATTTCAGAATATTCATTTGTGAAGTTGGTCAGAAATTAATTTTGATTTTTAGAAATAATTTCTAGAGTTTTCATTAATTAAAATTCTATTTTCAGTATTTTAATTTTTGAAATGTTATAGAAATATTTTTTTTTTGTGTGGAATTAATTTGTTTAAATAAATTTTATTTTCAAATTAATTGGAAATAAAAGATACAATTTTTGTTTCTTTTATTTTTACAGAATTAAATTCTGTGTTTATAGTTTAATTTTCGGTGTAGTATAACATTCTAATTATAATTTTATTTTATAATTTAGAATTCATGACTACCGAAACAAATGCTCAAACCAATACTGCTCAAACCATTGCTCCAATCCCTTCTCCTATTGTGACTGTACCAGTCAATCACGGTAAAAACCAGAGAAATTATTAGGAACTGATTTTAAAAGATGGCAGCAGAAAATGCTGTTCTATCTTACTACTCTCAACCTGGCACGTTTTCTCCTTGAGAATGCTCCTACTGTAAAATAGAATGAAACCGACCGGCAAGTGGTTGATGCCTGGAAACATGCTGATTTCCTTTGCCGAAACTACATCTTGAACAGACTTAATAGCACATTGTACAACGTCTATAGTACTATCAAGACAACAAAGGAACTTTGGGAGTCCTTGGAGAAAAAATACAAAACAAAAAATGCTGGCCCGAAGAAATTCGTAGTAGGCAAATTTGTAGACTTTGTGATGGTTGATTCTAAGACTGTGATCAGCCAAGTTCAAGATCTCCAACTTATTCTGCGTGACATTCATGCAGAAGGCATGCCTCTCAGTGAATCCTTCTAAGTTACTGCCTTAATTGAAAAATTACCATAAAGCCAGAAGTAATTACAAGAACTACGTTAAATACAAGCGCAAAGAAATGACTTTAGAGGAATTGATTATGCGTTTGAGGATTGAGGAGGACAACCGCAATTTTGAAAAGCGGGCTTGTAAGCATCCAATGAAGTCTAAGGCAAATGCGATAGAACATTCTCCAAAAGCAAAGAAACGAAAGTATTCTGGAGAAAAATCCGCACAAGGCTCTAAAGGAGGGAAAAGTAAGAAGTTCAAGTTCAATGGCAAGTATTACATCTGTGATAAAGAAAGACATCAGGCCAAAGATTGCCGTAGCAAACGCAAAGACAAATGAAGATCAAGTAAGAAGCCTACTCAAGCCAATATAACCAAATTGGACAAAATTTCTAATGGGATAGATGACATAAATCTTTCCGCAGTCGTTTGCGAGGCAAACCTTGTCGGAAATCCTAAAGAATGGTGGGTGGACACTAGTGCTACTTGGCACATCTGTGCCAACAAAAAGATATTCATATCTTATTCTGTGGTGGACAACGACGAACAAATTTTTATGGGCAACTCCTCGACTTCTAAAGTTAAAGGATAAGGAAAGATTATTCTAAAGATGACATCTGGAAAGGAACTCACTCTCAACAATGTGCTGCATGTACCGAACATTCGCAAGAATCTAGTCTCCGGATCCCTGTTGAGTAAAAATGGGTTTAGGCGAGTGTTTGAGAGTGATAAATTTGTACTTACTAAGAATGAGATGTATGTAGGAAAATGTTACATGTCTGATGGCCTTTTCAAAATAAATGTAATGACAGTTGTACCATCTGTTATTAATAATAATACATATTCTTCTTACTTGCTTGAGTCTTCAAATTTGTGGCATGGTAGACTAAGACATATTAATTATGGATCTTTGCGTAAATTAATTAATATGGAATGTTTATCTAAATGTGACATTGATTTAAATCATAAATGTGAAATTTGTGTTGAGGCAAAATTAAGCAAAACTTCTTTTCATTCAATTGAAATAAGTAGGAATTACTTGAATTAATTTATAGTGACATTTATAATTTTAAATCAATTCAAACTAGAGGTGAAAAAAAATATTTTATCACTTTCATAGATGACTATACTAGATATAGTTATATTTATTTAATTCGAACCAATGATGAAATTTTAGAAACTTTCATTCAATATAAGAATAAAGTTAAAAATCAACTTGGTAAGAAAATTAAAAGACATAGAAGTAATAGATGTGGTGAATATGAATCACCCTTTGGTGAGTTTTGTAAAGAACATGGAATAATTCATCAAACCATCGCTCTTTTCTAATAGTGGCATGAATAATTTAGATCATTTTAAAAGTTGTAGAGGTTATATTTTATAAGAATCTCTATCATTATTGATATTTATCAGACGTTTTAGAAATTATATTGACCGCTTTGTCTATTAACAGATCTAAAGACAAATTTGAATGGACTTTAGTAACCTCAATGAGGGTATGAATTTACCATTAAGACTTATCTTCTTCCCCTCTTGATTTCCCTGTTTTTTTTTTCCCTCGCTTCGCCTTTTCTCTCTCATCTCATCATACATCCTCACCATGGCCACCTCTTTCCTGTCACACATCCATCATAACTAAACCATGCAAAACTCCATTACTACTGCCAAGAAAAAAAAAATACCATTAAAATATATCCTCTCACATCTTTAAGATTAGAAGGAATGATTTTTAAAAGGGAGATTATGTTTTCAGAAGTTGTCTATCAAAAATCATAGAGAGAATTAGATGCAGATAGAAGGAAAAAAAATTACCAACATATAAAAGAATGTGTAGTGATATTTATACTTCACAATTTTCATTTATACCCTATCACATAGACACTAACATTCCATATCCTTGTAATTTTTTTCTCTTTCTCCTACAATTTCTCAAAATCATAACACTGACTATTAATGTTGCATTTATATTATAAAAAAGCCAGAACCTTTAGCTCTTCCAACCATGTAGTTCCATGTAATTGATGACCACCAATTAATTACCTTAAATATTACAGCAAAATGGCAATTGATTGGAAGTTGTTTTCTTTTCAGAATTTAAAAATATTTAACAAATCTCAAATTTAAATCTCTTAAAAAGCCATAATTCCCATTTTTCAGCATCCATCACCCACCCATTTGTCAACCACCATGCCCGCAACCAGTTGGGAATTTCATCAAACAGCTGGAACTCAACAATATCAGGTGTTATTGAAGGAATGAGTGGTGATAAGTGGAGGAGAAAGAAGAGGAGAGTTGGACCCATTTGCAGAAAGTTGGGGTTGGACCCATTTTCACAGAGTTTGGAAAGACAGAGAGATGGGAAAGATGGAAAAATTGGTTTGATAATCTTAAGGGCATAATTGGCATTACAAAAAATATTGTTGTTGACGTCATTTTAGTCTGTTAAGTTAACTAACGGTAGATTAAACGAAGGAGTAATATGTAATGCAATTGTTTACTCAGGGAGGAGAATGTAATTTTAAAAATTGAGGAAGAAATATGTATCAAGATCAAACTCGAAGAGGAGTCATTGTAATTTACCCTTAAAATTATAGCCACATATTTTCTTACAACATTTTTTTTTATCGTTGATCCTGTTCATTTTCATTGTTGGTATGCGATATGATATGCTCGCGTTATTTGAGAAGCTAATTATTTTAATTGGTTATTTAATTTTTTTAATTATTTTAGTCTGATTAAAAAAATTATGTATTTTTTTTTTATCATTTATTCTATTCATTTTCAATGTTGGTATGTGATATAATATGCTCGCGTTATTTGGGAAGCTAATTATTTTAATTGGTTATTTAGTTTTTTTTTTAATTATTTTAATTTGGTTAAAAAAATTGTATTTAAAATTTAATTTTTTTTAATAGTTGATTTGATAGTTATAAGGGAAAAATAAAATAATTATAAATTGAATGTGACATTTTATCTTATTAATTATTTTAACTTATTTTATTTTTTTTCGTGGTCTATTTTAATTCAAATCTCTCCCCAAATAAAGCTACTGTAAAAAAACAAAAAAAACAAAAAACACAAATGTGTGGTTGTAGATTTAGAGGTAGTTTGGAAACAATTTTTTCTAAGTAATTCTTTGATTTTTTTTATTAAAAATGGACCCCCCATTGTTCATCACCACTCCACCTAGCCTATATAATAAGGTGTTGAACATAGTGGAAAATACACAGCTTCTCTCCTATTTTTCTCTCTTTCACTATCTTCCTCTTCGCCACATATTTATCACTAACCATAAGTAATAATGGCTGATAATAAGGTGGTTCTGTTGGATGTCTTGCCTAGTTTGTTTGGGATGAGGGTGAGAATAGCACTGGCTGAGAAGGGCATTGAATATGAATACAAGGAAGAGGACTTGAAGAACAAGAGCTCACTGCTTCTTGAGATGAACCCAGTTCACAAGAAAATCCCAGTTTTGATTCACAACCGAAAACCGGTTTGTGAGTCCCTCATCATTGTCGAGTACATTGATGAGGTCTGGAATGAGATAGCTCCATTGTTGCCCTCCGATCCTTACCAGAAAGCTCAAGCTAGGTTCTGGGCTGACTATGTTGACAAAAAGGTGGCTTGTTTTGTGGTGTTACTGCTTAATGTTTTTTTACTTTTTCAATTTGGTACTGTTTCATAAAAATAAAAATAAAAATAAAAATAGAAATAAAATATTTTAGTAAAAAAAAAAAAAAAAGGTGATTGCCAGTTAGATACGGTGACTGAAACAACAATGATAGAGACCTCACAAAATGCAACACTCATAACTTGAAATAATCTGAACCATTTATGTCACTGTTAGACACAATTTTCAAAAAAAATTCAAACACATCAATGGTCAATACATTAGTGGGGGGTCATGGGGGTCATCTTTTGTAAGGGTCTCAAACATTTTCCGTGGCTGAAATTAGCCTCTTTTGGCAAAGGGGTTAAAAGTATTTTTTTTTTAGTTTTATGGTTTTTTTTTTTTAAATTTTAAATTTTTATCATTTCTTTATTTTTTTGCACAATTTTTTTTTTTAAAAAAAAAACCACAAAAAAGTCAAAAAATTAAATTTTAACCTACTTCTAGAGGGCAGATAGTTGGTGGTGGTTAGATGTGATTGTTGATCTGGAAGTGGTCACCAGAGGAGGTCGACAATAGTGGTGGTAGGAGGAGGTTTTTGATAACGATGGCTGAAGATGGTGGGTGGCTGGGCGTAAGTGATGGAGGGAGGGAAAGAAAGAAGAATGAATGAAAATTTGTATTTGAAACATATAAAAATAATTTTTTTTGTTACAATAGTTTAGTAAATTTTATAAATTTTTTGTTTAATTTTTTGTAACAAAAAATTCACTTAAATAAAATTTTCTATAATTTTAAATTTTGTTTTATAAATATAAAAAGATTACAAATGTAAATGTTACTCAATGGCCTCTAGTATTATGTTGATATAAATTTGGAATAATTAGTGAAATTTTGAAAAAATGATTATATATTGATAAAAAAAATATAATTATAATTATTAATATTTATAATTTTTTTTTCTGATTTATAATTATTTTTTCAAAACTCTAACTTTCCCTATAAATTTCTCCTGAGTCAAATCTATATATTGTTGGGATTTAGACCTGAATCTCTGGTTTGAGTTTTTATTTTATATTTTTTTATGTATATTTATTTTTTCTCGTGAATAGCTTGGTTGCTTGAAAATAAAATCAAAGCTCACCGTCTCTATAAATTTTGATTTTTAGTTTTTTTTATAATATTTTAATTTTTTTTACATATACAAACTAAATAAATAAATTGTAATATTATATTTAAAATTTTATATTTTAATTTTTTGAGCATTATAAACTAAGGATATCTTTGATTAGTAGAATTATAGCATATGATTGAAATTATTAATTCATAAACTCACAATCCCATGTTTGATTGTAAATTTTATTAACTAGATTACATGTACAACGGAATTCAATATGACAAAATTGGTGAATTTTTTTATATTGTGAGGGACTGGGATCATAATTTCAAATTTTAAAAAAAATGAATTCAAAATAAATTATTATCTCACTAATTTAATTAGATAACTAAGCATACACTAATTCATAGAATTATCAATCTTTCAATGTTAATCCTGTTAATCAAGGCGAAGTGACTAATAAAACAGGTTTCGTAATAAATATTAGGCAGAGAGATATTTGATGTGGATTTCCACGAGTCCCGTTTCGATAATTTAAACTGTTTATTTTGTTTAACACTTCGTGTATTTCATCCCCTCCCAAAAAAAAAAAAAAAAAAAAAATTGAGTCGATATGATAATCGTAACCTATTCAATTTATTACATTTGTTACAAAAAAAGAAGAAGAAGAAGATAACAATTATATTTTAATAAATAAATCATTTATTTTTTGATGATAAACGCAATAAATTAAATATGTTACGATTATCGAATCAATCTAATTTTGTATTGTTGAAATATACGAAATGTTCAACTTAATAAACGGTTTGAATCATTAAAATCGGAAAATAGCAACACTTACCCATTTTCTTGGTTTATTCCCAATCAAACGCAATCAAACAAACACAATCTATCCGTAATTGAATGGTGTCACATTAATACACTAAAAAGAGGGGTCCAACCTAATTAACCTATTACAAAATATCTTAGATGCTATAATTATTAACATATGAAATGCAGGTGTATGCTTTTGGGAGGAAGATACTAGATTCAAATGTAGAAGAAGAGAAAGAGGAAGGGAAAAAGGGATTCATAGAATGTCTCAAGGTATTAGAGGGAGAGCTTGGTGATAAGCCATACTTTGGAGGTGAAACCTTTGGCTTTGTAGACATTGCTGTTGTCACCTTATACTGCTGGTCCTATGAGACCCTTGGCAACTTCAGTCTAGAGGTAGAGTGCCCCAAGCTATTTTCATGGGGCAAGAGGTGCATTGAGAAAAATGAAAGTGTTTCCAAGACTCTTCCTCACCAACACAAGATCTATGACTTTGTTTTGGGTTTGAACAAGAAGCCAAAAGCAAGAACGTGAGCTTGTTAATATTATCATATCGGTTAAATAAAATAAGTTGGATCTAGGACCCCCAGTTTGTTTCAAGGCACTTTTCTATTACAATGGATTTCTTTGGTCTGACCTCATATGGTGGAGAGGAGTCTTAGAATAAGGTACTGTGAGATCCGAATAGAGAATTTCCTACTTACTTACGGTTATACTTTGTGTGCATTTTTTCTTTTTCTTTCTTTCTTTCTTTGTTTTTTTTTTTTTTTCATTCTCTTGTCTATGGTTGTTTGTGTTTGTGTTTGTTGTCTCTTTAATTGTAATAAAGAAACACTTCCCTGTGTTTGTGGCATGTTAGGGATAAATATGAAAAAAAAAAAAGGGCTTGTATGTTGGAAATGCTATTGTCTTGTTTTTGTCCTAATGAATTTTCCAATTGCAAAATGTGGTGTGAATTTCAAGACACGAATGTGTGCTTGAGAGTTTATTGAGAAGGTTTGAGAAAGAGATTTAAGTATAGAAATCTTTGACTTTTCAATTAGTACTCAACTCAAAATGACAGATTATATAAAGAGTTTGGCTCTTCAATATGATTTAGGATTTAGAATTTGGGATTTGAAAATTTAGGATTTAGGATTTAAGATGGTAGATTATAGAGTGTTTGGCAATTTAATTCTTTGTACAATCAACATTTTACGCCTCTCATTTCAAATGCCTTCAATTCAAAAGAGGTTTTGAGCTAGAATTCAAAACAGTTTAGTGTCTTGGCAACTTTAACATAATCAATAATATGAATAAGTACTGAACAACTAAGAATCTGGTAAATAGATTAATTTTTTAGTATTAAATTTTTATAGACTCATTTTTAGCTAATAAATTATTTTTTTAGCACCCTCAAAAGAAGTGTGCCCAGTGTGCGCCAATCTCACTTTATTAGGCTCTTCACTCATTGCTTTCGTGAGTACTTCAAAAATATACTTGTTCTCTAATTTTTCATAATTAAATATAATAAAATAAAAAGATTATGATTATCAGATTAATTTAATTTTTTTTTTCATGTATTATACATACGAAGGGCCTTATAAAATAAACGGTTCAGATTATCGAAATAGGACTCGTGATGATGGGTTCCTCAAATCCCTCAAATTATCCTAAGTTGAGATTTGAACTTGAGAAATAGCCCAATCCATAATAATATTATGTGAACACATGTGATAGTATATTATAAGAGTAAATTACACTCACTTCTCTTGAAATTAAAAAAAAAAATACTATATTTCACACTTCTAACATTATTACATTAACCTCACTTCTCGTATGGTAAAAAGAGATGATAATATTATTTTTTTATTCATACAACTAACAAATTACTGATAAAAAATAACTTAAGTATTATTTGAATTAAAATATGGGCAAAACACCAATAAATCTCAAATTTTAATATGTTAAACCATTTGGTCCTGGCTTTTATTTTGTAGACTAATAAATCCTATTTGAATGTTAAAAGCTCACTATAGGCCTTTTTTAGATTTCCCTCCTTTCCGAACATCAACAACATTAACTACACCAATAACATCATCAAACATCAACTACATCATCAAATATTATCAAACATCAAGTATATCATCAAACATCATCAACATCACCAACATCATCAACATTGATCAAACATCAACTGCATCGTCAAACATCATCAAATATCAACTACATCATCAAACATCATCAACATCACCAACATCATAAAACATCATCAACATCATCAAACATCAACTACATCATCAAACATCATCAACAACACCAACATCATAAAACATCATCAACATCATCAAACATCAACTACAACATCACCAACATTACCAACATCATCAAACATCAACTACATCTTCAACCTTGTCAAACATCATTAACATCACCAACATCATAAAACATCATCAACATCATCAAACATCAACTACATCATCATACATCATCACCACCAACATTGTGAACATCATCAAACATCGACTACATCTTCAACCTCATCAAACATCATCATACACCAATATGAAATACAATATATTGATGTTTATAGAATATAACAAACAAAGATACCACACCAAATATAAAAAAGACTAAATGGTTTACAAAAAAATACTCAGGACTAGATAGAGCAATATTTCCCAATATAAGATTTATGAGTAATTTTTCCTTAAAATATTAAGAGAAATTAATATAATTATGTTAAAAATGTAAATCTGATTATATTTTTTGAAAAACAGTGAAGTGAGTGTAATTTACTCAAATTATAAGGGTAGGCATTATTGAGAGGAAAACATCAATGTCTGGAATCTTGATTAGCAGGCCAAGAAAGAGTCAACAACACATGCATTGGAAAGAGGTAAAGTTTCATGATCAATAACCTTGTAATATGAAAAATGTTATGAACTAAGACTTATCTTTATATAATTTGTTAAGAATGTGTTTGTATAGTGAAAATTAAATTTATAAAGTGTGGATTTTATAAATAAAATAAATTTTAACTATTGATTTATTTTTTTGAATAAATTATAAATTCATAAGTTTGAATTTATAGTCTTATTTTTGTAATATTTTATTTCACAATTTATTGATAAATTTAAATTTAAAAAAGACCTTGTTCCACCAGTGCCCGAAGTCGTTCAAATGTCCATTAGTTTTGATTTTTGGGGCATAGTTTGGATGAATTTTCCATTTGACAAAAGTCTCGAGACAAGTAAATTAATGACACCCCTGGAAAATGATAGATCGCTACTTTCATGGGAAAAAAATAAAAGAATATATATATATATATATATATGCAATTTAGAATAAATTATAAATACACCTCTTAAGATTTGCTTAAAATATGAATTATTCTTCATAGTTTAGAAAATTACAAATATCCCTTTGTCAAATTTTTTATTGAACAAAATTAATTGAAAAAATAAAATTCTTAACTACTCTCCTATATAATAATATAATTACATGAATTATTAATTGAAATAAATTTCTAACATCATTAAAAACTGTTAATTAACTTGATAATTTATTAATAAAAAGAGTTATTTGTTATGAAATTAGAAATTTTAAGAAACGAGATATAATTTTCAAAATCATCAAAAATAAATAATATTTTAAGTAAATATCAAAAAGTGTATTTATAATTTATCCTAAATTTTACAAGTAAATTTATCATAAATTTTACAAGTAAATTTATCAATATGATCTAAAAGCTAGTAATCCACTTGATTCATAGATCAGATCCTTATCATTATATGTCCAACAGTATATTACTACTATTTGTTTTTCCAACTAGAATATTATTTTGTAAAATCACAGAAAATAATTTCTGGAAGAAGAAGAAGAAGAAGAAAAGAAGAAAGGAAACAAACGAAAAATTATGTATAACCAGAATAATTCGGATTTGTCTTAAGATTGTTGGAACAATCTTCTGTGTAAAATAAATAAATTTGTCATGACCCAAACCCGCCCCTGTAGGTTTAGCATCGTAACCGGCTAGTAATCCTTGGATCACCGAAGGCCTCTGAACAGATTAACAAAATTAAGGGGCTAGTGGAAGCTAATACATAAATATAGTTGTCCAATGAGCTGTGCTGACTTATATGAAACGAAATATTTAAAAACTTTATATACAATAACCGGTAGTCAACCATACATTATACCTCCACACATTACAGTATTTTAAGTACAGCCAACGACATCAAATCAAGTCTTAAATAAACAGAAACCACGGAACTTAAACACAGGACGCTTCGGGAACCTCCACATGAGCCACAATGGTTGGCTGACAACAGAACACAGATCCAGACAAAAGCCTTTAGGCTCGGGCTCCTGGATGCTCACCTATACATATATATACACACAATGAGCTAAAGCCTAATGAATAACATTAAGGTAAAGGGGTTAGTGAACAAAATCCGAATATATCATAAGCAGAAAACAGACCGGAGCATAATCATTCCCATATCAGAACATAATAATGGTACATCCCATAGAACACATCACATAACGTCTTCCAACTAGAGTAATCGATTTCGGATACCGATTAAAGACATATCACTACAATGAAGTGGCTAACGAGATCTCGTAAACTTGTATGTCATGGACCCGCATTTTCATGTCGTCCCTCATGACTTGGGACTATCTATGGATGCCATAATAGATTTCAAACTTGGAATATTTGTTCACGAAAACAGATATCATTTCAGAAATCAGAACTTATCATATTTCATTTGGAACGTAATTCATATGAACGTATCTTTACAATAACGTTACTCACAGTGGTGCCAGCAATGGTCAATCAACCCTCGAGTCTTGACCTACAACCACAAAATACATAACACAAGCATGTCTTATCATTACACATTCAAGTGACCATTAAGACTTAGCGTTCATTACATTGGTTCTTATTCTTTCTTATCACATTGCTTAAAACACACACACAATTACAGTCTCGGAACTTAGTACATTCTTTTCTTAGTGTGTTTCTAATCCATAACCTTATTACTATGTCTTAATTAAGGCTTAGGAATGCCTAAGATGCAATGAGAATGCCAAAACATGCCTTGGAGCACTTAGGAAGATTTATGAAAATAAGGTCCACGCTCGAGCGTAGATTTCCTCGCTCGAGCGGACATGCAAATATGAGAGGGGTCGCTGGAGTGAGACTTCCTTCGCTCGAGCGGTCTGCAAACTCGGAGAAAGTATTGGTTGGTCTCAATCTACGCTCGAGCTACAAATTCCACGCTTGAGCGGATCAACAATATACAAAGGGTTCGCTCGAGCGTGACTTTGGTCGCTCGAGCGGAGCGCTTATGCCTGCAAAAATACTGAGGGCTCGCATTCTTCGCTCGAGCACAGGTTTTCTCGTTCGAGCGGACTGTGAAATTCTGGGTTTCCAAAAACAGAGTTTTGAGCTTCAAAATGCAATTCAATGGCTACACTCATGCATAGCTTGATCAAAACACTTGGAAAACTTTTCTAAAACACCAATACATGATCATTTACAAACCCTTAGCTCAAAACTCGTGGATTTAGCTAAAATTGAGTTCAAACTTCCATGTATATAAGGTTTATGAACTCTTTTTCTCCAACACCATGGTTTTAACAAAATTGAGCTCAAAGGCTCCATGCATGAAGGAAATCATTTTCAAAATATGAGTTTAAACTTTAAAACATGACGAATTATACATGCATGTGCCCAATAACTTATGATAACAACATAAATGCTCAAAATCAAACACAAATGGCAAACCTCCATATATATGTGCATGCATGTGAAATTATAATCAAATTCTCTATCTTCTTGACAAATACATGTGAAATACATGCAAATGATCATAACAACTCCATGAATGCATCTCTACAACACACAATTTTCATGAATTAATAGTCAAGGGCTTACCTAAAGTCTTTAAACACACAAGATCCTTGCCAAACTTGAGCAACTCTAGCAAAATCCCTAACTTCAACTTTAAATCAACACTTTCTCTCTCTAAAATGGAGTCTCTCTCACTCTAGGATGAAATCTCAGATTTTTGCACTAAGGGAAATGAAGGAGATGTGAGCTCACATGAGCTTAAGTCTCACATTTATAGCTATAATGCTCAAACACCTTAATTAGAACATAAGGCTTGCCAAACGCAACTTAATGAATTGTTTTGAATCAATTTTTGATAAAACTTGCCAAATGATTCTAAAAATTCCAAATAACATATCGGTGTAGTCAATTTCAGTTTCGGATGCCGATAAGGCTTTCAATTTAAATATTAAAGTGGAATTCCAAACAGATATTTCTATAAGTAACAGATAGAAAGTCAAAATCATGCAAAGTGCAGAATAAACACATAATTTATTTTAATCCACTCATTAACATCATTAAATATGGATTAGTGGCTAATTACGGATAGGGGTTGTTACAAAATTGAAACAAATCAAACAAATAAAAATAAATCACTTACAAAATTTATTTTATCGAATCGAATAAATATTTAAAAGATCAAGTCGAGTGTGTGACACTCTATCCTTAAGACAGATTCCCCGTGCTACGGTGCTTACGGATAAATGGCGTCTATCTCCCAAGATACAATGATCTTCACAAATTGTAGTAGCACTCCAAACAATTTCTACGGTGAACCAAACCTGTATTCTATACTATCAAAGTATTCCCTAAAATAAATATGAAGAATTATACAAGAAATAGCATAATGGGAAGGAAACATAATATTTTCTAGATATTTTCAGATATTTTCGGATCCAAAGACTACTGGAAATAGCCTTTATTTATAGGCAAATAATCTGCCCGAACAAGTATGAGACCAACCTGAACAGGTGTAATTTTGAATTGAACAGATGCAGTTTGAATTCAAACAAATCTGAAGGCAGACTTGAATAGATAACTGCTGCTGGTTTAAATCTGTAACTGCTAGGCAGTTTTTGGCAATTTTATAACTGTAAAATAGTTTGAATCTATTAGGAATATCAGACTGAATGAGGTAAAATTTGGACAGAAAATTAAATTCAATTTTGGCACAAAATTGGAATTTAATTTCATTAAGAATTTCTGGAAAAAATTCAAATAAATTTTTTCCAAAAAAATAATATCAGAACCGACTCGACCTACAACTGCGCACGGCACGACACGGCTCGACCGGCCGCGGCAACGGGTGTGTGGTGGTTTGGGCTAAGGTTTACTTTGTCCATAACTCCTCCCTTCTACAAACTTGGGGTGCCCCTTGGGGCCCAACCTAAGTTAGTACACCAAGAGGTTATATACTCACAAAAGCTTTCTTATAGTTTCAATGTGGGACAACCCATTTCAAAGAAACCCACATTCACTTCTTTAATTGTCCATTTCACGAATCCGAAATCGACGTCAACTTCCCATTCACTCATAAATAGTTTTGACGAACTGCTTTCACCGTGTGACTTATCATGCGGCAAGGAATACGTCACCTCTTCGGACCCACCTCAAAAGACGTGTGGACCCCACTCAATTTTGGAATCAAAGTTGGCCCAAAATAAGCCTATAAAACCATTATTTCCAACAAGAAATTTAAGTACAAAAACCTTTGACCTTTCAATTACTACTCAACTCAAAATGACAGATTATATAGAGGGTTTAGCTCTTCAATATGATTTAAGACTTAGAGTTTGGGATTTGGAAAATTAGGATTTAAGATTTATGATTGTAGATTATAGAGAGTTTGGTAATTTAATTCTTTGTACGAAAAATGCTAGAGATTTGATAGAATTTTTGAATCTCTAGCATTCCTTAAACAAACCAAACAAGGCCTTAAAATTTCTATCAAAATTTCTACCAAATGTTTCATGTGGTGTAGGTCCCACATCCATATAAGACATTTGATAGAACTTTTGAATCTCTAGCATTCCTTTTCTTTGTACAATCAACATTTTAAGCCTCTCATTTGAAAAGGCTTCAATTCAAAAAAGGTTTTGAGTTAGAATTCAAAACAGTTTAGTGTCTTGGCAACTTTAACATAATCAATAATGTACAACTACTGAACAACCAAGGATCCGGTACATAGATTAATTTTTTTAGCATTAAATTTTTATAGACTTAGTTTTAGCTAATAAATTAAGAGTTAATTACCTAAAACACCTATTTACAAAGGGATTTTTATTGATAAGTCCAATTTAGAAGTGTTTTAACCCAAGAAGTTCATGAAGGAATTTTTTAACCCATTTAGTCCCATGTATGTATAGTTTTATTCCATAAAGTCCATTTTCTTGATTTACACTATTTTCTTGGACACTTATGCCCTTATATTTAATTTTGATACCCTTATAAATATTTTTTCAACGATTATCAATTTAATGATGTGAATATTTTTATTTTAAAATTCACAGTTGTAAGAATGTAAATTGGCCCGTGGGCGGCCCGAAATCCGCCTGCGAGCCAGGGCGAACCCGACCCATTGACAATGTGAATATTCACATTGACATGTTAAAATTCACATTAATAGGAGTGTAAAATTGGCCCCCGTCCCGTGGCGGCGCGAAACCCGCCCGCAGCCCATGGGCGGCCCGGGGCGGGCCCGGTCCAGCCCGTGGACAATGTGAATATTCACATTGACATGTTCACATTCACATTGATAAGAGTATAAAATTGGGCCGCGGCCCATGGGCGGCCAAAAGCCCGCCCCGGCCTGTTGACAATGTGAATATTCACATTGACATGTTAACATTCACATTGATAGGAGTGTAAAATTAGCCCGCGCCTCGTAACTGCCCGAAACCCGCCCACGGCCCGTGGGCAGGCCCGGCCTGGCCTGTTGACAATGTGAATGTTCACATTGACCTGTTAACATTCACATTGATAAAAGTATAAAACTAGACAGCAGCCCAGGGCGGGCCCAACTCGGCCCGGCCCGGCCCGTTGACAATGTGAATATTCATATTGACATGTTAACATTCACATTAATAGGAGTATAAAATTGGCCCCCGTCCCGTGGCGGCGCGAAACCCACCCGCGGTCCATGGGCAGCCTGGGGCGGGCCCGGTCCGGCCCGTTAACAATGTGAATATTCAAATTGACATGTTAACATTCACATTGATAAGAGTATAAAATTGGCCCGGGGCCCATGGATGGCCAAAAGCACGCCCGCTGCCCGGGGCGGGCCCGGCCCGGCCCGTTGACAATGTGAATATTCACATTGACATGTTAACATTCACATTGATAAGAGTGTAAAATTGGCCCGCAGCTCGTGGGCGGCCCGAAGCTCGACCGCAGCCCGAGGCGGGCTTGGCCCGACCCGTGACAATGTGAATATTCACATTGACATGTTAACATGCACATTGATAGGAGTGTAAAATTAGCCCGCGCCCCGTGGCTGCCTGAAACCCGTGGACGGCCCGGGGTGGGCCCGGCCTGGCCCGGCCTATTGACAATGTGAATATTCACATTGATATGTTAACATTCACATTGATAAGAGTGTACAATTGGCCCGTGACCCGTGGGCAGCCCGAAGCCCGGCCCCGGGCCGACACAGGCCCGGCCCATTGACAACGTGAATATTCACATTGACATGTTAACATTCACATTGATAAGAGTGTAGCATTAGCCCGTGCCCCGTGGCTGCCCGAAACACGCCCACGGCTCGTAGGCGGCCCGAGGCGGGCCCGGCCCGGCCTGTTGACAATGTGAATATTCACATTGATATGTTAACATTCACATTGATAAGAGTGTAAAATTGACTCGCGTCCCATAGGCGGCCCGAAACCCATGGGCGGCCCGGGGTAGCCCGGGTTTGGGTCCGGACCTACCTCGGGCCGTGGGCGAGCTTCGGGCAACGGACAAGTTTTACACTCCTATCATTGTTAATGTTAACATGTCAATGTGAATATTCACATTGTCAACGGGCTCGGCCTGGCCCGGCTCGGGCCCGGGCTGCCCACGAGTCACGGGCTAATTTTACACTCTTATCAATGTTAATGTTAATATGTCAATGTGAATATTCACATTATGAACGGGCCGCCCCGGGCCCGTCCCGGGCAGCGGGCTGGCTTCGGGCCGCCCACGGGCCGCAGGCCAATTTTACACTCCTATCAATGTGAATGTTAACTTGTCAATGTGAATATTCACATTATCAACGGGCCGGGTCGAGCCTATTTTTTTGGCTTGTGGGCCGGCCCGGCCCGACTCGAATTTTTCCGGGCACCCACAAGGATCGACATGAGCCGGGCCCCTACACGTTGACGATATAAACATTTATATTGATAGTGTGAACATTCACATTAAGGGTAATTTGGTAATTATATCACCCATAGAACTTATTGAAATATAAGAAAATAATGTGAACTAAATGGAACATAAGTAGATGAAAAGGGTATTTTGGTCTTCTTATCTCAAATTGGACCTAATGGAATAGTCAAAAAGAATATGAGTTGGATGGAATAAAGCTCTTACAAAATGGATTTATCAAAAAAGCTCCCATTTACAAATGTTATGATAGGTCAGGTCCTATTTAAGATTTTTTGAACCAATAAGTCCTATTTAGTAAAACTAAGAATATTATCAATTTTTTTCCAAATTTTAAAACTAAAAACATTATCAATTTTGCATATTAATGTTTCAGATAATTATTTCACTAACTGATGAAAAAAAACAGAACATGGGATTAAACGTTTTTGCCCTTCTACTTATTGGTTTGATTTAACTAGCCAATAAAACTGAAAATATTATCAGATTTTTCCAGTTTTAAAATTGAGAACATTACTAGTTTTTTCATTTCTAAAGTTTTTTTTGCTTTTGCTTTTGCTTTTGCTTTGTTTTGTTTTGTTTTGTTTTGTTTTGTTTTTTTTTTTTTTTCAGTTTTGCATATCAATGTTCCATCATCATACTCTTTTATAGACACAAAATTTTCAGTTTTGCACTAAAAAATAATTCAATTTTTTCAAATTTCTCAAAAAAAAAAAAAAAAAAAAATTGTACTTAATTTTTTTTTTTTAGTTTTTTCGATTTGGAAGTTGATATTTTATAGTTTGGAAAATCAAAATAAATGTCAAATCATTCTGTTCATTTATAAATAATCATAAATGATGAGTAATTATTATTTGAAGGGCAATTCTGACTATTAAAAATTTAATGAGAGTTGAAGGCTCAAAAAATTTTAATTAAGACTTAATAAAATATAAATTTATAAATTAAAACTTATATGTAAATATCTCGTCAATTAAATTTTTAGGGCCCTCAAAAAAAAGCCAGTGTGCCTAGTGTGCGCCCATCTTACTTTATTATGCTCTTCACTCATTGCCCTTGTGAGCATTTTAAAAATGTACTTATCTTTTAATTTTTCAAAAATTAATATAATAAAATGAAATGGTTATGATTATTAGATTAAATTAAAATTTTTTTATGAATTATATATACGAAAAGTCTTATAAAATCAATGGTTCAAATAATCGAAATAGAATGCGTGATGAGCTCCTCAGATCTTTCAAATTATAATAAGTTGGCATTTGAACTTGAGAAATAACCCAATTCATAATAATATTATGTGAACACAGGAGATAATACATTGAATAAGAATAGTAAAATTATAAAGATAAATTATACTCATCTCCCTTAAGATTTTAAAAAAATACAATTAGTCTCACACTTTTGACATTATTACATTAACCTCCCTTCTCGTATGGTAAAAAGAGAAGATGTCATTATTTTTTCATTCTTACAACTAATGAATTACTGATAAAATATAATTTAAGTGTATAAAATATAATTTAAATGTTATGTAAATTAAAATATTTGGAGAAATTAATATAATTATATTAAAAATATTAGTCTAATTATATTTTCTTCAACAGTCAAGGTGAGTGTAATTCACTCAAATTATAAGGGTAGGTATTATTGAGAGGAACGCATAATGTCTTGATTAGCAGGCCAAGCAAGAGTCAGCAACACGGGCATTGGAAAAGAGGTAAAAGTTTCATGATCAATATTAAGGGTAGGTATTATTGTGCGGAACGCATAATGTCTTGATTAGCAGGCCAAGCAAGAGTCAACAACACGGGCATTGGGAAAGAGGTAAAAGTTTCGATGTGGTTTGAGAATATATTATTTTAGTAATTTTTTATTTTTAAAAAAAAAATATAGAAAAATAGAGAGAATGATGTAATAATTTATAATATTTTTTTGACTAAAATATTAGTTCCCAAACAAGGTCTAAGTGCAATTTACTCCAATTATAAGGGTAGGCATTATTGAGAGAAAAGCATCAATGTCTTGATTAGAGTAAATTATAAATATATTTTTTAAGATTTGTTTAAAATATAGATTACTCTTTAAAGTTTAGAAAATTATAAACACTCCTCTGTCAAACTTTTTATTTAACAAAATTAAATGAAAAAATAAAATTCTTAATTGCTCTATTATACAATAATATAATTACTTAAATTATTAATTGAAATAAATTTCTGAAATCAATAAAAACTATTGATTGACTTGATAATTTATTAATAAAAGGGGTCATTTGTTATGAAATTATAAATTTCAAGAGACTAGGTATAATTTTCAAAATCATAAGAAATAAATTATATTTTAAGCAAATTTCAAAAAATATATTTATAATTTATCCTAAATTTGACAAGTAAACTTATCAATATGATCTAAAAGCTAGTAATCCACTTGATTCATTATATATCATATTAATATTTTATATTGGATCGATGTGAAATATAATATTTTTGTAGTTTATTTATTTATTATTATTTTTTTTTGGGAGCGTGTTGCGATTGATCTTATCATCATAGTCATGTGAACGGCAATCTATTGGGCTGTCAACATTGACAAAATTTTATATATAATATATCTTATTGGATTTGTTAATTTTCGGACTTAGAACTGAATCAATATATTGACAAAATTGAACAAACCCATAAAAAGAACTATGAAGGAGAAACAAAATTGATGCCTATTCCGCAAATTCATTGCATATAGGATGGCTAACCCATGAAAACAAAATTCATTTCTAAATCCATTCATATAATACTTTTCACAGCCACTATATACATTATAGTCTTTGTACCTCACAAATAAAATCAGGACTGTTTGTTTTCAGAGGTAGAATAGAAGAGATTGATAATAAGGAGATTAATAGTGAAGGGATTGTTAGTGAGAGGATTAGTAAAATTATATATTTGTTTTGATGATAGTTGTTAGTGTGGGAATTGTTAAATTATTTTTATATAAAATAATAAAACAGATAAAATTATGATTTTTACTTAACAAAAAATACAAAAACATTAAACATTAATGTAAAAAAAAAAAATGCCCAACAAGTAAAAAAAAAATAAAAATTCAGTTGACCGGTTGACTGTACGGACGTCTGGTAACACCCAATCCGAACAGACTATTTTGCTAATACCATCTCCCAGTTCGGACTACAAATCGGGGCCTCAAAGTCATGGGTGTAACATGACTATGGCTGCAACCGACAAGTTAATATAAAAAATAAATTTTTTTATTAATTTTTTTTGGGACGATCCAATCGCTGTTGAGTACATCAATGAGGTTTGGAATGACAGAGCTCCATTATTGCTTTCCTTTTGTATGTTGCGGTTGTGCTTGATTCTCGAAGAAAAATGACATACTTGCAATTTTGTTTTTCAATAATGTTTGGTGGAGATGTGGTGAAAGTGAAAGTGAAAGAAATGTTAGACAAAGTGAAAATTTGTTTAAGTCAATTATATGATTATTATGCCATGCTTGATTCAACAAATATGCATGCCTCCAATGTAAATGAAACAATAGATATAGTGATAGATGAAAATGACCCACACTCTATTGTGAACTCTCAATTTAACTCATTTTTTGAGGGGCAATTTTCTGGTAGTGGGAGTACGTCGGAATTGGACAAGTACTTGGGTGATATTGCGAAAGGGGGGAAGAATGCTCAATTTGATATCTTGGAGTGGTGGAAGGTCAATGCAACAAAGTATAAAGTATTATCACTTATAGCACGAGATGTGTTGGCAATGCCTATTTCCATTGTTGCTTCTATTAGAATTATGGTTATTCATAGGTTTATTTTGGGTCAACTTTGAACCCAAATTTAAGTGCGGCTCACATGTCTTTTGGGGTGGGTCCAAGAGGTGATGTGTTCCTTGCCTCATGGCAAGTCACACAGTGAAGACGCTTAGTCAAAACTATTTATGAGTGAATGGGAACTTAACATCGTTTTCGGGTTCATGGAAAGGGAAATTAAAGAGTCAAAATGTGGGTTACCTTAAAAAAGTTGTCTTATATTGAAACTTAAAGAGAACTTATGTGTGTATATAAGTTTTAGGTGGGAATACTTGGGTTGGGCCCCAAGGGACACCCCAAGTTTGTAGAAGAGAAGACTTATGGACAAAGTAGGCCTTGGTCCAGACCACCACACATGCGCGCACAAAGTCGTCCGTTAGACCGGCCCACGGAGCCGTGCCAGGCGAGGTTGTGGGATGGGTCGGTCCAAAAATTAATTTTTTCGACAAAATTTATTTGAATTTTTCTCAAAAATTCTTGTGGGAAAATTATTTTTTCTGAACGAAATTAATTAAAATTTTGTGCCAAATTTAAATTCAAATTTTGTGTACAAATAATGCCTCTTTTGGTTTTATTTTTCAACAGGTTCAAACTATTTTTTAACATTAAAACTGCCTAGCAGTTATGGACAGATTAAAACTGTTTTCTAGCAGATCTGTTCAATTTTGTATCATACCTGTTCAATTTAAAAACTTACCTGTTTAGCCTTTCTTAAGGGACACCATTTTGCCTATAAAAGCAGACCGGCTTCCAGCAATTGTTTCATTCTGAAAATCCTTTTTCTTGCTTTCTTTTGTACTCTCTTTGCATTATTCTACATACTAGTTTTTTAGAAAAAAATCAGAGAGTATAGAACACAGGTTCTAGTTCGCCGTACAGATTATTTGGAGTGCTATTACAATCTGTGAAGATCATTGTAACCTAGACACCATTTATCCATAAGTACAAAAGTGGGGCAAATCTGTCTTAAGGATAGAGTTGTTCGCCGTACAGATTGTTTGGAGTGCTACTATAATCGGTGAAAATCATTGTATCTTAGGAGATAGACGCCATTTATCCGTAAGCACCGAAGCGGGTGAATTTGTCTTAAGAACAGAGTGTCACCTACTCGACTTGATCTATTTTGTACTTATTCATTTCGGTAAATAAATTTTGTAAGTAATTTATATTTGTTTGTTTGATTTAGTTTCAAGTTATTTATTTTACACAGAAGATTGTTCCAACAATCTTAAGACAGATTCGAATTATTCTGTTTATACAGAATTTTTCGTTGTTTTCTTTTCTTTCTTTCTTTGTCTTACAGAAATTATTTTCTAGGGTTTTACAAAGTAATATTCTAGTTGAAAAATACAAATAGTAGTAATATACTATTTGACAAATAGTAGTAATATACTGTTTTCTTTGACAACTAGTAGTGATATACTGGTTATCATTAATAATTTCAGAATATTCATTTGTGAAGTTGATCAGAAATTAATTTTGGTTTTTAGAAATAATTTCTAGAGTTTTCATTAATTAAAATTCTATTTTCAGTATTTTAATTTTTGAAATGTTATAGAAATATTTTTTTTTGTGTGGAATTAATTTGTTTAAATAAATTTTATTTTCAAATTAATTGGAAATAAAAGATACAATTTTTGTTTCTTTTATTTTTACAGAATTAAATTCTGTGTTTATAGTTTAATTTTCGGTGTAGTATAACATTCTAATTATAATTTTATTTTATAATTTAGAATTCATGACTACTGAAACAAATGCTCAAACCAATGCTGCTCAAACCATTGCTCCAATCCCTTCTCCTATTGTGACTGTACCAGTCAATCACGGTAAAAACTAGAGAAATTATTAGGAATTGATTTTAAAAGATGGCAGCAGAAAATGCTGTTCTATCTTACTACTCTCAACCTAGCACGTTTTCTCCTTGAGAATGCTCCTACTGTGAAATAGAATGAAACCGACCGGCAAGTGGTTGATGCCTGCAAACATGCTGATTTCCTTTGCCGAAACTACATCTTGAACAGACTTAATAGCACATTGTACAACGTCTATAGCACTATCAAGACAACAAAGGAACTTTGGGAGTCCTTGGAGAAAAAATACAAAACAAAAAATGCTGGCTCGAAGAAATTCGTAGTAGGCAAATTTGTAGACTTTGTGATGGTTGATTCTAAGACTGTGATCAGCCAAGTTCAAGATCTCCAACTTATTGTGGGTGACATTCATGTAGAAGGCATGTCTCTCAGTGAATTCTTCCAAGTTGCTGCCTTAATTGAAAAATTACCATAAAGCTAGAAGTAATTCAAGAACTACCTCAAACACAAGCACAAAGAAATGACTTTAGGGGAATTGATTATGCGTTTGAGGATTGAGGAGGACAACCGCAATTTTGAAAAGCGGGCTGGTAAGCATCCAATGAAGTCTAAGGCAAATGTGATAGAACATTCTCCAAAAGCAAAGAAACGGACGTATTTTGGAGAAAATTCCGCACAAGGCTCTAAAGGAGGGAAAACTAAGAAGTTCAAGTTCAATGGCAAGTATTACATCTGTGACAAAGAAAGACATCAGGCCAAAGATTGTCGTAGCAAACGCAAAGACAAAGGAAGATCAAGTAAGAAGCCTGCTCAAGCCAATATAACCAAAGTTGACAAAATTTCTAATAGGATAGATGACATAAATCTTTCTGCAGTCGTTTGCGAGGCAAACATTGTCGGAAATCCTAAAGAATGGTGGGTGGACACTAGTGCTACTTGGCACATCTGTGTCAACAAAAAGATATTCATATCTTATTCTGTGGTGGACAACGACGAACAACTTTTTATGGGCAACTCCTCGACTTCTAAAGTTAAAGGATAAGGAAAGATTATTCTAAAGATGATATCTGGAAAGGAACTCACTCTTAACAATGTGCTGCATGTACCGAACATTCGCAAGAATCTAGTCTCCGGATCTTTGTTGAGTAAAAATGGGTTTAGGCAAGTGTTTGAGAGTGATAAATTTGTACTTACTAAGAATGAGATATATGTAGGAAAATGTTACATGTCTAATGGCCTTTTCAAAATAAATGTAATGACTGTTGTACCATCTGTTATTAATAATAATACATATTCTTCTTACTTGCTTGAGTTTTCAAATTTGTGGCATGGTAGACTAAGACATGTTAATTATGGATCTTTGCGTAAATTAATTAATATGGAATGTTTATCTAAATGTGACATTGATTTAAATCATAAATGTGAAATTTGTGTTGAGGCAAAATTAACCGAAACTTCTTTTCATGCAATTGAAATAAGTAGGAATTACTTGAATTAATTTATAGTGACATTTGTAATTTTAAATCAATTCAAACTAGAGGTGGAAAAAAATATTTTATCACTTTCATAGATGACTATACTAGATATAGTTATATTTATTTTATTTGAACCAATGATGAAATTTTAGAAACTTTCATTCAATATAAGAATGAAGTTAAAAATCAACTTGGTAAGAAAATTAAAAAACTTAGAAGTAATAGAGGTGGTGAATATGAATCACCCTTTGGTGAGTTTTGTAAAGAATATGGAATAATTCATCAAACCATCGCTCTTTTCTAATAGTGACATGAATAATTTACTAATAGTGACATGAATAATTTAGATCATTTTAAAAGTTGTAGAGATTGTATTTTATAAGAATCTTTATCATTATTGATATTTATCAGACGTTTTAGAAATTATATCGACCGCTTTGTCTATTAACAGATCTAAAGACAAATTTGAATGGACTTTAGAAACCTCAATGAGGGTATGAATTTACCATTAAGACTTATCTTCTTCCCCTCTTGATTTCCCTGTTTTTTTTTTCCCCTCACTTCGCCTTTTCTCTCTCATCTCATCATACATCCTCACCATGGCCACCTCTTTCCTGTCACACATCCGTCATAACTAAACCATACAAAACTCCATTACTACTGCCAAGAAAAAAAAAATACCATTAAAATATATCCTCTCACATCTTTAAGATAAGAAGGAATGATTTTTAAAAGGGAGATTATGTTTTCAGAAGTTGTCTATCAAAAATTATAGGGAGCATTAGATGCAGATAGAAGGAAAAAAAATTACCAACCTATAAAAGAATGTGTAGTGATATTTATACTTCACAATTTTCATTTATACCCTATCACATAGACACTAACATTCCATATCCTTGTAATTTTTTTCTCTTTCTCCTACAATTTCTCAAAATCATAACACTGACTATTAATGTTGCATTTATATTATAAAAAAGCCAGAACCTTTAGCTCTTCCAACCATGTAGTTCCATGTAATTGATGACCACCAATTAATTACCTTAAATATTACAGCAAAATGGCAATTGATTGGAAGTTGTTTTCTTTTCAGAATTTAAAAATATTTAACAAATCTCAAATTTAAATCTCTTAAAAAGCCATAATTCCCATTTTTCAGCATCCATCACCCACCCATTTGTCAACCACCATGCCCGCAACCAGTTGGGAATTTCATCAAACAGCTGGAACTCAACAATATCAGGTGTTATTGAAGGAATGAGTGGTGATAAGTGGAGGAGAAAGAAGAGGAGAGTTGGACCCATTTGCAGAAAGTTGGGGTTGGACCCATTTTCACAGAGTTTGGAAAGACAGAGAGATGGGAAAGATGGAAAAATTGGTTTGATAATCTTAAGGGCATAATTGGCATTACAAAAAATATTGTTGTTGACGTCATTTTAGTCTGTTAAGTTAACTAACGGTAGATTAAACGAAGGAGTAATATGTAATGCAATTGTTTACTCAGGGAGGAGAATGTAATTTTAAAAATTGAGGAAGAAATATGTATCAAGATCAAACTCGAAGAGGAGTCATTGTAATTTACCCTTAAAATTATAGCCACATATTTTCTTACAACATTTTTTTTATCGTTGATCCTGTTCATTTTCATTGTTGGTATGCGATATGATATGCTCGCGTTATTTGAGAAGCTAATTATTTTAATTGGTTATTTAATTTTTTTAATTATTTTAGTCTGATTAAAAAAATTATGTATTTTTTTTTTATCATTTATTCTATTCATTTTCAATGTTGGTATGTGATATAATATGCTCGCGTTATTTGGGAAGCTAATTATTTTAATTGGTTATTTAGTTTTTTTTTTAATTATTTTAATTTGGTTAAAAAAATTGTATTTAAAATTTAATTTTTTTTAATAGTTGATTTGATAGTTATAAGGGAAAAATAAAATAATTATAAATTGAATGTGACATTTTATCTTATTAATTATTTTAACTTATTTTATTTTTTTTCGTGGTCTATTTTAATTCAAATCTCTCCCCAAATAAAGCTACTGTAAAAAAAAAAAAAAAAAAAAACAAATGTGTGGTTGTAGATTTAGAGGTAGTTTGGAAACAATTTCTTCTAAGTAATTCTTTGATTTTTTTTATTAAAAATGGACCCCCCATTGTTCATCACCACTCCACCTTGCCTATATAATAAGGTGTTGAACATAGTGGAAAATACAGCCTCTCTCCTATTTTTCTCTCTTTCACTATCTTCCTCTTCGCCATATATTTATCACTAACCATAAGTAATAATGGCTGATAAGAAGGTGGTTTTGTTAGATGTCTTGCCTAGTTTGTTTGGGATGAGGGTGAGAATAGCACTGGCTGAGAAGGGTATTGAATATGAATACAAGGAAGAGGACTTGAAGAACAAGAGCTCACTGCTTCTTGAGATGAACCCAATTCACAAGAAAATCCCAGTTTTGATTCACAACCGAAAACCGGTTTGTGAGTCCCTCATCATTGTCGAGTACATTGATGAGGTCTGGAATGAGACAGCTCCATTGTTGCCCTCTGATCCTTACCAGAAAGCTCAAGCTAGGTTCTGGGCTGACTATGTTGACAAAAAGGTTGCTTGTTTTGTGGTGTTACTGCTTAATGTGTTTTTACTTTTTCAATTTGGTACTGTTTCATAAAAATAGAAATAAAATATTTTAGTAAAATAAAAAAAAGGTGATTGCCAGTTAGATACGGTGGCTGAAACAACAATGATAGAGACCTCACAAAATGCAACACTCATAACTTAAAATAATCTGAACCATTTATGTCACTGTTAGACACAATTTTCAAAAAAAATTCAAACACATCAATGGTCAATACATCAGTGGGGGGTCATGGGGGTCCTCTTTTGTAGGGGTCTCAAACATTTTCCGTGGTTGAAATTAGCCTCTTTTGGCAAAGAGGTTAAAAGTATTTTTTTTTAGTTTTATGGTTTTTTTTTTAAATTTTAAATTTATATCATTTCTTTATTTTTTTGCACAATTTTTTTTAAAAAAAAAATCATAAAAAAGTCAAAAAAATTAAATTTTAACCTACTTCTAGAGGGTGGATAGTTGGTGGTGGTTAGATGTGATTGTCGATCTGGAATTGGTGACCAGAGGAGGTCGACAATAGTGGTGGTAGGAGGAGGTTTTTGATAACGATGGCTGAAGATGGTGGGTGGCTGGGAGTAAGTGATGGAGGGAGGGAAAGAAAGAAGAATGAATGAAAATTTGTATTTGAAACAAATAAAAATAATTTTTTTTGTTACAATAGTTTAGTAAATTTTATAAATTTTTTGTTTAATTTTTTGTAACAAAAAAATCACTTAAATAAAATTTTCTATAATTTTAAATTTTGTTTTATAAATATAAAAAGATTACAAATGTAAATGTTACTCAATGGCCTCTAGTATTATGTTGATATAAATTTGGAATAATTAGTGAAATTTTGAAAAAATGATTATATATTGATAAAAAAAATATAATTATAATTATTAATATTTATAATTTTTTTTACTGATTTATAATTATTTTTTCAACACTCTAACTTTCCCTATAAATTTCTCCTGAGTCAAATCTATATATTGTTGGGATTTAGACCTGAATCTCTAGTTTGAGTTTTTATTTTATATTTTTTTATGTATATTTATTTTTTCTCGTGAATAGCTTGGTTGCTTGAAAATAAAATCAAAGCTCACCGTCTCTATAAATTTTGATTTTTAGTTTTTTTTTTTATAATATTTTAATTTTTTAACATATACAAACTAAATAAATGAATTGTAATATTATATTTAAAATTTTATATTTTAATTTTTTGAGCATTATAAACTAAGGACATCTTTGATTAGTAGAATTATACCATAGGATTGAAATTATTAATTCATAAACTCACAATCCCATGTTTGATTGTAAATTTTATTAACCAGATTACATGTACAACGGAATTCAATATGACAAAATTGGTGAGTTTTTTTATATTGTGAGGGACTGGGATCATAATTTTAAATTTAAAAAAAAATGAATTCAAAATAAATGATTATCTCACTAATTTAATTAGATAACTAAGCATACACTAATTCATAGAATTATCAATCTTTCAATGTTAATCCTGTTAATCAAGGCGAAGTGACTAATAAAACAGGTTTCGTAATAAATATTAGGCAAAGAGATATTTGATGTGGATTTCCATGAGTCCCGTTTCGATAATTTAAACTGTTTATTTTGTTTAACACTTCGTGTATTTCATCCCCTCCCAAAAAAAAAAAAAAAAAATTGAGTCGATATGATAATCGTAACCTATTCAATTTATTACATTTGTTACAAAAAAAGAAGAAGAAGAAGATAACAATTATATTTTAATAAATAAATCATTTATTTTTTGATGATAAACGCGATAAATTAAATATGTTACGATTATCGAATTAATCTAATTTTGTGTTGTTAAAATATACGAAATGTTCAACTTAATAAACGGTTTGAATCATTAAAATCGGAAAATAGCAACACTTACCCATTTTCTTGGTTTATTCCCAATCAAACGCAATCAAACAAGCACAATCTATCCGTAATTGAATGGTGTCACATTAATACACTAAAAAGAGGGGTCCAACCTAATTAACCTATTACAAAATATCTTAGATGCTACAATTATTAACATATGAAATGCAGGTGTATGCTTTTGGGAGGAAGATACTAGATTCAAATGTAGAAGAAGAGAAAGAGGAAGGCAAAAAGGGATTCATAGAATGTCTCAAGGTATTAGAGGGAGAGCTTGGTGATAAGCCATACTTTGGAGGTGAAACCTTTGGCTTTGTAGACATTGCTGTTGTCACCTTATACTGCTGGTCCTATGAGACCCTTGGCAACTTCAGTCTAGAGGTAGAGTGCCCCAAGCTATTTTCATGGGGCAAGAGGTGCATTGAGAAAAATGAAAGTGTTTCCAAGACTCTTCCTCACCAACACAAGATCTATGACTTTGTTTTGGGTTTGAACAAGAAGCCAAAAGCAAGAACGTGAGCTTGTTAATATTATCATATCGGTTAAATAAAATAAGTTGGATCTAGGACCCCCGGTTTGTTTCAAGGCACTTTTCTATTACAATGGATTTCTTTGGTCTGACCTCATATGGTGGAGAGGGGTCTTAGAATAAGGTACTGTGAGATCCGAATAGAGAATTTCCTACTTACTTCCGGTTATACTTTGTGTGTAATTTTTTTTTTCTTTTTTTTTTTCTTTGTTTGTTTGTTTGTTTTTTTTTTTTTCATTCTCTTGTCTATGGTTGTTTGTGTTTGTGTTTGTGTTTGTTGTCTCTTTAATTGTAATAAAGAAACACTTCCTTGTGTTTGTGGCATGTTAGGGATAAATATGACAAAAAAAAGGGCTTGTATGTTGGAAATGCTATTGTCTTGTTTTTGTCCTAATGAATTTTCCAATTGCAAAATGTGGTGTGAATTTCAAGACACGAATGTGTGATTGAGAGTTTATTGAGAAGGTTTGAGAAAGAGATTTAAGTATAGAAATCTTTGACTTTCAATTAATACTCAACTCAAAATGACAGATTATACAAAGAGTTTGGCTCTTCAATATGATTTAGGATTTAGAATTTAGGATTTGAAAATTTAGGATTTAGGATTTAAGATGGTAGATTGCAGAGTGTTTGGCAATTTAATTCTTTGTACAATCAACATTTTACGCCTCTCATTTCAAATGCCTTCAATTCAAAAGAGGTTTTGAGCTAGAATTCAAAACAGTTTAGTGTCTTGGCAACTTTAACATAATCAATAATATGAATAAGTACTGAACAACTAAGAATCTGGTAAATAGATTAATTTTTTAGTATTAAATTTTTATAGACTCATTTTTTGCTAATAAATTATTTTTTTAGCACCCTCAAAAGAAGCCTTAGACTAATAAGCCAGCGTGCCTAGTGTGCGCCAATCTCACTTTATTAGGCTCTTCACTCATTGCTCTCGTGAGTACTTCAAAAATATATTTGTTCCCTAATTTTTCATAATTAAATATAATTAAATGAAAAGATTATGATTATCAGATCAATTTAATTTTTTTTCCCTATATTATACATACGAAGGGCCTTATAAAATAAACGGTTCAGATTATCGAAATAGGACTCGTGATGATGGGTTCCTCAAATCCCTCAAATTATCCTAAGTTGAGATTTGAACTTGAGAAATAGCCCAGTCCATAATAATATTATGTGAACACATGTGATAGTATATTATAAGAGTAAATTACATTCACTTCTCATGAAATTAAAAAAAAAAAAATACTATATTTCACACTTCTAACATTATTACATTAACCTCACTTCTCGTATGGTAAAAAGAGATGATAATATTATTTTTTCATTCATACAACTAATAAATTATTGATAAAAAAATAACTTAAGTATTATATAAATTAAAATATGGGCAAAACACCAATAAATTCCAAATTTTAATATGTTAAATCATTTGGTCCTGGCTTTTATTTTGTAGACTAATAAATCTTATTTGAATGTTAAAAGCTCACTATAGGCCTTTTTTAGATTTCCTTCCTTTCCGAACATCAACAACATTAACTACACCAACAACATCATCAAACATCAACTACATCATCAAATATCATCAAACATCAACTACATCATCAAACATCATCAACATCATAAAACATCATCAACATTGATCAAACATCAATTACATCATCAAACATCAACTACATCAGCAACATCATAAAACATCATAAATAACACCAACATCATAAAACATCATCAACATCATCAAACATCAACTACAACATCACCAACATCACCAACATTGTGAACATCATCAAACATCAACTACATCTTCAACCTCATCAAACATCATTAACATCACCATCATAAAACATCATCAACATCATCAAACATCAACTACATCATCATATATCATCATCACCAACATTGTGAACATCATCAAACATCGACTACATCTTCAACTTTATCAAACATCATCATACACCAATATGGAATACAATATATTGATGTTTATACAATATAACAAACAAAGATACCATACCAAATATAAAAAGGACTAAATGGTTTACAAAAAACCACTCATGACTAGATTGAGCAACATTTTTCAATATGGGATTTATGAGTAATTTTTTCTTAAAATATTAAGAGAAATTAATATAATTATGTTAAAAATGTAAATCTAATTATATTTTTTGAAAAACAGTGAAGTGAGTGTAATTTACTCAAATTATAAGGGTAGGCATTATTGAGAGGAAAGCATCAATGTCTTGAATCTTGATTAGCAGGCCAAGAAAGAGTCAACAACACATGCATTGGAAAAGAGGTAAAGTTTCATGATCAATAACCTTGTAATATGAAAAATGTTATGAACTAAGACTTATCTATATATAATTTGTTAAGAATGTGTTTGTATAGTGAAAACTAAATTTATAAAGTGTGGATTCTATAAATAAAATAAAATTTAACCATTAATTCATTTTTTTGAATAAATTATAAATTCATAAGTTTGAATTTATAGTCTTATTGTTGTAATATTTTATTTCACAATTTATAGATGAATTTAAATTTAAAGAAGACCTTGTTACACCAGTTCCCGAAGTCGTTCAAATGTCCATTAGTTTTGATTTTTGGGGCATAGTTTGGATGAATTTTCCATTTGACAAAAGTCTCGAGACAAGTAAATTAATGACACCCCTGGAAAATGATAGATCGCTACTTTCATGGGAAAAAAATAAAAGAATATATATATATATATATATGTAATTTAGAATAAATTATAAATACACCTCTTAAGATTTGTTTAAAATATGAATTATTCTTCATAGTTTAGAAAATTACAAATATCCCTTTGTCAAATTTTTTATTTAACAAAATTAATTGAAAAAATAAAATTCTTAACTACTTTCCTATATAATAATATAATTACATGAATTATTAATTGAAATAAATTTCTAACATTATTAAAAACTGTTAATTAACTTGATAATTTATTAATAAAAAGAATTATTTGTTATGAAATAGAAATTTTAAGAAACGAGATATAATTTTCAAAATCATAAAAGATAAATAATATTTTAAGTAAATATGAAAAAGTGTATTTATAATTTATCCTAAATTTTACAAGTAAATTTATCAATATGGTCTAAAAGCTAGTAATCCACTTGATTCGTAGATCAGATCGTTATCATTATAATCATGTTAATGACAATCTATTGGGCTGTCAACATTAATAAAATCTTATATAATCAACCATATTACAAATTCACCCTTATCAATTCAAAATTTATACAAAACAAAAAATTAGTGGCTCAGATTTAATTCATATATAGACCACACATTTTATTAATTCAATTTTCACCACACAAATGTAATGAGTAAATTCTGAGTCGGTAAGGATGGGTTCTAACATTTTTCTTTATATAATATTATCTTATTGGGTTTTGTTAATTTTCGGTTATAGAACTGAACCAATATATTGACAAAATTGAACCAGCCCATGAAAAGAACTATGAACGAGAAATAAAATTCTTGTTTATTCCACAAATTCGTTGAATATAGTACGGATAACCCATAAAAATTCATTACTAAATCCGTTCATATAATACTTTTCACACCCACTGTATACATTATGGCCCTATTTGGTAGAACTTATTTCCACCTTATTTCAGTTTTTAGCTTAATTTAAGCTATTTTGATGTGTTTGGTTCAGCTTAACAATACAGCTTATAGCTTTTTGTAAGTCAAAAATCAACTTATTCTTTGAGTGGGAGAGGATAAACTAATTTATAAGTCAAAAATCAGTTTATGTTCACAGTTATAAGCTATAAGCTGTTAAGTTATAAGGTATAATCATTTTTTCACAGGTCTACCAAACGGGGCCTATATTCAGTATCCCCTTCAACGTCGTGGGTGTGACATGACTATGGCTGCAAACAGACAAGCTAATATAAAAATATAAATTTTTTATTAATTTTTTTTTGGGACGAACCGATTGCTGTTGAGTACATCGATGAGGTCTGGAATGACAGAGCTCCATTGTTGCCCTCTGATCCTTACCAGAAAGCTCAAGCTAGGTTCTGGGCACTATTTGGGCCAGTGGTGTTTACATGGGTCTCGTTTCGATAATGTAAACGATTGATTTTATCAGACATTTTGTGTATTTCATTTACACATGAAAACAATTAAATTAATCTGATAATTGTAACATATTCAATTTGTTGTATTTATTACCAAAAAAAAAAAGACGGATAACAATCACTATGTTTGGTTGTTTTCAAACTCAATTTTTTTAAAAATTTATAGTTTTTGTTTGGTTATTTCGAAAATTGAGTTCACTCTTCAAAATGATATCTTGATGATGGTTTTAAGGAGAGAGACAATTTTGAAAAAAAAAAAAAAATTATCACATGAAAAAGTACTCTCATCTTATATGTGTGTGTATATATATATGTACATGCTGTATATGTATGAAAACATAATTTGGTATGTAACCATTTATGGGGTATATATCCTACCATTAAATGTGTATTTTATCATAAAATTTTCACTTATTTCAACTATAGAAAACGTAATTTTTTTTTCCAAATTGGCATTAAATTTTTTTTTTCAAAGAATTAAATTTTCATAAATGTTGTGCAACAAAAGTTTGTAAATTGTAAATTTAAATATAAAATTATGATTTTGTAAATAAAATTAAACATAAATTTACAATTTTTTTTAAATGCCAATTGTAAAAAAATTACGTTTTCTGAAAATTACGCTTTCTGGAAATTTGTAAATAAATTTACGTTTTCCGAAAATTTGTAAATAAATTTCAAAAAATTATGATTTTTTTATTGTGAATTTGTAAATAAATTTTCTGCATAACATTTATAAAAATTTAATTCTATGAAAGAAATTTTTTAATGCCAATTTGGAAAAAAAATTTATGTTTTTTGTGGTTGAAATGAGTAGAAATTTTATGATAAAATCACATAGTTAATGGTAAGATATGTACCCATAAATTGGTACATACCAAATTATGTTTTTATATATATATATATATATATCTAAGATGAGAGTATTTTTTGATGTCGCAATTTTTTTAAAAAAAATTCTCTCCTTAAATTGAAGGGAAACTTGAAATTACAATGACGCATTTTTTTGAAAACCAAACAAAGATTTTTTTTCAAAATAGAGTTTTCAAATCACTTTTTTGAAAAAAAATTCAAAAAAATGGAACCAAACATAGTGAATTGTATTTTTAAAAATAAATAATTTATTTTTTGGTGACAAACGCAATAAATTGAATATGTTACGATTATCCGATCGATCTAATTTTGTGTGAATGAAATATACGAAGTGCTCGATTGAATGAACAGTTCAAATTATCAAGACAGGAGTGCAGCACAGAATCCACTTCTTTTGTAGAACAACATTTACCACTTTTCTTGATTTATGATTTTGGGAGGAAGATACTATTTTCAAATGGAGAAGAAGAGAGGGAGGCAGCCAAGAAGGGATTCATAGAATGTCTCAGGTGTTGGAGGGAAAGCTTGGTGACAAGCCATACTTTGGAGGTGAAACCTTTGGCTTTGTAGACATTGCTTTTGTCACCTTTTGCTGCTGGTTTTACTCTTGTGAGATCTTTGCCAACTTCAGTGTAGAACCAGAGTGCCTCAAGCTCATTGCATGGGCCAAGAGGTGCATTGACAAAAATAAGTGTTTCCAAGTCTCTTCCTCACCAACACAAGGTCTATGATTTTGTTCTAGATTTGAGCAAGAAGTTAAAAGAATGAGCATGTTAATACCACCGTATCGGCTTAAAAGAAGTTGGATTTAAGATCTCCAGTTTGTTCTGAGGCACCTTCCTATCATAATGGTCCAATGGATCTCTTTAGTCTAATCTCATATGATGGAGAGTTAGGAGCCTCAGAATAGGGTATTGGAAAATCGGGACGGAAAATTCCATACTTATGGTTGTGTGTAATTTTTCCTTTTTTTTTGGGTTATGATTGTTTGTGTTTGTTTTTCACTACAAGAAAAGTGGGCTTAAAAGACGGAATTTTTTGCGATGGCACATTTTTTTGCGACAGCACAACTTGCCGTCGCAAAAAATGTGACTTTTTGCGACAGCACAACTTGCTGTTGCGAAAAATCGAGTATTTGCGATGGCAGAAAATGCTATCGCAAAAAAGAAGATTATTTGCAACAGCAGAAATTGTTGTCGTAAGAAAAAAAAAAGAGAGCATTTGCGACGGCAAATATTGCTGTCGCAAAAAAATAGAGTTTTTGCGACGGCACCAGCTGTAGTCGCAAAAAAAAAAAAAAAAAGAGTTTTTGCGACTGTAATAAGTATCGTTGCAAAAAAAAAAAAAAAAAAAAAATATATATATATATATTGTGGCTTTGAGACAGCTTCATATATATATAGTCACAAAATGGTTTAAATAAATGCAACGGTATTTTTCTGTCACAAAAAAAAATAATAAATAAATAAAATGATGTCGTCTTACTCTTTTGATATAACATTTCTCTTTTCACCCATTTTTCATCTTCCTGTCTCTCTGTCTCTGTCTCTCTTCTATTTCTCTCTCTCACTCATCACTCTTCTCTGTCTGTCTCTCTTTTTCTCTCTGTGTCTCTGTCTCTTTTCTCTTTCTCTCTCTCACTTATCACTCTTCTCTGTCTGTCTATCTGTCTGTCTGTCTGTCTCTCTTTCTCTTTGTGTCTCTCGCTCATCTCTCTTCTCTCTCTGTTTGTCTCGTTCATCTCTCTTCTCTTTATCTTTCTTGTTCTTTCGCTCATCTCTCTCTCGTTTATCTCTTTTTGCCCTTTCTCTTTCTCTTTTTCTCTCTCTCTCTCTGCCTATCTCTCGCGCATCTTTTGTTTCTCTCTTTTTTTTTTGTCTCTCTCTCTCATTCATCACTCTTCTATCTCTCTTTCTCTCTCTGTCTACCTGTCTGTTTGTCTGTCTGTCTGTCTCTCTCCTTCACTATGTTCGCCTTGCTCACTTTTTCCCCCCTCTTCTTTATTTACTGAGCTCCCTCTCGATTTATCGATCCACCACAAGAAAATGCACTTTTAGCGACCACTTTGTCTCTCTCTCGCTCATTACTCTGTCTCTTTATCTCTCTTTTCTATCTGTCTCTCACTCATCTCTCTCTCTCACCACCCATCTTCTCTTCCACCTTTCCCACTACTGCAAATGTCATTCCACTACCACCAATGCTATCACTGTTGCTACTCCACCTCTACAACTACCATTATTACCACCATCGCCACCACTCCACTACCACCACCACTACTACTGCCACTACTACTACCATTACCTCTCCTCTACCACCGCCACTCCATCTCCTCTACTACTACCACAACTTCACTACTAATCTCCTTCGCCATCACTACCACTACCACCATCACCTCTTATCCACCACCTTCTCCACTATTGTGCTCTCTCTCCTCTACCATAAAAAATTAGTTCCTGATTTATAGTAACAAAAAAAAAAAAAAATCATTGATCACAAAAAATTAACTTTATTTTAATAGAAAATATTTTTCGTTAAAATAAAAATGAAACAAATAAATTTTTAATAAAAAATGAAAAATAAAAAAAAATGAAAAATAAAAAAAAATCGTTAACTAAAAAAAATGAAAAATAAAAAAATAAATTCTTTAACTTAAAAAAAAAAAAACTTCTTTTTGTTTTCCCGCAATTTTTATCTCAATTCCCCCATTCATTTCCCCTCTTTTGTTTCTCACGATCTCCCCAATCCCTAACCTAACACTTCCTCTTACTCTCTTTTACTCTCCTCTCTCTTTATCTCTTCCGCCTACGTCGTCGCCTCTGGTGCCTTCATTGGCGACCACCACTGCCGTCGCCACACCTTCTCCCTCACCACCCTCTCTCTCTTCTTCTATTGTCTTCACCGATCTTCACCGGTTGTCTACTTCGTCTTCTCCACTCTCGTCCTCGGTTCCAAAACCCTAACCCTACCTTCGATCTTCTCAATCCCTCTACAACGCCAATGAAGATGGCGAGGGATGAGGGTGAGTAGGGGTATAATGGGAGAGGGAAATGCTGTTTTGCCCATTATTCAGGGTCGCGATGTCATTGTTCAGGCTCAGTCTGGTACCGGAAAGTCCTCAATAATTGCTCTCACTGTTTGCCAGATGGTCGATACTTCATCGAGAGAGTACGTTTTTCTTCTTCAAAACCCTAATTTGCTTTTCCCTATTTGTTTCTATGTTTAGGATTTAACTGTTTTTTCTCTCTTTGGGTATATATGAATTTTTGGCCACTTTTGGAGGCAAAAAGCTACTTTTGTTTTCAAACTACACTAATTTGTGCAGAAAATCATGGGCGAGAGACAGAGAGGGAGAGAGTTGTGGTAATTTTACTGTTTGATCCTTAGGCAAGATAAATATTTGGGAAAAATATAGTATTTTGTGGGGTTTTTTGGGAATCAACATTGTGTGATGACTTATGTGCTTTGTGTAGACACCCCATTTTTGACCGCCTTTAAGACTTGGGCGCCACTGATGGTTTGCTCGATGATGAAAGGTGTGCAGGGCAAATGTTCAGTTTCTTCGGCAAGGAGAGAGGCAAATCCTTCAAAACACTTTGTTTAGGGGTTTGGAGTTGAAGAAGAGAGGAAAGGAGAGGAGAAAACTAGTTTGGGAGAAGTTCGGCATGAATCCGGGTAGAAGCGAGTCGAGCAGCCCTCGCTGAATCGGGCTTATCTGTCTGTACACTTGGAGTTTAGCTATGGGGCCACCACCATCAGAAATCTTACTTCCGGGGCTTCATTTTGTACTCAAGAATCTCCTAGAACCAAGTCCGGGTGGGGGAGATATGATCAGTTGAAGTCGGGCATCATCCCGGTTGGATCGAATCTGCGCGGCTTCACGAAAAAGGGCATAACTTTTTCCACAGGAGGAATTTTAATGCAAGGTTTGCGCCATTGGAAAGCTAACTTCCGGGGCTTCAATTTGGACACCAACCGGTCATTTTTTGACCTTACCGGCCATCCACCAGCACTATATTTATCCGGCCGGCAATTTATTGTGCCGACCGGCACTTTATTGTGCTGACCGGCAATTTTTGCTAGCCGACGACCTTCCGGAGCATTCTGCAGATTGAGTGGATTCCAGCTGTGCCAGCTGGAATGCACAAAATTGATCCCCCACGCACATGTGTGGTTGTTTTGCACCTTGTGAGCCTTTGAACCCCCCTAACCTTCTAGAAGCTTGAACCCTTTGGCCAAGCTTCTTGGAGAAGCTTGGCCAGCTGTTTTAGCTTCCTCTAGAAGCCTTGAACCCCTTTGACCCCTTTTCCTTTACTTAGCTTGTAAGTTAAGTGCTTTCCTTGCCTTATATAAGCACCTCTCCTCCTCCTTTGTTTAGGTTAGAGATTTGAAGCAAAAAAAAACCAGAGATATACCACATATATCTGATATACATACATACAACCCTCCATCTCTCTCCATATCTCTCTCATTCAACCATCAAATACCCTTGTTCTTGGGCCATTTCTTCATCAACTCATAGCACGAGGCATCCAACGTCCATTCCAGAAGCTTGAGGCTGTCCTCCAGAGGTTAGAAGCTCCCAAACTCGGTCCAAAGGTTGCTAAGGATTGGTTCTACAAGGGTGAGTCCCACTTTCCCTCTTTTGTGCATTTTTTTTGGCCTATATCTTAGCTCCTTGTGGTTACATCTTTGGGCTCCGACCCAAACTTCAAATCCTCATATTTTGAGGTCCTCTTCATGTTTGATTGAGGACCTCTTGCCGTTTGAGGACAGTAGCTAGCACTTCCTTCATTAGCCCTCTTTAGGCCATAATTTTGCATAATATTTTTGGCTTGTGTGTGATCTGTTTTGAGGCATGTTATAAACTGTGAAGTTGCTTATTTTGAGCCCTTCTTCAATATTGAAGAAGGGCTTAACACTGTTTGGATACTCTATGTGCTACTTGCTTTGAAATCCAAAAGTTAGAGCAAAAGAAAAATACAAAAAAGAAAAAAAATGCAAAGAAAAGAACAAAAAAAGAAAATCAAAAAAAGGAAATGAAATGAAAAGAAATGAAAAGAAAAGAAATGAAAAGAATTGAAAAGAAAAGAAAAACAAAGCTCGCAAGGTCGAAAACCCGCATCGGGCGCCTTGGCAAAAGTTAGAGCCTAAAAAGGGGAGGTTAAATACCCGAGTGTACCTTAACCCCGAACTACGTAAGGCTTGATTCCCATCTTTGGGATACGTAGGCAACTTCATTCCGAAGTCCAGCCGTAAAACACTTCAAATTCAACTGTGTCCATGTAATGGTTCTGATAATCTTTGTCTTTTCTGTATCTGGGAGTTCGGTTGCAATCATCGCTCTGAGGACTGATTACAATACACTACGGTGCCATTCAGACAAGGGGCAACTTTCCGTTGCCATGCGCTGTGGTGCCGTGCAAACAAGGGGCAACTTTCCGTTGCCATGTAGCTCTCTTCGAGCAAGGGGGCAATTTTCTTCCAAATCTGAGGTTGTGCGTCTCAAGAGTGGGTTCCGTGCTTGTTAAGCATTGGCCGTTTGCAAAAATAGTTTTTGAGAATTTTTACTGAAGCTGACTACTTTTCTCGAAAATTGTTCCATCTTTTCCAAAAACTGGACCATTTCTTGGACCCAAAAAAGGAAAATTTTCAGTGCTCATAGCCTGACTTGCATGATTTTCAAATCAAAAATCGAACAAGTATGTTAATCTAACTCTCATATTGGTCAAAATTGTTTTAGTAGAAAACCAAAACAAAAAAATGGTCAAAATGATGAACTAGGGGCACAGTTGAGTCAGGCTTCCTGTCTTTCCCCCGTTGTCAATGCATCTGCCAGAAAGGGCACCTGCCAGAAAAGGGCACAACTGAAGTCAACAACAAAGGGCTGAAAGCTCTCTCATCCTCCACGCAACGAGGTATCAAGCCAAGTGCGAAGCACGGACGGGAACGGATCAAGATATTCCACTCCTTTGTTTGGACAGATCTAATCACGTCCGAACTCCCCAGCAGGGCATCATCAACCGATGTTAGCTACAGATTTGCTACAAACCTAGTTGTAGCACAACCCCTCTATGGGAGAAACTTACTGTTGTGAACAAGAGTCTGGTAAAATACCAGGGGCAAGAGCCCACAATTTCCAGCTTATCCATCAACCACCCAGGGGAGGGATGAAAAATGAGAGAATGAAGAATAGAGAGATGTGCGCTGAGAGAAAAAGCGAGAAAAGGGTTTTGAGAGAAAAACCGAGCTTGAGAGCCGAGTGATGTGAGAATCACAAATAAGAAAGGGTGGGAATAATACCCGGTGAAACAGGCTCCCTGTGCACGTCTGTGTATCGTGTCTTTTGTTTTGTTTGTCTCGATTCTTGCTTTGAGTCGTTCCGAGCGTGTCTCGACGTGTTTAGGTTGTTTACCTTTTGTTTTCCGTTGTTGAGTCTTTCTCGCTGTGTTCAGTCGTAGGCTCAATACCAAGCTCCCGAGCCGAGACAACTCCGGTGATGACGGACATGTGGCCTTCGGCACCGAGTCAGGGTTTCCTAAATTCTCCCATAAAAAATATTTAGGTGGCGACTCTGTATCTGGCAAAGCAGTCCATGTTTGGCACTACTTTTTCAAAAATCTGTTTCTCAAAACGATTTGCCAGATTTGGACTCTTTGGTTCAGATTAAGAACCGCGACAACAAAAATCGCGAGTCCGAACTGTAGTAGCAGCGAGGCCCCCCTCCGCGGACTTGCTACACTTTGTACAGTAGTATAGATGATTATTTTTTATGTGATTTATGGAGTTCTAAGTGTGAGTTTCCGAACTCTAGTTATGTGCTTTATTTTTTGATTACCCAAATCTTATCTTTCTGGGTTTCATGTATGATGTTAGTAATTGAACCCTAATCTGACTTGCGTTTTTTGTGTTTTTTTTCAATTTTTTTTGGGGGTTCCATTAAAGTATGAGTTGTTGTATTAGGCTACTTTTGTTGTCTTGTGCAAAAAATCATGGTGGGGCTGGATAAATATTACTTTTTGATTCTTATAGTAACTTATTGGCAAAATAAATATTTGGGAAAAATATAGTCTTCTTGTGGGTTTTTTGAGAATCAAAATTGTGTGATGAAGTTTTCATATGAAGGGAGTTATGTGCTTTGTACAACAGTATAGATTATTATTTTTGGTGTGATTTCTGGAGTTCTAATTGTGAGTTTCCAAACTTGAATTAACACTATAATGTTTACAGAAGAGCATGTGTATAACTGTGATATCCTGCATCTCCCTTTGATATAATATGAAACCTTAATTTGGTATATTACTTGGGCTTAAGCGTTTGGTCCATGTTGGTAACTTAGTATACCCACTTCGTTCAAGTTGTTTGGCCAGTAGGTTACTTGGGGTGTGACATTAATCAATTCTTCAAACTGGACTTGATATGTACACTGGTAGCACTCTCTTTATTTTGGAGGCAAAAAGTTAAATCTCTTTAATGGCAATACTGACTAATAAATTAATTTTATTTCAAGCTCTATGTTCTAGTGTTTATACTTACAGCTTCGTGGGCACAGTTACCATTGAACTTGCTTTGTGTGTGTTAGACACTTGCATATAGTTCGTTTAGAGACGGGATCTAGCTTAACATATAACTCACTCTTGATTTCAGATTTGCCATTTGACTTTACTTTCTTTGCAAGTGACAACCTTCTCTTGCTTCCCTCATGAATTTAAAATATATATATTTTTTATTTTTAGCTTTTGTTCAATTTCTATTTTACTATCTTTGTTTTCAATAATAGTTCAGTAAATCTTTATACCTTTTCGAAATTCATTATGAAATGTTTGGAACTGTTATGTTGATGACAAGGCTACATATTTTCATGAACACCTCTTGATATTGTTGTGCAGATATGCAAGTGCATTGGAGAGAAACCCAGAAGATTATGATGCGCTGTACAATTGGGCGCTGGTGCTTCAGGTTTGACATTGTGATCTTTAATAGTTTTGGGACCATTTGTTGTATTTTAGGAGTAATTGGCTGTGATATATAATATTTCTTGTAACAAATGATGCTTTTGGAAAATTTTAGTTTTTTCTTCTGTTGCATGGATAATGCACCCTTGCATATGTTCACATGGCACTCAAACACACATTTGTGTGCTTATTTTTTGGACTTATTTGTTTTATAACTTGTTATTCTTATTACCTTTATGAATTATTTCCTTCATTTATCATAAACAGTTAAGGAAGATTTTAAATTTAAAATAACATAGCAATTATGGACTGTTTCTATATTTCCATTTTCTTTTTTTTTTTGGTGCTGAATTATTTATGCATCTTTTTTACAACTCCTTTTGTTGACCTTAGGCCCGATGACTCCGATGTCCTGGTCAACCTTGCTTGTGGTAGTCTTTCAGGGATAGCATCATCTACAGGTGAGTGATTCGAAATTCAACAAGGAAATTCCCTTCAAACTTCAAGAAAGGCAATATTTGGTTTTGATTTACAAAATAATTTTCATTTTTTAACTAAGAAAGGAAAAAGTCAAATGGGGTAGTGGTTTTTTTGTGATGCTAATTACTGCAGAATTTCATGACTAGATTACCCTTTTATTGTAACATGATGCATTGTAAATGCTACAAAACAGAGACAGAAGATTGTAGAGATTCCATAAAGTAGTTTGCCTTGTGTTTATGCTACTATCCCATTTATTTTAGTGCTTCTTGTTCAGCTTTCCTCACTTTCTTTAGGGAACAATGATAAAGTAGAGTTTCTGCTTGAATTATATTATTGAATGACGCTAATAGCTAATGAAAGAAGTTAATGCCTGTAGCTGTCCTCAATGCTTTTGATGTAGAGAACCAAGTTGAGATGCAAGCTTTCCACTAAGCTTCTAACAAACTGAAACCTAGAGCCAGTGACCCTGACAGGAAGTCAATTTTTGTCAGACGATTTTTAGTAAGAACGTAAACAAATAATATATATAGTTTTTTTGTTTGTTTGTTTGTTTTTTTTTGGTGGTGGTGGTTTGCTAACCTATTTTATGTTCTATGTAAAAATCTGACTTGGATGAACTTGACCTCTCCTACATGAATTGGTAACTTGGCTTACCGAACAATCTGATTGATTTCACTATAGGGTGGCATTTCTCAAGTAATCCAATATGGTTCTCAGTTAGCAGCTGTGAGAGCGTACTCTTTTGAGGTATGCTTGTCCCTTAGGCTTCCTTTGCCACTTGCTCACTGGTAATACTGGGATCTTAAGTTTCACTGGTGTATTTGAGTAAACTGAAGCTTTGATTCATGTCACCTATGGATTACTCACTCTAACCCCTAAACCCTCTGTTGTTTTTGCTTCAAATATTTCAAGGAAATTTTGTCGAGGAGAAGAAAGTATGTATAAGAGAGATTTTGTGAAGCTTTTTGAGAGGCTTGATCTATTTTCACATTTCAAGCAGATTTATGGGCTCCATATAAATGGAGCCTTTTATCCAGAAAATATATTTAGAAAATATAGTTCATCAAAACAAAGAGGTCATGGCACTAGCCTCTTTAGTTTGCTTCATTCAAAATATTTCTTTACATTCTGAATTATTTTCTTGTTGAAAATTTTCTTTCAATAGTTTTCCCATCCATGCATTTTTTTAATTAAACTCACAGATCTAAAATTAGTAACACTATTCTGGGCAAACTAGTTTTTTAAGAAACTTGAATTCGAGGTGTTGACGCCCCAAAATCACCAAACGGCATCGGATTAGCACAAAACTTGGCACACATGACCGCCTAGGCATGAGAGACTTGTGGGAGAAGATGGGACTCGAATCGGATTCTCGGTTTGGGAGTTAGAGCCAGATTTCACTCTAGGCAAACTAGTTCCTTAAGAAACTTGAATTCCAGGAGTTGACCACCAAAATCACCAAACGGCGTCGAAATAGCATGAAACTTGGCACACACAACCGCCTAGGCACGGGACACTTGTGGGAGAAGACGAGACTTGAATCGGGTTCCCGATTTAGGAGTCAGAGCCGGATTTTACTCTAGGCAAAACTAGTTCCTTAAGAAACTTAATTTCGAGGTGTTGACGACCCAAAATCACCAAACAGCGTCTGATTATCATGAAACTTGGCACACACAACTGCTTAGGCACGAGATACTTGTGGGAGAAGACATGACTCAAATCGGGTTCCCGGTTTGGGAGTTAGAGCTGGATTGCACTCTAGGCAAACTAGTTCCTTAAGAAATTTAAATTCGAGGTGTTGACGCCCCCAAATCTCCAAATGGCGTCGGATTAGCACAAAACTTGGCACATACGACCGCCTAGGCACGCGAGACTTATGAAAGAAGATGGGACTCGAATCGAGTTTCCGGTTTGGGAGTTAGAGCTTGATTTCACTTTTAAGAAACAAACTAGTTTCTTAAGAAACTTAGAATTAGAGGTGTTAATGTCTCCAAATCACCAAACGGCGTCGGAGTAGCATGAAACTTGACACAAACGACCGCCTTGGCATGAGAGACTTGTGGGAGAAGACGGGACTCGAATCGGGTTCCCGGTTTGGGAGTTAGAGCCGGATTTCGGTCTAGGCAAACTAGTTCCTTAAGAAACTTGAATTCGAGATATTGACGCCCCAAAATTACCAAACGGCATCGGATTAGCACGAAACTTGGCACACATGACCGTCTAGGCATGAGAGACTTGTGAGAGAAGACGAGACTTGAATCAGGTTCCCGGTTTTGGAGTTAGAGTCGGATTTCACTCTAGTCAAACTTTCTTTAAGAAACTTGAATTCGCGGGGTTGATGCCCCAAAATCACCAAACGACGTCGGAATAGCACGAAACTTGGCACACATGACCGCCTAGGCATGAGAGACTTGTGGGAGAAGACGAGACTCGAATCAGGTTCCCAGTTTGGGAGTTAGAGCCGGATTTCACTCTAGACAAAACTAGTTCCTTAAGAAACTTGAATTCGAGGTGTTGACGACCCAACATCACGAAATGGCGGCGGATTAGCATGAAACTTGGCACACACGACCGCCTAGGCATGAGAGACTTGTGGGAGAAGACAGGACTTGAATTGGGTTCCCGGTTTGGGAGTTAGAGCCGGATTGCACTCTAGGCAAACTAGTTCCTTAAGAAATTTAAATTCGAGGTGTTAACGCCCCAAAATCTCCAAATGGCGTCGAATTAGCACGAAACTTGGCACACACAACTGCCTAGGCACGCGAGACTTGTGGGAGAAGATGAGACTCGAATCGGGTTCCCGATTTGGGAGTTAGAGCCAGATTTCACTCTTAAGAAACAAACTAGTTTCTTAAGAAACTTAGAATTTGAGGTGTTAATGGCCCCAAATCACCAAACGGGGTTAGAGTAGCACGAAACTTGGCACACACGACCGCCTTCGCACGAGAGACTTGTGGGAGAAGACGAGACTCGAATCGGATTCCCGGTTTGGGAGTTAGAGCCAGATTTCACTCTAGGCAAACTAGTGCTTTAAAAAACTTAAAATTTGAGGTGTTGGCACTCCAAAATTACCAAACGGCATCGGATTAGCACGAAACTTGGCACACATGACCACTTTGGCATGTGAGACTTGTGGGAGAAGACGGGACTCGAATTGGGTTCCCGGTTTGGGAGTTAGAGCCGGATTTCACTTTAGGTAAACTAGTTCTTTAAAAAACTTAGAATTCAAGGTGTTAACGCCCCAAAATCATTAAATGACGTTAGATTAGCACGAAACTTGGCACAAACGACTGCCTTGGCACGAGAGACTTGTGGGAGAAGACGGGACTCAAATTGGGTTCCCGATTTGAGAGTTAGAGTCGGATTTCGGTCTAGGCACAATTATTTACTTAATTATCTTTCTAATTGTATAGTAGTTAAATTTTTATATTTTTTTAATTAACATATTAACACATAATTATATTGTCATTAATTAATTTTATTTTTTTTCCAGATATTTCCAGAGTAGAAGTTTGCTCATGCTTGTGAAGAATGCGACTAATTTTTGTTTTTGTACCACGGAGAATGCTGAGGAAAACTTTTAATTTTGATTTATGTTATTTTCAATTATGAATAATATTATGTATTTAAACATTATATATGTATTATGGAACATTATGTACTCGGTTAATTTTGTTGATATATAGTTATGAATGCAAGAATATGTTTATTATGGAGAAATTATTATTTCTATATAGGAATTTTTATATTATTATGCAATTATTGATTTTTAAAATTTTTTTTTTCATTGAATACAAGTAATTTTAATATTTTTAATTAATTTACAGCAGGTGTTTTTTTTTTTTTTTGTGACAGCAGCAAACTGTCGCAAAAAACAAGTATTTTATAATTTTTAATAAATATTGCATTTTTTGCGACGACACCATACTGTCGTAAAAAATCAAAAACCTTTTTTGCGACATAATCAATGCCGTCACAAAAACAAATATGCTGTCACAAAAAAAAAAAAAAATTTGCGACAGCAATTTCCACCATCTCAAATAATACTTTTGGCGACGATAAAATAGTGCCGTCACAAAAAGGCATCTATTTTTACACATTATTGGTGACAGTGAAATGCCGTCGCAAATAGTAACATATGCCGTCGCAAAAAAAAGGCGATCGTCGCTAAAAAGTTTTTGCAACGTCTTCTATTGTGACCCGCCGTTTGCCGTCGCTAAAAGTCATTTGCCGTCGCTAAAAGTTTTTTGAGACGGCATAATATCGAATTTTTTGTAGTGTTTGTTGTCTAGTTATTTGTAATAAAGAAACACTTTGTTATGTTTGTGGCATGTTAGAAATGCTATTGTTTTATTTTTGGCCTAAAGAATTTTGCCAAATTGCATGTTGTGGAATGAATTTCAAAGCATGAATGTCTGACTTAAGAGTACATTGAGAGGACTTGAGAGAGATTTAAGTATAGAAATTCTTGGACATTACTCAACTCAAAATGACACAGATTATATAGAGCGTTTGGCACCTCAATATGATTTAGGATTTAGAGTTTGGGATTTAAGATTTTTGTTTATGTATTATAGAAAGTTTGGCATTTTGATTCTTTTCACAATCAACATTTTAAGCCTCTCATTTCAAAAGGCTTCAATGCAAAAGAGGTTTTGAGTTAGAATTCAAAACAGTTTAGTGTCTTGGGGAGATCAAGTGTAGGGCTAAGCCACATTAAAGTTAGAATTCAAAGTGTAGTGCTAAGCCACATTAGAGTGTAGGGCAAAGCCGAATTGAGTTAGAATTCAAAGTGTAGGGCTAAGCCACACTAAAGTTTTCCAAATAAAAGCCCACTTGAGAAAAGTTGTTACAACAGCCAAAACACCATTAAAAAAATAAATAAAAAAACCCACCTCACAACTTTTATCTCAAATTAATACAAATCTAGATACATGTATGATTGTTGAGCAATGTTATAAATTGTTTGATTTTTTTGTTTTAGAGCATTGTTATTCAGGTCCAAAAATTATACCCACTTTTTAGATCTAGTAATATGTCAAGAAGATGATTAATTGATAATTAAATATTCTCTAATTATTAATCAATCATCCTCTTAATACATCACTGGGTCTAAAAAGTAAACTTGTATATCATTTTTTTTTTACTTTGTTTTCTCATTTATAGATATAAAGCAACGAAACCCACATTAATAAACGTACACGAGACTCACTCATTTGTTTTTAGTAATAAGAAAAAAATTTCAAAAAAAAAAAGGAAATTATATGCAACATTTTCTATAATTGTTAGGGTACATAATGAGAATATACTGTATTTTTTAAGAATATGATACATATTGTAACTATAGGGGACAATCTAGGATTTCCATATTCAATGCAGCTTGTTCACCACTCTACCAAGCCTATATAATTACTTCTTATTATAAATATAGACGAACATATTGTGAAAAATACAAAGTTCTCTCTTTCTCTGTCTTTCTCTTAGTCTTATATTTATCAATAATCATATGTAATAATGGCAAGTAAGGTGGTTCTGTTGAGTTTCTAGGCTAGCATGTTTGGGATGAGGGTCAAAATAGCACTGGCTGAGAAGGGCATTGAATATGAATACAAGGAAGAGGACTTGTGGAACAAGAAGAGCTCACTGCTTCTAGAGATGAACCCGGTTCACAAGAAAATCCCGGTTTTGATTTACAACAGAAAACCAGTTTGTGAGTCCCTCGTCGTTGTCGAGTACATCGATGAGGTCTGGAATGAGAAAGCTCCATTGTTGCCCTCTGATCCTTACTAGAAAGCTCATGCCAGGTTTTGGGTGACTATGTTCATAAGAAGGTGAGCACACTTGTTTTGTACGTGTTTAATTTTTATTTATTTTTTATTTTTTTTGGTGTGGTTTTGATAAAAATAAAAATAAATAATATGTTTTACTACACTTGATCTAAAATTTTGTTTTGAAAACAAGTGCAAAAGGAGTTGATTGCTAGTTAGAGATGGTGGTTGAAAGTGATTTTTGATTGTTGATTGGAGAGGTGGTTGGTGGTAGTCAGTAGTGACTATTGGTCACTAGAGGTGGTGGCTAGAGAAGGTCGACAATTGTGGTGGTAGAAGGAGGTTTCCGATAAGGATAGCCCAAGATGGTGGGCGGGTGGCTGGTGGCGAGTGATGGAGAGGGAGTGAAAGAGAGAAAATAATGAAAATAGAGAAATTACCATTCAGCGTTGTAGACGTCCCCGAACGTCCGGGAGGGTGATCTCCCCCGTTTTGTTCATTGGGCTCACTACAGTTCAAGACTCAAAGTCACGGTCCTGTATCTAATCTCGCAGAGTGCAATGCAAGACCGATGAATCATCAAAGAGTCCAAATCCGGAAAATCGTTTTTGAAAACAGATTTTTTGAAAAAAGTGCCCAACATGGACTGCTTTGCCAGATACAGAGTCACCACCTAAATATTTTATTTTGGGAAATTTAGGAAACCCTGACTTGTTGCCTAAGGCCACGTGTCCGTCATCACCAAAGTTGCCTCGGCTCGGGAACTTGGGTACGATTGGGGAAGGTCACTTCATGAGCACCCCCGCTCGGCCGATCAAAGATCGGCCTCTACTAACCATGATATCGAGTTTTGAAAACATTATGCGTTCTTATTCCGATTAATTAGCTAGAATTACTATGTGATGCGCACAGCATACAAGTATAGACTAGATTGCCTAATTTGGAACAAAGCATTGCATATCCATTTGTTTGGAAATGTTTGAAGTTTGCTACTCGCAAGTAGGCTAAAATGCGGATTTCAATGAATTATCTCAATTCAAGTAATCCAACCTTCACCCACAAGCATTCAGGCAGGTATATTACATAAGCATATAGCCACAAGGTAAGCATGCTGTCATGTTAACAATCACACTCATGCGAGATGCTAAAGCATAAATACTTACATCGTACTCCGCGCCAAAACAGAGAACTCGTTAGCAAGCATGCATGATCCAAGTCCATGTTAAGTGCCTAATGTATCGCATACAGAATGCAGTCTAGAATAGGCTTGGCTAATCCTAGGACGGCCTGTGAAATGCAACAGATAACACGTATTCAAGTTAGATTTGAAATACTATGCAGTTAGTATGATGCGCTGAGCTTGGTGCATGCAATACAGATGAATGAATGCATGCATGCATAGCATAATGTATGCTAATTGAAATATGCCTAAAATCTAACCATTATAAGCGGTTAAATAAAAGGGAGAAAGAAATGGGATTGGAAGACATGCACACACGCACCCACACTTATTACAAATTTGCCCTCACTCGGAGGGTCCGAATAAATAATACAAGCTGCCTAATTAACTAACTCACAAGCTAATTAATTGTTACAGAACCCAATTGAATAAGTAGCTACAACTAATTATTACACAACTTAATCAATTAACAAATTAATTAACTATCAAATGAAAGACAACAAACAAATAGGGAAAGCAGTAAACGGTGCTATTCCAGCTCTGTTTGAAGAAGAGGGAGATGCGTGCTCGCTTCGGTTCCTTGCTTCGGAAGGCCTTCCGGTTGCTCTTTAGAGGCTCTGTTTGCAGGGTGTCTTCCAGTGCTTGTTGCTGGATCCTACCAAAACACTGCAGGGGAAGTCACCAGTGGCCTGCCGGCCAAATATGGTCCATTGCCGGCCATCAGTGGCAGGCTGCCGGCCACTGGTGTGCTGTGACACCAAACTGCAATGAAGCACAAAATAGAGAAATGGGAGGATCTCCCAAGGGTGTATACGCACTATGCCACCCCAAATCACCTGAAAACATCAAGGGAGAGGCCTAGTCGGATCCACGACCATCAATCATGCATCCCGATGCATGATGGCCAGAGATCTAACTTGTGCAAATCAATTATGAAAATGAATGCACAAATAAAACAAGTAAAGCCTAGAACTCTATCATGAATCATCAAGAGCTTCGGCGACCGAGAATTGAGACACGTTCCATCACTCGGAGTATGAAACGCCTTTCGTTCCTCGTGCTCGGATTAACACTTAATCCCAACAATGCAACACGAAAGCATGGCAAACATGCAATATGAACAACTTGACAAGGCTAATGACATAAATAAGCACATATGCATGATGTGAGGTAACAACCTTGGACAACATGACAAAATGCAACATGAACATGCAACAACATGTAATGAGGCTAGCATGCGACAACATGCAAAGATGGAGCAAGCATACAACAATATGCAAGACAGGCATGCGACAACATGCAAAGGGATGGACTTAAACTAATGTGGGCAACTCTCAACTAAGCCCAAATCAGTGGCCATGTTATGGAAATGAGACGACCGAAACACATGCAAACATGCACGGATGCAAATGACCGATCCTAAGGCATAACATGCAACTCTAACTAAGCATGGTAGAGGATGAAGTATGGCATAGAATGACATATGATACAGCTCTGAAATGGCACAAAAGATGATCCCGAAACATGCAAATATGTCACACAGTGCATGCTAGGGGGCCCGGGTACCGAAACTAGTGAAGTGCGTTACACTAGAGGTACCCAAAGCAATACACTAATGGAAAAACCAACCCCAAACAGACCCTAGGCAGGTCTGAAACAGTGGGGAAAAGTGGGGAAATGGCCTAAAATGATGACTTGGAATGCAACGAAATGGAGCTCATTCAATGGTCCGAAAACAAGGCATACAAGCCCGACTCTCAAACGCATTTAAAGAGATAAAGACATGGCAACATGGCATTCAAACAAGCTCTGAAATGTGATGAATGATAGGCTCAAAACATGGAAGTATCTCAGTACATGCATGCAACGAACCTCAGAACTCGAAGATAGGCAGGTGCATTGAACTACAAGCATGCAAAACTAACATCATTCAACAACAAGACCCAAAAACAGAGCTAGGGTAGTCCAAAATGAGCACATTATCAGTTCAAGGCATGGCCAAAAGGTGCCAACATGAAGGGCCAAAACAACATGCAACATAGGCTAGTGAACCATGAGTTGTTCTACAGCTATATGAAGCATATGAGGGCTCACCCAACCAGCCAAAAATAGAAGTGTTTCATGCCAAATAAACCCCAAATAACCACTGAAATGCATCCAATGCATGCACAAATGATGAGCTTCTTTGAAGGGCCATGCAAGGGGTTACTCAACACATACAACAAGGACACTTAGCATGGAAAAACCAACTCTGGAAATCAATTATGACAAACCTAAAACTCACCAAATTGGCCCTGAAATGGGTCAATGAAACATACAATGAAAGGCCCCCTCAAAAGGCCTTGAATTGAATTGCTCTGCACATGCATTATGGACACAAAATATGGTTAAAGAGGCCCCGGACTGAGCTAGGTCAGACCTTGAAACTCACCAAATTGAGCCCAAAAAGTGACTTCACAACATGCAAGTGAGGGTCCCTTTGGGAGGCTAACAAAGCTAGTAAAGAGAATGAGGGGTGAGAGGGTCACCCCTCTATGATTTTGAAGCTCAAAGGCACATCTAAGCCACTAAAAATCCTCTAGATTTCAGTGGCTAAAAAGTCAAATCAAGGCCAATGCAAGTGCTCACATGCATAGCTTAAAACATGAGGAAATAAGGCATGAAAGGAGTAGATGACCCCAAAAAGAGAAAGTATCTTAAACAAACATGTTTATAAGCTCAAAAGGAAACTTTTTCAAGTTTATGAAAAATCTCGAAAATGCTCACAAGTAGAGCTAAGATATGATGCAAAATAAGCCTACGAAGAGAGACAAAGCATACAAGGGTGTAAGAAACCTCAAACAGAAAAGTGTCCTTAATCAATATTCAAGAGGAGCTTAAAATATGACACTTTTTAGTTTATGAAAAAGTCCAGAAATACTTGCAAGTAAGGCAAATCAATGGGGCAAAAAAATGCAAGTTTAAGGGAAATAGGTGCTTACCCTTGAAGAGCAGCAAATCTGGAGCTTTTGGACCAAGTTGGTGAACCTTCAACCCTTGAAAATCAGTCCCAAAGTGCTGGAATGGATGGAGGAGGTGTGGTGCTAAGGGTTGTAGTGTAAATGGCCAAGAATATTAGGGTTTTGGACACCAAGAGAGAGAGATATAGAGAGAGAGGGGTGTATGCCTTAGCCAAAAATGCTGAACCTCTGCTGGGGAGAGAGGGCCTCTCCTTATATAGAGGAAAATCAATTCAAAGCTTCTTGAACAAGCTTGGCAAGAGCTTCATCCCTCCATACACGTGTATGGAGGGGAAATTAAAGGATTCCAGTTGGCTCAAAAGATCTGCCGTGAAACCTGCTGAGAGAGGGGTGCTGCCGGCCATCAGTGATGGCAGGCAGTGGCTCATCGATGGCCGGCAGGGATCATTTTTGGCCGGCATTAGCCAATCATGGCCGGCACACTCCCATAGAGGCCGGCAACAAAAATCAGTCCTAGTCCCTATTTTGAAGAAAGCCTAAATCCTTCATCTGGATGCTTTTTCAGGTCATTCTTGAGCCTAAACTGTATCCTCGGAAGTCTTCTTTCCAAATTTGCAAGCCTCACCTCAAAATTCCATGTGTGCTAAGAGATATCCCTCTTTTAGTGAAGACTGCTTAGTTTCGGTCTAACCGGATTGATGCCCGACTTCCAACAACCATATTTGTCCCATCCGGACTTGGCTCGAGGAGCTTCTTGAATGAAAATTGAAGCCCCGGAAGTAAGCTTTCCAACGGTGGTGGCCTCATAGCTGAAATCCAAGTATTCAAATGGATAGGCCAAATTTGGCGAGGGTTGCTCGGCTCTTTCTTAAAGGTTCATGCCCAACTCCTTCCCCGACTGGGTTTCTTCTCTCATCTCCTCTTTTCTTCAACTCCAAACCCCTAAACAAGGTGTTTTGAAATATTTTTCAAAAGAGTTCATCTCTCCTTCATTCATTTCCACTTTGTCCTTGCTTGGTTTACCGAAAGGCGCGACATTTAACAAAATGCGAGCGTCGGGACATCGTAAAAACCTATTTTCAAAAAGGTTTTGAAAGAGAGGGTTTTAAGGTCTAAAAACCATTCAAAATAGTTTTGGTCCAAAATGGGGTGTGAGGTTAGGATTTGATTCTCCTCTTGCCGAAGAAATCGAACTTTTGCCTTGCACACCTTTCACCACCAAGTAAACCATCAGTAGTGCCCAAGTCTTAAGGGCGGTCAAAAATGGGGTGTCTACAGTTACCCCTCTTTGACCGAACTCGGAAGTCATAAAATGACGTCAGTGAATGTCAAAGCCCAGAGACGACCCATTTTTGACAAGGCTGAAGACTTAGACAAACAAACAAAAATACGGATAAATGAATGGTTGCGCCCGCAGGTTGCCTACGTATCCCTCTACAAGGAATCAAACCAGCGTAGTTCAGGGGCAGGATGCAAAATGATATGCAGGAAGATTTTGATAATTGGACTTATACGCTACGCGAAGCCGGTTTGAAAATTGGACTTATACGCTTTCGAGAAGCCGGTTTGAAAATTGGACTTATACGCTACGTGAAACCGGTTTGAAAATTCAGGATTTATGCAATGCAATGCAATGTAAAAATGCAATGTAATAGCTGGGAAGTGAAGGTACCTTACAGGGGCAATTGGCAATGACCTACCTTATGCTGCTGGGGGCCTTCCCCTTCTTCTCGGTTGAACTGCAGGTACTACTTTTCTCCCTGGCTGTGGCCGCAGCTTTCCCTATTCTCCAATAGGGTGACAGACTAGGTTGGATCAGTATCCAGAATTGAGGTGCATACAATGCTATCTCAATCTATGGGGCTACCATACAGATTTCAAGCCGAGGATATATCCCTGGGTATTTAAACCAGACTTTAGTCTCGGAAATCCCGAACCTTTGTGTTCTAGGCATGAACCATTCAAACTCTAGTTTCCACCGTCTCAGTTGGTCTCCTAGGAACTCACCGCAAACACAGGCAGGTGGCTATACCAAACCACCGGAAGTCGTTCGGGCACGACAAACACCAATGAATTGCACCTTTAGAGGATTTAAGGTCTCCTAGACCAGATAGCGCACAAGACAGTGCGAATAAAGATGCAGGATTTAAAGTCTCCTAGACCAGGTGAGTGCACAATACAGTGCGAGCTGAAGGTGCACAAAACAGTACGAGTAGGGTGAATGCACAAAACAGTGCGATGCAGATAAGGTGCGCAAGATAGCGCGATACAATGCACTAACAAGTGCAAGTAAGGTACGCAAGATAGCGCGATAAAATGCATGCACAATGCAAGTAAAGTGCACAAAATAGTGCGATGCGCAAAATAGTGCGAATGATACAATGTAATGCACAAAACAGTGCGATGCGCAAGAAAGCGCGAAAGTAAATTGCACAAAACAGTGCGATACGCTAAACAGCGCTAGTGATTAAAAATGCGAAAGTGCACAAGACAATGCAATGCGCAAAATAGTGCGAATGATTTGAAATGCACTAAACAGTGCGATACGCTAAACAGCGCGATTGTTTTGAAATGCACTAAACAGTGCGATACGCTAAATAGCGTGATTGATTTGAAATGCACAAAACAGTGCGATACGCTAAACAACGCGATTGATTTGAAATGCATAAAACAGTCCGATATGCTAAACAGCGTGATTGATATGCAATGCACAAAATAGTGCGAGTGGAGATACAACTACAAGATGCACAAGACAGTGCTAGTGAGATACAAAGTGTAAGTGCACAAGACAGTGCGAGTGAGATAAAATGCACAAGAAAGTGCGATAAAATGCATCTTCTATGCAAGTATGGCGGCATTTTCTATGCAAAAGATACGAGCATTTTCTATGCAAGTATGGAAGCACCTTCTATGCAATATTGAAAGCATATTCTATGTATGAGACAAGCAAAGCATATTCTATGCGGAATCGAAAGCAAGCATATTCTATGCATGAATCATAACGATGCGCGACACGCATGCAACAACAGTGTATATGAAAGTTCACATTCTATGCAATAGAAGAGTATCAAATATGTACTCTGGTGCCTTTGATTTGCCTCTTAAAGGACTTCGCAACACACTCAGCTCAAAAAGGGCACACCCTGTTCATATTGGCGAGAGATAACATCTGTATGTGAAACCCTCGGGTGCTGCTTGAACTGCCATTCTAACTTGAAGCAGGCTTACACTTGGGGTCGAGATACACTCAAACTCCAGAGAAACGGTGAGGCCTGACAAGATGCACTTGGAATGCAGTCTCGGATTTTGCTAAAGTTGAAACATGCTAAGATGCTCCAAATTTTCCCTCTTTTCTTTTGCTTTGCAGTCCGGAACCTAAATAGCTTCAGATAGGTTCTTGTTTTAATATTCTGACATGACCTGGGTTGAACCCTGCGGCTTTATGAAAGAACCAATCCTGTTTTGCACAAATGTGGAGAACGACACGGCACTCTGAGCACAAAACGATTTTTGAAATTAAAATGAGAAAAGGGTTCTCAACCGGGTATTGAGCCTACAACTGACTGTAGCCAAAACGACTCAACAACAGAAAACAAAGGTAGAACAACATAAACACAACTCAACAAAGGAAAAACAAGTTAAAACAACCTAAACACATCTATTGGCACTCAAACGACTCAAAACAAGAATCGAGACAAACAAAACACACAAACACAACACTCAGCTGTGTTACAAAGGCAAGATACCTATCAGTGCATGATGGGCCAGTTTCTCCGGGTATTATTTCCCACCCTTTCTTATTTGTGATTCTCCCATCACTTGGCCCTCAGGCTTGGCTTTTCTCACAAAACCCTTTTCCTCATTTTTTCTCTCAGCGCACATCTCTCTATTCTTTAATCTCTCATTTTTTATCCCTCTCCTTGGTGGTTGATGGATAAATAAGAAATCGCGGACTCCTGCCCCTAACATTCTGCTAGATTATTTTTCTTCTGCACACAGCTGGTGAGTTCCTCCCACAGAGGAGTTGCGCTACAACTGGGTGTGTAGCAAATCAGCAGCTGACACCGGTTGACGATGCTCTGTTCAGGAGTTTGGGTGTGATTAGATGTGTCCAAACAAGGAAGTGGAATATCTTAGTCCATTCCATTTCGTGCTTCGCACTTGGCTTGATACCTCGTTGCTTGGAGGATGAGAGAGCTTTCGACATTTTGCTGTTAGCTTCAGTTGTGCCCTTTTCTAGCAGGTAGAGTGCCCTTTCTGGCAGGCATGTTAACAATGGGGAAAAGACAGAACACCTAACTCAACTGTGCCCCTAGTTCATCATTTTGACCATTTTTTTGTTTTTTTTTTTTTTTTGTTTTCTACTAAAACAATTTGACCAATATGAGAGTTAGATTAACACGCTTGTTCGATTTTCTGATTTGAAATCATGCAAGTCAGGTTATGAGCACTGAAAATTTTCCTTTTTTGGGTCCAAGAAATGGTCCAGTTTTGGAAAAATGGAATAATTTTCGAGAGAAAATCAGTCAACCTTAGTAAAAATTCTCAAAAACTGTTTTTACAAATGGCCACTACTCAACTAGCATAGAACCCACTCTCGAGATGCACAACTTCAGATTCGAAGGAAAATTGACGCTTGCTTGAGGGGAGCTGCATGGCAACTGAAAGTTGCCCCTTGTTTGAACAGCACTGCAGCACATTGAATGGCCACGGAAAGTTGCCCCTTGTTTGAACGGCATTGCAGCGGATTGAATGGCAACGGAAAGTTGCCCCTTGTTTGAACGGCACCGCAGCGCATTGTAGTTAGTCCTCAGAGTGACGAACACAACCAGACTCTCGGATATAGAGAAGGCAAAGATGATCAAAACCATTACATGGACACAATCGATTTGGAAGTGTTTATGGCTGGACTTCAGAATAAAGTTGCCTACGTATCCCAAAGATGGGAATCAAGCTTTACATAGTTCGGGGTTAAGGTACACTCATGTATTAACCCTCATCTTTTGCGCTCTAACATTTGCCAAGATCGCCCTTTCTGGGTTTTTAACCTTGCGAGCTTCGTTATTCTTTTCTTTTCAATTCTTTTCATTTCTTTTTTCGTTTTTTTTCTTCTTTTTATTTTTTTTTTATTTTCTTCATTTTTATTTATTTATTTTTTTTTCTTTTCTTTGCTCTAACTTTTGCCTGGGATGCCCTTCCGGGTTTTTGGCCCAGCGAGCCTCTCAAGGGTAAAAGTGTAGCTTTGTCCATGTCAAATGGTTTTGAGATCCTGAAGTCATCTGAATCTAGGAGAATGGATGCTGTTCGCTGACGATGCCGGAGTCCATCCAATGGGGGGGCTGAATTCCCCCCAGTGTTGTGGATAGGAGCTCAATTGTCCTTCAGCAATATTTTCTTCTTTCCTCCCTTCTGGGATTTGGCATTCTTGCTAGTCTTCGTCTTTGACTCTTCGAGCACATCTGACATTTTTGCCCCTAGTTCGAGGGTGCTCCGGATCTAGCTTCACAAGCTTCTTGGTCTGAATTTTCTTACCCCTAGTTCGCGGGCTGCTTCAAATCTGGCCACACAGGCCTCACATCGTGGTTGACCATTGAACATTTTGAATCTAAGTTCGAGGTTTGAAAACAAGGTGTCGAGTCTCGAGGCTGAGAGCGATCCTAGGCTGCACAATCTCAAGAGTGATTCCGCACAGGTCTTCGCAGGACGACGCAAAACATTTTTTTGAAAGTTTTTAAGAAAGCGACAAATCGCTCGCGCCGAAGACAGTGTAGAACTAATCTGGATCAAAGCCAGGGTCCTTCTCAGTACTCACATTAACAAGCATGATCTCAATCATTAAGGGCTTAGCACGCCTCTCTTTCTCTCAGTTGATCAAAAAAATTTTGCAAATCCCGAGGAATTCCTTCCTCTTTGTTTTCATCACAATTTTCAAAATGTTTTTGAAAAACTTAGGTCAATGCAATGAGCTCGAGGCATAGAAAAGTAAGCGAAAAGCATTGCCGTTTCATTCAAACTTTTGGCATAACTGGCGCAAGGCAGAAGTGAGTACAAAGAGTGTGAAAAGACAACTGTTGTTCCATTCAAATCTGATGGTGTAACTGGCTCCATGGCAGAAATAGACTAAAAAAGAAAGCAAAAAGACAAGCACAAAACAAAATAGTGATATCCGAGACAACAACCCCGGAATCACGCGACCTGAACAAAACAGGACTGATTCGATACAACAAGACAGACTCGACTGACTCAGCATAAAATGACTGACTCTATACAAACAACAAGACTGACCCAATACCCAAGTCAGAAAGCACAAAAGCTAGTACTCGCAAATGCTCAAAACAATGCGTGCCATTCCCACGTCTGGAGTAAATCGAGCGCCACCAGCAGCTGGTTCATCCCCCGATCACATAATCACATTATCCCCCAAGTTCACTGACCCAGTGTCGGTAGACTTTGCAAAGCCTGGTGCGACGATGACTTTATTGTCAATCAGATCTTGTATTTTGTGGTGAAGACGGTAACAACTATCAGTGCCATGGCTGACTTGCTGATGAAAGGCACAGTATTTGGCCAGATCATGGGAGGGAGGAAGTTTATCTGGTAGTGGCCGCGGCTCTAGGGGTTTCAGATCCCCCTTTCTAATCAGGACCCTCAAGGCCGCTAATAGAGACATGTACAGTGGTGTGAACACCCTCTGGCCTTGAGGTGGGTGTTTTGAGGTTTGTGGAGATTTGCCGGATACACCAGCAAAGGGATTAACAGGCGCTGACTGGGTTTGCTGATCGCTTCTGAGCACAGGATTAGAGCTGAAAGGAACATTCCTGGTACAACGGCTTTTCTCCTGGCTTGCCCCTTGATTCAAACTTCCCCCAACTTGAGTGGCGAAAGTGTCATCCACAGCCTTTGTAACGACTGCAATCACTTGTTGTTTGTCCAACCCTTCAGCTTTCAAAGCCTCAACAGCCCACAAAAGGTGTTCATGAGGATCCATGTCTACCCCTACCTTGTTCTTTCCACTGGCTTCCACTTTGTCAAGGGATTGGCTTTCTTCAAATGCCGCCCGTCCCAAGGTTAGGGAGCCTTTAGATATGAACTCCCTGGTATGTGATGTGGTCGATGATGGGCCAAAACCCCAAAGGCCAGATCTGCCACAGTTCTCTGAAGATCTTCAATCATTTTCATCAGCTCAGAAGTAGTGGGTTCGTGGGTTTGAGATGAGTGGGATTCAGATGCACCCATCATGCATAAGTCCAGGCTCTCTGGGATAAACATTAGGGTTGGGTAGATGGACTGGGGTGATGTATATGCCGGGGTCGTAAGGGACGACCAGTGTGTGGATTAGATTGACATGTGGATGGGGTACTTGGTCATTGGGGTCTGAAGGTGGAGCTATCGTCCGGTTGTCGATGAGATTCTGGATCTCATGACGAAGGCGGTAGCAACGGTCGGTGCCATAACCGCACTGCTGATGGTACACACAGTACTTTAAGGGGTTATGTCTGGCTGGAAGTGGGTCAGGTAGAGGTTGAGGATCGAGGGGTTTGAGATACCCTCTTTCCATCAAGACTTTTAGTGCGCTAGTCAGGCTCATATAGAGGGGGGTGAAAGTTCTGCCCTGAGCTCGGGCCGGGCCGGCGGTTTGTAGGCTTGGATTGGCAAAAGGGTCGGCTGTGGCAACTGTATTGATTTCAGTGGGTTTGGGAATAACGCTGCTACCAGCATTGGTACTCCCTGCAAAAACCCTCATTGTCGGTTCACTTGTTCTGGGAATGATCCCACTGTTGAACGCATTCTCGATCTGAACCCCCAGTTCATGCAAACTTTTGAAAGTGAATAGCGGAGCGACTATCAACTTTTGCAACATATCATGCTCGAGGTTTCGCACCATCATCTACACTTGATCCCTCTCAGAAGGGCGGCGATCTGTCATCTGTGCTGCCTTTGCTCTCCACCTTGCAACAAACTCCACAAAAGGCTCTGTTGGGTTCTGGCGGGTTGCTTCAAGCTCTTGGATGGTCATTTCAACTTGGGTATTGTAAGAATACTGATCAACAAAGGCCTCAGCCAATTCTTCCCAGTTTTGCTTCACTGTATTCTCCAACTTGGCGTACCAAGCGGCTGCCACACCCAACAGGGTTCTTCCATACAGAGAGAGTTTCTGTGGCTTAGTCAGACCCATTGGGTTCAGGATATCCAAGAAAAGAAGGATATGTACCATAGGATCTCCAGACCCATCGAAACGGTCAATATGTGGCATTTTGAATCTGTCTAGGAGCCGTACGGAAGCCTCGGTGTACCCATCCTCAATGTTGGGAATGGAGTTAAGGCCCTGTACCTTTTTGAATTGCTTCTCAAGGTTCGCAATTTTCACTGCGGTCGGATTGAGGTCATTAGCATCAAGGGGATAAAGCCTCTCATTAGGCTTCACTAGGGGTCTAAAAACTCGGGCTTGAGCCAACCCTTCTCGAGGATCTGGACCCTGCAAATCTTCAGCTAGCGGAAGTGGGTCAAAGTTCGGCTGGGGTCCCAAAGCTGGATGTGAGGCAGATGCCCCAGATGGGCATTGCGTTTCAATACTGGTCTCAGCCTGCATGGTAGTTCCCTGATTTAACGCTACTATCACGACCACAAATTCTTCCGAACCCTGTGCCATCATGGTCTGCTGATGATGTGACTGGTGATTGACGGATCAGATGAACCAGTGAGCCTTGATTGGCCTTTTTATGCCTTGGCTTAGCGAAAGAAAACACTGGCTGCTCTGAACTGAGTCTTTGACTGGACAAAGTCTACCAGCACTAGTCCAATGTACCCGGGGAATATTGGAGCCTTCTGAAGCTATGATTCTAGGACTACCCTAGCAAAAGAGAAAACATGCATCATCTCAGCCCATTTTTGCCAAAACAGATATGAGCGTAGCTAAATGACCGTGCTCTCTACCAAATTCTGCCCAAAAGTCCGCCTGTAAACTGATACCCTCAGGTAAAACTGATTCCCAAATACTGATGCCCGCAGGCCTGATACCCAGACTTACAAACTGTTATATGCATTCCTGTAGGGACACACCCTAAAAGCACATAGCAAGCAAGTGAGAGCCAAAACACCCGTATGTTGGGGTAGGGTTTGCCTGTCCTATTTTGTCAATAGTTAGGGTTTCACTACGCATGCAGCGGTTTCAAACAACCTATAATCGGGTAAGCAACCTGTCCTAGCTTGGAATGGTCACTATGGATTCCGATATGCATTAGGTGGAATGGTCAAAAAGGGTGCCCCGGTGAAAACCGGGGTTTGTGTTCCCGTCGTGGCAGAGCCCGCAACCGGTCAGCCTTATGGCACACTTCACAAAGTGAGCCTCCGGCAAATCGTTCAGGAATAGCATACGGCAAACACGGTGTCCTAGGCGCACCAATGCAAATGCAATGCAAAGAAACACATAAGTGTAATCAAAACAAGATATCATGAGTTCGAGTCAAGTTTACTAACTCCCCAGCAAAGTCGCCAGAAACTGTAGACGTCTCCGAACGTCCCGAGAGGGTGATCTCCCCCGTTTTGTTCATTGGGCTCATTACAGTTCAAGACTCAAAGTCACGGTCCTGTATCTAATCTCACAGAGTGCAATGAAAGACCGATGAATCATCAAAGAGTCCAAATCTGACAAATCATTTTTTAAAATAGATTTTTTGAAAGAAGTGCCAAACATGGACTGCTTTGCTAGATACAGAGTCACCACCTAAATATTTTATTTTGGGAAATTTAGGAAACCCTGACTCGTTGCCTAAGGCCACGTGTCCGTCATCACCAAAGTTGCCTCGACTCGGGAACTTGGGTACGATTGGGGAAGGTCACTTCGTGAGCACCCCTGCTCGCTCGATCAAAGATCGGCCTCTACTAACCATGATATCGAGTTTTGAAAACATTATGCGTTCTTATTCCGATTAATTAGCTAGAATTACTATGTGATGCGCACAACATACAAGTATAGACTAGATCACCTAATTTGGAACAAAGCATTGCATATCCGTTTGTTTGGAAATGTTTGAAGTTTGCTACTCGCAAGTAGGCTAAAATGCAGATTTCAATGAATTATCCCAATTCAAGTAATCCAACCTTCACCCACAGGTATTCAGGCAGGTATATCACATAAGCATATTGCCACATGGTAAGTATGCTGTCATGTTAACAATCACACTCATGCGAGATGCTAAAGCATAAATACTTACATCGTACTCCGCACCAAAATAGAGAACTCGTTAGCAATCATGCATGATCCAAGTCCATGTTAAGTGCCTAATGTATCGCATACAGAATGCAGTCTAGAATAGGCTCGGCTAATCCTAGGACGGCATGTGAAATGCAACAGAGAACACGTATTCAAGTTAGATTTGAAATACTATGCAGTTAGTATGATGCGCCGAGCCCGATGCATGCAATACAGATGAATGAATGCACGCATGCATAGCATAAGGTGTGCTAATAGAAATATGTCCTAAATCTAACCATTATAAGCGGTTAAATAAAAGGGACAAAGAAATGGGGTTGGAAAACATGCATACACGCACCCACACTTATTACAAATTTGCCCTTACTCGGAGGGTCCGAATAAATAATACAAGCTGCCTAATTAACTAACTCACAAGCTAATTAATTATTACAGAACCCAATTGAATAACTAGCTACAACTAATTATTACACAACTTAATCAATTAACAAATTAATTAACTATCAAATGAAAGACAACAAACAAATAGGGAAAGCAGTAAACGGTGCTATTCCAGCTCTGTTTGAAGAAGAGGGAGATGCGTGCTCGCTTCGGTTCCTCACTTCGGAAGGCCTTCCAGTTGCTCTTTAGAGGCTCTGTTTGCAGGGTGTCTTCCAGTGCTTGTTGCTGGATCCTACCAAAACACTGCAGGGGAAGTCACCAGTGGCCTGCCGGCCAGGGAAGGAGATCTGCCGGCAAAATATGGTCCATTGTCGGCCAAGGGTGGCACACTGCCGGCCATCAGTGGCAGGCTGCCGGCCACTGGTGTGCTGTGACACCAAACTGCAACGAAGCACAAAATAGAGAAATGGGAGGATCTCCCAAGGGTGTATACGCACTATGCCACCCCAAATCACCTTAAAACATCAAGAGAGAGGCCTAGTCGGATCCACGACCATCAATCACGCATCCCGATGCATGATGGCCAAAGATCCAACTTGTGCAAATCAATTATGAAAATGAATGCACAAATAAAGCAAGTAAAGCCTAGAACTCTATCATGAATCATCAAGAGCTTCAGCGACCGAGAATTGAGACGCGTTCCATCACTCGGAGTATGAAACGCCTTTCGTTCCTCGTGCTCGGATTAACACTTAATCCAAACAATGCAACACGTAAGCATGGCAAACATGCAATATGAACAACTTGACAAGGCTAATGACATACAATAAGCACATATGCATGACGTGAGGTAACAACCTTGGACAACATGACAAAATGCAACATGAACATGCAACAACATGTAAGGAGGCTAGCATGCGACAACATGCAAAGATGGAGCAAGCATACAACAATATGCAAGGCAGGCATGCGACAACATGCAAAGGGATGGACTTAAACTAATGTGGGCAACTCTCAACTAAGCCCAAATCAGTGGCCATATTATGGAAATGAGACAACCGAAACACATGCAAACATGCACGGATGCAAAGGACCGATTCTAAGGCATAACATGCAACTCTAACTAAGCATGGCAGAGGATGAAGTATGGCATAGAATGACATATGATACAGCTCTGAAATGGCACAAAAGATGGTCCCGAAACATGCAAATATGTCACACAATGCATGCTAGGGGGCCCGGGTATCGAAACTAGTGAAGTGCGTTACACTAGAGGTACCCAAAGCAATACACTAATGGAAAAACCAACCCCAAACAGACACTAGGCAGGTCTGAAACAGTGGGGAAAAGTGGGGAAATGGCCTAAAATGATGGCTCGAAATGCAACGAAATGGAGCTCATTCAATGGTCCGAAAACAAGGCATACAAGCCCGACTCTCAAACGCATTTAAAGAGATAAAGACATGGAAACATGGCATTCAAACAAGCTCTGAAATGTGATGAATGATAGGCTCAAAACATGGAAGTATCTCAGTACATGCATGCAACGAACCTCAGAACTCGAAGATAGGCAAGTGCATTGAACTACAAGCATGCAAAACTAACATCATTCAACCATAAGACCCAAAAACAGAGCTAGGGTAGTCCAAAATGAGCACATTATGAATTCAAGGCAAGGCCAAAAGGTGCCAACATGAAGGGCCAAAACAACATGCAACATAGGCTAGTGAACCATGAGTTGTTCTACAGCTATATGAAGCATATGAGGGCTCACCCAACCAGCCAAAAATAGAAGTGTTTCATGCCAAATAAACCCCAAATAACCACTGAAATGCATCCAATGTATGCAAAAAAGATGAGCTTCTTTGGAGGGCCATGAAAGGGGTTACTCAACACATACAACAAGGACACTTAGCATGGAAAAACCAACTCTGGAAATCAATTATGACAAGCCTAAAACTCACCAAATTGGCCCTGAAATGGGTCAATGAAACATACAATGAAAGGCCCCCTCAAAAGGCCTTGAATGGAATTGCTCTGCACATGCATTATGGACACAAAATATGGTCAAAGAGGCCCCGGACAGAGCTAGGTCAGACCTTGAAACTCACCAAATTGAGCCCAAAAAGTGACTTCACAACATGCAAGTGAGGGTCCCTTTGGGAGGCCAACAAAGCTAGTAAAGAGAATGAGGGGTGAGAGGGTCACCCCTCTATGATTTTGAAGCTCAAAGGCACATCTAAGCCACTGAAAATCCGCTAGATTTCAGTGGCTAAAAGGCGAAATCAAGGCCAATGCAAGTGCTCACATGAATAGCTTAAAACATGAGGAAATAAGGCATGAAAGGGGTAGATGACCCCAAAAAGAGAAAGTATCTTAAATAAACATGTTTATAAGCTCAAAAGGAAGCTTTTTCAAGTTTATGAAAAATCTCGAAAATGCTCACAAGTAGAGCTAAGATATGATGCAAAATAAGCCTACGAAGAGAGACAAAGCATACAAGGGTGTAGGAAACCTCAAACAGAAAAGTGTCCTTAATAAATATTCAAGAGGAGCTTAAAATATGACACTTTTTAGTTTATAAAAAAGTCCATAAATACTTGCAAGTAAGGCTAATCAATAGGGCAAAAAAATGCAAGTTTAAGGGAAATAGGTGCTTACCCTTGAGGAGCAGCAAATCTGGAGCTTTTGGACCAAGTTGGTAAACCTTCTACCCTTGAAAATCAGTCCCAAAGTGTTGGAATGGATGGAGGAGGTGTGGTGCTAAGGGTTGTAGTGTAAATGGCCAAGAATATTAGGGTTTTGGACACCAAGAGAGAGAGATATAGAGAGAGAGAGGGGTGTATGCCTTAGCCAAAAATGCTGAACCTCTGCTGGGGAGAGAGGGCCTCTCCTTATATAGAGGAAAATCAATTCAAAGCTTCTTGAACAAGCTTGGCAAGAGCTTCATCCCTCCATACACGTGTATGGAGGGGAAATTAAAGGATTCCAGTTGGCTCAAAAGATCTGCCGTGAAACCTGCTGAGAGAGGGGTGCTGCCGGCCATCAGTGATGGCAGGCAGTGGCTCATCGATGGCCGGCAGGGATCATTTTTGGCCGGCATTAGCCAATCATGGCCGGCACACTCCCATAGAGGCCGGCAACAAAAATCAGTCCTAGTCCCTATTTTGAAGAAAGCCTAAATCCTTCATCTGGATGCTTTTTCAGGTCATTCTTGAGCCTAAACTGTATCCTCGGAAGTCTTCTTTCCAAATTTGCAAGCCTCACCTCAAAATTCCATGTGTGCTAAGAGATATCCCTCTTTTAGTGAAGACTGCTTAGTTTCGGTCTAACCGGATTGATGCCCGACTTCCAACAACCATATTTGTCCCATCCGGACTTGGCTCGAGGAGCTTCTTGAATGAAAATTGAAGCCCTGGAAGTAAGATTTCCAACGGTGGTGGCCTCATAGCTGAAATCCAAGTATTCAAATGGATAGGCCTGATTTAGCGAGGGCTGCTTGACTCTTTCTTAAAGGTTCATGCCCAACTCCTTCCCTGACTGGGTTTCTTCTCTCATCTCCACTTTTCTTCAACTCCAAACCCCTAAACAAGGTGTTTTGAAAGATTTTTCAAAAGAGTTCATCTCTCCTTCATTCATTTCCACTTTGTCCTTGCTCGGTTTACCGAAAGGCGCGACATTTAACAAAATGCGAGCGTCGGGACATCGTAAGAACCTATTTTCAAAAAGGTTTTGAAAGAGAGGGTTTTAAGGTCTAAAAACCATTCAAAATAGCTTTGGTCCAAAATGGGGTGTGAGGTTAGGATTTGATTCTCCTCTTGCCGAAGAAATCGAACTTTTGCCCTAAACACCTTTCACCACCAAGTAAACCATCAGTAGTGCCCAAGTCTTAAGGGCGGTAAAAAATGGGGTGTCTACAAGTGTAATAATTTTTTTTAGAGGAAATATCATTTTTTCCCTGAAAACTATCATTAAAAAATCAATTCAATTTCTATTCTTTTAATAATATTAAATTTACATTTAAATTATTTAATTTTGGATCAGTTTTATCTTGTTGTTAGTTGTCGTTTATAATCAAACGGGAGTACTGACGTGACATTGAAACTTAGTTTGAAATTTCATTTTATCCTTCAAACTATGTCTAAAATATCAATTAGAATCACAAACTTCGCTTTATTCAGAGGTTTGATATTTTGGGATAGTTTGGGGTCTAAAATGAAATTTTAAATGAAGTTTTGGTGTCACATCAATAATTTATGTTTGATTATAGAGGACAATTGACGATGTCAGTAAAATTGATATAAAATCGAATAGTTTAGGTATAAAATTGATATGATTAAAATAACATTTGTTGAATTGATTTTTGAATAATGGTTTGAAACGCAAAATGATATTTTTCTCAAGTTATTACAGAACAGATTCATAGAAAAGTGTATGATTTTAATTATCAATATTTATCACTTAGTTTCTGGCACCAATGTCCTCTTATTTTCCCAATGAAAATTAGTTTTTGAAACAAATAAAAAATATATATTTTTTTGCAATAATTTAATAAATTTTATATTTTTTTGTAAACAAAAATACACTAAATTTCAAGGGCTAAAATGAGAAAATAACCAAATATAAAGGGGGGCAAAGTACAATTTACCCAATTATCTAAGATATTACCATTATTTTAACATATGAATTGCAAGTGTATGATTTTGGGAGGGAGATATTATTTTTAAAAGATGAAGAAGAGAAAGAAGCTCCTAAGAAGGGATTCATAGAATCTCTTAACATGTTATAGGGAGAACTTGGTGACAAGCTATACTTTGGAGGTGAAACCTTTGGCTTTGTAGACATTGCTCTTGTCACCTTTTACAGCTGGTTTTACACTTATGAGACCTTTGGTAACTTCAGTGTAGAACCAGAGTGCCCTAAGCTAATTTCATGGGCCAAGAGCAGCATGTTGAATATAGAAATCATAATATTATGTTTGAATATGAAATTAGAATAAGAATTAGAATAGGAATTATTTTGATTATAGGAATCTTACCTTATGTATTGTTTCCTAAATTGTATCATGAATATATTATATATACATGGCCTCTACCTCATTGATTGGTAAGCCAAATCGTTCTTTTCATCCTTTTTGGTATCAGAGCCATGACACAGCAACCCTAGTTCTCTGCCCAGCCACTATCTCATCTTCTTCCTTTCTCCTTGAGTGCCGACAATTCCCTTCAAATCCTTTATTTCACCCGACAGCCCCATCCAGCCAGCCTAGAACCCCCAAAACCACTTACCCAACCCTCTACACCCCTTGATAGGCTGCTATAGTGCTGCCGAGGGTCTTGTTGGTTGTAGACTAGGGTATTTCCTAGCCATAGATGCTTCAGTAGCTCTTCTAAAGCAGTTCAGTCCCTTCTTCTTTTTTCCCCCCCTTCTAGGGTGTGGTGCTAATGTATTAAGCACTTTTTAGCCTTTTTTATTTAGTGGACTACCAGATTTGTTCGGCAGCATTTATTTGGACTAGCCGTTGAGTTTTTTTTAGCTTCTTGTATTTTTCTGAACTGTGTTACCGTGATTTTGTATTTCTAGCCCTTATTAATCCACCATGACTAGCCTATCCTCCTCTACTACCGTTACTCTCACTACAGATACTTTTATTTTTTTCGTGTTCGGTCTGTTGGTTCCTCATGGGTTTTGGATTTTGGGACTAATGATCATATGACGGGTGAGTTTTCTTTTCTTTCTTCGCCAGTCCCTACTACTATTGCCCAATCTGTGTGTCTTGCTGATAGTTCGTTATCCTCTATTCGTTGTAAGGGTGTAGTGTCTTTATTCCCTACCATTACTTTTTCATCTGTTTTACATGTTCTAAATTTTGCATATAATCTCTTATTTGTTAGTCGTCTTGCCAAACAATTTAATTGTGTTGTCATCTTCTTACTCACCTCTTGCCTTTTACTGGACTTGAGTTCGAAGAGGATTTTTGGCAAGGGCTATGAGCGTGATGGGTTGTACTACTTTGGGTATCCACCAGACGAGCCTTTTTCTTATTCCTCAGTTAGTTTTCAGACCTTTGTTTTGCCTGCTTCCATGTATTGTGTTTTTAATATTCAAACTTTAGAATTATGGCACGCTCGTATGGGTCTTGTTAATTTTTAGTATTTATGTCAACTTTTCCATCATTTAATAAAGCTTGCAAAGATTTTAAATTCCATTGTGTGGTTTGTGAGTTGTCTAAGCATACCCCGTACTAGCTATATCCCTCACATGACTCGTGCTCTTAGTTCTTTTGATTTTATACATGCTGATGTCTGGGGCCCTTCCCATGTCACTACTTTTTTTGGTCATAGATATTATGTGATTTTTATTGATGATCACACTAGGTGCACTTGAGTTTATGTAATTCGTCATAAGTCTGACATCTTTTCCATTTTTGTCCAATTTTTACAAATGGTTAAAACTCAGTTTCATGTAGTTGTTAGGACTATTTGTTCTGATAATGGTGGGGAATATATTTCTAATGCATTTCGTTCCCATCTTAATCAAACTGGTATTCTAACTTACTTGTCCTCGGACCCCTGAATAAAATGGTGTTGTTGAACATAAAAACAGTCATATTATGTCTGTTGTCCAGTGTTTTCTTCAAGGTATGGGTGTTCCCAAGTCTTATTGGCATATGCCTGTCCTTACTACTGTTTACCTCATTAATAAGATCCCTAGTCATGTGTTGCATGGACTTACTCTGTTTCATACCCTTATGCCCACCACCACTCTGTTTCTACTCTTACCTCCTGTCTTTGGGTGTACCTATTTTGTTCAAAATTGGAGTCCCACTCGCACAAAGTTAGATGACAAATCTATTTGTTGTATCTTCTTAGGGTACTCTTCCATGTCCAAAGGTTATAGGTGTTATGACCTTGTGTCTTGTCACTTTCACCACACTTTGGATGTTAGAGTTTGTGAGGATCTTCCTTTCTTTGGTACTAACCATTTTTGTAGGCTTCTCCTCTTGTTACTTCCACTATTCGCTCGGTGACCATTTTGGACGACGTTGAGAATAAGGCTGTCCCCCTTCTTCCTTCTTAACCTTCGCCTCCTCCTCCATTGCAAGTATACTCCCGTCCACTACAACAAAAAGCATTGTTGGCGACACTTTTTAGCAACCAAACAAAAATTTAGTTGCCAACGATACATAATTGGCGACAGAATATTTGTGGTCACTAAAAAATAAACTTTTGGCGACGAATTTATAATTTTGGTCGCTATTGATTTTGGCGCCAAGTGAATTTCCGCGCAAGAAACTTTTCAGCGACCAAATTAATTTATAGCGACGGAAATTTTAGTCGCAAATTGTATTTGTTTGGCGACAAACATTACTTGGTCGCTAAAAATCTGAATAATATTATGGCAACCAAATTAATTTGGTTGCCAATAAATTATTTGTCTTTACCCTAATTTTTTATTGCCAAAAATTGTTGACAAGTGAATAAACAAACAATTCACCTAACTTCTTCTCATTTTCTCATCCATCTGAAACGGCACAGCACAAATCAGGTATGTTCTTCTTCTCTTCTTCTTCTTCTTCTTCTTCTTCTTCTTCTTCTTCTTCTCTCTCTCTCTCTCTCTCCTTTTTACTCTCTCGCGCCGCTGAATGCGAAAGGCATAGCAGTGCTCGGCGGCAGCAGATCGCGACCCTCTTTTTGGGTCGATGCCCTGTTCTCTTCTCTGTCTCTGATATTCTGAATGTAGTCCCTCTCCCTCTCCCTCTTGCTTTCTCACGCTGCCGAATGCCAACGGCATAGCAGCGCTGGGCAGCAGCAAATCGCAACCTTCTCTCTGGGTCGCTGCCCTTTTCTCTTCTCTAGGCCAAATGATATTCTGAATGTATTTTCTTTAAAACTAATTTTTAAAGTTACAGAGGTGAAATAAACTAATTTTTATTTTATTTTTTATTTTGGGTATATTCATGGTTATGTATGTGTATGTATGTACTCATAGATTTGTTAGTTTTCATGTTTATATGGGATTGAGATTGTTGCTTTAGATGGGATTGAGATTGTTTATAAACTAATAAACTGGTTTTCATGTTTCAAGTTTTCTCAGTTGCTTTAGATCATTTTGTTCTATTTTTTTGGGTATAAATACTTCCCCGACCACTCCAAACTGAAAGAATCGTTACTTATTTTTTTCCGAGTCTAAACTCACAATTTACCAGTCTTTTTCAATCGGGTTATATGATAGAGAGTACCTAGGCTTGTAAGAGAATGTCCCCATTGAGCAACCAGAAAGTAGGCTTTATTTGCAATTAGTTAAAAAGCATATTAGAGGATTTATTTTCCCAGAACGTTCACTAACTAATCACTTGATTATTATTCACAAACATGTACACATGCATGCATATTCACACATTTAATACATGTTTTGATTGTGTGACCAGTATCAGCATATCATAAAATGAGGCCAAAATGAATGAGTTTGTTGAATATTTCTCAGTTTGAGAATATAGAGCATTGAGAGGGAAGATGTTTTTTCCACTGTGATGATATTTTAATACTGTATATAGTGGGAGATATAGATACCCTTCTGGGAGTAAAAAGTGCCTTTGGTCACTAACATGGATAAGAAGAGATGATTGGAGAAACTAACATGTGTTGATGAATCTTTTCCACAAGCTAACCTGATTTCCACTAGTAAAGGCTGAAGGTTTTCATGCCAGTACATGCAATCCTGTCTCACCATTCCCATCTCGAGCTACTGCCAGCTGTGGGTGGTCTTTCAATATGTCCAATGTTACATCTACACAATTTAACAATATATATAATAGTTACACAACAAGAAGATGCAAAAGTTGTTTAGTCTTATTTCATTTACCTATTTTTATTTTATTTAGTTAATTGTTTATTTTTTAAAAAATCTTATTATTATTTTCTCTTTTCTTTTTTGGGAAATTTTGTTGTAGTTTGTTTTGTTTAGTGGAAAACCATCTTCTTTTCCTTGTGTTTGACCAAAAAGTATTGAAGTGGAATAAGTGCATCCACCATCTTCTTTTCCTTTTGTTAAATTTCTTAACCGGTATTATCAATTGGATTAAATTTACACAATGTGAAAATATTAAAGGGTGTAAAATTGATACAATTAGAACTATTTTTTTCTCAAGCTGCTTTTGTGATTTTGTGCTCTCGATTTTATCTTATTTATTTATTTTTGAATTTTCACGGTTATATATGTATACGTGTAGTCATAGATGTGTTAGTTCTAATGTTTTTGTGTGATGAAGATTCATATTGTTGTTATTGGCCTAGAAATTCAAGTGGGTTTTGCATGTTTTTAAAGATAGTTGTACGATTTTGTAGTAATTTTATTTTTTGGTAATTTTTGTCTTTAGATTCTATATATATGTTTTGTAGACATTCAAAGCCATAAAAATGTGTTGTTTTTTTGTAATTACTAAACTTCAATTATATAAATGTGGGTAAAATCTTCATTTATTTTTCGGTCGTGTGTTGTTCAATTGGGATTTCTAAAGGGTATAGAACTTTCAGTCTTCAAGACTTATTTTGATGTGATCATGAAACCGGGTTAGTTTCATTCTCAGTTGGTGGTTTGGAAATGGAACACAACATTTGCTTCATCGAATTAAGGTTGAGAACTGAGATTTTATCTATTATTCCCCCCTCCCTCTTTTGAAATCAATAAGAGAAAGTGATAGTTTTTTACCCATTGACTTATATTCAATTTGGTGATTTGGATGCATGATATCTATATTATATCACTATGAATTGACTATCAAACTTTGAGCACATCATGACTTCTTGGGATACAATTATGTTTACGTGTACCCATTTCCCTCTTAGTTAGCATTTATTTGACATCCCACTTTCTTATACATCAAGAAGGCCTTATATACAATTTGGGAACTATCTTTTTTTATTTTTTACAATTAAGCACAATGGCCTATAGGCATAACAATTTGGCCAGGTAGACATTACATAAAATTGTACCTCCATTTGATAACATTTTTTTTGATTTTGCAACACTCAAAATTCATTTCTCTGTTTGTTTCTTCACACTTTGATTATATTGGCTTTGTCTTAGCCAACATCTCAAACCCTATAATACCTGTAGTTTTGTACCCCATGTTTATGAATAATTTTCCAAAAGTTATGTGCCACTTAGTGCTGCTTAGCTTTGAAACCATTGGGTTCATTTCCATTATCTCTCATTGCTTCACATTATTCATCATTGAACATTAGGTCCCATATATATATGATAATTAAAACATGGGTAGCACTATGAACAAAGGTTAGTCTCAATTATATGATGTGTTTTGGGACATGTTAATTGAACCTCACTTCCCATATTTTTAGGGATGGTATCTCCTTTTAAGAACAAAAGGCATCTTGTAAAATAAAAAACAAAAGAAATTTTTCAGAAAGGAAAAAAGAGAAAAAAAAAATGTAGCACAACACAAGCTTATAGATCATAACACATGTAGCTGAGTTATAATGCATATAGCTTTCCCCCCCTTTTTTTTGGATCAAGTTAAGTTCTGCATCAAGGGTTGAGCTGTTGTTGTTCCTCTATTGTGTATAATCTGATTTGTCCCTTTGTTGGGTGTGGTTTCTGTTGGCGTGGCTGCTGCATTGTTCCTTTATGTTGTTATGTTGTTTGTTGTATGGCTATCTCATGCCCCTTCTTGAAGTACTCAGTGTGTGACATTATTTATAAGCTACAAAAAAATGAAAACTCTGCATGTAGGGTGTGGCTGCTACTGGTTTGTATATTGGGTGTGGCCTATTTGTTGTGTGGCTACAACCTAGCAGAGCCTAGAAAATAGAGCCAGAAAAAAAAGGAGCAGCAAGCTGCAACCACCAAGATCAGCAACATTGCACCAACACCAGCCCAGATACAGCCACACACTTGCAACAACATTGCAGCAACAGAGGCCAGCAAGCAGCAGCCACCAAGGACAGCGACACTGCTCCAGCAGCAACATAACTTCAACTAGTAAACCAGCAAACACCAGCTGGCAGCTAGCAGCAGAAGCACATTGTGTTTTGTTCCTTTTTTTATTCTTTATTCTTTCTTCTTTCATGCCATGCCATTGCTTTAATTGATATTTATTTTTGCTTCAATCCAAGTTTCCAATCTATGCGCATGGCACTAAACTGACGAAATTAGAAACATTCTTTTGGCGCTTAGGTTGGGAATACTTGATTCAATTGTTATCTAGAAGTAGAAGTACAATAATTTATTTAGGTGTGTAGGCGAATTGTTTATTTTGCACATATCCATGAGTATCCTTATATGTTATTTGACATTCATTTCATGCCCATATCTCTCCATTAATTTCATGTATAGTACGATTTTAATTTAAAATTTGATTTACAATTATCAATTATTATAGGTTATCGATTAATGCAGAGAAATAAAAAAGCTGCACTCGTTCGTTGGGGGCAATTACTACATCAGGTAATCTTTGACTATTTGTTACGGCATTTTTAATTTATTTAGAGAAGTTTGACACTTTTTTATTAAATTTGTGGCTATTAGAGGATTCACTTAATCATATTCTTAGGATTGTCTTATTGTATTCTTAGTTTCGTTTTACTATTGTGAGCATTCATGATATAACAAACAATTAGATGATCCAAGGAACTATTTGATATGTAAATAAGATAAGCCCAAATATGCTAATTAGGGGGTGGTTGCTGTGTTTTGCTACAATAATCTCAATTCCATGTCTAACTTAACAAATAAATAAGTCAAATTGCTAAAATAAATGAATATGCTTTTACAAAAATAACTAAATTGATATGTAACAATTTGAAGACCATAATTTATATAGCAATTATAATTTATATATCTATGTCATCACTTACTATATAATTCTTTTTCACTCTTTGCTCTACATTGCATGCTTTACTTGAATAGTAATTCTTGTTTATCAATTATTATTGTTAGTACAACATGTCAATAAATTACATATACCTAATTTAGTTAAAGGTATATATCTATGTCATCACTTACTATATGATTCTTTTTTACCCTTTACTCTACATTGCATTCATTTTTTTTTTCTTTTTTTTTAACAAAGCAACTACCTAAATAGTGAGCCTTTTGCTGCCATAACAGGGGGCTGTGACAGCACCCACCCCAATCCCATTTTAGTATATGTTATCATTGTGCATTCATAAATGAGATAGGACCACTTACTTATTGAATATTAGTGTACATAATAATAAAGGAATTTCACATAACATTGGCTTTGTAGGTGACCAAATATGGACAAGAGTTGGATGTTACTTAAGAATAGAATGAGTTCCCAGTATCGAGATGGGGTAAAGGCTTTTGTTCAGTTCGCAATGTCAAATGTAGGGCCAAATGGTAAGATTCGTTGCCCTTGTATGGACTGTTTGAATTGTGAACAACACACTAGTAAAATTGTGGAGTATCATTTGGTCGTGAAAGGAATGTTCCCTTCTTATAAGACTTGGGTGCATCATGGGGAATCTGTTCCCATGAATGAATCTCATGCATTGAATGATGACGACCACAATGACTTTGGAAGTGTTGGGGATAGAATGGAAGAAGATACAGACGGAGATCAATTACACGCTATCCTGTACTGTTATAGAAAAACATCAATTTTCCTATCTCTAGTAAACTTTGTGTACTAGAGTAGCTACAAATTATATTTATTTCTATCTCTTCTAAAATTTTATTTTAATGGAACTTACAAAAGTTCATAACACTTGTGAGATAATTAGAATTTATCCAAATTCTAAGAAACAACAATATGAAACATAATGTCTCTGGACTGTAACTTTTCATGTCGGATGTGAATAAATGGTTAATGATACCTAATCATTCAAGTATATAAACTTCACTTGGTGTGTATCTATTCAAAGAATGCTAGTATTACATCTATGCATGCTTTTCTTTATTTTTATTTTTATAAAAAACTAGTGCTTGCGATATGTAAATGACAAAATACACCATACGAAGAATGCAGCAGGTTGAAACTTGGTACAGACCGCTCACAGGTCACCAAAAACTAAAATATCTATTAATGCAAGGACAGCAGTCCCTGTGCTTAGCATTACCAAGTTTAAGTTTCCTATATGTAGCTACAACAACTAAATGTAGTTATCTACAATAACCACACTAAAATCATAAAAATAGAGACATACCTGCTGAAGAAGTACCACAGGAAGATCTACCAAGTCACAGTCATATCGGTTCATAGAGTAGATACCTTCAAAACTTTTGAAGAGGCTAACCATGGGAAGATCTGCCAAGTCACAGTTATAATGCTATCAAATTATTCATATTCGTTCTAGTTTTTATTTGAGCAACTTTTTGACCTTAATGTAAGTGAAAGCAACCTCAACTTTAAGATTTAGGTCCTTATGATTTCAATTTAGTCATGAAAGTAAAGGTAGTACTTTGGATGAAATCTCATCCTCGTTCGTTCATCCAACAAACTTTGCCAATCCAAAATCTGCAACCTGTAAAAAACATTGGATCAATTTAGCAAATCCAAAGAACTGTTTTTGTTCATCTTAGGTAGTAAAACAAATAAAATTTTAAGTTTTCATTCTTTTCCTTGTTCTATGCTAGCAGATGCATTGGGATAAAGGATTAAATGAGATAATTACAATGATAAAATAGAAAATTTTATGCACATTAGTTCCAGGTGTTCCTGTTTATGTAGAACAAATTCAAGAATAAGTAAACTAATCTCCAAGATGTAAGCAACATAAATACTAAAATGAGTTGTGATGAATACCTTTGCTCTGAGCGTTTCATCGAGTAAGATGTTACTTTTCTTTATGTCACGGTGTACGTACCGTGCTTTAGTGTGATCGTGCATATATTCAATACCCTTCGCAGAATCTAGCGCGATCTGTGTTCTTGCAGTCCAGGAAAGTGGCTGATGGCCTGTTTCAATAATTTGATGAGAATGAATTGACTATTTGTTTCTCGATTTCAGTTCAATTCTACAGAGGTGTTTAGCAATTGGACTAATTGATACAATGTGAAAATTTAAGCCAAGTATAGAGTAATGATAGAGTATCATAATGAATTGGGTCAGATTTCGGATTATGCTAAAACTAGTCTGAATTCAATCTGTTGAGAGGCCTATGCTAAATAAATACCTTTGAGTAATGGATCATGAAGGTGATCATTGACAGATCCATTTTGAATGTACTCCTAAACCAAGTAGAGGTGGTCATCTCCACTGGCATACCCCAACAACTCCACCTATAAATACATATAGGCTTGATTGGTAAAAAAATGTTTGAACTTTGTTAAATCACATTAAATTTCATTTTGCAGATATGAAAATGTTACTTACCACATTAATGTGATGTATCTTGCACAAGACGTTGAGCTCTGCAAAGAACTCCTTGGACTTGTTAGATCTCATCTTCTTAATCTGCAAAGAACTCCTTGGATGATTTAATTCCATATAGGTATGGCTACTATTTCTCTATTCGCCGTGATGGCTATTGGAGGTTTAATGCTAGTGGGTTTGTATGGTGAGATATGTGGGTTTAGAGAGGAACTAGAGAAAATAAAATGAGAGTTTAGGAAGGAGACTAGTAGAGTTTAGGAAGGAACTAGAGTTTAGGAAGGAACTAGAGTTTATATAGCGATCCCGGTTTTCCCTTCATTGGTTATTGTAATCTGGACTTGGTTCCGTAGATGTCAGCTGTTGTATTTGTTTCTTTTCGTCCTTCAATACTTTGTATTTGAGTTATAGGATGTTTTGGGCAGGATTGTTACAGGTTGGGTGTGTTTGGAAGCAAATGGTTGCTGCCTAGAATTGTGGTCCTTCGCTCGAGCGAGGCTTTTGTCGCTCGAGCGAGCTCTGTGTTATAGATCCTTTGCTCGAGCCAGGGTTCCTTCGCTCGAACGAGATTTGAGTTTTGTATCTGGTGGCTCGAGCGAGAAGCCCTTCGCTCGAGCTTGCGTCTGCGTTTGGTTCTGAACCTGAACGTTGCAATTCTTCGCTCCAGCGAGATTTCCTTCACTTGAGCGAGCGAGGTCTATGTTTTGGGTTTCTTCGCTTGAGCGAGCATTCTGTCGCTCGAGCGTGCTTTTGGGTTACGGACCTGAAGCTTTGAATTGTTGGCTCGAGCGAGACTTTCTTCGCTCGAGCGAGGGTTCTTTGTGTCTGGTTGCTCGAGCGACCAATCCTTCGCTCGAGCGAGCTTGTGTTATATCAGTAGATAGCAGCGGGATTACACTTCACTTTTTCATCTCTTCTTTCACTCAAACCCTAGATCCGACCTCTCTCTCTCTCTCTATACATCTTCTCTCTAGGGTTTCATCTATTTTTAGTGTGTTTCTATCCTAAGTTCTTTGTAAGAAAGGTAGAGGGTCGCTAGGGCTTTGTTTTAATCTGAACAATAGTGGATTTGGAGCACTTTGGTTTTTCCTCATCAACTCCTTTGGGCTTCTAATTTTGAGGTAGGGATATCCTACTCCTTCTTATGGGTTATGACTTAAATAGTTGTCATTTTGATTAGTTGGTGTTGTTGGGTAATTTTGGAGAAAGTTAGGGTTTGGTTTGTAATTTATAAAAGAGGGGTTTTGTGTTTAATAACTCCATGTGTAATTGAGGCCTTGGAAATATGAGTTTGAGAGTTAAATTGGTGGAATTTGGTCTTAGGATCAATATTTGAGAAAAAAGGGAGAATGCCCTAATTTTTGTAATAAATTAATTTGTATAATTAATTTGGGAAAATGCGGAAATATGAAATTGAGTTGATATTCATGAAATTGGGAAATTATGAGATTGAAAGGTGTAGTTGGATAATTTAATCACTCACCTATAAAAATGTCGATATTTTATCTGCTGATAAATTTACTATCTGTTTAGAGATAACTGTTTTGGGCTATCGTTGGAGGATAGTCTAGATTGTTGTAGACATTGCATGTTGATTAGGGAAAACTGAAACTAGTCGAACGTGTTATGCCATTGAATATGACGATTGGATTAATACAGCAAATATGTGTATTGATTGATTATTGTATGCGATAAAGTGCTGAAATACATTATATATGCATATTTGTTAAGGAGGAGATAGGGGATGTACTCCATATGTGTTCATATACTTTAACACATTATTTATGTATCTTTGTTTGGGAGGAGATAAGGGATGTACTCCATATGTGTTCATATACTTTAACACATTATTTATGTATCTTTGTTTGGGAGGAGATAGGGGATGTACTCCATATGTGTTCATATACTTTAACACATTATTTATGTATCTTTGTTTGGGAGGAGATAGGGGATGTACTCCATATGTGTTCATATATTTTAACACATTGTTTGTGTATCTTGGTCTGGGAGGAGATGGGGAATGTACTCCATATATGGTTATGTGCTTAAATACATTGTGTATGTATCCTTGATTGGGGAATGATGAGCGATGGACTCCATAGATAACTAAGCTGGCTAGAATGTCTGGGGTGAAAGTCCCGAGACCTTATAAGTTGAAGTGCATGAATAGAATTGTTAATTGGAGTATTAATTACATGAGATGTAGTCTCATTTTGAATCATGGATAGCGGAAGTATTAATGAGTCGAGCCGTAGTCTCACCTAAATTGTTTGGTTAGATAATGAAACATGATTGAGGAATTGAATTGGATAAATAAGGGAAGCGGATGGTGCCATGGATGTATTTGTTGTCGGGAGATGAGAAGGGTATGAATTGGTCTGCACGTGTTAGTCATTTGTCGAATGATAATGTTTTAGTTATTTCTCATATTGGGTTTAGTTTATCTCTATTGGGCTTTGGCTTACTCTTCTTGGTACACCATTTTCAGGTACAGGAGACGTGCAGAGTTCAAGATCTTTGCTTAGGAAGTTTTCGGAGTTGAACTTCTTTGCTATTTGTTTTATTGATTACATGTAAATTCAAGCCGAGGGCTTTACTGGTAAAAGAGTTAAAACTCTTCTTATGTGTAACCAAGTAGCAACCTGGAAAGATGTAAGCCCGCGGGGCATTTTATTGTTGTTGTAAACATTTGTTACTTATATGAAATACTCTTTTGTAATATTAACTCTGATGTATGTATGGAAAAGTGACCTATCTTTCATTTGTATAGAACTGTTAGATGTTGGATTTATGTATTATTTTGAGGGCGTTACAGTTTAGGAATGAGAGTTTCAAAAAAAGGATGATTTATTATCCCTACGTTTTTTAGATTGCTGCTATATTTTGTTTTAATCTAGGGACCAAAGATGTGTTTTAATTTCATTATCCCAATGTTAAACTCTTATTATGTTTCCTAAGAACACTATAATGCTATACTAGAAATGTCACACATCTCATAATTTGCTTTTGCAATATCAGACAACTAATTATCACAATATATCATCGGCAGTAAAGTATGATCTGTGGGCACAATGCTAGCAAACTATTCATATTCATTATGGTTTTTATTTGAGGAACTTTTTGACCTTAATGTAAGTAAAAGCAACCTCAAGTTTAAGATTTAGGTCCTTCTGATTTCAATTTAGTCATGAAAGTAAAGTTAGCACTTTGGATTACATCTCATTCCAGTGATAGCTCCTACTCAATTGATATTTGCTCTTGTTTTGGAACCTTGAAATTGGATTTCATCAGTATTCCATAATGACATAATTTGAGCTAAGTTTTGGTTGGACAATATGTGACTGATTTACAAATTTATAGAGATATTGCTTGTAATTAGTTCATATATGCCAAGTTTAACTGGTGAATCATGTGTTACTTTTTGATTTTGGTATATTGAAATTTTGTAATTCACTGTAGGAAAATTTGCTCTCAATTTGTTCATCTATAATGTGAAACCAATGTTTTTAGACCAAGACCTTTATTATTAACATTTTAACATTATAATTTTTTTTTCATATGTTTGACAGATTGGCAATGGATGGAATATAGTTCGGGGAGCATCAAAGGATTACATTTTGAATTTTTGGATATATTTTGTCGTAGGTTTTTGTAATGAATTTGCAAGCTTGGAAGGTTTTTTGGAATTACATGTTTGAAGTTTTTTTCATATGTTTGACAGATTGGCAATGGATGAAATATAGTTCGGGGAGCATCAAAGGATTACATTTTGAATTTTTGGATATATTTTGTCATAGGTTTTTGTTATGAATTTGCAAGCTTAGAAAGTTTTTGGGCATTACATGTTTGAAGTTTGGGATTGTAAGAGATTTGTACTTAAATTAGATGTTTTGGATTTGATATGTTGTTTATATTTAATATGGTACTACTTTTAAATTAAGTTTATATTTTGGATGCTTTTCACATGTGTGTGTAGACGTCCCCGAACGCCCCCGGGAGGAGAGCCCCCCATTCTGTTCATATTGGGCTCACTACAGTTCAGACTCTCGAATTGTCACGGTTCTTAATCTGAACCAAAGAGTCCAAATCCGGCAAATCGTTTTGAGAAAAACAGATTTTTAGAAAAGAAGTGCCAAACATGGACTGCTTTTCCAGATACAGAGTCGCCACCTAAATATTTTATTTTGGAAAATCTAGGAAGCCCTGACTCGGTGCCAAAGGCCACGTGTCCGTCATCACCAAAGTTGCCTCGGCTCGGGAACTTGGGTACGATTAGGGGAAGGTCAGTTATGAGCATCCCCTTTCGCCCGATCAAAGATCGGCCTCTACTAACCGTGATAGCTTGTTTTGAAAGCATTATGAGTTCCTATTCCGGTTATTAGCCTAGAATTACTATGTTATGCGCACAACAAACAAGTATAGACTAAATCGCCTAAATTGGAACAAAACATTTCATGTTTGTTTTGAAAATGGTTTGCTACTCGCAAGTAGGCTAAAATGCAGGTTTTGCCACCCTCAAGTGGGCTTTAGAAAAGATGGCTTTGCCACTATCTAGTGGGCTTAAAACTCACAGTTTTAATGTATTATTCCAATTTAGGTAATTCAACCTCCATCCACAGGCATTCAAGCAGTTATATCACGTATGCAAATAGCCTCATGGTAATTATGCTATCATGGAAACATTCACACACATGTGGCATACTAAAGCATAAAAGCTTACTTAGTACTCCAAGCCAAAACAGAAACCAGTTAGTAATCATATGCATGATCCTAGTTCATGTTAAGATGGCTAATGCGACACATGCAAGATGCAGCTACAATGGGCTCGGCTAATCTATGGATGGCATATGATGATGCTACAACTAACATGTATTCAACTTGGAATTGAAATACAATGTAGTTAGTATGATGTGCCGAGCCCGGTGCATGCAAGACAAATATATGGATGCACGCATGCATAGCATAAGGTATGCTAATTTAAATATGACCTAATACTAACCATCAAAAGCAGATAAGTAAAAGGGAAAAAGAAGTGGGGGTTGGAAGACATGCACACACGCACGCACCCACACTTATTACAAATTCGCCCTCGCTCAGAGGGACCAAAAGAATAATACCAATTAATTAACCTACAAGCTAATTAATTATTACAGACCACCTAATTAATTAAGCAAATTAACTAAGCTAAGAAAGCAGTAAAGGCCTCGGGAAGAGGATCCAATGCGCGCGTGCTCGGGTTTGCTCGAAAATCCAACTCCATGCACAAGTTTGCCTTTGTTTTCCCTGCTCTGCTCCTCTGAAAATTGCACAAGTCCCAAGGAGCACTCTATGGACACTGTGGAACACCACCGGCTATGACGGAACACCACCGGCCATGTCCGGATGGTCATCGACCATCTGTAAAGCCATCGGCCAACAATAGATGGCCGGTTGGCAATATAGATGGCCGGCCGGCCAAAGCTTCCTGCAGTACCTGTTTTGACAGCAGCAGAAGGCAAAACATGGCATGGCAATGCATTTCAAGCAAATGTGTGCACCACCACATCCCTTATCATGTTTGTGACTCAAAGGGGTATGGTGCTCGATTCTCGGACCACCAATTGCGCATTTCAATGTGTGATGGCCCAAAAGCCAAGTGTGCAACTTCAATATCAAATGAAATGCACACACAAAACACATCAAAGGCCCAAACCTCTATCATGCTTAATCAAGAGGCAAGGGATGCATGCACAATGCAATGCAACCTAAACATGCAAGCAAGGCTAATGCAACATGATTATGCAATGCATTTAATATGCAATAGACACACAACCTAAACATGTAAACAAATATGGCATGCAACAACATGCGATGATGGACTTAAACTAACATGGATAGCTCGCAAACATGCCAAAATCAGTGGCCATAATGATGCAAGTGAGGCAACAAAATACATGGAATGCATGCACAATGCATTAACCAAGCTTAAGGCACAAAAATGCAACTCTACCAAAGCATGGCAAGGAGGGAATATGGCATACAATGGTGCATGTTCCAGATCTGAAATGGCATGCCAAATGACTCCAAAATGACTCAAAAGCATGCAAACACTCATGTAATGCATTGTTAAGGACTCAAGCACTAAAGCTAGTGAAATGCAATACACTATAAACATGCAAAGCAATGCTCGAATGATGAAACCAGCCCCAAAAAGTCTCTATGCAGCCCAAAATAATGCTAAAACATGTATGAAATGTAGCCAAAATAAGCTAGCATGCTTGGCCAAAACAACATGCAACATAGGCTAGTAAGCATGGTTTACACTACACCTATATGACGCATGTGAGAGCTCATCAAACCAGCTAAAAACAGTAACATGGTATGTCAAATAAGCCCCAAAACCCATGGAAACAAGGTCCATGCATGCAAGAAAGATGTGTTCCTTTAAAAGGCCAATAAGAGGGTTACTCTACACATGCAACAAGGACACTTAACATGGCAAAACCAGATCTGGAAATGACTTATGGGGGTCCTAAAACCCATTGAAAAATGCTGGAAATAAAGCTTGGAAGCTTGCAAATAGGAGCTCCTTTGTAAGGCCAAAAATGCAAGTAATCAAGACAATAAGGAGAGGGGATGGCCCTCTCCTTCTTAGGACCTCAAACCACCATCCTCACCACTGAAATCCCTCAAGATTTCAGTGGTGAGGAGGCCCAAACAAGGTGGTCCCGAAGTTCACCAAAAGCACACAAAAATGAGGCCAAACCAGGCCTAAGAGGCGGTAAACGACCCTAAACACAAAAGTGACCTTAATGAAGTATCTTAAACACAAAAAATAGAACTTTTTTATGTTATACACAAAGCTCAAATCAGCAAGAAAGATAGGCTAAAAGTGTGTGCAAAAACGGGAAATAAAGAGGGAAAAGGAGTTACCTTTGTAGCCAAAAGGGGACAACAGCCTCTTGGTCCAAAAAACAGTCCCTTAGCCTCTGAAAATGGCCTCCAAGCTCCTTAGGTTAATGATGGAGGTGTTAGGCCAAGAGTTGTAGTGTAAATGTGCAAGAACTAGACCCTTTTGAACCCTCTAACCCACACAAATGTAGAGAGAGAGGGAGATATAGAGAGGGAGTGATATATATATCCTATATATCAGATTTTTCTAACCCTTTAAAGGGGAGCAGAGGCCCTCTTTTTATAAAGAAACCAAGGGGGCAAAGCTTCTCTTAGAAGCTTTGAGCAAAAAGGCCAAGCTTCTCTTAGAAACTTAGAGCAAAAGGGCCAAGCTTCTTGGAGAAGCTAGGCAAAGGGGTCAAGAGGTTCAAGCTTCTTCAAGAAGCTAAAAAAAGGATCAAGCTTCTTGGAGAAGCTAAAAAAGGGTCAAGCTTCTTGGAGAAGCTAAAAACGGTAAAAAGGTTCAAGCTTCTTGGAGAAGCTAAAAAAAGGATCAAGCTTCTTGGAGAAGCTAAAAAGGGTCAAAAGGTTCAAGCTTCTTCAAGAAGCTAAAAAAGGGTTCAAAAGGTCAAGCTTCATCAAGAAGCTAAAACCAAGAGTTCAAAAGGTTCAAGCTTCCTCAAGAAGCTAAAACAGGGGGTTCAAAAGGTTCAAACCATCCTCAAGAAAAGGTCTCGGCCAGAAAAAGTGGCTAATCGGCCAACAAAGTTGGCCGACTGACCACAAAATGTGCCGACCGACCATCAATAGTGCCGACCAGCCATCACAAGTGGCCGGTGGCAAGGAAACAAGGCTAGTGGCCTCAAGCCATGGCCAGTGAGGTGTGGGGATGGCCTACAAGCTATTTTCCACCCTCAGAAGCAAAACAATAAGTGTTTGATGTAAAACCAAACACAAAACAAACAAGTCGAGAGGTCTTGAGGCAAGGCACGTAGCCGAAACCTCCGAGAACTCAAGACGAACACGAACAGAGATGATCATCGAGTGTTCAAACGATGACGTCCAAGTCTTGAGGACAGTCAAAAATGAGGTGTCTACAGTGTGTTAATTTGAATTATATTTTGCTTATGTTTATAGGTTTATGAATTATGTATTGAACAGGGAAATTGTTAAAATAAATTATAAATAATGAATTTTTGGTGACAGGTTTTTTTAGTTGTAAATTTACTTTTGGTGGCATTTTATTTATGTTGTTGAAAGTGTGTCCATAATTTTTTTAGCGACCCAAAACTTGATTGGTCGCCAAAAGTTTTAACATTCAATAATCAATTCTTTTTGTCGCTGAAAGATATTTTAGCGACGCATTTATATGTCGCTGAAACTTGACATGTCATCAGCTGAAGGCTACTTTTAGTGATTAAATGTTAATTTATGGCGATGAAATTTTAGTCTTTTGGCGACGGAAATATTTGGTCGCCAATTTATTTATAAAGGCAATCAAAATTGATTTGGTCGCTGAAGCATTTAGTGACAAGGCTTCAGCGACCAATTTTGTTTATGTCGCGGATACTTTCAGCAACCAAAATTACACTTTTGGTGACTAAAAAAAAGGTCGCTAAAAGTGTTTTTCTTTTTTGTAGTGGTCATCCACGCACCCAACCCCCCTGCCACCTCTTCGACCTCTGGGTCAGGTAACTCATCTCCTTTAGATTCTCCTACACCTTCTTATCGTAACCCACATTGGGATCGATATCCTCCAAATCGTTTGAGTTATTTGAGTAGTACTTATCATCCTATTTCCCAGTATATTTCCTATGGTAGGGTTTTCCCTTCTTATCATTTTTCTTGGCAAGCTTGAGTCGGAGTCCATTCCTTGTTTTGTATTTGAGGCCTTTCAAAATCCCAAATGGGTAGCGACTATACAGACTGAGATGGCAGCTTTAGAACATAATCACACTTGGGATCTTGTACCTTTACATCCGGGGGAAAACATAGTTGGTTGCAAATGGGTGTTCACTATAAAGTACCTCGCTGATGGCTCAGTTGGCCGTTATAAAACCCGCTTGATGGCAAAAGGTTTCACACAAATTCCTGGCAAGGATTTTAGTGCCACTTTTGTGCTTTGTCACCAAACTTACTTCTGTACGTCTCCTTATCTTGCTTGCGGCATCTCGTTCTTGGCCTTTTCATCAACTTGATGTCAAGAATGCATTTCTCCATGGATATCTTCTTGAGACGATTTATATGGCTTCTCCACTCGATTTTCGGGCTAAAGGGGAGTATTCGGAAAAAGTGTGCCAGTTACGCAAGTCCTTGTATGGTTTGAAATAGTCTCCACGAGCATGGTTTGGTCACCTCAGTTCTGTTATTATATTTATGAGCTTTGTTCAATGCCACTCCGATCACATTTGTTTCATTTGCCAGAATTTTGCAGATCAGTGTATAGTCTTGTTAGTTTATGTGGATGATATTATTCTCACAGGTAATGACTATGTCGGCATTGGTCAAGTAAAGAAGGACTTGGGCCAAACTTTTGATGTTAAGGATTTGGGATGTCTCAAATATTTTATGGGAATTGAGGTGGCTCGCTCAAGGGAGGGGATCTCCTTATCTCAAAGAAAGTACACTCTTGACTTGCTTCAAGATACTGGTATGTTAGGGTGTAAACCTGCTTCTACTCCTATGGATCCTAATGTCAAACTCACATCAGAGTTTGGCGAGTTGCTGGATGACCCAAGCATGTATCAGTGTCTTGTTGGACGCCTTATTTATTTGACTAACATTAGATTTGATTTGACATTTGCAGTTAGTGTTGTGAGTCAGTTCATGCATTCACCTCGTAAAGAGCACCTTGATCATATTTTGAGGTGTTTAAAAACTTCTCCTGGCTTGGGGATTGTTCTTTACTATTGGTCTCTAATTTGGGCTCTCCTATTTTACCAATACAGACTATGCAGGATCTAGGACTGATCAACGTTCCATTTTTTGTTCCTGTACTTTCTATGGTAATCATCTTATCTCATGAAAAAGTAATAAACAAGCGGTGGTTTCTAGGTCTTCTACAAATATTGAGTATCGGGCTATGGCACATGGGACATGTGAGATTCTTTGGATTCGCTCTATTCTGGTAGAGTTGGGTTTTGAGGAGACTGTTCCTTCCTCTTTATTTTGTGATAACAAATTTGCCATTATGTTATCCTCTAATTCTGTACTTCATAAGTGTACCAAGCATATCGAGGTTGACACACATTTCATTCGAGAAAAGGTTTGGATTGGCATTGTGCATCCGTCATTTGTCTCTTCTTCTCAACAATTGGTAGATATGTTCACAAAATCTGTGGGACCAACTTTGCTCTAGTCTTCTATTGACAAACTGCGTTTGTTGAATATCTTCACGCCAACTTAAGAGGGAGTGTTGAATATAAAAATCAAAATATTATGTTTGAATATGGAAATTAGAATAGGAATTATTTTGATTATAGGAATCTTACTGAAAAATCTAGAAATCCCTTAGATGTTGATTTGTGATTATGTATCAATTTTAAGCAGTATATAACAATCCCAATCAAACAATCAAGACAAATCGACACAACGATTTTACGTTGAAAAATCACAATTGGACACCTCCAATTGTGAAAAAAAAACCCACAGGCAACAGCCACAAAACAATCCACTAAGAAGATATAAATGAATTACTCAGGTATACTCTCAATTACCTAGTGAATCCACGCTCGAATTGAACTAACCTCTATGTGCCTCTTCCAACCCCGTCTTCACCTCGAAATTGTCTTGACGATGAGCCACTCCGAAATCCACCAAAGCTTCAAGCTTGAATTCTTTAGAATCCACCGAAGAACAACTCTCTCTTTTGTGTAGAATAAACAAAGAATCCTTTGATGTATACTATAGCGATCCCGATTGTCCCTTTACTGTTCTGTTGTGTTCCGGACTCGGTTCCGTGGAGTTGGTAGTTGTATCTATCTTGTTGTTGTCCTTTAATTCCATTTGTTTGAGTTTTAGGATGTGTTGGGCATGTTTCGAACAGGTGGGTTGAACCTTGGTCTGAAATCTTGTTGCCAGTTTTTTGGTCGTTCCGCTCGAGCGGGCCTTGTTGCGCTCGAGCAGAGATTGCACAGTCCCAGTTTTTCGTGTCCCTGCAAAACTTCTGCAGGTGTGATTTTTACGCTCGAGCGGGTTTCTTTACGCTTGAGAGGGTACTCTGGCGCTCGAAAGGGTAGTACTTTTTGGTGTAAGTTCTGGGAGGGGGAAATCTACGCTCGAGCGGACTAATTTTCGCGCTCGAGCGGATGTACTTTATTCTTGTGTCTTGGCGCTCGAGCGGGCCTTCTAGCACTCGAGCATACCTAGTTTTTTGTTCTTGACGCTCGAGTGTTGTGTTCTCCGCTCGAGCGGGAATGTCATATATCAGTTGGCAGCTGGGCATTTTAAAATCACTTTTTACATTCTCTCTCTCTCTCTTACTTTCTAAAAAGACATTTTGAGAGCTCCTCTCTCTAGAAACTCCCTTCTCTCTAGGGTTTGATCTAGTTAGAGTGTCTCACTATCCTCCGGCCTTTGTAAAAAGTATGTGGATCGTCGAGGGCTCCATTTTGATCCGTGGATCTTTGAGTTTGGAGCACTTTGGTTTTCTTCAACTCCCCCGTTTGAGCTCTAACTTCGAGGTAGGGATATCCTACTCCTTCTCATGAGTTTTGTCTTTGAATTTTAGCATTTTGATGAGTTGGGGGTTGTTGGGTAATTTTGAGAAAGTTTGGGCCTTTGTGTAATTTTACTAAAGTTGGGGTTTTGTTTATATAAACTTATATGCATGTTTGGCATAGAGAAATGAGATCAATATTGGATTATTGGTGAAAATGGAACCTTAGGGTTGTGATGTTAATTATGGGAAATACTCTAATTACATTGATAAATTAATTGGTATAATTAATTCGAAGAAAAGAGGAATTAAATTGAGAATGTTGGAATTGGATGTGTATGGGATTAAAGGGTGTAGTTAGATTCGTTTATCGCTCACCTAGTTGAAATGTTGATTATATATCCATTTGGTGCATTTATTTTCAGTATAGAAATAACTGCTTTGGGCTATCGGTGGAGGATAGTCTTGATTGTTGTAGACAATGCATGATGATTAGGCAAACTAAAACTAATCAATTAAGTAAGCCATTGAATATGGTGGTCAGTACAATACAGCACTAAAATGTGTATTGATAGATTGAATTTGTATATGATAATTGTTTATATACATTGTATTGTGTGGGAGGAGAAAGGGGCTGTACTCCACGGTTTATTGGAAGAAAGGGGTTGGACCTCTAAACCAGATTTTGTGTGACATTGATACAACACTACAATAGCCCTGTTTGGTAGAGCTGTGGGAAAGTGCTTATAGCTTATGCCTAAACAGCTTATAACTTATAACTTTCAGCTTAAGCTGATTTCCAGCTTATTCTTAAAGCATCTCCTGACCCACTCAAAGAATAAGCTGATTTCTGACTTCCACAAAGCTATAAGCTATAAGCTATAAGCTAAACCAAACACATCAAAATAGCTTAAATTAAGCTGAAAGCTGAAATAAGCTGTAAATAATTTATGCCAAACAGGCACAATGTGTATCAAGTGTTGATTATGGAAGTGTTTGAATTGATTTGATATAGCACTAAAATGTATATCGTTATCAATTGTAAAGTATAGAAGTGATTCTATGTTATGTTGATACAGCACCGAAATGTGTATCTTTCGCAAAGTGTGGGAATGGTTTATGTGTTATTGATACAGCATTAAAATGTGTATCCCTCATGAATTTTGAAAGTGTTTAAAAGATGAGTCTAAATCTCATTAAGTTATTTGGCTAGGTGTTGAGCCTTGTTTTCAAACTCAAAGTTGGAAAAGACATGGGAAATGAAATGTAACATGGACTTAATGTCATGAAATCGAAATGTGATATATGTGGATGTATCTGTGTTGACCATCTATCAACTACTAATCTTTTAGTCATTGTTTATGACTGGTTTAGTGTATTTCTACTGGGCTGTGGCTCACCCTTTATGGGACATCATTTTCAGGTACAGGTAGCATGCCACCTCCAAGGACATAGCTTGGGAGGCTAGAGGCAGACAGACTGTTTTGTTTGCTTTCTTTTGATGTATTACATGTAAATTCAAGCCAAGGGCTTAATATGTATTGAGTTAGCACTCTTCTTTTTGTAACCAAGTGTTAACTTGGAAAGCTGTAAGCCCGTAGGGCATTTGCTTTTGTTGTTAACATGTAATCCTTTTGTAAAGAACTACTCTGATGAATAGAAGAATATTTATCTTTTATACCAATGCATGTCTGAGTTGATGGGTTTTAATGTTATTATTTTGAGGGCGTTACACTTTAAACCATGAGTTGAGTACTCAATTAAAACATCAAAGAAAACTAGCAAAGTATCCCCAGATATAAACCCTAGAACCCAAGAAGAAGATCTGGAGAAGTAATCCTAAAATCTGACTAAAACATGTACTTATAGAAATCTGAATCGCGATGCTCGCTCGAGCAAAGACTCTTTCACTCGAGCGAGGAACCAAAAACGCGTGTTTTCCATAAGTGGCTTCGTTCGAGCCACGCATCCTTCACTCGAGCGTACATTCATCTCTTTCAGGCTTTTACACAGATGCAGCCTTCGCCCGAGCGAGGACTTCTTCGCTTGAGCGAGCAAGGGCGGACAGGCAACTTTGAATGCAATTTTGCATTTTGCTTCGGGGGTGTTGCCCCTCGACCCCGCCTAGGCGCTGCCCTAGACCCACCAAGGGGCGCTACCCCCTGGACTCCCGCCAGCTGACCGGGCAGCTCGATCCCCGTCATAATCAGCGAAGTGGCAATCTTGAAAGTATTAACATCACAAACTTCTCTGCAAGGCACAATTCGGGTTGGATTCGCATCTAAACACTCATAGCCTCACTGAAATAAAAAGTGCAAAAACAAATACAACTTAAAGGAGTTTTGTCAAACGGGGTTGCAAAGAATAAAAACCTAACACTTACCTTATGTATTGTTTCCTAAATTGTATCATAAATATATTATATATACATGTCATCTACCTCATCAATTGGTAAGTCAAATCATTCTTTTCATCCATTGAGAAAGATGAAAGTGTTTCCAAGACTCCTCCTCACCAACACAAGGTCCATGACTTTGTTTTGGATTTGAGCAAGAAGCTAAAAGCAAGAACACGAATATCGGCTTAATAAGTACTTGAACATGTGTATTTGAATTTAAGAATTTTGCTCAAATTCTGTTTGTTTAATCAAACGGATATGGACGGATGGTTCACATTTTTTATTTTTTTTGGGTACATCGAAATATAAAGGGTTCACATTGAAACACAGAAGAAAATCCAGAGTTTAATTTGTCAAAATTGAAACCTTGCGGTTTAAATTGAAAAACACACGAAATCCTGAGTTTTTTTTTTTTTTTTTTATAATTTTCCCTAGGAAGTAATATAGAATGATAACCAAAAAAAATCGTTGACATATTAAAAAAAATAATTATATATATTTTTTTGGGTAGTATTTGTGATATAATTTATGGGAATTTCTATTTTGACACACCATTTTCTCTTTATGCGCACACACAATAAATAAAAAAATTATTACAATTTTTATCACTAAATAAAATTACTAATATGGACATTATTACACAACCCACACACTACAAGAAAAAACACTTTCCGTGACCAACATTTTGGTCGCGAAAAGTACCATATTTGGTCGCTAAAACCTTTTCGCGACCAAAATATGTTGGTCACGAGTTGGTCGTTAAAGCCTCGTCACAGATAGTTTTCTACGACCAAAAAAGCCTTTGGTCGCTAAAAGTGACCATTCGCGACCAACTTTTTTGGTCGCGGAAAGTCCAATTCATATTAGCCAAAAGTAAACTTTTAGCGACTAAAGATAAGTTGGTCGCCAAAAGTCAGTGCCTTGACCCAAAAAAATAATTCTTTTGTGCTCCCTAGGACTTGAACTCCTAACCAAGGAGTCACCAAGCACCCAATCCACTCTGCCACTCTGCCAATAACATACTTCTTGTTCATATTTGGCAAAAAAAATATATAACCCATAAAAATTGGGTTATATATTATTTTATAAAACTTTTAATGCCTAAATAAAAAAATAGCATGTAATTACTGTAGTATCATTTTTTTAAAAATTTATCCCGCCATAACTTTCCGCGACCAACTTTTTTTTTTGATCGCCAAAGGGTAATCTTCTGCGACAAAAAAAGCCTCTGGTCGCCAATAGTATACTTTCTGCGACCAACTTTTTTTTGTCGCCAAAAGGTGATCTTCCGCGACCAAAAAAGCCTTTGGTCGCCAATAGCATACTTTCCGCGACCAACTTTTTTTTTTGGTCGCCAAAGGGTAATCTTCCGCGACCAAAAAAGCCTTTGGTCGCCAATAGTATACTTTCCGCGACCAACTTTTTTTTTTGGTCGCCAAAGGGTATACTTTCCGTGACCAACTTTTTTTTTGGTCGCCAAAAGGTGATCTTCCGTGACCAAAAAAGGCTTTGGTCGCCAATAGTATACTTTCCGTGACCAACTTTTTTTTTTGGTCGCCAAAAGGTGATTTTCCGCGACCAAAAAATTGTGGTTGCCAAAAGTTAAATTTAGTCGCAGAAAGTGGACTATTTGCGACCAAAAAAATAGGTGGTCGCCAAAAGTGTTTTTTCTTGTAGTGACATTAAAACTTGTGTTTTTTCAATACACAACCCACTTTTATCTTTTGCTATTGTTCATAAGTTGCTTGAGAAAGCATCTCTCACAAAAAATTAACTACTTTTTTTACTTTTCTAATTAATATTTTTATCAAGTTTTGTATATATATACATATGTATTTGTATGTTATGTGTATGCCTTCGCATGGATTTGGGGGTTATTGAGCCAATGACAATTGCTTGGGCAAAAGGATTTGTTCAACCAAAATTGAAAGAACTACAAATTGACATGTTTGATAGTTAGATGTGTGTACGTTGAAGTCTTAAATGCCTTTAATAAAGAATAAGGTTGAAGCATTTAACACCTTGAATAAAACTCCTCTTCGTATTTATAGCCAGTGCAATTTGGTGTGTGTACTATTATCTTGAATAGGGTATAATCAAAACAATTATGTTTGGTTTTGGCTTTTTGACTACAAAAAACACAAAAGAAAAAATTGGCTATATAAGCCAATAAGACAAAATGGCACATTCAAACCATAATCATTACACTTTTTCTCTCACAAAAGTCAAAAAAGCCAAAAACAAAAACCAAATGAGGCTAAAAAAGCTAGACTACAATAGCCAAAAAACTAAAAAGCCAGATTATTTTAGCTCTTCCCAAACGAAGACAAAGAGAAGTAAAATATTTCAAATTCATTAAATATGTATCTAAAGAGATGATGTACACAAACAAATGGTGTATGGAGATAGAATTCCCATTATTTGTGTGCATTCTAGGCTAATAAAAAACGACAATACAGACTAAGTGAGTCAATCTATATTTTCTAACTACATTACAACGGTGGATCATTATATTGTTGGAAAATTGGTTTTATATAGGCATATTTTGGGTTATTTTTTAGCCCAAAATTGAGTGAGCTCCAAACGTCTTTTGGGGTGGGTCCAAAGAGGTGATGTGTTCCTTGCCGCATGGAAAGTCACACGGTGAATGCGGTTCGTCAAAACCATTTATAAGTAAATGAGAAGTTGACGTCATTTTCAGGTTCGTGAAATGAACAATTAAAGAATTAAATGTGGATTTCCTTGAAATGTGTTGTCCTACATTGAAATTTTAAGTGAGCTTCTGTGAGTATATAAGCTCCAGGTGTACTAACTTGGGTTGGGCCTCAAAGGACACCCTATGTTTGTAGAAGGGAGGAGTTATGGACAAAGTGAACCTTAACCCAAACCACTACACAGGCGTCGCCGACTGGCCATACCGGGCGCGGGTGTGGGTTGTAGGTCGGGTCGATTCTAATATTAATTTTTTTGACAAAATTTATTTGAATTTTTTTCCAAATTTCTTGCGGAAAAATATTAATTTATTTTGAATTTGAATTCAAAACTTTTTGTCCATAATGTGTGCCTCTTTTCAGATCCGAATTCCACAACAGTTCAACCAGTTTGAACAGTTTTTTACCCGGACAGATTCAAAACTGCCAGACAGATTCAAATCTGCCAGCAGTTTTCCAACAGATAGAAACTGCCCAGCAGTTATCTGTTGCACCTGTTCATTCAAAAAACCCACATTTTTCAGGTTGTTTTTCAGACCTGTTCGGGTCTATATATAGCAGGCCATTTCCAGTAGTCATTTAATCTGAAATTCATAATTTTTGTTGCCTTCCTTTTGCTCGCTTGCATCAATTATTTTTCATATTTTTTTAGGAAAAAATTTAGAGAGTTTTGAACACAGGTTTTGTTCACCGAACAAATTGTTCGGAGTGCTACTACAATTTGTGAAGATCATTGTATCCTGGGAGATAGACTCCACTTAACCGTAAGCAGCATAGCGAGACGAATCTGTCTTAAGGACAGAGTGTCACACACTCAACTTGATCTTTTTATTATTCATTCGGTTCAGTAAAATAAATTCAGTATGTTATTTATTTTTATGTTTGATTTGATTTCAATTTATTTATTTATTTTACACAGAAGATTGTTCCAACATATATCTCACCTATAATTTAGAACAATAGGCAAACAATATGGAGTGTTCGGCGTAGCATTTAAAACAAATTATAAATATAACTAAACGGATTATAAATTATAGCTTTAATTAGAAGTTATTAATCTGTTTGATGTAGCTGCTATATTAGATATTTAAGTTGCTAAGTAGTGTTTGGTAAATAAGCTATAAAAACAACTTTTTGATGTGTAAATGTCATTTTTATCCCTGTTAATTGTAAATTAACCTTTATTAATTATAAATTGAATGAACATTTATTTTTTTGTTATTTACTATTAGTCCACATTTCCCATTTAAAAAAAAAAAAATCTATAGTCCATTTGGGTCTTTTTTTATTTTCAAAAAATGAAAAATAAAAAATCTAAGGTATAATTGTGAATTAATATGTCAATAGTAGAAGCAAATAATCAAAAGCAGGGTGCACAATTTCTCAAACTCAGATTTTTGAATTAAAATAAGTTATTAGCATAAAAAGCTGTTTGAAATAAATTTAACCAAAAGAAAAATTATTGAAAAATTCCATTTGGGAAAGCTTTAGTCTAAGGAGTCTTGTTGGTTTTCTAATACACTTGTAAGTCCTATTTTTTGGTAATATGATCCATAAGATCCCATTTGCTAAGTGTGGAATGGATTTGGTAACTTTTAAAATCTTTCTTCGTGGTGTGTAATGTTTTAGACAGGAATATTTAAATTCCATTGATTACGTTTTGAGAAAAATCAATTGTGGGCATAATCTTGTGGGTATATATGGGTTCTGGATATTTGAATACTTGGGTGGTGGGTTAAGGTGATCATGGCTGGTGGGTGTTGTTTGTAGTCGTCGGCTTGGGAAGGTGTGAAGCCAGGAGAGGAGTGCTTGGATCTATTGGCAGTAATGTGCTTTGTGTGTGTGTGTGTGTGTGTGTGGTTTTTGTTTTTTTTGGTTGTGGGTTGGGTGTAAACATTGCCATGTGGGTCATGCAATTAGTCATTGTGTGTTGTTCTGTGGCACTGTTATGCCGGTGAGTCACATTTGAAATCTGTGGAACCAATCACATATTTCACATTGCAATGTCAACACCTACGAACAACCACTGTGTTAATGCGGTTCAGCGGCAATCCTTGTGTTATTCTGTTGGATTTGTATTTATACCATGAATGATACGTTCGTACACTCACAACAAATGGCTGCCACATCACACATACATATCGTTCAATAATGTACATGCAACGTGGCCTTGGCGAACGCATATGTCACATTTTCTTACATTTTGTTCTGTTTTGGTGTAGGAATGGGGACAACATCATATTATTGTGTTCATACGAGACTAACAACGTTGTCGTCATGGTTGATGCTGAGTTCACCTTCAGTGGGGTGGTTGTCTACATTTCAGTTTTGAACGTGGAATCCCTAACCAAAATTGGTGAATCGCTGATCCAAACAAATATAGAACACCCAACTGAGAATGATGGAACGTTGCTACGATGAAACCCTAAATGACTGATGCACCAAATCTGGGATGTTGGTCCGTTTCCTTATTTTGTGATGGACACGTTTGGGTCAGACACCAAATGTGGGCTGCCTTTTTTTTTTTTTCGGTGGATGATACATTAGTCTCTGATCTAAATATGTGGCTACGTTTGGATCAAAACGGTAATTACAGAATTCAAATTATCTAGCATAAATAACATCCACAATGGGCAAAAGTGTCACTCCTCACATGATGGAACTTCCGTGTGTATTAAATAAAATATGGGATTGACTAGTTCACGATATCTATGTGTGATGTATTACGAGTCAATGCCCCCTTAACCAAATAGCCCAAAATAATTTTTCCAAAACAAAAATCTTTAAATTGACAAAAATAAACCACACTAAACACTCCAAAACCACATAATATTAAAGGACCACCTAATATTACCCATGATAAAGATCAAATTGGTTCAATTTTCAAAATTTCTTAATCCATGTGCGTCCCTCATAATAGCCCACTTGAGAAAATTTGTTGCATAACTACCTCATGACTTTTCTCTCAAATCTAGAACATATATAATTACTAGTTGCGAGGTGCTTCACACGATAGCCTATGTCCAAGCAACCTTAGATTACTTGATTTGAAATTTACATTCATTTAAAAGGATCCTTAATCTTTGATCACTAATTCTTGATGTTACCCTATTGTGCGTTATTTGTAACTTCTTATTTTGTACGTTCAGCAATTACAGTGAACACTATAGATGAAACTTTAGGATCCTTACACAACAAATAGAACGAAAATACATAAGCAAAAGAATAAAAATAACTCAACTACAGAGACGAGTTAAAAGAGAGCGAACAAAGTATAGAAGTATTTATGGTGTCTTAGAGAACAAGATATAGAAGTATCTTTGGTGTCTTAGACTAACATAAGATAATTGATTAGATGAACTATAGAACTGGTTCTGGAAAGTTTATCTCCAAAAATTCAGCCATACTTGAACTTTAGTTTTTGCAAATTTCATCCAAAGCTGTAAGTAAAAACATAATTGTTAAAACTATTTTGTCATTCATTTTCCTCCCAAAATCTAAGGGTGTGTTTGATTTGTGTTTGTAACGTAATTTTTAAAATAAAAAAGTACAAAAACTTGTTTAGTTTGCCTTTTGCTAAATATTTTCTCTAAAATAACTTTGATTTTTTTTGTAGAATAATTTTTGAAATAAAAAGTACAAAAACTTGTTTGGTTTGTCTTTTTCCAAATGTTTTCTCTAAAATAACTTTGGTTTTTTTTGTAGAGTAGTTTTTGAGATAAAAAAGTACAAGAACTTGTTTAGTTTGTCTTTTTATAGAGTAATTTTTGAAATAAAAGTACAAAAACTTGTTTGGTTTGCCTTTTTGTAGAGTAGTTTTTGAGATAAAAGTACAAAAACTTGTTTAGTTTACCTTTTTTGCAAACATGTTTCAAAAGTGATCTTGGAAATTGGATAACCAAACACATTTCTGAGAGTTTTTGTGGAAAAATCTATTTGGTTTGATTATTCTTAAAAAAGTGTTTGTAGAGTATATTTCCAAAAAATTTCTCCCAAAATCAAACCAAACAAGGAAGAGGTAAATTAGAAATTTATCCACAATACCAAAGAAGCAACAATGTTAACGTCCAACAAATAGAAGAACAATAAAATATATAATCTGTGTGGGTGATTTTCCGACCACACTGCCCGCTTAGTAACCAGCTGGAGAGCACTGGCAGAATAGATGGCCCCTGACTGACCTGTAACAGAAATATAAGAATCCCGCGGTGGTTTCGACCACCCGGGGGCACTCTGACGATCAAGTCAGTATATCTCTCAAAGATAATCAAGTACTAACTCACAAGCTTGAGTATTAAAAACATACTTTAGACCCATGGGGGTGCCTCTCTTTTATAGCCAATACAATCCTAGTCCCAATAGGAGCTTGGCCCTAATGGACTTAGGATTGTTACTAATCTGGGACTCCTAGTAAAATTAGAATAAACTCTCTAAGAGTCTTATCTTAATACAAACTGAAGTCTTCTCCCAATCTAGGACTCTTGTCCATATCCAAGTCGAGTTCCCTCTTCATTCTAGGACTCTTGTCCCTTATCCGCTTATCTCGGATTCCGATATCCTCGGCCTTGTCGAGATAACCTCGGCGTCACGACCAGGACACGTGGCACCTCGGCTGACACGTCGGCGTCACCGTGCCACATGTTGGTACTCAGAAAATATATCCCCACAACTGCCCCCTAGGTTCTATTACCTCGACATTCTGAGGTGATGGAACCTACACTGTTTGTTCATCTGTGCCCCTCTGTCCGAGATCAAACTCGCCGACCTCAAAGTTCCATGGACCTTACTGTCCACTTTTGTCATGTATCAAGATTCATGTCTTCCAAGCTGCTTTGAAATCGCACCTCCTTGCCGAGGTTCTGGTTTCATTAATTCGTAAACTCCAAGAGCTTTGCAACTGCTCCACTCACACTCTCTGGTGAGTTCCCGATTTCCAGTCACCTATTTGACTCTGGCGATTTTCATATCGGCGTTCATTTCACTTTATAGGTTCATAAACTCTTTTATTAAGCTAAATTTTTCATAACTCTTCTGAATCTGTTTACTTTCCCTCTGTGTTCTTCTATTTTCGTCTGTTTTCAAGTCTTGAATTGTTTGAATGCCTGGCACTGTTCTTGTCATATCTGCTTTCTGTTGCTAGCATCGTGTCTGGGTCATTACTTTCTTGTTCTTCATATACTTACTTAGTGCCTGTATACTTGGCTTTATTCTTTGAACTTTGTCATCTTCTTGACTACTTTTCTCTTTGTTCATTTAATCCTCTGGCTTCTTCTCTTTCTAGCTCTTTTGCTTAAATTCGTCATTGTTCCAAGCTTTCAAGCTTCTGCAATTGTCTTCGTTTCTCTCCTCCGATGAAGCTTTATGTCATTCTGTCATTGTCTTCAGATGTCGGCAATTCTTAGTCAAGCTTCCCCCTTTCTGGTAAGCCACTTTTCCTCCTGGTTTTATTTCTTGTTGCTTTCCAAGAAGTTCTGCTTCATTGTTAATCACCATTGCTGTTTTACCCGTTGTTTCTATATCTTCTTGAATACACACTGTTCACACATCTATTGATTTCTGCCACTGTTCTTGGCTTGACACACTTGTGCAATCTTTTTGTCTTGATTTCCTGATAGTTTCATCACCATTTTTGATTTACGAATTATATTCTTGTTTCTGTTTTCTGTGTCTTTTCCCAGAGTTTTGTTTTCAAAACTCCGAGGTGCCAATTGCCAAGAAGAGCCTTGATTAAACTCTTTAGGAGATCGAGGCTGAGCTCGAGGCCGAGAAGGCTGCTGAGAAGTCTTCCCAACTGTCTTCTATATCCTGCCATTGATGCCGAGTAGTTTTGTTTCTTTCTTGAAATTGATGCCGAGGTAACGGTAGAGAAACTCCTCCGACCGACTGCCGAGGCTGAACCATCGTTGTCCGTCGAAGCAGATCAGTCCGACGTTCTTGCTTTCAGTCCCTAGTTCTTTTAAGGTCTACATTTTTGTACTTGCCAACCTTCTCAGCTCTTAACAAGCTAGTTGTTCATTTCGGTTGATCATATCTCGGAAACGTCTTTCAGTGTTATCTCGGCTATTCCAAACTTGTAAATTGCTACAAATTTCAACAAGTGGTAGACTTCATAACCTTCAGTTAACTCATCTTGTAATTTGCTCAAAAATTTCAACAAGTGTTAACATTCCTTGCTCCTTAATTATCATTCCTTCTTCCACTGTATTTGATAGCCATGTCGGGTAATTGACTTCTCGGATGGCCCTGAGCTCCAAAAGTCTGTCTACTTTCTACTGCTCCGACGTATGTCAACGTTGGCCCTCTTGCTCATTGGATTATAGGTTTGGCCAACCTGTCGACGTTCAATTTGCGGCATGTGACCAAGCTTCAAGTTCTATTTCTTCTTCTTCGGCTAAGCCTAAGCCGAGAAGAAAGAAGCGTTCTTTGTCCCCCTCTTGGACGAGGATTTTCTTCAGTGTCTCTTCACTCTTTTCGGCTGGCTCCTTGCCGACATCATCTAGTACCTCTTCGTTTTCAATCTCTGCCTTCTCTGGTTCTCGAATGCTACAAGTGGATTTCATTGCTGCCATGGAGCAATTCTCCGCCTGCAGTTGATCCCCTCTGACTTCTTCAATCCCATGTTCTGTTGGGAACCGCAGTAGTTGATGCAATATTGAGGGAACTGCCCCCATTGCATGCAGCCATGGCCTTCCCAAGATGATATTGCATGGCGAGGGCGTGTCAATCACGATGAATTCTGTTTTTGATCTTCTTCTAACTGTTCTTGCATGATTCTATACTTAGAATATTTTGTATGCCTTTCATACTTTGTCTCCTTTGTGTAATCTTCTCTGGGTTACATACCTCGGGTATAATAGCTACAAAACTTTTACTTCGGCAAGATACTGACCTGCAAACTTTTCATAAATTCTAACAAGTGTGAAACATATACTACTCAATGTTAACTTTGCAAACTTTTTCTCAAGTTTCAACAAGTGTTTAAACGGTGATCTCGATCTAGCCTACTTGTAAATTGCTACAAATTTCAACAAGTGTTAACATATACTGTAAATTTTTCTCAAGTTATAACAATGACCTACTTGTAAATTGCTACAAATTTCAACAAGTGTTTAAACAATATACTTAGCTTTTACCTCAACCTGTAAATTGCTGCAAATTTCAACAGATGATCATATGTCGGCTTAACATTATCTTGTAAATTGCTACAAATTTCAACAAGTGTTAAGCATCTTCTTTGGTTGGACCAACCTGTAGATTGCTACAAGTGTGCAAACTATAACATCGGCTTCACTTCGACTTGTAAATTGCTACAAATTTCAACAAGTGAAGAGAAACAGTAATCTCGGTTTAACTTCAACTTGTAAATTGCTACAAATTTCAACAAGTGAAGATAAGGAATCAACTTAACTCCAACTTGTAAATTGCTACAAATTTTAACAAGTGAAGATAAGCAATCAGCTTAATTCCAACTTGTAAATTGCTACAAATTTCAACAAATGAATTAAGGAATAATCTCGGCTTAACTTCGACTTGTAAATTGCTACAAATTTCAACAAGTGAAGATAAGGAATCAGTTTAACTCCAACTTGTAAATTGCTACAAATTTCAACAAGTGAATTAAGGAATAATCTCGGCTTAACTTCGACTTGTAAATTGCTACAAATTTCAACAAGTGAAGATAAGGAATCAGCTTAACTCCAACTTGTAAATTGCTACAAATTTCAACAAGTGAATTAAGGAATAATCTCGGCTTAACTTTAACTTGTAAATTGCTACAAATTTCAACAAGTGAAGATAAGGAACCATCTTGGCTTAATTTCAGTTAAGCATCATCTCGGCTTAACTTCGATTACACATCATCTTCGGCTTAATTTCGATTAAGCATCATCTCGGTTTAACTTCGGTTAAACATCATCTTCGGCTTAACTTCGGTTAAGTATCGTCTCGGCTTAACTTCGGTTAAGCATCGTCTCAGCTTAAATTCAGTTAAGCATTATCTGGGCTTAACTTCGGTTAAGCATCATCTCAGTTTAACTTTGGTTAAACATCATCTTCGGCTTAACTTCGGTTAAGCATCGTCTCGGCTTAACTTTGGTTAAGCATCATCTCGGCTTAACTTCAGTTAAGCATTATTTGGGCTTAACTTCGGTTAAGCATCATCTCGGTTTAACTTCGGTTAAACATCATCTCGGCTTAACTTCGGTTAAGCATCGTCTCGGCTTAACTTCGGTTAAGCATCATCTCGGCTTAACTTCGGTTAAGCATCATCTCGGTTTAACTTCGGTTAAACATCATCTCGGCTTAACTTCGGTTAAGCATCATATTGGTTTAACCAACTTGTAAATTGCTACAAATTTCAACAAGTGATAAACGCATTCTTCTTCTCTCTGCCCCCCCAGTGTGAACTTAAAAATCCACTTGGGTTCTCATCATACATGTAGCTTCGACCTTGTCGCTGAGGTTAAATTCAAGCCGAGGTTGTCGGCCCTGGTTTCTCTATTGATCTTACTTGGCTCCAACTTGAGTTTGATTCTTGGCCTCGCATCGGCGAGCCGTTTCTCTTTTCTTGTTCCGACGCCTTTGTTCCCGGCATGTCTTCCTCGGCCTTAGCATACTTCTGGCCAACTTTAGTTTGATCTTGTGTGTTTCCTTTTTATCTTCTGGGATCTGAGATCTGCTCATTGTGCTCTTCTCTTGTCGGACTCAGGTGCCGAGATCTTATCTTCTAGAATCTTGGATCTGCTCACTCAGGTTGAGCTCTTCTTTTCTCGGACTTACTCATCTAGGCCGAGATCATGTCTTCTGGCCGGGATCCGGGATTTGCTCACTCAGGTTGAGCTCTTCTATACTTGAATGTTATCTTCTTGGGAGCGCTCATGCCCCCTGTCTTTGCATCCCTTCTGGAAGGGTCTTCGTTCCTCCGCAGGTATCTATCCTTCTATACCTGGAGGCCATCTTCGTTGTAGTATCCGCTTCGATCTGTTGTCTTTGGTGCGTCACCTTCCTGGCCGGCGTCTTTCACTCCGTGACTCTGGTCACAAGTTTTTGTGTTGCGATCGTCCCCTTCAATGTCGAGATCGATAGGTCTCCCACTCCAGTAGGAGTATTGTCTCTAATCTGATCCTTCTGTCCGTCGTTGGCCATCTATTCTTCTTTCTTTCCCACAGACGGCGCCAAATTGTGTGGGTGATTTTCCGACCACACTGCCCGCTTAGTAACCAGCTGGAGAGCACTGGCAGAATAGATGGCCCCTGACTGACCTGTAACAGAAATATAAGAATCCCGCGGTGGTTTCGACCACCCGGGGGCACTCCGACGATCAAGTCAGTATATCTCTCAAAGATAATCAAGTACTAACTCACAAGCTTGAGTATTAAAAACATACCTTAGACCCATGGGGGTGCCTCTCTTTTATAGCCAATACAATCCTAGTCCCAATAGGAGCTTGGCCCTAATGGACTTAGGATTGTTGCTAATCTGGAACTCCCAGTAAGATTAGGATAAACTCTCTAAGAGTCTTATCTTAATACAAACTGAAGTCTTCTTCCAATCTAGGACTCTTGTCCATATCCAAGTAGAGTTCCCTCTTCATTCTAGGACTCTTGTCCCTTATCCGCTTATCTCGGATTCCGATATCCTCGGCCTTGTCGAGATAACCTCGGCGTCACGACCAGGACACGTGGCACCTCGACTGACACGTCGGCGTCACCGTGCCACATGTTGGTACTCAGAAAATATATCCCCACATAATCAAACTTTTGAAGGCTATTAATAGTTTTGTGTATCTATCATGTGTTACCTACCATTCTACAAGCATTGAAAATGCAAGCAACAGGCAAATTTTTTTTTTTTTATTTAAAAAAAAAAGAGGTAAATTTGCGTGATAGTTATCTTTTTATTAATTTCTTTGAAAACACAACTAAGATGCTACCATATGATTGTAATTATTATTTCCCAGGATTCAAAAACACTACTTATATGGTTTAGAATTCCAATAGAAAACTACTGATTACTCAATAGAAAAAGGTTAGCCTATTCCAATATCGCACTCTAGTCCAAACCAATCTCTTGATGCAATAACCCCAAAAACTTGGGGACTCTTGGAGGGGCAATATTGCACCAAACTAATCTCAGTGGAGTTTGAGAGAAACCACTTGACATTTTGAACTCCCTGCACAAAGAATTAACAAACAACAAAAATAAGACTTATGATACATTCAAACCATTTTGTCTTCAATACAACTTATGAAAGAAATGGCTTTAAAGTTGTTTTCACTGCCTTATTTTTCTCATGTTCCTCCCACACTAATAGATCTCCACAATAGTAAGTACTGGTTATATCATTTAGATTTTAAGTTTCAAAGGTTTAACATCAACCAGGAATCCAGTAAGAAAATTGAGCTGATATTGAAATTTGAGATGAACAAGCTTTAAAAGACAAGCTTATATATTTTTGGTATCATCTTAATAAAACTAATTTGTATAATTTTCCACAGTTATAAATCAAGTCTCATGTCCTAGCTAACAAGTTAAGAATAAAGGAATAAACAAAGATTCATGTGCTGCTGTAGAACAAACAATCAATAGTTGTATTACTCTGCACAGAACAATGTGCATGAATATATACTGGAAAATAGATAATGCAACAAGTAGATCTACTTTTAGCCCTTAATTAGGTAAGGCACATAGCAGGCCAAATAAGTAAGAAGGAAGACAAATATGAAAGTGCCAAATTATCAACTGTAAACAAAATCAATGAAGAAAAATGGCGCCATTGCCTGTGAAATTTGTTGAAGACAAACTAATTGTCATGAAATGCCAATAATTTCATTCACAAATAGATGCATACATACGTATAGATAGATAGGCAGAAATCTATAAAATCAATGAAAGAACTATAAATTTATTTATTTGTCATATAATTATAATTAATCTCAATAACTACCATATCTATAAATTGTAAATATAATGAACTAAGGTTTATATAAATCACTAAATTTTTATGCATAATTACAAAGATAACTTTTTATTTACTTTATGAACAAGAAAGAGGCTACAATGTGCACTCCCAAAAGGGTGCGTATGGTATGCACTTCATAATTCTTTCACCAAATTTTGTATCATAGACCACAAAATGTCATAAAATTTCTCACCACAAAATGGCGTAACTTCACCATTCAAAACTTTAAAGGGTCCATACCATAAATTCAATAGTTATAATTTTAACGAGTATCATAACACACCATGAATATTTATAATTTTCATAACAAAAAATTGTAATTTTCTTATCATGTGCACCATTTTAGGGGTTCACGTTACATATTTCTCCTATAAAAAATCATATGATTGAACCTCAAAGCATTTATAAAAGATGAACAATTCTCCATATTTACAAACACCCTTCACGAGATAATAAGGATGTAATAGAAGACACTTTTATTACATAGAATATATAAGGTAAAAGTCCAGTAAAGAAAAAACAGAGCATTATTGAACACATAACAAGCAAAGAGGGAGCCCTTTCTTAAACTTAAAAAAAAAAAAAAAAAAAAAAAAAAAAAAGAAGAAGAAGAAGACGACTTGAGTTAATAAAGAAAAGAAAAAGAAAATCTAATTTAAAAAAAAAAGAAAAAAGAAAAAACTGAACAATAAGACTAAAAGCTTTTCACAAAAATTAACATTTAATTTTGCCTTATAATCAATCAAGGCCACACATTATTCACACGCAAACTATTGAGAACTGTAGTTCAAAACAAGTGGCTTATGAGCAGCTTAGGAGGAAATTTTTTTTTTGTTTTTTCTCTGAATATGTTTTTCATTCACAAAATTTTATCACTGAAACCTCACTATTACAAATAATAATAATAATAATAATAATAATAATACATACTGTGGAGATATATTTTCTAAGTACCAACATGTGGCAAGATGACGTCGACGTGTCAGCCGAGGTGCCACGTGTCTTGGTCATGATGCCGAGGTGATCTCGGCAAGGCCGAGGTTATCTCCGAAGATATCGGAATCCGAGATAAGAGGATAAAAGATAAGGGACAAGAGTCCTAGAATGAAGAAGAGACTTAGTCAAGATGAGGATAAAGCTCTTAGGGAGTTTATCTTTATCTCTTGAAGAATCCAAAGTAAGTACTGAATTGGAGTTCATAGAAGTCAGGCTTCTAGTGGGACTAGGATTAAGTGAACTATAAAAGAGAGGCACTCCCGTGGGTCTAAGGTACGCAATTTTATGCTTTGAGTAGTGAGTTTAGCACTTGATTATCTTTGAGAGATATACTGACTTGATCGTCGGAGTGCCCCGGGTGGAAGAGCCACCACCGGAGCCTTTTCTTTCTGTTACAGGTTAGCTGAAGCCATCTATTCTGCCGATGCTCTCTAGCTGATTACTAAACGGGCAGTGTGATCAGAAAATCACTCACACAATTTGGCGCCGTCTGTGGGAAACTTAGAAGAATAGATGGCTAGTAACGGACAGAGGGAAATGATTGGGAATGACACTCCTACTGGGAGTGGCAGACCAATTGACCTTGACGTTGAAGGAGACAACCACAATGCAGAAACTCATGACCAGGGCCACGGAGAGAAAGACGTCGGCCAGGAGGGCGACACTTCGAAGAAGAACGACCAAAGCAAGTACTATAATGAAGATAACCTCTAGGTATGGAGGGATAGGTGCCTGCGGAGGGATGAGGAAGTAAAAGAATTGGCAAACAAGTTGGCAGACCTGCAGTCGGTCGTCAACTTCATGATGCAAAACAATGTCATGCAGCCACCATACCTGCTACACGACACGCCGATTCCAGCAACTAATACCCAGAAGAGAGGAAGGAAAACAATCCTCGAAGCCCCTCAGCACACCAGAAGCGGAAGGCACTCTCACCAACCTTCCAGGGAAGTCGGACGAGAGGAGCTGAGACGAGAGGAGTCCCGAAGGACGTATCACACGAAGGACCCAGAGCCCAAAGAACATCGGCATGTTCAAGGGCAGGCGCTCTGCTTTGACACAACCCATAGAGAAAGATCAAAACGGGCCCACTACAAGGCCGAAAGTAGTGTATCAAAAAGATTGAAGTCCAAAGATAGCCGAGCTCCAGGGAGGAGTAAAGATGACTTGAGAGATTACCTCAAGAGGAAGCAACAGAATGCTGAAGCCGAGGTAACTTCCTTGGTTAAGCCGAGGACCCCATTCTCGGTGGAACTGGACAAATTTGAAGCACCAAAGCGATTCAGTATGCCAAGGTTCCAAATATATGACGGTAAGTCAGATCCCAACTTTCACGTTGGACTATACCTGAATTCAATGGCATTATATAGTGGGAACGAGTTGTTACTCTGCAAAGTATTCCTTTTATCTTTTGGGGAGATTGCATCAGATTGGTTCCATAAACTGCCGAAGGGAAGTGTAAAGACTTGGAAAGGCCTGGCTGAGATGTTTGTGGCCAGGTTTGTGACGAACAAACTACAGCCCTTGAGGGTTGACGCTCTGATGGCTTTAAGAATCACCAAGGATGAAGGCCTTAGGGCCTACGCAAAATGGTACTACGAGGTGTTCAACTGAATACCCGAATGCAACCAAGAGGTGGCGGTCGTGTCTTTCACGAACGGCCTGAAAGATGACTGCCCACTACGGAAGTCTTTGGCAAAGACACTGCCAAAAAGCATGGAAGAACTCATGGTGAGAATCGAAAAGTACGCCAGAGCCGAGGAGGATATGTTGAGAAACAAAGAGACAAAGCAGGAGAAAGGAAACGGCTCGCCAAAGAGAGGCCGAGGTAACAATGGATCAACCAAACAAGAAACGGAATTGAGGGCTAAACAAGCAGTGATGACTGTGTTCCGAATCCCGGTCCACAAAGCCTTGGATCAAATACGAAACCAACCCTATTTCAGAGCACCGGAAAAAACACCAGGGGAATTTATGGGAAGAAATGTCGGTAGGCGTTGTGCTTACCACAATGAACAAGGTCACCCAACTTAGGGTTGCAGAGCCCTAAAAGCACACTTAGAAGACTTGGTGAGGCAAGGCCATCTGAGGGACCTTGTCGATGAGGCCAGGACAAGGGAAGAACAGGCAAGATTGCCTCAAGCACCAGCAGCTCCACCTTCCCCAGCACAGCAACCACAGGCAGGAGGACCACGGGTGGTTAATGTAATTCACTTAAAAGTGAATGAAAACAACATACGAGGGGAGACCCAGAAGGTAAAGCACCTACATCACGTGAACCAGGTCGGACATAAAAGACCTCGGCCTGAAGAATGCCAAGGACTGACGATAGCATTTACTGAAGCCGACCTAGAGATGGTCCAGCATCCACATAATGATGCCTTGGTAGTATCCCTCCAAGTTGAGGAGTGCCAAGTGAAACGCATCCTGATTGATCAAGGCAGCTCTTGCGACATCATGTATGTTAGATGTTACAAAGAGCTGGGCCTTCATCCTGATGACTTGGAGCAATCCAATGGCCCGATGGTCGGCTTCAATTGAACGCCGACGTGGCCACTGGGCGCAGCAAGCTTGGAAGTACATGCCGGCACTAAGAAGATCAGGACAGAATTCATGGTGATTGACATGCCTTCGCCATACAACATCATCTTGGGAAGGCCATGGTTGCATGCAATGGGGGCAGTTCCCTTAACGTTGCATCAACTACTACGGTTCCCAACAGAGTATGGGATTGAAGAAGTCAGAGGAGATTAACTGCAGACAAAGAATTGCTTCATGGCAGCAATGAAATCTACCTGTAGCGTGTGAGAGCTAGAGAAGGCAGAAATTGAAGATGAGGAATTGGAAGTCCTAGAAGATGTCGGCAAAGAACCAGCCGAGAAGAGCGAAGAGGCGCTAAAGAAAATACTCGTCCAGGATGGGATGAAGAACGCTTCTTTCTTCTCGGCTCGGGCTTAGTCGAAGAAGAGGAAAAAGAGTTGGAGACTTTTTTAAGAGCAAATATAGAGGTGTTTGCTTGGACACCTTACGAAATGCCTGGCATTGACCCTGAGGTCACTTGCCACAAACTGAATATTGACAGGTCGGCCAAACCTGTAATTCAGCGAGCTAGAAGACTGACGTTGATACACGTCGAAGTAGTAGAAGAAGAAGTAGACAGACTTCTGGAGGCTAGGGCCATTAGAGAAGTACACTACCCAACATGGCTATCCAATACAGTGGTGGTAAAGAAGAAGAATAGAAATGGAGGGTCTGCGTAGACTTTACCAGCCTCAATAAAGCCTGTCCCAAAGACAGCTTTCCTCTGCCCAAAATTGACCAGCTAGTAGATGCCACTTCAGGGCATGGAAGAATAAGTTTTTTGAACGCCTACAGGGGGTACCACCAGATCGCCATGTACCCCCCAGACGAAGAAAAAACTGCATTCATCACCCCAAAAGGCCTGTACTGTTACAGGGTAATGCCTTTCGGGTTGAAAAACGCAGGAGCAACTTACCAAAGGATGGTAACCAAAATGTTCAAACACTTGATTGGCCGAACAGTAGAAGTCTACATCGATGACATGGTCATGAAGACCAAGGAACCTAAAGGTTATCTCGCCGACCTAAAAGAAGTCTTTGATATACTCAAAACATACCGGCTCCGACTCAACGCATCGAAGTGCGCGTTTAGAGTTGGATCAGGTAAGTTTCTGGGGTACCTGGTAACAAGAAAGGGCATTAAGGCCAGCCCAGATCAAATCAAGGCCATCCTAGAGTTGAAGAGCCCGACGTCGGCAAAACAGGTGCAGATGCTAACTGGAAGGGCCGCAGCCCTAAACAGATTCATCAGCAGAAGTTCAGACAAATGTAAACCTTTCTTCAACCTGGTGAAGAAGGCTACGGACTTCCTATGGACTGAGGAATGTGAGGCCGCATTGGCTGACCTAAAAAAGTATCTGACCACGGCCCTAGTCCTCTCAACACCTGAACCTGGAGAAGAACTGTTCTTGTATTTGGCAGTTTCAGAACATGCAGTAAGTGCAGTGCTAATCCGAGAGGAAAAGGGGGAGCAAAAGGTTGTTTATTATGTAAGCAAAACCTTGGCCGAAGCAGAAACAAGGTACCTACCACTGGAGAAATTAATGCTGGCCTTAATAATGGCTTCAAAGAAGCTGAACCATTACTTTCAAGCGCACAAGATTATAGTGCTAACAGAGCACCCACTGAAGTCCTTCTTACAACAAAGAGACTTAACTGGAAGAATAGAAAGATGGGCAGTAGCCTTGGGACAGTATGACCTGGAATTCAAGCCGAGAATAGCAATTAAGGGCCAAGTTTTAGCCGATTTCGTGGCCGAATTCACACCAGAATCCATCAAATATCGGGCTCCGTTGAGCCAAGATGAACGATGTCTAAGCAAACAAGGAGAAGCCCAGCCAAAGGCGAGAGAACAAGGAAAGGAAAAACTCAGACCCTGCAGCATTTACATCGGCGACTCCTTTCGCCTATTTGTCAATGAGAGCTCAAACCGGCAAGGATCGGGGGCAGGAGTAGTGTTAATATCTCCTGATGGGGAGATATTGGAACAGTCTATTCGATTGGGGTTCAAGGCCACAAACAATGAGGCAGAATACGAAGCACTGATTACTGGACTAAAGCTAGCAGTGGCAGTAGAAGCAGATGAGGTAATAATTTTTTGTGATTCACAACTTATAGTAAATCAAACAACAGGAGATTTTGCAACCCGGGATGAGAGGATGTCGGCATACGCGAAGGAAGTCATCAGGCTGGCAGCCTTGTTTCGCAACTGCCGACTTCTGCAAGTTAGCCGAGATGATAACAGCCACGCCGACGCATTGGCCAACTTGGCAAGTTCAATACAAACTGGAAAAACAAGGACAATAATGATTGACTATTTGTCAAGCCCGAGCATAGAACAGCCGATCACAGAGCAAGAAGCAATGTGTGTGGACTTGGGACCAAGCTGGATGGATGCAATTGTTGCATTCCTGAAAGGGGGAAAGCTGCTAGAAGACCATAAGGAAGCACACAAGGTCAGATTGAAGTCGGCAAGATTCAATCTGACAGCGGACGGACATCTCTACAGAAGGTCCTTCACTGGACCCCTTTTAAGGTGCGTACACCCTTTGCAGGTTGAAGATTTTCTATATGAAATTCATGAAGGGATTTGTGGAAGCCACGCTGGGGGCAGATCACTAGCTCACAGGGCCATTACCCAGGGTTATTGGTGGCCCTACATGCAAAAAGATGTAGAAGCCTATGTGAAGAAGTGTGAACAATGCCAAAGGTTCGCATCTTTGATACACCAGCCAGCTGCTGACCTGAACCCTGTATCCAGTCCATGGCCATTTGCCCAATGGGGCATGGATCTCATTGGGTAGTTTCCCCAAGCAACTGGGCAAAGGAAATACTTGCTGGTAGCAACAGATTACTTCACAAAGTGGATAGAAGCAGAACCTCTTGCCAAAATCCGAGATGTGGACGTCAAAAACTTCATATGGAGAAACATCATCACCAGATTTGGCATTCCAAGAGCAATAGTTGCCGACAACAGAACGCAGTTTGACAGCAAACTCATCAAGAACTTCTGTGCGAAATTCAAGATAAAGAATTACTTTTCAACACCAAGTTTTTCCCAAAGCAATGGGCAAGCAGAAGCGTCCAACAAAGTAATTTTGGATGGGATAAAGAAGAGACTGCAAGCAGCAAAAGGAAAATGGGTAGATGAGTTGCCCGATGTACTCTGGGCATATCGGACTACGCCGAGAAGATCAACAAGGGAAACCCCCTTTGCCATGGCTTACGGCATAGAAGCAGTCATCCCACTAGAGATCGGCATCTTAGGGATCAGAACTTAGGGAGTAGAGAATGGGACCAATGACATACTTCTAGCTCGAGATCTGGATCTCTTAGAAGAAAGAAGGCAGAAAACTGCAATTCAGCTCGCAACGTACCAGCAGTAGCTTGCTAGAGCTCACAATAAGAAGGTCAATCCAAGGGATTTCCAGGTCGACGACCTAGTTCTAAGAAAAGTTGTTGGCAACAAGAAGGATCCCAGAGAGGGCAAGATTGGCCTAAACTAGGAAGGGCCCTACAGAATCACTTCGGTATTGGGCAATGGAGCATATCGGCTTGAAGAGAATGAGGGCAAAGAATTGCCAAGACCCTGGAACACTTGTAATTTGAAATTTTTCTATCATTAGATGTTCCTTGTTATTTTTTACCGACGTCATCAATAAAATTTTAGCAGAGTTCTCCAAAGACTTGTGAATTGATAAAGATGCATAATGTTGTTTCTGAATAATGAGAACCCAAGTGGAACTCAGGTTCACATTGAGGGCAGAAAGAAGACAAAAATGCTTAACGCTTGTTGAAATTTGTAGCAATTTACAAGTTGAAGTTAAGCCGAGATAATTGTTTTTCTTCACTTGTTGAAATTTGTAGCAATTTACAAGTTGAAGTTAAGCCGAGATAATTGTTTTTCTTCACTTGTTGAAATTTGTAGCAATTTACAAGTTGAAGTTAAACCGAAATAATGCTTAACGCTTGTTGAAATTTGTAGCAATTTACAAGTTGAAGTTAAGCCGAGATAATTGTTTTTCTTCACTTGTTGAAATTTGTAGAAATTTACAAGTTGAAGTTAAGCCGAGATAATTGTTTATCTTCACTTGTTGAAATTTGTAGAAATTTACAAGTTGAAGTTAAGCCGAGATAATTGTTTATCTTCACTTGTTGAAATTTGTAGCAATTTACAAGTTGAAGTTAAACCGAAGTAATGCTTAACACTTGTTGAAATTTGTAGCAATTTACAAGTTGAAGTTAAACCAGAGTAATACTTAACACTTGTGGAAATTTGAAGCAATTTACAAATAGATCATTGTTTAACACTTGTTATAACTTGAGAAAAGTTTATAAAGTTAAGATTAAACCAGAATATGTTTATCCTTGTAAGCAACTTGCAGGATAGGTGCTTGCCGAGGTAAATCGTCAGGTGACATAACCGAGGTGTGTCACCCCGAGAAGATTGCATAAAGAAGGAAGAGTACATAAGGCATACAAAATGTTCTAAGTATAGAATGATGCACAAAGAAATAAAAAGAAGACAAGAAAAGAAAGATTATATTCATTCACCAAGAAAAGGGCACATCGGCCATACAAAAAGCATACATTGTTCCAAAAGATAAAGAAGCAACAAAATACAAGTAAGCAAAAGAAAAACATGAAACTAAGACTCCTCTCCATCAGTTGGTTGAATTTGAAGATCAGATGCTTGTTGAGAAGACATCCCAGCAGCCTTATCCGCCGCTATCTCAGCATCAATTTCTTACAGAGTTTCTTCAACACTCTTTTCCACAGAGGAGATATCGGCTAGTGTATTCTCGGGAACAACTTCTATGGGAACCTCATCACCTTCCTCATCCTGAGTCAAGTCTAGGACTTGCTCATTCTCAGGAGGGAACTTGGCCCCATCAGCATCCTTGGATTTTCTCACCAAGGCCTGATCCTCATCCTCATCATTTTCCTCGGATTCGGATTCGCTGACGTATTGATTTAGAGGTTAAATTGGAGGAAATGGCAGAGAAATGACATCAGGTTTTCTTAATGGCGAGTCCTTTGGGACATTAAGTTTCTTCAGAAGGGACATCCAACCAAGGGTAAAACCCTTGTTGCATGCCTCCTTCACTTGCTGTTCGTAAGCATCAGTGACGTCGGCCATGCCTTGGGCATATGCCTTTTCATGAAGAGAAGAGAACTCCTTCTTCATGTCGGCCAGCTTTTGCCAATTTTCAAAGGACTGAACAGAAACGGAATGGGCATGCTGGATTGCCTGAAAAAACACAAGGCAAAAATTAGCACAAAATTTTCTAAATACAAAACAAAAAGAAGAAAATTACCAAGAAGAAGACACTTACTTGAACGGAGCGTTGAAGCATCAACGCATAATTCTCGTACTCGCTCAACTCGGCGTTGCGGTCAAGATCGCCGGGAAGGAGCAGAGCTGTGCTGAGGGCTACGTCGACATTGATGTCGTCGGCACTGTCAGTAGCCAAGACTGGCTTGTCCTCCAGAGTAATTTTTGGGGACCAGGGGGCATCGCTCTTCTTGGATCCCGAAGTCGTAGCGGAAGAAGACCTCGGCTTTTTGGATTTTGGGGACTCTGATGGCTGGGTTTCCGAGCGCCTCTTCCCAGAAGAGGCTTGAGGTTTGTCACTCTCAGCCAACCTTGATATAGGCAAAGCATCCTCGGATTCAGTCTGAGTAACTTTAGCCTTTGGTTGGGCCTTCTTAATTCTTTTTCTTTTTGGCTTAGGTGGAGGAAGCGTTTGTGCTGGCTGCTCATCAATAGATGATGGAATACTAGCCAAAAGATCTTTTGCAACTGGCTTAGGGTGACCCATCTTGGCAGTAAGGACAAGTCGTCGTCGACGTTTTCGCTCTGATATTGGGACCAGGTATGGAGTCGAAGTGGATGGCTGATCAGCTGGATCAGATGTTGATCCTTGATCTGTTCGTGATGTAGATGCAGTCAACGGGGTTGTAGCAGAGGGTGGAGAAAGGCTTTTCTTCTTCCTTTTGGCAACGTCGGGCAAAGTTAACTTGTATGATGGAATAAAATTGAGATGCAGAGGCGCTTTTCTTTTGAGGATTGGCAAGTCCAGAAGTTTCTTCAAATCCCTGCTGGGAACAAAGGATTGGCAAAAATTTTTCGGTGGCTGACGAACAGCTGCAAGAAGAACAAACGTCAGAAACAGACAAAGTATTTAAGACTTTGAAAGAAAATAGGCAAAGCTGAATACTAGGCTCTTACCTTTGCCCTCTAAAACTGATCGGGGAAGAGGGTAGAGATGGATGTCCTCTTCTGGAGCAAACTCCCAATTTCTCGAGATAATGAGATAGTCATCACCAGCCCCCTTGTTGGAGTTTGGGAGGTCGGCTACGATTTTGAATTTAGTAGACCTCGGCTTAAGGTAATAAATGTAGCCTTTTTCTTTCAAATTAAGGGCACACATGGTATAGCAATATTGGATATCGGCTAGGGTGATCATAGCGTTTTCCTGTTTAGCTAAGGCTATGACACCAAAGATCACTCGATAGGAATTGATTGCCAGTTGCATGGGGTTCAACTTATAAAAGTGAAGAATCTTGCGAAAAAAGATGTTGAGTGGGAGCCGGAGTCCGCACTTAGTAAAAGCTACAATGGGAAAGGGCATGGAGTTTTCTGTAGGCATGATGGAGTCATCATCCCCAGCCAGCCTCAGATGGACATTGGCAGGGATGGAGAACTCTTGCCTAAAGTACTCAAGTTTGGTCGGGGTATCTACCCTATGTTTCTATATACCCATGATATCGGCCTGAATTAGAAGGGTTGAAATTCAGAAAGAAGATGTTTCTTATTGATGGGACCTCAGATAAAACCTAGGTTTGGGCTGATACAGAAATTTGTAAGGAATATTTCAGTTTTTGCCCTAAATCGTGGGTTCTACAAACAAATCCCAAACCTAAAACTATGGAGATGAAGATCAAAAGCATAGATCTGGAAAAGACACAAAAAAACAGAAAGGAATAATGGAATTTCAGAATCAAGAACAGAGATGGTTTATCAAGAACGTAAAAAATACAAGAAATACAGGGCCAAGATTAGTGACAAAGATACAGGGAAGTAGTGAAACAATGCGTGTGTTCAAGATATGGGCAAAGGGCAAAATCATGGGAAGGACACTTTTAGGTGTATGAATCGCAAATTAAAAGTTTCAACAGATGCAGTAAAGGCAACAAGTAATGAAGAATATCATCAGAATTGAAAACAAAAGGAACAGTAACTTACCAAAAGAAGTAGGGCCGAAATAAGGTTCGCCGAGGTCAGATGATGGTTGCAGAAGTAACAGAGTAGCGAAAGCTTCACCAGAAAGACGAATGAAGGCAATTACAGAGCTTGGAGCTTGAGCAATGGCGGATTCGAAAGAAAGAGTTTAGAGAGAGAGAAAGCAAGAGAAATCAGATACAAAAGTGGAAAAATGAAGAAAGGGGGAAAGGTTTTGTCAAAAATGAAAACGGCGGCAAAAAATAATCAATACGCCTAGAAGAACGCATAAGTCAGGCGGCGCACGTGAGAAAGAGACGGCTTACGGGCGCGTCACAGGTACGAACCAGTAAGAAAGAAACGCGTGGTTAAAAACGATTGAATTATGGTGTATGACAGCTCATACGCGTGGAAGGGTTCTTGAAATTCTTATTCTTCAATAAAAGGATATCGGCCAAAATAATGATCTCGGCTGAGATACTGAAAACCGACGTACTAGAAAAACGGACTGATATAGGTTCTATCACCTCAGAATGCCGAGGTAATAGAACCTAGGGGGCAGTTGTGGGGATATATTTTCTAAGTACCAACACGTGGCAAGGTGACGCCGACGTGTCAGCCGAGGTGCCACGTGTCCTGGTCATGACGCCGACGTGATCTCGGCAAGGCCGAGGTTATCTCCGAAGATATCAGAATCCGAGACAATAGGATAAAAGATAAGGGACAAGAGTCCTAGAATGAAGAAGAGACTTAGTCAAGATGATGATAAAGCTCTTAGGGAGTTTATCTTTATCTCTTGAAGAATCCAAAGTAAGTACTGAATTGGAGTCCATAGAAGTCAGGCTTCTAGTGGGACTAGGATTAAGTGAACTATAAAAGAGAGGCACCCCCGTGGGTCTAAGGTACGCAATTTTATGCTTTGAGTAGTGAATTTAGCACTTGATTATCTTTGAGAGATATACTGACTTGATCGTCAGAGTGCCCCCGGGTGGAAGAGCCACCGCTGGAGCATTTTCTTTCTGTTACAAGTTAGCTGAAGCCATCTATTCTGCCGGTACTCTCTAGCTGATTACTAAACGGGCAGTGTGATTAGAAAATCACTCACACACATACCATAAAAAATTTAACAAGGAGGAAATATTAAAAGAGACAAGATCATGTATAACAACAATAAATATTAAAACCTAGGGCAAATTACACAAATAGTCCCTATAGTTTGGGATTCGTGTCACTTTAGTCCCTGACTTTTCAATTGTGACACATTTGACCCTGAATTTTGAATATTGTTCCAAATAAGGACAATTGAATATATAATTAGATTTTTCAAGGGTAAAATTGTCAATTTGATAAAATATAAACTAATTTGACAAAAATAAATGTCAAACAAATATTTTTGAATTTTTAAAAATTATTTCTACCTACTAGAAATAAAATTATGTAAAATTAATAAATTTTTTAAACATTTATTTGTTTTTTACCAAATTAATTTTTAATATATGTTTGGATGATTATCATGTAAAATTAATTTAAAAAAATTAATCATGTAATTTTTATTAATTTTACATAATTTTATCATTGGTAGATAAAAATAATTTTTAAAAAATTAAAAATATTTTTTTGACATTTATTTTTGTCAAATTAGTTTATATTTTATCAAATTGACTATTTTACCCTTAAAAATCCAATAATATTTTCAATTGTCCTTATTTGAAACAAGATTCAAAATTCAGGGTTAAATGTGTCATAATTGAAAAGTCAGGTTGCAAAGTGACACAAGTCCCAAATTATAGGGACTATTAGTGTAATTAACCCTAAAACCTAAAGCAAGAAAGCCAAATAAGACAGAAACAAGGAGGTGAAGAAGATAAGATATAGAGAGCAAGAAGTTTCATACCTTATAAAGTGGCAATTAACTTCCTATAACTAAGATCTCTGTTCGTTCCACTCATGTAAATCTGCTCATGCTCTGTAATTTTCATTTTCCAAGTGAGGCAAATGAATCAAAACAATGATAAAAAAGAAAGCACGAAAATGGACATAAAAAGGTTAGTAAGTACCCTAAAAATTAGCAGTTACAAAATGGGCTTTTGCTATCAATACAAAAATTAATAAGATCAACATTTACAAAAATAAGCATGTCAACAGGCAATAAAGATATGCAATATGCATCCGCGCACACACATATATATAGTTCAGAAAGAAAGATAAATTGACTTCTTGACAGATTTGCACATGGCTTTGGTGGCAATGGAGTTGTGGACTTTCTGGTCCTCTTCCTCTTCTACGAAGTCAGTCAGGAGTTAATTTGACATGTCAAAATCTCGAAGAACTAAAAAGAGAACAAAGTTTAAGATGTATGATAACAGAATGTACCTTATAGAATTTCTATATGAATGGTCTACAACTATAAGGGATTAATTTCAACATTTTTAACAATGTGCACTTTTGCATATTTATTACATTGTTATAGAGTGAATAAAGCACATAAATACATTGCGTTGGGAATAAATTTTTTGAAATGGACAAGTCAAGCTCTGTTAGGTTTTTGTTCTTTGTATTCTCATTTGACAAAACTCCTTTCAATTGTAATTTTATTCGATCTTTTATTTAAGTGAGGCTATGAGTATTTAGATGCGAATCCAACCCGAATTGTGCCTATGCAGAGGAGTTTGTGATCTTAATCTTATCATGTTTGCCACTTCACTGACTATGTTGAGGATCGTGCGAAATTGTTTGAAGTTGTTTGATCGTTCGAGCAGTCGATTGTGCGCTCGAACGAAGATGCAATCCTTTCAGAAGTTTCACTTGCCTGCAAAAGTATTGAGAGTTGTATTTTTACGCTCGAGCAGCCTTTCCTATACTCGACTGCAGATCCTTGTTCTGAAACATGCGTTTTAGTCAGACCGCTCGAGCGTCCATTCCTGTGCTCGAGCGGAGATTGTGATTATGTTTTCTATAAATCTGCGATTAATTCAGTTTCTAGGGAGAGAGTTGTTCTTCGGTGGATTTCGTAGAATTTGGGCTTGAAGCTTTGGTGGATTCCGGAGTGGCTTGTCGTCGTGGATTCGACATCGGTGTTATGGATTCAACGTTGGACAAGACAATTTTGAGGTGAAGACAGTGGTGGAAGAAGTACATTAGGGTCGGTTCAATTAAGGCATGAATTCGCTATGTAATTGAGAGTACATTTGTATAATTCCTTTTTGTCTTCTTAGTGGATTGTTTTGTGGTTTTATTCAAAAATCTAGAAATCCCCTAGATATTGATTTGTGATTATGTATTAATTTTAAGCAGTATATAATAATCCCAATCAAACAATCAAAACAAATCGACACAATGATTTTACGTGGAAAAACCACAATTGGACACCTCTAATTGTGATAAAAAAACCACGGGCAACAGCCACAAAACAATCTACTAAGAAGATATAAAGGAATTACACAGGTATACTCTTAATTACCTAGCGAATCCACGCCCGAATTGAACCAACCTCTATGTGTCTCTTTCAACCCCGTCTTCACCTCGGAATTGTCTTGACGATGAGCCACTCCAGAATCCACCAAAGCTTCAGGCTCGAATTCTTCAGAATCCACCGAAGAACAACTCTCTTTTTTGTGTAGAATAAATAAACAAACCTTTGATGTATGCTTCTTAAACCATGAGTTGAATACTTAATGAAAACATCAAAGAAAACTAGCAAAATATCCCCAGATATAAACCTTAGAATCCAAAAAAGAAGATCTGGAGAAGTTGGTCAAGTTTTGGGAGAAAACCAACTACTTATAGAAATCCAAAGTAATCCTAGTTTTGGAAGAAAATCAATTCCTTATAGAAATCCGGATTTTGAAGCTCGCTCGAGCGAGAACCTTAACTCGCGTGATTTCCACTAGTGCCTTCGTTCGAGCCACAAACCCTTCGCTCGAGCGAACAATGAGCTCTTTCAGGTTTTTGTATAGACGCAATCCTTCGCTCGAGCGAGGACTTCTTCGCTCGAGCGAGCAAGGGCAGACAACTAACTTTGAACGTAATTTTGCATTTTGCTTCAGGCGCGAGCTGACCGGACAGCTCGACCCCCGTCATAATCAGCGAAGTGGCAATCTTGAAAACATTAACATCACAAACTTCTCTGCAAGGCTCGATTCGGGTTGGATTCGCATCTAAAACTCATATCCTCACTGAAATATAAGAGCGAATAAAATTACAACTGAAAGGAGTTTTGTCAAACGAGATTACCAAGAATAAAAACCTAACAATCTCCCCTTTTGGCAATGCTATGACAAAACACATCTATCAAATAAAATCCTAAACACCCCAACCCTTACAGCCAATAAAAACACACTTCTTTCTTAAGATCATGATCTGCAAAACAACTATTAGTGCCACAATCTCCAAAACAACTATTAATCCCACAAGAGTATATGAAACTAAAACTCATGAAAAACAACTCTCAAACAACAAAAGCAAGATCATAAATCACACAAGTAATGATATGACGATGTAAATACCAGTAACATGCAAGAAGGAAATAATTAGCAAACAGTGCATAGCAACATGCAAAATAACTAAAGTCAATCTTCCTTACCAAACAAATCAAAGTGTTCATGCTAAACAACTCTTGTAATGAAAAACCAAACTCCCCCTCACTAAAAACAACCACAAACACTGAAAACAGTGAACAAGAAGAAAAAGACAAAAAATAATATGGTGGAGCAAGCAAGAAATCTCAGATTTGTACCTTAGAACACATAAGATTATCCAAGAAGCACAATTACTAGTAAACACAATGTGCACAGTCTGTAGAAGATTCCTCATGAAAGAAAGTGATGCATTATGTGAAAGGCATAGATCCCATGAGAAAAGTGTGTGTGTGACTCTTGGAGTTCGACAAACACTAGATTCAATCCTAGTAGTGATCTGAAAGTTAGACCTCTGACAAGAGAATCTAAGCATAACACAGGAAAGTCAAACCACTAGGAATCAAGGGGTATTTGGTGAGTAAAAGCAGAGGCTCCCCCTCAATCAATGAATCTTTTTTTTTTTTTTTTTGCACTTTTTTTTTTCTTTTCTTTTGCACATTTCCTTTTTCTTTTTCTTTTTCTATTGCACACTCATTGGCAGCTGACACGCTCAAGAGTATGGAAACCGAATTAGAGAAGCATGGATATAATAAGGATAGCCTGGTTGGTGACTTTGAGGTAGCCTTTTCCTCATGGCTGGACTACAAAAATAGAGGGGAAAGCCGTGGAGATGCAAAAAGATGGAAGGTGGTTAAGAGACTCAACATCACCCATGATATGCTAGTATAGGTCAATTCCTCTAGAAAAGTAAAAGATACCATGCCAGAAGTCCATAAAAAAAAAAAAAATCACTAAGGCGGAAGACTCCGATATTTGCTAATCCAAGAGTGTGTATAGAATGAGACATATTAATCAAAGAACACACACTCTAAAATGAGTAATTACCACAGAAAGCACACACATATTAACATGTAATGAATATTCTCATCAATAGATTTTCTTAATATGTGTGTGCTTTCTGTGCACACACATATTAACATGCACCAAGGACCACTCAAAAATTTCAAGCTTGCAAAACCATACTAAGAAAATCTTTTTGGGATTTTTTTTTAAAATAAAAATAAAGCAAGACAAAAAAAATGAACAAGCACACATTTAATGACAAAAAAAAAAACACAAAAACCCAAAAACTAAAACGACAAAACAAATTAACACAAGTCAAGTTTTCTCACCCAAACTGCTTTAGTACGAACAAAGTTGTGAGAATTGCGGTTCTTGGGTGGTGTCTTGACGTTGTGGTTCCTTTCCCCTGCAATAGGAACCCGTCTTCACTTGGCTTCTAACTTCCAATTTTTAGGTCTAGGCAAATACAAACTCGTTCCAAGTTTTGGTCTCAAGCATATCAAAATAACGAGGTCTAATATGGCCCTTAACCTCATTACCACCAATGAAGTGTCTCCTACCCCACGAGATCTTGGAATTTCTTCCATCTCTGTGAGACACTCTCCCATACAACTTATAACAATAAAGGCGAATATGACCATGTATACCACAATGATGACAAATAAAAACAGGGTGTACCTTCTTTTCTTTTCCCTTACCAACTCTAAGAAGTTTGAGAAGTCCATTCTTATGTTGAATTTTTTGTTCCCCCTTTCCTTGAGTTCTTGTATCATGAGATGTAGAAGCACTCTGTTTTTGTTCTTTCTTACCACCAAACCCACTGCCACTCTTGTCAGAACAAATTTGTTGAGACCCAATAATATTGTCCAAAGTCTTTGAACCTTTGTTCCAAAGACCAATGGTAGCCATAGCACACTTGAGTTCTTCCTCTTTCTTGATGATAGCTCTTCCAAGGCAAGTTGAGACATCTCAAGAGTTTCAATCTTTTCTTCATATGTTGCATAGATTTGTTGTAGCTCATTCCTCTTTGTCTCACAAGTCAAAAGTTTTGCACAAAGATCTTGTCAATCATTAGAAATCTTAAGGGCATCATTCTTAGCCTCGGAAATCTCTTTCTTTAATTTGACATTCTCACTTTCACATGCTTTGAGTTTCGTAGTGAGTTTGTCATTCAATTTGGATAAGTTAAGAGACTCCTTATACAACTTTTCATAAGCTTGCTCAAGCTCTTCATCATCACTCTCCGAGGATTCATCATCAGTGGCATTCTCAACCGACCTCTTTGGATACTCTGTTCGTCCTTCAGTTTCGGAAGCCACCATGAAAGCAAGGAATTGTTTATGTCCTTCTTTGCCTTGATCTTCATTGTCACCTTTATCTTCATCAGATTCTGATTCATTATCCCAAGTGATGGCGAGGGCTTTCTTCTTCTTCAAACGAGTGGGGCATTCTTGAGCAAAGTGGCCAAAACCTTGGCATTCATAGCATTGGACTCTTTCAGAGTTTCCTTGTATCTTTCCTTTCTCCTTCTTGGCTATAGAATTAATTTTGAGTTTATCTTTGCCTTTAGATTTATGAGTATGAGTAGATTCTAAAAGTTTAGGATTCTTTTTTAAAAAAGATTTTTTAAATTGTTTAACAAAGGCAGCCGTAATCTTGGAATCTATCTCACAATCCTCATCGCAATCCTCTTCAACTCTATGAGCACTACTATAAGCAATAGTATCTTTTTTTTTTTTTTTTTGAAATTCCTATGTGCTTCATAAGTTTGGAGATTTCCAACCAAGTGATCTAGCTTGAGGTTGTCAACATCTTGAGCCTCCTCAATAGCCGTAACTTTTGGTTGGAACTGATCGGGCAAGGATCTCAAAAATTGTCCCACAACTTTGGATTCTGGTATTTTTTTCATCTAAATTGAAGCTGTAATTTACAATGTCACTCAACTTCGCATAAAATTCATCAAAGGTCTCACTATCTTTCATTGAAAGGTTTCGAAACTAGACGTGAGCCTTTGAAGTTTTAAGCGTTTAACACAAGGAGTGCCCTCATGAATAGTTTGTAAGATATCCCAAGCCTCTTTTTCAACTTCACAATTACAAATATGACTAAACTCTTCAGGTGTGACCGCGCAAAAGAGAGAATTGATAACTTTACTATTCCAGCTACTATTTTGGTAATCAATTGTGTCCCACTTTTCAATTGATTTAGGGAAAGTTACTCCATCAACGGTGATTGTCGGTTCAGTCCACCCATACATGACAGATTGCCAAACTTTTTCATCAATAGATTTTAAAAACGATCTCGTCCAAGCTTTCCAAAACGAATAATTGGATCCGTCAAGTAGGGGTGGTCGAACCATATAATTTCCCTCACGAATTGAATCCATTATCACAAATCAAACAAGATCTCGCTCAAAAGTTTTAAAAAAACAAATGAACAACCTGCTCTGATACCAATTGAAAAATCTAGAAATCCCCTAAATGTTGATTTGTGATTATGTATCAATTTTAAGCAGTATATAACAATCCCAATCAAACAATCAAGACAAATCGACACAATGATTTTACGTGGAAAAACCACAATTGAACATCTCCAATTGTGATAAAAAAAAACCATGGGCAACAGCCACAAAACAATCCACTAAGAAGATATAAATGAATTACACAAGTATACTCTCAATTACCTAGCGAATCCACGCCCGAATTGAACCAACCTGTATGTGTCTCTTCTAACCCCGTCTTCACCTCAGAATTGTCTTGACGATGAGCCACTCCGGAATCCACCAAAGCTTCAGGCTTGAATTCTTCAGAATCCACTGAAGAACAACTCTCGCTTTTGTGTCGAACAAACAAACAAACCTTTGATGTATGCTTCTTAAACCATGAATTGAATACTCAATGAAAACATCAAAGAAAATTAGCAAAATATCCACAGATATAAGCCTTAGAATCAAAAAAAGAAGATTTAGAGAAGTTGGTAAAGTTTTGGGAAAAAACCAACTACTTATAGAAATCCAAAGTAATCCTAGTTTTGAAAGAAAACAAATTCCTTTTAGAAATCCGGATTTTGAAGCTCGCTCGCGTGATTTCCACTAGAGCCTTCGCTCGAGCCACGAACCCTTCGCTCGAGCGAACAATGAGCTCTTTTAGGTTTTTGTATCGACGCAATCCTTTGCTCGAGCGAGGACTTCTTCGCTCGAGCGAGCAAGGGCGGACAACCAACTTTGAATGCAATTTTGCATTTTGCTTCGGGCGTGAGCTGACCAGGCAGTTCGACCCCCGTCATAATCAGCGAAGTGGCAATCTTGAAAACATTAACATTACAAACTTCTCTGCAAGGCTCGATTCGGGTTGGATTCGCATCTAAAACTCATATCCTCACTGAAATACAAGAACGAATAAAATTACAACTGAAATGAGTTTTGTCAAACGGGATTGCCAAGAATGAAAACCTAACAGGCCCGTGATTTATTTTTATTTTTATCACAATTGGAGGCGCTCCAATTATGGTTTTCCACATTAAATCATTGTGTCAATGCGTCTTTGATTGTTTGATTGAGATTATTATTTACTGGTTAAAATTGATATATAATCACAAATAAATATCTCAGGGTTTTAGATTTTTCAAGCTCGATAAACTCAATTTAAATTTTGCCAAAATAATTTCAAATGTTAGCATGTATAGAGCCTTACAGATTAAAAATTCGGTGAAAACTTCAAATTCATATGAAAATTTGTCAATGAATAGGACAAAATAAAGATGATATCTTAATGCTTCCACAAACTTAAATAAACTACTGTAATTGCCTTAGTCAAAAAAATAAAATAAAAAACATAGTCATATATCTCAAATCCTAGTACAGAACTACTTGAAAGAAAGAATACAATTGCAAAGGCAAAGGCAAAAGTATAAATTGTCCTGCACTTGCTTCCACCTAACTAAGGTTCAGCAAAATAAAGTAACAAGAACACCAACACAAACAACTACCTTGAGGGTTTTTTAAAATACCAAAAAAAAGCAGCCAGAAGAATAAGCTATACTACAACCATAGCCATAGGCTCCAAACTCCACCTGCTTCCACCACATAACCAAAGAATCATAATAAGTTATACATTCAATTTTCTTAAATAGTCTAAGAGATTGTAAAAAAAGACCAAGAAATTTCACTGATTGAATTCACATTTAAGGAAGATGAGAACAAAGAATGGGTTTGAAAGAGAAGCATGGGAACAGAGTCAGCTAGGTTTGCTTTGCAGATTGTATGGTCTTGTTTGGTTTGTTTCTGAGAAATAAATTTTGGAGAATTTTTTTTTAAAATTTTGTCTGGTTTAGTGATTTCGGAAAAAAAAAATTTAAATTACTTTTTATCTCCTACACATTAATCAATCATTTTTTTTCTCTCATACACATCTATTCAACTATAATAAAATATTAAATCATCCAAAACTCCAAAACTATTTTTAAAATATATAACCAAACAAATCAAAAAAAATTCTCAACTTTTTTTCAAGAGTGAATTACACTAACGGTCCCTAGAATTTGAAGTTTGTGTCATTTTGGTCTATAACCTTTCAATTGTGACACATTTGACCCTAAATTTTGAATCTTGTTCAAAATAAGGACAATTGAAGATACTATTGAATTTTTCAAGGGCAAAATCATCAATTTGATAAAATATAAATTAATTTGAGAAAAATAAATGTCAAAAAATTATTTTTGAATTTTTAAAAATTATTTTTAGCTACTAAAGATAAAATTATATAAAATTGATAAATCTTTTAGACATTTATTTATTTTTTTACCAAATTAATTTTTATTATGTATATGGATGATGATTATGTAAAATTAATTTTTAAAAATTAATCATGTAATTTTTATTAATTTTTATCAATTTTACATAATTTTATTTTTTGGTGGGTAGAAATAATTTTTCAAATATTTTTTTGACATTTATTTTTGTTAAATTAATTTATATTTTATCAAATTGACAATTTTGCCCTTAAAATTAAGCAATGGTATGTTCAATTGTCCTTATTTGGAACAAGATTCAAAATTCAGGATCAAATGTATTACAATTGAAAAATCAGGAACTAAAATGACACAAACCCCAAACTATAGGAACTATTAATATAATTTATAATTTTTTCAAATATTCTTTTAAAAAAATTAATCCCCACAAACCAAACTAAACACACCCTTTGTATCTCATAGACAATTGTGACTTGTGAATTCTTCTACAATTTACGTGGACAACTTCTCTCCACACAATCATCAAAGAACTTAGGACGGGAAAGAGATAAACCTTCTCGTATAATCCTGTTGACCAAGTCTGACCTCCTCCGTACGGCGTCGCTTTATCACCTGAAAACACAAACGTGAACTAGCCGGCGAGTGTGTGCCGGAAACCTCTCCGATGCCTAAGTCAGCAAACTTAACAAATAGACAAAGCTCTGTGAATTCAGAAAGCAAAGTTGTGTGTTACCTCTCCCAAGGTGATATTTGTAAGCTTTTATAGGTTTCGTGTGGCACAATCCTAGTAGGACTTCTACTCCTCCATGTAGAGTCCTCCTAGGATTCATACTCCTGAAAGATAATGCTTATCCTTCAACACCCCCCTCACTGCTTAAACCAAGTGAGATGGTTTTTACCATGGCCGAACTACCACATGACCGAAATAACACTGGCTATGCTGAGCCGCAGAGTAGGCTGAACTATCCTTAGTTCAGTTCTTTCTTTTCTACTCCCTATCTCGGTTCTTTTATGTACAAACCATGGTATGTTCAAACCGAGCTACAAAGTTTTGACCGTTCTAACCACAATACGTCATGACCGGGCTAACTTTGAGACCGGCCTAACTCCAAGTTGCTTCGGACCGGAGTAACTCTACAATTCTTGGTCCGGAGTAACTTTATCTCTCTTGGGCCGGAGTAACGTTATCTCTCTTGGGCCATAAAGTCCATCTCACAGCTCGGCCCCATTTATATACATAAATTACCCTCTCAATTGCCCCTTAATTCCATCTGCATAGCATGATAGGGATTATCTGTTCATCAGCCGAGCTATAGTCCCCGAGCAACAACCATTTAGCTTATCCTGCCGAGCTAAACTCAAACCGAGCCACTCTCATCCGGTCATAATGTCTTTTCAATCACCAAAAACTGAATCGCTTTCTATTCCGTATACACGTGGCACGTTCCCATTCGCGAACGGCAGCTGTCAACGCCGTCTTCGTATTTCGCAATTTTTGAACAGTTCCCGCCCTTTCTTTCTCTTTCCACAAAACAAACATTCCGTCTTTGAATCACTCACCTACACTATTCACTTTCTTCTCTTCATGTGCCTCTGCTTCTCCAACCTCTGAGTTCCCTGAGTTCGTGTTTCTTCGTTGGTGCTGTTGCTCCCATCTCCAGCTTCATTTTCTTCTTCTGGTAAGCTTCAAAAAATCTGTTTTGTTTTTCTTCTTTCTTCTTTCGTTTAATCCATTGTAGTTTGTTTTGTGTGCTTTTTGCAAACACTTTTTCTATCTTGCTTTACTCTATACTTTCATGGAAAAATCAGTAGAACCCATGAGTATATGATATATCCTATAGAAAACTAGTCTTTGATCCAAAATCATGATGTGACCGAACTAGGATACTGTTTATGCTATATATGTAGATCAATTCAGACAATAACCGAACTAGAACTCGTAGAAATAACAGTAGTTTCAAAAAATAACCAACTCCTGATTCACTTTCTGAATTCACAGAGCTTTGTCTATTTGTCAAGTTTGCTGACTTAGGCATTGGAGAGGTTTCCGGCACACACCCGCCGGCTAGTTCACGTTTGTGTTTTCAGGTGATAAAGCGACGCCGTACGGAGGAGCGCAGACTTGGTCAACAGGATTATACGAGAAGGTTTATCTCTTTCCCGTACAATTGGCGCCGTCTGTGGGAAGAACAGACAGAACAAAACCTCTTGATCAAGCTTCTCCTCCTTTCAAACAATGGCACACATGGAAGAATTGCCGCAGTCCACCGTCGACGGGCTAACTCTAGATGAAGGCGCAAGGCGTGAAAGATTACCTTCTGTCCCTCCCATGACGGACTTAGAGCCCCAACGACATAACTCCAGGAGGGATGCTAGGGGGAGGCGGACTAACAGCCCCCGTCACTCTCACTCGCAAAGTCCTGATAGGCAAAGACGGAGGATTGATCCTCAAGCTCTGGAAGATCGCGTGAAGGAACAAGACGAATTGATAAGAAAGATGGTGGCGGACATGGAGGCCTTGAAACGCTAGATGAAGAAAAAAGAAGTGGCGACAGGAGAGGGGTGCAAAAACAAGACGCCCCCTCGCCACTCAGAAAATCATAGTAGGAATACCACACCCTCGCAAGGAGAGAGCAGAAGCCTCAGGATAGGCGACACTCAATCCTGGTCTTCCAGAACTCGTCACTCCAGGTCTAAGAGGACGAGATCTGAAAGATCATACACTGAAGGAAGCACGTATTGGCCCTCGCATTCGCACCAAACCAGATCTAGACAGACGGAGTTACCCAGATCATCCGACTTACGAACCGTGCTCGAAGAAAAAGCACGATGCAAGGAGGATGCCAGGGCGCGGGATCCGCACAGAGTTTCTGCTTTACAGCGGTTGGCTCCTCGGACGCATGGAAGCGTCGAGGTTGGAATGCCAATACTGCGCCCTACCTACGAACCAACGGACAAAGCATTAGCAAGGCTGCAGACTTCACCGTTTGTTCCAGCGATTGAAAACGCGCCCCTACCATCAGGCTTCCTTCAACCAAAATTCACTACATATGAAGGGAAGACGGATCCCTACTCACACTTGAGCCAATTTCGCCAAGTCATGGCTGTGTACAGGCGAAACGAGGCCTTAATGTGCATACTCTTCCCATCAAGCCTTGGCGACCTAGGCTTGACTTGGTTCGAGAAACTTCCAGAGGGCAGCGTAGCCTCTTGGGCACAATTGGCAGAGGCATTCGTAACAAGGTTCCGAACAAACACTAAAACCCTGGTGGAGATCGACCAGCTACTCTCCATCGACATGGACGATAAAGAGACCCTAAGATCCTACAACAGTCGCTACTGAGAGACATTCAATCAGATTGGGGACTGCCCCACCAATCTCGCCATCGCACAGTATAAAAGAGGCCTTCCAGTCAGGAATAGACTAAGGGACTCGATCACCATGACGCCACCCCTCACCATGGAAGCCCTGATGGAAAGAGTGCATCAGCACATCAGGGTAGAAGAGGATGGCGCACGTGCCAAAGCAAAGTCTGGTGCGACCACAGTACCAGAAAAGAAGACCTCAGCAAAGGTCAACACGGTAGATCGAAGTAACAGAAACGGGCGTGGCAGGCGAGATAACGGAGAAGACCCAGATAAAAGATGGTTGAGAATCCGCACTGCCATAACCACGATGTTCAAGAAACCGATATATCGGATTCTTAGCGAAATAAGAGATGAGTTTTTCGTCAAGTGGCCAGCCAAATTAGGGGAAGCACAGAAGGACTATGACGAAAGATCACGGTGCACCTTCTATAAAGAAAAAGGACACCGCACTGAGAATTGCACACCGTTGAGACAACACCTGGAAGAGTTGGTGGCAGCAGGCCACTTGGACAAGTACATTGAAGGAGGGACGCAGCCAGCCCCCCAGGACCATAATAACCATCCTAACGGAATGCCAATTGACGCCCCGCCACAACGCATTATCAATGTGATACATGGAGTTTTTAAACCTGAGCGTGTATGCGAGCTCAGGGGATCAATCAAAAAGGCTGAGCACTTTAGAGAGGTGCTAAGTGCCTAACCTGCCATCAAGAAGGGGAAGACAGAGGCAACAAACGTCATGCCTTTTTTGGATAAAGACTTGGGTCGAATATACTGTCCTCACAATGATGCCCTAGTCGTCACTCTCCGAGTCAAGGATTTTGACGTCAAGCGGATTCTGATTGACCAGGGCAGTTCATGTGAAATCATGTACTACGAAACATTTAAACAATTAAAGCTACAAGACAAAGACTTGGCGCCTGCTGTATCTCTCCTAATTGGATTCAACTCCATGCCAGAATGGCCCGTCGGTAAGATAATTCTTCCAGTCAGAGCAGGAAGCGTGACAAAACAAGTGGAGTTCTGGGTATTGAAGGTCCCCTCCACTTACAGCATTATCTTAGGCAGAACATGGCTGCATGCCATGCGATCAGTGGCGTCATCCTACCACCAAGTAATGCGGTTCCCCAATGACACCGGTATAATTGAAGAAGTCTATGGGGATCAGATCATGTCAAAGCAATGCTTCGCCACGGTGAATGGCAGCCGCGCTGCCAAAGGATACGTTCATTCGGTGGAAGAACCTGAAAGTAATGAGCTATTCGCGGATGTCGGCAAAGAGGCTGATCAGAAGGCAGTGAAGGACTTGGTAGAGGTAAGAATAGATGAAAAGAACCCGGATAAGTTCTTTTTGCTCGATTCGTCATTGTCCAGCACTGAGAGGCTAGAGGTCTTAGAATTTTTAACCTCTAACATCGAAGTGTTCGCCTGGACGCCCTACGACATGCTAGGCATTGATCCAAACTTCATCAGTCACCAACTTAATGTCTACCCATCCGCCAGACCAATCATCCAACGAACACGCAGATCAGCACTCCACCATGCCGAAATAGTGGCGGAAGAAGTAGGTAACCTGCTGGAGGCAAGAGCAATTCGAGAAGTGCACTACCCAAGATGGATCTCCAATACAGTCGTAGTGCCAAAGAAGAATGGCAAGTGGCGCGTCTGTGTCGACTACAAGACAGTCAACAAGGCGTGCCCAAAAGACAGCTTTCCTCTACCACGAATAGATCAACTGGTAGACCTAACGGCGAGGCACAACCGACTTAGCTTTCTGGATGCATACAGAGGCTATCACCAAATCGCCATGCATGAACCAGATCAGGAGGTCACATCTTTTACAACTCCAACAGGACTATACTGTTACAAGGTCATGCCCTTTGGCCTGAAAAACGCAGGGGCAACATTCCAACGGATGGTCACCAAGATGTTTGAACCATTGTTAGGCAGAACAATGGAGGCTTACATCGACGACATGGTGGTCAAGAGCAAGGATGAGAATGACCATCTTAAGGACCTAGGCGAGATGTTTAAGATCCTGAAGAAGCACAAGTTACGCCTCAATGCGTCCAAATGTGCATTCGGAGTAGGATCTGGCAAATTCCTAGGCTTCCTTGTGACCAACCGAGGTATAGAAGCAGACCCCTCTCAGATCAAAGCAATCCAAGATTTGGAGAGACCAAACTCTATGAAAGAAGTGCAGCATCTCACCGGCATGGCAGCTGCACTCAACCGGTTCATAAGCAGGTCGTCAGATAGACTACGACCATTTTTTCATGCCCTAAAGGCCAAGTTTGAGTGGGATGAAGAATGCGACCAAGTTCTGGAAAGCTTGAAGGAATATATGTCTTCTCCACCATTGCTGGTCACCCCAATACCAGGAGAAGAACTCTTCTTGTACCTGGCAGTCTCTCAGCACGCAGTTAGCGCAGTGTTGGTTCGTGCAGAAGGAATCCAACACCTGCCCATCTATTATGTCAGCAAGACATTGCTGGGAGCCGAAACAAGGTATTTGCCACTGGAACAACTGGCATTAGCCTTAATGATGGCCTCTAGGAAATTGGCACACTACTTTCACGCCCACACCATTGTTGTCCTCACAGCTTTTCCACTAAAAGCTTTGTTTGAGAGGGCAAACTTTTCTGGGCGAATTTTGAAGTGGGCAGTAGAGTTGGGACAATTCGACATCAAGTTCGAACCCAGGACCGCAATAAAAGCCCAATCTTTGGCAGACTTCGTCGCAGAGTTTACTCCTGGAAGTCATCATATCTGCCCAGTCGACCTAACTGACACAACCGAACTAGGGGCGGAAGTTGACGCCGGAATAGCGCAACCCCTAGTAAAAGGTACTCAGTCAGACCCCAAGGCAGGCCAGACTAAAGACAGCAAGACAAAAGCTACACCAAACCAAGGCTCTCCGACAAAAAAAAGACTTGGTACAATCAGATAGCGAGGGGCAGACAGCAAGCATGGACCTTGAAGAAAGCACCAGCAACATTCTTGACCCCACGACATCATCTAACCCCTCCACTTGCTGGAAGTTGTTCGTTGGTGAGATGTGGAAGCTCTTTGTGGATGGGGCATCCAACCGGCATGGTGCAGGACTTGGCATAGTCCTCATCTCACCAGACGGCCTGGTTGTAGAGCAAGCAATCAACCTTGGCTTCCCAGCATCAAACAACGAAGCGGAGTATGAAGCGCTTCTCGCAGGACTCAAATCAGCATACTACATGAAGGCCACCAAACTAATGGTCTACAACGACTCACAGCTGGTGGTAAATCAAATTTCTGGCGACTATGAAGCAAAAGATGATAGAATGGCCAAGTACCAAGAATTGGTCAGAACAGAGATCAAGAAGTTTGAAGTAGTAAGGATAGAACAAATCGGCAAGGAAGAAAACAGCAGAGCAGACGAACTAGCAAGCCTCGCTTCAATGGCAGATACCTCCATACCTCATCCACTACTGATCGACTACCTACCTCGACCAAGCATAGAAGACCTCGAAGCAGAAGAAGTATGTTGAGCAGAACTAGGCCCCTCTTGGATGGATCCCATCATCCTGTTCTTAAAAGACGGCATCCTACCAGAAGAGAAAAAAGAAGCCAACAGAATAAGAGCGAAATCACAGCGATTTTGGCTCTCCCCATCCTTGGCATTATACAAGAAGTCTTTCTCAGGACCTTACCTAAAGTGTGTTCATCCCAACAAAGTGGAAGCATTCTTGTTCGAAATACACGAAGGGGTGTGCGGAAGCCATCAAGGAGGAAGATCACTAGCTCACAGGGCCATTTCGCAAGGATACTGGTGGCCATACATGCAGGCAGATTCAAAGAAATATGTAAAGAAGTGCGAGAAATGCCAGAAATTCGCGCACCAAATACATCAACCAGCTAGAGAACTCCTACCATTGACTAGCCCATGGCCTTTCGCAATGTGGGGCTTGGACATAGTAGGACCACTTCGAATAGCACCCGGCAACAGGAAGTTCTTCCTCGCGACAACAGACTACTTCACAAAGTGGGTGGAAGCAGAAGCATTGGCATCAATTAAAGAAAAAGATGTGAAGAAGTTCGTTTGGCAGAATATCATCACTCGGTTTGGCATACCAAAAGCCCTAATCTCAGACAATGGTACTCAGTTCGATGGTAGAATCTTCAGAGGCTTTTGTGAAGAGTACAAGATAGAGTTCTACAATTCTACACCAGCATATCCTCAGGAAAATGGCCAAGAAGAAGCATCAAATAAAGTCGTCTTGGATGGATTGAAGAAAAGGTTAGAGAAGGCAAAAGGCAAGTGGCCGGATGAACTTCCTCATGTTTTATAGGCCTACCTCACCACACCTCGGCGATCGACAGGAGAGACACCATTCTCCTTAGCCTACGGAATGGAAGCAGTAATCCCACTGGAAGTTGGCCTCCCCACAATTCGAAGCGAAAATTTTGATCCAGACTTGAATGGAGAAGCCATAGCATTAGAACTTGACCTTGCGGAAGAAAGAAGGGAAAGAGCACTGGTTCACATTGCCTCCTACCAACGAGAGTTAATCAGAAAATACAACACAACGGTGCATCCAAGACAATTCAAGATCGGAGATTGGGTACTGCGCAAAGTGATGTGAAACACCTTGATACCAGGAGATGGCAAGTTAGGGCCAAACTGGGAAGGTCCTTACAAAGTGGTTGGGTTGGCAGGCAAAGGGGCATACCACCTAGAAGACAAGGACGGCAAAACAATCCCTAGGCCATGGAACACGGCCAATCTCAAGTTATTTTACTTTTAGCTTTTTCAAACATGTGTAATTTTTTCTTTCTTCAATAAAACAAGCGATTCTTTTCAGCATGAGTTGTTTTCTGTAAAAGTTAGCTTTAGTAAAGTTAGGAATATTGCAAACATTTTTGTTCTAAGTTGGCTGGAAAAACTAACTTAGAGGTTGGCTAGAATAAACCAACACCCCTCCTAAGCCCAGGATAAGGATCCAGGCTGCAGGACGTTTGGTTGAAATAACCAAACATTTATTCTAAGTTGGCTGGAAAAACTAGCTTAGAGGTTGGCTGGAATAAACCAACACCCCTCCTAAGCCCAGGATAAGAATCCAGGCTGTAGGACGTTTGGTCGGAATAACCAAACATTTATTCTAAGTTGGCTGGAAAAACTAACTTAGAGGTTGGCTGGAATAAACCAACACCCCTCCTAAGCCCAGGATAAGGATCCAGGCTGCAGGACGTTTGGTCGGAATAACCAAACATTTTATTCTAAGTTAGCTGGAAAAAACTAACTTAGAGGTTGGCTGGAATAAACCAACACCCCTCCTAAGCCCAGGATAAGGATCCAGGCTGCAGGACATTTGGTCGGAATAACCAACTCTTTATACTCTTCAGCCGAAGTAAGGGCATGGCTGAAGAGTGGTTGGCTGGATTAAACCAACTCTTTGTACTCTTCAGCCGAAGTAAGGGCATGGCTGAAGAGTGGTTGGCTGGATTAAACCAACTCTTTGTACTCTTCAGCCGAAGTAAGGGCATGGGTAAAGAGTGGTTGGATGGATTAAACTAACTCTTTGTACTCTTCAGCCGAAGTAAGGGTATGGATGAAAAGTGGTTGGCTGGATTAAACAAACTCTAAATACTCCTCAGCCGAAGTAATTATGTCGGTTAAGGAGTGGTTGGCTGGTAAGCATAGTTAGTTTAACCAGCTAAAACCGATATAACAATTGAAACTAAGAAAGATCATGGAAAAATCATAACAAGTACAAACGTACACATCAACCGAAGTAAGAGTTAATGAAAATCTTCATTCATCAGAAAGATTACATTTAATGGGCTCTTATCCCGGTTACAGGTAAAAGCAAAAAAAAAAAAAGAAAATCAAGAGAAGAGATCATCAATTTCGGCATCAAATGCAGCATCGGCATTAACATGAAGACCGGTTTCAGGCGAGAGCTCGTTCTCGGTCACAAGGGTGGTTTCAGCCGGAACCACGGTTTCACCTGGTTGTTTAATAGTCAGGTCTTCCACCGTGGGCTCCATCCGAACTGATGGGTCCGCATTGACAACCGGAGTATCCTCAGAAGCAGAGTCTTCGTCAGAGTCTGAACCTTCAAGAAATTGTTGCTGGATGGCACCAGCATACTCCACTAGGGAGTTCGGTATGAAGTAGGCTGGAGGGTTGAAGACCTCGGTCTGTGGATCATGACCGAGCTTCTCAAAAGCTGCCCTCCAGCCACACTTAAAGAAGAGCTCCTTGGCGGCTTCGCACTGCTGGGTATAGGCATCCTCTGCCTTCTTGAAGCCTCGCTTTTCGGCTCCTTTTGCGCTCTCCTTCAGCTGGGTTATCTCGGTATCTTTCTTCTTTTCAAGCTTCACCAGCTCGCGCAGATACTTATCCTTCAGCACAATGGCAGCCTTCTGCTTTTCTGCTTCGGCCGAACTAACCAGTCCGGCCAGTCGACCGTTCTCAGCTCGAAGCTCGGCCATTTGCTTCCTAGCCTCCTCTAGCTCGGCCGTCTTCGCTTCGGCTTCTGCCACGGCTTGCCTTGTTATTTTCCTGAGCTCTAACACTTTCCTGTGAGCGATGTTGTTTTTCTGAATGGCCTGACAAAACATAGACTTCCCTTTAGCCGAAGTAAAAGTTGAAAAAACTAGACAGCAAAACGGACGGAGCTACTTACTAGGATCATCGATTTTGTTGAAGACCGGATGGCCTTCAGTTCGGTGTTTAGTTGCTTTTGGTGGTGCTCCATATCTTTGGGGAGGCACACACTCTTGGCCAGGTTGAAGGCCAACTGGTGGTCCTTATCAGCAACAACCGAGTCAGAGTCTTGGATATCTCGGTTGTTGAAGGTAAGTTTTGGTGCCCAGCTGCTGGTAGTTCGGTCAGAAGGCTCTGATTGGGGGCTCGGTGGCGGGCTCGGTGGAAGAACAGTTTCGTCTTCATCAACCAAGCGTTGTTCATTTTCGGTAGTCCGGGCGCGCTTGGTTCGGTGAGATGAGGACGGTTGTTGCGTAGGAAGCGCCACCACCACTTCTTGGGTTTGACTTGCTGGTGGTACTTCGGCCCTGTTGGTTTCGGTCAATAGGGCCCTTACTCTGTTCTTTTTGGCCATCTCCTCTTCAGCAGTTAGTGGAATTAGTCTGATTTGTGGCAAGGATGGGTCCGGCTCTGGGGCGTCTTCAAGAAGAAAATCAGTCACTCTGGCTTTTCGGCGACCACTGTATCTGTAGGTCGGCTCGAACTTCAGCAATTTGGCCCAACTACGTTCTGGATACCGTAGTGCGGCGCGCAAAGTGGCTAGGTTTGGGTAGCTGTATAAAGGGTGAAGGTGGGCAGAATCTGCGAAAGAAGACAACTGTTAGTCCGGCTGAAAGATTAAAAAACCGAAATATAAGAAAGCAAGCAAGAAAACCGAAGTAAATTTACCGGGCTCTCCTTTTTTCCAATTTATACATCGGCCAGGAATCTGGGCTTAATGATCCTCAAAATTCCCAGATACCCAGAAAAAGTCGTCGTCATTCAAGTCTTTATCCGGTGTATGTTTTAGTATCTTCTCTCGGCGACGACGTGTTCTTAAATAATAGACCCACCCATCTTCTTTTGAACCGATAGAGTATTGGTGGAAGATTTCGGCCAGGCCAAGGTTTAGTCCGGCTTGGCGGTTCAGTTCCGCTATTCCCATTATGATGCGGTAGGAATTGGTGGATAGTTGGGTTGGGCATAATCTGGTTTGCCTAAGAAACTCACAAATTAAAGGTTGGACCGGAAATCGTAGCCCGGTTTCTATTATGGATAAAAGGGTGAAGGGGACAAAGCCTTCATTACCCCAGGGAATGACGTCTTTTTCGGCCAAAATCAAGTGGACGTCATCGGGTATATGGTAGTCTTTTCTGAATTCGGCTAGGCCGCCCAGAGTATTTACTAGGTACCTATACTTCCCCATCTATTGTATAAGTTATTAATAAATTAGTTCGGTCGGAAGAATGTGCTCACTAGCTCGGTTGAGCGCACGGAGGAGTGCCTGGGCAACCTAAGTCTGCAAAGTAGAAAACAAAGGGGTTAAGCACAGATCACTGGACCGTGCTACAAATTAAAAGCAAGGTAAAAGAGCCCTACTTCGGCTTTGTGGACAGGTTCTATCTCGGTTCAGCAAAATGCTTGGCAGCTCGGATTGAGCATAGGGTTCGCAAGATCGATTTTTGTATAAGGTTGGCTATCTCGGTTTGAACTATGGGTTTTGTTACTTCGGTTGAGCCTCTAGGGGCAGCTTTTTGAGTTTGGTTTAGAAACTAAGGAAGCTGGCTTAGCCTCAAAGGCTTAGCTCGGTTGAAGGCCGAGGTTCCTAGTTTACTAAGTTCAAACTTCGTTCGGTGAATTTATCTCGGCTAAAGTGAATCAGGAGTTGGTTATTTTTTGAAACTACTGTTATTTCTACGAGTTCTAGTTCGGTTATTTTCTGAATTGATCTACATATATAGCATAAACGGTATCCTAGTTCGGTCACATCATGATTTTGGATCAAAGACTAGTTTTCTATAGGATATATCATATACTCATGGGTTCTACTGATTTTTCCATGAAAGTATAGAGCAAAGCAAGATAGAAAAAGTGTTTGCAAAAAGCACACAAAACAAACTACAATGGATTAAACGAAAGCAGAAAGAAGAAAAACAAAACAGATTTTTTGAAGCTTACCAGAAGAAGAAGATGAAACTGGAGATGAGAGCAACAGCACCAACGAAGAAACACGAACTCAGGGAACTCAGAGGTTGGAGAAGCAGAGGCACGGGAAGAGAAGAAGGTGAATAGTGTAGGTGAGTGATTTAAAGACGGAATGTTTGTTTTGTGGAAAGAGAAAGAAAGGGCGGGAACTGTTCAAAAATTGCGAAATACGAAGACGGCGTTGACAGCTGCCGTCCGCGAATGGGAACGTGCCACGTGTATACGGAATAGAAAGCGATTCAGTTTTTGGTGATTGAAAAGACATTGTGACTGGATGAGAGCGGCTCGGTTTGAGTTTAGCTCAGCAGGATAAGCTAAATGGTTGTAGCTCGGCTAGAAGGTTTGGGGACTATAGCTCGGCTGATGAACAGATAATCCCTATCATGCTATGCAGATGGAATTAAGGGGCAATTGAGAGGGTAATTTATGTATATAAATGGGGCTGAGCTGTGAGATGGACTTCATGGCCCAAGAGAGATAAAGTTACTCCGGCCCAAGAGAGATAAAGTTACTTCGGACCAAGAATTGTAGAGTTACTCCGGTCCGGAGCAACTTGGAGTTAGGCCGGTCTCAAAGTTAGTCCGGTCATGACGTATTGTGGTTAGAACGGTCAAAACTTTGTAGCTCGGTTTGAACATACCATGGTTTGTACATAAAAGAACCGAGATAGGGAGTAGAAAAGAAAGAACCGAACTAAGGATAGTTCGGCCTACTCTGCGGCTCAGCATAGCCAGTGTTATTTCGGTCATGTGGTAGTTCGGCCATGGTAAAAACCATCTCACTTGGTTTAAGCAGTGAGGGGGGTGTTGAAGGATAAGCATTATCTTTCAGGAGTATGAATCCTAGGAGGACTCTACATGGAGGAGTAGAAGTCCTACTAGGATTGTGCCACACGAAACCTATAAAAGCTCACAAACATCACCTTGGGAGAGGTAACACACAACTTTGCTTTCTGAATTTACAGAGGAGGACTCTACATGGAGGAGTAGAAGTCCTACTAGGATTGTGCCACACGAAACCTATAAAAGCTCACAAACATCACCTTGGGAGAGGTAACACACAACTTTGCTTTCTGAATTTACAGAGCTTTGTCTATTTGTCAAATTTGCTGACTTAGGCATCGGAGAGGTTTCCGGCACACACCTGCCGGCTAGTTCACGTTTGTGTTTTCAGGTGATAAAGCGACGCCGTACGGAGGAGGTCAGACTTGGTCAACAGGATTATACGAGAAGGTTTATCTCTTTCCCGTACAGATATGAATTTACCAAACAATCCAACACCGGATAAAACAAAGTGGAGTCCTATAGAGAAAACTAAGGGGGCAAAATGGGGAATAAAAATGAGCGCCATGTTTTCACGTGTCAATCTGATTTCTTAAGAAATCAATATGACAAAAAGACTTGGCAGGAAATTACAAAATGATCCAAAAGTGACACAGTAAGTAAACAACAAAATATGGGAGCAAAATGGGCCACGTAAAAAAAAAATAATAATAAAAAAAAGCCCTCAATTGTAACAACTACAACTCTCTCTTATATAGAAAAATGCTTCCTACCCCCAGCTGGGGGTGACACCCAGTGAGGTGTCAGCTGGGGGTTGATCCGAAAAAAATAGTTTTTCTTTTTTTTTTTTTTTTTTTTTTTTGATTTTCGACCAGTGGGGGCGCACCACGTCACCGGGGGCGCGACCCCCCTTGGGTGTATGAAGCAAAACCCCTCTTATATATAAGGGTATATAGGTATACTAAAATAGTTATACAAGGTATATATACTAAAATAGTTAATAAATATAATATAAATTATAATAATCAATAAGATAAAATTTTATATTTAAATTATAATTATTTTATTTTTTTCTTACAAATATCAAATCAATTAAAAAAAGTTAATTATCATTCTCAGCATAATTTTTTTTAATCAAACTAAAGTAATTAAAAAATTAAAAAAATAACTAAAATAGTTACATTTTCAAAACAATTTATAATCAGAACCGAAAAAATGCTTGATATAACAAGTATACCATGTCATTTTTGGTGAGTTGGAATCCCGTTCCATTAAAAATATGACACATCTACTTAGAAGTGTTTTAAAAAATTATTAAAAAATTAATTTTTTGACTTTTTAATTTTTTTTTATGACTTTTTTAATCTATTTTTTTTTACTAAGAAACTGATTCTTTTTTATAAAAAAAAAATTAAAAAATCAAAAAATTAAAAAATCAAAAAATAAAACAACCCCCCCCCCCCCCCCAAAAAAAAAAAAAAAACAAACAAACATTATCACTGAAATTTTATCTCTAGAGTAATACCCCACTCCATTTTCTTTGCCTCTTTTGTTTGTTGTTTTCATCTACCCCCACCACCCCCCCTCCTCCCCTTTTTTTCGTCCCCCCCCCCCCCCCCCCCACAAAATAAAAAAACAAACAAACATTATCACTGAAATTTTATCTCTAGAGTAATACCCCACTCCATCACTTTCTTTGCCTCTTTTGTTTGTTGTTTTCATCTACCCCACCCCCCCCCCCCTTTTTTCGCGCCGCCCCCCCCCCCCTCCCCACCCAAAAAAAAAAAAAATTGCTTTCATCTAACCCCCAACCCCCCCCCCCACCCCAAATCACTTTCTTTGCCTCTTTCGCGCCACCCCTTTTAGAAATTATACTAACCGCTTTGTCTATTAACAGATCTGAAGATAAATTTGAACGGACTTTAATAACCTTAATGAGGGTATGAATTTACCATAAAGCATTATATTCTTCTTCCCCTCTTGATTTTTTTTTTTTTTTTTTTTTTTTTTTTTTCCCTCACTTTGCCTTTTCTCTCTCATCTCATCATACAACCTCACCATGGCCACCTCTTTCCTTTCACAGATCCATCATAACTAAAGCAACCATTAAAATATGCCCGCTCACATCTTTAAGAAAAGAGGGAATGATTTTTAAAACGTATATCATTTTCTTAGAAGTTGACTATCAAAAATCATAGGAAGAATTAGATGCAGGCAGATGGAAAAAAAAATATATATATACCAACACATGAAATGATGCAATTGATATTTACATCACATAGTCTTTTATTTACGCTTCACCACAGACACTTACACTCCATGTCTTTGTAATTTTTTTTCTCTTTCTCCTACAATTTCCCAAAATCATAACACCGACTACTGAAAAAAATTCTTGCTTGATGTTGCATTTATAACAAAGTCAGAACCTTTAGTTCTTCCAACCATGTAGTTCCATGTATAATTGATGACCACCAATTAATTACCTTAAATATTACAGCTAAATGGCAATTGATTGGAAGTTGTGTTCTTTTCAGAATTTAAAAATATTTAACAAATCTCAAATTTCAATCTCTTAAAAAGCCATAGTTCCCATTTGTCAACATCCATCACCCAACCAGTTGGGAATTTCATCAAACAGCTGGAACTCAACAATATCAGTAAGGAGAAGAGAGGGTCTGTCCAGGAAAGGAGAAGGGAAAAGGGAAAAGGGGAAAGGGGAGAAATAAGAAAAAAGTATAAATGGAAATAAAGTTTCCACACATGGAACTCCATATTGAAACCCCTCCCATTAGTGCATCTATTTTCCTTACCTAGACCTGCACTTGCAACACCACAGCCAAATACCCAGACTTACTTGAAAATTTCAACAATCTATGATGCAAAGAATCTATGGTGGGGTGGGCAGAGGTGGACGATGATGACAGTAGAGCAGATATGAGTGAGGTTGATGCATTGATGCTGGAGTAAAGTGATGACGTGATGAATGAAGGAATGAGTGGTGATTAGCAGTATAGTAATGGTTAGATAGAGGAGAAAGAAGAGGAGAGTTGGACCCATTTGCAGAAAGTTGGGGTTGGACCCATTTTCACAGAGTTTGGATAGACATAGATGGGAAAGATGGAAAAATTGGTTTGATAATCTTAAGGGCATAATTGGGATTACAAAAAATATTGTTGTTGACGTCATTTTAGTCTGTTAAGTTAACTAACGGTAGATTAAGCCACAATTGTTTACTCAGGGAGCATAATGTAATTTCAAAAACTGAGGAAGAAATATGTCTCAAGTTCAAACTTGAAGAAGTGTCATTGTAATTTATCCTTAAATTATAGCCACATACATTTTTTTTTATCGTCTATCCTGTTCATTTTCATTGTCCTTATGTGACATGATACGCTTGCGTCATTTGGGAAGCTAATTATTTTAATTGGTTATTTAATTTTTTTTAATTATTTTTGTTTGATTAAAAAAATTATATATTTTTTATAATTTTTTTTTTATCATTTCTTCTGTTCATTTTCATTGTTGGTATGTGATATGATATGCTCGCATTATTTGGGAAACTAATTATTTTAATTGGTTATTTAGTTTTTTTTAATTATTTTAATCTGGTTAAAAAAATTATATTTAAAAAGTTAATTTTTTTAATAGTTGATTTAATAGTTATAAGAGAAAAATAAAATAATTATAAATTGAATGTGACATTCTGTCTTATTAATTATTTTAACTTATTTTATTTTTTTCGTGGGCTATTTTAATCCAAATCTCTCCCCAAATAAAGCTACTGTAAAAAAAACAAAAAAACAAATGTGTGGTTGTGGATTTAGAGGTAGTTTGGAAACAATTTTTTCTAAGTAATTCTTTGATTTTTTTAATTAAAAATATAGATTCTACATTCATATAAGATATTTAATCATTTATTTGATAAAAAATTTGATATATCTAACATTACCCATTGTTCATCACCACTCCACCTAGCCTATGTAATAAGGTGTTGAACACAGTGGAAAATACACAGTCTGTCTCCTATTTTTCTCTCTTTTTCTGTCTTCTTCTTTGCCATATATTTATCACTAACCATAAGTTATAATGGCTAATAATAAGGTGGTTTTGCTGGATGCCTTGCCTAGTTTGTTTGGGATGAGGGTGAGAATAGCACTGGCTGAGAAGGGCATTAAATATGAATACAAGGAAGAGGACTTGAGGAACAAGAGCTCACTGCTTCTTGAGATGAACCCCGTTCACAAGAAAATCCCGGTTTTGATTCACAACGGAAAATCGGTTTGTGAGTCCCTCATTATTGTCGAGTACATCGATGAGGTCTGGAATGAGACAACTCCATTGTTGCCCTCTGATCCTTACCAGAAAGCTCAAGCTAGGTTCTGGGCTGACTATGTTGACAAAAAGGTGACTTGTTTTGTGGTGTTACCGTTTAATGTTTTTTTACTTTTTGAATTTGGTGCTGTTTCATAAAAATAAAAATAAAAATAGAAATAAAATATTTTGGTAAAAAGAAAAAAAAAAGGTGATTGCCAGTTAGATACGGTGGCTGAAACAACAATGATAGAGACCCCACAAAATACAATACTCACAACTCAAAGTGATCTGAACCATTCATGTCACTGTTAGACACAACTCCCAAAAAAATTCAAACACATCAATGATCAATACATCAGTAGAGGTCATGGGGGTCCTCTTTTTGTGGGGGTCCCAAACATTTTTCGTGGCTGAAATTAGTCTCTTTTGGCAAAGAGGTTAAAAGTTTTTTTTTTTTAGTTTTATGGTTTTTTTTATTTTAAATTTATATCATTTCTTTATTTTTTTACACAAATTTTTTTAAAAAAAATAAAAAAAAAGTCAAAAGATTAAATTTTAACCTACTTCTAGAGGGCAGATAGTTGGTGGTGGTTAGATGTGATTGTCGATCCGGAAGTGGTGACCAGAGAAGGTTGACAATAGTGGTGGTAGGAGGAGGTTTTCGACAACGATGGCTGAAGATGGTGGGTGGTTGGTGGTAAGTAGGGGTGTGCGCGGTGCGGGTCGGTGCGGTTAAGGAGAAAAATAAAAATCATATGGCGGGTGGCGGATTGATAAAAATGTCATTAGAATTTGCCATTTTTCTTATCAAAAACCGGCGGTTCGGTTGGCAAATAATAGAGGATTTGCCTTGGCGGTTCGGGCGGTTTGGCGGTTTATAAACAATATAATTCAAATTATAAAACTTGAATCAAAGAATAAAAAGATCTAATTTATAAATTAACTGAAATAGTCAAAATTAAAATATTCATCTAATGTAATTCAAGATGTATATCACTTTAATAATTCAAGATGTTAAAAGTAGAACAACAATCTGTGAAGTTGTTGCCAAGTCTTACAAGTTCAATCCAAAATATTGACAGCTTTAGTGTATTATATTCAGAACCTACTTATGATTTTAGTGTGTTATAATTAGACCATCAGAATTTTTAAGTTTTTATTAATTAGGTTAAAGTCAAGTTCTGATAAATTTTAGTGAATACTTTGCAAATCAACGAATCACCAACTCCTATTTATATTAATTTATTCTTATAATAATCCATTTATTACTCCTATTTATATTGATTTATTCATTTTAAAAAATTTTTTTGAAGAGTTTATTTAAAATAAAAACACTTTTACTAATTTGAAAACAAAATCACCCAAACATGATATTATATATAGTTAATAGAGCAGAATATATATATTATATATATATATGTATATATGTATAACAAAACAATAGAATGTATATAGATTTAACAGTGGTAGCAAAACAAAGGAGAGAAAAACAGAGCATCGAGAGAAAAGAATAACGAGAGAGAGAGAGAGACTAACAGTGGTAGATCGGCACAACAGTGGCAGTGAGAAGAGGAGATGAGATCGGCAAGGGAAGGAGAGGCTAGATCGGCACAGTAGCGAGCGGCAGTGAGGAGAGGAGAAGCTAACAGATCAGCGGCGGTGAGGAGAGGCTAACGGCGGTGAGGAGAGTGAGCCGATCGGCGATGAATCTGTGTGTGTGAATCGATGAAAGGTTGTACATAGCAGCGGCATCGTCTCTATGTGTGAGTGAGATGAAATTGAAATGTGTGGGTGGGTGTGAATTAGGTTTAATTGAGAAATTATTGTGTGTGTGTGTGTGTGTGTGAGTAAATGTATGGTTTTGATATAATCTGTGGTGGGTTTGTAGTTGGTCTGTGGGTGCATAACAGGGGAAAATTTTTTTTTTTGAAACTTTGGCGGGTCGGGTCGGTTAGACCTGCGGGTTGGGCAGTTCCACCCGCCACCCGCGCCGACCCGCCTCATCTGGTCCTCCAACCCGCCCAACCCGCCTGCCAAGGTTGAAATTTGACGCGGTTCGGTGCGGTTCGGAGCGATTCGGTGCGGTTTTGACGGTTTTGGCGGTATTATGCACAGCCCTAGTGGTAAGTGATGGAGGGAGGAAAAGAAAGAAGAAGGAATGAAAATTTGTATTTGAAACAAATAAAAATAATTTTTTTTGTTACAATAGTTTAGTAAATTTTATAAATTTTTTGTTTAATTTTTTGTAACAAAAAATTCACTTAAATAAATTTTTCCTATAATTTTAAATTTTGTTTTATAAATATAAAAAGATTACAAATGTAAATGTTACTCAATGGCCTCTAGTATTATGTTGATATAAATTTGGAATAATTAGTGAAATTTTGAAAAAATAATTATATATTGATAAAAAAAATTATAATTATAATTATAATTATTAATATTTATAATTTTTTTTACTGATTTATAATTATTTTTTCAAAACTCTGACTTTCCCTATAAATTTCTCCCGAGTCAAATCTATATATTGTTGGGATTTAGACTTGAATCTCTGGTTTGAGTTTTTATTTTATATTTTTTTATGTATATTTATTTTTTCTCGTGAATAGCTTGGTTGCTTGAAAATAAAATCAGAGCTCGCCGTCTCAATAAATTTTGATTTTGATTTTTTTATTTATTTATAATGTTTTAATTTTTTTACATATACAAACTAAATAAATAAATTGTAATATTATATTTAAAATTTTATATTTTAATTTTTTGAGCATTATAAACTAAGGACATCTTTGATTAGTAGAATTATAGCATAGGATTGAAATTATTAATTCATAAACTCACAATCCCATGCTTGATTGTAAATTTTAGTAACCAGATTACATGTACAGCGGAATTCAATATGACAAAATTGGTGAGTTTTTTTTCATATTGTGAGGGATTGGGATCATAATTTCAAATATAAAAAAAAAAATGAATTCAAAATAAATGATTATCTCACTAATTTAATTGGATAACTAAGCATACACTAATTCATAGAATTATCAATCTTTCAATGTTAATTCTGTTAATCAAGTCGAAGTGACTAATAATATAGGTTTCGTAATAAATATTAGGCAGAGAGATATTTGATGTGGATTTTCACGAGTGCCGTTTCGATAATTTAAACCGTTTATTTTGTTTAACACTCCGTGTATTTCATTCCCCCTCAAAAAAAAAAAAAAAAAAAAAAAATTGAGTCGATATGATAATCGTAACCTATTCAATTTATTACATTTGTTACAAAAAAAAGAAAAGAAAAAGATAACAATTATATTTTACAAAATAAATCATTTATTTTTTGATGACTAACGTGATAAATTAAATATGTTACGATTATCAAATCAATCTAATTTTGTGTTATTGAAATATATGAAATGTTCAACTTAATGAATGGTTTGAATCATTAAAATCGGAAAATAGCAACATTTACCATTTTTCTTGGTTTATTCCCAATCAAACGCAATAAAACAAACACAATCTATCCGTAATTGAATGGTTTGAATCATTAAAATCGGAAAATAGCAACATTTACCATTTTTCTTGGTTTATTCCCAATCAAACGCAATAAAACAAACACAATCTATCCGTAATTGAATGGTGTCACATTAATACACTAAAAATAGGGGTCCAACCTAATTAAACCTGTTACAAAATATCTTAGATGCTACAATTATTAACATATGAAATGCAGGTGTATGTTATGGGGAGGAAGATACTAGATTCAAATGTAGAAGAAGAGAAAGAGGAAGGCAAAAAGGGATTCATAGAATGTCTTAAGGTATTAGAGGGAGAGCTTGGTGATAAGCCATACTTTGGAGGTGAAACCTTTGGCTTTGTAGACGTTGCTCTTGTCACCTTATACTGCTGGGCCTATGAGACCCTTGGCAACTTCAGTCTAGAGGTAGAGTGCCCCAAGCTATTTTCATGGGGCAAGAGGTGCATTGAGAAAAATGAAAGTGTTTCCAAGACTCTTCCTCACCAACACAAGATCTATGACTTTGTTTTGGGTTTGAACAAGAAGCCAAAAGCAAGAACATGAGCTTGTTAATATTATCATATCGGTTAAATAAAATAAGTTGGATCTAGGACCCCCAGTTTGTTTCAAGGCACTTTTCTATTACAATTTATCTCTTTGGTCTGACCTCATATGGTGGAGAGGGGTCTTAGAATAAGGTACTGTGAGATCCGAATAGAGAATTTCCTACTTACTTACGGTTATACTTTGTGTGTAATTTTTCTTCTTCTTTTTTTTTTTTTTTTTTTTTTTTTTCACTCTCTTGTCTATGGTTGTTTGTGTTTGTTGTCTCTTTAATTGTAATAAAGAAACACTTCCTTGTGTTTGTGGCATGTTAGGGATAAATATGACAAAAAAAAAAGGGCTTGTATGTTGGAAATGCTATTGTCTTGTTTTTTGTCCTAACGAATTTTCCAATTGCAAAATATGGTGTGAATTTCAAGACACGAATGTGTGATTGAGAGTTTATTGAGAAGGTTTGAGAAAGAGATTTAAGTATAGAAATCTTTGACTTTTCAATTAGTACTCAACTCAAAATGACAGATTATATAAAGAGTTTGGCTCTTCAATATGATTTAGGATTTAGAATTTGGGATTTGAAAATATAGGATTTAGGATTTAGGATTTAAGATGGTAGATTATAGAGTGTTTGGCAATTTAATTCTTTGTACAATCAACATTTTACGCCTCTCATTTCAAAAGCCTTCAATTCAAAAGAGGTTTTGAGTTAGAATTCAAAACAGTTTAGCGTCTTGGCAACTAAGAATCTAATAAATAGATTAATTTTTTTAGCATTAAATTTTTATAGACTTATTTTTGGCTAATAAATTATTTTTTTTAGCACCCTCAGAAGAAGCCTTAGACCAATAAGCCAGCGTGCCTAGTGTGTGCCCATCTCACTTTATTAGGCTCTTCACTCATTGCTCTCGTAAGTACTTCAAAAATTTACCTGTCCTCTAATTTTTCAGAATTAAAAATAATAAAATGAAAAGATTATGATTATCAGATCAAGTTAATCCTTTTTTTCATGTATTATATATACGAAATTTTTCAGAATTAAAAATAATAAAATGAAAAGATTATGATTATCAGATCAAGTTAATCCTTTTTTTCATGTATTATATATACGAAGGGCTTTATAAAATAAACGGTTCAGATTATCCAAATATGACCAATGATGATGGGCTCCTCAAATCTCTCAAATTATCCTAAGTTGAGAATTGAACTTGAGAAATGGCCCAATCCATAATAATATTATGTGAACGCATGAGATAGTATATTATAAGAGTAAATTACACTCACTCCTCTTTAAATTTAAATTAAAAAAAAAATACTATATTTCACACTTTTAACATTATTACACTAACCTTGCTTCTTGTATGGTAAAAAGAGACGATAATATTATTTTTTCATTCATACGACTAATAAATTACTGATAAAAAAATAACTTAAGTGTTATATGAATTAAAATATAAAGAGAAATTCATATAATTATGTTAAAAATGTAAATCTAATTATATTTTCTTCAGACAGTCAAGGTGAGTGTAATTTACTCAAATTATAAGGGTAGGCATTATTGAGAGGAAAGCATCAATGTCTTGAATCTTGATTAGCAGGCCAAGAAAGAGTCAACAACACATGCATTGGAAAATAGGTAAAGTTTCATGATCAATAACCTTGTAATATGAAAAATGTTATGAACTAAGACTTATCTACCTATAATTTGTTAAGAATGTGTTTGTATAGTGGAAATTAAAGTTATAAAGTGTGGATTTTATAAATAAAATAAATTTTAATCATTGATTCATTTTTTTGAATAAATTATGAATTCATAAGTTTGTATTTATAGTCTTATTGTCGTAATATTTTATTTCAAAATTTATAGATGAATTTAAATTTAAAAAAGACCTTGTTCCACCAGTGCTCGAAGTCGTTCAAATGTCCATTAGTTTTGATTTTTGCGGCATAGTTTGGATGAATTTTGCGTTTGAAAAAGTCTTGAGACAAGTAAATTAATGACACCCCTTAAATGGAAAATGATAGATCGCTACTTTCATGGAAAAAAAATAAAAGAATATATATATATATATATATAAAATTTAGAGTAAATTATAAATACATCTCTTAAGATTTGCTTAAAATATGAATTATCCGTTATAGTTTAGAAAATTACAAATACTCCTTTGTCAAATTTTTTATTTAACAAAATTAATTGAAAAAATAAAATTCTTAAGTACTCTCCTATATAATAATAAAATTATCTGAATTATTAATTGAAATCAATTTCTGACATCATTAAAAACTATTAATTAACTTGATAATTTATTAATAAAAAGAGTTATTTGTTATGAAATTAGAAATTTCAAAGAACGAGATATAATTTTTAAAATCATAATAAAAGATAAATAATATTATAAGTAAATCTCAAATAGTATATTTATAATTTATCTTAAATTTTACAAGTAAATTTATCAATATGATCTAAAAGCTTGTAATCCACTTGATTCATAGATCAGATCCTTATCATTATAGTCATGTTAATGACAATCTATTGGGCTGTCAACATTAATAAAATTTTATATAATCAATTATACTATAAATTTATCGTTATCAATTCAGAATTTATTTCAAAAAAAAAATTAGTGACTCAGATTTAATTCATATATGGACTACACGCTTTATTAATTTAATTTTCACTACACAAATACAATAGTAAATTCGGAATCCATAGGGGTGGATTCTAACATTTTTCTTTATATAATATATCTTATTGGGTTTGTTAATTTTCGGATATAGAACTGAACCAATATATTGAACATAGTATGGAAAAGAGGGTCTGTCCAGGAAAGGGAAAGGGAAAGGGAAAGGGGAAAGAGGAGAAATAAGAAAAAAGTATAAATGGAAATAAAGTTTCCACACATGGAACTCCATATCGAAATCCCTCCCATTAGTGCATCTATTTTCCTTACCCAGACCTCCACTTGCAACACCACATGCCAAATACCCAGAGTTACTTGAAAATTTCAACAATCTATGATGCAAAGAATTAAATTAAGTTTGACCAATGTACATCAGGTGTTATTGAAGGAATGAGTGGTGATAAGTGGTGTAGTAATGGTTAGATGGAGGAGAAAGGAGAGGAGAGTTGGACCCATTTGCAGAAAGTTGGGGTTGGACCCATTTTCGGAGTTTGGAAAGACAGAGAGATGGGAAAAATGGAAAAATTGGTTTGATAATCTTAAGGGCATAACTGGCATTACATAAAATATTGTTAGTTGACATCATTTTAGTCTGTTAAGTTAACCAACGGTAGATTAACAGAAAGAGTAATATGTAATGCAATTGTTTCCCTAATGGGAATGTAATTTTCAAAATCTGAAGAAGAAATACGTATTAAGTTCAAACTTGAAGAGGTGTCATTGTAATTTACTCTTAAAATTATAGCTACATATCTTCTTATAATATATATTTTTTATCGTTTATTATGTTCATTTTCATTGTCGGTATGTGAAATGATATACTCACGTTATTTGGGAAGTTAATTATTTTAATTAGTTATTTAATTTTTTAATTATTTTAATCTAGTTAAAAAAATTGTGTTTAAAAAATTGATTGTTTTTTTTTTAGTTGATTTGATAATTATGAGAAAAAAAATAAAATGATTATAAATTAAATGTAATATTTTATCTTATTAATTATTTTAACTTATTTTTATTTTTTAGTGATCTATTTTAATCCAAATCTTTCCCCAAATAAAGCCACTGCCACAAAAAAAAAAAAAAAAAAGAAAAAAAAAAGGAAAAACCGTGTGGTTGTAGATTTAGAGGGAGTTTGCGAGCAAGTTTTTTTAATTAAATATATGAGGTGAAAAAAAATAATATATTTATAATGACTTATTAATTTTTTACGAAAAAATATGTAAAAATTGGGCCGAGCTGGGTAATGGGCCGTTATGAGCCAAAGTACAAAGGGCCGAGTAAAAGGGCCACGTAAGTCACTTCGGTCGTATGAATATTCCGAAGTTAGTCCGGTCATAAGACTGCGAAGCTAGTCCGGTCCGACGTAAGAATGAAGTTAGATCGGTCTAACAGTACCTTTGAGTTAGACCGGTCTTGGAGTTATACCGGTCACGACTTGTTAGTTCGGTCTAACCACGCCATGTGTTGTGCATGAGAAGCCGACGTAAGAGAAGTAAAAGGAAGAACTAGTTCGACTTATTCTACGGCTATGCATAGTCGTGTTTACTTCGGTCGTATTGGAGTTCGGCCATGATAGAACCATCTCACTTGGTTTAAGCAGTGAGGGGGGTGTTGAAGGATAAGCATTATCTTTCAGGAGTATGAATCCTAGGAGGATTCTGCATGGAGGAGTAGAAGTCCTACTAGGATTGTGCCACACAAAACTTATAAAAGCTCACAAACATCACCTTTGGAGAGGTAACACACAACTTTGCTTTCTGAATACACGGAGCTTTTGTCTATTTGTCAAGGTTACTGACTTAGGCATCAGAGAGGTTTCCGGCACACACCCGCCGGCTAGCTCACGTTTGTGTTTTCAGGTGATAAAGCGACGACGTACAAAGGAGCGCAGACTTGATCAACAAGATTATACGAGAAAGTTTATTTCTTTCCCGTACACCTCTCATTTCAAAAGCCTTCAATTCAAAAGAGGTTTTGAGTTAGAATTCAAAACAGTTTAGTGTCTTGGCAACTTTAACATAATCACTAATATGTATAAGTATTGAACAATTTTAGCATTAAATTTTTATAGACTTATTTTTAGCTAATAAATTATTTTTTTTAGCACCCTCAAAAGAAGCCTTAGACTAATAAGCTAGTGTGCCTAGTGTGCGCCCATCTCACTCTATTAGGCTCTTCACTCATTGCTCTCGTGAGTACTTCAAAAATATACTTGTCCTCTAATTTTTCAGAATTAAATATAATAAAATGAAAAGATTATGATTATTAGATCAAGTTAATTTTTTTTCATGTGTTATATATACGAAGGGCCTTATGAAATAAACGGTTCATATTATCGAAATATGACCAATGATGATAGGCTCCTCAAATCCCTCAAATTATCCTAAGTTGAGAATTGAACTTGAGAAATGTCCCAATCCATAATAATATTATGTGAACGCATGAGATAGTACGTTATAAGAGTAAATTACACTCACTCCTATTGAAATTTATAAAAAAAAATATATATATATTATATTTCACACTTTTAACTTTATTACACTAACCTTGCTTCTCGTATGGTAAAAAGAGATGATAATATTATTTTTTCATTTATACGATTAACAAATTACTGATAAAAAAATAAGTTAAATGTTATATGAATTAAAATATAAAGAGAAATTAATATAATTATGTTAAAAATGTAAATCTAATTATATTTTCATTCAGACAGTCAAGGTGAGTGTAATTTACTCAAATTATAAGGGTAGGCATTATTGGGAGGAAAGCATCAATGTCTTGAATCTTGATTAGCAGGCCAACGAGTCAACAACACATGCATTGGAAAAGAGGTAAAGTTTCATGATCAATAACCTTGTAATATGAAAAATGTTATGAACTAAGACTTATTCTACCTATAATTTGTTAAGAATGTGTTTGTATAGTGGAAATTAAATTTATAAAGTGGGGATTTTATAAATAAAATAAATTTTAATCATTGATTCATTTTTTTGAATAAATTATGAATTCATAAGTTTGAATTTATAGTCTTATTGTTGTAATATTTTATTTCACAATTTATAGATGAATTTAAATTTAAAAAAGACCTTGTTCCACCAGTGCCCGAAGTCGTTCAAATGTCCATTAGTTTTGATTTTTGGGGCATAGTTTGGATGGATTTTCCATTTGAAAAAGTCTTGAGACAAGTAAATTAATGACACCCCTTAAATAGAAAATGATAGATCGCTACTTTCATAGAAAAAAAAAAAAAGAATATATATATATATATATAATTTAGAGTAAATTATAAATACACCTCTTAAGATTTGCTTAAAATATGAATTATCTTTTATAGTTTAGAAAATTATAAATACCCCTTTGTCAAATTTTTTATTTAACAAAATTAATTGAAAAAATAAAATTTTTAACTACTCTCATATATAATAATAAAATTATTTGAATTATTAATTGAAATAAATTTCTGACATCATTAAAAACTATTAATTAACTTAATAATTTATTAATAAAAAGAGTTATTTGTTATGAAATTAGAAATTTCAAAGAGCGAGATATAATTTTTAAAATCATAATAAAAGATAAATAATATTATAAGTAAATCTCAAATAGTATCTTTATAATTTATCCTAAATTTTACAAGTAAATTTATCAATATGATCTAAAAGCTAGTAATCCACTTGATTCATAGATCAGATCCTTATCATTATAGTCATGTTAATGACAATCTATTGGGCTGTCAACATTAATAAAATTTTATATAATCAATTATACTATAAATTTATCGTTATCAATTCAGAATTTATTCCAAAAAAAAAAAAATTAGTGACTCAGATTTAATTCATATATGGACTACGCGCTTTATTAATTTTATTTTCACTACACAAATACAATAGTAAATTCGGAATCCATAGGGGTGGATTCTAACATTTTTCTTTATATAATATATATTATTGGGTTTGTTAATTTTCGGATATAGAACTGAACCAATATATTGAATATAGTATGGAAAAGAGAGGGTCTGTCTAGGAAAGGGAAAGGGGAAAGCGGAAAGAGGAGAAATAAGAAAAAAGTATAGATGGAAATAAAGTTTCCACACATGGAACTCCATATTGAAACGCCACCCATTTGTGCATCTATTTTCCTTACCTAGACCTCCACTTGCAACACCACATGCCAAATGCCCAGACTTACTTGAAAATTTCAACAATCTATGATGCAAAGAATTAAATTAAGTTTGACCAATGTACATCAGGTGTTATTGAAGGAATGAGTGGTGATAAGTGGTGTAGTAATGGTTAGATGGAGGAGAAAGGAGAGGAGAGTTGGACCCATTTGCAGAAAGTTGGGGTTGGACCCATTTTCGGAGTTTGGAAAGACAGAGAGATGGGAAAAATGGAAAAATTGGTTTGATAATCTTAAGGGCATAATTGGCATTACATAAAATATTGTTAGTTGACATCATTTTAGTCTGTTAAGTTAACTAACGGTAGATTAACAGAAAGAGTAATATGTAATGCAATTGTTTCCCTAATGGGAATGTAATTTTCAAAATCTAAAGAAGAAATACGTATTAAGTTCAAACTTGAAGAGGTGTCATTGTAATTTACCTTTAAAATTATAGCCACATATCTTCTTATAATATTTTTTTTTTATCGTTTATTATGTTCATTTTCATTGTCGGTATGTGAAATGATATACTCACGTTATTTGGGAAGTTAATTATTTTAATTAGTTATTTAATTTTTTAATTATTTTAATCTAGTTAAAAAAATTGTGTTTAAAAAATTGATTGTTTTTCTTTTAGTTGATTTGATAATTATAAGAAAAAAAATAAAATGATTATAGATTAAATGTAATATTTTATCTTATTAATTATTTTAACTTATTTTTATTTTTTAGTGATCTATTTTAATCCAAATCTTTCCCCAAATACTGCCACTGCCACAAAAAAAAAAAAAAAAAAAAGGAAAAACCGTGTGGTTGTAGATTTAGAGGGAGTTTGCGAGCAAGTTTTTTTAATTAAATATATGAGGTGAAAAAAATTAATATATTTATAATGACTTATTAATTTTTTATGAAAAAATATGTAAAGAATAGAATGAATGAAAATGAATTTGATTTTTTGATATTTATTGACTTTATAAAATTTTAGTGACTTTTTAAATTTTAAACTAAAATTACAACTTATCAAACCAGGTTGATAGTATCTTCGTGATATATATATATATATATATAAGCTTTGTTTGGGAAGATAGTTAGGTTAAATTGCATACTAAAAGATAAAATATATTAAAATAGTCAATAAGACAAAATGACACATCTAACCAATAATGTTTTTATTTTTTTTCTAACAATCATCAAATCAACTGTCACGACCCCATTCCGCCCCTAGTAGAATGGTACCATGATGGCCAGTAATCCGAGATTACCTAAGGCCAACTTGCAAAGTCACACACACAATCAGAATATACATATGGGGCTTACATGTGCGGAAGCAAATAAATTTAGATCTAATTAGTCCATAAGAGCTGTGCATAGATTAAATGAAATGACATACATTTAACATAGTTTTACAATTTGAAAACAATAAAACAAAGTGCATGTTACATCTTATCAAAAGGCTTCTCAAGCCGACATATACAAAAGACATGAAATACAAGCTAAGAAGCATAACCTTCAAGATGCTAGCAAAAACATGAATCCAAAACATCTTGCAAACACCTATAGGCGTCACCGCCTTCTTACACGTCACCTACATATATATAAGGAGAGGGTGAGCTTGGATACTCAGTGAATGATATTGGAAATAAAGATTTAAATGAATGATATCCGAAATCTTTATCAAAACAATACATATCATAGCTTGTACAAAATCAAGGGATGAACCAAGTTCATCTATCAAGTCTTTCAAAACTTCAAGGGATGCTTACTAACATCAATATAATATAAGGGATGACATTCCTGACAAAACAAGGAAATAATCGACCCGGAATCGATTAGACAAATCCATCCGCGCAAGGCCGTCGGTGGCAAGGGAGATATCTCAAACAAGGGTACTAGTTGCATTATAGTCCCCTAGCACTAAGGACTTTGCAAGAATGTCATCAAAACAAGATAATATTTGATACAAAAAACTAGGGATAAACATTCAAACTCGAACAAACACTTTTCCAAAACAAAGCTTTTATCAAAACATTAGAACATAGCTTTATTAAAAATACCACTCATATAGTTCTTCGGGTGTGGAGATTAAAGCAAGGATCCAAGGCCTACAAATACATAGTAAAACCCCATTGAATGCATTTCAAGAAGACAAGAAGAGATGTTCAAAGATGGATATGAAATGCATCCCTAGAATAAGCTTTGCATGGGTGCAAATAATCCCGGCATTTCTTTCAATACTAAGTCAAGACAAAGCAAAACATGTGCTGGGAGTTAAAACTCTGTTTTTCATCTCGGGAAAACATGCTGGGTATCAACCAGGTCTTGGTCGAGGTCCCACACCTCTTGGCCGAGGTGTGGTCTCCTAGGCTTAAGCAAGAGTGGTCTCGATGACCACACTTAGGGAAACAGTGAAGTCTGGAAATCTGGGTTTCCCTCTTGAAGAACATGAATGCCAAAATCATAATTTCTTTATTCAAAATCAGAGTTTTCATGATATGAGTTCAAAAACATGGACCTGGGTACCCATACTTGAAGATTTCATGAAAACAAACACAAAACATGAATCTTGATACAACCTTTCGGATCAAAACATGGTTTTATTTCAAGAACACAAGAACATCATTTTCTCTTTCTAAAACAAACTTTAAATCAATGCATGGCTCATGAATCATGCTAGATCATGCAATGTGATCGGATCAACATAAAGAATAATAAGAGTAGATCAAGAATCTAACCTCAAAACACAGATCTTACAGTTCAAGGTGTGGAGATCAAGCTTGGAAATCTATTCTCACTCTAAGAACTTCTTCTTCCTCTCTCCCTAGAGCTTCTCTCTCTTCTAGGACAAAGATATGACAAAAATGATATGTTTTCTCTACTGCCAGCTGGCTTAACCCTTTGCTGGGACACGTGGCACTACTAGATTAGGTTTCCTCAAAAAGGTGACTGAATGACAAGACAAGAGCATGACAAAGGGTGTACAACAAGCAAGGTGGCATGGACACTCTGGCAGGTAATGATCTCAGATTAGGACATAGGCTTCGGCAAGTAAGGTCTCAATGATGTCGGCTAGGAAGGATAACACTTGACCCAGCTATGCCACACCTCGGCCTAAATGTGCCACACCTCGGTCTAGATCATACTAGTCCAGGAACAGGATCACTAGGTGCAAGGTTCGAGGATGTTGGGTGCCTAGATGATAACATCTCGGCCTAGATGATGACATCTCGGCCAAGACGCTAGGGTAAAGGTGGAGGTCGACCAAAGTGGTTCCAAGATGGTCCTAGGTGTAAGGGGTTCAAAGGTATGACCTAGGCTTAAGATGACCTCGGCTTAACACACACTAAGCAAGGAACAAAGCATGCAAGCAACACTTAGACAAAACAAATCAAGGTCTGCAAAATGCAAGTTTAATCAAGACAAAGATCATGCAAAATGCATGTGAGTATGACTAAGACAAAGTGAGGGTTGTTACATCAACTATACAAAAAAGTTAATCAACTTCCCAAACACAATTTTTTTAACCAAGCAAAAATAGCCAAAAGCCAATTAAAATAGCAAACTTTCCAAACAAGGCCATAATGCGAGAAAGAATATGGTACACATCTCTCAAAAGGTATGTATCAATACACTTTGTAACTATAAAAAAATTTGACATAACTCCATATTTTTTGAGTCATAGCTAAAAAAAATAAAAAATAAAAAATAAAAAATAAAAAATAAAAAATAAAAAATAAAAAATAAAAATAAATTTCATAGCCAAATATAAAAAATCATAACCGAATATCTTAAAATAATATCATAACTAAGGGGTTGCTTGGGGTGTCCTAAATAAGTGCACTTTTTGTCTTTTTTGACTAAAAAGTTGAGGGAAAAAATATGGATGTTTGGGTTAACTTTTTGGCTTTTTATGAAAAAATGTGTAATAAAAATTGTAAAAATTGGTTTGTAGGAAAAAATTAGGATTAGGAGTTGTGCAGCTGTAATTGTTGACTTTTGATAAATAGTGTTAACTTTTTAAGTAACTTTTTAACTTTTTGAATTTTTTTATACTACCCAAACTTGGCCTAACTGTGCAGAGTATATGATTGTCTGTATAATAGAATTCTCCATATAACGCAACTTGTTCATCACCACTCTACCTAGCCTATATAATAATGCGTTGAACACATTGTGAAAAATACACAAAGTTTCTCTCCTATCTTTCTCTCTTTCTTTGTCTTCCTCTTTGCCATATATTTATAAATAATCATAAGTAATAATGGCTGATAATAAGGTGGTTTTGTTGGATTTATGGGCTAGCATATTTGGGATGAGGGTGAGAATAGCACTGGCTGAGAAGGGCACTGAATATGAATACAAGGAAGAGGACTTATGGAACAAGAGCTCACTGTTTCTTGAGATGAACTTGGTTCATAAGAAAATCCCAGTTTTGATTCACAACGGAAAATCGGTTTGTGAGTCCCTCAATGCTGTCGAGTACATCGATGAGGTTTGGAATGAGAAAGCTCCATTGTTGCCTTCTGATCCTTACCAGAAAACTCAAGCTAGGTTCTAGGCTGACTATATTGACAAGAAGGTGACTTGTTTTGTTGTAATAGGGATTTTTTTTTTTTTTAACTTTTTAAAATTTGGTGTTGTTTCATAAAAATAAAAATAAAATATTTTAGTGCAGTTGTTGCAAAAAATTGTTTTGAAAATAAGTAAAAAGAGGTGGTGGCTGAAATTAGTTTCTAGAGGGGGAGGTGATTGGTGGTGGTTAGATGTGATTGTCAATTTGGAGCTGGTGACCGGAGGAGGTCGGCAAAAGTGGTAGTAGGAGGAGGTTTTTGATAACGATATCTGAAGATGGTGGGTGGCTGGTGGTAAGTGATGGGGGGAGAGAGTAAAAGAAAAAAGAAGGAATGAAAATTTGTATTTGAAACAAATATATATATATATATATATTTTGTTACAATAGTTTAGTAAATTTTATAAATTATTTCTTTAATTTTTTGTAAAAAAAAAATTCACTTAACTAAATTTTGCCTATAATTTTTTAATTTTTTTTATATAAATATAAAAAGATTACAAATGTAAATGACACTCAATGCCCTCTAGTATTATGTTGATATAAATTTGGAATACCTAGTGAAATTTTGAAAAACTAATTATACATTGATAAAAAAAATATAATTATAATTATTAATATTCATAATTTTTTTTAATGATTTGAATTTCTCCTGAGTCAAATATTGTTAGGATTTAGACCTAAATCTCTGGTTTGAATTTGTTTGTTTGTTTATTTTATGGTTTTATTTATTTTTTTCTCGTGAATGGTTTGGTTGCTCGAAAATAAAACCAGGGCTCAGAATCTTATACAGTAATTGCTAGGGGTGTAATTTTGGCCCGGTCCGGCCTTGCGGGCTCCCGCCAAAAATCGGGCCAGCCCACAGGCCAGAAAACTAGGCCCAAGCCCAGGCCTAGGGGTATTCGGGCTTTGGGCGGGCTAGTGGACCGGGCCTCGGGGCCAGACCCCTGGGCTTGGGCCTGGACTCGAGTTTTGGACGGGCTTGGGCAGGCATAAACAATTAAATTTTTTTTTTAATTTTTTCCACCCAAATTTTATTATTTTCCATTAAAAATAACACTGGGCCTCAGGTGGGCCGGGCTTTTTAGGCGAGCCTTGAGCGGGCCGATGGGCCGGGCTTTAAAATGATGGCCTAGGCCCAGGCCCACGGCCTCGGGCTGGGCTTGGGCTCAGGCCTAAACAGGCCTTAATGGGTTGGGCCCACCTTGGGCCGCAGGCGGGCTTCGGGATTCCTGCGGGTCACGAGCCAAAATTACACCCCTAGTAACTGCCGTCTTCACATAATTACAAGATCTCAAGGAATGGAATCAAACTCACCGTCTCAATACATTTTGATTTTTAGTTTATTCTTTATAATATTTTAATTTTTTTACATATACAAACTAAATAAATAAATTGTAATATTATATTTAAAAGTATTATATTTTAATTTTTTGAGCATTATAAAATAAGAGCATGTTTGATTAGTAGGATTATAGCATACAATTAAAATTGTAAGTTTATAAACTTACAATCTCATGTTTGATTGTAAATTTTATTAACCAGATTATATGTGCGGCAAATATTCAATATGATAAAATTGGCGATTTTTTCATATTGTGAGGGATTGAGATCATAATTTTAAGTATGGAAAAAAAAGAAAAAAAAAGCAAAATAAATTCATAATAAATGATTATCTCACTAATTTAATTGAATAACTAATCATACACTAATTCATAGAATTACTAATCTTGCACTGTTAATCCTGTTTGTTGAATTTGTAAAGAAAGAGAATAAGCTCTATATTCTTTATTATTGTTTAACCAAGTACAATGACTTCTATAGATATAGGAGGAGAAGATATACACTAAATAGGATCGATATCAACTAATACATATCTATATATTAGGATTGACATATCTATATATTAGGAAAGGCATCAACTAATATATATCTATATACATAATACAATATATAACTATATATACACACTAACAGTCCCTCCGCAAATTCAAGGTGGATAGACATCAACCAACATGAGTTTGAAAACTAAGTCACTGAAACGACTAGGGGAATGAGCTTTGGTGAAGATATCAACAGGCTAATCAGTAGAAGTTATAGAATGGAGATGGACTGTGCCACGAGCAACATGCTGTTGGATCAAGTGACAGTCGATCTCAATATGTTTAGTATGATCATGAAAGACATTATTATGGGCAATCTGAATGACACTTTAATTGTAACAATAGAGAGAAGTAGCGTCAGTAGAAGCTACACCCATGTCAACAAGAAGTTATTGGAGCCACAAAAGTTCCTGGGCAGTATCTGCAAGAGCTCGATATTCAGTCTCAATACTAGAGCGAGCAGTGAGAGTCTGTTTCTTGCTGTGGTAAGAAATAAGAGAATCCCCTAGGAAGAAGTAGAATCTAGTAGTGGAACGACGATCAATGGGATGCCCAGCTGAATCAGTATCAAAATAAGCATGAAGTGTAAGAGAGGATAGAGAAGAATAGTGAAGACCATGAAACAGAGTGCCCTTGAGATAGTGAAGAATGTGGAGCAGGGCATCATAACGAGGCGTACGAGGAGCCGACATTTAGTAACTGACAATGTAGAAAGCACATGAAATATCAGGATGAGTAACGGTAAGGTAGATAAGGCTGCCTACCCGCTGTCGGTGGAGTGTAGCATCAGGGAGAAGAGTGCCATCGAGAGAAGTAAGACGAGTGTGAGAATCAATTGGAGTAGAAGTAGTTTTGCAATTAGTAAGTGCAACTTGAGCAAGAAGATCGGATGCATATTTAGTCTGACAGAGAAAATAGCCTGTTAAGTCGTGAGAGATTTCAAGACCCAAGAAATAATTGAGAGTACCAAGATCCTTAATCTCAAATTGGCTGCTAAGAAATTGTTTGAAGCTAAGAATATCAGCCTCATCATTACTAGTGATAATCATATCATCCACATAAAGAAGAAGAAGAGTAGAGCCCTAAGCAGTGGTGCAAATAAATAAAGCCGAGTCATAGGAGCTAGAGGTGAAGCCAAAGTTATGAATAGTAGCACTGAACTTAGCAAACCAAGCATGTGGAGTTTGCTTGAGTCCATATAAAGCATGCTATAGTTTGTAGACTTTATGTGCCAGAATAGTAGACCTAGGAGGGGGTTGCATATAGACTTCTTCAAGAAAAGCACCATTGAGGAAGGCATTTTTCACATCCATCTGAAAAAGTCCCCAGTGACGAGCAGCAGCAACAACAATCAAGTTATGGACAAGGCGAGCAACAGGGGCAAAATTTTCCTCATAATCAATACCATATTCTTGAGTGAAGCCCCGGGCAACCAAACGAGCTTTGTATCGCTCAACAAATCTATCAGAATGAGTCTTGATTTTATAAACCCATTAACAACTGATCGCTGGCTTACTAGGGGGAAGGTCAACAACATTCCAAGTATGAGTTTTATCTAATGCCTGCAATTCATCAGTCATAGCTTGTTGCCAAAGAGGGTTAGAACAAGCCTCACGATAGGAGGTATGCTCATAAGTAAAAAATGCAATAGAACCAACAATTTATTCACGAAGACAAACATTAGGTTGTGTTACCCTATGTGGATGGCCGGAAGATGGTGAAGATGCATTAAGAGGAGATGGAGCCAAAGAAACATTAGGAGGACCATCAGGGAGAACAGTCGCGGCGGGACCAGGCCTAGACAATGGCATTTCTAGAGGAGAAAGACCTATATCAAAATCATCAGGAAAAAGATCTATAGAGGGATCAGTAAAGTGAAGAGTGGAAGCTAGAGAAGATAAGTGAAAGGGAGGCAAACATTTTATGTTCCCAAAAGACTGCATGGCGAGAGATACGAAGATGATGGGATCCTAACACCGATAACATTTATGTTCAATTCCATATCCAAGAAAACAACACAAACAAGAACGGAGTTCTAGTTTGGTGTGTTCATGAGGCTGGAGAAGAACAAAACATGCAGACCCAAAAACTTGAAGAGCGGTGTAAGAAAGAGAAGTGCCATACAATAACTCATAGGGTGTTTGATTATGAAGGACCGGGGTTGGGACATAATTGATAGTGTAAACAACAATAAGAGCTGTCTCTCCCTAAATTTTTTTAGGATAAGATGAAGAAATGAGAAGAGCCCGAGTAGTATCAAGAATATGCCTATGTTTTTGTGTAGCAAGTCTATTTGTTGAGATGTGTTGGCACACGAACGATGAGGTTGGGTACCATGACTCTGAAGAAAGGATAACCAAAATCCTTGTATTTCATAGCATTATCAGAACGAAAGTTTTTCTTTTTTCTTTTTAATTATAGTTTTGGAAAACTGGGTTTGAACCATTCTGGAAAAATTGTAATAAAATTGTTTAAGTTCAGAACGATTTTTCATAAGAAATATCCAAGTATAACGAGAAAAATTATCAACAAAAATAACAAAATAGCGAGATCCCCCCATGGTAAGTGTAGGAGATGGGCCCCAAATATTAGAATATATAAGATCAAAAAGAGCACAAGAAACAGAATTACTTTTATTAAAAAATAAAGCCGACTGTTTGGCAAGTTGACAAGATAAATAATCTAAAGTGTCTGAAGAGACATGACCTAACTAACCACTAGAAATTCAAGATTGTAACTGACAAAAAAAAATATGACCTAACCGACAATACCAAAGATGAAACAGTGATAAGGTAGAGCCAGATAAAGATGATGCAGTGGTAGGAGCAGCCAATGGAGAGGAGACTGAAACATGAAGATTAATGAGCTCATAGAGACGTCCATGCTTACGGCTAATCCCAAGGGTCTGTCCTGTCCAAGGGTCTTGCACCAAACAACCATTAGTAGAAAATGTGACAATTAAACCATGTTCATATAACTGACTAATGGAAATAAGGTTTAAAGTGAGAGCATGAATAAGATAAACATGTGATAAAGACAAATGAGATGTAGAGACAGAACCAATATGACTCACAGACATGAGAGAACCATCAACAGTATGTATAAAAGGAATATGAAGTGGAAGAAAAAATAGTAGAGTTAGAAGTTATATGGTTACAACAAGCAGAGTCAAAATACCCGGAAGATGTACCTGAGGTGACAAACAAAGTAGTAGAAGGAGGAGTAAAGACCGGGGTGGAAGGATCCAAAGGTTCAGAAAAAGAGAAGTCCTCAGAAGCAGCAGCAACAGTGCAACGAGAATGCATAAATCGAGACTGATTCCTAGAATGATGAGATCGTCCCCGAAGTGAGATCCATGAGAGGATGATCTAGTAGAGGATAGGCGTGATAGGTTGCAAAAATAATTTTATTAGAGATGACTTGGGGCAGTTTTGTTATAGTAGCGGCAAGACTTGACTAAACAATGAACCAAAAGATGAGTAGAAGGGAACCTGTGATTCTGACAATAAATGCACTGAGGAGTTTGTGGGAGAGAAGAAGAACTCTGTAACTGAGGAGTAGCCAAAACTGAGTCCGCATGTGAAGTGAAGAAGGGATTAAGACGAGTTTCTTAAAAAAGAAGCTCACATATAGCTTGCTCAAGAGAAGGCAAGGGAGTGTGATGTAGGAGAGATGTACGGGCCGACTCAAAATAAAAGGTGAGAGCCATGAGAAACTGAACCAACTGCTGCTGATTGCGATACTCAAGAAATAGAGCAGCATCGTCATGATGGCGCTAGGTAGGCTCAGAAAGAGCAAGCTGATCCCAGACAAAATATATTTGAGACAAAAAATCTTTAATAGATTGACCAAGCTCCTGTCGCATGCGATAGAGGTGATTCTGAAACTGATACTGATGTGCAAGACCAGTGGTTTGATACCGTTATTTGAGAAGGTCCCAAATATCTTTAGCAGGGGTAAAAACCGAGTCAAATTGAAAGCAGCCGAACTGAAGGCTGATAGATGTGATAAAGGTATTGCTAAACCAAGTGATAATCTAATAATTTTTACTGTCCTAGTCTTCTAAATGATCGGAAAATTTGGTTGTTGTTTCCTCAAACCCCTTTGTTGGTTTAGGCATATCCCCAGCAATAATGCGCTATAATTTCTTGCCTTTGAGAAATCCAAATATGGCTTGGGCGTAGAGAACATAAGTAGAGCCGTCAAGAATGAAAGAAATAGGATGAGCTGATTCAGAGCGATCCATGATGGTTTGGAATCAAGCCAAAAATAGAAATAGCACGATAGAAGCAAAACTTGGAAAAACATAACGTACCAGTGAGTTGGGAAGGCCGAAAAGAGGCAGGAACTGGGCCAAAACAATCAAAATACAGCCCAAAAATAGATGAAAAGGCCAAAAATTGGGGCCTAAACTAGGGTTGACGTCAGTAAGAGAGGCTGGCAGAAAGGCGCAGCGCACGGTAGGCAACAAAGGCATGACGCATGATAGCGAAGATGGCACAGCGCAGCAGAAGGGTTGACGTTAAACAAACGACAGCGGCTTGGTCAAATGGCTGGCATGGGCTGACAAAAGTGGCTAATAGAAGCGGCTGACAAAAGTGGCGTGGGCTGATGACAAAGACGCGCATGGATGCGCGTTGGCTAGTGGCAACAAAACACAGTGATGCAACGACGATGGAGGCGATGCATGAGGGCGTGTGAGTAGGCCATTGATGATGATTTTGGTGGCATTGGAATCTGGAAGAAATTCCGAGCAAGATGATGGTATTTGTTGGTGGAAAAGAGGGACGAGATAGCCTAACAGTGTGCAACCAGTACCCAAAAATAAAACCCTCAAACAAGATGACGTATTCTGATGATGAACAGGGAAAAAAAAATTATAGTTCTGATACCATGTTGAATTTGTAAAGAAAGAGAATAAGCTCTATATTCTTTATTATTGTTTAACCAAGTACAATGACTCCTATATATATAGGAGGAGAAGATATACACTAAATAGGATCGATATCAACTAATACATATCTATATATTAGGATAGACATATCTATATATTAGGATAGACATCAACTGATATATATATATATATATATAGTGGCGGAGTCAAAAAATTAGGCTAGAGGGGGCACTTATTAATTATAATTTTTTATTTAAAAAAAATCATGAGCAACATTAAGATAATCATAATTTTATGAGATAAATTTAAATATAAAAAATTACATATTCATTATTAATAAGAACAAATCAAAATTTTATAATAGTGTGGAATAGCTCGATGTTGGATGATGATGATGTAAGTTTGCAATTTTAGTACAAAAAATTATGGATCAAAATTCCTAATTTAAAAAAATAAAAACACATCATTTATAGCACAAACTATTATAAAATCTATTTAATTTTTATTTGACAGAAAAATATTAAAGAGATGACATTGCTTATAAATAATGTGTTTTGAATGAAAATTATTAAACAGTCTTAGAGTACCATATGGCGTTACCTACATGATACTCAAAGCATAGAAAATCACAAATCACATTAAGTGGTATGCCAACTACTTGAAAATAATGAGTTCATTATATCCAATCTATAATATTTTTCGCTACACTATTGATTTAAACTACTATATAAATAATACCACATAGTGTTTTCAAAGTATCAAATAACTACTTGTTGTGAATAATATAATAAATCCTTAGCCAAAGAACATGTTAAGAAAAAAAAAAAAAAAAGAGAATACATTTTATACATGGCAATAACCCAAAAAAAAAAAAAAATTCAAAATTCAAAATTGAGGGGGGGGGGCAGGTAACCCTCCTGGCCCTATGCTGCCTCCACCCCTGGATATATATCTATATACATAATACAATATATAACTATATATACACACTAACACTGTTAATCAAGGCCTAAGTGACTAATAACACATGTTTTGTAATGAATATTAGTCATAGAGATATTTGATGTGGATTCCCACGAGTCCCATTTTGATGATCTGAATCATTCATTTTGTTTAACATTTCGTGTGTTTCATCAAAAAAATAAATAAAATTAAGTTGATATGATAATCGTAACTCATTCAATTTGCCACATTTGTTACCAACAAAAAAAAACAAAACAATTGTATTTTTAAAAATAAATTATTTTCTTATGACAAACGCAATAAATTGAATATGTTACGATTATCGAATCAATCTAATTTTGTATTGTTGAAATACACAAAGTGTCCGACTAATAAAAGGTTTAAATCATCAAAACAGAAACACTGGAGAATAACAACATTTACCATTTTTCCTGGTTTATTCCCAATCAAACACAACCAAACAAACACAATCTATTCGTAATTGAATAGTGTCCCATTAATACACTAAAAAGAAGGGTCCAACATAATTAAACCTATTACAAAATATCTAAGTTGCTACAATTATTAACATATGAAATGCAGGTGTATAACATTGGGAGGAAGATACTACATTCAAGTGTAGAAGAAGAGAAAGAGGAAGGCAAAAAAGGATTCATAGAATGTCTCAAGGTATTAGAGGGAGAGCTTGGTGATAAGCCATACTTTGGAGGTGAAGCCTTTGGCTTTCTAGACATTGCTCGTCACCTTTTACAGCAGGTTTTACACCTATGAGACCCTTAGCAACTTCAGTCTAGAGCAAGAGTGCCCCAAGCTAATTTCATGGGCCAAGAGGTGCATTGAGAAAAATGAGAGCGTTTCCAAGTCTCTTCCTCACCAACACAAGATCTATGACTTTGTTTTGGATTTGAACAAGAAGCTAAAAGCAAGAACATGAGCTTGTTAATAATATCATGTCGGTTAAATAAAATAAGTTGGATCTAGGACCCCCACTTTGTTTCAAAGCACCTTTCTATTATAATGGATCTCTTTGGTCTAACCTCGTATGGTGGCGAGGAGTCTCAAAATAGGGTACTGTGAGATCCAAATAGAGAATTCCCTACTTATTTATGGTTATACTTTTTGTGTAACTTTTCTTTTTCTTTTTTGTTCTCTGGTCTGTGGTTGTTTGTGTTTGTCTTTGTTGTCTCTTTAATTGTAATAAAGAAACACTTCGTTGTGTTTGTGGCTTGTTAAGAATAAAATAAAAAAAAAAAAAAAAGACGGGGGGGGGGCTTGTATGTTGGAAATGCTATTGTCTTGTTTTTGTCCTAATGAATTTTCCAATTGCATAATGTGGTGTGAATTTCAAGACACGAATGTGTGTTTGAGAGCATATTGAGAAGGTTTGAGAGAGATTTAGATATAGAAATCTTTGACTTTTCAATTAGTACTCAATTCAAAATGACAGATCATATAAGGAGTTTGGCTCTTCAATACAATTTAAATTTCGAATTTAGAAATTTAGGATTTAAGATTTATGATTGCAGATTTTAGAGAGTTTGGCACAATCAACATTTTAAGCCTTGCATTTCAAAAGGCTTCTATTTAAAAGAGGTTTTGAGTTGAATTCAAAACAGTTTAGTGTCTTGGCAACTTTAACATAATTAATAATATGTATAAGTATTGAACAAGTAAGAATCTGGTAAATAGATTAATTTTTTTAGCATTGAATTTTAATAGACATATTTTTAGTTAATAAATTAATTTTTTTAGCACCCTAAAAAAAAGCCTTAGGTTAATAAACTAGCGCGCCTAGTGTACGCCCATCGCACTTTATTAGACTCTTCATTCATTGGCATTGTGAGTACTTTAAAAATATACTCATCGTCTAATTTTTTAAAAATAAATGTAATAAATCGAAAAGATTATGATAATCAGATTAAATTAATTTTTTTATGGATTATATATATGATGAGTCTTATAAAATAAACTGTTAAGATTATTAAAATAGGACTTGTGATGGGCTCCTCAAATCCCTCAAATTATCCGAAGTTGAGACTTGAACTTGAAAAATAGCCCAATCCATAATAATATTATGTGAACACATGAGATAGTACATTAAATAAGTATAATAAAATTATAAAGGTAAATTACACTCACCTCCCTTGAGATTTAAAAAAAAAAGAGAAGAAGATACAATTAGTCCTATACTTTTAATATTATTATACTAACCTTCCTTCTCATATGGTAAAAAGAAATGATAACATTATCTTTTTATTCATATAACTAACAAAATACTGATAAAAAATAAAGGCTTTTATTGATAAATCCTATTTAGGAGTGTTCTAACCCAAGAAATCCATGAAGGAAATTTATAACCCACTTGGTCCCATATATTTATACCTTTATTCCATAAGGTCATTTTTCTTGATTTATACTATTTTCTTGGACTCTTATACCTATATATTTAATGTTGATATACATTAACTACACACCACTATTTAATGTTGATATACATTACATACAAAAAATTAAACATAGTTCTTTATTGATTGTCATTATGTTTTGGTAGTTCTCATGCATCCAAATATTGACTATATGTGAGGACGTGAATGTCTACATCAGATGACATGAATGTTCACGCTAAAACATATGAATATGAATACAAATGTTAATGTTTATAATGTTAATATCTAAATGCTCATAATGTTAATATTTATATTGCAGAATTCATGTGAACATTCACATTTATATGTTTTAGTGTGAACATTCACATCATGTTTATATTCATATGAAAGTTTAGACTTGTGGTTGTGTAATTTGATGTAATGCTGATATGAACCTTAACATCACGTTTATGACAACGCCATTTGATATGAACATTCACATTCACGTCATCTAATGTGAACATTTACGCCATCATGTACAGTCAACATTTAGATGTATGAAAACTACCAAAACATAATGACAATCAATAAAGAACCATATTTAATTTTTTGTGTGTAATATATATTAACATTAATAGCGGTGTGTAGTTAATGCATTTTTTTAGAGTGAAGATATGGGGAATAGGAGTGGTTTTGTTTTTAGAATTGATGGAGATAATCAATATTAATGGGGAGGGTGTTTTGGTCTTCTTATCTCAAATAAGACTTAATGAAATAATAAAAAAGAATATGAATTGGATGAAATAAAACTCCTAGAAAGAGAATTTATCAAAAAAGTTTTTTAAAAAATAACTTAAATATTATATGAATTAAAATATTAAAAAAATTAATGTGATTAAATTAAAAATGTGAATGTAACTGTATTTTCTTCCAACAGTCAAGGTGAGTGTAATTTATTGAAACTATAAGGGTGAGTATTATTGACAGGAAAGCATCAATGTCTTGATTAGCAGGCCAAGAAAGAGTCAACAACACATGCATCGGAAAAGAGGTAAAGTTTCATGATGAATAACCTTGTAATATGAAAATTGCTATCAACTAAGACTTATTTATAATTTGTCATGAATATGTTTGGTTTCGTTTGAAAAATGGGTTGATTTTTTAGTTTTATTGTCATTTTAATTTAGAATTAAAAAGTTCATTTGTGTTAGATTTTTTTAACTTTTTTGATTTTTGTGAAAAAAATAAAATGATTATAATTTGGATGTAATATTTTGTCTTATTAACTTTTTAATTTATTTTGTCTTTTTGTGACTAAATTAATCTCCAATCTCAAAAAAGCCTCATGCCAAATGAGGGCTTTGTGTAGTAGAGAATAAATTTATAAAGTGTGAATTCTATGAGTAAAATAAATTTTAACCATTAATTTATTTTTCAAGATAAATTTTGAATTTATAAGTATGAATTTATATTCTCATTGTTGTAATATTGTTGGCTTTTTGGCTTTCGAAGGTTATTATTGTAATTTTAAGCATGCCAATAAGGATCAATCAGTCTATACAGAAGATTAATTGCCAACCAATTATCAGACGATTGTGTTTTAGTTCTTTCAGCCTCAATGAAGAGGATTTTTACTAGTGGTTTTGTTTAGGAGAATTAAGCAAACAACGATTAAATGAAGAACAATTGTAACATTTCATTAAGTAAAAATGAAAGACATGCAATGATCCAATTCAACATCGTAGAGGTTTACAGCAACAAACTACTTGAAATTACTCCTATGAACGAAGTGCAGTGCAGGAATTTGAAGTACAGAAATGTAAAGAACAAGAAATGTAAAAACTGGAAGGAAAATAAAGTAGATAAAAACTGATTTTTTGGATCTGAGTCTAGGGTTTCTTTCTGGGGCCTTCTCTGCTATTTATACTTCTCAATGACAATCGTCGAAATGCGTTTCTAACCATCTAACCATCCTTCCATGATCGCTGATCATGTTTCCTCACAGTTAGCTCCACTATGCCATGTCTGCAATTAGGTTTCCCTCCTGATTTTGAATTTAAATATATGAGTAACTATTAAAGTCACATCATTTTGCATCTCTTTGTTGATCCAGTGCTATGCAGATCTACAAAAACCAATACTAACTGTCACGTGTGTGATTACGATTAAGAATTTGAATTGTCTTCCCGTATTGTCGTCATCCTGCCACGTGTTGAACTGTGATTGGCCTATACAAAATATGTAGCCAACATTACCCCCCGCACTAATATACCCAATACTTGGTGATATTAGTGGATCAAGGTATTTTATCCACGTCTTAGAACGTGCATAGTTTTTGCATCTTTAGAAATGCAACCGTCATTCATCAATGAACATTTGCATTACATTCTCTTCTATCTTTTGAACTTTCCCACTATCTCAGTATTCGAAAAGACTAGTTTAGCTCTCATGGCCAAGCAGACTTTTTCTTACCTCGATCAAGCATATGAAGAGTTGTTTGATAATGCTGTTCATCCTCGAAAGAATCTTCATGCATTGATTAGCCACCTTTACCCACCCTCATATATTCAAGTCATGGAGGCTTTTGCAAACTATTAACCTTTGGATTATGAACCCTTTGTCCACAATTCTTTAACCCAAAATTTTGCAAACATGGATATTGGAAGCTCTTCTTCTGACCCAAAACCTTCTGCATGGGAAGAGGCTACAACTTCTTCTTTTTCTGGGGCTTCTAGTAGGAGAAGCTGGCCAGAACTTGAGGAGTCCAAGTTAAGAGAGCGAATCAATCATCATTTTGTCGAATTTTTTGATCCTCTAACTTTCCCTCCCTTTGCTCGGAGTTCGGTAGTTTACCCATATGTACCTATCGAATGCCGACGCCGTTTCGAAGACAACTTACTTGTAGCATGGTACACGTCTTCCATGCCTACGAAGATAGTACAAGCCACTCGTCGTCCAGAAGAGGTTCAAGGATATAGTCCATCATTCTTAGCCCAGAAGGCAAAACTTTACTCTTCTGACTGGCTTGATATCGTCAATAACCCCCAATTTCCTCCTTTTTTTCGAGATGGAAGCTCCTGCACCTCCTCTCCCACAAAATCCTCACTGGATGGAGGAACTGAGACTTACTCTCTTCGAGGACCAGTTTCTCCCTTTCTATAACCCTCCATCTCTCCCTACTAAATATCAGCGACAACAAGCCCAACTTCTACTTGCGGCCTTTTCTCACTTGCCCTTCAATGTTCTTGAGGATGATGTTCCTCTCAAGAACTTTCAATGGGCTTGTGATGTTATGACCCGGGGTCATGTCCTCAACTCTATCGCCCAAGCAGAGCTCCAGATATTTTTAGACCAACTCCCACTACTTCTTCATTGGCATCATATTTCTGTGGCTACCATTCGATCTTTGGATCAAATCTTAGCCCGTCGAGTTCATACCTGGTATGAAACAGAGAACCTCATCGATGAATATGATGATTTCAAGAATAAATACTCTGCATACTGGGATGGCTTGGACATGGATGAGATAGAACAAGGGTTGAAAGAAACAGAGTTTGAAATAAAGGCTGAAAAACTTTTTTATCAAGTAAGAGCATATCAAATTCAGCAGCCTAGCCTGGAGAAGATAGAAGATAGAATAAAGAAGGAACACAAGTTCATTGATCATAGTTGGAACAAGTTCTATGACCTTGTCATTTATTCTATTCCTTATTTTTATGAACTTGAATATGTAGCCAATGAAGACTTTTGATGTAATTGCTTTTGTCTTAATAAAGCTAAGATGTTTTCTCTTTATTTGGCATGGTCTGATTTTACCCCATTTGTCAAAGACAAACAAACTTAGGGCTTCGAATTCAACAATCTCATCCTTCGAATCTTGATTCGATCATACCCAATGAAATACTGGAAACCCAATTTCAACTTTTCCAACTTATGGAGTGCAATTGACAACTTTTGTCGGTTTCCTTTCAGAATTAGAGCTTCGAATTCACCAATTTTGCCTTTCGAAACTTGATTTGATCATATCCAATTCCCCAACATATGGTTACTACAATCGAATAATTTCAAATCAACTAATCTTGCTTCAAACAAACAGTCTATATTTTCCAAAATATAGAAACCTCTTTTAAGGACTGCACTATTTTATTCTTAAAAAAAAAGTGATTTCTTCTGTATATTACCAAACCAACTATTGGTTTGAAACCTAGAACAAACAACTTCTAACCATAAGGTATTCCAAATTCTGCTTTGAAGGATTTTACTTTCATCAAGAAAGCTAAAAAAAAAGATCTTTAATCCTTTTGAAGTAAACAAATACCTGGGCGTTCTTGCACCCTTAGGTGGAGAATGTGCTTCGAAGTTGACTTCCTATTTTCGAAGTTATTTGTCACTTGATTTTGGCGCCAAAACTTGGCTTCGAAGCCAAAAGTTTGATTTCGAAGCCAACATTAGTATTTAGATACATTTCTCTCCCAAATTATCACCATTGAGGGGAACCTTTTGTATCCGTACTTTTAACACTTTATGAATTCAACCCATTTAAAACGATTGGGTATATTTTTCAGACATAAAGGTTTTAAAACCCTTTTTACTTCGTGCTTTGTATTCACTCGTTTGCCTAACACACAAACCTTTCATCTCTACTGGCCTTCCCTTTCTTGTTGCTCGTTACTAATGGAGTCTTCTTCCTTGAAAGTACCAACTGGCGAACGTATAAGCCCAACAATGGCTTTGAAAAGATGTATTGAGGAAGAGATTGCTAAATTTAAAGCTGGTGGATCAAGTGCCATAGACGGACGCTTCTTTATTCCTCGCCATAGTGAAAAACAAGAATATGTCCTAGGTCCTATCTTTCGAGAGGTTCCCCCCCAACTTCCCGTTTTGTACCCTCGTTTGGAGGACCACTTTCTTCTCTATGAAGAGGGACTTGACTGGGGAAATTGGAGGATGAACCGACCTCATCGTTGTTGGCCAACAGTGAGGGTTGAGTGGGAGGAGTGGTATGACAGGGTTGTGCCTGCAAGAGAATGGGACCAACAAGAGCTCTGTATTCTCGATGCCCTTCGTTTTTCCAGGTTTATCATTCCTGAAGACCCTTTTTTGATTCCTGCCGTTCTTTGTTTTTGGAATATGGCTTTTAGCTTTTTTAGTTTCGGTGTGGTATGATGGCTCCCACCGTTCTTGATATCTGTCATCTCTTAGGGCTTTCACCACTTGGTACTCCCTTTACACCCAGTTATCCATACCTTTCGGTTAAATTTTCTCTTCCACCTTTGAATTCTTCCTTTAGTGACTTTGTAAAGGCTAAGAATAAAAAGGAGGGCCTTGTGAGTGATCGAGAACTCTTCTCCTTTATTTTATATTGGTTGTGTAAATTTCTCTTTTGTACATCATCTCAACGAATCAAGCTTGAGTTTGCCCCACTTGCAAAGGCCTTTGTTTTGAAGAAGCGAATAGCCTTAGCCCCTTATCTTTTAGGCCATATCTATAGAGCCTGCTCCTAATTCTTGACTTTTTTTCACCAGCTTCCTATTTCCCTAGCTGCCACCTTCTTTTACCCCTTCGATGCCAATAAAGGACCGACTTGGCTAAGGACATTCTTGGCTGATAGACAGTGTTCCATTCTATCGGACAAAGATATGTGGGCCTCTATTTTGTTGCCAAGGGAACTTTTTATTGGTACTTTAAACTCTCAAACTTATAAGTGCATATCTGAGGTATACTGCCCCTCTTAGTTTGCCAGACAATTTGGGCTTACCCAAGGAATTCGCATTCCACTCTGCAGTCTCTCGAATATCTATCTTACATCCAGAGACCTGAGAGTACCCAAATCTAAACTAGAGGAGGCAACATTTAAACTGTTGAAAGATTTGAGTGAGTTTAAATTTACCCCCTTCCTCCCTTTTGGCTCAGTTTTAAAAAGATTTCAAAATTGGTGGACAGCCAATATGGAAGTGCATCTGGTAATACATCCTCATGATTTACTAATAGGGCTAGGTGTGCCTTCTAATGCTAAATCAAAAAAAAACCGGGACCATCCCCTCTCTTTCTACAGCTACCAAGACTATTCTTGCAGTCTCACTCCCTCCTTCTAGAGTTACTAGAGCTGCTTCAAAAAAGGGTATGCATTTTTAGGTTTCCTTTCTTTCAGAATTTCCTGTTTGTCTTCTTCATATTCATACTACTTGGTGTAGGATCTCCACAAGAAGAATCTCCCAAGAGAGCTGAAGCTTTGGCTATTCTCAAAGACAAACACCAGCAAAGAAAGAAAAGAAAACTAATACTCACTCCTGAGGAGTCTGAGTCTCAGATTGAAGAGAAAGAGACAGAGAAAGAGCAGGAAATACCACTGCAGAGAAAAAAGAGAAAGAAGATAATTGTCTCTCCTTCTGACTTAGTCGAAGACCCTACTCATGAGGCAGCTGCCAAAACAGTAGAACGAACACTCTAAAGAAATAATTGTTTTCCATAGAGCTGAAAAAAGGTGACAATAGCAACTACTGAGGGATGAAGCTTTTGCTATTGATACAATCCAAAGGGAAACTGCGAGAAGGCAACACACTGCTGAGCATTATTCCCTTCGTAGTTCTCCCATCATTGCCACCAATTCTGAAACCAGTAATTTCCTTTTGTGTCTCCACTTTCCTTTCTCAAATTCTTGATATTGAGAGTTAACATTACTTTGTATTTCTTCTTTTACAGCAACAACTACTCTGCCTTCTCCTTCAATAAGGACTCTTTCAATTTCATCTGAAGTTGAAAGACCTCAAAATGTGGAGCCAATTCAAATAATACTCCCACTCCTTGGTCCTACATTTTTCATACCTTTCTTGAGGCAAAGTATTCCTGCATTCCTATCTTTTGGCTTAACTCCATACTTTCCTCATCTATCTTTCAACTCTACTCAATTTGCTCCCCCTTTAAGCCTTGTTGTTCTTTCATCTTCTGAGGAAATTCCAGCTATTACTTCAACTATTACTTTATCTCCAGTGATAGCTGATTCCCGTAGAGAAGACACTAGTAGCTCACCAATTCCTTGTCCATTATCTCTACCTAGCTCCAGTCCTTCTTCTCTTGACCTACTGGTAGCCAAGACTATAGATACTGGTAGGGATACTTCATCTTCTCCTTCTATCCATATGCAGCCATCTCTTCCTCATATCAGAGCCCTTTCTGCACCAACCATGTCAACAGAAGAAGTGGACATTTTTGAAGCTAGACTAGCTAGCCTTTTTGACGTGCCTTCCACCACTTCAGCAGCTAATAATGAAACTGAGCCATTACTCCCAGCTGATCCTCTCTTAGAAATTTTTGAGAGCTTTTCCTCCACTAGTAAGACTTCCCTGCCTACATTAGACTTGGATAGCTATTTGGAGTTGCTGACATTCTTCTCAAGGATCCCCTTCGAAGCCTTACAAAGGCCTATAATCAAGAATGGCTTCCTTTAATGCTGCAAGGTTGTTAAGCAATCCAGCATGATTATTTCCAGTCATTTTTCTCAGGCGGCAGCTACCATTGACTTTTACATCAACATCTGCCATGTTGCCAAGGCTGCAGAAGAGAAATTGCTGAGAGGCCAGAGTTTTGTTTCCCAAATTCATGCTGACGTGTCATAATTGAAAGAATAACATTCCTCTGTCTTCCAATTTCGAGCTCAACTATTGGAGAAGAAAGCTCAGCTTGAAAAAGAGTTATCAGCAGTCAACCAGGCTTTAGATCGAACTGTCACTAAGCTGCAGATCACTAACCAAGGTCTGGCTGATCGAAAACAGGAGATGGCTATAGCCATTCAGTTGTTCCCATCTCTTAAGAGTAGAGAATCTATTGTAAAGGAACAGCTGAAACATTGTACTGACTTTTGGGCCAATTTATGGCTACATGTATTCAACTTATTATAAAATAAAATCCTTATTTATTGTTTGAGTGTTTGCATGTTCTTTTCACTTAGCACTTATTACATTCATTGTGTTTCCCACATGGTTGGATAATAAGGCTTCAAATATCTGCCATTAATCTTCTTGGGGTGTACATATCCATTCAAATTTTTTAAATGATATGCTTCCGAAGGCAAGACTCTGTGAATTTGATATAGTCCTTCCCAGTTAGGTGACCATTTGCCAAACTTGTGGCTTTTAATCCCTATTGGGAGTATTGTTTTCCATACCAAATCACCTTTATCAAAGCTAATGTGCTTGACCTTTTTATTATAGCTTTTGGCTGCTTTCTTCTTTTGGAAAAGAATGCTATTTAATGCCAAAATTCTAGCTTTATCTACGTTCTCTAATTCCAAGCACATACTCTAATGGTACTATTCAGGAACTAACTGGTCCTAGCCTCTCACCGTTAAGGACTTGATGTTAATTTCTATAGGTAACATTACATCATGCCCATATACTAAGGCATAAGGAGTAACTCCTGTACTTGATCTTGGAGAAATCCTGTAAGCCCATAGTACATCCAATAGTAAGTTATGCCAATTCCTAGGATTGTCTTCCACAACTTTTTGTGTTCTTTTCTTCAAAGATTTATTGGATGATTCTGCCTGACCATTGGCTTGTGCATAATAAGGGATAGAATTAACAAAGCTAATTCCAAACTCTGCCACAAAAAACTTTACCATCTTCCCGTCAAATACAGTCCCATTATCAACAGTTATAGTCTGTGGGATGCCAAATTTGTAGATTAGATCTTTAATGAATGCAATAACTTCGGTCTGGTCTACAGCCTTATACGGCTTAGCTTCGACCCACTTAGTGAAGTAATCTGTGGCCACTAAGATGAAACAATGATGCTTCGAAGAGGGTGGGTGTATTTTCCCTATCATATCTATAGCCTATCCTCTAAATGGCCAAGGCTTCACAACCGCATACAGATCAGTTATGGGTACATGCCTTATTGTGCCATGCTTTTGGCATGCCTGGCAACCTCTAGCATATTCTATGCAATCTTTAAGGATGGTTGGCCACTAGTAAGAATGTCTTTGAAGCAGCCATCTCATCTTCACACTAGGCTGATAAGCACCACAGATGCCTTCATGAACCTCAGCCATGGCCGTCAATGCTTCCTTTGGGCCCAAACATTCCAATAATAACCCGTCTGCCTTCCTTTTGTAGAGAGCATTACTATACAGTATGTATTGCATGGATTGCAATTTGATTTTTCTGCTGGCTTTCGAAGATGGGCCAGCTAGATACTACATTATTGGATGCCTCCAATTTTGTTCTTGTAAGTCATTATGATTGACTTCTAAGACCACATTCCTTTTATTTAAGGGTGGTATTACCTTTTGATATGTTGTTTGGCTTATGTTCATTTGAGTGTTATCCCTTCTCTTGAAATTCGAAGCTTTTTGAGCCACACCATTAGCTTTATTATTCAAGAATCTTGGGACATAAGTTACATTTGCTATATGAAATTGAGAAAGCAAATGCAATGCAACAACATAGTATGGCAACATGCTTACACTTTGACACTTGAAAATCCCTTTTACCTGGTTAACCACCAATTGAGAATCTCCAAATATATCAACTGCATAACCTTGTAATCCAATAAGTATTTCCAGTCTCATTATTAAAGCTTCATATTCAGCTTGATTATTGGAACAAGTAATTTCATCCACTTTGAAACCATGTGTGGTTTCTACCCCCTGTGGTGACTTAATCACCACACCAATTCCAATTAGACCATTGGCTTTTGATCTATCGAACCACATTTGCCATGGTTCTACACTAACCATACCAAGTTCCATTATCTCTTGGCTTTCTGTTTGACATGGATGATCTGCTAAGAAATTAGGTAAAACTTGTCCTTTTACTGCCTTTTGGGGGACATATTCTAGATGAAATTCTGATAAAGCTAGTATCCATTTGCCAATTATTCCTCTTAACATAGGTCTAGATAACATATATTTAACCAAATCTGTGGTTGTAATTACCAAGACAGTTATAGGCAAAAGATAGTATCTTAATTTCATTGTAGCAAAATACAATGCAAGGCACAACTTTTCTGCAACTGAATATTTACATTCACAAGAATTTAGAAACCTACTAAGGTAATACACTGCTTGCTCTTTGCCTTCTTCATTGTCTTGGGCTAAGAAAACTCCTAGTGAATCTTCTGCCGCTGCTATATACAACTTCAAGGGCTTATCACCCTTTGGTGGCATCAGCACTGGAGGGTTGGCCAAGTAGGCTTTGATTCCTTCGAAAACAGTTTGATGCTCTGTTGTCCACACAAATTCTTCTTCATTTTTCAACCTTAATAAGGAAGAAAATACTTTAGTTTTCCCTGCAGTATTAGAAATAAATCTTCAAAGAAAATTAACCTGTCCAAGGAATTTTTGTACTTATTTCTTACTTGATGGAGGTTTGGCTTCAATGATAGCTTTGGCTTTGTTCTTATCAATCTGTATTCCCTCCTTGTGTACTACGTAGCCCAAGAAGTTTCCAGCTGATACGCCAAAAGCACATTTGAGAGGGTTAAATTTCAACTTGAACTTTCTCATTCTTTCAAAAGCTGCTTCCAAGTGAAACAATGTTCCTCCATGGATTGAGATTTTACTACAATATCATCAATGTAACACTCTAAATATCCTCCAATGAGATCATGAAAGATAGTGTTCATAGCCCTTTGATATGTAGCCCCAGCATTCTTTAGACCAAATGGCATTTTAACCTATTCGAAGGTGTCAATGTTCCCGGGACATCTGAATACTGTCTTGTGGATATCCTCTTCTGCAATGCAGATTTGGTTATAACTAGAGTACCCATCTATCATTGATAAAATTTTATGCCCTGCTGAACTATCCACCAATAAATCTACTATGGGCATAGGATACTCATCTTTAGGAGTTGCTAGATTCAGGTTTCTGAAATCGATGCATACCTTTATTTTACTATTCTTCTTAACTACAGGCATAATATTGGATAGCCATTCAACATACCTGACTATCATAATAAAGCCTGCCTTGAGGAGCCTAAGAATTTCCTCATTGACCTTCTGAATCATTTCAGGACTCATCCTTTTTGGTTTTTGCTTGTATGGCTTAAAATTAGGCCTCATAGGGAGCCTATGTTATACTAATGACCTATCCAATCCTGGTAGTTCATTATAAGACCATGCAAAACAATCTTTATATCTCTTTAAAATCACTAACAACTGGTCCCTGTTAAGAGCATTTAACCAAGCACTTATATAGGCGGACTGCTGTATAGAACCTTTCCCTAAGTTCACTTCTTCCAAAGGGTCTTGTATTTGAGAAGTCACTGATGCTTCTTGTTTGATTTCTTCTGTCTTCGAAGCAATCTCCTTGCTTTGTCCTACTCCCAGTTTCTTTGATTCAAAATCTTTGCCCTTCTCCTCATAGACAAAGTCTGTCCATAAGGCTTTTGCTTCCTATATCTCCTGGAATTTTGTTTCAATGTCCAATACATAGTATTTATCGAAGGCCAAATCCTTGACCTGTTGCTGCTCCTACTTACAGCCAATTGCCATGGCTTTTTTCTCTTGCTCTTGCACCTTTTGGACTATTAATTTTATGTCCAATACTGAGAACTTAATTAAAGCCAAAGATCTGGCCTCCTGGGTTCCATCTTTTTGCCTACAACCAGGCATCATTGCCATCATTGGCAACAAACTCTTCATCAGCACTTTCCTGGACTAAATGCTTTAGGTGTGCTAATTCCTCATCAGCTGCCACTTCGGTTGATCCATCAGGTTTTCTCAGTATTCGAAGTGGTGTCACTCTTTCAGTATACAATTTGGCCTCTGCAAAATCTGCACAAGGGTTGAGGGTCTGCATTGATCTCCCCTGTCTCTCCATTGCCCAAAGCCATCATTATCTTCTGATGTAGAGAGGAAGGCACACATTTGTTGGTGTGAGTCCAATCCCTACCAAGTAGAGCATTATACTTAGAATTGTTGTTGATAACAAAGAATGCTGTCATGTAGTCCCTGGTTCCCACACTCAGGTTGATGTCCAGCGAAACCAACAATGGTTGTGCTAGTTGGGATCAACCTGGGGTTCCTCTTTCCTAGTTTCTTCAAAGAAGATTTCAGAAGCAGGTTTATTTGCTGCCCCATTATCCACCAATACCCAATTCATCTGTATCCTATCAAAAAAGGCCTTGATATACAAGGGTTTGACATGTTGTGTCATGGATGGTGTGGGATACTCAAAAGGGTATGAGAGGTTAATGCTCACCCCTTCCTCACTCTCGTCTCCAGTTTCCATTGGTATGGCCACTTCGGATTCGTCTTGCACTACACTCACTTGTGAGTCTTCACTAGAAACTGGAATTGGGTCAATCTCCTGGCCTTCTTGGTTTTCATCTTCAGCTTGGAATTCCTGTGGTAGTATATGCACCATATTCCCTGATACTAGAGGAAACGAGCCAAATTGGAAGACTGGCTGTACCTGCTTCTTTTCCTGGCTAACTTGTTCAATTACTTCAGAAGCATCTTCCATGCTGCATTCTGGCACTTCAATACTAGTAACTTTCTTTGAATGGTCTATTTCTGCTGGTTTTTCGACCAAAAATGTCTGTTCAGCCATGAAGGCTTCGAACATTTCCTCCTTAACCATCTCATTCCTTTGGCCTAGGCCAACTTCTCCCTCTGTCTTACTATCGCTTTCCATCAAAGCCTTTTCCAATCCTGCTAAACTGGATCTTTTTTTGACTTTTAGTTTAGAGTGGACTTTGGCCAACTGCTCTCTGCTGCAGCTCAATTTGTCTTGAGGAGTCGATTTTGGACTATGATCTAACTTTGGACTTTTCTTTCCCTCTGTCTGGCCCTTTGACTGGACCAATGAAGAGCTTTCTCCACTTTCTTTCAAATCCTTCTGGTACTGAGTGTACCTTTGCTGGATCTTCCTCCTTTGGGATCTAGAAATCATTGGGACCATATTTGGTTCCTTTGTTTTTGGATGCTTTAGTAGCATCCAATTATTTGGAGCCACCAAAGGAGGTTTGACCATCCTACCTTGGTCTGTAACAACATTTCTCTGGGTAGGTATTTCCTTAGGTTTGTTCTGCATAACAAACAAATCCGGAACTCCAGGTACCCATGAACCCACTAACTCAGTTGTTGAACTGTTCCTTTCTTCCTTTGAAGCCAGTTTCGAAGCTGCCTGTGAAGGCCACTGCTTGGCCCTGACTCCCTGTTTTGGACCTAATTTAGGCCTTCCATGAAAGTGGCCACTTTCCATTTTGTGTGATGTTGGTCTAGGGGGCCAATCTCTAGCTTTGATCCCATAAGTTGAGCCAACTTCAGGTCTCCTTTCAGGATGATTGCCCTCCATTCTGTAATAGTTAGGTGGTCTGAACTCATGTAAAGGTCTCTTGCCCTTGGAGTGCACTCTAGTGGCTGCTGACCCAGCCATGAATGGCTGCTACCTAGAACCAGTTGGATATGGCCTTTTGTTATAGGCACTGGTTAGTTTAGGACGTCTTTGCACATCCTTGTAATATTGCTTCCCATTAATCGGAAGCCCTTTCAACCACTTGTAGCTCAACCAGCACCTGGGACACATTCTTTGCGTGACAGCTGCCTCCAAAGAATCATCATCCAGTGCCTCCTCATCAGAGTCTTCCCTCTGGTCTGCAAAGCCCTGTCCAACAGCTGGTGAACTCCTGGCATCTCTCTTGACAATAGTTTGGCTGGCAACGTGCATTTGCACATTGACCTCTTCCAATTCCTTCAAGGATAAGTTCTAGAAGTCTGACATAATAACATTGGCTGCAACTTCTCCAATTTCTGGGAATAGATTAGTGTCAATCCCCATAGCCTTTTCTGCTTTAGCTGGGAATTTTAAACTCCCCTTCCGAATCTGTTCTTGGATCTTGTCCCGAAAAATAATACAGTTTTTAGTTGAGTGAGACCAAGAATTATGCCATTTACAATACACTTTTCCTTTAAGTTCCTCTGGAGACGGAATTTTGACTCCTTTTGGTAACTTCATGAAGTTTGCCGCAAGCAAATGATCAAAAATGTCAGCTGCCTTTGTTAAATCAAAAGAGTATTTCCTATGAAGGTCTTTCTTTTTAAACTGCCGGTCAACTGTTGTGTCTTTATGAATTAATGCCTCATAGATCACATGTTCTTTCCCTACAATCTCTGCTGCATCAATCTCATAATTAGGATTTCAATAATACATCTTGTATGATGCATTACTTCGATCTTGTTCTTCCTCTAGTAATGTTTCATACCTAGACACCTTATATGTTAGTTCCACTAAGTCTCTAAACTCAGTTGAGTCAAACTTCTTTCGAAGCCTAAACTTTAAACCATTTTGAGCCAATCTTACGAATTCAGGCTCTGGTAGAATGATCCTACATTTGTTTCGTGCTTTTTTGAATCTGGTAATAAATTGAGCAGCCTTCTCATCAGGCCTTTGACTCAACCTTACCAAGTCTGCCATGAAAATTTCTAGCTCCGTTTGGAAGAATTAGGCATGAAATGCCTCCTCCATTTGTTGCTAAGTTTGGATAGAGCCAGGTGCAAGGTTAATGTAACATACAAAAGTTGCCCTAGTTAGAGAATTTGGGAACAATCTTAACTTCATATAATCATTATTGGTAAATTCACTGCATTGAGCAGCGAACCTAGCAAAATGCTCTACCGTTGACTGGTTTCCATTCCCATAAAAAATAGCAAAGTCTGGTACCCTAAATCCTCTCGGGTATTCATGTACCCTATCTACCCATTCTGGATATGGTTTCCTGTAGACAGGAGTTTGAACCCCCTGAGCCATCGGTCCACATATCTCTCTAACAATATCAGCAATTTGGTCCCTAAGAACCATATTTTGTGTTTGTTGAACCACTACTGGAGGAACAAACATAGGATTTGGTGGACAATCTTGTGCCTGAGATCCTCTTGGTCCATAGGGCGGTATATTTGGGACTGGTTGTCCCTGTGGTGTTGGCTGTTGTTGAGGGTATGTATAACAACCCTCATTCTTGTCTTAGTCACGTTCATGAGCATTTACATGATCTTGCCTTGTTAAGCTTGCATCTTTAGACTTTGATTTGTTTTACCTATGTAAAGGTTCCTGTTTTGTTTTGATGCTATCATGGTTTGCCTAAGTATTATATACATGCTTTGTTCCTTCCTTGCTATCTCAAGCCTAGGTCATCTCAAGCGTAGGTCATATATCCTTGCTGTCTCAAGCCTAGGTCATCTGTCCTTGCTGTCTCAAGCCTAGGTCATCTCAAGCCTAAGTCATATATCCTTTCTTACACCTAGGCCGTTGAGCGCCAGCACCTAGGACCATCTTGGAACCACCTTGGTTGACCTCCACCGTCACCTAGGCATATTGGCCGAGATGTGCATCACCTAGGCCGAGGTGTGTATCATCTAGGCGGAGATATTAATCGTCTAGGTGTCCTAGATCCTTGATCCTTGAACCTAGTAACCTTTTATTCCGGGACTGGTATGACCTAGGCCGAGGTGTGGCACATCTAGGCCAAGGTGTGGCACACCTAGGTCAAGTGTTATCCTTCCTAGCCGAGATCATTGAAACCTTTTTGTTCGAAGCCTATGTCTTGATCCGAGATCCTTGCCTGTCAGAACGCCCTTGTTACCTCACTTGTTGTACACACTTTGTCATACTCTCGTCTTGTCATTCTGGCACCTTTTTTAGGAGATCCAACCAGACGTTGCCATGTGTCCTAGTAGAGGGTTAAGTCAGTTGGCAGTAGAGAAAACATATCATTACCATATCTTTCCCTTGAAGAGAGAGAAGCTCTAGGAAGAGGAATAAGGAGTTCTTAGAGTGAGAATAAATTTCCAAGCTTGATCCTTAGAGTTTGAATTGTTTGATTCGTGTTTTTGAGGTTAGATTCTTGATCTACTCTTGTTGTTCTTTACGTTGATATGATCACATTGCATGATCTAGTATGATTCATGAGCCATGCATTGATTTAAAGTTTGTTTTAGAGAGAGAAAGTGATGTTCTTGTGTTCTTAAAAGAAAACCATGTTTTGATCTGAAAATTTATGCCAAATTCTATGCTTTTGTGTTTGTTTTCATGAAATCTTCAAGTATGGGTACCCGGGTCCATGTTTTTGAACTCATACCATGAAATCTCAAATTTTGAATAAGAAGTTATGATTTTAGCATTCATGTTCTTCATGTTCTTCAAGAGGAAACCCAGATTTCCAGACTTCATTTGCCTAAGTGTGGTCACTGAGACCCACTCTTGCCTAGATCTCACACCTAGGCCAAGTATCGTATCCCACCCTGTCCTACCTTGCATGATCACTTGCACCTTAGCCTATCTTGCATACACACCTAGGTCGACCATCACACATCTAGGCCGACCACCACACACCTAGGCTGACCATGGTACACCCTTGCCGGGACCTTGTTACATCTCGGCAGGCAGTCGCACACTTAGGCCTAGGAGACCACACCTCGGCCAAGAGGTGTGGAACCTCGGCCAACACTCCCTGAGTTCACTCGGCTAGGCCATTTTGGCCTAGATCATCTCTGTGCATCCATTCCGAGACCTGGTTGGTACCCAGCATGTTTTTTTCAAGAAGAAAAATAGTGTTTTGACTCCCAGTATGTTTTTTTTTCAAGAAGAAAAATAGTGTTTTGACTCCCAGTATGTTTTCCCTAGAAGAAAAACAGTGTTTTGACTCCCAGCACATGTTTTGCTTTGTCTTGACTTAGTTTTGGAAAGAAATGTTGGGATCATTTTCATTCATGTAAAGCTTGTTTTAAGGATGCATTGCACAACCATCTTTGAGCATTCCTTCTTGCCTTCTTGAAATGCATTCAGTAGACTTTGCTATATGATTGTAGGTCTTGGATTCTTGCCTTAATCCCTACATCCGAAGAACTATTGTGAGTGGTATTTCTAATAAAGCTATGTTATAATGTTTTGATAAAAGCTTTGCTTTGTTTTGTTTTGGAAAAATATTTGATCAAGTATGAATGATTATTCATTAGCTTTTGTATAAACTATTACCTTTGTTTTGATGACATTCTTGGAAAGTCCTTAGTGCTAGGGGACTATAATGCAACTAGTACCCTTGTTTGAGATATCACCCTTGCCCCTGACTATAATGACCCCAAAATGCGTAGAGGAAGTCATCCTTATTTAATATGGGGTTAACGTGGTTTAAATCAATTGTATCTATTGGAATTGACGACCTTTATTATAACGATCTGAAATTTTTCCTTCCGCTCGAGCGGGGGAGTTGGCGCTCGAGCGAACTTTTGGGGTTTTCAGTAATTTTGCAGGCAGACTGAAATTCTGGGAGTGGTGATTTTTCGCTCGAGCGTAGTAATGGTCGCTCGAGCGGACGGATTTATTGGTCTTCGAGCTCGAGCGCAAGGTTGGGCGCTCGAGCGGGTCGCCTGGTTAAGTTTGAACTTCTAAGGCACGTGGGCTCATTTTTGACATTCATATTAATGTATTTGGAATGTTCTTACCTTATTTTGGGGTATTGATTGAGGTGGTGGTATGATGGTAAAGTAAGATTGGACCAAAGAATATAATTCAGATAGTTATTCTACGATCATCCGTCATTCATTTGTCCTTTTCTTTTTCCACACTTTGAATTGGGATGTGAGGTTAGAAACATTGGAAAGCTTATTTCTGGGGGTTCAATTCGGACACAAGAACGACCTAAAACGGAGTCTGGATAGGAGAGTTATACCTGTTTGAAGTTTTGAATTCTGTGCTGGAAGCAGGTACGCTTGAGCGGGAAGATAGACGCTCGAGCGGGTTTTACGGGTCAGCAGCTTAAAAAATGGGATTTTTGGATCATTTCATATATTTTCTTCTTCCCTCTTCCTTCCTCTCTTCCTAGGTCCGAAAACCTAACCCTCAAAGCTTTGATTTTAGCCATTCTCACCAACAAGCTACCATGGATCGTGCATCAAGGATGAGGAAGAAGTGAAGATCAACTTTCCAACCGATTAGATTGTGGGATTTTCGAGAGGACGCTTTTGACCTAGCTTCTTTGCTTCCAATCTTGAGGTAGGGGGTTCTCTTAGCCTTGAATGTTTATGATTCAAAGTGATTTTGTTGACACTTTGGGATTTTGTTGACATTTTGGAATTTTGAGTTGATTATGGGTTGGAAACATTAATGGCTTGTTGTTGATTCACAAATGGGGCTTCTACTCCAATTTTCAAAGGATGTTGAATGTTTTCAGCATATTGATCTATAGTAATTGTTGATTTGAAGATTTAACTAAGAAAGGAGGAAACCCCCAATTTTCTTAAAATCCTAGGTTGACCCTAGGTTGATTAATGATGATAACCAATGATTTGGCCCAAATTGAAAGTAGAATAATGAAATTGGTAGGTTGAATTACAATTGTACAAGTTTAATTGGAATTTGGTTATACTTGAAAGTTATGTTTAAAATTTGCGAATGAATTTTGCTATGAACATTCTGAATCATGCTATTATGTCGGATGAAAATTGGGGAACAAGATTATTAATGTCATGGGTGATAAGAGCCTTGGGATGAAATGATGAAATGAGAATTTAAGACTTCACCTTGAAAGATGTTGAATTATATTTAGTGGTAGTAAGTTAAATCATGCTAAATAGCGTGAATTATGTTGGATTGTGTTGAGATATGTATGGAGAAGTGTATTGAGTTAATGATGTTAATTGCGAATTGATGTGTAATTTGGTATAAAGAGAATTAAACGAGTTAAGAACGGACTAAAGTATATGTGACCCGATTTTTATGTTTATTATGTATTGTGTAGGGTCAGTTGCAGGGGCGGACCAAGCATCTGAACACTGTGAGTAGTAGTACTATAGTCGTACGTTCAAGTATTGTTAATTATGACCCTTGCAAGTAATTAAATTAACAATATGTTGATTGGCGAATCTATAGACATTATTGAGCAGCCCATATGTGGTGATTATTTGGGATGGTATTGATTTTCTATTGACAATGAATACTAATTTTCTGTTATTTGCAAGATAGCTAGGGTGATTCATGATAAACAAATGGAACATATGAGCATTGTGAAACTATAGTATTCCGGTATCTCTGGAATCATTCAATCGGTAAAATGTGCTTACCTTTCGTTAACAATTGTCAAGAACGTTCTGTTAAACTTAAGTTAACTACATGAACTCATGTGAATGATACCATGGTTACCATTAGTACTCTGTTAATTGCGGGTCAACCATGTTAACATATATGAACGATTAAACAAAGGTGTATGCTAATGATTAATGGCTCAAGTGAACCATGTTATTTCTTAACGAATAAAGAGAATTTATGTTCATCTTCAAAGTATCAGAATAATTGGAAAGTTATATGAATCTATATGAATCTGAAGTTACTTTCTTATGCCACATATGAATTCAAAGTTATTCAGAATCTACGACATGAATGCAAAAGTTTAACATCATTATGTGACCACATAAGAATATGAATTATTCTATTTTGTTAAGCGCACGATAATGACATGATATAACAAGTAACGCTCCATTTTCTGATAAGTTATGTTATGACTTAATGAATGATTATTCATATATGTAAAAGTATGCATGTCATCCTTAGCATAAGGCCCTTACCCGGGGGTAATAATACCGTGGTCTTATGGCCCTTACCCGGGGGTAATAATACCGTGGTTCAAGTATGCTACAAGATATGTTTTACCACCGACGGTCTTGTACGGGTGGATTATGTTTTGCCATCGACGGTCTTGTACGGATGGTACCACCGACGGTCTTGTACGGGTGGATTATGTTTTGCCATCGATGGTCTTGTACGGATGGTACCACCGACAGTCTTGTACGGGTGGATTATGTTTTGCCATCGACGGTCTTGTACGGATGGCACCACTGACAGTCTTGTACGGGTGGATTATGTTTTGCCATCGATGGTCTTGTACGGATGGTACCACCGACGGTCTTGTACGGGTGGGTTATGATCAAGCATGAACTCTGATTTCTATTTCTGATTCGAGTTTAATGAAAAATATGTATGAATATGTTTCTATTTATCCGATCCATTTATGCTATGGTATAACACGATATGAATTGATTGGTCTTTAAGACCTAATGATTTCTAGTATGAAACAAAGTGCTACACGGAACTAAGTGGTACAACGTGAGTCACCTCTAGGATCCGTGTGAGACACCTCTTGGGTTCATACACATATGTTCAAGGGTTTAATGCCAACTTTTTAAGAGCTGTAATGCCATTCTGATATGGGCCTAGTGCCGTTCTGGTAAAGGGCTCAATGCCACACTGTTTAAGGGCTTAAAGTCATTTTAGTTAAAAAGGGGCCTAAGGCCGTTCTAACATTAGTATAGAATCGGATTAACTACCTGCCTTTTATATTATATACGCTCTGCTTTGTAGTATAATTCAAGTTGAACATTTAATTATTCAAGTACTATTATTCACTGAGATTATCTCACTCTGTATTTTGTCTGATTCCGTAGGTCCTACGTTTGTCCTGCGTTTAAAGGTCAGCCTCTGTGTGTCCAAGCATTTGGGTGAAGTCTACCCGTTTTGTGAAGTTTTGGCTTACATTCTGATTGTCTATAAAATGTTGTAAATTCTAATTTTGTTTTTGTTATACACCCAATCAAGGGGTGGGGTTGTATATGTGTATGTAATATTATTATCTATCTGTTTGTGATCCTGGCATGATAGTGGTCGCTCAATGGATGTAGCTCTTTTCTTGCCTGTTATTATATAGCATTTACGCTTCCATTCAGGCCCCATATGTTATATATAACAGGTTAAGTGTCTGTTTCTGAAGTGGTCATGCCCAAACTTCTAGGGGCGGGTTTGGGGTGTGACACTGACGGTCTTGTACGGGTGGGTTTGTCTAATCGATTCTGGGTCGTTTATTGCCCTGTTTTGTCAAGAATGTCATCCCTTGTATTATGTTGATACTAGTAAGCATCCCTTGAAGCTTTGAAAGACTTTGATAGATGAACTTGGTTCATCCCTTGATTTTGTACTAGCTATGATATGTACTGTTTTGATAAAGATCTCGGATATCATTCATTCAAACCTTTATTACTTATATCATTCACTGAGTATCCAAGCTCACCCTCCTTTTTATATATATGTAGGTGACGAGCAAGAAGGCGATGTTGCCTAAGCTTTGTTTGGAAGATGTTTTGATTCATGTTTTGCTAGCATCTCGAAGATTATGCTTCTTAGCTGTAATTCATGTCTTTGTATATTTCGGCTTGAGAAGCCTTTTGATCAAGATGTAATATGTACTTTATGCTATTTTGCAGTCAAGTTGTAAAACCATGTTAAGATATATGTCATTTCATTAGATCTAGGCACAGCTCTTACGGACTACTTAGATTTAAATTTATTGCTTCCGCACATGTAAGCCCCATGTATACTCTGATTATGTGAAACTTTGTAAGTTGGCCTTTGATAATCTCGGATTACTGGCCATCACGACACCATTCTACTAGGGGCGGAATGGGGTCGTGGCAGTGGAGCCTATCACGACACCGATGGTAGAAATGTCCCCGTCCCTAGTACCGATCCCCGATGGGGAGCCTATCACCACTCCCGCCCCCATCCCCTATGTAACGCCCTGAAAATAACAACATTAAACCCATCCTTATAGAGACATGCATTGATACATAAAAGTCTACATTCATCTATTCATCAGAGTATTTCATTACAAAAGTATTACATGGTTACAACATAAGCAAATGCCCTACGGGCTTATAGCTTTCCAAGTTAACACTTGGTTACAAAAGAGGGTACTAACTCAGTTACACAATAAGCCCTTGGCTTGAATTTACACGTAACACATCCAAAAGGAAATAAGACAACAAAAGTTTGTCCGTCTCTAGCCTCCCAAGCGATGTCCTTGGAGGTGGCATGCTACCTGTACCTGAAAATGATGTTCCTATATAGGGTGAGCCACAGCCCAGTAGAAATATACTAAACCAACTATGAACAATGCCTAAACGATTAGCAACTGATAGATGGTCAATACTTACACTTCCATTTTCATCTTATTACAATTCCATGACAGTCGAGTCTATGTTACAATTCACTTTCCATTTCTTATTCAACTTGAGTTTGAAAACAAGGTTCAGTACTCTGGCCAAAACATTTGATGAGATTAAAGTTCATCACTAAGACACTTTCGAAGTCCAAGGTGGATACACATTTTGGTGTTATATCAATAACACATAAACTACTTCCATACTTCGCAAACAATGATGATATACATTTTAGTGCTATATCAAATCAAACAAACTTTTCAATAGACAAGCATATGAGCTATATCACTACTACAACAGATAAGCATATGAGCTATATCAATACTTCAACAGATAAGCATATGAGCTATATCAACATTCCAACAGATAAGCATATGAGCTGTATCAATACTTCAATAGATAAGCATATGAGCTGTATCAACATTCCAGCAACCGGTTTAGAGGTACATCCCCCATCTTCCCCTAAACCATTAACCATTAACCGGTTTGGAGGTACATCCCCCATCTTCCCCTAAACCGTGGAGCACATCCCCCATCTCCTCTCATACACAAGTAAGGCATATAAACACAGAATCACATACACAATCAATCAACACATAAAATTAATGTATTCTATCAACCGTCTACACATAATGCATATAAACACATTGGTCACATGCACAATCCATAGATACATAAAGTTAATGTATTCTATCAACCGTCATACTCTATAACACATCCAATTGATTAGTTTTAGTTTGCCTAATCATCATGCATTGTCTACAACAATCAACACTACCCTCCACCAGTAGCCTGAAGCAATTATTTCTAAGCAGGAAATAAATGCACCAATGGATAATATATCAACATTTCAACTAGATGAGCAATAAAAGATTCGACTACACTCTTTAGTCCTATACATTCCCAATTTCAACATTCTCAACACAATTCCTCATTTCCAACAATTAATTATACAAATTAATTAACCAATGTAATTAGGGCATATTCGATAATTAACATCACAACCCTTAGGTTCCATTTTCATTAATGTTTTAACATTAATTTCACTTTTCCATGCCAAACATGCATTTAGGCCCAAACTTTCTCAAGATTACCCAACAACCCCCCAACATATCAAAATGCTAAAATTCAAAGACAAAGCTCATAAGATGGAGTAGGTTATCCCTACCTCAAATGATGGTGCTCAACGAAGGAGACGAAGAAACGAAAATGCTCCAAATCCTGAAATTTTCAGATTAAAAGATAGCCCTCGACGATCAACACAACTTTTGTAAAGGCCCAAAGTGAGAAAACAACTCCTACTAGATCAATCCTAAGAGAGAAGTTAGGGTTTTAGTGAGAGGAACTCTCAAAATAGCTTTTTGGAAAAGTATGAGAGAGAAAGGATGTTGAAAAGTGAACAAAAAGGTCGGATCTCGGCTTTATATAAAAGTCGCCCCGCTCGAGCGCCAAACTCCCCGCTCGAGCGTCACTCACAGATCCCCGCTCGAGCGTCAAACTCCCCGCTCGAGCGTCAGACACAAACTCCCGCCCGAGCGGCCTATCCCCCGCTTGAGCGTCTACCTCTGCAGACGAAATACTGGATGGGTGATTTCCTCGCTCGAGCGCCAAAACCCTCGCTCGAGCGGACAAGCAAGAACGGAGTCCCGTTCGAGCGTCAAAAGAGCTGCTCGAGCGGAGGGACCAAAAACTGGGCAAAGATTTTACGTTTTAAAACACGACCAACTTATTCCCAACTTGCCCAACACAACCCAAGGCTCGAACACAAAGAGAAAGGAATAGAAAGAGGATAAGACAGCAATGAATCTATGGAACCGAGTCCGGATTACAGTTAAACGACAACAGGGAATACCGGGATCGCTATAACCTCCCTCCCTTAAAGAATTTCGTCCTCGAAATTAAGGATACGCCAAAACACAAGGCCAATTAATCATAGAGCATTCAACAACCGAGCCCCCAAGGGAAGAAATTACTTTCAACACAAACCCCCGACTCACTCTTACCAAGAAAAGACTAACCAAGGGAACACATTCTGAACGACAACACCTTAGGTCCGCAAGCCTTATCAAATCAAACCTCCCCCGAAACAATTCACCAATAACCGTCTAGTGCTTCAAGCTAAGTCACTACTCAACAACACGACCAGAGCAAATCTTTAGAGTAGATAATAAGGAAACATTTTCTTGTTCAAGAGGCATTTCTCAAAGATGTTTAAATTTTCAACGTTAACGTTCCGGAATAAATCTTGCATTTTCCATACGAAAACTCAAAAGCTTTGTAAATATTTTTCACAAATACGGTGTTACCCAAAATGCAGTCATCCACAGTTTATTTGCCCACGAGATTAATCTGGAACTCTTTAAAATCCTTGAATTAAATCAACTTTTCAACAACGCATTTTGATGGCCCCAAACACTAGGAAAATTCTGTTTTCTATTTCTTTCCAAAACAGCACTATCCACAACCATCATTCATGCAGTGATGCCGCAACCAACACGGAACACAACATTTCTATAATGATAGTTAATAGAAATAGCAACAGTACTATCAACACATAAGGCATAAGAAAATCATGGTTTTGCAATTTTCATCCCGCATCCCTTTAATACACAAATGATACACATTATAGTGCTGTATCAATATCAAACCGAACGTCATACATATATAATGTATAAAAAGCCAATCATTCACAATGATCAATCAATACATATATTAGATGTATTATTTCAACCGTCAGATTCAACGACAAAACATTTTCGATTAGTTTCAGTTTTCCCTCATCAACATACAAAGTTTACAACAAACGAGACTAAACTCAAGGTGACCAATGCAACCCAAAGCCCGATACCGACAAGCTGACTAATCAACTCAATAAACTCTACACTCAGTAATCCACACACTGATGTGCCACTCTTGCCACTGACCCCAATCGCGGAGTTCTCTATACAAATCACAAATTTTGGGATCTCACCGGATCTCTTAAAATTCAACCGCATCAACACCGTGTCTAAGGGAATTACCATTCCCCGCCATGGCTGTCTAGCAAGCCTGTTCACTTCCTTGACCTAAGACCGACATGGTCAACCTCAATTATAACAACCCGAACACGAAGGACCGCTTTGACCAACGCTATACTCATTACTTTAGAACACGAACTGCTCTTCCTTCAAAGAATGCTGCCAGCATCCACTCACAACCTAAACCCAACGATTGATAACCAATCACAAAACGAACGCTACCCCTATACAACCAATGGGGTCACCACGGACTCACTGACTAGCAAGACCCCAAACACGAACCAACATACAGGTACCATTTCCATTAACTTGAGATACAAATCTCACATTCCCTCGCTCATTCTCACATAGTCTTGCCAACACTGCGCAATTCTCGCAACCATCACATCAAATCTCCACATCTTGCCTGCCACCCATCCCGAGAGTACCCTCCAGGGGCCCAGCCTCCGTGCTAAACCACTAATCAAAACTACCGCTAGGCAACCATCATGAACCAAATCCCAACACCACTACGAGTCGCCAACAAGGCTTTCAAGGATTCACCCTTCTAACTATCCAGCAGAGTAAAGGTTCTCACCCTCCTCACTATTAATCCACATCTCTATCTGCAAACACCATACCACTGTGACTCCATCCACGGATCACACCCTGACTACGGGCTGTACACCCAATCAATCCTTACGATAGCATCTCTCGACCTAACCAGTATTAACGTACTAACCTATCACATTCTATCATAATAAAGGAGCCCAAAAACTTAGGAAGTACCCATATACTACTACCCGAGATATAGCACCAACTGTTTACAATACAACACTCCTCGATGCCAACAACCATACCCTCATGTAGGGGCTAACACCCCCTCAATCGCAACAACCAACCAGTACGTATGCCAATTCGGCAGCGTTACCTACCACGAAGGTACAAGTCTCATTCCTAATAAGGTTATGCGCTATGCCCTTGCAAAACACCATGTTAATTTCATACTATATCTAGTATTAATTTCACACTCCACATCTTCTCGAGAAGTTCCCGCGACAGTAGACTAACATCACTTTCACACACGTAAAAATCAATTAGATAACACTAGTGAAATTTCGAACACCGGTAAGTATAACTGTTCTCGTCCCCTTGCACTTCTGATTAAGATACACATCCCTCTGTGATCCTTCTAAATTTGAAAACACAGCTCAACGGCCCTCACTTTTCCCAAACCAAAACACACGCACAAGAATGCATTTACCAAAAATTTTATGGTCTCACAGCAACTTATCACATCAATAAAACTTTAAAGCTACACAATGCTCCAATCCACCCAATCCGAGGAAATTAACAAGCTAAGCATATATGTATATATATAGATAAACAAACAGTTTAGATGTTTCAACATTCCCAAAACACATTGGTTACATAACGGAACCAAATGATCACAAAACAATAATCCCCCGATTACAAAACGGATTAGTCAAAACAAGGCCAACCCCTCGGTATTACCACCACTGCCGTCCCTCGTTGGACCGCCAAAATTGGTCATCCCCAAACACAAGACAACCTACGAGTTTACTAACCACGGATAAGAACTACAGACGTGCCCCCTCTGTCCACACCTAGAACAACTACAAACTTCCCCAACTGGGGCTTGGGAACTCGACTCTACTGAGGCCCTCGCAATCTGGCCTGCTAGTCCCCCAAAACGATACTGTTCCTGCCCAGTCGAGTGAAACTAAGCCTGGCTAGGTTGCGAAACCCCTAAAGAAGCCCCCGGTTGAGTACAAAAATGTCGAATATGACCCGGCTGATTACACATCCAACAAGTAGGCGGCGCCTGAGCACAAGACTGGTTCAGAATCTGGGCTGGTGAAGACCCCAACAACTGCCTCCTTACCGAGCATTTGATCGACCCAAAACCCGGCTGGTTAGATGATCCTGGTGGTACAACTACTGGTTGAACTGTTAACCTTGCCCCCTTCCTCTGTGGGCAACCTGAAACCTTGTGGCCCAGTAGACCACACCTAAAACAAATGACACCCCTCTGTTTACGTTCTTCCGAACCCGAATCCGACACTGGAATGGTAGTTTTAGCCCGACCTCCTTGTTGCGGGTTTAAACCCCTCTGCCTCTTAAAAGGCCTACCAACACCCTGAGTCACAGGAGTCGCCGAGATGGCTTCCTCCCCACTCTGCCCCATTGCTAGCACCGCAGCCTCTATATGTGCGGCCGCCTCAACAAGCGCCCTATATCTTTTATGCCAAGACCCCGCTATCCTTACACGGATGTCATCGCGCAGCTTACTCTCAAACTCGAAACAACGTAAGTCCTCCGTCTCCACCAATTCTGGAGCAAACCTCGACAGATTAGCAAACCATCTTTCGAACTGCACCAAAGGTGTAGTACCTTGGTGTAACTCCACAAACTGTTTCCGCAGCTCTTCCCAAGCGGAAGGAGGGAAATCACAACTTCCTCGCCTAGGCATCCTAGTAAAAGTAACAGAGACACGTTAGCACACTCATACATGTGCCAAAGCTAAACACTCACGTCCCAATACATGGACGACTGTAATTCATTCCACGTAAGCACATAAACACATAAGCATTCACGAATTTCATTTCCGGATAACGATAGTCCCGAGGCGTTGCTAGAGTTCCGGTCAGAAACAGCATTGATCAAGTGCCTTTCCAACAGGACTCCCAGAAACCCAAGGATCCAATCAACATCCTAGAAACTAAATCCCATACCCACATAGTCACATAAGCATGTTGTCAATTAAGCACATAGCATATGACACTACATCTAAGTCTCTATCAAGCGAGACAAACCCATTGTGATTCTAATCACTTCCCACGTACCCAAAGTATTCGAACCCGGTACGCTCTGATACCAAGTTGTAACGCCCTGAAAATAACAACATTAAACCCATCCTTATAGAGACATGCATTGATACATAAAAGTCTACATTCATCTATTCATCAGAGTATTTCATTACAAAAGTATTACATGGTTACAACATAAGCAAATGCCCTACGGGCTTATAGCTTTCCAAGTTAACACTTGGTTACAAAAGAGGGTACTAACTCAGTTACACAATAAGCCCTTGGCTTGAATTTACACATAACACATCCAAAAGGAAATAAGACAACAAAAGTTTGTCCGTCTCTAGCCTCCCAAGCTATGTCCTTGGAGGTGGCATGCTACCTGTACCTGAAAATGATGTTCCCATATAGGGTGAGCCACAGCCCAGTAGAAATATACTAAACCAACTATGAACAATGCCTAAACGATTAGCAACTGATAGATGGTCAATACTTACACTTCCATTTTCATCTTATTACAATTCCATGACAGTCGAGTCTATGTTACAATTCACTTTCCATTTCTTATTCAACTTGAGTTTGAAAACAAGGTTCAGTACTCTGGCCAAAACATTTGATGAGATTAAAGTTCATCACTAAGACACTTCCGAAGTCCAAGGTGGATACACAATTTGGTGTTGTATCAATAACACATAAACTACTTCCATACTTCGCAAACAACGATGATATACATTTTAGTGCTATATCAAATCAAACAAACTTTTCAATAGACAAGCATATGAGCTATATCACTACTACAACAGATAAGCATATGAGCTATATCAATACTTCAACAGATAAGCATATGAGCTATATCAACATTCCAATAGATAAACATATGAGCTATATCAACATTCCAACAGATAAGCATATGAGTTATATCAACATTCCAACAGATAAGCATATGAGCTGTATCAATACTTCAATAGATAAGCATATGAGCTGTATCAACATTCCAACAACCGGTTTAGAGGTACATCCCCCATCTTCCCCTAAACCGTGGAGTACATCCCCCATCTCCTCTCATACACAAGTAAGGCATATAAACACAGAATCACATACACAATCAATCAACACATAAAATTAATGTATTCTATCAACCGTCTACACATAATGCATATAAACACATTGGTCACATGTACAATCCATAGATACATAAAGTTAATGTATTCTATCAACCGTCATACTCTATAACACATCCAATTGATTAGTTTTAGTTTGCCTAATCATCATGCATTGTCTACAACAATCAACACTACCCTCCTCCAGTAGCCCGAAGCAATTATTTCTAAGCAGGAAATAAATGCACCAATGGATAATATATCAACATTTCAACTAGATGAGCAATAAAAGATTCGACTACACTCTTTAGTCCCATACATTCCCAATTTCAACATTCTCAACACAATTCCTCATTTCCAACAATTAATTATACAAATTAATTAACCAATGTAATTAGGGCATATTCGATAATTAACATCACAACCCTTAGGTTCCATTTTCATTAATGTTTTAACATTAATTTCACTTTTCCATGCCAAACATGCATTTAGGTTTTATATGATTAAAACCCCAACTTTTGTAAAACTGCACAAAGGCCCAAACTTTCTCAAGATTACCCAACAACCCCCCAACATATCAAAATGCTAAAATTCAAAGACAAAGCTCATAAGATGGAGTAGGTTATCCCTACCTCGAATGATGGTGCTCAACGAAGGAGACGAAGAAACGGAAATGCTCCAAATCCCAAAATTTTCAGATTAAAAGATAGCCCTCGACGATCAACACAACTTTTGTAAAGGCCCAAAGTGAGAAAACAACTCCTACTAGATCAATCCTAAGAGAGAAGTTAGGGTTTTAGTGAGAGGAACTCTCAAAATAGCTTTTTGGAAAAGTATGAGAGAGAAAGGATGTTGAAAAGTGAACAAAAAGGTCGGATCTCGGCTTTATATAAAAGTCGCCCCGCTCGAGCGCCAAACTCCCCGCTCGAGCGTCACTTACAGATCCCCGCTCGAGCGTCCAATTCCCCGCTCGAGCGGCAGATGCACGCTCCCAGAACTTTTACAGACATGGTTCCCGCTCGAGCATCAAAAGAGCTGCTCGAGCGGAGGGACCAAAAACTGGGCAAAGATTTTACGTTTTAAAACACGACCAACTTATTCCCAACTTGCCCAACACAACCCAAAGCTCGAACACAAAGAGAAAGGAATAGAAAGAGGATAAGACAACAATGAATCTACGGAACCGAGTCCGGATTACAGTTAAACGACAACAGGGAATACCGGGATCGCTATACCCTAACGGGGATCGGGTTTCCCCGACCCCGAAAATTTCCCGGCCAAAATGAATAAAAAAAAATAAAAGTAGAAGATCTGAGCATATATTAGATTTAACAACATCATCATCAAATCCCAGATCTGAGCCTATACCATACGGATATATTCAACACACCCAGGTATATTTAACACACCCATATAGATCTATTCAACACACCCACCCAGATATATTCAAATACTAGATATATTTAACACACCCATATAGATCTGAGCATATACCAGAACTTCAACACAGATTTGAGCATATATCAGATCTGAGCATATCAACTTTATCATCATCATCATCAACAACAACACACTGATGATGGAGGGACGCGATCGGCAGTGATGGAGAGAGAGAGAGGGAGAGAGAGAGAGAGAAAAAGAGAGAGATCGGAAACCCCAACACTCTCTCTTGTCGAAGACAGGACAGCGAAGGAGGAGGGAGATTAGCGGTGATAGGAGGATGAAGGATGGAGATTGGCGGTGATAGGAGGAGGGAGGTTGCTGCCGACGCCGTGAGTGGCAGCTGCGCAGAGAGAGAGAGAGAGAGAGAGAGAGAGAGGCTGGGAGATTAATGAATGAGAGTGAGAGGCAGACAAACATATATTATATATGTGGGGAATATTCAGGGAATTATTCGGTGATAATTTGGGGCGGGGATGGGCCGGGCTGGGGCCGGGGAACCTATCCCGTCCCTGACCCGAAAATTGTCGGGGATTTAATTTCCAATACCATCCTCGACCCTACAGGGATAATTTTCGGGGAAAACTTGTTCAAATCGGGGTCGGGGGATCGGGCCAAGTTTAAATTGCCATCTCTACTTCCAACCCCCTGGGTACAAATTCGAACAAAGGATTAGTGAACCCCCTTGTGCCAGGTATGGCTTCGGACATGGGATTTGAAAGCATCCTTATGCCATTCTCTTGTGTTGGCCCGGATCCACCAATTTGCATGGTTTCATTGTTAAGTAATGAGGCATTTTGATTTGTCACAGGCCTCGAAAGAGGCTCATACCAAGACTGAGGTGATGGTCTTTCATAGTTTTGGTTACTAGTTTAACCATTAATGTGTCCATTACTCTGCATAGGCTGTTTATCTCTAGCCAATCTTTGCTGAGGGACATTTGAAATTTCCTCTATGTGCCTTGCGTTAGTTGGTTGATGAGTATTCATTCGATCCATAAAGGATGTTGTCTATCTTTCCATTGTGTTCATTAACTGCCGTCCCATGGTATCTACTAGGCCTCCCCATGGATTTATCGACTGAGTAGATGGAACAGTGGATGGTCTAATTCCTTAGCCTTGTCCAATATTTTGAACGTGTGGTACTTGCTCCGAAGTGCTGGTCTGTTCGACCATAGGTTCTGATGAAACAGGTACCTCCACAGGATGTGTTATCACATTATCCTCTGGATTAGGTATTTCTATATCCCCTTCCGCGTCTTCTTCCAAGCATTCATTTTCTCCTTGTCTCCTACGTCTAGCCATTTCAATTAGTCTCACTGGGCGTGCCAAAAACATATGTTGGCTTTTTGGTTTTCGAAGGTTATTATTGTAATTTTAAGTGTGCCAGCAAGGATCAATCAGTCCTTACAGAAAATTAATTGCCAACCAATTATCAGATGATTGTGTTTTAGTTCTTTCAGCCTCAATGAAGAGGACTTTTACTGGTGGTTTTGTTTAAGAGAATTAAGCAAACAACGATTAAATGAAGAACAATTGTAACATTTCATTAAGTAAAAATGAAAGACTTACAATGATCTAATTCAGCCTCGTAGAGGTTTACAGCAACAAACTACTTGAAACTAGAAATGTAAAGAACAAGAAATATAAAAACTAGAAAGAAAATAAAGTAGATAAAAACTGTTTTTTTGGATCTGAGTCTGGGGCTTCTTTCTGGGGCCTTCTCTGCTATTTATACTTCTTAATGACAACCGTTGAAATGCGTTTCTAACCGCTGGACCATCCCTCCATGATCGCTAATCATGTTTCCTCACAGTTAGCTCCACTATGCCATGTCTGCAGTTAGATTTCCCTCCTGATTTTGAATTTAAATATATGAGTAACCGATAAAGTCACGTCATTTTGCATCTCTTTACTGATCCTGTGCTATGCCGATCTACAAAAACCAATACTAACTGTCACGTGTGTGATTACGATTAAGGATTTGAATTGTTTTCCCGTATTGCCCTCATCCTGGCACGCGTTGAACTGTGATTGGCCTATACAAAATATGTAATCAACAAGTATTTTATTTCACAAGTGACAGGTGAATTTAAATTTAAAAAAGACCTTGTTCCATCAGTGCTTGAAGTCGTTCAAATGTCCATAGTTTTCCCTTTTAGGACATAGTTTGGATGAATTTTCCATTTGAAAAAGACTCCAGATAAATTAATGACACCCCTTAAAAATGATAGATCGCTACTTTCATGGGAAAAAACATAAAAGAATATATGTATATATAAAATTTAGAGTAAATTATAAATGTATTTTTTAAGATTTATTTAAAATATGAATTATTTTTTATAGTTTAGAAAATTAAAAATATCTCTTTATCAAATTTTTTATTTAACAAAATTAATTGAAAAAATAAAATTTATAATTGCTCTCCTATACAATAATATAATTACTTGAATTATTAATTTAAATAAATTTATGACATTATTAAAAAATATTAATTGACTTGATGATTTATTAATAAAATAGATCATTTGTTATGAAATTAAAATCTTTAAAGGAGTACGTATAATTTTCAAAATTATAAGAAATAAATCATATTTTAAATAAATTTTAAAAAGTGTATTTATAATATGTCCTAAATTTAACAAGTAAATTTATCAATGTGATCTAAAAGCTCGTATCCATCACCCACCCACTTGAAAATCACCATACCCACAACCAGTTGGGAATTTCATCAAACAGCTGGAGCTCAACTATCAGCCTGTTTGGTGTAATTGTTGAAACATATTATAAATAATAACTTAACAGATTATACATTATGACTTTAATCAGAAGTTGTTAATCTGTTTGGTGTAATTATTGGATTATAGATTTAAGTTGCTGAGTAGTCTTTTGAAGTAGCTTTTTTAACTAACTTTTATTTTTTATTATTCACTAGTTTATATTTTTCATAAAAAAAAATAAAAATTTATAGTCTATTTGGGTCTTTTTCTATTTTTTAAAAAATAAAAAATAAAAAAAATCTAAGAGTATATCCGTAAATTAATCCACAGCAGAAACTGATAATCAAAAGTAAGGGGTGAGTAGCTTCTCAGAATCAAATTTTTTAAAAATAAATTGTTAAAATCATAAACTGTTTGAAATAAATTTAACCAAATAATCTAAAATAACTTTTCAAAAACTAAAAAGTATAAGTGATGAGTGAAGGAATGACTGGTGATAAGTGGTGTAGTAATGGTTAGATGGAGGATAAAGAAGGGGAGAGTTGGACCCATTTGAAGAAAGTTGGGGTTGGACCCATTTGAAGAGAGTTGGGAAAGACAGAGAGATGGGAAAGATGGAAAAGTTGGTTTGATAATCTTAAGGGCATAATTGGCATTACATAAAATATTGTTGTTGACATCATTTTAGTGTGTTAAGTTAACTAACGGTAGATTACAAAGAGTATGTAATGCAATTGTTTATCTAAGAGCGAGGAGTGTAATTCTTAAAATATATATTAAGCTCAAATCTGAAGACGTGTCATTGTAATTTACCCTTAAAATCATAGCTACATATTTTCTTATAATATTTTTTTATCGTTTCTTTTGTTCATTTTCATTGTCGGTATGTGACATGATATATCCGCATTATTTGGAAAGTTAACCATTTTAATTGATTATTTAATTATTTAATTATTTTAGTTTGGTTAAAAAAAAGTTATGTTTGTAAAGTTATTTATTTATTTATTTTTTATAGTTAATTTGATAGTTATAAGAGAAAAAATGAAAGGGGTTTTTTTTTTAAGGTCCTTGGTATTAAGATTTTATAGCATAAAGGACATCTAATATTTTCATAATGTCTAAGGTCCCTCAATTTGATCCAGATAAATTTTGTCTAGAGAAATTCTGGACCAGAGAAATTCTGGACTTCCAAAGAATTTCTCTAGGTTCAACCCAGAGAAAATTCAAATTTCTCTGGTCCAGAATTTTTCTAGAACTATAAAACTCTGATTTGATCAATTTGTCTTTGGTTCTGCTGCTGCTGATTCAATCACAATTTCCTGCACAAACAATTAATAGTTCTTCTATGAGTTTGTGATAGATTTTCTTTAAACTTAATGCTATGAATTTCTCTAGGTTCAACCCAGAGAAAATTCAAATTTCTCTGGTCCAGAATTTCTCTGGAACTATAAAACTCTGATTTGATCAATTTGTCTTTGGTTCAGCTGCTGCTGATTCAATCATAGTTTGAATGATGCTGTTGACAACCCTTCGTTCCTGTTCTGTCGATCTCAAGCTAAACCACGTCAACAATTTGAGCCTGAATTCCAGTTTAATGTGACCTTCGCATTCAAGCCACTGAATGATCTTCACACAGTATTCAAAATTCTCATCCAAGCACCATTACTCATTGCTGATTCTGAATGGTGATCCGTTTATTAGAGTGCTGTTACAGCCATGTGTCTCTTTGTTTGTGCTCGCTGCCCTTTTCTTGCACAGTTTCCCCTGGGAGTCAACATTTGGCACTTCCCCATTGGCCCTGTGGGTCCAATTCTGGGAGTTGCCGCTACCATGAGATCGATTCTTCTCGATATCATGAGAAACAGCATCGTCATTATCTTCATCCCTAGAGGATTCAAAAGGAGGGGTTAGCTCTTCGTTTAGATCGGGCACAGAAGCAACATGTAAGTCGAGCAGCGATGAGAGAGAGAGAGAGGGGGTAAGGGTTTAAAGGTGTGAGATATATCAAATTTCTCTGTAGGGACCTTAGACATCATAAAATAATATTGTGGATCTCTTTCATTACTAAAAATGGGAGAAGAACTTTAGACTAATTTTCCCAAAATGAAATGATTATAAATTGAATGTGATATTTTTTTTTATTAATTATTTTAATTTATTTTATCTTTTAATGGGTTATTTTAACCCAAATCTCTTCCCAAATAAAGCCACTGTAAAAAAAAAAAACAAAAAAAAAAAAAAAAAAACAAACAAACAAACAAAACAAAACAAACAAACAAACGTGTGGCTGTAGATTTAGAGGTAGGTTGGGAACAAGTTTTTTTAAGTAATTCTTTGATTTTTTTTAATTAAAATATGAGATCAAAAAATTAATATATTTATTATGACTTATTGATTTTTCACGAAAAAATATATAAAGAGTAGAATGAATGAAAATGAATTTGATTTTTTGATATTTGTTGACTTTATAAAATTTTTGTAACTTTTAAGATAAAATCACACCTTATCAAACCAGGCTTATAGTATCTTTATGATATATATAGGCTTTGTTTGAAAAGAGAGTTAGGTTAAAATAACATACTAAAAGACAACATAAGCTAAAATAGCCAATTAGACAAATTGACACATCCAACCAATAATCGTTTTATTTTTTTCTCTCAGAATCATCAAATCAATTATACAAAAAAAACTAATCAACTTCCCAAATACAATTTTTTTAGCTAAACTAAAATAGCCAAAAAGCCAATTAAAATAACAAACTTTCCAAACAAGGCCATAATGTGAGAAAGACTATGGTAGACACCCCTCAAAGGGTATGTATCTATACACTTTATAACTACAAAAGAAAATGACATAACACCATATTTTTTAAGTCATAACTTAAAAAAAAAAAAAAGAAGTCATAACCAAATATCTCAAAATAATATCGTAACTAAATAAGAAAATTAGTTATAACTAACAAAAATAGCGCAACTAATGGTGCATAAGGTATGATTGCGTTTATAATAGAATTCTCCATATAATGCAGCAGAAAATACTGTAGGCCCCAAATTTTACCAAATGTCTCACATGGGTGTGGGGTCTCCTAAAATGTAGACCCCATACCGATGTGAGACATTTAATTATTTATTAGTAAAAAACATTACTCATAATGCAGCTGGTTCATCACAACTCCACCTGGCCTATATAATTGTTGGAAAATGGCTTTAGAAATTTCTTATTTTTTGCTAACTTTGAGCATTAATTAAAGCGTTATTTTTAACGTTTCTAATTGGGTTCATGTTTAATGTCGCGTAGTGAATAAATTCATGTATTTGGTTGCTCAAAACCATTTCCAGATGAATGAGAATTCAATGCGTGTTTTCAGGTTCGTGGAACTAGTTTTTTGGTGGGTTTACTACACATTTGTGAAATGTGCTTGTCCCACATTAGAAAGGCTTGAGGAATTGTTTGGGTTTATAAACCTTAGCATTGGATACTTAGGATGGGTCCTAAGGGGTACCCAAGTTCGTGGAAGGGTGAGGTTATGGGTGAAGTGGGCTAGACCTATTGGACCCAAAATTAAAACCACACACGTGCACCGCCGCCGCTCGTCCGGGTGAGCTGAGGTTGGGTTGGGCTTGTCAAGCCAAAAACTTTGTATTTTATTTATTTATTTATTTTTGTTTTCAAAATTCAAAAGAAATTTGGTCCAGATTTTTTCCACCCAAATAGAACAGGTTCATACTTGTTCATTCCAAAACCAGACAGATCTGTATCTGTTCAAAACTGTCTGAATAGATCTGTATGAGTTCAAATAGATTCAAATCTATTGGTGCCTTTCCAATCTATCCGAACAGGTTTTATAATTGTTCGGAAAAGCCACCAAACTGCCTATAAAAAGCTAGCCTTCCAACAATTCAGAACATACATTTTTTCCCTAAGATTTTTGTCTCTCTTCTCCCATTTCCATATTCATATTTTCTGCATTATTCAACATTTAATTTTAGGAAAAGAAAGAAAGAGTTTCAGCAAGGTTTTGGTTTGCAAGACTTGAATTTGTAGTGCTGCAAATTGAAGTGTTAGTCGTTACATCTTGGGAAGTAGACGCCGGTAAAACTCGAAGCACCGGAGCGTTAGTCGTTGTCTGTCTATCACCGAAATCTACTTTAAGGAAATTGTGTCTAACACAAGCCTTGACATTAATTTCTATAAGCATTTAATTCAGGAAATAATTTATATAATTATTTTGTGAATTATTTTATTTTATTATTTATTTAATTTATACATTTAATTTACACACATACACCTTTGTGGATTCTAACAATCTTAAAGTAGATTGATAATTGTTATATATTTATGTGATAGACAGACAACTATTTTGTTTCGGGAAATTAAATAGTAGTAATATACTATTTAATTTCTTAAATAGTAGTAATATATTGTGTAATGATTTCTTTGATAACATAGTAGTAATATACTGCTTATCATTGGAATTTTGTTACAAAATATTATTCTGTTTATTTTGTGTGTAAATTCATTTTTGTATATATTTGTGATTGGTGTATTATTTTTATTTCATCAGAATTATGACAACTGAAATTAACAGTATTGAGACTATTATTACCCAAACCCCCACACCTGTTGTGCCAGTGATGACTCTGGCAGTACTGGTAAATCATGGAGAGAAGCCAGAAAAATTCAATGGTAATGATTTTAAAAGATGGAAACAAAAGATGATGTTTTATCTTACCACATTAAATTTGGCTCGCTTCATTCATGAAAAGGCACCAACACTGAACGAGAGAGAAGCTAACCGGCAAGTGGTTGCTGCAGTCGATGCATGGAAACATGGTGATTTTCTGTGTCAAAACTATATGCTTAATGGGTTGGACAATACACTGTATAATGTATATAGTGTTAAAAGTACTGCTAAAGAACTGTGGGAATCTCTAGATCATAAGTATAAAACAGAGGACGCCGGTACAAAGAAATTTGTTGTTGGCCGTTTTCTTGATGTTAAAATGATGTATTCCAAGACGGTTATTAGTCAGGTTCAAGATCTCCAATTAATTCTCCATGACATAAATGCAGAAGGGATGGTTCTCAGTGAATCTTTTCAGGTTGCAGCAATCATTGAAAAATTGCCACCACCCTAGAAAGAATTCAAGAATTATCTAAAGCATAAGTGCAAGGAGATGAAATTGGAAGAACTGATAGTGCGACTCCGAATTGAGGAGGACAGCCGTGGTTCCGACAAGAAGTCAACAAACTATGTCATGTATGCTAAAGCAAATGTTGTGAAACATGAACATGGCTCAAAGTTCAACAACAAGAAGTGAAAGCATGATGGCAATGGTCCCAAACAAGAATCCACCAGTAAGATCAATAAAGGGATCAACAATGGGTTCAACAAAAGATTTAAAGGCAAGTGTTTTGTGTACGGCAAAGATGGGCATTGCATTAAGGATTATCATGTTAGCAAGGACGGAGAGAGTTCAAACAATAAGCCAGCTGTAGACACCCCATTTTTGACCGTCCTCAAGACTTGGACGTCACCGCTTGGAACACTCGGTGATTATCCATGTTTGTGTTCGTTTGGAGTTCCCGGAGATCTCGGCTCGCGCACCTTGCCTCAGGATCTCCGAACTCGACTATTTGGTGTCTGGTTTTGCACCAAACACTTGTGTTTTGCCTTGGAGGAGCAGGGAATGCCTTGTGAGGCGTCCCCACACACCACCGGCAGTGGCTAGAGGTCATCGGCTGGTTTTTGATTCCATCGGCACTTTTTATTGCCGGTCGGCACTAATTTTTGTCGAAATAACATTTTTGGGCAGCCGACCACTGTTCATCTACTTTATGGAGATATTTTGTGCCAGCTGTGATAGCTGGCACCAACTCTGCCTCCCTCCATACACGTGTATGGAGGGATCTCCCTCTAAGCTAGCTTGTTGTATAAGCTTTGCAAGAGGGAGTCCTATAAGAGGAAGGCTTTCCTCTTTGATCTAGGCTAGAGACTTGGAACCAAAAACCAGAGCTTAGAGATATAGATACATCCTATCTCTATATCTCCCTCTCTCTCCTCCTTTGTGTGTGATTTTTGGCCCAAAAGTGTGTTTTTACCTTACTTTTGCACCATTACACACACTATTACACCTAGCTCCGAGATTGAGGGACTTGGGGGGGGGGGTTGATTCTTGAGTTTTTGGACTGATTTTGATCAAAAGAAGAGGGTTGGACCATTTGTTCTTCAAAGGCTCTTCAAGGGTGAGCATCTTGCTTTATATTCCCCAAACTTGCAATAGTCTTTTACCTATCTTGCTTGTTGATTTAGCTTTTGTGTATAACATAAAAAAGGCTTATATTTTCATGCTTTAGAACTTTCATTAAGGTTGTTTTGTGTTTTGAGTGCAAACTCACCCTATTAGGCCTTGTTTGGCCCCTTTTGTTGCCTCTTTGGTAAGGCTTTGTTTACTTCAGTGTTTTGATATCTTCACCACTGAAAACCAGTGTATTTTTAGTGGTAAGGAAGATGGTTTGAAGTCTTGCATAGGGGAGGGACACCCCTCTCCCTTCATTGTCTTATTTCCTTGAGTTTTGGCCCAAAAGGGTAACATGCATGCTTGCTTGTTCTTTTGCCTTATTTCAGAACTTTTGGGGTGTTTTTGGGTCATATGGGATCTCTGTTTTTGGCCGGATCTATGGCCCTTTGCATGCTTAGTATACTTGCTTCATACTCCCCCATTTGGCCTAGAATCATGTCTTGTGTTTGGGCCTTAATTCTTGCATGTGTTGGCTTGGTTCCATGAAGATGTTGGCTTTATTTTATCATGTTTAAAGTCTGTTGGCCCTTCATTTCAGTCATGCTTGCATGGTTTGATGTCATCCCTTTGTGTTTTGGCTTGTAAGCCTTGAGCATTTCGACCTCTAACATGTATGGCTTGAACCATCTTCATGATTTTGGCATCATTTAGGACCTTATTTCAGCCCAAGAATTATGTTTGTATGTGTGCATGTATGGTCTCTTTCATGCCTTGATGGTGCGCTATTTTATGCCTACACATGAGCCTTGGTGCATATGCCTTTTGGAGCTACTTTAGTTGCCATATTAATGAGGTTTTTGGAGTCCATTTTTGCATGTGAAAATTCTGTTTTTACTTGTCTTGATCATGCCATGAGTGGTCATGTTGGTGGGAGTAAAATGCCTCTTTTTGTGCCTTAACCATAGGACCTTTGGTTTGCTTGTTGGCATGAGCATTGGTCCACTTTTTGGACACTTTTTGCCACTGTTTTGAGGTGGGTGAAGGTCTGTCCCTTTACCATTTAAGGCCCTCTTGCATGCTTGTCTCATGTTTGTTGCATAATTGTTTCATTAATGTGTAGTCCCATGCTAACTTTATGGCAAATTGGTCCATGTTTGCATCACATTTGTACCTTGCATGCTTAGCATTCCATATTTGTCATGATAGTTCCATAACATTTGCCATGACTGGAATAATTGGTATCATGTTGCATTTGAACCATATTTGCATAGCATGCATTGCATTGCTTGGTTTGGGGTGTAAAACCAAGTGTGAGTGTTAAGGAGTGTTCATACTACAAGTGATGAAACACGCCTTAACTCTCGGTCGCCGGGGCCTTTGACTTCGACATGATAAGGCTTTGGATCTCATTTGTATGTTGCATGCATCTTTACATTAAGTGGCAAATTTGATCCCTTGGGCTATCATGCACCATGATGGCTTGAGGATCGAGGGTCATGCTTCTTTGAGTTCAAAGCATGATGGGAAGCATGACCATGCTCACATATGCCTGAAACCCCATGCCATGCACTGTCTGTTCTCTGTTTGCTGTCAAAACTGTCTTCTGCAGGAAGTTTCTGCCGACCGGCAGAATTCAGTGCCGGCCGGCAATCTTTGAATGGCCGATAAATCAAAACAGTGCCGATGGAAATCCTGGACTGCCGGTGGGAATTCTGTTAAGCCGGTGGTACTCTGCAACATTCAAGGAACCTGTCCTAGGGTTTTGGCATTTTTCAAAAAGACAGGGCAGTGTAAACAGAGGTGGCAAAGATATGGTACGGGTTTTTCAGGCGAGCCGGTTTCCGAGCACGCACCATTCGCGCATCCCGAGGCAGAGGTTGCGGCCACCCTCTTCTTTCTTTTGCATTCTTTCTTTTAATTAATTAAAAATTTTGTAATAATTTTATTTGTTTAGTATTTGGGACTGTAATATTTATTTGGACCCTCCGAGTGAGGGCAATAGTGTAATAAGGGTGTGTGAGTGTGTGTATGTCTTCCAACCCCACGTCTTTCTTCCCTTTTATTTATCCGCTTATGATGGTAGACTAGGGCATATTTAATTTAGCATACCTTATGCTATGCATGCGTGCATCCATGCATTTGTATTGCATGCATTGGGCTCGGTACATCATGCTAACTGCATTTGTATTTCAGTTCCAAATTGAATACGTGCATCAAATTGATCGCATTTCATATGCCATGCTTAGGTTAGCCGAGCCTATCTAATTGCATCCTGTATGTGTTGCATTAGGCAATTTAACATGAACTAGGACATGCATGTTTGCTAACTAGTTTATTGTTTTGGCACGGAGTAGGATGTAAGTATTTTTGCTTTAGCATCCCGCATGCGTGTGAGTGTTGCCATGACAGTATGCTTGCCATGTGGCTAAATGCTTATCTGATAAACCGATTGAATGCCTGTGGGTGAAGGTTGGATTGTTTGAGTTGGAAGAACTCATTGAAATCCGTGTTTTAGCCTACTTGCGAGTAGCAAATTCCAAAGCACTTTTCAAAACAAACGGATATGCAATGCTTATTTCCAAATTAGGCAATCTAGTCTATACTTGTTTGTTGCGCGCATAACATAGTAATTCTAGGCTAATAAATGGAATAAGAACACATAACATTTTCAAAAACGGATATCATGGTTAGTAGAGGCCGGTCTTCGGACCGGGCGAAAGGGGGTGCTCATAGCTGACCTTCCCCGATCGTAACCAAGCTCCCGAGCCGAGACAATTCCGGTGATGACGGACATGTGGCCTTCGGCACCGAGTCAGGGTTTCCTAAATTCCCCCATTTTAAAATATTTAGGTGGCGACTCTGTATCTGGCAAAGCAATCCATGTTTGGAACTACTTTTTCAAAAATCTATTTCTCAAAATGATTTGCCAGATTTGGACACTTTGGTTCAGATTAAGAACCGCGACAACAAAATCGAGAGTCCGAACTGTAGTAGCGAAGCCCCCCACGCGGGCGCGTCTACTGTTTCTGGCGACTCTGTTGGGGACAATTAGAGAGCTTGACTCGAACTCGTGATATCCCATTTTGACTTCATCTATGTGTCTTTTTGCATTGCATTTGCATTGGTGCGCCTAGGAACACAGTGTTTGCCATCTGCCATTCCTGAACGGTTTGCCGAAGGCTGGTCTTGTCAAGGCATGACCTTAAGGCTGACCGGTTATGGGCTCTGACAGCATGGGAACACAAACCCCGGTTTACCGGGGCATCCCTTTCGACCATTCGACCTAGTGCATATTCGGATCGATAGTGACCATTCCAAGTTAGGAAAGGTGCTTACCCAATGTTAGGTTGTTTGAGAACCGCTGTGTGCGTAGTGAAACCCTAGCTCCTGACAAAATAGGACAGGGGAACCCTACCCCAACATAGGGGTGTTTTGGTTCTCTTTACTTGCTATGTGCTTTTAGAATGTATTTCTACAGGGAAAGTATATATCAGTTTGCAAGATTGAGTATCAGATCTGAGGACACCAGTATCAGTGTCAGTTATAAGAATCACTTATCTGCGGGTATCAGGGTTCAGTTTTCGGGAACAGTGATTTCTGGGAACAGTGATCAGTAATGGAATACAGTTGTTCGGCTACACCAGTGTTTGATCTGTTCGAGCTGAAATGCGGTTTGTTTCTCCTTTCAGCTCAGAGTGTCCAGAGCCGGTACAGAATAGCCAGTGTCCCCCTTTGCCGCGGCAGGGCTTGTGATGACGCAGAATTCAGAAGAGATCGTGGTTATGGCAACCGCATTAGAGCAAGGGATCACCCCGCAAGGTGAAGCCAGCATTGATGTGTCACATCCACCTAGGTCGCCTGTTGTGCACCCGGTTTGGGCCCCCCAGCTATACCAGGCTCGCGAGCCTACTACATTTGAGCTAATGGGGATGATAGGTGATCTCTAGAGGTCTGTGGCAGATCTCGCCTACGGAATGTCAGCTTCACCCCCAGCGGCACCGTATGCCGGGAATTTCATACCACAGGAGCCCCCGCTGCTGGGGCGGATTGTGATAGAGCTCAGCCAACCAGAGGTGGCTTCCAGCTATAGCCACGACATGTCGGCAACAACCGGGCTTCGCTCTGAAGTAGCAATTCAAACCCTCGATCAGGCTGAGGCCGGAGGAAAAGACAAAATGAAGGCAGATGCCGATCCTATTGAACAACTGCTGTGGGCAGTCGAGGCTTTGAAAGCCGGGAGGATGAACAAGCGACAGGTATCCGCAGTTGTGGCAAAGACTGTGGAGGATGCTTTCCCCACTCCACCTGAGGGTAGTTCAAGCCAGTCAGAAAATCGGGACAGGCCCCGTCATGCCAAGACAGTTCCTCCTATTCCCGCCCCTGCACCCGGGAAAGATCAGAAAACCAAGGTGGCGCCTGCCGACCCCTTCGCCTGTTCAGCCAGTAAGGGCGCTCAAAAGCACCTGCCCCGGGGGCGCAGGACCTTCCATGCTCTCTACATGCCTTTGTCCAAGGCACTTCAGATCCTTGCCGAGAAGGGACACCTTAAACCCTTGGAGCCTCGGCCTCTCCCGAAGAATCTCCCTGCAACGCATGACGCTGCTCAGTACTGCGCGTACCACCAGCAGACAGGCCATGCCACCGACAATTGCTTCCGCCTCCGTCATGAGGTGCAAGATTTGATTGATAACGAGGTTATCCTCCCGCCCACCTCAGCCAAGTCCGTTACCACTCAGTTATTGGATTTTGAGGACACAGATACTGCAAGTATGTAATCAGAAGATGAACCACCTGCGGGCGGCATCTGGATGTATTTTGAATGTGGCGTCTGGCATGCATTTTTGAGTGGCTGTGAACGCTAACTTTGTAAATCCTGGCTTGGGTATCGAGTCAGTCTTTTGTTTTGAGTCTGTCTCTTTGTCTTGGGTCAGTCTTTTTGCTTTAAGGGTCTGTCTTGTTGTAGCGAGTCAGTCCCCTTTGTATAGAATACCAGGTGATTCTGGGGTTGTTGCCTCGAACACCATTTTGTCTTGTAATTACCTGTTTTTATTTTTGAGTCTGTTTCTGCCGAGGGGCCAGTTGCACCAACAAATCTGAATGAAACAACTGTTGCTATCTCAACTTCATGCTTGCTTTCAGCATAAGTGCCAGAGAATTTGAATGGGCTGGCAGTACGTCTCGTCTGCTCTCCTGCGCGCCAAATTCATTGTATTAACCTAAGTTTTTCAGAAACCTCTTTTGAGCACTGCGGTGATAAAAACAAAGAGGAAGGAATTCCTCGGGTTTTGCGAAATTTTGATCATTTTTGAGATAAAGAGAGGTGTGCTAAACCTTTTAATGAATGAAACCATGCTTGTCGGCGTGAGTACTGAGAAGGATCCTGGCTTGATCCAGATTGGTTCCACACTATCTTCGGCGCGAGCGATTTGTCGCTTTCTTAAAAACTTTCAAAAATAAATGTTTTACGCGGCCCTGTGAAGACCTGTGTGGAACCGCTTTTGAGATTGCGCAGCCTAGGATCGCTCTCAGCCTCAAGATTCAACCCGTTCGCTTTCAAACTTTGAACCCGTTTAGAACGTTCAGAAAGTTCAACGGTCAAACGTCATGCAAGGCCTGTATGGCCAGATCAGGAGCAGCCCTCGACCAAGAGGCGCCGAAATTGAATCAAGAAGATCAGATCTCACCAGAAGAAGCTCGTGGAGCAACCATGATGGATTCTCCCACAAATCATTGCAACGGCCGTTCTCCTAGACACAGAAAGGCTTCAATTCCAAAAACCATTTGGCATGGACTTGTTACACTTTTACCCTTTGAGAGGCTCGCTGGGCCGAAAACCCGGAAGGGCGGCTCAGGCAAAAGTTAGAGCAAGAGAAAAATACAAAAAAGCAAAAAAATACAATAATGAAAAGAAAAGAAAAGAAAAGAAAAAATGCAAAAAAAGAAGAAAAAGAAATGAACAAAAGAAAAAGAAAATAAAAAGAAGCTCGCAAGGTCGAAAACCCGCATCAGGGGCCTTGGTAAAAGTTAGAGCTTGAAAAGTGAAGGTTAAAATACTCGAGTGTACCTTAACCGGAACTACGTAAGGCTTGATTCCCATGTTTGGGATACGTAGGCAACTTCGTCATGAAGTCCAGCCCCCAACGCTTTCATAGCGTCTCTGTCCATGCAATGGTTTCGATTTCATCCCAAGGTCCAGTTGCCAACGCCTTCCAAGGTGACTGTGTCCATATATTTGTTGTGACCGTCCTCGTCACCTCTGTGCCCAAGAGTTCGACCACTGCCAATGAAGACTGTTTGCGGACCGCTGCGACATCATCCAAACAAGGGGCAACTTTCCGTTGCCATGAGTCGTCGTAAGCCGCCATTCAAACTAGGAGCAACTTTCCGTTGCCTCCCACCCCCTTCAAACCAGGGGCAATTTTCCATTGCCTCCGATCCGAGGTTGTGCATCTCAAAGAGTAAGTTCCATGCCCGTTGAGCATTGACTGTTTGAAGAATAGTTTTTGAAAATTTTTACTGAGGTTGACTATTTTCTCGAAAACTATTCCATTTTCCAAAACTGGACCATTGTCTTGGACCCAAAAAGGAAAATTTTCAGTGCTTACAGCCTGACTTGCATGATTTTTAAATCAAAAATCGAACAAGTACGTTAATCCGACTCTCATTTTGATCAAACTTGTTTTAGTAAAAAACCAAAACGAAAAGAATGGCTAAAATGATGAACTAGGGGCACAGTTGAGCCGGGCGTTCTGTCTCCCCCCCCCGGTCATCGACGTACTTGCTAGAAGAGCGCTCTACCCGCCAGAAGAAATAGCCGTGAGCTAATGGCATTGGGCATGAACCTGCAACTTCCTATTCATTCATTAAACACCCCGGGGAGGGATAAAAATGAGAGAATGAAGAATTGAGAGGTTTGAGTTGAGAGAAAAGTGAGGAAAAGGGTTTTGAGAGAAAATCCGAGCTTGAGAGCCGAGTGACGTGAGAATCACAAACCAGAAAGGGGTGGGAAACAATACCCAGATTGAACTGGCTCCTCGTGGTCCGAGGTCCCCCATCTTCGCTAACGCGTCTGTATGTCGTGTCTTTGTTTTGTTTACCTCAACCTTTTGTTTTGGGTCTTTTCCGAGCGTGTCTCGTTGTGTTTAGGTCGTGTACCCTTTTGTTTGAGTCCCCCCCGGCTGTGTTCAGTTGTAGGCTTGATACCCCGGTTTGAAAAACCCTTATTTAATTTCAAAAATCGTTTATACTCAGAATGCTGTGCCATTCTCTATATTTGAGCATGCTTCAACTCCAACCGGTTCCGTTTTTGAGCTCCGTCTTGTCGGATTGGGCTGTTCGCTCAGAATTTTGCTGTGTGCAGAATGAACCGAATGCTGCGTTATGGGCTGTATGCAGATTAATCCCCAGTAGAGCAAGGGCCGTGTATCCAGAGTCAGACAGTGGGCTGCTTGGGTTATTTTGCTGTTGGTTGTTTAGTTATCTGATTATTACAGTGCAAGTGTTCAATTTTCAGACAACCAATCAATTTCATTTACATTGAGGTGTAACATGATGGGATGCAATGCAATACATGAGATATGTAAATGTAACACTTTTTAAGCAAAAATCTATTCATTTCATAATCTTTTTCAAGTACAAAGTTTTGAAGAAAACAAAATCTGCCTACGGCAGTACAAGGTAATCTACCTACCAAGGAAAAGAGGAAAAGTACAAGAAAGAAGAAAAATAACAAAAATCCGCATTTGTGTCGAGCACTCCAAAGGCTGTCAGTCTGTCCTGGTCCTCTTCCTGGACGAGGGTCCAGGAGCATCATCAGCCTCGTCGTCAGAGCCCGACCTAGAACCGCCTTCGGTCTCCTCCTCCGATGACTCGGACTCCGCCTCTGCCTCTGCCTTTGACTCCTCGTCATTATCATCATCCGGAACTGGAGCTCGCGAGCTACTCCCGACATGAATGCGTCCCACCTTCGAGTGGGGGAATACTCAGCCCTCCTCATCTCTCCCTCGGGCAGGGACGGAAGGTCCCGCTGAAGCACCTCCTGCCATAGGAATCTGAAAAGGAGGCTGAAAAAGTACACAAAAGGGAAATGCATCAGTATACTGTGGACAGTTTAACAGTGCAGAATGCAGTGTATGAGTACAGTGTGTAGATACTGTGGACAGTTTAACAATGCAGAATGCAGTGTATGAGTACAGTGCGTGGATACCGTGGGCTGTTTAACAGTGCAAAGTGCAGTGTATGAGTACAGTATATGAATGCCATGAGCAGTTTGTCAGTCCAGAATGCAGAGTACAGTGCAGAATGCAGTGTATGCAGTGTGTCAGATGCTGTGAGATCAGTGTATCGGGTGTTGTGCCGTGCATCAGATTATGTGAAGCAGTGTATGAATGGTTTGAGGCCAGTATCAGAAGAACATACCGGAATGCTGTAGAGGGCCAGGAGATCGAAGGTCCGCTGGAGCATCCCCATCATGGAGGCATTCATCTCCAATGACTGCCGGGTGTACGCAGAAGAAGCCTGCAAAAATATCAGATGCATCAGTATTCTGTGGAATATCAAATAAACTGAAATAAAATGACTGTACAGAAGTGCAGTAATACATACCGGAGGTAAGTCGGGGACGTCGATGAACTCATGACCAGCTGGTGGAGGGGCAAAGGGGATCTGATAGGTCGACCCACCCTGCCCCTGGAAAGTCAGTGCAGCAGGCAGGGCGGGCCAGCCAGTCCCCCATCCTCCCTGGACTCCGCCCCTGCCACGGACTCGGGCCCTCCTCGAAGCTCCCGCTCCAGCTCCTACTCCTACCCCAGCCACCGATGCCACAGGCCTGGCCCCCTCTGCTCGACGGCCGCCGCTCAGAGGTCGCATCAGGTATGTCTGCACATACTCCCGGTAGTCGCCGATGCCTCTGAAGCCGGCCTCCTCCCAGCCAATGGTGTAATCGTCTATCTGCTCGGTCGTGAGCCTCTCGGTCACCCTCATGTCCGCAGGAGGGTGAACCGGGACTATCTGCTCAGGTAACCCCAGGGTCTGGCGTAGGAAACGCTCACCCAGGTACCAAGCCCGATAGACCGGGCCCTCCAGTAGGATCCGGAAACGCGAGGTCTCCTCAGCACCTGCAAACCGATCCCGCGTCGCCCCCGGCGACGGAGCCCACGGCCGCCAAGTGATCTGAAAGTGATAGACAGTTCGTTATCTACTGTTATTGAAATATGCAGTGGGAAAGGCGAAGCTTAAATAAACTACAAGTAAAACATACCTTCGCGGGGGTGATGGTGTCGAAGTATCGGCGGAAAAAGCCGAAAGTCTCTCGCGGCCGCCGGGTGCATCTCCCGTCAAAGCGGCGTGAAAAGGGGACAACCAGAGGGGTCTCTGTGACTGGTACGGGGGCAAGCCTAGGAGAGTAGGCGTAAACCCACAACTGCAAAATAGATGTCAGTATGACTATCAGATAAAGCAGAATACAGAATAAAGCAGAAATGGCAGAGCTGTGTGTTGTGCAGTGTATTGTGTACAGTGTACAGTGTGAGCAGTGTACAGTCAGTGCAAAGCAGAGCGTATGTGTGTGCCGTGTGTACAGTATACAGCAAGTATAGAGCAGACTACAGTGTGTGCAGTGTACAGAGTACAGAAAATATCGGACAGAAATGAAAAGCGGAGAAGAAATGTACCTCCCAAGCCCGCCAGTAGCCCCCGAGCAACTGGCCGTTGCCGCGCGAAGCCGAGCTCATGTACCCGTAGAGAGTGGCCAGAGCGGCGCCACCCCAGTCGTAATGCAAAATGTCCCGGACGTCCACCAGTGCGCGGAGAAGACAGAGAGGCACGGTGTTCGCCCGGTCGGCGAAGATGGTCGTCCCGAATAAGAACATCAGGAAGCCGCGGGCGTACCTCTCCACGTCCTCTTGAGTCATCTGCGCCTCCTCCTCCAACGCGGGCTGGACCCTAAACTGTACCTCGAACCAGGAGTACCGCACGAAGCCTGGACGAGCAAGAGGTGGGGCCTCCCCCAGTAGAAGGACCTGTGCGGCGGTCCACTCATCCATGTCGATATCAAAGGGAATCGGACCACCCCCTACCCCGATGCCAGTGAGCATCGAGAAATCGTAAGGGGTCATCGTCATGTCCCCTGCAGCGGAAAAGTGAAACGAATCGGTGGTGTCCCACCATCTCTCCGCCAGAGCGGCAAGGAGAGGTCTGCAGGTAGAAAGCCTGGAGAGTCCTCGGCAGAAGGCGCCGAAGCCCGCCCGGTCCACTATGCGTCGGACCGCGTCAGGGAGCTCATCGTACCACTCCTGAGCGCCAGTGTTCCCATACCCGCGGATGGTATGGGAATCCTCCTGTAAACAGAAAATAACAATTGCAAGGCAACATTCAAAATGCAGTTTTGAAAAGCATACAGATATAGCATGCGTGCAAGTTTGACAGATTTTGACAAATACCGGGTGCCGGTGTGCTTACAGTGAACTACAGCGTGTGATGCGTCAGCGTGTTTGGGTGGTTCCGAACAGATATAGCATGTGTGCAAATTTAACAGATTCAGACAAATACTGGGTGCCAGTGTGTATGCAGAGAAATACAGTGAGTGCAGTGTGTTTGAGTGATTCGGGGCTAGTGCAGTGTGTGTGCATGTGTCAGTCTCAAGCAGATATCAGTTGTATGTATGTCTACAGTCAACTACGGTGTATAGCATATCAGATTCAAACAGTTAAAGAGTACAACTAACTATGACAGTTTTGTATCCTACATTGCGGAAAGTAAAGCAGAAGAAAGAGAGTTACCTCGGAAACGCTGAAGGAAAGGTGGGAGGTAGGCTCGCGCAGTAGTAACTCAGGCGCCACGTGCCTCTCGAAGCTCCGGAACTGACGCAGACCGTCGGGGGGCAGAACATGGATCGCCGGTCGGTAGGTCGTCGGGTCGAACGGGCGCTCGCTCAAAGGTAGGAGCTCGACCCCGGGATCCATCTCGTGGTCCGGGGGAGTCCCGCCACGTGGAATGTCGTCCGCCATGTCAAGAGTGATGAGAAAATGGCCGGAGGAAGGAAAACCGGGCCGGAATACGAAGAGTCAACCGGAAAGTCAACTCCCGAGAGGGTCGGAAATGGCCGGGAAGGCCGGAATGTGAAAAGGCACGGAAATCAAGAGGAAAGTGAGGGGAACAAACCCCGAAAAGGCGGGAACGCCAAACGAGGCACCGAAACAAAGTTTTGTTCGGTTGAAAATGTCCGAAAGGAGAAGAAAATCGCGAATCCGACGACGAAACGGGCGTAGAACGCGAAGAAACGGAGAAACGGGGAGAGGAAAGCGCTCTAGAGAGAGAGAGAGTGTGGGATTTCGGCGGAGGGGAAGTGAGAAATTAGGGTTTGAAACCCTATTTTAAAACACCCAGGGTGAAAAGTCGAATTTGCCCCGACTCAACAACTGTTTGTCGGTCGGCAACATTTTGTGCCGGCCGGCAGTATATTGTGCCGATGGAGTTATTCTGCAGCCGGTGGATAGCCGATGGCCTCCCCTTCCGGCCGGTGGTGTTCCCACAGCCTTGTTTAGGCCATATGAGTAGTTTTTGGTCTTCATAGCTCAATAAAGTGCAAGAAAGTGCATCTCCGACGCTCAACCGGTCTCCGTTTTGACCTCGGGCCGTGTCTTCTATGTGTGGCACTCGAATTCGTGCAAGGTGTATCCTTTTTGTATCCTTTTAAATTCAAAAGTTTCCCCATGTGTGTTGCACGCGTTCATCGCACTACTTCGGTGCATTACATCGCGCTGTCATGAGCCTCACATTCGCATTGTTATGCACATACTACATGCGTTGTAACACGCACCCCTTGCATTGTCATGCACATCTCTCATGCATTGTCATTGCATTTTTTTATTCCATGCACTGTCATGCATTCCGAAACACGTGCGCTGTTGCGCATTTAGGTCCATTTACATTTCGTGTGGCATGCGTGTCACACTTAGCATCGTTTTACATTTCGTGTGACATGCGTGTCACACTTGGCAACATTTTACATTTCGTGTGGCATGCGTGTCACACTTAGCATCGTTCTACATTCCATGTGGCATACGTGTCACACTCGTATCATTTCGCATCTTATGAGGCACACGTGTCTCATTTGTTTCATTTTGCATTCCGTGTGGCATACGTGTCACACTTGCATCATTTTGCATCTTATGAGGCATACGTGTCTCATTTGTATCACTTTGCATCTTATGAGGCACGCGTGTCTCATTTGTTTCATTTTGCATCTTACGAGGCATACGTGCCTCATCTGTTTTATTTTAGCACTTTATGAGGCATGCGCGTCTCATTGGCCTCATTGTCATCGGCACGCGTGCCTCATTGTCATCAGCATGTGTGCCTCATTTTGTCGTCAGCACGTGTGCCTCATTTTGCATCGGCACGTGTGCCTCATCCACATCGGCACGTGTGCCTCATTGTCATCAGCACGTGTGCCTCATTTTGCATCGGCACGTGTGCCTCATCTACATTGGCACGTGTGCCTCATTGTCATCGACACGTGTGCTCCATTTGCATTGTCTTTCATTACTTGCGTAGACCGCATATTTATTAATTTCATTACCTGCGTAGACCGCATGTTTTGATTGCGTAGACCGCATGATTATTTAATTTCATTACTTGCGTAGACCGCATGTTTTGATTGCGTAGACCGCATGATTATTTAATTTCATTACCTGTGTAGACCGCATGTTTTGATTGCGTAGACCGCATACTTATTAATTTCATTACCTGCGTAGACCGCATGTTTTGATTGCGTAGACCGCATACTTATTAATTTCATTACCTGCGTAGACTGCATGTTTTGATTGCGTAGACCGCATCATTTATCAACTTCATTACCTGCGTAGACCACATGTTTTGATTGCGTAGACCGCATCATTGTTCAATTTCTTTACCTGCGTAGACCGCATGTATTGCTTGCGTAGACCGCATAATTGTTCAATTTCTTTCCTTGCGTAGACCGCATCATTGTTCAATTTCTTTACCTGCGTAGACCGCATGTATTGCTTGCGTAGACCGCATAATTGTTCAATTTCTTTACTTGCGTAGACCGCATTATTATTCAATTTCTTTACTTGCGTAGACCGCATAATTGTTCAATTTTATTACTTGTGTAGACCGCATGATTATTTAATTTCATTACTTGCGTAGACCGCATGTTTTGATTGCGTAGACCGCATGCTTGTTCAATTTCGTTACTTGCGTAGACCGCGTGGTTTTTACTTGCGTAGACCGCATGATTGTCCAACTTCATTGCTTGCGTAGACCGCATGCTTATAATCAAATTCATTGCTCACGTAGACCGCGTGCTCCGTTTACACACCTGTACCTTCATAGCATTGTTATGCTTTCCACTTGCTTTGCGTTGTCACGCATTTTCAAATACATTAATATACATCGTACCTGTTGAGTTGTTTTCTTTGCAGGCACGATATTGTATGTACGGTTCATTTAAGGCTGGAGCGACCAGACGAACCGCGCAGGTATCCTCGGTCTAGGAGACCTTAAATCCTTGGAAGGTGTAAGACCTTTAGTGTTCGCATTGTCGTACATCTCGAAAGCCGCGTGTTGTCGCGCATTTCATGTAACATGCATTTTATACATCATTTGCATTTCAAAAAAAAAAAAAAAAAAAACATGCATTGTCACACATCATCGTAAATAGTTGCATTGTCATGCATCATTGCATATTTGTAAATACTGCACTGTAGGTCGCCTGCATTCATTGCATCACCTTCCATCTATGGCTTGCGCCTTTCCATGTTGAGCTTGGTCTGGTATGTGCCCATACTTCTCGTGTCGAAGCATAGTTCAGTAGACCGTTCTATGTTAGACGTGGCTTGTATGTGTACATGCCTTTTCTAGGCAAGATTTGGTTTGGCCCGCGTGCCATGTCCACTGCATTGTTTTTTGCGTGCATTCATTGCATCATCTTCCATTTATGGCTTGCGCCTTTCCATGTTGAGCTTGGTCTGGTATGTGCCAATACTTCTCGTGTCAAAGCATAGTTCAGTAGACCGTTCTGTGTTAGACGTGGCTTGTATGCGTACATGCCCTACCTAGGCAAGATTTGGTTTGGCCCGCGTGCCATATTCATTTCCATTACATTGTAGTATAATTTTTGCATCCGGCATTAGGATCATTGTCCTTTCTCCAGCGGGTTGTTTCCCCACTTATGTCAATTCCCCCCAATACTTGTTCTTGTGTCTGTCTACAATGCTCATAGTTCAGTTGACCGTTCTATGGTAGACAGACTTGTTACCTCCATCAATCTATTTGACATAGGTGTGGTCTCGCACCACTCGTGATTGGATCGTGATTCAATTGCTTTGCATTTTAGTTTGCATTGTTTCAATTGCATTGCATATTCATTTGCATTGTTTATACATTGTTTTGTATATATTGCATATCATTTTGCATCCATTTTTTTGCATTGTCATGCATCTTGTTAACAATATTGTACCTGTTAAGTTTGTTTTCTTTTCAGGCACGATATTGTATGTACGGTTCATTTGAGGCTGGTGCAACCAGACGAGCCGCGCAGGTATTATATCCTCCGAGTGAGACGTATTGAGAATTGCATAATTCTCTTACATCCTTTCTGCATTGTAGTGTAGTTCGGTGTATGCTAGCTTAAAACTATCGCATGTTTGCTTCATTACAGCTTTCTTTGCGTGATCATAAGTTATGTCCGGCTCTGTGCATTGTCTTGCAGGTTTGTCTAAGTCTTCGGCCTTGTCAAAAATGGGTTGTCTCTGGGTTTTGACATTCACTCCCGTCATTGTTATGACTTTCGAGTTCTGTCAAAGAGGGGCAACTGTAGACATCCCATTTTTGACCGTCCTCAAGACTTGGACGTCACCGCTTGGAACACTCGGTGATTATCCATGTTTGTGTTCGTTTGGAGTTCCCGGAGGTCTCGGCTCGCGCACCTTGCCTCAGGATCTCTGAACTCGACTGTTTAGTGTCTGGTTTTGCACCAAACACTTGTGTTTTGCCTTGGAGGAGCAGGGAATGCCTTGTGAGGCGTCCCCACACACCACCGGCAGTGGCTAGAGGTCACCGGCTGGTTTTTGATTCCATCGGCACTGTTTGTTGCCGGTCGGCACTAATTTTTGTCGAAATAACATTTTTGGGCAGCCGACCACTGTTCATCTACTTTATGGAGATATTTTGTGCCAGTTGTGATAGCTGGCACCAACTCTGCCTCCCTCCATACACGTGTATGGAGGAATCTCCCTCTAAGCAAGCTTGTTGTATAAGCTTTGCAAGAGGGAGTCCTATAAGAGGAAGGCTCTCCTCTTTGATCTAGGTTAGGGACTTGGAACCAAAAACTAGAGCTTAGAGATATAGATACATCCTATCTCTATATCTCCCTCTCTCTCCTCATTTGTGTGCGATTTTTGGCCCAAAAGTGTGTTTTTACCTTACTTTTGCACCATTACACACACTATTACACCTAGCTCCGAGATTGAGGGACTTGGGGGGTTGATTCTTGAGTTTTTGGACTGATTTTGATCAAAAGAAGAGGGCTGGACCATTTGTTCTGCAAAGGTTCTTCAAGGGTGAGCATCTTGCTTTATATTCCCCAAACTTGCAATAGTCTTTTACCTATCTTGCTTGTTGATTTAGCTTTTGTGTATAACATAAAAAAGGCTTATATTTTCATGCTTTAGAACTTTCATTAAGGTTGTTTTGTGTTTTGAGTGCAAACTCACCCTATTAGGCCTTGTTTGGCTCCCTTTTGTTGCCTCTTTGGTAAGGCTTTGTTTACTTCAGTGTTTTGATATCTTCACCACTGAAAACCAGTGTATTTTTAGTGGTAAGGAAGATGGTTTGAAGTCTTGCATAGGGGAGGGACACCCCTCTCCCTTCATTGTCTTGTTTCCTTGAGTTTTGGCCCAAAAGGGTAACATGCATGCTTGCTTGTTCTTTTGCCTTATTTCAGAACTTTTTTGGTGTTTTTGGGTCATATGGGATCTCTGTTTTTGGCCGGATCTATGGCCCTTTGCATGCTTAGTATACTTGCTTCATGCTCTCCCATTTGGCCTAGAATCGTGTCTTGTGTTTGGGCCTTAATTCTTGCATGTGTTGGCTTGGTTCCATGAAGATGTTGGCTTTATTTTATCATGTTTAAAGTCTGTTGGCCCTTCATTTCAGTCATGCTTGCATGGTTTGATGTCATCCCTTTGTGTTTTGGCTTGTAAGCCTTGAGCATTTCGACCTCTAACATGTATGGCTTGAACCATCTTCATGATTTTGGCATCATTTAGGACCTTATTTCAGCCCAAGAATTATGTTTGTATGTGTGCATGTATGGTCTCTTTCATGCCTTGATGGTGCGCTCTTTTATGCCTACACATGAGCCTTGGTGCATATGCCTTTTGGAGCTACTTTAGTTGCCATATTAATGAGGTTTTTGGAGTCCATTTTTGCATGTGAAAATTCTGTTTTTACTTGTCTTGATCATGCCATGAGTGGTCATGTTGGTGGGAGTAAAATGCCTCTTTTTGTGCCTTAACCTTAGGACCTTTGGTTTGCTTGTTGGCATGAGCATTGGTCCACTTTTTGGACACTTTTTGCCACTGTTTTGAGGTGGGTGAAGGTCTGCCCCTTTACCATTTAAGGCCCTCTTGCATGCTTGTCTCATGTTTGTTGCATAATTGTTTCATTAATGTGTAGTCCCATGCTAACTTTATGGCAAATTGGTCCATGTTTGCATCACATTTGCACCTTGCATGCTTAGCATTGCATATTTGTCATGATAGTTCCATAACATTTTCCATGACTTGAATAATTGGTATCATGTTGCATTTGAACCATATTTGCATAGCATGCATTGCATTGCTTGGTTTGGGGTGTCAAACCAAGTGTGAGTGTTAAGGAGTGTTCATACTACAAGTGATGAAACACGCCTTAACTCTCGGTCGCCGAGGCCTTTGACTTCGACATGGTAAGGCTTTGGATCTCATTTGTATGTTGCATGCATCTTTACATTAAGTGGCAAATTTGATCCCTTGGGCTATCATGCACCATTGATGGCTCGAGGATCGAGGGTCATGCTTCTTTGAGTTCAAAGCATGATGGGAAGCATGACCATGCTCACATATGCCTGAAACCCCATGCCATGCACTGTCTGTTCTCTGTTTGCTGTCAAAACTGTCTTCTGCAAGAAGTTTCTGCCGACCGGCAGAATTCAGTGCCGGCCGGCAATCTTTGAATGGCCGATAAATCAAAACAGTGCCGATGGAAATCCTGGACTGCCGGTGGGAATTCTGTTAAGCCGGTGGTACTCTGTAACATTCAAGGAACCTGTCCTAGGGTTTTGGCGTTTTTTAGAAAGACAGGGCAGTGTAAACAGAGGTGGCAAAGATATGGTACGGGTTTTTTAGGCGAGCCGGTTTTCGAGCACGCATCATTCGCGCATCTCGAGGCAGAGGCTGCGGCCACCCTCTTCTTTCTTTTGCATTCTTTCTTTTAATTAATTAGAAATTTTGTAATAATTTTATTTGTTTATTATTTGGGACTGTAATATTTATTTGGACCCTTCGAGTGAGGGCAATTGTGTAATAAGGGTGTGTGAGTGTGTGTATGTCTTCCAACCCCACGTCTTTCTTCCCTTTTATTTATCCGCTTATGATGGTAGACTAGGGCATATTTAATTTAGCATACCTTATGCTATGCATGCGTGCATCCATGCATTTGTATTGCATGCATTGGGCTCGGTACATCATGCTAACTGCATTTGTATTTCAGTTCCAAATTGAATACGTGCATCAAATTGATCGCATTTCATATGCCATGCTTAGGTTAGCCGAGCCTATCTAATTGCATCCTGTATGTGTTGCATTAGGCAATTTAACATGAACTAGGACATGCATGTTTGCTAACTAGTTTATTGTTTTGGCACAGAGTAGGATGTAAGTATTTTTGCTTTAGCATCCCGCATGAGTGTGAGTGTTGCCATGACAGTATGCTTGCCATGTGGCTAAATGCTTATCTGATAAACTGATTGAATGCCTGTGGGTGAAGGTTGGATTGTTTGAGTTGGAAGAACTCATTGAAATCCGTGTTTTAGCCTACTTGCGAGTAGCAAATTCCTAAGCACTTTTCAAAACAAACGGATATGCAATGCTTATTTCCAAATTAGGCAATCTAGTCTATACTTGTTTGTTGCGCGCATAACATAGTAATTCTAGGCTAATAAATGGAATAAGAACACATAACGTTTTCAAAAACGGATATCATGGTTAGTAGAGGCCGGTCTTCGGACCGGGCGAAAGGGGGTGCTCATAGCTGACCTTCCCCGATCGTAATCAAGCTCCCGAGCCGAGACAATTCCGGTGATGACGGACATGTGGCCTTCGGCACCGAGTCAGGGTTTCCTAAATTCCCCCATTTTAAAATATTTAGGTGGCGACTCTGTATCTGGCAAAGCAGTCCATGTTTGGCACTACTTTTTCAAAAATTTGTTTCTCAAAACGATTTGCCAGATTTGGACTCTTTGGTTCAGATTAAGAACCGCGACAACAAAATCGAGAGTCCAAACTGTAATAGCGAAGCCCCCCACGTGGGCGCGTCTACACCAGCACAAGCCAACATAGCCGATGATTTTTATCTTTCTGACGGAGTGGCAGACATCAATCTTGCTGCAGTAGTCTCTGAAGCAAATTTAGTGGGCAATCCTAAGGAATGGTGGGTGGATACTGGAGCAACCCGCCATATTTGTGCAGACAAAAAGATGTTAACAACCTACAAAGTGGTGGAAAATTGGGAACAACTTTTTATGGGAAACTCCTCCACTTTAGCTGTAGAAGGACAAGGAAAGATTGTGCTGAAAATGACCTCGGGGAAGGAACTCACTCTTAATAATGTACTCCATGTGCCAGAGATTCGCAAGAATTTGATTTCTGGGTCATTGTTGATCAAGAATGGGTTTAAATTAGTCTTTGAATCTGATAAAGTTGTACTCTCCAAGAGTGGAATGTATGTAGGGCGAGGTTACATGAGTGATGGGTTTTTTAAGCTCAATGTAATGACTGTTGTACCTAATTTGGCTTTTAATAATAAAAACACATCTTCTGTTTATATTGCTGAGTCTTCTTGTTTATGGCATGGTAGATTAGGACATGGTAATTTTAATTCTTTGCGTAGACTTGTTGCTTTAGAATGTTTACCAAACTTAATTTTTGATCATAATCATAAATGTGAGATTTGTGTTGAGGCAAAACTCACTAAGGCATCATTTAATAAACTTGAAAGAAGTACTGAACCTCTAAGTTTAATTCACACAGATATCTGTGATTTAAAATTTGTTCAAACTAGAGGAGGTAAGAAGTACTTTATTACTTTTATTGATGATTATACTAAATATTGCTATGTTTACTTATTGAGAAGTAAAGATGAAGTCGTAGAAGCTTTTAGGCAATATAAACTTGAGGTTGAAAATCAACTTGGCAGAACTATTAAGATAGTGAGGAGTAACAGAGGTAGTGAGTATGATGCACCATTGGAAGAATTTTGTTCTGAACATGGTATCATTCACCAAACCACTGCACCCTATTCTCCTCAGTCAAATGGTGTTGCTGAGAGAAAGAATCGAACTATTAAAGAGATGATGAATGCCATGTTGATTAGTTCAGGGTTACCTCAGAACTTGTGGAGGGAGGCGATTTTGTCAGCTAACTTTATCCTTAACAGGGTACCCCACAAGACACTCAATGAAACACCTTATGAATTATGGAAAAGTCGACGACCTACTTATAATTACCTTAAAGTGTGGAGGTGTTTGGCCAAGGTTGCAGTTCCTAGTCCCAAAACGACTAAGATAAGACCAAAGACCGTTGATTGTGTGTTCATTGGATATGCCAATAATAGTAGTGCATATAGATCCTTAGTTCATAGATCTGAAAATCCAGATATGCATGTAAACAATATTATTGAGTCAAGAAATGCATCGTTATTTGAACACATTTTTCCTAGCAAGGAAATTGAAGAGAAAAGTTCAAATAAAAGAACTTTTGATATTGCAATGGGTAGCAGTGAAGACCAAAATGATAATGAAGTAGATGAAACTAGACGTAGCAAGAGGGCTAGCATCTCTAAATCATTTGGTCCAGATTTTTTGACATACTTGTTAGAAAATGAGCCTCAAAACTTCAAGGAAGCTATGTCAAGTCTTGAAGCTCCATTGTGGAGAGAGGCTGTGAATAGTGAAATTGAATCAATACTGCAAAATCATACTTGGGAACTGATGGATCTTCCACCAAGATGTAAACCTCTTGGATATAAGTGGATATTCAAGAGAAAAATAAAAGCAGATGGTTCAATAGATAAATACAAGGCTAGGCTTGTTATTAAGGGATACAGGCAGAATGAAGGCCTTGATTATTTTGACACGTATTCACCAGTGATAAGAATAACACCCATTCGCATGTTAATTGTGATTGTAACTTTGTATAATCTGGAAATACATCAAATGGATGTTAATATATCTTTTTTGAATGGCAAGTTAGATGAGAAAATCTATATGGAACAACCAGAAGGGTTTCAAGTTCTCGGCCAAGAAAAAAAAGGTTTGTAAATTTGTCAAATCCCTTTATAGATTAAAACAAGCTCCGAAACAATGGCCTGAAAAATTTGATCACGCTATGCTTTCGAATGGTTTTAAGATAAACGAATGTGACAAATGCTTCTATGTTAAAAGCACAGACAATGGCTATGTTATAGTTTGTCTTTATATGGATGGCATGCTCATTATTGGAAGCAATAATGATATGATTAAATCTACAAAGAAGATGTTGAACAGAAAGTTTGACATGAAAGATCTGGGAGTAGCAGATGTAATTCTAGGAATAAAAATTACTAGAACATCTGAAGGATATGCGTTATCTCAGTCTCACTATGTTGAGAAGATTCTGGAGAAATTTGGAAAGCATGATGACTGTCTTGCAAAAACACCTGTTGAAATTAGTCTTCATTTGTCAAAAAATACAGGTGCAAGCATATCACAATTAGAATACTCTCGAATAATCGGAAGCTTGATGCACTTAATGAATTGCACTAGGCCAGATTTAGCTTATGCTATAAGCAAATTGAGTAGGTACACAAGTAATCTAGGGTCCAATAATTGGAAAGCGATAGTTAGGGTACTTAGGTATCTAAGACATACCCAGAATTATGGCCTTCATTATTCCAAATATCCAGCAGTACTCGAGGGGTACAGTGATGCAAATTGGATATCGGATACTAAGGGTGTGTTTGGTAACGTTTACGTTTTTAGTTTATATTTACAAAAATTTTATAAACTGGTTTTTGTTTATTTTTTATTTATTTTTAGAAAAACATAAACTACAAACGTGTTTGGTAATTGACAAAATGTTTAAAAAAAATTTAAAACATAAAAAAGAGTGAGAAATGACGAGTGGTGGCAAGTGGCGGCGGAAGACAGTGGTGGAAAGTGGTGACGGTGGGTGGTGGTGGTGGTGGGTGGGTGGGTGGGTGATGGTGGCGGGTGGTAGCGAGTGGGTGGTGGTGGTGGTGGTGGGTGACGGTGGCGAGTGGTAGGTGATAACGAGTGGGTGGTGGTGGTGGCGGGTGGTGGTGGCAGGTGGGTGGCGGGTGGGCGGTGGGTGATGGTGGTGGTGGTGGGTAGTGGGTGGTGGTGGCGGGTGAGTGGCAGGTGGCTGGTGGTGGCAGGTGGTGGATGATGGTGGTGGCAGGTGGGTGGTGAGTGGTGGTGGCAAATAGGTAATGGTGGCGAGTGGTGGATGGTGGTGGCGAGTGGTGGATGGTAGTGGCGAGTGGTGGGTGGTGGCGGGTGGATAGCAGGTAGGTGGTGGGTAGTGGTGGTGGTGGTGGTGGTAGTGGTGGGGGTGGGTGGTGGGTGGTGGTGGCGGAAGACAGTGGTGGAAAATGGTGACGGATGGTGGCTAGTGTTGGGTGGTAAAAAAAAAAAAACTAAAAACTCAAAATGGAAACACATTTTTTGTGTTTTTATTTTTTGGCCAAATTTATAAACTGAAACTACTGATTTATAAATCAAAAATTTTACCAAACAAGTTTTATTTGAGTTTTTAAAATTTTTGTAAATATAAACAGAAAACTGAAAATGTAAGTGTTACCAAACGACACCTAAATACTCAAAATCCACTAGGAGATACGTCTTTACCCTAGGTGGTGCTGTAGTCTTTTGGAAATCCTCCAAGCAGACATGCATAGCAAGGTCGACAATGGAATCTAAGCTTATCGTATTAGATAAAACAGGAGAAGAACCAGAATAGCTTCGTAATTTCTTAGAAGACATTCCAATGTGGCCTAAACTTGCTGTGGACTCACCTTTTTCTACGCCCTCCTTTCAGAAAGGGTTTGAAAAGAAAGGCCTCATAGTTGGGGGGAAGGTCATGAATTGAGCACCCCCGCTCGCCCGATCAAAGATTGGCCTCTACTAACCATGATATGTCATTTTGTAAACCTTATGTGTCCTTATACCAGTTATTAATCTAACCTTACTATGTGATGCACACAAGCAAATATAGATTAAATCGCAAGAATTGGAACATTTCAAGTCATGTTTGTTTGCGAAAATGGTTTGAATTTGCCACCCTCAAGTGGGCTTAAAGATGCGAATTTGCCACCAAACATAGTGGGCTTAAAACAGGATTTTGCCATGACAAAGTGGGCTTAAAACGCACATTCGTTGAATTGTTTCAATTCAAACAACACACCTTCATCCACAGGCATTCATGTAGTTTAGCATTTAAGCGCATAGCCTCATGGCAAGCATGCAAAACATGGAAATATGGCAATCACACTTGTGCAAGTATGCTAAAGCATAAAGACTTACCGAGTACTCCAAGACAAAACAAAAACTAGTTAGAAAGATGCATGATCCTAACTATGTTAAGATGCCCAATATAACTCATGCAATAATGCAATTAATAGGCTCGGCTACTAATATGGCATATGAATCAATTTGATAACATATTGTTGAAGCACGTAATGAAAGAAGTATTGAAAGTGCAATGCAGTTTGAATAATACACCGAGCCTCGGTGCATGAAATACAAACAAATGGATGTAAACATGTGAGCATAAGGCATGCCAATTGAAAATGTCCCTAATCTAACCATCAAAAGCGATTAAATAAAGGGAGAAAGATGTGGGGTTGGAAGGCATACACACACGCACACACACTTATTAAAACATTACGCCCTCACGAAGGAGGGTCCGAATGAATAAGCTAAGCAACTAGCTACGCCAACTATTACAACACTTGAAATGAATTAACTAACTATTCTAAGTCAATTAATTATTACAAACTGGAATCGAATAACTAGTTGCACTAACTAATTAATTACAACACTTGAATTAACTAGCTATTCTAAGCTAACTAAAGCGATTAACAATTAACTATCTACCCCTAATCAGCTAAGATAAGCAACTAAATGGCCTCGAGGGGCGAGGGACATATGCATGCTCGGTTGGTTTCCACCTGAAAAATGCCACTGCCTCACTGCTGTAAGATTCTGTTTACATGCATGAACACCAAAGAAGCTACCAACTTCTAAAACACCTCTGCTCCCTTTTTCCATCACACTGAGTAACTTTCTTCATTAATGGTCGGTCGGCTACCAATGGTGGCCGGTCGGCTACTGCTGGTGGCCGTTGGCCATTGTTGGTGGTCGGTCGGCCACCCCTGCCATGAACTTCTTTTTGCTGCAACAAAGAGCAAATAGAGGCAAAGCAGTGTATTCTCATGGAGTGTTTGTACTGTTACGCTTCTTAGCATCACACAAGCTCAAAGGAGTGTAACTCTTGACCCTCAAACCATCAACCAAGCAATTCACATGCATGATGGTTAAGGAACCAAGCTTGTACAAGCTTAATGAATGCACAACAAGACTCAAAAAGACCACCGCCCTATCATGCATGATCAATGGTGATGGTGACCAAGGAAAGTGGCACATTTCATCACTTTTGAGTATGAAATGTCCCATTTTCCTTGCGTTCGAATTAACGTCCGATTCGAACATATGCAATGTAACATGAAAGATGCTTATCTTGCCTCTTTTATTTGTTCATTTTATTTACTCATTTTACTTTACCGATTTATTCTTTAATCGATTAAGTCCATTGGTGGGTGTCCTCTAATGGAGAGATGGCTCAAAAAACAAGTTGCTTTGGGTATGAAAGAGGCATTACACTGTTGGTAATGAACCCCCTAAGGGATTAAACCATTAGGTGCAACACCTCAATTCCACACTTAGGCAAACCAGTGGTTTGAAACCACTTTCAAAGTAAACGGAGGAGTGAAGAATGGAGGGAGATTGTAGAGATCTTAAGTGCTGAAATGAAGTGCAAAACAACACTAAAACATGCTTTCAACTCAAAACAATGGTGATCAAAGCATTAAAACACTAAGCTAGTGAAGGTATTAACACTACAACCATGCAATATAAGCCTCAACTAAATTAACCAGCCCAAAACATAGCTAAAACATGTCAAAATAGAAGCAAAAACATGCTAGACTAAAGCTAAGTTAGGCTAGAAAAACATGCTATCACATGAAGCTAATTAGGCATGCAAACAAGGCACAAGGAGGGGAAGTTAACCCCTTCAATTTTGGACTTCAAAAGTTGATTTTTACCACTGAAAAACCTTTGATATTATGTGGTTAAAAGGCCCAAAATAGCTGATTTGAAAGTGAGGAAAAATAGCACAAAAAGCTTAACAAGTTAAGGAGGCAAAAGGGTAGACAACCCCCTAACTCAAAAAGCTCAAACCACCATTTTTAGGTCACAAAAGCAGAGTTTTTTACACTTCAAAAACAACCTTAAAACAGTTGAAAAAGATAGGAAAATAAGTATGCACAATAAGCTTAAATAAGGTAAGTGCTCTACCTTTGAAGCAAAGCACAATTTAGGCACAAATCCAAGCTCAAACCTCCTTCCAAAGCTCAAACAAGACTCCAAGGGACCTCAGCTCAATGGTGGTCAAGTTTGATTAAGGGTTGGTGTGCAAAAGTGTGGAGAAACTAGGCAATCAAGCACAAAATATTAAGTGAGAGAGAGAAAGCTAGAGCGAGAGATATTTTTGGTCCCGAATCTTCTAACCCTCAAAAATGGGGGAGGAACCCCCCTATTTATAGAAAAAAAGTCTTGAGCTTAGATACATCTCACCATACACGTGTACGAAGATGCATCTTAGTGAGCAACAGTTGGCACAGCTCGCAACAAATGTCTGGAAAAAGAGACCAATGGCCGTCGACCATCCCTGGTAGCTGACAAGCACAAGCCATGGCCGACAGATTCTAGGGCTGGCCGACAGGTCACCCTCTCTTCCAGGCTAGAGGCAACAAGCTCTTGGTCTAAAAACATGCACAAAACATATAAGGTTTAGAGGCTCAAAGACAAGGCATTTCGTCGAGGACTTTAGGCGCTCAAAACGAACACAAACAAGCACAATCATCGAGTGCACAAACAATGACGTCCAAGTCTGAGGATGGTAAAAAATGGGGTGTCTACAGCTGCCCCACTTTGACAGAACTCGGAAGTCATGAAATGACGAGAGTGAATGTCAAAGCCCAGAGACGACCTATTTTTGACAAGGTCGAAGACCTGGACAAACAAACAAACAAAACAAAGAACAGTTGCACTCGTAGGCTGCTTACGTATCCCTTTGCAAGGAATCAAACCAGCGTAGTTCTAGGGCAAAATGCGAGTGATATGCACAATGTAAGAATATAACTTATGCTCATACAATGAGGCTGTAATGAAACATCTAGATGCAAGTGCAAAGAAATGCCATATTTAAACAAACCGAAGTAAGGTATAGCAACCTCTAACATGAATAGAAGTAAGTAAACATGAACTAAACCACATTTCATGCAGAAAGGATGTAAGAAAATTATGCAATCTTAACTACGCATCACGTAGGAAAAGCGAAGAGCGACCGTGGGGCATACCCGAGGTCTCAACCGAGATCCTAATGTGTTACACACAGAAGGAAAAGGGTGATGTGAATACCGGGACACACTCGAGTGTCTTTAATTGAAGGCATCCTAACGCATTGCATGTGAGAGGAGAAGGTGGTAATGCAAACACCGGGACACACCCGCGTGTTCGAAACTGAAGCGTCCTAACGCGTCGCACGCGAGAGGAGAAAGTGGTAACGAGAACAACGGGACACACCCAATGTTTTTAACCGAAGGGCGTGCTAACGCGTTACACGCGAGAGGAGAAAGTGGTGACAAGAACACCGGGACGCACCTAAATGTCTCGAACCGAAGGCGTCCTAACACGTCACACGTGAGAGAAGAAAGGGATGATGAGAACACTGGGATGCACCCAAATGTCTCTAACCGAAGGCGTCCTAATGCGTCGCACGTGAGAGGAGAAAGGGGTGATGAGAACACCGAGACGCATCCAAATGTCTCTAACCAAAGGCGTCCTAACGCGTTGCATACGAGAGGAAAAGAGGTGATTCGAAGGAAACAAGTGATTCTACCTGGAACTCCTCTGAATGAACCGTACATACAATATCGTGCCTGCATAAGAAAGAAACTCAACAAGCATAACATAGTAGGGGTGCATGTTCCATGCAAGACGAATAACAAAGACACAATGCTAATGGTATGTTCTATGCATAACATGTAAGAAACAAAATAGAAGCATATTCTATGCGGCGTGAGCCAGAGCATGTTCTATGCCACATTAGGATGCATATTCTATGCAACAGTATAGGATGCATGTTCTATGCAATGTTCAATAGTAGAAAATGCATATTCAATGCGAGATTAGCAGCATGTTCTATGCAAAACACCAAATGCATGCTCTATGCGAATGGGAAACAGAAGCATGCTCTATGCAAATGCGAGAAATGCACTTTCTATGCAAAAATCACATGTGAAATGCATGTTCCATGCAACAACAAAGAAATGCACGTTCTATGCAATGACAAAAGCGTGCTTGACAAAACCAACTTAGTCACAACTTCCAATTTACCTCTCGGATGAGTTGCAATATGTTTCAAAAGGATTTCATGTTGATTAGTGATGAATCATCATGCACCAAAGACACGGTTTAGAGCTTCCGCAAAGGTAATTTGAGCTTAAAAGTGAACTTTTCTTGCACTTTCTTGAGGACTAAGGATACAAATCAGCAGAAAAACACAAAGGAGGAGCACTAGAAGCTTGCCGGCCACCAGGGAGGGGTGTAAGCCACCCGTCGGCCACACCTGAAGGTTATTGGCCACCAATGGTGGCTGTCGGCCACCGATGACAGTTTCAGGCCATTTTGGTCATTTTACATCGGGTCTTTATAATTACACCCCCAAACTTCATTTTCTCACTTCTCCCTGGCCGAAATTCATCCTTTTCTCTCTTTAGACACTTTTCCCTTCCAGATCCTTTATACACGTTTTCCAACTCCCTACGCATAGTTGATTCGCTAAAACCTCTCGATTTCCTTCGTTTTGAACCGATAGAAATTTGATTTTGGTGTTTTTTTCTTCATTTTCACTACTTGAGGCTTGTTCCCCTCGAGTTTCTCTCGGGTTTGGTGCCTTTCCTGGGCTTTGACTTTTTCTCCCATTTTCTCTCTTCCAGGGTTGACTTTTAGCATTTTTGACTCATTTTCCTCATTTTCGCCCACTTTCTCATCTCCTTTCTAGATGGCGGACGACATTCCACATGATGGAGCTTCCCCGGGGATGGAGGCGGATCCCGAGCATGTACCATTACCACCTAGGGTTCGACCTTTTGACCCAGAGACATATCTCCTTGAGGTGCATGTGCTACCGCTCGATATTATTCATCATTTCAGAGGTTTTGCACGAGGCATGCCAGAGGATCTCTTGCTACGAGAGCCGGAGTCTTATTTATGCTACTTCACCATCGAGGTATACACTGTCTTCTTACATTTTCCGCAATATACCTTGCATTTCTTGCATAGATCACGCTTACACTGTCTTTCATCTGTTTATCTCAAACAGATTCTTGCACTGTATGTCTTACACTACCTTCTCACACACATTCTGATTACAGGAGGACTCTCACTTTATCCGAAGATACAGAGCCACATCTGCGAGGGAGTGGTCTATGGACCTCCCTATTGGCATCTGCCAGATTATCGATGAGGTCGGATTCAACTTATTCTGCACGGGGCTATCGCGTCTCATAGCGAGCAGGCCCTTACTTGGCGCACTGGTAGAGAGGTGGTGGGACACCACCAACTCTTTCCACTTCTCTACCGCGGGAGACATGACGATGACTCCTTATGACTTTGCTATGCTCACCGACATCGAGGTAGGAAATTGGCCGATCCCTTATGATACAAACATAGGCAAGTGGGAGGCCGTCTGGATCTACCTGCTGGGGCACGCCCACCTCTCTTTCGATTAGGGATGGTTCGATATACTTGGTTTGCGGATCATTTCAGAGGGACAGAGCCAGAGACCCTAGAGGAGATTGAGCAGTACGCCCAAGGCTTCTTGATGTTCCTCTTTGGCACCACTTTGTTCACCGACAGGGCGAACACTGTCTGTAGATCTCGTGGCAGCCCTGGGTGACGATGCCTGAGGGCGTCAGACACTAGTTTGCTGGCGCTTGGGGTGATTCCTGTTACTGGCTTGTACCGAGGGACCAGTAGGTTGAGCCTAGTTCTTAAGCGAGCGCTTTCTACGCCAGACCTTGGGTTTGCCATTGCAGGCGGTTCCCATGCTATCTCCGCCATCCATGCGAGCTATAGAGAGTCTCTCCTCCTAGGAGGTGATCGACTTCACACGAGGCGTGTATGCCGACTACTTTCTTGGAGAGGGAGACTATGCGACATATATCCAGACGTATCTCATGCCTCCCTTGACGGGTACTCATGCTCGAGCAGGGAGAGCTGCAAACGTCCCTTTGACGAGCAGGGCTCGAGCATCGAGGGATAGGGTCAGACGGGTGCCTCCTGCTAGACAAAGCTTCGGTTGGCCAGAGCTTCCGATCGAATTGACAAGTTGGCGGTACACTAGAGAGGCTTATCGGATTCTGATTGAGCCTCTGGTGGCTGGTCATAGATATGTCAGAGCTCCTAACTCACCTCTGGTATGTACCGCAGTTTTCATTTTTCATTTTCTTCTCAAATATTCATTCTTAAAAACATTGATCATTTCTAATACATTTGCAGGCACCCGCAGGGTACACCAAGGGCTTACTCGAGATGTTGGCCTCATTCGAGGGTATGATTGTGAAGAGGGAGGCACTACTCAGTTTTCATAGTATTCAGGTATTTTCCTCAGTTTTCTTGCGTCCCAATCATCACATTTACACTGACATATTGAAACTGATATGAGAACTTCCCCATACTGCACTAATACACTGCTTTGGTGCACTGCACTTTCATACTGTATTCATACTCTGTACCTGACCTCTGCATGTACTCATTCTGCACACCATATTTGCATCTGATACACATACTATGGCTAACATATATTAACTTCCTTTTCAGGTCCCACATCTACTGACAGCACCGGTGACAGGAGCAGCAGGACCATCAGTACCCCCTCCAGCAGCAGGGAGAGAGAGATAGGTTCTAGCGCTTTGTCGAGGCCGAGCTAGGAGCGCTCAAGCTGAGAGTGGCCCTTCAGAGCCTATTCTGAACAAGGATGATACGAAGACCAGCGAGGCCGAGGAAGCTATGGGTCAGCACACCGAGTCATCCGAGAGCGGAGACGATGATGTTGGCTCAGATTCTGCTAGTGGTGATGCTGATGCCAAGGAGGGCTCCGAGGCAGAGGACGACGACGATTCTGGTTTCGATTTTGATTCAGCATCTAGTTCAAATAGCGGTATAGATAGAGACAGCTCTACAAAGTCCGTTCTGCCGAGGAAGAGGACGAAGACGGCCTCTAGAGCTTGAGATAGCTGGTGCTAATTTTTGTATTTTTTCTTCTTTTTTGTTGTTAGTAATGTTGACACTTTGTACAGCTTAGACTATTTTATTTTTGTTTAAAACTTGTACTTTTTGTAAAAAGTAACCATGATCAGAATGAAAATCAGTCTTTTTGATGAAAAAGTGTTGTATTTTGTATTCTGAGCACAGTATAACATCGCATAGCATAAAAACGAGTTTGATCTTGATTGAATATTGCACATTGTATTGGCACTTTCTTAATCAGGTAATGAACCGAGTAACAACAAAACCAGAAAAATAATGTACAACTCGATAAATAATCAAGTAATATACAACTTGATAAACAACCACGCAATATACAACAACTCGATAAAAATGACAAATAAAACTCGATAAGAAAAAGAAGACAAATATAACTCGATAAACAAATTGAAAAAACGGCTCAACTAACTAAAACAGGACAATACAACGCACAAAATGTAGAATAAAACACAGGTTCTCAGCACTCTCGACACGGGAAGGTCACAGGACAAACAAGAATGTTGCCGGCCATGAACATTCACTTTCAGTGCAGTAGGGTCGACCTCGAATTCAAATGGCGCCTCTGCCGAGTAAATGGGTGCCTTGGAGGTCTAAGGTGGGATAGGATCCGCCTAAATACCCGGATTTTCCTGGACATTGATTGTAACCCCGGGTGCCGGAATTCCTGCTGGGGGTGCATGAGATGCAGAGGCTATTGCAGGTTGCGGCAGCTGTTGTTGAAGCCTAGCAATCAACTCAGCCTGATGGGCTGCAATTTCCGTTTGGCGGGTGGTGACTTTTGCTTGGTGAGCAGCATCTAGCTACATAGCCTCAATAGTTTGCTGGAGTTGCCGAAGCATATCTTCCATGTTGAATGAAGGATTTTAAGCCACCGAAACTAATGAATACTCTCTGTCTAGAGTAGAAGTAGATGATTGAACTTCACTGAGTGAAGGTAGCTGCCGAACTGGTGAATTATGGCTAACTCTTCTTTGTCTTGTAATCGGTGGTAGTGAAGCAAACATTGGCTGTCCTCTCACAAGATCCCCAGATCGGTAAAGTCGCCTTACACGGGTCTAGAGTGCTTGGGGGGTGACAGGCTCGTCTGAAGCAATCATGAAAGACTACCTTGCAAAAAGAAAATAAAGCAAAAGAAACAAAAATAAAAAACCACACGGCACCTTGGCTCAAACTAAAACAACACGCAATTGCAATCACAAGCTGGAGAACTGTACTCAAACACTGATTTCTGCCCCCAAAACTGATACCCTCAAACTGATATCCAGACTTGCAACTGATACATACACTCCTACAGAGTTTCACTCTAAAATCACGTATCAAGCAAGTGAGAGCCAAAACACCCCTATGATGGGGTGATGTTACCTTGTCCTAATTTCATCAGGAACTAGGGATTCACTACGCAAACAAGCGGTTTCATACAATCCTACACTCGGGTGAGCAACCTGTCCTAGTTTGGAATAGTCTCTACGACTTCCGATATGCAACTAGGTCGATTGGTCAAAAAGGGTACCTCAGCAAGACTACCTAATATACCTCTCACACCTGACACCAAGAAGTGAAAGGAGGACCAAACGGTACAACGGTAGTCCAGATCCAAGGGTTGTATTCCCATTATGGCAAAGCTTGCAACTGGTCAGCCTATTGGCAAGCTTTTTCAAGCAAGCCTCCGGTAAACCGTTCAGGAATAGCAGATGGCAAACACTGTGATTTAGGCGCACCAATGCAAATGCAACACAAAGAAACACATAAGTGTAGATAAAACAACATATTATGAGTTCGAGTCAAGTTCTCTAAATCCCTAACAGAGTCGCCAAAAACTGTGGACTTGCATTTTTCCGCGCCCCCCCTTTCGGAAAGGATTTGAAAAGAAAGGCCTCATAGTTGGGACTCCCGCAGTTCTGAATCTAGTCTCACAAGTGCAATGTGAAACTGATAATCACCAAAGAGTCCAATCTGGCAAATCTTTTCAAAAATTGATTTTCAATCAAATAATGCCAAAATTGGACTGCTTTGCCAGATATAGAGTCACCACCTAAATATTTTTTTTTTGGGAAAACTTAGGAAACCCTGACTCGTGCCAAAGGCCACGTGTCTGTCATCACCAAAGTTGCCTCAGCTCGGGAACCTGGGTACGAGGGGGGAAGGTCATGAATTGAGCACCCCTGCTCGCCCAATCAAAGATTGGCCTTTACTAACCATGATATTTCATTTTATAAACCTTATGCGTCCTTATTTTAGTTATTAATCTAACCTTACTATGTGATGCGCACAAGCAAATATAGATTAAATCGCAAGAATTGGAACATTTCAAGTCATGTTTCTTTGCGAAAATGGTTTGAATTTGCCACCCTCAAGTGGGCTTAAAGATGCAAATTTGCCACCAAACATAGTGGGCGTAAAACAGGATTTTGCCATGACAAAGTGGGCTTAAAACGCGCATTCGTTGAATTGTTCCAATTCAAACAACACGCCTTCATCCACAGGCATTCATGCAGTTTAGCATTTAAGCACATAGCCTCATGGAAAGCATGCAAAACATGGAAATATGACAATCACACGCATGCAAGTATGCTAAAGCATAAAGACTTACTGAGTACTCTAAGCCAAAACAAAAACTAGTTAAAAAGATGCATGATCCTAACTATGTTAAGGTGCCTAATATAACTCATGCAATAATGCAATTAATAGGCTTAGCTACTAATATGGCATATGAATCGATTTGATAACATGTTGTTGAAGCACGTATTCAAAGAAGTATTGAAAGTGCAATGCAGTTTGAATAATGCGCCGAGCCTTGGTGCATGCAATACAAGCGAATGGATGCAAACATGTGAGCATAAGGCATGCTAATTGAAAATGTCCCTAATCTAACCATCAAAAGCGATTAAATAAAAGGAAGAAAGACGTGGGTTGGAAGACATACACGCACGCACACACACTTATTAAAACATTACGCCCTTTGTGGATGCGCCCTCGAGGGCTTATGCTTTTCCACAGTTCGGACTCAATATGTCACGATTTTGAATCTAATCTCACAATGTGCAATGTGAGATTGATAAATCACCAAAGAGTCCAAATCTGGCAAATCATTTTGGAAAACTGATTTTTAAGAAAGAAGTGCCAAACATGGACTGCTTTACCAGATACAGAGTCGCCACCTAAATATTTTGTTTTGCAGGAATTTAGGAAACCCTGACTCGTGGCTAAGGCCACGTGTCCGCCATTACCAAAGTTGCCTCGGCTTGGGAACTTGGGTACGATTGGGGAAGGTCAGCTATGAGCACCCCCGCTATCCCGATCAAAGATCGGCCTGTACTAAGCATGATATCGAGTTTTGAAAACATTATGCGATCTTATTCTGGTTATTAGCCTAGAATTACTATGTGATACGCACAACATACAAGTATAGACTGGATTGCCCAAGTTGGAACAAAGCATCGCATATTCGTTTGTTTTGAAAATGGTTTGAAGTTTGCTACTCGCAAGTAGGCCAAAACACGAATTTCAATGAATTATTCCAATTCAAGCAACCCAACCTTCACCCACAAGCATTCAGGCAGTTATATCACATAAGCAAATAGCCTCATGGTAAGCATGCTGTCGTGTTAACACTCACATACATGCAAGATGCTAAAGCATAAATACTCACAGTGTACTCCGAGCCAAAACAAGGGATATGTTAGTAATCAAATGTATGATCCAAATCCATGTTAAGATGGCTAATGCATTGCAGGCAAAATGCAACTAGAATAGGCTCAGCTAATCTAAAATGGCATATGAGATGTGACAATTCAACACATGTATTCAACTTGGAATTAAAATACTATGCAGTTAGTATGATGCGCCGAGCCCGGTGCATGCAATACTGATGAATGATGCAAACATGCATAGCATAAGGATGCTAATTGAAACGTGCCCTAGAATTAACCATTGTAAGCGGTTAAGTAAAAAGGAGAAAGAATTGGAGGTTGGGAGACATGCATCACACACACGCACGCTTATTACACAATTGCGCCCTCTCGAGGGAGGGACCGAAAGAATAATACAAATTAATTAACTAACAAGCTAACTAAATATTACACAATGCTTAATGAATTAAACAGATTAATTAAGCTAAGAAAGCAGTAAAGCAGCCTCGGGAAGAGGGACAGATGCGTGAGTGCTCGGCTTCACTCGTGAATCCGTCGCCATGCTCTTGCTGCCTCTGTTTACACTAATCTGTACTTCTGAAAACTTCACAAGTCCCAAGGAAGCTTCAGAATCACTCCCTGAGCATAGTGGAATGTCACCGACCAAGAGAAAACAACACCGGCCATGGAGTTATGGTCATCGACCAAAAATGGGATCACCGACACTATTTTGGTAGTCGGCCGGCATGTGAAAGTTGCCGACCGGCCATTTCCTCGTGCAGAACACTGGTTTGCTGCAACAGAGGACAGACAGAACATGGCGATGCATTTTCAAAGCAATTTATGCACTACCACCCTCCTCAGCATGTTTGAGACTCAGAGGAGCATGGTTCTCGACCCTCGGGCCATCAATTACGCATTTCGATGCATGATGGCCCAAGGTGCCAAGTGTGCATTTCAATATGGAATGAAATGCATATAACACATAAGGGACCCCAACCTCTATCATGGTTGATCAAGAGGCGAGAGATGCATGCACAATACTATGCAACCTAAGCATGCAAGCTAGCAATGTGCAATAGGCATACAACCTAAACAAACAAGCATGTAAAGCATGTAACAACAATGCCAATGATGAACATGCAACAACATGTGAGACAAACATGTGACAACATGTTAAGTAACTTAAAAAAAAGAGAATGCACGACAAATGCATTACAACTTAAGCATGCAACAACATGTCGTGGATTAAGTACACAACAAGGTACAATTGAACTAGCATGCTGCAACATGCAATTTACCGAATATGCAACAAGTATGTGACAACATACGAGGCAAGCATGCAACAACATGCGGGGATGGTCTTAAACCAAAATGGGCAGCTCTCGAATAAGCCCAAATGAGCGGCCAAAATGGTGAAACAAAAGCATGAAGTACATATACAAATATGCACATTTTGATGGCCTAACACCTAGGCACAAAAGAGCAACTTTCAAGGGCACTTAAAAGAGGACAAAGATGGACAAATGACATACATTGTGAGCTCTGAAAATCATGTTAGAAAAGGTGCCAAACCAACTAAACGAAGCAAGCAAAGCATGCAAGGAGGCCTAAAACTTGAAATTAGCCACGGGACTCAAACCAAGGCTACATGAAGCAAACCCCAAAGGGCCAAGGGGACCTAAAACAGTCCCAAGGCAGGTCTGAGCAAGACCAAAAGCACACGTAGATGGCGTCTAAATGGCCTAAGTATGATGGCATACGCAATGACACGTTCAAGATGCATGAAACACAAACTATCCAAAGCATGGAATAGGTGATGAATGCAAGTATTTGAGCATACTATATGGACTGAAATATCATTATAAGTGATGCCAAGCCACTGAAATGAGCCAAGTAATGCATGCTAGGGGATTCAAAACTCAAAGCCTACAAGCTAGATTGCATGGTAGCTATACAAAGCAAGTCATGTATGACCAAGACAACCAAAATTAGACCTCAAGCATACCAAAACATGGATAAAAACTTCCTGAAGCTAAGCCAAAATCATGCTAGAAAGACATGTTACAACATGATGCATGTTAGGCCAAAACATGGGATTACAAGGTAAGTGTATGGAGCATACATGGTATGTCTAAAACAACTTTAAATAGTGCTGTATCATGGCAGAATAACACCTTATACATGCTGAAATGGAGTTAAAACAAGCTAGGCAAACACACTACAACACAAGCCATTTATGCAAGCATCAAAGACAACATGGAGAGGGGATGACCCTCTCCCATTTGGGACCTCAAAACCACCTCTCCACCACTAAAAATCCTCTGGATTTCAGTGGTAGAGAGGTCATGCAAAGACCAAAACAATGGCCAAAATGGATGGCCTAAAACAAGGCCTAACAAGGCCTTGGAGGGGGGAGACAACCCCGAACCTCAAAGTGACCTTAAACAAAGTTCTAAAACACACAAAATCAAAACTTTTATTAGTTTATAGCTAAGCCTAAAACAATAAGAAAGATAGGTCAAAAGCTTGTGCAAAAATGGGGAATAAAGAGGTGTTTCTTACCTTTGAAGAACCTCTTCAAGAACACCACCCCAGCAAATTTCTGAGTTCAAATCAAACCAATAACCCCAAAATCAGCCTCAAGGGACCTCAGTTCCAAGGTATAGTGTAACACTGGGTGTCTTAGTGCAAAACTAAGAACAAAAACACCTTTTAGGCACAAGATACACACACAAATCAAAACGGAGGGAGATATAGAGATAGATAGATATAAAACTTCTAACCCTAATTCTCTGAACCTGGAGGAGGGATGAGGGGCTCCCTCTTTATAGAGGTTCAAATCCTCAAGCTTCCAAGAGAAGCTAAACAAGAGGCAAATCCCTCCATACACGTGTATGGAGGGGGGTAAAGTGGATGCCAGCTGTGACAGCTGGCATAAAATATCTGCCAAAAGTAGATGGAAAGGGGTCAGCTGGAAAATATGGCCGATTGACCAAGAAAAATGGCCGGCCGACCAAAAACACTGCTGACCGACCAAAATATTTGGTCGGTAGCAAGAAAACAGAGCCGGTGGCCTCAAGCCAAGGCCGGTGAGGTGTGGGGATGGACAACAAGCCATTCCCTGCCCTCAGAAGCAAAAACACAAGTGTTTGGTGTACAACCAAGCACAAAACAAACAAGTCGAGAGGTCTTGAGGCAAGGCGTGCGACCGAAACCTCTGAGAACTCAAGACGAACACGAACATGGATGATCACCTAGTGTTCAAACGGTGACATCCAAGTCTTGAGGACGGTCAAGAATGGGTGTCTACACCCTCACGAAGGAGGGTTCGAATGAATAAGCTAAGCAACTAGCTACGTCAACTATTACAACACTTGAAATGAATTAACTAACTATTCTAAGTCAATTAATTATTACAAGCCGAAATCAAATAACTAGTTACACTAACTAATTAATTACAACACTTGAATTAACTAGCTATTCTAAGCTAACTAAAGTGATCAAATAATTAACTATCTATCCCTAATCAGCTAAGATAAGCAACTAAATGGCCTCAAGGGGCGAGGGACATATGCATGCTCGATTGGTTTCCACCCGAAAATGCCACTGCTTCACTGTTGTAAGACTCTGTTTGCATACATGAACACCAAAGAAGCTACTAACTTCCAAAACCGCTTTGATCCCCTTTTCCATCACACTGAGCAACTTTCTTCATTGATGGTCGGTCGGCTACTATTGGTGGCTGTTGGCCATTGCTGGTGGCCGGTGGGCCACCCTTGCCCTGAACTTCCTTTTGCTGCAACAGAGAGCAAACAGAGGCAAAGTAGTGTATTCTCAAGGAGTGTTCGTACTATTACGCTCCTTATCATCACACAAGCTCAAAGGAGTGTAACTGTTGGCCCTCAAACCATCAACCAAGAAATTCACATGCATGATGGCTAAGGAACGAAGCTTGTACAAGCTTTATAATTGTACAACAAGACTCAAAAAGACCACCGCCCCTGTCATGCATAATCAAGGGTGATGGTGACCAAGGAAAGTGGCACATTTCATCACTTTTGAGTATGAAATGTCCCATTTTCTTGCGTTCGAATTAACATCCAATTGGAACATATGCAATGCAACACAAAAGATGCTTATCTTGCCTCTTTTACTTGTTCATTTTATTTACTCATTTTACATTACCGATTCATTCTTTAATCAATTAAGTCCATTCATGGGTGTCCTCTAATGGAGAGATGGCTCAAAGAACAAGTTACTTTGGACATGAAAGTGGCATTACACTATTGGTAATGAACCCCCTAAAGGATTAAACCATTAGGTGCAACACCTTAATTCCACACTTAGGCAAACAAGTGGTTTGAAACCATTTTCAAAGCAAACAAAAGAGTGAAGAATGGAGGGAGATTGCACAGATCTTAAGTGCTGAAATGATGTGAAAAACAACACTAAAACATGCTTTCAACTCAAAACAATGGTGATCAAAGCATTAAAACACTAAGTTAGTGAAGGACTTAACACTACAACCATACAATATAAGCTTCAACTGAATTAACCAGCCCAAAACAGAGCTAAAATAGGTCAAAACAGAGGCAAAAACATGCTGAACTAAAGCTAAGTTAGGCTAGAAAATCATGTTAACACATGAAGCTAACTAGGCATGTAAACAAGGCACAAGGAGGGGAGGTTAACCACTCAAATTTTGGACTTCAAAATTTAATTTTTACCACTTAAAAACCTCTGAGATTATGTGGTTAAAAGGCCCAAAAATGTTGCTTTGAAAGTGAGGAAAAATAGCACAAAAAACGTAACAAGCTAAGGAGCCAAAATGGTGGACAACCCCCTAACTTAAAAGGCTCAAACCACCATTTTTAGGTCACAAAAATAGAGTTTTTTACACTTTAAAAACAACCTTAAAATAGTTGAAAAGGATAGAAAAATAAGTATGTAGAATAAGCTTAAATAAGGTAAGTGCTCTACCTTTGAAGCAAAGCACAATTTAGGCACAAATCCAAGCTCAAACCTCCTTCCAAAGCTCAAACAAGACTCCAAGGGACCTCAGCTCAATGGTGGTCAAGTTTTATTAAGGGTTGGTGTGCAAAAGTGTGGAGGAACTAGGCAATCAAGCACAAAATATTAAGTGAGAGAGAGAAAGCTAGAGAGAGAAAGACATTTTTGGTCCAAAATCTTCTAACCCTCAAAAATGGGGGAGGAACCCCCCTATTTATAGAAAAACAAGTCTTGAGCTTAGATACATCTCACCATACACGTGTATGAAGATGCAGCTCAATGAGCAACAGCTGGTACAGTTGGTAACAAATATCTAGAAAAAGAGACCAATGGCCATCGGTCACCACTGAGGGCTTCGTTTTGTGCGGTGGAGATTGGATTTCAACACCGTTAAATTTGGGGGTTTCTCACATTTTCGTCTCTGAAACTTGAGGAAGGGATTTTCTTAGAGTTATATATACTTTTTTACAAGACTGTGTTGATTTGGAACTTCATGGGAAGCATGGAAACTTTGAGTTTGGCTCATGTATTGTGAATGATTTTAAAACTGGGTTTCCTAAATGTTTTCCAAAATGTCTTGAGATTTTGGGTCATTTTGTTGTAGAAGAGCATTAGTTTAGACTAATTTCTTTTGAAATGAAGAGAAATACCTAGTTTAAGGAAACCCTAGAAATTTAGGAAATTTGAGAAAAATGTGATAATGTTATGAAATTGATATTTGACTAATATTATAACAAATGTTGACATGACGAAATTTATGGTATATGAGTATTGGTGGCTTTGGAAGTTGTTGTTTAACAATGTTGATATAATCATGAAGGGACTAAATTGTTGAGAATGCATGAAATGTGGGAATGTACTACTCTTTTGATAAATGTAAATGAATATATGTTTATTTTGTGGAATTGCATTGGAAAGAGGAATGAGAATTGTGATCACAATGAATAGATTGTTGTGGAAGAATGTTCCATTACACCAATAATTGTTGCATTGGCATTCAAAACTTTTGATTATTACAAAATTCAAATTGCGTCATGTAACTTTTGCATTGAGAAAGTAATGTTGTGGAACAAGTTTTCATTATTTTGCTTTGGGGTAAATACGTTGGTATGTCTAGATAAGGGGTGTAGATGAAATTGATTAAGTTGGCTTGAGTGTCTAGGGTGAAAGACCAAAAACACACGCAGAGTAGGTACCACGTGCCTTCCGGTTAGCTACAGGTAAAGTGCGGTTTTGGTAGTGCTAGTTATACCTACTTGCAGACACCAACCTAGGGATTACTTGAGTCATATTTACCACCCCTTGAGCTTGATGTAAAATTATTGAATTGTTAAGTTTTCAAGTTTTCATGGAACATGACGATTTTCAGAAGAGGTGTTAACGTGACTTCTTTTAAAAGTATAGCATGGCATGTGCATTTCAGTTTATGAGACTTGTATAAAACGTATATACTTTGTTAAGAATTCTCTAGTGGGCTTCATGCTCACCCTATGGGATTTTGGTGCTGGAAAAGATGTAGTGATTCTGCCAAGTTAAGTGCTCGGGCATACGTGTTGAGAGCACAAGGCTCTTATTTTGTTATGATCATATTTGTTTAAGCCAAGGGCTATATTTGTATGGGTTCGAGTAACCATTTTGTGTAACCGGGCTTAAGCCTTGAGTTTGTAGCCTTGAGGGCATTTTTTTACTTTTGACTGAATGTTCTACATCCTATAGATTCATGTACTAGAAATCATTGAATATATATTCGCATGTGGCACTATTTTGTAAAAATCTCTTGATGTATGTAACGCAAATGTTGGGGATTTTATTCGGGTAATCATGAGTGGCAACGATTGGTGTACTTTATTTATGTATATTTTTGGAGGCGTGATAGATCTAGTTCTTCTCTCTCTCTGTACTTTTTCACCTAGATTTAGTCACTACAACAAAAGTAACCTATGGTGACGAAAACTAGTGAAGAAAATAAGATTCGTCACTAAATAAAAATAATTTGTGAGGAATTTATAAATTTTGTCACATATAATAAAAAAATGAAAATGATAGGTGACAAAATTTATTTTCGTCAATAAATACTTTATTTTAAGTGAGGAAAAATTAAGTTTCGTCACCAAAAATTTTCCCGCTATTTTTTTTTGTGGCGCCAAAATTTTGGGACTTTTGGTGAGAAAAAAATTTGTCACTAATTATAAAATTATTTGTGAGGAATATATTTTCGTCACCAAAATGTTTTAATATTTTTGATATCTTTTGGTGAGGAAATAATATTGTCACCAATTTTGGTGGGATATTTTTGATATATTGAGCGACAATTAAAAAAAACATAGGGTATTAATTTTTTTTACCCCTTTTCTGTTTATCATCTCTATCTCTCTCTCTCTCAAAATAGGGTATTAATTTGTCTTACCTCTTGCTCCTCCACCACGCCGATCGCCATTGTCGCCTCTATTAGCCTTGCCGATCGTCGCCGCCACTAGTAGCCTTGCCGGTAACCGCCACATCTTCTTCGCTCGGTGATTTAGTACGTGATTTCTCTTTACTCTTTTTCTGGTGTCTCTTGCTCTTATTCTCTGTATTGGTATGGTGACGAAAATTAGTGAAGAAAACAAATTTCGTCACTAAATAAGAATAATACATGAGGAATTATAAATTTTGTCACGTATAATAAAAATATAAAAATAATAGGTGAGGAAGTTTATTTTCGTCAATAAATACTTACTTTTGGGTGAGAAAAAAAATAAGTTTCGTCACCAAATATTTTTGAGATCTTTTGGTGAGAAAATAATGTTGTCACCAATTTTGGTAGAAAAATTTTAATGTATTGAGCAGCAATAAAAAAAAAAAAAGAAAACATCAGTGCGTTTGGTTTTAGTTTTCTAAAAACAGTGTGTTTTGTTTTTCGTATTTTTTAGTTTTTAGTTAATATTTTTTAAATTTTAAGTAATTTTTTTACTTTTTTAGATACACCTTATTTAGATGTATCTAAATAGTAAAATACTTGTGAAAAAATATTTTAAAAAATTAATAAATACACAAAAATATGAAAAATGTAATGAATTTTCATATTTTTTTTTATATTTTTTGATATTGTGTATTTTTTAAATATTTTTTTTCACATATATTATATTTTTTAAGTATATTTATATTAAGTGTGTCTAAAAATTTAAAAAAAAAAACTTAAAATATTAAAAAAATTCATGAAAAATATTAAAATATGAAAAATAAATAAATAGAATTTTGTGAAAACTATATTTTGTGAAAACTAATTTTTAAAAACTGGAACAAACAAGTTAATTTTTTTTTATTCCTTTTCTGTTCGCCATCTCTCTCTTTCTCTCTCAAAATAGGGTATTAATTTTTTTTGCCCTTTCTCTGTTTATCAATTCTCGCTCTCTCTCTCTCTCTCTCTCAAAACACACACGTAATACCTCTCCGCCATAGCTCTTTCCCTTGCTACTCCACCTTCAACGACTACACTACCGTCGGTCCTTCCTGTATAAATAGGGCTCCACTTTCTGCATCAAACACAGGTTCTTTTTTCTCTATTTTTTCCTTGTAGTGCATCGATTTAATTGAGTTGTTTCAAAAATTTTATGGGTTTCAATCTGAACATTTTTTTTAGCTTATAATCTGGCTTTATTGTTGATTTGGTAATAAATTTGGAATTGTTTTCTTTATTGAGCGATTTAAAAGCTTTGATTGATCATTTGGGTTTTCAAGTTTATATGTATTTTTTGGGTTTTTCTTGGTAGTTAATTGTTAGCCATCAATGTTCTGCTTAGGGATTAGATTTATAAAATAGGGATTCAATTCTGGTGATTTGTGCTTTGTTTCCTCATATTGAACAAAGATTTGGGGGAAAAAAATTATAGAATAAAAAAATTTGCTATTTTATTTGAACAGAAATTTCTTAAATGTATTTGGGTTTACTTTATTTTTGAGTTAAGAAAGTGAAAGACATTGATCTTGTGAGTACAATGAAACGAAAATGAAAGAAAATGATGAAGATTTGAGGAAGAAAACCAAGAGAGAGTGAGAGAGAGAGAGAGAGTTGAATTTTGCTTTGGTTTCATTCTGTTCTTTGAAGAAGAAGACAGATTTTATCCTGTGTGGGTGTGTTTTTTATACAACTTAGTTAATTATTCAGTGTGGTTGTGTCCTAGGATGATTGTTACATCTTAGTGAATTAGTTATTTAGTGTGGTTGGGTCTAAAATTATTTATTACATCCTAATTGATTTGAGACAATTAGATGATTAATTTTAGATCAGAAATTATCTTTTTGTTTGTATACTGAAATTGATTTTGCAAGTTGTACCTGGTGGAGAGTTAGTGCCTTGGTTGTTAGCATTCTTTGTAGTTTTTATTGTTTTATGGTGTTTGTGCTGTCACAAATAATGTTCCGAGATACATTTTTGTTGTAGCTGAAAATCTCTGGAACTATTCATTGATGATCCCCAGGGTGTGGACTCTGCTGCTTCTCATAGGGTGTGGGGTATTTTGGTATGTTTTATTGAAGTTGGTTTATTGGTTTGTACTCTATATATATATATATATATAATTTTTTTTTTCTATTTTTGGAAGTAGATGAACTTGTTTGGAGAGCTGTAGGGCTATGACAATTATATTTAAACTGTTGGCATAAAGATTTGTAATTATTATTTACATCTACTTACATCCAGAAGATAACCTCGATTGCATAGCTGGAAGCTTGAAGGTATTTTGTTTTTGGACCTCTTTCTATAGATGTGTTGCCTTCACTTTATTCTTTCTAAAGAGCATGTGCTTATATAAAACATATGTATATATACATGTATTATTTCTAGATTTTATGGCCAGGATAGTTGATTAGCCTATAAATCTAATTGTTCAATGTTTTTTTTCTTTCTAATAGAATGTTGCCAAGATAGTTTATTACCCTATAAATCTAATTGGCCAGGATAGTTTATTACCCTATAACCTCCATTGCTTGTATCTGTTAGAATGTTGCCAAAAACTTCTTCAGCAAAATTGTGTATTTTGCTTCTAGAAACGAAAAGATTGAGCCATGGGTGTGGAACTTCCCACAAGCCTTTTGATCTCGGACACATGAACTCTATCCAAGAATTCTACATATGAAACTTCTAATACGAAAAGTGTTGATGAGATATAGCTTAGTTGGGATAAGTTCTCAATTTCCTGCACCAAGCAAGCAAGCAGGTATTAGAGCCATTGGGTTTATTTGCTTCTTTACTAACTATAGTGGAGGATTGGTGGGTCATGACATGCCTCAGCTGGTATATTATATCATTTTTTTCTAGGTTGATGTTTTTGGCCAATTCAAGACAGTAAATTGTTCTTCCATCTGATTGAAATTGGTTGGCTTGAACTGGGTCTTGCGGATTGAATGATGATCTCCAATTATTCAGGAGCCTTTCTTGTTTATTATCACAAATCCTTCAATGTAATCGAACGTGTTCTTTGCAGATATCAAATGCTTCTGGTCTCTGATGAATGTGGAGAAGTCTGAGTACAAAACTCTTATCCATTTTACCTATTCGGAATGGCATGGTGTTATGAAACTGGTAAATTCTACTATACTGGAGCTTATTTTGAAGTTTACAAATATATGTGTGTTTTTACCATTTTTGGTGCTGGTTCTAGAGAAATTCTTGCTCGTGTGATTATGCCAAACTGGCTAAGTCCTCATTTTGAAGTTTACAAATATATATGTGTTTTTACCATTTTTGGTGCTGGTTCTAGAGAAATTCTTGCTCGTGTGATTATGCCAAACTGGCCAAGTCCTCCAAGGACACCATGAAAGAGGTTTGCATTCTTCTTCTTTGAACAATTTATTACCTCCCCTTTTCCTACACAATGTCAGTAAATTTTGAATGCAAATACAAATTCTAAGAATGTGATGAACTGCTGTTCAGTGACCAATGGTTATGTATCTTTTATGAAAACAAGGTCTGATTCTTGGACAATATGATGAGGAAAACTGGAAACTTCCTAGTCCAGTTTTTAATGAATGGAAAACAGGTGGAACAAAGTTAAAGTTGAAGTTGTTGTATGGTTTTTCCATCTTAATCTTACATGTGTCGTATGTTGATCTAGTTCTCAAATTGCGTAATGAGCCTGTTTGGTGCAGTATTTTTATGGTTAATTATTCCAAGATCCCCTAGACTATTAGTGAATGTCATCTTAACCCTCATCATCTATGAACTCTTACATATTGACCTCTTAACTATAAAAATCGTTCAATTGCCCCCTTCTAAAAGGTGGTCTAGAGGGGGTGAAAGTGATACATTTTATAGTTGAAGGGATCAAAATGTACATGTTCATAGATGAGGGGTAAGCTGATTTCTCCAAATAGTTGAGGAGATCTTAGTGTAATTGTCCCTATTTGTTTATATTAAAGGTTGATAATCAATAAGCAGAAGTTAAAAACATCATTTCCTCAACTTTTTGATAGATTGCACCAGGCACAGTAGCACAGATTCCCAAAATTAAAAGAATTAATAAATTGCACCAAGCAGGGCCATGCAATCTATGAACATGCGATGCTGTCCTGTTACAAATTTATTTATTTATTTATTTTTTGGGTACAAACCTATAACTGCTTCCAACTGGTGGACATTACTGATCTGAAGACCATGACGGAATGTCTGCCCACTAATCCCTGCATTTGACAAAGTACCGCCAACTATGAGATGTAGGTAATCTGTCCAAGACTTCGGTGCTAACCCATGTTTCAGGCTTTCATGCAGGATAGTAATCCACAATTTGCCACCATAGACATCTACATAAGGATGTTTTCCAATGTAAACCTGCATTTCCATTCCACTGAATGATTCCATGTTGATCACGACTCCTCTGTGAGCTTGTGCCTGGCCCTGCATTTCCATTCCACTGTGAGTTTTCTTAATTTGTTTAATTATTTTTCCATAACTCATTGAATTCAGCCAAAATTCCTCACCTTCTTTGTGGTGTATTTTGATTTCTTTTTCCTGATCATATTTTGTGGTTTTTGAATCGAAGAGGAAAGAGAGAGAGGTGGGGAATTCCTACTAAGTTTTTCACCTTTTTCCACTCGAAATCTGCTAAAATTATTTGATGTAGTTATTAAAATTTTTGTAAGCAAGATGCTTGTTTAGTGGTTGAGTTCTTATTTATTCTTCTACCTAGTTTAAAATGTTAAATAAAATATTTTTCATATTAACTATTTGCTTATAAGCTTCAAGTTGAACAATTGGAGCTAGAGGTTGCTGAGCTTCGACATGCCCTTGTTGATAAGCAAGAACAAGAAAATGTCATGCTTCAGGTTTTGCATTGCTTTATGTTTGACTATTAAATATGTAAAAAATTGGTTCTTGTTCTCTCTTATGTAATAAAGATTTCTAACAATATATTGATTATGACTTATCTGATAGGTTTTGATGAGGGTAGAGCAAGAACAAAGGGTAACCGAAGATGCTCACAGATTTGCTGAGCAAGATGCAGCAGCTCAGAGATATGCTGCTCAAGTGCTTCAGGTTTTACTTTTTGATTTAAACTTATTTTTTTAGTACTGCTTTACTATAATGTTGAATGCTTGTGTTAATAAGAAACAGCTTCCTGTCTGTCAGATTTTCTGTCTTATGCATAGCTGTGGTCACCTTTTTTTGGAGTGTGCTTGATGCCTGTAGTGCATGAGCTATGTTGGTTTTTAAAGTATGGTATTTAGAGGACATTTCACGCGGATGCATAAACAGATTTGGCAGTTTAGTTGTTGCATTACCGTTTAACTAGTGTAGCTCTTGCAAACTCTCACTCTTTCTTTGATTTTTAATTTTGATTTTTTTGAGCACCCATTGCATATCATTAAGTGTGATATATTGCTTCTTTAACAAAAAGTTGTTTATTTTGCATAAATTTGTTTAGATGGTGAGCAATGGAATGACGGGTTGTTAGCTACAATAAGAGAGCGGGTATTTTTCTATTGAAGGCTTTTGATGTGACTGGATTTTCCTGTTTGTTGTTTTTCTCCTTTGAGCATAGATTAGATGATTGAAATGGTTGATGACCGATAACCTACATATTCCTTAAATTGGTTAAATTACATCTTATTAAATCAAAAATTTTCTCCTCCCCATCTTCCTCGTATGCTGCTTCGTGGTTAAAAGTACTCTTATCTATTCCATATTTACATTTTCTTGCTTCATTAAAATTATTGTGGTTGCTCTGGGGTTTATATCAGGTTCACATGGAGGTTGAAAGAAAAGCAATGCAGGGGGATGCAAACATTCTGCCAGGTCTTCATTTTCATGAAAAAATTACATATAAAGTTGGAACTAAGGTATCTATTACACTAGTAGATTTGGCTAAAACATTTCCTTATTCATCAACATTTGTATCACATCTTCCAGAGGATCTATTTATATTTGTTCAGCAAAATACTGAGGTTGATAAATATGAGGAGTAAACAATTGCTACTTGTAGCTTGAATAAAACTTTACATGTGACATTGACCCCTTTGTGCATCATGAGGATTATTTGAGGTGAGGGTAATAGGAGATCTTTCCGTGGAAGCGAGAAGTGTATGCATAGCCTGAGGAGTGCCATAACCTGGATCAAATTTTGGATTTTGTTGATACAACCCATGCAAATTAGAGATATCATGCAAATCACAAGGTAAACAAAGCAAGTAAGCAAGCACAAGAATCTAGTTAGTCTTTTTCTTTCAAAAAAATAAAAAACTAAAATTATAGGATGCAAAATACAAGAAACTAGATTGTCATGGATCTTATCTTCCCATTGGCATCTGAGCATTGAACATTTTTTTTTTGTGTATGTGGAAGATAGATCATATTAATAGAAATCACTTAGTATACATACTATGGTCTAGTTCTATTTCATATTAGTGGAAATCACCTAGCATATACTTATTGCACATTGGTCTGTTGATGTCCTTCTGGACATTGTAGTTATTTAAGTTGATGTCAATTGGGTCCTTCTGGACATTTTGGTTATTTAAGTTGATGTCAATACCTCCAAATGGACAATAGAGTGTTGGATTATTGAATGCATATACTTATTGCACATTGTTTTGTTGTCATGGGGAACATTAGATCACAACATATGTTAAATGTTAACTTGTAGACTCTGACTGAAGAAAACCTAACTTGATTTTTGTTTAATTCTTCAGAAAACATAGTTCAAGGTCAACAATAAAGTGTTAGATGGGACTCTTTCCTTTTGTTTTTCTTCCCATTCTTCCCTTTCTTGTCCCATGGTCTGTCTCATATCATTCCTCTCCCTTCTCTCATATGACACCTACACAGCTTCTCTTGACGTGAGGGATTAATTTATTTACAGTGATTTTTTTTCTCAGTACTAATTTAAGTAGTCTATTGTTAATTGTTAGTAATTGCTTTTGTTCCTAACATAAAGTTTGGCTATAGTGATTGATCAATACACATCATTGGTTTAATGATTTCATTAATAACATCTTAATTATTCTCAGCTTAGCTGTCTTAAAAAATGGCAATGTCTCTCCTCAGTCTCGTACTCAACTATATAGCATTTTTCCCTAAATTTTCTACCCCATTTTCATTTTCATTGTTTTTCTTTTCTTGGAGTTTTCACAGTTCAGAACATAAAAGGTGATTCGTTGCCTTTAGAACTTGTGTTTAGAACTTTCTATTTTTAGTTTGTTAGAGGGAGATGAGTTTAAAATTTTACTTCCCTGCGAGGGAGAGAAAGATGAGAGGGTGAAATGTGCTTGTCCACTAGGTGTTAGGGTTGGGTTTGGCAATGCATGGTGGTGTCCTGGTGGACTGTGTCTTGCTAAGTCACCCAACCTTGGTGTTTGGGGAAGTGGATACTGGGTTTTGTTTTAGAGGTGGTTGATAGCCATGGTGGCCCATGAGGCTATTGGTTGGTGGTGGCATGTGAAATATAAGAGGAAGTGAGAAGGGGAATGGCAAGTGGGTCCGCTGCTATAGAAAGGAGGAGGAGGGAGAGGGAATGAAGAAGAAAAGAATAGAAAAAGGCAAATTGAAAAAGGAGCAAAAGTATCATTATATATATTTCTTAACACACACTCAATTTAGTGTGTGTTAACGCATGGTTAACTAAACCAGAATTTGCAACGTTTGCACTTTACTGCAAATTTCAAGAGGGTTATGTGTATATTTTTAAACATGAAGGAGGTAAAGTGTTTTTGGACAAAACCATATAAAATATAATTAACCCAAACTGTTTGAAGGTCTAATTGTGTTTTTATTTCAATATCTATTCGTGTGTATTTGTTTTTGTTTTTATGTTTGCTTGCATGTGTGTTTTGACCTTTTACCTCGTTGAAGTTAAAAATAAAATAGGAACATATTTAGATTTAAATGAAAATGGTGACTCCTATAAAAACTATGGATTGATTAGTTTGTGAACACGTCATGTGATTCTCTTTGGTTCTTGTTGGCATTAGTTCTAGTGATACATGGTATTCTTGCAATCTTTTGTCATCTTCTGTTATCTGTGTTGCTTATCATTAAGGATCACTTCAGCTTTTTGAAGTTTTGGATTGTTATATGCATTTCTATTAAATTGGTTTATAAAATAAAATTATTTAAATATGATTTTAGATGTAATTAATAATATATTAATGTCTTTCTTATTTATTTTGTTTGCAGATTGGTTTTTGATGACGTTTGGAAGTATATTTGCAAATCAAGATCAAGTGTTGAATTATTTATTTATTTCCTGAACTGATACTTAGTTGTAGTTGCAAATTAAGATTGAGTGTTGATTTTTTTTTTTTTTTTTTTTTTTTGTGGACTCCATGTTAGTTCATTTTGGGATTTGCTTTGATGATTTTTTTGTTATACATAATGGATTATTATTAAAGTTGTTTGATGGATACATTTTGATTTATAATATAATGGTTTAGTGAATTTTTGTGTGCAGTGGTGTATAATAGCTAGTGGATTTCTTAGTACAATTAAAAGGTTATTGGGATATGAACAGGGATATTCGTGAAATAATAATTTAAATTGAATATAAAATATGGAACAAGTTTAGTGACAAATTTTTTTGTCATTTGTACTTGTTATTATGACAAAGTGATTATTCGTCACTAATAAAAAAAATTTGTGACAAAATTTACGACATTTTATAGATGAAAGTTTTTATTTATTTTGTTGTATGGTGACTAAAAATTTCGTCACGTATATATATATTTGTGACGAAATATATTTCGTCACCCATGTATGACTTTTGAAGATGAAAAGTTTCATCACCTTTACATCTTATTATGTAGAAATTATTTCCTCATCAATGATCAACATGCGTGACAAATTTATTCGTCAACTAAAGTTATAAATATGGTACTGACCAACTATTTGGTGGCGAAAATGAAAATTTTTGGCGACAAAATATTTTTTTATTGGTGACAAAAAATTATGACTTTTGAAGACGAAAAATTTCGTCACCTTCACATCTTATTGTGACGAAATTATTTCCTCATCAATGATCAACATGCGTGACAAATTTATTCGTCAACTAAAGTCATAAATATGGTACTGAATAACTATTTGGTGACGAAAATGAGAATTTTTGGCGACAAAATGTTGTTTTATTAGTGACAAAAAAATTCGTCACTGAAGTAATTTCATTGGTGACGAAATTATTTTTCGTCACGGTGGTTTTTAGTGACAAACATTCAATGACGAAACCGGTGACGAAAATATTTCCTCACAAATATCTATAGTGACGAAATTAGCTCTTTGGAGACAAAAAAATTTCGTCATTCAAGACCCAACTTGTTGTAGTGAGTGGTTTCTACACCTTACTCTCTTTGTTAAAAAGGTAGAGCGTCTCAAGAGCTCTGTTTTGATCCAAGTAGAAATTGGTTTCGGCGTCCTTGAAGTTCTTCCATTGTTGCTTTGGTCATCTAAGCTTGAGGTAGGGACTCTCTACACTCTTTATGGGTTTTAACTTGGCTATTCCTTGGTGTGTGAGAAACATTGGGTTTTGATGTAATTTTAACAAACCTAGGGTTTGGAGTTTAAGTTCAAAAGAGAGGTTTCAAAAAGGGTGCCTTGGAAATGATCATGGGAATGAATATGAACTTGGGTTGTATTAAAATAGATGATGTGGTGGTTGGGATGAGATTTGGAAGGAAATGGTGTTTTGCCCTAAAATGTTCACATAATTATTTTGCATAAATAATGAAATTGGTAATGGAAAAATGAAATTTGATAAATGTTTATATCAATAGTGAAGTTGGATGTGTATCATGTCCCACCTATGGAAATTTGAATAATTTATTTGTTGAGAAGATTGTATATTTATTTAGAAATATTTGTTTTGGGCTATTGGTAGAGGATAACTATGATTATTGTAGAAATGGCATGAGGATTAGGTAAATTGAAACTAATCTCTTATTGATTGTCATTGAATATAACTGTGCTTAATACATTGTATATATATGATGTTTAGAAGGAGAAAGGGGATGTACTCCATGTTTGGAAGGAGAAATGGGATGGACTCCATTGAATTAAGTTGGCCTGTGTGTCATGGTGAAAGTTTCGAAAAAATTGTGTATACATGGGTGTCGATTCCCGTGGACAAAATTTTCGTAAAATAGCAAATTAAAGTGTTTGTGTGTAATGGCTGTGTGGTAAGAAAACCACTGAGTTGTAATCTCAGTTGGGTTGGCTGGGTAACAATGGATATGACTCATGAATTGAGGAGATGTGAAATGACATGAAACGAATTGATATAAAATGGATTGGGATATCATACTTGGCATAATATGGATTTGGGAAGAAGAGTTGTAAATGATTTTATTTTGAGCATTTGCCATGTGCATCATGTTTATAATCTTGTTAAAGTTCATATATTGTGGTAGATTGTTTCTGTTGGGCTTTGGCTCACCCTATTTGGAAAAAACCATTTTTAGGTGCCAGTAATATGTCTCCGCCAAGGTAGTAGCTTGAGAGGATTGTGGAGCTGAGAGCTCACTTCTGTTTATTTTTGTATTTATCTGTGTACAAGCCAAGGGCATTATTTTGTATTGAACTTCTGACTCGTTTTGTTGTAACCAACATCATTTTGGAAAGTTGTAAGCCTGCAGGGCATTTATTTTGTTGATCATTTAGTTTGGTGCCACATGCTATAGATTCAATGTAAAGCTTATGAATGTGTAATGCATGTGCCCTTTTGTAAATGAACTCTGATTAATGAAAGCCTAATACTTTGTTTATGTCATTTTGTATTAGTCTTTACTGTTAAATTATTGTATTATTTTCGGGGCGTTGCATTGACTTTTCAATTAGTACTCAATTCAAAATGACAAATCATATAAAGAGTTTGGCTCTTCAATATGATTTATAATTTAGAATTTGGAATTTGGAAATTTAAGATTTAGGATTTAAGATGGTAGATTATAGAGTGTTTGGCAATTCAATTCTTTGCACAATCAACATTTTATGCCTCTCATTTCAAAAGCCTTCAATTTAAGAGTTTTTTTGAGTTAGAATTCAAAACAGTTTAGTTTAGTGTCTTGGCAACTTTAACATAATCAATAATATGTATAAGTACTGAACAACTAAGAATTTGGTAAATAGATTAATTTTTATACCATTAAATTTTTATAGACTTATTTTTAGCTAATAAATTAATTTTTTATCACCCTCAAAATAAGCCTTACTAATAAGCTAGCGTGCCTAGCGTGCGCCCATCTCACTTTATCAGGCTCTTACTCATTGCTCTCATGAGTTCTTCAAAAATATACTTATCCTCTAATTTTTCAGAATTAATATAATAAAATGAAAATATTATGGTTATCAAATCAAGTTAATTTTTTTTCATATATTATATATACAAAAGGCCTTATAAAATAAACGGTTTAAATTATTAAAATATGACCCCGTGATGGGCTCCTCAAATCCCTCCAATTATCCTAAGTTGAGATTTGAACTTGAGAAATAGCCCAATCCATAATAATATTATGTGAACACATGAGATAGTACATTATAATAAGATTATAAGAGTAAATTACACTCACTTATCTTGAAATTTTAAAAAAAGAATATAATTAGTTCCACGCTTTTAACATTATTACACTAACCTCGCTTTTCATATGGCAAAAAGAGATGATAATATTATTTTTTCATTTATATTACTAATAAATTATTGATAAAAAATAACTTAAGCGTTATATGAATTAAAATATTACAAGAAATTAATATAATTATGTTAAAAATGTAAATCTAATTATATTTTCTTCAAACAGTCAATGTGAGCGTAATTTACTCAAATTATAGACATGGAAAATGTTATAGGCCTCAAATTTTCTACCAAATAAATGATCAAATGTCTCACATGGGTGTGGGGTCTACAAAATTACAGACTCCACACCTATATGAGACATTTGATCATTTGTTTAGTAGAAAATTTAGTATTCCTAACATCACCCCGGTAGGCATTATTGAGAGGAAAGCATCAATGTCTTGATTAGTAGGCCAAGAAAGAGTCAACAACACATGCATTGGAAAAGAGGTAAAGTTTCATGATCAATAACCTTGAAATATGAAAAATGTTATGAAACCTGATTTATCTATTTATAATTTGTTAAAAATATATTTGTGTAGTAGAGATCAAATTTATAAAGTATGAATTCTATGAGTAAAATGAATTTCAACCACTAATTTATTTTTTAAGATAAATTCTAAATTCATAATTCTGAATTTGTACTCTTACTGTTGTAATTTTCATTTCACAATTGATGGATGAATTAAAATTTAAAAAAGACCTTGTTCCACCAGTGTTCAAAGTCGTTCAACTGTTCACAATTTCCTTTCAATTTTATATGAATTTAATAATATAATCAAAAAATTGTGCATTCACATAAAAATATAACACTAAACATCTATATTATGGTGAACTATTTAATTATGAATAATTAACTTCTCATTATTATCTATATTATATTGTTACAAAAGATTTCACATATTACTTTTGTGATATCTTATATATGTCAATGTCTACATATATAAATATATAAAAAAAAATATAAATATAAATTTATATATGTTACTGTATTCATAAATTGTCAATCTGTAATGCTATATTACCATTGAACACTTTAATTTTCTAACATGTATCGTTTTAGTAATATAGTTATATTTGTTAGGAAAAAATTACGGAATTGTGTATTATTCTCTTATCAATTTATATTCAGGGGTTGTTTGGGATGTGTTATATAAATGTACTTTTTGATTTTTTGACTAAAAAAGTAGGGAAAAAATGTATGTTTGGGATAACTTTTTGACTTTTTACGAAAAGATGTGTAATAAAATATTGTAGTAAAATCAAAGAGACCATTTTACCCTTGTTGACTTTTTGACTTTTGGGTAGTTGAACTCAAAAGGCAAAATAATAATTTTGCCCTCTAGGTTTCCCTCACAAGCTTTCCCCAAATAGTATGGACTTTTTGACTTTTTTAGTAACTTTTTGACCTTTTAACTTTTGTAGGTTATCCCAAACAAGCACTCAATATATATATATACACATACATGTCAAATGAACAAGTGTCCTTGACAAACACTTTCAATAACAAATCAAGACTTTGCAAAACACCTCAATCGCGACAATAATTGTACTTTTTTTCCCTCACAGAAAAATCACATTATTGAGCAAAAATGGATTTTGAAATTCATAACAATATGATATCGCCTCAAATTCTTACTCACCAAAATATTTTTATTACAATGAGTTATAATGGTACATAAGAAGAAAAATAAGAAGACGGTGAAACAAAAATTACAAAAGATCTATTGCAACATGTTCTCCAAGCAAAGTTAGACGAGTTAAAGTAGGAATTGTCCTATCTGTTGTGAAGTTCAAGAAAAATAATGTACCTTATGCACACATTTTATGTTTATAAAATTTCTGATTTATTCTCATTTATCATTTAAATTCTTCAACCGAGTTTGTATTTATTTCTTACTTATTTATATTTTGGATACAGATCAATTTACTCATACAATTCTTCATACTTTGTATACATATCACATACCAATTTAAGATACACGTATAATTACAGTACCAATAGTTGATAAAAAAAAAATCACGTATCGCATGCAATGTACGTGCCCAACCACTAGTATTATGAAAAATACAAAGTTCTTTCTTTCTCTGTCTTCCTCTTTGTCTTATATTTATCAATAATCATACATAATAATGGCTGGTAAGGTGGTTCTGTTGAGTTTCTGGGCGAGCATGTTTGGGATAAGGGTCAAAATAGCACTAGCTGAGAAGGGCATTGAATATAAATACAAGAAAGGGGACTTGTGGAACAATAAGAGCTCACTGCTTCCGGAGATGAACCCCGTTCACAAGAAAATCCCGGTTTTGATTCACAACGAAAAACCAGTTTGTGAGTCCCTCATCGCTGTTGAGTACATCGATGAGGTCTAGAATGAGAAAGCTCCATTTTTGCCCTTTGATCATTACCAGAAAGCTCATGCTAGGTTTTGGGCTAACTATTTTGACAAGAAGGTGAGCAAACTTATTTTGTTTGAGTTTAATTTTTTTTTTCACTTTTTTTGGTGTGGTTTTGATCAAAATAAAAATAAATAATATGTTTTACTACATTTGATCTAAAATTTTGTTTTGAAAACAAGTGAAAGAAAGTGGTTGCTAGTTAGAGATGGTGGTTGAAAGTGATTTTTGATTGTTGATGGGAGAGGTGGTTGGTGATTGTCAGTTGTGATTATTGGTCACCGAAGGTGGTAGCCAGAGGAGGTCAACAATTGTGGTGGTAGAATGAGGTTTCCAATAATGGTGGCCTAAAATGGTGGGTGGGTGGGTGGGTGGTTGGTGGTGAGTGATGGAAAGGGAGTGAAAGAGAGGAAATAATGAAAATAGAGAAATTACCATTCAGTGTTCTAAAAGTTTTTAGAGGAAATATCAATTTTTCCCTCAAAACTATTACTAAAAAATCAATTCAATTTCTATTCTTTTAAATTATTTAATTTTGGATCAGTTTTATCCTGTCGTTAGTTGTTGTTTATAATCAAACAGGGGTTACTGATGTGACACTGAAATTTAGTTTGAAATTTCATTTTATCCCTCAAACTATGTCTAAAATATCAATTAGAACCATAAACTTCATTTTATTCAAAGGTCTAATATTTTGGGATAGTTTGGGGTCTAAGATGAAATTTCAAATGAAGTTTTGGTGTCACATCAGTAATTTCTGTTTGATTATAGAGGACAATTGACGATGTCAGAAAAATTGATGTAAAATCGAATAGTTTAGGTATAAAATTGATATTATTAAAATAACATTGGTTAAATTAAATTTTTAATAATAGTTTGAAAGGCAAAATGATATTTTCTCAAGTTATTACAGAACAGATTCATAGAAAAGTGTATGATTTTAATTATCAATATTTATCACTTAGTTGTAATTATTTCTTCCGGCACCACTATCCTCTTATTTTCTCAATGAAAATTAGTTTTTGAAACAAATAAAAATAATTTTTTTGTTGCAATAATTTAATAAATTTTGTAAATTTTTTATTTTTATTTTTTGTAAACAAAAATACACTAAATTTCAAGGGCTAAAATGAGAAAAAAAACCCAAATATAAAGGGTCAAAGTACAATTTACCCAATTATCTAAGATATTGCCATTATTTTAACATATGAATTGCAAGTGTATGATTTTGGAAGGGAGATATTATTTTCAAAAGATGAAGAAGAGAAAGAAGCCCCCAAGAAGGGATTTATAGAATCTTTCAAGATGTTAGAGGGAGAACTTGGTGACAAGCTATACTTTGGAGGTGAAACCTTTGGCTTTGTAGACATTGCTCTCGTCACCTTTTACAGCTGGTTTTATACCTATGAGACCTTTGGCAACTTCAATGCAGAACCAGAGTGCCCTAAGGTCATTTCATGGGCCAAGAAGTGCATGTTGAATATAGAAATCAAAATATTTACCATACTTTGTTTGTGTTTTGAGATAAATTTTTTAAAAAAAATATTTCGTGAGAGAGTTTAGAAATTTTTTTGGTTTGTTTGGTTGTATATTTTGAAAATAGTTTTGGAGTTTAGGAGTTTGGGATGATTTGATATTTTGTTGTAGTTGGGAGTTTGGGATGATTTGATATTTTGTTGTAGTTGACTAGATGTATATGAGAGAAAAAGTGATTGAGAAGGGGAGAGGAGAGAGAAAAAGTGATTGATTGATGTGTAGGAGAGAGAAAGTGATTTTGGAAATGTTTTTCAAAAATTTAAACCAAACAAAATTTTGAAATTTTTTTCTCAAAAATTGTATCTTGAGATACAAACCAAACAAGCCCATTATGTTTGAATATGAAAATAAGAATAGGAATTATTTTGATTATAAGAATCTTACCTTATGAATTGTTTCTTAAATTGTATAATGAATATATTGTATATACATGGCCTCTACCTCATTGATTGGTAAGCCAAATCATTCTTTTCATCCTTTTTGGTATCAGAGCCAGAGCACAAAAATTCTCTGCCTAGCCACTGTCTCATTTTCTTCCTTCCTCCTTGAGTATCGACAATCCCCTTCCAGCCCTGTATTTCACTCGACAACCCTACCCAGCTAGCCTAGAACCCCCAAAACCACTTACCCAACCCTCTACACCCCTCGGCAGACTGCCTTAGTGCCGCCGAGAATCTTGTTGGCTGTTGACCAGTGTGTTTCCTGGCCATAGATGCTTCGGCAGCTCTTATAGAGCAGTTTAGTTCCTTCCCCCCCCCCCTTTATAGGGTGTGGTGCTGATGTATTAAGTACTTTTTGGCATTTTTTATTAGCTTTGTTCGATAGCATTTATTTGGACTAACCGTTGAGTTTTTTTATTTTTTTCAATTTCTTGTATTTTTCTGAACCGTGTTGTTGTGATTTTGTATTTTCTAGCCCTTATTAATCCACCATGACTGGTCCATCCTCCTCTATAACTGCTACTCTCGCTATAGGTACTTCTATTATTTTTCATGTTCGGTCTGCAAGTCCCTTATGGGTTTTGGATTTTGGGGCTAATGATCATATGGCGGGTGAGTTTTCTTTTCTTTCTTCGCCAGTCCCTATTACTATTGCCCAATCTGTGTGTCTTGCTGATGGTTCGTTATCCTCTGTTCATCATAAGGGTGTAATTTCTTTATCCTATACCATTACTTTATCATCTGTTTTACATGTTCCAAATTTTGCATATAATATCTTATCTGTTAGTCGTCTTGCCAAACAATTTAATTGTGTTGTCATCTTCTTACCCTCCACTTGCCTTTTACAGGATCTGAGTTCGAAGAGGATTTTTGACAAGGGTTATGAGTGTGATGGGTTGTACTACTTTGGGTATCCACCGGACGAGCCTTTCTCTTCTTCCTTAGTTAGTTTTCAGGCCTCTGTTTTGCCTGCTTCCATGTATTATGCTTTTAAAATTCAAACTTTAGAATTATGGCACGCTCGTATGGGTCATGTTAATTTTCAATACTTATGTCAACTTTTTCTATCATTTAATAAAGCTTGCAAAGATTCTAAATTTCATTGTGTGGTTTGTTAGTTGTCTAAGCATACCCGTACTAGCTATATCCCTTGTATGACTCGTGCTTCTAGTGCTTTTGATCTTATACATTCTGATGTCTGGGGCCCTTCCCCTGTCACTGCTTTTTCTGGTCATAGATATTATGTGACTTTTATTGATAATCATACTAGGTGCACTTGGGTTTATCTAATTTGTTGTAAGTCTGATGTCTTCCCATTTTGGTCCAATTTTTACAGATGGTTAAAACTTAGTTTCATGCAGTTGTTAGGACTATTTGTTTTGATAATGGTGGGGAATATACTTCTAATGCATTTCGCTCTTATCTTAATCAAATCGGTGTTCTCCAACAACTTACTTGTCCTCAGACCCTTAAACAAAATGGTATTGCTGAATGCAAAAACCGTCATATTATGCTTGTTGTTCGGTGTTTTCTTCGAGGTCTGGGTGTTTCCAAGTCTTATTGGCATATAGATGTCCACTGTTTATGTAGTGACCCTGATTTTTCTTAAGTCATTATTTATTATTATCATTATTACTTTATTTTATTTTTGATTTTATTAATTACATGGATACATGAGAATTTAAGGTAGTATTTAATTAATTTAATGTGATATTTAATTATAAATGATTAATCTGAATATTTATATATTTTTTTATATATATCAAAGGTCTTATATATATATATATTGATCTTATATAGCATATTATATATGTTATATTTATATAATAAAATATAATATAATCATTAATTAGGTTATCATAAGAGTGTTGCCACTTAAAAAAAAAAAGAAAAAAAAAGAGGGCTTTGTGTACGGCTGAGAAAGCTGAGAGAGAGAGAGAGAGAGAGAGAGAGAGAGAGAGAGAGGGCAAGAGAGGAGAAGGGCGAAAGAAAGGGTTAGGGTTTTATTTTGATAGCTTCATTAATTCTCCAAGTATTTCCTTGATCTTCAAAAAAATAATTGTGAGTGCAAAACCCACTCTCCTTGACTTATGTTTATTTTGCTATTTTATTTATTTATTTGATGTTAGTTTGATATTGTACTTGTATGTGGATAACGGATTGATTTTAACTATTTTGGTTAGTTGTGTATGCAAGGTTTAGGGTTTTTATATTTATTTATTTTATGGTTGTAATCACACTCATGAATATATGAAATTAAAATAAACTTGGAACCCATAGATAAATTCTAAATACTCCATCATGACTCCATGAATTATTGTTTTATTTGAGTGCTGGTGAGAAAAAGTGTACATAAAAAAAAGTGAGGATTATGCGATTTATTTGAATGCCTAGGCTCGACATTATAATGTTTGTTCTCATGAGTAGATGAGGGGTTGTTGTAGACGCACTCCCGGGGGGGCCTCATGCCTACAGTTCGGACTCAAATTGTCACGGTTCTTAATCTGATCTCACAATGTGCAATGTGAGATTGATAAATCACCAAAGAGTCCAAATCTGACAAATCGTTTAGGAAACCATGACTCGTGCCTAAGGCCACGTGTCCCTCATCACCAAAGTTGCCTCAGCTTGGGAACTTGGATATGATTGGGGAAGGTCAGCTATGAGCACCCCCGCTCACCCGATCAAAGATCGGCCACTACTAAACATGATATCAAGTTTTTGAAAACACATGTGTTCTTATTTCGGTTAATTAGCTAATCTTACTATGTGATGCGCACAACACACAAGTATAGACTAAATCGCCTAATTTGGAACAAAGCATCGCATACCCGTTTGTTTGGAAATGGTTTGAAGTTTGCTACTTGTAAGTAGGCTAAAATACGGATTTCAATGAATCGTTCCAATACAAGTAATCCAACCTTCACCCACAGGAATTCAGGTAGTTAAACACATAAGCAGTTAGACTCATGGCAAGCATGCTATCATGGCAATCAATGACACACACGTAGTATGCTAAAGCATAAACACTTACAGTGTACTCCTAGCCAAAACAGAAACTAGTTAGTAATCAATGCATGATCCTAGTTCATGTTTGAAATGTCTAATGCAACACATACAGGATGCAACTAGAAATATGCTCGGCTATTCTAAGATGACATATGAGATGCGATAATTTGATACATGTATTCAACTTGGAATTGAAATACGATGCAGTTAGTATGATGCGTCGAGCCCGGTGCATGCAAGATAGATGAATGTATGCGAACATGCGAAGCATAAGTATGCTAGACAGATGAATGGATGCAAACATGCAAAGCATAAGTATGCTAATTGAAACATGTTCTAAAACTAACCAACAAAAGCAGGTAAGTAAAAGGGAGAAAGAAATAGAGGTTGGAAGACATGCACACACGCACGCACGCACGCTAATTACACAATTGACCCTCTCGACGGAGGGTCCGAATGAATAATACATGCCAACCAATTAACTAACTAACAAGCTAATTAATTATTACACAACCAAATGAATAACTAGCTACAACTAATTATTACAAAACTTAATTAATTAACACATTAACTAATTAAATTGCAAATTAAAGCTAACTAACAAGTAAGCACTAAAATAAGATTGCTAGGCCGCCTCAGCTCTGCCTTGAAGAAGTTGAAGATGCATGCTTGGTTCCTATCCCGGTAAGCTCTCTGGTTGCTCTCTAGAGGCTCTGTCTGCAGGGTGTCCTTGTGAACTTGCTGCTGAACCTTACCAAAATCAGTCTGGGGGAATGTATCAGTGGCCTACCGGCCATTGGAAGCTGCTGCCGACCACCTGCCGGCCAAAGATGGTACACTGCCGTCCAAGGATGAGGAGGTGTCGACCATCTGTAGGGCACTGTCGGCCACTGATGTGTTGGGACACCAAGCTGTAGCAGAGCACAAAATAGAGAAAAGGGAGGGTCTCCCAAGGGTATGTATGCACTATGCCACTCCATATCACCTCAAAACATCAAGGGGGAGGCATAATCGGATCCACGACCATCAATCACGCATCCCAATGCATGATGGCCGAAGATCCAACTTGTGCAAATCAATATGAAATGAATGCACAAATAAAAACATAAGTGCCTAGAACTCTATCATGGATAATCGAGAGTGTCGGCGACCGAGAATTGAGACACGTTCCATCACTTGAAATATGAAATGCCCCTTGTTCCTCGTGTTCGGATTAACACTTAACCCAAACAACAATGCGATGCAAGCATGCCAAATACAATACAATGTATGCAATCAAGGTAATGCAACCTAAACATGTAAACATCGTGGCATGCAACAAGTATGCAATCATGTATCAATACATGCGACAACATGTGATATAACAAGCATGCGACAACACACAAAATGGCTAAGCATGTAACAACATGCAAACATGCAAGTATGCAACAGCATGCAAGGGGGATGGACTTAAACTAAAATGGACAGCTCTCAAATAGGTCCAAATTAGTGGCCAAAAGTGTTGGAATGGTGGTATGAAAAACATGAAATGGCGAGACAAGCATGCATGCCAATTGGCTCAAGGATTAAGACACCATGATGCAACTCTTAAGGACACTTAACGAGTGATAAGCATAGATATGTGACAGCACCCTAAGCTCTGAAATTTCATGTAAATTGATGCCAAATCAACTCAACAATGCAAGTATGGCATGTTAGGATGCTTGAAGCTCAAAATAAGTAAAGGGACTTAAGCCATGGCCATACAAAGCAAGCCCCAAAGGGCCAAGGGGACCTAAAACAGTCCCAAGGCAAGTCCAAACAAGGCCAAAAACAAGCTCGAAGCTAGCCAACACAAGCTAGAACACAAGGCCAAAGACAAGGAGCATGCAAGGCTACAAAAGAGGCAATGCACTACACCTATTAAAACCAAACATGGCATGACTTGGACAGCATAAAACAGAATTACATCATGGTATGACAAGACCAAAAATGCACTGATATGATGAGCCAAAGGCTTAGGCTTAATGGCATGCACAAAAGTTCATTCTTGAGGCATAAAGAGCCAAGGTTTCAAGGCATTAAAAGCATGTCAAATGCAAGCGTATGGCCACATTTTATGGACTGAAATAACACTTAGAATGATGGAAAAGCATGCAAACATGACATGTATGGCATGGTAGGGGCTTCAAAACCCAAGACTAGCTTAAGCATTTACACTATAGCTATACAAAGCATGAGTGATATGGCCATGGCAGCCTAAAACAGTCCAAGAACAACCCAAAACAAGGACAAAATCATGCTGGAGCAAAGCCAAAACATGCTAGGATTATGAGTCAAAACATCATGCACATGAAGCTAGTAAGCAAGATTTGTTCTACAAGTATATGGAGCATGCAAAGGATGACTAAACCCACTTTAGACAGAGTCATGACATGGAAAAATATCACCAAAAACATGCTGAAATGGACTCAACATAAGCTAGAATGGCATGCTAAAGCAAGAAGCATATAAGACTAGTTTATGTGATTTACACTACAAGTGTAAGATGCATGCATGGAGTGAAAAAACCAACCCAAAAAAGATCTAAGGCATGGTAAAACACCACCAAAAACCTACTGAAATGGAGCCAACACATGCAAGAAGAACATACTACTTTGTAAGGATATGAATGGGATTACACTACACATGTAAGATGCATGCAAAATATGACCAAACCAGCCATGGACAAACTTAAGGCAGGTCCTAAAAGTCACAAAAAAAGGGCCTGAACCAAGCCTCAAAAATACATAGAGGCATGCTCCTTTGGAAGGCCAAAAATGCAAGCAAACAAGAACCAAAAGAGAGGGGGCCACCCCCTCTGATTTGAGGACTCAAAATCACATGCTTACCACTGAAAATCCACTGGATTTTAGTGGTTAGAAGGCCAAACCAAGGCTAGCTCAGAGGCCTTAAGGCATGACTCAAAACAAGGCCAACAAGAGGGTTGAAGACCCCCAACAGCCAAAAGACCGTAAAAAAACTTCAAAAGCACTTAAATACAAGAATTTTTTCAGTTGAAAGCAAGGCCTAAAATAGCATGCAAGTATGGCCAAAAGGAGGTACAAGAAAGTGCTTAAAAGGGGAAGAAAGTTACCCTTGAAGAACCACTTCGAGACCAGCAACTTCAAGGGCCAAAAACTTACTTTCAGAGCTCAAGAAGTCCTCCCAAGAACCTCAATCCAATGGTGGTGGTGTATCTCTATGTGTTGTAGTGTAGAAGTGCAAGGAAAATGGACTAAACACAACAATATAGAGAGAGAGCAAGAAATATATATAGAGAGAGAGCTATATCTCTTGTAAAAGTGCTGAACCTCTGCTAAGGAGAGAGGCTCTCTCCCTATATAGAAAAAGAGCAATGCAAAGCTTCTTCAAGAAGCTTGGCAAGAGCTTCATCCCTCCATACACGTGTATGGAGGGCAGATAACAGGAATCTAGCTGGCTCAAAAGATCTGGAGTGAAATCAGTTGAGACAAGGGTGGTGCCGACCATCAAGGATGGCCGGCAGTGGCTCATTGATGGCCGGCAGAAACAAATCCATGGCCGGCAGTGCCAGACCATGGCTGGCAGTGCACCAGGTGAAAGATGCTGAAAGGACCAAGTCATGGTCCAAGAATGGGGCAGAATGGATACAGGGTCTGGAAAGCTCGAACCTGTGACGTTCCGCCGCGAAAGTCGAATGCCCGATGAGCAATCGAACTTGTCTCCGGATGTACCTGCAAGCACAACCGAGTCTTGAGGACGGTAAAAAATGGGGTGTCTACAGTTGCCCCTCTTTGATAGAACTCGAAAGTCACAAAGTAACGAGAGTGAGTGTCAAAGCCCAGAAACGACCCATTTTTAACAAGGCCGAAGACTCAGGCAGACAATCAATATAAGCATTCAGAGATGCACCCGTAGGCTGGGACATAATGCAAATGATATGCAAGATGCAAGAGCATAACTTATGATCATGCAAAGAGAGCTGTGATGAAGCAATTATGCAAAATAAATGCAACATTTTAAGCAAATGCAGTGCGAAGAAATGCTACAACAAACTCGTACACAAGTAAGTAAACACGATCCAAACTACATCTCATGTAGAAAGGATGTAAGAAGACTATGCAATCTTAGCGAGCATGTGTAATAGATACACAAAAGTGAACGAAGTGTGATAGATACACAATGTGAGTAAGCATGTGCGACAGATACACAAAAGTGAAAATAGTGTGATAGATACACAAGGTGAGCGTAGTGTGATAGATACAAAAAGCGAACGTGTGATAGATACACAAAGTGAGCGTGTGATAGATACACAAAGTGGGCATAGTGTGATAGCTACACAAAGTAAACGTGTGATAGATACATAAAGTGAGCATAGTGTGATAGATACACAAAGTAAACGTGTGATAGATACACAAAGTGAGCATAGTGTGATAGATACACTATATGAAGCAAAGTGTGACAGATACAGTAGGTGAGCGTGTGATAGATACGAAAAGCGAACGTGCGATAGATACACAAAGCGAGCGTGTGATAGATACACAAAGTGAAGCGAGTGTGGTGGATACACAAAAGGTGAACACAAAATGTGATAGATGCAGTTAGTGAACAAAGTGTGATGGATACACAAAAGGTGAACACAAAGTGTGATAGATGCACTTAGTTAACTAATATGATAGATACACTAAAGGTGAACACGAAGTGTGATAGATACACTAAAGGTGAACACGAAGTCTGATAGATGCACTAAGTGAACAAGTATGATAGATACACTAAAGGTGAACACAAAGTGTGATAGATGCACTAAGTGAACAGAGTATGATAGATACACTAAAGGTGAACACAAAATGTGATAGATGCACTAAGTGAACAGAGTATGATAGATACACTAAAGGTGAACACAAAGTGTGATAGATGCACTAAGTGAACAGAGTATGATAGATACACTAAAAGTGAACACAAAGTGTGATAGATGCACTAAGTGAACAAAGTGTGATGGATACACAAAAGGTGAACACGAAATGTGATAGATGCACTAAGTGAGCAGAGTATGATAGATACACTAAAGGTGAACACAAAGTGTGATAGATGCACTTAGTGAACAAAGTATGATAGATACACTAAAGGTGAACACAAAGTGTGATAGATGCACTAAGTGAACAAAGTATGATAGATACACTATAGGTGAACACAAAGTGTGATAGATACACTAAGTGAACAAGTATGATAGATACACTAAAGGTGAACACAAAGTGTGATAGATGCACTAAGTGAACAAGTATGATAGATACACTAAATGAGAATGTGTGTGATAGATACACAAAATGAGAATGGGTGTGATAGATACACAAAAGTGAATATGTGTGTGATAGATACACAAAATGAAAATGTGTGATTGATACACTAAATGAGAGTGTGTGTGATAGATACACAAAATGAATGAAGTGTGATTGATACACTAAATGAAGAGAGTGAAGTGTGATTGATACACTAAATGAATGAAGTGTGATTGATACCCTAAGTGAATGAAGTGTGATTGATACACTAAGTGAATGAAGTGTGATTGATACACTAAGCGAGTGAAGTGTGATTGATACACTAAGTGAATGAAGTGTGATGGATAAACTAAGTGAATGGAGTGTGATTGATACACTAAGTGAATGAAGTGTGATTGATACACTAAGCGAGTGAAGTGTGATTGATACACTAAGTGAATAATCTTAAACGGAACTTCTTTGAATGAACCGTACATACAATATCATGGATGAATGAGATAGAAACTTGACAGATACAATATAGTAGAAACGCATGTAGGTAGAACGTGCATAACAATGCAAGTGAAATGTACGTGACAACGCAAATGAAGTAGCGCATAACAATGCAAGTAACATGCATGACAGCACAAGATAGATGTGTATAACAATGCTAGTAAAACATGCGTGACAGTGCAAGTAGATGAAGTGCGTAACAGCGTAAGTAAAACATGCGTGAAAATGCAAGTAGATGAAGTGCGTGACAGTGCAAGTAAAACATGCGTAACAGCGCAAGTTAAAGAAGTGCGTAACAGTGCAAATAAAACATGCGAGACAACGCAGGTTAAAGATATGCAAAACAATGCAAGTATACATACGTAACAACGCAAGTTAGATGTGCATAACAATGCTAGTAAAACATGCGTGACAATGCAAGTAGATAAAGTGCGTAACAGCGCAAGTAAAACATGCGTGACAACGCAAGTAGATGAAGTGCGTAATAGCACAAGTAAAGCATGCGTAACAGCGCAAGTTAAAGAAGTGCGTAACAGCGCAAATAAAACATGCGAGACAACGCAGGTTAAAGAAATGCGTAATAGCGCAAATAAAACATGCGAGACAACGCAAGTTAAAGAAATGCGTAACAGCGCAAATAAAACATGCGAGACAACGCAGGTTAAAGAAATGCGTAACAGCGCAAATAAAACATGCGTGACAGCGCAGGTTAAAGAAGTGCGTAACAACGCAAGTTAGATGTGCAAAACAATGCAAGTATAGTGCGTGATAGTGCAAGACACGAGAAGTGCAAAACAATGCATGTAACGTGCGTGACAGCGCAAGTTAAAGAAAAGGTGCATAATAATGCAAGTAACGTGTACATGATAATGCTCGTGAGACATGCATAGCTAGGCAAGTGCAAGAAATGTATGCTCCATGCAACATTAGGATGCACATTTCATGCCAGGGTGAGAAGTGCACATTCTATGCAAGCAAGGTTAAAACGTGCTCCATGCAATGTACACACTCTATGCTAAAGGATCAACGACGTGCATCCAATGTAACGTGTATATTCTATACGACAACAAGAATACATATAGTACAAGATGTACTATGCAATATGTGTGATGACATGATACATGTTACATGTTACAAGCAATGTAGATCATGATGTCTAGAGAATGCAATAAACAAAGAAAGCGGTGCTTTAGGAAGCACCTCAGGGGATGAGTGGCGATGAAGCGCTTTACTCTGACAGGGATCTCCCCTTGTGTTCTTCAAACTCTTACTTTGAACTTACAGTACAAAGGTCATGAAATGCGGACAAGGAGCAACGTCTGCTAGGGAAGCCACAGATGCCGCTTTTCTTCCTGATCATACTTACAACTTTCCCTATTCTCCAACGAGGTGACAGACTAGGTTAGTTCAGTATCCAGAATTGAGGTGCATACATGCTATCTCAACCTATGGGGCTTCCATACAGATTTCAAGTCAGGGATATACCCTTGGGTATTTAAACCAGACTTTAGTCTCGGAAATCCTGAACCTTTGTGTTCTAGGCAACATCCATTCGAACCCTAGTTGCCACCATCGCAGTTGGTCTCCTAGGAACTCATTACGAACACAGCCAAGATGCCTTTGGCAGGGAATGGTACTCAGGGAGAGCACTTTTGATCGCCATTTTGGCTTGAAGCAGACTTGATCTTGAGCTTGAGGTAGAGGCACACTCATACTTCAAAGCATTGGCAAGACCTGAAGAGGTACACACGGAATGCAGTCTCGGAACTTACTGAAGTTGAAACAAACTCAGATGCCCGACATTTTTCCTCTTTTCTTTTGCTTTGTAGTCCGAAACCTATATAGCTTCAAATAGGTCCTGATTCTACTGCTCTCAGATGACCTGGGTTGAACCCTGCGGTTTTATGAAAGAACGAATTTTGTTTTGCACAAATGTGGAGAATGACATAGTACTCTGAGCACAAAACGATTCATTTTTGAAATTGTAATGAGAAAAGGGTTCTTAACCGGGTATTGAGCCTATAGCTGAACACAGCGTACTATAACTCAACAAAGAAAAACAAAAGGTAAACAACCTAAACATATCGAAAAACACTCGAAACGACTCAAAACAAGAATCGAGACAAAATAAAAGACACGACACTTAGACGTGCATAGGGAGACTGTTTCTCCGGGTATGTTTCCCACCCTTCCTTATTTGTGATTCTTACATCACTCGGCCCTCAGGCTCTGTTTTTCTAAAAAAAAGGCCTTTTCCTCACTTTTTCTCTCAGCGTACATCTCTCTATTCTTCAATCTCTCTTCTTTTTTATCTCCCCCCTGGGTGGTTGATGGATAAATAGGAAGTTACGGGCTCTTGCCCCTAACATTCCGCTAGATTCTTCCTCTTCTGCTCACAACAATGAACTTTCCCACAGAGGGGTTATGCTACAACTGGGTATGTAGCCAATCTACAGCTGACATCGATTGACGATGCTCTGCTAGGGAGTTTGGACGTGATCAAATCTATCCAGATGAAGGAGTGGAATATCTTGATCCCTTCCAGTTCATGCTTCGCACTTGGCTTGATACCTCGTTGCTTGGAGGATGTTGAGAGCTTTCAGCCCTTTTGCTGTTGACTTCAGTTGTGCCTTTTTCTGGCAAATATGATGCCCTCTTTGGCAAGCAAGTTGACAATGGGAAAAAGGCAGAACACCTGACTCAACTGTGCCCTTAGTTCATCATTTTGACCATTTTTTGTTTTAGTTTTCCACTATAACAATTTTAATCAATATGAGAGTTAGATTAACATACTTGTTCGATTTTCTTATTCAAAATCATGCAAGTCAAATCGTGAGCACTGAAAATTTTCCTTTTTTGGGTCCAATAAATGGTCCAGTTTTGGAAAAATGGAATAATTTTCGAGAAAATTAGACGACTTCATTAAAAATTCTCAAAAACTATTTTTGCAAACGGCCACTGCTCAACGAGCACGAAACCTACTCTTGAGATGCACAATCTCAGATCCAAAACAATGGAAAATTGCCCCTTGTGTAAATGGCACTGCACGGCAACGGAAAGTTGCCCCTAGTTTGAATAGCACCGCAGCACACCGTAATCAGTCCTCAAAGTGACGGTCACAACCGAGCTCCCGGATTCAGAGAAGACAAAGATGATCAAGACCATAACATGGACACAATCAATTTGGAAGTGTTTATGGCTGGACTTCGGAATGAAGTTGCCTATGTATCCCAAACATGGGAATCAAGCCTTACGTAGTTCGGGTAAGGTACACTCGGGTATTAACCTCTCCTTTTACGCTCTAACTTTTACCAAGGCCACCCTTCGGGGTTTTCAACCTTGCAAGCTTTGTTTTTCTTTTCTTTTCAATTCTTTTCATTCTTTTTCTTTTTTTATCTTTTCTTTTGTTTCCTTTGCATTTTTTTCTTTTTCTTTTTTTCTTTTTCTCTTGCTCTAACTTTTGCCTAGGTCGCCCTTCCGAGTTTTCGGCCCAGCGAGCCTCTCAAAGGTAAAAGTGTAGCTTTGTCCATGTCAAATGGTTTTGATATCTCGAAGCCATCTGAATCCAGGAGAGTGGCTGTTGTTCGCTGATGATGTAGAAGTCCATCCAATGGGGCCTAAATTTGCCCCTAGTGTTATGGATAGGAACTCAGTTGTCCTTCAGCGATAAACTTTCTTATTTCCTCCTTTCTTGGATTTGGCATTCTTGCCGATCTTCATTAGCTTGAGAAATGTTCCATCTTTGGCTCTTTGAGCACATTTGGCATTTTTGCCCCTAGTTTGAGGGGGGCTTCTGATCTAACTTCGCAAGCTTCCTTTTGACGACGTCTGACCTTCTTGATCTGACTTTTATTGCCCTTAGTTTGTGGGCTGCTTCGAATCTGGCCATACAAGCCTCACATTGTGGTTGACTGTTGAACAATCTGAATCCAAGTTCAAGGTTTGAAAGCAAAGGGGTTGAGTCTTGAGGCTGAGAGCGATCCTAAGCTGCACAATCTCAAGAGTGATTCCACACAGGTCTTCGCAGGACCGCGCAAAATATTTTTTGAAATCTTTTAAGAAAGCGACAAATCGCCCGCGCTGAAGACAGTGTAGAACCAATCTGGATCAAGCCAGGATCCTTCTCAATACTCACGTTAACAAACATGATTTCATTCATTAAGGGCTTAACACGCCTCTCTTTCTCTCAATTGATCAAATTTTTACAAATCCCAAGGAATTCCTTCCTCTTTGTTTTCATCACAATGTTCAAAAAGGTTTTGAAAAACTTAGGTCAATGCAATGATTTCAAGGCACAAAAGAGTAGGTGAAAAGAACTGTCGTTTCATTCAAACTTTTGGCACAACTGGCGCAAGGCAGAAGCAAACACAAGAGTGAAAATTTACTGTTGTTTTATTCAGATCTTCTGGTGTAACTGGCTCCAAGGCAGAAACAGACTCAAAAGAAAGTGAAAAGAAAAACACAAAACAAGCAAGTGATGTCCGAGGTAACACCCCCGAAATCACCCGACTATAACAAAACAGGACTGACTCGATACAACAAGACAGACACGACTGACTCCGTATGAAAAGACTGACTCAATACAAAAAAACAAGACTGACCCAATACAAAAAAACAAGACTGACCCAATACTCAAGTCAGAAAGCACAAAAGCTAGTATTCACAAAATGCTCAAAACAGTACGTGCCATACACCACATCTGGAGTAAACTAAGCATCGCCCGCAGGTGGTTCATCCCCCAATCACGTCACATTATCCCCCAAGTTCACTGATTTAGTGGCGATAGACTTTGCTGAGCTGGTACGGCGATGACCTTGTTGTCAAACAGATCTTGTACATCATGGCGAAGACGAAAGCAACTGTCAGTGTCATGACCGGTTTGTTGATGGTAGGCACAGTATTTAGTCTGGTCATGCTTTGAAGGGATAGGATCGGGTAGAGGCCGTTGTTCCAACGGTTTCAGATGTCCTTTCCGAAGTAAGACCTCTAGAGCCTTTGACAAAGGCATAAAAAGTGGGGTAAAAACCCTCTTGACTTGAGGTGGATATTTGGTTTTTTTTGTGACCCACTTTCGGACGCACCGGTGAATGGGGTAGTTATTTTTGATGTGGTGGTGGTGACCATGCCCACTTCAGAAGATCTTGCAGCTGTATCACCACTGGTGGTCGCATTCGAACTGCGGGAAAACGACCTCCTGGGCTGTTCTCTCTCATAATTAATGAGCCCCTGTTTCATGTCGTCCTCGATCTGCACCCCTATCTCATGTAGATCTGCAAAGGTGGGGAGGGGGAGAACGATCATCTTCTGCATTAGCTTGGGCTGGAGGTTGCATACAACCATCCAAATCCGATCTTTGTCAACAGGTCTGATGGTCATCATTGAGGCCTTGGCCCTCCATCGGGTCACAAAATCGGAGAAGCTCTCCTTTGGGTCTTGCCTTGTTGTCTCAAGATCACGAGTTGTGACCTCGATCTGTGTATTGTAGGAGTATTGAGCTATGAAGGCCTCAACTATCTCTTTCCAGTTCTGTTTCACAGAGTTCTCCAATTTTACATACCAGATTGCGGCTATCCTAGACATGGTTCTGCCGAATAGTGATAGCTTTTGGGCTGTGGTCAAGCCCATTGGCCTCAGGATATCAAAAAATAGGTGGAGGTGCACCATTGGGTCTCCAGAACCATCGAAGCGGTTGATATGTGGCATCTTGAACCAGTCCGGCAGAGGCACGGCCGAATCGGTGTATCCATCCTCTATGTCCAGAATGGATTTTACACCTTGAGCCTTCTTGAAAAGCTTTTCTAGCTTGCTCACTTTTAGTGCTGTTGGATCCACCTCGAACTCAAACGGTGAATCCACTAGATTGGTGGGTGCTTTGGATAGCTGGGGTAAGATTGGGGGCAAAGCTGGCGCCGTTGGAATGTCTGTATTTTCCTGGACATTTGCAGTCTCCCCGAGTATTGGAACTCTAGATGGGAGAGGAGGTGGTTGCGAAGCAGATGCTCTGGCTTGCTGTGGTTGTTGCTGTTGCTGAAGCCTAGCAATCATTTCTGCCTGTTCAGCCATAACCTCGGCCTGGCGTGCGGCAAACTCTGCTTGACGGGCAGCATCCTACTGCATGGCTAGCATACTCTCCTAGAGCTAATGCATCATATCCTCCATAGATGCCATATTGTGCTGATCTAGCTGAATAACAGATGTATCTCCCTGAGGTAAAAGTAGATATATCAACCCAACTGCGCACAGGTGAGATAGATAGTGACCGCTGATCTGAAGACTGTTGAACCGATGATCTGTGCCTAACTGGACTTTTTACCCTGCCTCTGGCGAAGGAACACTGATTTGCATTTGAACAAAATCTCTGACCTGACAAAGTCTATCAACACAAGTCTGATGTACCCGGGGGATGTTGGAGCCTTCTAAAACTGTAGTTCCCAAGACTACCTAGCAAAAAAAAAAACACGCAGCATCTCAGCCCAATTTCACCAAGATAGATGTAAGCATAGCTAAATAACTGTATTTGACCACCGATCACTATTCCCCAAATTACTACCCCAAAACTGAATCTGATACCCGCAGATATAACTGATTCTCAAAATACTGATGCCCGTAGGCCTGATACTCAGACTTGCAAACTGATACGTGCATTCCCTATAGAGGCCAACTTAAAAAGCACATAGCAAGCAAATGAGAGCCAAAACACCCCTATGTTAGGGTAAGGTTTTCCTGTCCTATTTTGTCAGGAGCTAGGGTTTCACTATGTACACAGCAGTTCCAAACAACCTATAATCGGGTAAGCAACCTGTCCTAGTTTGGAATAGTCACTATGGATTTCGATATGCACTAGGTCGAATGGTCAAAAAGGGTGCCCCGGCAAAATCAGGATTTATGTTCCCGTCGTGGCAGAGCCCGCAACCGGTCAGCCTTATGGCACGCTTCCCAAAGCAAGCCTCCGACAAACCGTTCAGGAATAGCATACGGCAAACACGGTGTCCTAGGCGCACCAATGCAAATGCAATACAAAGAGACACATAAGTGTAATCAAAACAAAATATCATGAGTTCGAGTCAAGTTCTCTAAATCCCCAACAAAGTCGCTAGAAACTGTAGACGCACTCCCGTGGGGGCCTCATGCCTACAGTTCAGACTCAAATTGTCACGGTTCTTAATCTGATCTCACAATGTGCAATGTGAGATTGATAAATCACGAAAGAGTCCAAATCCGGCAAATCGTTTTAGAAAACTAATTTTTGTAAAGAAGTGCCAAACATAGACTGCTTTGCCAGATACAGAGTCGCCACCTAAATATTTTATTTTGAGGGAATTTAGGAAACCCTGACTCATGCCTAAGGCCACGAGTCCCTCATCACCAAAGTTGCCTCGGCTCGGGAACATGGGTACGATTGGGGAAGGTCAGTTATGAGCACCTCCGCTCGCCCGATCAAAGATCTACCACTACTAAACATGATATCTAGTTTTTGAAAACACATGTGTTCTTATTCCGGTTAATTAGCTAATCTTACTATGTGATGTGCACAACACACAAGTATAGACTAGATGGCCTAATTTGAAACAAAGCATCGCATACCCGTTTGTTTGGAAATGGTTTGAAGTTTGCTACTCGTAAGTAGGCTAAAATGCGGATTTCAATGAATCGTTCCAATTCAAGTAATCCATCCTTCACCCACAGGAATTCAGGCAGTTAAACACATAAGCAGTTAGCCTCATGGCAAGCATGCTATCATGGCAATCAATGACACACACGTAGTATGCTAAAGCATAAACACTTACAGTGTACTCCGAGCCAAAACAAAAACTAGTTAGTAATCAATGCATGATCGTAGTTCATGTTTGAAATGCCTAATGCAACACATACAAGATGCAACTAGAAATAGGCTCAGCTATTCTAAGATGATATATGAGATGCGATAATTTGATACATGTATTCAACTTGGAATTGAAATACGATGCAGTTAGTATGATGCGCCGAGCCCGGTGCATGCAAGATAGATGAATGTATGCGAACATGCGAAGCATAAGTATGCTAGACAGATGAATGGATGCAAACACGCAAAGCATAAGTATGCTAACTGAAACATGTCCTAAAACTAACCAACAAAAGCAGGTAAGTAAAAGGGAGAAAGAAATGGAGGTTGGAAGACATGCACACACGCACGCACGCACGCTAATTACACAATTGGCCCTCTCGACGGAGGGTCCGAATGAATAATACATGCCAACCAATTAACTAACTAACAAGCTAATTAATTATTACACAACCAAATGAATAACTAGCTATAACTAATTATTACAAAACTTGATTAATTAACACATTAACTAATTAAATTGCAAATTAAAGCTAACTAACAAGTAAGCATTAAAATAAGATTGCTAGGCCGCCTCAGCTTTGCCTTGAAGAAGTTGAAGATGCATGCTTGGTTCCTATCCCGGTAAGCTCTCCGGTTGCTCCCTAGAGGCTCTGTCTGTTGGGTGTCCTTGTGAACTTGCTGCTGAACCTTACCAAAATCAGTTTGAGGGAATGCATCAGTGGCCTACCGGCCATTGGAAACTGCTGCCAACCACCTGCCGGCCAAAGATGGTACACTGCCGGCCAAGGATGAGGAGGTGCCGGTCATCTATAGGGCACTGTTGGCCACTGATGTATTGGGGCACCAAGTTGCAGCAGAGCACAAAATAGAGAAAATGGAGGGTCTCTCAAGGGTATGTATGTACTATGCCACTCCATATCACCTCAAAACATCAAGGGGGAGGCATAATCGGATCCACGACCATCAATCACGCATCCCAATGCATGATGGCCAAAGAACCAACTTGTGCAAATCAATATGAAATGAATGCACAAATAAACACATAAGTGCCTAGAACTATATCATGGATAATCAAGAGCGTCGGCGACCGAGAATTGAGACACGTTCCATCACTTGAAGTATGAAACGCCCCTCGTTCCTCGTGTTCGGATTAACACTTAACCCAAACAACAATGCGATGCAAGCATGCCAAATACAATACAATGTATGGAATCAAGGTAATACAACCTAAACACGTAAACGTCGTGGCATGCAACAAGTATGCAATCATGTATCAATACATGCGACAACATGTGATATAACAAGCATGCGACAACACACAAAATGGCTAAGCATGTAACAACATGCAAACATGAAAGTATGCAACAACATGCAAGGGGGATGGACTTAAACTAAAATGGAGAGCTCTCAAATAGGTCCAAATCAGTGTCCAAAAGTGTTGGAATGGTGGTATGAAAAACATGAAATGGCGAGACAAATATCCATGCCAATTGGCTCAAGGATTAAGACACCATGATGCAACTCTTAAGGACACTTAAAGAGTGATAAGCATGGATATGTGATAGCACCCTAAGTTCTGAAATCTCATGTAAATTAATGCCAAATCAACTCAACAATGCAAGTATGGCATGTTAGGATGCTCGAAGCTCAAAATAAGTAAAGGGACTTAAACCATGGCCATACAAAGCAAGCCCAAAAGGGCCAAGAGGACCTAAAATAGTCCCAAGGCAGGTCCAAACAAGGCCAAAAAGAAGCTCGAAGCTAGCCAACACAAGCTAGAACACAAGGCCAAAGACAAGGAGCATGCAAGGCTACAAAAGAGGCAATGCACTACACCTATTAAAACCAAACATGGCATGACTTGGACAGCATAAAACAGAGTTACATCATGGTATGACAAGACCAAAAATGCACTGATATGATGAGCCAAAGGCTTTGTGACATCCCTGTTCTGTATTATGCTAATTGGTCCTTAAGTTGTTATGGTCATGTGTTTAGCATGGTTTTGTATGCCATTATGTGAAAATATGTGGTTTTGAATTTCTATCTGTTCATCGTAGGAATATCTGTTTGATTTTACCACTTCGGAAATTAAATTGGAGGCCTTATCGGCTACAGAACCCGAAATTGATTACGCCATTGTGATTGGCATAATTTTTAGAGCCTATGGTGAAATTTAATTGAAAATTGATTCTGGTCAATTTAAACTGATTAAATTGATAAATTAAGTACCCCATTATTTTATATTAAAATAATTGTTAGTGGGGCTTGTTGTATATTTGCATTGCACTCTTCTTTAGCTCTCTTAAAAACTCAAAATCTGAGTTAGACAATTGAGAGTGAGAGAGAGGCCGGCTATAGAGAGAGAAAGGAAGAGACTTGAGCAATTTTTGGCTCTAGCTTGGGAATTTGAAGATTTAACTCAAGAATTGACTAGAATTTGGAAGATTAAAGCTCCTAGGTGAGTAACCAACCCCTAACTCATGAATTTGAGTTGTGATTTCGTGAATTGAAGATTAATTTGTGATCTAGAACATGAAAGGAGTTGGTTTTGAGGAATTTGAAGACTATATATGCATGCATGTATGTATTGTTTTGAATTTGCATATTTGAGCTTGAATTACATGACTCATGTTGCAATTTTGGTTGAAATCCATGTATTTGACCATCTTTTCATCATATGAGATGAGAATGAAGGTTATATGTCACATGCATGTACAATCCATGGAAGTAGAAGCTTTGAATGCATGAAATGGTTACATTGGTAATGAGTTGGTGGAAAATGAGCCATGCATGTAGATAAATTATGAAATTGAGCTTCAATATGTTGTAATTCTATGTTTGTACCATGTTAGTACATGATTATGTGAAGTTTGGACCGAAATCATGCATTTAGAACCTTTGAATGTCGAGATGAAGCTCAAGAACTCAATCTGGAAAACCCAGATTTTCGATGTCCGCTCGAGCGGGTGAAGTGCCGCTCGAGCGGAGAAAACGAGCTCCCAGCATTTTTTTGCAGACATGGTTCCCGCTCGAGCGGGGAATTTGACGCTCGAGCAGGGAGCTATGTAGACAGGCAGTACGCTCGAGCGGCCGAGTTCACGCTCGAGCTGGAATTGAAGGCAACCAGTACTTTTGCAGACCTAAGGGTCCGCTCGAGCCGGGAAGTCCACGCTCGAGCGGGGACCCTATTTTCTGAAATCCTGTTTTTGCATTTTGTGTTCTGTTTTCCATTCTCTTTCACTTGCAAGCACTCTTAGGCATATGTTAAGCATTGTAAATGAGTTAATGAGATAATAATAAAGCCTAAAGAGGAATATGTGAATTAAAGAACGGATTGAACTGTTAATGACCCTTTTGTGTTCATGAAACGTGTAGGGTCAAGCTCCAGGGCAAATCCACAAGCCGATCACTGTGAGTAATATCAATATTTGAATGCTTGCGAATGTCCAATTGTTTACTCCCTTTTAAGCTTTATGAATTGCTAATTGGGATTGTGGACGTAAGTCTGATATGAATGCATGAATGCATCAAAGGTCGTTTTGATGTGAATGAATGGACCAAAGGTCGTTTTGAAATGCATGAATGGACCAAAGGTCGTTTTGATGTGAATAAATGGACCAAAGGTCGTTTTGAAATGAATGAATGGACCAAAGATCGTTTTGATGTGAATGAATGGACCAAAGGTCGTTTTGATGTAAATGAATGGACCAAAGGTCGTCCTGATATAAATGAATGGACCAAAGGTCGTCCTGATATAAATGAATGGACCAAAGGTCGTTTTGACACATGTGAGTGGGCCGAAGGCCATTTTGACATGAACGAGTGGGCCAAAGGCCGTTTTGACATAAATGAATGGGCCAAAGGCCGTTTCGACATAAGTGAATGGGCCGAAGGCCGTTTTGCCATGAATGGAAACCCAAATGGGCCAAAGGCCAGAATGTTGGAACTACAGTTACTTGATTTGCATTTCGTATAGTCATATATATTTGCTAATTAGAAGTATGAATTGAGCCCAAGGCCGTTTGGAGCATGTTGTTCTACATATTGTGATGTAACTGTCAAATATGATATTATTCACTGGGCTATCGCTCACGCTCATTCATGTGTTTGTAGGTGAGCCAAGGGAAGTCCAAACCCAGCCCCAGTGCAGTCTGCTAGGAAAAATCCGAATTTTGAGGAAGTCTGCCTTGCGTCTCACTCTTGAGACCTACCCTTGCCTTTTGTGTTATGCAATTATATTTTGTCTTGCCGGCAAGGACTTTATGTATATCTGTAAATAGTCCGTCATAGGTTGACTCGCTTTGGATGATCCTGTCTGTAATGAATTTTGTGAAACTGTACTTTTGATGTGGGTTATTAACGTAACTGAATATGGTCTGTTGATGTGCATGTAAGCACGGCTCTATGGACAAAGTTTTAAATTTTTGCTTCCCTTTTGGCCCCCTTTACTCTGATGTGTTAAGTCTATTTTGGTTTGAGGCCGTAGGTAATCTTAGGATTACTGGCCGGTTACGTCCTTAACCCATGGGGGCGGGTTCGGGTCGTGACAGGCTTAGTCTTAATGGCATGCACAAAAGTTCATTTTTGAGGCATAAAGAGCCAAGGCTCCAAGGCATTAAAAGCATGTCAAATGCAAGTGTATGGCAAAATTTTATGGACTGAAATAACACTTAGAATGATGGCAAAGCATGCAAACATCACACGTATGGCATGGTAGGGGCTTCAAAACCCAAGACTAGCTTAAGCATTTGCACTATAGCTATACAAAGCATGAGTGATATGGCCATGGCAGCCTAAAACAGTCCAAGAACAACCCAAAACAAGGACAAAATCATGCTAGAGCAAAGCCAAAACATCCTAGGATGATGAGTCAAAACATCATGCACATGAAGCTAGTAAGCAAGATTTGTTCTACAAGTACATGGAGCATGCAAAGGATGACTAAACCCACTTTAGACAGAGTCATGACATGGAAAAAAAAAATCACCAAAAACATGTTGAAATGTCCTCAACATAAGCTAGAATGGCATGCTAAAGCAAGAAGCATACAAGGTTAGTTTATAGGATTTACACTACAAGTGTAAGATGCATGCGTGGAGTGACAAAACCAACCCAAAAAAGATCTAAGGCATGGTAAAACATCACCAAAAACCTACTGAAATGGAGCCAACACATGCAAGAAGAACATGCTACTTTGTAAGGCTATGAATGTGATTACACTACACATGTAAGATGCATGCAAAATATGACTAAACCAGCCATGGACAGACTTAAGGCAGGTCCTAAAAGTCACAGAAAAGGGCCTGAACCAAGCCTCAAAAATACATAGAGGCATGCTCCTTTGTAAGGCCAAAAATGCAAGCAAACAAGAACCAAAAGAGAGGGGGCCAGCCCCTCTGATTTGAGGCCTCAAAACCACAAGCTTACCACTGAAAATCCACTAGATTTCAGTGGTTAGAAGGCCAAACCAAGGCTAGCTCGAAGGCCTTAAGGCATGGCTCAAAACAAGGCCAACAAGAGGGTTGAAAACCCCCAACAGCCAAAAGACCTTAAGAAAACTTCAAAATCACTTAAATACAAGACTTTTTTTAGTTGAAAGCAAGGCCTAAAATAGCATGCAAGTATGGCCAAAAGGAGGTACAAGAAAGTGCTAAAAATGGGAAGAAAGTTACCCTTGAAGAACCATTTCGAGACCAGCAACTTCAGGGGCCAAAAACTTACTTTCAGAGCTCAAGAAGTCCTCCCAAGAACCTCAATCCAATGGTGGTGGTGTATCTCTATGTGTTGTAGTGTAGAAGTGCAAGGAAAATGGACTAAAACACAACAATATAGAGAGAGAGCAAGAAGTATAGAGAGAGAGAGAGAGAGAGAGCTATATCTCTTGTAAAAGTGTTGAACCTCCGCTAAGGAGAGAGACTCTCTCCTTATATAGAAAAAGAGCAATGCAAAGCTTCTTCAAGAAGCTTAGCAAGAGCTTCATCCCTCCATACATGTGTATGGAGGGCAGATAACAAGAATCCAGCAGGCTCAAATGATCTGGAGTGAAATCAGCTGAGACAGAGATGGTGGCTCATTGATGGCCGGCAGACATCATCAATGGCTGGCAAAAACAAATCCATGGCCGGCAGTGCCAGACCATGGCTGGCAGTGCACCAGGTGAAAGATGCTGAAAGGACCAAGTCATGGTCCAAGAATGGGGCAGAAAGGATACAGGGTCTGGAAAGCTCGAACCTGTGACATTCCGCCGCGAAAGTTGAATGCTCGACGAGGAATCGAACTTGTGTCCGGATGTACCTGCAAGCACAACCGAGTCTTGAGGACGGCCAAAAATGGGGTGTCTGCAGTTGTGTATATATATTGTTGCCTCGTTCTCAGGAGTAGACGAGTGCTTTGTTTTACGCACGTATGTATATGCTAACCATCTGGGAAATGTGGGTCAAACTCGGGACAATATCCCCATGCAAGTTTGGCTTCGGAGCGGTGTTAAGTATACGTGAGGCACATGAGATATATGTGTAGGCCGGAAGTGAAGGTCCGAAGTGATGGAGTTAAGGTACAAAGGATTAAATATGAACTTATTTGTATAGTTTGAATTCTATTGACTTGTACATCTTGAAAAATAGTAAACAACCTTAATAAATTACGAAATTTGGGCAGAGGCATGCATACGTAATTCTAGACAACTTTTGTATATTAACCTTTTACTAAAAAGATCGATTACAACTTGTAATCGAATAATCTTGGTTACAATAATTTGTATTCATTTTAGCAATGTAGATTTTAGATGTTGTTTTAACCGACGAAACGAGCTCATTTTTATTGATTTTGTGAAAATTGAAGTAAAACATTATTCTAAACAGTTTTCGTGTTTTGAACCTTTCCGAAAAAAATCATCTTAGAGAAGTTTCTTTTCTCTTTCAGCTTCAGATTTCTCGGTCGAATTCCGTCTAGATTCTTCTATCAAGTTTTTCTCTCAACCTGTTCAGTTTCTACTTAATTCATTAACATTTTTTCTTAGGAAATTTAATTTTGTACAACTTTTATTCTTTGAGTTTTGGTCAATTCGAATGATTTAAGCATGAAGCGGTGCATTTTTGTACTTCTACAGTAATTTACTTATGATTAAATTATACTAACTTTATTTTTTTGTAGAATAGTGGGATCTTGTACCTTTGTCTCCTGGGGAAAGCACAGTTGGTTGCAAATGGGTGATCACTATAAAGTACCTCGCTAATGGCTCAATTGACCGTTACAAAGCCCGCTTGGTGGCCAAAGGTTTCACACAGATTCCTGGAGGAAACATTTCTCCTTTTGGTGCCACTTTTGCCCTCTGTCGCCAAACTTACTTCTATACGTCTCCTTATCTCGTTTGCAGCATCTTATTCATGGCCTCTACATCAGCATGATGTCAAAAATGCATTTCTCCATAGAGATCTTTTTGAGACGATTTATATGGCTTCTTCACCTGGTTTTCGGGTTGAAGGGGAGTATTAGGGGAAAGTGTATCAGTTATGCAAGTCCTTGTATGGTCTGAAACAGTTTCCACGAGTATGGTTTGGTCGCTTCAGTTCTGTTATTGTATCAATGAGCTTTGTTTAGTGCCACTCCGATCACACTTGTTTCATTCGCCAGAATTCTGCAGGTCAGTGTATAGTCTTGTTAGTTTATATAGATGATATTATTCTCACAGGTAATGACTTTGTCGGCATTGGTCAAGTAAAGAAAGACTTGGGCCAAACTTTTGATATTAAGGATCTGGGATGTCTCAAATATTTTCTGGGAATTGAGGTGGCTCGCTCAAGGGAGGGGATCTCCTTATCTCAAAGAAAGTACACCCTTGACTTGCTTCAAGATACTAGTATGTTAGGGTGTAAACTTGCTTCTACTCCTATGGATCCTAATGTCAAACTCACATTAGAGTCTGGTGAGTTACTGGATGACTCAGGCATGTATCAGCGTCTTATTGGATGCCTCATTTATTTGACCAACACTAGACCTGATTTGACATTTGCAATTAGTATTGTGAGTCAATTCATGCATGCACCTTGTAAAGAGCACCTTAACGTGGTTCATCATATTTTGAGGTATTTAAAAACTTTTCCTCGCTTGGGATTGTTCTTTACTGTTGGTCTCCAATATAGGCTCTCCTATTTCACCGATGCGGACTATGTAGGATTTAGGACTGATCAGCGTTCCACTTCTGGTTTCTGTACTTTCTATGGTGATCATCTTATCTCATGGAAAAGTAAGAAGCAAACAGTGGTTTCTTGTTATTCTGCAAAGGTTGAGTATCAGGCTATGGCATATGGGGACATGTGAGATTCTTTAGATTCGCTCTATTCTGGCAGAGTTGGGTTTTGAGGAAACTGTCTATTCCTCTTTATTTTGTGATAACAAATCTGCCATTATGTTATCATCTGAGTCTATACTTCATGAGTGTACCAAGCATATCGAGATTGACATACATTTCATTTGAGAAAAGGTTCGGACTAGCATTGTGCGTCCATCCTTTGTCTATTCTTCTCTGCAGTTGGCAAATATGTTCACAACATCTGTGGGACCAACTTTGTTTCAATCTTCCATTGACAAGCTATGTTTGTTGAATATATTCACACCAACTTGAGGGAGAGTGTTGAATATAGAAATCAAAATATTATGTTTGAATATGGGAATTAGAATAGGAATTATTTTGATTATAGGAATCTTACCTTATGTATTGTTTCCTATATATAGGAATCTTACCTTATGTATTTTTTTCTAAATTGTATCATGAATATATTATATATACATGGCATCTACCTCATTAATTGGTAAGTCAAATCATTCTTCTCATCCTTTTGTGCATTGAGAAAAATGAAAGTGTTTCCAAGCCTCTTCCTCACCAACACAAGGTCTATGACTTTGTTCTGGATTTGAGCAAGAAGCTAAAAGGAAACACACGAATATCGGCTTAATAAGTGCTTGAACATATGTGTTTGAATATGAAAATTTTTTCCAAAGAGAGAAAATTCTTATTTTTGGCCAACTTTCGGAGTTCCAACGGCATGCAAAAAGAGATGGAACAAGACGTTTAAAAGGTGGAATGAAAACTAGGCTGAAACAAAGTTACGACGAGGGAGATACTAGTGCTTGAACATGTGTGTTTGAATCTAAGAATTTTGCCCAGATTCTGTTAGTTCAATCAAATGGATATGAACGGAGAGTTTACATTGAAGCATGGAAGAAACTCCAGGGTTTAATTTGTGAAAATTGAAACCCTGTGATTTAAATTGAAAACACGCGAAACCCTGGGTTTCATTTGTAATTTTCCCTAGGAAGTAATATAAAATGATAACCAAAAAAATCGTTGACATATAAAAAAAATTTATTAGATATTTTTTGTAGTATTTGTGATATTATTTATGGGAATTTCTATTTCTACACACCATTTTCTCTTTGTGCACACACTTAATAAATAAAAAATTTATTACAATTTTTATCACTAAACAAAATTACAAATATAGACATGTATTTTTATCACCCACATTAAAACTTGTGCTTTTTCAATACATAACCTACTTTTATCTTTTGCTATTGTTCATAAGTTTATTGAGAAAGTATCTCCCACAAAAAATTAACTACTTTTTTTTTTACTTTTCTGATTAATATTTTCATCAAGTTTTGTATATATGCATGTATTTGTATGTTATGTGTATGCCTTCGCATGGGTTTGGGGGTTATTGAGCTAATGATAATTGCTCTGGCAAAAGGATTTGTTCAACCAAAAATTGAAAGAATTACAAATTCACGTGTTTGATAGTTAGATGTGTGTACATTGAAGTCTTAAACGCCTTTGTAGACTCAACTTTCTTCGCGCGCCCCCCTTTCGGAGAGGCCATGAATTGGTCTCATACAATTCGGACTCCTGTCACGGTTCTGAATCTAATCTCACAAAGTGCAATGTGAGACTGATAAATACCAAAGAGTCCAATCCGGCAAATCATTTTGGAAAACCAGATTTTGAATCAAATAATGCTGAAACTGGACTGCTTTGCCAGATTATAGAGTCACCACCTAAATATTTTATTTTGGAAAATTTAGGAAACCCTGACTCGTGCCAAAGGCCACGTGTTCGTCATCACCAATGTTGTCTCGGCTCGGGAACTTGGGTATGAGAGGGAAAGGTCCTGAAATGAGCACCCCCGCTCCCTTGATCAAAGGATCGGCCTCTACTAAGCATGATATGTTGTTTTATAAACACATGTGTTCTTATTCTGGTTATTAGCTAACTTTACTATGTGGCGCACACACAATTAAGTATAGACTAAATCGCAAGAATTGGAACAAAACAATTCATATTTGTTTTTGAAAATGGTTTGAAGGTGCCACTCTCAAGTGGGCTAAAACGCGAATTTTCCACCCTTGGGTGGGCTTAAAACATGATGATTTTGCCACTTTGCTAAGTGGGCTTAAAACTCACATTTATTGAATTGTTCCAATTCAAGCAACAAAGCCTTCATCCACAGGCATTCATACAGTTTAGCATTTAAGCAAATAGCCTCATGGTAAACACGCTATCATGGCAACACTCACACTCATGCAAGTATGCTAAAGCGTAAAAACTTACAGTGTACTCCAAGCCAAAACAAAAACTAGTTAGAAATATACATGATCCTAACTATACAAAATGCCTAATGCAACACATGCAATATGCAACTAATAGGCTCGACTATCTAAGATAGCATATGAATGCAATGATAACATGCTTTGAAACACGTATTCAAATAAGTGTTGAAATACGATGCAGTTTGAATGATGTGCCAAGCCCGGTGCATGCATGACAAATGAATGATGCAAACATGCAAGCATAAGGTATGCTAATTGAAAATGACCCTAAACTAATCATTGAAAGCGATTAAGTAAAAGGGAGAAAGAAGTGGGGTTGGAAGACATGCACACACACATGCACACTTATTATAACATTGTGCCCTCGCGAAGGAGGGTCCGAATGAATAAGCTAACTAGCTACGCTAATTAAGATAATTATTACAAAATAACTAATTAACTAACTTAGCTAATTAATTATTACAAACTGAATTGAAACTAGCTATGCTAAGCTAATTAAAATATTACAACACAGATTAAACTAATTAAGTACAACACTTATATTAATTAGCTACAACTAACTATCAAAGCGATAAAGTGGCCTTGCGGGCGAGGGAGACATGCATGCTCGATTGGCTTCCTCCCGAAAATCCATCGCCTTGCCATCGACTGTCTCTGTTTGCATTTGTTATGATCTCTGAACATTGAACCAACTTCCAGATTGCCTCTGCTCCAACGCATGAACACATTGGACAATCTTTGCACTGGTGGTCGGTTGGTTACTACAAGTGGCCGGTCGGCTACCTCACCTGGCTGGTCGGCTAGTGCAAGTGGCCAGTTGGCTAATGCAAATGGCCGGTCGGCCAGCCATTTTTTCAAGCTTCTGTTTTTGCTGCAACAGAGAACAACAGAGGCAAAGCAATGTATTTGCAAGGAAATGCGTGTATTACCGCCCTCCTCATCATTTCTCAAGCTCAAAGGAGTGTGGCATTTGGCTCTCAAGCCACCAATCAAGCATTTTCATGCATGATGGCCAAAGGACCAAGCTTGCACAAGCTTAATGAATGCGCACATAAGATTCAAAGGGTTGCCATCCTATCATGCATGATCAAGGGTGACAACGACCAAGAAATGCGACACATTTCATCACTTTGAGTATGAAACGTCCCACATTTCTTGTGTTTGGTTTAACGTCCAATCCAAACATATGCAATGCAACACACATGTTTATCTTGTTCATGTTTTACTTTGCTCATTCTTGTTTACACATTTTAGCTTACCAATTAAGCCTTTAACCGATTAAGTCCAATGTGAAAGTCCTCTAATGAAAAAGGGGTCAACCAAAGGATGGCTTTAAGACATGAGAGAGATCATGCCTTTACTTAGGAGGAACCCTCATAAGAAGATTAAAGCCATTGAGCAGAAGCTCTATCTCAAGCTTAAACACAATCATGAGGTTAACCAACCCTCAAAACAAATGGAAAAATGAAGAAATGAGGGAGGTTGCAGAATTTCAATGCTGAAATGGCATGAAACACAAGACTATAACATGTAAACAACTCATGCACAACATGTTGAAAGCCAAAAACATCAAAGCTAGTGAAGAGCATTACACGAGAGGCATGCAATACTAAGCTTAAATGACCAAACCAACTCTGGATAGAGCTTAAACATGTCAAATCAGTAGCCAAAACATGCTGAAATTTAGACACGAAAGGCAAGAAAAACATGCTCACATGTTGGCTCACAAACAAGGCACAAAACACATCTCTCAAAAGCAACGCAATAGTGGAATATGTGAGAGTGTGACAAAGTTACATGCACTGAAATTACGTGTTAAATGATGCTACAACATGCAATCATCTCAAGCAAAGCATGTTAGAGGCCTTGACACACAAAGCTAGTAAAGGCCTTTGCACTACAACCATACAAGATGAATCTCATATGACCAAGATAGCTCAAAACAGAGCTAAAGCATGCTAAAATAGTGGCAAGAATATGCTGGAATCAAACTAACACAAGCTAGAATGATAGGCTATATCATCAAGTATGCTAGGCTAGTAAGCATGATTGTACTACAAGTACAAAAAGCAAGCAAGAAGTGTTCCAACCAACCAAAAATACAGTTGAAGCATGTCAAAACAAAGTCAAAAACATGTTTGAACTAAGCTACAAAAGGGTAGAAAAGCATACTCAAATATTAGGCCATCTACATATGAAAACAAGATACAAGGAGGGGAGGACACCCCCTCCTATTTTGGACCTCAAACAAAACTTTTTGTCACTGAAATTCCTCTGGAATTCAGTGGTTACAAGGCCAAGAAAAAGGGATTTCAAAAGCTTTGAAAGATGGCTCAAAAGGATTTTCAAGCCAAAGAGCAAAGGGAGGAAACCACCCCCTAACCAAACAAGGCTTAAACCTCCATTTTAAAACCTCAAAAATAGAGTTTTTTAGAGGTTAAAACCAGCTTCAAAGTAGCATATAAAGGTGGCCAAACAATGAATTGAAACAAGGCTTAAAAGAGTTAAGTTCTTACCCTTGAAGCACTGCAACAAAACAACAAAAATTTTGAGCTAAAACCTCTCTAAGAAGCTCAAACAAGGCCTCCAAGAACTTCAACTCCAAGGTGAAGGTGTTTGGTCAAGGGATTGTATGCAAAAATGTAGAGAATTCCCACTTTCAAGCCTAAAATAGGGAGAGAGAGAGAGGGGGGGGGAAATTTTGCTCTTAAATTTCTGAACCCTCAAAATAGGGGAGGGACCTCTCCTTATATAGAAAAACAAGCAAAAAGCTTGCTTTCATCCCTCCATACACGTGTATGGAGGATGTATTCAGTGATCAACAGCTGGCACAGTTGGCACATAAAATATCTGAAAAAAGAGAAAATTGGCCGTCGGCCACCTGCCCTAGCCGACCGACCACTTCAAATGGCTGACAAGAGGGAAAAGTGGCCGACAATAGCCAAAAGTGGCTGGCAAGGCCCTTTCCCCCTCTAGGCAAGAGGCACCAACGTTTGGCCCAAAAACAAGGCCAAAACAAAGAGAGTTTAGAGGCCCAGAGACAAGGCGCTCAGCCGAGAATTTCGGGCACTCGAAACGAGCCCAAACATGCACCATCATCGAGTGTGCAAACGATGATGTCTGAGTCTTAAGGTCGGTAAAAAATGGGGTGTCTACAGCCTTCAATAAAGAATAAGGTTGAAGCATTTAACACCTTGAATAAAACTCCTCTTAGTGTTTATAGTGTGTGCAATTTGGTGTGTATACTATACTATCTTGGATAAGGTATAATTGGAACAATTGTGTGTGAATTAAGAGAAGTAAAATATTTTAAATTTATAAAGTGTGTATTTTAAGAGATGAAGTACACAAGGAACAAATAGTATGGAAATAGAATTCCCATTATTTATGTGTATTCTAGGCTAATAAAAAACAACAATACAGACTAAGTGAGTCAATCTATATTTTCTAACTAAATTACAACGGTGAATCATTATATCTCACTTGTAATTTAGAACAATAGGCTAACAATAGGGAGTGTTTGGTGCAGCAGTTAAAACAAATTATAAATATTGCTAAACGAATTATAGATTATAGCTTTAATCAGAAGTTATTAATCTGTTTATGCAGCTGCTGTATTAGAGATTTAAGTTGCTGAGTGGTGTTTGGTAAATAAGCCGTGAAATACCTTTTTGATGTGTAAATGTCATTTTTATCCCTGTTAATTGTAAATTGAATTAACCTTTATTAATTGTAAATTGAATTAACTTTTATTTTTTGTTGTTTACTACTAGTCCACATTTCCCATTTAAAAAAAAAAAAAAATCCATAGTCCATTTGGGTCTTTTTTATTTTCAAAAAATAAAAAATCTAAGGTATAATCGTAAATTAATATGTCCATAGTAGAAGCTAATAATCAAAGCAGGGGTGGACAACTTCTCAAAATTAGCTTTTTTTAATTAAAATAAGTTTAACCAAAAGAAAAATTATTGAAAAATTCCATTTGGGAAAGTTTTAGTCTAAGGAGTCTTGCTTGTTTTCTAAAACACTTGTAAGTCTTATTTTTTGGTAATATGATCCACAAGATCCCATTTGCTAAGTGTCGAATGGATTTGGTAACTTTTTTACTTTTTCTTCGTGGTGTGTAATGTTTTAGACAGGAATATTTAAATTCCACTAATTACGTTTTGAGAAAGATCAATTATGGGCAGAATCTGATGAGTTTCTAGGGTTTCTAGATATTTGAATACTTGGGTGGTGGGTTAAGGTGATCACGGCTGGTGGGTGTTGTTTGTAGTCGTCGATTTGGGAAGGTGTGGAGCTAGGAGAGGAGTGCTTGGATCTATCGATAGTAATGTGCTTTGTATGTGTGTGTTATTTTTATTTTTTTTTATTTCGTTTGGTTGTGTGGGTTGGGTGTGAGCGTTGCTATGTGGGTCATGCAATTAGTCATTGTGTGTTGTTTTGTGGCACTATTATGCCGGTGAGTCACGTTTGAAATCTGTGGAACCAATTACATATTTCACATTGCAATATTAACACCTACGAACAACCACTGTGTTAATGCAGTTCAGCGGCAATCCTTGTGTTATTCTGTTGGATTTGTATTTATACCATGAATGATATGTTCGTACACTCACAACAAATGGCTGCCACATCGCACATACATATCGTTTAATAATGTACATGCAAGGTGGCCTCGGTGAACATATATGTCACATTTTCTTACATTTTGTTCTGTTTTAGTGTAGGAATGGGGACAACATCATATTATTGTGTTCATACGAGATTAACAACGTTGCCGTCATGGTTGATGTTGAGTTCACCTTCAGTAGGGTGGTAATGAGTTTTGGCGACGTTTATTTAACAGTGTTTTATTAAACGTCACATTTTATAATATTTAACAACGTTTCTTAAACGTCGCTGTTTTAAAAATCAAAACGGCACCGTTTCAAGCGTTTAAAAGCGCCTTCGAATGTCCTCTCTCTCTCCCTTAAATGGAAACCCTCTGAAGCCCTAATCTCTTTCAGTCTCTCGTTCGCTCTCTCTCTTTCTCTAAACCCTCTTAATGGATCGATTCATCTCTCGCTGATTCATCTCAGAATGATACAATCTCGGTGATTCATCTTGGCGATTTCGATTTTGATTTTGATTTCGAAGTTCTCTCTCGATTTCGATTTTGAAATTTAATGTTTCGGTGATTCTCTCTCTCAATTTCAAAGTCTATTTTGAATCTGAGAATAATTGTTAAAGCCCTTTGTAAACCCTTACCGAGTCTATGAGCTTTGTTTTCTGATTTTGATTGTTATTTTGATTGTTGTCTTTGCAGCTGGGATTTCAACCCCAACCCTGGCCTCTACAAAAGTGAGCATTAATTTTACAAGGAAGCTGCTTTTAGATTCGCAGTTCAAGATTTACAGGAATTCTCTTAAAATGCCAGCATTGATCTTGGACAAGAAGGAGAGTATATGTTCTAGGTTTATTTCAAGTAATGGATTAATTGAAGTTCTCTGTGCAATTGAGAAAGAAAGAGCTATGATCAACCCCTGGACAACAGAAGAGAAGGAAACTTTCTTGGATAAGCTTGCCACTTTAGGGAAGGACTTCAGAACAATTGTTTCTTTTCTTGATCACAAGACAACCGTAGATTGTGTTGAGTTCTACTACAAAAACCATAGGTCAGATTGCTTTGCAAACACAAAGAAGAAGCCAGAGTTTGCTAAGCTAGGAAAGTCCTGTTCCACTAGTAACTACCTGGTAACGTCAGGAAAGCGATGGAATCGCATGGAAAATGCGGCATCCCTTGATATGTCGAGTGTGGCTTCAGCAATTGCTGCTAATGCTGCTAATGGTATGCAAAATCAACAAAAAGCTACAGCAAGGTTCTTAATGGGGGTGACTGGTAATTTTGGAAACAGTTGAAGCTTGGTCCATCAAATCCAGATGATTTGGGGTATATTGATTCTGTGTCTGTGGAGGAAATTGGCGGTGTTAGGGTATGATCAAGCTGCTTTTGGTTTTATATTTTTGGGCTTTTTCCTTACGTTTCTTCATCTTCTTCTTCCCCAACATGATCTTTGTAACGCCCTCAAAATAATAACATTAAACCCATCAAATAAGACATTCATTGACATAAGAAATAACCACATTCTTCTATTCAACAGAGTTTCATTACAAAAGTATTACATGTTAACAACAAAAGCAAATGCCCTACGGGCTTACAACTTTCCAAGTTAACACTTGGTTACAACAAAAGAGTGCTAACTCATTTACACATTAAGCCCTTGGCTTGAATTTACATGTAATACATCAAAATAAACAAAACGACAAAAGTATGTCCGCCTCTAGCCTCCCAAGCTATGTCCTTGGAGGTGGCATGCTACCTGTACCTGAAAAGATATTCCCATATAGGGTGAGCCACAGCCCAGTAGAAATATACTAAACCAACCATGAACAATGACTAAAAGATTAGCAAATGATAGATGGCCAACACTGATACATTCACATAAATCACATATTTATGTCTTACGACTTATGAGTCTAAGTTACCTTTCATTTTCCCTTTTTCAACAGATAAGCATGTTAGCCCTATCATCATTTCAACAGATATGTATAACAACAATATCCCACATTCACAGATAAGCATATAAGCTATATCCACACTTCACAAAGATAAGCATATGAGCTCTATCTTTACTTCTCTAGACAAGCATAAGAGCTGTATCTACGGAGTTCATCTCCTATCTTATCCCAACACTATCCGGTTTAGAGGTACATCCCCTATCTTTCCCTAAACCGCGGAGTACATCCCCCATCTCCTCCTCTACACAAAACGTATACAAACACATTGGTTCTATATACAATCACTCAATACATTCAGCTAATGTATTCTATCAACAGTCAAATTCCATGACACATTCCATTGATTAGTTTCCGTTTGCCTAATCATCATGCATTGTCTACAACAATCACAACTATCCTCCACCGATAGCCCAAAGCAATTATTTCTAAACAGAAAATAAATGCACAAATGGATATTCAATCAACATTTCATTCCGGTGAGTGATAAATAATTCAACTACACCCTTTAACTCTTTGCATTTCCAATCTCAACAATCTCATTTCATTTCCTCATTTCTCACAATTAATTATCTCAATTACTCAAACAATGTAATTAGGTCATTTTCCATAATTAACATTTCAACCCTTCGGTCCCATTTTCATCAATGATTCAACATTTATTCCATTTCTCTATGCCAAACATGCATCTAGGTTTATTATGAATAAAACCCCAACTTTTGTAAAATAACATAAAAGCCCCAAACTTTCACCAAATTACCAAACCAACCCCAACATCTCAAAATACCAAAGTTTAAAGACAAAATCCATAGAGAGGAGTAGGATATCCCTACCTCAAATTCGGAGCTCCAAGGGAGAAGAAGACAAAACCCAACGTGCTCCAAATCTCAAAATTTTCAGATTAAAATGTAGCTCTCGACGATCAACAACTTTTTTGTAAAGGCCAAAGATGAGCAAATCACTCCTACTGGATCAAAACCTAGAGAGAAGGTAGAGTTCTAGAGTGAGAGGCTCAACAATGGTGTTTTTGGAAAAGTAGGAAAGAGAAGAGAAAGTGAAAAAGTGATTTGAAAAGTCAAAACACGGAACTTAAACCCAGTCGCCCCGCTCGAGCATCAAAAACCCCGCTCGAGCGTCACTCACAGACTCCCGCTCGAGCGTCAACAATCCCGCTCGAGCGGCGGATACACACTCCCAGAACTTTTACAGAACCAGGTCGTCGCTCGAGCTTCCAACTCCCCGCTCGAGCGGCACTCACACAACCACGCTCGAGCGGCCAATACCATGCTCGAGCGTCCAACACTGCACAGAAAATACTGGATGGGTGCAATTCCCGCTCGAGCGCCAAAACCCTCGCTCGAGCGGACAGGTCAAAATCTGGGCAACTAGTTTTGGTTTCTAAACTCAACCAACCTGTAACAAACCTGCCCAACACATCCTATAACTCAAATACGAAGTAAAAGGATGTAAACAAGATAATAATCAACTACCAGCATCCACAAACACATGTCCGGATCACTGTACAACAAGGGTAAACCCGGGATCGCTATAACTTTATATCTAATAAATAATAGGTCACCCATTGTGAGAAATGAAGAAAGTGGAAACTCTGTATGCACTGTGGTCCTATGAGGAAGTACCGATAGTATATTAGATGACCTTGAAAGAGCAGTTGATGATGGTGTGAATACATACAAGGTAATTCTGTCCAACACATCTACGATACTTATTTTAGGTAGGTCATTTTTTACCTGTCATTTTTATTTTTTATCTATTCTTCACTTCATAAAGAGTGTTGCATCAGTTTCTATTGGACCTTAAGAAGCTAATCTGAATGTGGCTTTATGCATCTTTGTGCCAGGCAATGTGCAGGGACAGTTGAATAGTACCTGGAGCTGCAGCTACTGAAATTGAGTTGGCTAGAAGACTGAAGGAGTTTTCTTTTAAGGAAACAGGATACGTAGTTTCCTCTCTCTCCATAAATAGATAGATATGATGCATGGGTATATTATGAGATATGCCATGTTGAGATATGTTATGCTATATATATTGTGATGTGATGCATGGGCAAGAATGCTTGTGATGCTTATGCCTAGCTAAGTTTGCGGTTATGTGTGGATCTACCTTAGGCATTGAGGGGCTGATGAGATGTGGGAGTGCCTAATTTAATGTTCTCTTGCACTTTGGGGTTGGGTGAAGTGTCTATATCCTTTTAGCATGTCCAACATGCTACATCACTTTTTTGAGATCTGTGTAACATTATGGCAGATGATTACAGTATCTTGGAGAGGTTCCAGAGAAGAAGCTTGAATTCTGTTTTGATCATGTTTGTCAAAAATGTGCTTCTTCTTAGTTGATACTCATCTTACAGGCTTATTCAACACATACTAGTGTCATGTCCACCTCCATTTATCATGTGAGACAACTATTTTACACATTCTAAGATCATAGTTGTTAAAATTAGGATCCTACGTAAGATTGGTTAGAGGGTCTCATGCATAAGATTCTGCTTTCTATTAAAATAAGATAAAGATGCAAACAATGGTGATGTGTATTAAAAGGTGAAAACTCAAAAACCCAACATCTTACTTACGATCCTACCTATGATCCTACACGATCCCACACTATCCTACTTGCGATCCTGCTATAAAACTGATTCTACAACGATTTGGATTGTTTTGGCAATTTAGGATCTTATGATCCTACGATCTGGATCACAATTTTGATAACCATGTCAAAGATGTCTGTGCAAAATAGATGTTATCTTTCTGATTTGTTGATTAGTGCTTATCTCTGCTAATGGCTATATTTCAAAACCGTACGTTTCATTATTACCTGTGCATTGGATATTTCTTCTACTAAACTAATGATTGTGAACATAGGGTTTTCCTTCTTTTGCATAAAGATTCATAGTGCGTACTGTTTCCACTTGCTTGGTGATAGGATTTGAGTATGCTATTGCAAAATTTGCTAAGAGCTTTGAGATGGTTCCTAAAACCTTGGCTGAAAATGCTGGCCTGAACGCGATGGAAATAATATCTTCTTTGTATGGTGAACACGCATCTGGAAACACCAAGGTAGGCATTGACTTGGAGAAAGGTGCATGCAATGATGTCTTTGCCATGAATATTTAGGACCTGCATGTCATGAAGTAAGCTACTTCTCACTGTCTTAAAGCCATTTATTCTTTCCCTATAAGGGCTTCTTCAATGGTATGGTCAAAAGGTTGCTGTTGTCGAAATATAGCATGGTATATATGGTATAAAAATCATTGTTTGCTTGTATATAGTGTGGGTGTTTGGAAAGTTACTATTTTAGTAGGCTATTTTAGTTTTTAGCTATTTTAGTATGCTAAAATTTTTGTGTTTGGAAAGATAGTTAGATATTTTTGTGGTTGGATGTGATGCTTGTGAGAGAAAAAAGTGAAATGATTATGGGTTTGATGTGACATTTTGTCTTATTAGCTATTTTAGCCTATTTTATCTTTTTGTAAATTTTAGTCCAAAAGCCAAAAAATAGCCTTTGCCAATGTATCAACTTTTTGGTGTATGGTCTATTGGCTATGAACTTGGTGGGGACTTTTAACTAGTATCTGTCAGCTTTTTGTGTTTAAATTTTCATACTAAAGTAATTTACATATATTAACTTGGTTATTGTGATCCAACCTTATCTTTTTTGATCATATTCTCTGTATGCCTGAAGTATTTGTCCAAAGTATTTTGAACTGAGGCAAGGTCTGACTTGTGCTAGACTTTAACACTAACATACCTCGCTCGAGTTGTTCTGAAAATACATGGCAGGAAATGCGGGTTCACTGTTACTTAGATGAGGGATCAGTATGCATGCCATGCTAAAACTTTGACTCATTTTATGTGATTCAAACTATTTTGCTCTTTATAGGTTTTTTGCTCTCAAATATGTTGCAAATGTTGCTTGCATTGTGCTACGGGTAGATCAGGTAAGCCAGTAACTACTGGTTTCATGGTTTACTTTTCCCTTCATTAATATTTCTCACTTTTGTGTTTCTTTTTCGAAGTTTTATCTTCTTCTTTTTTTCTTCCCTGTATTATAATCCAATTCATGTATTTGTAATATGTTCCAATTTCAATTTTTTACTGACTTATCATTTAATTTTCCATTTTCAAGTGATGTTTGTTTCACTTTTAATAGACTTACTGACATAATATTTAGCATCAGGTAAGTTCATCAAAATCAAAAAATTAATTGTAATTTGGTCATGCAAAGTATTATTTGAAAAAAAAATTAAAAAAGGAAACTTTTGTTGTCATACTAAAATTATATATATATGTATGTGTGTGTGTGTGTGTGTGTGTGTGTGTGTGTGTGTAAAAATAAAATACTATACCTGCATGAGCAAGTGTATATATTTGAAGACTGAGTTTAATTTTGCCTTGGTCCACTCTTTGTATTTTGTACACTGTTTACATATTGTGAACATGCTTATACTGGACATTTTTTTTCTTAGTAACTGTGATTTGTTTTGCTAGTATGCAATGCACACTTTCTGTGATAGGAGGTAACCTATTAAGTACTGTTATACTATCTCTTTGCCATTGGATACACCCTCTCTATATATAGTGTTGGTAAGAATAATTAGTTTATTGTCCTTTAACCTTGCGGTGATATATGACTAGCCAGTCATGATATATGTTCATGCTAGCCTTTTTTTTTACTATATTTTTTCCCTCTATTTCTCCTTCTACAATGACCACCATATTTTTTTACTATATTTTTTCCTTATATTGAATCATCAACAAATTTTAACTAGTAGATTGCTTGAATTCGTAACTCAGTTGCCTGATACAAGAATTCTGTCTAAATGCTTTGCAGAAACACTTCCTCAGTATCATCCGGACGTGATCTACTGTCTGCTAGAGGTTCAAATTGGGATGATGAATGGCATTCAGATTTGCTCGGCTGTTGTTCTGAACCTATTTTGTGTATGTTATATGATTATATCACAGCAAATTCAACTGCATGATGCCAGAACAACAACCTATTTTGAGTATATTCTAAATGAACACGTGTTGATTGGCTTATCAGATATAAATTTAAAGTCAGTTTCGTTTTCTATGTTCTACCTTTCTAGGGCAAAGGTAGTCTTGTGGAGTAACTTCTATTTGCGTTCCTCTTTCCTCTACATAGACTGATAATTAGGACATAGGATGGAAAGAGGAATTCTACTTATTTGTGTTTTCTTTTCCTTTTTGAGTTAATTCTTTATTGGTCTGGTACCCTTTGCAAATTACAAATTATAAGATGCAAAGATTCTTTATTGGTCGGATTCAATATGTGTGTAGAGGTAGTTAATTGTGTTAGATGTGTCTTTTCAGCTGAACTTCTTTAATTAGCTCATTGCTGAGGTCTTGAAAGTATATAACTCAATGAATTTTTCCTTGTGCTAATTACAGGACAACTTGCTCGGGAAGTTTATGAGAACATTAGGAGAGAAGCTTCTTGTCTAAGAATTCAGAGAGATTTTCGTATGCATCTTGCTAGGAAAGCTTATAAAGAATTGTGCTCCTCTGCTGTTTTTATTCAGGCTAGCATACGTGGAATGGTTGCACGTGATGAGCATCGCTTCAGAAGGAAGATTGCTTTTTATGGAAAGCTTTCATTGCTGTATTCTCTTAGACTACTTGACTACATGAATTGTGCATTTGGATGTATTAGTAGGAACTCCAACAATTTCTCTTTACATTAGCTTCTGTTCAACTGAGTTCTTTAAAATTACCATGCTATAAGCATTTATAATAATGTTTTTCTTTTGCAGAGCAGTTTGAAAACTGTCTCAGAATCTCTGAATACTTCTTGATGGGTTTAAAATTAGCACAATTTCAAAAAAAAAAATTGAAAAAGGATATCACGGTGTTTTTCAAAACGCCACTTAAACCCTAAATCTAGCGGTCATATGTTTTTAAAAAGGTATGATGGCATTTTAAAAACGTCGCTAAATATCACAGTGACGGCATGGTACCGTTATTTAGGACATTTGGCGGCGTTTTTAAAAACGCCGCCTATACTAATATCATGACGTTTTTAAAACACCACAAAGCTATAGCGACGGCCGCGTCCTCGATGTTTGGTGCTAAGCGTCGCAAAAGGAATTTGCGGCGTTTTTAACACTTATAGCGGCGTTTTTTAAACGCCACTAAAAGTCTGTTTTCCAGCAGTGTGCCCACATTTCTGATGGAGTTTTGAACGTGGAATCCCTAACCAAAATTGGTGAATTGATGATCCAAACAAGTATGGAACACCCAACTGAGAATGATGGAACGTTGCTACGATGAAACCCTAAACAATTGATGCACCAAATCTGGGATGTTGGTCTATTTCCTTATTTTGTGGTGGACACGTTTGGCTCAGACACCCAATGTGGGTTGCCTTTTTCTTTTTTCTTTTTTTGATGGAAGATACATTGGTCTCTGATCTAAATATGTGGCGATGTTTGGATCAAAACAGTAATTACAGAATTCAAATCATCTAGCATAAATAACATCCACAATGGGCAAAAGTGTCACTCCTCACATGATGGAACTTCCAAGTGTATTACTTAAAATATGGGATTGACTAGTTCACAATTCCTCCATTTGGAATTTGAGTCAATCCTTAACCAAATAGTCCAAAATAAATTTTCCAAAACAAAAATCTATAAATTGACAAAAATAAACCACACTAAACACTCCAAGACAACATAATATTAAAGGACTACCTAATATTACCCCCGATAAAGATCAAATTGGTTCAATTTTTAAACTTTCTTAATTCATGTTCATCCCTCATAACAGCCCACTTGAGACAATTTGTTGCACAACTACCTCACGACTTTTCTCTCAAATCTAGAACATATATAATTACTAGTTGCAAGGTGCTTCGCACGATAGCGTATGCCTATGGTTCAAGCAACCTCAAATTGTTTGATTTGAAATTTACATTCATTTAAAAGGATCCTTAATCTTTGATCACTAATTCTTGATGTTACTCTGTTGTACATTACTTGTAACTTGTTTTGTACGTTCAGCAATAACTGTGAGCACTATGGATGAAACTTTAGGATGCCTACACAACAAATAGAACAAAAATACATAAGCAAAAGAATAAAAATAACTCAACTACAAAGACAAGTTAAAAGAGAGAGAGAACAAGGTGTCGAAGTATTTTTGGGGTCTTAAATTAATATAAAATAATTGATTAGATGAACTATAGAACTGGTTCTGGAAAGTTCATCTCCAAATATTCAGCCATACTTGAACTTTAGTTTTTGCAAATTTCATCCAAAGCTGTAAGTAAAAACATAATTGTTAAAACTATTTTGTCATTCATCCCAAAATCTAAATGTTTTGAACCATCTAAATCATTTTATCTCATGGAACTATTATTAGAAATTTATCCACAATACCAAAGAAACAACAATGTTAATGTCCAACAAATAGAAGAACAATCAAATATATAATCAAAGTTTTGAAGGCTATTAATAGTGGTATGTATCTATCATGTGTTACCTACCATTCTACAAGCATTGAAAATGCAACCAACAGGTAATTCTTTTTTATTAAAAAAAAAAGAGGTAAATTTGTGTGATAGTTATCTTTTTATTAATTTCTTTGAAACACAACTAAGATGCTACCATATGATTGTAATTATTATTTCCTAGAATTCAGAAATACTACTTATATGGTTTGGTATTCAAATAGAAAACTACCAATCACTCAATAGAAAAAGGTTAGCCAATCCCAATATCGCACTCTAATCCAAACTAATCTCTTGATGCAATACCCAAAAAACTTGGGGACTCTTGGAGGCGCAATATTGCACCAAACTAATCTCAGTGGAGTTTGAGAGAAACCACTCGACATTTCGAACTCCCTGCACAAAGAATTAACAGACAATAAAAATAAGAGTTATCATACATTCAAACCATTTTATCTTCAATACAACTTATGAAAGAAATGGCTTTAAAGTTGTTTCACTGCCTTATTTTTCCAATGTTCCTCCCACACTAATAGATCTTTACAATAGTAAGTACTAGTTATATCATTTAGATTTTAAATTTCAAAGGTTTAACATCAACCAGGAATCCAGTAAGGAAATTGAGCTAATATTGAAATTTGAGATGTATAAGCTTTAAAAGACATTCAAAAAATAGTGTATAATTAAAGCAAAAACAAGCTTATTTTTGGTATCATCTTAATATTGAAAAATCTAGAAATCTCCTAGATGTTGATTTGTGATTATGTATCAATTTTAAGCAGTATATAACAATCTCAATCAAACAATCAAAACAAATCGACACAACGAGTTTACGTGAAAAAATCACAATTGGACATCTCCAATTGTGATAAAAAAAACCACGGGCAAAAGCCACAAAACAATCCACTAAAAAGACAAATGAATTACACAGGTATACTCTCAATTACCTAGCGAATCCACGCCTAAATTGAACCAACCCCTATGTGCCTCTTCCAACACCGTCTTCACCTCGGAATTGTCTTGACGATGAGCCACTCCAGAATCCACCAAAGCTTCAGGCTCGAATTCTTCAAAATCCACCGAAGAACAACTCTTTTTTGCGTAGAACAAACAAATAATCCTTTGATGTATACTCTTTAAACCATTAGTTGAATACTCAATCGAAACATCAAAGAAAACTAGCAAAATATCCCCAGATATAAACCCTAGAACCCAAGAAGAAGATCTAGAGAGGTAATCCTAGATTTGGACTGAAACACATATTTATAGAAATCTGTCCCGCGATCTCCGCTCAAGCGGGAAAAAACAACATCCAGTATTTTTGCAGGCGAACACACTTCTGAGAAGAGGCAATTAGCGAAATGGCAATCTTAAAAGAATTAAACACCACAAACTTCTCTACAAGGCATGATTCAGGTTGGATTCGCATCTAACAACTCATAGCCTTACTGAAATAAAAATGCGAATAAAATTACAACTCAAAGGAGTTTTGTCAAACGGGATTGTCAAGAAATAAAACCTAACAAATATAATTAATTTGTATAATTTTCCACACTTATAAATCAAGTCTTAGGTCCTAGCTAACAAGTGAAGAATAAAGGAATAAACAAAGATTCATGCGCTACTGTAGAAGCAAACAATCAATAGTTGTATTACTCTGCACAGAACAATGTGCATGAATATATACTGGAAAATAGATAACACAACAAGTAGATATACTTTTAGCCCTTAATTAGGTAAGGCACATAGTAGGCCAAATAAGTAAGAAGGAAGACAAATATGAAAGTGTCAAATTATCAACTGCAAACAAAATCAATGAAGAATGGCACCATTGCCTATGAAATTTGTTGAAGACAAACTAATTGTTATGAAATGCCAATAATTTTATTCACAGATAGATGCATACATATGTACAGATAGATAGGCAGAAATCTATAAAATCAATGAAAGAACTATAAATTTATTTATTTGTCGTATAATTATAATTAATCTCAGTAACTTCCATATCTATAAATTGTAAATATAATGAACTAAGGTTTGTATAAATCACTAAATTTTTATGCATATTTACAAAGATAACTTTTTATTTACTTTATAAACAAGGTAGAGGCTACAATGTGCACTCCGAATAGGGTACGTATGGTATGCACTTCATAATTCTTTCACCAAATTTTGTATCATAGACCACAAAATGTCATAAAATTTCTCACCACAAAATAGCATAACTTCACCATTCATAACTTTATAGGGTCCATACCATAAATTCAATAATCATAATTTTAACATGTATCATAACACACCATGAATATTTATAATTTTCATAACAAAAAATTGTAATTTTCTTACCATGTGCACCGTTTTAGGGGTGCACGTTACATATTTCCCCTATAAAAAACCATATGATTGAACCTCAAAGCATTTATAAAAGATGAACAATTCTCCATAGTTACAAACACCCTTCACGGGATAGTAAGGATGTAATAGAAGACACTTTTATTACATAGAATATATAAGGTAAAAGTCCAGTAAAGAAAAAACAAAGCATTATTGAACATAACAAACAAAAAGGGAGCTCTTTCTTAAACTTAAATAAATAAATAAACGACTTGAGTTAATAAACAAAAGAAAAAGGAAATCTAATTAAAAAAAAAAAAAAAACTGAACAATAAGACTAAAAGCTTTTTACAAAAATTAACAATTAATTTTGCAGCAACTCTTTGCCTTATACAATCAATTGAGGCCACACATTATTCACACGCAAACTATTGAGAACTGTAGATCGAAACAAGGGGCTTATAAGAAGCTTAGGAGGAAAAAAAAGTTATTTTTTCTCTGAATATGTTTTTCATTCACAAAATTTTATCACTGAGGTTATAGAAAAACCTCACTATTACAATAATAATAATAATAATAATAATATTAATAATACATACATACATACATACATACATACATACATACATACATACATACATACATACCATAAAAAATTTAACGAGGAGGAAATATTAAAAGAGACAAGACCATGTATAACAACAATAAATATTAAAACCTAAAGCAAGAAAGCCAAATAAGATAGAAACAAGGAGATGAAGAAGACAAGATATAGAGAGCAAGAAGTTTCATACCTTATAAAGTGGCAATCAACTTCCTATAACTAAGATCTCTCTTTGTTCCTCTCATGTAAATCTGCTCATGCTCTGTAATTTTCATTTTCCAAGTGAGACAAATTAATCAAAGCAATGATAAAAAGAAAGCACGAAAATGGACATAAAAACGTTAGTAAGTACCCTAAAAATTAGCAATTACAAAAAGAGTTTTTTCTATCAATACAAGAATTAATAAGATCAACATTTACAAAAATAAGCATGTCAACAGGCAATAAAGATATGCACTATGCACGTGCACACACACATATATATAGTTGAGAATGAAACATAAACTAACTTCTTGGCAGATTTGCACATGGCTTTGGTGGCGATGGAGTTTTGGACTTTCTGGTCCTCTTCCTCTTCGATGGAATCAGTCGGGAGTTAATCTGACATGTCAAAATCTGGAAGAAACAAAAGGAAAACAAATTTTAATATGTATGATAACAAAATGTACCTTATAGAATTTCTACATGAATGGTCTACAACTATAAGGGATTAATTTCAACATTTTTAACAATGTGCACTTTTGCATAGTTATTGCATTGTTATAGAGTGAATAAAGCACATAAATACATTGCCTTGGGAATAGATTTTTTGAAATGGATAAGCCAAGCTCTATTAGGCTTTTGTTCTTGGCAATCCCGTTTGACAAAACTCCTTTCAATTGTAATTTTATTCGATTTTTTATTTAAGTGAGGCTATGAGTATTTAAATGCGAATCCAACCTGAATTGGGCCTATGCAGAGAAGTTTTTGATCTTAATCTTATCATATTTGCCACTTTACTAACTATGTCAGGGATCGAGCGAAATTGTTTGAAGTTGTTTAACCGCTCAAGCGGTCGATTGTGCGCTTGAGCGAAGATGCAATCCTTTTACAAGTTTCACTCGCCTGCAAAAGTACTGGGAGTTGTATTTTTACACTCGAGCGGCCTTTCCTACGCTCGAGCATAAATCCTTTTTCTGAAACACGCGTTTTAGTCAAACCGCTCGAGCGTCCATTCCTGCGCTCAAGCGGCGATTGCGATTATGTTTTCTATAAATCTGTGATTAATTCAGTTTCTAGGGAGAGAGTTGTTCTCTGGTGGATTTTGTAGAATTTGGGCCTAAACCTTTGGTAGATTCTGGAGTGGCTTGTCATCGTGGATTCGACATCGACGCTATGAATTCAACATTGGACAAGACAATTCTGAGGTGAAGACGATGATAGAAGAGGTACATTAGGGTCGGTTCAATTTAGGCGTGAATTTGCTAGGTAATTAAGAGTACACTTGTGTAATTCCTTTTTGTCTTCTTAGTGGATTGTTTTGTGCTTTTGTCCCGTAGTTTTTTTTATCCCAATTAGAGGTGCTCCAATTATGGTTTTTCCACGTTAAATCATTGTGTCGATGCGTCTTTGTTTGTTTGACTAGGATTGTTATTTACTAGTTAAAATTGATACATAATCATAAATAAATATCTCGGGGTTTTAGATTTTTCAAGCTTGATAAACTCAATTTAAATTTTGGCAAAATAATTTCAAATGTTAGCATGTATATAGCCTTACAGATTAAAAATTCAGTGAAAACTTTAAATTCATATGAATATTTGTCAATGAATAGGACAAAATAAAGATGATATCTTAATACTTCCACAAACTTAAATAAACTACTGTAAATGGCCTTAGTCAAAAAAATAAAATAAGAAACATAGTCATATATCTCAAATCCTAGTATAGAACTACTTGAAAGAAAAAACACAAGTGTAAAGGCAAAAGCATAAATTATCCTGCACTTGCTTCCATCTAACTGAGGTTCAGCAAAATAAAGTAACGAGAACACCAACACAAACAACTACCTTGAGGCTTTTTTAAAGTACCAAAAAAAGCAGCCAGATGATAAGTTATAATACAACCATAGCCATAGGCTCCAAACTCCACCTACTTCTACCATATAACCAAATAATCATAATAAGTTATTCATTCAACTTTCTTAAATAGTCTAAGAGATTGTAAAAAAAGACCAAGAAATTTCACTTATTGAATTCACATATAAGGACATCTGACTACCAGTTTCGCAATCACACATGGCTATAATTTTCTGATGCATCTCATAATTGGAACAAATTTTCAAATACACGGTGTGCAACTTTGAAGGGTGGTGAAATTAAACACAGAAAATTACCATAACATTAATAAACTAACTGTTGTGGACCAAATTTAAGCCTTTCAGACCTACAGAAGGAAAAGATTATTGAAAATTATTAGTTACATGTGCTGAATTCCAGCAATAGAAATGAAAATAATAATCAATAAAAAAAAAAAAACACAGTCGAAAAATAAGACAAAGTATATGTTAAATCCACAAACTAAACTCTTAAAATGTAAAAAATAAAAAATAAAAAATTACCTCAATACAACGAAAATTGGCTTTGGTGGCGACGGATTCAGGGACTTTCTCTTCCTCTTCTTCATAGTCGAGAAACTCTTCATTTTTGTTTCACCTAATAGACGGATCAAAAAAAGTAAATTTAAGTGTTTCATTAGGGTTTGAAATTCAAACAAAACATGAAGTCTAAAGTTTTGACAAAAAGGTTATTCACCTTTGAATTTGTAAGAAAATTGGATGGAATTAGGGTTAAGCTTTGAAGCGCCTGGTTATCACATTCCTTCTCACTTCCATGCTTTCTTTGACGATACATCTACCTGTGAGATAAGAAGAGATAGATGAAATAGCTGAGAGATTTGGGATGAGCTCGCCCAACGAGATTTGGGATTCGATGGATTAGCATGAGAAATAGAAGAGATTATGAGAGGAATATGAGAACAAAGAATGGGTTTAAAAGAGAAGCATGGGAACATAGTCAACTAGGTTTCCTTTGCAGATTGTATGGCCTGGTTTGTTTTTGAGAAATAAATTTTGGAGAAATTTTTTTAAAATTTTGATTGGTTTAGTAATTTTGAAAAAAAAAAATTTAAAATTACTTTTTATTTTTTACACATTATTCAATCAATTTTTCTCTCTCTCATCTCTCTTTCTCAATTACTTTTTCTCTCACACACATCTACTTAACTATAACAAAATATCAAATCATCCCAAACTCCAAAATTATTTCTGAAATATACAACCAAATAAATCAAAAAATTTCTAAACTATTTCCTTAATTTTTTTTTTTAAAAATTTATCTCTAAAAACCAAACCAAACACACCCTATGTATCTCATAAACAATTGTGATATCTAACTTTTGAATTCTTCTACAATTTACGTGGACAACTCCTCTCCACACAATCATCAAATAACTTACGATGGATATGAATTTACCAAACAATCCAACACCTCATAAAACAAATAACTTACGATGGATACGAATTTACCAAACAATCCAACACCTCATAAAACAAAGTAGAGTTTGATAGACAAAACTATGGGGTCAAAATCGGGAAAAAATATGAGAGCCATGGTTTTCACGTGTCAATCTGATTTCTTCACATATCAATTTGACATAAAGGCTTAGCATGAAATTACAAAAAGCAATGATACATCTCTCTAATTTTAGAGTTTTAATTGAGCTCATAAAACCAAGACTAAAACATCACATCACGGTGGGGTCTTGTTGCTTATTTTTCCTACGAAGGAAAATATCATAAATGCGAGCATGCCAGCAAGGATTGAAAAATCCTTACAGATTAAATTCAAGCCAATTATCAAGTGATTGCATTGACAGTTCTTTTGCCTCAACAAAAAGGACTTCAAAATTGTCAAGTATAGAGAAAAGAAAAATTAAAAGAAGAAGGAGGGAGATGGAGAAAGATGATTGAGTAGACAATCAAAGTAATAATTATTTACCTCTACTCTTATGCTTTGAAAAGGAAATGCTGAAAATAAATGCTTCGAAAAGGAAGTGCGTAAAATAAAATGCAGGAAATATAAATGACAAGAAAAATAGAAATCAATTGTCTCTGATTTGAGTTCTGGATCCTTTACAATGTAGCCATTGATGGCTATTTATAGAGGAAAAAATACAGCAATAACTACTTAGTAACTATCCATTTCTCCCATTTTCATCCTTGTTTTACCATGTGTCCTTCCACTCATCCACTTTGTCCTTCATGTTCTCCACCATCTCCATAACTTCTTTTAACTCTCAAATGAATAAAAGGATGCCACGTGTCCTAAAAATAATAACAATAACAATAATAATACTAATACTAATAAGAATAAGAATATTTTATAGTGCCAACATTATCCCCCATAGCCCTTAAAAATGATGTTTACTTGAGTTTTTGAAGGGCCGAACCAAGTACACATACAGTCATTTTTTTGCCTTAAAAAAAAAAAACAATTGGCCATCAATTTGAAAAGATAAGCCATTTTCAACCACTGATTTAAATGCATAGGCTTTTCCTGGCCAAGTTTAACATTTCAAATGACTAAGTTGTTCTTTAGTGCATCAAATTCATCAAAACAATGCTTAAAGATAATTGTTTTATTAGCCATTTCATCAAAATTATATTTTGATGTGAATCACAAATATAAAAAGGATTTTGAACACCAAGAACCATAGTACAAGATGGCCTTAAAAATTCAAACAACTTGACATTTTGAATAATTTTTAAAAATTCAGATTCATGAACATTAAATTGTTCATCATTCTTAGCCATGTTTGGCTTGAGAATATGTTTTTTGGCCAAATAGCTTTCATCATTTATTGACAAATGGGGTGTTTTTCTATTTTATCCATGAATGGATTATGAAAATCCTCCATTTGAGTTTCATCATTTCTCGGTCTAATGGATTGTTCCATTTTAGCCATTAATGGCTTATGAAAATATTTCATAGGAATCTTATGTCCATGATTTGACTCTCTTAGAATGGATTTTTCAACCCCCTGAGTCTTATATGGAACATTATTTTTAACCATGCTTGGCTCAATAGCATGCTTTTTATCCATGATTTTCATAAAATTGGCTCTTTAAAAATGAATTTTTTGACCCCCCGAGTCATTGATGAAATCAACTCTTTGCTTTTGCAATTTTCATCCATGGAAAAATTCACCAATTCCGGCCATTAAAGCCTCAGTTAAAGACTTGGTAGTGAGAGTTGACAACTCATCATTCCATTGGCGAATTTTCATATCAAGTTGATAAATTTCTCCAATTAAATGGTGTCTTTTTTCTTCCACCAAATAATGTTGTAAGGGATGAAAATTTATTTCATCAAGAAAATGGATCTCTTCTTGAAGACCTCGAAATTTTTGTTTACGCCAATAGAATTCATCTAGACTATTTGAAATAGACAAATCCAATTCATTTTTTATTTTTTACACTTGACATCCTACTGGGCGTGCCAAAAATTGTTGGCTTATTTTTCCTACGAAGGAAAATATCATAAATGCGAGCGTGCTAGCAAGGATTGAAAAATCTTTACAGATTAAATTCAAGCCAATTATCAAGTGATTGCGTTGACGGTTCTTTTGCCTCAACCAAAAGGACTTCAAAATTGCCAAGTGTAGAGAAAAGAAAAATTAAAGGAAAAAGAAAGGAGACAGAGAAAGATGATTGAGTGAACAATCAAAGTAATAATTATTTACCTCTACTCCTATGCTTTGAAAAGGAAGTGCATAAAAATGCTTTGAAAAGGAAACTCTAAAAATAAATACTTCGAAAAGAAAGTGCGTAAAATAAAATGCAGGAAATATAAATGACAAGAAAAATAGAAATCAATTGTCTTTGATTTGAGTTCTGGATCCTTTACAATGTAGCCATTGATGGCTATTTATAGAGAAAAAAAATACAGCAATAACTACTTAGTAACTACCCATTTCCCTCATCTTCATCCATGTCTTGTCATGTATCATTCCATTCATCCACTTTATCCTTCATGTTCTCCACCATCTCCATAACTTCTTTTAACTTCCAAATGAATAAGAGGATGTCACGTGTCCAAAAAATAATAATAATAATAATACTAATAATAATATGAATAAGAATATTTTATAGTGCCAACAAGTCCACTCCCATTAAAGCTCATTAGAGCTCATTTATTAGAACTCCCACTCATTTTTCAATTACAAAATGGTCCAAAAGTGATACAGTAAGTAAACAACAAAATATGAGAGCAAAATGGGCCAAAAAAAAGAAGAAAAAAAGAGAGCCGTCAATTGTAACAACTATAACTTCCTCTTTAGGAGTGTAAAAATGGCCCGTGGCCCGTGGGCGGCCTGAAACCCGCTTGCGGCCCGGGATGGGCCTTGCCCGTTTAGGCCCAGGTCCAAGCCCAACCTGATGCCTTGGGCTTGGACCATCGTTTTGAAGCCCAGCCCACTTGGGCCGGCTCGTGGCCCGGCCCATCGGCCCACTCAAAAGCCCGGCCCGCCCGAGACCCAGTGTTATTTTTAATAAAAAATAATAAATTTTTGGTGGAAAAAATTTAAAAAAAAAATTTAAATTGTCTAGGCTCGCCCAAAGCCCAAGTCCACTGGCCCGCCCAAAGCCCGAATACCCCTGGGTCTGGGCTTGGGCCTGGGCCTAGTTTTCTGGCCCATAGACTGGCCCGACCCAACCCAATTTTTTGCAGGAGCCTGCAAAGCCCGACATGGGCCCGGCCAGCCCGAGCCAAAAATACACCCCTATCCCTCTTATATATAAGGGTATGTAGATATACTAAAATAGTTATACAAGGAAAAATGGATATATTAAAATAGTTAATAAGATAAAATTTTGTATTTAAATTATAATTATTTTATTTTTTCTCTTACAACTATCAAATCAATTAAAAAAAAAGTTAATTATCATTCTAAACATATTTTTTTTTAATCAAACTAAAGTAATTAAAAAAATAACTAAAATAGTTACATTTTCAAAAACAATTCAAAATCAGAACGAATAAAGTATTTGATATAACAAGTATACTATGGGACTGTTTGGAAAGTGAAATTTTAGCTTAATTTAAGTTAAAATTTTTAAAAAGATAAAATATGTTAAAATAGGTAATAAGATAAAATATCACATCAAATTTATAATTATTCAACTTTTTCTCTCACAAATATCACATCCAACTACAAAAAAATATAATAATCTTTCCAAATATAGAAATTTAAACCTATTAAAATAGTTAAAAACTAAAATAATTTACTAAAATAATCAATGTGTTTAGTTTGAATTTTTTGAATTAAGGGTGTTTTGGAGAGATGGTTCAAAGCTATATTTTGATTTTTTTTGGGCTTTTTGTGAGAGAGGGAAGCAGTTTTTAACCCACTTCCCAAAATAACCAAGTTTGTTGAAAATTAAATTTTTTGGTTTTCGTGTGTTTTTTTTTAGTGAATATTTTTAAAACTTTAAACATTTTTTTATTTTTTTATATGCACCTTACTTGGATATATTTAAAAAATAAAAAATTTGTGAAAAATATTTAAAAAAATTAATAAATAGGAAAAAATAGAAAAAAAATTATTGAATTCTTATATTTTTTGTATTTTTGCTATTTAGTGAATTTTTTACTTTTTAGATACATCAAAATTAGGTATGTCTAAAAATTAAAAAAAATTACTTAAAATATTAAAAAAAATTCAATAAAAATAAAAAAAATACAAAAAATAAGAAAATAAATGTTTTAAAAAAATATTTTCAAAAAAGTGAAACCAAGTAAAATGAATAACTTTCCAGACAGGGACTATGTCATTTTGGTGAGTTGGAATCCCGTTCCATTGGAAATGTGACACGTCTACTCAATCATTAATTTCTCCCTACCTTCATTATCACTGTAATTTTTTGTCAAAAAATGATTTGGATCCCACGGGAGGGCATCCTCACGACTTCTTCTGGCCGTGGTTGATTAATTTTTTCCTTCTCCTCCAATTTTCAGCCCCTAGCCTTAAGTAAGGGTGATAATTGAAGGTCTCAATCACTTCTCTTTTCTATCTAGAGTAATACCCCACTCCATCCGTCCCATCTCTCTCTATTTAAAATTAGGATAAATTATGTTGCTTGGTTTGACATAGCAAAAAAAAAAATTAAAAAATTATTATTTTATTTAAATCACATTACTTCTTTATCACATCACTTCAAATCTAACACATACCTAATCGATATTTTATAAAAAGTCAAAAAATACACTTATTTAGTACCAGACCATACAAAACTCCATCACTACTGCCAATCAAAAAACACATCATTAAAATATGCCCTCTCACATCTTTAAGAAAAGGGGAATGATTTTTAAATCGTATATCATGTGTATCATGTTTTCAGAAGTTGACTATCAAAAATTGTAGGGAGAATTAGATGCAGGTGAAAGAAGAAAAAAAATATACTAACACATAAAACAATGCAAGTGATATTTATGTTTTTACAATCTTTTATTTACATCTCAACCCAAACACTTACACCCCATGTCTTTGTAATTTTTTTTCTCTTTTTCCTACAATTTCCCAAAATCATAACACCGACTATTAAAAAAAGTTGCTTGATGTTGCATTTATAACAAAGTCAGAACCTTTAGCTCTTCCAACCATGTAGTTCCATGTATAATTGATGACCATCAATTAATTACCTTAAATATTACAGCAAAATGGCAATTGATTGGAAGTTGTTTTCTTTTCAGAATTTAAAAATATTTTTTTTTTTTAAAAAATAGTATAAATGGAAATAAAGTTTCCACATATGGAACGCCAAACTCCTAAAACCCCTCCACCTGCAACACCACATACCAAATACCAAGACTTACTTGAAAATTTCAACAATCTATGATGCAAAGAATTAAATTAAGTTTGACCCAAGTACATCAGGTGTTATTGATGGGGTTGAGAGGTTGCGCATATGGGCCATGGTGTAGCTGGGGTGGGACAGAGATGGGTAGTGATAGGGGGATGGTGGGGTGGGCAGAGGTGGACGATGACGAGAGTAGAGCAGATATGAGCGAGGTTGAGGATGCAGTGATGCTGGAGTAAAGTGATAAAGTGATGAATGAAGGAATGAGTGGTGATAAGTGGTATAGTAATGGTTGGATGGAGGAGAAAGAAGAGGAGAGTTGGACCCATCTGCAGAAAGTTGGGGTTGGACTCATTTTACAGAGAGTTTGGAAAGACACAGAGATGGGAAAGATGGAAAAATTGGTTTGATAATCTTAAGGGCATAATTGGCATTACATAAAATATTGTTGTTGACGTCATTTTAGTCTGTTAAGTTAACTAACGGTAGATTAAAGGAGTAATATGTAATGCAATTGTTTATATCAGGGAGGGAAATGTAATTTTCAAGACCTAAGGAAGAAATATGCATGAAGTTCAAACCTGAAGGGGTGTCATTGTAATTTTACCTTAAAATTATAGCCACATTAGGGGGTGAGCAGCGGATATACCGATCCGTCCAAACAGACCAAACCAAACCGATCCGCCGCATTTTGGGTGGATGCGTGACGACGAGTGGGTGGTTGCAGATTGATTTTTTCCAATCCGCCTAGTTTTGGACGGATGGCAGATTTGAGGTTCATTTGGCCGCAATCAAACCGCCAAACCACCGAGCACCACTAGTAATTTGTAAGACTTTGTGTTTTCAATTTGTTTATATATTCTATTTGTGTTTTCAATTGAAAAAGAGTTTAAATATTCTGTTAAATATATTATGTTGAAAAAGAGTTTTCAACTTAAATATATTTTTTGAATTGAAAAAATAAATGTATTATTTATCTATATATTTTAGTTTTCAAATCTAACTCTAAAAATGATAAATAAAAAAGATTATATATGTTGGTTGGTTTTTGTTTTCAAAAACAGATATGAATGTAACAATACAAAAGCATACAATCCCTACTACTGCTCTGTTCATAGTTTTGGTGGTTTGAATTATTTTTATATTTTAAAAACCACATATTATAATACTTTATGTGGATAAGGCATGTTGTGATTATAATATGTGGATAAAGTTTCAAACTTTCTTTCTTTGGATAAGGCATGCAGTGATTGTAATATTCTATTAAGTCATTGCCTGTAATTTTTTTTTTTTTTTTTGTGGAGAAAGTGCACAAGTTAAATTATGTTGAAAATTTATAAAATTTTAAACCGCCAAACTAATTCACATCCATCCACCAATCCGCTCAATCCACATCCGTCGGATTGGCGGACGGATGCGGATTGATTTTTTCTAATCCGCCAATCTAGTGGACGGATGGTGGATTGGAAGTTCCGTGGCCGCAACCGACCCGCGCCCAGTCCTAAGCCACATATCGTTTATTCTATTCATTTTCATTGTCCGTATGTGACATGATATACTCGCCTTATTTGAAAAGTTAATTATTTTAATTACTTATTTAATTTTTTAGTTATTTTATTCTTGTTAAAAAATTATATTTAAAAAATTGATTACTTTTTATAATTGATTTGATAGTTATCAAAGAAAAAATTAAATGAATTTAAATTGAATGTGACATTTTATTTTATTAATTATTTTAGCTTATTTTATTTTTTAGTGGCGTATTTTAACCCATATCTTTCCCCAAATAAAGCCACTGTAAAGAAGAAAGAAAAAAAAAAAAAACATGTGGTTGTAGATTTGGAGGTAGTTTGAGAACAAGTTTTTTTTAAGTAATTCTTTAATTTTTTAATTAAAATATGAGATGGAAAAAATTAATATATTTATTATAGTTTATTAATTTTTTATGAAAAAATATGTAAATAGGAGAATGAATGAAAATAAATTTGATTTTTTGATATTTGTTGACTTTATAAAATTTTAATAATTTTTTAACTTTTAAACTAAAATTATAACTTCTCCAACTAGGTTTATAGTATCTTTATGATATATACATATATATATATACATATATGCTTTGTTTCGGAAGAGGGTTAAGTTAAAATATAATATATTAAAAGATAAAATAAATTAAAATAATTAATAAGATAAAATGGAGAGGGTTGTTGGGGATGAACTATATAACTGTACTTTTTGACTTGTTGAATAAAAAAGTAGAGGAAAAAATATAATTATTTGGGATAACTTTTTAACCTTTTACGAAAAATTATGTATTAAAATATTGTATAAAATAGCAAAATTACCGTATTACCCCTATGCCCTATGCATACTAACAGTGATGATTGAAGGAATCAGTACAGATTGCTTTGAAATGAGATGGTGGGTAGGCTTGCTTCAGAAAGAATATATATATATATATATATATGTATATATATAGGATGAGGCTTCCCTCTAGTTCTTCATCGGACTGGAAAGTATTATTGGGCCTGTGGGGGCCCATCACGGGTTCCATTTTGATAATCCGAACTGTTAAATGTGTAAAACTCGTCAAGTATTATATGCTTGTAAAAAATCACATTGATCGGATATGGATAGCTATGTGATCAAATAAGTTTTGTATAAAAAAAAAAAAAGATGATGGAAAATAAATGGCTGACAAAATTTGATTTGATCACATAGCTATCGATATCCGATCAACGTGATTTTTTATAAGCCTATAGTACTCAATGAGTTTTACACATTGACGATTTGGATTATCGAAATGAAATCCATGGTGAGCCCCTGCGGGTCCAATAGTACCCTACAGTCCGATGAAGGACTGGAGGGAAGCCTCATCTAATTTTTTTTTTTTTAATATGTTCCTGTTCACACGTGAGCTTGTACCATTACTTCAACACAAATTTGGCTTGTACTTTCTTTTTTTTTGTTCTTTTTTTGTGAATAATGATAATTTTTTGACTTTTTGACTTTTCTAAACTATCCCAAACAGGCACAATAATGATTTTATTTTCTCTCTAACAATCATCAAATCAACTATACAAAAATGCTAATCAACTTCCCAAATATAATTTTTTTAGCTAAGCTAAATTAGCCAAAAGCCAATTAAAATATCAAACTTTCCAAAGAAGGCCATAATGCGAGAAAGACTATCGTATACATCTCTCAAATGGCATATATCAATGTACTTTATAACTACAGAAAATAATAATGATAAAATAACGTAACTCCATATTTTTTTAGTCATAACTAAAAAAAAAAAAAATCATAACCAAATATAAAAAGTTCTAACTAAATATTTCAAAATAATATCATAACCAAATAAGAAAATTAGTTATACCTTTTTTAAAAAAATAATAAGGTAACTAAGGGATGGTTTGGCATCATCTATAAAATCCCAAAAGCTAAGAAATCACTAAAAAGTAAAAAAGTTCATACTATTTACCTTTATTTTTGAGGGAAATCTGTCAGATTAAAAAAAGAAAAGAAAAAACAAACAAACAAAACAAAAACAATGCTACTACAAAACTGTGCAGCCACAACTTCCCATAAAAAAAGGAAAACGTGGCACACTTGAAGCCACACATTCCCATAATATATATATATATATATATATATTGAAAAGAGATAGAAAGTCAACGCAGTATTGCTGACTGTGTCCGGAAGGGTAATTTTGTAATTTTATTATTTTATACAATATTTTAATACACATTTTTTCGTAAAAAATTAAAAAATTATCCCAAACCACCATCATTTTTTCTTCTACTTTTTTTATCTAAAGAGTCAAAAAGTACATTTATATAATTCTTCCCAAACAACCCCTAACTGTGCGTAGCATATGATTGTCCGTATAATAGAATTCTCCACATAATGCACTTGTTCATCACCACTCTACCTAGCCTATATAATAACGTGTTGTACACATTGTGAAAAATACACAAAGTTTCTCTCCTATTTTTCTCTCTTTCTGTCTTCCTCTTTGTCATATATTTATTAATAATCACAAGTAATAATGGCTGATAATAAGGTGGTTCTTTTGGATTCATGGGCTAGCATGTTTGGGATGAGGGTGAGAATAGCTCTGGCTGAGAAGGGCATTGAATATGAACACAAGGAAGAGGACTTGTGGAATAAGAGCTCACTGCTTCTTGAGATGAACCCGGTTCATAAGAAAATCCCGGTTTTGATTCACAACGGAAAATCGGTTTGTGAGTCCCTCATCGCTGTCGAGTACATCGATGAGGTCTGGAATGAGAAAGCTCCATTGTTGCCCTCTGATCCTTACCAGAAAGCTCAAGCTAGGTTCTGGGCTGACTATGTTGACAAGAAGGTGACTTTTTTTTTTTTACTTGTTAAAATTTGGTGCTATTTCATAAAAATAGAAATAAAAATAAAATATTTTAGTACAGTTGTTGCAAAAAATTGTTTTGAAATTAAGTAAAAAGAGGTGGTGGCTGAAATTAGTTTCTTGATAAGGAGGTGGTTGGTGGTGGTTAGATGTGATTGTCAGTTTGGAGATGGTGACCGGAGGAGGTTGGCAGAAGTGGTGGTAGGAGGAGGTTTTCGATAACGATGGCTGAAGATGGTGGGTGGCTGGTGGTGAGTGATGGGGGGAGGGAGTGAAAAAAAAAAAGAAGAAGGGATTTAGACCTGAATCTCTGGTTTGAGTTTGTTTGTTTGTTTTTTTTTTTTTTTTTTTTTATATTTTTATTTATTTTTTTCTCGTGAATAGTTTGGTTCCTTGTAAATAAAACCAGAGCTCAGAATCTTATACTTATACACTAACTGCCGTCCTCACATAATTACAATATTTCAAGGCATGGAATCAAACTCACTGTCTCAATAAATTTTGATTTTTAGTTTATTTTTTATAATATTTTAACTTTTTTACATATACAAACTAAATAAATAAATTGTAATATTCTATTTAAAAGTATTATATTTTAATTTTTTAAGCATTATAAACTAAGAGCATGTTTGATTAGTAAGATTATAACATAGGGTTGAAATTGTTAATTTATAAACTTATAATAACACGTTGGATTGTAACCAGATTACATGTGCGGCAGTAGATATTCAATATGACAAAATTGGCAAAATTTTCATATTGTGAGGGACTGGGATCATAATTTCAAATATGAAGGGAAAAAAAAAAAGAAAGCAAAATGAATTCATACTAAATGGTTATCTCACTAATTTAATTAGATAATTAATCATACACTAGTTTATAGAATTATTAATCTTTCACTGTTAATCCTGTTAATCAAGGCCTAAGTGATTAATAATACAAGTTTTGTAATAAATATTAGACAGAGAGATATTTGATGTGGATTCCCACGAGTCTCATTTTGATGATCTGAATCATTCATTATGTCTGACACTTCGTGTATTTCATCCATACAAAAAAAAAAAAGAAAAAAAAAGTTGATATGATAATCGTAACCTATTCAATTTATCGCATTTATTACCAAAAAAAAGACGACAATTGTATTTTTAAAAATAAATTATTTTTTTATGACAAACGCGATAAATTAAATATATTACGATTATCTAATCAATCTAATTTTGCGTTGTTGAAATACACGAAGTTTCCGACTAATAAAAGGTTTGAATCATCAAAACAAAAGCAATGGATAATAGCAACATTTACCATTTTTCTTGTTTTATTCCCAATCAAACACAATCTATTCGTAATTGAATGGTATCACATTAATACACTAAAAAGAGGGGTCCAACATAATTAAACCTATTACAAAATATCTAAGATGTTACAATTATTAACATATGAAATGCAGGTGTATGATAATGGGATGAAGATACTACATTCAAGTGTAGAAGAAGAGAAAGAGGAAGGCAAAAAGGGATTCATAGAATGTCTCAAGGTATTAGAGGGAGAGCTTGGTGATAAGCCATACTTTGGAGGTGAAGCCTTTGGCTTTGTAGACATTGCTCTTGTCACCTTTTACAGCTGGTTTTACACCTATGAGACCCTTGGCAACTTCAGTCTAGAGCAAGAGTGCCCCAAGCTAATTTCATGGGCCAAGAGGTGCATTGAGAAAAATGAAAGTGTTTCCAAGTCTCTTCCTCACCAGCACAAGATCTATGACTTTGTTTTGGATGTGAAAAAGAAGCTAAAAGCAAGAACATGAGCTTGTTAATACTATTATATCGGTTAAATAAAATAAGTTGGATCTAGGACCCCCAGTTTGTTTCAAAGCACCTTTCTATTATATTTGATCTCTTTGGTCTAACCTCATATGGTAGAGAGGAGTTTCAAAATAGGGTACTGTGAGATCCAAATAAAGAATTCCCTACTTATTTATGGTTATACTTTTTGTGTAATTTTTGTTTTTCTTTTTTGTTCTCTAGTCTGTGGTTGTTTGTGTTTGTTGTCTCTTTAATTGTAATAAAGAAACACTTCGTTGTGTTTGTGGCTTGTTAAGGATAAAATAAAATAAAATAAAAAAGACTGGAGGGGGGGAGGGGGGGCTTGTATGTTGGAAATGCTATTGTCTTGTTTTTGTCCTAATGAATTTTCCAATTGCATAATGTGGTGTGAATTTCAAGACACGAATGTGTGATTGAGAGCATATTGAGAAGGTTTGAGAGAGAGATTTAAGTATAGAAATCTTTGACTTTTTAATTAGTGCTCAATTTAAAATGACAGATCATATAAAGAGTTTGGCTCTTCAATATAATTTAAGATTTAGAATTTAAAATTTAGAAATTTAGGATTTAGGATTGTAGATTATAGAGAGTTTGGCACAATCAACATTTTAAGCCTCGCATTTCAAAAGGCTTCTATTTAAAAGAGGTTTTGAGTTAGAATTCAAAACAGTTTAGTGTCTTGGCAACTTTAACATAATTAATAATATGTATAAGTACTGAACAACTAAGAATCTGGTAAATAGATTAATTTTTTTAGCATTAAATTTTTATAGACTTATTTTTAGTTAATAAATTAATTTTTTTAGCACCCTCAAAAAAAGCCTTAGGTTAATAAGCAAGCGTGCCTAGCGTGTGCCCATCTCACTTTATTAGACTCTTCATTCATTGGCATCGTGAGTACTTTAAAAATATACTCATCGTCTAATTTTTTAAAAATAAATATAATAAATTGAAAAGATTATGATTATCAGATTAAATTAATTTTTTTATGAATTATATATGTGATGAGTCCTATAAAATAAACTGTTAAGATTATTAAAATAGGATCTGTGATGGGCTCCTTCTTCATTCATTGGCATCGTGAGTACTTTAAAAATATATTCATCGTCTAATTTTTTAAAAATAAATATAATAAATTAAAAAGATTATGATTATCAGATTAAATTAATTTTTTTATGAATTATATATATGATGAGTCTTATAAAATAAACTGTTAAGATTATTAAAATATGATCTGTGATGGGCTCCTCAAATCCCTCAAATAATTCTAAGTTGAGACTTGAACTTCAAAAATAGCCCAATCCATAATAATATTATGTGAACACATGAGATAGTACATTAAATAAGTATAATAAGATTATAAGGGTAAATTACACTTACCTCCCTTGAGATTTAAAAAAAAGAAAGAAAAGAAGATACAATTAGTCCTATACTTTTAATATTATTACACTAACCTTCCTTCTCATATGGTAAAAAGAAATGATAACATTATTTTTTTATTCATATAACTAACAAAATACTGATAAAAAAATATAGACTTTTATTGATAAATCCTATTTAGGAGTGTTCTAACCCAAGAAGTCCATGAATGAAATTTATAACCCATTTGGTCCCATATATTTATGAAAAATAACTCGTAGCTCGAATTTGGTCTGCCTCGAATGGCCCGAACTGCCCAAAATGACGTCGTTTTGGGCAGTTTTTTTTTTTCTTTTTTTCTTTTTCTTCTTTCTTTCGTTTTCATTTTTTCCTCTTCATTCCTTCGAACACAGAGACAGAGAGGGAAGGGAAGAGAAGAGGAGGGAGAGAGAGAGAGAGAGAAAAGAGAGAAGGGAAATTTGATGTATGGATCTGCATCTGCAAAAAAATCTGCATCTGCATCTGGATCAAAAATATGAACAAAAAAAATCTGGATCTGCAAAAAAAAAAAAAAAAAATCTACATCAGCATCTGGATAATGTCTGGATCTGCATCTGCATCTACAAAAAAATCTGTTCATTTTTTTCTAAGTCTGGATCTACAAAAAAAAAAAAAAAAAAAAAATTGATGATGATAATGTTGATCCGGATCTGCAGAGGAATTTTTTTTTTTGTTGTTGATGAAGATAATGAATATGATGTTGAAGATGATGAAGATGATGAAGATGATGATGTTGAAGATGATGAAGATGATCCGGATCTGCAGAGGATTTTTTATTTTTTTTTTGTTGATGAAGATGATGATGTTGAAGATGGGAGTTTGATCCAAATGTTGAATTAAAAATGGGAGTTTAATTGCAATTCTGAAGATGATGAAGATGATGATGTTCAAAATCTGAAGCTGTTGAAAAAAAATTTGATCTGGATCTGGATCTTGATCTGCATCAGATTTTGAACAAAAAAAATTTGTACAACAGCTTCAGATTTTGATCAAAAAAAATCTGATCTGAGTCTGCAGATTTTGAACAAAAAAAATTTGTACGAAAAAAAAAAATTGATGTTGATGAAAATGGATCTGGATCTGCATCAGATTTTGAACAAAAAATTCATGTTCAAATTCGGAGGTTGATCTCTCTCTCTCTCTCCTCTCTCCTCTCCCCTCTTCTTCTTTCTTCTTCTTTCTTCTTTCTTCTTCGTCTCAGTTTCAGACCAGAGAGAAGGGAAAAAAAGAAAAAAAAAAAAAATAGCAAAACGACGTCGTTTTGGTGTCGAGCCAAATTCTAGCCTCCGAATTTCGAGCTACGAATCGGAACTGTATATTTATACCTTTATTCCATAAGGTCATTTTTCTTGATTTATACTATTTTTTTGGACACTTATACCCATATATTTAATGTTGATATGCATTAACTACACATCACTATTTAATGTTGATATACATTACATACAAAAAATTAAACATAGCTCTTTATTGATTGTCACTGTGTTTTGGTAGTTCTCATGTATCCAAATATTGACTATACGTGATGACATGAATGTCCACATCAGATGACATGAATGTTCATACTAAAACATATGAATATGAATACAAATGTTAATGTTTATAATGTTAATATCTAAATGCTCATAATGTTAATATTTATATTCCAGAATTCATGTAAACATTCACATTCATATGTTTTAGTGTGAACATTCACATCATGCTTATATTCAAATGAAAGTTGAGACTTGTGGTTGTGTAATTTGATGCAATACCGATATGAACCTTAACATCACCTTTATCACAACGTCATCTGATATGAACATTCACATTCACGTCATCTGATGTGAACATTCATATTCACGTCATCTAATGTAAACATTTACGTCATCATGTGCAATCAACATTTGGATGTATGGGAACTACCAAAATATAATGACAATCAATAAAGAACCATATTTAATTTTTTGTGTGTAATATTTTGTGTGTAATGACAATCAATAAATAATTTAATGACAATCAATAAACATTTTGTGTGTAATTTTTTGTGTATAGTTAATGCATTTTTTTTAGAGTGAAGATATGGGGAATATGAATGGTTTTGCTTTTAGAATTGATGGAGACAATCAATATTAATGGGGAGGGTGGTTTGGTCTTCTTACCTCAAATAAGACTTAATGAAATAATCAAAAAGAATATGGGTTGAATGAAATAAAACTCTTACAAAGAGAATTTATCAAAATTTTTTTTTTTAAAATAACTTAAATATTATATGAATTAAAATATTTAAAAAATTAATGTAATTATATTAAAAATGTGAATGTAACTCTATTTTCTTCCAACAGTCAAGGCGAGTGTAATTTACTGAAACTATAAGGGTAAGTATTATTGACAGGAAAGCATCAATGTCTTGATTAGCAGGCCAAGAAAGAGTCAACAACACATGCATTGGAAAAGAGGTTGTGTTTGGTTGTGATTTCAAAATGTGATTCAATGTGGTAGTTTGAGTATGGTGTTTGGATGGAGCTGTGGAATTAATTTTCCACAGCTCTGCAGAACGCTCTGTCTGTTCTGTCAAAACTGAGCGCGTGTTTCAATTTTTTTTTTCAAAACGGGAGGTCCGGCCAGTCGTCCGACCGATTGACCGGAATAGTGATTTTTTTTTTTGCAATTGATATATAATTGAAAAAAATATTTTCTAAAATTTTTAAAATTTTTTATGTGCTTTAAAATAATTTTGAGTTGTATAAGTTGTAAATTTTTGTATCAAATTTCAAATGTCACATCAACAATTCTCCACTCAAATCAAAACTCTTTTCAAAACTATTTACCAAACAAATTTTCTACACTCAAATCATAATTCCACAACACACAAACTCAAAATACAACTCATACTCTCAAATCACATTTACAAAACTCTACCAAACGCTACCGTAAAGTTTCATGATCCATAACCTTGTAATATGAAAATTGCTATCACCTAGTTGGCTTAGAAAGTGGGTTGATTTTTTGGCTTTTTAATTTTTTTAGTTATTTTAACTTGGGCTAAAAAGCTTGGTTTGGGAAGGCTTTTTTGACTTTTTAGCTTTTTTGACTTTTTTTGTGAGAGAAGAATGTAATGATTATGGATTGGATGTGATGTTTTGTTTGTTGTGGCTATTTTAGACTTATTTACAAATTGCCAAGAATGTGTTTGGTTTGGTTTAAAATATGGGTTGATTTTTTAGTTTTCTTGCAATTTTAAATTGGAATTAAAAAGTTCATTTGTGTTAGATTTTTTTAACTTTTTTGATTTTTGTGAAAAAAATAAAATGATTTTAATTTAGATGTAATATTTTGTCTTATTAACTTTTTAATTTATTTTGTCTTTTTTTGACCAAATTAATCTCCAATCCCAAAAAAAACCTCACGCCAAACGAGGGCTTTGTGTAGTAGAGAATAAATTTATAAAGTGTGAATTCTATGAGTAAAATAAATTTTAACCATTAATTTATTTTTCTAGATAAATTTTAAATTTATAAGTATGAATTTATATTCTCATTGTTGTAATATTTTATTTCACAATTGACAGGTGAATTTAAATTAAAAAAAGACCTTGTTCCATCAGGGCTCGAAGTGGTTCAAATGTCCATAGTTTTCACTTTTGGGACATAGTTTTGATGAATTTTCCATTTGAAAAAGACTCTAGATAAATTAATGACACCCCTTAAAACAACAATGATTCATCCCACTAATTTGGGAGCATTAATTGACCACTAATGATGTAAAAATTTAAAAAAAAAAAAAAAACTTAAGACCAAACATCACATCAAAAAATGGGATCCACCAATTAGTGCTCTCCTTGTGCTCTTAAATTAGTGGTCTTAAACATTTTTCCCCCTTAAAAATGATAGATCGCTACTTTCATGGGAAAAAACATAAAAGAATATATGTATATATAAAAGTTAGAGTAAATTATAAATGCATTTTTTAAGATTTGTTTAAAATGTAAATTATTTTTTCTAGTTTAGAAAATTAAAAATACCTCTTTATCAAATTTTTTATTTAAAAAAATTAACTAAAAAAATAAATTTTTTAATTGCTCTCCTATACAATAATATAATTATTAGAATTATTAATTTAAATAAATTTATGACATTATTAAAAAATATTAATTGACTTGATGATTTATTAATAAAATAGATCATTTGTTATGAAATTAAAAACTTTATAGGAGAAGGTATAATTTTCAAAATTATAAAAAATAAATCATATTATAAATAAATTTCAAAAAGTGTATTTGTAATTTATCCTAAATTTTACAAGTAAATTTATCAATGTGATCTAAAAGCTCGTATCCGTCACCCACCCACTTGACAACCACCATGCCCGCAACCAGTTGGGAATTTCATCAAACAGCTGGAGCTCAACAATCAGCCTGTTTGGTGTAATTGTTAAAACACATTATAAATTATAACTTAACAGATTATAGATTATAATTTTAATCAAAAGTTGTTAATCTGTTTAGTGTAACTGTTAGATTATACATTTAAATTGCTGAGTAGTCTTTGTTACATAAGCTGTAAAGAAGTTTTTTTAACTAACTTTTATTTTTTATTATTCACTACTTGTTTACATTTCTCATTAAAAAAAAAATAATAATAATTTATAGTCCATTTGGGTCTTTTTCCATTTTTTAAAAAATAAAAAATAAAAAAAATCTAAGAGTATAATTGTAAATTAACATATCCACAGCAGAAGCTGATAATCAGAAGCAAATGGTGAGCAGCTTCTCATAATCAACTTTTTTAAAAATAAATTGTTAGAATCAGAAATTGTTTGAAATAAATTTAACCAAATAATTTAAAATAACTTTTCAAAAACTAAAAGGTATAAGTGATGAATGAAGGAATGAATGGTGAAAAGTGGTGTAGTAATGGCTTGATGGAGGATAAAGAAGAGGAGAGTTGGACCCATTTGCAGAAGGGAGATGCTAGAGAGCTCTAAATCTAGAGCTCTAATTTGAGCTCTAGTGATGTGTCCAAGCAATAAAAAAATAAAAAAAAAACAAGGCAAGGCACAAACATCACATCAGTGTGGGTCCTACATTCCCATTAGAGCTATTAGAGCTCCTATATTAGAGCTCTAAAACATTTTTGTTTGCAGAAAGTTGGGGTTGGACCCATTTTCAGAGAGTTGGGAAAGACAGAGAGATGGGAAAGATGGAAAAATTGGTTTGATAATCTTAAGGGCATAATTGGCATTACATAAAATATTCTTGTTGACATCATTTTAGTCTGTTAAGGTAACTAAAGGTAGATTAAAAAGAGTATGTAATGCAATTGTTCATCTAAGAGGAAGGAATGTAATTTTTAAAATATATATTAAGTTCAAATCTGAAGAGGTGTCATTGTAATTTACCTTTAAAATCATAGCTACATATTTTCTTATAGTATTTTTTTATCGTTTATTCTGTTCATTTTCATTGTTGGTATGTGACATGATATATCCGCATTATTTGGAAAGTTAGCCATTTTAATTGATTATTTAATTTTTTTAATTATTTTAGTTTGGTTAAAAAAAAAGTTATGTTTGTAAAGTTATTTATTTATTTTTTATAGTTAATTTGATAGTTATGAGAGAAAAAATGAAATGATTATAAATTGAATTTGATATTTTATTTTATTAATTATTTTAATTTATTTTATCTCTTAATGGGTTATTTTAACCCAAATCTCTTCCCAGATAAAGCCACTAAAAAAAAAAAAAAAACAAAACAAACAAACAAACAAACAAACAAAGGTGTGGTTGTAGATTTAGAGGTAAGTTGGGAACAAGTTTTTTTAAGTAATTCTTTGATTTTTTAATTAAAATATGAGATCAAAAAATTAATATATTTATTATGACTTATTGATTTTTCATGAAGAAATATATAAAGAGTAGAATGAATGAAAATGAATTTGATTTTTTGATATTTGTTGACTTTATAAAATTTTTGTAACTTTTTAACTTTTAAGATAAAATCACACCTTATCAAACCAGGCTTATAGTATCTTTATGATATATATATAGGCTTTCTTTGGAAAGAGAGTTAGGTTAAAATAACATACTAAAAGACAAAATAAATTAAAATAGCCAATTAGACAAAATGACACATCCAACCAATAATCGTTTTATTTTTTTCTCTCACAATCATCAAATCAACTATACAAAAAAAGCTAATCAACTTTCCAAATACAATTTTTTTAGCTAAGCTAAAATAGCCAAAAAACCAATTAAAATAACAAACTTTCCAAACAAGGCCATAATGTGAGAAAGACTATGGTACTGTCACGACCCCAAACCGCCCCTAGTAGTTTGGTGCCGTGATGGCCAGTAATCCGTGATTACCGAAGGCCAACTTCCAAAATTCACACACAATCAGAGTATATATATAGGGGGCTCACAAATGCGGAAGCAATAATTCAAAATACAAGTGGTCCATAAGAACAATGCATAAGTCAAATGAAATGGCATACATCTTTTCATAGCTTTACAACTTGAATACAAAATAAATGAAGTACAAAAATACATATTACATCTTGGCAAAAGGCTTCACAAGCCGACATGTTCGAAATACAAAAGCATCAAAATTGCCGACATAAACATAATACATGAAATACAAATCAAGAATACATAATCTTCAGGATTGCCGACATCCTCAAGCCGACACAACATGCATACAAAACACATCTTGGCGTAGCCGACTTCTTGGTTGTTACCTACATATATACATAGAGAGGGTGATCTTGGATACTCAGTGAATGGTATAAGTAATAAATGGGTTAAATGAATGATTCCCGAGGTCTTTCAAAACAATACATGATATAACTTTGTCAAAACCATACTTATCATAGCTTGTACAAAACATGAGATAAATCTTGTTCATCAAACTTGATCTTACAAAACTTACATACTTAACATACGTCAAATCTTATAACATAACCTCGGCATAACCTTGGTCCTTCAAAACTTACTTACTTACTTACTAGACCCACGCGGTAAACCGCCAGTGGCAAAACAAGACCAAGTAAGAAGGCCCGTAGCCCTTTAACACTTGGGTGCTGCTCAAGTTTAGAGTCCTCCAGCACAAGGGACCTATGTTACAAGAGCCCGTAGCCCTTTAACACTTGGGTGCTGCTCAAGTTTAGAGTCCTCCAGCACAAGGGACCTATGTTACAAGAGCCTGTAGCCCTTTAACACTTGGGTATACATCAAGGGTACTGCGAAAGTTTAGAGTCCTCCAGCACGAGGGACTTTCCGAGAAGGTCAAAACAAAGCTTACTTGATACATTGCCATTCAAAACAAAGCTTATACTTGATTCATAAAATAGGGATATCATTCATGCTTAACAAATACTTTTATCAAAACAAGGCAAAGCTTTATCAAAACCTTAAGAACATAACTTTATTAAAAATACCACTCACATTAGTTCTTGGGACGTCGGGGTCAAGGTAAAGATCCAAGTCCTACAACACATGGAAAAGCATACTGAACATACTTCTCAAAATAAGTCTCACATGCATGCAAATAATCTCGGGAAAATATGTTGGAAGTCAAAACACTGTTTTACATGTCAGGAAGACATGCTGGGTACCAACCAGGTCTTTGCCGAGGTCCCACACCTCCTGGCCGAGGTGTGGCTACCTAGGCTTCGACATGCGGCTGCACGCCGAGGTGCGCACAAGACAAACTGAAAGTGTAAGTGATCATGCAAAGGTAGGCCAAGGTGAGTTACGATGCTTGGCCTAAGTGTGAGGTCTAGGTAAAAGTGATCTCGGCGACTACACTTCAGGAAGTGAAGTCTGGAGATCTGGGTTTCCACCCGTGAAGAACAGGAAGAACATGAACATGAAGATCATGAAGAACATGGATGCTAAAATCATAACTTCTTTATAACAAAAATCTGCGATTTCATGCTATGAGTTCGAAAACATGGACCTGGGTACCCATACTTGAAAATCATGCGAAAACAAACACAAAAACATGGATCTAGGCATGAGCCTTCGGATCAAAACATGACTTTTCTTGAAGAAGACATGAATGCCATTTTCTCTTTCTAAAACCGAACTTCAAAGCAATGCATGGCTTACAAATCATATTCAATCATGCAATGCAATAACATAAACATAAATAACAACATGAGCAGATCAAGAATCTAACCTTAGAACACGGATCTAACGGTTCGATCTCTAGGAAATCAAGCTTAGAAATCCACTCTCTCTCAAGAACTCTTCTTCCTCTCCTAGAGCTTCTCTCTCTTCTCTTCAAACAAGTTTAGGAACAAACGATGGGTTCCTCTCTCTGCCGGCTGACTTAACTCTCAGCTCGGACACGTGGCAACGGCTGGTTGGTTCTCTTCAAAAAGGTGATAGATTGACAAGACAAGGCAATGACAAAGCGTATCTAACAAGCTACTCGGTAAGGCACTCCGGCAAGTGATGACATCGGCTAACAACAAGACTTCGGCAACTAAGGTGACAATGACTTCGGCAACTAAGGTGACAATGACCTCGGCTAGGAAGGACAACACTTGACTAAGCTGTGCCACACCTTGGCCTAGATGTGCCACACCTCGGCCTAGGTCATACCACTCCAGGACAAGGTCGCTTAGGGGCAAAGGTAACATCTCGACCTAGATGATACACATCTCGGCCTTGGTGATTCACACCTCGGCCTAGATAATGACATCTCGGCCAATATGCCGGGGTGAAGCTGGAGGTCAAACAAAGAGGTTCCAAGATACTTCTAGACTGAGGATGACCTCGGCTTGGAATGATCTAGGCGTAACGTAACCTAGGCTTGGCATAACTTTGGCTTAACATAACCTAGGCTTGGCATCAAGGAAGGGACAAAGCATGAACACCACACACAGGCAAATCTCGTAAACACAAAACAAGGCATAGACCTTACTTAGGCAAAACAAGTCAAGATTCATGAATGCAAACTTAGCAAGACAAGGTTATGTAAATAAACGTGAGCATGACTACAACATGAATATGGATCGCTACAACAATCTTAACATGGCAAAACATGTAAATGCATGCAACCATGACTAAGCCAAAAATGTGGGTTGTTACAAGTACACACCCCTCAAAGGGTATAACTACAAAAGAAAATGACATAACACCATATTTTTTAAGTCATAACTTTAAAAAAAAAAAAAGTCATAACCAAATATCTCAAAATAATATCACAACTAAATATGAAAATTAGTTATAACTAACAAAAATAGCGTAACTAATGGTGCATAAGATATGATTGCGTTTATAATAGAATTATCCATATGATGCAGCAGAAAATGCTACAGGCCCCAAATTTTCTACCAAATGTCTCACATAGGTGTGGAGTCTCCTAAAATGTGGACCCCATACCAATGTGAGACATTTAATTATTTATTAGTAAAATACTTAGTATCCCTAACATTACTCATAATGCAGCTGGTTCATCACCACTCCACCTAGCCTATATAATTGTTGGAAAATGGCTTTAGAAATTCTTTATTTTTTGCTAACTTTGAGCATTAATTAAGGTGGGACCCAAGCGTTATTTTTAACGTTTCTAATTGGGTTCATGTTTAATGTCGCGTAGTGAATAAATTCATGTATTTGGTTGCTCAAAACCATTTCCAGATGAATGAGAATTCAACGTGCGTTTTCGGGTTCGTGGAACTAGTTTTTTGGTAGGTTTATTACACATTTGCGAAATGTGCTTGTCGCACATTGGAAAGGCTTGAGGAATTGTTTGGGTTTATAAACCTTAACATTGGATACTTGGGATGGGCCCCAAGGGGTACCCAAGTTTGTAGAAGGGTGAGGTTATGGGTGAAGTGGGCTAGACCCATTGGACCCAAAATTAAAACCACACACGCGTACCGCCGCCGTCCGGGTGGGCTGGGCTTGGATGCATGGTGTGAGGTTGGGTTGGGCTTGTCGGGCCAAAAACTTTGTATTTTATTTATTTTTGTTTTCAAAATTCAAAAGAAATTTGGTCCAGATTTTTTCCACCCAAACAGTTCCTAACCCGAACAGGTTCATACTTGTTCATTCCAAAACCGGATAGATCTATATCTGTTCAAAACAGTTCGAACAGATCTATATGAGTTCAAACAATCCAAACAGATTCAAATCTGTTGGTGTCTTACCAATCTATCCAAACAGGTTTTGATACATGTTCGGAAAAGGCACCAAACTACCTATAAAAAGCCACCAAACTGTCTATAAAAAGCCAGCCTTCCAGCAATTCAGAACATACATTTTTTCCCTCAGATTTTTGTCTCTCTTCTCCCTTTTCCGTCTTCCTATTTTCTACATTATTCAACATTTAATTTTAGGAAAAGAAAGAAAGAGTTTAAGCAAAGTTTTGGTTCGCAAGACTTGAATTTGTAGTGCTGCAAATTGAAGTGTTAGTCACTGCATCCTGGGAAGTAGACGACGGTAAAACTCAAAGCACCGGAGCGAGGGCGAAATCTACTTTAAGGAGATTGTGTCTAACACAAGCCTCGACATTAATTTCTGTAAGCATTTAATTTGGGAAATAATTTATATAGTTATTTTTTGAATTATTTTATTTAATTATTTATTTAATTTATACATTTAATTTACACACATACACTTTTGTGGATTCTGACAATCTTAAAGTAAATTGATTATTTTTATATATTTCTGTGATAGATAGACAACTATTTTGTTTCGGGAAATTAAATAGTAGTAATATACTGTTTAATTTCTTAAATAGTTGTAATATACTGTTTATCGTTGGAATTTTGTTACAGAATATTATTATGTTTATTTTGTGTGTAAATTCATTTTTGTATAAATTTGTGATTGGTGTATTATTTTTATTTTGTCAGAATTATGACAACTGAAATTAACAGTACTAAGACTGTTATTACTCAAACCCCCACACCTGTTGTGCCAGTGATGACTCCGAAAGTACCGGTAAATCATGGGGAGAAGCTAGAAAAATTCAATGGTAATGATTTTAAAAGATGACAACAAAAGATGATGTTTTATCTTACCACATTGAATTTGGCTCGCTTCACTCATGAAAAGGCACCGACACTGAACGAAGGAGAAACTGACCGGCAAGTGGTTGCCGTAGTCGATGCATGGAAACATGGTGATTTTCTGTGTTGAAACTATATCCTCAATGGGTTGGACAATACACTGTAATGTGTATAGTGTTAAAAGCATTGCTAAAGAACTGTGGGAATCTCTAGATCATAAGTATAAAACAGAGGACGTCAGTACAAAGAAATTTGTTGTCGGCCGTTTTCTTGATTTTAAAATGATGAATTCCAAGACGGTTATTAGGCAGGTTCAAGATCTCCAATTAATTCTCCATGACATACGTGCGGAATGGATGGTTCTCAGTGAATCTTTTCAGGTTGCGACAATCATTGAAAAATTGCCATAATCCTGGAAAGAATTCAAGAATTATCTAAAGCATAAGCGCAACGAGACGAAATTGGAGGAACTGAGAGTGCGGCTCCGAATTGAGAAGGAGAACCATGGTTCCGACAAAAAGTCAAGAAACCATGTCATGCAGGCTAAAGCAAATGTTGTGGAACATGAACATGGCTCAAAGTTCAACAACAAGAAGTGGAAGCATGATGGCAATGGTCCCAAACAAGGATCCACTAGTAACATCAATAAAAGGATCAACAACGGGTTCAACAAAAGATTCAAAGGCAAGTGTTTTGTGTGCGGCAAAGATGGACATCGCACTAAGGATTGTCACACTCGCAAGGACGGAGGGAGTTCAAGAAAAAAGCCAGCACAAGCCAACATAGCCGAGGATTTTTTTCTTTCCGATGGAGTGGCAGACATCAATCTTGCTGCAGTAGTCTCTGAGGCAAATTTGGTGGGCAATCCCAAGGAATGGTGGGTGGATACTGGAGCAACCAGCCATATTTGTGTAGATAAGAAGATGTTCACAACCTACAAAGTGGTGGAAAGTGGGGAACAACTTTTTATGGGAAACTCCTCCACTTCAACTGTAGAAGGACAAGGAAACATTGTGCTGAAAATGACATCGGGGAAAGAACTCTGTGACACCCCTGTTCCGTAGTATGTTAATTGGTCCTTAACATGATGTGATTATGTGTTTTGATATGATTTTGTGTACCACTACGTGAAAATATGTGGTTTGAAATTTTATCTGTTCATCGTAGGAATATCTGTTTGAGTAGTCTGCTTTGGAGATTTAATTGAGGGCCTTATCGGCCACGGAACCCGAAATTGATTACGCCATTGTGGTTGGCATAATTTTTAGGGCCTACGGTGAAATTTAATTGAAATTTGATTCTGGTCAATTTAAACTGATTAAATTGATAAATTAAGTACCCCATTATTTTATATTAAAATATTTGTCAGTGGGGCTTGTTGTATATTTGTATTGCACTCTCCTTTAGCTCTCTTAAAACTCAAAATCTGAGTTAGACAATTGAGAGTGAGAGAGAGGCCGGCCATGGAGAGAAAAAGGGAGAGATTTGTGTAATTTGGGCTCAAGACTTGGGAATTTGAAGATCTAGCTCAAGATTTGGCTAGAGCTTGAGTGTTGAAGCTCTTAGGTAAGTGAATTCATGGACTCTTACTTGTAATTTGTAAGTTCAAGGGTTGTTTGTAATCAAGAACATGTAATGAGTTGATTTTTGTTGAGTTTGAAGTCTTAGAACTCATGCATGTAAGAAATTACTTTGAATTTGCATGTTTGAGCTTGAAACACATGATTCATGTAGAGTTTTGGTTAAAGCTCATGTTGTAATCACCATTTGTACCATCTAAGTTGAGAATGATGAGCATCTCCCACATGCATGTACAAATCATGGGAGTATAAGTCTTGAATGTTTGAATTTGAGCATGTTGATGATGGGTTTGAGATAATTTGGGACATGCATGTAGATAATTCATGTAATTGAGCTTCCTAATGTTGTAATCTTGCATTAGTAGCATGTTAGCATGTGTAAATGTGTAATTTGAACCATTGCATGCAAGAAATGTAGATGGAAAACTGATTTGGAGCTCAAGAACACGATCTGGGAAACCCAGATTTTTGAGGTCCGCTCGAGCGGGGTAATGGCCGCTCGAGCGGGAAAATCGTGCTCCCAGCATTTTTGCAGAGTTGGATGTCCGCTCGAGCGGGACACTTCACGCTCGAGCGTGGATTTTTGTAGACAGACCTTCAGCTCGAGCGCTCTATTCCACGCTCGAGCGCATCTTTCGTGCAACCAGTACTTTTGCAGGCCTTAAGGGTCCGCTCGAGCGGAGAAGTTTACGCTCGAGCGGGGACCCTGTTTCCTGGAATTTTGTTCATGCATTCTGTGATTCGTTTTCCGTTCTCTTTCACTTGTAAGCACTCTTAGGCATGTGTTAAGCATTGTAAATGAGTTAATGAGATAAGAACAAAGCCTAAAGAGGAATATGTGAATTAAAGAACGGATTGAACTGTTAGTGACCCTTTTGTATTCATGAAATGTGTAGGGTCAAGCTCCAGGGCGCATCCACAAGCCGATCACTGTGAGTAATATCAATATTGAAAGCTTGTCAATGTCCAATTGTTATTCCCTTATAAACTTTATGAGTTGTTAATTGGGATTGTGGACAAAAGTCTGACAGGAATAAACGAATGGACCAAAGGTCGTTTTGATAAGAACGAATGGACCGAAGGTCGTTTTGATAAGAACGAATGGACCGAAGGTCATTTTGATAAGAATGAATGGACCGAAGGTCGTTTTGATGTAAATGAATGGGCCAAAGGCCGTTTTGACATGAATGAGTGGGCCAAAGGCCGTTTTGACATGAATGAGTGGGCCAAAGGCCGTTTTGACATGAATGAGTGGGCCAAAGGCCGTTTTGACATGAATGAGTGGGCCAGAGGCCGTTTTGACATGAAAGAGTGGGCCAGAGGCCGTTTTGCCATGAAAAGAGTGGGCCGAAGGCCGTTTTGATATGAATGAATGGGCCGAAGGCCGTTTTGACATGAATGAATGGGCCGAAGGCCGTTTTGCCATGAATGGAAGCCCGAATGGGCCAAAGGCCAGAATGTTTGGAACTACAGTTACTTGACTTGCATTTCGTATAGTTATATATATATTTGGTTGTTAAACAGAAGTATGAATTGGGCCCAAGGCCGTTTGGAGCATGTTGTTCTACAGATTGTTATGTAACTGTTATATTTGATATTATTCACTGGGCTATCGCTCACGCTCATTCATGTATTTGTAGGTGAGCCAAGGGAAGTCCAAACCCAGCCCCAGTGAAGTCTGCTAGGAACAACAGGAGTTTTGGGAGAGTCAGCCTTGTGCCTCGCGCATGAGACCATCCTTGCCCTTTTACTATATACCTATGTTTTGTCTTGTTGGCAAGGACCTAGTGCATGACTGTACATAGTCTGTTATAGGTTGACTCGTTTTGGACGATCCTGTCTGTAATGAATTTTGTGAAACTGTACTTTTGATGTGAGTTATTAACGTATCTGAGTATGGTTTGTTTGATGTGCATATAAGCACGGCTCTATGGACAAAGTTTTTAATTCTGCTTCCGTTTGGCCCCCATTAACTCTGTTAAAATACGTTTAGAACAGTCTGAGGCCGTAGGTAATCTCATGATTACTGGCCGGTTACGTCCTTAACCCACGGGGGCGGGTTCGGGTCGTGACGAACTCACTCTTAATAATGTACTCCATGTGCTAGAGATTTGCAAGAATTTGATTTCTGGGTCATTGTTGACCAAGAATGGGTTTAAATTAGTCTTTGAATCTGATAAAGTTGTACTCTCCAAGAGTGGAATGTATGTGGGGCAAGGTTACATGAGTGATGGGCTTTTTAAGCTCAATATAATGACTGTTGTACCTAATTTGGCTTTTAATAATAAAAGCACATCTTCTGTTTATATTGCTAAGTATTCTTTTTTATGGCATCGTAGATTAGGACATGTTAATTTTAATTCTTTGCATAGACTTGTTGCTTTAGAATGTTTACCAAACTAAATTTTTGATCCTAATCATAAATGTGAGATTTGTGTTGAGGCAAAACTCACTAAGGCATCATTTAATAAAGTTGAAAGAAGTACTAAACCTCTAAGTTTAATTCACACAGATATCTGTGATTTAAAATTTGTTCAAACTAGAGGAGGTAAGAAGTACTTTATTAATTTTATTGATGATTGCACTCAATATTGCTATGTTTACTTATTGAGAAGTAAAGATGAAGCCGTAGAAGCTTTTAGGCAATATAAACTTGAGGTTGAAAATCAACTTAGTAGAACTATTAAGATAGTGAGGAGTAACAGAGGTGGTGAGTATGATGCACAATTTGAAGAATTTTGTTCTAAACATGGTATCATTTACCAAACCACTGCACCCTATTCTCCTCAGTCAAATGGTCTTGCTGAGAGAAAGAATCGAACTATTAAAGAGATGATGAATGCCATGTTAATTAGTTCAGGGTTACCTCAGAACTTGTGAGGGGAGGCGATTTTGTCTGCGAACTTTATCCTTAATAGGGTACCCCACAAGAAACTCAATCAAACACCTTATGAATTATGGAAAGGTCGATGACCTACTTATAATTACCTCAAAAGTGTGGGGGTGTTTGGCCAATGTTGCAGTTTCTAGTCTCAAAACGACTAAGATTGGACCAAAGACTGTTGATTGTGTGTTCATTGGATATGCCAATAATAGTAGTGCATATAGGTTTTTAGTTCACAGATCTGAAAATCCGGATATGCATGTAAACACTATTATTGAGTCAAGAAATGCATCATTTTTTGAATACATTTTTCCTAGCAAGGAAATTAAAGAGAAAAGTTCAAATAAAAGAACTTTTGATATTGTTATGGATAGCAGTGAAGACTAAAATGATAATGAAGTAGATGAACCTAGACGTAGCAAGAGGGCTAGCATCTCTAAATCATTTGGTCCAGATTTTATGACATACTTGTTAGAAAATGAGCCTCAAAACTTCAAGGAAGCTATGTCAAGTCTTGAAGCTCCATTGTGGAGAGAGGCTGTGAATAGTGAAATTGAATCAATATAGCAAAATCATAATTGGGAACTGGTGGATATTCCACCAGGATGTAAATCTTTTGGATATAAGTGGATATTCAAGAGAAAAATGAAAACAGATGGTTCAATAGATAAATACAAGGCTAGGCTTGTTATTAAGGGATACAGGCAGAATGAAGCCTTTGATTATTTTGACACCTATTCACCAGTGACAAGAATAACATCCATTCGCATGTTGATTGTGATTGCAGCTTTGTATAATCTGGAAATACATCAAATGGATGTTAAAACAACTTTTTTGAATGGCGAGTTAGATAAGGAAATCTATATGTAGACATTTCCTTTTTGACCGTCCTCAAGACTTGGATATGCTTGCAGGTACATCCGATTACAAGTTTGATTGCTCGCTGAGCGCTCAACTTTCGCGACGGATGCCAGGTTTGCTTTTTCCAAACCCTATTTCCATTCTGTCTCATTTTTGGACCATGCCTTGGTCCCTCCATATTGATCTTTGTGATGGCCTGCTGGCCATGGGGAAGGGGCTGCCGACCATGGATTTGGCCCTGCTGGCCATTGATAAGGCCTGCCGGCCATCAATGAGGCACTGCTGGCCACCACTGATGGCCGGCAGGACACCTTGTTTCAGCAGATATTATGTTAGATCTTTTGAGCTAGCTGTTTTTCACTGAGCCATCCTCCATACATGTATGGAGGGATGGAGGCCATTTCAAGCTTGTCAAGCAAGCTTTGCATGGCATTGCTCTATATAAGGGGAGGCTCCTCCCCCTTTCCAGAGGTTCAACATTTTTAGAGACAAGATATATATATATATATATATATATCTCTCTCTCTCTCTCTGGAATTCTCACTCTCTCTCTATATTGTGCTTAATAATGTCTCAAAGTGTATTTTCTCTTCACTTTTGCACTACAACACCTAGTAAAGCACCATCACTTTGTTGCTGAGGTATTTGAGGGTCTTGTTTGGACTCAAAAGGCTGGTTTTGGCTCAGAGGAAGGCCTGCTTTGCTACTGTCCTACAAGGGTGAGTGTATTCTCCTTTTAAGCTTATTTTTGTATGCCATCTTAGCCACCTTTGCATGCTGTTTTAGGCCTAGCTTTCAACTACAAAAAGCTTTTTTTAAAGTGTTTAAAATGGTTGCTTGAGGCCTTGTTTGAGTTAGGGTGGTCTACCCCCTTTGGTGGCTTGTTTTGCTTTGCTTTGTACCATCTCTTAAGGCCTTTGAGATCATCTTTGTTTGGCCTTTTAGCCACGGAAATCCAGTAGATTTTTAGTGGTAGAAATGTGGTTTTGAGGTCCAAAATGAGAGGGGGTGGTCCTCTTTCCTCTTGTCTTGTTTGCTTGCCTTGTTGGCCTAATTATTGAGCATGTGTTTCTAGCATGTGTTGGCTTGTTCTCAGCCTATTGTTGGCCTTATTTTAGCATGGTATAACTCTGTTTTGGCTTGGTTCAGTCACCTCATGCATGCTTTTTACACTTGTACTGTAATCTTGCCATTTAGCCTTGTGTGCTCAATGCTTTGATCCATCATGCTAGCCTATTTTGGTTCTATCTCAGCATGTTTTTGGTGTTATTTTAGCATGTCTTAGCTCTGTTTTGGTTGGTCTTGGCCATGTGAGGCTTGCCTTGTATGGTTACAGTGTAAGTGGCTTTGACTAGCTTTGAGTGTCAAGTCTCTAGCATGCATTACTTGAGTTGTTTGCACGCTTTGGCCTCATTTCTAACATGATTTCGGTATATATGGTGTAGCCATACTCTCACATGTTTCACTCTTTCAACGCTTTTGGAGAGTTGTGTCTTGCGCCTTAATCTTGGGCTAATATGTATGCATGCTTGTCTAAGCTTTTGGGCTACCATCTCAGCATGTTTTGGGTCTTATTTTGCCATGTTACAACTCTGATTTCAGTTGGTGGAGTCACCTCTTGCTTGGTTTTGATACTTGTAGTGTAATCCCACTCATTGGCCTTGTATGCTTAGTGTTTTGGCTTATCATTCTAGCTTGTTTTCGCTACACTTCATCATGTTTCTAGCATTGTTTTGGCCTACCTTAGGACTGTTTTGAGTGATCTTGGTCCTTTGGGGCTTGCTTGATATGTCTATGGTGCAAGTGCCTTAGCTAATCTTGAGTTTTGAGCCTTCTAGCATGCCTTATTTGTGGTGTTTATGTGATATGACATCATTTGACATGTTATTTCAGAGCATATAGCCTTGTTATACTCTCATGTTTATCACTCTTTAATTGTGTTTGAGAGTTGAGTATTGTGCCTTGTTTGTGGCCCAACATGTATGCATGTTTGTCTAGTCCTTTAAGCTTCAATTCCAACATGTTTAGGCCTTTGTTTTGGCATGCATGAGGTTTGTTTGGGGCTGGTTTAGTCCATTGAGCATTGTATTGCATACCTCCTACCTATTGCACTTCACTAGTTTTGATGCCTTAGCCTTTAAACAATGCCATGCATGCATTGCTTGCATGATAGAGTCTCATGCATGCCATCTTAACATGTCAAGATTAGCATGATTGTTTGCATAACATGCTGTTTGTGTGCATTGCATTGTGTTCAACCGGGCGTTACGTTGAGCATAAGGCGGATTAGTCCACTTCATACTCAAAGTGATGAAAATGAGCCAATCCCCTTTGTCTCCGTTGCCTTTGATTACTCATGATAAGGCCGTGGTCTTAGTGTCTTGTTTGCATTGCATTTATTGAAATTTGTACAAGTTAGATCTTTGGCCATCATGCATTGCAATGCTTGATTGATGGTTTTGGATCCAATTATGCCTCCCCCTTGATGTTTTAAGATGATATGGAGGGGGATAGTACGTACATACCCTTGGGAGACCCTCCATTTCCTCTGTTTTGTGCTTTGTTGCAGCTTGGTGTCACAGCACACCAGTGGCTGGCAATTCTTCATTGTTGGCCGGCACCTTTTCATCTGTGGCCGGTATTGTGCATCCTTGGCCGGCAGGAGGGTCGGCAGCAACCATTCATGGCCTACAGGCCACTGGTGCACTCCTCAGCACTATTTTGGTGAGATCCAGCAGCAAGTTCTTGAAGACACCCTGCAAACAGAGCCTCAAGATAGCAACTGGAGAGCTTTTTGGGGCGACAACCGAGCATGCATCCTCTTCTTCTTCGAACAGAGCTGGAGCAGCTTAGTTTAATGCTTACTTGTTAGTTAGTATCAATTTGTAATTTAATTAGTTAATTTGTTAATTAGTTAAGTATTGTAATAATTAGTAATTGGTTTACTAGTTATTCGATTTGGTTGTGTAATAATTAGTCTAATTAGATTATTAGATTAGTTAAGTAGCTTATCTTAGAATAGCTTAGCTTTCATTCGGACCCTCCGTCGAGAGGGCAAATTTTGTAATAAGTGTGCCTATGTGTGATGCATGTCTTCCAACCCCACGTCTTTTTCCCTTTTACTTATTAGCTTTCGGTGATTAGATTAGGGCATATTTCAATTAGCATACCTTATGCTATGCATGCGTGCATCATTCATCTGTCTTGCATGCACTGGGCTCGGCGCATCATACAAACTGCATTGTATTTCAATACTGACTTGAATACGTGTTTCAAAGCATGTTATCGAGTGTTGCGTTCATATGCCATCTTAGAATAGCCGAGCCTTTTAGCTGCATTTTTGCATGTGTTGCATTAGGCATCTTAATATAGCTAGGATCATGCATTGATTTCTAATTAGCTTCTTTTTTGGCTCGGAGTACACTGTGAGTGTTTATGCTTTAGCATCCTTGCATGAGTGTGAGTGTTGCCATGACAGCATGCTTGCCATGAGGCTATTTGCTTAACTGATATAACTGCATGAATGCCTGTGGATGAAGGCTTCATTGCTTGAATTGGAACAATTCATCAAAATGTGGGTTTTAAGCCCACTTGAAGTGGTAAATCATCATGTTTTAAGCCCACCTTGTTTGGTGGCAAATCCGCGCTTTAGCCTACTTGTGAGTAGCACTTTCAAACCATTTCCCAAAAACAAACATGAGATGTTTTGTTCCAAATCGAGTGATTTAGTCCATACTTGTATGCTGTGCGCATCACATAGTAAGGTTAGCTAATAAACCGAAATAAGAACACATGTGTTTCCAAAAACAACATATCATGTTAGTAGAGGCCGATCTTTGATCGGGTGAGCGGGGGTGCTCATTTCAGGACCTTCCCCTCTCGTACCCAAGTTCCTGAGCCGAGACAGCTTTGGTGATGATGGACACGTGGCCTTAGGCACGAGTCAGGGTTTCCTAAATTTTCCAAAATAAAATATTTAGGTGGCGACTCTGAAATCTGGCAAAGCAGTCCATGTTAGGCGCTTTTGATTAAAATCGATTTTCCAAAACGATTTGTCGGATTTGGACTCTTTGGTGATTTATCAGTCTTACATTGCACTTTGTAAGATTAGATTCAGAACCGTGATAGGAGTCCGAACTGTAGTAGCTAGAACACAATTCGCGCCCTCTCCGAAAGGGGGGCGCGCGGAGCGAGTTCGGGGTGGTCTACATTATATGGAACAACCAGAAGGGTTTCAAGTTCTCGGCTAAGAAAAAAAGGTTTGTAAACTTGTCAAATCCCTTTATGGATTAAAACAAGCTCCGAAACAATGGCATGAAAAATTTGATTACGCTATGTTTTCAGGTGGTTTTAAGATAAACGAATGCGACAAATGCGTCTATGTTAAAAGCACAGACAAAGGCTATGTCATAGTTTGTGTTTATGTGGATGACATGCTCATTATTAGAAGCAATAATGACATGATTAAATCTACAAATAAAATGTTGAACATAAAGTTTGACATGAAAGATCTGAGAGTAGTAGATGTAATTGTAAGAATAAAAATTACTAGAACATTTGAAGGATATGCGTTATCTCACTCTCACTATGTTGAGAAGATTCTGGAGAAATTTGGAAAGCATGACGACCGTCTTGGTAAAACACCTGTTGACATTAGTCTTCATTTGTCAAAAAATACAGGTGCAAGCATATCACAATTAGAATACTCTCAAATAATCGAAAGCTTGATGTACTTAATGAATTGCACTAGGCCAGATTTAGCCTATGCTATAAGCAAATTGAGTAGGTACACAAGTAATCCAGGGTCCAATCATTGGAAAGCGATAATTACGGTACTTTGGTATCTAAGACATACCCATAATTATGGCCTTCATTATACCAAATATCTAGCAGTACTCGAGGGGTATAGCGATGCAAATTGGATATCGGATACTAAAGACTCAAAATTCACTAGTGGATACGTCTTTACCCTGGGTGGTGCTGCAGTCTCTTGGAAATCCTCCAAGTAGACATGCATAGCAAGGTCGACAATGAAATCTGAGTTTATCGCATTAGATAAAACAGGAGAAGAACCAGAATGACTTCGTAATTTCTTAGAAGACATTCCAATGTGGCCTAAACCTGTTGTGGACTCACATTTTTCTGCGCCTCTCCTTTCGAAAAGGGTTTGAAAAGAAAGGCCTCATAATTGGGACTCCCACAGTTCTAAATCTAGTCTCACAAGTGCAATGTGAAACTGATAATCACCAAAGAGTCCAATTCGGCAAATCTTTTGGAAAATTGGTTATAAATCTAATAATGCCAAAATTGAACTGCTTTGCCAGATACAGAGTCGCCACCTAAATATTTTGTTTTTGGGAAAATTTAGGAATCCCTGATTCATGCCAAAGGCCATGTGTCCGTCACCACTAAAGTTGCCTTGGCTTGGGAACTTGGGTACAAGAGAGGAAGGTCATGAATTGAGCATCCCCGCTCGCCCGATCAAAGATTGGCCTCTACTAACTATGATATGTCATTTTATAAACCTTATACGTCCTTATTCCGGTTATTAATCTAACCTTACTATGTGATGCGCACAAGCAAATATAGATTAAATCGCAAGAATTGGAACATTTCAAGTCATGTTTGTTTGCGAAAATGGTTTGAATTTGCCACCCTCAAGTGGGCTTAAAGATGCGAATTTGCCACCAAACATAGCGGGCTTAAAACAGGATTTTACCATGACAAAGTGGGCTTAAAACGCGCATTCGTTGAATTGTTCCAATTCAAACAACAAGCCTTCATCCACAGGCATTTATGCAGTTTAGCATTTAAGCACATAGCCTCATGGCAAGCATGCGAAACATGGCAATATGGCAATCACACTTATGCAAGTATGCTAAAGCATAAAGACTTACCGAGTATTCCAAGCCAAAATAAAAACTAGTTAGAAAGATGCATGATCCTAACTATATTAAGATGCCTAATACAACTCATGCAATAATGAAATCAGTAGACTCGGCTACTAATATGGCATATGAATCGATTTGATAACATGTTGTTGAAGCACGTATTCAAAGAAGTATTGAAAGTGCAATGCAGTTTGAATGATGCGCCGAGTCTCGGTGCATGCAATACAAACGAATGGACGCAAACATGTGAGCATAAGGCATGCTAATTGAAAATGTCCCTAATCTAACCATCAAAAGCGATTAAGTAAAAGGGAGAAAGACGTGGAGTTGGAAGACATACACACACGCACACACACTTATTAAAACATTACGCCCTCACGAAGGAGGGCCCGAATGAATAAGCTAAGCAACTAGCTACGTCAACTATTACAACACTTGAAATGAATTAACTAACTATTCTAAGCTAATTAATTATTACAAACCGGAATCGAATAACTAGTTACACTAACTAATTAATTACAACACTTGAATTAACTAGCTATTCTAAGCTAACTAAAGCGATTAAATAATTAACTATCTACCCCTAATCAGCTAAGATAAGCAACTAAATGACCTTGAGGGGCGAGGGTCATATGTATGTTCGGTTGGTTTCCACCCGAAAATGCCACTGCCTCACTACTGCAAGACTCTGTTTGCACACTTGAACACCAAAGAAGCTACCAACTTCCAAAACACCTCTGCTCTCCTTTTCCATCACACTGAGCAACTTTCTTCATTGATGGCCGGTCGACTACCAATGGTGGCCGTCGGCTACCATTGGTGGCCGGTCGGTTACTACTAGTGGCCGTTGGCCATTGCTGGTGGCCGGTCGGCCACCCCTGCCCTGAACTTTCTTTTGCTGCAACAGAGAGCAAAAAGAGGCAAAGCAGTGTATTCTCATGGAGTGTTTGTACTGCTACGCTCCTTATCATCACACAAGCTCAAAGGAGTGTAACTCTTGGCCCTCAAACCATCAACCAAGCAATTCATATGCATGATGGCTAAGGAACCAAGCTTGTACAAGCTTAATGAATGCATAACAAGAAACGAAAAGACCACCTCCCTATCATACATGATCAAGGGTGATGGTGACCAAGGAAAGTGGCACATTTCATCACTTTTGAGTATGAAATGTCCCATTTTTCTTGCGTTCGAATTAACGTCCGATTCGAACATATGCAATGCAACACGAAAGATGCTTATCTTGCCTCTTTTACCTGTTCATTTTATTTACTCATTTTACATTACCGATTCATTCTTTAATCGATTAAGTCCATTGGTGGGTGTCCTCTAATGAAGAGATGGCTCAAACAACAAGTTGCTTTGGGCATGAAAGAGGCATTACACTGTTGGTAATGAACCCTCTAAGGGATTAAACCATTAGGTGCAACACCTCAATTCCACACTTAGGCAAACAAGTGGTTTGAAACCACTTTCAAAGCAAACGAAAGAGTGAAGAATGGAGGGAGATTGCAGAGATCTTAAGTTCTAAAATGGAGTGCAAAACAACACTAAAACATGCTTTCAACTCAAAACAATGGTGATCAAAGCATTAAAACACTAAGCTAGTAAAGGAATTAACACTACAACCATGCAATATAAGCCTCAACGGAATTAACCAGCCGTAAACATAGCTAAAACATGTCAAAATAGAGGCAAAAACATGTTGGACTAAAGCTAAGTTAGGCTAGAAAAACATGCTAACACATGAAGATAACTAGGCATGCAAACAAGGCGCAAGGAGGGGAGGTTAACCCCTCCAATTTTGGACTTCAAAAGTTGATTTTTACCACTGAAAAACCTCTGATATTATGTGGCTAAAAGGCCCAAAAAAGGTTGATTTGAAAGTGAGGAAAAATAGCACAAAAAGCTTAACAAGCTAACGAGGCAAAATGGTGGACAACCTCCTAACTCAAAAAGCTCAAACCACCATTTTAGGTCACAGAAACAGATTTTTTTACACTTCAAAAACATCCTTAAAACAGTTGAAAAAGATAGGAAAATAAGTATGCACAATAAGCTTAAATAAGGTAAGTGCTCTACCTTTGAAGCAAAGCACAATTTAGGCACAAATTCAAGCTCAAACCTTCTTCCAAAGCTCAAGCAAGACTTCAAGGGACCTCAGCTCAATGGTGTTCAAGTTTGATTAAGGGTTGGTGTGCAAAAGTGTGGAGGAACTAGGCAATCAAGCACAGAATATCAAGTGAGAGAGAGAAAGCGTGAGAGAGAGAGAGAGATATATTTTTGGTCAAATCTTCTAACCCTCAAAAATGGGAGAGGAACCCCCCTATTTATAGAAAAACAAGTCTTGAGCTTAGATACATCTCACCATACATGTGTATGAAGATGCAGTTCAGTGGGCAACAGCTGGCATAGCTGGTAACAAATATCTGGAAAAAGAGACCAATGGCCGTCGGCCACCACTGGTAGCCGACAAGCACAAGCCATGGCCGACAGATTCTAGGGCTGGCCGACAGGTCACCCTTTCTTCCAGGCTAGAGGCAACAAACTCTTGGTCCAAAAACATGCACAAAACAGATAAGGTTTAGAGGCTCAAAGACAAGGCATTCCGTCGAGGACTTCGGGCGCTCAAAAAGAACACAAACATGTACAATCATCGAGTGCAGAAACGATGATATCCAAGTCTTGAGGATGGTCAAAAATGGGGTGTCTACAGCTGCCCCTCTTTGACAGAACTCGGAAGTCATGAAATGACGAGAGTGAATGTCAAAGCCTAGAGACGACCTATTTTTGACAAGGCCAAAGACCTGGACAAACAAACAAACAAAACAAAAAACGGTTGCGCCCCGCAGGTTGCCTACGTATCCCTTTGCAAGGAATCAAACCGGTGTAGTTCTGGGGCAAAATGCGAGTGATATGCACAATGCAAGAATATAACTTATGATTATGCAATGAGGTTGTAATGAAGCATCTAGATGCAAGTGTTATGCAAAGAAATGCCATATTTAAACAAATTGAAGTAAGGTATAGCAACCTCTAACATGAATAGAAGTAAGTAAACATGAACCAAACCACATTTCATGCAGAAAGGATGTAAGAAAATTATGCAAACTTAACTACGCATCACGCAAGAAAGGCAAAGAGCGACCGTGGGGCATACCCGAGATCTCAACCGAGATCCTAATGTGTTACATATAGAAGGGAAAAGGGTGATGTGAACGCCGAGACACACCCAAGTGTCTTTAACCTAAGGCGTCCTAACACGTCGTACGCGAGAGGAGAATGTGGTAATGCGAACACCGGGATGCACCCACGTGTTAGAAATCAAAGCGTCCTAACGCGTTGCACGCAAGTGGAGAAAGTGGTAACGAGAACATCGGGACGCACCCAAATGTTTCTAACCAAAGGGCATCCTAACGCGTCGCACGCGAGAGAAGAAAGCGGTGATGAGAACACCGGGACGCACCCAAATGTCTCTAACCGAAGGCGTCCTAATGCGTCGCACGCGAGAGGAGAAAGGGGTGATGAGAACACCGGGACGCACCCAAATGTCTCTAACCGAAGGAGTCCTAACGCGTCACACGTGAGAGGAAAAGAGGTGATTCGAAGGAAACAAGTGATTCTACCTGGAACTCCTCTGAATGAACCGTGCATACAATATTGTGCCTGCATAAGAAAGAAACTCAACAAGCATAACATAGTAGGAGTGCATGTTCTATGCAAGACGAATAACCAAGACACAATGCTAAAGGTATGTTCTATGCACAACATGCAAGAAACAAAACAGAAGTATATTCTATGCAGCGTGAGCCATAGCATGTTCTATGCCACATTAGGATGCATATTCTATGCAACAGCATAGGATGCATGTTCTATGTAATGATCAATAGTAGAAAATGCATATTCAATGCGAGATTAACAGCATGTTCTATGCAAAACACCAAATGCTTGCTCTATGCGAATGGGAAACAAAAGCATGCTCTATGCAAATGTGAGAAGTGCACTTTCTATGCAAAAATCACATGTGAAATGCACGTTCCATGCAACGACAAAGAAATGCACGTTCTATGCAATGCAAAAGTGTGCTTGACAAAACCAACTTAGTCGCAACTTCCGATTTACCTCTCGGATAAGTTGCAATATGTTTCAAAAGGATACACCTCGTTCATGTTAATTAGTGATGAATCATCATGCACCGAAGACACGGTTTAGAGCTTCCGCAGAGGCAATTTGAGCTTAAAAGTGAACTTTTCTTGCACTTTCTTGAGGACTAAGGATACAAATTAGCAGAAAAACACAAAGGAGGAGCACTGGAAGCTTGTCGGCCACTTGGGAGGGGTGTCGGCCACCTGTCGGCCACACCTGAAGGTTGTTGGGCACCAATGGTGGTTGTTGGCCACCAGTGGTGGCCAGTCGGCCACCGATCACAGTTTCGGGCCATTTTGGTCATTTTACATCGGGTCTTTATAATTACAGCCCCAAACTTGATTTCCTCACTTCTCCCTACCCGAAATTCATCCTTTTCTCTTTCTAGACACTTTTTCCTTCCAGATTGGTGCTTTATATACGTTTTCCAACTCCCCACACGAAGTTGATTCGCTAAAACCTCTCGATTTCCTTCGTTTTGAACCAATTGAAATTTGATTTTGGTGTTTTTTTCTTCATTTTCACTACTTGAGGCTTGTTCCCCTTGAGTTTCTCTTGGGTTTGGAGCCTTTTCCCGGGCTTTGACTTTTTCTCCCATTTTCTCTCTCACAGGGTTCACTTTATTTGACTTTTAGCATTTTCCACCCATTTTCCTCATTTTCGCCCACTTTCTCATCTCCTTTCTAGATGGCGGACGACATTCCACATGACGGAGCTTCCCCGGGGACGGGGGTGGATCCTGAGCATGTACCATTACCACCCAGGGTTTGACCCTTTGACCCAGAGACATATCACCCTGAGATGCATGTGTTGTCACCCGATACTATTCGTCGTTTCAGAGGTTTTGCACGAGGCGTGCCAGAGGATCTCTTGCTGTGAGAGCTGGAGTCTTATTTATCCTACGGCGCCACCAAGGTATACACTATCTTCTTACATTTTTCGCAATGCACATTGCATTTCTTGCATAGATCATGCTTACGCTGTCTTTCATCTGTTTATCTCAAACACATTCTTGCACTGTATGTCTTACGCTACCTTCTCACACACATTCTGATTATAGGAGGACTTTCACTCTATCCGAGGATACAGAGCCACATCTGCGAGGGAGTGGTATATGGACCTCCTTGTTGGCGTTCGCCAGATTATCGATGAGGCCAAATTCAGCTTATTCTGCACGGGGCTATTGCGTCTCATAGCGAGTAGGCCCTTACTTGGCACACTGGTAGAGAGGTGGTGGGACACCACAAACTCTTTCCACTTCTGTACCACGGGAGACATGACGATGACCCCCTATGACTTTGTTATGCTCACTAGCATCGAGGTAGGGGATTGGCCGATCCCTTATGATACAGATATAGGCGAGTGGGAGGCCGCTTGTATCTACCTGCTGGGGCACGCCCACCTCTTTTTCGATCAGGAATGGTTCGATATACTTGGTTTGCGGATCATTTTAGAGGGACAGAGCCAGAGACCCTAGAGGAGATCGAGCAGTACGCCCGAGGCTTCTTGATGTTCCTCTTTGGCACCACTTTGTTTGCCGACAGAGCGAACACAGTCGGGCTATATCTCTTGAGTGCCTTGGTGGACTTGTCTCGGGTTCGGCTTTACGGCTGGGGGTCGTTGGCCTCGCTACCTTGTATGGCTACATGAGCTCGACATCCCGCAGGAGCGGGAACAGAGGCGGCGGCTACTGGAGAGCCTGGGAGGTATGCTTTACTTTTCTGCTTTGCATTTCCTGCTATGCTTTCTGCTTTGCACTTTCTGTACACTGCATAGACATAGTCTGATCTCTGCTTTGCATTTGTACTTTTTTGTACGTTGCACTATACATTCTGCTTTCTACATCCTCACTGCGTTCTGCATTCTCTGCATATTGCACACTTATTCTGCTTTCCGCATTACCTATGTTTATCTGTTGTATACTCACTGTCACCCTTTTGCTTTTTGCAGCTATGGGTATATGTATATTTTCCAACCCTTGCCCTAGAGCCGGAGATGAAGATGCCTCCTGTTGTACCTTACTCTCATCAGTACGACGGTAGGTGCGTGAGGAGGACCAGGGAGTCCTTCTCATTCTTCTACCGGTTTTACTTCAGCTTTGATTCATATTGCATATCTAATGGCAACTAACAATCTGTGTATTTACTGTCTGTAGATCTCGCGGCAGCCCTAGGTGGCGATGCCTGAGGGTGTCAGGTACCAGTTTGCTGGCGCTTGGGGCACTTCCTGTTACTGGCTTGTACTCAAGGGACCAGTAGGCTGAGATTGGTTCTTAAGCGAGTGCTTCTTACGCCAAACCTTGGGTTTGCCGTTGTAGGCGGTTCCCATGCTATCTCCGCCATCCATGCGGGCTATAGAGAGTCTCTCCTCCCAGAAGGTGATCTACTTTACACGATGCGTGGATGCCGACTACTTTCTTGGAGAGGGGGACTATACGACATTTATCCAGACTCATCTAACGCCTTCCTTGACGGGTACTCGTGCTCGAGTAGGGAGAGCTGCAGACGTCCCTTCGACGAGCATGGCTCAAGCATCGAGGGGTAGGGTCAGAGGGGTGCCTCCTGCTAGACAGAGCTTCGATTGGCCAGAGCTTCCGACTGAGTTGACAAGTTGGCGGTACACCGAAGAGGCTTACCGGATTCTGATTGAGCCTCCGGTGGCTGGTCATAGACATGTCAGAGCTCCTGACTCACCTCCGGTATGTACCACAGTTTTCATTTTTCATTTTCTTCTCAGATATTCATTCTTAAAAACATTGATCATTCCCAATACATTTGCAGGCACCCGCAGGGTACACCGAGGGACTACTCGAGATGTTGGCCTTATTCGAGGGTATGAGCTTGAGGAGGGAGGCGCTGCTCAGTCTTCACGGTATTCAGGTATTTTCTTCAGTTTTCTTGTATCCCAGTCATCACATTTACACTGACATACTGAAACTGACATGAGAACTTCTCCATACTGCACTAATACACTGCGTTGGCATACTGCAGTTTCATATTGTATTCATACTCTGTACCTGACCTCTGCATGTACTCATTCTGCACACCATACTTGCATCTGATACACATACTATGGCTGACATATATTAACTACCTTTTTAGGTCCCACATCTACCAACAGCACTGGCGACAGCAGCAGCAGAACCATTAGTACCCCCTCTAACAGCAGAGAGAGAGAGATAGGTTCTAGCGCGCGGCCGAGTCCGAGCTAGGAGCACCCGAGCTGAGAGTGGCCCTTCAGAGCCTATTTTGAGCGAGGATGATATAGAGACCAGTGAGGCCGAGGAGGTTGTGGGTCAGCACATCGAGTCATCCCAGACCGAAGACGATGATGCTGGCTCAGATTCTGCTAGTGGTGATGCTGATGCCAAGGAGGGCTCCGAGGCAAAGGGTGACGACAATTCTGGTTTCGATTCTGATTCAGCATCTGGTTCAAATAGCGGTGCAGATGGAGACAGCTTTATAGAGTCTGTTCTGCCAAGGAAGAGGACGAAGAGGGCCTCTAGAGCTTGAGATAGCTGGCGCTAATTTTTGTATTTTTGCTTCGTTTCTTGTTGTTAGTAGTGTTGACACTTTGTACTGCTTAGACAGTTTTATTTTGCTTTAAAACTTGTACTTTTTGTAAAAAATAACCATGATCGGAATGAAAATCAATCTTTTTGACAAAAAAGTGTTGTATTTTACATTCTGAGCACTGCATAGCATCGCATAGCATAAAAACAAGTTTGATCTTGATTGAATATTGCACATTGTATTGGCACTTTCTTAATCAGGTAATGAACCGACTAACAACAAAACGAGAAAAACGATGTACAACTCGATGAATAATCAAGTAATACGTAACTTGATAAACAACCACGCAATATACAACAACTCGATAAACAAGACAAATACAACTTGATAAGCAAAACAATACAAATACAACTCGATAAACAAATTGAAACAAACGGCTCAACTAACTAAAATAGGACAACAGAACGCATAAAGTGCAGAACAAAACACATGTTCTCAGCACTCTCGACATAGGAAGATCACAGGACAAACAAGAACACTGCCGGCCATGAACAAAGGCTGTTGGCCACCAGTGGTGGCTGGTCGGCTACAAAAGGTGGTTGTCGGCCATCACCACTGGCCGGTCGGTCATTAGTGTGAGGACCACCAGATTGTTGCCACCTGTCTTCCACTCAGTGCCTTATCTTTTACAAAAGTTGGGACTTCGTAGTTTCTTCATTTTAGCTTTGTTTTTTGCCACAAATGGAGCCATTCTTTACCAAAAAAATCTCAAATTAGATTGCAACTTTAGATGGCTCGGAAAAAGTGGAATTTTGGGGTTTCGGGATAAATGCACTATTCCCTCTAAGTCATTCTCCACTGTGTTTTCCTTTCCTTCAGACCGCGGCTAGGTGTCGGAACCCGGTTACACATGTTTTCAGCTTTGGGGGGCAAGAGATATGCCCTACAATTAAAGAATTCCAAGTTTTTATGGAATCCCGGTGTGACGAGGAAATCTTGCCCCAGTCCCGTTTTGGCTACATCCAAGCTTTAGGAAGGATGTGTGGGCTCACTTTACATGAGGTTCGATCCTTGGTTCACAACGGAGAGTTGGATATTCCCTGCCTCATTCATCAATTTTCTGAAGCTGGTGACCGTGACGACCGTCTTTGGCAGAGTTTTCGACAGCATGCCCTCTGTTTGTGCATGTAGGCACATTTTCTTCTTGCTTCGGGTTTCAGAGGGTCTAACATTCGGCTGGTTGAAGTGGCACAAGGCTTGAAAGAGGGCAAGAGTTGCATTGGTTTGGTATTGGCTAAGACTTTGATAGGCTTAAATGCCTTCCATCGACGATAGATAAACAAATTTGCGGGAAGTCCACTACTTTTGCAGGTAATATTTCCCACCCTCTCTAATATGTGTTTCTCACATCACTCGGTACTCATGCTCTATTTTTCTCTCAAAGCCCTTTTCTCACTTTTTCTCTCAACATACACCTCTCTATTCTTTAAGTTCTCTTTTCTTTCATCCCTCCCCAGATATGGCTCATGGACAGGTTGAAAGTAGTGGACTCTTGCCTTGCATATTTAGCACGAGGCTATTTCTTTTGCCAACGACTAGTTGAATTCCCGAACGAGGGATAGTGGTGCCATTGGATGTGTAACAGGTCTGCTATTGACAGTGCTTGGCGTTGCCCCTGGTTTGATCTACCCGAGATGAGCAACAGCATGGCTCGACAACTCGGCATTCAACTGATTGGCTTAACACACTGCGTATTCTACTTTCCATTCCAGTTCAGGTGTTAATTCGGACATGACTAGACTTGCCCATAAGAGGGGATAGAGTACCCGACTTCATTCCTAATCCGAGATTCACAGTTGGCTCGATAACCCAATGCTTGGAGGATGAGAGAGCTTCTGGCTCCTGCCCTTAGTTTCAACTGCGCTCTTTTTGGCGAGTGCTTGACTTGGCTTGAAGATGAGGCGCAGGCTGGGCCTACTTTAGCATCTGCAGCTTTCATGAGCTCAGGGAGGGGACGCAGGAACACCTGACTCGTCCATGTCCCAAGTTTATTGCTTTGATCTAACTTTTCAAGTTTTCCTATTGAATGTAATAAAAGCAACTTTGATTTGTATCGCGAGTTGGAGAACTTTGTATTGAAATTAATGAAATTGAAGTTGTGGGCACTGAAAATTTTTCATTTGGTCCAAAAATAGTCTAAGTTGTAAAAAGATTAATTTGAACAAAATCAACTTTTATCAAAACTTTTCAAACCATTTTCGATAAGAATCACAACTTGACACACATGGAATTCATCCACGAGATGTACAACCTCGAATCCAGGAAATGAAAAATTGCCCCTTGTCTGAATAGCACTGCGCTGTACTGAAACCAGCTCTCATAGTGAAGATCACAATCGAACTCTTGGATATAGAAAAGACAAAGATGACCTGAACGATCTCATAGATAGGACAGTTGAGTTGAAGTGTTTACGACTGAACTTCAGAATGAAGTTGCCTACATATCCTAAAGATGGGAATCAAGCCTTACGTAGTTCAGTTCGAGTTCACTCGTGTATTGACACTTTCCTTTTGCGCTCTAAGTTTTGCCTAGGTCGCCTTTCCAGGTTTTCGGCCTAGCGAGCATCTTAAGGGAAATATTTCTTCAACTTGTCCATGTTGACCGGTTGGGAAAATTCTAGGCCATCCAGGTCCATAAGAATGACAGCTCCACCTGACCAGATTGATTTGATGATATAAGTGTAGACACCCCATTTTTGACCGTCCTCAAGACTTGGACGTCATCGTTTGAACATTCGATGATCATCCATGTTCGTGTTCATCTTGAGTTCTCGGAGGCTCCGGTCGCGCGCCTTGCCTCAAGACCTCTCGACTTGTTTATTTTGTGCTTGGTTGTATACCAAACACTTGTGTTTTTGCTCCTAAGGGCAGGGAATGGCTTGTTGGCCATCCCCACACCTTACCGGCCTTGGCTTGAGGCCACCAGCCCTGTTTTCTTGCTACTGGCCAAAGATTTTGGTCGGTCGGCAATGTTTTTGGTCGGCTGGCCATTTTTGTTAGTCAATCGGCCATATTTTCCAGCCGAGCCCTTTCCATCTGCTTTTGACAGATATTTCATGCCAGCTGTGACAGCTGGCATCCACATTTCCCCCCCTCCATACACGTGTATGGAGGGATTTGCCTCTTGTTTAGCTTCTCTTGGATTGAGAATTTGAACCTCTATAAAGAGGGAGACCCTCCTCCCTTCTCTAGGTTCAGAGAATTAGGGTTAGGAAGTTTGTATCTATCTATCTCTATAATTCCCTCTATTTGCCTTTGTGTGTGTGTTTTGTGCTCTAAAGTGACTTTTGTTCACACTATTGCACACAAACACCTAGTGTTACACCATCCTTGGTTGCTAAGGCTCTAAGGAGTTGTTGTTAGGGTTCTTGGGCTGGTTTTGATCCAAGGAAGGTGCTGGGGTGGTGTTCTTGAAGAGGTTCTTCAAAGGTGAGAGCATACTCTTTTTATTCTCCATTTTTGCACAAGCTTTTAGCCCATCTTGCATATTGTTTTAAGCTTCGACTATAACTGATAAAAGTTCTGATTTTGTATGCTTTAGAACTTTGTTTAAGGTCACTTTGAGGTTTGGGGTTGTCTCCCCCCTCCAAGGCCTTGTTAGGCCTTATTTTAGGCCATACCTTTTGGCCATTGTTTTGGTCTTTGCATGACCTCTCTACCACTAAAATCCAGAGGATTTTCAGCAGTGGAGAGGTGGTTTTGAGGTCCTAAATAGGAGAGGGTCATCCCCTATCCTTGTTGTCTTTAATGCTTGCATAAATGGCTTATGTTGTAGCATGTTTACCTAGCTTGTTTTAGCTCCATTTCAGCATGTATTAGGCTTTGTTTTGCCATGATACACCTCTATTTTGAGTTGGTTTAGACATGCCATGTATGCTTCATACACTTGTCTTGTAATCCCATGATTTGGCCTTAACATGCATCATGTTGTAACATGTGTTTTTAGCATGATTTTGGCCCAACTCCATGAAGCTTTTAGGCTTGTTGTAGCATGCTTAAGTTCTGTTTTTCATTGATTTGGCCATGCTTGCATTGCTTTGTATAGCTACCATGTAATCTAACTTGTTAGCTTTGAGTGTCCAAGTCGCTAGCATGCTCTATGTGGATCATTTCAGTGGTTTGGCATCACTTAGAATGTTATTTCAGTCCATATTTCATACCTATAAACTTACACTTATCACTCCTTTAATGTCTTAAAGAGTTTGTGTTTTATGCTTCTTGAACGGATCATTACGTATGCTTCCATGCTTAGGCCATTTGGATGCCATCTAAGTGTGTTTTTGAGTCCCTTTGACCCTTCGGGACTTCCCATGTATGGCCATGGTTTGAGCCCTTTGGTTAACCTTAGGCCTTGGACCTTCGTGCATGCTTTGCTTGCTTTATTTGGTTGTTTTGGCCTCATCCCTCACATATTTTCAGAGCTTAATGCATTGTCATTTTCTCACAATTATCACATCTTGCTCATGCTTGAGGATTGTACATGGTTGCTTAAGTGTTGGACCGCTCATTTGTGCATGATTGTTTTACATTTTCATGCCTCCAACTCTTGACTTTGGCCACTGATTTGGGCATGCTTGTGAGCTATCCATGTTAGTTTAAGTCCATCTTTTCATGTTGTTGCATGCTTGTCTTGCATATTGTTACATGCTTGCTCCATTTTGCATGTTGTTGCATGCCACACATGTCCACATGTTTGGGTTGCGTGTCTATTGCATATTACATGCTTGCATGCTTGTGTTGCTTTGTTAAGTTCATCATGCACGTATTACATTGGTCTAGGTATACATGCCTTTGCATGTTGTTGTAGACACCCCATTTTTGACCGTCCTCAAGACTTGGACGTCACTGTTTGAACACACGGTGATCTTCCATGTTTGTGTTCGTTTGGAGTTCCCGGAGGTCTCGGCTCACGCGCCTTGCCTCAGGATCCCCGAACTCGACCGTTTAGTGTCTGGTTTTGCACCAAACACTTGCATCCTGCCTTGGAAGGGCAGGGTGGGGCTTGTAGACCATCCCCACCCATCACCGGCAGTGGCTAGATGCCACCGGCTGGTTTTTGCTGCCACCGGCAATATTGTTTGCCGACCGGCACTCTTTGTTGCCGGTCAGCACTATTTTGTGCCGGTCGGCACTTTGTTTGGCCAAGATGGCATTTTTTGCCGGTCGATTGCTGTTCATCTGCTTTTGCAGATATTTTTAGACAGCTGTATAGCTTTTGCTCCCCTCCATACACGTGTATGGAGGGATCTCCCTCTTGCAAAGCTTGTCTTGTAAGCTTTACAAGAGGCATATAGAGAGGAGCTCTCTCTAAGGCAAGGAGAGAGGCTTTAGACATTTTTGAGAGAGAAGACAGAGGAGAGCTCTGGTTTTTCCTAGGGTTAGGGTTAGATACACTCACCTATCTCTCTTTTCCTCTCATTTTGTACACTAGGTGTTTTGTGTCTTACTATTGCACACAAACACCTAGTGTTTCACCTTCCCCTTGGAGCTGAGGTTCTAAAGAGTGTGTTTTGAAGTTTTTGTCTTGGATTCAAGCTCAAGGAGGCCATTGGAGCACCATTGTTGAAGAGGACTACAAGGGTGAGAAACTAGTCCCTTTTTCCCCCATTTTTGGCATTGATTTTCTACTAGTCTTAGAGCTGTTTTTGTGATTATTGTATAACATAAAAAGGTTCTATTTTTAAGCCCTCTTTATTGTTTATTAAGAGTGTTTTGTTGTTTGAGGGGTGTTGACCACCCTTAGGCCTCAAAAGGCTTCATTTTGAGCCATTTTGTGCTAGCTCCGGGATTTTGGTGTTGAGGTCTCTTCACCACTGAAATCTTGAGGGATTTCAGTGGTGAAGATGATGCTTTGAAGTCCCAAGAAGGAGAGGGCCACCCCCTCTCCTTGTTGTCCTTGAAAAGGACCTATTTTGGCCTCTTAAGGAAGCCTATGCTTGAGTGTGTGTTGAGCATATTTGGTTTGTTTCTCATGCTTATATATCCATGATATAACATGATTTCAAGTTGGTTTTGGAACTCCATGCATGTTTAGCATAGTTGCCATGTAATGCCCTATTTGTGCCTTAACATGTTCTAGGTTGTTAGCCTTTGTTGGAGCATGTTTTAGGCTTGTATTTGTGAAGTTTATGTGCTTATTTTGCCATGTTTTAGCTCTGTCCATAGTCGTTTGGGTTGATCTTTGCATGTATTATATAGCTCTTTTGTATTTGGGCTTGTTGGCCTTGAGTATGTGCATGTGTAGCATGCCATCTTTGCATTGTTTTGATGATTTGGAATCATCCTACATGCTATTTCAGTCCCATTTCCATGCTTGTTGGATTGCCTTGCATGTCTCTTTAATGCTTTGAAAGCATGTGTTGCAATGCTCCATGTTTTGGCCATGGTGTATGCCTTTGTATTTGGGCCACTTAGATGCCATCTAAGGAGTCCTTTGGCCTTGTTTTAACATGCTAAAAATCTGTTTTTAGTTGTTTAATGCATGCCATGTTTGGTCATGTTAAGTGTAGTTCAATGCCTCATTGATTTGCTTTGAACACTTAGGCCATTTGATGCATGCTTGGCTTGATTTGTTGCTTGGTTTGGCACCATATATTAGCATGATTTCAAGGCTTATAATGCATGCTAATTGTTCATGTTTGTCCCTTTCAAGTGTGCTTGAATATTGTTTGTTTTGTGCTTAAGTGTTGGTCCTTATGTGCATTTGTGTGTATGCCATTTAGCCTTCACTCTTTAGCACTTATGGCCACTGTTTTAGGCCTTTTTAGAGTTGCCTAATTCATGTATAAGTCCATCTTGCCATCCATTTGCATGCTTGTATGCTTGCATGAGTTAATTGCCATGCCATGTTGCATTCCTAGCTTGTATGCTTAGGTTGCATTGCATTTTGCATGCATGCCTTGTTCCTTGAATTGGTGATAGGAATAGGGCCTAATTTGTTTGATTGGTTTGCATGCATTTGAAATCAAAGTTGCATACTAGGTTCCCTGGACCATCATGCATGGAAATGCGTGATTGGTGGTCCAAGAACCGAGGCACATGTCCCTTTGAGTCATTACAATGATAAGAGACATGGTTGGTGCATACATGTTTTGAATTGTGCTGCCATGCCTTGTTTTGCCCTCTGTTGCTGTGAGTTGCAGGTTCTGCAGGAATACTCTGCCGACCGGCAGTGTAATGTGCCGACCGGCACCATTTTCTCTGCCGACAGCTTCAACTTTGTGCCGATGGCCATACAACACTGCCGGTGGAAATTTCATCTAGCCGGTGATGATCCCCTCTGTCCAAGGATGTAGTCCTGAGGTTTTGACAACCTCCAGAGGAGAAAAGGGAGGAAAACAGAGGCAGCTTGCGCATGGCGGCGCGCTTCTCGAGACGTTTTACTGTTTTCCTAAATTAGTTAATTTGTTAATTAATTAATTTGTAATATTTAATTAGCTGGTGTAGTTAATTAATTTGTATTATTTATTCGGTCCCTCCGAGCGAGGGCAAATCTGTAATAAGTGTGTGTGGGTGGTGTGTATGTCTTCCAACCTCACTTCTTTCTTCCCTTTTATTTACCTGCTTATGATGGTAGATTAGGGCACGTTTAATTTAGCATACCTCATGCTATGCATGTGTGCATCCATGCATTTGTATTGCATGCATTAGGCTCAGTACATCACGCTAATTGCATCAATACTTCAATTCCCAAACTGAATATGTGATAATTGTGCATTTTCACATGACATGTTTAGGATAGCCGAGCCTATTCTAGTAACATTTTGTATGCGATGCATTAGGCACTTCACATGGACTTGGATCATGCATGTTTGCTAACAAGTTCTTTGTTTTGGCACGGAGTACTATGTAAGTATTTCTGCTTTAGCATATCGCATGAGTGTGAATGTTGCCATGACAGCATGTTTAACATGTGGCTAGATGCTTATGTGTTATAATTGCTTGAATGCCTGTGGGTGAAGGTTGGATTGTTTGAGTTGGAAAAACTCGTTGAAATCCGTATTTTAGCCTACTTGCGAGTAGCAAATTCCAAAGCATTTTCAAACCGAACGGATATGCAATGTTTATTTCCAAATTAGGCAATCTAGTCTATACTTATTTGCTGTGCGCATAACATAGTAATTCTAGGCTGATAATCGGAATAAGAACACATAAAGTTTTCAAAAACGGATATCACGGTTAGTAGAGGCCGGTCTTCGGACCGGGCGAAAGGGGGTGCTCATAGCTGACCTTCCCCGATCGTACCCAAGCTCCCGAGCCGAGACAACTCCGGTGATGACGGACATGTGGCCTTCGGCACCGAGTCAGGGTTTCCTAAATTCTCCCATAAAAAATATTTAGGTGGCGACTCTGTATCTGGCAAAGCAGTCCATGTTTGGCACTACTTTTTCAAAAATCTGTTTCTCAAAACGATTTGCCAGATTTGGACTCTTTGGTTCAGATTAAGAACCGTGACACAAATTGAGTCCGAACTGTAGCATGAGGCCCACGCGGGCGCTGTTACAGTTGTTACATGTTAGTTCTATTACATGTTGTTGCATGCCAAGTCCATTGCATGCTTAGATAGCATTGCATCATGTGTGCATCCCTTGCCCCTTGATCAATCATGATAAAGGTTGGGGGCCCCTTACGTGTTATATGCATTGCATTCCATATTAAAATGCACACTCGACACCTTTGGCCATCATGCATTGAAATGTGTGATTGATGGCCCGAGGGTCGAGAACCATGCTCCTCTAAGTCTCAAACATGCTGAGGAGGGTGGTGGTGCATAAATTTCTTTGAAAATGCATCGCCATGTTCTGTCTGTCCTCTGTTGCAGCAAAACCAGTGTTCTGCAGGAGGAAATGGCCGGTCGGCAACTTTCAGTGTCGGCCGACTACCAAAATAGTGCCGGTGATCCCATTTTTGGTCGATGACCATATTTCCATGGCCGGTGTTGTTTTCCCTTGGCCGGTGTTGTTTTCCCTTGGCCGCTGACATCACACAGTGCTCAGGGAGTGATTCTGAAGCTTCCTTAGGACTTGTGAAGTTTTCAGAAGTGCAGATCAGTGTAAACAGAGGCAGCATGAGTATGGCGATGGATTTCCGAGCGGAGCCGAGCGCGCACGCATTCGTCCCTCTTCTCGAGGCCTCTTTGTTGCTTTCTTAGTTTAATTAATTCATTTAATTAATTAAGTATTGTGTAATATTTAATTAGCTTGTTAGTTAATTAATCTGTATTATTCTTTCGGTCCCTCCCTCGAGAGGGCGCAATTATGTAATAAGCGTGCGCGTGTGTGATGCACGTCTTCCAACCCCCACTTCTTTCTCCCTTTTATTTAACCGCTTATGATGGTTAGTTTTAGGGCATGTTTGATTTAGCGTACCTTATGCTATGAATGTTTGCATTCATTCATTTGTATTGCACGCACCGAGTTCGGCGCATCATACTAACTACATAATATTTCAATTCTAACTTGAATACGTGTACCAAATTGCCGCATATCATATGCCATCTTAGATTAGCCGAACCTATTCCAGTTGCATTTTGCCTGCAATGCATTGGCCATCTTAACATGGACTTGGATCATACATTTGATTACTAGCATGTTCTTGTTTTAGCCCAGAGTACACTGTGAGTGTTTATGCTTTAGCATCTTGCATGTGTGTAAGTGTTAACATGATAGTATGCTTGCCATGAGGCTAATTGCTTATGTGATATAACTGCTTGAATGCCTGTGGGTGAAGGTTGGATTACTTTAATTGAAATAATTCATTGAAATCCGTGTTTTAGCCTACTTGCGAGTAGCAAACTTCAAACCATTTCCAAACAAACGGATATGCGATGCTTTGTTCCAAATTAGGCGATCTAGTCTATACTTGTGTGTTGTGCGCATCACATAGTAAATTCTAGCTAATTAACCGGAATAAGAACACATATGTTTTCAAAACTCGATATCATGCTTAGTACAGGCTGATCTTCGGATCGGGCGAGCGGGGGTGTTCATAGCTGACCTTCTCCAATCGTACCCAAGTTCCCGAGCCGAGGCAACTTTGGTGATGACGGACACGTGGCCTTAGGCATGAGTCAGGGTTTCCTAATTTTTCCCAAAACAAAATATTTAGGTGGCGACTCTGTATCTGGCAAAGCAGTCCATGTTTGGCACTTCTTTCTTAAAAATCAAATTTCCAAAATGATTTGCCCGATTTGGACTCTTTGGTGATTTATCAATCTCACATCGCACATTGTGGGATCAGATTAAGAACCGTGACATTTGAGTCCGAACTATGAAAAAGCATAAAGCCCGAGGGCGCGTCCACAATAAGGACCAATCCAATTGGGTCTGAACTTGCCCCTAGGGTCATGGATGGGAGCTCGGTTGTCTTTCAGCACCAAATCCCCTTCTTTCAGATTCCTAGACTTAACTTTCTTGTTGAAAGCACTGGCAATCCTGCGTTGATAACCTTGGACATGGTACAGTGCTTTCAACCTCTTCTCGTCGAACAACATTAGTTCTTCGAACCTGCTTTGCTGCCAATCTATTTCTGCTATCTGGCACTCAGCCATAACCCATAGAGATGGAACCTCCATTTTGATTGGCAAAACAGCTTCCATCCCATAAACCAAAGAATATGGAGTTGACCCAGTAGATGTCCGAATTGAAGTCCTATAGCCCTAGAGAGCAAATGGCAATTTGTCTGGCTAGTCCTTGTAAGTCTCAACCATTTTCTGCAAAATGTGCTTGATGTTCTTGTTGGTGGCCTCAACAGCTCCATTGGTTTGCGGCCAGTATGTAGATGACTTATGAAAAGCCATGTTGTATTTCTCCAACAAGTCGATCACTTCTCTCTTGAAATGAGAGCCATTGTCTGAAATGATCTCATTTGGGACTCCATAACGACAAATGATGTTATTCCTAATGAACTTGGCTACATGCGACGCTTTCAACACTGCATAGGATTGGGCCTCGACCCACTTTGTAAAATAGTCTATTGCCACTAGGATATACTCATGCCCATTTGAGCCTTTCGACGTAACTGCCCCAATAACATCAATTCCCCAGACTGAAAAAGGCCACGGTGAAGTCATATTGTACAGCTTCGATAGCGGGATATTCATGTGATTTGCATGAATTTGGCATTTGTGACATCGCCGAACAAAACTAATACAATCCTCCTCTATGGTTGACTAGTAGTAACCCTGTCTGAGAATCTTCTGGGCTAGCATTTCTCCGCTCATGTGTGCTCCATACTCTCCTCCATGGATGGCCTCCATTAGGCGCTTCGACTCTTCCTCATCAACACACAACTTGTGCATTCCCAGATCACCACGTTTGTACAACTTACCCCCGCAGATGATAAACTGAGCTGCCATTCGCCGTATTGCCCTTTTATCTTTGGCATTTGCCCCTAGTGGATAAACCTCCTTTTCCAAGAAGTTCTATATATCATAATACCAGGGGTTCTGATCTTGTACTTCATCTATCGCGGCGATCAACTCGTAGGCCGGCGCATACCTCTGTTCAATAATGATCGGACGCATTCGGACTCCCAACGGGATGTCTATCAAGGAAGATAGAGTTGATAACGCATTAGCGAACCTGTTGTTCTCTCTTAATAGATGCGTGAAGGTTAGCTTCTCAAATCTAGGAATCAAAACATCTAAGGTCTAGTGAGACATCTTCATCTTTTCTTCTTTGACCTTCCAGTCTCCTTTTGCTTGAGAAACAATCAGGTTCGAGTCCCCAATGACGTCCAACCTTTTTGCCCCTAGTTCTAGGGCGGCTTCCAAGCCAGCGATACACGCATCGTATTCTGCATCATTGTTGGATACCTTGAAACGGAGTTTGAAGGCTAAAGGTATATGGGAATTGTCGGGTGCTATCAGCAATACCCATATCCCATAACCGTACTGGTTAGACGCTCCGTCAAAGTACATTGTCCAAATTTCTTCCTCGAGTTGCTGAATGGCTTCATCTGGGAATAGATATTCTACCACTTCATCCCCTTCAACTGGGTGATCTGCCAGGAGCTCCGCTACAGCCCTCCCCTTAACTGACTTGCGAGTCACATACTTCAAATCAAATTCGGAGAGAAGAAGCAACCAACGGGCTAGCCTACCCATAAGCGCTGGTTTCTCAAAGAGATATTTGATGGGATCTAATCTCGAAACCAGAATTACAGAGTGAGCTAATAGGTAGTACCTCAACTTCTTGGTAGCCCATACCAAGGCTAAGCAAGCCTTCTCCAGCGGGGTGTAACGGGTCTCATAATTTAGCATCTTCTTACTCAGGTAATAGATGGCTTTCTCCACTCTATCCTTAGATTCCTAAGCAAGCATGCATCCTATAGTTGTGTCTGCTACTGACAGATACAGAATCAACGGCTTTCTCGACTCTGGTGGCGACAACACATGCGGGTTCTAAAGGTGCTGCTTGATTTGCTCAAAAGCAAACTGACATCGGTCATCCTATTGGAATTTCTTTCCTTTCTTCAGGAGACCAAATAGTGGTTCACAAGTCAAGGTTAATTTCGCAATAAACCGTCTTATGAATTGCACTTTACCTAGAAAGCCTTGCACCTCATTTTGTGAGATACTGAGACCGTCTGTTTATGTCGGAGTCTTGCCAAGAGGAGGTACTCTGAGAGTTTCACCATTCACACCTTGCGATGCATCCGGGAGGCACTAAGATGTATCGTGATTTGGGTCGCCAGTTTTGGTGGCGGGGTATGAAGAAAGATGTGGCAGTTTTTGTGTCTAAGTGCCTTACTTGTCAGCAAGTGAAGGCCGAACATCAGAGGCCAGCGGGTTTGTTATAACCCTTGCCTATTGCCGAGTGAAAATGGGAGCATGTCACGATGGACTTCGTTGTAGGTCTTCCGAGGACTCAGCGAGGTAGTGATGCTATTTGGGTGGTTATAGACCGATTGACTAAGTCGGCACATTTCATTCCTATGCGCATGAGAGACTCAGTAGATCATCCTGCCGACTTGTACATTCGGGACATAGTGAGGTTGCACGGGGTCCCAGTGTCGATCGTCTCAGATAGAGATCCACGTTTTACTGCTAGGTTGTGGTAGAGTTTGTAAAGTGCCTTGAGTACTAGATTGACCTTTAGCACGACTTATCATCCTCAGACTGACGGGCAGTCCGAGCATACTATTCAGATCCTTGAGGATATGCTTCGAGGCTGTGTCCTTGACTTTAGTGGGCCGTGGGAGAGGCACTTGCCTTTAGTAAAGTTTTCCTACAACAACAGTTTCCAATCGAGTATTGGTATGGCACCGTTTGACGCCTTGTATGGCCGACTGTATAGGTCTCCAGTTTGTTGGGCCGAGGTGGGTGATGCACCTTTGTTGGGCTCGGAGTTGGTTCGGGAAACGACGGAGAAAGTTGAAGAGGCTTGTTACAGCCCAGAGTCGTCAAAAGAGTTATGCCGACCGTAGGAGAAGGCCTTTGGCATTTGAGGTGGGTGATCATGTCTTTCTAAAAATATCACCAAGGCGGGGTTTGATAAGGTTTTGGAAAAATGAGAAGTTATCCCCTCGGTTTATTAGCCCTTTCGAGATCCTTGAGAGGATTGGCGAGGTTGCCTACCATTTGGCTTTGTCGCCACAGTTGTCAGGAGTGCATGACGTGTTTCATGTTAGTATGCTTCGGAAGTACGAGCCGGATCCGTCTCATGTATTGGATTGGACCGACTTAGAGGTTGATGAGGATATTTCGTACGAGGAGAGACCGGTGAGGGTTTTGGATAGGCGAGATCAAGTCTTGCGAGGCAAGACGATACCCTTGGTTAAAGTTTTGTGGAAACATCACAGGGTTGAGGAGGCCACTTGGGAACATGAGTTGGGTGTCTGTGAGAAATATCCGGACTTGTTTGTTAATATTTAACCATGTATTGGGAATTTTGTTGTGTTGATAAACTCTAAGAACATTGAATATGTCTTAAGTTGTAAAACATTGTATATGTTTCGGTTTATGGAAGTATTATGGAATACGCCTTAAGAATGGAAGTTTATTTTAACATTGTGTATGTTAAATATGTTGTGGAAATGCAAGTATGTTATTAACATTGAACATGTTATGAAATGGTTGAATATGAAATTGGAATTTGTTGAATTTCGAGGAAACGCACGTTAATATGCATATTGAATTATGTTATGAATTGCCTCTTGAATAGAGATGGGATGACCGGTAATGGGTCAAGATGTTGAATATTGAATTGTAATATTGTTGAGAGTTGAGAAATCATGTTTTTGAAACTTACATCTAATTTCGGGGACGAAATTCTTTAAGGGGGGAGGTTATAGCGATCTCAGTTTTTCCCTATTTTGTTGTTGTATTTCTGACTTAGGTTCCATGGTATTGGTTGTTGCATATATCTTGTTGTCATCCTTTAATTCTTTATATTCGAGTTTTGGGATGTGTTGGGCAGGTTTGTTACAGGTTGGTAGTGAGTTTAAACCAATAGTTGCTGCCCAGAATTTTGTTTCTTCGCTCGAGCGAGGCTTTTGTTGCTCGAGCGAGCTCTGTGTTTTATATCCTTCGCTCGAGGTAGGGTTCCTTCGCTCGAGCGAAAGTTGGGTGATGTGTCAGGTGGCTCGAGCGAGAAGTCTTGCGCTCGAGCTTGCGTCTGCATCTGGTTCTCGACCTGAGAGTTGCATTTCTTGGCTCGAGCGAGCTTTCCTTCGCTCGAGCGAGCGAGCTGTATGTTTTGAGTTTCTTCGCTCAAGCAAGATTTTCTTTGCTCGAGCGTGCTTTTGGGTTGCAGACCTGAAGCTTCGAATTGTTGGCTCGAGCGAGGCTTTCTACGCTCGAGCGAGGTTTCATTGTGTATGGTCGCTCGAGGGAGCCTCGAATATATCAGTTGGCAGCTACGGGTTACACTTCACTTTTTCATCATCTTCTTTCATTCAAACCCTAGACCAGCTGCTCTTTCTCTCTCTATATACCTTCTCTCTAGGGTTTCATCTATTTCTAGAATGTTTCTACCCTAATCTCTTTGTAAGAAAGATAGAGAGTGGCGTGGGCTTCACTTTAATCTGAAAATTTGTGGATTTGGAGCACTTTGAGTTTTCATCATCTTCTCCATTTGGTCTCTTCATTCCGAGGTAGGGATAACCTACTCTATTCTATGAGTTTTAACATAAATTTTGGTCATTTTGATTAGATGGCATTGTTTGGTAATTTTGGGAAAGTTAGGGTATGATTTGAGGTTATAAAAAGGGGATTTTTCAAAGGATAAAATCCATGTGTATGTGAGGTTATGAAAAATGGAATTATTGTGGTTGAATTGATGAAAATGAGCCTTAGGGCTAATGTTGGGAAAAGGGGGAAAAGCCCTAATTTAATGTGACCAATTAATTTGAATAGTTAATTTGGGGAATTGTGCAATTGAGTTGAAATTCATGAAATTGGGAAGTTGTGGGATTGAATGGTGTAGTTGGATAATTTAATCACTCACCTATGAGAATGTCGATATTTTATCTGTTAATAAATTTATTATCTGTTTAGAGATAACTGCTTTGAGCTATCGGTGGAGGATAGTCTTGATTGTTGTAGGCACTGCATGTTGATTAAGGAAAACTGAAACTAATCGAACGTGTTATGTCATTGAATATGACGATTGAAATAATACAGCGAATATGTGTATTGATTAATCATTGTATATGACAAGTGTTTAAATACATTGTATGTGTATATTGTTTGGGAGGAGATAGGGGATGTACTCCACGGTTTGAGAGGAGATAAGGGATGGACTCTCAAACCTGTTTGGGAGGAGATAGGGGATGAACTCCACTGATACAGCAAATATGTGTATCAATTGAAATATGGAAGTGTTTTAATATAAGTTATAACCTCATGTGAATTGTGAAGTATGGAAATGTTTTAATATGAGTTATAGTCTCATTGAATTGTTTGGCCAGGTTCTGAGCCATAACTATGAATCAAAAATATACAAGTGAAGGAAATTGAAATGAAAAAATGAGGGTACTTGATGTTGAATTGAAAAGTATTGTAAGTTGGTTTATATGTGTTAACCATATATCAAATGCTATTGTTTTAGTTATTTCTCATACTTGGTTTAGTATATCTCTACTGAGCATTGACTCACCCTATATGGGACATCATTTTTAGGTTCAGGTGATATGCCACCTCCAATGACGTAGCTTGGGAGGCTTGAGGCTGATAGCTCCTTTTTGTTGTTTTCTTTATGTATTACACGTTAATCAAGCCAATGGCTTATTTTGTATAAAGAGTTAGAACTCTTCTTTTGTTGAACCCAAGTGTTGACTTTGAAAGTTGTATGTCCATAGGGCATTTACTTTTGTTGTCAACATGTAATATTTTTGTACTTAATACTCTGATGAATGGAAATATGCTTTATTGTCTTATGTCTATGCATGTCAAGAATGTTGGGTTTATATGTATTATTTGAGGGCGTTACATAACTGATTAAGCTAAGTCATTTTTGGTTTGAATGATTTGCTAATTTAACCGTGATTTTAGCAATTTCACCAAAATATATTGGTTGAATTTGTTTGATTCGAAATAAATTAAAAAACTGAGATTGCTTGATTAGAAATAAACTTCTCACCCAAACAATTGTTAATTTTAATTTTACAATCTCATATCAGGAAAAGAAAAAAATATTGAGTTGTTTCACTTAATCTTATAAGGGGGCTTTGAGAGAGAAGACTTCTAGAAGCTCCAAACCTTCATTCCAAAATTATTAAATTTTCTTAATTTTAAACAATTAAGAAAATTTTCATTGGTTAACTTTCATTTACCTTTTATTTTACAATTTCACATTGAGAGGAAAAAAAAAAAAGTGAATTGTTTCACTTACATAATGTGAATCTTATGCTCCCATTTATATAAATTATTGAATTTTCTTAATTTTAAACAATTAAGAAAATCCCCATTGGCTAGCTTCTATTTAACTTTTATTTTACAATCCCACACCAGGAAAATAAAGAAAAAGTGAATTGTTTCACTTACATAATGTGAATCTTATGCTCCCATTTATATAAGCAAAAGGAGATTTTTAGTGAGAAACCCTATGATCAACATCTCATACCATTTTTTTTTCTTAATTTTAAAAAATTAAGAAAATCCCCATTAGTTAGCTTCTATTTATTTTTATTTTACAATTCCACATAGATATTTTTTATTTTAAAAATAATTTTGTATGAGATTTTGAAACTCTCATAATATTTAACTTTAACATAATTACAATCATACATCGAGAAAAGAAAGAAAAAATGAGTTGTATTAATTATATAAAACGAATCTTATACTCTCATTTAATATTGTAGTATTGTGCATGTTTCAGTTCAAGATGATTTAACTTTTAAAATAAAATTTAAAAGTTTTAATTAATTAATTTTGTTGTAAATTGGTTGATCTTTTGACTTAGACGTTTAGGTTGAATCATTTTTGGTTTGACTGATTCACTGGTTTAGCAGCGGTTATAGCTGTTTTATCAAAATATATTGCCTAGACTTGTTTGATTTGAAATAAACTAAGATTGACCTTATAAAAAATTGAACGACTGAGATTGCTTAATTGAAAATGAACTTCTCGTCCAAACAACTGTTAACTTTTATTTTACAATCCCAAATCAGGAAAAGGAGGAAAAAATGAGTTGGTTCACTATATAAATCTTATGCTCCCATTTAATAGTGTAGCGTTGTGTACGTTTCAGTTCAAGACAATTTAAATTTTAAAATTAACATAAAATTTAAAAGTTTTAATTAATTAATTTTTGTATAAGTTGAAGGGTCCTTTGACCTAACTGATAGGGTGAACAGTTTTCAGTTTGACTGATTCGCTGGTTTAACCGCGATTTTAGTTGTTTTCTCAAAATATATATTGGTTAGATTTGTTTGATTCAAAGTAAATCAAAGATTAAATAGTTGAGATTGCTTGATTCAAAATAAACTTCCTGCCCAAACAATTGTTAACTTTTATTTTACACAATCCCACATTGGGAAAAAAAGGAAAAAGTGAGTTATTTCACTTATATATATATTATATAAGGAAAATGGTGTTTTTAGTGAGAAACTTTGTGAGAGTTTTAATATCTCATACTAATTTTCTTGATTTTCTTAATTTTAAATAATTAATAAAATTTCCATTGGCTAACTTTTATTTGATAATCTCACATCAGGAGAAGAATAAAAAAATGAGTTGTTTTACTCATATAAAGGGAATCTTATACTTCCATCCCATTTAGTGAAGAGCCTTGTGAGAGTTTCCATATCCCATACTAATTTTCTTGATTTTCTTAATTTTAAAAAATTAAGAAAATCTTCATTGGCTAGCTTTTATTTGATAATCCCACATTGGGAAAAGAATGAAAAAAAAATTAGTTATTTTACTCATATAAAGTGAATCTTATACTCTTATCCCATTTAATATTGTAGTGTGGTGCATGTTTCAACTTAATATAGTTTAAATTTTAAAAGTTTTAATTAATTAATTATGACCTAGCTGATTAGGCAAAATGTTAGAAAAGAAAGAAAAAATGAGTTGTTTCACTTAGGGGTGAGCAGCGGATATACCGATCTGTCAAAACCGACCGAACCGAACCGACCGAACCGAACCGATCCGCCGCATTTTGGATGGATGCGTGATGACGAGTGGACGGTTGCGGATTGATTTTCTCCAATCCGCCAATCTGGCGGACGAATGGCAGATTTGAGATTCCTTTAGCCGTAACTGAACTGCCAAACCGCGAACACCCCTAGTAATTTATAAGACTTTGTATTTTCAATTTGTTTAAATATTCAGTTTGTGTTTTCAATTAAAAAAGAATTTAAATATTCTATTGAAAAAAAGTTTTCAACTTGAATATCTTTTTTGAATTGAAAAAAATAAATGTATTATTTATCTATATTTTTTAGTTTTTAAATCTATCTCTAAAAATAATAAATAAAAAATATGATCTATGTTGGTTAATTTTTGTTTTCAAAAACAGATATAGATGTAATAATAAAAAGACATACAATCTCTACTACTGCTCTGTTCATGGTTTTGGTGGTTTGCATTGTTTTTATATTTTAAGAACCACAGATTTTAATACTTTATGTGGATAAGGCATACTGCGATTGTAGTATGTGGATGAGGTATGCAGTGATTGTGATATTCTAAAGTTTCAGACTTTCTTGCTTTGGATGAAGCATGCAATGATTGTAATATTTTTTTAAGTCATTGACTGTAATACTTTCTTCTTTTTTTTTTTTTTGAGGAAGTGCACAAGTTGAATTATGTTGAAAATTTATAAAATTTTAAACCGCCAAACCGATTCGCATCCATCCGCCAATCCGCTCAATCCACATCTGCCGAATTGGCGGATGGATGCGGATTGATTTTCTCTAATCTACCAATCTGGCGGACAGATGGCGGATTTGAGGTTCCGTGGCCGCAACCGATCCGCGCCCATCCCTAGTTTCACTTATATAAAGTGTTACAATCCCACATCGGGAAAGAAAAAAAAAGTGAGTTGTTTCAGTTATATAAAATGAATCTTATAAAAGGATTTTAAGGGAGAAGCCTTCTAGAAACTCCAAACCCTCATTCTAAAATTATTGAATTTTCTTAATTTTAAACAATTAAGAAAATTCTTATTGGCTAGCTTCTATTTACCTTTTATTTTACAATACCAAATCGGGAAAAAAGAGGAAAAAGTGTATTGTTTCATTTACATAAAGTGAATCTTATACTCTAATTTATATAAATTATTGAAATTTCTTAATTTTAAACAATTAAAAAACTTCTCATTGTTTAGCTTCCATTTTTACCTTTTATTTTATAATCCAACATTGGGAGGGGGGGAAGGCGAATTGTTTCACTTATATAAAGTGAATCTTATGCTTCCATTTATATAAGAAAAAGAAGATTTTTAGTGAGAAATCCAATAATCAATATCAATTTTTTTTTATTTTCTTAATTTAAACAATTAAGAAAATTTCAATTGGTTAGCTTCCATTTAACTTTTATTTTACAATCACACATAGACGTTTTAATTTTAAAAATACTTTTATATGAGATTTTGAAACTCTCATAATATTTAACTTTAAAATAATTACAATCTCACATCGAGAAAAGAAAGAAAAATTGAGTTGTTTCACTTATATAAAGTGAATCTTATACTCTCATTTAATATTATAGTATTGTGCATGTTTTAGTTCAAGATGGTTTAAATTTTAAAATAAAATTTAAATGTTTTAATTAATTAATTAATTTTGTTGTAAATTGGTTGGTCCTTTGACTTAAACGATTAGGCTAAATGGTTTTCGGTTTGACTAATTCACTGGTTTAACCACGATTTTAGCTGTTTTATCAAAATATATTGCTTAGATTTGTTTGATTTGAAATAAATTAAGATTGACCTTATTAAAAATTGAACGACTAAGATTGCTTGATTAGAAATGAATTTTTCATCCAAACAACTGTTAACTTTTATTTTACAATCTCACATATAGCGATCCCGGTTTTGTCCTGACCTTCATTGCGTTCCGAACTCGGGTTCTGTAGTTGAATATTGTATCCATGTCTTATTTTCTTCCTTTGACTCTTTGCATTTGAGTTTTGGAACCTGTTGGGCGAGTTTGGAATAGGCTGGCAGTTAGTTGGTTTAGATTGTTATTGCCCAGATTTTGGCCTCTTCACTCGAGCGAGGTTTCTTGCGCTCGAGCGAGAATTAAGAGTCCTCAGGTTTCTTTCCCAGACGCAGAATTTCTGGGAAGGTAAAGTGTTTCGCTCGAGCGAGGCTTCTTGTGCTCGAGCGAGGGTGTGCATCTATGAAATTTCTGAAGCTTTGCATTTTATGCTTGAGCGAGGCCACTTGTTGTGTCTGGTCGCTCGAGCGACAACTCCTTCGCTCGAGCGAAGGCCAAATTCCATCATTTTAACCCTTGTAACCTTCTATTTAATACTCCAAGTATGTATTCATGGAACCGAAAATTAAAATCCCTCTTTCAAAACCCAAACCCAAACCCTAACTTCACCCAAATCTTTCTAAATCCCACCATTTATACAAAATGACAAATATCTAGGTTAAAACCCATATCAAAGAGTAGAATATCCCTACCTCAAGTGTAAAAGCTCAAAGGAAGAATGGAAGAAGCCTCAAAGATGTCTAAACTCGATTTTGCTTGGATGAAATAGAAGCCCACAAGATGCTCTAACTTTTTAATAAAGGGACAATGGTTGAGAGATCCCTAAATCAAGGTGTATTTATGGAGAGAGAGAGACAGTTTTAGAGACAGAGAGAGAGTCAGATTAGGGTTCTTAGGGAAAAAGAAGATCAAAAGTGATATAAAATCACCCTGCTGCGAACTGATATACGCGACCTTCGCTCGAGCGAAGAAGTTGTCGCTTGAGCGACCAGACACAACAAGTGGCCTCGCTCGAACGCAAGAAGCCTCGCTCGAGCGAGCGTGTACGTCTATGAAATTTCTGAAGCTTTGCATTTTATGCTCGAGCGACGCTTCTTGCGCTCGAGCGAGGCCACTTGTTGTGTCTGGTCGCTCGAGCGACAACTCCTTCGCTCGAGCGAAGGTCGCGTATATTAGTTCGCAGCAGGGTGATTTTATATCACTTTTGATCTTTTTTTTCCCTCAGAACCCTAATCCGACTCTCTCTCTCTCTCTCTCTCTCTCTCTCTCTCTATCAATACACATTGATTTAGGGATCTCTCAACCATTGTCCCTTTATTAAAAAGTTAGAGCATCTTGTGGGCTTCCATTTCATCCGAGAAAAATCGAGTTTAGACATCTTTGAGGCTTCTTCCATTCTTCCTTTGAGCTTTTACACTTGAGGTAGGGATATTCTACTCTTTGATATGGGTTTTAACCTAGATATTTGTCATTTTGTATAAATGGTGGGATTTGGGAAGATTTGGGTGCAGTTAGGGTTTGGGTTTGGGCTTTGAAAGAGGGATTTTAATTTTGGGTTCCATGAATACATACTTGGAGTATTAAATAGAAGGTTACATGGGTTAAAATGATGGACTTTGGCCTTAGGTTTGGTATTTGGAAAAAGGGGGAAATTGCCCTAATTTGTATCAAATAGTTATTTTGTATAAATAATGAAATTGATATGGGAAATACGAGATTGGAAGGGTGTATAAATAGATGGTGTAGTTGGATTTGTTAAATCACTCACCTATGGAAATTTGATAAATTATTTGTTTAATAGATTGTATATCTGTTTAGAAATATCTGTTTTGGGCTATCGGTGAAGGATAGCTATGATTGTTGTAGAAACTGCATGAGGATTAGGTGAATTTAAACTAATCATTTGAATTATGTCATTGAATATGACGATTTGATTTAAACTATTGAATATGTGACTTGGTTAGTCATTGTATATGACAACATTTTTAAATATATTGTATATGTATCATTGTTTGGGAGGAGATAGGGGATGTACTCCATTATTTGGGAGGAGATAGGGGATGGACTCCATTGAAAACTAAGTTGGCCAGAGTGTCCAAGGTGAAAGTCCCGAAATCTTATATATATATATATATGGGTGTCGATTCTCTCGGATGTAAATTCCGTAAAACGGCAAGAAAATAGAAGTGTTGGATTGATGAATGTATTGAATTGTAAACCATTGAGTTGCAGTCTCATTTTGGGTGATTAGATGATAATGAATTTGGTAAATAGATTAATCCGAAATGGATGAGTGAAAATGGATTGAGATATGGTTCTTTATATTGAATGGTCTTCGAAAGAATATATGTGTTGGTTATGAATATTGCACATTTATCTGATGCTTATGTAACGCCCTCAAAATATGATATAATCAATCATTCACAAGATCTATAGACATAATAGAAATGTTATATTTTCATTCATCAGAGTTAATATTACAAGAGATATCACATGCATTACACTTTCATAAACGCTCATCTTGAAACTATAGCATGTAACTCTAATTGAGAACAACAAAATAAATGCCCCAAGGGCTTATATCTTTCCAAGTCTTCTCTTGGTTACAACAAAAGAAGAGTCTAGCCTCTATACAAGTAAAGCCCTCGGCTTGAATAAACATTCAACACAAAACGAAATCACAAAAGTGGAGCCTTCAACCCCTAAGCCTCCCAAGCTATGTCCTTGGAGGTGACATGTCACCTATACCTGAAAATGGTTTCCCAAGTAGGGTGGCCAAAGCCCAGTAGAGATATGCTAAACAATAAATGAGAATTAACTAAGCTATCAACATCAGATAAATGTTCAATACTAGTAAACCAACTTACACATTTTTCATGACCAATCAATATCAACATCCGTATTTCAGTCCATTTCTATTCATTTACCCAAATCAATTCATTGATATAGTTCATTGTTATCTAAACAATTCAAAACGAGACTACAACTCATTTATCAACACTTCGATAACAAACATTATTCAACACTTCCATTTTCTTGCCATTTTATGGAATCACATCCGAGGGAACCAGCACCCATATAAGTATAATTTCGGGATTTTCGCCTTGGACACTCCGGCTAACTTAATTATCAATGGAGTCCATCCCCTATCTCCTCCAAAACAATGGAGTACATCCCCGAATTTCATAATTTCCAAACCAATTTCATTATTTACAAAAATAGTTATTTCAACTCAACTTAGGGCAATTTTCCCCCTATTCCAAAACATCAACCCATAGGTCCAAATCTCACCATTTCAACAATAAAGAACCTCATACACAAACCCCCAAGGTTACTTTGTAAATCAACATGAAAACCCCTCTTTAGTTTAGAGCCCAAACCTTAACCTTTAGCCAAATCACTCTCAAATCCCGTCATTTATACAAATGACAAATATCTAGGTTAAAACCCATATCAAAGAGTAGAATATCCCTACCTCAAGTGTAGAAGCTCAAAGGAGAAGAAGGGATAAATTTTGAAGATGGCCACACTCCACCTTTGTGGATCAAATGGAAGCCCACGCAAAACTCTACCTTTTTAACAAAGGGACTAGGATATAAACTCTTAGATTCTAAGGGATTTGTAGAGAGAAGTTGGACTTTTAGAGAGAGAGACAGTCAATCTAGGGTTTTTAGCAAAAAGAGATTCAAAAAGTGATGTAAAACTCCTCTGCTGCGAACTGATATACGCAATCCTCGCTCGAGAGAAGGAGTTGTCGCTCGAGTGACCAGACAGAACAAGTGACCTTGCTTGAGCGCAAGAAGCGTCACTCGAGCGTAGAATGCAAAGCTTAAGGTCTGTCGTAGACGCATACGCACGCTCGAGCGCAAGAAGCCTCGCTCGAGCGTAGGAACAACTAACATAAAGCTCGCTCGAGCGCAAGGAGTCTAGCTCGAGCGAAGAACTTCTCCCTTCCCAGAAAAGCTGCGTCTGAAAGGAAACCTGAGGACTCTCAATTCTCGCTCGAGCGTAAGAAGTCTCATTCGAGCGAAGAAGCAGATTACACAAGGCTCGCTCAAGCGAAGAAGCCATAATCTGGGCAACAACATTCTAGACCAACTAACAGCCAATCTATTCCTAACACGCCCAACATAATCCAAAACTCAAATACAAAGAGTCAAAAGTGAATAACAAGACAAGGATACGATATTCAACCATGGAACCCAAGTCAGGGACACAAAGAAGATCGGGGCAAAACGGGGATCACTATAACCTCCCCCTCTTAAAGAATTTCATCCCCGAAATTTTAGTACAAGTTTCAAAATCATGATTATCCCATTTTCAAAATGATTACAATTCAATTCTCGTTATCATGACTCGCCCACCGGTCATTCCATCCTTTCTCAAGAGATCAATTTCACAAAATATAACTCAACATATATTACCAATATGCTTATTCCGAAATTTAACAATTTTCAAGTTTTTCCCAAACATATTCAATGTTTATAATATATTTACATTTCCAAAACTCAAACAACATATACAATGCTCATATTAAACTTGCATTCCCAAAACGCATTCAACATTTACAATGTCTTCAAAATCCAAAACATATACAATGTTTTTATGGTTCACAAACAAAACTAAAATTTCAACATACACTCAAATATCAACAAATAAGTCCGGATATTGCTCTCGGACTTCCAATTCACACTCCCAAGTTGCTTTCTTAACACCGTGATGTTTCCATAATACTTTGACCAAGGGAATTGTCTTGCCTCGCAAGACTTGATCCCGTCTATCCAAGACTCGCACCAGTCTCTCCTTATACGAGGTATCCTCAACTACTTCTAAGTCTGTCCAATCCAACACATGTGATAGATTCGGCTCATATTTCCGAAGCATACTAATATGAAACACGTCATGCAATCTGGAAAGTTACGGAGGCAACGTTGAACGGTTTACAACCTCCCCAATCCGCTCAAGGATCTCAAAAGGACTAATAAACAGAGGGGATAACTTTCCACTCTTCCCAAATCTCATCAAATCCCGTCTAGGTGATATTTTCAAAAAGACATGATCACCCACCTCGAATGACAAAGGTCTCCTCCTACGGTTGGCATAACTCTTTTGGCAACTCTGGATCGTAACCAGCCTCTTACGGATAAGTGTCACCTTCTCCGTCGTTTCCCGAATCCAACTCTAGACCTAACAAAGGTTCATCACCCACCCCGGCCCAACATACTGGAGATCTACACGATCGGCCATACAAGGCCTCAAACGGTGCCATGCCAATACTCGATTGGAAACTGTTATTGTAGGCAAACTCCACTAAGGGTAAGTGTCTCTTCCACGACCCCTTAAAGTCAAGGACACAACCCCGAAGCATATCCTCAAGGATCTGAATAGTACGCTCGGACTGCCCGTTAGTCTGAGGATGGTAAGCCGTTCTAAAAGTCAATCTAGTGCCCAAGGCACTCTGCAAGCTCTGCCACAGCCTAGCTGTGAAACATGGATCTTTATCCGAAACGATCGTCACAGGGACCCCGTGCAACCTCACTATGTCCCAAATATACAAGTCAGCAAGGTAATCTACCGAATCTTTCATGCGCATAGGAATAAAATGCGCTGACTTGGTCAACTGGTCAACTACCACCCAAATGGCATCACTACCCCGTTGAGTCCTTGGAAGACCCACAACAAAGCCTATCGTGCCATGCTCCCATTTCCACTCGGCTATAGGCAAGGGTTGCAACGAACTCACTGGCTTCTGATGTTCGGCCTTTACTTGTTGACAAGTAAGGCACTTCGATACAAACACCGCCACATCCTTCTTTATACCCCTTCACCAAAACTGGCAACTCAGATCATGATACGTCTTTGTGCCTCCTGGATGCACCGCAAGGCGTGAATGGTGAAACTCTCGGAGTACTTCCTTTCGGCAAGACTCCAGCACAAACAATCGGTCACGGTATCTCACACTCAGGTCAAGATACATAGTTAATCCCTTCTCTATCTTTCCACTTGAGATCTTCTTCCAGAGGGATTCTACCTCAAAGTCACCCTTTTGTGCCTCTAACACTCGGTTCACAAGTGTAGGTTGTGCGACTACAGAAAATAAGGCTGCAGACTCAATAGACTCGCTCAAATGTAAGTCAAACTCGCCAAGAGCACCCAACATCTCCCATTCTCGGATAGCTATACAAGCTACACTACTGATGGACTTCCTACTTAGGGCATCGGCCACCACATTGGCCTTTCCCGGGTGATAATGCAACAGAAATCATAATCCTCCATGAACTCCATCCACCTTCTCTGCCTCAAATTCAAGTCCTTCTGTGTAAACAGATACTTCAGACTCGTATGATCAGAAAATACCTTAAATCTCTCACCATACAGATAATGTCTCCAAATCTTCAAGGAAAAAATTACAACTGCTAACTCTAAATTGTGAGTAAGGTCGTTCCTCTCGTGTGTTTTCAACTGTCGTGGGCCATAGGCTACTACTTTCCCCTTTTGCATCAATACACAACCCAAACCCTCTCGTGAGGCATCATAATACACTGAATAGCCCAAACTCCTCTCCGGAATAATCAAGATTAGAGCAGTGATAAGTCTAACTTTAAACTTTTGGAACGAATTTTCACAAGTCTCACTCCATACAAATTTGACCCCTTTCCGCGTCAATCTAGTCAAAGGCGAAGCTAGTCTGGAGAAGTCTTTCACAAACCGACGGTAATACCCGGCCAATCCCAGAAAACTACGGATCTCAAAGGCATTCTTAGGCTGTGCCCAATCTTGCACTGCCTCAATTTTGGATGAATCTACAGTCACCCCTTCCCCGGATACTACATGGCCTAAGAACTTAACCTCCTTCAGCCAGAACTCACACTTCCCGAACTTAGCATACAACATATGGGCTCTAAGTAACTCAAGCACCACTTGCAAGTGTTCCTCGTGCTCCTCCTCAGAGGGTGAGTAAATCAAAATGTCATCCACAAAGACGACTACAAAATGGTCTAAGAACTCTCGAAAGATTCGGTTCATCAAGTCCATAAAAATAGCTGGTGCATTGGTTAGCCCAAAAGGCATCACCAGAAACTCATAATGGCCATACTGCGTACAGAATGCCGTTTTTGGGATATACTCCTCCCTTACCCTCAACTGGTGGTAACCCGATCTCAAATCGATCTTAGAGAAACAACAGGAGCCTTTCAACTCGTCAAACAGATCATCTATACGAGGCATAGGATACTTGTTCTTAACCATAACCCGATTCAACTTTCGGTAATCGATACAAAGTCTCAAGGCCCCATCTTTCTTTTTAGCAAAGAGGGTCGATGCTCCTCATGGTGAAGTATTAGGGCAAATAAAGCCCTTATCTAGTAGTTCTTGGAGCTAAACCTTCAACTCACTCAACTCAGCTGGTGCGAAACGATATGGTGCCATGGAAATCGATGCCGTGCCAGGCACAAAATCAATAGAGAACTTGATCTCTCAGTGAGCTAGTAAACTAATAAGATCCTCGGGAAAGACGTCTGAGTACTCACAAACCACTATTGGCAATTCAACCCGGGCCTCATCACACTCACTACTCATAAAGCTAGCAAGAAGACAACTAAGTTCGTTCCGCCCACGTGAATCATATACCGGCGATAAGACTCTATCCACCCGATCCCCCAAGAAATAAAAGCAATCACCGCTTAAGGTACATACAGTAACCCTCTGACGGTAGCAATCTATAACAGCCCGGTATGACGATAACTAGTCCATACCCAAAATAACATCAAAACCAGACATATCCATCAACACAAAAGAAAAGGGAAGTCGACAATCTGCGACCTCTATATCATAGCCCCGACACCCCTGTTTCAAAACCATCTCGCCCCCAATAGGTGATACAACACAAATAGGAGATGCTAACTATGCCAACTCCAACCCCAAAACAGATGCAAATGCAGACGAAATAAATGAATGGGATGTACCCATATCAATCAACACATTAGCAACCAAGTTGCAAAACAAAAAGGTACCAATCACTACTGATGGAGCCGGTACAAGATCTCGCGCGGTAACAGCATACACACACCCCGTAGGTCTCTGATCTACTTGCTCACCACTTGGAGCATAAAAATGTTGCACTAACTGAGCCAAAGAGGCTCCCTGATTGGCCCTCGAGGCCTATACTGACTGAGCTAGCTGGTGACTCTGTGTCTGCCTCGAACCAGACGCACCAGGTGTGCCACCCAACTGCGAGCAAAACCTCTTCAAATGCCCCGCCTGCCCACATTGATAACAAGTGAGCGGCTGGCCTCTGCCCTGACTCTGGCCCTGAGAATGAACCGAAGATGAAGCTGTTCGCTGCCCTTCTCCCTTCTGTGGGCAAGCTGGAGACTTATGGCCCAACTGACCACATTTGAAACAAGTAACGTCTCCCTAACCGCCTCTTTCAGAACCCGAACTCGGCACTGGAAAGGTAGATCTCGAATGCGCTCTCTGAGACTGTTGAGGGTTAGAACCCCTTTGCCTCTTACTGTCCCCCTGATCATCCTGACTCCTCCTGGAGCTCTTTATCCTCTCCTCTTCTATATGCATAATAGTCTCAAGATGGGCTGTAGCCTCCACAAGGCGTCCATACTCCCTAATCATGGACCCAGCTGCTCGAAACATAAGTCCGGTCCGCAACCTCTTCTCAAACTCCAAACATCGGCGTTCCTCAGTCGCCACTAACTCCGGTGCAAATCTACAGAGGCTAGTAAAGGTGGTCTCAAACTCGGCCACTGGGATGTTCAGCTATACCAACTTGGAGAATTGATCCCTCAACTTCTCCCTCACCGTAGCAGGTAAGTACTTATCCTGGAAAGCTTTAACGAAGGCCTCCCAAGTCCCTCCAATGCGCCCCACGCATACTTCCACCACTGACTTGCGTCTCCCTTCAGCTGGAAGGACACCAAGGTCACCCTTATACCTCCGTCTTCGATGCCGAGCATCTCAAATGTCTTCGTCATCTGTTCCAGCCACTCATCAGCCTTCAGTGACTCCTTAGGGTCACCCAAAAACTCGTCCGGATTCGATCGGAAGAACTCCCTCTTCTGAAAAGAAGGCCCTGCTTCAGTTACATGGGCCTGGACTTGATTCTCAGCCCTGAGAATGTCCATAGATTCCCTCAATGCTCTTGCCATTTCACGGGCTAAGGCACACATGGCCTGCTGACCTACTGGCTCGGCCACGTTGGCCTGATCCACTCTTTCCTCCTGCGCTGGAATCTCATCCGGTATAGACAGCTCATGCCTCCTAGGCCTACCACGCCTACCGCCACGACCTCATCCTGACATCCTAATAAAGGTAACAAAGAGATTAACATATTTACAAATGTACCGAAGCTATCTCACTCGTGTCCTAATATGATGGACAACTGTAATTCACTCCACATAAACACATAATGACATAAACACATATGAATTTCATTTATGGATAATGACAGCCCCATGGCGTCGCTAGAGTTCCAATTAGAAACGGCAGTAATCAAGTGCCTTTCCAACAGGACTCCCAGAAAACCATGGACCCGATCAACATCCCAGAAATTGAATCACATACCCATATAGTCACATAAACATGTTATCATATAAGCACATAATATCATACTTAAGTCTCTAAGAAGCGAGACAAACCCATTGTGGTACTAACCACTTTCCACGTACCCAAAGTATTCAAACCCGGTACGCTCTGATACCAAGTTGTAACGCCCTCAAAATATGATATAATCAATCATTCACAAGATCATTCATTAGAGTTAAAATTACAGGAGATATCACATGCATTACACTTTCATAAACTTTCATCTTGAAACTATAGCATGTAACTCTAATTGAGAACAACAAAATAAATGCCCTAAGGGCTTACATCTTTCCAAGTCTTCGCTTGGCTACAACAATAGAAGAGTCTAGTCTCTATACAAGTAAAGCCCTAAGCTTGAATAAACATTCAACACAAAACGAAATCACAAAAGTGGAGCCTTCAAACCCTAAGCCTCCCAAACTATGTCCTTGGAGGTGGCCTGTCACTTGTACCTAAAAATGGTTTCCCAAGTAGGGTGAGCCAAAACCCAGTAGAGATATGCTAAAAAATATATGAGAATTAACTAAGCTATCAACATCAGATAAATGTTCAATACTAGTAAACCAACTTACACCCTTTTCATGACCAATCAATATCGACATCCGTATTTCAGTCCATTTCTACTCATTTACCCAAATCAATTCATTGACATAGTTCATTGTTATCTAAACAATTCAAACGAGACTACAACTCATTTATCAACACTTCGATAACAAACACTATTCAACACTTCTATTTTCTTGCCATTTTACGGAATCACATATGAGGGAACCGGCACCCATATAAGTATAATTTCGGGATTTTCGCCCTGGACACTCTGGCCAACTTAATTATCAATAGAGTCCATTCCCTATCTCCTCCCAAACAATGGAGTACATCCCCTAATTTCATAATTTCCAAACCAATTTCATTATTTACAAAAATAGTTATTTCAACTCAACTTAGGACAATTTTCCCCCTATTCCAAAACATCAACCCATAGGTTCAAATCTCACCATTTCAACAATAAAGAACCTCATACACGAACCCCCAAGGTTACTTTGTAAATCAACATGAAAACCCCTCTTTAGTTTAGAGCCCAAACCTTAACCTTTACCCAAATCCCTTCATTTATACAAATGACAAATATCTAGGTTAAAACTCATATTAAAGAGTAGAATATCCCTACCTCAAGTGTAGAAGCTCAAAGGAGAAGAAGGGAGAAACTTTGAAGATGGCCAAACTCCACTTTTTTCGGATCAAATGGAAGCCCACGCAAAACTCTACCTTTTTAACAAAGGGACTAGGGTAGAAACTCTTAGATTCTAAGGGATTTTTGGAGAGAAGTTGGACTTTTAGAGAGAGAGACAGTCGATCTAGGGTTTTTAGCAAAAAGAGATTTAAAAAGTATGTAAAACTCCTCTGCTGCGAACTGATATATGCAGTCCTCGCTCGAGAGAAGAAGTTGTCGCTTGAGCGACCAGACACAACAAGTGACCTCGCTCGAGCGCAAGAAGCATCGCTCGAGCATAGAATGCAAAGCTTCAGGTCTGCCATAGACGCATACGCACGCTCGAGCGCAAGAAGCCTCGCTTGAGCGTAGGAAGAACTAACACAACGTTCGCTCGAGAGCGAGAAGTCTCGCTCGAGTGAAGAACTTCGCCCTCCCCAAAAAAGCTGCGTCTGGAAGGAAACCTAAGAACTCTCAATTCTCACTCGACCGTAAGAAGCCTCGCTCAAGCGAAGAAGCAGATTACACAAGGCCTGCTCGAGCGCAAGAAACCTCGCTCAAGTTAAGAAGCCATAATCTGGGCAACAACATTCTAGACCAACTAACAACCAACATGTTCCAAACACGCCCAACATAATCCAAAACTCAAATACAAAGAGTCAAAAGAGAATAACAAGATAAGGATACGATATTCAACCACGGAACCCAAGTTCGGGACACAAAGAAGGTCGAGGCAAAACCAGGATCGCTATAGCTTATATCTTAGTTAAATCTCGTATACTATTTTAGTATATCTCTACTGGGTTTTGGCTTACCCTACATGGGAAACCATTTTCAAGTACAGGTGACATGTTGCCTCCAATGACATAGCTTGGGAGGTTTAGGGGCTGAAGGCTCCATTTTGTTATTTTGTTTTGTGTTAAATGTTTATTCAAGCCGAGGGCTTTATATATATAGAGTTAGGACTCTTTCTTTTGTTGTAACCAAGTAATACCTTGGAAAGATGTAAGCCCGTAGGGCGTTTATTTTGTTGTAAACAACTAGTGTTACATGCTGTAGTTTCAGAATGAACATTTATGAAAAGTATAATGCATGTAATATCTTTTGTAATATAAACTCTAATGGGTGAAGTATACCATTTTATTATATTTATGGATCTTATCAATGGATTATTTATGTGGCATTTTGAGGGCGTTACACCACATCAGGAAAAGAAGGAAAACATGAGTTGTTTCATTATATAAATCTTATGATTCCATTTAATATTGCAGTGTTGTGTATGTTTCAGTTCAAGACAATTTAAATTTTAAAATTAAAATAAAATTTAAAAGTTTTAATTAAATAATTTTTGTATAAGTTGGTTGGTCCTTTGACATAGTCGATAGGGTGAACTATTTTTTGTTTGACTTATTCGCTAGTTTAATTAGCGATTTATCAAAATATATTGGTTAAATTTGTTTGATTCGAAATAAATTAAAAATCGGCCTAATTAAAGATTAAACGGCTAAAATTGCTTGATTCGAAATAAATTTTCCGCCCAAACAATTGTTAACTTTTAAACAATTAGGAAAATTCTAATTGACTAACTTTCATTCAACTTTTGTTTTATAATCTCACATCGAGAAAAGAAGAAAAAGGTGAATTGTTTCACTTACATAAAGTGAATCTTATACTCCAATTTATATAAGCAAAATGAGATTTTTAGTGAAAAACCTTATGATCAATATCTCATACTAATTTTTTTTTTCTTCTTAATTTTAAACAATTAAGAAAATCCCGATTAGTTAACTTCCACTGAAATTTTATTTTACAAAATATAAAAAAATTAAATATAATTATCATATTTTTATTAAATAATATATTACTTTATCATGTGTATAGCACGGGTGATATACTAGTGTTATATAAGGAAAAGGGATTTTTAGAGAAAAGATTTCTAGCAACTCCAAACCCTCATTTTCAAATTATTAAATTTTCTTAATTTTAAACAATTAAAAAAATTCTCATTGGCTAGCTTCCATTTAACTTTTATTTTATAATCCTACATCGGAAAAAGAAAGAAAAAATGAATTGTTTCACTTACATAAAATGAATCTTATTCTCCCATTTATATAAATTATTGAATTTTCTTAATTTTAAACAATTAAAAAAAAACTTCATTCGCTAGCTTCCATTTAATTTTTATTTTACAATCTCATATCGAGAAAATAAGGAAAAAGTGAATTGTTTCACTTACATAAAGTGAATCATATGCTCCCATTTATATAAGCAAAATAAGATTTTTAGTGAGAAGCCTTATGATCAACATCTCATACTATTATTATTATTATTATTATTTTCTTAATTTTAAACAATTAAGAAATCCCGATTGGCTAACTTCCATTTAATTTTTATTTTACAATCCCTTATAGAGGTTCTGATTTTAAAAATAATTTTGTATAAGATTTTGAAACTCTCATAATATCTCTCCTTAAAAGTATTCTTCTGTAAAATATATAGATATATTGATAATCTCAATGTCACTCTTACTGCTCCTTAATACAAAAATTATGAGATAATTATGATGATTTTAAATTTGTGTTTAGAACTTATAAATTGTGAATATATTATTTTAATTTTAAATTTCTATTATGTCAATTTTAAATTTAAATTAATAGATTTTTTTTTTCATATTTAGTGACAGTTTAAATTTTAATAAAATAAAATTTAAAAGTTTTAATTAATTAATTTTTGTATAAGCTGGTTGGTCTTTTGATCTAACTGATTAATCTATTTATACTATATGTTATAGTAAAAGAACATTTGAAACAAAACCCTTAAATTTATATATAAAATTTTATTTATGAGAGACAAAATATAACAATATATATATATATATATATGTATATAATTATTATATTTTTAATAAATAATATTTTATTTTATCTCGTGCATAGCACGATTATTTGCTAATTAAAGTTAGAATTCAAAGGGTAGGGCTAAGCCACACTAAAGTTTTCAAGACAAAAGCCCGCTTGAGAAAGACAAACGCCCACTTGAGAAAACTTGCTACGCCAGCCGAAACACCATTAAAAAAATAAAAATAAATAAAAAGCCACCTCACAACTTTTCTCACAAATTAATACAAAATCTAGATATATGTATATATATAATTGTTGAGCAATGTTATAAATAGTTTCATTTTTTTATTTTAGACCATTGTTATTCAGGTCTAAAAATTATATTCATTTCTTAGATCCAATGATATGTTAAGAAGATGATTGATTGATAATTAAATATTTTTTAATTATTAACCAATCATCTTCTTAACACATCATTAGGTCTAAAAAGTGAAATTGTATATCATTTTTCTTTATTTTATTTTCTCATTTATAGATATAAAGCAACGATAATAAATGTACACGAGACTCACTCATTTGTTTTTGGTAATAGGAAAAAAAAATAAAAAAAGAAATGATATGTAACATTTCCCATAATTGTTAGGGTACATAATCAGAATATACTGTGTATTTTTATAAGAATATGATATATATTGTAACTATATGGGACAATCTAGGATTTCCATATTTAATGCAGCTTGTTCACCACTCTACATAGCCTATATAATTTCGTATTATAAATACAGAAGAACATATTGTGAAAAATACAAAGTTCTCTCTTTCTCTGCTGTCTTCCTCTTTGTCTTATATTTATCAATAATCATACATAATAATGGCTGGTAAGGTGGTTCTGTTGAGTTTTGGGCTAGCATGTTTGGGATGAGGGTCAAAATAGCACTAGCTGAGATGGGCATTGAATATGAATACAAGAGAACTTGGGGAACAAGAAGAGCTCACTGCTTCTGGAGATGAACCCGGTTCACAGGAAAATCCCGATTTTGATTCACAATAGATAACCGGTTTGTGAGTCCCTCATCCCTGTCGAGTACATTGATGAGGTCTGGAATGAGAAAGCTCCATTGTTGCCCTCTAATCCTTACCAGAAAGCTCATGCTAGGTTTTGGGCTGACTATGTTGACAAGATGGTGAGCACACTTGTTTTGTTTGTGTTTAATTTTTTTTTTATTTTTTTGGTGTGGTTTTCATAAAAATGAAAATAAATAATATGTTTTACTACAATTGATCTAAATTTTTTTTTTGAAAACAAGTGAAAGGAGGTGGTTACTAGTTAGAGATGGTGGGTGAAAGTGATTTTTTATTGTTGATGGGAGAGGTGGGTGGTGGTAGTCAGTCGTAGCTATTGGTCACTAGAGGTGGTGGTCAGAGGAGGTTGACAATTGTGGTGGTAGAAGGAGGTTGACAATAACGATGGCTCAAGATGGTGGGTGGGTGGCTGGTGGTGATTGATGGAGAGGGAGTAAAAGAGAGGAAGTAATGAAAATAGAGGAATTACCATTCATTGATTGTTTCTAAAAGTTATTAGAGGAAATGTCATTTTTTCCCTCAAAACTATCACTAAAAAATCAATTCAATTTTTATTCTTTTGATAATATTAAATTTACATTTAAATTATTTACTTTTGGATCAATTTTATCCAGTCGTTAGTTGTGTTTATAATCAAATAGGAGTTACTGATGTGGCACTAAAATTTAGTTTGAAATTTCATTTTATTCCTCAAATTATGTCTAAAATATCAATTAGAACAACAAACTTCATTTTATTTAGAGGTTTGATGTTTTGGAATAGTTTGGGGTCTAAAATGAAATTTCAAACAAAGTTTTGGTATCACATCAATAATTTCTGTTTGATTATAGATGACAATTGACAAAGTCGGTGAAATTGATGTAAACTCGAATAGTTTGGGTATAAAATTGATATTATTAAAATCACATTGGTTGAATTGATTTTTGAATAATAGTTTGAAAAACAAAATGATATTTTCTCAAGTTATTATAAAACAAATTCATAGAAAAGTGTATGATTTTAATTATTAATATTTATCACTTAGTTGTAATTATTTCTTTTGGCACCACTGTCCTCTTATTTTCCAAATGAAAATTAGTTTTTGAAACAAATAAAAATAATTTTTTTGTTACAATAATTAAATAAATTTTATATTTTTTTTGTAAACAAAAATACACTAAATTTTAAGGGCTAAAGTGAGAAAATAACCAAATATAAAGAGGCAAAATACAATTTACCCAATTATCTAAGATATTACAATTATTTTAACATATGAATTGCGGGTGTATGATTTTGGGAGGAAGATATTATTTTCAAAAGATAAATGTCACGACCCCAAACCGACCCTAGTAGGATGGTGCCGTGATGGCCAGTAATCCGAGATTACCGAAGGCCAACCCACAAAGATTCACACACAAACAGAGTATTCATAAGGGCTTGCAAATGCAGAAGCAATAATTTAAAATACAAGTGGTCCATAAGAGCTGTGCATAGATCAAATGAAATGGCATACATCTTAACATGGGTTACAACTTGGTTACAATTAAAGTAAAGTACATGTTACATCTTGATCAAAAGGCTTCTCAAGCCGACGTATGCAAAATACAAGTATTACAGGTTGAGAAGCATAATCTTCAAGATTGCCGACATGAATACAAGTCAAGCCGACATAACAAGAATCCAAAACAAACTTGCGAAACACATCTAGGCGTCACCGCCTTCTTGCTCATCACCTACATATATATATGGAGAGGGTGAGCTTGGGTACTCAGTGAATGATATAAATAATAAAGGGTTTGCATGAATAATAGCCAAGTCTTTTCAAAACAAAACATATTAAACTTTACATAACAAGGGATGAACCACGTTCATCTAACAAATCTTTAAAGCTTCTAGGGATGCTTACTAGCATCAACATATTGCAAATGATGACATTCCGGACAAACAAACCCACGCGGTAAACCGTCAGTGGCAAAACAAGACAAAACAAGGGAGATATCTCAAACGATGGTGCAGTTGCATTATAGTCCCCTGGCACTAAGGACTTTCAAAACAAGGTGTGCAGTTGCATTATAGTCCCCTGGCACTAAGGACTTCTTCCAAGAATGTCATCAAAACAAACGTATTTACTTGATACACAAAAATAGGGATATTCATTCATGCTTGAACAAATACTTTTATCAAAACAAGGCAAAGCAAAGCTTTATCAAAACTTTTTAACATAGCTTTATTAAAAATACCACTCACATAGTTCTTCAAACGTCGGGGTCAAGGCAAAAGTCCAAGTCCTACAAACACATGACAAAGTCTATTGAACGCACTTTCAAACAAGCTTCACATGCAAACGGATGATTCGACATTCTTCAAAAACTAAGTCAAATCAAAACAAAACACTGTTTCTCATCTTGGGAAAACATGCTGGGCGCCAACCAGGTCTTGGCCGAGGTCCCACACCTTCTTGCCGAGGTGTGGTCCCAACGGCCACATTCAAAAGCGAAGTCGGGAAAATCTGAGTTTCCCTTTGAGGAACATGAAGAACATGAAGATGGAGAAGATGAAGAACATGCATGCTTAAATGATAACTTGTTATTACAAAGTCTGAGATTTCGTGCTATGAGTTCGAAAACATGAACCTTGGTATCCATACTTGAAGATCATATGAAAACAAACACGAAAACATGCATCTTGATACAAACTTTCGGATCAAAACATGGTTTTTCTTCAAGAACACATGAATATCACTTTCTCTTTCTAAAACCGAACTTCAAAGCAATGCATGGTTCATGAAACATGCTAGATCATGCAATGTGATTAGATCAACATAAAGAATAACAAGAGTAGATCACAAATCTAACCTTAAAACAAGGATCTAACGATTCGATCTCTAGGGATCAAGCTTGGAAATCCACTCTCTCACTCAAAAGCTTCTCCTTCTTCTTCCTAGAGTCTCTCTCTCTAAAAGACAACATTTGATACAAAATGATATGTTTTTTTTTCTCGATAGTCACTGACTTAACCCTCTGCTGGGACATGTGGCATCAGCTGATTGGCTCTTCTAAAAAAGGTGACTGACTGACAAGACAAGACCATGACAAAGTGTGTTCAACAAGCTTGACGGCAAGAACACTCCGGCAAGTGATGATCTCGGCTAAAGGCAAAGCTTCGACAAGTAGGGTGACAATGACATCGGCTTGGAAGGACAACACTTGACTAAACTGTGCCACACCTTGGCCTAGATGTGCCACACCTCGGTCTAGGTCATACCATTCTAGGAACAAAATCACTAAGTGCAAGGATCAAGGATCTAGGACGCCTAGATGATAACATCTCGGCCTAGATGATGCACGTCTCGGCCTAGGTGACACACACCTCGGCCTAGATGATGACATCTCGGCCAATATGCCTAGGTGATGGTGGAGGTCAACCAAAGTGGTTCCAAGATAGTTCTAAGTGTAAAAAGGTTCAAAGGTGACTAGGCTTAAGGTGACCTTGGCAACACACCGGGCAAGAACAAAGCATGTAGGCAACACTCAAGCAAAACAAGACAAGATTTGCAAGTGTAACATAACAAGACAAGATCATGCATGAATGTATGCAAGTATGACTAAGTTGAAGTGAGGGTTGTTACAATAAAGAAGAGAAACAAGCTCCCAAGAAGGAATTCATAGAATCTCTCAAGGTTTTAGAGGGAGAGCTTGGCGACAAGCCATCCTTTGGAGGTGAAACCTTTGGCTTTGAAGACATTGCTCTTGTCACATTTTACAGCTGGTTTTACACTTACGAGACCTTTGGCAACTTCAGTGTAAAACCAGAGTGCCCTAAGCTAATTTCATGGGCCAGGGGGTGCATTGAGAAAAATGAAAGGGTTTCGAAGTCTCTTCCTCACCAACACAAGGTCTATGACTTTGTTCTGGATTTGAGCAAGAAGCTAAAAGCAAGAACATGAGTATCGGCTTAATAAAAGAAGTTGGATATAGGATTCTCAGTCTATTCCAAGGCACTTTTCTATCATAATGGATTTTTCTAGTCTGATCTTATATGGTGGAGAGGGGTCTCAAAATAGGATACTAAGAGATTTGGACAGAGAATCCCCTGCTTACTTACGCTTTGGATCTGTGTGTATAATTTTTCTTATTTCTTTTTCATTCTCTTGTCTACTGTAATTTGTGTTTGTTTTGTTAGCTCTTTATTTGTAACAAAGAAACACTTTGTTGTGTTTGTGGCATGTTAGGGATTAAAAAAAAAAAGGTTGGTATGTTGAAAATTCTGTTGTTTTGTTTCTGTACTAATGAATTTCAAGACACGAACGTAAGATTGAGAGTATATTGAGAAAGCTTGAACGAGAGATTTAAGTACATAAATTCTTAGCCCTTCAATTAGTACTCACCTCAAATGTCACAAATCATATAGAGAGTTTGGCTCTTCAATACGATTTAGGATTTAGGATTATAGAGAGTTGGGATTTTGATTATTTGTACAATCAATATTTTAAGCCTCTCATTCAAAAGGCTTCAATTCAAAAGAGGTTTTGAGTTAGAATTCAAAACAGTTTATTGTCTTGGCAACTTTAACATAGGAGATCATCTACAATCAACATGTATCAATACTGAACAATTAAGAATCTGATAAATAGATTAATTTTTTTAGCATTAATTTTTTTTAATAAGTTTATTTTTAGCAAATAAACAAATTTTTAGTGAACTTTTGAGGGGGAGGGAAAACCTTAGGTTAATAAGCTGGCATTCCCAATGTGTGCCCATCTCACATTATTAGGCTCTTAACTCATTGCCCTCATGACTAATTCAAAAATATTAGGGGTCTAACTTGGGCAAGTTCAATCCGAGCCCTGTTTGAAATTTTTTAAGATTTGGATGAAATATTTTTAAATTCGGTACGGACTTAGGTAACAATTTAAAAATCCGAACCAAATTTGGACGGACTTAGGCAAACATATCAAATAACCCGAGCAACTTGAAACGCAAATTATATAGTTAAATATTGAATATACATATAAATTAGTGTTAATTGGTGGTAAATCCAATATAAGGAGAGTATAAGATATTAGGTTTAAGAGATATTTTTTGTTAATGAGAAGTCCATCATTTGTAAAATATTTTGCTGAGAAGTCCCAGAAAACATTTTGGTTTCAATTTTATCCCTTGACCTTTTTTTATCTGTTTGACTTTTCGTTGATTATCTATTGAAATTAAGTTTTATCTGTTAAAATTTTTTATTTGTTAAATTCCTATCTGTTCAAATTTTTATATCTGTTTAAATTTTTATTTGTTCAAAAAAAAATTTTGTTCAAAATTTTCTCCCTTATTTGTTCTATTTTTTTTTTCTCTGTATCTTTTCAATTATCTTTCTTATTTTATTATCTGTTCAAATTTTAAACAATTTTATCCTATAATAGAACATCCATTGAGAGGAGGAACTCCAATATGATAGCATATGCTAGTGTTTCACTCCATATGATCCCCAAATTTTGAACCTTGTAACATACATAAGACAAAAAGCATTGTTTTAAATTTAAAGACACAAAATAGAAAGTGATATAAATCATGTGTGTAAGAAGTAAGGGAAAATTACAAAAAAAAATCCCAAGATTTCGCATGCTTTTCAATTGAAACCCCAGGGTTTCAATTTTAACAAATTAAACCCTAGAGTTTATTTCGTGTTTCAATGTAAAGCCTCTCTATATATATCCATTTGATTGAACTAATGGAATCCGGGCAAAATTATCAGATTCAAACACATGTTCAAGCACTTGTATCTCGCTCGTCGTAATTCTGTTTCACCTCATTTTGCATCGTTGGATTCACCTCAAAGCCTAGTTTTCATTCCATCCCTCATACGTCTTGTTTCACCTCTTTTTGCGTGCCTTCAAAGCTCTGAAAGTTGGCCAAAAATAAAATTCTTCTCTTTGGGCAAAATTTTCGGATTGAAACACACATTTTCAAGCACTTGTATCTGTCTCGTCATAACTCCGTTTCACCTCATTTTTGCATCATTAGATTAATCTCATGGCATCGTTTTCATTCCACTCCTCATACGCCTTGTTCCACCTCCTTTTATGTGTTGTCGGAGCTCCAAAAGTTGGCCAAAAATAAGATTTCTCTCTCTCTCTCTCTCTCTCTCTCTCTCTTTATCTATCTTCTATCTCCATGCTTTTCATTCCTCCTTCCTTTCCATAATTAATCTCTTTTTTTCTCTTTCTTCATGACCCTTCCCCCACTTTTATGTTTCTTTTCGTTCTTGTAAGTCATATACATTCATACTTGAGAACACCACTACCGTCGGAGGTTCGATGGAAGGGTCATGAAGGGGAAAAAAAAGAAGAGAGAGAGAGAGAGAATTTTATTTTTAGCCAACTTTTGAAGCTTTGACGGCATGCAAAAAGAGGTGGAAAAGGCGCATGAGGGGTGAAATGAAAATTAGGCAGTGAGATGAATCCAACAATGCAAAAATATGGCGAAACGGAGTTACAATTAAGGAGATACAAATGTGAAAATTGTGTTCAAAGAGTGAAAACTCTTATTCTTGGCCAACTTTCGAAGCTCTAACAGTATGCAAAAAGAGATGGAACAAGGCTTATGAGTGGTGGAATGAAAATTAACCCATAAGGTGAATCTAATGATGCAAAAATTATGCGAAACGAAATTACGATGAAGGAGATACAAGTGCTTAAACATGTGTATTTGAATTTGAAAATTTTTTCCAAAGAGAGAAAAATCTTATTTTTGGCCAACTTTCGGAGTTTCAACAGCACGTAAAAAGAGGTGAAACCAGAAGTATGAGAGGTGGAATGAAAATTAGGTCATTAGGTGAATTCAATGATGTAAAAATAAGGCAAAACAGAGTTATGACGAGTGAGATATAAGTGCTTGAACATGTTTGTTTGAATCTGAGAATTTTTCCCAGATTCCATTAGTACAATCAAACGGATATGGACGGAGGGTTCACATTGAAACACGAAAGAAACTCCAGAGTTTAATTTGTCAAAATTGAAACTTTGGGATTTATATTGAAAAACACATAAAGCTCTAGGTTTTTTTTGTGTGTGTGTGTGTGTGTGTGTTATAATTTTGCCCAGATTCCGTTAATATAAAATGATAACAAAAAAATCATTGACATTTTAAAAAAATTTATTAGATATTTTTTGTAGTATTCATGATATTATTTATGGGAATTTCTATTTCTACACACCATTTTGTGCACATATTTAATAAATAAAAAATTTAGTACAATTTTTATCCCTAAACAAAATTGCTAATATAGACATTATTACACAACACACATTAAAACTTAGGTTTTTTCAACACACAACCCACTTTTATCTTTTGCTATTGTTCATAAGTTTATTGAGAATGCATCTCTCACAAAAAAATAACTACTGTTTTTACTTTTCTGATTCATATTTTTATCAAGTTTTGTATATATGTATGTATTTGTATGTTATGTGTATGCCTTCGCATGGATTTGGGGGCTATTGAGCCAATGATAATTGCTTTGGCAAAAGGATTTGTTCAACCAAAACTTGAAAGAACTACAAATTGACATGTTTGATAGTTAGATGTGTGTACATTGGAGTTTTAAAGGCCTTCAATAAAGAATAAGGTTGAAACATTTAACACCTTGAATAAAACTCCTCTTAGTGTTTATAGTGTGTGCAATTTGGTGTGTGTACTATATTATCTTGGATAAGGTATAATTGGAACAATTGTGTATGAATTAAGAGAAGTAAAATATTTCAAATTCATCAAGTGTGTATCTTAAGAGATGATGTACACAAAGAACAAATGGTGTGTGGAAAATAGAATTCCCATTATTTATGTGTATTCTAGGCTAATAAAAAATGACAATATAGACTAAGTGAGTTAATCTATATTTTCTAACTACATCACAATGGCGAATCATTATATATCTCACCTGTAATTTAGAACAATAGGGAAACAATAGAAGGTGTTTGGTGCAGCAGTTAAAACAAATTATAAATATAGCTAAACGAATTATAGATTATAGTTTTAATTAGAAGTAATTAATCTGTTTGATGCAGTTGTTGTATTAGAGATTTAAGTGGCAAAGTAGTACTTGGTAAATAAGCTGTGAAATAGCTTTTTGATGTATAAATGTCATTTTTATCCCTGTTAATTGTAAATTGAATTAACCTTTATTACTTGTAAATTGAATTAAGTTTTACTTTTTATTATTTACTGTGATGACCGGTTTCATTATACGTCACTTCACTTTTGTCTTCATTGGGTTTGTAGTGTCCGAAAGTTTTTCTCAAATAAATTCTTGTTCTTGTTTATTCAGTGTTGATTTTCACTTGTTCCGGAGAGTGCGAGGCCAGGTCCGAAGTGCCTAGAATTGAGCGGAGAAATTTATGGGTTGGAGAACCAGGGCCGCACGTGCAGGGCCTTGGGCCGCACGTGCGGGAGAGGGGCCGCACGTGCAAAATTCAGGGGATGTTTGGGGCAGCACACTGCAATATATGCAGGTACTGGATGAGGTGCGGCATGGGAAGGCCGCACGTGCGGGGTTGAAGGCTGCATGTGCAGGAGGTAGGCTCCGCATGTGCGGGGGCACGTGCCGCACATGCAAGATGCTGGGCAGTCCGAATCACTATTTTTTTTTTCTTTAGGGCTGTGTATGTATCACTTTTGGCTCATCTCTCTCTCTCTAAAAATCATTTCATCTCCCTTCTCTCTACATCTCCTACACCAAATCTCCTAGAACCTTTGATTTCTAGCAATCTATTGAGTTTTGACCCATCATTCTTTACAAATCTTGGACCGCAAAGCAAGAACTCCACCTTGTACGATAGAGATCAAATTTCTTCAACCTTGGACCCTAAGGTTTCATCAGATCTCCTCATCAAACTTGAGGTAGGGATTTCTTGAGTTATATATACATGTTTTGCAATATTGATGTTGATTTAAAGGTTTTTCTTGAAGTCATTATGTTTGGTTTTGATTTTGTGGCCCAAAATGTAGAGATTTTCAAAAATGGGTTTTAAAAATCTCAAATCTTTCTAAGATAGCATCTTGAGGGTTGAAATCCTCTTAAGCAAGAAAATGGTGTGATCCTTTGAGTTCTCTTTCAAGTGTTTAGTGTGTGTGTGTGTTTATGTAAAGAAGAAAACCTAGAGATTTTGGGGATTTCCTTGAATAAAAGAAGATAAGGGTTTAGGGTTGACATTATATACATATATATGTATTCATAGTTGTGTGCCATGATAAGTAAAGAAAGTGGATGGTGTCCTTGTTTTATTACAAATGCATGTAGATTGATGATGGTTCCTCTACACATGAGAATTATTAAGATTGGAGATTGTTGTCAAAATTTTGCGAAGATTTTGAAACGATGAAAATGATGGAAGTGCATGAATTTTGGACATGTTATATTTATTGATAAATGGTAGCATACTTTTGGCTAATTGTGGAATGGCATTGAAATGAGAAAAAGGAAAAATTTGATCATCATTGAATATTTGTTGAGAGTATGCTGAAAGTAGAGAAACATGATGTTGTACAGATAATTGTTGCATTAACTCTTCTAAAACCTTGCATGTCATGATCATTGATTGGAATTGGAACTTTCATTGAGAATGAAATATTGTGAAACGAAACCATGGAAATGTTTAAGGGGTAAATACGTTGATAAGTCCGGATAGGAGGTGTAGATGTAATTGGTTAAGTTGGCCCGAGTGTCTGGGGTGAAAGACCAAAAACATGCGCGAAGAAGGTACCACTTCCCTTCCGGTTAGCAACCGCTAAAGTGGGGTTTTAGTAGTGCTGGTAGAGCCTACATGCAAACATCAACCTAGGGATTACCTGAGTCGTATTTACCGCTCCTCTTGAATAAAATTGGAAGTTTCGGAATTGTTGAGATTTCAAGACTATTGTTGAGCATGGTGATTTTCAAAAAGAGCATGTGATAAAATTCTCTTTAAATTGGCATTGCATGACATTTGCATTTAACATTGGAAATTTGCATAACTGTATATACTTTGTACGGATTCTCTACTGGGCTTTATGCTCACGCCTATGGGATTTGGTGCAGGAAAAGATGTGGTGATCCCGCCGAGTTGAGGGCGTGGACATATTTTTGTGAAGAGTAGATAACTCTATTTTGTTGTGAATTTATTTGTTAGCCAAGGGCTTTAAATGTATGGGTTCGTGAAACCATTTTTGTGTAACCGAGCTCAAGCCTTAGAAGATGTAAGCCCTTAAGGGCATTTTAATTATTTTGGGGAATTGATGCTCTACATGCTATAGATTCATGTGTTTTCATACTGTTGAATGTATAATTCGCATGTAGAACTTTTGTATACATTTTAATGATTAATGATAAAAGGGTAAGAGATCTATCTTTATTCCAGAATGAATGTTGGTTAATGTACTTGATTTGTGTCAGGATATTTCGGGGCGTTACATTTACTACTGGTCCATATTTCCCATTAAAAAAAAAAATTAATCCATAGTGCATTTGGGACTATTTTTATTTTCAAAAAATAAAAAATAAAAAATCTAAGGGTATAATCATAAATTAATATGTCCATAGTAGACGTTAATAATCAAAAGTAAGGGTGGACAACTTCTCAAATCAGGTTTTTTGAATTAAAATAAGTTATTAGTATCAAAAATAGTTTGAAATAAGTTTAATCAAAGGAGAAATTATTGAAAAATATCATTTGGGAGAGTTTTAGTCTAAGGAGTCTTGCTTGTTTTCTAATACACTTGTAAGTCCTATTTTTTGGTAATAAGATCCATAAGATCCCATTTGCTAAATGTGGAATGGATTTGGTGACTTTTTTACCTTTTCTTTGTGGTGTGTAATGTTTTAGACTGGAATATTTAAATTCCATTGATTACGTTTTGAGAAAGATTAAGTATGGGCAGAATCTTGTGGGTTTCTAGGGTTTTTGGATATTTGAATACTTGGGTGGTGGGTTAAGGTGATCATGGCTGGTGGGTGTTGTTTGTAGTCATCGGCTTGGGGATGTGTAAAGCCAGGAGATGAGTGCTTGGATCTTCTGAAATCCCATATTTTTGAGGTATTAATATTTTTGTAAGAGGTATTGGTGGTAGTTTGATGGTGAGATTTTTAGATGTGAATCTAACTTATTTTCTCTATTTATTTTATCTCTTTTTATCTCCACCTCATTATTATTCATCTCCTTTGTTTTCTAATTTTTTTATTATTATTCTTGGGCACCAAATAAATTTTATTGTATTATTTTTTTCATCATTTCCTTGCTTACCAAGTAATCTTTTATTTTATTTTAAATGCTTTGCTTTGCTTAATTGTTGTGCTTCAGTGAGGTGGATAAATGCTTTGCTTAATTGTTGTTTTTGTTGTGTGTTATGATCGTGTCGTTATTTTACTTGTGTATTTGGAATGGGAAAAGGGTTGGTGTGTGTGTGTTTACTAGGCATTCCAAGCTCATGGCGTTTTGATTTATTAACGGCCTAGAAGTTAGGGTGTTACAGAATGGTATCAGAGCGTAGGGATTAGGTCTTACATGGGATCTATTGGGTGATTAATATTTGGATTCAATATTTGAGGTAAAAAAAAAATGATTGATATTTGAGGTGAAAAAAGAAAAAAAAAATTGTTGTTTATATCAAAGTGCATAGCACAGACACCGTATTCTAGGGAACCCTAACAACCCCAACAATTGCAGCAATAAAATCTTAAGGAGAGTTTTCAAGCAAGGCCAGCTGGGTTGATCCAGTGCTATCATTGTCAACAGATGGGACACAGGAGGTTCGAATGCCCCCAATTGGTTGGAAATCGAGGAGAACGCTCAGGAGCAAATACACATGTTATCGGCGGGCAGCAACTATGGGCAACTAAGTCAAGAACTACTAGACAAGAAAATTTCAAGGTGGAGAGCAACATGAGCTTGGAATGCCCAGTAAATATACACACCCTGACCCTTTTCCAATTCCAAATACACAAGTAAAATAACGACATGATCATAACACACAGCAAAAACAATAATGAAGCAAAACATATAATAAAGTTCAGTTCTCATGAATACAGTCAATTTCAGTTCTCATGAATAACAGTCAATTAAGTTAGTTCTAGGCAACTCCCCGCGGAATGTCGTTCTTACCCAACCACTAACACTGGCCACGAGCAATTCTGACTCCCCCTTGGTTATTACAATACCAATGCGTCGCTTACCGTATAATCACTAGTGCGTCGCTTACCACACAATTACCAATGATGCCCACGCACCTAGGTTACATACCCGAGTAGTGACATCACGATCTGCCCCAAGGGAATGGGCTTCCAAGGATACTCTTCTTGTGTGAGACCCTCACTGCTACCCTTATGCCTCCCATTTCCGTTAAGCAGCCAGAATACCTCTCGTGCCATGTTAGGGTTCGAAAACACACTTGCGCAAGACTTCACAAAAATGGAACACATTCCACTATATCATACTCTTGAATCCATCGTTCATTATCTCATAAAATTTACTGCAATGATCGCAACCCATTACTATCCCATTTGATTTCCCCTTTATTAAGTGCATTATGTTCTCAGTTATAGCAAAGTATGGCCAATATAATTACGAATCCAAACTAAACAACAAGTAATTTATTTTGGAAGAAGTAGGAAGGTTGAGGAGAACACGTCAGAATGAGAGGGCACATCTATTCTATAAGTTTCACAAACAGAGACCATTGATCTTCACTGGCGAACCCAATCCTAAAATTGTTGAAAACTAGATTCGACAAATTGAAAAAATGTTCAATACGATGGGAATAACTGAACAAATTGATAGGATTGCTCTAGCAGTTTACCAACTAGAAGGGGAAGTAGATTCATCTAAGAATCTCACCACCAAACTACCACCAATACCTCTCATTAAAATATTAATACCTAAAAAATACGAGGTTTCACAATTGGAAGTTGGGGCGTTATAGATCTATCGACAGTAATGTGCTTTGTGTGTGTATGGTTTTTTTTTTTTTTGGTTGTGTGGGTTAGGTGTAAACGTTGCCATGCGGGTTGTGCAATTAGTCACGAAAAATATTTGGTAGCTCGAATTGAGCTGTCTCGAATGACTCGAATCATTATTTACCGGTCGACTGACCGAACGATCGAGTGAAACGCATGTCTACCGCGGTTGTCATTGTGTCGACCGCGACTATCAGCCTTTTCATTGGATGACCAGACAGACGACCAGTCGATCGACCAGGCAAACGACTGGCAAGATGAAATTCGAGCCATTCGAGCCATTCGGGCCAAACTCAAATTCAAGCTACGCAGTAGAGCTCAATTAGTCATCGTGTTTTGTTCTGTTGCACTGTTATGTTGGTGAGTCACGTTTGAAACTTGTGGAACCAATCACATATTTCACATTACAATGTTAACACCTACAAAAAACCACTGTGTTAATGCGGTTCAGCGGCAATCCTTGTGTTGTTCTGTTGGATTTGTATTTATACCATGAATGATACGTTCGTACACTCACAACAAATGGCTGCCACATCGCACATATTTATTGCTCAACAATGTACATGCGACGCGGCCTCGACGAACGTATATGTCACATTTTCTTACATTTTGTTCTATTTCAATGTAGGAATGGGGACAACATCATATTATTGTGTTCGTACGAGACGAACAACATTGCTGTCATGGTTGATGTTGAGTTCACCTTCAGTAAGGTAGTTGTCCACATTTTGGATAGAGTTTTGAACATGGAATCCCTAACCAAAATTGGCGAATCACTGATCTAAACAAGCATGGAACACCCAACTGAGAATGATGGAACGTTGCTATGATGAAACGCTAAACGATTGATGCACCAAATTTGGGATGTTGGTCTATTTCCTTATTTTGTAGTGGACATGTTTAGGTCAGACACCAAATGTGGGTTGCCTTTTTTTTGGTGGAAGATACCTTGGTCTCTAATCTAAATTTGTGGCTACATTTGGATCAAACCCAAATGTTGGCTGCCCAAACAAATGTGGTAAACCCCCAAAGCCTATAGTACACTTTTGTCAAACGTAACATAAACGATAATTACGGAATTCAAATCATCTACCATAAACAACATCCACAATAGGCAAAAGTGTCACTCCTCACATGATGGGACTTCTGTGTGTATTAAATAAAATATGGGATTGACTAGTTCACAATTCCTCTATTTGGGATTTATAGGTCAATCCCCCTTAACCAAATAGTCCAAAATAATTTTTCCAAAACAAAAATCTATAAATTGACAAAAATAAACCACACTAAACACTCCAATACGACATAATATTAAAGGACTACGTAATATTACTCCTGATAAACTTCAAATTAGTTCAATTTTCAAACTTTCTTAATCCATGTGCATCTCTCATGTAACGCCCCGAAATAAATGCCATAAATTCATTCAAGACCATATGTAAATAACAATACGAATCAGAGTATAATGTTCCTTCATTTCATGAGAATTAATAGTACAAAAGAGTTTAACTAAATAAATGCCCTATATGCTTACATCTTTCCAAGACCATTCTTGGTTACAACAAAAGCAGATATAAATTCAACACATCTAAAGCCCTTTGCTTGAATCAAAACAATAACATAACACACAAAAGAGAAGCCTTTGCTCCAAATCCCTCCAAGCTACTGTCTTGGCCGAGGCATATCGCTGGCACTTGAAAATGGTTTTTCCCAAATAGGGTGAGCCAAAGCCCAATAGAAACAATCTAACACAATGTATGAATCTTAACAAAAATATAAGTATGATATGCATATCCAAAGCCCATGATAAAATCATTTATAACTTTTTCACAAAACCAAGCCATGTCGTGTTTTATACCTCCATTCATTTTATCTCAACTCATAAGCCATTCATCATTTCATTCAGACAACCCAAACTGAGGGTACAACTCAGTGGGTCTCTAACCAACACAACCATTTTACAAATACTTCTATTTTACCATTTTACGGATATTTTGTCCGCGAGAATCGACACCCATGTATACGTGCAGTTTTTCAGACTTCACCTAGATACACAAGTCAACTTAATTCAATGAAGTCTATCCCCTTTCTTCTTCCAAACATGGAGTGCATCTTCTTTCTTCTCCCAAACATCATACATTTACATTGTATTAAAGACATAGTCATATTCAATGACAACGAATAAGAGATTAGTTTCAATTCACCTAATCCTCATGCAATTTCTACAACAATCATAGCTATCCTCCACTGATAGCCCAAAACAAATATTTCTAAACAGATATACAATCTCCAATACAGATAAATTACCCAAATTTCCATAGGTAAGAGATAACACATATCCAATTCCACCATTTATATAAACATTCATCCAATTTCATATTCCCAACACCAATTTCATTTATTTATACAAACTAGCTATTTGAGGCATTTTAGGGCAAACTCACATTTCTCCCAAAATCTACCCCGGGTATCAAAATCAACAAATTTATCACAACACAATCTCACATCTACTCTCATATTTAACACATACATTTGAAGACCCCTTTTTTTTTTTTTTTTAAACCAAAACCTTAGGTTTATTCAAAATCATCTAAAATTCCAATATTCTTTACACATCAACAGATAACTAAGTTAAAACTCATAAAAGAGTGTAAAAAATCCCTACCTCAAGTTTAGAAGATGAGCAAAGCAAGGAAGAAACTTCGAAGACGCCGAAACCAAGTTTTGTTCGGACCAAAGTAAAGCTCTTAAGATGCTCTACCTTTTTCTTAAAGACACTGGGGTAGAGAGACCAACGGATCAAGGTGAAAATGTAGAGAGAGAGAGAGAGAGAGAGAGAGAGAGAGAGAGAGTTTTAGAGAAAGAGGCTCTAGATCTAGGGTTTTGAGAGAAAAAGATGTGAAAATGTGATGTAGAAAGGTGTTGCTGCGAACTGATATACGCACAGTCCACTCGAGTGTGTTTTACTCAAGCGCAAGAAGTGACGCTCGAGCACAGAATGCACACTCCCAGTAGTTTTGCATACAATTGACCAACGCTCGAGCGCAATAAAGACCGCTCAAGTGCAGAAAGCACCGCTCGAATGTAGAATACACTCGCCCAGTAGTTTTGCAAACCTGCAAAAGTACTGAGAGCTCAGAAAGCCCGCTCGAGCGCAAGAAGTGTTGCTCGAGTGAAGGAGTAAAATTCTGGGCAACCAAAGTTTCAAAATCAAGCAACCAACTTGTTCCAAACGCAACCATTACAATCCAATAGCCAAACTCAAGGAAGTTTGAAGGGAAAAAGACTTGAACAACACTACAAAATCACGAAACCCGAGTCCAAGATACAAAAGGGTCAGGTTAAAACCGGAATCGCTATACCTCATAACAACCCACTTGAGAAAATTTGCCGCACAACTACCTCACAACTTTTCTCTCAAATCTAGAACATATATAATTACTAGTTGCGAGGTGCTTTGCACGATAGCCTATGCCCATGGTTCAAGCAACTTCAAATTGCTTGATTTGAAATTTACATCTATTTAAAAGGATCCTTAATCTTTGATCACTAATTCTTAATGTTATCCTATTGTGCGTTACTTGTAGCTTGTTGTTTTGTACATTCAGCAATAACTGTGAGCACTATGGATGAAACTTTAGGGCCCCTACACAACAAATAGAACGAAAATACATAAGCAAAATAATAAAAATAACTCAACTACAAAGACAAGTTAAAAGAGAGAGAACAAGGTATAAAAGCATTTTTGGGGTCTTAGATTAACAAAAAATAATTGATTAGATGAACTACAGAACTGGTTTTGGAAAGTTCATCTCCAAATATTCAGCCATACTTGAACTTTAGTTTTTGCAAATTTCATCCAAAGCTGTTAGTAAAAACATAATTGTCAAAACTATTTTGTCATTCATTTTCCTTCCAAAATCTGAATGTTTTGAATTGTCTAAATCATTTTATCTCATGGAACTATTATTAGAAATTTATCCACAATACCAAAGAAGCAACAATGTTAATGCCCAACAAATAGAAGAACAATAAAATATATAATCAAAGTTTTGAAGGCTATTAATAGTGTTATGTATCTATCATGTGTTAACTACCATTCTACAAGCATTGAAAATGCAAGCAACAGGCAATTTTGTTTTTATTAAAAAAGGAAAGAGGTAAATTTGTGTGATAGTTATCTTTTTATTAATTTCTTTAAAAACACAACTAAGATGCTACCATATGATTGTAAATATTATTTCCTTAAATTCAGAAATGGTTCTGGTATTCCAATAGAAAACTACTAATCACTCAATAGAAAAGGTTAGCATATCCCAATATCACACTCTAGTCTAAACTAATCTCTTGATGCAATACCCAAAAAACTTGGGGACTCTTGGAGGGGCACATAGCAGGTAAGGCACATAGCAGGTCAAATAAGCAAGAAGGAAGACAAATATGAAAGTGCCAAATTATCAACTACAAACAAAATCAATTAACAAGAATGGCACCATTGCCTCTGAAATTTGTTGAAGACAAACCAATTGTTATGAAATGCCAATAATTTCATTCACAAATAAATGCATACATTCGTATAGATAGATATGCAGAAATCTATAAAATTATGAAAGAACTATAAATTTATGTATTTGTCGTATATTTATAATTAATCTCAATAACTACCATATCTATAAATTGTAAATATAATGAACTAAGGTTTGTATAAATCACTAAATTTTTATGCATATTTACAAAGATGAACACTTTTTATTTTCTTTATAGAGGCTACAATGTGCACTCACAAAAGGGTGCGTATGGTATGCACTTCATAATTCTTTCACCAAATTGTGTATCATAGACCACAAAATGTCATAAAATTTCTCACCACAAAATGGCATAACTTCACCATTCATAACTTTAGGGTGCATACCATAAATTCAATATTCATAATTTTAACAAGTATCATAACACACCATGAATATTTATAATTTTCATAACAAAAAAATTGTAATTTTCTTATCATGTGCACCATTTTAGGGGTGCACGTTACTTATTTTTCCTATAAAAAATCATACGATTGAACCTCAAAGCATTTATAAACTAACCAAAAGAGCTGAAAGCTTATGACAAAAATAGTCAAATAAAATCAAAATTGAAAGATGCAAAATTATAAAAGATGAACAATTCTCCATATTTACAAACACCCTTCATGAGATAGTAAGGATGTAATAGAAGACACTTTTATTACATAGAATATACAAGGTAAAAGTTCAATAAAGAAAAAACAGAGCATTATTCAACATAACAAACAAAGAGGGAGCTCTTTCTTAAACTTAAAATAAAAAAAATAAAAAAGACTTGAGTTAATAAACAAAAGAAAAAGAAAATCTAATTTAAAAAAGAAAACAAAAGAAAAACCGAAACAATAAGACTAAAAGCTTTTAAAAGAAATTAACATTTAATTTTGCAGCAATTCTTTGCCTTATAATCAATTGAGGCCACACATTATTCATGCGCAAACTATTGAGAACTATAGATCAAAACAAGTGGCTTATGAGAAGCTTAGGAGGAAAAAAAAATTATATTTTCTCTGAATATGCTTTTCATTCACAAAATTTTATCACTGAGGTTATAGACAAACCTCACTATTACAAAGAAAATAATACATACCATAAAAAATTTAACAAGAAGGAAATATTAAAAGAGACAAGACCATGTATAACAACAATAAATATTAAAACCTAAAGCAAGAAAGCCAAATAAGACAGAAACAAGGAGCTGAAGAAGACAAGATATAGAGAGCAAGAAGTTTCACACCTTGTAAAGTGCAATTAACTCCCTATAACTGAGATCTCTCTTTGTTCCTCTCATGTAAATTTGCTCATGCTTTGTAATTTTCATTTTCCTAGTGAGACAAATGAATCAAAGCAATGATAAAAAGAAAGCACGAAAATGGACATAAAAAGGTAAGTAAGTACCCTAAAAATTAGCAATTACAAATTGAGTTTTCACTATCAATACAAAAGTTAATAAGATCAAAATTAAGAAAAATAAGCATGTCAACAGGCAATAAAGATAAACAATATGCGCGTGCACACACAAATACATATATCGTTGAGAATGAAACATAAATTGACTTCTTGGCAAATTTGCACATAGCTTTGGTGGCGATGGAGTTATGGACTTTCTGATCCTCTTCCTCTTCGATGGAGTTGGGAGTTAATCTGACATGTCAAAATCTGGAAGAAATAAAAGGAGAACAAAGTTTAAGATGTATGGTAACAGAATGTATCTTATAGAATTTCTACATGAATGGTCTACAACTATAAGGGATTAATTTCAACATTCTTAACAATGTGTTGCATATTTACTACATTGTTATAGAGTGAAAAAAGCACATAAATACATTGCCTTGGGAAGAAATTTTTTTAAATGGATAAGTCAAGCTCAATAAACTCAATTTAATTTTTTTTCAAAATAATTTCAAATGTTAGCATGTATATAGCCTTACAGATTAAAAATTCAGTGAAAACGTTAAATTCATATGAATATTTGTCAATGAATAGGACAAAATAAAGATGATATAATAATCTTAATACTCCCACAAACTAGAATAAACTGCTATACATGGCCTTAGTCAAAAAAAAAAAAAATATATAGTCATATATCTCAAATCCTAGTACATAACTACTTGAAAGAAAGAACACCAGTGCAAAAGGCAAAAGCATAAATTGTCATGCACTTGCTTCCACCTAACTGAGCTTCAGCAAAATAGAGTAAAGAGAACACCAACACAAACAACTACCTTGAGGCTTTTTAAAATAAAAATAATAAATTAAAAATAAAAAATAAAAAAAGCATCCAGATGAATAATCTATACTACAACCATAGCCATAGGCTCCAAACTCCACCTACTTCCACCATATAACCAAAGAATCATAATAAGTTATTCATTCAACTTTCTTAAATAGTCTAAGAGACTATAAAAAAAACCAAGAAATTTCACTGATTGAATTCACATTTAAGGACATCTGACTACCAGTTTCGCAATCACACGTGGCTATAATTTTCTAATACATCTCATGACTAGAACAAATTTTCAAATACATGGTGTGCAACATTGAATGGTGGTAAAATTAAACACAAAGAAAATTCCATAACCTTAATAAACTAACTGTTGTGGACCAAATTTAAGCCTTTCAGACTTGCAGATGGAAATGATTACTGAAAATTAATAGTTGCATGTGCTGAATTCCAGCAATAGAAACGAAAATAATAATTAAAAAAAAACACACACACACACAATTGAAAAATAAGACACGGTACATGTTAAATCCACAAACTAAACCCCTAGAGCGTAAAAAAATTACCTCAATGCAAAGAAAACTGGCTTTGGTTGTGACAGATTCAGGGACTTTCTCTTTCTCTTCTTCATAGTCGAGAAGCTCTTCATTTTTGTTTCACCTAATAGACGGATCAAAGAAAGTAAATTTAAGTGTTTCATTACGGTTTGAAATTCAAACAAAGCATGAAGCCTAAAGTTTTGAGAAAAAGGTTGTTCACCTTTGAATTTGTAAGAAAATTGGATGGAATTAGGGTTAAACTTTGAAACGTCTGGTTATCCCATTCCTTGTCACTTCCATGCTTTCTTCGACGATACATCTACCTGTGGGATAGGAAGAGATAGACGAAATAGCTGAGAGATTTGGGATGAGCTCGCCCAACAAGAAAGGCCTAGCGAGATTTGGGATTCTGTCACGCCTCCAAAATAATTACAATAATTCATCTATAAATGACTAATACCAGATGACATAAACAAAATAATAGACTTTTATTAATCAGAGTTAATTTACAAAAATGGAACATGCGATATACATTCATAAACTCTACCCTGAATCTATAGCATGTGATATCAACTTAAAGATCAACAAAATAAATGCCCTACAGGCTTACATTTTTCCAAGACTGTGCTTGGTTACAATAAAAGAGAGAGTCTTAAGCTCCATACATATAAAGCCCTAGTGTAGACACCCCATTTTTGACCGTCTTCAAGACTTGGACGTCATCGTTTAAACACTCGATGATCATCCATGCTCGTGTTCGTTTTTAGTTCTCAGAGGTCTCGGCTACGCGCCTTGTCTCAAGATCTCTCAACTTGTCTGTTTTGTGCTTGGTTGTGAACCAAACACTTGTGTTTTTGCTTCTAAAGGAAGAGAGCGGCTTGTTTGCCCTGCCCTCAACCCACTGGCCAAGGCTTGATGCCACCGGCACTGTTTTCTTTCCATCGACTAAGTGTGTTGGCCGATCGGCACTGTTTTTGGTTGGCCGGCCACTATGTTGGTCGATCAGCCATTTTTCCTGGCCGAACCCTGTTTATCTGCTTTATGCAGATATTTTGTGCCAGCTGGCATAACTGGCATCCACAATTACCTCCCTCCATACACGTGTATGGAGGGATTTACACCCTTTGCTTAGCTTTCCTTAGAAGCTTTGGATTGCACTTCTGTAAAGAGGGAGTTCCTCCTCCTTCCTTAGAGGTTTAGAAAATTGGTTCTTGAGAGGATAGATATAGTATTGTATCTCTACTTCCTTGTTTAGTCTTGCTTTGTACTCAAAAGTGTAGTATTGTCTTACTATTGTACACAAACACACACTAGAACACCATCCTCTTGGAGCTAAGGTCCCTTAAGGTCGTTTTTAGTGTTCTTGGGTTGGTTTGAACTCAGAAAACCTGCTGGAGCTTTGTTCTTGAAGAGGTTCAACAAGGGTAAGTTCCTTGCTTTAGATACCCCTTTCTTGCTTAAGCTTTTAGCATATCTTGCTTATTGTTTTAAGCTTAGTTTATGTAGACACCCCATTTTTGACCGTCCTCAAGACTTGGACGTCACCGTTGGAACACTCGGTGATCATCCGTGCTTGTGTTCGTCTCGAGTTCCCGAAGGTCTCGGCTGCGCGCCTCGCCTCAGGATCTCTCGACTCGACTTTTCGGTGTCTGGTTTTGCACCAAACACTTGCGTTTTTTCCTTGAAAGGCAGGGAATGGCTTGTTGGCCATTCCCGCACCCCACCGGCCATCCCCTCACATCACCGGCCGTTTATTGGTGCCACCGGCAGTGGTTTCTTAAAACCAATGGCCGGTCAGCACTATATTTTGCCGACCGGCACTTTGTTTTGGCCGGTGACTTTTTTTGCTGGCCGGTGTGACCCTTTTGCACCCTTCAGACTTGGTGCATGCCAGCTGTGCCAGCTGGAATGCACAAACACTCCTCCCCGTGCATGAAATGGCTGTTTTGAGCCTTTGCACCCCTTTTCCTTCTAGAAGGTTGAACCCTTTGGCCAAGCTTCTTGAGGAAGCTTGGCCAGCTGTCCTAGCTTCCTCAAGAAGCCTTGACTCCTTTGCCCCTTTTGCCTTTCACTTAGCTTCTTTGAGAAGCTTAAACCATTTCCCTTTGCCTATACAAGGACCCCTCTTCTCCCATTGTCAAAGGTTGGAGTTTTGAACATAAAAACCAGAGCTTATATACATATACATCTGATATATACACACTCTCTCTATATATTTCCCTCTCTCTCCTCCCTTGTGTGTGTTTTCTTGGCCTAAAAGTGCATTTTGACCTTACTTTTGCACTAATACACACACCATTACACCTTGCTCCGAGATTGAGAGGCATTGAGGGTTGTTTTTTGAGATTTTGGACTGATTTTGCTCAGTAGAGTGTGGCTGGACCAACTGTTCTTGAAGTGTTTTTCAAGGGTAAGACTTTCACTTTATTATCCCCAATCTTGCATTGGTTCTTGACCTGTCTTGCATGCTGATTCAAGCTTTGAGTATAACATAAAAAAGTCTTACATTTTCTTGCTTAAGAACTTTCATTAAGGGTGTTTTGTGGTTTGGGGTCGAACGCACCCTCTTAGGCCTTGTTTGGCCCTTTTGGTGCTTCCATTGTTAGGCTTTGTTTGCTTGAGTGTTTGGTTCTTTTCACCACTGAAATCCAGTGGATTTTCAGTGGTAAAAAAGAGGGTTTGTGGTCTTGCATAGGGGAGGGACACCCCTCTCCCTTGGTCTCTCTCTTGTTTGCATATTTGGCTCAATGTGGTAGCATGCATGTCTAATCTTGTTTAGCTTCATTTCAGAGCTTATTTGCTGTTTATACAACATGTTTTACCTCTGTCTCATGTGGGTTTGTTGGTCTCTTTCATGCATATTATACTTGCTTTATATCTCCTCAAGGTTGCCTAGAGGTATGCCATACATTAAGGCCATGATTCTCGCATGATCTAGCCTAATGTTATGAAGGTATTAGCATCATTTTGCCATGTTCAAGGTCTGTTGGCCACTGTTTTAGTCATGCTTGCCATGTTTGGTGTCACCTCTTTGCATTTTGGCTTGAGAGCCTTAAGGGTATGGGTCATGAACATGCATTGGTTAGGCTATTTCGGTGATTTAGAATCACTTAGCATATCATTTCAGTCCCTAAACCATGCTTGTATACTTGCATTCATCGCTCCTCTCATGCTTTGAAGTTGTACCCTCTTATGCCTTGAAACGTGCATTGTGTATGCCTAGGTGTTTGTTTCATTTGGGATGCCATATGTGTGGGTTTTGGAGCTCTTTTTGCATGCTAAAATTCTGTTTTTGGTTGTATAGTTCATGCCATGTTTGTTTGGGTTAGTGGTGGTTGAATGCCCTTTGTTATGCCTTAGCTTTGGCCCCCCATTTGGCTTGCATGTTTGTAGTGCATTTTGTCCATCACTTGAGGAACTTTTGGCCACTGTTTTGGGGGGTGTTTGAGGCCTCCCATTTCAGTCTAAGTCCCTTCTCGGACATGGTTGAATGCGTGACTTCTTGCCTCTAATAGCATGCTTGCATTGTACCATATTAGCATTGTATGATGAGTTGCATTGTAGCATTGCATGTTAGGAACATTGCATGCTTGCCATGATATGTTGCATTATATTTGGCATGCTTTGCATTTTAGTGATATGTTGCATTTTCGAGCCATGTTTGCATAACATGCATTGCATTGCTTGGTTTGGGGTGTCAAACCAAGTGTGAGGGGGGAGAAGTGTTCATACTACAAGTGATGTAACACGTCTCAACTCTCGGTCACCAAGGCCCTTGACTTTGGCATTTTAGGGTTTTGGTATTCATTTATATGTTGCATGCATTTTCATTGAATTACAACCTTGGCTCCTTAGGCCATCACGCAGCAAAATGCATGATTGATGGCCCGAGGGTCGAGGGTCATGCTCCCTTGAGTCCCTTGCATGATAGGGAGTGTGCCCGCGTATACATTTGCTTGAAATTCCATGCCATACACTGTCTGTCCTTGTTGCTGTCAAAAACCAGTTTCTGCAAGGAGTTTTTGCCGACCGGCACTGAAGAGTGCCGACCGGCCATAGATTGGTGGCCGATAATATGAAACCCCAGCCGATGGATAAGTTCCATGGCCGGTGTGTATTCCCTTCAGCCGATGGTGTCCTACAGGGTTCAGGGAACCTGTCCCAGGATTTTGGCAGTTTTTAGAGAAGCAGGGCAGTGTAAACAGAGGCAGCAGTGGTATGGTACGGGCTTTCGGGGCAAGATAAATCCGAGCATGCATCATTCACGCATCCCGAGGCGGGAGCTGCGGCCATCTTCTCTTTGCATTTAATTTGTTAATTAGATCAGAAATTTTGTAATAATTAATTTAGTATTATTTATTCGGACTGTAATATTTATTTGGACCCTCCGAGCGAGGGCACAACTGTAATAAGTGTGCGTGTGTGTGATGTATGTCTTCTAACCCCACGTCTTTCTCCCTTTTATTTACCAGCTTTTGATGGATAGTATTAGGACATGTTTAATTTAGCATACCTTATGCTATGCATGCGTGCATCCACACATTTGTCTTACATGCACCGGGCTCGGCGCATCATGCTAACTGCATTCGTATTTCGATTCCAAATTGAATACGTGTTAGTCGTAGCATTTCACATGTCATTATAGATTAGCCGAGCTTGTCTAGATTGCATCTTTGCATGTGATTGCATTAGCCATTTTAAACATGAACTAGGATCATGCATGTGATTACTAACTAGTTTTTGTTTTAGCTTGGAGTACTAGGTAAGCTTTTATGCTTTAGCATACCACATGCGTGTGAGTGTTGCCATAATTGCATGATTACCATGAGGCTAGCTGCTTATGTGATATAACTGCTTGAATGCCTGTGGGTGAAGGTTGGATTGTCTGAGTTGGAATAGCTCATTGAAATTCGTGTTTTAGCCTACTTGTGAAAACATTTTTCAAAACAAACGGATATGCAATGCTTATTTCCAAATTAGGCAATCTAGTCTATACTTGTTTGTTGTGCGCATAACATAGTAATTCTAGGCTAATAACCGGAATAAGAACACATAACGTTTTCAAAATTGGATATCATGGTTAGTAGAGGCCGATCCTCGGATCGGGCGAGAGGGGGTGCTCATAGCTAACCTTCCCCAATTGTACCCAAGTTCCCGAGCCGAGGTAACTTTGGTGATGACGGACACGTGGCCTTTGGCACCGAGTCAGGGTTTCCTAAATTCCCCCAAAATAAAATATTTAGGTGGCGACTCTGTATCTGGCAAAGCAGTCCATGTTTGGCACTTCTTTCAAAAATCTATTTTCTCAAAACAATTTGTCGAATTTGGACTCTTTGGCTCAGATTAAGAACCGTGACAAAAAATCGAGTCCGAACTGTAGCACGAGGGCCTCACGCGGACGCGTCTACAGTTTCTGGCGACTCTGCTGGGGATTTTAAGAGAGCTTGACTCGAACTCGTGATATCTTGTTTTGATTTCATTTATGCGTTTCTTTGCATTGCATATGCATTGGTGCGCCTAGGACACCGTGTTTGCCATCTGCCATTCCTGAACGGTTTGCTGGAGGCTTATCTTGTCAAGACATGACCATAAGGCTGACCGGTTGTGGGCTCTAACAGTATGGGAATACAAACCCCGGTTTTACCAGGGCACCCTTTTTGACCATTCGACCTAGTGCATACCGAAATCCATAGTGACCATTCCAAATTAGGACAGGTTTCTTACCCGATGTTAGGTTGTTTGAAAACCGCTGTGTGCATAGTGAAACCCTAGCTCCTGACAAAATAGGACAGGGAAACCCTACCCAAACATAGGGGTGTTTTGGCTCTCACTTATCTGCTATGTGCTTTAGAGTGTATCTCTACAGGAACGTACATATCAGTTTGCAAGGTTGAGTATTAGGCCCGAGGGCACCAGTATCAGTGTTGTTGAGAAATCAGTTATCTACGGGTATCAAGTTCAGTTTTGGGAACGGTGATTTGAGAACAATGATCATTATCGAGGAACAGTGTGTTCGGCTTACCAACTGTGTGTTATAAATACCCAACTGTGCGTTGTGTGTGTTTATTTTACGCCGTTATGCTGTCTGATTGTCTGGTTATTTATTGCTTTACTTATCTTTTTGCTAGGTAGTTTAGCATAATTGCTTCTGACCCAGTAGATATTCCCCAAGCACTCTGGATTAGAGGTCGTCGGCTCCGTCGATCTGAGGATCTGGTAGACGGACAACCAGTGTACCACTCTCTACCCCCGGTTACTAGACGGAGGGCAGTTAGGCAGAGGATATCAGTTCAGCAGTCAGTTCAGAGGGCCTTATCTACCCCACCAGAGTACAGTAGGGATCAGGGTTCTGTTTCACCCACAGAGAGGGAACATATACCGATAATTCAGTCAGATCAAAACAGTATGGCCAATTTAGAGGAGATGGTGCGCCAGCTCCAAGAGAGTATGAAAATGATGCAGCAGGATGCTGTCCGACAGGCAGAGTTCACCAAGTAGCAGGCCACGGTTATGAATGAACAAGCAGAGTTAATCGTAAGGTTACAGCAGCAAAACGGAGCATCTGCTTCACAACAAGTTCCTCCCCCGCCAGGAATTCCCACCCCGGGGAGACAGCTAATGTTCAGAATGACACGGACATTCCCACGGGACAACCTCCACCCCCGATCCTACCCCAAATCCAACCCCAGTTATCCAAAACACCCACCAACCTACCGGACTCTCCCTTTGAGTTCGAGACAGATCCCACAGCATTGAAGTTGAGCAACCTCGAAAAGATGTTCAAAAGATCCCAGGGAGTCAAGACCATCCGTGACATCGAAGATGGATACACCGACACAGCTGTGACGCTGCCTGACAGATTCAAAATGCCGCACATTGATCGATTTGATGGGTCTGGGGACCCCATGGTGCACCTGAGGTTGTTTTCAGATATCCTAAGGCCAATGGGCCTCACTAGACTGCAGAAGCTGTCTCTATTTGGCCGGACCTTGTCCGGTGTAGCGGCCATATGGTATGCCAAATTGGAGGATGACGTCAAGAGAAGCTGGGACGAAATGGCTGAGGCCTTCATCTTGCAGTACTCATACAATACACAAATCGAGATTACGACCCAGGATCTCGAGACAACGAGGCAAGAACCCAAAGAGAGCTTCTCAGAATTCGAGACCAGATGGCGGGCTAAGGCTTCAATGATGACCTTAAGGCCCACGGACAAAGATCAGATTCGAATGATTGTACGCAATCTTCAGCCCAAGTTAATGCAGAAGATGATCGTACTCCCCTTTCCTGCCTTTTCCGATTTACATGAAATAGAGGTACAGATTGAGGATGCACTGAAGCAAGGCTTAATTGATAATGACCGGGAGCAACCCCGCAGAACTTTCAATCGTAACACTAATGCAGGCCCGAGTGGCGCTACAACTACCAGGACCTCCGAAGTGAGTATGGTCACCACCAACCCTCCCCCAAGAACTATGGCAACCGCACCATTCTCCGGTGCATCCGGAAGCAACCCACAAACAGCCAAATACCCACCCAAAAACACCAGAACCTTCGCTCCGCTTTATATGCCCCTGTCCAAAGCTTTGGGGGTTTTAATCAGAAAAGGGCATCTGAAGCCCCTAGAGCCGCGGCCCTTACCAGAAAACTCCCCACTACCCACAACCCAGCCAAATATTGTGCATTTCACCAACAGCACGGTCACGACACCGATCTGTGCTTTCGATTACGTCATGAGATTCAAGATCTCATTGATAATAGGGTGATTCTGCCTCCCGAGAAACCCAATGTTACAACAAACCCTCTCCCCACACATAACCAAGCTCCACCGCCTAAAAGGATCAACTTCATCCAAACTGGGGTCGTGCCTTACGATCCTAGCATCTATATCACTCCTTCCCACCTGCCTAAATTAGAGGTACTCCTTCCCGACTGCACCGACTTGTGCATGATGGACACCCCCATGACCCGACCTAAGCCAATGGTGGTGACTATCGAGAACAAGGGAGAGGAGATCCCAAAGGAGAAGAAGGTTGTTGAGTCAAAATCTGCAGAATCTGGGAGTCGTGTTGAGAAGACATATAGTCCGGGTGACTACATTTCATCAATAGGCCAGGATAGGCCAGATATGGAACTACCAACAGAGGGAGAGCTGTGTGTGATCCAAGGGGACAGTTTGGGATAGGGAACGGATGATTTAATGGCTGTGGAAGAGGACCTTGCCAAGCTCCAGTTTTACAGTAACCAAGATTCAGGAGACTCAGCCGTCAACTGGTTCGATTATGAGGAATCAATAGAGGCTACGGGATGGTTGGACGATCAACCAGATGTGGTAGAAGAGTTTCAGCCACAACAACGCCCGACAGGGGCAAGAATGTCAGTGACAGCCGGAAGGGTTGAAGAACGGAGTGCATCGCCGGAGAGCGCCGGTGTCAAGAATTTTGCTCGGGATTGGAGCATTTCGAGTACGGGGATTGTTGAACAGTCGGCTGCATTGACACAGTCGGAACAGGAAAGATTCAAAGCTTCTGAGAGAATCAAGAAGGCAAAAGCCCATGTGGGAACTGAAACTGCTGTGTGCACAGGAACTGAGAATGCTGCAAGCATGTGGATGGAATGTGCTGCGAGTACAAGAACAGTCATACCAGAGCCGGACAGATGTTTGTCAGCTGCTGATGGAATGTGGTGGGAAGATGAGGACTTGTGTCTTGCCCACACAGATGAAGATTGGGGGAGTAACCAACCAGATGATACCTGGTATATCGGCGAAGTCAATCACATGACTAGGAGTGGACGGTATTTCAAGCCTCCACACCTAGATCAACCAGAGGCGTCTAGAAAAGATAGGGAGGCAGAGAAGCAAAAAGAAAAGCAACTCGAGGATGAGGCCGTATTGAGACAATTGAAAAAGATACAAACAGACATCTCCATCTGGGGGCTGCTTATGGCTTCTCGAGTACATAGACAGGCTGTCCTTTCAGCCATAGACAAGGCCAAACTCTCGATAAAGACCACGCCGGAGCAGTTGGTTGGATTGGTTTTTCCGGGAGGAGCTACCCCGATGCTGACATTTTCCGACAAGGAATTACCACCCGAGGGGGCAAACCATAACAAGCCACTCTACATCTCTGTGGAGTGTAGGAATAAATGGATACCGGTGGTCCTTGTTGACACAGGGTCCGCCATCAACGTCTGCCCGGCAAGGACAGCCTATGCGATCGGTTTGAAAATCGCGGACTTTGTGCCAACAGCCCAGGTGATTCGGGCGTATGACAACACAAGCCGGGAAGTAATGGGAACAGTTAAGATTCAAACAAAGGTTGGGCCGGGACAGCATGAGATAGATTTCCATGTCTTGGAGGTTCCTGCAACTTTCAACCTCCTTTTGGGGCGGCCGTGGCTGCATCAGGTAAAGACAGTCTCCTCCACCCTACATCAAGTGGTGAAATACCCCTATGGGAAGGGAGTAGCCATTGTTTTTGGAAATTCATCGATTCATCCGCCGCCGAAGGTATCTACGCCTGTTCTAGAAATTGAGCACGGTATGGAGGATGTGTTCATATCGGGTTTTACCTTGGCTGAGGCTCAAATTGTACAGAACATCATGGCAACCAGTGAAGGGATATATGTCAGTGCTCAAGCAGTCTATCTCATGAACAAGCTCCAACACATCCCCGGGATGGGATTGGAAAAGAGCGGCCGGAAAGGCGTCGCAGCATTGGCCGAGGTGCCACATAACCCACATACCTTTGGCTTGGGTTATCTGCCCACCAAGGAGGATTGGGCAAGGAAAGGAAAGGAAATGGCTGGAAGAGCCAGAGCGAAACAGATGGGGAAGCCTTTTGACTTAATGCACCGGCCCATTCAGGGTACCCTAAACGGACGCTTCGTCCGGGAGGGGGAGGACTTTCCGTTCTGTGGCTTCCAGACCCGTGGCTGAACGCGGAGAGGAAGCGCGTACCGAGGTTTGAGATTTTCTTTGACCTGCAGTTACCTGAGGATAACATTGCCGAAGAGCAGACGGACCCATTAGCTGAGGTTGAGTAGAGTAAGGAAGTGCAGTCTGAGGACGCTGAAAATGAAATGGGGGTAGCGCTGGCTTGTCTACTTTCAGGTCCTCCGATCGTACAGAAGTGCTTGGGGGATAACTTCTCGGTATGCATGATCGGGAATGAAACGGTTGCGGGCCTACCATCAACTATTTTGGATGCATCCATCGCACCCTCTCTCGTTTGGCAATATGAAGAGGGATTTTTATCAAGCAGCACCGGGTCAGGTAGTGAGCCGGAATCTGATTCCACCGAGTCTTGTGAGTCGGAATCAGGTTCCAGCTCGACTGAGTCTGAGTCCGGTATTCCTGGGGGTGATAACCCGGATGCCACAGTCCTGTCTAGGTCGTCATTTTCTTTCTCTTTTGAGTCTGTTGTAACAGAAGAATCGGACGGCTTGGAAGTATTTAATAAGAATGATGTGGATGTGGTTTCTGAGTATTTTTCTGTGCCTTTGATTTATTACTTAAATCAGGATTTTCAAAATTTTGATGAAAACGACGAGGAAGAAATTCCTCCAGTTTTGCAACGATTAATTGATCAAGAGCAGGAAAGATTTGTTAAACCCTTAATGGATGAAATCACTACTGTGAATGTTGGTACTGAGAAGGACCTGTAGCTGGTCCAGATCGGGTCCACGTTGTCTTCGGAGGAACGTGAGCGCTTAGTCGCTTTATTAAAAGATTTCAAAGACGTTTTCGCGTGGTCCTACGAAGACATGCCTGGAATCGATCCTGAGATTGTACAGCACCGGATCCCTCTTGACCCCGAGGCCCGGCTGATCAAACAGAAACTCAGAAGGATTCGTCCAGACTGGACCATCAAGATTAAGGAAGAGGTCACCAAGCAAATCGATGCAGGCTTCCTGCTGTTATCCGAATACCCGACTTGGTAGGCCAACATTGTTCCAGTGCCGAAGAAGGATGGCAAGATTCGAGTATGCGTGGATTTCAGGGATTTGAACAGAGCTAGTCCGAAGGACGACTTTCCCTTGCCACATATCGATGAGTTTGTGGATTTTACAGCGGGGCATGCTTTGCTCTCGTTTATGGATGGTTTCTCAGGCTACAATCAGATAGTGATGGCACCCGAAGATCGGGAGAAGACTGCTTTCACCACCCCGTGAGGGACTTACTGCTACAGAGTGATGTCGTTTGGGTTGAAGAATGCTGGAGCTACATATCAACGGGCCGCGACCACGATATTGCATGACATGATCCACAAAGAGGTGGAGGTGTACGTGGACGATATGATTGTCAAGTCCAAAGAAAGGGAGGGCCGCTACACCGCTTTGCAAAAGTTCTTTCAAAGGATCAAAGAATTCCGGTTGCGGCTGAATCCTCAGAAGTGTACGGTCGGTGTTACGGCAGGAAAAATGCTAGGGTTTCTGATTACACAAAGGGGCATCGAAGTCGACCCTTCCAAAATCAAGGCCATCCTAGAAATGCCACCACCAAGGACTGAAAAGGAGGTGCGAGGCTTTCTGGGTAAAGTGCAATTCATAAGACGGTTTATCTCAAAATTAACCTTGACTTGTGAACCACTTTTTGGTCTCCTGAAGAAATGAAGGAAATTCTAATGGGACGGCCGATGCCAAGCTGCTTTTGAACAGATCAAGGAATACTTACAGAACCCGCCTGTGTTGTCACCACCAGAGCCGGGGAGACCGTTGATATTGTATCTTTCGATAACCGAGACCACAATGGGCTGCATGCTCACGCAAGAATCGGAGGACAAAGTGGAGAGAGCCATCTACTATCTGAGCAAGAAGATGCTAGAGTATGAGACTCACTACACACCGTTGGAGAAGGCTTGCTTAGCTTTGGTATGGGCTACCAGGAAGCTGCGGCACTACCTGTTAGCTCACTCCGTAATGTTGGTTTCACGACTCGATCCCATCAAATACCTTTGCGAGAAACCAGCACTTACGGGTAGGCTAGCTCGTTGGTTGCTGTTGCTCTCCGAGTTCGATCTGAAGTATGTGACGCGCAAGCCAGTAAAAGGAAGAGCAGTAGCAGAGTTATTAGCCGATCATCCAGTAGAAGGAGATGAAGCAATTGAATACTTATTCCCAGATGAAGCCATTTTGCACATCGACGATGAGTATTGGACGATGTACTTTGACGGAGCATCAAACCAATACGGGTATGGGATAGGAGTGTTGCTGATAGCACCCGACAATTCCCGTATCCCTCTAGCCTTCAAGCTCCGGTTCAAAGTCTTGAACAACGAAGCAGAATATGAGGCATGCATTGCCGGTCTAGAAGCAGCCCTGGAACTAGGGGCAAGACGGTTGGACGTCATCGGGGACTCGAACCTTGTTGTGTCTCAAGCAAAAGGAGACTGGAAAGTCAAAGAAGAAAAGATGATGATGTATCACCGGACCTTGGACTTGTTAATTCCTCAGTTCGAAAAGCTAAACTTTGCTCATCTACTAAGAGAGAACAATAGGTTCGCAGATTCTTTAGCAACTCTATCTTCCATGATAGACATCCCATTCAGAGTCCGGATGCGTCCAGTCATCATTGACCAGAAATTTGCGCCAGCCTATGAGTCAATTGCTGCTATAGATGAGGTTCAAGACGAAAACCCCTGGTATTACGACATTTGGAATTTCTTGGAGAAGGAAGCATACCCGCCAGGGGTAAATGCCAAGGATAAAAGGGCAATCAGAAGAATGGTCGTTCAGTTCATCATCTGCGGAGGTAAATTGTACAAGAGAGGTCATTTGGGAATGCATAAGCTGTGTGTTGAAGCCGAGGAATCGAAGTGCCTGATGGAGGCCATCCATGGGGAAGAATGCGGTGCACACATGAACGGAGTAATGCTAGCACGGAAGATCCTCAGACAGGGTTACTACTGGTCCACCATGGAGAAGGATTGTATCGGTTTCGTTCGGCGATGCCACAAGTGTCAGACCCATGGAAACCGCATGAACATCCCACCGTCGAAGCTGTACAACATGACTTCGCCATGGCCATTTTCAGTTTGGGGAATTGATGTGATCGGGGCTGTCACTCCGAAGGGGTCGAATGGGCATGAGTTCATCCTAGTCGCGATAGATTACTTTACAAAGTGGGTCGAGGCCCAATCATATGCCCTGTTGAAGGCGTCGCACGTTGCAAAATTTATCAAAAACAACATCATCTGCCGCTACGGGGTCCCAAACGAGATTATTTCGGATAACGGTTCCCACTTCAACGTGGCTTTTCATAAGTCATCCACATACCGGCCGCAAACCAACGAAGCGGTCGAGGCCGCCAATAAGAATATCAAACACATACTGCAGAAGATGGTGGAAACCTACTGGGACTGGCCAGATAAGCTGCTGTTTGCTCTGTGGGGCTACCAGACCTCAATTAGAACTTCTACCGGAGCGACTCCGTATTCTTTAGTTTATGGGATGGAGGCCGTTCTACCTATCGAAATTGAGGTTCTGTCATTGCGAGTATTGGCTGAGTGTCAAATAGCCGAAGCAGATTGGCAGCAGAGCAGGTTTGAGGAACTCATGCTCTTTGATGAGAGAAGACTGAAAGCACTGTACCATGTTCAAAGTTATCAGCGCAAAATTGCCCGGGCTTTCAACAAGAAAGTCAAGTCCAGGAATCTAAAGGAAGGAGATTTGGTGCTTAAAGACAACCGAGCTCCCATCCACGACCCAAGGGGGAAGTTCAGACCCAATTGGACTGGTCCCTACATCATCAAAGCTATCTAGTCAGGTGGAGCTGTGGTTCTGATGGATCTAGATGGCCTAGAGTTCTCCCAACCGATCAACATGGACAAGTTGAAGAAATATTACCCCTGAGAGGCTCACTAGGCCGAAAACCCGAAAGGGCGACCTAGGCAAAATTTAGAGCATATAAAAAAATTAGAAAATATAAAAACTGAGCTCACAAGGTTGAAAACCCGCAAAGGGCGGCCTTGGCAAAAGTTAGAGCGCAAAAGCAGAGTGAAAATACCCGAGTGAACCCCAGGCCTGAACTACGTAAGGCTTGATTCCCATCTTTGGGATACGTAGGCAACTTCATCCTGAAGTTCAGCCATAAACTTTTTCCCGATCAACTTTGTCCATTTGATCGTCTCGGTCATCTTTGTCTATTCAACATTCAAGAGTCCGGTTATGATCTCCGGTATAGTGTTATTCAGACTAGGGGCAACTTTCTGTTGCCATGTAGTGCTGCGGTACTATTCAGACTAGGGGCAACTTTCCAGTTGCAGAGATCCGGGGTTGTACATCTCAGAGACAGATCTCAGGTGTGTCCAGTTCTTATCCATATCGAAAATGATTCTGAAAAGTTGTAATAGAAGTTGACTTTGTTCAAATTAATCTTTTTACAACTAAGACCATTTTTGGACCAAAGCAGAAAATTTTCAGTGCCACAACCTTCAATTTCATTGATTTCAAAACAGAGTTCTCCTGCTCTTGCATACAATCGAAGTTGCTTTTTATTACATTCATAAAGAAAACTTGAAAGTACTAATAAAGCAATAAATCCGGGGCATAGTCAAGTCAGGTGCTCCTGCGCCCCCTCCCAGAGCCGGTCGAAACCTCTGACGCCAAGATGGTCCCGACCTGTGCCTCCTCATTAAGCCAATCCAAGCACTCATCAGATAAAGTGCAATTGAAAGTGGGAGTGGGGGCCAGGAGTTCTCTCGTCCTCCACGCGGTGGCCTGCCGAGCAAGCTGTGCGCCTCGGGCTGGGAATGCAGCAGGATACTCTATCCCCTCTGGCGGGCAGGTCTGATCATGGCCAAATTGGCATCGAATCCGGAATGGGAAGTAGAATACACAATGAGTGAGACCAATCAATTGAATCCCAGTCTGCCGGGACATGTTGTAACTCATTGCCGGAAGGCTGAGCCAAGGGCACCGCCAAGCAATACGGTCTGCGGACAAACGGCACATCCAAGCGAACCACCATCCCTCATCAAGGGCATTGACTAGACGGTGCCGGAAGAAGTAGCCGCGAGCTGAATATGCTGGGCAAGAGTCCACAACCTGCAGTTTGTCCATCAACCATACCTGGGAAGGGATGAAAAATGAGAGAATAAAGAATAGAGAGATGTACGATGAGAGAAAAGTGAGAATAGGGTTTTTGTGAGAAAAACCGAGCTTGAGGGCCGAGTTATGTGAGCGATACATATGTGAGATCGGGTGGGAAACATTACCTGCAGCAGTAGTGGACTCCCCGCAAATCTAGTCGCCTCTCGGCGATAAAAGGCGTCTAAGCCCATCAACGTCTCAGCCAGAGTCATGGCAATACAACTCTTGCCCTCCTTCAAGCCTTGGGCAACCTTGGTCAGCCGGACACTAGACCCTCCGGAGCCTGAGACAAATAAAAAATGAGATAGCATGCACAAACAGAGGACGTGTTGCCGGAAGCCTTGCCAATGATGGTTGTTGCGATCACCGGCATCAGAAAACCGATCGATCAAACTCGGAATATCCAGCACCCCGTCACAAATCAGAGACCGAGCGTCACGCATAATGAGTCCACACATTTGCCCTAAGGATTGGGCATGGCCAAAATTAAGTTGGGGCAAGAGCTCCTCGTCGCGCTCGGACTCCATTAAGGCTCGGAAATCTTCGAAGGTAGGACATATCTCTTGCCCAGCGAAGCTAAAGACATGCGTCACCGGATTCCAAAACCTCGTCGCGGCATGGAGAAACGGAAGGTGCAACGGGGTACGACCCAGAGTGAATAGTGCATTTATGTCGAAACCCCAGAAATTCAACTTTTTCGAGCCATCCAAACTGGCAATCCAAGCTGTGAGATTTTGAGCAAGAAACTCTTCCATTAGAGCAAATCAGTGTGGAATTGAGAAAAACTACGAAGCTGAGGTCTTTTGTAGGAGATAAGGTTGGGTGGAGGACAGGTGTCAACATTCTGGTGATTCCTTCATTCATGGCCGGCCGGCCAAATATTGTGCTGACCGGCCATCACTTTTTACCGACCGAACAAATTTCTAGCCGATGGCGATTTCTTGTGGCCGATGGCCTCTACCCCTGGCCGATGGTCTTCTTCCTTGTTCCCTGAGCTGTTTATGCTAGGGATTGGGGAACTCCACCACCTCTAATCCCCCCCGGTGATCGATTCTTGCGGAGTCACATATGTCTGCTTATCGAGTTATTGTACATTTGCTTATCGAGTTGTATTTCACTCTCTTTAAGTCTTTGATTTGTTTATCGAGTTGTACTCACACTTGATTGGTTATATCATGCATTCGTTTTGCTTATCGAGTTGTAAGTCGGTTCACTACCTGATTATTACGATGCAAGTACTCAATGTTCAAAATAGGTTCAATTTCGTTCACATTGTGGTGTGATACCTTGCGATGCGATGCATAAAAAATTTACAAATGCAACATCTTTTGAACAAAATGGTTGTTTCATTCCCATCACGTGTTTTGCAAAATATGTAATTTTGAGAAAGAATAAAACCTGCCCGAGGCAGTGCAATGTGCTTAAACCACCAGTAAAAAGGAAAGTAAAGCATAGAATGGCAGGGTAGCAAAGTGTCGGAATTGATACCAGTAAAACTACCCTTGCGGTCAACGCACCTTCCGCACCTTTGTTCGGGTCAACTACATGGTTTGGCACCATCATCACTTGAGACAATGCGGGAAAGCACACTTTTGAAACATGAACCTTCAAGTTGACCTCAGGCCACAACTTCTACGAGCGATGCTCGGTACGTACGAAGAACGTCCCTTCCCGTATCCTTTTCATGTCTTGTGGATTCCACAAATCATTTCAATTGTGCTGTGTTACAGTACTTTACATTCCAGCATCGTGAATAACATGTTTATAATTAATTACGTTACTTGCGTAGACCGCATGTTTGTAATCAATTTCATTACTTGCGTAGACCGCATGTTTTGCTTGCGTAGACTGCATGTTTGTAATCAATTTCATTACTTGCGTAGACTGCATGTTTTGCTTGCGTAGACCGCATGCTTTACTTACATGTGTTCAATTTCAAGTTCCTTTTTATACACATTGCTTGCGTAGACCGCATGCTTTACTTACATGTGTTCAATTTCAAGTTTCTATACACATTGCTTGCGTAGACCGCATGCTTTATTTACATGTGTTTAAATTTCTTCATACATAATGTGCACGTTGTCACGTGTTCGTTACTTACAAGTGTTTGTGCCTTCACGGCATTGTTATGCGTCCCACTCAACTTGCGTTGTCACGCACTTTCGATTGTATGTTATGCATATTGCTAACAATATCTGTACCCGTTAAGTTTTCTTTCTTTCAGGCACGATATTGTATGTACGGTTCATTTGAGGCTGGTGCAACCAGACGAACCGCGCAGGTATTGTATTCTCCGAGTGAGACATATCGAGAATTACATAATTCTCTTGCATTCTTTCTGCATCATAGTGTAGTTTGGTGTATGCTAGCTTAAAATTGTCGCATGTTATGCTTCGTTACAGCTTTCCTTGCATGATCATAAGTTATGTTCGGCTTTGTGCATTGTCTTGCATCTTGCCCCTGCCTTCGGGCGCATATCTTGTTTGCCTTGCATGTTTGCTTAAGTCTTCGGCCTTGTCAAAAATGGGTCGTCTCTGGGCTTTGACATTCACTCCCGTCATTGTTATGACTTTCGAGTTCTGTCAAAGAGGGGCAACTGTAGACACCCCATTTTTGACCGTCCTCAAGAGTTGGACGTCACCGTTGCAACACTCGGTGATCATCCGTGCTTGTGTTCGTCCCGATTTCCCGGAGGTCTCGACTGCGCGCCTCGCCTCAGGATCTCTCGACTCGACTTTTCGGTGTCTGGTTTTGCACAAAACACTTGTGTTTTCGCCTTGAAAGGTAGGGAATGGCTTGTTGGCCATTCCCGCACCCCACCGGTTGTCCCCTCACAGCACCGGCCGTTTATTGGTGCCACCGGCAGTGGTTTCTTAAAACCAATGGTCGGTCGGCACTATATTTTGCCGACCGGCACTTTGTTTTGGCCGGTGACTTTTTTTGCTGGCCGGTGTGACCCTTTTGCACCCTTCAGACTTGGTGCATGCCAGCTGTGCCAGCTGGAATGCACAAACACTCCTCCCCGTGCATGAAGTGGCTGTTTTGAGCCTTTGCACCCCTTTTCCTTCTAGAAGGTTGAACCCTTTGGCCAAGCTTCTTGAGGAAGCTTGGCTAGCTGTCCTAGCTTCCTCAAGAAGCCTTGACTCCTTTGCCCCCTTTGCCCCTTTCACTTAGCTTCTTTGAGAAGCTTAAACCATTTCCCTTTGCCTATATAAGGACCCCTCTTCTCCCATTGTCAAAGGTTGGAGTTTTGAACATAAAAACCAGAGCTTATATACATATACATCTGATATATACACACTCTCTCTCTATATTTCCCTCTCTCTCCTCCCTTGTGTGTGTTTTCTTGGCCTAAAAGTGCATTTTGACCTTACTTTTGCACTAATACACACACCATTACACCTTGTTCCGAGATTGAGAGGCATTGAGGGTTGTTTTTTGAGATTTTGGACTGATTTTGCTCAGTAGAGTGTGGCTGGACCAACTGTTCTTGAAGTGTTTTTCAAGGGTAAGACTTTCACTTTATTATCCCCAATCTTGCATTGGTTCTTGACCTGTCTTGCATGCTGATTCAAGCTTTGAGTATAACATAAAAAAGTCTTACATTTTCTTGCTTAAGAACTTTCATTAAGGGTGTTTTGTGGTTTGGGGTCGAACGCACCCTCTTAGGCCTTGTTTGGCCCTTTTGGTGCTTCCATTGTTAGGCTTTGTTTGCTTGAGTGTTTGGTTCTTTTCACCACTGAAATCCAGTGGATTTTGAGTGGTAAAAAAGAGGGCTTGAGGTCTTGCATAAGGGAGGGACACCCCTCTCCCTTGGTCTCTCTCTTGTTCGCATATTTGGCTCAATGTGGTAGCATGCATGTCTAATTTTGTTTAGCTTCATTTCAGAGCTTATTTGCTGTTTATACAACATGTTTTACCTCTGTCTCATGTGGGTTTGTTGGTCTCTTTCATGCATATTATACTTGCTTTATATCTCCTCAAGGTTGCCTAGAGGTATGCCATACATTAAGGCCATGATTCTCGCATGATCTAGCCTAATATTATGAAGGTATTAGCATCATTTTGCCATGTTCAAGGTCTGTTGGCCACTGTTTCAGTCATGCTTACCATGTTTGGTGTCACCTCTTTGCATTTTGGCTTGAGAGCCTTAAGGGTATGGGTCATGAACATGCATTGGTTAGGCTATTTCGGTGATTTAGAATCACTTAGCATATCATTTCAGTCCCTAAACCATGCTTGTATACTTGCATTCATCGCTCCTCTCATGCTTTGAAGTTGTACCCTCTTATGCCTTGAAACGTGCATTGTGTATGCCTAGGTGTTTGTTTCATTTGGGATGCCATATGTGTGGGTTTTGGAGCTCTTTTTGCATGCTAAAATTCTATTTTTGGTTGTATAGTTCATGCCATGTTTGTTTGGGTTAGTGGTGGTAGAATGCCCTTTGTTATGCCTTAGCTTTGGCCCCCCTTTTGGCTTGCATGTTTGTAGTGCATTTTGTCCATCACTTGAGGCACTTTTGGCCACTGTTTTGGGGGGTGTTTGAGGCCTCCCATTTCAGTCTAAGTCCCTTCTCGGACATGGTTGAATGCGTGACTTGTTGCCTCTAATCGCATGCTTGCATTGTACCATATTAGCATTGCATGATGAGTTGCATTGTAGCATTGCATGTTAGGAACATTGCATGCTTGCCATGATATGTTGCATTACATTTGGCATGCTTTGCATTTTAGTGATATGTTGCATTTTCGAGCCATGTTTGCATAACATGCATTGCATTGCTTGGTTTGGGGTGTCAAACCAAGTGTGAGGGGGGAGAAGTGTTCATACCACAAGTGATGTAACGCGTCTCAACTCTCAGCCACCGAGGCCCTTGACTTTGGCATGATAGGGTTTTGGTATTCATTTATATGTTGCATGCATTTTCATTGAATTGCAACCTTGGCTCCTTAGGCCATCACGCATCAAAATGCATGATTGATGGCCCGAGGGTCGAGGGTTATGCTCCCTTAAGTCCCTTGCATGATAGGGAGTGTGCCCGCGCATACATTTGCTTGAAATTCCATGCCATACACTGTCTGTCCTTGTTGCCGTCAAAAACCAGTTTCTGCAAGGAGTTTTTGCCGACCGGCACTGTAGAGTGCCGACCGGCCATAGATTGGTGGCCGATAATATGAAACCCCAGCCGATGGATAAGTTCCATGGCCGGTGCATTTTCCCTTCAGCTGATGGTGTCCTACAGGGTTCAGGGAACCTGTCCCAGGATTTTGGCAGTTTTCAAAGAAGCAGGGCAGTGTAAACAGAGGCCGCAGTGGTATGGTACGGGCTTTCGGGGCAAGATAAATCCGAGCATGCATCATTCACGCATCTCGAGGCGAGAGCTGAGGCCATCTTCTCTTTGCATTTAATTTGTTAATTAGATCAGAAATTTTGTAATAATTAATTTAGTATTATTTATTCAGACTGTAACATTTATTTGGACCCTCCGAGCGAGGACACAACTGTAATAAGTGTGCGTGTGTGTGATGTATGTCTTCCAACCCCACGTCTTTCTCCCTTTTATTTACCAGCTTTTGATGGATAGTATTAGGACATGTTTAATTTAGCATACCTTATGATATGCATGCGTGCATCCACACATTTGTCTTACATGCACCGGGCTCGGCGCATCATGCTAACTGCATTCGTATTTCGATTCCAAATTGAATACGTGTTAGTCGTAGCATTTCACATGTCATTATAGATTAGCCGAGCTTGTCTAGATTGCATCTTTGCATGTGATTGCATTAGCCATTTTAAACATGAACTAGGATCATGCATGTGATTACTAACCAGTTTCTGTTTTGGCTTGAAGTACTAGGTAAGCTTTTATGCTTTAGCATACCACATGCGTGTGAGTGTTGCCATAATTGCATGATTACCATGAGGCTAGCTGCTTATGTGATATAACTGCTTGAATGCCTGTGGGTGAAGGTTGGATTGTCTGAGTTGGAATAGCTCATTGAAATCCGTGTTTTAGCCTACTTGCGAGTAACAAATTCCAAAACATATTTCAAAACAAACGGATATGCAATGCTTATTTCCAAATTAGGCAATCTAGTCTATACTTGTTTGCTGTGCGCATAACATAGTAATTCTAGGCTAATAACCGGAATAAGAACACATAACGTTTTCAAAATTGGATATCATGGTTAGTAGAGACCGATCCTCGGATCGGGCGAGAGGGGGTGCTCATAGCTGACCTTCCCCAATCATACCCAAGTTCCCGAGCCGTGGCAACTTTGGTGATGACGGACACGTGGTCTTTGGCACCGAGTCAGGGTTTCCTAAATTCCCCCAAAATAAAATATTTAGGTGGCGACTCTGTATCTGGCAAAACAGTCCATGTTTGGCACTTCTTTCAAAAATCTGTTTTCTCAAAATAATTTGCCGGATTTGGACTCTTTGGTTCAGATTAAGAACCGTGACAAAAAATCGAGTCCGAACTGTAGCATGAGGGCCTCACGCGGGCGCATCTACAGTTTATAACTAATAAAAGTTCTGTTTTTACTTGCTTTAGAACTTTGTTTAAGGTCATTTTGAGGTTTGGGGTCGTTTCCCCTCTCCAAGGCCTTGTTAGGCCTTGTTTTAGGCCATCTATTTTGGCCTTTGTTCTTAGCTTTGCATGACCTTTATACCACTGAAATCTAGAGGATTTTCAATGGTGGAAAGGTGGTTTTGGTGTCTTAAATAGGAGAGGGTCATCCCCTCTTGTCGTTGTCTTTAATACTTGCATAAATGGCTTATGTTTGTGGCATGTATGCTTAGCTTGTTTTAGCTTCACTTCAGTATATATTAGGCTTTGTTTTGCCATGATATAGCACTGTTTTGATTTGGTTTAGACATACCATGCATGCTTCATGTACTTGTCTTGTAATCCCATGATTTGGCCTAACATGCATCATGTTGTAACATGTCATTTTAGCATGATTTTGGCTTAACTTCATGAAGCTTCTAATCTTATTTTACCATGCTAGAGCTCTGATTTGAGTTGTTTCAACCATGTATGCCATGTTTTGTATAGCCACCATGCATTTTAGCTTGTTATCTTTGAGTGTCCAAGTCACTAGCATGCTTTACTTGGCTCATTTCAGTGATTTGGCATTGCTTGTTATGTTATTTCAGTCCATATAGTATGCTCGCATACTTACATTTGTCACTTCTTTAATGTTTTAAAGAGTTGATGTTTTATGCCTCATGAATGGGTCATTGTGTATGCCTCTGTGCTTAAGTCTTTCGGATGCCATCTAAGTGGGTTTTTGGTTTTGTTTTACCATGCCATAACTTTGTTTTTATTGGTTTATGTCATGCCATGTTTGGTTTTGATAGGTGTAGTGTAACACCTCTTTTGTAGTCTTGCATGCCTCATGCCTTTGGCCCTTTGTTCTAGCTTATTTTGGCTTTGGTCCTTGCATGTTTTAGGCTCATTTGGACCTGCCTTAGGACTATTTTAGGCCCTCTTGGCCCTTTGGGGCTTGCTTTATATAGCCACAGTTTGAACCCTTTGGCTAGTTTCAAGCTTTAAGCTTTCTTGCATGCTTTGATTGTGTACTTTGGTTGGTTTAGCACCTTTCCTAACATGATTTCAGAGCTTAACATGTTTGTCACATGTCCATATTTGTCTCTTTTAAGTGTGCTTAAGAGTTGCCCTTTCATGCCTTAGTCTTTAGGCTAATTAGCATGCATGTTTGTATGTGTATTTCATGCCTTTGTTGTATCACCTTGGCCACTGATTTGGGCCTATTTGAGAGCTGTCCATTTTGGTTTAAGTCCATCCTCTGCATGTTGTTGCATGCTTGCCTTGCATGTTGTCGCATGCTTGTTGCATATTTAGTATCTTGCATGTTGTTGCATGCTAGTATGTTGCATGCTTATCTCTTTATCATGTTGTCACATGCTTGTCGCATTTTGTATGTTGTTGCATACTTGTCCACCTTTGCATGCCTTGCATGCTTGAGTGTTCATGTTGCATCTTGCATACTTGTTTAAGTTACATTGCATTTGGCATGCTTGTCACCATTAGTTTTGTTTGGCATTGTCATTAACATGCTTATGTTTCATTGGATTTGCATCATGCTTGAGTTGTTTGCATGCTTAGGTTGCATAGCATTGTATGTGCATCCCTTGCCTCTTGATCAAGCATGATAGAGGTTGGGGCCCCCTTATGTGTTTTGTGCATTTCATTTGACATTAAATTGCACACTTGGCTTCTTTGGCCATCATGCATTGAAATACGTGATTGATGTCCCGAGGGTCGAAGACTATACTCCCTTGAGCCCATGACATGATAGGGAGGGTGGTCATGTACACATTGCTTTGAAAATGCAATGCCATGCTCTGTTTGTCCTCTGTTGCAGCAAAAACAGAATTCTGCAGGAATAGATGGTTAGTCGGCCATCTTAAGTGCCGGCCGGCTATGCATTGTTGGTCGAGATATCCACAAATGGTCGATGACTAGTTCCTTTTGGCCGGTGGCCTTGAATTTCGGCCGGTGACATCCTAAAGTGCTCAGAAGGTGATTCAGAAGCATCCTTGAGACTTTCACAGTTTTCAAAGGTGCAGAGCAGTGTAAACAGAGGCAGCATGAGCATGGCGATAGATTTCCGAGTAAAGCCGAGCTTGCATGCATTCGTCCCTCTTCCCGAGGCAGCTTTACTGCTTTCATAGATTAATTAATTTGTTTAATTAGTTAAATGTTGTGTAATAATTAATTAGCTAGGATAGTCAGTTAATTAGTTGGTTTGTATTATAGACCCTCCGTCGAGAGGGCCAATTTTGTAATAAGTGTGCGTCTGTGTGTGAATGACTTCCAACCCCACGTCTTTCTCCCTTTTACTTACCAGCTTTTGATGGTTAGTTTAGGGCATGTTTCAATTGGCATACTCATGCTCCGCATGTTTGCATTCATTCATTTGTATTGCATGCACCGGGCTCGGCGCATCATACTAATTGCATAGTATTTCAATTCCAACTTGAATACCTGTATCGAGTTGTCGCATTTCACATGTCATTCTTAGATTAGCCGAGCCTATTCTAGTTGCATTTTGCATGTGTTGCATTAGGCATCTTAACATAGCTAGGATCATGCATTGATTACTAATTAGCTTTTGTTTTGGCTCGGAGTACTAGGTAAACTTTTATGCTTTAGCATCTTGCATGAGTGTGAGTGTTGCCATGATAGCATGCTTGCCATGAGGCCATCTGCTTATGTGATATAACTGCCTGAATGCCTGTGGGTGAAGGTTGGATTACTTGAATTTGAACAATTCATTAAATCCGCATTTTAGCCTACTTACGAGTAGCAAACTTCAAACCATTTTCCAAACAAACGGATATGCAATGCTTTGTTCCAAATTAGGCGATCTAGTCTATACTTGTGTGCTGTGCGCATCACATAGTAATTCTAGCTAATTAACCGGAATAAGAACACATATGATTTCAAAACAAAATATCATGCTTAGTACAGGCCGATCTTCGGATCGGGCGAGCGGGAGTGCTCATAGATGACCTTCCCCAATCGTACCCAAGTTCCCGAGCTGAGCCAACTTTGGTGATGACGAACACGTGACCCTAGGCACGAGTTAGGGTTTCCTAAATTCCCCCAAAATAAAATATTTAGGTGGCGACTCTGTATCTGGAAAAGTAGTCCATGTTTGGCACTTCTTTCTTGAAAATCAGTTTTCCAAAACGATTTGCCGGATTTGGACTCTTTGGTGATTTATCAATCTCACATCGCACATTGTGAGATCAGATTAAGAACCGTGACATTTGAGTCCGAACTGTATAAGCAAGGCCCTCGAGGGCGCGTCTACAGTTTCTGGCGACTCTGTTGGGGAGTTAGAGAACTTGACTCGAACTCATGATATCTTGTTTTGATTGCACTTATATGCTTCTTTGCATTGTATTTGTATTGGTGCACCTAGGACACCGTGTTTGTCATTTGCTATTCCTGAACGGATTGCCGGAGACTCGCTTTGAGAAGCGTGCCATAAGGCTGACCGGTTACGGGCTCTGCCACGACGGGAACACAAACCTCAGTTTTTACCGGGGCACCCTTTTCGACCATTCGACTGAGTGCATATCGAAATCCATAGTGACTATTCCAAACTAGGACAAGTTGCTTACCCGATTGTAGGTTGTTTGAAACCGCTGCGTGCGTAGTGAAACCCTAGCTCCTGACAAAATTAGACAGGGAAACCCTACCCCAACATAGGGGTGTTTTGGCTCTCACTTGCTTGTTATGTGCTTTTAGAGTGTACCTCTACAGGAATGCACGTATCAGTTTGCAAGTCTGGGTATCAGGCCTACGGGCATCAGTATTTTGAGAATCAGTTATATCTGCGGGTATCAAATTCGATTTCGGGACAGTAATTTGGGGAACAGTGATCAGTGGTCGAATACAGTTATTCAAGCTATACTTATGTCTGTTCTAGTGAAACTAGGCAGAGATGCTGCATGTTTTCTCTTTCAGGGGGGAGGGGGTTCAGAGATTTGGTTCAGAGCAACCAGTGTTCTCCTTCACTAAAGGCAAGGCGAAAAAGGGGCAGTTGAGGCCCACCGGTTCATCAGATCCATCAACCACCAGTCACGTCCCCTCTGTTCAGTTAAGTAGACCCGCGATGACACAGAATTCGGAGGAAATTGTGGTCATGGCAGCGGCACTGAACCAAGGAATCACAATGCAGGGCGAGACCGACGTTGAAGTGCCGCACCCACCCAGGTCACCTGCCGCGCACCTGATCTGGGAACCCCAGTTGTTTCAAGCTCTTGAGCCAACCATATTTGAGTTAATGGAAATGATTGGCGACCTCCAGAGATCTGTGGCTGATCTGGCCTATGGAATGTCGAGTCCACCACCAACCATATCGTATGCCGGGAACTTTATGCCGCAGGAGCCCCCGCTACTGGGGCGAATTGTAATTGAGCTCAGCAACCTGAAGTTGTCTCAAGCCCCAGCAATGACATGTCAACAACAACGGGGCTTTACACTGAAATAGCAACCCAAACCTTCCACCAAGCTGAGGCTAGTGGAAAGAACAAGATGATGGAAGACACTGATCCCTATGAACAACTCCAGCAAGCTATTGAGACTCTGAAAGCCAGGGGGTTGAATAAGCAACAAGTACTCGCAGTTGTGGCTAAGACTGTGGACGACATTTTCCCTGCTCAGACCGAGAGCAGTTCAAGCCAAAGGGAAAATCAAGATAGGGTCCATCGTACCAGAACTGTTCCTTCCAATACTAACCCTGCACCTGGAAAAGATCAGAGAGCCAAGGCAGCACCTGCCGATCTTTTGCTAGTGCGTCCAACAAAGGTCCACAGACTTCGAAGTATCTGCCCCGAGGTCACAGGGTCTTTCATGCCCTCTACATGCCTTTGTCCAAGGCTCTTCGAATCCTCACGGAAAAAGGTCATCTCAAACCTCCTGAGCCTCGGCCTCTCCCGAGTAATCTCCCTCTCTCATATGATGCTACCCAGTACTGTGCGTACCATCAACAGACAGGTCACACCATCAACAACTGCTTCCGACTCCGCCACGAAGTACAGGATCTGTTTGACGACGGGGTCATCCTCCCACCGAGCTCAGCAAAGTCTGTCATCACCGGGTTGGTGGACTTCGAGGATAATACAAGTATGTGATCAAGGGTTGAACCACCTGCGGGCGTCACTCAGTTTACTCCAGATGTGGCGTATGGCACGCACTATTTTGAGCATTTGCGGATGCCAGTTTTTGTGCTTTCTGGCTTGGGTATTCAGTCAGTTTTGTTGTCTTTTATATAGTCAGTCTTTTCTTACTATGTCGGTTGGGTCTCTCTTGTTGTATCGAGTCAGTCCTGTTATATAGGAGTCGGGTGATTTCGGGGATGTTACCTCAGGCATCACTATTTTGTTTTGTATTTGTCTTTTTGCTTTCTTTTGAGTCTGTTTCTGCCTTGGAGCCAGTTGTGCTAACAGATCTGAATGAAACGGTAGTGGTTTTTCATATTTTGTGCTTATTGCTACTTTGAGTCTGTTGTGCCAACAAGTTTAAAATGAAATGGCGGAGCATCTCACCTGCTTTTCTATGCCTTTTAAATTATCGCATCGACCTAAGCTTTTTCAAAACTTTTTGAACATTGTGGTGAAAACAAAGATGAAGGAATTCCTCGGGTTTTGAAAGATTTGATTGAATTGAGAGAAAGAGAGGCATGCTAAGCCCTTAATGAATGAGATCATGTTTGTTAATATGAGTACTGGGAAGGATCCTGGCTTTATCCAGATTGGTTCTACACTGTCTTCAGCGCGAGCGATTTGTCGCTTTCTTAAAAGATTTCAAAAAAAATTGTTTTGCGTGATCTTGCGAAGACCTATGTGGAATCGCTCTTGAGATTGTGTAGCTTAGGATCGCTCTCAGCCTCGAGACTCAACCCCTTCGCTTCCAAACCTTGAACCTTAATTCAGAATGTTCAAAGGTCAATCATGATGTGAGGCCTGTATGGCTAGATCAAAAGCAACCCTTGGACTAGGGGCAAGAAGGTCAGATATGATCAAAAGGAAGTTTGCAAAGCTAGATCAGAAACACCCCTCGAACTAGGGGCACAAAAAAATGTCAGATGTGCTCGAAGAGTCAAGAATTGGGACATTGCTCAAACTAACGAAGATTAGCAAGAATGTCAAATCCCAGAGGGGAGGAAGGGCAAACTCAGCTCCCATCTACAATACTAAGGGCAAACTCAGCTCCCATTGGATGGACTCCTACATCATCAGGGAACAACAGCCACTCTCTTGGATTCAGATGGCTTTGAGATCTCAAAACTATTTGACATGGACGGAGCTACACTTTTACCCTTGAGAGGCTCGTTGGGCCGAAAACCCGGAAGGGCGACCCAGGCAAAAGTTAGAGTAAGGAAAAAAAAAAAAAAAAAAAAAGATGCAAATAAAAAAGAAGAAATGAAAAGAAAAGAAGAACAAAGCTCGCAAGGTTGAAAACCCAGAAGGGCGGCCTTGGCAAAAGTTAGAGCGTAAAAGGAGAGGTTAATACCCGAGTGTACCTTAACCGGAACTACGTCAGGCTTGATTCCCATCTTTGGGATACGTAGGCAACTTCGTTCTGAAGTCCAGCCATAAACACTTCCAAATAGACTATGTCCATGTAATGGTTATTGATCATCTTTGCCTTCTTTGTATCCGAGAGTTCGGTTGAGGACTGGTTACAGTATGTCGCGATGCTATTCAGACAATGGGCAATTTTCCGTTGCCGTCAGTTACCATTCAAACAAGGGGCCACTTTCCATTGCCATGCCGTGTCCTTCAGATAAGGGGCAGTTTTCCATTGTTATGAATCCGAGGTTGTGCATCTCAAGAGTAGGTTCCGTGCTCGTTGAACAGTGGACGTTTGCAAACACAGTTTTTGAGAATTTTTTACTAAGTTCGATTAATTCTCTCAAAAATTATTCCATCTTTTTTTTCAAAACTGGACCATTTCTTGGCCCCAAAAAGGAAAATTTTCAGTGCTCATAACCTAACTTGCATGATTTCAAATCAGAAAATTGAACAAGCCTGTTAATCTAACTTTCGTTTTGGTCAAAATTGTTTTAGCAGAAGCTCAAAAACAAAAAAAAAAAATGGTCAAAATGATAAGCTAGGGGCACAGTTGAGTCAGGTGTTCTTTCTTTTCCCCATCGTCAACCAACTTGCCAGAAAGGGCACCTTGTTCACCAGAAAGGGCACACGGAAGCTGTTAGAAAAGGGCTGAAAACTCTCTTATCCTCCAAGTAGCGAGGTATCAAGCCAAATGCGAAGCACGAACTGGAATGGATCTAGATATTCCACTCCCTCGTCTGGATAGATCTAACCACGTCCGAACTCCCCAGTAGAATATCGTCAACCGATGTCAACTGCAGATTGGCTACACACCCAGTTGTAGCACAACCCCTCTGCGGGAGAAGCTCACTGTTCTGAGTAGAAGAAGAAAAATCTAGCAGAATGCTAGGGGCAAGAGCCCACAACTTCTTGTATATTCATCAACCACCCAGGGGAGGGATTAAAAATGAGAGATTGAAGAATAGAGAGATGTGCGTTGAGAGAAAAAGTAAAGAAAAGGGCTTTTTTCAGAAAAATAGAGATTAAGTGCTAGAGTGATGTGAGAATCACAAATAAGAAAGGGTGGGAAACAATACCCAAAGAAACAGGCTCCCTGTGCATGTCTGAGTGTCGTGTCTTTTGTTTTGTCCCGATTCTTGTTTTGAGTCGTTTCGAGTGTTTCTCGATGTGTTTAGGTTGTTTACCTTTTGTTTTTATTTGTTGAGTCGTAGTGCGCTGTGTTCAGTCGTAGGCTCAATACCTGGTTGAGGACCCTTTCTCAGTTCAATTTCAAGAATAAATCGTTTTGTGCTCAGAGTGCTGTGTCATTCTCCACGTTTGTACAAAACAAGATTCTTTCCTTCATAAACCGCAGGGTTCAACCCAGGTCATGTGAGAATAGCCAAACAAGGACCTATCTGAAGCTATGTGGGTTCTAGACTGTGAAGCAAGAGAGAAGAGGGAAAATCTAGAACATCTCCGTGTGTTTCAACTCTAGCAAGTTCCGAGACTGTGTTCCAGGTACATCTTGTTAGGCCTTGCCTTTCTCTGGAGTATGAGTGTATCTCGACCCCATGTGTAAGCCTGCTTCAAGTCAGAATGGCAGTCCAAGCAGCACCTATGGTTTTCACATGCAGATGTTATCTCTTGCCAATATAAATAGGGTGTACCCTTTTGAGCTGAGTGTGTTGCAAAGCCCTTCGAGGGATAAATCGAAGGCACCAAAGTACATGTTTGATGCCCCCCCAACTGCATAGAATATGCTTTCAATGTTGCATATAATATGCTTGTCTATTGCGTAAAATGTGCTTGCTTTCAAATTTTGCATAGAATATGCTTTGCTTGTCTCATGCAAAAAAAAAAAATGCGTGTTTGCTTATCATGTTGTTGCTCATTTATCTATCGAGTTGTCGCTCATTCGTTTATCGAGTTGTTGCTCATTTGTCTATCGAGTTGTTGCTCATTCGTTTATCGAGTTGTTGCTCATTTGTCTATCGAGTTATTGCTCATTCGTTTATTGTGTTATTACTCATTTGTTTATCGAGTTATCGCGATTTGTTTATCGAGTTGTTGTACATTTGCTTATCGAGTTATATTTCACATTCTTCAAGTCTTTGTTTTGCTTATCGAGTTGTATTTACACTTGGTCAGCTTATTGAGTTTTTTGTTTTTGATTAGCGAGTTGTTTTTGTCGTTACTTGGTTCACTACCTGATTACTATGGTGCAAATGCTTAATTTTCAAAAGTTCAAATCTCATTTACATTGTTGTGTAATGCGATACGAAGCATAAAATGTACAAATGCAACTCCTTTTGAGCAAAACAACTGTTTCATTTCATCATATCTTTCGCAAAAAGTACATAGTTTTGAGAAAGTAAAACCTGCCTGAGGTAGTACAAGGTGCTCAAACTACCAGTAAAAAGAAAAGTAAAGCAAAAAGGGAAGAGAAAAGCAACAAAATGTCTGAATAGAGCAAAGAAAAGAAAAAAGCAGCAGAAAGTCTGGATTAACATCAGTGGTCTCAAGTGCGGGAGTCGGTCCTAGTCCTCTTCCTGGACGAGGGCCCAGGATCACCACCGCCATATCCGTAGTCAGAGTCTGAGCTGTCTTCGGCCTCACCCTGGGACGACGCCGCCTCCTCATCAGAATCATCGGGGGAGGGCTCTCATTAATTGCTCTCAGCACGGGTGCGCCTGTGTCTGCCTCGGTTGTGGATAGTCATCCCCCGCTTGGCTCCCCCTCCTCCTCGAGCAGGAACAGATGGTCCAGCTGGAGCACCTCCCGCAGCCGGAATCTGAAATGGGGCCTGAAAAGGACAAATGGCAAATGCATCAGTTATGCTACGCAAAACAATATATGAATGCTTTGAGCAGTATATCAATATTGAATGCAGTGTATGAGTACAGTGTATGAATGCCGTGAGCAACGCTGTGAGTAGTATGTGGGTTACAATGTATCAGTGCCGTGAGTGCTGTGTATCAAGTGCCGTGTTGATAGTGTGATGCATCAGATTATGTGTGAAACAGATCAGGCAGAGTTCGAGACTGCGGTTGAAAGAACTTATCGGGATATTGTAGATGGTCAACAAGTCGATGCACCGCTGCAGCATCCCCACCGCTGAGGCTGTCAACTCCAGGGACTGGCGAGTGTACTCGACGGAAGCCTACAAAAGGGTTGAAGTCATTAGTATTCTGCGGGGATATCAAATGAATTGAAATGACTGTACGGAATGCAAAGTGTGGTAGTACATACTAGGGTCGAGCCATAGACTCTGACAAGCTCATAATCAGCCAGAGGAGGAGCGAAGGGAATCTAATAAGTCTCCCCACCCTCTCCTCGGCATGTGATCGTCATGGGCAGCTCTGGCCATCCAGCTCCCTGCCCCCTCCGAGACCCACTCCTGCCTCAGGCTGGAGGTGCCCTCGGGGCCCCCGCTCCCGCTGCTGGCGCCGCTGGCCTCTCTCACTCAGCTCGACGAGCACCAGTCAAAGGCCACATGATATAAGCCTGGATGTACTCGGTGTAATCGCCCTCATCTCTAAAGCCCTCTGAGTCCCAGCCGATAGTATAGTCCATCATCTCCTCAAAGGTATACCTCTCAGTATGCCTCGTATGGGTGGGAGGCGGCCTCGGGACTACCTGCTCCGGTAAGCCGAGGGTCTGCCGTAAGAAGCGCTCACCCAAGTACCAAGCGCGGCAGACTGGGCCCTCTAGTAAAACTCTAAAACGGGCAGTCTCTCGGGCACCGGCATACCGCTCCCAAACTACGTCAGGCAACAGGGCCCAAGGCTGCCAGGTGATCTGCAAATAAAACACAGTTTGTTATCTACTGATATTGAGAGTACAAGATAAAGCGAAGCTTAAATAAACTGAAATGTTTGACATACCTCGGCTGCGGTGATGGTGTCAAAGTAGCGGCGGAAGAATATGAATGACTCTCGTGGCCTCCGCTCGCATCTCACATCAAAGCGGTGAGAAAATGGAACACCGAGAGGAATCCTTTCATCTGGCACTGGGGTGAGCCTAGGGAAGTAGGCGTACACCCACAACTGTATAGTGTGATAGAACAGATATGAGTAAGCTTATCAGATAAAGTAGTATACAGATAAAGCAGAGTGCAGTATGTGCAGTGTGTGCAGTATACAACCAGTGTAAAGCAAATTACGTGCGCGCAGTGTGTGTGATGTACAGACAATGAAAAACAGAATTGAAAAGATAGAAAAGGGAACATGTACCTCCCAGGCTCTCCAGTAGCCTCCAAGCAACTGCCCGCTGAGGCGGGAGGATGAGCTCATAATGAAGCCACGGGCATTCTGCTCCTCCCCCTACTGAGTAGTAGGCGCCTAGATCCGGAAGTGATCCTCGAATCACGAGTACCTCACAAACCCCGCCCGGGCAAGAGGTGGCTAAGTGCCGAGCAAGTATAGCTGAGCAGCGTCTCACTCGTCCATATCTGTATCAAAGGGGATTGGATCACCCCCTACTCCGATGCCTGTGAGCATGGAGAAGTCAAAGGGAGTCATCATCATCTCCCCGGTGGCAGAAATGTGGAAGAAGTCGGTGGTGTCCCACCACCTCTCCACCAGAGCAGCAAGAAGGGGCCTACTCGTAGTGAGGTGCGAGTGTCCCATGCAGAAAGTCCCAAAGCCGGCCCGGTCAACAATATGACGGACCGCATCAGGTAGCTCCATATACCAACCTCGGGCAGCAGTGTTCCCATAGCCCCGAAAGGCATGGGAATCTCCCTGTGTTCAAAACAAACAGTCGCGAAGTAGTGTTAGAAATACTGTGTTGTATGCGCTCAGAATTGATGAAAATGCAGTGTGTGTGCATGTGTTCAAATTTAAACAGATATTGGGTGTGGGTGTGGTCAAAGTGAACTACAGCAAATGATGTATCAGTATGTTTGAATTGTTCAGTTGAGGATGCAGTGTGTGTGCATGTGTTCAGATTTAAACAAATATTAGGTATGGGTGTGCTCACAGTGAACTACAGCATATGATGTATCAGTACGTTTGAATTGTTCAGTTGAGAATGCATTGTATGTGCATGTGTTCAGATTTAAACAGATATCGGGTGTGGGTGTGCTCACAGTGAACTACTGCATGTGATGTATCAGTGTGTCTGAATTAAGCAGTTAAAGAACAGAATCGACTATCGCAGTTATATGTTCTACATTGCAGAAAATGAAACAGAGGAAGAACATACCTCAGCGGCACTGTAAGACAGATGTGACTCTGGCTCGCGCAGTAGAAGCTCTAGTGGTGCGCCTCGTGCATAGCTCCGGAAGAGGCGGAGGCTGTCAAGAGGGAGCACATGTATCGCCGGCCTGTAGGTCGCCGGATCAAATGGTCGGACACGAAGAGGTAGGAGCTCGACCTCGAGCTCCACATCCATCTCTGGAGGACTCCCACCCTGTGGAATGTCGTCAGCCATCTCAGAAAGAGTGCGAAAATGGCCGAAAATGTGTAAAATGAGCAAAAATGTCAAAAGTCAACTGAAAAGTCAACCCCGAGAGGGTGGAAAATGGGAGAAAAGGTCGGAGTGTGGAAAAAGGCACGAAGATCGAGGAAAACTTGGGAAAAACAAACCCCAAAAGGTGGAAACCAAGAAAAAGGCACCGAAACCAAGATTTGTTCGGTTCAAAATGTGCGAAATGGGGAGCGTTTCGCGAATCGAACGATGGAAAAGTGTCGAAAACAAGAGAAAAACACGGATCGAAGAAAGAAAAATCGCATAGAGAGAGAGAGAGGAAGGATTTTTGAGTTAGGAGGAAGTGAAAATATAGGGTTTGAGGCCCTATATTTAAAGACCCGTGGCTAAATGTCGAAACTGCCCCGACAGCCATTTTTGGACGGTCGGCCAAATTGTTGGCCGGTCGGCCAAATATTTGGCCGATTGCCTCATTTGATGGCCAATGGATGGCCGATGGCCTCCCCTTGTGGCCGATACACCTCCTACACCCTTGATTGGGTCAAATACGATGTTTGGAACCTCCATTCCTCAAGACAGTGCAACAAAAGGCATTTTTGAAGCTTAACCGGCATCCGTTTTGACCTCGGATCGTGCCTTCTGTGTGCGATGCTTGAATACACGCAAGGTGTATCCTTCTTCGTATCCTTTTGTATCTTGCGAGATTCGGAAATTACTTTAAATGCGTTGCATTACAATGTTTTTGTCTTGCGTTGTAGCGCACACCACGTTTGCATTGTTATGCACGTCTCTTAAGCACTGTAATGCACGCCTGTTTGCATTGTTATGCACGTACTATATGCGTTGTCGCGCACACTATGCTCGCATTGTCATGTACATCCCTTAGGTCGCATTGTCTTGCGCCCCCTCCACCCGCGTTGTTTCGCATGTCTCATTCGCACCATCATACACCTTATCATATTACATGCATTGTCATACATTTCAGTACATGCATTGTCATGTATTTCGTCTCATTCGCATTGTCATGCATATTTCACCTGCATTGTCATGCATTTCAGTTTATGCATTGTCATGCACGTCTCATTTGTCATGCACTTCAATAATTAGCATTGTCATGCATATTTCATTTGCATTGTCATGCATTTCAGTACATGCATTGTCATGCATTTCAGTTCATGCATTGTCATGCATCTTTCATTTGTATTATCATGCATTTCAATCTTTCGCATTGTCATACATCTTTCATTTGCATTGTCATGCATTTCAATCTCACGCATTGTCATGCATCTTTCATTTGCATTGTCATGCACTTCAAATCTTTCGCATTGTCATCCATCTTTCATATGCATTGCAATGCATTTCAGTTCATGCATTGTCACGCATCTTTCATGCATTGTTATGCATTTCAGTTCACGCATTGTCATGCATCTTTCATTTGCATTGTCATGCATTTCAAATCTCACGCATTGTTATGCATCTTTTATTTGCATTGTCATGATTTCAATCTCCCGCATTGTCATGAATCTTTCATTTTCATTGTCATGCATTTCAACCTTTCGCATTATTATGCGTACACTTAGATTGCATTGTTATGCATCCCTTGCCTGCGTTGTCGCGCATGCTATCTCTTCCATTGTTATGCACCCACATTTAGTTGCGTTGTCACGCACCTTTCATTTACATCTTTCATGTTTCTATCCGCATCATATGTGCATGTGTTTATCTCCTATTGAAATGATATCTTGATTTAACGTGGAACATGTGTTTCTACTTATAGTACCTATTGAATTTCTTTCTTTTGTAGGCACGATATTGTATGTACGATTCATTTGAGGATGATCAAACCAGACGATATTTTATGTACGGTTCATTCAAAGGTATTCCTGGTTCAGTTCAACTGTTAACCCTTTCTCCACTCGCGCGCCGCGTTTGGACGTATCGTTTCTCCACTCGCGTGCCGCTTTTGGACGTAACCCTTTCTCCACTCGCGTGCCGCGTTTGGACGTATCCTTTCCCCACTCGCGTGCCGCGTTTGGAAGTATTCTTTCTCCACTCGCGTGCCGCATTTGGACGTATCCTTTCTCCACTCGCGTGCCGCGTTTGGACGTATCCCTTTCTCCACTCGCGTGCCGCATCTGGACGTATCCTTTCTTTACTCGCATGCCGCGTCTGGACGTATCTTTTCTCCACTCGTGTGCCACGTTTGGACGTATCCCTTTCTCCACTCGCGTGCCGCATTTGGACGTAATCCTTTCTGCACTCGCGTGCCACGTTTAGACGTATCCTTTCTCCACTCGCGTGCCGCGTTTAGACGTATCCTTTCTCCACTCGCGTGCCGCGTTTGGACGTAATCCCTTCCTCACTCGCGTTCCGCGTTTGGACGTATCCATTCTCCACTCGCGTGCCGCGTTTGGACGTAATCGTTTCTCCACTCGTGCCACGTTTGGACGTAATCCTTTCTCCACTCGCGTGCCGCGTTTGGACGTAATCCCTTCTCCAAGCGCGTGCCGCTTTTGGACGTATCCTTTCTCCACTCGCATGCCGCGTTTTGACGTAATCTCTTTCTCCACTCGCATGCCGCGTTTGGACGTATCCCTTTCTCCACTCGCGTGCCACGTCTGGACGTATCCTTTCTTCACTCACGTGCCACGTTTGGACGCATCCTTTCTCCACTCGCATGCCGCGTTTGGATGTATCCTTTCTCCACTTGCGTGCCGCGTTTGGACGTAATCCCTTTCTCCACTCGCGTGCCGCGTTTGGACGTAATCCTTTCTCCACTCGCGTGCCGCGTTTGGACGTATCCTTTCTCCACTCGCGTGCTGCGTTTGGACGTAACCCTTTCTCCACTCGCATGCCGCATTTGGACGTGTCCCTTTCTCCACTCGCATGCCGCGTTTGGACGTAATCCTTTCTCCACTCGCGTGCCGCGTTTGGACGTATCCCTTTCTCCACTCGCGTGCCGCGTTTGGACGTATCCCTTTCTCCACTCGCGTGTCGCGTTTGCACATATCCTTTCTCCATTCGCGTGCCGCGTCTAGACATATCCTTTCTCCACTCACGTGCCGCGTTTGGACATATCCTTTCTCTACTCGCGTGCCGCGTTTGGACGTAATTCTTTCCCCACTCGCGTGCCGCGTTTGGACGTAATCCTTTCTCCCCTCGCGTGCCGCATTTGGACGTATCCTTTCTCCACTCGCACGCCGTGTTTGGACGTATCCTTTCTCCACTCGCATGCCACATTTGGACGTAATCCTTTCTCCACTCGCGTGTCGCGTTTAGACATAATCCTTTCTCCACTCACGTGCCGCATGTGGACGTATCCCTTCTCCACTCGCGTGCTGCGTTTGGACTTATCCTTTCTCCACTCATGTGCCACATTTGGACGTATCCCTTCGCCACTCGCGTACCGAGTTTGGACGTAATCCCTTCTCCACTCGCGTACCGCGTTTGGACGTATCCTTTATCCACTCGCGTGTCGCGTTTGGACGTAATCCCTTCTCCACTCGCGTGCCGTGTTTGGACATATCCTTTCTCCACTCGCGTGCCGCGTTTGGACGTCTCTTTTCTTCACTTGTGTGCCGCGTTTGGACGTACCCTTTCTCCACTCGCGTGCTGCGTTTGGACGTACCCCTTTCTCCACTCGCGTGCCGCGTTTGGACGTACCTGCACTGTTATATGCATCGCGCTTTCTTGCACAGTCCTTTTCTCTCTTGCGTGTGCTACGCTGAGAGACATGTTTGGGACTCCGGGTCTCCTCGGTAGTCGCTTTTAGTATTCTCCGCGTGAGTCGCAGCGAGAATTGCATAATTTTCTTACATCCTTTCTTTTGGAATGTGTAGGACCGTTATCTCTTGTTCACTTGTTTAAGTTGTTGTATTTATTTTGCATAAATGCTTCAATACAGCTCTTTTTGCATGATTATAAGTTATGCTCGGCATCTTGCATGTCATTTGCATTTTGCCCCTGCCCACGGGTGCATATCTTTGTTATCTTGAATGCTTGTCTGAGTCTTCGGCCTTGTCAAAAATGGGTCGTCTCTCGGCTTTGACATTCACTCCCGTCACTTTGTGACTTTCGAGTTCTGTCAAAGAGGGGCAACTATAGACACCCCATTTTTGACCGTCCTCAAGACTTGGACATCATCGTTTGAACATTCAATGATCATCTATGCTCATGTTCATTTTGAGTTCTCGGAGGTCTCGGCTGCGCGCCTTGCCTCAAGATCTCTTAACTTGTCTGTTTTGTGCTTGGTTGTAAACCAAACACTTGTGTTTTTGCTTCTAAGGGAAGAGGGCGGCTTGTTTGCCCTGCCCTCAACCCACCGGCCAAGGCTTGATGCCACCGGCCTTGTTTTCTTTCCATCGGCTAAGTGTGTTGGTCGATCGGCACTATTTTTGGTCGGCCGGCCATTGTGTTGGTCGATCGGCCATTTTTGCTGGCCGAACCCTGTTTATCTGCTTTATGCAGATATTTTGTGCCAGCTGTCCACAATTACCCCCTCCATACACGTGTATAGAGGGATTTACACCCTTTGCTTAGCTTTCCTTAGACGCTAAAAGGGAGTTCCTCCTCCCTCCTCAGAGGTTCAAAAAATTGGTTCTTGAGAGGATAGATATAGTATTGTATCTATACTTCCTTGTTTAGTCTTGCTTTGTACTCAAAAGTGTAGTATTGTCTTACTATTGTACACAAACACACACTAGAACACCATCCTCTTGGAGCTGAGGTTCCTTGAGGTTATTTCTAGTGTTCTTGGGTTGGTTTGAACTCAAAAAACCTGCTGGAGCTTTGTTCTTGAAGAGGTTCTACAAGGTTGAGTTCCTTGCTTTAGATACCCCTTTCTTGCTTAAGCTTTTAGCCTATCTTGCTTATTGTTTTAAGCTTAGTTTATAACTAATAAAAGTTCTATTTTTACTTGCTTTAGAGATTTGTTTAGGTCATTTTGAGGTTTGGGGTCGTTTCCCCACTCCAAGGCCTTGTTTTAGGCCACCCATTTTGGCCTTTGTTCTTAGCTTTGCATGACCTTTCTACCAGTGAAATCTAGAGGATTTTCAGTGGTGGAAAGGTGGTTTTGGTGTCTTAAATAGGAGAGGGTCATCCCCTCTCCTCGTTGTCTTTAATACTTGCATAAATGGCTTATGTTTGTGGCATGTGTGCTTAGCTTGTTTTAGCTTCACTTCAGCATATATTAGACTTTGTTTTGCCATGATATAGCACTGTTTTGATTTGGTTTAGACATACCATGCATGCTTCATGTACTTGTCTTGTAATCCCATGATTTGGCCTAACATGCATCATGTTGTAACATGCCATTTTAGCATGATTTTGGCTTAACTTCATGAAGCTTCTAATCTTATTTTACCATGCTAGAGCTCTGATTTGAGTTGTTTCAACCATGTATGCCATGTTTTGTATAGCCACCATGCATTTTAGCTTGTTAGCTTTGAGTGTCCAAGTCACTAGCATGCTTTACTTGGCTCATTTCAGTGATTTGGCATTGCTTGTTATGTTATTTCAATCCATATAGTATGCTCGTATACTTACATTTGTCACTCCTTTAATGTTTTAAAGAGTTGATGTTTTATGCCTCATGAATGGGTCATTGTGTATGCCTCCACGCTTAGGTCTTTTGGATGCCATCTAAGTGGGTTTTTGGTCTTGTTTTACCATGCCATAACTCTGTTTTTATTGGTTTATGTCATGCCATGTTTGGTTTTGATAGGTGTAGTGTAACACCTCTTTTGTAGCCTTGCATGCTTCATGCCTTTGGCACTTTGTTCTAGCTTATTTTGGCTTTGGTCCTTGCATGTTTTAGGCTCATTTGAACCTACCTTCGGACTGTTTTAGGCTCTCTTGGCCCTTTGGGGCTTGCTTTGTATAGCCACGGTTTGAACCCTTTGGCTAGTTTCAAGCTTTAAGCTTTCTTGCATGCTTTGATTGTGTACTTTGGTTGGTTTAGCACCTTTCCTAACGTGATTTCAGAGCTTAACATGTTTGTCACATGTCCATATTTGTCTTTTTTAAGTGTGCTTAAGAGTTGCCCTTTCATGCCTTAGTCTTTAGGCTAATTAGCATGCATGTTTGTATGTGTATTTCATGCCTTTGTTGCATCACTTTGGCCACTGATTTGGGCTTATTTGAGAGCTGTCCATTTTGGTTTAAGTCCATCCTCTGCATGTTGTTGCATGCTTACCTTGCATGTTGTCGCATGCTTGTTGTATATTTAGTATCTTGCATGTTGTTGCATGCTAGTATGTTGCATGCTTGTTGCATGCTTATCCCTTTATCATGTTGTCACATGCTTGTCGCATTTTGTATGTTGTTGCATACTTGTCCACCTTTGTATGCCTTGCATGCTTGAGTGTTCATGTTGCATCTTGCATACTTCTTTAAGTTACATTGCATTTGGCATGCTTGTCACCATTAGCTTTGTTTGGCATTATCATTAACATGCTTATGTTGCATTGGATTTGCATCATGCTTGAGTTGCTTGCATGCTTAGGTTGCATAGCATTGTATGTGCATCCATTGCCTCTTGATCAAGTATGATAGAGGTTGGGGACCCCTTATGTGTTTTGTGCATTTCATTTGACATTAAATTGCACACTTGGCTTCTTTGGCCATCATGCATTAAAATGCGTGATTTATGGCCCGAGGGTCGAAGACTATACTCCCTTGATCCCATGACATGATAGGGAGGGTGGTCGTGCACACATTGCTTTGAAAATGCATTGCCATGCTCTGTTTGTCCTCTGTTGCAGCAAAAACAGGATTCTGCAGGAATAGATGGTCCGTCAGCCATCTTAAGTGCCGACCAGCTATGCATTGTTGGTCGAGATACCCACAGATGGTCGATGACCAGTTCCTCTTGGCCGGTGGCCTTGAATTTCGGCCGGTGACATCCCAAAGTGCTCAGAAGGTGATTCAGAAGCATCCTTGAGACTTTCACAGTTTTCAGAGGTGCAGAGCAGTGTAAACAAAGGCAGCATGAGCATGGCGATAGATTTTCGAGCAAAGCCGAGCATGCATGCATTCGTCCCTCTTCCCGAGGCTGCTTTACTGCTTTCATAGCTTAATTAATTTTTTTAATTAGTTAAGTGTTGTGTAATAATTAATTAGCTAGGATAGTCAGTTAATTAGTTGGTTTGTATTATTCTTTCGGACCCTGCGTCGAGAGGGCTAATTTTGTAATAAGTGTGCGTCAGTGTGTGAATGTCTTCCAACCCCACGTCTTTATCCCTTTTACTTACCTGCTTTTGATGGTTAGTTTAGGGCATGTTTCAATTAGCATACTTATGCTCCGCATGTTTGCATTCATTCATTTGTATTGCATGCACCGGGCTCGGCGCATCATACTAATTGCATAGTATTTCAATTCCAACTTGAATACGTGTATCGAGTTATCACATTTCACATGCCATTCTTAGATTAGCCAAGCCTATTCTAGTTGCATTTTGCATGTGTTGCATTAAGCATCTTAACATAGCTACGATCATGCATTGATTACTAATTAGCTCTTGTTTTGGCTCGGAGTACTAGGTAAGCTTTTATGCTTTAGCATCTTGCATGAGTGTGAGTGTTGCCATGATAGCATGCTTGCCACGAGGCCATCTACTTATGTGATATAACTGCCTGAATGCCTGTGGGTGAAGGTTGGATTACTTGAATTGGAACAATTCATTAAATCCGCATTTTAGCCTACTTACGAGTAGCAAACTTCAAACCATTTTCCAAACAAACGGATATGCAATGCTTTGTTCCAAATTAGGCGATCTAGTTTATACTTGTGTGTTATGCGCATCACATAGTAATTATAGCTAATTAACCAGAATAAGAACACATATGTTTTCAAAACAAAATATCATGCTTGGGACAGGCTGATCTTCGGATCGGGCGAGCGGGGGTGCTCATAGATGACCTTCCCCAATCGTACCCAAGTTCCCGAGCCGAGGCAACTTTGGTGATGACGGACACGTGGCCTTAGGCACGAGTCAAGGTTTCCTAAATTCTCCCAAAATAAAATATTTAGGTGGCGACTCTGTATCTGGCAAAGCAATCCATGTTTGACATTTCTTTCTTAAAAATCAGTTTTCCAAAACGATTTGCCGGATTTGGACTCTTTGGTGATTTATCAATCTCACATCGCACATTGTGAGATCAGATTAAGAACCATGTTTGAGTCCGAACTGTAGAAGCAAGGCCCTCGAGGGCGCGTCTACACCTAGGCTTGTACAAATATTAAATACAAAACAAAAAAACAGAGTCTTCAGCTCCCAGATCCTCCCAAGCTAAGCCCTTGGAGGAGGCATGCCACCAGTACCTAAAAATGGTTCCCCAAGTAGGGTGAGCCAAAACCCAGCAGAAACAATCTAACACAATATATGAATATTAACAAAGATATAAGTATGATACACATGTTCAATGCCCAAATGACAAATCTTTTACAACTCTATTCCAAAACCATATTATGCCAAACTTGCATCTCAATTCATTTTATCTCACGTCATTAGCTATACCCACTTCATTTAATCAACCAAACAAAGGACACACCACATAGGTCTCCAACCAATATAATTATCATACAATTACGTTCACTTGCCATTTTATGGAAATTTCGTCCGCGGGAATTGGCACCCATGTATACGCACAGTTTTCGGGACTTTTACCCTAGACACACAGGCCAACTTAGTTTAATGCAATCCATCCCCTTTGTTCCTCCAAACATGGATTACATCCCCTTTCTCCTCCCAAACATCATACATATACAATGTATATAAATCATAATCATATTCAATGATAATGGCTAAAAGATTAGTTTCAATTCGTCTAATCCACATGCAATTTTCACAACAATCATGGCTATCTTCCACCTATAGCCCAAAACAGATATTTCTAAACAAATATACAATCTCAAAGACAGATAAATTATTTGAATTTCCAGGTGAGAGGTAATACATATCTAACTCCACCATTTATATAAACGTTCATCTAATTTTACATTTCCAATGCCAATTTCATTTATTTATACAAAGTAATTATTTGAGATATTTTAGGGCAAACTTCTCATTTTTCCAACGTCCACTCCAAGTACCAAAATCAATCATTTTGACATAGCACAAGCTCATATTTACTCCCATAACCATTTCCAATACATCCATTCAAAAACCCCTCTTTTGATTTTAAACCAAAACCCTAGCTTTATTCAAAATTACCTCAAATCCCAATATTTCTTACACATCAACAAATAACTAAGTTAAAACTCATAGAAGAGTATAGAAAGTCCGTACCTCGAAGTTAGAAGTTCAAGGGAGAAGTGGAGAAACTCCAAAGACGCCGAAACCCAAATTGATTCGGATCAAAACATAGCTCTTGAAGTGCTCCACCTTTTTAACAAAGGCACAAAGATAGAGAAATCACTAGATCTAGATGAAAAAGTAGAGAGAATGTAGGTTTTAGAGAGAGAGGGTCTTAACTTTAGGGTTTGGAGAGAAATAGATCTGAAAAAATGATGTAAAAAGTCATTTTCGCGAACTGATATACGCACAGTCCGCTCGAGCGCAAGAAGTGACACTCAAGCGTCAGACAAAATTAGTTGTTCCACTCGTACGCAAGAAGTGACGCTCAAGCGTCAAGATACAAAACAAAAGGGCATTACCGCTTGAGCTCAAGAAATGACGCTCAAGCGCAGAATACACACATCCAATAGTTTTGCAAACAATAGATCAATGCTCGAGCGCAGGAAGTGTCGCTCGAGCGTAAGAAACACAGCTTGAGCATAGAATACACCCTCCCAGTAGTTTTGCAGACCTGCAAAAGTACTGAGAGTTTACAAAGCCTGCTCAAGCACAAGAAGTGCCGCTCGAGCGAAGAAACAAAATTCTGGGCAACAAAGGTTTGAAAACTAAGCAACCAACTTATTCCAAACACAACCAGTACAATCCAATCACCAAATTTAAAGAGGTACAATGAAAGCAAGAGGTGAACAATAATATGAAACCGTGAAACCCGGGTCCGGGATACAACAAGGGTCGAGTCAAAACCAAAATCACTATAACCTCCCTCCTTAAAGAATTTTGTCCCCGAAATTTCAATTAGGTTTTTCAGTTATGTTTAAACCAAACACAATAATGATGGATAATCAATTCCAAAACCATGACCCATTCTCCGATCATCCTTTTTCACCAACTTGATACACAAGTTCCAATATTGAAAGTAAAATCCACATTTCGCAAAACATTTACAATGTTTACATTAAACTAATGCTTCCAAAACATACAGAACATATACAATGTTCCCATATATCCAAAACATATACGATGTTTTCATATTTCATTAACATAACAAAATTTCATTACATGTTCAAACATCCACAAATAAATCTGGATATTTCTCATGGACTTTCAACTCACGTTCCCTCGTTGCTTCCTCAATCTCGTGATGTTTCCAAAATACCTTAACCAAGAAAATTGTCTTGTCTCGCAAGACTTGGTCCCGAGTATCCAAGACTCTCACCGGTCTCTCCTCATACGAGGCATTCTCATCTACCTCTAAGTCGGTCCAATCCAACACGTGCGATGGATCTAGCTCATACTTCCGATGCATGCTAATATGAAACACATCATGAACCCCGGAAAGCTGTGGCGGCAAGGCCAAACGTTAAGCTACCTCTCTAATTCGCTCAAGGATCTCAAAAGGCCCAATGAATCGAGGGGACAACTTCCCACTCTTTCCAAACCTCATCAAACCTCTCCTAGGTGATATCTTCAAGAATACATGGTCTCCCACCTCAAAAGACAAAGGTCTCCTCCTACGGTCGGCATAACTTTTCTGGCGACTCTGGGCCGTAACCACCCTCTTACCGATAAGTGCAACTTTCTCTGTCATTTCCCGGACTAACTCTGGACGCAACATAGGCACATCACCCACCTCAGCCCAACACACAGGAGATATACACGGTCGACCATACAAGACCTTAAACGATGCCATGCCAATACTCAACTGGAAGCTATTGTTATAAGCAAATTCCACTAACGGCAAGTGCCTCTCCCACGAACCCTTAAAGTCAAGGACATAACTCCGAAGCATATCCTCTAAAATCTGGATGGGGCGCTCTAACTGTCCGTCAGTTTGAGGATAATACCTGGTGCTAAAAGTCAACCTAGTGCCCAAGGCACTCTGAAGCTCTGCAATAATCGAGCTGTAAAACACGGATCTCTATCTGAAACAATCGTCATAGGGACCCCGTGCAACCTCACTATGTCCCTAATGTAAAGGTCGGTAAGATGATCTATCGAGTCACTCACGTGCATAGGTATAAAGTGCGCCGACTTGGTCAACCGGTCAACTACCACCCAAATGGCATCACTACCCCGTTGAGTCCTCAGAAGGCCCATAACAAAATCCATCGTAACATGTTCCCATTTCCCCTCGGCGATAGGCAAGGGATGCAACAAACCCGCTGGCCTCTGATGTTCGGCCTTCACTTGTTAACAAGTAAGGCACTTTGACACAAACACAACTACATCCTTCTTCATTCCCCTCTACCAAAACTGGCGACAATGGTCGTGATATATCTTTGTGCCTCCTGGATGCACCGCAAGGCGCGAATTGTGAAACTCTCAGAGTACTTCCTCTTGGCAAGACTACGGCACGAAGAGACAGTTAAGGTATCTAACACTCGAGTTAGAGTACACGTTCAAGCCTCTTTTTACCTTCCCACTGGAAATCTTCTCCTGGAGGGATTCTACTTCAAGGTCACTCTTCTGTGCTTCTAACACTCAATTCACAAGTGTAGGTTGTGCAACTATTGAAAACAAGGCTGCAGACTCAACAGACTCGCCAAGATGCAAGTCAAACTCTCCAATGGCAACCAACATCTCCCATTCCCGGATGGCAATACAAGCTATGCTGCTAATAGATTTCCTACTCAATGCATCGATCACAACATTGGCCTTCCCCAAATAATAGTGTAACTCAAAGTCATAGCCCTCTATGAATTCCATCCATCTCATCTGCCTCAGATTCAGGCCTTTCTGTGTAAAAGATATTTCAAACTCTTATGATCAGAAAACACCTCAAACTTCTCTCCATACAGATAATACCTCCAAATCTTCAAGGCAAAGATCACCGCCTCTAACTCTAGGCCATGGGTAGGGTAGTTCCTCTCGTGTGTTTTCAACTACCATGAGCCATAGGTTACTACCTTCCCCTCTTGCATCAAAACATAACCCAAGCCTTCCCGTGAGGCATCACAATACACCAAGTAGCCCAAACCCCTCTCCGGAATAATCAATACTGGAGCAGTGGTAAGTCTAACCTTGAGCTCTTGGAACGACTTCTCACAGGTCTCATTCCACACAAACTTAGCTCCTTTCCTCGTCAATATAGTCAATGGTGAGGCTAATCTAGAGAAATCCTTCACGAACAGACGGTAATACCCAGCCAAACCAAGAAACTACTGATCTCAAAAGCATTCTTAGGCTGTTCCCAATCTTGCACTGCCTCTATCTTGGATGAATCTACAGTTACTCCTTCCCCGGATACCATATGGCCTAAGAACTTAACTTCTCTCAACCAAAATTCACATTTCCCAAGCTTAGCATATAGTTTGTGGGCTCTAAGTAACTCAAGTACTACCCTCAAGTGTTCATTGTGCTCCTCCTCAGAGGGTGAGTAAATCAAAATGTCATCCACAAAGACGAGCACAAAACGGTCTCAGAACTCACGAAAAATCTGGTTCATTAAATCCATAAACACAGCTGGGGCATTGGTTAGCCCAAAGGGCATCACTAGAAACTCATAATGGCCATACCGTGTACGGAATGCCGTCTTCAGGATGTCTCCCTCCCTTACTCTCAACTGGTGATAACTCGATCTCAAGTCTATCTTAAAGAAGCAACAAGACCCCTTCAACTGATCAAACAAATCATCTATACGAGGCATTGGGTACTTGTTCTCAATAGTTACCCGGTTCAACTTCTGGTAACCAATACAAAGTCGCAACGCACCATCTTTCTTTTCAGCAAAGAGAGCCGGTACTCCCCAAGGTGAAGTACTAGGGCGGATAAAATATTTATCCAACAATTCCTGGAGTTGAGTCATCAATTCACTCAACTCGACAGGTGCAAATCTATAAGGTGCCATAGAAATCGGTGCCGTGCTAGGCACTAAGTTGATAGAGAACTTAATCTCTCGATGAGGTGGTAAACTAGTAAGATCCTCTGAAAAAACATCTAAGTATTCACAAACTACCCTTTGTAACTCAACTCAGACCTCATCACACTCACTACTCAAGAAGTTGGCAAGAAGGCAACTAAGCTCGCTCTGCCTACGCGGGTCATACACCGGTGATAAGACTCTATCCACCCGGTCTCCCAGAAAATAAAAACAATCACCGCTCAAGGTACATACAGTAACCCTCTGACGATAGCAGTTCATAACAACCTGATAAGATGACAACCAGTCAATACCCAATATAACGTCAAAACTAGACACATCAATCAGCACAAATGCAAAAGGAAGTCGGCAGCCGACAACCTCTATGTCACAACCCCTACACCCTTGCTTCAAAACAATCTCACTACCAATAGGTGATTTTACACAGATAGGAGATGCTAACTGAGCCAACTTTAACCCCAAAACTGATGCAAATGTAGACGAGATAAATGAATGGGATGCACCCGAATCAATCAACATATTAGCAATTGAATTGCAAAACAAGAAGGTACCTCTCACTACCGAAGGCGCTGGTACTAGATCTGGCGTAGTAACAGCATACACACACCCTGTCGGTCTCTACTCAACCTTCTCACCCCTCAGAGCATAAGCCTAATGCACTGACTGAGCCGAAGAGGCTCCCTGATTGGCCCTCGAGGCCTATGCAGACTGTGCCGGCTGGTGGCTCTGTGTCTGTCTTGAGCCAGACACATCGGGTGTGCCACCCAATTAAGGACAACATCTCTTCATGTGCCCCACCTGCCCACACTGATAACAAATGAACGGCTGTCCTCTCTCCTAACTCTGGCTTTGAGAATGAGCCGAGGACGATGCAGACCGTTGCCCTCCTACTCTGCGCGGGTAAGTTGAAGACTTGTCGCCCAACTGGCCACACTTGTAACAAGTGAAATCTCCCTGACCACCTCTCCCAGAACCTAAACTTGGTACAGGAAAAGTGGACCTCGATTGAGCTCCCTAGGACGACTGTGAGTTAGAACCCCTCTAGAGCCCCTCATCCTCTCTTCCTCAATCTACATCACAGTCTCAAGATGAGTTGCCGACTCTATAAGTCGCCTGTAATCTCTAATCATCAAACCAGCTACCTTGAAAAGAAGCCCGGTCCTTAATCTCTTCTCAAATTCCAAACAACGACACTCCTCTGTCGCCATTAACTCTAGTGTAAACCTAGAGAGGCTAGTAAAGGCTGCCTCAAACTCGGCCACCGGTGTGTTCAATTGCTTAAGCTGAGAGAACTGATCCCTCAACTTCTCTCTAACTGTGGGAGGCAAAAACTTGTCCTGGAAGGCGTTAACAAAGGCCTCCCAAGTCACCCCAATGCGCCCACGCGCATACTTTCACCACTAATACGCATCTCTCTTCAACTGGAAGGATGCCAGGGTCACTCTCAGCCTATCGTCTCCAATGCCAAGCATCTCAAACCTCTTCACTATCTGTTCTAGCCACCCATCTGCTTTTAGTGGATCCTTGGGATCAACCACAAGCTCATCTGGATTTGATCGAAAAAACTCCCGCTTTAAGAAAGACGGCCCTACCTTAGCTACTTGGGCTTAGACTTGATTTTTAGCCCTAAGAATGTCCATGGATTCCCGCAATGCTCTGACCATTTCGCGGGCTAAGGCGTCCATGGCCTGTTGACCAACTGGTTTCGCCACATTGGCATGACTAACACTTTCTTACTGTGTCGGAATCTCATCCGGTAAAGGCACCTCACTCTTTCTAGGCCTACCACGCCTACCACCACCACGTCCACGACCTGACATCCTAATATAAAGGTAAGGCGTTAAGCTGAGAGAACTGATCCCTCAACTTCTCTCTAACTGTGGGAGGCAAAAACTTGTCCTGGAAGGCGTTAACAAAGGCCTCCCAAGTCACCCCAATGCGCCCACGTGCATACTTTCACCACTAATACACATCTCTCTTCAACTGGAAGGATGCCAGGGTCACTCTCAGCCTATCGTCTCCAATGTCAAGCATCTCAAACCTCTTCACTATCGGTTCTAGCCACCCATCTGCTTTTAGTGGATCCTTGGGATCACCCATAAGCTTATCTGGATTTGATCGAAAAACTCCCGCTTTAAGAAAGACGGCCTTACCTTAGCTACTTGGGCTTAGACATGATTTTTAGCCTTAAGAATGTCCATGGATTCCCGCAATGCTCTGACCATTTCGCGGGCTAAGGCGTCCATGGCCTGTTGACCAACTGGTTTCGCCACATTGGCACGACCAACACTTTCTTACTGTGTCAGAATCTCATCCAGTAAAGGCACCTCACGCTTTCTAGGCCTACCACGCCTACCACCACCACGTCCACAATCTGACATCCTAATATAAAGGTAAGGCGTTAAGCTGAGAGAACTGATCCCTCAACTTCTCTCTAACTGTGGGAGGCAAAAACTTGTCCTGGAAGGCGTTAACAAAGGCCTCCCAAGTCATCCCAATGCGCCCACGCGCATACTTTCACCACTAATACGCATCTCTCTTCAACTGGAAGGATGCCAGGGTCACTCTCAGTCTATCGTCTCCAATGCCAAGCATCTCAAACCTCTTCACTATCTGTTCTAGCCATCCATCTGCTTTTAGTGGATCCTTGGGATCACCCACAAGCTCATCTGGATTTGATCGAAAAAAACTCCCGCTTTAAGAAAGACGACCCTACCTCAGCTACTTGGGCTTAGACTTGGTTTTTAGCCCTAAGAATGTCCATGGATTCCCGCAATGCTCTGACCATTTCGCGGGCTAAGGCATCCATGGCTTGTTGACCAACTGGTTTGGCCACATTGGCATGACCAACACTTTCTTACTGTGTCGGAATCTCATCCGATAAAGGCACCTCACGCTTTCTAAGCCTACCACGCCTACCACTACCACGTCCACGACCTGACATCCTAATATAAAGGTAAGGCGTTAAGCTGAGAGAACTGATCCCTCAACTTCTCTCTAACTGTGGGAGGCAAAAACTTGTCCTGGAAGGCGTTAACAAAGGCCTCCCAAGTCACCCCAATGCGCCCACGCGCATACTTTTACCACTAATATGCATCTCTCTTCAACTGGAAGGATGTTAGGGTCACTCTCAGCCTATCATCTCCAATGCCAAGCATCTCAAACCTCTTCACTATCGGTTCTAGCCACCCATCTGCTTTTAGCGGATCCTTGGGATCACCCACAAGCTCATCTGGATTTGATCGAAAAAACTCCCGCTTTAAGAAAGACGGCCCTACCTCAGCTACTTGGGCTTAGACATGATTTTTAGCCCTAAGAATGTCCATGGATTCCTGCAATGCTCTGACCATTTCGCAGGCTAAGACGTCCATGGCCTGTTGACCAACTGGTTTGGCCACATTGGCATGACCAACACTTTCTTACTGTGTCGGAATCTCATCCGGTAAAGGCACCTCACGCTTTCTAGGCCTACCACGCCTACCACCACCACGTCCACGACCTGACATCCTAATATAAAGGTAAGAAAAGAGATTTAGCATATTTACAAATGTGCCGAAGCTAACTCACTCGCTTCCTAATGCAGTAGAAAACAGTAATTCACTCTACATATGCATATAATCATGTAAACACATACGAATTTTATTCCCGGATAATGACCGTCCCACAACGTTGCCAGAGTTTCAATTAGAAATAGCAGTGATCAACTGCTCTTCTAATGGGACTTCTAAAAACCCGTAGACTCATTCAATATCCTAGAAATTAAATCTCATACCCATATAATCATATAAGTATGTTATCACAGATGCTTATTATATACTCAAATGTCTCTAACAAGCGAGACAAACCCATTGTGGTACTAACCACTTCCCACGTAGCCAAAGTATTCAAACCCAGTACACTCTGATACCAAGTTGTTACGCCCCCAAAATAATTGCAATAATTCATCTATAAATGACTAATAACAAATGACATAAACAAAATAATAGACTTTCATTAATCAAAGTTAATTTAAAAAAATGGCATATGCGATATACATTCATAAACTCTACCCTGAATCTATAGCATGTGATACCAACTTAAAGATCAACAAAATAAATGCCCTATAGGCTTATATTTTTCCAAGACTATGCTTGGTTACAATGAAAGAGAGAGTCTTAAGCTCCATATATATAAAGCCCTAGGCTTGTACAAATATTAAATACAAAACAACAAAAACAGAGCCTTCAGCTCCTAGGTCCTCCCAAGCTAAGCCCTTCGAGGAGGCATGCCACCAGCACATGAAAATGGTTTCCTAAGTAGAGTGAGCCAAAGCCCAGCAGAAACAATCTAACACAATATATGAATATTAACAAAGATATAAGTATGCTGCACATGTTCCATGCACAAATGACAAATCTTTTACAACTCTATTCCAAAGCCATGTTATGCCAAACTTACATCTCAATTCATTTTATCTCAGGTCATTAGCTATACCCACTTCATTTAATCAACCAAACAGAGGATACACCCCATAGGTCTCCAACTAATATAATTATCATACAATTACATTCACTTGCCATTTTACAAAAATTTCGTCCGCAGGAATTGGCACCCATGTATACGCGCAGTTTTCGGGACTTTCACCCTAGACACACAAGCCAACTTAGTTTAATGGAGTCCATAGCCTTTCTTCCCTCAAATATAGAGTACATTCCCTTGCTCCTCTCAAACATCATACATATACAATGTATATAAATCATAATCATATTCAATGATAATAGCTAAGAGATTAGTTTCAATTCGTCTAATCCACATGCAATTTCTACAACAATCATGGCTATTCTCCACCGATAGCCCAAAACAGATATTTCTAAACAGATATTCAATCTCAAAGACAGATAAATTATTCGAATTTCCATAGCTGAGAGGTAATACATATCTAACTCCATCATTTATATAAACGTTCATCTAATTTCACATTTTCAATGCTAATTTCATTTATTTATACAAAGTAATTATTTGAGATATTTTAGGACAAACTTCCCATTTTTCCAATGTCCACTCCAAGTACCAAAATCAATCATTTTAACATAGTATAAGCTCATATTTACTCCCATAACCATTCCAATACATCCATTCAAAAACCCCTCTTTTGATTTTAAACCAAAATCCTAGGTTTGTTCAAATTACCTCAAATCCCAATATTTCTTACACATCAACAAATAACTAAGTTAAATCTTATAGAAGAGTGTAGAAAGTCCCTATCTCGAAATTAGAAGTCCAAGGGAGAATTGGAGAAACTCCAAAGACGCCGAAACCAAAATTGATTCGAATCAAAACGTAGCTCTTGAAGTGCTCCACCTTTTTAACAAAGGCATAAAGATGGAGAAATCACTAGATCTAGATGAAAAAGTAGAGAGAATGTAGGTTTTAGAGAGAGAGGGTCTCAACTTTAGGGTTTGGAGAGAAATAGATCTTAAAAATTGATGTAAAAAGTCATTTTCGTGAACTGATACACGTACAATCTGCTTGAGCGCAAGAAGTAGCGCTCAAGCGTCATACACAATAAGTTCCGCCCGAAGGCAAGAAGTGACGTTCGAGCATCAAGACACAAAACCAAAGAGCATTACCGCTTGAGCTCAAGAAATGACGCTCGAGCGCAGAATACACACATCCAGTAGTTTTGCAGACAATAGAGCAATGCTCAAACGCAAGAAATGCTGCTCGAGCGCCCACCCGCTCGAGTGTAAGAAACGCCGCTCAAGCGTAGGATACACCCTCCCAGTAGTTTTGCAGACCTGCAAAAGTACTGAGAGTTTACAAAGCCCACTCGAGCTTAAGAAGTGCTGCTCGAGTGGAGAAGAAAAATTCTGAGCAACAAAGGTTTGAAAACTAAGCAACCAATCTGTTCCAAACACAACCACTATAATCCAATCACCAAATTTAAGAAGGTACAATAGAAGCGAGAGGTGAACAACAATTCGAAACCGTAAAACCCGAGTCTAGGATACAACAAAGGACGGGTCAAAATCAGAACCGCTATAGATTCAATCGATTAGCATGAGAAGTAGAAGAGATTATAAGAAGAAGATGAGAACAAAGAATGGGTTTGAAAGAGAAGCATGGGAACAGAGTTAGTTGGGTTTGCTTGGCATATTGTATGTATCTCATAAGCAATTGTGATATATGACTTTTGAATTATTCCACAATTTACGTGGACGACTCATGTGCACACAATCATCACAGAACTTACGATTGACATGAATTTACCAAACAATCCAACACCTCATAAAACAAAGTAAAGTGATATAAAGAAAATTAAGGGGAAAAATTGGAAAAAAAAAAAATGAAAGTCATGGTTTTCACATGCCAATCTGACTTCTTCACATATCAATATGACATAAAGACTTAGCATGAAATTACAAAACAGTCCAAAAGTGACACAGTAAGTAAACAACAAAATATGAGAGCAAAATGGGCCAAAAAAAAAAAAAAAAAAAAAAAAAAAAAAAAAAAAAAAAAAAAAAAGAAGAGAGAGAGACCCATCAATTATAACAACTACAACTCCCTCTTATATATAATAGATATACTAAAATAGTTATATAAGGGTATATAGATATACCAAAATAGTTAATAAATATAATATAAATTAAAATAGTTAATAAGATAAAATATCACATTTGAATTATAATTATTTTATTTTTTCTCTTACAACTATCAAATCAATTACAAAAAAAAAATAAAACTAAAAAAAGGGTAAATTACAAACACACCCCTAAGGTTTACTTAAATCACAAATTATCCTATGTGATTCTAAAAATTACATTATGCCCCCTAAAGTTTCTAATTTCATAACAAACAGGCCATTTTATTAATAAATCATCAAGTGAATTAACAGTTTTTAATAATATTAAAATTTTATTTCAATTAATAATTCAGATAATTTTATTATTATATAGGTGAACAGTTAAAAATTTCACTTTTTCAATTAATTATGTTAAATGAAAAATTCTGACAGGGAGGTATTTGTAATTTTCCAAACCGTAGGGGACAATTCGTATTTTAAGTAAATCTCAGGGGGTGTATTTGTAATTTATGCATAAAAAAATTATCATTCTAGACATAATTTTTTAGGTAAATTACAAACACACCCCTAAGGTATACTTAAATTACAAACTACCTCATGTGGTTCTAGAAATTACATTATGCCCCCTAAGGTTTCTAATTTTATAACAAATAGGTCCTTTTATTAATGAATCATCAAGTTAATTAACAGTTTTTAATAATGTTAAAATTTTATTTCAATTAATAATTCAGATACTTTTATTATTGTATAGGTGAACAGTTAGAAATTTCACTTTTTCAATTAATTCTGTTAAATAAAAAATTTTGATAGGGAGGTATTTGTAATTTTTCAAACTACAAGAGGCAATTCATATTTTAAGCAAACTCCTAATTTTTTTTAATCAAACTAAAGTAATTAAAAAAATAAAAAGATAACTAAAATAGCTACATTTTCAAAACAATTCATAATCAGAACGGAAAAAATATTTGATATAATAGTAATGATTGAATCCCAAAAAACACAATCTCTACAACTCTACTCACCTGTGATTGGTCCAAAAAAAGAAAAAAAAATACAAATACATAATTAATCCACGTCACTTTAAAGATGGTGGTGATCTCTAAAAATGAGATCTCATTCATTTTCCTTCCTTGATATAGGCTCCGTTTGGGAAGACGGTTTTAGGCTAAATTAGCCATTACTGTCCAAAAAAAAGGCTAATTTAGCCATTACCGTCCAAATGAGCTTAACGTGGAAATGTTGAACCCATGACAGGTTGAAATTACCAAAATGCCCTCTCCCACTCTGATACACGTGTCTCGCCGCCTCACCACACACGCAAACACTCTAGGGCACAGCACATAGTGAAGCGACAAAGGCGAATCGCCGACAGTGAAAGGCGAATCGACGACGCTGAGACTGGAAGCCATCTCGCGAAGCTTGTCAAAGCCGATCGCCACCATAGTACATATCATTGGCGTCGCATCATAGTCGCGGAGATCTGAACTGAGCCGAACGGCACCCAGGTGCACATCTGCGGCGTCGAAAAAGAAATCACCCTTCCAAACACCACCTACCGTCAGGTAGTGGTTGGTTTTCTGTATTACCATTGTTTTTTTTTTTTTTTTTTTTTTTGCGCATAAATCCTTCTCCTTCAACCATCATCTATGAAAGCCATTTTTATATGTTTTTCTTAAAAAATTTCCTCCATTGTTTTTGTTTTTATGTTTATTTTGGCATGTGGGAAACCCACTGATCTGTCATGAATTACGGCAAAAACCTTCCTCTTTTTTTCTTTTCTTTTTTTTTTGTAAACTACAATTTCTAATTTTCGGCATATAACTTCAACAAATGTTTGGTTGTATTATGCTTAGGATCATGTTTTGTTTTTCTTTTTTTTTTTCTTTTTTTTTTTTAAACTGAAGATCTAATATCTCTTTTGTTCGAATGGTCAATTTTTGCATGTTCTGGTTCTGTAAATTATGTATTTTTTTAGTCAAGTTTTTGTTTCAATTTTTTTTTTCTTTTAAACTGAGCTTCTGATAACCCTTTCACAAATTTTATTTTGCTGAGGTTCATATATATATATATATATATATATTTTTGTGTGAAATTAGAATAATTTATGTTTTTATGTTGCAAAATTGATGAAGGAACAACACTGAACAGGAAAGAATTTTGTTGGGATTGAAAAATTAACTCTGTCAACATTAAGGAACAACATTGAAAGAGGAATGAATTTTTTGCCAAAATTCATTTTTTTGGGATTGTAAGTAACACCATAAATTAATTTTATTTTTGCCACCATGAATTAATATTTTTTCTAGCCTTCGGAATTGTTTCTGCTTGTTGCAAACATGAATTAAATTATTTTTTTTGGCCTTCTGAATTGTTTTTGATTTATGCCAACATGAATTCAAAAAAAATTTCGTAACTATGGTTCTGTTTCAGTTTCTTGCCAACATGAATTAAATTAAATCTTTCTAGCATTTTATTCTACTGCTTTTAAATTCTTTTAAAATTTCACCATGCCGCGAAATTTTCTTTTTTGTTAATCCTTTCACCATGGCAATCTGACTTTTTTGTTAACCCTTGTGAATTTTCTTTTTTGTATTGTGCTTCTATTTTTGTATTTTTTTTTTTTTTTGCACCATGTCGCAAAATTCAATTAATTCACCATGGCCTTCTGAATTATTTGTAACTGAGGTTCAATAACCCTTTCACAAAGTCTGATAATGTTTGTGCAACTAAGGCTCATGTTTTTGTTTTATTTATTTTTCTGAACTGTTGGAATTCTTTGATCTATCTTGATGAAACAATGACAACACAGAAGCATATCAGAAGTTAGATGTGAATTTGAATTTTTATTTGGGATTTATAACTTAACCCTTTGAACATGAACGAACAACACTTACCATGAATTAATTGTGTGGCCAAATTTAATTTTGGGTAAGGATTGTAAGGAACAACATGAATTAAATGTTTTTTTTCCCTTTGTCTCTACCCCATGGAAATGTTGGGTTGACCTTTCGATGCTTTTTTTTTTATCTATTAATGCGGTCATGGTTTGGATTTGGGTTTTCACATTGCAAATGTTGGGTTAGGGTTTTTATTACATATTTCTCTTGGAACTTTTGGATTACGTTATTTGTGACTGCTCTATGGAAATGTTGGGTTAGCTTTTCGAATGGCGAATTATTTATTTATCTCTTCACTGAAATTGTCATGGTTTCGATATGGGTTTTAAATTATGCACAATTTATGTTTTATGACATACAAATTGTAGGACCCCTCAATTAACAGGACAAATTTTAGTGCAAGCGGAATAGTACACCTATGATATAACACATGGAATTTAGTTTCTCAAATAGAGAAATTGAAATGTTAATTTGGTTATTTGTATCTTTCTTTAGAAGGATGGATCGAATCTAATCAGTTCTACATTAAGTGAAAAATGGTAATGGAGACGAATTCCAGCTAAGTTTTATGTTATTCGTGTTTAATAGGAAAATGCTCAAATTTCACATAACAAAGAAATTTATAATTGAAAACGTACATTTCCCCTATTGTAAAACCCCATTTCCAAATAAAAAATGGGGACATTCCTCAATTTTTAACAATCCAATACACTGTTGAACTGTTAATAATGTGGCACCTACATGTTAGTCTTTCGCCCTGTCAGCAAACATAGCATGGCTTCGTTTACCTCTACTGCAACTTCCAGTACATGGCCACGTCGGATGTGTGCCTGCGGCTATGGCCAATGTATTGTTAAGATATCCAAGTCGACTAAACATATAGGGCGTCCCTACTTTGCATGTCCCTGCCCTGTGGTGAGTGCCTAATTCATTAACGGTCATAACTGCATTTGATTATGAACAAATTGACTAATTGCTTTGTCATTTGCACTCCTCAGCCCTGTGTCAATTGGATTGGTTGGTGCAAAGAACCTAGGCGACAAAACATGGACTATGCGTCATCCAAAAACGACATTGTTATTCAATTGTGGGATGATGTCATACAACTTCAACAGTCATTGCGTCTCCTTAAAACCATTGTCTACGTGCTATGCATTGTCGTTGTCATTTTGTTGTTACATATGTAAGAAATATTGTAGGAGGTCTTATAGATGTTGCCTGTTATGTAAATAAGTTTGACTTGCGTTGCATGACTAGTTTGGCATAGACATTAATGACTAGTCTTATGTACTGTTTCACTTCTGATGTTTAAATTCGTTTTGCATGAATGTTCTGTGTTTGTATTGCTATGTTAATTAATGTGTAATGGTTATATACTATCCAACGTAGCATCTAGTTATTGTTTTTAATATGCAATCGTCATACATTGTTCATGTGGCAACCATTTCAAATTACTGTGCTATGGTCTTACATGTATGTCTGTAACAAGCAACGTTGCTGATGATGATTATTTTCACCCATAAATTAGTTTCATTTGTTGTGTGGTTAGTGCAAATTCTTCAATTCGTACTTCACCTCGTACACAATCAAAAAACAAAGGCAGTTGTCCAGAAAAATCAAGCAGTGTGGAAGAGACACACAAGCAGTTCAACCATAAGGCATCATGGGACAGTGACTCAATCTGAATTTTCCTTCAGCTTATTGCCGATGAGATTAGAAAAGGAAATCATCCATTCCTAGTCCTAAGCCAAGCTGGGTACAAGTCGTTGGCATGGAAATTCAAGAAAAAAATAGGAAGAAAACATAGCCTGAAACAGTTGAAGAATAAATACATGGCCCTGAAAAAAGAGTGGAATGCTTGGAGGAAGTTGATGGATTCTGTAGACACTCCATTTTTTACCGCCCTCAAGACTTGGGCGCCACTAATTTCTTCCTTGGTGATAAAAGTTGTGCAGTACAAAGGTTCGATTTCTTCGGCAAAAGGAGCTCAAAATCCTAACCTCACACCCCATTTGTGGACCAAAACTATTTTGACCAAAATGATTGTAGACCTTAAAACCCTCTCTTTCAAAATATTTTTGAAACAAAGGTTTTTACGATGTTCCGAGGTTCGCATTTCATTAACTGATGCGCTTTTCGGTAAATCGAGCAAGGACAAAGTGGGATAAATGAAGGAGAGGTGTACTCTTTGAAAAATACTCTTTAAAACACCTTGGTTAGAGGTTTGGAGTTGACAAAAATTGGAGGAGAGGGAAGAAACCTAGTTGGGGCAAGAATTTAGGCATGAACTGTTAAGAGAGAGCCGAGCAGCTCTTGCTAAAACAGGTCTATCCTCTTGTACACTTGGATTTCAGCTATGAGGCCACCACCATTGGAAAGTGGACTTCTGGGGCTTCATTTTTCACTCAAGAATCTCCTAAAGCCGAGTCCAGATGAGGGAGATATGGTTGGTTGAAGTTGGGCATCAATCCGGTTAGGACCGAAACTAAGCAGTCGCCACTAAAATGAGCATAACTTTTTTCACACTTGGAATATTGATGTTAGGCTTCCATCATTAGAAAGAAGACTTATGGGGCTTCAATTTAGGCTCAAGAATGACCTGAAAAGGAGTCTAGATTAAGGAGTATGCCCATTTGAAATTGGACCTGGAGAGCAGATTTTTGCTGTCGGCCACAAATGTGGGCTGTAGGCCACTTTAAGTGGCCGGTCGGCCAGAAGTGAGGGGTGTCGGCCATAAAAGTGGCCGGTCAGCCATTGGTGTCCCAAACTCAGATATTTTGCAGATATTTTCCCTCCAACTGTTTTTACATTTCTCCAGTTGTCCTAATTCAGATATTTTGACCTGAAGCTCATATATTGCTATATATGGCGGCCATTCTCTATGGTTTTGAAGGTTAGAAAGTTTGGGAGCCTCTCTCTCTATAAAATCTCTCTCTCTCTCTCTCTCTCTCTCTCTCTCTCTCTCTCTATAATCCTCTCTCTCTAGATTTCTCTCTCTCTCTCTCTCTTAAGCTTTTGTGCTTAGAAACTTGTATACTTCAAAATTTGACCTATCAACCCTCAACCAAAGTGGTTCATCTTTGGGCTGAGGTTGCTTGGAGCTCTCTTGGAGCCTCCTTTGAGCTCTAGAAGGTGGTTTAAGCTCAAATTTGTGCCTATTTTGTGCTTTGGCTCCAAGAGGTATATTACTTGCTTTGCTAGCTTGCTTTGAACACTTGTTTTGCTATCTTTTCACACTATTTTTGAGCTGATTTTCAACTGTAAAAACCTCTATTTTTCAGTCCTAAAAATGGGGGTTTGAGCCTATTTTGAGCTAGGGGGTTGTTTCCCATTTTTGCTCTTTGGCTTGTGAAGCCTTTTGTGCCATTTCTTACCACCTTTAAATCAAACTTTTTGGCCCTTTAAACCACTGAAATTCAAAGTTATTTCAGTGGTAAAAATCAACTTTTGAAATCCAAAAATGGAGGGGTTAGCCTCCCCTCCTTGTGTCTCGCTTGCATGCCTAGTTAACATCACATGTTAGTTTGATTTTCTAGCTTAACTTAGCTTAATTCAAGCATGTTTTAGGCTCTATTTTGGCATGTTTCAGCTCTGTTTTGGGTTGGTTGGAGCACTTCAGGCTTGCTTTTTGTACTTGTAGTGCAATTGTGCTTACTAGTCCAGCATGCTTCATGATTTAGCCTATTATTCTAGCTTGTGTTAGGTTAATTTTAGCATGTTTTTACTATTATTTTGGCTTACTTTAACTCTGTTTTGGGCTGGTTAAGTCCTTTGAGGCTTGTATTGCATGGCCATAGTGTAATGGTCTTCACTAGCTCATTGTTTGCTTTAAGCATGAAATGTTTAAGTTGCCTGCATGTTGTAGCATTATTTTGCATGTAATCTCAGCATCATAATCTCTGTCATATGCTCATTTGTCTCACTGTCAATCGCTTTTGAGAGTTGTTTCAAGTTTGGGATTCTTTAAGCTTGAGATAGAGTTCATGCTTAATGGTTTTAATCCTCTTTTGATGGTTTCTACTAACCAAAGGCATGACCTCTCTCTTGCCTTAAATCATCCCTTGGTTGACACTTCTTTCTCTTTACAAGACTCTCTCCTTAGACTTAATCGATTAAAGGACTAATCGGTAATGTAAAATTTGTAAACAAAATGGGCAAAGTAAAAGAGGCAAGATTAAGCATCTTTGTGTTGCATTGCATGTGTTCAGATCGGACGTTAATCCGAACACAAGAAAAATGGGACGTTTCATACTCAAAGTGACGAAGCGTGCCACTTTTCTTAGTCACCATCACCCTTGATCATGCATGATAGGGTGGTGGTTGTTTTGGTCTTGTTTTTGCATTTATTGACCTTGTATAAGCTTAGTTCTGTAGCCATCATGCATTGAAAATGCTTAGTTGATGGCTTGAGAGCGAAGAGCTACACTCCTTTGAGCTTGAGAGATGATAAGAAGGGTAACAGTGCATATATTTTTTGAAAATGCCTTGCTTTGCCTCTTTTTGCTCTCTATTGCAGCAAAAGAAGAAGTCCAGAAAGTGGGTGGCCGACCGGCCACTTGAAGTAGCCGACCGGCCAATTGGGGTGGCTGACAACCACTTTTTGTAGCCGACCGGCCACCAGTGAATTTTTGCACAAATGTGTTCCTGTGTTAGAGCAGAGGCAATCTAGAAGTTGGTATAATTTTCGGTGATCAAATGAGTGCAAATAGAGGCATCCGATGGCAAGGCAAGGGCATTTTTGGGTGGAGCAACCGAGCATGCATGCGTCCCTCGCCCTTGAGGCCATTTAATCACTTTTGTTAGCTTAGAAGAAGTTAGCTAATTCATTCATATATGTGTTGTAATTAATTAGCTTAATTCGTTTTGTAATATTTTAATTAGTTTAGCATAGCTAGTTATTCAATTGTATTGTAATAATTAGTTAATTAATTTTGTTTTGTAACAATTAGCTTAGCTTAGTATAGCTTAGCTTATTCATTCGGACCTTCCTTCATGAGGGCGTAATGTTGTAATAAGTGTGCGTGCGTGTGTGCATGTCTTCCAACCCCTCGCCTTTCTCCCTTTTATTTATCCGCTTTTGATGGTTAGATTAGGGATCATGTTTCAATTAGCATACCTTATACTTGCAGGTTTGAATCATTCATTTATCTTGCATGCACCGAGGCTCAGCGCATCATTCAAACTGCATTGAATTTCAAATACTTACTTGAATACGTGTTTCAAAGCATGTTATCAAATTGTATCATATGCCATATTAGTAGCCAAGCCTATTAATTGCATTATTGCATATGTTGCATTAGGCATCTTGTATAGTTAGAATCATGCATTCTTTCCAACAAGCTTTTGTTTTGGCTTGGCGTACTCGGTAAGTTTTTATGCTTTAGCATGCTTGCATGAGTGTGATTGCCATATTGCCATGTTCCGCATACTTGCCTTGAGGCTATGTGTTTACTTGCTAAACTGCATGAATGCCTGTGGATGAAGGCTTGATTGTTTGAATTAGAACAATTCAATGAGTGTGAGTTTTAAGCTCACTTTGCGAAGTGGCAAATCATGTTTTAAGCCCACTTGAGATGGCAAATCCGCGGTTTAGCCCACTTGAGGGTGGAAACTTCAAACCATTTTCGAAAGCAAACATGAGTTGAATTCATTCCAATTCTTGCGATTTTAGTCTATACTTGCCTGTGTGTGTCACATAATAAAGTTAGCTAAATAACCGGAATAAGAACACATGAGGTTTATAAAACAACATATCATGATTAGCAAAGGCCGATCTTTTGATCGGGCGAGTGAGGGTGCTCATTTCATAACCTTCCCCCTTCGTATCTAAGTTCCCGAGCCGAGGCAACTTTGGTGATGACGGACACGTGGCCTTCGGCACGAGTCAGGGTTTCCTAAATTTTCCAAAAACAAAATATTTAGGTGGCGACTGTGTAATCTGGCAAAGTAGTCCAGTTTTGGCATTATTTGATCTAAAATCAATTTTCCAAAATGATTTGCCCGATTAGACTCTTTGGTGTTTATCAGTTTCACATTGCACTTGTGAAATTAGATTCAGAACCGTGACAGGAGTCCGAACTGTAGGACCAATTGGAGCTCTCCGAAAGGGGGCGCAAAAAAGTCGAGCCACAGATTCCAGCAAAGGGGTGTCAGGGATTGGCTTTGACAGCGAAACTGGTATGTTTCAAGTGTCGGATGAGTGGTGGGACAAGATGGAATCGGTAAGTACAACATAATTTGCTTATGTTTTTTTCGTTACATTTTTGCCTGTTAGCAATAAATTTTCACATTTTTGGTGTTAGCAAAAATTTCCCATATTACATGTAACGTTTTATTTTTCTGCATTGTCCATTTTTGCAGACAAACAAGGTGTGTGCCATGTTCAAGAAAAAAAACATTGGAACATCGAGAGTTGATAGAGACGGTATTTATAGGGACAACAGCTACTGGTAAGCACCATTGGACCTCAGGAGAGAAAGTTACGAAAGCGGCTGACGTCTCATCCGATTCTATGGACAGTCTCGGAGCCCAACTATTTTTTGATCCGATACCTGCACAAACAAAGGACGTCGATTCAGATTCTTCAATCGAACCTGTTCCAACTAGTAACGAGAAAAGGAAACGAACTCCGTCAACAAGCTATAGAAAGTCGAAAAAGGCCACAAGTGGGGCGTCAGTTATTGCGGAAAGCGTGAACAATCTGACAAATGTGGTTCATACCCAGAATTAGCAAGTAACGGTAAGGCACCTCACAGGTAACGAATCACTGTACACAATTTCGGAGTGCATGCATCGGCTAAGGAACATTTCTGCTCTTCTCGATACACCGCTATTCCATTTTGCCTCGACATTGATGGATAACGCAGATTACCGGGAGGTGATGATGTGCCAGCCTGATGATGACCACATTGTCGGTTGGCTAACACAGAAGCAGATGCAGTGTAGTGCAGCGGTGCCGTTTACGAACTTGTTCAGGGCTCGCCGGATTTGATATAGCGGTGTCCTACTGAAGATGTGTTCCCATAATCTTGGTTTAAAAAAACTTTACTTGCGTTTGTGTTGGACTTGTAATAAACAGGATGTTTGTGCGTGTTTTTTTCATTTTTTTTCTTTTTTTTCCCTGAGTTTGGTGCAAAAAATTTTGCATGTTTGTGCACATTTTTCGACGCGTACATAGGATGTTTGTGTGTTTTTTTGGCTGGAACAAGATGGTTGTGTTTTTTTTTTATGGGCATTACATGCGCACCAGTGGCCTGCTGTGTGTTGGTTGTTTATGGATTTATTTCTTTGTTTATTGTTATGTTATTTTTCCGTTGATATGGTTGTGTTGGTAATGCAATGTTTCATTTTATTGGTTTGTGTATTACCACTTACCACCAGGTTCATTGTTTGTTTATTTGGGAAATTTTACATGCAATTGTACGTTACTGTTACGCGTCATATTTTCCATGGTGATGTGATAGTGGTAATGATGTTTTCAATATGTAATTACAAGGTTTAATTTCCTTAAGCCCACTGCATCATGTATAAACTAATTCAAACCGTCCAACTGTTGTAGGTTACGCTTGAATCGACATGATGAATCCGGGAGATGGAAGCAACAATCAGGATTTAACAGAAATGCTTAACCAAATGGCCATACAGTTGCAACAACAAAACAATTGGACAATTGTAGAAGCATGTCGGTATGTGCAAGAGTGATACGAAAAGCACATGTCTAAAACGCCATGTCGCACTTCAATTTTGACGAGGCATGCATGGATTACCAAACTATATGCGGGCCATGTAGATTGATTTGAGAAAAATGTGAGCATGCCAAAGGAAGTATTTGCGGCTTTGTGTAACACATTAGTAACTAATTTTGGGTTACAAGTACCGCAACGTCCATATGGCTTAGCTGTTGAAGAGAGCGCTGCAATGTTTATTCACGTGTTGCAAGGGTCGCAAAATTGGCAAATTCAAGAACGGTTCCAACATTCGGGGGAGATTGTGTCCCGGCACGTGCATAATGTATTAACGGCGATGAAAGAGTTCACTGTTATACATTGCAGGCCCACATATAGTCAGCATCATATACATCCATACATGTGGTCTAAAAGGAAATACCTACCGTTCAAGGTACTAGTTAAAAACCTCACTTAGTACATTTTATTGGACGTGACGTATGAAAACTAATGATTACATGTACCCCTAGGAGTCACTTAACCAATTAGGTTGTTTGCAGGATTGTATCGGAGCCATAAACGGAACACATGTTAGTGCATAGGTTACGCGGCCAAATGCCGCAACATATTTCGGTAGGAAATACTGTCACACGCAAAATATGATGGCCGCGTGCGATTTTGACATGTGTTTCATCTTCATTTCGCTTGGATGGGAATGAAGTATGCACGATAGTCGCATCTTTAATGAGATACTAACAAATGAGAATGCCTCATTTCCATATCCTGAATAATGTAACACATTACATTGAAAATATTTGGGTACATAATATATGAGACAACATTGTTAATTAAAAATTAAACACAATTTAGTGGTTTGTTTGAAAATCTGGTACTGTCTGCAGACAAATATTATCTTGTCAATGCTAGCTATCCGAACCAGGTAGATTACCTAACACCTTTCAAAGGCAGCCGTTACCACCAACAACAATTCCGCATTAGTGAAAAGGATAGGACAGCAAACACCCCTAGGGAATTATTTAAAAAAGTTCACTCATGGTTACGCAATGTGGTGGAACACACTTTTGGCGCCTAGAAAAATCATGCCTCGGTATGATTTTGCAAACGTTCAAGTTCAGTTAGTAAGTGTGTCAATGGCGTTACATAATTATATACGTCGAAATACAGGCAATCCAACAACTGTTAATCTCCGTTTTAACGAGGAAGAGGCTATGGCATATGTAAATGCCATACCAGATGTTGAACATGACAAAGATGGTTTAATAGCTGGGGATGAGGACCCGCATATGGCATTGGTACGCCTTCACATACGGGACAAGTTAGTGTACCTACGTAATAATAGATTGTTAGGAAATATATAATAGTCCACCATGTATTCGTAGGTTTGTAACATTGGTAGGCCACGCGGAAAATGTTGTACATAAGTATATTATCATGTACAATATGTATGTCTGTACATAGTAAATAAAATCGAAATTAGCATTGTCCACGTCATTTAAAAAAAATAACTGCAAATAACACTTTCCAAAAAACAGGAAAAAATAAAAAATAAATAAATAAATAAAACCAAAATTATCATTGTCCACGTCATTTGAAAAAAAAAAAAAAAAAAAGCCTTTTCCAACACAAAAAATAAATAAATAAAAAACAACCAAAAAAAAAGACATTAATAAAACCGAAATTAGCATTTTTTTGCATAAAATAAAAAACGTGAAAAAGCATTTGGGGGGAAAAAAATCAAAAAAATAAAAGAAAAACAAAAGGCAATAAAATAAATCTGAAATTAGCATATTACACGTCATTTACAAAAAAATAAAAATAAAAAAAAATGAAACAAAGCCTTTTCCAAAACAAAAAAATAAATTAATAAAAATAATAATTTTAAAAAAGACAACAAAAAAAGCATAGTGATTTTTCATTTTCCACATAATTTTCAAAAAAACAAAAATAAAATGCCTTTTCCGAAAAAAAAAAAAAACCCAAATTGAAAACAATAAAAAAAAAAAAAATTTAAAGCAAACAGGGCCACGTGGTTGTCAGCCGCCCACACAGGTTGGTACTTTAACCTCAGGGGCATTTGGGTCATTTCACATGTAAGACACCTCACAAAAAAGTCAAAAGGCTCTTTCTCAAGTTTTTTAATCTTAGGTTAAAATAGTCAAAAAAAAAATCAAAAAGTCAATTCGCTTTCCAAACGACACCATAACATGTATATTATGGGTGCTTTGGCAACTAAATAAAAAGTCAACTTTTAATTTTTTACTCATTTTGAGTTATATCACTTCTCATAATTTTTACCTATAAAAAGATTAAAAAAATTAAAAAAACTAAAAAATTAAGGCTTCGTTTGATAAACCTCACAAATTATAGTTTCACCCATTGATTTGAGTGTGTTGTTTGTTTTGAACTTTCAAATCATAATTCTACACCCATTTCTCAAAACTCAATTCAAAACATAATCATTACTTTTCAAATTTTATAACCAAACACATAATTCAAAACTCTTTTTAAAAATCAATTTAAATCAATATTTTAATTTTTTAAATATTTTTAAAATATTTTAATTTTGTTAAGATTTTAAATATTTTAATATTTAAATATGTTACGATTTTTTTAATTTTTTGAATATTTTTAAATATTTTAATTTCAAAATATTACGATTTTAATTTTTTTAATTTTAAAATATTTTATAAAAATAAATTCAAACTCTATTTTATAAAAATATTTTTAAATATTTTATTTTTTTTGTTATGTATTTAGTTACGATTTGAGTGTAGAGTTGTGAAAATATTATGGAATTTTAAGTTATGTATTTGGTTATGAGTTTTAAAAATAATTTCTTACTAAGTTTTGTTTTATGTGTTTGGTTACGATTTGAGTGTAGAGTTGTTTTCAAATTTAAAATATTAATATTTTAAATTATTTAAATTTTTTGAATATTTAAATTATTTAAATTTTTACGATTTAAATTTTTTGAATATTTATTTTAATTTTTTACTTATTAAATTTTTTAGATTATTTAAATTATTTAAATATTTATGATTTAAATTTTTTGAATATTTATTTTGAAAAAATATTATTTCCTTTATAGTATTTTCAATTAAAAAATTGATTAATGTTATTTTCTGTTAATAATAAATTTTTTTAATTGAATTTTAAAAAGAGTTTGGTTATGAGTGTTGATCAGAATTTTCAATAGTGTGAAAGTAGTGCGTTCTGTTATTAGTTATAACAATTTGAATTAAGTTTTGAAAACTCTTTCCAAAATTCATAACCAAATAAATTTTATTACTCAATTTCACATTCAATTCAAAACTTAATTCAACAATCTATTCAAAAACTATAACCAAATAAATTTTCTACATTCAAATCATAATTTCACAACTCACAAACTCAAAATACAATTCATACTCTCAAATCATACTTACAAAATTCTACCAAACGTATCCTAATTTCTTTTACCAACTTCACAAAAACATCATTTATGTCATATTTTGGTGAGTTGGAATCCCGTTCCATTAAAAATGTGACACATCTACTCAATCATTAATTTCTCCCACCCTCCATTATCACTGAAATTTTCTGTCTAGAGTAATACCCCACTCCATCACTTTCTTTCTCTCTCTGCCTTTCATCTAATTTCAGATATGCCTTATCCCATCCCATCCCATCCCATCCCATCCCATCCATACTCCTAAAGAGAAGGTAACTCATCCGTCCCATCTCTCTGTTTAAAATTAGGATAAATTATATTGACACTCCAAACTTAATACATATTTTTTGACATTTTAGAAATTATACAAACCGCTTTGTCTATTAACAGATCTAAAGATAAATTTGAATGGACTTTAATAACCTCAATGAGGGTATGAATTTACCATAAAGCCTTATATTCTTCTTCCCCTCTTGATTTTTTTTTTTTTTTTCCTTTTCTCTCTCATCTCATCATACATCCTCACCATTGCCACCTTTGTCATACAAAACTCCATCCCCTCTCACATCTTTTAAGAAAAGTGGGAATATTTTTAAATCGTATATCATGTTTTTAGAGGCTGACTATCGAAAATTATAGGAAGAATTAGATACAGGTAAAAGAAGAAAAAAAAAATTTACTAACACATGAAATCGTGTAAGTGATATTTATATTTTTATAATCTTTTATTTACACCCCACCACAAATACCTGCGTCCCAAATTTTTGTAATTTTTTTCCCTTTTTCTTAAATCATAACACCGACTATTTAAAAATTTTCTTACTTGATGTTGCATTTATAACAAAGTCAGAACCTTTAGCTCTTCCAACCATGTAGTTCCATGTATAATTGATGACCATCATTTAATTACCTTAAATATTGCAGCGATATGGCAAACGATTGGAGGTTGTTTTCTTTTCAGAATTTAAAAATATTTTTTTTAAAAAAAAAATATAAATGGAAATAAAGTTTCCACACATGGAACTCCATACCAAAACCCCTCCCATCAGTGCATCTATTTTCCTTACCTAGACCTCCACCTGCAACACCACATACCAAATACCCAGACTTACTTGAATATTTCAACAATCTATGATGCAAAGAATTAAATTAAGTTTGACCCAAGTACATCAGGTGTTATTAATGGGGTTTAGAGGTTGCAGATATGGGCGATGGTGTAGCTGGGGTGGGACAGAGATGGGTAGTGATAGGGGGATGGTGGGGTGGGCAGAGGTGGTCGATGATGAGAGTAGAGCAGATATGAGCGAGGTTGAGGATGAAGTGATGCTGGAGTAAAGTGATGAAGTGATGAATGAAGGAATGAGTGGTGATAAGTGGTAGAAAAATGCTTGGGAGCACTAATTAGTGCTCCCACTAATTAGGTGGCAGTGGGTCTCGTCATTAATGATGTGATGTTTTGGTCTCGAAATTGCATTTTTTTTTTTTTTTTTTTACTTTTTTTAATGCATTAGTGCTATTAGTGGTGATTTTTTAGTGGGATGAATCATTGTTGTAAGTGGTATAGGAATGGTTAGATGGAGTAGAAAGAAGAGCCATTTTACAGAGAGTTTGGAAAGACACAGAGATGGGAATGGGAAAGATGGAAAAATTGGTTTGATAATCTTAAGGGCATAATTGGCATTACATAAAATATTGTTGTTGACATCATTTTAGTCTGTTAAGGTTAACTAACGGTAGATTAAAAGGAGTAATATGTAATGCAATTGTTTACTTCAGAAAAGGGAATGTAGTTTTCAAAACCTGAGAAAAAAATATGTATTAAGTTCAAACTTTAAGAGGTGTCCATCAAATTATAGCCACATATTTTCTTACAATCTTTTATTTTTTATCGTTTATTCTGTTCATTTTCATTGTCGGTGACATGATATACTCGCGTTATTTAGGAAGTTAATTATTTTAATTAATTATTTAATTTTTTTAATTATTTTAGTTTAATTAAAAAAATTGTGTTTAGAAAGTTGATTTTTTTTTTTATAATTGGTTTGATAATTACAAAAAAAAAAAATAATAATTATACATTAAATATGATATTTTTTGTTAATTATTTGAACTTACTTTATTTTGTAGTGACCTGTTTTAATCCAAATCTTTTACCAAATAGAATTCTCCATATAATGCAGCTTGTTCATCACCACTCTACCTAGATCTAGCCTATATAATAACGTGTTGAACACATTGTGAAAAGTTTCTCTTTGTCATATATTTGTCAATAATCATAAGTAATAATGGCTGATAATAAGGTGGTTCTGTTGGATGTATGGGCTAGCATGTTTGGGATGAGGGTGAGAATAGCACTAGCTGAGAAGGGCATTGAATATGAATGCAAGGAAGAGGACTTGTGGAACAAGAGCTCACTGCTTCTTGAGATGAACCCGGTTCATCAGAAAGTCCCGGTTTTGATTCACAACGGAAAACCAGTTTGTGAGTCTCTCATCGCTGTCGAGTACATCGATGAGGTTTGGAATGAGAAAGCTCCATTGTTGCCCTCTGATCCTTACCAGAAAGCTCAAGCTAGGTTCTGGGCTGACTATGTTGACAAGAAGGTGAGTACACTTGTATTATTGTGTCAAGGGTTTATTTTTTTTATACTTTTTAAAAGTTGGTGCTGTTTCATAAACATAAAAACAAAAATAAAATATTTTAGTACAATTGTTGTAAAAATTGTTTTGAAAATAAGTAAAAAGAGGTGGTGGTGGCTGAAATTAATTTCTAGAGGGGGAAGTGGTCGGTGGTGGTTAGATGTGATTGTCAATCTGGAGATGGTGGCAGGAGGAGGTAGGCAAAGTGGTGGTTGGAGGAGGTTTTCGATAATGATGGCTGAAGATGGTGGGTGGCTGGTGGTGAGTGATGGGGGGAGAGAGTGAAAGAAAGAAGAAGGAATGAAAATTTGTATTTGAAACAAATAAAAAAAAAATTTGTTATAGTAGTTTTGTAAATTTTATAAATTATTTATTTAAGTTGTTTGTTAACAAAAATTCACTTAACTAAATTTTGCCTATCATTTTTAATTTTTTTTTATAAATATAAAAAGATTACAAATGTAAATGTTTCTCAATGGCCTCTAGTATTATGTTGATATAAATTTGGAATACTTGGTGAAATTTTGAAAAAAATAATTATATATTGATAAAAAATTGTAACTATAATTATTAATATTTATGATTTTTTTTTACTGATTTATAATTATTTTTTCAAAACTCGGATTTTCCCTATAAATTTCTTCTGAGTCAAATATTTTGGGATTTAGACCTGAATCTGGTTTGAGTTTGTTTATTTGTATTTTTTTTTTTTAATGTTTTTTTTTTCTTTTCTCGTGAATGGTTTGGTTGCTTGTAAATAAATCCGGAGCTCAGAATCTCGTACTTATACAGTAACTGCCGTCCTCACATAATTACAAGATTTCAAGGCATGGAATCAAACTCACCGTCTCAACAAATTTTGATTTTTAGTTTTTTTATAATATTTTAATTATTTTACATATACAAACTAAATAATAAATTGTAATATTCTATTTAAAAGTATTATATTTTAATTTTTCGAACATTATAAACTAAGAACATGTTTGATTAGTACGATTATAAACTTATAGGATTGAAATTGTTAATTTATAAACTTACAATCTCATGTTTGATTGTAACCAGATTATATGTGTTGGAGATATTCAGTATGATAAAATTGGTGAATTTTTCATGTTGTGAGGGATTGGGATCATAATTTTAAGTATTAAAAAAAAAAAAGGCAAAAAGAATTCTTAATAAATGGTTATCTCACTAATTTAATTGGATAATTAATCATATACTAGTTCATAGAACTATTAATCATTCACTGTTAGTCCTGTTAATCAAGGCCTAAGTGACTAATAATACATGTTTTGTAATAAATATTAGGCGGAGAGATATTTGATGTGGATTCCCACAAGTCCCATTCTAATGATCTGAATTATTCATTTTGTCTGACACTTCGTGTATTTCATCCCAAAAAAAAAATTGATACAATAATCGTAACTTATTCAATTTATCACATTTGTTACCCCAAAAAAAAAAAAGACGACAATTGTATTTTTAAAAATAAATTATTTATTTTTTAGTAACAAACGTGATAAATTGAATATGTTACGATTATCGAACCAATCTAATTTTATGTTGTTTAAATACACAAAGTGTCCGACTAATAAAAAAATTTGAATCATCAAAACAGGAGCATTAGAGAATAGCAACATATACCATTTTTCTTGGTTTATTCCCAATCAAACACAATCAAACAAACACAATCTATCCGTAATTAAATGGTGTCACATTAAACCTATTACAAAATATCTAAGATGCTACAATTATTAACATATGAAATACAGGTGTACGATATTGGGAGGAAGATACTATATTCAAGTGTAGAAGAAGAGAAAGAGGAAGGCAAAAAGGGATTCATAGAATGTCTCAAGGTATTAGAGGGAGAGCTTGGTGAAAAGCCATACTTTGGAGGTGAAGCCTTTGGCTTTGTAGACATTGCTCTTGTCACCTTTTACAGCTGGTTTTACACCTATGAGACCCTTGGCAACTTCAGTCTAGAGCAAGAGTGCCCCAAGCTAATTTCATGGGCCAAGAGGTGCATTGAGAAAAATGAAAGTGTTTCCAAGTCTCTTCCTCACCAGCACAAGATCTATGACTTTGTTTTGGATGTGAAGAAGAAGCTAAAAGCAAGAACATGAGGTTGTTAATACTATTATATCGGTTAAATAAAATAAGTTGGATTTAGGATCCCTAATTTGTTTCAAAGCACTTTTCTATTATAATAGATCTCTTTTGGTCTAACCTCATATGGTGAAGAGGAGTCTTAAAATACAATATTGTGAGATCTGAATAGAGAATTTCCTACTTATTTACTGTTATACTTTGTGTGTAATTTTTCTTTTTCTTTTTTTCGTTGTCTGGTCTATGGTTGTTTATGTTTATGTTTGTTGTCTTTTTAATTATAATAAAGAAACACTTCATTGTGTTTGTGGCATGTTAGGGATAAAATTTTTTTTAAAAAAAATTAAAAATTAAAAATTAAAAAAGGGGGGGGGGGGGGGAGACTTGTATGTTGGAAATTCTATTGTCTTGTTTTTATCCTAATGAATTTTCCAATTGCACAATTTGATGTGAATTTCAAGACACGAATGTGTGATTAGAAGCATATTGAGAAGGGTAATGCTAGGGATATAAAACAAAAATTATCAAATAAATGACCAAATGTCTCATATAGGTCCACTTTTTGGGTGTAGGGTCTACAAAAAACGAACTCCAAACTCATGTGAGACATTTAGGGTATGTTTGGTTTGGATTTGTAGAGTGATTTTGGAAAAAAATTTCTAAAAAATTTGTTTGATTTGTAAATTTTCCAAAACAATTTCCAAAACTCCAAAATTATTTTCAAAATACACAACCAAACAAACTAAAAAAATTTCTAAACTCTCTCCAACACAATTTTTAAAAACTACACTCCCAAAACAAACCAAGCATACCTTTAATTATTTGTTTGGTAGAAAATTTATAGCCTATAACATTTTTCTATTTGGAAGATTTGTGAGAGAGATTTTAGTATAGAAATCTTTAATTTTTCAATTAATACTCAACTCAAAATGACAGATCATATAGAGAGTTTGACTCTTCAATATAATTTAGGATTTAGAATTTGAGATTTGAAAATTTAAGATTTAAGATTTATGATTGTAGATTATAAAGAGTTTGGTACAATCAACATTTTAAGTCTCATTTCAAAAGGTTTCAATTCAAAAGAGATTTTGAGTTAGAATTCAAAACAGTTTAGTGTCTTGGCAACTTTAACATAATCAATAAAATGTATAAGTACTGAACAACTAAGAATCTGGTAAATTGATTAATTTTTTTAGCATTAAATTTTTATGGACTTTTTTTTAGTTAATAAATTAATTTTTTAGCACCCTAAAAACAAAAAAAAGCCTTAGGCTAATAAGCCAGCACGCCTAGTGTGCTCACTTGATTATAGGCTCTTCACTCATTGCCCTTGTGAGTACTTTAAAAATATAGTTATCCTCTAATTTTTTTAAAATAAATATAATAAAATAAAAAAAAATTATAATTATCAGGTCAAATTAATTTTTATTTTTTATGGATTATATGTATGAAAGGTTTTACAAAACAAACGGTTAAGATTATTGAAATAGGATCCGTGATGGGCTCCACAGATCCTTCAAATTATTCTAAATTGAGATTTGAATTTGAAAAATAGCCCAATCTATAATAATATTATGTGAACACATGAGATAATACATTTAATAAGTATAATAAAATTATAAGGGTAAATTACACTCACTTTCATTGAGATTTTTTTTTTAAAAAAAAGTACAATTAGTCCCACACGTTTAATATTATTACTCTCGTATGGTAAAAAGAAATGATAATATTATTATTTTTTATTTATATAACTAACAAATTATTGATAAAAAATAATTTAAATATTATATAAATTAAAATATTAAAAATAATTAATATAATTATATTAAAAATTTGAATCTAGCTATATTTTCTTCCAACAGTCAAGGTGAGTGTAATTTACTCAAATTATAATTTGTCATGATTAGCATCAATGTCTTGATTAGCAGGCCAAGAAAGAATGCATTGAAAAAGAGGTAAAGTTTCATGATCAATAACCTTTTAATATGAAAATTGCTGTGAATACAATTTGTCAAGAATATGTTTGGTTTCATTTGAAATGTAGGTTGACTTTTTAATTTTTTAGTTATTTTAGTTTGCAGTTAAAAAGTTTGTTTGGGTTAAATTTTTTGACTATTTTGATTTTTATAATAAAAAAATAAAATAATTATAGTTTAGATGTAATATTTTATCTTATTAATTTTTTAATATATTTTGTTTTTTTGGTGACTAAATTGGCTGCCAATCTCAAAAAAGTCTCGTGCCAAACGTGGGCTTTGTGTAATAGAATTTAAATTTATGAAGTGTGAATTCTATGAATAAACAAACCCATGACAAGAACTATGTAGGAGAAACCAAATTCATGTCTATTCCACAAATTCATTGAATATAGCATGGATAACCCATGAAAACAAAATTCATTTCTAAATCTATTCATATAATACTTTTCACACCCACTATATACATTATAATCTTTGTACCTCACAGATAAAACTGAGTGCATCAGTATCCCCTCAGGCCCCGTTTGTTTTGGTATATGAGAGGGGGATTGGGATTAAGATAGCTGATTAAGGCCAAAATATACATCATTGAGGCCGTTAATTAGAATCTCTTAATTTCACTTGCTGGTCAAACTGTATACTTTATGTGTGTTGAGTGTCAATCACGTTGTACATCGTCAGAGCATAAAATGAGCAAAAAGACAGAATTTGGGCAGAGTTGACTTTTTCGCACGTGCGTTGACTTTTTCTACACGTGCATTGACTTTCCGCACGTGCATTGACTTTCCCGCACGTGCGTTGACTTTTTCTGGAAAAGTCAAACCGACGTTTTAAACCTGTTTGGACGAGATTGGAAGGATAAAAAGGCAAGTAAAAGGCTGGATTAGGATTCTGAAGTTGTTTTGACCTAAAGAGAAAGGCTAGGGTTTGGAAGGGAAGAGAAACAAAAAGCTTCAAGGATGTCTCCCATGGTGGTTTCTTCTCCATCTACCTCCTTCCACTCCTCTATGAGTGGCTAGTCTCCTTTTTTAGGGTTTTGATGAAACCCTAGCCATGCAATTATTTTATTTTCTTTTTGATTTTTAATTATGTAAAGGTTTGAACAATTGTATGGTGATTTAGAAGTTCATATATATATTTTTCATTATCTCTTCGAATATTTGACTTTCTGTGATTGTTGAATGTTATCCATACATGAGTTTTCTATTCCTTCACATTCAAGGTATGTGACGAACCATGCTACGAGGAACGAGTCGTATCACTACCTTAGTTTAGAGTGAACGATTCGTATTACTTGAGATGGTTCATGCTCGTACATTGAATGTGATGAGCTTCTTGTTAAATGCTTTGAGCTTATAGTTGCGAAGCATTAATCCGTTCAAACCATAGCATAATTGATTTCAATTGGAAACCCTAATTATGTGGTTAATGGTGAATTCTCTACCCTAGGATTTTTCTCCAATTTAGTAAACTGAATTTCATTTATTATTGATAATTTAATTCTTTAGTTTAATTTATTCGTTATTAAATTAGGTTATAAACAATCAATCTTTTATTCAAAATTAATTTAGGAATTTGACAATTAAATTAGTTTAATTTCACAATAGTTCCTGTGGATCGATACCTGAACTTGCTATGATTCTGATTGAATTTGGTATCGTTTAGTATTTAATTTTGGTGTGTTCAACGACCCTTCAAATTTTGGCGCCGTTGCCGGGGACTTCTGGCGAAATTAGTTAATTTAAAGTTACATTCTTATTTTAATTTTTAGTTTAGGATTTTATACTTTTGGTGTTGCTAAGTGTGCAGAGCATTTGAAATTGGAGCTATCATTGAAGTGCAAGCGGAGCGCAGCCGAGCTTAAAAAAAAAAAAAAAAAAAAATCGCAGCACTAAAGTGAGTAAACAAAAGCAAACACTCACAAGCAAAGTACCAAAGTGCTAAAACGAAAGTCAAAGCTCAATCGGGGGTTGGAGACAACGTCTACACGCCAAGCACCCGCAAGACGAGTAAAGCGTTTTCGTTAAACCGCTGTGAGTATTTCTCTTTTAGCATTTTGGATTCGTAACTTAGTGCACCGAGTCGAACTTTTTGTGTGTGTGTGGGTAGTGTATGCACGGGCATCGTTCTTGTCATCCTGAATTGTGGAGTTTGGACCTTGAACTAGAAAGGACTCTTAGGAGACTTAGGGCCTCTGCCCGTGTTCCTAGGCTTGAGTATTCGTATTCATATATTGAGCCATTAGGGATGGCAAATCCTGATGTCCCGAATGTGCCTAACTGGACCCTTAAGGACTATTTTACACCCACTGCATATACATCACCATCATGCATCCAATTACCCAACACCGCTACTGCTCATTATGAGATTAAGTCCAACACCATACAAATGCTCCAATCATTCCATGGACTAACTCATGATGATCCTTATAAGCATTTGAATGAATTTCTGAAAATTTGCTCGACAGTGAGGATCCAGAATTTCACAAATGAAGCCTTAATGTTGCGATTGTTTCCATTCTCGTTAAAGGATAAAGCCAAACACTGGCTAAATTCTTTACCTGCTAATTCAATCACAACTTGGGACCAATTACAGCAACGGTTCTTGGAGAAGTACTTTTCCATAGGTAAAACCAACCAACTTAGGCGAGCCATCACAAACTTTGCTCAAATGGATGGCGAGCAATTCCATGAGACGTAGGAAAGACTTAGAAACCTTCTCCAACAGTGTCCTCACCACCAAGTGCCTAATTGGCAACTTGTTCAAACATTTTATTATGGCTTAACTGAGCCGCACCGCCAAATGGTGGATTTGTCCTGTGGTGGGACATTCATGCCTAAAAATGATGCCGAGGCATGGCAATTGTTTGAGAACTTAAGTGATAATTCCCTCCACCATGCCTCCGCAGCCCGACAAGTCCGGCAACCAGTAGTTGGAGCCCCGAAAAGAGGGGGATTTATGAGGTCGGGCAAAACCTAGAGTTAGCCCAACAAGTAGAGGCACTGTCCCGCAAGATGGACCAATTATTAGCTACGGGACATGCCCCTACCCAACAAGATCAGCCTCAATTTCATGAGGCATGTGTTATTTGTGCGAGCCCTACTCATGACTTGAGTGAGTGCCCTTCGGCATCACAATTTCCTGAGTTAGTCCAAGAGCATGTGAATGTGGTTCAAGGATTCTCCAACCCGAGTAATGATCCATACTCCAACACGTACAATCCGGGATAGAGAAATCACCCTAATTTCTCATGGAGACCCCCTTCACAAGGCACTTCTTACAATCCTCCACCACCAAGGCAGAATTTCAATAATCATCATACAGACCACCGCAACCTTATCGACCCCCACAACCGTACCGGCAACCACAACCCCCGCCTGTTCCTCAAGGCAACTCTACCTTTGAGACTCAGGTGTTGGAAGTTCTCTCAGAACTTAAGGGGTTAGCACCGATAGTTCACTCCCACACTCACTCTATTGCCAAGATAGAGACCCAATTGGGTCAAATGGCTATCAACATGAATCGGAGAGAGGAGGGAAAATTACCAAGTCAAACTGTGGCCAACCCTAAGGGACAATACGGGGCAGAGAGTTTGGGTGGGAATGAGAAGCAACATGAGCAAGTGCAGGCGGTGGTTGCTTTAAGAAGTGGTAGGACGTTAGAGCCTCAGTCAGTTGCGTCTGATGCAACTAGAGTTAGGAAGGGTGACTAGGGTGGTTCACCTAGTGAGAGTAAGGGTGAGGGGGAAACACTTAAGAGGGATGACTTAGTCCCTAGCACTTCATTTGAGCCCAAGGCACCATATGTGCCTAAGGCATCCTTTTCCCAGTGCCTTGATACACCGTCCCCTTTTAATAAGAAGGCAGCATCTATGGAGGCAATGATGGAGGTCTTTAAACAGGTAAAAATCAACCTCTCCCTGTTGGAGGCGATTAAGCAAGTACCATCATATGCCAAATTTCTGAAGGACCTTTGTACGCAAAAGCGTAAATCTAGGATACATGTGTCCCAAAAGGTCCTACTCACGGAGCAAGTAAGCTTCATCTTGTTGAATGACACATCTCATAAGCTTAAGGACCCAGGTGCCCCAACCATTGCATGCATTATAGGGGACCACTTCATTGATAGAGTCTTATTGGATTTAGGGGCTAGTGTTAATTTGTTATCGTACTCTGTGTACGAGGAATTTAGGCTTGGCAAGTTGAAGCCCACTACTGTTACTCTTCAGTTGGTTGACCGGTCCCTCAAAGTGCCACGAGGCATGATTGAGGATGTGCTAGTTAAGGTTGATAGGTTCTACTTCCCTGTTGACTTTTTGGTTTTAGATATGGAACCGGTAACCAGTTCGAGGAAACAAATCCCGGTGATTTAGGGTCGACCTTTCTTGGCTACGGCCAATGCATGCATTAATTGTCGGAGCGGGGTTATGGAAGTTTCATTTGGTAACATGCAAGTGAAACTTAATGTTTTCCAAGCATCACAACAACCTCATGAGAGAGAGGAGTGCTTATTAGTGGATGTTGTGAATGAGATTATTGAGGAGGCTTTGCCCTCCATTCTTATAGAGGACCCTTTAGAGGCTTGTCTAGCTCATTTTGGGTTTGAAATTTTTGATATAGATGGGTTAGTTAAGGAGGTGAATGTCTTGCTTAATTCTTTTTCTACACCAAATTTTCCTCCATGGAAAGCCCGGTTTGAGTCACTTCCTCCTCTGTCGAGAGAGTCTGCCACACCATCTTTGGTCACACCACCTACACTTGAGTTGAAGCCACTTCCGGCCACACTCAAGTATGCATTTTTAGGGCCCCAGGAGACTTTACTAGTTATCATTGCATCTAACTTGACTGCGGAGCAGGAGAGTCAGTTAATGAGTGTTCTCGTGGCACATCGGAGTGCTATAGGGTGGTCAGTGGCAGATTTGAAAGGGATAGATCCCTCCATGTGCATGCATTATATACACCTAGAGGAGGACACCAAACCTTCTCGCGAAATGCAACGGAGACTGAATCCTAACATGAAAGAGGTGGTGAAGAAGGAGGTTTTGAAATTGTTGGATGCAGGTATCATATACCCCATCTCAGATAGCAAGTGGGTGAGTCCCACACAAGTGGTGCCCAAGAAATAGGGCATCACTGTTGTTGAGAATGAGGGAGGAGAGTTAGTCCCCACACGAACCACTACTGGGTGGCGAGTGTGCATTGATTATAGGAGACTAAATTCCTCGACTAGGAAGGATCATTTTCCCTTACCTTTCATTGACCAAATCCTAGAGCGGTTAGCGGGGCAGGGGTTCTATTGTTTTCTTGATGGCTACTCGGGGTACAATCAAGTCCCGGTGTACCCCGCTGACCAGGAAAAGACCACATTCACATGCCCTTTTGGCACTTTTGCTTACAGGCGCATGCCCTTCGGGCTATGTAATGCACCGGCGACCTTTCAACAGTGTATGATGGCCATTTTCTCCGACATGGTGGAGAAATTCTTAGAGGTTTTTATGGATGACTTTTCGGTGTTTGGACCGTCTTTTGAGAAATGCCTTAGGAACTTGACAAGAGTGTTAGAACGATGTACTGAGGCAAACCTAATCTTGAGCTGGGAAAAGAGTCATTTTATGGTTCGTGAGGGTATAGTGTTGGGACACATTGTGTCCCCTCAAGGTATAGAGGTTGACAAGGCTAAGGTTGACCTCATTGCAGGCCTTCCTCCACCCAATTCCGTGCGTCAAATTACGTCTTTCTTAGGGCATGCAGGTTTTTACCGTAGGTTCATCAAAGACTTTAGTAAGATTTCACGTCCTTTGTGTAGTTTACTAGTTAAGGACGCGCCTTTTGTCTTTGATGAGGCATGCTTAAAGGCATTCGAAACACTAAGAATGGCATTGACCACCGCCCCAATCATGAAATCACCAGATTGGTCGTTTCCCTTCGAATCATGTGTGATGCCTCCGATTATGCTGTCGGGGCTGTGTTAGGCCAAAGGGTCAATAAGGCACCATTTGCTATATACTATGCTAGTCACACTCTCTTGGATGCTCAATTGAACTACACTACTACCGAGAAAGAGTTGCTAGTTGTGGTCTTTGCCTTAGACAAATTCCAGCCTTATCTCCTAGGTTCCAAGGTCATAGTCTTCACTAATCATGCCGCTTTGCGATATTTACTATCTAAGAAAGAGACCAAACTTAGGTTGATTAGATGGATTTTGTTGCTTCAGGAATTTGATTTAGAGATCCGTGATAAGAAAGGATCTGAGAATGTGGTGGCGGATCATCTCTCCCGAATCCTCGTTGAGTATAATAGTGCCCCTCTTATTTTGCATGATTCGTTTCCAGACGAACAACTTTTTGAGCTGTCACAAGCGAGCCCCCCGTGGTTTGCACATATTGTGAATTACTTAGCCATTGGACAAATTCCACAGAATTGGTCTAAGCAAGACAAAGACCGATTCTTTTCGCAGGTCAGGTATTACTTTTGGGAGGATCCGGAGTTGTTTAAATATTGCTCCGACCAAGTGATCTGACGGTGTGTGCCGGAGAGTGAGGTGCATAGCATTCTTGCATTTTGTCATTCTTCTGCATGTGGCGGTCATTTTAGTGGGCATAAAACGGCCGCCAAGATTTTACAGAGTGGGTTTTATTGGCCCACAATTTTTAAAGATGCCCATCAATTTTGTAGAACTTGTTTGCTCTATCAGCAAATGGGTTCGATGTCTCGGCGTGACATGATGCCAATGTCCCATATTCTTGTGGTAGAAATATTTGATGTGTGGGGGATTGATTTTATGGGCCCTTTCCCATCGTCGTTCGGGTTTGAGTACATTGTTTTGGCAATAGATTACGTGTCTAAGTGGGTGGAGGCAATAGCTACCCGAACAAACAATCATAGAGTGGTAATCAAGTTTTTGCATGAAAACATCTTTAGTCGTTTTGGGTTTCCTAGAGCCATAATAAGTGATCGGGATACACATTTTTGTAACCGGTTCTTTGAGTCGGTAGTTAAGAAATACTCTATCACTCATAAAGTTGGCACTCCATATCACCCTCAAACTAGTGGCCAAGTGGAAGTCTTAAATAGAGAGGTAAAACACATAATTGAGAAAACTGTGAGACCGGATACGAAAGATTGGTCACAACGGTTAATTGATGCATTATGGGCTTACCGCACTACTTATAAGACACCCATTGGGATGTCACCATATAGGGCGGTGTTTGGCAAAGCTTATCATCTCCCGGTTGAACTTGAGCATCGAGCATTGTGGGCCATAAAGAAGTTTAACTTCGATATGGCCGCGGCTGGGCTCAATCAGAAATTGTAACTCAATGAGCTGGAGAAAATCCGGAATGATGCATATGAGAGTTCGAGAGTTTTTAAAGCTCGAACTAAAGAATTCCATGACAAGTACATTAATAGAAAATCCTTTGAACCCGACCAAAAACTGTGGCTTTTTAATTCAAAATTGAGACTATTTCCGGATAAGCTAAGATCAAGATGGGACGGCCCTTTTGACGTTGTTAAGGCATTTAGTCATGGCGTCGTTGAGGTGCGAGATCCAAAAACTGGCCACACTTTCAAAGTGAATGGCCAAAGATTGAAACCATATATAGAGGGGATTGGGAATGGGGATATGATTGAGTCCATTGTTTTGATGGACCCATTTTACTATGATTGATAGATTGATTTCTTGTTCCCTTTTCTTTCCCTTCTACGCTATTATGTTTTTCTTTGTTCTCGTTATACTTTACTTGCATCTAGGAGACTTTAAATCCTCTAAAGGTGTAATTCCTTTAGTGTTTGCCGTGCCCAAACGGCATCTGACGGTCTGGTATAGCCACCTAACCGTATTTGTAGTGAGTTCCTAGGAGACCAACTGAGACGGTGGAAACTAGAGTTCGAATAGCAAAGCCTAGAACACAAAGGTTTAGGATTTTCGAGACTAGAGTCTGGTTTAAATACCCAGGGGTATGGAGATTGCTTCAAAACTACCTCGGCTTGAACTCTGTATGGCAGCCCCATAGGTTGAGGTAGCTTTATGCGCCTCAATTCTAGATACCGAATAGTCTGTCACCCTGTTGGAAAATAGGGAAAGCTACAAACACAGTTAGGGAGAAAAGTAGTACCCGTGGTTTTCGCGTGAAGATTATACCTTTAGTGGGCCTTCCGTAAAAAAAAAAAAAAAAAGTGGGAATCGCAGCACGTGCAGGAAAAATTAGCAAAACAAATGTTGAGCACTGCTAAATAAGCAAGTGCGGGGAGTGGCGTGCGTTGACCAGCCGCACGTGCGGTTTGACTCCCGCACGTGCGGGACGCCGATTTTCCAAAAAAAAAAAAATTTGCGAGGAGGAGAAAAATCGCCCCACGTACGGCCTTGACCCCGCACGTGCGGGAAATTGGCAATTTGAAGAAGTTGCACTCTGCTTTAAAAGCAGGTGCGAGGCAAGTTGCAATCTCTCAAACTTCTCTCTCTCTCTCTCAACCCCACACAAACCCACTATCTTACATCTTCTTCTTCTTTCCCTTTTCTTCTTCTTTCTTCTTCCTCACCACTATCACCTCACCGTCGGCACCACTTCCCTCTCCATCCGACGAAACTCCGGCGACCACCATTTTTTTCCGGCGAACCTCCATTCTTTTTCTTTCTTTCTCCACTTTTTCAAGGTAATTTTTTTCTTTTGCGTAGATTTGTGAATGTAGGAATCAATTTGTGGAGTTTTTGATTTTGTTTTTATTTTTTTTATTTTGATCTAGTGTTCATCCTAAAAAAAAAAAAAATGCTTAGCCATGACTGATTTATTTCTTTTTAGTATTTTTAGTGGTTATTATGATTTTTTTTTTAATTTTTTTTTTGTTCCTTTAGTTGGAGAATGCATGTTTATTAGTTTGAGCACCGCACATGCGGCCCTTTACGGCGCACGTGCGGAAAAAAAAAAAAAAAAAAAAAACCTCATAAATAATGGTACTAACAATAATCCAATAATCCTAATTTAGTTTTTTTTTTTTTTGATTTGTTATATTTGTTTAGTTTAAATTGCTTCGTAGTGATTCTGGTTAGTTTAATTAGTTAGTAAAAATTGGTTTTATTTTTATTTTTCTTATACTTGTGTAGTTAGTGATTTTATTTTTGATCTTATTCTGTGATGTCATTGTTTATATAATTACTAAGTAGTTTAGTTTTTCTTTTATTTATTTTTTGAATTTTTATTTAATTTTCTTCTCTTCAATTAAAAAAAAAACACAAAAACAAAAAAATAACTACAAAAAAATAAAATAAAAGAATGTTTAGTTTTGGCTGTTTTATTCTATATTTTACTCTATTTTGTAGTTTAGTTATTTTATAGATTAGTTTAGTTTAGTTTATTTTATAGTTTAGTTAATTTAATTTAATGTCATTTTACTTCATTTATTTCATTAATTTCGTTTTTTATATAATAATAAAAAAAAAAAAAACAAACAAACAAACAAACAGTGGGAATTGCATGTGGTACATTAGTGGGCAAATTTGTGCTTTCATATTTTATTTGATTCTCATGTTGGTTTCACGGGTATCTATATTTATTGTTGGTGTGTGCAGGATATGCGTCGCCGTGTCTCTGCTCGGGCCTCTAAAACGGCTAGGGGTACCTCCTCTTCGACGCCACCATCACCACCGTCACCACCATCCTCGCCACCACCACCAGGTGACTTGCCACGGCCGGAGTGGGCTTCACGCCCTCTTCACAAGCTCACGCAGTTCAACCTGCAATTTTTCCAGCGTGACGAGGACACTACTTGGGCCATTGAGCAGCTCCGACTCCGGAAACAGTTGGGCATTTACGCTGTGACCACGCCCACTTATCCTCGTCTGGTACGACTATTTTACCAGAACCTACATGAGACACCCACTGCGGTTGGACTGCTCTCTAACATTGATGGTCATGTTGTCCACATCACCTCAGCCATGATTGCCACAGTGTTAGAGTTTTTCGCCAAACCAGAATATCAGCCCTTCCTGGAAGTTGAGGATCGACAACCCATACATCGCCTCATCCAGCAATACTTCTCGGGAGCCCACGGTGACAACAGTTTCACATGCTTGCGGCGGAGCAAGCTACCTAGCCGCTTGCTTTTCCTTGATTCTGTGGTCCATAAGAATGTCCTTCCACTTGGGCATCGAGCTGAGCGCCGTTTGGAGTTTGTGCGGGTTTTACACGGGTATCAACTTGGCTATCAAGTCCCGCTTGAGCATTTCATTTGGATGCATTTGCCGAAATTTCTACGTGAGGCAATTCGGCCTACTCCTATGCAGAACCTGACTTGGCCATTACCATTCGCTAATTTGTTGACACTTGTGTTTGAGCAGAACCACCTCCTCATTGCTGAGGATGAGGAGATTGATAGAGGGTATCCGACTTTCGGCCAGTGGGAATGGCAGCACAGCATACCTCGCATCCGGCAGCCGGTTGATGCCCCAGTTGATGAGGCCCAGGACCCCGTACATGACCACCCAGCTCATCCTGTTCCCCCCGTGCCTCCCCAAGGGGACGCACTCTACATGACTTGCGAGGAGTACTTATAGCTTCAGCACTCTGTCGATTAGGCCCACCGTACTCTTCGTGATCACCACCAGAGTCTCATGGAGTTGCGCACGGATTTTCAGGCGCATTGCAACTATTCTCAGGTGCGCTTCGATCAGCTACACGCCGACAACCTCGCCATCCGGCAACAGGGTCAGGATGACGCCTTCGAGACGTGCGCTTTGATGCAAGCCTTGTTTGCCCAGCATTTCCCGCCACCACCACCACCGGCTTCTCCGTAGTACCCGCCTGTATATTGCTTTGTCTCTTTTATTTTTATTTTTCTTTTTAGTTCTTTCTTTTCTTCAAAAAAAAAAAAAAAAAAAAAAAAACCACAACAACAACAAAGACACAAAGTGTGAAGTGTGTATATGTTGCTCTCTGCCTACCTGGATGTGCACCTACAATTCTGGTAATATTCTCTCATTTCTCTTTCCTTTTCCATTGAAGACAATGTCATATTCAAGTTGGGGGATGAGGGTTATATTTTCTTTTGTGCATTGCTATTTGGCTCATAATTCATGCTTATACATGTTCACTTGATTGCATTACTTCACTTGATGTGACTTTTTCCTAGTAGGGTGAAGATATTTGCATATGTTAATTAGAGAGCATAGTAGACTTGTATGAAAAGGGTTTATTGGGTAGATACTTGCATGCCATGTTTGCACGAGGAGAGTTGTCTATGTTTGTGGTATTAGTACACTTGTCATGAGTATGTCTTAATTCACATGAACACACCATCATAGCGGTGATCTTTTTATTATAATCCCTGGTATACATCATTGATAATAGCTAGAGTTGCAGAAAAGAATAAATGAGGAGCCAAGATTCGAAAAAAAAATAAAAAAAATAAAAAATAAAAAAATAAAAAAACTTGACTAGTTTGGGTTCGTAGCCTTTTTAACTCGAGTTATGAAACCCGTAGGGGTGTCTCTACACCTAATGCCTTAAAAGCGTCTGGTTTGGGAGTCATTGGCCCAAAACTTGCTACATGGGTTAATTAGAAAGCTTATTGGACTTGGACATTGCACAGTGAAGGACAAATAAGAAGAATGACTAATTAGGATTCGTAGCCTTTTCAACTCGAGTTATTAAGCCCGTAGGGGTGTCTCTACACCTAATGCCCTAAAACCATCTGATTTGGGAGTCATTGGCCCAAAACTTGCTACATGGGTTGATTAGAAAGCTTAATGGATCAGGACATTGCACAGTCATAAAAAAATAAAATAAAATAAAATAAAATAAAAACTTTTGAGAATCTTGGCTACAACAGGTTAGTTTTTCTGTATATGTTGGGTGTTATTATGAGTTACACTGGGCTATTATAGTGGATAGTTAACTAATATGGAGATTGCACTTTACACCGAGGGTACTCATGACTTGTCTACTAGCATGCACAAGTATAGGGAACTTTACTTTCGTATTAACTGAATTGTGGTTTCGACTCAATAGGTTCCTTCATGCTTGTCCACTGTGCCTTTAATGACTCATGATGTCTCAATATCACACTGTAGTGGCACATAAGTTGATTGTTAGGTGGAGTAGTGTGGTCATTTGTTGTTAAGTATATATGAATATGTTAATGTTTGTGGGTATCATTTCTGGAAACCCTCACGAGACTTTACTCGTCCACTTGGGGTAACCTTGTGGTTTAAAGGCTTGTTGCATATGCTAAATGCAACCGTTTTCCCACGAAAGAGGAAATAGATAGATCTTGTTTAATTTTATTTTATTTTACTTGCTTGAGGACTAGCAAGTAGTAAGCTGGGGGATGTGATTAAGGCCGAAATATACATCATTGAGGCCGTTAATTAGAATCTCTTAACTTCACTTGCTGGTCAAACTGTATACTTTATGTGTGTTGAGTGTCAATCAGGTTGTACATCGTCGGAGCATAAAATGAGCAAAAAGACAGAATTTGGGCAGAGTTGACTTTCCCGCACGTGCGTTGACTTTTTTCTGGGAAAGTCAAACTGACATTTTAAACCTGTTTGGACGAGATTGGAAGGATAAAAAGGCAAGTAAAAGGCTGGATTAGGGTTCTGAAGTTGTTTTGACCTAAAGAGAGAGGCTAGGGTTTGGAATGGAAGAGAAACAAAAAGCTTCAAGGATGTCTCCCATGGTGGTTTCTTCTCCATCTACCTCCTTCTACTCCTCTATGAGTGGCTAGTCTCCTTTTCTAGGGTTTTGATGAAACCCTAGCCATGCAATTATTTTGTTTTCTTTTTTATTTTTAATTATGTAAAGGTTTGAACAATTGTATGGTGATTTAGAAGTTCATATATATATTTTTCATTATCTCTTCGAATATTTGACTTTCTGTGATTGTTGAATGTTATCCATACATGAGTTTTCTATTCCTTCACATTCAAGGTATGTGACGAACCATGCTACGAGGAACGAGTCGTATCACTACCTTAGTTTAGAGTGAACGATTCGTATTACTTGAGATGGTTCGTGCTCGTACATTGAATGTGATGAGCTTCTTGTTAAATGCTTTGAGCTTGTAGTTGCGAAGCATTAATCCGTTCAAACCATAGCATAATTGATTTCAATTGGAAACCTAATTATGTGGTTAGTGGTGAATTCTCTACCTTAGGATTTTTCCCTAATTTAGTAAACTCAATTTCATTTATTATTGATAATTTAATTCCTTAATTTAATTTATTCGTTATTAAATTAGGTTATAAACAATCAATCTTTTATTCAAAATTAATTTAGGAATTTGACAATTAAATTAGTTTAATTTCACAATAGTCCCTGTAGATCGATACCTGAACTTGCCATTATTCTAGTTGAATTTGATATCGTTTAGTATTTAATTTTGGTGTGTTCAACGACCCATCAATAGCTGTGAGTCTCATTTAATGTGCTGTTTGTTTACAAAGTTGAGGAAGGGACTGCTAAACCGAAAGGTTTAGGATAGGCCTTGCAGATGGGATTCGGATGGGCCTTCAGGACTTGGTATTAGAAAAATAGTCAGGCGAACTAGAAATTTTCTATTTTTATTTATTTTTTACATGTTGGGTATTTTTTTTTTTTTGAACAGTAATGTTTAATTTTTTGTATTTTTTATTAAGTAAAAATCATTATTTTATTTATTTTATTTTTTTCTGAAATTATTTTATTTTATTTTATTTTTATTTTTTTAAAATTTTTTACATGTTTGGCATTTTTTTTAAAACATTAATGTTTAATGTTTTTGTATTTTTTTTTTTTATTATTTTATATTTATTTTATATAAAAATAATTTAACAATCCCTACACTAACAACTATCATCAAAACAAATACAATTTTACTTAATCCCCTCACTACTATCAATTCCCTCACTATTAATCCCCTCACTATCAATCCTCTCTATTCTACCTCTGAAAACAAACGGGGCCTCAAAGTCATGGGCGTAACATGACTATGGTTGCAGACAAGCTAATATAAAAAATAAATTTTTTTATTAATTTTTTTGGGACAACCGATTGCTGTTGAGTACATGGATGAGGTCTGGAATTACAGAGCTCCATTGTTGCCCTTTGATTCTTACCGGAAAGCTCACTTAGGTTCTAGGCGCTGTTTGGGCTGACAGTGTCTACCACGGTCTCGTTTCAATGATCCGAACGATTCATTTTATCGGATATTTTGTGTATTTCATTCACACACAAAAATTTAAGTCAATCTGATAATCGTGGCAAATTCAATTTAACGTATTTGTTACCAAAAAAAGGATAACAATTATATTTTTAAAAATAAATTATTTATTTTTTAGTGACAAACGCAATAAATTGAATATGTTACGATTATCGGATCGATTTAATTTTGTGTGAATGAAATATACAAAGTGTCCAACCAAACAAATCAAATCATTAAGACGGGAGCACTGGACAGAATCCATTTCTTTTGTAGAACAACATTTACCATTTTTCTTGATTTATTCCCAAACAAACACAATCTATCCGTAATTGAATAGTGCCACATTATACTAACCGCTTTGTCTATTAACAGATCTACAGATAAATTTGAATGGACTTTAATAACCTCAATGAGGGTATGAATTTACCATAAAGCCATATGTTCTTCTTTCCCTCTTGATTTTCTTTTTCTTTTTTTTTCCTCTCACTTTACCTTTTCTCTCTCATTTCATCATACATACTCACCATTGCCACCTCTTTCCTGTCACACATCCATCATCATAACTAGACCATACAAAACTCCATCACTACTGCCAATCAAAAAAGCACCATTAAAATATGCCCTCTCACATCTTTAAGAAAAGAGGGAATTATTTTTAAAACGTATATCATTTTTTCAGAAGTTGACTATCAAAAATCATAGGGAGAATTAGATGTAGGTAGAAGAAGAAAAAAAAATTTTAAAATCATACAACTGATATTACGTTTTTTATTTACATTCCACCATAGGCACTTACACTTTATGCCTTTGTAATTTTTTTCTCTTTCTCCAACAATTTTCCAAAATCATAACAAGGACTATTAAAAAAATAGACGCTAATATTATATGCACTAATTAGTACACTAACTAATGTACTAATTGATGATGTAACACAATTTAAGATATTTTTAATATTTATATTTTGAATAATAAATGAGATTAATAATAGAGAGCTTTTTTAGTAAATCCATTATCTAAGAGTGTTGTTCCATGAAACCCATACTGTTTTATGATATTCCATTAGGTCCATTTTATACAAAAAGACCAAAAAAGCCCTAAAAAAACATGCGCCCCTCTCTCTCTCTCTTTGAATCTAATAACCGTTTCTCTTCCCCTCTCTATTCTTGCGCAAGAAATCACGCGCAGTACCTCTACAGTCCAGAAATCCAAACCATATTCCACATCGCCTCGACGCCCCGAAGACTGTATTCCTTCCATCGTTGCATCGTCGCATCGTCTCATCATCTTCTCCCCATCCCTACGCCGAGAAGCCTCTCTTCGTTCGATCGTCACATCGTCTCATCATCTTCTTCGCCGTTCGTACGCCCAGAAAACTGTATACGTTTCTTCGTCGAATCGTCCCTTCGTCTCAACATCTTTGTCGTCGAAATGGGCAAAAAACGTAAGCATTCATTTATTCTGAACCCCTCAATCGTAATCCCTAAATTTTTTCATTTTTGCACTCAAAAACATTACACTTGCCATTACATTGTGTTCACAACTGTCAACAATCGAAAATGTTCTGGTTGTAGTTGTTGTTATTGAAAAATGTGAACATTCACATTGATTGGAAATGGTTTGATGATCAAATTATTCCAGATATTACTCCGTTGTTGTTCAATGCTGTGACCATTCACATGGTTTCAAAAAAATTTTGGCCAGTTCTTTTTTTGTTGCTGTTGGTAACAGATATGAACATTCACATTGAGTTAAAATGTTTGCGTAATCAGGTATTAATGGTGTTGTTGTTGTATGCTGTGAAAATTCACAAGCATTGACACACTTTGGCCAATTCTGTTGTTGTTCTTGTTGTTGGAAGATGTGAACATTCACATTGCCTGAACATTGTAGGACAATTAGATATTATTGGTTTATGTTGTTATAGGCTGTGAACATTCGCATTGCCTGAAAATTTTTGGACAGTCAGATATTTTTGGTGTTTTTGTTCTATGCTGTCAACATTCACATTTGCTGGAAATTTTAGGAGAGTCACATGTCGGTGGTGTTAATGTTCTACGATGTGAACATTCACATTGCCTGAAAGTTTTAGTTCAATCAGATGTTATTGGTGCTTTTGGGCTAGGCTGTGAACTTTCACATTGTCTGGAAAATTTGCCTGAAAATTTAGGACATTCAGGTATTATTGGTGTTGTTGTTCTATGCTATCAACATTCACATTTGCTGGAAATTTTAGGAGAGTCAGATGTCGGTGGTGTTAATGTTCTACGAGGTGAACTTTCACATTGCCTGAAAGTTTTAGTTCAACCAGATATTATTGATGCTTTTTGGCTAGGTTGTGAACATTCACATTGTCTAAAAATTTGCCTGAAAAATTTAGGACATTCAGATAGTATTCGTGTTGTTGTTCTATGCTGTCAACATTCACATTTCCTGGAAATTTTAGGAGAGTCAGATGTCGGTGGTGTTAATGATATACGATGTGAACATTCACATTGCCTGAAGGTTTTAATTCGATCAGATATTATTTGTGCTTTTGTTCTACTGTGAGCATTCACATTGTCTGTAAAATTTGCCTGAAAATTTTAACAATTCAGATATTATTGGTGTTGTTGTTCTATGCTGTCAACATTCACATTTGCTGGAAATTTTAGGAGAGTCAGATGTCGGCGGTGTTAATGTTCTATCATGCGAACATTCACATTGCCTGAAAGTTTTAGTTCAATCAGATATTATTGGTGCTTTTGGGCTAGGCTGTGAACATTCACATTGTCTGTAAAATTTGCCTGAAAATTTAGGACATTCATATATTATTGGTGTTCTTGTTCTACGCTGTCAACATTCACATTTCCTGGAAATTTTAGGAGAGTCAGATGTCGGTGGTGTTAATGTTTTACTATGTGAACATTCACATTGTATGAAAGTGTTAGTTCAATCAGATATTATTGGTGCTTTTGCTGTAGGATGTGAACATTCACATTGTCTGAAAAATTTTAGTTGAGTCAGATATTATTGGTGCTGTTGTTCTATGCTGTCAACATTCACATTGCCTGCAAATTTTTGGATAGTCAGATGTCGGCGGTGTTAATGTTCTACCATGCGAACATTCACATTGCCTCAAAGTTTTAGTTCAATCAGATATTATTGGTGCTTTTGGGCTAGGCTGTGAACATTCACATTGTCTGTAAAATTTGCCTGAAAATTTAGGACATTCATATATTATTGGTGTTCTTGTTCTACGCTGTCAACATTCACATTTCCTGGAAATTTTAGGAGAGTCAGATGTTGGTGGTGTTAATGTTTTACGATGTGAACATTCACATTGCATGAAAGTGTTAGTTCATTCAGATATTATTGGTGCTTTTGCTGTAGGATGTGAACATTCACATTGTCTGAAAAATTTTAGTTGAGTCAGATATTATTGGTGCTGTTGTTCTATGCTGTCAACATTCACATTGCCAGCAAAATTTTTGGATAGTCAGATATTGTTGGTGTTGTAGTTCTAGGCTGTGAACATTCAAATTGCTTGAAAATTTTAAGAGAGTCAGATTTTATTTGTGCTGTTGTTCTATGCTGTGAACATTCACATTCCCTGACGATTTTAGGACAATCAGATATTATTGGTGCTGCTCTTATATGCTGTGAACATTCACATTGCCTGAAAATTTTATACATGCTCTTCAACGATGTTCATGGTTGTATAAAAATGCATTGTTTACCACACACTGACACGATATGTTCATTGTGTTTGTCGTGACACAGTCGAAATACACATTCATGTACCTATGTGAATGTTCACAACCACACACAAACTCTGGTGATTCACACCCACGCACACAACTGTGAACATGCACATCAGTGGAAATGCTGTGAATGTTCACATCTGTTCCACTATGCTAATCACATGAGCCTTCACTTAATTTTTTTTAAATGCTCCATTTTGCAGATGTCGCACACAAGAAAATCGAAAAGAGAAAAAGAGATGAGTCCCATGCGAAGGAAGAAACCCCAAAAACAAATACTTGCACCAATGTCGACAAGCGCCATGTGAACTACAGATCTAATATGACCGGACTGGTCAAATTAATGAAAACCACCAAGTTCACAGAAGCACAGCTTCGGTGCCTTCGACAAACACCTTTTTGGAATTTGTTTGATGCATTGAGAAACAATCAAATCGACCTGGATAAATGCATGAAGTATGATGATGTTGTTGTGCATGTACTACAAATGTACCAAGCTTCAGAAGATGCCTTCTACATTGGGCAGAAGAAGATGAAAATACACAACAGCGACATCAAGCTGATTTTCGGTGTGGACTGTGGCAGCAAGCTAATGGACATAACATACGGTGCGAAACCAAAGACTGGCATTGTAAACAGAAGATGCAAAAACGTCATCCGGTTGAATTCAAAATGGATACAAACCCTTTTGACCCAGGCATTGAAAGGAAAAAAGAAAGATGACAACGAAGAAGTTGCTCGACTAGTGTGCATGTATGCTTGCCAGAAGCTTTTTTTCTCAACAAGCGGAGAGACAATAGGATGGGGCTACTACACACATATGGTCCCACTGGAAACCATGCAAGAATATGATTGGGCCAAGCAAATTAGGACAATGTTGACATCGTCTATTTCCCAAAATGACAAAAATCCAGCAAAAGTCACCGGCTGTGTCATGTTATTGATGGTAAGTACCCATGTTTTCCAATAATGACATTGAAATGTCCTCCGGTGTTTTTCATCTAAGCCAACTGTCAACATTGGCATCTGCACCTCTGATGTGAATGTCCGTAGACAATTATATTTCACAGATGTGAATGTTCACATCTGAACCACTGATGTGACCGATCACATCCACTCATAACATACTACTGTGCATGTTCACAACAGTGCCACAGCACTTACGTTTCTGTCATCATTCACATCAGTGATTCAAATGTGAACAGTATGAATGTTCACATTCAATGATAATGTACCACTCTGAATGTTTACCACACTGCTGTGTAGGCAATTATGTTTTCACTACTGTGAATGTTCACATCTAAAGCAGTGAATGTGACTGACCACATTGACTCATAACATACTTCTGTGAATGTTCACAACAGTGCCACATCGCTCACGATTCGCAGATGTGAATGTTCACATTCAATGATAATGTACTACTGGGATGTTCACAACAATGCCACTGTGATTAAGGTTCACATAGGTTGCCATTACTCTGCAAATGCTAAATAACAATATGCGTTTCTTGTTTTATTGAAGTACTGGTTGTGTGAGCACACAACCGTCCTCCAACCTCACAGACCCAATGCTTTTCCTCGCTGTGTGAAGTGGGATCTGACTGCTTTGCAGAAGAAGATGAAAACCATCTCCTTAGCAGATTTGGGTTTTAATGAGGTAGGGCCTTCAACTAGTGATCAAAACATTCACATTATAACACCACCCAAATATATGCGTTAATTAACATAATTTTTTCATTTTCAGGTTAATGCCGGTGAACTCTTTGCAATCTCAACAGAATTACAAAAGTTCAAGCGTAAAACATTGAAGGTGGAGCCTGAAATTTATGAACCAGGCAGAAAATCTCCCAACATTTCTGACATCAAGGGAGAACAACACAGTGGCAGCAACTCCCACTTTTCTGGGGATGGGGTAGACCTGAAGGACAGTGATGAGGACATTCACATTCCATTTAGCAGCCAACATTATGACAGAGCTATTGTAATACCAGACACAAACCAACCTGATATCATTGATGTGCTTATCCAAGAAAATCGGAAGGCTTGGGGCGTCATAAGGCAATGGGAAGCAAAGTACAAACACCTTCAATTTTCATGGGAGTTGAGGGCAAGAGTCATAGCTGATCTTGAACATAGATTGTTTAACCAGTCCAGCCGGCCCAACGTGAATATCGAAATGAAGAAGTCCATGGAGCAGAAGGATCAAGAAATCAAACGCTTAACGCAGCTGGTCATCGACTTAGAATGCGATAAAACAATTCTTCAGGATCTTTACGATGACCAGTCAGTCCACATTGTCACACAAGCTATGTCAGAAAGGCAACCCCCTAGCCCAATGCAACACAATATCAGCCCACCTTCTAGGGTCAAGCGTATAAAGGAAAAAGATCGCAAAGAACATCGCCTGCCTGACTTCCAATACCCAGACTTACCTGGCCAAAAGCAGCCCCATCCAGTCGAAATGGTTGAAGATGTGGAGGAACACCCACCAACGAAGCAGCCAAAAAAATTATCCTTTACCAAGAAGTTCAAAGTCTGGGCCAAGATGTCCAAACATGACAAACAAAAGGTCCAAGCTTTACAAAAAAATGGAGGCGATGAGTAAGTGACTGTGCAAACATACAATGTTAACATTCACATTCCGTAATAGTCTATATTCCTCACTGTGTTCAGTTTTTTTGGGTTGTTGAGATATATGCAATGTGAATATTTACATTGGTTTGTTAATAATACACAGGCTGCTGGTGTGGAAAGGAGATTCGAAGGCTACACATGTGTATTTTGATGACATTGTCAACCTTATCAAGGAGGAATCAATACACAGCAATGTATGCCATTACAAATATAATTCACTCTTCATGCATATGCACACACAGACACACACACACTCACATCCACAAAATCTATATAATATGACCCCATGTTTGTACAGCTCATAGATGCATATACTGAACTGTTGCATGAACAACAAGAGGTGGTCAACCTAACTTCAGATGAAGCCTCATTGATCTTCACGAGGATGTGTTTGGTAAAATCTATCATTCCATTACTTGTAATGTGACTGTGAAACTTCACAGTCCATTAATTATTTGTCAAATGTGTATAGAAAGTGATACGAGAGTACCATCCTCGCAAAAGGAGTAAACACATTGACGCACATGTCAAAAACTACCAAGGAGAGAGATACCTACTATTCCCATTGCATCATGAGTACCACTAGACGATAGTTGTGTATGATGCTAAAGAAAATTTGTGGAAGCATTACAACTCGTTGCGCCCAAGAACAGGCATACATGACCCGCATATCGACCAAGCACAGGAAATTGTAAGTGGCTATTTTTCAACACAAACATGACTTGTTCTCGTGCATTAAATGACTGTACACACACATATGTTTGTTGGTCCCTAATGTGAAATTCCATACACAGAGGAACTACATTGAGCATGTTGTTACCGTTATTGGCGAGTCATCACCGCTACACACTAAGTTAGCAGGCCAAAATCCAGCACAACCAACCAAAAGTGTTGATGTCTGTCCTCAGCAAGGCGACGACTCGTAAGCCTCACTAAATTTTTTTTCAAATCCTCCATAACCATTATGCAAATATTCCTGTCAACTGCTAATCAAAACCATTTCACATTTACAGAGTGGACTGCGGACCTACAGTATGTTACATCATGCGGGCGCACGTATATCATGAAGAAATTGTGGGCAGCCTCAGTAGTGCAGAATGGTGTGGACTACGAGATTTGTTAGTGCATAGTTTTTTGAATCATAAGAAATCAGAGCTTCCTTAAAACCTATAGGTGGGGGGTGTCCACCTACGAACTAACCAACAGTCGATTTGAATGTTAATATGGAATGCGTTGATATTTTAACACAGCAACTGATTGTAAAACAGTGATACAACATCTGTTAATAGGAAAAAGGCAGATGCGAATTTTGAACTACTTTTGGTGTTGTTATGTTTTACATATGTGAATGTCCACAGTTGTACCACTAATGTGAATGTTCATAGTCACGTACGATATGCATACTGCTGTGTTGTTGTGAGAAAATTTTTGCGAATGTTTGAACCTGACTGTTGTTTAGTACACATACTTTGTGCAGGAGTGTACACTTGGTCTACGTGACATAATTACGGATCACATACACATGTGTGAATATTCACATTTGTGGTTGCTCATAGCAATTGTAAACACTGATGTGAATGTTCACACTCACGTATGATATTCATAATGCCGTGTTGTGATGAGCATTCACTTATGATATTCATATGCATATGCACTAATGTTTACATTCACTTACGATATTCATATGCACTAATGTTTACAGCTATGACTGTTCACAGTTTCAACACTGATGTGAATGTTCATAATCACTTATGATATCCATAATGCCGTGCTGTGATGAGCATATTTGATGCGATTTGTGGAACCAGTTTTCAATGTAATACACATACCTTGTGCAGGAATGTACACATTGTTTGCATGACATCATTACGGGTAACATGAACAGGTGTGAATATTCACATTTCTTTACATTCATAACAGTTGTACATGTTCAGACCATGTCAATCTTCAGCAATGTGAAAGTTCACATCACATCTTATATTCATGTCAACATTGACAACAATAAGGTAAAAACGTCCAACCCATGTGCAAGTTTTCACATAATATGATTCGTTTACGTAAGTGTGAATGTCCACATCATGTATTTATCATTACAACTTTAACAAAAAATCAGTTTCGTACAGAAAAAGAAAATGAAAAGGCACAAATGAAATACTAAGTTTGCCAAACCATTATTTTGCTTGCCAACACAACACAATCTTATTTGTGAAATGAATATAAGAATCCAATGTAAAACACAACGTTAAAATGAAAAATGTACATTCTATATCGGCTCCTTGCATGACTTCCGATTATGGCTCCCCAGCTTATCACATCTCCCGCACCTTATTTGCTTAAGTTTCTCACCCCTTGATGGGATCCTATTCTTTTTCGGCCTTCCGGGTGGTCTTTTCACAGTTGGCGGGTATATAGTGAAGTCCATGGGATCAAAAGGCAGCTTCTCCACCGATGGTATAGGGAATATGGCACCCGAATACGCTCCACGATATGTCTGTACATGAAAATAATGTTCCACACAATCATTGAGATTGTAGCGGCTCTTCTAAATGGCAACAACAGCATGGTCACATGGGAATCCGTTGATTTGCCATTTGAAGCACGAACATGTACGCCTCGCAACATCAACAGTGACAGATGGTATCGAATGAACTTCAAACACATTCTCATTGGCTTTGCTAACTTGCCAAGACCTGCTGTGATTGAACGAATCCATAAGCCTTGTTTCAAATGTAGGACAAATAAGCTCATTCCATTTGTTTGCTTGGTCACGCCGTCCAGACATTTGCCGCATCAACTGAGTACGAATTGTGTCCACCATTTGAGTGATAGGAAGATTACGCGCTTCTTTAATCCAGTTATTAAATGACTCCGCCGCATTAGAAGTCATCTCCCCATAACGCATGCCCCTGCACAATATCACAAACATTTTACAACCCGAAAGTTAACAGGTTTGAACACTCACGTTGACTGATGTGAACATTAACACCATTTGCAGTGAACATTAACATCAACTTACACGATGCACAGATGTGAACACTAACATCAACTTAAATGACAGAATGATGTGAATGTTAACAACAGCAAAATATGACAACGGATGTGAACATTCACATCATTCAAATCAGTCATTACTATCAGATGTGAACATTCACATCACTGACATTGAACATGAAACACAATTGGAAGATTTTTACAAATCGTAACTGATAATTCACATTGCTACCATTCTGACTTGCCCAATGGAACACTTTATGAAACTGTTATTACCTGAAGTATGAATTTGCCCAGTGCTCAGGTGCCAAGTCCTTGAAAAAATCATGTGCTCGTTGTTTACCCTCCTCTTTTAATTTTGCAAGCTTTTCATGGAACCCTACCACAGTTGGCTCATAAGCACAATCACCTAAACTACTTACTAGGTAATCCCTGAAGCCATTATCAATTCCTTTCATCCGGTCTCTTAAATTGCTCTTCAAGTGTTGTAAGCCATAACCGTGATGAGCCGATGGGAACACCTTCGACATAGCTTCTAACAGGCCAAGATTACGATCCGAAATAAAAGTAATCTGCCGGTTACCATCAACAACCTTCCCAAGTTCATGCAAGAACCACGACCAATTCGCCATGGTCTCCGAATCAACAACCGCAAATGCAACAGGAAACAGACCTACAACACAACACCAATACACAACTGTTCACAGTATTCCAAAATGAATAGAAAACAATATAAACGAAACAGGTCATGTGAATGTTCAGCAATTGATAATGTGAACATTCACATTAACGCCCATCAATAATTCATTTTTTATTGTTCAGCAACTGATAATGTGACCATTCACAGTAATGTTCATTAACGAATCAACTGACAGTAGTATACACTGATGTGAATGTGAATGTTCACATAACTATCATTAGCAGGCACAGATGTACAATACTGTGAATGGACCAGTGTAAAATAATGTGAATGTTCACATTACAGGCATCAGCAGACACAGATGTGAACATTCACATCAGTGCATACTAATGTCAGTGTTTACAGTACTTATAATTTCTCCATCACTCATTTGTCCATACTATGCATGTCAATGTGAATATTGACATGAATATAGAGGTAAAAAAATTACTAACCATTGTTTCCATCTTTTGCCGTTGCCGCTAGTAGCTGACCTTTGTACTTTCCTTTGAGGAATGTTCCATCCAAGAATAATAAAGGCCGACAAGAATTGAACCTAGAAATACACGCAGCGAATGACACAAAGAAACGACGAAACTGTTGACTACTCGCATCATAGTCAATATTGACATAACTCCCCGGATTGTACCGCATCACCGCATCCGAATACCACTGCAGCTGGTCAAACGATAATGAGTGATCTCCATGAATACCAGCCTTTGCTTTCCCCACAGCCAACCATACGACATGGTAACTCACATCTAGCCCATAATCCCTCTTCAAAATAGTAACAACATCACACGGCCGAGTCAACGGCTTGTCCCTCACAATTTCAGATATGGTACTTGACACCAAATCCGAACTAACTCGCGGATTCTTCGATGTTCGGACATCCGTACCACACGTATGCACATCACTAAAACTCTTGATGTAGAAAAAATCATTTGCTCGTTGTGCTCTACAATGTATAGCCCACAAGCAGCCCCTCTCCTCCCGCATCGCACACACAGCAGTAACTCTTGTTGTCTCGTTCTTCACATATGTAAACTGAAACCCACATTGGATGGCGTACTTACATAAAACGTCACGAAATTCTTGTGCACCTCCAACAAACCGTTGTCCCACATGCATAATACCATTTGCCCAAGGGGCTGACAACAACACCTTCTCGTTATGGTGGCAAAATCTTCGTAATGCATCAATTTCTTTCTCAACCCCCACACGCACCAATCCCAAACTAGTTGACTGAACAATACCACTTTTTAACTCAACCACAACTTCTACATGTTGTACCCCCATTGATTTAGCAAGCAGTAACATGTTCTGAAATTCTTCCTCGTTGTCCAAATCACACTTCCTAATCCCAGGTAGTTTACAGAACAGTGAAATAGAACCAGCAGACAACTCATCCCATTTCTCACACAAACACTCCACCAAACGAGAATAACACATTGCGCGGGCAACATTTATTACAGTTGTACTGCAACCATATGTACACACCAATAGCATAAAGGTATCCATCTCCTATAAAAACACAAAAAACACAACAATGAACATTAATAAAAATCAATATGAAAATTCACTTTGTGCAGAAAATGGATGAGAACGCGTACAGTTGAAGTGCTAAATCCATACTTCAGAATACGAAGATGTGAACATTCGCATTGTTGTTAACAACATGTCAACATTAAGCAAACATCAAAGTAAAATGACAAAATCAACAATCTTCACATCATATTCGCACGATGTGAACATTTACATTGAAACAGACACTCTAAATTATATGACACACACAGAGCCTCATTCAGCAAACATCAATTTCAAATGAGAACATCCACATTCTTCACATAATCCACATTAACAAAATGTTAACATCCACATTGACATATATACTATAATCAAATCATCTACAGAGATCCTCATTACGCATGCGTCCAAGTAAAATGAGAACTACACATTTAATCAAAATCGACATGAAAAATCACATTGTGCAAATAATCAAAAATTACTACGTGTACAGTTCAGGTGCTAAATCCATAATTCACAAATACAAAGATGTGAACATTCACATTTATATTAACAAGATGCCAAAATTGCAAACATCAAAGTAAAAATGAGAACACCAACAAACTTCACATAATATTAACAAAATCTGAACATTTACATTGAAACATACACTCTGAATTATATCACACACGCAGAGCCTCATTAAGTAAACATCAATTTAAAATGAGAACATCCACATTCTTCGCATAATCCACATTAACAAAATGTCAACATTCACATTGCCATATATACTGATAATCAAATCATATACACAGATCCTCATTACGCATACAACTAACTAAAATGAGAACTAACACTGTTCTTCACATAATATGAATGTACTCCCCTCCACAGGACCACGTAAGAAGCATATGATTGAAAAACTAGCACATCCAATTCATATCAATCCAAAAACAGAGCATCTGCTTCATCATACAAATGAACTGAACATTTATTCACAATCAAATTGATACTAACCTTAACCATGCAATCCTACAATTCTCCAGAAAGTCGAACACAACTGATTCGAACTACTTAAAGCTCGGAAAATGTGACAGCCGAACAGCTACCTCTTCGTCATCTTCACTCGCAAACCACAGAACCAGAACCAGACTAGAACACCAACAATGAAACCCTAGCACCACCAATCCTTCGAACGAGTATGCAAAACATAAATGTATCTCTTGGAATTGGATTGATGAAGAAAAACGTAAAATGGAAACTGCCAAACTGAATCACCGAGGAAACAACCACGTAAACAGGCACGTAATATGTAAATACGTATAACACTGTACACATACATATATATATATGGGGGCAAAGTAGTCCAGGAAAATATGTTAAATTAGGAAAATGGACCTTATGGAATAAAAAGAAAAGTTTATGGGACTAATCAGGTTATCATATTCTTTTGTGAACTTAATGGGTTATAACAACTCTAGAATGGATTTATCAATAAAAATCTCTTAATAATAATATTATAATTAATATTGATACACTTATTAATACGTGTAATACCACTCAAAAAAATTTCTTACTTGATGTGGCATTTATAACAAAGTCAGAACCTTTAGCTCTTCCAACCATGTAGTTCCACGTATAATTGATGACCATCATTTAATTACCTTAAATATTACAGCAAAATGGCAATTGATTGGAAGTTGTTTTCTTCTCAGAATTTAAAAATATTTATAAAAAAAAAAAAAGTATAAATGGAAATAAAGTTTCCACACATGGAACTCCATACTAAAACCCCTCCCATCAGTGCATCTATTTTCCTTACCTAGACCTCCACCTGCAACACCACATACCAAATACCCAGACTGACTTGAAAATTTCAGCAATCTATGATGCAAAGAATTAAATTAAGTTTGACCCATGTACATCAGGTGTTATTGAAGGAATGAGTGGTGATAAGTGGTGTAGTAATGGTTAGATGGAGGAGAAAGAAGAGGAGAGTTGGACCCATCTGCAGAAAGTTGGGGTTGGACTCATTTTACAGAGAGTTTGGAAAGACAGAGAGATGGGAAAGATGGAAATTTTGGTTTGATAATCTTAAGGGCACAATTGGCATTACATAAAATATTGTTGTTGACGTCATTTTAGTCTGTTATGTTAACTAACGGTAGATTAAAAGCAATAATATGTAATGCAATTGTTTATCTCAGGGAGGAAATATAATTTTCAAAACCTGAGGAAGAAATATGCATTGTTCAAATCTGAAGGTGTGTCATTATAATTTATCCTTAAAATTTTGGACGGTCTTAAATAAATGTACTTTTTGTCTTTCTGGACTAAAAAATTGTTGAAAAAAATATGGATGTTTAGATTAACTTTTTGACTTTTTATGAAAAAATGTGTATTAAAAAATTGTATAAATTAGTGTGCAGGGAAAAATTAGAATTAGAAGTTGTGCAGCCGTAATTTTTTACTTTTAATGAAGAGTGATAACTTTTTAACTTTTTAAGTAACTTTTTGATTTTTTTACTTTTTCCATACTTGCCGAACTTGGCCTATTCATTTTCATTGTCCGTATGTGACATGATATACTCGCCTTATTTGAAAAGTGAATTATTTTAATTGCTTATTTAATTTTTTAGATATTTTATTCTGGTTAAAAAAATTATATTTAAAAAATTGATTATTTTTTTATAATTGATTTGATAGTTATGAGAGAAAAAATTAAACGATTTTAAATTGAATGTGACATTTTATTTTATTAATTATTTTAACTTATTTTTATCTTTTAGTGACCTATCTTAACCCAAATCTCTTCTCAAATAAAGCCACCGTAAAGAAGAAGAAGAAAAAAAAAATGTAAGTAATCCTTAATTTTTTAATTAAAATATGAGATGGAAAAAATTAATATATTTATTATGATTTATTAATTTTTTATGAAAAAATATGTAGATAGTAGAATGAATATAATAAAATAAAAAAAATTATAATTATCAGATCAAGTTAATTTTTTTTTTTTTTGTGGATTATATATATATGAAGTGTTTTACAAAATAAACGGTTAAGATTATTAAAATAAGATCCATTTTGGGCTCCTCAGATCTTTCAAATTATCTTAAATTGAGATTTGAACTTAAAAAATAGCCCAATCTACAATAATATTATGTGAACACATGAGATAGTACATTAAATAAATATAATAAAATTATAAGGATAAATTGCACTCACTTTCCTTGAGATTTAAAAAAAATAAAAATAAAAAAGGAGTACAACTAGTTCTATACTTTTAACATTATTATTACACTCTCTTATGGTAAAAAGAAATGATAATATTATTATTTTTATTTGTATAACTAATTACTAATAAAAAATAATTTAAATATTATATAAATTAAAATATTAAAAATAATTAATGTAATTATATTAAAAATGTGAATCTAACTATATTTTCTTCCAACAATCAAGGTGAGTGTAATTTACTCAAATTATAACTTGTCATGGTTAGCATCAATTTCTTGATTAGCAGGCCAAGAAAGAGTCAACAACACACGCATTGAAAAAGAGGTAAAGTTTCATGATCAAAAGGTTTCAATTTTAAGTCTCTCATTTCAAAAGGTTTCAATTCAAAAGAGATTTTGAGTTAGAATTTAAAATAGTTTAGTATCTTCGCAACTTTAACATAATCAATAATATATATAAATACTGAACAATTAAGAATCTGGTAAATTGATTAAATTTTTTAGCATTAAATTTTTATAGACTTATTTTTAGTTAATAAATTAATTTTTTAGCACCCTAAAAATAAAGCCTTAGGCTAATAAGCCAACATGCCTAGTGTGCGCACATCTCACTTTATTAGGCTCTTCACTTATTGCTCTAGTGAGTACTTTAAAAATATAGTTATGGTCCAATTTTTTAAAATAGATATAATAAAATAAAAAAAATTATACTTGTCAAATCAAGTTAATTTCTTTTTTGGGGGAGGAAATTGACTAGTAAATCCTATTTTGTGGACTTCTAATCCATAAGGTCCTAAATGTTTTTTTGGTGACTAAGTGATCCCTTAAATTATTTGTTAACTATTTGGCCATTGTTAGTAAAGTTGGAGAACAGGTGGCGTGGTTATGTATGGGAAAGGTGGTAGGGTGTTTGTGTGTCACGTTGTTCGAAAAGCGCACTAATAGCTTTTTAAAATTTGGTTGTTTTTAACACACACAACGTGGGACATAAATTCCTTACTGATTGTCTTTTGGCATGCGACGTGAAGAGCAATTGTAATTCAATCAAATTGGGTCCGTCACATTAGAGTGTCACAAGTCACATTTAAATAATTTTAATTCCATATTTACCATTTATGTTACGCTTGGAAAAAGCTTACCATAAGCCTTTTTTAGTTCACCACTATTATTTGGGTGACTTATGGATTCAAATCCAAACGTGTCCACCCCTAACATTGAATGAATGCAACTCACATCTGGATCCAAAAAATTGATATACCTTTCACTAAATTAAACAAGGTGAATCACGTTTCAGTTCCGCCCCAAACGTAACGACCATAAAATTGAGGAAGCCGACCAACATTCTTGATCTTTTATTCAACGTTTCATCGGTGAATCAACATTTCATCATTTCCATTTGTGCATTCCACACTCTTTCGGACCACCGATTCATGTTCATCTCAAAAGTGGCAACCACATCTTCATTCTACACCCTTGTCCGTGAATGCGTGTGATGCTGTGGTGTGAAGGACTGCAACATCGGAAGTGATAGTGACATGCGTAGCAACGTTTCATCATTCCCATTTGAAAATTCTACACCCGTTTGTACCACCAATTCATGTTCAAATCGTTATCCCAAAAGTGGCAACAATATCTTCATTCTACACCCATGTCCGTAAGTACGTGTGATGCTGTGGTGTGAAGGACTACACTGCCGGAAGTGATGGTGGCATGTGTAGCAACGTTTCATCATTACCATTTGGGTATTCCGCACCGTTTGAACCACCGATTCACATTCGAATCTTCATCCCAAAAGTGGCAACCACATCCTCATTCTGCACTTGTGTCCATAAGTGCGTGTGATGCTATGGTGTGAAGGATTGCACCGCCAAAAGAGATAGTGGCATGAGATAGTGGTCTGCGTCTCTGTTCCGTAGGCCACCATGATGCGAATGTACGATGTGGCATCCAAATGTGTCAACTGCACTGCCAGAAGTGATAGTAACGTAGCATCGTTTGAAAACGAATCACACGAACAAACAATTGAAAATGGTGATGGACATCAATTGGACTATCATTTTCTTAAAATCGGATGTAAACATATGACATACCAGATCACCGTGGGCTGTTGTGACGTCTGTGACAACCTTTGGTGTCGTCTAACAATAGCCAAAACCTAGCCTCATATTCCAGAAGAACACCCATTGATTTCCCACTCCCTGTAATAACAGGATTCAAACTACCAAACGTGGCATCCACATATCCCCCAATATATGTTACTCCTACAATGTCGTTAATTGATTAACAAAAAGGACAAATTCGTCCACCAAACAATCCAAAAAATTCAAAAAGGGACTTGGTTGATTAAAAGAACACAGCAACAAGACTTGCCAATCTAATAGAAAAAACATGGGATCATATGGTGCAACAGTTTGTGAAATGGTGCAACAGTTTTGTTAAGCCATGAAAGAAATTGATTTGAAAAAGCCAGCTTTGAAGCTCAATTCTATTTTGGAAATTCAAGAATTCAATCGTTTCGCTCGAGCAAACATTCTGTCATTCAAGCGCACATTGCACGCATCCAGTATTTTTATAGGCATTTGCAGTTGGCTCGAACAACCACCTTTTATTTGCACCTTGGCTCAAGCAAACATCGATCCTAGCTTCGGACCATCCAGTGTTTTTGCAGTATTCACAGACTACTCAAGCGACCAATATGTGGCTTGAGCGAACCCTCTACATAATGTTGGACAGCTCAAGCAACCAAGTGTTGGCTCGAGCGTAGATCAGACCTTCCTAGTATTTTTGCAGTCCATACAGTCCATTCGAGCGACCAAAATATGGCTCGAGCGGTTAAGCCATTTTTTGCATATTTTGACAAGTCCTTCTATGTTCATATCTTCGTTCTCATCTTCTCCGGAGTATTTCTAGACATGAATTGTAACGCCCTCAAAATAATGCATAATCAATCATTCACAAGTCCTAGAATCATAAAGGAAACATTATGTTTTCATTCATCAGAGTCCTATTTACAAAAGATTTTACATGTTGACAACAAAAGTAGATGCCCTACAAACTTATAACTTTCCAAGTCAACACTTGGATACAGCCAAAAGAGGGTCAGAAGCCCTTTACATATAAAGCCCTCGGCTTGGAAATAAAAACATGTAAACATAAATAAAACAACAAAAGAGAGACTTTAGCCTCGAGACCTCCCAAGCTATAACCTTGGAGGCGGCAAATCACCTGTACCTGAAAATGGTGTCCCAAGAAGGGTGAGCCAAAGCCCAGTAGAGATATGCTAAACCACTTATGAGAAATAACTAAAACATTAGCATCTGATAAATGTTCAACACATGTACATCGGTTTACACCATTTCCTATAACCCATCAACATTTTTATTTATTTTTCAATCTGGTTTCATTTCTATTTCCAATTCACTTTATTGACAAGGTTCGTTTATCCAAGTAATTCAAATGAGACTACAACTCATAAAGACAACACTTCAATTCATCAATAATTCAAAATGAGACTACAACTCATATAATCAACACTTCAATTCATCAACAATTCAAAATGAGACTATAACTCATATTATCAACACTTCAATCATCAACATCATCCAAATGTATATAAGGTTTCGGGACTTTCACCCTGGACACTCCAGCCAACTTAATTATCAATGGAGTCCATCCCCTAACTCCTCCCAAACTGTGGAGTACATCCCCTATCTCCTCCCAAACAAAGATACATATGCAATGTATTTAAACACTTTATCATATACAATGAACAATTAATGCACATATTCAATGTGTTATTCCAACTGTCATATTCAATGACATATTCCAATTGATTAGTTTCAGTTTACCTAATCATCATGCAACTTTACAACAATCATGACTATCTTCTACCGATAACCCAAAACAGTTATTTCTAAATAGATAATTAAATTTACCAAACAGATAAATTAATACATTTTCCATAGGTAAGCAATTTTCAATCCAACTATACCAATTAATTACATTTTCTCCCAATTACATCATTTCCAACTCAATTATGTATTCCCATAATTAATTTCATTATTTTGGCAAATAATTCATTTAATCACAATTAGGGCATTTTTTTCCTCTTTCTCAAATAACACTTCTAAGGCTCAATTTCATCAATTGTACACCCATAACCCCATTTCAAAATCTCACATTCACAATAGAGTCCAAAACCAAGAAACTCCTCTTTTATAACCCCAAATCGAACCCTAACTTTCCAAAACTTCCAAAATCCCTACACTTATACAAATACCCAACATTTATGTCAAAACTCATAAAAAGTAGTAGATTATTCCTATCTTAAATGGAGAAGCCCAAAGGAGAAGGTGAAGAAACTTGAAAGTGCTCCAAATCAACACTCTTTCGGGTTTAAAGATAGCCCAAGCCAAACTCTAACTTTTATACGAAGGGACTAGGGTAGAGAATCACTAGAATAAGGTGTATTTGTAGAGAGAAGTGTGTGTAGAGAGAGGCTGCCAAAATTAGGGTTTGAAGATAAAAAGAGATCAGAAAGTGAAAAAAAGAACTGTCGCTGCGATCTGATATATGCGAGGCACGCTCGAGCGAAGAAGTGGTCGCTCGAGCGACCAAACACAACAAGCACCTCGCGCGAGCGCACAATTCAAAACTTCAGGTCTGCAACCCAGACGCACGCTCAAGCGCAAGAGTGCTCCCTCGAGCGAAGGAACACAAAACATAGAACTCGCTCGCTCGAGCGAGAAAAGCCTCGCTCGAGCGAAGAATACCAACCTTCAGGTTTTTCAAAGACGCAGATGCACGCTCGAGAGCAAGAGTGCTCGCTCAAGCGAAGAGATACACCACACAAACCTTGCTCGAGCGAAGGAACCCTAGCTCGAGTGAAGAAGCTAAGACCCAAGGCTCGCTCGAGCGACAAAAGCCTCGCTCGAGCGAAGACGCCAAAATCTAGACAGCAACCATTTGTTTCGACTCACAACCAACCTGTCCCAAATCTAACCAACATATCCCACAACTCAAATATAAAGAATTTAAGGATGGGAACGGGATAAGACAACAACAAACAACCACGAACTCGAGTTCGGAACACAATACATGACGGGGGAAAACCGGGATCACTATATGAATTGTGACTCATTAAGGAACCAATAAGTGAGAAACCAACATGAATAATTGAATTAGAAAAAGAAAATGAATTATTGGTTTGAACAATGTAATCCAATGTGTGTTATGTATTATGTGTAATGTAGGTTAAATCACGGAAGCATGACAACACTTCGAACACTGTGAGTAATATCTTAGTAAATATATTTTCTTAACTACTCTATTTTCTATCTATCATATTGTGGTAAACTTTCTAAAACCGTGAATTTGTAAAAGTGAATGAGTTTCTATATGTCTGATCGATGTGACACGAATGTATATAATGGACCCAAGGTCATTCTGTACATCTGAATCAAGGTTGTTCCGTACATTTGATAAGATGGACCCAAGGTCATTCTAAACATCTAATACGTCTGATTATTTGTTATGAGTTAATTGAATGGTCACTTTACAGTTGTAAATGATTGGACCCGAGGTCGTTCTATTACGATATGATCAATTCCATTCTGTACATCTGTTATACGTTGGACCTGTAACGCCCCCAAAATATAACTATAGATATAACCCATAAACATACATAAATGACAACATACATCAGAGTAAACCATTCTTTCATTACATGAAATTAATAATACAAAAGAGTTTAACATTAATAAATGCCCTTCGGGCTTACACCTTTCCAAGTCTTGACTTGGTTATAACAAAAGTGGGACTAGCCCTTACAATTAAAGCCCTAGGCTATACAAAAATGAAACAAAACAAGAAGCTCTTGCTTCTCAAATATCCCTCCAATGCTATTGCCTTGGTGGAGGCATCCCATCATTACCTGAATATGATTTTCTCCAAATAGGGTGAGCTACAGCCCAGTAGGAATAATCTAATATTGTATATGAGATCTAACAAAGATATAGAAGTAGTAAGTATAAACAATGTTAGGGCTAAAACATTCACTATTCCTAGTGATCACAAAATACCAAGTTCATATCTCATTTCATTCTCCCTTAGTTCGTTTTAATACATGAGCCAATTTCATGATTTTTCAATAACCCGAGTGAGACTACAGCTCAACAGTTCAACAATTTCACAATTAACACATCAACACTTCCAATTTCCATTTTACGGATATTTCGCCCACAGGATCGGCACCTATGTATAATTTCAAATTGCCATTTTACGGATATTTCGTCCGCAGGATCGGCACCCATGTATAATTTCGAGACTTTCACCCAGGACACTCCGGCCAACTTAATTATAGTGGAGTCCATCCCCTTTCTCTTCCCAAACAATCATTCATACATATGCAATGTATATAAATACATAATCACACATGGAGTACATCCCCTTTCCACTCCCAAATAAACATACATATACAATGTATTTACAACATGATCTTATTCAATGACAATCAACCATGGGATAGTTTCAATTCACCTAATCCACATGCAATTTCTACAACAATCAAAGTTATCCTCCACCGATAGCCCAATTCAGATATTTCTAAACAAATATATATATTCTCAAGACAGATAATTTATTCAAACTTTCCAAAGATGAGACACATCATCTATTTCATTTCACTATCTATTTCAATACTTGTCCAATGAAATAATCAATGGCGACAATTGCGAATTTGGTTTGGCCTCGGCCAGTGGGTAATGGGCCAACTAGGTCGATCCCCCATTTGGCGAATGGGTAGGGACTGCAAAATGTGATTAATTCTGTAGGAGGAGCATGGGGGATGTTGGCAAAACGTTGGCACTTATTACATTTGAGCACGAAGTCAGTCGCATCTTGATTGAGAGTAGGCCAGAAATAACCAGTGGAAAGTATTTTGTGGGCTAGGGACGGGGCCCCCGAATGATTACCATAGATACACTCCTGGATTTCCCTCATCACGTAGGTTGCTTGAGAAGGATTGAGGCATCTGAGGTATGGGCGTGAAAAACCACGTTTGTACAAGAGGCCGCTGACAAGAATGTAGTTGGACGACCAAGCCCTGACTTTGGCGGCCTGCTGTTTGTCGGCTGCCAGTTTCCCCGTTGTCAGAAATAGAGAGATGTCAGCCGCCTAAGGAATAGGTTCGTTTTGAAGGAAGTAGACTTGCTGCTGGTTTGGGGATATGGCAGGATGGGCCAGGTACTCGAGGTGGACACCGTGGCTGAGGTCTGACTGGTCTGCCGAAGCCAACTGAGCCATTTCATCTGCCTTGGAGTTTTCCGTCTAAGGGATGTGCTTGATGTGGAAATTATTGAAGAGGTGAGCGAGAGGGAGTGCAATATCCCTATAAGCCCGCATTGTGTCTTCCTTGGCATCGAATTCCCCCGTGATTTGTCCAACAATGAGCTGGGAATCGCTGAACACTTGGATATGGCTAACACCAATGTCTCTGGCGAGGCGAAGACCTGCAATCAATGCCTCATATTCAGCCTCATTATTGCTTGCGTCGAACAAGAAGCGGAGAGCACATTTGAAATAACCCCCTCTGGGGCGGTGTAGACACCCCATTTTGACCGGCCCTAAGACTTGAGCGCTTTCTTTTGATTACCCGATGATGACAATTAGAATGTGTTTCTCACAAAATTCTCAGTAAGAAAGATAGAATTTAAGTTTTAATCCCAACCTTCACCTATTTTTTGGCCAAACTATTTTAGACCTTAAAACCCTATTTTCAAAATATGTTTTTTTAAATGTTTCTACAATGTCCCGAGGGTTCCATTTCGATTAAAATATTGCACTTTTCAGTAAACTGAGTAAGGACAAAGTGGAAATAAATGAAAGGGAGGTGAAATCTTTTGAAAAATATTTAAAAACATCTTCTTTATAGGTTTGGAGTTGAAGGAAATAGGATGGGATGAAAGAAAACTGGTTTAGGAAAAGGATGAGTATCGAATCATTAAGAAGGAAATGAGCAGCCTTCACTAAATTAGGCATTTCTCTTTGTACACTTGGAATTTAAATGTGAGGCCACCACCATTGAAAATTAGACTTCTGAGGCTTCAATTTAGACCCAAGAACCACCTTAGACCAAGTCCAAATAAGGGAGATACGCCCATTTGAAGTTGGGCTTAAGAGCAGATTTTGTTGACCCAGCCCGAGACAGCCTTTACTAAATTACGCATATCTCTTTGTACACTTGGAATTTAAATTTGAGGCCACCACCATTGGAAAGTAAACTTTTGGAGTTTTAATTTAGACCAAGAACCACCCTAGACCAAGTCCAAATAAGGGAGATATGCCCATTTGAAGTTGGGCTTAAAAGTAGATTTTGTTGACTCGACCCAAAACAACAATAGCTCATTTTTTCTTGGTTTTGGTTCGGTTGGGACAACCTATTTACCTATTTTCTGAGCCATTCAAGTGCATCCACTCATCCTCCATTATACATAATCATTCCCCATTGTCAAAAAGAGGTTTTGTTTGCATCCATAAAGAAGTATCCCATGCAACCACCTTGAAAATTTGCCCTCTTGTCACATTCTTGTCTCCCACCTTGTCTCCCACTTTCTTTTTGACCTTTACTCTCCCTCATTGCCTATATAGAATGATCATATTGTAAGAGAGAAGGAGGACCACGAAATTGAAGAAAAAGGAGTGAGAAAAGAGTGAAAAAAGAGAGAAAAATTAAGTTTTTGAGCCAAAAATATTCCTATCTTTTATGTACACCCCATACCTTCCATAGCCACTAAAATTCCTCATTTTCATACACCAAAACCATTCCAAAATTTCTGATATAGCCAAAGATCAATTGCCTTGATCATAAGGAAGAGTGTTTAGTGATTGAAAGTGAGAAAAACTAGAGAGTTAGCCACTTTCCATACCACAAACTCCATAATTTCGAATTGAGGATTTGAGAACACACTTCCTACACTTGAGGGTGATCAAGAAGAAGTTTGGAAATCAAGAAGTTCAACCTTTTCTTTGGAAGGTGAATTGTTAGTCTTTCACTTTCTTATATGTTATATGTTATATTTATTTTCTTGCTTCTTATTCCATTGTGTTTTGTTATAATCTAAGTGGTTTGTTTATCTCATATTTATTTTCTTACTTTATATTTCATAGTGTGTTGTTATAATCCTAGTGGTTTGTTTAGCTCATAATTATTTATTTATTTATTTATTTTTATTCGCATGCTTTAATTTCATATTAGTTTTGTTGTAATCTTGCATATTCTACCTCATATTTATTTTTTTTCGTGTATTAGTCTCATATTAGTTCTGTTGTAATCTTACAGGTTCTATCTTATATTTGTTTTATTGCTTTAGGTTTATGTTGTGAGTTTGCACTTTTTATTTTATTTTGTATTTGCTTTCTTGTTTTTTTAATCTAACCGGTAGTGGTTAGTTGAGCCACCTACATATTTTTTGTTTGTTCCTTTTCTTGGTTTCGCAACAAAACAGGTTTTGCTTGGCTTAGTTGGCCGGCCAGCCTATGTGGCCGGTCGGTTAGCTTCTTCCGAACAACATGGCGTAATCTCCCAATATTGACCAATTTCTGCCAGCGGTTCTAAAGAACATGAAGCTTTTATTTTATTTATTTTTTTATTTTGAGTGTATTGTGAGATTTTTATTTTGTTGTAATATTCTCCTCATCCCTCTCTAATTTGATTTGTAATTATTCTTTAAAATGTTGTCATAATTCCCCGCCCCGCTTCTTTCTATCCTGTTCTTTTACTTGCTTTCTTTATTTGTACATAAACATCATATTTATTTTTCATCATAGTTATGCTTTGCATCCATATTTTATGCATCTTGATTCGGCTAAGTTTGCATTTGTGGATTTAATCAATTTCTATGTGATTATGTGCGCTACCTCATGTTCTTGAGATGATTCACATATCATATTTTAGAAGCCGAATCTTTAGTTGCATCTCATGAGTGAATTGCATTAGGATTTTGTATATAAGATCATGCATATTTTACTAATTTTGTTTTGTAGCTTGTTCGTGGGACGTCAAACATGTAAGTTTTTATGCTTTAACATCCCGTTTGTGTGTGTTTTTCTTACTATGTCTAGCATTCTACCATGAGGCTATTTGCTTATATGATATAACTCTATGAATGCTAGTGGATGAAGGTTGTGTCACTTAATTTGAAATGATGTTGATTTTTCGTGCTTGTAAACTCAATTTATTTGGGTTGTACATCGTCAAAACTCTTTCAAAATGCATGATATCAAATTGTTCCAAAATGAATGGCATAGTCTATACTTGTATGCTTCATATAGTAAATTTTAGGATTTATTAACTAATCAAAACATGAACATATAAATAAAATAAAATTCATATCATGGTTAGTAAAGGCCGATCTTTGATCAGGTGGGCGGGGGTGCTCATTATTGACATTCCCCTCTCATACCTAAGGTTCCGAGCCAAGCATCCTTGGTTACGACAAACAGTGGCCTTGGCACGAGTCATGGGTTTCCTAATTTTTCCAAAATAAATATTAGGTGGCGACTCTGAGATCTGATGACGCAGTCCATTCTTGACAAAATTGCAATAAAATAGATTTTCAATAAAAGTTTCTAAATCTGGACTCTTATCTATGTTTCATATTGCACTCGTGAAACGTGAGATCTTAGAGATCTTGGGGGCCCGAACTATTTAATGCGCGCGGGTACCCCCCGGGCATGTTACAGGCGGTGAGGATGAGACCAGCCCCACTACCTTCTTTGCAAGATGATCTGTCGACGTTGAGGGTCCAAGAATAGGGGTCTTCTGGCTCGGTAGGGGGTGGCAGGGGCGGAGGAGCTGTGGTTGGAGTGAGATTAGTGAATTTCAGGATGAAATCGGCAACAGCCTACCCTTTAATCGCCATTCGAGGCCGGTAGGAGATGTCAAATTGGCTAAGCTCGATCGACCATTACATAAGTCTGCCGAAAAGTTCTTGTTGTTGCATTATCTTTTTTAATGGTTGGTTAGTGAGGACCACTATGGAATGGGCTTAGAAGTAAGGACAGAGTCGTCTGGAGGCGGTGACCAAGGCCAAGGACATTTTTTCTAACAACGGGTAATTCTGTTCCACTCCCCTGAGAGCCCGACTGATATAGTAGACCGGTCGTTGGACAGAGCTGTCTTCCCTGATGAGTGTTGCACTGACTGCGGTGTTTGACATGGCTAAATAGGGGAAGAGGGGTTCGCCCGTGATTACCTGAGAAAGTGAGGGGGTTAGCCATGCACTATTTCAACTGCTGAAAGGCCTCTTTGGATTCTGTCGTCCACCCAAAAGTTTGTCAAAGAACTTTGAAGAAAGGGAGGCACTTGTCCGTTGCGCTGGAAATAAAGCGGTTGAGGGCGGCAACTCGGCCAGTAAGCCTCTGAGCCTCCTTACCATTCTGGGTGACTGCATTTCAATTAAGGCCTTGATCTTTTCGGGGTTAGCTTCGATGCCCCGCTGACTGACCATGAAACCCAATAACTTCCCAGATCCTACGCCGAAGGCGCATTTCTCCGGATTGAGCTTCATTTGATATTTTCGTAGGGTGCCGAAGGTCTCTCGTAGGTTGGCCAGATGATCAGTGGAGAGCTTGCTCTTGACTAACATGTCGTCGACATATACTTCCATGTTCCGGCCTATCTGATGATGAAAGACGGCATTGACCAATCGTTAGTAAGTGGCTCCAGCATTTTTCAACCCAAACGGCATCACACGTGTAATGGTACGTTCCCCGGTCGGTGATGAAAAAGGTGTGTTCCCGGTTAAACGGGTGTATCAGAATTTAGTTGTACCCAGAGAAGGCATCCATAAAGCTAAGCATTTGATGACCAGCCGTGGCGTCAACAAGCAGATCTATGTGCGGAAGGGGATAGTTGTCCTTGAGGCAAGCTCGATTGAGGTCGGAATAGTTAACACAGAGTCGCCATTTACCATTATTCTTACGGACCAGGACCACGTTTGACAACCATCTAGGATAGTCCACGTTTTTGATGAATTGTGCCTCAAGGAGCTTATCTACTTCCGCAGCGATGAGAGTATTGCGCTCCGGATGAAAGATGCGTTTCTTGTGGCGGAAAGGTCAGAAATAAGGTTCAATGCTGAGACGATGGGTGATGAAGAAGGGGTCAATACCCGGCACATCGGAGTGGGTCCAAGCAAATACATCTTTATGCTCAATCAGGAGGGTTGTAAGGTCGGCTTTAGCCTGAGCGGATAGTTGGCTACTGATCTTGGTAGTTTTTGCTGGGTTGGTGGGATTAATGAGGACCTCGACAAGATCTTCTACTGGTTCCCCCCTAACCAGCTCGTCCTCGTCTCTGATGTCGAGTCCTTTAATGATCATGGCCTCCTTGAACTTGACCTCTTTAAGTAAGGCAACATAACATTCCCTGGCCACAGTCTGCTCTTCCCTGACCATGCCGACCCCAAGATCGGTGGGAAACTTGACGGCAAGATGGAAAATGGATATGATAGCTTGGAAGGCATTTAGGGCGGTGCGGCCAAGGATGATATTGTCGGCGGAGGGACAGTCGACGACCAGGAAGGTAAGCAACTTGGTGGTCTGCCGTGGGTATTCTCCGATGGTGATGGGAAGATCGATGGAGCCGATGGACGTCACCCGGTCTCCAGTAAAATCGACCAATGGGGTTTGGAGAGGAGACAGACTTTCATCCCCGATCTTGATCTGGCGGAAGGCATTTAGGAAGATGATGTCTAAAGAGCTGCCGTTGTCGACGAGAACTCGTCTGACTTTGTAATTGGAGAGGAGGGCAGAAATGACAAGAGGGTCGTCATGGAGGTAACAGATGCCTGTGTAGTTAACTTCCGTAAAGGTGACGGGTTCCATCCATTGCTTGGGCTATTTGGAAGGACGGTCCAATGTGGCAACTTCTTTGTCTGAGCCCTTTCTTATTTTTCTGAGTCCTGTCTGCTGAGCCGAGAGGGATGGTCCTCCACAAGCAAGTCCGCCTGCAATGACTCTGATTTCTCTAACAGAGGGGGGCAGGGTTACTTTGTGCTCGGGGTTGCTGTGGAGGGCGATCATGGCCTTGGTTAGGTTGTGTTGGTTGTTGGGAAGAGTGCGCCCGCGATTGTTTTTGATGGGTTCAGTCATTTGCCTCTGCTAAGGGTGGGTTTCCGTGAATCGACTGAGGCGTCCCTAATGTATCAAGCCCTCAACCTGATCTTTGAGGTTAACACACTCCTCGATATTATGGCCGTGGTCCTGGTGAAAACGGTAGTATTTAGACTGGTCCCGCCGATTAGAAAGAGACCGTGATGGTTGGGGCCATTTTAGGGGGTAGTCTTGTTGGATCTAATTGAGGACTTGTTCCATGGGGGAATTAAGGAGTGTGTACCGTTCGAACTAGGCGGGCGGTCGGGTTGGTGCCGACCGGTTGGCTTGGGGTGGTCGGTCGGTATACTGAGGTGTTTGGTTATTGTATTGGGTGTTTCTGGTTTCTAAGTCCTTTCTCTTCTCCTTGAGGGTCGGGTTTTTGGCTGTAGGGTCTTGGCGAGCGGCTAGAGAGTCTTCGGCGTTCATGTATTTTTGGGCTTTGGAAAGTAGGGTTGCCATGGAGGTCGAGGGGTTTTTAGAGAGTGAGAAAAGGAAATCAGATGATCGTAGGCCGGCCATGAACGCCGTGAGGATGACCTTGTCATTGTTTTCCGCCACCTGTAGGGCTTCGGTGCTGAAGCGGGTGACAAAGCTGCGCAGCGACTCCCCCTTAGTCTGACAGATATTGAGGAGCTAGGTTGCCGGACGCCTCTAGCGCTAGGCTCCAATGAAATGGCCGAGAAAGGAGTCACTGAGGTGCTGGAAAGTGGAAACGGAGTCTGCTAGCAGCTGACTAAACCAGAGTCGAGCCGACCTCTTGAGTGTTACGGGAAAAGCCCGACACATGATTTCATCGGGGAATGCATGGAGGATCATGAGGGTTCTATAGGTCTCCAGGTGATCGACTGGGTCCGATGTACCGTCGAAAGAGTCGATTGTGGGCATCTTGAACTTAGGGGGCAGAGGTTTATCCCTGATGGAGGCAACGAACGGGGAGTTGGCTGTGGTAGAAAGTTTATGTGGTATGTTCTGCATGACTCCTTGGAGCTGGAGCTTCATGGCTCGGAGTTCTGCATCCCAAAGAGGAATGTTGTCACCACCGAAAGGCAACGGGGGCTGGACGCTGCGGGCCTCTCCTTCAAGGGTTGATATCGGGGCCGACGGATGCAGGGCCCGGGGTGGTGGATTTATATGTGGGGGAGGGGGTCGCAGGCCCTCCAAGTTGGGTGGATAGGGCTGCTGGATAGTATGGCTCGGTGCTCATTTTTGTTTCAGTGGAATATCTGGAGGTGATGGAGGGGGCATGGGAAGGTTTCTTTGGAGTAGGGCATTAATCAAAGCTTGGTTCTGCTCGGCCAGGCGGTTAATGTTGTTGGTGAGCTCGGTAAAGTACTGTGGTGGGTTGTTTGGATTGGGAGGGTCGGCTTGGTGGTCGGGAACATGGGGGTGGGAAGCCATAGATCTAGTTGTGACCATCCACCTTCGCAGGTGGTAGAAAGGGGTTATTGGGAAAGGGCCTCCGGTGACAATGAGCACAACTGGCACGCGGAGTAAGAGAGTTCCCACAGACGCCGCCAACTGATGATACAGTTTGTTCCAGGTGGAAAGGGTCGGACTGATCCACGCTCCTCAAGCCTGTATCCGAATGACCAAGCCCACCAGAAGACCTGCACAAGAGTTCAACAGGGAACGGGAAGTCCCCCAGCGAACCCTCCGACGAGCAAGTTAGAGAGAGAAGTAGAATATATGGATGAATTAGAGATAGAAAGCTTAACCTTCTTCCCGTCTTCGACGTCTGCTTATATCCTCTGGTAATCATTTCGTTGTCCCTTCCGACCTGTCACCTTGGCCGAAAGTCTATGCTCTACCTTACCTTGTTCATAGTGAAACCGTTCTGTCCCGACGGAGAGAGGTTATCGCAATAAATGCTATAAGGGGCCTCATTAATGGCGATGTGCAGTGGCAATAACTTTGCAGATCTTTGTCTGCTTATGTGGCTTGCCCTTCTCTTGTCATGTGTCTTGATGCCATTGGTTCTCGTTGCTACGTGGGGCTTCAGCAATGTTGGGTTTTAGTATTTGAATTATGTATTGGGCCCTAAATGGTGGGCTATAATCTTTATGGGCTTATCCATGTCAACTATCAAAAATCATAGGGAGAATTAGATGTAGGTAGAAGAAGAAGAAAAAAAAAATTAAAATCATACAACTGATATTACGCTTTTTATTTACATTCCACCATAGACACTTACACTTTATGCCTTTGTAATTTTTTTCTCCTTCTCCAACAATTTTCCAAAATCATAACAACGACTATTAAAAAAATAGACGCTAATACTATATGCATTAATTAATACACTAATTAATGTACTAATTGATAATATGATACAATTTAAAATATTTTTCATATTTATATTTTGAATAACAAGTAAGATCAATAATAATATTATAACTAATATTATAACTAATATTAATACACTAATTAATACTTGTAGCATCACTCAAAAAAAAATTCTTACTTGATGTTGCATTTATAACAAAGTCAGAACCTTTAGCTCTTCCAACCATGTAGTTCCATGTATAATTGATGACCATCATTTAATTACCTTAAATATTACAGCAAAATGGCAATTGATTGGAAGTTGTTTTCTTTTCAGAATTTAAAAATATTTATAAAAAAAAAAAAGTATAAATGGAAATAAAGTTTCCGCACATGGAACTCCATACTAAAACCCCTCCCATCAGTGCATCTATTTTCCTTACCTAAACCTCCACCTGCAACACCACATACCAAATCAGAAAAGCTTCATACCCCCACTGGGGGTCAACCCCTAGTGAGGTGTCGGCTCCGGATTGGTCCAAAAAAAAAACTGTTTTTTTTTTTTTTTTAAGTTTTCAGCCACTGGGGGCGCGACCCCCAGTGGGTGTATGGATCACGGCTCCATACCAAATACCCAGACTGACTTGAAAATTTCAGCAATCTATGATGCAAAGAATTAAATTAAGTTTGACCCATGTACATCAGTTGTCATTGAAGGAATGAGTGGTGATAAGTGGTGTAGTAATGGTTAGCTGGAGGAGAAAGAAGAGTAGAGTTGGACCCATCTGCAGAAAGTTGGGGTTGGACTCATTTTACAGAGAGTTTGGAAAGACAGAGAGATGGGAAAGATGGAAAAATTGGTTTGATAATCTTAAGGGCATAATTGGCATTACATAAAATATTGTTGTTGACGTCATTTTAGTCTGTTAAGGCTTGGTTTGGGAAGTGGGTTGGCTTTTTGGCTTTTTGGCTATTTTAGCCTGGGCTTAAAAGCTTGGTTTGGGAAGGGCTTTTTGGCTTTTTGGCTTTTTTGAGTTTTTTTGTGAGAGAAGACCGTAATGATTATAGGTTGGATGTGATGTTTTGTTTGTTATGGCTAAAATAGCCTATTTTGTTTTTTGTGGCTAAAATAGCCAAAAAAGTCTGCAAACTCACTTGCCAAACACAGGCTAAGTTAACTAACGGTAGATTAAAAGGAGTAATATGTAATGCAATTGTTTATCTCAGTGAGGAAATATAATTTTCAAAACTTGAAGAAGAAATATGCATTAAGTTCAAACCTGAAGGGGTGTCATTGTAATTTACCCTTAAAATTAAAATATTATATAAAATAACAAAATTACCGTATTACCCCTATGACAGTGATGATTGAAGGAACCAGTACGGATTGCTTTGAAATGAGATGGCGGGCAGGCTTGGTACACAAGCCAAATTTGTATTGAAAGGATGGTATAAGTTCACGTGTGAACAGGAATGTGTGTAAAAAAAAAAAAAATTAGATGAGGCTTCCTTCCAGTCCTTCATCGGACAGGAGGGTACTATTGGGCTCGTGGGGATCCACCATAGGTTCCATTTCTATAATTTGAACCGTTCAATGTGTAAAACTCATCGATTATTATATGTTTGTAAAAAATCACATTGATCGGATATGGATAGTTATGTAATTAAATCAGTTTTGTATAATAAAAAAAAATGGACGGTGAAAAAATAAACGATTGACAAAAATCTAATTTGATCACATAGCTATCGATATCCAATCAACGTGATTTTTTACAGACATATAGTACTCGATGATTCCTACACATTCACGGTTCGGATTATTGAAACGGAATCCGTGGTGAGCCTCTACGGGTCCAACAGTACCCTCCACTAGAAGGAAGCCTCATTTAATTTTTTTTTTTTTTTTAACACGGTCATGTGAACCTGTACCATCCCTTCAAAACAAATTTGGCTTGTGTACTCTTTATATATATATATATATGATAAATAGTGATAGCTTTTTGATTTTTTTAGTAACTTTTTGACTTTTTATCTTTTCTAAATTATCCCAAATAAGCACACTAATGATTTTATCTTCTCTCTAACAATCATCAAATCAACTATACAAAAGAGCTAATCAACTTCCCAAATATAATTTTTTTTACTAAGCTAAATTAGCCAAAAGCCAATTAAAATATCAAACTTCCCAAACAAGGCTATAATGCGAGAAAGACTATCGTATACATTTCTCAAACGACATGTATCAATGTACTTTATAACTATAAAATAATAATAATAATAATAATAATAATAATAATAATAATAATAATAATAATATAACTCTATATTTTTTTAGTCATAACTAAAAAAAAAAAAAGTCATAACCAAATATAAAAAGTCATAACTAAATATCTCAAAATCATTACTAAATAAAAAAATTAGTTATAACTTAAAAAAAAAAAATAAATAAGGTAACAAACTGTGTGTAGCATATGATTGTTTGTATAATAGAATTGTCCACATAATGCAGCTTGTTCATCACCACTCTACCTAGCCTATATAATAACGTGTTGAACACATTGTGAAAAATACACAAAGTTTCTCTCCTATTTTTCTCTCTTTCTCTGTCTTCCTCTTTGTCATATATTTATCAATAATCACAAGTAATAATGGCTGATAATAAGGTGGTTCTTTTGGGTTTATGGTCTAGCATGTTTGGGATGAGGGTGAGAATAGCACTGGCTGAGAAGGGCATTGAATATGAACACAAGGAAGAGGACTTGTGGAACAAGAGCTCACTGCTTCTTGAGATGAACCCGATCCATAAGAAGATCCCGGTTTTGATTCACAACGGAAGACCGGTTTGTGAGTCCCTCATCGCTGTCGAGTACATCGATGAGGTCTGGAATGAGAAAGCTTCGTTGTTGCCCGCTGATCCTTACCAAAAAGCTCAAGCTAGGTTCTGGGCTGACTATGTTGACAAGAAGGTGACTTGTTTTGTTTTGTTTTGTTTTGTTTTGTTTTGTTGTGTTAGGGTTTTTTATTTTTTTATTTAACTTGTTAAAATTTGGTGCTATTTCATAAAAATAAAATATTTTAGTATAGTTGTTGTAAAAAAATTGTTTTGAAAATAAGTAAAAAGAGGTGGTGGCTCAAATTAGTTTCTAAAGGGGGAAGTGGTTAGTGGTGGTTAGATGTGATTGTCAGTCTAGAGATGGTGATCAGAGAAGGTTGGTAGAAGTGGTGGTGGGAGGAGGTTTTCGATAACGATGGCTGAAGATGGTGGGTGGCTCGTGGTGAGTGATGGGGCGAGGGAGTGAAAGAACGAAGGAATGAAAATTTGTATTTGAAACAAATAAAAATGATTTTTTTTTTTATTTGTTACAATAGTTTAGTAAATTTTATAAATTATTTACATATTTAATTTTTTGTAAGAAAAATTCACTTAACTAAATTTTGCCTATAATTTTTAATTTTTTTTATGAATATAAAAAGATTACAAATGTAAATGTTACTCAATGGCCTCTAGTATTATGTTGATATAAATTTGGAATACTTAGTGAAATTTTGAAAAAAAAAATTATAATTATAATTATTAATATTTATAATTTTTTTACTGATTTATAATTTTTTTTTTCAAAACTCTGATTTCCCCCATAAATTTCGTCTGAGTCAAATATTGTTGGGATTTAATCTTGGTTTGAGTTTGTTTGTTTGTTTGTTATTTTTAATGTTTTTATTTATTTTTTTCTCGTGAATAGTTTGGTTGCTTGTAAATAAAACCAGAGCTCAGAATCTTACACTTATACAGTAACTGCCATCCTCACATAATTACAAGATTTCAAGGCATGGAATCAAACTCACCGTCTCAATAAATTTTGATTTTTAGTTTATTTTTTATAATATTTTAATTTTTTTTTACATATACAAACTAAGTAAATAAATTGTAATATTCTATTTAAAAGTATTATATTTTAATTTTTTGAGCATTATAAACTAAAGGCATATTTGATTAGTAGGATTATAATTGAAATTGTTAATTTATAAACTTACAATCTCATGTTTGATTGCAACCAAATTACATGTGCGGTAGATATTCAGTATGACAAAATTGATAAATTTTTAATATTGTGAGGGACTAGGAACATAATTTCAAATATGAAAAAAAAAAAAAAAAGAGCAAAATGAATTCATATTAAATGGTTATCTCACTAATTTAATTGAATAACTAATCATACACTGTTAATCCTGTCAATCAAGGCCTAAGTGACTAATAACACATGTTTTGTAATAAATATTAGGTAGAGAGATATTTGATGTGGATTCCCACGAATCTCATTTTGATGATCTAAATCGTTCATTTTATCTGACACATCATGTATTTCATCCACGAAAAAAAAAAAAAGAAGTTGATATGATAATCGTAACTTATTCAATTTATCACATTTTTTTATCAAAAAAAAAAAAAGACGATAGTTGTATTTTTAAAAATAAATTATTTATTTTTTTATAACAAACGCGATAAATTGAATATATTACGATTATCGAATCAATCTAATTTTGTATTGTTGAAATATACGAAGTGTCCAACTAATAAAAGTTTTGAATCATCAAATATAGAAGCACTGGAGAATAGCAACATTTACCATTATTCTCGGTTTATTCCCAATCAAACACACAATCAAACAAACACAATCTATCCGTAATTGAATGGTGTCACGTTAATACATTAAAAAGAGGGGGTCCAACATAATTAAACCTATTACAAAATATCTAAGATGCTACAATTATTAACGTATGAAATGCAGGTGTATGATAATGGGTTGAAGATACTACATTCAAGTGTAGAAGAAGAGAAAGAGGAAAGCAAAAAGGGATTCATAGAATCTCTCAAGGTATTAGAGGGAGAGCTTGGTGATAAGCCATACTTTGGAGGTGAAGCCTTCGGCTTTGTAGACATTGCTCTTGTCACCTTTTACAGCTGGTTTTACACCTATGAGACCCTTGGCAACTTCAGTCTAGAGCAAGAATGCCCCAAGCTAATTTCATGGGCCAAGAGGTGCATTGAGAAAAATGAAAGTGTTTCCAAGTCTCTTCCTCACCAGCACAAGATCTATGACTTTGTTTTGGATTTGCAAAAGAAGATAAAAGCAAGAACATGAGCTTGTTAATACTATCATATGGGTTAAATAAAAATAAGTTGGATCTAGGATCTCTAGTTTATTTCAAGTCACTTTTCTATTACAATAGATCTCTTTGGTTTAACCTTATATGTTGAAGGAGTCTCAAAATAGGGTACTGTGAGATCCGGATAGAAAATTCCCTATATATTTGCAGTTACACTTTGTGTGTAATTTTTCTTTTTCTTTTTCGTTCTCTGGTCTATGGTTGTTTGTGTTTATGTTTGTTGTCTTTTTAATTGTAATAAAGAAACACTTCATTGTGTTTGTGGCATGTTAGGGATAAAATAAAATAAAATAAAAATAAAAAGGTGGCTTGTATGTTGGAAATGCTATTGTCGTTTTTTTGTCCTAATGAATTTTCCAATTGAACAATGTGTTGTGAATTTCAAGACACGGATGTGTGATTGAAAGCATGTTGAGAAGAGTAATGATAGGAATATTAAATTTTTTATCAAATAAATGATCAAATGTCATGAATGTGGGGTATTTACAAATAATGAATCCCACATTCATGCGAGACATTTATTTGATAGAAAATTTAAGACCTATTACATTTTCCTACTGAAAAGGTTTAGGAGAGAGATTTGAGTATAGAAATCTGTGACTTTTCAATTAGTACTCAACTCAAAATGACAAATCATATAGACAGATTGACTCTTCAATATAATTTAGGATTTAAAATTTGGGATTTGAAAATTTAAGATTTAAGATTTAAGATTGTAGCGTATAGAGTTTGGTATAATCAACATTTTAAACCTCTCATTTCAAAAGGTTTCAATTCAAAAGAGGTTTTGAGTTAGAATTCAAAACACTTTAGTGTCTTGGCAACTTTAACATAATCAATAATATGTATAAGTACTGAACAACTAAGAATCTGTTAAATAGATTAATTTTTTTAGCGTTAAATTTTTATAGACTTGTTTTTAGTTAATAAATTAATTTTTTAGCACCCTCAAAAAAAAAAAAAAGCCTTAGGCTAATAAGCCAGCGTGCCTAGTGTGCGCCCATCTCACTTCATTAGACTCTTCATTGCTCTCATGAGTGCTTTAAAAATATACTTATCGTCTAATTTTTTTTAAATAAATACAATAAAATAAAATAATTATAAATATAATTATCAGATTATGTTAATTTTTTTTTTTTATGAATTATATACATGAAGGGTTTTACAAAATAAACGGTTAAGATTATTGAAATAGGATTTGTGATGAGCTCTTAGATCCCTCAAATTATCCTAAACTGAGATTTGAACTTGAAAAATAGCCCAATCCATAATGTGAACACATGAGATAGTACATTAGGTATAATAAAATTATAAGGGTAAATTACACTCACCTTCCTTGATATTTAAAATATATATATATATATATATAATTAATTCCACACTTTTAACATTATTACACCAACCTCCCTTCTTGTATGGTAAAATGAAATGATAATATTATTTTTTTAATTTATACAACTAATAAATTACTGATAAAAAATAACTTAAATATTACATAATTTAAAATATTAAAAAAATTAATATAATTATATTAAAAATGTGAATCTAACTATATTTTCTTCCAACAGTCAAGTGAGTGTCATTTACTCAAACTATAAGGGTAGGTATTATTGAGAGGAAGCATCAGTGTCTTGATTAGCAGGCCAAGAAAGAGTCAACAACACACGCATTGGAAAAGAGGTAATAAAGTTTCATGATCAATAACCTTGTAATATGAAAATTGTTATGAATATAATTTGTCAAGAATGTGTTTGGTTTCGTTTGAAATGGGAGTTGATTTTTTAATTTTTTAATTATTTTAGTTTGCGGTTAAAAAGTTTGTTTGGGTTAAATTTTTTTATTTTTTATTTTTGTAAAAAAAAAAAATAATTATGATTTGAATTAATTTTTTTAGTCTATTTTATTTTTTAGTAACTAAATTAGCCGCCAATCTAAAAAAAGTCCCGTGCCAAACGAGAGCTTTGTGTAATAGAGATTAAAAATTTATGAAGAGTGGATTCTATAAATAAAATAAATTTTAACTATTGATTTATTTTTTTAAATAAATTTTAAATTTATGAGTCTGAATCTATATTCTTATTGTTGTAATATTTTATTTCACAATTGACAGGTGAATTTAATAAAAAGTCCTTGTTCCACCGGTGCCCGAAGTTGTTCAAATGTCCATAGTTTTGACTTTTGGGGCATAGTTTGGATGAATTTTGCATTTGAAAAAGACTCCAGATGAATTAATGACACCCCTTAAAAATGATAGATCGCTACTTTCATGGGAAAAAACATGAAAGAATATATGGTGATTTTTTTTAGGGTCCTTCACATTAGGTTTTTATAGTATAAAAGATATTTAATATTTTCATAATGTGTAAGGCTTTTCATATATCGATTCAGAGAAATTTCAATTTAGAGAAAATTGAAATTTCTCTGATTTACACAAATTTCTATGGTTTACAAATTTCGCTGATTTACAAATTTCTCTGATTTGCAAATCTCTTCAAGCTTTTTATTTCAGACACTGAAATTGAAATGTTTTCATTGGAGTTCAATAAAATAAAGCTGATTGTGGGGTTGTGCTTCACGGCGGTGGTGGCTATTGGGTTTTCTGGCGGTGGTGAAGATTGTGGTAGTGGTGGTTATGTTGAGGGCATGGACTTGGGTTGTTTTGCATCGTTTGACGAGGGATAGTGTATTAACGGAGAAGAGTTGAGAATTTTGATCTGGAAAGAGGGGGTTGTAGTAAAGGGTCTGATTGATCGGCATTTTGGGTTGAAATTGACATCAATGGAATTACTGGGTTGTGAATGGGATGGAAGAGATGATTGATTAGCTCTCTACTCTAAAAAAGCATCATTACAGAGAGAAGAGAGAGAACATGAGTGATGCAAGAGATGGGCTCTCTCTCGGCAATGGTACATGAGGAAACTCCACGATTTCTTCTTTGCTCCGATAGACGAAGGCGGTCGTAGAGAAGAATCAAACGACGGTAGAGGATTAGACAATAGCGGAGGTGGTGGAGCACGCTCTTAACTTCGACGATGGCCAAGTGCAGAACAAAGTTTGATTTGAGTAAATCAAATTTCTCTGTGATATATGGGTGTTGGCGGTTGAGGGACCTTAGACATTACAAGATAATATTGTGAATCTCTTCCATTATTAAAATGGGAGAGGGACCTTAAACTATTTTTTCCAAGAATGTTGGTATATATATAATTTAGAGTAAATTATAAATACATTTTTTAAAATTTGTTTAAAATATGAATTATTCTTTATAGTTTAGAAAATAAAAAATACCCTTTTAACAAATTTTTTATTTAACAAAATTAACTGAAAAAATAAAATTCTTAATTGCTCTCCTATACAATAATATAATTACTTGAATTATTAATTTAAATAAATTTATGACATTATTAAAAACTGTTAATTGACTTGATGATTTATTAATAAAATAGATCATTTGTTATGAAATTAGAAATTTTAAACATCGAGGTATAATTTTCAAAAGCATAAAAAATAAATCATATTATAAATAAATCTCAAAAAGTGTATTATAATTTATCCTAAATTTTACAAGTAAATTTATCAACATGATCTAAAAGCTAGTATCCACTTGATTCATAGATCATATCCTTGTCATTATAGTCATATTAATGACAATCTATTGGGCTGTCAACATTAATAAAATTTTATATAAGCAAAATACTACAAATTTACCCTTATTAATTTAGAATTTATCCACAAAAAAAAAATCAATAATTTAGATTTAATTCATATGTTAATCCCACATTTTATCAATTTAATTTTCATTAGATAAGCACATTTGGAATAAATTACGGGTCGCCAAGGGTGGTCCCTAACATTTTTGTTTATATAATATATCTTATTGGGTTTGCTAATTTTCGGATATAGAACTGAACCAATATATATTGACAAGATTGAACAAACCCATGAAAAGAACTATGAAGGAGAAACCAAATTCATGTCTATTCCACAAATTCATTGAACGTAGCATGGATAACCCATGAAAACAAATTCATTTCTAAATCCATTCATATAATACTTTTCACACCCACTATATACATTATAATCTTTGTACCTCACAAATAAAACTGAGTGTATTCAGTATCCCGCCAAAAGTCACGGGTGTAACATGACTATGGCTGCAAACAGAAAAGCTAATATAAAAAATAAATTTATTTATTATTTTTTTTTTGGACGAACCGATTGCTGTTGAGTACATGAATGAGGTCTGGAATGACAGAGCTCCATTGTTGCCCTCTGATTCTCACCAGAATGCTCAGCTAGGTTCTGGGCACTGTTTCACTACAAGAAAATATATTTTTGGCGACTACTTTTGGCTACCAAATGGCTTTTAGTCGCCAAAAGTTACGGAATTGGCTAATAAAAATAATATTAGTCGGCAAAAGTCAAATTTTTAGCTACCAATTTTTTTTTAGTCGGGGAATATTGATTATTGGTGACTAAAAAAAATTTAGTAGCTAAAAATATTACAATTTGCGACTAAAAGAAATTTGGTCGCCAAAAATGCCAGAAATTGGCGACAAAAAATAAATTTAGTCGCCGTAGGTAGAGATTTAGCTACTAAAACCTTTAGTCGGCAAATGTAAAATAAAAAATTAATTTTTATCTTTGGTGACCAAAATTTTGGTGGCCAAAAGTTGATTTTCAGCGACGGAAAATAATTTTAGTCGCCGTAGGTATAGATTTGGCTACTAAAACCTTTAGTCAGCAAATGTAAAATAAAAAATTAATTTTTATCTTTGGCGACCAAAATTTTGGTAGCCAAAAGATTGTTTTCAGCGACAAAATTGAATTTTAGTCGCCAAAGAAGTAAAATGTTTTGGAGGGAGACCTTTCAAATATTTAGAGGGATTTATAAAATACCTTTAGCGACCAATATCGATAGTCGCCAATAACCATTTATATAACACATCTCACGGTCTCACCAAACCAAACCCAACCCTAAACCATTAATAGCGCCTCTCTCTCTCTCTCTCTCTCTCTCCCTCTCTCTCCCTCTTCCTCTCCCTCTCCCTCTCCCTCACCGTCGCTCCTCCTCCCTCCACTCTCACCGGCACTCCTCATCGCGTTGGCCGACAACCAGAGCACCGATTCACCTCCTTGTTGGTCACCGTCGCCTGAGATCCTCTCTCTCCCTCTCGGCTCTATTTTTCTGTCTCACAAAAACCCATACAGCTTCACATACACGCACACACATGGGTTCTTCAAATAGGTAACAAGGTATGATTTCTAATGCATAATACTCTATTGGTTCATTCACTTTTTGCTCTAATTCTAGCTTTCCATTAATGGGTTCCATCAATTTTGTTGAAGAGCTGCCCTAAAGCTTTCAACAGCAAGATTTATCAGATCATTTCCCATGAATGAAATGTTACAGTGAGGGACTTTACGTCACTCAACCTGATTCATTGTAGGCTTGCAGTATTCCATGGTTAGGTTTAGTTTCTTCTTTATTAATGGATTTCTAATAATTTTCATTGCAGAGAGACAAAGTCGTGTTGCCATTGTTGTTAAGGCTACAGGTGAAAGCTCTGAATCTTCGACTTCTCTGAGTGTTGTTAAATCTGTACAAAATGTTGTGAGTCCCCCCTCTCTCTCTTCTCTCTCATAATTGTTTTATTGCCAATTGTTTTTAATAAAAAAAAATAGTGAAACTATTTGGAAAAGGTTGCAATTTGGGTCTATGATCTTGCACTTTCTGATTCAAGCTGAGTCTGTGAACCTCTGTTGTTATGAAGTAAAAAGGTTGCAATTTTCAATTCTTCTTTATTTGAATTTCTTTGATTATGATGATTACATAATTTGATGATTCTGAAACAAAGACTAGGTACAACTTGAAGATTTGTTGTGTGTTCCTCGAATTATGAACATACAAGGGCTTCTTGCATTTTTTTTACACATATTGTCACCAACCTTTTGATCCTTCAGTAAATTAATTGGGATGTGAAGTATTTTTGCTGTATCGTGAACTATTTATTTGATTGTTTCCATAAATAACTTTCCCCAATAATTTGTTTGATACCAGTGCAAACCACGTTATCCAAGCAACCTTCCCTCCTTAGTGTCTATTTTATTCTTAGTTGGCTAAGCTATGTTGTGCACATATATCACTTTACCCTTGGATCTAAATGAATAAATTTGGGAGCTATAACAAATCAGCCATGTTGCTTTGTCCTACAATTTTTTGTTTTAGATAAGTGCCACACATAGCTATGTCTATAGACATGCGCTTGAAATACTTGCCTGAGTCCATACACCAGTTACATTGGCTTGTAAGGCCTCCTTGCCTAATTTTTTATTTTTATTTTTATTTTTTGTTAGAACGCCTTTTTATCATTTTAATTGTCTCTGTTAGAATAACTTAAATTGTTGTTTTATGCTTAAGCATATCATCGTGCAGATAATCATTTATTGTCTTGCTTATGGTGTACTTAATTATTATTGTTGCTGAGATAACCAGAATCCAGGAGTTCCCCCTGTTGCAGCCTCAAAGCTTTCACCGCTTCCTCCTGAACCTGTTGACTATGATCGTGGTCCTACAGTTAATATCCCTCTTGATAATGGAAAGGTAGACTAAAGTTCAAAGGATGTTGAACCTGTTTACTATTTTTTTGCATAGACATAGGCTTTGTTAATTTCATTATCCTCTGCTGCAATCTACAGGTGAATTGAGGAGGAGGGAGCAGGTACTTGTTTATACTAATTAAAATTGTAGCTTCCGAATATGTTCTATTTATAGATTATGCCTTTGTCATGGATTCCCTGAGGGTCTATCACAACCTTGTTCTATTTTTAGACACCTTAAAATTACCCTATGAGGCCTAAATATTACATTTTCTATTTTGTGCACTTTAGGCATAATTCATCTTTATGGGTAATCAGTTATCAACTTTGATGTTGAATGTGAAAACTACCTTCATGATTGTATGCTGCTTCTCCCAAAGACTTGTGTCACATACCCTCCCTTTGTGTGTGTGTGTGTGTCTGCGTGTTTTGGGGAGAGGCTTATAGTCATCTACATCAACTACCTTTCATGTTCAAATCATGGAATTCTGATGAAATTTCTTTGAATTTCCCAAATTTGAGGATTTTTTTTTTAACATTAATTTCCAAAATGACATCAGAAAATTGATATGAAATGGAAATTGGGATCTATTTGGGAATTTTCTATTATAAAATTGTCTGTTAACCCATTACAGGACTGATAGTGCATTGACGTTTGGGTGGTTTTTCTTGAGTTACGTGGTAAGCTTTTGCATCTTCTAGTTAGATTTGTTTTCAACATTAGCGTGCCATGTAGCTTTGTTTTAGAAACTTTCTTGATATTTTGAGGTATTTAATTTACCTAATCTTTGGTTTCATTTGTTCCACATCAGGTATTATGCCAAAAATATTACCGGAGATATCTATGAATCTGGGTGGATTAGTGAGATGTACGGTTATTCTTTTGGTGCAGCAAAGGTATGCGCTCACATTTCATTTACAAATTTCTTGAGCTCCCTTTGAAATGACTGATCATCTCCCTGTTTGGTTTCATTTTCAAAATCTTTTTCTTGGTGGATAAAATGAAAAATAAAAAACACTTATTATTTTCATATGGTTTTCTCGCTTCATGCTCCATTGTCTTTGATAATCTTTTCGTAGGCATTGAAGTTTGGCAACCAATAATCATTTGAATTAGTATCCCAAATCATTTGAATTAGTATAATCATTTAAGATACATGGTATACTGATTTCAAGGGTTGTTTACCATGCAGTATGTCACCCGCTATTCACGAAAATCCTTACGAGTCCTCGGTAGTGTAGGCGAGACTATAAATCCTAGTGCATGGAGGTTACAAGCTCTACTCTTGTTGCTGGATTACATTTTTTGAACACAAGAAGTATGACACGTTTTCTTTTTCATCTTAACAGGTGGTTTTTCAATATAGTTGGAGATTCAAGATGCCTCATATCTGACACTTGGTGGCAAACAAAGACAGGTGGCTTTATGGTAGGTTTTGTCCCTCACTTCTTCTCGGTATATCTGCTGGCTCTTGAAACAATTTGTTTTCTACATTTTACTATGTTCTAGAGTTGACAAAATATATATGGGGAACTACTGAACTCAATCACTTGCTGCAATGAAATTATATAACTACATGAAATCAACCTCTTATGTGTCAATTTCTAAATCATTTAGCTTCCTTGATTTGCCCTGTATATACAGATTTACATAATACAGGGTATATGTAGTCCTGTATAATGTATGAAATGAAAGGGGGATTTGGAAAGGTATTTGGAAATGAAAAGGAAAAAAGTGAATGTGTATCTTAATGGTTAAGTAGAGTAGAGTAGTAAATGTGTATCTTAATGGTTGAGTAGGAGACAAAATGAACCCCAATTTTCTCTTTTGTGTGGCCTCATTTGTGGAGAGCACCATATGCTGTGACTTTGTGAGGATTAATTGAATGCATTTTAATGGACTATGGAGAATCACTTCCTTCATAAATCAAAAAAGATATAAAGAAACAAGAAGTAAGCAAAAAATATTTTTTTTTTTGGTATGTAATGTGTTGATCTGCAAGTGCAATGTGCTGATCTATATGATTCGCTTCACTTTTTAATTTGCTGAAATTTTTCTCAAGTGAGACCATGTTACTGGATTTTGATGGCAGTAATCATCCTCTGCTCAATATATATTGCAGCACTACACTGCAGCTTGCGGAGGACAAAAGCTTCAGAATGCTGTTGTCAATGCTTATGCAATGGGTAAGGTGAGGATGTTAGCTTCTGATATCGAGACAGCCACAAAGGTCATATAGAGCAGGAATTCCTCCAAAGCTGCAGAGTTAGGTGGGTTTGTGCTCTAGCAGATGAATCCAGATATGTGGTATGTGGAGCTGGCTCTTGGTGGCAGCAAAATTCATGCTGGATATAACGGCAAGCTTGTTTGAAGGCACACACCGTGGCTATTTCAGCCAGAAAATTAGGCTCCTTGTACACCTTGAAGACTCCCATTTGACTTGCATCCAAAGCAATGGCACGGATGCTGTGTAGTTGGTTTTTCCTGTATTATGTATGAAGTTAAATTATTGACGTTGGATTAGACTTGGTTCTTATGGAATTTGTAATATATATATATATAATTGGACGTTCAATATTAATTTTTTGGATGGTTGGAACTAAAATGTGTGCACGTTGTTGAATGCTTGATAACATATTTAGCGTTGATGGATTATATTGTTGATACAGGGTACAGGTTGTATTAATAATGGATACAAGTTGTTTAGAAAAAAAAAATTAAAAAAAACACGTTAAAGTATTTGGCCGCCAAATATTTTGGTAGCTAAATAAGTTTGTCAAATGTTTTGGTGACTAAGAATTTAGTAGCAAAAACATAACCCAATGCACTTTTAGTGACTAACACTTTAGTCACCGAATGCACCTTTTGCCGACTAAATACAGTTTGGTAGCCAAATGTGTACTTTCGGCGACTAATTATTTAGTAGCTGAAGGTGACACCTTCCCCGACCACAACAACTTAGTAGCCAAAAAGCCTCATTCGGCGACTAAAGGTTTTAGTGGCGGAAACATAACATTTGCCGACTAGCCAAATGTAGTCACTTTCAGCGACCAAATGAAATTTAGTCACCAATACTATCGCCGACAGGGTAAAGGCGACGAGCTTGGCGACAAAATATTTTAGTCGCTAAATTGTTTTAGCGACTAAATATTGGACTTTTGGCGACCAATATTTTGGTAGCCAAAAGTGACATTTCTTGTAGTGTTTGGGCCTACAGTGTCTATCACGGGTCTCGTTTTAACGATTCAAACGATTCATTTTATCGGACATTTTATGTATTTCATTCACACACAAAAAAAATTTAAGTCAATTTGATAATTATGGCCTATTCAATTTAACGTATTTGTTACCAAAAAAAAGATAACAATTATATTTTTAAAAATAAATCATTTATTTTTCAGTGGCAAACACTATAAATTGAATATGTTATGATTATCAAATTGATTTAATTTTGTGTGAATGAAATATATGAAGTTCCCAACCAAACAAACAGTACAAATCATTAAGACGGGAGCGCAGGACTGTTGGCTACATATTTTGTGCAAGCCAATTACAATTCGACGCGTGGCAAAATAAGGATAATATAGGAAGATTATTCAAGTCTTCGATCCTGATCGTACACGTGGCAGTTAGTATTGGTTATTACGAGATCTGAGTAGCAGTGGATCAACAAAGAGATACAAAGTGATGTGGCATCAACGGTTACTCACATTTAAATTCAAATTTAGGAGGGAAGCCTAACTGCAAGTAATGGCGTAATGGAGCTAATCTTGAGGCAACATGATCAGCAATCATGGAGGAGCAGTTCGATGGTTGGAAGAACAGTTCGATGGTCATCCTCGAGTAGTATAAATAGCAGAGAAGGCCCCAAAAAAAGCCCCCAGACTCAGATCCAAAAAACCAGTCTTATTCTACTTTACTTAGTTTTCTTACCAGTTTTACATTTCATGTTCTTTACATTTCCTGTTCTTTACATTCCTGTACTTTAAATTCCTGCACTGCACTTCGTTTATAGGAGTAGTTTCAAGTAGATTGTCGCTGTAAACCTCTACGAGGCTGAGTTTGGATCATTGTAAGTTTTTTCATTCTAATGAAATGCTTCAGTTGTTCTTCATTTGATTGATATTTTGCTTAATTCTCCTAAATCAAGCCACTAATAAAAGTCCTCTTCATTGAGGCTGAGAGAACTAAAACACAGTTGTCTGATAATTGGTTGGCAATTAAAATTCTGTAAGGACTTATTGATCCTTGTTGGCACGCTCACAATTACAAAAATAACCTTCGAAAGCCAAAAAGCCAACATATATTTTTGGCACGCCCAGTGGGACTAATTGAAATGGCTAGACGTAGGAGACAAGGAGAAAATGAACGCTTGGAAGAAGGCGTGGAAGGAGAGGTAGAGGTACCTAATCCGGAGGATAATGTGATAACACATCCTGTGGAAACTTCTATTTTATCAGAACCTATGGTCGAACAGACCAGCACTTCAGAACAAGTACCACATGTTCATAATATTGGACGAGACCAAAGAATTGGACCATCCACTGTCCCATCTACTCAGCCAATAAATTCATGGGGTGGCCTAGTAGATGTTGTGGGACAGCAATTAATGAATACAATGGAAAGGTGGGCAACATCCTTTTTGGATTGAAAGAATAACCACCAACTAACAAACGTAAGACATATGGAGGAAGTTTCGAATGTCCCTCAGCAAAGATTGGCTAGAGATAAATAGCTTATGCAAGTTAATGGACATTCTAATGGTCAAACTAGTAATTAGAACTATGAAAGACCATCACCTCAGTCTTGGTACGAACCTATTCCGAGACCTATAGCAAGTCAGAATGCCTCAGTACTTAACAGTGAAGCCATGCAATTTGGTGGATCTGGCCCAGTATAAGAAAATGGCGTAAAAATGGTTCCAAATCCCATGTTCGAAGCCATACCTGGCACAAGGGGGTTCACTAATCCCTTATTCGAATTTATACCCGGGGGGTTGGAAGCTTTTCCTACAAATGGAAGAGACACAACACCAGTTCCAGCACTTTTCGCAGGACAGGCTCAAATGGGTTACCCACACCCCCAGCAACAACCTGTACTACAGGGACAACCAGTCCCAAATATACCACCTTATAGACCAAGAGGACCACAGGCACAAGTTTGCCCACCAAATCCTGTGTTTGCTCCTCCAATAGTGGTTTAGCAGGCACAAAATATGGTCCCTAGGGACCAAATTGCTGGCATTGTTAGAGAGATGTGTGGACCAATGGCTCGGGGGGTCCAGACTCCAGTGTACAGGAAACCATACCCAGAATGGGTGGACAGGGTACATGAATACCCAAGAGGTTTCAGGATACCAGATTTTGCCCTTTTTTATGGGAATGGAAACCAATCAACAGTGGAGCATATTCCTAGGTTTGCTGCTCAATGCGGCGAATTCACTAATAATGACTATATGAAGTTGAGACTATTCCCAAACTCTCTAACTGTGAGAGCATTTGTATGGTACATTAACCTTACACCTGGCTCCATCCAAACTTGGCAACAAATGGAAGAGGCATTTCATACCCAATTCTTCCAATCGGAGCCAAAGATTTCCATGGCAGACTTGGCAAGATTGAGTCAAAGGCCTGAAGAGAAGGCTACTCAGTTTGTTGCCAGATTGAAAAGGGCTCGAAATAAATGTAGAGTCATCTTGCCAGAGCCAGAATTCGCAAGATTGACTTAGAATGGCTTAGAGTTTAGGCTTCAAAAGAAGTTTGACTCAACTAAGTTCAGAGACTTAATAGAACTGACTTATAAGGTATCTAGGTATGAAGCATTACTAGAAGAGGAACAAGATCGAAATAATGCATCATACAAGACATACTATAGAGATCCTAACTATGAGATTGATGCGGCAGAGATTGTGGGGAAAGAACCTGTGATCTGTGAGGCATTAGTTCATAAGGATACAACAATTGACCAGCAGTTTAAAAAGAAAGACTTTCATAAGAAATACTCTTTCGATTTAACTAAGGCAGATGACATTTTTGATCATTTGCTTGCGGCCAACTTCCTTAAGTTACCAAAAGGAGTAAAAATTTCATCTCCAGATGAACTTAAAGGAAAAGCATATTGTAAATGGCATAACTCTTGGTCTCACCCAACTAAAAACTGCATTGTTTTTCGAGACAGGATCCAAGAACAAATTCGAAAAGGAAGTTTGAAATTCCCAGCCAAAGAAGAAAAGGCCATGGGGATCGGCAGCAATCCATTTCCAGAAGTTAGAGAGGTGGCAGCCAATGTCATTATGTCAGACTTCCAGAACTTGTCCTTAAAAGAATTGGAAGAAGTCAATGTGCAGGTACATGTTGTCAACTAGACAACCATCAAGAAGGACACTAGAAATCTGCCAGCTATTGGACAAGGTTTCCCACACCAGAGGGAAGACTCTGATGAAGAAGCACTGGATGACAATTCTTTAGAGGCAGCTGTAATGCAAATGATGTGTCCCAGGTGCAAACTGAGCTACAAATGGTTGAAAGGGCTTCCAGTTGATGGGAAACAATATTACAAGGATGTGTAGAGATGTCCTAAACCAACCAATGCTTATAACAAAAGGCCATATCCATCTGGTGTCAGGCAGCAGCCATTGGTGGTTGAACCAAGAATCGATGGAATGTACGCTAAAGGCAAGAGGCCTTTATATGAGTCCAGGCCACCTAATTATTACAGAATGAAGAGTAGTCATTCTGAAAGAAGACTGGAGAAGAGTTCAGGTTATGGGATCAAAGCCAGAGATTGGCCCCTTAGACCAGCCTCACGCAGGACAGAAAGTGGCCACCTTCATCGAAGGCCTGAACCAGGCTCAAAACCTGAAGTCAAGGCCAAGCAGTTACCTTCACAGCCAGCTTCGAAGATGGCTTTGAAGGACGAAAAGGGCAGTTCAACATCTGGGTCAGTTAGTTCGTGGGTACCTGGAGTTCCAGATTGGTTTGTGATGCAGAACAAACCTAGGGAAGTGCCTACCCAAAGAGATATTGGAAACCAAGGTAGGATGGTCAAGCCTCCTTTGGTAGCCCCAAACAATTGGGTATTGCTTAAACACCTAAAGACAAAGGAACCAGATATGGTCCCAGTCATTTCAAGATCACAAAGGAGAAAGATTCAGCGTAGGTACACTCAGTACCAGAAAGACATGAAAGAGAGTGGAGAGAGTTCTTCATTGGTACAGACAGAGGGGAAGAAGAATTCAAAGTCAGACCATACTCCAAAACCAACTCTACAAGGCAAAATAGGTTGCAGCAGAGAACAGTTGGCCAAAGTTCACTCTGAACTAAAAGCCAGAGAGAAGTCCAGTTTAGCAGGATTAGAGAAGGCATTGATAGAGAGTGACAACGAGGAAGAGAAAGAAGTTGGCTTAGGCCAAAAGAAAGAAATGGTTGAAGAAGAAATGTTCGAAGCCTTCATGGCTGAACAAATATTTTTGGTTGAAAAACCAGTCAGAAAAGATCATTTGAAGGAGCTCATTAGTAATGCTATACCAGAATGCAGCATGGAGGATGCTTCCGCAGTCACTGAACAAGATGGCCAAAAGGAGAAACAGGCACAGCCAGCCATCCAATTTGGCTCAGTATTAGTAAATATGGTACACATACTACCGCATGAATTCCAAGCTGGAGATAAGAACCAAGAGGGGCAAGAAATGGACCCAATTCCAGTCTCTAGTGAAGACTCACAAGTAAGTATGGTGCAAAATGATTCTGGAATGATTACCCCCAATGGAAACTGAATATGAGAGTGAAGAAGACGTGAGCAATAACCTCTCATATCCTTTTGAATATCCCTCAAACTCTATGACATAGCATGTCAAGCCTTTGTATATCAAGGCCTTTTTCGATGGGATACAATTGAACCAAGTCTTGATAGATAATGGGGCAACGGTGAACTTACTACCGAAATCTTCCTTGAAGAAACTAGGGAAAAGGAACCACAGGTTAATCCCAACCAGCACAACCATTACTGGTTTCGCCGGAGACAAACAGATGGCTCAGGGAATTCTGCCTATCAACCTAAATGTGGGAACTAGGGACTGCATGACAGCATTCTTCGTCATCGACAGCAATGCTAAGTACAATGCTTTACTTGGTAGAGATTAGATTTACACTAACAAGTGTGTGCCTTCCTCTTTGCATCAGAAAATAATGATGGCCTTGGGCAATGGGGAGACAAAGGAAATTGATGCAGATCCTCAACCCTTTATAGCCTGTGCAGATTTCGCAGAGGCCAAATTGTATATTGAGGGAGTGACACCACTCAGTTTACTGAGGAAACCTGATGGCTCAGCCAAAGTGACGGCTGATGAGGAAGTGACACACCTGAAACACTTAGTCCAGGAGAGTGCTGATGAAGAGGTTGTTGTTAAGGATAACAATGATGCCTGGTTGTAGGCGAAGAAATGAAGTCCAAGAAGCCAAGTCTTTGGCTCTAATTAAGTTCTCAATATTGGATGTAAAATCAATAGTCCAGAGAGTACAAGAGGAAGAGAAAGAAGCCATGATAATTGGCTGCAAGCAGAAGCAACAACAGGCCAGAATTTTGGTCCTCGACAAATACTGTGCATTGGACATTGAAACAAAAGTCCAAGAGATACAGGAAGAAGAAGCCTTATGGACAGACTTTGTCTATGAGGAGGAAGGTAAAGATGCTGAATTAAAAAACCTGGGAACAGAGCAAAGCAAGGAGATTGCTTCGAAGGCAGAAGGGATCAAAACAGAAGCTTCAGTAAGATCTTAGACACAAGACCCCTTAGAAGAAGTAAATTTAAGGGAATGATTTATACAACAGCCCACCTATATAAGTGCTTGTTTGAATGCTCTGGACAGGGACCAGTTGTTGGTTGTTCTGAGGAAATATAAAGATTGTTTTGCTTGGTCTTATAATGAACTACCAGGATTGGATAGGTCATTAGTGGAACATAGGCTCCCTATGAGGCCTAATTTCAAGCCATACAAGCAAAAGCCAAGAATGATGAGTCCAGAAGTGATTCAGAAAGTTAAGGAAAAAATTCTTAAACTACTCAAGGCAGGCTTTATCAGGACAGCCAGGTATGTTGAATAGCTATCCAATATTGTGCCTGTAGTTAAGAAAAATGGTAAAATGAGGGTATGCATTGATTTTAGAAACTTAAACCTAGCAACTCCAAAAGATGAATATCTATGCCTATAGTAGACTTGTTGGTAGACAGTTCAGCAGGGCGTCAAATTTTATCAATGATGGATGGGCACTCTGGTTATAACCAAATCTGCATTGCAAAGGAGGATATTCAGAAGACAGCATTCAGATGTCCTGGGAAATTGGGACCTTCGAATGGGTTAAAATGCCATTTGGCCTGAAGAATGCTGGGGTTACATATCAAAGGGCTATGAACACTATATTTCATGACCTCATTGGAGGGTATTTAGAGTGTTATATTGATGAAATTGTAGTAAAATCCCAATCCATGGAGGAACATATGTTTCACTTAGAAGCAGCTTTTGAAAGAATGAGAAAGTTCAAGTTGAAACTCAATCCTCTTAAGTGTGCTTTTGGCGTATTATCTGAAAACTTCTTGGGCTATGTAGTACACAAGAAAGGAATACAGATTGACCAGAATAAGGCCAAAGCCATAATTGAAGCCAGACCTCCATCAAGTAAGAAAGAATTACAAAGGTTCCTTGGGCAGGTTAATTTTCTTCGAAGATTCATTTCTAACACTGCAAGGAAAACTAAAGTATTTTCTTCCTTGTTAAGGCTAAAAGATGAAGAGGAATTTATGTGGACAGCAAAGTATCAAATTGCTTTCGAAGGAATCAAAGCCTACTTGGCCAATCCTCCAGTGTTGATGCCACCAAAGGGTGATAAGCCCTTGAAGTTGTACAGAGCTGCAACAGAAGATTCATTGGGAGCTTTCTTAGTCCAAGACAATGAAGAAGGCAAGGAGCAAGCTGTTTATTACCTTAGTAGGTTTTTAAATTCTTGTGAATGCAAATACTCAGCTGTAGAAAAGCTCTGCCTTGCATTGTATTTTGCTGCAATGAAATTGAGATACTATCTTTTGCCTACAACTGTCTTGGTAATTGCGGCCACTGATTTGGTTAAGTATATGTTATCTAGTGTCACAACCCAAACCCGGCCCTATGGGTTTAGCACCGTAACCGGCCAGTAATTCGAGATTACCGAAGGCTTGCTTAACAGTAGTACAGTAAAACAGAGTACAGGGCCTGGCGGAAGCCAAAATAGTAAATAAATAGTGTCCAATGAGCTTTGCCAGTCAGTATGCAAAAAGACTTTTCATACATATATATGTAAACAGTACAGAACAGTATGTACAATATTTACATTCATTCAGAATAGGGACTCAATCCCTTATATAGTAGTACAGTACAGTGCTATCAGTCTATACAGTTCACAAACAAATACAGAGACAGAAGGGGGAAATAAAAGACCCCTAAGCCATAGCATGGCAGGCTCGGAACCTCGCAGTGAGGCACAGTGGTTGGCTTGACAAAACTGGAGTTTACCCCCGACGCTTCTAGCCGCGTTCTGGTGCCTGTACACCTACATATATATATGAGCAGTGAGCTAAAGCCCAGTGAATAACACAACGCGTAAAAGGGTTGAGAATGAATGTCCTTATAGTAATGAAAACAGTTCATTAAATCAGTGTTTCAGTCGTTCAGTCGATGCAGTCATATGTGGTACATCCATTAGCATAACAGTACAGTAAACAGTAGGTCTTAAAAGACCGAGCAGTAAATGATGGCCATCAATCAGTAACAGTAGTGGTTCCAACGAGGGAACCGACAGAGATCTCTGTAACAGTAACAGTAAACAGTAGGTGCTAAGGATGCCACAATACAGTTCAGAATATAGGACATACATTCATTCAGTTAACAATAATCAGTTCAGAAAGCAGTACAGTTCAATTGTTCAGAAGATAGTCATTTTTGAACATATCTTTACACAGTTGTTACTCACAGAGTTCTGGGCTACAGTAAAGCTAGAGCGCGTCCCCAGTCACCAACCCTACACAGTTTACAGATTGAACACACACTAAGCTACACAGTTGGGAAAGATAAAAACTTAATCCCTAATTGGCCTCAGTGTGTTCTACATCTATATCCTCATAAGATGCCTTAAACTAGGCCTAAGAATGGCTAGGATGGGATGAGGATGCAAAGATGCACTTTTAAAAGCATTTTCAGACTTCTCAAAAAACAGGGGTCACGCTCGAGCGTAGGTTAAACCGCTCGAGCGGACATGCAGACGAAGATTCCCGCTCAAGCGTAGACTTACCCGCTCGAGCGTTCTGCAAAACAGTCAAAAGTGCTAGATAGGTGAAAATCACGCTCGATTGGGCGCTCGACACCCGCTCGAGCATGAGGCACAACGTCCCGCTCGAGCGTCAATTATTCTGCTCGAGCGGACTTCAAAACAGAACAAAATGCTGGGAGCACGATTTCCACGCTCGAGCGCCAGTCACACCGCTCGAGCGCCAGTCCAAATTCTGGAAATTCTAAATTTGAACCTCAAGCTCAAAACCAAGTTTTAAACCATAAATTTCGATCCTCTTGGGCCAATTTTCCAGAAAACACATCAAAACTCATACTTTAACATGATTCAAAGCTCAATTTGTAAAATCAAGGCCCAAGGATGTTTCAAATAAATCCGATTCAAACCAATTTCCATAAATATGAAGAACATGCAAACATGCATGAATTTAAATCATTTCAAGGTTTCAATTTGATGCTCTAAGGAGCCAATTGTTCCAAAAACAAGATGAAAACATGGACTTAACATAACCATGAGCATGCATGAGACAATTCTCCATGGAATCAACTCAAATTCAACAATTCAAACATGCATGCATGGAATGAGCTCCAATTCAACATTAATGAACCAATTCTTGACTTAATTCTTTCAACTACCATGATCCATGCTAGAAGGAACTTAAATACACAATAAGAAGGGTGAAATTCATACCTAGGTTCCTCAATTACAAATCTAGAGGCTCAATTACGCACTTAAGCTTTCAATTCTTCTCAATTCAAGCAAAACAAGATGAATCACTCTTCTAGCTCACTCTCTCTCTCTCTCTCTCTCTCTCTCTCTCTCTCTCTCGGCTAAGGCAAGGAATAAGGCTGATCAAATGTTTTGGCCAAGGGTGTAATAAGGCTCAAAAATGATCCAAATAGTGGGCCACTCATGTGGCAAAATGGTAATTAAGGCAAACTATGCAATTTAGCTTAGATTAATCTAGTTTAATCATACTAAACCAAATTTCAGATAAATATGCCATAAAAATACATCAATTCCAATGATCATAAAATATCAATCGATTTTCGGTTCGGCCACCGATAAGGCCTTCAATTAGCAGCTTAACACAAAGACGCGAACAGATAATCAAATAACCAAACAGATAGAATTACAATTAAATAGATATACTCAGTCAATTCGATTTCAATTTCAATCAATCAGTTCAGTAGTTTATTCAGTTCAATTATCAGTCATAATCAGTTTAAGTTTAACGGTAATCAGTGGTCATTCGGTAAACAGTGACGAGGGTTATTACAGTCTCCCCTCCTTAAAAAGAGTTTAGTCCTCTAAACTCGAGTTACCTTCATTCTGGAAGAAAACAGGGTTCAGTGGAAACAGTTCAGGATATCTTTTAGCCATGTCATCTTCTCTTTCCCAAGTGGCATACACGCCACCATGGTTTTGCCAGTTGACTTTCACTAGCGGGATCTCTTTGTTTCTCAACTTCTTGATCCGTCTGTTTACAATCTGAATAGGCCGTTCCCCATAAGTGTAGTCGTCACTCAGCACTACACGAGATGGCTCTATTACATGGAAAGGATCCCGGAGGTAGTCCCTCAACATAGAAATGTGGAAGACGTTATGCATATGCTCCATTTCAAAAGGAAGCGCAACTTGATACACCACTGGATTGATTTTCTCAATAATCTCGTATGGTCCGACGTATCTCGGTGCTAACTTGCCTTTGACTCCAAAACGAGTCTGGCCTTTCATCGGTGTCACTTTCACAAAAACGTGATCACCCACTTCATACTCTCTGTCTCGTCTTCTAACATCAGCATAACTCTTCTGTCTGCTCTATGCGGTTTTCAGTCTCTGTTGTATCAATTTCACTTTCTCAATCATTTCGTACACAATCTCAGGCCCAAGCAAAGGTCCATCTCCAACTTCTGCCCAGCAAATCGGAGATCTACATTTTCTGCCATATAATGCCTCGAAAGGCGCCATACCAATACTTGAATGATAGCTGTTATTGTAGGCGAATTCGGCTAAGGGCAAATGGCTTTCCCAGTTTCCCTGAAAATCAAGGACACACATTCTCAGTAAATCCTCCAAAGTCTGGATGGTTCTTTCTGACTGGCCATCGGTCTGAGGATGATAAGCACTACTCAGTCTCAATTCAGTACCCAATGCAGTCTGTAAGCTTTGCCAAAGTCTCGACGTAAACTTCGAATCCCTGTCAGAAACAATGGACACAGGCACTCCATGCAGTCTAACAATTTCATCAATATAGAGTATAGCCAATTTGTCCGCGTTATAAATTGTCTTAACAGGTAAGAAGTGAGCAGATTTAGTCAGTCTATCAACAATAACCCAAATTGAGTCCATACCTTTACTAGAGCGAGGTAATCCAACGATAAAGTCCATGGTAATATTTTTCCATTTCCACTCCGGTATCGGTAAGGGCTGCAATAAGCCTGTGGGTCGTTAATGTTCGGCTTTGACTTGTTGGCAATGAAGACATTTTGATACAAAATCGGCAATTTCTTTCTTCATTCCCAGCCACCAGAAATTCAATTTCAGATCTTGATACATTTTCGTATTCCCTAGATGGATAGAAAATTTTGAATTGTGGCTCTCTTGCAGAACTCTTCTTTTCAATTCAGAATCATTTGGTACACACAGTCTTTCTTGAAATTTTAGTACATTACTTTCAAATCTAAAACCCGGTCTGGGTTTAGTTTCCCTTTCTTCGATGATCTTTTTCAAGAAGCCATCCAGTTGTTGTTTCTCTTTAATCTCTTCAATCAATGCTGGTTGAGCAGAAATAGCAGCTAAGGTTCCACCTTGTTCTCGTAAAACGATTTCAATTTCAGATCTTTCAAGGTCACAAAGCAATTCCTTCTGCTCAGTAAGCAAACAGGCTAAATTTTCAATCAATTTCCAACTCAGTGCATCGGCAACGGTATTGGCTTTTCCCGGATGGTACAAAATCTGTAGGTCATAGTGTTTAATCAGTTCTAGCCATCTCCGCTGTCTCATGTTCAGTTCTTTCTGTGTGAAGAAATATTTTAGACTCTTATGGTCGGTATATACTTCACATGTCACTCCATAAAGGTAATGACGCCAGATTTTTAGTGCAAATACTACTGCAGCAAGTTCCAGATCATGGGTCGGGTAGTTCTTTTCATGCGGTCTCAGTTGTCGGGAAGCATAAGCAATAACTCTCCCATTCTGCATTAAAACACATCCCAAACCCTTATGAGAAGCATCACTAAATACAGTATAACCATCCGTACCTAAAGGTAGGGTAAGAACCGGTGCAGTCACGAGTCGGGTTTTCAACTCTTGGAAAGCAGATTCCCTTTGGTCAGTCCAGTCAAACGATATCCCCTTCTGAGTTAACTGAGTCAACGGTAAAGCAATTTTGGAGAAATCTTTGACAAATCTTCTGTAATATCCGGCTAGTCCCAAAAAGCTTCGGACTTCTGTCACATTTGTTGGTCTAGGCCAGTTTACTACAGCTTCAATTTTCTGTGGATCAACAGAAATTCCATCTTTGCTAACAACATGCCCCAAAAACATAACATGATCAAGCCAAAATTCACATTTAGACAATTTAGCATAAAGTTTCTGTTCTCTTAAGGTCTGTAGGGCAAGTCTCAGATGTTGTTCATGTTCTTCTCTAGTCTTAGAATAAATCAGGATGTCATCAATGAATACAACAATAAAGTCATCGAGGAATGGTTTAAAGATTCTGTTCATGAGGTCCATAAATGCAGCAGGTGCATTGGTAACTCCAAAAGGCATAACTAAAAATTCGTAATGTCCATACCTCATTCGAAAAGCAGTTTTATCAATGTCTTCTGGTTTAACTTTCAACTGATGGTATCCGGATCTGAGATCGATCTTAGAAAACACTTGTGCACCTTGTAACTGATCGAATAAGTCATCAATACGTGGCAATGGGTATTTATTTTTCACAGTTACCTTGTTCAGTTCACGGTAGTCAATACACAGTCTCAATGAGCCGTCTTTCTTCTTCACAAATAAAACAGGAGCGCCCCATGGCGAAGTGCTAGGCCTGATGAACTTCTTATCTAACAGTTCCTGCAATTGCACTTTCAATTCCTTCAGTTCAGTTGGAGCCATTCGGTAAGGAGCTTTAGATACTGGCTGCGTTCCCGGAATCACATCAACGGTAAATTCAATCTCTCTGTCAGTCAAATCCCCTGGCAAATTATCTGGAAAAACATCTGGGAATTCTCTGACTATAGGAATACTGTTCACGTTAACATTATCATCAGTAGATACAATCAATACAGAACATAGATATCCCTTATACCCCTTTCTAATCAATTTAACAGCTTTCACAGATGAAATCAAATACGGAGGAGGTACTACTCCAACCCCATTAAACACAAATTCGGGAAAACTCAGTGGACGGAAAACTACTTGTTTCGTTACACAGTCTATGGTAGCATGGTATTTCGTTAACCAGTCCATTCCCAATATTACGTCAAAATGATCAATGTTGAGAGGCAGTAAGTCAATAAACAAATGTGCATCTCCAACAATAATTTCACAAGCAGGATACATATATGCACAGGTCATAGATTCCCCAATGGGTGATGATACAGCTAACAGATAATTCATGGGTTTTAATGGTCTATTCAGTTTTTACGAAAAAGCATGCGACACATATGAATGCGTAGACCCCGAATCAATCAGTACATAAGCATTTTGAGTACAAATAGAGAGGATACCTGACACAACGGTCTCGGTATTCTGCACGTCTCCCGGTACTAGAGCGAACACTCGGCCCTGCCTCATGGGCTCTTTCCCGATAGCTTTGGGGTTCGGTTTTGATGCAACAGTCGACGCTGCCACGCTTGGCATAGCTTTACTACTGGCCTGTGGAGCAGAGGAGCAGTCTTTAACCATGTGGTCCACCTTGCCACACCTGTAACAAGCTCCAGATATTTTATAACAGACCCCTTTGTGCTTCTTGCCACACTCAGAACAGGGTGGTATGAAACCACTCCCTTGGCTGGGGCTAGTTGTTGACCCCGTATTCTGTTTCTTGTTCAATGGGTTATGCTTGCCTTTCTTGAATTTAAAACCCTGCCTTTTACCACGCCATTCAGACGCTGGTGTTTCAGTTTTCAGTGCCTCGATGTTCGATTCAGCCATCAAGGCTCGGTCAAGAACATTTACATAGTTCGGTAGCTTCAAAACATTAATTCTGTCGAGTATTGCAACATTAAAGCCGCCTTCAAACTTTCTGGCCTTCTTATAATCAGTGTCCACCATGTGTGGTGCATAACGGGCAAGTTCAGTAAATTTTGTCTCATATTCAGCCACCGACATGGTGCCTTGTTTCAGTTGTTCAAACTCAGTCCTTTCTATCCCTAACACACTGAGGGAAATACTTCTCGAAGAAGGCTCCTTTGAATTGAGCCCGAGTCATTACAGTATTGTCATCTCGGATGAGCATTCACCACCTTCTAGCTTCCTCTTGTAGAGTAAAGGTAGCCAACAGTACTTTGTGTGCCTCGAAGCACGAGAATACTTCAAATAATTTTTCGGTCTCAAGGACCCATGCTTCAGCTTTTAACGGTTCAAGGCCTCCCTGAAAAGGATGGCGGTTTCATCTTGCTGAACTTATGGGTGAGAGCAATTATGTCCCCATCATTAACGTTAGTATTTTGTTCTGGTACAGCCGGAGGAGGAGGTGGGGGCTGTTGATTCTGTTGCTGGTCTAATCTTTCAGTTATCAGTTCCATCATTCGTTCCAGTCTGGCCATTCTGGCCTCAGAGGATGAGGATTCAGTTTCATTTGCAGTTCTTGCATTATCCATTTCACTATAAGCAGTTATAACAGTTATCAACATAAGCAGTCATTTGTTTAAATAGATTAACATATTAGCATATGTTCAGTCATGTCATAGGCACACACTTATCATGCTCATGAAATGCCCTAATCACTTTTCTAGGACACTCTATAGCTCATTTGGACACGTGTGTGCGGTATAACTCGTGGTTAAGTATCGCTCTGATACCACTCTGTCACGACCCAAACCTGGCCCTAGGGGTTTAGCACCATAACCGGCCAGTAATCCGAGATTACCGAAGACCTGCTTAATAGTAGTACAGTAAAACAGAGTACAGGGCCTGGCGGAAGCCAAAATAGTAAATAAACAGTGTCTAATGAGCTGTGCCAGTCACTATGTAAAAAAACTTTTCATACAAATATATGTAAACAGTACAGAACAGTATGTACAATATTTGCATTCATTCAGAATAGGGACTCAATCCCTTATATAGTAGTACAGTACAGTGCTATCAGTCTATACAGTTCATAAACAAATACAAAGACAGAAAGGGGAAATAAAAGACCCCTAAGCCATAGTATGGCAGGCTCGGAACCTCGCAGTGAGGCACAGTGGTTGGCTTGACAAAACTGGAGTTTACCCCCGACGTTTCTAGACGCGTTCTAGTGCCTGTACACCTACATATATATATGAGCAGTGAGATAAAGCCCAGTGAATAACACAACGCGTAAAAAGGTTGAGAATGAATGTCCTTACAGTAATGAAAACAGTTCATTAAATCAGTGTTTCAGCCGTTCAGTCGATACAGTCATATGTGGTACATCCATTAGCATAACAGTACAGTAAACAGTAGGTCTTAAAAGACCGAGCAGTAAATGATGGCCATCAATCAGTAACAGTAGTGGTTCCAACGAGGGAGCCGACAGAGATCTCTGTAACAGTAACAGTAAACAGTAGGTGCTAAGGATACCACAATACAGTTCAGAATATAGGACATACATTCATTCAGTTAACAGTAATCAGTTCAGAAAGCAGTACAGTTCAATTGTTCAGAAGATAGTCATTTTTGAACATATCTTTACACAGTTGTTACTCACAGAGTTCTGGGCTACAGTAAAGCTAGAGCGCGTCCCCAGTCGCCAACCCTACACAGTTTACAGATTGAACACACACTAAGCTACACAGTTGGGAAAGATAAAAACTTAATCCCTAATTTGCCTCGGTGTGTTCTACATCTATATCCTCATAAGATGCCTTAAACTAGGCCTAAGAATGGCTAGGATGGGATGAGGATGCAAAGATGCACTTTTAAAAGCATTTTCAGACTTCTTAGAAAACAAGGGTCACGCTCGAGCGTAGGTTAAACCGCTCGAGCGGACATGCACATGCAGACCAAGGTTCCCGCTCGAGCGTAGACTTACCCGCTCGAGCGTTCTGCTAAACAATCAAAAGTGCTGGATAGGAGAAAATCATGCTCGATTGGGCGCTCGACACCCGCTCGAGCATGAGACACAACGTCCCGCTCGAGCGTCAATTATTCCGCTCGAGCGGACTTCAAAACAGAACAAAATGCTGGGAGCACGATTTCCACGCTCGAGCGCCAGTCACCCCGCTCGAGCGTGAGTCCAAATTCTGGAAATTCCAGATTTGAACCTCAAGCTCAAAACCAAGTTTTAAACCATAAATTTCGATCCTCTTGGGTCAATTTTTCAGAAAACACATCAAAACTCATACTTTAACATGATTCAAAGCTCAATTTGTAAAATCAAGGCCCAAGGGTGTTTCAAATAAATTCGATTCAAACCAATTTCCATAAATATGAAGAACATGCAAACATGCATGAATTTAAATCATTTCAAGGCTTCAATTTGATGCTCTAAGGAGCCAATTGTTCCAAAAACAAGATGAAAACATGGACTTAACATAACCATGAGCATGCATGAGACAATTCTCCATGGAATCAACTCAAATTCAACAATTCAAACATGCATGCATGGAATGAGCTCCAATTCAACATTAATGAACCAATTCTTGACTTAATTCTTTCAACTACCATGATCCATGCTAGAAGGAACTTAAATACACAATAACAAGGGTGAAATTCATACCTAGGTTCCTCAATTACAAGTCTAGAGGCTCAATTACGCACTTAAGCTTTCAATTCTTCTCAATTCAAGCAAAACAAGATGAATCACTCTTCTAGCTTACTCTCTCTCTCTCTCTCTCTCTCTCTCTCTCTCTCTCTCTCTCTCTTGGCTAAGGCAAGGAATAAGGCTGATCAAATGTTTTGGCCAAGGGTGTAATAAGGCTAAAAAATGATCCAAATAGTGGGCCACTCATGTGGCAAAATGGTAATTAAGGCAAACTATGCAATTTATCTTAGATTAATCTAGTTTAATCATACTAAACCAAATTTCAAATAAATATGCCATAAAAATACATCAATTCCAATTATCATAAAATATCAATCGATTTCCGGTTTGGCCGCCGATAAGGCCTTCAATTAGCAGTTTAACACAAAGACGCGAACAGATAATCAAATAACCAAACAGATAGAATTACAATTAAACAAATATACTCAGTCAATTTGATTTCAATTTCAGTCAGTCAGTTCAGTAGTTTATTCAGTTCAATTATCAGTCATAATCAGTTTCAGTTTAACGGTAATCAGTGGTCATTCGGTAAACAGTGACGAGGGTTATTATATCTAGACCTCTGTTGAGGGAAAAAATTGGCAAATGGATATTAGCCTTATCAAAATTTCATTTAGAATATGTTCCCCAAAAGGCAGTAAAAAGACAAGTTTTAGCCAATTTTTTGGCAGACCATCCATCTCAAGCAGAAGCCAAGAGATAATGGAACTCGGTATGGCTAGTGTTGAGCCATGGCAAATGTGGTTCGATGGATCGAAAGCCAATGATCTAACTGGAATTGGTATAGTGATTAAGTCACCACAAGGAATAGAAACCACACATGGTTTCAAAGTGGATGAAATTACTTGCTCTAATAATCAAACTGAATATGAAGCCTTAATAGTGGGATTGAAAATTCTTATTGGACTACAAGTTCATGCAGTTGACATATTTGGAGATTCTCAATTGGTGGTTAACCAAGTGATAGGGATTTTCAAATGTCAAAGTATAAGCATGTTGCCATACTATGTTGTTACATTACATCTGCTTTCTCAATTTCAAATAGCAAATGTAACTCATGTCCCAAGATTCTTAAATAATAGAGCTAATGATGTGGCTCAGAAAGCTTCGAATTTCAAGAGAAGGGATAGTACTCAAAGGGACATAAGCCAAACAACATACCAAAAATCTATACCACCCTTAAATAAAAGGAATGTGGTCTTGGAAGTCAATCATAATGACTTACAAGAACAAGATTGGAGGCATCCGATAATGCAGTACTTAGCTGGCCCATCTTCGAAGGCCAGCAGGAAAATTAAATTGCAATCTATGCAATACATGATGTATGGTAATACTCTCTACAAAAGAGGGAGAGATAGTTTATTGCTGGAATGTTTAGGTCCAAAAGAAGCATTAAAAGCTATGGCTGAGGTTCATGAAGGCATCTGTGGTGCTCATCAGCCTGGTGTGAAGATGAGATGGTTGCTTCGAAAGCATTCCTACTATTGGCCAACTATCCTTAAAGATTGCGTAGAATATGCAAAGGGTTGCCAGGCATGTCAAAAGTATGGCACCATAAGGCATGCGCCCATAACTGACCTACATGCAGTAGTGAAGCCTTCGCCATTCAGAGGATGGGCCATGGATATGATGGGAAAAATACACCCACCTTCTTCGAAGCATCATTGTTTCATTCTAGTGGCCACTGATTACTTCACTAAGTGGGTTGAACCTAAGCCATACAAGGCCGTAGACCAGACTGAGGTTATTGGATTTATTAAGGATTTAATCTATAGATTTGGCATCCCACAAACTATAACTGTTGATAATGAGACTGTGTTCGATGGGAAAATGGTGAAGTCTTTTGTGGCAAAGTTTGGAATTAGCCTTGTTAATTCCACCCCCTATTATGCACAAGCCAATGGTCAAGCTGAATCATCCAATAAGTCCTTGAAAAAGGGAATACAAAAGGTTGTGGAAGACAATCCTAGGGATTGGCATAACTTATTGTTGGATGTGTTGTGGGCATACAGAACTTCCCCAAGGTCAAGCATAGGAGTCATTCCTTATGCCTTAGTATATGGGCATGATGCAGTACTACATGTGGAGATTAATATTAAGTTCTTGAGAGTAAGATGCCAAGACTAGTTAGATCCTGAGCAGTACCATCAGAGTATGTGCTTGGAGTTAGAAAGCATAGATGAAGCTAGAATTCTGGCATTAAATAGCATTCTTTTGCAAAAGAAGAAAGCAACCAAAAATTATAATAAGAAAGTCAAACACATTGGCTTTGATGAAGGTGATTTGGTATGGAAGACAATACTCCCAATAGGAATTAAAAGCCATAAGTTTGGCAAGTAGTCACCTAACTGGGAAGGACCATATCAAGTTCATAGAGTCCTGTCTTTTGGAGCATACCATTTGAGAAATTTGAATGGTTATGTACATCCCAAAAAAATTAACGACAGATATTTGAAGTCTCATTTTCCAACCATTTGTGAAACACAAGAAACAAAATAAACACTAAATACAAGAACACAAGAATACTCAAATGATAAATAAGAATTTATCCTTCATAAAGAGTTGAGTACATTTTGCCATAAATTGGCCCAAAAATCATTACAATGTCTTAATTGTTCTTTTACAACAGATTTCCTATTGTTAAATGATTAAAACAACTAAATAGCTGCAGTTTTTTCTTCCTTTCGATTGGTCAATCCTTGGTTGGTAATTTGCAGTTTGGTGTCAATTTGGATTAAGGCCTGGTTCACTGTAGATAGCTCCTCCTCAAGTTGAGCTTTCTTCTCCAGTAGTTGAGTTCGAAAATGAGAGGCAGAGGAATGTTGTTCCTTTAGCCCTGAGACTTCAGCATGTACTGTGGAAACAAAGCTCTGGTCTTTCACTAATTTCTTCTCTGCAGCCTTGGCAGCATGGCAAATGTTGATGTAGAAGTCGATGGTAGCTGCTGCCTAAGATAGATGACTCGAGACGTTCATACTGGATTACTCAGCAACTTTGCAGCACTGAAGGAACCCATTTCTTATTATAGGCCTTTGTAAAGGGATCCTCGAAAAAGAGATTAATAGTTCCAGGCAGATGTCTAAGTCCATTAGAGGAGTAGAAGGCTTGCTACTGGAGGAAAAGGAGATTTCAAGAATTTCTAGCAAGGAGTTAGCCAAGACTAATGGTTCAGCTTCATCATTGGCTATTGGAGAGGTAGAGGGTATGTCGAAGAGACTGGCTAGTCTTGCTTCAAAGATATCTACCTCATCCGTAGACATGTGGGGTGCAGAAAGAGCAGTGGTGGAAGGCACAGAAAACTGCATAGGGATAGGAGAAATGGGTGGAGCATCTTTAGGAGTCTCCATGGTTCTAGCCACCAATAAATCTAGGGAAGAAGGGCTGGAACTAGACAAAGGTAATAAGCTACGAGTTAGAGAACTGCCAACACCCTCTATAGGAGAGTCAGCTACCATCGAAGATGAGGTTATAGCTGGGACTTCCTTAGGAGGAGGTGGAAGAGCAAGGCTCGGAAGAGAATTGAATTGGGATAGATCAAAGGACAGGTAAGGGAGGTATGAATTTAAGCCAAAAGAAGGAAATGCAGGAATATTTGGCTTCAAAGAGGGTACAGAAGATGTAGGCCTAAGAAGTGGGAGTATTATCTGAATAGTCCTCACATTCTGCATCTGATCAACCTCAACTGAAACAGAGGGAGTCCTTATTGAAAGAATAGGCTCAGAAGTTGTTGCTGCAAAAAAAAGAGATGTACAGTAATGTCAAGTTTCAATACCAAAAATTTGGAAGAAAGAAATAATAGAAGCATGAAAGAAATTACTTGTTTTGGAAGTGATAGCAGCAATAGGAGAGTTTTGAAGGGAATAGTGCTCAGCAATGTGTTGCCTTCTTACAATTTTCCTTTGGATGGCATCAGCGGCAGCTGCTTCATCTCTTAAGAATTGCTGCTGCCATCTGTTCTAGCTCTCTTAAAGACAATTATGGCCTTAGAATGCTCTTGTTCTACTGCCTTAGCAGCTGCTTCATGAATAAGGTCTTCGACTAAATCAGAAGGAGAGACAGTCATCTTCCTTCTCTTCTTTCTTTGTACTGGTATTTCATGTTCCTTCGCAATTTCTTTCTCTCCAATTTGGGGTTTGAATTCTTCATAAATGAGTTCCTCTTCCACTACTCTGGCAGCTGTTTCATGAGTGGGATCTTCAATCGAAAGAGAGACAGTCATCTGTTCCCTCTTTCTCCTCTGTAATGGCACTTCCTGTTCCTCCTCAATCTCTTCTTCTTCAATCTGGGATTCGAATTCCTCAGGAGTGAGTATCAGTTTTCTTTTCTTTTTCTGCTTTTGTTTGACCTTGAGAGTAGCTAGGATTTCGGCCCTCTTAGGAGATTCTTCTTGTGGAGACCCTGCACCAAGAGGTATGATTATAAAGGAAACAAACAAAAGAGTCTAAGGGAAAACCTGAAAATACTGACCCCTCTTTGAAGCAGCTCTGGTAACTCTAGCAGGAGAGGATGAAGCTACAGGAGCAGTTTTGGCAGCTGTGGAAAGAGAGGGGATGTTCTCAGCTGTTGTTAATTTGGCCTTCGAAGGCACTCCAAACCCTATCAGTAGGTCATGAGGATGTACGGATAGGCACACTTCCATATTGGCTGTCCACCAGTGTTCAAATCTTTTCAGAGCCAGGCCAGAAGGAAGGAAGGGGACAAATTTGAACTCGTTTATTTCTTTCAACAGTTTGAATGTTGCTTCTTCCAGTTTGAATGTTGCTTCTTCTAGTTTTGATTTGGGTACTCTCAGGTCTCTGGCTGTAAGATGGACATTCAAGAGACTGTAGAGTGGAATGGGAATCCCCTAATTTAACCCAAATTGCCTGGCAAATTGAGAAGGACGGTACACCTCAGCTATACACTTATAAGCTCGAGGGTTTAAAGTGCCAATGAACAGCTCCCTCAGCAGCAAAATAGAAGCCCACATGTCTTTGTGGGTTGGGGTAGAGCACTCTTTATCAGCTAGGAATGTTCGTAGCCAAGTAGGTCTTTGTTGGCATCAAAAGGGCAGAAAAAGGTAGCAGGTGGAGAAATAGGAAGTTGGTTAAAAAAAGTGAAGTAGTAAGAAAAGGAAGCATGATAAAGAGCAACTCTGGCATATTTTTCCCCATAAGTGCTAGGGTCTTGAACAATGAATCTTAAGCATTTGGGATGTAAATCAGTGAAGTAAGCAAAGAGCCAGAGTTGGAGCACCCAAAGGGGACCTCCTTGGTTCACATCAAGAGGTTTCTCACAAAATTGGGAACAAGTTCTATAAACATGGCCTAAGAGATAAGGAGCCAGGGCTATGCGTTTTTTCAAAACAAGTGCCTTCGCAAGTGGAGCGAACTCAGGCATAATCCTCTGAGATGATGTACAAAAGAGAAATTTGCACAACTAGTACAAAATGAAGGAAAAAAGTTCTCAATCTCTCACGGGACCTACCTTTTTATTTTCGGCCTTTACAAAATCACTGTAAGAGGAGTTTAAAGGTGGAAGGAAGAACTTAACAGGAAGGTCTGGATAGCCAGGGGTGAAAGGAGAGCCAAGGGGTGAAAGCCCTAAAAGATGGCAAATATCAAGGACGGTGGGAGCCATCATACAACACTGAAATTGGAAAAAATTAAAAGCCATGTTCCAAAAACAAAAAGCAGCGGGAATCAAGAAAGGGTCTTCAGGAATGATAAACCTGGAAAGACGGAGGGCATCGAGAATGCAGAGCTCTTGCAGGTCGCCTTCTCACGTAGGTACAACTCTGTCATACCATTCTTCCCATTCAATTCTCAATGTCAGCCAGCAGCGATGAGGTCGGGTTACCCTCCAATTTTCCCAGCCGAGCCCTCTTTCATAGAGAAGAAAATGGTCTTCCAGACGAGGGTATAAAGCTAGAAGTTGAGCAGGAGCCTCTCGAAAGATGGGACCCAAGACATATTCTTGTTTGTGGCTGTGACGAGGAACGAAGAGGCGGCCGTCTATGGCGCTTGACTCATCAGATGTTAACTTGGCGATCTCTTCATCGATACATCTTTTCAAAGCCATGGTTGGGCTTATACGATCACCAGCAAGCACTTTCAGAGAAGAAGAATCCATGGGTAGCAAGCAGCAAGGAAGAGACAAGGAAGAGGGGGTTAACAGAGGAAAAGGGTTTGTGTTTTGAGCGAGTGAGTGATTTCAGAGCATGAAATAAAAAGGGTTTTAAAAACCTTCGTGTCTGGAAGGTATATCGCGTGATTCGTTAAGTACTAAAAGTACAGATACGAAGAGCTTCCTTCAATATTGATACTTTTGGAGGGAAAAACACATCCCAGACGTTGAAGTTAGCTTCGAAGTATAGTGTTTGGCTTCGAAACTAGATTTTGGCGCCAAAAGTCAAATAATAAACGGCTTCGAAATTAAGAAACCAGCTTCGAAGTACATTTCATACCTATGGATGTAAAAATGCTCAAGTATTCGTTTACTTCGAAGAGATTAAAGACATGTTTCAAGTTTCTCAATGAAAGTAATGTCCTTCGAAGCAAAACTTGGGATCCCTTAAGAATGGGAATTGCTGTTCGAAACATCAAAACCAATAATTGGTTTATATATATTTAGGAAAGATTCTCTACAGTGCAGCCCTAAAAGGAGCTTTCATATTTTTGAAAGTATGGACTGTTATTCTAAGGAGAAAATGGTCAATTTAAAGCTAATTGATCATACTGACCATGACCATATGTTGGTTATGATCGAAATAAGCTTCAAAGGGTAGGAATGTCGCGTAAATTCGTTAAGTACTAAAAGTACGAATACGAAGAGTTTCTTTCAATATTGTTACTTTTGAAGGAAAAAACATAGCCCAGATGTTGATGCCAGCTTCGAAATAAAATATTTGGCTTTGAACCCAGGTTTTGGCGCCAAAGATCAAATAACAACGGCTTCGATACTACCAAGCCGGTTTTGGAGCACATGCCATACCTAAAGACGTAAGAATATTCAAGTATTTGTTTGCTTCAAAAGCATTGAAGACCTATTTCAAGTTTCTCAATAAAAAGTAATGTCTTTCGAAGTAAAACTTGAGACCCTTTAAGGATGGGAGTATTCGAAATATCAAAACCAATAGTTGGTTTATATACATACAGACAGAGATTGTCTTTTGAACTAAAAACAGCATGGACTGTTCTTCGAAGCAAAAATGGTCAATTCGAAATTGGTTGATCATACTAACCATGACCATATGTTGGTTATGATTAAAACAAGTTTTAAGGGGTAAGATTGTTAAATTCGAAGCACTAATTCGAAATGAAAACCAGCAAAAAAAAAAAAAAAATTTGTTGTTAACTGTATTCCATAAATTGGAAAGGTTCATTGTTGGTTCTTTTTAGTGTTTCATTTAAAACGATTGAGTCCAAATTCGAAGGATAAGATTGTTTAGTTCGAAGCCCTGAATTTGCTTTAAAAACAAATGGGGACAAGATCAAACCATACCAAACAAAGAAAAAGTCTTAATAGTATTAAAGCAAAAGCAATTACATCGAATGACCCTATTTGGGTACAAACTCAAGCTCATAAAAATAGGGAATGGAATAAATAATAAGATCATGAAATTTAGTCCAACAATGATCAACGAATTTCTGTTCTTTCTTTATTCTATCCTCTATTTCTTCTAACATTGGCTGTATGAGTTGATGTGCTCTCACTTCGTAAAAAAGCTCTTCAGCCTTTATTTCGAATGCTATTTCTCTCAATGCTTGTTCCAATTTGTCTATCTCCAAGTCATCCCAGTACGCAGAATCTTTATTCTTGAAATCATCGAATTCTTTAATGAAATTCTCTGCTTCGTACTGGGCATGAACTCGAAGGCACGAGAGTTGGTCTAAAGATTGTGTTGTGGCCATAGAGGTCCGAAGCCAGTGGAGAAGCAATGGAAGTTGGTCCTAAAACTTGTGAAGCTCTGCTTGGGCGAGGGGATTGAGGACATGACCCCGAGTCAGAATATCACAAGCCCATCAAAAGTTCTTGAGAGGGACTTCGTCCTCAAGAACATTGAAGGGCAAGTGAGAGAAAGCCGCGAGCAAAAGTTGAGCTTGCTTTCGCTCAACCGGATTAGGGAAAGGTGGAGGTTTGTAAGGTGGAAAGACCTTATCCGCGGAGAGGGCAAGCCTCAGCCTCTCTATCTAGCAAGGATTTGGCAGAGGAGAAGGTGTGGATGCTTCTATTTTAGGAGGAGAAGCAAGGGTAGAAGAAACAAGGGCATTAATATAATCAAGCCAGTTAGAAGAACAAATCTTCGCCTTCTGGGCTAAGAATGATGGGTTGTACCCTTGTGCCTCTTCTAAGCGTCGGGCGACGTGCACTATCTTTGTAGGCATGGAGGATGTATACCATGCCACAAGCAGATTCTCCTCCAAACTGCGTCGATGGTCAATGGGCACGTAGGGATAGACCACTGAGCTTCGCGCATAAGAAGGGAACTCTAAAAGGTCAGTAAACTCGACAAAGTGATGGTTGATTCGTTTCCTCAAGTCACAGGCCTCAGGTTTTGACCAGCTTGTCCAGCCAGGAGCCCCAGAAGAGGAAGAAGTTTCAGCCTTATCCCATGCAGAGGATTGTGAAGAAGAACTTCCCATGTCCATATTTGCGACTTTCTGAATCAAAGAATTGAGAGCAGTTTGTTCGTAGTCCAAGTGCAAGTCAGAAGAAGAACTTCCCACGTCCATATTTGTAAGTTTTTGAATCGAAGGATTAAGGGCAATATGTTCGAAGTCCAAGGGTTGATAATTTGCAAAGGCATCCATGACCTGAATATAGAAGGTGGGTAAAGGTGGCTAATTAATGCATGGAGGTTCTTTCGAGAAAGAATAGCACCGTCATATGACTCTTCGCGTGCTCGATCAATGGAGGGGAAAATTGATTCGGCCATAAAAAATGTATCAGTCTGTTCGAATACTAAGGTAGTGGGGGTATTCAAAAGATTGAAGGAGAGTTTAATGCAGATAATGAATGACAGTTGCATTTCTGGGAGAATGCAAAACCCATGCACATTCTAAGACGTGGGAAAAAGACCTTGATCCACTAATATCACCAAGTACTGGGTATATTAGTACGGGGGGTAATGTTGGCTATATATTTTGTGCAAGCCAATTACAATTCGACGCGTGGCAAAATAAGGATAATATAGAAAGACTATTCAAGTCTTCGATCCTGATCGTACACGTGGCAGTTAGTATTGGTTATTACGAGACCTGAGCAGCAGTGGATCAACAAAGAGATACAAAGTGATGTGGCATCAACGGTTACTCACATTTAAATTCAAATTTAGGAGGGAAGCCTAACTGCAAGTAATGGTATAATGGAGCTAATCTTGAGGCAACATGATCAGCAATCATGGAGGAGCAGTTCGACGGTTGGAAGTGCAGTTCGATGGTCATCCTTAAGCAGTATAAATAGCAAAGAAAGCCCCAGAAAAAACTCCCAGACTCAGATCCAAAAAACCAGTCTTATTCTACTTTACTTAGTTTTCTTACCAGTTTTACATTTCCTGTTCTTTACATTCCTGTACTTTAAATTCCTGCACTGCACTTCGTTCATAGGAATAGTTTCAAGTAGATTGTCGTTGTAAACCTCTACGAGGTTGAGTTTGGATCATTGTAAGTTTTTTCATTCTAATGAAATGCTTCAGTTGTTCTTCATGATTGATATTTTGCTTAATTCTCTTAAATTAAGCCACCAGTAAAAGTCCTCTTCATTGAGGCTGAGAGAACTAAAACACAGTCATCTGATAATTGGTTGGCAATTAAAATTTTGTAAGGACTGATTGATCCTTGCTGGCATGCTCGCAATTACAAAAATAACCTTCGAAAGCCAAAAAGCCAACAAGGACAAAATCCATCTCTTTTGTAGAACAACATTTACAACTTTTCTTGATTTATTCCCAAACAAACACAATCTACACATAATTGAATGATTAATACACTAAAAAGAGGGGTCCAACATAATTAACCTATTACAAAAAGATGTTACAATTATTAACAGATGAAATGCAGGTGCATGATTTTGGGAGGAAGATACTATTTTCAAATGTAGAAGTAGAGAAAGAGACAGCCAAGAAGGGATTCATAGAGCTTGGTGACAAGCCATACTTTGGAGGTGAAACCTTTGGCTTTTTAGACATTGCTTTTGTCACCTTTTACAGCTGGTTTTACTCCTATGAGACCTTTCGCAACTTCAGTATAGAATCAGAGTGCCCCAAGCTCATTGCATGGGCCAAGAGGTGCATTGACAAAAATGAGAGTGTTTCCAAGTCTCTTCCTCACCAACACAAGGTCTATAATTTTGTTCTAGATTTAAGCAAGAAGCTAACAGCAAGAACACAAGTATGTTAATACCATCGTATCGGCTTAATAAAAGAAGTTGGATCTACGATCTCCAGTTTGTTCTGAGGCACCTTCCTATCATAATGGATCTCTCTAGTTTAATCTCATATGATGGAGAGCTAGGGGTCTCAGACAAGGTTGTTAAAATCGGGATCTTACGTTGGATTGTTGGAGGTGTTTATAGGATCGGATCGTAGAATTAGATCGAGGGTCATAAGATCCTACCGAAAAAAATAAATTATATAATAATTTAATTTAAATAAATATTTCTTAAAAAATATACACAAAATGGGCCTATATTCTATTAAAAAGAAGTGAAGATATTATAAAAAATATAATATTCCATGTAAAATATACATATAATATTATACAATAGAAAACTCGATCATAAAAGTTTTGTATTTCATCAAAAAAGGAAAGTGAAGAAGAAGAATTTTATAACAAAATACTTTACAATCTACAATAATACATTTAAAGTGAAGAAAAAATATTTAATAAAGTTGGATATGAAAATAGATTAAGAACTGAAAAGAGCAATTTAACCAAATGATAAAGTTATCGTTAGCATCCCTGGTGGAGCGAATTCGAGTCACAAAAATAATCTATCCAAAAATTAGGATAAAGTTGCAATCATCTTACCCTCCTTAGACACCACTAAAATTAAGTTTATTTTTTCGACTAATTAATTTTCTTAAATTACCGCCATATTTAAATGTTTGTTTTCTAGTTTGTTTTTCTTAATCTATTTGATTCAATACTATTTAATTTTTATTATTTATTTTAACCACATAAATTGATATTTAGATAACAAACATAAAATTTACAATAAAATATGTTATACAATACAAAACAAAGATTGTAAATTGGATCGGATATGATCGGATTCGGATCAGAATTCCACGATCCTATAAGATCTTATTACTAGGATCGAAAGATTCTACTTATAAGGAATCTTTTACACGATCCGGATCGATTGTATTCAATTGGATCGTAAGATCCGAATCGAGATTTTGATAACCATGGTCTCAGAATAGGGTATTGAAAATTCCGGACGCAAAATTCCTAGCATACTTATGGTTGTGTGCAATTTTTCTTTTTTTTTCTTTCTTTTTTGTTCTCGTCTATGATTGTTTGTGTGTGTGTATGGTTTTTTTTTTTTCTTCTCATTATTTGTAATCAAGAAACACTTTGTTGTGTTTGTGACATGTTAGAAATGCTATTGTTTTATTTTTGTCCTAAAGAATTTTTCAAAATGCATGTTGTGGTGTGAATTTCAAGGTATGAACGTGTGACTTAAAAGTACATTGAGAGGACCTGAAAGAGAGATTTAAGTATAAAAATTCTTGATTATTACTTAACTCAAAATGACACAGATTATATGAAGTGTTTGGCTCTTCAACATGGTTTAGGATTTAGAGTTTGGAATTTAAGATTTTTTATTATATATTATAGAGAGTTTTGGCATTTTCATTCTTCATACAATTTTAAGCCTCTATTGCAAAAGGCCTCAATGCAAAATAAGGTTTTGAGTTAGAATTCAAAAAAAAGTCTACTGTCTTGGGGAGATCAAAGTGTGGGGCTAAGCCACATTAGAGTGTGGGGCTAAGCCGAATTGAGTTAGAATATGCCACACTAAAGTTTTCAAGATAAAAGCCCACTTGAGAAAACTTGCTACACGAGCCAGAACACTATTAAAAAAAAAATCACCTCACAACTTTTCTCTCAAATTGATAAAAATCTAAACACGTGTATAGTTGTTGAGGAATGTTATAAATAGTTTCATTTTTTATTTTATAATATTATTATTCAGGCCTAAAAATTATAGTCACTTTTTAGATTCAGTAATATGTTAAAAAGATAATTTATTAATAATTAAATATTATTTTATTATTAATAAATCATCTTCTTGACACATCATTAGATCTATAAAGTAGGTCTAAAAAATGAAATTGTATATCATTTTTTTTTTTCTCTCATTTTTAGATATAAAGCAATGAAACCCACATTACTAAATGTACACCAAACTCACTAGTTTGTTTTTAGTAATAACGTAAAAGTAAAAAAAGAAATTATACGTAGCATTTTCCATAATTGTTAGGGCACATAATTAATGAGAATATAGTGTGTGGTGTTTTGTGAAGTTGGTAAAAAGTTACCTTTTTGATTTTTTTGGGAATTTTTTTTTGGCTTTTTTATGAAAGTAAAAAAGCTAACTTTTTTCACTTAGTCGAAAAATGACATTTCGGGGGCGAAAATTCAAAACAACCCCCGAACCACCGTGTAGGTCTCACGAACAGTTCCCCCATGACAAATAGGACATGTGACAACTGACGAAATGTAATCCGGACTCATAGGTTGGGAGTTAGAGCCGAATATGTCCTAAACTTAGTCGAAAAACGGTGTTTCAGGGGCAAAAATTCAACACAGCCCTCGAACGACCATATGGTTCACACGGATAGCTTCGCCATGACAAATAGGACTTGTGAGAACTGATGGAACGTAATTCGGACCGGTAAATAGAGAGTTAGAGCCGAATATGTCCAAAACTTAGTCGAAAAATGGCGTTTTGGAGGCAAAAATTCAAAACAGTCCCTGAACCACCGTGTGGCTTACACAGATAGCTTCGCCATGACAAATAGGACTTGTGAGAACTAACGGAACATAATTCGAACCCGTAGGTTAGGAGTTAGAGTCGAATACGTCCAAAACTTAGTCGAAAAAAGGCATTTTGGGGGCGAAAATTCAAAACAGCCCCTGAACCACCGTGTAGCTCACACAGACAGTTCTCTCATGACAAATAGGACTTGTGAGAACTGACGGAATGTAATCTGGACCCGTACGTTAGGAGTTAGAGCTGAATACGCCTTAAACTTAGTTGAAAAAGGATGTTTCGGGGGCGAAAATTCAAAACAGCCCCCCGAACCACTGTGTGGCTCACACGAACAGTTCCTCCATGACAAATAGGACTTGTGACAACTGACCGAACGTAATCCGGACCCGTAGGTTGAGAGTTAGAGCTGAATACGCCCTAAACTTAGTCGAAAAATGGTGTTTCGAGGGCAAAAATTCAAAATAGCCTCTGAACCACCGTGTGGCTCACATGGATAGTTTCCCCATGAAAAATAGAACTTCTAAGAACTAAAGGAATGTAATTCGGACTCGTAGGTAGAGAATTAGAGCCGAATACGTTCAAAACTTAGTCGAAAAAGGGCGTTTCGGGGGCAAAAATTCAAAACAACCCCCGAACCATCGTGTGGCTCACACAGATAGCTTCTCCATGACAAATAGAACTTGTGAGAATTGACAGAACGTAATTTGGACCCATAGGTAGAGAGTTAGAGCTGAGTACGTCCTAAACTTAGTCGAAAAAGGGCGTTTCTTGGGTGAAAATTCAAAACAGCTCTCGAACAACCATGTGGGTCATACGGACAGTTCCCCCATGACAAATAGGACTTGTGACAACTGACGAAATGTAATCCAGACTCGTAGATTGGAAGTAAAAGCCGAATACGCCCTAAACTTAGTCGAAAAATGACGTTTCGGGAGTGAAAATTCAAAACAGCCCCTGAACGACCGTATGACTCACACGGATAGCTTCGCCATGAGAAATAGGACTTGTGAGAACTGACGGAACGTAATTTGGACCCATAGATAGAGAGTTAAGGCCGAATACGTCCAAAACTTAGTCGAAAAAGGGCGTTTCGAGGGCAAAAGTTCAAAACAGCCCCCGAACCACCGTTTGGCTCACGCAGATAACTTCTTCATGACAAATAGGACTTGTGAGAACTAACGGAACATAATTCAGATCCGTAGATAGAGAGTTAGAGTCGAATACGTCTAAAACTTAGTCGAAAAAGAACGTTTCAGGGGCAAAACTTCAAAATAGCCCCCGAACCACCGTGTGGGTCACACAGACAGTTCCCCCGTGATAAATAGGACTTGTGACAACTGACAGAATGTAATCCGGACCCGTAGGTTGGGAGTTAGAGCTGAATACGCCCTAAACTTAGTCGAAAAAGAGCATTTCGAGGGCGAAAATTCAAAACAACCCCGAACAACTGTGTGGCTCAAACGGATAGCTTCTCCATGAGAAATAAGACTTATGAGAACTAACAGAACGTAATTCAGACCCGTAGGTAAAAAGTTAGAGCCGAATACGTCCAAAACATAGTCGAAAAAGGGCGTTTCGGAGGCGAAAATTTAAAACAACCCCCAAACCACTATGTAGCTCACACGGATAGCTTTTCCATGACAAATAGGACTTGTGAGAACTAACGAAACGTAATTCGGATCCATAGGTTGGGAGTTAGAGCCGAATATATCCAAAACTTAGTCGAAAAAGGGCATTTCGGGGTTAAAAATTCAAAACATACCTCGAACGACCGTGTGGCTCACACGGATAGTTCCCCCATGACAAGTAGGACTTGTGAGAACTGATAGAACGTAATTCGGACCCGTAGGTTAGGAGTTAGAGCCGAATACGTCCTAAACTTAGTCAAAAAATGGCGTTTTGGGGTTAAAAATTCAAAACAGCCCCCGAACTACCATGTGGTTCATACGGACAGTTCTCTCATGAAAAATAGGACTTGTGACAACTGACCGAATGTAATCCGAACCCGTAGGTTGGGAGTTGAGCCAAATACGCCCTAAACTTAGGCCTCGTTTGGGAACAGGCTAATTTAGTAACTTTTTGGCTATTTAGCTAAAAAGGTAAATAAAAAAAACTTGTATGTTTGGGATGACTTTTTAGCTAATTACGAAAAGATGTGCAAAAAGTAGAGAGAAAAGAGAATCTTTGACTTTTTGGTATGAGTTGTTGGCTTTTTGGCTATTTTAATAACTTTTTGGCTAATTGGCTAAAAAAATAAGTCCCCAAACGGGGCCTTAATCGAAAAATGGCGTTTTGAGATCGAAAAATCGAAACAGCCCCCAAATGACCGTGTGGCTCACACGGATAGCTTCTCCATGACAAATAGAACTTGTGAGATCCGACGGAACGTAATTCGGACCCGTAGGTTGTAGGGGTGGGCAACGGTTTATCCGAACCGCTCAAACCGCCCAATCCGCCCAACCCGCATATAAATGGGCGGTTTCGCAAACATAATGTGGGCGGATGCGGTTTGAAATATGACAAATTTGCGGGTTGCGGGCGGGTCGCGGTTTAAACTTGCAACCCGCAAAAACCGCCCGCACTTTAATTATTATTATTATTATTATTATTATTTTTACTTTTTATATACTAACTTTGTAACTTTTACAGGAGCACTATTATATTATCTATGACACTATAGGATCCTTATTTTTAAGTATTTCTCAACTTTCTTAATACCGTAGAATTATCAAGTCCTAAACTTGGTTTGTTATATGATTTTCATTGGTGATTCATCCACTTTTTTCTAATAAAATTTTCCTTCTAATGGTCGATGGAACTTATAGTTTGATTATTGATTACTGAACTAGCAATTCTAATTGAGTACAACCTTTAATGCATTGATGTACATTTTTTTCATGGCAAAAATGCTAGTGTAGGATCTCTTTGTTTTGGGTACTTTCATTTAATGCATTGATATTCAACTTTTATTTGTAAACTCATCAAAAAATTGTTATCACAAATATATAAAATGAATATGATGCCTAAATTCACTGGGAAAAAAAAACTCGAAAATTAATTTTTAAAGAAAAAAAGTGTAAACCGCAAACCGCCCGCACATTTGCAAACCCTATCCGCACAAACTGCAAACCGCACTGCGGGCAGTTGCGGGTTGACTTTTTCCCAAACCGCATAGATGCGGGCGGGTCAAAACCGAACCGCAAACCGCACAAAACCGATCCGCGAACACCCCTAGTAGGTTGGGAGTTAGAGCCGAATACGCCCTAAACTTACAAGAAAATGGGCTTTCCGGGCGCGAAAGTTCATAACAGCCCCCGAATATGCCTTACACTTAGTCAAAAAACTTGTAACACTTAGTTCAAAAAGCAACAAATTTATTAAAATAACATCTACATATTCTAATAATTGCCTTTATATATTTATAGGATAAAGAAATTACATATTACATTGTTTATGTTGGTTGGAATAAATATTACATGATACATATATATATATATATACTTTTTTTTATTTGCAAGAAGACATTTCTCGATTGTTCTACCTTGAATGCATGTTAGAACACGTTCCATATAACTGACTGAATTTATATTTTGTAACCAATTCTAATGTTTCATTTTTTATTTTTCTTTGTAGATGGCTTTGTTGCGTGGACTTGTGGATAATCCATATTGGTGTATGGATAAGAATTGTGTAGAACTAATATAATACTTTTTTCGTCCTCATCTTTTGTGTAATTCATTATTACTGATACAGAAAACTTTTGGCAATCAACAGATAATGACTGTCGTGGTACATAGATCACCTTCTGTCGTAGTACATATATACCATTTGTCGGCGTACATATAGGACATTTTGCCATGGTCCATAGAAAACTTTTGTCGTGGTACATATATCACCTTTGTACCATGTCAAATAGTAATTTTGCTTGGTAGTAAATGTATTTTTTGTATACTGAGGGCTTTAATTTTTGTATGATATATTTTGTATGGAATTATTATTTTAGTTTGGACAATAGTTGATTTGTATAGATTTTGATATTTAATGTTATTTATTTTTAGTATATGGATGCGGATTGTAGAATGATTGATAATATGTATCATTTTGTTTATTTACGTATTACAAGTTGCATTGTATATAGACAGGTTGTGGAGAAATTATAATTTTGCGATAAAACATAATATCTTGTTTTTGGCGACTAAACAATTAGTAAGTAAAAAGAAATTGGAAAAAGATATTTGACGACTAAAAGTTTTGTAGCCAAAAAAAAAAAAAAGACATTTAGCGACTAAAAGTTTAGTAGCCAAAAATAAAAATAAAAATAGACATTTGGCGACTAAAAGTTTAGAAACCAAAAGAAAATCAAACATTTGGCGACTAAAATATTTCGTAACTAAAAATAAAAAACTAAATTATAAAAACACTTTTGCTGACTAAAATTTTAATAGCCAAAAATGTAAAACTTTAGGCGACCAAATATTTAGTAACCAAAAGAGGAACTCTTTGCCAGCTAAACATTTAGTAGCCAAAGATGGGGACTTTCGGCGACTAAATTTTTAGTAGACAAAAAGAACTCTTTGCCGGCTAAAATTTTAGTAGCTAAAAAGGTGGGACTTTAGGCGACTAAAAGTTTGGTCGCCGAAAAGGGTCTAATTTAATTTAATGTCCAACCTTTTGGCAACTAAAATTTTAGTCGGGAATAGTATACATTTGGAGACTAAAATAATTTTAGTCGCTAATTACCTTTACTGATAATTTTTTGGCAACTGCTTTTGCGACCAAATAATTTAGTCGCCAAAACCATTCGGCGACTAAAAATTAACTTTTGGCGACTAAAAATTTAGTCGCCAAAAATGAAAATTCTTGTAGTGCAAACCAAACACACCCTATGTATTTCATAGACAATTGTGATATCTAACTTTTGAATTCTTCTACAATTTATGTGGACAACTCCTCTCCACACAATCATCAAATAACTTACAATGGATATGAATTTACCAAACAATCCAACACCTCATAAAACAAAGTAGAGTGTTATAGAGAAAACTAAGGGGTCAAAATCGGGGAAAAAATGAGAGCCATGGTTTTCACGTGTCAATCTGATTTCTTCACAATCATCTTTTAGAGTTCTAATTGAGTTCTAATAAAGTGGCAAGGAGTAAAAAAATAAAACCAAGACTAAAACATCACATCACAGTACGGTCCTGTTGGCTTATTTTTTCTACAAAGAAAAATATCATAAATGCGAGCATGCCAGCAAGGATTAAAAAATCTTTACAGATTAAATTCAAGCCAATTATCAAGTGATTGCGTTGACAGTTCTTTTGCCTCAACAAAAAGGACTTCAAAATTGCCAAGTGCAGAGAAAAGAAAAATTAAAATAAGGAGGGAGACGGAGAAAGATGATTGAGTGCACAATCAAAGTAATAATTATTTACCTCTACTTCTATGCTTTGAAAAGGAAGTGCATAAAATGCTTTGAAAATGAAATGCTTCGAAAAGGAAGTGCGTAAAATAAAATACAAGAAATATAAATGACAAGAAAAATAGAAATCAATTGTCTTTTATTTGAGTTCTGTATCCTTTACAATGTAGCCATTGATGGCTATTTATAAAGGAAAAAATACAGCAATAACTACTTAGTAACTACCCATTTCTCTCATCTTCATCCTTGTCTTGCCATGTGTCATTCCACTCATCCACTTTGTCCTTTATGTTCTCCACTATCTCCATAACTTCTTTTAACTTCCAAATGAATAAGAGGATGACATGTGTCCTGAAAATAATAACAATAATAATAAGAATAAGAATATTTTAGAGTGCCAACATTATCCCTCACGGCCCTTAAAAATGATGTTTACTTGAATTTTTGAAAGGCCGAACTAAGCACACATATTGTCATTTTTGTGCCTCTAAAAATAAAAAAAATAAAAAAAAAAAAGCAATTGGCCATCCATTTGAAAAAATAAGCCATTCTCAACCACTGATTTAAATGCATAGGTTTTTCCTAACCAAGTTTAACATTTCAAATGACTAAGTTGTTCTTTAGTGCATCAAACTCATTAAAGCAATGCTTAAAAATAATTGTTTTATTAGCCATTTCATCAAAATTATATTTTGATGTGAACCACAAATTCAAAAAGGATTTTGAACACCAAGAATCATAGTACAAGATGGCCTTAAAAATTCAAACAACTTGACATTTTGGATAATTTTGAAAATTTCAAATTCATGAATGTTAAATTGTTCATCATTCTTAGCCATGTTTGGCTTGAGAATATGTTTTTTGGCCAAATAACTTTCATCATTTATTGACAAATGGGGTTGTTTTTCTATTTTTTCCATGAATGGATTATGAAAATCCTCCATTTGAGTTTCACCATTTCTCGATCTAATGGATTGTTCCATTTTAGCCAGTAATGGCTTATGAAAATCTTTCATAAGCATCTTATGTCCATGATTTGACTCTCTTAGAATGGGTTTTTCAACCCCCTGAGTCTTATATGGAACATTATTTTTGACCATGCTTGTCTCAATAGCATGCTTTTTAGCCATGTTATTTTCATAAATTGGCTCTTTAACAATGAATTTTTTGACCCCCCGAGCCATTGATGAAATCAACTATTTGCTTTTGCTGTTTTTAACCATGGAAAAATTCTGAAAAAATTCTCCAATTCCAGCCATTAAAGCCTCATTTAAAGACTTAGTAGTGAGAGTTGACAACTCATCATTCCATTGGCGAATTTCCATATCAAGTTGATGAATTTCTCCAATTAAATGTCATATTTTTTCTTCCACCAAATAATATTGTAAGGGATGAAAATTTATTTCATCAAGAAAATGGATCTCTTCTTGAAGATCCAAAAATTTTTATTTACGCCAATAGAATTCATCTAGACTATTTAAAATGGACAAATCCAATTCATTTTTCATTTCTTACCCTTGGCGTCCCACTAGGCGTGCCAAAAATTGTTGGTTTATTTTTCCTACGAAGGAAAATATCATAAATGCGAGCGTGCTAGTAAGGATTGAAAAATCCTTACAAATTAAATTCAAGCCAATTATCAAGTGATTATGTTGACGGTTCTTTTGCCTCAACAAAAAGGACTTCAAATTGTCAAGTGTAGAGAAAAGAAAAATTAAAAGAAGAAAGAGGGAGACGGAGAAAGATGATTGAGTGAACAATCAAAGTAATAATTATTTACCTCTACTTATATGCTTTGAAAAGGAAGTGCATAAAATACTTTAAAAATGAAATTCTAAAAATAAATACTTCGAAAAGAAAGTGCGTAAAATAAAATGCAGGAAATATAAATGACAAGAAAAATATAAATCAATTGTCTTTTATTTGAGTTTTGGATCCTTTACAATGTAGCTATTGATGGCTATTTATAGAAAAAAAAAAAATATAGCAATAACTACTTAGTAAGTACCCATTTCTCTCATATTCATCCGTGTCTTGCCATGTATTCTTCCATTCATTCACTTTGTCCTTCATGTTCTCCACCATCTCCGTAACTTCTTTAAACTTCTAAATGAATAAGAGGATGTCACGTGTCCAAAAAATAATAACAATAATAATACTAATGATAATATGAATAAGAATATTTTATAGTGCCAACAAGTCCACTCCCATTAAAGCTCATTAAAGATCATTTATTAGAGCTCCCAATTATTTTTCAATTACAAAATGGTCCAAAAGTGACACAGAAAGTAAACAACAAAATATGAGAGCAAAATGGGCCAAAAAAAAAAAAAAGAGCGGTCAATAGTAACAACTACAATTCCCTCTTTAGGAGCGTAAAAATGGCCCGTGTCCCGTGGGCGGCCTGAAGCCCATCTACGGCCCGAGGTGGGCCCTACCCGTTTAGGCCCGGGTCCAAGCCCAGCCTGAGGCCTTGGGCCTGGGCCATCGTTTTGAAGCCCAGCCCGCATGGCCCGGCCTATCTGTCTGCTCAAGGCCCACTCAAAAGTCCGGCCCACCCGAGACCTAATGTTATTTTTAATGGAAATAATAAAATTTTGGTAGAAAAAATTAAAAAAAATTAAAATTGTTTAGGCCCGCCAAAAGCTCGAATACCCCTGGGTCTGGACTTGGGCCTGGGCCTGAGCCTAGTTTTCTAGTCCATAGGCCTGTTCGACCCGGCCCGATTTTTTGCAGAAGCCCGCAAAACCTGACATGGGCCCGGCCCGACCCGAGCTAAAAGTACACCCCTATCCCTCTTATATATAAGGGTATATAGGTATACTAAAATAGTTATACGAGGGTATATGGACATATTAAAATAGTTAATAAATATAATATAAATTAAAATAGTTAATAAGATAAAATTTTATATTTAAATTATAATTATTTTTTTTTTTTCTTACATATCAAATCAATTAAAAAAAAGTTAATTATCATTCTAAACACAATTTTTTAAATCAAACTAGAGTAATTAAAAAATTAAAAAAATAACTAAAATAGTTACACTTTCAAAACAATTCAAAATCAGAACGAAAAAAGTATTTGATAACAAGGATACTATGGGACTGTTTGAAAAGTGAAATTTTAGCTTAATTTAAGTTAAATTTTTTGAAAAGATAAAATGTGTTAGAATAGTTAATAAGATAAAATATCATATTAAATTTATAATTATTTTATTTTTTTCTCACAGATATCACATTCAACTACAAAAAAAATATAATAATCTTTCCAAATATAGAAATTTTAACTTATTAAAATAGTTAAAAACTAAAATAATTTACTAAAATAATTGGTGTATTTAGTTTGAATTTTTTGAATTAAAGTTTTTTAAAAATTGAATTTTTTTATTTTTGTATTTTTTTTTGTTTTTAGTGAATATTTTTAAAATTTTAAACATTTTTTTTTTACTTTTTTAGATACACCTTACTTAGATATATTTAAAAAATAAAATATTTGTGAAAAAATATTTTAAAAAATTAATAAATACATAAAAATATAAAAAAAATGTATTGAATTCTTATATTTTTATATTTTTATTATTTAGTGAATTTTTAAAAGATTTTTTTACAAATTTTTTATTTTTTAAATACATCTAAATTAAGTATGTCTAAAAATTAAAAAAAAAATATTTAACATATTAAAAAAATTTAATAAAAATAAAAAAATACGAAAAATAAAATTTTTAAAAATATATTTTTGAAAAAATGAAACCAAGTAAATGACTACTTTCCGGACAGCGAGTAGGTCATTTTTGGTGAGTTGGAATCCCGTTCCATTGAAAATGTGACACGTCTACTGAATCATTAATTTCTCCCTACCTTCATTATCAGTGTAGTTTTCTGTCTAGAGTAATACCCCACTCCATAACTTTCTTTGACTCTTCTCATCTAATGTCAGATATGACTTATCCCATCCCATTCATACTCCTAAACAGAAGATAACTCATCCGTCCCATCTCTCTCTATTTAAAATTAGAATAAATTATATTGACATCCCATACTACATATATTTTTTTGATATTTTAGGAATTATACTAACCGCTTTGTTATTAACAGATCTAAAGATAAATTTGAAAGAACTTTAATAACCTCAATGAGGGTATGAATTTACCATAAAGCCATATGTTCTTCTTTTCTTTTCTTTTTTTCTTTTTTTTTTTGTTACAGGGAAAATCCTCCTACCCTCCTGCAGGTTCAAGGCAGCGCCCATGAGGAGATCACCAGGGTGTCCTGTTGTCCGTTCCGAGTAAGAGACTATAACCTGGAAGTTTGTCCCGACCTCCCAAGGCAAGTTTCGATTAAGTCAGGACTCGCACAGCAGGGAGCATTAAATCCACACCAAGTAGTTGATTAGGCATCCTTGAGGTCCAACCTCCTAACCAACAATACTTTGCCCAAAAAATTAACTCAAAGGAAGAATTAAATTTGTGACCTTAGGACTTAAACCCCAAGATCTTACTACAATACCACAACCCCTTGGGTTCATATGTTCTTCTTTCCCTCTTGAATTTCTTTTTGCTTTTTTTTTCCCTCTCACTTTACCTTTTCTCTCTCATTTCATCATACATCCTCGAATCCGGATCCTCGGTCGCCATCCCCTGTAGCCTTCCCCTGTCGCCCCCAAAACGACGTCGTTTTGGAGGCGAATTTTCAAAAAAAAAAAACGCAGAGGAGAGGGAGGAAGGAGAGGAAGAGGAAGAAGAAGAGAGAGAGGGATGAAGGAGAGGGAGAGGGAGGGGGAGGGGGCCTTAAATACAGGGGAGGAGGAGGCGACGGCGCGATCGCAAGGTCGGAGGCGGAGGCGATGGCGCGATCGCAGGTGCTGCGACGAGGTACGACGGCGGCTGTGACGGCTGCGACGACGGCGAGGGAGGAGGACGGCGAGCTCACAGCCTCCTCCTCCTCCTCCTCCCCTGTATTTAAGGCCCCCTCCCCCTCCCTCTCCCTCTCCTTCCTCCCTCTCCCTCTTCCTCTTCCTCTTCCTCTTCTTCCTCCCTCTTCTCTGCGTTTTTTTTTTTGAAAATTCGCCCCCAAAACGACGTCGTTTTGGGGGCGACAGGGGAACGCTACAGGGGATGGCGACCGAGGATCCGGATTCATACATCCTCACCATGGCCACCTCTTTCCTGTCACACATCCATCATAACTAGACTAGACCATACAAAACTCCATCACTACTGCCAATCAAAAAAAGCACCATTAAAATATACAACAATGATTCATTCCCCTTTTCCCCCACCTCTTTTGACCTCCTCTCTCTCTCATTAGTTATATTTTCTTCTTCTCTTTTTTTTCTTCCTCCTCCAATCACCACCTGCCACGTGACAAAGGAGAGGCGAGGGGATCACCCCCAAAAAGAGGTCCCAAGCATTATTCTAAAATATGTCCTCTCACATCTTTAAGAAAAGAGGGAATGATTTTTAAAACGTATATCATTTTTTCAGAAGTTGACTATCAAAGGTCATCGAGAATGATTACTAAAAATAAATCATTAATAGTATTAATATATTGGGAATGATAAAAAAAATTATCATTAATAGTACTAATACATTGAGAATGATAAAAAAAATAAAAAAATAAAAGTAAGGCACAAAAAGTGAGCGGAGCTTACTGCCACATCATTAGTGCTCCCTTTAGTGATTTTTTTTTAGTGCTCTCAAACATTTTTTTTAAAATCATAGGAAGAATTAGATGTAGGTAGAAGAAAAAAAAATTAAAATCATACAACTGACATTACGTTTTTATTTACATTCCACCATAGACACTTACACTTTATGCCTTTGTAATTTTTTTCTCTTTCTCCAATAATTTTCCAAAATCATAACGACTATTAAAAAAATAGATGCTAATACTATATATGTATTAATTAGTATATTAATTAATGTATTAATTAATGATGTGATATAATTTAAAATATTTTTTATATTTATATTTTAAATAATAAGTGAGATCAATAATAATATTATAATTAATATTGACACACTAATTAACACGTGTAGCACCGCACAAAAAAATTTTCTTACTTGATGTTGCATTTATAACAAAGTCAGAACTTTGAGCTCTTCCAACCACGTAGTGTCACGACCCAAACCCGGCCCTATGGGTTTAGTACCGTAACCGGCCAGTAATCCGAGATTACCGAAGGCCTGCTTAACAGAAATACAGTAAAACAGAGTACAGGGCCTGGCGGAAGCCAATACAGTAATTAAACAATGTCCAATGAGCTGTGACAGTCTGTATGCCAAAAAGATTTTTCACGCATTCACACATAAACAGTACAGAACAGTATGTACAATATTCACATCCATTCAAACTAGGGACTCAACCCTACATAACAGTACAGAAAACATTCCGTCTGTACAAAACAGTACGGTCTATACAAAGTTTACAGTCACACAGTACAGGGACCTAATCCCTTTATAACAGTACAGTAAACAGTCAGTCTATACAGTACAGTTAGACAGTATGAAGACAGGCGGGGGAAAACAAACAAAACACCCCCAAGCCATAGCATGGCAACTCGGAACCTCGCAGTGAGGCACAAAGGCTGGCTTGACAAAACTGGAGTTACCCTGACGCTCCTAGCTCCGATCTGGTGCCTGTACACCTACATATATATATGAGCAGTGAGCTAAAGCCCAGTGAATAACATAAAGCGTAAAGGGGTTTAGAATGAATGTCCTTACAGTAATGAAAACAGTTCACTTCAATCAGTATTTCAGTTGTTCAGTACAGTAAACAGTCATATGTGGTACATCCATTAGCATAACAGTAACAGTAGGTCTTAAAAGACCGAACAGTAATGATGGCCATCAGTCAGTAAACAGTAGTGGCTCCACGAGGGAACCGACAGAGAATTCTGTCGCAGTAACAGTAACAGTAAACAGTAAGTACTAAGGATGCCACAGTACAGTTCAGAAATAAAGGACATACATTCATTCGGTAAATAATACCAGTTCAGTAAACAGTTCAGTTCAGTATTCGAAAGATATCAGTTGAACATATCTTTACACAATTGTTACTCACAGAGTTTGGGCTACAGTATGCTAGAGCGTGTCTCCCCAGTCGCCAACCCTACACAGTTAACAGGTTGAACACACACTAAGCTACTCAGTTGGGAAATATCATAACTTAATCCCTAATTTGCCTTGGTGTGTTCTACAACGATATCCTCATCTAAATGTCTTAAACTAGGCCTAAGAATGCCTAGGATGGGATGAGGATGCAAAAATGCACATTTAAAAGCATTTTCAGAAAAACAGAGTCCCGCTCGAGCGCAGGTTTCCCCGCTCGAGCGTACAGGCAAACAAAGGTACACGCTCGAGCGTAAACTTTCCCGCTCGAGCGTACTGTAAAAGTACTGGATGGGTGAAATCCCCGCTCGACGCCCGCTCGAGCTTGAGACATGACTCCGCTCGAGCGCCCAATCCTCCGCTCGAGCGGACTGTAAAACAGTGCAAGATGCTGGAAGCTCGATTTTCCCGCTCGAGCGGCACTTCTCCCGCTCGAGCGGACTACTGAAATCTGGAAATCCCAGAGTCGAGCTCCAGGTCCAAAACCAAGCTCAAAAGCATCAAAACCAATCCTCTTGGGCCCATTTTCTGGAAAACATTTATAAACGCATAGAATAACATGAATCAAGGTTCAATTTGAGAAATCAAAGCCCAAGGGTGTTTTATTCAAACCCAATTTCAAACCATTTCCCAAGAACAATCCTCAAACATGACATGCATGATCATAAATCATTTTCAAAGCTCCAATGCTGTTTCAAAAGAGCTCAAACCTTCAAAAATAAGATGAACTCATGGAGTATGACCAAAAGATGGACATGCATGTGAGGCATTATGAACTACAACCTCAAAACTTCAATATATGTACATGCATGCAAAGATTGAGCTTCAATTCACCATTAATGACCCAATTCATGACTTAGCTCTACAATCTAACATTGACCATGCCACAATCAACTCAAAACATGAACAAGAAGACAATGGAGCTACCTTTAGTCTTGTAGTTCAAGAAGGGAGCTCAAATATGCAATCACTTCAACAATTTCTTCAATTACCAAGCAATTTACAAGCAAAAATTGAGATGAACTCCACTCCTCTAGTTTTTCTCTCTCTATGGTCGGCTAGAACAAGAAGAAATGGCTGATGAAATGTTCTACAAGTGTGTACATAAGGCTCAAGTGTGTGTATTGAGTGGGCCACTAAGGGTGGCAGTTCGGTAATTAAGTCCAACTCTTTAATTAGCTTAATTTAATCTAATTTAATCATACCTAATCAGTTTTCAGATAATTATACCATAAAATCACATTAATTCTAAGGATCATTAAACATCAATCGGTTTCTAATTCGGCCGCCGATAAGGCCTTCAATTAGCAGTTTAAACATATAAGCATGAACAGATAATCATACAGTCAAATAGATAGAATGCAATTTAACTAACATATACTCAGTCAATTCAGTTTCCAATTTCAATCAGTCAGTTCAGTACTTTAATCAGTTCAATTATCAGTCAGTTATCAGTCATCATCAGTTCCGTTTAGCAGTAATCGGTGATTATCGGTAATCAATCAGTCATTAATCAGTAACCAGTATGGGGGTTGTTACACGTAGTTCCATGTAGAATTGATGACCATCATTTAGGGCATAAATTATATAATTCATCTTTTTATTTTTTTTTCATCACATCATCTCTCTATTTTTCTACATATTTTTTCGTAAAAAAAAATACACTTTTTTAGAATATCCCAAACCAACCCTTAATTACCTTAAATATTACGGCAAAATGGCAATTGATTGGAAGTTGTTTTCTTTTCAGAATTTAAAAATATTTGTAAAAAAAAGAAGAACAATGCTTCCGACCCCCAAGTACGGACGACCCCCAGCGACTCCCCAATGTTACGTATCGGCCTGGGGTTGGCTGGAAACAAAAAAAAAAAAAAAAACAGTTTTTTTTGGCCCAATCACGGACGACCCCCAGCTAAGTCATTTTTGAAAAAAGAAAGGATGGGATTGTTTGGAATGACTTAAATAAGTCTACATTTTGTCTTTTTATGAAAAGTTGTGCAGAAAAGTAGAGAAATGATGTGATGAAAAAAAAGATAAAAAGATAAAAAAATATGTACTTATTTAGGATAGCCAAACTTAGCCTAAATATGGAAATAAAGTTTCCACACATGGAACTCCAGACTAAAACCCCTCCCATCAGTGCATCTATTTTCCTTACCTAGACCTCCACCTGCAACACCACACACCAAATACCCAGACTGACTTGAAAATTTCAGCAATCTATGATGCAAAGAATTAAATTAAGTTTGACCCATGTACATCAGGTGTAATTGAAGGAATGAGTGGTGATAAGTGGTGTAGTAATGGTTAGATGGAGGATAAAGAAGAGGAGAGTTAGACCCATCTGCAGAAAGTTTGGTTGGACTCATTTTACAGGGAGTTTGGGAAGACAGAGAGATGGGAAAGATGGAAAAATTGGTTTGATAATCTTAAGGGCATAATTGACATTACCTAAAATATTGTTGTTGACGTCATTTTAGTCTGTTAAGTTAACTAACGGTAGATTTAAAGGAGGAGTAATATGTAATGCAATTGTTTATCTCAGGGAGGAAATATAATTTTCAAAACCTGAGGAAGAAATATGCATTAAGTTCAAACTTGAAAGGGGGTGTCATTGTAATTTACCCTTAAAATTATAGCCACATATGGCTTATTCTATTCATTTTCATTGTTCCTATGTGACATGATATACTCGCCTTATTTGAAAAGTGAATTATTTTAATTGCCTATTTAATTTTTTAGTTATTTTATTCTGATTAAAAAAATTATATATAAAAAATTGATTATTCTTTTATAATTAATTTGATAATTATGAGAGAAAAAATTAAATAATTTTAAATTAAATATGATATTTTATTTTATTAATTATTTTAACTTATTTTATCTTTTAATAACCTATCTTAAATCTCTCCCCCAGAAAAAGCCCCGTAAAGAAGAAGAAAAAAAAAACATGTGGTTGCAGATTTAGAGGTAGTTTGGGAAAAAGTTTTTTTTTTAAGTAATCCTTAATTTTTTGATTAAAATATGAGATGGAAAAAATTAATATATTTATTATGATTTATTAATTTTTTATGAAAAAATATGTAGATAGGAGAATGAATGAAAATAAATTTGATTTTTTGATATTTGTTAATTTTATAAAATTTTAATAGTTTTTTAACTTTTAAACTAAAATTACAACTTCTCCAACTAGGCTTATAGTATCTTTATGATATATATATATATATATATATGTATACGAAAAATGCTTGGGGAGCACTAATTAGTGCTCCCACTAATTAGGTGACAGTGTGTCCTGCCATTAATGATGTGATGTTTTGGTCTTGGAGTTATATTTTTTTTTTTTTTACTTTTTTAATGCATTAGTGCTATTAGTGATGATGTTTTTAGTGGGATGAATCATTGTTGATATATATACTTTGTTTAGGAAGAGGGTTAAGTTAAAATAATATATTAAAAGATAAAATAAGTAAAAATAATTAATAAGATAAAATAACATAGAGTTGCTTGGAATAAACTATATAAGTGTACTTTTTGACTTATTGAATAAAAAAGTAGAGGAAAAAAATATGATTGTTTGAAATAACTTTTTAACTTTTTATGAAAAAATATATATTAAAATATTGTATAAAATAATAAAATTACCGTATTACCCTATGTCATGTGCGTACTGACAGTGATGATTGAAGGAACTATTACGAATTGCTTTGAGAATAAAACTTGAGACCCCCAGTGGGAGTGCTGGGATCTCCTGTGATTGGCCCAAAAATATTTTTATTTTTATTTTTATTTTTATTTTATTTTTTTTTCAGCAGCCAACCCCAGGCTGACACGTGGCACTAGGGGGTCACTGGGGTCCCCAACAGAGTTGTTGCTTTGAAATGAGATGGTGGGCAGGTTTGCTTCAGAATATATATATATATATATATATGAGGAGGCTTCTCACCAGTTCTTCATCGGACTGGAGGGTACTATTGGACCCGTAGGGGTTTACCACAAGTTCTATTTTTATAATCCGAATCATTCAATGTGTAAAAATCGTCGATTATTATATGCTTGTAAAAAATCACATTTATCGGATATGGATAGCTATGTAATTAAATCAGTTTTGTATATAAAAAAAATGGACAGTAAAAAATAAACGATTGACAAAAATCTAATTTGATCACATAGCTATCGATATCCAATCAACGTGATTTTTTACAGCCATATAGTACTTGACGATTCCTACACATTCAACAGTTCAAATTATCGAAACGAAACCCGTGGTGGACCCCCACAAGCCCAACAGTACCCTCCAGTCCGATAAAGAATTGAAAGGAAGCCTCATCTAATTTTTTTTTTTTAACACCTTCCTGTTCACACGTGAGCTTGTACCACCCATTCAATACAAATTTGGCTTGTGTACTCTTTTATATATATATATATATATATTTGCTAAATAGTAATAGCTTTTTGACTTTTTATTAACTTTTTGATTTTTTATCTTTTCTAAACTATCCCAAACAAGCACAATAATGATTTTATCTTCTCTCTAACAATCATCAAATCATCTATACAAAAAAGCTAATCAACTTCCCAAAAGCCAATTAAAATATCAAACTTCTCAAACAAGGCCATAATGCGAGAAAGACTATCGTATACATCTCTCAAATGGTATGTATCAATGTACTTTATAACTACAAAAAAAATAAAAATAATACAACTCCATATTTTTTGAGTCATAATTAAAAAAAAAAGTCATAACCAAATATAAAAAGTCATAACTAAATATCTCAAAATCATTACTAAATAAGAAAATTAGTTATAACTTAAATAAACAAGGTAACTAACTGTGCGTAGCATATGATTGTCTGTATAATAGAATTGTCCACATAATGCAGCTTGTTCATCACCACTCTGCCTAGCCTATATAATATCGTGTTGAACACATTGTGAAAAATACACAAAGTTTCTCTCCTATTTTTCTCTCTTTCTCTGTCTTCCTCTTTGTCATATATTTATCAATAGTCACAAGTAATAATGGCTGATAATAAGGTGGTTCTTTTGGGTTTATGGTCTAGCATGTTTGGGATGAGGGTGAGAATAGCACTGGCTGAGAAAGGCATTGAATATGAACACAAGGAAGAGGACTTGTGGAACAAGAGCTCACTGCTTCTTGAGATGAACCCGATCCATAAGAAAATCCCGGTTTTGATTCACAACGGAAGACCGGTTTGTGAGTCCCTCATCGCTGTCGAGTACATCGATGAGGTCTGGAATGAGAAAGCTTCGTTGTTGCCCTCTGATCCTTACCAAAAAGCTCAAGCTAGGTTCTGGGCTGACTATGTTGACAAGAAGGTGACTTGTTTTGTTTTGTTGTGTTAGGGTTTTTTATTTTTTTATTTAACTTGTTAAAATTTGGTGCTATTTCATAAAAAAAAAAATATTTTAGTACAGTTGTTGTAAAAAAATTGTTTTGAAAATAAGTAAAAAGAGGTGGTGGCTGAATTTAGTTTCTAGAGCGGGAAGTGGTTGGTGGTGGTTAAATGTGATTGTCAGTCTAGAGATGGTGGTGGGAGGAGGTTTTCGATAACGATGGCTGAAGATGGTGGGTGGCTCGTGGTGAGTGATGGGGAAGGGAGTGAAAGCACGAAGGAACGAAAATTTGTATTTGAAACAAATAAAAATGATTTTTTTTTTTTTTGTTACAATAGTTTAGTAAATTTTATAAATTATTTACATATTTAATTTTTTGTAAGAAAAATTCACTTAACTAAATTTTGCCTATAATTTTTAATTTTTTTTATAAATATAAAAAGATTACAAATGTAAATGTTACTCAATGGCCTCTAGTATTATGTTGATATAAATTTGGAATACTTAGTGAAATTTTGAAAAAAAAAATTATAATTATAATTATTAATATTTATAATTTTTTTACTGATTTATAATTTTTTTTTCAAAACTCTGGTTTCCCCTATAAATTTCGTCTGAGTCAAATATTGTTGGGATTTAGACCTGAATCTTGGTTTGAGTTTGTTTGTTTGTTTGTCATTTTTAATGTTTTTATTTATTTTTTTCTCGTGAATAGTTTGGTTGCTTGTAAATAAAACCAGAGCTCAGAATCTTACACTTATACAGTAAATGCCATCCTCACATAATTACAAGATTTCAAGGCATGGAATCAAACTCACCGTCTCAATAAATTTTGATTTTTAGTTTATTTTTTATAATATTTTAATTTTTTTTACATATGCAAACTAAATAAATAAATTGTAATATTCTATTTAAAAGTATTATATTTTAATTTTTTGAGCATTATAAACTAAAGGTATATTTGATTAGTAGGATTATAATTGAAATTGTTAATTTATAAACTTACAATCTCATGTTTGATTGCAACCAGATTACATGTGCGGCAGATATTCAATATGACAAAATTGATAAATTTTTAATATTGTGAGCGACTCGGAACATAATTTCAAATATGAAAAAAAAAAAAAAAAAGAAGAGCAAAATGAATTCATATTAAATGGTTATCTCACTAATTTAATTGGATAACTAATCATACACTAGTTCATAGAATTATTAATCTTTCACTGTTAATCCTGTTAATCAAGGCCTAAGTGACTAATAATACATGTTTTGTAATAAATATTAGGTAGAGAGATATTTGATGTGGATTCCCACGAATCTCATTTTGATAATCTGAATCGTTCATTTTATTTGACACATCGTGTATTTCATCCACGAAAAAAAAAAAAGTTGATATGATAATCGTAACTTATTCAATTTATCACATTTTTTACCAAAAAAAAGACGACAGTTGTATTTTTAAAAATAAATTATTTATTTTTTGATAACAAACGCGATAAATTGAATATATTATGATTATCGAATCAATCTAATTTTGTATTGTTAAAATATACGAAGTGTCCGACTAATAAAAGGTTTGAATCATCAATATAGAAGCACTGGAGAATAGCAACATTGTCCGACTAATAAAAGGTTTGAATCATCAATATAGAAGCACTGGAGAATAGCAACATTGTCCGACTAATAAAAGGTTTGAATCATCAATATAGAAGCACCGGAGAATAGCAACATTAACCAATATTCTTGGTTTATTCCCAAACAAACACAATCTATCCGTAATTGAATGGTGTCACATTAATACACTAAAAAGAGGGGGTCCAACATAATTAAACCTATTACAAAATATCTAAGATGCTACAATTATTAACATATGAAATGCAGGTGCATGATAATGGGTGGAAGATACTACATTCAAGTGTAGAAGAAGAGAAAGAGGAAAGCAAAAAGGGATTCATAGAATCTCTCAAGGTATTAGAGGGAGAGCTTGGTGATAAGCCATACTTTGGAGGTGAAGCTTTCGGCTTTGTAGACATTGCTCTCGTCACCTTTTACAGTTGGTTTTACACCTATGAGACCCTTGGCAACTTCAGTCTAGAGCAAGAGTGCCCCAAGCTAATTTCATGGGCCAAGAGGTGCATTGAGAAAAATGAAAGTGTTTCCAAGTCTCTTCCTCACCAGCACAAGATCTATGACTTTTTTTTGGATTTGAAAAAGAAGATAAATGCAAGAACATGAGCTTATTAATACTATCATATCGGTCAAATAAAAAATAAGTTGGATCTAGGATCTCTAGTTTATTTCAAGTCACTTTTCTATTACAATAGATCTATTTGGTTTAACCTTATATGGTGAAGAGGAGTCTCAAAATAGGGTACTGTGAGATCCGAATAGAGAATTTCCTATTTATTTATGGTTACACTTTGTGTGTAATTTTTCTTTTTTCTTTTTCGTTCTCTGGTCTATGGTTGTTTGTGTTTATGTTTGTTGTCTTTTTAATTGTAATAGGGATAAAATAAAATAAAATAAAAATAAAAAGGTCGCCTGTATGTTGGAAATGCTATTGTCTTGTTTTTGTCCTAATGAATGTTCCAATTGAACAATGTGTTGTGAATTTCAAGACACGGATGTGTGATTGAAAGCATGTTGAGAAGAGTAATGATAGGAATATTAAATTTTTTATCAAATAAATGATCAAATGTCATGAATATGGGGTATTTATAAATAACGGATCCCACATTCATGTGAGACATTTAGTCATTTATTTGATAGAAAATTTAACGCTTATAACATTTTCATACTGAAAAGGTTTAAGAGAGAGATTTGAATATAAAAATCTTTGACTTTTCAATTAGTACTCAACTCAAAATAACATATCATATAGAGAGTTTGACTCTTCAATATAATTTAAGATTTAAAATTTGGGATTTGAAAATTTAAGATTTAAGATTTAGGATTGTAGCTTTTAGAGAGTTTGGTATAATCAACATTTTAAACCTCTCATTTCAAAAGGTTTCAATTCAAAAGAGGTTTTGAGTTAGAATTCAAAACAGTTTAGCCTCCGTTTGGGAAGTGGGTTGATTTTTTGACTTTTTAGCTTTTTGGTTTTTATAGTTATTTTAGCATGGGCTAAAAAACTTAGTTTGAGAATGACTTTTTGGCTTTTTAACTTTTTTGACTTTTTTGACTTTTTTTGTGAGAAAAGAATGTAATAATTATGGGTTGGATGTGATGTTTTGTTTGTTATGGCTAAAATAGACTGTTCTATCTTTTGTGGCTAAAATAACCCAAGTAGCTCTTCCCAAACGGACCCTTAGTGTCTTGGCAACTTTAACATAATCAATAATATGTATAAGTACTGAACAACTAAGAATCTGTTAAATAGATTAATTTTTTTAACATTAAATTTTTTTAGACTTGTTTTTAGTTAATAAATTAATTTTTTAGCACCCTTAAAAAAAAAGCCTTGGGCTAATAAGCCAGCGTGCCTAGTGTGCGCCCATCTCACTTCACTAGACTCTTCATTGCCCTCATGAGTATTTTAAAAATATACATATCGTCTAATTTTTTTAAAATAAATATAATAAAATAAAATAATTATAATTATAATTACCAGATTACGTTAATTTTTTTTTTATGAATTATATACATGAAAGACTTTACAAAATAAACGGTTAAAATTATTAAAATAGGATCTGTGATAAGCTCTTAGATCCCTCAAATTATCCTAAATTGAGATTTGAACTTGTAAAATAGCCCAATCCATAATAATAATACGTGAACACATGAGATAGTACATTAAATAAGTATAATAAAATTATAAGGGTAAATTACACTCACCTTCCTTGATATTTAAAAATATATATACATATATATATAATTAGTTCCACACTTTTAACATTATTACACCAACCTCCCTTCTCGTATGGTAAAAAGAAATGATAACATTATTTTTTTAATTTATACAATAATAAATTACTGATAAAAAAAACTTAAAAATTATATAAATTAAAATATTAAAAAAATTAATGTAATTATATTAAAAATGTGAATCTAACTATATTTTCTTCCAACAGTCAAGTGAGTGTAATTTACTCAAACTATAAGGGTAGGTATTATTGAGAGGAAGCATTACGCCCCGTTTATTTTGGGAGATAGAATGGTGGGGATTGATAGTGAGAGAATTGTTAGTGAGGGGATTGATAGTGAGGGGATTAATAATGAGGAATTGTTAAATTATTTTTATATAAAATAATAAAACAAATAAAAAAATATAAAAAAATTAAACATTATATTTTAAAAAAATTCCCAAAAAATAAAAAATAAAAAAATTTCTAATCCCCTCACTATTTTCTAATATCATCTCTACCTCCTCCTTACCAATTCCCCTTCCAAGGGTATTAGTAATACCAAGAGGCTAATAGTCCCAAGGCTATCTCTGCAAACAAACAAGGGCATTAATAATACCTTAGCATTACTAATCTCAATACCCTCCCTATAACCTAAAACAAACGAGGCCTTAATGTCTTGATTAGCAGGCCAAGAAAGAGTCAACAACACACGCATTGGAAAAGAGGTAATAAAGTTTCATGATCAATAACCTTGTAATATGAAAATTGCTATGAATATAATTTGTCAAGAATGTGTTTGGTTTCATTTGAAATGTGGGTTGATTTTTTAATTTTTTAACTATTTTAGTTTGCAGTTAAAAAGTTTGTTTGGGTTAAATTTTTTATTTTTTTATTTTTATAAAAAAAAAAAGTAAAATGATTATGATTTGAATTAATTTTTTAGTCTATTTTGTTTTTTTAGTAACTAAATTAGCCGCCAATCTCAAAAAAATTCCGTGCCAAACGAGAGCTTTCTATAATAGAGATTAAAAATTTATGAAGTATGGATTCTATAAATAAAACAAATTTTAACTATTGATTTATTTTTCTAAATAAATTTTAAACTTATGAGTCTGAATTTATATTCTTAGGCCAAGTTTGGCATGTCTTGAAAAAGACAAAATGTCAAAAAGTCACTATCCTATTTAAGTCACATCATCTTATTTAAGTCACATCACCTCTCTAACATATCACTTCAAACCCAATCCAAACCCAACCCATATTTCATAAAAAATCAAAAAATACACTTATTTAGATCATTTCAAACAATCCTTTATTGTTGTAATATTTTATTTCACAATTGACAGGTGAATTTAAACTATAAAAAGTCCTTGTTTCCACCAGTGCCCGAAGTTGTTCAAATGTCCATAGATTTGACTTTTGGGGCATAGTTTGGATGAATTTTCCGTTTGAAAAAGACTCCAAATAAATTAATGACACCCCTTAAAAATGATAGATCGCTACTTTCATGGGCAAAAACATAAAGCTTCTGTTTGGGAAGTGAGTTATCTTTTGGTTTTTTTAATTATTTTAGTTTGAGTTTAAGAAATCTAATTTGGAAAGAATTTTTTGATTTTTTTAATTTTTTGACTGTTTGGTGAAGTGTCTTCTTATGAATTTACCAAAGTGCCCTTGATAAGATTTGTGCCTGTAATTGAAATGTAGTTGACGTCCACGTTAGCTTCCCAACGGTCCGAACTTCTTGTTTTTTTTTTTTTTTAGTTTTTTTCTTATTTTCGGTTTGGATTTGGCATTTTTTGCTAACCTTTTCTTTTTTTTGGGGGGGGGGTTTGATTTGGCCTATTTTGTTTAATTTTTTTTATTTTTTATATTTATATTTTGGGTTTTATTTTTTTTGGTATAATATTTATTTATTTATTTGTATTTTGGGTTTGAATTTGGCGTATTTTGTTTAAATTTTATTATTTTTTATTTTTTATTTTGGGTTTTATTTTGGCTTATTTTGGTAAAATAAATTTTATTTTTATTTTTATTTTTTATTTTTTTATTTTGGGTTTTTTTTTTGCATATTTTGGTAAATTATTTATTTTTTTTATTTTGGGTTTAGATTTGGCGTATTTTGCTTAACTTTTTTTTTTTTTAAATTTATGTTTTTGTTTGTTTTATTTTTTTATACTTTAATTAGTTCTTATTCTTTAATTTACGTTTTTTGCCTTATTTATTTTTCGAACCCGCTACAGAGCTCGAATTACTTAGGCTCGAAGTTGGCTCGAATTTTAAACGGCGTCATTTTTGTATTTTTTTTTTTTAGCAAAAGGAAGAAGACGAAGAAGAGAAGGAGGGGGAGGGGGAGGAGGGGGAGGAAGGACTGGAGAGGGCCTCAAAAATGGAGGAGGAGGGGGCGGACGCAATCGGCAGAGGCGAGGGACGGACCTGCGACGACGACCTGCTGCCTACGACGACGACCTGCCTGTGACGACGAGCTGCTGCCAGCGACGAGCTGCCTGCGACGACGAGCTATTGCCAGCAACGACGACGAGCTGCCTGCGATGACTCTCGCCTCTGTTTCTCGCCTCCTCTGTAACAGAAGAAGGAAGAAAAAGAATGGAAAAAAAAAAATCGATTTCGAGCCAGATTCGAGCCACACATTTCGAGCACTCAAACATTTTCGTTTATTTTTATTGGTATACAATAACATTTTTTTTATGTGTTTCATTTATTTATAAATTACGTGGCGAATGGTAATTTATGTTTTCTTTTTTATTTATTTTGTTTCAATGAGGCGTATTTTCTGGTTTTTTTTTTTTAATTTACGATTTTATCATTTTTTTATTCACTCACTTTAATTTGTTTTTATTTTTCAAAAATAGATTTTCATGTGTTTTATTTATTTGTAAATTACGTGGCAAATGCTAATTTCTGTTTTTTTTTTTATTTTTTATATTCCTTTTACTTATGGATGAGGCCTATTTTTGTTTTCTTTTTCGAACTGGATTTTCTCTGTGGTTTTTGGTTTTTCAGAGTTAGGCACGTCACCAACTGGAAGTGGGTATATTCCCGTGTAAACACATACATATTGTACATTATAATATTTTTGAATACAGTCTGTTCCACATGTGTTACCAATGTTCCAACCCTACGAAAATTATGTCGACTATTATATATTTCTTAACATTCCGTTATTACGCATGTAACATAATTTGTCGCGTATGCGAAGGCGCACCAATGCCATATGCGGGTCCTCATCCCCAATCATTAAACCATCCTCGTCATGTTCAACTTTTGGTATGGCATTTACTATTGCCATTGCCTCTTCCTCGTCACAGATTGGGTGAACAGTTGTTGGATTACCTGTGTTTCGCGGTATGTAATTATGTAATGCCATTGACGCACCTACTAACTGAACTTGCACATTTGCAAAGTCATAGCGGGGCATGTCTCGAATAAACCCCCATCGATTTTTCCAGGCACCGAAAGTGCGTTCCACCACACTGCGTAATGACGAGTGAACTTTGTTATATAATTCCCTTGGCGTGTTTTCCATTGTGTTCCGTGCAATATGTCGGAATTCTTGTTGGTGGTAACGGTGGCCTTTGAATGGTGCTAAGTAACCTATTTGTTTGGATAGCCATAATCGACAAGATAATATTTGCCTGCAGACATGACAACAATGTATGACACGAAAACCAAACATTGTGCTTCATTTTCAAGTAACGCTATTTCCGGAAAAAAATGTATAGCCCCATAAATCTAATTCATGGCCATGTGTTACCTTCATCAGGATGTGGGAATGGCACATTGTCATTCGTTAGTATCTCGTTGAATATGCGACTATCATGCATGCTTCCTTCTCATCCACACGAAATGAATATGAAACACATGTCAAAATCCACTGCGGCCATGATATTTTGCGTGTGACAGTATTTCCTACCGAAATATATTGCCGCATCTGGCCCCGTAACCCATGCACTTACATGTGTTTCGTCTATTGCGCCAATGTAGTCCTGCAAACAACCCACTTCTTTTGTTGCTTAAACAGGTAACAAGTGTTTGGTTTTTCCCATACGTCACCTCTAGTTAATAATAAAAACAAAATAACTGATACTCTTTATTTATATGTCAATAATGGTTTTCAGTAGTACCTTGAACGGTAGGTATTTCCGTCTAGACCACACGTATGAATGTATACGATGCTGACTGTATGTGGGGCGGCAATGAACTACAGTGAACGCTTTCATGGAAGTTAATACATTATGTACGTGCCGAGACACAGTCTCCCCCGAATGTTGGAACCGTTCTTGAATTTCCCGATTTTGCTTCCCTTTCAACACATGGATAAACATTGCAATGCTTTCTTCAACAGTTAAGCCATGTGGACGTTGCGGGACTTGTAACCCAAAATCATTTACTAATGTCTCGCACAAGGCAACAAAACTTCCTTCGGCATATGCAATATGCAAACATTTTCCTCAAATCGCCCCATATGGCCCGCATATAGTTCGGATGTCCATGCATTCCTGGTCAGTATAGAATTGCGACATGGCGTTTTGGCCATGTGTTTTGCGTACCATTTTGTCGCATACTAGCATGCTTGTAGAAATGTGCAGTTGTGTTCTTGTTGCACCTGGACCGCCATTTGATTAAGCATTTCCCTTATTCCGTCATTGTTGCTTCCATCCCACGGATTCATTACATCTTCGTTGATGCAAAACCTACAAGAGTGGCACTCTGTCAATTAGTTTGCTTCCCTTTCATTGACTCAAATTATTTGGAAAATTGAAATAAACAAATATATTAAAATTGGTTTTCATGTAAGCAATGCCGTCACCACTGTCAGTAGTAACACGTAATGATATGAGTTTCACAAATTGGTAACCTGTTCAACTTGAATTTACCGGGGGGCGATAGTGGTAACAACCACAAAAGTGGACGTCAAAGTAAACTAACAGTTAAATTTGCATAATATAGACATACAAAAGCGTCCCATTCATTTCTCCAAAAACATGCACAACCATGCTTCCATGAACGACAACCCATGCACTGAACTAAAAGTTTTGTCCACCATAGGTACCAATAAAAACCACAAAAAAAAAAGGAATAAAAACATGCACACACAACCATCCTGTTTTAATACAGTGCCAACATTAAGATAAGTAAAAGTTTTCATAATGCAACAGAAGGACAGGCATCTTCAACACTCTTAACACCGCTATATCACATCCGGCGAGCCCCAAACAGGTTTGCAAAAGGCGCCGACGCAGTACACTGGAGCTGCTTTTGTGTAAGCCACCCTACGATAGAGTCGTCATCAGGCTAGCACATCATCACCTCCCGCAAATCGGCGTTATTCATAAGTGTCGAGGCGAAGTGGAATAACGGCGTACCAACCAGGGATGGAATACTCGTTAGGCGATGCATGCACTCCAAAATAGTATACAGCGATTCGTTGCCTGTGAGGTGCCTCACCGTAACCTGCTGATTCTTCGTACGCACCACATCTATCAGATTGTTCATGCTTTCCACAATAACTGATGCTCCACTTGTTGCCTTCTTGGACTTTGAAACACTGCTTGATAGCGTCTTTCTCCTTGTCCCCTTTTCAATCTGAACATGCTCCAGTGAAGAATCTGAATCCACGTCCTGTACTCCTGCGGGTATCGGATCAGCACAAGGCTGGGCTCCCAAACTGTGCACTGAATCAGATGAGTCGTCAACAGCTTCAGCAAGTTTCTCTCCCGAGGTCCAATGGTGCTTACCAGTAGCTGATGCCCCCATGAAGACCGTCTCCATCAACTCACGATGTTCCAAGGTTTTTTTCCTAAACTTGGCACACATCTTGTTTATCTGCAGAAATACAGATATATGAAAGAGAATTACATTACATTTCATATAAATAATTAAAATTGAACTACAAACTACCAAACATGTACTGGTAAATGAAAAATATGAAACTTGTTTATACATGTACTTACCGATTCCATCTTGTCCCATCACTCCTCAGGTGCCTGAAACATACCGGTGTCACTGTCAAAGCCTATTTCTGACACTCCTTTACTTGAATCCATCAACTTTGTCCACGCTTGCCACTCTTTTTTCAAGCTCATGTACTTATTCTTCAACTGTTTCTGTCCATGTTTTCTTCCTGTTTTTTTCTCAAATTTCCTTGCCAAGGACTTGTACCTTGCTTGGCTGAGGACTAGGAATGGGCGATTTCCTTTAGTAATCTTATTTGCAATCAACTGTAGGAAAACTCGAATTGAGTCACTGTCCTATGAGGCCTTGTGGCTGAACTGATTATGTGTCTCTTCAAGACTGCTTGACTTGTCAATGACAATGCCTTTGCTTCTCGATTGGGTACGCGGAGAAGTACGTGTCGAAGCCATTACTAATGTACGGTTACAAAAGATTACCATCACAAATTTGGTTGTTATATACACACGCATACGCCATGACACATTAATAACAACAAACGGAGATATAGGATGCTAAATTAAATTTGCATATAACCATTGCACATTAATAACGTGCGTACACAGGTTCCATGGAAGTTAGTAGTGGACAAAAATATGATAGTTATTAATACGGCTCCCATATGCGACAACATACTACCAACATACTAACTACATACCGACAACATGGTAATGGTGCTTACATACGGCACAACAAAATGACAACGACAATGCAGAGCACATACACAATGGTCTTAAGGACACGCAAGGATTGTTGAATGTCTATGACATCAGCTTGCAATTGCATGGCAATTTCATCTCCGGGTAACGCATAGTCTTGGTTCTCTCGCCTTCGTTCTTCGCACCAACCAATCCAACTGACACAGGGCTGATGAGTGCAAATTATGGAACTATTAGTTTCATGGGTTGTTAATGTTCATATAGTTATGACCAGTAAAGAATGGGTCACTTACCACAGGGCGGGGACAAACAAAGTAGGGACGCCCTGGATTTTTGGTGGACCTGGAAATCTTAATAATACAGGGGCCATGTCCACATACACACATTCGTCATGGCCATGTACTAGAAGTTGCAATAGAGGTGAACAACACCATGCTACGCTTTAAATTTCAATTAAATTTACATGAATCAACATGAAAATGTACAAAGACTAACGCAATTTTATATTTGATTCCATGAACGAACTTGATTGTTTGTAAAAGTATTGTGCATCTTGAATTTAGGTATATTGGTAATATATTTTTTAATATATTTGTGAATATATTGTTAATATATTTTGTAATAATTTATTTTTTTAATATATGTTTAATAAAAATTTTACTGACATATAATTTGTTAAATCTAAATTTTTAATATACATTTTAATATATTTTTAATATCTTTTTAATATATTTTTTAATAAACCCAATTTTTTAATATAGTTGTAATCGAATACATTTAATATATTTTTAATAAATTTTTAATATATTTACCTTCCTTCCCAAATTTAGTTTGTAATATATTTTTTAGTGAAATATATTTTTCACAAATGAGAATTGAGCATTGAGTACAAAATATATTAAAATTAATAAATCTATTTTGTAATATATTTTGAATATATTTTTTACTCAAATAAGTGTTTGAAAACTAAATTTTTGTTATATTTTTGAGTAAATTTTCTTTAAGATATTTTTAAAATATTTTTGAATATATTTTTAATAATTAAATTTTGTCATATATGTTTAATAAATTTTTTACACTCTTTACTTTTTAAATCTAAATTTTTAATATATATTTTAATATATTTTTAATATCTTTGTAATATATTTTTAATATATTTGTTAATAAACCCAATTTTCTAATATATTTGTAATATAATTTTTATATATTTTGTAATTTGTTGTTAATATAATAGATAATATATCTACCTTCTTTCCCAAATTTAGTTTGAAATATATTTTTTATCTAATTAATATATTTTTTACAAATGAGAATTGAGCATTTCATATTGAGTAAAAAATATATTCAAATTAATAAATCTATTTTGTAATATATTTTGAATATATTTTTTATGATATTTTGAAAATATTATTGAGTATATTTTGAATATATTTTTTAATAATTAAATTTTGTCATATATGTTTAATAAAAATTTTACACTCTTTACTTTTAAAATCTAAATTTGTAATATATATTTTAAAATATTTTTAATATCTTTCTAATATATTTTTAATATATTTGTTAATAAACCCAATTTTCTTATATATTTGTACTATAAGTTTTATATATTTTGTAATTTGTTGTTAATATATATAGATAATATATCTACCTTCCTTCCCAAATTTAGTTTGAAATATATTTTTTATGTAATTAATATATTTTTTACAAATGAGAATTGAGCATTTCTAAATTAGCAAAAATTCAGGCATCAGCATTGACTATAAAAAAAAATATAACAAAAATTTTCATGTTTTCCTTCATTTTGTAAATTAGCCACAGTTTGTGATCAAAAGATCTGAAATTTTTCATTTGACCTAATTATAATAACAAAATGTGTGAACCCAAGCACAAAATCAAACGATCCGCAAAAAAATCAGATAAGAATCTGAACCCAAATAGATTGTGATGTGAACAAAATGTGTGAACCCAACTACCAAATTTTCCATTTTTAATTGTGATATGAGAAAAGCAGATCAAAACTGATAATTAGAAGAACAAAATCAAAAGAAGAACAGAGTCATTTATGGATCTGAACCTATATATACATAGTCCGGCCCTCATTACTCACAGATTTACAGATTTATATGTAAGAACAGATGTATGTGTGTATATATATTATTTTATATTTTTTTATTTTTTTTGGAATAAATATATGTATATATATATATATATATCTGTCACAACAATGTGTGAACATGAACAGATCAATCTTTCGAACAGGGGACTCCACACATGAAAGGAACTCCACAGATCTACGAAATCAGAGAGAAAGGGACTCCACACATGAACTGTAAGCATACGCCACACACACTCACACGGATCTACGAAATCAGACGGGTTTGAAAGAGATACCTCAAGATCGGTGGTGTTTGAGAGGGTTTGTGAGTCGTCTTCGCCGCCGTAGATGGCTACTCCAGCCCGATCGCCTGTAAGAAGCTGGAACCAGATGTCGTCGCCGCCACTGGTTCAAGCAAATCGCCTCCTTCTTTTTGAAATGCCCTAGGACAATTATGTTCTGTGTTTACCTTTGGTGTTGGGCGAAATGAATGAGAGGAATAGCCAGGGTATATCCGTAAATCTGCCCGAAGAAGGGTTGTCTCCAACCTGTGTAAGGAGACTTTGTCGTGATGTGGCTAAATTAGCCACTTTTGTCGTGATGTGGCTAATTTAGCCTCAATCTGCCTTCCCAAACACCACCAAAAAAATATAGGGTGGTATTTTTTAGGGTCCTTCATATTAGGTTTTGGTAGTATAAAAGATATTTAATATTTTTATAATGTGTAAGGTCCTTCATATATCGATTCAGAGAAAATTGAAATTTCTTTGGTTTGCACAAATTTCTATGGTTTACAAATTTCTCTGATTTGGAAATCTCTTCAAGCTTTTTATTTTAGACACTGAAATTGAAATGTTTTCATTGGAGTTCAATAAAATAAAGCTGATTGTGGGGTTGTGTTTCACAGCGGTGGTAGCTGTAACACGCGCCCGCGTGGGGCCCTCGCTACAGTTCGGACTCGATTTGTGTCACGGTTCTTAATCTGAACCAAAGAGTCCAAATCCGGCAAATCGTTTTGAGAAACAGGTTTTTTGAAAAGAAGTGTCAAGCATGGACTGCTTTTCCAGATACAGAGTCACCACCTAAATATTTTAAAATGAGAGAATTTAGGAAACCCTGACTCGGTGCCAAAGGCCACGCGTCCGTCATTGCCAAAGTTGCCTCGGCTCGGGAGCTAGGGTACGATCGGGGAAGGTTAACTATGAGCACCCCCTCTCGCCCGATCCGAAGATCGGCCTCTACTAATCGTGATATCCGTTTTTGAAAACGTTATGTGTTCTTATTCCATTTATTAGCCTAGAATTACTATGTTATATGCACAGCACACAAGTATAGACTAGATTGCCTAATTTGGAAATAAACATTGCATATCCGTTTGTCTTAAAAAACATTTTGGATTTTGATACTCGCGAGTAGGCTAAAATACGGATTTCAACGAGTTTTTCCAACTCAGACAATCCAACCTTCACCCACAGGCAATCAATCAGTAATATCACGTAAGCATTTAGCCGCATGGCAAGCATACTGTCATGGCAACACTCGCACGCATGCGGTATGCTAAAGCATAAATACTTACAATGTACTCCGTGCCAAAACAATAAACTAGTTAGCAAACATGCGTGATCCTAGTTCATGTCAGATTGACTAATGCAACACATGCAGGATGCAATTAGAGTAGGCTCGGCTCACCTAAACATGGCATGTGAAATGCAGTCAATTGATGCACGTATTCAATTTGGAATTGAAGTACAAATGCAGTTAGCGTGATGTACCGAGCCTGATGCATGCAATACAATATGCATGAATGCACGCATGCATAGCATAAGGTATGCTAATTTTAAATATGCCCTAGTCTACCATCATAAGGAGGTAAATAAAAGGGAAGAAAGACGTGAGGTTGGAAGACATACACACACTCACACACACTTATTACACAATTGCCCTCACTCGGAAGGTCCAAATAAATATTTACAGTCCGAATAATAAGCAAATAAATTATTACAGAATTTCTAATTGATTATCAGAATAAATGCAAAAAGAGAAGTGGCCACTGCCCCTGCCTCGGGATGCGCGAATGATGCATGCTCGAACCTGTCTCGCCCGGAAAATCCGTACCATAACATTGCTGCCTCTGTTTTTACTGCCTTGCTTCTCTGAAAAATGCCAAAGTTCTGGGACAGGTTCTTTTCACACTGCAGAATACCATCGGCTGGAGGAAATTCCCACCGGCAATGTATAATTTCCATCGGCTGCCAATGGAGTTATCGGCCATTCACCCATTGCCGGTCGGCACTGAATTATGCCGGTCGGCAGAAAATTCCTGCAGAAGACAGTTTTGACAGCAACAGAGGACAGACAGTATATGGCATGGGATTTCAGGCACATGTAAGCAGAGTCATGTTCCCTATCATGTATTGAACTCAGGGAAGCATGGCCCTCGATCTTCGAGCCATCAATTGTGCATGATAGCCCAAGAGATCAAGCTTGCCATTTGATGTAAAATGCATGCAACACACAAATGAGGACCAAAACCCTATCATGTCGGAGTCAAGGGCCCCGGTGACCGAGAGTTAAGACGCATTACATCACTTATAGTATGAATGCTCCTTAACCCTCACACTTGGTTCGACACCCCAAACCAAGCAATGCAATGCATGTTATGCCAACATGGCTCAAATGCAACATGATACTAATTATGCAAGGCATGCCAAATGCCATGCAACTACTATGGCAAATATGCAATGCTAGGCATGCAAGATGCAAATGTGATGCAAATATGGACCAACATGCCATAACGCTAGCATGGGACAACACATTAATGAACCAAATAAGCAACAAGCATATGATAAGCATGCAATGGTGGACTTAAACCATAAAGGGGCCGACCTCAATCCACCCCAAAACAGTGGCCAAAAGTGCCCAAAATGATGGACAAACACTCATGCCAACACGCAAGCCAATGGACCTAAGGCTAAGGCGCAAAAGGGGGCACTTTACTTCTACCAACACGACCATTCAAGGCATGAATTAGACAAGCAAAAGCAGAATCTTAGCATGCAAAAATGGACTCCAAAACCCACTAATAGGGCAGCTTAAGTGGCTCCAATGAGATGCATGCACCAAAACTTATTCCTAGGCATAAAAGGGCACATCCTCAAAGCATGAAAGAGGTCACATATGCAAACATACAAACATGGATTAGGGACTGAAATATGATCTATCATGATGTCAAATGATGACAACAAGCTTATGCTAAGCATGTTGGTGACCCATACAACCAAGGCTTACAAGCCAAAAAAAACAAAGCAACCCCATCAAGCATGCCAAACATGACAAAATCAATGGCCAACAGATTTTAAGCATGACAAAACATGGCCAAATGCTTCACCAAGTTAAGTCAAAACAAGAGGATATGCTAGGCTAAACATATAGCACACTTCTAGGCAAGATGGAAAATTACAAAGCAAGTATAAAATGCATGCTAAGGGCCAACAAACCACCATTGGACAGAGATATAATATGACCCAAAACACCCAAAAAACTTCTGAAATGGGACCAAAAATGATCAAGCATGCATGTTGCCCTTTAAACCAAAAGACAAGGAAATGAGGCAATAAAGGGAGAGGGGTGTCCCTCCCCTATACAAGACTTCAAACCACCTTCCTCACCACTGAAAATCCACTGGTTTTCAGTGGTGAGAAGACCAAAACACACAAGCAAACAAAGCCTCACAAAGGAAGCACCCAAAAGGCCAAATAAGGCCTAAGAGGGTGAGTTTGAACTCAAACCACAAAACATCCTTAATGAAAGTTCTTAAGCATGAAAATATAAACATTTTTTATGTTATGCACGAAATCTAAATCAGCAAGTAAGATAGGTAAAAAAAACTAGTGCAAGTTTGGGGAATCTAAAGCAAAGTGATTACCCTTGAAGCACACCTCAAGAACAGCCAATGCAGCCCTTTTCTTTTGATCAAAATCAGTCCAAAAACTCAAGAATCAACCCTCAAAGTGACTCAATCTCGGAGTAAGGTGTAATGGTGTGTGTATTAGTGCAAAAGTAAGGCAAAAATGCACTTTTGGGTTACCAAACACACACTAGGGATGAGAGAGAGGGAGATATAGAGAGGGAGTGTGTATCTATCTGTATAAGCTCTGGTTTTCCTTCCAAACTTGCTAACCTAGAACAAGGAGGAGAGCCCTCCTCTTATAGAAGTCCCTCTTGCAAAGCTTACTCAACAAGCTTGCTTAGAGGGAAATCCCTCCATACACGTGTATGGAGGGAAACAGAGTGGGTGCCAGCTATCACAGCTAGCACAAAATATCTACATAAAGTAGATGAACAGTAGTCGGCTACCCAAAATTGCCATTTTGACAAAAAAGAGTGCCGACCGACAACAAATAATGCCGACCGGCAGTATATATTGCCGACGGCAACAAAACACCAGCCGGTGGCCTCTGGCCATGGCCGGTGATGTGTGGGGATGCCTCACAAGGCATTACCTGCCCCTCCAAGGCAAAACACAAGTGTTTGGTGCAAAACCAAACACTAAACAGTCGAGTTCGGAGATCCTGAGGCAGGGCGCGTAGCTGAGACCTCTGGGAACTCCAAACGAACACAAACATGGATGATCACCGGGTGTTCAAACGGTGACGTCCAAGTCTTGAGGACGGTCAAAAATGGGGTGTCTACAGTTGCCCCTCTTTGACAGAACTCGAAAGTCATAACAATGACGGGAGTGAATGTCAAAGCCTAGAGACGACCCATTTTTGACGAGGCCGAAGACTTAGAGAAACATGCAAGACAAACAAGGTATGCGCCCGAAGGCAGGGGCAAAATGCAAGACAATGCACAGAGCCGGACATAACTTATGATCATGCAAAGAAAGCTGTAATGAAGCATACATGCGACAATTTTAAGCTAGCATACACCAAACTACACTACAATGCAGAAAGGATGTAAGAGAATTATGTAATTCTCGATACGTCTCACTCGGAGGATACAATACCTGTGCGGTTCGTCTGGTTGCACCAGCCTCAAATGAACCGTACATACAATATCGTGCCTGTAAAGAAAACAACTCAACAGGTACGATGTTATTAGTAACATGCATAATAGTGTACTCGAAATGCGTGACAACACAAAGCAAGTGGGAAGCATAACAATACTGTGAAGGTACAGACATGTAAGTGGAGCACGCGGTCTACGCAGGCAACGAAATTGATCATGAGCATGCGGTCTACGCAAGTAATGAAATTGAACATAAGAATGCTGTCAATGCAAGCAGAACATGCAGTCTACGCAAGCAAAACATGCGGTCTACGTAGGTAATGAAATTGATTACAAACATGCGGTCTACGCAATCAAAACATGCAGTCTACGCAAGCGAAACATGCGGTCTACGCAAAGAAAACATGCGGTCTATGCAAGCAAAACATGCGGTCTACGCAGGTAATGAAATTGATTACAAACATGCGGTTTACGCAAGCAAAACATGCGGTCTACGCAAGGAAAACATACGGTCTACGCAAGTGAAACATGCGGTCTACGCAAGGAAAACATGCGGTCTATGCAAGTGAAACATGCGGTCTACGCAAGCAATGAAATTGGTTTCAAACGTGCGGTCTACGCAAGTAAAACATGCGGTCTACACAAGCAAAACATGCGGTCTACGCAAGCAACGAATTTGAACAAACATGCGGTCTACGCAAGTAATGAAATTGATCAATCATGCGGTCTACGCAAGCAAAACATGCGGTCTATGCAAGTAATGAATTTGAGCAAACATGCGGTCTACGCAGGTAATGAAATTGATCAATCATGTGGTCTACACAAGCAAAACATGCGGTCCACGCAAGTAATGAATTTGAACAAACATGTGGTCTACGCAAACAAAACATGCGGTCTACGCAAGTAGTGTGTATGAGAAGAGTTGAATGTACACATGTAAGTAAAAAACATGTCATTCACGATGCTGGAATGTAAAGTACTGTGACACAGCATAATTGAAACGATTTGTGGAATTCACAAGACATGAAAAGGATACGGGACGGGATGTTCTTCGTACGTATCGAGCATTGCTCGCAGAAGTTGTGGCCTGAGGTCAACTCGAAGGTCCGCATTTCAAAAGTGTGCTTTCCCGCATTGTCTCGAGTGACGAAGGTGCCAAACCGTGTAGTTAACCCGAACAAAGATGCGGAAGGTGCATTGACCGCAAGGGGAATTTTACCGGTACCAATTCCGATACTTTGCTACCTTGCCATTCTATGCTTTGCTTCCCTTTTTACTGGTAGTTTAAGCACATTGCACTGCCTCGGGCAGGTTTTATTCTTTCTAAGAATTATAAATTTTGCAAAATATGTGACGGGAATGAAACAACCATTTTGTTCAAAAGATGTTGCATTTGTAAACTTTCTATACATCGCATCACAAGGTATCACACCACAATGTGAACGAAATTGAACCTATTTTGAACACTGAATATTTGCATCGTAATAATCAGGTATTGAACCGACTTACAACTCGATAAGCAAAACAAAGACATGATATAACCAAACAAGTGTGAGTACAACTCAATAAACAAATCAAAAACTCAAAGAGAGTGAAGTACAACTCAATAAGCAAATGTATAATAGCTTGATAAGCAGACAGGTGTGACTCCGCAAGAATCGATCACCAGGGAGGGATCAGAGGTGGTAGAGTTCCCAATCCTTAGCATAAACAGCCCAGGAAACCAGGAGGAAGCCCATCGGCCAGGGATAGAGGCCATCGGCCGCAAGGAATGGCCACCTGCCGTAAAATTGTTCGGTCGGCAAAGGATAATGGTCGGTCGGCATAATATTCGGCCAGCCGGCTATGAATGAGGGAATCACCAGAATGTTGACACCTGTCCTCCACCCAACCTTATCTTCTACAAAAGACCCCAGCTTCATAGTTTTTCTCAATTCCACACTGATTTGCACCAATGGAAGAGTTTCTTGCTCAAAATCTCACAACTTGGATTGCTAGCTTGGATGGCTCGGAAAAGTTGAATTTCCGGGGTTTCGGCATAAATGCACTATTCCTTCTGGGTCGTACCCCATTGCACCTCCCGTTTCTCCATGCTGCGGCAAGGTTTTGGAATCCGGTGACGCATGTCTTTAGCTTCGCTGGGCAAGAGATATGTCCTACCTTTGAAGATTTTCGAGCCTTAATGGAGTCTGAGAGCGACAAGGAGCTCCTGTCTCAACTTAATTTTGGCCATGCCCAATCCTTAGGGCGAATGTGTGGACTCAGTATGCGTGACGCTCGGTCTCTGATTTGTGACGGGATGCTGGACATTCCGAGTTTGACCGATCGGTTTTCTGATGCTGGTGATCGCAACAACCATCACTGGCAAGGCTTCTGGCGACACGCCCTCTGTTTGTGCATGCTATCCCATTTTCTATTTGTCACAAGCTCCGGAGGGTCTAGTGTCCGGCTGACTGAGGTTGCCCAAGGCTTGAAGGAGGGCAAGAGCTGTATTGCCATGACTCTGGCCGAGACGTTGATGGGCTTAGACACCTTTTGTCGTCATGAGACGACCAGAGTAGCAGGGAGTCCACTATTACTACAGGTAATGTTTCCCACCCAATCTTACATTTGCATTGCTCACATCACTCGGCCCTCAAGCTCGGTCTTTTCTCACAAAACCCTATTCTCACTTTTCTCTCCTCGTACATCTCTCTATTCTTTATTCTCTCATTTTTCATCCCTTCCCAGGTATGGTTGATGGACAAACTGCAGGTCGTGGACTCTTGCTCAGCATATTCAGCTCGCGGCTACTTCTTCCGGCACCGTCTAGTCAACGCCCTGGATGAGGGATTGTGGTTCGCTTGGATGTGCCGCTTGTCCGCAGACCATATCACTTGGCGGTGCCCTTGGCTGAACCTTCCGACAATGAGTTACAATATGCCCCGGCAGACTGGGATTCAATTAATTGGTCTCACTCACTGTGTATTCTACTTCCCATTTCGGATTCAACGCCAATTTGGCCATGATCAGACCTGCCCGCCAGAGGGGATAGAGTATCCTACTGCATTCCCAGCCCGAGGCGCACAGCTTGCTTGGCAGGCCACCGCGTGGAGGACGAGAGAACTCCTGGCCCCTGCTCCTACTTTCAGTTGCACTTTGTCTGACGAGTGCTTGGATTGGCTTAATGAGGAGGCACAGATCGGGCCCACCTTGGCACCAGAGGCTTCGACCAGCTCTGGGAGAGGGCGTAGGAGCACCTGACTTGACTATGCCCCGGATTTATTGCTTTATTAGTACTTTCAAGTTTTCTTTATGAATGTAATAAAAAGCAACTTCGATTGTATGCAAGAGCAGGAGAACTCTGTTTTGAAATCAATGAAATTGAAGGTTGTGGTACTGAAAATTTTCCGCTTTGGTCCAAAAATGGTCAAAGTTGTAAAAAGATTATTTTGAACAAAGTCAGCTTTTATTAAAACTTTTCAAAGACATATTCAATGTGGATCAGAACTAGACACGCCTGAGATCTGTCACTGAAATGCACAACCCCGGATCTCTGCAACTGGAAAGTTGCCCCTAGTTTGAAGAGTACCGCAGCACTGCATGGCAACGGAAAGTTGCCCCTAGTCTGAAGAGCACTGCACCGGAGATCATAACCGAACCCTTGAATGTTGAATAGACAAAGATGGCCGAGATGATCAAATGGACAAAGTTGATCGGGGAAGTGTTTATGGCTGAACTCCAGGATGAAGTTGCCTACGTATCCCAAAGGTGGGAATCAAGCCTTACGTAGTTCAGGCTTAGGTTCACTCGAGTATTTTCACTCTCCTTTTACGCTCTAACTTTTGCCAAGGTCGCCCTTTGCGGGTTTTCAACCTTGCGAACTCAGTTTTTATATTTTCTAATTTTCTATGCTCTAACTTTTGCCTAGGTCGCCCTTTCGGATTTTCGGCCTAGCGAGCCTCTCAAGGGTAATATTTATTCAACTTGTCCATGTTGATCGGTTGGGAAAATTCCAGGCCATCTAGGTCCATCAGAACCACAGCTCCACCTGACCAGATAGCTTTGATGATGTAGGGACCAGTCCAATTAGGTCTGAACTTGCCCCTTGGGTCGTGGATGGGAGCTCGGTTGTCCTTGAGCACCAAATCTCCTTCCTTTAGATTCCTGGACTTAACTTTCTTGTCGAAAGCCTGGGCAATTCTGCGCTGATAACCTTAAACATGGTGCAGTGCTTTCAGTCTTCTCTCATCAAAGAGCATGAGTTCCTCAAACCTGCTCTGCTGCCAATCTGCTTCGGCTATTTGACACTCAACCAATACTCGTAATGACGGAACCTCAATTTCGATAGGTAGAACGGCCTCTATCCCATAAACCAATTTATACGGAGTCGCTCCGGTAGAAGTCCTAATCGAAGTCCTGTAGCCCCACAGAGTGAATGGCAACTTATCTGGCCAATCCCGGTAGGTTTCCACCATCTTCCGCAATATATGCTTGATGTTCTTGTTGGCGGCTTCGACCGCTCCGTTGGTTTGCGGCCAGTATGTGGATGACTTATGAAAGGCCACGTTGTATTTCTCCAACAAGTCAATCATTTCCTTCTTGAAGTGGGAACCGTTATCTGAAATGACCTCGTTTGGGACCCCATAGCGACAGATGATGTTGTTTCTGATGAATTTCGCAACATGTGAAGCTTTCAACACGGCATATGATTGGGCCTCGACCCACTTTGTGAAGTAATCTATCGCGACCAGGATAAACTCATGCCCATTCGATCCCTTCAGAGTGACAGCCCCGATCACATCGATTCCCCAAACTGAAAATGGCCATGGCGAAGTCATGTTGTATAGCTTTGACGGCGGGATGTTCATGCGGTTTGCATGGATCTGACACTTGTGGCATCGCCGAACAAAACTGATACAATCCTCCTTCATGGTGGACCAGTAGTAACCCTGTCGGAGGATCTTCCGTGCTAGCATTACTCCGTTCATGTGCGCGCCGCACTCTCCTCCATGGATGGCCTCAATCAGGCGCTTCGATTCTTCGGCTTCGACACATAGCTTGTGCATTCCCAGATGGCCCCTCTTATACAGCTTACCCCCACAGATGATAAACTGAACGACCATTCTTCTTATTGCCCTTTTATCCTTGGCATTTACCCCTGGTGGATACGTCTTTTTCTCCAAGAAGTTCCAAATGTCATAATACCAGGGGTTGTCGTCCTGAGCCTCGTCTATGGCGGCGATTGATTCATACGCCGGTACAAACTTCTGATCAATAATGACTGGACGCATCCGGACTCCGGATGGGATGTCTATCATGGAAGATAGAGTTGCTAGTGAATCTGCGAACCTGTTGTTGTCTCTCACTAGGTGAGTGAAATTTAGCTTCTCAAACCGAGGAATTAACAAGTCCAAGGTCTGGTGGTAAATTATCATCTTCTCCTCTTTGACTTTCCAGTCTCCTTTTGCTTGAGACACAACAAGGTTCGAGTCCCCAATGACGTCCAACCGCCTTGCCCCTAGTTCTAGGGCTGCTTCTAGGCCGGCAATACATGCCTCATATTCGGCTTCATTGTTCGAGACTTTGAACCGGAGCTTGAATGCTAAAGGGATACGGGAATCGTCAGGCGCTATCAATAACACTCCTATCCCATACCCGTGCTGGTTTGACGCTCCGTCAAAGTACATCGTCCAAGTTTCATCTTTGACGTGCAGAATGGCTTCATCTGGGAATAGGTACTCAACTGCCTCATCCCCTTCAACCGGGTGGTCGGCAAGGAACTCCGCTACCACTCTTCCTTTTACTGACTTGCGTGTCACATACTTCAGATCAAATTCAGAAAGCAACAGCAGCCAACGAGCTAGCCTACCCATAAGTGCCAGTTTTTCGAAAAGATATTTGATGGGATCCAAGTGTGAAACCAACATTACAGAGTGAGCTAACAGGTAGTGCCGCAGCTTCCTGGTAGCCCATACCAAAGCTAAGCAAGCCTTCTCTAATGGTGTGTAGCGAGTCTCATACTCTAACATCTTCTTGCTCAGATAGTAGATGGCCCTCTCCACCTTATCTTCTGATTCCTGTGCGAGCATACAGCCCATTGTGGTCTCAGTCACTGAGAGGTACAATATCAACGGTTTCCCCGGCTCTGGCGGTGACAACACGGGCAGGTTCTGCAAGTATTCTTTGATCTATTCAAAAGCTGCTTGGCATCGGCTGTCCCATTGGAATTTCTTGCCTTTCTTCAGGAGACCAAAAAGTGGTTCACAAGTCAAGGTCAATTTTGAAATAAACCGTCTTATGAATTGCACTTTACCTAGAAAGTCTCGCACCTCCTTTTCAGTCCTTGGTGGTGGCATTTCTAAGATGGCCTTGATTTTGGAAGGGTCGACTTCGATGCCCCTTTGTGTAATCAGAAACCCCAGTATTTTTCCCGCTGTAACACCGAACGTACACTTCTGAGGATTTAGCCGCAACCGAAATTCTCTGATCCTTTGAAAAAACTTTTGCAAGGCGGTGTAGTGGCCTTCTCTTTCTTTGGACTTAACAATCATGTCATCCACGTACACCTCAACCTCTTTGTGGATCATGTTGTGCAATATTGTGGTCGCGGCCCGTTGATAAGTAGCTCCGACATTTTTCAACCCAAACGGCATTACCCTGTAGCAGTATGTCCCCCACGGGGTGGTGAAAGCAGTCTTTTCTCTGTCTTCTGGTGCCATTACTATCTGATTGTACCCTGAGAAGCCATCCACGAATGAGAGCAAAGCATGCCCTACTGTGAAATCCACCAACTCATCGATATGCGGTAAGGGAAAGTCGTCCTTCGGACTAGCTCTGTTTAAATCCTTGAAATCCACACACACCCGGATCTTACCATCCTTCTTCGGCACTGGAACAATGTTGGCCAACCAAGTCGGGTATTCGGAAACCAGCAGGAAACCTGCATCGATTTGCTTGGTGACCTCTTTCTTAATTTTGATGGCCCAGTCCGGGCGAATCCTTCTGAGCTTCTATTTGATCGGTCGGGCCTCGGGGTCAAGAGGGATCCGATGCTGTACAATCTCAAGATCGATCCCAGGCATGTCTTCATAGGACCACGCGAAAACGTCTTTGCAATCTTTTAATAAAGCGACTAAGCGCTCACGTTCCTCCGAAGACAACGTGGACCCGATCTGGACCAACTGCGGGTCCTTCTCAGTACCAACATTCACAGTAGTGATTTCATCCATTAAGGGTTTAACAAATCTTTCCTGCTCTTGGTCAATTAATCGTTGCAAAACCGGAGGAATTTCTTCCTCGTCGTTTTCATCAAAATTTTGAAAATCCTGATTTAAGCAATAAATCAAAGGCACAGAAAAATACTCAGAAACCACATCCACATCATTCTCATTAAATACTTCCAAGCCGTCCGATTCTTCTGTTACAACAGACTCAAAAGAGAAAGAAAATGACGACCTAGACAGGACTATGGCATCCGGGTTATCACCCCCAGGAATACCGGACTCAGACTCAGTTGAGCTGGAACTTGATTCCGACTCACAAGACTCGGTGGAATCAGATTCCGGCTCACTACCTGACCCGGTGCTGCTTGATAAAAATCCCTCTTCATATTGCCAGACGAGAGAGGGTGCGATGGATGCATCCAAAATAGTTGATGGTAGGCCCGCAGCCATTTCATTCCCGATCATGCATACCGAGGAGTCGTCCCCCAAGCACTTCTGTTCGATCGGAGGATCTGAGAGTAGACATGCCAGCGCTACCCCCATTTCATTTTCAGCGTCCTCGGACGGCACTTCCTTGCTCTGTTCAGCCTCAGCCGATAGATCTGCCTGCTCTTCGGCGATGTCATTCTCAGGTAACTGTAGATCAAAGAAAATCTCAAACCTCGGCACGCGCTTCCTTTCCGCGTTTAGCCACGGCTCTGGAAAGCCACAGAACGGAAAGTCTTCCCCCTCTCGGACAAAGCGTTCGTTTAGGGTACCCTGAATGGGCCGGTGCATTAAGTCAAAGGGCTTCCCCATCTGTTTCGCTCTGGCTCTTCCGGCCATTTCCTTTCCTTTCCTTACCCAGTCCTCTTTGGTGGGTAGATAACCCAATCCAAAGGTATGAGGGTTGTGTGGCACTTCGGCCAATGCTGCGACGCCTTTCCGGCCGCTCTTTGCCAATCCCATCCCGGGAATGTGTTGGAGCTTGTTCATGAGATAGACTGCTTGGGCACTGACATATACCCCTTCATTAGCTGCCATGATGTCCTGTACGACCCGAGCCTCAGCCAAGGTGAAACCCGATATGAACACATCTTCCATGCCGTGCTCGATTTCTAGAACAGGCGTAGATACCTCCGGCAGCGGATGAATTGATGAGTTTCCGAAAACAATGGCTACTCCCTTCCCATAGGGGTATTTCACCACTTGATATAGAGTGGAGGAGACCGCCTTTACCTGATGCAGCCACGGCCGCCCCAAAAGCAGGTTGAACGTTGCAGGCACCTCTAAGACATGGAAATCTATCTCATGCTGTCCCGGCCCAACCTTCGTTTGAATCTTAACTGTTCCCATTACTTCCCAGCTCGTGCTATCATACGCCCGGATCACCTGGGCCGTTGGCACAAAGTTCACGATTTTTAAACCGATCGCGTAGGCTGTCCTTGCCGGACAGACGTTGATGGCGGACCCTGTGTCGACAAGCACCACGGGTATCCATTTATCTCTGCACTCCACGGAGATGTAGAGTGGCTTGTTATGGTTCACACCCTCGGGTGGCAGTTCTTTATCAGAAAAGGTCAACATCAGGGTAGCTCTTCCCGAAAAGACTAGGCCCACCAGCTGTTCGGGCGTGGTGTCTATAGAAAGCTTGGCTTTGTCCATGGCTGAAAGGACAGCCTGTCTGTGTACTCGAGAAGCCATAAGTAGCCCCCAAATGGAGATGTCTACTTGTATCTTTTTCAGTTGTCTCAATACGGCCTCATCCTCAAATTGCTTTTCTTTTTGCTTCTCTGCCTCCCTATCTTTCCCAGACGCCTCTGGTTGATCTAGGTGTGGAGGCTTGAAATACCGTCCACTCCTGGTCATGTGATCGACTTCACCGATATACCAGGTATCATCTGGTTGGTTACTCCCCCAATCTTCGTCTGTGTGGGCAAGACATAGATCATCGTCTTCCCACCACATTCCATCTGCAGCCGACAGGCACCTGTCCGGTTCTGGCATGACTGTTCTCATACTCACAGTACCTTCTATTCCTACGCTCGCGGTGTTCTCCCTTTCTGTACTCGCAGCAGCCTCAATCCCCACATGGGTTTTTGCCTTCCTGATTCTCTCGGAATCTTCGAATCTTTCCTGTTCCGACTGTGTCAATGCAGCCGACTGTTCAATAATCCCCGTACTCAGAATGCTCCAATCCCGAGCGAAATTCTTGACACCGGCGCTCTCCGACGATGCACTTTGTTCTCCAACCCTTCCGGTTGTCACTGATATTCTTGCCCCTGCCGGGCCTTGTTGTGGCTGAGACTCTTCCACCACATCTGGTTGATCGTCCAACCATCCCGTAGCCTCTGCTGACTCCTCAAAATCGAACCAGTTGACGGCTAAGTCCCCTGGATCTTGGTTACTGTAAAACTGGAGCTTGGCAAGGTCTTCTTCCACAGCCGTTACATCATCCGTTCCCTGTCCCAGACTGTCTCCTTGGATCACGCACAGCTCCCCCTCTGTTGGTAGTTCCATATCTGGCCTGTCTTGGCCTATTAACAAAATGTAGTCACTCGGACTATAAGCATTCCCAACACCACTCCCAGATTCCGCAGGCTCTGGCTCAGTAACCCTCTTCTCCTTTGGAGTCTTCTCTCTCCTGTTCTCGATAGTCACCACCGTTGGCTTAGGTTGGGTTGTGGAGATGTCCATCATGCACAAATCGGTGCAATCGGGAAGGAACACTTCCGGCTTAGGCAGGTGGGAAGGAGTGATATAGATGCTAGGATCGTAAGGCACGACCCCAGCTTGGATGAAGTTGAATCTTTTGGGTGGTGGAGTTTGGTTATGTGTGGGGAGAGGGTTTGTAGTAACGTTGGGTTTCTCGGGAGGCAAAATCACCCCGTTATCGATGAGATCTTGAATCTCATGACGCAATCGGAAGCACAGGTCGGTGTTGTGACCGTGCTGTTGGTGAAATGCACAATATTTGGCTGGGTTGTGGGCCGCGGGGAGTCTTTCTGGTAAGGGCCGCGGCTCTAGGGGCTTCAGACGCCCCTTTCTGATTAAGACCCCCAAAGCTTTGGACAGGGGCATATAAAGTGGAGCGAAGGTTCTGGTGTTTTTGGGTGGGTATTTGACTGTTTGTGGGTTGCTTCCGGACGCACCGGAGAATGGTGCGGCTGCCATAGTTCTTGGGGGAGGGTTGGTGGTGACCATACTCACTTTGGAGGTCCTGGTAGTTGTAGCGCCACTCGGTCCTGCATTAGTGTTACGATTGAAAGTTCTGCGGGGTTGCTCCCGGTCATTATCAATTAAGCCTTGCTTTAAGGCATCTTCAATCTGCACCCCCATTTCATGTAGATCAGAAAAGGTAGGGAAGGGGAGTACAATCATCTTCCGCATTAACTTCGGCTGAAGATTGCGCACAATCATCCAAATTTGGTCTTTGTCTGTGGGCCTTAAGGTCATCATCGAAGCCTTAGCCCGCCATCTGGTTACGAATTCTGAGAAGCTTTCTTTGGGTTCTTGCCTCGTTGTCTCGAGATCCCGGGTCGTAATCTCGATCTGTGTATTGTATGAGTACTGCAAGATGAAGGCCTCAGCCATCTCGTCCCAACTTCTCTTGACGTCATCCTCCAATTTGGCATACCATATAGCCGCTACACCCGACAGGGTCCGGCCAAATAGAGACAGCTTCTGCAGTCTAGTGAGGCCCATTGGCCTTAGGATGTCTGAAAACAATCTTAGGTGCACCATGGGGTCTCCAAACCCATCAAATCGATCAATGTGCGGCATCTTGAATCTGTCAGGCAGCGTCACGGCTGCGTCGGTATACCCATCTTCGATGTCAGGGATAGTCTTGACTCCCTGGGATCTTTTGAACAGCTTTTCGAGCTTGCTCAGCTTTAATGCTGTGGGATCTGTCTCAAACTCGAAAGGAGAGTCCGGTAGGTTGGTGGGTGTTTTGGATAACTGGGGTTGGATTTGGGGTAGGATCGGGGGTGGAGGTGGTCCGATGGGAATGTCCGTGTCATTCTGAACATTAGCTGTCTCCCCGAGGGTAGGAATTCCTAGCGGGAGAGGAACTTGTTGCGAAGCAGATGCTCCGTTTTGCTGTTGTAACCTCATGATTAACTTTGCCTGCTCATTCATAACTGTGGCCTGCTATTTGGCGAACTCTGCCTGCCGGACAGCATCCTGCTGCATCATTTTCATGCTCTCTTGGAGTTGGCGCACCATCTCCTCTAAACTAGCCATACTGTTTTGTTCTGACTGAATTATCGGTATATGTTCCCTCTCTGTAGGTGAAACAGAACCCTGATCCCTACTGTACACAGGTGGGGTAGATAAAGCCCTCTGTACTGACTGTCGAACTGATGCCCTCTGCCTAGCTGTCCTCCGTCTAGTAACCGGGGGTAGAGAGTGGTACACTGGTTGTCCGTCTACCAGATCCTCAGATCGATGGAGCCGACGACCTCTAATCCAGAGTGCTCGGGGAATATCTACCGGGTTGGAAGCAATGGTGCTAAACTACCTAGCAAAAAGATAAATAAAGCAGTAAATAAACAAGCAATCGGACAGCACAACGGTGCAGGATAAACACATACAATCACGCAGTTGGGGTATTCATAATACACAGTTGGTAAGCCGAACACACTGTTTGTCGATACTGATCACTGTTCCCCAGAATCACTATTCCCAAAACTGAACCTGGTACCCGCAGATAACTGGTTCTCATAAACTGATACTGATGCCCTCAGGCCTAATACTCAATCTCGCAAACTGATATGTACGTTCCTGTAGAGTTACACTCTAAAAGCACACAGCAAGTAAAGAGAGCCAAAACACCCCTATGTTGGGGTAGGGTTTCCCTGTCCTATTTTGTCAGGAGCTAGGGTTCCACTATGCACGCAGCAGTTTCAAACAACTTAGCATCGGGTAAGCAACCTGTCCTAGTTTGGAATGGTCGCTATGGATCCGAATATGCACTAGGTCGAATGGTCGAAAAGGGTGCCCCGGTAAAACCGGGGTTTGTGTTCCCATGCTGTCAGAGCCCATAACCGGTCAGCCTTATGGTCATGCCTTGACAAGACAAGCCTCTGGCAAACCGTTCAGGAATGGCAGATGGCAAACACGGTGTCCTAGGCGCACCAATGCACATGCAATGCAAAGAGACACATAACTGAAATCAAAACAGGATATCACGAGTTCGAGTCAAGCTCTCTAAATCCCCAGTAGAGTCGCCAGAAACTGTAACACGCGCTCGCGTGGGGCCTTCGCTACAGTTCGGACTCGATTTGTGTCACGGTTCTTAATCTGAACCAAAGAGTCCAAATCCGGCAAATCGTTTTGAGAAACAGGTTTTTTGAAAAAAAGTGCCAAACATGGGCTGCTTTGCCAGATACAGAGTCGCCACCTAAATATTTTAAAATGGGAGAATTTAGGAAACCCTGACTCAGTGCCAAAGGCCATGCGTCCGTCATTGCCAAAGTTGCCTCGGCTCGGGAGCTAGGGTACGATCGGGGAAGGTCAGCTATGAGCACCCCCTCTCGCCCGATCCGAAGATTGGCCTCTACTAACCGTGATATCCGTTTTTGAAAACGTTATGTGTTCTTATTCCATTTATTAGCCTAGAATTACTATGTTATACGCACAGCACACAAGTATAGACTAGATTGCCTAATTTGGAAATAAACATTGCATATCCGTTTGTCTTAAAAAACATTTTGGATTTTGCTACTCGCGAGTAGGCTAAAATACGGATTTCAACGAGTTTTTCCAACTCAAACAATCCAACCTTCACCCACAGGCAATCAATCAGTAATATCACGTAAGCATTTAGCCGCATGGCAAGCATACTGTCATGGCAACACTCGCACGCATGCGGTATGCTAAAGCATAAATACTTACAATGTACTCCGTGCCAAAACAATAAACTAGTTAGCAAACATGCGTGATCCTAGTTCATGTCAGATTGACTAATGCAACAGATGCAGGATGCAATTAGAGTAGGCTCGGCTAACCTAAACATGGCATGTGAAATGCAGTCAATTGATGCACGTATTCAATTTGGAATTGAAGTACAAATGCAGTTAGCGTGATGTACCGAGCCTGATGCATGCAATACAAGATGCATGAATGCACGCATGCATGGCATAAGGTATGCTAATTTTAAATATGCCCTAGTCTACCATCATAAGCAGGTAAATAAAAGGGAAGAATGACGTGAGGTTGGAAGACATACACACACTCACGCACACTTATTACACAATTGCCCTCACTCGGAGGGTCCAAATAAATATTTACAGTCCGAATAATAAGCAAATAAATTATTACAGAATTTCTAATTGATTATCAGAATAAATGCAAAAAGAGAAGTGGCCACGGCCCCTGCCTCAGGATGCGCGAATGATGCATGCTCGAACCCGTCTCGCCCGGAAAGTCCATACCATAACATTGCTGCCTCTGTTTTTACTGTCTTGCTTCTCTGAAAAATGCCAAAGTTCTGGGACAGGTTCTTTTCACACTGCAGAATACCATCGGCTGGAGGAAATTCCCACCGGCAATGTATAATTTCCATCGGCTGCCAATGGAGTTATCGGCCATTCACCCATTGCCGGTCGGCACTGAATTATGCCGGTCGGCAGAAAATTCCTGCAGAAGACAGTTTTGACAGCAACAGAGGACAGACAGTATATGGCATGGGATTTCAGGCACATGTAAGCAGAGTCATGTTCCCTATCATGTATTGAACTCAGGGAAGCATGGCCCTCGATCTTCGAGCCATCAATTGTGCATGATAGCCCAAGAGATCAAGCTTGCCATTTGATGTAAAATGCATGCAACACACAAATGAGGACCAAAACCCTATCATGTCGGAGTCAAGGGCCCCGGTGACCGAGAGTTAAGACGCATTACATCACTTATAGTATGAATGCTCCTTAACCCTCACACTTGGTTCGACACCCCAAACCAAGCAATGCAATGCATGTTATGCCAACATGGCTCAAATGCAACATGATACTAATTATGCAAGGCATGCCAAATGCCATGCAACTACTATGGCAAATATGCAATGCTAGGCATGCAAGATGCAAATGTGATGCAAATATGGACCAACATGCCATAACGCTAGCATGGGACAACACATTAATGAACCAAATAAGCAACAAGCATATGATAAGCATGCAATGGTGGACTTAAACCATAAAGGGGCCGACCTCAATCCACCCCAAAACAGTGGCCAAAAGTGCCCAAAATGATGGACAAACACTCATGCCAACACGCAAGCCAATGGACCTAAGGCTAAGGCGCAAAAGGGGGCACTTTACTTCTACCAACACGACCATTCAAGGCATGAATTAGACAAGCAAAAGCAGAATCTTAGCATGCAAAAATGGACTCCAAAACCCACTAATATGGCAGCTTAAGTGGCTCCAATGAGATGCATGCACCAAAACTTATTCCTAGGCATAAAAGGGCACATCCTCAAAGCATGAAAGAGGTCACATATGCAAACATACAAACATGGATTAGGGACTGAAATATGATCTATCATGATGTCAAATGATGACAACAAGCTTATGCTAAGCATGTTGGTGACCCATACAACCAAGGCTTACAAGCCAAAAAAAACAAAGCAACCCCATCAAGCATGCCAAACATGACAAAATCAATGGCCAACAGATTTTAAGCATGACAAAACATGGCCAAATGCTTCACCAAGTTAAGTCAAAACAAGAGGATATGCTAGGCTAAACATATAGCACACTTCTAGGCAAGATGGAAAATTACAAAGCAAGTATAAAATGCATGCTAAGGGCCAACAAACCACCATTAGACAGAGATATAATATGACCCAAAACACCCAAAAAACTTCTGAAATGGGACCAAAAATGATCAAGCATGCATGTTGCCCTTTAAACCAAAAGACAAGGAAATGAGGCAATGAAGGGAGAGGGGTGTCCCTCCCCTATACAAGACTTCAAACCACCTTCCTCACCACTGAAAATCCACTGGTTTTCAGTGGTGAGAAGACCAAAACACACAAGCAAACAAAGCCTCACAAAGGAAGCACCCAAAAGGCCAAATAAGGCCTAAGAAGGTGAGTTTGAACTCAAACCACAAAACACCCTTAATGAAAGTTCTTAAGCATGAAAATATAAGCCTTTTTTATGTTATGCACGAAATCTAAATCAGTAAGTAAGATAGGTAAAAAAACTAGTGCAAGTTTGGGGAATCTAAAGCAAAGTGATTACCCTTGAAGCACACCTCAAGAACAGCCAATGCAGCCCTCTTCTTTTGATCAAAATCAGTCCAAAAACTCAAGAATCAACCCTCAAAGTGACTCAATCTCGGAGTAAGGTGTAATGGTGTGTGTATTAGTGCAAAAGTAAGGCAAAAATGCACTTTTGGGTTACCAAACACACACTAGGGATGAGAGAGAGAGAGATATAGAGAGGGAGTGTGTATCTATATGTATAAGCTCTGGTTTTCCTTCCAAACTTGCTAACCTAGAACATACACGTGTATGGATCCCTCCATACACGTGTATGGAGGGAAACAGAGTGGGTGCCAACTATCACAACTGGCACAAAATATCTACATAAAGTAGATGAACAGTAGTCGGTTGCCCAAAATTGCCATTTTGACAAAAAAGAGTGAAGACCGGCAACAAATAATGTCGACCGCCAGTATATATTGCCGACGGCAACAAAACACCAGCCGGTGGCCTCTGGCCATGGCCGGTGATGTGTGGAGATGCCTCACTAGGCATTCCCTGCCCCTCCAAGGCAAAACACAAGTGTTTGGTGCAAAACCAGACACTAAACAGTCGAATTCGGAGATCCTGAGGCAGGGCGCGTAGCCGAGACCTCCGGGAACTCCAAACGAACACAAACATGGATGATCACCGGGTGTTCAAACGGTGACGTCCAAGTCTTGAGGATGGTCAAAAATGGGGTGTCTACAGTAGCTATTGGGTTTTCTGGCGGTGGTGGAAATTGTAGTAGTGGTGGTTATGTTGAGGGCATGGACTTGGGTTGTTTTGCATCGTTTGACAAGGGGGAGTGTATTAACGGAGAATAGTTGAGAATTTTGATCTGGAAAGAGAGGGTTGTAGTAAGGGGTCTGATTGATCGGCATTTTGGGTTGAAATTGACATCTTGGGTTGAAATTGACATCAATGGAATTACTGGGTTGTGAATAGGATAGAAGAGATGATTGATTAGCTCTCTACTCTAAAAAATCACCATTACAGAGAGAAGAGAGAAAACATGAGTGATGCAAGAGATGGGCTCTCTCTCGACAATGGTGCATGAGGAAACTCCACGATTTCTTCTTTGCTCCGATGGACGAAGGTGGTAGTAGAGAAGAATCAAACGACGGTAGAGGATTAGACGACAGCGGAGGTGGTGGAGCACGCTCTTAACTTCGACGATGGCCAAGTGCAAAACGAAGTTTGATTTGAGTAAATCGAATTTCTCTGTAATATATGGGTGTTGGCGGTTGAGGAACCTTAGACATTACAAGATAATATTGTGAATCTCTTTCCATTATTAAAATGGGATAGGGACCTTAAACTATTTTTTCCAAGAATGTAGGTATATATATAATTTAGAGTAAATTATAGATACATTTCTTAAGATTTGTTTAAAATATGAATTATTTTTTATAGTTTAGAAAATAAAAAATACCCTTTTATCAAATTTTTTATTTAACAAAATTAACTGAAAAAATAAAATTCTTAATTGCTTATAATTACTTGAATTATTAATTTAAATAAATTTATGACATTATTAAAAATTGTTAATCGACTTGATAATTTATTAATAAAATAGATCATTTGTTATGAAATTAGAAATTTTAAAGAGCGAGGTAATTTTCAAAAGCATAAAAAATAAATCATATTATAAATAAATCTCAAAAAGTGTATTTATAATTTATCCTAAATTTTACAGGTAAATTTATCAATATGATCTAAAAGCTAGTATCCACTTGATTCATAGATCATGTGGAGATATATTTTTTGAGTACCAACACGTGACCAAGGTGACGCCGACGTGTCAGCCGAAGTGTCACGTGTCCTGGTCATGACATCGAGGTGATCTCGGCTAGGCCGAGGTTATCTCCGAAGATATCGGAATCCGGGATAAGCGGATAAGGGACAAGCGTCCTAGAATAAGGAGGGATTTCAGCCTGGATAAGGATAAAACTCCTAAGGAGTTTATCTTTATCTATTGGAGAGTCCAAGATAAGCACTGAGCTAAAATCCATCGAAGCTAGGCTCCTATTGGGACTAAGATTGGGTTATCTATAAAAGAAAGGCACCCCCATGGGTCTAAGGTACGCATTTTATATTCTGAACAGTGAGTTAAGCACTTGATCTATCTTTGAGAGATAACTGACTTGATCGTCGGAGTGTCCTCCGGTGGAGGAACCACCGCCGTAATCTCTTCTTTCTGTTGCAGGTCAATTAGGCGCCATCTATTCTGTCAGTGCTCTCAAACTGAATACTGAGTTGGTAGTGTGGTCATAAATTTACTCACATAATTTGGCGCCGTCTGTGGGAAAGAAAGGAGAATAGATGGCCAACGACGGACATAAGGAAAAGGTTGGGAACGAAATCCCTGCTAGGAACGGTAAACACGTTGACCCTAACATGGAGAAAGATGGTTGCAACGAGGAGACTCAAGACCAAAATCACAGAAAGGAAGACGTCGGCCAAGAGGGCAACGTATCAAAGAAGTCAGACCGAAACGGATATTACAATGAGAACGACCTCCAGGTATGGAAAGATAGATGCCTGCGAAAGGACAAAGAGGTAAAAGAGATGGCAAACAAATTGGCTGACCTGCAATTGGTCGTCAATTTTATGTTGCAAAACAACGTCATGCAGCCACCGTTCCCGCTGCATGACACGCCGATTCTAGCGGCCAATACCCAGAAGGGAGGGCAAAAAACAATCCCTATAGCCCCCCAGCATATCAGGAGCGAAAGACACTCTCACTGGCCTTCAAGGGAGGTCGGGCGAGGAGAGTCGAGGAGGGAAGAATCTCAAAGGACACATCACACCAAGGAGGCAGACCCCAAAGAACATCGGAATGTTCAAAGGCAGGCGCTGTGCTTCGACACAACTCATGAAGAAAGGTCGAAGAGGGCTAACAATGAAGCTGAAAGTAGTGCACCAAAAAGATTGAAATCAGGAGATAGCCGAGCTCCTGGGCAGACAAAGGAGGATTTGAGAGATTATCTCAAGAGGAAGCAACAAGATGCCGAGGTAAGTTCCCCTGTTAAGCCGAGAACACCATTCTCGGCAGAGTTGGACAAATTTGAGGCCCTAAAAAGATTCAGTATACCGAGGTTCCAGATATATGACGGAAAGTCGGACCTCAACTTTCACGTCGGATTATACCTAAACTCGATGGCACTATACACTGGGAATGAGTCGTTGCTCTGCAAGGTGTTCCCCTCATCCTTCCGGGAGATTGCATCAGATTGGTTTCACAAACTGCCAAAGGGAAGTGTGAAGACCTGGGAAGGCCTGGCCGAGATGTTCATGGCCAGGTTCGTGACAAACAAACTACAGCCATTAAGGGTAGACGCCTTGATGGCTCTGTGTAACAGCGCCCGCGTGGGCCTCGTGCTACTACAGTTCGGACTCGCGATTTTTGTTGTCGCGGTTCTTAATCTGAACCAAAGAGTCCAAATCTGGCAAATCGTTTTGAGAAACAGATTTTTGAAAAAGTAGTGCCAAACATGGACTGCTTTGCCAGATACAGAGTCGCCACCTAAATATTTTAAAATGGGGGAATTTAGGAAACCCTGACTCGGTGCCGAAGGCCACATGTCCGTCATCACCGGAGTTGTCTCGGCTCGGGAGCTTGGGTACGATCGGGGAAGGTCAGCTATGAGCACCCCCTTTCGCCCGGTCCGAAGACCGGCCTCTACTAACCGTGATATTCTGTTTTGAAAACGTTTATGTGTTCTTAAACCAATTATTAGCCTAGAATTACTATGTTATACGCGCAGCAAACAAGTATAGACTAGATTGCCTAATTTGGAAAGAAACATTGCATATCCGTTCGTTTTGAAAATGCTTTGGAATTTGCTACTCGCAAGTAGGCTAAAATACGGATTTCAACGAGTTTTTCCAACTCAAACAATCCAACCTTCACCCACAGGCATCCAAAACAGTTTAACACATAAGCATCTAGCTACATGTTAAGCATGCTGTCATGGCAATATTCACACTCATGTAATATGCTAAAGCGGAAATACTTACATAGTACTCCGTGCCAAAACAGAGAACTTGTTAGCAAACATGCATGATCCAAGTCCATGTTAAGTGCCTAATGCATCGCATACAAAGTGTTGTTAGAATAGGCTCGGCTATCCTAAACATGTCATGTGAAAATGCACAATTATCACGTATTCAGTTTGGGAATTGAAGTACGAATGCAATTAGCGTGATGTACCGAGCCTAATGCATGCAATACAAATGCATGGATGCACACATGCATATCATGAGGTATGCTAAATTAAACGTGCCCTAATCTACCACCGTAAGCAGGTAAATAAAAGGGAAGAAAGAAGTGGGGTTGGAAGACATACACACCACCCACACACACTTATTACAGATTTACCCTCACTCGGAGGGACCGAATAAATATTACAAATTAATTAACTACGCAAGCTAATTAATATTACAAATTAACTAATTTAATTAACAAATTAAATAAATTAATTAAAGCAGGAAAACGCCTCGGGAAGCGCGCCACCATGCATGGGCTGCCTCTGTTTTCCTTCCTTTCCTTCTCTGGAGGCTGTCAAAGCCTTAGGACTGATCCCTTGGACAGAGAGGATCACCACCGGCTGATTGAAATTGCCACCGGCAGTGTGGTATGGCCATCGGCACAAAATTGAATCTGTCGGCAGAGAAAATGGTGCCGGTCGGCACATTACACTGCCGGTCGGCAGAGTATTCCTACAGAACCTGCAACTCACAGCAACAGAGGGCAAAACAAAGCATGGCAACACAATTCAAGGCATGTATGCACCAACCGTGTCCCTTATCATTGTGATGACTCAAAGGGACATGTGCCTCGGTTCTCGGACCACCAATCACGCATTTCCATGCATGATGGCCCAAAGAACCAAGTATGCAACTTTGATTTCAAATGTATGCAAACCAATCAAACAAAACTCCCAATCCCTATCACCTAAGTCAAGGGACAAGGAATGCATGTAAGATGCAATGCAACCTAGGCATACAAGCTAGGAATGCAACATGGCATGGCAATGAACTTGTGCAATTATGCAAGCATGCATGTGGTAATGCAAATGGATGGCAAGATGGACTTATACATGAATTAGGCAGCTCTAATAAGGCCTAAAACAGTGGCCATGGTGTCCAAAAGTAGAGGCTAAACACACATGCACACATACACATGTTAAGGCCAACACTTAAGCACAAAACAAACAACATTCAAGCACACTTGAAAGGAGGAATCATGGACTAATTAGCATGCAACATAAGTATTGAAATCATGTTAGGATGGTGCCAAACCAAGCAACAAAATCAAGCCAAAACATGCAACAAATAGTCCAAGTGTTCAAGGCCAACCAATGGGGGATTGAACCACACTTAGCAAGACCAAACATGGCATGCATTAAACAACTAAAAACAGATTTTTAGCATGTTAAAACAAGGCCAAAGGACTCCTTAGATGGCATCTAAGTGGCTCAAATACAAAGGCATACACAATAGCCAAAACATGGGGCATGCAACACATGCTTCCAAAGCATTAAAGAGGCATGCAAGGCAATCAAACAAGCATGGAAATGGGACTGAAATGGCATGTAGAATGATCCCAAATCACCAAAACAATGCAAAGATGGCATGCTACACATGCACATACTCAAGGCCAACAAGCCCAAATACAAAGGAGCTATATAATGCATGCAAAGATCAACCCAAACGATTATGGACAGAGCTAAAACATGGCAAAATAAGCACAAAATCTTCACAAATGTAAGCCTAAAACATGCTCCAACAAAGGCTAACAACCTAAGGCACATTAAGGCATAAACAAGGCATTACATGGCAACTATGCTAAACATGCATGGAGTTCCAAAACCAACTTGAAATCATGTTATATTATGGACATATAAGCATGAAAAACAAACGAAACATGCTCAACACACACTCAAGCATAGGCTTCCTTAAGAGGCCAAAATATGCCCTTTTCAAGGACAACAAGGAGAGGGGGTGGCCCTCTCCTTCTTGGGACTTCAAAGCATCATCTTCACCACTGAAATCCCTCAAGATTTCAGTGGTGAAGAGACCTCAACACCAAAATCCCGGAGCTAGCACAAAATGGCTCAAAATGAGGCCTTTTGAGGCCTAAGGGTGGTCAACAACCCTCAAACAACAAAACACTCTTAATAAACAATAAAGAGGGCCTAAAAATAGAACTTTTTTATGTTATACAACAAGCACAAAAACAGCTCTAAGATAGGTATAAAATCAATGCAAAAATGAGGGAAAAAGGGACTAGTTTCTTACCCTTGTAGTCCTCTTCAACAATGGTGCTCCAATGGCCTCCTTGAGCTTGAATCCAACACCAAAATCTCAAAACAAACCCTTTAGAACCTCAGCTCCAAGAGGAAGGTGAAACACTAGGTGTTTGTGTGCAATAGTGAGATACAAAACACCTAGTGAACAAAATGAGAGGGAAAGAGAGATAGAAAGTGTATATCTAACCCTAACCCTAGAAAAACCAGAGCTCTCCTCTGTCTTTTTTCTCTCCCAAAAATGTCTAAAAGCCTTCTCTTTTGCCTTAGAGAGAGCCTCTCTCTATATGCCTCTTGTAAAGCTTACAAGACAAGCTTTGCAAGAGGGAGATCCCTCCATACACGTGTATGGAGGGGAGCAAAAGCAATACAGCTGTCTAAAAATATCTGCAAAAGCAGATGAACAGCAATCGGCTGGCCAAAAATGCCATCTTGGCCAAAAAGAGTGCCGGTCGGCAACAAATAGTGCTGACCGGCAACAAAGAGTGCCGGCCGGCAAACTATATTGTCGATGGCAGCAAAAACCAGCCGGTGGCCTCTAGCCAATGCCGGTGGTGGGTGGGGATGGTCCACAAGCCCCACCCTGCCTCTCAAAGGCAAGATGCAAGTGTTTGGTGCAAAACCAGACACTAAACGGTCGAGTTCGGGGATCCTGAGGCATGGCGCGCGAGCCGAGACCTCCGGGAACTCCAAACGAACACAAACATGGATAATCACCGAGTGTTCAAACGGTGACGTCCAAGTCTTGAGGACGGTCAAAAATGGGGTGTCTACACTCTGAGAATCAGTAAGGATGAAGGCCTTAGGGCCTACGCTAAAAGGTACTATGAGGTGTTCAACCGAATACCCGAGTGCAATCAAGAGGTGGCATTCGTATCTTTCAAGAACGGCCTAAAAGATGACTGTCCACTACGAAAGTCTTTGGCAAAGACATTGCCAAAAAGCATGGAAGAGCTCATGGCCAGAATTGAGAAGTATGTCAGAGCCGAGGAAGACACATCAGGAAATAAGGAGACAAAGCAAGAGAAAGGAAACGGCTCGCCGAAGCAAGGCCGAGGTAACAACGGATCCAACAAGTAAGAGATAGGACTGAGGGCTGCACAGGTAGTCACAACTGCGTTCCGAATCCCAATTCACAAAGTCCTGGATAAAATCCGATCCCAGCCCTACTTCAGAGCACCAGCTAGGGTACCAGGAGAATTTATGGGAAGAAGCCTTGGTAAGCATTGTGCTTACCATAATGAGGATGGGCATCTGACTCAGGGTTACAGAGCCCTGAAGTCACACCTAGAAGACCTGGTAAGGCAAGGCCACTTGAGGGACCTTATAGATGAGGCCAGGACAAGGGAAGAGCAGGCAAGATTGCCTCAAGCACCAGCAATTCCACCCCCCCAGCATAACAACCGCAGGAAGGAGGACCTCAAGTAATTAATGTAATTCACTCAAAGGTCAACAAAAACGAAATACGAGGGAAGACCCAGAAGGTAAAGCACTTGCAGCACATGTACCAGGTCGGAGAGAAATGACATCGGGCCGAGGAGTACCAGGGACCAGTAGTGTCCTTTACTGAAACCGAGCTTGAGATAGTACAGCATCTATATAACGATGCCTTGGTAGTATCCCTCCAGGTTGGGGAGTGCCAAGTGAAGCGCATCCTGATTGACCAAGGCTGCTCTTGTGACATCATGTATGTCAGGTGTTACAAGGAGCTTGGACTTCACCCAGACGATATGGAGCAATCCAATGGCCCAATGGTCGGGTTCAATGGAACGCCGACATGGCTACTGGAAGCAGCAAGCTTGGAGGTGTAGGATGGCACCAGGAAGATAAAGACAGAGTTCACCATAATCGACACACCCTCCCCTTACAATGCTATCCTGGGAAGGCCATGGTTGCATGCAATGAGGGCTGTTCCCTCAACATTGCATCAACTATTGTGGTTCCCAACAGAGCATGGGATAGAGGAGGTCAGGGGAGATCAGTTGCAGGCAAAGAACTGCTCCATGGCCGCAATGAAATCCACCTGCAGCATACGAGAACCAGAGAGGGCAGAGATCGAAGACGAGGACGTGGAGGTCCTAAAGGACGTCGGCAAGGAGCCAGCCGAGAAGAGTGAAAAAGCACTGAAGAAAATTCTCGTCCAGTAGGGGGATGAAGAACGCTTCTTCCTTCTCGACTCGAGCTTAGCCGAAGAAGAGAAAAAAGAGTTGGAGGCTTTCTTGAGAGCAAACATTGAGGTGTTTGCCTGGACGCCTTACGAAATGCCTGGCATTGACCCTGAGGTCACTTGCCACAAACTAAACGTAGACAGGTCGGCCAAACCTGTAATCCAACGAGTAAGAAGATCGACATTGATGCACGTTGAGGCAGTAGAAGAGGAAGTAGATAGACTTCTAGAAGCCAGAGCCATTCGAGAGGTAAATTACCCGACATGGCTATCAAATACAGTGGTGGTAAAGAAAAAGAATGGTAAATGGAAGGTCTGCGTGGACTTTACCAGCCTAAACAAGGCCTGTCCCAAAGACAGTTTTCCTTTACCCAAGATCGACCAACTGGTGGATGCCACTTCAGGGCATGGAAGGATGAACTACCTAGATGCCTATAGGGGATACCATCAGATAGCTATGTACCCCCCAGATGAAGAGAAGACTGCGTTTATCACCCCAAAAGGGCTATATTGCTACAGAGTGATGCCTTTTGGGTTGAAAAACGCAAGAGCAACTTACCAGAGATTGGTAACTAAGATGTTCAGATACCTGATTGGCTGAACAGTGGAAGTTTACATCGATGATATGGTTGTGAAGACCAAGGAACCTGAAGGTCATTTGGCCGACCTAAAAGCAGTCTTTGACATCCTTAAAACATATCAGCTCCGACTCAATGCGTCAAAGTGTGCATTTGGAGTTGGATCTGGTAAGTTCTTAGGATACCTGGTTACTAGAAGGGGCATTGAGGCCAACCCAGATCAAGGCCATCCTAGAGTTAAAGAGCCTGATGTCGACAAAACAGGTGCAGATGCTGACTGGAAGGGCTGCAGCCCTGAATAGGTTCATAAGCAGAAGCTCAGACAAGTGCAAACATTTCTTCAACTTAGTGAAGAAAGCGACAGACTTCTTATGGACCGAGGAGTGCGAAACCGCTTTGGCTAACTTGAAGAAGTATTTGACCACAGCTCCAGTTCTTTCAAATCCAGAACCTGGAGAGGAACTGTTCCTATACTTGGCAGTTTCGGGACATGCTATAAGCGCAGTGGTAATCCGAGAAAAAAAATGGGAACAAAGGGCTATTTACTATGTAAGCAAAACCCTGGCTGACGCAGAAACCAGGTACTTACCCCTAGAGAAGTTGGCTCTGACTTTAGTAATGGCTTCAAAAAAGCTGAACCATTACTTTCAAGCCCATAAAATTGTGGTGCTAACTGAACACCCTTTGAAGTCCCTGTTGCAGCAGGGAGATCTGACAGGCAAAATAGCCAGATGGGCAGTGGCCTTGGGCCAGTATGACCTGGAGTTCAGACCCAGAACAGCAATCAAAGGCCAAGTTTTGGCCAACATCGTGGCCGAGTTCATGCCAGAATCCATCGTATATCGAGCTCCGTTGAGCCGAGGTGAACGATGTCCAAACAAGCAATGAGGAGCCCAGCCGAGGGCAACGGAACAAAGAAAAGAGGAAAAACTAAGACCCTGCAGCATTTACATCGGCGACTCCTTTCGACTGTTTGTCGACAGGAGTTCAAACCGACAAGGAGCGGAGGCAGGAGTAGTACTGGTATCTCTAGATGGACAGATATTATAACAGTCCATTCGTTTGGGGTTCAAGGCCTCAAACAATGAAGCAGAGTATGAAGCATTGATTGCAGGACTGAAACTGGCAATAGTAGTAGAAGCAGATAAGGTGATAGTCTTCTGTGACTCTCAGCTTATAGTCAACCAGACAACAGGTGAGTTCGTAACCCGAGATGAACGTATGTCGGCATACGCAAAGGAAGTAGGCAGGTTGGTGGCCTTGTTTCAGAATTGCCGACTACAGCAGGTTAACCGAGATGACAACAGTCACGCCGATGCCCTGGACAACCTGGCTAGTGCAATACAACTTGGAAAGGCAAGGACGATAATGGTTGACTACTTGTCGGGCCTGAGCATCGAAACACTGACCACAGAGCGTGAAACAATGTGTGTGGACATGGGACCAAGCTAGACGGACACAATAATAGCATTCCTGAAAGAAGGAAAACTGCCAGATGATCACAAGGAGGCACACATGATCAGATTGAAGTCGGCAAGATTTAGTGTAACAGTAGAGGGACATCTCTACAGAAGATCCTTCACTGGACCCTTTTTGAGGTGTGTACATCCTTCACAAGTCGAAGATTTTTTGTACGAAATACACGAAGAAGTATGTGGAAGCCACACTGGGGTAGATCACTTGCTCATAGGGCCATCACCTAGGGGTATTGGTGGCCCTACATGCAGAAAGATGCAGAAGCCTATGTCAGGAAGTGTAAAAAGTGCCAAAGGTTTGCACCTCTGATACACCAACCAGCAGCAGACCTAAACCCAGTGTCCAGTCCTTGGCCATTCACCCAATGGGGCATGGATCTTGTTGGAAAACTACCCCAAGCAACTGGGCAAATGAAGTACCTGCTGGTAGCAACAGATTACTTCACCAAATGGATAGAAGCTGAACCCCTTGCCAAGATCCGAGACGTGGACGTGAAGAACTTCATACGGAAAAACATCATCACCAGATTTGGGATTCCAAAAGCAATAGTTGCCAACAATGGAACACAATTTGACAGTAAGCTAATCAAGAGCTTCTGTGCAAAATTCAAGATCAAGAATTATTTTTCAACCCCAAGCTTTCCTCAAAGCAATGGACAAGCAGAGCATCCAACAAAGTCATCTTGGATGGGATTAAGAAGAGGTTGCAAGCAGCAAAGGGGAAGTGGGTAGATGAACTACCAAGTGTACTCTGGGCATATCGAACTACGCCGAGAAGATCAACTGGGGAATTCCCATTTGCCATGGCCTACGGCACAAAAGCAGTCATTCCTCTTGAAGTCGGCATCCCAGGGATCAGAACCCAGGGAGTAGAGAACGGAACTAATGATGTATTATTAGCCCAAGATCTGGATCTACTAGAAGAAAGAAGGGAGAGGGCTGCAATTCAGCTGGCGGCATACCAGCAGCAGCTTGCCAGGGCTTATAAAAAGAAGGTCAACCCAAGGGAGTTTTAAATCAGTGACCTCGTCTTGAGAAAAGTCGTCGGCAACAAGAAGGATCCCAGAGAGGGCAAGCTTGGCCCATATTGGGAGAAACCCTATAGAATCATCTCGGTACTGGGCAATGGGGCATATCGGCTTTAAGATAATGAGGGCAAAGAGTTGCCAAGGCCCTGGAATACGTGCAATCTTAAGTTTTTTTATCATTAAATTTTCTTGTTCTTTGTTATTAGCCGAAGTAATAAATAAAGTTTGATTTTTTATACTTGTGACTGATAAAATAGTTGATGATGTTTCTAGAATACATGCATAATGAGAACCCAAGTGAAACTTAAGTTCACATTAGGGGGCATAAAGTTGGAAAATGGTTCCTGGCAAGGTAGAATATACAAGCTAAAATCAGTTTAACACTTGTTGAAATTTGTGAAAAATTTACAAGTTGAAGTTAAACCAAGATCATGTTTAACACTTGTTGAAATTTGTAAAAAATTTACAAGTTGAAGTTAAACCGAGATTATGTTTAACACTTGTTGAAATTTGTGAAAAAATTTACAAGTTAAAGACAAGGTTATATTAAAATAAGTACTTATGTACTTGCCGATGTAAACCGTTGGTGAGTATAACTGAGGTACTTCACCCCGAGAAGATTACACAGTTATGATGTATATTGAAGATATGCAAAATATTCCAAGTATGAGAGTCATACAAGAGCAGTAAAGGGAAGACAAAGATACAAACATTCAGGAGAGAAAGTTGTATTTATATTCAAAAGGAAGGCACATCGGCCACATGAAGTGCTTACATTGTTCCAGAGAAAGAAAAAGTACAAGGTACAGAAAAAAGAAAAAGAACATCAAACTAAGATTCTTCGATGCCACTGGCAGGTTGGGTCTGGCGCTCGGAGGACTGCCGAGTAGACATCTCGGCGACCTCCTCAGCCACGAGCTCGGCATCTATTTCTCCAAGGGTTTGCTCAAGGCTCTTATCGGCTATAGGCGCTTCCGACGTTGCCTTCTCAGGAGTAACGTCTTTGGGAACCTCCTCACCCTCTTCGTCTTGAGTCAAGTCCAGGACTTGCTCATTTTGAGTAGGGGACTTGGCCCCAGCAGCTTCCTTTGACTTCATCACCAAAGCTTCCTCCTCAGACTCAGAATCGTCGTCGGATTGGCTTGGAGTTTGGAGGAATGGCAGGGCAAGAATGTCGGTGTTCTTGAGGGGGGAGTCCTCAGGGACTTCAAGCTTTTTCAGTAAAGCCATCCAACCGAGGGTGAAACCCTTGTTGCATGCCAGTTTCACCTGACACTCGTAGTCTGCCGTGACATCGGCCACCCCCTCAGTGTATGCCTTTTCGTCTGCAGCCTTGATTTCGGCCTCTTCTGTGGCCAAGGCATCTTGAAGTTCTTTTTGGGCCTGGGTCATCTTTTCCTCGGCCTCGAGAACCTTCTTGATGGCCTCAGCGGCATCCGCTTTTTCTTCGGCGTCATCCTTGGCTTTGATAGCAGCCTCGGCCTGATCTTCCAAAGTCTTTATTTTCGCCTCAGCCCTTTTGCTGGCCTTCTTCAGACTAGCAAGCTCCCTAGTCTTGTCGGCCAACGCCTTCCTTGTCTCAAAAGATTGCATTGAGAAGGAGTGGACGTGCTGGATTGCCTGAAGAAAAACGGACAGAGCAGAAGTTATTAGAAAAATTTCTAAGTATAAAATAGAGAAAGAAAAATTACCAAATAAAGGGGCTTACTTTAGCAGAGTGCTGCAGCATCAAGGCAAAGTTTTCATACTCAGTCATCTCGACATTGCGGTCGTCATTCCCAAGAAGGAGCAAGGCTGTAATAAGGGCAACACCGACGTTGATGTCGTCAGCACTATCATCGACTTTGACCAGCCTGTCCTCCAAAGTAATAGGTGGAGCCCAGGGGGCACTAGACTTCATGGAGCCCGACGCTGTGGCTGACTCTGACCTCGGCCTTTTGGACCCAGTTGATTGAGATGGTTCGGCATCGGCGGGCCTCTTCTCGGCAGTAGAAGAGGTCTTCTCACTCTCGGCCAATTTTGAAATTGGCAAGGTGTCCTTAGTATCAATCTGAGTCACCGTTGCCTTTGGCTGAGCCTTCTTGAGTCTTTTTTGCTTTTGTTTTGGTTGAGACTGAGCTTGTGCTGGTTGAATGTCAACATCGGCATGGATGCTGGCTAAGAGGTCTTTAACGACTTCTTTCTGGCGGCCCCTCTCAGCAACGAAAACAGTTCGTCATCGGCGTCGGCATTGTGATAGTGGGATTAGTTGTGGAGCTGAGGTGGATGGCTGCCCTGCTGGATCTGAGGTTGATCCTTGATCTGGCTGAGATGATGAGGCTGTTGGAGGAGTAGTGGCGGACGGAGGAGACTGACTCTTCTTCTTCTTCTTTGGAACGTCGGGAAGAACCGACTTGTAAATGGGAATGAAGTTAAATAGCAGTGGGGCTCTCCGCTTGTGGACTGGCAAATCCAATAGCTTTTTCAAGTCCTTGCTAGGGAAGAAAGACTGGCGAAAGCCGTTTGGTGGCTGAGGAAGAACTGCAAAAAGAAGAGCACAGACATTAGAACAAAGTATTGAAAACTTCAAAAAAGAGAGCAAGAAAAAGTGACACTTGGCCCTTACCATCTCTTTCCCCAAAAACTATTCGGCTTAAGGGATAAAGGTGGAGGTCATCGTTAGGCTGAAACTCCCAGTTGCCCGAGACGATGAAATAATCGTCTCCAGCACCCTTATTTGAGTCCGGGAGGTCGGCAATGAGCTTGTACTCAGTGGACCTCGGCTTGAGGTAATAGATATGGCATTTTTCCGATTTCAGGCGACACATAGTGTAACAATACTGGAAATCAGCAAGAGTAACCCTAGCATTCTCTTGTTTGGCTAAGGCTATTATACCGTTGATAACTCGGTAAGAATTGATGGCAAGTTGCATTGGGTTTAATTTATAGTAATGAAGGACTTCTCGGAAAAATGTGTCAAGTGGAACCCTAAGTCCACACTCGATAACGGCCACTACTGGAAAAGGCATGAGGTTCACATCGGACATGATGGAGTCATCCTCCCTAACTAACCTCAGATGAACGTCGGCTAGGATATCAAACTCCTGCCTAAAGTGTTCTAACTTGGTCGGGGTATCTACCCTATGCTTCCATATACCCATGATGTTGGCTTGAGGAGAAGGTGAAGGATTTCGGAAGAAAGTGTTTTGTAACGGTTTTTAAAGACCTCGGCTAAAACCTAAATGTGAGCTGGAGTAAGAATTTGTGGGGATCGTTTCAGTTTTTCCTAAAATTTGTGGGTTCTACAAGCAAATCCCCAACCTAGATCTATGAAAACGAAGATTGAATGCACGAATTTGGAAAGGAAACAGAAAACAGGAATGTAATTCAGAGTCAAGAACAGTGATGGATCATCAAGAAACACAAGACAGAAGTTTGCACAGGTGTGTCAGGCCAAAAACAGTGGCAAAAATCAACAAGTGTGTGAACAGTATGAATTCAAGAAACAGATGGGGCAAAAATAGAATCATGAGACAAACATGTGGTGGAAAACAAGATACAAATTAAAACATCAAAGATATGAGTAGGATTGCAGAGGCAAAGCGGTGGAGTTCAGTAAAGCGAAAAAGAAACTGAAACAAGAAGTTAAATCGGGAAGAAACAGGAACTCACCGAAGAAAAGAAGCCGGAGTTGAGTTCGCCGAAGTTAGACGAGCAAAAGCAGCGGAAAAGACTAGCAAGGGCCTCGCCGGATGAGGTGAATGGCGGTGGTAGCAGAGCTTGAAAGCTTGAAACAATGAAGAATTTGAGAAAGTAAGAGAGAGAGAGAGAGAGTTTGAACAAAAATGATGATAAGTGAAAAGGCAAGGAGAGAGGAAACGAGTTTTGTCAAAAACTTGAAGAGGCAGCAAAATGCAATTAAATGTGCCTGGGACAACGCATTTGACAAACGGCGTACGCAGGCACGAGGTGATTTTATGGCGCGTATTAAACACGGTCCAATGGGGTGGAAACGAATGGCAGAAACAGTTGGAATGTTGTTTGTGACGGCTCATGCGCGTGATAGAACTCTTGGAGTTCTTGGCTAAATAAAACAATGACCTTGGCTGGTAGGAAGATCTCGACTAAATAAACTCGAATAAACTTGGTGAGACAGACTACAGGACCTGGTTGTGAGAAGCCGGTGTATTGTGACCTCGGCAAGATAGCCGACATGAACGATATAGGTTCCATCACCTCAGGATGCCGAGGTAATAGAACCTATGAGGCAGTTGTGGAGATATATTTTTTGAGTACCAACACGTGGCCAAGGTGACGCCGACGTGTCAGCCGAGGTGCCACGTGTCCTGGTCATGACGCCGAGGTGATCTCGGCTAAGCCGAGGTTATCTCCGAAGATATTGGAATCCGAGATAAGCAGATAAGGAACAAGAGTCCTAGAATGAGGAGGGATTTCAGCCTAGATAAGGATAAAACTCCTAGGGAGTTTATCTTTATCTATTGGAGAGTCCAAGATAAGCACTGAGCTAAAGTCCATCGAAGCTAGGCTTCTATTGGAACTAAGATTGGGTTAACTATAAAAGAAAGGCACCACCATGGGTCTAAGGCACGCATTTTATATTCTGAACGGTGAGTTAAGCACTTGATCTATCTTTGAGAGATAACTGACTTGATCGTCGGAGTGCCTCCGGGTGGACGAACCACCACCGGAATTTCTTCTTTCTGTTGTAGGTCAATTAGGCGCCATCTATTCTGCCAGTGCTGACCAACTGAATACTGAGTTGGCAGTGTGGTCAGAAATTCACTCACATAGATCATGTCCTTATCATTATAGTCATATTAATGACAATCTATTGGGCTATCAACATTAATAAAATTTTATATAAGCAAAATACTACAAATTTACCCTTATCAATTAGAATTTATCCACACAAAAAAAAAAATCAATAATTTAGATTTAATTCATATGTTAACCCCACACTTTATTAATTTAATTATCATTACATAAGCACATTTGGAGTAAATTGTGGGTCGATAAGGGTGGTCCCTAACATTTTTGTTTATATAATATATGTTATTGGGTTTGCTAATTTTCGGATATAGAACTGAACCAATATATGTTGACAAAATTGAACAAACCCATGAAAAGAACTATGAAGGAGAAACCAAATTCATGTCTATTCCACAAATTCATTGAATATAGCATGGATAACCCATGAAAACAAATTCATTTCTAAATCCATTCATATAATACTTTTCACACCCACTATATACATTATAATCTTTGTACCTCACAAATAAAACTGAGTGTATTCAGTATCCCCTCAAAGTCACGGGTGTAACATGACTACGGCTGCAAACAGACAAGCTAATATAAAAAATAATTTTTTTTTTTTTTTTTTTTTTTGGGACGAACTGATTGTTGTTGAGTACATGGATGAGGTCGGGAATGACAGAGCTCCATTGTTGCCCTCTGATTCTCACCAGAATGCTCAGCTAGGTTCGGGGCACTGTTTGGGCCTGCAGTGTCTACCACGGGTCTCGTTTTAATGATTCAAACGATTCATTTTATCGGACATTTTATGTATTTCATTCACACACACAAAAAAATTTAAGTCAATCTGATAATTGTGGCCTATTCAATTTAACGTATTTGTTACCAAAAAAAAGATAACAATTATATTTTTAAAAATAAATTTAATTTTGTGTGAATGAAATATATGAAGTGCCCAACCAAACAAACTGTTCAAATCATTAAGATGGAAGCGCGGGACAGAATCCATCTCTTTTGTAGAACAACATTTACAACTTTTCTTGATTTATTCCCAAACAAACACAATCTGTCTGTAATTGAATGGTGTCACATTAATACACTAAAAATAGGGGTCCAACATAATTAACCTATTACAAAAAGATGTTACAATTATTAACAGATGAAATGCAGGTGTATGATTTTGGGAGGAAGACGCTATTTTCAAATGTAGAAGTAGAGAAAGAGACAGCCAAGAAGGGATTCATAGAATGTCTCAGGTGTTGGAGGGAGAGCTTGGTGACAAGCCATACTTTGGAGGTGAAAGCTTTGGCTTTGTAGACATTGCTTTTGTCACCTTTTACAGCTGGTTTTACTCTTATGAGACCTTTGGTAACTTCAGCATAGAACCAGAGTGCCCCAAGCTCATTGCATGGAATCGAAATTGGATTATCGAAATTGAAATGTGAACGGTTCGAATTATCGAAATTGGACCTAAAAGTGGGCCTAATAACCCAGCAAGTAGGAAATTAAGTAGGAACCTCGAGGAGAGGATCCTGATTCAGGCATTATTGGGAGGAAAGAGGAAATGTAAGCATCAATGTCTTGATTAGTGTGCAAAGAAAGAGTCAACAACACGTGCATTGGAAAAAAGGTAAAGTTTCATTATAAAGCTCCGTTTGGGAAGTGGGTTGGCTTTTTGACTTTTTTGGTTATTTTAGCCTGGAGCTAAAAAGCCTGGTTTGGGAAGGACTTTTGATTTTTTTAGCTTTTTTGACTTTTTTGTGAGAGAAAGAATGTAATGATTATGGATTGGATGAGGTGTTTTGTCTTATTGGGCTAAAAAGCCTATTTTATTTTTTGTGACTATTTTAGCCAAAAAAGTTCACAAACCAACTTCCCAAACGGAACTTAAATAACTTTGTGATATTTTATTTGACATGGATCAATTTAAATTTAAAAAAGACCTTGTTCCACCAGTGTTTGACGTCGATGAAATGTCTATGGTTTTGATTTTGAGTACTACTAGAAAATTTAAAATTTTTATTAGATGTCTTATATGAGTGTGAGACTCACATAATGTAAAGTTCATATGAGTCTTACACTCATATAAACTATTTGATAAAACTATTAAGTCTACATTTTTATTTGATTTTTGGGACATAATTTGGATGAATTTTCCATTTGAAAAAGTCTCTAACACAAGAAAATTAATGACACCCCTTAAGGGAAAGAATAATACTTGGAAGCCCGAAATTGACTGGCTCGAAATTAGCTCGAAATCCAAAACGGCATCGTTTTGGGTTTTTTTTTTTCTTTCTTTCTTTTCTTGCTTTTGAATACAGAGGAAAAGAAGAGGCGAGAGAGAGAGAAGAGAAGAGGAAGAGAGAAGGGGAAAAGATGGAGACGGTGATGGCTTCGACGGTGATCGCCGGTGGGTATCACCGATCGCCACTCTACTTTCTTTTTCTTTTTTCTTTTTTTTTTTCCTAGTGTATCTGGATCTGAAAATGAAGGGGGAGGACATTGTTGGCTGATAATGATGCGTTGATGAAGATGTTGATTTTTTTATTTTTATTTTTTTCTAGTGGATCTAAATCTGAAGATGAGGGGAAAAAAAATAAAAATTGTTAGCTGTTGATCATGTGTTGATGATGATGATGTTGATGAAGATGTTGTTGATGATGTTCCCTCTTCTCTTTTCTTCTTCTTCTTCTTCTTCTTCTGCAACTGCTTCTTCATCTTCATCTTCAAAACAGCGAGAAAGAAAGAAGAAGGAAAAGAAAAAAAAAATTCCAAAATGAGGTCGTTTTGGATTTGGGGCAAATTCGAGCTCTTCTTCTTCTTCTTCTGCAACTGCTTCTTCATCTTCATCTTCAAAACAGCGAGAAAGAAAGAAGAAGGAAAAGAAAAAAAAAATTCCAAAATGAGGTCGTTTTGGATTTGGGGCAAATTCGAGCTCGGAATTTTTGGGCTCCGTATTAGGACTGTAAAGGGAAAATGATAGATCTCTACTTTCATGAAAAAAAAAATAATTATTATTATAAATATAAAATTTACAAGTAAATTAATAAATATGACTCGAAGGCTAGTAATCTACTTGATTTATTATATATCATATTAATATTTTATATTGGATCGGTATGAAATATCACACTTTCTATATAATTTTTTTTTTTATGTCTTACTATAAATTTTACCCTTATAGTCATGTTAATGCCAACATATTATCGAGACAGTCAACATTAATACAATTTTGTGTAATATATCTTAGGGTTTTGATAGAGACCCCCTCCAATCACCACCCCCACACACACGTGGCGGATGGTGATTGGAAAAAAAAAAAAATATATGACCAATTAGAAAGAGAGGGGTAGGGGGGGGATCTTTTTTCCTATATGTTATTGGGTTTGTTAATTTTTGGATTTAAAACTGGACCAATATATTGACAAAATTGAACAAACCCATGAAAATAATTATGAAGGAGAAACAAAATTCATGTCTAACTCATGAAAAAAAAAAAAAAAAAATCATTTCTAAATCCATTCATATAATACTTTTCACAGCCACTATATACATTATAGTTTTCATACCAAAGTCATGGCTGCAACATGACTATGGCTGTAAACGAACAAAGCTAATATTTAAAAAAAAAAAAAATTATTCAACTTGTTTAGTTTTGGTTTATAGAAAATATTTATCAGAAAATTTTATTTTTTTATTTTTCATATATTTTTATTTTTAATGAATTTTTTTTAATATTTAAACAATTTTTTAAAAATTTTTTAGACACACCTAACATGAAAATACTTAAAAAGTATAATATTTGTGAAAAAAAATCTTTAAAAATCACTAAATACCAAAAATATTAAAAAAAAAAAAAAAGGAAAATTCAGTACATTTTTTATATTTTTGTATATTTGTTAATTTTTTAAAATATTTTTTCACAAATACTTTACCATTTAAATACGTCTAAGTAAGGTGCATATAAAAAAATAAAAATAAAAAATTTAAAAATTTAAAAAATATTTACTAAAAATAAAAAAAATACGAAAAATAAAAAATTTAATTTTTAAAAAATTAAATTCAGAAAACTGACAAATTGATTATTATTATTTTTTTTTAGGACGGACCTATTGACCCCCATTTCTTGGTGCCGCCTTCGCTGACAGTCACAAATTCTATATGAAATCTACATAAATTTAAAATACATATATGATCATAGGTCTTGTGTGAATCTTTAAGAGGACTATCAGTGAGTGATAATGGCTGATGAGGTGATTCTGTTGGATTTCTGGCCTAGTGTGTTTGGGATGAGGGTGAGAATAGCACTGGCTGAGAAGGGCATTGAATATGAATACAGGGGAGAGGACTTGTGGAACAAGAAGAGCTCACTGCTTCTGGAGATGAACCCGGTTCATAAGAAAATCCCGGTTTTGATTCACAATGGAAAACCAGTTTGCGAATCCCTTGTTATTGTCGAGTACATCGATGAGGTCTGGAATGACAGAGCTCCATTGTTGCCCTCTATTCCTTACCATAAAGCTCAAGCTAGGTTCTGGGCTGACTATGTTCACAAGATGGTGAGTTTAGTTGTGTTTTTGGTTTTGGTTTTTGTTTTTTTGTTTTCATTTTCTGAAAACACAAAAACTAATGTTGTATATGATCAAGAGAGAAATTTTAAGGAATTGAGAGCTTGCTATGTTACCGTGAAGGTGAACCTTCATGATCAAGATGAAAAGTCAAAATAAAATGATGAAACTATTTTCTTTTCCTGCTACTTCATCTTCTATTTTCAAAATACATGTCATTTGTCTTTAATACACTCCCAATCGCACGATCATGACTTGAGATTTTCATATTTCGAAATCCCTATCATATCATCTGCAGTTAGAAGTGCATTGAGACAAGGAAACAAAAATTTTGAAACAGAGGATCCCTTTGCTTCTTTTGGAGTTCAAGTCTATAAATTTGCTTTTAAAAAAGAAAAAAGAAAAATAAGAAGATATCTCCTCTCTTCTTCACAAAAGGCCTATAATAGAGAATGAGGATTTATATATCCATACTTGATCTGCAATTGAATGGACTCATCTCATATTAATACCCTCAAAAAAAAAAAAAAAAAAAAAAAAAAAAAAAAAAAAAAAAAGAGAGAATTGATCTATGGCAAGGCTATCAGGCTTACCAAAGTCAATTTTTAGCTAAACATCTAAAAAATCATTCTTTAATGATGAGAGCTAAATGCCTTGCCAAAAAAATGACAAAGTCAAATCTTATACCAACTTTGCCTTGAAATTTGGCAAAACCATTTTTGCCACAACAACAAAATTAAATCATGATCACAGAAGACTTTTTGATGAACAGATTTAATGATCCAAAATTATTATGAGAATTAATTGTATCAAAATAGTATGTGAACTATTAAAATGGTATATAAAAAAAATAAAAAAATTTGCACGGTAGCAAACCAAAAAATAACGTTAACATAACCATTTCAGCTTTCACCGTTTGACATTGCTCTTAGATGTTACAAGTATTGACATATGCAATGTAGGTGAATGATCTTGGGAGGAAAATACAATGGTCTAGAGGAGAAAAGCAAGAGGCAGCCAAGAAGGAATTCATAGAATGTCTCAAGGTGTTAGAGGGAGAGCTTGGTGAGAAGCCATACTTTGGAGGTGAAACTTTTGGTTTTGTAGACATTGCTCTTGTCCCCTCTTACAGCTGGTTTTACACCTATGAGACCGTTGGCAACTTCAGTGTAGAGGCAGAGTGCCCTAAGCTGATTGCATGGGCCAAGAGGTGCTTTGAGAAGGAGAGTGTTTCCAAGTCTCTTCCTGACCAGCACAAGGTCTATAACTTTGCTATGGGTTTGAGCTAGAAGCATGAAGCATGAAGCATGAGCATACTAATACCATCATACCGGCTGAATAAAAGAAGTTAGATATCGCTATTTTGGGGAGGACCAATTACTTGTCTGGGATTCTGTGTGTGTCTCATGGCACCTCTTTACAGCACCATGGATCTCTCTAACCTGATCTCGTACGCTACAGAGGGGCCTTGAAATGAGGGTACAAGGAGATCCGGACAGATAATCCCTTATTTACTTATGGTTAGGCTCTTTATGTTCTCTGTGTGATTTTTCATTTTTGTTTTCTTGTCTATGATGGTTTGAGTTTGTTTTGTTCTCTTTTCGTTTATAATAAAGAAACACTCTTGTTGTGTTTGCGGCATGTTATAGATCCAAAGGGCTGGCATGTTAGAAATGTTCTTGTTTTTTGTTTTTATTTTATTCAAATTTCTGGCTTGAACACATTCTTAATCCCACAATGCAGTGAAAATTATATGACAAAAATATTTGACTAAAAATGCATTAGAAGAGAGGGCTAGAGAGATTTGAATACAAAAGATTTTTGGCCCTTCATTTAAAATTCAACAGAAATACATAGCTGAGCAGCTAGGATTTTGGGATGGAGAATCTCATGTTAGATAAGCATTTGAAGAACCTGATGGCATTGTTGAATCCAATGATAAATAAACAGAAAATTATACAAAATTTTCAAACAAAATAATGTGGCTCAATGTAGACTTTTTTACTTGAAAACAAAGCACCCACGAAGCAAATTTTTATTTATAAAACTGACATTGTCATATCATTTTTATGATATTTGTTTATATGAATATAGTTTTCCAATAGCTTAAGCTTTTGGATGTGATTTAATATGGTATGAAATTTCAAATTAAGACAGATCTTGGGCTCCTCTGCCTATGTTGATGTTTGCATCTCTATGTAAATATTTCCATTTGCATTCTATTTCTCTACCTATATTGATGTTTGCATCTCTACGTAAATATCTCCATTTGCAATGTATCTCTCTACCTATTCATGTTTGCATATCTACCTATATTTCTCTATTTCTCTACCTATAATGTATTTAAAGGAAGTTGTTAAGAGTTTGATGTGCATTATTGAGAGCCTTCCTGTAATAGTTTAAGCTTTTGGATTTTCTTCCTCCCTTGGGAAGCATATGATGCCACCAATTATCAATCATCACTCAACATACATGTAACAAACCCCACCATGTAAACTAATTAGATTCGAAATACCAAGTAGCCAACAATTTCTAAAAGATCAATGTGGAATAGTATTTTAGTGATCCAAGATCAAGAACCAATCACTTTCCCAAATTAATAGACTTTTACTTATATTTCCACCGTCAACCATGTCCACAAACAAAAGGTGCCATTAGTGGCATCATATGTCCAAGAACCAATCACTTTCCACCCTCAACCATGTCCACAAACAAAAGGTGCCATTGAAACAAAAAAACACAACTTGATAACATCAACTAGGTAGTTGATAGGTCCAAAGACACAACGAAGTGTCTTCATACTATTTAACTTGTGAAAGCAAAGACAAACTACATGGGAACCCCACAAAACAACCCTTCAAAAGATGGAAGTGAAAGATGGTTTTAACTTCACACTTCACCACCATCTACTCAAGCCCATACTTCTCCCTCAAGATCTTAACAAACTCATAGACCTTGTGCTGGTCTGGAAGAGTCTTGGCCACGCTCTCCTTGTTCATACACCTTTTGACCCACGCGATCAGCTTGGGGCACTCTGCCTCGGTGCTGAAGTTTCCAAAGGTCTCGTAGGCATAAAACCAGCTATAAAATGGAACAAGCGCAATGTCAATGTATCCGAAAGTTTCGCCTGCAAAGTACGTCTTGTCTCCAAGCTCTCCTTCTAGCACCTTGAGGCATTCTATGAATTCCTTCTTGGCTGCTTCCTGCTCCTCTTTCTTCGATGTCCATACTTTCCTTCCACCATCATATACCTGCATTAGACAATATGTCAGTTCTAATCCGGTGGAATTTGACATAACAAGTTAAAATTGTGGACAATACAGGGCCTGTTTGGTGTGTGTTTTTGTTTTCAAAAGTTTTGATAACACCAAACAAAACATGTGTTGGCGCCTTTTTTGTTTTTAAATTTTTAAAAACCAGGCTCAAATATGAAAACATTGGGGGGGGGGGGGGGGGGGGGGGGTGGTTTGTTTCAAGCAAGTGAATGAAAACATGCATATCACAAGTAAACCAAAGTTCATTCCCACTATAAGAAAAACATGATTTTGTTTTCTAGAAACATGTAATGCAACCTAATGACGCCTTAGTTTAAGGTACTGAACACATGAAGGGGTAAAGAGTTTCTGAATACCCGCAATGGCCTATTAATACATCTTAACAGATTACAATAACAATTTGTTAAACACATGAACACAAGGAAAACATTGCACAGTAGAGCAAGTTGGTTTGAGCCTTAGATCAATTCCTTTTTGGAATTTCACTAGTCTAATATTATGTTTTACAAAGTAAAATGTTACAACCTAAACAAATTGAGCTTCTGAATTAGTTTTGATCATAGTCCAATTCCAACCAAACCCACATCAATTCCTACACCCTAATTCAAGAATAATCAACATACCTTTTTTTTTAACATAAATCAACTGTGGTTTCATTCTCTTTCCATTTACAAATCAAGAAAAAAGAAAAGTGAATGAAACCCTTTTCATTTCCCACACTTTTCCCCATTTACTTTGCCATTCAACCACAATTGTCAAATGATTTCATCCACTACCCTAAATTTAACTAGTTCAAACTAAAAAACCCAACAATGAAAACATTGATAACAATGATAACCCTGTTTTAATTTTCCAAGATTTTCTTGACAACCAAACAGAAAAACAGATTACAAAAACAAAAGACCCAATTCAAAAACTCACCTTCTTGTCGACATAGTCAGCCCAGAACCTAGCATGAGCTCTCTGGTACGGATCAGAGGGCAACAATGGAGGGGACTTGTCCTTCCAGACCTCATCAATGTACTGGAGAGCGATGAGGGACTCGCAGACCGGTTTATCGTTGTGGATAAGAACCGGGATCTTCTTGTGAACCGGGTTCATCTTCAGGAGCAGAGGGCTCTTGTTCCTCAAATCCTCTTCTCTGTACTCGTAGTCGATACCCTTTTCGGCTAGAGCGATTCGGAGCCTCATGCCGAACATACTCGGCCAGAAATCCAACAGGACCAGTCGGTTAGCCATTGTTGCAGATTTGAAGCTTGGATGCTTGGATGGCGTGGTGAAGAGGTAGAGTGCTTGGAAGGGGGTAGTGAAGAGCTAGATTGGATGAGAGACTCTGAAAGAATGTGCCGTTGTAACTTGTATATATAGCAGTTTTTATTTTATTTATATTTTTTCAAGAATTAAAAAGCCAAAAAACAATAAGGTAATACTGGGGGTGTTTGGGGAGAGGTGTTTTAGGCTAATATAGTTTCTAAAAAAAAAGTAGCCTAAAAGTTTTCAAATTAAAAGGTTTTCAAAAAAACAAAAAAAAAAGAAAAAAGAAAAATTAGGGCGGCAGTGGCTGGCACTGTGACAGTGGTAGGCTGTCACAGTGACGGATAGTAGAATTACAATTTTGTCCCTATTAATTTATTTTGAAAAATGTGAGAATAGGAATAAAATTGTCATTTTAATTGCAAATATCATTTTAACACATTTTTCAATACACCAACTCAAATAAAAATCTATCCCATCTTTCCAAACACAAAAATTAAAATAGCCTACTAAAATAGTCAAAAAGTTAAAAAACCTCTAAAATAACTACTTTCCAAACGAGGCCAATTGTCTAATGAAGGGTAAAAAACAAATAAAGCTACTGCGTAACTCGAAAAATACTTGGTTCGAAATGGCTCGAATTTAAAAAGATGTCGTTTTGGAATTTTTTATTTTTTCTTTCTTTCTCTTTTCTTATATGTTTCTTCTTCTTCTTCTCTCTTTTCATCTCTTTCTCTCCCTCTGTTCACAATCACCAATTTGAAATCAAAATAAAAAAAAAATTTCTTTCAGCCGCCATCACCAAATTGAAATCAAAATATAAAAAAAAAATTCTTTTGACCGCCATCATCTGTTCTTGCTTTGTTGTTTTTTTTTTTCTTCTTCTTCTATAATTCATAACAGAGAGAAAAAGAGATACACAGAAAGAGAGAGAGGTACACAGATCTATCTGTGTATACACAGATTTGTGTTTACACATAGAGGATGGCGATGCCGGTGATGGTGCCAGTGATGGCGGCACCAGTGATGACGGCACCGGTGATGGGTGCTCTCTCTCTTCCCCCCCTCATTCTCTCTTCTTCTCTCTTCTCTCTCTTTCTGTTTCTGTTTCTCTTCTTCTCTCTTCTCTCTCTTCGTCCCTTCGTCTGTTTCAGAGATATAAGAGGGAAAGAAAGAGAGAGAAAAAAATAAAAATAAAAAACTGCCCAAAACGCATTGTTTTGGACAATCGAACCATTCAAGATAAAAAGAATTTCGGGCTATGAAGAATTATTCACCAAAAAAAAAATTATAAACATACTGAAATGCAAGTGATTTTTACTAGTAAGGTGCAAGTAAAAATTTAGGAGTGGCAAGCCTCACTTGTATCCTTCTATATTTCTTTAGGTTTTTTTTCTTCTATCCTACTTGATAATAATTCTCCCAAAAAGTACAAAAATAAAATTAGAAGGGGAATCAACATTGAAAAATTAATTACATTAGAGAAAGAGAAGTGTAAATTATACTTATCTCTGGGATAAGCTACCACCATATCCATTCATATCTTTTTTGGAATTCTTTAATTCAGATTCACATCAATGATTTAAATTACTACACTAAAGTTATAAATAATAAATAATAATTTTATTGAACAATTATAAGCATGATAATAATAAATCATATTTTATTTTATAAAATAAAATGTGATTTATTCATGTATTTATAAGTGTTCAATAAAATTGATTTTTTATATTGGTGACCTTTATTGCAAAACTTACGAGATAAACAATTCATATTATCGATGTAAATCTAAATTGAGGCTCACAAAAAAAGTAGGTATGAATACGTAAAAAGAGATAAAAGTATGGGGAAAAACTTATCCATTGATCTATACTTAAATTAGGAAAAAATAGAACAAGTTTTATACTTTTAACATAATTATATATTTATTTTGATAAGGTTAAATTGATCATAATTAATTAATACTAATAGTATGTAGATATAACAATAAATGAGAAAACATATATATTTTAATATAATAGGGATGAGGTGTTGTTTGGCAAGTGCGTTTGTGACTAAAATAGTCACAAAAGATAAAATAGGCTATTTTAGCGATAACAAATAAAACATCACATCCAACTCATAATCATTACACTTTTCTCTCACAAAAAGCTAAAAACGCCAAAAAGTCAAAAAGTCCTTCCCAAACTAAGCTTTTTAACCCAGGCTAAAATAGCCAAAAAAGTCAAAAAACTAAAAAGCCAATTCACTTTCCAAACGGAGGCTTATATGACTAATGAACTACTGATAAAAAAAATTAAGAATTATGTAAATTAAAATTTACAAATATATATAATGTAATTATGCGAAACTTGTGAGATTTACTTTACCCTTTTTAAATTTCAGAGAGGTCGGTGTAACATACCACATGATAAAATAAAAATAAAATAAAATACAAAATGCAAAGCAGTGGAATTCACTTAGGTGTTGTTTGGCAAACTTAGTTTTTTGGCTTTTTTGTATTGGAACGACAAAATTGCCCTCTATTTGGAAATGATTTTTTTTTTGACTTTTTGTTTGTATATAGGTCAATTTGGTATTTTTGCATCAAAAGTCAAGTGTTTTATCATTTTGTAATTTTGTGGCTTTTTTTTGTCCTTATGTGCTTATTTGGTCCCAATGTAAGAACCAAACCAAGGCTTATTCAATTAGCGAAAGAAAATAAATGTTTAAAATTCTATAAAAATTATTTTAATTTAATTTATGATAATATGACATGTTATATGTCAATTTTAATTTATCACAAATTTAATCATATAAAACCAAATTCTATTATTAAATCATTATTAATATATTAAACTATTTAAATTGTCACTATCTATATTCTTGTAAATCAAAATACTCTTGAGTGTCTTTTTTATATTTTCTCACAACCCCTCCTCCCTTTCCTTCTAGTCTTTCCTCGTGACGAGCCAGGTCTTCTCCAATATTTTCTAGAGTAGTAATAGAGAATTTTAACATTAGAACTCTAACATGGGTTCTAATGGGGTGTTAAAAAAATTAAAATATCACATCAACATGTAAGATTTATCATTATAATTTTATTAGAGATCTCAAATTAAAACTCCTAAACGACCACTCTCATAACCACTTCTAATCCCTTTCCAGTCACCACCTTTCTAACTCTTTTAAAATTTCAGATCCGTCAAATTAATTAAGGGTAAATAACAGTTTAATCACTCGTGATTTACCAAAAAAAATATGAAACCCTCCATGATAGTGGAGTTATTGCATTTACCTTTTTTTTCATGATAGTAGAGTTAGTTGGACATATTTATTGCATCTTTAACAAGTGATGTAAGGATACTTTATTAACAAAATTTCATATAAAATATCATAATTACTCTAGAGAAAAGCCAAATGGACGAATAAATCTATATGCACTAAATTGGTATATTAATTAATATAATAAGAGATGATGTGATATAATTTTAAAGATATTAGATAATTGTAGTTTGTATAATTGGTGGAGTCTATAGTTTTGAAATAATAATGTCATAGTATATATTGATGCACTAATTAATATATCAATTGATACATAGAACATCACTCTAAATAGGCAAAAATAATTTATAAAGTAAGTTTTATTTTTTAGGATAAATTGCAAATACACCTCCTGAGATTTTTTTTAAATGCAAATTGCTCCTTGTGATTTGAAAAATTATGAATACCCCATTTTCATAATTTTTTATTTAACAGAATTAACTGAAAAAATAAAATTCATAATTGTTCTCCTTTATAATAATAAAATTACCTAAATTATTAATTGAAACATATTTCTAACATTATTAAAAACTGTTAATTGACTTGATAATTTATTAATAAAATAGGAGATTTGTTATGAAATTAGAAACATCAGGGATGAAATGTAATTTTTAAAAACACAAAAGGTAATTTGTATTTTAATCAAACGTCAGGGGTATATTTGTAATTTATCCTACTTTTTATATAGGGGTGTTTTAAGAACACACTAAAAAAGCTAAAAATTAACTTTTTATCTATTTTAAATCACATCACCTCTTACATAAAACAATAAAAAAAGGCAAAAACAAACTTAAAAAAACTAACTTTTTATCATCTTCGTAAAACACCATGTTATTTATTGTGCCTGTTTGGTGCAGCTTAAAAGCTGCTTATTTCAACTTTCAGCTTAATTTAAGCTATTTTGATGTGTTTGGTTTAGCTTATAGCTTATAACATATAGCTTTTTGGAAGTCAGAAATTAGCTTATTCTTTAAGTGGGGCAGGAGATGCTTAATTTATAAGTCAGAAATCAGCTTATGTTCATAGTTATAAAATATAAGCTGTTTAGGCATAAGGTATAAGTATTTTCCCACAGCTCTACCAAACAGGGCCATTATCGATCCTGTGAGCAATTATGTGTTTGTAACAAAATTCTCTATTTATTGTATTGTACTCCTTCCGTCTCAAAATATTAGTTCTTTATTTTATTTTTTATTATCCCAAAATATTAGTTCATTTTCAAAAATCAAGTACAAAAGTAATATGAATTTCTTATTTTGTCATTCTTTTAAATTCATTAATAATATAAAAAATATAATTATGACATTGATATTCTCTAAAAAAATATACTATTAAAGAGTAGTTTTGGAAGATTAATTTTTTTTAAGTATATTAATTGTATTATTAAAAAAATTAAATTCTTAAAAAAAAAAAAAAAAAAAAAAAAAGACTATTATTTTGGACCGGATTGAGTATTAGATTTTTAACGGTTATATTAGAGTAATAAATTTGTCATTAAAATGCAATATTGATATCAAAACGTTCCTCAATTTTCACGCCAACCCTAGGATTATGGGAGAACGTGGCGGCCTTCAATTCAAGAGAAATGTCATTGCATACGTCACACCAATAATACGGCAACAATGATTCATCCCACTAAAAATATCACCACTAATAGCACTAATGTATTTAAAAAGTAAAAAAAAATAAAAATACAACTCTAAGATCAAAACATCACATCATTAATGGCGAGACCCACTGCCACCTAATTAGTGGGAGCACTAATTAGTGCTCCCAAGCATTTTTCAATAATACGGTGTTTGACTTCAATTTTTTTTAAATTAATCACCCTATTTGGTTTGAATTTTTTTATTAAGTTTTTAAAAAATTTAATTTTTTATTTTTCGTATTATTTAATTTTTAGTAAATATTTTTAAAATTTTAAATATTTTTCTATTATTTTAGATATACCTTATTTAGATGTATTCAAAAAGTAAAAAAATTATAAAAAAAATATTTTAAAAAATTAATAAATATAAAATACAGAAAATATACTAAATTCTCATTTTTTTTTTTGCATTTTTGATATTTAGTGAATTTTTAAAAGATTTTTTTCACAAAAATTATACTTTTTATATGTATTTATGTTAGGTTGTCTAAAAATTAAAAAATTACTTAAAGTATTAAAAAAAAATCAATAAAAACAAAAAAAAACGAAAAACAAGAAAATAGAATTTTTTGGAAGGGATTTTTGGAAAATCAAAAACAAGCAAAGTGAATTTTTTTGTATTTTTTTGTTTTTAGTTAATATTTTTAAAATTTTAAGTAGTATTTTTTTATTTTTTATATATACTTTACTTAGGTATATTTAAAAAATAAAATATTTCTAAAAAAATTAAAAAATCAATAAATACATAGGAATACAAAAAATATATTAAATTTTCATATTTTTTATATTTTTAAAATTTAGTCAATTTTTTTTGAAAAATTTACAAATATTATATTTTTTAAGTATATTTATATTAAATATATTTATAAATTAAAAAAAATTAGTAAAAATAAAAAATAAAAAAATTATATTTTTAAACGAGACTCAGGCCTCGTTTGGAGAGTGGCTATTTTAGCCAAAAAAACCAAAAAGTCAATTAAAACTAGTTACATCACCTCTCTACTTTTCTGCACATCTTTTTATAAAAAACTAAAAAATTATTAAAATAATCTGTTCCCAAAGAAGACCTCATTATACACTCATACGAATCTAACGACAACCACTAATTCGATACGGCAGGACAGTCAAGCCCTTGTAATAAAATTCCCTATTTAATTGTATAGTGTTAGATTTTTAGCGTTATGTTATGTTAGAGTAATAAATTTTTCATAATTCAATATCGATACGGTCAACAATAAAAAATCAAAGCATTCCTCAATTTTCACGCCAACCCTAGGATTATGGGAGAACGTGTCGCCCTTCAATTCAAGAGATATGTCATTGCATACGTCACACTAATAATGACGGTGTTTGATTTCAATTTTTTTAAATTAAATTTTTTTTGTTTTTTTATATTTTTAGTTAATATTTTTAAAATTTTAAGTTGTATTTTTTAGATGTACCTATATTTAAAAAATAAAATATTTCTAAAAAATTAAAAAATCAATAAATATATAAGAATACGAAAAACATATTAAATTTTCATTTTTTTTTTATATTTTTAATATTTATTAAATATTTTTTCACAAATATTATATTTTTTTAAGTATATTTATGTCAAGTATATTTATAAATTAAAAAAATTACTTAAATATTTTAAAAAATATAATAAAAATAAAAAATTTCAATTTTCTAAAAAATAAATTCAAAGCGAACAAAAATATAGATGGAGTAACTAGATCAATACCCCACTACTTTATTGATCTTTTTAACCCTTCGTATTCGTTAGAAAAATATTATTAAATTAAATTGATAGTAATCGTATAATGTTATTATATTTATTTTTAAAAAATAAATTTATTATTTTTAAAATCATTTTTATTGTTTAATTTTTTAAAATAAATTCAATAAAATAAAATAATTATAATTATTAATTTAATTTATTTTTTTTTTATAAAAATAATCTACACAAAGAAATATAAAATATAAAATATAAACAAATTAAATTATTTAAATGAAACACATGGTGGATCCATTGCCCTCGACTAGACGATGGATGACAACAAATTGAACACATACATAATCCTTAGCCATGGTTTGGCTAATATTTTCCAAGCTGAATAATCATAAAAGGACAAAATAGATTATATAAATTAATAAAATAAAATATTATTTCTTACCTATAATCATTATATTTTTTCTCTCACAAAAAAAAAAAAAAGTCTTAAAACAAAAACCAAACGATATTAAAAACACCAAGCTAAAAAAGTCTCAACATAAAAAAGTTGGCAAAGAAAGCCAATGCCAAACGAACCCTTAATTAGATTAACTTAAATAAAAGTCTATCAAGATAATTTATATTTATAGAAAAAATATTACCATATTACTATGATTGGATGGAAATTCTCTTAAAAATTTGAACTTAATCATCGAGTTAGGATATGTAAGGCACACCACAAGTACTATTTCTATAATTCGAACTGTTCATTTTGTAATATTTTCATGTGTTTCATCTCTAAAAAAAAATTGGGTTGATTGGAGGTCTCTTTTAACGACTAGGTTAATAGCTAGTATATTGATTTTTTAACTTTTTTTTATCATATCATCTCTTTATTTTTTTGTAAGTTTTTAAAAAAAAAAACCAAAAAAAATAATTTTTAACCTATTTTCCAAAATAGAACATTTTTATTTTATCAAATTTATATCTAAAAAACATAGATAGTCTATTTAAAAAAATATATTATTCATTTTTTAGAGACAAATATATTAAAATAAAAAAATTATGATAATTAAATATTTTTCATAAATAATATACACAAAATATTTTATAAAATAAATTATTAAAATCATCAAAATAGGCCCATAATAAACCTATAAACTGTAACATGACAGTCAAACTTGAAAGAGATGAACCTTCTATTTGTAGATATTTTTAGATTGGGCTTGGTTTTTCTGTCTCGGATTGAATTGGAAGGCATTATTGAACCAATGAGGGTTCACCACGGGATCCGTTTCGATAATTCGAACAGTTCAATATGTAAAATTTATTAAGTACTATGTGTTTATAAAAAATCGCGTTAAACGGATATCAATAGTTACGTGATCAAATCAGTTTGCATTTAAAAAAATAGACAGTGAAAAAATAAACAATTGATAGAAAACTGATCCGATAAGATAGCTATCGATATCCAATTAACGTGATTTTTTACAAATATATAGTACTCGACGAGTTTTATATATTAAATGATTCGAATTATCGAAATAAGACCTGTAATAAAATCCCACAAATCTAACAGTACCCTTCCGTCTAACCTGACTAGAGGGAAGCCAATGTCTTTAGGTATAAATACAAAGTCCAACTTTCTTCGTCAAAAGGTAATTTGACAATTCGAACCCAAACCACAAATGAAGGGGAAAGACCTTCGTTCATTTACTCAGAAAATTATATACATCCTTGTCTCAAAATAATAATCCATTTTCAGAAACATAATTTTTTTTTAAATAGTATAATGATTATATTTTAAAAATATTTAATTTTTTAAAAATTATCCTAATAATACATTTTTTTAAAAATATCAATTGTCATAATTATACTTTTATGTTATTAATAAATTTAAAAAGAAGGACAAAATAATAATTTCATATTATTTTATTCTTTAATTTTTGAAAAAAAAAATTAATATATTGGGATAATAAAAAATAAAATAAGGGACTAATATTTTAGAACGAAGGGAGTAATAATTTCGAAATATCAAGTGCCTGTAATGGGGTGCAAATAAAAAGTTGTATCTTCGTATTGGTAATTTTTTTTTTCTCCCACCTGTATGTAATTCTCTCAAGAATTAAAAAAACATTTTAAAAAAAATTAATATTAAATGTTGATGACAGAATGACATGACTCTATTTTATACCAAGCTTTATTGATATACTTTTTTTTTCCTCAAAAAAAAAATGATATACTTTTTTTAAAAAAAAAATTGTATTGATATACTTAATTATTTCGAAAATTACGTAAATAACTCTCGACTTTTATCTTTGTAATAAACTATATATTAAATTTTTTTTCAATTTAATTTTAAACTTTGAATTTTTAAATTATCTTTACTTCAAATATCTATTCATTCCACTAACTTAAAATAGCGATAATTTTATCAATTTATCAGTATTATAGATTATAGTGATAAATCCAAGTCATTATATACATATTATATATTAGTGGTGGGTGTGTTCACACTTATAACAAAAATGCTTCGGACTCCCACCGGGGTCGACCCCCAGTGAGGTGGCGCGCGGTGATTGAGTAAAAAAAAAAATTATTTAATTTATTTTTATTTTTTTTGAGTTTCGGCCAGTGGAGACACGCCACCTCACTGGGGTGTGACCCCCCACTGGGGGTCTGCAGCATCATTCCACTTATAAATCTAATTTTTGGGCGATTTAACAACAATTGAGAATTAAATTAGAAAATTGTTTAACTTAATAGTTATTAAATGTAAAATTTTAACAGTTGTCAATTCTAAAGATATTTTGGGTACATAAAAAAATGTGATAAATTTTTTAAATTGTATACTAGTCCTGTTTGGTACAATTTTTTTTCAGCTTATTTCAGCTTTCAGCTTAATTAAAGTTATTTTGATGTGTTTGGTTTACCTTAACAATGCAGCTTATAGTTTTTTGTAAGTCAAAAATCAGCTTATTCTTTGAGTGGGGCGGAGAAGCTTAATTTATAAGTCAGAAATCAACTTATGTTCATAGTTATAAGGTATAAGCTGTCAAGGTATAAGTTATAAACACTTTCCTACAACTCTACCAAACAGGGTCACTATCTATCTATCTATCTATCTATCTATTATTATTATTACTACTACTATTACGACGACGACTACTACTACTACCTTTATTATTATTATTATTATTATCATTATAAAAGTGTGAAAAGTTTATTATATTTTCTATTTTTATAAATCTAAATTCAAAAATGTTTGAGACCTCTTTTTTTGGGGGTTTCATGACCCCCAATTTGGTTTTGGCACTTAATGTGTGTGTGGAGTCCATTCATGTATGTGTGGGCCTCACATTATGAGTGGTTGGGATGAGAGTGGGGATTGTGGAGGTTATGTATGTGTGTGGTCTCTATCACAATTGATCTAAATTTTACCTTTTCAAATTTACTATATTTTTTAAAAATCATGAAGAGTCGTATATAAACCAACTATTTCTTTATTTTTGGAGTTGAACACTCAAAAATAATTTTCTACTTCTAAGAATTCTATATAAATATAAACAAACTGTCTCTCTTCTTATAAAAAAATATATTAAAAAAAATTCTTTTTTACTTTTTTAAATCCCAATTTTACCTTCTCAAATTTATTATATTTTCTAAAAGTTATGAAGAGTCTTATATAAACCAGCTATCTCTTTATTTTTTGAGTTGAACACTTAAAAATGATATATAAATATAAACAAACCGCCCCCCTCCTTATCCCAAAAAAAAAAAAAAAAGTTTCCTTATTTTTTACATTGATAATGATTGAAGAACAAAAAATAATTATTTTTTCTTATTTCCTGTGTCTACTTCTATATTGATATGCATAATATTTATAATTGTCCATCATGAATCAAATCACTGTGAATAATTTGGTTTGAATAGTAAAGTTGTACGCATTCGTTCGAATCTAGACATATGAAAGCGCATGCGTTTTTAAAATAAAGATTTATGTTGCATCTCAAAAATTCACAGGTTATCTTCATGCACTTTTTTTGTTTAAATTATATTTTATGAACTGTAATATTTTACATTACATTGTACTGTAATAACCAAGGTATAATGTCAAAATTCTAAACAATAATTACTTTCGTTGGTTTTTTTTTTTTGAATAAGTTTTCAGTTTTTGATTTTTTCATATTTTCTCAATTTTGGTTAATAAAGATATTGTAATTTCTTTATATTTTATATTTAAATTATACTTTTACATAAAAATCTAATATCTAATAATCTAAATAGAATTAAAAAGTAAGCTATTGATTAAAAAAATTATAAATCCAAACATGTACTATTTTTATTATTATATCTTTTGTTGTTATTATTATTATTTAATATTAATAATTGTTTGCCAAAAAGAATACATAATAAATTATTTTCTAAATGTATTTAGATTAAGTGAATCTAAATCTAAAAGTAAAATTTAAAATAAAAAAAAGTATTAAATTAAGTGAATTTAAAAAGAAAATAAAAGGGTTATTATAAAAAATAGTGTTAAAGATAATATATATATATATATATATAAATCAAAAAATTCAAAACAAAAGTTTGAAAAAACAAACCAAACCAAACCAAACACGATAAACTTCTGTTTTTTAAAATCTTTATTCACTAATATCAAATTTTACACAAATTATTTACAAATTTCTTTCAATTTTTATGTGAATTTAATAATTTTATTAAAAAATGATCCACATGCACAAAAATGTAATGCTAAATATCTACATTATGACCAACTATTTAATTATGAATAATTAACTTCTCATTATTACCTGTATTATATTGTTGTAAAATATTTGATATATGATTTTTGTGATGTCTTATATATGTCAATGTCTACATATATAAATATATTTGAAAAAGTATATAAATGTAAATTTACATATGTTACTGCATTCCTACATTGTCAATCGAATACTTTAATTTTTTAACATGTATCACTTTAGCAATATAGTTATATTGGCTAAGAAAAAACAGCAAAATTATGTATTATTCTCTTATTAATTTTTGTTCAATACATATATACATACTGTTGGAACAATCTTTTGTGTAAAACAAATAAATTGAAACAAATAAAACAAATAAAATAAATTACATACGAAATTTATTTTTACCGAACTGAATGGATAATTAAAGACCAAGTTGAGTGTGTGACACTCTGTCCTTAAGACAGATTCTCCCCGCTACGGTGCTTACGGACTAATAGCGTCTACATCCTAAGATACAATAATCTTCACAAATTTGTAGTAGCACTCCAAACAAATTTGTCCGATGAACTAGAACCTTGTGTTCTATACTCTCTATAAAAATTCCTAAAAACTAATATGAAGAATATATGCAATAGTACAAAAAATAGGACAGCAAAAGATGAATTTTTTCAGTCAATTTTTAGATCCAAATGACTGCTGGAAATGGCAGTATTTATAGGCAAACAAACAGTCCCGAACAGGTATGAAATAGAAGTGAATAAATGCATTTCAAACTGTACAGGTATAGTTTGAATTTCAAATAGATCCAGCACTGTTTCAACAGATAACTACTAGGTAGTTAAATCTGTTGAAACTGCAGCAGTTTCAAATACCTGTCTGGTATAATTGAATCTGCCCGGGTTCAAACAGATTTGAAAACTGTTTGGACAGCTTAATCTGTTAGGAATAAATGGACTGGAGAAGGTTTGTTTGGACAGAAATTTTGAATTCAAATTTGAATTAATTTCCCACAATAGTTTTTGGAAAAAATTCAAATGAATTTTGTCCAAAAAATTAATATAAGAACCGACCCGACCCACAACCCACACCCGAGCCGTGCACGGCTCGGCAGCGCGCGTGCATGTGGTGGTTTGGGCTAAGGTTCATTTTGTCCATAACTCCTCCCTTCTACAAACTTGGGGTGCCCCTTGAGGCCCAACCCAAGTATTGTACTCTAGAGATTATATACCCACAAAAGCTCTCTTAAAGTTTCAATGTGAAACAACCCATTTCAAGCAACCCACACTTACTTCTTTAAATTTCCCATTCCACGAACCCAAAAACGACGTCAATTTACCATTCACTTATAAATGGTTTTAACGAACCGTCTTCACCGTGTAACTTGCCATGCGGCAAGGAACACGTCACTTTTTCGAACTCACTCTAAACGACGTTTGGAGCCCACTCAATTTTGGGCTCAAAGTTGGCCCAAAATAAGCCTTTAAAACCAAATTTTCCAACAATCCCCCACATGAATCGAATTTGACGAAGAGAAAATGCAACAACATGATCTAATTACAGAGAATACAGAAATTGGAAATATTCTGCAAAGGATAGGTTGCTTTTGACTTTGAACCTTCCCTTGTGAGACACTCGCGGATTTACTAGCTAACTAGTGAACATGATGTCTTGAACTGTTCAGCTGTTTGTGTAAACCAAGACAATAGAACTCACACAGTGTATCCCCAGACACAGTTTAGTTCTCACTATTGTATTCATTTTGGCCTTAAACAACCTGGTCTTTCATGAATGCTCTAGAGAATTGCAGCCCTTCACAAATCTCATAGAACCGGTCCAGTTCACACTCACATAGGTAATTCCTATGAAGAGTATCCTGCCATACTCCACTAGCTATACCTAGATATAAGGATCATTACTTAACCTAAAACGCTGCAGACATCACTATTTCATCATAGAAATCGCTAGGAGTTTGACTCTCCAGTGATCCTTCTGAGGCATGCACAACTCGGTTGTCCCTTTGAACCTAGATCTTAGGATCTCCAGTCAACTAGGTTGGGTTGCCGTTGTGGTAACTCTTATTTAATAGGTTTCAGTCCTATTCCCCTCGATGAGTTCTCAACTAACTCTATCGCTAACCCTTTGGTTAGTGGATTCGCTATGTTGTCTTTAGACTTCACATATTCAATGGAAATAATACCATTATAAAGTAGTTGTCTCACGGTGTTATGTCAACGATGAATGTGTCGTGACTTACCATTATACATATGACTCTGTGCTCTACCAATTGCTGATTGACTATCACAATGTATGCATATAGCAAGCACCGATTTTGGCCACATTGAAATATCTTCAAGGAAGTGGCAAAACCATTCTGCCCCTTCCCTAGCTTTGTCTAAAGTTATGAATTCTAATTCCATAGTAGACCTAGCAATGCAAGTCTGTTTGGATGATTTCCAAGATACGGCCGCCTCACCAAGTGTAAAGACATACCCACTGTGGACTTTGAGTCTCTAGTATCCGATATCCAGTTTGCATCACAGTATCCTTCAAGGACCGCTGGATATCTAGTATAATTCAGCCCAATGTTACGTGTAAATTGGAGATATCTTAGAACCTTTATAATTGTTTTCTAGTGTTCTACTCCTAGATTACTCGTATATCTACTTAATTTACTTACTGCATAAGCTATATCTGGGCAAGTGCAGTTCACCAAGTACATTAAGCTTCCAATAATTTGGGCATACTCTAATTGAGAAATACTTTCATGTACATTCTTAGAAAGAAACAAATTAACATCTACAGGTGTTCTAGCAAGATAATCATCATATTTGCTGAATTTGTCAAGTATTTTCTCAATGTAATGAGATTGTGACAAAGCATATCCTTCTAATGTTTTGGTAATTTTCATATTGAGAATTACATCAACAATGCCCATGTCCTTCATGTCAAAATGTTTACTCAACATTTTCTTGGTAGTTTTAATCATGTCATTATTACTACCTATGATGAGCATATCATCTACATGAAGACATACTATAACATAACCTTTGTCTGTGTTTTTTAATATAAACACATTTGTCACACTCATTAATTTTAAATCCATTTGATATCATTGCCATGTCAAATTTCTCATGCCATTATTTTGGCGCTTGTTTTAAACCATATAATGATTTAACTAATTTACACACTTTCTTTTCTTTTCTTGGAACAGAAAATCATTTTGGTTGTTCCATGTAAATTTCTTCATCTAACTCACCATTTAAGAAAGCGGTTTTCACATCCATTTGATGAATTTTTATATTGTACAAAAACGTAATAGCAATTAGCATTCTAATGGATGTTATTCTAGTAACTGGTGAGTATGTGTCAAAGTAATCTAGACCTTCTTTTTGTCTATACCATTTGACCACAAGTCTTGCCTTGTATTTGTCAATTGATCCATCTGCTTTCATTTCCTTTTGAAAATTCACTTATATCCAAGAGGTTTACAACCGGGTAGCAAATCCACCAATTCCCAAGTGTAATTTTATAATATGGATTCAACTTCACTGTTTACAGCTTCTTTCCATAAAGGAGCCTCAGGACTGGACATAACTTCTTTAAAAGTTAGAGGTTCATTTTCTAACAAAAATGTTAGAAAATCTGGACCAAAAGATTTTAAGGTTCTAGCATGTTTACTACGCCTAGGTTCCTCTTCCTCAATTTGATCTAACTCTTGCTCTTGTTCTTGATCCTGACTAGTAATAGCATCATGAGATCTTTTATTATTACTAGTCTCTTGTCTAGTCTTATTTGGAAATACATGTTCAAAGAATGATGCATTCCGAGATTCTACAACAGTATTTACTTGCATTTCGATATGTTCTGATTTATGAATCAAAGACCGATATGCACTACTATTCTTGGCATAACCAATGAAAATGCAATCAACTGTTTTAAGACCTATCTTAGTTTTTTTAGGACTAGGAATAGCAACTTTAGAAAAACACCCCCACACTTTTAAGTATTTGTAGAATGGTACTCTTCCATGCCACATTTCATAAGGTGTTTGATTCACTTTCTTTCAGGGTACTTTATTTAAAATATAATTTGCAAAAAGTATTGCTTCCCTCCACAAGTTCTGAGGTAATCCAGAACTTATTAACATGGCATTCATCATTTCTTTTAAAATCTTATTTTCCTTTCAGCAATTCCATTTTGCTGAGGTGAGTGAGGAGCGGTGGTTTGATGAATTATTCCATATTCTTTACAAAACTCACCAAAGGGTGATTCATATTCACCACCTCTATCACTTCTAAGTTTCTTGATTTTCTGACCAAGTTGATTTTCAACTTCATTCTTATATTGAATGAAAGTTTTCAAAGCTTCATCATTGGTTCGAATTAAATAAACATAACTATATCTAGTATAATCATCTATAAAAGTGATAAAATATTTTTTCCCACCTCTAGTTTGAATTGATTTAAAATCACAAATGTCACTATGAATTAATTCAAGTGGTTTCGTACTTCTTTGAATTAAATGAAAAGGAGTTTTGGATAATTTTGCCTCAACGCAAATTTCACATTTATGATTTGAACCAATGTCAAATTTAGGTAAACATTTCATATTAATTAATCTACGTAAAGATCCATAATTAACATGTCCTAATCTACCATGCTATAAATTTGAAACTCAAGCAAGTAAGAAGAAGATATATTTTTATTAATAATTGAGGGTACAATGGTCATTACATTCATCTTGAAAAGGCCATCAGACATGTAACATTTTTCTACATATATCCCATTCTTAGTAAGTACAAATTTGTCACTCTCAAACACTAGCCCAAACCCATTTTTACTCAACAAAGATCCGGAAATAAGATTCTTGCGAATGTCCGGTACATGCAGCACATTGTTGAGAGTGAGTTCCTATCCAGATGTCATCTTCAGAACAATCTTCCCTTGTGTAGACACCCCATTTTTGACCGTCCTCAAGACTTAGACGTCACCGTTTGAACACTCGGTGATTATCTATGTTTGTGTTCGTTTGGAGTTCCCGGAAGTCTCGGCTCGCGCGCCTTGCTTCAGGATCTCCGAACTCGACTGTTTAGTGTCTGGTTTCACACCAAACACTTGCTTTTTGCCTTTGAGAGGCAGGGTAGGGCTTGTAGACCATCCCCACCCACCACCGGCAGTGGCTAGAGGCCACCGGCTGGTTTTTTTCTGCCATCGGCACTTTTGTTTGCCGGTCGGCATAGTTTGTTGCCGGTCGGCACAGTTTGTTGCCGGTCGGCACTGTTTTTTGTCGAAATGACATTTTTGGGCAGCCGACCACTGTTCATCCACTTTATGGAGATATTTTGTGCCAGCTGTGATAGCTGGCACCAACTCTCCCTCCCGAATCTCCCTCTAACCAAGCTTGTTGTATAAGCTTTGCAAGAGGGAGTCTTATAAGAGGAAGGGTCTTCCTCTTTGATCTACGTTAGACTTTTGGAACCAAAAACCAGAGCTTTGAGATATAGATACACTCTATCTCTATATCTCCCTCTCTCCCCTCCTTTGTGTGTGTTTCCTTGGCCTAAAGGTGGTTTTTACCTTACTTTTGCACCATTACACACACTATTACACCTTACTCCGAGATTGAGGGACTTGGAGGGTTGATTCTTGAGTTTTTGGACTGGTTTTGATCAAAAGAAGAGGGCTAGACCATTTGTTCTTCAAAGGTTCTTCAAGGGTGAGCATCTTGCTTTATATTCCCCAAACTTGCAATAGTTTTTTTTACCTATCTTGCTTGTTGTTTTAGCTCTTGTGTATAACATAAAAAGGGCTTGTATTTTCATGCTTTAGAACTTTCATTAAGGTCGTTTTGTGGTTTGAGTGCAAACTCACCCTTCTAGGCCTTGTTTGGTCCATTTTGGTGCCTCTTTGGTAAGGCTTTGTTCACTTCAGCATTTTGGTCCTTTCACCACTAAAAACCAGTTGATTTTCAGTATTAAAAAAGGTGGTTTGAAGTCTTGCATAGGGGAGGGACACCCCTCTCCCTTCATGGTTTTGTTTCCTTGCTTTTTGGCTTAAAAAGGTAGCATGTGTGCTTGATCATTCTTAGCCTCATTTCAGAAGTTTTTTAGGTTTTTTAGGTCATATGTAACCTCTGTTTTTGGCCGGATTTGTGTCTCCTTGTATGCTTGTAGTACTTGCTTTGTATTGCTCCATTTTGCTTAGAAGTGCATCTCATGATTGGGCCATGATTCTTGCGTGTGTTGGCTTAGTTCCATGAAACCTTTAGTGTTGTTTTTCCATGCTTAAAGTCTGTTGGTTATCTATTTGGTCATGCTTGACATGTTTGTTATGGGTGCTATGTATTTTGGCTTGAAAACTTTGAGCATGTTGACCTCTAGCATGCATGGTTGTGATCACCTTCATGATTTAACATCATTTAGGACCGCATTTTAGTCCAAGAATCATGTTTGCATGTGTGCATGTATGATCTCTTTTATGCCTTGAGGGTGTGCCCTCTTATGCCTAGAAGTGAGTCTTGGTGATAGCATTTCATGGGAGGTACTTTAGCTGCCATACTAGGAGGTTTTGGGGTCCCATTTTGCATGTAAAAATTCTGTCTTTACTTGTCTTAATCATGCCATAACTTGGTCTTGTTGTTGGAAGTAAAGTGACCCTTTTGGTGCCTTAGCCTTGGGTCTATTGGCTTGCATGTTGACATGAGATGTTGCCCATCATTTTGAGCACTTTTTGGTGTTGTTTTGAGGTAAATTAAGGCCTGCACCGTTATCACTTTAAGGCCCTCTTGCATGCTTGCTTCATGTTTGTTGCATGGTTGTTCCATTAAGCCTTGTAGCATATTAATCCCATGGTCAAATTGGTCCATGTTTGCATCATATTTGCACCTTGTATGCTTGGCATTATACATTTGTCATGTTGGTTGCATAATGCTTGTTGTGCTTTACATCTTGGTATCATGTTGCATTTTGAGCCATGTTTCCATAACATGCATTGCATTTACTTGGTTTGGGGTGTCAAACCAAGTGTGGGAATTAAGGAACATTCATACTTCAAGTGATGTAATGTGCCTCGATTCCCGGTCACCGGGGCCTTTGACTCCAACTTGATAAGGCCTCGGTTTTCATTTTGTTTGTTGCATGCATCTTTATATCAAATGGAAAATTTGATTCTTTGAGCCACCATGCACCATTGATGGTTCGAAGATCGAAGGACATGCTTCCTTGAGTTCAAAACATGATAGGAAGTATGACCATGCTTACATGTGCCTGAAAACTCTATGCCATGCACTGTCTACTTTCTGTTTGCTGTCAAGACTGTCTCTGCAGGAAGTTTCTGCCGACCGGCAGAATTCAGTGCCGGCCGGCAATATTTTAAGTGTCGATTATCAACTCAGCAGCCGATCGAAATTCTGGAGTGCCGGTAGGAATTCTGTCTGGCCGGTGGTGCTCTGCAGTGTGTAAGGAACCCGCTCCAGGACTTGGGCAATTTTCAGAGAGACAAGGCAGTACAAACAGAAGTGGCAGGGGTACGGTACGGGTTTTTCGGGCGAGTCAAGTTCCGAGCATGCATCATCCGCGCATCCTGAGGCAGAGGCTGCGGCCACCCTCTTCTTTCCTTTGCCATCTTTTCTTTTAATTAAATTAGAAATTTTGTAATAATTTTGTTTGTTTATTATTTGGGACTGTAATATTTTATTTGTTTATTATTTTGGGACTGTAATATTCATTTGGACCCTCTGAGTGAGGGTAAAGATGTAATAAGTGTGGGTGAGTGTGTGTATGTCTTCCAACCCCACTTCTTTCTTCCCTTTTATTTACCTGCTTACGATGGTAGATTAGGGCATGTCTAAATTCAGCATACCTTATGCTATGCATGCGTGCATTCATGCATTTGTACTGCATGTATTAGGCTCGGTACATCACGCTAACTGCATTTGTACTTCAATTTACAAATCGAATATGTGATAATTGATCGCATTACATATGCCATGCTTAGGTTAACCGAGCCTATCTAAATTGCATCTTGTATGTGTTGCATTAAGCAATTTAACATGAACTAGGACACGCGCATTTTGCTAACTAGTTTACTGTTTTGGCACGGAGTACTAGGTAAGCTTTTATGCTTTAGCATATCGCATGCGTGTGAATGTTGCCATGATAACATGATTACCATGAGGCTAGCTGCTTATGTGATATAACTGCTTGAATGCCTGTGGGTGAAGGGTGGATTGTTTAAATTGGAAAAACTCATTAAAATCCGTGTTTTAGCCTACTTGCGAGTAGCAAATTCCAAAACACTTTCCAAAACAAACGGATATGCAATGCTTATTTCCAAATTAGGCAATCTAGTCTATACTTGTTTGCTGCGCGCATAACATAATAATTCTAGGCTCATAATTGGTATAAGAACACATAACGTTTTTAAAATCAGATATCATGATTAGTAGAGGCCGGTCTTCGGACCGGGCGAAAGGGGGTGCTCATAGCTGACCTTCCCCGATCGTACCCAAGCTCCCGAGCCGAGACAAACTCCGATGATGACGGACATGTGGCCTTCGGCACCGAGTCAGGGTTTCCTAAATTTCCCCATTTTAAAAATATTTAGGTGGCGACTCTGTATCTGGCAAAGCAGTTCATGTTTGGCACTACTTTTTCAAAAATCTGTTTCTCAAAACGATTTGCCAGACTTGGACTCTTTGGTTTAGATTAAGAACCGCGACAACAAAAATCGAGAGTCCGAACAACTGTAGCGAGGTCCCCCGCGAACTTGTTACACCTTGTCCTTCAACTTTGGAAGTTGAGGAGTTGCCCATAAAAAGTTGTTCACCGTTATCCACTGTAGAATAAGATGTGAACATCTTTTTGTCGACACAAATGTGGCAAGTAGCACCAATGTCCACCCACCATTCTTTAGGATTTCCGACAAGATTTGTCTCAGAAACAACTACAGAAAAATTGATGTCATCTACACCATTGGAAATATTGTCCACTTTGGTTATACGGGCTTGAGCAGGCTTCTTGCTTGTTCTTCTTTTGCTTTTGCCTTTGCTACGACAATCTTTGACCCGATGTCCCTCTTTGTCACAGATGTAATACTTGTCATTAAACTTGTACTTTTTAATTTCCCCTCCTTTAGAGCCTTGTGATGAACTGTCTCCAGAAACTTCCGTTTCCTTGCTTTTGGCGCATGGTCCACCACATTTGCCTTAGACTCCATAGGATGCTTACCAGCCCACTTTTCAGAACTGCGATTGTCCTTCTTAATCCTCAAACGCACAATTAATTCTTCTAAAGACATTTCTTTGCGCTTATATTTGAGGTAGTTTTTGAATTCCTTCCAGCCATGTGGTAATTTCTCAATTAAGGCTGCAACTTGAAAGGATTCACTGAGAGACATGCCTTCTGCGTGAATGTCATGCAGAATGAGTTGGAAATCTTGAACTTAGTTGATCACAGTCTTAGAATCAACCATCACAAAGTCCAGGAATTTGCTAACCACAAATTTCTTTGAGCCGGCATCTTCCGTTTTGTACTTTTTCTCCATAGACTCCCAAAGTTCCTTTGTTGTCTTGATAGGACTGTAGACGTTGTATAATGTGTTGTCAAGTCCGTTCAAGATGTAGTTCCGACAAAGGAAATCAGTATGTTTTTAGGCATCGACCGCAGCAACCATTGGCCGGTTGGTTTCATTCTCTTTCAAAATAGGAGCATCCTCACAGAAAAAGCTTGCCAGGTTGAGAGTAGTAAGATAGAACAACATTTTCTGTTGCTATCTTTTAAAATCAGTTCTAGGGAACTTCTCTGGCTTCTTATTGTGATTTACTAGTACGGTCACAATAGGAGAGGGGGTTGGCGCAATTGTAGCCACCATTCCAGTACTCGTTTGAGCATTTGTTTCTGTGGAGATGTATTTTCTAAGTACCAACACGTGGCCAAGGTGACACCGACGTGTCAGCCGGGGTGTCACGTGTCCTGGTCATGACGCCGAGGTTATCTCTGAAGATATCAGAATCCGAGATAAGCGGATAAGGGATAAGAGTCCTAGAATGAGGAAGGACTTCAGCGTGGATAAGGATAAAGCTCTTAGGGAGTTTATCTTTATCTATTGGAGAGTCTAAGCTAAGCACTAAACAAAAATCCATTGAAGCTAGGCTTCTATTTGGACTAGGATTGTGTTAACTATAAAATAAAGACACTCCCATGGGTCTAAGGTACGTAATTTATATTTTGAACAGTGAGTTTAGCACTTGATCTATCTTTGAGAGATAACTGACTTTATCATCGAAGTGCCCCCAGGTGGACGAACCACCGTCGAAACCTCTTCTTTCTGTTGCAGGTCAATCAGGCACCATTTATTCTGCCAATGCTCTCCAGCTGAATACTGAGTTGGCAGTGTTGTCGGAAATTCACTCACACAATTTGGCGTCGTCTGTGGAAAAGAAAGGATAATAAATGGCCAACGATGGACAGAAAGAGAAGATTGGGGATAACACTCCTACTGGGAGTGGAAGACCTATCGACCTTGACATCAAAGAAGACAATTGTAATGAAGAAACTCATGACCAAAATCACGGAGGGAAGGATGTCGGCCATAAAGGCGACGTACCAAAAAAAATAGACCAAAGCGGGTACTATAACGAGGATAACCTCCAAGTATGGAAAGACAGATGCCTACGGAGGGACGAAGAGATGAAGGGGATGGCGAACAAATTGGCAGACCTACAATCGGTCGTCAATTTCATGATGCAAAACAACGTCATGTAGCCACCGTTCCCGCTGCAGGACACGCCGATTCCAGCGACCAATACCTAGAAGGGAGGGCAGAAAACAATTCCTATAGCCCCCCAGCACGCCAGGAGTGAAAAACACTCTCACCAGCCGTCAAAGGAGATCGGGTGAGGATAGTTGAGAAAGGAAGAATCTCGAAGGACACATCGCACCAAGGAGGCAGACCCCAGAGAATATCGGCATGTTCAAAGACAGGAGTTGTGCTTCGATGCAACTAATGGAGAAAAGTCGAAAAGGGCTCACAACGAAGCTGAAAGCAGTGCACCTAAAAGATTGAAATCAGGAGGTAGCCGAGCTCCTGGGCGGACCAAGGAGGACTTTAGAGATTACCTTAAGAGGAAACAACAAAATGCTGAGGTAACTTCCCTTATTAAGCCGAGAACACCATTCTCAATAGAGTTGGACAAATTTGAGGCACCAAAAAGATTCAATATGCCGAGGTTCTAGATATACGATAGGAAGTCAGACCCCAACTTTCACGTCGGATTATACCTGAACTCAATGGCACTGTACATTGGGAACGAGTCGTTGCTCTGCAAGGTGTTCCCCTCATCCTTTGGGGAGATTGCATCGGATTGGTTTCACAAATTGCCGAAGGGAAGTGTAAAGACTTGGGAAGGCCTGGCCGAGATGTTCGTGGCCAGGTTCATGACAAACAAACTACAACCATTAAGGGTGAACGCCCTGATGACTTTGAGAATCAGTGAGGATGAAGGCCTTAGGACCTACGCAAACAGGTATTATAAGGTGTTCAACCGACTACCCGAATACAACCAAGAGGTGGCGGTCGTGTCTTTTAAGAATGGCCTAAAAGATTATTGTGCACTACGAAAGTCATTGGCAAAGACATTGCCAAAAAGCATGGAGGAGCTCATGGCTAGAATTGAGAAATACGCCAGAGCCGAGGAAGACACACTGTAGACACCCCATTTTTGACCGTCCTCAAGACTTGGATGTCATTGCTTGAACACTCGGTGATCATACTTGTTTGTGTTCGTCTTGAGTTCCCGGAGGCCTCGGCTACGCGCCTTGCCTCAGAATCTCTCGACTCGACCGTTTTGTGTCTGGTTTTGCACCAAACACTTGTGTTTTTACTTTGGAAGGCAGGGAATGGCTTTTGGGACATCCCTACACTCCACCGGCCGTGGCTTGAGGCCACCGGCTGTGTCTTGTTACCATCGGCCAAATGTGATGGCCGGCCGGCCAATTTGACTGTCGGTCGGCCACTTTGATGGCCGGCCGACCAAATGTGATTTTCAACAGATATTTCTGCAGACAGCTGGCAGCTGTCATTCCAGGCCATACCCCAGCCCATGCCTGGACGTGGGAGCTCTGAGGAGCTACAGACTGATATATCTCTATATCAATCAAGCTTCTTGACAAGAAAAGGGACACAAGGAGAGAAGGAAAGAGAGATACAACTTGGAGGAAGAAGATTTTCCTCTCTCTCTCTAAAAATTCTCAGCTCTCTCCCTATCTCTCTCTCCCAAACCCTTCAAATCCTAAGGTTTCTTGCACCATTTACCCTACACCTCATAGCACAAGGCCTCCATTCTTCATTCCAGCACTTTGGGATTTTTTTGCAGAGGTTAAAGGCTCAAAAATTTGGTCCAAGAGCTGCTGGTTCATTGGTCTTCAAGGGTAAGTCCTCTTCTCCTCTTTTCTTGCCTTATTTTGCTTTGTATCTAAGCCATACTTGCTAGATTTTTTGGGCTCCGACCCAAACTGTAAATAGTCATATTTTGAGCCCCTTTTCATGTTTTATCAAGGACCTCCTACTGTTTGAGGTCTCCTACTACCACTTGCCTCTTTGTCTCTCTTTTAGGCCAATTTTTGCATAGTATTTTAGGCTTATTTGCAAGATGTTTTGGACTTTTCCATAAACTTTGAAATATCTTTTTTTGAGCCCCTCTTCAACATTGTTGAAGGGATCTCCTCTGTTTGAGAACAGAAGCTACCACTTGTCTCTTTACCCTTCTTTTAGGCCTTTTCTTGCATGATAGTTTGGCCTTATTTGTGATTAATTTCGTGGCTTGATGTAAACTGTAAAATGCCTTGTTTTGAGCCCCTCTTCAACTTTGTTGAAGGGCTCTTTGCCATTTGGGGCCAGATGCTGTCCCTTTGTGTTTAATCTCCCTTTTAGGGCCATTTTTGCATGATAGAATAGCCCTATTTGCGTTCATTTTTGAGACTTGTTATGAACTGGAAATATGCATGTTTTGGGACTGTCTTGCATCTGTATTCATGCTTCATGATCAAATAATGCATGCTTTATATAGCTGTAAGTCATTCCGTGTGCCTAGTTTCGAGTTGCGGATTTCATCTCATGCATCGAGTGCCATTTTTCCATGTTTTGGGGCTGTTTAGCATCATACTTCAGTGCTGGAATTTGCATGTTCATGTGCCATGTTTCATAATTTTCCATGCTTAGTTAGAGTTGCGTATTGTATCTTAGGATCGGTCTATGCATTGGACATGTTTGTGTGCATTTCGATTGCCTCATTTCCATCTTATTGGCCACTGATGTGAGTGTGGCTGAGGTCCACTCACATTAGTATAAGTCCATCCTGCATTGGCATGCCATGTTTCAAAACGTTGTGCATGTTATGTTGTTAGCATCATGTGTGCCATGTAGTTGCATTGCATGTTCGTATGTTTGTTTGCATGCTTAGGTCGCATGTGCATCGTTATGCATTCCCTTGCCTCTTGATCAACCATGATAGGGATTGGGGCCCTTTGATGTGTTTTGTGCTTGCATTTCATTCGATATCAAAGTTGCACACTTGGCTTTTGGGCCATCATGCATTGAAGTACGTGATTGATGGCCCGAGGGTCGAGGACCATGCTCCCTTGAATCCATTGCATGATAGGGAGAATGGCCATGCATACATTGCTTTGAATTTCCTTGCCATGCACTGTCTGCCCTCTACTGCTGTCAAAAACAAGTCCTACAGGAAGCTTTGGCCGGCCGGCCACCTATACTGCCGACCGGCCATTAATTTTTGGCCGATGGACTTATAAATGGCCGATAACCATCCAGACATGGCCGGTGGTGATCCCACTTGGTTGGTGATGCTCCCCAGTGTCCAGAGAGTGCACCTCTGGAGTTGCACAATTTTCAGAGGAGCAGAACAGTGTAAACAGAGGCAACAGTGGCATGGCACGGGTTTCCGAGCAAGGCGAGTCAAACATGCATCATTCACGCATTTCGAGACAGGGGCTGTGCCCACTTTAATTCTTTGTTTAATTTGTTAATTAATTAGCAATTCTGTAATAATTAATTTAGTATTCGGACTATAATATTTATTCGAACCCTCCGAGTGAGGGTAATTGTGTAATAAGTGTGCGTGAGTGTGTGTATGTCTTCCAACCCCACGTCTTTCTTCCCTTTTATTTACCCACTTATGATGGTAGACTAGGGCATATTTAAATTAGCATACCTTATGCTATGCATGCGCGCATTCATACATTTGTCTTGCATGCACCAAGCTCGGCACATCATACTAACTGTATTGTGTTTCAATTCTAAATTGAATACGTGTTAGCTGTAGCATTTCATATGCCATGTCTAGAATAGCCGAGCTTGCTATAGTTGCACTTTTGCATGTGTTGCATTAGGCATCTCTGTATAATTAGGATCATGCATCGATTTCTAACCAGTTTTTGTTTTGGCTCGGAGTACTCGGTAAGCATTTATGCTTTAGCATACCGCATGCGTGTGAGTGTTTCTGTTAGGTTTTATTTTTGGCAATCCCGTTTGACAAAACTCCTTTCAGTTGTATTTATTTTTGCATTTTTATTTCAGTGAGGCTATGAGTGTTTAGATGCGAATCCAACCCGAATTGTGCCTTTCAAAATGCAAAAATGCATTCAAAGTTGCCTGTCCGATCATGTTATTTTTTTTCCAGTTTTTCCAGTTTTGGCCTTCCCGCTCGAGCGGGGAAAGGGACGCTCGAGCGGGGATTGGAAGCTCTCAGCATCTCTGCAGTCGCCTGTAAAAATACTGGAAGGTGTGATTTTACGCTCGAGCGGATGCTCCTACGCTCGAGCGCATCTCAGTTTGTTCGCACGCAGTTTTTGGTCAGTCCGCTCGAGCGGGCTGTGTTGAGCTCGAGCGGAGATCGCGGGACAGATTCTATAAATTCGCGTGTTGGGTCAAATTTTAGGACTACTACTCCAGATCTACTTTTTGGTTTCTAGGGTTTATATCTGGGGATACTTTGGGAGTTTTCTTTGATATTTTTATTGAGTATTCAACTCATAATCTAAAAAGAGTACATCAAAGGTTTGTTTGTTATACACAAAAGAGAGAGTTATTCTTCAGTTGTGGATTCTGAAGAATTCGAGCCTGAAGCTTTGGTGGAATCCGGAGTGGCTCATCAGAAAGACAATTCCGTGGTGAAGATGGGGTTGGAAGAGGCACATAAAGGTTGGTTCAATTAGGCGTTGTGGATTCGCTAGGTAATTGAGAGTATACCTGTGTAATTCCTTTAATTCTTCTTAGTGGATTGTCTTGTGGCTGTTGCCCGTGGTTTTTTTATCACAGTTGGAGGTGTCCAATTGTGGTTTTTTCCACGTAAAATCGTTGTGTCTCTTTGTCTTGATTGTTTGATTGTTTGATTGGGATTGTTATATTCTGCTTAAAATTGATACATAATCACAAATCAACATCTAGGGGATTTCTAGATTTTTCAATTGGTATCAGAGCAGGTCGTTCTATTTTTTTTAAAAAAAATTCTTTTAAGAACGAGATCTTGTTTGATTTGTGATAATGGATACAATTCGTGAAGGAAATTCTATGGTTCGACCACCCCTACTTGACGGATCCAATTATTCTTTTTGGAAAGCTCGGATGAGATCTTTTTTCAAATATATTGATGAAAAAGTTTGGCAATCCGTCATGAATGGGTGGACTGAACCAACAATTATCGTTGATGGAGTTACAATCCCCAAACCAATTGATAAGTGGGACACAACTGATTACCAAAATAGTAGCTGGAATAGTAAAGCTATCAATTCTCTCTTTTGCGCTGTCACACCTGAAGAATTTAGTCGTATTTGTAATTGTGAAGTCGCAAAAGAGGCTTGGGATATCTTACAAACTATTCATGAGGGCACTCCTTCTGTGAAACGTTCAAAACTTCAAAGGCTCACATCTAGTTTCGAAAACCTTTCAATGAAAGATAGTGAGACCTTTGATGAATTTTATGCGAAGTTGAGTGACATTGTAAATTCCAGCTTCAATTTAGGTGAAAAAATTCCAGAATCCAAAGTTGTGGGAAAAATTTTGAGATCCTTGCCCGATCGGTTCCAACCAAAAGTTACGGCTATTGAGGAGGCTCAAGATGTTGACAACCTCAAGCTGGATCAGTTGGTTGGAAACCTTCAAACTTATGAAGCACATAGGAATTTCAAAAAGAAACAAAAAGATACTATTGCTTATAGTAGTGCTCATAAAGTGGTAGAGGATTCTGATGAGGATTGCGAGATAGATTCCAAGATTATGGCTGCTTTTGTTAAACAATTTAAAAAATCTTTTTTGAAAAAGAATCCTGATCTTTTGGAATCTACTCATTCTCATAAATCTAAAGGCAAAGATAAACTCAAAATTAATCCTATAGCCAAGAAGGAGAAAGGAAAGATACAAGAGAACTCTGAAAGACTCCAATGCTATGAATGCCAAGGATTTGGCCACTTTGCTTCAGAATGCCCTACTCGTTTGAGGAAGAAGAAAGCCTTCGCTATCACTTGGGATGATGAATCAGAATCTGATAAAGATGAAAGTGACAATGAAGATCAAGGTGAAGAGGGTCATAAACAATTTCTTGCTTTCATGGCGGCTTCCGAAGCTGAAGGACAAACAGATTCTCCGAAGATGTCAGTTGAGAATATCACTGATGATGAATCCTCGGAGAGTGATCATGAAGAGCTTGAGCAAGCTTATGAAAAGTTGTACAAGGAGTCTCTTAATCTATTCAAATTGAATGACAAACTCACAAAGAAACTCAAAACATGTGAAAGTGAGAATGTCAAACTAAAGGAGGAGATTTCCGAGGCCAGGATTAATGCCATCAAGGTAGCTGATGATCGACAAGTTCTTTGTGCAAAATTGTTGACTTGTGAGACAGAGAGGAATGAGCTGCTGCAAACCCATGCCATGTATGAAGAAAAGATTGAATCTCTCGAGATGTCACAAGTTGCTTTGGAAGAACTAATGATCAAGAAAGAGAAAGAGCTCAAGTGTGCTATGGCTACCATTGGTCTTTGGAACAAGGGATCAAAGACTTTGGAGGATATCATTGGGTCTCAACAAATGAGTTGTGACAAGAGTGGCATTGGCTTTGGTGATAACAAAGAGCAAAAACAGAGTGCTTCTACATCTCATAATACAAGAACTCAAGGAAAGAGGGAACAAAAATTTCAACATAAGGATGGACTTCTCAAACTTCCTAGAGTTGGTAAGGTAAAAGAAAAGAAGGTACACCCTGGACACCCTGTTTTTATTTGTCATCATTGTGGTTTGCATGGTCATATTCGCCTTATTGTTATAAGTTGCATGGGAGAGTGTCTCAAAAGGGTAGAAATTCGAATACTTTTTGGGTTAGGAGACAACCTTACATGTCCAGGCAGAATACCAAGATTTCTGAGAGTGTTCACAATGCCACGACATTTACCAAGACCGCTAGACCTAATTTTGTTAAGATCAAAAAGATTTGGGTGAGAAAACTTGACTTGTGTTAATCTTTTTTATTTGGTTTAGTTTTTTGGGTTTCTGTGTGTTTTCTTTTGAAAAAAAAAAAAAATGTGTGCTTGTTCATTTTTTTTGTCTTGCTTTATTTTTGAAAAAAAAAAAAAATCCCAAAAAGATTTTCTTAGTATGGTTTTGCAAGCTTGAAATTTTTGAGTGATCCTTGGTGCATATTGGATTTGATAAGAATATCCATTACTTGTTAATATATGTGTGCTTTTTGTGGTCATTACTCATTTTGGAGTGTGTGTTTTTTGATTAGTATGTCTCATTCTGTACACACTCTTGGATTAGCAAATTTTGGAGTCTTCCGCCTTAGTGATTATTTTTTTTATGGACTTCTGGCATTGTATCTTTTGCTTTTCTAGAGGAATTGACCTATACTAGCATATCTTGGGTGATGTTGAGTCTCTTAACCACCTACCATCCTTTTGCATCTCCATGGCTTTCCCCTTAATTCTTTGCAGTCTAGCCATGAGGAAAAGGCTACCTCAGAGTCACCAACCAGGCCATCCTTATTATATCCATACTTCTCTGGTTCGGTTTCCATACTCCTGAGCGTGTCAGCCCCCAATGATTGTGCAAAAGAAAAAGAAAAAGAAAAAAAAAAACAAAAAGAAAGAGAAAAAGACAAAATATGCAAAAGAAAGAAAAATGTGCAAAAGAAAGAAAAAAAAAAAAAAAGATTCATTGATTGAGGGGGAGCCTCCGCCTTTACTCACCAAATACCCCTTGATTCCTAGTGGTTTGACTTTCCTTTGTCGTGCTTAAGATTCTCTTGTCGGAGGTCCAGCTTTCATATCACCACTAGGATTGAATCTAGTGTTTGTCAAACTCCGAGAGTCACACACACACTTTTTATCATGGGATCTATGCTTTTCACATGATGCATCACTTTCTTTTATGAGGAATTTTCTACAGACTGTGCACATTGTGTTTTCTTGTAATGGTGCTTCTTGGATAATCTTATGTGTTTTAAGGTACTAATCTGCAATTCCTTACTTGCTCCACCATAGTATTTTTTTTCGTTTTATTCTTGTTCACTGTTTTCAGTGTTTGTGGTTGGTAAGGGAGTTTGGTTTTTCTTTGCAAGAGTTATTTAACATGAACACTTTGATATGTCTGGTAAGGGAGATTGGCTATATGTTTTGCATGTTACTTTGCACTGTTTGCCCTTCTTGTATGTTCCTGGTATTTACATCGTCATATCATTGCTTGTGTGGTTTATGATCTTGCTTTTGTTGTTTGAGAGTTGTTTTTTCATGAGTCTTAGTTTTTCATCTATTCATGTTTTCCATCTCATGTTACAAGTTAATCGTGTCATATGTCTATTACTTTTTCATATACTCTTGTGGGACTAATAGTTTGTTTTGGAGATTATGGCACTAATAACTGTTTTGCAGATCATGACCTTGAGAAAGAAGTTGGTTTTTGTTGGCTGTAATGGGTTGGGGTATTTAGGATTTTATTTGTTAGATGTGTTTTGTCACGGCATTGCCAAAGGGGGAGATTGTTAGGTTTTATTTTTGGCAATCCCGTTTGACAAAACTCCTTTCAGTTGTATTTATTTTTGCATTTTTATTTCAGTGAGGCTATGAGTGTTTAGATGCGAATCCAACCCGAATTGTGCCTTTCAAAATGCAAAAATGCATTCAAAGTTGCCTGTCCGATCATGTTATTTTTTTTCCAGTTTTTCCAGTTTTGGCCTTCCCGCTCGAGCGGGGAAAGGGACGCTCGAGCGGGGATTGGAAGCTCTCAGCATCTCTGCAGTCGCCTGTAAAAATACTGGAAGGTGTGATTTTACGCTCGAGCGGATGCTCCTACGCTCGAGCGCATCTCAGTTTGTTCGCACGCAGTTTTTGGTCAGTCCGCTCGAGCGGGCTGTGTTGAGCTCGAGCGGAGATCGCGGGACAGATTCTATAAATTCGCGTGTTGGGTCAAATTTTAGGACTACTACTCCAGATCTACTTTTTGGTTTCTAGGGTTTATATCTGGGGATACTTTGGGAGTTTTCTTTGATGTTTTTATTGAGTATTCAACTCATGATCTAAAAAGAGTACGTCAAAGGTTTGTTTGTTATACACAAAAGAGAGAGTTATTCTTCAGTTGTGGATTCTGAAGAATTCGAGCCTGAAGCTTTGGTGGAATCCGGAGTGGCTCATCAGAAAGACAATTCCGTGGTGAAGATGGGGTTGGAAGAGGCACATAAAGGTTGGTTCAATTAGGCGTTGTGGATTCGCTAGGTAATTGAGAGTATACCTGTGTAATTCCTTTAATTCTTCTTAGTGGATTGTCTTGTGGCTGTAGCCCGTGGTTTTTTGATCACAGTTGGAGGTGTCCAATTGTGGTTTTTTCCACGTAAAATCGTTGTGTCTCTTTGTCTTGATTGTTTGATTGTTTGATTGGGATTGTTATATTCTGCTTAAAATTGATACATAATCACAAATCAACATCTAGGGGATTTCTAGATTTTTCAGTTTCCATAACAGCATGATTACCATGAGGCTAGCTGCTTATGTGATATAACTGCTTAAATGCCTGTGGATGGAGGGTGAATTACCTAAATTGGAATAATGCATTAAAACTGTGAGTTTTAAGCCCACTAGATAGTGGCAAAGCCATCTTTTCTAAAAGCCCACTTGTGGGTGGCAAAACTTGCATTTTAGCCTACTTGCGAGTAGCAAACCATTTTTCAAAACAAACATGCTATGTTTTGTTCCAATTTAGGCAATTTGGTCTATACTTGTTTGCTGTGCGCATAACGTAGTAATTCTAGGCTAATAACCGGAATAAGAACACATAACGTTTTCAAAAACGGATATCATGGTTAGTAGAGGCCGATCTTCGGATCGGGCGAGAGGGGATGCTCATAGCTGACCTTCCCCAATCGTACCCAAGCTCCCGAGCCGAGACAACTTTGGTGATGACGGACACGTGGCCTTTGGCACCGAGTCAGGGTTTCCTAAACTCCCCCATAAAAATATTTAGGTGGCGACTCTGTATCTGGCAAAGTAGTCCATGTTTGGCACTTCTTTCTAAAAATCTGTTTTCCAAAATGATTTGCCGGATTTGGACTCTTTGGTTCAGATTAAGAACCGTGACACAAATTGAGTCCGAACTGTAGCGAGGCCCACGGGCGCGTCTACAGTTTCTGGCGACTCTGCTGGGGATTTAGAGAGCTTGACTCGAACTCGTGATATCCTGTTTTGATTTCATTTATGTGTCTCTTTGCATTGCATGTGCATTGGTGCGCCTAGGACACCATGTTTGCCATCTGCCATTCCTGAACGGTTTGCCGGAGGCTTGACTTTGTCAAAGCATGCCATAAGGCTGACCGATTGTGGGCTCTGACAGTATGAGAACACTAACCCCGGTTTTACCGGGGCACCCTTTTCGACCATTCGACCTAGTGCATATCGAAATCCATAGTGACCATTTCAAACTAGGACAGGTTGCTTACCCGATGTTAGGTTGTTTGAAAACTGCTGCGTGCAAAGTGAAACCCTAGCTCCTGACAAAATAGGACAGGGAAACCCTACCCCTCCATAGGGGTGTTTTGGCTCTCTCTACTTGCTAAGTGTTTTTAGAGTGTATCTATGCAGGGGAACACACATATCAGTTCGCAAGTCTGAGTGTCAGGCCCGCGGGCATTAGTGTTTTTGGGAATCAGTCATCTATGGGTATCAGATTTAGACTTTGGGACAACAATTTGGAAACGGTGATCAGTGATTAAGGAACAGTACATTCAGCTTGTAGGCAATTTGTTGTGATACCCAACTGCGTGTTGTGTTTATTTTACGTTGTTACGCTGTCCAATTGCCCGTTTATTTATTTGCTTTATTTATCTTTTTACTAGGTAGTCGAGCACAATTGCTTCTGACCCAGTAGATATTCCCCAAGCACTCTGGATTAGAGGTCGTCGGCTCCATCGATCTGAGGATCTGGTATACGGACAACCAGTGTACCACTTTCTACCCCCGGTTACTAGACGAAGGGCAGTTAGGCAGAGGATATTAGTTCAGCAGTCAGTACAGAGGGCTTTGTCTACCCCACCTGAGTACAGTAGGGATCAGAGTTCTGTTTCTCCCGCAGAAAGGGAATATATACCGGTAATACAATCAGATCAGAGCAGTATGGCCAATTTAGAGGAGATGGTGTAGACGTCCCCGAACGCCCCGGGAGGGTGAGCTCCCGTTCTGTTTATTTGGGGTCACTACAGCTCAGGACTCTAAAATTGTCACGGTTCTAAGTCTGAACCAAAGAGTCCAAATCCGGCAAATCGTTTTGAGAAAACAGATTTTTGAAAGAAGTGCCAAACATGGACTGCTTTGCTAGATACAGAGTCGCCACCTAAATATTTTATTTTGGGAAATTTAGGAAACCCTGACTCGTTGCCTAAGGCCACATGTCCGTCATCACCAAAGTTGCCTCGGCTCAGGAACTTGGGTACGATTGGGGAAGGTCACTTCGTGAGCACCCCCGCTCGCCCGATCAAAGATCGGCCTCTACTAACCATGATATCAAGTTTTGAAAACATTGTGTGTTCTTATTCCGGTTATTAGCCTAGATTACTATGTGATGCGCACAGCATACAAGTATAGACTGGGTCGCCTGAATTGGAACAAAACATTTCATGTTTGTTTTTGAAAGATGGTTTGCTACTCGCAAGTAGGCTTAAAATGCAGATTTTGCTACCCTCGGGTGGGCTTAGAAAAGATGGTTTTGCCACTATCTAGTGGGCTTAAAACAAACAGTTGATGATTTATTCCAATCCAAGTAACCTAACCTTCACCCACAGGCATTCAAGGCAGTTATATCACATAAGCAAATAGCCTCATGGTAAGCATGCTATCATGGCAATCACTCACACGCATGCAAGGATGCTAAAGCATAAAAACTCACCGAGTACTCCAAGCCAAAAAAAGAAGCTAATTAGAAATCCATGCATGACCCTAATTATACAGAAATGCCTAATGCAACACATGCAAAAATGCAACTATAGCAGGCTCGGCTATTCTAAACATGGCATATGAAATGCTATAGCTAACATGTATTTAACTTGGAATTGAAAATACAATGCAATTAGTATGATGCGCCGAGCCCGGTGCATGCAAAATAGATGAATGAATGCAAACATGCTATCATACTGTATGCTAATTGAAATATGCCTTAATCTAACCATCATAAGCGGATAAATAAAAGGGAGAAAGACGTGGGGTTGGAAGACATACATCACACACACGCACACTTATTACAGTTGTGCCCTCGCGCAGAGGGTCCGAATAAATAATATACAGTCCCAAATGAATGAATAATACAGTCCCGAATAAATACAAAAATCCTAATTAATTTACAAATTAATCTAAGAAAGCTATAAACTGGCATGCAAGCCAGGGACTGCCTTGACTCTGATGAATGATGCATGCCTGGGCTGCCTTGCGCGGAAATCCACTAGGATGCCCCGATTAGCCTCTGTTTTGTAATTTTTCTTGGAAAGCGCGCCAAGCTCCGGAAGGTCGCTAATTCTTGATTTGCTGCAACAAAGAGCAGGAAAGGGGCATAGCAATGTATTTTCACAAATGTATGCATGCCTCGATCCTCGTGCCACCAATCACGCATATCGATGCATGATGGCCAAGGAGTCGAATTGCACAACTCAATATGGAATGAATGCGCATGAAAACAAAACAAAAACCTAACTCCATCATGGATAATCCGGAGTGTCGGTGACTGGGAAATTGAGACACGTTCCGTCACTTGGAGTACGAAACGTACCTCGTTTCCCGTGCTCGGGCTAACTCCTATCCCAAGCACAATGCAATATGCATGACATGCATGAAATGCGACTAAGATACAACCTAGCATACACAATGCTATGAAATGGCATACACAATGCACGAGGTAACATGGCATACACAATGCGCTAACAGACATCCTAGCATACACAATGCTATGAAATGAAATGGCATACACAATGCACAAGTGGACCTCATCCACACTCACATAAGAGGCCATAAGATGGAAATGAGACAACTCGGAATACGTGCACACATGCACGCAAACCGAGGACCGTACCTAAGGCACAAAATGCCACTCTAACAAGACATGGCAAGGCATGAAATATGATATGCAAACATGCAAATTTCAGAGGCAATAAGTGATGCAAAACAGCCCCGAATCATAAAAGCATGGCTCTCGATGCATGAAATGAAACCGAAATGCAAAACTAGGCCTATGCATTGGCCTACAGCTATACAAAATATGCATTATTTGCTTATGACATGTGAAGAAAGATTCAAGGCAGTCCTAAAACAAGCATGTTTACAGTTTTAAGCAAGGCCAAACAGCAAACACAGATAGGGCAAAACTAGCATGCAAAGATGGCCCTAAATGTGAGATAAAGAAGAAACTCACAGCTGCTGACCCCAAAAAGATTAGGGCCCTTCAACAATGTTGAAGAGGGGCCAAAAATATGACCTTTTATAGTTTATGGTAAACCACAAAAACCAGCACAGGTATGGCTAAGCTCTCATGCAAGAAATGAGCCAAAAGAGGGGCAAAAAAGCAAGTGGCGGTTGCTGGCCTCAAACACAAAGGAGCCCTTAAACAATGCTAAAGAGGGGCCAAAAATATTTCACTTTATCGTTGATAGCCGGACCCAAAACAGTATGCATGCAAGCCTAAGATACTATGCAAAATAAGGCCAAAAAGAGAGATATAACACAAAGTGTATAAAGGATGCCTCAAACCATGAAAGATCCTTAATCAAACATGAAGAGGGGGTCAAAATAAGGTCATTTTCAGTTCGGACCATAGCCCAAAAACAGAAGTAAAAGAGGCTAACAAATCATGCAAAAAAAATGGCCAAAAGAGAGATATAAAGGCAACTGATAAATGGAAGCCTCAAACAGCAATGAGCCCTTCAACAACATTTAAGAAGGGCTCAAAATAAGAAATTTTACAGTTTATGACATGCCTCAAAACAGTCTACACGTAGGCCAAAAATACTACACAAGGAATATGCATACAAGAGGGATAATGAAGCAAGTGCAACAAGGGGACCTCAAACAGGTAAATACCCTTAAACAAACATGAAAAATAGCTCAAAATAAGCCTAGTTCCAGTTAGGGTCGGAGCCCAAAACAGCAATCAAGAATGGCTTAGATAGGATGCAAAAATAAGCTAAAAAGAGAAAATGGTGCTTACTCTTGAAGACCAAACTTTAGGCAACTCTTGGCTTGAGTTTGGTGACTCTTTAGCTCTGGAAAACAACTTCAAACTGCTGCAATGGAGGTTGGAGGTATGGTGCTAGGTGGTGGTGAAGAAAAGGGTGTAGGAACTTGGAGGTTTTGGGCTTGGGAGTATAGAGAAAGAGAGATACAATAAGGGAGCTTCAAGGGGAATTTTGGTAACCCTAAACCAGCAGCTGGAGCTGCTGATATATAGGCCAAAGAGGGGGAAAAAGGGGGGAAAAATAGAGGAAAATGAGTCAAGTTTCTCTCCAAAAGTGCCAAACTCTCGGACATGGGTGAAGTGTAAAAAAAAATACATGGCTGGAATGCACTCACAGGGGCAAAAATGGCCGGCCAGTTTAAAAGGGGAAAAAAAGTCATCCATCAGGCAAGTGGCCGGCCGGCCAGAAAAAGTGGCCGGTCGGCCCGGTCAAAGGGGAAAAGTGGCCGGTCACCCCCTAGGATGAAGCCCCAGACGTTATCTTTCCAATGGCGCAAACCTTGCATTAAAATTCCTCCTGTAGAAAAAGTTATGCCCTTTTCCGTGAAACCGCGCAGATTCGGTCCAACCGGACTTCAACCAACCACATCTCCCCCCCCCCGGACTTGGACTTAGAAGATTCTTGAGTGCAAAATGAAGCCCCGGAAGTAAGCTTTCCAATGGTGGTGGCCTCATATCTTAATTCCTCTTGTGCAAAGAGTTACGCCCGTTTCGGTGAAGCCACGCAGATTTTTCTCCTTCCCGGATTCATGCTGAACCACTTTTGACCAAAAAGAAGTTGTCTTTTCAGCAAAATTGCTGGCCTCCCACCCTCCTACAAGCTTTCTAACAGTGAAAATAAGGTCTCCACCAAAAACGAGCCCAAAACGATGCAAAATGAAGGTTCGAGGGCCGAAACGCGCAGCCCGAGGGCCCAAAAATTGGCTGTTAGGCACCGGGAGTGATGTTCGACCACGAAGTCAGTTTCCCGAGCCACCGTGTCCCTCAAAAGGGAGCAAATAATAAGTATGCCAAAAACCGGAGCAAATGGAGGTGTTTAAGCGGTCCCGAACCGAGGCACACGGCCAACGGTTCCGAAAAATCGGGAACCGGACTCCAAACGGGCAAAAATGGCCTACGACCATGAAATGTAGCCCACGGCCACTGAGAGATGATCTACGAGACCTCTCCCTCCCTTCGGGAAGAGAAAACAAAGAAAATAGAGCCTGGTTCGCAAACCGAGGCAAAGCACAAAAGAGTCCGAAAGTCCGGAGGTAAGGCTCGCAGCCGAGACTCTGAAACCTCTGGACGAGCACAATATGCAACATCACCAAGCGCTCAATCGGTGACGTCTGAGTCTTAAGGTCGGTCAAAAATGGGGTGTCTACAGTTGCCCCTCTTTGACAGAACTCGAAAGTCATAAGTGACGGGAGTGAATGTCAAAGCCGAGAGATGACCCATTTTTGACAAGGCCGAAGACTTAAACAAACACACAAATGTGCCTGCAGGCATGCCCACAGGCAGGGGCAAAATGCAACTAACAATGCAAGAAGCCAAAGGTAGCTCAAGGTCATGCAAATGCAGCAAGCTGTAATGAAGCACATATTCACAATAGATGCAACAGTTTTAAGCAAGAATGCAAAGCAACAACTATATTTCATGCAGTTAAGAATGCAGAGATTTATTCAATTCTCGTCGCGTCTCACACGGAGAAGATATGATACCTGCGCGATTCGTCTGGTCACACCAGCCTCAAATGAACCGTACATACAATATCGTGCCTGATGGTGCTGGGGATCTCTCGCTTCTTCTTGGTTGAACCACAGTTATTACTTTTCTCCCTGACTATGGTCGCAGCTTTCCCTATTCTCCAACAGGGTGACAAACTAGGTTGGATCGGTATCCAGAATTGAGGTGCATACAGATGCTGTCTCAATCTAAGGGGCTGCCATACAGATTTCAAGCCGAGGATATACCCCTGGGTATTTGAACCAGACTTTAGTCTCGGAAATCCCGAACCTTTGTGTTCTAGGTATAAGCCATTCGAACTATAGTTTCCACCGTCTCAGTTGGTCTCCTAGGAACTCACCGCGAACACAGGCAGGTGGCTATACCAGACCACTGGAAGTCGTTCGGGCATGACAAACACCAAAGAAATTGCACCTTTAGAGGATTTAAGGTCTCCTAGACCAGGGAGTGCATAAGACAGTGCGAAGAAATGCAAGTAAAATGCAAGTACGATGCGTAAAAACAGCGCGAATGATAATGCAGGATTTAAGGTCTCCTTAGACCAGAGGATTTAAGGTCTCCTGGACCAGGGAGTGCACAAGACAGTGCGATGCAGAGTGAATGCACAAAACAGTGCGATGCAGATAAGGTGCGTAAGATAGCGCGAATGGTACAATGCACAAAATAATGCGATACGCTAAGCAACGCGATTGATTTGAAATGCACAAGACAGTGCGATGCAGGTGCGCAAAATAACGCGAATGATAAACTGCACAAAACAGTGCAATGCGGAAAATAGCGCGAATGATAAACTACACAAAACAGTGCGATTGAGGTGCGCAAAATAACGCGAATGATAAACTGCACAAAATAGTGCGATGGAGGTGCGCAAAATAGCACGAATGATAAACTGCACAAAACAGTGCGATTAAGGTGCGCAAAATAGCGCGAATGATAAACTGCACAAAACAGTGCGATTGAGGTGCGCAAAATAGCGCGAATGATAAACTGCACAAAACAGTGCGATTGAGGTGCGCAAAATAACGCGAATGTAAACTGCACAAAACAGTGCGATACGCTAAACAACGCGAGTGATTTGAAATGCACAAGACAGTGCGATACGCTAAACAGCGCGAGTGATTTGAAATGCACAAGACAGTGCGATACGCTAAACAGCGCGAGTGATTTGAAATGCACAAGACAGTGCGATACGCTAAACAGCGCGAGTGATTTGAAATGCACAAGACAGTGCGATATGCTAAACAACGCGAGTGATTTGAAATGCACAAGACAGTGCGATACGCTAAACAGCGCGAGTGATTTGAAATGCACAAGACAGTGCGATACGCTAAACAGCGCGAGTGATTTGAAATGCACAAGACAGTGCGATACGCTAAACAGCGCGAGTCATTTGAAATGCACAAGACAGTGCGATACGCTAAACAGCGCGAGTGATTTGAAATGCACAAGACAGTGCGATTGAATGCATCTTCTATGCAAGTATGGGGGCATTTTCCATGCAAAAGATACAGGCATTTTCTATGCAAGTATGAAAGCACATTCTACGCAATATTGAAAGCAAGCATATTCTATGCATGAAACAAGCAAAGCATATTCTATGCGGAATCGAAAGCAAGCATATTCTATGCATGAATCATAACGATGCGCGGCACGCATGCAACAACAGTGTATATGAAAGTTCACATTCTATGTAGTAGAGGAGCATCAAATATGTACTCTGGTGCCTCTAATTTACCTCTTAGAGGACTTTGCAACACACTCAGCTCAAAAAGGGCACACCCTGTTCATATTGGCGAGAGATAACATCTGCTGCTGCTGCTTTAATTGCCATTCTGACTTGAAGCATGCTTAAGCTTGGAATAGAGGCACACTCATTCTTCAGAGCACTGACAAGGCCTGAAGAGGTACATATGGAATGCAATCTCAGAATTTTCTGAAGGTGAAACACACTCAAATGCTCAAAATTTTCCCTATTTTCTTTTGCTTTGCAGTCCGGAACTTATATAGCTTCATATAGGTCCTTGTTTTACCGTTCACACTTATCGGGGGTGGACCCTGCAGTTTTATGAAAGAACAAATCCTGTTTTGCACAAATGTGGAGAATGGCACAGCACTCTGAGCACAAGATGATTTTTTTAAAATTGAGAAATGAGTTCTCGACCGAGTATTGAGCCTACAACTGAACACAGCGAAAAAAGACTCCATAATGGAAAACAAAAGGTAAACAACCTAAACACATCGAGACACACTCGGACTGACTCAAAGCAAGAATCGAGACAAAACAAAAGACACAACACTCAGACGTGTTACAAAGACGAGAGACCTCTTGGTGCACGAGGAGCCAGTTTCTCCGGGTATTATTTCCCACCCTTTCTCATTTGTGGTTCTCACATCACTCGGCCCTCAAGCTCTGTTTTTCTGAAAAAGAAGCCCTCTTCTCACTTTTCCTTTCATCACACATCTCTCTATTCTTCAATCTTTCATTTTTCATCCCTCCCCTGGGTGGTTGATGGATAAACAACAAATTGTGGGCTCGTGCCCCTAGCATTCTGCTAGATTCTCTTTCTTCCACTCACAGCTAGTGAATTCCTCCCGCGGAAAGGTTGCGCTATAACTGGGTGTGTAGCAAATCTGTAGCTAACATCAGTTGATGATGCCTTGCTGGGGAGTTTGGACGTGATAAGATCTGTCCAGATGATGGAGTGGAATATATTGCCCCATTCTAGTTCGTGCTTCGCACTTTGCTTGATACCTCGTTACTTGGAGAAGGTGAGAGCTTTCTGCCCTTTGTTGTGCCTTTTTCTGGCGAGTACGGTGCCCTTTCTGACAAGTAGAGTGCCCTTTCTGGCAAATATTTTGACAAAGGGGAAAAGACAGAACACCTGACTCAACTGTGCCCCTAGTTCATCATTTTGACCATTTTTTGTTTTCACTTTCTACTAAAACAGTTTCGACCAACATGAGAGTTAGATTAACGCGCTTGTTTGATTTTCTGATTTAAAATCATGCAAGTTAGGCTGTGAGCACTGAGAGTTTTCCTTTTTTGGGTCCGAGAAATGGTCCAGTTTTGAAAAATGGAGTACTTTTCGAGAAGATTAGTCAACCTTAGTAAAAATTTTCAAAAACTATTTTTGCAAGCGACTACTGCTCAACGAGTACGGAACCTACTCTCGAGATGCACAACCTCGGATTCGAAGGAAAATTGCCCCTTGCTTGAGGGGAACTGCATGGCAACGGAAAGTTGCCCCTTGTTTGGATGGCACCGCAGTGCATTGTAGGCAGTCCTCAGAGTGGCGAACACAACCAAATTCTCAGATACAGAGAAAGCGAAGATGATCAAAACCATTGCATGGACATAGTTGAGTTTGAAGTGTTTTACGGCTGGACTTCAGAATGAAGTTGCCTACGTATCCCAAAGATGGGAATCAAGCCTTACGTAGTTCGGGGTTAAGGTACACTCGGGTATTTAACCTCTCCTTTTTATGCTCTAACTTTTGCCAAGGCGCCCGTTGCGGGTTTTCGACCTTGCGAGCTTTGTTCTTCTTTTTTTGTTTCAATTTTTGTATCTTTTCATTCTTTTTCATTCTTTTTCGATTTTCTTTTTTTTTATATTCTTTTCTTTTCTTTTTCTTTTCTCTTTTTTTGCATTTTTTCTTTCTTTCTTTCTTTTTTTTGTTTTTCTTTTCTTTTTCTTCTTTTTTGTTCTTTTTCTTCTTTTTCTTGCTCTAACTTTTGCCTGGGTCGCCCTTCCGGGTTTTCGGCCCAGCGAGCCTCTCAAGGGTAAAAGTGTAGCTTGGTCCATGCCAAATCGTTATAGGGTTTCGAAGCCATCCGTATCCAGGAGAGTGGCTGTTGATTTGCAAGAGGACTCATCTTCAGCTCTTCGAGCATGTCTGATATCTTTGCCCCTAGTTCGAGGGGTACTCCTGTTCTAGCTTTGCAAGCTTCTTCTGCTCTTCTGACCTTTTTGATCTGACTTTCCTGGCCTCTTGTTCGAGGGCTGCTTCAAATCCGGCCACACAGGCCTCACATCGTAGTTGACCGTTGAACCTTCTGAATTCAAGTTCAAGGTTTGGAAGCAAAGGGGTTGAGTCTCGAGGCTGAGAGCGATCCTAGGCTGCACAATCTCAAGAGCGATTCCACACAGGTCTTCACAGGACCGCGCAAAACATTTTGTTTTTGAAAGTTTTTAAGAAAATGACAAATCGCTCGTGCTAAAGATAGTGTGAAACCAGTCTGGATCAAGCCAGGGTCCTTCTCAGTACTCATGCTAACAAGCATGATTTCATTCATTAAGGGCTTAGCACGCCTCTCTTTCTCTCAAATGATCAAAGTTTTGCAAATCCCAAGGAATTCCTTCCTCTTCGTTTTCACCGCAGTGCTCAAAAAAAGTTTTGAAAAACTTAGGTCGATACAATGATTTCAAGGCACAGAAAAGACAGAGTTCTTTAGTCAAATACTGCCGTCTCATTCAGAACTTCTGGCATAACTGGCACAAGGCAGAAGCAAATGCGAGAGCGTGAAGATCACCGCTGTTTTATTCAAAAAAACTGTTGGCACGACTGGCTCCCTAGCAGAAACAGACTCAAAACAAAACGAAAAGACAAACATAAAAGAAAATGGTGACGCCCGAGGTAACACCCCCCGGAATCACCCGACTTCTATACAACAGGACTGACTCGATACATCAAGACAGACCCAAAACAAAAGAGACTGACTCAAAACAAAAAGACAGACTCAAACCAAAACAACAAAACTGACCCAATACCCAAGTCAGAAAGCACAAAAACTGGTATTTGCACATTGCTTAGAACAGTGCGTGCCATTCCCACGTCTGGAGTTAATCGAGTGCCGCCCACAGGTGGTTCATCCCCCGATCACATGGTCATATTATCCCCCAATTTCACCGATCCAATGCCGATAGACTTTGCAGAGCTTGGCGCAGCAATGACCCCGTTGTCAATCAAATCTTGCACTTCGTGGTGAAGATGAGAGCAATTGTCAGTACCATGACCGGTTTGTTGATGGAAGGCACAGTATTGGGCAGCATCATGCGTAGCCAGAAGAGTATTCGGGAGAGGCCGAGGCTCAGGGGGTTTGAGATGGCCTTGTCTTATAAGGATTTGGAAAGCTTTGGACAAAGGCATGTGGAGGGCATGGAAGACCCTTTGACCTCGGGGTTGGTACTTCAAAGTTTGTGGATTTTTGCTGGACGCAGCAGCAAAGTGCTTGGCAGGTGCTGGCCTGGTTTGTTGATCTCTTCTGAGTGCAGGATTATAGCTGAAAGGAACGTTTCTGATACAACGACCTTTCTCCCGGCTTGCCCCTTGATTCAAACTGCCCCCAACTTGAGTGGCAAAAATATCATCCACAGTTTTTGCAACCATTGCAAGCACTTGCTGTTTGTTTAGTCCTTCGGCTTTCAAAGCCTCAACAGCCAACAGAAGATGTTCATGGGGACCAATGCCTGTCCCTACCTTGTTCTTACCGTCTGCCTCCACTTTGCCAAGGGATTGGCATTCCTCAAATACAGCCCGTTCCAAGACTGGGGAGCCTTTTGACATAAACTCCCTGGTATGTGATGTGGTTGATGACGGAGCCGATGTCCCGGAGGCCAAATCTACCACAGTTCTCTGAAGATCTTCGATCATTCTCTTCAGCTCTGAAGTAGTGGGTTCACGGGTTTGAGATGATTGGGGTCCAGGTGCATCCATCATGCATAAGTCCATGCTTTCTGGAATGAACACCTCAGGTTTGGGTAGATGGGCTGGGGTGATGTATATGTTGGGGTCGAAGGTGGATGGTAGTGTATGGATGAGGTTGAGATTGGCAGGAGATGTTTGGTCATTGGGGTCTGAAGGTGGTGCTATCGTCCGGTTGTCGATGCGATTTTGGATCTCATGACGAAGGCAATAGCAACGGTCGGTGCCATGACCGCGCTGCTGATGGTACATACAGTACTTAGTGGGGTTATGTCTGGCTGGGAGTGGGTCGGGAAGAGGTTGAGGATCGAGGGGTTTGAGATGCCCTTTTTCCATCAGGAGTTTTAGTGCGCTAGTCAGGCTCATATAGAGGGGAGTGAAAGTTCTGCCCTGAGCTTGGGCTGGGCTGGCTGGTTGTAGGCTTGGTTTGGCAAAAGGGTTGGCTGTGACGACTGTGTTGACTTCAGTGGGTTCGGGAATAGTTCTACTTCCAGCGTTGGTACTCCCTGAAATCACCCTCTTTGTCGGTTCCCTTGTTCTGGGAATGATCCCACTGTTGAACGCATTCTCGACCTGAACCCCCAGTTCATGTAGACTTTTGAAAGTGAATAGTGGAGCGACTATCAACTTTTGCAACATATCATGCTCGAGGTTTCGCACCATCATCTGCACTTGATCCCTCTCAGAAGGGCGATGATCTGTCATTTATGCTGCCTTTGCTCTCCACCTCGCAACGAAATCCACAAAAGGCTCTGTTGGGTTCTGGCGGGTTGCTTCAAGCTCTTGGATGGTCATTTCAACTTGGGTATTGTAAGAATACTGATCAACAAAGGCCTCAGCCAATTCTTCCCAGTTTTGCTTCACTGTATTCTCCAACTTAGCGTACCAAGTGGCTGTTACACCCGACAAGGTTCTCCCATACAGAGAGAGTTTCTGTGGCTTAGTCAGACCCATCGGCTTTAGGACATCCAAGAAAATTCGGATATGTACCATTGGATCTCCAGACCCGTCGAAACGGTCGATATATGGCATTTTGAATCTGTCTGGGAGCCGGATGGCAGCCTCGGTGTGCCCATCTTCAATGTCGGGAATGGAGTTAAGGCCCTGTGCCTTTTTGAATTGCTTCTCAAGGTTTGCAATTTTCACTGCAGTCAGATTGAACTCATCAACATAAAAGGGTTGAGTTCTCTCATTAGGCTGCACCAGGGGTCTAAGCACCTGAGCTTGAGTCAACCTTTCTCGAGGATTCGGATACTGCAAATCTTCAACTGGCAGAATTGGGTCAAAGTTCGGCTGGGGTCCCAAAGCTAGATGTGAGGCAGATGCCCCAGATGGGCGCTGCGTTTCAATACTGGTCTCAGCCTGCATGGCAGTTCCCTGATTTAGCGCTGCTATCACGGCCACAAATTCTTCCGAACCTTGTGCCATCACAGTCTGCTGAGTCTGAACAAAGGTGATGTGATTGGCGACTAACGGATTAGATGAACCGATGAACCCTGACCGGCTTTTCTTTACCTTGCCTCAGCGAAAGAACACCGGTTTCCCTTGAATCGAACTTCTGACCTAACAAAGTCTATCAGCACTAGTCTAATGTACCCGGGGGATATCGGAGCCTTCTGAAGCTATGGTTCCAGGACTACCTAGCAAAAGGGAAAACAGAGAGCATCACAGCCTGTTTTCACGATAACCCATATGAACAGAGCTGAATGATTGTGCCTCTACAGAATTCTGCCCGTAAACTAATACCCTCAGGTAAACTGAATCCCAAAATACTAAACTGGTGCCCGCAGGCCTGATGCCCAAACTTGCAAACTGATACATGCATTCCTGTAGAGACGCACTCTAAAAGCACATAACAGATAAATGAGAGCCAAAACACCCCTATGTTGGGGTAGGGTTTCCCTGTCCTATTTTGTCAGGAGCTAGGGTTTCACTACGCACGCAGCGGTTTCAAACAACCTATGATCGGGTAAGCAACCTGTCCTAGCTTGGAATGGTCACTATGGATTCCGAATATGCACTAGGTCGAACGGTCAAAAGGGTGCTAAGTGGTGGTGAAGAAAATAGTGTAGGAACTTGGAGGTTTTGGGCTTGGGAGTATAGAGAAAGAGAGATACAAGAAGGGAGCTTCAAGGGGAATTTTGGTAACCCTAAACTAGCAGCTGGAGCTGCTGATATATAGGCCAAAGAGGGGGAAAAATGGGGGGGAAAATGGAGGGAAAATGAGTCAAGTTTCCCTCCAAAAGTGCCAAACCCTCGGACATGGGTGAAGTGTAAAAAAAAAAACATGGCTGGAATGAACTCACAGGGGCAAAAATGGCCGGCCAGTTTAAAAGGGAAAAAAAAGTCATCCACCAAGTAAGTGGCCGGCCGGCCATGTCAAAGGGAAAAAGTGGCCGGTCCCCCTAGGATGAAGCCCCAGAAGTTATCTTTCCAATGGCGCAAACCTTGCATTAAAATTCCTCCTGTAGAAAAAGTTATGCCCTTTTCCGTGAAGCCGCGCAGATTCGGTCCAACCGGACTTCAACCAACCACATCTCCCCCCCCGGACTTGGACTTAGGAGATTCTTGAGTGAAAAATGAAGCCCAGGAAGTAAGCTTTCCAATGGTGGTGGCCTCATATCTTAATTCCTCTTGTGCAAAGAGTTACGCCCGTTTCGATGAAGCCGCGCAGATTTTTCTCCTTCCCGGATTCATGCTGAACCACTTTTGACCAAAAAGAAGTTGTCTTTTCAGCAAAATTGTTGGCCTCCCACCCTCCTACAAGCTTTCTAACAGTGAAAATAAGGTCTCCACCAAAAACGAGCCCAAAACGATGCAAAATGAAAGTTCGAGGACCGAAACGCGCAACCCGAGGGCCCGAAAACTGGCTGTTAGGCACCGGGAGTGATGTTCGACCACGAAGTCAGTTTCCTGGGCCACAGTGTCCCTCAAAAGGGAGCAAATAAGAAGTATGCCAAAAACTGGAGCAAATAGAGGTGGTTAAGCGGTCCCGAACTGAGGCACACGGCCAACGGTTCCGAAAAATCGGGAACCGGACTCCAAACGGGCAAAAATGGCCTACGACCACGAAACGTAGCCCACAGCCACTGAGAGATGATCTACGAGACCTATCCCTCCCTTTGGAAAGAGAAAACAGAGCCTGGTTCACAAACCGAGACAAAGCACAAAAGAGTCCGGAAGTCTGGAGGTAAGGCTCGCAGCCGAGACTCTGAAACCTCTAGACGAGCACAATATGCAACATCACCAAGCGCTCAATCGGTGACGTCTGAGTCTTAAGGTCGGTCAAAAATGGGGTGTCTACAGATGGTGTGCCAGCTCCAAGAGAGTATGAAAATGATGCAGCAGGATGCTGTCCGACAGGCAGAGTTCGCCAGCAAACCGGAGCATCTGCTTCGCAACAAGTTCCTTCCCCGCTAGGAATTCCCACCCCCGGGGAGACAGCTAATGTTCAGAATGACACGGACATTCCCACGGGACCACCTCCACCCCCGATCCTACCCCAAATCCAACCCCAGTTATCCAAAACACCCACCAACCTACCGGACTCTCCCTTTGAGTTCGAGACAGATCCCACATCATTGAAGTTGAGCAAGCTCGAAAAGCTGTTCAAAAGATCCCAGGGAGTCAAGACCATCCCTGACATCGAAGATGGATATACCGACGCAGCGTGACGCCGCCTGACAGATTCAAAATGCCGCACATTGATCGATTTGATGGGTCTGGGGACCCCATGGTACACCTGAGGTTGTTTTCAGATATCTTAAGGCCAATGGGTCTTAGCAGACTTCAGAAGCTGTCTCTGTTCGGCCGAACCCTGTCGGGTGTGGCGGCCATATGGTATGCCAAATTGGAAGATAATGTCAAGAGAAACTGGGACGAGATGGCCGAGGCCTTCATTACGCAATACTCATACAATACACAAATCGAGATTACAACCCGTGATCTCGAGACAACAAGGCAAGAGCCTAAAGAGAGTTTCTCAGAATTCGTGACTAGATGGAGGGCCAAGGCTTCGATGATGACCTTAAGGCCTACAGACAAAGACCAGATTCGGATGATTGTACGCAATCTTCAGCCGAAGTTGATGCAAAAGATGATTGTACTCCCCTTCCCTACCTTTTCTGATCTACATGAAATGGGGGTGCAGATTGAGGATGCCTTAAAGCAAGGCTTAATTGATAATGACCGGGAGCAACCCCGAAGAACTTTCAACCACAACACTAATACAGGCCCGAGCGGTACTACAACTACAAGAGCCTTCGAAGTGAGCATGGTCACCACCAACCCCCCTCCAAGAACCATGGCAGTTGTGCCATTTTTCGGCGCGTCCAGAAGCCATACCCAAACGGCCAAATACCCACCCAAAAGCACAAGAACCTTCGCTCCACTATATATGCCCCTATCCAAAGCTCTGGGGGTTTTGATCAGAAAAGGGCATCTGAAGCCCTTAGAACCGCGGCCCCTACCAGAAAGACTTCTCCCTACTCACAACCCAGCCAAATATTGCGCATTTCACCAACAGCACGGTCATGACACCGATCTGTGCTTCCGACTACATCATGAGATTCAAGATCTCATTGATAATGGGGTAATTCTGCCTCCCGAGAAACCCAATGTTACAACAAACCCTCTCCCCACACATAACCAAGCTCCACCGCCTAAAAGGATCAACTTCATCCAAACTGGGGTCGTGCCTTACGATCCTAGCATCTATATCACTCCTTCCCACCTGCCTAAACCAGAGGTACTCCTTCCTGACTGCACCGACTTGTACATGATGGACACCTTCATGACCCGACCTAAGCCAACGGTGGTGACTATCGAGAACAAGAGAGAGGAGATCCCAAAGGAGAAGAAGGTTGTTGGGTCAAAGTCTGCAGAATCTGGGAGTCGTGTTGAGAAGACATATAGTCCAGGTGACTACATTTCATCAATAGGCCAGGATGGGCCCGATGTGGAATTACCAATAGGGGGAGAACTGTGTGTGATCCAAGGGGATAGTCTGGGACAGGGAACAGATGATTTAAAGGCCGTGGAAGAAGACCTTGCTAATCTCCAATTTTATAGTGACCAAGATCTAGGGGGCGCAGCAGTCAACTGGTTTGACTATGAGGAATCAGCAGAGGCTATTGGCTGGTTAGATGATCAACCAGATGTGGTGGAAGAGTTCCAACCAAGACAGAGTCCGGCAGGGGCACGAATGTCGGTGATAGTCGAAAGAGTCAGAGAACAGAATACATCGCCGGAGAGCGCCGGTGTTAAGAATTCCGCTCGGGATTGGAGCATTCTGAATGCAGGAATTATTTTGCAGCCAGCTGTGTTGGTACAATCGGAACAAGAAAGATTTGAAGATCCCGCGAGAATCAGAAAGGCAAAGGCCCATGTAGGAACTGAAATTGCTGTGTGCGCAGGAACAGAGAATGCTGCGAGAATAGGGGTGGAAGGTACCGCGAGTACGAGAACAGTCATACCAGAGCCGGACAGGTGTCTGTCGACTGCTGATGGAATGTGGTGGGAAAATGAGGATTTATGTCTTGCCCACACGGACGAAGATTGGGGAAACAACCAACCCGATGACACTTGGTACCTTGGAGAAGTCGATCATATGACTAGAAGCGGATGGTATTTCAAGCCCCCGCACCTAGACCAGCCGAAGGCATCTGGGAAAGATAAGGAAGCTAAGAGACAGAAGAGAAGCAAGTCGAAGAAGAGGCTGTACTGAAGTAGTTAAAGAAGATACAAGCAGACATCTCCATCTAGGGACTGCTTATGGCATCGCGAGCACATCGACAAGCTGTCTTGTCAGCCATGGACAAGGCCAAGCTTTCTATAGACACCACGCCCGAACAGCTGGTGGGCCTAGTTTTTCCCGGAGGAGCTACCCCGATGCTGACCTTTTCTGACAAAGAACTGCCACCTAAGGGTGCGAACCATAACAAGCCACTCTACATCTCCGTGGAGTGCAGGAATAAATGGATACCCGTGGTGCTTGTCGACACAGGGTCCGCCATCAATGTATGTCCGGCAAGGACTGCCTATGCAATTGGTTTGAAAACTGCAGACTTTGTACCAACTGCCCAGGTGATTCGGGCACACGACAATACAAGCTGAGAAGTCATGGGAACGGTGAAGATCCAGACCAAGGTTGGGCCAGGGCAGCATGAAATTGACTTTCACATCCTAGAGGTTCCCGCCACTTTCAATCTACTCTTGGGGCGACCATGGCTGCATCAAGTCAAGGCAGTTTCTTCTACCTTGCATCAAATGGTGAAATACCCCTATGGAAGGGGAGTAGCCATTGTTTTTGGGAATTCATCGATCCACCCACCGCCGGAAGTATCTACATCAGTTTTGGAAATTGAGCACGGCATGAAGGACGTGTTTATGTCAGGTTTCACCCTTGCTGAGGCTCGGTTGTACAAAACGTCGTGGCTACTAAAGAAGGGGTATATATCAGTGCTCAAGCGGTATACCTCATAAACAAGCTTCAACATATCCCCGAGATGGGATTGGGAAAAAGCAACCGGAAGGGCGTCGCAGCATTGGCCGAGGTGCCACATAACCCACATACCTTTGGCTTGGGTTATCTGCCTACCAAAGAATATTGGGTAAGGAAAGGAAAGGAAATGGCCGGAAAAGCCAAAACGAAATAGATGGGGAAGCCGTTTGACTTAATGCACCGGCCCATTCAGGGTATCCTAAACGGATGCTTCGTCCGGGAAGGGGAGGACTTTCCGTTCTGTGGCTTCCCAGAGCCGTGGCTGAACGCAGAGAGGAAGCGCGTGCCGGGGTTTGAGATTTTCTTTAACCTGCAGTTACCTGGGGATCACATTGCCGGAAAACAGGCAGACCCATTAGCTGAGGCTGAGCAGAGTAAGGAAGTGCAGTCTGAGGACGCTGAAAATGAAATGGGGATAGCGCTGGCATGTCTATTTTCAGATCCTCCGACCGAACAGAAGTGCTTGGGGGATAACTTCTCGGTATGCATGATCGGGAATGGAATGGCTGCGGGCCTACCAGCAACTATTTTGGATGCATCCATCGCACCCTCTCTCGTTTGGCAATACAAAGAGGGATTTTTATCAAGCAGCACCGGGTCAGGTAGTGAGCCGGAATCTAATTCCACCGAGTCCTGTGAGTCGGAATCAGGTTCCAGCTCAACTGAGTCTGAGTCCGGTATTCCTGGGGGTGATAACCCGGATGCCACAGTCTTGTCCAGGTCGTCTTTTTCTTTCTCCTTTGAGTTTGTTATAACAGAAGAATCGGACAATTTGGATGTGCTTAATGAGAATTAAGTAGCTGTGGTTTCTGAGTACTTTTCTATGCCTTTGATATATTGCTTAAATCAGGACTTTCAAAATTTTGACGAAAACGACGACGAAGAAATTCCTCCGATTTTGCAACGATTAATTGATCAAGAGCAGGAAAGATTTGTTAAACCTTTAGTTGATGAAATCACTACTGTGAATATTGGTACTGAGAAGGACCCGCGGCTGGTCCAGATCGGGTCCACGTTGTCTTCGGAGGAACGCGAGCGCTTAGTCGCTTTATTAAAAGATTTCAAAGATGTTTTCGCGTAGTCCTACGAAGACATGCCTGGAATCGATCCTGAGATTGTACAGCACCAGATCCCTCTTGACCCCGAGGCCCGACCTATCAAACGGAAACTTAGAAGGATTCGTCCAGACTGGGCCATCAAAATTAAGGAAGAAGTCACCAAGCAAATCGATGCAAGCTTCCTGCTGGTATCCGAATACCCGACTTGGTTGGCCAACATTGTCCCAGTACCTAAGAAAGATGGCAGGATCCGAGTATGCGTGGACTTCAGGGATTTGAACAGAGCCAGTCCGAAGGACGACTTCCCCTTGCCACATATTGATGAGTTGGTGGATTTTACCGCAGGGCATGCTTTGCTTTCGTTCATGGATGGCTTCTCAGGTTATAATCAGATAGTGATGGCACCCGAAGACCGGGAGAAAATTGCTTTCACCACCCCGTGGGGGACATACTGCTACAGAGTGATGCCGTTTGGGTTGAAGAATGCTGGAGCTACATATCAACGGGCCGCGACCACGATATTGCATGACATGATCCACAAAGAGGTGGAGGTGTATGTGGACGACATGATTGTCAAGTCCAAAGAAAGAGAAGGCCACTACACCGCCTTGCAAAAGTTCTTCCAAAGGATCAGAGAATTCCGGCTGCGGCTGAATCCTCAGAAGTGTACGTTCGGTGTTACGGCGGAAAAATGCTAGGGTTTCTGATTACACAAAGGGGCATCGAAGTCGCTTCCAAGATCAAGGCCATCCTAGAAATGCCACCACCAAGGACTGAAAAGGAGGTGCGAGGCTTTCTGGGTAAAGTGCAATTCATAAGACGGTTTATTTCAAAATTAACCTTGACTTGTGAACCACTTTTTGGTCTCCTGAAGAAAGGAAAGAAATTCCAGTGGGACGGCCGATGCCAAGCTGCTTTTAAGAAGATCAAGGAATATTTACAGAACCCGCCCGTGTTGTCACCGCCAGAGCCGGGGAAACCGTTGATATTGTACCTCTCGGTGACTGAGACCACAATGGGCTGCATGCTCGCGCAAGAATCAGAGGACAAAGTGGAAAGAGCCATCTACTATCTGAGCAAGAAGATGCTAGAGTATGAGACCCGCTACACACCGTTGGAGAACGCTTTCTTAGCTTTGGTGTGGGCTACCAGGAAGCTGCGGCACTATCTGTTAGCTCACTCCGTAATGTTGGTTTCACAACTCGATCCCATCAAATATATTTTCAAGAAAAAAGCACTTACGGGTAGGCTAGCTCGTTGGTTGTTGTTGCTCTCCGAATTTGACCTGAAATATGTATCACGCAAGTCAGTCAAGGGAAGAGCAGTGGCAGAGTTCTTAGCCGATCATCCAGTCGAAAGAGGTGAAGCAGTTGAGTACTTATTCCCAGATGAAGTCATTTTGCACATCGACGACGAATATTGGACGATGTACTTTGACGGAGCGTCAAATCAATACGGGTATGGGATAGGAGTGTTGCTGATAACACCCGACAATTCTCGTATCCCTCTAGCCTTCAAACTCCGGTTCAAAGTCTCGAACAACGAAGCAGAATATGAGGCATGCATTACCGGTCTAGAAGCAGCCCTAGAACTAGGGGCAAGACAGTTGGACGTCATCGGGGACTCAAACCTTGTTGTGTCTCAAGCAAAAGAATACTGGAAAGTCAAAGAAGAAATGATGATGATGTATCACCGGACCTTGGACTTATTAATTCCTCGGTTCGAGAAGTTAAATTTCGCTCATCTGCTAAGAGAGAACAACAGGTTTGCAGATTCTTTAGCAACTCTATCTTCCATGATAGACATCCCGTTTGGAGTCCGGATGCGTCCCGTCATCATTGACCAGAAATTCACGCCAGCCTACGAGTCAATTGCTGCTATAGATGAGGTTCAAGATGAAAACCCCTGGTATTACGACATTTGGAATTTCTTGGAGAAGGAAGCATACCCGCCAGGGGTAAATGCCAAGGATAAAAGGGTAATCAGAAGAATGGCCGTTCAGTTCATCATCTGCGGAGGTAAATTGTACAAGAGAGGTCATCTGGGAATGCATAAGCTATGCGTTGAAGCTGAAGAATCAAAACGCCTGATGGAGGCCACCCATGGAGGAGAATGTGGAGCACATATGAATGGGGTAATGCTAGCGCGGAAGATCCTCAGACAGGGTTACTACTGGTCCACCATGGAGGAGGATTGTATCGGCTTTGTTCGGCAATGCCACAAATGCCAGATCTATGCGAATTGCATGAACATTCCGCCGTCGAAGCTGTACAATATGACTTCGCCATGGCCATTTTCAGTTTGAGGAATAGATGTGATTGGGGCTGTTACTCTGAAGGGGTTGAATGGGCACGAGTTCATCCTGGTTGCGATAGATTACTTTACGAAGTGGGTCGAGGCCCAATCTTATGCGGTGTTGAAGGCTTCACATGTTGCGAAATTCATCAGAAACAACATCATCTGCCGTTATGGGGTCCCAAACGAGATTATTTCAGACAATGGTTCCCATTTCAAGAAGGAGGTAATTGATTTATTAAAGAAATACAATGTGGCTTTCCATAAGTCATCCACATACCGGCCGCAAACCAACGGAGCGGTTGAAGCCGCCAACAAGAACATCAAGCACATACTGCAAAAGATGGTGAAAACCTACCGGGATTGGCCAGATAAGCTGTCGTTTGCTCTGTGGGGCTACAGGACTTCAATTAGAACTTCTACCGGAGTGACTCCATATTCGTTGGTTTATGGGATGGAGGTCGTTCTACCTATCGAAATTGAGGTTCCGTCATTGCGAGTTTTGGCAGAGTGTCAAATAGCCGAAACAGATTGGCAGCAGGGCAGGTTTAAGGAACTCATGCTCTTTGATGAGAGAAGACTGAAAGCACTGTACCATGTCCGAGGTTATCAGCGCAGAATTGCCTGGGCTTTCAACAAGAAAGTCAAGTCCAGGAATCTAAAGGAAGGGGATTTGGTGCTCAAGGACAACCGAACTCCCATCCACGACCCAAGGGGCAAGTTCAGACCTAATTGGACTGGTCCCTGCATCGTCAAGTCAATCTGGTCAGGTGGAGCTGTCGTTTTGATGGACCTAGATGGCCTAGAGTTCTCCTAACCGATCAACATGGACAAGTTGAAGAAACATTATCCTTGAGAGGCTCGCTAGGCTGAAAACCTAAAAGGGCGACCTAGGTAGAAGTTAGAGCATTGAAAAAATTGGAAAATATAAAAAGTGAGCTCGTAAGGTTGAAAACCCGCAAAGGGCGGCCTTAGCAAAAGTTAGAGCGCAAAAGGAGAGTGAAAATACTCGAGTGAACCTAAGCCTGAACTATGTAAGGCTTGATTCCCATCTTTGGGATACGTAGGCAGCTTCATCCTGAAGTTCAGCCATAAACTTTTCCCCGATCAACTTTGTCCATTTGACCATCTCGGTCATCTTCGTCTATTCAGCATTCAAGAGTTCAGTCATGATCTCCGGTACAGTGTTTTTCAGACTAGGGGCAACTTTTCGTTGCCATGCAATGCTGTAGTACTATTCATACCAGGGGCAACTTTCCAGTTGCTGGGATCTGGGGTTTGTGCGTCTCAGTGACAGATCTCAGACGTGTCCAGTTTTGATCCATATCGAAAATAGTTTTGAAAAGTTTTGATAAAAGTTGACTTTGTTCGAATTAATCTTTTTACAACTAAGACCATCTCTAGACCACAACGAGAAATTTTCAGTACCATAACTTTCAAAATTCATTGATTTCAGTACAAATTCCTCCTGCTCTTGCATATAAATTAAAGTTGTTGTTTATTACATTCATAAGGAAAACTTGAAAGTACTAATAAAGCAATAAATCCGGGGCATAGCCAAGTCAGGTGTTCCTGCGCCCCCTCCCAGAGTTGGTCGAAACCCTCGGTGCCAAGCTGGGCCCGATCTGTGCCTCCTCATTAAGCCAATCTATGCACTCATCAGACAAAGTACAACTGAAAGTAGGAGCGAGGGCCAGGAGTTCTCTAGTCCTCCACGCCGCGGCCTGCCGAGCAAGTTGTGCACCTCGAAACGAGAAGGCAGCTGGATACTCTATCCCCTCTGCGGGGCAAATCTGGTCATGGCCAACCTGGCGCTTGAACCGGAACGGGAAATAGAATACGCAATGGGTCAACCCAATCAACTGAATCCCAATCTGTCGGGACATACTGTAGCCCATTGCCTGTAGATTGAGCCAAGGGTACCGCCAAGCAATGCGGTCTGCGGACAGGCTGCACATCCAATCAAACCACCATCCCTCATCAAGGGCATTGACTAGACGTTGCCTGAAGAAGTAGCCGCGAGCTGAGTATGCTGGGCAAGAGTCCATAACCTGCAACTTATCCATCAACCACACCTGGGAATGGATGAAAAATGAAAGAATAAAGAATAGAGAGAAGTACAATGAGAGAAAAGTGAGAAAAGGGATTTTGTGAGGAAAAATCGAGCTTGAGGGTCGAGTGATGTGAGCAATACATATGTAAGATTGGGTGGGAAACATTACCTGCAGCAGTAGTGGACTCCCCGCAAATCTGGTCGTCTCTCGATGATAAAAGGCGTCTAAGCCCATCAATGTCTCTGCCAGAGTCATGGCAATGCAGCTCTTGCCCTCCTTTAAGCCTAGGGCAACCTCGATCAATTGCACGCTAGATCCCCCGGGGCCTGAGGAAAACAGAAAATGAGATAGCATGCACAAACAGAGGGCATGCCACCGGAAGCCTTGCCAATGATGGTCACCGCGGTCACCAGTATCCGAAAATCGATGAATCAAACTCGAAATATCTAGCGTTCCATCACAAATCAGAGATCGAGCGTCATGCATAGTGAGTCCACACATTCGCCCTAAGCTCTAAACATGACCAAAGTTAAGCCGGGGTAAGATCTCGTCGTCACGCTCGGATTCCATTAAAACTTGAAAATCTTCGAAGGTAGGGCATACCTCTTGCCCGCTGAAGCTAAAGACATGAGTCACCGGGTTCCAAAACCTCGCTGCGGCATGAAGAAACGGAAAGTGCAGCGCGGTGCGACTCAGAGTGAATAGTGCATTTATGTCGAAGCCCCGAAAATTCAGCTTTTCCGAGCCGTCCAAGCTGGCAATCCAAGCTGTGAGATTTTGAGTAAGAAACTCTTCCATTTGGAGCAAATCAGTGTGGAATTGAGTAAAACTACGAAGCTGAGGCCTTTTGTAGGGGATAAGGTTGAGTGGAGGACAAATGTCAGCATTCTACTGGTCCTTGCCATTTATGGCCGGCCGGCTAAAAATAGTGCCGACCGGCCACCATTTTTGGCCGATTTATCAAAGATTCTGGCCGATGGCCATTTCTTAAGGCCGATGGTTTTCCCCTGTGGCCGGTGGTATTCCTTCTTTCTCCCTAAGCCGTTTACATGTTGAACATGCTGAGAATTTGGGGAATGCCACCACTTCCAATGCCCTCCGATAATGATTTTTACGGCGTCACGCCCATTTGCTTATCGAGTTGTTGTAAATTTGCTTATCGAGTTGTATTTCACATTCCTTAAGTCTTTGTGTTGCTTATCGAGTTGTACTCGCACTTGGCTAGCTTATCGAGTTTCTTTGTTTTGCTTATCGAGTTGTAAGTCGGTTCACTACCTGATTATTACGATACAAGTGCTCAATTTTCAAACCGAGTTCAATTTCATTCACATTGTTATGTGATACCATGCGATGCAATACTTAGGAAGCACAAATGTAACATCATTTTGATTAAAATGGTTGTTTCATTTCCCTCACGTGTTTTGCAAAATACACATTTTTGAAAAGGTAAAACCTGCTTAAGGCAGTGCAATGTGTTCAAACTACTAGTAAAAAGGAAAGTAAAGCAAAAAGAAGAGCAGGGCAGCAAAGTATCGGAATTGATACTGGTAACCTCCCTTTGTGGACAACGTACCTCCCGCGCCCTTGTTCGGGTCAACTATGTGGTTTGGCGCCTTCATTACTCGAGACAGTGCAAGAAAGTACACTTTCGGAACATTAGTAGGCCTTCGAGTTGACCTCAAGCCATGTCTTCTATGAGCGATGCTCGGTACATGCAAGGAATGTCCCTTCCCATATCCTTTTCGTATCTTGTGAATTCCACAAATCACTTCAATTATACCATGTTACAGTGCTTGGCATTTCAACATCATGAATAACTGGTCCTTACCATATTTCAAGTTCCTTTTATACACATTGCTTGCGTGGACCGCATGCTTTACTTACATGTGTTCAAGTTCCTTTTATACACATTGCATGCGTTGTTGCGTTATGTTTTACTTACATGTGTTCAATTTCAAGTTTTTATACACATTGCTTGCGTAGACCGCATGCTTTACTTACATGTGTTCAATTTCAAGTTCCTTTTATACACATTGCATGCGTTATTGCGTTATGCTTTACTTACATGCGTTCAATTTCAAGTTTTTATACACATTGCTTGCGTAGACCGCATGCTTTACTTACATGTGTTCAAGTTCCTTTTATACACATTGCATGCGTTGTTGCGTTGTGCTTTACTTACATGTGTTCAATTTCAAGTTTTTATACACATTGCTTGCATAGACCGCATGCTTTACTTACATGTGTTCAATTTCAAGTTCCTTTTATACACATTGCATGCGTTGTTGCATTATGCTTTACTTACATGTGTTCAAGTTTCTATACACATTGCATGCGTTATTGCGTTATGCTTTACTTACATGTGTTCAAGTTCCTTTTATACACATTGCATGCGTTGTTGCATTATGCTTTACTTACATGTGTTCAAGTTTCTATACACATTGCATGCGTTATTGCGTTATGCTTTACTTACATGTGTTCAAGTTCCTTTTATACACATTGCATACGTTGTTGCATTATGCTTTACTTACATGTGTTCAATTTCAAGTTTTTATACACATTGCTTGCGTAGACCGCATGCTTTACTTACATGTGTTCAAGTTCCTTTTATACACATTGCTTGCGTAGACCGCATGCTTTACTTACATGTGTTCAAGTTCCTTTTATACACATTGCATGCGTTGTTGCATTGTGCTTTACTTACATGTGTTCAATTTCAAGTTTTTATACACATTGCTTGCGTAGACTGCATGCTTTACTTACATGTGTTCAATTTCAAGTTCCTTTTATACACATTGCATGTGTTATTGCATTATGCTTTACTTACATGTGTTCAAGTTTCTATACACATTACATGCGTTGTTGCGTTATGCTTTACTTACATGTGTTCAAGTTCCTTTTATACACATTGCATGCATTGTTGCGTTATGCTTTACTTACACGTGTTCAAATTCCTTTTATACACATTGCATGTGTTGTTGCGTTGTGCTTTACTTACATGTGTTCAATTTCAAGTTTTTATACACATTGCTTGCGTAGACCGCATGCTTTACTTACATGTGTTCAATTTCAAGTTCCTTTTATACACGTTGCATGCGTTGTTGCGTTATACTTTACTTACATGTGTTCAAGTTCAAGTTTCTGTACACATTGCTTGCGTAGACCGCATGCTTTACTTACGTGTGTTCAAATTTCTTCACACACATTGTGCACCTTGTCACGTGTTCTTTACTTACATGTGTTTGTGCCTTCACAGCATGATTATGCGTCCCACTCAACTTGCGTTGTCACGCACTTTCGATTGCATGTTATGCATATTGCTAACAATATCTGTCCCTGATAAGTTTTCTTTCTTTCAGGCACGATATTGTATATACGGTTCATTTGAAGCTGGTGCAACCAGACGAACCGCGCAGGTATTGTATTCTCCGAGTGAGACGTATCGAGAATTACATGATTCTCTTACATTCTTTCTGCATTGTAGTGTAGTTTGGTGTATGCTAGCTTAAAACTGTCGCATGTTATGCTTCGTTGCAGTTTTCTTTGCATAATCATAAGTTATGTTCGACTTTGTGCATTGTCTTGCATTTTGCCCCTACCTTCGGGCGCATATCTTATTTACCTTGCATGTTTGTCTAAGTCTTCGGCCTTGTCAAAAATGGGTCGTCTCTGGTTTTAACATTCACTCCCGTCATTGTTATGACTTTCGAGTTCTGTCAAAGAGGGGCAACTGTAGACACCCCATTTTTGACCGTCCTCAAGACTTGGACGTCACCGCTTGAACACTCGGTGATCATCCATGTTTGTGTTCGTCTTGAGTTCCCGGAGGCCTAGGCTACGCGCCTTGCCTCAGAATCTCTTGACTCGACTGTTTTGTGTCTGGTTTTGCACCAAACACTTGTGTTTTTACTTTGGAAGGCAGGGAATGGCTTTTGGGACATCCCTACACTCCACCGACCGTGGCTTGAGGCCACCAGCTGTGTCTTGTTGCCATCGGCCAAATGTGATGGCCGGCCAGCCAATTTGACTGCCGGTCGGCCACTTTGATGGCCTTCCGGCCAAATGTGGTTTTCAACAGATATTTCTGCAGACAGCTGGCAGCTGTCATTCCAGGCCATACCCCAGCCCATGCCTGGACGTGGGAGCTCTGAGGAGCTGCAGACTGATATATCTCTATATCAATCAAGCTTCTTGACAAGAAAAGGGACACAAGGAGAGAAGGAAAGAGAGATACAACTTGGAAGAAGAAGATTTTCCTCTCTCTCTCTCTCTAAAAATTCTCAGCTCTCTCCCTATCTCTCTCTCTCAAACCCTTCAAATCCTAAGATTTCTTGCACCATTTACCCTACACCTCATAGCACAAGGCCTCCATCCTTCATTCCAGCACTTTGGGATTGTTTTGGAGAGGTTAAAGGCTCAGAAATTTGGTCCAAGAGCTACTAGTTCATTGGTCTTCAAGGGTAAGTCCTCTTCTCCTCTTTTCTTGCCTTATTTTGCTTTGTATCTAAGCCACACTTGCTAGCTTTTTTGGGCTCCGACCCAAACTGTAAATAGTCATATTTTGAGCCCCTTTTCATGTTTGATCAAGGACCTCCTACTATTTGAGGTCTCCTACTACCACTTACCTCTTTGTCTCTCTTTTAGGCCACTTTTTGCATAGTATTTTAGGCTTATTTGCAAGCTGTTTTGGACTTTGCCATAAACTATGAAATATCTTGTTTTGAGCCTCTCTTAAACATTGTTGAAGGGCTCTCCTCTGTTTGAGAACAGAAGTTACCACTTGTCTCTTTACCCCTCTTTTAGGCCTTTTCTTGCATGATAGTTTGGCCTTATTTGTGATTAATTTCGTGGCTTGATGTAAACTGTAAAGTGTCTTGTTTTGAGCCCCTCTTCAACTTTGTTGAAAGGCTCTTTGCCATTTGGGGCCAGCTGCTGTCCCTTTGTTTTTAATCTCCCTTTTAGGGCCATTTTTGCATGATAGATTAGCCCTATTTGCGTTCATTTTTTAGACTTATTATAAACTGGAAATATGCATGTTTTGGGACTGTCTTGCATCTGTCTTCATGCTTCATGATCAAATAATGCATGCTTTGTATAGCTGTAAGTCATTCTGTGTGCCTAGTTTCGAGTTACCGATTTCATCTCATGCATCGGGTGCCATTTTTCCATGTTTTGGGGCTGTTTAGTATCATACTTTAGTGCTGGAATTTGCATATTCATGTGCCATGTTTCATCATTTTCCATGCTTAGTTAGAGTTGCGTGTTGTATCTTAGGATCGGTCCATGCATTGGACATGTTTGTGTGCATTTCAATTGCCTCATTTCCATCTTATTGGCCACTGATGTGAGTGTGGCTGAGGTCCACTCACATTGGTATAAGTCCATCCTGCATTGGCATGCCATGTTTCAAAGCGTTGTGCATGTTATGTTGTTAGCATCATGTGTGCCATGTAGTTGCATTGCATGTTCGTATGTTTGTTTGCATGCTTAGGTCGCATGTGCATCGTTATGCATTCCCTTGCCTCTTGATCAACCATGATAGGGGTTGGGGCCCTTTGATGTGTTTTGTGCTTGCATTTCATTCGATATCAAAGTTGCACACTTGGCTTTTGGGCCATCATGCATTGAAGTACGTGATTGATGGCCCGAAGGTCGAGGGCCATGCTCCCTTGAGTCCATTGCATGATAGGGAGAATGGCCATGCATACATTGCTTTGAATTTCCTTGCAATGCACTGTCTGCCCTCTGCTGCTATCAAAAACAGGTCCTGCAGGAAGCTTTGGCCGGCCGGCCACCTATACTGCCGACCGGCCATTAATTTTTGGCCGATGGACTTATAAATGGCCGATAACCATCCGGACATGGCCGATGGTGATCCCACTTGGTCGGTGATGCTCCCCAGTGTCCAGAGAGTGCACCTTAGGAGTAGCACAATTTTCAGAGGAGCAGAACAGTGTAAACAGAGACAACAGTGGCATGGCACGGGTTTCCGTGCAAGGCAAGTCAAGCATGCATCATCCACGTATTTCGAGGCGGGGGTTGTGGCCACTTTAATTCTTTGTTTAATTTGTTAATTAATTAGCAATTCTGTAATAATTAATTTAGTATTCGGACTGTAATATTTATTCGGACCCTCCGAGTGAGGGCAATTGTGTAATAAGTGTGCGTGAGTATGTGTATGTCTTCCAACCCCACGTCTTTCTTCTCTTTTATTTGCCCGCTTATGATGGTAGACTAGGACATATTTAAATTAGCATACCTTATGCTATGCATGCGTGCATTCATACATTTGTCTTGCATGCACCAAGCTCGGCACATCATACTAACCGTATTGTGTTTCAATTCCAAATTGAATACGTGTTAGCTGTAGCATTTCATATGCCATGTCTAGAATAGCCGAGCCTGCTATAGTTGTACTTTTTCATGTGTTGCATTAGGCATCTCTGTATAATTAGGATCATGCATGGATTTCTAACCAGTTTTTGTTTTGGCTCGGAGTACTCGGTAAGCATTTATGCTTTAGCATACCGCATACGTGTGAGTGTTGCCATAACAGCATGATTACCATGAGGCTAGCTGCTTATGTGATATAACTACTTGAATGCCTATGGATGGAGGGTGAATTACCTAAATTGGAATAATGCATTAAAACTGTGAGTTTTAAGCCCACTAGATAGTAGCAAAACCATCTTTTCTAAAAGCCCACTTGAGGGTGGCAAAACCTGCATTTTAGCCTACTTGCGAGTAGCAAACCATTTTTCAAAACAAACATGCTATGTTGTGTTCCAATTTAGGCAATTTGGTCTATACTTGTTTGCTGTGCGCATAACGTAGTAATTCTAGGCTAATAACCAGAATAAGAACACATAACGTTTTCAAAAACGGATATCACGGTTAGTAGAGGCCGATCTTTGGATCGGGCGAGAGGGGGTGCTCATAGCTGACCTTCCCCAATCGTACCCAAGCTCCCGAGCCGAGGCAACTTTGGTGATGACGGACACGTGGCCTTTGGCACCGAGTCAGGGTTTCCTAAATTCTCCCATAAAAATATTTAGGTGGCGACTCTGTATCTGGCAAAGCAGTCCATGTTTGGCACTTCTTTCTAAAAATCTGTTTTTCAAAACGATTAGCCGGATTTGAACTCTTTGGTTCAGATTAAGAACCGTGACACAAATTGAGTCCGAACTGTAGCGAGGCCTATGGGCGCATCTACACACGCCAGGGATTAAGGCGAAAAAGCAAGAGAAAACAAGCGGCTCGCCGAAGCGAGGCAGAAGTAACAACGGATCCAACAAACAAGAGATAAGACTGAGAACCACACAGGCAATCACGACTATATTCCGAATCCCAATTCACAAAGTCCTAGATAAAATCCGAACCCAACCCTATTTCAGAACACCGGTAAAGGTTCCAGGAGAGTTTATGGGAAGAAGCCTTAGGAAACATTGTGCTTACCATAACGAAGACGGGCATCTGACTCAAGGTTACAGAGCCCTGAAGTCACACTTAGAAGACCTGGTAAGGCAAGGCCATTTGAAGGACCTTGTAGATGAGGCCAGGACAAGGGAAGAGCACGCAAGACTTCCTCAAGCACCAGCAGCTCCACCTCCCCCAACACAGCAACCGCAAGCAGGCGGACCTCGGGTAATTAATGTGATTCACTTGAAGGTCAACAAAAACGAAATACGGGAGGAGACCTAGAAGGAAAAGCACTTGCAGCATATGTCCCAGGTCCAGGAGAAAAGACCTCAGGCCAAGGAGTGCCAGGGACCAATAGTGTCCTTTACTAAAGCCGACCTGGAGATGGTACAACATCCACACAACGATGCCCTGGTAGTATCCCTCCAGGTTGGGGAGTGCCAAGTGAAGCGCATCCTAATTGACCAAGGCAGCTCTTGTGACATCATGTATATCAGATGTTACAAGGAGCTTCGCCCTCACCTAGATGATATGGAGCAATCCAATGGACCAATGGTCGGGTTCAATGGAACGCCGACATGGCCACTGGGAGCAGTAAGCTTGGATGTGCAGGCTGGCACCAAAAAGATAAAGACAGAGTTCACCATAATCGACACACCCTCACCTTACGATGTTATCCTTGAAAGGCTATGGTTGCATGCAATGGGGGCTGTTCCCTCCACATTGCATCAACTATTGCGGTTCCCAACAAAGCATGGGATAAAGAAGGTCAGAGGGGATCAGTTGCAAGCAAAGAACTGCTCCATAGCAGCAATGAAATCCACTTGCAGCATACGAGAACCAGAAGGGGCGGATTGAAGACGAGGACGTAGAAGTCCTAGAGGACGTCGGCAAAGAGCCAACCAAGAAGAGTGAAGAAGCCCTAAAGAAAATCTTCGTCCAGCAGGGGGATTAAGAACGCTACTTCCTTCTCGGCTCGGGCTTAGCCGAAAAAGAGAAAAAAGAACTAGAGGCGTTCTTGAGAGCAAACATTGAAGTGTTTTCCTGGACGCCTTATGAAATGCCAGGCATTGACCCCGAGGTCACTTGCCATAAACTGAACGTAGACAAGTCGGCTAAACCTATAATCCAACGGGCAAGAAGACCGACACTGCTGCATGTTGAGGCAGTGGAAGAGGAAGTAGACAGACTTCGGAAGGCCAGAGCCATTCGAGAGGTAAATTATCTAACATGGCTATCGAACACAGTGGTGGTGAAGAAAAAGAATGGTAAATGGAGGGTCTGCGTGAACTTTACCAGTCTAAACAAGGCCTATCCCAAAGACAGTTTTCCTTTACCAAAGATTGACCAACTGGTGGATGCCACTTCAAGGCATGGAAGGATGAGCTTCCTGGATGCCTACAGGGGGTACCATCAGATAGCCATGTACCCCCCAGATGAGGAGAAAACCGTGTTCATCACCCCAAAAAGGTTGTATTGCTACAGAGTGATGCCTTTTGGGTTAAAAAATGCAAGAGCAACTTACCAGAGATTGGTAACCAAGATGTTCAGACACCTGATTGGCGGAACAGTGAAAGTTTACATCGATGACATGGTCGTGAAGACCAAAGAACCTGAGAGTCATCTGGCCGACCTAAAAGCAATTTTTGACATCCTTAAAACATATCGTCTCTGACTCAACGCAACGAAATGCGCATTTTGAGTTGGATATGGTAAGTTCTTGGGGTACTTGGTGACCAGAAAGGGCATTGAGGCCAGCCTAGATCAGATCAAAGCCATCCTAGAACTGAAAAGCCCAACATCGGCGAAGCAAGTACAGATATTGACTGGAAGGGCTGCAGCCCTAAACAGGTTCATAAGCAGAAGTTCTGACAAATGCAAACCCTTCTTCAGCTTAGTGAAGAAGGCCACAGACTTCTTATGGACAGAAGAGTGCGAGGTCGCCCTGGCCGACCTAAAGAAATATTTGACCACGGCTCTAGTTCGCTCAAACCCAGAACCTGGAGAGGAGCTGTTCCTGTACCTAGCAGTTTCAGAGCATGCGGTAAGTGCAGTGGTAATCTGAGAAGAAAAATAGGAGCAAAGAGCTGTTTATTATGTAAGCAAAACCTGGCTGATGCAGAAACCAGGTATTTACCCTTGGAGCAGTTAACACTGACCTTAGTAATGGCTTCAAATAAGCTAAACAATTATTTTCAAGCCCACAAAATTGTGGTGCTAACTGAACATCCCTTGAAATCCCTGTTGCAGCAGGGATAGCCAGGTGGGCAGAATAGCCAGGTGGGCAGTGGCCTTGGGCCAGTATGACTTGGAATACAGACCCAGAACAGTAATAAAAGGCCAAGTCTTGGGCGACTTTGTGGCCGAGTTCACGCTATCGTACATCGAGCTCCATTGAGCCGAGGTGAACGATGTCCAAGCAAGCAAAGAGGAGCCCCGCCAAGGGCAGTAGAACAAAGGAAAGAAGAAAAACTCAGGCCCTGCAACATTTACATCGGCGACTCCTTTCGACTGTTTGTTGATGGGAGTTCAAACCGACAAGGAGCGGAGGCAGGAGTAGTACCGGTATCTCCAGATGGACAGATACTAGAACAATCCATTCGTTTGGGGTTCAAGGCCTCAAACAATGAAGCAGAGTATGAAGCACTGATTGCAGGACTGAAACTAGCAGTAGCAGTAGAAGCAGATGAGGTGATAGTCTTCTGTGACTCTCAACTTATAGTCAACCAGACAACAGGCGAGTTCGCAACCCGAGATGAACGTATGTCGGCATACACAAAGGAAGTAGGCAGGTTAGTGGCCTTGTTTCAGAATTGCCGACTACAGCAGGTTAACCGAGATGATAACAGTCACACCGAAGCCCTGGCCAACCTGGCTAGTGCAATATAACCTGGAAAGGCAAGGACGATAATGGTCGACTACTTGTCGGGCCCGAGCATCGAACCACTGACCACAGAGCGTGAAGCAATGTGTATGGACATGGGACCAAGCTGGATGGACGCAATAATAGCATTCCTGAAAGAAGGAAAACTGCCAGATGATCACAAAGAGGCACACAAGATCAGATTGAAGTCAGCAAGATTCAGTCTGACAGTAGAGAGACATCTCTACAGAAGATCCTTCACTGGACCCCTTTTGAGGTGTGTACATCCTTTACAAGTTGAAGATTTTTTATACAAAATACATGAAGGAATATATGGAAGCCATGCAGGGGGCAGATCACTTGCCCATAGGGCCATTACCCAAGGGTATTGGTGGCCCTACATGCAGAAAGATGCAGAAGCCTATGTCAAGAAGTGTGAAAAGTGCCAAAGGTTTGCACCACTGATACACCAACCAACAGCAGACCTGAACCCAATATCCAGTCCTTGGCTATTCGCCCAATGGGGTATGGATCTTGTTGGAAAACTGCCCCAAGCAACTGGGCAAAAGAAGTACCTGCTGGTAGCAACAGATTACTTCACCAAGTGGATAGAAGTTAAACCCCTTGCCAAGATCCGAGACGTAGATGTGAAGAACTTTATATGGAAAAATATCATCACCAGGTTTGGGATCCTAAGAGCACTAGTTGCAGACAATGGAACACAGTTTGACAGTAAGCTAATCAAGAGCTTCTGTGCAAAGTTCAAAATCAAGAATTACTTTTCCATCTCAAGTTTTCCTCAAAGCAATGGACAAGCAGAAACATCCAACAAAGTCATCTTGGATGGGATTAGGAAGAGACTGCAAGCAGCAAAAGGAAAATGGGTGGATGAACTGCCAAGTGCACTCTGGGCATATCGGACTACGCCAAGAAGATCAACTGGGGAATCCCCATTTACCATGGCTTATGGCACAGAAGCAGTCATTCCTCTGGAAGTCGGTATCCTAGGGATCAGAATCTAGGGAGTAGAGAACGAGACTAATGATGTATTTTTAGCCCGAGATCTGGATCTGCTAGAAGAAAGAAGGGAGAGAGTTGCAATTTAGCTAGCAGCATACCAGCAACAGCTTGCCAGGGATTATGATAAGAAGGTCAACCCAAGGGAGTTTCAAATCGGTGACCTCGTCTTGAGAAAAGTCGTCGACAACAAAGAGGATCCTAGAGAAGGCAAGCTTGGTCCAAATTGGGAGGGACCCTATAGAATCATCTTGGTATTGGGCAATGGGGCATATCGACTTGAAGATAATGAGGGCAAAGAGTTGCCAAGGCCCTAGAATACTTCCAATCTTAAATTTTTTTATCATTAAATTTTCTTGCTCTTTGTTATTAGCCAAAGTAATAAATAAAGTTTTGGCTTGATTTTTTACACTTGTGATTGATAAGATAGTTCAAAAACGAAGAACCCAAGTGGAACATGCATAATTAGAACCCAAGTGGAACTTAAGTTCACATTAGGGGGCAGAAAGTTGGAAAATGGTTCATGGCAAGGTAGAATATACAAGCTAAAATCAGTCTAACACTTGTTGAAATTTGTGAAAAATTTATAAGTTGAAGTTAAATCGAGATTATGTTTAACATTTGCTAAAATTTGTGAAAAATTTACAAGTTGAAGTTAGACCGAGATTATGTTTAACACTTGCTGAAATTTGTGAAAAATTTACAAGTTGAAGTTAGACCGAGATCATGTTTAACACTTGTTGAAATTTGTGAAAAATTTACAAGTTGAAGTTAGACCGAAATCATGTTTAACATTTGTTGAAATTTGTAAAAAATTTACAAGTTGAAGTTAAACCGAGATTATATTTAACACTTGTTGAAATTTGTGAAAAATTTACAAGTTAAACCGAGGTTGTAAAATGAAGGAAGTACTTATGTACTTGCCGAGATAAAAGTCTTTATTTTTTACCGAGGTACATCACCCCGAGAAGATTGCACAGACTAAGATGAATGTTGAAGACATGCAAATGATTCTAAGTATAGAGTCATGCAATAAAGACAAACATACAAGCATTCAAAAGTAGAAGTTATATCTACATTCGAAAGAAGGCACATTGGCCAGACAGAAAGCTTACATTGTTTTAAAGAAAGAAAAAAGTACAAGCTACAAAAAGAAGGAGAAAAACATCAAATTAAGACTCTTCGGCACTTCTGGCTGGTTGGGTTTGGAGTTTAGAAGACTGCTGTGAAGACATCTCGGCAGCCTTCTCAGCTGCGAGCTCGGCATCTATTTCTTGGAGGGTTTGGTCAAGGCTCTTGTCGGCAACAAGCGCGTCTGAGATTACCTTCTCAAGAGTAGCATCTTTTGGAACCTCCTCACCCTCCTCATCCTGAGTCAAGTCCAGGAGTTGCTCATTTGCAGAAAGGGACTTGGCCCCAGCAGCTTCCTTTGACTTCCTCCCCAAAGCTTCCTTCTCAGACTCAGAATCGTCGTCGAATTGGCTTGGAGTTAGGGGGGAATGGCAGGGCGAAGATGTTGATATTCCTGAGGGGGGAATCCTCGGGGACGTCAAGCTTTTTTAGAGCAGACATCCAACCAAGGGTAAAACCCTTATTGCATGCCTGCTTCACCTGACGCTTGTATCTGCCGTGACATTGGCCACCCCCTCAGCATATGCATTTTCATCTGCGGCCTTAATCTCAGCTTCCTTAGTGGCCAAGGCATCTTGCAGTTCCTTTTGGGCCTCGGTCATCTTTGTCTCGGCCTCTTTCTTTTCTATCGTGAAGACCTTGGCAATGGCCTCGACAACATCAGCTTTCTCCTCAGCTGTGTCCTGAGCTTTTACAGCCGCCTCGACTTGATCTGCCAAGGTCTTCATCTTGTCCTTAGCCCTGTTGAGAGACTTTTGTAAAGCAGCGACCTCCCTGATTTTGTCAGCCAACTCCTTCCTCATCTCAAAAGCTTGCATTGAGAAGGAGTGGGTGTGCTGGATCGCCTGAAAGAAAATCAACAAAACAAAAGTTAGCAAAATCCTCTGAGTATAAAAGAATGGAAAAAGAGAAATACCAAGTGTGGAAAACTTACTTGAACAGAGTGCTGAAGCATCATAGCGAAGTTTTCATATTCGCTCATCTCGGCATTTCGGTTTAGATCGTTTAAAAGGAGCTAAGCCGTTGAGAGGGCGACACCAACTTCAAGATCAGTCACACTATCGCCGGATTTGAGCGGCTTGTCCTCAACGGTGATCTGGGGGGCCTAGGGGGCATTTGCTTTCATGGTCCCCGAGGTCGTGGCAAATTCTGACCTCGACCTCTTTGACCGAGTTGACTGGGATGGCTCGGCCTCGGCAGGCCTCTTCTCGGGGACAGAGGGGGTCTTTTCACTCGAAGCTAACTTTGAAATTGGCAAGGTGTCCTCAGTATCAATCTGAGTCACCGTTGCCTTTGGCTGAGCCTTCTTTATTCTTTTTGGCTTTGACTTTGGTGGAGGATGGGACTACGCTGGTTGGGCGTCTACGGTGGATGGAATGTTAGCCAAGAGGTCTTTAGCGAATGCTTTCTGACGGCCCATCTCAGCAGCAAAAGCAGTTCGTCGTCGTCGTCGGTGTTGAGATGGTGGGATCAGTTGTGGAGCTGAGATGGACGGCTGCTCTACTGGATCTGAGGTTGACCCTTGATCTGGCTGAGATGAGGAAGCTGTTGGAGGAGTTGTGGCAAAATGGAGAGAATGGCTTTTCTTCCTCTTTGGGACATCGGGGAGTACTAACTTGTAGGTCCGGATAAAGTTGAGTACCAAAGGGGCTCTACGCTTGTGGATTGGCAAATCCAATAGCTTCTTCAAACCCTTGCTAGGGAAAAAAGACTTGCGGAAGCCTTTTTCTGGTTGGGGAAGAGCTACAAGAAAAACAGAGATTAGAAACAAACGAAGTATTGAAGACTTTAAAAACAAGTAAGTATAAACACTGGGCTCTTACCATTACCCTCTACAAAAATAGTTCAAGGAAAAGGGTAGAGGTAGAGGCTCTCATCTGGAGCGAACTTCCAGTTCCCCGAGATAATGAAGTAATCATCTTCGGCTCCCTTGTTGGAGTCTAGGAGGTCGGCAACAATTTTGTACTCTATGGACCTCAGTTTGAGGTAATAAATATAGCCTTTCTCGTTTTTGAGGCCACACATGGTATAGCAGTACTGGATGTCGACTAAGGTAACCCTAGTATTTTCTTGTTTGGCTAAGGATATTATACCATTTATGACTCGGTAGGAGTTGATGGCAAGCTGCATTGGGTTCAATTTATAATAATGGCTTATCTCACGGAAGAGGATGTCGAGTGGGAGCCTAAGTTCGCACTTAACGAAAGCTACAACGGGAAAGGGCATAGAATTAGTTGTGGGCATGATGGAGTCATCCTCCCCAGCCAACCTCAAATGAACGTCGGCCGGGATGTCAAACTCCCACCTAAAGTGCTCTAACTTGGTCAGGGTGTCTGCCCTATGCTTTCACATACCCATAATGTCGGCTTAACTCAGAGGAGTTGGATTTCAGAAAGAAGTTGTTTTGTAGGGGTTATAGTGACCTCGGCAAAAACCTAAAAGTGAGTTGGGGTAAGAATTTTTTGGGGATCATTTCAATTCTTCTTAAAATTTGTGGGTTCTATAGACAAATCCCAAACCTAGATCTATAAAAACGAAGATTAGAGGCAATAATCTGGAAAAAAAACACGGCAAACAGAAACAAGAACAATGATTCAGAATCAAGAATAGGGGTGAATCATCAAGGACACTGTGACAGAGTGTGTGCCAGGGTGCAAGACCAAGAACAGTGGCAGAATGAACAAGTATGTGGGTATTATGAATATATTAAAGAACGGTTTGGGCAAAAAGCAAAATCATGAGGAAAATATGCTTAGAATACATGGTTGGATTCAAAAAGACAAAAATGAACAACATTGCAATTACTGTATGCAGATATAACAGCTTGAGGAAGAATAAAAATCGAAAAGAAGGAACAGTGACTTACAAAGGAAAATTAGAGTCGCCGAGATCAGACGATAGCAGCGACCGGAAAGTGCAGCAAAAATCCTCGCTGGAGGGGAGTGAACGGAAGTAATTGTAGAAAGCTTCACGGGAGCGACAATGGCAGACTTAAGAGAAAAAGTTAGAGAGAGGAAAAGCTTCAGAAACGGTGGTGTAAAGTGAAGAGACGGAAAGAGGAAAGGAAGTTTTGTCTAAACACAAAAACGGCGGCAAAAGGCAATTAATGTGCCTAAAATGACGTATGCGTCAGACGGCGCACGCGAGAAAAATTTGACTTACAGGCGCGTATTGAGTACGATCCAGTGAGGGGAAGACGCGTGGTAGAAACGGTTAGTTTATTTTGCATAACAGCTCATACGCATGATAAAACTCTTGAAGTTCTTGGTTTAATGAAGCAAATGACATCGGCTGGACTTGGTCATGTGATGCCAACGTATTATAACATCGGTAAAATACAGCAAGATAGCCGACATGCTATACGATATAACGATATAGGTTCCATCACCTCAGGATGCCGAGGTAATAGAACCTAGGGGGTAGTTGTGGGGATATATTTTCTAAGTACCAACACGTGGCCAAGGTGACGCCGACGTGTCAGCCGGGGTGCCACGTGTCCTGGTCGTGACGCCGAGGTTATCTCGGCTAGGCCGAAGTTATCTCCGAAGATATCGGAATCCGAGATAAGCGGATAAGGGATAAGAGTCCTAGAATAAGGAAGGACTTCAGCGTGGATAAGGACAAAGCTCTCAAGGAGTTTATCTTTATCTATTGGAGAGTCTAAGCTAAGCACTAAACAGAAGTCCATTGAAGCTAGGCTTCTATTTGGACTAGGATTGTGTTGACTATAAAAGAAAAGCACCCCTATGGGTCAAAGGTACGCAATTTATATTCTGAACAGTGAGTTTAGCACTTGATCTATATTTGAGAGATAACTGACTTGATCATTGGAGTGCCCCCGGGTGGACAAACCACCGCCGGAATCTCTTCTTTCTGTTGCAGATCAATCAGGCGTTATCTATTTTGCCAGTGCTCTCCAGCTGAATACTGAGTTGGCAATGTGGTCAGAAATTCACTCACACAGTTTCAATAGTCATGAATTCTAAATTATAAAACAAAATTATAATTAGAATTTATACTATAAAGAAAATTAATCCAAATTCACAGAATTAAATTCGATAAAAATAAAAGAAACAAGAATGTAACTTTTATTTTTTAATTAATTTGGAAATAAAATAAAATTTTATTTAACTAAATTAATTCCACACAGAAAATTAAATTTTCTGTAACACTTCAATAATTAAAAAAAAAATGAATATATTTTTAATTAATGAACACTCAGAAATTATTTTAAAAAAAACCAAAATTAATTTCTAGCAAACTTCACAAATAAATATTCTGAATTGTTAATGATACTAGTATATTACTACTAGTTGTCAAAGAAAATAGACAGTATATTACTATTATCTGTCAAACAGTATATTACTACAATTTGTTTTCCAACCAGAATATTATTTTGTAAAATCACAGAAAATAATTTCTGTAAGAAGAAGAAAGAAGAAAGGAAATAAACGAAAAATTCTGTAAACAGAATAATTCGAATTTGTCTTAAGATTGTTGGAACAATCTTCTGTGTAAAACAAATAAATTGAAACAAATAAAACAAATAAAATAAATTACATACCGAATTTATTTTTACTGAACCGAATGTATAATTAAAGACCAAGTCGAGTATGTGACACTCTGTCCTTAAGATAGATTCGCCCCGCTACGGTGCTTACGGACTAATGGCATCTATCTCCGAAGATACAATGATCTTCACAAATTTGTAGTAGCACTCCAAACAAATTTGTCCGGCGAACTAAAACCTTGTGTTCTATACTCTCTATAAAAATTCCTAAAAACTAATATGAAGAATATATGCAATAGTGCAGAAAATAGGACAGCAAAAGATGAATTTTTTCAATCAATTTTCAGATCCAAATGATTGCTGGAAATGGCAGTATTTATAGGCAAACAAACAGTCCCGAACAGGTATGAAATAGAAGTGAACAAATGCACTTTCAAACTGTACAGGTATAGTTTGAATTTCAAACAGATCCAGCACTGTTTCGACAGATAACTGCTAGGCTGTTAAATCTGTTGAAACTGCAACAGTTTGAAATACCTGTCTGGCATATTTGAATCTGTCCGGGTTTAAACAGATTTGAAAACTATTTGGACAGTTTAATCTGTTAGGAATAAATGGACTGGAGAAGGTTTGTTTGGAAATAAATTTTGAATTCAAATTTGAATTAATTTCTCACAATAATTTTTGGAAAAATTCAAATGAATTTTGTCCAAAAAATTAATATAATATTTGACACCCACACCCGATCAGACGGTGGTGTGCGTGTGGAGGTTTGGGCTAAGGCTCATTTTGTCCATAACTCCTCCCTTCTACAAACTTGGGGTGCCCCTTGGGGCCCAACCCAAGTATTGTACCCTAGAGATTATATACCTACAAAAGCTATCTTAAAGTTTCAATGTGGGACAACCCATTTCAAGCAATCCATATTTACTTCTTTAAATTTCTCATTCCACAAACCCGAAAACGACGTCAACTTCCCATTCACTCATAAATAGTTTTGACGAACCGTCTTCACCGTGTAACTTGCCATGCAGTAAGGAACACGTCACCTTTTCGGACTCACCCCAAACGACGTTTGGGGCCCACTAAATTATGGGCTCAAAGTTGGCCCAAAATAAGCCTTTAAAACCAAATTTTCCAACACATACATGTCATAGAATAAGTGTCCACAACAAACACTTTCAATAACAAATCATGACTTTGCAAAACATCTCAATCAAGACAATAAATGTACTTTTTTCCTCACAAAAAATAACATTATTAAGAGAAAATAAATTTTGAAATTCATAACAATGCGATATCAACTCAAATTCTTACTCAACAAAATATTTTTATGATGATAAGTTATAATGGTAAGTAAGGAACAAAATAAGAAAATGGTGAAACAAAAATTACAAAAGATCTATTGTAACATTTTCTTCAAACAAAATTAGATGAGTTAAAACAGGAGTTGTCCTATCTATTATGAAGTTCAAGAAAAATTATGTACATTATGTACACATTTTAGTCAAATTATAAGGAAAAAAAATGAAATGATGCTTAAATATTATCGCAGCAACTCAATGGTTCAAAAAGTAAGTACATCAAATAAAAAGCTTTAATCAATTTTTGTCATATGCTGATTACTTATAGATGACATAATAAATTATGTAACTTAACAATTTCATAAAAGTGACCTTGCAAACACTTATAAGTATGTATGTATAAACATCGTAAAAACAATTATGAAATTTCTATATCGATTGAAATATTAAGCTACAATATCATTTTTTTTATTAAAAAAAAAAAAAAAACTATTCCACATTTTCTATATAAATAAAAGGGCAAATTACATATACACCCCTCCAGGTTTGGCAAAATTACAGATACCCCCCTGAGGTTTGAGAAATTACGAATTCCCCCCTGAATACTATATTTGCATAAGAAATTAGGGGGTAATTTGTTATGAAATTGTTATGAAAATACAAACCTCAGGGGGCGGGATGTAATTTCTGAAACCTCAGGGGGGTATCTGTAATTTAACCATACCTGGAGGGGTGTATATGTAATTTGCCCTAAATAAAACTATACTAATGACCAATGCTATATTTTTCATAATGCAAGATACTAGTGGCACAGGAAACGAGACTCAACAACTTTTGATGTACAAAACGTATAGATATTAATGCATTCTTACCCTAACAGTATACAAATAATATGAAACAGTGAGTTTAATGAATTTATATTATGATATGAATTATTAAACAAAATTGTATAATTATGCAATTAATTTCATACCTTCAGTTGTATTACAAGTACGGATTATAACAAATTGAAGTGAAAAGTTGATAGAAAAATATTTGTATAATACTATATATTTAAAGGATATGTTTATTATTTATTATTTAAGAAAACATGGTGAATTTAACAATCTTATTATAAATTAATATTTATATTTATAAAACTTCTCATTTATCATTTAAATTCTTCAGCCGAGTTTGTATTCATTTCTTACTTAGTTGTATTTTAGATACAAATCAATTTATCTATACAAGTCTCTATACTTTGTATACATATCACATACCAATTTAAGAGACACGTATAATTACAATATTAACCGTTGATGAAAAATCGCATATCACGTGTAACGCACATGTCCAATCGCTTGTAATAGAATATATATATATATATATATACATATGTGTGTGTGTGTGTGTGTGAATGTTGAATTTTTGTAGCCTTTGTGCTCTTTTGATTTCTTGATTTTTTTTTTTAAATAATAAGATTACATTATTTACACATTAAATTCGTTAAATTTAGTAATGAATCATGATGATTGGATTGAATATGGGTATAGATAGTGACGAGAGTATTACATTTTTATTTTTTTGTTAGCAGAATTAATTGTGCATTTTAATCCAAAAGCATGTGAAATTTTTTAACAATTTTAATATGAAAAATAAAAGCGATTAAAAGCATACCTCAAAGAATAAACTGAACCTTACACTACCTTAGATATATAGAAAGGCAATAAGATTTTTTCACCATCTTGTTTTTTAAAATTCTAAAATCTTTTACCATAAAAAATTGCATCCGACACACATCCAAGTATCCCCTTCATTACATAAGAGATATGTATGTAGAAAAAAAATTTGGAATTTTATTGTATAATTTAGATTAAACTAATGTATTGTGACATTCACACGTAAATTAAATTTGAAACACACAATAATTTTTTTAAGTATAATTCTGTAAATGAAATTTGTGTACCTAACTGGTTGCGTTCATTGTTAAACATAAAATAAAAAACAATATACCAACTCTGTCACCAACCAAGAACTACGAACACTTCAAAGAGACAAACACGACACAACCACCTCTCAAGCAATGGAAATTCCTATCCAACCCCCCTCCCCTTGTTATATAGATATGCATTCAAGAAACACATTAGTATCCTTAAATATATATATATATATATATTAGTGAAAACTAGTGAAAAAATTAATAAAATATGTTTATATAAAATAATCTAAATAATTAAATTTTTGTATGTAAATTATAAAAATAAAAAAATATGGAAACTTATAATTTAATTTTCGCAATTTACGTATTAATTTTTAATTTGTCACAATTTCAATCATGTAAGTTGCAACCCCTTTGTTAAAATTGTAAATTTGGGTGAGTTAAACCCAAACAACTCAAGTCAAGTCTATATATTTTTAAAAATTGGGCAACATAATTTTTAATTTGGTAAGAACCTATGTAAAATTCAAAAATTCGAATAAATTTGAATGGACTTAGGTAAATACACCAAATAACCTGAGCAATTGAAACAAATTATATATATATATATATATAATTATTTGTGAATTGATTTTTTTAATAATAAATAAGATTAATTAAAAATTTAATATTAATGAACAAAAGCAAATACACTTTTTAAAAAGAGATCATCGAATAAGTTGATATTAAAAAAAAATTACACTTTATAATGGCATAAAATAAGTTAAATATGATTTTTCAAAATTTATTTTTAATTTAAAAATTATAATAAAATTAAATTTCTTACAAAATAAAAGTATCTGAATAAAATAAAAAATAAAAAGGTAAGAAGAAAATTTAAAATGATATTCTCATTTGACCTGAAAATAATTCTAGATAACCAATAGACTATCACCTATAACCCTCATTTTTTTAAATAAAAAAAATATTTCACAAGCCATTACTTTTATTAGAAAAATACTAACATTTATTTCTATTTTTTTTTTATAGCAAAAGTCACATTTTAGCAATTTAAGCCAAAATATTTTCATTTTTTTTTTTTTAGTTTGTTTATTTAACAATTGAGATTAAAAACAAAATAACAGAATCTACCTTATTTCATAAGTGCTAAAAAAGTCTAGATAAACAATAAGAAAAATATTTGAAACCCACAAAAAAATCCCCCAATTATATCCACAATGATGTAGTATCATATTGATTTACTATACACTCAATGACATGGGGTCTAACTCCCTTGCCACATCATTGTGGGTGAAAGTATGAGTCTGTAACATTGCTAGAGTAATAAATTATCATGTGTAACTCCTATTTTCTTTTTCTTTTTATATAAAAAAAATATATAGCGATTCTGGTTTTAGACCCAACCCATTTGATATTCTGGACTAGGGTTTCATGGTTCTGTATTGTTGTTTTTGTCTTATTTCTCTTTTTCCCCCTTGAGTTTGGCATTTGAGTTATATTAGTTACGTTTGGAACAGGTTGGTAGCTTGGTTTTCAAACTTTTGTTGCCCAGAATTTTACTCATCCGCTCGAGTACAACTTCTTGCGCTCAAGCAAACTTTGTGAATTCTCAATACTTTTGCAGGTCTGCAAAAGTACTAGGAGAGTATATTCTATGCTCGAGCGATGCTTCCTGCGCTCGAACGGTCTCAGCTTAAGCGGCCTTTTTTGAGCTTGAGTGTTGGTCTTATGTCTGCAAAACTACTAGAAGTATGTATTCTACGCTCGAGCGTTGCTTATTGCGCTCGAGTGGAACAACTTATTGGGTCTTGATGCTTGAGTGAATTGTGTGTGTATCAGTCTATAAAAATCACTTTTTACATTTCTTTTTCATATATCTCTCTCTCCAAACTTTCAAAAAACCTAAATCGAGACACTCTCTCTGTACAAATACACTAAGATCTACCCATTTCTCCACCCTACTCCCTTTGTTAAAAAAGTAGAGCTCACTTAGAGTTTCATTTTCATCCGAATGGAGTTGGGTTTCAGCTTCATTCGAGTTTCATCCGTGCTTGTCTCATCTTCTAACTTTCAGGTATGGATTCTTTACACTCTTTTCCGATTTTTAACTTAACTATTTGTTTTTCATAAACAATATTATGATTTTGGAAGATTTTGAACAAACCTAGGGTTTTGATTTAAAATCAAAAGAGGGGTTTTCAAACGGTTGTATGAAAAATGGTTGTGGAAATGGAAATGAGGTTGACTTGTGAATAAATCATTGATTTTGACCCTTGGATTGGATTTTGGAAGAAATAAGATTTTGCCCTAAATGTCTCAAATATTTATTTTGTATAAATAAATGGAATTGATGATGAAAATGTGAAATTGGATGGATATTAATATGGATGGTGGAGTTAAATATGTATAATCTCTCACATCTTGAATTTTGGAAAGTTTATCTGTATTAGAGATTTTATATCTGTTTAGAAATATCTATTTTAGGCCATCGGTAGAGGATAACTATGATTATTGTAGAAATTGCATGAAAATTAGGTGAATTGAAACTAATTTCTCATTCACGTACATTGAACTTTTGTTGCTCATTTAATACATTGTAAATGTATATAATTTTGAGAAAAATGGATAAATGTTGGAAAGATGTGTGTATCACCAAATTCAGTTGGCCTGTGTGTCTAAAGTGAAAGTCTCAAAAAACGTACGTATACATGGGTGTCGATTCCCGTTGACGAAATATTTGTAAAATGGTAATAGTAGTGCTTGTATAGACTACATTTACATGGGTGTCGTTTGACGGTTTCCCTCGGATGAAATATCCGTGAAAGGTTGTACCGGTTTGAGAATTCCCCCTTGTTTCAAATGGTAAAGGATATGATCTGAGAATTTTGATATAAATTAAGCATGGCATGATTTTAAGAAAGAAATGTAAACTGTTTTGACATGAGCACTGCATATGCATTTCACCCTTATATCTTTGTTAAGATTCATATATTGTGTTAGATTATTTCTACTGGGTTTTGACTCACACTATATGGGAAAACCATTTTCAAGTGTTGGTAAGATGCCTCCACCAAAGACTTAGTTTGGGAGGATTGTGGAGTTAAAGGCTCAGTTTTTTTATCTTGTATTTAATGTTTGTACAAACCTAAGGCTTTATATGTGTTGAGCGTAAGACTCACTTTATATGTAACCAAGCATTGTCTTGAAAAGTTGTAGCCTTCATGGCATTTCCATTGTCTGTTTAACTTCTACTTCTTATTTTGTTATTGACACATGTTATAAATTCAGGGATAAGACTTATGAATGTATATTTGCATGTGCCACCTCTTTTATACAACTGAATTTATTGAAATAAAAGGATATCGTACTCTAATTTATGTTGTTATTTAATTAACGTTACAGTTGGTTTATTATAATTATTTCAGGGCGTTACAAAGTAAATTTCACCAACTATCACTTTTAATAGATAAAAAAATGTTTTTTTTATTTGATTTTAGTAAAAGTCACTTCTTAACTATCTAAGCCAAAAAAATTTATTTTTTTATTTTAATTTGTTTAGTTGACAATTGAGATAAAAAATAAAAAAATAAAAAAAAGTAGGGTAAATTACAAATACGCCTCTTGAGGTTTGATTAAAATATGAATCGCCCCATGTGGTTTTGAAAATTATATTTCACCCCCTGAGGTTTTTAATTTTATATCAAATCGCCGCTTTTATTAATAAATCATCAAGTCAATTAACAGTTTTTAATAATGTTAAAAATATATTTCAATTAATAATTTAGATAATTTTATTATTGTATATGAGAGCAATTATGAATTTCATTTTTTTAGTTAATTTTCTTAAATAAAAAATTCTAATAAGGGGGTATTTGCAATTTTTCATATTACAAGGGACAATCTTTATTTTAAACAAACCTCAGGGGTGTATTTATAATTTATCCAAAAAATTAATAAAATCCATTATGTTTGGCAATTGTAAAAAAAGTCAATTATTTTCTTAATGTTTTTATCTTCTGTTAAAAAAATATTTGTATTAAAAAAATTTATTATTTAAGTCCTTATAGTTTAGAAGGATATAAAAAAAAATTATAAAATTAAAACAAAAAAATGACAAAAAATAAAAATATGAACTTTTAATAGCTATTAATAATTTGAATGCGTCCATTTAATAATATAGTATGTTTAAACCAATAATATTATGACATATTATTATGATGCATGTAAACATTGATCACATTCTAATTGTAGGAATATAATTTTAAAAAGAATTTAAATTTAAAATTTTATTTTATAATTTAATAAAAGATGCATAAATTAAAGAATGAATATTGATCTTATTCTGATCACATAATTTAAGGAAGAACCTAAATTTAAAATTTTATTTTAAGAATATAAAATTAATTTATAGATCAATCCTATTGTGACACATATTAATAAAAATTAAACAATATACAAAAAAAAAAAGAATTATAACTTTCAGCTTTAATAAGATGACAATGTTTTACAATTATAATAGTATATAGATTTTGTATAAGTTTTAAAACTCTCATAATATCTCTTCTTAATAACATTCTTTTGTAAAATATATAAATAATCTCAACGTTACTCTTATTGCTTCTTAATACAAAAATTATGAGCTAATTATGATAATTTTAAATTTGTATTTAAAACTTTTAAATCATGGGACAGATCATTATAATTTTAAATTTATATTGCGTCAATTTTAAATTTAAATTAATAGATTACTTTCTATATTTACTGACCCTCAAATTTGAATTTTGAAATGAATTAATATATTTTTTATTTTTTTAATTTGATTTACTTTCCATTTGAAAGTCATAAATCAAGAAATATTAATTTTTATTTATTTATTTATTTATTTTTGCTTAAATAAGAGCTAGCCAATAGGGAAAAAAAAATTAATTTTTAAAAATAAAAAATTATGAAATTTACATTGAGAATTTGAAGCTCTTAGAGACCTATGGGTTAGAAATCCTCTTTTATTTATATAATATGTAGATAGATAAATAGATAGATAATAGAGTACATATTACAAATTAACTTTATTAGTTCGAATTCATTTTGAAAAATCTTATTCATCTATACATATTTTATATATAATTCTGTAACTAATTTTTACGTTTTTAAACTTTTTCTTATAAGAAGATAATTCACATAGGACTTAGGCTTATTTTGGGAAGATGGTAAAAAGTAATTTTTTGGCTTTTAACCAAGCTTTTGACTTTTTTAGACAAATGATTTGGGAAGTTGGTAAAAAGTGACTTTTGACTTTTTTGATTAATGTTTGTTTATGATGTCAAATCATAATAAAATGACCAAACTACCCCCATTTATTTAAAATATTTACGACTTCACCTATGTTACACATTTTGACCCATGAAGGTAAAATTGTAATTTCACCGTTGGCTAAAAACCAACTTCCCAAATGAAAAAAAAGACAAAAAAGCCAACTTTTGGCTTTTGCTACAAGCCAAAAAAAGTGGCTTTTAGCCAACTTCCCAAAATAGCCCTTAGACTGCCTCCAGTTGCCTAGTGTAACTGAACGATCTAGTCCAACTCATTGTGGACTCATTTTGGGTGTGTCTCGATAATTTAAATTATTCAATGTATAAAATTTGTTGAGTATTTTATCACATTAATCGAATATTAATAACCACCTAATCAGATCACATTTAAGTGACCAATTTATTTTTAAAATTATAATTACCGTTGACACAAATTGAAACTAATCAAGTGACTATTGATATCCAATTAACGTGATTTTTTACAATGATAAAGTACTCGACGAGTTCTATACATTCAACGGTTTAGATCATCGATATAAGCCCCGTAATGGATCCATAGAAATCAGTGGCGTAGCTAGGAATTTGATGGAGAGGGGGCACAAATTAATGATAACATTGTGTTTGGTTGGAGTTTTTTGAATTAAGTTTTTTAAAAATTGAGTTTTTTTATTTTCGTGTTTTTTTTTTTGTTTTTGGTGAATATTTTTAAAATTTTAAAAATATTTTTTTTACTTTTTTAGATGAATTTTACTTAGATGTATTTAAAAAATTTGTGAAAAAATATTTTAAAAAGTTAATAAATACATAAAAATACAAATCATGTACAGAATTTTCATATTTTTTATTTTTATTTTTGGTATTTAGTGAATTTTTAAAAGGTTTTTTTCACAAATTTTTTATTTTTTAAGTATATTTATGTTAGATATGTCTAAAAATTAAAAAAATTCACTAAAAAAAAAAAACCCCCCGAAAAACAAGAAAGTAGAATTTTCTGAAAAGTATTTTTGGAAAACTCTAACCAAGCAAATTTTTATTTTTTATTTTTATAAAAAACAACAATAAGATATTACTAAACTTAAATATTAAGAGTCCATTTGGATAAATGTGAATTTTAAATTATAGGATTTGAGATTAAATTTTATATAAATATTGGGGAGTAACTATTTATAGGTAGATTGAAAAATAAAAAAAGAAGATAAGTTGAGATAGAAATAATATATTTTAGTAGAGAAATTCTATAAAACACACCATAAAAAAAAGTGTCTATCATATGTCGTAATTATGATTTTCGTGGGCTTTAGTTATGACACATTATAGTGTTAGATATAATTTAGTTATAACCTCTTGTGGTTGTTATTTTGGCTATTACTATATATCAAGTAATAGTTAGTTATTTTGATATTAGTTATGACCTATTGTAATTTTTTTCTTTTTTTTATAATTGAAAATGTGTTACTTGATTATAATTTATATAGTGGTTATTTTAGTTATGAATGGAAAAAAACATATGGAGGACAAACTCTACATGTCAAATGTACGTAACAATTCAATAAATTTCATATATTTTTATTGAGGTTAATTATATTTACATATCAATAATTATAGACATTACCATTATATTGAAATTTTTATAAATAATAATATAACTTATCATAGTCTCTTTACTTTCAATCAAAATAATCATTAGTGTTCTCATAATTTTAAAAATATCATTGATATTTCACTTTAAATAATATTTTTATAATTTTTTTTATTTAAAATATTTTTTTTATGTTAAAAAAAAAAAAATCCAAAATCCAGGGGCACGTGACCCCCCGGCCCAGAGTGCCTCCGCCAATATCCTCTAATTAAATTTTAAACTGGAGAAAAGATACTTTGGTTTTTATGATCAGAAAACTCTCACCACCCAAGAACAAGAAAAACTTCACAAACACAACCTCAATCAAAATGGCAAGAGTCTAGCAATTCCTTCCTACCCACACCAACATCTTTTGCCAAGCGCTCTCTCTGTCTCTCTCTCTCTCTCTCTCTCTGCCCCTCCCTCTCTCCCCCTCTCTCTCTCTCTCTATATATATATATATATTAGTTTTAAAAAGCCCATGCAAAACACATTATTATTACAATGTGTTTAAATTTTGTATTTTGATAATTTTTAAAAAAATAGAATATTATTCTATGAAATTATATAGAATAAATCATTAAATATATGATAAAATTATATGATATGATATGTATCTTTTTTTTTTAATTTGTTATATACCTAATGATGTAGACTCCAATTATATTATCATATCATTTTGGGTGAATTTAGGAATTTTTAACATTTCTTCCGAATTTAAAATATATATATATATATATATGGTGTGTAATTTTTCTCAACAGATAAATATAAAACAAATATTAAGATAATTCTCCAATTTAAAAAAAATTACTAAGATAATTTACTAAACTAATAAATAAGTGGAAGAAAATACATATATATACAAATGACTAATTTTATTAATACATATGTCATACTCGTATAACAAATAATCAATTTTATTAATAAGTAAATCATTAAGTAAATTAACAATTTTTAATGATATGAAAAATATTTTTTAGTCAATCATTTTATTAATAAATAAATCATTAAATCAATTAAATTTTTTTAATAATATGAAAAATATTTTTCAATAAATAATTTTGATAATTTATTATTGCATAAGAGAATAATTTTTTTCTAAGTACTGTGTTAAATTAAAATTTATTCTAATATTATAGAACCAATTCATATTTTAAACAAATGTTATGGGTGTATTTATAATTTTTTAAAAAATAAAAAAATTTATATTTCATTATTGACCTAGAATATTTGTGTAATTACGAAAAATTTAATTTCATAATTGACTTTGCGTAATTAAAAAAAATCTATTACATAATTGACTAAGAAAGTTTACATAATTATAAAAAAACCTTTATTTTGTTATTAAATAAATTATCAAGTCAATTAACAGATTTTAAAGATATGAAAAATATTTTTAAATAAATATTTTTGATAATTTATTATTGCATAAGAGAATAGTTTTTTTCCCTGAGTAATGTGTTAAATTAAAATTTATAACAAACGATAATTGTAATTTTTAATATTATAAGATTCATTCATATTTTTAAACAAATATTATGAATGTATGTATAATTTTAAAAAAAAATTAAAGATTTATGTTTCATAATTAATCATTTGCGTAATTTCGAAAAAAATCTATTTCATAATTGATCAAGAATATTTGTATAATTACAAAAAAAAAAAAAAAAAACCTATTGCTTAATTGACCAATAAAAGTTGCATAGTTACGAAAAAAACATTCACTCAACATATAGGCCACCTTTATTAAATTATTCAAAATAAAAAAACAAAATCAAAAAGAAAAGATGAATCAGATATATCTCCAAGAGACACATCCAAGTAGTCCCTTTATTACACACAGTTTTACTATGAATATAGAAACCAAATTTTGATTCACAGAATACCCATGAATGGATTAAGATTATAAAAAAAATTGTTGACAAAACTCTCTTTTGAAAAATCTTATCCACCCATACACATTCTGCGACCAGTTTATGCATTTCTATTCTTTTTCTTTATTCACAAACACCCTCCTCTCAACAGTACCACTTGCTATCTATCCACATCCACTACTTCTTCTTCTTCTACTCCACTCCATGCCTCTTCTTGGGCTCCAAAACAAAGCCATGAACCCTATGAGGGTCAGGAAGAGTCTTGGCCACACTCTCTCTCTCCATGCACCTCTTGGCCCATGAAATCAGCTTGGGACACTCTGCCTCTATGCTGAAGTTTCCACATGCCTCATAGGCATAAAACCAGCTGTAAAAAGGGATGAGTACCACGTCGACAAACCCGAACTTGTCTCCCCCAAAGTATGGCTTGTCTCCAAGACCTCTTTCTTCCAACACCTTGAGGGTATCTATGAATTCTTTCTTAGCTGCTTCCTGTTCTTCTCCTTTTGTAGACCATATCTTCCTCCCAGCATCATAAACCTGCAATTCAAATCCTCAAAAGGTTTAATAATGTGATGAATGAAATGCTTGACAAATTATGTGACAATTTCAAGTAAAAACTTGGTTACATAGGGTTAGTGTACATGCACACCTAATTAAATTACCAAATATCAGCGTGATTCTGAATTTATATTCAATTTTTGAAATATGTAAATTTATTATTAATTAATAATATTACGTCATTGATATATAATATTATCGTGACATTAAATTTATACCCAATTCTTGAAAGTTTTGAATGATTCTAGAATGAATTTATGTAGATTACAATACTATGTCATCAATATCAGGTATCGCTACTAACGTTATTTTTGGTTGAGAGATTTGGCAGAGATTTAGAAATAAAAAATGAAAAAATATGTGAAATTAAATGAAATGTAAGTATATTTTATTTATAGTTCACTTACTTTTTTCATTTCTCTTTTCAAATTCATCCTCAAATTTCTCAACCAAACACAGTATGAATGTGTACTCGATTCTTGAAAGTTTGGGATGATTATGGAAAGACCCTATTCAAAATTCCCAAGTGTTCCAGGTGCTTCTTTAGAGACTATTATTAAATCAACTTAAATTTTAAATTCATTTAGACTATCAAAATGAGAGTACATCGGTCTCATGAACCTGCACAATTCTTTCAAATTCAAATCTCACTTCTGCTTGACAATAATAGAGAAATATAAGTGCACACAAAGGAAGACAATGGATACTAAGGGTTGGTTTGGAATGTTTTAAAAAAATATACTTTTTGACTTATTAACTTATATGGATTGGGTTTAATGTGATTTGTTAGAGAGGTAATGTGATTTAAATAAAATGATGTAATTTAACTAAGATATTAACTTTTTAACTTTTTGTATTATTTAGTATATCCCAAACCAAGCCTAAGGTATGGATATTAAATCTATATATATATATATATATATTTTGCGTGTTCTCAAAAGAGATATGTAAATATGTACTATATTGTATATATATTTAAATGATAAAAGTAGCAATAATATGTTTTAAAATTTTGAAAATAATAGTAAAGTTGCTTCCACACGTTGACAGTTCAAAAACCCGAAAAATGTTTTCCGCAGCTAAAATGACCTATAAATATCCAGAGAATAAGGCTCAATTGCAAGTAGATAAATTTGAACAATTGACTATACAAAAATTTTAGCTAAATGTAACCCGGTCAGTTGACACATGAATGGATAATAATAATAATAATAATAATAATAATTTAAAATGGCAATATCTAGACACATTTTATGTCCAGTTAATTTTTGCGGCGTCTACACCTCAATGAGCTAACATGCATCACAATTGTTAATTTTAACATCCAACTTGAACAAAAACATTAAATTAAAACTAAATTTAAAGTGCAAGGACTAAATGTTCAATTTGAAATAATAGGAATCAAAATAAAATTTAGATCAAACAACAATGGTTAAAACTGTAATTTACCCAACAACCCACCAATCCTACCTAAATGAAAAAGGGGCTTTTGAGTATAGTAATTGCAGATGATCAAAGGAGTACTTTGTTTCTTCAATACATTACCAAACAAACACTATCAGCAAATCTTAAGGCATTACCCTATCAACAATCACAGTTCCAATGCAGAGGAATCTGACAAAGTGTTTGGCAAGAGAGAAATATTGTGCACATTAAAAAAATATAAATAAGTAGCAATGCTGTATTTAATAGAAAAACTCAGGATAGCATAGGTTAAAATAGTACAAATCCGACGGTATTTTTATTGGAAAATTGTGAAAATGAGGATTGAATGCTAACAAAAATGCCGAGAACGGATATCATACAAAATTAATAGAATTCTGAGCTTTGTTAACTGTCATAACCCAACCGCACATGTGCAAAATTAGTAGACAAAATTTTTGGCAATTACTGAAACTCAGCCCTTCAATCTCAAGATTGATCAGTGACGCACGCACCTATATTCCGCCGACTAATAAAGGTATTAAATGCCGTGACCATGGAACCTCCTCTCAACGTCATCATGTGTAAAATACAAAAATATGACATGCCCCCAGATATTGCTCATGGACGATGTCACCGCTAAATGAAACAAATCAGTATTACAGATTGTACAACAAGCTCTACCACCTACATCAGGATACTGCAAAAATTACCAACAAAATCAATCAACCGCATTTTTTTTTTCTTCTTTTAAATGTAAGGAAACTAATACTAAAAGCTACATTCTACTTTATTGAGTTCTGAGTTTAAAATTTTTGGAAAAATGTTGCTTCGACACATTGACATACCATGCTAAGTTGCTCAAGGACTTGAAAAATGTTTTACCCAGGTAAATGATCTGAGATGATTAATAAGGTTCTCTTTCAATGACTCGGGAATTTGTGAGATATAAATTTGTTTGGCTTCTGTCATCAACATCTTCCTGCATTACAAAAATAGCGAAAGATGAATTAGAGTTTCCACTAAACATAACCATCAAAATTTTAAATATAAATAAAAATATGCACATAAATTCAGGGAATTATTTTTGGTAGCTTTGGGAGAATAATGAATACAGTTACATTTAATTAATCTACAGAGAATTCTTTTTCTGGATCATTTTACTTCATTGGTGATCCGAGGACAGATAACTGGCACATAATTGTACCTTTCTGGATGAGAATCCAGATAAACCCCCAAAACAACTGTTTTCTAAAGACAAAAGGAAAATAGCATGGTGAATTACACCGTTGGTCCTCTAGTTTGAGCAAAGTTTCATTTTGGTTCTCATAGTTTCAATTTGAACAATTTGAACCTTACACTTCTAGTTTTGTTGCAATATGGTCCCTCCATCACTTGCAGTTAGAATTTTGAACAAAAAAAGACCACGTGCAAAACTAAAGGGACAAAAGTGGACTTCAAAAGAAATTATAGGGACCACCGGTGTAATAAATAAATTATATTGATGGTCATTATAGTTTCTTTTGAGTTTCACTTTAGTCCTAATTTTGCACGTGTTCTTTCTTCATTTAAAATGTTAACAGCGCATAACGGAGAAACCACATTGCGACAAAACTGAAAAGTATAATGTTCAAATTGAAACTACAAAAACTAAAGTAACGCTTCTCTTAAACTACAAGGACTAATGGAGTAATTTACCCAAAATAGTGCATAACATTTTTTGATAGGCGAATGTCACACAACCCTTAAAGGACAAAGGTAATGGCAAAAAATTCAAGAACCATCTAATTGTTCATCATGAAGTTGTGCATGCTACACATTCTTGCCTTCAGAGCTTGACACAGTTTGGGATTCTCCATCTGAGATTCCTACAATCCAAATCAAGGTTTGTGCATTCGGACTTCTGTCCAGAATTTTTTCAATGCATGAATACTCCAATGTTGCATGAGCTCAAGTACATGCATCATGTGCAATATTTATCTATTCTCCCTTTTTCATTTTTTTAATAAATAAAGAAGATTATATTAAAGAGGCAACAAGATGGAGCATCCCATATACAAAAGGAAACATATCAACTATACATCAAAAACATATTCAAAGCCCTCTACAAAGTCCAATAATTGGTTCAAGGATGAATTGACCACACTGAAAGGCAACACTATACATAAAACACAAAAGTCACGCTACCCATGACTCGACTCAACATACTAACAGGTTATCAAATATGATCAGCTAAGATTATGCATAACCAACCAACATGTCTGAATTCTATGGGTTTAAACTTAAGAATGGTCGTGTAGAAAAAAACCAAGAACCAATTAGAGACAGCCAAGCGTCAAGACTAGATGATATCACAATGTCCACTATCATGGCTTCGCTTTAGTTGGGGAAACCAATAAACACCTTAGGGATTCCTTCAACTAATCTCCACCATCTCCTTCTAAGAATCTCTTTTTTCATGACTTATATTTTTTATTGTTTGTGTATTGAAACAATATGAAGCTTTGAATCATGACAACTCCACAAAAATTCAACAGGGCTTTTATAAATTCCAAGTTCAATTCATATGCTATTTTTGTCTTTAATAGATACATCAAGGTAAGTTCTCTCTCCTCTATATATCACACTTAATACTATTACATCCCTCCCTCTATCAAAGCCCACATTACTTCGTTTGAATCAAAAGGAATCCTTTCATTAATTGTTGGTGACCTACGTTACACGGACTCGGGTGCGGGAATCGGGTGCGGGTGCGTATCTAAGGGTCAGACACCTCAAAACTAAAAATGAAGGATACGTGGATACGGATCCAAATTTGGATACGGATATGGGAGTACGTCAAATAATTATTTCTTAAATATATATTTTTTTATAAACATGAGTTAAAAAGTTGACTCAATAATTTTTTTATATATAATTTATAGACCAAACATATAAATTTGCTACATAACAGCCCATGAAATTAAAAGATTTGTTGACCAAAATTTTAATAGGCCCAAAGTTTAGTAGGCCCAAAATTTCATTTATCTGGTTCAGCCCAAATTTTTTTTAAAAATTTTTTTTATAAAAAGAGTGAATAGAGAGATGAAATATAATAAGCAAAGAATAAAAGAGAGAGAGAGAGAGGCAGATCAAAAGCAGATCTGGAATAGAAGAGAAAGAGAGCGAGAAAAGGGCTTACAGTCGTGCTCGTCGAAGACGAAGTCGAAGATGAAGACGAAGTCGAAGATGAAGACGAAGTCGAAGATGAATACAAAGACGAAGTCGAAGTCGAAGGGTGCTAGACGAAGTTGAAGTCCACAAAGGCAAGGTCGAAGGACGCAAGCAAGGGGATCAAAGTCGGCGAAAGAGGGATCGATGTCTTGCCTTTTCGAAGTCAACGACAGGTTCTCTCCTTACTCTCTTCTCTTTCGTTTCTTCTCCCGTATCCATTTGTACAAAGCCGTATCCCGGCCGTATCCCGCACCCGTACCCATGTCGTGTCATGTCGTGTCGACATGGGTACCTCCCAAAAAACGAAGAGTCCGTGTAACGTAGTTGGTGACAACCGCAAATACTAAGGGATTGAAGCGTAACCAAGCCGAGATGAGGTTGAACTAGTTTGAAACCTGACTAGTTCAGCTCAAATAAGGTTGATCAAACTCAAACATCCCTAAATGGACCAAGCCAAGCTCAAACAGAGGACTACTTGGCTCAGATCAGTTTGTTTACAGCCCAACAAACACCTATTTAAAAGGTGAGCAACTCCACCACACAAGTTCCTAAAGCCCTGTAGCTTAGAATGACGTCACAAGGTCCAAGTTGGATCAGTTTCTGGACTGGACAACACTAGAACTGAACTAATCCAATTTAGTTCCCAGTTTTCCAAATGAGAACCAGGCCTAGGCATTAAAAGAACAAACTAAACCAAAACCAAGAAAGCCCAGTGTAAATTGGTCCTGTATTGGTTTTCTGCATTACTTGGTTGTGTTTTCGTTTCTTTTTCATTTAACATGGTTTCAGAAAAAAAAAAAAAAAATTATCTGTTCATTATTTACATCAAACTATCACAACTTCAAGGTTCAAGGTTCAAAAATACATTGGTCCTGTCTTGGTTTTCTTTTTCACTTTCAAATTCAAGGTTCAAAAGATTCAATATGTTCTACAACTTATCATGAGGTTCAGTAGTTTTAAAGAGTTCAATAAATTTCAATCCAATGTATGAAGTTCCAAAATTACTGTATTTTGTTTCTGAATAACAAAAAATACAAATTAAAAGTATTTCAACTAACAATTCCTAGTGAATCCTCAAGCACACAAATTCAACATTAGAAAAAGACAAAAAAAAAAAAAAGTATTTTCTACGTTTAGAAACTCTTTCAAGGGTTATACACAAATTTGAACTTCAAAAACATATTAAAAATAAGATTATTAGTCTTTTTTTCTTTTCTTTTTTTCCAACAGACATACCCAAATGGCTCTTGCATAAAAATTAGAAAGTTTATGAATGCTTACTTTAATTCAGCGCCATTTGTTGCCATATCGCTTGCTTCTCGAGAACACACCTTCTTCCTAGACCACATCCAACGATGAACTTCTTCCGTCCAACCACATGATCGCAGACCTGAAGAAGCTTCTTTCAATAGACTGAGACATACCAAAAGAGACTCATGTTAAAACCTACGAGGGAAGTAATCATGTCAACAGAACAAATATAAGTAACCCCTCTTAAAAAATTATTAAACCAAGAAGAAGAAGAGATAAAGGAACATCAAAGAAGTGCATTGATCACTAACAAATACAAATCACCAAAGAAAAAGAATCCAGGAACCCAATTGAGAGAAAGATAAGGGCACATGGAGAGTTTAAATTAAAACCAGTTAAAAGAAAGAAGAAAGAGTTCAGGAAAAAACACTAGATGATATGGCTGACATTTTCCAGACATATTAGGACTGCATAATCATTTTTAACAGATAAAACAATGTTAACATTCAATCACATATTACATTTTGTCACGATTAAACTAAAAAGATAAAAAAACCAAAACCAAAACCCAAACCAATACTTGGGATTACAACCAAACACAAAAGCTTAAGTTCAAGAGTAAAATATCCAAGAATAACACACATTAAAACAAAAAATAAAATGATGTAGCATTTCCAAGAGGTCATATTTGATGTCTCTCAGCCAGGTTTAACAAAACAGGAGTATTGGATACACATATACAACAGAATCGATATTAGCAAGTATAAACATATACCATCTAAATTAAATTCAAGAACATAGCAAGGATAAATTCATGTCCAATCCTTAACCAGATCTCATTATGCAGAAAAGAAAATTTTAAAACATTAGAGATAACGTGTAACATACACTTCTTTGAAATCTTCAAGTTTTGCCTGCGAATGAGCATCTTTAGTCAACAAAGTGCATGAATCCTCATCCTGAAATTTTCTCTTCAACCCTGAGATATCAGAGGGGCAGTTAACACCACCATTCTTCAATTCTTGCTTGTTGGCCACTGTACCTGTGGTTACCCCATTTCTTCCATGATTATCCTCAGGTATACCTGCTTCTACAGAATCAGCAGGCAGACTCTTGGTTTTCCCATTCCCATTCCCATTCCCATTTTCTAAAGCAAATGATTGGATGTTCCCGTTATCAATTGCTTCAACTGTTTTACTTTTGGTAACACCATTTCCATTAGATGATGACATATTCTTCTCACCCGTCTCCGCTGAAATTGACGCTTTCACATCCCCATTATTTCCATTGAAATTGACTTTTGATGATGACATATTCTTCTCCCCCTTCTCCCCATTATTTCCATTATTTCCACTTGCAGGAAACCTTTTGGCACCAGATTTTCCAAAGCTACTTAAGTTGGCCTCTCCACTAAAAGGCACCTTATTGTCCTCAGATCTGGTCAAATTATCGTTTTCAAAAAAATGATTGACAGATTGTTTTGTATGCACTTCCTTCCCTGAATGAGATACCTTTTGACCTTTAGAAGCATCACTGCCATTGCACTCGGACTTCACTCCATCGGAAGGCAATGCAGTGTTGGCAGGCCCGGGGCATCTGGTCAAATTATTGTTTTCAAAAGAATGATCGACAGATTGTTTTGCATACACTGCTTTCTCTGAATGAGCAACCTTTTGGCCTTTAGAAACATCACTGCCATTGCACTCTTGAAACTTCACTCTGTTGGAAGCCAATGCAGTGTTGGCAGGCCCTGGGCATCTGCTTAACTTATCGTTTTCAAAAGAATGATCGACAGATTGCTTTGCACACACTGCTTTCCCTGAATGAGCTATCTTTTGGCCTTTTGCAGCATCACTGCCATTGCACTCTTGAGACTTCACTCCATTGGAAATCAATGCAGTGTTGCCAGGCCCTCGGCATCTGGTCAAATTATCGCTTTCAAAAGAATGATCAACAGATTGTTTTGTATACACTGCTTTCCCTGAATGACCTACCTTTTGGCTTTTAGAAGTATCACTGCCATTGCACTCTTGAGACTTCACTCCATTGCAAGCCAATGCAGTGTTGGCAGGCCCTGTCCTTTGTTTAGTACAAGAAAAGAAAAGGATATAAACCTTCTCTGACAAAACTTCCTGCAGATTTGAAAGTTTAACATACGAATCATTGCAGCAATACCAACGGCCCATTGCATCCTGTAGATGTGGAAAATCAAAATCAGCAACCAAACAACATAGCTGCCTTTCAAATTTTATATAAAGAACACCTAATATTAAACATAGTAGGATATTTCCAAAGGCAAAACATTGAAAGGGACCTTGATGTATGCATAATAGTGCCCAGAATCTGGTGAGAAGCCTGAATGAACAATGGTACCAAAAAGTTTATACTCTACATGTGTATCCTGCAGTTCAGCCAATAAATAAAACAAATTATGTTAAATAACAATGCCAAAGAGACACAGTGAATCACATATAACAGGGCATAGTAGTAAACCAATATAGATTTAGAACAAATTAAAAGCAACAGCATCAAATGAGATGTTTTCCATTGTAAAAATACAGGATTGCCCCACATGAAACATGAAAGTACATATAATCTTTGGATACACATGAAAAAAAAAAAAAAAAAAAAGAAGTAACCCACGTCATTAAAATATTTGCGAGCAAGAAACCATTCCCGGAAACAGTCATGTCCATATACAAACTTGCCTAACCTGATATAGAATGTTGACAACACCAAGATCATGCTGGAAGAAGGTGGTAGACATATTGTATGGCCCTGGAGCCTTATCCTCATTCAGGGTTTTCACAGCAACAATAACCTCCTCCCCTAACAACACACACCAGCCAAATTTGGCTAAGCTCCAAGTCACCAAATTTGGGTCCCCAAATGGATTTAAAATAAAGATTCTCATGGAACCCCACAATGCCAATCGTGACCTCATTCTCTGAAAATAACAAGCTGTCCCCAATCTGAATTTTGCCAATGAAATTACACTGTTAATAAGTGTTAGCCATCCAATGGAAGAAAAGAGTCCTCCAGTCACCCCACTTAAGACACAACTGCCTTGATGTTTTTCTCCAGCTAATTTCCTCCATCTCAGCTATTCTCCCAAAATCATCATTCAAGTAGTAAGTTTTTCCCCCTCCATCAAGCCCCATATCCCTCTATTTTAATTTTTTTTTTTTTTTGATACATAAATAAATAAAATTTTATTGAAAAAGTATAAAGATGATGCAAAGAATACAAAAACCCCAAAAAATGGGAAGCTAAAACCCCCTAACGAATAACCTTATCCAAAAAATCTATGAAAACAAATAAATCCGGATCCACCCTTTTCTCCAACCACTACACAAAGTAACCAACAAATGATTCTCAAGCCATGACACCAAGTGGTTAATCTCTTGAAACGTGTGCCGATTCCTCTCCAACCAAACCAACCACATCAAACAAAAAGGCACAACCAACCAAATTCGCCTTCGCCGACACCCAACCCAAGCACCCCGCCAACTCCACAACAACTCCAACACCCCCCTTGGTTGCACCCAAACAGAGACCAAACCAGCCCCCAAAGCCGTGACACTACAGTACAATGAATAAACAAATGATCCACCAACTCTACATCAGCACAACACATACAACATCGATTCACTAAGGCCTCATTTAGGAACAGACTATTTCAGTAACTTTTTGACTTTTTCTAAAATTTGAGGTAAAAAAAACTTGTATGTTTGGAATGACTTTTAAGTTTTTTACGAAAAAATGTACAAAAAGTAGAAAGAAGAAAATCTTTGACTTTTTGGTATAGGTTATAGGTTTTTTGATTTTTTTAGTAACTTCTTGGCTTTTAGGCTAAAACTATTATTTTCCAAACGAGACCTAAGACATGTCCTTGACGAGCCAAGTTGTCCATGGTCAGATTCTGTCCCAAGGCAGCCCATCCACGAAAAAAATACCACCTTAGACGGAACACCCGGCACCCAAATACTCCTCCAAGAAAATACTCCTGTCACCTCCTCCACCAAGCTCCGATAAAATGATGAAAATAAAATTGTCCTTTAGTACCCGAAACATCCCACACAACCACATCCTCCGACTACAGTACAATGAATAAACAAATGATCCACCGACTCTATATCAGCACAACACATACAACATCGATTCACTAAGGCCTCATTTAGGAACAGACTATTTCAGTAACTTTTTGACTTTTTCTAAAATTTGAGGTAAAAAAAACTTGTATGTTTGGAATGACTTTTAAGTTTTTTACGAAAAGATGTACAAAAAGTAGAAAGAAGAAAATCTTTGACTTTTTGGTATAGGTTATAGGTTTTTTGATTTTTTTAGTAACTTTTTGGCTTTTAGGTTAAAACTATTATTTTCCAAACGAGACCTAAGACATGTCCTTGACGAGCCAAGTTGTCCATGGTCAGATTCTGTCCCAAGGCAGCCCATCCACGAAAAAAATACCACCTTAGACGGAACACCCGGCACCCAAATACTCCTCCAAGAAAATACTCCTGTCACCTCTTCCACCAAGCTCCGATAAAATGATGAAAATAAAATTGTCCTTTAGTACCCAAAACATCCCACACAACCACATCCTTCCCCCACCCACTGGGCCCAACCCATATAAGAACCCCAACATATCCTCCAATTGACCAACCTCCTAATCCTAAACTAGCCACCGTAACTGAATATCCCAAACCACCACCTCTCCATTCCCCAAACAATCCGCAACAGTCACCTCCTGATCCACAGCAATCCTGAAAAGCAATTGATTAAGGCCAAATTGTGCAACACTGAGGCCGTTAATTAGGATCTCTTAACTTTACTTGCTTGTCAAACTATATATTTTATGTTTATTTAATGTCAATCAGGTTGTACATAGTCGGAGCATAAAATGAGCAAAAATGCAAGACTTGTGGAGAAAAGTGCTTCCCGCACGTGCGTTGACTTTTCCCGCACGTGCGGCAGAACCTCGAAAATTGTGCCGCTGTTTTAAACCTATTTGAAAGACAGCAGAGATATAAAAAGGCAAAAAAGAGGCTGGAATAGGGTTTGGAAATTTTGAAGGAGAAAGAGGAGGCTAGGGTTCGAAAAAAGGTGATTCTCAATCTTCAAAGCAAATTCCCATGGAGGGTTCCATCTCTTCCACGTCTTCCCACTCCTCCATGAGTGGCTAGGCTCTTCTTTTCTAGGATTTTGATAAAACCCTAGCTATGTAATTAGGCTTTCTTTTTGGTTTTTGATTATGTAAATGTTTGAACAATTATATGGTGTTTTAGAAGTTTCATATACATATTTTTCACTATTTCTTCAAGTATTCGGCTTTCTATGATTGTTGAATACTTGTCATACAATAGTTTTCTATTCTTTTATATTTAAGGTATGAGACGAACCATACTACGAGGAACGAGTCGTGTCGCTACCCTAGTTTAGAGCGAACAATTCGTACTACTTGAGATGGTTCGTGCCCGTACATTGAACGTGATGATTTTCTTGATAATGCTTCGAACTTGTAGTTGCAAAATATTATTCCGTTCGAACCATAGCATAATTAATTTCAAATTGAAACTTTATTTACGTAACTAGTGGTGAACTCATTGCCCTAGGTAGAGATGGCAATTTAAACCCGGCCCGACGGGGACCCGATCCCCCGACCCCGATTAGAACGGGTTTTCCCCGAAAATTATCCCCATAGGGTCGGGGATGGTATTAAAAATTTAATCCCCGGTAATTTTCGGGCCGGGGACGGTAATAGCCTCCCAGACCCCGCCTCGGCCCGGCCCGGCCCGGCCCCGAACAATCCCATATATTTATGTTAGGCTGCTTTATATTATATATTATATATATATACATCTTTAGGCTTTATAATATATTATATATATATATATATTAGGCTACAGATTCTCAAGACTTGGTCAAAAAGCATTTTGATTTCATTTCTCAACTCTCTCTCTCTCTCTCTCTCTCTCTCTCTCTTCTCCTTTTACTCTCTGTGACTTTGTGAGAGACATGAACGAACTGCTTCCAGATTCAAGCCACGGAGAAGTCTAGAGATAGATCGGCGACGGAGATAACGGCCTACTCGCCGTCGCGGACAACACAGAACGATAAGAGACCTCTCTCTTTCTCTCTCTCTCTCTCTCTCTCTCTCTCTCTCTCTTTGGTTTTCGATTTTGTTCTTCAAATCTGGATGTTTTGGTCACCACCGATGCCAAGATCTTAGTTGAGCTCAGATCTGTTGTGGATGAAGATAAAGAAAATGATGATTTGTTGAGCTCAGATCTGTTTTTGATTTTTGATTTTTTATGTTTTACATTTGAGCTCAGATCTGTTATTGAATGTATATGTTAAATCTGGTGTATGGTTGTGCTGTTGATGATGATGATATTGAATCTGATTGTTGATGAATTCTTGTAGATCTGGAGCTCAGATTTGAAATTTTTTTTTTTTTTGGCCGGGAAATTTCGGGGTCGGGGCGGCTATAGGTTCCCCGTCGGGGATCGGGGCAGGGGATGGGGAAATTTTCACCATCGGGGATCGGGGACGGGGAGTGTGATCCCCGGCCCCGCCCCGCCCCGTTGCCATTCCTAGCCCTAGGTTTTTCCCTAAATCAGTAAATTCATCTTTATTTATAATTACTAATTTATTCGCTTATTTAGGCCCCGTTTGGGAACAGGCTAATTTAGTAACTTTTTGGCTATTTGGCTAAAAAGGTAGGTAAAAAAAACTTATATGTTTGGGATGATTTTTTGGCTAATTACGAAAAGATGTGCAGAAAGTAGAGAGAAAAGAGAATCTTTGACTTTTTGGTATGAGTTGTTGGCTTTTTGGCTAAAAAGGTAACTTTTTGGCTTTTTGGCTAAAACAGTAAGTCCCCAAACGGGGCCTTAATTTAATTATTATTAGGTTATGAATAATCATTCTTTTTATCAAAATTAATTTAGGAATTTAAAAATTAAATTGGTTTAATTTTCCAATTGTCCCTGTGGAATGACCGTTTTATTATTTTTTTTATTTTCGTTTGTGAAAAAAATCAAAAAATCAGATTTCTTTGTTCACTTTTTATTTATATATTTATTTTTTTATTTTATCTTATTTTCGTATTTGAAAAAAATAATAATAATTTTGATTTCAACAAAAACCTAACTCACTCCCATCACTCTCACAGATACACTCTCTCTCTACCTCTCATATTCTCTCTCTCTCTCTCTCTCTCTCTACCTTATCATCTTCTCCCTCTCCTTTCTCTTTCACTCAAACCCCACCACCACCAACTTTCTTCATTTTTTTTTCCCACCCTCACCAACCTTTACTCAAACTCTTCTCCCACCACTATACCACTAGAGCCTCACCGCCGGTGCCCTATTTCCTCTCCGTCCATCGAATCTCCGGCAACCACCATTTTTTCTGGTAAATCTCCCATATCTCTCTTTCTTCACTATTTAGAGGTAAATCCTTCCTTTTTGTTTAAACTTTATATTTCTTCTTTCAATCTTCCCTTGTAGTAAGATTTAGGGATAGTTTTATAATGATCTATAATTCATCCTTAAAAAATAAAAAATAAAATAAAATAAAAAAAATTTCTGGGCAACCAAGAAGACGACCACCGCACGTGCGGCCCAAATCATATAAATAAATAAATAAATAAAAATTCTCATGCTTAGCTTTTCTAATTCATTTTATTTCCTAGGTTATCTATTTATTTATTTAGTTGTTTAGTTGTTTATTTTTTATTTTTATTCTTTGTTAATTTAATTCATTACTTGTTAATGTAGTTCATTTTTATTTGTTTAATCATTCCATATTTACATAAAATGTTACTGTGTTTAATTTATTTTATTTTATTTTAGGTTTCATTTATTACATACACACAAAAAAAAAAAAAAGTTAGAAAAATTAAAAAATATATATATATTATTATTATTTATTTAGTTGTTTATTATTATTTTTTTATTATTTTATTTTGATTATTATTTATTCTATTTATTTCATTATCTCATTATTACTTGTTAGTTTAATTCATTTTTATTTGTTTAGTCATTAATTTTTAAATAACATTTTAATGTATCTAGTTTATTTTATCTAATTTTATTTTAAGTTTCATTTATTATAAAAAAAAAAATGATGAGAATTGCATGTGTACATCAATGGGCAGACTTGTACTTTAATATCTTATTCTTATTCTCATGTTGGTTCCACGAATATGTGTATTTGCTTTTAGTGTGTGCAGGATATGAGTAAATGGCTATCCACCCGGACCTCCAAAAAGGCCAGAAGTTCATTCTCCTCGGCACCACCGCCACCGTCACCACCATCCTCACCACCACCACTGGTTGAGTTGCCACGACTGGAGTGGGCTTCACGCCCGCATAACAAGCTCACACAGTTCAAGCTCAACTATTTTCAAAATGACCCAGTCACCTCTTGGGCCGTTGAGCAGCTCCGCCTCCGACAACAGTTGGGCCTGTGCACTGTTACAGCGCCCACTTATCCTCGTCTGGTACGACTCTTCTATCAGAACATGTACGAGTCACTTACTGAGGTAGGACTGCCCTCCACTAATGATGGCCACCTTGTCAGCATCACAGAATCTATGATTGCCCAAGTGTAAGGGTTCTTTTCCAAGACAGACCACCAACCCTTCCCGGAAGTTGAAGGCCGACAACCCATACACAGCCTTATCCAAGAGTACTTCTCGGGGGCCCACGGTGACGCAAGTTACACATGCTTGTGCCGGAGCAAGCTGCCTGGCCGCTTGTTATTCATTGACTCCGTGATACATAAAAATGCCCTTCCACTTGGGCATAAAGCTGAGCTCCGCTTAGAGTTTGTTCGGGTCTTACATGGTTATCAGCATGGCTATCAAGTCCCGCTTGCGCACGTCATCTGGATACATATGCGCAAATTTCTACAGGAGGTCGTTCAGCCTCAACCTATATAGAACTTGACTTGGTCCCTGCCATTTGCCAACTTGCTCACACTTGTCTTCGAGCTGAACAGCCTCCCAATTGATCCGACTGAGGAGATTGACACAGCTTATCCGACTTTTGGGCAGCGAGAATGGCAGCATAGCATATCCCGCATCCCGCAACAAGTTGGTGCCCCAGTAGATGAGGCCCAAGACCTTGTCCACGACCAACCACCTCCTCTTGCCTCCCCTGTACCACCCCAAGGGGACCCACTAAATGACTCGCGAGTACTTACAACTTCAGCACTGTGTGGATCAGGTCCACAGTACTTTTCACGATCACCACCAGATCCTCATAGGGTTGCGCACGGATTTTCAGGCGCATCTGAACTATTCTCAAGCGGCTTTCGACCAGCTCAACGCTCGCTAGCTCGACATTCAGCAGCCAGTTACATCATTGCAAACTGACTTTTATACATATCGAGAGTCGAGCCAGCAGCGTTTTGACCAGCTCGGCGCCTGGGTTCAAGACGAAGCATTCGAGACGCGGTCATTGATGAACGCCTTGTTTGCCTAGCATTTCCCCCCACCGTCACCATCGGTTTCTCCATAGTACCCGATTATCTTTTTCTTTGTATCTTTTATTCTGTATTTTCCTTTCAGTTGTTTCTCTTTTTTAAAAAATAAATAAAAAATAAATAAATAAAAAGGTGTGTGTGTGTGTCCGTGTTACTATTTGCCTACCTGAATGTGCACCTACAATCTCTGATAATATTCTCTTTCCTATTTACTTAGCATTTGCTTCCATTGATGACAATGTCATATTCAAGTTAGGGGATGAGGGTATTTTCTTTCGTGCATTTCTATTTGGCTCATAATTCATGCTTATACCTGTTTCACTTGATTGTACTACTTCACTTGATGTCGACTTGTTACTAATAGAGTGATGATATTTCATATATTAATTGAGGAGTATAGTAGACTTGTATGAAAAAGGTTTATTGGGTAAACACTCGAATGTGATATTTGCACTAAAATAGTTGTTTGTGGATGTGATATTAGTACACTTATCATGAGTATGCCTTGACTCACATGAACACACTATCATAGCGGTGACCTCTCTATTATAATCCCTGGTGTATATCATTAATAATTGCTAGTGTTGCAGGAAAGAATAAATGACTAGCCTTGATTATCAAAATAAATAAATAAATAAATAACGTTTGACTCATTTGGATTCGTAGCCTCTTTAACTTGAGTTATTAAGCCCGTAGGGGTGTCTTCACACCTAGTGCCCTAAAACCATCTGGTTTGGGAATCATTAGCCCAATACTTGCTACATGGGTTAATTAGAAAGCTTAAGGGACCTACACATTGCACAGTTAAGGAAAATAAATAAAAAAACTTGTTCGGATTCGTAACCTTTTCAACTCGAGTTATTAAGCCCGTAAGGGTGTCTTCACACCTAATGCCCTAAAACCGTCTGGTTTAGGAGTTATTGGCCCAATGCTTGCTACAAGGGTTAATTAGAAAGCTTAATGGATCAGGACATTGCACAGTTTTTTAAAAAAATAAATAAATATTTTGAGAATCCTGGTTACAAAAGTTTAATCTTGTCTGTATATATTGGGGGTTATTATAAGTTACATTGGGCTATTATAATGGTCAGTTAACTAGTTATGGAGATTGTACGTTACACCGAGGTTACTGATGATATGTTCTACTAACATTCACAAGTACATAGAACTTAATTTGTGTAATACTGAATTGCGGTCTTTACTTAATAGATTCCTTCATACTTGTCTACTGTGTCTTCAATGACTCATCATGTCTTAATATTGCATTGTAGTGGCACGAGTTAATTCTTGAGTGGTGTAGTGTGATTGATGTTGCTGGATAGATGTGAATATGATAACATTTGTGGGTATCATTTCTGGAAACCCTCACAAGACATTACTCGTCCACTTGGGGTAACTTTGTGGTTTAACGGCTTGTTGCATATTTTAAATGCAACCGTTCTTCTCACAACAGAAGAGATAGTTAAATTTTGTTTAATTTTTTTTTCTTTTCTTCTTTATTCCTTACTTGAGGACTGGCAAGTTGTAAATTGGGGGATGTTATTAAAGCCGAATTGTGCAACACTGAGGCCGTTAATTAGAATCTCTTAACTTTACATGCTTGTCAAACTATATATTTTATTTCTGTTTAATGTCAATTAGGTTGTACATAGTGGGAGCATAAAATAAGCAAAAATGCAAGACTTGTGGAGAGAAGTTCTTTCCGCACGTGTTGACTTTTTTCTGCACGTGCAGTAGAACCTCAGAAATCGTGCTACTGTTTTAAACCTGTTTGAAAGACAACAAAGGTATGAAAAGGCAAAAAAGAGGCTGGAATAGGGTTCGGAAATTTTGAAGGAGAAAGAGGAGGCTAGGGTTTGGAAAAAGGTGATTCTCAATCTTCAAAGCAAATTCCCATAGAGGGTTCCATCTCTTCCACGCCTTCCCACTCCTCCATGAGTGGTTAGGCTCTTCTTTTCTAGGGTTTTGATGAAACCCTAGCTACGTAATTGGGTTTTCTTTTTGGTTTTTGATTATGTAAAGGTTTGAACAATTATATGATATTTTAGAAGTTTCATATACATATTTTTCACTATTTCTTCAAGTATTCGACTTTCTGTGATTGTTGAATGCTTTTTATACAATAGTTTTCTATTATTTCATATTCCTGGTATGAGACGAACCATACTAGGAAGGACGAGTCGTGTCGCTACCCTAGTTTAGAGCGAACAATTCGTACTACTTGAAATGGTTCGTGCCCGTACATTGAACATGATGATCTTCTTGATAATGCTTCGAACTTGTAGTTGCGAAGTATTATTCCGTTCGAACCGTAGCATAATTGATTTCAAATTGAAACCTTATTTACGTAACTATTGGTGAAATCATTGCCCTAAGTTTTTTCCTAAATCAGTAAATTCATCTTTATTTATAATTGCTAGTTTATTCGCTTATTTAATTTAATTATTATTAGGTTATGAACAATCAATCTTTTTATCAAAATTAATTTAGGAATTTAACAATTAAATTAGTTTAATTTTCAAATTATCCCTGTAGATCGATACCTAGACTTACCATTATTCTAAGGAATTCGATATAGTTTAGTGTTTAATTTTGGTGTGTGAAACGACCCATCAGCAATGGGAAACGCACCTCCAGCACAACATCCCCTCACCACCTATCCTTCCAAAACCGAATTCTCTTCCCATTCCCCACCCAAAAATCCACCCTCTTCCAAAACTGACCCCTCCATAACCAAATCCCTTTCCACAAACCCCTCCCATGAGATCCCATCACATTAACCGTCCGCCAATACCCTCATTCACACCAAACTTAGTAGCAATCACCTTCCGCCAAAGTCGGTTTTGTTTCCACACGAACAGCCAAAACCACTTGCCTAATAAAGCCCTATTGAAAGTCACCAAACTCCGCACCCCAAAATCACCCCCCTCCTTTGAACAACCAATCCAATCCCATGCAACCAAATGATAGCGAAATTCCTACCCTCCACTCCCTCACAAGAAATCCCTCTGAAGCTTACTTGAAGTGATTCTTTCGAGCATTCATCGAAAAGAGGTACTTGTTTCGAATTTAACCAATTGAGATATCTGGAAATAATATATTTTTATTGTTATTTCTTCATTCGAATTCGAAGTGGATTTTCATTCTATTTATGTATTCTTTCTAGATTCAAGTACTAACCACAAAATCACAAATAAAAAACAATAAATATATTTGATGCCTTGTAATAGAACTTATGCTTGATAGAAATATTAAATTGCATAGAGTCGGAGAATGAGATGGGTTCATTAACAATTCATAAATAAAAAATGGCAAAAAAGAAATATTTCACTCCTCTTCTCTATCTTGCATCTCTAGTATTTTTGCCCTGGTGGATTTCTCTCTCATTAAATAAAAGTGTGGAATCTTGGGTTATTAATTGGTGGAATACTAAGCAATCAAAACTTATTTGAATGATATTCAAGAAAAGAATATTCTAGAAAAATTCATAGAATTAGAGGAAATCCTCCTCTTGGACCAAAATAACATGCACCGACATGAAGTAGGTCGAAATACTACTCAACACACTCTTAATCAAGGTCAACCTCCCACCCTTTGACAAATATTGCCTCTTCCAACCTGCACCTGCTCAACAACACCATCCCACACCCTTGTAGCCTTGAACGTAGCACCCAACAACAAACCCAAATAAGATACCAGCAAAGCCAACACCTTGCAACCGAAAATAGCTGCCAGCATCGGTACTCTGTCAACCTCACCTGCTGGGGTCAACTCAAACTTACTCAAATTCACCCACAAGCTCGAGACCACGTCAAAGCACAGCAAAACACAATGCAAATAACCCAGTTGCTCCACTTTGGCCTCACAAAAGACTAAAGCATCATCTGTATACAATAAATGTGACACACCAACCATGCCCCTAGCCAAGAAGCCCATCGAAAATCCGTCCAACGTTCGTTAACCGCCCTCCACAATAATCTACTAAAGGTCTCCATAACCAAAATGAACAACAAGGTGACATTAGATCTTCCTGTCTAAGGCCATGAAACATGGGAAAGAAACCCGCCGGAGTACCATTAATCAACACAAACATCCACACTGTATAGATACAAAACTTCATCCACTGGCACCACTTCTCCCCGAAACCTATCCGACCCATAACATAAAAAAGAAACTTTCAGTTTACATTGTCATAGGCCTTCTCAATATCCAATTTACAAATCACACCAGGACACCCTTGTCGAATCCGAGAATCAACATATTCATTAGCTACCAATACTGCATCCAAAATTTGTCAACCCCTTACAAATGCATTCTAAGATTCAGAATGCATATCCCTCTTTCCCATCCAGCATTTGAATTTCTCGCACAACCTCCCTGTTCCACTTCTTCAAATCCTTTTTCAGTATTTTAAGTTTCTTAGCTAACACCATCTGAGAGTACCATCCACTATGTATCCATACCACTAACTCTGCACTCTGTTACGAAATCTGTAAGTTTGGTTCCACATGTTTTCAAATTTGAAAGGCCTCCTCCCCTCCCCTTACTAATACCCTGCAAACCAACATGATGGGACAAAGATCTGACACTAGTTGTAGAAAAACTAATTGCACTACCTCATAAAAGTGCTCCTGCCAATCAGCTGACGCCAAAAATTTGTCAATACAAGACATGAAAATCTCCTAGTTAGTAGACCAAGTGAAGGACCACTAAAAGTGGGAAGTCCATAAAGCCCAATTCATCAATAACATCAAAGAACTCACGCATGAGTCTAGTGATGCGCATGCAACCCAACCATTCATAACAAAAACGTACAATGTTAAAATCATCCCAATTTCCACACACACCAAGGACTATGCCATCTCAAGGCAATATCAGCAAACTCTGTCCACATATCCCTCCTCTTTGCACCATCCACCAGTCCATAAAATGCCATGTGAAGTATCCTCCAGAAACCTTAAAAAACTAGAGATAGAGAATCCACACTTTTCACAATCTTCCTGATCCAAGAACCAGTCCCACAACAAAAGAAAATACCATTGGCATTGCCTACTGCACCTAAAAAATCCCATTTCACGAATCTGCCATCCCAAATACTTCTTACAACCTTTAACCCTACTTCTTCCATCTTTGTCTACTTCTCACAACCTCTAACCCTACTTCTTCCATCTTTGTCTCTTGAATACAAATCAAATCCACTTTCCTATCCTTCAATAAAGCTTTCACTGCCAATTGTTTCTCCAATGCATTTAGCCTCCTCACATTCCAACTAATAATTTTAAGCTCCACGAAAACATGAATCTTAGCACCTCATATATTGCATAACCAAAATAGTGATTTCCATGTAATTTATTCTGCCTTCTTCGATTCCACTATTAACTTGCTGTCCTAAGCCACTAGAAAGCCTCCTAAAAAGGGCCATCAGAAGTTGGGCATGCCAAAACCCATCACTTCTTAAGTTGGAGCCTTCGAACAAGCACCCTCCTAGCACCAGCCCCCTTTGAAAGAGGCCATTCATTTAGCCACCCATTACTTGCTACCACCTTGACTATAATTTTGACACTAGCCTTGCTTGCTAGCTTCGGGCACCTATCCACTCCATCTCACACCTGTGCCTTCATTTGTCAACAGGTTTTCTTTTATTATAATAACTCACGAACAGGAATTTAGTCAGTTCTTGTACAAGAAGAAGAGAGAAAGAATCTTAAAATCCCACCAAGTGTTCCTAAAGAATCAATTCCTAAGGTAAGAACACTTCAAGCATCATTATAAACTTCAATAGCTTCTAATAAGTTCTCATAATTCAATTCGATTGAATAAAAGGAGTACATGCACATTTTGTAGGTTGACAACATCTTGTAGGTAGATAGGTTTCCCAACACTATAAGCTTCTCCCGGTACAAGAAACACAACTTTGGGAGAAAAATAAAGTTTTTATGCAGAGCATTTAAATACAAAGGAGGAAATCAAAGACTTAATACTGCAGTGGACACTAAAAAGGACCAATAAAAATGCTGAGGTTTAACAGAATCACTAGAGAGAAATTTAAAACATACAACAAATGTTCTATATATATTCTAGAACTTGGCAAAAGCAAGAGAATGTTACGAGTCTAGAAAAAGGTTTAAAAAATCAGAATTTAGCAAACAACATTTCCAAAATCATGATTACACATTGTTCAGGAATTCTGAAAACATCCCTAAAATGAAAGAAAACAGAATAGGGAAAAAATTTCCAGCATACTTCCTACAGAAAATACTATGGGTAGTTTTTTAAAGGAGCAATGCTTTTTGAACTTATTGAATCCATCGTTTGGGCTTATAATAAATTAGAAGTTGCTCCCATGGGCCAAAACCAATTTACACGGTCAGCCATAATTGATCCCTCGTGTAGAGCTTGCATTATTGAGAGACTAACCATATTCAACCACATATGCCAACTTCAATATATATTTCAGCTTGCACATCATTTTAGTGTTTCAAGTGTTACACTGCCCGTCATCATCCACATGATCTTCTTACTTATCTCAGTCTCAAATATGATTCTTATTAGGCACTACCCATTTTCAACATTTTTTGGAAGCTGATAATGAGGTTAGTTACGAAATAACCATGTAATGTTCAAGAAGAAATTAAGCTGAACAAAGTTCAACCCACAATTGCATGAACAACTCTACACACCTGGCTTGCTTTGCACATGTAGCTTGAAAGCACCAGAACTTCCTCAAATGCAATTGCTTTGTCAATCTTCCCGCCAAATACGCCCTCAAATCTCTATGCAACGAAAACAAAGGAATGCCATAACCATTATTATCCTCCACAAATTATGATACTATTAACAACAATCATGAGAATACACAACAAAAAGAAATAGTAACCCACCTTTAGTTGGATTACAAGGACATTAGGTGCTTGAAGTAAAGACATCTGCTTTCTTGCTGTCACCAATTTCTTACAACTAAACAAACATAAAATCCATAATTATAGAAACCTCCGCTTCAAAAAATTTCAAGACTGTTACAGAGAGAGAGAGAGAGAGAGAGAGTTACTTCTCACACTTGTATTTATTGTTCCCATCCAAAACCTCAGCTTGAAAAAACTTCTGCATAGACTCTTTCAAAGAAGTGCTATGCAACACATCAAGGCTTATATCCATGATCTCATCAACCTTATTCGACTCCGCACCGCAATTTAAACACTTGACCTGACTCTGCAAAGCACCCCCAAAAATCTCCTTAACCACAGTACCACCGCCGAAACCCTCATCCTCGCCGCCGCCGCCCTTCCGCCGCTGCTGCAACTTCTTGAGGCGGAGACAGGTGTTGTGGCAAGCATCAATAACATATCTGAGGAATTCATGAGCGTCCTCTTGTCTTCCGAATCGAAAATGCTCAGCGAAAATTCTCAAACAACTGTTCATCTTGGCAGGGGTGTCTAGGGTTAGATCAACACTCAAAGATCTGGCAATTCGCTTCTCTAGTATACAAAACGGACACTCCCGTATCTCGGCCAAAGCCGAATCACCTGCAGAGAGATGGAATGGAAACCATTAAAAAAAAATTTAAAAACAAAATTGAATTTAGAGAAAGGAAATTGGAACATACAGGAGGAGGAGTGGAGGGAATTGAGGCAGAAAGAGGCGAGGGGAGGGGTGTAGGTGAGGCACTGGAGGACGGAGTTGAGGTAGCAGGAGTTGCCCAGGTTTTTTAAACCTAGGGGAGGACCAGACTTGCGCTTGTGATGGAGGAGGTTCGGTTGCCACTGCCAACTCATTTGAAAGGCCATTAACGACCTTCTTCCCAAGATAAAGATGAAGATGGTGATGATTCCGACGAGGCATCAGCAACATTGGATCGCATCCTCTCTCTCTCTCTCTCTCTATCTCTCTTTGTTCTTCCTCTTTTCTCTCTCAAGAATGAAGAATGGTGTTGGGAAAGGGGGGAGGTTTGGGGAGGAGGTGCTGGCGGCGGCGGCGGCGGCGGCGTAGTGGTGGTTCGTTGGAGTTGGGAGGACTAGAAGAAGTCGTCGGGTTGGGGGTACGGGGATTTGGTGTTCAAATCAAATCACAACACTACTGTAGATTTGGGTTTTTTTATTACGATGATCAAAATGTCAAAACGGGGAAAATGGGGGCGATCCAGTGTCATTTTATAATAGTATTTGTGTAAACTTTTTTTATTGGAAATAAGTTTTTATAAAATTATCATTAAAAATATTTTTTTATAATTATTTTTTTATATATTTTGTTAAAAATTAATAATTAATAATTTTTTTGGTCACGATTTTTATAAATTATTATCAAAAGTCACAATTAATGACGTTTTTCTATGATTAATTTTTTAAACTGTCACTGAAAATTAAAAATTAATATTTTTTGTGATATTTTTTTAAATGATCGCTAAAATTTATAATCAGTGATTTTTTATAATAAAATTTATAAATTGTCACTAAAAATTAACAATTACTGATATCTTAATATTATTTAATGAAAAACGCTACTAATTATTATAAAACTTATTAGACAGTAATTCACTGACGTATACGTAAGTTACTCGGTATATTTCTCTAATTTTTAAATAATTTATCGTCGAGTTTAATTTTTTTTTAAATAACATAATTCTACATACAAAGAAAAATACACGCGACAAATTATTTTTAAAATTTTATATTAACCAATAAATCACACATGACTATTAAAAAATCTACATACCCAAAAAAATACACACAACAAATTATTCAAAAAAAAAATATATCTCATTGAACAATGAATCCCACATGACTATTTGAAAAAAAAAAGAAAAAGAAAAAAAAGACAAACAAATAAATGTATGATCTACGGTTTCACGTACATTTTTCTAGAATTGTTCTTCTAGCAAAAGGAGTCATGCCAATTTAGAAAAGGAAAAAAAAAAAAACATTTAATTTGTTTAGTTTCAATTTTCTAGAAATTGAATTTTTTATTTTTTCGTATTTTTTTTTATTTTTAGTGAATATTTTAAAATTTTTGAGCAATTTTTTTACTTTTTTAGATATACCTTATTTAGATGTATCTAAATAATAAAATATTTATGCAAAAATATTTTTAAAAAATAATAAAAACACAAAAATACAGAAAAAAAAAATACTGAATTTTCATTTTTAAAAAATATTTTTGGTATTTATTAAATTTTTTAATGATTTTTTCACGAATATTATACTTTTTAAGTGTAATTGTGTTAGGTGTATCTAAAAATTTAAAAATTACTTAAAATATTAAAAAAAATCAGTGAAAATTAAAAAATATAGAAAACGAAAAAATAAAATTTTTGAAAAGTGAATTCTGAAAATAGAAACCAAATAAAGTGATTATATTTCATTTGTATAAATTTGGATTTGCAATTTTCCTATTAAACTTTTACCAAAATTTCATTTCTACTTCTTACTTTTGAAACAATATTGTTTCAAATGTTGTCATTCCATGAGCAATCCTGGTCGCTAAATTGAACAAAAGCTATGTACATGAAAATCAATGTCTTGAATAACAATTTCAACCTCTAAATTTTATTTTAAATTTCTAAAGGCATGTTTGATTGGATGGATTAGAGTATGGGATTGGAATTGTTAATTCGTGGGTCCAATTATCCTATGTTTGTTTTAACATTTTGGTTTAGTGTTATTAATCCAATGGATAATTAATCCAACAAATTTGTAGGATTATTAGTAATGGGGTAGGGATGGGATTATTAATCTAATGGATAATTTATCTTATTAATCTAATTAGATAGTGAATACCACACTAATTTGATCAGATTATTAGAGGAGTGATGGAGACCCCTCCAATCACCACCCTCATCACCCCACACACATGTGGCATGTGGTGATTGAAAAAAAAAAAAAAAATCTAACCAATGAGAGAGAGAGAGGAGGTCAAAGAGGGTGGAAAAAAAAAAAGAGTCTTAGACATTTTTTGGGATTATTAATACATCACTAAGTGTTGTGAATCAAACATTGCCTAAAATTACAATCGAATCAACTATACCTCTAAACTTTCAATCAAATTGTAATGTTAACTTCTATCCAACTGGATTTCAATTTAAAGAGAAAGTAATCCAAAGTAATATATTTGGCGGTCAATTTTAATATTAAAAAAATGAAAGGTTAATAGTATATACGACAAGTTTCATTAAATCAAGATTTAATTCATCAAAGCAAAGTGCTATTAATTATGTCTATATATATATATATATATATTCCTGTCTTTTTTGGCAAGCTGATATGATATATACTAATAAAATTTTGAAATTTAAAATGGTACATAATAAAATAATGGATAAATTACAAATACATTTCGTGAGATTTGTTTAAAATACGAATTGTCTCCTATAATTTGAAAAATCACAAATACATTCCTGTTAAAAAATTTTATTTAACAGAATTAATTGAAAAAGTAAAATTTCTAACTGTTCACCTATACAATAATAAAATTATCTGAATTATTAATTGAAATAAAATTTTAATATTATTAAAAACTATTAATTAACCTAATAATTTATTAATAAAAAAACTTGTTTGTTATAAAATTAGAATCCTTAAAAGGTATAAGATAATTTCTAGAACCATAAAGAATAATTTATAATTTAAATAAACCTCAAAAAGTGAGTTTGTAATTTATTCTAAAATAATATAACACAAGCGTGTCCTCAATTTGTAAATTTTATTTAACTTACTTTGGTCAAATTAAATGTTAGTAGCTTTGGTAGATATTATTGTTATCCAATTGTCAAGATTCTATTGAAGTCATCATGCGACTTCCATGTCTTCCACTTCGTCCTCGTGCCTATGAAATGTCTTTATCACATCTTACTCTGGCCGAGTTCAAAAAACATATATATATCTTACTGCGGCCTATTGTTTTAAAAATAATGATACAGACATTCATTATCTTCACACACACAGAACGGTTAGTAATTTGAGAGAAAAAAATAATAATTTTAGCCAATAACTGCCCACTAGAGGTTCTGAGGGTCTCCCCAGTGGGAGTCCCAAGCATTATGCAATTTTTAAATAAAAACGTAACAGTACAACTATAGGGTGCCTCCAACTTTTCCCAAGCTAACTCAGCTTAACTTGTTAAGGGCTTGACTTGCTTACTAAACAAACTATGATCAAGCTCGAATATTAGACTCGTTTAATAAATAAATCGAATTCAAGCTCGAATAAACTCGACTCCATTATTTTTATTTAAATTATATAATAAATAATATATAGCAATATATAAATAATAACATGAATATATTATTTATGTATTAAATAATATAAATAATAAAAAATATATTATCGATCCAAGCTAAACTCCGTTTTATAAATATTATCAAGATAAGTCGAGTTCAATCCCAGTTAATTATTGAGTTGAGCTCTAATTAAATAAACGAGCTAGATAGGCAAACGAGTCAAACTTAAGCTCAGGAAAGCTCAAATCAAGTTAACTCGTTTGCAATCCTACTTTTGATTTAAAAAAAAAAAAAAGGTCTACAATACACACCCCATAAAAAGTACTACATGTCCTTAAAGCTTTACTTGAATTTGAGTCATTAGGCCTGTTTGGTAGAGTTTATGCAAAAAGTAATTATAGATTATAACTTATAGCTGTGAAAATAAGTTGTTAACCTGTTTGGTGCAGCTGTGGAATTATGGATTTAAGCAACAGAGTAGTGTTTAGTTGATAAGCTGTAAAATAACTTTTTGCTGTGTAATTGTCTTTTTTGCTCTTGTATGATATAAAAATGATTATTTTGTCATTTTTTCAGTTTTAATTTTAAAAAAGTTATTTCATTAATAAAAGTTAAAATAATTAGTATTACAAAAATTATAATTTTCATTATAAATTAATTAGTGTCAATTAGTGGCCTAATTAGCATCATTACTTTTTTTATTTAATTTATTAATTCATTACAATTAATATAAATTAATATCCATGTATTTATATTAATGTTGTGATGTCATTACTTATTATTTTTCTTTATGTTAATTTCAATTAGTTATTTAATAGAAGTTATAATATTTTTCTTTGTATTCCATTTTTTTCATTAATTTTGTTTTTATTAATTTTGTAATATAATATCCATTTTTAATAGAAGTTAATAGAAGTTATAATTCAGTTTTTATTTAATAGAAGTTATAATATTTTTTTTTTGTAATATCCATTTTTATAAATGTCCAGTTTTTTTTCATTATCCATTTTTTATAATATCCATTTTTTTTTTTAAATGTCCAGTTTTTTTTTCATTATCCAGTTTTTTTATTTTTTTATAATATCCGTTTTTATAAATATCCATTTTTTTCCTTATCCAGTTTTTTTTTTCCTTACATTTTTTTTCATTAATTTTTTTTTTATTAATTTTGTAATATAATATCCATTTTTAATAGACGTTAATAAAAGTTAAATTTGTTTTTATTTAATAGAAGTTATAATAGTTTTTTTATAATATTAATTCTGTTTTTATTAAATTTTTTTCATTACAATTAATAATATAACAATTGATATTTTTTATTTTTTATTTTTTTCATAACAATTAGTAATATAACAATTGTGCAATTTATTTCTTTATTTAAATTGTGCAATTATGCAATTTTTATCAATAATTGTGAAATAAATTAAATGGAAGTTAATAAAAGTTATTTTTTTTTTTTTTTTTCTTCTTTTTTTTCATTACAATTTTGCAAAATCCTAGATCTGATTTTGCCTTTGCCTTTGCCTTTGCCGGAGCCAGAGTCAAAGCTGGGCTTCATCCACTAAGTGTGTTTGACTGAGAGTGTGTTGGACTGATCTGGGAAGAATCCAAATGGGTTGAAAGGTTTTGAAGGGGTCGGGAAACGATTGGGTGGTAGAGAGACCACTAGAGAGCTTGTCGCCGTTAACTAATATGGGAAGAACCCAAATTCGTCATCGTTGTAGTCAACGGTCGATTTTCGGCCGTGGATCTTATCAGAATGGAGAGCATGACTGGCAAAGGACACGAACATGAAGTCGCCGAAGCCCTCATCGCCGTCTTCCTCTGCTTTGGTATCCACCATAGCCGACAACTCTGTCTCTCTCTCTGTGGGTTTTTTTGGTGATCGTGTGTGGTTTCGAAGCTCGCATCTGACCGCCGAAGCCCTCATCGTGGTCTTCCTCTACTTTGGTGATCGTTGTCTTCACCGAAAATCGCATCTAATCGCTGGAAATCGCCTTCTCTCTTTCTCAGAATGAACATTGTTAGTCTGAACTCAGAACTGTGTTTATATACTGGCATTTTCGTAATTTCTTAAGTTTTGAGGGACATTTAAGTCATTTTGCCCCTCCATGATCAACTACACGCATAAGCTAAATTGATAAGCACCCTTAGAGCAACTTTGAGTTTTAAGCCGAAAATGGCTTAAATTAAGCTATACTCTGCGTCTTATAAGTTGTACCAAACACACTAACATAACTTAATTTAAGCCAAAAGCTAATTTAAGTTGGAAAAAAATTTTACCAAACAAGCACATTAAGGAATGATTTGAAATGATCTAAATAAGTGTACTTTTTGACTTTTTATAAAATATGAGTTTAGTATAAATGAAATTTGAAGTGATGTAATAAAAAGATAATGTGACTTAAATAGGATAATAACTTTTTAGCTTTTTGACTTTTTTAAATTATAATAAATAACACCTAAATGTAACTATATTGAATTGTAACTAACACAACTTCAGGCAAAACCAATGACCACTTTGATTGTAACCAAAGCTACCACAATACGACATGGGCCATAACCACTAACATTTGGGAAGATTTTTAGCCAAAAAGTCAGTACAAGTCATCAAATTATTTTATTTACTTTTTTGCACATCTTTTCTTAAAAAAATTAAAAAAATCAATTCCTAAACGAGCCCTAAATACCACAATATTTCGTAACCAACTTTGATTGACCATTTGCCAACCTGAACACCAGTGGTCCGTAACCAAGCACCACAATAGTTCGTGATCTATACTAATTTGAATCAAGATGTATACTGTAGCATGACCCATTGCAATAAGAAAGCAAACATCTACCAAAAAGCACTTGAGTTTCAATCCCTTTTCTTGGATTGAAATGGGAGCTTTAACTGATTATGCATTAGATTAGACTTACCAAAAAAATTAAGCCTGTAGGTCTAGCATTTGGCAAGCCAACATTTCAGATCTCAAACAGCTACAAATTTCTGTAAGTAATAATTGTCAGCACCATCAAATATACTTTGAGTTTCAATGCCAAATTTTTTCTTCCTATGGTGTAAGATATCAAGTTTCACTATCAATTAAACTGAGAAATTACTTTTACATACAAAAAAATTCCTTCTTGTTCAGGGGTTCCCTAAAAACGAACAAACTTCAATAACTGCCCAACCTTCTCAACCTTTACACATCACTTACGACTGCCTATGTTGTTTTTGACCTGTCGAAGTAGCTGCAACAATCAACATAAAGGAGAAAAGAACATACAAAATGAGCCTTATCAAATCAAAATTCTGCATACCAGGGTCAAACAGTGTGTGCCGCAGATCTTACTTCAAACTCCTTACACTTTGAGGGAAGAGTCAAATTGAACAATTAAAGTTGCATACCTCAGACTAAACTGTGAGACCGTTCTCTATTTATCTACTTTCAGTAGTTGAGGATGAAGTTAATGGCGTAGATTCAGCATGTTGAGACTCATCAGAGGAGCCTCGAGAAGCTTCCTTTTTCAACTTGTGGTTGTTATATGCAGCTACACCTGCAATGGCTGCATAAAAAACCATATTTCTTCCCTAGGTCAATAGGTATCTAAGAAACACAGATGTAGAAACAAGATGCAGACGCAACATAATACGGACATACTGAAACTACAATTTTCAAAAAATGGAGACAAAAAAATTGAAAATATAACGGAGAACACCCTAAAGTCTATTTTAAGAAGGCATAAGGATTCACAAACAAAATGGAAATTATTAGTCTTTATGGTTTGAAAAATTAAAAAGCCTGAAGAAGTAATTAGTTGGGTATAAAGTAGAACTTCTTTTCACAATTGGACACATGTCAGACATAGACATGCCGACCTAGGAGGCATGTCCATGCTTCCTAGATAGGTAATCTCTATTTCATGATATCACATGCCTAATCAAAAACAAAATTAAATCACATATCCTTTTGTCCTGCACAAATAGTATTAAAGACAGCAGAAACATTATTGCAGTACATTAAAATTGAAATTTCTTTTCTGAGTGATCAACAGGGTTCTCATCCAGATCCTAAGCAAGGTCACTATCTGAAATGCAGATGAAATAAACAATAGTATTTTTATCAAAGAATGGAAGGAAAAAAAAAATTAGAAAGCAGAGGAAAAAGAGAAACACACAATATGCTAAGCATTGCCCCAGTGGAAATATGAAAAAAAGGCATATCTCAATGGTCAGATAAGCAACAGTGCCCACATGAAGAAAATGTGAATTCCATAACATTGAAAACGCAAATTTTTATAGAGCTCGAGAAAAATAAATTTTTATGGATAATGCAAAAGATAACCACCTATACAATGCCGTTTTTAAAGTATGACAGACTGCAATTTCTTGTTCTATTTTCCTGGAATTGATTTCCAATGTGAACAATCTATAATACTAGAATATAAACAGTACAACACTGAGAATATACAAAGGACATACTGAATACACAAATAAATATCATAATACTAATGTCAAATTTTGAGACAATAAACTATAGTGAAATCCCAAAACAAAAGTACTTGTTATCAAAAAATTACCAATGCCATAACCAAACAGATTTATCATTGTCAGCTTTGTATCGGCAAACAGAAGGGCTGATAGTAAGACAACCACCCAATCCTTGACAACTCCAGCAACACGAATTGTCAAAGCACTTGTATGCGAGATCACAAGAAAAACTGATAGATTGAGTGCAAAAGTACAGAGAGAGTTGAGTGTTAGGATAACAGGTTGAAAGCTCCATGTCCCTTGGGCATCCATCTTTGGCTTCTCTAGAAAAATCCACGGAATGAACAAGCAAAGAGCACTGCACAAGAACTATGATTCCATTCACATGGCAGAAAGGTTCTGTGTATAAACATCAAATGGTGAAAGAAACAATGATAACAATTAAACTTTGGCAGATGAAAATACATGCCTGCAGGGACTAACGTAGTACATGACAGAAATAGGGTTTAGTTTGAGACCCTTCCTTTTAACAAAAATCTCCATGAATATAAGCCTCAAAGCTTCCCCAATAACACCTCCCATTTGGTAAACCACACCAATCCAGTTAATATCAATCTCCCCATATGAAGCCACTAGAACACCAAAACTTATCACTGACATTATTAAAAGCATTCTGCAGCTCATCATTTCAAGTCCAGCTGCAACTCCAAGAATGAAAACAGCTACTGGCACTGCAGATCTCAGTCAGAAATCAAACGTGCTATCACTAACAGAGGTAACAACAATAGTTATATGAATACTCGAGTCAACAATCATTCCTAAGGAGAATGATTAATTAAATTAGAGGGATAGTCAATACTTACTAATTGCTTTCAACATTTGAGCAAAGGCAACAGATATATAGAGATAAGCAGTATTTCCCAGCCAAAGAGTCATTGCAAACATTGCACCAATTGGGATGACTGATGTAACATATCTGAATGTTAAAACTTAATTAGATTTATTTTATTGTATATTGAAGGGGGAGAGGGGGTTGAAGAATTAGGCACCCAAAAGACTCTCCCTTCTAAACATTCGGAGAGGTTCCAGATAAAATGCCAAGAATACAAAATTCATTTTATTGATGATTGATTAGTAATAGTTCGATCATTCATGTTTCTAAAGCAACATAAAAGTTCACTGTCTCTAGTTAGCAAAAGAGATAAAAAATGACAAGAACTGAACTACAATGAAAGTTAAGAACATCAAATGGGGAGTTGTTCATTGAGTACTTACATTTCGGGGGTCATCCCTTCCTCAACTTTCATAATCTGTTAAGAAATAAATATCAATAGAATTCTCTCAAATGAAACAGATATCTGGATGACAGTCACCGTAACAAATTTAGCAAACTAATACCTTGAAAACTTTAGTGAGCACAAGACACAGTACAGAGGAAAAGACCATGTGAAGTAGAGTTAATCCGAGAGGATATGGGAAATTTATTTCCTTTGATGACAAAACCCACTGTATTTGAAATAAGATAAAAATAAAATGATGTTAGATGTACGAAGCTTGTCAGCACCAAACCAGTAATATTATTAGATTTATGCACTTAAAAAACATCAAACTTAACATATTGAAGAAAAGCATCCATAAAACTAAGATAAACAGCTTGTGCTCTATATTTTAAAAAGCCCGAATGCTAGATATGCCCAAATCCTACATCATCAAATGTCAAAAGTATCCTAAGAAGTTAAAAAATAAATAAATAAAAAGAAGCTCTAGAGAAGGATGTACACTTTATGCAAAATATTAAAAAAATTTACTCTTCAATTTAAAAATAGGCTCCTCATTCCCCACAAAATTCATCCTATTCTGCTCCCCCCAAATGATCCACATCAAACATAATGGTGCCAAAATCCATGCCTTCCTTCTTTGCCTACTGACCCTTCCCCATCTCCAACCATGTAAAAGGTCCACCACACTATAGGAAAGACCCACCTCATCCCAAACAAATATAAAAGCAGCACCAACAGCTCACTAGCTTCCAAACAATGAATAAGAAGATGTAGCTCCCACTACTTCCATATTAGTTATAGAGTACATAGTGAAAATCACACAAGAATATCTGGCAGAGACATTTAAGTATAAGGTAACAAATGATTTAGTACAGCTGATAAAATTAACTGTTTATTCTCTAAAATAAAGTGGCATGGTTGGATGATTGTTTTGAGCCAAAAAACATTGAGAAAGATTATATTGGATAAGATTTCCTCAACTTACTAAATCATAAAGTAAAAGACATGGATTCTAATAAGTGGAAGTTTGGAAAATTTTAAGGCCTTGTTTGGTTTGTTTTTCAGAAAAATTTTTGAAAAAAATTCTCTACAAACAAAATTTTCAAGAGTAATCAAAGCAAACAAATTTTCCCAAAAAAAATCTCAAAATTTTGTTTGGATACCTATTTTCCAAAATCACTCTCTCTCTTATACACATCAAATCAATCACTTTTTTTAAAACTCTCTCCCCAAAACAATTTTTCAAAACCATTTCTAAAAAAAGACAAACCAAACAAGTTTTCGTACTTTTTATCTCAAAAACTACTCTCCAAACACAAACCAAACACACCGTAAATCTTGGTGTTACAGTCATTCTGGAGATGTAATACATGGTCTGTTAGGTTGAAGAAAACATTAAGAAGATTAATTTTTGAAAATGATGAAAGTTGACAACAATTAAACCTCAACTTTTTATAAAAACCTTAAATGAATTGGGTCATTTGGAAACTCTTTAAGTCACGAAGAATGTGCTTCATGAGATACCATCTAACTCCTTTCAACGTTCTTGTATATCAACTAACCAACTCTCAACAGCTTAAAAGCTTCTCTTACTTTTACTATCAGCACATGTTTCAGGTCCTTTCTCCCTTTAGCTTCTATAACTCTCCTAGTCACAATTATACATCTAACCTATCAAAATATCAATATTATTTCTCTTCAATTATTCAATATGGTATAAGAAAAATCACAAACAACAATCAGTTTTTCTGTTTTTGAAGAAAATGACCTTGTCCGTCAAAAGAAAAAAAATGAACCTAGGCATTTTGCAATAGTTGATTCATTTTTTAAATTTTTAGTTAGTAAAAAAGTGAAGGCATAACTCACAGGAGGATGCTACAGATCTTATACAATCTTCATCTTAACGATAAACTGGAAAAATAATAATAATAATAATATATAAATAAATAAATAACAAACAAACAAATAACCCTATGAAGTAGCATGAAGAGATCCACGGCCTACACTTGAGCAAAAGCTTTCCTTTATATATATATATATATATATATTTTTTTTTTCTTGGTGAGAAAATAAGTCTGTTTTCGATCCAATGACATTTAAACCAGTGAACCTTTCTATCTGCTCTGGGGAAAGAAGAAAAAAAAAGAGGGAAAGAAAGAAAGAAAGAAAGCTTCCACTTCTTTTGTCCCTTAACCCTCCAAGTTTCAGCTACCTTTGAACAAGACTATAAGTCATGACCTAAAGCCAAGAAAACCTTTAGGTTAAGAAACCCTTAATGGTTGAACAGGTAATCCACCATTCCATGTCCCTTTGACACATGATGTGCCGACTCACAATTGCATCCAATGCTAAGAAGCACACAAATACAGTTGTTGAATAGAAAACAGCTTTTTGTTAGGAATGACCAGCCATCATAAATGGCAAAATATTTGGGAAAATAGCTGCCAATATAACTTGAGCTCATCCCTTCTCCCAATCCACTTACAAAAAGTTCTTCATTATTTGTGTTCAATGTAGCATAGCCCCAATACATCTGTGGGGTATGACCCTGTCAGCACTCTGCACTTGATTAAATAAAATATAGTTCATCTTATTTATAACTAACTGATTGTGCACTCACCAATTTACTGTAAATGCAACTCTGTAATTAAAGTGAAGGAGCATGCTTTCAATGTGTCGCAACTGTTACCACCAGTCAATAAGAGATAGAACTCGGGGTAACCAAAAAACAAATATTATTTGAAGAAAAATCTCTTTGTGCTACTACAATTCATTTTGATCATATAACAGTACCTATTTATTACATATAAATTATAATACATATACATTTCCCACCTTTGCAATTGTGTTTGATGTGATTCCCTTGAGAACACATACAACGTCTATTTCTATGGCTCCTTGCCCACAACGGCATGGTTATCTTATCTATACCATTACCGTGCATCACAAATTCACAATGTCTTCTAATGACTCCGTATATCACGATTTACACATGTATTTTGCCTCTTCCACTAATTTCAAGATCCAATTGACAAATTCCTTACAAACTAGTAGTCAGCAGATAAAATCTTCCTCAACTCAAATCTTAAATACCCGCAACATATCATTTTTTAATACCTCATGACAATAGCACTTGATGGTCTGTGTAGCATCTTAAGAATATAATATGCAAATCTCTAAAATCACTAACCCCCTAACAAATCAATGTTTCCAAATTACCAGTCTGGTTCCCAAAACATGTAAGAGACTCACTCCTTCAAATTTTCAATAAGCCCAATAGTTTTAAGCTATGCTGTCAGGTTCAGATGAATTCTATTGTAACCGAAAATTCTCCGCATTTTATTTTCTCAGCTTCTTTTGTTCACTGCTTTGTCGAACGCGAATTGGGGAGCGAAATTCAAACAAAATTGGCAGATCAAACACGAATACAGATCAATCGAGCATACGATTCACATTTCAGACATATTATAAATGTATATATATATATATATATATCTAAGTAAAAAAAAAAAATCAATAATGAATAAGAAGAAGAGGGTGATAGACCTTGTTGAAGAAGATCTGACCGCTGGAGAGGGCGATGTAGAGGAGAATGTAGGCGTAGGTTACGAATTCTTCTTTCATCAATTTTCTCATCCGATCCGCCATTGCCGAACGAAAGGACTCTCTCTCTCTCTCTCTCTTCGGAGAGTTCCCAAATCAAGGACAAGGGTTTAGGGGTCGGAGCGTAGAGTGAGAGACATGAATGGAATGGAATGGAATGGAATGGAATTGAATTGAATTGATGTGTGTGCGCGTGATGGAAATTAGGCCTTGGTTGATTTATTAGATACTAAGGACTCGTTTGAAACTTCCATTTTAGTCAAAAAAGTAAAAAAATTATTAAATTAATCAAAAAATTAATAATTCATACAAAAAAGTCAAAAAAATTATTTTCTCTCTATTTTTAATACATCTTTTCGTAAAAAGTCAAAAAATCATTCCAAATATATTAATTTTTTTCGTTCATATTTTAATCAAATAATCAAAAAATTACTAAATTAACCTATTTTCAAACGAGGCCTAGTAAAAGCAGAGCACAATATATTGGCATTAATAAGGCCTCGTTTGGAAACAGACTAATTTAGTAATTTTTTGGCTATTTGGCTAAAATGTGAATTAAAAAAAATTAGTATATTTGGGATGATTTTTTGACTTTTTACGAAAAGATGTGTAAAAAGTAGAGAGAAAAGAAAATTTTTGACTTCTTTGTATGAATTGTTGACTTTTTAACTAATTTAATAAATTTTTTACTTTTTAACTAAAAGTGATGGTTCCTAAACGGACCTAAGTACCCAAAAAAAAAAAAAAACTGAAGAGTGCACTTCATATTGAATTTGGTAGCTTCGATGGTCAGCGTCTTCGTCCGTTTGCTTTACGCCGGACCAACAAATACAAATTTTTAAAACGAAAATATAGTATATATATTTGGAAAATGTGGTGCACACATGTGTACCTTTAATTTCTTAAGTCATAATTAAATAAATATATATTATAATTAAACACAATAAATATATATTATAATTAAACACAATACAATATATAACTAAAATAGTATTATAATTAAATAATAAAATTAGTTATAACTAAAGAAAAAAATAACACAATTAGGGATGCATATGGTACATTTTTTTTAAGTATATATATATTATGATTTTCTTTTTTTTTTCTTAACATTATAGTATCCGTAGGCCTTGACCCGGGTAACTAGTTGACCGTTAGATTTAACCAAACTCATAAAAAGGAACTCATTATTGAGATAACAATGGATCTCACCCACACCCCATAACATGAGATAGAGTCTAGCGACAACTCTGAAAAATGCATCCTCGATGATTTTTAAGGAAAATATTTGAGACCCTTAATAAAACTTTCACAATTTCACCCGTAATGATGTGTAATGATTGGTGTCACTTTTTGACTTGTCACAAATTTAATCATGTGGGGCTCGCCATATCATTAAAGGTGTATGTGGAGATATCAAATTTGAGTCTCTACTATTCCTCAATTTTATTGCTACAAAAAAAAAAATCATTACTCTCTCCGTCTTAAATATTGGTTTCTTATTCTATTTTTCATAGTCTTAAAATATTAATCACTTTTCAAAAATCAAGGGCTAGAATAACATGAATTTCTTATTTTGTTCTTTTTTTAAAATTCATACATAAAAAATATATTTATGACAATTGATGTTTAAAAAAAAAAAGGTCAAAGGCTAGTTTTGGAAAGTTAGTATTTAAAGTGTAATAATTATACTACCAAACAAAATTAGATTCTCCAAATGAAACTAATATTTTGGGATAAAAAGAATACTAAATTTTTAAAGAGCACTAGGGCAAAAAATTAAATTTGAAAATTTTGGGTAATTGTAATTTTTTATTTTTTGTAATTTTTTTTAGTGTGGACAAAGACAACAATAGTATGAAATATTACATTATCTTTACATATCTGATTATTTATTTATCTATCTATGTGTCTATCTAGAAAAATGATTCATCCCTTAATTTAGTCCGCAAATTCCATTTTAGGGGGCCTAAAAATGAGAGAGAGGGGCGGGGGGATTGCTTCATGTGGGTCTTAGTCACATTATTGGAGGTGAAATTGGGAAGCTTCAATTAAAGGATGTAGCACGATTGGTTTATCTAGCTATTCACTTGTCAACTTATCTACGTCTCACAAAAAAAAAAAAATCATAGGCAAATTGTCACGACTCAAACCCGCCCCTATGGGTTTAGCACCATAACCGGCCAGTAATCCGAGATTACCGAAGGTCTGCTTAACAGTAAGACAGTAATACAGAGTACAGGGGCTGGCGAAAGCCAAAACAGTAATTAAAAGATGTTCAATGAGCTGTGATAGTCTGTATGCAAAAAGATCCTTTTTAAAAAAAAAAACATATTCACATTCAGAACAAAACAGTACTATGCATATATATACAAACATTCAGGTTATGGACTAAGTCCCCACCATAACAGTACAGTACAGGTCTATACAATCTATACAAAACAAATACAGAAATGGGGAAATCTAAAACACCCTGAAGCAGCCTCAGCTTGGCAGTACTTGGAACCTCGCAGTGAGGCACAGTGGTTGGCTTGACAAAAAGAGAGCTTAACCCGATGCTCCTAACTCCGGTCCGATGCCTGAACACCTACATATATATATAAACAGTAAGTTAAAGCCCAATGAATAACATATGCGTAAAGAGGTTAAGAATGAATGTCCTTTCAGTATTGAAAACAGTCATTTGCCAGTATATCAGTCATTCAGTTTGTGGCTCATAATTCATGCCATAACAGTCATTCAGAAACTATAATAGTCATATATAGTACATCCAATAGCAAAACAGTACAGTAGGTCTTAACAAACCGAGCAGTCAATGATGGCCATCATATCAGTAGACAGTAGTGGTTCCAAACATGGGAACCGACAGAGATCTCTGTAACAGTAGCAGTAACAGTTCAGTAACAGTAAATTGCTATGGATGCCACGAATACAGTTCACAAATAGGACAAACATTCATTTAGTAAACAGTGTCATTTCATAAAGCAGTACAGTCACTTGTTCAGAAAATAATCTCAATTGAACATATCTTTACAACATAGTTACTCACAGAGCACTGGGCTATAAACAGCTAGAGCGTCCTCGGATGCCAACCCTACACAGTTACAGAACAAACACACACTAAGCTACACAGTTGGGAAATAATAACTTAATCCCTAATTTGCCTCGGTGTGGTTCTACATCAATATCTTCATTAAGATGTCTTAAACTAGGCCTAAGAATGCCTAGGATGGAATGATGATACAAAGATGCACTTTAAAACACTTTTCAGCATTTTCAGAAAACAAGGGTCTCGCTCGAGCGTGGCTTTCTACGCTTGAGCGGACATGCAGACAAATGAGCTCCGCTCGAGCGTGAATTCCGTCGCTCTAGCGGACTGTAAGCTACAGTAAAAGTACTGGATGCACAAAAATCACGCTCGACGGGCGCTCGATCCTCGCTCGAGCGTGAGACACGAGTCCTCACTCGAGCGTGAACTCTCTCGCTCGAGCGGACTGTAAACACATGCAAAGTACTGGATACACGAATTTCACGCTCAAGCGCCACTTTTCTCGCTCGAGCGGACTTCATGTATTCAAAGTGTATGCTTGAGCATGGAGTTCCTCGCTCGAGCGTGGGTCCAAAATCTGGAAATTCCAGATTCAAACCTCAAGCTCAAAACTCAATTTTAATGCATCAAAACTCAACCTCTTGGGCCCATTTTCTGAAAAAACACTTTAAACCCATAATATAACATGTTTTGAAGATCAATTTGTAAAATCAAAGCCCAATGGTGAGTCAATTAAACCCATTTTCAAGCAAAACTTCAAGAGCATGATCAAACATAACATGCAAGAATTTAAACATCTTTAAAGCTTTAAATACTTGATCAAAAGAGTCAATTTCCTCAAGAACAAGATGATTTCATGATCTAAAATCAAGATATGGACATGCATGTAACAAATTCCATGAAAATAACTTCAAAACCTCAATATAAGAGCATGCATGCATGATCTAGCTCTCAATTCAACATTGTAAACCAATTCTAGATTTAGATGACTAAATTACCATGAGCCATGCATGAATTAACTTAAATTCAAAAACAAGAAGGTAAATGTCCTACCTTAGGTCTCCAATTCCAAGTCTAGAAGTTCAATTTGGCAATTCTCTCTTCAATTCTTCTAAATTCAAGCAAGGTTTCTAGTTGAACTCAAAGTCTCCAACACTCTAGTTCTCTCACACGTTTTTGGTCTCAGATAATGGAGAACAAGTGATGCATCAATATGTAAAAGGCTTCAAATATGAATTGATAAGTGGCCCACTATCATGGCAATTTGGTGAATAAGTCAAACTCTTGTAAATTAACCTTATTTAATCTAATTTAGTCATACCAAATCAAATTTCAATTAAATATACCATAAAATCACATAAATTCCAATTAGTATAAAACATTAATCAATTTCAGATTCGGCCGCCGATAAGACCTTCAATTTATAGTTTAAAACATAAAACACGAACAGATTATTTAACAGTCAAACAGATAGAAATGCATTTAACTAACACACTCAATCAATCAGTTCAGATTTTCAGTCAAGTCAATTACTTATCATGATCAGTCTCAGTTTAGCAGTAATCAGTGGTGTTATCAATAAACAGTAGTGAGGGTTGTCACACAAATTACCCATTAGGGCTCGTTTGGAAATTAGTTATTTGAGTTGGCTTTTTAACTTATTAAAAGAAATGCAGAAAGCTAAAGAGAGTTATACAACAATTTATAGTGGTTTTTTGAATTTTTAGTTAAAATCTATGGTTCCAAACAAGGCTTAAGTCCTGTTTCAAGCACGCGTGTTCTATTTAGTCCCACAACTTTTTGTGTAAACCTAAAAAATCTTAAAGCGCTTTATTTCTTCTCTTTCTCTTTCTTATATACACTCACCGGTGATTGGCGACCAATATCGATTGGGGTTCACGGCAACCACCGACTATCGAGTCTTTATTTTTTCCTCACCAACACTAAAGGAGATGCATTTTTAACAATATTCTTGACATAAATCTATTCAGATTTGGCCAAGATTACAAGACAAGACTCATCGGAATGTTTAGATTTAGAATAGATCTATATCAAATCCGGCCAGATCTGAACCAAAAATAGTTGTCGGAATATAAACATTTCTCTATGATTGTCTCTCACCTTCGATATATCAAATTTTCTTTTCTTTTTTCTCTGCTACACACTTCTCTTTTCCTATTTTAATAAAGAAAAATTTCAAATTGTAAATAATTTTTTTTCACATTTTAGTTATAGGTCATGAAAACTGTAAAATTTTAGGATTTTGAAGATACGTTTATACTTTTCTCTATAACTCTAGCCATATTTCCCCCATTCTCTTTATTAAAATAACAAATAAATAAATAGCAAATATTGACAAATTGAAAAGCTACAAACCTTTAAAAATTTCTGATCTACAATCTCTGCCATCGTCGTGGCATGAAATTGTGTTTTGATAAATTACAAACGAGAAAATTGATAATTTTTATAGTTTTGAAGCTACAAAATGATAATTTTTGCACTTTTGAAAATACAAATTTATGCAATTTGATGAGCAATTAATTCAAACTCTAAATTTTTACAATTTTGTGAACTAAAAATTATGTACTCTGTATGATAAAGAGTTTTTTTTTTTTTTTCCCTCTTCCTCTTCTTTTTCTTCTTGTGTTTTATGGTGTTGGAGATGATGTGATTAAATTTTACTATGTTTTCACTCTAATTTCTTCCTTTATTCATTTTATTTTTCTTCTTCTTCTTCTTCTTCCTCTTTTTTTTTTTTTTCTTTTTCGCGTTGTTCTGGACATTCCGATGAATTTTGACGATATTCTTGACGACTAATGACGTTTTGGACATTCTGGCGAATTTTGGTGACGTTCAAAATACACTGGTAATACTTTGAGGACTTTCTGGTGATATTGAACATTTCGACGAGTCTTTGATGATTGTCAATCAAAAGTCCAGCGATGGTCTAATGGTGATGGAAAGTGACAGTGTTTTTAAAATTTAAAAAATAAGATTTTTTTGTAACTATTATAAATGTGTAAATACAAGTATCTTATTTTGAGACTAGATAGGTTTTAAATTTTGTACCTCGAACCTACGGATCAGTGTCCCAAACATCATAACCCATGGTGGCCTTGAGCTCGATCCTGCCCATCCGGCAACTTAGACTAGATAATGGGTCGAGTTGGTTCGATCCTAAAATATATGGACTGACATTGGGCCGAGGGGTAATGCTTGTGGGCCTGTTCATGGCTCGACCTGATAGGCTTTAAGCCCATGACATAGGCCCATATTAAACCCTTTCATCATTTTTTTCTTCTTTTTTTTTTGTATGTGTGTGTACAAATACCTTTTAATAAAACACTTAAGTCTCGTTTGGGAACATACTATTTTAGTAACTTTTTAGATTTTTGGCTAAAATATGAGGTAAAAAAAAATAGTATGTTTGGGATGATTTTTTGATTTTTTATTAAAAGATATGCAAAAAGTAGAGAGAAAAATGAATTTTTGATTTTTTGGTATAGATTATAGGCTTTTTGACTTTTTTAGTAACTTTTTAGCTTTTAGACTAAAACAACTACTTGCCAAACGAGGTCTTAATATTAAAATTAGTAAACTAAATTGATTAGCACATGAAACTAGTAACTATATTTTCACAAGATTAAAGATACATACCATTTAATAATATAATTATAATGAATTTAATTATGTATTTCAATAAAGTAAAGTCAAGTTTATTTATTTATTTATTCTTTTTTATTATTCAATATTGGAGAAATTATCGTTCAATGATAATTATTAATATTTACAATGTTTATCACTTTTTCTCACAACCACCGTTATGTTATTTTCCCTTCAATGTTCAATTATATTATTGTAATGTCTTTCAATTATATTATAATTTTAAAATTTTTCTAATTATTTGACTTTTAGAGAGTGTTTGGCATGTGTTAAAATAACATAGGCTATTTTAACACATTATTCTATTTGTGTTACAATCATATTATTTAGATCATATCATATCTCTACCACATTATTTCAAATCTAATTCATATTTTACGTTTTTTCATAGAAAGTCAAAAAATATATTTATTTCAATCAAATGCATATATTAGGTCTATGGGCTAGGCTAAATCCGAAGCCCAGAAGCCCATATTTTTAAGAGTAAACTATGTTTTAATAGTTCAATTTAATTCTCATCAAATATTATTAAAAATAATTATAGTAAAATCGTCGCTATAAATAATTGTTTATGATAATTTTTTGTAAGTCTCTAAAAATTGACAATTAGTAATTTTTTTCTGTTACGATTTTTATAAATTGTCGATAAAACTTACAATTAGTGACTCTTTTCCGTGACAACTTTTTCAAACTATTGTTCAAAGTTGAAAATTGAAAATTAGTGATTTTTTTTTATGATAATTTTTTTAAACCACCGCTAAAACTTATAATTATTGACTTTTTTTGTGACAATTTTCGAATTGTCGCTGAAAATTAATAACTAATGATATTTTTTAATAATATTTAATGAAAAAATAATTAATTATCATAGAATTTATTAGGCAATAAATACATCTATTTTTTTAAATCTATGGGTTGGTGAGAGGGAGATTAATGATATGGAGTTATGCCGGACAGATTTGGACCGGACAGAGTTGTGCCGGACAGATTTGGACCGGACAAAGTTGTGCCGGACAGGCGCTGGGCCAAGTTGTATGGCCCGGCCGTGAAGGAAGCTGCTCGGTTAAGGCAGCGTGTGAATTGAACAAGCTGCGAGGATCCGTGGTTATGACGCCGGGGTACCTGTTTGCTCGGCAGATAGGTTGACCGCAGACAAGCGTGAGTTGTCCCGAGCTCGGCTTTGCCGAGATGCCGCTGAGTCCGGTCCCCATCTGAGATTAGCTGTTGGAGTACTTGGGCAAGAAGCGCAGCATGGCAGACGATGGCCGAGATGGTACTGACCGGCTGCCGAGCTCCCAGGAGAATGGGAGGGCAGTTGGGTTAGGTGGTGTCCAGCAAGATTTGTGCTGACAGATGGGATAGTAGTACCACGTGTCGAGAGACGAATGAGAGTAGATTTGGGGCGCAGAAGGTATATAAGCGAATCTGCGCCCCCCATGCTGAGACAAATGAACATTTGGTGAGACATACACTAAACACTCAACACTCAACACTCTCTCTTCTCTCTATCTATCCCCTGTGTGTGTGTTCTAACTTGATCGTCGGAGGGGTTTTCCGGCCACACACCGCCGGGTAGCTTACCGCCATTGTGTATGCAGGTAATCGGACAGAGACGGAGCTCGGAAGAAAGGAGTACGGGCTTGCCGGAATATTTGCTCCCCGTACAATTGGCGCCGTCTGTGGGAAGCTTGACAGACAAAACCTTCTCTTCCAGGCTCGTCTGATCGCCGTCCATGGCTAACAACGATGAGTTTCCGTTGTCTGCCATAGACGGAGCCACCCCGGAGTTCACCCGAAGGAGAGAAGGACCTCCCGCCATCCATCCAACGGCGGACTTGGAGACACCCACCAGAGGACAATCAGGAGACGCGCGGGATAAACGCGGAAGAAGTTATGGTCATTCACGAAGACCGGACGGTCATCGGCGGCGGAGAGAATCATATGCCCGACGTCTGGAACACAAGTTAAGGGACCAAGACGCTGTCATCCGCCGAATGGCGGCGGAGATGGAGGAGCTCAAGCGGCATGTCAAAGGGAAGGTTGTAGCTGGAGTGGGTGACCACAGTGAGCGCACCTCATCCCGCCGTTCAGGCGGTCAGAGTCAGCGACGCACTCCATCCATCTCTATTACCAGAAGTTACCAGGTTGGTGATTCCGACGTGCATGCAGAGAAGTCTAGCGCGCAAGATAGCACTTACCGGCCCTCACGTCCGGTGACGACATCGAAGTACTCTTACTCCACTCATTTAGAGGATTTGCGGGCGGTCTTAAAAGAGCGGGCTCGCCGACGTGAAGCTCAGTGGATACCGGCGTTCCAGCGGCTATCCTACGGGGTTCGCGCCAGCGAGGAGGTCGGAATGCCTCCACCTCGCCAGGCAGTGCCACTCCTAGTAGATTCAGATTTGGCCAGGTTAAGTGCCACCCCTTTTTCCCTGGAAATAGAAACAACACCGCTTCCGGCAGGCTTCCACCAGCCTAAGTTCACACTCTACGACGGAAAAACCGATCCTTACATGCATGTGAGCCACTTCCGACAGGTTATGGCCGGACATAGGCGAAATGACGGACTTATGTGCCTGATCTTCCCGTCAAGTTTAGGTGAGCTGGGCTTGAAGTGGTTCGAGAGGTTGCCGGAAGGGAGCATATAACAGTGGCATCAGTTGGCTGAAGCCTTTGTGACGCGCTTCAAAACCAACACAAAAACACCAAAGGAAGTCGATCATTTACTTGGTGTCAAGATGGAACCGAGCGACACATTGAAAGCATACAACTCAAGGTATTGGGAAACCTTCAACGAGATCTTGGATTGCCCGGTCAACCTTGCAATCACGCAATACAAGCGTGGTCTCCCGGTCGGACATAGACAGCGGGACTCGCTTACCATGCACCAGCCGACATCCATGGGCCAACTCATGCAACGCATCAATGAGCATATTCGAGTTGAGGATGACGCGTCGGCGTCTACCGCGAAGTCAGTTCCGGCAGCGACAGACAAGAAGGCTGGAAAAGTGCATACAGTCGAACAGGAGTCCGGCCGATCTACTGACCGCGCTGAGGAATCGGACCATGGATCGAATCGGAAAAATCGGGGTAGAGGACGTCAGAATGACCGGGATTACTACCCACGGGATGACGCAGCCGATGCAAACAGGAGATTGAAGGCAAGGACCGGCATCACCACGGTCTTTAAGATTCCAATTTATCGCATACTTAGCGAAATCCGTGACGAGGAGTATGTCCGGTTTCCCGCTAAGTTGGGCGATGGTCAGAAGGGCTTTAATCCGAGATACCGTTGTACATTTCACCGGAAGCGTGGCCACCGAACAGAGGACTGTTTGCCTTTGAGGCAACACTTGGAAGAGCTAGTCGCAGCCGGGCACCTGGATCTTTACATTGATGGGGGCGTTAAGGCAAATCAGGTGCCCGTTGATCCGCGAGGACCGGATGACCGAGACACACCTCCTCAAGGGGTTGTGAATGTCATCCACGGCATAGTAGAACCGGCGCGCGTTTGCGAGCTCCGTGGTATGATCAAGAAGGCAGAGCACATGAGGGAAGTTTTGTCAGTTCAGCCTGCGCTCAAGAGAGGGAAGACGGAAGTGACAGATGTGATCAGTTTCTCCTCAAGGGACCTGGAGCGCATTCAGACACCGCACAATGACGCCTTAGTAGTTACACTCCGCGTCAAAGATTTTGAAGTCAAACGGATCTTGATCGATCAGGGAAGCTCGGTCGAGATCATGTACTACGACGCTTTCAAACAGCTCAAGCTCCGAGATACGGATTTGGCCCCGGCGACTTCGCCATTGGTTGGTTTCAACTCACAACCGGAGTGGCCTTTAGGAAAGATTATCCTGCCGGTCAAAGCGGGATCCGTGGTCAAACAAGTGGAGTTCTGGGTGTTACAGGTGCCATCTACTTACAATTTGATCCTTGGAAGGGGGTGGCTTCACGCCATGCAAGCCGTGGCATCGACTTTTCACCAAGTAATGAGGTTCCCCTCGGCTATAGGGGCAATCGAGGAGATTTGGGGCGATCAGGTCATGTCAAAACAGTGCTTCATGGTAGTCAACGGGAGCCGGGCTGCCAAAGGATTTGTTCAAATGATTGAGGGACTGGAGGACTAGGGTGTCTTGGAGGATGTGGGCACCAAGGCTGAGGACAAAGCTGTCGAGGAATTGGTGGAGGTGCGAATTGATACAGAGCAGCCGGACAAATTCTTCTTGCTCGGCTCAAGCCTTACAGCCACAGAACGGACCGAGATGGTTGAGTTTTTGATGGCCAACATCGAAGTTTTTGCATGGTCGCCTTACGACATGCCCGGCCTCGATCCAAGTTTTATTTGCCATCATCTCAATGTCTTCCCCGGAGCCAAGCCAGTCATTCAGCGAACAAGGAGATCGGCGCTGCATCACGCCGAGGTAGTTGCGGAAGAAGTTAAGAATTTGCTGGAGGCACGAGCAATTCAAGAAGTACACTATCCTCAGTGGATCTCAAATACAGTGGTGGTACCGAAGAAGAATGGGAAGTGGCGGGTTTGCGTTGATTACAAGACCGTCAACCGAGCTTGTCCAAAAAATAGCTTTCCTTTGCCTAGAATTGACCAGCTTGTGGATTTGATGGCTGGACATAACAGGCTAAGTTTCTTAGATGCCTACCGCGGCTATCATCAGATTTCCATGCATGGCCCCGACCGAGAAATCACCTCGTTTACTACACCAAGGGGACTCTTTTGCTACCGAGTCATGCCTTTTGGTTTAAAGAACGCCGGGGTAACTTTTCAGAGGATGGTGACCAAGATGTTTGCTCCTTTGCTGGGCCGGACAATGGAAGCCTACATTGATAATATGGTGGTTAAAAGCCGATATCAGGCAGATCATTTGTCCGATTTGGCCGAGATGTTCGCCATTCTCAAAAAGCACAAGCTACGCCTGAATGCGTCTAAGTGTGCCTTCGGCGTGAGATCTGGAAATTTTTTGGGATTCCTAGTCACGAACCGAGGTAGAAGCAGACCCTACACAAATCCAAGCCGTGCAAAAGTTAAAACAACCTAGCTCGGCAAAAGACGTGTAGCATCTGGCCGGAATGGCCGCCACGCTTAATCGATTTATAAGCCGGTCATCAGATCGCTGCCGCCCTTTCTTTCAGTCCTTAAAATCAAAGTTCTCTTGGGATGAAAAGTGTGACCGAGCCTTGGCCAAGCTCAAGGAGTATCTGTCTTCAGCGCCACTGTTGGTCACACCAGAGCCTGGAGAAGAGCTCTATCTTTATTTGGCCGTATCACAGCATGCAGTCAGTGCGGTGCTTGTCCGGGCTGAAGGAATCAAGCACCTCCCCATCTTCTATGTCAGCAAAACTTTGCTACCGGCAGAGTCGAGATACTTGCCATTGGAGAAGCTTGTTTTGGCATTAATGATGGCTTCAAGAAAGTTGGCGCACTATTTCCATGCACATACCGTCATCGTCTTGACCGAATTCTCCCTCAAAGCTTTATTCGAGCAGGCAGACTTCTCCGGTTGGATTCTTAAGTGGGCGGTCGAGTTGGGACAGTTTGATGTGAAGTTCCAGCCGCGCACTGCCATCAAAGCCCAAACTTTGGCCGACTTCGTCGTCGAATTCTCACCTGGAACTCATCTGGTATGCCCGGTCGATATTACCGCGACAGATGATGAGGTGCATGCAAGACCATCCGAGATACAACCAGTTGGTGGAGGAAGCGACGCGGAGTTTGCGCGCACCACTGCAGCACCCTCAGTTTGTACGGTTTTACCACCCGGTAATGCGATGACGGAGTTGAATATCACCGACCAACCAGCTCTGTCCGGTCCCGCATCACCATAGGGGAAGAAATGGAACCACACAGCTCAGAACCTGCGGCCGGCATAATACCGCAACCTGGTGATTCGCCTATGGACTTGAGCATTGCAGATCAACTTGCTGAGTCCGGTGCCGAATCATCAAGGGTGACTGAATTGGAACCGATCAACACAGAACTTGAAACCGCACTGCCGAGCAGTCGTGACCCCATTAACCTTCAAGCCTCTTAGGACCCCTCAGAATGCTGGAAGCTCTTTGTGGGGGAGATGTGGAAACTTTTTGTTGATGGAGCCTCGAACCGTCACGGCGCCGGGCTAGGTATAGTTTTGATATCACCAGACGGGTTGACAATTGAACACTCTATCACCCTTGGCTTTCTAGCATCCAACAACGAAGCTGAGTACGAGGCGCTTTTGGCCGGTTTCAAAAGCGCGCTTCAGATGCAAGCTTCCGAGCTAATGGTGTACAGTGATTCCCAGCTTGTGGTTAACCAAGTCGTTGGGATTTATGAAGCAAAGGATGACAGAATGGCAAAGTACCAAGCTTTGGTCAGGGAACACATCAAGCAATTTCAGGCAATCAGAGTTCAACAGATTGGCCGAGACGAGAACAACCGAGCTGATGAGCTGGCTGGCCTCGCCTCAATGGTTGATTGCGCATCTCCTAACCCACTGTTAATTGAATTTCTTCCACGGCCGAGCATAGAGGAAGCCCGACAGACGGATGTATTCTGCGCCGCGCTAGGTCCTTCCTGGATGGACCCTGTAGCCCTGTTTTTCAGAGATCGGATTCTGCCAGCCGAGAAGAAAGAAGCGCACAAAGTCCGGGTGAAATCAGAGCGGTTTTGGCTCTCTCCATCTGGAGCGTTGTATAAAAAGTCCTTCACCGGTCCTTATCTGAAGTGCGTGCACCCGAGTAGCGTAGAGGCCTTCTTGTACGAAATTCACGAAGGCATCTGTGACAGTCACATAGGGGGCAGGTCCTTGGCCTACCGCGCTATTTCGCAAGGCTATTGGTGGCCGTGCATGCAAGCCGACGCCCATAAATATGTTCGCAAGTGCGAGAAGTGCCAGAAGTTTGCGTACCAGATTCATCAGCCGGCCAGAGAACTTCTTCCGCTAACCAGCCCTTGGCCTTTTGCGATGTGGGGATTAGACATAGTGGGGCCGCTCCCAACAACACCAGGCAACCGCAAGTTCTTCATCGCGGTAACAGACTACTTCACCAAGTGGGTTGAAGCCGAGCCTTTGGCAACAATCAAGGAGAAAGACGTGAAGCGGTTTGTCTGGCAGAATGTGGTAACACGGTTCGGCGTCCCTAAAATTTTGATCTCTGACAACGGCACCCAGTTTGACGGTCGCCTATTTAGAGGGTTTTGTGAAGATTTGAAGATTGAATTCTACAACTCCACTTCGGCTTACCCACAGTCCAACGGTCAAGCCAAGGCGTCAAACAAGACTATTCTTGATGGACTGAAGAAGAGACTTGAGAAGGCCAAAGGAAAGTGGGCCGAGGAACTTCCCAGTGTCCTTTGGGCATACCGAACTACCCCTCGGCGTTCTACCGGGGAAACCCCATTTGCTTTGGCTTATGGCATGGAGGCGGTCATACCTTTGGAAGTAGGTATGCCCACTCTCAGAAGTGAAAGTTTTGAACCCGAGCTAAACGCCGAAGCCATTGCTCTGGAAATGGATTTGGTGGAAGAGCGCCGGGAAAAGGCTCTCATCCACATCACTGCCTACCAACAAGAGCTCTCAAGGAAGTACAATAAAACGGTGCACCCCAGACCGTTCAAAGTAGGTAATTGGGTTTTGAGGAAAGTTATGGGCAACACCCTGGTGCCAGGTGAAGGCAAACTAAGGGCAAATTGGGAAGGACCCTACAAGATAACCGGTCTGGTGGGCAAGGGGGCATACCACTTGGAGGATCTCGATGGTAGAGGAATACTCCGGCCATGGAATGCGGCCAACCTCAAACTGTACTATTACTAGCTTTTGTTTTCTTTTTGTGCAAATGAATTTTTTGCCTTACACTCCAGAATGTAATTCTTTTTGTCAATATATAGAGGTGTCTTCTTTGCCTTAGCATTTTGATTGATTGCTTTGAATACTTGAGATGCTCAATCGAGATGATTTACTCCGGTTGAAAGAGTTGATGTTTTGTTCAACTTGAGATTCCAACCGAGATGAGTTACTCCGGTTGAAGGAGTTGATGGTTTGTTCGACCCAGGGATTCCAACCGAGATGAGTTACTCCGGTTGAAGGAGTTGATGGTTTGTTCGACTCATGGATTCCAACAGAGATGAGTTATTCCGGTTGAAGGAGTTGGTGGTTTGTTCAACTCAGAGATTCCAACCGAGATGAGTTACGCCGGTTGAAGGAGTTGATGATTTGTTCAACTCAAAGATTCCAACCGAGATGAGTCACTCCAGTTGAAGGAGTTGATGGTTTGTTCGACTCATGGATTCCAACCGAGATGAGTTATTTCGGTTGAAGGAGTTGGTGGTTTGTTCAACTCAGAGATTCCAACCGAGATGAGTTACGTCGGTTGAAGGAGTTGATGATTTGTTCAACTCAAAGATTCCAACCGAGATGACCTACTCCGGTTGAAGGAGTTGATGGTTTGTTCAATTCTATCAGAATTAAAATCGAGATGGTGTATTTCGGTCATACAAGATGTTTGGTTCAGTTCAGGCACGCTCAACCATGATGGTTTAGTCCGGTTGAAAGAATTAGTGATTTGTTCAACTTTGTTGTTCCGACCGAGATGTTTATTCCGGTTGAAGAAGTTTCTCAATTTTACTAAATTTACCGAGATGTTAACTCCGGTCAAGCTAGTTGGTGATTTGTGCAACTTCGTGATTTAAACCGAGATGTTTTGCTGAAGATAGAGTTTGAGAAAACCGTGCAAACACTCGATGCAATTAAAGCTTTTCATTGATTGAAAGTTAATACAAAAGGAGGGGCAGAGAGCCCGGTTACATGTGCAAAGCAAAAAAAAAAAAAAAAGGGCAATAGAAAAAAGAAAAAACTAAGCTAAGGAGGAGAGATTGGTGAATTCATCATCTAGAGTTGTCTCCAAGTTCACTACTGGAGAACGGTCTTCAACACCAGGCTCAGTTCGGCCGGGCTGCTCCTGTTCTGGTTGCTCCTCTCCGTCAGTATCTTCCCTGGCCTCTTCCTCTTCAAGCCCTTCCTCGGCCTCAGCTTGCAATGCACTGAAGACGTCATTGGCATATGGCACGAGGTAGGCCGGCAGGGAAGCAAGCGGCGGGGTGGCAAAGACGTCAGTATCAGGTCCCTGACTGAGATGCTTGCAGGCAGACTTCCAACCCGCTTTGAAGTAGATGTCTTGGGTAGCGAAGACCTGCTTCTTGTAGCTTCCCTCGGCTTCTAGGAAGCCGCCGTTGTTTGCATCTTGGCAGTCCTTCTTCCTTGACTTTTTCAGAGCATCCAGCTCGGCCTGGAGCTCATCGCGCTTCTTCTCGGCCTCGTCAAGCTGACCGTGCAACCTGTTGTTGTCAGCATTGGCGATTTGGAGAGATGCTTTTGCCCGACCAAGCTCGGCTTGGAGGCTTTGGACTTGGCTGTCAGTGTCGGCTGCCTTCTGCCGAAGTTGGTGGATGCGCTCCATGACTAAGTGTTGTTTTTGGATGGCCTGCAAAAAGGAAACCTGATTAGAGAAGAAGAAACCGTGCAAACACTAAGAAAATTGGAGTAGAAGGTTGAGACTTTTACCCTGCTCATAGACTTCACGGCTGATTTCACCAGCCGGGTGTCAGGAACGTGGTCGCGGCCAACCACGTCGCTCGGTAGGAGAAGGGTTTTGGAGAGATCAAAGGCAAGAAGATGTTCTTTGTCTCCCTTGATGGAAGCCGTTGCCGAGATTTCCTTTCCCCGGTGCTTGAGCTGCGGTCTCCATGCCGGCGTTGGGTCAGCTGTGACGGTAGGTTGCTCGGTGGATAATTCGGTAATCAGCTCGGCAGACGGGTCCGCGCGAGCTCTTTTGCCAGCCCGGCGTGTTGCTTGGCTTGACTCCCCGGCAGCTTGAGAAGCAAGGGCGACCACGGCGCCCCTTGACTGACCGGCGGCTGGAGAGCGGGTGACGACGCTCGATATCTCGGTAGACGTTGCGGTGAGCAGGTTTTTGATTCGGCTTCGTTTGGCCATCTCTTGCTCTTCTGTCAACCGGATTAGTGGAACGTCTGGCAAAATTGGATCTGGAGGAGGTGATGGAGCACGAAGGAAGTCTGTAACTTTACTCCGGCGGGGAGCGGAGTATCTGTAGGTTGGAGTGTAGCTGAGCAGCTCGTTGCAATCTCGGTGGCGATGGCGGAGCACGGTCCGAATTGCCTCTACGTTGGGAAATTGGTAGTTGGCTTGCAAGGCTTGGATTGCTGCAAAAGAAACAAGAAAACTGGTTAATTACAGAATAAAGAAGGCTGGCTGACCGAGCAAGTTTGAGCGGCTTACATGAGGAACCGAAGTTCTTGCTTATAAACCAGCCCGGTACCTCGGCTGTTTCGTAATTGCCCGACACCCAGAAAAAATCGTCGTCGTGCAAGTCTTTATCCGGGGTGCCGGTTACAATTTTCTCCTTGCCCGGTCTGATTTTCAAGTAATAGGCTAGGTCGTCACCGGTGTGACCCATCATGTATTGCCTTAATATCTCGGCTAGACCTAAGTTGGTGCCTAGCCAATTGTTCAGTTCATGGACGCCGTTGATAATTCGGTAAGTGTTGGTGGACACTTGTGTGGGTGCCAGCCCGGTACAGCGGAGGAACTCGGTGATAAGTGGGTTGAGGGGGAAGCGGAGGCCTCCTTCGACGATCGACAGCACGGTGAAGGGGCATTGTTCTGTTCTGCCCCAAGGTGTGGTCTCTTCTTCTGCGAGCTCTAGGTGGACATCGGCCAGGATGCCGTACTCCTCCCTGAACGCAGCTAGGGCAGCCGGAGTATCTACAAGGAAGCGGAATTTCCCCATTTACGACCGGCTAAATTAGCTCGGCTTTGGTTTGGCACTGTCAGGTGATTTGTGGCTGCTTGGTCTTTGGGAGCCTCAGGATTGGACAGTGGTCCCCTTGGACTCTGCAGGAAAAGGAGGGCAAGTGTAAGAGGGAGCGCGGTCGCGCAAAGCGAGCTTGACTTTAGCTCGGTCGTCTAGAGTGCCAAACCACCTCGGTCATAGAGGCTGACAAGGAGCTCGGCCGCCCAAGCAGACCAGATTTTAGCCCGGTTGAGCGGCCAAGACCTTTGTTATCCTGGTTCTTGCTATGGTTATATCTAACAGGTTATTTGCTTGGTCGAGATGGTTTTTTAGATCAAACAAAGACCTGGAGCCCGGTCCGCCCCAGTTCTTCGAAGTTCATCAGTGAAAATGAAGAACACCATGAGCAGTGGGAGGTTTGGGACGATTTCTATGGCCTACGTCCTAAGAACTATGTTTTAGTGCCCTAATGTGTGAAATATTTAAGAAAATAGCAACAAAAGAGGAGTTGAAGGACTTACCAGTGAAGGGCAGGGACTAATCCTTCGAGCACGAAGAATGACAGACGAGGCTTGGAGAAAGGTGCTTGAGCTTTGAAGCGTCGGATTACAGAGAGGCAGTAGGAGCGAAATGAGGAAAAGGGGGCTTGTATGTATAGACGGAGAAACCGCCAAGAATTCAAATTCTGGCAGACGGCTGGGTTGGCTGCTCGAGGTCCAATGGAAGCCTGCCACGTGTCCCCATTTATGACGACGTCAAAACTGAAAAGACAGGTTGAAGAGTCGAGGAGACAACCGGGCAAGTTTTGAAGAAGAGAACATCAACCGAGGAGTAGGAGCGAACAAATTTCGCAGACAGGAGTCAACTAGCCCGGTCGCCGTTTCGTATCTTGAGGACCGAGGAAGTGTTATCCCGGTCGGAATATGTAATCCCAGTCACGCTCTTGCGGACGGAATTAAGGGGCAATTGAGAGGGAGATTAATGATATGGAGTTATGCCGGACAGATTTGGACCGGACAGAGTTGTGCCGGACAGATTTGGACCGGACAAAGTTGTGCCAGACAGGCGCTGGGCCAAGTTGTATGGCCCGGCCGTGAAGGAAGCTGCTCGGTTAAGGCAGCGCGTGGATTGAACAAGCTGCGAGGATCCGTGGTTATGACGCCGGGGTACCTGTTTGCTCGGCAGATAGGTTGACCGCAGACAAGCGTGAGTTGTCCCGAGCTCGGCTTTGCCGAGATGCCGCCGAGTCCGGTCCCCATTTGAGCTTAGCTGTTGGAGTACTTGGGCAAGAAGCGTAGCATGGCAGACGATGGCCGAGATGGTACTGACCGGCTGCCGAGCTCCCAGGAGAATGGGAGGGCAGTTGGGTTAGGTGGTGCCCAGCAAGATTTGTGCTGACAGATGGGATAGCAGCACCACGTGTCGAGAGACGAATGAGAGTAGATTTGGGGCGCAGAAGGTATATAAGCGAATCTGCGCCTCCCATGCTGAGACAGATGAACATTTGGTGAGACATACACTAAACACTCAACACTCTCCCTTCTCTCTATCTATCCCCTGTGTGTGTGTTCTAACTTGATCGTCGGAGGGGTTTTCCGGCCACACACCGCCGAGTAGCTTACCGCCGTTGTGTACGCAGGTAATCGGACAGAGACGGAACTCAGAAGAAAAGAATATGGACTTGTCAGAATATTTGCTCCCCGTACAGTTGGACCTACGTTATAGAAAATTGCATGGGCCTATTCGAGTCTGACTTGTTGAATTAATTAATTAATTAATTTTTTATTAAGCTAATCTTAATTGGGCCTCTCACTCACCCCCCACTGCTTTTGGCACCACATCTCCAAGTTTGAACTGTAGACCATGGAGATGGAGACAGAGAAAACAAAGATGGCGACACGTAACTATTGAGAGACAGAGAGAGACAGACAGACTTCTTCCATTCTAAACAAATGTTCTGAGGCACACGCAAACAAACATAAAACACAAATATATATATATATATATGTATGTATGCATATTTTTTATTTATTTATTTATTTATTTTTGCTTGGGGATGATGATGAAGGATGACTCTGAAACACACAAGACTCATGTGGAGGAGAGGCAACCTATTGCCCATAATAGGATGGGGTTTGGAATACCCACCTCCAAAAATTTATCCTCAAAACTGTACTTAGCCCCCACCCAATTTGTCTTCATCTCATCTCTTCTTTTCATTCATCCACCTTATAAAACTTTAATTATTATTTTGGCTATTTCTCTCTCTCTTTTCTTACAACTCCTCCTCTGGCTGCTACCTCTATGCACTCTTCTCAATAATTTTGGAGTCCAAGGTCTGCCTCTCTCTCTCTCTATCTGCTCTTCTCTCTTTTCATTATTTCATTTTTTAGTTCATAGAATTGCCATTTTGCTAGTGTATCTCATGTGGGTTTTTGGTTAATTTTAGTATCCAATGGGTTTGATTCTAATTGGTTCAATCTAAAGTTTGAAGTTTTGACAGTTCCAGTTTCAAAGTTTTTGATTTTTTGATACACAGAACACAAACTTTGGTCTATTACATTGTAAGGGATTTTTAGCTTCAGTCTTGTATCTACTTTCTTGAATTCTGCAAGTTTGTGTATGTGTTTTCTAGTCTAAAGATTTCCTATGTGAACATGTATATGTGATTGTTCTTTTGAGGTTTTTCTTGTCTAGGATTCAGAATTTCTATTCTGATTTTTGGATATTGGATTTGTTGAACTATTTGTGGATTGGAAGAAAAAAAGGAGAGGAAAAAGTAATAAAAAGCGTATATTGCATTTACTTGTTCATTCCCTTTTCATCCAAACACAGTCCAAGTATTCATTTATTTCTTACTCTTTCTATTGCCGGTGGATTTTTTCTTTTCCAATATTGCGACTATGTGTATCGGAACCTAAAGCTGTTATTCTAATGATACTAATCATAGGTCAATGATTTACCTTCCATATGATCTATATTACTCTTCTTTGTACCTCAGCAAGATCTGATTATGTTATAGAATTGTTTTCTTACTTTTGAGAGCTAGAAAATGGTATTAATTCTTAAGGAATGACTAAGAATATGATATCTATGATTCTGATGTTGAATCAAGATTTTCTGAGGGGGAGAAAAAGAGTCAACCATAAAGATGGAGGTAACCAATGTCACCGAGTATGAGGCCATTGCCAAGCAAAAGTTGCCGAAGATGGTGTACGACTACTATGCATCCGGTGCAGAGGACCAATGGACTTTGCGGGAGAACAGAAATGCTTTCTCGAGAATTCTGTAAGATTTCTATCTTGATTCACAATTGCCACGACCCTGAATAGGAATTTAGTCATCCTTATATGTATGTATATTTGCTTGGTACATGCTTATGTCCTCAGAAATAGATTGTTTCAATGAAATTCAGGTTTCGACCCCGTATTCTTATCGATGTAAGCAAGATAGACATGACCACCACCGTCTTGGGCTTCAAGATCTCCATGCCTATCATGATTGCCCCAACAGCCTTTCAGAAAATGGCTCACCCTGAAGGTAAGCAATTTTCTTGCCTCATGTATATCTGCTTTTATTTTTGAAGTGGAACTGTTACTCATCGATTTATAAATATTTGATTAATTTTGGTTTTTTGGTTATAGCCAATTTGCACATATCAGTGCTCTATAAGTCTTGATTGACCAAGTTGACTGTGTAGCCTAAAAAAAATAATAAATAAATTTGGAAGCTCAGTCTTTTTATTACATTTTTTAGAGAGTTCTCAGTGAGTCTTGGTAAAAATCTAAAGTTTAAATTGATCACTACTTTTTGGTAGCCCAACTCATTTAAATTTTAGATGTGTACTTATATTTTAGCTTCAGTGGCATAATGGATATTTTCATCATTTGGTAACTGGTTTTGTCATAATCAACTATGAGTTCATTTAGCCCAGATTTTTCCATGATTACCTGTATCATTTTTCTCCATTAAACTTGAACTTGTCCAATACATATCACCAGCTTTTTCAAGTTCACTGATTGAAAATCTCAAATTTAATTTTCTTGTTAAGTCACCTTTTTCTCAAAAGATTAAGTTGTTAGAAAATGGGACCAATAATGGATGTTAAGCTATCCATTCACCTTCATGTGTGACCCGTCTTGCATATGGAGAGGTGATCAAATTGAACTTGATATGTTGCGCACACACACAAAACAGAGTGCACAACAACTGATATAACGGAGGAACAAACACAGATTTTGAAAAATGAATCTAGACCTCCTCGAACCAAACTTGAACTATCGGATTTGAAAGTTAAAAGATCTACTGAGAATGACAATAAAAATCCATATTCCATTGAGGCTCCATTTTCTGAAATTTGTTTGTCCATGAAACTAGTACAGCCACTTATGCACTTCCCATGCAATTACTGGCCTTGTTATTTTTGTTGATCTTAATATTCAATTTTGTGTCTTGCTTCTATCAATTGCTTCCAAGCAGTAGCAGTGTCCATAAACATGCCATAGTTAAATTGACCCTTTAATTTAAATTTCTGCTGCTCCTTTTGGTTATTGTGAAGATATTTGATAGGAACAAGAGTGAGTTTGTTTTCACTTTTCACAAAGGGGGCAGCAGGGTCTAATTAGGAACTTGATAAACAGTATGCTTTTCTTGAATTTGATCTAGCAGAGCTGATAATTAGTTTCAACAGTAATTTACTTCAATTGGTATTTAGACAAACATGGTTTTCAGTCTGATGACATGACTTAATTCTCTTGCAGGAGAGTATGCAACGGCTAGAGCCGCCTCAGCAGCTGGCACAATTATGGTTAACTCTTACCCTTTAACATTCCAATTAAATTTGCATCGTTAGGCAGCACCCCCGAACACTGGATATATCAAACATCATGCACTTCACAAACAATGAAACAAAAAATTTGTTTCGATCATCTAATATAAGGAGTCAATCTGAACCCAAGATGGAGAAACTTCAATTCTATGTAGCCAGATATCATTAGAATTCACTGGTACCCTCGTAAGCTGCATTTTGGATTGCAATATCCAAAATGTGGTAAATTTTTCATTCTTAAACACTTGTATAATTAAGCCCTAAAGATCTCTATATATTCACTTATTCGTACTCTGCCCCCAATTCCCATCAAACCACATACCATGGTAAACAGATTACTATACATATAATTTTCTCTTCCATTTTCATACAACTTCTTTAATCAATTTGGTCCTTTTCAGCAGTTTAAGATGCAATTCTATCACTGTGTTAGATGATAATATATTTTAAATCATGTTTTCAAATTCTAAGGGGACATGGGTCATACATGAGATGTGCAACCTCTAGGCAAGTTTGTAGGTTTTAGAAATCTCAATGGGTGTCAGTGACCATTCATGAAAAAGTTAGGTTTTTACCATTTACCATCTATTTTCCAGTATACCTAGGTAGTAGATAAGCTCTGAATGCTAGTTAATTAGACTACACGTTGTACAGGGGATTTATAATTATTTCTAAAATTGTCATCAAGAAAACTTTTTCCTGGGCTCATAATGGACAAATGCCAATCTTTATTCAAAATAAGAAATCATGAGATCTTTATTTTTTGTTTTACAAATTGGATGTATGCTTCACTTCACTTATGCATCATTCTTTGGTTATTTCAGACATTGTCCTCATGGGCTACTTCTAGTGTTGAAGAAGTTGCTTCAACAGGACCTGGAATCCGCTTTTTCCAGCTTTACGTGAGTTTGAAAAAAACATTTATAACTTTGTTTTCTTCACTACTTCCTTATTTTTATTAAGTTGTGGGCATTTTCATTCATGTGTTGTCTGAGTGAGAATTCTGTTGCTTCCAATGTCAGGTGTACAAGGACAGGAAAGTAGTTGCTCAGCTTGTGAGGAGGGCTGAAAGAGCTGGATTCAAGGCTATAGCCCTCACAGTTGATACCCCCAGGCTTGGTCGCAGAGAAGCTGACATCAAGAACAGGTGTGCACTTTAATCAACATTCTTTCAAGTGGCTTATGTACGAGGTTGAGCTGTCTTTTGACTCAACTGTCTTACTTTTTTTTATTTATTTTTTGAATATTGTGTATCCGGGTAAACCCCGACTAATCCCAAGATCCATGCAAAGTGCCCCCTCCACGTGGGTCGGGCAAATCTTAGGCTATACCCGCAGTGTGGCTCCTAAGGGATTGATAGCACTCAATGGGAGTTGAACCTTAGACCTGATGCTTCATGAGGCATCAATGGCCAAGTGATTGACCACCAACTTTAAAGAGTCGAAGCTCTATGAAAAAGTCTAGGAACACAAACAAATAACAGAACTGCACAGTACCCTCTCCCATGAGTTGGGTCCTACCTTTTTCTGGGTCCCACACCGATGTGAGGGGGTTGTGTCTGGTTCTGTGATTGCTTTCTATGCAAGTAAAAGAACGGAAGCTCTATATGTTAGACTTTAATCGCTGTCAAGAGCACTTCTGAACGGTTGTGGTTCTCATACAGATTTACTTTACCACCATTTTTGACATTGAAGAACTTTGAGGGCTTGGACCTTGGAAAGATGGATCAAGTGAGTGGCATACATAACTGATTGATTAATTTTAGTTTCATAGGATTTTTCTTATATTAATCTTGATTTGTTTTATGGGACCATGCAGAGTGACGACTCTGGACTAGCTTCATATGTAGCTGGTCAAATTGATCGCTCTCTGAGCTGGAAGGTGTGTTAGTTGGGAAATAAGCCTACCTTTAGGCTGTGTTTAGATCTAGGATTTGAGAAGGGATTTGTAGAGGGAAAGGAAAAGGAAAGGGAAATGTGATAAACATTTAGCTTGTATTTCATTCAATTTTCCCTTTCTATTTCCTTTCCCTCTGCAAATCCCACCTCGAATCCTTGATTCAAACACGGCCTTAAAGTTTGCCTTAAAAGAGTTTACCAACTGAATAATCTCTTTCTGGACATGGACAGGATGTGAAGTGGCTTCAGACAATCACTCAATTGCCAATCCTAGTGAAGGGTGTACTCACTGCTGAGGATGGTAAGAACGCTAAAGCTTCCAACTTTTTTCTTTAAACAGTTTGGTTTTATGGATTGATTCTTAAATGGTTGTTCTGTGCTGACTATGCAGCAAGGCTAGCTGTACAAGCTGGAGCAGCTGGCATTATTGTCTCTAATCACGGTGCTCGCCAACTTGATTATGTCCCTGCCACTATCATGGCTCTGGAAGAGGTATATGAGCATAACAGTGCATGATTATTTGTGAATCTCTGTTTTTAGGTGATGCATCTAATGAACTTGCATTTAATCTTAGGTTGTGAAAGCTGCACAAGGCCGTGTGCCCGTGTTCTTGGATGGTGGTGTCCGCCGTGGAACAGATGTTTTCAAAGCCTTGGCACTTGGGGCCTCTGGCATATTTGTGAGTATAATAAAGTAACAAAATCATAGTGAAAAAAAGGACCTCTTTTGGCTCTTTTGTATTTTTTTCTTGCCGTTTACTTAATTTTTCTTATAAAATATAGTTGCAAAACTATATATATACATATTTAAAAACGAAAAAAACAAAACTATATACTAGACCAAGTTTAACAAGAGCCTAAGGCCTCGTTTAAGAACAGGCTTTTTTAACTTTTTGGCTAAAATATGATGTAAAAAAAAAATTAGTATGTTTGGGATGATTTTTTAGTTTTTTACGAAAAGATGTGCAAAAAATAGAGAAAAGAGATAATCTTTAACTTTTTGGTATAGGTTGTTGACTTTTTAATTTTTTTAGTGACTTTTTGACTTTTAGGCTAAAAAATGATGTTGCCGAACGAGGCCTAAGACAAGCTCTTCATAAGCATATTTCTTATATGCTTATGCATACAAGACTCACCTAAAGCTCGTGCCTCAGATTGTGATGCCAAGCCTTTTGGTAATATAGCCTAAAAATTAAAACTTGATGCATTTTTCCATAGCTTCGCCTCAAGGTGAGCATCAACAAAGCCTTTTAAAACTCTGCTCTAGTCTAGGTAGTCATACTATGCCATTATATCTAGGTAAATGATTTCCATGTAACACAATAGATGCTTATAATTAATTTTTTATGGAAAAGTTGTTTATGGAATTAGACGGGTCACTCATGGTACATTCTTCTTATGTCTATCCAATCCTTTTTAATTCTGAATTCATGACTACTCGAGACTCACTGATTCGTGTACTGAATCTCAGATCGGAAGGCCTGTGGTGTTCTCATTGGCTGCTGAAGGAGAAGCTGGTATCAGAAAAGTACTTCAGATGCTGCGTGATGAGTTTGAACTGACTATGGCTTTAAGTGGTTGCCGTTCTCTAAAGGAAATCACTCGCAATCACATCGTCACCGACTGGGACCTTCCTCGCCCCCACCCAGTAGCCAGGTTATGAAAACATTGCCCAAAACATGAGCAATGGTAGATTAATGATGATGATAAATGATGATAATGTTTGTGTGTTAAAAAATCTACCTTTCATTTGAACCTGTATTTGTTTCAACGAGTCTACATTACGATGGATGAATATAATTTTCATAATTGGCAAATGTTGCCTTCATTGTATCTTCTTTCTTTTAACAAAATTATCTATATAACAAAGCAGTACTGTCCTTTAATTTATCCTATATACATTTGTTATACTAAGAAATTTGAACAGCTGAGATAACTTTTAATAACATGTAATGTTCAAAATGTATGAACCAATCTAAGAAACCCCCGTCCACGTGTTAACCCATGCTTCTCACCCACGTCCATAAACATCTTCCCGCTCTCTCTCTCAAAGCCATCTCTCTCTCTCTCTCTCTCTCTTCCACACTTCTCACCCACGTCCATGCTTCTCTCTCTCTCTCTCTCTCTCAAAGACTGAAACCCTAGCTCTGCACAAGAAGTACCCACGTTCATTTCTCAGCTTTTTACAGGTTGTTTTGATTATATATATATATATATGGGTAAATTAACCTGATACCTCTTGAGCTTTATGTTTATTACAGTTTTTTTACTCATCTTTTGAAAATTATATCTCCCCTTGAGGTTTATGTTTATTACAATTCCTTCTCACATTTTGGAAATTACATCTCTCCCTGAGGTTTAAAGTTTCATTACAAATTCTTCCTTCAGCAATTTAATTTTTTTAAATACTAATTTTGCCCTCATTGGATAAATTACATTGACACCCTTCACATTTTAGAAATTGCAATCCCCTCCTTAAAGTTCAAAGTAGCATTACCAATTGCTCCCTTGGTTAGTATTCGTTGGAAAAAAATTCATTGAAAAAAAAATTCATTGGAAAAAAAATTATTTGAAAAAAAAATTTAATTGAAATTTTTTTTTGTTAGTAAAGTTTTTAAATATCTGTTTAAAACCAATATAAACTCATTTTTTGAATTTACGTTTTTTTCTCAAATTTACAAACTGAGACAACTATTTATAAATCATAAAAATTATCAAACAAATTTTTATGGCAGTTTTTAAAATTTTCGTAAATATAAATTAAAAACTGAAAACGAAATGGTTACCAAACTGATGATAAAAATATCGTAAAATTAACAAATAATTAAATAAGTTACCAACATAAGAAATGACTTATCAAAAGATTCTTAGGTTATGTATGGTTTGATTTTTAGAAATTTTTTTTATCATTTAATTATTTTTTATTTTTTATTTCTTAACTAAATTAATTTTTAATTTTTAAATTTTTTTTCTAGAAGAAAGCAAAAGAGAAATGAAAGTGACAAATTTAAAAGATGTCATTTTATATTTTTTTTTTTATGAATTCTTACTCAAATTTAATATCGGGTCAAAATGAATCACGTCCTCTATAGCTTAACGCCAAACGGTTTAAGAATTACAAATTTTGGGTTTGGTTCAAATTGTGGAATTTTATGATTTTTATGGTGTCGTTTGGGAGGGTTCATTTGGGTTCTTTTGGTTCTTTGAGCCACAAAAGATAGAATAAATTATTTGAGCCACAACAGACAAAACATCACATCCATCCCATAATCATTACACTATTTTCTCACAAAAGAAGTCAAAAAAGTCAAAAAGTCAAAAAATCATTCCCAAACCAAGCTTTTAAGCCCCGGTTCAAATAGTTAAAAAAGTCAAAAAGTCAAAAAGCCAACCCACTTTCCAAACGAAGGCATATTGGTCTAACGTGTGTCCCATGTTAATCCCATGTTAAGAAAATAATAAATGACTCTAATTATTATTACTAATATGAAAAATGTTAAACAAAGATGTAAATGAATTTAATTTTTTTTAGAAAACTAATAATTCCCATAACTTCTTTTATGTGGACCAAAGTACCCCTGTCTTGGGTGTGAAATTAACATAGGATTCTTTACCTTAAGTGTAATGTTAGATTATAATAATAAAAAATTAAATTTATCATGTGAAAACTAATTTATTTAGTTGAATTTCAAAATTTTATTTTGAATAACTAGAAATTAATTTGACGGAAATAAATACAAAAAAAAATACTTTTAATTTTTAAAAATTATTTTTATACCAAAAAAAGAAGAGAAAATTGTGAGCCAGTTGCAATATAAAAAAATAAAAAATAAAAAATAAAAAAAATTACAAAGTCATGAAAAAATTTATGACTTCAATTAGTTGATAAATTTTACCACTGATCTGAAATTTATATTAAAAAATCTATTGTAGTGTAATTTCTCCAAAAAAGAAAATCATACAAAAATAAGGGTGCTCGGAATATCACTCTGTTTGGTTTTGAGTTTACAATCGATATGTTTTGTTTTTTGTTTTGAGTGTTTTAATCAAATATTTTTTTTAAAATTTTTTTCCTAGACTCGAAATTGAAATCTCACTCATTTTGACACCTAAATGCCATCTCCATGAGCAATTGGACAATTGCCTGGGTCAATTTAGATTCACATAAAAAGTAAAATAGTTGGTTCGGATGTTTTGTTTCTCCTAGGCCTTTCTTCAGTCCTCCTTTCTTCGGGCTTGTTGTAGGACGTCCAAACCCTGGTTCAATCTTTCTCCTTTTTGTTGCGTGTGTGTTTTGACCTAGATTTATATTCACTTGAAAAAAAGTTATACAACTCTGGGATGGTTTGAAACAAATGAACTCCTTCCCTATTTATAGGCAAGCTTGGCCTTATAGAAAGTTTCTAGAATATACAAGAAATGAGGCACTAGAAGCTTTATGGAAGCTTTTTGCAACCAACAATGTTCTATCATACTCTCTAAAACTATCTGACACAATTATCTACACATTTTCTAAAATCATATACAAGTCCTGTACTTTCCCAATTTCTCAATTTTTCAAAGAGTATTTAGAATCTTTTATTGGCTTCCACTCCTCCAATCTTCATTTTAACGGGGTCTTTGCACTAGGAAATTCAGAAGAATGTGACACTCTCCCCTACTTATGCTAGCGATGACCTTGTCACATCGTCCTCTTGAAATTTCCGTATTTTCTCTTGGAACTATCACAAAGTTAGAGATAACAATGAGTAGTGGGTAGTGGTTGGAGTTAAGGATTTTCACGGGTTGGGTTTGGAGTGAGTTTGTAGCAATCCCCCTCATTCTGCATCATATCAGAGGTAGGGCAAATCAGGGGTGGTGGTGGCTGGGCAGGTGTGGGGCAGAAGACGGGTTAATTTTGTAAGTTGAAGAATGAAAATATTAATAAAAAAATTATAGAAAATATAGTATATTACGAATAACAATTTACATTTAATGACAATTTTAAGATAAAAAATAAAAAATAAATAAATAAAATTTAATATTTTAATGATTAATTTAATTTTAGTGAAAAATAAATAAATTTATTTATAATACACATATAAATATGTTTAATAAATATAAGCAAAATCCATTTCTATAGCGATTTTGGTTTTAACCCGTTACCTATTGCATTTTGGACTCGGGTTGGTGTGGTTTAAATAGTTATTCTTATCTCATTCCCTTGCTTTCCCTTTTTATTTTGGGAATCGAGTTGTAGTTGTGTGTTTGGGGCAGGTTAGTTGCTTATTTTTCCAAGCCTTTGTTGCCTAGATTTTGGCTCCTCCGCTCGAGTGGGCTTCACAAATTTTCTTTTCCACTCGAGTGGCTATTCTCGCGCTCGAACGGGATTCGTCAACCTTCAGTACATTTTGCAGTTCTGAAAATGCTGGGAAAGTGCATCGGACGCTCGGGCGTCCAGTCCTATGCTCGAGCGGGGACCTTCATCTGCAAAGCTTCTGGAACTGTGCATTCCACGCTCGAGCGCCACTTTTCATGCTCGAGTAGAACCTTGTGTCTGACGCTTGAGCGGGGCTTTCCACGCTCAAGCGGATTGCGTGTATTTCAGTCCGAAAAGATGACATTTTGAATCACTTTTTCTTTTCTTTCTCTTTCTCTAAAACTTTCCAAAAAGCTTGTTCTTGAGTTTCTCTCTCTACAATTCACTTTCTCTCTTAGATTTCATCTAGATCCATTGAGATTTTCATCCTAGTGCCTTTGAGAAAAAGGTAAAGCTCGTCAAGATCTTCATTTTGAACCAAACAGAAGTGGGTTTCGGCATTCTTGGGGTTTCACTCTTGCTTGGCTCGTCTTCTCTTTGAGGTAGGGATCTTTTCTACACCTTTATATGTCATGTAGCTTAGTTATCTGTCACATGTGTAACAATGGTGTAATTTGGAGATGCTTTAAACAAACCAAGGGTTTGAGCACAAAAGTGAAAAGAGGGGTTTTGAGTGTAGAGGAAATAAAGGCTTGTGGGGTTGAAATTGATGTTGTGTTATGTTTAATTTGATGATTTTGGCACTTGGCTAATATTTGGGAATAAGGGGGAGGGGGAATTGCCCTAATTTGATCAAATTATTATTTTGCACAAATAATTGGAATTTGTATTGGAAAAGTGCAATGGAGAGGGTATTGTTATGAATGATGGGATTGGTTATGTATTAACTCATTCTCTTGGAAGTTTTAAATAAACTATCTGTTTGAGATTAAATATTTGTCTAGAGATAACTGTATTGGGCTATCGGTGGAGGATAATTTTGATTGTTGTAGAAATTGCATGTAGATTAAGTGAATTGAAACTAATCTTTTGATGGTTGTCATTGAATATGATTGTGTTTATATACATTGTATATGTATGTTTGTTTGGAGTGAAAAGGAGATGTGCTCCATGTTTGATTATATGTTTATATACATTGCATATGTATGGATGATTTGTTTGGGAGGAGAAAGGGGATGGACTCCATTATAACTAAGTTGGTCAGAGTGTCCTGGGTGAAAGTCCTGAAATTATACATGGGTGCCTAGCCCGCGGACGAAATATCTGTAAAATGGCAATTGTAGTTTGAAGTGTTTATGTATCCATAAAATAGCCTACGTTTACATGGGTCCCGTTTGACGGCTGCTCGCGGATGAAATATCCGTGAAATGGAAGTTTGAAGTGTTTATGCATATGTGTTGTGTGAATTGAAAGTAATTGAGTTGTAATCTCGGTACGGTTGTTGTGAAATAATGAAATTGACTCATGAATTAAGAAAGATAAGTGATCGAAATGTAAATTGAAAGTAAATGAATTAAGACTCGGTATTGTTATCTTATGAGTATATAAAGTTATGAAACGTTTTATCACGGGCATTGTTATTTCATTTGTACTTATACCTTTGCTAAATTTCATATATTGTGTTAGATATTTCTACTAAGCTGTGGCTCACCTTATTTGAGAATAACATTTTCAGGTGTTGGTGACTTACCTCCATCAAGGCAATAGCTTGGAGGGATATTCTTTAATTTGAATTGTATATTTTTGTAAAGCCTCGTGCTAAATGTGTACGAGCTAGTCTCTTTTTGTGTAACCAAGTCAAGGCTTGGAAAGATGTAAGTCAATAGGACATTTAATGATGTTAATCCCTTTTGTATTATTAATCTCATGTAATGGAAGGACTATTTACTCTGATTCATGTTGTTTTTAATATATGTTTGGGTTGTATTTATTGTATATTTTTAGGGGCGTTACAATTTCCTTCTAACAGAGTAAGGAAAACTTGAGTGGGAAGATGCAGGAGTATAGCGAGATGGGAGAAAATGACCATCCCTAGCCGGAGGGGATGTGAGAATGAGAAAATAAATGATTTTTTTTATTTTATTTTATACAAGTGAAACTAATTTTTTGTGATTACAAATTTATATCAATAGACAGATTACAATTTTTTGAAAATAAAAATAGATACTAAAAGAGTATTTTTTTTATTATAATTTTTATAAGAAATATATTTTATCCACACAATTTCCTCCCCTACAATCCCCACAAATGATGTGGCAAGATATAATGCAAGTTATACCAATTGGAGTGTGGGTCAACTTTTAAAATTTTGGTTGTCACCTCATTTGTGAAGATTATAGGGGAGGAAATTGTATGGATGCAACACTGTTATTTTTATAAATATCAACATAAGGAGGTGGATTCGTTCTAATTTATAATGTGGCAAGGACGACGTTGTGTCCAGGGCCATGTGGTATATCACAGGTTTCATTTTGATCATCTGAACTTCAATTTTGTCAGGCATTTCGTGTATATCATCTACACAAAATTATAGGTCAAATTGATAATCATAACATATTTAGTTTATTGCGTTTGTCATAAAAAGAATGGTATATTTAAAAAAATGCACATATCGTTTACTTTTTTAGACTTGTGGGAGCCGAATAAATAGAAGAGTCGGAGGATGCGCGCTCCGGAAATTAGATACTATTCGGCTTCATATTGCGTGACCAGGACGCCGAATACATAAGTAAAGCCGAATAGATGGAGATCAGTAGCTCCGAATGAAAGAAAGGGCAATGATCAAAAAGTAGGCCCTGGCCCCGAGGATCAAAAAGAACTGGTATAAATACAGGAACAACGGTTATAGAAAGGTATGTAAGAATCACTTCACAAAGACTGGTAAATAAGCTATCTTGAGCGTTTGAACTAACTTGTCCGTCGAAGTGCTAATTCCGACACCCCCGACCGGATTGCTTGTATCTTTTCAGGTGACTAGTTGAGGATCACTAGCGTCTCCCGAGATCTGAAGAGTATTTCCAAACCACTTCCCCACAACTGGCGCCGTCTGTGGGAATACTCAAACACATCCATGGCAGGCGTGACTGAAGATCCTCCGCTAGCCACTGAGGAGACCGCACAGAGAGTTGACCTAATTCCAGCAAACTCGCTTGGACCAAAAACCATCACAGCAAGACTTGCCTTGGACCTCTGCTCATCTTCAAACCCAACGCAAACGACAATACAAGTGACCATGGCACAAGCTAGGCAAACCCAACAGAGGTTGACCAATATCATCGCTGAGAACGAACGCCTTCGTCGCGATCTAGCCTCAGAAATAGCAAAATCCAAACAAACGGTGCCCAAGGCTTCTGAGCGACCCCTGAGGGCAGATCATCTCGAGGAGTTGGCAAAGGACGAACGTCTCCACCAATGCGTCCGGAGGAGTATGGTCGAAACACCTGCCCGTCTGGAGGATGCATCTCCGCTTGACACCGTCCACATGATATACAGCTTTCCAGCGGCCCTGGCCGTGCATGCGATCCAATCACATCCAGGGCCCCAACAGCAACTCACGCCAGCAAAGCGGCCCCGAGAAACACCAAGTATCACCTTCGACAATTCTGCCTTGATCGGTGTAACACTCCCCCACATCAATCCGTTAGTTGTTGAGCTGTGCGTAAACCGGTTCACCGTCGAACGCGTTCTTATCGACCAGGGCAGTACCTCGGAGGTTATGTATTATAAAACCTTCACCAAACTTGGATTCAACGAGTCAGACCTGACTCCATCTCCTTATCCACTATTCGGCTTCAATGCCACTCCAGAGTACCCATTGGGAAAAATCAGCTTACCCGTTTGAGCAGGTTCCAAAACGGTAGACGTGGAATTCTTAGTCGTCAGGCTACCATTGCCGTACAATCTCATCATGGGGCGATCGTGGTTGCATCCCTTGCAGGCCGTCCCAAGCACCTATCATCAACTGCTACGTTTCCCACCAGAACACGACATTAAGCAAATTCGCGGATCCCAGAAATCGACACAAGCATGTTATCTCCTTACCGCCAGAACGCCAAAGGAACTGCAAGTAAACTCCATTGAGGTGCCGAATCGGGAGATCCTGGACGATGTTGGGCGGTATCCAAATGAGAAGGCCACGGAAGATTTGGACTGAGTTGACATTGATGGCAGCCCAGAAAAGTTCTTCATGATCGGTGCCTCTCTGAATTAGGCCAACAGGCAGCAGTTGATCTCTTTCTTGCACAACAACCTTGACGTCTTTGTGTGGACTTCGTATGAAATATCGGGAATAGATCCGTCAGTTTCACAGCACCATTTGAATGTCGATCCGAAATGTAAGCCGATCATTCAGAAAGGTCGACGGTCAGCCGCGGAGCACACTGCCGCCGTTGTTGAGGAGGTAGACAGACTGCTTGACGCCGGGGCAATTAGAGAAGTCACTTACCCTATGTGGCTCTCCAATACAGTGGTAGTGAAGAAGAAAAATGGGACTTGGCGAGTGTGCGTCGACTTCACGGATCTGAACAAAGCTTGCCCCAAAGACTGTTTTCCTCTACCCAGAATCGACCAGCTCGTCGATGCGACGGCACGCCACCAACGCATGAGCTTCCTCGATGCTTACAGAGGCTACCATCAAATCGCCATGCATCCAAATGACCAGGATAAAACTGCCTTCCTCACCCCAAGAGGAACCTATTGCTACAAAGTTATGCCCTTTGGGCTGAAGAATGCAGGGGCAACCTACCAAAGATTGGTCACCGCCATATTCAAAGAGCAACTCGGCCACACTATGGAAGTATACATCGATGATATGGTGGTCAAGTCCAAAGAAGAACAGAGTCATATAGCTGATCTAGAAAAGACATTCACCATCTTACGCAAATATAGAATGAAACTGAACGCTTCCAAGTGTGCGTTCGGAATCGGCTCTGGCAAATTCCTGGGTTACATCGTCAATCACCGAGGAATCGAAGCCAACCCAAGGCAAGTCACAGCAATCTTGGAACTCGGCTTCCCCCGCTCAGTAAAAGAAGTCCAAAAGTTGATGGGGATGGCCGCTGCACTCAACAGGTTCATCAGCCGGTCTACAGATCGCTGCCGACAATTCTTTCAGACACTACGGCAGGGTAAGGCTTTTGAATGGTCCGCCGAATGCGAAACAGCTTTCAACGGACTCAAGACCTACCTCCGCTCAGTACCTCTCTTGACAACACCCGCTGTTAGTGACCCGCTCATCTTATATCTGGCAGTTTTCGATAGGGCTGTCAGCGCCGTACCATTAAAAGAAGAGGAGGGGGAACAACGACCAGTGTATTATGTGAGCAAGGCAATGGTTGACGCCGAAACTCGCTACCTTCCACTGGAAAAACTCATCTTAGCCCTAGTCATGGCGGCAAGAAAACTGATGCATTACTTCCAGGGACATAGCATTGGGGTGCTAACAGATTATCCCCTCCGATCAGTACTACGGAGTGCAGAAGCATCAGGACGTGTTTCAAAATGGGCTCTTGAACTCGGCCAATACAACATTCAATTTTTACCTAAAACTGCAATCAAGGGGTAGGTGTTGGTCGACTTTGTTGCCGAATTCACCGGCGAGCTCGCCAACCTCAAATCTGATGAAGCTCGACCAAAGGATGAAGTTCTACCAAAGCCGAACTGGAAAATTTATGTCGGGGATATTTGGAAATTGTACTGTGATGGATCATCTAACCAAAGGGGCAGTGGCGCCGGAGTTGTAATCATGTCTCCAGACGGCGTAGTAATTGAGCAGGCCGTCAAGCTTGGCTTTGAAGCATCAAATAACGAAGCCGAATACGAAGCCCTTCTAGCCGGTCTGCGGAATGCGCACCTTCTCGGCGCTCGGCGTCTGCTTGTGTTTTGTGATTCAAAACTGGTAATCAATCAGCTAAAGGGGGAATACGCGGCAAGAAATGACCGTATGGCGGCCTACATAAAAACGGCCAATTCCTTGCTGGCAAAATTTGACCATCACGAACTGAACCAAATAACACGCGACCAGAACACACACGCGGATGCCTTGGCGTGCCTAGCCTCCGCCATCAATTTTGAGATCAAGTAGACCATCGAAGTAGGTTTCGTCCCGGAGCCGAGCATTGGCCCTCCGCATGAAATCCATGTCAACGTTATAGAATCCGCACCAAGCTGGATGGACCCCATTGCTGCATTCCTCTCCTCTGAACAACTCTCAGAGGACAAAAAAGAAGCACACAAGCTACGAAATAAAGCCCTGCCATACTATCTGGATCCGCAAGGAGGGCTTTACAAAAAGTCCCTCTCTGGTCCATATTTGGAATGCGTGCACCCCGACAAAGTGGAGGGGCTTCTGACAGAGATACATGAGGGCAGTTGTGGTGCCCACTCTGGCAGACGCTCCTTGGCCCATCGAGCTATAACGCAAGGATACTATTGACCGACAATGAGAGCTGACGCGGAGACTTATGTAAAAAAATGTGAACAGTGCCAAAAGTTCTCCCCATTAACCCATCTGCTTGCCAAATAGTTGAATTCTATCACCAGCCCTTGGCCATTTGCTCAGTGGGGACTTGATATCGTAGGACCATTGCCCAGGGCCCTAGGGAACAAGCGATTCTTAATTGTCGCGACAGACTACTTCACAAAATGGGTCGAAGCGGAGGCTTTGACACATATACGAGATGCCGACATTAAACGCTTTGTATAGAGAAACATCATAACACGATTCGGTATTCCGAGAGCTCTCATCTCAAACAATGGCACCCAGTTCGATTGTGGCGTATATCGAAAGCTATGCAGCAAATATGGCATTCGGCCTTACTTCTCGGCATCGGCCTACCCCCAAAGCAATGGTCAAGCCGAAGCCTCTAACAAATCCATCTTGGACGGCATCAAAAAGGGGCTGGAAAAAGCTAAAGGCAAATGGGTGGAAGAATTGCCGAGTGTATTGTGGGCTCATCGTACTACGCTGAGGAGATCCATTGGAGAAACGCCGTTTGCTCTATGCTTCGGAACTTAGGCAATCTTATCCCTGGAAATCGGCCTCCCAACTCTGAAATCGCAAGTTTTTGACATGGGCCGAAACGACATGATGCTTGCCCTGGATCTGATCCTCATTGAGGAACGAAGGGACCGCGCCCTGGCATCCATGGCACGGTACCAGCAGCAGCTCGCCAAGTTGTATAATCAGCGAGTTCAGTTACGCCGATACACGCCAGGAGAGCTTGTCTTGAAGAAGGTACTTCCAACCGACCGGAGACCGGCCGATGGAAAATTGGGTCCAAACTGGGACGGCCCCTATCAGATAGAATCCATCGCAGGAACAGGGGCATATCGGCTCTCAGACATGTCAGGAAGAAGCCTGCCACGGCCTTGGAATTCAACACATTTACGTAAATTCTATCATTGACCCTACTTGTGGGCTTGATACTAGTACATGTTCCACCTTTGCAATACAAAGTTTCTTGCATTCGCCAGCCCGCTCCCAAGCCTTGATTAATTAGGGCCGTAAGGCCGATTAAGTCTCCAGATTCGGAGCCCCTTTCGGTGCATGACACCTTAGGGCCAATTAAAGTCTTCGGATTCGGAGCCCCTTTCGGTGCATGACACCTTAGGGCCGATTAAAGTCTCCGGATTCGGAGCACCCTTCGTGGAAATCACGATTGGCCAAATTAAAGTCTCCGGATTCGGAGCCCCTTTCGGTGCATAACACCTTAGGGCCGATTAAGTCTCCGGATTTGGAGCGCCCTTCGTAGAAATCACGATTGGCCAAATTAAAGTCTCCGGTTTCGGAGCCCCCTTTCGGTGCATGACACCTTAGGGCTGATTAAAGTCTCCGGATTCGGAGCCCCTTTCGGTGCATGACACCTTAGGGCCGATTAAGTCTCCAGATTCGGAGCGCCCTTCATGGAAATCACGATTGGCCAAATTAAAGTCTCTGGATTCGGAGCCCCCTTTCGGTGCATGACACCTTAGGGCCGATTAAAGTCTCCGGATTCGGAGCCCCTTTCGGTGCATGACACCTTAGGGCCGATTAAAGTCTCCGGATTTGGAGCGCCCTTCATGGAAATCACGATTGGCAAAATTAAAGTCTTCGGATTCGGAGCCCCTTTCGGTGCATGACACTTTCGGGCCGATTAAAGTCTCCAGATTCGGAGCCCCTTTCGGTGCATGACACCTTAGGGCCGATTAAAGTCTCCGGATTCAGAGCGCCCTTCGTGGAAATCACGATTGGCCAAATTAAAGTCTCCGGATTCGGAGCCCCTTTCGGTGCATGACACCTTAGGGCCGATTAAAGTTTCCGGATTCGGAGTGCCCATCGTGGATATCACGATTGGCAAAATCAAAGTCTCTGGATTCGGAGCCCCTTTCGGTGCATGACACCTTAGGGCCGATTAAAGTCTCTGGATTCGGAGCCCCTTTCGGTGCATGACACCTTAAGGCCGATTAAAGTCTCCGGATTCGGAGCGCCCTTCGTGGAAATCACGATTGGCCAAATTAAAGTCTCTGGATTCGGAGCCCCTTTCGGTGCATGACACCTTAGGGCCGATTAAAGTCTCCGGATTCAGAGCGCCCTTCATGGATATCATGATTGGCCAAATTAAAGTCTCCGTATTCGGAGCCCCTTTCGGTGCATGACACCTTAGGGCCGATTAAGTCTCCGGATTCGGAGCCCCTTTCGGTGCATGACACCTTAGGGCCGATTAAGTCTCCGGATTCGGAGCCCCTTTCGGTGCATGACACCTTAGGGCCGATTAAAGTCTCCAGATTCGGAGCCCCTTTCGGTGCATGACACCTCAGGGCCGATTAAAGCCTCCGGATTCGGAGTGCCCTTCGTGGAAATCACGATTGGCCAAATTAAAGTCACCGGATTCGGAGCCCCTTTCGGTGCATGACACCTTAGGGCCAATTAAAGTCTCTATATTTGGAGCCCCTTTCGGTGCATGACACCTTAGGGCCGATTAAAGTCTCCGGATTCGGAGTCCTTTTCGGTGCATGACACCTTAGGGCCGATTAAAGTCTCTGGATTCGGAACGCCCTTCGTGGAAATCACGATTGGCCAAATTAAAGTCTCCGGATTCGGAGCCCTTTTCGGTGCATGACACCTTAGGGCCAATTAAAGTCTCTATATTCGGAGCCCCTTTCGGTGCATGACACCTTAGGGCTGATTAAAATCTCCGGATTCGGAGCCCCTTTCGATGCATGACACCTTAGGGCCGATTAAAGTCTTCGGATTCAGAGCCCCTTTCGGTGCATGACACCTTAGGGCCGATTAAAGTCTCCGGATTCGGAGCGCCCTTTGTGGAAATCACGATTGGCCAAATTAAAGTCTCCGGATTCGGAGCCCCTTTCGGTGCATGACACCTTAGGGCCGAATACATATTCACAGAATTGTTCTTAATTCAAGCCGGTCAATACATGTTTAAATATTTACGCCAGGCAACACAAACCTTGGCAGAAAGTTAAAATAATACGATTAATTAAACACAACATTTCAAGACCGAATACAAACGTTCAAAATAAAAGAAATTCTATTTATTCGGCGCGAAGTCTATTCATTCGGCGCCCTCATCGTCGCTCTTCTCAATTTCGAAATTGGAATAAGGAAAGTAGTGACGATGATACAAGGGCGAGGCCGAATTAATACTCACGACTTCGAGAGCTTCCTCGGTTTGAAGGGCTTTGATCCAACCATGCTTGAATCCACGATTTTCACATCGGCAGACCTCCTCGGCAAGGTCTCGTTTGGTCTTCTCTATCCCGACCTTCAGGCTGTCCTGAAATCCCTTTTCATAACCCGAGGTCCGTTGGGTCACTCTCTCAACGACCAATTTAGATTGACCGACTGCCACCGATGCGCTCGTTTGAACATTCTTCAGCTCTCGAAGCTCACGCTCAGCCTTTTCCGCGCGAATCTCCAGACTGCGATTCCTTTTTTCCCTTTTCTCACTCTCACGTCGCGCTTCCCGCAGACGCATGCTAACTTCGTGAGCAGTATATAGTCCTTTCACGGCCCCATGTATGCCATCTCGAAATACTTCAAAATCTTGACGTCCGACCATCGATTGTTGGACTTCCGGCGGGAAGATCTGTCGAGCGAACTCAACTGCTACACCTGGGTTTTTAATGATAGAATCCGCCTCCGTCATTGGTCTATTCCTCACAAAAACCGCAAAACTCAACGGTCGTGGCGTCGCATCAGGCTCGATTCTCGGTCGCGGGTGCGGAGAATTTCCCTGTTGTTGCCTGTCCTTTCTGGGCGATACGCTTCGATGACTAGGGGGCTGCTGTGTTTCCCGATCCTTGGACGTTCTTCTTCCCGTACGCATAGGCTTGCTACTGCGACTCATTACGGCGTCTAATTCAGCCAATCTTCGTCCCTCCCAAGTTGCTTGAATGGAAGCAAGTAGGGCCTTTGGCGTGCACCCGCGCCACTTATCCTTCAATGTATGCAGCTCTCCCGAGGCAATGTCAGTAATCCCAAACGTCAAAAGTCGGATGACAATTGTCCGGCCAGCCCACGAGTTACGCCATTCGGTTTCTCAAGCTCGCGTCCTGGCTAAGGCAATGGCAGATTTACTAATCTGGTCCGCCATGTTTTCAAGCGCAAGCGCCGATCAATGTTTGCCTCAGCCAGCCCACGAGTTCCGCCATTCGGCTTCCCAAACTTCAAAAGCTCGCCCCCAGGCTAAGGCAAATACAGATTCACTAATCTGGTCGGCCATGTTTTCAAGCGTAAGCGCCGATCAATGTGTGCCTCAGCTAGGCCACGAGTTACGCCATTCGGCTTCTCAAGCTCGCGCCCTGGCTAAGGCAAGGGTAGATTTACTAATCTGGTCCGCCATGTTTTCAAGCGCAAGCGCCGATTAATGTGTGCCTCAGCCAGCCCACGAGTTACGCCATTCGGCTTCATAAGCTCGCGTCCTAGCTAAGGCAAGGGCAGATTCACTAATCTGGTCGGCCATGTTTTCAAGCGCAAGCGCCGATCAATGTATGCCTCAGCCAGCCCACGAGTTACGCCATTCGGCTTCTCAAGCTCGCGTCCTAGCTAAGGCAAGGGCAGATTTACTAATCTGGTCCGCCATGTTTTCAAGTGCAAGTGCCGATCAATGTTTGCCTCAGCCAACCCACGAGTTACGCCATTCGGCTTCCCAAACTCGCGCCCTGGCTAAGGCAAGGGCAGATCTGATCGGCCAAATACCTAAGCTAAGCAGCCGATCTAACCATAACCGAAGGCAATAACATTCATCAACAACATCTTCCTTAGCTAGTTGAGCACAACTCTGGAAATTTTATATACTCAAGTTACCAAACAGAAAGCTACAAGATGAAAAATACTAAATTAAAACTGTAAAAATACATTCAAAAAACAAACACTGACTGTTGCAAAAGATGAAAAATACTAAATTAAAACTGTAAAAATACATGCGACATCCTAAAAACTACCAGTCGGCCGGATCAACCATTGGAATCAGACTCCAATGGCTCAACATCCACTTGCTCATATGGTATTGGCACAATCAATGAAGCGTTAGCAGCAGCAAGGGCTTTGTGCCAGCCATGTTTGAATCCCCGATTTTCAAACTTGGGGACTTGGTTCACGTACTCGGCGAGCCCAGCATTTTTCCCGGCCTCGAATACTTTGGAAGACTCCAATTCGGCTGATTCCTTCGCCGTCTTCATTTCAGCCAACTTAGCCTCCAATTTGGAGATCGCTTTCTGGGCCAACTTGAGCGCATCTTCGCTCACGTTAGCCTTCCTCTCAGCATCCGACCTCAATTGATCCGCGCAACGAGCCTTCTCCATCTCGGCGTCGGCCCTTGAGGCTTCCTTGTCCGCCCTCAACGCTTTGACCTCGGCCCTCCTCCTCTGGCCTTCAACTTCCTCGCGTAAATGACCAATCTGTTTGACGGCGTCGCGATGGTGACGGCCCATATCAGCTATCCATCCGACGGTCTGTAAAATAAGAATTTAGAACCATAACTTCAATAGTATTTGGATTAAGTAAAGCTAAGTTCGAATATGTACCAAAAGTACTGATTGGGCGGCCAGTGCTGTCGCATCTAGATCCGTTTCCACCCGGAAAGCCTCTTTGTTAGACAGCAAAGACACGGACGTAGCCAAGCTGAATGCGACTTCTGGATCTTTAAGCGCCGAAGCATCAGAAGAAATCGGCACATTTTTTATCATCGGCTGAATGACAAAAGGAATGATCACGTTCGATTCCTTTAATCGAGGACGTTTGCCATGTTCTTCTACGCCGGCTTCAAACTCGGCGGAGCGTTTCTCTACCTCGACTTCTTGGCCGGCCTGCACGATCAAGGTAGATCCGGCATCCCAATTTTCTGCCGTCTCCACCTCAATAACGCGGAAGGATTCTGATTCGCTAGCAAGCAGGGAAAATTGAGATGTGGTGGCGGGTGGTGCTTCAGACAGAAGGGCCTCCACTCTTCGCCGCGCGGCCAACCTTTCCGCATTCGCCTTCCTGGCAAGTTTTGTCAGGCTTAACCCGGTCATGTCTTCGGGGTTTGAAGCGGGAATATCCTCTAAACCGTGAAAAATGCCGTCAAGCGAAAGATCCCCTCGGCCCGAAGCAGATGGGGGATCGGCCGAATTCAATACCGCGTCAGATTCAGTTTCGGACTGATCTGATTCGGTAACATTAGCTACACCCCGCTCTGAATCCGACCCTCCAAAACCAACCTGCCTCAAGTTTTTGAAGTCGGACAAAATGAGAGTGATGAGAGAATCTTCACCCTTTGGAATCGGGATACTTTTCGCCGCCGAGAAGGTCGTATATGTCGGCTCGTAACGAAGCAAAATGTGGGCCGCCCTGCCTTGTTTCTCAAGACTTCGATGGCCGAAATATTTGAGCGCGACTTCGATATCCGAAAGAATGGCACCATCAGTTGAAGACAGAACTTTCTTCAAATTTCTCCCTACACAAGCCAAGCCGTAACATTTCAAAAAAGAGGCTTTACAACAAAAACGAACAAATAATAAAAGCGAGAAAGCAATCAGCCACCTGGCTCGCCCCTCCGTCTAGGAATAGGGTCGGCGTGATCCTCCCCTTCACCAAATTCCCAGTTACCCTGGACAACGACCATAACATCATCAACTCGTTTTCCAGAACTGGAAAGCATAGTTATCAGCTGATGGTCGACATCTTTGGCCCTAAGGAAGAAACGCCCGTGCTGACCAGAAGACTTAGCCAAGGCATAACAATGCCGGATGGCTGGAATGCCAAGGTTAATTCTTAGGTGACGGTTGAGCGCTATAACCCCCATTATGACTCTAAAGAAATTCACATTAGGTTGGGAAGGGATTAAACCCCAATGGCAAGGCACAGCCCTAAGAAATGGGTGAAGGGGGAAACGGACTCCACCCTCTGCAATTAACAAAATAGGAAAGACAATCGTGGTTTCATCCTCCCTCTCCATATCAAGAGTGCCGTCTGCACAAGCGACAAACGGACATCATCAGGACTGCAGAAATGGTGTTTAAAGTCAGCAATACGATTTGACGAGAGGAGGTCTTTTAAATGTTTCCCCATATCCTAGTCTATGAGAATATGCCGAGGAAGGAATAAATCAGAAAGAGTCCTCGAAGCAAGGGAGGAGAGAACTTACAAAAGACGAAGAGGATATCGGAGGAGAGTTTCGGGGACGATCCAGAAGGCAATCCAACAATGAGCATCATAAAATAAATACTAGAAAGGACCTCGAATTTTTAAATTGCAATAAATAGACACGTACGAGGGGGCAGGGAGTCGACAATCGAAAGGGGTGCGCTTAGATGTTCGCAGGAGGATGAGGCCAACCGCCGAATTTTGGCTTCAACTTTTAGGAATTCAAAACCAAGCACTCCAGCCAACTGTCATCGGTGAAATGCTTGGGGGGCAATTATGGGAGCCGAATAAATAGAAGAGTCGGAGGATGCGCGCTCCAGAAATTAGATACTATTCGGCTTCATATTGCGTGACCAGGACGCCGAATACATGAGTAAAGCCGAATAGATGGAGATCAGTAGCTCCGAATGAAAGAAAGGGCAATGATCAAAAAGTAGCCCTGGCCCCGAGGATAAAAAAGAACAGGTATAAATACATGAACAACGGTTATAGAAAGGTATGTAAGAATCACTTCACAAAGACTGGTAAATAAGCTATCTTGAGCGTCTGAACTAACTTGTTCGTCGGAGTGCTTATTCCGGCACCCCCGACCGGATTGCTTGTATCTTTTCAGGTGACTAGCTGAGGATCACTAGCGTCTCTCGGAATTTGAAGAGTATTTCCAAACCACTTCCCCACAAGACTGGAATGAAATAAATTAAATAAGTTACGATTATCGAAACGACTTAATTTCTTTTAATATGATATGCACAAGGAGCCTTATAAGAAAAATGGTTCACATCATCAAAATGGAACCCCTAATAAGCGCTAGGGTTTTGAACAACACTCCGAAAGGAATCTAACTCCTAACTCTATATCACTACTAATTCCTATTTTAATAACTTTTTTTTTGACCAAAAAAATTTTGAGTTAATTACCTAAAAATCCTATTTACAAATGTTATGGTAGGTTAGGTCTTATCTAAGTTTTTTTGAACCAATAAGTCCTATTTAGTAAAACTGAGAATATTATCAATTGCTTTCTAATTTTTAAAACTAAGAACATTTTCAACTTTGCATAGTAGTGTTTTAGATAATTGTTTCACTAACTGATGAAAAAAAATAGAGTATGAGATTAAACGCTTTTGCCCTTGTACTTATTGGTTTGATCTAACTATTCAATAAAACCGAGAACATTATCAGTTTTTTGCAGTTTTAAAATTGAGAATATTATCAATTTTTTTTTTTCATTTTTAAAGCTTTATTTATTTATTTATTTTTTTTTCTAGTTTTGCACATCAATGTTCCATCATCATGATTCTAAAATTTTTAGTTTTGCACAAAAAAAAAAAAAAATCATTATTTTCAATTTAAAAAAAAAAAACACTTTGTTTAGTTTCAGATTTCAAAATTCAGTTTTCAGAAAATTTTACTTTTTCGTTTTCTGTACTTTTTTTTTGTTTTCACTTGTAGACACCCCATTTTTGACCGACCTCAAGACTTGGATGTCATCGTTTGTGCACTTATTGATTGTACTTATTTGTACTTGTTTTGAGCGTCCGAAGTTCTCGACGGAACGACTTGTCTTTGAGCCTCTAAACCCTTTTTGTTTTGTGCTTGTTTTTGGCCAAATCTTGTTGCCTCTTGCCTGGAAAGGGGAGGGGCCTTGTCGGCCACCTTTTGGCCTTGTCGGCCACACCTTCTTTTTTTTTTTTTTTTTTTTTTTTTTTTTCTGTCGACCAGTTGAAGTGGCCGGTCGGCTACTTAGAGTGGCCAACGGCCATTTGTCTCCTTTTTCAGATATTTGTTTTCCAGTTGAGCCAGCTGTTGTTCACTGAAGTCCATCTCCATACATGTGTATGGAGGGATGAATTCAAGCCTTACTTTTGATTTTCTATATATAGGGGATGCTCTCCTCCATTTGGAAAGGTTAGACATTTTGGATCAAAATTTTCTCTCTCTCTCTCTCTCTCTCTTTTTATTTTGTGCTTGATAGTTGATTTTCTCTACACCTTTGCACACGAACCCTTAACCAAATTGGACCACCTTGGAGCTGAGGCCCCTTGGAGCCTAATTTAAGCTTTTGGAAGGGGGTTTGAGCCTAAAAGTGTGGCTGTTTTGTGCTATGCTTCAAGAGGTATAAGTCTTACCTTGTAGGCTTTGTTTTAATTGCTTGCTTTGCCATCTTTTTATACTGTTTTTGGCCTAGTTTTCAACTACAAAAAACTCTGATTTTTTAGCCTTAACATGATGGTTTGAGGTCATTTTATGTTAAGGGGCAGTCCACCCTTCTTGTTGTTTATTTGTGTAAGCCTTTGCACCATATTTTAGCATATTTAAATCAAAATTTTTGGGCCGTTAAACCACTGAAATTCAGAGTTATTTCAATGGTGGAAAGCATGTTTTGAAGTCCAAAAATAGAGGGGTTAGCCTCCCCTCCTTGTGTCTCACTTGCATGCCTAATTAGCATCACATGGTAGCATGTTTTTGTAGCCTAACTTAGCTTATTTCCAGTATATATTTGCCTTTGATTTGGAATGATTTAGCTCTGTTTTGGGCTGCTTTAGCCATGTGAGCTTTGTTTTGCATAGTTGTAGTGCAAATGGCTTCACTAGCTTGGCATTTTAGGCCTTTAAACATGATTTACATGGGATGGTTGCATCTTGTAGTGTCTTTTTACATGTAATTTCAGTGTATATAGCTCTGTCAAATACTCATTTGTTTCACTCTTTCATTGCTTTTTAGAGTTGCTCTTGAGTCTTGTTTGCAAGCTAACATGTGAGCATGTTTTTCTAGCATTTTGTACCTCAATCTCAGCATGTTTTAGCCATTGTTTTAACTGGTTTTAACTCTATTTTGAGCTGGTTTGGTCATATGAGTCTTGCTTTGTATGCTTGTAGTGCAATTGTGCTTAAGAGTCTAGCTTGTGCTATGTTTTGGCCTCTTATTCTAGCTATTTTTGGCTTACTTCAAACATGTTTTAGGACTCCTTTTAGGTTGTTTTAGGACTATTTTGAAGTATTTGTACCTTTTGGGCTTTGTATTGCATGCCTATAGTGCAATGGCTTCACTAGTTTAGTGATGAAAGGCCTTGGATACCACTTGTTTGTGTTGGTTGCATGCTTTAGTGTTGTTTTACATATAATTTCAGCACTTTAAATCTCTGCAATCTTCCTCCATTCTTCACTCTTTCATTTGTTTCGAGAGTGGCTTTGAACCCCTTGTTGGCTTGAGTGTGGAATTAAGACCCTCATGCCCAATGGTTTAATTCTTTCGGGAGTTCATTACCAACAACATGAGACCTCTTTCATGCTCATGGTACTTGTGGGTTAAGCCTACTTTCAATTAGAGGACATTCACCTTTTGGACTAATCAATTAAGGAATGGATTGGTAATCTAAAATTGGTAAACAAAATGAACAAAGTAAAAGATGCAAGATTAAGCATCTTTGTGTTGCATTGCATGTGTTCGGATCAGACGTTAATCCGAACACGAGAAAAATGGAACATTTTATACTCAAGTGATGAAACGTGCCACTTTTCTTGGTCACCATCACCCTTGATCATGCATGATAGGGTGGCGGTTGTTTTGGTCTTGTTTGTACACTCATTAACCTTGTACAAGCTTGACTCTCTAGCCATCATGCATTGAAAATACTTGGTTGGGTGGCTTGAGAGCCAAGAGTTACACTCCTTTGAGCTTGTGCGAGGATGGGGAGGGTAGCAGTACATACATTTCTTGAAAATGCATTGCTTTGCCTCTGTTTGCTCTCTATTGCAGCAAAAGAAGAAGTCCAGAAAAGGGGGTAGCCGACCGGCCAGTTAAAGTAGCCGACCGGCCACTAGTGAATTTTTGCACAAATGTGCTTCTGTGTTGGAGCAGAGGCATTCTGGGAGTTGGTACAATTTTCAGTGATCAAACGAGTGCAAATAGAGGCATCCGATGGCAAGGCAATGGCATTTTCGGGTGAAGCAATCGAGCATGCATGCATCTCTCACCCTCGAGGCCATTTAATCATTTTTGTTAGCTTAGAATAAGTTAGCTAATTCATTCATACAAGTGTTGTAATTAATTAGCTTAATTCGTTTTGTAATATTTTAATTAGCTTAGCATAGCTAGTTTTTTAGTTGGTTTGTCATAGTTAGTTTAATTAGCGTAACTAGTTAGCTTATTCATTCGAACCCTCCTTCGTGAGGGCACAATATTGTAATAAGTGCGTGTGCGTGTGTGCATGTCTTCCAATCCCATATCTTTCTCCCTTTTATTTAATCGCTTTTGATGGTTAGATTAGGATCATTTTTAATTAGCATACCTTATGCTTGCATGTTTGCATCCATTCATTTGTATTGTATGCACCGAGGCTCGGTACATCATACAAACTGCATTGTCGTTTCAATTACTTCAATGCATACATGTTTAAAAGCATGCTATCAAATTGCTGTAAACAAACATGTTAGGTAGCCGAGCCTATCTTAGTTGCATTATTGCATGCGTTGCATTAGACACTTAACATAGTTAGGATCATGCATCTTTCTAACTAGTTTTTGTTTTGGCTTAGAGTACTCGGTAAGTTTTATGCTTCAGCATGCTTGCATGAGTGTGATTGCCATGTTGCCATGATAGCATGCTTGCCATGAGGCTATTTGCTTAAATGCTAAACTCATGAATGCCTGTGGATGAAGGCTTGATTGTTTGAATTGGAAAAATTCGATAAATGTGAGTTTTAAGCCCACTTGAGGTGGCAAATCATGTTTTAAGCCCACTTGAGCTGGAAAATCCGCAAACTTTTAAGCCCACTTGAGGTTGGCAATTTCAAACCATTTTCGAAAACAAAAATAAGTTGAGTTGTTCTAATTCTCGTGATTTTAGTCTATACTTGATTGTGTGCGCGTCACATAGTAATGATAGCTAATAACCAGAATAAGAAAGTATAATGTTTATAAAATGACATATCATGGTTAGTAGAGGCTGATCTTTTGATCGGGTGAGCTGGGGTGCTCATTTTATGACCTTTCCCCCCTCGTACCCAAGTTCTCGAGCCGAGGCAACTTTGGTGATGACAGACACATGGCCTTTGGCACGAGTCAGGGTTTCCTAAATTTCTCCCAAAACAAACTATTTAGGTGGCGACTCTATAATCTGGCAAAGTAGTCCAAATTTGGCATTATTTGATTTAAAATCGATTTTCCAAAAGATTTGCCGGATTGGACTCTTTGGTGTTTATCAGTTTCACATTGCACTTTGTAAGACTAGATTCAGAACCGTGACCGGAGTCCGAATTATAGGTCCAATTTGAGCTCTCCGAAAGGGGGACGCGAAAAAGTCGAGCTACATCACTGAATTTTTTTAATATTTTATGTAATTTTTTTTAAATTTTTAGACACACCTAACATGAATACACTTAAAAAGTATAATATTTGTGAAAAAATCTTTAAAAAACACACTAAATACCAAAAATACAAAAAAATATCAAAATTCAGTACATTTTTCACATTTTTGTGTATTTATGAATTTTTTAAAATATTTTTTCACAAATATTTTACTATTTAGATACATCTAATTAAGGTGCATCTAAAAAAGTAAAAAAAAAATTGCTTAAAACTTTAAAAATATTCTCTAAAAAAAAAAATACTCAATTTTCAGAAAACTGAAACCAAACACACTAATTAGTTTTTTTTTTTCCGCATGGATATATATTTTTAATTTTTTCAATTTGGAAGTTGATGTTTTAAAGTTTTGAAAATCAAATTAAATGTCAAATTATCATGTTCCTTTATAGATAATCATAAATGACGAACAATTATTGTTTGAAGGGCAAACTATTAAAAATTTAATGGGACTTGAAGGTTTAAAAAATTTTAGTTAGGATACGCTGACATTGAGGAAAAGGTTATTCTCCAATCCAAAATACACAATTTCCAACAACCCAAATAATGCGACATTGTAATCCACCTTCTTAGAATGACTTCTGTGCCCACTCTAGATTTTGAACTGGAAGGAATTCACCCCTTTTACATTATTGTTTTTCCAAAGAGAAAAGGAATTCACCCTCTTTTTATTTTATTTTATTTTTAACTCCTCCCGAGTTGCATTTGACATTTTACTTTTTCAAAAAGACAAATCGAACCAAGTGATGACACAACTTATTAAATATAAGATTTGTGAAAAATTTAAAAATCCTCAAGATATTGATTTGTGATTATATCTCAATTTTTAAACAGTAAATAATAATCCCAATCAAACAATCAAAGACAAATTTACATAACGATTTAACATGGAAAAATCACAATTGGAGCGCCTTCAATTGTGATAAAAAACCACGGCTAAAGCCACAAAACAATCTACTAAGAAGAAAAAAAGGAATTACACAAGTGTACTCTCATTTACCTAGCGAATCCACGCCCAAATTGAACTGACCCCAATGTGCCTTATAGCGATCCAGGTTTTACCCCGACCTTTATTGTGTTATGGACTCGGGTTCCGTGGTTGTATGTTGTTGCCTATGTCTTGTTTCCTCCCTTTAATTCTTTGAATTTGAGTTTTGGGTCTTGTTGGACGTGTTTGGAAAAGGTTGGTTGTCTTTTGGTGCAAATGGTTGCTGCCTAGGTTTTGGCTTCTTCTCTCGAGCGAGCCTTGGGTATTTGCTTCTTCGCTCGAGCGAGGTTTCTTGCACTCGAGCGAGGATTGAGAGTCCTTAGGTTTCTTTCTTAGACGCAACTTTCGCTCGAGCGAGCACTCTTGCGCTCAAGCGAGGCATATGTTATTTGTTCCATCGCTAGAGCGAGAACTCTTGCGCTTGAGCGTGCGTCTGCGTTTGTGGCAGACCTGAAGCTTTGCATTGTGCACTCGAGCGATGCTTCTTGCGCTCGAGCGAGGTATTTGTTGTGTCTGGTCGCTCGAGTGACAACTCCTTCGCTCGAGCGAGTCTCGCATATGTCAATTTGCAGCAGAGATGAATTATACCATTTTTGACCTTCTTCCTTCTTCAAAACCCTAGATCGGCAGCTCCTCTCTCTAAAACACACACACTCTCTCTCTACAAATACTCTATGTTCTAGGGTCATTCTTCCCTATTCCCTTTGTTAAAAAGCTAGAGCATAGTGTAGGTTTCCTTTTGATTCGAAAAAGGTGGGATTTGGAGCATCTTTGGGTTTCTTTCTTCTTCTCCTTTGAACTTCCACACTTGAGGTAGGGATAATCTACTCTCTAAAATGAGTTTTAACCTTGATATTTGGCATTTGGTATAAATGGTATGATTTGGAAAGTTTGGGTGAAGTTAGGGTTTGAAATTTGAAATGTTTGAAAGAGGGGTTTTCTATTTTGGGTTCCATATAGGTATGAGAGGTCTTGAACATGTTATTGCTTGGGTATAATTGGTAAAATTTGGTCTTGGGTACAATGTATGTTAAAGGGGGAGATTTGCCCTAATATGAATGAAATAAGTTATTGGTATAAATAATGAAATTGGCTTGGAAATTATGGAATTGAAGGAACATGTGATTAAATGGTGTAGTTGGATCAATAAATAACTCACCTATAAAAAAGTTGATAAATTATCTGTCAATAGATTTATTTATCTGTTTAGAAATATGTGTTTGGGCTATCGGTGGAGGATAGCTATGATTGTTGTAGAAAATGCCAGATGATTGGGTAAATTGAAACTAATCAATTGAATTATGTCATTGAATATGACAGTTTGATTAAATAATTGAATATGTGAATTGATTAGTCATTGTATATGACAACGTGTTTAAATACATTGTATATGTATCTTTGTTTGGGAGGAGATAGGGGATGGACTCCATTGAGAATTAAGTTGGCCGAAGTGTCCAGGGTGAAAGTCTCGAAATCTTATATCTTTATGAGTGTCGGTTCCCTCGGACGTAGTTCCGTAAAATGGCAAGAAATAGAAGTGTTGGATTGATTGATGTATTAAATTGTGAACCATTGAGTTGTAGTCTCTTATTGGTTGCTTGATAATAATGAATTTGGTTAATTGATTTACCCGAAATGGAAGAAGGGAAATGATTTGAAATATTGGTTATCTATATCGACTGGTCTTGGAAAGAATATATATGTATATATGTCGGTTAAGAACATCATACATTTATCTGATGCTCATGTCTTAGTTATTTCTCATATATGGTTTAGCGTATTTCTACTGGGCTTTGGCTCACCCTACTTGCGACACCATTTTCAGGTACAGGTGACATGCCACCACCAAGGACATAGCTTGGGAGGTTTAGGGGCTGAAGGCTCCATTCTGTATATTTTGTTTGGTGTTTAATGTAAAATTTCAAGCTGAGGACTTTATTTGTAAAAGAGTTAGAACTCTTTTTTTATTGTAACCAAGTGATAACTTGAAAAGCTGTAAGCTCGTAGGGCATTATTTACTTGTTATCAGTTATGACCTTTTGTGAATAAGTAATGTACGTAATTTATTTTGTAAATGAGACTCTAATGAATGAAAACATAATAATTCTACTATGCTTATAGACTTTATGAATGGTTGATCTGTATAATATTTGAGGACGTTACAACTTGGTATCAGAGTGTACCGGGTTTGAATACTTTGGGTACATGGGAAGTGGTTAGTACCACAATGGGTTTGTCTCGCTTGTTGGAGACTTAAGTATGATGTTATATGCTTATATGATAACATGTTTATATGACTATATGGGTATGGGATTTAGTTTCTAGGATATTGATCGAGTCTATGGGTTTTTGGGAGTCCTGTTGGAAATGATCATTGTCGTTTCTAACCGGAACTCTAGCAACGCCACAGGACAGTCATTATCCGGAAACGAAATTCGTAAGTGTTTATACGATTATGTGCTTAAGTGGAGTGAATTATTGTTGTCTATCGTATTAGGACGTGAGTGAGATAGCTTCGACACATTTGAAAATGTGCTAATCTCCTTGTTACCTTTATTAGGATGTCAGGATGAGGTCGTGGTGGTAGGCGTGGTAGGCCTAGGAGGCAGGAGGTGCCTATACCGGATGAGATTCCGGCACAGGAGGAGGGAGTTGGTCAGGCCAATGTGGCCGAATCGATTGGTCAGCAGGCCATAGGTGCCTTAGCCCGTGAAATGGCCGGAGCATTGAGGGAATCTATGGACATTCTTAGGGCTGAGAATCAAGTCCAGGCCCAAGTAGCTGAGGCAGGGCCATCTTTTCTGAAGAGGGAGTTTTTCCGGTCAAATATGGATGAATTTTTGGGTGATCCTAAGGAGCCACTGAAGGCTGATGAGTGGCTAGAGTAGATGACGAAGACGACATCGAAAACGGGGGCTTGCGGGTGACCTTGGCGTCTTTCCAGCTGAAGGGAGACGCAGGTCAGTGGTGGAAGTATGCACGGGGGCGCATTAGAGGAACTTGGGAGGCTTTTGTTAAAGCTGACCAGGACAAGTACTTACCTGCTACGGTGAGGGAGAAGTTGAGGGATCAATTCTCTAAGTTGGTGCAGTTGAATACGCCAGTGGCTGAGTTTGAGGCCACCTTTACTTGCTTGTCTAGGTTTGCACCGGAGTTAGTGGCGACCGAGGAGCGCCGATGTTTGGAGTTCGAGAAGAGGTTACGGACCGGACTCATGTTTCGAGTAGCCGGGTCCATGATTAGAGATTATGGGCGCCTTGTGGAGGTTGTTGCTTATCTTGAGACTATTATGCATGTAGAGAAGGACAGGATGAGGGGTTCTAAGAGGAGTCAGGATGGTCAGGGGAACGGTAAGAGGCAGAGGGGTTCTAACCCTTAGCAGTCCTAGGGAGCACATTCGAGATCTACCTTTCTAGTACCAAGTCCGGGTTTTGAGAGAGGCGGCCAGGGAGACATCACTTGTTACAAATATGGTCAGTTGGGCCACAAGTCTCCAGTTTGCCCACAGAGGGGAGGAGGGCAGCGAGTAGCATCATCTTCGGCTTGTTCTCAGGGCCAGAGTCAGGGCAGAGGCCAGCTGCTCACTTGTTATCAGTGTGGGCAGGTAGGGCACCTGAAGAGGTTTTGCCCACAGTTGGGTGGCACACCCGGTGCATCTGGTTCGAGGCAGACACAGAGTCACCAGCCAGCGCAGTCAGTTCAGGCCTCAAGGGCTGAAATTTATATTAAAAATATCTATTGGAGAGTAATTTCCACAAAAAAGAAAATCATACAAAAATAAGGGCACTCGGAATATCACTCTGTTTGGTTTTGAGTTTTCAATCTATGTTTTGTTTTTTTGTTTTTAGTGTTTTAATCAATTATTTTTTTATACTTTTTTAGATTCTAAATTGAAATCTCACTCATCTTGATACCTAAATGCCATCTTTATGAGCAATTGGACAATTGCCTTGGGTCAATCTAGATTCACATAAAAAGTAAAATACTTGGTTTAGATACTTTGCTTCTCCTGGGCGTTTCTTTAGTCCTCCTTTCTTCGGGCTTGTTCTAGGCCGTCCAAAACCTAGGGTCAATATATATATATATATATATTTGTGTGTGTTGGTGTTTTGACTTGGGCTTGTATTCACTTGAAAAAAATATGTACAGCTCTGGGATGGTTTGAAACAAATGAGCTCCTCTCATATTTATAGGCAAGCTTGGCCTTATAGAAAGTTTATAGAATATACAAGAAATAAGGTGTGTAGAAGCTATAGAGATCCTCATTTAGACTCGACCCATTTATTACTTTTGAGTCCGAGAAACCATATTCGTGATGATTGTTCCCTTTTCCTCATGTTTGGTTTTGGCTTCAGGGGTCGACGCCATCCTTGTTGGTGTTGACACTGCCTTTTTTTCTTTTTCTTGTTTTGCTCCAAGGGTCTACACCTTGCCTGCTACCAAACACAGGTGTCTCAGTTTTTTTTCTTGAGGGTCGACACCGCTGTTGCAAGGGTCGATCCCTGTGACTCTTTTTTTTTTTCCAAATTTTGTTCGGCTTGGTCCCTACTTTTTGGAGATTTTTTACTTGTTCTTGTCATTTAACCTTGGAGCTACTATCCTATTAATACCTAGTCACTATAAATAGACCCAAAGTCTCTTTCTTTCATTAGTTGTTTCTCTTTTCTCTCTCACCCGTAACTCTCTCTCTTTCTCTCAAAACTCATTTTTTCCCACTTATATCCTTAGACTTACTCACCTAGAGGTGTCTTCACACCTTGATCCTTTGAGATAACTTGTAGATCGTGTCAAGAGCTTTCTTTTGATTTGAGTAGATTGTGATTTCGTTGATGTGGAGTTTCTCTGAGTTTTTCTCTTCCACTTTTTAAGCTTGAGGTAGAGATTCTTCATATCTCCTTATGGGTTTTAACTTAGCTATATGTTTTTATAAAACATCTTGTGATAGAAATGGACTTTTGAATAAATCTTGGGTTTTGGTTCTAAGTTAAAAGGAGGAGTTTTCAAATGGTTTCATGGAAATGATTGTGGGGTTGGGAATGAGGTGTGGACATAACAAAATGGTTGGCTTTTGAAATTTGGAAGTGATCTTGGAAAAAGGAGGTTTTGCCCTAATTGTTGATTCTTTTTTTTTTACTAATAAATAATGATATTGATGTTGGAAACATGGAATTTAATTGTTATTAATTAAGATGGTAGAGTTGGGTATGTATTAGCACTCACATCTCGAAATTTGGAAAGTTTATTTTAATGGAAATTATTTTATCTATTTAGACTCACAGGTGTCCAACTTTAATTGTATGACTTGACCAAGTTTATAGATATATGTGCAGATATTTAAAAAAATATAAAATAAAAAAAACAATAAAAAATAAATAAATAAAAAATAAATTACTTAATGAATATAAATCAACATAAAGATAAATAAATAAAATACAATACAGCAACTGTGAGGAAACCAAATTGTTCGGCACACTCAAGCATGGATGCATCAAATTTGCCTCTGCTATACGATCAAATTTCTCCATTCCTACATTGAATCGGCTCGGTATCATTATTCGGCCAACATTGCTTACCCAGCAAGACTTCTCGGCGCCTAATTATCTTAATATTTGGGCTTGCTTTTGAAGAAATATTGCTCCATAATTAATTATTTTCTCCCAGAAAAATTGAGGTTCAACGGGTTGCAGTAAAACTCGAAAATTAACATTTTTTGGAGTTTGTTTATATATTATACATTGCATGTATTAGTGCTAGAGACTTGTGATAGTTGCGCAGAGTTCAAATAATATGGGAGATAATATGAACCAACATGAACCACGCTAATTGTGCCAAAGTGAGGCTCCGTCGAAGTAATGCGAAAGATCGAAAAGAATCGCCAAAGCAAGCCAAAGGATGACTCTGCAATTCGGCAGCATCATTACCAAGCAACATTACTCGGCACAATCCTTTACTCAACATCACCATTGGCCCATCAACTTGCCAGTTCTTTGTAGCTCATAAATCGCTCTCGGCAACACATTGGTTATTACGAACTTGCCGATCATAAGTTTATGAACAATGGAGTTTGACAATTCAACGGCGTTGGTCGGTAGCGTTACAACGTTCGAGACCATGCATATGCATCTCGGCACTGCCGCAACTCAGCACATTGCTCAGCAAAGCTACGAACCTACTCCGTAGCTCGATAACCACCGTGGCCACGAGAACGGCTTCAATTTCTCGCTGCCGAATGCATAGCCAAAAATGTGCACCAAGCTCTTTCGCTAAATACATTCCCTTATCCATCCAACACATTCATTAATCATCAATATTATTCGGCTTCGGAAATTTATTTGGCAACACATTATACCGTAATATTCCTGAACTTTGCAACTCGGCTTTTCATTCGGCATATTATCAATTGATTAAAAATTATCAACTTTCCATATTATCAAATGCTTATCAACGCCACATATTATTAACTCGGCTTCGGATTATTATTCGGCTTCGGGAAACTTTATTCAGCACACGTACATTAACTGCAAACCACCTTGCAACTTATTCGGCACTAAATATCTCGGCATAAAATTGCATCTCAACTTGCCGAAGCCCACATCTGAACATACCACAGGATTTCTATCAGCTTAAAGAGTACAAACCCACCAGCTCGCAGAGCCAAAGAGTAACCCAAATCCGTCGAAAGTTATGCAATGGCTTACATGTGCCGAAAACTGTAATTTCAAAGTTGTCAAACTCAAGTTTTGACCATACTAGTGTGAAGTACTCATTGAGACGAGTCCAACGCAACAAATCGCGTTGAAATCGGAGTTAAAATGAAGCCGTACGGGCCAGCCAAAGTTTGCTTACAAAGTCGACAGATTTGCTGAGGAAGACGAACCAGCATGCCATGCAAGAGAAGTTATCTGGTGCTTTGCGGATCACAATTCTCAATCAATTTAATCCATCAGCTCTATTTTGGCTACAACTACGCCATCAGGAGTCCGATTACAACGATCCAATGGTCATTTCCAACTATTTGGAGCCTTCTGAACACATCCGTACGGTCTAATTTTGCAAATTCTGAGTCGCATATTGAGATCGATACATTGGCCAATCAGGAACATTAAATGCAAAATCAACGGACAAATCATATCCGATCGGCATGCAATTTCACCAGCAGGCACTTGGAGCTAGGCCATCAACCACCATTTAGGGTAGGACCTACAACTTGAACTTCTTCCCCATTTGTCATCTTCAACATAAATAAATAAAAAGACACAAAAAAAAAAATAATAATAAACAAGCAATAGCTCAAGTATATTTACAAATTATTAATTCATTTATCTCTTCTGTAACAATCACATGATTTAATTCTCAGAAGTGCAGCCATTTTTGCTCGGCTCTCCCTACTTAGCAACATTATTCGGCAACATGTCTAATTCGGCTAACATTCCTTACTCGGCAACATTATTCCACCATTATTCAGTAAGATAGCCCAGCCATGTTTCTTATTCGGCAAGCACTTTAGCAGCAAGATCTTGGGGCTAGGAAATAATCCTCTGTCTTCCCCAATCATTCATTTCATTACCTTGGCCATTTATTACCCACTGGGACATCATAGCCAATTTTCCGCTTTCCAATTGGAGCACATTAGCCGATTATCATCTCGGCACCTCTAATATGCATGCATACTCGGCCAACTTGGTATAAACATTACAACAAAATTTACTTGGAGTTACAAACTCCTGCTCCTTTTCACACCACTCCAAGCAAGCGCCAGTTTTGGGGCAATACATTACACTTGGCAGTTGGCCGTTCGCATTTGGCAGTCAGCAGTTTGCACATTTGTGCACGTCGTTATTTTACCAAAGCCGAATCTACCCTGCCACATAGGGCAATAGGGCAAGTCTAATCTACATTCCTTCCGCCTAACGCCTGTCATTCGAAAGCAATAGGGCAAGTCTACATTGGACTAAACGCAAACTGAGCAATGCTAATTGGCCTAAATTTTACTCGGCAATTAAATAGTTAGCCTAATATCTACTTGGCATTACTTGGCAATTCCTTACAAGAGGAGCAATATTATTAGTGATTAACATGTTTACCTCATTCGATACAGGCCATCACTGACAGGATGTGTTATTCAAAATCCTTGCAATATTGGCACTTGATCGCCACTTAAAATTAGCAAAAGTTTTGCACTCGGCATGGAGCGCCATCAGCAAAGGCCTACACCCATGCTCGGGGGTTAGAATACCGCAGGCTTACACCCATGCCCGGGGGTTAGAATACCGCAGGCCTACACCCTCACCCGGGGGTTATATTACCACAGGTCTACACCCTCACTCGGGGGTTATAATACCGCAGGTCTACACCCTCACCCGGGGGTAATAATACCGTGGTCCATTTTTTAGCTGGTATATCTAACTTATTTAATCTATCTTATTTGGTTCAGGCAATCATTTCCGCGCTCGGCATATAGAAATATTTCTAGCTCGGCACGAAAGTCCATATTTGGAAGCAATCTTTGCACTCGACAATATACTACACCCTTGCCTGGGGTTATAATACCGTGGCCTACACCCTTACCCGGGGGTTATAATACCGTGGCCCATCGTTATAGAGAGAGTATTACTCACTGGGCTTTAGCTCACCTCTCTCCTCTATATACATATATTTGTGCATACATTCATACATACATGCATTTATCTAGCCATTCATTCATTTATGTTATTCATTTATCAAATGCATTCTTTGTCAAAGGACCTAACATCTATTTGAACAGCATAACTCGACAAGAAAAATCTCATTCCTTTTACCAAAGACAATGAAAGTTTTGCGGCAATTGTGGGAGCCAGAAAAAAAAAATATATCAACTTATTGGGCTAACCCAAACAAGGCCTGCCAAGGGCCCAACTATTGGGCTTATTCGGCCCATCCCCGTCTATAAAAGGAAGGGACCTCATAACATACAGGTATGTCTCATCTCTCTCTACAAAACACACACCCCTTCAAATATATATACTATTTACTTCTTTGATTCAATGACTAACTTCATCATCGGAGTGTCCCCGACCGGCAACCCTGGTTGGGTGGCATCAACCAGATTTATCTCTTGCAGGTTCATGGAGCTGTCTTCATTGAATCTCACCAACAATCCATGTGAGAGGATATTTCATGGTCTCACAGTTTTAGGCTATTGGTGGAGGATAGCTGTGATTGTTGTAGAAATTGCATAAGGACTAGGAGAATGAAAACTAATTTCACATCCATTTCATCGAAGCATTGTCTTACATTTACAAGTTTGTAATAACTACATTGTTTTGAGAAAATGGTGAATACTTAGTGAATTTGGGTAGGGGTTGTGGTTACTATGATAAGTTGGTTTGTGTGTCCTTGGTGAAAGACCAGGAACCAGCGCGGATAGGTGTCGAGCCTTCCGGTTAATAGTCGTAAAAATGATAAAAGGGTAGTGCTTGTATAGCTTGCTAGCAAACACGTACCTAGAGATTCACAGAGTTGTATTCACAAACTGGTTTTTTATAAAAAAGAAAGTGCATCATGAATGGTAATATAAACCTGGCATGACATGATTTGAAAGAGATATAAAATGTTTTGTCATGAGCATTGCATGTGCATTTTACCCTTATACCTTTGTTAAGATTCATATGTTGTGCCGGATTATTTCTACTGGGTTTTGGCTCACCCTATGTCATGACCCAAACCCGCCCCTAAAAGTTTGGTCCATGACCGGCTTGTACATAGGCCTCAAAACGGAGATTTTAGAATAATATTTAACCACATACGGGGCCTTAGGCGGAAGCAATATCAATAAAAGACAACATCCATTGAGCTTGTGCATACATGATGGATTAATTAATTTAAGCATTTAAATACATTCCCATAGTTACATATACAATCACAGAATTATGCAGATCTCACACACACTTAAATAAGACTCCAAAAATTACACAATTCCCAGTAATCAAAATTAAGGCCTCAACGTGGAGGCGTACCCCAGGCGGCTTGGCAAACAGGTAGACCTCACTACAATTCTAGTGTCAATCCCCAATGGCTCACCTACATACACATACATAAAAACGGAGTGAGTAAGGCTCAGTGAATAATAGCAATGTAAGGAGGTTAATTAATTGAGCATAGACTTAGAGAATGTAAATATGCATATCAAACTATACACAGATCTTATACATAATCATATTTTAAAACGACTTTAGACCCACATGTAACACATAATGGCCTCAGGCCCATATAATAATATAGAGCGACTGTAAGCCCAAATGTGATACAGGACGGCTGTAAGCCTAGAGATAATACAGAACGGCTGTAAGCCCGGATATAATACAGATCGGCTATAAGTCCAGATATAATACAGATCGGCTATAAGCCCAGATACAATACAGAACGGCTGTAAGCCCAGATATAATACAGATTGACTATAAGCCCATATATAATACAGATCGGCTATAAGCCCAGATACAATACAGAACGGTTTTAAGCCCACAGATAATACAGAACGACCTTAGGCCCAACATATTATGCAGAGCAGCCTCAGGCCCAGATATCAACAGATTGGCCTTGGGCCTATTATTAACAAAACAGAATGATTCCAGATATACAAGGATATCATTGTTCCATAATACACATATGTTCCATTTGCTCATCATGAATTCAGATAGTTAACTTGCAGATAACAGAACGTCAGTATTAACTCTTAACAGTAAGCAAAACGTACTACTACAGTACCATTACTCAATAGTGCACAAAGATTTTCCCATGGTTTACTACAAGTCGACATCGTTGTCTTGCGGATAACAGAACATTAATAATAACTATTAACAGAAGGCAAATGTATCACTGCATTAATAGGGACAGAACAATTTACATCATAACGGCCTCGGGCCCACATTTATTACTAGGGACAGAAAGACCTTAGGTCCATATCAATGCCATTATTCAAGCATATCGATTAATTGAATCAAAGCACAACATCAATGGAATAGACCATTCACAAATAACAATACATAAATCATAATCACAGGAAGTAAGTGAAACATATTGTTACACTACTATTACTCACAGTGATCGGCTCCCGGTAGTAATGGGACGATGTCCTCGTCTCGACCTATAAGTACAGTGCATAACACATAATATGAGATTATACTCGATCCTTTACTTATTCTCTTTGATCATTCAATCAATTAGCCATGGTGGTACCAAGCTCATTATTCCTTAATAAGTTATAATCCATGTCTCAGAAAACAGGAGAAATCGATGGGAAATGGTTTAGGTGAAGAAATGGTACAAAACTGGTTGACAGAAAGTGAATAGTCGTCACTAATTTGGGAATAACTATTTCTGTATTATGATTTGGGAGTGAGATCACCACCATTGGAAACTAGACTTCCGGGACTTGATTTCAGGATCAAGAATCACTCAAAACGGAGTCCGGAGGCAAAAGATATGCTTATTCAAAGTTGGCTAAACAGAGCTGTCTCCTGCACGTGCGGGAAACAGAGCCGCGCGTGTGGCTCTGGGCAGTTTGCAGTCCGAAAATGGCTCTTTTTGCTCCAACACTTGGTTTTTCCATTTTTAAGCTTGGTTCTTAACATAAATCACTCAAAAACATGTAAAATTATCTCATAACATGATAAACTAACATCAATCAAGTGTAATTCCATTTTAAACAAATCAATCATTGCCTCAAAAATAGATATTCAAGTCTCATCTTCTATATAATCAAACTTCTATAATATACACCCCAAAATCATACAAATACATCTTACACATGGTTGATCTTCATACCAAAACTTGGTATTCCATGAATCATTCTTAAGATTGAACCCAATTCAAGCAAATTTAAGGAAATCAAGGTTCAATTCCTTGAGTTTAACTCAGTTCATTCATAACCCAACACACTTGTTCATTTACATATTAATTTTCCAAGTCCCTCATTGATTTCATGTAGTAGATCCAATATTTACAAAGATAATAGTTGAAGACACATACCTTAACTTAATTCCTTGTTTTTCCCTTTAATCTCTTCAATTTTCCAAGCTTCCATAGATGATCCTCTTTCCCTCTCTATCTCTCTTTCACGGTTCTCTCTCTCTCTCTCTCTCTCTCTCCCTTAGATATTTTGTTTGACTTCAAAATGACAAACTCCCAACTCACATGGCCTATCCATATATTTATATATCACACACTTAAGCTTTTCACAATAAGGAGGGCCAAACACGCCTTTACGAATCGCGCAAAATCAAATTTCAATTAAACTTCCCAGATGACTCTAAAAATTATGCTGATCATAAATATGTCATCTGTTCCTGTTTCTGAAGTCCCTAAGGCCTTCAATTTGTAGTACAAAGTTAACCATCCAAACGTGCATTAACGAATCAGACAAATTAGATTTCCAATTAATTTTTCCAAGCAGCTCTAAAAATTCCCATTAACATATCCAAATACTCAATTTTAATTTCTGAACCCGTAAAGGTCGATAATTTCAATTTTAAAGCCGTGACTCAACAGATAATTCCTCAATTTGAACAGATATCATAAATTAAAATGCATTAACCCACAAGGACTTAAAAGTAATTTCGGATACGGATTTTGGGGTCGTTACACCCTATGTGGGAAAAACATTTCAGGTGCAGATGATATGCCTCCGCCAAGGCAATAGCTTGGGAGGACATGGAGCAAGAGTTTGGCGCTCGAGTTTGGCGATCGTGAAAAGAGTCGCTCGAGCATCGATTGCACACTTCCAGAAGTTTTGCAGGCGATGGTACCCACTCGAGCGCCAAACTCTCCACTCGATCCCGGTTTTTCCTTCCTTTGTATACTGTATTCTAAACTTGGTTCCGTGGACTTGTTTTTGTATCATTATCACTTCTAGCCTTTACTCTTTGTATTAGGGTCTTAGGTTGTGATGGGCAGGTTTGAAACATGTTGGTTGCACTTTGAAACCAAAAGGTGATGCCCAGATTTTGGCCTTCACACTCGAGCGGAAGTTTTAACGCTCGAGCGGGCTCTTCGTTGTTGATTCTACGCTCGAGCGGGAGTTTTGACGCTCGAGCGTGTTTTTCCATCTCCCAGTACTTTACTCTGCAGTCCCTCTGCTCGAGCGGAGAGTTTGGCGCTCGAGTGGGTACCATCGCCTGCAAAACTTCTGGAAGTGTGCAATCGACGCTCGAGCGGCTCTTTTCACGATCGAGCGTGAGTCTGTGTCTGGCGCTCGAGCGGGGATTTTCACGCTCGAGCGGGGAGTCGACTACATAAATCCGAGACCTGACTTTCTGGGTCATTTTTCATCTCCCTTTTGATTCTAAAACCCTAGAACCGTCTTCTCCCTCTCCCTACACACCTTCTCTCTTAGGTTTGATCTACTTAGAGTGTATTTCTACCCTAAGTTCTTTGTTAAAAAGATAGAGTGGGTCGAGGGCTTCCGTTTAATCTGAATAATCTTGGGTTTGGAGCACTTTGGTTTTTCGTCATCTTCTCCATTCGAGTTATTCGCTTCGAGGTAGGGATTTCCTACTCCATCTTATAAGTTTTGTTCTAAGTTTTGGTATTTTGATATGTTGGGAGTACTTTGGTAATTTTGGGGAAAAACCCTAGTTGTGTTAATAAATTAATTTGTATAATTAATTTAAGGAAATTAGGGAATTTGGTTAAATTCATGAAATTGAGGAATTCATTGATTAAATGGTGTAGTTGGATAATTTAAATCACTCGCCTATTAAATTGTTGATATATTTATTTCCAGTCTAGAAATAACTGTCTTGGGCTATCGGTGGAGGATAGTCGTGATTGTTGTAGACATTGCATGTGGATTAGGGATAACTGAAACTAATCACATTGGTTAAGTCATTAATTTTGACTATTGAATTAGTACAGAAAATACGTGTATTGATTGAGCATTGCATTTGCATATTGTGTGGGAGGAGATAGGGGATGTACTCCACGGTTTAGGGGAAGATAGGGGATGGACCTCTAAACCGGATTTTTGTTTGAGAGGAGATAGGGGATGGACTCCATTAGCATCACTATTATGCGTGCTTATTATATTGAAGTGTTTTTACATGTCATTGATACAACACTAAAATTTGTATCAAACGGGAAGTATGAAGTGTTTTGATATGAGCCTGAGTCTCATTTGTTTGATTGATATTGGAAATAATGTGAATATAATATATATAGTTCACTGTTGTAAGTTTGGCCAGGTTTTGGGCCATATTGATAATAATCAAAAGTGAAACGTGTCATAGACATTAGTGTCATGAGACTGTATAATGATGTAATTGATTATCTTGGTTAACCATCTGTTGGATGCTATTGCTTTATTCAATGCTTATATTTGGTTTAGTATTTTTCTACTGGGCTGTGGCTCACCCTTTATGGGAATATCATTTTCAGGTTCAGGTGATAAGCTACCTCCAAGGACTTAGCTTGGGAGGATTTGGCTTTTGGATTTTGAAGACTAGCTTTAGTTAATTGTTTTTAATTGATAGTACATGTAAACATTCAAGCCTAGGGCTTTACTTGTATTTGAGTTAGAACTCATATTTTTGTGTCCAAGTGTTGGCTTGGAAAGATGTTAGCCCGTAGGGCATTTAATTTGATGTTACATGTAATGCTTTTATTTAGTAATACTCTAATGAATGAATTAATGAATTGTTTTCTTTAAATATTGCATGTCAATGATATATATAATGGGTTTTTTTTGAGGGCGTTACAGCTTTTATATGTATTGGGATCTAAATCTATTTTGTTGTATCCAAGTACTAACTGGGAAAGTTGTAAGCCTTTAGGGCATTCTCTTATTTGTTTATCTTTTGTTTTGTTCCTCACCATGTAACATATGCTATGGATTCAGGGTTAAACTTATGAATGTATAGTTGCATGTGTTGCTCTTTTGTATAAGAAATTGAAATTAATGGAAGTGCTTATATTTTCTTATGACCTTTTTTTAATCAATATTGTGGATGGGTTGTTGTATTTTATTCGTGGCGTTACAACTTGGTATCAGAGTGTACCGGGTTTGAATACTTTGGGTACGTGGGAAGTGGTTTTGACCACAATGGGTTTATCTCGCTTGATAGAGATATTTATGTGTATAACATGCGTATGTGACTATATTGGTATGAAATTTAATTTCTAAGATATTGATTGAGTCTACGGGTTTCTAGAAGTCTTGTTAGAAGAGCAGTTGATCACTACTGCTTCTAACTAGAACTCTGGTAACACCGCGGGATGATCTTTATCTAGAAAAAAAGTTCGTTTGTGTTTATGTGCTTATGTGGAATGAATTAAATGTTGTTTATCGCATTAGAACGTGAGTAAGTTAGCTTCAATACATTTGTAAATATGCTAATCACTAGTGTTACCTTTATAGCGATCCAGGCTTAGACCCGGTCTCTTTATTGTTTTTGAATCCGGGAAACCATATTCGTGATGCTCGTTCTTTTCTCTTCATTTTTGGTTTTGGCTTCGACGGTCGACACCGCCCTGTTTGGGGTCGACACCATCTTGCTATTGTTTTCTTGGAATAGCTACTGAAATTTAGTGTCGACACCAGCCTTGGAGGTGTCGACACTTGTCTTATGTTGTTGGCCTCAAGGGTTAGTCTGGGAAGGGTTGACCCTTGTCTGTTACTGAATCTGGATTTGGTTGCTGAAATTTAGTGTCGACACCTTGGGTCCAAGGGTCGAAAGCTTGGTTGCTGCCAGCATTATTTTTCTTCACTTCTTCTTGAAGGGTCGACAACTGTCTGGGAAGGGTCGACCCCTGCGAGTTCTTTTCCAGATTTTTAGTCAGTTTTGGGCCTTACTTCTTGGGAATTTTGACTTGTTCTTTTGGGTTGACTTTGGGACTTCATTTCACTTTGACCTAGCACTATAAATAGGTTCCTCACTTAACCTTTTCTTCACTTTATCTTCTCTTTCCTCTCTTTAAACCATGAGACGCTCTCTCTCTATCTAAAACCATTTTTTCGCTCAAAGATCTTTAGATCTACTCACTTGGAAGCATCTCCTCACCTTGCTCCTTTGAGATTAAGTGTAGAGCTTGTTAAGGGCTTCGTTTTGATCAGAGTAAATCGTTGTTTCCTCACTGTCAACTTTTGGGCTTTTCTTCCTTCTTCTTCTTCTAAGTTTGAGGCAGCGATTTTCTACACTCTTCTATGGGTTTTACCTTAGCTATTTGATATTCTAAAAGATTATGGTGTTTTGGGGGTTTTTGTCAAAAACCTAGGGTTTGGAATCAAAATGTAAAAGAGGGGTTTTTGCCTAAAAATGTGAATGTTTGAGATTGTAAAGAGAAAATGGAATTGATATGGAAATTGTGAAATTGAAATGATGATAATGATAAGGGTGGAGTTGGATATGTAGTATCACTCCTATTTTGAGATTTTGGAAAAGTCTGTCTTTAATGAAAATTGTATGCTTGTTTATAGATATCTGTTTTGGGCTATCAGTGGAGGATAGTTATGATTGTTATAGAAATTGCATCAGAATTAGGTGAATTGAAACTAATTTTCTCATCCATTTATATTGACCCTTGTCATATCTTAAATACATTGCACATGTATAATGTTTGGGAGAAGAAATGGCATGTACTTCATGTTTGTGAGGAGAAAGGGGATGTACTCCGTTGAAATTAAGTTGGCCGGAGTGTCCAGGGTGAAAGTCTCAAAAACTACGAATATACACGGGTGCCGATTCCCGTGGACAAAATATCTATAAAATGACAAACGGAAGTGTTTTGTATGATGACTATATTGATTGCAGTCCCACTGAGTTGTATCTTCAGTTAGGTTGTCTAAATATAGTGGAAAGGACTCATGAATTGAGATAACATGGATTGAATATGAGTTCGACATAGCATGATTTTGTACGAGAGTTATAAATGATTTTATCACGGGCATTGTATGTGCTTACTATACTTCTATCCTTATTAAGATCTATATATTGTGTTAGATTATTTTTACTAGGCTTTGGCTCACCCTATGTGGGAAAAATATTTCAGGTGCTGATGATATACCCTCGCCAAGACATTAGTTTGGGAGGACTTGGAGCAAGAGATTCCTTTTTGTGGTTGTTATGTATAGCCAAGGGCTTAAATGTATTGGATTTAGAATCCACTTTTGTTGTTTCTAAGCCTTGTCTTGGAAATATGTAAGCCCTCAGGCCATTTTTATCTATTTATCTTCCTTCCTCTCCTTTAACTGGCAACATATGCTATAGATTCAGGGCTAGACTTTTTGAATGTATGATGCATATGTTTCTCTTTTGTACATCATATTGAATTAATGGAAGATAACCTTATTATTGTTGTTGTCATATATTAGATATTGTGGATGGATTTTTGTAATTATTTTGGGGCATTACAACCTTCATTAGGATGTCAGGACGAGGACGTGGTGGTGGTAGGCGTGGCAGGCCTAGACGGCATGAGGTGCCGTTATCGGATGATATTCCTGCGCAGAAAGAAGGGGTTGGTCAGGCCAATATAGCCAAACCAGTTGGCCAGCAGGCCATGAGCACTTTGGCCCGTGAAATGGCCGGGGCTTTGCGGGAATCTATAGACATTCTCAGAGCTGAGACATGGCCGTTTTTCTTGAAGAGGGAGTTTTTTCGGTCTAATTCAGATGAGTTTTTGGGGGATTCGAAGGAGCCACTGAAAGCAGATGAATGGCTCGAGCAGATGGTCTAGACGTTCGAGATGCTTGGCATCGAGGACGATGGTTTAAGGGTGACCTTGGCATCCTTCCAGTTCAAGGAAGATGCGGGTCAGTGGTGGAAGTATGCGCGGGGGCATATTGGAGTGACTTGGGAGGCTTTCGTCAATGCCTTCCAGGACAAGTTTTTATCTCCCACTGCTAGGGAGAAGTTGAGGGATCAGTTTCTAAAGCTTAAGCAACTTAACACACCAGTGGCCGAGTTTGAGGTTGCCTTTACCAGCTTGTCGAGGTTTGCACTGGAACTCGTGGCGACTGAGGAATGCCGTTGTCTCAAGTTTGAGAAGAGGTTGAGGACTGGACTCTTGTTCAAAGTAGTCGGGTCAATGATTAGGGACTATGGATGCCTTGTGAAGGCTGCGGCTCATCTAGAGATCGTGGTTCAAGCAGAAGAGGAGCATATGAGGGCTCCAGGAGGAGTTATGAGGTTCAGGGAGAGAAACGGGATAGTAAGAGGCAGAGGGGTTCCACCCGACAGCAGTCCTAGGGAGCTCAGTCTAGGTTTACTTTTTCTGTACCGAGTTCTGGGTCAGGGAGAGGTGGACAGGGAGGGATTACCTATTTCAAGTGTGGCCAGCTGGGTCACAAGTCTATAGTTTGCTTGAAGAAGGGAGGAGGGCAACAGTCTGCACCATCGTCGGCTCGTTCTTAGAGCCAGAGTCAGAGGAGTGGACAGCCACCTACTTGTTATCAGTGTGGGCAGACAGGACATGTGATGAGGTTTTGCCCTCAGTTAGGCGGCACATTTGGAGTGTCTGGCCAAAGGCAGACATAGAGCCATCAGCCAGCACAGTCAGCTCAGGCCTCGAGGGCCAATCAGGGAGCCTCTTCGGCTCAGTCAGTACATCAGACTTATGCTTTGAGGGGTGAGCAGGTGGAGCAGAGACCTACGGGGCGTATGTATACTATTACCACGCCAGACTTAGTGCTAGCACCTTCGGTAGTGAGAGGTACTTTGCTGTTATGCAATTCTATTACCAATGTGTTGATTGATACGGGTACATCCCATTCTTTTATCTCGTCTGCATTTGCATCGACATTGGGGTTAGAGTTGGCTCGGTTAGCATCTCCACTCAGTGTAATGTCACCTATTGGTGGTGAGATTGTCATGGAGCAGAGGGTGTCGTGGTTGTGACATTGAGGTTGCCAGTCCCCGACTTCCTTTTGCATTTGTGTTGATTGACATGTCTAGTTTTGATGCTATTCTAGGTATGGACTAGTTGTCGTCATATCAAGCTATCATAGATTGTTACCATCAGAGGGTTACTGTATGTACCTTGAGCGGTGATTGCTTTTATTTCATGAAGGACAGAGCCGATAGAGTTTTATAGTTGGTGTATGATCCGCGTGGGTGGAGTGAGCTTAGTTGTCTTCATGCCAACTTCTTGGGTAGTGAGTGTGATGAAGTCTAGGTTGATTTGCTGAAAGTAGTTTGTGAATACTTGGACATTTTTCCTAAGGATCTCACTAGTTTACCACCTCACCGTGAGATTGAGTTCTCAATTGATTTAGTGCCTGGCACGACATCGATCTCTATGGCACCTTATCGATTTGCATCTGCCAAGTTGAGTGAGTCGAAGATTCAACTCCAAGAATTGTTAGGTAAGGGTTTTGTTCGCCCTAGTACCTCACCTTGGGGAGCACTAGCTCTTCTTGCCAAGGAGAGGGATGGTGCCTTGCGATTTTGTATAACTGTTAAGAACAAGTACCCAATGCCTCGTATAGATGATTTGTTTGATCAGTTGAAGGGGTCTTGCTACCTTTCTAAAATAGACCTGAGATCGGGTTATTACTAGTTGAGGGTCAGGGAGGAGGATATCTAGAAGACGGCATTTCGTACGGGGTATGACCATTATGAGTTCCTAGTGATGCCTTTTGGGTTAACCAATGCACCAGCCATGTTTATGGACTTGATGAATCGGATCTTTTGCGAGTTTCTAGATCGTTTCGTGGTTGTCTTTGTTGATGACATTTTGATTTACTCACCCTCCGAGGAGGAACACAAGGAACATTTGTGAGTCATAGTTGAATTTCTTAGAGCCCACAAACTATATGCTAAGTTTAGAAAATCTGAATTGTGGTTAAAAGAGGTTAAGGTTCTAGGCCATGTGGTGTCCAGGGAAGACTTAACTGTAGTCTCTTCTACGATAGAAGCAGTGCAAGATTGGGAGCAACCTAAGAATACCTTTGAGATTCGTAGTTTTTTAGGGTTGGCCGGGTATTATCGTTGGTTTGTGAAGGATTTTTATAGACCAGCCTCACCTTTGACTAGATCGACGAGGAAGGGAATCAAGTTTGTGTGGAGTAAGACTTGTGAAAAGTCGTTCCAAGAGCTTAAGGTTAGACTTACCACCGCTCTAGTGTTGATTATTCTGGAGAGGGATTTGGGCTATTTAGTGTATTGTGATGCATCACAGGAAGGTTTGGGCTATGTCTTGATGCAAGACGGGAAGGTATTAGCTTATGGCTCACGGTAGTTGAAAACCCACGAGAGAAACTACCCTACTCATGACCTAGAGCTAGTAACTGTGATCTTTACCTTGAAGATTTGGAGACATTATGTGTACGGTGAGAAATTTAAGGTATTCTCCGATCACAAGAGTTTGAAATATTTGTTTTCGCAAAAGGATTTAAATTTGAGGCAAAGAAGGTGGATGGAATTTACGGAGGACTATGATTTTGAGTTGCACTATCACCCCGAGAAGGCCAATGTAGTGGCCGACGCCTTGAGTGAGAAGTTCTTTAGTAGTATAGCTAGTATTGCCATCCAGGAATGGGAGATGTTGGGTGCTATTGGCGAGTTCGATTTGCATCTTGGCGAGTTTGTCGAGTTAGCTGCTTTGTTTACAGTCATTGCACAACCTACTCTTGTGAACCGAGCCATAAAAGCACAAAAGGGTGATCTTGAGATAGAAACCCTCCGGGAGAAGATCTCCAGTGGGAAGGTAGAGAAGGGCTTGAACGTGTATTCTGACTCGAGTGTTTGATATCTTGATCGTCTTTTCATACCCAAGTCTTATTGAGAGGAAGTGCTCCGAGAGTTTCATCATTTACGCCTTGCGGTGCACCCGGGAGACACAAAGATGTACCGCGATCTTAGCCACCAGTTTTGGTGGATGGGTATAAAGAAGGACGTAGCCGTGTCTGGATCAAAGTGCCTTACTTGTCTGCAAATGAAGGCCGAACATCAACGGCCAGCGGGTTTGTTGCAACCCTTGCCTATAGCCAAGTAGAAAAGGGAGCATGTCGCAATAGATTTTGTTGTGGGCCTTCCGAGGACTCAATGGGGTAACGATGCCATTTGGGTGGTAGTTGATCGATTGACTAAGTTGGCGCACTTTGTACCTACGCGCACGAGTAACTCAGTAGATTATCTTGCCGACCTTTACATTAGGGTTATAGTTCGACTTCACGAGATTCCAGTGACTATTGTTTCAGATAGAGACCCACGTTTCACAACTCAGTTATGGAAGGGCCTACAGAATGCCTTGGGCACTAAGTTGACTTTTAGCACAACCTATTATCCTTAGACTGACAGACAGTCAGAGCGTACCATTCAGATCGTAGAGGATATGCTTCGAGGTTGTATTCTTGACTTTAAGGGGTCGTGGGAAAGACACTTACGTTCAGTGGAGTTTTCCTACAACAATACCTTCCAGTCGAGTATTGGCATGGCACTATTTGAGGCCTTGTATGGTTGACTGTGTAAATCACTCGTATATTAGGCCGAGGTGGGTGATGCACCTATGATGGGTCCTAAGCTAGTTTGGGAAATGATAGATAATATTGTGCTTATTCATAAAAGGTTAGTTATGGCTTAGAGTCGCCAGAAGAGCTATGTCGACCATTGAAGGAGACAGTTATCCTTTGAGGTAGGAGATCATGTCTTTTGGAAAATATCGCCTAAACGAGGTTTGATGAGGTTTGGAAAGAGTGGGAAGTTGTCTCCTAGATTTATTGGACCTTTTGAGATCCTAGAACAGATTGGGGAGGTAGCTTATTGTTTGGCCTTACTGTCACAGCTTTCTGGGGTTCATGATGTGTTTCATATCTATATGCTTCAGAAGTACAAACCGGATCCATCACATGTGTTGGATTGGATTGAGTTAGAAGTAGATGAGGATGCATTGTATGAGGAGAGACCGGTTAGAGTTTTGGATACTTGAGACCAAGCTTTGCGTGGCAAGATAATTCCTTTAGTAAAGGTGTTATGGAGATATCATGGGGTTGAGGAAGCCACTTGAGAGCGTGAATTGGAAGTCCGTGAGAAGTATCTGGACCTATTTGTTAATATTTGAACATGTATTGAACATTTATTATGTTAACGTAATATCAACATTGTGCATGTTTGGAAATGTGAATTGTATATTCATTTTCGAGAATTTGGTTACTCTTGTCATGTGAGTGATTGACCGGTGGATGGGTCATGGTGGTGATTTGATTTCCTATTATGTTCGTAACTAGTTTAAACTTGGTTTGAATGTTGATTTAAAATTTCAAGGACAAAATTTCTTAAGGGGAAAAGGTTATAGCGATCCTGATTTAGACTTGACCCATTTATTATTTTTTAGTCCGAGAGACCATATTCGTGATGATCATTCCCTTCTCCTCATGTTTGGTTTTGGCTTTAGGGGTCGACACCATCCTTGTTGGTGTCGACATTACCTTATTTTCTTTGTCTTGTTTTGCTCCAAGGGTCGACACCTTGCCTGCTGCCAAACACAGTGTCTTAACTTTTCTTCTTGAGGGTTGACACCACTGTTGCAAGGGTCGACCCCTGTGACTCTTTTTTTCAAGATTTTGTTCAGCTTAGGCCGTACTTTTTGGGAATTTTTGACTTGTTCTTTTCATTTAACCTTGGAGCTACTATTCTATTAATACCTAGTCACTATAAATAGACCCAAAGTTTCTTTATCTCATTAGTTGTTTCTCTTTTCTCTCTCACACCCGTAACTCCCTCTTTCTCTCAAAACTCATTTTTCCCCACTTACATCCTTAGATTTACTCACCTAGAGGTGTCTTCACACCTTGATTCTTTAAGATAACTTGTAGATCGTGTCAAGAGCTTTCTTTTGATCTGAGTAGCTTGTGATTTTTTTGACATGGAGTTTCTCTGAGTTTTTCTCTTCCACATTCTAAGCTTGAGGTAGGGATTCTTCGCACCTCCTTATGGGTTTTAACTTATGTTTTTATAAAGCCATCTTGTGAAAGAAACGGACTTTTGAATAAATCTTGGGTTTTGGTTCTAAGTTAAAATGAGGATTTTTCAAATGGTTTCATGAAAATGATTATGGGGTTGGGAATGAGGTGTGGAGATAACAAAATGGTTGGCTTTTGAAATTTGGAAGTGATCTTGGAACAAGGGGGTTTTGCCCTAAATGTTGATTCTTTTTTTATTACAAATAATGATATTGATGTTGGAAACATCGAATTTAATTGTTATTGATTAAGATGGTAGAGTTAGGTATGTATTATCACTCACATCTCGAAATTTGGAAAATTTATTTTAATGGAAATTATTTTATCTGTTTAGAGATATTTGTTCTGGGCTATCGGTGGAGGATAGTTGTGATTGTTGTAGAAATTGCATGAGAACTAGGAGAATGAAAACTATTTCTCATCTATTGTATCGAGCATTGTCATACATTTACACATTTGTAATAATTACATTGTTTTGAGAAAATGGTAAATACTTGGTGAACTGGGTTGGGGGTGTGGTTACTATGATAAGTTGGCCTGTGTGTCCTTGGTGAAAGACCAGAAACCTACGCGGATAGGTGTCGAGCCTTCTGGTTAATATCGATAAAAATGACAAAAGAGTAGTGCTTATATAGCCTGCTAGCAGAGACGTACCTAGAGATTCACAGAGTTGTATCAACGAACTAGTTTTCTATAAAAGGGAAAGTGTTTCATGAATGGTAATATAAACCTAGCATGGCATGATCTGAAAGAGATATAAAATGTTTTGTGAGCATTGCATGTGCATTTTACCCTTATAGCTTTTTTAAGATTCATATGTTGTGTTGAATTATTTCTATTAGGCTTTGTGTAACGTCTCCAAAATAATCAGAATAAAACCTATCTCATAAGAGGAAATAAAGTTGAAACAAAGTACTTTCATTGATCAGAGTTGATATATAAAAGGTGGCACATGCTTTATACATTCATAAATGATTCATCTTGAATCTACGTGTGTTACAAATAGTAATAAGAAATGAAAGCTAACAAATATCTAAATGCCCTAAAGGCTTACATTTTTCCAAGACCGTGCTTGGTTACAAGAAAACGAGTCAAAAGCTCAATACACATAAGCCCTCGGCTTGAAAAGAAAATAAATACAAAATGAACAAAAGTGAGCTTCAGCTCCACAGTCCTCCCAAGCTAAGTCTTTGGCGGAGGCATATCACCAGCACCTAAAAATGGTTTTTCCCAAGAGGGTGAGCCAAAGCCTAGTAGAAATAATCTAACACAATATATAAATCTTAACAAAGATATAAATGTGATGTGTATATACAATGCTTGCCACTAAATCATTCACAATTCCTTTAGGACCCATGTTGTGCCAAGTCTTGTATCGTAATTCGTGCTATCTTAATCGCCTTTTTATCTCAATTCATGAGTTATTTCCATTCATTACAAACAACCATACTGAGGATACAACTCAAAGGTTCTCAAATTAATATAGTCATCACACAAACACTTCCATTTGCCATTTTACGAAAATTTCGTCCGCGGGAATCGGCACCCATGTATACACAATGTTTTTGGGATTTTCGCCCTGAACACATAGGCCAACTTAATTCAATGAAGTCCATCCCCTTTCTTCTCCCAAATATGGAGTACATCCCCTTTCTCCTCCCAAACATCATACATATACAATGTATTAAAACACAGTCATATTCAATGACAACCAATAAGAGATTAGTTTCAATTCGCCTAATCCTCATGCAATTCCTACAACAATCATGACTCCTCCACCGATAGCCCAAAACAGATATTTCTAAGAGATATAGGCCTTGTTTGGTTTGTTTTTTAGAAACATTATTGGGAAAAATTCTCTACAAACAAATTTTCAAGAATAATCAAACCAAACAAATTTTTTCAAAAAAATCTCAAAATTTTGTTTGATTATCTACTTTCCAAAATCACTCTCTCTCCCATACAAATCTACAAATCAAATCAATCACTTTTTTTAAAACTCTCTTCCCAAAATAATTTTCCAAAACCATTTCTGAAAAAAAGTAAACCAAACAAGTTTTTGTACTTTTTATCTGAAAAACTACTCTACAAACACAAACCAAATACACCTATACAATCTCTAAAACAGATAAATTATCCAAATTTCCGTAGGTGAGAGGTAATACACTTCCAACTCCACCGTTTATATGAACATGCATCCAATTCATGTTTCCAGTACCAATTTCATTATTTATGCAAAATAATTATTTAAGAAGTTTTAGGGCAAAACCCCATTTTTGTCCAAAACCCAACCCATGTGCCAAAATCAACAATTTCAACACAACACAACCTCATATCGACATTTTCATTTGAAAACCCCTCTTTTGATTTTAAACTAAAACCCTAGGTTTGTCTAAAATCCTCCAAATCCGTACATTTATTTACACAACCACAAATAGCTAAAATAAAACTCATAGGAGAATGTAGAAAGTCCCTATCTCAAGCTTAGAAGACCAAGGGAGAAGCGGAGAAACTCCAAAGACGCCGAAACCAAGATTTATTTGGATCAAAACATAGCTCTTGAAGTGCTCTACCTTTTTAACAAAGGTACAAAGGTGGAGAAATCACTAGATCTAGATGAAAAAGTAGAGAGAAGGTAGGTTTTAGAGAGAGAGGGTCTCAATTTTAGGGTTTGGAGATAAATAGATTTAAAAAAATGATGTAAAATGACCTTTTTACGAATTGATATACGCACAGTCCGCTCGAGCGCAAGAAGTGACGTTCGAGCATAGAATACACACATCCAGTGGTTTTGCAGACAATAGGCCAACGTTCGAGCACAAGAAAGGCCGCTCGAGCTGAGCCCACTTGAGTAGAGAAAGAACTGCTTGAGCGTAGAATACACTCTCACAATAGTTTTACAGACCTGCAAAAGTATTGAGAGTTTACAAAGCCTGCTCGAGTGCAAGAAGTGCCACTCGAGCGGAAGAGCAAAATTCTGGGCAATAAGAGTTGGGAAAACGAGCAACCAACTGTAGACGTCCCTCGAACGCCCCGGGAGGAAAATCCCTGTTCTGTTCATTTGTGGGTTTACTACAGTTCGGACTCAAATTGTCACGGTTCTAAATCTGAACCAAAGAGTCCAAATCCGGCAAATTGTTTTGAGAAAACAGATTTTTAGAAAGAAGTGCCAAACATGGACTACTTTGCCAGTTACAGAGTCGCCACCTAAATATTTTTTTATGGGGGAATTTAGGAAACCCTGACTCGTTTGCCTAAGGCCACGTGTCCGTCATTACCAAAGTTGCCTCGGTTCGGGAACTTGGATACGATCAGGGAAGGTCAGCTATGAGCACCCCCGCTCGCCCGATCCGAAGATTGGCCTCTATTAACCATGATATCTAGTTTTGAAAACGTTATGTGTTCTTTTTCCGATTAATTAGCTAATCTTACTATGTGATGCGCACAACACAAAAGTATAGACTAGATCGCCTAATTTGGAACAAAGCATTGCATATTCGTTTGTTCGGAAATACCATGCAGTTAGCATGATGCGCCGAGCCCGGTGCATGTAATACTGATGAATGAATGCACGCATGCATAGCATAAGGTATGCTAAATTAAATATGCCTAGTACTAACCATCAAAAGCAGGTAAGTAAAAGGGAGAAGAAATGGGGGTTGGAAGACATGCACACACACACCCACACTTATTACACATTCACCCTCGCTCGGAGGGACCAAAAGAATAATACAAATTAATTAACCTACAAGCTAATCAATTATTACAGACCACTTAACTAGTTAAGCAAATTAACTAAGCAAAGAAAGCAATAAAACAGCCTCGGGAAGAGGGTCCAATGCATGCGTGCTCGGGTTTGCTCAGAAATCCGTTACCATGCACAAGCTGCCTCTGTTTACCCTGCTCTGCTTTTCTGAAAATTGCACAAGTCCCAAGGAACACTCTTTGAACACTGTGGAGCATCACCGACCATGGTAGAAGGGTCATCGACCAAATATTCAGCTCTCGGCCTCAAATGTTTGGTCGGTCAGCAATAAAGATGGTCGGCTGACCATGTATGCCTGCAGAATCCTGTTTTGACAACAGCAGAGGACAAACATGGCATGACAATACATTTCAAGCAAATGTGTGCACCAACACCCTCCTTATCATGTTCATGACTCAAAGGAGGATGGTCCTCGACCCTCGGGCCACGAATCGCGCATTTCAATGCGTGATGGCCAAAGAGGCCAAGTTATGCATTTTGATGTCAAATGAAATGCAAACCAAATAAACACATAAGGCCCAACCTCTATCACTTGATCAAGAGACAAGGCATGCATGCTCAATGCAATGTAACCTAGGCATGTGAGCTAAGTATGCAATCATAAGCATGAAAGCAAGTAATGTGTACTAAGTACACAACCTAAACAAACAAACATGCAAGGCATGTGACAACATGTGCAAGCTAACAAACATGCAATATGCAATGCAAACATGCAAACATGCAAGCACGTAACATGTTAAGCAACCAAGACAAAAGAAAGAAAATATGCTCAATGCAATGTGATTCAAGCATGCAACACATGTGATAGGCCAAGTATGCAACAACACACAAGGCGAGCATGCAACAACATGCAAAGGAGAGACTTACACCAAGATGGACAGCTCTCTACTAGGTCCAAAATAGTGGCCAAATGCTAAGGAAATGAAGGCCAAAACACATACAAACATGCATGCACACATGGCCCAACTCTTAAGCATAAAGAAGCAACTTTTAAGCAAACTTAAAAGAGGATAAAACATGAACCAAGGGCAAGCATAGCAAGCTCTGAAAATACATGAGGAATGATGCCAAATCAACCTATCAATGCAAACAAGGCATGCAACTATGTCCAAAACTCAAGGTAAGCCAAGGGGCTTAAACCATAGCTATATGAAGCAAGTCCCAAAGGACTATGGGGACTCAAAACCACCCCAAGGCAGATCAAAACAAGGTCAAAGGCACACCTAGATGGCATCTAAATGGCCTAAGTCTAAAGGCATGCAAAAGGGTTCAAACATGGAGCATAAGATACTAACCTCTTAAAGCATTAAAGGAGCATCAAATGCAAGCATACAAGCATACCACAAGGACTGAAATGATGTTATAAGTGATGCCAAACCACTGGAACAAGCCAAGTAATGCATTCTCAACACTCACACACCCAAGGCTAACAAGCCAAAATTCAAGGTGGCTATGCAAAGCATGTCATGGATGGCCAAAACAACTCCAAACAGACCTTAAGCATACTAAGACATGCATAAAAACTTCACAAAGTTAGGCCAAAAACATGCTAGAAACAAGGCTCAAAGCACAAAGTATGTTAAGGCAATTCATGGCATTACAAGACAAGTATGCAAAGCAAGCATGGTGTGTCTAAACCAACTTAAAATAGTGCTATGTCATGGAAAAATAAGCACAAATACTAGCTAAGACATGGCCAACATGAACTCAACAATGGTGCTCACACATGAGGCTAAAATGACAAACTTTTGAAGACAACACGGAGAGGGGATGACCCTCTCCTTCTTAGGACCTCAAAGCACCATCCCCACCACTAAAATCCAGAACCACTGAAATCCCTTTGGATTTCAGTGGTGAGGAGGCCCAAACAAGGTGGTCCCGGAGCTCACCAAAATAGCACAAAATGGGGGCCAAACAAGGCCTAAGAGGGGTCAAACAACCCCAAACACCAAAACAACCTTAAACAACTATTTTAAGCACTTAAAATCAGAACTTTTATATGTTATAAGTTAAGCTTAAAAACAGATGCAAGGATGGATAAAATCCTATGCAAAAATAGGGAATAAAGGGGTAAAGTTCTTACCCTTGAAGACCTTCTTCACAAGGACCACTCCAGCCCCTTCTCCAAGCTTAGATCAACTCAAGAACTCTGGAAATCACTCCTTAGTACCTCAGTAGCTAAAGGAAAGTGTAACTGTAGGTGTTTGTGTGCAAAACTATGAACAAAACACCTTAATACACACACAAAGAGCAAAAGAGAGGGAGATATAGAGATAGATAGATACACAAGACCTAACCCTAATTCAGACCTCTGGAACTCTTTTTTTGTAACCCTTAAGGAGGGAGGAGAAGGCCTCCCTTTATAGAGGATCACTCTTGCAAAGCTTACAAAACAAGCTAAGCAAGAGTGAAATCCGTCCATACATGTGTATGGAGGGGGGGCAAAGTGGGTGCCAGCTAGCATAGCTGGCATAAAATATCTGCCAAAAGCAGATGGACAGTAGTCGGCCAGCCAAAAATGCCAAATTGGCCAAATAAATAGTCGACCGACCAAACATTTGGCCGATGGCAACAAAACAATGGCCGGTGGCCTCAAGCCATGGCCGGTGAGATGTGGGGATGGCCAATAAGCTATTCCCTGCTCCTCAAGAGCAAAACACAAGTGTTTGGTGCAAAACCAAACACAAAATAGGCAAGTTGAGAGGTCTTGAGGCAAGGCGCGTGGCCGAGACCTCCGAGAACTCAAGACGAACACGAACATGGATGATCACCAAGTGTTCAAACGGTAACGTCCAAGTCTTGAGGACGGTCAAAAATGGGGTGTCTACACCAACCTGTCCCAAAAACAACCACAACAATCCAATAGCCAAGTTTAAGGGAAAAGAAGGTAAGCAAGACATATTCAACAGTACAAATCCAAGAAACTCGAATCCAAAATACAACAAGGGTCGAGTCAAAACCGGAATTGCTATGCTTTGGCTCACCTTATGTAGGAAAAACATTTCAAGTGCAGATGATATGCCTCCGCCAAGGCAATAGCTTGGGAGGACATGGAGTAAGAGCTTCATTTTGTTTAATTGTGTATTTGTTTTGTACAAGCCAAGGGCTTTTATATGTATTGGGATCTAAATCTATTTCGTTGTAACCAAGTACTAACTTGGAAAGTTGTAAGCCTTAAGGGCATTCTCTTATTTGTTTATCTTTCGTTTTGTTCCTCACTATGTAACACATGCTATAGATTTAGAGTTAGACTGATAATGTATAGTTACATGTGTTGCTCTTTTGTATAAGAAATTGAAATTAATGGAAGTGATTATCTCTTCTTATGATGTTTTTTTAGTTAATATTGTGGATGGGTTATTGTATTTTATTCGGGCATAGGCACAATTCAGGTTGGATTCGCATCTAAATACTCATAGCTTCACTGAAATAAAAGATAGAATAAAATTACAATTGAAAGGAGTTTTGTCAAACGGGATTGTCAATAACAAAAACCTAACAGGGTCTTTGCACTAGGAAATTCAGTAGAATGTGACACTCTCACCTACCTATGCTGGTGATGAACTTGTCGCATCCTCCTCTCAAAATTTTTGTATTTGCTATTGGAACTGTCACAAAGCTAGAGATAGCCTGTGGTGGTAAATGAGTAGTGGGTGGTGGTCGGACACTACAACAAAACTGGGTTTTTATGACTTCACATCAACAACATACAGTAAATGCAAACCGTGGTTTCTCACTTTTACGACTTGCATCTTTTGCATGTCATAAATAATTTTCCAACCACGACGTGTCTATTGCGTAGGTTGTTGTAGACGCGCCCTTGGGCTTCATGCTATTACAGTTCGGACTCAAATGTCACGGCTCCGAATCTAATCCCGCAAAATGCAATACGAGACCGATAAATCACCAAAGAGTCTAAATCCGGCAAATCGTTTTTGAAAAACTGATTTTTAAGAAAGAAGTGCTAAACATGGACTGCTTTGCCAGATACAGAGTCGCCACCTAAATATTTTATTTTGGGGAAATTTAGGAAACCCTGACTCATTGCCTAAGGCCACGTGTCCGTCATCACCAAAGTTGCCTCGGCTCGGGAACTTGGGTACGATTGGGGAAGGTCATGCAATGAGCACCCCCGCTCGCCCGATCAAAGATTGGCCTGTACTAAACATGATAGCTTGTTTTTGAAAACACATGCGTTCTTATTCTGGTTATTAGCCTAAAATTACTATGTGATACGCACAACACACAAGTATAGACCGGATCGCCTAAATTGGAACAAAACATTTCATGTTTGTTTATTTGAAAATGGTTTGATGGTGCTACTCGCAAGTAGGCTAAGACGTGGATTTGCCACCCTCAAGTGGCCTTAAGAAAAACATGATTTTGCCACTCTCAAGTGGGCTTAAAACTCGCATTTCGATGAATTGTTCCAATTTAAGCAATCCAACCTTCACCCACAGGCACTCAAGCAGTTATATCATATAAACAGTTAGCCTCATGGCAAGCATACGGTCATGTTAATACTCATACTTATGCAAGATGCTAAAGCATAAAAGCTTACCTAGTACTCCGAGCCAAAACAATAGCTAGTTAGTAATCAATGCATGATCCTACCTATATTAAGATGCGCAATGCAACACATGCAAAATGCAACTAGAATAGGCTCGGCTATCTAAGAATGGCATGTGAAATGCGACAACTTGATACACATATTCAAGTTGGAATTGAAATACTATGCAGTTAGTATGATACGTCGAGCTCGGTGCATGTAATACAGATAAATGATGCAAACATGCGAGCATAAGGATGCTAATTAAAACATGACCTAAAACTAACCATTGAAAGCAGGTAAGTAAAAGGGAGAAAGACGTGGGGTTGGAAGACATTCACACACTCACGCGCACTTATTACAAAATTCGCCCTCTCGACGGAGGGTCCGAATAAATAATACAAATCAACTAATTAATTAACTACCCTAGCTAATTAATTATTACATAACTCTTAACTAATTTAAACAAATTACTAAGCTACGAAACTAAAGAGGCTGCCGCAGCTCCACCTCGGAATGATTGAATGATGCATGCTCGATCGCCTCGCTCGGAAACCCGTTGCCATGCCACATATTGCCTCTGTTTGCACTGTTCTGCACCTCTGAAAACTGCACAAGTCCCAAAGATGCTTCCGAACCACTCCCTGAACACTGTGAGATGTCACCGGCCATGTGGAATTGGTCACCGACCATTTGTGAGGATCTCGGTCAAAAATGTTTAGTCGATCGGCACTGAAGATGGCCGGTCGGCCATATCTTCCTGCAAAATGCTATTTTGCTGCAGCAGAGAACAAACAGAGCATGGCAATGCATTTTCAAGGCAATGTGTGCACAAACACCCTCCCTATCATGTCATGAACTCAAGGGAGTGTAGTGCTCGACCCTCGGACCATCAATCGCGCATTTCAATGCATGATGGCCAAAGGAGCCAAGTGTGCAAATCAATGTGGAATGAATGCAACAAAAACATATGAATGCCTAGAACTCTATCATGCTTGATCAAGAGCATCGGCGACCGAGGATTGAGGCACGTTTCATCACTTCAAGTAGGAACGTTCCTCGTTCCTCGTGTTTGGTTTGACACCCCAAACCAAACACAATGCAATGCATACAACCAAGTACAATGCAACATGGAAATGTAAGGGAATGTAACATGCCCATGACAAATGCAATACAATGCAACCTAACATGTAAACAACATGATATACAATAAGTATGCAATATGACTATGTGACCTAGATATGCAAACATATAATGTGATAGGCATGCAACAGTGATACCGACAATAAGTATGCAATAACATGCAATGCGGTAAGCATACAACAATACACAAACCGCATGATCTATGGACTTATACTGAAAATGAATAGGCCTCAGCCATACCAAAACAGTGGCCAAAGCTCCAAGAAATGATGGAATGAGATGCACAATATGCCTGCGAATGTAATGGCCTAAGAACTAGGCAACAATATACAATCCTCAAACATTAGCAAGAAGTGACAAACATGATAATGTGGCAACAAGGTAAGCTCTGAAATCATGCAAGGAGTGGTGCCAAACTACTCAAACAAGTCAAGCAAAACATGTAAGGAAGTTCAAGGCTTAAGGCTAGACAAGGTGCTTGTATTAAGGCCATATCAACCATGCCCCAAAGGGCCAAGGTGACCCAAAACAGTCCCAAGACAGGCCAAAACAAGACTAGAACATGCATGGAATGAGGCTAAAACATACTAGAAAGGTGAACGCAAAACATGAAGCATGCAAGGCTAACAAAGAGGTGTTACACTACACCTATTTCAACCAAACATGGTATAACTTAAGGAACCAAAATCAGAGTTATGGCAAGTTAGAATATGCCCCCAAACCCACTTAGATTGCATCCCAAATGCCTAAGCATGGTGGCATGCACAATAATCCAATCATGAGGCATCAAATACCAACTCTTCAAAACTTTGGAAGGATGACAAATACAAGTGTATGGCTACACTACATGGACTGAAATCTCATATGGAATGATGCCAAATCATAATAAAAGGTCCAAGTAGTGCATGCTAATGACTTGGACACTCAAAGCCAACAAGCTAGGATATATGGTAGCTATACGAAGCAATGCATATATGATAAAAACCACACCAAATAGAGCTTTAGCATGCTGAAATATGACTAAAAGTCCCTTTGAGTTGAGCCAAAAAATGCGAGCATGATAGTCCAAATGCATGGTGCATGTTTAGGCAAATGAGGGGATTACAAGGCAAGTACATGGTGCATGTAAGAAGCCATTAAACCAACTTTGGACAGAGGTGTAACATGGAAAAATAAGGCTTAATACATGCTGAAATGAAGTCAAAACATGCTAAGCAATCATGCTACCATTATGAGCTATTAACACAAGCAAAAGAGACACAAGGAGAGAGGGGTGTCCCTCTCCTATGCAAGACTCTAAAACCACCTTTCCACCACTGAAAATCCTCTGGATTTTAGTGGTAGAAAAGTCAAGCCAAAGCAAGAATAAAGGCCAAAAAGGATGACCCAAAATAATGCCAAACAAGGCCTAAGAGGGGGTAGACAACCCCCAACCCAAAAGAGACCTTAAACAATCATCTTAAGCATATAAAAATAGAACTTTTTTCAGTTTATAGTTAAACTTGAAACAATATGCAAATAGGTTTAAAAGCTTAAGCCAAAATGGGAAAATAAAAGGTTAGTTGCTCACTCTTGAAGAACACCTTCAAGAACACAACTCCAGCCACTCCCTTGGATCAAAACCAACCCAAGAACTCTAAAACTAACTTCCTAGTGCCTCAGCAACCAAATGAAGGTATTCTATTAGGTGCTCTAGTGCAAAAGTATGAACAAAAACACACTTTAGGTCACAAACACACACACAAATATAGAGAAAGAGAGATATAGAGAGAGAGGGATATATGAACTCTATATCTATTTTGCTAAACCCCTGGAAAGGGAGGGGAGGCTCCCTTCTTATAGGAAATCAAATTCAAAGCTTCTTAGAGAAGCTAAGCTTTGGTTCAAATCCCTCCATACACGTGTATGGAGGGGAGAGTCTATGCTCACCAGCTGGCACAACTGGCATGCACAATGCCTGAAAAAGGCAAAGAAAAGGCCTCAGCCAGAAAATATGGTCGATCGACCAAAATAAGTATCGACCGACCAACAAAAGTGCCGACCGGCCAACATTCATGGCCGATGGCAAGGAAGCAAGGCCGATGGCATCATGCCATAGCCGATGGGGTCTGAGGATGGCCAACAAGCCACCCTCTTTCCTCAGAAGCAAAATCACAAATCCTTGGTCCACAACCAAGCACAAAATAGACAAGTTGAGAGATTCTAGGGCAAGACACGCAGCCGAGACCTTCGGGAACTCAAAACGAACACGAACATGGATGATCATCGAGTGTTCAAACGATGACGTTCAAGTCTTGAGGACGGTAAAAAATGGGGTGTCTACAGTCGTGAATGCTAATAACGATGATTTTTTTTACGGCTTGCAATATTAGCCGTAAATAATAAAACTTTCTATGATGCGCATATGGCATACCGTTAATACATTAACTATACACGTCACACGTACACCAACTGTTAAAAATATTAAACATTTCACGACGCACAAAAAATCAATCGTTAAAAATTTGACTTTTCATGACGTACAAAAACTCAGCCACTTAAAATATAACATTTTTCACGACCTGCAATTCCTATCGTGAAAGGTGCGCGATCGAAAAAAATTAGTGCCAAAATCAAAATTTCCAGCGCCAAACATCAAAATTTCCTCTTCAAAATTCCCAAACATGCCTTGTGAAATCCTCACCTCTCTCTTTCTCTCTTTAGATTTTTCCCATTTCAATAGGTCTCTCCACAGGTACAAACCCTATCTCAATTTCTGATTTGATACTCGAATTTCATCCTCTCTGAATATTTGTTTAGCTCTGTAATATCTGTGTTTGCTATTTTTTATTAGGGTTTTATACCTGTTATTTTGGATTCACATGTCTTGATTTTCTTCTTGTTGTGTATATGTATATATATATGGTATACTGTGGAAATACCAAACCAAACCCTTTGTCTTCTCTCTCTTTCTTCATTTCCCAACACCGTTCTTCTCATCTCTGACGACACTACCACTGTCCCAACACCGCCGTTCTTCATCTCCAGCGGTGCCGCCGGAACTGCATCAAACCTCCACTTTACGCCCTTTGCGGTAACTCCAACGCTCTGCTTCCCCGACTGCACCTCTGCTCTCGTCGACTCCCACCTCAGCCTCCACAACCGTATCCCTCACCCATGCCGGCGACCTCCACCATGATGTTGGCACAGGCCAACAGTGAAGTTGGTTGAACTTCATGAGCATCCGAAGGTGAGACTTTATTGTTATCGATTTCCAAGTTTTCTTCTTCTTCTTCACCATCTTCTTTTCTTTGATTTGTGCTATTTAGGGCTTGTGAAAGCCAAATATTTGATTGGTGCTGTATTACCAATTTTGGGTTTGCCTTGTTTTTTAATGGGTTTGCTTATTTGTTCGTGTTAATCTAATCTTACCTCTGGAAAATAGGCCTAATGATTGAATTTGTGTCGAGCGAAGAAGATTGTGTATTGGAGTTGTGCAATTTCGCCATTTCCACAGCTTCTATTGAACCATTGTGTGCTTATTTTCTGTAAAGAAGCTCGAAAGATACCTTGATTACTTCAATTTTGCTCTGAATTCGATATTTTTTTTAGTGGAATTCTTGTGATTTTGGGTTTGTTTCAATCTCATTCTACATCGAGTCGATTAATTGATTCCCAAGAGCAGGGGATAGAGCTTCTCATCATTATTCTAGTTCTGTTATCATTGGGTAAGCTTCTAATGCTTAGTAGCTCATTTTTATTTGAATTTAGTACTTAATTTCTTAACTTAGTTAAGAGCTCTTGCATGACCCACTAAAATTTAATGATATTAGTGAAGTTGCTGATTAATTTGTTGTCTACTTTATGCTTTTGGACTGTTATTATTTTTTTAAATTTAAAAAAATTACCATGATCAAAGGATGATCAAAATGATCAACTTGCTCAAGTAGAGTAGCTTTTATGTGACTTATGCTTGTCAGGCATAGTGATTGTAGATACGGTCTTAATTTTGTGCCTTGGCATTTTTTTTTTTGTAAAGGAATATACAAATTAGTTGATCTTGCCTTTCGTTACCCCCCCCCCCCCCCCCCCCCCTCTTCCTTATATTTTAACCATGTTTTGAGTACATATTCAAAGTTTTCCATTTGAAGAAGAAATTTATTCCTAGTTACTGTGATACTTATGAATTTCATGGCACAATATATGCACAAGTAAACAGTGTATTGTTAGACATAAATTTGATCATATTATGTTAATATATAGAAGAATATATGCTATCAAGTATGTTTACGCACAAAATGTAGTTGTTTAAGATAAATATGGTTGTTCAAATGATTTGGATATCTTACCAAAAGCTAGACCAAATTTGACTGATGACACAAAATTATTAGGTTTGTAGATTTGTGATTTATTCCCTGTTTAATTGAAACATTTCATTCAAGACTAACAATCAGATTCTGATTGTTTTCAATTTGTGCCACTTGCAGTTTTGTTCTATGCAACTCAACTCAACAAGCCTTTTGTCCCAAAGTTTTGATCTATTGCAAACTAATTTAATTGATCTAGCAAATTTTAAAAATCTGGGTCAAATCCTTGCTTAATTTTAGTGGTGCGTGCTAACACACACATTGAATCCCTGCTTTAATGTTTTTTACTTGTCTAAATACCTTAAGATTTGCTTTACTAAAGAATACGAGATTGACCCGGTAATGTTAACTTCCATTTAAGAGAAAAACTATGTGCTGACATGTTGAAGCCTTTTTGGTTTAATGTTCTTGACAGTTGATATTTACTTTTGTTGTTAATATGATTATTATAAAGTGAATAACATAATTTTCAGTTGAAGGCATAACGGGTGGGAATTGGAGAGTGGGAGGGGGAGGGGAGACAAAGAGAATGGGTGGGAAGGGCTACAACCTTTTGTTTGGATAATAAATGGAGGGAAAAGGCGAAGAAGAGTAATCAAAAAGAAGGGAAAGAGAATGGAATAGGGTATGGTTGGAACTCAAATCTATGATCTACACACAATCCAAATGAATCGAAGAGGGTATGGTTGGAACTCACTTTTAATTAGAAGTAGGGGCAAAAATGGCCCCTCCAATACCTCCCAATTTTGGAGGTGAACAAAAGTTGTAGTCATAGGGATTTTACAATCCCTCTCAATTCTTTCCCCTCCTACTTGTTAAACACCCAAACAAGGGGAAGTCACGAATTTTTCTTCACTTTCCAAGCATAATGTTGAGCTATAGCCAAGCTTATCATGATGGTAATATGGGTAGTTGATTTTGTGTTACATTCCATATTCCATAATCATTTTTTATACTAATCATGGCTTGAGCTGCTGATCACAGTGACACAATTATTCTCCCCTTTAGCTATCAAGTTCTTTGGAAGGGTTGAGGTAGTGATATATTATTGAACTTATATTCTCAATTTTTCTGATGCAATTTTAGTTTTTTGGGTGTCTTTTAATTTTCTTGTTTTTCTGTAAAGATTGACATCAATGTTATAAACTTATAATTTAGTTGAACATGTTATGAACATATTCTATTATGATTATTTCACAATGTTAGTCCCTTTTGGCAATTCCAACTTTTTAAGGGGACTTATAATTCAAATTCAAATTAAAAGGGCATTGATTTCCAAAAATTTTCAATATTTATAAGACTATTTTGGAAAATTAGAAAGATTTATGTTGAATTTTCAAAGAGGACTATATTTTGGGCATCCTAAATTGGAAATAAGGAGTAACAATATAGGATAGAGGGAGTAATTGTTAACGAATTTTATTTTTTTGGCTAATACTTTACATTAGTGCAATTAGCTACAAGATCCAGTGTCAACGATGGACTGTCAGATTCTTTTAGTCATATATGTATGTTTGTGTATATATGTAGTTCACTAGTTTCTGTGACCATGATTGGTTAGTATTGAAGTGGAACACGAGACCATGATCTTATATTAACTTCAATTTTTTGAAATTACTTGTTGGATTTATGTTTGTGGACAAAGAAACTGGTTTGGAAATGCTCATGAAAAATGTCCAATCCAAATTATGTGCAAATATATTTGTATATTTGTAGTAATAGCAGGGGCATACTTTTTTTTATTCTTCTGAGAGGATACAAAGAATCGAGAGGTTGTTTTTCATCTATGAATGTACCAGATTAAAACACATCCAAATTCCAAAGAAGCTATGGACTAGTTTGAAATTGAATATGTATCTTTTGTAAAGCTCTGAATGTAGATTTGGATCAGTGGTATTGAATGTGAATGTAACTGCTTTTTAATATGCAACGGATGTGTGGAAATGTAGGTACACTGAGATTTTATTACGCACCTTCCCCTTATCATTCTTCATTTTTTGAATCTGTTTTACAGGATTTTATTCACTAAGATTTAAACATTTTTTTAAGATGTTTGGAATCGAGAAAATTCGTTCTATAGTTCATTAAAGGATCAACAATTGTTGATAAGTATGCTTTATAAAACTATGCTTCAGCTTGATAGAGAACGAATTGCTACGGCTTCCATCAGTAATCAGTGGTTCATACTTCTTTATTGTTATATGTTTATTTGTTTCATTTTTATTCTTTCTGTGGGGGAGTAACGCTTCAATTCTTGACTATGAACTTACAAAAATAACAATTTTGCAAAAAGATGAACAGTGATTTTGAGTCAGATGAAGAACAGTGCATATTAAGACTTCATTTGTGTATTGTGGTGCTGTTGGATATGTTATGAGTGGTTGAATTGTAATGATGCCATGCACTGATCATTTTATTAGTTTTAAGGGAAATAAATTAGACATATTTCTACCTTCCTTTTTGCTTTGAACATAGTGTTGGCATTCTACATTGCAAGAAAGGATACTAGTGAATAAATGATATAGAGTCAGATAATGTACATTAGAAGTAATAGTTATTTATTATTTGAGAACATTTATTTATTTAATTTTATATGGCTATTTTCTAGTACTTTACATTTGTACTCTTTTTATTTTATATTTTAGGCAATCAATGAGATTAGTTTGACATTCCCTAAATATGTAGGGGTGTTGCTCTTTCCACTAATACTCCAGGTATCCCCTGCATCTTTGATCCTCATGGAAGAGCTAGCATATGTGGTGATTGACATGTTGACAAGATTTATTCTCCTAATTGATAAGATTTTCTCTGGTTTTTAATCTTATTTTTGTGTTGTGTTACATGTACTCTTCTTTGAATGATGCCATCTTATCTATTAAATTTTTTGTCATCTTATCAGTCATGAGGGCTCTCTACAACAATCTTAAATTGTTTCTGGAGAATTGTTGGAGTTGTCTTTTTAACTGATTATGTGCTGTACTCATATGAGAATTGTTATGTTCTAAAGCAGGCAGCTCATCTGGATTTGGACACATCCACATCTTCTTTTAGTGTTTATGATGGCCATGGAGGTAACCAATTTTTATGACCTTATTGTAAGGTTTTCTAAACCTTATGATTATGTTCATCTGATTATGTTCTAAAACTTCTGAGGTCATCTTCTTCAATTTTTTCATTTGGATGTGTATTTCTGTAAATATTTGGAAGGATATCAAATATTATGATCAAGGTTTGAATTTTGTCATAAAGTGCATCATTGTCAAGACCTGTAAGATTGAGTTGCTCTTACATGGCTAATTAATCATTTTCCTCATAATTAAAGTGGGTGGGTTTGATATGCAAGCTAGTACTGGATAAGTCCGGAAAATGGACTACATTTTCTTTTTTAAATTTGAATTTTTAATTTAATTTAATGATAAGACACATGATATACCGATCATATCCTACTCTACTGGTTTTGCTCATCTATCTCAAGAAATTACCTCAGCAAGTAATTTTCTGTTTCTACTTAATACGCATGGATTTTTATATTCTCTGTCATTTGTATGTGTGCACGTTTGTGCGTTTGGATTTGTTTCTGCCAAACTCTTATGTCTTTAGCATACTTGTGCTAGTTTCGTGAGCATGTTTTGGTTATATTTATTTGCACAGGGTTTGGCTCTGCTTTAAATATGGAAACACTTGTTACTGCTGCGGAGAGAAGGAATACTCCTTTAGAGGTAATTTATTCAAAGTTTGATTGTCATCTATGTATATATATTTGATATTTATTATCACCCATGTAGTATGCATGGAGTATTTGATCTCAATTTCTTACTAAGCAACCTGGAATTGATGTATTCATCGTTCATCAAAACAATAGGCTAGATTTGCCTCATTGTTCAAATAAAAATTGCGTGCATCTTGTGATAGCATTTTGAGAACTTGAGACTACTTTGCTTACCACCTCTTTCCAGTAAAAAGTCAACACTTCGGTATGATGCTTTTACAACCCCCTCCAAACAGAATTGACGCCACGAAAATACATTTAAGCTTTTCTCAATTCCATCCTAGAATTAAACATGGCGATTGAACTTGTCACAACCTCCTTAATTATCCACTAAAGGTTTTAACAGGGTCTTTCCAAACACTCCCTTACATGAGAGAGGATGACACAATGAGCTCTACATTCAGGAGCATCTAACCCCTATATCTCCAGATCATGCAATTAGTTGACACCTCCATACGCTTGAGACCCCCCTTGAAAAACACGACACCCATCATTTTTCAAAAAAGAAGCAAAACATGAATTGTGTACCTGTTTAGAGAACTCATTGTAAGCATCTACTTCAATATGCTTTGAACTGAATTCCTTTTTTGTGGACAATCATTGACTTGTGAGCTCTCCTTTATTGCTGTTCATTATGTTGGGGAATTTGAAAATAGTTTTCAAAATGTATAGTTTAATTTTTGGGTGTTTTAAAAACCTTCCATGTTTTCTTTGGAAAGCATGAAATAAGCTTAGGGACTTTATCCCACATTGGAAAGAGAGCAAAACATGGAGCACTTAATAAAGTACTTCATGGAATGTTTTTTGAATATGGAATTATGGGATGAAAGCTAGTGTGCATACACCCACATCGTAAGGATAGTGCTTCGCACCATACGCACATGCGCGTGGCATGGGCAGTGGGCTGTGTGGCGTTTGATGGTGCACTTTGCACTTAGCTCGTCGCCATGAGGGCGCTTTCCTATTTGCATCAGACAGGTTGGAGTGATGACGTGGATCTGATGTGGCATGGGCTATGTGGAATACAGTCAGCTCCATGTGGTAGTAACGTGTTGTCTGTTGGCGATGAGTCAACCAACCGATCAAACGGTTGTATGTCCGATCTGGAGCGGGTTGATCATAGCCATTGATTGAAGATGCGCGTGATCGTACGGATGAGATGGCACCCGATCGTGATCAGGTGTGATTAGTTAAGGCATCTATTCGGTGTCAGAATGATCTGCACCATAGATCGTCGATCTAACGGTCAGATCTGATCGGATGCGATCAAGGGACATGACCATTCGATCAAATCCATCAAGGCCTATAAATAGGCTACGAAATCAGCCATTTCATTTCATTCAAAATCCTAAAAAGCATTCTTGCAATTCTCTCTCTTTCTCTTGATTTTGAATTTTTAATCAAGAGTTTCTTAAGAAAATTTATGTTTTTCTTATTGATAATCAAGTTCTGTCGATTTGATTATTAGTGTCATGGTTTCTTGATTATATCAAGAATGTTCTGATCTATTGTCGTCAGTGCAGACGCCGATAGATTAGATCTTTAGATTAGACTTCATTGTATCCTGGAGGCAAATTTGTTGTAACCCTCTGCACACCTTTTGGTGGGTACAAATATTGTCTTTAGGAAAGCGACTTAGTAATGCGACTTGAAGCACTAATTGGTTGTTCTATATAGATAAGATCATTGCCAAATTTTGAAGACCCGAAGACCACCATTTGAAGAATTCAAGATCCTTTGTTCCAACAATCTAAAGACAATATTTGGATATGGCGATGTCTATTTAGAAAACGACTCAAGATTTCATGAAGCTTGACCATTATGATGGAGGAAATTTCCAACGCTGGCAAAAGAAGATGCACTTTTTGCTCACCACTCTCAAAGTGGTCTATGTGCTAACTACCCTCTATCTAACGGAGCAAGAAGACGAGACTGTGGAGCAAACCCGTGCCAAAACCAAATGGGAGAATGACGACTACATTTGCTGAGGACACATTTTGAATGCATTGTCAATGCATTGCCAGACTCTCTATTCGATGTGTATTAACATCTGGAAATGGCAAAGCAATTCTGGGACTTATTACAGTCAAAGTACCTTACCGAGGATGCCACCAGTAAGAAATTTCTTGTTAGTAATTTTATTTGTTTTACAATGATTGATACAAAGCCCAATATGGAACAATTCCATGAGATCTAACATATTCTGAGTCAATTTTGACAAAAGAATATGAACATGGATGAATCTATTGTAGTTTCATCTATAATAGAGAAACTGTCGTCTTCTTGGAAGGATTTTAAGAAAACTCTGAAACATAAAAAGGAACATCTTACTTTAGAGGAATTGGCTCAACACTTTCGATTTGAGGAAGAGTCAAGGTTACTTGAAAGTAAAGATAACCAATTGGCTCAGACGTCTAAGATCCACATGGTGGATGATGGTAAGAGGTTCAACAAAAAGAAGCGTAAGCATGAACCCCAACTCGAGAAAAATGCTAAGAAGCCGAAAGGTGCTTGTTAGCACTGTGGCAAGCCAGGGCACTTCAAAAATGAATGCTGATCATACAGGAAGAAGCTAGAAGCATCAAATGCCAAGAACAAGTTCGTGGCTGTTGTATCCAAGGTGAACATGCTCGAAGATGCTGGTGACTGGTAGATTGACTCAGGAGCAACAAGGCACGTCTTCAACGACAAGAGTCGTTTCACTACTTATGAACAAGTGAGTGATGAAATAGTTTTCTACATGGGCAACTCTTCAATTGCTGCTATCAAAGGCAAAGGGACGGTGGATCTAGAATTTACATCCGGAAAAGTCCCAAGTCTTAATGATGTTTATCATGTACCTGATGTCAGGAAAAACTTTGCATCTGGAAGCCTATTTAATGAGCATGGTTTCAAGTTAGTATTTGAGTTGGACAAATTTGTCCTGTCTAAGGATGGGATTTTTGTTGGGAAGGGCTACATGTATCAAGGAATGTTCAAACTTAACGTTATCAATAATACATTTGTTTCTGCTTATATTGTTGATTCTCTTTCTTTATGGCATGCTCGTTTAGGTCATGTTAATACTAGAAAAATGCATGATATGGTTAATTTAGATTTAATTCCTAAGTATGACATTGATATGTTTGAAAAATGTAAATATTGTGTGCAATCAAAAATTACTCGCATTCCATTTCCTAAAGTAGATAAAACCACATCTCTGCTTGAACTTGTGCATAGTGATGTATGTGACATGCATAGTACCCCCACTAGAGGTGGTAAGAAATATTTTGTAACATTCATTGATGATTTTTCTAAGTATTGTCATATCTATCTTTTGCATTCAAAAGATGAGGTGCTTGATAAATTCAAGATTTTTAAGACAGAAGTAGAAAATCAATGTACTGTCAAATAAAGAGACTTAGGTCTGATAGAGGCGGTGAATACCATTTTCTAGAATATTGTGAAAATGTTGGTATTATTCATGAGAAGTCTGCACCCTACACACTACAACAAAAAGGAGTAGCTGAAAGAAAGAATAAGACATTAACAGAAATGATTAATGCTATGCTTTCTTATTCCAGTTTAAGTTCTGGTTTTTGGGGTGAAGCCTTGCTCACTGTCTATCACATATTCAATAGAATTCCTCTCAAGAAAAGAAATGTTACTTCTTATGAACTTTAGAAAAACAAGAAACTTAATTTTGGTTACTTGAAAACATGGGGCTGTAGAGCAATAGTCAGATTGCCTGAACCTAAAACGAAGAAATTAGGTAAAAAAGGAATTGAATGCATATTCCTTGGCTATGCTAGCAAAGCATATAGGTTTCTGGTAGTAGAGCCCAATGGTTCAATGGAAACAAATACCATCATTGAATCACGTGATGTGGTATTTTATAAGAATCATTTCACAACCATTCCAAGGTTGGATTCTAATCAAGAAAATGAATCAACTCCTTTGATGTCTACAGAGGAAAGTGAACGACATGAACCTAATGAGCCTATTGAGCTAAGGAGGAGTAGGAGGGCTAGGATTGAGAAATCATTTGGCCCTGATTTCATTGTTTACCTTGTAGAAGGAACTAGAAAAGCTTATTGTAAACAAACAATGATTTCTTTGAATATGGATTTAGATCCATTAACCTTTGAGGAAGCTATAAAGTCTCAAGATGTTGCTTTCTAGAAAGAAGCAATAAACGATGAGATGGATTCTATTATAGGTAACAATACTTGGATACTTGCTGATTTGCCACCTGGATCCAAACCTATTGGCTATAAATGAATTTTCAAAAGGAAAATGAAAGTTGATGGCACAATTGACAAGTTCAAAGCAAGATTAGTTGTTAAGGGTTTTACTCAAAAGGAGGGTATTGATTATTTTGATACATATGTTCCGGTGGCTAGAATCGCCACCATTCGAGTGTTGATTGCCTTAGCCTCAATCTATAAGCTTGAAATCCATCAAATGGATGTTAAGATTGCTTTCCTAAATGGAGAGTTAGATGAGGAAATCTACATGCAACAACCAGAAGGATTTGTTGTACAGGGTCAAGAGCACAAAGTGTGTAAACTCGTGAAGTCAATATATGGACTGAAACAATCTCCAAAATAGTGGCATGAGAAATTTGACAAAGTAATAGTGTTAAATGGTTTTAGGATATATGAATCTGATAAGTGCGTGTACAGTAAGTTTACTGGAAATAGAGGTGTAATCATATGTCTATATGTAGATGACATGCTTATTTTTGGTATTGACAATGATGTCATTGAAAGTACTAAAAGTTTCTTGTCGTCTAGCTTTAGTATGAAAGACATGGGCTTGGCTGATGTAATTTTGGGTATTAAGATCAAACGAGAGGACAATAATTTGATTCTAACCCAGTCGCACTATATTGAGAAAATTCTTAAAAAATTTAATCAATATAATTGTACAGCCATATCTACACCTTTTGATTCAAATTTGAAATTGTATCCTAATACTGGAAGAGCTGTTGATTAACTAGAATACTCAAGAGTAATAGGTAGCCTAATGTATGCCATGACTTGAACTAGACCTGATATCACTTTTGCAGTAGGAAAACTTAGTAGATACACTAGTAATCCCAGACTTAGTAGATACACTAGTAATCTTAGTAGTGTGCATTGGCATGCTGTTAACCGAGTGCTTAGGTACTTGAGGAAAACAATAGACTATGGAATAGTCTATAATGGTTATCCAGCAGTGCTGGAAGGATTCACGGATGCTAGTTGGATAACTGACCGTGAAGATCACTCGTCCACGAGTGGTTGGATTTTTACTCTTGGAGGAGGGGCTATCTCCTGGGGTTCTAAGAAACAAACATGCATAACAGACTCAACCATGGCGTCAGAGTTTGTAGCGTTGGCTTTTTGTAGCAAAGAGGAAAAATGGATAAGGAATCTCTTGTTAGAAATTAAGATATGGCCAAAACCTATGCCACCAATATCTCTGCATTGTGATAGTGAAGCAACTTTATCACGGGCCTATAATGGAAAGTCTAGGCATATAGGACTGAGACATAGTTGTGTCAAGCAGTTAATCACAGAAGGTGTGATTACCATTAGTTATGTAAAGTCAAGTGAAAACTTGGCTGACCCCTTAACAAAGGGACCTGCAAGGGATTTGGTGTGGAAAACATCAAAGAGGATGGGTCTCAAGCTCACTTAACATAATCACTTCTGGTGGAAACTTGACTCAACGCTTGAAGAAACATCAAGTCTTGAGTTTAATGAGCCCAAGTACACTATATGTCGTGATTGCAAGCACTTAGTTTTATTTCATTTTCATCCCAAGGTTGAAGTGCTTGGTACCTGTAATGTGAAAAGAAGAGGATGAGTTAGCAAACTCTTAATAAGCTTACAACTGGGTGGTTAAGGTATTGTAAATTACAGGGGTACTCTCAGTAAGCTTACCTATGTGAGTGTAGGAGGTGGTACCGCTTCCTATGAGTCCAAGGGCTTGACTTTAGAGTGCTCATGAAACAAGATATAGACACAAGGCCAATCCACGTGTCGATTTGTTTGAATACTCGACGTAACCTGTACTGTGTGTGAGACATGTCCGGTTAGTCGTGTAAGATCGCTAGTTCAAAGACAAGTCTACTATGTCATCTTGACTAATTTTGAGATGTCTTCACTAAGTGAATGATTCAAATCGAAAGATATCTTTACCTATGCACAAGGCTGTCAAGTGAACCAAGAGTCATCATTTAGTATTTTGAAAATGGTGGGGGAATGTTGAGGAATTTTCAAAATGGTTTTCAAAATGTATAGTTTAATTTTTGGGTGTTTTAAAAACCTTCCATGCTTTCTTTGGAAAGTATGAAATAAGCTTGGGGATTTTGTCCCACATTGGAAAGAGAGCAAAACATGGAGCACTTAATAAAGTGCTACATGAAATATTCTTTTGAATATGGAATTATGGGATGAAAGTTAGTGTGCATGCACCCACACTGCAAGGATGGTGCTTCGCGCCATCTGCACATGCACACCCACACGCGCGCGCGCGTGGCGTGGGTAGTAGGCTATGTAGCGTTTGATGGTGCACTTTGCACTTAGCACGGACGCATTGGTGCCATGAGGGCGCTTTCCTATTTGCATCGGACAGGTTGGAGCGATGACGTGGATCTGACGTGGCATGGGTGACATGGAATACAGTCAACTCCACGTGGCAGTGATGTGTTGTCCGTTGGCGATGAGTCAACCAATCGATCAAACGGTTGTATGTCTGATCTGGAGCAGGTTGATCATAGCCGTTGATTGGAGATGCGCGCGATCGTACAGATGAGATGGCACCCGATCGTGATCAGGTATGATTAGTCAAGGCATCTATTCGGTGTTAGAATGATCTACACCATAGATCGTCGATCCAATAATCAGATCTGATTGGATGCAATCAAGCAACACCATTCGATCAGATCCATCAAGGCCTATAAATAGGCTATGAAATCAACCATTTCATTCCATCCAAAATCCTAGAAAGCATTCTTGTAATTCTCTCTCTCCCTCACTCTTGATTTTGAATTTTCGATCAAGAGTTTCTTAAGCAAATTTCTATTTTTCTTATTGATAATCAAGTTCTGCAGATTTGATTATTAGTGTTTTGGTTTCTTGATTATATCAAGAGTGTTCTGATTTATTGTCGTCAGTGCAGACGCCGATAGATTAGGTCTTTAGATCAGACTTCATTGTATCCTAGAGGCAAATTTGTTGTAACCCTCTGTACACCTTTTGGTGGGTACAAATATTGTCTTTAGGAAAGCGACTTAGTAATGCGATTTGAAGCACTAATTTTCTGTTTTATATAGACAAGATCATTGCCAAATTTTGAAGACTCGAAGACCACAATTTGAAGAATTCAAGACCCTTTGTTCCAACACATTATACATTCTAATGGAATAAGGAATCCTTTGTTCCTTATTTTGTGATTCCCTTGTAAAATATAACACACTGCCATTGCTGTTTAACTAATTAGTGATGTCAAAAATAAGGCTGGTAATCACCTCCTGCTTCTAGTTTGCTTAAAATCTTTATCTTCATCTTATAATTAATGTTTTAATGAAATTGCTCCTTTGGGATTACATCATAATTTGATTTCCATTTTACATTCTAAAATCTGTCATCAAATGAACTAATATTGACAGAATTAACTTCGTATTTAAAACTTAGCATGAAATAACTTATTTTTGTGAAATGTTTTGGATTGAACAATTCACATTACACCATACATTTCCTACAAATGAAGCAGAGGTTCTATGTTTGGGTTGCCTTTCTTGCTCTTAGTAATATTTTGGAGTTATTATTAATTTTGCTTGTGTAATAGGGAATTGCACTTGCCTAGGTGTTGAACACACAAATACCTTAGCAGTAAAAAAAGAAGAAAGTACATAAAAAGCTTAATAAGCTCTCTATGTTTATGAGTTAATGATTTGGTGTATGAAAAGAAAGGTTTTGTTTTATGTAGATTTTATTTGCTTATACGTTGTGACTATTGAGATCTTGAATTTTTGCTAATTTTTCATCATGACATTGCTTTTATGGGGCCATTGAATTATCTTATTAATTTTGGAAATGTTTTGTTGATGTTTTAAAATTTCTTGATCATTTGTTAATACTTGAAGAAATCTTTTAGTCTCTTAGTCGTTGGTTTTTGTACTTATGTGAAATTTTCTTTGTCATGCAGACAAGAAATGCAATATTTGGAACTTATTTAGCATCACAGAGGTTTTCCAGTTCAGCTGCTTATCGCTATGCGTGATCGTGAGATGTTTGTGCTTGAGGATACTGTTGGAAGCACTATTGCTTGACAATCCATTTCATCAGCTTTGACTTTGAGCAGAGATTCTAACATCTATGGATAGTTTTTGATATTTGGATAGTTTTGGATTTTGTTTAGAATATAGTTTTTGGATAGTTTAAAACTTTTTGGACAATTTAGAGCTTTAGGATTTTTAGATGGTTTTGAACTTGAGGATAGTTTTTAGATGTTTGGAATGTATAGACAATTGTTGAATGTTCATAACTTATGAATATAGTTTCTTTTTGATACTTGAAACAAGATTTGTGGCTAATTGATATTTTGCAAAGCTTGTTTGTAATTCTTGTTAGATTGTATAGAATAGGTAAAATAGAACTTGCTGAATTAAAAAAAAAAATATTATATATTCTACGGGAGGCATAATAAGTCATTGTATTACATATTTTACGGCGCGCAATCAGCATCGTAATTTGTCTCACCAATTAACGGCATGCAAAAGTAGTCGTAGAAAAAGTAATAACGACGCTCAAAATTTGTCGATAAATAGTTTTCAACGGCGTACTATAGCATGTCGTACAAAAATTAATAACGACTACAAAGTATGTCGTTAAAAGTAAATGACTTCTTATGACTGGTCATAATATGACGCACGCTGCACGTCGTAGAAGGGTTTTTACGGCATGCATTGCGCGTCGTAAAAACTCTTTTTTGTTCACGGCTTGGGTTTGTAGCGAGTTTGTAGTAATTCGCCTCACTCTGTATCATATCGGAAAGGGTGGCGGTGGCTGGGCAGGCATGGGGCGAGAGACAGGTTAATTTTGTAGTTAGTAAATATTTTTAATATCTTATGTTGATTTTTTTATTTTTTAGATACACTTAATCTAGATATACATTTTTTTTTTTGTAGAGTGTAATTTAGATATTCTTAAAAAGTATAACATTTGTAAAACAATCACCAAATACAAAAAAATAAAAAGTCAGTATATTTTTATATTTTGTTATATTTAATAAACATTTTAAAGATTTTTATATAAATTTTATACTTTTTAATATATCAAGATTTAAGTAGATCTAAAAAGTAAAAATAAAAAAAATTGATTAAAATATTTTGAAAAAATTACTAAAAATATAAAAATAAGAATTGAAAAATCAGAAATTATTTTTGAAAACTCTAAACTAAATAGAGTGAGTTATATTTCACCATTTTTTTAAAAAAAAATTACCCATAAATCCTATATGGAGGAAAGTTAAATCATTTAGTCCTGAGAGTTTTTTTATGGACCAATTAGTTCTATTTTTTGGGTAAGTTTTATTTAGTTGATTTTGGTTCCATTTGAGTTTACATGAATACCCTTTGTATGATATATTTTCCAAAATGGGTGATTTGGTTTTGGCTGGGAAAGGCAATGTGTAGACGCGTCCCGAGGGCCTTGCTTCTACAGTTTGGACTCAAATTGTCTCGATTCTGAATCTAATCCCGCAAAGTACAATGCGAAATCGATAAATCACCAAAGAGTCCAAATCTGACAAATTGTTTTGGAAAACTGATTTTTAAGAAAGAAGTGCCAAACATGGACTGTTTTGCTAGATACAGAGTTGCCACTTAAATATTTTATTTTAGGAAATTTAGGAAACCCTGACTCGCGCTTAAGGCCACGTGTCCGTCATCACCAAAGTTGCCTCGGCTCGAGAACTTGGGTACGATTGGGGAAGGTCAGCTATGAGCACCCCCGCTCGCCCAATCAAAGATCGGCCACTACTAAACATGATATCTTGTTTTCGAAAGCACATGTGTTCTTAATCCGGTTAATTAGCTAATCTTACTATGTGATGCACACGGCAAAACAAGTATAGACTAGATCGCCTAATTTGAAACAAAGCATCGCATATTCGTTTTGTTTGGAAAATGGTTTGAAGTTTGCTACTCGCAAGTAGGCTAAAATGCGGATTTCAATGAATTGTTTCAATTCAAGTAATCCAACCTTCATCCACAGGCATTCAGACAGTTTATATTAACTAAGCAGTTAGCCTCATGGCAAGCATGCTTTCATGGCAGCATTAACACACATGCAGTATGCTAAAGCATAAAAGCTTACCTAGTACTCCAAGCCAAAATAGAAATTAGTTAGTAATCAATGCATGATCTTAGTTTATGTTAAGATGACTAATGCAACACATGCAAAAATGCAACTAGAAATAGGCTCAGCTATTCTAATATGGCATATGTGGTGCTACATTTGATATATGTATTCAACTTGAAATTGAAATACTATGAAATTAATATGATGCGCCGAGCCCGGTGCATGCAATACGAATGAATGTATGCAAACATGCTAACATAAATATGCTAATTGAAACATGACTTAAAACTAACCATCAAAAGCAGGTAAGTAAAAAAAGAGAAAGACGTGGAGTTGGAAGACATTCACACACGCACACGCACTTATTACAAATTCTCCCTCTCGATGGAGGGTCCGAATAAATAATACAAATCAAATAATAAATCAACTATCCTAGCTAATTAATTATTACAAAATCTTAATTAATTAATTACAAAACAATCTAAGTATGAAACTAAAGAGGCCGCCGCAGCTCCGCCTCGGAATGATTGAATGACGCATGCTCAATTGCCTCGCTCGGAAACCCGTTGCCATGCCGCACGTTGCCTCAGCTTGCATTGTTTTACATCTCTGAAAATTGTGAAAGTCCTTGGGATGCTTCTAAAATACTTCCTGAGCACCGTGGGAGGTCACCGGCCAAGAGATGAAGCCACCGGCCATGGGAAAATGGTCATCGACCAAAAGTGGAGCTCTCGGCCAGATTAAGTTAGTTGGCCGGCACTGAAGATGGTCGGTCGGCCATCTCTTCCTGCAGAATGCTGTTTTTGCTGCAGCAGAGGACATACAGTGCATGGAAAGGCATTTACAAGATAATGTTTGCACCACCACCCTCCTTATCATGTTATGAACTCAAGGGAGCGTAGTGCTCGACCCTCGGGCCACTAGTCACGCATTTCAATGCATGATGGCCAAAGGAGCCAAGTATGCAAATCAATATGGAATGAATGCACAAAACACGTGAGGGCCTCACACTCTATCATGTTGGATCAAGAGCGTTGGCGACTAAGGATTGAGGGACATTTCATCACTTCAAGTACGAACGTTCCTCGCTCCTTGTGTTTGGTTTGACACCCCAAACCAAACATAATGCAATGCATGTATGCCAAATACAATGCAACATGGAAAAGCAATGTTATGCAACCTAAGCATGCCAAATGCAATAGGACTCAAGTATGCACACAAGACTAAGGTAGCAAGCATGCCAAATGCAATGCAACCTAAGCATGCAAGTTAAGCTAATGTAACATGGGCACGCCAAGTATGCAACAATGTTATGTAATGCAATTAGCTAAATATCATGCGATATACCAAACACGCAAACATGATGCAATACAAGCATGCAAATATCATGAAAGCAAACATGCTCAATGGACTTAAACTGAAATGGGCAAACCTCAGCCGTGCCAAAACAGTGGCCAAAATGCTATGGAAATGAGGACAAAAGCTCATACAAACATGCATGCTAATTGGCCTAACACTTAAGCATAGTAGAGCAACTTTTAAGAACGCTTAAAGGGAGACAAACATGGATATTAGGCAAACATGTTAAGCCCTGAAATTATGCAAGGGATGATGCCAAATCAACTAAACCATGCAATTAAGGCATACAATAAAGCCCAAAACTTGAAACTAGCCGAAGGACTCAAACTGAGGCTACATGAAGCAAGCCCTAAAGGGCCAAGGGGACCTAAAACAGTCCCAAGGCAGGTCTAAACAAGACCAAAAGTGAGCTCAACACTAGCCGGCACAAGCTAGAACATAATGCCAAAACATGAGGCATGCAAGGCTACAAAAGAGGTGTTACACTACCCCTAACACAACCCAACACGGTATGATTTAAACAACCAAAATCAGAGTTATGACATGTTAGAATGAGTCCAAAAACATATTGAAATAGCATACAAATGACCTAAGCATGGAAGCATACACAATGACCCATTCAAGAGGCCTAGAACATCAACTCTTTAAAACATTAAAGGGGTGACAAATGCAAGTATATGAGCATACTATATGGGCTGAAATAACATAACAAGTGATGCCAAACTATTGAAATAAGTCAAGTAATGCATGCTAATGACTTGAATACTCATAGCTAACAAGCTAGGTTGCATGGTAGCTATACAAAGCAGTATGGCCAAAGAGACCAAAATCAGAGCTTAAGCATGTTACAACAAGGCTAAAAGCTTCATGGAGCTGAGCCAAAATCATGCTAAAATGACATGTTACAACATGATGCATGCTAAGGAAAATCAAGGGATTACAAGACAAGTATATGGTGCATGCAAGAGACCACTAAACCAACTTTGGACAGAGGTAAATCATGACAAAATGACACCAAATACTTCCTGAAATGAAGTTAAAATAAGCTAAGCACACATGCCACAAATATAAGCCATTTATGCTATCATTCAAGACAATAAGGAGAGGGGATGGCCCTCTCCTATTGAGGACCTCAAAACCACCTCATCACTGCAAAGCTAAAAGCAAGAGCCAAAAGGGATGGCCTAAAACAAGGCCTAACAAGGCCTTGGAGGGGGGTAAACAACCCCAAACCTTAAAATGACCTTAAACAAAGTTCTAAAGCAAGAATGCTTACCCTTGTAGAACTTCTTCAAGAACAAGGCTCCAGCAGGTTCCTCTGACCAAAACCAGCCCAAGAATACTGAAATCAACCTCCTAGCACCTCAGCAACCAAGGATGGTGTTCTAGTGTGTGTTTGTGTACAATAGTGAGACAATACTACACTTTTGGACACAAAGCAAGGCTAAACAAAGAAGAATAGATACAATACTATATCTATCCTCTCAAGAACAATTTTTTTGAACCTTGGAGGAGGGAGGATGAGCTCCTTCTTAATAGAGGTTCAATTCTAAAGCTTCTAAGAGAAACTAAGCAAAGGAGGCAAATCCCTCCATACACGTGTATGGAGGGGGTGAATAATGGGTGCCAACTGGCACAAAATATCTGCATAAAGCAGATGAACAGGGTTCAGCCAGCAAAAATGGCCGATCGATCAACACAATGGCCGGCCGACTAAAAAAGGTGCCGATCGGCCAAAACATTTGGCCGATGGAAGGAAAACAGGGCCGATGGCCTCAAGCCTTGGCCGGTGGGTTGAGGAAATGGTCAACAAGCCACCCTCTTCCCTCCACAACCAAGCACAAAGCAGGCAAGTTGAGAGATCCTGAGGCACGGCACGTGGTCGAGGCCTCCGGAAACTCAAAACGAACACGAGCATGGATGATCATCGAGTGTTCAAACGATGACGTCCGAGTCTTGAGGACGGTAAAAAATGGGGTGTCTACACAATGTTATCGTGTAAGGGGTTTTGATTGTTTAACATTGATTGGATTGTTTGGAGGAGAGAGTGTTCAGTTATTGATTATGCTATGTTCCCTTTTCTGGTGGTGACCATATTCCGGTTGCGTGACCCTTCATTAAACGGTGGTTATTGGGTTTGCTCCGATGTTGCCTGTACCGATCGTATTGTAATAGGGTGTTTTGGTTGTTTGTTGTTTACGTTTGTATGTTTATTTGTGCGTGGTATTGGTGTTGTGTCGTTGATTTATGTTCTTATTATGATGCTCTCCTTTTTTTGTGTGTGTTAACTGTTGGTGTGATACGGTGTTTGTGTGTTGTATGCTCTTAACATCACTTACACACAGTTCGTTTTCTAATTGGCATGTCAAATGTCATTTGTTTTTTCATTTCATTTCTGTACATGTTGGCGTTGTAATGGGAGCCTTACTACATCATAATGACACAATTAAGTACAACTACAGCACAATGATGCTATACTTATAAAAACCATTGGGACATTAACATTTAACGCACGTGTCGATCCTACCAATTTCACATCAGTATGACACCACCAACTCAATAACTAACACTACCATTCCACACCTCCAATAAGAATTACAACCACATCAACATGACTGCACCACACCCAAATGACACTGTAGACACCCTATTTTTGACCGACCTTAAAACTCAGACGTCATCGATTGAGCACTCGGTGATTGCGCATGTTGTGCTCGTTCTGAGGTTTCAGAATCTCGGCTGAGAGCCTTGCCTCCGGACCTCGGGACTCTTTTGTGCTTTGCCTCGGTTTACGAACCAGACTCTATTTTCTCTTCCCGAAGGGAGGGAGAGGTCTCGTAGACCATCTCTTAGTGGCCGTAGGCTACGTTTCGTGGTCGTAGACCATTGTTCTCGTTTGGAGACTAGTTTCCAGTTTTCGGAGCCGTCGGCCGTGCGCCTTGGTTCGGGACCGCTTGACTTTCTCCGTTTGCTCCGATTTTTGGCACACACCTTGTTTCCTCTCCCTAGAGGGACACTGTGGCCCGGGAGACCACCTTCGTGGTTGCACACCACTACCGGTGCTTGATAGTCAGTTTTTGGGGTACCCGGCTGCGCGTTTTGACCCCCGAACCCTTGTTTTGCATCGGTGTGGGTTAATTTTTGGCATGGACCCTATTTTTATTGTTAGGAAGGTGGTACAAGGGTGGGAGACCACCTTTTCTTCTTGGAGACCACATTTCTCTTCGCCGCCCGATTTTCTTGTTAGAGAGCTGGTCTCCCTCACTTTTGAGCCACATTTATTGGTCTTCCATCATACCACTGGCTTTGTTTCAGTGTGAAGACCACCAATTACCCTTGGAGACCACTTTTCTCTCTCCTCCAGCTAGTTTTCTTGTTGGGAAACTGGTCTCCCTCACTTTTGGGCCACAATTACTGGTCTCCCATATCACCACTGAGTTGCATTCACCTGGGAGACCACCAATATGGGCTGCCGACCACCTAGTTTTGAGTTGGACCTTTTGACCTGGCTAGCCGACCACAAAAAGTGGCTGGCCGACCACTTGAACTGGTCGGTCTACTCCCTCCTGTTTTGTCTTCCTGAGTTGCTTCTAACTGTGCCAGCTGGGAGGCATTTGTTGCATCCTCCATACACGTGTATGGAGGATGTTTAATCTTGGTTTTAAGCTTCCAAGAGAAGCTTTAGCCTTCTTCTCTATAAAGGAAGGGCCTCCCTTCCTTTGCAAGGGTTCTGAAGTTGGCTGAGCATATACACCATATCTCCCTTTGTTTCTCTCCATTTTAGCTTCAAAGGGTGAAGTTCTTGCCCTCCCTTACACACCACCTCCTATCCTAACACCTCCACCATCACTCTAAGCACCTTGTAGCTGGTTTTTAGAGGTTGAAGGTTTGCTATTTTGGTCCAGAAGCTGCTGGAGGTCTTTTCTACAAGGGTAACACTTCTTTTCCTCTTTTTGACATTATTTTGCTCCATATCTTAGCTCTATTTGCAAGAACTTTTGGGATTTTTCATAAACTGAAAAAAGTCTTATTTTGAGCTCCTCTTGAAGTTTGTTTAAGGTCATTTTTCTGTTGGGGGTCATCTACCCCATTGCATGCTTGTTTTCACCTTGTTTTGAGCCATGCATCTAGGCCTTTGAAGTGAGCTTCATTTGGCCTTCTAGCCACTGAAAATTTCAGTGGCTAGCATACTATTTTGAGCCCCAAAATCAGAGGGGGTTGACCCTCTCACCCCTTGTCTTGTTTACTAGCATTGTTGGCCTAACAAAGGGGCCTATATTTACACACTTCTTGAGCATGTTTCAGGCCATTATTTGTGAGTTTTATGACCTGCATGAACTCTGTCCAGAGGTAGTTTTGCCATATAAAGTGTCTCTCTTGCATGTGTAGAGTAACCCTCTTCATGGCTTTTCAAAGGAGCCTTTACTTGTATGCTTCCTAGCCTCATTTCAGGCCCTTTTTAGTGAGTTTTAGGGCCTTTATAACCTCTTTCCAGAGGTGGTTTTTCCATTGTTGGTGTCCATCATGCATGTGTAGAACAACCCTCTTTATAGGCCATCAAAGGAGCCTATCATCCTTGCATGCGTAGACCATGTTTCAGTAGGTTTTTGGGGTTTATTTGGCATGTCATACTTCTGAATTTTGCTGGTTTGGTGGCCACTTGATTGCCTCATATACTTGCAGTGCAAATCCTCTTTACTAGCTTGTGTTGCATGCTATGTTGGCTCTTGATTCTAGCACTTTTTTGGCCATGCCTTAAACTAATCTTGTGCATGTTTTGGACTGCCTTATCTCTGTTTTTGGATCTCATGGTCGAATGATGCCTGTTTTGCATGCTTGTAGTTCAATATCCATGCTTAGCTTTGAGTTTTGAGGTCCATTGCATGCATATATTGAGGTGTTTTCATGTTTTAGGGCCATTGCATATCATATTTCAGAGCTTATATGAATGCCATATTCTCATATTTTCCACTCTTTAAATGCGTTTGAGAGTCGGGCTTGTATGCCTCATTTACCAACCATTGAATGAGCTCCAATTCTTTGCATGTTGAGCCATCATTTTATGCCATTTTCCCACTGTCTTGGACCTGCCTAGGGTCTGTTTGGGGTTGGTTTTGCCATATGTGCATTGCTTTGTGTACCTGTAGTGTAATCCACTTCACTAGTTTCGGTATCTGGGTCATCTAGCATGCATTCTGTGACATATTTGCATGATTCGAGACCATCTTTTATGCCATTTCAGAGCTGGATCATGTGCCATTCTATGCTATATTTCATCATTTGCCATGCTTTGTTAGAGTTGCATGTTGTGCCTTAGGATCGGTCCTTTGTATCCGTGCATGTTTGCATGTATTTTGGTTGTCTCATTTTCATCATTTGGCCACTGATTTGGGTGTGGTTGAGGCCCATTCATTTTAGTTTAAGTCCATCTTGCATTGTGTATGCCATGTCCGTATTGTCGCATACTTGATCGTCGCATTGTGTATGCCTTGATTATGACTTTGTGTATGTCCATCTTCATATGTGTGCATTGCGTATGCCATATAGTCCTCATGTGCATTGAGTATGCCTTTGATCATTTCATAGCATTGTGTATGCTAGTAGCATGTTTGCATATCATTACTTGCATGTTTGCATCATTTAGTGGCATTGCATTTAGGTTGCATGTTAGAGTTGCATTCATGCATGCCATGTGTGTTGCATTGTGTTTGGAGTAGGGTTTAGTCCAAACACGGAAAACGAGGGACGTTTCGTACTCCAAGTGACGAAACGTGTCTCGATTCTCGGTCGCCGACACTCCGGATTACCTATGATGGAGTCTAGGCCTTATTGTGTTTATATGTGCATTCGTTTCACATCGAGTCGTGCAATTCGATTCCTCGGCCATCATGTATCGAAATACGTGATAGGTGGCACGAGGATCGAGGACTACATTCCCTAGAGCTTGTGCAATGACAGGGAGAGTGGTCGTGCATACATATGTGAAAATACCTTGCTATGCCTCTCTCTTGCTTTGTATTGCAGAAAACCAAGAACAGGAGGCAGAAACTGGTCGGCCGACCAGTTTTTCTGGCAGGCCGACCACCTCTTTTGGTCTCCACCACAAAAGGTGGTCAGCAGGTGGTCTCCAAGGCCAAGGGCTGGTCGGTGGCCTTCCAACAGCTTCCCAGGGTGGAGTTTCAACCTTCTGGAGCCTTGCGCAGTGTTCTGAGGTCAATTGCAAACAAAGGCAAGTCGGAGCATCGCGATGGATTTCCCAACAAAGCGATTCAAGCATGCATGCATTCATTGCCATCCAATGCAGAGCTGAGGCAGTCCATTTCATGTAGCTTGCATGATAGTTTTATTGCTTGTTTAGTTAAATTTGTTAATTAATTAGGGTTGTGTAATCATTAACTGTAATTCGTTATTCATTCGGTTGTGTATTATTTATTCGGACCCTTCGAGAGAGGGCCAATTGTTGTAATAAGTGTGCGTATGTGTGATGTATGCCTTTCAACCCCACGTCTTTCTCCCTTTTATTTACCAGCTAATGATGGTTAGTTTAGGGCATGTTTCAATTAGCATACTTATGATAGCATGTTTGCATTCATTCATCTGTTTTGCATGCACTGGGCTCGGCGCATCATACTAACTGCATCGTATTTCAATTCCAAGTTGAATACGTGTATCAATTGTTGCATTTCATATGCCATCTTAGAATAGCCAAGCCTATCTTAGTTGCATTTTTGCATGTGTTGTATTAGGCATTTCAACATAGTTAGGATTCATGCATGATTTCTAATTAGCTTCTTTCTTTGGCTCGGAGTACTCGGTAAGTGTTTATGCTTTAGCATCCTTGCATGTGTGTGAGTGACTGCCATGATAGCATGCTTACCATGAGGCTAATTGCTTATGTGATATAATTGCCTGAATGCCTGTGGGTGAAGGTTGGATTACTTGGATTGGAACAATTCATTGATTGCGAGTTTTAAGCCCACTAGATAGTGGCAAAACCATGTTTTCTAAGCCCACCCGAGGGTGGCTAAATCTGCATTTTAAGCCTACTTGCGAGTAGCAAACCGCTTTAAAAAAAAAACATGAAATGTTTTGTTCTAATTCAGGCGACCCGGTCTATACTTGTATGCTGCGCGCATCACATAGTAATTCTAGGCTAATAAACCGGAATAAGAACACATATGTTTTCAAAACTCGATATCATGGTTAGTAGAGGCCGATCTTTGATCGGGCGAGCGGGGGTGCTCACGAAGTGACCTTCCCTAATCGTACCCAAGTTCCTGAGCCGAGGCAACTTTGGTGATGACGGATGCGTGGCCTTAGGCAAACGAGTCAGGGTTTCCTAAATTCATCAAAATAAAATATTTAGGTGGCGACTCTGTATCTGGCAAAGCAGTCCATGTTTGGTAGGCACTTCTTTCAAAAAAATTTATTTTCAAAAACGATTTGCCGGATTTGGACTCTTTGATGATTCATCGGTCTTGCATTGCACTCCGGGAGATTAGATACAGGACCGTGACATTTGAGTCCTGAACTGTAGTGAGCCCATATGAACAAAACGGGATTCCCTCCCGGGACGTTCAGGGACGTCTACAGACACCATCGGAAACAAGATCATAACAAAATGAACTCCACACAACCATACCCCCCATGGAATTTGCAACCCGTCAATCATTATGTAACATGAGAACTAAATTACATTACAACAGGACACTACATTTTTGTATACTCAACAAACATAGAGATTTAAGACTCAAATAACAAATTGACTTTAACCGGCTTACACCACCACCAGCACAACCACAACACCACTTTAAACAATTACACCTGTCTTACCTAGTTACAACATTGACATCTTTAACATCCAAGGGACTCCAAAACACCAACTTACACTACGATATCCCCAATAGCGATAAGAATATCAAGAAACAAGAGCACCATTAACGTGTACATTACACATGTCAATACAAACATTCCACATCACGATGACAAAATGTAGCCAACAAACAACAAAGTTACACTACATAATAATTTGTTTGGCAACACAAAGTTACAACAACGTGCCAACTGGTATATACAAATATAGAACCTACAACTGAACAATGACCACACGACCAAAACCCCAATGTATTCCAAACCCACATTACCACACATACAACAACAGTACGATACAAACATATAACATTACTGACTTAACATTACATATAAGAATAGACAATGATGTTGACAACACAATCGGGTTTGGGTAATCAAACGACATCAAAATTAATAACTGACGCCATTGCCCACCAACACAATTGCTGCCGTCGACATAATGAGGAGTGCACACACGCCGGTTACATGTTGGTAATGTCAACCCAAATGATGGAATGATGTAGTTCTCGCTCCTAATCGCGCGACTAAGATGTATTCACAAAATAGGGGATTTGTATTTCTAGGGTTTGTGATAAACCAAACATCAAATTTGGCAACACAAAGAGAGGGATTTAACATTGCCAAAACTAAATAAATAACAAACATAACAATCTGCACCCATTAACATTGCGAATCTACAAAATTTCCATCTTCGTCTCTTCCATTTTGATTGGGATGGACGGAAAACAGAAAAGACTACAGTAAGCTTTTTAGGCACAAATGTAATTTTCACATCACCGAATCCCTAATTTACCCAAAAAATTTGGGACAACACGCGCTAACATTGGGGACATCAATGTCATTATCACTCAAATGGGACTTATTAGTGCGAGAAATTCTATTTCCACACTCTTTTATCTCTGTGTAAATAATTTCTCAATACACACCCTTATGAAATTGGTTTTATGTTTTTGTCCTTAGTCCACACCTCACATGTTCTAATTATACCCTAAACTAACATCCTTGTACACACACCACTTAAACCATTTGTTCCACAAAGAATCATTGGTGAAGACCCATTTTTTTTATTTCACCCACCTTGAAAACACAGCAACATCTTTCACAAGAAATCCCTCAGCAAATCGCTCTATGAATCTTCAGATTATACAACAAACTACCTCATTTGATTTCCAGTTACATTATCAAACTGATTCCTTCAATCAACAATCTAGTCAACATCGAAAAATTCATTAACTGACATTGACTGGTATCAACATAGATCTTGAAACAACCTCGTTTTGTATCGAACTCCATTGAAGATGTACAACTCCAACTATCTCTTATTTTTCATCAACTCTCATTTTTTTTGGAAGTAATTCGATTTTGCTTATTCTATAGCGATCCTGGTTTTCCTCGTCATATGTTGTGTTCCAGACTTAGGTTCCGTAGTGGTTGGTTGTTATCTATATCTTGTTTCCATCCTTTAATTCCTTGTATTTGAGTTTTGGGATGTGTTGGGTAAGTTTGGAACATGTTGGTTGTGAGTTGAAACAGATGGTTGCTGTCCAGAATTTGGCATCTTCGCTCAAGCGAGGCTTTTTGCGTTTGAGCAAACCTTGGGTTTTTGCTTCTTCGCTCGAACGAAGGTTCTTGCGCTCGAGCGAGCTTTCTTTGATGTGTCTCTTGGCTCGAGCGAGCACTTTTGTGCTCGAGCGTGCGTCTGCGTCCAGATTGAACCTGAAGGTTGGTTATCTTCGCTCGAGCGAGCTTTCCTTCGCTCGAGTGGATGAGCTATATGTTTTGTGTTTCTTCGCTCGAGCGAGAATTCTTGCGCTCGAGCGTGCTTCTGGGTTGCAGACTTGAAGGTTCACATTGTTTGCTCGAGCGACGCTTCTTGCGCTCGAGCGAGGTTCTTTTGTGTTTGGTCGCTCGAGTGAGCCTCGAATATATCAGTTGGCAACAGCGTGTTATACATCACTTTTTCATCCAAACCCTAGATCTGGCAGCCTCTCTCTCTAAACACTCTATCTCTCTACAAATACTCCATGTTCTAGGAGTTTTCTGCCCTAATCCCTTTGTAAGAAAGTTAGAGCTTGGCTTGGGCTTCCCTTTGATTTGAAAATTTGTGGATTTGGAGCATCTTGGGTTTCACTCTTTTTCTCCTTTGAGTCTCTCCACTTGAGGTAGGGATAAACTACTCCTTCTTATGAGTTTTAAAATAGATATTGGTCATTTTGTATAAATGGTGAGATTTGGTAATTTGGGAAGTTAGGGTTTGAGATTTGTAATATTTAAAAGAGGGGTTTTGTGATTTTAAACTCTATGTGCATATGAGGTCTTGAAAATGGGGATTTGTGGGTTTTATTGGTGAAATTTGGTCTTAGGATCAATGTTTGTGAAAAATGAGAAAATACCCTAATTGAATTTAAATAATTAATTTGTATAATTAATTGGGTAATTGTGAGGAATATGAAATTGATTTGAAAATCATGAAATTGGATGGAATTGGGACTACTTGGTGTAGTTGGATTGATGAATCACTCACCGAAGGAAAATGTAATAAATTATTTGCTGATAAAATTATTTATCTGTTTAGAGATAACTGCTTTGGGCTATTGGTGGAGGATAGTCTTGATTGTTGTAGATACTGCATGATGATTAGGTAAATTGAAACCAATCAGTTGAATTATGTCATTGAATATGACAGTTGGAATAACACATTGAATATGTGCATTAATTGATCATTGTATATGATTAAGTGTTTTAAATACATTGCAAATGTATATTTGTTTGGGATGAAAAAGGGGATGTACTCCATTGTGTGGGAGGAGATAGGGGATGTACTCCACTGTTTGGAAGGAGATAGGGGATGGACTCCATTGACAATTAAGTTGGCCGCAGTGTCCAGGGTGAAAGTCCCGAAATCTTATATACGTTTGAATAACGTCGATAAATTGAAGTGTTGTTATTAATATGAGTTGTAATCTCATTTTGGAATTGTGATAAATCGAAGTGTTGTGTTATGAGTTGTAGTCTCATTTGAATTACTTGGATAAACAGACCATGTCAATAAAGTGAATTGGAACTATTAATGAAACCGGGTTGAAAGATGAATATCAATGTTGATGGATTATAAAACAAATGGTGTGTATCGATGCACATGTGTTGAACATTTATCAGATGCCTATGTTTTAGTTATTTCTCATACTTGGTTTAGCATATCTCTACTGGGCTTTGACTCACCCTATATGGGACATCATTGTCAGGTGCAGGAGACATGCCGCCTCCAAGGACCTAGCTTGGGTGGTTTAGAGGCAGCGGACTTCATTTGTTGATTTTCTTTTATGTTATATGTTTTATTTCCAAGCCGAGGGCTTAAATTGTAAAGGGCTTCTGACCCTCTTTTGTTGTAATCAAGTGTTAACTTGGAAAGTTGTAAGCCCGTAGGGCATCTACTTTTGTTGTTAACATATAACATCTTTTGTAAGGAATACTCTGATGAATGTAACTAAAGGTTTCTCTTGGTAATTAAGGATCTTGTGAATGATTAATTATGTATTATTTTGAGGGCATTACATATTCAGTACTGGTTATCCGAATGAAAAAGGTTTATTCGATTTTAACTTCCGAAACATGTAAAAAAATTTCAGAATTTGGTTTTCGAAATAAATTCTTAAATTCGAAATTTGAGTTCCGAATAGAATTAATAATTTCGACAGTTGATATCTAAAAAAAGTAACATGTTTCGACACTGGTTTACTGAATTAAAATTGTGAAAAAAATTTTTGCACAAAAAAACTTACGTTTTCATAACTGCTTTTGTTGTAACCGGACATATTGTTATTTGAATTTGAATTTTCATTGATTTGCAACTCTTCCATCACAAAAATCAAGAATTATGGTGGATTCTAATAACAAAACATTATCATCAATGGAGTATAACCAGGCATATTGTTATCATCAATGGATTCTTTTGTTGTAATCAGGCATTTTGTTATTTGAATTTGAATTTTCATTGATTTGCAACTCTTCTATCACAAAAATCAAGAATTATGGTGGATTCTAATGACAAAACGTTATCATCAATGGAGTATAAACTTAGAGAGTAAAGCAAACAATGGAAAAACTAGGGTTTATTTTTTTTAACTCAAAAGATTTATATTGAATTTTTTTATTATTTTAAAAGATGTGTACAGAAATTTTTTCTACATAATATAATGGAAGTTGTTGGATGTCTATTGTAATCATTTTTATTTAGGATATAATTGTCATTAAATTAATATTTCATTAAGTATGTGCCCTGAGTTAATTAGGTGTGTGAAAATAGAATTTCCCTATTAGTGCATAAGATAAAAAACAGGATTAAATGGTTCAAAAGGTTATGATCTGGGATTTATTGTTGCATTCCCCCCCTTTTCTTTTTGTGTCTATCTGGTTTGATTTTTAAAAATTTATTTTTAGATTTTATTGAATTTTTTTATATTTTAATTAATTAATTTTTTTTATACTTTTAAATATATCTAATCAAGATATATCTAAAAATTAAAACAAATTGACTAAAAATAAAAAAAATATTAAAAACAAATAAAGATTCAAAACTCTAAATCTTGAAGTTTAAAAACTCAAACCTAAACTTGTGTATATTAGCGGTGCTTATAACCCGCATTTTTGAAAAAACATGGCATTGCAAATAGTTTGAACGTTTTCAAACACTAATAATTTTATTTTGAAATCACAAAAAAATAACAGTTGACCCGTGCAATGCACGTGTTATTTGTTTTTTCAAATATATTTGATGGTACAATGTGTGTTATAAGAAAATAATTTTAATAATTTTTTCAAATAATGATTTTATATGATATATATATTAAATTATAATATTGTAAAAAAACACTCTTCATTAAATTAAAATATCAACTATATAAAAAAAATTCAAAAACGAATAACCACAAAAAAATCACATAATAACATCTAAACCAAAAAAGAAAAAATAATGAAAGTATCCGAACGATAAATATATCATAGTATGTGAGGTGATTAATCATTTATAATATGATATAAAAAAACTTATTGTTCAACAATTGAAAAAGTATCTCAGGCAATCCAAAGTTTAGAGGTTCCTCAAGAGTATCATTGATGTGTAGATTTTTCTCTTGTGAGTTGTGATTATATAAAATAATGTAGAAATACAGTATAATTTCATATATGGAATTACTATAAAATTTAAAAGATAAATCCATAATATAGAATAATATAGAATTGATATTGAGTATAGAATAGGGCACAGGAAAATAAGAAGAAGAAAAAAAAAAAAAAAATCCTAATACCCTTGAAAGAATTAAGAAGAAAAACATGACACTTAAAATTGGTATTGGGTTTATGCATGAAAAATATATGAAAAAAATATTTATCAAATAAAGTCCATATAAAATAGGTAAAATTAGTATAATTTAAATTAGGTTTAAGTTTGTATAGAACTCTATATGTAATAAAGAAAATATAAACCCATATAAAATGGAAAAAAACTATTTTATAAACTCTATATAAAATTAGTACAATTAGTAAAATTTACATGAAGTTTGAGTTTGTATAAAATACTATTTTATAAACTTCATACAAAATAATTAAGTAAAATTAGTAAAATTTACACAAAATTTAAGTTTGTATACAACTCTATATGTAATAAAGGAAATATAAATCTATGAAAATACTAATTAGTAAAATTTACATGAAATTTGAGTTTGTATAAGACTGTAAAAAAAGAAATATAAATCCATAAAAACACTACTTCTAATAATATATATATATATATATAGAGAGAGAGAGAGAGAGGATTGAAACAACCTACGTGAACTCACTGCTTTGTTCTCGAAAGGGTTTGATGGTTTAAATTGAAAACAAATCAAAAGATTAAAATTTAAATTGACAAAATTAAAAAATCAAAATTTATTTTCTTGCAAGACTTACATTCTGGATTTTTTATTTTTTATTTTTTATTGTTATCAACCCAAATAAAATATACAAAAATAATACAATTACATTTTCCTTATAGATAATGGATTAAAAAATTAGTGGGTGTTTGGAGTTTGCTTATTTGGTGAATTTTTTTTCGTCTTTATTGATTTGTTTTTTTTAAAATTCAAAAATTTTTAAATTTCTAGATTTAGCTTGACAAAACGACTCAAAAATGAAAAAAAATTATAAAAAATCTAAAAATGAAAAATAGTAAACTAATTTTTTTACTTTATAAATTCATCTACAAAAGCCAGATTAGGAAAAAAAATTGACTTAATTTTGAAAAAAAAAAATCAATATAGAAAAAAAATCAAAAAAATAAAATTGACTTATTTAGTTTACTCCAAAGAAAAACATGAAACTTAAAATTGGTATTAGGTTTATGGATTATCTTAATTTATTGTGAAAAATATATGAAAAAAATATTTGTCAAATAAAGTCCATAAAAAATAGGTAAAATAAGTACAATTTAAATTAGGTTTAAATTTGTAGAAATATAAATCTATGAAAACACTAATAGTAAAATTTATATGAAATTTGAGTTGGTATAAAACTCTATAGGTAATAAAAGAAATATAAATCTATAAAAATACTACATTTAAAAGAAATATAAATTCATAAAAATACTACATTTAAAAGAAATATAAATCCATAAAAATACTACATTTAAAAGAAATATAAATCCATAAAAATACTACTTTTAATATATATATATATATATATACACATAGATAGAGAGGATTGAAACAACCTCACTGCTCTGTTCCGTCTCTCTACTCCTTCGAAAGGGTTTTTTGTTTTTGCGTAAATCAATCGATGGGAATGAGTATGGCAGCAATGGAGGCCTGGAAGAAGAAGTTGGAAGCCGTAGATGATATATTCACCGTGATTGATTCAGCCATCAACGTCGCAGCGTGGTATCGACCCAATGATTTTCTTGAGCGAAGAGATAGAATCGCTGAGAAACTCTATGTAAGGCAGCCCATCATAGGAGGTTACTGCGGTACCCATGATGATGATGATGATGATGATTCTTTGGATATGGATTTGAATGATGGAGATGTTGATTGGTTGAATGGGATTGTATCAGAGCTGGTGAAAGACTCTGCTTTGGATACAGATGAAGAGCTAGGAGATTATTTTTCCAATTCTGAGATCGATCATCACCGTCATGATCATTATCTCCCAATCCCCACACACGGCAAAGGAAGGCAATTGTCTCTCGTTCAGAACGCATTATTACAATCACCCAAGAGAAAGAGAAGCACCGAGTCTGAGAACAAGAAAGAGGAGCAATGCTCTGTCCCTCAGGCGATTGCAAAGTGTCCGAGACAAAGCAACGAGATCAGCAAAATCAGTGCATTATTACAATCACCCAAAAGAAAGAGAAGCACCGCGTCTGAGAACAAGAAAGATGAGCAATGTTCTGTCCCTCAGGCGATTGCAAAGTGTCCGAGGCGAAGCACGGAGATCAGCAAAATCAGTGCATTATTACAATCACCCAAGAGAAAGAGAAGCACCAAGTCTGAGAACAAGAAAGATGAGCAATGTTCTGTCCCTCAGGCGATTGCAAAGTGTCCGAGGCAAAGAACCGAGATCAGCAAAATCAGTGAACCGGCCAAAGCGAAAGTGAAAGAACACAAGTCTACGTGCTTCAATGATGCAGAAGCTTATGAACTGAAGATGGAAGCCACGAAAAGGAAACTCCAACAAAGGTACAAGCAAATTGAGAGGGCGAAGAAGAAGATACGGGTGGTACAGGCTAAAGACAGCAATTTTTTGTATTAACACATCTGAGAACCTCTTTCCCTCTCTGCAAAGCTTCTCCATAGATAGGCCACATTTTTTTTACCTCTTTTAAATTCATATCCAAAATTTAATGAATTAATTTAGAAGAGACAAGAACAATTAATCACTAAAACCTCAATTTAGGGAATATGATCAGATCACATATTCAATTACTACCATACAAGAGGCTTCATCCTTAACCTTAGCTAATAATTTCACTACTCATAATTATTTTAACATACACACTGAAATCAAACATGAAAATAAAACTTACAACTAAAAGGAGAAAATTACATCAAAATACAAGACTGAGCTCCACTTCTTTTCCAAAAACTCCCCCCTTTCTCACATTCAGTTCATCCCATTTATAGAGCTTACTACACACTCCTGAAACTGTCTAATCTTTAGAAGCCGGTATTATTGAGATTTTGTGGCTGAAATTGTTGAAATTTGATGCATCGATTTCCATTAACAGATCGCACGACTTCATATGCATATGCGTTCAGTCTTCAATTCAGAGATTATGTTCATGAGCCTGAGGAAATGATTTTGTTGCACCTGCATAATTGAGCAGCTAAGTCAATAGAGTGGTTGGAAACTTTCTCTTTTCTTTCTTGTTTTTTTAATATATTATAATATATATATATATATACTATATATATTTATATAGAAATAAACAAACGGGTGACTTTCATTTTTTTATTATATTTTCTTTATGTTATATTATAATACTAGAGTATGCCCGTACCTGAAGGCACGGTTCAAATAATATTGGTATACGTACTTTACAAAAATCAATAACATAAATTATTAATATTGGTATCACATCCTTTATAAAAAAATCAATTCAAATTGATAATAATTTCACTGCTATAGAAATCAATTATAATAAATCAGTTCAAGATGACAATAATTTGACTGCAATATAAAACACCACACATAGGACTTCCGCCACCATCTACGGCAATACCACTGCCGACCGTGGCTTCAGCAAGAATCGTACGATGGTGGTTCGTTTAAGTTAAAATATAATTTATCAAATTCATTGCTAAAAGGCAAAATGTTTGAGGTGACATTTTTTCTCATTTTTTTCCCCATCAAATTCTCATATAATTCTCATATATACATATATAATGTATTTAATCAATGTCACCTCAAACATTTTTTTGAGTCGTATGTATTTAAATATTTTTTTTGATTAAAATAATATTAAAAGACAAAATGAGTTAAAATAATATCAAATTCATAATTATTTTACATTTTTTTTCTCATATACATCATATCTAATTATAAAAAAAATTTAATAATCTTGCTAAACATAATAATCTTGCTAAACATAATTATTTCCTTTTCAAATGTCTAGTGTCAATGGTGGTGGACAGTCACGAAGCGGAGGCGACAATGAATCGCTTCTTTCGTTCATGCTTTCTCTCTATTTTTTTTTTCACTCTATTTCATCTTAAATTTGTGATTTGATTTTGTTAAATAACAAGAAATCAACACCCATTTCAAAAGCTTTTTTCAAAACTATAAAAAATCAACACTCATTTTCCATTAAGAAATTAAATCCATTCCATAAATCAAACTGAAAATAAAAATATATTTCTAAAATCAAAACTCATTTTATAAAGATCAACTTTTATTTCAGACCTAAGACATTTTAAAAATTAAATCCAAATCCATAAGCTGCATAAAAAAAAAATCTGTATAAATAAAAAACAAACAGAACACACAAACAACAAGATAACACAAAATTTTAACTAATTCCTTAAAACACCCCTGTAATTATTGAAACTTGTCGAATAAAATTAAATCCCACTTATTTTTATGTGTAAACTTTAACATAATTAGTCATTGAAGGTGCATTAAAAAATTAAGAGAAGAAGATGACAAAGAATATGCTTCAGATATATCTCTCTATACATGGAAAACATGGATTAGTCAATTCTCAAAAGAGGAAGATAAACATTGGTCAGTGGGGACAAATAAAAAAAAAAAAAAAAAATGAGTTTCACATTCCAATTATTCCTTATCCAAACAACCCTCATCTACTAAAGCCAAACTTAGCCAGACGTGGCGCCCCACCACACCACATCCTTTCTCTCTCCTCTCCCTAGATCTCATCCATGGCTGCCTCTCTTTCCATTTTCCTTCTATTCTCTTTCACTTTCCTCTCACTTTCTCTTTCTCTCAGAAACCCAGTTCACAAAACATTGGTATAGTCCTTCCAGTGATCAAAGATGTCTCAACACTCAAATATGTGACCCATATGCATCAAACAGTCACACAACACAGTGGATGTGATTTCTCTCTCTCCAAGTCAGCGTGACAGTGTGTAGGGAAAGAAGGGAGAGTTAAAAAGGCAGGGAGGAGAGTGGGGAGCTCTCCAGAAACGTTGGCAGTAGCCTGATTTCAATCCATCTGTAGTAATGGCGATGATGAGCGGTGGCAGTGGTGATGAGCAGCAGCGATGAAGATGACTGGAGGAAGTGGCGCTGTGCGGTGGCAATGACTGGAGGAGGTGATGAGCAGCACCATGGCTGGGTCGTAAGAGAGTCGTCGAAAAGAGATGTATCATCGTCGTAAAGGGAAGTAAGGCAGAGAGAGAGACAGGGTGGGCGTTTTGAAATTTGAAAATTGGGAGTGAGACTGAAAGATAAAGAGAGGAGAGTTTATAGAGAGTTTGATGAGCGTGGGTGTTTTGAAACTTGAAAATTGGGGGTGAAACTGAAAGAAAAAAAGAGGAGAGTTTATAGAGAGAGTTCCATGAGTGTGGGTCTCTCTTTCGTAGGGAGTGGATGGGTGTGTTTTGAAATTTAAAATGTGAAAAGGTGAGGTGCGACAGATGAGAATGGGTGGTTGCAAAGTTTGTGGCTCTTGGGCAGGAAGTTCAGGTAGAATGAGATAGAAGGTTTTCAGCTCAACTGTCCATCTAAATACAGAAATGAATTATGACCATTAAAATGTCCTAGTAGGACAATTGTCTCTTGGATAAATTCAAAAAACTCTTCCCTTATTATATAGATAATATATATATATATATATATAAGAAAATATATCATTTATAATAATTTGTACACAACACTCAAAATATATAAAAACACTCAAAATCACACAAAATTATAAAATAAAACTCGTTATTAAACTAATAAAGTGTATATTAGCGGGCTAAATATGTAACGTTATGGCACTTATCGTCTTCTATTTTTTTTTATTTTACAATGCTTCAATGGTGTTGTGATTGAAATTGGGTACATGCTTTGTTGAGAGTCATCACTAACTCTCCTCACTCTCTAGAATCTTCTCTCTAGAATATTCTAGAAGTTTCCACATGAATCTAGAATACTCTGGAAAGATCTAGAAAATTCTGGAAAGACCTAGAGAAATCTGGAAGATTCTATAATATCCTAGAAGGTTTCGGAACATTAAAGAAGTTTGGAGAAAACTAGAGAAATCTAGAAAGTTTCGGAAGGTTATAGAATATTTTAGAGAAGAATAGAAAGCTCTAATATGTACTAAAGTAATCTAGATTGTTCTAGAGTGTAGGGAAAATATGAGTGTATTCTATAAACAAAGTTCTTCAACTAGTATAAATATGAGATGAGTGCATGTACTAAGCAAATGGACAATTGGACAATTGAGTGAAAGAAGAGTGAGTCCAAAGTGAGTTGTCAAGCACTATCTAGTGTAAGGTGTCTCAAGGTCTAGTGTGAGGAAGACACAAAGTGTGAGTGCTTGAATGTACGTGTGAGTGGATAAGTGAAGTGTATTAGTGTGTGATTGTGTACAAGTGTTTTGTGTACTAGAGTGTTATCAATAAATGTTGTATTTCTGGGTCAATTAGTGTCTCAAACTCAACATACTTCACTTAATCATCCATTCTTTGCTGTCTTAGAGGATATGAACTCTGTGGTGAAGAGTTGCCATGACTTATATAGATTAAAAGGCAATTCGTTTTGATATCCTAGGTGTGATACTTTATAATTAACTTGCGTTTAAAATCTTGCTCCCCAACAACTTCTTATAGAACATTGAGTCATATATATTCAGGGAGTCGATCATATATGGTGGTGAGATCATTAAAGTTGGTGCTAATTCATTAATGGCAGTAGTGTCAATCAACGCAAGTTCTTGACTTATGAGATTGGCAAGTGAGGTACCTATTGGCCACTCTTGAAAAATTTGACTCTATCTCTGCCTCTGTCTTTGACTCTCTTTTTTCAAAAGTGGCGCTTCAGGAAGCAAGTGCAACAACTACAACATCATTTGAAGAACCATTCTACATTGAAGAACCATTCTACGATGAAAACTTACATTTTTCTCTAGAGAACTTGAATTTATTACTATCAAATGGTGACAAGACTCTTCCTTGATAGAAACATGGTGGTTATTGTTTGGAATGTTGGTAATAGTTGTGGTGTGTATATCTACCACTGAGATTCGAAGTGTATTTTTTTTAGAGAAATGCTACTTATCAGTAAAGCACTCTTCTTTTTTATCTTGTTGGGTCTTGTTGTTTAGCTTTGTTGATTTTTTTGTTTTTATTTTTAATTTTGATTTTAAATTTTTTCTTTTTGTGAGTTGGTAGGTATCAACTTGTCTAAGGGAGGGATTAGGTTTTTCTTTTTTGTACCTCTTTAAAAAAAAAAATAATTATTGGCAATGTAAAAGAGCAATTTTATTGATGGATAGCAATGAAATGAATTACAATAAACAAAAACAATAGGGAAAATAAGAAAACATAGCAAGATCACCTGTAAAAACAAACACACATACAAAAAGGGTTGCCGCCCTTCAAGTTTGCGTGCATTTGTGTTTGTTTTTCCCATTAAATAAATTTGGAGTTACGAAAGTTTAGACTCTTTACAAGTAATTTGTGGTTAGAGAATGAATTATAGTCCTCATGACCATATAGACCAAAATGAATGTCCTGCCGTAATTTGATAATTTTAAGGGATGAAAAATACACTATTCTCAATTTTATACAAATATGAATAATTAGATAAACATGTCATTCTGAATCTATGGTTTGTTGGGTATTTTCTTCTTACTAAAAGGGTTTTTCTTTTTTTATGAGATGTGAAAGATTTAAGAAAGGGATAAAGGTGGAATTAGAAAAATCTCTCAAAAACAACTTTGATGCTAACAAAGACAATATTAATGCCCACCCTAGACCCCCAAAACTCTATTTTACAATTTTGAATTCCTAACCCCCTCCAATTCATGTATAACAAAAGTCATTCACAAAATAATCTCTAAGGCTGTGTTTGGATGATCGATTTGAGTAAGGATTTTGAAAAGAAAAGGAAAAAGATGAGGGAGATGCGAATGAAACATAAGCTAAATTTTTTCTCCATTTCTCTTTTCTTTTTTAAATCCCTATATCAAAATCCATAAATCCAAACATAGCGTATTTGAAGTAGTGACTCTATGTCAACTATTTTGCATCTTCATTAGTTGTGAACACTATGATATTTCTAACTTTTTTTTATGGATGGACAGTCCAAGAAAAAAGAAACAGAAAAAGAAAAAGAAAAACAGGGTGAAATTATTGTTCAATTGTAAATTTTAAAAACATTATTACACGTTAATGAAAAAAATGAATATAACTATTCTCAATCCCTTCTGTTTTAAGTTGAATTAGAAAATTTGAATCATAAAAACAAAATTGATCTTTGTTTTTAGTCATGCTTTTTCACGTATGTAATCTTCATCAATACATGTAAATGGTTTGTGAGAGAGAGAGAGGGAGAGAGAGAGAGAGAGACCAATCCCTTTTTTCATTTACTAAAACTCAAATAACATAAATGTGTTTAAGAATTCTTCCATAACACAAACTACATGAGAATTTCTCATAAAAAGTACAAAAAAATAACACCCGACAGGCACTCATCTGCAATATTTTTACACCATGTTAAATGTCTCCAATAAAATTGAAGAGAAAATTTATAGGATCAGGCATGCCCTTTCCAGTTTTGGCGTCATATGTCTTTTCCAACACCAGATCCATCGGAGTATCCTTGGGGCCAACTGAAAAAATAAACAAAAACAAGCCACCACATCACATTAGACCTTCAATGAAAATTATATTTGAACAAATGACATCAAGGGCTACTTTTAAATTCAAGTGTCAAACAATTATATACTCAAAAAAAAGTCTAGCAATTATTGTGTACTCTAACAAGAAACTGTAATTTAAGAACAATTTCAAAATAAGTAGCTACCGGGGGCCTTCAAGAAGTTAGCAAGGATCATACTAAAGGTTTCCAATTGAGTGGAAGCTATTCAGAGCCAGTATCAAAGTTGAATTCCATCCAAAAGTTACTCATCTTCCAAATATTCTCTTAAGTTTCAGACATGCCTAACAGAAACTATGGCCCTTTTATTTTCCAACTAAACTAAATATGATAAACAGAGAGAATGTTTTGAATGCTCTCATAACTGAGAGAACTGTTTGAACTATACACGTGAGCCCTGGCAATATGCAGTCAAGAAATCACAACATACACAACGACTGCAAAATCAACACAAAAACCCATGTTGACAGGTTACTGCCTTAGAAAGGCAAAAAAATTATGGAAAGTGAAAGTACTAGAAAGTAAAATCAATGAAAGAAAAATGAAGAGAGAAGTAACTTTTTAATATGCATTTGGTTGGGTAGCAAGTTTGTCCAAGATGTTATTTGAATATAATGAAATTTAAAATTTTATTGTGCGTATATTAACCTCATCCATATGTCTACAAGACAAAAGTTAAATATAATCGAGCAGCTTAGGAAGGTGCCACTCACCTGATTTTTCCCCTCAACAATCAAACGATTTTGAGAGCGAATGACATGCTTAACAACTCCAGTCCCACCTCTATCTTTACTCCTGGTTGCCATCACCTACAAATTAAGAGAGGGAAGCATTCATTTAAGATGAGAACAAGGCGGAGAATAGAGCCATACAGGTACAAAGAGGAAAATAATCCTCTCTCTTTTTCTTATGTGATCTCCTCTGAGAATCTTCCAGTGGTGTATGAGTTTCTGAGCTGCTCTCCAACATATTTCAAATTAAAGTTATAATCAAGGATTAACCAAGTAGTATTAGCATTTGGCAATATTAGCATGACATGGCTAATAATTATTTTAACCAGTAGATGGTCAAAATTAAATAATAAAATTGAAAAGAACATGTCATTTACTAAGCATATGAGATTGCAAGTCTAATTCCAATGGAAGACACTCTTTGCAAATCATATAAAGGTAAGAGCTAAACCTAGTCTACCCCCTAACCCAGCACACCCCAGTGTAATGGGATCATTTCGGGTAATGCTTTTAAGATCATAGTTTAAAACCCACATTATGTAACATTCTGCACTGAACAATCTAGAAATCCCCTAGATATTGATTTGTGATTATGTAACAATTTTAAGCAGTATATAACAATTCCAATCAAACAATCAAGACAAATCAACACAACGATTTTAACGTGGAAAAAACCACAATTGGACACCTCCAACTATGATTAAAAAACCACGGGCAACAGCCACAAAACAATCCACTAAGAAGATTTAAAGGAATTACACAGGTATACTCTCAATTACCTAGCGAATCCACGCCTAATTGAACCAACCTCTATGTGCCTCTTCCAACCCGTCTTCACCTCGGAATTGTCTTTACGATGAGCCACCCCGGAATCCACCAAAGCTTCAGGCTCGAATTCTTCAGAATCCACCGAAGAACAACTCTCTCTTTTGTAGAACAAACAAGACCTTTGATGTATACTCTTTAAAACATGAGTTGAATACTCAATCAAAACATCAAAGAAAACTAACAAAATATCCCCAGATATAAACCTTAAGAACCAAAAAGAAGATCTGGAGGAATTAAATAGTTTTGGGAGAAAACCAACTATTTATAGAAAATCCAAAAGTAATCATAGTTTTGGAAGAAATCCAATTACTTTTGGATATCCTAGTTTTGGAAGAAAATCAACTTCTTAAAGAAATCCTTGTCAAACGGGATTGCCAATAATAAAACCTAACAATCTCCCCCATTGGCAATGCCGTGACAAAACACATCTAACAAATAAAATCCTAAACACCCCAACCCATTACAGCCAACAAAAACCAACTTCTTTCTCAAGGTCATGATCTGCAAAACAGCTATTAGTGCCACAATCTCCAAAACAACTATTAGTCCCACAAGAGTATAAGAAAAAACAATAAACACAGGACAAGATTGTCTTGAAACATGAGATGGAAAACATGAATAGATAAAAACTAAGACTCATGAAAAACAACTCTCAAACAACAAAAGCAAGATCATAAACCAACAACAAAAGCAAGATCATAAACCAACCCAAGTCAAGATGAACCAAACTCCCCCTCACTAAAAGCAACCACAAACACTGAAAACAATGAACAAGAAGAAAACGACAAAAATAATATGGTGGAGTAATCTAGAAATTTCAGATTAGTACCTTAAAACACACAAGACTATCCAAGAAGCACCATTACAAGAAAACACAATGTGCGCAGTCTGTAGAAGATTCCTCATGAAAGAAAGTGATGCATTATGTGAAAAGCATAGATCCCATGATAAAAAGTGTGTGTGTGACTCTTGGAGTTCGACAAACACTAGATTCAATCCTAGTAGTGATATGAAAGCTAGACCTCCGACAAGAGAATCTAAGCACAACAAAGGAAAGTCAAACCACTAAGAATCAAGGGGTATTTGGTGAGTAAAGGCAAAGGCTCCCTCTCAATCAATGAATCTGTTCTTTTTTTTTTCTTTCTTTCTTTTGCACATTATTTTTTCTTTTTTTTGCATATTTTGTCTTCTTCTCTTTCTTTTTCTTTTGCACAATCATTGGTGGCTGACACACTCAAGAGTATGGAAACCGAACCAGAGAAGCATGGATATAATAAGGATGGCCTGGTTGGTGACTCTGAGGTAGCCTTTTCCTCATGGCTAGACTGCAAAGAATTAAAGGAAAAGCCATGGAGATGTAAAAGGATGGTAGGTGGTTAAGAGACTCAACATCACCCAAGATATGCTAGTATAGGTCAATTCCTCTAGAAAATCAAAAGATACAATGCCAGAAGTCTATAAAAAAAATAATCACTAAGGCGGAAGACTCCAAAATTTGCTAATCCAAGAGTGTGTACAGAATGAGACATACTAATCAAAAACACACACTCCAAAACGATTAATGACCACAGAAAGCACACATATATTAACATGTAATGGATATTCTCATCAAATCCAATATGCACCAAGGACCACTCAAAAATTTCAAGCTTGCAAAACCATACTAAGAAAATCTTTTTGGGATTTTTTTTCTTTTTTTTTTCAAAAATAAAGCAAGTCAAAAAAAAATGAACAAGCACACATTTTATTTTTTTTTTCCATTAAAAACAACACACAAAAACCCAAAAACTAAAACAAATAAACAAATTAACACAAGTCAAGTTTTCTCATGCAAACTGCTTTAGTACGAACAAAGTTGTGAGAATTGCAGTTCTTGGGTGGTGTCTTGACGTTGTGGTTCCTTTCCCCTGCAATAGGAACCCGTCTCGACATGGTTTCCAACTTCCTATTCCTAGGTCTAGGCAAATACACTTTCCCATACAACTTATAACAATAAGGGCGAATATGACCATGCATACCACAATGATGACAAATAAAAACAGGGTGTACCTTCTTTTCTTTTACTTTACCAACTCTAGGAAGTTTAAGAAGTCCATCCTTATGTTGAATTTTTTGTTCTCCCTTTCCTTGAGTTCTTGTATCATGAGATGTTGAAGCACTCTGTTTTTGCTCTTTCTTACCACCAAAGCCAACGCCACTCTTGTCACAACTCATTTGTTGAGACCCAATGATATCCTCCAAAGTCTTTGATCCTTTGTTCCAAAGACCAATGGTAGCCATAGCACACTTGAGCTCTTCCTCTTTCTTGATCATTAGTTCTTCCAAAGCAACTTGTGACATCTCGAAAGATTCAATCTTTTCTTTATACATGGCATGGGTTTGCAGTAGCTCATTCATTTCTGTCTCACAAGTCAACAGTTTTGCAAAAAGAACTTGTCGATCATCAGCTACCTTAATGGCATTAATCCTGGCCTCGGAAATCTCCTCCTTCAGTTTGACATTCTCACTTTCACATGCTTTGAGTTTCTTTGTGAGTTTGTCATTCAATTTGAATAAGTTAAGAGACTCCTTATACAACTTTTCATAACCTTGCTCAAGCTCTTCATGATCACTCTCTGAGGATTCATCATCAGTGATATTCTCAACTGACCTCTTCGGAGAATCTGTTTGTCCTTCAGCTTCGGAAGCCGCCATGAAAGCAAGAAATTGTTTATGTCCCTCTTCACCTTGATCTTCATTGTCACTTTCATCTTTATCAGATTCTGATTCATCATCCCAAGTGATAGTGAGGGCTTTCTTCTTCCTTAACCGAGTGGAGCATTCTTGAGCAAAGTGGCCAAATCCTTGGCATTCATAGCATTGAAGTCTTTCCGAGTTTCCTTGTATCTTTCCTTTCTCCTTCTTGGCTATAGAATTAATTTTGAGTTTATCTTTGCCTTTAGATTTATGAGAATGAGTAGATTCCAAAAGATTAGGATTTTTTTTCAAAAAAGATTTTTTAAATTGTTTAACAAAAGCAGCCGTAATCTTGGAATCTATATCACAATCCTCATCAGAATCCTCTCTAACTTTATGAGCACTACTAAAAGCAATATCTTTTTGTTTCTTTTTGAAATTCCTGTGTGCCTCATAAGTTTGGAGATTTCCAACCAACTGATCCAGCTTGAGGTTGTCAACATCTTGAGCCTTCTCAATAGCCGTAACTTTTGGTTGGAACCGATCGGGCAAGGATCTCAAAATTTTTCCCACAACTTTGGATTCTGGAATTTTTTCACCTAAATTGAAGCTGGAATTTACAATGTCACTCAACTTCGCATAAAATTCATCAAAGGTCTCATTATCTTTCATTGAAAGGTTTTCGAAACTAGACGTGAGCCTTTGAAGTTTTGAGCGTTTAACAGAAGGAGTGCCCTCATGAATACTTTGTAAGATATCCCAAGCCTCTTTTGCGACTTCACAATTACAAATACGACTAAATTCTTCAGGTGTGACAGCGCAAAAGAGAGAATTGATGCTTTACTATTCTAGTTACTATTTTGGTAATCAATTGTGTCCCACTTATCAATTGGTTTGGGGATTGTAACTCCATCAACGGTAATTGTTGGTTCGGTCCAACCATTCATGACGGATTGCCAAACTTTTTCATCAATAAATTTTAAAAAGGATCTCATCCGAGCTTTCCAAAAAGAATAATTGGATCCGTCAAGTAAGGGTGGTCGAACCATGGAATTTCCTTCACGAATTGTATCCATTATCACAAATCAAACAAGATCTCGTTCTAAAAGAAATTTTTTTTTTAAAAAAATAGAACGACCTGCTCTGATACCAATTGAACAATCTAGAAATCCCCTAGATATTGATTTGTGATTATGTAACAATTTTAAGCAGTATATAACAATCCCAATCAAACAATCAAGACAAATCAACACAACGATTTTAACGTGGAAAAAACCACAATTGGACACCTCCAACTATGATTAAAAAACCACGGGCAACAGCCACAAAACAATCCACTAAGAAGATTTAAAGGAATTACACAGGTATACTCTCAATTACTTAGCGAATCCATGCCTAATTGAACCAACCTCTATGTGCCTCTTCCAACCCGTCTTCACCTCGGAATTGTCTTTACAATGAGCCACCCCGGAATCCACCAAAGCTTCAGGCTCGAATTCTTCAGAATCCACCGAAGAACAACTCTCTCTTTTGTAGAACAAACAAGACCTTTGATGTATACTCTTTAAAACATGAGTTGAATACTCAATCAAAACATCAAAGAAAACTAACAAAATATCCCTAGATATAAACCTTAAGAACCAAAAAGAAGATCTGGAGGAATTAAATAGTTTTGGGAGAAAACCAACTATTTATAGAAAATCCAAAAGTAATCATAGTTTTGGACGAAATCCAATTACTTTTGGATATCCTAGTTTTGGAACAAAATCAACTTCTTAAAGAAATCCTTGTCAAACGGGATTGCCAATAATAAAACCTAACATGCACTAAAAATGGTATAAAAATTCGGACTTGGTTGGGTTATATTCCAAATCTCCCATAGCTGCGTGATTGTGATGCTAAATGTCATGGAACATAATGCTGATAATCAATTTCTCTTTACAGTGGTGGAAGCTAGAACAACTGAAGAATGTATACTTTAAAAATAAAGGAAAATTCAAGTATAAATTGAAAACATTTGAACACACCATCATCATAACCACACACACAAACTTTATTCAACACAATAATTAGTAATTTACTTTGAACATCAGTGTGAGCCGCAATAATTAAAGGTTGAATTGGGAAACAAGGAAAATAAAGATTTACTGGCATAAAAACCAAGACTTTTTACTTTTTTTTTTTTTAAATTCACAAAATTTTGAAGTTCTAGATTTGGCTTGACAAAATGAATCGAAAATGAAAAAAATTTATAAAAAATCTAAAAATGAAAAAGATAAATAAAAAATAGCAAACTATTTAAATTTTTTTTTTTTACTTTATAAATTCATCTACAGAAGACAAATTAGAAAAAAAAAAATTCAATATAGAAAAAAAAATCAAAAAAATAAAATTGACTTATTTGGTTTACTCCAAACAACCCCTTAAAAAATCAAATCAATTGATGGGTTAATTATTAGAAGAACATGTATACCATTAAATCTCACAAGTGTTTGTATAGATCAAAAAAATCGTAAAAAAAAAGTGACATTTAGTGATGTTTTTCATAATCTGTTGCTAAAATCAAATAGGGTGTTATGTTGTTATCTAAATTAGTTTATTATCTGTATAGGATAGTCGGTCAGTGATTCATGTGACTATCTCTTGAGATTACAAGAAATTCAGAGGTTTAAAATTTGAGTCAATAGAGTAACTGTGACTTTACTAACCTAAGATTGAGTTATCTCACAGATTAACAATCCAACAAACTCCTCAATCCCTAAACAAGCATAACCTTAATCTTTATTTTTCTAAAATACAATTTTTGTTTTACTAAGAAGTGGTCACCTGCTGTCTATCTTTCTTTTCATTTTTTTTTTTTGGAACTAATAAGAGAAACCTCATAATGGGTAATGGGCAATAATCCGCAGCAAATAAATCTTTTACAGCTAGGTTTTAAGATTTTGTTGTCAAAGTTATTTATTTAAGAGTAGAATTTCTTTTAATCAATGAAATTCTATGATTTATAGTAATTTTGTAAAAATAATTAACTGTTTTATCAATAAAAATCAAATTAACAACACCACAATATCCTGCCCATGAAAACTTTAATAATTCTTCATAGCAATTCTCATTCTAAAAAAAGAGAAGTTTTAAATAATTGATTGTTAAAAAAATGACCAAAATGGAGGGTATTGAAAGGACAACGAGAGACATAATTGAAGACAAAATTGGACCAAAAATGATGAATGACTATCACGCATCCCCAATCTATATATTATTGGGTGACGTATATAATGAGTATATAATTTAAATATATATATATATATATATACATATATAAATAAATAATAAAAAAATTACTATCACAATATGTGTGTTGTACTGTTCAAAGTGTAATTTTTTTTAAAAAAAAAAAATTAAAATTAAAGATTTTAGGGCATCAAATATATATAAATAATTTTACAAATTCAAATCCATTTTCCTTAAATTAAGGCCTTGTTTGGGATAAATTAAAAAAGTTAAAAAGTCACAAAGTTACTAAAAAAAGCTAAAATGTCTATACTATTCAAGGGTAGCTTGTGGGGAAGCTACTAGGGAAAAATTATTATTTTGTCTTTTGAATTCAACTACTCAAAAAGTCAAAAGGGTAAAATGGTCTTTTTGATTTTACTATAATATTTTATTATACATCTTTTCGTAAAAGTCAAATAGTTATCCTAAACAACTTTTTTCTCTACTTTTTTAATCAAAAAATCAAAAGCGCACTCATATAGGACATCCCCAACAACTACTAAGTGCGCCGGAAAAGTAGATTTACGGCCACCACTCTTAACTAGGCGATGTCATCAGAGAAATTATGAGGTCAACAAAAGTACCAAGGATGAACTTGTAGGAAAATTATAAGCTTCCACAATTTAGGATGGTAATAATACAAATATGTAGACACCCCATTTTTGACCGCCCTTAAGACTTGGGCACTACTGATGGTTTACTTGGTAGAGAAAGGTGTGCAGGGCAAAGGTTCAGTTTCTTCGGCAAGGAGAGAGTCAAATCCCAACTTCATACCCCTTTTGGACCAAAACAATCTTGATCAAAAGATTTTAGACCTTGAAACCCTCTCTTTCAAAATATTTTGAAAATAAAGGTCCTATGATGTTCCGACGCTCGCATTTCGTTAAATGTTGCGCTTTTCGGTAAATCGAGCAAGGACAAAGTGGAAACGAATGAAAGAGAGGTGAAATATTTGAAAAATATTTCTAAACACTTTGTTTAGGGGTTTGGAGTTGAAGAAAAGAGGGAAGGAGAGAAGAAAACTACTTTGGGATAAGTTCGGCATGAATCCGGGTAGGACCAAAACTGTGCGGCTTCATCAAAACAAACATAACTTTTTGCACAGTTGGAATTTTGATACAAGAATGCCACCATTGGAAATCTTACTTTCGGGGCTTCATTTTGGACACAAGAATGACCTGAAAAGGAGTTCAGATAAAGGAGTTATGGCCATTTGAAGCTGGACTTGGAAAGCAGAATTTTCCTGCCGACCAGAAAAACTAGCTGGCGAACCAGAAAAAGTGGCTGGCCGACCACTTTCTTTGAAAAAGTGGTCGGCCGACCAGAAAAAGTGATCGGCCAACCACTTTAACTGGTTGGCGACCTTCCTGCAGATTTTGAAGAGTCTGTGGATGCCAGTTGTGCCAGCTGGAGGGCACAGACTGCATCCTCCATACAGTGGAGGGATTGGATCCAAGCTCTAAGCTTCTCCAAGAAGCTTTAGTTTATGTTTTTCTATAAGAGAGGGTCTCCCTCTCCATTCCACAGGTTCTGAAGTTGGCCAAGAGTGATAGATACATCTCCCTCTCTATATTCTTCTCTCCCTCTATATTTTATGCCTTAAAGAGTGTTATTCCTTCACTTTTGCACTATAACTCCTAGCCACACACCACCATATTTGAGCTGAGATCCTTGGAGGTGGTTTTTGGGTCATAAGAGTTGGTTTTGGAATAGAGGAATTGCTATTGTTGCAGTGCTTCAAGGGTAACCCCTTTTTTCCTCTTTAAGCTTTGTTTTTGGTTACTCTCCTAGCCATATTTGCATGATGATTTGAGCTTAACTTTCTACTAGAAAAAGTTCTATTTTTCAGTCCTTGTGATGTTTGTTTAAGGGCTCTTGGTGTTGAGGGTCTTCTACCCTCTTGCATGCCTTATTTGGCCTTGTTTTGTGCCATGCCTTAAGACCTTCGAGCTAGTCCTTGCTTGGCCTTTTAACCACTAAAATCCAGTGGATTTTCGGTGGTTGGCATGTGGTTTTGAGGTCCTAAATCAGAGAGGGGTGATCCCCTCTCTTCTTGTTTTGTTCGTTTGCAGTATTGGCCTATCAAAGGAGCATGTGTTTCTGCTATTTTGAGGCTTGGTTCAGGTACTTTTTTGTGATTTCTAGGACTTGCCTTGACTCTGTCCATGGCTGGTTTGATCACCTTTTGCATGCTTCTTGTATGTGTAGTGCAATCCCATTTGTGGCTCATCAAAGTAGCATGTCTTTTTAGCATGTATAGGCTCCATTTCAGTAGGTTTTTGGTCATTATTTAGCATGTCATAACTCTATCTAAAGTTGGTTTGATAGACTTTTGCATGCTTCATGTACTTGTAGTATAAATCTTGCTTACTAGCTTTGTATGCATGCTGTTTTGGCTCATCATTCTAGCATATTTTGGCTATGCTCCAACATGATTTTATTCATATTTTGGGCTGCCATGGTCATATCACTCATGTTTTGTATAGTTGTAGTGCAAATGCTTTGGCTAGACTTGAGTTTTGAGGTCCCTAGCATGCTATATTTGTGATGTTTGCATACCTTGGCATCATTTGGCATGGAATTTCAGAGCTTATATCTTTGCCATACTCTCATGTTTATCACTCTTTAATTGTATTTGAGAGTTGAGCTTTGTGCCTTGCTTGCGAGCCATCATTTGGGCATGCTTTTTCTTGCTTAGCATGCTATCATTTCAGTCCATTTCAGCCACTGTTTTGACCTGCATTAGGTCTGGTTTGAGTGCTTTAGGTCATTTGAGCATTTCTTGGTATGGTTGTAGTGTAAAGCCCTTGACTAGCTTTGTATTTCAAGTCTCTTGGCATGCTTTATTTGAGCTATTTTCATGATATGGCTTCACTTTGCATGTAATTTCAGAGCATATAGACTTGCCATGCTCCCACTTTTGTCACCCCTTGAGTGCCCCTAAGGGTTGTGTTCTTGTTGCCTAGCTTGTGGACCAATATGTGTGCATGTGTGTCTTGCCTTTTGGTACCTTAGTCTTGGTGTTATGGCCACTGATTTGGGCGTGACTGAGGTCAGTCCATTTTGGTTTAAGTCCATCGAGCATTGTGTATTCCATATGGTTCATTGCGTTGTGTATGCCATGTCCATTCGCATTGTGTATGCTAGTTGTTGTTCATATTGTTGCATGCTTATGTTGTCTTGCATTGAGTATGCATGCATTAGCATAATTTGCATGTCATTAGCTTTGTTAAGTTAATCATGTCACATTGCATTGAGTGGGCCATGTGGTTCTTAGCATTGTGCATTGTGCATTGTGCATGCCATTGGCATTGAGTATGCTAAGTTACATTGCATTGCATGTTTGCATGCTTGTCCCTTGCATGTTGTTTGCATGCTTGTTTTGTTGCATTGCATGTTTGCATGCTGGAGCCGCATTGTATATGCCATGTTTTGTTGCATTGTGTTTGGAATAGGAGTTAGTCCAAACACGGGAAACGAGGGACGTTTCATACTCGAAGTGATGAAATGTGCCTCAATTCTCGGTCGCCGACGCTCTTGATCTTACATGATAGAGGTTTAGGCCTTATGTGTTTACTTGTGCATTCATTTTCATATTGAATTGTGCAACTTCACCTCTCGACCATCATGCATCAAGATGCGGAATTGGTGGCCCGAGGGTCAAGAACCACACTCCCTTGAGCTTATGAAATGATAGGGAGGGTGGTTGTGCACACATATCTTGCAAATACATTTCCATGCCCTTTCTTGCTCTCTGTTGTAGCAAACTGGAAGAAGTGCAGCAAAACTGGTCGGCCGACCAGTATTACTAGCTGGCCGACCACTTTTTTGGTTTTTCAGCAAGAAAAGTGGTCAGCAGGTGGTCTCCCTCCCCAACAACTGGTCGGCAGCATCCCCAGAGGTCTCCTAGGTGGAGTTGAAGCTTTGTGGAGCTTGGTGAAGTGTTCTGAAAACAGTTACAAACAGAGGCAAGTTGGGCATCGCGATGGATTTTCGAGTGAGGCGACTCGAGCATGCATGCATCCCTCGTCATGAGGCCATTTCAGTGCTTTGTTAACTTAGAATAGTTATTTGTTTCAACTTGTTTTGTAATAATTAATTAGCTAGAATAGTTAGTTAATTAGTTGGTTCTGTATTGTTTATTCGGACCCTCCGTCGAGAGGGCACATTTGTTGTAATAAGTGTGTTTGTGTGTGATGCATGTCTTCTAACCCCACATCTTTCTCCCTTTTATTTACTAGCTTACGATGGTTAGTATTAGGGCATATTTTGTTTAGCATACCTTATGCTTGCATGCGTGCATTCATTCATCTGAATTGCATGCACCGGGCTCGGCGCATCATGCTAACTGCATTGTATTTCAATTCCTGTTTGAATACATGTATCAAATTGCATTTCACATGACATTTTAGAATAGCCGAGCCTATCTTAGTTGCATTTTGTATGTGTTGCATTAGGCATTCTTGACATAGCTAGAATCATGCATTGATTTCTAACATAGCTTTTGTTTTGGCTCGGAGTACTCGGTAAGTGTTTATGCTTTAGCATTCTTGCATGTGTGTGAGTGACTACCATGATAGCATGCTTGCCATGAGGCTAACTGCTTATGTGATATAATTGCCTGAATGCCTGTGGGTGAAGGTTGGATTACTTGAGTTGGAACAATTCATTGATTGCGAGTTTTAAGCCCACTTGAGGGTGGCAAAATCCGCATTTTAGCCTACTTGCGAGTAGCAAACCGCCTTCAAAAACAAACATGAGATGTTTTGTTCCAACTTAGGCGATCCAGTCTATACTTGTATGTTGTGCGCATCACATAGTAATTCTAGGTTAATAACCGGAATAAGAGCACATGTGTTTTCAAAAACAAGATATCATGTTAGTAAAGGCCGATCTTTGATCGGGCGAGCGGGGGTGCTCATTGCATGACCTTCCCCTCTCGTACCCAAGTTCCCAAGCTGAGGCAACTTTGGTGATGACAGACACGTAGCCTTAGGCATGAGTCAGGGTTTCCTAAATTTCCCCAAAATAAAATATTTAGGTGGTGACTCTGTATCTGGCAAAGCAGTCCATGTTTGGCATTTCTTTCTAAAAATCAGTTTTTCAAAACGATTTGTTGGATTTGGACTCTTTAGTGATTTATCAATCTCGCATTGCACTTTATAAGATCAGATTAAGAACCGTGACATTGAGTCCGAACTGTAGTGAGCCCAATGAACAAATTGAGATTTTCCCGGGACATTCAGGCGCGTCTACAAAATACACCAATTTTTTAAGGATAAATTATAAACACAACCCTTGAGATTTACTTAAATTACAAATTACTCTCTGTGAGTTTAGAATTACATTATGCCCCCTAAGGTTTCTAATTTCATAACAAATAGGTCCTTTTATTAATAAATCATCAAGTTAATTAACAGTTTTTAATGATGTTAAAATTGTATTTCAATTAATAATTTAGATAATTTTATTATTGTTGTTGGCTATATATTTTGTACAGACCAATCGCAGCTTAACACATGGCTTGTGATGGGTTATTTGGGGAATTAATGCAAGTCTCCAATCAGCAATAGACACGTGGCAGTTCATATTGGTAATGGTGGGTCTGCGTTACATGGAAGCAGTTAGAAGGCGCGGCGTAACATGGCCCAACGGTTACTTAAAAGTTCGAATTCAAATACAGGAGGGAAGCCTAACTGAAGGAATGGTGTAGCGGAAGCTGACTGCACGAAGCCATGACCATAGATCGTGGAAGTGAATTTCGATGGTTAGAAGCCCATTTCGACGGTTACCTTTGGGAAGTGTAAATAGAGAAGAAGGCCCCAGAATGATGGACCTAGACTCAGATCTAGAAACCAGTTTATTTACTTCATATTTCTTTTCAATTTTACATTTCTAGTTCTTTACATTTCCGCACTTCAATTCCTGTGCTACACCTTATTTCCTAGGAGTAGTTTCAAGTAGTTGTTACTGTAAACCTTTTCAAGGCTGGGTCATTTCATTGTAAGTTTCTATTTACTTAATGAAATTCAGTTTTTGAATTGTACTTGTTATTTCTTATAAATTTCTCCTAAAACAAGCCACCAGTAAAAGTTCTCTTCAATGAGGCTGAAAGAACTTCAACACAATCGTCTGATAATTGGTTGACAATTAACATTCTGTAAGGACTAATTGATCCTTGCTGGCACGCTTAAATTACACTATTACCTCCAACTGCAACAAGTACAATAAGGATAGCCAGTTTTGAATGTACCTATATATGGACAAAGAGGCCTTCAAGCAAAACCCTGTGTTTGTTCCTCTAGTAGTGGTTCAAACAGCACAAATTATGGTTCCAAGGGACGAAATTGCTGATATAGTTAGAGAAATGTGCGGACCTATGGCTCGGGGGTTCCAGACACCAGTGTACAAAAAACCTTACCCAGAGTGGATGGATAGGGTACATGAATATCCAAAGGGGTTTAGAATACCAGGTTTTGCCCTCTTTCATGGGAATGGAAACCAGTCAACGGTGGAACACATTGCTTGGTTTATAGGCCAGTGTGGTGAGTTCGCCAATAATGACTACATGAAACTGAGACTTTTTCCAAATTCTTTAAATAGAGCAGCCTTTGTATGGTATATAAACTTTACACCTAGCTCTATCCAAACTTGGCGGCAAATGAAGGAGGTTTTTCATGCCCAACTTTTCCAAACAGAGCCTGAGGTTTCCATGGTAGACTTGGCAAGATTGAGCCAAAGGCCTGATGAGAAGGCTGCTCAGTTTATTGCTAGATTTAAAAGGGCACGAAACAAATGTAGGGTCATGCTACCCGAGCTTGAATTTGTGAGATTGGCTTAAAATGGGTTGGAGTTTAGGCTTTGAAAGAAGTTTGATTCAATTGAGTTTCGAGACTTAGTAGAATTAACCTATAAGGTGTTCAGATATGAATCTTTACTTGAGGAGGAACAAAATCAAAGTAATGCGTCATATAAGACCTAATATAGGGACCCTAACTATGAAAATGATGTAGCAGAGATTGTAGGAAAAGAACCTATGACCTGTGAAGTATTAATTCAAGAAGATAGTAGAATAGACCAACAATTTAAAAAGAAAGACCTTCATAGGAAGTATTCTTTTGATTTAACAAAAACAGATAACATTTTTGATCATTTGCTTGTAGCAAATTTCCTAAAGTTACCAAAGGGAGTTAAGATCCCTACTGTAGACACCCCATTTTTGACCGTCCTCAAGACTTGGACGTCACCGTTTGAACACTCGGTGATCATCCATGTTTGTGTTCGTTTGGGGTTCCCGGAGGTCTCGGCTACGCGCCTTGTCTCAGGATCTCCGAACTCGACCGTTTAGTGTCTGGTTTTGAACCAAACACTTGTGTTTTGCCTTGGAAGGGCAGGGTAGGGCTTGTAGACCATCCCCACCCATCACCGGCAGTGGCTAGAGGCCACCGGCTGGTTCTTTCTGCCACCGGCAATGTATATTGCCGACCGGCACTATTTGTTGCCGGTCAGCACTTTTTAGTGCCGGCCGGCACTCTTTTTGGCCAAGATGGCATTTTTGGCCGGCCGATTACTGTGCATCTGCTTTTGCAGATATTTTAAGACAGCTGTCTTGCTTTTGCTCCCCTCCATACACGTGTATGGAGGGATCTCCCTCTTATGAAGCTTGTCTTGTAAGCTTTACAAGACAAGAAGTGCCATATAGAGAGGAGAGGGTCTCTTGGCTTTAGGGGTTTGGACATTTTAGGATATTTTGAGAGCTTAGACAGCCATTGTTAGGGTTTGAGTTCTAGGGTTAGGGTTTGTTACACCTTATCTCTCTATTTTTCCCTCTTGTGTGTGTTTTAGTGCACTTGTGTCTTACTATTGCACACAAACACATAGTGTTTCACCTTCCTTTAGCTCTTGAGGTTCTAAGGGACTGGTTTTGAAGTTTTGGAGTTGGGTTCAAGCAAAAGAGGGCCATTGGAGCACCATTGTTGAAGAAGACTTCAAGGGTAAGAATCTCACCCTTTTATTCCCCATTTTTGCACCTCATTTCTACCTATTTTAAATTCGTTTTTGTGCTTATTGTATAACACAAAAAAGTTCTATTTTTAGGCCCTCTTTATTGTTTATTAAGAGTGTTTTGTGGTTTGGGTAAGTTTGAACACCCTTAGGCCTTAAAAGGCCTCATTTTGTGCCCTTTTGTGCTAGCTCCGGGATTTTGGTGTTGGGGTCTCTTCACCACTGAAATCTTGAGGGATTTTAGTGGTGAAGGTGATGCCTTGAAGTCCCAAGAAGGAGAGGGCCACTCCCTCTCCTTGTTGTCCTTGAAAAGGACATATTTTGGTCTCTAAAGAGAGCCTATGCTTGAGTGTGTGTTGAGCATGTTTAGGCTGTTTTTCATGCTTATATATCCGTAATATAACATGATTTTAAATTGGTTTTGGTACTCCATGCATGCTTAGCATAGTTGCCTTGTAATGCCTTAACATGTCTTAGGTTGTTAGCCTTTGTTGGAGCATGTTTTAGGCTTAGTCTTGTGAAGATTTTGTGCATGTTTGCCATGTTCTAGGTCTGTCCTAGGTTGTTTGGGTCGAATTTGGCATGTATCATATAGCTCCTTTGTATTTAGGCTTGTTGGCCTTGAGCATATGAATGTATAGCATGGCATCTTTGCATTGTTTTGGTGATTTGGGGCCACCCTATAAGCTATTTCAGTCCCATTTTCATGCTTGCTTGATTGCTTTGCATGCCCCTTTGATGCTTTGGAAGCATGTGTTGCATGCTCCTTGTTTTGACCATTTGTGCATGCCTTTGTTTTTGAGCCATTTAGATGCCATCTAAGTGGTCTTTTGGGCCTTATGTTATGTGCTAAAATTCTGTTTTTAGTCATTTAGTCCATGCCATGTTTGGTCTTGCTAAGTGTGGTTCAATACCCTTTTGGTTTGCTTTGAGCATTTGGGCCATTTGTTGCATGCTTGGCTTGATTTATTGCTTGGTTTGGCACCATGTTTTAGCATGATTTCAATGCTTATGTTGCATGCTAATTAGTCCATGATTCCTCCCTTTCAAATGTGTTTGAGGGTTGTTCAATTTGTGCCTAAGTGTTGGCCTTCAACATGTGTATGTGTGCATGTGTATTTGGTCCCTCATTATAGCACTTTGGCCCTGGTTTTAGGCCTTATTAGAGCTGCCTAAAATCATGCTTTAGACCACCTTTTCATTGGCTAGCATTGCCTCATGTTTGCTTGCATGCTTGCATAAGCTTGTCCCCATGCCATGTTGCATCCTTAGCTCGTATGCTTAGGTTGCATTGCATCTTGCATGCATGCCTTGTTCCTTGACTTGATGATAGGAATTGGGCCTTGTTTGGTTTGATTGGTTTGCATTGCATTTGAAATCAAAGTTGCATACTTGGTTCTTTGGGCCATCATGCATGGAAATGCGTGATTGGTGGTTCGAGAATCGAGGCACATGCCCCTTTGAGTCATTATCATGATAAGGGACATGGTTGGTGCATATATGCCTTGAATTGTGCTGCCATGCTTTGCCTTGCCCTCTGTTGCTGTCATTTGCAGATTCTGCAGGAACACTCTGCCGACCGGTAGTGTAAGGTGCCGACCGGCAACAATTCCTCTGCCGACAGTTTCATTTTGTGCCGATGGCCACACACCACTGCCGGTGGTAATTCCACTCAGCCGGTGGCACTCCCCAGTGTCCAGGGATGCAGTCCTGAGGTTTTGACAGCCTCCAGAGGAGTGAAGGAAGGAAAACAGAGGCAGCCTATGCATGGCGGCGCGTTCCCCGAGGCGATTTTCCTGTTTTTCTTAGTTTAGGTTATTTTGCTTAGTTGATTAGGCAATTTGTAATATTAATTAGCTTGCGTAGTTAATTAATTTGTAATATTTATTTGGTCCCTCCGAGCAAGGGTAAATCTGTAATAAGTGTGTGTGGGTGGTGTGTATGTCTTCCAATCCCCACCTCTTTCTTCCCTTTTATTTACCTGCTTATGATGGTAGATTAGGGCATCTTTAAAATTAGCATACCTTATGCTATGCATGCGTGCATCCATACATTTGTATTACATACATTAGGCTCGGTACATCACGCTAACTGCATTTGTACTTCAATTCAAAAATTGAATATGTGATAGTTGATCGCATTTCATATGCCATGCTTAGATTAGCCGAGCCTATCTAATTGCATCCTGTATGTGTTGCATTAGGCAATTTAACATGAACTAGGACACGCATGTTTGCTAACTAGTTTACTGTTTTGGCACGGAGTACGATGTAAGTATTTATGCTTTAGCATCCCGCATGCGTGTGAATGTTGCCATGACAGTATGCTTGCCATGCGGCTAAATGCTTATGTGTTAAACTGTTTGAATGCCTGTGGGTGAAGGTTGGATTGTTTGAGTTGGAAAAACTCATAGAAATCCGTGTTTTAGCCTACTTGCGAGTAGCAAATTTCAAAGCATTTTCAAAACAAACGGATATGCAATGTTTCTTTCCAAATTAGGCAATCTAGTCTATACTTGTTTGCTGCGCGCATAACATAGTAATTCTAGGCTAACAATTGGAATAAGAACACATAACGTTTTCAAAATCGGATATCATGGTTAGTAGAGGCCGGTCTTCGGACCGGGCGAAAGGGGGTGCTCATAGCTGACCTTCCCCGATCGTACCCAAGCTCCCGAGCCGAGACAACTCCGGTGATGACGGACATGTGGCCTTCGGCACCGAGTCAGGGTTTCCTAAATTTCCCCATTTTAAAAATATTTAGGTGGCGACTCTGTATCTAGCAAAGCAGTCCATGTTTGGCACTACTTTTTCAAAAATCTGTTTCTCAAAACGATTTGCCAGATTTGGACTCTTTGGTTCAGATTAAGAACCGCGACAACAAAAATCGCGAGTCCGAACTGTAGTAGCATGAGACCCCCCCACGCGGGCGCGTCTACACCTACCCTTGAAGAACTAAAAGGAAAATTGTACTATAAATGGCACAATTCTTGGTTTCATTCAACTATAAACTGTATTGTTTTTCAAGACAAGATCCAAGAACAGATTCGGAAGGGGAAGCTAAAGTTTCCAGCCAAGACTGAGAAAGCTATGGGAATTGACACCAATCTGTTTCCAGAGATTGGGGAGGCTGCAGCCAATGTTGGCATGCCAGATTTCCAAAACCTATTCTTGAAGGAATTGGAGGAAGTCACTCTGCAAATGCATGTGGCTAGCCAGACTGCCTTGAAGAAGGACACCTGAAGTTCACCAGCAAGTGGACAAAACTCTCCAGGCCAAAGGGATGCCTCTAATGAAGAGATACTGGATGATGACTCCCTCAATGCAGTTGTAGTGTAGACGATGTGTCCTAGATGCATGACGAGTTTACAAATGGCTGAACAGGCTCTCAGTTGATGGGAAGTAGTATTATAAAGATGCACAGAAGGATCGAAAACCAACTAGCACCTAGAACAGAAGGCAATATCTAACTGGTCCTAGACAGCATTCATCTTTGGCTGGTGTACTGGACACTAGGATGCAATCAAAGGGTAAGAGGCCTCTTTATGAAACTAGGCCACCCAATTATTACAGGGTAGACAACTAGCCTGAAAAGAAGCATGGATTTAGTGCAAGGCATGAAGATTGCTTTAAAGAGTGGGACAGTAAATCCAACAGACAGACCAGTGGGCTCATGGGTCAAAGAGTTCCAGATTGGTTTGACATGCAAAACAAAGCGAAAGAAATGCCTACCCAAAGAAAGGCTTTTAGAGACCAGGGAAGAATGATCAAACCTCCATTGGTGGCTCCTAACAATTGGGTGTTATTAAAGAACCTAAAAACACGGGAGCCAGATATGGTTCTTATGATTTCCAGGTCTCAAAGAAAGAAGATCCAACTAAGATACACCCAATATCAGAGGGATATAAAAGAAAGTGGAGAGAGCACTTCCATGACACAAGCAAAAGACCAGACAGATGAGGGGATAGGTTTGAAGCCTGTTCCTAAGATCAAGAGGAGTGCCAGCATGGAACAATTGGCTAAAGTTCATGCTAAATTGAGAGCCAAAGAAAGATCCAGTTTAGCAGGCCTCAAGAAGGCCTTAATGGAAAGCGATGATGAGACAGATGAAGGGATTGAGCTAGGCCAAGAGAGAACATTGGCTGAAGATGAAATGTTTGAGGCCTTTATGTCTGAACAGACCTTTTTGGTTGATAAGCCAACAGAGATAGATCACCAATAGGCTGTTTCGAAGGAACCTGCTAGAACAAAGGTACCAGAATGCAGCATGGAAGATGCTTCTAAGGTAGCAAAACAAGCTAATTTGGAAGGGAAACAAGTATAGCCAGTAGTTTAGTTTGGCTCATTCCCTCAAGTGCCAGTAAATGTGGCATATGTACTGCCACAAGAATTCCAGGTTGACGAGGGAAATCAAGAAGGCCAGGAAGATGACCCCATTCTAGTTTCTAGTGAAGATCCATAGGCCAGCATGGTTCAAGATGAGTCAGAAGAGGCCAAGCCAAAGGAAACTGATGAAGAAAGTGAAGAGGTAAGCATTAACCTCTCATACCCCTTCGAGTGCCCCACAATATCTATGACCCAGCACTTTAAGCCCTTGTACATCAACGTTTACTTCAATGGGATACAAATGAACAGGGTGTTAGTGGATAATGGCAGCAGTAAACTTGCTTCAAAGGTCCTTGTTGAAGAAGTTGGGAAAAAGAAACCCTAGGTTGATCCCAACTAGCACAACCATTGCTGATTTTGCTAGGGATAAACAAATGGCTCAAGGCATTTTGCCTATCAACCTAAATGTGGGAACCAGAGATTGCATGGTAGCATTCTTTGTTATAGACAGTAATGCCAAGTATAATGCTTTGCTTGGCAGGGATTGGATCCACACCAACAAGTGTGTGCTGTTAGCTCTGTGCAATGGGGTAACAGAGGAAATCAATGTGGATCTGTAGTCTTTTATTGCTTGTGCTAATTTTGCTAAGGTTAAGCTATACACTAAAGGGGTTGTACCACTCAGTGTGCTGAGGAAGCGTGATGGAACAGCTGAAGTGACGGCTGATGAGAAAGTAGCACATCTAAAGCACTTAGTTCAGGAGAGTGCTAATGAAGAGTTCCTCACCAACTATGACAATGATGCCTGGTTATAGGCAAGAAGATTAGGACTAAGAAGCCAAGCCCTTGGCCTTAATCAAGTTTTCAGCATTGGACGTAAGTCAATAGTCTAGAAGGTGCAGGAACAAGATAGAAAAGCCATGGTGATTGGCTAGGAGCAACAAAAGGCCAGGCATTTGGCCCTTGATAAGTACTGTGCATTGGATATTGATACAAAAGTCCAGGAAATACAGGAAAAAGAAGCCTTATGGACAGATTTTGTCTATGAGGAAAAAAGTAAAGATGTTGAACCAGATAAGGTGGGAGTAGAACAAAATGAAGAGGTTACTTCGAAGGTAAAAGAAGTCAAAAGGGAAGCATCAGTAAGTGCTCAAGTATAGGACCCTTTGGAAGAAGTCAACTTAGGGGAAGGTTCTGCACAGCATCCCACTTACATCAGTGCTTGTCTAAGTCCCATTGACAAGAACCATGTTGGTAGTCCTCAAGCAATATAAGGATTGTTTTGTGTGGTCTTATAATGAACTGCCTAGACTGGACATGTGATTAGTGGAACATAGGCTCCTTATGAAGCCTAATTTCAAGCCACACAAGTAGAAACCAAGACAGATGAGCCCATAAGTGGTTTAAAAAGTGAAAGAGGAGATTCTTAGGCTCCTTAAGGCAGGCTTCATTAAAACAACTAGGTATGTTGAATGGTTGTCTAATATTGTGCATGTGATTAAAAAAAAATGGCAAGTTGAGGGTATGCATCGATTTTAGAAATCTGAATTTGGCAACTTTAAAAGATGAATACCCTATGCCTATAGTCGATCTATTGGTGGACAGTTCAGAGGGCACAGGATTTTGTCTATGATGGATGGGCATTCTGGCTACAACCAGATCTGCATTGCATATGGGGATGTCCAAAAGACAACATTTAGGTGTCCTGGGAATATTGGCACCTTTGAATGGGTTAAAATGCCATTTGGTTTAAAGAATGCTGGGGCAACATATCAGAGGGCAATGAATACTATCTTTCATGATCTCATTGGAGGATACCTAGAGTGTTACATTGATGATATTGTTGTAAAGTCCAGTCTATGGAGGAACACCTGGTTCACTTGACAGCAGCTTTCGAAAGAATGAGAAAGTTCAAGTTGAAACTTAATCCTCTCAAATGTGCGTTTGGTGTATCAGCTGGAAACTTCTTGGGGTATGTAGTGCATAAGAAAGGAATACAGATTGATCAGAATAAAGCCAAAGCCATCATTGAGGCCAAACTCCATCAAGTAAGAAAGAATTACAAAAATTCCTTACTCAGGTTAATTTCCTTTGAAGATTTATTTCTAATACTATAGGGAAAACTAAAGTATTTTCTTCTTTGTTAAAGCTAAAAAAATGAAGGAGAGTTTGTGTGGATAGCTGAGCATCAAGCTGCTTTCAAAGGAATTAAAGCCTACTTGGCCAAGCCTACTTGGCCAAGCCTCCCGTGTTGATGCCACCAAGGAGGGATAAAGCCTTGAAGTTATACATTGCTGCAACAGAAGATTCATTGGGAGTTTTTCTAGCTCAGGACCATGAAGAAGGCAAGGAACAAGCAGTTTATTACCTTAGTAGGTTTTTAAATTCTTGTGAATATAAATACTTAGTTGTAGAAAAGCTATGCCTAGCATTGTACTTTGCAGCAATAAAATTAAGATATTATCTTTTTCCTACTATTGTCTTGGTAATTGCAACCACAGACTTGGTTAAATACATGTTATCTAGACCTATGCAAAGAGGAAAAATTGGCAAATGGATATTAGCTCTATCAGACTTTCATTTAGAATATGTCCCCCCAAAAGGTAGTAATAGGACAAGTTTTGGCTAACTTTTTGGCAGATCATCCATGTCAAACAGAAAGCCAAGAGATAATGGACCTTGGTAAGGCCAATGTTGAGCCATGGAAAATGTGTTTCGATGGATCAAAAGCCAATGGTTTGGTTGGAATTGGTGTTGTAATTAAATCACCACAGGGGGTAGAAACCACATATGGTTTCAGAGTTAATGAAACTACTTGTTCCAATAACCAAGCTGAGTATAAAGCTTTAATAATGGGACTTGAGACACTTATTGGATTATAGGCTCATGTAGTTGATATATTTGGGGATTCTCAATTGGTAATCAACCAAGTAAAGGAAATTTTTAAATGTCAAAGTGCAAGCATGTTACTATATTATGTTGCTGCATTGCATTTGCTTTCTCAGCTGCAGATAGCCAATTTGACTTATATCTAAAGATTCATGAATCACAAGGCCAATGATGTAGCCCAGAAGGCCTCAAATTTCAGAAGAAATGATGACACCCAAGTGGACATAAGTTAAGCAACATACCAAAACTTAATACCACATTTGGCTAAAAGGGATATCATGGTAGAAGTTAACAAGAATAACTTAGAAGAGCATGATTGGAGACATCAAATCATTCAATATTTAACTGGCCCTTCTTCGAAGGCCAGTAGAAAAATTAAATTATAGTCCATGCAATATATAGTATATGGCAATGCTCTTTACAAAAAGGGAGCAGATGGATTGTTGTTGGAATGTTTAGGACCAAAAGAAGCATTGGCTGCTATGGCTAAGGTGCATGAAGGCATTTGTGGTGCCCATCAACCTGGTATAAAGATGAGATATTTGCTTCAAAAGCATTCTTACTATTGGCCAACCATTCTTAAGGATTGCATAGAGTATGCAAAAGGATGTTAGGCATGCTAAAAGCATGACATGATAAGACATGTGCCAATAGTTGATTTGCATGCAGTAGTGAAGCCGTGGCCATTTAGAGGATGGGCAATGGATATGATAGGAAAAATATATCCACCCTCTTCGAAGCATCATTGTTTCATTCTAGTGGCCACAGATTACTTCACTAAATGGGTTGGAGCTAAGCCTTAAAAGGCTATGGATCAAATTGAGGTTATTGGATTTATCAGAGAATTAATCCATAGGTTTAGCATCCCTCAAACCATAACTGTAGATCATGGGACTGTGTTTGATGGAAAGATGGTGAAGTCTTTCGTAGCAGAATTTGGAATTAGTTTTAACAATTCCACCCCCTATTATGTAGAAGCAAATGGTCAAGCTGAATCATCTAACAAGTCCTTGAAAAAAGGAATACAAAGAGTTATGGAAGATAATTCCAGGGATTGGCATAACTTGTTGTTAGATGTGCTATGGGCTTATAGGACTTCTCCAAGGTCAAGTACAGGGATCACTCCTTATGCCTTAGTATATGGACATGATGCAGTGTTGCCTGTAGAAATTAACATTAAATCCTTGGGGGTAAAATGTCAAGCCTAGTTACTTACTGAGCAATATCATCAAAGCATGTTCTTGGAGATAGAACAAGTGGATGCGGCCAGAATTTTGGCATTAAACAATATCCTCTTCTAAAAGAAAAAGGTAGCCAGAAGCTATAACAAGAAAGTCAAGCACATCAGCTTTAATGAAGGAGATTTGGTATGGAATACAATATTGCCAATAGGAATCAAGAGCCATAAATTTGGCAAATGGTCACCTAATTGGGAAGGACCATATCAAGTTCATAGAGTCTTGCCAGGGGGAGCATACCATCTGAGAAATCTAAATGGATATGTGCATCCCAAGAAAATCAATGGTAGGTATTTGAAATATTATTATCCAACTATATGGGAAGCACAAGAAGTATAAGAAATGCTAAGTAAGAGTAAACAAAAGAGCATGAAGCACTCAAGTAATAAATAAGGATTTCATTTCATAACGAACTAAGTACATGCAGCCACAAATGGGCCCAAGAATCAATACAATGTTTCAGTTGTTTCCTTATAATTGATTCTCTACTCCTAAGGGATGGGAGCAACTGAATGGTTGTAGCCATGTCCTACCTTCTGTTAGCCAGTCATTGGTTAGTAATTTGCAGCTTTTTAGCATTTCAATCCAAGGCTAGATTAACTACTGCTAGCTCCTTTTCTAGTTGGGCTTTCTTCTCTAAGAGTTGGGTTCGAAATTGAGAGGCATATGAACGTTGTCCCTTCAATTCGAACACTTTAGCATGTATATTAGAAACAAACTCTTTGTTTCTCAGCAGCAACTCTTCTGCAGCCTTGGCCATGTGGCTAATATTGATATAGAAATCTATAGTAGCTGCTGCTTGAGATAAATGGCTAGAGAAGGTCATGTTGGACTGCTCAAAAACTTTGCAACATTGGAGGAAACCATTCTTAATGATGGGTTTTTGTAAGGCTTCAAATGGGATCCTTGAGAATAATGTCAGTAATTCCAAATAGGTGCCCAAGTCCATTAGAGGCAAAGAGACTCTTTTGGCAGTAGAGGAACTCTACAAAATTTCCAGAAAGGATTCAGCAAGGACTAATGGTTCAGCCTCACTGTTGGTTGTTTGAGTTGTGGAAGGTATATCAAATAGGTTAGACAGTCGGGTTTCAAAAATGTCCATCTCTTCTTCTGACATTGGAAATGAAAAAGAATCACAAGTTGTATAAAGATATGGCTGCATGAGGATATGAGAGGGAGTGGAGGATTCCCCAGCAGTGTCCATAGTCTTGGCTATCAGCAAGTCTAGAGAAAAGGGATTGGAGTTGGATGGTATAGATGAGCTACCAGTGTCTTCTGTGGGAGTACCAACTACTACTAAAGATAAAGTGGCAACTGGGGCTCTCTCAAGTGATAAAGAGATGCCCAGGAGTATAGGAGGAGTATAATGAGATAAGGAAAAGGTTAGATGGGGTAGATATGGAGTTAGGCCCATGCATAAAGAAATTAAGATGCTTGGCCTTAATGAAGAAAGGGAAGAAGGCATGTGAAGTATAGAGCTGGGAAGTGGAAGTACCATCTGAATGGGCTCTACACTTATGGGCACCACAGTGTTACTCTTCTTTCTCCTTTCTGAGGCTGCCGCTAATGGCCTTTCCTCTATATGCAAAATAGAGGAAGCTAGTGTCAAAGGAGAAGGAGCTGGAGTGACTACTATTGCATGTCAAGAAAGAAAGAAAAGTGTTAATTCTATGATAAAATCCTTGAAAGGGAAATCATTATCTTGGAAAGGAAAGTTATCAAAATGGATTGAAGGAAATTACCAGCTTCAGAGGTGGCAGTGGTGTTGTTTGGAGAACTGCGAAGGGAATAATGCTCAGCAGTTTGCTTCTTCCGTGCAGGCTCCTTTTGCTATACATCAGCATCAGCAGCAGCAGCTTCATCCCCTAGCATCTGCTGGTGCCTCCTCTTTTTGGACCTTTAGAAAACAATGATTTCTTTCAAGTGCTCCTTCTCCATTGCTTTGCTAGTTGCCTCGCGGATAAGGTCCTCAGTAAAGTTAGAATGGAAAATTGTCATTTTCTTCCTCCTTTTAAGTGGAGTTTCTTTTTCCTTTTCTGTTTCCTCCTCTTCTGCAGGAGTTTCAGGTGCCTCTTCTTTAGGATCAAACAAGAGTTTTCTTTTCCTCTATTGTTGATGCTTGCCCTTAAGAATGCTCAAAGCTTGAACTCTCTGAGGAGAGCCTTCCTGTGGAGCTCCTGCACCAAGAGCATAAACTGTAAATAAATAAGCAAGGCATCATAAAAGAAAGAGAAAGGGAAAATAGAAATGCATACCTTTCTTCGAAATAGCCCTAGTAATTCTTGGAGGAGGAGGAGGTGAGGAAACAGGAGCAGACACTGAGACAGCAGGAGTAAGAGCTGGGATGACAGGGGCAATGGAGGCAATAATAGTGGTCTTAGTCTCTTTGGACTTAGCTTGAGAGGTCACATCTAGCCTTACCAACAGATTCCGGGGAGAGATAGCCAGGAGCACCTCCATATTAGTTGTCCACCAATTCTGGTACCTCCTCAATGAAGTGCCGTGTGGGATGAAGGGAGTGAAACTGAATTCGACCAAGTCTTGTACCAACTTGGAAGTTGCCTTATCCAGCTTGGTTCTTGGTACTTTTAGCTCTCTGGTTGCAAGATTGGGGTTTGTTTGGCTTTAGAGAGGGAAATGAATTCCTTGAGTAAGCCCAAATTGCCTAGCAAATTGGGCAGGGCAGTAGGGTTCAGTAATACACTTAGAAGCTCGAAAGTTCAAGGTACCAATGTAGAACTCCCTTGGAATCAAAATTGAGGCCCACATATCTTATTAAATGGGGTTGGAGCAGGTGTTGTTAGCTAGGAAAGTCCTTAACCATGTTGGCCCTATGTTAGCCGCAAAAGGGCCAAAAAAAGTAGAAAGAGGGGAAGCTGATAGTTGATGGAAGAAAGTAAGGTAATAAGCAAAAGTAGAAGGTAGAGTGAAACTCTAGCATACTTCATTCCCTGGGTGGTGGAGTCTTGCATCAAGAATCTTAAGTACTTGGAATGCAAGTAAGTGAAGTAAGCAAAAAGGCAAAGTTACAACACCCAGAGTGGTCCCTTTTGGTTGGCATCTAGAGGTTTCTCACAAAACTTAGAGCAAGCTCTATATACATGACCCAGTACATAAGGAGCTAAGGCCATCTTCTTAGATTTTAATAAATCAAGTTTCTTCCAATCGGTCACAGGACCTTCCATTTTATTCTCAGATTTTAATAAATCACTAAAGAAAGAGGTCAGAGGGGAAATAGAGAAGGGAACATTAAGATCAGGATAATCAGGACCGAAGGGAGTACTAGCGGGTGATAACCCTAGAAGATGGCACATGTCAAGGACAGTGGGGACCATCATGTCACACCGAATTGGAAAAATTGAAAGTTGGGTTCCAAAAACAAAGTGCAGCAAGTATGAGAAAAGGGTTTTCAAGAATGGAAAACCTGGCTAATCGAAGGGAGTCGAGGAGACAGAGTTCTTGGAGGTCCAGTGCCCTGGAAAGAACAACTCAGTCATATCATTCCTCCTATTCTGGCCTCAATGTGGGCCAGCAGGGATGGGGACGGTTCATCTTCCAGCTTCCCCAATTAAGGGCACTCTCGTAAATGAGGCATTGATCCTCTAAGCGCGGATACAGAGCAGGGAGTTGGGTGGGAGCTTCTCTGAAAATGGGTCCAAGAACAAACTCCCCTTGAGCATGGTGACGGGGAATAAAGATCCACCCATCGAGAGCACATCGTTCACCGGCCTTGTATTTGTCACATTCTTCGTTGATGATTCTCCTCAAAGCCACAGATGGGCTCACACGCTTGACGACTGGTATTTTGGAAGAAGCCATTAGCGAGGGATTGAAAGAAGAAAGTGAACGGAAGGGCAATGAGCTGTAGGTAGGAGCAACATGAGTGGAAAGAAGACTCTAGACAAGCGTTGAGATAAAGCGCGAGAAGAGGTGGTTTTAAACCTTTCTGTCCATAGTTACCCATTTAATATAACGGGTTAAATGGACTCAGGTTCCAACCCATGTGTGATCCTAGAGAACACAAGGAAAAAAACTATCTTCGAACCAGTATGTAGATACATTATGAAGGAGGGAAACACATTTCAAACACCCAGCTTGGCTTAAAAAATTGTTAGTTGGCTTCGAAGCCAGTTTTCAAATGCTTAGCTTAGCTTTGAAAACAGGAAGTTGGCTTCGAAGCTAGTCTTATACCTTAAATTCAACCATAGTTGAGATTTGTTCACTTCAGGAATCCTGGAGGTATGCTTTTAGACTTTTGAATTAAGGAAGTTTCCTTTGAAGGGATCTTTGTAGTGACCTATGATTAGAATATGGTTCTTGCCTATTCTTTCAGCATACATAAGCACTATGGAACCAGTTCTTGGTTAAGCAATATAGAAAGTCCAAAGGCCAAAGGACTTACACTTTTGTTTATATAAGACCCTTCGAAGGCAAATATGGCTGTTCTTAAAAGAAATTTCATGCTTCGAAACACCTGAGCCAGGCCTTGAAGCAAGATTGGTTAGTTCAAAGCTGTTATTTACACAGATTATATTAACCAAACGATTAGAATGTCAAAACCTAAGACAAATACTATCACTGCTATGAGGAATTTTATGATTCGAAGCATTTGAAACCAGGCATCAAAGCAATTTGGTTGCTTCGAAGCTGTTATTCACAGATTACATAGACAGAGTAAGGAATAAATTCATATTCGCCACGTATTCAATCATTCAATTGGAATATAAAACTAGATCATGATAGATGAGATTGGAAGAACCCAGTTTTATTGATATGCAATATTTGCATTGGGAAAACCTACTTGGTTTCGTTCTCAATTTCATAAAAATAAGGAATGGACAAAGTCACAAGATCATGAAACTTTGTATACATACTCTTTTCCTAACCTATCTTCTATCCTATCTAAGTTTGGTTTATCTAATTGATGAGCCCTTAGTTGGAAGAAGAGTTGTTGGGTCTTCATTTCAAATTCTGTTTGGTTAAGAGCCTTCTCTGTTTCATCAATTCCTCATTTCCCATGTGCATCGCCCATAATGGCATCTTCTCCATACTTTGAATCTTGGTTCTTAAAGTCTTCATATTCTTCAAGAAGATTCTCTGCTTCATACTGAATTAGAATACGAGCAGTAGAGGTGTTCTCCAATAACTCACTAGTAATAGATGCATTTGTGTGCTAGTTGAGTACAAGAGGAAGTTGATCCAAGAAAGTATGAAGTTGTGCCTGAGCTATAGGGTTAAGGATGTGGCTTTGAGAGATAATATCACAGGACCACAACAAGTTCTTGTGAGGAATGTCATCTCGAAGGACCTCAAAGGATAAATGAGAGAAAGCAACAAGCAGAGTCTGGGCTCTATACTGTTGATAAGTAGTAGGAAGAACTGGAGCTTGGTAGGGAGCAAAATGCTGGCTCTCGAAGAGGGTGAGTTTTAGTTCTTCAACCCAGTTAGGATTGAAGGGCAGGGAAAGAGCAGTTGGGTCCTCTCCAAATGAAGGTGGGAACTCAGGCTTGTTCACACATTCTAGCCAATCAGAGGAGCAGATTTTTGTTTTTTGGGTAGGAGTGCAGGATTGATTCCCAAGGCCTCAACAGGGTGTGGAGTCCTTCGCACTAGTCTGGACGGCAAGGTGGAAGTCTACCATGCCGAAAGCAAGTTGTCTTCAAGGCTGCAAAGACGGTCGAGGGGGACGTATGGATATATTACAGAACAACGCATGAAGGGATGAATTGCAATGGGATCATCAAATTCAGGAAATCGATGGTGGATTCATTCCCTTGTTTAAGGTTGAGTGGGTATGGGCCAAGCATCCCAGCCAGTATTTCCAGAGGACGATGAAGCAACTTCATCCCAAACAGAGAGTTTTGTAGAAGATAAAGAGCTTCCAAGATCCATTTATGCAAATGTTTGGTCTAGAGGTTCATATGGTGCAAAAGCTTCCATGACTTGTATAAATGGGGGTGGATAAATGCGGCCAACAAATGCATGAAGGTTCTTCTGAGGCTGGTCATCATTGTCAAATACCTCTTCATATGCTCGGTCAATGTAAGAGACGGCTTGATTGGCCATTGGAGATGTATCAGTTTTTTCGTATTTAAAGATAATGGAGGGAATGTTCAAAACGTAAGGAAGGATTTAATGAAGTTCAGTGCTTCATTTCTGAGAAGGCAGTTACATTTCAGCCAAGTCCATGCACGTCCTAGGACGGGGACAAAGCGCACTGATCCACTAATATCATCAAGTATTAGGTATATTAGTGCAGGGGGTAAATGCTGGCTATATATTTTGTATAGGCCAATCGTAGCTTAACATATGGCTCGTGAAGGGTGATTTGGGGACTTAATGCAAGTCTCCAATCAATAATAGACACATGGCAATTCATATTGATAATGGTGGGTCTGCGTTTCATGGAAGCTGTTAGAAGGTGCGGTGTAACATGGCCCAATGGTTACTCAAAAGTTCGAATTCAAATACGAGAGGGAAGCCTAACTGAAGGAATGGCATAGTGGAAGCTGATTGTGCGAAGCCATGACCAGAGATCGTGGAAGTGCATTTCGACGGTTGGAAGCCCATTTCGACAGTTACCTTTAGGAAGTATAAATAGAGGAGAAGGCCCTAGAATGTTGGACGCAGAATCAAATCCAGAAACCAGTTTATTTACTTCATATTTCTTTCCAGTTCTTTACATTTCCGCACTTCAATTCCTATACTGCACCTCATTTCCTAGGAGTAGTTTTAAATAGTCATTACTGTAACCTTTTCAAGGCTGAGTCATTTCATTGTAAGTTCCTATTTACCTAATGAAATTCAGTTTTTGAATTGTACTTGTTATTTCTTATAAATTTTTCGTAAAACAAGCCACTAGTAAAAGTCCTCTTCATTGAGGCTAAAAGAACTTCAACACAATCGTTTGATAATTGGTTGGCAATTAACATTTTGTAAGGACTAATTTATCCTTGTTGGCATGCTTAAATTACACTATTAACCCTCAAAAGCCAAAAAAGCCAACAATTGTATAGGTGAATAGTTAGAAATTTCATTTTTTCAATTAACTCTGCTAAATAAAAAATTCTGATAGGGAGGTATTTGTAATTTTCCAAACCACAGGGGGTAATTCGTGTTTTAAGCAAACCTCAAGTTGTATATTTGTAATTTATACTATATATATATATTTTCAAGTTATGATCTAAATTGTTATTGGTTACAAACTATTATAAGGAGAATTTTATAATATATATTTATTACCATATGTATATGTAGTTATGTCATTTTTTTTAGTTATGACATTATTTTGATATGTTTGGTTATGTCTCATGTAGTATTTGATTATAATTTTTTTTAATTATGACTCAAAAATATAAAATTATATCATTTTCTTTTTTAATTATAAAATACATATGATATACACCTTTGAAAAATGTGTATCATAATCCATTTATAAAGATCAATTGTAGTGTTTGATTACGTGTCAAAATTATATGAGTTGCAAATTTATTATGATGACTTGTCACCAAAATGAATTTCAATCATACTTTTCAAATGATGTTGCTTATGATTCAATGCTAAACATACACAAATTTTTATTCACCCAAAAAGACTTACACAATTTATATATATAAAAATTATAAGAAAATAATTTAGTTATAGGCTTACAATTTAGATTTTTAAATTTATTCACAATGATATGGTAAGAAAGATAGACACTATACAATTAAATGAGTGACAAATCAAATATTAACATTTATTATACATTCGTGATTTTTTTGTTTTTGTTTTGTGTATTAAATATTTTTAGTTGTTTAATAGACTAACTGCTGGACAGATTTTTTAAAATGGGTGATTGGGAAAAATCTTCAGAGTAGACAATATTTGGGAATTGAGGTCTCACTTTAAGTAAAAGAATAGTTATTTCCAATAAAAACACAAGCTCAGTAGAATCTTTATTTTGTCTATTACTGTCAACCCAACGGTTTAATGGACGGGTTTTTAAGTGGGTTGTCGGTTTAATCGGCGATTCAATTGTTCCAAACCGAATTTTCTATACAAACGGTTATGTGAGATAATCTGGACTGGAAATTGGGCTGGTCTACGGGTCAACAAATCGGACCGGCCAGTTTGGTCCAATTTTCAAAATCATGATTTTGTCCTTTTTTTGTCAAACCGAATTTTCAATACAAACAATTTTGTGAGATAATCTGGACTAGAAACTGGGCTGGTCGACGGGTCAATAGATCGGATCGGTCGGTTTGGTCCGGTTTTCAAAATCATGATTTAGTCCCTTTTTTTTTCTTTTTTTTTTTGGCTCTAATTTATAATATAAAATTTTCCACTGGATCAGAAATTGTTTTACATGTTAATTGTTGATTCTTATTTTCTACTGGATCAGTTGTGTAGTAACTTGTTTGTCCAAAAAAAAAAAAAAAAAAACTTGTGTGTCAAAATTCTATTATAGGGGCATCCTATGTGTTCGTATGAAAACACATTGAATCATAACCGTATTACATCATATTCTTTTTTGGAACTAGTGTTACATCATATTCAATTAACCATATTGATGATCTTTTGCTATAATGGTAAATAGAGAAATGCTGAGAGAGCTAGGACTCTATGGACAAAGATCTAAAAACTCAGCACCATGTGTGTACACAAAATTTGATGAAGGATATACGAAAAATTTAAAAACAATCAATTAAAAATTATAATGAAAGTTGACATATAATACTAAAAAAAGACAAGCACGAAGTCATTGTAAAAGATAAGTAAGAAAATACTATAGATAATTATCCTTATCCTGATTAAAAAAAAATTACCATAAGAACTGACTCCCACTTTTCAAAGACAAAATAAAAATTTAAAATGTATTTAAAATAAAATTTTAATTAGATAGGATCTTTTACTAATGTATAATACTTAGGAGTTTATATTTTATTTTTGAGTAAATTGGTGATAAATCCAATCTAAGTAGTGTATAAGATATTAGGTTCAGTGGATATTTTTTTATTAGTAGAGATCCACCTTTTATGAAATAGTTTAGTGATAACAACAATGCTACAGACTCCCAAAAAATACAATCTCCACTCACTTGTGATTGGTCCAGGAAGGAAAGAAAAAAAAATAAAAAAAACAAAAACACATGATTGGTCCACATTATTTTGGGAGTCATGAGGGTCCCAAGCATTTTTGTTATTGATAAATCCTTTTATTTGTTTTGAAGGATTTTTTGTTTCTAATTTTACCTCTTAATTTATCTGTTGACTTTCGTTGACCATCTGTTCAAATTTTTTTCCTATCTGCTCAAAATTGTTTGCCTATCTTTTCAAATTTTTTTTCTATCTATTCAATTTTTTCCTATCTGTTCAATTTTTTTCCTATTTGTTCAAACTTTTTACCGTATCTATTCTATTTTTTTACCTATCCATTCAATTTTTTCCCCTATCTGTTAATTTTTTTAATCTTTTCAATTCAAATTTCCCTTATTTGATTAAATATTTGTCTGAATACTTTTCTATCTATCCAAATTTTTTGACTATCTATTCAAATCCTTTTTAAATTTATAAGTTTTCGTATTTGTTCAAATCCTATCAGTTGTTCATTAACAACTACATGACCAAATCCTGTCTGTTCATCATCATCATCTTCATTTTCAATAACAACATCAAAAAAAAAAAAAAAAAAAGAATAAAAGCTACCTTGGGCAGATGTAGACATATACAAAAAAGAAAAACAAAAACAAAAAAATAGATTCAAAAAAAAAAAATGAACAGATCAAATCAGGTCAAATATTGTTCTGAGAAATAGATTAGATCATATTAACTTCAACCGAGGATCCATGGTAGCGGGGGAGACCGACTTCTCAATTGCAAAACATGTATTGGATATAAATAAGCATATACATATATGTGTGTAATGTGTATATGAAATGGAAAAATAAATAAATAAAATAAGAAATTGTGATTGTAATGAAATTAAACTCACCCGGACAAACAAGAGAGTCCTATCCAAGAGAAGAATACTAGTTCAAATCTATGAAAACGCTAATTATTTAGGTTTTTCTTTTTTCATATGTAACCCAAAATTTTTATTGATGTTATTATTTTTTTTTTACCTTGGTTCTGCATTTGATTATTTGTTATGTTTCTCATTCTCCTAGAAAATGATTTCAATTGAGAAATGAAGAAAATGAGATCCTACAATTCTGTAATTTAAATTAAGTTTGAGTTTGTATAGAATTCTATATGTAATAAATATATAGTAAATAAAGTCCATATAAAATAGGTAAAGTTAGTATAATTAAAATTAAATTTGAGTTTGTATAGAACTATATATGTAATAAAGAAATACAAACCCTTATAAAATAGAAAACCCAATATATATATATATATATGATTGAAACAACCTAAAAATATATATATAAATTTTGTACTTTTTAATATATCAAGATTTAAGTAGATCCAAAAAGTAAAAATAAAAAAAAAATTTGATTAAAATATTTTGAAAAAAGTACTAAAAATATAAAAATAAGAATTGAAAAATCAGAAAATTATTTTTGAAAACTCTACACTAAATAGAGTGAGTTATATTTCACCCTTTTTTTTAAGAAAAAATTACCCATAAATCCTATATGGAGGAAAGTTAAACCATTTAGTCCTGAGAGTTTTTTTATGGACCAATTAGTTCTATTTTTTGGGTAAGTTTTATTTAGTTGATTTTGGTTCCATTTGAGTTTACATGAATACCCTTTGTGTGATATATTTTTCTAAATGGGTGATTTGGTTTTGGCTGGGAAAGGCAATGTTATCGTGTAAGGGGTTTTGATTGTTTAACATTGATTGGATTGTTTGGAGGAGAGAGTGTTGGGTTATTGATTGTGCTATGTTTCCTTTTTTGGTGGTGACCATATTCCAATTGCGTGACCCTTCATTAAACGGTGGTGGTTGGGTTTGCTCCGATGTTGCCAGCGCCGATCGTATTGTAACAGGGTGTTTTGGTTGTTTGTTGTTTATGTTTGTATGTTTGCGTGGTATTGGTGTTGTATCGTTGATTTATGTTCTTATTATGATGCTCTCTTTTTTTTGTGTGTGTTAACTGTTGGTGTGATATGGTGTTTGTGTGTTGTACGCTCTTAACATCACTTACGCACAGTTGGTTTTCTAATTGGCATGTCAAATGTCATTTTTTTTTTCCGTTTTATTTCCGTATATATTGGCGTTGTAATGGGAGCCTTACTACATCATAATGACGCAATTAGTACAACTACATCACAATGATGCTATACTTATAAAAACCATTGGGACATTAACATTTAACGCACATGTCGATCCCACAAATTTCACATCAGTACGACACCACCAACTCAATAACTAGCACTACCATTCCACACCTCTAATAAGGATTACAACCACATCAACATGACTGCACCACACCAAAACGACACCATCGGAAACAAAATGATAACAAAATTAACTTCACACAACCATACCCCCCATGGAATTTGCAACCCGTCAATCATTATGTAACATGAGAACTAAATTACTATAGCGATCCCGGTTTTTCCTTTTTTGTTTATTGTATTCCGGACTCGGTTCCGTGGATGTTGGTCGTTGTCTTATTCTCATTTCTATCCTTTACTCTTTATATTTGAGTCTTGGATTGTGTTGGGCTGGTTGGGAGCAGGTTGGTTGTGTTTAGAAACCAAAAGTTGATGCCCAGATTTTGGCCTTTACGCTCGAGCAGGGCCTTTACGCTCGAGCGGGCTTTTTGTTGTTGCTTCTTCGCTCGAGCGGGCGTTTTGACGCTCGATCATGATTATTCATCTCCCAGTATTTTGTTCTGCAGGTCATCGAACGCTCGAGCGTCCACTTTCACGCTCGAGCGGGGACCATCGACTGCAAAACTTCTGGAAGTGTGCATTCGGCGCTCGAGCGGCGCTTTTGATGCTTGAGCATGAGTCTGTGTCTGATGCCCGAGCGGGGCGTTCCACGCTCGAGCGTACCTGTTTGTATATCAGTTAAAAAAATAGCTTTTTGGATCACTTTTTCGGCACCTTCTCTCTCTCTAACTTTTCAAAACCCAAACTTGAGAGCTTCTCACTCTAGACTTCAACTTCTCTCTAAGGTTTGCTCTAGTTTGAGTGATCTTCTTCCTTAGTTCCTTTGCAAAAAGTGTGGAGCTTGCCTTGATCTTCATTTCAATCTGAAAATCTTGAAGTTTGGAGCATTTTCGATTTTCTTCATCATTCCTTTGGGTCTCTCAATTTGAGATAGGGATAACTACTCATTTTCATGATCTTTAACATAGATGTTTGGCATTTTGTATAAATGGTTTGATTTGGGAAAGTTAGGGTTTGAGATTTGAAATATTGAAAAGAGGGGTTTTGTTCCTTTTGAACTATATATGTGTATATGGGTCTTAACATGAGGTTGTGAATGTTTATTAATGATATTTGGACCATTGGGTCAATATTGGAAAGAAAATGGAAAAATGCCATATTTGGGTTTCATTGGGTCATTAGTGTAATTAATGACTTTCATTGTGAAATATGAAATTGGCTTAAGATGAGATCGAATGGTGGAGTTGGATTTATTAATCGCTCACTTTTGAAAATGTTGATAATTTATCTGTTGACGCATTTATTATCTGTTTAGAAATAATTGCTTTGGGTTATCGGTGGAGGATAGTCTTGATTGTTGTAGACACTGCATGAGGATTAGGTGAATTAAAACTAATCGATTGAATATGTCATTGAATATGACGGTTGGAATAATACATTAAATACGTGTATTGATTGATCATGTATATGATAATTGTTTATATACAATGTATTGTGTGGGAGGAGATAGGGGATGCACTCCATGGTTTGGGAAGAGATAGGGGATGGACTCCATTGATACAACAAATATGTGTATCTATTGTGAAGTATGGAAGTGTTTTCATATGACATTGATACAGCAAATATGTGTATCTATTGTGAAGTATGGAAGTGTTTTGATATGAGTTGTTATCTCATTTAAAAAAGAAGTGCTTTATTATGAGTCATAGTCTTATTAAATTATTGGCCAGGTTCTGAGCCATGTTATGACTTGAAAATTTGATAAGTAAAGGAAGGTGGAATGAAATGTGGACATATCTGTCATGCAATTCGATTATGTTGTGCGTTGGTGGTATGAGTTAAACATTTATCAAATGCTAATGTTTTAGTTATTGCTCATATTATGTTTAGCATATCTCTACTGGGCGTTGGCTCACCCTATATGGGATATCATTTTTAGGTGTAGGTGATATGCCGCCTCCAATGTCTTAGCTCAAGAGGTTGTAGAAGTTGAAGGCTTATCTTTTTGTGATTATCATTTGTATCACATGTATATCAAGCCAATGGCTTATTTTGTGTAAAGAGTTAGAACTCTATTTTTGTTGAATCCAAGAGTTGACTTGGAAAGTTGTAAGCCTATAGGGCATTTACTTTTGTTGTCGACATGTAATATCTCTTGTAAGAATACTCTAATGTTGGGAATATGATATCTCTTTCTTGTATCATGATTGTATGATTATGGGTTTATTTTGAGGGTGTTACAATTACATTACAACAGGACACTACATTTTTGTATAGTCAACAAACATAGAGATTTAAGACTCAAATAACAAATTGACTTTAATCGGCTTACACCACCACCACAACCACAACACCACTTTAAACAATTACACCTGTCTTACCTAGTTACAACATTGACATCTTTAACATCCAAGGGACTCCAAAACACCAACTTACACTACGATAGCCCCAATAGCGATAAGAATATGAAGAAACAAGAGCACCATTAACGTGTACATTACACATGTCAATACAAACATTCCACATCACGATGACAAAATGTAGCCAACAAACAACAAAGTTACACAACATAATAATTTGTTTGGCAACATAAAGTTACAACAACGTACCAACTGGCATATACAAATATAGAACCTACAACTGAACAATGATCACACGACCAAAACCCCAATGTATTCCAAACCCACATTACCACACATACAACAACAATATGATGCGAACTTATAACATTACCGACCCAACATTACATATAAGAATAGAAAATGATGTTGACAACACAATCAGGTTTGGGTTATCAAACAACATCAAAATTAATAACTGACGCCATTGCCCACCAACACAATTGCTGCCGCCGATGCAATGAGGAGTGCACACACGCCGGATACATGTCGGTAACGTCAACCCAAATGATGGAATGATGCAGTTCTCGCTCCTAATTGCGAGACTAAGATGTATTCGCAAAATAGGGGATTTGTATTTCTAGGGTTTGCGATGAACCAAACGTCAAATTTGGCAACACAAAGAGAGGGATTTAACATTGCCAAAACTAAATAAATAACAAACACAGAAATCTGCACCCATTAACATTGCGAATCTACAAAATTTCCATCTTCGTCTTTTCCATTTTGATTGGGATGGACGGAAAACAAAAAAGACTATAGTAAGCTTTTTAGGCACAAACATAATTTCCACATCACCGAATCCCTAATTTACCCATAAAATTTGGGACAACACGCGCTAACATTGGGGACATCAATGTCATTATCACTCAAATGGGACTTATCAGTGCGGGAAATTCTATTTCCACACTCTTTTATCCCTGTGTAAATAATTTCTCAATGCACACCCTTATGAAATTGGATTTATGTTTTTGTCCTTAGTCCACACCTCACATGTTCTAATTATACCCTAAACTAACATCTATGTACACACACCACTTAAACCATTTGTTCCACAAAGAATCATTGGTGAAGACCCATTTTTTTATTCCACCCACCTTGAAAACACAACAATATCTTTCACAAGAAATCCCTCAGCAAATCGCTCTATGAATCTTCAAATTATACAACAAACTACCTCCTTTGATTTCCAGTTACATCATCAAATTGATTCCTTCAATCAACAATCTAGTCAACATCGAAAAAGTCATTAACTGGCATCGACTGGTATCAACATAGATCTTGAAACAACCTTGTTTTGTATCGAACTCCATTGAAGGCGTATAACTCCAATTATCTCTTTTTTTTCATCAACTCTCATTTTTTCTGGAAGTAATTCAATTTTGCTTATTTGGTACTAGTTATCCGAATGAAAAAAGTTTATTCGATTTTAACTTCTGAAACATGTAAAAAAATTCAGAATTTGGTTTTCGAAATAAATTCTTAAATTCGAAATTTGAGTTCCGAATAGAATTAATAATTTCGACAGTTGATATCTGAAAATAGTAACATATTTCGACACTGGTTTACTGAATTAAAATTGTGAAAAAAAATTTTGCACAAAAAAACTTACGTTTTCATAATTGCTTTTGTTGTAACCGAACATATTGTTATTTGAATTTGAATTTGAATTTTCATTGATTTGCAACTCTTCCATCACAAAAATCAAGAATTATGGTGGATTCTAATGACAAAACATTATCATCAATGGAGTATAACCAGGCATATTGTTATCATCAATGGATTCTTTTGTTGGAACCAGGCATTTTGTTATTTGAATTTGAATTTTCATTGATTTGCAACTGTTCTATCACAAAAATCAAGAATTATGGTGGATTCTAATGACAAAACGTTATCATCAATGGAGTATAAACTTAGAGAGTAAAGCAAACTATGGAAAAACTAGCGTTTATTTTTTTATTTTAACTTAAAAAATGTATATTGAGATTTTTTATTTTATTTTATAAGATGTGTACAAAAAATTTTTCTACATAATATAATGGACGTTGTTGGATGTCTATTGTAATCATTTTTATTTAGGATATAATTGTCATTAAATTAATATTTCATTAAGTGTATGCACTGAGTTAATTAGGTGTGTGAAAATAGAATTTCCCTATTAGTGCATAAGATAAAAGGCATGGTTAAATGGTTCAAAAGTTCATGATTTGGGATTTATTGTTGCATTCCCCCCCTTTTCTTTTTTGTGTCTATCTGGTTTGATTTTTAAAAATTTATTTTTAGATTTTATTGAATTTTTTTATATTTTAATTAATTATTTTTTTTATACTTTTAAATGTATCTAATCAAGATACATCTAAAAATTAAAACAAATATATCTAAAAGTAAAAAAAAAATATTAAAAACAAATAAAGAGTCAAAACCCTAAATCTTAAAGTCTAAAAACTTAAACCTAAACTTGTGTATATTAGCGGTGCTTATAACCCTCATTTTTGAAAAAACGTGGCATTGCAAATAGTTTGAACGTTTTCAAACACTAATAAGTTTATTTTGAAATCACAATAAACTAGCAGTTGACCCGTGCAATGCACGTGTTATTTGTTTTTTCAAATATATTTGATGGTACAATGTGTGTTATAAGAAAATAATTTTAATAATTTTTTCAAATAATGATTTTATATGATATATATATATATATTAAATTATAATATTGTAAAAAAACACTCTTAATTAAATTAAAATATCAACTATATAAAAAAATTCAAAAACGAATAAGCACAAAAGAATCACATAATAATATCTAAACCCAAAAAGAAAAAATAATGAAAGTATCTGAATGATAAATATATCATAGTGTGTGAGGTGATTAATCATTTATAATATAATATAAAAAAACTTATTGTTCAACAATTGAAAAAGTAACTCAAGCAATCCAAAGTTTAGAGGTTCCTCACGAGTATCATTGGTGTGCAGATTTTTCTCTTGTGAGTTGTGATTATATAAAATAATGTAGGAATACAGTATAATTTCATATATGGAATTACTATAAAATTTAAAAGATAAATCCATAATATAGAATAATATAGAATTGATATTGAGTATAGAATAGGGCACGGGAAAATAAGAAGAAGAAGAAAAAAAAAAGAAGGGCAATTTAGTATTAAAAAAAAAATCCGAATACCCTTGAAAGAATTAAGAAGAAAAACATGAACTTAAAATTGGTATTGGGTTTATGCATGAAAAATATATGAATTTTTTTTTTATCAAATAAAGTCCATATAAAATAGGTAAAATTAGTATAATTAAAATTAGGTTTAAGTTTGTATAGAATTCTATATGTAATAAAGAAAATATAAACCCATATAAAATGGAAAAAAAACTATTTTATAACTTCTATATAAAATTAGTAAAATTAGTAAAATTTACAAGAAGTTTGAGTTTGTATAAAATACTATTTTATAAACTTCATACAAAATAAGTAAAATTAGTAAAATTTACAAAAAATTTTAGTTTGTATACAACTCTATATGTAATAAAGGAAATATAAATCTATGAAAATACAGATTAGTAAAATTTACATGATATTTGAGTTTGTATAAAACTGTAATAAAAGAAATATAAATCCATAAAAACACTACTTCTAATAATATATATATATATATATATATAGAGAGAGAGAGAGAGAGAGAGAGAGAGAGAGAGAGGATTGAAACAACCTACGTGAACTCACTGCTTTGTTCTCGAAAGGGTTTAATGGTTTAAATTGAAAACAAATCAAAAGATTAGAATTTAAGTTGACAAAATTAAAAAATCAAAATTTATTTTCTTGCAAGACTTACATTCTGGATTTTTTATTTTCTATTGTTATCACCCCAAATAAAATATACAAAAATAATACAATTACATTTTCCTTATAGATAATGGATTAAAAAATTAGTGGATGTTTGGAGTTTGCTCATTTGGTGAATTTTTTTTCGTCTTTATTGACTTGTTTTTTTTTTAAATTCAAAAAATTTTAAATTTCTAGATTTAGCTTGACAAAACGAATCGAAAATGAAAAAAAATTATAAAAAATCTAAAAATGAAAAAGATAAATGAAAAATAGTAAACTAATTTTTTTTACTTTATAAATTCATCTACAAAAGCCAGATTAGGAAAAAAAAAATTTGACTTAATTTTGAAAAAAAAAAAAATCAATATAGAAAAAAAATCAAAAAAATAAAATTTACTTATTTAGTTTACTCCAAAGAAAAACATGAAACTTAAAATTGGTATTAGGTTTATGGATTATCTTAATTTATTATGAAAAATATATGAAAAAAATATTTATCAAATAAAGTCCATAAAAAATAGTTAAAATAAGTATAATTTAAATTATGTTTAAATTTGTAGAAATATAAATCTATGAAAACACTAATAGTAAAATTTATATGAAATTTGAGTTGGTATAAAACTCTATAGGTAATAAAAGAAATATAAATCTATAAAAATACTACTTTTAAGAGAAATATAAATCCATAAAAATACTACTTTTAATATATATATATATATACATATAGAGAGGATTGAAACAACCTTACTGCTCTGTTCCGTCTCTCTACTCCTTCGAAAGGGTTTTTTGTTTTTGCGTAAATCAATCGATGGGAATGAGTATGGCAGCAATGGAGGCCTGGAAGAAGAAGTTGGAAGCCGTAGATGATATATTCACCGTGATTGATTCAGCCATCAACGTCGCAGCGTGGTATCGACCCAATGATTTTTTTGAGCGAAGAGATAGAATCGCTGAGAAACTCTATGTAAGGCAGCCCATCAGAGGAGGTTACTGCGGTACCCAAAATGATGATGATGATGATGATGATGATGATGATTCTTTGGATATGGATTTGAATAATGGAGATGTTGATTGGTTGAATGGGATTGTATCAGAGCTGGTGAAAGACTCTGCTTTGGATACAGAAGAAGAGCTAGGAGATTATTTTTCTGATTCTGAGATCGATCATCATGATGATCATCACCGTCATGATCATGATCTCCCAATCCCCACACACGGCAAAGGAAAGCAATTGTCTCTCGTTCAGAGCGCATTATTACAATCACCGAAGAGAAAGAGAAGCACCGAGTCTGAGAACAAGAAAGAAGAGCAATGTTCTGTCCCTCAGGCGATTGCAAAGTGTCCTAGGCAAAGCACCGAGATCAGCAAAATCAGTGAATCGGCCAAATCACCGAAGAGAAAGAGAAGCACCGAGTCTGAGAACAAGAAAGATGAGCAATGTTCTGTCCCTCAGGCGATTGCAAAGTGTCCGAGGCGAAGCACTGAGGTCAGCAAAATCAGTGCATTATTACAATCACCCAAGAGAAAGAAAAGCACCGAGTCTGAGAACAAGAAAGATGACCAATGTTCTGTCCCTCAGGAGATTGCAAAGTGTCCGAGGCGAAGCACCGAGATCCGCAAAAACAGTGCATTATTACCATCACCCAAGAGAAAGAGAAGCACCGAGTCTGAGAACAAGAAAGATGAGCAATGTTCTGTCCCTCAGGCGATTGCAAAGTGTCCGAGGCAAAGCACCGAGATCAGCAAAATCAGTGAACCGGCCAAAGCGAAAGTGAAAGAACACAAGTCTACGTGCTTCAATGATGCAGAAGCTTATGAACTGAAGATGGAAGCCACGAAGAGGAAACTCCAACAAAGGTACAAGCAAATTGAGAGGGCGAAGAAGAAGATACGGGTGGTACAGGCTTGAAAGACAGCAATTTTTTGTATTAACACATCTGAGAACCTCTTTCCCTCTCTGCAAAACTTCTCCATAGATAGGGCACATTTTTTTGTACCTCTTTTAAATTCATATCCAAAATTTAATGAATAAATTTAGAAGAGACAAGAACAATTAATCACTAAAACCTCAATTTAGGGAATATGATCGGATCACATATTCAATTACTACCATGCAAGAGGCTTCATCCTTAACCTTAGCTAATAATTTCACTACTCATAATTATTTTAACATACACACTGAAATCAAACATGAAAATAAAACTTACAACTAAAAGGAGAAAATTACATCAAAATACAAGACCGAGCTCCACTTCTTTTCCAAAAACTCCCCCCTTTCTCACATTCAGTTCATCCCATTTATAGATCTCACTACACACTCCTGAAACTGTCTAATCTTTAGAAGCCGGTATTATTGAGATTTTGAGGCTGAAATTGTTGAAATTTGATGCATCGATTTTCATTAACAGATCGCACGACTTCATCTGCATATGCGTTCAGTCTTCAATTCAGAGATTATGTTCATGAGCCTGAGGAAATGATTTTATTGCACCTGCATAATTGCGTAGCTAAGTCAATAGAGTGGTTGGAAACTTTCTCTTTTCTTTCTTGGTTTTTTAATATATTATAATATATATTTACTATATATATTTATATAGAAACAAACAAACGGGTGACTTTCATTTTTTTATTATATTTTCTTTATGTTATAGTATAATACTAGAGTATGCCCGTGCCTGAAGGCACGGTGCAAATAATATTTGTGTACATACTTTACAAAAATGAAGTAACATAAATTATTAATGTTGGTATTACATCCTTTATAAAAAAATCAATTCAAATTGATAATAATGTCACTGCTATAGAAAATCAATTGTAATAAATCAGTTCAAGATGACAATAATTTCACAGCAATATAAAAATCCACACATAACACTTCCGCCACCATCTACAGCAATACCACCGCTGGCCGTGACATCAACAAGTATCGTACGATGATGGTTCGTTTAAGTTAAAATATAATTTATCAAATTCATTGCTAAAAGTCAAAATGTTTGAGGTGACATTTTTTCTCATTTTTTTTTCTCAAATTCTCATATAATTCTCATATATATATATATATATATATAATGTATTTAAACAATGTCACCTCAAACATTTTTTTGAGTCGTATGTATTTAAATATATTTTTGATTAAAATAATATTAAAAGACAAAATGAGTTAAAATAATATCAAATTCATAGTTATTTTACATTTTTTTTCTCATATACATCATATCTAATTATAAAAAAATTTAATAATTTGTTAAACATAATTATTTCCTTTTCAAATGTCTAGTGTCAATGGTGGTGGACAGTCACGAAGCGGAGGCGGCAATGAATCCCGTCTTTCGTTCATGCTTTCTCTCTATTTTTCTTTTCACTCTATTTTATCTTAAATTTGTGATTTGATTTTGTTAAATCATAAGAAATCAACACCCATTTCAAAAGCTTTTTTCAAAACCATAAAAATCCAACACTCATTTTTCATTAAGAAATTAAATCCATTCCATAAATCAAATTGAAAATAAAAATATATTTCTAAAATCAAAACCCATTTTATAAAGATCAACTATTATTTCAGACCTAAAACTTTTTAAAAAATTAAATCCAAATCGATAAGCTGCATAAAAAAAAATCTATATAAATAAAAAACAAACAGAACACACAAACAACAAGATAACACAAAATTTTAACTAATTCCAGAAAACGCCCCTGTAATTATTGAAACTTGTTAAATAAAATTAAATGCTACTTAATTTTAAGTGTAAACTTTAACATAATTAGTCATTGGAGGTGCATTAAAAAATTAAGAGAAGAAGATGACAAAGAATATGATTCGGATATATATCTCTATACATGGAAAACATGGATGAGTCAATTCTCAAAAAAGGAAGATAAACATTGGTTAGTGGGGACAAATCAAAAAAAAAAAAAAAAAGAGTTTCACATTCCAATTTTTCCTTATCCAAACAACCCTCATCTACTAAAGCCAAACTTAGCCAGACGTGGCGTCCCACCACACCACATCCCTTCTCTCTCCTCTCTCTCTAGATCTCATCCATGGCTGCCTCTCTTCTCATTTTCCTTCTATTCTCTTTCACTTTAATCTCACTTTCTCTTTCTCTCAGAAACCCAGTTCACAAAACATTGGTATAGTCCTTCCAGTGATCAAAGATGTCTCAACACTCAAATATGTGACCCATATACATCAAACAGCCACACAACATAGTGAATGTGATTTCTCTCTCCCCAAGTTAGTGTGACGGTGTGTAGGGAAAGAAGGGAGAGTTAAAAAGGCAGGGAGGAGAGTGGGGAGCTCTCCAAAAATGTTGGCAGTAGCCTGATGTCAATCCATCCATAGCAACGACGATGATGAGCGGTGGCAATGGTGATGAACAGCAGAGGTGGAGATGATTGGAGGAAGTGGCGTTGTGCAGTGGCGATGACTGGAGGAGGTGATGAGCAGCACCATGGCTAGGTCGTGAGAAAGTCGTCGGAAAGAGATGTATCACCGTCGGAGAGGGAAGTAAGGTAGAGAGAGAGAGAGAGGGTGGGTGTTTTGAAATTTGAAAATTGGGAGTGAGACTAAAAGATAAAGAGAGGAGAGTTTATAGAGAGTTCGATGAGCGTGGGTGTTTTGAAACTTGAAAATTGGGAGTGAAACTAAAAGAAAAAAAAAAGAGAGGAGAGTTTATAGAGAGAGTTCCATGAGTATGGGTCTCTTTTCCGTAGGGAGCGAATGGCTGTGTTTTGAAATTTAAAATTTGAAAAGGTGAGGTGCGACAGATGAGAATGGGTGGTTGCAAAGTTTGTGGCTCTTGGGCGGGAAGTTCAGGTAGAGTGAGAGAGAAGGTTTTCATCTCAACTGTCCATCTAAATACAAAAATGAATCATGACCATTAAAATGCCCTAGTAGGACAATTGTCTCTAGGATAAATTCAAAAACACTCTTCCCGTATTATATAGATTATAATATATATATATATATATAAGAAAATATATCATTTATAATAATTTGTATACAACACTCAAAATCACACAAAATTATAAAATAAAACTCGTTATCAGACTAATAAAGTGTATATTAGCGGGCTAAATATGTAACGTTATGGCACTTATCATCTTCCATTTTTTTTTATTTTTATTTTACAATGCTTCAATGGTGTTGTGATTGAAATTGGGTGCATGCTTTGTTGAGAGTCATCACTAACTCTCCTCACTCTCTAGAATCTTCTCTCTAGAATATTCTAGAAGTTTCCACATGAATCTAGAATACTCTGGAAAGATCTAGAAAATTCTGGAAAGACCTAGAGAAATCCGGAAGATTCTATAATATCCTAGAAGGTTTCGGAACATTAAAGAAGTTTGGAGAAAACTAGAAAAATCTAGAAAGTTCCGGAAGGTTATAGAATATTTTAGAGAAGAATAGAAAGCTCTAATATGTACTAAAGTAATCTAGATTGTTCTAGAGTGTAGGGAAAATATGAGTGTATTCTATAAACAAAGTTCTTTAACTAGCATAAATATCAGATGAGTGCATGTACTAAGCAAATGGACAATTGGACAATTGAGTGAAAGAAGAGTGAGTCCAAAGTGAGTTGTCAAGCACTATCTAGTGTAAGGTGTCTCAAGGTCTTGTGTGAGGAAGACACAAAGTGTGAGTACTTGAATGTACGTGTGAGTGGATAAGTGAAGTGTATTAGTGTGTGATTGTGTACAAGTGTTTTGTGTACTACAGTGTTATCAATAAATGTTGTATTTCTGGGTCGATTAGTGTCTCAAACTCAACATACTTCACTTAATCATCCATTCTTCGTTGTCCTAGAGGATATGAACTCTGTGGTGAAGAGTTGCCATGACTTATATAGATTAAAAGGCAATTCGTTTTGATATCCTAGGTATGATACTTTATAATTAACTTGCGTTTAAAATCTTGTTCCCCAACAACTTCTTATAGAACATTGAGTCATATATATTCAGGGACCTGATCATATATGGTGGTGAGATCATTAAAGTTGGTGCTAATTCATTAATGACAATAGTGTCAATCAACGCAAGTTCTTGACTTATGAGATTGGCAAGTGAGGGTCCTATTGGCCACTCTTGAAAAATTTGACTCTATCTCTGCCTCTGTCTCTGACTCTCTTTTTCCAAAAGTGGCGCTTCAGGAAGCAAGTGCAACAACTACAACATCATTTGAAGAACCATTCTACATTGAAGAACCATTCTACGATGAAAACTTACATTTTTCTCTAGAGGACTTGAATTTATTACTGCCAAATGGTGACAAGACTCTTCCTTGATAGAAACATGGTGGTTATTGTTTGGAATGTTGGTAATAGTTGTGGTGTGTATATCTACCACTGGGATTCAAAGTGTGTTTTTTTTAGAGAAATGCTACTTATCAGTAAAGCACTCTTCTTTTTTATCTTGTTGGGTCTTGTTGTTTAGCTCTGTTGATTTTTTTGGTTTTATTTTTAATTTTGATTTTAAATTTTTTCTTTTTGTGAGTTGGTAGGTTTCAACTTGTCTAAGGTAGGGATTAGGTTTTTCTTTTTTGTACCTCTTTTAAAAAAAAAAAAAATTATTAGCAATGTAAAAGAGCAATTTTATTGATGGATAGCAATGAAATGCATTACAATCAACAAAAACAATAGGGAAAATAAGAAAACATAGCAAGATCACCTGTAAAAACAAACACACATACAAAAAGGGTTGCTGCCCTTCAAGTTTGCGTGCATTTGTGTTTGTTTTTCCCATTAAATAAATTTGGAGTTACGAAAGTTTAGACTCTTTACAAGTAATTTGGGGTTGGAGAATGAATTATAGTCCTCATGACCATATAGACCAAAATGAATGTCCTGCCGTAATTTGATAGTTTTAAGGGATGAAAAATACACTATTCTCAATTTTATACAAATATGAATAATTAGATAAACATGTCATTCTGAATCTGTGGTTTGTTGGGTATTTTCTTCTTACTAAAAGGGTTTTTGTTTTTGTTTTTTGTTTTGTTTTGTTTTGTTTTTTTTATGAGATGTGAAAGATTGAAGAAAGGGATAAAGGTGGAATCGGAAAAATCTCTTAGAAACAACTCTCATGCTCACAGAGACAATATTAATGCCCACCCTGGACCCCCAAAACTCTATTTTACAATTTTGAATTCCTAACCCCCTTCAATTCATGTATAACAAAAGTCATTCACAAAATAATCTCTAAGGCTGTGTTTGGATGATCGATTTGAGTAAGGATTTTGAAAAGAAAAGGAAAAAGATGAGGGAGATGCGAATGAGACATAAGCTAAATTTTTTTTCCATTTCCCTTTTCTTTTTTAAATCCCTATATCAAAATCCATAAATCCAAACATAGTGTATTTGAAGTAGTGACTCTGTGTCAACTATTTTGCATCTTCATTAGTTGTGAACACTATGATATTTCTAACTCATATGATAATTTTTTATGGATGGAGGGTCCAAGAAAAAAGAAAACAGAAAAAGAAAAGAAAAAGAAAAAGAAAAAGAAAAACAGGGATAAATTACTGTTCAATTGTAAATTTAAAAAAGTTATTACACATTAATGAAAAAAATGAATATAACTATTCTCAATCCCTTTTGTTTTAAGTTGAATTAGAAAATTTGAATCATAAAAACAAAATTGATCTTTGTTTTTAGTCATGCTTTTTCACATATGCAATCTTCATCAATACATGTAAATGGTTTGAGAGAGAGAGAGAGAGAGAGAGAGAGAGAGAGAGAGAGACAGAGAGAGACCAATCCCTTTTTTCATTTACTGAAACTCAAATAACATAAATGTGTTTAAGAATTCTTCTATAACACAAACGACATGAGAATTTCTCATAAAAAGTACAAAAAAATAACCCCCGACAGGCACTCATCTCCAACATTTTTACACCATGTTAAATGTCTCCAATAAAATTGAAGAGAAGATTTATAGGATCAGGCATGCCCTTTCCTGTTTTGGCGTCATATGTCTTTTCCAACACCAGATCCATCGGAGGATCCTTTGGGCCAACTGAAAAAATAAACAAAAACAAGCCACCACATCACATTAGACCTTCAATGAAAATTAGATTTGAACAAATGACATCAAGGGCTACTTTTAAATTCAAGTGTCAAACAATTATATACTCAAAAAAAAGTCTAGCAATTATTTTGTACTCTAACAAGAAACTGTAATTTAAGAACAATTTCAAAATAAGTAGCTACTGGGGGCCTTCAAGAAGTTAGCAAGGACCATACTAAAGGTTTCCAATTGAGTGGAAGCTATTCAGAGACAGTATCAAAGTTGAATTCCATCCAAAAGTTACTCATCTTCCAAATATTCTCTTAAGTTTCAGACATGCCTAATAGAAACTATGGCCTTTTTATTTTCCAACTAAACTAAATATGATAAACAGAGAGAATGTTTTGAATGCTCTCATAACTGAGAGAACTGTTTGAACTATACACGTGAGCCCTGACAATATGCAGTCAAGAAATCACAACATACACAACGGCTGCAAAATCAACACAAAACCCCATGTTGACAGGTTACTGCCTTAGAAAGGCAAAAAAATTATGGAAAGTGAAAGTACTAGAAAGTAAAATCAATGAAAGAAAAATGAAGAGAGAAGTAACTTTTCAATATGCATTTGGTTGGGTAGCAAGTTTGTCCAAGATGTTATTTGAATATAATGAAATTTAAAATTTTATTGTGCGTATATTAACCTCATCCATATGTCTACAAGACAAAAGTTAAATATAATCGAGCAGCTTAGGAAGGTGCCACTCACCTGATTTTTCCCCTCAACAATCAAACGATTTTGAGAGCGAATGACATGCTTAACAACTCCAGTCCCACCTCTATCTTTACCCCTGGTTGCCATCACCTGCAAATTAAGAGAGGGAAACATTCATTTAAGATGAGAACAAGGTGGAGAATAGAGCCATACAGGTACAAAGAGGAAAATAATCCTCTCTCTTTTTCTTATGTGATCTCCTCTGAGAATCTTCCAGTGGTGTATGAGTTTCTGAGCTGCTCTCCAACACATTTCAAATTAAAGTTATAATCAAGGATTAACCAAGTAGTATTAGCATTTAGCAGTATTAGCATGACATGGCTAATAATTATTTTAACCAGTAGATGGTCAAAATTAAATAATAAAATTGAAAAGAACATGTCAATTTACTAAGCATATGAGATTGCAAGTCTAATTCCAATGGAAGCCACTCTCTGCAAATCATATAAAGGTAAGAGCTAAACCTAGTCTACCCCCCATCTCAGCACACCCCAGTGTAATGGGATCGTTCCGGGTAATGCTTTTAAGATCATAGTTTAAAACCCACATTATGTAACATTCTGCACTAAAAATGGTATAAAAATTTAGACTTGGTTGGGTTATATTCCAAATCTCCCATAACTGCGTGATTGCGATGCTAAATGTCATGGAACATAAAGCTGATAATCAATTTCACTTTACAGTGGTGGAAGCTAGAACAATTGAAGAATGTATACTTTAACAACAAAGGAAAATTGAAGTATAAATTGAAAACATCTGAACACACCATCATCATAACCACACACACAAACTTTATTCAACACAATAACTAGTAATTTACTTTGAACATCAATGTGAGCCGCAATAATTAAAGGTTGAATTGGGAAACAAGCAAAATTAAGATTTACTGACATAAAAACCGAGACTTTTTACAGATTTTTTTTTTAAATTCAAAAAATTTTAAATTTCTAGATTTGGCTTGACAAAACGAATAGAAAATGAAAATTTTTTATAAAAAATCTAAAAATGAAAAAGATAAATAAAAAATAGCAAACTATTTTTAATTTTTTTTTTACTTTATAAATTCTTCTACAGAAGAGAAATTAGAAAAAAAAAATCAATATAGAAAAACAAATCAAAAAAATAAAATTGACTTATTTAGTTTACTCCAAACAACCCCTTAAAAAATCAAATCAATCGATGGTTTAATTATTAGAAGAACATGTATACCATTAAATCTCACAAGTGTTTGTATAGATCAAAAAATCGTAAAAAAAAGTGACATTTAGTGATGTTTTTCATAATCTATCGCTAAAATCAAGTAGGGTGTTATGTTGTTATCTAAATTAGTTTGTTATCTGTATAGGATAGTTGGTTAGTGATCCATGTGACTATCTCTTGAGATTACAAGAAATTCAAAGGTTTAAAATTTGAGTCAATAGAGTAACTGTGACTTTACTAACCTAAGATTGAGTTATCTCACAGATTAACAATCCAACAAACTCCTCAATCCCTAAACAAGCATAACCTTAATCTTTATTTTTCTAAAATACAAATTTTGTTTTATTAAAAAGTGGTCACCTGCCATCTATCTTTATTTTCATTTTTTTTAGAACTAATAAGAGAAAACTCATAATGGGTAATGGGTAATAATTCACAGCAAATAAATCTTTTACAGCTAGGTTTTAAGATTTTGTTGTCGAAGTTATTTATTTAAGAGTAGAATTTCTTTTAATCAATGAAATTCTATGATTTATAGTAATTTTGTAAATATAATTAATTGTTTTATCAATAAAAATCAAATTAACAACACCACAATATCTTGTCCATGAAAACTTTAATAATTCTTCATAACAATTCTCATTCTAAAAAAAGACAAGTTTTAAATAATTGGTTGTTAAAAAAATGACCAAAATGGAGTGTATTGAAAGGACAATAAGAGACATAATTGAAGACAACTAGGGGAAGGTTTTGCATAGCAGCCACATACATTAGTGCTTGGCTAAGTCCCATTGACAAGAGCCAGTTGTTGGTAGTCCTAAAGCAATATAAGGATTATTTTGCGTGGTCTTATAATGAACTGCCTGGACTGGACATGTGATTAGTGGAACATAGGCTCCTTATGAAGCCTAATTTCAAGCCACACAAGTAGAAACCAAGGCAGATGAGCCCATAAGTGGTTTAAAAAGTGAAAGAGGAGATTCTTAGGCTCCTTAAGGCAGGCTTCATTAGAACAGCTAGGTATGTTGAATGGTTGTCTAATATTGTGCATGTGGTTAAAAAGAATGGCAAGATGAGGGTATGCGTCGATATTAGAAATTTGAATTTGGCAACTTTAAAAGATGAATACCCTATGCCAATAGTTGATCTATTGGTGGACAGTTCAGAGGGCATAGGATTTTGTCTATGATGGATGGGCATTCTGGCTACAACCAGATCTGCATTGCATATAAGGATGTCCACAAGACAACATTTAGGTGTCCTGGGAATATTAGCACCTTTGAATAGGTTAAAATGACATTTGGTTTAAAGAATGTTGGGGCAACATATCAGAGGGCAATGAATACTATCTTTCATGATCTCATTGGAGGATACCTAAAGTGTTATATTGATGATATTGTTGTAAAGTCCAATCTATGGAGGAACACCTGGTTCACTTGACAACAGCTTTCGAAAGAATGAGAAAGTTCAAGTTGAAACTTAATCCTCTCAAATGTGCTTTTGGTGTATCAGTTGGAAATTTCTTGGGGTATGCAGTGCATAAGAAGGGAATACAGATTGATCAGAATAAAGCCAAAGCCATTATTGAGGCCAAACCTCCATCAAGTAAAAAAGAATTACAAAAATTCCTTACTTAGGTTAATTTCCTTCGAAGATTTATTTCAAATACTATAGGGAAAACTAAAGTATTTTCTTCTTTGTTAAAGCTAAAAAAATGAAGAAGAGTTTGTGTGGATAGCTGAGCATCAAGCGGCTTTCAAAGGAATTAAAGCCTACTTTGCCAAGCCTCCCGTGTTGATGCCACCATTGGGAGTTTTTCTAGCTCAGGACCATGAAGAAGGCAAGGAACAAGCAGTTTATTACCTTAGTAGGTTTTTAACTTCTTGTGAATGTAAATACTTAGTTGTAGAAAAACTGTGCCTAGTATTGTACTTTGCAGCAATAAAATTAAGATATTATCTTTTGCCTACTATTGTCTTGGTAATTGCAACCACAGACTTGGTTAAATACATGTTTTCTAGACCTATACCAAGAGGAAGAATTGGCAAATGGATATTAGCTCTATCAGAATTTCATTTAGAATATGTCCCCCCAAAAGGTAGTAATAGGACAAGTTTTGGCTAACTTTTTGGCAGATCATCCATGTCAAACAGAAAGCCAAGAGATAATGGACCTTGGTATGGTCAATGTTGAGCCATGGCAAATGTGTTTCGATGGATCAAAAGCCAATGGTTTGGTTGGAATTGGTGTTGTAATTAAATCACCACAGGAGGTAGAAACCACACATGGTTTTAGAGTTGATGAAACTACTTGTTCCAATAACCAAGCTAAGTATAAAGCTTTAATAATGGGACTTGAGATACTTATTGGATTAAAGGCTCATGTAGTTGATATATTTGGGGATTCTCAATTGGTAATCAACCAAGTAAAGGGGATTTTTAAAGGTCAAAGTGCAAGCATGTTACTATATTATGTTGATGCATTGGATTTGCTTTCTCAGTTCCAGATAGCCAATTTGACTTATATCCGAAGATTCATGAATCACAAGGCCAATGATGTAGCCCAGAAGGCCTCAAATTTCAGAAGAAATAATGACACCCAAGTGGACATAAGTCAAGCAACATACCAAAAGTTAATACCACGTTTGGCTAAAAAGGGTATCATGGTAGAAGTTAACAAGAATAACTTAGAAGAGCATGATTGGAGACATCTAATCATTCAATATTTAACTGGCCCTTATTCGAAGGCCAGTAGAAAACTTAAATTATAGTCCATGCAATATATAGTATATGGCAATGCTCTTTACAAAAAGGGAGCAGATGGATTGCTGTTGGAATGTTTAGGGCCAAAAGAAGCATTGACTGCTATGGTTGAGGTGCATGAAGGTATTTGTGGTGCCCATCAACCTGGTATGAAGATGAGATGTTTGCTTGAAAGCATTCTTACTATTGGCCAACCATTCTTAAGAATTGCATAGAGTATGCAAAAGGATGTCAGGATGCCAAAAGCATGGCATGATAAGACATGTGCAAATAGTTGATTTGCATGCCGTAGTGAAGCCATGTCCATTTAGAGGATGGGCAATGGATATGATAGAAAAAATATATCCACCCTCTTCGAAGCATCATTGTTTTATTCTAGTGGCCACAGATTACTTCACTAAATGGGTCGGGCTAAGCCTTAAAAGGCTATGGATCAGACTGAGGTTATTGGATTTATCAGATAATTAATCCATAGGTTTAGCATCCCTCAGACCATAACTGCAGATAATGGGACTGTGTTTGATGGAAAGACGGTGAAATCTTTCGTAGCAGAATTTGGAATTAGTTTTATCAATTCCACCCCCTATTATGCACAAGCAAATGGTCAAGCTGAATCATCTAACAAGTCCTTGGAAAAAGGAATACAAAGAGTTGTGGAAGATAATCCCAGGGATTGGCATAACTTGTTGTTAGATGTGCTATGGGCTTATAGGACTTCTCCAAGATCAAGTATATGGATCACTCTTTGTGCCTTAGTATAAGGACATGATGTAGTGTTGCCTGTAGAAATTAACATTAAATCCTTGGGGGTAGAAAGTCAAGACCTGTTACCTACTGAGCAATATCATCAAAGCATGTTCTTGGAGATAGAACAAGTGGATGAGGCCAGAATTTTGGCATTAAACAATATTCTCTTCTAAAAGAAAAAGGCAGCTAGAAGCTATAACAAGAAAGTCAAGCACATCCGCTTTAATGAAGGAGATTTGGTATGGAAGACAATACTGCCAATAGTAATCAAGGGCCATAAATTTGGCAAATGGTCACCTAATTGGGAAGGACCATATCAAGTTCATAGAGTCTTGCCAGGGGGAGCATACCATCTGAGAAATCTAAATGGATATGTGCATCCCAAGAAAATCAATGGCAAGTGTTTGAAATATTATTATCCAACTATATGGGAAACACAAGAAGTGTAAGAAATGTGAAGTAAGAGTAAACAAAAGAGCACGAAACACTCAAGTAATAAATAAGGATTTCATTTCATAACGAACTAAGTACATGCAGCCACAAATTGGCCCAAGAATCAGTACAATGTTTCAGTTGTTTCCTTATAATTGATTCTACACTCCTAAGGGATGGGAACAATTGAATGGTTGTAGCCATGTCCTACCTTCTGTTAGCCAGTCATTAGTTACTAATTTGCAACTTTTTTGCATTTCGATCCAAGGCTAGATTGACTACTGCTAGCTCCTTTTCTAGTTGGGCTTTCTTCTCTAAGAGTTGGGTTCGAAATTGAGAGGTATATGAATGTTGTCCCTTCAATTCGAACACTTCAACATGTATATTAGAAACAAACTCCTTGTCTCTCATCAGCTCGTCTTCTGCAGCCTTGGCCATATGGTTGATATTGATGTAGAAATCTATAGTAGCTGCTACTTGAGATAAATGGCTAGAGAAGGCCATGTTGGACTGCTCAAAAACTTTGCAGCATTGGAGGAAACCATTCTTAATGATGGGTATTTGTAAGGCTTCAAATGGGATCCTTGAGAATAATGTCAGTAATTCCAAATAGGTGCCCAAGTCCATTGGAGGCAAAGAGACTCTTTTGGCAGTAGAGGAACTCTAAAAAATTTCCAGAAATGAGACAACAAGGACTAATGGTTCAGCCTCACTGTTGGTTGTTTGAGCTGTGGAAGGTATATCAAATAGGCTAGCTAGTCGGGTTTCAAAAATGTCCATCTCTTCTTCTGACATTGGAAATGAAAAAGAATCACTAGTTGAATGAAGATATGGCTGCATGAGGATAGGAGAGGGAGTGGAGGATTCCCCAGTAGTGTCCATACTCATGGTTATCAGCAAGTCTAGAGAAAAGGGACTAGAGCTGGATGGTACAGATGGAATGGGTGAGCTACCAGTGTCTTCTGTGGGAGTGCTAACTACTACTAAAGATGAAGTGGCAACTGGGGCTCTCTCAAGTGATAAAGGGACGCCTAGGAGTATAGGAGGAGTATAATGAGATAAGGAAAATGTTAGATGGGGTAGAAATGGAGTTAGGTCCAGGTATAAAGAAATTAGGATGCTTGGCCTTAAAGAAGGAAGTGAAGAAGGCATGTGAAGTATAGAGCTAGGAAGTGGAAGTACCATCTAGATGGGCTCTACACTTATGGGCACCACAGTGTTACTCTTCTTTCTCCTTTCTGAGGCTGCCGCTAATGGCGTTTCCTCTATATGCAAAACAGAGAAAGCTAGTGTCGAAGGAGAAAGAGGTGGAGTGACTACTGTTGCATGTCAAGAAAGAAAGAAAAGTGTTAATTCTATGATAAAATACTTAGAAGGGAAATCATTATCCTGGAAAGGAAAGTTATCAAAACGGATTAAAGGAAATTACCAGCTTCAGAGGTGGTAGTAGTGTTGTGTGGAGAACTGCGAAGAGAATAATGCTCAGCAGTTTGCTTCTTCCGTGCAGTCTCCTTTTGCTATACATCAGCTTCAGCAGCAGGAGCAACAGCAGCAGCAGCTTCATCCCTTAGCATCTGCTGGTGCCTCCTCTTTTTGGACCTTTGGAAAACAATGATTTCTTTCAAGTGATCCTTCTCCACTGCTTTGGCAGCTGCCTTGTGGATAAGGTCCTCAGTAAAGTCAGAAGAGGAAATTGTCAATTTCTTCCTTCTTTTAAGTGGAGTTTCTTTTTCCTTTTCTGTTTCCTCCTTTTCTGCAGGAGTTCCAGGTGCCTCTTCTTCAGGATCAAACAAGAGTTTTCTTTTCCTCTGTTGTTGATGCTTGCCCTTAAGAATGCTCAAAGCTTGAGCTCTCTGAGGAGAGCCTTCCTGTGGAGCTCCTGCACCAAGAGCATAAACTATAAGTAAATAAGCAAGGCATCATAAAAGAAAGAGAAAGGGAAAATAGAAATACATACATTTCTTCGAAATAGCCCTGGTGATTCTTGGAGGAGGAGGAGGTGAGGAAACATGAGCAGACACTGAGACAGCAGGAGTAAGAGCTGGGATGACAGGGGCAATGGAGGCAATAATAGTGCTCTCAGTCTCTTTGGACTTAGCTTGAGAGGTCACATCTTGCCTTACCAACAGATCTCGGGGAGAGATAGCCAGGAGCACCTCCATATTGGTTGTCCACCAATTCCGGTACCTCCTCAATGAAGTGCTGTGTGGGATGAAGGGAGTGAAACTGAATTCGACCAAGTCTTGTATCAACTTGGAAATTGCCTTATCTAGCTTGGTTCTTGGTACTTTCAACTCTCTGGTTGCAAGATTGGGGTTTGTTTGGCTTTAGAGAGGGACATGAATTCCTTGAGTAAGCCCAACCTAGCAAATTGGGCAGGGCAGTAGGGTTCAATAATACACTTATAAGCTCAAAAGTTCAAGGTACCAATGTAGAACTCCCTTGGAATCAAAATCAAGGCCCACATATCTCTGTGAATGGGGTTGGAGCAGGTGTTGTCAGCCAAGAAAGTCCTCAGCCATGTTGGCCCTGTGTTAGCTGCAAAGGGGCAGAAAAAAGTAGAAAGAGAAGAAGCTGAGAGTTGATGGAAGAAAGTAAGGTAATAAGCAAAGCTAGAAAGGTAGAGAGAAACTCTGGCATACTTCATTCCATAGGTGGTAGAGTCTTGAACCAAGAATGTCAACCACCTGGAATGCAAGTTAGTGAAGTAAGCAAAAAGGCAGAGTTGCAACACCCAGAGTGGTCCCCTTTGGCTGGCATCTAGAGGTTTCTCACAAAACTGAGAGCAAGCTCTATATAAATGACCCAGTGCATAAGGAGCTAAGGCTATTTTCTTAGATTTTAGTAAATCAGGTTTCTCCCGATCGGTCATAGGACCTTCCATTTTATTCTTAGATTTTAATAATTCACTAAAGGAAGAGGTTTGAGGGGAAATTGAGAAGGGAACATTAAGAATAGGATAATTAGGACCGAAGGGAGTACTAGCGGTTGATAACCCTAGAAGATGGCATGTCAAGGACAGTGGGGGCCATCATGCCACATCGAATTGGAAAAAATTGAAAGCTGGGTTCCAAAAACAAAGTGCAGCAAGTATGAGAAAAGGGGTTTTCAAGAACGGAAAACCTGGCTAATCGAAGGGCATCGAGGAGACAGAGTTCTTGGAGGTCCAGCGCCCTGGAAGGAATACCTCGGTCATATCATTCCTCCGATTCTGGCCTCAATGTGGCCCAGTAGAGATGGGGACGGTTCATCTTCCAGCTTTCCTAATTAAGGGCATCCTCGTAAATGAGGCATTGATCCTCTAAGCACGGATACAGAGCAGGGAGTTGGGTAGGAGCTTCTCTGAAAATGGGTCCAATAACAAACTCCCCTTGAGCAAGGTGACGGGGAATAAAGATCCACCAATCGATAGCACATCATTCATCGGCCTTGTATTTGTCACATTCTTCGTTGATGATTCTCCTCAAAGCCACAGATGGGCTCACACGCTCGACGACTGGTATTTTGGAAGAAGCCATTAGCGAGGGATTAAAAGAAGAAAGTGAACGGAAGGGCAAGGAGCTATAGATAGGAGCAACATGAGTGAAACGAAGACTCTAGACAAACGTGTAGATAAAGTGCGAGAAGAGGTGGTTTTAAACCTTTCTGTCCAAAGTTACCCATTTAATATAATGGGTTAAATGAACTCAGGTTCCAACCCATGTGTGATCCTTGAGAACACAAGGAAGAAAACTATCTCCGAACCAGTATGTAGATACATTATGAAGGAGGGAAACACATTTCAAATACCCAGTTTGGCTTCAAAAATTGTTAGTTGGCTTCGAAGCCAGTTTTCAAATGCTTAGCTTAGCTTTGAAAATAGGAAGTTGGCTTCGAAGCTAGTCTTATACCTTAAATTCAACCATAGTTGAGATTTGTTCACTTTAGGAATCCTGGAGGTATGCTTTTAGACTTTCGAACAAAGGAAGTTTCCTTTGAAGGGATCTTTGTAGTGACCTATGATTAGAATATGGTTCTTGCCTATTCTTTCAGCATATATAAGCACTATGGAACCAGTTCTTGGTTAAGCAATATAGAAAGTCCAAAGGCCAAAGGACTTATCTTACACTTTTGCTTATATAAGACCCTTCGAAGGCAAATATGGCCGTTCTTAAGAGAAATTTCATGCTTCAAAACACCTGAGCCAGGCCTTGAAGCAAGATTGGTTAGTTTAAAGCTGTTATTTACACAAATTATATTAACCAAACGATTAGAATGTCAAAACCTAAGACAAATACTATCACTGCTGTGAGGAATTTTATGATTCGAAGCATTTGAAACCAGGCATCAAAGCAAGTTGGTTGCTTCGAAGCTGTTATTCACAGATTACATAGACAGAGTAAGGAATAAATTCATATTCGCCATGTATTCGATCATTCAATTAGAATATAAAACTAGATCATGACAGATGAGATTGGAAGAACCCAGTTTTATTGATATGCAATATTTACATTGGGAAAACCTACTTGGTTTCGTTCTCAATTTCATAAAAATAAGGAAAGGACAAAGTCACAAGATCATGAAACTTTGTATACATACTCTTTTCCTAACCTATCTTCTATCCTATCTAAGTTTGGTTTATCTAACTGATGAGCCCTTAGTTGGAAGAAAAGTTGTTGGGCCTTCATTTCAAATTCTGTTAGTTTAAGAGCCTTCTCTGTTTCATCAATTCCTTATTTCCCATGTGCATCGCCCATAATGGCATCTTCTCCATACTCTGAATCTTGGTTCTTAAAGTCTTCATATTCTTCAAGAAGATTCTCTGTTTCAGACAGAATTAGAATACGAGCAGCAGAGGTGTTCTCTAACAACTCACTGGTAATAGAGGCATTTGTGTGCCAGTTGAGTAGAAGAGGAAGTTGATCCAAGAAAGTATGAAGTTCTGCCTGAGCTATTGGGCTAAGGATGTGATTTCGAGAGATAATATCACAGGACCACAAACAAGTTCTTGTGAGGAATGTCATGTTGAAGGATCTCAAAGGATAAATGTGAGAAAGCAACAAGCAGAGTCTCGGCTTTATACTGTCGATAAGCAGTAGAAAGAATTGGAGCTTGGTAGGGAGCAAAATGCTGGCTCTCGGAGAGGGTGAGTTTCAGTTCTTCAATCCAGTTAGGATTGGAGGGCAGGAAAAGAGTAGTTGGGTCCTCTCCAAATGAAGGTGGGAACTCAGGCTTGTTCACACATTCTAGCCAATTAGAGGAGCAGATTTTTGCTTTTTTGGGTAGGAGTGCAGGATTGATTCCCAAGGCCTCAACAGGGTGTAGAGTCCTTCGCACTATTTTGGACGTCAAGGTGGAAGTATACCATGCCGAAAGCAAGTTGTCTTCAAGGCTGTGAAGACGGTCGAGGGGGACATATGGATATATTACAGAACAGTGCATGAAGGGATGAATTGCAATGGGATCATCAAATTCGGGAAATCGATGGTGGGTTCGTTTCCTTGTTTGAGGTTGAGTGGGTATGGGCCAAGCATCCCAGCCAGTATTTCCAGGGAACGATGAAGCAACTTCATCCAAAGCAAAGAGTTTTGGAACAGATAAAGAGCTTCCAAGATCCATTTATGCAAATGCTTGGTCCAGAGGTTCATATGGTGCAAAAGCTTCCATGACTAGTATAAATGGGGGTGGATAAATGTGGCCAACAAATGCAAGACGGTTCTTCTAAGGTCGGTCATCATTGTCAAACACCTTTTCATATGCTCGGTCAATGAAAGAGACTGCTTGATTGGCCATTGGAGATGTATCAGTCTCTTCGTATTCACAGATAATGGAGGGAATGTTCAAAATGTAAGAAAAGATTTAATGAAGTTCAGTGCTTCATTTCTAAGAAGGCGGTCACATTTCAGCCAAGTCCATGCACGTCCTAGGACGTGGATAAAGCGCACTGATCCACTAATATCACCAAGTATTGGGTATATTAGTGTAGGGGGTAAATGTTGGCCATATATTTTGTATAGGCCAATCGTAGCTTAACACATGGCTCGTGAAGGGTGATTCGGGGAATTAATGCAAGTCTCCAATCAACAATAGACACGTGGCAGTTCATATTGATAATGGTGGGTCTGCGGTGTAACATGGCTCAATGGTTACTCAAAAGTTCGAATTCAAATACCAGAGGGAAGCCTAACTGAAGGAATGGCGTAGTGGAAGCTGATTGTGCGAAGCCATGACCAGAGATCGTGGACGTGCATTTCGATGGTTGGAAGCCCATTTCGACAGTTACCTTTGGGAAGTATAAATAGAGGAGAAGGCCCTAGAATGCTGGACCCAGAATCAGATCCAGAAACCAATTTATTTACTTCATATTTCTTTCCAGTTTTACATTTCCAGTTCTTTACATTTCCGCAATTCAATTCCTGTACTGCACCTCATTTCTTAGGAGTAGTTTCAAGTAGTCATTACTGTAACCTTTTCAAGGCTGAGTCATTTCATTGTAAGTTCGTTTTTACCTAATAAAATTCAGTTTTTGAATTGTACTTGTTATTTCTTATGAATTTCTCCTAAAACAAGCTACCAGTAAAAGTCCTCTTCATTGAGGCTAAAAGAACTTCAACACAATCGTTTGATAATTGGGTGGCAATTAACATTCTGTAAGGACTAATTTATCCTTGCTGGCATGCTTAAATTACACTATTAACCCTCAAAAGCCAAAAAAGCCAACAATTATGTAAGGGAATAGTTAGAAATTTCATTTTTTCAATTAATTCTGCTAAATAAAAAATTATGATAGGGAGGTATTTGTAATTTTCCAAACCACAGGGGGCAATTCGTATTTTAAGCAAACCTCAAGGGGTATATTTGTAATTTATACTTTATATATATATATATATTCAAGTTATGATGTAAATTGTTATTGGTTACAAACTATTGCAAGGAGAATTTTATAATATATATTTATTACGATATGTATATATATATATATATATATGTAGTTATGTCATTTTTTTTAGTTATGACATTATTTTGATATGTTTGGTTATGTCTCATGTAGTATTTGATTATAATTTTTTTTAATTATGACCCAAAAATATAAAATTATATCATTTTCTTTTTTAATTATAAAATACATATGATATACACCTTTGAAAAATGTATATCATAATCCATTTATAAAGATCAATTGTAGTGTTTGATTACGTGTCAAAATTATATGAGTTGCAAATCTATTATGATGACTTGTCTCCAAAATGAATTTCAATCATACTTTTCAAATGATGTTGCTTATGATTCAATGTTAAACATACACAAATTTTTATTCACCCAAAAAGACTTACACAATTTATATATATAAAATTCATAAAAAATAATTTAGTTATAGGCTTACAATTTAGATTTTAAAATTTATTCACAGTGATATGGTAAGAAAGATAGACACTATACAATTAAATGAGTGACAAATCAAATATTAACATTTATTAGACATTCGTGATTTTTTTGTTTTTGTTTTCGTGTATTAAATATTTTTAGTTGTTTAATAGACTAACTGCTGGACAGATTTTTTAAAATGGGTGATTGAGCAAAATCTTCAAAGTACACAATATTTGGGATTTGAGGTCTCGCTTTAAGTAAAAGAACAGTTATTTCCAATAAAAACACAAGCTCAGTAGAATCTTTATTTTGTCTATTACTGTCAACCCAGTGGTTTAATGGACGGGTTTTTAAGGGGGTTGTCGGTTTAACCGGCAATTCAATTGTTCCAAACCGAATTTTCTATACAAATGGTTATGTGAGATAATCTGGATTGGAAATTGGGCTGGTTGACGGGTCAACAAATCGGACCGGCCGGTTTGGTCCAATTTTCAAAATCATGATTTTGTCCCTTTTTTTTCAAACCAAATTTTCAATACAAACGGTTTTGTGAGATAATCTGGATTGGAAACTGGGCTGGTCGACAGGTCAATAGATTGGATCGGTCGGTTTGGTCCGGTTTTCAAAATCTTGATTTTGTCCCTTTTTTTTTCTTTTTCTTTTTCTTTTTTTTTTGGCTCTAATTTATAATATAAAATTTTCCACTGGATCAGAAATTGTTTTACATGTTAATTGTTGATTCTTATTTTCTACTGGATCAGCTGTGTAGTAATTTGTTTGTCCAAAAAAAAAAAAAAAAACTTGTGTGTCAAAATTCTATTTTAGGAGCATCCTATGTGTTCGTATGAAAACACATTGAATCATAACCATATTACATCATATTCTTTTTTGGAACCAGTGTTACATCATATCCAATTAACCATATTGATGATCTTTTGCTATAATGGTAAATAGAGAAATGCTGAGAGAGCTAGGACTCCATGGACAAAGGTCTAAAAACTCAGCACCATTTGTGTACACAAAATTTGATGAAGGATAAACGAAAAATTTAAAAACAATCAATTAAAATTATAATGAAAGTTGACATATAATTCTAAATAAAGACAAGCACGAAGTCATTGTAAAAGATAAGTAAGAAAATACTATAGATAATTATCATTATCCTGATTAAAAAAAATTACCATAAGAACTGACTCCCACTTTTCAAAGATAAAATAAAAATTTAAAGTGTATTTAAAATAAATTCTTAATTAGATAGGATCTTTTACTAATGTATAATACTTATGAGTTTATATTTTATTTTTGAGTAAATTGGTGATAAATCCAATCTAAGTAGTGTATAAGGTATTAGGTTCAGTGGATATTTTTTTATTAGTAGATCCACCTTTTATGAAATAGTTTAGTGATAACAACAATGCTATAGACTTCCAAAAAACACAATCTCCGCTCACTTGTGATTGGTCCAGGAAGGAAAGAAAAAAAACAAAAAAAAAAACAAAAACACATGATTGGTCCACATCATTTTGGGAGTCATGAGGGTCCCAAGCATTTTTGTTATTGATAAATCCTTTTATTTGTTTTGAAGGATTTTTTGTTTCTAATTTTACCTCTTAATTTATCTGTTGACTTTCGTTGACCATCTGTTCAAATTTTTTTCCTATCTGCTCAAAATCGTTTCCCTATCTTTTCAATTTTTTTTCTCTCTATTCAATTTTTTCCTATTTGTTCAAACTTTTTACTGTATCTATTCTATTTTTTTACCTATCTATTCAAATTTTTTCCTTATCTGTTAATTTTTTTAATCTTTCCGTTCAAATTTCCCTTATTTGATTAAATATTTGTCCGAATACTTTTCTATCTATCCAATTTTTTTTTGACTATCTATTCAAATCCTTTTTAAATTTATAACTTTTCCTATTTGTTCAAATCCTATCAGTTGTTCATTAACAACTACATGACCAAATCCTGTCTGTTCATCATCATCGTCTTCATCATCAACAACAACATAAAAAAAAAAAAAAAAGATTCAAAGCTACCTTGGGCAGATGTAGACAAATACAAAAAACAAAAACAAAAATAGATTAAAAAAAAAAATGAACAGATCAAATCAGGTCAAATATTGTTCTGAGAAATAGATTAGATCATATTAACTTCAACCGAAGATCCACGGTAGCGGGGGAGACCGACTTCTCAATTGCAAAACATGTTTTGGATATAAATAAGCATATACATATCTATGTGTAATGTGTATATGTAATGGAAAAATAAATAAATAAAATAAGAAATTGTGATTCTAATGAAATTAAACTCACCCAGACAAACAAGAGAGTCCTATCCAAGAGAAGAATACAGGTTCAAATCTATGAAAACACTAATTATTCAGGTTTTTCTTTTTTCATATGTAACCCAAAATTTTTATTTATGTTATTTTTTTTATCTTGGTTCTGCATTTGATTATTTGTTATGTTTCTCATTCTCCTAGAAAATGATTTCAATTGAGAAATGAAGAAAATGAGATCCTACAATTCTGTAATTTAAATTAAGTTTGAGTTTGTATAGAATTCTATATGTAATAAATATATATTAAATAAAGTCCATAAAAAATAGGTAAAGTTAGTATAATTAAAATGAAATTTGAGTTTTTATAGAACTCTATATGTAATAAAGAAATACAAACCCTTATAAAATAGAAAACCCTATATATATATATATGATTGAAACAACCTAAAAATAAAATCACTTTGTTTGGTTTTGAGTTTTCAATCGATATAAAAGTAAGGGCACTCGGAATATCACTTTGTTTGGTTTTGAGTTTTCAATCGATAAGTTTTGTTTTTCGTTTTTAGTGTTTTAATCAAATATTTTTTTTGTACTTTTTTATATTCGAAACTGAAATCTCACTCATTTTTATACCTAAATGCCATCTCTATGAGCAATTGGACAATTGCCCTGAATCAATCTAGATTCACATAAAAAGTAAAATAGTTGGTTTGGATGCTTTGCTTCTCTTGGGCCTTTCTTCAGTCTTCCTTTCTTTAGGCTTGTTGTAGGCCGTCCAAAACCCAGGGTCAGTTTTGTGTGTGTGTGTGTGTGTGTGTGTGTGTGTGTGTGTTGGTGTTTTGACCTTTGTATTCACTTGAAGAAAATTTGTACAACTCTGGGATGGTTTGAAACAAATGAGTTCCTGCCCTATTTATAGGCAAGCTTGGCCTTATAGAAAGTTTCTAGAATATATAGGAAATGAGGTTTGTAGAAACTTTATGGAAGCTTTTTGCAACCAACATTGTTCTATCATACTCTCTAAAACTATCTACCCATTTATCTACACATTTTCTAAAATCATGTACAAGTTCTTTACTTTCTCAATTTCTCAATTTTTCAAAGACTATTTAAGAATCTTTTATTGCCTTCCACTCCTCCAATCTTCATTTTAATTGGGTCTTTGCACTAGGAAATTTAGTAGAATGTGACACTTTCTCCTACCTATGCTGGCGACGACCTTGTCGCATCCTCCTCTCAAAATTTTCGTATTTGCTCTTGGAACTGTCACAAATCTAGAGATAGCCTGTGGTGGTAAATGAGTAGTGGGTGGTGGTTGGAGTTAAGGATGTTCACGGGTTGGGTTTGTAGTGATTTTGTAGTAATCCGCCTCACTCTATATCATATCAGAAAGGGTGGTGGTGGCTGGGCAAGTGTGGGGTGAGAGATGGGTTAATTTTTTAAGTTGAAGAATGAAGATATTAATAAAAATTATAGAAAATATAGTATATTACGAATAACAATTTACATTTAATGACAATTTAAGATATAAAATAAAAAATAAATGAATAAAAATTAATATTTTAATGATTAATTTTATTTTAGTGAAAAATAAATAGGTATACTTATTATACACATATAAATATGTTTAATAAATATAATCGGGCGGTGGTTGGGTATAACGGGGCGAGGGAAGTAAAATCCATTCCCACCTAATGGGGCATGGAAAACCTAAGTGGGAAGATGCGGGAGCAGAGCAAGGCGGGAGAAAATAACCATCCCTAGTTGGAGGGGATGTGAGAATGAGAAAATAATGATTTATTGTTTTATTTTTTTTTATACAAGTGTATAGCGATCTCGGTTTTCCTCTATTATTTATTATATTTCGGACTCAGTTCCGTGGGTGGTTGTTGTTGTCTATATCTCTTCTCCGTCTTTTAATTCTTTGTATTTGAGTTGTGGGATGTGTTGGGTAACTTTGGAACAGATTGGTTGAGTGTTGAAACAAATGGTTGCTGTCCAGAATTTGGCATCTTCACTTGAGTGAGTCTTTTTGCGCTCGAGCGGGCTTTGGGTTTTTGTTTCTTCGCTCGAGTGAAGGTTCTTGCGCTCGAGCAAGCTTTCTGTGATGTGTCTCTTTTCTCGAGCGAGCACTCTTGCACTCGAGTGTGCGTTTGCGTCTAGTTTGGACCTGAAGGTTGGCATTCTTCATTCAAGCGAGCGAGCTCTATGTTTTGTGTTTCTTCGCTCGAGCGAGAAATCTTGCGCTCGAGCGTACTTCTGTGTTGCAGACCTGAAGCTTTGCATTGTTCGCTCGAGCGAGGTTCTTTTGTGTCTGGTCGCTCAAGCGACCACTCCTTCGCTCGAGCGAGCCTCGAATATATCAGTTGGCAGCAGCGTGTTTTTAAACACCTTTTCATCATATTTTTCACTCAAAACCCTAGATTCGACTCTCTCTCTCTCTCTAAACTCTCTCTCTCTCTCTCTATAAATACATCTTGTTGTAGTGGTTTTCTACCCTAGTCTCTTTGTAAGAAAAGTAGAGCATTGCGTGGACTTCATTTTGATCCAAAAAGATTCAAGTTTGGAGCATCTTGGGTTTCCCTCTTCATCTCCTTTGAGTCACTCCATTTGAGATAGGGATGATCTACTCCTTTTTATGAGTTTTAACATAAATGATAGGCATTTTTTATAAATGGGGAGATTTGGAAATTTTGGGAAGTTAGGGTTTGAAATTTGAAATGTTGAAAGAGGGGTTTTCCATGATTGGGTTCCATTGTGTATATGAGGTCTTGATAATGGAAATAGTTATGTAAAATGAAAGGAATTTGGCCTTGATTGCAAGCTTTGAGAAATGGAGGACAATGTCCTAATTTGAGCTATATAAAATATTTGTGTAAATTATGAAACATTGGGAAAACATGAAATTGATTTGAAAATGATGAAATTGGGAACATATGAGATTGAATTGTGTAGTTGGGTTGATAAATCACTCATCGGTGGGAAATATAATAATTTATCTGTTTGGTAAATTTAATTATCTGTCTAGATATAACAGTTTTGGGCTATCGGTGGAGGATAGCCATGATTATTGTAGAAAATCATGATGATTAGGTGAATTGAAACTAATCAATTGAAATATGTCATTGAATATGGCGGTGAGATTAACACATTGAATATGTGCTTGAATTGATCATTGTATATGATAATGTGTTTAAATACATTGTATATGTATCTTATTTGGGAGAAGATAGGGGATGTACTCCATTATTTGGGAGAAGATAGAGGATGTACTCCATTGTTTGGGAGGAGATAGGGGATGTACTCCATATGTGATAATGTGCTTTAATACACTGTATATGTACTCCATATGTGATAATGTGCTTTAATACACTGTATATGTACTCCATATGTGATTATATGCTTTAATACATTGTATATGTATCTTGCTTGGGAGGAGATAGGGGATGTACTCCATTGTTTGGGAGAAGATAGGGGATGGACTCCATTGATAATTAAGTTGGCCGGAGTGTCCAGGGTGAAAGTCCCGAAATCTTATAAATGGAAGTGTATGAATGAAGTTGATAATTGAAGTGTTAATAATATGAGTTGTAGTCTCATTGAGTAGTTGATAATGGAAGTGTTAATAAGAGGAGTTGTAGTCTCTTTGAAATTGTTTGGTTAGATAAAGAACCATGTCTATGAATTGAATTGGATAAACAAAAGGAAGTGGATTGAAACATGGGTGTACTTGTTGTTGGGATATGGAGACGGTGTGAGTAGGTTTACAAGGGTTAACCATTTGTCGAATGCTAATGTTTTAGTTATTTCTCATGTTTGGTTTAGCATATCTCTACTGGGCTTTGGCTCACCCTACTTGGGACATCATTTTTTAGGTACAGGTGTCATGCCGCCTCCAAGATCTTTGCTTGGGAGGTTTAGGAGTTGAAGACTCTGCTTTGTTATTTGTTTTGTTGATTACATGTAAATGCAAGCCAAGGGCTCTACTTGTAAAAGAGTTAGCACTCTACTGTTTGTAACCAAGTAGCAACTTGGGAAGATGTAAGCCCGCAGGGCATTCTGTTATGTTGTAAACATTTGGAACTTTTATGAAATATCCTTTTGTAATATTAACTCTGATGTATCTATGGAAATGTGACTTCCCTATCATGTATATAGAACAGTGAGATGATGGAATTATGTATTATTTTGAGGGCGTCACAAAGTGAACCTAATTTATTGTGATTACAAAATTAAAATTAATAGACTGATTACAATTTTTTGAAAATAAAAATAGATACCAAAATAGTATTTATTTATGTTTTTTTTAATAATTTTTATAAGAAAAATATTTTATCCACACAATTTCCTCCCCCACAATTCCCACAAATGAGGTGGCAAGACATAATGCAAGTTATACCAATTGAAGTGTGGGTCAACTTTTAAAATTTTGGTTGTCACATCATTTGTGGAGATTGTAGGGGAGGAAATTGTATGGATGTAACACTGCTATTTTTATAAATACAAGCATAAGGAGGTGGATTCCTTCTAATCTATAATATGGAAAAGAGGGCGTTGTGTTTGGGGCCATGTGGCATATCACGGGTCTCATTTTGATAATTCGAACCTTAATTTTGTCAGGCATTTTGTGTATATCATCTATGAAAAATTATAGGTCAATCTGATAATCGCAACCTATTTAGTTTATTGCATTTGTCACAAAAAGATGGTATATTTTAAGAAGCGCACATATTGTTTACTTTTTTAGACTGAAATGAAATAAATTAAACAAGTTACGATCATCTTAACGACTTAATTTCTCTTAATATGGTATACACAAGGGGTCTTACAAGAAAAACGGTTCACATCATCAAAAGGGAACCCCTGATAAGCCCTGGGTGTCCAAACAACACTCTGAAAAGAAACCAACTCTTAATTCTATGGGAAGTGTTTGGACAAGGTGCATACCATATGCACTTACGTAAGTTCTCACAAATATACATAAATTATCTCACAAAATCTCATAAGTTCTCACAAATATATGTAAGTTGTGATTTCTCAAATTTTCATGGGTTAACTTACGTATGTTTGTGAAAACTTATGTAATTTTGTGAGGTAACTTACGTATATTTGTGAGAACTTACGCAAGTGCATATGGTATGCACTTGCATACTTAAGAATTGCCCTAATTCTATATCACTACTAATTCCTATTTTAAAAACTTATGTTTGGCCAAAAAAATTCTACGTTGACATTGAGGAAAAGGTTATTCTCCAATCCAAAATACACAATTTCTTGTAACTCAAATAATGTGACATCGTAATTCACCTTCTTAGAATGACTTATGTGCCTACTCTAGATTTTGAACTGGAAGGAATCCACATTTTTTACATTCAACAATGCTTTGTAACTTGAATTTGAGCTTGCCTCGAATGACTCAAATTTCATCTTGTTGGTCTTCTGGTAAGAAGGCTGACAGCCACGGTCGACAAGGTGACAACTGTGGTAGACAAGTGTTTCACCAGTCATTCGTGTAATTGTCCAGTAAGCATACATTCAGGCCATTCGGGAAAGCTTAATTCGAGCTACCAATCTTTATTTTTTTACATTATTGTTTTCCAAAGAGAAATTCCAATGAGTCACTCAAGGTAATGATTGCTCTTTTTTTATTATTTTTTTAACTCCTCCCGAGTTGCATTTGACATTTTACCTCCTCAAAAAGGCAAATCTAACCAAGTGATGACACAACTTATTGAATATAAGATTTTGAATGAGATTTTACAAAATGTTTGAGACAAAATCATTTTTTTTTCTCAAAAGAAATGTATGGTTACATTGTTTTTTTTTTGAAAATTTTGTTTTTTGTTTTTTGTTTTTCAATTTTTTTGTTTTGTTTTTAGTAAATATTTTTAATATCTTATGTTGATTTTTTTATTTTTTAGATACACCTAATCTAGGTATACTCTTTTTTTTTTTAGAGTGTAATTTAGGTACTCTTAAAAAGTATACTATTTGTAAAACAATCACCAAATACAAAACAAATAAAAAGTCAATATATTTTTATATTTTGTTATATTTAATAAACATTTTAAAGATTTTTATATAAATTTTATACTTTTTAATATATCAGGATTTAAGTAGATCTAAAAAGTAAAAACAAAAAAAATTGATTAAAATATTTTGAAAAAATTACTAAAAATATAAAAATAAGAATTGAAAAATCAGAAAATTACTTTTGAAAACTCTAAACTAAATAGAGTGAGTTATATTTCACCCTTTTTTTTAAGAAAAAATTACCCATAAATCCTATATGAAGGAAAGTTAAACCATTTAGTTCTGAGAGTTTTTTTACGGACCAATTAGTTCTATTTTTTGGGTAAGTTTTATTTAGTTGATTTTGGTTCCATTTGAGTTTACATGAATACCCTTTGTGTGATATATTTTCCTAAATGGGTGATTTGGTTTTGGCTGGGAAAGGCAATGTTATCGTGTAAGGGGTTTTGATTGTTTAGCATTGATTGGATTGTTTGGAGGAGAGAGTGTTGGGTTATTGATTGTGCTATGTTCCCTTTTCTGGTGGTGACCATATTCCAGTTGTGTGACCCTTCATTAAACGGTGGTTGTTGGGTTTGCTCCGGTGTTGCCTGCGCCGATCGTATTGTAACATGGTGTTTTGCTTGTTTGTTGTTTTCGTTTGTATGTTTATTTGTGCGTGGTATTGGTGTTGTGTCGTTGATTTATGTTCTTATTATGATGCTCTTTTTTTTTTTTGTGTGTTAACTGTTGGTGTGATATGGTGTTTATGTGTTGTACGCTTTTAATATCACTTACGCATGTCAAATGTCATTTGTTTTTTCGTTTCATTTCCGTATATGTTGGCATTGTAATGGGAGCCTTACTACATCATAATGACGCAATTAAGTACAACTACAGCACAATGATGCTATACTTATAAAAACCATTGGGACATTAACATTTAACGCACACGTCGATCCCACCAATTTCACATCAGTACGACACCACCAACTCAACAACTAACACTACCATTCCACACCTCCAACAAGGATTACAACCACATCAACATGACTGCACCACACCAAAACGACACCATCGGAAACAAAATCATAACAAAATGAACTCCACACAACTATACCCCCCATGGAATTTGCAACCCGTCAATCATTATGTAACATGTGAACTAAATTACATTACAACAGGACACTACATTTTTGTATACTCAACAAACATAGAGATTTAAGACTCACATAACAAATTGACTTCAACCGGCTTACACCACCACCACAACCACAACACCACTTTAAACAATTATACCTGTCTTACCTAGTTACAACATTGACATCTTTAACATCCAAGGGACTCGAAGACACCAACTTACACTACGATATCCCCAATAGCGATAAGAATATCAAGAAACAAGAGCACCATTAATGTGTACATTACACATGTCAATACAAACATTCCACATCACGATGACAAAATGTAGCCAACAAACAACAAAGTTACACAACATAATAATTTGTTTGGCAACACAAAGTTACAACAACGTACCAACTGGCTTATACAAATATAGAACCTACAACTGAACAATGACCACACGACCAAAACCCTGATGTATTCCAAACCCACATTACCACACATACAACAACAGTATGATGCGAACATATAACATTACCGACCCAACATTACATATAAGAATAGACAACGACGTTGACAACACAATCAGGTTTGGGTTATCAAACAACATCAAATTAATAACTGACGCCATTGCCCATTAACACAATTGCTGCCGCCGACACAATAAGGAGTGCGCACATGCCGGTTACATGTCGGTAACGTCAACCCAAATGATGGAATGATGTAGTTCTTGCTCCTAATCGCGCGACTAAGATGTATTCACAAAATAGGGGATTTGTATTTCTAGGGTTTGCAATGAACCAAACTGTTAGGTTTTTATTCTTGGCAATCTCATTTGACAAAACTCCTTTCAGTTGTACTTATTTTCGCACTTTTTATTTCAGTGAGGCTATGAGTGTTTAGATGCGAATCCAACCCGAATTGTGCCTTGCAGAGAAGTTTGTGACGTTAATACTTTTAAGATTGCCACTTCGCTGATTATGATGAGGATCAAGCTACCTGGTCAGCTCGCGGGGGTCCAGGGGGCATTGCCCCTTGGCAGGTCCGGGGCAGGGCCCTTGAAGCAAAATGCAAAATTGCATTCAAAATTGCATGTCTGCCCTTGCTCGCTCAAGCGAAGGAGTTCTCGCTCGAGCGAAGGCTGCGTCTGTGTAAAAACCTGAAAGAGATGAATGTACGCTCGAGCGAACGGTGCGTGGCTCAAGCGAAGCCACTTATGGAAAACATGCGCTTTTGGTTCCTCGCTCGAGCGAGCTTCGCAGTCCCAGATTTCTATAAGTATTTGGTTCAGTCCAAAACTAGAATTACTTCTTCAGATCTTCTTTTTGTATATTAAGATTTATATCTGGGGATATTTTGTTGGTTTTCTTTGATGTTTTGATTGAGTATTCAACTCATGGTTTAAAAAGTATACATCAAAGGATTATTTGTTTGTTCTACACAAAAGAGAGAGTTGTTTTTCGGTGGATTCTGAAGAATTCGAGCCTGAAGCTTTGATGGATTTTGGAGTGGCTCATCGTCAAGACAATTCTGAGGTGAAGATGGGGTTGGAAGAGGCACATAGGGGTTGGTTCAATTCGGGCATGGATTCGCTAGGTAATTGAGAGTATACCTGTGTAATTCCTTTATATCTTCTTAGTGGATTGTTTTGTGGCTGTTGCTCATTGTTTTTTTATCACAATTGGAGGTGCTCCAATTGTGGTTTTTCCACGTTAAAATCGTTGTGTTGATTTGTCTTGATTGTTTGATTGGGATTGTTATATACTGCTTAAAATTGATACATAATCACAAATCAATATCTAGGGGATTTCTAGATTTTTCAATTGGTATCAGAGCGGGTCGTTCTATTTCAAAAAAAAATCTTTTTGAACGAGATCTTGTTTGATTTGTGATAATGGATTCAATTCGTGAGGGAAATTCTACGGTTCGACCACCCCTACTTGACGGATCCAATTTTTTGTTTTGGAAAGCTCGGATGAGATCGTTTTTAAAATCTATTGATGAAAAAGTTTGGCAATCTGTCATGTATGGGTGGACTGAATCGACAATTACAGTTGATGGAGTAACTTTTCCCAAACCAATTGATAAGTGGGACACAATTGATTACCAAAATAGTAGCTGGAATAGTAAAGCTATCAATTCTCTCTTTTGCGCTGTCACACCTGAAGAGTATAGTCGAATTTGCAATTGTGAAGTCGCAAAAGAGGCTTGGGATATCTTACAAACTATTCATGAGGGCATTGCTTCTATTAAACGCTCAAAACTTCAAAGGCTCACGTCTAGTTTCGAAAACCTTTCAATGAAAGATAATGAGATCTTTGATGAAGTTTATGCGAAGTTGAGTCACGTTGTAAATTCCAGCTTCAATTTAGGTGAAAAAATACCAGAATCCAAAGTTGTGGGAAAAATTTTGAGATCTTTGCCCGATCGGTTCCAACCAAAGGTTACGGCTATTGAGGAGGCTCAAGATGTTGACAACCTCAAGCTAGATCACTTGGTTGGAAATCTCCAAACTTATGAGGCACATAGGAATTTCAAAAAGAAACAAAAAGATGTTGCTTTTAGTAGTGCTCATAGAGCTGGAGAGGATTCTGATGAGGATTGTGAGATAGATTCCAAGATTACAGATGCTTTTGTAAAACAATTTAAAAAATTTTTTCTGAAAAAGAATCTTAATCTTTTGGAATCTACTCATATTCATAAATCCAAAGGCAAAGATAAACTCAAAATTAATTCTATAGCCAAGAAGGAGAAATGAAAGATACAAGGGAACTCTGAAAGAGTCCAATGCTATGAATGCCAAGGATTTGGTCACTTTGCTTCAGAATGCCTCACTCACTTGAGGAAAAAGAAAGCCCTCGCTATCACTTGGGATGATGAATCAGAATCTGATAAAGATAAAAGTGACAACGAAGATCGAGGCGAAGAGGGACACAAACAATTCCTTGCTTTCATGGCTGCTTCCGAAACTGACGGACGAACAGAGTATCCGAAGAGGTCGGTTGAGAATGCCATTGATGATGAATCCTCGGAGAGTGATGATGAAGAGCCTGAGCAAGCTTATGAAAAGTTGTATAAGGAGTCTCTTAACTTATCCAAATTGAATGACAAACTCACAACGAAACTCAAAGCATGTGAAAGTGAGAATGTCAGACTTAAGGAGGAGATTTCTGAGGTTAGGATTGATGCCATCAAGATAGCTAATGATCGACAAGTTCTTTGTGCAAAACTCTTGACTTGTGAGACAGAGAGGAATGAGCTACAGCAAATCTATGCAACATATGAAGAAAAGATTGAAACTCTCGAGATGTCTCAAGTTGCTTTGAAAGAACTAATGATCAAGAAAGAGGAAGAACTCAAGTGTGCTATGGCTACCATTGGTCTTTGGAACAGAGGATCAAAGACTTTGGCCAGTATCATTGGTTCTCAACAAATTTGTTCTGACCAGAGTGGCATTCGCTTTGATGGTAAGAAAGGGCAAAAACAGTGTGCATCTATATCCCATGATACCAGAACTCAAGGAAAGGGAGAACAAAAAATTCAACATGAGGATGGACTTCTCAATCTTCCTAGAGTTGGTAAGGTCAAAGAAAAGAAGGTACACCCTGTACGCCCTGTGTTTATTTGTCATCATTGTGGTATGCATAGTCATATTCGCCCTTATTGTTATAAGTTGCATGGGAGAGTGTCTCATAGAGATGGAAGAAATTCCAACATCTCGTGGGATAGAAGACACTTCATTGGTGGTAATGAGGTTAAGGGTCATATTAGACCTCGTTGTTTTGATGTGCTTGAGACCAAACATGGAGCGAGTTTGCATTTGCCTAGCTCTAGGAATAGGAAGTTGGAAACCATGTCAAGACGGGTTCTTATTGAAGGGGAAGGGAACCACAACGTCAAGACACCACCCAAGAACCGCAATTTTCACAACTTTGTTCATACTAAAGTGGTTTGGGTAAGAAAACTTGACTTGTGTTAATTTGTTTATTCATTTTAGTTTTTGGGTTTCTGTTTTGTTTTTTGTTTTTGAGTCATTAAATGTGTGCTTGTTCTTTTTTTGTCTTGCTTTGTTTAGAAAATGAAAAAAATGAAAAAAAAAACCCCAAAAAGATTTTCTTAGTATGGTTTTGCAAGCTTGAAATTTTTGAGTGGTCCTTGGTGCATATTGGAATTGATGAGAATATCTATTACATGTTAATATATGTGTGCTTTCTATGGTCATTACTCATTTCGGAGTGTGTTCTCTTTGATTAGTATGTCTCATTCTGTACACACTCTTGGATTAGCAAATATTGGAGTCTTCGGCCTTAGTGATCTTTTTTCTCTATGGACTTCTGGCATGGTATTTTTTGTTTTTCTAGAGGAATTGACCGATACTAGCATATCTTGGGTGATGTTGCGTCACTTAAACCACCTTCCATCTTTTTGCATCTCCACGGCTTTCCCCTCTGTTTTTTGTAGTCCAGGCATGAGGAAAAGGCTACCTCAGAGTCACCAACCAGGCCATCCTTATTATATCCATGCTTCTCTGGTTCGGTTTCCATACTCCTGAGCGTGTCAGCCTCCAATGAGTGTACAAAAGAAAGAAAAAATGTGCAAAAGATAGAAACAAAAAAAAACAAAAAAAGATGTGCAAAAGAAAGAAAACAAAAAGTTGTGAAAAAAAATAAATAAAGGATTCATTGATTGAGGGGGAGCCTCCGCCTTTACTCACCAAATACCCCTTGATTCCTAGTGGTTTGACTTTTCTTTATTGTGCATAGATTCTCTTGCCGGTGGTCCAGCTATCTGATCACTACTAGGATTTGAATCTTGTGTTTGTCGAACTCCAAGAGTCACACACACACTTTTATCATGGGATCTATGCTTTTCACATAATGCATCACTTTCTTTTATGAGGAATCTTCTAGAGGCTGTGCACATTGTGTTTTCAAGGTACAAATCTGAAATTCCTTTCTTGCTCTACCATATTATTTTTTGTCGTTTTCTTCTTGTTCATTGCTTTTAATGTGGGGGAGTTTGGTTTGTCTTTACAAGAGTTTGTTAGCATGAACACTTTGATTTGTTTGGTAAGGGAGATTGGCTATAGTTGTTTTGCATGTAACTATTCACTGTTTGTTCATTATTTCCTTCTTGCATGCCCCTGATATTTACATAATCTTATCATTGCTTGTGTGGTTTCTGATCTTGCTTTAGTTGATTGAGCTTCCTTTGTCAATTCTTGACAAAAAGGGGGAGTAATGTTGTCGGGTGCATGTGTCTTAGTTTTCAGGTTTTCATGCTACATGTTCTTAAAATCTCCAAGTCGCATCTATTCATGTTTTCCATCTCATGCTTCAAATGCTTCAAGATAATCTAGCCATATGTTTATTGTTTTTTTCACACACTCTCGTGGGACTAATAGTTGTTTTGGAGATTGTGGCACTAATAGCTGTTTTGCAGATCTTAACCTTGAGAAAGAAGTTTGTTTTTATTGGCTATAATGGGTTGGGGTGATTAGGATTTTATTTGTTAGGTGTGTTTTGTCACGGCATTGCCAAATGGGGAGATTGTTAGGTTTTTATTCTTGGCAATCTCGTTTGACAAAACTCCTTTCAGTTGTACTTATTTTCGCACTTTTTATTTCAGTGAGGCTATGAGTGTTTTGATGCGAATCCAACCCGAATTGTGCTTTGCAGAGAAGTTTGTGATGTTAATGCTTTCAAGATTGCCACTTCACTGATTATGACAGGAATCGAGCGAAGCCACTTCTGCAATCAAAATTGCATGTCTGCCCTTGCTCGCTCGAGCGAAGGAGTTCTCGCTCAAGCGAAGGCTGCGTCTGTGTAAAAACCTGAAAGAGATGAATATACGCTCGAGCGAAGGGTGAGTGGCTCGAGCGAAGCCACTTATGGAAAACACGCGTTTTTGGTTCCTCGCTCGAGCGAGAAAGTCTTCGCTCAAGCGAGCTTCGCAGTCCCAGATTTCTATAAGTATTTGTTTTAGTCCAAAACTAGGATTACTTCTTCAGATCTTCTTTTTGGATATTAAGGTTTATATCTGGAGATATTTTGCTGGTTTTCTTTGATGTTTTGATTGAGTATTCAACTCATGGTTTAAAGAGTATACATCAAAGGATTATTTGTTTGTACTACACAAAAGAGAGAGTTGTTCTTCTGTGGATTCTGAAGAATTCGAGCCTGAAGCTTTGGTGGATTCTAGAGTGGCTCATCGTCAAGACAATTCCGAGGTAAAGACGGGGTTGGAAGAGGCACATACGGGTTGGTTCAATTCGGGCGTGGATTCGCTAGGTAATTCAGAGTATACCTGTGTAATTCCTTTATATCTTCTTAGTGGATTGTTTTGTGGCTGTTGCTCGTGGTTTTTTATCACAATTGGAGGTGCTCCAATTGTGGTTTTTCCACGTTAAAATCGTTGTGTTGATTTGTCTTGATTGTTTGATTGGGATTGTTATATACTGCTTAAAATGGATACATAATCACAAATCAATATTTAGGGGATTTCTAGATTTTTCACAAACGTCAAATTTGGCAACACAAAGAGAGGGATTTAACATTGCCAAAACTAAATAAATAACAAACACAACAATCTGCACCTATTAACATTGAGAATCTACAAAATTTCCATCTTCGTCTCTTCTATTTGATTAGGATGGACGGAAAACAGAAAAGACTATAGTAAGTTTTTTAGGCACAAACGCAATTTCCACATCACCGAATCCCTAATTTACCCATAAAATATGGGACAACACGCGTTAACATTGGGGACATCAATGTCATTATCACTCAAATGGGACTTATTAGTGCGGGAAATTCTATTTCCACGCGCTTTTATCTCTATGTAAATAATTTCTCAATGCACACCCTTATGAAATTGGTTTTATGTTTTTTTCCTTAGTCCACACCTCACATGTTCTAATTATACCTCAAACTAACATCCTTGTACACACACCACTTAAACCATTTGTTCCACAAAGAATCATTGGTGAAGACCCATTTTTTTATTCCACCCACCTTGAAAACACAACAACATCTTTCACAAGAAATCCCTTAGCAAATCGCTCTATGAATATTTAGATTATACAACAAACTACCTCCTTTGATTTCCAGTTACATCATCAAACTGATTCCTTTAATCAACAATCTAGTCAACGTCGAAAAATTCATTAATTAGCATCGACTGGTATCACAATAGATCTTGAAACAACATCGTTTTGTATCGAACTCCATTAAAGACGTACAACTCCAACTATCTCTTATTTTTCATCAACTCTCATTTTTTCTGGAAGTAATTTGATTTTGCTTATTCGGTACTGGTTATCCGAATGAAAAAGGTTTATTCGATTTTAACTTCCGAAACATGTAAAAAAATTCAGAATTTGGTTTTCGAAATAAATTCTTAAATTCAAAATTTGAGTTCCGAATAGGATTAATAATTTCGACAGTTGATATCTAAAAAAAGTAACATGTTTCGACACTAGTTTACTGAATTAAAATTGTGAAAAAAAATTTGGCACAAAAAAACTTACGTTTTCATAACTGCTTTTGTTGTAACCGGACATATTGTTATTTGAATTTGAATTTTCATTGATTTGCAACTCTTCCAACACAAAAATCAAGAATTATGGTGGATTCTAATGACAAAACATTATCATCAATGGAGTATAACCAGGCATATTGTTATCATCAATGGATTCTTTTGTTGTAACCAGGCATTTTGTTATTTGAATTTGAATTTTCATTGATTTGCAACTCTTCTATCATAAAAATCAAGAATTATGGTGGATTCTAATGACAAAACGTTATCATCAATGGAGTATAAACTTAGAGAGTAAAGCAAACAACGGAAAAACTAGGGTTTATTTTTTTTTTAACTCAAAAGATGTATATTGGGATTTTTTTATTTTAAAAGATGTGTATAGAAAATTTTTCTACATAATATAATGGATGTTGTTGGATGTCTATTGTGATCATTTTTATTTAGAATATAATTGTCATTAAATTAATATTTCATTAAGTGTGTGCCTTCAGTTAATTAGGTGTGTGAAAATAGAATTTCCCAATTAGTGCAAAAGATAAAAGGCAGGATTAAATGGTTCAAAAGTTTATGATTTGGGATTTATTGTTGCATTCCCCCCTCCCCCCCTTTTCTTTTCTGTGTCTATCTGGTTTGATTTTTAAAAATTTATTTTTAGATTTTATTGAATTTTTTTATATTTTAATTAATTAAATTTTTTTATACTTTTAAATGTATCTAATCAAGATATATCTAAAAATTAAAACAAATTGACTAAAAATAAAAAAAATATTATAAACAAATAAAGATTCAAAACCCTAAATGTTAAAGTCTAAAAACTTAAACCTAAACTTGTGTATATTAGCGGTGCTTATAACCCGTATTTTTGAAAAAATGTGGCATTGCAAGTAGTTTGAACGTTTTCAGACACTAATAAGTTTATTCTGAAATCACAATAAACTAGCAGTTGACCCGTGCAATGCACGTGTTATTTGTTTTTCCAAATATATTTGATGGTGCAATGTGTGTTATAAGAAAATAATTTTAATAATTTTTTCAAATAATGATTTTATATGATATATATATTAAATTATAATATTGTAAAAAAACACTCTTAATTAAATTAAAACATCAACTATATAAAAAAATTCAAAAACGAATAACCACAAAAAATCACATAATAACATCTAAACCCAAAAAAGAAAAAATAATGAAAGTATCTGAATGATAAATATATCATAGTGTGTGAGGTGATTAATCATCTATAATATGATACAAAAAAACTTATTGTTCAACAATTGAAAAAGTAACTCAAGCAATCCAAAGTTTAGAGGTTCCAGATTTTTCTCTTGTGAGTTGTGATTATATAAAATAATGTAGGAATACAATATAATTTCATATATGGAATTACTATAAAATTTAAAAGATAAATCCATAATATAGAGTAATATAGAATTGATATTGAGAATAATAAGAAGGGCAATTTAGTATTAAAAAAAAAATCCTAATACCCTTGAAAGAATTAAGAAGAAAAACATGAAACTTAAAATTGGTATTGGGTTTATGCATGAAAAATATATGAAAAAAATATTTATCAAATAAAGTCCATATAAAATATGTAAAATTAGTATAATTTAAACTAGGTTTAAGTTTGTATAGAGCTCTATATGTAATAAAGAAAATATAAACCCATATAAAATGGAAAAAACTATTTTATAAACTCTATATAAAATTAGTAAAATTTGTAAAATTTACATGAAGTTTGAGTTTGTATAAAATACTATTTTATAAACTTCATATAAAATAAGTAAAATTAGTAAAATTTACAAAAAATTTAAGTTTGTATACAACTCTATATGTAATAAAGGAAATATAAATCTATGAAAATACTAATTAGTAAAATTTACATGAAATTTGAGTTTGTATAAAACTGCAATAAAAGAAATATAAATCCATAAAAATACTACTTCTAATAATATATATATATATATATATATAGATAGAGAGAGAGAGAGAGAGAGAGAGAGAGAGAGAGGATTGAAACAACCAATGTGAACTCACTGCTCTGTTCTCGAAAGGGTTTAATGGTTTAAATTGAGAACAAATCAAAAGATTAGAATTTAAATTGACAAAATTAAAAAATCAAAATTTATTTTCTTGCAAGACTTACATTCTGGATTTTTTATTTTTTTATTGTTATTGCCCCAAATAAAATATACAAAAATAATACAATTATATTTTCCTTATAGATAATGGATTAAAAAATTAGTGGGTGTTTCGAGTTTGCTTATTCGGTGAATTTTTTTTTTCGTCTTTATTGATTTGTTTTTTTAAAATTCAAAAAATTTTAAATTTCTAGATTTAGCTTGACAAAACGAATCGAAAATGAAAAAAAATTATAAGAAATCTAAAAATGAAAAAGATAAATAAAAAATAGTAAATTAATTTTTTTACTTTATAAATTCATCTACAAAAGCCAGATCAAGAAAAAAAAATTGACTTAATTTTGAAAAAAAAAATCAATATAGAAAAAAAATAAAAAGAATAAAATTGACTTGTTTAGTTTACTCTAAAGAAAAACATGAAACTTAAAATTGGTATTAGGTTTATGGATTATCTTAATTTATTATGAAAAATATATGAAAAAAATATTTGTCAAATAAAGTCCATAAAAAATAGGTAAAATAAGTATAATTTAAATTAGGTTTAAATTTGTATAGAACTCTATAGGTAATAATAGAAATATAAATCTATGAAAACACTAATTAGTAAAATTTATATGAAATTTGAGTTGGTATAAAACTCAACAGGTAATAAAAGAAATATAAATCCATAAAAATACTACTTTTAAAAGAAATACAAATCCATAAAAATACTACTTTTAATATATATATATATATAGATAAAGAGGATATAAAGGGATTTTTATTGATAAGTCTAATTTAGAAGTGTTTTAATCCAAGAAGTCCATGAAGGAATTTTTTAACCCATTTAGTCCCATGTATGTATAGTTTTATTCCATAAAGTCCATTTTCTTGATTTACACTATTTTCTTGGACACTTATGCCCTTATATTTAATTTTGATACCCTTATAAATATTTTTTCAACGATTAGCAATTTAATGATGTGAACATTCATATTTTAAAATTCACATTTGTAGGAATGTAAATTGGCCCGTGGGCGGCCCGAAACCCGTCCGCGAGCCAGGGCGGGCCCGGCCCGTTGACAATGTGAATATTCACATTGACATGTTAAAATTCACATTAATAGGAGTGTAAAATTGGCCCTCGTCCCGTGGCGGCACAAAACCCGCCCGCGACCCATGGGCGGTCCGGGGCGGGCCTGGTCCGGCCCGTTGACAATGTGAATATTCACATTGACATGTTAACATTCACATTGATAAGAGTATAAAATTGGGCCGCGGCCCATGGGCGGCCAAAAGCCCGCCCGCAGCCCGGGGCGGGCCTGGCCCGGCCCGTTGACAATGTGAATATTCACATTGACTTGTTAACATTTACATTGATAGGAGTGTAAAATTAGCCTGCGCCTTGTAGTAGCCCAAAACCTGCCCACGGCCCGTGGCGCGGGCCCGGCCCGGCCTGTTGACAATGTGAATGTTCACATTGACATGTTAACATTCACATTGATAAGAGTATAAAACTAGACAGCAGCCCAGGGCGGGCTCGACTCGGCCCGGCCCGTCCCGTTGACAATGTGAATATTCACATTGACATGTTAACATTCACATTAATAGGAGTGTAAAATTGGCCACCGTCCCGTGGCGGCGCGAAACTCGCTCGCGGCTCATGGGCGGCCCAGGGAGGGCCCGTTCCGGCTCGTTGACAATGTGAATATTCACATTGACATGTTAACATTCACATTGATAAGAGTATAAAATTGGCCCGCGGCCCATGGACAGCCAAAAGCCCGCCCGTGGCCCGGGGCGGGCCCCGCCCGGCCCGTTGACAATGTGAATATTCACATTGACATGTTAACATTCACATTGATAAGAATGTAAAATTGGCCTGCAGCCCGTGGGTGGCCCGAAGCCCGACCGCAACCCGAGGCAGGCTTGGCTCGACCCGTGACAATGTGAATATTCACATTGACATGTTAGCATGCACATTGATAGGAGTGTAAAATTAGCCCGCGCCCCGTGGCTGCCCGAAACCCGTCCATTACCCGTGGGGGCCCGGGGCGGGCCCGGCCCGGCCTGTTGACAATGTGAATATTCACATTGACATGCTAACATTCATATTGATAAGAGTGTACAATTGGCCCGTGACCCGTGGGCAGCCCGAAGCCCGACCTCGGGCCAGGGCGGGCCCGACCCGTTGGCAATGTGAATATTCACATTGACATGTTAACATTCACATTGATAGGAGTGTAAATTTGGCCCGCAGCCCGTAGGCGGCCCGAAGCCCGATCGCAGCCCGAGGCGGGCTTGGCCCGACCCGTGACAATGTGAATATTCACATTGACATGTTAACATTAACATTGATAGGAGTGTAAAACTTGTCCATTACTCGAAGCTCGCCCTCGGCCTGGGGTAGGCCCGGACCCAAACCCGGGCCGCCCATGGGACGCGAGTCAATTTTACACTCTTATCAATGTGAATGTTAACATGTCAATGTGAATATTCACATTGTCAACAGACCGGGCCGGGCCCGCCTCGGGCCGTCCAAGGGCCGTGGGCGTGTTTCGGGCAGCCACGGGGCACGGGCTAATGTTACACTCTTATCAATGTGAATGTTAACATGTCAATGTGAATATTTACGTTGTCAACGGGCTGGGCCCGCGTCGGCCCGGGGCCGGGCTTCGGGCTGCCCACGGGTCACAGGCTAATTTTACACTCTTATCAATGTTAATGTTAATATGTCAATGTGAATATTCACATTGTCAACGGGCCGGGCCGGGACTACCCTGGGCAGCGGGGGGGCTTCGGGCCGCCCACGGGCCACGGGCCAATTTTACACTCCTATCAATGTGAATATTAATATGTCAATGTGAATATTTCACATTGTCAACGAGTCGGACCGGGCTCGCCCCGGGCCGCCTATGGGACACGAGTCAATTTTACACTCTTATCAATGTGAATGTTAATATGTCAATGTGAATATTCACATTGTCAACAGGCCGGGTCGGGCCCGCCCCGGGCTGCCCACGGGCCGTGGGCTAGTTTCGGGCAGCCACGGGGCACGGGCTAATTTTATACTCTTATCAATGTGAATGCTAACATGTCAATATGAATATTTGCATTATCAACGGGTCGGGCCGGGCCCGCCCAGGGCAGCCCACGAGCCGCAAGCGAGTTTCGGGCCGGCCACAGGCCGCGGGCTAATTTTACACTCCTATCAATGTGAATGTTAACATGTCAATGTGAATATTCACATTGTCAACGGGCCGGGCCGGGCCCGCCCTGACCCGGGCTGCCCACGGGTCATGGGCCAATTTTACACTCTTGTCAATGTTAATGTTAATGTTAATATGTCAATGTGAATATTCATATTGTGAACGGGCCGGCCCGGGCCCGTCTCGGGCGACGGGCTGGTTTCGGGCCATCCACGGGCCGCAGGCCAATTTTACACTCCTATCAATGTGAATGTTAACTTGTCAATGTGAATATTCATATTATCAACGGGCCAGGTCGGGCCTATTTTTTTTGGCTTGTGGGCCGGCTTGGCCCGACTCGAATTTTTTCGGGCACCCACGAGGATCGACATGAGCCGGGCCCCTATACATTGACGATATAAACATTTATATTGACGGTGTGAACATTCACATTAAGGGTATTTTGGTAATTATGTCACCCATAGGACTTATTGAAACATAAGAAAATAATGTGAACTAAATGGAACATAAGTAGATGAAAAGGGTATTTTGGTCTTCTTATCTCAAATTGGACCTAATGGAATAGTCAAAAAGAATATGGGTTGGATGGAATAAAGTTCTTAGAAAATGGATTTATCAAAAAAGCTCCCTTGAAACAACCTCATTGCTCTGTTCCGTCTCTCTACTCCTTTGAAAGGGTTTTTTGTTTTTGCGTAAATCAATCGATGGGAATGAGTATGGCAGCAATGGAGGCCTGGAAGAAGAAGTTGGATGCCGTAGATGATATATTCACCGTGATTGATTCAGCCATCAACGTCGCAGCGTGGTATCGACCCAATGATTTTTTTGAGCGAAGAGATAGAATCGCTGAGAAACTCTATGTAAGGCAGCCCATAAGAGGAGGTTACTGCGGTACCCAAAATGATGATGATGATGATGATGATGATGATGATGACGAATCTTTGGATATGGATTTGAATGATGGAGATGTTGATTGGTTGAATGGGATTGTATCAGAGCTGGTGAAAGACTCTGCTTTGGATATAGAAGAAGAGCTAGGAGATTATTTTTCTGATTCTGAGATCGATCATCATGATGATCATCACCATCATGATCATGATCTCCCAATCCCCACACACGGCAAAGGAAAGCAATTGTCTCTCGTTCAGAGCGCATTATTACAATCACCGAAGAGAAAGAGAAGCACCAAGTCTGAGAACAAGAAAGAAGAGAAATGTTCTGTCCCTCAGGCGATTGCAAAGTGTCCTAGGCAAAGCACTGAGATCAGCAAAATTAGTGAACCGGCCAAATCACCGAAGAGAAAGAGAAGCACCGAGTTTGAGAACAAGAAAGATGAGCAATGTTCTGTCCCTCAGGCGATTGCAAAGTGTCCGAGGCGAAGCACCGAGATCCGCAAAATCAGTGCATTATTACCATCACCCAAGAGAAAGAGAAGCATCGAGTCTGAGAACAAGAAAGATGAGCAATGTTCTGTCCCTCAGGCAATTACAAAGTGTCCGAGGCAAAGCACCGAGATCAGAAAAATCAGTGAACCGGCGAAAGCGAAAGTGAAAGAACACAAGTCTACGTGCTTCAATGATGCAGAAGCTTATGAACTGAAGATGGAAGCCACGAAGAGGAAACTCCAACAAAGGTACAAGCAAATTGAGAGGGCGAAGAAGAAGATACGGGTGGTATAGGCTTGAAAGACAGCAATTTTTTGTATTAACACATCTGAGAACCTCTTTCCCTCTCTGCAAAACTTCTCCATAGATAGGCCACATTTTTTTGTACCTCTTTTAAATTCATATCCAAAATTTAATGAATTAATTTAGAAGAGACAAGAACAATTAATCACTAAAACCTCAATTTAGGGAATATGATCGGATCACATATTCAATTACTACCATGCAAGAGGCTTCATCCTTAACCTTAGCTAATAATTTCACTACTCATAATTATTTTAACATACACACTGAAATCAAACATGAAAATAAAACTTACAACTAAAAGGAGAAAATTACATCAAAATACAAGACCGAGCTCCACTTCTTTTCCAAAAACTCCCCCCTTTCTTACATTCAGTTCATCCCATTTATAGATCTCACTACACACTCCTGAAACTGTCTAATCTTTAGAAGCCAGTATTATTAAGATTTTGTGGCTGAAATTGTTGAAATTTGATGCATCAATTTTCATTAACAGATCGCACGACTTCATCTGCATATGCGTTCAGTCTTCAATTCAGAGATTATGTTCATGAGCCTGAGGAAATGATTTTATTGCACCTGCATAATTGCGCAGCTAAGTCAATAGAGTGGTTGGAAACTTTCTCTTTTCTTTCTTGTTTTTTTAATATATTATAATATATATACTATATATATTTATATAGAAACAAACAAACAAACGGGTGACTTTCATTTTTTTATTATATTTTCTTTATGTTATATTATAATACTAGAGTATGTCTGTGGCTGAAGGCACGGTGCAAATAATATTGGTATACATACTTTACAAAAATCAATTAACATAAATTATTAATATTGGTATCACATCCTTTATAAAAAAATCAATTCAAAATGATAATAATTTCACTGCTATAGAAATCAATTATAATAAATCAGTTCAAGATGACAATAATTTCACTGCAATATAGAACTCCACACATAGGACTTTCGCCACCATCTACGGCAATACCGCCACCGGCCGTGACTTCAGCAAGTATCGTACGATGGTGGTTCGTTTAAGTTAACATATAATTTATCAAATTCATTGCTAAAAGTCAAAATGTTTGAGGTGACATTTTTTCTATTTTTTTTCTCAAATTCTCATATATATATATATATATATAATGTATTTAAACAATGTCACCTCAAACATTTTTTTGAGTCGTATGTATTTAAATATTGTTTTTTGATTAAAATAATATAAAAAGACAAAATGAGTTAAAATAATATCAAATTCATAATTATTTTACATTTTTTTTTCTCATATACATCATATCTAATTATAAAAAAATTTAATAATCTTGCTAAACATAATTATTTCCTTTTCAAATGTCAAGTGTCAATGGCGGTGGACAGTCACGAAGCGGAGGCGGCAATGAATCCCTTTTTTCGTTCATGCTTTCTCTCTCTATTTTTTTTTTCACTCTATTTTATCTTAAATTTGTGATTTGATTTTGTTAAATCATAAGAAATCAACATCCATTTCAAAAGTTTTTTCAAAACCATAAAAAATCAACACTCATTTTCCATTAAGAAATTAAATCCATTCCATAAATCAAATTGAAAATAAAAATATATTTCTAAAATCAAAACCCATTTTATAAAGATCAACTATTATTTCGGACCTAAAACTTTTTTAAAATTAAGTCCAAATCCATAAGCTGCATAAAAAAAAAAAATCTATATAAATAAAAAACAAACAGAACACACAAACAAGAAGATAACACAAAATTTTAACTAATTCCTTAAAACACCCCTGTAATTATTGAAACTTGTCAAATAAAATTAAGTCCCACTTCTTTGTATGTGTAAACTTTAACATAATTAGTCATTGGAGGTGCATTAAAAAATGAAGAGAAGAAGATGACAAAGAATATGCTTCGGATATATCTCTCTATACATGGAAAACATGGATGAGTCAATTCTCAAAAGAGGAAGATAAACATTGGTTAGTGGGGACAAATAAAAAAAAAAAGAAAAAAAAAGGAGTTTCACATTCCAATTATTCGTTATCCAAACAACCCTCATCTACTAAAGCCAAACTTAGCCAGACGTGGTGCCCCACCACACCACATCCCTTCTCTCTCCTCTCTCTCTAGATCTCATCTATGGCTGCCTCTCTTCCCATTTTCCTTCTATTCTCTTTCACTTTCCTCTCACTTTCTCTTTCTCTCAGAAACCCAGTTCACAAAACATTGGTATAGTCCTTCCAGTGATCAAAGATGTCTCAACACTCAAATATGTGACCCATATGCATCAAACAGTCACACAACACAGTGGATGTGATTTCTCTCTCTCTCCAAGTCAGTGTGATAGTGTGTAGGGAAAGAAGGGAGAGTTAAAAAGGCAGGGAGGAGAGTGGGGAGCTATCCAGAAATGTTGGCAGTAGCCTGATGTCGATCCATCCATAGCAACAGTGATGATGAGCGGTGGTAGTGGTGATGAGCAACAGCGGTGGAGATGACTGGAGGAAGTGGCGTTGTGCGGTGGCGATGACTGGAGGAGGTGATGAGCAGCACCATGGCTGGGTCGCGAGAGAGTCGTTGGAAAGAGATGTATCACCGTCATAGAGGGAAGTAAGGCAGAGAGAGAGATAGGGTGGGTGTTTTGAAATTTGAAAATTGGGAGTGAGACTGAAAGATAAAGAGAGGAGATTTTATAGAGAGTTTGATGACCATGGGTGTTTTGAAACTTGAAAATTGGGAGTGAAACTAAAAGAAAAAAAGAGGAGAGTTTATAGAGAGAGAGTTCCATGAGCGTGGGTCTCTCTTCTGTAGGGAGTGGATGGGTGTGTTTTGAAATTTAAAATGTGAAAAGGTGAGGTGCGACAGATGAGAATGGGTGGTTGCAAAGTTTGTGGCTCTTGGGCGGGAAGTTCAGGTAGAGCGAGAGAGAAGGTTTTCATCTCAACTGTCTATCTAAATATACAAATGAATCATGACCATTAAAATGTCCTAGTAGGACAATTGTCTCTAGGATAAATTCAAAAACACTCTTCCCTTATTATATAGATTATAATATATATATATATATATAAGAAAATATATCATTTATAATAATTTGTATACAACACTCAAAATATATAAAAACACTCAAAATCACACAAAATTATGAAATAAAACTCGTTATCAAACTAATAAAGTGTATATTAGCGGGCTAAATATGTAACGTTATGGCACTTATCATCTTCCATTTTTTTTATTTTACAATGCTTCAATGGTGTTGTGATTGAAATTGGGTGCATGCTTTGTTGAGAGTCATCACTAACTCTCCTCACTCTCTAGAATCTTCTCTCTAGAATATTCTAGAAGTTTCCACACGAATCTAAAATACTCTGGAAAGATCTAGAAAATTCTGGAAAGACCTAGAGAAATCCGGAAGATTCTATAATATCCTAGAAGGTTTCGGAACATTAAAGAAGTTTGGAGAAAACTAGAGAAATCTAGAAAGTTCCGGAAGGTTATAGAATATTTTAGAGAAGAATAGAAAGCTCTAATATGTACTAAAGTAATCTAGATTGTTCTAGAGTGTAGGGAAAATATGAGTGTATTCTATAAACAAAGTTCTTCAACTAGTACAAATATGAGATGAGTGCATGTACTAAGCAAATGGACAATTGGACAATTGAGTGAAAGAAGAGGGAGTCCAATGTGAGTTGTCAAGCACTATCTAGTGTAAGGTGTCTCAAGGTCTTGTGTGAGGAAGACACAAAGTGTGAGTGCTTAAATGTACGTGTGAGTGGATAAGTGAAGTGTATTAGTGTGTGATTGTGTACAAGTATTTTGTGTACTAGAGTGTTATCAATAAATGTTTTATTTCTGGGTCGATTAGTGTCTCAAACTCAACATACTTCACTTAATCATTCATTCTTTGCTATTCTAGTGGATATGAACTCTATGGTGAAGAGTTGCCATGACTTATATAGATTAAAAGGCAATTCGTTTTGATATCCTAGGTGTGATACTTTATAATTAACTTGCGTTTAAAATCTTGTTCCCCAACAACTTCTTATAGAACATTGAGTCATATATATGCAGGGACTCAATCATATATGGTGGTGAGATCATTAAAGTTGGTGCTAATTCATTAATGGCAGTAGTGTCAATCAACGCAAGTTCTTGACTTATGAGATTGGCAAGTGAGGGTGCTATTGGCCACTCTTGAAAATTTTGACTCATTCTCTGCCTTTGTCTCTGACTCTCTTCTTCCAAAAGTGGCGCTTCAAGAAGCAAGTGCAACAATTACAACATCATTTGAAGAACCATTCTACATTGAAGAACCATTCTACGACGAGAACTTACATTTTTCGCTAGAGGAATTGAATTTATTACTGTCAAACGGTGACAAGACTTTTCCTTGATAGAAACATGGTGGTTATTGTTTGGAATGCTGGTAATAGTTGTGGTGTGTATATCTACCACTGGGATTCAAAGTGTATTTCTTTTAGAGAAATGCTACTTATCAGTAAAGCACTCTTCTTTTTTATCTTGTTGGGTCTTGTTGTTTAGCTTTGTTGATTTTTTTGTTTTTATTTTTAATTTTGATTTAAAATTTTTCTTATTGTGAGTTGGTAGGTATCAACTTGTCTAAGGTAGGGATTAGGTTTTTCTTTTTTGTACCTCTTTTAAATTATTTTTTTTTATTAGCAATGTAAAAGAGCAATTTTATTGATGGATAGCAATGAAATGCATTACAATCAACAAAAACAATAGGGAAAATAAGAAAACATAGCAAGATCACCTGTAAAAACAAACACACATACAAAAAGGGTTGCCGCCCTTGAAGTTTGCGTGCATTTGTGTTTGTTTTTCCCATTAAATAAATTTGGAGTTACGAAAGTTTAGACTCTTTACAAGTAATTTGTGGTTGGAGAATGAATTATAGTCCTCATGACCATATAGACCAAAATGAATGTCCAACCATAATTTGATAATTTTAAGGGATGAAAAATACACTATTCTCAATTTTATACAAATATGAATAATTAGATAAACATGTCGTTCTGAATCTATGGTTTGTTGGGTATTTTCTTCTTACTAAAAGGGTTTTTATTTTTTTATGAGATGTGAAAGATTTAAGAAAGGGATATAGGTGGAATTAGAAAAATCTCTCAGAAACAACTCACATGCTAACAGAGACAATATTAATGCCCACCCTAGACCCCCAAAACTCTATTTTATAATTTTGAATTCCTAAGCCCCTTCAATTCATGTATAACAAAAGTCATTCACAGAATAATCTCTAAGGTTATGTTTGGATGATCGATTTGAGTAAGGATTTTGAAAAGAAAAGGAAAAAGATGAGGGAGATGCGAATGAAACATAAGCTAAATTTTTTCTCCATTTCTCTTTTCTTTTTTAAATCCTTATATCAAAATCCATAAATCCAAACATAGCGTATTTGAAGTAGTGACTCTGTGTCAACTATTTTGCATCTTCATTAGTTGTGAACACTATGATATTTCTAACACATATGATAATTTTTTATGGATGGAGAGTCCAAGAAAAAAGAAAACAGAAAACAGAAAGCAGAAAAAGAAAAAGAAAAAGAAAAAGAAAAAGAAAAAGAAAAACAGGGTGAAATTACTGTTCAATTTTAAATTTTAAAAAATTATTACACATTAATGAAAAAAATGAATATAACTGTTCTCAATCCCTTCTGTTTTAAGTTGAATTAGAAAATTTGAATCATAAAAACAAAATTAATCTTTGTTTTTAGTCATGCTTTTTCACGTATGCAATCTTCATCAATACATGTAAATGGTTTGAGAGAGAGAGAGAGAGAGAGAGAGAGAGAGACCAATCCTTTTTTTCATTTACTGAAACTCAAATAACATAAATGTGTTTAAGAATTCTTCTATAACACAAACTACATGAGAATTTCTCATAAAAAGTACAAAAAAATAACACCTGACAGACACTCATCTGCAACATTTTTACACCATGTTAAATGTCTCAAATAAAATTGAAGAGAAGATTTATAGGATCAAGCATGCCCTTCCCAGTTTTGGCATCATATGTCTTTTCCAACACCAGATCCATCGGAGTATCCTTGGGGCTAATTGAAAAAATAAACAAAAACAAGCCACCACATCACATTAGACCTTCAATGAAAATTAGATTTGAACAAATGACATCAAGGGATACTTTTAAATTCAAGTGTCAAACAATTATATTCTCAAAAAAAAGTCTACAAATTATTTTGCACTCTAACAAGAAACTGTAATTTAAGAACGATTTCCAAATAAGCAGCTACCGGGGGCCTTCAAGAAGTTAGCAAGGACCATACTAAAGGTTTCCAATTGAGTGGAAGCTATTCAGAGACAGTATCAAAGTTGAATTCCATCCAAAAGTTACTCATCTTCCAAATATTCTCTTAAGTTTCAGACATGCCTATCAGAAACTATGGCCTTTTTATTTCCCAACTAAACTAAATATGATAAGCGGAGATAATGTTTTGAATGCTCTCATAACTGAGAGAATTGTTTGAACTATACACGTGAGCCCTGGCAATATGCAGTCAAGAAATCACAACATACACAACGGCTGCAAAATCAACACAAAAACCCATGTTGACAGGTTACTGCCTTAGAAAGGAAAAAAAATTATGGAAAGTGAAAGTACTAGAAAGTAAAATCAATGAAAGAAAAAATGAAGAGAGAAGTAACTTTTCAATATGCATTTGGTTGGGTAACAAGTTTGTCCAAGATGATATTTGAATATAATGAAATTCAAAATTTTATTGTGCGTATATTAACCTCATCCATATGTCTACAAGAAAAAAGTTAAATATAATCGAGCAGCTTAGGAAGGTGCCACTCACCTGATTTTTCCCCTCAACAATCAAACGATTTTGAGAGAATGATATGCTTAACAACTCCAGTCCCACCTCTATCTTTATCCCTAGTTACCATCACCTGCAAATTAAGAGAGGGAAACATTCATTTAAGATGTAAACAAGGCGGAAAGTAGAGCCATATAGGTACAAAGAGGAAAATAATCCTCTCTCTTTTTCTTATGTTATCTCCTCTGAGAATCTTCCAGTGGTGTATGAGTTTCTGAGTTGCCCTCCAACACATTTCAAATTAAAGTTATAATCAAGGATTAACCAAGTACTATTAGCATTTAGCAGTATTAGCATGACATGGCTAATAATTATTTTAACCAGTAGATGGTCAAAATTAAATAATAAAATTGAAAAGAACATGTCAATTTACTAAGCATAAGAGATTACAAGTCTAATTCCAATGGAAGCCACTCTTTGCAAATCATATAAAGGTAAGAGCTAAACCTAGTCTACTCCCCATCCCAGCACACCCCAATGTAATGGGATCGTTCCGGGTAATGCTTTTAAGATCATAGTTTAAAACCCACATTATGTAACATTCTGCACTAAAAATGGTATAAAAATTCGGACTTGGTTGGGTTATATTCCAAATCTCCCATAGCTGCGTGATTGTGATGCTAAATGTCATGGAACATAAAGCTGATAATCAATTTCTCTTTACAGTGGTGGAAGCTAGAACAACTGAAGAATGTATAATTTAACAATAAAGGAAAATTCAAGTATAAATTGAAAACATCAAGCTGATTTTGAAGGAATTAAAGCCTACTTGGCCAAGCCTCCCGTGTTGATGCCACCAAGGAGGGATAAACCCTTGAAGTTATACAATGCTGCAACAGAAGATTCATTGGGAGTTTTTCTAGCTCAGGACAATGAAGAAGGCAAGGAACAAGCAGTTTATTACCTTAGTAGGTTTTTAAATTCTTGTGAATGAAAATACTTAGTTGTAGAAAAGTTGTGCCTAGCATTGTACTTTGCAGTAATAAAATTAAGATATTATCTTTTGCCTACTATTGTCTTGGTAATTGCAACCACAGACTTGGTTAAATACATGTTATCTAGACCTATGCTAAGAGGAAGAATTGGCAAATGGATATTATCTCTATCAAAATTTCATTTAAAATATGTCCCCCCAAAAGGTACTAATAGGACAAGTTTTGGCTAACTTTTTGGCAGATCATCCATGTCAAACAGAAAGCCAAGAGATAATGGACCTTAGTGTTGTCAAGGTTGAGCCATGGCAAATGTGTTTTGATGGATCAACAGCCAATGGTTTGGTTGGAATTGGTGTTGTAATTAAATCACCACAGGAGGTAGAAACCACACATGGTTTTAGAGTTGATGAAACTACTTGTTCCAATAACCAAGCTGAGTATAAAGCTTTAATAATGGGACTTGAGATACTTATTCGATTACAGGCTCATGTAGTTGATATATTTGGGGATTCTCAATTGGTAATCAACCAAGTAAAGGGAATTTTTAAATGTCAAAGTGCAAGCATGTTACTATATTATGTTACTGCATTGCATTTGCTTTCTCAGTTCCAGATAGCCAATTTGACTTATATCCGAAGATTCATGAATCACAAGGCCAATGATGTAGCCCAGAAGACCTCAAATTTCAAAATAAATGGTGACACCCAAGTGGACATAAGTCAAGCAACATACCAAAAGTTCATACCACCTTTTGCTAAAAGGGATATCATGGTAGAAGTTGACAAGAATAACTTAGAAGAGCATGATTGGAGACATCCAATCATTCAATATTTAACTGGCCCTTCTTCGAAGGCCAGTAGAAAAATTAAATTATAGTCCATGCAATATATAGTATATGGCAATGCTCTTTACAAAAAGGGAGCAGATGGATTGCTGTTGGAATGTTTAGGGCCAAAAGAAGCATTGACTACTATGTCTGAGGTGCATAAAGGTATTTGTGGTGCCCATCAACCTGGTATGAAGATGAGATGTTTGCTTCGAAAGCATTCTTACTATTGGCCAACCATTCTTAAGGATTGCATAGAGTATGCAAAAGGATATTAGGCATGCCAAAAGTATGGCATGATAAGACATGTGCCAATAGTTGATTTGCATACAGTAGTGAAGCCATGGCCATTTAGAGGATGGGCAATGGATATGATAGGAAAAATATATCCACCCTCTTTGAAGCATCATTGTTTCATTCTAGTGGCCACAGATTACTTCACTAAATGGGTCGGGCTAAGCCTTAAAAGGCTATGGATCAGACTGAGGTTATTTGATTTATCAGAGAATTAATCCATAGGTTTAGCATCCCTCAGACCATAAATGTAGATAATGGGACTGTGTTTGATGAAAAGATGGTGAAGTCTTTTGTAGCAGAATTTGGAATTAGTTTTTATCAATTCCACCCCCTATTATGCACAAGCAAATGGTCAAGCTGAATCATCTAACAAGTCCTTGAAAAAAGGAATACAAAGAGTTGTGGAAGATAATCCCAGGGATTGGCATAACTTGTTGTTAGATGTGCTATGGGCTTATAGGACTTCTCCAAGGTCAAGTACAGGGATCACTCCTTGTGCCTTAGTATATGGACATGATGCATTGTTGCCTGTAGAAATTAACATTAAATCCTTGGGGGTAAATTGTCAAGACCAGTTACCTACTGAGCAATATCATCAAAGCATGTTCTTGGAGATAGAACAAGTGGATGAGGCCAGAATTTTGGCATTAAACAGTATCCTTTTCTAACAGAAAAAGGTAGCCAAAAGCTATAATAAGAAAGTCAAGCACATCAGCTTTAATGGAGGAGATTTGGTATGGAAGACAATACTGCCAATAGGAATCAAGAGCAATAAATTTGGCAAATGGTCACCTAATTGGAAAGGACCATATCAAGTTCATAGAGTCTTGCTAGGGGGAGCATACCATCTGAGAAATCTAAATGGATATGTGCATCCCAAGAAAATCAATGATAGGTATTTGAAATATTATTATCCAACTGTATGGGAACACACAAGAAGTGTAAGAAATGCTAAGTAAGAGTAAACAAAAGAGCATGAAACACTGAAGTAATAAATAAGGATTTCATTTCATAACGAACTAAGTACATGCAGCCACAAATTGGCCCAAGAATCAGTACAATGTTTTAGCTGTTTCCTTATAATTGATTCTCTACTCCTAAGGGATGGAAACAACAGAATGGTTGTAGCCATGTCCTACCTTCTGTTAGCCAGTCATTGGTTAGTAATTAGCAGCTTTTTAGCATTTCAATCCAAGGCTAGATTGACTACTGCTAGCTCCTTTTCTAGTTAGGCTTTCTCCTCTAAGAGTTGGGTTCGAAATTGAGAGGCATATGAATGTTGTCCCTTCAAGTCGAACACTTCAGCATGTATATTAGAAACAAACTCCTTGTCTCTCAGCAGCTCCTCTTCTGCAGCCTTGGCCATGTGGCTCATATTGATGTAGAAATCTATAGTAGCTGCTGCTTGAGATAAATGGCTAGAGAGGTCATGTTGGACTGCTCAAAAACTTTGCAACATTGGAGGAAACCATTCTTAATGATGGGTCTTTGTAAGGCTTCAAATAGGATCCTTGAGAATAATGTCAGTAATTCCAAATAGGTGCCCAAGTCCATTGGAGGCAAAGAGACTCTTTTGGCAGTAGAGGAACTCTAAAAAAATTCCAGAAAGGATTCAGCAAGGACTAATGGTTCAGCCTCACTGTTGGTTGTTTGAACTGTGGAAGGTATATCAAATAGGCTAGCCAATCGGGTTTCAAAAATGTCCATCTCTTCTTCTAACATTGGAAATGAAAAAGAATTACTAGTTGAATAAAGATATGGTTACATGAGGATAGGAAAGGGAGTGGAGGATTCCCCAGCAGTGTCCATAGTCTTGGCTATCAGCAAGTCTAAAGAAAAGGGACTGGAGCTGGATGGTATAGATGGAATGAGTGAGCTACCAGTGTCTTCTGTGGGAGTACCAACTACTACTAAAGATGAAGTGGCAACTGGGGCTCTCTCAAGTGATAAAGGGACGCCTAGGAGAATAGGAGGAGTATAATGAGATAAGGAAAAGGTTAGATGCGGTAGATATGGAGTTAGGCCCAGGCATAAAGAAATTGGGATGCTTGGCCTTAAAGAAGGAAGGGAAGAAGGCATGTGAAGTATAGAGCTGGGAAGTGGAAGTACCATCTGGATGGGCTCCACACTTATGGACACCATAGTGTTACTCTTCTTTCTCCTTTCTGAGGCTACCGCTAATGGCCTTTCCTCTATATGCAAAACAGAGGAAGCTAGTGTTGAAGGAGAAGGAGCTGGAGTGACTACTGTTGCATGTCAAGAAAGAAAGAAAAGTGTTAATTCTATGATAAAATCCTTGAAAGGGAAATCATTATCTTGGAAAGGAAAGTTATCAAAACGGATTGAAGGAAATTACCAGCTTCAGAGGTGGTAGTGGTGTTGTGTGGAGAACTGTGAAGGGAATAATGCTCAGTAGTTTGCTTCTTCCATGCAGTCTCCTTTTGCTATACATCAGCATCAGCAGCAGCAGCAGCTTTATTCCTTAGCATCTGCTGGTGCCTCATCTTTTTGGACCTTTGGAAAACAATGATTTCTTTCAAGTGCTCCTTCTCCATTGCTTTGGTAGCTGCCTCGTGGATAAGGTCCTTAGTAAAGTCAGAAGGGAAAATTGTCATTTTCTTCCCCCTTTTAAGTGGAGTTTCTTTTTCCTGTTCTGCTTCCTCCTCTTCTGTAGGAGTTCCAGGTGCCTCTTCTTCAGGATCAAACAAGAGTTTTCTTTTCCTCTGTTGTTGATGCTTGCCCTTAAGAATGCTCAAAGCTTGAGCTCTCTGAAGAGAGCCTTCTTGTGGAGCTCCTGCACCAAGAGCATAACTGTAAGTAAATAAGCAAGGCATCATAAAAGAAAGAGAAAGGGAAAATAGAAATGCATACCTTTCTGCGAAATAGCCCTAGTGATTCTTGGAGGAGGAGGAGGTAAGGAAATAGGAGCAGACACTGAGACAGCAGGAGTAAGAGCTTGGATGACAGGGGCAATGGAGGTAATAATAGTGGTCTCAGTCTCTTTGGACTTAGCTTGAGAGGTTACATCTAGCCTTACCACAGATCCCGGGGAGAGATAGCCAGGAGCACCTCCATATTAGTTGTCCACCAATTTTGGTACCTCCTCAATGAAGTGCCACGTGGGATGAAGGGAGTGAAACTGAATTCGACCAAGTCTTGTATCAACTTGGAAGTTTCCTTATCCAGCTTGGTTCTTGGTACTTTCAGCTCTCTGGTTGCAAGATTGGGGTTCGTTTGGCTTCAGAGAGGGACAGGAATTCCTTGAGTAAGCCCAAATTGCCTAACAAATTGGGCAGGGCAGTAGGGTTCAGTAATACAGTTAGAAGCTCAAAAGTTCAAGGTACCAATATAGAACTCCCTTGGAATCAAAATTGAGGCCCACATATCTTTGTGAATGGCGTTGGAGCAGGTGTTGTCTGCTAGGAAAGTCTTTAACCATGTTGGCCCTTTGTTAGCCGCAAAGGGGCCGAAAAAAGTAGAAAGGGGGGAAGCTGGGAGTTGATGGAAGAAAGTAAGGTAATAAGCAAAGGTAGAAGGGTAGAGTGAAACTCTGGCATACTTCATTCCCTAGGTGGTAGAGTCTTGCACCAAGAATCTCAAGTACTTGGAATGCAAGCCAGTGAAGTAAGCAAAAAGGCAGAGTTACAGCACCCAGAGTGGTCCCCTTTGGTTTGCATCTGGAGGTTTCTCACAAACTGAGAGCAAGCTCTATATACATGACCCAGTATATAAGGAGCTAAGGCTATCTTCTTAGATTTTAATAAATCAGGTTTCTTCTGATCGATCACAGGACCTTCCATTTTATTCTCAGATTTTAATAAATCACTAAAGGAAGAGGTCAGAGGGGAAATAGAGAAGGGAATATTAAGATCAGGATAATCAGGACCGAAAGGAGTACTAGCTGGTGATAACCCTAGAAGATGGCACATGTCAAGGACAGTGGGGGCCATCATGCCACACCGAATTGGAAAAATTGAAAGCTGGGTTCCAAAAACAAAGTGCAGAAAGTATGAGAAAAGGGTTTTCAAGAATGGAAAACCTGGCTAATCGAAAGGCGTCGAGGAGACCGTGTTCTTGGAGGTCCAGTGCCCTGGAAGGAACAACTCGGTCGCATCATTCATCCTATTCTGGCCTCAATGTGGGCCAGTAGAGATGGGGATGGTTCATCTTCCAGCTTCCCCAATTAAGGGTACCCTCGTAAATGAGGCATTGATCCTCTAAGCGCGGATACAAAGCAGGGAGTTGGGTGGGAGCTTCTCTGAAAATGGGTCCAAGAACAAACTCCCTTTGAGCATGGTGACGGGAATAAAGATCTACCAATCGATAGCACATCATTCAACGGCCTTGTATTTGTCACATTCTTCATTGATGATTCTCTTCAAAGCCACAGATGGGCTCACACATTCGACGACTGGTATTTTGGAAGAAGCCATTAGCGAGGGATTGAAAGAAAAAAGTGAACAGAAGGGCAATGAGCTGTAGGTAGGAGCAACATGAGTGAAAGGAAGCCTTTAGACAAGCGTGTAGATAAAGCGCGAGAAGAGGTGGTTTTAAACCTTTTTGTCCAAAGTTACCCATTTAATATAACGGGTTAAATGGACTCAGGTTCCAACCCATGTGTGATCCTTCAGAACACAAGAAAGAAAACTATCTCCGAACCAGTATGTAGATACATTATGAAGGAGGAAAACACATGTCAAACACCCAGCTTGGCTTCAAAAATTGTTAGTTGGCTTCGAAGCCAGTTTTCAAATGCTTAGCTTAGCTTTGAAAACAGGAAGTTGGCTTCGAAGCCAGTCTGATACCTTAAATTCAACCATAGTTGAGATTTGTTCACTTTAGGAATCCTGGAGGTATGCTTTTTGACTTTCGAACAAAAGAAGTTTCCTTTGAAGGGATCTTTGTAGTGACCTATGATTAGAATATGCCTATTCTTTCAGCATACATAAGCACTATGGAACCAGTTCTTGGTTAAGCAATATAGAAAGTCGAAAGGCCAAAGGAGTTATCAGACTTTTGCTTATATAAGACCCTTCGAAGGCAAATATGGCCGTTCTTAAGAGAAATTTCATGCTTCGAAACACCTGATCCAGGCCTTGATGCAAGATTGGTTTGTTCAAAGCTGTTATTTACACAAATTATATTAACCAAATGATTAGAATGTCAAAACCTAAGACAAATACTATCACTGGAATGAGGAATTTTATGATTCGAAGCATTTGAAACCAGGCATCAAAGCAAGTTGGTTGCTTCAAAGCTGTTATTCACAGATTACATAGACAGAGTAAGGAATAAATTCATATTCGCCACGTTTTCTATCATTCAATTGGAATATAAAACTAGATCATGACAGATGAGATTGGAAGAACCCATTTTATTGATATGCAATATTTACATTAGGAAAACCTATTTGGTTTCGTTCTCAATTTCATAAAAATAAGGAATGGATAAAGTCACAAGATTATGAAACTTTGTATACATACTCTTTTCCTAACCTATCTTCTATCCTATCTAAGTTTGGTTTATATAATTGATGAGCCCTTAGTTGGAAGAAGAGTTGTTGGGCCTTCATTTTAAATTTTGTTTGGTTAAGAGCCTTCTTTGTTTCATCCATTCCTCCTTCCCCATGTGCATCATCCATAATGGCATCTTCTCCAGACTCTGAATCTTGGTTCTTAAAGTCTTCATATTCTTTAATAAGATTCTCTGCTTCATACTGAATTTGAATATGAGCAGTAGAGGTGTTCTCCAATAACTCACTAGTAATAGAGGAATTTGTGTGCTAGTTGAGTAGAAGAGCAAGTTGATCCAAGAAAGTATGAAGTTTTGCCTGAGCTATAGGGTTAAGGATGTGTCTTTGAGAGATAATATCACAGGACCACAACAAGTTCTTGTGAGGAATGTCATCTCGAAGGACCTCAAAGGATAAATGAGAGAAAGCAACAAGCAGAGTCTGGGCTCTATACTGTTGATAAGCAGTAGGAAGAACTGAAGCTTGGTAGGGAGCAAAATGCTGGCTCTCGAAGAGGGTGAGTTTCAGTTCTTTAACCCAGTTAGGATTGGAGGGCAGGGAAAGAGCAGTTGGCTCCTCTCCAAATGAAGGTGGGAACTCAGGCTTATTCACACATTCTAGCCAATCAGAGGAACAGATTTTTGCTTTTTTGGCTGGGAGTGCAAGATTGATTCCCAAGGCCTCAATAGGGTGTGGAGTCCTTCGCACTATTCGGGATGGCAAGATGGAAGTATACCATGCCGAAAGCAAGTTGTCTTCAAGGCTGCGAAGACGGTCGAGGGGGACGTATGGATATATTACAGAACAACACATGAAGGGATGAATTGCAATGGGATCATCAAATTCGGGAAATCGATGGTGGATTCGTTCCCTTGTTTGAGATTGAGTGGGTATGGGCCAAGCATCCTAGCCAGTATTTCCAGAGGACGATGAAGCAACTTCATCCCAAACAGAGAGTTTTGTAGCAGATAAAGAGCTTCCAAGATCCATTTATGCATATGTTTGGTCCAGAGGTTCATATGGTGCAAAAGCTTCCATGACTTATATAAACGTTGTGGATAAATGTGGCCAACAAATGCATGACGGTTCTTCTGAGGTCGGTCATCATTGTCAAATACCTCTTCATATGTTCGGTCAATGTAAGAGACGGCTTGGTTGGCCATTGGAGATGTATCAGTCTCTTCGTATTCACAGATAATGGAGGAATGTTCAAAAGGTAAGGAAGGATTTAATGAAGTTTTGTTCTTCATTTCTGAGAAGGTGGTTACATTTCAGCCAAGTTTATGCACGTCCTAGGACGCAGATAAAGCGCACTAATCCACTAATATCACCAAGTATTGGGTATATTAGTGCAGGGGGTAAATGTTGGCTATATATTTTGTATAGGCCAATCGTAGCTTAACACATGGCTCGTGAAGGGTGATTTGGGGAATTAAGTCTCCAATCAACAATAGACACGTGGCAATTCATATTGATAATGGTGGGACTGCGTTTCGTGGAAGTTGTTAGAAGGCGCGATGTAACATGGCCCAATGGTTACTTAAAAGTTCGAATTCAAATACGAGAGGGAAGCCTAACTGAAGGAATGGCGTAGTGGAAGCTGATTGTGCAAAGCCATGACCAGAGATCGTGGAAGTGCATTTCGATGGTTGGAAGTCCATTTCGACAGTTACCTTTAGGAAGTATAAATAGAGGAGAAGGCCCTAGAATGCTGGACCCATAATCAGATTCAGAAACCAGTTTATTTACTTCATATTTCTTTCCAGTTTTACATTTCCAGTTCTTTACATTTCCGCACTTCAATTCCTATACTGCACCTCATTTCCTAGGAGTAGTTTCAAGTAGTCATTACTGTAACCTTTTCAAGGCTGAGTCATTTCATTGTAAGTTCCTATTTACCTAATGAAATTCAGTTTTTGAATTGTACTTGTTATTTCTTATAAATTTCTCTTAAAACAAGCCACCAATAAAAGTCCTCTTCATTGAGGCTAAAAGAACTTCAACACAATCGTTTGATAATTGGTTGACAATTGACATTCTGTAAGGACTAATTTATCCTTGCTGGCATGCTTAAATTACACAATTAACCCTCAAAAGCCAAAAAAACCAACAATTGTATAGGTGAATAGTTAGAAATTTCATTTTTTCAATTAATTCTGCTAAATAAAAAATTCTGATAAGGAGGTATTTGTAATTTTCTAAACCACTGGGGGCAATTCGTATTTTAAGCAAACCTCAAGGGGTATATTTGTAATTTATACTTTATATATATATATATATATTTTTCAAGTTATGATATAAATTGTTATTGGTTACAAACTATTATAAGGAGAATTTTATAATATATATTTATTACCATATGTATATGTAGTTATGTCATTTTTTTTAGTTATGACATTATTTTGATGTGTTTGGTTATGTCTCATGTAGTATTTGATTATAATTTTTTTTAATTATGACTCAAAAATATAAAATTATATCATTTTCTTTTTTAATTATAAAATGCATATGATATACACCTTTGAAAAATGTGTATCATAATCCATTTATAAAGATCAATTGTAGTGTTTGATTACGTGTCAAAATTATATAAGTTGCAAATCTATTATGATGACTTGTCACCAAAATGAATTTCAATCATACTTTTCAAATGATGTTGCTTATGATTCAATGTTAAACATACACAAATTTTTATTCACCCAAAAAGACTTACACAATTTATATATCTATAATTCATAAAAAATAATTTACTTATAGGCTTACAATTTAGATTTTTAAATTTATTCACAATGATATGGTAAGAAAGATAGACACTATACAATTAAATGAGTGACAAATCAAATATTAACATTTATTATACATTCATGATTTTTTTGTTTTTGTTTTTCTGTATTAAATATTTTTAGTTGTTTAATAGACTAACTGCTGGACAGATTTTTTTAAATGGGTGATTGGGCAAAATCTTCGAGTAGACAATATTTGGGATTTGAGGTCTCGCTTTAAGTAAAAGAACAGTTATTTCCAATAAAAACACAAGCTCAGTAGAATCTTTATTTTGTCTATTATTGTCAACCCAGCGGTTTAATGGACGGGTTTTTAAGTGGGTTGTCGGTTTAACCGGCGATTCAATTGTTCCAAACCGAATTTTCTATACAAACGGTTATGTGAGATAATCTGGACTGGAAATTGGGCTGGTCGACGGGTCAACAAATCGGACCGGCCGGTTTGGTCCAACTTTCAAAATCATGATTTTGTCCCTTTTTTTTCAAACCAAATTTTCAATACAAACGGTTTTGTGAGATAATCTGGACTAGAAACTGAGCTGGTCGATGGGTCAACAGATCGGATCAGTCGGTTTGGTCCGGTTTTCAAAATCATGATTTTGTCCCTTTTTTTTTTCCTTTTTTTTTTTGGCTCTAATTTATATTATAAAATTTTCCACTGGATCAGAAATTGTTTTACATGTTAATTGTTGATTCTTATTTTCTACTGGATCAGTTGTGTAGGTACCGTTTGGTAACACTTACGTTTTCAGTTTATATTTATAAAAATTTAAAAACTCAAAAAAAAAACTTGTTTGGTAAATTTTTGATTTATAAATCAGTGGTCTCAGTTTATAAATTTGGCCAAAAAATGTAAACACAAAAAATGTGTTTTCGTTTTGAGTTTTTTTTTTTTTTTTACCACCCAACACTAGCCACCACCCCGCCACCATTTTCCACCACCGTCTTTTGCCACCACCACCCACCACCCACCTGCCACCACCACCTGCAACCACCAGCCACCACCAGCCATCACCCATCTGCCACCCACCCGCCACTACCACCCACCTGCCACCCACTCACCACCACCAGCCACCCTCCGCCGGCGCCGGCGCCGTCGCCGCCGCCTCCACCGCCACCACCACCACCACCACCACCCACCACCCACCTGCCACCACCACCCACCACCCACCACCACCACCACCACCACCACCACCCACCCGCCACCACCACCCACCACCCACCACCCACCCGCCACCATCACCACCAGCCACCACCCACTAGCCACCACCACCACCACCACTACCACCCGCCGCCACCATCACCCACCACCCACCCGCCACCACCACCACCTCCACCCACTCGCCACCAACCACCACCTGCCACCGTCTCCCACCCACCCACCACCACCACCCACCCGCCACCACCTACCACCACCACCCACCTGCCACCACCACCACCCACCCATCACCGCTTTCTACCACCGTCTTCCGCCGCCACCACTCACCACTTGCCACTTGCCACCACCGTCTTCTGCTGCCACCACCCGCCACTTGCCACCACCGTCTTCTGCCACCATCACCTACCACCTGCCACCATTTTCCACCATCGTCTGCCGCCACCACCACCGGCCATCATTTTCCACCACCGTCTTCCGTCACCACCACTCGTCACTACCCACCACCCACCGCCACTTGGCATTTCTCACTCTTTTTTATATTTTTAAATTTTTTAAAACATTTTGTCTAAACCAAACGCGTTTGTAGTTTATGTTTTTCTAAAAATAAATAAAAAATCAACAAAAACCAGTTTATAAAATTTTTGTAAATATAAACTGAAAACGTAAACGTTACCAAACAGGCTAGTAACTTGTTTGTCCAAAAAAAAAAAACTTGTGTGTCAAAATTCTATTATAAAGGCATCCTATGTGTTCGTATGAAAACACATTGAATCATAACCATATTACATCATATTCTTTTTTGGAGCCAGTGTTACATCATATTCAATTAACCATTGATGATCTTTTGCTATAACGGTAAATAGAGAAATGCTGAGAGAGCTAGGACTCCATGGACAAAGGTCTAAAAACTCAGCACCATGTGTGTACACAAAATTTGATGAACGATAAACGAAAAATTTAAAAACAATCAATTAAAAATTATAATGAAAGTTGACATATAATACTAAATAAAGACAAGCACGAAGTCATTGTAAAAGATAAATAAGAAAATACTATAGATAATTATCCTTATCCTGATTAAAAAAAAATTACCATAAGAACTGACTCCCACTTTTCAAAGATAAAATAAAAATTTAAAGTGTATTTAAAATAAATTTTTAATTAGATAGGATCTTTTATTAATGTATAATACTTATGAGTTTATATTTTATTTTTGTGTAAATTGGTGATAAATCCAATCTAAGTAGTGTATAAGGTATTAGGTCCAGTGGATATTTTTTTATCAGTAGAGATCCACCCTTTATGAAATAGTTTAGTAATAACAACAATGCTACAGACTCCCAAAAAACACAATCTCCACTCACTTGTGATTGGTCCAGGAAGGAAAGAAAAAAAAACAAAAAAAAAAACAAAAACACATGATTGGTCCACATTATTTTGGGAGGCATGAGGGTCCTAAGCATTTTTGTTATTGATAAATCCTTTTATTTGTTTTGAAGGATTTTTTATTTTTAATTTTACCTCTTAATTTATCTGTTGACTTTCGTTGACCATCTGTTCAAATTTTTTTCCTATATGCTCAAAATTGTTTCCCTATCTTTTCAATTTTTTTCTATCTATTCAATTTTTTCCTATCTGTTCGATTTTTTTCCTATTTGTTCAAACTTTTTACCGTATCTATTCAAAATTTTTACCTATCTATTCAATTTTTTTCCCTATCTGTTTAATTTTTTAATCTTTTCAATTCAAATTTCCCTTATTTGATTAAATATTTGTCCGGATACTTAAATATTTATTACATATAGAATTCTATACAAAATCAAACTTAATTTAAATTACAGAATTGTAGGATCTCATTTTCTTCATTTCTCAATTGAAATCATTTTCTAGGAGAATGAGAAACATAACAAATAATCAAATGCAGAACCAAGATAAAACAAAAAACATAAATAAAAATTTTGGATTACATATGAAAAAAGAAAAACCTGAATAATTAGTGTTTTCATAGATTTCAACCTGTATTCTTCTCTTGGATAGGACTCTCTTGTTTGTCTGGGTGAGTTTAATTTCATTACAATCACAATTTCTTGTTTTATTTATTTATTTTTCCATTACATATACACATTACACACAGATATGTATATGCTTATTTATATCCAATACATGTTTTGCAATTGAGAAGTCGGTCTCCCCCACTACCATGGATCCTCGGTTGAAGTTAATATGATCTAATCTATTTCTCAAAACAATATTTGACCTGATTTGATCTGTTCATTTTTTTTTTGAATCTATTTTTTTTGTTTTTGTTTTTTGTATCTGTCTATATCTGCCCAAGGTAGCTTTGAATCTTTCTTCTTCTTTTTTTGATGTTGTTGTTGATGATGAAGATGATGATGATGAACAGACAGGATTTGGTCATGTAGTTGTTAATGAACAACTGATAGGATTTCAACAAATAGGAAAACTTATAAATTTAAAAAGGATTAGAATGGTTAGTCAAATAAACCCATATAAAATGGAAAAAACTATTTTATAAACTCTATATAAAATTAGTAAAATTTACATGAAGTTTGAGTTTGTATAAAATACTATTTTATAAACTTCATATAAAAGTAAAATTAGAAATTTACAAAAAAATTAACTTTGGATACAACTCTATATGTAATAAAAGAAATATAAATCTATGAAAATACTAATTAGTAAAATTTACATGAAATTTGAGTTTGTATAAAACTGTAATAAAAGAAATATAAATCCATAAAAACACTACTTCTAATATATATATATATATAGAGAGAGAGAGGATTGAAACAACCTACATGAACTCACTGCTATGTTCTCGAAAGGGTTTAATGGTTTAAATTGAAAACAAATCAAAAGATTAGAATTTAAATTGACAAAATTAAAAAATCAAAATTTATTTTCTTGCAAGACTTACATTTTGGATTTTTTTATTTTTTATTTTTTATTATTATCATCCCAAATAAAATATACAAAAATAATACAATTACATTTTCCTTATAGATAATGGATTAAAAAATTAGTGGGTGTTTGGATTTTGCTTATTTGGTGAATATATTTTTTGGTCTTTACTGATTTTTTTTTTAAATTTCTAGATTTAGCTTTGACAAAACGAATCGAAAATGAAAAAAAAATTATAAAAAATCTTAAAATGAAAAAGATAAATAAAAAATAGTAAACTTATTTTTTTTACTTTATAAATTCATCTACAAATGCCATATCAGGAAAAAAAATTGACTTAATTTTGAAAAAAAAAATCAATATAGAAAAAAAATCAAAAAAATAAAATTGACTTATTTAGTTTACTTCAAAGAAAAACATGAAACTTAAAATTGGTATTAGGTTTATGGATTATCTTAATTTATTATGAAAAATATATGAAAAAAATATTTGTCAAATAAAATCCATAAAAAATAGGTAAAATAAGTATAATTTAAATTAAGTTTAAATTTGTATAATAAAAGAAATATAAAACTATGAAAACACTAATTAGTAAAATTTATATGAAATTTGAGTTGGTATAAAACTCTATATAGGTAATAAAAGAAATATAAATTCATAAAAATACTACTTTTAAAAGAAATATAAATCCATAAAAATACTACTTTTAATATATATATATATATAGATAGGGAGGATTGAAACAACCTCACTGCTCTGTTCCGTCTCTCTACTCCTTCGAAAGGGTTTTTTGTTTTTGGGTAAATCAATCGATGGGAATGAGTATGGCAGCAATGGAGGCCTGGAAGAAGAAGTTGGAAGCCATAGATGATATATTCACCGTGATTGATTCAGCCATCAACGTCGCAGCGTGGTATCGACCCAATGATTTTTTTGAGCGAAGAGATAGAATCGCTGAGAAACTCTATGTAAGGCAGCCCATCATAGGAGGTTACTGCGGTACCCATGATGATGATGATGATGATGATTCTTTGGATATGGATTTGAATGATGGAGATGTTGATTGGTTGAATGGGATTGTATCAGAGCTGGTGAAAGACTCTGCTTTGGATACAGAGGAAGAGTTGGGAGATTATTTTTCTGATTCTGAGATCAATCATCATAATGATCATCACCGTCATGATCACGATCTCCCAATCCCCACACACAGCAAAGGAAAGCAATTGTCTCTCGTTCAGAGCGCATTATTACAATCACCGAAGAGAAAGAGAAGCACCGAGTTTGAGAACAAGAAAGAAGAGCAATGTTCTGTCCCTCAGGCGATTGCAAAGTGTCCGAGGCGAAGCACCGAGATCCGCAAAATCAGTGCATTATTACCATCACCCAAGAGAAAGAGAAGCACCGAGTGTGAGAACAAGAAAGATGAGCAATGTTCTGTCCCTCAGGCGATTGCAAAGTGTCCGAGGCAAATCAGTGAACCGGCCAAAGCGAAAGTGAAAGAACACAAGCCTATGTGCTTCAATGATGCAGAAGCTTATGAACTGAAGATGGAAGCCACGAAGAGGAAACTCCAACAAAGGTACAAGCAAATTGAGAGGGCGAAGAAGAAGATACGGGTGGTATAGGCTTGAAAGACAGCAATTTTTTGTATTAACACATCTGAGAACCTCTTTCCCTCTCTGCAAAACTTCTCCATAGATAGGCCACATTTTTTTGTACCTCTTTTAAATTCATATCCAAAATTTAATGAATTAATTTAGAAGAGACAAGAACAATTAATCACTAAAACCTCAATTTAGGGAATATGATCGGATCACATATTCAATTACTACCATGCAAGAGGCTTCATCCTTAACCTTAGCTAATAATTTCACTACTCATAATTATTTTAACATACACACTGAAATCAAACATGAAAATAAAACTTACAACTAAAAGGAGAAAATTACATCAAAATACAAGACCGAGCTCCACTTCTTTCCCAAAAACTCCCCCCTTTCTCACATTCAGTTCATCCCATTTATAGATCTCACTACACACTCCTGAAACTGTCTAATCTTTAGAAGCCGGTATTATTAAGATTTTGTGGCTGAAATTGTTAAAATTTGATGCATCGATTTCCATTAACAGATCGCACGACTTCATTTGCATATGCGTTCAGTCTTCAATTCAGAGATTATGTTCATGAGCCTGAGGAAATGATTTTATTGCAACTGCAAACTTGCGCAGCTAAGTCAATAGAGTGGTAGGAAACTTTCTCTTCTTTTTTTTTTTTCTTGTTTTTTTAATGTATTATAATATATATATATATATATACTATATATATTTATATAGAAACAAACAAACAAGCAAACGGGTGACTTTCATTTTTTTATTATATTTTCTTTATGTTATATTATAATACTAGAGTATGCCCGTGCCTGAAGGCATGATGCAAATAATATTGGTATACATACTTTACAAAAATCAATTAACATAAATTATTAATATTGGTATCACATCCTTTATAAAAAAATCAATTCAAAATGATAATAATTTCACTGCTATAGAAATCAATTATAATAAATCACTTCAAGATGACAATAATTTCATTGCAATATAAAACTCCACACATAAGACTTCCGCCACCATCTATGGCCATATCACCGCCGGCCGTGACTTTAGCAAGTATCGTACGATGGTGGTTCGTTTAAGTTAAAATATAATTTATCAAATTCATTGCTAAAAGTCAAAATGTTTGAGGTGACATTTTTTCTCATTTTTTTTTTCTCAAATTTTCATATAATTCTCATATATATATATATATATATATAATGTATTTAAACAATGTCACCTCAAACACTTTTTTGAGTCGTATGTATTTAAATATTTTTTTTGATTAAAATGATATTAAAAGACAAAATGAGTTAAAATAATATCAAATTCATAATTATTTTACATTTGTTTTCTCATATACATCATATCTAATTATAAAAAAATTTAACAATCTTGCTAAACATAATTATTTCCTTTTCAAATGTCAAGTGTCAATGGTGGTGGACAGTTATGAAGCGGAGGCGGCAATGAATCCCTTCTTTCGTTCATGCTTTCTCTCTATTTTTTTTTTCACTCTATTTTATCTTAAATTTGTGATTTGATTTTGTTAAATCATAAGAAATCACCACCCATTTCAAAAGCTTTTTTCAAAAACATAAAAAATCAACACTCATTTTCCATTACGAAATTAAATCCATCCCATAAATCAAACTAAAAATAAAAATATATTTCTAAAATCAAAACCCATTTTATAAAGATCAACTATTATTTCAGAGCTAAAACTTTTTAAAAAATTAAATCCAAATCCATAAGCTGCATAAAAAAAAATCTATATAAATGAAAAACAAACAGAACACACACACAACAAGATAACACAAAATTTTAACTAATTCCTTAAAACACCCCTGTAATTATTGAAACTTGTCAAATAAAATTAAATCCCACTTATTTTTATGTGTAAACTTTAACATAATTAGTCATTGGAGGTGCATTAAAAAATTAAGAGAAGAATATGACAAAGAATATGCTTCGGATATATCTCTCTATACATGGAAAACATGGATGAGTCAATTCTCAAAAGAGGAAGATAAGCATTGGTCAGTGGGGACAAATCAAAAAATAAATAAATTAAAAAAAAAATGAGTTTCACATTCCAATTATTCCTTATCCAAACAACCCTCATCTACTAAAGCCAAACTTAGCCAGACGTGGCGCCCCACCACACCACATCCCTTCTCTCTCCTCTCTCTCTAGATCTTATCCATGGCTGCCTCTCTTCCCATTTTCCTTCTATTCTCTTTCACTTTCCTCTCACTTTCTCTCTCTCTCAGAAACCCAGTTCACAAAACATTGGTATAGTCCTTCCAGTGATCAAAGATTTCTCAACACTCAAATATGTGACCCATATGCATCAAACAATCACACAACACAGTGGATGTGATTTCTCTCTTTCCAAGTCAGCGTGACAGTGTGTAGGGAAAGAAAGGAGAGTTAAAAAGGCAAAGAGGAGAGTGGGGAGCTCTCCAGAAACGTTGGTTGTAACCTGATGTCGATCCATCCATAGCAACGGCGATGATGAGTGGTGATAGTGGTGATGAGCAGCAGCGGTGGAGATGACTGGAGAAAGTGGCGTTGTGCGGTGGCGATGACTAGAGGAGGTGATGAGCAGCACCATGGCTCAGTCACAAGAGAGTTGTCGGAAAGAGATGTATTACCGTTGGAGAGGGAAGTAAGGCAGAGAGAGAGAGAGAGAGAGAGAGAGAGAGAGAGAGAGGGGGAGGTGGGTGTTTTGAAATTTGAAAATTCGGAGTGAGACTGAAAGATAAAGAGAGGAGAGTTTATAGAGAGTTTGATGAGTGTGGGTGTTTTGAAACTTGAAAATTGGGAGTGAAACTGAAAGAAAAAAATAGAAGAGTTTATAGAGAGAGTTCCATGAACGTGGGTCTCTCTTCCGTAGGGAGTGGATGTGTGTGTTTTGAAATTTAAAATGTGAATAGGTGAGGTGCGATAGATGAGAATGGGTGGTTGCAAAGTTTGTGGCTCTTGGGCGGGAAGTTTAGGTAGAGTGAGAGAGAAGGTTTTCATCTCAACTGTCCATCTAAATACAGAAATGAATCAAGACCATTAAAATGTCTTAGTAGGACAATTGTCATAGGATAACAAAAACACTCTTCCCTTATTATATAGATTATAATATATATATACATATGAAAATATATCATTTGTAATAATTTGTATACAACACTCAAAATCACACAAAATTATAAAATAATACTCATTATCAAACTAATAAAGTGTATATTAGCGGGCTAAATATGTAACGTTATGGCACTTATCATCTTCCATTTTTTTCATTTTACAATGCTTCAATGGTGTTGTGATTGAAATTGGGGTGCATGCTTTGTTGAGAGTCATCACTAACTCTCCTCACTCTCTAGAATCTTATCTCTAGAATATTCTAGAAGTTTCCACATGAATCTAGAATACTACGAAAAGATCTAGAAAATTCTGGAAAGACCTAGAGAAATCCGGAAGATTCTATAATATCCTAGAAGGTTTTGGAACATTAAAGAAGTTTGGAGAAAACTAGAGAAATCAAGAAAGTTCCGGAAGGTTATAGAATATTTTAGAGAAGAATAGAAAGCTCTAATATGTATTAAAGTAATCTAGATTGTTCTACAGTGTAGGGAAAATATGAGTGTATTCTACAAACAAAGTTCTTCAACTAGTATAAATATGAGATGAGTGCATGACAATTGAGTGAAAGAAGAGTGAGTCCAAAGTGCGTTGTCAAGCACTCTCTAGTGTAAGGTGTCTCAAGGTCTTGTGTGAGGAAGACACAAAGTGTGAGTGCTTGAATCTACGTGTGAGTGGATAAGTGAAGTGTATTAGTGTGTGATTGTGCACAAGTGTTTTGTGTAATATTCTCAATCCCTTATGTTTTAAGTTGAATTAGAAAATTTGAATCATAAAAACAAAATTGATCTTTGTTTTTAGTCATGCTTTTTCATGTATGCAATCTTCATCAATACATGTAAATGGTTTGAGTTTCAATACTGAAACTCAAATAACATAAATGTGTTTAAGAATTCTTCTATAACATAAACTACATGAGAATTTCTCATAACAAGTACAAAAAAATAACACCCGACAGGCACTCATTGGCAACATTTTTACACCATGTTAAATGTCTCCAATAAAATTGAAGAGATGATTTATAGGATCAGGCATGCTCTTCCCAGTTTTGGCGTCATATGCCTTTTCCAACACCAGATCCATCGGAGTATCCTTGAGGCCAACTGAAAAAAACAAACAAAAACAAGCCACCACATCACATTAGACGTTTAATGAAAATTAGATTTGAACAAATGACATCAAGGGCTACTTTTAAATTCAAGTGTCAAACAATTATATTCTCAAAAAAAAGTCTAGCAATTATTTTGTACTCTAACAAGAAACTGTAATTTAAGAACGATTTCTAAATAAGCAACTATCGGGGGCCTTCAAAAAGATAGCAAGGACCATACTAAAGGTTCCTAATTGAGTAGAAGATATTCAGAGACAGTATCAAAGTTGAATTCCATCCAAAAGTTACTCATCTTCCAAATATTCTCTTAAGTTTCAGACATGCCTAACAAAAACTATGGCCTTTTCATTTTCCTACTAAACTAAATATGATAAACAGAGAGAATGTTTTGAATGCTCTCATAATTGAGAGAACTGTTTGAACTATACACGTGATCCCTGGCAATATGCAGTCAAGAAATCACAACATACACAACGATTGCAAAATCAACACAAAAACCCATGTTGACAGGTTACTGCCTTAGAAAGGCAAAAAAATTATGGAAAGTGAAAGTACTAGAAAGTAAAATCAATGAAAGAAAAATTAAGAGAGAAGTAACTTTTCAAAATGCATTTGGTTGGGTAGCAAGTTTGTCCAAGATGTTATTTGAATATAATGAAATTTAAAATTATAATGTGCGTATATTAATCTCATCCATATGTCTACAAGAAAAAAGTTAAATATAATCGAGCAGCTTAGGAAGGTGCCATTCACCTGATTTTCCTCATCAACAATCAAACAATTTTGAGAGCGAATGACATGCTTAACAGCTCTAGTCCCACCTCTATCTTTACCCCTGGTTACCATCACCTGCAAATTAAGAGAAGGAAACATTCATTTAAGATGAGACCAAGGCAGATAATAGAACCATACAGGTACAAAGAGGAAAATAATCCTCTCTCTTTTTCTTACGTTATCTCCTCTGAGAATCTTCTAGTCGTGTATGAGTTTCTGAGCTGCTTTCCAACACATTTCAAATTAAAGCTATAATCAAGGATTAACCAAGTAGTATTAGCATTTAGCAGTATTAGCATGACATGGCTAATAATTATTTTAACCAGTGGATGGTCAAAATTAAATAATAAAATTGAAAAGAACATGTCAATTTACCAAGCATATAAGATTGCAAGTCTAATTCCAATGGAAGCCACTCTTTACAAATCATATAAAGGTAAGAGCTAAACCTAGTATATCCCCCATCCCAGCACACCCCGGTGTAATGGGATCATTCTGGGTAATGCTTTTAAGATCATAGTTTAAAACCCACATTATGTAACATTTTGCACTAAAAATGGTATAAAAATTCAGACTTTGTTGGGTTATATTTCAAATCTCCCATAGTTGCGTGATTGTGATGCTAAATGTCATGGAACATAAAGCTGATAATCAATTTCTCTTTACAATGGTGGAAGCTAGAACAACTGAAGAATATATACTTTAATAATAAAGGAAAATTCAAGTATAAATTGAAAACATCTGAACACACCATCATCATAACCACACACACAAACTTTATTCAACACAATAATTAGTAATTTACTTTGAACATCAATGTGAGCCGCAATAATTAAAGGTTGAATTGGGAAACAAGCAAAATTAAGATTTACTGACATAAAAACCAAGACTTTTTACTGATTTTTTGTTTTAAATTCAAAAAATTTTAAATTTCTTGATTTGGCTTGACAAAACGAATCGAAAATGAAAAAAAAAATTATAAAAAATCTAAAAATGAAAAAGATAAATAAAAAATAGTAAATATTTTAATTTTTTTTTTTACTTTATAAATTCATCTACAGAAGATAGATTAGAAAAAAAAAAATCAATATAGAAAAAAAATCAAAAAAATAAAATTGACTTATTTAGTTTACTCCAAACAACCCTTTAAAAAATCAAACCAATCGATGGGTTAATTATTAGAAGAACATGTATACCATTAAATCTCACAAGTGTTTGTATAGATCAAAAAATCGTAAAAAAAAGTGACATTTAGTGACGTTTTTCATAATCTGTCGCTAAAATCAAGTAGGGTGTTATGTTGTTATCTAAATTAATTTATTATCTGTATAGGATAGTTGGTCAGTTGTGACTATCTCTTGAGATTACAAGAAATTCAGTGGTTTAAAATTTGAGTCAATAGAGTAACTGTGACTTTACTAACCTAAGATTGGGTTATCTCACAGATTAACAATCCAACAAACTCCTCAATCCCTAAACAAGCATAATCTTAATCTTTATTTTTCTAAAATACAATTTTTGTTTTACTAAAAAGTGGTCACTTGCCGTCTATCTTTCTTTTCATTTTTTTTTTTGGAACTATTAAGAGAAACCTCATAATGGGTAATGGGCAATAATTCGCAACAAATAAATCTTTTACAGCTAGGTTTTAAGATTTGGTTGTTGAGTTATTTATTTAAGAGTAGCATTTCTTTTAATCAATGAAATTCTATGATTTCTAGTAATTTTGTAAAAATAATTAACTATTTTATCAATAAAAATCAAAATTAACAACACCGCAATATCCTGTCCAAGAAAACTTTAATAATTCTTCATAGCAATTCTCATTCTAAAAAAAGACAAGTTTTAAGTAATTGGTTGTTAAAAACATGACCAAAATGGAGGGTATTGAAAGGACAATGAGAGACATAATTGAAGACAAAATGGAACCAAAAATGATGAATGAATATCATGCATCCCCAGTTTATATATTATTGGGTGACACATATAATGAGTATATAATTTAAATAAATATATAAAAATAAATAATAAAATAATTACTATCACAATATGTGTGTTGTACTATTCAAAGTGTAATTTTTTTTAAAAAAAAATTAAAATTAAATATTTAAGGGCATCAAATATATATAAATAATTTTACAAATTCAAATCCATTTTCCTTAAATTAAGGCCTTGTTTGGGATGAATTAAAAAATTTAAAAAGTCACAAAGTTACTAAAAAAAAGCTAAAAAGTCTATACTATTCAAGGGTAGTTTGTAGGGAAGCCACTAGGGCAAAATTATTATTCTGTCTTTTGAATTCAGCTACCCCAAAAGTCAAAAAGTTAAGTCAAAAAGTGAAAAGGGTAAAATGGTCATTTTGATTTTATTATAATATTTTATTATACATCTTTTTGTAAAAAGTTAAAAAGTTATTCTAAACAAACATCTTTTTCCTCTACTTTTTTAATCAAAAAATCAAAAGCGCAGTCATATAAGACATCCCAAACAACTACTGAGTGCGTCGGAAAAAGTACCAAGGATGAAATTATGGCCACCACTCTTAACTAGGCGATGTCATCAGAGAAATTATGAGGTCGGCAAAAGTACCAAGGATGAATTTGTAGGAAAATTATAAGCTTCCACAATTTAGGATGGTAGTAATACAAATACACTAATTTTTTTAGGATAAATTATAAACACACCCCTTGAGATTTACTTGAATTACAAATTACACTCTGTGATTTTAGAATTACTTTATGCCCCTGAAAGTTTCTAATTTCATAACAAATAGGTCATTTTATTAACAAATCATCAAGTTAATTAACAGTTTTTAATGATGTTAAAATTGTATTTCAATTAATAATTCAGATAATTTTATTATTATTGTTGGCTATATATTTTGTACAGACCAATCGTAGCTTAACACATGGCTCGTGAAGGATGATTTGGGGAATTAATGTAAGTCTCCAATCAGCAACAGACACGTGCCAGTTCATATTGGTAATGGTGGGTCTGCATTACATGGAAGTAGTTAGAAGGCGGGGCATAACATGGCCTAATGGTTACTCAAAAGTTCGAATACAAATAAAGGAGGAAAGCCTAACTGAAGGAATGACGTAGTGGAAGCTGACTGTGCGAAGCCATGACCAGAGATCGTGGAAGTGCATTTCGATGGTTAGAAGCCCATTTCGACGGTTACCTTTGGGAAGTATAAATAGAGGAGAAGGCCCCCAGAATGATGGACCCAGACTCAGATCCAGAAACCAGTTTATTTACTTCATATTTTTTTTCAATTTTATATTTCCAGTTCTTTACATTTCCGCACTTCAATTCCTGTACTACACCTCATTTCCTAGGAGTAGTTTCAAGAAGTCGTTACTGTAAACCTTTTCAAGGCTAGGTCGTTTCATTGTAAGTTTCTATTTACTTAATGAAATTCAGTTTCTGAATTGTACTTGTTATTTCTTATAAATTTCTCCTAAAACAAGCCACCAGTAAAATTCCTCTTCATTGAGGCTGAAAGAACTTCAACACAATCGTCTGATAATTCGTTGACAATTAACATTCTGTAAGGACGGACTAATTGATCCTTGCTGGCATGCTTAAATTACACTATTAACCCTCGAAAGCCAAAAAAGCCAACATATATTTTTGGCACGCCCAGTGGGACTATTAAAAATGGCTAGACGTAAAGCAAGAAGAGAAAACGAACACCTGGAAGAGGGTGTGGAAGGAGAGGTAGAAATACCTAACCCAGAGGATAATGTAATGGATGCACCTATCCCATTAGATCCTCCGCTAATTGTCGAACAGACCAGCACTTCGGAATATACAACACATGTCCAACATAATAGACAGGGCCATGAAACTGGACCTTCAACTATCCCTTCTACCCAACCAATAAATCTAGGGGGAGGTTTAGTAAATCTATGGGGAAGCAACTAATGTATACAATGGAAAGATGGACAACATCCTTTTTGGATCAAATGAATTATCATCAACCAACTGTTGCAAGACAAGCTGAAGAGAACGAGAATTCCCTTCAGCATAGATTGGCTTGAGACAAACAACAAATGCAAAATAATGGACAAACTAATGGTCAGACTAGTAATCAAAACCATGAGAGAATGTCACATGTGCCTCAGTAATGGTACAAAGCTCCTTTGAGACCACTAGCAAACCAAAATGTACCATTGGCCACCAGCGAAATGATACAAATTAGTGGATTTGGGCCAGCACAAGGGAATGGTATGAGGATGTTTCCAAATCCTATGTTCGAAGCCATACCTGGCATATGGGGTTTCACTAATCCTGTGTTTGAATTTGTACTTGGAGGGTGGGAAGGATTTCTTGCGGTTGGAAGAGAAACAACACATGTTCCTCTTCCTGTAGCACCTTTCGTAGGGCCTTTCCCAGGATAGATTACAAGATGTCAGACATACCTCCAGTTGCAACCAGTACAACAAGGATAGCCAGTTTTGAATGTACCTATATATGGACCAAGTGGCCCTTAAGCAAAACCTTGTGTTTGTTGCTCCAGTAGTGGTTCAACCAGTAAAAAATATGGTTCCAAGGGACCAAATTGCTGATATAGTTAGAGAAATGTGTGGACCTGTGGCTTGGGGGTTCCAGACACCAGTGTAAAAAAAACCTTACCCGAAGTGGGTGGATAGGGTACATGAATATCCAATGGGGTTTAGAATACCAGGTTTTGCCCTCTTTCATGGGAATGGACACCAGTCAACGGTGGAACACATTACTAGGTTTATAGGCTAGTGTGGTGAGTTCACCAATAATGACTACATGAAACTGAGACTTTTTCCAAATTCTTTAGATTGAGCAGCCTTCGTATGGTACATAAACTTTACACATGGCTCTATCCAAACTTGGCAGCAAATGGAGGAGGTTTTTCATGCCCAACTTTTCCAAATAGAGCCTGAGGTTTCCATGGCAGACTTGGCAAGATTGAGCCAAACGCCTGATGAGAAAGCTGCTCAGTTTATTGCCAGATTTAAAAGGGCACGAAACAAATGTAGGGTCATGCTACCCAAGCTTGAATTTGTGATATTGGTTCAAAATGGGTTGGAGTTTAGGCTTCGAAAGAAGTTTGATTCAACTGAGTTTTGAGACTTAGTGGAATTAACCTATAAGGAGTCCAGATATGAAACTTTACTTGAGGGGGAACAAGATCGAAGTAATACGTCATATAAGACCTATTATAGGGACCCTGACTATGAAATTGATGCAACAGAGATCGTAGGAAAAGAACCCATTACCTGTGAAGCATTAATTCAGGAAGCCAGTACAATAGACCAATAATTTAAAAAGAAAGACCTTCATAGGAAGTATTTTTTTGATTTAACAAAAGCATATGACATTTTTTATCATTTTCTTGCAGCAAATTTCCTAAAGTTACCAAAGGGAGTTAAGGTCCCTACCCCTGAACAACTTAAAGAAAAATTGTACTGTAAATGGCACTATTCTTGGTTTCATTTAACTAAAAACTATATTGTTTTTCGAGACAAGATCCAAGAATAGATTCGGAAGGGGAGGCTAAAGTTTCCAGCCAAGACTGAGAAAGTTATGAGAATTGACACAAACCCGTTTCCAGAGATTGGGGAGGTTGCAGCAAAAGTTGGCATGCCAGATTTCCAAATCCTATCCTTGAAGGAATTAGAGGAAGTCACTCTGCAATTGCATGTGGCTAGCCAGGCTGTCTTCAAGAAGGACACCAGAAGTTCACCAGCAAGTGCACAAAGCTCTGTAGGCCAAAGGGATGCCTCTAGTGAAGAGATATTGGATGATGACTCCCTCGATGCAGTTGTAGTGCAGAGGATGTGTCCTAGATGCAAGATGAGTTACAAATGGCTGAAAAGGCTCCCAGTTGATAGGAAGTAGTATTATAAAGATGTACAGAAGGATCGAAAACTAGCTAACACCTACAACAGAAGGCCATATCCAACTGGTCCTAGACAACATTCATCTTTGGCTGGTGTACCGAACACCAGGATACAATCAAAGGGTAAGAGGCCTCTGTATGAAACTAGGCCACCCAATTATTACAAGGTAGACAACTAGCCTAAAAGGAAGCATGGATTTAGTGTAAGGCATGGGACCAAGACTGATGATTGGTCCCCAAGGACTCATTCGAAGACTGTTTTAAAGAGTGGGACAACAGATCTAGTAGCCAGACCAGTGGGCTCATGGGTCCCAAGAGTTCTAGATTGGTTTGATATGCAAAAAAAAAAAAAAAAAAAAAGAAATAAATGCCTACCCAAAGAAAGGCTTTTGTAGACTAGGGAAGAATGATCAAACCTCCCTTGGTGGCTCCTAACAATTGGGTGTTATTAAAGAACCCAAAAACAAGGGAGCCAGATGTGGTTCTTATGATTTCCAAGTCTCAAAGAAGGAAGATCCAACTAAGATACACCCAATATCAAAGGGATCTAAAAGAAAGTGGAGAGAACACTTCCATGGCACAAGCAAAAGACCAGACAGATGAGGGGATAGGTTCGAAGCCTGTTCCTAAGATCAAGAGGAGTGCCAGCATGGAGCAATTGGCTAAAGTTCATGCTGAATTGAGAGCCAAAGAAAAATCCAGTTTAGTGGGACTCGAGAAGGCCTTAATGGAAAGTGATGATGAGACAGATGAAGGGACTGAGCTAGGCCAAGAGAGAACATTGGTTGAAGATGAAATGTTTGAGGCCTTTATGGCTGAACAGACCTTTTAGGTTGACATGCCAACAGAGATAGATCACCAACAGGCTGCTTTGAAGGAACCTGCTAGCACAAAGGTACTAGAATGCAGCATGGAAGATGCTTCTGAGGCAGCTGAACAAACTAATTTGGAAGGGAAACAAGTACAGTCAGCAGTTCAGTTTGGCTCATTCCCTCAAGTGCCAGTAAGTGTGGCATATGTGCTGCCATAGGAATTCCAGGCTTACGAGGGAAATCAAGAATGCCAGGAAGATGACCCCATTCTAGTTTCTAGTGAAGATTCACAGGCCAACATGGTTCAAGATGAGTCAGAAGAGGCCAAGCCAAAGGAAACTGATGAAAAAAGTGAAGAGGTGAGAATTAACCTCTCATAACCCTTCGAGTATCCCACAATATCTATGACCCAGCACGTTAAGCCCCTGTAAATCAAGGCTTACTTCGATGGGATACAAATGATCAGGGTGTTAGTGGACAATGATGTAGCAGTAAACCTGCTTCCAAGGTCCTCATTGAAGAAGTTGGGGAAAAGAAACCCTAGGTTGATCCCAACCAGCACAACCATTGCTGGTTTTGCTAGGGACAAACAAATGGCTTAAGGCATTTGGCCCATCAACCTAAGTATGGGAACCAGAGATTGCATGACAGTATTCTTTGTTATAGACAGTAATGCCAAGTATAATGCTTTGCTTGGCAGGGATTCGATCCACGCCAACAAGTGTGTGTCGTCCTCTCTACATCAGAAGATGATGATAGCTCTATGCTACGGGATAACAGAGGAAATCAATGCGGATCCGCAGCCTTTTATTACTTGTGCTGATTTTGCTAAGGCCAAGCTATACATTGAAAGGGTTGTACCACTCAGTGTGCCGAGGAAGCCTGATGGAACAGCCGAAGTGACGGCCGATGAGGAAGTAGCACACCTAAAGCATGCAGGAGAGTGCTGATGAAGAGTTCGTCACTAAAGATGACAATGATGCCTGGTTATAGGCAAGAAGATGAGGACTAAGGAGCCAGACCCATGGCTTTAATCAAGTTTTCAGCATTGGATGTAAGTCAATAGTCTAGAAGGTGCAGGAACGAGATGGGAAAGCCATGGTGATTGGCTAGGAGCAACAAAAGGCCAAGCCTTTGGCCCTTGATAAGTACTGTGCATTGGACATTGATGCCACCAAGGAGGGATAAACCCTTGAAGTTATACATTGCTATAGCCAAAGATTCGTTGGGAGTTTTTCTAGCTCAAGACAATGAAGAAGGCAAGGAACAAGCAGTTTATTACCTTAGTAGGTTTTTAAATTCTTGTGAATGTAAATACTTAGTTGTAGAAAAGCTGTGCCTAGCATTGTACTTTGTAGCAATGAAATTAAGATATTATCTTTTACCTACTATTGTCTTGGTAATTGCAACCACAGACTATGTTAAATACATGTTATCTAAACCTATGCTAAGAGAAAGAATTGGCAAATGGATATTAGATCTATCAGAATTTCATCTAGAATATGTCCCCCTAAAAGGTAGTAAAAGGACAGGTTTTGGCTAGCCTTTTGGCAGATCATCCATGTCAAATAGAAAGCCAAGAGATAATAGACCTTGGTATGGTCAATGTTGAGCCATGGTAAATGTGGTTCGATGGATCAAAAGCCAATGGTCTTGTTGGAATTGGTGTTGTAATTAAATCACCACAGGGGGTAGAAACCACACATGGTTTCAGAGTTGATGAAACTGCTTATTCCAATAACCAAGCTGAGTATGAAGCTTTAATAATAGGACTTGAGATACTTATTGGATTACAAGCTTATGCAACTGATATACTTGGGAATTCTCAATTGGTAATCAACCAAGTAAAGGGAATTTTCAAATGTCAAAGTGCAAGCATGTTACCGTATTATGTTGTTGAATTACGTTTGCTTTTTTTGTTTCAAATAGCCAATGTGACTTATATCCGAAGATTCATGAATCACAAGGCCAATGATGTAGCCCAGAAGGCCTCAAATTTCAAAAGAAATGGTGACACCCAAGTGGACATAAGTCAAGCAACATATTAAAAATTAATCCCACCTTTGGCTAAAAGGGGTATCATGGTAGAAGTTAACCAGAATAACTTAGAAGAGCATGATTGGAGACATCCAATCATTCAATATTTAATTGGCCCTTCTTCGAAGGCCAGCAAAAAAATTAAATTACAGTCCATGCAATATATAGTATATGGCAATGCTCTTTACAAAAAGGGAATAGATGGATTGCTGTTGGAATGTTTAGGGCCAAAAGAAGCATTGACTGCTATGGCTGAGGTGCATGAAAGTATTTGTGGTACCCATCAACCTAGTGTGAAGATAAGATGGTTGCTTCGAAGGTTTTTCTATTATTGGCTAACTATCCTTAAGGATTGCATAGAGCATGCAAAAGAATGTCAGGCATGCCAAAAGCATGGCAAGATAAGACATATGCCAATAGTTGATTTGCATGCAGTAGTGAAGCCATAGCCATTTAGAGGATGGGCAATGGATATGATAGGAAAAATATATCCACCATCTTCAAAGCATATCATTGTTTCATTCTAGTGGCCACAGATTACTTTACTAAATGGGTCGAAGCTAAGCCTTATAAGGCTGTGGATCAGACCGAGGTTATTGGATTTGTCAGAGAATTAATCCATAGGCTTAGCATCCCTTAGACAATAATTGTAGATAATGGGATTGTGTTTGATGGAAAGATGGTGAAGTCTTTCTTAGCAGAATTTGGAATTAGTTTTATCAATTCTACCCCCTATTATGCATAAGCAAATGGTCAAGCTGAATCATCTAACAAGTCCTTGAAAAAAGGAATACAAAGAGTTGTGGAAGATAATCTCAGGAATTGGCATAACTTGTTGTTAGATGTGCTATGGGCTTATAGGACTTCTCCAAGGTCAAGTCCAGGGATCACTCCTTATGCCTTAGTATATGGACATAATGCAGTGTTGCCTGTAGAAATTAATATTAACTCCTTGAGGGTAAAATGTCAAGACCAGTTACCTACTGAGCAATATCATCAAAGCATGTTCTTGGAGATAGAACATGTGGATGAGGCCAGAATTTTGGCATTAAACAATATCCTCTTCCAAAAGAAAAAGGTAGCCAGAAGCTATAACAAGAAAGTCAAGCACATCAGCTTTGATGAAGGAGATTTGGTATGGAAGACAATATTGCCAATAGGAATCAAGAGCCATAAATTTGGAAAATGGTCACCTAATTGGGAAGGACCATATCAAGTTCATGGAGTCTTGCTAGGGGGAGCATACCATCTGAGAAATCTAAATGGATATGTGCATCCCAAGAAAATCAATGGCAGGTATTTGAAACATTATTATCCAACTATGTAGGGAACATAAGAAGTGTAAGAAATGCTAAGTAAGAGTAAACAATAGAGCATGAAACACTCAACTAATAAATAAGGATTTCATTTCATAACAAACTAAGTACATGTAGCCACAAATTGGCCCAAAAATCAATACAATGTTTTAGTTGTTCCCTTATAATTGATTCTCTACTCCTAAGGGATGGAAACAACTGAATGGCTGTAGCCATATCCTACCTTCTGTTAGCCAATCCTTGGTTAGTAATTTGCTACTTTTTAGCATTTCAATCCGAGGCTAGATTGACTGTTGCTAGCTCCTATTCTAGTTGAGCTTTCTTCTCCAAGAGTTGGGTTTGAAACTGAGAGGCATAGGAATGTTGTCCATTCAATTCGAACATTTTCAGCATGTATATGAGAAACAAACTCCTTGTCCCTCAGCAGCTCCTCTTCTACAGCCTTGGCTATATGGCAGATATTGATGTAGAAATCTATAGTAGCTGCTGTCTGAGATAAATGGCTAGAGAAGGGCATGTTGGACTGCTAAAAAACTTTGCAACATTGGAGGAAGCCATTCTTAATGATGGGTCTTTGTAAGGCTTCAAATGGGATCCTTGAGAATGATGTCAGTAATTCCAAATAGGTGCCCAAGTCCACTGGAGGCAAAGAGACTTTTTTGGCAGTAGAGAAACTCTTAAAAATTTCTAGAAAGGAGTCAGCAAGGACTAATAGTTCAGCCTCACTGTTGGTTGTTTGAGCTGTGGAAGGTATATCAAATAGGCTAGCCAGCTGGGCTTAAAAAATGTCCATCTCTTCCTCTAACGTTGGAAATGAAGAAGAATCACTAGTTGAATGAAGAGATGGCTGCATGAGGATAGGAGAGGGAGTGGAGGATTCCCCAACAGTGTCCATAGTCTTGGCTATCAGCAAGTCCAGAGAAGAGGGATTGGAGCTGGATGGTATAGAAGGAATGAGTGAGCTACCAGTGTCTTTTGTGGGAGTACCAGCTACAACTAAAGATGAGGTGACAATTGGGGCTATCTCAAGTGATAAAAGGACAGCTAGGACTATAGGAGGAGTATAATGAGATGAGGAAAAGGTTAGATGGGGAAGTTATGGAGTTAGGCCCAGGCATAAAGAAATTGGAATGCTTGGCCTTAAAGAAGGAAGGGAAAAAAGCATGGGAAGTGGAAGTACCGTCTGGATGGACTCTACACTTATGGGCACCTCAGTGTTACTTTTCTTTATCCTTTCTACGCTTGCCTCTAATGGCATTTCCTCTATAAGCAAAACAGAGGAAGCTAGTGTCGAAGGAGAAGGAGCTGGAGTGACTACTGTTGCATGTCAAGAAAGAAAGAAAAGTGTTAATTCTATGCTAAAATCCTAGAAAGGGAAATCATTATCCTGGAAAGGAAAGTTATCAAAACGGATTGAAGGAAATTACCAGCTTCAAAAGTGGTAGTGGCGTTGTCTAGAGAGCGGCGAAGGGAATAATGCACAGCAGTTTGCTTCTTTCGTGCAGTCTCATTCTGTAATGCATCAGCAGCAGCAGCTTCATCCCTTAGCATCTGCTGCTGCCTCCTTTTTTTGGACCTTTGGAAAACAATGATTTTTTTCGAGTGCTCCTTCTCCACTGCTTTGGCAGCTGCCTCATGGATAAGGTCCTCAGTAAAGTCAGAAAGGGAAATTGTCGTTTTCTGCCTCCTTTTAATTGGAGTTTCTTTTTCCTTTTCGGCTTCCTCCTTTTCTGCAGGAGTTTCGAGTGCCTCTTCTTCTGGATCAAACAAGAGTTTTCTTTTTCTCTGTTGTTGCTGCTTGCCCTTAAGAATGGTTAAAGCTTGAGCTCTCTGAGGAGAGCCTTCCTGTGGAGCCCCTGCACCAAGAATAGAAGCTACAAGTAAATAAGCAAGGCATCATAAAAGAAAGAGAAAAGGGAAAATAGAAATGCATAAGTAGCCTTGGTGATTCTTGGAGGAAAAGGTGAGGCAACAGGAGTAGACACTGAGATAGCAACAGTAAGAGCTGGGATGACAGGGGCAGTGGAGGCAATAGTAGTGGTCCCAGTTGTAGACACCCCATTTTTGACTGTCCTCAAGACTTGGACGTCATCGTTTGAACACTCGACGATTATCCATGTTCATGTTCGTCTTGAGCTCTCGGAGGTTTCGGCCGCGCGCCTTGCCTCGAGACCTCTCGACTTGTTTGTTTTGTGCTTGGTTGTAGACCAAACACTTGTGTGATTGCTTCTAAGGGTAGGGAATGGCTTGTTGGCCATCCCCACACCTCACCGGCCATGGCCTGAGGCCACCGGCCTTGTTTTCTTGCTACCGGCCAAAGGTGTTGGTCGGTCGGCATTGTTTTTGGTCGGCCGGCCATTGTTTTGATCAATCGACCACTTTTTCTAGCCGAGACCTTTTCTTGGGGAGGCTTGACCCTTTTGAACCTTTGGTTTAGCTTCTTGGGGGAGACTTGACCCTTTTAAACCTTTGGTTTAGCTTCTTGGGAGAGGCTTGACCCTTTTGAACCTTTGCCTAGCTTCTCCAAGAAGTTTGACCCTTTGCTCCAAGCTTCTAAGAGAAGCTTGAACCTTTCTCAGCTTCTTGAGGAAGCTTGACCCCTTTGCTCTAGCTTCCTCAAGAAGCTTGACCCTTTTTGCTTTAGCTTCTAAGAGAAGCTTGGCCCTTTTGCTCAAGCTTCTAAGAGAAGCTTGGACCTTTGTTCTTCTATAAGAGAGGGCCTCTCCTTCATTAGCAAAGGTTCAGATTTTTGGCCAAGGCTCCATGAACATATATCTCTCTCTATATCTCCTCCATTTTAGCTCAAAAGTGTAAGGTTCTTGGCCCCATTGCACTACAACTCTTAGCCTAACCCTTCCACCTTCGGTCTAAGCATCTTGGAGGCCATTTTCAAAGGCTAAGGGACTAGTTTTTGGGTCCAGAGCTACTGGAGTTCTTGGCTACAAGTGTAACACTCATTTTTCCTCTTTTATTCCTCATTTTTGCACAAGCTTTTAGCCTGTCTTGCATGCTGTTTTGAGCTTAGTGTATAACTGATAAAAGTTCTGATTTTACATGTTTTTAATCTTTGTTTAAGGTCACTTTTATGTTTTGGTTGTTTACCCCCTCTTAGGCCTTGTTTGGCCTCCTTTTTTAACCTTTTTTGTGAGCTTCGGGACCACCTTGTATTGGCCTTCTCACTGAGTGGTGGGGATGGTGTTTTGAGGTCCTAAGAAGGAGAGGGCCATCCCCTCTCCTTATTGTCTTGTTTACTTGCATTTTTGGCCTTACAAAGGAGCCCATATTTGCATGCATCCTAAGCTTGGTTCAGGCCCTTTTTGGTGACTCTTTGGACCTTCCTAGCCTCTGTCCATGGCTGGTTTGGTCCCCTTTTGTTTGCTTCTTGCATGTGTAGAGTAACCCCTTTTCTTGGCTTATCAAAGGAGCACCCCATTCTAGCATGTGTGACTATGTTTCAGTGGATTTTTAGTCGTATTTTGGCATGCCATGAATCTGTTTTTGGCTGGTTTGGTGGTCCCTCATTTGTTTCACATGCTTGTAGTGTAAACCATGCTTACTAGCTCACATTGCATGTTGTTTTGGCCCTCCATTCTAGCATATTTTGGCCATGTTTCAAACATGTTTTGTTCATATTTTGGGCTGCCTTAGCTCTGTTGTTAGGCCTCTTGGTCGATTGGTGCTTGCCATGCATGGTTGTAGTGTAATAGCCTTGCTTAGCTTTGAGTTTTGAAGCCCGTTGCGTGCGTTGCTTGAGGTGTTTGCATGTTTTGGTATCATAGGGAATGCTATTTCAGAGCTTATATGTGTGCTATATTCTCATGTTTAGCATGCCTTCGATGTGTTTGAGAGTTGCATCATTATGCCTTGTTTATGAGCCTTTGCATGAGCTTCATTTTGGTGCATGTCAAGCCCTCATTTTAGCTCATTTTTCCACTTTTTAGGGACTGCATGAGGTCTATTAGGAGTTGGTTTCATCATTTGTGCATTGCTTTGCATACCTCTAGTGTAATGTGCTTTACTAGTTTCGGTATTTGAGCCTTCCTGCATGCATTGCACGAGTCGTTGCATCATTTCGGAGTCATTTTGTATGCTATTTCAAAGCTGGAGTGTATGCCATTGTAATTCATGTTTCATCCTTGCCATGCTCTTGGAGAGTTACATTTTGTGCCTTAGTCACGAGGCCATTGCATTGTGCATGTTTGCATGAGTTTTGGTGCCTTGATTCCATCATCTTTGGCCACTGATTTTGGCGTGCTTGAGAGCTACCCATGTTAGTGCAAGTCCATCTCACCATGTTGTTGCATGCTTGTTTCATTTTGCATGTTGTTGCATGCTATACATGTCCACATGTTTAGGTTGTATGCCTATTGCATATTGCATATTGCATGTTAACATGCTCATGTTGCATTAGATTTGTTGCACACTTGAGTTATTTGCATGCTTGCTTGCTTGTCTAGGTTGCATTGCATTGTGTGTGCATCCCTTGCCTCTTGATCAATCATGATAGAGGTTGGGGCCCTTTGTGTGTTTTGTGCATTTCATTCCATATTGAGTTGTACACTTGGCTTCTTTGGCCATCATGCATTGAAATGCGTGATTAATGGTCCGAGGGTCAAGAACCATACTCCCTTGAGTCCATAACCTGATAACGTGGGTGGTTGTGCACACATTGCTTTAAAAATGCATTGTCATGCCTTGTCTGTCTTTTGCTGTTGCAAAACAGGATTCTACAGGAAGAGTTGGCCGACCGACCACATTCAATGCCGGCCGGCTATTCATTTCTGGCCGAGAGCTATACAACTGGTTGATGACCACTTTTCCATGGCCGGTGACTATTCCTCTTGGTCGGTGACCTTCCACAGTGCTCAGAAGGTGGTCCAGAAGCAGCCTTAGGACTTGTGCAGTCTTAAGAGGTGCAGGGCAGTGTAAACAGAGGCAACATGTGGCATGGCGACGGATTTCTGAGCGAGGCGAATCGAGCATGCAAGCATTTGACCCTCTTTCCGAGGCAGCTTTACTGCTTTAGTAGTTTAATTAATTTGTTAATTAATTACGGTTCTGTAATATTTAATTAGCTTGTTAGTTAGTTAATTTGTATTATTTTTTCGGACCCTCCGAGAGAGGGCAATGTTGTAATAAGTGTGCGTGTGTGTGATGCATGTCTTCCAACCCCCATTTCTTTCTCCCTTTTATTTAACCGCTTACGATGGTTAGATTTAGGACATATTTCAATTAGCATCCTTATGCTATGCATGTCTGCATCATTCATATGTCTTGCATGCATCGGGCTCGGCGCATCATACTAACTGCATTGTATTTCAATTCCAAGTTGAATACGTGTTAGTTGTAGCATCTCACATGCCATCTTAGAATAGCCGAGCCTATCTTAGTTGCATTTTGCATGTGTTGCATTAGCCATCTTAACATGAACTAGGATCATGCATTGATTACTAACTAGTTTTTGTTTTGGCTCGGAGTACTCGGGAAGTATTTATGCTTTAGCATCCTTGCATGCGTGTGAGTGATTGGCATGATAGCATGCTTACCATGAGGCTATATGCTTATGTGATATAACTGCCTGAATGCCTGTGGGTGATGGTTGGGTTGCTTGAGTTAGAATAATTCGTCGAAACCCGTGTTTTAGCCTACTTGCGAGTAGCAAACTTCAATCCATTTTTCGAAACAAACGGATATACGATGCTTTGTTCCAACTTAGGCAATCCAGTCTATACTTATTTTGCTGTGCGCATCACGTAGTAATTCTAGGCTAATAAACCAGAATAAGAACACATATGTTTTCAAAACAAAATATCATGCTTAGTACAGGCCGATCTTCAGATCAGGCGAGCGACGGTGCTCATAACTGACCTTCCCCAATCGTACCCAAGTTCCCGAGCCGAGGCAACTTTGGTGATGGCGGACATGTGGCCTTAGGCAACGAGTCAGGGTTTCCTAAATTCCCCCAAAACAAAATATTTAGGTGGCGACTCTGTATCTGGCAAAGCAGTCCATGTTTGGCACTTCTTTCTAAAAATTTGTTTTCCAAAACGATTTGCCGGACTTGGACTCTTTGGTGATTTATCAATCTTCCATTGCACTTTGCGAGATTAGATTAAGAACCGTGACACTTGAGTCCGAACTGTAGTGAGCCCAAATGAACAAAACGGGATTTCTCCCGAGGCGTTCGAGGACGTCTACAGTTTCTGGCGACTCCGCTGGGGAGTTAGAGAACTTGATTCGAACTCATGATATCTTGTTTTGTTCACACTTATGTGTTTCTTTGCATTGCATTTGCATTGGTGCACCTAGGACACCATGTTTGCCGTGTGCTATTCCTGAACGGTTTGTCGGAGGCTCACTTCGAGAAGCGTGCCATAAGGCTGACCGGTTGCGGGCTCTGCCACGACGGGAACACAAACCCCGATTTTCACCGGGGCACCCTTTTGACCATTCGACCTAGTGCATATTCGGAATCCATAGTGACCATTCCAAACTAGGACAGGTTGCTTACCTGATTATCGGTTGTTTGAAACCGCTGTGCGCATAGTGAAACCCTAGCTCCTGACAAAATAGGACAGGAAACCCTACCCCCAACGTAGGGGTGTTTTGTCTCTCACTTACTTGTTTTGTGCTTTTAGAGTACGTCTCTACAGGGAATGCATGTATCAGTTTACAAGTCTGGGTATCAGGCCTGCGGGCATCAGTATTTGGAAGAATCAGTTTTGCCTAAGGGTATCAGTTTACAAGGTAGAATTTTGGGCAGAATTCTGTAGGGAGCGCAGTCATTCAGCTTCGCTCATGATGGTTATGGTGAAATCAGGCTGAGATGCTATTTGTTTTCTCTTTTGCTAAGTAGTTTTGGAACCATAGCTTCAGAAGGGTCTGATATCCCTCGGGTACTCTGGACCTGTGTTGTTATGTGATCAGGGGATGAACCACCTGCAGGCGGCACTCAGTTTACTTCAGATGTGGCGCATGGCACGCACTGTTTTGAGCATTTGTGAATGCTGGTTTTTGTACTTTTTGACTTGGGTATTGAGTCTGTCTTGTTGTATCAAGTCAAACCTGTTGAGTCAGTCTTGTTGTATCGAGTCAGTCTTGTTGAGTCTGTCTCATTGTATCGAGCCAATCCTGTTGAGTCTGTCTTGTTGTATCGAGTCAATCCTGTTTTGTTAGAGTTGGGTGATTCCGGGGGTGTTCTCTCAGGCATCACTGTTTTGTTTTGTGTTTGTCTTTTTGCTTTCTCTTGAGTCTGTTTTTGTCTTGGAGCCAGTTACACCAGAAGTTATGAATGGAACAACAGTGAATTTTCACACTCGTGTTTGCTTCTGCCTTGCGCCTGTTGTGCCAGCAAATTTGAGTGAAACGACAATCCATCTCACTGCTCTTCTACACCTTTAAATCATTGCATTGACCTAAGTTTTTGAAAACTTTTTGAACACTGCAGTGAAAACAAAGACGAAGGAATTTCTCGGATTTTGCAAAATTTGATCAATTGAGAGAAAGAGAGGCATGCTAAGCCCTTAATGATTGAAATCATGCTTGTTAGTGTGAGTACTGAGAAGGACCCTGGCTTGATCCAGATTTGTTCTACATTGTCTTCAGCGCGAGCAATTTGTCGCTTTCTTAAAAATTTTCAAAAAATGTTTTTGCGCAGTCCTATGAAGACCTGTGTGGAATCGCTCTTGAGATCGTGCAGCTTAGGATCGCTCTCAGCCTTGAGACTCGATCCCTCACTTTCAAACCTTGAACTTAGATTCAGAATGTTCAATGGCCAACCACAATGTAAGGCCCGTGTGGCCAGATCAGAAGCAGCCCATGAATTAGGGGCAAGAATATCATATATGATCAAAAGGAAGCTTGAAAAGCTAGATCAGAAGTGCCCCTGGAACTAGGGGCAAAAATGTCAGATGTGCTCGAAGAGCGAAAGATGAGTCATTCCTGCAAACCAATGAAGACTGGCAAGAGTGCCAAATCCCAGAAAGGAGGAAAGAAGAAAGTACTATCGGAGAAAAACTGAGTTCCTATCCACAACACTAGGGACAAATTCATCCTCCATTTGATGGACTTCTACATCATTAGCGAACAACAGCCATTCTCCTGGATTCAGATGACTTCAAGATCTCAAAACCATTTGACATGGACAAAGCTACACTTTTACCCTTGAGAGGCTCGCTGGGCCGAAAACCCGGAAGGGCGACCCAGGCAAAAGTTAGAGCAAGAAAAAGAACAAAAAAAAGAAAAGAATGAAAAAAGGAAATAAGAAGAAAATAAATGAAAAGAAAGAAAAGAAGAACAAAGCTCGCAAGGTTGAAAGCCCAGAAGGGCGGCCTTGGCAAAAGTTAGAGCGTAAAAGGAGAGGTTAATACCCGAGTGTCCCTTAACCCGAACTACGTAAGGCTTGATTCCCATCTTTGGGATACGTAGGCAACTTCATCCTGAAGTCCAGCCATAAACACTTCTAAAAACGACCATGTCCATGTAATGGTTCTGATCAACCTTGCCTTCTTTGTATCCGAGAGTTCAGTTGTGACCATCGCTATGAGGATTGATTACAATGCACTGCGGTACCATCCAAGCAAAGGGCAACTTTCCATTGCCAATGCGCCGCGACGCCATTCAAACAAGGGGCAACTTTCCGTTGCCATGCAGTGTCGTTCAAGCAAGGGGCAATTTTCCATTGTTATGGATCCGAGGTTGCGCATCTTGAGAGTAGGTTCCGTGCTCATTGAGTAGTGGCCGTTTGCAAAAACAGTTTTAAGAATTTTTACTGAGTTTGACTAATTCTCTCGAAAATTATTCCACTTTTCCAAAACTGGACCATTTCTTGGACCCAAAAAGGAAAATTTTCAGTGCTCATAACCTAACTTGCATGATTTCAAATCAGAAAATCGAACAAGCATGTTAATCTAACTCTCATGTTGGTCAAAATTGTTTTAGCAGAACGTCAAAAACCAAAAAATGGTCAAAATAATGAACTAAGGGCAAAGTTAAGTCAAGTGTTCTGTCTTTTCCCCATTGTCAACATACTTGCCAGAAAAGGGCACTCTACTTGCCAGAAAGGGCACTCTACGAGCCAGAAAAAGGCATAACTAAAGCTAACAACAAAGGGCTGAAAGCTCTCAACATTCTCCAAGCAGCAAGGTATCAAGCCAAGTGCGAAGCATGAACTGGAATGGATCAAGATATTCCACTCCCTCGTCTGGACACATTTGATCATGTCCGAACTCCCCAGCAGAACATCGCCAATCGATGTCAGCTGCAGATTGGCTACACACCCAGTTGTAGCACAACCCCTGTGTGGGGAAATTCACTAGCTATGCGCAGAAGAAGAAGAATCTAGCAGAATGCTAGGGGCAAGAGCCCGCAACTTCCTGTTTATCCATCAACCACCCTGGGGAGGAATGAAAAATGAGAGATTAAAGAATAGAGAGATGTGCACTAAGAGGAAAAGCGAGAAAAGGGTTTTGAGAGAAAAACCGAGCTTGAGGGTCGAGTGATGTGAGAATCACAAATGAGAAAGGGTGGGAAACAATACCCAGAGAAACAGGCTCCCTGTGCACGTCTGAGTGTCGTGTCTTTTTGTTTTATCTCGATTCTTGTCTTGAGTCGTTTTTGAGTGTTTGTGTTTGTGTTTAGGTTGTTTTGCCTTTGTTTTCCTTTGTTGAGTCGTGGTGCGCTGTGTTCAGTTGTAGGCTCAATACCCGGTTAAGAATTCATCTCTCAATTTCAAAAATAAATCGCTTTGTGCTCAAAGTGCTGTGCCATTCTTCACATATGTGCAAAACAAGATTCTTCCTTTCATGAACTGCATGGTTCAACCCAGGTCATGTGAGAACAGTAGAACCAGGACCTATCTAAAGCTACATAGGTTCCGGAATGCAAAGCAAAAGAAAAGAGGGAAAATTTGGAGCATCTTAGTGTGTTTCAACTTCGGTAAATTCCGAGACTGCATTCTAGGTGCATCTTGTCAGGCCTCGCCTTTCTCTCGAGTATGAGTGTGTCTCGACCCCAAGCTTAAGCCTGCTTCAAGTCAGAATGGTAATTAAAGCAGCAGCAAATGTTACCCCTCGCCAGTATGAACAGGGTGTACCCTTTTCGAGCTGAGTGTGTTGCAAAGCCCTTTGAGAGATGAATCGGAGGCACCAGAGTACATGTTTGATGCCCCTCTATTGCATAGAATGTGCACTTTTATATACATTTATGTTGCATGCCTGCCACGCATCGTTATGATTCATGCATAGAATATGCTTGCTTTCGATTCTGCATAGAATATGCTTTGCTTTCAATATTGCATAGAATATGCTTTCCATGTTGCATAGAAAATGCCCCCTTACTTGCACAGAAGATGCATTTTATCGCACTTCTTTTGTGCACCTTCCTCGCACTTTCTGGTGCATTGTATCTCTCTCACACTGTCTTGTGCATTTTCACATTTCATAACATTCCCACTGTCTTGTGCACTCACGTTGTCTAAGGCATCACGCTGTCTAGCGCATCGCACTATCTTGTGCAATCGCACTGTCTTGTGCACTCGCACTGTCTAACGCATCGCACTGTCTAGCGCATCGCACTATCTTGTGCAATCACACTGTCTTGTGCACTCGCGTTGTCTAACGCATCGCGCTGTCTAGCGCATCGCACTATCTTGTGCATTCGCGCTGTCTAGCGCATCGCACTATCTTGTGCAATCACACTGTCTTGTGCACTCGCGTTGTCTAACGCATCGCGCTGTCTAGCGCATCGCACTATCTTATGCATTCACACTGTCTTGTGCACTCGCGTTGTCTAACGCATCGCGCTGTCTAGCGCATCGCACTATCTTGTGCACTCGTGTTGTCTAACGTATCGCGCTCCCTTGCGCATCGCACTATTTTGTGCACCTTACATTGCATTGCATCATTCGCGCTATTTTGCGCACCTCAATCGCACTGTTTTGTACACTGCATTTCATTCGTGTTATTTTGCGCACCTCAATCACACTGTTTTGTGCACCTTACTTGCATCGTGCATTCATATTATCGCGTTATTTTGTGCATCGCGCTATCTTGCGCACCTCATCTGCACTTGTTAGTGCATTGCATTTTCATTCGCGCTGTTTTGCGCATCACACTATTTTGTGCATTACATTATTTCATTTGCGCTATCTTGCGCATCCCACCTGCACTTGCATCGCATTGTATTGCATTCGTGTTGTCCTACGCAGTCTACCTGCACTTGTTAGTGCATTGCGTTGTTACGCACTTTAACATGCATTGTCATGAATTCTTCACCTGCATCGACACGCATGTTTCGCTTCCATTTGCATTGCCATGCATTTCTCTATCTTGCACTGTCATGCATATCTCATTTGCATTGTCATGCATTTCTCTATTGCATCATCTAGTATGTATATTACATTGTACATATCATACATTACATGCATTCATTGCATATGGAATATATATTGCATTGTAGTGCATTTCCACCTGCATTGTCATGCATTCTTCACTTGCGTCGACACGCATGTTTCACCTCCACTTGCATTGTACATAGCACATATTGCATGCATTCACTGCATCACCTCCATCTATCACTTGCGCCTTTTCATGTTGAGCTTGGTCTGGTATGTGCCCATACTTTTCACGTTGAAGCACGGTTATGATATTATGTGTACGCACCTAGTGTTGAGGGTGACGGCACCGTTTCCGTGATTAGACGTGGTTTGTTTGTGTCCATGCCTTTCCTAGGCAAGATACGGTTCCACCGCGCGCCTTATCCATTCCATCCATTTCATACAGAATATAGGTTGCATTGTCTTGCATCCTCCCATCCACCCGCGTTGTTTCGCATTCTTAGGTTGCATTGTCTTGCATCCTCCCGTCCACCCGCGTTGGTTCGCATTCTTAGGTTACATTGTCTTGCACCCTTCCATTCAAATTTCTATACACATTGCATGCGTTGTCGCGTCGCGCTTTACTTATATGTGTTCAAGTTCCTATACACATTGCATGCGTCGTCGCGTTATGCTTTACTTATATGTGTTCTAGTTTCTATACACATTGCATGCATTATCGCGTCGTGCTTTACTTATATGTGTTCAAGTTCCTCATTATACACATTGCATGCGTTGTCGCGTACGCTTTACTTATATGTGTTCAAGTTCCTTTATTTTCACATATTGCATGTGTTGTCACGCATGCTTTACTTACATGTGTATACTTATCAATTGCCTTACACATTGTACATGTTGTCGCGTGTGCTTTACTTACATGTGTACATTTTATTCTTCGCTTTTACACATTGTACATGTTGTCGCATGTGCTTTACTTACATGTGTATACTCTTCCTCACCTCTACGCATTGTACACGTTGTCACGTGTACTTTACTTATATGTGTTTGTGCCTTCACAGCATTGTTATGCTTGTTTCAAATCGCATTGTTATGCACACACTTGGGTTGCGTTGTTATGCACCCCTTTCACCCGCATTGTCATGCGCCCCTTCGCTTGCGTTGTTACGCACTTTTCACTTGCATTGCTATGCATGCATCTAACGATATTGTACCTGTTAAGTTCTCTTTCTTTTTCAGGCACGATATTGTATGTACGATTCATTTGAGGTTGGTACGACCAGACGAACCGGATAGGAATGATATTGTATGTACGGTTCATTTGAAGCTAGCACGACCAGACGAACCGGACAGGTATTGTATTCTCGGTGTGAGACGTAGCGAGAATTGCATAATTCTTTTACATCCTTTCTGCATTGTAATGTAGTTTGGTTTCTGCTAGCTTAAAACTGTCGCATGTTATGCTTCGTTACGGCTTTCTTTGCATGATCATAAGTTATGCTCGGCTTTGTGCATTGTCTTGCATTTTGCCCCTGCCCTCGGGTGCATATCTTTGTCTGTAGCATGTATGCTTTGTCTAAGCCTTCGGCCTTGTCAAAAATGGGTCGTCTCTGGGCTTTGACATTCACTCCCGTCATTGTTATGACTTTTGAGTTCTGTCAAAGAAGGCCAACTGTAGACACCCCATTTTTGACCGTTCTCAAGACTTGGACATCATCGTTTGAACACTCGATGATTATCCATGTTCGTGTTCGTCTTGAGTTCTCGGAGGTTTCGGCCGCGCGCCTTGCCTCGAGACCTCTCGACTTGTTTGTTTTGTGCTTGGTTGTAGACCAAACACTTGTGTGATTGCTTCTAAGGGCAGGGAATGGCTTGTTGGCCATCCCCACACCTCACCGGCCATGGCCTGAGGCCACCGGCCCTGTTTTCTTGCTACCGGCCAAAGGTGTTGGCTGGTCGGCATTGTTTTTGGTCGGTCGGCCATTGTTTTGATTAATCGGCCGCTTTTTCTGGCCGAGACCTTTTCTTGGGGAGGTTGGACCCTTCTGAACCTTTGGTTTAGCTTCTTGGGGTAGGCTTGACCCTTTTGAACCTTTGCCTAGCTTCTCCAAGAAGTTTGACCCTTTGCTCAAAGCTTCTAAGAGAAGCTTGAACCTTTCTCAGCTTCTTGAGGAAGCTTGATCCCTATGCTCTAGCTTCCTCAAGAAGCTTGGCCCTTTTGCTCAAGCTTCTAAGAGAAGCTTGGACCTTTGTTCTTCTATAAGAGAGAGCCTCTCCCTCATTAGCAAAGGTTCAGATTTTTGGCCAAGGCTCCATACACATATATCTCTCTCTATATCTCCTCCATTTTAGCTCAAAAGTGTAAGGTTCTTGACCCCATTGCACTACAACTCTTAGCCTAACCCTTCCACCTTCGGTCTAAGCATCTTGGAGGCCATTTTCAGAGGCTAAGGGACTGGTTTTTGGGTCCAGAGCTACTGGAGTTCTTGGCTACAAGGGTAACACTCATTTTTCCTCTTTTATTCCCCATTTTTGCACAAGCTTTTAGCCTATCTTGCATGCTGTTTTGAGCTTAGTGTATAACTGATAAAATTTCTGATTTTGCATGCTTTTGATCTTTGTTTAAGGTCACTTTTGTGTTTGGGGTTGTTTACCCCCTCTTAGGCCTTGTTTGGCCTCCTTTTTGTACCTTTTTTGCGAACTTCGGGACCACCTTGTATTGGTCTTCTCACCACTGAAATCCAAAGGGATTTCAGTGGTGGGGATGGTGTTTTGAGGTCCTAAGAAGGAGAGGGCCATCCCCTCTCCTTATTGTCTTGTTTACTTGCATTTTTGGCCTTACAAAGGAGCCCATATTTGCATGCATCCTAAGCTTGGTTCAAGCCCTTTTTGGTGACTCTTAGGACCTGCCTAGCCTCTGTCCATGGCTGGTTTGGTCCCCTTTTGTTTGCTTCTTGCATGTGTAGAGTAACCCCTTTCTTGGCTTATCAAAGGAGCACCCCATTCTAGCATGTGTTGACTATGTTTCAGTGGGTTTTTAGTCGTATTTTGGCATGCCATGAATCTGTTTTTGGCTGGTTTGGTGGTCCCTCATTTGCTTCACAAGCTTGTAGTGTAAACCATGCTTACTAGCTCACATTGCATGTTGTTTTGGCCCTCCATTCTAGCATATTGTGGCCATGTTTCAAACATGTTTTGTTCATATTTTGGGCTGCCTTAGCTCTATTTTTAGGCCTGTTGGTCGATTGGTGCTTTCCATGCATGGTTGTAGTGTAATAGCCTTGCTTACCTTTGAGTTTTGAAGCCCCTTGCGTGCGTTGCTTGAGGTGTTTGCATGTTTTGGTATCATAGGGAATTCTATTTCAGAGCTTATATGTGTGCTATATTCTCATGTTTAGCATGCCTTCGATGCGTTTGAGAGTTGCATCATTATGCCTTGTTTATGAGCCTTTGCATGAGCTCCATTTTGGTGCATGTCAAGCCCTCATTTTAGCTCATTTTGCCACTGTTTAGGGACTGCATGTGGTCTATTAGGAGTTGGTTTCATCATTTGTGCATTGCTTTGCATACCTCTAGTGTAATGTGCTTCACTAGTTTCGGTATTTGAGCCTTCCTACATGCGTTGCACGAGTCGTTGCATCATTTTAGAGTCATTTTGTATGCTATTTCAGAGCTGGAGTGTATGCCATTGTACCTCATGTTTCATCCTTGCCATGCTCTTGGAGAGTTACATTTTGTGCCTTAGTCACGGGGCCATTGCATTGTGCATGTTTGCATGAGTTTTGGTGCCTTGATTCCATCATCTTTGGCCACTGATTTTGGCATGCTTGAGAGCTACCCATGTTAGTGTAAGTCCATCTCACCATGTTGTTGCATGCTTGTTTCATTTTGCATGTTATTGCATGCTATACATGTCCACATGTTTAGGTTGTATGCCTATTGCATATTGCATGTTAACATGCTCATGTTGCATTAGATTTGTTACACACTTGAGTTATTTGCATACTTGCTTGCTTGTCTAGGTTGCATTGCATTGTGTGTGCATCCCTAGCCTCTTGATCAATCATGATAGAGGTTGGGGCCCTTCGTGTGTTTTGTGCACTTCATTCCATATTGAGTTGTACACTTGGCTTCTTTGGCCATCATGCATTGAAATGCGTGATTGATGGTCCGAGGGTCGAGAACCATACTCCTTTGAGTTCATAACATGATAGGAAGGGTGGTTGTGCACACATTGCTTTAAAAATGCATTGCCATGCCTTGTCTGTCCTCTGCTGCTGCAAAATAGGATTCTGCAGGAAGAGTTGGCCGACCGACCACATTCAGTGCCGGCCGGCTATTCATTTCTGGCCGAGAGCTATACAACTGGTCGATGACCACTTTTCCATGGCCGGTGACCTTCCACGGTGCTCAGAAGGTGGTCTAGAAGCAGCCTTAGGACTTGTGCAGTCTTAAGAGGTGCAGGGCAGTGTAAACAGAGGCAATATGTGGCATGGCGACGAATTTCCGAGCGAGGCGAATCAAGCATGCAAGCATTTGACCCTCTTCTTGAGGCAGCTTTACTGCTTTAGTAGTTTAATTAATTACGATTTTGTAATATTTAATTAGCTGGTTAGTTAGTTAATTTGTATTATTTTTTCGAACCCTCCGAGAGAGGGCAATGTTGTAATAAGTGTGCGTGTGTGTGATGCATGTCTTCCAACCCCCATTTCTTTCTCCCTTTTATTTAACTACTTACGATGGTTAGATTTAGGACATATTTCAATTAGCATCCTTATGATATGCATGTCTGCATCATTCATATGTCTTGCATGCACCGGGCTCGGCGCATCATACTAACTGCATTGTATTTCAATTCCAAGTTGAATACGTGTTAGTTGTAGCATCTCACATGCCATCTTAGAATAGCCGAGCCTATCTTAGTTGCATTTTGCATGTGTTGCATTAGCCATCTTAACATAAACTAGGATCATGCATTGATTACTAACTAGTTTTTGTTTTGGCTCGGAGTACTCGGTAAGTGTTTATGCTTTAGCATCCTTGCATGCGTGTGAGTGATTGCCATGATAGCATGCTTACCATGAGGCTATATGCTTATGTGATATAACTGCCTGAATGCTTGTGGGTGAATGTTGGGTTGCTTGAGTTGGAATAATTCGTCGAAACCCGTGTTTTAGCCTACTTGCGAGTAGCAAACTTCAATCCATTTTTTGAAACAAATGGATATACGATGCTTTGTTCCAACTTAGGCAATCCAGTCTATACTTGTTTTGCTGTGCGCATCACGTATTAATTCTAGGCTAATAAACCGGAATAAGAACAAATATGTTTTCAAAACAAAATATCATGCTTAATACAGGCCGATCTTCGGATCGGGCAAGCGGTGGTGCTCATAGCTGACCTTCCCCAATCGTATCCAAGTTCCCGAGCTGAGGCAACTTTGGTGATGACGGACACGTGGCCTTAGGCAACGAGTCAGGGTTTCCTAAATTCCCCCAAAACAAAATATTTAGGTGGCGACTCTGTATCTGGCAAAGCAGTCCTTGTTTGGCACTTCTTTCTAAAAATCTGTTTTCCAAAATGATTTGCCGGATTTGGACTCTTTGGTGATTTATCAATCTTGCATTGCACTTTGCGATATCAGATTAAGAACCATGACATTTGAGTCCGAACTGTAGTGAGCCCAAATGAACAAAACGGGATTTCTCCCAGGGCGTTCGGGGACGTCTACACCAGTCTGTTTGGACTTAGCTTGAGAGGGCACATCTAGCCCTACCAACAGATCCTGGGAAGAGATAGCTAGGAGCACCTCCATATTGGTTGTCCACCAATTCTGGTACCGTCTCAATGAAGTGTTGTATGGGATGATGGGAGTGAAACTGAATTTGACCAAGTCTTGTATCAACTTGGAAGTTTCCTTATCCAGCTTGGTTATTGGTACTTTCAACCCTCTGGTTGCAAGATTGAGGTTAGTTTGGCTGCTGAGAGGGACAATAATTCCTTGAGTAAGCCTAAATTGCCTAGCAAATTGGGCAGGGCAGTAGGGTTCAATAATACACTTATAAGCTCAAAAGTTCAAGGTACCAATGTAAAACTCCCTTGGAATGAAAATCGAGCCCCACATATCTCTGTGAATGGGGTTAGAGCAAGTGTTGTCAGCCAGGAAAGTCCTTAGCCATGTTGGCCCTGTGTTAGCTGCAAAGGGGCAGAAAAAAAGTAGAAAAGGGAGAAGCTAAGAGTTGATGGAAGAAAGTAAGGTAATAAGCAAAGATAGAAGGGTAGAGAGAAACTCTGGCATACTTCATTCCATAGGTGGTAGAGTCTTGCACCAAGAGTGTCAACCACCTGGAATGCAAGTTAGTGAAGTAAGCAAAAAGGCAGAGTTGCAACACCCAGAGTGGTCCCCTTTGGTTGGCATCTAGAGGTTTCTCACAAAACTGAGAGCAAGCTCTATATATATAACCTAGTACATAAGGAGCTAAGGCTATCTTCTTAGCCAAAACAAGAGCCTTTGCAAGAGGGGCAAACTCAGGCATAATCCTCTGTGAGGAGGTACAAAATAAAAATTTGCAGAGCCAATATAAGAGAAAAGAAAAGAACTCTCGATCAGTCACAAGACCTTCCCTTTTATTCTCAAATTTTAATAAATCACTAAAGGAAGAGGTCAGAGGGGAAATGGAGAAGGGAACATTAAGATCAGGATAATTAGGACCAAAGGGAGTACCAGCGAGTGATAACACTAGAAGATGGCACATGTCAAGGATAGTGGGGGCCATCATGCCACACAAAAATTGGAAAAAATTGAAAGCTGGGTGTGGATTCAACTTTCTTCGCGAGCCCCTCTTTTGGAGAGGCACAAATTGGTCTCCTACAGTTCGGACTCCTGTCACGGTTCTGAATCTAATCTCACAAAGTGCAATGTGAGACTGATAAACACCAAGAGTCCAAATCCGGCAAATCGTTTTGGAAAATCGATTTTGAATCAAAAAGCGCCAAACATGGACTGCTTTGCCAGATTACAAAGTCGCCACCTAAATATTTTGTTTGTAGGAAATTTAGGAAACCCTAACTCGTGCCAAAGGCCACGTGTCCGTCATCACCAAAGTTGCCTTGGCTCGGGAACTTGGGTACGAGAGGGGAAGGTCCTGAAATGAGCACCCCCGCTCACCCAATCAAAGGATCAGCCTCTACTAAGCATGATATGTTGTTTTTATAAACACATGTGTTCTTATCTAGTTATTAGCTAACTTTATTATGTGACGCACACACAAGTATAGACTAAATTGCGAGAATTGGAACATTTCGACTCATGTTTGTTTTCGAAAATGGTTTGAAGGTGTCACTCGCAAGTGGGCTAAAACGCGGATTTGCCACCCTCAGGTGGGCTTAAAACATGATTTTACCACTTCGCAAAGTGGGCTTAAAACATACATTTGTCGAATTGTTCCAATTCAAGCAATAAAGCCTTCACCCACAGGCATTCAAGCAGTTAATCACATAAGCAAATAGCCTCATGGCAAGCATGCTATCATGGCAACACTCACACTCATGCAAGTATGCTAAAGCATAAAACTTACAGTGTACTCCAAGCCAAAACAAAAGCTAGTTAGAAACAATGCATGATCTTAACTATGTTAAATGACTAATGCAACACATGTAATAATGCAATGAATAGGCTCGGCTACTTTAATCATGGTATATGATACAATTTGAACAACATGTGATAAACACGTATTCAAAGAAGTGTATTGAAATACAATGCAGTTTGAATGATGCGCCGAGCCTCGGTGCATGCAGGACAAATGAATGAAGCAAACATGCAAGCATAAGGTATGCTAATCGAAATATGTCCCTAATTTAACCATCGAAAGTGGTTAAGTAAAAGGAAGAAAGAAGTGGGGTTGGAAGACATGCACACGCGTACGCACACTTATTACAACATTGTGCCCTCTCGAAGAAGGGTCTGAATAAATAAGCTAAGCTATACTAAGCTAAGCTAATTATTATAAACCAACTAATTAACTATTCTAGCTAATTAATTACAACCGAATTGAATAACTAGCTATGCTAAGCTAATTAAAATATTACAACACTTGAATCGAATAATTAGCTACGCTAACTAATTGAAACAATTAAATGGGCTTGGGGGTGAGGGACGCATGCATCCTCGGTTGGCTTCCTTCCGAAAATCCACCGCCTTGCCTTTGGATGCCTCTGTTTGCACTTTGTTTTGATCTCTGAACATTACACCAATTTCCAGACTACTTCTGCTCCACCTCAGGAATACTTTGAACACCTTTTCCACTGATGGCCGGTTGTCTACCATAGGTGGCTGTCGGCCACTATTTGTGGCTGTCGGCCACCCTTTTCATGGAATTCTCTTTTTTGCTGCAATGGAGAGCAAACAGAGGCAAAGTAGTGTATTTTCAAACAATATATGTACTATTACCCTCCTTAGCATTTCTCAAGCTTAAAAGGAGTGTAATTTTTGGCTCTCAAGCCATCAACCAAGCATTTTCATGCATGATGGCCAAAGAGTCAAGCTTGTACAAAGTCAATGAATGCACAAATAAGACTCTAAGTACCACCACCCTATCATGCATGATCAAGGGTGATGGCGACCAAGAAACGTGACACGTTTCATCACTTTGAGTATGAAACGTCCCATATTTCTTGTGTTTAGATTAACGTCTGATCCAAACACATGCAATGTAACACAAATGCTTATCTTGTTCATGTTTTACTTTTATCATTTTGTTTACACATTTTACATTACCGATTAATCCTTTAACCGATTAAGTTCAATGTGAAAGTCCTCTAATTGGAAAGATGGCCTAAGCCACAAGTGCCTTGAGCATGAAAGAGGCTTCATGTTGTTGGTTAGGAGGAACCCTCAAGAGAAGGTTAAAACCATTAGGCATGAGAGCCCAAGTTCACACTTAAGCCAACAAGGGGCTCAAGACCACTTTCAAAGAAAATTAAAAAGTGAAGAATAGAGGGAGGTTGCAGACTTTTTAGTGCTGAAATGGCATGAAAAATGGCACTATTACATGCAAGCAACACATGCACAACATGTTCAAAAGCCAAAAGCATTAAACTAGTGAAGAGCATCACGCTAGAGGCACGCAATATCAAGCTCAAATGACCACACCAGCTCAAAACAGAGCTAAACCATGCCAAAACAGTGGCTAAAACATGTTGAGATTGAAGCATAAAAGGCAGGAAAAACATGCTCACGTGTTAAGCTACAAACAAGGCTTAAGGCACAACTCTCAAAAGCAATGAAAGATTGAAATAAGCGAGAGTGTGACAGAGATATATGCACTGAAATCACATGTAAAATGGTGCTACAACATGTAATCATCTCAAGCAAAACATGTTAGAGGCCTTAAAACACCAAGCTAGTGAAGGCAATTATACTATAGCTATATAAAACAAGGCTCATATGATCAAGATAGCTCAAAACAGTGCTAAAGTAGGCCAAATCAAAGCCTAAAACATGCTGAGATCAAGTCACAAAAAGGTAGAAAAACATGCTCACATGTTAGGCCATCTACACTTGCAAACAAGACACAAGGAGGGAAGGCCACCCCCTCCTATTTTGGACCTCAAAACCAAGTTTTTACCACTGAAATTCCCCTGAAATTTAGTGGTTTAAACGGCCAAAAAGTTTGACTTTAGTATGTTAAAAGATGATGCAAGAAGCTCACAAGCTAAGGGATAAAAGGGAGAGATAATCCCCTAACACAAAATAGGCTCAAACCAACATGTTAACGCCTAAAAATTAGAGTTTTTCGTAGTTGAAAACCAGGCCAAAAATAGTGTAAAAAGATGGCAAAGCAAGCAACTAGAACAAAGCTTACAAGGTAAAGTCTTATACCTTTGAAGCACAGCAACAAACAGCAACAATTCTGAGCTAAAACCAGCCTGAAGAACTCAAACAAGGCCTCCAAGAACCTCAGCTCCAAGGTAAAGGTGTTTGGTCAAGGGTCTTAGTGCAAATGTGTAGAGGATTCTCACTTTCAAGCACAAAATAGGAAGAGAGAGAGAGGAAATTTGCTCGCAAAAATTTCTAACATCTCAAATGGGGGAGAGACCCCCCATTATATAGAAAAACAAACCAAAAGCTTGTATTCATCCTTCCATACACGTGTATGGAGATGTGCATCAGTGATCAACAGCTGGCACAGTTGGCAAATAAATATCTGAAAAAGGAGGAAAATGGCCGTCGGCCATCATTAGTGGTCGATCGGCCATCAATGTAGCCGACCGGCCATCTGTGTGGCCGACCGGCCACCACTGATGGCCGGCAGGCACAAGCCATGGTCGATGGACATTAGGGATGGCCGACAAGCCACCCTCTCCTCCAAATTCATAGCAACAAGCTCTTGGCCCACAACTAAGCACAAAACAAATAAGATTAAAGGCTCCAAGGCAAGGCGCTCGGCCGAGACCTTCAGGGACTCAAACTGAACACGAGCAAGCCCAATCATCGGGTGTTCAAACGATGACGTCCAAGTTTTGAGGATGGTCAAAAATGGGCTGTCTACACTGGGTTCGAAAAACAAAGTGCAGAAGGTATGAGAAAAGGGTTTTCAAGAATAGAAAACCTGGCTAATCAAAGGGCGTCGAGGAGACAGAGTTCTTGGAGGTCTAGCGCTCTAGCAGGAATAACTTGGTCATACCATTTCTCCCATTTTGGCCTCAATGTGGGCCAGCAGCAATGGGGACAGTTCATCTTCCAGCTTTCCCAATCAAGGCCACCATCGTAAAGGAGGCATTGATCCTTTAAACACGGATATAGACTAGGGAGTTGGGCGGGAGCTTCTCTGAAAATGGGTCCAAGAACAAACTCCTCTTGAGCGTGGTAACGGGGAATAAAGATTCACCCATTGATAGCACATCGTTCATCGGCCTTGTATTTGGCACATTCTTCGTTGATGATTCTCCTCAAAGCCACAGATGGGCTCACACGCTCAACAAGTGGTATTTTGGAAGAAGAAGCCATTAGCGAGGAATTGAAAGAAGAAGGTGAGTGGAAAGGCAAGGAGCTACAGATAGGAGCAACAAGAGTGAAAGGAAGACTCTGGACAAGCGTGTAGATAAAGCACAAGAAGAGGGGGTTTTAAACCTTTCTGTCCAAAGTTACCCATTTAATATACGAGTTAAATGGACTCAGGTTCTAACCCATGTGTAATCCTTGAGAACACAAGGAAGAAAACTATCTCCGAACCAGTATGTAGACACCATATGAAGGAGGGAAACACATTTCAAACACTGAGCTTGGCTTCAAAAATTGTTAGTTGGCTTCAAAGCCAGTTTTCAAATACTTAGCTTAACTTTGAAAACAGGAAGTTGGCTTTGAAGGGATCTTTGTAGTGACCTATGATTTGAATATGGTTCTTGTCTATTCTTTCAGCATACATAAGCACTATGGAACCAGTTCTTGGTTAAGCAATATAGAAAGTCCAAAGGCCAAAGGACTTATCTTATACTTTTGCTTATATAAGACCCTTTGAAGGCAAATATGGCCGTTCTTAAGAGAAATTTCACGCTTCGAAACACCTGAACTAGGCCTCGAAGCAAGATTGGTTAGTTCAAAGTTGTTATTTACACAGATTATATTAACCATATGATTAGAATGTGAAAACCTAAGACAAATATCATTACTCCTATGAGGAATTTTATGATTCAAAGCATTTGAAACTAGGCTTCAAAGCAAGTTGGTTGCTTCAAAGCTGTTATTCACAGATTACATAGACAGAGTAAGGAATAAAGTCACATTCGCCACGTATTCGATCATTCAATTGGAATATAAAACCAAATCAAGACAGATGAGATTAGAAGAACCTAGTTTTATTGATATGCAATATTTACATTGGGAAAACCTACTTGGTTACATTCTTAATTTCATAAAAATAAGGAATAGACAAAGTCACAAGATCATGAAACTTTGTCTAGCAAAATTCAATAAATACATACTCTTTTCCTAACCTATCTTCTATCCTATCTAAGTTTGGTTTATCTAACTGATGAGCCCTTAGTTGGAAGAAGAGTTGTTGGGCCTTCATTTCAAATTCTGTTTGTTTAAGAGCCTTCTTTTTTCATCCATTCCTCCTTTCCCATGTGCATCGCCCATAATGGCATCTTCTCCATACTCTGAATCTTGGTTCTTAAAGTCTTCATATTCTTCAAGAAGATTCTCTGTTTCAGATAGAATTTGAATACGAGCAGCAGAGGTGTTCTCCAACAAGTCACTGGTAATAGAGGCATTTGTGTGCCAGTTGAGTAGAAGAGGAAGTTGATCCAAGAAAGTATGAAGTTCTGCCTGAGCTATAGGGTTAAGGATGTGGTTTCGAGAGATAATATCACAAGACCATAACAAGTTCTTGTGAGGAATGTCATCTCGAAGGATCTCAAAGGATAAATGGGAGAAAGCAGCAAGCAGAGTCTGGGCTTTATACTGTTGATAAGCAATAAGAAGAACTAAAGCTTGGTAGGGAGCAAAATGCTGGCTCTCGAAGAGGGTGAGTTTTAGTTCTTCAACCCAGTTAGGATTGGAGGGCAGGGAAAGAGCAGTTGGCTCCTCTCCAAATGAAGGTGGGAACTCAGGCTTGTTCACACATTCTAGCCAATCAGAGGAGTAGATTTTTGGTGTTTTTTGGCTAGGAGTGCAGGACTGATTCCCAAGGCCTTAACAGGGTGTGGAGTCCTTCGCACTATTCTGGACGGTAAGGTGAAAGTATACCATGCCGAAAGCAAGTTGTCTTAAAGGTTGTGAAGAAGGTTGAGGGGGACATATAGATATATTATAGAATTGCGCATGGAGAGATGAATTGTACTGGGATCATCAAATTCGGAAAATCGATGGTGGATTCATTCCCTTGTTTGAGGTTGAGTGGGTATGGGCCAAGCATCCTAGCCAGTATTTCCAGAGGACGATAAAGCAACTTTATTCCATGCATAGAGTTTTGGAGCAGATGACGAGCTTCCAAGATCCATTTATGCAAATGCTTGGTCCAGAGGTTCATATGGTGCAAAAGCTTCCATGACTTATATAAATGGGGGCGGATAAATGTGGCTAATAAATGCATGACAGTTCTTCCGAGGTTCGTCATCATTGTCAAATACCTCCTCATATGCTCGGTCAATGTAAAACAAGGCTTGATTGGCCATTGGAGATGTATCAGTCTCTCCGTATTCACAGATAATGAAGGGAATGTTCAAAACGTAAGGAAGGATTTAATGAAATTCAGTGCTTCATTTCTAAGAAGACGGTTACACTTTAGCCAAGTCCATGCACGTCCTAGGACGTGGATAAAGCCCATTGATCCACTAATCACCATGTATTGGGTATATTAGTGTAGGGGGTAAACGTTGGCTATATATTTTGTACAGGCCAATCGTAGCTTAACACGTGGCTCGTGAAGGGTGATTTGGGAAATTAATACAAGTCTCCAATCAGTAATAGACACGTGGCAGTTCATATTGATAATGGTGGGTCTGCATTACATGGAAGCAGTTAGAAGGCGCGGCGTAACATGGCCCAATGGTTACTCAAAAGTTCGAATTCAAAATACAAGAGGGAAGCCTAACTGAAGGAATGGCATAGTGGAAGCTGACTGTGCGAAGCCATGACCAGAGATCGTGGAAGTGCATTTCGACGGTTGGATGCCCATTTCGACGATTACCTTTGGGAAGTATAAATAGAGGAGAAGGCCCCAGAATGCTGAACCCAGACTCAAATCTAGAAATCAGTTTATTTACTTCATATTTCTTTCTAGTTTTACATTTCCAATTCTTTACGTTTCCGCACTTCAATTCCTATACTGCACCTCATTTCCTATGAGTAGTTTCAAGTAGTCGTTGCTGTAAACCTTTTCATGGCTGGGTCATTTCATTGTAAGTTCCTATTTACTTAATGAAATTCAGTTTTTCAATTGTACTTGTTATTTCTTATAAATTTCTCCTAAAAAAAGCCACTAGTAAAAGTCTTCTTCATTGAGGTTGAAAGAATTTCAACACTATCGTTTGATAGTTGGTTGGCAATTAACATTCTGTAAGGACTAATTGATCATTGCTGGCATGCTTAAATTACACTATTAACCCTCGAAAGCCAAAAAAACCAACAATTGTATAGGTGAACAGTTAGAAATTTCACTTTTTCAATTAATTCTGTTAAATAAAAAATTTTGACAGGGAGGTAATTGCAATTTTCCAAACCACATGGGTCAATTCATATTTTAAGCAAACCTCAAGGGGTGTATTTGTAATTTATACTTTTTTAAATATATTTTTTCAAGTTATGATCTAAATTGTTATTGGTTACAAACTATTATAAGGAGAATTTTATAATATATATTTATTACCATATGTGTATGTAGTTATGTCATTTTTTTTTTAGTTATGACATTATTTTGATATATTTGGTTAGTTCTCATGTAGTATTTGATTACAATTTTTTTTAAAAATTATAACTCAAAAATATAAAATTATGTTATTTTCTTTTTAATTATAAAATACATATGATATACACATTTGAAAAATGTGTATCATAATCTTTCCCTTATCATAATCCATTTATAAAGATCAATTGTAGTGTTTGATTACGTGTCAAAATTATATGAGTTGCAAATCTATTATGATGACTTGCCACCAAAATGAATTTAAATCGTACTTTTAAAATGATGTTTCTTATGATTCAATATTAAAAATGCACAAATTTTTATTCACCCAAAAAGACTTACAAAATTTATATATATAAAATTCATACAAAATAATTTAGTTATAGGCTTACAATTTAGATTTTTAAATTTTTTCACAATGATATGGTAAGAAACATAAACACTATACAATTAAATGAGTAACAAATCAAATATTAACATTTATCATACCTTCCTGATTTTTTTTAATTTTTATTTTGTGTATTAAATATTTTTATTTGTTTAATAGACTAACTGCTAGACAGATTTTTTAAAATGAGTGATTGGGCAAAATCTTAAGAGTAGACAATATTTGGGACTTGAGGTCTTGCTTTAAGTAAAAGAATAGTTATTTCTAATAAAAACACAAGCTCAGTAGAATCTTTATTTTGTATATTACTGTCAACCCAGCAGTTTAATGGACGGATTTTTAAGCGGGTTGTTGGTTTAACCGACGATTCAATTGGTCCAAACTGAATTTTCAATACAAACGGTTATGTGAGATAATCCAGACTAGAAACTGGGCCAGTCGATGGGTCAACAGATCGGACCGGCCGGTCTAGTCCGATTTTCAAAATCATGATCTTCTTTGTTTTTTTTTTCCTCTAATTTAAAATATAAAATTTTCCACTGGATCAAAAATTGTTTTACATCTTAATTGGTGATTCATATTTTCTATTGGATCAGCTATGTAGTAACTTGTTTGTCCAAAAAAAAAAAAAAATTTGTGTCAAAATTCTATTATAGGGGCATCCTATGTGTTCGTACGAAAACACATTGAATCATAACCATAAAACATCATATTATTTTTTTTGAACTAGTGTTACATCATATTCAATCAACCATATTGATGATCTTTTGCTATAATGGTGAATAGAGGAATGCTGAGAGAGCTAGGACTCCATTGATAGAGGTCTAAAAACTCAGCACCATGTGTGTACACAAAATTTGATGGAGGATAAACGATAAATTTAAAAACAATCAATTAAAAATTATAATGAAAGTTGACATATAATACTAAATAAAGACAAGCACGAAATCATTGTAAAAGATAAGTAAGAAAATACTATAGATGATTATCTTTATCCTGATAATTTTTTTTTCCCATAAGAACTGACTCCCACTTTTCAAAGATGAAAAAAAATTTAAAATAAATTTTTAATTAGATAGGATCTTTTACTAATTTATAATACTTATGAGTTTATATTTTATTTTTGAGTAAATTGGTGATAAATCCAATCCAAGTAGTGTAGAAGGTATTAGGTCCAGTGGATATTTTTTATTAGTAGAGATCTATCTTGTATGAAATAGTTTAGTGATAACAACAATGCTACAGACCCCCAAAAAACACAACCCCTACTCACCTGTGATTGGTCTAAGAAGAAAAGAAAAGAAAAACAAAAAAAAATAAAAACACATGATTGGTCCACATCATTTTGGGGGTCATGAGGGTTCCCAACTTTGGGGGTCCCAAACACTTTCATTATTGATAAATCCTTTTATTTGTTTTGAAGGATTTTTTGTTTCTATTGACTTTTTTTATCTGTTGACTTCCGTTGACTATCCGTTCAAATTTGTTTCCTATTTGTTCAAAAAAATTTCCCTATCTGTTTTTTTTTCTATCTGTTTGATTTTTTTTCCTATCTGTTTGATTTTTTTTCCTATTTGTTCATAATTTTTACTGTATCTATTTACTTTTTTTACCTATCTATTCAAAATTTTTCCCTATCTGTTTAATTTTTTAATCTTTTCAATTAAATTTCCCTTATCGTATTAAATATTTGTTCGAATACTTTTCTATCTATCCAAATTTTTTGACTATCTATTCAAATCTTTTTCAAATTATAAGTTTTTCTATCTGTTCAAATTCTATTAGTTGTTCATTAACAACAACATCACCAAATCCTGTCTGTTCATCATCATCATCATCATCTTCATCATCAACAACAACATCAAAAAAAAAAAAAAAATTCAAAGCTACCTTGGGCAAATGTAGATAGATACAAAAAAAAAAAAAAAAAAAAAAATAGATTCAAAAAAAAGAAAATTGAACAGATCAAATCAGGTCAAATATTGTTCTGACAAACAGATAACATCATATTAACTTCAATCGAAGAACCACGGCAGCGGGGGAGACCAATTTCTTAATTACAAAACATGTATTGTATATAAATAAGCATATACATATCTGTGTGTAATGTGTATATGTAATGGAAAAATAAATAAATAAAATACGAAATTGTGATTATAATGAAATTGTCACGCCTCCCTCCACCCGGAAAAAAAATACTATAATAAATCCAACTCATAAACGGGAGAATAGCCAAAATAAAATACTTAAAATCATCAGAGTTCGTATTACAAAAGATAACACATGCAATATACATTCATAAATGTGCATCCTGAATCTATAGCATGTAATACAGTTAATGGTCAACAAAATAAATGCCCTACGGACTTACATCTTTCCAAGACATTGATTGGTTACAACAAAAGAGAGAGTCATAAGCTCTATACATATAAAGCCCTAGGCTTGTACGAACATTAAGCACAGAATAATCATAAAAAGAGCCTTCGGCTCCGAGGTCCTCCCAAGCTATGTCCTTAGAGGAGGTATGTCACCGATATCTGAAAATGGTTTCCCAAAGTAGGGTGAGCCAAAACCCAGCATAAACAATCTAACACAATATATGAAATTTAACAAAGGTATGAGTATAATGTATATATAACCATGCCGGTGACAAAATCTCCACATTTTATATAATCGAAAGATGCCTAGGCTCATATCTCAATTCATTTTATTCCAATTCATTTGAAGCTCATTCAGTATTCTCAATTCATGAGTCAATTTCATCATTTTTCAATAAATCAACTGAGACTACAACTCAGTGGTTTTCTAACTCAATATACAACCATGCAAACACTTCAAATCTGTCATTTTACGAAAATTTCATCCGCGGGAACGGCACCCATGTATACATAAGATTTTGGGATTTTCACCTAGGACACTCCGGCCAACTTGATTTTCAATGGAGTCTATTCCCTTTCTTCTACCAAACAATGGAGTACATCCCCTTTCTCCTCCCAAACAATCATACATATACAATGTATATAAACCATAGTCATATTCAATGACAACCAACAATAAATTTACCTAATCCTTATGCAATTTCTACACAATCAAAGCTATCCTCCAACGATAGCCTAATACAATTATTTCTAAACAGATATTCAATCTCAAGATAGATAACTTATTCAAATCTCCATAGGTATGAGGTAATGCATATCAAATTCCACCATTTCTACCAATATCCACCCAATTTCATCTTCGCAACACCAATTTCGTATATTTATGCAAAATAAATATTCGAACCATTTAGGGCAAAACTCCCCCTTTTTCAAATAGCAACCCAAATAGCCCAAATCAAGCATTTGGCCACAATACAACCTTATAATTTACCCCATGACCATCTATTTCACTTTTCTCCAAAAATCCTCTTTTGATTTTATATCCCAAACCCTAGGTTAGTCCATAATCCTCCCAAAACCAACCATTGTTACACAATATATAAATAAGTTAAAAATTATAACAAAGTGTAGAAAGTCTCTACCTCAAAGAGAAAAGATGAGCCAAGCAAGGGTGGAACTTCAAAAAAGCCCAAACCCAAGTCTATTTGGATCAAAGTGTAGATCTTAAGATGCTCCAACTTTTTAACAAAGGTGAATGGGTGGAGAAACCACTAGAACTAGGTGAAAATATAGAGAAATAGAGTGTTTTAGAGAGAGAGGGTCTCAACTTTAGGTTTTAGGATGAAAAGATAAAAAAAGTGATGTAAAATGTCATTTTCACAATCTAATATATGCACAGTCCGCTCGAGCGCAAGAGTTGACGCTTGGGCATCATACACAATGAGTTGTTCCGCTCGAGCCCAACAAGTCCTGCTCGAGCACAGAATACACATTCCCAGCACTTTTACAGACAACAGACAAACCGCTCGAGAGCAAGAAAGTCCAACCTGCTCGAGCGTAAGAAACGCCACTCAAGCGTGTAAAACACCACTCCAGTACTTTTGCAGATGTGCAAAGTACTGAGGGTTTGCAAATCCCGCTCGAGCACAAAGAGGTCCGCTCGAGCGGAGGACCAAAAATCTGGGCAACACAAGGTTTGAAAACCAAGCAACCAAACTATTCCAAACACACTCAACATGCCCAAATAACCAAATTTAAGAAGGAATAAAGAGAAAAGGGCAATGACCAATATTCAGAAATAATAAACCCGAGTCCGGAATACAATAAGTGACGGATCAAAACCGGAATCGCTATAACCTTCCCCACTTAAAGAATTTCATCCCCAAAATTACAAATCAAGTTCAAAATCAACATTAGACCATTCGTAATAATGTTATTCTCACAAGTTCAATACCATGACCCATTCTCCGGTCATCCATTCTCATCGACTCGATACAAAAGTCCATATTAAAATGAAATTTACAATTTCCCAAAACATTTACATTGTTTAATCAAAATCCGAGTTTTCAAAATTTTCACAATATGTACAATGCTTCCAAAAATGGTACAACGCCCACAATATTCCATATTCTCAAAGCATATACATTACTCATATTGAATCCATGTTTCCAAAATGCCCATAACATATACAATGTCTTTACATTTTATTAGTATAATGAAAACCTCAATACACATTCAAACATTAACAAAGAAGTTCAAATATTTCTCTCGGACTTCCAATTCACGTTCCCAAGTCGCTTCCTCAACCCTGTGATGTTTCCACAATACCTTTACCAAGGGAATTGTCTGGCCTCACAAGACTTGGTCCTTTCTATCCAAGACTCTCACCGGTCTCTCCTCATACGAAGCATCCTCATCTACCTCCAAGTTGGTCCAATCCAACACGTGCGATGGTTCTGGCTCATACTTCTGAAGCATACTGTAGACGTGCCCCGAGAACTCCCCGGGCTCCGCGCTACGAGGGCGCAAATTCTGTTTTGTTCTTAGCTACTGTAGTTCGGACTCAATGTCACAGTTCTTAATTTGATCTCACAAAATGCAATGTAAGATTGATAAATCACCAAAGAGTCCAAATCCGGTAAATCGTTTTGGAAAACTGATTTTAATAAAGAAGTGCCAAACATGGACTGCTTTGCCAAATATAGAGTCGCCACCTAAATATTTTATTTTGGAAAATTTAGGAAACCCTGACTCGTGCCTAAGGCCACATGTCTGTCATCACCAAAGTTGCCTCGGCTCGGAAACTTGGGTACGAGAGGGGAAGGTCATGCAATGAGCACCCCCGCTCGTCCGATCAAAGATCGGCCTTTACTAAGCATGATATGTTGTTTTTGAAAACACATGTGTTCTTATTCCAGTTATTAACCTAGAATTACTATGTGATGCGCACAGCATACAAGTATAGACTAGATTGCCTAAGTTGGAACAAAACATTGCATGTTCGTTTGTTTTAAAAACGGTTTGAAGTTTGCTACTCGCAAGTAGGCTAAATCGCGGATTTCAATGAATTGTTCCAATTCAAGCAATCCAACCTTCACCCACAGACATTCAGGCAGCTAATCACATAAGCAGTTAGCCTCATGGAAAGCATGCTTTCATGGCAACATTAACACACATGCAGTATGCTAAAGCGTAAACACTCACAGTGTACTCCGAGCCAAAACAAAGAACTAATTAGAAATCATGCATGATCCTAGTTCATGTTAAAATGGCTAATGCAACACATGCGAAAATGCAACTAAGATAGGCTCGGTTATCCTAAGATGTCATGTGAAATGCAACTTGGTACATGTATTCAATTTGGAATTGAAATACAATGCAGTTAGTATGATGCGCCGAGCCCGGTGCATGCAATACAGATGAATGGATGCACGCATGCGAAGCATAAGGTATGTTAATTGAAATATGCCCTAAAACTAACCAACATAAGCGATTAAGTAAAAGGGAGAAAGAAATGGGGGTTGGAAGACATGCATCACACACACGCACGCTTATTACAACAATTGGCCTTCTTGACGGAGGGTCCGAATTAGAAGCTAACTAGCTAATCTAAGCTAATTAAACTAATTATTACATCACAAAACTAATTAACTAACAAGCTAATTAATTAAGCTATTACAACACAAATCGAATAGTTAAACACATTAACTAATCAGGTACATAACCAAAGCATAAACTAGCTAAGCAATTTAGCTAAGTAAAGCGATAAATCAAGAGCCTCAAGGCAGGAAGTGTATGCATGCTCGGTCGCTTCGTTCAGAAATCCGTCGTGACGCCCCGATTTGCCTCTGTTTGCAACTGTTCTCAGAACATTGCACAAAGCTCCAGAATGCTTAAACTCCACCATGGGAACCTATAGGAACATGGCCGACCAGTTGTTGATGCTTCCAGCCACTGGTCGACCACTTTCTATTGTTGCAAACCAGAAAAAGTGGTCGGCCAACTAGTTGTTCTGGTTGGCCGACCAGTTTTTTTGCACTTCTCCACTTTGCTGCAACAGAGAGCAAGAAAGAGCATGGCAATGTATTTGCAAGATATGTGTACACAACCACCCTTCCTATCATTTCATGAGCTCAAGGGAGTGTGGCTTTCGACCCTCGGACCACCAATCGTGCATCTCGATGCATGATGGCCAAGAAGTCAAATTGCATAATTCAATATAAAATGAATGCACACATAAACACATAAGGACTAAAACTCTATCATGTATGATCAAGAGGGTCGACGACCAAGAATTGAGCCACGTTTCATCACTTCAAGTATGAAACGTCCCTCGTTTCTCGTGTTTGGACTAACACCTATTCCAAACACAATGCAACAACATGCAACATGGAAATGCAATGCAACTCAAGCATGCAAACATGCAATGCAACTATCTGGCATACACAATGTGAACAAGAACATAACATGCACAATGCGATGTAACATGGCATACACAATGCAAAGTACATGGCATACACAATGCGATGAACATAGCATGCACAATGTAATGAACAACATGCAAACTCTGTGCCATGTAATATAAGCCTGCAAACAACATGCAAGGGACAAGTATGCAACAACATACAATGCAACATGGCATACTCAATGCAATGTAACATGGCATACATAATACAATGTGACATGATCAACTTAACAAAGCTAATGTCATGCAAATAATGCTAATGCATGCATACTCAATGCAAGGCAACAAAAGCATGCAACAACATGAGGCAATGTAACAATATTCACATAACATGCTCGATGGACTTAAACCAAAATAGACAGACCTCAGTCATGCCCAAATTAGTGGCCATAATGATGAAACAAAAGCATGAAATGCAAAACAAAGCATGCACATGTATTGGCCTATCCACTAGGCCTAAGAGCACAACTCTCAAGAGTGCTCAAGAAGTGATAAACATGGAAGTGTGACAATACCAAAGGCTCTGAAATCAAGTGTGAAATGATGCCAAATCATTTAAACAACACAAGTAAAGCATGCAAGAGGGTCTAAGGCACAAAGCCATTAAAGGGACTACACAAGGGGCATGCAATACATGGCACAAATGATTGAACCGATCATGGACAGAGCTCAAGTAGGTCTAAACAAAGACCAAAACATGCTAAGATGAGGGCTCAAGGACCTAGGCAAGATGGCATACATGCTAGGCCACAAACAAGGCAACAATGCACAACCCTTAGAGGCACTCAAAGGGTGAAAGAAATGGAAACATGGCAAGTCTATATGCTCTAAAATGACATGATGAGTGATGCCAAATCATGTACACAACACAAATGAAGCATACTATGGTACCCAAAGCTTGAAGCTAGCATAGGAATTTGTACTACAACTACGCAAAACATGAGGCATATGGTCAAGGCAACCCAAAACAGTCCTAGAACATGTCAAAATGCTACTAAAACATGTATGGAAGGAAGCCAAAACAAGCTAGCATGAAGGGCATAAGGCATGATGAATGCAAGGCAAATAAGGTGGATTACACTACACCTACCAAGACCAAGCATGAGATAACTTAACCAACAAAAATCAGAGTTATATCATGGCAAGATAACTCCCAAAACACATTGAAACGATAGCTCGCAAGCTTAGGCATGAAGGCATACACAATGGTTCATGCTAAGGCATAAAGGGAAAACCCTCCAACGCATTGAATGAGTGACAAATGTGAATAAATGAACATGAAACATGAACTGAAATCACATAACAAATGATGCCAAATCATTCAAATAGGCCAAGCAATGCATGCTAGTGGACTTGATACACACGACTAACAAGCTAGAATGTACTATAGCTATACAAAGCATGTCATGCATGACCAAAACAACACAAATCAGAGCTTAAGCATGCTAAAATATGGACAGAAGCTTCTTGAAGTTAAGCCAAAAGCATGCTAGAATGACATGTTAAAGCATGATACACATTAGGCTAATTCATGGAATTGCACTACAAGTGCATGGAGCATGCAAGGGCCTATTAAACCAAACCAAAATAGACCTAAGGCATAGGAAAAAAACACTAAAAACATGCTAAAATGGACTCAAAATAAGCTAGAATGACATGCTACTTCATGAAGCATACACGATTAGTTTATGAGGATTTACACTACAAGTGTATAAGGCATGCAAGGGCCAACCAAACCAACCCAAAAAATATCTAAGGCATGTTAAAAAAACACCAAAAACCTACTGAGATGGCCCCAAAACAAGCTAGAAAGACATGCTCAAACATGAGGCACACAAAGCTAGTTTGTAAGATTTACACTACAAGTGTATTATGCATGCAAGGGATGATCAAGACAACCAAAAATAGAGAACAAGCCAACACAAGCTTAATAAACATGTTCAAACATGAGGCAAATATGACAAGTATTCAAAATAGAAGGAGAGGGGATGACCCTCTCTTATTTGAGACCCCAAAACCACCTTTCCACCACTGAAAATCTTCTGGATTTCAGTGGTAGAAAGGACATGCAAAGGCTAGAACAAGAGCCAAAAGGGATGGCTCAAAATAAGGCCTAACAAGGCCTAAGAGGGGGTAGACCACCCCCAACACAAAAGTGACCTTAAACAAACATTTTAAGGACTGAAAAATAGAACTTTTTGTAGTAGGAAGTTAAGCTTAAATCAACAAGAAAATAGGTCTAAAAGCTTAAGCAAAACAAGGGGTTAAAGGGTTAGTTGACTCACCCTTGATGAACACCTTCAAAACCACAACTCCAGCAGGTTTTCCAAGCTCAAACCAATCCAACAACACCAAAACCAGCTCCTAAGCACCTCAGCAACAAAAGGATGGTGTTTGAGTGTGTGTTTGTGTGTTAAAGTATGATAAAACTACACTTTAAGGCACAAAAATGAAGAACAAGAGCAATATAGAGACAAAGGTGTATATGTATCTTTCCAGACACAAAATCTGAACCTAGAGGAGGGAGGAGGAGGTTCTCTCTTATAGAGAACCAATGCTCAAGCTTGTTGGACAAGCTTAGGGTTCAAGGCCATCCTTCTATACACGTGTATGGAGGATGGTTTTAGTGCCTTCCAGCTGTGACAGCTGGATGAAAATATCTCCAAAAAGGTGACAAAAAGCAGCCGACCACTTAAAGTGGTCGGCCGACCACCACAAGTGGTCTCCCAAGACAAAAACTGGTCGGCCATGGTGGGAGAGAGTCTAGAGCATGAAAACAATGCAGTAGTGTGTTGGCCGACCAGAAAAGGTGGCCCAAAGGCCAAGGAGACCAGTTAGTCAACCAGAAAACTGGATGGCAGGAAGAAAAGTGGTCTCCAAGGGGAAGAACTGGTCTCCCACGCTTGTACCACCTTCCAAACAAGGAAAACAAGGTTTGTGCCAAAAACGAACCAAAACGGATGCAAGACGAAAGTTCGGGAGGCAATGGATGCGGTAGGGAGCCTCGAAAACTAGTCTACGGGCATCAAAAGTGGTCTCTCGGACCATAGTGTCCCTCTAGGCAGAGGCGACAAGGTGTGGTTCAAAAACCACGCCAAACGGAGAACGTTAAGCGGTCCCGAGACAAGGCGCGCGGCCGAAGACTTCGAAAATCGAAAATTGGTCTCCAAACGAGAAAAGTGGTCTACAACCACAAAAAGGTGGTCTACAAGACCACTCCCTCCCTCCAGGGATGGGAAACAAGGCTTGGTCCACAAACCGAGCCAAAGCACAAAGAGTTCAGAAGCCTGGAGGCAAGGCTCTCAGCCAAAACTCTGGAAACTCGAAACGAGCATAACATGCACTATCACCGAGCGCTCAATCGATGACGTCTGAGTCTTAAGGTCGGTCAAAAATGGGGTGTCTACACATACTAACATGAAACACCTCATGAACCCTAGAAAGTTGTGGCAGTAACGCCAAACGATAAGCAACCTCCTCAATCCGCTCAAGGATTTCAAAAGGGCCAATAAATCGAGAGGACAACTTCCCACTCTTCCCAAATCTCATCAAATCCCGCCTAGGTCATATTTTCAAAAAGACATGATCGCCCACCTCAAAAGACAAGGGTCTTCTCCTACAGTCGTCGTAAGTTTTCTGGTGACTTTGAGCCGTAACCAATCTCTTATGAATAAGTGCTACCTTCTCCGTCGTTTCCCAAACTAACTCTGAACCCAACAAAAGGTGCATCACCCACCTCGGCCCAAAACCGAAGATCGACACGGTCAGCTATACAATTAGAAGCTATTATTATAGGCAAACTCCACTAAAGGCAAGTGCCTCTCCCACAACCCTTTAAAATCAAGGACACAACCTTGATGCATATCCTCAAGGATTTGAATGGTACGCTTGAACTGTCCGTCAGTCTGAGGGTGATACGCAGTGCTAAAGGTCAATCTAGTGCCCAAGGCACTTTGTAAGCTCTGCCACAACCAAGTTGTAAAATGTGGATCTCTATCTGAAACAATCATTACAGGGACCCCGTGCAACCTCACTATGTCCCCAATGTAAAGGTCGGCAAGGTGGTCTACCGAATCACTCACGCGCATGGATATAAAGTGCGCCGACTTGGTTAACCGATCAACTACCAACCAAATGGCATCACTACCCCATTGAGCCCTTGGAAGACCCCTAACAAAACCCATTGTGGCATGCTACCACTTCCATTCGGCTATAGGCAAGGGTTACAACAAACCCACTGGCCTCTGATGCTCAGCCTTCACTTGCTGACAAGTAAGGCATTTCGATACAAACACAACTACATCTTTCTTCATACCTCTCCACCAAAACTGGAAAATCAGGTCATGATACATCTTTGTGCCTCCTGGATGCATCGCAAGGCACAAATGGTGAAACTCTCGGAGTACTTCCTCTTGGTAAGACTCTGGCACGAACAAACGATCATGGTATATTACACTCTGGTCGGGATACACATTCAATCCCCTCTCCACTTTCCCACTAGAGATCTTCTTGCAGAGGGTTTCTACTTCAAGGTCACTCTTCTACGCCTTTAACACTCGGTTCACAAATGTAAGTTGGGCAACCAACCTAAACAAGGCCACAGATTCAACAGACTCGCTAAGATGCAGGTCAAACTCTCCAAGAGCACCCAACATCTCCCTGTAGCCCGACTTTCCGTGCTCCTTTCGGAGGGTGAATAACCCTATAGTTTGGACTTCATTTGTGGTTCTGAATCTGATTTCACAAGTGCAATGCAAAATGGTGAAAACACAAAAGAGTCCAAATCAAACAACTCTTTTTGAAAAATCAACGTTTGAAACAATTGGCAAAAATGGACTGCTTTGCCAGATTATAGAGTCGCCACCTAAATATTTTTAGGAAACTTAAGAAACCTGAGACTCGTGCCAAAGGCCATTAGTCCGTCATCACCAAAGTGTCTCAGCTCGGGAACTAAAGTACGAGAGAGGAAGGCATGAATTGAGCACCCCACTCGCCCGATCAAAGATCGGCCTCTAATAATCATGATGTGTTTTTTTATTTACATTATATGCTCTTGTTCCGATTATTAACTATATTACTACGTGATGTGCACACAAGGTATAAACTAGTTTGCAAGAATTGAACACTTGATCTCATGCTTTGTTTTGAAATTGTTTTATGAATGTGCCACTTGAAAAAGTGGGCTTAAAATGGACATTTAATTGAACCATCCCAGTTCAAGCATCTAGCTTTCATCCATAGGCATTCAAACAATTATATCATTTAAGCAATTAGTGTAGAAACCCCATTTTTGACAGCCTTTATGAGTTGGACACCATTGCATGCACACCTGATGATGCGTTTGTTTGCTCCTCAAGTGCTCGAAGTCCTCGGTGGGATGCCACAGCTTTGAGCCTTTCAAACCCCATACCCTGTTGCCTCAGTTTTGGACCAAGCCTTGGTTCTCCAAGCATGTAGCCTCTGGTTGCCTGTCGGCCACCCCTTTTGGGCTGCTGGCCATCACTTTTTGGTTGCCAGACACCAATGATGGTCGGCCAGCCACCACTGTCTTTTGCAAATATTTTGTGACAGATGTGCTAGTTGTTTGCACAGATGCATGCATCTGCCCCCACGTGTAGGGCTGGATGTTCTTGAGAGGAATTCATGTTTTCTATACATAGGAGCCCCCTCTCTCATGTTTTAAGGTTGGAAACATTTTAGAACAAAAATTTTCCTCTCTCTCTAGCAAATTCCTATACTTTTGTCTGCAAATCCTTAACCTTTGCCTATACACCCTCAACCAAACCTTCTCATCTTTGAGCTGAGGCACTTTTGAGCTTGGTTTGAGCTCTTGAAGGGTGTGTTGTCTTGGTTTTGTTGCTTGAATTGGTTTTCCTCTTCAAAGGTATAAGGTTTTATCTATTAGCTTGCTTTCTCTACTCTTTTTCTTGCAATTTCCCAACTGATTTTGTACTGTAAAACTTCTGTATTTTTAGGCTGAAACTTGGGTCCTAAGGCCATTAAAGGTTGAGGGGTTGATAATCCTTCTTTGTACCTTGTTTTGAAGGCCTTTGCCCTTGTGTTTCCCATCCTTTTACTACCTTTTCCTAAGCTTTTAAACACTATTTTTTTAGTGGCCAAAATCATGTTTTGAAGTCCAAATTTGGAGGGGTTAGCATTCCCTTCTTGTGTCTTGCTTACTAGCCTAGGTTGCTCCATGTTTTTACTTATTAATCTAGCTTTTGTTGTCTTAATTCCAAGATGTTTTAGGACTTAATTTAGACTATTTTAGCATTGTTTTGGGTTGTTAGTTGCATTTGAACTTTATTTTGCATGCTTATAGTGTAATTGTCCTCATGAGTTTGGTGTTCTAGTCCTTAGACACCACCTATTTGGAGTTGATAGATTCATGCTTTTCTCAATCATTTTCGTCACTAATAATCTCTGCAACCTCCCTCTTTTCTTGGCTTTTGTTTTTCTTTGAGGGTTGTTTCAAGCCTCTTGTTCTTTTAAGCATGAGATTTAGGTTGTCATGCTAAATGGTTTAATCCCTTTTAGGGGTTCATTGACATCTCTTTCATGTCTTACGTTAACGCTTGGTTTGGTACTTCACTCCATTAGAGGACTTAAACTCACCCTTTGGACTCAATTGATTAAAGAATGGTTGGTAATTTAAAATGGCGTAAATTGAGGCTAAAAGTGGTGAAAGATAATAATTTGGTTGTGTTCAATCGGACATTAATTGAACAAATGGAAGCTTGAACCATTTCATACTCACTAGTGATGAAATGTTTCAAGGTTCCAAGGTCACTATTTCCCTTGATCATTCATGATAGGGAGGTGGTTTTTGAAGTCTTATTTTGTTGCATTTATTGAACTTGCACACTTTGGTTCACAAGCCATCATGCAATGAAATCTCTTGAGTTGGTGTGGCTTAAGCTCACTACTCCTTTGATTTGTTCATGAAAAGGAGAGGTGAGTTGTGCAAACAAACCCTTGAAATACCTTGTGCATTGCTCTATTTGTTCTATGTTGTAGCAAGGTGAACTGGGCAGTAGTGGTTGGCAAGCCACTTTCCATGGCCAGCAGGCCACCTTTGATAGCCGGCCGACTATCACTGGTGGCCTCCAGGCCTCATCACTGGCCGACCAACCACTGATGCAAAATTTGACAACATGTTTATAAGGCAGACCAGAGTTATTCTGGAAGTGGGCAACAATGTATGTGTTCTATTGTGCAATAGAGGTTCTCCGGAAGCAGAACAGTGACTTTTCGGGTGGAAACCGAGCACGTGCATGAGCTTTCCTTGCATTCCGAGCTTGTTTAATTTTAAATATTTGATTAAATATTTGTTGTAATTAATTAGTTGTAGCTAGTTAATTTTGTGAAGCGTTGTAATTTGATTAGCTTTGATTAGCTAGAATAGTTAGTTAATTCTTTGTTGTAATAATTAAGTAGTTTAGCTAATTTCATTTGTTTTGTAATAATTAGCTTAGCTTTAATTAGTTAGTTAATTAGCTTAGTTCATTTGGACTCTCATTCGTGAGAGCGCAATGATGTAATAACGTGTATGTCTTCCAATCGCACGCCTTTCTCCCTTTTATTTACCTGTTTACGATGGTTAGATTAGAACATCATGTTTTGTTTAGGATACTTCATGCTTGCATCCATTTGTATTGCATGCACCGTGGCTCAGTTCATCATTCTAAGTTGCATTGTCAGAATACTTCTTTGAATACGTGCTTAGGTCACATGCTATCAAATTGTTTCACATGCCATGTTAGGTAGCCAAGCCTATTTAGATTGCATATCGCATGTATTGTATTAGTCATATTGCATAAGTTAGGATCATGCATCTTTCTAACTTTATCTCTTTTTTTGGCTTAGAGTACTGGGTGAGCCTTTACTCGCTTTAACATATCGCATGTATGTGACTGTTGCCATGTTTAGCATGCTTGCCATGAGGCTAATTGCTTAAGTGCTATAATTGCTTGAATGCCTGTGGATGAAGGCTAGTTGCTTGAATTGGAACAATTTGAGTAATGCTCATATGCGATCACTTTTTCATGTGGTACATATTTTGAAACAATTTTCAAAAACAAACATGACTTGAAATGTTCCAATTCTTGCAAATTTAGTTTATACTTGTGTGTGTGCGCATCACATAGTAATGCTAGCCTAATAAACTGGAACAAGAGCATTTAATGTACATAAGACTCATATCATGATTAGTAAAGGCCGATCTTTGATCGGGCGAGAGGGGTGCCCAATTCATGACCTTCCCCTCTCGTACCTAAGTTCCCAAGCCGAGACAATCTTGGTGATGACGGACACGTGGCCTTTGGCACGAGTCATGGGTTTCCTAAATTTTCCTAAAACAAAATATTTAGGTGGCGAGTCTATATCTGGCAAAGCAGTCCATTTTTGGTATTTTGATTCAAAATTGATTTTCCAAAAGATTTGCCAAATTTGGACTCTTTGGTGATTATCTATTTCGCATTGCACTTGTGAGATCAGATTCAGAACCGCAGGAGTCTGAACTGTAGGGCTTATTTTGCCTTCCGAAAGGGGACGCGAAAAAGTTGAGCTACAGTTTCTGGCGACTCCACTGGGGAATTTTGAGAACTTGACTTAAAAATCATGATATGAAATTTTATCTACACTTGTATGTTTTTTGCATTGCATTTGCATTGGTGCGTTTAAATCACTGTGTTTTCCATCTGCTATTCCTGGACGGTTTGCCGGAGGCTTGCCTAAAAAGCTTGCCAAAAGGCTGATCGATCACGGGCTCTGCCATGGTGGGAACACAACCCTTGGATCAAGACTACCGCTGTACCGTTTGATCCTCCTTTCACTTCTCGGTGTTAGGTGTGAGAGGTATATTAGGTATTCTTGCTGAGGTACCCTTTTTGACCATTTGGCTTAGTTGCATATCGAAAGCCATAGAGACTGTTCCAAACTATGACATAATGCTTACCCAAAAAACAAGGATTGCGTGAAACTGCTATGTTTGAATAGTGAACCCTAGTTCCTGACGAAACTAGGATAAGGTAACCCTACCCCCTTATAGTGGTGTTTTGGCTCTCACTTAACTAGTATGTGCTTTACAGTGAAACTATGTAGGAACGTGCGTATCAGTTGCAAGTTGAGTATCACTTTTGGAGGCAAAATTCAGTGTTGAGTACAGTCCTGCAACTTTGATTACATTTGTTTGTTGTTGACATCTAAGCTAAGGTGCTGTGCGGTTTCTGATTACTGCTTTCCTTTTGCTTTATTTCTTTTTGCTAGGTAGTATAACATCATGGCTTCGGACAGTTCGGATATCCCCCAAGCACTTGGGACCCATGTCAGAAGGCTTTACAGAGCCAGAGATTTTGTTAGGGGACTGCCCGTGTTTACTTCGCTCCCGTTGGTTACTAGACAGAAGGGAGTAAGGCAGAATTCACCAGTTCAATTTCTACAGCAGTCACCCCTCACTTCGCCTGCATGTAGTTAGGCTCAGTATTCTACATCTAGCCCAGTATGAGATCACTCGCCAATTCTAATGGCATAGTATCCCCCAGTCAGTATGGAGGACCTAATCTATCATCTTCAGCAAATAGTTGAAACCATGCAGCAAGACGCTGCTCGTCAGGCCGAAGTCACAGCACGTCAGGCTAAGATAATAAACAGGTTGCAACAACAATAACCACAACCAGCAGCAGCTTCTGCATCTCATGCACCTCCTACGGGTATTCCAGTACCCAGAGCCACAGCCCATGTTAAGAATGAGGGCAATCCGGCAGAGTCGATCCCACCTCAAGCCTCCAAAGCACTTGTTTATCAAACCGAGCATCCATTCGAGTTTGAGGTCGACCCGACTGTGCCTGAGGTCAACAAACTGGAGAAGCTCTTCAAAAGGGCGCATGGTGTTAACTCTATCCCTAACATAGAAGATGGGTATACCGACTCTGCAGTGTCATTGCCAGATCGGTTCAAAATGCCACAAAAAGATCGATTTGATGGTTCTGGAGACCCCAAGGTTCATCTTTGGCTGTTTTTAGACACTGTGGCTGATGGGCCTGACCAGATTGCAGAAGCTCTCACTCTTTGACCGGACTATGTTGGGAATAACAGCTATCTAGTATGTGAAACTGGAGGACTCTGTGAAGCAAAGTTGGGAGGAAATGGCTGAGGCCTTTGTTGCACAATACTCGTGCAACACACAAATTGAGGTTATAACTCATGATCTCGAGGCAACGCACCAGGAGCCGAAGAAGGGCTTCTCAGAATTCGTGACAAGATAGACGACCAAAGCTTCAGTGATGACCACATGACCTTCTGAGAAAGATCAGATAAGGATGTGTAGACGCCCCATTTTTGACGGCCCTTCAAGACTTAGATGTTCTTGTAGGTACATCCGATGATGAGTCCATTTGCTCGCCAAGCACTCGAAGTCCTCAGCGGAATGCCACAGCTTTGAGCCTTTCAAACCTGTATCCATTTTGTCTCATTTTTGGACCAGGCCTTTATCTTTCCAGCCTACAATCTTTGGTGGCTTGCTGACCATCCTTGGAGGCTGCCAGCCATCATTTCTTATCTACCAGCTATTGATGTGCCTTACCAACCATCAATGATGCCTTGCTGGCCATCACTGATGGTCGGCCAGCCACCAGTGTTTTCTGCAGATATTTTATACCAGCTGTTTGCACAAACGCTTGCATCTGTCCACACATAGAGGGCTGGATCTCCTTGTATGGATTTCATATTTTTTATATATAGGGACCCCCTCTCTCATGTTTTGAGGTTAGAAAATTTTAGACTCAAAATTTTCCTCTCTCTACAATTCTCTCTCCCTCTCTCTACAAATTTTCTACACTTTTGCCTATAATTCCTACACTCTTGCCTATACACCCTTAACCAAATCCTCTCATCTCTGAGTTGAGGTGTTATTGGGCTTGGTTTGAGCTCTAGAAGGTGGTATTTGCTTGGAATTGTTGCATGGAATCACTCTTCTCTTCAAGAGGTATAATACTAGCTTTGTAGGCTTGCTTTACATACTTGTATTCCTATCTTGTTTTCATTGTTTTGGGCTGTTTTTGAGCTGGAAAAAAACTTGTTTTTATGGGCTAAAATTAGTGTTTTCAGCCATTTAAGGTTAGTGGGTGGTTCATCACTCTTTATTCCTTGTTTAAAAAGCCTTTGCACCTTTGTTTCCCATTTCCAAACCAATTTTTTTTTTTGGGTCTGTAAACACTGATTTTCAGTGCTTTTTTAATGGTAAAAAACGTGTTTTGAAGTCCAAATTTGGAGGGGTTAGCCTCCTCTCCTTGTGTCTTGTTTGCTAGCCTAGTTGGTGCCATGCTTTAGCTTATTTTGCTAGCTTGTTATAGCTTAATTCCAGCATGTTTTAGCCTTTGATTTAGGTTGTTTTAACTCTGTTTTGGGTTGGTTGTTGCATTTGAGTCTTGTATTACATAGTTGTAGTGTAATAGTCCTCATAAGCTTGGTGTTGTAGGCCTTTAGACACCACTTGTTTGAGTTGATTGCATGTTTTTGGTGCTTTTCACACTTCATTTCAGCACTAATCATCTCTGCAACCTCCCTCATTTCTTGGCTTTTAATTTTTCTTTGAAAGTGGTTTCAAATCACTTGTTTGCCTAAGTGTGAAATTGAGGTTTCATACTTAATGGTTTAATCCCTTAGGGGGTTCATTACCAACGGTATGATACTTCTTTCATACCCAAAGCAACTTGTGTCATGAGCTTTTCTTTCCATTAGAGGACTTTAACTCACCTTTTGGACTTAATTGGATGAAGGAATGGTTGGTAAAGTAAAATGAGTAACTAAAACTTGGGACTAAAAGTGAGCCAAGATAAGAATTTGGTTGTGTTTTGATGTGTTCAATTGGACGTTAATTGAACACATGGAACTTGGACCATTTCATACTTGTTAGTAATGAAATGATCCAAGTCTCCAAGGTCAACTTCTTCTCTTGATCTTTCATGAAAGGGGGGAGGTTTGTGTCTCATTTTGCATTTATTGAATTTGCACCTATTGAATCACAAGCCATCATGCAATGAAATTGCTTGAGTTGGTGGTTTGTGGCTTAAGTTCATCAATCCTTGGATTTGCTCATGAAAATGAAGGGTGAGTTATGCAAACAATCTGTGGAAATACCCTCTTTTTGCTCTGTTTGTTCTCTGTTGCAGCAAGTTGAACCAGTGCACCAGTGGCTGGCAGGCCATTATCCATGGCTGGCAGGCCATTATCCATGGCCGGCAGGTGGCCGGTAGAGCACCATTGATGGTCGGCAGGCCACTTCCATGGCCGGCAGGTGGCCGATAGTCTTTACCAGTGGCCGGCTGGCCATTGATGCAAATCTTAGTAGAATGTTAGTAAGGTGGAGCAAAATGGTTCTGGAAGTGTTCAACTCTACAAACAGAGGCTTTCGGGAGCGGAGGGGAGATCCTTTCGGGTGATATCCGAGCATGTGCATCTTCCATTTCCCGAGGCAGAGTAGTGGTAGAGTAGTTAAATACTTTAATTACTTAGCTTATTTGCATTTGTGTTATAATTTAATTAGCTTACTAGTTAGTTAAATTATAAGTGTTGTAATAATTAGTTAATTAGTTTAGCTAGTTATTTATTTGGTTTTGTAATAATTAGCTTCATTAGGTTAGCTTAATTAGCTTAATTAGCTTAGCTCTAATTAGTTGCTAGTTAGTTTTTCTTTATTCATTCGGACTCTCTTTCGGGAGAGCAAAATGTAATAATATGTATGTCTTCCAACTCCACGTCTTTCTCCCTTTTATTTAATCGCTTTTGATGGTTAGATTAGGGACATATTTCAATTAGCATACCTTATGTTTTTATCTCTTCATCTTGTATTGCATGCACCGAGGCTCGGCGCATCATTCAAACTACATTGTCATTTTAATAATTCTTTGAATACGTGCTTAGACTGCATGTCTTGAATTAATTCATATGCCATATTAGTAGCCGAGTCTAGTAATTGCGTATTGCGTGTGTTGCATTAGACATCTTGTATAGTTAGTAATCATGCATATTTTTCTAACTTTTTTATTTTATCTTAGCTTGGAGTTCTAGGTGAGTTTTTAGTGCTTTAGCATACTTGCATAAGTGTGAGTGATTGCCATGACTAGCATGCTTGCCATGAGGCTAAGTTCTTACTTGATAAAATGCTTGAATGTCTGTGGATGAAGGCTTATTGTTTGAATTGAAACGATTCAACAAATGTAAATTTTAAGCCCATTATGTCTAGTGGCCAATTCACAATTTTAAGCCCACTTTGTTGAGTGGCAAATTCGCAAACTTTAAGCCCACTTGAGGTGGCAAATTCAAACCCTTTTCACAAAACAAACATGAAATTGAGTTGTTCCAATTCGAGCAAACTAGTCTATACTTGCTTGTGCGCATCACATAGTAAAGTTAGCCTAATAACTGGAACAAGAGCACATAATGTTGATAAAAAATCATATCATGATTAGTAGAGGCTGATCTTTGATCGGGCGAGTAGGGGTGCTCAATTCATGACCTTCCCCTCTCGTACCTAAGTTCCGGAGCCGAGACAACTTTGGTGATGACAGACACGTGGCCTTTGGCATGAGTCATGGGTTTCCTAAATTTCCCCAAAAATAAAAATATTTAGGTGGCGATTCTGTATCTGGCAAAGTAGTCCAATTTTGGCATTTTGATCCCAAAATTGATTTTCCAAAAGGTTTGTCGGATTTGGACTCTTTAGTATTTATCAATTTCACATTGCACTTGTGAGATTAAATTCAGAACAGTGGGAGTCTGAATTGTAGGGCTTTCTTTCAAATCTTCCAAAAAGGGGGCGTGAAACAGCCGAGCTACAAGATGGTAGTCCACAATCTGCATGAAAAATTATTGCAGAAAAAGATCGTGCTTCTTTTGTTCACATTCACCAAGCTCCATGAGATCGGAGTTCAGATTGAAGATGCCATGAAACAAGGGTTGATTAATGATGAGAAAGAGCAGGCCAAGAGGACTTTTGTCCGTAGTTCCAATGCAACCACCAGTGGTAGCACACCTGCACGGCCAGTTGATTTGAGTGTTGTCACCACCACAACCAAGATCGCCAATCCCTTTGCCAATACAGCACCACAAACTTCAAACAACCCCGCCTGATCTCAAAGGACCTTTACCCTACTCTACATGCCTTTATCTCAAGCCATGAAGGTGTTGATCAAAAACGGGCACCTCAAACCATTAGAGCCACGCCCATTACCTAATCCTCTCCCATCCAAACACAACCTAGCCAAGTACTGTGCTTTTCACCAGTAGCATGGTCACGACATCGACCAATGCTTCAGGCTACATCATGAGATTCAAGATCTCATCGACAATAAGGTGATTGCACCACCCCAGAAAGCAAATGTAACTACCAACCCTCTCCCGACTCACAATCAAGTTCCCCCACCTCACAATCTAAACCTAATCCATACATTGGCCATCCCCTATGACCCCCAACGTATATATTACCCCTTCCCACCTATCTAGACCGATGGTGTTCATTCCTAAAAGCACAGATTTTTGCATGATGGACACGTCCACACTTCAACCTAAACCTATGGTGGTGACAGTTGCAGAAGAAGGGAGGCTGGCCTTAGAGGAGAGTGCAAGTCCATTGCTTGAGTGCTCTGAGGACTTGTTTAAGGGAGTGTATGATCTAAGCTGCTACATCGTGCCAATTGATCAAGTCAGGCCAGAAGTGATATTGCCAACTATAGTGGGGGTCAATGTGGTTAGGGAGGATAGCCCGAGCCAAGGTTTGGATGATTTGGCTGAACTTGAGGAGGACTTACACAACCTGCAATTCTTCGATGAACAAGATCAAGGGCATATGCAGATTGACTGGTTCAATTTAAATGGATCAGCGGACAACTCTTGGTGGTTAAGTGATGAACCTGGCAGGGAGGAAGGAACTGAAACAAAACTGGAAGAAAATGGAGCAAGAATTGCTGTAGTGGCCAGAATGGCCGATGAAAAGGGGAAACTGCTGGAGAACACCGGCGTGAACAATTCAGCTTAGGAACTGGGCACTGTGAGTACTATGAGCATTGTGGACACAGAACAGGAAGCTGTGCTGAAGCAGTTTGCACAAGAGAGGATCGAAGAAAACCAGGAAGCTGTAATAGCCCAACACCCTGCGAGGAATGCTTGTGATGTGAGAGTGATCCAAATGGAGCCGGACAACTGTTTGTCGGCTACCAAAGGTATATGGTGGGAGGACAACGATCTACTTCTAGCTCACACCGATGAGGACTGAGATGAGTGCCTTCCAGACAATACATAGTACGCTGAAGAGATTGACCACATGACAAGAAGTGGACGGTATTTCAAGCTACCGCACTTAGATCAAGCTAAGGCATCTGGCAAAGATAGAGAGGTTGAGAAGCAGTTAGAGGAAGAGGCAGTGCTAAAGCAACTAAAGAAAATCCAAGCCGACATCTCAATCTGAGGTTTTCTTATGGCCTCCCGGGTGCATCGACAGGCTGTATTGTTAGCAATGGACAAAGCTAAGCTGTCCATTGACACTACCCCTGAACAACTTGCGGGATTGGTCTTCTTAGGTGACGTCGGGCCAACAATAACCTTTTTCGATAAAGAACTGTAGCCGGAAGGCTTAGCTCATAACAAACCCCTGTACATATCTGTTGAGTGTAGAGAAAAATGGGTACCGGTGGTACTGGTTGGCACCAGTTCAACTATCAATGTCTGTCCTTCCCACACAGCTTATGTCATCGGCCTTAAACCAGTAGACTTCGTGCCCACAGCCCAAGTGATTCAGGCATATGATAATACAAGAAGGGAGGTTATGGGCACAATTCAAATCAGAGTTCAAGTGGGCCTAGCTCAACAGGATGTCGAGTTCCATGTCTTGGATGACTCGACCGCCTTCAACTTACTGCTAGGGAGACCCTGGCAACATCTGGTGAAAGCAGTCACCTCTACCCTCCACCAAATGTTAAAATACCCTCACGAAAGGGAGTGGCGATTGTTTTTGAAAATTCATCATTTCATCCCCCGCCAAAGTTAACTACACCAGTGCTGGAGATCGTTCATGGCGAGGAGGATGTTTTTCTCCCAGGGTTTACTCTAGCTGAGGCCCGGACAGTGCGAACCATTTTGGCCGTTGATGAGGGCATGTATGTTAGCACCCAATTAATCTATTTCATCAATAAACTGCACCATTTACCAGGAATGGGACTTCAAAGAACTGGCCGGAAATATGTCACAGCATTGGCCAACGTACCGCATAATCTGTATGCCTTTGGTCTGGGATATGTACCCACCGAAGAGGATTAGGTCAGGAAAAAGGAAGAGATGGTAGGTAGAGCCAGAGCCAAGCAGGCTGGGAAACACTATGAGTTCATTCATAGGCCGATCCGGGGAATGCTGAATGGCTGCTTTGTTCAGGAGGGAGAAGATTTCCCCTTTTACGGTTTTCCCGAGCCCTGGATGAATTCTGTGACGCAACGTGTTCCTGGCTTCGAAATCTTCTTCGACGTACAGTTGCAAGACTGTGATGCTGAGGAAAAGGCTGGACCAAGTGCTGAAGCTGAAAAGAGCATAGAAAGTGACTCGGACAACAGCGAGCTTGGAATAAGGGCAGCATTGGCATGTCTCCTTATAGATCCTCTGGCTGACTCAGAGAACTTGGAGGACAACCTTACCATCTCCATGATCAAGGACCAACCGAGTGTGAACTTATCTGGCAGCATTTTGGATGCATTTGAAGCACCATCTCTTGTCTGGCAGTTGAAGGAGGGCTACCTGTCTAGTTCTGAGTCGAGTAATGAGCCAGAATCTGATTCCACAGAGTCTGTGGAGTCGGAATCAGATTCTGGTTCTTCTAAGTTTGAGTCTGGTATTCCTAGGGGTCGTAACCCGGATGCCAAGGTCTTGTCCAGGTCTTCTTTTTCTTTTCCTTTTGAGTTGATTGTAACTGAAGAGCTGGACCTTATAAATGAGGATGTTCCTGATTCTTAGTATTTCTCTGTACCGCTTGTTTATTACATTGACCAAGATTTTCAGAATTTTAATGAAAACAAAGAGGAAGGAATTCCTCTGGTTTTGAAAAACTTGATTAATCGAGAGGAGGAGAGGTTTGCAAAACCCAATTCTGATGAAATCATTGCTATTAATGTAGCTATTGAGAAGGATCCGCATCTGGTCTAGATCGGGTCCACGTTGTCTTCGGAGGAGCGCAAGCATTTAGTCGCTTTATTAAAAGATTTCAAATATATTTTCGCGTGGTCCTATGAAGACATGCCTGGAATCGATCCTAAGATTGTATAGCATCAGATCCCTCTTGACCCCAAGGCCCGACCCATTAAGCAGAAGTTGTGAAGAATCCGTCTGGATTGGGCGTTGAAGATCAAAGAAGAGGTCACTAAGCAGATCGAAGTAGGTTTCTTGTTAGTATCTAAATATCCGACTTGGTTGGCCAACATCGTCCCCGTGCCGAAAAAGGATGGTAGAATCTGGGTGTGTGTGGACTTTCGGGATTTGAACAGAGCCAATCCGAAGGATGACTTTCCCCTGCCGCACATCGATGAATTAGTGGACTTCACTGCGGGTCATGCATTGCTATCCATCATGGATGAATTTTCCGAGAATAACCAGATTTTGATGGCGCCCGAGGGCAGAGAGAAAACTGCATTTACTACGCCATGGGGTACCTATTGCTATCGGGTTATGCCGTTTGGGCTGGAGAATGTCGGGACTACCTATCAAAGGGCTGCAACCACCATTCTGCATGATATGATCCATAAAGAGGTCGATGTGTACGTGGACGACATGATTGTGAAGTCCAAAGAAAGAGAGGGTGTGGCTCGACCTTTTTTGCGCCCCCTTTCGGAAGGTTTGAAAGAAAGCCCCATAATTCGGACTCCCGCCGTTCTGAATCTAATCTCACAAGTGCAATGTGAAATTGATAAACACCAAAGAGTCCAAATCTGGCAAATCTTTTGGAAAATCAATTTTAAATCAAATAATGCCAAAATTGGGCTGTTTTGCTAGATACAAAGTCACCACCTAAATATTTTTGTTTTAGGGAAATTTAGAAAACCTTGACTCATGCCAAAGGCCATGTGTCCGTCATCACCAAAATTGCCTCGGCTTGGGAACTTAGGTACGAGAGGGGAATGTCATGAATTGAGCACCCCCGCTAGCCCGATCAAAGATCGGCCTCTACTAATCATGATATGTTTTTTTATCAACATTATGTGCTCTTGTTCTGGTTATTAGGCTAATATTACTATGTGATGCGCACAAGCAAGTATATACTAGTTTGCTCAAGTTGGAACAATTCAACTCATGTTTGTTTTGCGAAAATGGTTTGAATTTGCCACCTCAAGTGGGCTTAAAGTTTGTGAATTTGCCACCAAACATAGTGGGCTTAAAACTGTGAATTGGCCACTAGACATAGTGGGTTTAAAACTTACATTTTGTTGAATCGTTTCAATTCAAGCAACAAGGCCTCATCCACAAGGATTCAAGCAGTTTATCAAGTAAGAATTTAACCTCATGGCAAGCATGCTAGTCATGGCAATCACTCACACTTATGCAAGTATGCTAAAGCACTAAAGACTCACTTAGTACTCCAAGCTAAGAAGATATGAGTTAGGAAAATATGCATGATTCCTAACTATGCAAGATGTCTAATGCAACACATGCGAAGACCGCAATTAATAGGCTCGACTACCAATATGGCATATGAATTAATTCAAGACATACGGTCTAAGCATGTATTCAAAGAATTATTGAAATAACAATGCAGTTAGAATGATGCGCCAAGCCTCGGTGCATGCAAGATAAGATGAATGGATGCAAGCATAAGGTATGCTAATTAAAATATAATGCTCCTAAACTAACCATCAAAAGCGGTTAAGTAAAAGGAAGAAATACGCGGGGTTAGAAGACATATACATTATTACATTTTGCTTTTGCAAAGGAGAGTCCAAATGAACAAAGCAACTAGCTAAACTAAGCTAATTAAGCTAAGCAAGCTACTTAACTAATTATTATAAAACTTGAATGAAATAAATTAACTAACTATTCTAAGCTAATTAAAATATTACAACAACTAAATAATTAAACTAGACTAAGCTAATTAAATATTACAACTCAAATTAATTAGCTAAAACTAATTAAGCTAATTAATTACAAAACAATTGCAACTAATAATCAAACTAAGTAACTAAACTAAGTTAATTAGCTACCCTGCCTCGGGAAATGAAGGACGTGCACGCGCATGCTCGGTTTCCACCTGAAAGGACCTCCATTTTGCTCTCGAAAGCCTCTGTTTGCATAGTTAAACACTTCCAGAACAATTTTGCTGCACCTTACTAACATTCTGCTAAGGTTTGTATCAGTGGCAAGCCGGCCACTGGTAAGGACTGTCGGCTAGGTGCCAGCCATGGGAGTGACCTACCAGCCATGGATGGTGGTCTGCCGGCGATTGATGCACTAGTTCATCCTGCTGTAACATAGGACAAACAGAACAAAACAAGGGTATTTCCAAGGTTGTCTGCACAATTCACCCCTCATTTTCATGAACAAATCCAAGGAGTTGTGAACTTAAACCACAAACCACCAATCCAAGCAATTTCATTGTATGATGGCTTGTGATTCAAGATGTGCAAGCTCAATAAATGCAAAATGAGACACACAAGAACCATCACCCTATCATGCATGATCAAGGGCAATGGAGACCTAGGAAATTTGACACATTTCATCACTTTGAGTATGAAATGCCCCAATTCTCCTTGTGTTCAATTAATTTCCGATTAAACACACAACACACAAGTTATTATCTTGCTCAATTTTACTCCCAAGTTGTTAGTTACTCATTTTAACTTACCAACCATTCTTTAATTCAATTAACTCAAAAAGATGAATTAAAATCCTCTAATGGAAAGAAGGCTCAAAACACAAGTTATTTTGGGTATGAAAGAAGTCTCATACCGTTGGTAATAAACACCCTAAAGGATTAAACCATTAAGTATGAAACCTCAATTCCACACTTAGACAAACAAATGACTTGAAACCACTTTCAAAGCAAAATAAAAAGCCAAGAAAGGAGGGAGGTTGTAGAGATGATTAGTGCTGAAATTAAGTATAAAAAAGCACCAAAAACATGCAATCAACTAAAATAAGGGGTGTCTAATGGCCTAAAACACCAAGCTTGTGAAGATCTTTACACTATAACCATGCAAAGCAAGATTCAACTGACCCAAATAGCCTAAAACAGAGCTAAAGTAGTCTAAAACAAAGGCAAAAAAATGCTGGAATATAGCTACAAAAAGCTAAAAAATCATGCTAACATATAGAACTAACTAGGCTAGCAAAGAAGACACAAGGAGGGGAGGCTAACCCCTCCAATTTTGGACTTCAAAACATGTTTTTTGTCACTGAAAATACTCTGAAAGTCAGTGGTTAAAGGCCCAAAAGAGTTGGTTTGAAAATGGGAAACAAAGGTGCAAAAGCCTTAGGAGCAAGGAATAAAGAAGGGTGAGACAACCCCCAACCTTAAATGGCTTAAAACACCAATTTCAGCCCACAAAAACAAAGTTTTTTATGGCTCAAAAACAGCCCAAAAACAGTGGAAAGAAATAGGAAAACAAGTATGTAAAGCAAGCCTACAAAGCTAGTATCATACCTCTTGAAGCAAAGCACAACTTTAGGCACAAATGCAAGTCAAAACCACCTTCAAAAGCTCCAACAAGGCTTTAAAGGACCTCAGCTCAAAGGTGAACCACTTTGGTTAAGGGTTGATATGCAAAAGTGTAGTGCATCTAAGCAACTAAGCACAAAATTTCAAGAGAGCGAGAGAATTTTGTTCTAAAATTTCTAACTCTCAAAAATGGGGAAGGACACACCATATATATACAAAACATGAAATCTATACAAGGAGATCTAGCCCATCACGTGTGGAGAGATGCAAACAGCTATGCAAACAGCTGGCACAGTTGGCATAAAATATCTGCAGAAAACACTGGATAGCCTCCAAGGATGGCCGGCAGGCCACCAGAGATTGCAAGCTGGCAAAACCAAGGCATGGTCCAAAAATGAGACCAAATTGATACAGGGTTTGAAAGGCTCAAATCTGAAGCATTTCGCTGAGGACTTCGAGCGCTCAGCGGGCAAACAAACTCATCAACGGATGTACCTACAAGAACATCCAAGTCTTGAAAGGTCGTAAAAAATGGGGTGTTTACAGAGGGCCACTACACCGCCTGAAAGAAATTCTTTCAACGGATCAAAGAATACAAACTGAGGTTGAATCCGCAGAAATGTACTTTCGGCGTAACAACAGGAAAAATGCTAGGCTTGTTGATCACATAAAGGGGCATCGAGGTAGATCCTTTCAAAATCAAGGCCATCCTAGAAATGCCACCACCAAGGACTGAAAAGGAGGTGCAAAGCTTTCTGGATAAAGTGCAATTGATAAGACGGTTTATTTCCAAATTAACCTTGACTTGTGAACCACTATTTGGTCTCCTAAAGAAAGGAAAGAAATTACGATGGGATGATCGATGTCAATTCACCTTTGAGCAGATTAAGCAATACGTTCAGAATCCGCCTGTGTTGTCACTGCCAGAGCTGGGAAAACCTTTGATTATATACCTGCCAGTAACAGACACAACTATGGAATGCATGCTTGCTCAGGAATCTAACGATATGGTGGAGAAAGCCATCTACTATTTGAGCAAGAAAATGCTAAACTATGAGACCCGCTACACTCCTTTGGAGAAAGCTTGCCTAGCCTTGGTATGGACTACAAGGAAGTTAAGGCACTACTTGTTAGCCCGCTCTGTAATCCTGGTTTCAAGATTAAATCCCATCAAATATCTCTTTGAGAAACCAACGCTTATGGGTAGGCTAGCTCGTTGGTTGCATCTTCTCTCCGAATTTGATCTCAAGAATGTTACCAGCAAGTCAGTCAAAGGGAGAGTTGTAGCGGAGTTCCTGGCAGATCACCTAGTAGAGGGGGATGAAGCGGTAGAATACCTTTTCCAAGATGAAGCCATTCTGTAAGTCGAGGAGGAGACTTGGACGATGTACTTTGACGGAGCGTCCAATCAATACGGTTATGGGATAGGTGTGTTGTTGATAGCACCCAACAACTCCCATATGCCTTTAGCCTTCAAACTCCGGTTCAAGGTGTCCAATAATGAAGCAGAATATGAGGTGTGTATCGCTGGTTTAGAAGCTGCCCTAGAACTAGAGGCAAAAAGGTTGGACGTCATCGGCGACTCAAATCTAGTTGTTTCTCAAGCAAATGGAGACTGGAAGGTCAAAGAAAAAAAGATGAAGGTTTATCACCAGACCCTGGACGTTTTGATTCCTAGGTTTGAAAAAATGACTTTCACACATCTACTAAGAGAGAAGAACAAGTTCACTGATGCTTTATCAACTCTATCTTCTATGATAAACATCCCGCCTGGAGTCCAGATGCATCCAATTATCATTGAGCAGAGATACATGCTGGCCTATGAAACTATCATCGTAATAGATGAAGCGCAAGACAAAAACCCTTGGTACTATGATATCTGGAACTTCTTGGAAAATGAGATTTATCCGGCAGAGGCAAATGCCAAGGATAAAAGGGGAATACGGTGAATAGCCGTCCAATTTATCATCTGCGGAGGTAAACTGTACAAAAGAGGTCATCTGGGAATGCACAAGTTGTGTGTTGAAGAAGAGGAATCAAAGCACCTGATGGAGGCCATCTATGGGGAAGAATGCGAAGCGCACATGAATGGAGTAATGCTGGCCCGGAATATTCTCAGGCAAGGCTACTACTGGTCCACTATGGACGAGGATTGTATTGGTTTTGTTCGGCGATGCCACAAATGCCAAATTCATGCTAATCGCATGAATATTCTGCCGTCAAAACTGTACAACATGACTTCGCCATAGCCTTTCTCAGTTTGGAGAATCAACGTCATCAGTACAGTCACACAAAAAGGGTCGAATGGGCATGAATACATCCTGGTGGCAATTAATTACTTTACAAAGTGGGTGGAAGCTCAGTCCTACACAGTGTTGAAAGCATCGCATGTGGCTAAGTTCATCAAGAACAACATCATTTGCCGATACGGAGTCCCAAACGAGATCATATTAGATAATGGCTCCCACTTCAAGAAGGAGGTGATAGACTTACTAGAGAAATACAATGTGGCTTTTCATAAGTCATTTACATACCAGCCGCAAACCAATGGAGTTGTTAAGTCCGCCAACAAGAACATCAACAATATTTTGCAGAAGATGGTTGAGACCTACAGGGATTGGCCAGATAAATTGCCATTTGCACACTAGGGCTATAGAAATTCAATCCGGATGTCTATAGGGGAAACTCTTTCTTCTCTTGTCCATAGAATGGAAGTTGTTCTGCCAATTGAAATAGAAGTCCTGTCGCTGTGAGTTATGGCTGTGTGTCAGATAGCAGAGGCAGACTGGCAACAGAGCAGATTCGAAGAGCTGATATTGTTTGATGAGAGAAGGTTGAAAGGATTGTATCATGTTCAGGGCTACCAGCGCAGAATTGCTAGGGCATTTAACAAGAAAGTTAAGTCTCGGAATCTCAAAGAGAGGGATATGGTGCTGAAAGACAACCGAGCTCCCATTCATGACTTTAGGGGCAAGTTCAGACACAATTGGACTAGTCCTTACATCATCAAAACTATCTGGTCAGGTGGAGCTGTTATTCTCATGGACCTGGATGGCCTGGAGTTTTCCCAACCGATCAACATGGACAAGTTGAAGAAATACTATCCCTGAGAGGCTCGCTAGGTCAAAAACTTGGAAGGGCGACCAAGGCAAAAGTTAGAGCATGAAAAATTAAAAATAAAGATCTCGAGAGGTTGAAAACCCCAAAGGGTGGCCTTGGAAAAAGTTAGAGCGCAAAAGGAGAGAGTTAATACTCGAGTGAACCTAAACTAAACTACGTGAGGCCTGATTCCCATCTTCGGGATACGTAGGCAACTTCATCCCGAAGTTCGGCCGTAAACACCTCTAACTCAACTGCCCTATCCATTTGTCTAATAAGGTTATCTTTGTTTGTCCTTTACCTAAGAGTTCGGTTGTGATCTTTACTTTGAGAGAAAAGCTTGTTACAACGCTGAGTAGTGGTGTTCAATCAAGGGGTAGTTATGAACTTTTGATTCGGGGTTGTACATCTCGAGGATTGATTATGTGCGTGTCAAGTGGTGTTCCTTTTCGAAAATGGTTTTGGAAAGTTTTAATGAAAGTTGATTTTGTTCAAATTTGTCTTTTACAACTTAGACCATTTATGGACCAAAAGGAAAATTTTCAGTGCTCACAACCTTGATTTCCACAAAAAAGTTTTCCAACTCTTTGATACAAATCAAAGTTGCTTTTATTACATCAAAAACTTGAAAATAAAGGTTAAAGCAATAAACTAGGGGCATAGATGAGTTAGGTGCTCCTACGTTCCCCGCTCGTGCTTGTGGAAGCTTCTAATGCTAACATGCGCCCGGTTTGTGCCTCATTCTCGAGCCATGCCAAACATTCGCTAGAAAGGGCGCAACTGAAACTAGGGGCAGGGGCCAGAAGCTCTGTCATCCTCCAAGCAGTGAGGTACCTTGCCAAATGTGAACCTCGGATAGGGAATGAAGCCGGGTACTCTACCCCTTCCTCTAGGCAGGTCTGATCATGCCCAAACTGACGTCTGAATCAAAAAAGGAAGTAGAATACATAGCTGTAGACACCACATTTTTTACAGCCCTTCAAGACTTGGATGTTCTTCCAGGTATATCCAGTGAAGGGTCTGTTTGCTCGCTAAGTGCTCGAAGTCCTTAACGGAACGCCACAACTTTGAGCCTTTCAAACCCTGCATTCTTTTTGTCTTCTTTTTGGACCATGCCTTGGTCTTGCCAGCCTACAATCTCTGGTGGCCTACCGGCCATCCTTGAAGGCTGTCGGCCAGCACTTCTTGTCTGCCGGCCATTGATGTGCCTTGCCGGCCATCAATGATGGACGGCCGACCACCAGTGTTTTCTACAGATAGTTTATGCCAATTGTTTGCACAGATGCTTGCATCTGTCCACACGTGGAGGGCTGAATCTCCTTGTACAAAATTCATGTTTTTTATATATAGGGACCCCCTCTCTCATGTTTTGAGGTTAGAAGATTAAACACTCAAAAAAATTCTCTCTCTAGATTTCTCTCTCTCTCTTGCAATTTTGTGCACATTTACCTAGTTATATCACTCTTTTGCATACACACCCTTAACCAAAATTGATCACCTTTAAGCTGAGGTCCCTTGAGGTCTTGTTGGAGCTCTTGCAGGTGGTTTTGGCTTGCATTTGTGCCTAAAGTTGTGCTTAGCTTCAAGAGGTATAACACTTGTCTTTTAACATGTTTTAGTATACTTGTTTCTCTATCTTTTCCCAGTGTTTTTGAGCCATTTTTAAGCTATAAAAATCTCTATTTTAATGGGCTGAAATTGGTGTTTTAAGCCATTTAAGGTTAAGGGGTGTCTCACCTTTCTTTATTCCTTGCTTCTAAGGCTTTTGCACCTTTGTTTCCCACTTTCAAATCAACCTCTTTTTGACTTTTAACCACTGAATTTCAGAGTATTTTCAGTGGCAAAAAACATGTTTTGAAGTCCTAAATTGGAGGGGTTAGCCTCCCCTCCTTGTGTCTTGTTTGCTAGCCCAATTAATTCTATATGTTAGCATGATTTTCTAGCTTTTTGTAGCTATATTCCAGCATGTTTTTGCCTTTGTTTTAGACTGCTTTAGCTCTGTTTTGGGCTGTTTTGGTCAGTTGAGTCTTGTTTTGCATGGTTGTAGTATAAAGGTCCTCACAAGGATAGTGTTTTAGGCCATTAGACACCCCGTGTTTGAGTTGATTGCATGCTTTGGTATTGTTTTGCATTTCATTTCAGTACCTAAAGCTCTGCAACCTCCCTTATTTCTTCACTCTTTAATTTGCTTTGAGGGTTGTTTCAAACTTGGGATTCTTTAAGCTTGAGATATTGAGGTCTATGCTTAATGGTTTAATCCTCTTTTGAGGGTTCATTGCCAACGGCATGAAACTTCTCTCATGCTTTAAACCACTCCTTGGTTGACACTTCTTTCACTTTAGAAAACTCTCACCAATGGACTTAATTGACTAAGTAATGGTTGGTAATTAAAATGAGTAAATATAAGTGGCCAGTAAAATTATGCAAGATAAGTATTTGTTTATGTTGCATGTGTTCAACCGGACATTAATTGAACACAAGGAGAATTGGGGCATTTCATACTCAAAGTGATTAAATGTGTCAAGTTTCCTAGGTCTCCATTGCCCTTGATCATGCATGATAGGGTGATGGTCTTTTGTGTCTCATTTTGCATTTATTGAATTTACACCTCTTAAATCACAAGCCATCATGCAATGAAATTGCTTGAGTTGGTGGTTTGTGGCTTAAGTTCACATTTCTTCGGATTTGTTCATGAAAAGGAAGGGTGAATTGTGCAAACAATCTATGAGAATGCCTTCATTTTTACTCTGTTTGTAGCCGACCGGCCACCAGTCCATTTTTATACAGAAAAGGTCCTGTTTTGGAGTGGAAGCAGTGTGGAGGTTGGTTCAATGTTTAGAAGCCAAGGCAAGTGCAAACAGAGGCAATTGACGACAAAGTGATGGATTTCTGGGATGACGCCAATCGAGCATGCATATCTCCCTCGCCCGTGAGGCCACTTTATCGCTTTATTAGATAGTTGTAATTAATTAATACATGTGATATAATTAATTAGTTCAATTTGTTTTGTAATATTCTAATTAGCTTAGCATAGCTAGTTTTAATTGTTGTAATTAATTAGCTAGAATAGTTAATTAGTTGTTTTGTAATAATTAGCTTAGCTTAGTGTAGCTTAGCTTAATTATTCGGACCCTTCGTCGCGAGGGTGCAAATGTTGTAATAAGCGTGCGTGTGTGCATGTCTTCCAACCCCACGTCTTTCTCCCTTTTATTTATCCGCTTTCGATGGTTAGATTAGGGCACATTTCAATTAGCATACCTTATGCTTGCATGCGTGCATCATTCATTTGTCTTGCATGCACCGGGCTCGGCGCATCATACAAACTGCATTGTATTTTAATACCTCTTTGAATACATATATCAGATTGTTGCATTCATTTGCCATCTTAGATAGCCGAGCTAATTTAGTTGCATCATTGCATGTGTTTCATTAGGCATTTTGTATAGTTAGGATCATGCATATTTCTAACTAGCTTTTGTTTTGGCTTGGAATACATTGTGAGTGTTACGCTTTAGCATACTTGCATGAGTGTTAGTATTGCCATGTTAGCATGCTTGCCATGAGGCTATGTGCTTATATGCTAAACTGCTTGAATGCCTGTGGATGAAGGCTTGGTTTCCTGAGTTGGAACAATTCGATGATTATGAGTTTTAAGCCCACTTTGCAAAGTGGCAAAAACATGTTTTTAGGCCCACTTGAGGGTGGCAAATCCGCGCTTTCGCCTACTTGCGAGTAGCACTTTCAAACTATTTTCGAAAACAAACATGAGTTGATTTGTTCCAAGTCTCACGACTTAATCTATGATGTGCGCATCACACAGTAAGCTAGCTAAATAACCGAAATAAGAACGCATGGTTTATAAAACAACATATCATGCTTAGTAGAGGCCGATCTTTGATCAAGCGAGCAGGGGTGCTCATTTTAGGACTTTCCCCTCTGGTACCCAAGTTCCCGAGCCGAGGCAACTTTGGTGATGACGGACACGTGGCCTTCGGAACGAGTCAAGGTTTCCTAAATTTTCCAAAAATAAAATATTTAGGTGGCGACTGTGTGCTCTGGCAAAGCAGCCCATGTTTGACGCTTTTTCATTCAAAATTGATTTTTCAAAACCAATTGCCAGATTTGGACTCTTTGGTGTTTATCAGTCTCACATTGCACTTTGTGAGATTAGATTCAAAATCGTGACAGGAGTCCGAACTGTAGTAAGACCAAAATTTGCGCCCTCTCTGAAAGGGGGGGCGCGCAAAGAAAGTCAAGTCTACAGCTTCAATGATGCAGAAGCTTATGAACTAAAGATGGAAGCCACAAAGAGGAAACTTCAACAAAGGTACAAGCAAATTGAGAGGGCGAAGAAGAAGATACGGGTGGTACAGGCTTGAAAAAACATATGTATTCAAGGACTCAATCATATATGGTGGTGAGATCATTAAAGTTGGTGCTAATTCATTAATGGCAGTAGTTTCAATCAATGGAAGTTCTTGACTTATGAGATTGGCAAGTGAGGGTCCTATTGGCAACTCTTGAAAATTTTGACTCTATCTCTACCTATGTCTCTGACTGTCTTCTTCCAAAAGTGGCTCTTCAGGAAGCAAGTGCAACAACTGTAACATCATTTGAAGAACCATTCTACAATGAAAACTTACATTTTTCTCCAGAGGACTTGAATTTATTACTATCAAATGGTGACAAGACTCTTCCTTGATAGAAACCTGGTGGTTATTGTTTGGAATGTCGGTAATAGTTGTGGTGTGTATATCTACCATTGGGATTCAAAGTGTATTTTTTTTTTTTTAGAGAAACGCTACTTATCAGTAAAGCACTCTTCTTTTTATCTTGTTGGGTTTTGTTGTTTAGCTTTGTTGATTTTTTTGTTTTTATTTTTAGTTTTGATTTTAAATTTTTTTCTTTTTGTGAGTTTGTAGGTATCAACTTGTCTAAGGTAGGGATTAGGTTTTTCTTTTTTGTACCTCTTTTTTTTTAAAAAAAAAAATTATCAGCAAAGTAAAAGAGCAATTTTATTGATGGATAGCAATGAAATGCATTGCAATCAACAAAAAGAATAGGGAAAATAAGAAAACATAGCAAGATCACCTGTAAAAACACACACACAAAAAGGGTTGCCGCCCTTCAAGTTTGCGTGCATTTGTGTTTGTTTTTCCCATTAAATAAATTTGGAGTTACAAAAGTTTAGACTCTACACAAGTAATTTGTGGTTGGAGAATGAATTATAGTCCTTATGATTTGAGTGTGCAGTTGTGTTTTGAAGGATAAGTTTTCGAAATGAGTTTTGAAAACAAAAAACTTGTTTGGTTATGAGTTTTGAAAATAATTTTGAGTTTTAAGTTATATTTTGGAAATTGTTTTGGGTTTTTTTTAAATATTTAAAAAAATTCTTAATTTTATTTTTGTAGGGTTAATATTTTTTAGTGTAAATATTTATTTTAATGTGAGCTGTATTTACAACATCTGTGCATTGTATATTTTTTTAAATATTTAAAAATTTTATATTTATATTTTAAATATTTTAATTTTTAAAATTTTAAAAAATTTTGGATCGCTCATATATATTTAAATCATAACAAATTATTTGGCCAATACTTAAGAAAATAACAAAATATTTTTTTCAGAAGAATATTATCTGAAAATATATTTTTCAGAAGAATAAAAAATAAAAAAGTAATTTTAAAGAACAAAATAAAAAAATAATTTTTTTGAATTTTTTTTGAAACAGAGTTTTGAAATGAGTTTTAAATTAAATATTTAATTATGAGTTTTGAAAAGAATTTTTTAATTGAAATCATGATTCTAAAATATTTAAGAGCTTCAGGTATTTTATACTTAATATGGATACAATTACCACTAGCACTAGTAAGTGACTGGAAAGTTTTCTGGAAATATCGAGTTTGAATTAATCCTTCCCGTATACAATTCATGTCAGCGCCACTGTCAACAAGGGCAACTGCATCTTTGATAATAAAGTCAAGTTGAATAACAAAAGTAATACGAATATATCATTTCTGAAATGTAACCTGATTAACAAGCATTAAGCATTAAATACTTATTATCTTTCTTTCAGAAATTGCAAAAGTTTCTGGAGCACTATCTTTACCCTTTTGTTTGGCAGATTTAAGCTGATGTATATCAGCTTGTATAGCGAAATTGGCATTTTGAAGATAACTGATTTCTATTTTTAAAACATTAATTTCCATTTTTAAGTCTTGAATGGTGACTAGTTTTTCTAGAACAGCTAAATATTGTATTCTATTCAAAACATCCTACATGTTGTATGATTGAAGAGGAATTAATGGTGATTCAGTAGCAGCTTTCTGTTATTGATAGCAAATTTTAAAAAAATTTAGCTTCATTTCTAGATCCTTAATCTGCTCAACCAGATCTAACATAGATTTCTAATCATCAGTTGAAACATGAATACTAGGACTCCCATGATCCAAACCATTCATTTCAACAATAGATTTCCAATAATTGATTTAAAAAATCTGATTCAGATTTGAAGAACAAGAAAGTTTGGGTTATGGTGTATCTAGCTCATCACTTGAGGTAGATGGAGAGTATAGCTCAGTGAATCCATCTGACTCAGAGCTAGTGTCGATTTCTTCTTCAAATAAAGTCTGTAATAGCTGTTGAGCTATAATAGTATCTAAAGACAATTCATTAATTTTCTATTTTAATTCAGATCAACAATGATTAGCATAATGCTCGATTGTACCACACTTATAACATTTAACATCCTTTTTGGATAAGGGTTTTTTAGTGGGTTTCCTTGTACGGGATATAAACTTTTTCTGTTGACATGGAACACTATGGGACTTTTTATAATGTTTAGGATACTGTTTAGAAGGCTTTTTGTGATAAGATTTTTTGGTTTTGTATGGATACTGGATTTTGGTGTCATAAGCAAATTGATCACAAAATTCACCTAACTCCTTTTTACCGGTAAGATTCTATTTTTTCATCTGGTATTGAAGTTTAAGGTCATTACACAAAGAAAGACCTTCTTCTAAAGTTACGCCTATGAGTTGGCCATTGGTATACTGGTCATAAGGAATAGCCATACGATCATGGCGATCCCGAAGTTTTTTTCTTACTTTTTCTGCAAAAAAGAGTAGGAAGGCCATTAATAAATTTGGCTTTTCAATGTTCACTATTAGCATTAGGTCGCTGCATAACTTTCATTAAGAACACATCTTTATACCAACGAAAATGGGTTAAAGAAGGACATCTAAGATTCTAGAGTAGTTCACGACTACGGTCACTGCTAGCGGTTCCTGTTCAAATAAAATGATATATAACAGTTTGGATTACAGTATAAACTGCATCTTCATGGTGAAGAACAGTATTAGCGGTCGGATCAGTTTCAATTTTAATAGCATTTAAAACTTCATTCTGCTGAGAAAAAGTGAGTAAATTATCCCACCATCCTTTAAGGATGCCAGTAAATCCATTAACAATGAATTTAGCAATCTAATGGTCAGAATTACTATTTTGTTTACATATCGTGGCATACATAAGGATTTGATGTATTAATTCAAATATGTGGCATTCAGAATGTCACACCCCAAACTCGCCCCTAAAAGTTTGGGCATGACCAATTCGGAAACAGACACAAAATTCGATTTGCATAACATATGGGGCCTGAACGGAAGCAATTACCAACATAAATAGTATCCATTGAGCTACCACTAATATGCCAGGATCACAAACATTGCATCAGGTAGACAAACATACAGGGACATACATATGAGAAATAGTTATGTACATACATATATACAGACCCAGCCCTATGATTGGACGTGTAGCAAAAGCATTAGTAAAAGGAGGTTATACACATTTCATGACATTATATAGAAGACTTAGAGAACAAAGCTAAAATCTTAGCAAGAAGCCCACAAAATGAATGAGCTTCATCTAAGTGCTTGGTCGCATTGAATTTGACAAAAGAGAAACGCGCATGATGGTTTAAGACTGGCCTCCAAGTTGATTACCTACAGGGACAGATATAATACGGAGTGAGCAAGGCTCAGTGAATAATAGTACTTAAACAATTCACTGGATAAACTTGAATTATAATGTATATATGTGTAAAGAATATATGATTAATCTTATTCTGTAAACATTTTCAAAACAGGCTTGGGCCCAATCTTTATACAGAATGGCTTCAAGCCCAGTAACATACAGAATGGCCTCAGGCCCAACAGACTTTACAGATCGGCCTCTGGCCCAGATACCAACAAGGCAGAATAATTCCAGAGTCGTACAAATGTACACAGGTTTCCAATCGTTCATATAAGTTAACATAGTTAACTTGCGAATAACAGAGTGTTAATAATAACTATTAACAATAAGCAAATGTACTACTATAGTACTATTACTCACAGTGCCGTGGTGGAGCGATGGTCCCCTCCTGTATGTGACCTATGCACACATACAGTTTAGACATTAGTTCAGTTTCCTTTTTAAACAATATCGGATTCTTTCGCTTCTAATGAATTTACAACCATTTTAAAAGCAACAAACATTGATTTTAGCAGTCCCAGAGGGTCAAGCAGATGAAACGGAGAATACAGATTTTTCCCCCATGGGCTGCACGTGCGGGGGCCCTTCGTCGCATGTACGGGAAAGTGGCCGCACGTGCATACATTGTAGTGTTTTCAGCCCCAATTTCCCTTGTTTTCCGCACGTGCGGTGGTGCTTCCCGCACGTACGGCTGTAAGCCCCACACGTGCGGCGGTTACCCCTGTTTTACAGTCCGAACCAAGATACAACTTCAACAAAGCCAACACATGGAAGAGTAGAAAAATAGGTACAACAATGTAAGTTTTAGGATATATTATTACCATAAACATAATTCACAAACTTAATTTAATCCTTAAAAGCTTTAAACTCATAAACACAAGTTAATCACTTTGAGTTTCTAACATATTTAGTTTCCCAAATATGTAATCATCTAAATACATACACAAATTCAAGCATGGAAAAGGAAGGAATAGAATGTAATTCATTTCCATAAAGCTCAGTTAACTCAAATGGTCAAAATGATACAACCTCTTTACAATTAATTCAATTACAAACCCTAACCATATAAATACAAAGAGAACCTTATTCAAGTCCAATAAGGGATTATTGTAGATGGATGAGACTTATCTTGAGCTCAAATCTTTACAAACCCTCTCAATTTTCCCAATCCTCGTCCTTGTTGAACTTCTCTTCTTCCTCTCAAGCTCTCTTCTTCTCTAACTTTCTCTCTCTCTCAGGAGATATTTTTAGTAAGAAAGCCTCTATGTCAAATGTTCAAAGAGGTACATATAGATATAAAAAGGTTGAATAAGACAAAATTCAATCAGTTTAATTATTCCGAATCAGATTTTTACGGGAAAGCATATTATGATCTAAAAATTATGCTGAACTCAATTATAATGTCAATTTCAGATTATCAAGTTTCTAAGGCTTCCAATTTCTGATCCAAACATCATAATTGTAACAGATATTTCTCTTATTAGACAGATATGGATCTATAATCATAAGATTCACTCAATTAAACTTAATTTCACATGGAATTTCACAGCAAGCATATAAATGCACAGAGTAAGGGACTGAAAGCATACTAGAAAACATGTACGAGGGTCGGGTTATTACACTCTCCCCCCCCCTCTTAAATAAGTTTGGTCCCTCAAACTTGTTTTACCTTATGATGGGAATAATGCCGGATGTTGGTGTACATAACTATTTCAAATTTCAAATAAAGGGACATCCGATAAAGGGACTGAAATTTCAAAAACATGATTACCTGCCTGAAATTTCACATTTCTTCATCGGTGATCCGCATGACTCTTTTACCTACTTTGGGTGGTTTTCAGTCTTTCTCGGATAGTTTTAACCTTTTCAGTTGTCAGCTGGACAATTTCGGGCCCTAACAATGATCTATCTCCAACTTCAGCCCAACACACGGGGGAGCGACATGGTCTCCCATACAAAGCCTCATAGGGTGCCATCCCAATACTCGAATGGTAACTATTATTATATGCGAACTCTACCAACGGTAGATGAGTTTTCCAACTTTCCTGAAAATCCAAAACACACATTCGAAGCATATCCTCCAGCGTCTGTATCGTTCTCTCGGATTTTTCGTCTATCTGAGGGTGGAAAGCCGTGCTAAACTTTAATTTTGTACCCATTGCTTCCTGTAAACTCTGCCAAAATCTTGACACAAATTTCGGATCCCTATCGGATACTATTGAAACCGGAACACCATGGAGTCTCACAATTCCATTCACATAGATTACAGTAAGTTTGTCTACATTGTACTGAGTTTTCACAGGTATGAAATGGGCAGACTTAGTTAGATGGTCTACAATGACCCATATAGAATTCATACCCCGAGGAGTCCGTGGTAACCCTACAACAAAATCCATGGTCAGATGTTCCTATTTCCACTCCGGGATTGGAAGGGGTTGTAATAACCCTGCCGGTCTCTGATGCTCTACTTTTACTTGCTGACACTATAAACATTTAGAGACGTAATCCGCGATCTCCTTTTTCATTCTTGGCCACCAAAAATTTTGTTTCAAATCCCGATACATTTTAGTACTCCCAGGATACATTGAAAATCTCGAGGCATGTGCTTCTTCCTTTAATTTCCATTTAAGTTCTGACACATTGGGAATACATAATCTGCTGTGAAATTTGAGTACTGAATTCATCAAATTGAATCCCGATCTCGGTTTTGTCCCTAACTCATCACAGATCTTCTTTAAAAATTCATCTTCCATTTGTCTCTGCTTAATTTCTTCAATCAATGTTGGTTGGATTGTTATTACTGCTACCATAACATCCTGCTCATGTGTCACAAGGTCTACATTCATTCTTTCCAATTCAAATAATAACTCCTTTTGCCCCGTAAACAAATTTGCCAAATTTCCCATACTTTTTTGACTAAGTGCGTCTGCAACCGTATTGGCTTTACCAGGATGATAGGATCTGCAAATTGTAGTCTTTAATAAGTTCTAACCATCGCCGTTGTCGCATATTCAACTCTTTCTGGGTAAAAAGGTACTTGAGGCTTTTATGATCGATGTAGACCTCACAAGTAGTGCCATACAAGTAATGCCACCATATCTTCAAAGCAAAAACTATTGCGGCTAGCTCAAGGTCATGTGTGGGATAATTCTTGTCATGGGGTTTAAGCTGTCGTGAAGCATAAGCGATAACCCTTCCACTTTGTATAAGAACACAACGTAATCCCTTATGGGAAGCATCACTGTAGATCACAAATCTGTAGACACCCCATTTTTGACCGTCCTCAAGACTTGGACGTCACCGTTTGAACACACGGTGATCTTCCATGTTTGTGTTCGTTTGGAGTTCCCGGAAGTCTCGGCTCGCGCGCCTTGCTTCAGGATCCCCGAACTCGACCGTTTAGTGTCTGGTTTTGCACCAAACACTTGCATCTTGCCCTTGAGAGGCAGGGTGGGGCTTGTAGACCATCCCCACCCATCACCGGCAGTGGCTAGAGGCCACCGGCTAGTGTTTGCTGCCACCGGCAATATAGTTTGCCGGCCGGCACTCTTTGTTGCCGGTCAGCACTATTTGTTGCCGACCGGCACTCTTTTTGGCCAAGATAGCATTTTTGGCCGGCCGATTGCTGTTCATCTGCTTTTGCAGATATTTTTAGACAGCTGTATGGCTTTTGCTCCCCTCCATACACGTGTATGGAGGGATCTCCCCATTGCAAAGCTTGTTGAATAAGCTTTACAAGAGGCATATAGAGAGAAGCTCTCTCTAAGGAAGGAGAGGAGGCTTTAGACATTTTTGAGAGAGGAAAAATACAGAGGAGAGCTCTGGTTTTCTAGGGTTAGGGTTACATACACAACCTATCTCTCTTTCCCTCTCATTTTGCACACTAGGTGTTTTGTGTCTTACTATTGTACACAAACACCTACTGTTTCACCTTCCTCTTGGAGCTGAGGTTCTAAAGAGTGTGTTTTGAAGTTTTGGTCTTGGATTCAAGCTCAAGGAGGCCATTGGAGCATCTTTGTTGAAGAAGGCATCAAGGGTGAGAAACTAGTCCATTTTTCCCCCTTTTTTGCATCAATTTTATACCTGTCTTAGAGCTGTTTTTGTGATTATTGTATAACATAAAAAAGTTCTATTTTTAAGCCCTCTTTATTTTTTATTAAGAGTGTTTTGTTGTTTGAGGGTTGTTGACCACCCTTAGGCCTCAAAAGGCCTCATTTTGAGCCATTTTGTGCTAGCTCCGGGATTTTGGTGTTGAGGTCTCTTCACCACTGAAATCTTGAGGGATTTCAGTGGTGAAGATGATGCTTTGAAGTCCCAAGAAGGAGAGGGCCACCCCCTCTCCTTGTTGTCCTTGAAAAGGACCTATTTTGGCCTCTTAAGGAAGCCTATGCTTAAGTGTGTGTTGAGCATGTTCGGTTTGTTTTTCATGCTTATATATCCATGATATAACATGATTTCAAGTTGGTTTTGGAACTTCATGCATGTTTAGCATAGTTGCCATGTAATGCCTTATTTGTGCCTTAACATGTCCTAGGTTGTTAGCCTTGTTGGAGCATGTTTTAGGCTTGCATTTGTGAAGATTTTGTGCATATCTTGCCATGTTTTAGCTCTGTCCATAGTCATTTGGGTTGATTTTGGCATGCTTGATATAGCTCCTTTGTATTTGGGCTTGTTGGCCTTGAGTATGTGCATGTGTAGCATGCCATCTTTGCATTGTTTTGGTGATTTGGGATCATTCTACATGCCATTTCAGTCCCATTTCCATGCTTGTTTGATTGCCTCGCATGCCTCTTTAATGCTTTGAAAGCATGTGTTGCAATGCTCCATGTTTTGGTCATGGTGTATGCCTTTGTATTTGGGCCACTTAGATGCCATCTAAGGAGTCCTTTGGCCTTGTTTTAACATGCTAAAAATCTGTTTTTAGTTGTTTAATGCACGCCATGTTTGGTCATGATAAGTGTAGTTCAATGCCTTATTGATTTGCCTTGAACACTTGGACTTTTTGTTGCATGCTTGACTTGATTTATAACTTGATTTGGCATCATTTTATAACATGATTTTAGGGCTCATGTTGCATGCTAATTTGTCCATGTTTCCTTCTTTCAAGTGTGCTTGAATGTTGTTTGATTTATGCTTAAGTGTTGGTCCTTATGTGCATATGTGTGTGCATGCCATTTAGCCCTCACTTTTTAGCACTTTGGCCACTGTTTTAGGCCTATTTTAGAGCTGCCTAATTCATGTATAAGTCCATCTTGCCACCCATTTGCATTGCCATATGCATGCTTGTATGCTTGCATGAGTTAATTGCCATGCCATGTTGCATTCCTAGCTTGTATGCCTAGGTTGCATTGCATTTTGCATGCATGCCTTGTTCCTTGAATTGGTGATAGGAATTGGGCCTAATTTGTTTGATTGGTTTGCATTGCATTTGAAACCAAAGTTGCATACTTGGTTCTTTGGGCCATCATGCATGGAAATGCGTGATTGGTGGTCCGAGAACCGAGGCACATGTCCCTTCGAGTCATTACAATGATAAGAGACATGGTTGGTGCATACATGCCTTGAAATATGCTGCCATGCCTTGTTTTGCCCTCTGTTGCTGTGAGTTGCAGGTTCTGCAGGAATACTCTGCCGACCGGCAGTGTAATGTGCCGACCGGCACCATTTTCTCTGCCGACAGGTTCAATTTTGTGCCGATGGCCATACAACACTGCCGGTGGAAATTTCATCTAGCCGGTGATGATCCCCTCTGTCCAAGGATGTAGTCCTGAGGTTTTGACAACCTCCAGAGGAGGAAAGGGAGGAAAACAGAGGCAGCTTGCGCATGGCGGCGCGCTTCTCGAGACGTTTTACTGTTTTCCTAAATTAGTTAATTTGTTAATTAATTAATTTGTAATATTTAATTAGCTTGCGTAGTTAATTAATTTGTAATATTTATTCGGTCCCTCCGAGCGAGGGCAAATCTGTAATAAGTGTGTGTGAGTGTGTGTATGTCTTCCAACCTCACTTCTTTCTTCCCTTTTACTTACCCGCTTTAATGGTTAGTATTAGGGCACGTTTAATTTAGCATACCTTATGCTATGCATGTGTGCATCCATGCATTTGTATTACATGCATTAGGCTCGGTACATCACGCTAACTGCATTCGTACTTCAAATCAAAAAGTGAATATGTGATAATTGTGCATTTTCACATGACATGTTTAGGATAGCCGAGCCTATTCTAGCAACATTTTGTATGCGATGCATTAGGCACTTCACATGGACTTGGATCATGCATGTTTGCTAACAAGTTCTCTGTTTTGGCACGGAGTACTATGTAAGTATTTCCGCTTTAGCATATCGCATGAGTGTGAATGTTACCATGACAGCATGCTTAACATGTGGCTAGATGCTTATGTGTTATAACTGCTTGAATGCCTGTGGGTGAAGGTTGGATTGCTTGAGTTGGAAAAACTCGTTGAAATCCGTATTTTAGCCTACTTGCGAGTAGCAAATTCCAAAGCATTTTCAAAACAAACGGATATGCAATGTTTATTTCCAAATTAGGCAATCTAGTCTATACTTGTTTGCCGCGCGCATAACATAGTAATGCTAGGCTAATAATTGGTTTAAGAACACATAAAGTTTTCAAAAACGGATATCATGGTTAGTAGAGGCCGGTCTTCGGACCGGGCGAAAGGGGGTGCTCATAGCTGACCTTCCCCGATCGTACCCAAGCTCCCGAGCCGAGACAACTCCGGTGATGACGGACATGTGGCCTTCGGCACCGAGTCAGGGTTTCCTAAATTCTCCCATTTTAAAATATTTAGGTGGCGACTCTGTATCTGGCAAAGCAGTCCATGTTTGGCACTACTTTTTCAAAAATCTGTTTCTCAAAACGATTTGCCAGATTTGGACTCTTTGGTTCAGATTAAGAACCGTGACACAAATCGAGTCCGAACTGTAGCACGAGGTCCCACGCGGGCGCGTCTACAAAATCCTTCGGTACCAGATGGTAAGGCAAGAATCGGAGCTGTAGTTAACTTCATTTTTAATTCCCGGAAGGCAGATTCCCGCTATTCTGACCATTCAAATGCAACTCCCTTTGAGTCAGTTGAGTAAGCGGTACAGGGATTTTGGAGAAATCTTGAACAAACCTCCTGTAGTACCCTGCTAATCCCAGGAAGCTACGCACCTCAGTCACATTGGTAGGAGTTGGCCAATTCACGATTGCCTCAATTTTGTGTGGATCAACAGAAACTCCTTCCTTTGTTATCACATACCCCAAGAATGCTACCTCATGTAGCCAGAATTCACATTTCTTCAGCTTTGCATACAATTTCCTTTCTCGAAGTGTTTGAAGAATTAAACGAGGATAATTCTCATGAGCTTCTACATTCTTCGAGTAAATGAGGATGTCATCGATAAATACCACTACAAACTCATACAGATAGGGCTTGAAGACACGATTCATCAAATCCATAAATGCTGCTGGTGCGTTAGTAACTCCAAAGGGCATAACCAGAAATTCATAATGACTGTATCGAGTTCGGAAAGTTGTCTTCTCAACATCATCAGCTTTGACCTTCAGTTGGTGGTATTCGGACCGTAAATCAATTTTTGAAAAGACTTGTGCCCCTTGTAGCTGGTCAAACAAATCATCGATCCGAGGCAATGGGTACTTATTCTTGATCGTTACCTTATTAAGTTCCCTGTAATCTATACATAATCGGAGCCTTCCATGTTTCTTTTTCACAAACAGAACTGGTGCACCCCAAGGAGAGACACTCGGGGCGAATGAACCCCTTATCAAGTAAATCTTGCAACTGAACCTTCAACTCTTTCATTTCAACCGGTGACATTCTATACGAAGTTTTAGAAATGGGTTGAGTTCCCGGTACCACTTCAATCATAAATTCAATTTCACGGTCTACTAACTCCCCTGGTAACTCTTCCGAAAAAACATCCAGAAATTCACAAACAACTGGAATCATATCAGTACTCCCATTCATCACTTGCCCCTCCAAAACACTGCATAAATAACCCTGACATCCTTTCTGTAGTAGTTTACATGCCTTCATTGCAGAAATTACATAGGGTGGCGAAGTTACTCCATGCCCCTAAAAGGTAAATTCTGATTGTCTCAGAGGGTGGAAACTAATTTGCTTAGTCAGACAGTCAATTGTCGCACGATAGTCACTCAGCTAGTCCATACTCAGAATAACATCAAAGTGAGTCATATCAAGAGGCAATAAGTTGGCATATACCTAGATATCCCCAATTAGGAGTTCACAAGCAAAATATACAGAAGTACAGACCATAGAGTCTCCCAAAGGTGAAGACACACATAACATATAAGATACTTCCTCAGATCTATCTAAATTTTGAGCAAATAGTTTTGACACAAAGGAATGAGTGGAGCCAGAATCAAACAATACATGAGCAGAATGACCGTAAACAATAAATGTACCTGACACCACTGTTGCAGCATTTTACACATCTCCCGGAACCAATGCAAATACCCTCCCTTGTCTCACGGTGTCTTTATTGTTAACAGGCTTCGCAGCTGACTTGGTGTTGGAAGCTGGTGTAAACCCTGCTGAACTTGCAGTAGCCCTATTTCCATTTTGTTGATTTCTCTGAGGACAGTCCATTACCAGATGACCCGTTTTGCCACACCTAAAACATGCTCCAGTCAACCGATAGCAAGTCCCACGGTGCTTCTTTCTACATTCTGAACAAATAGGAGTTGAATCTTGAGTAGAGGTGGAAGTACTTGAGGTCCCTGAATTTTGTTTCTTGTTTGGTGGAGTGGCTGACCCCTTTGATAATTGAATGTTCTACCTCTTTCCTTTCCACTCGAAAATCCGATTCTGAGCAGCAATGTTTCCCTCTGCCATAACAGCCCTCTCCAACACATCAACATAGGTGGGTAACTTCAACATGTTGACTCGGTCAAGGATAGCATTCCGTAATCCCCCCTCAAATTTCCGTGCTTTCTTATACTCTGTATCCACCATACGAGGTACGAACCGGGCCAGCTCTGCAAATTGGGCTTTATACTCCGCAACGGTTTTATTTCCTTGTCTGAGAGTTTCAAATTCTGTCACCTTCTTGTCTCGCATACTTTGGGAAAAGTACTTGTCATAAAACAGTTCCAAGAATCTGTCCCTTGTTAACGCTTGGTATACAGTTCTCGTAAGCATCCACCACCTCCGTGCTTCATCTTCAAGAGTGAAGGCAGCAAGTTGCAGCTTTTGGGCTTTAGTATAAGGAAAAACTTCGAACAGCTTTTCTATCCCCAACACCCATGCTTCAGCTTTCATTGGTTCTATTCCTCCTTTGAATGATGGCGGCTTCATCTTTTTAAATTCCTTTGTGAGTGTGATGGTTCGGTCCTCAGCATGGAAATCTTGTACCACAGATGGAGGTACCGGTGGCGGTGGCGGTTGTGGTTGTGGTTATTGCTGTTGTTGTTGTAAAGTCTCCGTCATTTCCATGATTATTCTTTCCATCCTGTCCAACCGTGCAGAAGTAGAGTCTTCCGGGTCTTCCGTTCTTGTTCTCACCATATTCTACATGACAATCAATTACAATATGCACAAGAGATATACAATAGACATGGAGCATAATCATTGGAGTTAGCAAACACTACATATACAATTAACGTTGCCATCAAGCTTTTCACGTGCAGTCAGAATATTATGCATGATGCCTAAATCTTTTCTAGACATCCTAAGGCTCAATGGATCCGTGTGTGAGATAGCAACTCGTGCTCTGATACCACTTGTCACACCCCAAACTTGCCCCTAAAAGTTTGGGCATGACCAATTCGAAACAGACTCAAAATTCTATTTGCATAACATATGGGGCCTGAACGGAAGCAATTACCAACATAAATAGTATCCATTGAGCTACCACTAATATGCCAAGATCACAAACATTGCATCAGGTAGACAAACATACAGGGACATACATATGAGAAATAGTTATGTACATACATATATACAGACCCAGCCCTATGATTGGGCGTGTAGCAAAAGCATTAGTAAAAGGAGGTTATACACATTTCATGACATTATATAGAAGACTTAGAGAACAAAGCTAAAAGCTTAGCAAGAAGCCCACAAAATTAATGAGCTTTATCTAAGTGCTTGGTCGCATTGAATTTGACAAAAGAGAAACGGGCATGATGGTTTAAGACTGACCTCCAGGTTGATTACCTACAGGGACAAATATAATACAGAGTGAGCAAGGCTCAGTGAATAATAGTACTTAAACAATTCACTGGATAAACTTGAATTATAATGTATATATGTGAAGAGAACATATGATTAATCTTATTCTGTAAACATTTTCAGAACGGCCTTGGGCCCAATCTTTATACAGAGTGGCTTCAAGCCCAGTAACATACAGAATGAGCTCAGGCCCAACAGACTTTACAGATCGGCCTCTGGCCCAACAGACTTTACAGATCGGCCTCTGGCCCAGATACCAACAAGGCAGAATAATTCCAGAGTCATACAGATGTACACAGGTTTCCAATCGTTCATATAAGTTAGCATAGTTAACTTGCGAATAACAAAGTGTTAATAATAACTATTAACAATAAGCAAATGTACTACTATAGTACTATTACTCACAGTGCTGTTGTGGAGCGATAGTCCCCTCCTGTATGTGACCTACGCACACATACAGTTCAGACATTAGTTCAGTTTCCTTTTTAAACAATATTGGATTCGTTCGCTTCTAATGAATTTACAACCATTTTAAAAGCAACAAACATAGATTTTAGCAATCCCAGAGGGTCAAGCTGACGAAACGGAGAATAAAGATTTTTCCCCCATGGGCCGCACGTGCGGGGGCCCTTCGCCGCACGCGCGGAAAAGTTGCCGCACGTGCGCCCCACACGTGCATATATTGCAGTGTCTTCAGCCCCAATTTCCCCTGTTTTCTGCACGTGCGGCTGTGAGCCCCACACGTGTGGCGATTACGCCTGTTTTGCAGTCCGAACCAAGATACAAATTCAACAAAGCCAACATATGGAAGAGTAGAAAAATAGGTACAACAATGTAAGTTTTAGGATATATTATTACCATAAACATAATTCACAAACTCAATTTGATCCTTAAAAGCTTTAAACTCATAAACACAAGTTAATGACTTTGAGTTTCTAACATATTTAGTTTCCCAAATATGTAATCATCTAAATACATACACAAACTCAAGCATGGAAAATGAAGGAATAGAATGTAATTCATTTCCATAAAGCTCAATTAACTCAAATGGTTAAAATGATACAACCTCTTTACAATTAATTAAATTACAAACCCTAACCATATAAATACATAGAGAACCTTATTCAAGTCCAATAAGGGATTATTGTAGATGGGTGAAACTTACCTTGAGCTCAAATCTTTACAAACCCTCTCAATTTTCCCAATCCTCTTCCTTGTTGAACTTCTCTTCTTCCTCTCAAGCTCTCTTCTTCTCTAACTTTCTCTCTCTCTCAGGATATATTTTTAGTAAGAAAGCCTCTATGTTAAATGTTCAAAGAGGTACATATAGATATAAAAAGGTTGAATAAGACAAAATTCAATCAGTTTAATGATTCCGAATCAGATATTTACGAGAAAGCATATTATGATCTAAAAATTATGCTGAACTCAATTATAAAGTCAATTTCAGATTATCAAGTTTCTAAGGCTTCCAATTTTTTATCCAAACATCATAATTGTAACAGATATTTCTCTTATTAGACAGATATGGATCTATAATCATAAGATTCACTCAATTAAACTTAATTTCACATGGAATTTCACAGCAAGCATATAAATGCACAGAGTAAGGGACTGAAAGCATACTAGAAAACATGTACGAGGGTCGGGTTATTACACAGAATAACCATCTAAATTCCATTCATCGATGGTTTTGCCATGGTAAGAGTTCTAGGCATGATAGTAATGTTCTTCATAAAGGATATCTTGTGGGATAGGTCTATGGTTGTAATACCTACTAGATGTTGCTACTGTTGTTCGCCCTGTGTGCTTGGGGAAGATAGTTCTATTAACAGATTGCATATCTTGAAAATTATTCTGAATTTCAGAAATGAGGGAAGGGGTAATTTCCTCATCCTCCTGATTTAATTCTAGCGTTTGTTGAGTAGACAACATATTTATATTACTATTTCCTGGTGCGGATTTCCCTAAATTTAATTCAGTCATTTTCGCAGAAGGGTATCCATGAATTCATTGCCTTGTTGATTAGAATGTAACTTAAAATTAGTTACTTCTAACTGTAACCCAAATTTATCCCACTTTCGAGCACTCAGTTGGTATCAGAGCCATGTTTATTTATTCACATAATACATTCATATGCTAATTAAATTATGCATATATGGTCCCACACAACCAATGGCAGAAGAAGCACCCATCACAACAGTAGCCAATACAGTAGCTTCTACATCAGAAGTAGCAGAACTAGTAGCCTACCAGGATGTTAGGGAAGCCCTTGATAAATGGTCCCTTCCTAAAGTCAAACCAGAAACCATTTATAAAATTGGTACTTTTGATTTTACCAGTAGAAAAATCATTAAAACTTTTGAACATGAAGTTCCTTTACAGAATGATGATGAAGTAATTCAATTATTACAGATACAGGATTTAAGACCCTTTTTAAAAAAATACAAGTATGTCCATATAGGACTTGTGCAGATAGCTTTTAAACCCTTAACTCTGTTAGGGCAAAATACCAGTCTTACTTGCACACTCAGGGATGGCTTATGCATTGATTGGAAAGCTTCTTTAATGGAAGCTATTGCAACTAGCTTATCTCATGGACCAGTATATTTCAACATATATCCTAATTTGAGTATAGCACTCATAGATCCAAATCTGTCTAAAGTTCTTAAACTCAGGATTTTGACAAATGGATATCGGGTAGATTTACCATAATCATCTAGACATTCTTTGTCTGAACCCATAGAATCTGTAAACCAAGGGATGCCTTCGCGGCCTCCTAGTCAACCTTCTCCTGACCCTCTTCCTGAAACCCTAATCCAGGGTATTCACATATCTGAAAGCCAAATTCCTCATGGAGTTTATGAAATCAGAAGGCTTGGGAGCCCAACTACTAGTGATATGAATTTTGAAATTTAAATGGATTTTACACCAGGAAGTACAATTTTAAAACAATTAAACCAGGATTTTATGCAGGATAAATATCAAGAATTTAGATTATGGTATTTTAATAATCATACTGAATGTGAACTTCAATAGTTAAAAAATCAGTATTATTATAATCTAAAAAACTTTCCCAGAATGGTTTTATGAATTTATCACAATTATGGAATCTATTCCAAAATCCCAGATTAATGTCATGGAGAAAATACAGAGAACATGGCAAACAGTAGGTGGTCAAAAAATAGTTTCTGTTCATCCACCACCACAGTCTTTCAAGTTAGCCCCTAGTGATGTCTCTCATCAACCGTTTGTCATCATAGCTTATGTGGAAACTCCCTCCAGAATGGCTCAAAAAGAGTCTTTACAGATTAAAGATATTGTGCCATTTATCAAACAGAATAATTATACTAATTTATGTTTTCAAACCGTAGGAAAGAAATTGACCAGAACTGAGGAAACCATTGAAACCTTTAAAGACCGTCAATTGATTCCAACACCAGTCTCTACTCTTCAACTGGTAAATATTAAACCACTTGTAGAAGTAACTAATTTTAAGTTACATTCTGATCAACAGGACAATGAATTCATGGATACCCTTCTGCGAAAAATGAGTGAATTAGATTTAGGGAAATTCACACCAAGAAATAGTTCTATAAATATGTTGTCTACTCAACAAACTCCAGAATTAAATCAGGAGGATGAGGAAATTACCCTTTCCCTCATCTATGAAATTTAGAATAATTTTCAAGATATGCAATCTATTAACATAACTGTCTTCCCCAAGGACATAGGGTGAACAATAACAGCAGCAGGATCTAGTAGGTATTACTACCATAGACCTACCCCACAGGACAATAGCAGCAGGATCGAGTAGGTATTACTACCATAGACCTACCCCACAGGATATCCTTTATGAAGAAGATTACTTTCATGCCCAGAACTCTTACCATGGCAAAACCATCTACGAATGGAAATTAGATGGTTATTCTGAATGCCACCTATTTGAATTAATACATCAAATCCTTATGTATGCCACGATATGTAAACAGAATAGTAATTCTGACCATCAGATAGCTAAGTTCATTGTTAATGGATTTACTGGCATCCTTAAAGGATGGTGGGATAATGTACTCACTTCTGCTCAACAGAATGAAGTTTTAAATGCTATTAAAATTGAAACTGATCTGACCACTAATACTATTGTTCACCATGAAGATGCAGTTTATACTTTAATCCAAACTATTATATATCATTTTATTGGAACAGGAACCGTTAGCAGTGACCATAGTCGTGAGCTTCTCCAGAATCTTAGATGTCCTTCCTTAACCCATTTTCATTGGTATAAAGATGTGTTCTTAATGAAAGTTACGCAGTGACCTGATGATAACAGCGAACATTGGAAAGCCAAATTTATTGATGGCCTTCCTACTCTTTTTGCAGAAATAGTAAGAAAAAGACTTCGGGATCGCCATGACCGTATGGCTATGCCTTATGACCAGTATACCTATGGCCAACTTATAGGCGTAATTTTAGAAGAAGGTCTTTCCTTGTGTAATGACCTTAAACTTCAATACCATATGAAAAAACAGAATCTTACCGATAAAAAGGAGTTAGGTGAATTTTGTGATCAATTTGCTTATGACACCAAAATCCAGTATCCATACAAAACCAGGAAATGTTATCACAAAAAGCCTTCTAAACAGTATCCTAAACATTATAAAAAGTCCCATAGTGTTCTATCTCAACAGAAAAAGTCTATATCCCGTACAAGGAAACCCACTAAAAAACCCTTATCCAAAAAGGATGTTAAATGTTATAAGTGTGGTACAATCGGGCATTATGTTAATCGTTGTCGATCAGAATTAAAACAGAAAATTAATGAAATGTCTTTAGATACTATTATAGCTCAACAGCTATTACAGACTTTATTTGAAGAAGAAACCGACACTAGCTCTAAGTCAGATGGATTCGCAGAGCTATGCTCTCCATCTACCTCTAGTGATGAGTTAGATACACCATAACCCAATTGTTCTTGTTCTTCAAATCTGAATCAGATTTCTGAAATCAATTATTGAAATCTATTGTTGAAATGAATGGTTTGGATAATGGGGGTCCTAGTATTCATGTTTTAGCTGATGATTAGAAATCTATGTTAGATCTGCTTAGCAGATTAAGGATCCAGAAATGAAGCTAAATTTTTTAGAAATTTGCTATCAATAACAGAAAGCTGCTACTGAACCACCTTTAATTCCTCTTCAATCGTACAGCATGAAGGATGCTTTGAACAGAATACAATCTTCACCTGTTCTTGAAAAACCAATCACCATTCAAGACTTAAAAATGGAAATTAATGTTTTAAAAACAGAAATCAAGCATCTTCAAAATGCCAATTTCGCTATACAAGCCGATATACATCAACTTAAATCCGCCAAACAAAAGGGTAAAGATAGTGCTCCAGAAACTTCTGCAATTTCTGAACAGAAAGATAATCAGTGTTTCATGCTTGTTAATCAAGTTACATTTCAGAAATGGTATATTCATATTACTTTTGTTGTTCAACCTGATTTTATTATCAAAGATGCAGTTGCCCTTGTTGACAGTGGCGCTGACATGAATTGTATACAGGAAGGATTAATTCCGACTCGATATTTCCAGAAAGCTATCCAGTCACTTACTAGTGCTAGTGGTAATTCTATGCATATTAAGTATATAATACCTGAAGCTCTTATCTGTAACCAGGGCATTTGTTTATCTACATCTTTTATCCTTATCAGAAATATGTCTCCCACTATTATTTTGGGAACACCATTTTTATGTCTCTTAATGCCTGTTACTAAGATTGATCCCATAGGCATTCATACGACTATCAATAATCAACCAATTATTTTTGAATTCATAACAGAATCATGTACCAAAGAGCTAGATCAAATTCATGATCTTGTTACTTTTAAAGAAAAACAGATTAATTTTCTTCAAACAGAAATTCATTTTTTTTCAACTGAACAACGGTTATAACAACCTTCTTTACAGAATAAAATCAAGCTTATTGAAAAGGAATTTCAAACAGAAATTTGCAGTGATATTCCAAATGCTTTTTGGGAAAGGAAAAGTCACATTGTTTCTCTTCCCTATGAACCTGATTTTGATGAAAAATTCATCCCAACCAAAGCTCGCCCTAGTCAAATGAAAAGGGACTACCTTGAACTTTGAAAAACAGAAATTAATTCTCTCTTCCAGAAAAAATTAATCATACCCAGTCACTCACCTTGGAGTTGCACAGCATTTTATGTTAATAAAAATGTAGAAATTGAAAAAGGTGTGCCAAGATTGGTAATTAATTATAAACCTCTTAATGAAGTTTTAAAATGGATCAGATATCTAATTCCAAATAAAAAATATCTTTTAGATCGTCTATAGGATGCTGTAATATTTTCTAAATTTGATCGTAAATTAGGTTATTGGCAAGTTTAGATTGCCGACCAGGATAGGTATAAAACTATTTTTACAGTACCTTTTGGGCATTTTGAACGGAATGTTATGCCATTTGGTTTGAAAAATGCTCCTTTAGAATTTTAGTATATCATGAATGATATCTTTATTCCTTATATAGAATTTGCTATCTGTTACATAGATGATGTTCTTATTTTTTTCATCCACTATAGACCAACATGTTAGACATCTTACTATTTTTAAGAATGTTATTATCAGATTTGGTTATCTCTACGCCCAAAATGAAACTTTTCCAAACAACTATAAGATTTTTAGGTCATAATATTCATAATGGTAGTATTATACCTATTGACAGAAGCATAGAGTTTGCCTCAAAATTTCCTGATGAAATTAAAGATAAAACTCAATTACAGCGATTTTTAGGTAGTCTAAATTATATTCGAGACTATTATCATCAGTTATCTAAGGATGCATCCATCTTATATAATCGATTACAAAAAAATCCTTCCCTTGGTCTGATGAACATACCCAAGCTATACAGAAAATAAAGGCTAAAGTTAAACAACTTTGTTGTCTTCATCTTCCTAATCCATCCTCGAAGAAAATTGTTGAAACAGATGCTTCTAACCAGGGTTATGGTGGTATTCTAAAACAAATCAACCCTACCACTTCAACAGAAGAACTTTTACGGTTTACATCAGGAAATTGGAAAGGACTTGCTTTAAATTATCCAACTATTAAATAGGAATGTTTAGCCATTGTTAAATGTGTGCTAAAATTTCAAGATGATCTTCTTAATCAACATTTTCTTATTTGAGTTGATTGTTTTGCAACTAAACAGATTTTTTAAAAAAATGTTTTCAATTTAGCATCTAAACAGATATTTGCCACGTAGCAAAGTATTTTATCAGTATCTGATTTTGATATTGAATATAGCAAAGGTGAATAGAATTCTTTACCGGAGTTCCTAACCCGTGAATATTTGCAGGGCCCAGGAAACTCATGACCAGCAGAGGTTGGGACCGCCGAGGCCGTAGTTGGGGATCCAATCCCTACCAAACAAAATTTTTAAGCCTCCAAGCCTCTTATAGTAAAGGTGAAGCCAGTCAAATAGTTAAGGATATTCTCCTTAAACTTGAAGAACAATATACCGCAAATTGTATTACTGAGGAAATTGTCCTCTATATTGAACCAACAGATGAATAATGGATGTTACAACGCAACAATTTCCTCCTCATTTTGACCAGTATCGTTATGTCTATGAGCAAATACTCATTGAGACTGCTGCTGCTGAGATCAAGCATACTTTGCATGATCCCTCCAAAACTGCCAGTCTTATCCAATATAGTAAAATCACTATCCGTAATACTATGCCCATTACTACATGAGGCATTCACCGGCATACTACAAAGCAACTTGATATCCATAACAAGGAAACTCGATAAAGTTATTGGGATTATATCGATGCTTTTACTCAAACTGTTTACTACCAGTATGCAATTAACAATCATTCTTGGTTTATCCGCATCTGCCCTGATGTCCTTAAAAACGATGTACCTTCTTGGTTCCTCATTTTGTGGGATAAATTTGGGTTACAGTTAGAAGTTTTACCAGTACTAATCAGGGAAGCCTATAATGAATGGATGTTGCATATTCCCATTTACCAGTAAATAAGGATATTTCTATTACAAAATCCTTAGTCCATTTCATAATCTGTTTTGGTATTCCATGGATTTGGAAATGGGACTTTTAGTGTGATTATCATAATAAGATCCCACGTCCTAAAAGGGTCTTCTTTGTGAAATGGTAGGATAAGGGTATGAACCCTACTCTACCAAAAACTGTCCAGAAAATCAAAGCACATTCTCAAGCCTGTTGGGATGGCATTCCAGAAACTATTTCTAGCCAACCAGTTACTCAAAATCCGTTTTTACATATCCAAAGAGAATTAAGACAGAAATATCCCAATCTGTCAGAAACAGAACTAATTGTTAAAAGTATGGATTTCATGAAGGAACAATTTCTTCAAACCCTTTCCAATGATGATACTCCATGAAATCTGTCACCAGTAGTCAAGATCATGAAGATCCAAACCAGGATGAAAATGAATTTGTTGTTTTAGCTGGAGAATCTCAAGCACCAGAAGATGATGAACCCAACTTTGTTGATTTTTGGGATTCACTCTCCAGTATAATTGTCGACAAAATTGACAAAGAAAAAGATTAAAAAAAAAAAAAAAGAAAAGGCAAAGGCAAAGCATGATAGACCTTGTCCCCCACCAGCAAAATCGTCGGTATAAAACGACAAAACCAGTACAACAACATTCGGCAAAAGTAGATGCTCTGTCTGCCATCTATACAGCTGTTCAACCAGCTGTCCACTAACTAGACATAGAAGATATGATGCTGAGATAGAGGATAAGGATGATCGATGCCAATCCACAGGGACACGCCACCTGTCCTCTTATTATCTTATCTTTTCCGTTTTCTTGTATTATAAAAAGGGAAGGACCTCACCCTTATTGGGAGAGAGTTTTCAGAGTATTTTGTAAGAATAATTTTCTAAATTTCAAGTATTATAAGCTCTCCTTCTCTCATCTTGTAAACATTTCTCCAATATATAAATTAAGTATTGAAGAATTATGATGTTTTGAAGATCGTGATTATAAGTATTTCTTTCTTTAATAATGCATGCCCTCTGTTGATATTCTTGTAGATTTATTAAATGTTTTAGAATTTTATATTACAAGTCGTATTAATTATCTAACATTTCTTCAAGATCCATATCTCCAGTCGTGGGCTACACAATAGGTAGAATTTTGTTAACAACAAATAAATAGAATCCAACAGCAAGTGCAAGAACATATCTGTGTGTGGGCGGCCGCTTTTAGGCCTCCACCTCAACAATAAATCATGAGACCATATATGTCATAATTTGTTTATTATATACTTATATTATGTGCATTTATATTCCTGGTTTTGTGCCAAATAAGGGTAGAATGGAGTTAGAAGAAGTAGGGCGTCCCCCAAGTCGCGTATAGGAGAGTTCATTAGCGAAGATTGCATATAGGACATTTTCACCTTATAAACCATTGACAGACGTGCTTAGCCTATCCCCCTTTCGAGCACATATCGATGCTTTTACTCAAACGTTTCACTACCATAATCCAATTAACAATCATTCTTGGTTTATTCGCATCTGCCCTAATGTCCTTAAAAATGATGTACCTTCTTGGTTCCTCGTTTCGTGGGATAAATTTGGGTTACAGTTAGAAGTTTTACCAGTACCAATCAGGGAAGCCTATAATGAATGACACGTTGCATATTCCCATTTACCAGTAAATAAGGATATTTCTATTACAAAATCCTTTGTCCATTTCACAATCCATTTTGGTATTCCATGGATTTGGAAATGCGACTTTCAGTGTGATTATCATAATAAGATTCCACGTCTCAAAAGGGTCTTCTTTGTGAGATGGTAGGATAAGGGTATGAACCCTACTCTACTAGAAACTGTCCAAAAAATCAAGGCACATTCTCAAGCCTGTTGGGATGCCATTCTAAGAACTATTCCCAGCCAACCAGTTACTCAAAATCAGTTTTTACATATCCAAACAGAATTAAGACAGAAATATCACAATCTGTCAGAAATAGAATTAATTGCTAAAAGTATGGATTTCATGAAGGAACAATTTCTTCAAACCCTTTCCAGTGATGATACCTCCATGAAATCTATGACCAGTAGTCAAGATCATGAAGATCCAGACCAGGATGAAAATGGATTTGTTGTTTTAGCTAGAGAATCTGAAGCACCAGAAGATGATGAACCCAACTTTGGTGATTTTTGGGATTTACTCACCAGTATGATTGCCGACAAATTTAACAAAGAAAAAGATAAAAAAAAGACAAAGGCAAAGCATGATAGACCTTGTCCCCTACCAGCAAAATCGTTGGCCTAAAATGACAAAACCAATACAACAACTTTTGGCAAAAGCAGATGCTCTATCTGCCATCTATACAACTGTTCAACCAGCTGTCCACTAACCAAACACAAAGATAAGATGCTGAGACAGAGGACAAGGATGATCGACTCCAATCCACAAGGACACGCCACCTGTCCTCCTGTTATCTTATCTTTTCCATTTTCTTGTATTATAAAAAGGGAAGAACCACACCCTTATTGAGAGAGAGTTTTCAGAGTATTTTGTAAGAATAAGTTTTCTAAATTTTGAGTAAAATTTTGATGAAAACGACGAGGAAGAAATTCTTCCGGTTTTGAAACGTTTGATTGATCAAGAGCAAGAAAGGTTTGTAAAACCTTTGGTTGATGAAATCACCTCGATTAATGTTGGTACTGAAAAGGATCCGCGATTGGTCCAGATCGGGTCCATGTTGTCTTCTGAGGAACACGAGTGCTTAGTCGCTTTATTAAAAGATTTCAAAGATGTTTTCACATGGTCCTACGAAGACATGCCTAGAATCGATCCTGAGATTGTACAGCACCGGATCCCTCTTGACCCAGCGGCCCAACCTGTTAAGAAGAAGCTCCGAAGGATTCGTCCGGATTGGGCTCTGAAAATCAAAGAAGAGGTCACCAAGCAGATTGATGCAGGGTTCCTGTTGGTATCTGAATACCCTACTTGGTTGGCCAATATAGTTCCGGTACCGAAGAAGGATGGCAGAATTCAGGTATGTGTAGACTTCAGCGATTTGAACAAAGCCAGTCCGAAGGACGACTTTCCTCTGTCGCATATCGATGAATTAGTGGATTTCACTGCTAGGCATACGCTGCTCTCGTTCATGGATGGGTTTTCAGGCTACAATCAGATTTTGATGGCACTCAAAGACAAGGAGAAAACTGCTTTCACAACCCCGGGAGGAACTTATTGCTATAGGGTGATGCCGTTCGGTTTGAAGAATGCTGGCGCTACATATAAACGGACTGCAACCACGATTTTACACAATATGATCCACAAAGAGGTCAAGGTGTACGTGGACGACATGATTGTCAAGTCCACAAAAAGAGAGGGCCACTACACCGCCTTGCAGAAATTTTTCCAACAGATCAGAGAGTATCGATTGTGGCTGAATCCTCAGAAATGTACTTTCGATGTTACAGCAGGGAAAATGCTGGGTTTCTTGATCACACAAAGGGGCATCAAAGTCGACCCTTCCAAGATTAAGGCCATCTTAGAAATGCCACCACTAAGGACTAAAAAAGAGGTGCGAGGCTTTCTGGGTAAAGTGCAATTCATAAGATAGTTTATTGCAAAATTAACCTTGACTTGTGAACCACTATTTGGTCTCCTGAAGAAAGGAAAGAAGTTCCAATGGAATGACCGATGCCAAGTTACTTTCGAGCAGATCAAGCAATATTTACAGAACCCACCTGTGTTGTCACTGCCGGAACCGGAGAAACCGTTGATATTGTATCTGTCAGTAACCAAAACAATAATGGACTGCATGCTTACACAGGAGTCTGAGGACAAAGTGGAGAAGGCTATCTATTACCTGAGCAAGAAGATGCTGGAATATGAGACCCGTTACACTCCGCTTGAGAAGGCTTGTCTAGCTTTGGTATGGGCTACCAGGAAGTTGAGGCACTACCAGTTAGCGCACTCCGTAATACTAGTTTCAAGATTAGATCCCATCAAATATCTCTTCGAGAAACCGGCACTTACGGGTAGGCTAGCTCATTGGTTGCTTATTCTCTCCGAATTTGATTTGAAGTACATGACGCGCAAGTCTGTAAAAGGGAGAGCGGTAGCGGAGTTCCTAGCCGATCACCCAGTGGAGGGAGATGAAGCAGTAGAATATCTGTTCCCGGATGAGGCCATTCTGCATGTTGAAGAAGAAACTTGGACTATGTACTTTGACGGAGTGCCAAACTAGTACGGGTATGGGATAGGGGTGTTGCTGATAGCACCCGACAATTCCCGCATACCCTTAGCCTTCAAGCTCCAGTTCAAAGTATCGAATAATGAAGCAGAGCATGAGGGATGTATTGCGAGACTAGAAGTCGTCCTGGAACTAGGGGCAAAACGGTTGGACGTCATTGGGGACTCGAACCTTGTTGTATCTCAAGCTAAAGGAGATTGGAAAGTTAAAGAAGAAAAGATGAGAATCTATCACCAAACCTTGGACGTTCTAATTCCTCGGTTTGAAAAGTTAAACTTCGCCCATCTGTTAAGAGAGAACAACAGATTCGCTGATTCATTAGCAACTCTATCTTCTATGATAGACATCCTTTTTGGAGTCCGGATGCGTCCAATCATCATTGAACAGAAATCTATGCCAGCCTACGAGCTGATTGCTGCCATAGATGAGGTACAAGATAAGAACCCTTGGTGTTACAATATTTGAAACTTCTTGGAAAAGAAGGCGTATCCACCAAGGGCAAATGCAAAAGATAAGAGGGCAATACGAAGAATGGCTGCTCAGTTCATCATCTGCGGGGGTAAACTGTACAAGCGGGGTCATCTCGGGATGCATAAGCTATGTGTTGATGCTAAAGAGTCCAAGCGCCTGATGGAGGCCATCCATGGAGAAGAGTGTGGAGCACACATGAGCGGGGTAATGCTAGCTCGGAAAATTCTCAGACAGGGTTATTATTGGTCAACCATGAAGGAGGATTGTATTGGCTTTGTTCAGCAATGCCACAAATGTCAGATCCATGCAAACCGCATGAACGTTCCGCCGTCGAAGCTATACAACATGATTTCACCATGGTCGTTTTTAGTCTGGGGGATTGATGTGATTGGAGCAGTCACTCCAAAGGGGTCGAACAGGCATGAGTACATTCTGGTAGCGATAGACTACTTCACAAAGTGGGTTGAGGCCCAATCCTACGTTGTGCTGAAGGCATCACATGTTGCTAAGTTCATCAGGAACAACATCATCTGTCGCTATGGGGTCCCGAAAGTGATTATTTCAGATAATGGTTCTCACTTTAAGAAGGAAGTGATCGACTTGTTAGAGAAATACAACGTGGCTTTTCATAAGTCATCCACATATAGGCCACAGACCAACGGAGCTGTTGAGGCCGCCAACAAGAACATCAAACACATTCTGTAAAAGATGGTGGAAACCTACAGGGACTGGCCAGATAAGCTGCCATTCGCTCTTTGGGGCTACCAGATATCAATTCAAACTTCTACTGGAACAACTCCGTATTCCTTGGTCTATGGGATGGAGGCTGTTTTGCCCATCGAAGTTGAGGTTTTGTCATTGCGGGTAATGGCTGAGTGCTAGATTGTTGAGGCAGATTGGCAGCAAAGTAGATTCGAAGAATTCATGTTGTTTGACGAGAGAATGCTGAAAGCACTGTATCACGTCCAAGGTTATCAACGAAGAATTTCCAGGGCTTTCAACAAGAAGGTTAAGTCTAGGAATTTGAAGAAAGGGGATTTGGTGCTTAAAGACAACCGAGCTCCCATCCACGACCCTAGGGGAAAATTCAGACCCAATTGGACTGGTCCCTACATCATCAAATCTATCTGGTGGGGTGGAGCTATCATTCTGATGGATTTAGATGGCCTTGAGTTCTCCCAACCGATCAACATGGACAAGTTGAAGAAATACTATCCCTGAGAGGCTCGCTAGGCCGAAAACCCGAAAGGACGACCTAGGCAAAAATTAGAGCATGAAAAATTTGAAATAATAAAAACTGAGCGCAAGGTTGAAAACCCAGAAAGGACGGCCTTGGCAAAAGTTAGAGCGCAAAAGGAGAGTGTTAATACACGAGTGAACTTGAACCGAACTACGTAAGGCTTGATTCCCATCTTCGGGATACGTAGGCAACTTCATTCTGAAGTCCAGCCATAAACACTTCCAAATCAACTGTGTCCATGTGATTGTTTTGGTCATCTTTGTCTTTGTTACGTCCAAGAGTTCAATTATGAGCTACAGTGCAGTGCTATTCAGACTAGGGGCAACTTTCCAGTTGCTGGATCTAGGGTTGTACATCTTGGTGATAGATTTCGGGTGTGTCCAGTTGTGATCCATATCGAAAATGGTTTTGAAAAGTTTTAATAAAGTTGATTTTGCTCAAATTAATCTTTTTACGACTTAGACCATTTTTGGACCGTAACGGAAAATTTTCAGTACCCACAACCGTCAATTACATTGATTTCAGTACAGAGTTCTCTTACTCTTGAATACAAATTGAACTTGCTTTTTATTACATTCAAAAAGAAAACTTGAAAGTACTGATAAAGCAATAAACTCGGGGCATGGATAAGTCTGGTGTTCCTGCGCCCCCTCCCAAAGCTCGTAGAAGCCTTAGATGCCAAAGAAGGCCCGGTCTGTGCCTCTTCATCGAGCTAAGCTATGCACTCGTCAGAAAGGGTACAATTGAAAGTCGAAGCGGGGCCAGAAGTTCTCTCGTTCTCCATGTTGTGGCATATCAAGCTAAATGTGAGCGTTTGATCAGATATGAAGCCGAGTATTCCACTCCATCTTCGGGGCAAGTCTGATCATGCCCAAACTAACGCCGAAATCTGAATGAGAAGTAGAAGACACAGTGTGTCAGGCCAATCAGCTGAATGCCCGACTGGCGAGACATGTTGTAGCTCTTCGCCGGCAGATTAAGCCAGGGACAGCGCCAAGCAATGTTGACAGTAGATAGGCTGCACATCCATTCACACCACCATCCCTCATCTGGGGCATCAACTAGTCATTGACGGAAGAAATAGCCACGTGCTGAATATGCTGGGCATGAGTCCACTACTTTCAAATTATCCATCAGTCATATCTGGGGAGGGATGAAAAACAAGAGAGATTAAAGAATATAGAGGTGTGTGTGGAGAGAAAAGAAATAAAAGGTTTTTGAGAGAAAAACAGAGTTTGAGGGCCGAGTGATGTGAGACACACATGTGAGAAAGGTGGGAAACATTACTTGCAGTAGTAGTGGACTCCCCGCGAATCTAGTTGTCTCCCGGTGATGGAAGGCATCAAAACCCATCAGTGTCTCAGCTAGTGTCATGCCAATGCAGCTCTTACCCTCTTTTAAGCCTTGGGCAACCTCAATCAAACGGATGCTAGACCCTCCAGAGCCTGGGGCAAGCAAGAAATGAGACAACATGCACAAGCACAGGGCGTGTCGCCAAAAACTCTACCAAAGATGATCGTCGCGGTCACCGGCATCAGAAAATCGATGAATCAAGCTCGGAATGTCCATTTCTCCATCGCGAATCAAAGACAGAGAGTCATACAAAGTCAGCCCACACATCCATCCTAAGGCTTGGATGTGGCTAAAACGAAACTGGGGCAAGATCTCTTCATCGCACTGAGGTTCCATTAAAGCTTGGAAATCTTCAAAAGTGGGACATACCTCTTGTCTGCCAAAGTTAAAAACATGAGTTACCGAATTCCAACACCTGGTCGCGGCATGGAGGAATGGAAAATGCAGCAGAGTGCAGCTCAACGTGAATAGTGCATTTATTCTGAAATCTCAGAAATTCAACTTTTCCGAGCCATCCAAGTTGGCAATCCAATTTGTGAGGTTTTGGGCAAGAAATGCTTCCATATGGGGCAAAAATGGATTTGGAATGAGGAACCCACGAAACTGGAACCTTTATAGAAGATAAGGCATGAGTGGAGGCCAGATGGTAGCAGTCTGAAGCTTCCTAGAAAAAAAACTAGCTGACTGGCCAGTTTTTTTGACTGGCCGTCTACTTAAGTGGCTGGCAATAAGGAAAAGTGGCTAGCAGCCACTCCTTGTCTCCAACAGAGAACTTTTAGCCTTATTGTGTGCTGAGGGATGCTGAAAATCTGTGTTTTGTTTCACTCTGGATGCATTCGGCTATGGTTTTGTTGACTTATTCTCAAGTTTGTTGCTTTTGCTCATCGAGTTGTTGAACTTTGCTCATCAAGTAGTTGCAATTTGTTTACCGAGTCGTCGTTTTTGCTTATCGAGTTGTTCTTTAAGTTGTTTTGTTTGTTTGTTGTGTCGGTTCACTACCTGGCTTTGCAATAAACGAATGTTCAATTTCCATCAATCTCACTTTTGTGCAAAATGGTGCGATGCGATGTTTAGAATACAAATGCAACACCTTTTGATCAAAGAACTGTTTTCATTCCATCAAAGTTTCTTTTTACAAAGGTACAAGTTTTAAGAAATAAAACTGACCAGGACTGTACAATGAGCTAATACTACTAGCAAAAAGAAAATAAAGCAAAAACATCTGAATCGGTGCTATCAAGGCTCAGGACTTAGAGGCCCTCTTCACCCTCTTCCTCGGCTGAGCAGACTCTGCACCATCGCCACTGGCGCTACCGCCTAAAACTAAGCCAGAGACTGAACCAGAGCCCTCATCGGCATCGTCGCCACCCTCAGAACCTGAGCCCGTGTCGTCGCCTCCACCCTCGGAGGACTCTGACTGAGGACTAGCTGGCTCCTCGTCCTCGCTGGACTCGTCATCGTCAATGCGTCTGGCAGGCCTCCAACGTCTCCCTCGGCTGTGTGCCGGAGTCTCTCTCCCTGCTACTGGAGTAGGCTCTGACGGTCTTGTCTGTAAGGGTGTGACCTGAAAAAGGCAGTTGGAATACATCAGCTACGGTATATGTATCAAGTGCAAGTATGTTATGTGGGGTATATATGGAAATCAGATACAGTATGTACATGCAGTGTGTCGTATCAGATGTGATCTATACATGCGATGCATCAGTGCAATAGGATGTCAGTTTCAGTGTATCAGCAGAAGTATGATAAATGCAAGTAAACTGAAAAGTACCGGAATGTCGTGAGAGGTCAGCATCATCTCTCTCCGCAAGACCATGCCCTCAAGTGAGGCCATCGCCTCGAGCAACCCCTCAACATATCCCATGGAGGGCTGCAAATGCAAGTTGAAGCCATAAGTGAATGAGTGAACAAATATCTAAGCAAAGCTGAAATGTATAAAAGCTGTAAAGTATACCGGTGCTGAGTTAGGTGTCCTCACGTATCGATGATCAGGTACTGGGGCTCAAGCGGGATCTGATAAGGTCCCCTGCCAGGCTGCCAACCTGTCATCTCAGTCGGAGGATCCAGTCATCCAACACACTGCCTAGTGGAAGGCATCTCCCTAGCTCCACCCCTCGCTACTCGAGCCCTGCTCGTCGAGGGAGCGCCTGCTCTCTAAGCCCTACTCGATGAAACACCCTTAGCGGTACTCCTCGTGGGAGCACGAACGCTCGCCAATGGAGCCATGAGGTATGTCTGGATATAAGTTGTGTAGTCTCCCTCCCCAGTGTACCGGTCAACATCTGTGCCTCGCATGACGTCGATAAGCTCCTGAGCGGAGAGGCTCTTTGTGGCCCGCATAGATGGTGAAGGTGGCAAAGGAACCAACTATAATAGTAAGCCCAAGGTCTGGAGCATGAAGCGCTCGCCTAAGAACCAGGCGCGGCCTACCGGTCCCTCAAGCAAGATCCGATATCAGCAGGCACCCCGAGCTCAAGCAAAATGAAACCGAGCAAACTCTGGCATCACCGCCCAGGGCTACCATGTGATCTGCAGACAACAAGTGCATTAGTTACTGGTAGATATACAAAATGAAGTGAAGCTAAAAACAGGGAAAACTGTCATTTTTGTGTTACCTCTGCTGGCCTCACTGTATCGAAAAAATGGCGCAGGTATGAGAGGGTCTCCTTGGGTCTAGGCCGGCACTGACCGTCATATCGGAGTGAGTAGGGGACCTCGAGGGGTGTCTCAACCTCTAGCTCAGGAGCAAGTGTCGGGAAATAGACATATACCCACAGCTGTGCAAAACAAGAGGGTGGTAGTGAGAATACAGAATACAGATAATGCAGAAAGTAGGGTATGATATAGTGTGCAGAAAGTACAAATGCATAACAAAAACGAGACTGTGCATGTAGTGTGCAGTATGTGCAGAAAGTGCAAAGCAGAAAGCATAGCAAAAAATGTAAAGCTGAATAGTAAAGCATACCTCCCAGGCTCTCCAGTAGTCGCCTACTATGTTCCCGCTCCTACGGGAGGTCGAGCTCATATAGCAGTAGAGGGTAGCAAAGTTGGCACCCCCCAATCATATTGCCGAACCTGGGATAGGTCCACAAATGGGCTCAGCAAGTGTAGCCCCACTGTGTTCGCTCTGTCGGCGAATAGGGTAGTGCTGAAGAGGAACATAAGGAAGCCTCGAGCGTACTACTCTGTCTCCTCTACCGTCATAGGCTCTTCCCTTCTAAAATGGTCGGCGAACCAAGTATATCGGACCGAGCCCGATGATCGGTAGACGGGTGGGCGTGCTCCCAGTAGATGCGTCCAAGCTACCTCTCACTCACCCATATCAGCATCATATGGGATCGACTGGCCTCCCACCTCAAGGCCTGTCAGCATCGCGAAGTCGAACGGGGTCATCGTCATGTCCCCGATGGTAGAGAAATGAAAGGAGTTGGTGGTGTCCCACTATCTTTCTACTAATGCGCCCAAGACAGTCTGACTGGCGAAGAGACGCGAGAGCCCAGAGCAGAATAGGCCAAATCCCGCCTCGTCGATGATTTGTTGGACGCTGTCAGGGAGCTCCAAGTACCACTCCCTCACCGTGGTGGCCCCGTACCCACGGGTGAAACGGGAGGTAACCTGTGTGAATAAGCAGGAATGCGGTATGAATACGTTCAGAATGAGCAGGAATACAGTGTGTATGTATGTGTGTTCAGAATGAGCAGGAATGCAGTATGAATATGCTCAGAATGAGCAGGAATACAGCGTGTAGTATATGTGTTCAGAATGGGCAGGAATACAGTGTGTAGTATGTGTTCGTAATGAGCAAGAATATAGTGCGTGTATGTGTTTTAGGATGAGCAGATGAGCACAACGAGCAGATGAAATACAATGCAAAAAGTGCGAGCCTACGCAATAAATGTAAAGTACATCGCAGAAAATGTAAAAGTGCAGTGTGTACCCCTGACGCGTCATGGGACAAATGGGACTCTGGCTCTTGTAACAGGAAATCCGCGGGTGCGCGCCATGCAAAGTCAGTGAAATAACGGACCGTGCTAGGTGGTAGCACATGTACTGCGGGATGGTACGTAGCGGGGTCGAATGGCCGAACTCTGGGCAGTAGTTGAACGTGCTCCAACTCCCCCTCCATCCCCGAAGGACCCCCGTCGTGTGGCACGTCGTCTGCCATCTACAAAGAGGGTGAAAAACAGGCAAAAATGAGCAAAATAGAGCGAAAATGCAAAAAGTCAACAAAAGTCAACTCACGGGGAAGAGGAAAAGTCAAAAAAAGTCAAAACTCAGGAAAAGGGCGCCAAACTCAAGTCAAAGTTGAGAGAAATATACCTCGAATGGTGAAAATGGAGAAAAAGGCTCCGAAAGCCACTTTTGTTCAGTTCAAAACGAAGAGAATTGAAAGTTTTTCGTGAATCAACTTCGCGGGGGCGTTGGAAAACGCGTAAAAGTGCGGATCTGAGAGAGAAAAAGTATCTAGGAGCAAGGAGAAAGGTTTTTCGGAAATGGGTGTGTGAACAAAATTGATTTGGTGTTGGGTTTTTCAAGACCTTCGTGTGAAAAGCCCAAACTGCCCCGAATTTGTGCAACTAGCCGACCGGCTAGTTTTTCTAGCCGACTGGCCAGTTAACTGGCCAGTAGCTTTTTCAAGTGGCTGGCATCTTTAGAAAGTGGCTGGCAAACTTCTAGGGTGTCCGGCAGGTGCCTGGTATTCCTCCTGTGTGTTTTCACTCTGTTTTGAGTCCTTGGTTCCCTAGAAAGTGCAAGAAGAGTCCACTTTTTCAGCTCAAAATGTTTATACGGAAGTTTCAACTCATGTCTTCGATGCGTAGCCCATCGTCAGCTGGCATGCACGAAGTGTATCCTTTTAGAGTACATTGTAACCCCTCCGAGAGGTAAATTGGAGGTCACAACTGAATCAGTCTTGCCAAGACGGGCATTTCTTCATTGATCATATTACATCAAATATGCATTGATATGCACTTTTCACTTGCATTGCTATGCACGTCTCCCATGTATTGTTATGCACCTTTTTGTTTGCATCATATATGTACGTGTTTATCTCGCATTGAAATTGTATCTTGATGTAACGTTGAATCTGCGTCTCTGCTATATTGTACCTGTCAAAGTTCCTCTTTTGTGCAGACGATATTGTATGTACGGTTTATTCAGAGAAGTTCTGTTTTAGATTGATTGTGTCAAGTGTATCTATCACACTTTGTTTGTTTAGTGTATCTATCACACTCTCTTGGCTTAGTGTATCTATCACACATGTTCATTTAGTGTATCTATCACACTTCGTTCATTTAGTGTATCTATCACACTCTCTTCACTTAGTGTATCTATCACACTTTGTTCATTTTGTGTATCTATCACACTCTCTTCACTTAGTGTATCTATCAGACTTTGTTCATTTAGTGTATCTATCACACTCTCTTCACTTAGTGTATCTATCGCACATGTTCATTTAGTGTATCTATGACACATGCTCACTTGGTGTATCTATCACACGTTCGCTTTGTGTATCTATCACACATGCTCACTTTGTGTATCTATCACATGCTCGCTTTGTGTACCTATCACACTTTGCTCATTTCACGTTGGAATCTTGTTTGAGACTTCAGGTGTTCTCGGCAATCGCTTTGGGCCTTCCCCGCATGAAGCGCAGTGAAGATTGCATAATTTTCTTACATCCTTTCTGCATGAGATGTAGTTCGGTCTGTAAATCCCACGCGTGGTGTGTTTACTTACTTGCTTGTGTACGAGTTTGTTGTAGCATTTCTTTGCATAACATTTGCATCTAGATGTTTCATTACAGCCCTCTTTGCATAATCATAAGTTATGTTCTGCATTGTGAATGTCATTTGCATTGTACCCCTGCCTGAGGGGCATCTGTTTTGTTATCTTGCCTGTTTGTCTAAGTCTTCGGCCTTGTCAAAAATGGGTCGTCTCTAGGCTTTGACATTCACTCCCGCCATTTTACGACTTCCGAGTTCTGTCAAAGAGGGGCAACTGTAGACACCCCATTTTTTACCGACCTTAAGACTCAGACGTCATCGTTTGTGCATGCGATGATTGCACATGTTTGTGCTTGTTTCGAGCGCCCGAAGGTCTCGGCTGAGCGCCCTATCTTTGAGCCTCTAAACCCTTTGTGTTTTGGCCTTGTTTTTAGGCCAAACCTTGATGCCTCTTGGCTGAAGGAGAGTGGGGCCTTGCCGACCACTTTTGGCAGTTGCCAGCTACTTTTTCTTCTTTCTAGCTAGTTGGAGTGGTCGACCAGCTAGTTGAAGTGGCCGGCTGGCCACTTAACTGGCTGGCAGCCAATTTTTTCCCTTTTTTGATATTTTCAGATCTTTTGAGCCAGCGGTGGCTCACTGAACTCATCCTCCATACACGGGTATGGAGGGATTGAGCTAGCCTTTGGGCTTACATTGCCTATATAAGGGGAGCTTCCTCCCCCTATTTGAGGGTTCAGATTTTTCAGAGCAAAAAATCTTCCTCTCTCTCTAGAATTCTCCCTCTCTCTCTATATTGTGCTATTTTGTGCCTAGAAGTGTTGATTCTTCACTCTTTTGCACACAAACACCTACTCAAACACCTTCATTTTGGAGCTGAGGTCCCTTGGAGCTTGTTTTGAGGTCTTAGCATTGGTTTTGGTCCAAAATTGTTGCTGAAGTTGCTGTCTTGCCATTGTTCTTCAAGCGTAAGAGACTAGCCCCTTTTAAGCTTTGTTTTGATTAAGTGTTATACCACCTTTGCATACTACTTTGAGGTTGATTTTAGCCTCTCAAAACTCTATTTTTAAGGCTTTAAAGTATTGGTTTGAGCCTTGTGTAGTTAGGGGGGTGGTTTCCCTCTTTTGCTCTTTGGCTTGTTAAGCTTTTTGAGCCATCTTCCATAGCTTTTATGTTGACCTTTTCTTGGTCTTTTAACCACTGAAACTCAGAGGAATTTCAGTGGTAAAAAGTTGTTCTTGTGGTCCCAAATAGGAGAGGGTGATCCCCTTTCCTTGTATTCTTGTTTGCTAGTATTGGTGGCCTAATACATGAGCATGTGTTTCTCCCTTTTTGAAGCTTAGTCCAATCATGTTTTTGTTACTTTTTTGACCTGCCATAACTCTGTTTTTGGTTGGTTTGGTCATTGGTTTCTTTCATCTTACACTTGTAGTGCAATCCTATTTGTTGGCCTAACATGCTTCATGCTTCATGCCTCTCATTCTAGCATGTGTATGCTCCACTCCAGCATGTTTTTGGACTTTATTTAACATACTTTAACTCTAATTTTGGTTGGTGGGGTCACCTCTTGCTTGGTTTTTGCACTTGTAGTGCAATCCTACTTGTCGACCTAACATGCATCATGCTTTATGCCTCTCATCTTAGCTTATGTTAACTCCATCTCAGCATTTATTTGCCATTATTTTAGCATGCCTTAGCTCTGTTTTGGGTGGTCTTGGCCATGTGAGGCTTGCCTTGTATGGTCGTAGTATAAGTGGCTTCGCTAGCTTTAATGCTTTGAGCCCTCTAGCATGCTATACTTGTGATGTTCGCATGATATGTCATCATTTGACATGTAATTTCAGTGCTTATACCTCTATCATGCTCTCATGTATATCACTCTTTAATTGTGTTTAAGAATTGTGCTTCATGCCTTGTTGATGAGCCAATGCATGCACATCATTTTCTTGCCTTCTATGCTATCATTTTAGAGCATTTTGGCCACTGTTTTGGCATGCATATGGTCTATCCACAGCTGGTTTGACCATTTGAGATTGATAGTGCATGCCTCATGTGTAATACACTTCACTAGATTTAGTGCTCTTGGCCCTTAACATGTCTTGCATGCATTGCTCACATAATAGAGTCTTGTGCATGCCACTTTAGCATTGAAAGATGAGCATATGTGTATTGCATTGCATGTGTTTGGATCGGACGTTAATCCAAACACAAGGAATGTGGCACGTTTCATGCTCAAAGTGATGAAATGTGTTGCGTTTCTTGGTCGCTAACACTCTTGATCAAGCATGATAGGGTGGAGGCTCTCTTGTGTGTTGCTTGTGCATTCATCAACATGGTGTAAGCTTGGCCCTCGGCCATCATGCATTGAGGTGCTTGGTTGGTGGCTTGAGAGCTGAGCGTCACGCTCTTTTGAGCTTGAGACATGATAAGGAGTGTGGTAGTACCTACATTGTCTTGCAAATACATTGTTATGCTTCTATTGTTCTCTATTGCAGCAAAACCAGCAGCCTGCAGAAAAACTAGCCAACCAGCCAGTTTCACTAGCCGGCCAACCAGTTTTAGTGGCTGGCAGCCACTTTTTCTGGCTAGCAGCTCACCAACAGATCCCTGTGTTGAAGTAGAGGTATTCTGGAGATTGGCATAATTTTTAGAGATCAATGCAAGTGAAAACAAAGGCAATTGATGGCAAAGCAACGGATTTTCGAGTGGACGGCAATCGAGCATGCATACTTCCCTCGGTTGTGAGGCCATCTTCTCTTTATTGCTTTATTAGTTAGTTGTTTCTAGCTATTTCAATGTGTTGTAATTGATTAGCTTAGATAGTTAATGAATTGCCTTAATTAGCTTAGATTAGCTAGTTTGTTTTTTTAAATTCGGTTTGTAATTAATTAGCTAGAATAGCTAATTAGTTGGTTTGTAATAAGTAGCTTAGCTTAGCGTAGCTAATTAGCTTATTTATTTGGACCCTCCTTCGAGAGAGCAAAATGTTGTAATAAGTGTGCGTGTGTGTGTGCATGTCTTCCAACCCCCCCCCCACTTCTTTCTCCCTTTTACTTATCTGCTTACGATGGTTAGTTTAGGACATATTTTGATTAGCATACCTTATACTTGCATGCGTGCATCATTCATTTGTCTTGCATGCACCGGGCTCGGCGCATCATTCAAACTGCATTGTATTTCAATACATATTTGAATACGTGTTTTAAAAGCATGTTATCGAATTGTTGCATTCATATGCCATATTAGATAGCTGAGCCTATTTAGTTGCATTATTGTATGTGTTGCATTAGGCACTTAACGTAGTTAGGATCATGCATTGATTTCTAACTAGTTTTCTATTTTGGCTCGGAGTACACTGTAAGTGTTTACGCTTTAGCATCTTGCATGAGTGTGAATGCTGCCATGTATAGCATGCTTTCCATGAGGCTATTTGCTTAAATGCTAAACTGCATGAATGCCTGTGGATGAAGGCTTTATTACTTGAATTGGAACAATTCATCAAATGTGAGTTTTAAGCCCACTTAAAGGTGGCAAATCCGCGTTTTAGCCTACTTGGAAGTAGCATCTTCAAACCATTTTCGAAAAACAAGCATGAGATGTTTTGTTCCAAATCGAGCGATTTAGTCTATACTTGTGTGTTGTACACATCACATAGTAAGTTAGCTAATAATCAAACAAGAACACATGTGTTTTCAAAAACAACATATCATGTTAATAGAGGCCGATCCTTTGATCGAGCGAGCGGGGATGCTCATTTCAGGACCTTCCCCTCTTGTACCCATGTTCCTGAGCCGAGGCAACTTTGGTGATGACGGACATGTGTCCTTTGGCATGAGTCAGGGTATCCTAAATATCCCAAAACAAAATATTTAAGCGCGACTCTGAAGTCTGGCAAAGCAGTCTATGTTTGGCGCTTTTTGATTAAAATCGATTTTCCAAAACGATTTGCCGGATTTGGACTCTTTGGTGATTTATCCATCTTACATTGCACTTTGTGAGATTAGATTCAGAACCGTGACAGGAGTCCGAACTGTAGTAACTAGAACCCCAGTTCGCGTCCTCTCCAAAAGGGGGCGCGCGAAGGAAGTTCGGGCGGTCTACAAAGCTAAAAAAAAAATATTTTTTTATTTTAATTAGTTTAATTGACAATTGAGATTAAAAAAAAAATTAAATCCATTATATTTGGCAATTGTTAAAAAAATCATTCATTTTCTTAATATTTTTGTATTTTGTTAAAAAAAATATCTGTATTAAAAAAAAAAATTGTTTAAGTCTTTGTAGTTTAGAAGGACATTAATTTTTTTTTAATAAAATTTAAAACCAAAAATAATAAAATAATAAAAAAAATTAATAGTGATTAATAAGGGAAAATTAGTCCAAGGTCTCCCCATCTTTTTAAGTAATGGAAGAGATCCACAATATTATTTTATGATGTCTACGATCCCTTAACCCCACACCCATATATCAAAGAGAAATTTAACTTTCTCACATCAAACCTCATTTCTCTCTCTCTCTGTCTCTCTCTCTCTACCTTCTCTATCTTCTCTATTTCATCTCTCTCTCTTTAAATGTAAACCTCACTTCACTCCGTTCAATGACCACTGCCGCCACCACCACCGCAAATACCATTGTCGTTGGAGTTGATTTCATCACCGTTGGAGTTGGCGCCAATGTTGATCGGCTCAGATCTCAGTCTCTGTAACGCCCTCAAAAAAAAAAAAAAAAAAAAAACCAACCCGAGAGATTCATAAACATAATAGGAAATGTATTACTTTCGTTCATCAGAGCTTATATTACATAAGAGATTACATGCATCATACTTTCATAAATGTTCATTCTGAAACTACAACATGTAACACTAATTGATTATAACAAAATAAACGCCCTACGGGCTTACATCTTTTCAAGATATCTCTTGGTTACAACAAAAGAAAGAGTCCTAGCTCTATACATTTAAAGCCCTCGGCTTGAATAAACATTTATCACAAAATGAAATCACAAAACGGAGCCTTCAGCCCCTAAACCTCCCAAGCTACGTCCTTTGAGGCGGCATGTCACCTGTACCTGAAAATAGTTTCCCAAGTAGGGTGAGCCAGAGGCCAGTAGAGATGTGCTAAAACAATATATGAGATTTAACTAAGATATATGCATCAGATAAATGTCCAATATTCCTAACCAACACATATTTTTCCCAAGATCATTCAATATAGATAACCATACCTCGATTCAATTCCATTCATCTATTTCAGGTAAATCTATTAACCCAATTCATTATCATCTAATCAACCAAAATGAGATTACAACTCAATGGTTCACAATTCAATACATTCATTAATCCAACACTTCTATTTTCTTGCCATTTTACGGAATTCACATCCGAGGGAACCGGCACCCTTATATAAACAAGATTTCGGGACTTTCACCCTGGACACTCCGGCCAACTTAATTTTCAATGGAGTCCATCCCTTCTCTCCTCCCAAAGAATGGAGTACATCCCCTATCTCCTCCCAAACAATGATACATGTACAATGTATTTAAGGACATGTCATATACAATGACTACCACATTTACATATTCAACAATTTAATCAAACCGTCATATTCAATGACATAATTTGCATGATTAGTTTCAATTTACCTAATCCTCATGCAGTTTCTACAACAATCATCACTATCCTCCATCGATAGCCCAAAACAAATATCTCTACACAGATATACAATCTATCGAGCAGATAATTTATCATATTTTCTATGGGTGAGTGATTTATCAAATCCAACTACATATTTCATTTATACATTCTCCCAATTTCATATTTCTCATATCAATTTCATTATTCATACAAATAATTTATTTAACACATATTAGGGCAAATCTCCCCATTTTCCAAATATTAACCTCAAGACCCAAGTTCACCAATTAAACTCAAGTAACATCATGTTCAAAACCTCACATACACATATGGAGCCAAATGTAGAAAACCCCTCTTTCAAAATTCAAACCCAAACTCTAACTTCACCCAAAACCTCCCAATTCCCACCATTTATACAAAATGACAAATAGCTAGGTTAAAACCCATATCAAATAGTAGAATATCCCTACCTCAAGAGTAGAAGCCCAAAGGAGATGAAGAAGAACCCCAAAGGTGCACAAAACCAAGCTTTGTTCGGTTGGAATGAAAGCCCACAAGGTGCTCCACCTTTTTCTCAAAGGAAGTAGGGTAGAGATGCTTAGATCTAAGAGTATTTTTAGAGAGAGAGAGAGACTATTTTAGAGAGAGAGAGAGTGCCAGATTAGAATTTTAAGAATAATAGATCTGGAAAAATGATGTAAAAAGTGATTTTCGCGATCTGGTATACGCGCAGTCCGCTCAAGCGGAGAAGTGTACGCTCGATCGTAAGACACAACATTTTGTTCCGCTCAAGCGCAAAAAAGGCCACTCGAGCGCCAAGACACAACAACAAGGCACTACTCGCTCAAGTGTAATAAGACCCGCCCGAGCGTGGAATACATACTTCCAGTATTTTGCAGTCAACAGACAACCCGCTCGAGCGCATGGAATTCTGCTCGAGTGTCAACCAGCTCGAGCGTAGGAAATGCCGCTCAAGCGTGAAAAACACTCCTCCAGTACTTCTGTAGACGTGCCAAGTACTGAGAGTTTGCAAATTTCGCTCGAGCACAATAAGGCCCTCTCAAGCGAAGGACCAAAATTCTGGGCAACTAAGCTTGGTAAAAACAAGCAACTAACCTATTCAAAATGCAACCACAACAATTCAAAGGCCCATTTCAAGAGATACAAGGGAGGAAAGAGGTAAACAACAATATGGAAACATTAAACTTGAGTCTGAAACACAACAAATGACGAGTTAAAACCGAGATCGCTATAGTCTCCTAATGCTTGAAAATGACGTCGACGCAACGGCTACAACACTGCATTTGTTTAAGTAAATCAAATGCGACCTTCAAGTGCTGGATGTTTTGGCAGTAACATCAACAGTGGCCTCTACATCTTCCGGTAAGAGGTTTGAATCTAGCGCCAACAAAGGAATTGGAACAAAGGTGACGAGTGATGATAATTCAGGAGGGATATAGCGATCCCGGTTTTCCTTCATTGTTTATTGTGTTCCGGACTTAGGTTCCATAGTTGTTGGTTGTTGTCTATATCTTGTTTCCATCATTTAATTCCTTGTAATTGAATTTTGGGATGTGTTGGGTAGGTTTGTAATAGGTTGGTTGAGTGTTGGAATAAATGGGTGCTGTCCAGATTTTTGTTCCTTCGCTCAAGTGAGGCTTTTGTCGCTCGAGCGAGCTTTGGGTTTTAGTTCCTTCACTCGAGGCAGGGCTCCTTCGCTCAAGCAAGCTTTGAGTGGTGTGTCTCTTCGCTCGAGCGAGCACTTTTGTGGTTGAGCGTGCGTCTGCATCTCTTTTTGACCTGAGGGTAGTGTTTCTTTGCTCAAGCGAGCTTTCCTTAGCTCGAGCGAGCGAGCTCTATTTTTTGTGTTTCTTCGCTCGAATGAGGACTCTTGCGCTTGAGCATGCTTCTGGGTTGCAGACCTGAAGCTTTGAATTGTGCGTTCGAGCAAGGCTTCTTGCACCCGAGCGAGGCGTTTGTTGTGTCTGGTCACTCGAGCGACCACTTCTTCGCTCGAGCGAGCTTCGAGTATATCAGTTGCAGCAACATGTTTCTTCTTTATCTTTTCATCCCCTTTTCCCTCAAAACCCTAAATCTGACACACTCTCTCTCTATACACATTCTCTCTCTACAAATACTCTTGATTTTGAGTGTCTCTACCTTAATCCCTTTGTAAAAAGGGTAGAGCTTTGCTTGGGCTACACTTTGATCCGAAAAAGTTAGCCTTTGGAGCATCTTGGGTTTTTACTCTTTATTTCCTTTGGGTCTCTTCATTTGAGGTTGGGATAAACTACTCTTTCTTATGAGTTTTAACAAAAATTTTAGTCATTTTGTATAAATGGTGAGTCATGGAGATTTTGGGAAGTTAGGGTTTTGAAATCAAAATTATAAAAGAGGGGTTTGTTAATGTGGAGTTCCATGTGTATATGAGAAATTGAAATGGGGTTATTGGTGTAGAATTGATGAAATTGAGCCTTAGGGTTGATGTTTGAAGAAAAAAAAAAAAGGAAAAATGCCCTAGCTAAGTTTGAACAATTAATTTGTATAATTAATATGGTAACTTGTGGGAATATGAAATTGATTTGGAAATCATGGAATTAGATAGAATTGTGGTCGAATGGTGTAGTTGGATTGATGAATCACTCACCGATAGAAAATGAAATAAATTATCTGTTTGATAGATTATCTGTTTAGAAATAACTGTTTTGGGCTATCGATGGAGGATAGTCTTGATTGTTGTAGACACTGCATGATGATTAGGTAAACTAAAACTAATCAACTGGATTATGTCATTGAATGTGACGGTGGAATTAACACATTGAATATGTGAATTGTTGGGTCATTGTATATGACTATGTACTTAAATACATTGTATATGTATGTTGTTTGGGAGGAGATATGAGATGTACTCCATTGTTTGGGAGGAGATAAGGGATGGACTCCATTGATAATTAAGTTGGCCAGAGTGTCCAGGGTAAAAGTCTTGAAACCTTATGTACATCTGAATGATGTTAATAATTGAAGTGTTGAATATATGTGTTGATTATATGAGTTGTAGTCTCATTTTGAATTGTTGATAATTGAAGTGTCAAAAATATGAGTTATAGTCTCATTTTGAATTGTGGATAATGGAAGTGTCAATGAGATGAGTTGTAGTCTCATTTAAATTGTTTGGTCAGATAATGGACCATGTCTATGAATTGAATTGGATAAATAAGGAAGGTAGATTGGAACATGAATGTACTTATTGGTGGCCTTGTAAAGAATGTAAATTGGTTTATAAGTGTTAACCATCCATCGACTGCAAATGTTTTAGTTATTTCTCATATCTGGTTTAGCATATCTCTACTGGGCTTTGGCTCACCCTATATGGGACATCATTTTCAGGTACAGGTGATATGCCGCCTCCAAGGTCTTAGCTTGAGAGGTTTTGGGAGTTGAAGACTCTTTTGGTTATTTTCCTTTTGTTTTATGTTAAATGTAAATTCAAGCCAAGGGCTTAATGTATTTATAGTTAGAACTCTCTTTTGTTGTAACCAAGTATTGATTTGGAAAGTTGTGAGCCCGTGGGACATTTACTTTTGTTGTCAACACGTAATACTTTTTGTAATGAACACTCTGATAAATGAATATATGTTTATTTCTCCTCTATCTATGGATATTATGAACGATTGGTTTGTGTATTTAATTTGAGGGCGTTACAACTTGGTATCAGAGTGTACCGGGTTTGAATACTTAGGTACGTGGGAAGTGGTTAGTACCACAGTGGTTTCGTCTAGCTTGTTAGAGACTTATGTATGATGTTATGTGCTTATGTGATAACATGTTTATGTGACTATATGGGTATGGGATTTAGTTTCTAGGATGTTGATTGGATCCTTGGGTTTCTGGGAGTCCTGTTGGAAAGGCACTTGATCACTGTTGTTTCTGACTGGAACTCTAGCAACGCCACGGGACGGTCATTATCCGAGAATGAAATTTGTAAGTGCTTATGTGATTATGTGCTTATGTGGGGTGAATTACAGTTGTCCATTATATTAGGACGCGAGTGAAATAGCTTCGGCACATTTGTGAATGTGCTAATGTCTTTGTTACCTTTATTAGGATGTCAGGACGAGGACGTGGTGGTAGGCGTGGTAGGCCTAGGAGGCAGGAGATACCTATACCGGATGAAATTCCGGCACAGGAGGAGGGTGTTGGTCAGGCCAACGTGGCCGAGCTTATAGAACAGTAGGCCATGGGCACTTTAGCCCGCGAGATGGTAGGAGCTTTGAGGGAATCTATGGACATTCTCTAAGCTGAGAATCAAGTCCAGGCCCATGTAGCTGAGGCAGGGCCGTCTTTTCTGAAGAGGGAGTTCTTCCGGTCGAATCCGGATGAGTTTTTGGGGGATCCTAAAGAGCCACTGAAGACTAACGAATGGCTTGAACAGATGACGAAGATGTTTGAGATGCTTGGCATCGAAGACGGAGGTTTACGAGTGACCTTAGCGTCTTTCCAGTTGAAGGGAGACGCGGGTCAGTGGTGGAAGTTTGTGTGAGGGCGCATTGGAGGGACTTGGGAGGCTTTTGTTGATGCCTTTCAAGAGAAGTTTTTGCCTCCCATTGTTAGGCAGAAGTTGAGGGACCAGTTCTGTCGGCTCAAGCAGCTGAATACGCCAGTGGCAGAGTTTGAGGCCACCTTTACCAATTTATCTAGGTTCGCACCCAAGTTGGTGGCAACCGAAGAGCGTAGGTGCTTGGAGTTTAAGAAGAAGTTTGAGGACCATACTCATGTTTCGAGTGGCCGGGTCCATGGCTAGGGAGTATGGGTGCCTTGTGCAAGCTGTAGCCCATCTTGAGACCATTATGTAGGCGGAGGAGGAAAGGATGAGGGGCTCCAGGAGGAGTCAGGAAGGTTAGGGAAATAGTAAGAGGCAGAGGGATTCTGACCCTCAGCAGTCCCAGGGAGCATATTCTAGATTTACTTTTCCAGTACTGAGTTCAAGTTCTGGGAGAGGCAGTCAAGGAGACGTTACTTGTTACAAATGTGGTCAGCTGGGCCACAAGTCTCCAGCTTGCCCGCAGAGGGGAGGAGGGCAAAGAGCAGCTTCATCTTCGACTCGTCCTCAGAGCCAGAGTCAGGGCAGAGGCCAGCCGCTCTCTTGTTATTAGTGTGGTCAGGCGGGGCACCTGAAGAGGTTTTGCCCCCAGTTGAGTGGCACATCTGGTGCGTCTGGTTCGAGGCAGACACAGAGTCATCAGCCAGCTCAGTCAGTTCAGACCACGAGGGCCAATCAGGGAGCCTTTTCGGCTCAGTCTGTGCAGCAGTCGTATGCTCCAAGAGGTGAGCAGGTAGATCAGAGACCTACAGGGCGCGTGTGTGCTGTTACAGCGCAGGATCTAGTACCGACTCCATCTGTTGTGAGAGGTACCTTTTTGTTTTGTAACTTAATTGCTAATGTGTTGATTGATATGGGTGCATCCCATTCTTTTATATCTTCTGCTTTTGCATCTGTTTTGGGATTGGAGTTGGCATAGTTAGCTTCTCCTATTTGTATAGTATCACCTGTTGGGGGTGAGTTGATTTTGAAACAGGGGTGTCGGGGTTGTGATATAGAGGTCGCTGATCGTCGGCTTCCATTTTCTTTTGTATTGATGGATATGTCGGGTTTTGATGTGATTTTGGGTATGGACTGGCTATCGTTATACCGGGCTGTTGTAGACTGTTACCGCCAGAGGGTTACTGTATGTACTTTGAGCGGGGATTGTTTTCATTTCTTAGGAGATCGGGTTGGTAGAGTGTTACCACCGGTGTATGATCCGTGAGGGCGGAGTGAGCTTAGTTGTCTTCTCGCTAGCTGTATGAGTAGTGAGTGTGATGAGACCGGGATTGACTTGCCCAGAGTGGTTTGTGAGTACTCAGATGTCTTTCCCGAAGATCTTGTTAGTTTATCACCCCATCGAGAGATCGAGTTCTCTATTGACTTAGTGCCTGGCACGGCACCAATTTCTATGGCACTGTATTGTTTTGCCCCAACCGAGTTAATTGAGTTGAAGATTCAACTTTAGGAGTTGCTAGATAAGGGCTTTATCCGCCCTAGTACTTCGCCATGGGGAGCACCGGCCCTCTTTGCTAAAAAGAAAGATGGGGCTTTGAGACTTTGCATTGATTACCGAAAATTGAATCGAGCTACAGTTAAGAACATGTACCCTATGCCTCGTATAGATGATCTGTTTGACTAGTTGAAAGGATCCCGTTGTTTCTCTAAGATAGACTTGAGATCGGGTTACCATCAGTTGAGGGTCAGGGAGGAGGATATCCCGAAGATGGCATTTCGTACACGATATGGCCATTATGGGTTTCTGGTGATGCCTTTTGGGCTCACCAATGCACCGATTGTGTTTATGGACTTGATGAATCGGATCTTCCGGGAATTCTTAGATCGTTTTGTAGTCGTTCCTGTAGACGACATTCTGATTTATTCACCTTCTGAGGAGGAGCACGAGGAACACTTACGAGTGGTGCTTGAGTTACTTAGAGCCCATAAGCTGTATGCTAAGTTTGGGAAGTGTGAGTTCTGGCTAGGAGAGGTTAATTTGTTAGGCCATGTGGTATCCAGGGAAGGGGTGTCTGTTGATTCATCCAAGATAGAGGCAGTGCAAGATTGGGCACAGCCTAAGAGTGTCTTTGAGATCCGTAGTTTTCTGGGATTGGCAGGTTATTACCGTTGGTTTGTGAAAGATTTCTCCAGGCTAGCTTCGCCGTTGACTAGATTGACGCGAAAAGGGGTCAAGTTTGTTTGGAGTGAGACTTATGAGAAGTCGTTCCAAGAGCTTAAAGTTAGACTTACCACCACTCCAGTTCTGATTATTCTGGAGTGGGGTCTGGGTTATATAGTTTATTGTGATGCCTCACGAGAGGGTTTGCGTTGTGTGTTGATGCAAGAGGGGAAAGTAGTAGCCTATGGCTCACGGCAGTTGAAGACACACGAGAGGAATTACCCTACACATGACCTAGAGTTAGCAGCTGTAATATTTGCCTTAAAGATTTGGAGGCACTACCTTTATGGTTAGAGATTCGAGGTGTTCTCGGATCATAAGAGTCTGAAGTATCTGTTTACACAGAAAGACTTGAATCTGAGGCAAAGGAGGTGGATAGAGTTCATTGAGGATTATGAGTTCGAGTTGCATTATCATCCGGGGAAGGCCAATGTTGTGGCCGATGCCCTAAGTAGGAAGTCCATTAGTGATGTAGCTTGTATTGCCATCTGGGAATGGGAGATGTTAGGTGCACTTGGTGAGTTTGACTTTCTTTTGGCGAGTCAGTGGAGTCTGCAGCCTTGTTTTCTGTGGTTGCATAGCCTACACTTGTGAATCAAGTGTTAGAGGCACAGAGAGGTGACCTTGAGGTAGAATCCCTCCGGGAGAAGATATCCAGTGGGAAGGTTGAGAAAGGTCTGACTATGTATCCCGACTTGAGTGTGAGGTATCGAGACCGCTTGTTTGTGCCGGAGTCTTGCCGAGAGGAAATACTCCGAGAGTTTCACCATTCACACCTTGTGGTGCATCTAGGAGGCACGAAGATGTATCGTGATCTAAGCCGCCAGTTTTGGTGGAAGGGAATGAAGAAGGATGTGGCAGTTTTTATATCTAAGTGCCTTACTCGTCAGTAAGTGAAGGCCGACCATCAGAGGCCAACGGATTTGTTACAACCCTTGCCTATAGCCGAGTGGAAATGGAAGCATGTGGGCCTTTTGAGGACTCAATGAGGTAGTGATGCCATTTGGGTGGTAGTAAACCGGTTGACTAAGTCGGCGCACTTTATTCCTATGCGCGTAAGAGATTCGGTAGATCATCTTGCTGACTTGTATATTCGGGACATAGTGAGGTTGCACGGGGTCCCAGTGTCGATTGTCTCAGATAGAGATTCGCGTTTCATTGCTAGGTTATGGTAGAGTTTACAGAGTGCCTTGGGCACTAGATTGACTTTTAGCACGGCTTATCATCCTCAGACTGACGGGCAGTCCGAGCGTACCATTCAGATCCTAGAGGATATGCTTCGAGGCTGTGTCCTTGACTTTAGGGGGTCAAGGGAGAGGCACTTGCCCTTAGTGGAGTTTGCCTATAACAATAGTTTCCAATTGAGTATTGGCATGGCACCGTTTGAGGCCTTGTATGGCCGACCGTGTAGATCCCTAGTGTGTTGGGCCGAGGTGGGTGATGCAGCTTTGTTGGGCCCAGAATTGGTGCAGGAAACGATGGAGAAAGTGGCACTTATCTGTAAGAGGCTAATCACAACCCAGGGTCGCCAAAAGAGTTATGCCGACCGTAGGCAGAGGCCTTTGTCATTTGAGGTGGGTGATCATGTCTTTCTGAAAATATCACCTAGGCGGGATTTGATGAGGTTTGGGAAGAGTGAGAAGTTGTCCCCTCGGTTTATTGGTCCTTTCGAGATCCTTCAGCGGATTGGGGAGGTTGCATACCGTTTAGCATTACCGCCGCAGTTGTCCAGAGTGCATGACGTGTTTCATGTTAGTATGCTTCGGAAGTACGAACTGGATCCGTCGCACGTGTTGGATTGGACCGACCTAGAGGTTGATGAGGATGCCTCGTATAAGGAGAGACCGGTACGGGTCTTGGATAGACGGGACCAAGTCTTGCGAGACAAAACCATTCCCTTGGCCAAGGTATTGTGGAAACATCACGGGGTTGAGGAAGCCACTTGGAAACGTAAGTTGGAGGTCCGAGAGAAACATCCGGACCTGTTTGTTAACGTTTGAGCATATGTTGAAAATTCTGTTTTGTAATCTAAGAACATTGTATATGTTTCGGATTATGGAAGTATTGAAATTGTTGCATACGTTTCAAAGAAATGAGTTTAATTTAACATTGTATATGTTGAATGTGTTGTAGAAATGGAAATATTTTTTTAACATTGCATATGTTATGGAATTATGGAGCATGTGTATTGGAAATTAGTTGAAATTCAAAAGAATGCATGTTGCTAATGCATGTTGAGTTATATTATATATTGTTCTCTTGAAAAGAGATGGAATGATCGGTAGTGGATCATGTTGATAAAGGTTGTATTGTAATCTTGTTGAAAATTGAAAAGATCACAATTTTGAAACTTCTATCTAATTTCGGGGACGAAATTCTTTAAAGGGGGGAGGTTATAGCGATCCCGGTTTTCCTCCATTGTTTATTGTGTTTCGGACTTAGGTTCCGTAGTTGTTGATTGTTGTCTATGTCTTGTTTCGATCCTTTAATTCCTTGTAATTGAGTTTTGGAATGTGTTGGGCAGGTTTGTAACAGGTTGGTTGAGTGTTGGAACAAATGGGTGCTGTCCAGATTTTTATTCCTTCGTTCGAGAGAGGCTTTTGTCGCTCGAGCAAGCTTTGGGATTTAATTCCTTCGCTCGAGCCAGGGCTCATTTGCTCGAGCGAGCTTTGAGTGGTGTGTCTCTTCGCTAGAGCGAGCACTCTTGCACTCGAGCGTGCGTCTGCGTCTCTTTTTGACCTGAGGGTAGTGTTTCTTTGCTTGAGCGAGCTTTCCTTCGCTCAAGTGAGCGAGCTCTATGTTTTGTGTTTCTTTGCTCGAGTGAGGACTCTTGCGCTCGAGCGTGCTTCTAGGTTGCAGACCTGAAGCTTTGAATTGTGCGCTCGAGCGAGGCTTCTTGCGCTCGAGCGAGGCATTTGTTGTGTCTGGTCACTCGAGCGACCACTTCTTCGCTCGAGCGAGCCTCGAGTATATCAATTGCAGCAGCGTGTTTCTTCTTCAACTTTTCATCCCATTTTTCCTCAAAACCCTAGATTTGGCACACTCTCTCTCTATACACACTCTCTCTCTACAAATACTCTTGATTTAGAGTGTCTCTACCTTAATCCCATTGTAAAAAGGGTAGAGCTTTACTTGGGCTACACTTTGATATGAAAAAGTTAGACTTTGGAGCATCTTGGGTTTTACTCTTCATCTCCTTTGGATCTCTTCATTTGAGGTGGGGATAAACTACTCCTTCTTATGAGTTTTAACATAAACTTTAGTCATTTTGTATAAATAGTGAGTCATGGAGATTTTGGGAAGTTAGGGTTTTGAAATCAAAATTATAAAAGAGGGGTTTGTTAATGTGGAGTTCCATGTGTATATGAGACCTTGAAAATGGGGTTATTGGTGTAGAATTGATGAAATTGGACCTTAGGGTTGATGTTTGAAAAAAAATGGGAAAAATGCCCTAGCTAAGTTTGAACAATTAATTTGTATAATTAATATGGTAAATTGTGGGAATATGAAATTGATTTGGAAATCATGGAATTAGATAGAACTGTGGTTGAATGGTGTAGTTGGATTGATGAATCACTCACCGATGGAAAATGAAATAAATTATCTGTTTGATAGATTTATTTATCTGTTTAGAAATAACTGTTTTAGGTTATCGATGGAGGATAGTCCTGATTGTTGTAGACACTGCATGATGATTAGGTAAACTAAAACTAATCAACTGGATTATGTCATTGAATGTGACGGTGGAATTAACACATTGAATATGTGAATTGTTGGGTCATTGTATATGACTATGTACTTAAATACATTGTATATGTATGTTGTTTGGGAGGAGATAGGGGATGTACTCCATTGTTTGGGAGGAGATAGGGGATGGACTCCATTGATAATTAAGTTAGCTGGAGTGACCAGGGTGGAAGTCCCGAAACCTTATGTACATCTGAATGATGTTAATAATTGAAGTGTTGAATATATGAAGTGTTGATTATATGAGTTGTAGTCTCATTTTGAATTGTTGATAATTGAAGTGTCAAAAATATGAGTTGTAGTCTCATTTTGAATTGTGGAAAATGGAAGTGTCAATGAGATGAACTGTAGTCTCATTTAAATTGTTTGGTCAGATAATGGACCACGTTTATGAATTGAATTGGATAAATAAGAGAGGTAGATTGAAACATGAATGTACTTATTGGTGGCCGTGTAAAGAATGTAAATTGATTTATAAGTGTTAATCATCCATCGAATGCTAATGTTTTAGTTATTTCTCATATCTGGTTTAGCATATCTCTACTGGGCTTTGGCTCACCCTATATGGGACATCATTTTTAGGTACAGGTGATATGCAGCCTCAAAGGTCTTAGCTTGGGAGGTTTTGGGAGTTGAAGACTCTTTTGGTTATTTTTCTTTTGTTTGATGTTAAATGTAAATTCAAGCCAAGGGTTTAATGTGTTTAGAGTTAGAACTCTCTTTTGTTGTAACCAAGTATTGACTTGGAAAGTTGTGAGCCCGTGGGGCATTTACTTTTGTTGTCAACATGTAATACTTTTTGTAATGAACACTCTGATAAATGAATATATGGTTATTTCTCCTATGTCTATGGGTATCATGAATTATTGGTTTGTGTATTTAATTTGAGGGCGTTACAATGGAGTTGAGGGAGTCTCTGGATTTTTCTTAGGGTTGAAATGTAGGAGATGTAAATACTGACTTTGGCTACGACGAGGGAGAGCTCGTAAAATGGCATTATGTGGCCAAATGCAACAAACGGAACAAGGACGCCATGAGTCTCTGTCTCCATTTTTTCCGGCGAAGAGAGTTTTATTTTTTTGAAGTTGTGAAAGTTTTGACTAGTAAAAGACAAACAGAACAGGAATACTAGTAAAAAATCGTTAGATATAGGCACAACATTTGGGAATGGAAAGTTATGTTGCATGACCTCCATTTAAATATTGGCACAACAACTAGAAATGATTGTATTCATTTCACTATATTGCATGTTCATAACACTCAATTTGTTCAGACAAGTTTAGATGCACAAATTTTCCTTTGAGCTATTGAATTCCTCTATCTTTTATCAGGAAAATTTCTCTGGTTTGATTAAAACAATTTTCTCTGGTTTAAAATTGTGAACAAACATAGAGAAATTTGTGCTAAAATTTCTCTGGTTTGAACCCAAAGAAATTCTTTTATCATTCAATTTGTCTGCATCTTCAAGTTTATGCAAGTGAGTTTTCTCTATTTACAAACATATATTCCTAATTTTTTTTTCCTAACGTTGCATGTGTAGTTGTTATTGATAAAAATATATTTATTTATTTATTTATTTTTTGCTTTTAGATCATTGTAATGGCATTGATTACAATACTCTATTGAAATGCCACAGGTAACAAAATCTAAAGTATTAAACAATTGATATATTGGTGTTTGTTTGGATGTTAGTAAACTACTTGTCTCAAAGTTATGTAATCAAGAACACGGTAATAATTGTTGAAATATGGCCTACAGGAAATGAAAGAGCAAGGTGTAGTTGAAGATAGGCTTATGCTTCTGAAGGGTATTAATGGAGCTTTTCAAGCCGAGTGTTCTCACAGCCCTAATGGTTGTCAGTGGTGCTGGTAAAACTACTCTGATAGATGTTATGGCAGGTAGGAAAACAGGAGGATATGTTGAAGGTAAAATTATAATTTCCGGCTATCCAAAGAAACAAGAAACAATAACCTTCGGCTTCAATGGGGCAATGCCATGGTAAGACCATTCCTAAACTTTTATTTATTTATTTTGTTTTTTTTATCCATTGAACATTCTACATTTGTTATGTTATTGTTTTTTATTCAATTTTCTCTTGTTTGATCAAAAATATAAAGTTTCTCTACACAATTTTCGTTGGATAGAGCCACACAAAGCCACACAAATTGTCTCTAATACAATTTTCTCTAGATAGAGTCATCTTTACACAATTTTCTTTGGATAGAGCCACACAAAGCCACAGAAATTTTCTGTAGCACAATTTTCTCTGGATAGAGCCACACAAAGCCACACAAATTTTCTCTACACAATTTTCTCTAGATTTCTTTCGTACTCAGAGAAAATTGGTCAAAATGGTGGTTGTTCAATTTTCTCTAGTTTGTTGTTGTCTAAATAGCTTACAGTTTGGTTTGAGCAAAAACACAGAGAAAATTGGTCAAAAACACAGAAAACTTCTCTGGGGAGTCCAGAGAAATTCTGAATTTCTCTGAAGAGAATTTCTCTAGAGGGAAAATCTATAGGAGGTCTAGAGAAATTCTCTAGGAAGTACAAAGAAATTTCCAGAATTTCTCTGAAGAGAAAATCACTAGAAGATCCAGAGAAATTCTTGAGAAAAAAATCTCTGGAAAGGCCAGAGATTTTCTGGGTCAAATTTTCTCTGGATAGATGTTGAGGGACCTTAGACATTATGAAAATATTGGGTGTCCTTTATGCTATAAAATCTTAATACTATGGACCTTAAAAAAAATTCCCGATTAATAATTTGAATACGTATATTTAATAACATATTATGTTTAACCAATAATTTATGGCATATCATTATGATACATGTGAATATTGATCTCATTCTAATTGTAGTAAAATAATTTAAATTTTAATCTAAATTAAAAATTTTATTTTATAATTTAATAAAAGATACATAAATTAAGGAATGAATATTGATCTTATTCTGATAACATAATTTAAGGAAGAATCTAAAATTAAAATTTTATTCTAAGAATATAAAATTAATTATAAATCAATCATATTACGACATATATTAAAAAAATTAAACAAAAAAGAAAAAGAAAAAAAGAATTGCAACTTTAAGCTTTAATAGCATGACAACGTTTTACAATTATAATAGTATATAGATTTTATATGAGGTTTTGAATTTCTTCTTAAAAGTATTTTTTTTTTCTTTGTAAAATATATAAATAATCTCCACGTCACTCTTATTGCTTTTAAATACAAAAATTATGAGCTAATTATGATAATTTTAAATTTGTATTTAAAACTTACAAATTATGAGATAAATTATTATAATTTTAAATTTATATTGTGCTATTTTAAATTTGAATTAATAGATAACTTTCCATATTTAGTAACCCTCAAATTTGAATTTTGAAATGGATTAATATACTTATTTTCATTTTTTTTCAATTGATATACTTTCCATTTAAAAGTCATAAATCATGGGATATTAATTTTTATTTATTTATTTTTGCTTGAATAAGAGATAGTCAATTGAAGTTTTTTTAAATTTTTTTTAAAAAAAAATTATAAAATTTACATGGGAACTTGAAGCTCTATAAGGCTTGTGGGTTAGAAACCCTTTTTTTTCCTTATATAATATATAGATAAGTGCACTTATTTAAATCACATTATTTTTCTACTTTTCTGTATATATTTTCATAAAAGATCAAAAAGTATACTTATTTAAATCATTCCAAATAGTCCTTTGTTTCATAAAAAAAAATAATCAAATTAATTGAATATTTGTAACCCATAACAAAATCACATTTTTTTCTGTAAAAAAATTAACAGCTACATAATTTTGATAACATTTTTAAAAATAATTATAACTCGATCAATTACGAATATCCGATTAACTTAATTTTTTACATAAATTATATGTTCGACAAATGTTATATTATGAACGGGTCGAATAATAGGCTCGAAACAAGCCCCCACGGGTCTCATAACAATTACCATTGGGACATAGAAACAACAGTAGCCACAAATCCGTTGGAAATGGAACTGCAAATGAATTTAGCTATTTGTGAGTTCGGCTCGTTAAGTGCATGCTTTGTTAAGTAAGGTCAAGTTTGACTACAAAGAAAAAAGTGCATTTATTTTATCTTTTTATCTTTTTTGGGTCACATCAATCAACATCTCCTCTCTACTTTTTTTATACATAATACAAAAAAAGTCAAAAAGTGCACTTATTTAGTCTTTCTAAACTAGGCCTAAATAAATGAGTTCGAATTAAATTTTTTGACTAATTTAATAAGTCTTCATTTAGGAAGGAAGGTTTGGGCTAAAATAATCTTATAAGACAAAATAAGCTATTTTAACCCAATAAAACAAAACATCACATCTAATCCATAATCATTACATTCTTTCTCTCACAAAAATTTAAAAAAGTCAAAAAGTCTTTATCAAACGAGTTTTTTAGCCTCAAACTAAAATAGTCAAAAAGTCAACCAACTTTCCAAACGAATCCTAAATAAGCTGAATTTGAGATCGAATAAATTAAACTCATAAAGTGTAACTCATTTATTTTATTTAAATTATAAATAAATATACTAATTATATAGTCAAATAATATAAATAATAGTAATAAAAAAATTATTATTTGATTCTGTTTGGTTTAGTTTTATAATAATGATTTAAGGTCATGTTTGATTCACAAGATTAATAGTGAAGTATTAATAATCTCAATCCCATGCTCTAATCCACTCAATCAAACATGCCCTAAGGCCCTGTTTGATTGGGGGATATGAAGATTGGGATTGGATATTATATCCGGTGGGGTCCATATATCCCATGTTTGTAATTTTTTTTTGAAGGGGATATAATATCCGGTGGGATTGTATATCCCCCAAAAGTGGAGGATATACAATACCATCCCCCCCATTATATCATATCCCCTTGGTTGGGATATGATGTAAAAAGTCCAATTTACCCTTTTGTCTATCTAACATAATATAATTTAATATATTTTTTTGAATTTAATATAATATAATTATTGAATTTAATTTAATATAAATATTATTGAATTTAATTTAATATAATATAATATTATTGAATTTAATTTAATTTAATATAATATAATATTATTGAATTTAATTTAATTTAATATAATATTATTTAATTTAATACGAATTTTGAATTTAATATAATATAATATTATTTAATTTAATTTAATATAATATAATTTAATATAAATTTTGAATTTAATATAATATAATATTATTTTATTTAATTTAATATAATATAATATAATATTATGAGGGCAATCTTGGAAATTACTTGTTATATCCCACAATATATTTTGTAAAACAAACATGCATAACATATATCCAATCTTATATATCAAGTCAACAAACATGACTTGGGAGATATACTATCCAATACCTATATCCTATTCATTATATATCCTGACTAAATCCCACATCATATTATATCCTCCATTTTATATTCAGTGAAACAAACGGGCCTAAGTGTAGAGTTGTGTTTTCAAAGATAAGTTTTTGAAATGAGTTTTGAAAATAGAAAATTTATTTGGTTATGAATTTTGAAATGAGTTTTAAATTATATTTTGAATAAAAAAAATAAAAAATAATCTTAAACAACAAAATAAAAAAAATATTTTTCTGACTTTTTTGTTTGTTTTAAAAATAGAATTTTGAATTAAATGTTTGATTATAAATTTTAAAATATTTTAATTGAAAACATAATGTCAAAATTAAAGCAAACGCAATCCTTTTCACATGTTTTGTTTTTGAATTTTTTTTTTTAAAAAAAAAAAAATGGGTTTGGAGCCTAGTCGGAAACAAGAAAGTGATTTGAAATGGTAGAACACTAGAGTAAAAAAATATACTCTATATACTAGTTGGAATTTCCCAAATGAATCTCTGTTGTGTCTGTCTTCTTCTTCTTCTTCTTCACCTTTCAAAATCTCTATCTCTCACTGAGACCTGTGTTGCAGTCTCGGCCCACCACGTTCATTTCAAACTTCCATTTCATCTCCACGTTTCACCACCACTATCTTTCATTTTGTAAAAGGGTTTCTCTCCAAATCCACAATTCTCTCACCCAGATCGTATACTTAAAGCTCACACACTCTTTCAAAGGTCAGATCCATTTCCTTTTCCTCTTTATTTTCTCTATCAACCATGACATTACCCTTTTCTTGTTTCTCTTCTCTTTGGTTACTGAGAAAATTATAAAGGAGTTAGGATTTGGTGGGTTGGTACTTGTTTGTGCTGAGATCTGATGATGATGATGATACACTTCTGCTTCAGTCAGTGCTTTGAAGCAGGGCTTATTTAATGTGTTTGATTGGGTAATTATTAGTAGGTTATGATTTATTTAATTTTTGTTGCTCTCCATCTATGTTCTGTTCTGATCTTCTAAGCATTGATCAATCTTTTCATGTGAAGAATGTGACTGTCGGTTGTGTAGTTAATTTTTTGTTTCATTATTGCTTCTGGTTTTGAGCACTCTTTATAATCTTTTGTTTATCATTTCTTGATCATAGTAAACAAAATAGGAGAAATTACTTATTAGTTGTACCAACAAAAAATTATTACATAATTATCAAAAAAAAATTTATAATTTTAATTATTAATATATATATATATATATAAAGGTTACCACTTATATGTAATTGTTTTCTTCTTTTTTTTTTTTTTTTTTTGAAAACTCACACTGGATTGAAATCCCCAACAAAATATGAGAAGAGAAATATGATTATCATAAGAAAAAATGAGTGAGAGCACTAATTAGTGCTATCACTAATAATGTGACAGTAGGTCTCATTAGGAATGATTTGATGTTTTAATCTTGGTGTTATATTTTTTTTTCTTTTTTTATTGAGTGTCATGTCATTAATGGTATTTTTAGAATTCTAAAATAAGTTGTGTCTATCATTATTGTTATCATAAATATTAGAAATGATATTTATTTCTTTGTCATTGCTTGTTTGTACCAGATATGGGAGGCAATTTGGATTGATAAAAGTACCCTTAATCTACTACCCACTTTTTTTAACTATTATTATTATTCATCTTGTTTGGTTTCTAATTTTTTAAAATACTTTTTAGAAAATTTTATTTTTTTATTTTTTATATTTTTTTGTTTTTACTGAATTTTTTTAATATTTTAAATAATTTTTTTACTTTTTAGACATACCTAACATAAATACACTTAAAAAGTAAGAAAATTATAAAAAAAGTCTTTTAAAAATTCACTAAATACCAAAAATATAAAAAAATACAAGAATTTAGTATATTTTTTGTATTTTTATGTATTTGTTAATTTTTTAAAATATTTTTTTATAAAGTTTTTACTTTTTAGATACATCTAAGTAAAGTGTATTTAAAAAAAAATAAAAAAATATATTTAAAATTTAAAAAATATTCACTAAAAATAAAAAAATATAAAAATTAAAAAATTTAATTTTTAAAAAATTTAATCTAAAAAATTCAAACCAAACACAATCATTATTTTTTTTTCTCATTTTTTATGGAGATGAAAGGCTATTTTAAATGCATTGATGGCTGATGCAGATGGATGCCAAAAAGTGGATGAGGATCTACTCACTTTTACACTGCCCTAGAAAGCATGCGCACCACGATTAAAAAGGACTTTTCAAGTAGGGGTTGTTTCAGAAACAATGAGTAATGAAAAATGATTTGCACTCCCAATTTTGAAGACTCCAGTGACCCTCAGCTGATGTGGCAGCACATGATTGGTTGAATTTTTTTTTTTTTTTTTTTTTTTGATTTTTACTTGGTCCACAGCCTCCCACGTGGAGTGGGGTGCTGGGGGTCACCCCCAACTGGGGGTCCCAGCACGGCTGATGAGTAATACTCTCAATTTTTATTTTTATTTTTTTAAAGTAAATTACACTTGCCTCCTAAATTTGAGTCAAGAGTCTCTCCTCGCAGTCCTGTCCTTGCATTCGTTTTTGTAGGTTTTTGGGTCTACTTTTAGACCTAATTTTGATAATCCGAACCGTTCATATTTTATGATTTATTCAGTATATCATACTTGTAAAAAACCAAGTTGATCGGATATCAGAAAGCATGTGTTCGCAAAACTGTTTATTAAATTATTTAAAAAATAATTTTTAGTTCAATTTTTCGAACACGTACTTTCTGATATCCGATCAACTTGATTTTTTACAGGTATGATATACTGAATAAATCATAAAATATGAACGGTTTGAATTATTAAAATTGGGTCTAAAAATAAATCCGAAAGCCTGCAAGGACGGGCGCAAGGACGGAGACTGCAAGGAGAGGATCCTGATTCCTAAAATTTGGCTTTAAGATAGATTCCCCTTAGGCCCGTAGCTCAGAAACACTACAAACATGTAGGATGTTGAATTGTAGATACTTTTTCTTTTGTTGAATTGGCATGAAACCCTAACAAAATTTGTGCTTAGGTTTCTTGAAAGAATCTTCCATGAAGAAACTCTTTTAGGTTTTCTTAAATGTAATAGTTCTTTCTTTGTGCTTCTATTTGTCATTATGTTATGGTTCCCAAAGTTTGTACATGGAAGAAATTGTGCAATAGGCTCCTCCCCTAAAATCCTCTAAATAAGAATGTTAACTTTTCCACCATCTTTTGGGATTATAGCCTCATGATTTATCCCCATCAGTAATTAGATTTTGATAGTCCCTTACTATATTTATTTGCTAACTAATTTCTTTTTACTTTTGATTATTCCTCTGCTGGTGCAGATCATTGGCTTTGATTAATTAGCACTATTTACTCTTCTTCAATTGATTGCCATAAGTTGATCAAATGCCAAGGTCAAGGTTAGAGAACTTATCAATATCATTATTAATGCAGCTCCTTTCATACATTTCAATTTTTTTTTATTGCTATAAACCTAGTCATTTGGTTTTAGAGATTATACGTTGCATCCCCATGCCCAGAACCTATATTGTTAAGTATTGCTTCTTCGTGCTAACAAAACCAAGGCAAATAAATTTTATTAACCTTTGCATTAGATGATTATCTTCAGAAATTATGACTTCTTTCTTTTGGCATAATGGTTTTTGCTGGAAGTTAATTCATCTCATATGTGTATTAGGGGATCAGAAATGCCTCAAAAGCAGTCTTCCAGAGGCCCACTCAGGGGATCAAGCTCTGATTCCGATCCACTACATTATCGACCAGTTACTGATAAAAGCTCCAAGCTAGGAGATCGTCGATCACCAAGAGGTGCCCAATCTGATCTCCTGAACCAAAAGAAACTTGGTACCCGCATTGCAGACCTAGAATCTCAACTCGGGCAAGCACAAGAAGAGCTCAAGATTATGAAAGAACAGCTAGCCTCCGCAGAGGCATCAAAGAAAGAAGCTCAAAAACAACTGGAGAAGAAAACTCGGAAACTAAGTGCTCCGGATGTAGTGGAAGTTGAAGATAAGCATCCTCCAACTGAGGTCCAAGAGTCAAACAAAACAGACGACAACAACCCACATGAGATTCCCGATGACAACCAGTGCGAAACTGATGTTTTTGAAGTCCCAATGGAAAAAGTGTCAGTGGAACCTAAGGTTGAATTCAGCGAACAGATTGATCAAGAAGATGCTGAAGAAGCCAAACCAATTAGCATGTTAACTGAATCACTGGAGACACAAAAGCCTACATTTGACGACTTGGCCTTGAAGAACGATGAAATAAATTTGTTGAAAGCTAAGTTAGAAGAGAAAGAGAAGGAACTAGAAGTTTTTTGCCAAGAAAACGAGAGCCTAAAAGGTCAGCTCAATGAAGCAGCTTCGGAGATATCAACAGGTCAAGCCAAGGAACAGGAAATGACTTTGAGGTTGAGCCAACTAGAACTAGATCTGGAAGACAGTAGAGCCAATGAAGTCAAGTTGAAGGAGAAGCTTGAAGCTGTGGAAGGAGCGAAGGAGGCGTTGGAAACCGAAATGAAGAAACTGAGAGTGCATACAGAGCAGTGGAGGAAAGCGGCCGATGCTGCAGCCACAGTGCTTGCCGGTGGCATGGAGATGAACGGCGGGAGAAGAATATCAGAGAGGTGTGGGTCCATGGATAAGCAGTCTGGAAGTGTTTTCGAGCCATCGGTTGGTGGGTATGGAGGCTTTGTTGGTTCACCTGGTTTGGGTGATGATTCGGACGATGGGTTTGGGAGAGGAAAGAGGAAAGGCTCTGGTATTAGAATGTTTGGGGACCTGTTGAAAAAGAAAGGGCAGAAGTAATCTTTCTCTTCGTTAATTTAACTTTGAAAACCTCTCTCATTTCCATCTTCTCTTTGGTTATATTGCATTTTGGTTGGCATTGTCTTTATGTTTGTGCTGAGATTGAGCTCTCCAAATCTCTTGGGATGATCTTGCTATGTATGTTGAGTTCTAATGGGTTTTGGAGGCCACTTTTGTAATGTATCAGCAGCAATCCATACTCTTAATGGGTGATGTAATGTCCAATGCTCTTTCTAAAACCAGTCAAATGTTAGCACAAATTTGCATTAAATTTGATCCATTGGCTGATTTGCTTCAAATTCAACTCGCCTGGTGAAAAGATAATCAATTTCACCTGCCTAGTTTATAAAAAAAAAAAGAAAAAAGAACAAAGCATTTCTTCCCATTAATGGAGTTTGTACAGAAAACTAGCATTCTCTTCTACCCGGGCTTGGTTGGGTGGGGGTATAGACAAGTTTCAATCTACAAAACCCGACTTGATCCAACAGCAGGAAATTAAAAATTTTGGACAAGTATTGATATATTTGTACATATTACTTATTTATTCAATAAAAAAAGTGTTCAACTTGAAATGATGATTTTTCACTTTTTAAAAAAATAATTCCGTTGCCGGGACTTGAACCCGGGTCTCTCGGGTGAGAGCCGAGTATCCTAACCAACTAGACTACAACGGATTGGTGTGTGAATGTTCTTGTTCATAATATTAGTATACATCTACATGAGTAAGATTACATTCATACACTTTTATACAATATATTTTACCATCTCTCCATATTATATAATGATGCGGAGTTCACTCCCATTGTGAATATGCGATAAAAAATATTATAAAAAAATGTGATTGTAGAACTCTTTCTACATGCTATGCCAATTGAGGAGTGTTAAGAACACAAATATATCTTGCATAATGAAACCCATATGTGAGACAAATGGTGGGATTCACATGTAATTTGCCTCACATATGTGTTTCTTGAATTATTCATGCCAACTAGTATTAACATTTACCTCCCACTATTTAATAGAAGTATTTTAGCTAGGATTGTAAAATAGGTTGTGTGGAAGTTAGTTTATTTATACCAAAATCAAGTCTACAGGAAAATTATTGTTTAAAAAAATTAATTTGTTTGGCATATTTTTTTTAATTTATTAACTTTTTTAATGTTTTTTTTTTTTAAAGTTACTGAAGTGAATTTTTCGATGAAAAATAAGTTGACCAAATGAGTTAATATTTTTTTTTAGTGAAAATGACTTTTTCCACCTTTAGTTTTTCTATTTTTATTTTCATTTTCATTTAACTGCATTAAATACCATTTTTTTCACTAACACAATAGGACTGAGCAAGGAACCCATATAATCCGTAATCTGATCTGGTCTAGTCCAATCCGGTAGGATTGGATTGATTTTTTGAATCCGTGATTCGGTTCCGGATTATAAATTTAAAAATTTGTAGGCCACGGATCTATTCCGGATTGAAATCGATCCGGACCGTATACATTTAGTCTATATTTATACCATATACTCTCCCATCTAATATCATTTCTTGTTTCATATAAAAGCTAAACACTAACCCTAATTCATCTCACACGCTGCTGAGCTCACTCACTCACTACTGTCTCTCACACTCTTATCTCTCTCTCTCTCTTCTCTTTTTCATCCATCTCCGATCATCATGCATCTTCGATCATCATTCATCTCCGATCATCCATCTCAGATCTTCAATCTCACACGCTACTCACTCACTCACTACCTCTCAGACTCTCATCTTTCTCTCTTTGTACTCTCTCTCTCTCTCTCTCTCTCTCTCTCTCTCTCTCTTTCTCAGACACTCTTAGATCCTCTATCTCTGATCATCCATCTCAGATCTTCAACCTCACTCGCCGCTTACTCACTGCCTCTCACACTCTCATCTCTCTCTGTCGGTACTCTCTCTCTCTCTTGATGAGCTCCCTCTCTCATTCTATATATATATATATATATTATATTTTATTTTTGTGGGAATCATGTTCTATTTGCTGATTTTTCCAGTCCCAATTTGTCACATTTGATGAATAAATCTATTTGATGTCATTGATGATCTGTTTGATGATTTTTCCATCTTGTGTTTTTATGTCTTTGATAATGAATAACATTGTTGATCTGTTTGATTGCTCTATTTTTGAAGCCATATTATTATTTGACAACTCTTATATTTTGTTTTTGTGGGAATTATGTTCTGTTTGTTGATTTTTCCAACCCCAGATTTGTCACATTTGATGAATGTTCTGTTCTATTTTGTCACATTTAATACAATCCAACACTCTACTTTGTGTAATGTAAATCCAGTTTTAGGAGAAGTCTACAATGGTTATGTTTTTTAGAAATTAAAATGTTATATATTTTTTTGTTATTTAAGTATGTGAATCCGTGGTCCTAAATCGATCTAATCCGCGTTTAAACGGATTGGTTCGGATTGACTCCACAATTTAAACCGATTGAATTGATTCCAATTTTTTAGGAACCGTATAAAACGGATTGGTTTTGGTTTTACTCCAATCCGGACCAATCCAAACTATGCTTACCCTTATAACACAGATAGGTTATGATATATGGGTTGTTCCATTGGACTAGATGATTTGAAAAGAAAAAAAAATGTAAATCTCTTTGTTGTAATTATTTGTTTGAATTATTAAAAATGACAAATAAAAAGAAAACTGAGAAATATTCTCTTAAAATTTATTTTTTAAATCTCTTCAAAGTGAGAACGTTTGAAAAAAAAAAAAAAAAAAAAAAAAAAAAAAAAAAAAAAAAAAAAAAAAACCACATTACTGACTTTCTTTTATAATACGAAAACTGCCATCTAAACACAAAAGAAATAAAAGTATAATTTTGTCATTCGTTAATCAAAACTTGTATTTTGCACCAGTAAATTAGCTTTCTTGTTCATAGAAATCAGATATTTCCTGCTCTCATTGTTTCATTATCCATTTTTAAATGACTCTGTACAAAGTTCAAAAGAAGAGACTAAGCTGTAAATTATGAAAAAATTATTAAAAAAAAAAAAACATGTTTTAAAACATAAATGTAGACATGATCAATAGAGGAATGAATTGATTTTTTTTTTTTTTGTGTGTGTGTGTGTATGTGTGGATAAATTACATAAAAATAAGATTTATATAAATGAATGGTAAAACACATGAAGATATATATATATATATATATTTTGTGCATTAGACAGGAAGGGAGAGTCTTGTCATGGGAAAGATTTGAAAACTTTTGGGACGATAGTTAAAAGTTGATTTTTTTTATTTTTATTTTTTTTTTGGCTTTTAAAAAAAATGTATAAAAAATGTGAGAGATGATGTAACTCAAAATGGATTAAAAGTTGAGAAATGATTTTTAACTCACTTCCCAAAAGAGACTTAAGGTAAAGGGATTTTTTTGGCCCGGTCCAGTCTAAATTTATGAAAGGATTTTAATGTGGACCATACGGAGCCCATGTCACATATATGATGTACTTTATGCTTCTCAGCACCCTAACATATTAGAATGACTTCCAGTGCATGGGACAACTAAGAATTTTCTGTACACATTGTCTCTTCAATCAAACAAAATAAAATTTGAGTGATTGTCCTGTCCATTCTCAATAGATTTTCAAAAATGCTATTCTTCATCCTTGTAAACATGACATATATATATATATATATATATATTCAACTTTTATCTTAATAATCTTTCTAATCGAAGTCGGTTAACTAAGGACTTGTTAACTTGTTAGAAGTGATTATTTACGAGTGTTGAAAAACAAAATTAATGTATTTGGTAAAATTTCCTTATAAACATATTAGAAATTTGGAATATCTATATAATTATCATTTTCTAAGATTATTATTATTATGAACACATGTACAAACACCTTGTCACTGAATAACTCACTCATCTTGTCATCTCTTTAACCTTAAGTTTGAAAATAGGTATAACTTAACGTGAGTATGAATGGACTTGCGTGATGATAAGCACCTTTGGATGTCAAAAAAATAAAATAAAAATAGACATTCTCGTTAAAGAAAGCAGCCTAACCATTTAATGACATAAGGTTGCGATACGATAAGAAAACAAAATCAACTGTTTATAAATTGTCAATCATTGAGAGTTTTAAGATTTTTCTTAATTTTTCTAAGATTTAATACAAATATTTAAAACTATAGTTCTTTTACGATTATTGATCATGTTATAGAAATTTTCATTTCATATTACAATGCAAAGGATTTGGATCCAAGTTTTTAAACCGTGTTGGCAAATATGGGTCAAGTTGCAGCCTTTGCTACTGCAATATCACCTGCTCCGCTTCCAAAATTAAGAACGAAGTATGAGGAAGCATTAGAGCACCTCCAGTAGTGTAATTTATTATGACATAAACATTGTATTTGGTTGAAAGATTTGTAAAGTGATTAAGAAAAAGAAAGAAAAAAGATAGGTAAAATGTGAATAAAATACATTTACATTTCATATAATTTTACACATATTTTTCTTTTCTTTTTAAATCACTTCACAAATCCCCCAACTAAATACCGCAAAAAAAGTACTAAGAACACATTCCCAATAGTATAATATTCATTTGGCACGACAGGAGGAGCACTATGCCAAATTTTAATCATTGAATACCCTTTTTTTTTATTAAAAATATATTTTAAAGATATTAGTACTCTTTTGGCAATCCAAAAAAAGCCACATCTTTTTTCTTTTTTTTTTAAATTTTTTGTTTTTAGTGTTTTTTTTTTTTAATTTTGTTAAAATTTTTTACTTTTCTGGTTTGTTTTGTTGAGACGAATTAGAAAAGTATATTTTTTGTTTAAAAAAAATCCAAAACAAAATTGAAAAAGCCAATATAAGCCAAAAAAGCTACTATTTTTTGCCCCTTTTTTTTGGCTGTCTTTTTTTGGACTTGTTTTAAAACTTTTTTAAAATTATAATTTTTTGGTTTGTCTTGTTAAGCTAATCTAGAAGTTTAAAGCATTTTGAATTTTTTTTAAAAAAAGTTCACTAAAGACCAAAATAAGTAAAAAAAGAAAAGAAAAAAAAAAAAAAAACCTACAAAATAAGCAAATCCCAAAGCAACCCAAGGAAACACAATTAGGTTGTAAGGCTCCTCAATTTTGTAAATCCTAGTAAAACACTTACTTTTGAATTATAGTAATAAAAGTCCTTAGTTTCTCCTTTATTAGCAAAATTAACCCTAGAACTAAAAACATATCATGGGTGAACCCGTACAAACCCTAATCGATCCCGATAACTTAGAAATCATTTCTAACACTCTAGTATTAATTATTTAACTCTCAAATTTTAGATTAGTAGCTTAAAATCCTAATTTTTGATTTTTATCATTTTCATTCGATTATGTATCTTTTAATTCAAAGCAAGATCATTCAAACCAAATTATTTTTCTTAACATTATTTTAATTAATACTACACTTGAAATAGGTATTCTAATCAATTTCAAACCCACACGTTTTATTTTAATTACATTTTGAGCCCAAATCATTCTTTATACATATAAAAGTACACCCTCAATATTATAATCTTTTTTTTTCGTCTTTTGTTTTCAAAATATCAACAATATGTATATATATAAATAAATGAGAAAAGTCCCTCAAATCTACATCGCATGGCCAGCCACCCTAGCATATATACTTGTAGTGTACTTTTAAAAACAATATTGCATGATACATAGAGGAAAATTTGACCTTGGTACCATAATTCAAGCAAATTTGTCTTGTACTTGTAACTAGCTTAGTTCTAATTAAACATAACCCTAACTAGAACTTGTTTAAGTGCACAATTAGGGCCCTAATCATCCCTCATTCCATTACATCCTAACTAAATCCAAGCCTATTCATTTGAATTGGAACTAAGGACATTTTGGACTTTTCACCATTCTCTCTCTTTTTTTTTCTTTTTCTTTTTCTTTTTTTTCTATAAATATACCAATCATCTCTACACTTTTGAGTAAAAAACACACTCACACACTACATATTCAGCTAAGAAAGAGAGGAGAGGAAGAGAAAAAGAGAGGAAGACAGCTTTGGTGGTAGAGGAAAGGAAAAAAGAGAAGAAATTGCGCAAACTCTTCAACTAGGTAACAAGTAAGCCACAATGTAACTCTCTATTTTATTTTCCTTTTTCAAATACAATTTATAAGAGATTTAAAATCATATTTTTAAATGTGTTGTAATGGTGTTCATGTGTTCAAAGTTAACGAATTGGGTTTTGATCCTTCTTATACTCATATTTCTTCTTAATAGATGAAAAACTACATTTTTCCTTACATATCTCACATTATTTCCAAAGGCATACCACCACTCTAAAAATCTAAGTTATTGGCACATTATTTATTATGTTTTCATCACAAAAGAAGTGAAAAATTTCCCTTAGTTGGCCTATTTTCTCATCAATCTTCTTATTTTGAGTATTATGCATGAAAAACCAGTTTTATAGCCAACTTTCAAAAAATTTATAAAACTGTAGAAAAATATTTTGAACCTTGGTTTTATGTCAAAAACTTCCTTAAAGAGTTAGCTTTCAAAGAAAATTGGTTTCATTGAAAAAGAGTGAGAGGTTTGAAAGAAAGTTCAATTTTTGTAACGGTCGACGAATTTGAATAGCGCTGGAGTGTTTCTTAAAGAACTAAAAATCTAGAAAAGCTATTTCATTTCCAAAAAATGTTCTTAAAACTAGATAAAATTCTCTACGAACCATTGGAAGGCCAGGCTTGGGAAAAGTCTGGAATGGTCCTTTTGATTTTAATTTTTAAGTGGTACTGAATCTGAAAATTTAGTTTCGCATTGGTATTCTAAGCTCTTGTTTTCATGAATATGCCTATTAGTATATGATCATGTCTTGGTATGATATTGCATGTGTTATGGTTATGTTCCTTATCTTCTTCATTTGATGATGCTTATGCTTATGTGGATATTACTATCTTGTTGAGTTGTTCTAACTTTAATTTAAGACATCTAACTCAACAGAAACCTTGATTGGGGTGGTATTGGGTTTTCAATCACTTGAATAATGAAGAGATGACAATGTGTTATGTATGGATTGATGGGAGGTGCTCCCTAATTGAAGTTTAAGTCTTGCGCAAGCGGTTATCACGTATCCCTAGAATGGAACAGACGTATTCGGACTCTTGTGATGATTTTATTTGGTGAGATAAGGTTGGGTGCAGATGGGACATTCAGGAAGATAATTCTTTTTTGGAAGGATAAGGTTGGATTCGAGATGATAAAACCTTTTTCTTTTCGTTGTCTCTTTTGAGCTCCACTGATGGCGTTACGTGATATGTAACCATTGTAGGCATTCATGGTAAGGTCTGCAAAAAAGCAAAATAGGGAGTTTCGAATAGTCCGGTGTCCAATTCTTGCGGTTGGGAGGATAAAATCTCTTTGTGGGATTTCTAAATTACTAACATCTAACCTTGTAATCCTTTGTTATTGAATGATTATCATACTTCATTACTTACTTATTATAATTGTAATGGTGTATTGGATTGGAAAAAATGGACGGTGTATGTGTGCATTTACTGGGTATTCAAAACTTATGGCGTTTCATGCTAGGTATTGAGGACTATTAAACCAGTCGAAGGCAAGGCTGACAGATTTGGACACATATGGCTACCCTATGAGAGTTAGGAACTAGTTTTGTAAACACAGATTGTAAGTGATTAATCGCTTGTTATATTTAAGACATGATTTTGTAATTATTATATATATATATATATATATCATGTGTAACCTATCCTTATACTCCATCAACTCATGTAGGCCTACCTTGTCAAGATTTGTCAAAAAGGTAGCTTTGCTATCTAAAGTGGTTGGACTTAAAAAGGAGGCTATATTGACTCTTCCGACCTTCTTGGGATCTTACTTGGTTATTAGCCAAATGACTCATTAGTGACGTTTCCAACTCTTGTAACCTTAGATAAACCCTGTATTTATTTGTAAATATATTCTTTGATGTTCTCGATTTTTAGGGCGTCACATAGGTACACACAATTGATTGTATGGTAAAAATTGAATTTGCTAAAAAATAACATATGCACTGCAAGAGCAAGTCTCTTAAAATATGACAATTTAATATTGTAGCGTGCTAAAATATGACATTAGCACAATTTATTGGAGATGATATAACCTTAGTGTTGATGGTTGTCATAAATGCAAAAAAAAAAAAAAAAAAAAAAAAAAAAAAAAAAAAAAAAAAAAAAGGAGAAATAATAAAAGGCATCTGCTTACCATGTTGACTTTAAAATATGGTTATACATTCCTAGTAAAAAGTGAAATAGGTAAAAAAAAAAAAAAAGTATAATTATTTAATGTATTATTAACTAATGGCAAGAGCCCAGAAAAAAATAAATAAATAATTATTGGATCATATATGTATCCTTAAAACAAGGTCTGTGCCCTATGAGTTGGGACCATTATTTTTCTAAATGTAAAGGTGACTAAGTGATGTAGTGTCATATGCATAGCATATGTTAGATAGTGTATCCTATAAATGGAGGAGTACCACATCACTTGTAACTAACTTGGATATATTGAATTTGAATTGAATTAAGAATTTTTCTCTCTGATATCTCTCTCTAAGTTCCTCTCTCTCTAGTTCTTGATTGACCCATCATATTTTAGTATCAGAGCAAAGGTTTGGATATCAATTCTAGTTGGTTCATCATCTAACTCTACACAAGGAGACCTACGTACCTGATTCGAAGCTATTGATTTCGCAACTTGAAGGAGTGTTTTGATCTACAATCTACAGATAATGAATCTGCAGGAACCCTAGTGGAGAAATCAAGTTCAAATTCGATATACACAATCAGAAACGTGGTTTGGGCTGGAATCGACATCGCGATCTAATTTTGTGAGAGAAGACCTTCGATCTTTGACACTCTTGTTTGACAACAGAGTCTGCGAAGACCATTGCGATTTGAAGTTGCAATTTAATTTCGTAAATCGAGCATCGCACCTGGTTTAACTTCGTGACTTGTTCGGTCATCGTGAATCGTGATAACTATGTCTGATCATTGCAACTGTGTTTGGCCGAAGGAGATTTCTGGTCATCTTCGCAAGACTGAAGTAAAGGTTCTTCACAAGGGAACTATTTTGGTTTTGCATCTGATTGACGTAATTCGATCACCTATTTCACTTCTTGGGTTGTTCAAATTCCATTATATAGACTGGGTTCCCAATTCTTGATATTATTGTCTTCTTGTTGATTCTTGAATATTTGATACTTCATACTACTGTGAGTTGGTAGTTACATTGAATTGTCCTAATCTGTGAATTGGGTATGGAATTGTGCTATTTGAAATCTGTATATATGGAATATTTTGGAAACATATTGGGTTGTTGTTATGGCTAATCGGGGTCAAGGTCATAGGGGTGGTCGTGGTAGGGGTTATGTCCCAAATTTGGGTGATGGTACCGAGGGTAATAGAATTCCGTATCCAAGATATGAGATGGCCGAGATGAGACGACAAATTGCCATTCTAACTGAGATGGTGCAACGTCTCCTTCCTCTTTCTACCGATGGTATTGATGGTTCCGATGATACTGAAAGTCGTACTCATTATTCTTTTGATAACATCTTTTGGGCTCCACAAAGGCGTCGAACGGATGTGGGTAGGATGAAATACAAATGGGAGAACAATATCAAGATTGAACTTCCCGAATTTCATGGAAACCACAATCTCGATGCGTTCATCGATTGGCTCAACACCATTGAGCGGATCTTTGATGATGGAGAGGTCTCCAAAGAAAAAAAGGTTAAGCTTGTGGCTATTCGGTTGAAAAGGAGAGCTTCCGCTTGGTGGGAACGACTTTAACTCAACCGTTGCCAATGTGGGAAGGAGAAAATCCATGATTGGGAGAAAACGACAAGGAAGTTGAAGGGCCATTTTCTACTAATCAACTACCGTCAAAGTGTTTATCAACGCCTTCATGTTCTCAAGCAAGATGGTAGTGTGAATGAATACACGGAAGTCTTTTACCAACTCATTGTATGGGGTTGACTTAACTGAAAGTGAGGAGCAACGGGTGGCCCGCTATGTGAGCTGCTTGAAATCTTCCATCCAAGATGTTCTTGCCTTGCACACATTATATAGTGTTTCCGAAGCTTATAATCGGGCCATAGCCGTGGAGAAACAACAAAGCTGACGTGCTTCCCAAATGGGACAATACTCCCAAGGAGGGTTTCAAGGTGGTTTTAGGCCAGGTCTTTCCACTTCTAGCTTTGCCAAATCTCTTCCTCCTTCCAAGATTGTGGATAAGGCTGCTTCTTCCTCTCAAGCTCCTTGTCCTAATGGTGCTTCCGGAAACCAAAATCCACCACAAGGTGGAACATTTAAATGCTTTAGGTGTGGTGAACCGGGGCATAGATCTTCCGATTACCGCAAGAACATGGGTAATAACAGGAACAAGGCACTTTTCATTGAAAAAGTTGAGGAGTTTGGTGACTTTGAAGGTGCTCCAATCTTTGATCCTTCGGGTAATGTAACAATTGGTGGAGATAGTGATGAAGAAAAGGGTCTTGCTTTTATATTGAAGAAGACTGTTCTCTCACCAAAACTAGAAAGCCAAGAGATTGGTTGCGTACTAATATCTTTTATTCCACTTGCAACATTGGTGGCCGTGTTTGTAACATGATCATTGATAGTGGAACATAGTTTCTCAACAAGTGGTGGACAAAGTCAATTTTCCGGTGGAGGAGCATCCACATCCTTATTCTCTATCTTGGTTCAGGAAAGGCAATGAGATCAAGGTTACCAAACGGTACTTGGTTTCATTTTCTATCCGGAAAAAATACTTTGATGAGGCATGGTGTGATATAGTGCCAATGGATGCTTGTCACATTCTACTTGGGCGACCTTGGCAATATGACCGACAATCTTTGCATGATGGCTAACGGAACACCTTCACCATTGTCAAGGACAATATCCAGTTTACCTAGCTTCCAATGAAGGAAAAGGTTACTTCCAAGGATGTTTCCAAACCATCTCCTAGTGTCACTACGTTGCTTGCTTCCAAGGAGTTTGTGGAAGAGAGTCAGGATTTTGGGATTGTATTATTGTTGGTTCTGGTTGTACACACGGGTGCTTCTAATGAAAAGGTTGATGCGGGTACTCTTTTGGAAGAGTATTCCGATGTCTTTCCCCAAGAGTTTCCTCCTGATTTGCCTCCTATGTGTGACATTCAACATCGTATACCCGAGTCGGCGCTTCCAAACAAACCGGTCTATCGCAAGTCTTCAAAGAAGAAAGACGAGTTGCAACGACAAGTAGAAGAGCTTTTGGCTAAAGGGTATATCCGGCCTAGCCTTAGTCCTTGTTTCAATGCTTTTGACACCTAATGTAGCAACCCAAACGCGCTCCTATAGGTTTAGCGTCGTAACCGGTCAGTAATCCTTGGATTACCAAAAGCCTCTAAATAGATTACGACATAATAAGGGGCTGCAGAAGCAGATATATAAAAACATTCATAGTCCATTGAGCTGTGTTGACATATATTAGACAGAATTTCAAAACTTTTATATACATGCACGTGACGTCATACTATAGTAGTCTTATGTCACCTGCTGATACAGATTAAACAAAATTGACACTTAATCCAAAGTACAGATAAACAAAAAACTTGTTCATATACCAAAGGAAACCAAGTCTTATACATTCACAAAACATGACCACATGACTTTCGGAATCTCCTCGGGAGGCACAAGGGTTGGTCGACAAAACAAGCTCCAGGCGATCATCATTGAGCCTGGTCATGATCCTAATCACCTATATACATAAAATAATTAGTGAGCGGAAGTCCAGCGAATAATAACAGAATAAAGGGTTTTAAATGAATGATGTCCCATATCAAATTCAAAAATCATAGTTCATATCAGAAACAGATTCATATTCTTATTCTTGTTCAACTCATAAACTGAAATCAGAGTTCAAGCTTAATCATACGTGGTACATCTATTAGCGTTAACAGAACAGATACAAATCAAATATAGATAGATACATAACAGATGGTGGTTATGTATAACCGGTTCCATAAAGGAACCTCCGTATCCGGGTAACAGATAATAGATATGCTGAGCTCCATAATTGAGCATCTAGTATACGTAACAGATAGGAGACATATTAAGTTCCATGACGGAACCTTCGATACCGGGTAACAGCTAACAGATATCATATGATACTAAGGATGCCACGAATACATTTCAGAAATTGGACAATCATTCATTGTGCAGAACATAACATTTCAGAAAACAGATCTTATTTCTTCATACAAAAAATAAATAAAGTTGAACATACCTTTACTAAGTTATTACTCATAGATGGCTCCGAAAGCAGACAGACAAAGCAGACAAATCAGATAGCTTACGACGTGTGACCTACACAAACATAACAGATACACAAATTGACATATACACTCAGATAGTACTTAACTCATTGTGTTTCACTCTTAGTGTGTTTCTACATCTTATCTTCATTATTGTCTGTGGCCTAGGAATGCCTAGGATGCAATGAGGATGCCAAAATGAGTTTCAAACACTTAGTCAAATATGCTGAAAACAGGGGCCTCACTCGAGCGCAACTTCCTTCGCTCGAACGGACGCCCAAACACAAGAGTGGTTGCTTGAGTGCAACTTCCTTTGCTCAAGCGGTCTGCGAACTCTATAAAAGTACTAGTTGTGTAATTTTTTCGCTCGAGCGTAACTATTGTCGCTCGAGCGGTCTGCAATATGTTGTAAACTTCTGGGAGCATGAAATTTATGCTCGAGCCAACTTTTGGTCGCTCGAGCGAGAATGCAAAACAAAGAGTGGTTGCTCGAGTGGAAGAGCATAATCTGAAATTTCTAGATTCCTCTACAAGATGCAAACCATGAGTTTAAAGCCTCAAACTTGCTCCTTTGGGCCAAAAACCTTAGGAAACATTTAAAAACTCATGTATCATCATGAAAAAAAGATCATTTCATAAAATCAAGCCCAAAAGCATGTCAATTCTTCAAAATTACACTTGACACTTGTACGTATATAACATGCATGCATAAACTTAAAATTCTTGCTTCCAAAACTTGTACAAATGACACAATGAGAGAAGAATCATGCTAAACTCTCAAAATTATGCAGGTATAGGCCCATGCATATGGATATGAAATGGAATCCAACTCAAACTTCATGAATTATGCATGTAATGCATGATTTACGCTCAATTCTTTTATCTAAGTTTACTCATTGTCTTTAATCTTCAAATTCTCTTGAATTTGCCTGTTATCTAACTCAATACCATAAATCTAAAGTTGAATTCTTACCTAGAAGCCTTGATTCCTTTGATTCCTAGCAAGTCTTGCTTAACACCACCAATTTCTTTCAATTCCCCTACCAATTCCTAGCTTGATCTCATTTCTCTCTCTCTCTCTCTCTCTCTCTCTCTCTCTCTCTCTCTCATGTTGGTGACTCATGGAAGTGTATGATTAAGTTTAGTGCTCACTTAGCCTTATATGGGTGCAATTAGCATTAGTTAATTAAGTTGAGTTAAGGCTAATCTATTATTATTATTTAATTCTAATTTAATCGCTCCAATCGAATTTTCGTCAAACCTACCATAAAATCTTAAAAATACCAAATAACACATAAATCAAAGGAATTCCATGATTGGATACCGATAAGGCCTTCAATTCGCAAAACAAAACAGAAACACTAACAAATTTTTCTATGACAAATAGATATAAACATGAACAATGCAACACATATGCGATTAATACGGAATTTTATCTTAATTACTTATTAGGCACTCATAATCATGGTTTAAAGGTTAATCATAGGTCGAGGTTATTACAGTCTTTCCCCCTTAAAGAGTTTGGTCCTCTAAACTAGAATTACCTTCGTTTTGGTAGAATATTGGGTCCAAAAAGAACAAGTCATGGTATCGTTTCATCATATCTTCTTCTGTTTCCCAAGTTGCATATGTCCCTCTGTGGTTTTGCCAATCTACTTTCACCAATGGAATTTCTTTGTTCTTCAATCTTTTGATTCTGCGATTTACAATTTAAATTGGTCTCTCTTCATACGTATAATCATCTTTCAGAAGCACATGATTCGGCTCAATCACATGGAGTGGATCTCATAGATATTCCCGAAGAATCGAAGCATAAAAAACATTATGCATATGTTCCATTACTGGTAGTAAGGCTACCCGATACGTCACTAGATTGATTTTCTCAAGAATTTCGTATGGCCCAACATATCTCGGTGCTAGCTTGCCTTTTACACCAAACCGCATTTGGCCTTTCATTGGAGTCACTTTGATAAACACATGATCCCCGACTTCATATTGTTGTTCTCTTTTTCGGACATCCGTATAACTTTTTTGACGGCTTTATGCAGTTTTCAATCTTTGTTGTATCAATTTCACATTTTTTGTCGTTTCTTGCACAAGTTTCGGTCCTAACAAAGGTCTGTCACCTACCTCAGCCTAACAGATTAGAGAACGACATTTTGTCCCATACAAAGCTTCATAAGGAGCCATACCGATACTCGAATGGTAGCCATTGTTGTACACTAACTCTGCTAGTGGTAAATAAGTCTCCAAGCTGCCTTGGAAATCTAGAGCACACATTCTAAGAATAGCTTCAAAAGTCTGTATCATTTTTTCTAATTGGCCATTAGTCTGTGGGTGATATGCACAGCTCAATCTTAACTTAGTTCCCAAAGCTTGTTGTAAGCTCTGCCAGAATCTTGAAGTGAACTTAGGATTTCTGTCAGACACAATAGATACTAACACACCATGCAATCTTATAATCTCACTCACATACATGTTAGCCAACTTATCCGCATTATAAAAATTTTTGACAGGTAAAAAATGTGTAGATTTAGTCAAACGGTTAACAATCACCCAAATAGAGTCCATACCTCTAGAAGAGCGAGGCAATCCCACAATGAGACGCCATGCCGATGTCGATGTTGGCTCAAAAGAACGTGCTGACAAACGACCTTGCTTGGATGAGTTGGATATGATTGTGCCTTTTGTTATTTAGCCAAGATAAAAAATATGCTGATCTCTTGCGATGCTTCAGTGATCAAAGATCCAGCGGTTACACTTAGCTTGGCGATGTTTGTTTCGCTGCCTGCTGACAAGGCAGCTTTTCGGGCAGAGCCTGATCTGGTTGCAATTGGGTTGGCCGCGCAATCGGCTCTTTTGGCATATATCTGGATTTTGTCTTTTCTCTTTACGAAAATATTATTTTGTTCTCAAATTCCTGTTTTGCAGGCGGTTGGAAAGATAACCGACATGGGCCGTCACTATCACGATGCCGTCGAGCTAATTGGCCATTTATAAGCGGAGGTTGAGGGCCAAAGGAGTAAGGCGCAGTCGGCGGGTGCCCATGCCGAGGCCGAGACAGAGAGAGCCCGTAATGCCGAAGAATTGAGATCGGTCGCCGAGAAGAGGACGGATGTGAGCAACGACGTGCTAAAGTTGGCCCAGGAGTTGATCTCTGAATTGGAAGCTGGGTTAGAAGAGATGAAGGCGGTGAAAGAAACAGTCGACCTGAAGGCTTCCAGCGCATTCGATGCTGGGAAAAAATCATCTTTTGATGAATATGTGGACGAAGTTCCCAAGTTTGAGAATCGGGGATTTAAACACGGCTGGCTCAAAGCCCTTGCTGCTACTAATGTCATTGACTATGCCAATTCCATATGAGCAAGTGGATGTTGAGCCGCTGGAGTCTGACTCCGAGGGCTAGCTTGGACGGCTCTTGTTTTCGTTTTAGAATTTGCCTGTGTTTAGTAATTTTCATATGTAAAATGGTTACAATTTGTGCCCAATTTACTTAATGAAAATTCACTTTGTGCTTTGCTGTTACTAATAAATGGAATTGTTTCGTTGCTATTTTGGGTAAAACGTTTTGTGTCCTTGCCGACTATCTAATTAGGCCGTTTTAGCAAGGCAAAAAGTAGTGCATGAAGTGGTTGTGGCACATATCAATCGGCGTGGGGCCAAGATGCTCGGCCGGTTAGATTAATAAATATGCCCTTGCCCCAGCCAGTGATTGGACTTCAAGGCATTCACCCATAATTGCCGTTTAGATAATTAGGCTGTTTAAAATGCCAAAAATCAGTACATGAAGTGGCCATGGCACATATCAATCGGCGTGGGGCCAAGATGCTCGGCCGGTTAGATTAATAAATCTGCCCTTACCCTAGCCAATGCATGGACTTCAAGGCATTCGCCCATAATCGCCGTTTAGATAATTAGGCCGTTTAAAAAGCCAAAAATCAGTACATGAAGTGGCTGTGGCACATATCAATCGGCGTGGGGCCAAGATGCTCAGCCGGTTAGATTAATAAATTTGCCCTTGCCCCAGCCAGCGTATGGACTTCAAGGCATTCGCCCATAATCGCTGTTTAGATAATTAGGCCATTTAAAAAGCCAAAGATCAGTGCATGAAGCAGCTGTGGCACATATCAATCGGCGTGGGGCCAAGATGCTCGGCCGGTTAGATTAATAAATCTGCCCTTGCCCTAGCCAGTGCATGGACTTCAAGGCATTCACCCATAATCGCCGTTTAGATAATTAGGCCATTTAAAAAGCCAAAAATCAGTGCATGAAGTGGCTGTGGCACATATCAATCGGCGTGGGGCCAAGATGCTCGGCTGGTTAGATTAATAAATCTGCCCTTGCACCAGCCAGTGCATGGACTTCAAGGCATTCGCCCATAATCACCATTTAGATAATTAGGCCGTTTAAAAAACCAAAAATCAGTGCATGAAGTGGCTGTGACACATATCAATCGGCGTGGGGCCAAGATGCTCGGTCGGTTAGATTAATAAATCTGCCCTTGCCCTAGCCCTAGCCAGCGCATGGACTTCAAGGCATTCGCCCATAATCGCCGTTTAGATAATTAGGCCGTTTAAAAAGCCAAAAATCAATGCATGAAGTGGCTGTGGCACATATCAATTAGCGTGAGGCCAAGATGCTCGGCTGGTTAGATTAATAAATCTTCCCTTGCCCCAACTAGTGCATGTACATGGCCTACGAAGTCGACATGCGTCTGCGCGCCGCGCGGCAGGAGATGGAGAAAATGGACGAACGGGCCCGTAGTTCGGAGGAAGCCAAGAACGAGGTTAGGGAGCTTAGTAAGGCTAAAGTTGCTGAGCCATGTGCGACGGGTCAATCTAACCCGATCGTGGACGAGCGGGTGACCCAACAGCTTTTGAGTCCTGCCATCGCCGATCGAGATACGGCAAGCATGTTCGTCATTGCAAAAGTGAAGGCCAGGGGTTACGAGGAGGGCTTTCATGCTGGTCGAAAGGTTGGGGTCGAAAAAATGAAAGAGACACTCGCTGAGGAGGTCTGTCGATGCGAGAATCGAGGATTTAAGCACGGTTGGATCGCGGCTCTTCAGGCCGCGGAGGTTCTCTGAGCGAAGGGTATCGATTCCAGCTTATGTAGGCTGGATTATCGTGATCATTTGCCCTTTTCTGCCTTTGAAGTTGAAAAGAGCGATGATGAGGGCAGCACCGAATAAAAATATTCGCTATAATGTGCAAACGCGGATCGCGTCTAGAATTATGTGATTATTGATTGGTTGAATGAATAAATAAAAGAAAAGAATTTTATTTTCAATGTTTTGTTATAATTCTTGTTCATCACACTCGTGCTTGCATGTGTTTCATTATACGTGTTTAAATGAATGTATCTCAAATGAGTGAATGGACGTTGATCGACCTATTTTAATCGAAATTGTGTTAAGCACGGCCCTACGGCTTAGCCCAAAGACGTCATTCGTCGATGGGGCTCTGAATCCAGAGACTTTGTTTGGCTAGTTGTGATATCCACGAAGGGCGCTTCGAATTCGGAGACTTTAATCGGCCCAAAGACGTCATTTGCCGATGGGGCTCCGAATCCGGAGACTTTGTTTGGCCAGTCGTGATATCCACGAAGGGCGCTCCAAATCCGGAGACTTTAATCGGCCCAAAGATGTCATTCGCCGATGCGGCTCCAAACCCTGAGACTTTCTTTGGCCGGTCGTGATATCCACGAAGGGCGCTTCGAATCTGGAGACTTTAATCGGCCCAAAGACGTCATTCGCCGATGGGGCTCCGAATCTGGAGACTTTGTTTGGCCGGTCGTGATATCCATGAAGGGCGCTCCGAATCCGGAGACTTTAATCGGCCCAAAGACGTCATTCGCCGATGCGGCTCCGAATCCGGAGACTTTGTTTGGCCGGTCGTGATATCCACGTAGGGCGCTCCGAATCCGGAGACTTTAATCGGCCTAAAGACGTCATTCGCCAATGGGGTTCCGAATCCGGAGACTTTGTTTGGCCGGTCGTGATATCCACGAAGGGCGCTCCGAATCCAGAGACTTTAATCGACCCAAAGATGTCATTCGCCGATGGGGCTCCAAATCTGGAGACTTTATTCGGACCATGCTTGAGCTAGATACTGTAGTAGGTGAATGGAAATCTTTGTATTTATAGAAAAAGAGACATACATGACGAATAGTTTAGAACAAGTATCATGTCCCACAAGTCGGGTTAATGATAAAATTTGCATAAATGCATGGAATTCCAAGGTCGTGGCAGACTCCTTCCCGACATGTCTCTGAGCCGATATGCCCCTACTTCGGCGACTGAACCGATCTGATAGGGGCCGTCCCAGTTAAGACCTAATTTTCCATCGGCCGGTTTCCTGTCAGCTGGGAGTACCTTCTTCAAGACCAACTCTCCTGGTGTGTAGCGGCGAGGCTTAACGCGTTTATTATACGACTTTGCCAGCTGCTGCTGGCACCGTGCCATCAACGCAAGGGCTCGATCTCTTCGTTCTTCGATTAGAATCAAATCCAAAGCCAGCATCATGTCGTTTCGGCCCGTATCGAAAACTTGCAACTTCAGTGTCGGGTGCCCGATTTCCAGGAGTAAAATTGCCTGGGTTCCAAAGCATAGGGCAAATGGCATTTCTCCAGTTGATCTTCTTGGTGTAGTTCGATGAGCCCACAACACGCTTGGTAATTCTTCGACCCATTTGCCTTTGGCTTTCTCCAGCCTCTTCTTAATGCCGTCCAAGATGGATTTATTAGAGGCCTCGGCTTGGCCATTGCTTTGGGGGTAGGCCGGCATAGAAAAGTAAGGCCGAATAGCATATTTGATGCACAACTCTCGGTATATGCCACAATCAAACTGGGTGTCGTTATCTGAGATAAGAGCTCTGGGAATGCCGAATCGTGTTATGATGTTCCTCCACACGAAGCGCTTAATGTCAGCATCTCGTATGTGAGTTAATGCCTCCGCTTCGACCCATTTCGTGAAGTAATCTGTTGCGACGATCAGGTATCGCTTGTTTCCCAGGGCCCTCGGCAATGGTCCTACGATATCAAGCCCCCACTGGGTGAACGGCCAAGGACTAGTGATAGAGTTCAACTCTTCAGCAGGCAGATGGTTTAACGGAGAGAATTTCTGGCACTGTTCGCACTTTTTTGCATAACACTCGGCGTCTACTCTCATTGTCGGCCAATAATACCCTTGCGTAATAGCTCGATGGGCCAAAGAGCGTCCGCTAGAATGGGCACCACAACTGCCTTCGTGTATCTCAGCCAGAAGCTCTCTGACTTTGTCCGGGTACATACATTCCAAATATGGACCAGAGAGTGACTTTTTATAAAGTCTTCCTTGCGGGTCCAAGTAGTATCGCATGGCTTTGTTTCACAGCTTGTGTGCTTCTTTCTTGTCCTCAGGGAGTTGTTCAGAGGATAGGAACACGACAATGGGATCCATCCAGCTTGGTGCAGATTCTATAACGTTGATTTGGACTTCCTTCGAGGGGCCGATGCTTGGCTCTGGGATAAATCCAACTTCGATGGTCCGTTTAATCTCTGAGTTGATTGCGGAGGCTAGGCAGGTTAAGGCATCTGTGTGGGTGTTCTGATCACGTGTTATCTGATTCAACTGATGATGGTCAAATTTTGCCAACAGGGAATTGGCCGTTTTCATATAGGCTGCCATACGGTTGTTTCTTGTCGCGTACTCCCCCTTTAGCTGATTGATCACCAGTTTTGAGTCACAAAACACCAACAGACGACGAGCACCCAGGATATGCGCATTCCTCAAACCGGCTAAAAGGGCTTCGTATTCGGCTTCGTTATTCGATGCTTCGAAGCTGAGCTTCACGGCCTGCTCAATTATTGTGCCGTCGGGGGTCATGATTACAACTCCAGCTCCACTGCCCCATTAATTAGACGATCCATCACAATACAACTGCCAGATGTCCCCGACATAAATCCTCCAGTCCGGGTTCGGTCGAATCTCATCCGTCTTAAAGTCGACATTAGACTTGAAATCGGCAAGGTCCCCAGTGAATTCGGTGATAAAGTCGGCAAGCGCACTTGTCCTTTGATTGAGGTTCTAGGTAGAAATTGAATATTGTATTGGCCAAGTTCCAAAGCCCACTTTGAAACACGTCGGGATACTTCCACACTGCGTAGGACTGATCGGAGGGGGTGATCTATTAGTACCCCAATGCTATGCCCCTGGAAGTAATGCATGAGCTTCCTTGCCGCCATAACTAGGGCTAGGATGAGCTTTTCCAGTGAAAGGTAGCGTGTTTCGGCGTCAACCATTGCCTTGCTCGCATAATACACTGACCGCTGCTCCCCCAGCTCTTCCTTTATCAATACGGTGCTGACGGCTCGGTCAGAAACTGCTAGGTACAGAATGAGCGGGTTGCCAGTAGAGAGTGTTGTCAGGAGTGCTACTAAGCGGAGGTAGGTCTTCAAGTTGTTGAAAGCGTGTCACGACCCAAACCCGCCCCTATGGGTTTAGCACCGTAACCGGCCAGTAATCCGAGATTACCGAAGGCCTGCTTAACAGTAATACAGTAATACAGAGTACAGGGGCCGGCGGAAGCCAATACAGTAAATAAACAATGCCCAATGAGCTGTGATAGTCTGTATGCCAAAAAGACTTTTCATTCAAATATATACAGTCGAACAAAACAGTATGTACATATATACAATCATTCAGTTCAAGGACCTAATCCATATTAAACAGCACAGTACAATAAACAAAACAGTTACAAAGACAGAAGGGGGAACTAAAACACCCCTAAGCCACAACTTGACAGGCTCGGAACCTCGCAGTGAGGCACAGTGGTTGGCTTGACAAAACTGGAGCTTAACCCCGACGCTTTTAGCCACGGTCTAGTGCCTGTACACCTACATATATATATGAGCAGTGAGCTAAAGCCCAGTGAATAACACAATACATAAAGGGGTTAAGAATGAATGTCCTTTCAGTATTGAAAACAGTTCGTTAATCCAGTATATCAGTCATTCAGTCATATGTGGTACATCCATTAGCATAACAGTACAGTAAACAGTAGGTCTTAAAAGACCGAACAGTAAATGATGGCCATCAATCAGTAAATAGTAGTGGTTCCAACAAGGGAACCGACAGAGATCTCTGTAACAGTAACAGTAAACAGTAGTTGCTAAGGATGCCACAATACAGTTCAGAATATAGGACATACATTCATTCAATTAACAGTATCAGTTCAAAAAGCAGTACAGTTCAATTGTTCAGAAGATAATCATTTTGAACATATCTTTACACAGTTATTACTCACAGAGTTCTGGGCTACAGTAAAGCTAGAGCGCGTCCCCAGTCGCCAACCCTACACAGTTTACAGATTGAACACACACTAAGCTACACAGTTGGAAAAGATAATAACTTAATCCCTAATTTGCCTCAGTGTGGTTCTACATCTATATCCTCATTAAGATGCCTTAAACTAGGCCTAATAATGCCTAGGATGAGATGAGGATGCAAAAATGCACTTTAAAAGCATTTTCAGAACTTTCAGAAAACAGGGGTCACGCTCGAGCGTATATTACTCCGCTCGAACGTAGACTTACCCGCTCGAGCGTTCTACAAAACAGTCAAAAGTGCTGGATAGGTGAAAATCACGCTCGATTGGGCGCTCGACACCCGCTCGAGCATAAGACACAATGTCCCGCTCGAGCGTAAATTATTCTGCTCGAGCGGACTTCAAAACAGAACAAAATGCTGGCAGCACGAATTTCACGCTCGAGCGCCAGTCACCCCGATCGAGTGTGAGTCCAAATTCTGGAAATTTCAGATTTGAACCTCAAGCTCAAAACCAAGTTTTGATGCATTAAAATCGATCCTCTTGGGCTGAAAACCTGAAAAACACTTATAAACACATGATATAATATGTTTCAAAGATTAATTTGTAAAATCAAAGCCCAAGGGTAGTTCAAACAAACTCAATTTGAAACCAATTTTCATGAACATGCTAGAAACATGACATGCATGAATTTAAACCATTTCAAAGCTCAAATTTCATGCTCTAATGAGCCAACTCTTCCAAGGACAAGATGAAAACATGGACTTAGCATAACTATGACCATGCATGAGACAATTCTCCATGGAATCAACCCAAAATTCAACAATTCAAACATGCATGCATGGAATGAGCTCCAATTCAACATTAATGAACCAATTCTTGACTTAATCCACTAAATTTGACGTGAATCATGTAAGAACAAGTTCAATTCACAAACAAGAGGGTAATTACACTACCTTAGGTCTTGAATTAGAGGTATGGAGGCTCAATTATGCAAATCTCCTACAAGTTCTTCAAGTCACCAAGCTAAATGTGTTGAAATCACTCTATCCCTCTCACTCTTTCTCTCTAGTCGGCTAGCAAGGACAAAGGGGCTGAGGAAATGATATGCAATGTCTATGACCAAGTCTCACAAGTGCCTAGCAAGTGGCCCTTTAGGATGGCAAATTAGTAATTAAGTCTAAGTTGTGCAATTAATCAATAATTAACCTAATTTAATCATGCCAAATCATATTTTAACTAAATATGCCATAAAATCGCATTAATTCTAAGGATCACAAATCATCAATCAATTTCAGATTCGACTACCGATAAGGCCTTCAATTTGTAATTTAAACACAAAGGCATGAACAGATAATCAAACAGTCAACAGATAGACATACAATTGAACAGATATACTTAATCAATTCAATTCCAGATTTTTGGTTAGTCAGTTCAGTACATCAATCAATTCAGTTACCAATCATAATCGGTCTCAATTTAGCAGTAATCAGTGGTTAATCAGTAAATAGTGACGAGGGTTGTTACAGTCTCCCCTCCTTAAAAAGAGTTTAGTCCTCTAAACTCGAGTTACCTTCGTTTTGGAAGAAAACAGGATTCAGTGGAAACAGTTCAGGATATCTTTTAGCCATGTCATCTTCCCTCTCTCAAGTGGCATACACGCCACCATAGTTTTGCCAGTCAACTTTCACTAACGGGATCTCTTTGTTTCTCAACTTTTTGATCCGTCTATTTACAATCTGAATAGGTCATTCCTCGTAAGTGTAGTCATCACTCAGCACTACACGAGTAGGCTCTATCACATGGAAAGGATCCCGGAGGTAGTCCCTCAACATAGAGATATGGAAGACGTTGTGCATATGCTCCATCTCAAGAGGAAGCGCAACCTGATACGCCACCGGATTGATTTTCTCAATAATCTCATATGGTCCGACGTATCTCGGCGCTAACTTGCCTTTGACTCCAAAACGAGTCTAGCCTTTCATCGGTGTCACTTTCATAAACACGTGATCACCCACTTCATATTCTCTATCCCGTCTTCTGACATCAGCATAACTTTTCTATCTGCTCTGTGCAGTTTTCAGTCTCTGTTGTATCAGTTTCACTTTCTCAGTCATTTCGTATACAATCTCAGGCCCAAGCAAAGGCCCATCTCCAACTTCTGCCCAGCAAATCAGAGATCTACATTTTCTGCCATACAATGCGTCGAAAGGCGCCATACCAATACTTGAATGATAGCTGTTGTTGTAGGCGAATTTAGCCAATGGCAAATGGCTTTCCCAGTTTCCCTGAAAATCAAGGACACACATTCTCAGTGAATCCTCCAGAGTCTGGATGGTCCTTTCTGACTGGCCATCGGTCTGAGGATGATAAGCACTACTCAGTCTCAATTCAGTACCCAATGCAGTCTGTAAGCTTTGCCAAAATCTCGATGTAAACTTCGAATCTCTATCAGAAACAATGGACACAGGCACTCCATGCAGTCTAACAATTTCATCAATATAGAGTATAGCCAATTTGTCCGCATTATAAATTGTCTTAACAGGTAAGAAGTGAGCAGATTTAGTCAGTCTATCAACAATAACCCAAATTGAGTCCATACCTTTACTGGAGCGAGACAATCCCACAATAAAATCCATGGTGATATGTTCCCATTTCCACTCCGGTATCGGTAAGGGCTGCAATAAGCCTGCAGGTCATTGATGTTCGGCTTTGACTTGTTGGCAATGAAGGCATTTTGATACAAAATCAGCAATTTCTTTCTTCATTCCCGGCCACCAGAAATTCAGTTTCAAATCTTGATACATTTTCGTATTCCCTGGATGGATAGAAAATTTTGAATTGTGGCCCTCTTGCAGAACTCTTCTTTTCAATTCAGAATCATTTGGTACACACAGTCTTTCTTGGAATTTCAGTACATTACTTTTAAATTTGAAACCCGGTCTGGGTTTAGTTTGCTTTTCTTTGATGATCTTCTTCAAGAAGTCATCCAGTTGCTGTTTCTCTTTAATCTCTTCAATCAGTGCTGGTTGAGCAGAAATAGCCGCTAAGGTTCCACCTTGTTCTCGCAAAACGATTTCAATTTCAGATTTTTCAAGGTCACAAAGCAATTCTTTCTGTCCGGTAAGCAAACAGGCTAAATTTCCAATCGATTTCCGACTCAGTGCATCGGCAACGGTGTTGGCTTTTCCCGGATGGTACAAAATCTATACGTCATAGTCTTTAATCAGTTCTAGCCATTTCCGCTGTCTTATGTTCAGTTCTTTCTGTGTGAAGAAATATTTTAGACTCTTGTGGTCGGTATATACTTCATATGTCGCCCCTGCAGGATCTATACGCGGCATCTCGTACGGAGTCCATGCAAAGACATCGAAGTTGCTCAGTAGGAAAGATATTAGCTGCTGTCGGTAGGCCTGATTCAAGGAGGCGCCGACCATGAAGAACTTGTCTAGGCTTCCATCAATTTGAACTTGTTCTAAGTCTTCCGTTGCTTTTTCATTTGGGAGCCACCCAACATCATCGAGGCTTTCTCGATCCGACAACTCAATGGAATTCACTTGTAGTGCCTTTGGCATTTTCTCCGCAAGGAGGTAACATGCTTGTGCCGATTTCTGGGAGCCGCGGATTTGCTCAATGCCACGTTCTGTCTGGAAGTGGAGCAGTTGATGATAGGTGCTGGGCACGGTTCGCATAGTATGCAACCAGGGTCGTCCCATGATGAGATTATACGGCGATGGCAGCCTGATGACCAAGAATCCCACATCCACTGTTCGGGAACCTGCTCGAACGGGTAGTCGGATTTTCCCCAACGGGTATTCTGGATTGGCATTAAAGCCAAATAGTGGATAAGGGACCGGGGAGAGATCCGATTCGGAGAAGCCAAGTTTGGTTAATGTCTTGTAGTACATAATCTCCGAAGTGCTCCCCGGATCGATGAGTACGCGCTCAACTGTAAATCGATTTACACGTAACTCGATTACTAAGGGATCAATATGGGGCAGCATTACTTCGGCCAAATCTGAATCATCGAAAGTGATAACCTCGGCTTTAAGGGGCCGTTTAGGCGGAGTGAGTTGCTCGTGATGGTTACACATCGACTGAACCGCGTGTACCTTCGATGAGATCGGCATGCTGTATATCATGTGGATTACGCGAAGCGAATGTGAATCTTGTGTCGAGGCTATTGCTTTGGCTGGGTTGCCTTTTCAGACATATTGTTGTAGCCGGCCATCTTGTGCCAATTTCCCGTCATGTGAGGTGAATGACGGTACTATGAATTTCTGGGATAGCACTGCCCTTGAAATCCGTTGTACAGAAAGATCGTGTTGATCGTCATCCGAGCTGTTTCTTCTTCGCTTGGGCCTTGTATGGGGACTCTCTTCAGGAGAATTGGAAATTGCAGATCGTCCCTCTTCTTGGGCCTCGAGGATAATGAGTCGGAGTTGCTATCAGTGTCTTGTTGTCGGGCTCGAGATCGTCGACCATCTGCTTTTGAATATCATTCCGGATTTGGGCGCGCAGCTTGCGCGGACTTCGCCATTTCCAAGGCCAAATTTTCACGAAGGCGTTCGTTCTCAGCGATCATGCTTTCCAATCTCTGTTCATTTTGCTTCGCTTGTTCTATGATCGTCCGCATTATCTCATGCTCCGAAGTCCAGGGTGAGGCGAAATTCAGGGCACGTCTTGAGGTGATAGTCTCTGTTCCAAGCAAGTTTGTTGGAGCGGTTTCATCTTGAGCTATGGGGTTGATAGTTACTGTCGGAGGATTTTTCGTCACATTCGCCATGGATGTGCTTGAGTATTCCCACAAACGGCGCCAATTGTGGGGATACGGTTTGGAAATACTCTTCAGGATCCTGGGGAACGCTCGCGATCCTCTTCTGGTCACCTAAAAAAGAATAAGCACTCCGACGGGCAAGTTAGTATCTACACTCGAGGAAGCTTGTATTCTAAGTTAAGCACAGTAATTCTCACATACCTATTTCTGGCTGATGTTTCTCCTATTTATATATTTTCTTCTTTGGGCCTCGGGATTAGATCCCTTTCCCACCTCGTATTCGGCACTTTTTATGACTGTCCGATCTTCACTCGGCCCCTTGCTCAATCGGTCGTTTGGCCGAGTAGGGTTGGATATGAGCTTTCGGGCCCATTGCCGAGTGCTTCGGAATATCGACTCTCCCTGGTTTGATTATCCGTAATCTCTATGACTCCCAATAATCGGCCCCCACAGATTCATATTCTTATTCTTGTTCAACTCATAGACTGAAATCAAAGTTCAAGCTTAATCATACGTGGTACATCTATTAGCATTAATAGAACAGATATAGACAGATACAGAACAGATGGTGGTTATATATAACCAGTTCCATAAAGGAACCTTCGGATCTGGGTAATAGATAATAGATATGCTGAGCTCTGTAATTGAACCTCCGGTATGGGTAACAGATAGCAGACATATTAAGTTCCATGATAGAACCTCCAATATCGGGTAACAGCTAACAGATATCATATGATGCTAAGGATACCACAAGTACATTTCAGAAATTGGACAATCATTCAGTGTACAGAACATAACATTTCAGAAAATAGATCTTATTTCTTCATACAGAAAATAAATAAAGTTGAACATAGCTTTACGAAGTTATTACTCATAGATGGCTTCGAAAGCAGACAAATAAAGCAGACAAATCAACCTACACAAACATAACAGATACACAGATTGATATACACACTCGGATAGTACTTAACTTATTGTGTTTTGCTGTTAGTGTGGTTTTACATCTTATCTTCATTATTCTATCTTATCAGTGGCCTAAGAATGCCTAGGATGCAATGCGAATGCCAAAATGAGTTTCAAACACTTAGTCAAATATGCTGAAAACAGGGGCCTCGCTAGAGCACAACTTCCTTCGCTTAAACGAATGCCTAAACATGAGAGTGGTCGCTCGAGCACAACTTCCTTCGCTTAAGCGGTTTGCAAACTTTGTAAAAGTACTGGTTGTGTGATTTTTCTACTCGACGCACGCTCGATGGTCGCTCGAGCGTGAAACTAAGGTCTTTGCTCGAGCTCAACTATTGTCACTCGAGCGGTCTACAATTTGTTGTAAACTTCTGGGAGCATAAAATTTATGCTCGAGCCAACTTTTGGTCGCTCGAGCGAGAATGCAAAACAAAGAGTGGTCGCTCGAGCGGAGGGGCATAATCTGAAATTTCCAGATTGCTCTACAAGATGCAAACCTTGAGTTTAAAGCTTCAAACTTGCTCACTTAGGCCAAAAACCTTAGGAAACATTTAAAAACTCATGTATCATCATGAAGAAAAGATCATTTCACAAAATCAAGCCCAAAAGCAAGTCAATTCTTCAAAATTACACTTGACACTTGTATGTATATAACGTGCATGCATGAACTTAAATTCTTGCATCCAAAACTTGTACAAATGACACAATGAGAGAAGAATCATGTTAAACTCTCAAAATTATGCAAGTATAGTCCCATGCATATGGATATGAGATGGAATCCAACTCAAACTTCACGGATTATGCATGTAATGCATGATTCATGCTCAATTCTCTTATCTAAGTTTACTCATTGTCTTTAATCTTCAAATTCTCTTGAATTCACATGTTATTTAACTCAATGCCATAAATCTAAAGTTAAATTCTTACCTAGAAGCCTTGATTTCTTTGATTCCTAGCAAGTTTTGCTTAACACCATCAATTTCTTTCAATCTTGACGTCACTTCCTTTTTTCCTTCTCTCTTCCCCCCCTCTCTCTCTCTCTCTCTCTCTCTCTCACACACACACACACACACACACACACACACACACGTTGGTGACTCAAAAGATGAGGAATGGAAGTGTATGGTTAAGTCTAGTGCTCATTTAGTCTTATATGGGTTCAATTAGCATTAGTTAATTAAGTTGAGTTAAGGCTAATCTATTGTTATTATTTAATTCTAATTTAATTGCTCCGAATCGAATTTTCATCAAACCTACCACAAAATCCTAAAATACCAAATAACACATAAATCAAAGCAATTTCGTGATCGGATGCTGATAAGGCCTTCGATTCGCAAAACAAAACAGAAACACAAACATATATTTCTACAACAAACAGATATAAACATGAATAATGCAACACACATGTGATTAATATAGAATTTTATCTTAATTACTTATTAGGAACTCATAATCATGGTTTAAAGGTTAATCATAGGTCGGGGTTGTTATACTTAAGAAGGATGGCCCTTAGCATATGTGTGTGGATAGCCGTGTGCAATCAACAAGATTACGATCAAGTACCGCTTTCCAATTCCAAGATTGGATGATATGTTGGATTGTCTTGCCGGATCAAAGGTGTTTTCTAAGATTTATCTTAGAAGCGGGTATCATCAAATCCACATCAAGCCTGGTGATGAGTGAAAAATGGCCTTTAAGACGTCTCATGGCCTATTTGAGTGGCTTGTGATGCCATTTGGGTTTACCAATGCTCTGAGAACTTTTATGAGAGCGATGACACAAATGTTACAAGCACTTTTGGGGGGGTGTGTAGTAGTCTACTTCGATTATATCTTGATTGTGAAACAGGAAGGCAACCCAAGAAGGGGGTGAATTGGGTTATTACAAATTTGGCCAGAAATAAATTTCAAAAGACTAAGTAATTAAATGCAACAGACAATCAATGAATACATAGAAAATAAAAGGAAAGGAAAGAAGTGCTCAACACAAGGATTTATAGTGGTTTGGCTCACCGGCCTATGTCCATTCCTCATGAGACATCCTTGAGAATTTCTTCATAATGAATTAATGCACCACCAAGCTTCACCTATCTTATGGATTTTTACAAAGGACTTACTTCAATCTGTTGAGGGCCTCTCAACTAAATGCCTCTCTTTACAAGTGTTTCACTCAGAAAATAAATAACAATAATAAGAGGTACAACTGTCTTCTTTTACAAATATTCTCTCTCAAAAGATGGATATGAAAACGTAAGCTCACAAGTAATTAAAGACAGATATGAAAGTGAAAGTATAATGGAGTATATTAAATGCTTTTTGAATGCTCTTGATTGCTCTTGAATGCTCTGGGTTTCTTGTATTGAAGAAGTGTGTTCGATCGAACAAAGAGAGCTTCATCTTTATAGCATTAATAACTTCTAGTTGTTGGAGAAAAAAGATTTGAATCTTCTAGCCATTGGAGCAGATCATGGAGGATATCTTCTAGCTGTGTTTGATCAGAGTAAGGTGAATGCAGACTGTAGACAGGTCTTGGGAACAGAAGGTTCATTAAATGCACAAGCTTTTATTTAATGCCCAACCTCATAAGTCAACTTCATGGTAGAAGATATGGTGTCAGAAGATCTGTTTAGGGGTCCAAAAAAATGACATACTCTACACATAAATCTGGAAAATTGACTGAGAAAAGGGCTGTGTCAGTCTAGATCTGATTTGGCAGCTAGATTTTTGAAACCCAGATTTTATGGGTGTCGACCCTTGCAAATTGGGTGTTGACCCTTTGCTTTTTTCTCTTGTCTAAGTTGAGTTCCAAGTGTTCCTGGTGTCAACTCTTATCATTCTTGGTATCGACCCTTGCTGTTAGCTTGTATTCTGAAATTTACTGTTGACCCTCGTTATTCTTGGTGTCAACCCTTACTGTTGGATTGCATACTGAAATTTAGTGTCGACCCTTGTTGTTCATGGTGTCGACTCTTGCTTCTAGAACACTTGGACATTTTGAGCTTCACTTTGATGTCGACCTTTAGACCTGTTTCAAGCATAAATACAATTTTGCATACAAGTGCTAGTCTCATGTTTTGAGGGGTTAAAAACCATTGAAAAACAACACTCTAAAATCATAAATCTTCTAGAACCATTGAAGCACAATTTGTATACTATTATTTTGAAAACTTTGACTAATAAAATGAATTCTAAATATTTGTCAATAATCAAAATCAATAAGAATTTAAAGTTGAATAACCTTGAGGCTAACAATCTCTTCCTTTTTGATGATGACAAATATTTAAAGTTTTCAAAGTATGAGTTTCAAAAGTAAGGCATTAAGAAGTGTTTTTCAAGGAGTTTTGTAAATAAAGGATTTGAAAAATGAAATTGAAAACTCCCCCTATAAAAAGGGCTTCAAGGCCAAAACAAAGATAATGAGAAATATATATATACATGTATATCAGGGGAAAACAAAAAATATAGAACAAGCTCCCCCCTGTCAATATGCATTGAAACAATCATCAGTAAAATCAATTTCTTCAATTTATTTTCATTGAATAAAATCACAAGCACTTTAAAACAAAAAAATGATTTCCCTAACTGTGTGTGTTGTTGATAGACATTCACAACCAATCACAACCAACACTAAAGAACCAATATCAACATGTTTCATATCAAGGAGAATTCATCAAGATTCATATATATAAAGAGGTTTTCATAATGTAGCTAAATTTCCAAAACATATACTTCCCAATTTGTGTTTCCCAAATTTTTGTACCCAAAAAGTGTTTTTACATATACATCTATTATCTAAAAGGCTATATAAACATCCAAAGACTTAACAGTTAATAACTAACCAACTACAATTAGAGCCAACTGCAATAACTATAACTTCTCCCCCTTTGTCATCGACAAAAAGAGGGGGTCAGAGTATCAGTGAAATGGAGGAGGAGTTCGGGGCCAAAGTGGTGCAGCTTCGCGCCAACCTTGGGCAAACCACAGCATGAATTTCCAAATTTGTTCCCCCAGATCATCATCCCAACGCTGTTGGAAAATTTGACGGAATTCTTCGTTGGAGTCCTTGATCCCGTAGACTGCAATCACCATGCTCTCTACACTAGCTTTAGCAGCATCAATGACTTGGGCTTGCTGAAGCTTCATGCGATCAATGTCTTGCTATATTTCAGTCTGTTAAGAGAGTAGTTGTAGAACCAAGGAGGCCAACTCATCCACCTTTTGTTCCAAGGAAGAGGAGGATGAAACAGGGACAAAGTGGGAGGATAAGGGAATGTCAGAGGTAGGGATGGATTGGGAATTGAGGTTGAGATTGTTAAGTCGCGAATTGATTGAAGCAATCCCATCCAACAAGGGACCCTGAACCATGAAGTCAGAATGGTCAATTTTTTTAGAGAGGGATGAGAGATCAGAATGAGGTGATGGAGTAGAAGGACCAGGAGTGGAGAAAAGAAGGATAGAAGAACTGGGAAGGGAAGAGCCAGGGGTAGAGAGACCAGGGGTAGAGAGAGCGGGGGCAGAGAGACTAGGGGAAGAACCAGTTTTCTTGGTCTTGGTCCAGATGTTGTTGATCAGAGAATACCCCATATTTTTTAGTGTTTCAGACCCATAAGAGAAATGGTCTCTAGGGACTTTTTCTTTCCCCCTTAAGATCAATTTTGAAATGCTTGAAAATCTTTGTGAAGATCATGCCACGAGGAAGGGTTTGATTATTTCGTTTATGAGCATTGACGATACAATGAACCACCAAAAAATCGAAATCAGTGAGAAAACCGGTGGATAGGGCCCAGATGAGGTAAGTGTGACCATAAGTGACGACATCAAATCGGCCGAAGCGAGGAATAATGTTTTGTGTGATTATGTGATATAGCAATCTCATTTCAAGGGAAAGGTCCTTCTCGAATACAGTGATTTGATGAGTAAGATTGGGGTTATTTTTAAGAAATCTGAGACCTATAAGATGAGAGTATTGGTGTAGTTTAAAAGCAACCAATGGAGTGACTCTGTGTCCATCATTGAAGGTTTTCAAAATGGAGTTAATGACAGATGGTGTCGATGTGAAAGGAACACCCTTTACAAAACAGTCTAGGGTATGAGGAGAAGATTCCGCATCATACGAGAGATTTGAAAAAAAACGCTTTAATGAGCGTAGGATAGATGTCACAGTCAAGTTTCAAAAGAGATGACCATTTTTGGTTATCAAACCAAGCTATTACAGGAATAGAATGTTTTTCAAAGAAAGCGATGTCTATTGTGCATCCAGAGATTACCTTTTTGAGGTTGAAGTCCTTGTTGAAAACAGATCGGCACTCACGATTCTTGAACCGAAACACAGGAGGAGAAGCAGCGACGGCGGTGGAAGAGGAGAAGATGTGTGGTCGCTTCCATGTTGGAATAGGAAGAGGGGCTTGAAAATCTATGGAGAGAAAGAAGAGAGGTCACGAGAGAGATGGAAGAAGATTGGAATGTGAATCGATGAAAATAGTCGTCGAAATAAGAAAAGGACCTAAGGCTAGGTTTTTGAGAGGTGTCGCAAGAGAAAATAGAAGGGTCGCAGGGTATATAAATACCCTTGAGAAGGTGTCGACCCTTGTGAAGAGAGGGGTCGATCCTTCGAATTTAAAAAGACCGCATGGCAAAAACCTTACCCAATAGGCAGGTGTCGACCCTTAGAGAAAATGGGGGGTCGACACTAAAAAGCAGTGTCCACAAACACAATAGGTGTCGACACCTTCAAAGAGAGGTGTCAACCCTAAAAAGTAATGAACCAAAAACCAACCGGTGTTGACACCAGCGAAGAAGGGTGTCGACTCTTAACAACATAAAAACACAAGGTTGGTTCACAAGGTGTCGACCCTATAGAGCAGGTGGTCGACACTTAAAGGTCCTGGAAGGAAAAAACTAGTGTTTTACTCAGCAAATTTCACAATGAAGCATAATAACACATAGTTTAACATCACATAGGAATATTTAGCATGCCAAACTCAGTTCTAATAAAGTAGAATTGTTCCTCATTGAGAGGCTTGGTAAAAATATCATCCAATTGTTGGCACAAATTTGATTTCGATGTCACCTTTAAGTACATGATCTTGTAGAAAGTGATGCCTTATTTCAATGTGTTTAGTGCGTGAGTGTTGTATAGGATTTTTTGAAAGATTAATGGCACTAGTGTTATCGCATTTAATAGGAATGTGATCAAAGTGAAGTTCAAAATTAAGAAGTTGTTGTTTCATCTAAAGCATTTGAGCACAACAACTAGCGACAACAATATATTCAGCTGTAGCAGTTGATAAAGCAACAAAATTTTGTTTTTTGCAAAACCATGAAGTGAATGAATTTTCAAGAAATGACAAGTGCCACTAGTGCTTTTTCGGTCAAGTCTACATCCCGCAAAGTCGGCATCCGAGTAACCATAAAGGTCAAAAACATTTGTTTTGGGGTACCAAAGACCCAAAAGTGGTGTACCAACAAAATATCTAAAAATGCGTTTTACTGCGGTAACGTGTGATTCTTTTGGAGCCGATTGAAAACGTGCACACATACACACACTAAACATGATATCGGGTCTACTAGCAATTAGATAGAGTAAGGAACCAATCATATCTCTATATTTCTTTTGATCTACCGGTTTACCTTACTCATCTTTGTCGATTTTAATTGATGTGCTCATGATAGTTGTTGTAGGTTTGGATAAGTCCATTTCAAACCTTTTGAGGAGATCTTTGATATATTTTACTTGAGATAGATGAATTCCATCTTGGGTTTGTTTTATTTGTAATCTGAAAAAGTATATTAACTCTCCTATCATACTCATTTCAAATTTGCCCTGCATATCCTTAGCAAATTCTTCGCACAAAGATTCATTAGTAGCACCGAATATGATATCATCAACATAGTGTAGCTCGACTTTTCGCGCTCCTTTCGGAAGACAAATAAGCCCTACAGTATCAGACTCCTGCAATTCTGAATCTGATCTCACAAGTGCAATCTGAAATAGATATACACCAAAGAGTCCAAATTCGACAAATCTTTTGGAAAATTGATTTTGAATCAAATTGTCAAAAATGGACTTCTTTGCCAGATACAGAGTCGCAACCTAAATATTTTTTTGAGAAATTTAGAAAACCCATGACTCGTGCCAAAGGCCACGTGTCCATCATCACCAAGATTGTCTCGGCTCGAGAACTTAGATACGAGAGGGGAAGGTCATGAATTGAGCACCCCAGCTCGCCCAATCAAAAGATCGGCATCTACTAATCATGATGTGAATCTTATTTACATTATATGCTCTTGTTCCGATTTATTAGGCTAACATTATTATGTGATGCGCACACAAGTATGACTATTTTGCAAGACTTGGAACGCTTGATTTCATGTTTGTTTTTTAAAGGAGTTTGTTAATGTGCCACTTGGAAAAGTGGGCTTAAATGTACATTAATCAAACTATCCCAATTTCAAGCAACTAGCCTTCATCCACAGGCATTCAAATAGTTTATCAATTAAGCACTTAGCCTCATGGTGAAGATGTTTTGACATGGCAACACTAATAAACAAATGCAATATACTGAAGCAAATAAAAGCTCACCTAGTACTCCAAGCCAAACAAAGCAAAATAATTAGAAAAATGCATGTTTCTAACTAATGCGATATGACTAATGCAACATATACGATATGCAATCTAAATAGGTTCGGCTACTTAACATGGCATGTTAATCAATTTGATAGCATGCGGTTTAAGCACGTATTCAAAGAAGTATAAGCAATAATAATGCACATTAGAATGATGCACTAAGTCCAATGCATGCAAGACAATGGATGAAAGGCATGAGAGATGCTAAACGAAATATGATGCCCAATGAAACATGATGCCCTAAACTAACCATCATAAACAGTTAAGTAAAAAAAGAGAAAGACGTGGGGTTGGAAGACATATACATTATTACAACTGTGCCCTCATGCAGGAGGATCTAAATAAACTAACTAGCTAAACTAATTAACTAGCTATTACAAAATGAATTAACTAATTATTACAAACCGAATAAACTAACTATGCTAGCTAGTTATTACAAAAACCAATAACACTAACTAATTAATTACAACATGAATACAACATGAAATAAATAGCTAAACTAATTAATCAGCCTCAGGAAGCGAGGAATGTTCATGCAAGTGCAAATTTCCACTCGAAAAACCAACGGTTCTGCTGTCAGAATGCTTCTGTTGCACAGTAAAACATCTTTTCACCTCAGCCTCTGCTCTATTATGTTCTAAAAAGGTTGCTGCTCAATTTGACAAAAGTGGCCGGTAGGCCAGAAATAGAGGCCGGCCGGCCACAAATGGTAGCCTGACGTCCAGAAATAGTGGCCTGCCGATCAGAAAAAGTGGTTTGCCGGCCACTGAAGCTTGGTTCCTCCTGCTGTAACAGAAAGCATACAAAGCACAAAACAGGGTATTCTCAAGGTATGTTTGTACACCTTACCCCCTCCTTATCATCAAAACAGCTCAAATGAGTGGCAAGCTCAATTTACATGCCATCAATCGATGCAATTTCATTGCATGAGGGCCTATGAACCAAGATGTACAATTTCAATAAATGCACCAATAAAGACTCTCAAACCTCCTCCCTATTATGGATTGATCAAGGGAATTGTTGACATTGACTCTTGAACCGTTTTCATCACTAATAAGTATGAAATGACTCAAGACTCAATGGGTTCAATTAACATTCAATTGAACCCAAGTTGATTATTATCTTGCATCACTGTTAGTCCCAATTTTATTACTCCATTTTAATTATCAACCATTCCTTAGTCAATAAAGTCCAAAAGTGAGCTTTAAGTCCTCTAATGGAAAGAAGTACCAAACCAAGAGTTGTTTTAGGCATGAGAGAAGTGTCATGCTATTAGTAATGAACCCCTAAAAGGGATTAAACCATTAAGCACAGTACCTCAATCTCATGCTTAAACAAACAACTAGTTTGAAACAACTTTCAAAGAAAAGAAAAAGCCAAGAAATGAGGGGGGTTGCAGAGGTGATTAGAGATGAATAAAAGTATGGAAAGCTTGAAATAAACATTATCAACTCAAATAGGTTGGTGGTTAAGGCCTAAACCACCAAGCCTATGAGAACAATTACACTACAAGCATGCTATACAAAGCTCAAATGTAATGAACAACTAAAAACAGTGCCAAAAAAGGCCAAAAAAAGTGTTGGAATTAAGCTAGCAGTAGCTAAAACAATAAGCTAAAATATAGAGCAAATTAAGCTAGTAAACAAACACAAGGAGGGGAGGCTACCCCCTCCATTTTTGGGACTTCAAAACAATATTTTTAGCCTCTGAAAAACTTTGAAATTCAGTGGTAAAAAGCTCAAAAAAGTTGAGAAAAGAATGGGAAACACAAGGGCAAAAGCTTACAGAGCAAGGTTCAAAGAAGGGTGATTAACCCCTCCACCTTTGGTAGCTTTAAACCATAAGTTTCAGCCTATAAAAATAGTCCAAAAATAGTTCAAAAGCAACAAGAAAAGATAAGAGAGAAGTAGTGTAGAGATGCTCAAAATTATACCTCTTGAAGCAAGGTTACTCTTTTGTTCACAAACCACAAAGCTTACACTCTCAAGGGTTGAAATTTGAACTCAATAATCTCATCCAGAAGAGCTCCAATATTGGATTAAGAAGTGTTTAGGTAAGGTGTGTGTGTTGCAAGATAGAGATAGAGAGAGAATTTCAAGTTTTTGGACTTTCGGAAATTTTTGTAACCTAAAAATATGAGGGAAGGTCAAGTATATATAGAAAAACATGAGCCTCAGTCAAAAATATCTATATACAAACAGCTAGAGCTTTTGGGGGACAGCTGGCAACAAATATCTGAGTTTTTCACAAGTGGCTGACAAGCTAGAAGTAGTGGCCTGCCGTCCACAAAAATCTTCTTCTAGACCCGACTTCAAACGGGCATATCTCCCTCATCAGGACTCGGCTTGAGGAGATCCTTGAGTCAATTGAAATCCCGGAAGTCCACTTTCCAATGGTGGTGGCCTCACAACTAAAGTCTAAAGCCCCGTTTGTTTTAGGCTATAGGGAGGGTATTGGGATACCAAGGTATTACTAATGCCCTTGTTTGTTTGCAGAGATAGCCTTGGGACTATTAGTCCCTTGGTATTACTAATACCCTTGGAAGGGGATTGGTAAGGAGGACGTAGAGATGGTATTAGAAAATAGTGAGGGGATTAGAAATTTTTTTTTATTTTTTATATATTGGGAATTTTTTTTAAATATAATGTTTAATTTTTTATATTTTTTATATTTTTTTTATTATTTTATATAAAAATAATTTAACAATTCCTCATTATTAATCCCGTCACTATCAATCCCGTCACTATTAATCCCTTCACTATCAATCCCCTCTATTCTATCTCCCAAAACAAACGGGGCCTAAGTGTACAAAGAGATAGACCTTAGTGAAGGCTGCTCAGTTCTCTCTTAACAGTTTCATGCTCAACCATTTCCCCAACTAGTTTTCTTCCCTCCCCTCTTATTTTCTTCAATCCCAAGCCTCTAAATAAGATGTTTTTAAATATTTTTCAAAGAGTTCACCTCTCTTCCATTTATTCCACTTTGTCCTTACTCGGTTTACTGAGAAGTGCAATATTTAGCAAAATGCAAGCCTCGGAACATCGTAGAAACTTTGAAAAAAGTATTTTGAAAAAGAGGGTTTTAAGGTCTAAAATAGTTTTAGTCAAAAAGTTTTGGTGAAAATGGGTTGCAAGGTTGGGATTTGGAAGCTCTTCTTGCTGAAGAAATCGAACGTTTGTACAACATAACTTTCATCATCGAGTGATCAACCTGAGGCTCCCAAGTCTTAAGGGCGGTCAAAAATGAGGTGTCTACACATAGATTTGAACAATAAGCATATTGTGATTTTTGGTTTTCATGAAAAGAGTAGTATCAATTTTCTCCCGAGAAAAACCTTTTTCAATAAGAAAATTGCTTACGAGTTCATACCAAGCTTTAGGGGCTTGTTTCAAACCATACAAAGCTTTTGAAAGTTTAAAAACATGGTTCCAGTGTTTGTGATTTTCAAAACTGGGAGATTGTTCAACATACACTTCCTTCAAAATATACCCATTTAGAAAAGCACTTTTCACATCCATTTGGTAAAGTTTAAAATCTCTAAAACACACAAATGCATGCAACATGTCAATGGCTTCAAGACGAGCAACGGGTGAAAAAGTTTTATCAAAATTAATGCCCTCTTCTTGGTTATAAACTTAGGCTACAAGTCTAGCTTTGTTTTAAATAACAACACCGAATTCATCCATTTTGTTTCAAGAAACCCATTTTGTTCCAATAACGGAATAATCCTTAGGACGAGGAATCAAAAACCAAACTTCATTTCTTTCAAACTGATTTAATTCTTCTTGTATAGCAAAAATATGGTTTTCATCGTGTTCAACCTCAGAAAACGTTTTTGGCTCAATTTGGGCAACAAAAGCTAAATTGCCACAAACATTATGAATAGAAGAACGAGTTCTTACACCTTATGTGGCATCTCCTATAATGAGATCTTTGGGATGTCCATGAGCATACTTCCATTCTTTGGGTAGATCATTTTCCTTCACTAGATGGCCATACTCTTTTTGGAGATCTTCCATAGAGACTTCAAAATTGGGTTCTGAAGAATGAAGTTCATTATGTTCCAATTAGTAACCTTCTATTCTTGGATTAGAATCTACAACATCATCACTAACAATATTCTTGGAAGCAAAGGAGTTAGATTCATCAAAAGCAACATGTATAGATTCTTCAACGAGTAAAGCTCTTTTATTAAAGACACGATACACTTTACTGGAATTTGAATAGCCATGAAACACGACTTCATCAGATTTTGAATAAAACTTCCCGAGATTTTCTTTATTGTTGTTAAGTACAAAACATTTACACCCAAATGCACAAAAATGACTAATGTTGGGTTTTTTACTTTTCCACAATCCATATGGCATTTTCTTAAGTATGGGTCTAATCATGGCACGATTAATAATATAACAAGCTGTATTAACGGCTTCCGCCCAAAAATATCTTGGCAAATCTTTTTCAAAAAGCATAGTATGAGCTATTTCCTTAAGAACTCTATTTTTTCTTTCTACCACACCATTTTGTTCAGGAGTTCGAAGAGCAGAAAAATTATAATCAATGCCATGCTCATTATAAAGTAGGATAAACTCATCATTATCAAATTCTCTACCATGATCACTTCTAATGCTACATATAGAAAGACTAATCACATTTTGAATACGTTTACAAAGAGCTAAAAATGCAAAGAAAGTATAACTTTTCTGTGCCAAGAAGATCACCCAAGTAAATCTAGTATAATCATCCACACAAACAAGACAATAAGATTTACCTCCAAGACTTAAAGTTCTAGATGGTCCAAACAAGTCAATATGCAACAATTAAAGAGGTCTAGAAATGGAAATGATATTTTTGGATTTGAAAGAAACTCTTGTTTGTTTTCCTTGTTGACAAGCATCACAAAATCTATCTTTTTCAAAATCAATTTTTGGTAAACCAACAACCAAGTCGAGTTTTGAAAGCAAGTCTATATGAGCATGTCCTAGCCTTCTATGCCATAACCATCTAGATTCATGTATAGCAGATAAGCATTTAACATCAATATTAGGAGATAAACTATGCAAATTAAATACACACACATTTTCATGCCTATGACCAACAAAACGCACTTTGTTATCAACAGAATTTCTAATGGTGCAGTGGGATTTTTCAAAAGTGACATGATTGCCTTTATCACACATTTGACTAATACTAAGCAAGTTGTGTTTCAATCCTTCAACAAGTAACACATTTTCGATAATGGGTGAAGAAGTTTTACCAATACTACCTTCGCCGATGATCTTTCCCTTACTATTGTCTCTGAAGGTTACGTGACCTCCTTATTTGGATTTAAGGGTTAAGAACATTGCTCTATCACCGATCCTGTGCTTTGAGCACGCACTATCAAAGTACCACCGGTTGTTGTTGGATTTTGACCTAAAGCACACCTGCAAAAATCAGATTTTTGTTGGCTTTTTGGTACCCATTCTTTCTTGGATCCATGAGAGTTAGGAGTTGAAGTGTTTTTGGGAACCCACTTCTTTTTCATTCTAACAAATGAGTTTCTCTTAACAGGACATGAATGAGAGATGTGACCTTTTCTTCCACGATAATGACATGTGAGATGAGAATGGTTAGATGATGCATAAACAAAGGTCTTTTTGGAATTTTTTGCTTTTGAAAAAGGTTTATATCCAATCCCCATTCTTCCAAAGGTTTGATTTTGACTTTTGAGAATTTTATCTAAGGTATCTATACCTTGAATAAATTTTGAAAGAACATTTTTTAACTCTTCTACGTTTTCATTTAAAACAATTTTCTCCTTTTCAAAATTTAATTTTCTTTTTACAAATCATCTACTTTCTTTTAAAAAATGGAAGATTCTTTTTCATTTGAAAATTCTTTCTCCTTTCCCATTGTCAAGACTTCATTTTCTAAAGTATTATTCTTAGAAGTTAAGGATTCATTTTCTTGTGATAAACTCAAAATCATTTTCTTTTGACAACTACTTTTAGAACTCAGTTTTCTAAATTCAGTAAGCAATTCATCAAAAGCAATTTGTAATGCGTCAAAGGTAAGGGATTCATCATTTACATCATTTTCATCTCAAGTGCCATCAAGCATAGATTTGCGACTTCATTTTTGCAAATATCCGTCTCTGAGTCGCTGTCATCACTGTCTTCTCCCCATGCTGCAATCATGGCTTTTTTCTTGTCCTTTTTGAATTGTTTCTTGAGCTCTGGACATTCCGATTTGTAGTGTCCCGGTTTATTGCATTCATAGCAAGTAACTTCAGATTTTTTATGATTTTCTCATTTTTGAAAATCTTTGTTGAAGTCTTTTCTGAAGAACTTCCTTACAACTTGTTTCTTTTTCACAAATCTTTTGAACATTTTGGTAATGAAAGCCATTTCTTCATCTTCCTATGAAGCATCTTCTTCTTCCTCTTGAGATTTTAAGGTAGACTTGAAAGCTATCCCTTTCTTCTTATTCTTGTCTTCTTCTTCTTTTCCTTCTTGCATAATGATCTCATAGGTTAGGATAGATCCCATTAACTCATTAAGACTTAATGTTGACAAGTCTCTTGCTTCTATCACTGCTATAACTTTGTTCTCCTAGCTTTTTGGTAATTATCAGCGGACTTTTCTGACAATTTATGCATTAGTATAAGTCTTCCCAAGAGATTTAAGACTGTTTATAATATCTGTAAAGCGAGTGAACATTTGAGATATGTTCTCATCAGGTTTCATCTTGAAGAGCTCATAGTTATGAACAAGCAAACTCACTCTAGACTCTTTGACTTGAGTGGTTCCCTCATGAGTTACAATAAGTTTATCCAAAAAAAATTTCACCATTGTATAAGTGCATATTCTATTAAACTCAATAGCATCAAGTGCACAATACAACATATTAACAACTTTGGCATTGGATTGAATATCTTTATAATCAACACTAGTCCACTCACTCTCAAGTTTGGGAACTAGCAGGCCATCTATGGTTTTGGTGGGGACTTTAGGTCCATCACAGATGATTTTCCAAACCTCATAGTCAATAGATTGGATATGCATAATCATACAGATTTTTCAATAGTTAAAATTTGTGCCATTGAAGAAGGGTAGTCTATTGAGGCTTGACTTTCAGGAAGAGATGAGCTAGAGGTTGCTATAGATCACTCTAAGACGCTTAAATCACAATACTAGAGACGAGGCTCTAATACCAATTGTTATACAAGAAGGGCAACCCAAGTGAGGGGTGAATTAGGTTATTAAAAAATTTAGCCAGAAGATAAATTTCAAAAGACTAAGTGATTAAATGCAACAGAAAATCAATGAATACATAGAAAATAAAAGGAAATGAAAGAAGAGCTCAACACAAGCATTTACAGTGGTTTGGGTCACTGGCCTACATCCACTTCTCAATAGACCTCCTTGAGAATTTCTTCACTATGAATCAATGCACCATCAAGCTTCACCTATCTTGTGGATTTTTACAAAGGACTTACTTCAATCTATTGAGGACCTCTCAAGTAAATGCCTCTCTTTACATATAGCGACCCCGGTCTTTTTCCTTTAGATTATTGTATCCGGACTTAGGTTCCGTGGATCCGGTCAGTATATATTGGTTGTTGTCGTCCTTTAATCTCTTTGTATTTAAGTTATAGGATGTGTTGGGCAGGTCTGTTACAAGTCGGTTGAGTTTAGATGCCAAAACTAGTTGCCCAGATTTTGACCTGCCCGCTCGAGCGGGAGTTTGACGCTCGAGCAGGGATTCTTTTGTTGCTTGTCCACTCGAGCGGGGGTTTTGGTGCTCGAGCGGGATTATCACCCATCCAGTATTTCCTGTGCAGTGTTGGACGCTCGAGCGTGGGATTGGACGCTCGAGCGGAAGTGTGTGAGTGCCGCTCGAGCGTGGAGTTGGACGCTCGAGCGGGGACCTGGTTCTGCAAAAGTACTGGGAGTGCGTATTCGACGCTCGAACGGGAGTTTGGACGCTCGAGCGGGGAGTCGACTACATCAGTCCGTGATTTCACTTTTTGGATCACTTTTTGACCTACTTTTCTTTCTTAACTTTTAAAAACCACCCCTTGAGAGTCTCTCTCTCTCTAAACCTGCCTTCTCTCTAAGAATTGATCTACCTAGGGTGAGTATCTAACCTTAGTCCTTTATTAAAAAGATAGAGTGAGTCAAGGGCTTCCATTTAATCTGAACGTTTGGTGGTTTGGAGCACTTTGGAATTTAGGTCTTCATCTTCGTCTTCTCCATTCGGGTTATTTTCTTCGAGGTAGGGATTTCCTACTCCATCCTATAAGTTTTGTTCTAAGTTTTGGTATTTTGATATGTTGGGAGTACTTTGGTAATTTTGGGAAAAACCCTAGTTGTATTAATAAATTAATTTGTATAATTAATTTAAGGAAATTGGGGAAATTGGTTAAATGCATGAAATTGAGGAATTCATTGATTAAATGGTGTAGTGGGATAATTAAAATCACTCGCCTATTGAATTGTTGATATATTTATTTCCAGTCTAGAAATAACTGTTTTGGGCTATCGGTGGAGGATAGTCGTGTTTGTTGTAGACATTGCATGTGGATTAGGGAAAATTGAAACTAATCAATTTGTTTAAGTCATAAATTTAGACTATTGAATTAATACAGAAATTACATGTATTGATTGAGCATTGCATATGCATATTGTTTGGGAGGAGATAGGGGATGTACTCCACGGTTTAGGGGAAGATAGGGGATGGACCTCTAAACCAGATTTTGTTTGGAAGGAGATAAGGGATGGACTCCATTAGCATCACTATTATGTGTGCTTATTATATTGAAGTGTTTTTACATGTTATTGATACAGCACTACAATGTGTATCAAACGGGAAGTATGAAGTGTTTTGATATGAGCCTGAGTCTCATTTGTTTTGTTGATATTGAAAGTAATGTGAATATGATATATAGTTCACTGTTGTAAGTTTGGCCAGGTTCTGAGCCATGTTGATAATAATGGAAAGTGAAATGTGTCTTAGACATTAGTGTCATGAGACTGTATAATGATACAATTGATTATCTTGGTTAACCATCTATTGAATGCTATAGCTTTGTTCAATGCTTATATTTGGTTTAGTATTTTTCTACTGGGCTGTGGCTCACCCTTTATGGGAACATCATTTTCAGGTTCAGGTGATAAGCTACCTCCAAGGACTTAGCTTGGAAGGATTTGACTTTTGGATTTTGAAGACTATCTTCAGTTAGTTGTTTTGATTTGATAGTACATGTAAACATTCAAGCCTAGGGCTTTACTTGTATTTGAGTTAGAACTCATATTTTTGTGTCCAAGTGTTGGCTTGGAAAGATGTAAGCCCGTAGGGCATTTAATTTGTTGTTACATGTAATGCTTTTATTTAGAAATACTCTGATGAATGAGATAATGAATTGTTTACTTTAAATATTGCATGACAGTGACAAATATATAATGAGTCTATTTTGAGGGCGTTACAACTTGGTATCAGAGCGTACCGGGGTTGAATACTTTGGGTACGTGGGAAGTGATTAGTATCACAATGGGTTCGTCTCGTTTGATAGAGACTTAGTGAAATGTTATATGCTTATATGATAACATGTTTATGTGATTATGTGGGTATGGAACGTAGTTTCTAGGATGTTAATTGGACCCTTGAGTTTCTAGTAGTCTTGTTGGAAAGGCACTTGATCAATGCTGCTTCCAACCGGAACTATAGTGACGCTTCGGGACTAGTATCATCCAGGAATGAAATTCGTAGGTGCTTATGTGATTATGTGCTTATGTGGAATGAATTATTATTATTCAACGCATTAGGACGCAAGTGTTTAGCTTCGGCACATTTATTAATGTGCTAACGTCTTTGTTTTCTTTATTAGGATGTCAGGACGAGGACGAGGGCGCGGTAGGCGTGGTAGGCCGGGTAGGCAGGAGGTGCCTGTGCCAGAGGAGGTTCCGGCAGTACAGGAGGGAGTTGGCCGGGCCAATGTGGCCGAGCCAGTAGGCCAGCAGGCTATGGGCGCTCTAGCCCGAGAGATAGCAGGGGCATTCAGGGAGTCAGTAGGCATTCTCAGAGCTGAGAATCAAGCGCGGGTTGTTGTTGCGGATGCAGGACCTTCCTTTCTAAAGAGGGAGTTCTTCCGGTCTAACCCGGATGAATTTGTGGGTGATCCTAAAGAGCCACTTAAGGCAGATGAATGGCTCGAACAGACAACGAAGACGTTTGAGATGCTTGGCATCGAAGACGAGGGGTTGAAAGTGACCTTGGCATCTTTCCAGCTGAAGGGGGATGCGGGTCAGTGGTGGAAGTTCACTCAAGGTCGTATAGGAGGTACATGGGAGGCTTTTGTGAATGCTTTCCAGGAGAGGTTCTTATCTCCAGCAGTTAGGGAGAAGCTGAGAGACCAGTTCTGCCAGCTTAAGCAGTCGAGTTCTTCAGTGGTCGAGTTTGAGGCTGCATTTACTAGCTTGTCCAGGTTTGCACCTGAGTTGGTGGCGTCTGAGGAACGCCGTTGTATCGAGTTTGAGAAGAAGTTGAGGCGTGGCCTCAAACTGCGAGTTGGGGGAACTATGATTCGGGATTATGGGTGTATGGTCGATGCTGCAGCCCACATGGAAATCATGTTGCAGGAGGAGGAGGAAGGACAGAAGGGCTCCAAGAGGAGTCAAGATGGTCAGAGTGATGGTAGGAGACAGAAGGGTTTTAATCCTCAGCAGTCTCAGGGTAGCTTTTCTAGATCGACTTTTCCTGTGCCGAGCGCTAGTTCGGGGAAAGGCAGTCAGGGAGACATTACCTGTTTCAAGTGTGGCCAGCTGGGCCACAAGTCTCCAGTTTGTCCTCAGAGGGGAGGAGTGCAGAGAGCAGCATCATCTTCGGCTCGATCTCAGAGCCAGAGTCAGGGTAGAGGCCAGCTACTCTCGTGTTATCAGTGTGGTCAGCCAGGGCATATGAAGAGGTATTGCCCACAATTGGGTGGCACACCTGGTGCATCTGGTTTGAGGCAGATTCAGGGTCAGCAGCCAGCTCAGTCGGGTCAGGCCTCGAGGCCCAATCAGGGGGCTTCATCGTCCCAGTCGGTGCAGCAATCTTATGCTCCTAGGGGTGAGCAGGTTGATCAAAGGTCTTCTGGGCGTGTGTACGCTGTTACCGCGCAGGATCTTGTGCCAGCACCATCAGTTGTGAGAGGTAGCTTCTTGTTTTGTAACTCGGTTGCTAGTGTTTTGATTGATACGGGTGCATCTCATTCCTTTGTGTCTGCTACATTTGCATCTGTTTTGGAGTTGGAGTTAGCGCAGTTAGCATCCCCTATTTGTGTAGTGTCACCTCTTGGGGGTGAATTAATCTTGAAACAAGGTGTCAGGGGTTGTGATATAGAGGTCGCCGATCATAGACTTCCGTTTCCTTTTGTAGTTATGCCCATGAAGGGCTTTGATGTTATTTTGGGTATGGACTGGTTATCGTCATACCGGGCAGTAATTGATTGCTACCGCCAGAGGGTCACTTGTTGTACCATGAGCGGGGAATGTTTTCATTTTCTGGGGGACCGGGTTGGTAGTGTTTTGCCACCGGGGTATGATTCGCGAGGGCGAAGTGAGCTTAGTGGTCTACTTGCTAGCTTTGAAAGTGGTGAGTGTAATGAGACCCAGACTGTGTTGCCAAGAGTGGTTTGTGAGTACTCGGACGTCTTTCCCGAGGACCTTGTTAGTTTGCCACCTCACAGAGAGATTGAGTTCTCTATTGACTTAGTGCCCGGCACGGCGCCGATTTCTATGGCACCTTATCGTTTTGCCCCAGCTGAGTTAGTTGAGTTGAAGATCCAACTCCAGGAGTTGCTAGATAAGGGCTTTATACGTCCTAGTGTTTTGCCATGGGGAGCACCGACCCTCTTTGTTAAAAAGAAAGGTGGTGCTTTGAGACTTTGTATAGATTACCGGAAATTGAATCGGGCTACGGTTAAGAATAAGTACCCTATGCCTCGTATAGATGATCTGTTCGATCAGTTGAAGGGTTCCCGTTGTTTCTCGAAGATAGACTTGAGATCGGGTTATCATCAGTTGAGAGTCAGGGAGGAGGATATTCCAAAGACGGCATTCCGTACGCGGTATGGCCACTATGAGTTTTTGGTGATGCCATTTGGGCTCACCAATGCACCGACAGTATTTATGGATTTGATGAACCGGATATTCCAAAAATTTTTAGATCGTTTTGTAGTCATCTTCGTGGACGACATCCTTATCTATTCACCTTCTGAGGAGAAGCACAAGGAACACTTGAGAGTGGTGCTTGAGTTACTTAGAGCCCATAAGCTTTATGCTAAGTTTGGGAAGTGTGAGTTCTGGCTAGAAGAGGTCAAGTTCTTAGGCCATGTAGTTTCTGGGAAAGGAGTGTCTGTTGATACATCCAAGACTGAGGCAGTGCAAGATTGGGCACAGCCTAAGAGTGTGTTTGAGATCCGCAGTTTTCTGGGGTTAGCTGGGTATTATCGCCGGTTTGTGAAGGATTTCTCCAGGTTAGCTTCACCCTTGACTAGTTTGACTCGGAAGGGAGTCAAGTTTGTATGGAGTGAGACTTGTGAAAAGTCGTTCCAAGAGTTGAAAGTTAGACTGACCACTGCTCCAGTCTTGATTATTCCGGAGAGGGGGTTGGGTTATGCAGTTTATTGTGACGCCTCACGAGAGGGTCTGGGTTGTGTGTTGATGCAAGAAGGGAAAGTAGTTGCCTATGGCTCACGTCAGTTGAAAATTCACAAGAAGAATTACCCTACGCATGATTTAGAGTTAGCAGCTGTGATATTTGCCTTGAAGATTTGGAGGCACTATCTTTATGGTGAGAGGTTCGAGGTATTCTCGGATCATAAGAGTCTGAAATATCTATTTACACAGAAAGACTTGAACTTGAGGCAGAGGAGGTGGATGGAGTTTATTGAGGATTATGACTTCGAGTTGCATTATCATCCGGGGAAGGCCAATGTGGTGGCCGATGCCCTTAGCAGGAAATCTGTTGGTGACATAGCTAGTATAGCCATCCGGGAATGGGAGATGTTGGCTGCACTTGGGGAGTTTGATTTGCTTCTGGGCGAATCTGTTGAGGCTGCGGCCTTGTTTTCTGTTGTTGCTCAGCCTACACATGTGACTCGAGTGTTAGAGGCTCAGAGGGGTGACCTTGAGGTAGAATCCCTCCGTGAGAAGATTTTCGGTGGGAAGGTTAAGAAGGGTTTGACGATGTATCCCGACCTGAGTGTGAGATACCGAGACCGTCTATTTGTGCTGGAGTCTTGTCGAGAAGAGGTACTCCGAGAGTTTCATCATTCACGCCTTGCGGTGCATCCGGGAGGCACTAAGATGTACCGGGATTTGGGTCGCCAGTTTTGGTGGCGGGGTATGAAGAGAGATGTGGCAGCTTTCGTGTCTAAGTGCCTTACTTGTCAGCAAGTGAAGGCCGAGCATCAAAGGCCAGCGGGTTTGTTACAACCCTTGCCTATTGCCGAGTGGAAGTGGGAGCATGTCACTATGGACTTCGTTGTAGGCCTTCCGAGGACTCAGCGGGGTAGTGACGCCATTTGGGTGGTTGTAGACCGGTTGACTAAGTCAGCGCATTTCATTCCTATGCGCGTGAGAGATTCGGTAGACCATCTTGCCGACTTGTATATTCGGGACATAGTGAGATTGCACGGGGTCCCAGTGACGATCGTCTCGGATAGAGATCCTCGTTTACTGCTAGGTTGTGGCAGAGTTTGCAGAGTGCCTTGGGCACCAAGTTGACCTTTAGTACGGCTTATCATCCGCAGACTGATGGGCAGTCCGAGCGTACTATTCAGATCCTTGAGGATATGCTTCGGGGTTGTGTCCTTGACTTTAGTGGGACGTGGGAGAGGCACTTACCATTGGTGGAGTTTGCCTACAACAACAGCTTTCAGTCTAGTATCAGTATGGCACCGTTTGAGGCCTTGTATGGCCGACCGTGTAAGTCTCCAGTTTGTTGGGCCGAGGTGGGTGATGCACCTTTGTTGGGTCCGGAGTTGGTTAGGGAGACGACGGAGAAGGTTGAGCTTATCCGTAGGAGGCTTGTTACAGCCCAGAGTCGCCAAAGGAGTTATGCCAACCGTAGGAGGAGGCCTTTAGCGTTTGAGGTAGGTGATCATGTCTTTTTGAAGATATCACCTAGGCGAGGCTTAATGAGGTTTGGGAAGAGTGGGAAGTTATCCCCTCAGTTTATTGGTCCTTTTGAGATCCTTGAGAGAATTGGCGAGGTTGCTTATCGGTTAGCTTTACCGCCGCAGTTGTCCGGAGTTCATGACGTGTTTCATGTGAGTATGCTTCGGAAGTATGAGCCGGATCCATCACATGTGTTGGATTGGACCGATTTAGAGGTAGATGAGGATGCCTCGTATGAGGAGAGACCGGTCCGGGTCTTGGATAGGCGGGATCAAGTCTTGCGAGGCAAGACCATTCCTTTGGTAAAAGTTTTGTGGAAATATCACGGGGTGGAGGAAGCCACTTGGGAACGTGAGTTGGAAGTCCGCGAGAAATATCCAGACATGTTTATCGATTTGTAATCTTGTATTTAGATTTTGAAATATTGTTGAACTTTAGAACTTTATATATGTCTTAAGCTGTAAAACATTGAGAATGTTTTGGTTAATGGAAATATTTTGGAACTTGTCTCGAAATGGAAGTTTAATAGAACATTGCATATGTTGAATATATTGAAAATTGTTGAAATTGAAAGAAAATTGCATAGTGTTAATGCAGGTGGAAATATATGTTATTTTACATATTGAGAAATGCCTCTTGATAAGAGATGAAATGGCCGGTATTGGGTCAAGTTGTTTATTTTGAGTTATCATATTGTTGGAATTTGAGAAAAACTTGTTTTCGAAACCTTAAGCTTAATTTCGGGGATGAAATTCTTTTAAGGAGGGGAGGTTATAGTGACCCCGGTCTTTTTCCTTTAGATTATTGTATCCGGACTTAGGTTCCGTGGATCCGGTCAGTATATATTGGTTGTTGTCGTCCTTTAATCTCTTTGTATTTGAGTTATAGGATGTGTTGGGCGGGTCTGTTACAAGTCGGTTGAGTTTAGATGCCAAAACTAGTTGCCCAGATTTTGACCTGTCCGCTCGAGCGGGAGTTTGATGCTCGAGCGGGGATTCTTTTGTTGCTTGTCCGCTCGAGCGGGGGTTTTGGTGCTCAAGCGGGATTATCACCCATCCAGTATTTCCTGTGCAGTGTTGGACGCTCGAGCGGAAGTGTGTGAGTGCCGCTCGAGCATGGAGTTGGACGCTCGAGCGGGGACCTGGTTCTGCAAAAGTACTGGGAGTGCGTATTCGACGCTCAAGCGGGAGTTTGGACGCTCGAGCGGGGAGTCAACTACATCAGTCCGTGATTTCACTTTTTGGATCACTTTTTGACCTACTTTTCTTTCTTAACTTTTAAAAACCACCCCTTGAGAGTCTCTCTCTCTCTAAACCTGCCTTCTCTCTAAGAATTGATCTACCTAGGGTGAGTATCTAACCTTAGTCCTTTATTAAAAAGATAGAGTGAGTCAAGGGCTTCCATTTAATCTGAACGTTTGGTGGTTTGGAGCACTTTGGAATTTAGGTCTTCATCTTCGTCTTCTCCATTCGGGTTTTTTTCTTCGAGGTAGGGATTTCCTACTCCATCCTATAAGTTTTGTTCTAAGTTTTGGTATTTTGATATGTTGGGAGTACTTTGGTAATTTTGAGAAAAACCCTAGTTGTATTAATAAATTAATTTGTATAATTAATTTAAGGAAATTGGGGAAATTGGTTAAATGCATGAAATTGAGGAATTCATTGATTAAATGGTGTAGTGGGATAATTAAAATCACTCGCCTATTGAATTGTTGATATATTTATTTCCAGTCTAGAAATAACTGTTTTGGGCTATCGGTGGAGGATAGTCGTGTTTGTTGTAGACATTGTATGTGGATTAGGGAAAATTGAAACTAATCAATTTGTTTAAGTCATAAATTTAGACTATTGAATTAATACAGAAATTACATGTATTGATTGAGCATTGCATATGCATATTGTTTGGGAGGAGATAGGGGATAGACTCCATTAGCATCACTATTATGTGTGCTTATTATATTGAAGTGTTTTTACATGTTATTGATACAGCACTACAATGTGTATCAAACGGGAAGTATGAAGTGTTTTGATATGAGCCTGAGTCTCATTTGTTTTGTTGATATTGAAATAATGTGAATATGATATATAGTTCACTGTTGTAAGTTTGGCCAGGTTCTGAGCCATGTTGATAATAATGGAAAGTGAAATGTGTCTTAGACATTAGTGTCATGAGACTGTATAATGATACAATTGATTATCTTGGTTAACCATCTATTGAATGCTATAGCTTTGTTCAATGCTTATATTTGGTTTAGTATTTTTCTACTGGGCTGTGGCTCACCCTTTATGGGAACATCATTTTCAGGTTCAGGTGATAAGCTACCTCCAAGGACTTAGCTTGGAAGGATTTGACTTTTGGATTTTGAAGACTATCTTCAGTTAGTTGTTTTGATTTGATAGTACATGTAAACATTCAAGCCTAGGGCTTTACTTGTATTTGAGTTAGAACTCATATTTTTGTGTCCAAGTGTTGGCTTGGAAAGATGTAAGCCCGTAGGGCATTTAATTTGCTGTTACATGTAATGCTTTTATTTAGAAATACTCTGATGAATGAGATAATGAATTGTTTACTTTAAATATTGCATGTCAGTGACAAATATATAATGAGTCTATTTTGAGGGCGTTACATTACAAGTGTTTCACTCAGAAAATAAAGAACAATAATAAGAGGTACAACTGTCCTCTTTTACAAATATTCTCTCTCAAAAGATGGATATGAAAATGTAAGCTCACAAGTAATTAAAGACTCACGCAGATATGAAAGTGGAAGTATAATAGAGTATATTAAATGCTCTTTGAATGCTCTTAAATGCTCTGGGTTTCTTGTATTGAACAAGTGTGTTCGATTGAACAAGGAGAGCTTCAACTTTATAGCATTAATGGCTTCTCGTTGTTGGAGAGAGGAGATTTGAATCTTGTAGCCATTAGAGTAGATCATGGAGGGTATCTTCCAACTGTGTTTGATTAGAGTAAGGTGAATGCAGACTGTAGGTAGGTCTTGGGAAGGGAAGGATCATTAAATGCACAAGCTCTTATTTAATGCTCAATCTCATAAGTCAACTTCATGGTAGAAGATATGGTGCCATAAGATCTGTTCAAGGGTCAAAAAAGATGACATACTTTGCACATAAATCTGAAAAAGTAACTGAGAAAAGGGCTGTGTCAATCCAGATCTGATTTGGTAGCTGGATTTTTGAAACCTATATTTTATAGGTGTCAACCCCTGCAAATTGGGTGTCGACCCTTTGCTCTTTTCTCTTCTCTGAGTTGAGTTCCAGGTGTTCCTGGTGTCGACTCTTATCATTCTTGGTGTCGACCCTTGCTATTAAATTGTATTCTGAAATTTAGTGTCGACCCTTGTTATTCTTGGTATCGACCCTTACTGTTGGATTGCATACTGAAATTTAACGTCGACCCTTGTTGATCTTGGTATCGACCCTTGCTTCTAGAACACTTAGACATTTTGAGCTTCACTCTGGTGTCGACCCTTGCTATTTTGGTGTTGACCCTTAGACCTGTTTCAAGCATAAATAGAATTTTGCATACAAGTGCTAATCTCATGTTTTGAGGGGTTAAAAACCACTGAAAAACAACACTCTAGAATCATAAATCTTCTAGAATCTTTGAAGCACAATTTGTATACTATTATTTTGAAAACTTTGAATAATACAATGAATTCTAAATATTTGTCAATAATCAAATTCAATAAGAATTTAAAGTTGAAAAACTTTAGGGCTAACATTGATCTATAGTCAAAGTTTGGAAGAGCATTTGTGCCACCTTCGGCAAGTCTTTGAACTTTTGAGGCGAGACAAGTTCTATGGAAACACTAAGAAGTGCACCTTTGCTGTGGACCAAGTCATCTTCTTGGGATATGTTGTGTCTTCTCATGGGGTGCTTATGGATGTGGAGAAGGTCAAAACAATTGTAGAATGGCCCACTCTTTCTAGTATCTAAGAAGTATGGAGTTTTCATGGTTTGGCTACTTTCTATAGGCGATTAATCCAAAACTTTAGTAGCATCGATGCCCCTTTGACCAACATTCTCAAGCTTAAAGCTTTTGAGTGGAGCAAGGAAACCGCTGATAGCTTTCATCTTTTGAAGAAGTTGCTTACCAAGGCTCCAATTTTGGCATTACCAGATTTTGACAAGACCTTTGAACTTGATTGTGATGCATCGGGATTGGGTATTGGAGGCGTCCTTAGCCAAGAAGGGCAGCCCATTGCTTTCTTTCGTGAAAAGTTGAATGGGGAAAAGCTCAAGTATTCCACTCATGGCTTGGAATTTTATGCCATTATCCAAGCCATCAAGCATTGGAGCTACAATCTTGCATACAAGAAGTTTGTGCTCAACACCGATCATGAAGCTCTCAAGTACATCAATAGTCAATCCCATCTTAACAAGTGCCATGCCAAATGGGAGGCCTACTTGTAACAATTCACATTCTCTTTGCGCCACAAATCGAGGGTTCTTAATAAGGTGGCCAATGGGTTGAGTAGGCGAACAACTCTCTTAATTGAAATGAAAAATGAAGTTGTGGGTTTTGATGAATTTTGCACATTCTATGCAAGTGATCCTTACTTTTCCAAGATCTTTGATGCTTTGCAAAAGGGCGATAGAACCGCTTATCCAAGTTACATAATAAGGGATGGATTCCTCTTCCATAGCCTTAAGTTGTGTGTTTCTAGTTGTTCCATGAGGATACATTTGTTGGTTGAGCAACATAAGATGGGGCATTTTGGTAAGGACAAGACCCTTGCGTTGTTTCAAGACGCTTATTATTGGCTAGTCATGAGCAAGGATGTGCAAAGTCATGTGAAGCGTTGTCAAATTTGTCAAATGAGTAAGGGGACTACCACTAATGCGGGGTTATATCTACCTTTACTGGTGTCAGATGCTCCTTGGCAGTGCATTAGTATGGACTTTGTGTTGGGCCTCCCTTGTACTCAAAGGTGGAGTGATTCTGTCGTGGTAGTGGTGGACCGTTTCTCTAAGATGGCCATTTCATACCTTGCAAGAAGACCATGGATGCTACAAACATTGCTAATCTCTTCTTCAAGGAAGTCTACAAGTTGCATGGGGTGCCTACTTCTATTATGTCAGATAAAGATGCTAAGTTCCTTGCTCACTTTTGGAGAACTTTGTGGAGGAAAATTGTCACGAACTTAAGTTTTAGTACTACATTCCATCTGCAAACCGATGATCAAACGGAGGTAATGAACCGTAGCCTTGGCCATTTGTTGCGGTGCCTTGTGGGGGATCACCCCAAGAGTTGGGATGACATCCTTCCTTTGGCTGGATTGGCTTACAATTCATCTATCAACCGCACCATAAATACTTCTCCCTTTAAAGTAGTTTATGGGACAAGGCATTCAAGTGTGGCGGATTTGGTGCCTTTGCCACTCTTAAGGAGAGGAAGCGTTTAGGCGGAGGAAATGGCCATGTTCATGAAGAGCATTCATTCTCAAGTGAGGGCCCAAAGTGAAAAGTCTAATGCGAAGTATAAGGCGGTCAATGATGCGCATTGGCAAAGAGTGGTGTTTGAAGTAGGGGATCATGTGTGGGTGGTATTGAACAAAGAAAGATATCCCCATGGCAGCTACACTAAGTTGAGTGACAAGAAAGTGGGACCTTGTGAGGTGTTGTGGAAGATTAACGAAAATGCTAATAAATTCAAGCTACCACCTCATTTAGGCATCTCCAATACCTTTAACGTGTAACACCTTGTACCCTACTTTCCGAATGCCTCTTCCATTGATGATACACTATAAGAAAATACATTTTTGGTGACTAAAAAAAATTATGTTAGTCGGCAAAAGTACAATATTTAGCTACTAATTTTTTTTAGTCGGGGTATATTGATTATTGGCGACTAAAAAAAAATTTAGTAGTTAAAAATGCCGCAATTGGCGACCAAAAAAAATTTAGTTGCTAAATTTGCCACAATTTGCGACTAAACAAATATTTTAGTCACTATATAGTTAGTTTTGGCTACTAAAATTATTTAGTCATCGAATGAAAAACAAAAATTAACTTTTTAGTTTTGGTGGTCGCCAAATATTTATTTTCTGCAACTAAAAAATATTTTAATCGTTGTATAGTTAGCTTTGGCTACTAAAATGATTTAGTCGCCGAATGAAAAACAAAAATTTACTTTTTATCTTTGGCGATCAATTTTTGGTCGCCAAACATTTATTTTTAGCGACTAAAACAATTTTTAGTCGATGTATAGTTAGTTTTTGCTACTAAAATTATTTAGTCGCCGAATGAAAAGCAAAAATTTACTTTTTTTCTTTGGCAACCAAAAGTTTTGTTGCCAAATATTTATTTTCAGTGACTAAAATAATTTTTAGTCCCTGTATAGTTAGTTTTTGCTACTAAAATTATTTAGTTGCCGAATGAAAAACAAAAAGTTACTTTTTTTTCTTTAGCGACCAAAGGCAACCAAAAGTTTGGTCGCCAAATATTTATTTTTTGCGACTAAAACCATTTTTAGTCGCAAAAGAACTAAAATATTTGGAGGGAGACATTTCAAACTTTGGAGAGATTTATAAAATATTTTTTAGCGACTAAAAAATATTTTGGTTGCCAATAACCATATATATATATTCTCTTCTTTCCCTATTTTGTTGCCCTAAATTGAATTTGTTTCTCTGGGAGTTGTGTCTTCCCTACCTGTAGGTCATCGATCTCAATCCCTCAAGCCGCTCTGTATGTCCTTGCCACCCCCGGCGTTATTTTCCAACACATCTGACTGTAAGTCTTGTGGTGGTGATACCAGAGAGCAACTCATCGGTAGCAGTTGGGCTAGGGCTCCACATCGATCAAGCCGCCACCTGTTTGACTAATGTGATGGTGGGTCCACCATCATTCTATGGAAACAAGCTAACCACGCTTGATCTTCTTGGGTTGGGGATTGGAGCTGGTGGATCCTCCATTGCTAGCTTCTCGGCTTTGTTCACTTCCATTAGAGATGGGCTTGATGTTGTAGCGTGGCGGAGCCAAGAAATTAGGTTAGAGAGGGCACTTATCAATTACAATTTTTTATTTAAAAAAAAAAAAAAACATGATCAACATTAAGATAATAATAATTGTATAGGCTAAATTTCAGCATAAGAAATTAAAAATCATTTTTAATAGGAACAAATCAAAATTTTATAATAGTGTGTAATAGCTCGGTGCGGGATGGTGATGTAAGTTTGTAATTTTAGCCCAAAAAATTATGGAACAAAATTCCTAATTTTAGAAAATAAAAACACATAATTTATAGCACAAATTATTATAAAATCTATTTTATTTTTATTTGACAGAAAATATTAACGAGATAATATTGCTTATAAATGATGTGTTTTGAATGAAAATTATTACATAGTCTTAGAGTACAATATGGCATTGCCTATGTGATGCTCAAAGCATGAGAAATCACAAATCACACTAAGTGGTTTGCCAATTACCTGAAAATAATGAGTTAATGATATTCAATCCATAAGATTTCCCACTACACTATTGGTTTAGACTACTATATAAACAATACCACATAGTGCTCCCAAAGTATAAAATAACTACATATTGTGAACAATACAATAAATCCTTAGCTAAAGAAAATAAAAAACCAAACCAACCACTTTTGTGAACTAACTTTTATTTTGTTGAAAAAAGTATTCATTTGGTGACTAAATTAAAATTTGGTAGGCAAAGGTTTGGAGTTTTGCCGACTAATATTTTGTAGTTGCCAAAATAGAATTTTCTGCGACCAAAATTGAAATTTGGTCGGCAAAGGTTGAAAACTAAAAAAAAGTGGGAACATAAAAAAAACTTTTAGTGACGAAAATAATTTCGTCACAAATAATAAAATGACGTCATTTTGAATGTAATTTAAGTAAATTAAAAGACAACACTGACCAAACAATTTTGTAGGAAAAAATATAAAATATATTAAAGGAGTGAATTTTTCAAACTCTTTATACAGTATATACCGCGCATAACTGCTGCGCACCACTCCTCATACGCGCCTCATCGTCGATTCTCCTGCTTGTTTGCAGTCACCAAAGTCACTCCTCCTCCGTCATCGTAGTCGTCTGTGTCGCTTCTTCGACCAAGCATCAACAATGCTTCGAGAAGTACTTGGCCCACCATTGTTAGGTGAAAAACTTAAGTAATTTTTTATTAGATCAAGATTTAATTGTACCAATTCCTAAATGATTAAAACTAACAATCTAAATCATCTAGCACATACGAAAGTGATTTAGATTATCACTTCAAAAAATAATAAATTGACACAAACGATTTTTTCGTGGAAAAACCACAATTGGAGCACCTCCAATTGTGATTAAAAAACCAAGGGCAAAATGCCACAAATCAATCCACTATGAAAGGAAGACAGAGTACAAACATACCAAACAAATTACCCAAATGCTGCCAATTTGTCTTCAACAATCTATATCTCTTTCACCGCAACCTTTATCTCAGAATTGATCAGATTGATGTTGAATCCACAATATCCAATCAACCACTACGCACAACATCAAACTCCTTCGAATACTCCATGCTTGAATCTCCTGATTCCACCGAAGAAGAACACTCTTGAAGTCGAATAATCAAACAACTCTTTGATGTATACTCGTCAAACCATGAGTATAATACTCAATCAAACATCAAAGAAAACTAGTAAAATAGCCCCAGAAGAAAACCCTAGAACCCTCAAAGAATATCTGGAAGCCATAACCCTAAAAACGGACTAAAACAGATATTTATAGAAAACAAGGGCGCGATCCCCACTCGAGCACAAGACTTGCCGTTCGAGCGGTGTCACTAAAACACGTGTGACTAGATAGGGTATCTGCTCGAGCGTTGGACCTTATGCTTGAGCATAAAATCATACCTCCCCGTAGTTTTGTAGACAAGCCAAACTTTTGAGAGTGTGTAAACTTCGCTCAAGTGCAGCTTGTCTCGCTTGAGCGAGAAGACCAAAAACAAGGAAAAATTTTAACTCAATTAAACTAAGCTTGTTCACGGAATTGGCAACAAGTAGGGGCCTAACAATCTCCCCCTTTGTCAATTCCCGGACAAAACTTTCTAACAATTTTTCCTAACAAACACACGCACTAGACACACTAACTAACACAAACAAGATATCTGGCCTATCAGACACAAAAACTGCAAAACCACAAATGCCGATTTGATTGAGAAACACGTAGAAACATTTTGAACAATCCACTTGTGGAAAAGACCAAATACCACAAAAGCCAAAACTGTGGAACGAAATAAGATAACAAATAAAGATATGAATAATCAAAATCAAAATATCCAACTGTATACCCAAAACTATTTATTCCAATACATAGCAAACACAAGTGTCTAGCAGTTCTAAACCAAAGGAAACAACCAACCAATGTTTATGTGACCCAAAAAATCTCCCCCCTTCTGGCTGGGAGACAAACAGGAACAAAAAAAACAAAACTGTCAAATAAATATCATAATCAAGGAGCAGTCGGTGGTGGATGAGGCTGCTGCAGGTGAAGTAAAGAGATAATCTGAGTAAGCTGAAGAGTAGTCTAGGTGGCTGACTGCTCAAGATGTCCAAGCTGGCCATGGAAGGCATCAAGAAGAGCATCCATGTGAGCCAACTGCTGAGTCATGGACTACTCAAACCGGTGAAGCTAGCCACACATGGTCCGTGGATGAACATCAGGTTCCTCTGCACCACCTGCAGCGGCATCAAGCTCGGTCTCCTTTGCCAGAAGATCGTCATCACTTGTAGAAGAAAGACTCGCCCTAGATGACTCCCCCTTAACATGTGCCCAACTCTAAGAAACCATTTTCTTAGTAAAGGGTTTAATAGGGGTGGTATACTCATCTTCCTCAAAGACCGAGACCTCAAGTCTGGACAAGAGACGGTTGATCAGACAACCATAGGGCAATCCTAATTGTTATTCACAATAACTACAATCATTTTGTGAAGGATAAGAGTGGCAATATTGATGGGCAACTGGTGATCAATGCAGTATAGGGTATAACCTTGGTCTTGGTTGATTTCTAAGCTATGGGTGGTGACAATGAGATTGGCGCAAACGATAAGGTTAAGTAACCTAAACTTAGGAAGGAGCTCATTCTGCTTGATTAGAGCCCCTTGAATCCAAGTGCAGGGTGTACCACACAGTGCAGTGGCCACTCGTTCAAGTCACAATCGGGGCAAACAAAGAATGGGAACCGAGAGTGAAAAACTGGGCCAATGCCGAGGAGAGAGCGGATAAAGTCCTGGTTGACAAAAATCTCTTTAGACCTAACCCAGGTTTTGAAAGACGGTCCTATATCATCAACACCTTCGATGTTGCAATAAAATTCCCTGACCCAATCTAAGTTTTGACGCCCGAAAAAGGAAAGGACAAGATCACCCCCAACGGATCAAACACCGGACGAATGAGAATGGACTCAAAGGTGTTTGGCTACACATGACGCTCTAAATGGATGGTACGGGATATGTAGGCTGCGCAAAAATTCTTAGCTTTTTTTACAGAGGGGAATCGATCAGAGTTAAAGTGAGGACGGATAGCTGTGGACTTACGATGTTTAGAGGTAGACATGGTGAACCCAAAAACAGAACCAACACTAACCTGACAAACCCCCCCCCCCCTCTCCCCAAAAACAGACCAACAAGAAAAAAAAACCAATATGAAGCAAATAACGATTAGCCAAAACCCATGTAGATAAAAGTTTAATAGAATAATAGCAGTAATCAAAATAGGATAACGAGCCCAGAGCAAGTATTTGACAAAAATTAAAACACAAGATAGCATAATTAGTAATCTAAAAGACACAATGCAAATAACCAAGGGCTTTAACCAAACCAGTAAAGCCAAACCCCTAAAACCCAAACAGAGCAGTCACCAAACTAAACTAAAAAAATACAAATGGAACAAATTCCATAGAAGCAAAAAAAAAAAAAAAAAAAAAAAAAACCAATACAAAGACAGGAATAGACCTCCAAAGCATCCTCGAACCCACATGGTGGAGGTGTGTGAATAAGTGAAAAAAAAAACTAAGACATAGCCTAGAGAACAATATGCACAACAAAACAAGAGAGCGAGAGAGAGAGCAAAGACCCAAAAAAAAAATTGGGTGAGATACTTACCAGAGGAACTGAGAGGGAAGAGGGAAGAAAAAATCACCAAACCATAGCCCAAACCAGTCGCAGATGAAACCCTAGGCGAAAGAGAGAGATAGTCGCGAAAAGGGGGAAAAAAATGAGCCTGAAAAGATGGGTTGAGCAATATATACTAGGGCTTACCACTCGAGCGACAAACTCAACGCTTGAGCAGACTCACTTACACGCGCCTCACCGCTCGAGCCAAGAAAATGATGCTTGAGCGTAAAAAACCTGCTTCAGAATCTCGTGCACTCTGCAAAAGAACTTGATGATGGAAAAATGCGCTCAAGTGCTAAAGCGTCTGCTCGAGCAGATAATAAAAAACACCATAGGCAAAAAAAACCCTTTTAAGCAGTGAAAAACCAACTCACGCTGTCAAGTGGGACTGCAACTGATAGAGGGGAGCACAATAGCAAGAATGTGGCACTAAGATGAGACAATCCACAACCCATGAAGCCCATAAACTTGTAATTTTGACAATATGAAGCACAGTATCATGAGAAAATCAGATAAATATTAATCAATGAGCATAAGCTACATGGGAATGCACAACTCAAAGACCAAATGAGAGCTCACATATAGAATGTGTGTGTGTGTGTGTGTGTGTGTGTGTGCAATCCTTGAGAGGCCACAAAGCTAGAATTAATTCTCATAGTGATCGAATGGCTAGATCTCTAACAAGAGAAGCTAAACATCACAGAGAAAAGTCAAACCACTAGAAATCAAGAGGTATTTGTTAAGTAAAAGCCGAGGCTCCCCTTCAATTAATGAGTCCCTTTTTTTTTATCATTAGATTTTTGGCTTTTCTTGATTGTGGGCACTCACGGGTGGCATGCACACTCAAGAGTATGGAGACCAAACCAGAGAAACATGAAAACAATAAGGATGGCCTGGTTGGTGCCTCTAAGGTAGCATTTTCCCAATGCCCGGACTTCAATGAACTGAGGGAGGAACCGTGAAAGTGAAAAATGATGGTAGATGGTTAAGAGACTCAACATCACCCATGACATAGGTCAATTCCTCTAAAAATGTATAAGAGACACTGTCAGAGGTCCATAGAGTACATTGATCACTTGTGCAGAAACCCCTGCAACAGTTTATCTCAAGGATGTGTATAGAATGAGATCATAAAGTCAATGAGTATGAGCATTCAAAATGTGCTATGAGCAAAGAAGAATGAAATCTTGTAAGTAGCATGAGAGGTGTTCATATGAGTCTAAATGCAGAGATGACATGAATCAATGACAATTAGATTATAGTATCCCACACATAAAGCCAATCACCCTCACCCACTCAAGTAACAAGTCACACCCTAGTGATTGAGCACTATACCCAAGGTCTTTCTAAGGAACTCAAACCTAAGAAGATCAAGTGGTTTTGTAAAAATGTCAACCTTTTGGTGTTCAGTGGGTACATGTTCAAAAACAACAAAGCCCTCTTCCATTAACTCTCTAATGAAATGATAACGAATGTCAATATGTTTAGTGCGAGAGTGTTGGATTGGATTTTTAGAGATGTTTATGGCATTTGCATTATCACAGAAAAGAGTGAGAGTGTCCTTGTTTATACCATAATCATGAAGCATTTGCTTCATCCACAACATTTGTGCATAATAACTCCCTGCAGCAATGTACTAAGCCTCAGCGATCGAAAGAGAGATGGTATTTTGCTTTTTGCTATGCCAGGCAACCAAATTATTCTCAAGGTTAAAACACCCTCCAGATGTGGTCTTACGATCATCAGTACAACCTGCCTAGTCGGCATCAAAAAAACCATTGATTTCGGCTATAGTATCGGTTGAGAACCAAATCCCATACCCCAATGTCCCATTAACATATTTGATGACGCGTTTGACATCAAGAAGATGAGACTCTTTAGGATAGGCTTGGTAATGGGCACAAACACCTACACTAAATACAATCTCAGGTCGACTGGCTGTGAGGTACAAAAGACTCCCTAACATACTCCTATAAAGGGTAGGATCAACATCAGTACCAGAGGAATCTTTCGAAAGGTGAAGGCTGGTGCTCATGGGAGTATGTGCATTTGTGGCCGACTCTAGACCGAACTTAGACACAAGATTTTTAGCATACTTGGTCTGAGAGACATACATACCCGAAGGAAACTATTTAATTAGAAGACCCAAGAAGTAAGACAACTACCTCATCATGCTCATTTCAAACTCATGTGTCATGTAATCTGAGAAATATTTCACGAGATAATCATAAGTGGATCCAAACACAATATCATCAACATAAATCTGAGCAACAAGTATGTGAGACTTAGTATGTTTCACAAATAAGGTCTTGTCTACACTACCCCTTTGAAAATCATTATCAAGAAGGAAGGTAGTAAGTTTATCATACCAAGCTTGAGGGGCTTGCTTCAACCCATACAACGCCTTGTCTAACTTGTAGACATGATATGGACATTTTGGGTCATCAAACCCTTTTGGTTGCTCAACATAAGTCTCTTCTTTCAAGTACCCTGTAGACACCCCATTTTTGACCGCCCTTATGACTTAGGCGCCACCCATTGCTCACCCAATGATGAATACATACGCTTGTCCACATGCTCGATGTCCTCAGCAAGAAACCTTCGTTTTGGACGTACAAACCTTGTGCCTTGTTTTGGGCCAAAACAGTAGTTTTTCAAGCCTAATCATCAAGGGACCTGCAGACCCACTAGTGACTCCAGCCGCCAACTATTAGTGACTGACCACCCCCTTTTAGTGGCCTACCGGCCACTTATACCTGCAAACCCACTTGTGACTCCAGCCACCCACTATTGGCGGCCTGCTGGCCACTTGTGTAAAATTTCAAATCTTTTTGCCAACTGTCTCCTTACGTGCATACATGATACCAGTTGTATGTATACTAATATTTCCAAGAGCCAAACCAAATTTTCTATATATACTTGACCCTCTCTCATAATTTAGGGTTGAAAAAATTTTGGAACAAAAGTTTGGAAAATATTTCTCTCCACAATTTTCTCTCTCCCTTGCAACTTTTATACCCTTTGCTTAGGCACTCTAAGCCAAACCTTGAGGGTTCTTTGTTGAGGTGTTTGAGCTTGTAATTTAGCTCTTGAGGGTATGGAATTGTTGGTTTGTAACTCAAAAGGGTATTCTCTTCAAAAGATATAATTCTTAGCTTTCTTACCTAATTTATTTACTCTCTTTCCCTACTGTTTTTGGGCTATTTTTACCTTGTTTTTATAGGCTGAAGCTTATGGTCTCAAGCCATTAAGGTTAGAGGAGTGGACCACCCCTCTTTGACACTTGCTTCCTAGGCTTTTACCCATGTGTTTCCCACCTTTTCATTATCTTTTTTTGAGCTTTTTACCATTGATTTTCAAAGGTTTTCAGAAGCTAAAAATCATGTTTTGAATTCCCAAAAGTGGAGGGGGTACCTTCCCCTCCTTGTGCCTAATTACTAGCTTAATTACTCTCTTTGTTTTAGCTTCCTTTCTTAGCTATTTTTGCCTTAATTCCAGCACAGTTTTGAGCCAACTTAGGACTATTTTTATGTGTTAGTTTCATTTATGCCTTGTATTGCATGCTTGTAGTGTAATGGTCCTCATAGGCTTGGTGGTTTAGGCCTTAGCCACCAACCTATTTGAGTTGATAGCATTTATTTCTTACTTTCCATAACTTATGTTCACCTCTAAGCATCTCTGTAATCTCCCTCCTTTCTTGGCTTTTTCTCTTTGTTTTGCGGGTTGTTTCAAAAAGAGTGTTGTTTAAGCTTGAGGGCTGTTATTGTGCTTAATGGTTTAATCCCTTTGGGGTTCATTACCAAGGGCCTGATCTCCCTCTCATGCCTAAAACAACACTTGGTTTGACACTTCCCTCTTTCAGTGGACTTAAAGCTCATTTTTGGACTAAAATGACTAATGGATGGAAAGGTAACTAAAAGAGGTAATCAATGGTTTAAAACAATGGAACAAGACAATAAAAGGGTTTAGGTTCAATCGGATGTTAATTGAACCCATTGAGTCTTGAGTCGTTTCATACTTGTTAGTGATGAAAACGGTTCAAGAATCAATGTCAACTCTTTCCCTTGACCAATCTATGATAGGGAGGAGTTTTTGAGAGTCTTTTATTGTGCATTTATAGAAATTGTATCCCTTGGTTCATAAGTCATCACGTAATGAAATTGTATCGATTAATGGCTTGTGAATCAAGCCTACCTCTTATTTGAGCTGTTTGATGATAAGGAGAGGCAGGCTGGGCAAATATCCCCTGAGAATACTCTGTTTGTGCTCTATTTATTGTCTGTTGCAGCAGGAGAAACCTACCATTAGTGGGCGGCAGGCCACCTTTACTGGGCAGCAAGCCACTATTAGTGGTCAGCCAACCACTACTTCTGGCCTACTAGCCACTTTTTCCAACAAGGCAGTGTGCTGTTTTCTGCAAAACAAAGCAAAAATTGAGGTGAAAAAATTAGTGTAATCTCCTGACTGTGCAACAGAAGCATTCCGATAGCGAAACAGAGAGCATTTTCGGGTGAAAACCCACATCCATGCATGAACCATCCCTCGATTCTCGAGATCCGTTAAAATAATGATGTAATAGTAATACGTTGTACTTAAAGTAGCAAACTTGTAACTAATTAGTTAGTTTAGTTAGAATAGCTAGTTAATCTTAATTAATTAGCTAAAGTAGTTAATTAATTTGTGGTGTTGTAATAATTAGCTAGCATAGTTAATTTATTTCATTTGGGTTGTAATATATTAGTTAACATAGCTTAGCTAGTTCATTTATTTGGACCCTCTTGCGTGGGGGCAACTTGTAATAATGTGTATGTCTTCCAACCCCACGCCTTTCTCCCTTTTATTTACTTGCTTATGATGGGTTTCTTAGAACATCACGTTTCTTTCAGCATTTCCCATGTTTGCATCCATTTGTTTTGCATGCATGAGATTCGGCTCATCATTCACAAGCATTGTCATTTATTCCTTCATTGAATACGTGTTTTAAAACCGCGTGCTATCAAATTGATTCAAATGTCATATTAGTAGCCGAGCCTATTTAATCACATTTTGTATGTGTTGCATTAGGCATATTAGCTTTATTTCTAACCACAGTACATTCTCATCAGATTTATTTTTAAAGATCCACTTGGTACCTATCACATTCATGTCTCTAGGTCTGGGAACAAGAGTCCAAAGTTTGTTACGTTCAAATTGACCTAATTCATCATGCATTGCATTAACCAAAGTATCATCTAGTAAGGCCTCTTTTACATTCTTAGGTTCAACTAACGAAACATAGCACATGTGAGTTACCTCTTCCCGAACTTGTTTTCGGGTTTTCATTAGGTCCGAAACACTACCAATTACTTGTTGAATCGGATGGTTCAGTTTTACCCTTGCTGATGGCTTTAACTCTGGACTAGTAGTGACAGAAGCATCAGAGGTGATGTCTTTTTGTGCACTCTGTGGACTTGGACTTGGACTTACCATTGAAATTAGTTCTGGCTCACCTTCTTGAGCTTGATTCGGTTCTACTCCCTGACTTTGTGGTTTAATATCCAAGATTAGACACTCACCATTTTCTTCCTCATGTATCGCTGGAGCAGGAGAACTTATGTTATCCATAACCACATTGATTGATTCCATTACAGATAAAGTTCGCAGGTTATAGACACAAAAAGCTCTACTAGTGGTTGAATACCCTAGAAAATACCTTCATCACTTCGGGAGTCAAATTTGCCCAAGGGCTCTCTATCTTTGAAAATGTAACATTTACTCCCAAAAGTTTTGAAGTATTTTACATTAGGTTTCAAACCTTTCCACAATTCATATGGAGTTTGTAAAGTGTCGGGCCTTAAATACACACGATTCACCACATAAACAGCAGTATTTAAGGCTTCAGCCCAAAACTTTAGAGGAACTTTCTTGGTAAGGAGCATGACCCTAGCCATCTCTTGAACAACCTTGTTTTTCCTCTCAACAACTCCATTTTGCTATGGAGTAATAGGTGCAGAAAACTCATGCTTAATACCATGCATACCACAGAAATCCAAAAACAAACTATTTTCAAACTCACGACCATGATCAGTTCGGATTCTTATGATACGCCCAATAGAGACACTCTGTTCATTTTGGATTTTGAGGACTACGGCCTGGAAAGCATCAAACATATCAAAATTTTCTCTTAAAAAATTAACCTGTAAAAAACGAGTGTAATTGTCTACAGTTAAAAAAAATGTATCTTTTACCTCCAATGTTTTCAGTGCGAGTGAGTCCCATAAGATCCATATGAACCAGTTCAAGGGGACATTTCATTGTGAAGTTGTTCACCTTTTTATGAGGAGCACGAATTTGCTTCCCAAGCTAACAAGGTCCATGCACATGGTTCACATTCTTACCCATTTTGGGTACTCCTCTCACAAGCTCTTTGTTGGCTATCTTGGTTGGGTCCTTGAAATTCATGTGACCTAATCTTTGATGCCACAAGTCAAGATTACTTATGAAGGCTGAGTGACAAGTAAGATCATTAGCGGTAACAATCCCATAGCAATTATGAGACGTGCGAACCCCATGCATAACAGTATTTCCCTTCTTATCCAAAATTTCACATTTATTTTTTGAAAACAATACTTTATGATGGGAATCATACATTTGACTAATGCTCAAAAGATTTTCTTTAAGGCCATCAGCAAGAAGGGCATTTTCGAGCTTAGGAAGACCAGCCACACTTGTAGAGCCCTTACCAATGACTCTAGAAGTGCCACTATCTCCAAAGGTAACAATTCCTCTTTCATATTTTTCAAGAGATGTGAAGTAGGATTTGTCACCAGACATGTGCCGAGAGCACCCACTATCAAGAGACCACATGTGTGAGTCACGTGCTTTCAATGCAGTATGAACAACAAAACAAATTAAGTCACTCCTTCTCACCCATATCTTTTTGGTCTTACCAGAAGCAGGACTAGTTGTCTTAGTAAAAGTCTTAGCGTTGTGAACACCTTCAATCTTGGTGTTCTGCCTAGACATGTAAGGTTGTCTCCTAACCCAAAAAGTATTAGAATTTCTACCCTTTTGAGACACCTTACCAAATAACTCAAAACAATAAGGATGAATATGGCCATACCTACCACAATAATGACAAACAAAAACAGGTTTTACCTCCCTTTTGTTGATCTTACCCCTGTTAGGTTGATAAGGAGATGGATCACCTTGTTGAACCTTTAACTTTCCCTTTGTTTGAGTCTTGATGTTATGTGATGTGGAGGCCTGTCCCTTTTGAACTGTTGTATTACCATAGCCTAGCCCACTTTTGTCACAACTCATCTATTGAGACCCGAGGATGTCTTCTAGTGTCTTTGACCCTTTGTTCCACATATCAATCGTGGCTCTAGCATCTTGGAGTTCTTCCTCTTTCTTACCAACCATCTCTTCCAATGCAGCTTGTGACATCTCAAGAATTTCAATTTTCTTTTCATATGTGGCATATATTTTCAAAAGTTCATTCCTTTTGGTCTCATAAGATAGAAATTTTCCACATACATCTTGTCTGTCATTGGAGATCTTGATGACATCCTGTTTTGCTATTGCAATCTTTCCCTTTAGCTTGACATTCTCATTTTCACATGCTTTAAGCTTGAAAGTCAGTTTGTCATTGATCTTGGACACATAAGCTTGTTGTAGATCACCACCATCGATCTCATCATTGTCTTCCAAGGTTTCATCATTTTCATCTTCTTTTTGCTTCTCTTTCTCCTTGACCTCATCTAGTCAAGCAACCAAGGCATGAAAGTTGGTGGATGGTGGTGATGATGGCTCTCCTCTTTCATGGAATTGACTCAGAATGTCTTATGCATCTTTGGCCTTTGTGCAGTGAGCAATCTGTTGTTGTTCTTCTTCAAAAATTGCTTCACGGATGGCAGTCAAAATTCTTTGATTGATTAGATTGTCAGCACTTTCAACATCCTCTTCAATGGCTTGCCAACCTTCAAGGTCATGAGTTCTAAGAAACATCCTTATTCGGATCTTCCAAAATAAGTAGTTACTCCCATCAAAGGTAGGAGTACGGTGTAGATTCTGACCACGAGCAAACTCAACTGGCTTTGGAGGAGGTTGAGTAACGGTAGACCAGAATGCCGTGTAGGTACTATCTCTGTGTTCACCAGATTCGGTTTCTTCGGGTTCTTGCTCTGACCCGCTTTCATCATCCCAAGTCACTGTACAGACTTTCTTCCAGTTCTTTTTCGATGGACAATCAAGAGCAATATGACCAAACCCTTGACATTCATAACACTTGACACCTTACCCCTTCATAGTCTTCTTTTCAGTTTTTGTGGCAACTTTTGGTGGAAAAGTTTTGGGTTTTTCATTGCCCTTATCTTTTGAACTAGGGTCCTTGAAATTAGGCTTATTTTTCTTTAAATTTTTTTTGAATTGTTTGGTAAACATAGCCATCATTTCGGACCCTAGATCAAACTCAATCTCAGGGGTCTTAGCAGCCTCATGAGCACTAGTAAAAGTCACACTATCTTTTTATTTTTTCTTAGAAATCGGGTGGGCTTCATAAATCTGCAAGTTTCCAACCAACTGATCAAGCTTGAAGGTATCAACATCCTAAGCCTCTCACATAAAAAGAGTTTCAAAAGAGGAGGTGAGACATTGAAGTTTTGACCTTTTAACAGAAGTAGTACCCTCGTGAATAGTTTCAAGAATGTCCCAAGCCTCTTTTGCTACCTCACACGTGCAAATACAACAAAACTCTTCAGGTGTGACAGAGCAAAAGAGGGAATTGAGAGCCTTACTGTTCCAACTCGAGTTTTGATAGTTGAATGCGTCCCATTTATCAAGAGGTTTGGCAATATCAACACCATCAATGGTGACAACAGGTTCACTCCACCCATAGATCACACAATACCAAACTTTCTCATCGATAGATTTTAAAAACGCTCTCATATGAGCTTTCCAATAAGAATAGTTTGTACAATCAAGTAACGGAGGTCTATGGGTTGAGTTACCTTTGCGAATTGAATCGATATCACTAATCACACAAAATCACACTCCTATAGTTTTGATAAAAACAAAGAGTAACCCGCTCTGATACCAATTGAAAAACCTAAGTGATTCGTGATTAGATCAAGATTTAATTGTACCAATTTCCAAACGATTAAAACAAACAATCTAAATCATCTAGCACATACGAAAGTGATTTAGATTGTCGCTTCAAAAATAATAAATCGACACTTACGATTTTTATGTAGAAAAACCATAATTGGAGCACCTCCAATTGTGATTAAAAAACAACGGGCAAAACGCTACAAATCAATCCACTATGAAAGGAAGACAGAGTACAAAAATTTGTTTTCAACAATCTGTATCTTTTTCACCATAATCTTTGTCTCGGAATTGATCAGATTAATGTTGAATCCACAATATCCATTGTCAAATCAACGACTATGCACAGCATCAAACTCCTTTGAATACTCCACGCTTGAATCTCCAGATTCCACTGAAGAAGAACACTCTCGAAGTCGAATAATCAAACAACTCTTTGATGTATACTCGTCAAACCATGAGTATAATACTTAATCAAACATCAAAGAAAACTAGCAAAATAGCCCCAAAAGAAAACCCTAGAACCCTCAAAGAATATCTGAAAGTCGTAACCCTAAAAACAGACTGAAACACATATTTATAGAAAATAGGGGCGCGATCCCCGCTCGAGCGCTGGACTTGTTGATTGAGCCATGTCACTAAAACGCGTGTGACTAGATAGGGTATCCGCTCGAGCATTGGACCTTACGCTCGAGTGTAAAATCACACCTCCCAGTAGTTTTGCAGGCAAGCCAAACTTCTGAGAGTGTACAAACTCCGCTCGAGTGCAGCTTGTCCCGTTCGAGCGAGAAGACCAAAAAACAAGGAAAAATTACAACTCAATTAAACTAAGCTTGTTCACGAAATTAGCAAGAAGTAGGGATCTAACATTAGGTATGTATTTTCTCTCTCTCTCTTTCTCTCTCTCTCTCTCAATCTTTGTATTTGTGTTCCATTACTTCTCTTACTCACATGGTTGCTCTCTCTTTTCGTATCTAACAGCACCACCATCACCATTTTTCTGCTACTACCAGTTCGCCTATCTTCAAACAACTCCCGGATCAGGTGTGGGTCCTCTCTCTCTCTCTCTCTGTCGCTCAATTTCTTTATTATCCTTTGTTTTCCCTAATTTTGAAAACCATTTTTTTTCCCCTAATTTTCAAAACCCTAACGATTGAATGTTTGAAGAGATGGCGTCAAATCATACTCTCCAAACAATGAACAAAAATGAAAACTGATATATATATATATATATATTGTTGTTTGTTTTGGTTGGATATTTATACTGCATGCAAGTATATCAGATTTGCTTTATATAATTTGCTTATTAGTTAGGAATTTTGTGTATCACTGTTTGTATGATCTGGGTTATCCTTGGATAGCATGATCAGTAATTTTAATCTCATCGATTGCCTTTTATGTACATAAATATATATAAAGAGGTTTGATCTTGTTCTCTATGAGAATGACTCTTTTTCTTCTTTTCTTTTCTTTTTTTTCTTTTTTTTTTCTTTTTGTTTTTGTTTTTTCTCCTCCCCAAAGGCATATTCTTTGGGGTTTTGTAATACTTAATCTTTTGACGTTGCTTATTAACTAAACAAATGTGACTAGAGAGTTGACACAGCTTGTGACTGCTTGTTTTTGTTTGTAGATCCCACATATATATCCCACAAAACTCTATCATACCAGTTTAACACACACAGATACAACTCGAGCTGTCTATTGTCAGCTGTCTAATTTTTTAGTTTTTAGCTATCTATTGTCTGTTTCTCTAATTATTTATTTATTTATTTTTGAGGAAATGGAGGAGCAACAGCAAAAAATGGAACTTGAAAATAATAATAATAATAAACAAAGTTGTGCTAAGTTGAGTTGAGTTGAGTTGAGTTAGAGGTCTTTATTTTCTCTGCTTCAACCAAAAGAATTTATTTTCGTTGAACTTTGCAATGATTTCGATTGTTTGGTTTGTTTTTGTGAAGTTTATGTATCTTTGTAAGCTTTTAGTTTATTGCAGAATTTAGGTTGAGTAAGTTTTTTTATTATGTATATGTTTTCACCAAGTGAATTTTGAGCATATCTGATAAGGGTAGTATGTTTATATAGTGGATTTGTTTGGTAATTTCATTCAGACCTACTTTTTTAGGGATCCGATTGGTTATACACTATCGAGGCGTGGATAATTATTATTTATTGGCTATGAATCAGATGACTTGTGAGTTAGGATGATGGTTACCTTGAAAAGGCATTTCATGTGTGGTGGCAATTTACCTAAGAGTGTCTACTGGTTCAATTATAAATTTCTTGGACATGAGGCGTAATTGGCCAATCCCTAACAATAGACTAAGATTTTAGATATGTTGTTGCCTTTTAAATGTAGAAAAATTGTAAGTGGTCTGAATTCCTACCCCTTTTCCCAAATTTTCAGTTGTTTTTATATTTCTCTTAGCCTTTAGCCATTTCTTCTAGAAATCTCAAACTTCCATATGCTTATTAGTTTTATTGAATATTCAAATGTGTTTAAATATATGATAACCATGGATCTGAAATACATAATGCATCATGCTTCTATAGTTCATTGTCTTTCATGACTTTTGGGAGGGACTAGAAGCAGCATTCTCTGTTTTTTTTTTTTTATATTTTGGAGTTCACCTTTATTTGCTGCAACATTTTGGTTTGAGAATAAGCTATTTTAGTGATTTTTCGACCTTTAAGCTACAATATAAGACAAGGTAAACTAGTAAGTTTAGGATATTTTTTGGCTTTTTAAGGGGAAAAAAACATGCAAAAAGTGAAGAGAAAAGAGAATCTTTTGACTTTTTTGTATAGCTCTTTAACTTTTTGGACTTTTAGTGACTTATTGTCTTTTTAGCTATTTCATTAACTTCCCAAACTTGCCATGTTAGGTTGACTTGACACTGCAATATTACATATTCTTTTTTATTATTATTAGTTAGCATTCTATATTTTATTTTAATGTAGTTATTCTCAATCTTTAGTTAGTTATCGTTTGCTATGTTTGGATGCAACATTTCACAAAGAGAAAGAAAAAGAAAGGGAAATGAGAATACTTGTGTGAAGTGTTTTTCCATAGGTAATCACATAAAAATTGAAATTTTGCGAAAATACTATTTCCTTCTTATTTTCATCACAACAAAACAAAACCAAGAAATTTAGATATTTCATTTCATTTCTCTTTTCTTTCTTTCATCTTCACTTTCACTTTGCTTTTCTTTTTACTTAACAAATCCAAGTTTCTAAAAATATGCACAACAACTTCTATGCTACCAAGTCCCAGGCATTTCGCAAAAAATAAATTAAAATTGCTCTAAATACCAAACTTGTAGGTTATTACCTGAATAGGACTGAATAGGTGTACATGTTGTAGTCCATCATTGATTTTTTAAATATGTGACATTGATATTTAAGGATGAGCTCTATTATGGTGCAGCCAGTTGATCTATTTTTTTGTCTTAATATGGAGATGCTCCAGAATATTGTCTTGTGTCAATGTGTAAACTATTTAACAACATAAGTCCTCGTCTTGTCATTCTGGGTCTAATACGGCATAACAAGCACGTGAGGAGCACTTGAAAAGGCTTACATCCGAGTTGGAGATACTGCATCCAGAGCAGCAGAGTGACTGTGAGGAGTAGCAAAAAAAAGGAAGAGGAGCAACAAATAAAAGAGACAAAGAATGCAAGACAATGTCAAGAGATACAGAAGCAGATATTTGGACTTCAGAGCATGTTGGCGCAAGTTTTTGGAAAAGCTCAATCCACCAAAGTCCCCACCATAGCTACTCATGGTAATGGGTAAGTGTGTTAAACCAAATTGCATTATATTTATGTTCAAAGTAAGGGCAAATAAACGTGTTATGAGAATATTAGAGAACAAATTGTGAGGCAAAACCCACAAAATAGCCCATTCAGGGGCAAAAATTGGAAACAGCACCAAAACAGCCTCGATATCATAATGGTCACCTCGGCCTACATTAAAAAAATGTGTGAGAGGAAGCGGCGCATTGAGCGGACACATGGTTAAAGAGTTAGACAAAAAAAAAATGTGAGGAAAAAGGCAAAAACGAGCCATTTTGGGGCAACATAAACAAACAAAAAAAAACCCCCCCAAATATCTCGGAGCTCATCACGGTCACCTCTGACTAGATTAAAAAAACTTGTGAGAGCAAGCGATGTGTCGATAGGACACACGGTTAGAAATGTAGACCAAAAAATGTGATAAAAAATGCGAAAACGGGCCATTTGGGAGCAACATAAACAAAAGAAAACCCCAAGCAACCTAGAGATCATCACAGTCACCTCCACCTAGATTAAAGAAACTTGTGAGAGCAAGCGGTGTGTCAATAGGACAAAAGGTTAGAAATGTAGACCAAAAAATGTGATAAAAAAGGCAAAAATGGGCCATTTAGGGGGCAACATAAACAACAAAACCCCCCAAAGATCCCGAAGATCATCACGGTCACCTCTGACTAGGTTAAAGAAACTTGTGAGAGGAAGCGGTGTGTCGATAGGACGCATGGTTAGAAATGTAGACCAAAAAATGTGATTAAAAAGGCAAAAACGGTCTGTTTGGGGGGGCAACAATTCAAAACAGCCTCAAAACAGCCCCCATATCAGAACGGTCACCTTGGCCTAGATTAAACAAACTTGTGCGAGCAAGCGGCGCATCGATAGGACACACGGTTGGATATTTAGACCAAAAAATGTGATAAAAAAGGCAAGAACAGGCTGTTAGGATGCAATGCCACCCCTGCAGGGAACCAAAGGAACTAGACCAATTGTATTCAATGGATATACTCAAATGGTATGTCTTCAAGGATTTGAACAAAAATCTTAAAAGCTATCTGAAGTATATGTGAATCTAGATGTTTAGTTTGCTACTATCTGAAACCTTGAGACCTGTTAATACACTACATTTTTCTTGTAGTTATTCTATTAACCCTTTTTACTAGGTTTTTTTTTTTATTTAATTTTTATAAAAATCCACTTTTGAGAATTTGTTCCTTAACCTTAGTAGCATTAGTGTTTCTTGTTTGCTGCTGGAAGATTTCACTTGTTTAGAGTTATTTTTTAATCTTGCACTTACAATCCTTTCTTTTATTATTATTATTATTAATGGAAAAAATTTATTCATGATTTTTTTTGCTTCTCAAACAATTTGAATTGGTTAGCAAGTGCTGGTTTAACCTTCTATTATAGACAAGTCTAGAGTCCCTAGACTTTGAAGCTATCATTTTTGCAAAATAGGTAGGCGCTCCTGGTAGTTTGTTGTTTTTCTGAATGAATCTCTAATTGGTTTGCTAATTTATTTTGAATAGTCTGGGCATGCATCTACTTTTTCCTTTGTGGTGGGTTTAATGTGATGTAAAATCGGTTATATATTTTTTCAAAGTGATTCCGAGAACTAGATCGATTTTTAGTTAGTAGACAGGTTTAATGTGGTCAATGGTTGGCTTTGACATGTTGTCCATTGGTGATAAAACCCCAGTGTCCATTGATGATCACCAGCTTTGGTCAGGCTCTCAACAACCATAACCAATCACTATATATATGGAAATCTCTCTGTAAAAGGTCCGAACCAATGTGTTGCGAGCACACTACATTCTACTAGGGTTTTACACTTGGCATTGTGAGAGCGGTGACAGCATGTAACATGTTATGATTGGAAAGATCGAAATGGTTAATGCTAGATTGGATTGGATAGAGAACCAGAACCAGATTGTAATTGAGATGAGAAGAGTCTAGAGTCCTAGCTTATCATTTAACCTGATGTTTAGTTAGATTCTTACTTATCTGGTCTTGAAGAGCTAGGAAGAATATCCATGATTGAAGAAGAAAGGTCAGTGTTCCTTCCACAACCCGCTGCATAAAGTTCATTTCTATGAAGACATAAGTTTTGCTTTTGACAACAATATCCAGTTGTCTAATGGTTCCTATTTTTGTAGTGTCCAATTAATATGTGTTAAGAAGAAATATTTAAATTTCAATCTCATCGATATTATGCTCATTTATTTTAGTATAATCTACCAAATGAAATGGCACAACAAAAATTGGTGACTACCAAGAATTTTGGATGTAGAAGTAAATCATTCAACTCAGCCATGAATAGTACTTCAATTGTTTGTTTGTCTTAACTTGAAAGTAATGATTCTAACTTAAAAGAATTAATCTAGGGATCAAATTAATCCACCTAGAAAATTATGGGTGAGTGATTGTATGGTGAAGATTAATTTGTTTAATGTCGGGTTCATGTGCAAAATAAATCTGAAATATAAGATAAAGATTCTGAATAATTTTTGAAATGATAAGGGTGGGTTCGTAACATTACTGAACTTAAAATTGTTTGTTTGTCTTGCTTACAACATGGACATGGATAAGTAAAAGTTAATAATGGGTTGTGAGCACACTACATATTAAAGGATAATTTTTATTATATGCCCTCTTTTAGTTTCTATGTTTGCCTTTTTTAGCAGACCATTTTCTTTAACTATCAAGTTTCTAAGCAGTCTCAAAACAGGCCCCATATCATATATTTTAAAAAATGATAAAAGTGTCCAAAAAGGCGACAACAGGCTATTTGGGGACAACAATTGAAAACAGCCTCGATCAGCCCCCATATGATAACGGTCACCTCCACCTAGATTAAACAAACTTTTGCGAGCAAGCAGCACGTCAAGAGGACGCATGGTTGGATATTTAGACCAAAAAATGTGATAAAAAAAGAAAAAAAAAAGGACATTTGGGGGCAAAAATTGGAAAAAGGACTCGAAACAACCCTGAGAATATAACAGTGACCTTGGCGTAGATTAAAGAAACTTGTGAGAGCAAGCTGCGCTTCGATAGGATGCACAGTTAGATATTTAGACAAACAAATGTGATGAAAAAGGCGAAAACAAGCTATTTGGGGGCAACAATTGGAAACAGCCTCAAAACAGCCCCGATATCATAACGGTCACCTCGGCTTAGATTAAACAAACTTGTGTTAGCAACCAGCGCGTTGATAGGACGCACGGTTAGATATATAGACCCAAAAATGTGATAAAGAAAGCAAAAAAGGGCCGTTTGGAGGCAATAATTGGAAACAACGTCGAATCAACCCCCATATCATAACGGTCACCTCGGCCTAGATTAAGCAAACTTGTGAAAGCAAGCGGTGCATCGATGGGATGCCCGGTTACAAAAAGCCCAGCCAAAAAATGTTATAATCCCAACCTCGTATCTTCTACTCCCCTCTCAAACTTACCCTCCTCCAAGTAAAAGTTCAACCAAAGCATTTTGAATTCAGAATTAGAAAGACAATTTTAACTTAGTTTCCATTGTTGAATCACAGGCTAATATTGGCAAATTATGGAACAATAGTTAGAATTGATATATGCATATGAATGCTATTGTTTTATTTACAAAATGGTATTGATAGTCATGTAATTTGTTCGTGTTTCCTTTACTTTCCATGTACATTTTTTATTTTTTGTCCAATTTTACAATAAAGTGATGTGCAAATATATTCATAAAAAAATTACCTGATATTATTTCTTATTTTCTTTGGTACAAATGGATGATCTTGTGCACAAAGGTAAATTGCACAGGACTATAAGAATTTTTGGAAGGATTATATATATTTTGGATAGATGTGTATGGAAAAGATTTGGGTAGACAAGTAGTTATATATTTGGATGGATGTGTATGAAAAATATTTGGGTAGACTATAAGTACTTGTAATGTTTCAAATTGTTATGCTAGATGTATGTGACTTGGATGATTATATAGATTACCAGTAAATTTTTAATAGGAGGAATATGTAGTTTGAAATTACTTGTGGATGAAAACTTATAATAGTTGTTGACTTTCATTAAACAGGTTTAGCATTGGATGATTTATGTATTTTTTTGAATGTTCATCATTCAGCTGATTTGAATGATGCTTGCAAATTACATATTATATTGAATGGATTGGATGAATTATTATGAATTACAGGTTTATTTTGTTGGATGTTGTGACCAAATTTTGATTTTGTTTTTCTTATTTTGGCGAGCAATTGATTAGTTGGGAAAGATAAGTAATACTTTTGCCGACTAATAAGGTAGGCGAGAGGATACATTTGACGATTAAATACTTAGCCGTTAAAATCATTAAATTTGGCTGTCAATTGCTGACTAAAGTTTTAGCTACACAAACATTCTTTTTCGCAACTAACATGTTTGGTCATGAAATGTGACAATTGCCAACCAAACTATTTAGTCGTGGAATGTGCCATTTGCTGACCAAACTTTTTGGTCGCTGAATGTGCGAATTGCCGACCAAACTTTTTGGTCATTGAATGTGACAATTGGCGACTAATATGTTTGGTCGTGAAATGTGATAGTTCAGGACTAACATGTTTGGTCTGGAAAATGTAACTTTTTTCGACTAAAGTGTTTTAGCTGCTAAATGGATTCGTCACAGTAATTATGTATTTAGCAACCAAAAATTTAGTTGGCAAATAGAACTTTTTCCCAACTAAAAAACTTTTTAGTCGCTAATTACTTTTTGTGACCCTCAATTGGTGACTAAAGCAGCGACCAAAAAAATTAGTTGCGGATAACTTTTGCCGACTAAATTTTTAGTCAATAAAAGTGCGAATTCCTGTAGTGATACCTCTACCCTTGTAGAATAGTTCCTTGAAAAGTTGTCATCTTGTACTTTGGTTTTTGTGTCTTTTATTTCTAGTATTGGTTGTATTTTGTTGTATTCACTTAAGGACAAGTCTTTTCTTAAGAGGGGATATGATGTAGTGTCATGTGCATAGCATGTGTTAGATAGTGTATCATATAAATAGAGGAGTACCACATCACTTGTAACTAACTTGGATATATTGAATTTGAATTGAATTAAGAATTTCTCTCTATCTGATATCTCTCTCTAAGTTCTTCTCTCTCTAGCTCTTGATTGACCCATCACTAAGGATGGTGACTAGATGGGGGAAAATCATCCGTGACAGCCCAATGATTCATGCATGTTTCCACAACCTTCCCATTCATTTGAAAATATTGTTTTTATCAATTTAATGTCCACTTCCCATACTTTGAATGAGATGAGATCAAACCATAGAGTTGTCACCATCAATTGGTCAGTCACTACAAAAATTTCAAAAAGGAGTTACATATTCATAAAAAAATATTAAAAAATAAATAAATAGTAAATAATTGATGGTATCTCATATTCTTAAAAAAAAAATGATATCCTTAAAAATCAATTAAGTTTAGCATCTAGATTTGTGCTTCTAGATCTTCTTCCACTATCTCTTCTTCTGATAAAGAAAAATTAAATTAAATTTATCCTGTGACATCAGAAAAAATGAGAGAATGGAAAGAGAGGATTAGGTATCTATAGGCCAATTGACCCATTCTGAGTAATGGTCCTCTGACCATGCACTGAAATTTGCTTGAGCTAGGAAGAAGAAGAAGAAGAAGAAAAAAAAAACAAATAAAAAAAGGGGGGAGAGAGAGAATGAGAAAGTTCATGTATGTACCCTGAAAAGTTCAATCTTTTGTTTCACATGATCTGTATTTACATTGGAGTAGTTGTCACAGGCCACAGTTTTGTGCCACTTATTTCTTTGGGAAACTGGTCAACATCCTCATGAAAATAGAGCAAGCACACTGCTTACTAAATACATCAAAAATTCATTGACCCATTGGTATTTTTTAAAACCATGTGCTATCTACCTTTTGAATTGATTTATTTTCCAATTTTCAATTTTATGCACAAAAAAAAAAAAAAAAACAAAACAAAACAAAACAAAACAAAAACAAAAACAAAAATTAAATTAATTTTTCCACAGTTACACAATCTTCTCTACCTCTTTAGTACCCAAATTCCTTTTGCTTCTGTGGCAAAAGTAACTACAAAACTAACAGTAAATTTTGTTGACAACTACAAATGTGTTTATAGAACATTATGAACAAGACAATTAATACTTTGGAATATGTAGGCTATGTTTGGGATGTTGGTTTCAGGCTATTTTAATCACAAAAAGATAAAATAAGTTAAAAAATTAATAAGACAAAATGTTACATCTAAACCATATTCATTTTATATTTTCTCTCACATAAGTTAAAAAATCAAAAAGTCTATCATAAACGAGACTTTTTAGTCCTAAATTAAAATAACTAAAAAGTCAAAAAGTCAAGCCACATCTCAAACGAATGCATAATTGTTTTATTAGGAGATTAGGTCGGAAATAGATCTCGCAGCATGAGCCTAGACGTACAAGTCCCCTACCAGTAAAGTTGAGCATTAATATTGATTCTAGGTTTTGACTCTTATTTGGATTCACCCATATTTGCACACATAATAATGCTACAATAATTATATTTATACATGATAAAGTATGAATTTGGTTAACGAGTGTCTTAAGAGTGCTGTTTAAGAATATTTAAATTAATTATACGTTACATGTTACACACATTTCCATATATTATGTACAAGTATATGAAGCTTCTTATTAAATGTTCTAAGAGCACTTATTAACAAAGCTCATAAAATATTTATTATGTCATGTATCACTATTGTATTAATTTAAAAAGTTCCATAATTAATGTATGTTACTTATGCAATAGTGACACATGAAATAATAAATAATTTACGGTACATAAATATAATTATTGTTGCATTATTGCCAGGTATAATGCCATGGTACATATGGTGCCCTGTTAAACTTGTGTTATTGACACTACTAGAAAAATAACTTTTTGCGTCTATTTTTTTGCAACTGATTATTTGACCGTCACAAAAAATATTATTCGCAACGGCAAATCAGCCGAAGCAACTATTGGAACTTACATTTTCAAACAAAAACTTGCGAGCCCACCATTAGGTATCAGTACCACTCAGCCCAATTTATATTTTCCTTTTTTCTTAAACTCTCATTTCCCCAAATCGCTCGATCATTGATTTATATCTTGCCCTAGACTCTCATTTTCCCCAAATCGCAAAAATCTTTCATCTTTGGGAAACAAAACAATGAAAGCAAAAAATACCACCTTTTTTTTTTCATATCATTTTATTTTTGTACAAAGACATTTAAAAAATTACAAAATAACTTTTTGGTCCTTTATAAAAAAAAAAAAGGTTGTTTTAAAAAAAAAAAATTCTTCCTGAAAACAATTTTAGGGAAACAATTTGCCAAATCAATTTATAGGGGTGAACATGGTCCGGATTGGACCGGATTGGGGTAAAATCAGGACCAATCCATTATCTACGGTTTCTGAAAAATTAGAACCAATCCAATCCGTTTAAATCATGGAACCAATCTGAACCAATCCATTTAAATACTGATTGGATCGACTTAGGACCATAGATTCATGTAATTAAATAACAAAAATATATATATAACACTTTAATTTCATAAAAATATAAACATAGCGCTATATTAGTTCCACAATGGCAGCATGTTTTTCTATAATAGCGATATACTGTTTTAGAATTTAAATAATCATAAGAAAACTGATTTCACCATAAGTATTTAGACCATTGCAAATTAAAACTAAAAACTAACAAACAAAAGTAATAAAATAAGATATTATATGGTTTTAGGTTTGAGTTTAGATTTTATATAGAATAAGAGAAGATACTATGGGGAAGGATGTATAATAAAAATATAGACTATTTGTATACGGTCCGGATCGGTTCCAATCCAGAACCGTGGGGTTCAATCCAGAACCAATCCGTGGACTACGGATTTTTAATTCTTCAATCTGAAACTGAACCGTGGATTCAAAAAACCAATCCAAACCTATCGGATTGGACTGGACTGGATCGGATTACGGATTTCACGAATTCCTTGCTCAGCCTTATCAATTTATCGTATTTTTTTTGAAATTGGAACACAATTAAATAGGCCTAACACAAAACTTTCCGTTGATTTTGGTGTCAACCACAAGCAGTAGCAGAGCCAGAAATTCAACTTAGAGGGGCACACATTAATGAAAACATTGAATCCCCTCCCCCCATTAACAAGTAACAATGGAATATTATTAAACTTATATATTCCTTTTATTTTTTTGTCAATCGTAAAATATAATATTATAATTATTATGAAATTTATATTAAAGTGACTTATATATCCACAATCAACAACCAAATTGTATTAATTCAACAATAAGGAATCTAACCCTACCAACTCAAAAAAGAGCCTTGCAATGGGAAGAAACAACCAACTAAACAAACCCTATAATACTGAACAAATAATCAATTAATTCAATTTTTATCTTGACCTCTCAATTAAGAGCATATAGTAATAACCAAAAGAATAGAATAGAGTAGTTTTAAAATTTTAAAAAAAATAAGAAATTTCACATGATTTAAGAAGGGACACTAATACAATTTTTATAAAGAATAAATAATGCATAATCTTTATATATTGAGTTAATATTATATATATCAAAAGTTTAGAAAGGAGACATGACCCCTTTGTCCTAAGGTAGCTTCGTCCACCGCAAGTGTGTTTATGGTACATTATGATCAAGCTAAATTGGAATCTAATCCCAATCACGAGTGAATTTTTTGTTTGTTTGCCTGTTTGTTTTTTACTTCACAAAACATCATTATCTCAGTTGTAATAGAAAAGTAGTCAGGATTGGAACTGAAAACTAAAGCTTAGACGTACAAGGCCCCTATCACTAGAGTTATTCAGCCATGGGCTCAATCAAGACTAAGATCTGCTTTTACGTTTTGACTCTTATTTTGACAATGAACAAGCTCAATACTTGTTGTGAGGGATGGATTAAGGATTATGATTATAGGGGTTCAAAGTACATTTAACTTATAACTAATAATATTTGAAGTTCAATATCAATTTTTACTAACATGAAAAAAAATCAATAATGTTACAATAAAATATTAAACTATATATTTCTTGTCAACGTAGTTGAGTACAAAAAGATGATCATATAATTGAGAATATTTTTTTACCCATATTCACTTACAAATGAAATTTGGTAAAAAAACAACAAAAATAAATCAAAAACAAAACAAACAAAAACAAAACAAATTAATCAACAAATCAACATATTTAATTGAGAAGAAAATTTTCTAAAACTCGATCAACAATCACAAATCTCAATGAAAAGAATACATATGTTCAACAACACTCATACACACAAATATATATATATATATATACATATTCTCAAAATCTTGAATGAGGAATGTAACGGCTGCGAGATCTTCAGATTTGGAGATCTTCTTCATCGATTTTGTGGAGTATGATCGATTTGGAGATCGTCTTCATCGGCTACGAGCTCAGATTTCAAATTTTTCATACGTATGATACTATATATATAGGGGCAATATTGTGATAAAAAAAAATAGAAATTATAAAATGTCCTTATTAAGGTAAGCATTTCTTACTCAGGGACTTTTTGAAAGAAAATTAATTGGGTTATCCTTTACCCTAATAAAAAGGCCCAAAATGGGGGTTCCACCAAAAATCCTTTTATAGTTTATATATTTGTAAAAGTTTCATATTTTACACTTTGACCCACTAAAGTTTCTAAAATTTTGCTTTCATCTTGACTTAATTTTAAAAAATACATATACATGAAATTTAAAATAGACTATTATATATGTTAACTAATTCAAAAAAAAAAAATTCCAAATAGTTTAAAAAATTGGGGGCTACTCTATATAATTTTGAAATTATCTATAAAAAAAAATTGGGAGTGCAAACTCCTATAATTTTAAATTATTTTAAAATTTCTAATATAATATATGCTATGTTTCAAATTTTTGGGAGTGCATCCCCCCCCCAACCAACCAAGATCCATTCTTGCTTGTTATTTAGGCCTTGTTTGTCATCCCCTAAAAAAGTCAAAAAGTCACTATCTTATTTAAGTCACATCATTTTATTTAAGTCACATCACTTCTCTACCACATCACTTCAAACCCAACATATATTTCATAAAAAGTCAAAAAATACACTTATTTAGAACATCATAAACAACGCTTTAGATTGAAGCACACATATAATAATATTATAATGATTACATTTGTATATCATAAAATTTTTAATCTCATGTGTTATTGTTTTATTAGTTTAAAGAACTCGAAAACACATGTATGTTATTAATTCAGTAATTAGACATGAGATGATGAGCATTTTATAATATCTTAACATTATTGACATAGACAATGCAATAGTACTTATTGTGCCCTTACTATCGAGATGAATACTAGTCATACAACTCTTTTGAAAAGTGGGTTAATAGTCACTTTTCAGCTTTTAATTAATTTTGAATTATATCATCTCGTACATTTTTTATATATTTTTTCAAAAAAAATCTAAAAAAAAGTCAAAAAAATTAATTTTTAACTATCTTTTCAAAACAATCCATAATATGATATGATGATGGAACCTTCGTTATTATTAACAAGAAGAGTAGTTGCAAAAAGTATGAAAAAACCAAGAGGGACAAGTAAAGAAAAGATATAACAAGAAGAGTAGTTACAAGAAGTATGAGGAAACCCAGAGAGAGAGAGAGAGAGAGAGAGAGAGAGAGAGAGAGAGAGAAGAAGAAGAAGAAGAAGAAGAAGAAGAAGAAGAAGAAAAAAAGAAGAAGAAAATAAAAGAAAAGCAAGAGAGAATACAAAATCTTCCAACTTTGGGAAATTTGATCAACAATTTTAGAAAGAAAACAAATTTTAAAATAAAATAATTAAAAAAATTGATTCAAAATACAGATGAGTATATATCCTAACATGCGTCGATGTCGATAGTAAAAGTAACCATTTGTTCAACTTGAGAGGCTCGATTTTGGTGTACTTGATTAACCATATTTTTTTATTTTTATGAGGCTGCTATTTTCTCAAAGAGGCCAAGCCTATTATCTGCAAGTCTTGAGTTGTATGCAGATGTCTTGTACTCAAACCATGTAAACTCTTTGTACAAGCTGTCTTCTCCTTCCATAAGTGAAGGCAATGGAGCTATCTTTTCACTCAATGGGGGTCCTCCAAAATAGATCATTGAAATCCTTGATTTCAAACTGTTTGCAACAACCCTATGCCTCACACTTTTGAACCTTCCATTAGTCATCACCTGCAAATCCACCACTACAAAAATTAGGATTCACCATTTAGGCAAAAAAAAAAAAAAAATTAATTTATTATTTTTTTTAACAAAACAGAAATTAAATTGTCAATAAAACACGTATATAGATCAAATTGTTGAAGCATTGTTTATGTTCAAAGTTCATTGGAAAAATAAAAAGGGTTATGCTAACAATAGCCAGCAACTACAAGACGGTTGTCAAGGTGAAAAAAAGGTCAAAATAATTAAAATTACATAGATTTTGTTAACATATACTCCTAGGGTACATGTCAAAAACTTAAAAAGATTGTACATTTAACATAAAAGCATGTGCAACAAAAATGTACAAAATGTTTAAGTCTTTTTAAAGGGTATTTTGGGAAGCACCAAAAAAGTCAACTTTTAGCTTTTTATTCATTTCGGGTCACATCACCTCTTATATTTTTTATTCACAAAAAGATAAAATAGACTAAAAATGTCAAAAAAATAAACTTTTTACCAACTTCCCAAAACACTCCTAAATGTGCAACAAAAATGTACGAACTTACATTTTTTTAACATGTTCTCTAAAGATACACAATAACAAGACTGAATATATTTTACACGATCTAAACATTTGACACATTCGAGTTCAAAAAAATAAAAAAAACATTTTACACATGAATAATGCTAAAAGCAACCAAATATACTTTACATACACTTTTTATGCATATGTCGAGACTATTGAGTGATTATTAAAAAAAAAAATTGATGTATGAATGCCTTATATAATACTTTTTACACATAAATCAAGACAAACATTTCCCAAATAAAAAAGATAGAAAACTATAAAATAAAAATAAAAGATAGAAATATAAAAAAATGCACCAAGGATCCTCTAGAGTGAAATTTCTCTAAAGTTTCCTAAAATGCTATATTGTGTGGTTGAGATTTACTGGCAAGTCACATCAGAAAAATTGATGTGACTTGCCAGTAAATCTCAACCATACACTGTAGCACTTTAGGAAACTTTAGGGAAAAATCATTCTAGAGGATCCTTGCTCAAAAAAATGCTACTATTGTTCATGAAAATAGTACAACTTGGACATAAATAATGACATGGCATCATATTCATTGGAGATTTGTTAGAAACTGTAACATTCAAAAAACACCATCTCCATACAGACATATATGTGCAAATGTATATAGGAAAATTCTAATACACACCTTTGAAAAAGATGTATTACATACGCTGCTTGTTATGTTATTTTTCTTTTTAGTTATGGCTAATTTTTTTTATTTAGTTATGATATTATTTTAATTATAATTCATGAAATTTTTAGTTACGTCTTATATTGGGTTTAGTTATGACATTTATTTTTAATTATGACTTAAAAAATAGAAAATTATGACTTCGAAAATAAGATGCATACATAGTGTTTTCATCTAATTATCTATCAATCTATATATGTATATATATTACAAGTTGTACCTGCAAAGAATCACCAACATTGATGAAGAATGAATTCTGGTCAGGAGGGACAGAAATCCAATTCCCATCTCTCAAAGAGATTTGAAGTCCGCAAGTGTTGTTGGATCTTAGAACAGAAATGATTTGTGGGTCAGTGTGCTCTCCAAATCCAATCAAATGCTTACCATTCACATCTTGGATTTCACGGCATGGAGGGTAGTGATTAAGCCTGAAAACAGAGTCACTCTGTTCATCCATCAAAAGCTTACTCAACACATTCCTTTGCTGAATCTTCAACCCATCAGCCAATAACTCTAGAACCTCACAAGCCATCTTCTTCACAGCTGACACATAATCGTTAACAACACAACTACAAAAACAAATTAAATTTAATAAAAGACTATTCAATTTCAGTGAAGTAAAATAAGGGGCTGTTTTGATTATCAGCTTTTGATTATAAGGGGCTGTTTCGATTTTTGATCGACTCTGTTTCGATTCCTTACCGAAACATTTCTGGGTTTTTGCCGAAAATTGATACAAATCTCTGATAATTGAATTCTGGGTTTGTTGTTAGGAGGAGATATTCGACCCAACCGGCATCGCCGTTGGTTCCAATATTCTTGTTTCCATAGCCAAATGGGTTAGGAGGCCCTGTTTTTTCTTTTTCAAACAGGGGTGAGGAGAAGAATTTTAAAGCTTCTGATTCCAATTTGTTGATGAGTTCTGTTGGGACGCCATGATTGATCACCTTGAAGAATCCGAACTCTTCGCAGGCCTTGACCAGGAGGGTCTTCGTGTCGGGTTTTGATAGGTCTATTAAGGGAATGCTAGAGGAGAATGTGGTGGGTTTGGAGGTTTTGATGACAGAGTACTGTTCAATTGCTGGTTTAGATAAAACCACCATTGTTGGTGAAGTGCAGGATGATGAAAAAGAAGATGAAAATTGCAGAGATGGGTTTTTTGGAGTTGGGTTTGATTCAATTAGAGTGTTGTTTTTGATATGAGTGAATGGAAGAGTTTGATGTTGAGTTAGCAAAGGCCATATGAACAAATGGGTTGTGAATGTTATGCTATTTATAGTTGGAAAGGAGGACAATGTGTTGGAGGGTTCATATTAGTTAAATAAAATAATAAAAATAAATAAATTATACTTTTAACCCCTTAGTTTGACTCAAATTTTAATTTGGTCTCCATTAGTTAAATCTTAACAATTTGGTCCATGCACTTGAAGTGCAGTTTCAATTTGATTATTCCGTTCAAGTAATAGATTAAAATTAACAATTTTAGTGGACTTATCATTCTCCTAAGGTGTACACATAAAGAAAAAAAATAATCAAAAATTGGATGGAATAATCAAATTAAAATTGAACTTAAAGTGTAGGAACTTAATTGTTCAAATTCAAACTAGAGGGGTTAAAATTATAATTTAACCAAATAATAATAATAATAATAATAATAATAAAAGAATCATTAATTTATCTATTCCTTTATTTATGATAGTAAATAAATCTTGTCTTCATTATGGGTCTCATGATCCATTAAACAACAATTTGGTATGTTAATTTTCTATTTCAACGAAGTACAATATATTAGAATTACACATAATTTTTTTTAAGTTTAAAAAAAATGAAAATAAGATTCGCCAAACTTTTGATCTCCTTATAAGACAAAATAAGAAAGATTGGAAGATACTTCTTTCATGTAGTTTTTATTTTTTATTTTTCTTAATTTGCTAAATTGAAAGCTTGACAATTGTTGGCAATCGTGTGTTCCATTATAAAGGAAGAATATCCGTTTCATTGCTCCCTAGTTTTGAAGTTTGTAAATTTTTTTAAAAAAATCAATCATTTCAAGTAAATAATTTTGAATGGGTGCTTCTTGGAAAGGGGCTTTTATGAATTTTTTAACAAACTAAAAATTTGAAATAGGACCCCTACTTTATTGCAAATACAAACTATAATTGTTTAAGTGATTAATTAGGTGGAAATAAATAACCATTTGTTTGTGTACATTAGTTATAATTAATGGAGAATAAACAATTTAAACTATTTTTTTCATTATTATTGACAGCCACCGCCTACCCTTATTGTTGTCCATCACCTCCCATCTTTTACCCTAATCCATTGTCATCATTTTTTTTTTCCGTTCATTACTATTTCTACTCTTTACCAGCACTCTTTATTTCTTACTAGCGGTCTCTATTTCTTTCTCCATTTTATAGTCAATGTTATCGTTCAGCACTACCGATAAAACGCTGTTAAATCATTTTAATTGTCTACGTTTCATTAATTATAATTAGGACTTTTCTTAAGTGTGCAACTTACACCTTACACTTACGCCTTTCTGTTTGCTGTCCTGTTTTATGTTTACACCTTTCACTTCCACCTTTTGTGTTGGTTGCATATGATGTGCAACCTTAAAGGGTTGCACACCATAACAAGACCCTTATAATTAATATTATTTTAAAAGTTAAAAATTTAATGTAAAACAATTAAAAATTAAAAATTGATTTACTATTAGGATTAAATTGTGTGTTTGTTTAGTAATTTTTTTATAAAATAACAAATCAATATTACTTTTAAAAAATAATTGAATATTAATGATAAATTATAAAAAAAAAATAATAATAATAATTAGAGTTATAATTTTTTTTATAAATCCATAATTATTTAAAAAAATATTTAATTTTTTTAAAAAAATTTCAACTATGATGAGCTATTGATATGGTGATGATAAATCTTTTAAAATTTATTGGGAATAACAAGGAACACGTTGAAAAGATGGCCCCCCACTCGAACAGTGGTGTGTCGACTCGTGGTCGGGGACAGTTTGAGAGACACCGAGGTCTTTATCCATGACGTGGGCTGTTGTGATTCGTAGCTTTCACTGTCAGTCAAAAATATACATCTTCTCTAATCATTGTTGCCGTGGGCACTAGGTCTAGGGTCCCATTGCCCACTCCTGGGACAAGTTATTTGGTGTTTCTGGGCACAATCACATATTGGTCTAAGAATGTTCTCATTTGTTAAAAAGAGATGAAATTTATAATTTTTGTATTAAATAATTAAAAAATAATCGTGGGAGTCAGAAAAAATATATATATCCGCTTATTAGGGTTAATCTAAATAAGGCTTACAATGGGTCTAGCCCAAACAAATATCACACCACTCATCTATATAAAGGGGCATCTTAAAAGAGAGGTATGTTCTCTTTCTATACACTACACACCAACACTCTTAATTTCCATAACTTTATTCTTTCAATCAGAGGACTAACTTTAACATCGGAGTGTCTCTGGCCGACAATCCCGATTGGGTGGCGCCGATCATACTCATCTTTGCAGACACACAGGAACAAAGTTCATCCTTTCGTTGAATCTCTCCAATATCCATGTGAGAGGATATTTTATGGTCTCACAATAACAATGACATGGTAGGCATGTATATAGTGATTAGTAAGAAATATGAACACGCAGCGTCTTAAGAGCACCAAATAATTTTCTTATTAATTGATAAAATGTATTTGATAGTTATGATAATAATTACTTAGTGCTTACTCTGATTGATAGAATAAATAAAATTATTAATTTGTCTTATATTACCAAAAAGAATAACAATTTACAAACCTAATTTGTATATAAAAAGTTCATATAGAAATAAGACTACCATTGTTATATTATTCTTGTCTTAAATTTGTTTAAAAATTATGTATTTATATAATTCTTTTATATAAAATAGCAAAAGTTATGATGATGAATGATTTGTGATTTATGAACGACATTGCCATGTTGCGTCCCTCAACCATCAAATAATTTTTCCATTCTTCCATTTGTAGGTACCTCACTAGCCAGTTGGCCAATGGCATCACTGGTGTCCCCTTCGCTTCTATCAATCATTTTTTAAATCAGTCAGGCTAGAAAGTCTCCAAATTTCAAAGCTCAATTATCTCGAATCATGTTTAGTTATTTATTTATTTATTTACTTATTTTTTTTTATATATAAAAAGTGGTTATATATAAGGGTGTGTTTAAAAAATCAACAATGATTCATCCCATTAAAAATATCACCCCTAATAGCATTAATGCATTAAAAAAGTAAAAAAAAAAAAATACAACTCCAAGATCAAAACATCACATCATTAATGGTGGGACCCACTGCCACCTAATTAGTGGGAGCACTAATTAGTGCTCCCAAGCATTTTTCTTAAAAAATTAGACATTTCATATCAACTTAGCTTATATGCTTTGATAAGGTAAGTGAGTTGGGTTGGACTAGTTAGAGAATAAAATTGACTGATCAATTAGATTGCTAGTTCAAATATAGTATGTACTTGTATAAAACTGTATGGAATTAACAAAGTTTAACCAAAAATCTAACTGATCAGTCAATTTTATCACCCAACCAGTCTAACCCAACTTACTCACCTTATCAAACCACACAAGCTGAGTTGGTACCAGATGTCTATTTTTTTAGCACACCCCTACACATGACCACCCTTGCAAAAAAAAAATAAAAAATAAAAAATATATATAAAATAAATAAAAAACAATTTTGAGGCCTCATTTCTCTTTTAGAATAATGTTAGACATATCAAATTTTCTATCAAATAAATGATCAAATATCTTACATAAGTGTGGAATCTACAAAATTACAAACCCTACATATATAAGACATTTAATTATTTATTTGATAAAAAATTTAAAATCTATATCATTTTCTTTATTTTTGTACTGTGGGCTTTGTTAAGGGCTGGGATTTCCTCAGCTCAGGTCAGTATTGGACGTATTGTTTCAATCCATAATATTTATCATTAGTTTTGTTTTGTTAATTTTTACTATATATTTCATAAAGTTTTTCTTGTATATTATTTTTTTTTTTTTTAAAAAGAGTAAATTAATCAGATAATTGTAATATATTTAACTTATTACATTTATTATAAAAAATTTTAATAATTTATTATTAAAAATATATTTGTTTTCTTTTTTTTTTTGGAGATAAACACAATAAATTGAACATATGTAATTATCAAATCACCGTAATTCTTTTCAATGATGACATATACGAATAATAATATAAAATAAATAATTTGAATCATTGAAATGGGATCTATTATAAACTCTATAAGTCAGAAAGTGCCGTTCGACCTAAATTCAAAATGGAGATAGTTTGTTCCCTTTTTTAAGATTTTAAATTGGAAAGTCTAGAGTACTAAAAAAATTAGTCAAAAATATCATGAATTTAAAATCTTAGACGTATAATCAAAGTTGTTGTGGAGTTATATCATAAATGAATCTTAGTCGTTAATATTAAATTTTAGATATATATTAGTTACAAAATGACTTAGACCCCCAGTGGGGTGCCCCCACCACCCCCACTGATTTTTGATTGACTTAATTTTTATTTTATTTTATTTTATTTTATTTATTTATTTCTCCTTTCTTTGACTCCCACGTGTATGTGGGGGTGGTGGGGGTCACCTCCATGTGGGGGGTCTCTAGCACTGCTGTATTTTTTTTATGGGATTATAACATTACTAATTTGAAGTTCGTGAGAAAAAAAAAAGAAAAGGAAATAAAGAAAAAAAATTCAACTTAAGTTTGTGTGTGTGTGTGTGTGTGTGTAAATGACACTAATTTTCTAGAGAATTGAAGAAAATATATTAAGCTTTACAAACTTGATACAATTATATTGAGTATATATTAAGTTTTAATATATATAATATTTAGTCTCATTTTCCTGGATTATATGGAAAGAAAAATTGATTATTCATCTATTTCACGCTAAAATATATATTTTACTTAATTTATTCTTATATCTATAGAGAATCTATATTAAAAATGAGATGTACTTATGTTAAAATTGTTAAGTTTATTGTATTTTTTATAAACTTCAAGAGTGATAAGTGTAATTTGTTGGACAATCTTCACTGTATTTAAAAAGATTAAACTCTGTTGTGTACAAAACAACAACAAGAATAAAAAAAAAATAGAGAAAATGAGAGAATTTGTTTGATTACAAAAATCAAACTCGAAATAAAAATAAATAAATAAAAACCACAGATTTTATTTTGTTACAAAAACAAAAATAAAATCTGATTAAATAAACATAATAAAAAACAGAATAAAAAACAGAATAAAATTAAACAACTTACTTGGTTAATTTATTTGAATAACTTTTCTGATCAAGTCCAGTGTTTAACACTGTGTCCTTAAGACAGATTCGTCCTCTCCACGGTGCTTTCAGAATTTGGACATCTATCTCCCAGGATGAAATGATCTTACCACAAACAATAGCAGCACTACTAATTGTTTGCCTTACGAACACTTAGTGTTTACACTCTTTCTTTCGGAAATAATATGCAGCAAGATGAAGAATATAATTTGCAGAGGATGGAGTACGAAAATTGGAATGAAATCCAAATGGGAGGCTAGTCTATTTATAGATGTAATGGTGGCTTTTGGTTTTGAATTGAACAGGTATGAAACCTGTTAGATTCAAATTTAAACAGATTTGAATCTGTTTATTCAAACAGATAGAAACGGGAAGGGCTCTGTTTGGATGAGCAATATATCCAAAACAGTTTAATTCTGTTTGAAAACGGGAAGGGCTCTGTTTGGATGAGCAATAAATCCAAAACAGTTTAATTCTGTTTGAAAACAGGAAGGGCCCTGTTTGGATGAACAATAATTCCAAACTAGTTTAATTTGAATTCTGGATTTTATTTTAATAAAAAATTAAATTAAATTCAAATGTTTTTTGCCCAAAAAGATTAGAAGCCCAACCGGACGGTGGCGCGCGGTGATTTTTGGGTCCAATGGGTCTAGCCCATTTTACCCATAACCTCTCCCTCTAAAACACTTGGGTACCCCTTGGGGCACACCCCAAGTATCTCACCCTAAGCCTTATAAATCCTTTCAAAACTTCCCACCAAATCAATGTGGGACAAGCCAATTTACCACCTTAAGGAATTTCCACCAAAACTCCATTTCTATGGAGCAAACTTTGGCTTCAATTTCCCATTCACTCGGTAATGGTTTTGAGCAACCAAATATACCACATGAATCACAACGCGGCATAGAACGCGTTACCACTTTGACCCGAGTAAATTGACACTCAGGGCCCACCTAAAAAATAGACCGAACTTAGGAAAAAATTTTGGTTTTATCCAGAATTTTATAACAATTTCCAACATAATTTGCCCTGAACTTTTTTACATAAATTATTTCTTAATAAAGATCTGTGCATAGAATCCATGTCTGCATATAGAGAAATATATCCAAAAGAGATAAATGTTTGGTTTAGATTTAATATTTATGTGGTGGAATCACATCTTAAATAAATCTCAATTATACATTAAATATTATAAGTTTTTCTATATACTAATTTTGTGTACCTAATTTTTTTTTTCCTTCATTTTTTTTTCTTCTTAATATTTGCCATATCCCTCAGTTAGATAAGAAAATTCCACCCCAGAACTAAACAACTCTATAATGCTATAGAAGCGCGCACTTCTTCGTCCACAACATTTTTATGTACACTAATTTTGTGTACCTTAAAATATTTTTTCCTTTGAATTTTTTTTCTCCCTAATATCTGCCCTATCGCTCGGTTAGATAAGAAAATTTCACCCCAGAACTAAGACGACTATATAATGCTTTAGAAGCAGGTACATCTTCGTCCACAGCAACAAGCGGTTCAGTTCTCTAGTCAATTCCTGCCAAAGAAAGAATGTACAATTTGCATCAATAATATTACCAATCAACAAACTAATAGTTGGAAAGGGAGGTCATTAGAGCATCAGTATCAGCCTCTTCAAAATTTTAGTCAAATTATAACTTAAAAAGCCATTTTTCTACTTTAGCTAGTCACTCACTGCATCAAACTCTCTATTTTAACTTAATCCTATTAAAATATTTGCTATTTTTTTTTTAATAAAAAAAATTGATGACTTATCAACCAAATAATTCTTATGTTTAAAAAAAAAAAAAAAATGCCGTTGACCGGCCGGACTTCCGGACGGATGTTCGGTTACACCCAAATCGCGTGTTTTAGTGATGAACAATTCCTCGCTTCATCAGACGAGTTACTGTAGCAAATTTAATAAAACGTTAATTTACAAAAAAATTGTTGAGACTGATGGAGGAATGATTTGATACTGATTCTCTCTATAATAGCTTCAACGCTATTGCAGAGAGCCTGATGTGGATGCTGTTACGCGTCAGCTACCTCTAGAATAGCAAGACATTTTTGAGCAAGTTTCATAATGGAAAAGAAGTCATGAACATTGCACCATTTATTTTTATTTTTTATTTTTAACTATTACACAAACATTATCTCAATTACTTTGTAATAGTATTTCTAAAAACGGTCTTGTTTGACCTCTTTGCTGCAAATTTTTTTTTTTTTTTTAGTTAGAAATTCATTATCACTAAGAAGAAGTCAAAATTATCCCTACGTAAAATATTTGTGACATTTTGAAACTTTTCAAAGTTCCCAATAACAAGCTCGACATACTTTTCATTGTCTTCAGCGAGTTTAAGACTTTACTTTTACAACTCATTTGACTCTTTTTTTGCTTCTCAATAATTACCTTTTATCAATTTATGTAAGTTATTTTTGTCTTTTTGCATAATAAACTGTAACCAGAAGTTGTATGAGACATTTTAACACAAGTTTAAAAAAAAAAAAATTAAAAGGAAAATGCATGAGACCCCAGTGGTGGTGCTAGGTGCTGGGGTCCTTTCTGATTGACCCAAAAACTTTCTTTCTTTCTTTTTTTTTTTTTGGTTTTTAGCCATTGGCATCCCCCCACGTGGAGGTGGGGTGCTGGGGGGTCACCCCCCACTGGGGGTCCCAGCATTGCCGAAATTAAAAATTGCAAATGACATCATAAGTTACACGAAATAGGGCTAATAACAAGACATTTTGTGATTGATGTGGAACAAAGTTACGTGTAAATTTAATAGGGAAATATCAGGTCAGTGTATGCCTTGAAAAATACTTAGGCAAATTACACTGTAATCCTTGTGTTTTGGTAATTATGTAATTTTGGTCTCCATAATTTCAATTGGATCAACTTCGATCATGAATTTTTTACTCTATCTCAAATTGATACATGATCTACACACTACAACATATAAGAGTTTTAAAGACCAAATGTTTTGGTTTCTAAAAATGAAAATTTTGTTACAAAAGACATTTATGGACCAATTTCTATCATCATGAGGATAATCGCTAAAAAATTGTCCCGAAAAGTAAAAAACAAGACTTTTAGCAACAAAATTTTAAAAATGCCACTAATAAATAGATTTTTAGGGACAAAATAATTTGGCCTCAAAATGGTTTATTTTTTTAGACAAAACATTTGGTCTTAAAAGGATAATAATTCATCATGTCTAATTTTCGTTACTAAAAATATAATAACGACACTTTTCGCAACAAAAATATTTGGTCTCTAAAAAAATTTTTGTCCCTAAGTTTTGGTCTCTAAAACCTTAATTTTTTGTATTGACATATGTCATGATTTAGCAGTAAAATTGTAAACTTGATCAATTCGATGACTTAACTTCAACCAATTCAGTGGAAATTTTCTGTCAAAAATCCTAACAATATTATCAATTAGACCAAATTGATACAAAATCTAAAACAAAGGGCCACGGTGATTGAAACTGTAGAGACTAAAATGACACAAGTGAAAAAAAATGTGGGGAATTTTGAGCAGATGTAAAATCGTAATTTTTTTTTTCATAATTTTGTAATTAGTCATATTCATTATGAGCAATGTAAAATCGCAAATTTTTTTTTTGTAATTTCGTAATTTTGTAATTAGTCGTATTCATTATGAGCAAATTAGTCGTATTCATTATGAGCAGATGTAAAATCGTAATTTTTTCCCGTAATTTTGTAATTTATTTTTTAACAAATCACTCCTAATTTAATAAAACTTAATGAGCAACGCTATGTTTTTGGCAAGATTAGGGCGAATATTTTGAAGCAAACAACTACATTTTGTACATTACAAAATAATGTATATTATGGTGGATAATATAAATAACCCGGTTCGCAAAGTGAGAAGGTGATAAATAGCGTTGAGATCCTCTAGAGTGTTAATGGTAGAGTGATCTCCTAGAGTTAATTATGAGAGCGCGACACCTGTCCCACTAATGGAACCAAGGGTTGAGATCAATCCCTCACCAAAACGACGTTGTTTTGGTGGGGAAATTTAAAAAAAAAAAAAGAAAAGAAAAAAAAACAGAGTGAAATGAGAAACGAAGAGGAGAGAGAGGGGACACAGCCGCCGGAGTTTTTCTCCATCTCCGACGCACTCTCCTTCCCTCTCGGCGACCCCACCCCACCCTCCCTTTCTCCATCCTCGAGCTTCATTGTAATATCTCCTTTTCGGTAATAATTTAAGTTACTAACCCAAAAAAAAATGTAAATTACATACAGAAATCTAAGCAAAACCCTAAGTACCAATCTCTGCAAAAACTTTCTGTTCCAGCACAAAAACATGAATCAATAGCCAATAATTTATATGAAGGAAAGACCCCAATTCAATCACTAATACAAACCCTAATGTTTATTAAATTAAACCCATACATCAGAGCATTGGCAATGGATTGAGTTGGCTTTGATTGAGGCATTCAATTCCGGACCGATCTACGAAGTCAAGTAGATCCACCTGATCAAAAAGGGATCATGATTAAGAACAAAAGTGTCTACATATATGTATGTATGTATGCATCATTGTTCGCATATATAAACTATACATATACATATCTGTTAATGATAATAATTCAAAATCCAAAAGGAAAATAATGTTTGACTAGGCACCCTGCTTCTCTCTCTCCAGCAGAAGAAGGAGAAGAAGAAGAGAGGAGGAGGAGAGGGGAGGGGTGGGGTAGGGTCGCCAGGAGGGAAGGAGAGTGCGCCGGAGATGGAGAAAAACTCCAGCAGCTGTGTCCCCTCTCTCTCTTCTTCGTTTCTCATTTCACTCTGTTTTTTTTTTTTTTTTTTTTTTTTAAAAAATTTCCCACCAAAACGACGTCGTTTTGGTGAGAGATTGATCTCAACCCTTAGTTCCATTAGTGGAACAGGTGTCGCGCCCTCATAATTCACTCTAGGAGATCACTCTACCAGTAACACTCTAGAGGATCTCAACGCGAGAAAATAAACTTCTAAAATTCATAAAGTTGAGTGCATCAAGAACGTTTATCTTATGTAATTAAATATGTTATATAGTATAATCGCCACAGTTTGTGTAACAAAATGGAGGACAATTGATCACATGTATGAGTACTATCTCTTGTATCAAGTTGCTCTATGATTGGTGGCCATGTATTGCTTTTGGGTCCCAATATAAAATTGAACAAATAATTGAGTTGTTTCAAATATCTCTAGCTTCACATTTTTATTGCCATTCCTATCAATGGCTTCAAGGTCGCCTTATATGTAAGTATGTGATGTCAGTTGATATTTTTGAATATAAGATACGATCTTAAGAAAAGCATAACAAAAGAAAGATGATGAGTCTAAGAAGTCTCAACAACTCTCAAACGGACATATACATTGAACTATAAGTAAAGAACCAATCAAACTAGGTATATGATCACAATCACTACTTTAGTTTACCAATTTTCATTTCTTTAGATACAGAGCTAACTTAGGCATCGTAAAGTCTCCTTGTAAATTAATGATAAATAGTAATGATGCTTGTAAATCAATTTTAAGAGTTATATTATTGATATGATATGCACTTCAGTAAGTCTTGACAAATTGTTGGTGGAGATAAAGATAAGTATTGTATATTCATTGATTTACTTGGTTGTGAAATTAGTATGAATTAAGTATTGAAGTAAATTTTTCTCTATGTATTTTAGTTATTGGGATTCCAACCCTGATCTCCACTAAATTCTTATTGATCTTATAATGCTAAGAATAAATAATAATAAAAAAAACAGAAAGGAGTAAAAAAGGTTGTCTACATACTTGCTAACCTCATTGTAATATATTTGGTTCAACTTACAATACAGTTACCCTATGTTTGTTTGGGCGGACTGGATTAGCATTCCCATGACTAATAGTCCTAGGATTACGAATCCGTTGGATTATGTATCCTATCTTAACTAATAGTCAAGTTTAAAATAATTAGTCCCTACTTCAATTGTTTAACCAAATATCGGATTAATAATTTTATTAGACTATTAGTCCAATCCCAAGCTCATGTCCACCCAAACAAACATACTATCAGGGTATTACTAATAAATGTGCTTGAATATGAGTAAAATAATAGTAACAATAATTAAAGAACACAAAATATTTTTCATTAATTTCAAAATACTTTCCACTAATTTCATAATTATTTTTACATTTTCACTTATTTTTAAAGTATTTTTCAGACTAATTTTAATATTAAATAATGTTTCACAAAAACTCTAAGGAGTTGGCCAAGCGGTAAAAACTTGATGATAAGATCTATCGTCTCAAGTTTGAGTTATCTCAAAAAGTTACTAGAGGTTTACCTAATTGTTAACTTCATAATTTTGAGATTAGCGGTTATAAAAAATAATTAAAAATAATATTTCAGAGAAAGTTGTAAGCATTTACCATGCTGTTAAAGAAAATCAATTGCGAAAGTAACAATAGATTATAAACACATAACTACAAGGTAAAATAAAAAAATGTAATGTTATTTATAAAAAAAAATTTAAAAAAAATCATTTAATTGTCATAAACTGTTATATATTTATTATTGATTTGATTAAGAATTAATCAATTAAAATTTAACTTCTTTATCACGTGAATATAAATGAATTTAGAAGTGAAATTTAAAAAATATGATATGAAGTTTGACAAAATTCTCCTTAAAAAAGTTATCCAAAATGATTCAGAGGACGTTCAAAACTTATCTAACGTGAGGATGTCTCTAAAACTTTGATCTACATATATGAGCTTATGAGATTAGATATTATTCATTTTTATAAATATATTTACTCTTTATGTTTTTAAACAGGAATATCATTTATTTTTAAAAATATACGTGTCATCAATTTTTTATGGTAGGACAGCACCCTCTACGCTATATTTAAATAAATAGGGATGGATACAAGATTATAATTTTAGGGGGTTACTCTATAGTTTAAAATATTGAGGGGTTACTCTATATAATTTTAAAATTATTTTAAAAAAATTTAAGGGTATGAATAGGGGTGTGCGCGGTGCGGGTCGGTGCGGTTAAGGAGAAAAATAAAAATCATATGGCGGGTGGCGGATTGATAAAAATGTCATTAGAATTTGCCATTTTTCTTATCAAAAACCGGCGGTTCGGTTGGCAAATAATAGAGGATTTGCCTTGGCGGTTCGGGCGGTTTGGCGGTTTATAAACAATATAATTCAAATTATAAAACTTGAATCAAAGAATAAAAAGATCTAATTTATAAATTAACTGAAATAGTCAAAATTAAAATATTCATCTAATGTAATTCAAGATGTATATCACTTTAATAATTCAAGATGTTAAAAGTAGAACAACAATCTGTGAAGTTGTTGCCAAGTCTTACAAGTTCAATCCAAAATATTGACAGCTTTAGTGTATTATATTCAGAACCTACTTATGATTTTAGTGTGTTATAATTAGACCATCAGAATTTTTAAGTTTTTATTAATTAGGTTAAAGTCAAGTTCTGATAAATTTTAGTGAATACTTTGCAAATCAACGAATCACCAACTCCTATTTATATTAATTTATTCTTATAATAATCCATTTATTACTCCTATTTATATTGATTTATTCATTTTAAAAAATTTTTTTGAAGAGTTTATTTAAAATAAAAACACTTTTACTAATTTGAAAACAAAATCACCCAAACATGATATTATATATAGTTAATAGAGCAGAATATATATATTATATATATATATGTATATATGTATAACAAAACAATAGAATGTATATAGATTTAACAGTGGTAGCAAAACAAAGGAGAGAAAAACAGAGCATCGAGAGAAAAGAATAACGAGAGAGAGAGAGAGACTAACAGTGGTAGATCGGCACAACAGTGGCAGTGAGAAGAGGAGATGAGATCGGCAAGGGAAGGAGAGGCTAGATCGGCACAGTAGCGAGCGGCAGTGAGGAGAGGAGAAGCTAACAGATCAGCGGCGGTGAGGAGAGGCTAACGGCGGTGAGGAGAGTGAGCCGATCGGCGATGAATCTGTGTGTGTGAATCGATGAAAGGTTGTACATAGCAGCGGCATCGTCTCTATGTGTGAGTGAGATGAAATTGAAATGTGTGGGTGGGTGTGAATTAGGTTTAATTGAGAAATTATTGTGTGTGTGTGTGTGTGTGTGAGTAAATGTATGGTTTTGATATAATCTGTGGTGGGTTTGTAGTTGGTCTGTGGGTGCATAACAGGGGAAAATTTTTTTTTTTGAAACTTTGGCGGGTCGGGTCGGTTAGACCTGCGGGTTGGGCAGTTCCACCCGCCACCCGCGCCGACCCGCCTCATCTGGTCCTCCAACCCGCCCAACCCGCCTGCCAAGGTTGAAATTTGACGCGGTTCGGTGCGGTTCGGAGCGATTCGGTGCGGTTTTGACGGTTTTGGCGGTATTATGCACAGCCCTAAGTATGAACTTCTATAATTTTAAATTATTTTAAAATTTTTAATATAATATATAATATTTTTAAAATTTTTGAATGCGCCCCCCTAAATCCATCATTGTGAACGAGAGGCAATTAAAATCTTATGATGTATGAGGAGGTTTTTTTTTTTTTTTTGCCAGGTGGATTGAAATGTGGATGACAAAAAGGAGAGAGGAGGGTAAAAGATCTTGTGCTTCTTTAGACTGGACCCCTACCAGGGTTTGGATTTGGTCAAAAAGGCCATTCATCATTTTCCAAACTTTTCTTGAAAAAAAAAGATTCCCATTTGTTCATGAATGGAGGGGAAAATGGTAAACTTTCAGCACCTTTTTAAGTTCAATGCACTGCATTGTACAACGCACATGTAAGATAGGATTCTTGGTAATAATCGCACCTAAGGAACTTCGTCACCCAACATTATCTATATGATCATTTTCGAGCAAGTTTATTTTAGGGTAAATTATACTGAAAATTCTTATAGTTTATGGTTTGTGTCACTTTAGTCCTTAACTTTTTAATTATGATATATTTGATTCTAAATTTTGAATCTTGTTCCAAATAAGGACAATTGAACATACCATTGCTTAATTTCAAAGGCAAAATCGTCAATTAGATAAAATATAAACTAATTTGACAAAAATAAATGTCAAAAAAATATTTTAAAATTTTTAAAAATTATTTCTACCCATCAAAAATAAAATTATGTAAAATTGATAAAAATTAATAAAAATTACATGATTAATTTTAAAAATTAATTTTACATGATCATCATCCAAATACATAATAAAAATTAATTTGGTAAAAAAAATAAATAAATATCTAAAAGATTTATCAATTTTATATAATTTTATCTTTAGTAGGTAGAAATAATTTTTAAAAATTCAAAAATAATTTTTTGACATTTATTTTTGTCAAATTAATTTATATTTTATCAAATTGACGATTTTGCCCTTGAAAAATCCAATGGTATCTTCAATTGTCCTTATTTGGAACAAGACTCAAAATTCAAGATCAAATGTGTCACAATTAAAAAGTCAGGGACCAAAATAATACAAATCCCAAACTATAGGGACCATTAGTGTAATTCACCCTTTATTTTACAAATATCTTATTAGTGAAAAAATAAATAAATAAATAAATAAATAAGAGAACCACTCAAGATTTAAAAGTGTGTACATATATTATTAGTGATTTGTGCACTCGCCATCCTTGTGTGATGCTCGTGCAATTCTAGAATAAAATATAAAAATAATATTTGTATGAGTAAGAATTAAAAGTGAAAGATTAACATGACAATAACGAGGGGAAAAAATGAAGAAAATTATTTACAAAGTACAATTGAATAAAATCAAACAACTAGCAAGTGATTGGTTCAGTGGTAATTATTAAGATTTTTTTCACTCAAAATGTTTGGATTTGAGTTTTCATAGTGGTTTGGTAAAAATAAATATAATCTTTAGTTCTTAGAGCACATAAAACAAGAAATTATTTCATGTAAACTGAATTAAGTGATTTGATTTTTCATATATTATCTTTTGATTATTAGTTCCTACGGCATAATATAACAAGAACAAGGCTTCATAAAAAAAATATAAATAGTTTCGTTTCTATTATTGAGAGAACGGTTTAAGCCAACAATAAGATTTATTGTGGCTAGCACTCTTCATGGTACGAATTCAACTCAATGAAACAATTTCTATATAAAGATAAGTAAAATTGTGTATATCTTGTCTTTTTAGAATTACACTATAACAAAAAAAAAGAAAGTAAAAAGTAAAAAAAATTGTGTAACAAAAAAGTTGAAGGCACATTATCTTAAATTTCAAACTTACAATAAAATTAAAGCTCTCTCTCTCTCTCTCTCTCTCTCTCTCTCTCTCTCTCAATTTAGAGCATTTCTCTCTCTAAACCCTTTCATCTTTTAGGTCTTTGGGTGTGCCTCTTGGGGTAGGGAGGGGTATCCGGTCTCTTCTCTCCTCCTTCAATGCCATTTTCTTCTTTATTTTTCTTTGCTTTTCTACTTAAATAACCTTGGAAGTTGTCTTTCCAACCCTCTCCTCCCTTGTGAGATGTTTTCTTCACTAGATCAGCCTTCGTCTCTCTTCGATGCCATCACCACCACTTCGCTACTGTATCCATCACCTTCTGGCCTCCACGGTCCCACCCTCACCGGATCTACTTCCCATCTTCTCTACTTTCTCAGCTCCACCAGATCTGTCTCTTGTCGCCATTCCAACTGCCGCCTCTCCACTGCTTGAGGATTGAAGATCTTCTTCCTATTTTTTTGGTTTTTTGTTTTTGATATTTAGTTGTGTGGCTAGGTTTCCATCATGGTGTGATTGTTGCTTACCCTCTCTACGGATGTAGGTGATGTATTTATCCCAGATTTACATATTGTCAAACTCTTACGTTGATGTCTACTTCACACTACGGGTTTTGTGTCTTAATATATTTATAACTTCTCCTTGGTGCTTTTTTTTGAGGATTTTTACTTTATTTGGTGTAAACTTTTATTTTGTTAGAATGGATTCCTTTGTAAGTGCCGTCACTGTTGGAAAATCAACTTTTAGCGGCGTTTTGGTATTGAAAATGTCGCTAATTCTTTTTGTGACATTTAGTACCAAATGCCGACGACGCGGCCGTCGCTATAGTTTTATGGCGTTTGAAAAACGTCGTTATATTAGTATAGGCGGCGTTTTGGAAACGCCGTTAAAGACATTTATACATTTTAAAAATCTAACCATTGGGGTAGGGATATAGTGACGTTCAAAAACGCCGCCATAGCCTTTATTTTTATTTTTTTATTTTAAAAGTTGTGCTACTTTTATATGGTTGAAAAAAATACCTGTCATAAACAATTATTAAGAACTAATAATTTATGTTTATTAAAATAATAAATAAACTAAGTTTGAAAACAAAATTAAAAATAAAAAACAATGCAATAAGATGTGATACATGTACAATTACAGAATATATCTAGACACAAAATATATTAGAAATCCGTGAGGATTTATTTACAAAGTCAGGCTTGAGAACTCGTGCAGAAAGCAGAGAAGACATCCATACTCCTAATGACACAATACCGATAGTAGCAAAAGCTTGGCCCAGTTCATAAACAAAAATTTCTTTCTAAACGAGGCAAACTTTGCCAATCTGTCATCCTGCAAAAAGTCACAGCCAGGATCGGTCCTGTAATATAGATAAATTTGCGAGTATGATCAAGCATTGTGCAAGAAAAATAAACATCCACGCATCCATTACCAGAGCTCCTCTTCCAAGAACCTCACAAGCTAACAAAAATCAGAACAAAAGAAGTTAAAACTTTGTAAACCATAACACTGGTATACCAGAATTGAGGCAAATTTTTTACCTGAACATCTCCGTGTTGCCGAAGCTGATTCCTAACAAAATTAACTGCTTCTGAGCTGAAACAATAGCAAAGTTGATGAGATAATACTCATCTTGTGGTTAATTGAGAAAAATATTAAATAAATAACTATCATGCTAATTTAAGATAATTTACAGAATGTAAGTACAAGGTTCAAATAGGAAACCACAAATAGCACTGTTAGTATAAAGCACAGTTTTTACGTCGTCATAGATATCTTCATCAGCAGTTCCAAGAGCTGCCAAGCCCAGACCCAAGCATGCACCATGCTGAATAACCTGCACCAATCAAAGTTTCCAACACCACTATTATAATAGAAATTCATGGTGCACAAAAGTAACCGAACAATAGATTATAGAGAGCAGGCACCTCTACGTTGGTACTGCATAGGCTATCACGAAGAAATTGTTTGATACCCTCCCCATGGTTCGCATGAATCAAGCCTAGGGCATAGAGAGCACAGCCTTCAGAGTATGGACTGCCACCACCACCAGCCCCACTCTGTGGCAAGTAAGGGGCCATCAGCGATCTGCCCTGTTGCAGGTGGCCTCTGTGAATAACACCTAGCCCTGCTGTTGCACTGAATTTAGCCCAATTAGTAGCCTTGCCCAGCCAATCTTGATGAGTTAACACAAACAATGAGCCATCAACTTGTGCAGGAAGGCCTTAAATACATGTTTCAAGATAAAGGCCTTGTAACTATGAGGAGGCATACTACGCCTCTGCCCTAAGAGAGCATTGTTATGACCCAAACCCGCCCCTATGGATTTAGCACCATAACCGGCCAGTAATCTGAGATTACCGAAGGCCTGCTTAATAGTAAAACAGTAATACAGAGTACAGGGGCTGGCGGAAGCCAAAACAGTAATAAAAGATGTCCAATGAGCTGTGACAGTCTGTATGCAAAAAGACTTTTCATAACATATTCACAGTGATAACCAAAACAGTATATACACACATGTACAATCATCCAGGACAGAGACCTAATCCCTATTATAACAGTACAGTACAGGTACAGTCAGTCTATACAAAAATAGAGACAGGATGGATGAATCTAAAACACCCCATAAGGCCCTAGCTTGAAGGACTTGGAACCTCGCAGTGAGGCACAGTGGTTGGCTTGACAAAAAGGGGGTTTAACCCAATGCTCCTAGCTCCAATCCGGTGCCTGGACACCTACATATATATATAAGCAGTGAGCTAAAGCCCAGTGAATAACACATGCGTAAAGAGGTTAGGAATGAATGTCCTTTCAGTATTTAAAACAGTCATTTGAACAGTATATCAGTTATTCAATCATAGCAGTCATAAGTGGTACATCCAATAGCAAACAGTACAGTAGGTCTTAGCAGACCGAACAGTCAGTTGATGGCCATTATATCAGTAAACAGTAGTGGTTCCAAACATGGGAACCGGCAGAGATCTCTGTAACAGTAGCAGTAACAGTAAATGCTATGGATGCCACGAATACAATTCGCAATTAGGACAAGCATTCATTCAGTAAGAAATATCATTTCAGAAAACAGTACAGTTGATCATTCAGAAAATATTCATGCTTGAATATATCTTTACGACATTGTTACTCACAGAGCACTGGGCTATAAGCAACTAGAGTGTCCTCGGATGCCAACCCTACAGTTACAGAATGAACACACACTAAGCTACACAGTTGGGAAATAATAACTTAATCCCTAATTCGACTCGGTGTGGTTCTACATCAATATCCTCATTAAGATGCCTTAAACATGGCCTAGGAATGCCTAGGATGGAAAGAGAGTACAAAGATGCACTTTAAAACACTTTTCAAAATTTTTAGAAAACAGGGGTCCCGCTCGAGCGTGGGTTTCCCCGCTCGAGCGGACATGCAGACAAAAGAGCTCCGCTCGAGCGTGACTTCCCCGCTCAAGCGGACTGTAAAAGTACTGGATGCACGAAATTCACGCTCCTCCGCTCGAGCGTGAGACACAAGTCCTCGCTTGAGCGTCCATTCCCCCGCTCGAGCGGACTGTAAACACATGCAAAGTACTGGATACACGCATTTCTAACTCGAGCGTCACTTTCCCCGCTCGAGCGGACTGCATGAACTCAGTGTGTACGCTCGAGCGTGGAGTTCCCCGCTCGAGCGTAAGTCCAAAATCTGGAATTTCTAAATTTGAACCTCAAGCTCAAAACTCAGCTTTAAAGCATTAAATTCGATCCTTTTGGGCCAATTTTCTGGAAAACACTTGTAAATTCATAGTATAACATGATTCAAAGCTCAATTTGTAAAATCAAGGCCCAAAGGTGAGTCAACTAAACACAATTTCAAACAAAACTTCAAGAACATGAAGTGTATGCAACATGCAAGAATTTAAACAACTTTAAAGCTTTAAATACTTGTTCAAAAGAGTCAATTTCCTCAAGAACATGATGAATTCATGAACTATACTCAAGATATGAACATGCATGTAACAATTCCCTTGAAAACAACCTCAAAATGCTAGAACATGTACCTGCATGCATGATATAAGCCTCAATTCAACAATCTAAACCAATTCTTGACTTTAATCTCTAAACTTCCATGAACCATGCAAAATACAACTTGAATTCACAAACTAAAGGATGAGTATCCTACCTTAGGTCCTCAATTACAAGTGTAGAAGCTCAATTATGCAAGACTCCTTCAAATCTCTTAATCTCCAAGCCAAAACAAGATGAAATCACTCTATCTCCCTATCCTCCCTCTCTTTAGTCGGTTTTGTCTCTCAAAATAGCTGAAGAAGTGTTGTGTCAAAAGTGTGTGAAGTGAAGAGGAATTAGCCTAGATTATTCCACTAGATGGCAAACTTGAAGATAAGTCCAACTTTTGTAATCTATCAATAAATAACCTAATTTAATCATACCAAATCACATTTCCATTAAACATGCCATAAAATCACATAAATTCTAATTAGCACATATCACCAATCAATTTCGGATTCGGCCGCCGATAAGGCCTTCAATTTGCAGTTTAAAACATAATACATGAACAGATCATTTAACAGTCAAACAGATAGAAATGCATTTAAACTAATACACTCAATCAATCAGCTCAGAATTTTAGTCTAATCAGTCACTTATCATGTTCAGTCACAGTTTAGCAGTAATCAGTGGTGTTATCAATAAACAGTAGTGAGGGTTGTCACAAGCATCCAGATTGTTGAGGTCGCTTTCAGATGTCTATCCATTTTTGCTTCTCTTCATCTGTAGAGTAATTCATCAACAAAGATTAAATCTTATTTCCTTCTCAAATGTGATGAACTTGGTCTTTTGTGATCTTCAAGGCAGTCAATTGCAGGTAGATCCTCATATAACATTTAGTTCCAAAAAAAATTATAAAGGGGTGGCTGCAAATTTTAAAACAAATAAGATAAACGACACCAAACAATAACCACCAAACAATAAAATGATTCTGCACATCCAAACACAACCTTAAATTTTTACTGGGCTGCTGCTAGTGGACTGATAGCCCTTTGAAGAAACTTACCTATTTAGCCTTCTGGTGCAGCATTTGAGATCTATGTAGGTTCCCCTAGAATGGATGCTACAAGTAGAGACGAGAGAATGAACTCACTCAATAGTCAATCCGAAATAAAATGTCTTAACTCAATGAGGAATATAGATTTAATCTCTCAAATTTCCAAATCATCTGATCTAGCACTGGCCAGCTACTAACTGTAAGCTTATCAGATTCCAAATAAACTCACAAAGTAGATAAAAGATTTTTAAAAAATGTATAATAAACTAAAACAGAAGCAATGAAAAAGGAAAAGTAGGCGTTTACAACACAAACAAGCTATTTAAAAGCAGAGCAGGTTAGGAACAAAAGCTTGAATGTATTCCATGTTGCAAGAATATTCATGTAATCTTTTTCAGGGATCTTGTAAGGAAAACATCTGTCCATATCTTCTTCCTCTCCCCCCCACAATGAAAACAGCAGTGCATCAAACTTCAAACAATAGTACAGGTTAATGAAGCGAACAAATCCTCACTCATAAGAAATAAGGCACTCCAGTTCTGGGGCCTCTCATCTGGTTGTCTTCCTTTGTTTCAGTGAAGAACTTCAACTCTCTCTCCTAACAGACAAAGGGATAAAACACAGCACCCATAGAAAATTCAATTAATCAAATCTATATAAATGAGCCAAAAAGCCACAACCAAGTTAAAAGAGTGAAAAGTTTAGTGGCAGTACCATATTCTCATTGAAGCTCAATATTGAAGCTACATTACCACAGCGATAACAATAATTTGGAGCAGACCATACTTGATAAGCCAAGAAGCACACAGTAAAATTAATTAAAATATCACCAAATCTAAAGTGATGTTATATACACTAGTCATGTTACATAGACTCAAGTCCCCCTATCAAGAGTGGATATTATACATCTAAACTCCCAAATTTCTTGGCATGTTTCTCTTATTTCTCAAGGTAGAATACTGACTTTATGTAAGACAGTGTAAAAGCAACGGAAAATGAAAAAATAAAAAACAATTTCTTAGTATTCGTGCTTTATTTCCTAAGGTGGAATGGTGACTTTTCTTCAAGATGGCACTTCACTTGCTCTAAAGCAATCATGTCACAAAGAAACATAATAAGGGAGGTCTATCAATTAATCACACAGTAAATTTGCATAACTAAACATGCTTGTTGGGCCCAGTTTTGACTGGACATGTCGGACACACAGCCCATATCCTTACTCCAGCCATATGTTTAGAAGTGTCCATGTAACATAATACACTGAGTTAAAGACTTCACAACTCACAGTTACAAGGCCTTTATCTTGAAACATGTATTTAAGACCTTCCTGCACAAGTTAATCTGCACAAAGGGGGATTCATTAGCGAAAATAAGGAAATTTAAAATTGTAATTTTCCAACCAACAAAATTACTATATACATCAGAAATTAAAAACTGAGGTGATGCAGTTGGTCAAGATGGATCCCACCATTCAAGATCAATGCACGTAAGCTCAAAAGAGATCTGACCTCATCCATTGATTTAAGCTTATTTTTGCCAGCATTCAGCACCTGCTTCACAAGAACTTGAATAAATTAAATTTGGAAAGTGTCAATTTAGTTTTAATAATTTAAAAACTAAACCAGTGAAAAAGACCACTCTATCTCATCATGTGTTGCCAATTGACATTGCAAACGTATCTAAAAGGATTTTAATATGTACATATATATATTCGCCTTAAAGAATGAAGTATTCAACAATTTAAAGGATGAACTAAGTATCAAGTTTGAAGCATATAGAAAGAAATATGCAATAAATTTTACAAGATTCAATCACATTAGTAACTAGAGAGTTTAGGGATTAAAATTCAAGATTCCAAATACAAATTGATTGAACAATCAAAATCAAAAGAGCAGTTTTCTTTCAATATTTGTTGATTATGTAGTAATAGTAGTATATTGAACTCAATTTTGCTTACTTTGAAACATAACAGAATTTCAACCTTTGTAAACACAAAAGGTAAATATAACAGAAAGGTAATATTAGCAACATACTCAAACAAAACATTCAATTGCTTCTATTAGCAGTTTTCCTTCATATATTCAATTGTGTAATCTAACTCTGTGGGTGAGATGTCAGGGTTAATGTAATAATATTATTATTTTCTCTGTAAACTTACACTCCCCAAGGCTCCATTCAGTTGTTACGAAAAGGGAAAAAAAAAGTCCAGGAAAATCAATCTTCCCACAACTTTTTCCATGTTCATTTAGCAAGAAAGTAGTGGGACTCATATTTTTAACTTTTCCACCACCAGGATATGTTTTCCCTCATAACATGTCTTACATAAAATACAAGATTTTGCGGGAATTCTCAACAATACACTTTCCTTTTCACACATAAGAAAACAAGAGATGGTATCAGTAGCATTCTTTGAAGGAAATAAATTCAAAATTGAACTCGTACAATGTTTCGTTGCAGCCATTCTATTCAACATAAATGAGCTCAAAATCCTTGTATTAAAAACTAAAGTTAAAGGTCCAAATTATACCTCCAGTGAATTATTTATACACCTGTGCTGATAACAACCATTTCCTTGGGTCATGGAACCCCTTACAAACCCAGTCCGTACTAATGATGAGGCCATACCCCTACAAGAATGAACAGAAGTTATGCCAAAGCAGAATTCAAATGTGAGAATCTGAAAAAAGTTCCATAAGCATATCTCACCTTCAGCTATGTCCTCTCACCTCACCCAACATTCTGTCAGGTGCTCGAGCACTGTTCATGTGAATGGTTGAAATCCAATTCTCCACATGCTTGCCATTATTGCTATTCAGATGTGAAGTTTTTATATCTATCAATCTACTTCTTTTGAGAAGGAGATAAGAGCTGGGTCCACAATCTAGCTAACAAAGAGATGATTCCTCAACCACAAGGTTGGTGAACACCTTATAATCCTTCTATTGGCCATCTTTATACCCTGTTGAACTAGTTTGCCATTGTCTTTGCACTATATTGAGTTTAAATTTGCCTCTGATAAGGATTGCCTTCCCTCATTCCCCTCCCCCTCCCCTCTTTTTCGATCATCTTGCAAAGCATGCCTCATTCTTAAAAAGGGACATTGACTATCTAGGGCATTCTATATTTGACAAAATAAAAATGAACTAATCTCTTATCTAAACAAAATTGAACTGGACTTTGTACTAAAAACATGAAAGGTATTGAGAGAGAGAGAGAGAGAGAGAGAGAGAGAAATAGAAATGAACACCACATTTAACCTCTTAAAAGAAATAGAAGGCAAGAAAAACAAAAGCAAAAACAAAAACACAACTCTCTCTCTCTCTCTTGTTCTTTCTCTCTTCAAGCATTTTTTTGTTCAGCAACTGAAACAAGAACAAATATATAAATATACAAATCTTGGATATGTGGATATACATATATATATATATATATAGAGAGAGAGAGAACGGAAACATAAAACTTGACCATTGTTGTTGGTGAGATTTATAGAATTCAAGAAATAAAGGGGGAAAATCAAGAACACTACAGCCTCTTCTTCAACACTTTCTCACACACACACACACAAACATATACAGAAGATGATGAAAAGAGGTTTTTACTGAAAACGGAAGGATTGGAAGGAGCTTACTAACATATCTGATTCGAAACCCCCATATTTCCATTGTTGTTGGTGAGATTTATAGAATTCAAGAAACAAAGGGGGAAAATTAAGAACACTACAGCCTCTTCTTCAACACTTTCTCACATACACACACACAAACATATACAGAAGATGATGAAAAAAGGTTTTTACTAAAAACGGAAGGATTCGAAGGAGCTTACTAACATATCTGATTTGAAACACCCATATTTGGTTCAGGTGTTCTTTGAAACCTTCAGACCTGACTTTAATTAGTTCGAAATCCTTCAAATCTCGTCTCTCGTTCTTTTCTTCAACGAGCACCACCACCACCATCCTCTTCCACCCTGTAGCTGTCAATCTGAAGCGATAATGAGAAGATAGCAGTGGTGGTGAGTGTGGATGAGATCAGCAAATGAGAGAGAGAGAGAGAGAGATGAGTCTGGTGACAGAGGAGAGTGAAAATGAGCGAGAGAGAAAAAAAATGAAAATGAAATTGAAATCAAAATCATTGAGCTTGATGCAGATAGGTTTACCTCTCAGTAAATGAAATCGATTCTGAAGCTTGATGTTGATAGATTTACCTCTCAGTGATTTCTATGTAAATGGAATAGGTAAACAAATTAAATCACTGAGCTGATTCCGATCGATTCCTATTCTGAAATCACTCTGAGATTTAAGGGATCACCGAGCTGAAGCGAGAAAGTGAGCGAGAGACTTGAGGCATCTTCTTTACGGAGACTGAAGAGTAAAGAATGAGTCTCAAGAGGGAGGGAGAGGGTGTGAGGGATTGTAACACACTTGGAGGCGTTTTCTATTAGCTAAACGGTGCCATTTTGATTAGCACAAAAGGCGATGTTTTCAAAACGCCATTGAATATTAAAAAAGACTACGTTTAAGAAAACGCCATTATATAAACGCCATTATAACACACATTTCCAGTAGTGCGTGTAACATTCCGTATCTTAATGGAAATTTCTATTGATTCAAAAAAAAAAGCTGACAATAAAATTGACAAATGTTTTAACTATGCATTGAATAAAAAAGAAAATGGAGTGTTGAAAGTGGTGTAAATGGTTTTTAAGAATGATATAATAATGGTAATTTATAAATAAAAATTTTAATAATTTTTTCATTTCAATGTGACAAATTTATATTAATTCTTAAGTATATAAATATTTTGTTAGTATAAAACTGATAAAATCCTTAGATTATAAGCCAAGAAACAAATGAAGTATTTGTGCCACTGCCAACTATGTTGTCCGGTCAAAATAGATCCTCGGCGGGCACGTGGCTGGCTCAGCCGACAATGTACATAACTTGATTTATTACACTTTATACTTTTTAAGTTATCGTCAAATTATTTATTTAATTATTAAATTATCGTTTAAATTTATTAAAATTTTAAAATAAATAAATTAATAATTTCTAAACATTGATTGAATCTATTATGTTCTTAAAATATTTAATTTAAACCTATTTAATCTATGAAAAAATTAAAAAAACAAAAGATACTTGGGCGAAAAGTCTAATTTTAAAATTTTCTCCTTTAAAGGTCCAAGCATTAATCTACTATGTCCATAAGGACAAGTCTCTGTAAAATGACCAAACTACCCATATTATCACATTAACCACAAGGAGCACAACGAGAGAGACATAGTAAAATAAAAGAGAGAGAAATTTTGAAACCCTAGAGATAGAGATCAGTGAAGAAAGAAGAGGCGGCGAGACCTCGTTGCGCGATCTCATCCTCTCTCTCTCTCTCTCTCTCTCTCTCTCTCTCATCTCCTCTCCTCTCCTCTTCTCTTCACAATCATCACCGCTGGTTGACCATCTCATTCTCCTCATATCATCTCTGTCCCTTTTATCACCGTCATTTACTGTCCCAATATCCTAAGCAATAGCGCCTTCATCAGTGACAGATCTGCCGTACGTCGTCTCTCTCTCTCTCTCTCTCTTTCTCTCTCATACACACTTAATGTCTTCACTGGCAATGGCTTGTGAAGAGATCTATGTCACCATGGCCTATGTTTGGCCTCAGACTTTGCTCATTTTCTTTTAGCGTGACCTCAGATCTAGAGAACGAAGCCTTCGTAGATTTGAGCGATGGATCTCACCCACCATGATGCTTCAATCTGAGATGATCTAATGATTGTTTTATTTGTGTTGATGCTCAAGGGGTGGAACCAAATCCCAGAAAATATTCCAAGGAATACTTGTATTCACTTGATGTAATGCCTCGAAATAATCACAATAAAACCATCCACAGTATTAATAACAATAATACCATTTTGAATACAATATTCTTCCCATTTTGTATAATCAGAGTATACAAAAGATATTACATGCAGTTATACATTCATAAGTCCTAACCCTGAATATATGACATGTGATACAAGTTAAAGATATGAAATAAGAGTTAAACAAAAAATAAATGCCCTAATGGTTACAATTTTCCAAGACAGTACTTGGTTATAACAAAAGTGAGTTCAAACTCAATACAGTTAAAGCCCTAGGCTTATAACAAAATAAATAAAACAAATAAATAAAATGAAGCTCTTACTCCAACTTTTCCAAGCTATTGCCTTGGAGAGGCATATCATTAGTACCTGAAAATAGTTTTTCCCACATAGGATGAGCCAAAGCCCAACATAAATAATCTAACACAGTTTATGAATCTCAACAAAAATATAAGGTGAATGCATATGCAATGCTTATGCCGAAAACATTTTATATCTCCTTTAAAAAACTATGCAATGCCAAGTCTATATCACAATTCAAGAAATCATTTCCTTTATAATAGAAAACAGGACTGTCAATACAACTTTGTGAATCCCTAGGTACGTACCTGCAAGCAGGCTATACAAGCACTACTAATTTGCCATTTTTACCGGTATTAACCGGAAGGCTCGATACCTAACCACGCGAGTTTCTAAACTTTCACCAAGGATACACAGGCCCACATAATACCGTAACCACACCCCCTACCCAGATTTACTAAAGTATTCACCCATTTTTCTCAAAACAATAGACATTTTCAATGTGTTAAATATTCAACAATGCCCAGTGCAGATGAATAAGAAAACAATTTCAATTCTCCTAGTTCTCATGCAATTTCTACAACAATCATAGCTATCCTCCACTGATAGCTCAAAATAGATATCTCTAAATAGATAAATAAATTTCCAATAAGGTTATACTTTCTAAAATCTCAAGATGGGAGTGATAATACATATCCAACTCCGCCATCGTCATGAACATCAATCTAATTTCACAAATTCAACATCAATTCCATTTACCTATACAAAATCAACATTCGATAAATTTAGGACAAAATCTCCTTTTTCTTTATAAATCAATCCCAATGATAAAATTCTATCTTTTCATCACAACTCATCCTCATTTACAATCCCATAACTATTTTCAAGAATCCATTTGGAAGCCCCTTTTTTATTTTTAATCCAAAGTCCTAGATTTGTCCAAAAATTTACAAATCACAATATTATTTTAGAAATAGAAAATAACTAAGTTAAAAATCATAAAAAGTACAAAGAATCTCCTGCCTTTAAGCTAGAAGGCGAGAGACAGGGTGAAAAAACTTCAACAACAGCAAAACCCAACTTTGTTCCGATCAAAAGAGAGCTCCCAGAGTGCTCTACCCTTGTATCAAAGGGACTAAGGTGGAGAAACTAATGGATCTAGGTGTATTTATAGAGAGAAGGTGAGTTCTAGAGAGAGAGAGAGAGTCGAGATCTAGGGTTTTTAGAATATTTAGAGAGAGAGAGAGAGAGAGAGAGAGAAATGAAAAAGTGACTCAAAAGTGACTTTTTTGCGAACTGATGTACACGCAGACCGCTCAAGCGCAAGAAGTGTTGTTCTAGAGACCAGACATAATAAGTGGGACCACTCGAGCGCACAAAATCACTGCTCGAGCGAAGAATTCCAACTCTCAGAAGTTTTACAGACAAAGGACCATTGCTTGAGCGCAAAAAAGACTACTCGAGTGAAGAATGCCATCTCCCAGTACCTCTGTAGACCTGCAAAAGTACTGGAAGTTCACAAAGGCCGCTTGAGCACAGGAATCACCACTCGAGCAAAGTGGCAAAATTCTGGACAATAATAACTTTAAAAAAAATAAGCTACCAACCTATTCCAAATGCAACCGAGACACTCTAATAACCAAACTCAATGAGGAATAAGAAGAAACAAAATATGAACAACCATATGAGACGATGAAACCCAGATCTAGAATATCAAATGGTTTGGGTCTAAACCAGAATCACTATACTTGAAGAATTATTTGAACTTGTATTCTTCTCTTGGATAGGACTCTCTTGTTTGTCTTGCCGATTTTCTCAATCGATGAGTTTAATTTTGTTACAATCACAATTTCTTATTTTATTTATTTATTTTTCCATTACGTATACACATTACATAGAGATATGAATATGCTTATTTATATACAATACATGTTTCACAAATTGAGAAGTCGGTCTCCCCCGCTGCCGTGGTTCTTCGATTGAAGTTAATATGATCTTATCTGTTTGTCAGAACAATATCTGACTTGATTTGATCTGTTCATTTTTTTTTTAATCTATTTTTTTGTTTTTGTTTTTGTTTTTGTTTTTGTTTTTTGTATTTGTCTACATCTGTCTAAGGTAGCTTTGAATTCTTTTTTTTTTTTTTTTTTTTTTTTTTTGATGTTGTTGTTGATGATGAAGATGATAATGATGAACATACAGGATTTGGTGATGTTGTTGTTAACGAACAACAAATAGGATTTGAATAGATAGGAAAACTTATAAATTTGGATAGATAGAAAAGTATTCGGACAAATATTTAATCAAATAAGGGAAATTTGAATTGAAAAGATTAAAAAATAAAACAGTTAGGGAAAAATTTTGAATAGATAGGGTAAAAAATTTGAACAGATAGGAAAAAATTGAATAGATAGAAAAAACTTGAACATATAGGGAAACAATTTTGAACAGATAGGAAAAAAATTTGAACAGATGGTCAACGGAAGTCAACAAATAAATAAAAAAAAAAAGTCAACAGATAAATTAAAAGGTAAAATTAGAAACAAAAAATTCTTCAAAACAAATAAAAAGATTTATCACTAACAAAAATGCTTGGGACTCCCAAAGTTGGGAACCCTCATGACCTCCAAAATGATGTGGACTAATCATGTATTTTTATTTTTTTATATTTTTTGTTTCCTTCCTGGACGAATCACACGTGAGTGGGGTTGTGTTTTTTGGGGGTCTGTAGCAGTATTGTTATTACTAAACTATTTCATAAAGGGTGGATCTCCGCTAATAAAAAATATCCATTAGACCTTATGCCTTATACACTACTTAGATTGGATTTATCACCAACTCAAAAATAAAATATATACTCATAAGTATTATAAATTAGTAAAAGATCCTATCTAATTTATTTTAAATACACTTTAAATTTTATTTTATCTTGGAAAAGTGGGAGTCAGTTCTGATGATGAATTTTTTTTTATAAGGATAAGAATAATTATCTATAATATTTTCTTACTTATCTTTTACAATAACTTCATACTTGCCTTTATTTAGCATTATATGTCAACTTTCATTATAATTTTTAATTGATTGTTTTTCATTTATCCTCCATCAAATTTTGTGTACACACATGGTGCTGAGTTTTTAGACCTCTGTCAATGGAGTCCTAGCTCTCTCAGCATTTCTCTATTCACCATTATAGCAAAAGATCATCCATATGGTTGATTGAATATGATGTAACATAGTTATGATTCAATGTGTTTTCATACGAACACATAGGATGCCCCTATAATAGAATTTTGAAACACAAGTTTTTTTTTTTTTTTTTACACACAAGTTACTACAGCTGATCGAGTAGAAAAATAACAATTAAGATGTAAAACAATTTCTGACCAAGTGGAAAATTTTATATTATAAATTAGAGAAAAAAAGAAAAAAAAAAAGGGACAAAATTTTGATTTTGAAAATCGGACTGGACCGGCCGATCCAATCGGTTGACCCGTCGGCCGGCCCAGTTTCTTGTCTGGATTATCCCACATAACTGTTTGTATTAAAAATCTGGTTTGTACCAATTGAATTGCCAATTAAACGAATAATCCGCTTAAAAACCCGTCCATTAAACTGCTGGATTGACAGTAATAGACAAAATAAAGATTCTATTAAGCTTGTGTTTTTATTGGAAATAATTGCTCTTTTACTTAAAGCGGGACCTCAAATCCCAAATATTGTCTACTCTGAAGATTTTGCCCAATCAACCATTTTAAAAAATCTGTCCAGCAGTTAGTTTATTAAACAACTAAAAATATTATGGGAAAATTATTTATAAGTCCTATTAGGGAGACTTATGCTACATATGGTCCTACTAAAAAACTTATGTTCCTATAAGTCCTGTGGGAAGTTTGTTGACACATTTACCCTCAATATTAGTTGTTAATATCATAAATAATAGTAAAACTATATATAGGAAATTGAATGTTATCATAAATCATATCTATATAAACGTAACGTAACGTGACATCTATATAAACATAGCGTGACACCTATACGTAACGTGACACCTATGATCTATGGTAACATGCAATTTCCTATATAGAAAATTGCATGTTACCATAGATCATATTGTAGACGTCCCCGAACACCCCGGGAGGATGAGTCCCGTTCTGTTCATTTTGGGCTCACTACAGTTCGGACTCTCAAATCGTCACGGTTCTTAATTTGAACCAAAGAGTCCAAATCCGGCAAATTGTTTTGGAAAACAGATTTTTAGAAAGAAGTGCCAAACATGGACTGCTTTGCCAGATACAGAGTCGCCACCTAAATATTTTTTTTAATGGAGGAATTTAGGAAACCCTGACTCGTTTGCCTAAGGCCACGTGTCCGTCATCACCAGAGTTGCCTCAGCTCGGGAACTTGGGTATGATTGGGGAAGGTCAGCTATGAGCACCCCCTCTCGCCTGATCCGAAGATCGGCCTCTACTAATCGTGATATCTTGTTTTGAAAGCATTATGCGTTCTTATTGCCGGTTATTAGCCTAGATTTACTATGTGATGCGCACAGCATACAAGTATAGACTGAATCGCTTGAGTTAGAACAAAACATTTCATGTTTGTTTTTTTAAAGCAGTTTGCTACTCATAAGTAGGCTAAAATGCAGGTTTTGCCACCCTCAAGTGGACTTAAAACTCACGGTTTTAATGCATTATTCCAATTCAGGTAATTAAACCTCCATCCACAGGCATTCAAGCAGTTATATCACATAAGCAAATAGCCTCATGGTAATCATGCTGTCATGGCAACATTCACACGCATGCCAGGATGCTAAAGCATAAAAGCTTATAGTGTACTCCAAGCCAAAACAAAGAACTCGTTAGTAATCAATGTATGATCCAAGTCCATGTTAAGTGCCTAATGTAACGCATACCGAATGCAATCAGGATAGGCTCGGCTAATCCTAGGATGGCATGTGAAATGCAACCATGTGATGCACGTATTCAAGTTAGATTTGAAATACTATGCAGTTAGCATGATGTGCCGAGCCCGATGCATGCAATACCGATGAATGATGCACGCATGCATAGCATAAGGATGCTAAATTAAATATGCCCTAGTACTAACCATCAAAGCAGGTAAGTAAAAGAGAGAAAGAAGTGGGGGTTGGATGACATGCACACACGTACCCACACTTATTACAAATTTGCTCTCGCTCGGAGAGACCGAATGAATAATACAGATTTAACTAACCTACAAGATAATTAAATATTACAGACCAATTAAACTAGTTAAGAAAATTAACTAATCTAATAAAACAGTAAATAGCCTCGGGGAGAGGGCCCGATGTAATGCATGCTCGGCTCCGCTCGGAAGTCCACTGTCATGCATAAGTTTGCCTCTGTTTCCCCTGCTCTGTTCTTCTGAAAATTGCACGACTCCCAAGGTATGCTCTATGGACACTGTGGATCACCACCGACCAAGTGGAAACCCCACCGACCATTTTCGTATGGTCATCGACCATTTGTTGAGCTCTCGGCCATCAATAATTGGTCGGTCCGCATTATGGATGGCCGGCCGGCCAAAGCTTCCTACAGAAACTGTTTTGACAGCAGCAGAGGGCAAAACAAGGCATGGCAATGCATTTCAAGCAAATATGTGCACCAACACATCCCTTATCATGTTTGTGACTCAAAGGGGTATGTTCCTTGATTCTCGGACCACCAATCGCACATTTCAATGTGTGATGGCCCAAGGAACCAAATCGTGCATTTTAATTTCAAATGAAATGCAATGCATAGAAACATACAAATGGGCTTTCAACCTCTATCATGGCTTGATCAAGAGGTGAAAGATGCATGCAATGATATGCAACCTAGACATGTGAGCTAAGTGTGCAACATGAGATGCAAACAAGTAAGCATGCAATAGGCACACAACCTAAACAAATAAGTATGCAAGACATGGAATAACTATGCAAGCTTAACCATACAAGCATGCAAGGTGCAACATGGACAACATGTTAGGCAACTTAGCCAAGAGAATGTGTGCCAAATGCAAAGCGATTGAAGCCTACAACACATGCAATAGGCTAAGTATATGACAACACACAAGGTGAGCATGCAACAACATGCAAACAATGGACTTATACCAATTTGGGCAGCCCTATACTAGGCCCAAAACAGTGGCCAACACACTAAGGAATGAGAGGCAAAACACACACAAACATGCACATGTTAAGGCCTAAACACTTAAGCATATGGAGACAACTTTTAAGCACACTTAAAAGAGGATGAACATGGACACATAGCATGCACAGAAAGCTCTAAAAATCATGTTGTAAAGGTGCCAAACCAGGTAAACAAGACAAACTAAACATGCAACAATGGTCCAAGATTCAAGGAAAGCCTAAGGGGCTTAAACCATGGCTAAGTCAAACAAGCCCCACAAAGCTAAAAGGACTTAAAATAGGTCCGAGGCAGACCTAAACAAAGCTAAGGACACACCTAGATGGCATATAAGTGGTTCGAACATTCAAGCATACAAAAGAGGCCACACATGGAGCATAAGATGACAACCTTGTAAGGAATTAAAGGGACATCAAATGCAAGCATACAAGCATACCATGAGGACTGAAATGGTGCTATAAGTAGTGCCAAACCACTGAAATGATGCAAGGATGGCATGCTAGAGGGGTCAATGCTCAAGACATACAAGAGAGTTTGCATGGTAGCTATACAAAGCAAAGCATGGACGACTCAAATGACCAAAAACAGACCTTTAGCATGCTAAAACAAGCATAAAAGCTTCACAAAGCTGAGCCAAAAACATGCTAGAAACAAGGCTCAAAGCACAAGGCATGTTAAGGCAATTCATGGCATTACATGACATGTATGCTAAGCAAGCATGGTGTGCCTAAGCCAACTCATGACAATGCTATATCATGGCAAGATAGTCATAAAAAATAGTTAAGGCATGGCCAACATACACTTAAACAAGGTGCTCACTAATGAGGCTAAAATGACCCTTTTCAAGGACAACAAGGAGAGGGGGTGGCCCTCTCCTTCTTAGGACCTTAAACCACCATCCTCACCACTGAAATCCCTCAAGATTTCAATGGTGAGGAGGCCCAAACAAAGTGGTCCCAGAGTTCACCAAAATAGCACAAAAATAGGGCCAAACAAGGCCTAAGAGGGGTCAAACAACCCCAAAGCTCAAACCAACCTTAAACAACTATTTTAAGCAGGTAAAAATAGAACTTTTATATGTTATATGCAAAGTCTAAAAATAGTTACAAGGTAGTCAAAAAAGCTATGCAAAAATGGGGAATAAAGGGCAAGAACACTCACCCTTGAAGAACACTTCCAAGATCACAAAACCAGACCTCTTCTTGGATCGAAACCAAGCTCAAAAAGTCCAAGATCAACCTTCTAATGCCTCAGCAACTAAGGAAAGGTGTAATGGTAGGTGTTTGTATGCAATAGTAAGAACAAACACACACTAAACACTCAAGAGAGGGAGATATATAGAGATAGAGTATGAACAAACCCTAACCCTAAAACTCAAAGCTCTGAAAAAATTTTCAACCCTAATGGAGGGAGAAGAGGCTCCCTCTTATAGACGCTCCCTCTTATAGACAATCCCTCTTGTAAAGCTTTCCATACAAGCTAGCCAAGAGGGAGATCCCTCCATACACGTGTATGGAGGGGAGCAAAGTGTATGCAAGCTAGCACAGCTGGCATAAAAATATCTGCAAAAGCAGATGAACAGTGGCCGGCCAGCCAAAAATGCAATTTGACCAAAATAGATGGTCGGTCGACCATCTAGAGTGTGGGTCGGCCAAACATTTGGCCGATGGAAACAAAACACAGCCGGTGGCCTCAAGCCATGGCCTGTGGAGTATGGGGGTGGCCAACAAGCCATTCCCTGCCCTCCAAAGCAAAAACACAAGTGTTTGGTGCAAACCCAAACACAAAACAGTCGAGTCGAGAGATCCTGAGGCAAGGCGCGTAGCTGAGACCTCCAGGAACTCAAGACGAACACAAATAAGGATGATCACCGAGTGTTCAAACGGTGACGTCCAAGTCTTGAGGACGGTCAAAAATGGGGTGTCTACACATATCTACATAAACGTAACGTGACGTAACACCTACATAAACGTAACGTGACACCTATGATCTATGGTAACATTCAATTTCCTATATAGGAGATTGAATGTTACCATAGATCATATCTACATAAACGTAACGTAACGTTACACCTACATAAACGTAACGTGACACCTATGATCTATGGCAACATTCAATTTCCTATATAGAAAATTGAATGTTACTATAGATCATATTTATATGAAACGTAACGTGACACCAACATAAACCAGTAACATTTTTACATTCAATTTAAAAAAATAAAAACTCATTAAGTTTGCGAAACGTAACGTGACACGTTATGTTACGTTTATGTAGGTGTCACGTTACGTTACGTTTATATAGGTGTCACGTTACGTTACGTTAATATAGGTGTCACATTACGTTACGTTTATGTAGGATCTTGTGGAATACATTCCTATCTAAATAGGACTTGAGACTCTATAAGAAATTACATAGGACTTAGCCTACCATAAGTGTCTGAAAAATGACTTATAAATAAATCTCCCAAATATTTCATACAAAAAGAAAAAAAAAATTTACCAAGGTATGATAAATGTTAATATTTGATTTGTCATTCATTTAATTGTGTAGTGTCTATCTTTCTTGCCATATCATTGTGGATAAATTTAAAAATCTAAATTGTAAACCTATAACTAAATTATTTTATATGAATTTTATATATGAAAATTGTGTAAGTCTTTTATGGGTGAATAAAAATTTGTGTATGTTTAACATTGAATCATAAGCAACATCATTTTATAAGTATGATTGAAATTCATTTTGGTGACAAGTCATCATAATAGATTTGCAACTCATATAATTTTTACCCATAATCAAACACTACAATTGATATTTATAAATGGATTATGATAGGTGAAAGATTATGATACACATTTTTTAAAGGTGTATATCATATATATTTTACATTTAAAAAAGAAAATGAAATAATTTTAAATTTTTTGAGTTATAATTAAAAAAAATTATAATCAAACACTGCATGAGGCATAATCAAACATATCAAAATAATATTATAACTAAAAAAAATGACATAACTACATATATATATATATATATGGTAACAAATATATATTATAAAATTCGCCTTATAATAGTTTGTAACCAATAACGATTTAGATCATAACTTGAAAAAAGATATACACCCTTTGAGCTTTGCTTAAAATACGAATTGTCTCTTGTGGTTTGGAAAATTACAAATACCTCCCTATCAGAATTTTTTATTTAACAGAATTAATTGAAAAAGTAAAATTTCTAACTGTTCACCTATACAATAATAAAATTATTTGAATTATTAATTGAAATAAAATTTTAACATCATTAAAAACTGTTAATTAACTTGATGATTTATTAATAAAAGGACCTATTTGTTATGAAATTAGAAACCTTAAGGGACATAATGTAATTTTTAAAATTATAGGGAGTAATTTGTAATTTAAGCAAATTTCAATGGTTGTATTTATAATTTACCCTAAAAAAATTTAGTGTATTTGTGTTATTACCATCCTAAATTATGGAAGCTTATAATTTTCCTACAAGTTCATCCTTGGTACTTTTGCCGACCTCATAATTTCTCTGATGACATCGCCCAATGAAGAGCAGTGGCCGTAAATCTACTTTTTCGGCACACTTAGGGTTGTTTTGGGAAGGGATCAAAAAAGGTAAAAGTTAACTTTTTATTAATTTTACATCACATCACCTCTCATATTAAACAGTGAAAAAAGTTTTTAAAAAGTCAAAAAGTCAATTTTTTACAATCTTCCCAAAACACCACTTAATTTAAGGAAAATGGATTTGAATTTGTAAAATTATTTATATTTTTTCGAACTTGGTATCTATGCTATTATATAAAACAAAGACTATATTTTATGCCCTAAAATCTTTAATTTTAATTTTTTTAAAAAAAAAATTACACTTTGAATAGTACAACACACATATTGTGATAGTATTTTTTTTATTATTTATTTTTATATTTTATTTAAATTATATACTCATTATATGCGTCACCCAATAATATATGGATTGGGGTGGGGAATATTCATTCATCATTTTTTGTCCCATTTTGTTTTCAATTATGTCTCTCATTGTCCTTTCAACACCCTCCAATTTGGTCATTTTTTTAACAACCAATTATTTAAAACTTGGCTTTCTTTAGAATGAGAATTGCTATGAAGAATTATTAAAGTTTTTCTGGACAGGATATTGTGGTGTTGTTAATTTGATTTTTATTGATAAAATAGTTAATTATTTTTACAAAATTACTATAAATCATAGAATTTCATTGATTAAAAGAAATTATACTCTTAAATAAATAACTCGACAACAAAATCTTAAAACCTAGCTGTAAAAGATTTATTTGCTGCGGATTATTGCCCATTACCCATTATGAGGTTTCTCTTAATAGTTCCAAAAAAAAAATGAAAAGAAAGATAGAGGGCAGGTTACCACTTTTTAGTAAAACAAAAATTGTATTTTAGAAAAATAAAGATTAAGGTTATGCTTGTTTAGGGATTGAGGAGTTTGTTGGATTGTTGATCCATGGAATAACTCAATCTTAATGTTGGAAATTGGGCCGGGTATTGGACCTGGATTTTGGCGCCCATGTGGTATGACCCATGACCTATATCAAATCATCTGAATAATTTGAATTTGAATTTAAATTATTTTCTATCATATTTGTATAACCCACCATCTATTATCTATATCTATCATATCTTATCAAGAGATATGGATAGATAAATAGAATCAGCCTATATATCAGATATGTTATATATGGGATGGTGGATGATTAGAATAACCAATGATTTGTTTTTTCCATACTCTCTCTCTAACTCTCTCCCATCTGTAAAACGATCAAACCTTTGCCTGTGACTAGTGTGGGTGATACTAATACTGTAGTATCACTCCATTGTTGGGTGTTCATAATTCGTGATTGTCAAGCACGTGATTTACCCACAAGGTTCTTCATTTCAAATTCTTTTACACAAGGTATGGTTTAAATCAGTTTACCCGCTGCGTTATCCATATCTTACATTGATATTAGAGCTTTAAATGGGTATTTTTGTGATTATTTTTATGCATGAAAATTAATATTTTTTCAAACTTTCTCCGATCAATCTGAAATTTACATATGTTGTAGTACATTTCATGTAGAATATAACTGCAAAGTTTCATGAAAATTCAACTGTTAAATTGCAAGAAAAATAGAGACCCATTTTACATTCTCGAAACTTTGTTTGTATGATGGTTTTCCATGCTTTAATTTCAATTTACAAATCTACATATTTAGAATCCTTGTTTCGAGATCTTCAAACCCATATATTATTTGTTAGATTTGGACTTACGGTTGATAAGAAAAATCAAACCCTAATTTGGGTTCATTTTGAATTTTTTTTGTGGCTTAAGGAAAAAGATGAAGTGCAAAGTTTCTGCACATCCACTCTCACTAGAGAGAGTGTGAGATACACCCCATTATTTCTATTTAGTAAATGTCATTTTTGAGACCACTAATGTTTTATTTTGGAAAATAGAGTCCGACAATACCCAAAATTGGATCAGAAAACACCCCCGAAGGCAGTGCATGCAGTGCACGCGCCAGATGACGCCGTCAGTGCTGTCCACGTGTGCTTCACACATCACTACCAGCCCGCACGCGCCAGGCGCACTTTTCATGTACGCGTCATCCGCGTTTCTCATGCATGTGTTGTCCGCATTGTCACATGTGCGCCGAGCCAAGCCGCGCCGTGCCGTTTTTCGTGCTGGCTTGGCTATTGGGTGCTAAGGCGTTGTTTGTTTGTTTTTTTTTAAATCATAATTGCTTTAAATGGTCATAAGTAATTCGTTATAGCTTTGTTTTAAACGTGGTTGGTACTGTTAGACTCAGAATTAAATTTTTTATCTACTGTAAAATTTTCAAAATTTTATGAAAACGAAAAATATTTTTCCTAAAATAATAATTCATTATTTCTGCTATAAAATGCTTCTGGTGTTGCATGACTAAGTTTCTGAAGCTGAATTTTTTACTATAGACTACTGTAATGGTTTATTATTAACTGGTATGATTGTTGCATTTTACCAGACTCTGGAATATTTATTTCTAATTTTATGTGTGTTTGTTAATTATTTAAAATTCTAAAAAATTTCAAAAGTGATATACTTACTGTTATAGCATAATCTGAATATTAAACACAACATATTATTATTTTTTCCTAGAGTTTGTAATATGTTGTGATTAGAGAAGTATGATTAGTTTTTCTTTATTGAATTCCATTGTTAAATGAATATAGCATGAGTTAATTGTAAATTTACATTAAGATGCTATTGTATGGAATTAGACTAATTATCATGCTTTGTAAAGTGGGAGTTTTTTTTTTTTTTCTTCGCACATGGAATTAAATTAAATTTTGATAATTGTCACTAGAGTCGCAAGAGATGGTTACGAGCATAACAAAATTTTGATCTTGAGACGTGTAATGTTATCATTATTTAATTTAGATTCTTTTGCTGCAAAATAATTTTGTGTTGCTATCATTAATATCCCCTGGGCATTTGTTCTTCCTTTACTCTATATGTAGAAATGGCAGCTAAGGCAGTGGTAGCAGACTTAACTAAGGTAGAGAAATTGGATGGCGATAACTATGACATATGGCGCTGTAAGATCCAATACCTCCTTAATGAGCAAGAAGTTTTGAACACACTTGAACAAGTGATGGTTGAGCCTGAGCAAGGCAATCCAGCTCAACATCATCGTGATCTTGAAGTCTATCAGACTTGGAGTAATAAAGATCAGTGCGCGCGCTTTACCATGTTGAGCAGCATGCACAACGACTTGATTAGTGAGTTTGAGTATTGCTTGACTGCATTTGAGATATGGGAAGCTCTCAAGAAAAATTTGGTGTCACATCTTTGGCAAAGCTACGTGGGCAGACTATGAAGTTTGACTCTTATCAGAAAAAGGCACATCATTCGATGAAGCAGCATTTGAGGGTCACGTCAGCTATGATACATGAGCTTGCGACTGCTGGGCACAATTTGACTCAAGAGTAACAAGTACAAGCTGTGATTCGCTCTTTGCCAAATTCTTGGGAGCAAATGAAGCAGAACATGATACATAATGAGAGTGTGAAAACATTCGAAGACATATTGTGTCATTTAGAGCTACAAGTTGAGCACCTAGAGGCTACTAAATCTGATGGTTCTGCTATGGTGGTTGAGTCAAGCTCACGTAGGACTTCTCAATTCAAGCGTGGAAAAGCAAAAGGTGCTCCTAAGAAGCATGCAGCAGCTGCGTTAAAGCCCAATGGCGCTAGAAATTTCAAGCGTAGGGGCAAGAGAGGTGGAAAGAAGGTAAAGGCTAAACTGACATGTTTTAATTGTAACAATGAAGGACACTTCGCTCGGGATTGCCCTAAGCAAAAGAAGGTACTCCCTTACTTAATTTCTCGTATTCAATGCTTTGTTTCTAGTCAAGCATTAATTGCTCATTCTCCTCATTTTTGGGTTGTAGACTTAGGAGCAACAGACCACATCGTGAGGAATAGAGTAGGGTTCGCTGAGTATCGCCAAGTACCTGTTGGGAGTAGAAAAGTTTACATGGGGAACGAGTCCAATGTGGAGGTGCTTGGCATTAGCACATACAAGCTGGAAATGAGACGAGAGTGCACCTTGTATCTTCATGATGTTCTTTATGTTCCGGATATTCAGCAAAACTTAGTTTCAGTTATTAGCATGATGAGCCTTGGTTTTAGATTTTGTTTTGAGAATAATGATGTTAGCATTTATTTGAAAATAATTTTTTATGGTTTTGGTTATCTTTTAGATGGTTTCTTAGTTTTGGATGTGGATGATTCTAGTTTTAATAAAAATGCCAATGGCTCTATTTCTTATATTCCATCTATTTGTGATAATGATTCTATGAGATGGCATGCTAGATTAGGCCACATAGGGCAAAACAGGATGACTAGATTAGCTAGAGAAGGCCTTTTAGGCCCACTCACTAGAGTCACTTTGCCTACTTGTAAGCAATGTCTTACTAAAAAGGCAATAAGGAAACAATTTGGGAAACCCAAAAGGGCATCTAGCCCATTACAAATTATTCATTCTGATATATGTGGACCAATGAATGTGAGGACAAGGCATGGAGCCCCTTATTTTCTCATATTTATAGATGACTGCACGCGTTTTGGTCATGTCTATTTGATTTCTCGCAAGTTAAAAGCATTGGATTGCTTTAGACGGTATGTTAATGAGGTGGAGAGTCAATTAGACAAGAGTATTAAGGCTCTAAGGATTGACCAGGGATACAAGTATCTATCTAAGCAATTTAAAGTGCTCTGTAAGGAAAAAGGAATTATCAGGCAATTAAACACTCTTGGGACTCCGTAGCAAAATGGTGTAGCGGAGAGAAGGAATCGCACATTGCTTAACATAGTTAGACCTATGATGGCGCAAGCTAATCTTCCTATTTCTTATTGGGGAGATGCTTTGTTGACTGCTGCCTACATCCTTAACTGTGTGCCCTCCAAATCAGTTCCTTCCATCCCATATGAGATGTGGACTGGCAAAAAGCCTGATATGGGCAATTTGCGGCCTTGGGGTTCGACAGCTTATATACACAGCGCTTCTTATAAGTTTGGGAAGTTGGGCCCTACAGGAAAGAAGTGTATCTTTATTCGCTATAGTGAGCATTCTAAGGGTTATGTGTTTATTGGGGAGCATCTGGATGAAAGTGTGACTGAAATTGAGTCACGAGATGTGGATTTTCTAGAGGAGGATTTCCCTAGCAGAGGTGAGGTAACTAGAGATGTAAAACTCTATGAGATGGAGGATCTACATGAAGGCGCACCTAGTAGCCTAGTAGAGAATGAGGAAATAATCCCTCAAGCTCCTAGGGATAGTCAAAGCGATTTACTTGTCCATGGATTAGATCCAATGGATGAGGATTCTCAGGACTCTCAACTGCGTAGAAGCAAACGTGGAGCTATACCCCATTGTCGTTTTGAGATTGAGGGGGAAGCGTTCATGATTGCTTCCGAGTGATGAGATGGAGCCTAAGAATCTCAAAGAGGCTCTCTCGTCCCTTGCTAATAAAGAATGGAGTGCCGCAATGGATGAAGAAATAGAGTCTATGAAGAAAAATCATGTCTAGGACTTAGTTTATTTGCTACTAGGGCGTAAGACTATTGGGAACAAATGGGTTCTCAAAATCAAGTGCAAGGCGGATAGTCCCATAGAAAGGTATAAGGTTCGCCTGGCGACGAAATGCTACACGCAATTAGAGGGTGTGGACTATGAGGAAATCTTTTCACCAGTTGTGAGGTTTGCCTCTATTCGCCTAATTCTGGCCATAGTAGCTCAGTTGGACTTAGAGTTATATCAAATGGATGTTAAGACTGCATTCTTAATGGAGAATTGGATGAAGAGATCTATATGGATCAACCAGAAGGCTCTGTGACAGTAGGTCAGGAGCGCAAAGTTTGCAAGCTTCAACGATCTATTTATGGCTTAAAGCAATCATCCAAACAGAGAAATCTGAGATTTCATTAAGCCATTGTTTCTAATGGGTTTACAATGATCGATGAAGATCACTGTGTGTACGTTAAGCGATCCAAGGACATTTTTCTGATATTGTCATTATATGTAGATGACATATCATTGGCTAGAAATGACAAGGAGATGATTGTCACCACTAAAAAGTGGTTGTTCTCTACATTTGCTATGAAAGACATGGGTGAAGCAAGGTATGTGCTCGGTGTTAAGATCCTTAGGGATCGCTCGAGGAGACTTCTCGGTTTGTCTCAAGAGACTTACATTAAGACTGTCTTAGAGTGATTCCAGATGCAGAATTGCAAACCCATTGACACTCCTGTTACGAGAGCCTAAGCCTTGATTTGGGTCCTAAGACTTCAGAAAAGAAAGAAAATATAGCCCGTGCACCCTACGCAAATGCTGTTGGGAGCTTGATGTATGCTATGATGTGTACACGCCTTGACATTTGTTATATAGTTGAATTGGTGAGTCATTACCAATCCAACCCAGGACCAGCTCATTGGAAAGCAGTTAAGAGGATATTACGATATCTTAGAGGGACTGCAGACTACACATTCTACTACCAAAGTTCAGATCTACGTCTAGTTGGCTATTTTGATGTTGACTGGGGAGAAGACTTAGATGAGCGTAAGTCCACTTCAGGATATGCTTTCATGCTTAGCAATGGTGCTATTTCTTGGAGCAGTAAGAAGCAATCCTGTATCGTCTTATCAACTATAGAGGCTGAGTTTGTTGCTTGTTCATCTATCGTTTAGGAAGCCGCTTTGTTGAGGAGATTCTTTCAGCATTTGGATATTGTCACACAAACTTCAGGCCTCATGACTATCCATTATGACAGCATGGCTACACTCACTTATGGTAAGGATCCTAGGTATCACAGGAGAACCAAATACATTGATGTGAGGTTCAACTTTATCAGAGACATTGCGGCACAGAAAAAAGTGATCCTAGAGCACATCTCTACGAGTCGCGTGGTTACAGACCCTTTGACTAAGCCCATTGCTAGAGATGTTTATCTTACTCATGTTAGGGCTTTAGGACTACGTAGGTGGTGATATATGTGTATTCAGATGAACTCTTAATTTTTTTTTTTTTGGGGGGGGGGAGTATTTATGCCATTAGTATTCATATTTGTTTCTATTACACATTTATGTTTACTACATTTTGCAATGGTTTGTGAATTAGCACACGCAGAATAAATAAATTTGATGTTAACAGGCAAGATTGGCTCACTTACATGAGCAATCGCCCTTAGCGCTAGGTAGCGAGCAAGGATGAAACTAGTGGCTTATTGTATTTGGAGCCAAGAGAGAGGCTAAAATTATCCACTAGCTATATCGCCTTGGTTGGAGCCAAGATGAGGTCTTGTTAAAGACCGGCCATGGATAGAAGAGTACCCACTTTTCCATGATGTGCTTGTTATGGATAGCTAGATGCGAGATCTCATTTGATGTCTAGGAGGCAAGCAAATAGAGAATTCAAGTTAGATGCTTAGAAGCAACTGTGCCCTTAAGAGCAACTAGACTAAGATTTGTATGGTGTGTGAGTTTAACATCACTCTTTGAAAGAGTTACTCCATTGTAGCATGCATTCGTACTGCATGTGCTTACCGACCTATTAGTGAGGTGAAAGAATGGATCCCTGCTTCCTCACTGTGTGAGTCCTAAAAGTCATTTTTCCAATGACTTCATTTTTGTTCCTTTGGTGACCTTTAACTTAGGGATGGCAATGGGGGTTAATGGGGTGGATATTAATTCCCCATCCCCATTTCCCTATAATAAATTTTTCCCATTCCCCATTCCCCATGGGTACCACCCTCCCCATTTCTTAATGGGTTTGGATTTTCCCCAACCCACTTTAATCCCCATTTTTATTTTATTTTTATTTTTTATATTTCATGTTAACAACCACTTTTTTTTTTTTTTTTTAAAGGTTCATAACAAAAGCTAAATATACCTTCAATCTTTTTTCTTTCTTTTTTCATATATTTAATGTTAACAACTTCTCTCTCTCTCTCTTTTTTTTTTTTTTTTTTTTTTTTAAAGGTTCACAACAAAAACTAAATATACCTTCAATCTTTTTTCTTTCTTTTTTAATATATTTAATGTTAACAACTTTTTTTTTTCTTTTTTTTTTTAAGGTTTTAGCTAAATATACCTTCAATCTTTTTTCTTTCTTTTTTAATATATTTAATCTTAACAACTTATTTATTTATTTATTTATTATTTTTTTTAAAGGTTCACAACAAAAGCTAAATATACATTCAATCTTATTTTATTTTATTTGGTTCAACAACAAAATCAAATACACATTAATTAATTAATTAAAAAGTTTGTTTTATAATAATCAAATATATAATTTTGAGACAATCAAATAAGTTTTAGTAATTGAAAAAAAAAATGTGAAAGAACGTGGAAGATTAAAAAAAAAAATTGCAACCATCTCTCTCTCTCTCTCTCTCTCACTCTCACTCTCTCCCCTACATGTTATAAGAACCTGTTTACAATGTTATAAGAGCATGTTTGAAGAAATAAAATATGAAAGAACCTGTTTGAAGAAAGTGTTATAAGACCCGTATTAAATTGCATCAGGGCATAAATAAGGAATTGTTTGTTGATCTCTTGGCCACAGACATTTTAGACATTAAACCATCTTTCTCTTAGCAAATTTGAACCATTCATTTTAAGATATCTATGCCTTACCACACCCAATCCATCCTCCATCTTCTTCCTTTAGTCCCCCACGAATTTTGTTGTTTGTTACTTTTAAAAAACAAAAAATGTTTTTTCAATTAAATTTTTACTAATTTCACAACACCATCACCACTATTCTCACATTCACTATCACACTACCATCACCATAGCCACTAGCATCATCACTGCCGCCATCACCCCACCACTATGTCATAATCTCTACTTTCACCTTCGTTTCATCACCACCACCACCAAATATAAAAAAATATATTTTTAATTTTTTTTATAAAAAATATTTTCTATCTAAATAAATGAAGCATAACATTGGGAAACAAGCTGATTTAAGTTATATCTGTTCATAACTAAGAAAAATTCTTTTATTTTAAAAAAAATTATTTAGTAAGACTTTGTATCCCCTTTTTGTTTTTCTAGCAAATAAATCTTTGTACCCATGCTTTCTAACCAATCATGACTCATGCTTGTTTCGATTCCCTACAATTTCCTTATTTTCAAATACATTCATATATATATATATATATATGTTGTATAAATTGTGTGATAACATAAAACAAATAGATTCATACTCGTTACTTGAAATTTCAGAACAAGCAAACCATTATGAAAATTACAATACATAACAAAATAAAATAACATAGAAAAGCAAGCCGAAACCTGCACTAGACAGTGTCCTTAATTTTTTTAAATAAATTTAAAAAATTCTAGATATGCATAGAATTTGACAAGAATAATGTGACGATGTTAATTAATATGTATTTGATTTTATTGTTGAGCCAAATAAAATAAAATAAGATTGAATATATATTTAGCTTTGGTTGTGAATCTTTAAAAAAAAAATGGTTGTGAACCTTAAAAAAAATTTAAAAATTAAAAAAAAAAACAAAAGAAAAAAGATTGAATGTATATTTAGCTTTAGTTGTGAATCTTAAAAATTAAAAAAAAAATGGTTGTTAACCTTAAAAATAAAAAAATAAAAAAAATAAACCTACGGGGAAATTAGTGGGTACCCATCCCCAACCCATCCCCTGTGGATATTTAAAGAATATCACTTACCCTACCCAATGGATAAGAAAAAAAAGGGGAAAACCCATGTATTTGGGTTGGGTCTCCATGGATACCCACAGGGTGGGTTATCCATTGCCATCCCTACTTTGACTATGTCATAAGATGAGGAGTTGATGTGCAGCTACTTTGGTATGTTGTTTGCGGTCATGTATGATTCGGCTTTAAGGGACATTACTGAGAAAACTCTCAATTTCGAATTAAATGATATGAGGGTGAATGGAAGATAATCTAGTTTTACATCTCTGCGCTATATTCACTGTCGACAACTCATATTGCTATGTATGGGATGCTGATTGGGTGTGAATATAATGTGGGACCTAGGAGGGTCAAACATGCTCTTTAAAGGATTAGAGATGTTTTGGATTGATGTAACGAGATAAGTCTAGGTACATGAGACACTATTTCTATTCTTTTTGGGTTGATGTCTCTATGCTGGCTCATATTGAGTTTCTAGTATAGAGCTCCCACATACAGGTGTTCTCAGCGGTTGCACGGTTCATTGGCTAGTATGAGATTGTTAAATGTTTGGGGAGATTGAGATAAAGATGTGGCAATGTCATGCCAACTCATGTGCGAGTGGGAGATGTTGGAAATTGGGCCGGGTATTGGACTCAGATTTGGGCACTGAGAGGGAGATTTATGAGCTGAATTGGGCCGTGGTAATGGCCGGGCAAATTGTGGGCCGAACACGATTGGGCCGTGGTAGCTTGGGCCTGTTCGGAAGGGTTTTGCTTGGTTAAGTCACAAGCCATGTGGGACCGAGCTACTTGGCTTGTTGGTGCGGAAGTCGGTCTACTGGGAGTTCGGCCGAGATGTCTGCCTGTCTCCATGGGTTCCACGGTTCATGCGTTAGCTCGGCCGGAAGACCGACGGCTAACCGGCTCGACCTATCTCGAGCTCGGCTTGCCAGAATGCAGCCGAGTTTGGTTGTACAAGGGCTCGGCGAATGGTTCATTAAGATATACTGCGCAGCGCGATCAGGAGAAACCGAGGAGGTTCCACCGGTCTGCCGAGCTCCGCCGAGGTATCCTAACAGTTTGGTTAGGTGATGATTGCTGGATTTGTGCTGACAGATGGGATAGCAACACCACGTGTCGAGAGACTAATGAGAGTAGATTTGGGGCGCAGAAGGTATATAAGCGAGTCTGCGCCCCCCATGCCTAGGGGATGAACATTTGGTAAGAGAAACACTTACACTCAACTCTCTCCTCACTCTCTCTATCCTCAGGTGTGTGCTAACTTGGTTGTCGGAGGGGTTTTCCGGCCACACACCGCCGGATAGCTCACTGCTGTTGTGCACGCAAGTAATCGGACAGAAACGGAGCTTGGAATAAAGGAATACGGGCTTGCCTGAATATTTGCTCCCCGTACAATTAACGCCGTCTGTGGGAACTTGACAGACAAAACCTTGTCTTCCAGGCTCATCTGATCGCCGTTCATGGCGAACAACGACGAGATTCCATTGTCTACCATTGACAGAATTACCCCGGAGTCAGGCAGATGGAGAGAAGGGCATCCCACCATCGTTCTTCCGATGGCGGACTTGGAGACTTCTCTAGGAGGACATTCAAGAGATGCGCGAGATAAGCGCGGAAGAAGTTATGGTCGTTCACGGAGTTCAGACAGTCATCGGCGGCGAAGAGAATCACATGCCAGACGTCTGGAACACAAGTTAAGGGACCAGGACGCCGTCATCCGGCGAATGGTGGCGGAGATAGAGGAGCTGAAGCGGCATGTTAAAGGGAACGGTGTAGCTGGAGTGGGAGACCACAGTGAGCGCACCCAACCCTGCTGTTCAGGCAGTCAGAGTCAGCGACACACTGCGTCCATTTCCATCACCAGAAGTTACAAGGTTTGAGATTCTGACCTGCACGAAGAGAAGTCCAGCGCGCAAGACAGCGCCTATCGACCCTCACGTCCAGTGACGACGTCGAGGTATTCTTATTCTGCTCGTTCAAAGGATTTGCGGGCAGTCTTAAAGGAACGAGCTCGCCGGCGGGAGGCTCAGAGGGTGCCGGCGTTCCAGCGGCTATCCTATGGGGTTCACGCTAGCGAGGAGGTCGGAATGCCTCCACCCTCGCCAAGCAGCGCCACTCCTTCTAGATACAGACTTGGCAAGGCTGAGCGCCACCCCTTTCTCCTTGGAGATAGAAACGACACTGCTTCCGGCAGGCTTCCACCAGCCTAAATTTACACTCTACGACGGGAAAACCAATCCCTACATGCATGTGAGTCACTTCCGACAGGTCATGGCCGGGCATAGGCGGAATGATGCACTTATGTGCCTCATCTTCCCGTCAAGTTTAGGCGAACTGGGCTTGAAATGGTTCGAGAGGTTACCGGAGGGGAGCATAGAAAGGTGGCATCAGTTGGCCGAGGCCTTTGTGACGCACTTCAAAACCAACACGAAAACACCAAAGGAAGTTGACCACCTACTGAGTGTTAAAATGAAACCAAGCGACACATTGAAGGCATACAACTCCAGATATTGGGAGACCTTCAACGAGATTTTGGATTGCTCGGTCAACCTTGCAATCACACAATACAAGCGAGGTCTCCCGGTCGGACATAGACTGCGGGACTCGCTTACCATGCACCAGCCGACATCCATGGGCCAACTAATACAACGCATCAATGAGCACATATGTGTGGAGGATGATGCGTCGGCATCTAGCGCGAAAACAACTCCGGTAGTAGTGGACAAGAGGTCAGCTGGCAAAGTGCACGCGGTCGGGCAGGAGTCCGGCCGATCCAGCGACTGCGCTAAGGAATCGGACTGTGGCACTAATCGCAAAAATCGGGGTAGGGGACGTCGGAATGACCGGGATGACTACCCCCGGGATGACGTAGCCGATGCAAACAAAAGGTTGAAAGCAAGGCCAGGCATCACCACGGTCTTTAAGATTCCAATCTATCGCATACTTAGTGAAATCCATGACGAGGAGTATGTCCGGTTTCCTGCTAAGTTAGGCGACGGACAGAAGGGCTTCAATCCGAGGTACCGTTACACGTTTCACCGAGAGCGAGGCCACCGGACAGAGGACTGTTTGCCTTTGAGGCAACACTTGGAAGAGCTAGTCGCAGTCGGACACCTGGACCTTTACATTGATGGGGGCGTGAAGGCCAATCAAGCTCCGATTGACCTGTGGGGACCGGATGACCGAGATGCGCCTCCACAAGGGGTTGTTAATGTCATCCATGGCATAGTGGAACCGGCGCGTGTATGCGAGCTCCGAGGTATGATCAAGAAGGCAGAACACATGAGAGAAGTTTTTTCGGTTCAGCCTGCGATCAAGAGGGGGAAGACCGAAGAGAAAGATGTGATCAAATTCTCCTCAAGAGATCTGGAGCGCATTCAGACGCCGTACAACGATGCCCTAGTGGTTACACTCTGCGTCAAAGAATTTGATGTCAAACGGATCTTGATCGATCAAGGAAGCTCGGTCGAGATCATGTACTACGACGCTTTCAAACAACTCAAGCTCCGGGATACAGATTTGGCCCCGGCAACTTCGCCACTGGTTGGTTTCAACTCACAACCGGAGTGGCCTTTGGGAAAGATTATCCTGCCGGTCAAAACGGGATCCCTGGTCAAACAAGTGGAGTTCTGGGTGTTGCAGGTGCCATCCACTTATAATTTGATCCTTGGAAGGGGATGGCTTCACGCTATGCAAGCCATAGCGTCGACCTATCATTAGGTGATGAGATTCCCCTCGGTTATGGGGGCAATCAAGGAGATTTGGGGCGATCAAGTCATGCCGAAGCAATGCTTCGTGGCGGTCAACGGGAGCCGAGCTGCCAAAGGCTTCGTTCAAATGATTGAGGGACCGGAAGACCGGGGAGTCCTTGACGATGTGGGCACCAAGGCCGAGGACAAAGTTGTCGAGGAATTGGTGGAAGTGCGCATTGATACAGAGCATCCGAACAAGTTCTTCCTGCTCGGCTCAAGCCTTACCGCCCAAGAAAGGACCGACATGGTTGAATTTTTGATGGCCAACATCGAAGTCTTCGCATGGTCACCTTACGACATGCCCGGTCTCGATTCGAGTTTTATATGCCATCATCTCAATGTCTTCCCCGGAGCAAAGCCGGTCATTTAGCGCACAAGGAGATCGGTGCTGCATCACGCCGAGGTAGTTGCCGAGGAAGTGAAGAACTTGCTTGAGGCGCGAGTAATTCAGGAAGTGCACTACCCTCGGTGGATTTCAAACACAATCATGGTGCCCAAGAAGAATGGGAAGTGGCGAGTTTGCGTTGACTACAAGACCGTCAACCGAGCTTGTCCGAAAGACAGCTTCCCTCTGCCTAGAATAGACCAGCTTGTGGACTTAATGGCTGGACATAACAGGCTCAATTTCTTGGACACCTACCGCGGCTACCATCAGATTGCCATGCATGGGCCCGACCGAGAGATCACCTCGTTTACTACACCAAGGGGACTCTTCTGCTACCGAGTCATGCCTTTTGGTTTGAAGAACACCGGGGCAATTTTTTAAAGGATGGTGACCAAGATGTTCGCTCCTCTGCTAGGCCGGACAATGGAGTCTTATATTGATGATATGGTGGTTAAGAGCCGGCATCAAGCAGACCATTTGTCCGATTTGGCCAAAATGTTCGCCATTCTCAAAAAGCACAAGCTATGCCTGAATGCATCTAAGTGTGCCTTCGGCGTGGGATCCGGAAAATTTTTGGGTTTCCTAGTCACGAACCGAGGTATCGAAGCAGACCCTACACAAATCCGAGCCGTGCAAGAGTTAAAACAGCCTAGCTCGGCTAAGGATGTGCAGCATCTGGCCGGAATGGCCACCGCGCTTAACCGATTTATAAGCCGGTCATCAGATCGCTGCCGCCCTTTTTTTCAAGCCTTGAAATCAAAGTTCTCATGGGATGAATAGTGTGACCGGGCTTTGGCCAAGCTCAAAGAGTGTTTGTCTTCAGCGCCGTTGTTGGTCACACCGGAGCCCAGAGAAGAACTTTACCTTTATCTGGCCGTATCGCAGCATGCAGTCAGTGTAGTGCTTGTCCGGTCGGAAGGAATCAAACATCTACCCATCTTCTACGTCAGCAAAACCTTGCTACCGGCAGAGTCGAGGTACTTGCCGCTGGAAAAACTTGCGTTAGCTTTGATGATGGCTTCAAGGAAGTTGGCACACTATTTCCATGCCCATACCATCATCGTCTTGACCAAGTTCCCTCTCAAAGCTTTGTTCGAATGGGCAGACTTCTCCGGTCGGATTCTTAAGTGGGCGGTCGAATTGGGATAGTTTGATGTGAAGTTCCAACCGCGCACAGCCATAAAAGCCTGGACTCTGGCCGACTTCATTGCTGAATTCTCACCTGGAACTCATCCGGTATGCCCGGTCGATATTGCCGTGGAAAATGAAGAGGTGAATGCAAGCTCGACCGAAATACCACAGCTTGGCGGTATTGGCGACGCGAAACTTGCACGCCCCGCCGAAGCCCCTTCAGTTAATACGATACTACAGCCCGGTGATGCGATGACGGAGTTGGCTATCACTAACCAACCCACTTTGTCCGACACCACATCACTGAGGAGGGAAGAAATGGAACCGCTCAGCATAGAGCCTGCGGCCGGCATAATACCGTAACCTGGCGATTCGCCTACAGACTTAGGCATTATGGATCAACTTGCTGAGTCCGGCGCCGAATCGCCAAGGGGGGCTGAAGTGGAACCGCTCAGCACGGGACCGGAAGCCGAACAGCTGAGCAACTGTGATCCCATCAACCTTCAAGCTTCTCAGGACCCCTCAGAGTGTTGGAAGCTCTTTGTCGGCGAAATGTGGAAACTTTTTGTTGATGGAGCCTCGAACCGTCACGGTGCTAGGCTGGGTATAGTTCTGATTTCGCCAGACGGACTGACTATTGAACATTCTATCACCCTTGGCTTCCCAGCATCCAACAATGAGGCCGAGTACGAGGCGCTATTGGCCGGTCTCAAGAGCGCGCTTCGGATTCAAGCATCCGAGCTAATGGTTTACAGTGATTCCCAGCTTGTGGTTAACCAAGTTTCTGGGGTTTACGAGGCAAAGGATGACAGAATGATGAAGTACCAAGCTCTGGTCAGAGACCACATTAAGCGATTTCAAGCGATCAGGGTCCAGCAGATTGGCCGAGAAGAAAACTGTCGAGCAGATGAGTTGGCCGGCCTTGCTTCTATGGTCGACAGCACATCTCCCAACCCTCTTTTGATTGAATTCCTTTCGCGGCCAAGCATTGAGGAAACCAGGCAGACAGAAGTATTCTGCGCCGAGCTAGGTCCTTCTTGGATGGACCCTATAATCCTCTTTCTCAGAGAACGGACCCTTCCAGCCGACAAGAAGGAAGCGCATAAAGTGCGGGTAAAGTCTGAGCGGTTTTGGCTCTCTCCATCAAGCGCTTTATACAAGAAGTCTTTCACCGGCCCCTACCTGAAGTGTGTGCACCCTAGCAGCGTGGAAGCCTTCCTTTGCGAAATTCACGAAGACATCTGTGGCAGTCATATAGGGGGCAGGTCGTTGGCCTACCAAGCTATTTCGTAAGGCTATTGGTAACCGTGCATGCAAGCCGACGCCCAGAAATATGTTCGCAAGTGTAAGAAATGCCAGAAGTTTGCCCACCAGATCCACCAGCCGGCCAGGGAACTTCTTCTCCTCACTAGCCCCTGGCCCTTTGCGATGTGGGGGCTAGATATAGTGGGGCCGCTCCCAACAGCACCAGGCAACCGGAAGTTCTTCATTGCGGCCACAAGCTACTTCACCAAATAGGTTGAAGCGGAGCCTTTGGCAACAATCAAGGAGAAAGACGTGAAGCGGTTTGTCTGGCAAAATGTGGTCACGCGGTTTGGCGTCCCCAAAATTCTGATCTCTGATAACGGCACCCAATTTGACGGCTGCCTATTTAGGGGGTTCTGTGAAGATTTGAAGATCGAATTCCACAACTCTACTCCGGCTTACCCGCAGTCCAACAGGCAAGCCGAGGCTTCAAACAAGACCATTCTAGATGGACTGAAGAAGAGGCTTGAGAAAGCCAAAGAAAAGTGGGCTGAGGAACTCCCCAGTGTCCTTTAGGCATACCGAACAACCCCGCGGCGATCTATCGGGAAAACTCCTTTTGCTTTGGCATATGGCATGGAGGTGGTCATCCTTTTAGAAGTTGGTATGCCCACCCTCAGAAGTGAAAGTTTTGAGCCCGAGCTGAACGCCAAAGCCATTGCCTTGGAATTGGACCTAGTGGAAGAACGCCGGGAAAAGGCTCTTATCTATGTGGCTGCCTACCAACAAGAGCTTTCAAGGAAATACAACAAAACCGTGCATCCCAGACCGTTCAAAGTGGGTGATTGGGTCTTGCGGAAGGTCATGGGCAATACCCTGCTTCCAGGCGAAGGCAAACTAGGGGCAAATTGGGAAGGGCCCTACAAGATAACCGGTCTGGCGGGCAAGGGGGCATATCACTTGGAGGACTTGGATGGTAGAGGAATACCCCGACCATGGAATGCAGCCAACCTCAAGTTGTATTATTTCTAGCTTTTGCTCTCTTTTTTGTGCAAAGGAATTTTTTGCCTTACACTTCATGTAATATTCATTTTTGTCAATATATAGAAGTGACTCATCTTTGCCTTAGAATTTTTTGTTGCTTTGCGTTTTGCGTATTCTCAACCGAGATGACTTACTCCGGTTGAAGGAGTTGATGTTTTGTTCAACTTAGGTACCCTCAACTGAGATGTTTACTCAGGTGGAAAGAGTTAATGTTTTGTTCAACTAAGGTATTCTCAACCGAGATGTTTACTCCGGTTGAAAGAGTTGATGTTTTGTTCAACTAAGGTACTCTCAACCGAGATGTTTACTCCGGTTGAAAGAGTTGATGTTTTGTTCAACTTAGGCAACCGAGATGTTTATTCCGGTTGAAAAGTTGATGTTTTGTTCAAATTAGTTCGCCGCAACCAAGATGATTATTTCGGTTTAAAAGTTGATGTTTTGCTCAACTTAGGTATTCTCAACCGAGATGTTTATTCCGGTTGAAAGACTTGATGTTTTGCTCAACTCTGGGTGTACTACCGAGATGATTTATCCCGGTTATATGAGTTAATTAATGAAATTTGTCTTGCCGAGATATTTTGTCTGGTTGAAGTTACTCAGCTCTAGGACCGTGCAAACACTTGGTGAAACTAGATCTTTTTCATTAATGAAAAAAGAAGTACAAAAGGAGGGGCAGAGAGCCCGGTTACATGTGCAAAGCAAAAAACAAAGAAAAAAGAAAGCTAAGCTAAGGGGGAAAGGTTGGGGAATTCATCCTCGGTTGCCTCCAAGTTGACCGTTGGAGATTGGTCTTGGGCACCGGGCTCACTTCGGCCGGGCTGCTCCTGCTCTTAGTGGTCCTCTCCCTCAGCATCTGCCTCGACCTCTTCTTCAAGACCTTCCTCGGCCTCAGCCTGCAACACGCTGTAGACGTCGTTGGCATATGGAACGAGATAGGTCGGTAGGAAGGCAGGCGGTGGAGTGGCAAACACGTCAGTATCAGGACCTTGACCGAGATGTTCGCAGGCAGACTTCCAGCCCGCATTGAAACAAATGTCTTGAGTTGCGAAGACCTGCTTCTTGTAGTTGTCCTCGGCTTCCTTGAAGCCGACGTTGATGGCATCTTCGCACTCCTTCTCCCTTGACTTCTTGAGTGCATCCAGCTCGGCCTGGAGCTCATCCCTCTTCTTCTCGGCTTCGTCAAGCTGGCCAAGCAACCTGTTGTTGTCAGCATTGGCGATCTGAAGTGAGGACTTTGCTCGGCCAAGCTCGGTTTGAAGGCTTTGGACTTGGCTGGCGGTGTCATTCGCCTTTTGCCGCAGTTGATGGATGTGCTCCATGACCAAGTGTTGCTTTTAGATGGCCTGTAAGAAGAAAATTTGATCAGAGAAGAAACCGTGCAAACATTTGTAAAAATTTCAGTAGAAGATTGAGATTCTTACCCTGGTCATGGACTTCACGGCGGATTTCACCAACTGGGTGTCAGGGACGTGGTCGCTGCCAACCACGTCGCTCGGCAGCAGAAGGGCTTTTGAAAGGTCGAAGGCAAGCAAGTGCTCCTTATCGCCCTTGACGGAAGCGTCAGCCGGGATGTCTTTACCTCGGTGCTTTAGCTGCGGTCGCCATGATGGTGTGGGGTCGGCGGTGACGGCGGGTTGCTCGGTGGTTATCTCGGCAACCAGCTCAGCAGATGGGTCTGCGTGAGGTCTTTTGCCAGCCCGGCGAGTCTCTTGTCTGGCCTGCCTGGCGGCTGGAGATGCCAAGGCAACCACGGGGCCGCTGGATTGACCGGCAGCTAGCGGATGGGTAATGATGCTCTGTATCTCGGTTGAAGTGGTTGTGAGGAGGTTCTTGATGCGGCTTCGTTTGGCCATCTCTTGTTCTTCGGTCAACCAGATTAGCGGCACGTCTGGTAGAGTTGGGTTTGGAGGAGGTGATGGAGCACGGAGAAAGTCTGTCACTTTGCTCCAGGGTGGAGCTGAGTATCTATAAGTTGAGTGTAGCCGAGCAACTCGTTACAATCCCGGTGGCTGTAGCGGAGCACGGTCCGGATGGCTTCTACGTTGGGATATTGGTAGTTGGCTTGCAAGGTTTGAATCGTTGCAAAGGAAACAGGAAAAATGGTTAAGTACAGAATATTGGAGAAAAGCACCTGACCGAGCAAATTAGCGCGACTTACTTGTGGAACCGAAGTTCTTGCTAATTGACCAGCTCGGTACGTCGACTGTTTCATAGTTGCCAGACACCCAGAAAAAGTTATCGTCGTGTAAATCTTTATCTGGGGTGCCGGTTACTAGTTTTTCTTTGCCCGGTCAGATTTTTAAATAATAAGCGAGGCCATCGCCGGTGTGCCCAAGTGTGTATTGCCTCAGTATCTCGGCTAAACCTAAGTTGGTGCCTAGCCGGTTGTTTAGCTCGTGGACGCCGTTGATAATTCGGTAAGTGTTTGTTGATACTTGTGTGGGTGCAAGCCTAGTCCGGCGCAGAAATTCGGTCATTAATGGGTTGACCGGGAAGCGGAGGCCTCCTTCGATGATAGACAGCACGGTGAAGGGGCACTGTTCTAATCTGCCCCAAGGCGTTGTTTCAATTTTTGCGAGCTCAAGGTGGACGTCGGCCGAGATACCGTACTCCTCCCTGAACGCGGCCAGCGCAGCCGGAGTATCGACAAGGAAGTGAAATTTTCCTATGTGAAACCGGCTAATTTGGCTGGGCTGAGGAGGTTTGGAACTCTCTGGTGATTGATGGCTGCTCGGTCTTTGAGAACCTCGGTAATGGTCAATGGTCCCCTTGGACTCTGCAGGAAAAGGATGGCAAGTGTAAGAGGGAGCGCGATCGCGCAAAGCAAGCTTGACTTTAGCTCGGTCATGAAGAGTGCCAAACCACCTCGGTCGTAAAGGCTAATGAAGGAGCTCGGTCGCCCAAGCGGACCAGATGTTAGCCCGGTCGAACGGCCAAGTCATTTGGTTAGCCTGGTTTCTACTAAGGTTGGGACAAACTGCGTATTTGTTCGGTCCGAATGATTTTTTGGATCAAAAGAAGACCTGGAGCCCAGTCCGCCCCAGATCCTCAGTGTTCATCAGAGAAAATTAAGAACAACAAGGAGAGTGAAGGGTCAGGGATAGTTTTGGGTGCCTATGTCCTAAAACCTATGAATTTAGTGCCCTAATATGTGAAATGCCGACTGAAATAGAAAAAACGAGGTTCAAGGAACTTACCAGTTGAGGGCAGGGCCTACTTCTTCGAGCACAAATGCAAGGAATGGCAGGGACGAAGTTTTGCTGGGGGAGCTTGAGCTCTGAAACGTCGAAGGCTTGAAGAGAGGCAGTCGGAATGAAAGGAAGCGAGAAGGGGTATGTTTATAGAGGGGGAGAAGCCACCCAAATTCAAATTTGAGGAGACGGTTGGGTTGGCTACTCGAGGACCAATAAGAGATTGACACGTGCCCCTATTAATGGCAGCGTCAGAGTTGAAGAGACAAGAAGGCCAGACGAGGTGTCGACCGAGTGAATCAAGGAGTCGAGCAAGGAAACCAGCTCGGTTGACTTCTTGCAAAACCGAAGAGCGAGGAAGTGTTACCCCGGTCAGGATAAATAATCCCAGTCACGCTTGCGCGGACGGAATTAAGGGGCAATTGAGAGGGAGATTTATGAGCTGAATTGGGCCGTGGTAATGGCCAGGCAAATTGTGGGCCGAACACGATTGGGTCGTGGTAGCTTGGGCCTGTTCGGAAGGGTTTTGCTTGGTTAAGGCACAAGGCATGTGGGACCGAGCTACTTGGCTTGTTGGTGCGGAAGCCGGTCTACTGGGAGTTCGGCCGAGATGTCTGCCTGTCTCCATGGGTTCCACGGTTCATGCGTTAGCTCGGCAGGAAGACCGACGACTAACCGGCTCGACCTACCTCGAGCTTGGCTTGCCGGAATGCAACCGAGTTTGGTTGTACAGGAGCTCGGCGAATGGTTCATTAAGGTATGCCGCTCAGCGCGGTCAAGAGAAACCGAGGAGGTTTCGCCGGTCTGCCGAGCTCCGCCGAGGTATCCTAACAGTTTGGTTAGGTGGTGATTGCTCGATTTGTGCTGACAGATGGGATAGCAGCACCACGTATCGAGAGACTAATGGGAGTAGATTTGGGGCGCAGAAGGTATATAAGCGAGTCTGCGCCCCCCATGCCTAGGGGATGAACATTTGGTAAGAGAAACACTTACACTCAACTCTCTCCTCACTCTCTATCCTCAGGTGTGTGCTAACTTGGTCGTCGGAGGGGTTTTTCGGCCACACACCGCCGGGTAGCTCACTGCTGTTGTGCACGCAAGTGATCGGACAGAAACGGAGCTTGGAAGAAAGGAATACGAGCTTGCCTGAATATTTACTCCCCGTACAGGCACCCATGTGGCATGACCTATGACCCATATAAGATCATCTAAATAATTTGAATTTGAATTTAAATTATTTTCTATCCTGTTTAGATAACCCACTATCTATTATTTATATCTATCATATCTTATCAAGAGATATGGATAGATAGATAGAATCAACTTACATATCAGATACGTTATATATGGGATGAGGGATGATTAGAATAACCAATGATTTGTTTTTTCCATACTCTCTCTCTAACTCTCTCTCCATATGTAAAACGATCAAGCCTTTGCACTGTGACTAGTGTGGGTGATACTCATACTATAGTATCACTCCATTGCTGGGTGTTCATAATTCGTGGTTGTCAAGCACGTGATTTACCCACAAGGTTCTTCATTTCAGATTCTTTTACACAAGGTATGGTTTAAATCCTTTTACCCGCTGCATTATCCATATCTTGCACTTAGGTTCGTAAGGTCACAGTTACTTTATTAACTCAAATTTTAAAACTCTAAATTTCTTGCAATCTCAAGAGATAGTCACATGAATCACTAACCAACTATCTTATACAGATAATAAAGTAATTTAGATAACAACATAACACCCTACTTGATTTTAGCAACAGATTATGAAAAACGTCACTAAATGTCACCTTTTTTTTAAAGGATATTTGGATTTATACAAACACTTGTGAGATTTAATAGTATACATGTTCTTCTAATAATTGACCAATCGATTGCTTTGATTTCTTAAGGGGTTGTTTAGAGTAAACTAAATAAGTCAATTTTATTTTTTCAATTTTTTTCTATATTGATTTTTTTTTCTGATCTGTCTTCTGTAGATGAGTTTATAAAGTAAATTTTTTTATAAAAAAAACTTAGTTTACTATTTTTTATTTATCTTTTTCATTTTTAGATTTTTTATATATTTTTTTTCATTTTCGATTCATTTTGTCAAGCTAAATCTAGAAATTTAAAATATTTTGAATTTAAAAAAAAATAATCAGTAAAGACGAAAAAAAAAAATCACCAAATAATCAAACTCCAAACACCCACTAATTTTTTAATTTATTATCTCTAAGGAAAATGTAATTGTATTATTTTTGTATATTTTATATGGGACAAGAAAAAATAAATAAATAAATAAATAAATAAATCTAGAATTTAAGCCTTGCAAGAAAATAAATTTTGATATTTTAATTTTGTCAATTTAAACTCTAATTTTTTGATTTTTTTTTTCAATCTAAACCATTAAATTATTTTCGTTAAGTAAAATTGAAGAAAAATAGAATTTTTTAGTCATTAAACTCAATGTAAATATACCTAAAATATCTAAAATACATTTTTTCATAAGTTTAATAATTAAAATATTTATTTCTTCATTAATTTTACATAACAAGAATAGATAAATGATTTATTGGTATTCTCATTGGTGTAAATATAGATAAATGATTTAAATTGAAAGTAAACTCAAATATAAAGTTTAAATGGATCGGATCATAAGTAGGTTCACACTCGGGTCGGGTCAAATGGTCCAAATAGGATATGATCGAGAGAAACGAGACCAACAAGTTTGGGCCTCCAATAATCTCTGGAACTGTCTTCTGAACGCAAGTTTTTCTTTCATCCCTTTTATTTTCTCAGCAACCAAACGCTTCAGATATGAAGTAAAAAATCAACCTTCATTCAGGACTTTCAAGATGTGTTTGCTTTTATTTTCTCTTTGTTTTTGGAAATGAGCCGAGTACTGTTTGGTTGCTGAGAAAATGTAGGAAAAAGGTATAAGTCTTGGATTTTATGTCAGTAAATCTTAATTTTGCTTGTTTCCCAATTTGACCTTTAATTATTGCGGCTCACATTGATGTTCAAAGTAAATTACCAATTATTGTGTTGAATAAAGTTTGTGTGTGTGGTTATGATGATGCTGTGTTCAGATGTTTTCAATTTATACTTGAATTTTCCTTTATTGTTGAAGTATATACATTCTTCAGTTATTCTAGCTTCCACCACTGTAAAGAGAAATTGATTATCAACTTTATGTTCCATGACATTTAGCATCACAATCACACAGCTATGGGAGATTTGGAATATAACCGAATAAAATCCGGATTTTTATACCATTTTTAGTGCAGAATGTTACATAATGTGGGTTTTAAACTATGATCTTAAAAGCATTACCCGAAACGATCCCATTACACTGGGGTGTGCTGGGATGCGGGGTAGACTAGGTTTAGCTCTTACCTTTATATGATTTGCAAAGAGTGGCTTCCATTGGAATTAGACTTGCAATCTCATATGCTTGGTAAATTGACATGCTCTTTTCAATTTTATTATTTAATTTTGACCATCTACTGGCTAAGATAATTATTAGCCATGTCATGCTAATACTGCTAAATGCTAATACTACCTGGTTAATCCTTGATTATAGTTTTAATTTGAAATGGGTTGGAGAGCAGCTCAAAAAATCATGCACCACTGGAAGATTCTCGAGGAGATAATGTAAGAGAAAGAGAGAGGATTATTTTCCTCTTTGTACCTGTATGGCTCTATTCTCCGCCTTGTTCTCATCTTAAATGAATGTTTCCTTCTTTTAATTTGCAGGTGATGGTAACCAGGGATAAAGATATAGGTGGGACTGGAGTTGTTAAGCATGTCATTCGCTCTCAAAATCATTTGATTGTTGAGGGGGAAAATCTGGTGAGTGGCACCTTCCTAAGCTACTCGATTATATTTAACTTTTGTCTTGTAGACATATGGATGAGGTCAATATACGCACAATAAAATTTTAAATTTCATTATATTCAAATAACATCTTGGACAAACTTGCTACCCAACCAAATGCATATTGAAAAGTTACTTCTCTCTTCATTTTCCTTTCATTGATTTTACTTTCTAGTACTTTCACTTTCCATAATTTTTTTGCCTTTCTAAGGTAGTAACTTGTCAACATGGGTTTTTGTGTTGATTTTGCAGCCGTTGTGTATGTTGTAATTTCTTGACTGCCTATTGCCAGGGCTCACGTGTATAGTTCAAACAGTTCTCTCAGTTATGAGAGCATTCAAAACATTCTATATGTTTATCATATTTAGTTTAGTAGGAAATGAAAAGGCCATAGTTTCTGTTAGGCATGTCTGAAACTTAAGAGAATATTTGGAAGATTAGTAACTTCTGGATGGAATTTAATTTTGATACTGTCTCTGAATAGCTTCCACTCAATTGGCAACCTTTAGTACGGTCCTTGCTAACTTCTGGTGGCTTGTTTTTGTTTGTTTTTTCAGTTGGTGCGAAAGATACTCCCATGGATCTGGCGATGGAAAAGACACAGGACGCCAAAACTGGGAAGGGCATGCTTGATCTTATAAATCTTCTCTTCAATTTTATTGGAGACATTTAACATGGTGTAAAAATGTTGCAGATGAGTGCCCGTCGGGTGTTATTTTTTTATACTTGTTATGAGAAATTCTCACGGAGTTTGTGTTATTGAATAATTCTTAAACACATTTATGTTATTTGAGTTTCAGTAAATGAAAAAAGGGATTGGTCTCTCTCTCCCCCTCTCTCTCTCTCAAACCATTTACATGTATTGATGAAGATTGCATACGTGAAAAAGCTTGACTACAAACAAAGATCAATTTTGTTTTTATGATTTGAATTTTCTAATTCAACTTAAAACAAAAGGGATTGGGAATAGTTATATTCATTTTTTTCTTTAATGTGTAATAATTTTTTTTAAATTTACAATTGAACAGTAATTTCCCCCTGTTTTTTTTTTTTTCCTTGGACTCTCCATCCATAAAAAATTATCATATGAGTTAGAAATATCATAGTGCTCACAACAACTAATGAAAATGCAAAATCGTTGACAGAGAGTCACTACTTCAAATACGCTATGTTTGGACTTACGGATTTTGAGATGGGGATTTACAAAAAATGTTGCCTATTTATGGAGAAGTTTTGCAGAGAGGGAAAGAGGTTCTCAGATGTGTTAATACAAAAAATTGCCGTCTTTCAAGCCTGTACCACCCGTATCTTCTTCTTCGCCCTCTCAATTTGCTTGTACCTTTGTTGGAGTTTCCTCTTCGTGGCTTCCATCTTCAGTTCATAAGCTTCTGCATCATCGAAGCACGTAGACTTGTGTTCTTTCACTTTCGCTTTGGCCGGTTCACTGATTTTGCTGATCTCGGTGCTTTGCGTCGGGCACTTTGCAATCGCCTGAGGGACAGAACATTGCTCATCTTTCTTGTTCTCAGACTCGGTGCTTCTCTTTCTCTTGGGTGATTGTAATAACGCACTGATTTTGCTGATCTCGGTGCTCTGCCTCGGACGCTTTGCAATCGCCTGACGGACAGAACATTGCTCCTCTTTCTTGTTCTCAGACTCGGTGCTTCTCTTTCTCTTGGGTGATTGTAATAATGCACTGATTTTGCTGATCTCGGTGCTTCGCCTCGGACACTTTGCAATCGCCTGAGGGACAGAGCATTGCTCCTCTTTCTTGTTCTCAGACTCAGTGCTTCTCTTTCTCTTGGGTGATTGTAATAATGCGTTCTGAACGAGAGACAATTGCTTTCCTTTGCCGTGTGTGGGGATTGGGAGATAATGATCATGACGGTGATGATCATCATGATGATCGATCTCAGAATCAGAAAAATAATCTCCTAGCTCTTCGTTTGTATCCAAAGCAGAGTCTTTCACCAGCTCTGATACAATCCCATTCAACCAATCAACATCTCCATCATTCAAATCCATATCCAAAGAATCATCATCATCATCAACATCATCATGGGTACCGCAGTAACCTCCTCTGATGGGCTGCCTTACATAGAGTTTCTCAGCGATTCTATCTCTTCGCTCAAAAAAATCATTGGGTCGATACCACGCTGCGATGTTGATGGCTGAATCAATCACGGTGAATATATCATCTACGGCTTCCAACTTCTTCTTCCAGGCCTCCATTGCTGCCATACTCATTCCCATCGATTGATTTACGCAAAAACAGAAAACCCTTTCGAAGGAGTAGAGAGACGGAACAGAGCAGGTTGTTTCAATCCTCTCTATCTATCTATCTATCTATATATATATATATATTTAAAAGTAGTGTTTTATGGATTTAGATTTCTTTTAAAAGTAGTATTTTTATGGATTTATTTCTTTTATTACCTATAGAGTTTTATACCAACTCAAATTTCATATAAATTTTACTAATTAGTGTTTTCATAGATTTATATTTCTTTTATTACATATAGAGTTCTATACAAATTTAAACCTAATTTAAATTATACTTATTTTACCTGTTTTTTATGAACTTTATTTGACAAATATTTTTTTCATATATTTTTCATAATAAATTAGGATAATCCATAAACCTAATACCAATTTTAAGTTTCATGTTTTTCTTTGGAGTAAACTAAATAAGTCAATTTTATTTTTTTGATTTTTTTTCTATATTGATTTTTTTTTTCAAAATTAAGTCAATTTTTTTTCCTGATCTGGCTTTTGTAGATGAATTTATAAAGTAAACAAATTAGTTTACTATTTTTTTATTTATCTTTTTCATTTTTAGATTTTTTATAAATTTTTTTCATTTTCGATTCGTTTTGTCAAGCTAAATCTAGAAATTTAAAAAAAATTGAATTTAAAAAAAAAAACAAATCAATAAAGACGAAAAAAAAATTCACCAAATAAGCAAACTCCAAACACCCACTAATTTTTTAATCCATTATCTATAAGGAAAATGTAATTGTATTATTTTTATAAAAACTTAAACCTAATTTAAATTATACAAACTTAAACCTAATTTAAATTATACTAATTTTATATGGATTTTATTTGACAAATATATTTTCATATATTTTTCTTGATAAATTGAGATAATCCATAAACCCAATACCAATTTTAAGTTTCATGTTTTTCTTCTTAATTCTTTCAAGGGTATTAGGATTTTTTTTCAATACTAAATTGCCTTCTTTTTTCTTTTTCTTTTTTTTTCTTCTTCTTATTTTCCTGTCCACTATTCTATACTCAATGTCAATTCTATATTATGGATTTATCTTTTAAATTTTATGGCAATTCCATATATGAAATTATACTTTATTTGCTACATTATTTTATATATTCACAACTGATAAGAGATCTGCACACCAATGATACTCTTGAGGAATCTCTAAAGTTTGGATTGCTTGAGTTACTTTTTCAATTGTTGAACAATAAGTTTTTTTATATTTTGACATCATATTATAGATTATTAATCACTTCACACACATATATTTATCGTTCGGAAACTTTCGTTATTTTTTCTTTCTGGGTTTAGATGCTATTATGTGTTTCTTTTTTGGTTAGTCGTTGTTGAATTTCTTTTATATAGTTGATATTTTAATTTAATTAAGAGTATTTTTTTACTATATTATAATTTAACATATATATATATCATATAAAATCATTATTTGAAAAAATTATTTTCTTATAACACATTGTACCATCAAATATATTTGAAAAAACAAATAATACATGCATTGCACAGATCAACTGCTAATTTATTGTTATTTTACAATAAACTTATTAGTGTTTGAAAACGTTCAAACTATTTGCAATGCCACGTTTTTTTCAAAAATGGGGTTTATAAGCACCACTAATATACACAAGTTTAGGGTTTAAGTTTTTAGACTCTAAGATTTAGGGTGTTGAGTTTTTATTTGTTTTATTTTTTATTTTATTTTTTTAGTCAATTTGTTTTAATTTTTAGACATATTTGCTTAGATACATTTAAAAGTATAAAAAATTAATTAAAATATCAAAAAAATTTCAATAAAATTTAAAAATAATTTTTTTAAAATCAAACCAGATGGACGCAAAAAAAAAAAAAAAGAAAAAAAAAGTGGGTGGGTGGGTGGGTGGGTGGGTGGCGGGGGGAGGGAATGCAACAATAAACCCCAAATCATAAACTTTGGAATTTAGTCCTGCCTTTTATCTTATGCACTAATAGGAAAATTCTATTTCCATACCCCTAATTAACTCAAGGCACTCACTTAATGAAATATTAATTTAGTGACAATTATATCTTAAATAAAAACGATCATAATAGACATCTGATAACATCCATAATATTATGTAGAAAAATTCTTTGTACACATCTTTTAAAACAAAAAATAAAAAACTCAATATACATCTTTTGAGTTAAAAATAAAATAAAATTAAACCCTAGTTTTTCCATTGTTTGCTTTACTCTCTAAGTTTATACTCCATTGATTATATCGTTTTGTCATTAGAATCCACCACAATTCTTGAATTTTGTGATGAAAGAGTTGCAAATCAATGAAAATTCAAATTCAAAAAACAATAAGCCTAGTTACAACAAAAGCAGTTATGAAAATATAAGTTTTTTTGTGCAAAATTTTTTTTCACAATTTTAATTCAGTAAACCAGTGCCGAAACATGTTACTTTTTTTAGATATCAACTGTCGAAATTATTAATTCTATTCGGAACTCAACTTTTGAATTTAAGAATTTATTTCGGAAACCAAGTTCCGAATTTTTTTACATGTTTCGGAAGTTAAAAACCGAATAAACCTTTTTCATTCAAATAACTAGTACCGAATAAGCAAAATCGAATTGCTTCTAGAAAAAAAAGAGAGTTGATGAAAAATAAGAGATAGATGGAGTTGTACGTCTTCAATGGAGTTCGATACAAAATGATGTTGTTTCAAGATCTATGTTGATACAAGTCGATGGCAATTAATGACTCTTTCAATGTTGACTAGATTGTTGATTGAAGGAATCTATTTGATGACGTAACTGGAAATCAAAGGAGGTAGTTTGTTGTATAATCAGAAGATTCATAGAGCGATTTGCAGAGGGATTTCTTATGAAAGATGTTGTTTTGTTTTCAAGGTGGGTGGAATAAAAAAATGGGTCTACACCAATGATTCTTTGTGGAACAAATGGTTTAAGTGGTGTGTGTAGAAGGATGTTAGTTTAGGATATAATTAGAACATGTGAGATGTGGACTGAGGACAAAAACATAAAACCAATTTCATAAGGGTGTGCACTGAGAAATAATTTACACAGAGATAAAAGAGTGTAGAAATAGAATTCCCCGCACTAATAAGTCCTATTTGAGTGATAATGGCATTGATGTCCCCAATGTTAGCGCGTGTTGTCCCAAATTTTTTAAGTAAATTAGGGATTCGGTGATGTAAAAATTACGTTTGTACCTAAAAAGCTTACTATTACGTTTTTATTCTTGGCAATCTCATTTGACAAAACTCCATTCAATTGTAATTTTGTTCAATTTTTTTTTAGTGAGGCTATGAGTTTTTAGATGCAAATCCAATCCGAATTGTGCCTTGCAGAGATGTTTTAGAAATTAATTCTTTCATGTTTACCACTTCGCTGACTATGTCGGGAATTGCAGTGGAAGTTGTTTGTCTGCTCGAGCAGCCATTCCTGAGCTCGAGCGGAGTTCACAACCTTTCAAAAGTTTCACTCGCCTGCAAAAGTACTAGGAGTTGTTTTTTCTACTCAAGCGGCCATTCCTGCGCTTAAACGTAGATCTGCTCGAGCGAGATCGCTGATCTGTTTTCTATAAATATGCGGTTCGGTCAGATTTTAGGGTTACGGCTGCTAGATCTTCTTTTTGGGTATTAGGTTTTTCTTCTGGGGCTTCTTTGCTTGTTTCCTTTGATATCTGTGAGAGTTTAATCATGATTTGAGTGGATTATATCAAAGGGTTTGTTTGTTTTACTTATTCAATACAAAATAGAGAGAGTTGTTCTTCGGTGGATTCTGAGGAATTTGGGCCTGCAGCTTTGATGGATTCTAGAGTGGCTCATCGTCGTGGATTCGACATCGACATTGTGGATTCAACGTTGTACAAGACAATTCCGATGTGAAGACAGGGGTGGAAGAGGCACAAAGTGGTCAGTTCGATTCGGGCGTGGATTCGCTATGTAATTGAGAGTACACTTGTATAATTCCATTATGTCTTCTTAGTGGATTGTTTTGTGGCTTTTGCTCGTGCTTTTTTATCACAATTGGAGGCGCTCCAATTGTGGTTTTTCCATGTAAAATCATTGTGTCGATTTGTCTTGATTGTTTGATTGGGATTGTTATTTACTGCTTAAAATTGATACATAATCACAAATCAATATCTAGGGGATTTCTAGATTTTTTTCACTTACTATAGTCTTTTCTGTTTTCGCTCCATCCCAATCAAAACAGAAGAGACGAAGATGGAAATATTGTAGATTCGCAATGTTAATGGATGCAGGTTGTTGTGTTTGTTATTTATTTAGTTTTGGCATTGTTAAACCCCTCTTTTTGGGCTGCCAAATTTGACGTTTGGTTCATCTCAAACCCTAGAAATACAAATCCCTTATTTTGTGAATACATCTTAGTCGCGCGATAAGGAGCGAGAACTACATCATTCCGTTATTTGGGTTGACATTACCGACATGTAACCGGCGTGTGTGCACTCCTCATTGCACCGGCGGCAGCGATTGTGTTGGTGGGCAATGGCGTCAGTTAATAATTTTGATGTTGTTATTTCACTTGTTTGATAACCCAAACCCGATTGTGTTGTCAACATCGTTGTCTATTCTTATATGTAATGTTGGGTCGATAATGCTATATGTTCTCATCGTGCTGTTGTTGTATGTGTGGTAATGTGGGTTTGGAATACATTGGGGTTTTGGTCGTGTGGTCATTATTCTGTTATAAGTTCTATATCTGTATATGCCAGTTGGTACATTATTGTAACTTTGTGTTACCAGACAAATGATTATGTTGTGTAACTTTGTTGTTTGTTGGCTACATTTTGTCATCGTGATGTGGAATGTTTGTATTGACATGTGTAATGTACACGTTAACGGGCCCTTGTTTCTTGATATTCTTATCGCTATTGGGAATATCGTAGTGTAAGTTGGATTTTTGGAGTCCCTTGGATGTTAAAGATGTCAATGTTGTAACTGCGTAAGACAGGTGTAGTTGTTTGAAGTGGTGTTGTGGTTGTGGTGGTGGTGGTGTAAGCCGGTTGAAGTCAATTTGTTTTGTGAACCTTAAATCTCTATGTTTGTTGAGTACACAAAAATGTAGTGTCTTGTTGTAATGTAATTTAGTTCTCATGTTACGTAATGATTGACGGGTTGCAAATTCCATGGGGGGTATGGTTGTATGGAGTTCATTTTGTTATGATTTTGTTTCTGATCATGTCGTTTTGGTGTGGTGCAGTCATGTTGATATGGTTGTAATCCTTGTTGGAGGTGTGGAATGGTGGTGTTAGTCATTGAGTTGGTGGTGCCGTACTAATGTGAAATTGGTGGGGTCAACATGTGCGTTAAATGTTAATGTCCCAATGGTTTTGATTAGTATAGCATCGTTGTGTTGTAGTTGTACTTGATTACGTCATTGTGATGTAGTAAGGCTCCCATTACAACGCTAACATATACAAAGATGAAACGAAAAAACAAATGACATTTGGCATGCCAATCAAAAAACCAACTGTGCGTAAGCAATGTTAAGAGCACACAACACACAAACAGCATATCACACCAACAGTTAACACACACACACACACAAAAAAAAAAAAAAAAAAAAAAGAGCATCACAATAAGAACATAACTCAACGACACAACACCAATACCACGCACAAATAAACATACAAACGTAAACAAAAAACAACCAAAACACCCTGTTACAATACGATCGGCGCAGGCAACACCGGAGCAAACCCATCAACCACCGTTTAATGAAGGGTCACGCAACCGGAATATGGTCACCACCAGAAAAAGGAACATAGCACAATCAATAACCCAACATTCTCTCCCCCAAACAATCCAATCAATGTTAAACAATCAAAACCCCTTACACGACAACATTGCCTTTCCCAACCAAAACCAAATCACTCATTTAGGAAAATAAATCACACAAAGGGTATTCATGTAAACTCAAATGGAACCAAAATCAACTAAATAAAACTTACCAAAAAAATAGGACTAATTGGTCCATAAGAAAACTCTCGGGACTAAATGGTTTAACTTTCCTTCATATAGGATTTATGGCCAATTTGTTCTTAAAAAAATAAGTGAAATATAACTCACTCTATTCAGTTTAGAGTTTTCAAAAATAATTTTCTGATTTTTCAATTCTTATTTTTATATTTTCAGTAATTTTTTAAAAATATTTTAAACAATTTTTTTTTAGCTTTTTAGATCTACTTAAATCTTGATATATTAAAAAGTACAAAATTTATATAAAAATCTTTAAAATGTTTATTAAATATAACAAAATATAAAAATATACTGACTTTTTATTTTTTTGTATTTGGTGATTGTTTTACAAATATTATACTTTTTAAGTGTATCTAAATTACACTCTAAAAAAAAGAGTATATCTAGATTAGGTGTATCTAAAAAATAAAAAATCTACAGAAGTTATTAAAAATATTTACTAAAAACAAAAAAAAAATGAAAAACAAAAAACAAAATTTAAAAAAAAAACAATGCAACCATACATTTCTTTCCAAAAAAAAAAATGATTTTGTCTCAAACAGTTTGTCAAATCTCATTCCAAATCTTATATTCAATAAGTTGTGTCATCACTGGGTTTGATCTGCCTTTTTGAAGAGGTAAAATGTCAAATGCAACTCGGGAGGAGTTAAAAAAATAATAAAAAATAGCAACCATTACCTTGAGTGACTATAGACTCATTGGAATTTCTCTTTGGAAAACAAAAATGTAAAAGAATAAAGATTGGTAGCTCGAATTGAACTTTCCCGAATGGCCTAAATGTATGCTTGTTGGACAATTACCCGAACAACCGATGAAACACTTGTCTATCACAGTTGTCACCTTGTTGGCCATGGCTGTCAACCTTCTTACCAGAAGACCAGCAAGTTGAAATTCGAGCCATTCGAGGCAAGCTCAAATTCAAGTTACAAAGCATTGTTGAATGTAAAAAATGTGGATTTGTTCCAGTTCAAAATCTAGAGTAGACACAGAAGTCATTCTAAGAAGGTGAATTACGATGTCACATTATTTGAGTTGCAGGAATTTGTGTACTTTGGATTAGAGAATAACCTTTTCCTCAATGTCTACGTAGAATTTTTTTGGTCAAACATAAGTTTTAAAATAGGAATTATTAGTGATATAGAATTAGGGCAATTCTTAAATATGCAACTGCATACCATACGCACTTGCGTAAGTTCTCACAAATATATATAAGTTATCTCACAAAATTGCATAAGTTTTCACAAACATATGTAAGTTAACCCATAAAAATTTAAGAAATTACACTTTACATATATCTGTGAGAACTTATGAGATTTTGTGAGATAATTTATGTATATTTGTGAGAACTTACGTAAGTGCATATTGTATGCACCTTGTCCAAACACTTCCCATAGAATTAAGAGTTGGACTCTTTTCATAGTTTTGTTTGGACCCCCAGGGCTTATCAGGGGTTCCCTTTTGATGATGTGAACCATTTTTCTTATAAGGCCCCTTGTGTATATCATATTAAGGGAAATTTTAAAAAAAAAAAGTAAACAATATGTGCACGTTTTAAAATATACCATCTTTTTTTGTGACAAATGCAATAAACTGAATAGGTTACAATTATCAGATTGACTTATAATTTTGTTTAGATGATATACATGAAATGCCTAACAAAATTAAGGTTCGAATTATCAAAATGAGACCCGTGATATGCCCCCATGGACCCAGACACAACGCCCTCTCTTCCACATTATAGATTAGAAGGAATCCACCTCCTTATGCTTATATTTATTAAAATAGCAGTGTTACATCCACACAATTTCCTCCCCTACAATCTCCACAAATGAGGTGACAACCAAAATTTTAAAAGTTGACCCACACTTCAATTGGTATAACTTGCATTATGTCTTGCCACCTCATTTGTGGGAATTGTGAGAATTGTGGGGGAGGAAATTGTGTGGATAAAATATTTTTCTTATAAAAATTATTAAAAAACATAAATAAATACTATTTTGGTATCTATTTTTATTTTCAAAAAATTGTAATCAGTCTATTAATTTTAATTTTGTAATCACAAAAAAATAGGTTCACTTGTATATAAAAAAATAAAAAAAAATAAAATCATTATTTTCTCATTCTCACATCCCCTCCAGGTAGGGATGGTCATTTTCTCCCACCTCGCTCCGCTCCTGCATCTTTTTGCTCAGGTTTTCCATGCCCCTTTAGACGGGAATGGATTTTACTTCCCTTACCCCGTTATACCCGACCACCACCCGATTATATTTATTAAACATATTTATATGTGTATAATAAGTATATTTATTTATTTTTCACTAAAATAAAATTAATCATTAAAATAGTAATTTTTATTCATTTATTTTTTATTTTATATCTTAAATTGTCATTAAATGTAAATTTTTATTCGTAATATACTATATTTTCTATAATTTTTATTAATATTTTCGTTCTTCAACTTATAAAATTAACCCGTCTCTCACCCCACACCTGCCCAGCCGCCACCACCCTTTCTAATATGATACAGAGTGAGGCAGATTACTGCAAACTCGCTACAAACCCAACCCGTGAACATCCTTAACTCCGACCACCACCCACTACTCATTTACCACCACTGGCTATCTCTAGCTTTGCGACAGTTCCAAGAGCAAATACGAAAATTGAGAGGAGGATGCAACAAGGTCGTCGCCAACATAGGCAGGAGAAAGTGTCACATTCTACTGAATTTCCTAGTGCAAAGGCCCAATTAAAATGAAGATTAGAGGAGTGGAAGTCAATAAATGATTCTTAAATAGTCTTCAAAAAATTGAGAAATTGAGAAAGTAAAGGACTTGTACATGATTTTAGAAAACATGTAGATAATTGTGTAGATAGTTTTAGAGAGTGTGATAGAACATTGTTGGTTGCAAAAAGCTTCCATAAAGCTTCCACAAACCTCATTTCCTGTGTATTCTAGAACTTTCTATAAGTCCAAGCTTGCTTATAAATAGGGGAGAAGCTCATTTGTTTCAAACCATCCAAGAGTTGTACAAATTTTCTTCAAGTGAATACAAACCCGGGTCAAAACACCAACACACACAAAAAAAGATTGACCCTGGGTTTTGGACGGCCTACAGCAAGCCTGAAGAAAGGCCCAGGAGAAGCAAAGCGTCCGAACCAACTATTCAATTTGGATTTATTTTTATTTTTTTAACCATGCCTTTGGCAACTCTATCGCAATTTGTGGTTTCACCCCTCAATCATGTATGATTCCATGTCATCTTAGAAGTTGGGAACAAGATTTTAAACATTGGTTTGTTATGAAGTATCATTTAGGAAAGTAACATAATTTCCTTCTAAATTGCTATAATACCAAATTGATTAACAAAAATAAAAAAATAAAAAATTGTGTGAAAGCATTAGAGAAAATAATAAACAGTAATATGCTTACCATGGTATGTGGGTTTGATGGGAATAGGTTGTGTAGTTTACGACAACTGTGTCAACGCAAAATCGCCTATTTCCCATTTTCTTTTGTCCTTTCATCCAAATAAGTTGTGGCTGGTAACTCTTCACCACCGAGTTTGTATGGTGCAATTTCAATATATTTGTTTATATACTGCTTTCTAGGCAGTAGGGCAGAAAAATAATGAAATATATAGAGATGTTTTGGGCTTAAAAATAAGACATATAATTGAATGCTAAGATCGCTAAGGACAACATGGCCAGTGGTTGCATGGTATGTGCATAAGCAACTGGAGAAACAAATTTCAGCAAAAGTCTGAAATAACCAAAGAATTGATGCATAAATCAAGTGAAGCATACACCTAATTTTAACCCTAAAACCATCAAAGCATTATAAAATGAAACAAATGAAGCTGTCATAACATCTGATTTTGAATAAATATCAACATTTGTGCATTACAACAAGTCCATAAGAAAGTTTTCTTGAAGATCTTTCGAGCCTGTACCACCTATATCTTCTTCTTCACCCTCTCAATTTCAAGTGTTTGTGCGTTAATTGTGTGATTGGAGAACCACTGAGTTGTGGTCTCAGTTGGGTTGTTGAATGACAATGGAATAGGCCCATGAATTGAAATGAATTAAGGGAAATTATAATAAGATGTGAACATGGTATTTTATGATTATATAAATGTGGACGTTTTATCACAAGCATTATCTATGTGCATCGTACTTATATCTTTGCTAAACCTCATATATTATGTTAGATGATTCCTACTGGGTTGTGGCTCACCCTAGTTGGGAAAAACATTTTCAAGTGTTGGTGACATGCCTCCGCCAAGGCAATAGCCTGGAGGAACTTTTGGGAGCAAGAGCTTCTTTATTTTGTTTTATTCTTTCATAGATGAGGGCTTAAATTGTATTGGGTAGGCCCACTTTTGTGTAACCAAGCAAGGACTTGGAAAGATGTAACCCTATAAGGCATATGATTACTTGTTTAATCTTCATTTCTCTTATCATTGTAACACATGTTGTAGATTCAGGATGAATAGTTTGCGAATGTATATCACATGTTACACCCCAAACTCGCCCCTAAAAGTTTGGGCATGGCTGACCCGCAATGAGTTCCAAAATCAAATAAATACATAACATGAATACCATATATGGCACGGGACCTGAACGGAAGCAATTATCAATCTAAGATGTCATCCATCGAGCTAGTGTTTAAATGCCAAGATCACAGAACTTTTCATCACATAATCCAACATATAATGAAGCATATACACAAGTGACAACTATATACATACACACATACACACATATACAAATCCCAACCCCACAACTGGGGGTATAACCTAAACATTCAAGGGAGAAAGTTATACATGTTTGTCAACATTTGACAAAAGTGCTGGTGACCCAAACATTATGAGTCGTGAAAGGAAAATAAATACTTCGTTTAATTGATTGGTCACAGCAGGGTTGACAAAAGGACTACTAGGGCTGGACTAAGATTGACCTCCGAGCTGATAACCTACATAGATATACATAACATAGAGTGAGCAAAGCTTAGTGAATAATAGTAATGTAATAAAATCTCATGTGAATAAGCGTAAGACACATTGAACATAAACTAATAATTCATGTACTTGACTTGTCCTGTATTTATTTCCATAACGGCCTCGGGCCCAACAGTGTTCGAAACGGCCTTAAGCCCAATATTATACAGAAGGGCCTCAGGCCCAACATTAATCAAAACGGCCTTGGGCCCAACATATTAACAGCTATTCGAAACATTGGAGGCGGGTAGAACATCGACATGTACGCTACCTTCCCTGGCCTTAGTCCACGAGTCATAATAGTTCACATCACATTAGGGTCGGTGAGACATCGGCATGTCCCCACCTCCCTCGGCCTTAGGGCTGCCAATATTTAGTAGCTCACATCAGAATAGCCTTAGGCCCATTGATAACAAAATAAAGCGACCTCGGGTCCATAATTATGCCATTGCTCAAATCTTACAATATCAGAATTCTAATTATCCCGCACATCATAACACAACTCGTTCACGAGTAATGATATATCAACGATGATTATCAAAGAAAATAGAACACAAGATACACTACTATTACTCACAGTGCTATGGAGAAGCAATGTTCCCTTCCTGTATGTGACCTACATACAACACACAACTTATAAATCAATTACTTTTCTTTTAATTCAATATCTGATTTGTTCGACTTTCATTTAATTACAAGCATTTTAAAAGTTTCAAATACACATTTTAGCAATCCCAGAGAGTCAAATAGAAGAAAAGAAGCACACAGATTTTCTTCCCTTGGGCCGCACGTGCGCCCCGCACGTGCATTTATTTCAGAACTTTAACTTCACACTCTCCTGCTTTCCGCACATGCGGCTATGATCCCCGCACTTGTGGTGGTGCTTCCCGTATGTGCGGCCATGAGCCCCACACGTGCGGTCAGAACCCCTATTTTGGGCAGTCCGAAACAAGGCAAATCTCCAACTAGGTCAACGCATCGTAAGGTACAAAATAGAGGAATTTGATGCAATATTATGATATAACATCAGACTAACATGAATCACAAGTTAAATTAGATCTTCGTTCACTTCAAATTCATATTCACAACTCAATTCCTTAAATCTCTAACTTTATTTATTTATTTATTTAAGCAAACATATAGTTAACCATCTAATTGCATAGGTGAACCTCAACATGCAAAATTAAAGGATAGGATGCAATTCTCCTCCATATAGCTCAACATAACCCTGAATCAACCAAACACAAGAAGTATTCTTCCAATTAATCAATTATTACACACGTAGTCTTAATTATAAACCCTAACTTACATATGTAGAAAAGTTCTTGCTTAAATCAATTAGAAAGGTTATTCTAGGTGGATTGTACCTACCTTGAGCCCAAATCCTCACAATACTTTCCAATTCTCCAATCTTCTTCCTTGTTGAAGCCTTCTCCCCTTTCCCTCCCTTTCCAACTCTATCCTTCTCTCAGGAGATATTTTTGTGTGATAGAAGTTGCTAAGTTAAGAGCTTAAAAAGGGTTATTTAAGATTTAACCACAAATTAATCAGTTTAATCATTACGAATCAAATTTTTATTCATATTATGATCCAAAAATCATGCTTATCACAATTATAAGGTCAGTTTCGGGTTATCAAGCTTCTAAGGCTTTCAATTACTAACCCAAACGTCACAATTTTAACAGATCTTTCTCATAATTGACAGATATAAACCCATAATCATATAATGTACACAATTAAACTTAACTTTACATGGAATTTCACATTAAGTATATAACTGCACATATAATAAAATACTAAAAACATACCAGAAACATACAAGAGGGTCGAGTAATTACATCACATGTGTTATCTTTTGTACACGAACTCTGATGAATGGAAGTATGTTATCTTTCCGCTTTTGGGTTGTATTTACTGTGTATTTTTTGGGGCATTATAGAGATCTACTTTTAGGTAATATTATTTTTTCTAGTTCATGTTTTCAAATGTTACAAAAATACGTTTGGCCCATGGTGGTGGTTTGGGCATATTTATTAGGAGAGAAGATTTTGGTGAACATTGTGTGTTGATAAGGTTGTTAGGTCACTGAACTTCTGATCTCTAATTTTATTTTATTTTTCCAGATTCATTTTTTAGTCGCAATATATAGAAAAATTGTTGCAATAAGATTTTTTTTTTTTTAACCTTTATGAAATTTATATAGTGTTGGTAACTTTCATGGGTACAATATATGAGATAGATTGATATTTATGTTAAATGTTTAAATTAATTTGTTAATTTCATGTAATTTTAAATAATAAAAAAAATGTTTAGTGCTTGCAATTGATATTTTTGTTGTAACAAATGCTTATATAATTTTTATAATAAATAATTATATGCAACAAATGTCATTGAAAATTATTTGCGATGATAACAAGATGGTCTCCAAAAAACATGTTAGCATTTTTTCTTTGTTATTTACGATGGCAAAATAGCAGCCACCATAAGTAGTTTAGGCAGTCGCAAATGTCATCCCCACATTCACAATCCCCATTTGCCGTCAAATGGGCCATTGCAAAAGGTCTTTTGCAACTATATTTCTATTATTTGCGATGGCTTGTAATGGTTGCAAAAAGTACTTTTTTATGGGGTTCATATTTATTGACTCCTTATATTAGATGGTAATGTTATTTGGGAAAGTTCGGAGAATTAAGCCATATCATCAGATTGGAAACCATGTTCTTTTAAAAACCCATTTATGACTTGAAGTAAAGTAATATACGAACTCAATTATCAGCTCTAACCATTCAAATCTCAAGCAAAGCAAAATCATTAGACCCTGCTGCTGTTCCATTTGAGAAAACAAAATCATTCATTAATCCTATCCAATAGCTTATGAAGAAATGAAAAGAGAGCAACAAAAATTTTAATTATAAAAGGGTCGATTCAACTATAACATGGCATCTTTAATGATAACGCTTGAAAGCAATAGATGGAAACACGGTATGTTATTGAATGTTTAAGATCAATAAAATTAACAAGGCCAGCAATGCATGGGATGTGGAGACAAAATACAACCTGAAACAATGTTTTTGTTCCTTCATTTCCAAATCATTACCTAGCATACGCAGTCATGAATAGCAGATGCCTACCAGACTAGGAACAATCCTACAATCATTTTCCATTACTAGGAAATAATTTTATTTTTTGTTTTTTTTATTTGCAGAGAGAGAAATTTTATTAATAGAAATGAAATCAAAAAGAAAAAAAGAAAATAAGAGAACATAGCAAGATGAAAGGGTTCCCTAGACAAGACCACTGGCGATAACATACAAAAAAACATTTTATGACTCTTCTGTTCAGCCCCTCTTCACCATCAAACAAACCTAACTACCTGCTAGATTTTTCAGTTTTAAGCACCTAACTCCTTTGATTCATTAACTTCATGTATCTTGAAAAAAAGATTTCATGGTAAAATGACCGGCTTCTTTGTCTAGCTTCCACTCAACCTTGTCATTCTTATGATGCTTAATTCTAGTACTCCCAAGTAGTTCACAAAAAGGATTTAACTTATATATCTCCAATTCGAATAAAAATCGTCTGAACTTCAACCTCCATCTATATGTATTACAATTAGGATCTAAAAAAAAGTTCAGCAACTAATTGACTGTTTCTGAACAGAAAGTAAAAACAGTCTTGGAAATAGCTCTGTCAAAGGTACATTCCCCAACCAGAATTTTATATCATTAATTAGCTGGGCCCCAATTTGATAGTAAGATTACTAATCAAGCTGTTGATGTTTTTGAAGATATTATGATCCCAGTTAGTTGTTGCAGTGTCCTTCCATTCAATATCTTTGAGCCTTTTCCTTTTGAAAAACATTTTTTGTATAGGCACCGCCACCATCTTGTAGTTTTGAGCGCACCAACTATTTGATTGATTTTTATATTATAACTGATCAATTTTGAAGAAAAAAAAAAACCAACATTGAAGGTTGACTGGGGTTTAATTAGTAGTTGGCCAAGATTTATAGATCTTTTTGGCATACAGCATGGTGGTTGTCCTAGGATTAGTTCTCCGAATATCACCACAGTTTCTCTCCATATCATAGCATACTGCTCCTTGTAATTGCTGATATATATATATATATATATATTAGAACCATGCCCTTAGCAACTCTGTCACAATCTATGGTTGTAACCCATTCTTTGCACGCATCAAATTCATTGAATTTTTATTTGATCAATTATGTATTCAAGCATTATACATGTACACATATATGTCACGATTTTCAATTTGAATCGACACTAATGTCTACCTTGTTCGTCTTTGACTTGGTCGTCGTCATTGTTCTTCAGGATTAGCTATTTTGGAATTAAATTGCATACTTGTTCATGTTAGCATCTCTGTAATCCAACCTTGGGGTATCAACAGTAGCTGCCATGGGATTGCACCACTCATGTATGACTCAATGTTCTATAAGAAGTTGTTGCGGAACAAGGTTTTAAACGCAAGTTAATTATAAAGTGTCACACCTAGGACAGAAAAATGAATTGCCTTTTAATCTATATAAGTCATGGCAACTCTTCACCACAGAGTTCATATCCTCTAGGATAGCAAAGAATGGATGATTAAGTGAAGCATGTTGAGTTTGAGACACTGGTGGACCCAGCAATACAACCTTTATTGATAACAATTTAGTACACAAAACACTTGTACACAATCACACACTAATACACTTCACTTATCCACTCACACATACATTCAAGCACTCACACTTTGTGTCTTCCTCACACAAGACCTTGAGACACCTTACACTAGATAGTGCTTGACCACTCACTTTGGACTGACTTTGGACTCACTCTTCTTTTACTCAATTGTCCAATTGTCTAATTGCTTAGTACATGCACTCATCTCATATTTATACTAGTTGAAGAACTTTTATAGAATATACTCATATTTTCCCTACACTCTAGAACAATCTAGGTTACCCTAGTACATATTAGAGCTTTCTATTCTTCTCTAAAATATTCTAGAATCTTCCGGAACTTTCTAGATTTCTCTAGTTTTCTCCAAACTTCTTTAATGTTCCGGAACCTTCTAGGATATTCTAGAATCTTCCAGATTTCTCTAAGTCTTTCCAGAATCTTCTAGATCTTTCCGAAATATTCTAGATTCATGTGGAAACTTCTAGAATATTCTAGAGAGAAGATTCTAGAGAGTGAGGAGGGTTAGTGATGACTCTTAACAAAGCATGCACCCAATTTCAATCACAACACCATTGAAGCATTGCAAAATGAAAAAAAATGAAGATGATAAGTGCCATAACGTTACATATTTAGCCCGCTTATATACACTTTATTAGTCTGATAACAAGTATTATTTTATAATTTTGTGTGATTTTGAGTGTTTTTATATATTTTGAGTGTTTTATACAAATTATAATAAATGATATATTTTCATATATATATATATATATATATATTTTAATATTATAATATAATATAAAGAAAATATAATAAAAAAATGAAAAGCCACCCATTTGTTTGTTTGTTTCTATATAAATATATATTATAACATATTAAAAAAACAAGAAAGAAAAGAGAAAGTTTTGAACCACTCTATTGACTTAGCTACGCAATTATGCAAGTGCAATAAAATCATTTCCTCAGGGTCATGAACATTATCTCTGAATTGAAGACTGAACACAATTGCAGAAGACAAGAAGTCAAAGAATGGAGACAAAGATGGAGGCGTGCGATCTGTTAATGAAAATCGATGCATCAAATTTCAACAATTTCAACCTCAAAATCTCAATAATACCGGCTTCTAAAGATTAGACAACTTTAGGAGTGTGTAGTGAGCTCTATAAATGGGATGAACTGAATGTGAGAAAGAGAGGAGTGTTTAGGCGAGGGGGGGAAACGTGGAGCTCGGTCTTGTATTTTGATGTAATTTTCTTCTTTTAGTTGTAAGTTTAATTTTCATGTTTGATTTTAGTGTGTATGTTAAAATAATTATGTGTAGCTAAATTATTAGCTAAGGTTAAGGATGGAGCCTCTTGTATGGTAGTAATTGAATACGTGATCCGATCATATTCCCTAAATTGAGGTTTTAGTGATTAATTGTTCTTGTCTCTTCTAAATTAATTCAGTAAATTTTGGATATGAATTTAATTTGGTTTCTTTTATGATTTGAAATTTTTGAGTTAATTTACTTGCCTTGATCATATCTCTGTTAAAAATCAAATATTGGATATCTATTGTGATTTGTTGCCAACAGATACATTAGATGATTTAATTTTGAATAATTTGGCGAGGAAGAACATACACAAGATTATTATTTTAAATGAACTGAAAGATGATATCTTCCATAATAATTAAGATTGAATTCTAGATTATTGTGTTGGACATTAAGGGAATTGATCATATTATGTTATTTGATTATTATTGATATTTGAGTGTGAATTCTGAAACCTTAGTCCCATTTATTTGATTACATTATCAAATTATGACAGGACATTCATTTTGATTTATATGGTCATGAGAACTATATTTCATTCTCCAACCACAAATTACTTGTAAAGAGTCTAAACTTTTGTAACACAAAATTTATTTAATGGGAAAAACAAACACAAATGCACACAAACTTGAAAGGTGGCAACCCTTTTTGTGTGTGTGTTGTTTTTACAGGTGGTCTTGCTTTGTTTTCTTATTTTCCCTATTGTTTTTGTTGATTGTAATGCATTTCATTTGTATCCATCAACAAAATTGCTCTTTTGCTTTGTTGATAATTTTTTTTTAAAAAAAAGGTACAAAAAATGTTGCCTATTTATGGAGAAGTTTTGCAAAGAGGGAAAGAGGTTCTAAAATGTGTTAATACAAAAAAATTGCTATCTAAGGCTTATGTACTACCTAGCCTAGGTATAACCAAAAAACATATATGATATGTTACAAAGAAACAACTGAACCTATAAAAATGGTTTCATTAATAAAAGCAGCTGAACCTACTAAGAAGGCTGCCTACGTACCCCCAAAATCAGGGGAGGATCAAGCTGCACGTAGTTCTTCTAATTAAATCATTCCATTAAAGAGTTGTGATTTTCAATTCACACAAATATCATTCCTTTGCTACCATTGTTGCTGCAACTAACACCTTATTAGGGAAGATCTTTCAAGCCTGTACCACTCGTATCTTCTTCTTCGCCCTCTCAATTTGCTTGTACCTTTGTTGGAGTTTCCTCTTCGTGGCTTCCATCTTCAGTTCATAAGCTTCTGCATCATTGAAGCACGTAGACTTGTGTTCTTTCACTTTCGCTTTGGCCGGTTCACTGATTTTGCTGATCTCGGTGCTTTGCCTCAGACACTTTGCAATCACCTGAGGGACAAAACTTTGCTCCTCTTTCTGGCTTTTAGACTCGATGCTTCTCTTTCTTTTCAGTGATTGTAATAATGCGTTCTGAACGAGAGACAATTGCTTTCCTTTGCAGTGTGTGGGGATTGGGAGATCATGATCATAATGGTGATGATGATGATGATCGATCTTAGAAACAGAAACATAATCTCCTAGCTTTTCTTCTATATCCAAAAGTAAAGTCTTTCACCAGCTCTAATACAATCTCATTCAACCAATCAACATCTCCATCATTCAAATCCATATCCAAAGAATCATCATTAGTACCGCAGTAACCTCCTCTAATCAGCTGCCTTACGTAGAGTTTCTCAACGATTCTATCTCTTCGCTAAAAAAAACCATTGGATCAATACCACACTACGACATTGATGGCTGATTCAATCACAATGAATATATCATCTACGGCTTCCAACTTCTTCTTTCAGGCCTCCATTGCTGCCATACCCATTCACATTGATTGATTTACCCAAAAATAGAACAGAGCAATGAGTTCCTAGACGCGGTGATTCGTATTTGTGAAAACTACTGGTATGTACATAGGTTAGGTTGTTTCAATCATATATATATATATATATCGTATTTGTGAAGACTACTGGTAAGTACGTAGGTTAGGTTGTTTCAATCATATATATTTATATATATATATGTATAGGGTTTTCTATTTTATAAGGGTTTGTATTTATAGCGATCCCGGTTTTGACTCGACCTTCATTGTATTCCGAACTCGGGTTTCGTAGTTTAATATTGTATCCATGCCTTGTTTTCCTCCTTTAACTCTTGAATTTGGGATTTGGAGTATATTGGGCGTGTTTGGAACAGGTTGGTTGTTAGTTGGTCTAGATGGTTGTTGCCCAGATTTTGGCTTCTTCGCTCGAGCAAGGCTTCTTGCGCTCAAGCGAGCCTTGCGAAATTTGCTTCTTCGCTCGAGCGAGGTTTCTTGCGCTCGAGTGAGGTTTGACAGTTCTCAGGTTTCCTTCCCAGACACAGCATTTCTGGGAAGATAAAGTTCTTTGCTCAAGCAAGGCTTATTGTGCTCGAGCGAGGGTGTGTGTCTATGAATACCTGAAGGTATGTATTCTACGCTCGAGCGACACTTCTTGTGCTTGAGCGAGGTCACTTGTTGTGTCTGGTCGCTCGAGCGACAACTCATTCGCTCGAGCAAGGGTTGCGTATATCAGTTCGCAGCAGAGCAATTTTACATCACTTTTTGATTTCCTTTCTCCTAAAAGCCCTAATCCGGCACTCTCTCTCTCTACAAATTCTCCATGATCTAAGGGTCTCTCTACCCTACTCCCTTTGATAAAGAGCTAGAGCACCTTGTGGGCTTCTTCTTAATCTTAGCAAAATCGAGTTTGGGCACTTTTGAGGTTCTTCTTAAGGTAGGGATTTTCTACACCTTGATATGGTTTTTAACCTAGGTATTGGTCATTTTGTATAAATAGTGGAATGTAGAAGGATTTGGGTGAAACTAGGGTTTGAGCTTAAAATTTGAAAGAGGGGTTTTCTATATTGGGTCCATGAATAAATATATGGGATATTGAATATGAGGTTACTTGGGTTAAAATGGTGAAATTTGGCCTTGGGGTTGATATTTGGAAAAATGGGAAAATTGCCCTAATTTGTGTCAAATATTATTTTGTGTAAATAATGAAATTGATATGGGAAATATGAAATTGGGAGGTTGTATGAATAAATGGTGTAGTTGGATTTGATAAACCACTCACCTATGGAAAATTTGACAAATTATTTGTTGTAGAGATTTTCTATTTGTCTAGAAATATCTGTTTTGGGCTATCGGTGGAGGATAGCTATGATTGTTATAGAAATTTCATGAGGACTAGGTGAATTAAAACCTGTCATTTAAATTATGTCATTGAATATGACAGTATGATTGAAACATTGAATATGTGTTGTGGATAGTCATTGTATATGACGATGTTTTTAATACATTGTCTATGTATAATTGTTGGAGAGGAGAAAGGGAATGTACTCTATTGTTTGGGAGGAGATAGGGGACGGACTCCATTTAAAAATTAAGTTGGCCGGAGTGTCCAGGGTGAAAGTCCCGACATTTTGTGTATATACGGGTGCCGATTCCCTTGGATGAGAATTTCGTAAAATGGCAAAATCGAAGTGTTGGAGTGATGAATGTATTGAATTGTGAACCATTGAGTTGTAATCTCATTTTGATTGATTAGATAATAATGGATTTGGTTAATAGATTAACTTGAAATGAATGAATAGAAATGGATTGAGGTATGGTTATCGATATTGATTGGTCATGGAAAGAATGTAAGTTGGTTTTAAGTATTGAGCATTTATCTGATGCTTATATCTTAGTTAAATCTCATATATTGTGTTAGTATATCTCTATTGGGCTTTGGCTCACCCTACTTGGGAAACCATTTTCATGTACTGGTGACATGCCACCTCCAAGGACATAGCTTAGGAGGACTAGGGGCTGAAGACTCTATTTTTGTTATGTTATGTTTAAATGTTTATTCAAGCCGAGGGCTTTACACTTATAGAGCTTAGGACTCTTTTGTTGTAACCAAGAGATATCGTGGGAAGATGTAAACCCGTAGGGCATTTATTTAGTTGTTATCAACTAGTGTTACACGCTGTAGTTTCAGGATGAACATTTATGAAAGTGTAATACACGTAATATTTTTTGTAATATAAACTCTGATGAATAAAAGTACAACATTTCTGTTATGTTCATAGATCTTATAAATGGTTTATTTGTATCATATTTTCGGCGGCATTACAGTATTTCTTTGTTACCTATAGAGTTTTATACAAATTCAAACTTCATGTACATTTTGCTAATTTTACCTATTTTATATGGTATTTATAAAATAGTGTTTTATACAAACTCAAACTTCATGTAAATTTTACTAATTTTACTTATTTTATATGGAGTTTATAAAATAGTGTTTTCCATTTTATAAGGGTTTATATTTTCTTTATTACATATAGAGTTCTATGCAAACTCAAACATAATTTAAATTATAATAATTTTACCTATTTTATATGGATTTTATTTGACAAATATTTTTTTTCATATATTTTTGGAGAATTTTTTTTATGATCCCTGATATTAAGATTTTATATGATAAAGAACATGTAATATTTTCATAGTAGTTTGGGTCCCTTAACATTTTCCAAAGAAATTTCGATTCTGAGAAATTTCAAAACACAGAGAAATTTCAAACGAAATTCTCTATGTTTTGAAATTTCTCTGATTTGCTCATTTTCTCTGTGTTTTTAAATTTATCTGATTTGAAATTTCTCTGATTTGCTTACAAATTTCTCTGTATTTTGATCAATTTTCTCTAGTTTGCTCATAATTTTCTGTGTTTTGAACAAACCAGAGAAAATTGAGCTACTCATAAACCAAAAACAGATACCTTTCTCGCGGAAGCAATTCCTTCGATCAAGATCGATTCGAGTTCTGTAGGTGATGGTGGTGATCATGGAATGCAAAAGCTGATATTATAGCAGTGATACAGAAAACACTGCAGGAAAAACCACAATTAGCGACGTTTAAAAAATGCTACTATAGGTACAATAAACGTCACTAATTCTTTTTGTGACGTTTAGTACCAAACGCCAACAATGCGGCCGTTGCTATAGCTTTATAGCATTTGAAAAACGTCGTTATATTACTATAGGCGGCATTTTTAAATGTCCCACCTTCACGGTACTATGATGTCACTTCGATTTTAGCGAAGTTTTCAAAATGCCGTCACATCGTTTTTTAAAAACTGACCGTTAGCTTGAGAGTTTAGGTGGCATTTTGAGAAACGACGTGATATCCTTTTTTTTTTTTCTTCCTTTTTTTAAATATGAACAAGGACCTACTATTGATGTAGTAATAAATAAGAGGGCAGCCTAAATAATAATACGTATATACGGTTTTAGAAACACATCAACGAATCACAAGTATAGAATAGAACGCATGAATATCTAGATCCTGATTATGCAAACGTTGAATTTATCTCATCTAATATTGAATCCAAGTGATATACTCGTGACATGGGTTTGACATACTATTTTGAGAATGGAAAAGAAGAAATTTAAGCTCAAAGCATTAATCTTTACATGCTTACAAACTCGAAAGGCCTTGTTACATAAAGATTTAAAAAACCAAAAACAAAAAGTTGGGTCAAGAGGGTCTCTTCAGAAAGTAAAATCCATTTTTCTAGTGTAGCCAATTTTGGGGTCGGGTAGTTATCTACTGTGGGAATCCTAATGATGTTGCAGCAGTTGCAAACAATTGCAGAGGATTGATGAACGACCTTTGTTGATTGTTGCTCATTGACAGGGAGAGGTGATTGCCTCTGGTGGTGGCTCCAATTTGACCTCCATTGTTGCTGCTGCTAGGATACTGAACCTACAATCACACGATTAAAACAATTTATTAGCCGGTCTAATTAATTAACCCAGTTATACCGAACTCATGAAATGGGTTTCAATACAGACTTGATAGTTTGATGAGGGTGAAAACATGTGAAGCATTGAGTTTTCACTCTCCTTAACGAATTGTCTGGGTCTTAGTGAACTCAAAGATTGAATGTGGGTTTGGCTTAGAAGTTGCACTGTCTCGGTCTCATTGTACCCTTCTCTTCTATAGGAATTAATTCTATATGGTTCTTGTTGAATATTGAGCTGGGTCACATTAATATAAGTTATGGAAATTATTAATATTATTAGAATAAAAAGTTCAATTAAAGAAATTGACAAAATTAAACTAAGCAGTTTCTATGTACCCGTGGCCTAAATGCCCGGTTGTGCCAATCTGCTTCAAATGGTATGGTAGTATGATGCTGATCTGACTGATCAACATTTTGGATTTCATTTCCCAATTCTCGGCTATTTTGTGTTTTGAGGTCAAACTACCCAATCTCAAATCTAAGTTATGGTTCGGTGCAGCATTTCTAGGAGACTCTGGGAAACAGATATATAACAATCAAATTTGATTCAGAAACACTTTGAAAGAACAAACATTATACAAAATTGGCATCAGTATTATTCAGTACTATAATTACTAGTAGATTTAAGCTCATCTTCATAGATGCTGGGATCGAAGTTGGTGACAGCCTCCTTGCCGTCACACTTGGTTGCAACTTTATCATAAGCCCTACAAAAATACCTCATAATATACTTGTCGCAGATTGATGCATTCAGAGCAAAAGGTTACAAAATGGAGTTAGAATCGGGATTTTAGATAACAGTATCCGGATAGGAGTCGATATTGGTCCCCATATAGCAACATTGGTAGTATCAACAAATGTATATTACACAGTCATGAATTTTTTTTAAATCACCAGACATACAAAAGAAGAAAAAAAAATCATCAGCAAAGAAAATGGAATTTTATTAATAAAGAAGTAATACAAGATAAGGCTTGGCACAATTACATCATAGTTCAAAAATACATCACAACTAGTTGGCAGCTATTAACATCCAAATTGTGAATTGGGTCATGATTTGGTTACAAATAATAAATATGTTTCATGAATGGGTCAATATGCATGCAATAATAATAAAAAAGAGCAAGTACAGTAAAGTAAGAAAAGAGAGAATTCATGAGTACAATGTCTCAAAAAAGCCGTTAGAAACAATGTTATGCAGCCATCATAACAAAAAAAGTTCTGACTACAAATTTCAAGCACATAGATCTGAAATTGTAAGGGTTTTCTTTTATGTGTTGATAGATTTTCTCACAAGTCCTCCCCTTATCATCTATCCCCACCCAACTCCCCCATCATTATAGCACTATCTCCAACCACCAACTCTATAACCATACCTATTACTGTTGACAATTGAAGGCATTACAGAGGGAGTGAAAGCAATCTTCCAAACCAGGTTCCTAGATCACAAACTTGGATATATACAACTTGTTAGGTATTTAATGAAGGCTACTTTCTATTGTCCCTTTCAATGGAGATAAAAGTCTCTTAACTACTATGAAAACAAATGAATGCTAGAATGAAATCAAAAGATTTAACATGAAGTTCTAAATAATGTCCTAACGCTCATATGATAACGCTCATATTATTTTTTATTTTTTTTTGATAAATAACAGCTTCTTTTAAGAATTTAGTCCATGTAGAATGCCCTAGAAGCCTTCAGTTCTAGTCAAGCAAAGAATAACACAAGCCAATCTGAAATGAAACGTGGCATAGCAAAAAAATCTACTCTAATGCACAATATCAAAGTTGTGTAGATTTCTCCATAAAGCAAAGGCATGGAAGAGCTTTTTAGAAGATATTATAACAAATGTGTTACGTACAGGTTCTAAAAATACTTTATTTTATCTCTTTTCATGCTGCAATTTATATTAGTACCTATTACGTCCCACAAAACATTCTATTCAATTTATAGACTTCGCTTAGTATTAATTTATCTCTTTTCACCCTTAGATCCTGAGACCAGAATAACAATTATATCCTACGTAAAATCTATTATTGTAACAACCCACATTTTATGTCCTAGTCATGTTTGCATGCATTTGTATGTTTTGCCATGTTAAGATGCTGTAACGACCCATATTCATGTCATGGTCATGTTCATGTTCATTTACATAACTTTGTCTTGTTAAGTTTGCATTCATGAATCTTGTCTTGTTTTGCTTAAGTGTTGCTTGCATGCTTTGTCCCTTCCCTACTATGTTAAGCCTAGGTCATGCCAAGCCTAGGTCATGCTAAGCCTAGATCATTCCAAGCCGAGGTCATCTTCAGTCTAGAATTTATCTTGGAACCCCTTTGTTTGACCTCCACCTTTGCCTTGACATATTGGCCGAGATGTCATTATCTAGGCCGAGGTGTTCATCACCAAGGCCGAGATGTGTATTATCTAGGCCGAGATGTTACCCTTGGACCTAAGTAATCTTGTCCTGGAGTGGTATGACCTAGACCGAGGTGTGGCACATCTAGGCCAAGGTGTGGCACAGCTTAGTCAAGTGTTGTCCTTCCTAGCCGAGGTCATTGTCACCTTAGTTGCCGAAGCTTTGTCCTTAGCCGATGTCATCACTTGCCGGAGTGCCTTGCCGGGTAGCTTGTTAGATACACTTTGTCATAGTCTTGTCTTGTCAATCTATCACCTTTTTGAGGAGAACCAACCAGCCGTTGCCACGTGTCCGAGCTGAGTGTTTAGTCAGCCGGCAGAGGGAGAAAACCTATCATTTCTATATCCTTGTTTTTGAAGAGGAGAGAGAAGCTCTAGAAGAGGGAGAGGAGTTCTTGAGAGGAGATAGAGGTTATAGCGATCCCGGTTGTCCCTTTACTGTTCTGTTGTATTCCGGACTCGGTTCCGTGAAGTGGTAGTGGTATCTATCTTGTTGTCGTCCTTTAATTCCACTTGATTGAGTTTTAGGATGTTTTGAGGAGGGTTGTTACAGGTTGGCTAGGCCTTGGTTTCAATTCCTTGCTGTTCAGTTTTTAGGCGGTCCGCTCGAGCGGGTCTTCTTGCGCTCGAGCGGGTATTGCACACCTCCAGTATTTCGGGTTCCTGCGAAACTTCTGCAGATGTGATTTTTGCGCTTGAGCGGGTTTGTTTACGCTCGAGCGGTGGCGCTCGAGCGGGTTTGTTGGCGCTCGAGCGGGTAGTACTTTCTGGATGTAGGTTCTGGGAAGGGGAAATCTACGCTCGAGCGGACTGGTTTGCGCGCTCGAGCGGAAGTGCTTTATTCTTGTGTCTTGGCGCTCGAGCGGGCATTATTGCGCTCGAGCGTGTCCAGATTTTGTTCTTGGCGCTCGAGCGTTGTGTTCTCCGCTCGAGCGGGTCATGCGTATATGAGTTATCCGCTGGGTCATTTTAAATCACTTTTTCACTTTTCTTCTCTCTCTTACTTTTCCAAAAACACCATTGTTGAGCTTCTCACTCTAGAACTCTATCTTCTCTCTAGGTATTGATCTAGTAGGAGTGATTTCCTCACCTTTGGCCTTTACAAAAGAGTTGTTGATCGTCGAGGGCTATCTTTTGATCCGAGAAACTCGTGATTTGGAGCAAGTTTGTTTTCATCATCTTCTCCGTTGGTTGTCATCCTTTGAGGTAGGGATTCCTACTCACTCTTATGGTCTTTGACCTAGATTCTTAGTTGTTTTGATAGAGTGTTGAACTTGGGAAATTTTGGGACTTAGGGTTTCAAAATGTGTAAAAAGGGTTGTGTGATTTTGGGCTCATAACTTGTATTTTTTTTGGTTCCAAAGTGATGATATGGTTGTTGGTTGTTGATATTAGGCCATTGGGTCAATATTGGGAAAGGGGGTAGAAAACCATAATTTGTGGTATAAATTAATTGGCATAATTAATTTGGGAAAAATTGTGAACTTATGGAACTGTGTTGGAAATAATGAAATTGGTTCATTATGTTGTGAAATGGTGGAGTTGGATTTATAAATCGCTCGCTTTTGAAAACATTGATATTTTATCTGTTGGAGCTTTTATTATCTGTTTAGAAATAATTACTTGGGCTACCGGTGGAGGGTAGTTTTGATTGTTGTAGACAATGCATGATGATTAGGCAAACTAAAACTAATCAATTGGATATGTCATAGAGTATGACGGTTGATAGAATACATTAACGTTATGTATTGATTGATTACGTATATGACCTTTGTGTATATATGCATTGTGTGTGTGGGAGGAGATAGGGGATGTACTCCACGGTTTAGGAGAAGATAGGGGATGGACCTCTAAACCGGATGTTGTTTGGGAGGAGATAGGGAATGGACTCCACTGATACAGCTCATATGCTTGTCAGATAATGTGTTGATACAGCTTATATGCTTGTCATTGGAAGTGTTGATACAGCTCATATGCTTGTCATGGGACGTGTTGATATAGCTAATATGCATATCTGTTGAAATGTGGATATAGCTTGTATGCTTATCTGTTGAGATATTGATATAACCTGTGTGTTTATCTATTGTAAAAATGGAAAATGTTTAATATGAGTCTTGGTCTCATATAAGTGGTTGGCCAGGTTCTGAGCCATTGATGGGAACTGTGAAATTGATAAGAAATGGAAATGGATTATGAATTGGTTTATGAAAATTGAACATTTTTCAATTGCTAATGTCTTAGTCATTGCTCATACTGTGTTTAGCATATCTCTACTAGGTTGTGGCTCACCCTATATGGGAATATCATTTTCAGGTACAAGTAGCATGCCACCTCCAAGGACATAGCTTGGGAGGCTAGAGGCGGACACACTTTTGTTGTCTTATTTCTTTTTTGATTTATTACATGTAAATTCAAGCCAAGGGCTTAATATGTAACCAAGTTAGTACTCTCTTTTGTAACCAAGTGTTAACTTGGAAAACTGTAAGCCCGCAGGGCATTTGCTTTTGTTGTTAACATGTAATACTTTTTTGGTAATGGAACTCTGATGAATAGAAGAATGTGGAGCTTTTATATATATCAATGCATGTCTATATTGATGGGTTTAATGTTATTATTTTGAGGGCGTTACAACTTGGTATCAGAGCTTACCGGGTTCGAATACTTTGGGTACGTGGGAAGTGATTAGGATCACAATGGGTTTGTCTCGCTTGATAGAGACTTAGATGTATTGTCATATGCTATATGCTTAATTGATAACATGCTTATGTGACTATGTGGGTATGGGATTTAGTTTCTAGGATGTTGATTGGATCCTTGGGTTTCTGGGAGTCTTGTTGGAAAAGCACTTGATCAATGCTGTTTCTAACCGGAACTCTAGTAATGCCTCGGGACTATCATTATCCGGAAATGAAATTCGTAAATGTTTATGTGTTTATGTGCTTACGTGGAGTGAATTACAGTTGTCCATGCATTAGGACGAGGGTGTTATAGCTTCGGCACATTGTGAATGTGCTAATAGTCTTGGTTACCTTTATTAAGATGTCAGGACGAGGGCGTGGTAGGCGTGGCAGGCATGGTAGGTAGAAGGTACCTGTACCGGATGACGTTCCGGCAGTGTAGGAGGGAGTTGGTCAGGCCAATGTGGCCGAGCCAGCGGGTCAGCAGGCTATGGGCGCCTTGGCCTGAGAGATAACGGGAGCTTTGGGTATTCTCAGAGCTGAGAATCAGGTTGCTGAGGCAGGGCCTTCTTTCTTGAAGAGGGAATTCTTCCGGTCTAACCCGGACGAGTTTGTTAGGGATCCAAAGGAGCCACTTAAGGCTGACGAGTGGTTGGAACAAATGGAGAAGACGTTCGAGATGCTTGGCATCGAGGACGGGGCTTTGAAGGTGACCTTAGCATCCTTCCAGCTGAAGGGAGATGCGGGTCAATGGTGTAAGTATGAGAAGGGCAGTGTTGGTGGTGCATGGGAGGCGTTTGTGAATGCTTTCCAGGAGAAGTTTTTATCTTCAGCTGCGAGGGAGAAGCTGAGAGAGCAGTTTTGCCAGCTTAGACAGCAAGGCTTGTCTGTGGCCGAGTTTGAGGCCACTTTTACAAGTCTGTCCAGGTTTGCACCTGAACTGGTGGCGTCCGAGGAACGCCGTTGCTTTGAGTTTGAGCGGAAGTTAAGGCGAGGCCTCAAGTTGAGGGTTGGTGGATCTTTCATCCGGGAGTATAGACGTTTGGTGGATGCAGCAGCTCATATGGAGCTCATGATGCAGGAGGAGGATGACGGGCAGAAAGGCTCCAAGAGGGGCCAGGATGGTCAGAGTGATGGCAGGAGACAGAGAGGGATTCTAACCCTCAGCAGTCTCAGGGTGGTGTGGCTAGATCGACCTTTCCAGTACCGAGTTCGGGCTCAGAGAGAGGTAGTAAGGGAGGCTTGACTTGTTTTGCGTGTGGCCAGCTGGGTCACAAGTCTTCGGTTTGCCCGCAGAAGGGAGGGGGTCAGCGAGCTGCTTCTTCTTCAGCTAGACCTCAGGGCCAGAGTCAGGGCAGGGGCCAGCCTTTGTCTTGTTATCAGTGTGGTCAACCCGGGCACCTGAAGAGGTATTGCCCACAGTTGAGTGCCACTTCGAGAGCGTCTGGTTCTAGGCAGACGTAGAGTTATCAGCCAGCTCAGTCTGTGCAGGCCTCGAGGGCCAATCCGGGAGCTTCGTCATCCCAGTCTGTGCAGCAGTCTTTTGCTCCTAGAGGTGAGCAGCTGGATCAGGGGCCTACAGGACGCGTGTATGCTGTTACCGTGCAGGACCTCGTACCGGCTCCATCAGTAGTGAGAGGTACCTTTTTGTTTTGCAACTCGGTTGCTAGTGTGTTGATTGATACGGGTGCATCTCATTCTTTTGTATCTGCTGCATTTGCATCTGTTTTGGAATTGGAGTTGGCACAGTTAGCATCTCCTATTTGTGTGGTATCGCCTATTGGTGGTGAGTTGATCTTGAAACAGGGTGTTAGAGGTTGTGATATAGAGGTCGCCGACCATAAGCTTCCTTTTCCATTTGTGGTCATGCCCATGAAAGGCTTTGATGTTATTTTGGGTATGGACTGGCTATCGTCATACCGGGCTGTTATCGATTGCTACCGCCAGAGGGTCACATTATGTACCTTGAGCGGGGAGTGGTTCCATTTCTTGGGAGACCGGGTTGGTTGTGTTTTGCCACCGGGGTATGATCCGCAAGGGCGGAGTGAGCTTAGTGGTCTACTTGCTAGCTTTTTGAGTGGTGAGTGTGATGAGACCCAGATTGTTTTACCGAGGGTGGTTTGTGAGTATTCGGATGTCTTTCCCGAGGATCTCGTTAGTTTGCCACCTCATCAAGAGATAGAGTTCTCTATTGATTTAGTGCCCGGCACAGCGCCGATTTCTATGGCACCCTACCGTTTTGCTCCAGCAGAGTTGGTTGAGCTGAAGATTTAGCTCCAGGAATTGCTAGATAAGGGTTTTGTTCGCCCTAGTGTTTCGCCGTGGGGAGCACCGCCCCTGTTTGTAAAAAGAAAGATGGTGCCTTGAGATTGTGTATAGACTACCGGAAGTTGAATCGGGCTACGGTCAAGAATAAGTACCCTATGCCCCGTATAGATGATCTGTTTGACCAGTTGAAGGGTTCCTGTTGTTTCTCTATGATAGACTTGAGATCGGGTTACCACCAGTTGAGGGTCAGGGAGGAAGATATTCCTAAGACGGCATTCCGTACGCGGTATGGCCATTATGAGTTTCTGGTGATGCCATTCGGACTTACCAATGCACCGGCAGTCTTTATGGACTTGGTGAACCGGATCTTCCGGGAATTCTTGGATCGATTTGTAGTCGTCTTCGTGGACGACATTTTTATCTACTCGCCTTCTGAGGAGGAGCACGAGGAACACTTGAGAGTGGTGCTTGAGTTGCTTAGAGCCCATAGGCTGTATGCCAAGTTTGGGAAATGTGAGTTCTGGCTAGAAGAGGTGAAATTCTTAGGCCATGTGGTTTCCAGAGAAGGGGTATCTGTTGATACATCCAAGATTGAGGCAGTGCAAGACTGGGCACAGCCTAAGAGTATGTTTGAGATCCGTAGTTTTCTGGGATTAGCTGGGTATTACCGTCGGTTTGTGAAAGATTTCTCCAGGCTAGCTTCGCCATTAACTAGATTGACGCGGAAAGGGGTTAAATTTGTGTGGAGTGAGACTTGCGAAAAGTCGTTCCAAGAGTTGAAGGTTAGATTGACCACCGCTCCGGTTTTGATTATTCCGAAGAGAGGGTTGGGTTATGCGGTTTATTGTGATGCCTCACAAGAGGGTTTGGGTTGTTTGTTAATGCAAGAGGGGAAAGTAGTAGCTTATGGCTCGCGTCAGTTGAAAATACACGAGAAGAACTACCCTACACACGACCTAGAGTTAGCAGCAGTGATCTTTGCCTTGAAAATTTGGAGGCACTACCTTTATGGTGAGAGGTTCGAGGTGTTCTCGGACCACAAGAGTTTGAAGTACCTGTTTACCCAGAGGGACTTGAATTTGAGGCAGAGGAGGTGGATGGAGTTCATTGAGGACTACGATTTTGAGTTGCACTATCACCCGGGAAAGGCCAATGTTGTGGCCGATGCCTTTAGTAGGAAATCCATTAGTGATGTAGCTTGTATAGCCATCCAGGAATGGGGGATGTTGGGTGTACTTGGCGAGTTTGATTTGCATCTGGGCGAATCTGTTGAGGCTGCGGCCTTGTTTTCTATTGTTGCAAAGCCTACACTTGTGACTAGAGTGTTAGAGGCACAGAGAGGTGACCTTGAGGTAGAGTCCTTCCGAGAGAAGATCTCCAGTGGGAAAGTTGAGAAGGGTTTGTTGCAACCCTTGCCTATTGCCGAGTGGAAGTGGGAGCATGTCACTATGGACTTCGTTGTAGGTCTTCCGAGGACTCAGCGGGGTAGTGATGCTATTTGGGTGGTTGTAGACCGGTTGACTAAGTCGGCGCACTTCATTCCTATGCGCGTGAGAGATTCGGTAGATCATCTTGCCGACTTGTATATTCGGGACATAGTGAGATTGCACGGGGTCCTAGTGACGATTGTCTCAAATAGAGATCCTCGTTTTACTGCTAGGTTGTGGCAGAGTTTGCAGAGTGCCTTGGGCACTAAGTTGACCTTTAGTACGGCTTATCATCCTCAGACTGACGGGCAGTCCGAGCGTACTATTCAGATCCTTGAGGATATGCTTCGAGGTTGTGTCCTTGACTTTAGTGGGACATGGGAGAGGCACTTACCATTGGTGGAGTTTGCCTACAACAACAGCTTTCAGTCTAGTATCGGTATGGCACCGTTTGAGGCCTTGTACGGCCGACCGTGTAGGTCTCCAGTTTGTTGGGCCGAGGTGGGTGATGCACCTTTGTTGGGTCCGAAGTTGGTTAGGGAGACGACAGAGAAAGTTGAGCTTATCCGTAGGAGGCTTGTTACAGCCCAGTGTCGCCAAAAGAGTTATGCCGACCGTAGGAGGAGACCTTTGGCGTTTGAGGTAGGTGATCACGTCTTCTTGAAAATATCACCTAGGCGAGGTTTGATGAGGTTTGGGAAGAGTGGGAAGTTATCCCATCGGTTTATTGGTCCCTTTGAGATCCTTGAGAGGATCGGCGAGGTTGCTTATCGTTTAGCGTTGCCGCCACAGTTGTCCGGGGTTCATGACGTGTTTCATGTGAGTATGCTTCGGAAGTATGAGCCGGATCCATCGCATGTGTTAGATTGGACCGACTTAGAGGTAGATGAGGATGCCTCGTATGAGGAGAGACCGGTTCGAGTCTTGGATAGGCGGGATCAAGTCCTGCGTGGCAAGACCATCCCTTTGGTAAAGGTTTTGTGGAAACATCACGGAGTGGAGGAAGCCACTTGGGAACGTGAGTTGGAGATCCGCGAGAAATACCCGGACTTGTTTATCGATGAGTAATCTGGTATTTAGATTATGTAATGTTGTTGGACTTAAGAGCTTTATATATGTTTTAAGTTGTAAAACATTGATAATGTTTTGGTTTAATGAAAGTATGTTGTAGAACTTACCTTGATATGGGAGTTGATTATAATATTGCATATGTTGACTATATTGTCGAATTGGAGTTATATCATGTGTATTGATTATGATATGAACTGTGAACCATGTACGTTGGAAATGGTTGGAAATGGAAGAAAATTGCATGTTGATAATGCACTTGTAATATATGTTGTGAAATGCCTCTTGAAAGGAGATAGAATTGACCAGTAATGGGTCGGGTTGTTTAATATTATGTTGTAATATTGTTGAGAATGGAGAAAACCTGTTTTTGAAAAACTTGTGTTTAATTTCAGGGACGAAATTCTTTAAGGGGGGGGAGGTTATAGCGATCCCGATTGTCCCTTTACTGTTCTGTTGTATTCCGGACTCGGTTCCGTGAAGTGGTAGTGGTATCTATCTTGTTGTCGTCCTTTAATTCCACTTGATTGAGTTTTAGGATGTTTTGAGGAGGGTTGTTATAGGTTGGTTAGGCCTTGGTTTCAATTCCTTGTTGTTCAGTTTTTAGGCGGTCCGCTCGAGCGGGTCTTCTTGCGCTCGAGCGAGTATTGCACACCTCCAGTATTTCGGGTTCCTGCGAAACTTCTGCAGATGTGATTTTTGCGCTCGAGCGGGTTTGTTTACGCTCGAGCGGTGGCGCTCGAGCAGGTTTGTTGGCGCTCGAGCGGGTAGTACTTTCTGGATGTAGGTTCTGGGAAGGGGAAATCTACGCTCGAGCGGACTGGTTTGTGCGCTCGAGCGGAAGTGCTTTATTCTTGTGTCTTGGCGCTCGAGGGGGCATTATTGTGCTCGAGCGTGTCCAGATTTTGTTCTTGGCGCTCGAGCGTTGTGTTCTTCGCTCGAGTGGGTCATGCGTATATGAGTTATCCGCTGGGTCATTTTAAATCACTTTTTCACTTTTCTTCTCTCTCTTACTTTTCCAAAAACACCATTGTTGAGCTTCTCACTCTAGAACTCTATCTTCTCTCTAGGTATTGATCTAGTAGGAGTGATTTCCTCACCTTTGGCCTTTACAAAAGAGTTGTTGATCGTCGAGGGCTATCTTTTGATCCGAGAAACTCGTGATTTGGAGCAAGTTCGTTTTCATCATCTTCTCCGTTGGTTGTCATCCTTTGAGGTAGGGATTCCTACTCACTCTTATGGTCTTTGACCTAGATTCTTAGTTGTTTTGATAGAGTGTTGAACTTGGGAAATTTTGGGACTTAGGGTTTCAAAATGTGTAAAAAGGGTTGTGTGATTTTGGGCTCATAACTTGTATTTTTTTTGGTTCCAAAGTGATGATATGGTTGTTGGTTGTTGATATTAGGCCATTGGGTCAATATTGGGAAAGGGGGTAGAAAACCCTAATTTGTGGTATAAATTAATTGGCATAATTAATTTGGGAAAAATTGTGAACTTATGGAACTGTGTTGGAAATAATGAAATTGGTTCATTATGTTGTGAAATGGTGGAGTTGGATTTATAAATCGCTCGCTTTTGAAAACATTGATATTTTATCTGTTGGAGCTTTTATTATCTGTTTAGAAATAATTGCTTGGGCTACCGGTGGAGGGTAGTTTTGATTGTTGTAGACAATGCATGATGATTAGGCAAACTAAAACTAATCAATTGGATATGTCATAGAGTATGACGGTTGATAGAATACATTAACGTTATGTATTGATTGATTGCGTATATGACCTTTGTGTATATATGCATTGTGTGTGTAGGAGGAGATAAGGGATGTACTCCACGGTTTAGGGGAAGATAGGGGATGGACCTCTAAACCGGATGTTGTTTGGGAGGAGATAGGGGATGGACTCCACTGATACAACTCATATGCTTGTCAGATAATGTGTTGGTACAGCTTATATGCTTGTCATTGGAAGTGTTGATACAGCTCGTATGCTTGTCATGGGAAATGTTGATATAGCTATTATGCATATCTGTTGAAATGTGGATATAGCTTGTATGCTTATCTGTTGAGATATTGATATAACCTATGAGTTTATCTATTGTAAAAATGGAAAATGTTTAATATGAGTCTTGGTCTCATATAAGTGGTTGGCCAGGTTCTGAGCCATTGATGGGAACTGTGAAATTGATAAGAAATGGAAATGGATTATGAATTGGTTTATGAAAATTGAACATTTATCAATTGCTAATGTCTTAGTCATTGCTCATACTGTGTTTAGCATATCTCTACTGGGCTGTGGCTCACCCTATATGGGAATATCATTTTCAGGTACAGGTAGCATGCCACCTCCAAGGACATAGCTTGGGAGGCTAGAGGCGGACACACTTTTGTTGTCTTATTTCTTTTTTGATTTATTACATGTAAATTCAAGCCAAGGGCTTAATATGTAACCGAGTTAGTACTCTCTTTTGTAACCAAGTGTTAACTTGGAAAGCTGTAAGCCCGTAGGGCATTTGCTTTTGTTGTTAACATGTAATACTTTTTTGGTAATGGAACTCTGATAAATAGAAGAATGTGGAGCTTTTATATATATCAATGCATGTCTATATTGATGGGTTTAATGTTATTATTTTGAGGGCGTTACAGATTTCCAAGCTTGATCCCTAGAGATCGAACCGTTAGATCCGTGTTCTAAGGTTAGATTCTTGATCTGCTCATGTTGTTCTTTATGTTCATGTTATTGCATTGCATGATTGAATATGATTTGTAAGCCATGTGTTGCTTTGAAGTTCGGTTTTAGAAAGAGAAAATAGCATTCATGTGTTCTTCAAGAAAAGTCATGTTTTGATCCGAAAGCTCATGCCAAGATCCATGTTTTTGTGTTTGTTTTCACATGATTTTCAAGTATGGGTACCAGGTCCATGTTTTCGAACTCATAGCATGAAATCCCAGATTTTGTAATAAAAAAGTTATGATTTTAGCATTCATGTTCTTCATGATCTTCATGTTCATGTTCTTCCTGTTCTCCACGGGTGGAAACCCAGATCTCCAGACCTCACTTCCCGAAGTGTAGTCGCCGAGATCACTCTTACCTAGACCTCACACTTAGGCCAAGCATCGTATCTCACCTTGGCCTACCTTGCATGATCACTTACGCCTTTAGTTTGTCTTGTGTGCACCTCGGCATGCAGCCGCACGCCGAAGTCTAGGTAGCCACACCTCGGCCAGGAGGTGTGGGACCTTGGCAAAGACCTGGTTGGTACCCAGCATGTCTTCCTGACATGTAAAACAGTGTTTTGTTTCCCAGCATATTTTTCCGAGATCATTTGCATGCATGTAAGACTTGTTTTGAGAAGTGCATTCAGTAGACTTTGCCATGTGTTTGTAGGACTTGGACCTTTGTGTAGACGCGCCCGTGGGCCTCATGCTACAGTTCGGACTCGATTTGTGTCACGGTTCTTAATCTGAACCAAAGAGTCCAAATCTGGCAAATCGTTTTGAGAAACAGATTTTTGAAAAAGTAGTGCCAAACATGGACTGCTTTGCCAGATACAGAGTCGCCACCTAAATATTTTTAAAATGGGAGAATTTAGGAAACCCTGACTCGGTGCCGAAGGCCACATGTCCGTCATCACCGGAGTTGTCTCGGCTCGGGAGCTAGGGTACGATCGGGGAAGGTCAGCTATGAGCACCCCGTTTCGCCTGGTCCGAAGACCGGCCTCTACTAACCATGATATCCGATTTTGAAAACGTTATGTGTTCTTATTCTAATTTTTAGCCTAGAATTGCTATGTTATGCGCGCAGCAAACAAGTATAGACTAGATTGCCTAATTTGGAAATAAACATTGCATATCCGTTTGTTTTGAAAATGTTTCGGGATTTGCTACTCGTAAGTAGGCTAAAATACGGATTTCAACGAGTTTTTCCAACTCAAGCAATCCAACCTCCACCCACAGGCATTCAAAACAGTTTAACACATAAGCATCTAGCCACATGTTAAGCATGCTGTCATGGCAACGTTCACACTCATGCGATATGCTAAAGCATAAATACTTACATTGTACTCCGTGCCAAAACAGAGAACTTGTTAGCAAACATGCATGATCCAAGTCCATGTTAAGTGCTTAATGCATCGCATACAAAATGTTGCTAGAATAGGCTCGGCTATCCTAAACATGTCATGTGAAAATGCACAATTATCATGTATTCAGTTTGGGAATTGAAGTATTGATGCAATTAGCGTGATGTACCGAGCCTAATGCATGCAATACAAATGCATGGATGCACACATGCATAGCATGAGGTATGCTAAATTAAACGTGCCCTAATACTAACCATTAAAGCGGGTAAGTAAAAGGGAAGAAAGAAGTGAGGTTGGAAGACATACACACCACCCACGCACACTTATTACAGATTTGCCCTCGCTCGGAGGGACCGAATAAATATTACAAATTTATTAACTACGCAAGCTAATTAATATTACAAATTAACTAATTTAATTAACAAATTAAATAAATTAATTAAAACAGGAAAACGCCTCGGGAAGCGCGCCACCATGCATGGGCTGCCTCTGTTTTCCTTCCTTTCCTCCTCTGGAGGCTGTCAAAGCCTCAGGACTGATCCCTTGGACAGAGAGGATCACCACCGGCTGATTGAAATTGCCACCGGCAGTGTGGTATGGCCATCGACACAAAATGGAGTCTATCGGCAGAGGAAAGATTGCCGGTCGGCATCTTATACTGCCGGTCGGCAGAGTATTCCTGCAGAATCTGCAAATGACAGCAACAGAGGGCAAGGCAAAGCATGGCAGCACAATTCAAGGCATATATGCACCAACCATGTCCCTTATCATGATAATGACTCAAAGGGGCATGTGCCTCGATTCTCGGACCACCAATCACGCATTTCCATGCATGATGGCCCAAAGAACCAAGTATGCAACTTTGATTTCAAATGCAATGCAAATCAATCAAACAAACTCCCAATCCCTATCACCCAAATCAAGGGACAAGGAACGCATGTTGATGCAATGCAACCTAAGCATGTTAGCTATCATGCAACATGAACAATGCAATGTAATCATGCAAAGCTTACAAGCAAACATGCAAGGTAAGCATGCAAACCAAATAGAAGATGGACTTAAACATGAATTAGGCAGCCCCAAATAGGCCTAAAACAGTGGCCAAAGTGCTAACTGCATGGAGGCAAATGACATGCAAACATGCATAGATACATGGTCCAAGACTTAAGCATAATGAAGCCGCTTTTCGACGCATTTGAAAGGCACAAACATGGACAATTCGCATGCAAATTTCAGAGGCGATAGGTGATGCAAAACAGCCCCGAAACATAACGAAACAACACTCAACGCATGGAATGAATCCCGAAATGCGAAATTAGGCATATGGAATGGCTTACAGCTATACAAAGCATGCATAATATGGACATGGAACATGAAGACAGAAGCAAGACAGCTTTGAGATAAGCATTTTTACAGTTCATGACATGGCCAAAAAGCAAGCAAAGATAGGGCTAAAATGGCATACAAAAAACGGGGCTACCACATGGATTTCAAAGCAAGTAGCACATAGAGTATCCAAACAGTGTTGAGCCCTTCTTCAATGTTGAAGAGGGGCTCAAAATAAGCCTATTTTCAGTTTACATCAGGCTCTAAAACAGATCACACGCAAGCCAAAAATTCTATGCAAGATTATGGCATAAAGAGGGCTAATGAAGGAAGTGCTAGCTACTGTCCTCAAACAGCAAGAGGTCCTCAATCAAACATGAAGAGGACCTCAAAATATGATGATTTGAAGTTTAGGTCGGAGCCCAAAAGTGCAAGAAACTATGGCTTAAATATGAAGCAAGAAAAGGCTAGAAAAGGGAAGATGAGGACTCACCCTTGAAGACCAGCAAACCAACACCTCTTGGACCAAGTTTGGGAACTTTTAACCTCTAGAGGACAGCCTCAAGCTGCTGGAATAGGCGTTGGATGCCTTGTGCTATGAGTTGATGAAGAAATGGCCCAAGAACAAAGGTGTTTGATGGTTGGATGAGAGAGATATGGAGAGAGATTGAGGGTTGTATGTATGTATATCAGATATATGTGGTATATCTCTGGTTTTTTTGCTTCAAATCTCTAACCTAAACAAAGGAGGAGGAGAGGTGCTTATATAAGCAATGCTAAGCTTCTAAGACAAGCTTCAAAGGGGCCAAGGGGTTCAAGGGGGGTGCAAGGCTTCTAGAGGAAGCTAAAACAGCTGGCCAAGCTTTGGCCAAAGGGTTCAAGCTTCAAGAAGGATAAGGGGTTCAAAGGCTCACAAGGTGCAAAACAAACACACATGTGCGTGGGGGATCAATTCTGTGCATTCCAGCTGGCACAGCTGGAATCCACTCAATCTGCAGAATGCTCCGGAAGGTCGTCGGCTAGCGAAAATTGCCGGTCAGAAAAATAAAGTGCCGGTCGGCACAATAAATTGCCGGCCGGATAAATATAGTGCCGGTGGATGGCCGGTAAGGTCAAAGAACGGCCGGTTGGTATCTAGATTGAAGCCCCGGAAGTTAGCTTTCCAATGGCGCAAACCTTGCATTAAAATTCCTCCTGTGGAAAAAGTTATGCCCATTTTCGTGAAGCCGCGCAGATTCAATCCAACCGGGATGATACCCAACTTCAACCAATCATATCTCCCCCACCCGGACTTGGCTTTAAGAGATTCTTGAGTGAAAAATGAAGCCCCGGAAGTAAGCTTTCCGACGGTGGTGGCCTCATAGCTAAACTCCAAGTGTACAGACAGATAAGCCCGATTCAGCGAGGGCTGCTCGACTCGCTTCTACCCGGATTCATGCCAAACTTCTCCCAAACTAGTTTTCTCCTCTCCTTTCCTCTTTTCTTCAACTCCAAACCCCTAAACAAAGTGTTTTGAAGGGTTTGCCTCTCTCCTTGCCGAAGAAACTGAATCTTTGCCCTGCACATCTCTCAACACGGAGCAAACCATCAGTAGTGCCCAAGTCTTAAGGGCGGTCAAAAATGGGGTGTCTACACTTTGCCTTGATCCCGACATCCCAAGAGCTATGTGAGTGGTATTTTTAATAAAGCTATGTTACAATGTTTTGATAAGCTTTGCTTTGCTTTGTTTTGAAAAGTATTTGTTAAGCATGAATGATTACCCCTATTTTGTGTATTAAGTATAAGTTTTGCGTATCAAGTATAAGTTTTGTTTTGGGTGACATTCTCGGAAAGTCCTCAGTGCCAGGGGACTATAATGCAACTGCACATCTTGTTTTGAAAGTCCCTTGTGCTGGAGGACTCTAAACTTTCGCAGTACTCTCGTGTTAAAGGGCTACGGGCCTTTGTAACATAGGTCCCTTGTGCTGGAGGACTCTAAACTTTTGTAGCACCCTTGTTTGAGATATCTCCCTTACTTTGTCTTGTTTTTCCACTGACGGTTTACCGCGTGGGTCTTGTAAGTCCTTCCGTGCTAGGGGATTTTAAGCCTAGGTAGCACCGTCCTTTCGTGCTAGGGGACGTTAAGCCTAAGTAGCACCCTTGTTAAGATATCGGCCACCGACAGACTATGAACGGGTGTGCTCGATGCTGAGGTTATGCTTTTGTTTTGCCCGGAATGTCATCACCCCATGTTTTGAGTTGATGTATGTTAAGTAAGTAAGTAAGTAAGTTTTGAAAGACCAAGGTTCGATTGATGTTTTATTTCAAGCCAAGCTAAGCTATGTTATGTATGGTTTTGACAAAGATATACTATGTATGTTTTGCAAAGATCTCGGGTATCATTCATCTAACCCCTTTATTACTTGTACCATTCACTGAGTATCCAAGCTCACCCTCCCTATGTATGTATGTAGGTAACAAGCAAGAAGTCGGCTACGCCGAGATGTGTGTTTTGTATGCATGTTATGTCGGCAGTGAGGATGTCGACAATTTTGAAGACTAAGTCTCTTGACTTGTATTTCATGTATTTTGTTTATGTCGGCTTGAGAAGCCTTTTGTTAAGATGTAATATGTATTTTTGGTACTTCATTTTATTTGTATCCAAGTTGTAAAGCTATGTAAAGATGTATGCCATTCCATTTGACTTATACACTGCTCTTATGGACCACTTGTATTGTAAATTATTGCTTCCGCACATGTTAGCCCCATATATTTATACTGTGATCGTTTGTGAATTTTGTAAGTGGCCTTCGGTAATCTCGGATTACTGGCCATCACGGCACCATCCTACTAGGGGCGGGTTGGGGTCGTGACAATTATATCTTCACTTCTCTCCAATTTTATACAGAACAAGGATATGATATGAATTCTATATTGGTATCACAATCAATAGTGCATTGCGCCATTAACTATTAAAAGCAGAAGTACTGTATAGTAAATGTTAAACAAATAGAGCTCCAAAAACAAACAAACAAACAATAAAAAATTTGAAAAGAGTTGTAAACAAGGTAATATCGTTTTACCGGTACTTCCAAGCCCAATTTTCTCACTCGATTTGATCTATAATTGGCACTTCCACAACTCCATCGTACCGGTTTTTCTACATATTCAAAGCCTAATTTCAAGCTAGAATTATTAGAGCCGCCATTACAGTATCTTGAGTACGGCAATAGTATCTATACCAAATCCGAACAAATTAAGCTGAAATTTTAACAGCTAAACACAAAAATTTGCAGTTTCGATTTCAGTAAACAAACCACAAACAAGTGCAAAGAGCAATGGACATTTCAAGGACACAAAAATAATCGATTTCAAGCGAGTAAAGCTATGAAATGAAGAACAGAACTAACCTTTTCTTGCTAAAGACCGTTCATCAGAATTTGCTGGGGCGAGAAAGTGAGAGAAAATGAGAAAGGAACTGTGGGAAAATGAAGGAAAATGAGAGAGCCAACAAATTAACTAAATGGAATCAAGAAAAGCCTAAAGCTCATCTTACTCTTAGACCAATAAATAGAGCTGATGAGGTTAAAGTTAAAGCTACCAGAATACTATACTGGAATTGGAATTGGAAAGTAATTTCATAGCTCAATAGAAGTTAACAACTATCATAAAACCATAAATGCAATTTCATATTTACAGTAAAACTCAATTAACTTATTGTAGAACTCTTCAAAACTATATTTTGAAAACACTATTTCATATTTGAAGTTGTGTTGTCAAAATACGCTTTCCTAGTTTCCTTAACTTATTTTTCCTTTTTATTTTATTTATGTTTTTATTCCAAGGTTGGTTTCATAGCAAATATCTCTTTCTTCGACTCATCAAAACAACTATCTACTAACTGCTCAAGGACAGATTTTCCTTCCTTGTACTTTTGGCTCTTTTCATAGGCAGTCTCCTGAAAATAAAAAACTAAAGTAATTAAACACCACAGTCAAGTCAACTAAACACGTGTAAACCATAATCTTAAGAACTCTGCCTCGTGCTCTTACTTATTTCCATGCCAAAATGGATCTGCACCCAATGCAAAAAATGTCAGCAGTAGTGTGCAATCCGGTCATCATCATTCTTTCTTCTCCCTCTCCAACAGTGACATTCACTCTATCAGATATAAAGAAACAAGACAAAACATAAGAACAATGAAATGTCAATGTACAACATCAATGACTTAAAATGTTACAAAGAGCATATGATTTAGCATGCCAATCCATTGCATCCTCAATTCTCCAATTCCCAGTTTTGTTTGTTGAATTCTGATAATCTCACAGTTCCAGAATCATATTTTTGTCTCACATTTGAACATGAAAGAAGTGAAGAATAAGATTGAGAAACTAATGCTTTAAGACAATCAAATGCTTATCTTCGATTGGAAGTGTAGACTCATTCACATTCTTTGTATGAGTGTTCTTGGAGATGCAAGATTAAGCATTAAAAACCTAAGCTAGTAATGGAGCAAAAATTTCATTTGGAAAGGCAAATTTAGGCTGAGTTAGTTTAGGATGCAAGTGGTGGAAAGTGGAGGAAAGAGGAAGAAAAAAAAAACAAAAAGGGACTTTTCTAAGTTTGTTGAGGATGAAAATGGTGTAAACTACAAGAAAGTTAATTTTTCCATACAACACTTATTAGCATGGTAACTAAGTTCATAATTTTTGGCAACAAAAAACACAAGAAAATTTTAATTTCTCCATCTTTTTCTTTTAAAATTTTCAACCCAATCAAATGTTTGCAAGAAAATATTTTTCTTATCTCTCTTCACTTTCTATCACTTTCACTTTCCACCATTTTTTCTTTCTAATCAAGCATAGCCTTAGGGTACGCTTGGTTAAAAAGGATTAAAAAGAAATAAATGATGGAAAGTAAAAATGGTAGAAAGTGAAGTGATTTATTGCCTAAGTTTAGAGGCCGGGGATTCAAAACACAAGAATGGCATCAAGACAAACTACAAATTCTTCCATTTACAAGAATAAAAATAGGAAACACAAAAAGAAAAAAAAATAGTGACAGGGAGCTCTCCTAAGTGCTAAGAATTACTGTAACTTTTAACCTACTATATCAATAAAACTCAATTGCCAATTAAGATCTATTGTAAATGCTAACACAATTGCTTAATGCCAAGGCCTACAAAGCAAAGAGCTTCCAAGCATTACAAAGCTGCATTCAACTATTTTGGGTTGCTTCAATCCTTTTTTGACCATCATGCTCCATTTAAGCCCATATTGGTCCTCCTTCTAGTCCAATTTTTTGAGACACTCAATAATCTTAGTATTAATATTGAGCATATCATTGGGATTGAATTAGTTAAGCAAAACTCATAGTCAAAGGACAAAATGGGGGTTCCTCATTTTCTAGATTGGGAGAATTTGGAATCCTCAGAGAAAACAAGACAATGATACAAACTTTGCCTAGGTTTAAAAAACAAATAACTAAAGATCAGACCACAAACAACTCAAACAATCACTTGTATCTAATTGTGCATAACAACATAAAATAAACCCTCATCAATTCCACATTAGTAAGTACCAAAGTCATAAGCAAAATCACCATATCAAAACAGTCATCTAATCATCAATAAAAAAAAACTAAATACATTTTTTGGGGGGGGGGGAGACGGGGTTAAATAAGAAGCAAATAGTCAACAAGACTAAGAACAAAGAGGAAAATCTTGTGAAAATGGAAATGAAAACAAGAAAGCATAGACTGATTAGAGAAAGAAACCTTTGAAACAATGTCTTCATAGAGAGCTAGATGGGTTTGACGGTGCTTGTTGCTGTAGATCTTGCCCTTAAGAATATATGTTGAAAGGCTTGCCACAAAAAAAAAAATGTAGATTGTGTTATTAAGTTCCACAATTAACATACAGTCAATACTTAAATTAAATTCAATGATCAGAGCTTGCACTGGATTTTAATGATAGGGCTTAAATCATAGAACATTGTTTCTAGGAATTTGCAAGAAGTGAGAAGTGCCCATGAGGTCTTACAAGTACCAACTGTTAGTGCTCAATTTGGAACTACACCATTTTTCTGGAATTCAGGAATGGAAATGATGAATCTCACAACAACAACAAAATAGTTTGCTCGATTATTTTGTTATGCTATTAGCAAGATAGTTTCCTAGATTCTAGCCCAACAACCACAAAATTTCAAGACAGGCTCATATAAATATTTTATAAGCTGCAACAGCAGTATGTCAATGATTATAGGTTTCAACACAAATAAGCAATAGATCTCAATAACAAATCGAGAGAGACGGGAAGGAAGATCTTGAGAGAGAGAGAGAGAGAGAGAAATCAATACCTTGCGGTGAAGCTTCGAAATTGAGAGAGAGAACTTCCAAATCAAAATCGCTCTGAGATGAATCTCAAAATTGAAATTGCTCTGAAATCATTTTGAGAAATCAAGCACAGCCTCTCCTGAGATCACTTCCTCTGCGATCGAAACCAACCCCTCTTCTCTCTTCGCAATCTCCTAGAGCTTCAGAGCTTCAGAGCTTCAGATCGATATCGAACAAAGGATGAATCGAGAGAGAGAGAGAGAGAGATAGTGGAGCTTCAGAGCTTCAAATTGAAATTACTTTGATGAATCTGTATGAATCTCAAAAATGAATCTCAAAGAAAATCGTTCTAAATCGAAATCACTTTCAAGGGTTTAGAAGCAATTGGGGGTGAGCAAGAGAGAGCGTGAGGATTCAAAATAAGGGTTTACAAAGCTTTAACAAGTATTCTCAGATTCAAAATAGCCGTGTGAGGCACAACGTATTTGGAGGTGTTTTTAAATGCCTTCTATTCCAAAATGATGTCGTTTTATTAAAGAAATATGCGACGTTTTTATAAAGCGTCGTTAAATATTAACAAAAGTGGTGTTTAAAAATGTCGTTAAAAAAACGCCGCCTAAATCTATTTTTCTTGTAGTGAAACTAGAATAACAAGTAACCATTATCATAGCAACCTTCCTCTGCACAATTATGATCTAAATTTTGATATCCATTTCATATGAATTTATATACATGGATAGACAAATAGAAACACAAACACACATGTAGAAACACAAACTGCATCATGCATGCATATTTATCTTCATTGATTCATTTAAACAAATGACTATTCTCACGAGCATCATTAGAGTGATTTTCATCCACACTACTAAGCCCAGTAGTATCAACAAAAACAAAACCTTCATAGCTATCACCTTTTGATCTTGCAAGTAGAAGAATGGGTCCACATATTTGGATCACTAGATGGTGTGATGAGTGGTCCATGCTGAAAGATAGGAGAGAGAGAGAGAGAGAGAGAGATGAAAGAATGGGTGTGATATATGGATGTAGTTGAGGGACCTTAGGCTACAAAAATATATAAATATATATATATATATATATTGTGGATTTCTTCCATTATTAAAAGTTGGAGAGGAATGTGAGACTAAATTTTCCTAAAGTAAACGAGTTAGAGCATCCCCATCTCTTCCCTTATATTACCTCCTTACTCAAAATAAGGAGTTTTTCTGTCAAAACACATCCCCAGCAGTTCCCCTCTCCAACCCCCCAAATATAAGTATTGCAATAATGACTCCCTATTTGTAGGGAGTCGCTGTAGCTCCCTCATATCTAATAAATTCTTATTTTATTTCGTGTTGCAAGCTCCCGGACGTCCCCCTGAACATACCCCTAGATGTCTTGTGATAGCCCTGGAGCTAAAGAAAGAAAATGTCCAAAATTAGCTTGATCGGTCGACCGCCCCTATTTGCTTTCCTCTGCTCCTTCCTGATATGTTGTTGCATGTTGTGCTATTGCATTTGTTTTTATTATTTTATTATTAAAAAAAATATTTTAATTTAAAAGTAATTAAAAATATTATTTTAATAGAATAGAGAAAGAATAGGGAGTTTGTTGGGAGAAATAGATGAAAAAGTGATTCCTAAAATAGGGAATGAATTTTTTAATAATATTTTAGGGTAAAATTTAAATAGTCTGATAAGGATGCTCTTAGACTTTATCAGGTAAGCTTATTTGATCTCAAATTCAACTCATTTATTAAAGGGTAAATTACAAATACACCCCCAGATGTTTGTTTAAAATACAGATTACCTCCTGTGGTTTGAAAAATTACAAATACTCCCTTGTTAGAATTTTTTATTTAACAGAATTAACTAAAAAATGAATTCATAATTGCTCTTCTATACAACAATAAAATTACCTAAATTATTAATTGAAACAGATTTTTAATATCATTAAAAACTGTCAATTGACTCGATGATTTATTAATAAAAGGGACGATTTGTTATGAAATTAAAAACACCAGGAGATAGAATGTAATTTTCAAAACCACAGGGGCTATTTGTATTTTAATCAAATCTCAAAGGTGTATTTATAATTTATCCTTTATTAAATTAGTCAAAAAAAATTAATTTGAACTCATTTATTTATTTAACGAATCAAGCACTCAATGAGTCAAGCTTACAAATAGCTTAGATAATTTGCAGTTTCATTTCCATGGATTCAGTGCTACTGTTGTTTCTATGTCCCAACAGTAACTGTTGGAAGGCCTGTTGGGGCTTATTTCAAGCCTATATCGATTATTCGAAACGTTCAAATTATGACATTTGTCGAACATATCATCTAGGTAAAAAAAATTAGGTTAATATTATAACATTTGTCGAACATATCATCTATGTAAAAAAATCAGGTTAATCAAATATTCGTAACCCAAAGATTGAGTTATAATTATTTTTAAAAACATTATCAAAATTATGATAGCTGTTTATCTTTTTACAAAAAAAAAAATATATGATCTTATTATAAGGTTAAAAATATCTGATTAACATAAATTTTTTACGAATCACCTACTCAATAAATCTTATAAAATGACAAGCTCCCGTGGGCCTCACAACGGTTGCTGCTCCCCTTCCCATTTCCAGCACCCCTTAAGTATTAATCTCTCTGCTTTTGGATGAGAGTGCTTCTTTTCTTTTTTCTTTTTTTTAGGGTAAATTACAAACACATCCCTTGATATTTATTTAAATTATAAATTACTTCCTGTGCTTTTAAAAATTACATTATACCCACTAAAGTTTCTAATTTCATAACAACTAGATCCTTTTATTAATAAATCATTAAGTTAATTAACAGTTTTTAATCATGTTAAAATTTTATTTCGATTAATAATTCAGATGATTTTATTATTATATAGGTAAACAGTTACAAATTTCACTTTTCAATTAATTCTGTTAAATAAAAAATTATGATAGGGAGGTATTTGTAATTTTTCAAATCACATGGGACAATTTGTATTTTAACTGAACCTCAAGGGTGTATTTGTAATTTACCCTTTTTTTAATTTTACTTTTTATCCCTTAAACTACCACTAATTTTTTTTTATTTCGTTCTTAATCATCTAAATATTGTTAATTTCTATTCATGTGGTCTAATTAAAGATGATTGTATAAATTATTAATTGTTAAATCCTAATATGATTTTTTTTTTTTTTTATGGGAATTAAATCCTGATATGATGGCAAAGACAAATTTATAATTTAAACAATTTAAAATACTATTAAATTGGTTGTGATGGTGTAATTTGTTGAGAATAATAAGAAAAATGAGTATATTGTTGTATGATTTAAACGTTTCAAATTATGGAATAACATGTTATTCTCATTAAATGAAGTTTTAATGGTTATTAATTTGTATAATTATTTTCAATTGAACCACATGAACAGAAAATAAAAACTTTAGAAATTATATCACAAACATCCTGAAATTGTCAAGACTTTTGAAAATTATATCGCATACATTCTTGAAATTGTTATATTACAGGCACTTCCTTGCATTTAGGAAAAATACACCGACACCTTTGTGTTTAGTTTATGAATTTGGATAGAAATTTAATAATAAGAATAAACAAAAAAAAAAAAAAAAAAGAAGAAGAAGAAGAAGATTAGTGAAATGTTAATGAAATATAAATACATTTCACACACATTTTCCCTTATATTTTAAAATCCTACCTAAATCTATAAACTAAATATAGTTTTTGTGAAAAGATAACAAACAATTTGATGGGTCGTTACACAAACCAAATATAAATACTAAACTATACTAAATTCTTTTAGAATAATGGCAAGTCTAAGTATCGATCCACAAAGACAATTGTGAAATTAAACTAATTTAACTGCTAAATTCCTAAATTAATTTTGATTAAAAAGATTGAAGGATACTATGACTAAACAAAAATTAAATGAAATTGAAAAATTAAATTGACAATTAAACGTAAGGTTTGAGATATTGATTTTTGGGAAAAATCCTAGGGCAAAGAATTCACCACTAACCACATAAATGAGATTTAACATCGGCCATCAATTGCAATCCGATTTGAAATATCTAATATTTTACAACTACAAGTTTGAAATATTGATCAAGAGGGTTGTTGCACTCAACATACAAGCGCGAATCATCCCAAGCAGTACGAGTCGTTTGCTCTAAACTGTGATAGTAACACGACCCGTCTCTCATAGCATGACTCGTCTCATACTTTGAACAAAAACACAAAAAAATTTAATGTATGGAAAACATTAAACAATCATAGAGAGTAAAATACTTGAAGTGATGAAAAGAACAATTATTATGAACTTCTAAATCATCCATACATTTATTCAAATCGTTTCACAATCAAAGCTTAAAAAAAAAATCCTTTTACATAACTAGGGTTTCATCAAAACCCTAGAAAAGAAGAGCTAGCTGTCACGCCCTGAATTTTAATTACTCGGAAACATTACCAAGAACCTGAAATTTAGGTCCATTTTTTTTTAAAAAAAAAAAACAAATATCTATTACCCTTGAGTAATAGAAACATAATAGTACATGTCTCTCTCATGATGATTACAACAATAATAATAATAATAATAATAATAATAATAATAATACATGCAAGCTCCCGCTACGGAGTTACAAATAAATAATTACAAACATCAAAGTACAATGAGATTACACACAAGAAGTACATGAACTTCCTAATCCTTCAACCAATCAATCCGAAATTCTCTTTCTGCAAAAAAAAATGAAACAACAATGGGTGAGCACAATTGCCCAGTAGAAATCTCATAGTTCTAAAACAATAACCGTCCTATAGATAGAAATGATCATGCATGCAAGGTGATACCATATAGTAAAGTAATGTTTTGTAATTTCAAAATATCATACATAAAGTACCTTTTTCTCAAAATTTATTTGAACATTGTAAAGAAAACCTTCAACGATCAAAACTATCCCTTTTTATCAGAAAATCATAAATCCTTTTTGGAAACAAATATGTTTAAGGAACCACATCATTTTATATTTATTAACCCATTTCAAAATATTCCTTATTAAATTTTCATCTTAACATTCCTCTTTTTATTCTCATTCTCCCCTTTTACTAGTTACATTTATTATAATGTCATAACATCAAATTCAAGTTCCCTTAATATTCCAAAACATCCCACATGCATGCTATTCCCACCAATCTATTTCATATTTGCTGTAACTCCTCAATGTAGAAATCCAAATCTCTTTTATATTCAATAATTGTTATCCTACACTCAACTCCTATATATCTAACGACTACATCACATCCACACTTGCATTAGCAACTATAATTCAATATGTCACAACTACATCATATCCACATGTGTGTTATCAATCATAATTCAACATATCACAAGGATAATAAACCCTTTTAATTCAATTTCTCAATTAATCACAAAACAAAACTCTTAATTTTTCCTTATAGATACAAACAACTCGGTGAGTTCTTTATCACCAATCCCTTATCCAATTACCATTTCATTATCCGTTCTTTTCAAATAATTTCTATATGCATTCTCATTTCATACCAATTTACACATCAAATGGTAATTTCACAAGTTCATCACAAGTCACATATATCATCAATGAACTCAACACACTTCACAACGCATTCCACCTTTTGCTGGCTTGATACGGCGAGATAGCGGGCGCCCAATTCATAGCACATTCCACCTTTTGCTGGCTATTATACGGCGGGAAGTGAACTCTCAAAAATCATTTTCTAAAAAACCATATCTTTTTCCAAAAACCATTTTCAACTTTTTAAAACCATCACCCACATTTGCTGGCTATTATACGGCAGAACGTGGGCACCCAAAACATTTTCGAAACCATCCGTTTTTCCACTTTTGCCAACTACAATACGATAGGACTGTGTGGACACCCAAAAATCATTTTTCCACTTTCGCCGGCTACAATACGGCAGGACTGTGTGGACAACCAAAAACACTTTTCCCACATTCGTCCAACGATAAGCCTAGACAGGGAAATTGGGCACCTTTAATTCAAACCACCCCCACATTTACCAGCTATTATACGGACGATTATGGGCACCGAAAAACCATTTTTCAACTCCCCGCGTGGGTACCAACCACAACACAACCCAACACAACTCAACTCAACTCAGCCCAACATAACTCAACTCCACACAACACAACACAACCAACTCAACACAACATAACCCAATACAATTCACATAACACACAACAAAATTCAACACAACCATTTCAACACAAAGCTCATATCATTCATACCATTAGTAATTTCTTTTTCCCTAAGTTTGGTTTCATATTATAACATAATTTAAAATATCAACATTATGAGTTCAATTGCAACTTTTACATAAATTTCTCAAATTCTTTAAAATTTCAATTAAACTTGTACATGTGTAATTTAACACCTCAATTTCATGATTCTACCATCAATTGAAGCAAATCATTAACCATCTTCATGAGCCAAACTAGGGGTTTTAAAAGAAGTTAAAGCTTTTCACAAAAACACATTTTATTCCAACCATTCTATTACTTTTACACCCAAACTCATGACCCATAACCCAACAAGTAAACCCCAACTCTTCAAAACCTAACCCTCAATCTCATCATTAATCACAATATGCATAAAAATATAAACTTTTATATTTATATAAAGAAAATACCACAAATCTATCTATATATGAGAGTATTGAAAGAGAACTAGAAACCCCTACCTCTTGAAGCCAAGAGATGATGAGCCAAAAATCAATGGCAATGAAACCACGAACTAATTGGACCAAAAGGAAACCCTTGGCAAGATCTACAAGTTGTCTCAAAGGATCAAGGTGAGAAAACACCTCTAAAAGAGTAATTGAAGTGGAAAAGTGAGTTTTTGAGAGAAAGAGAGAGAATCTCAGTTTTGAGAGGAAAAAGAGGAGAAAATTATGAGAGAGGTGTAGTTTGGGTCTATTTATAGTAGTAAAGAATAGCCCTAAGGTCAATGAAAAAGGATAAGTCCAAAACCCCCAAAAGTAGGGCCCATTCGAACCCTAAAATTCTGGAAAAAAAAAAAAAAACACGTAGGGGTCGACCCTTTGGCAGAGGTGTCGACCCTTCAGGTAGAAAAGACAATCTAGCAGCAAGCAAGGGGTTGACCCTTAGACAGGAAGGGTCGACACTAATTTCCAACAACTAGCACACAGATTCTGCAATATACAAGGGTCGACCCTTCCCAAACTGGTGTCGACCCTTGTGGACAGAAACAAAAGGCAGGTGTCGACACCACCAAGGCTGGTGTTGACCCTAAATTCCAGCAACACTTCCAGAAACTTCACCAACAGGTAAGGGTCGACCCTTAGGAATGCTAGTGTCGACCCCAGAATAGAATTTCTAAGTTCCCAAGGAACTTTTTGGCAAGATCAAGCGCAAACAAACAAACCCAACAAGTTTAAATCAGATCATACTCCTCCAAAACCAACATTCAACAACTTCAAAGACTCCCAAAAAAGAAAATAAGAGAATTAAATACACTCTCCAATGGATTAAAGGATGCGGGTGTTACACTAGCCGCTCATGGAGGAGTGGGAAGAGGTGGAAGAGATGGAAGAGGAAGAAGCCCCCATAAAAGTTCTCCTTGAAGCTTGAGGAAAATCACCTTTTCAAAGCCCTAGCCTCCCTTTCCTTAGAATAATTTTCGAACCCTAGGTTAGCCTATTTTTCTTCCTTTTGTTCTCAGCAAAACAAACCCAAAATTTTGCGCATGCATCCCTAGGTGGGCCACTCGAGCTGTGGTGGGCCGCACGTACAGTGAGGTGGCTGGCTCGGCTTTTTTGCTTCTGGCACGGAGAATTTGCTTTTGCACCCTTTTTGATTGAATTTGCGTATTCCTGCCAAATCTATACAAATACACCAAACACATCATCTGCACCAAATAAAAAAATTAAAAGACTAAAAATATAACTTAAGTGGCCTCAATATGGTACCTTTCGGCCTACATCATATCTCCTAACTCACATTTTGCTAGTCCTCAAGCAAAACAAAAGAAATAAGAAAAGTAAAATAACTCTAAGCCACTTTCGTAGAGATCACGATTGCATTTAGCATGTGCAACAAGCCTTTAAACCACTAGGTTATCCCAAGTGGACGAGTATAGTCTCGTGAGGGTTTCCAGAAATGATACCCACAAACATCAACATATTCATATCTGCTCAACAATAATTAACCACACCATTCCACCTAACAATCAACTTATGTGCCACTACAGTGTGATATAAAGACATGATGATTCATTGAAGGCACAGTGATAAGCATGAAGGAATCTATTGAGCCAAAACCACAATTCAATTAAGACAAAAGTAAAGTCCCTTTTACTTGTGAATGCTAGTAGACACATCATTAATACCCTCGGTGTAAAGTGCAATCTCCATACTAGTTAACTGGCCACTATAATAGCCCAGTGTAACTCATAATAACACCCAACATATACAAAAAAACTAAATTATTGCAACCAAGATTCTCAATTTTATTTTTTTTTTATTTTTTTTTGAAAAACTGCACATTGTTATGATGCATTAAGCTTTCTAATCAACCCATGTAACAAGCATTAGGCCAATGACTCCCAAACCAAATGGTTTTAGGTAACTAGGTGTGAAGGCACCCCTATGGGCTTAATAACTCAAGCTGAAAAAGCTATGAATCCGGACAAGTCATTCTCCTTATTTTTCCTTAACTGTGCAATGTCTAGGTCCCTTAAGCTTTCTAATTAACCCATGTAGCAAGTATTGGGCCAATGACTCCCAAACCAGACAATTTTAGGACACTAGGTGTAGAGACACCCCTACGGGCTTAATAACTCGAGTTAAAGAGGCTACAAACCCAAACAAGTCAAGTGTTCTTTCTTTTCTTTTCTTTTTTCTTTTTTTTTTTAAAGAATCTTGGTTACTCATTTATTATTTTCTGCAACCCTAGCAATTATCAATGATATACACCAGGGATTAGAATAGAGAGGTCACTGCTATGAAAGTGTGTTAATGTGAATCAAGGCATACTCATGACAAGTGTACTAATACCACAAACACAAACAACTCTCGTAGTGCAAACATCACATGGGAGTATCTACCCAATAAACCATTTTCATACAAACCCATTACGTTCCCCAATTAACATATGCTCATATCACTACCATATTGGCACAAAGTAAACATCAAGTGAGGTAGTGCAATCAAGTGCAGCAAATACAAACATGAATTGCTTTCATAAAAATCCTCACCCCCCAACTGGAATACAACATTGTCCTCAATGTAAGCAACTGGAAAGTAGATAGCAAAATGAGAGAGGGAGGATCTTACCAAACGGCGTATGCGCACATCCAGCGAGGCAAGGACACACCAGACACACACACACTTTTTTTTCTTTTTTTTTTGAACTGTACAGTATAAAAGGAAAAGAAAAATAAATTAAAAACAAAACAAAACAAAAATAAATGAAAAACCAAAACAAAGAAAATACAATGGATATCACTAATTTGGATCTAGCGGTGGTGGAAAATGCTGCTCAAATAGGGCATACATCTGCGTCCGAGTCTCAAACGCCTCATCATGAACCCTAGTGCCAAGCTAATCAAACCACTTTTGGCTCGACTCCCGGTATGCGTAGAAGTCAGTTTGCAGAGATGCAACTGACTGCTGACACCCATCAAAGGCCATCTGCAAGTGATACCGATATGCCTGATAGTTTGCCCGAAGATCAACCACAGATTGCTGAATAATAGCTTACTTATCCAAAAGAGCCAGATATTGCACCCGCGTCATGCGGAATTGTGGTGGCGCTGGGGCTGGTGCAGCAGCGGGCTCTACTGGAACATCATTAGGATTAGCCAGGGCATCGAGGAGAAGTAGTGGAGGCGGCAAGCGAGCAGTGGTTTGGCACCAGTGGGTTTTACCATAAAGTGTGGGCGACAGAAGTTGAATCTCAATGGGTTTGAGTGGATATGTCCCTTGGCCTTTTATAAGTACAGTGATGTGGTTGGCGAAATGGGGGGCCCATGTAAAATTACCTTGGGTGTTGTGCAACTTGACTTCATTAAGGATAAAGAACATCTGGTTGAATATCAAAAGAGCTCCTGAGGCCTCGTCACTGATGTACATATTCTGATAAAAGACTCGCACAATGCAAGGATACGCTGGTTCAGTGACGGTGCAGATGCCCAGGAGGCCCCGGTCTTCAAGTTGTCGGACACTCCACGCAATTGGTTGATGGCACCGGAAGAAGTTCACATCAACAGATGTGGCACAGGCAATTGGTTTGTTGGCCCAAGTGTCGGTAAGTATATCCCTAACAGCAATGTTGGCATTACGAGGCCGTTTGGGTGCTCGGCGGGATGATGTAGACATATCTGCACAAAATAACACAACCAACACAACCAAAAACGTAGAACTATTATATTAGCACTCAACAAATAGCGCATGTATACACAAATCACTCAAAACCTCATTGCCATCTCACCACCGGGTTTTTTTTTTTTTTTTAACTACAAAAAATTAGCTTGCACCAAGTTAGCGTGAGACAAATTGACAAACACAAATATGAAATACAAGGAATAAATAAATAATAAAATAAAATAAAATAATCTAAGTTAGTAGAAGAGAATAAAATAAAATAAAAAAATTAGAAAAAAAAAAAAGCACTAAACCACTAAACAATTAAACTAACAATTAAACCACTAAATAAAAATAAAACTAAATCACTAACTAAACAATTAAAACAAAAATAAAAACAATCCACTAACCAATTAAACTAACAAGAACCACTAACTAAACAATTAAATTAAACAACTACAGTATAGAAAAATAGGCTACAATAAGCTAAATTATGATTATTATTGATTTTTCTTTTTTAATGTTTGGGCCACACGTGCGTCGGAGATGGCCACACGTGCGGTGGGTCTGTTGGTTACACGCCTAGTTTAGTTTTTATTTTTATTTTTATTTTTATGAAAGTGAAGATCATGGACAATGATGATGAACAAGGCTCAAAAATTACCATTAAACTACTAGTGGACTAATATTACAAGTGAAAATTAAGAAATCTACACAAAAAGAGGATGATTACCTTTAAAAAAAATTGAGAAAAGAAAGGAAGAAGAGAAATGTAGATCCCCCAGAAAAAATGGTCGTCGGAAGGTCGCCAGTCGGAAAATATGGTGATGCTCCGATAGGAAGGTAGTGGTGAGTAAAAGTTGAAGGAAGAAGGAAGAAGTTGGTGACGGTGGGGTTTGATGGAGTTTGTGGTTTGTGGGGTTGAGACGGAGAGAGAGAGAGAGAGAGAGAGAGAAGAAAAAGAAGATGATGACAGGTAAAGAGAGTGTAATTGGGAAAGTGAGGGTCAACAAGTGGGTCTAGGGTATTTCTTAACGAAATATTCATTTTCATTTTTATTTTTTATTTTTTTATTTTTTTCTGAAGAAAAATAAATAATAAAATAAATAAATAAATAAAAATAAAAAACATAAAATCAACAAGTTTTTATTTATATATATTTATCTTTTTATTTATTTGTTTATATATGTATATATATTTTTTAGAGACATCAAATAAGTAAAAATTAAATAAATAAATAAAAACTAAATAAAGAAACTACATTTTTTTTAAGAAATAAAAAATAAGTAACTAAAAATAAATTTAAAAACTAAATTTGCAGGTTTTTTTTTTTTTTTTTAGATTAGGTCGCTCGTGCACCCATGTGGGCCGTACGTGCGCTAAATTATGAGCCGCCCCAGCGACAAAATTGGGCCGCTCCAGTGGCGTTTGAGTAGTAGCCAATTGGGCCTGGGCCGCTCGTGCGCCCTAGACCTCCGCTCATGCGCTCCAGCCCGTTTTTTTTTGGATCAGGCCGCTCGTGCACCCATGTGGGCCGCACGAGCACTTATTTTTGGGCTACACCATCGACGGAATTCGACCGCTCTAGCAGCGTTCATGTAGTAAGCTTTTGGGCTTGGGCCGTTGTAGATGCGCCCTTGGGCTTCATGCTACAGTTCGGACTCAATGTCACGGTTCTTAATCTAATCTCGCAAAGTGTAATGCAAGACTGATAAATCACCAAAGAGTCCAAATCCGGCAAATCGTTTTGGAAAACTGATTTTTAATAAAGAAGTGCCAAACATGGACTGCTTTGCCAGATACAAAGTCGCCACCTAAATATTTTATTTTGGGGGAATTTAGGAAACCCTGACTCATGCCTAAGGCCACGTGTCCGTCATCACCAAAGTTGCCTCGGCTCGGGAACTTGGGTACGATTGTGAAAAGTCATGCAATGAGCACCCCCGCTCGCCCAAGCAAAGATCGGCCTGTACTAAACATGATATCTTGTTTTTGAAACATATGCGTTCTTATTCCGGTTATTAGCTAGAATTTACTATGTGATGCGCACAACACACAAGTATAGACTAGATCGCCTAATTTGGAACAAAGCATTGCATTTTCATTTGTTTGAAAATGGTTTGAAGTTTGCTACTCGCGAGTAGGCTAAAATGCGGATTTCAATGAATTGTCCCAATTCAAGTAATCCAACCTTCACCCACAGGCATTCAGGCAGTTATATCATATAAGCAATTAGCCTCATGGCAAGCATGTTGTCATGGAAAAACTCACATTCATGCAAGGTGCCAAAGCATAAACACTCACAGTGTACTCCGAGCCAAAACAAGAAACTAGTTAGAAATCATGCATGATCCTAGTTCATGTTAAAATGGCTAATGCATCGCATGCAAAGTGCAACTAGAATAGGCTCGGCTAATCTAAAATGGCATATGAGATGCGACAATTCGATACATGTATTCAACTTGGAATTGAAATACAATGCAGTTAGTATGATGCGCCGAGCCCGGTGCATACAATACAGATGAATGGTGCAAACATGCATAGCATAAGGATGCTAATTGAAATATGCCCTAGAACTAACCACTGAAAGCAGGTAAGTAAAAGGGAGAAAGAAGTGGGGGTTAGATGACATGCATCACACATACGCACGCTTATTACATAATTGCGCCCTCTCGACGGAGGGACCAAAAGAATAATACAAAACATCTAATTAACTAACTACCAAGCTAATTAATTAATTACACAACCAAATCGAAATAAATAACTATTCTAACTTATTAAAACACTGAAATGGCCTCGAGACAAGGGATGAATGCATTCTCGAACGGCTTCGCTCGGAAATCCATCGCCATGCTTCATGTTGCCTCTGTTTGCACTGCTCTGTACCTCTGAAAATTGTGCCAACTTCTATAACACTTCTGAACCATCTTGTGTACACTGTGGGAGGTCATCAACCAAGAGGTGATGCCATCGACCAAGACAGGAAGGTCATCGACCAAATATAAGGCTCTCGGCCAAATGTTTGTTGCCGATCGGCACTGAATATGGTCGATCGACCATCTTTTCCTGTGAAAAGCTCCTGTTGCTGCAGCAGAGGACAAACAGAGCATGGCAATACATTTACAAGACAATGTCTGCACAACTACACCCCTTATCATGTTTAAGACTCAAAGGTGTGTAGTTCTCAATCCTCGGACCACCAATCACGTATTTCAATGCATGATGGCCAAAGGAGCCAAGTGTGCAATTCAATATCAAATGAAATGCACACAAAAAAACACATGAGGGGGGCCCCAACCTCTATCATACTTGATCAAGAGGCAAGGGGATGCACACACAATGCAATGCAACCTAAGTATGCAAGCAAAGCTAATGCAACATGAGCATGTTAACAACAATGCCATGTAATGCAACTAGCATAACAATATGCAAAGGGGCAAGTATGTAACAACATGTTAATTAGCAAGCATGTGACAACATACAATTTGACAAGCATGCAACGAGCATGTAAGCGTGATGTAATAGGACTAGCATGCAACAACATGCAATGGAACTAGTATGCAACAAGCATGCAACAACATACAAGGCAAGCATGCAACAACATGCGAAGATGGACTTAAACCAAAATGGGAGAACCTCGGCCATGCCCAAATCAATGGCCAAAATGCGAAGAAATAATGGACAAAAGCACATACAAACATGCACATGTAATGGCCTATCACCTAGGCATAAAAGGGCAACTTTCAAGAGAACTTAAAAGGAGATAAATATGGGCATGTGACAATCATGGTAAGCTCTGAAATTATATTAGGAAAGGTACCAAACCAATCAAACAAAGCAAGCAAATCATGCAAGAAGACTCAAGGCTCAAGGCTAGCCAAGGGGTTCAAACCATGGCTATGTAAAACATGAAGCAAATGGCAAGTTGTAATCCAAAACAGTCCTAGATCATGTCAAAATGAGCCTAAAACATACAAGGACTAAAGCCAAAATAAGCTAGAACAAAGGGCCAAAAGCATGAGGCATGCAAGGCTACAAAAAAGGTGTTACACTGCACCTATCAAAACCAAACATGGCATGACTTAAGCAATGAAAAATAGAGTTATGGCATGGTAAAACAAGACCAAAAACCCACTTAGATGGCATCCCAAAGACCTAAACATGATGGCATACACAATGACCCATTCATGAGGCATAAAACATCAACTCTTTAAAGCATTAAAGGAGTGACAAGTGCAAGTGTTTGAGCATGAAACATGGACTGAAATAGTACAACAAATGATGCCAAATCATTGAAATGGTCCAAGTAAAGCATGCTAGTGACTTGGACACTTAAGGCTAACAAGCTAGAATGCCTTATGGCTATACAAAGCATGGCATATATGGTCAAAACAACTCAAATCAGAGCTTAAGCATGTTACAACAAGGCTAAAAGCTTCATGGAGTCGAGCCAAAATCATGTTAGAAACATGGCTTAAAGCATGATGCATGTTAAGGCAAATGAAAGGATTGCAAGGCAAGTACATGAAGCATACATGGTATGTCCAAACCAAGTCAAAACAGTGTTATATCATGGCAAAACAAAGCCTAATACATACTGAAATGAAGCTAAAAGAAGCCAAGCAAACATGCTACCAATATAAGCCATTTATACTAGCATTCAAGACAATAAGGAGAGGGGATGACCCTCTCCTATTTAGGACTCCAAAACCACCTTCCCACCACTAAAAATCCTCTGGATTTCAGTGGTAGGAAGGTCATGCAAAGCCAAGAACAAGAGCCAAAAGGGATGGCCTAAAACAAGGCCTAAGAGGGGGGAAACAACCCCAAACCAAAAAGTGATCTTAAACAAAGATCTAAAGCATCAAAAATTAGAACTTATTGTAGTTTGGAGTTAAGCTTAAAACAATAAGCAAGAAGCTCTAAAAGCTTAAGCAAGAAAGGGGTATTAAAAGCAAGAAGCTCACCCTTGAAGACCACCTTCAAGAACAAAGCTCCAGTAGGTTTTCCAAGCCCAAACCAACCCAAGAACTCTGAAATCAACCTCAAGGGACCTCAGCTCCAAGAGGATGGTGTTCTAGTGTGTGTTTGTGTACAATAGTAAGACAATACTACACTTTTGAGTACGAAACAAGGCTAAACAAAGAAGAATAGATACAAAAGTATATCTATCCCTCAAGACTCAATTTTCTGAACCCTTGAGGAGGGAGGAGATGGTTCTCTCTTATAGAGAACCAAAAGCAAAGCTTCTTGAGGAAGCTAAGCAAAGGGGCAAATCCCTCCATACACGTGTATGGAGGGGGTGAATTGTGCATGCCAGCTGTGACAGCTGGTATAAAATATCTGCATAAAGCAGATGAACAGGGTTCAGCCAGAAAACATGGCCGATCGACCAACATAAGTGCCGATCGACCAAAAGGAGTGTCGATCGGCCAAAACTTTTGGCCGATGGCAAGAAAACAAGGCCGACGGCTTCAAGCCTTAGCCGATGGGTTCAGGGGATGGCAAACAAGCCACTCTCTTCCCTCAGAAGCAAAAACACAAGTGTTTAGTCCACAACCAAGCACAAAACAAACAAGTTGAGAGATCTTGAGGCAAGGCGAGCGACCGAGGCCTCCGGGAACTCAAAACGAACACGGGCATGGATGATCATCAATGTTCAAATGATGACGTCCAAGTCTTGAGGACGGTCAAAAATGGGGTGTCTATAGCCGCTCGTGCGCCCTGCCTGATCACTCCTCACGTGCGCTAGTTTGGGCCACACGTGCAGTCTATTGCTCTCTATCTTTTTCTTTTCTTTTCTTCTTTTTTTTTTAAAATTAATAAACCCAATTACAACCCAAAGACAAATTTAAACCATTTCTACCTTTAATGCACATCTGGAAAAAAAATAAAATAAAATAAAAAAAAAGAGCACTTTGAAAGCATCTAAATGCTCAACAAAGGTATCATCTTAACGCGAAAACCACGGGTACTAGTTTTCTCCCTAACAATGCTTGTAACTGTCCCTATTCTCCAACAGGATGAAAGACTAAGTTGATTCAGTATCCAGAATCAAGGCGCATAGAGCTAACCCGACCTATGGGACTGCCATACAAAGTTCAAGCCGGGGTGGTTTTGAAGCAATCTCCACGCCCCTGGGTATTTAAACTAGACTCTAGTCTCGGAAATTCCAAACCTTTGCAATCTAAGCTTTACCATTAGAACTCTAGTTTTCACCGTCTCAGTTGGTCTCCTAGGAACTCACTACAAACACAGTTAGATGGCTATACCAGACCATCAAATGTCGTTCGGGCATGGCTAACACCAAAGAAATTACAACTTTAGAGGAATTAAAGTCTCCTAGACTCAAAGTAATCACTATGGAAGATATATTGGGTCCGTCAAGTAGACAACCTCAATCATCTCCCCTTTCTCAATCCTATCCACATAATGTTTCAATCGTTGGCCATTGACCTTGAAGGTCGTACCATTTTGTGGATTTTTAATCTCAACCGCCCCATGCGGAAAGACTTCAATGACCTCATATGGGCCATCCCACCGAGATCAGAGTTTACGTGGAAACAAATGCAATTTGGCATTGAACAACCACACTTTTTGGCAAGGCTCGAAGGACTTACCAGAAATGTGTTTATCATGAAATGCCTTAGTCCTAGCCTTGTAAATTTTGGAGCTCTCATATGCATCGTTGCAGAGCTCCTCTAAGTCATTAAGTTGGAGTTTCCGATGGTCACCGGCTTTGGCCATATCAAAATTAAACTTCCTAATGGCCCACAAAGCCCAGTGTTCTAACTCAACAGGGAGATGGTACGGTTTTCCAAACACAATCCTATATGGAGACATCCCAATGGGTGTCTTATATGTAGTGCGATAGGCCCAAAGTGCATCAACTAACCTAGTGGACCAATCTTTCCTATCGGGCCTCACAGCTTTCTCGAGGATGTGTTTGACCTCCTTATTAGAAACCTCTACCTGACCACTAGTCTGGGGATGGTAGGGAGTGCCAACTTTGTGAGTGATAATGTATTTGCGCACTAATGCCTCGAAGAATCGTTTGCAAAAGTGTTTGCCACCATCACTAATTATGGCACGTGGGAACCCAAAATGACAAAAAATGGTCTCATGGAGGAATTTAACCACAACTTTGTGGTCATTCGTTCTGGTGGCCACTGCCTCAACCCACTTGGAGACATAGTCCACAGCCACCAAAATCTATTCAAATTCAAAAGATGGTAGAAAGGGACGCATGAAGTCGATGCCCCAAACATAAAAAATCTCAACAATCAAAATAGGGGTCATCGGCATCATATCTCGCCGTGACATAGAGCCCATTCGTTGACAACACTCACAAGCTCTACAGAAGTTATGGGTATCTTTGAAAATAGAGGGCCAGTAGAACCCAAATTGTAAAACCTTAGCGGCCGTTTTCTGCCCACTGAAATGGCTGCCACATGCATGAGAGTGACAAGAGGTGAAAATGCTATGGGTTTCACTCTCAAGCACACAACGCCGAATCACTTGACCCAGGCAATACTTGAACAATTCTGGGACTTCCCAGAAAGAGTACTTAACTTGTGAGAAAAATTGGTCTTTGTCTTGCTTAGACCAAGTTTTCAGAATTTGACCAACCGCCAAGTAATTCACTATGTGAGCAAACCATGGGAGGGTCACGTGTGATACTACAAGAAGTTGCTCATCCGAAAATGAGTCGTGCAAGGCTAAGGGATCACTCGTGTGCTCAATAAAGATGCGGGATAAATGATCTGCAACTACATTCTCAGATCCCTTCTTGTACTAGATTTCTAGGTCAAACTCCTGAAGGAGTAGAATCCACCTAATTAACCTAGGTTTAGTCACTTTTTTGGACAGTAAGCACCGCAAAGCGGCATGGTCAGTGAACACAATGACTTTAGACCCTAGGAGGTAGGACCGGAACTTATCAAGTGCAAAGACAACAGCTAGTAACTCTTTCTCAATGGTAGTGTAATTTAATTAAGCATCAGAAAGAGTACGACTAGCACAAGACATAACATGGGGCACTTTATTCACCCTTTGGCCCAAGACGATGCCGAGGGTATAATTAGATGCATCGCACATGATTTCGAAATGAAGGGACCACTCAAGAGATTGCGTGATAGGGGTAGTAGAAAGGGCCGCTCGCAGTGTTTCAAAGGCTTTAAGACATGCCTCATCAAAGACAAAAGGTTCGTCCTTAGCAAGTAAATTACACAAAGGACGGGATATTTTACTAAAATCTTTGATGAATCGACGGTAAAAACCTGCATGCCCTAGGAAAGACCTAACTTGATGCACAAAATTGGTTGGAGGAAGGCCTGCAATGAGGTCAACCTTAGCTTTGTCAACTTCTATGCCTTGAAGGGACACAATGTGTCCCAACACTATACCCTCACAAACCATAAAATGGCTCTTCTCCTAACTCAAAATCAGGTTTGTCTCCACAGAACGAATAAGGACTTTGGTTAAGTTCTGGAGACATTCCTCAAAAGACGGCCCAAATACGGAGAAGTCATCCATGAAAACCTCTAGAAATTTGTCTACCATGTCAGAGAAAATGGCCATCTTACACTGTTGAAAAGTCATCGGTGCATTATATAGCCCAAAAGGCATGCGCTTATAAGCAAAAGTGCCAAAAGGGCAAGCGAATGTGGTCTTTTCCAAATTGCTTATATATTATTCCACCCCAAAGGCTCATGTTTCACGTGTATCATATTATAACATAGTCTAATAAATCATAATTACAATAAAAATTAAATACAAAATATCAGTATTATAAAAATAATTTTTAAAGAAAAGAGAGAAACTCTACACTCCAAACAAATATAAGAGAAATAAAATTCAAAAAAAATAAAAATTAAACAAGAATCCTAGCAACAAACTAGAACCGTCGACTCGTCCAAATTAAAACTTGAAACTTCAAATATATAAAAGGTCGTTAAGATAGGATTTTTTTCTCTCTCTCCCTCTCTCCCTCTCTCGTTCTCTCTCTCTCTCTCTCTAAAAGGCAAATGAATTTCAAGGTTTTATGGAGCAAAAGTAAGAGTGCAAGATGTGAGAATTAAAATAATTCAATAAGAAAGAAAAATACTTCCTGCCATGATGTTCAAGCTTTTGAATTTTATTCTTGATTAATCAAGCCTTGAATGTAAAAACAAACCACTCACAAAATACTTTCACAAAATCATATGAAAAAAGTGGAAGGAATAAAGTTTCAAGTTTATTCTATTCATAAAAGCAACGTCTGTATTTTGATGGCTATCACGGGTATATATAAATAGGCTTGGACCCATGATCTAAGTGTAACTCTTCATAACTTTCCACCATCAGGGAAGTTGTAACTTCCCATAAGTGGACATGATTCACGTTAGTTACCCATTTTACTAATTAAAAAATATATAATAAATATATGTAATAATATAAATAAATAAAACAAACATGTGGCATATGCACTACTTTATGGATATGCTTATATTCTCCCACTTGGCACATATGAAAAATTTTGTTGACTTTCGAGTAACTAACAAACTGATTAAGCCCGTTAAATAAAATACCCAAACCTTATAAAGAGACATAACACACAAATTATGGTAGTTATACTCTATCAAATGAATATTTCCTTCCATGTATTACATTGTATGATACTCTCAACTTTATGTGGTGTCAATCTTTATGAATAACTTCTAACAAGTTACTCTGGGTCTAATGATCCCTACGGATCAATAGTTCCAATGGACTGTATAGCATCACAAATACTTTAGGTGCACAAAATTATACTTTTCATTAATAATAATCAAAATGTTATGACAAAATAAAATAAAACAAAACAAAACAATAACTAGATTGAGCTAACCAATCAGTCTCATGCCATCTACGTGTTTTGAAAACACTTTTACAGAAAGACCTTTGGTCATGGGATCATCAACCATCATATCAGCACTAATATATTCAATGATGACTTCTTGCTTGTTAGCACGGTCTCAAACAGCAAGATACTTTATGTCAGTGTGCTTGCTTCGGTTACCGCTTTTGTTGTTATTAGAAAAAGAAAACTACAACTAAATTATCATAGTAAACCTTTAATGGTCAAGAAATTGAATCCACAATTTGAAACACTGTGATAAAATTTCTTAACCAAATAGCATGTGATGTTGCTTTAAAACATACTGCAAACTCTGCTTCCATTGTTGACAATGCTATTATCGTCTCTTTGGCGCTCTTCCATTAAATAGCACCGCCTGCTAGCAGATAGACATATCCTAAAGTAGATTTTCTAGAATCTTGACAACTGCAAAATTCGAGTTTGAATATCCAACCACTTCAAGACAATTAACATGCTTGTAAGTAAGCATGTAGTCCTTAGTTCCCTTTAAGTACCACATGACTTTCTTTGCAGTCTTCCAATGTTCCATTCCTAGGTTGCTTTAGTATCTTCCAAGCATCCCAACTGCAAATGCACTGTCAGGTCATGTACAAACTAGAGCATGCATTAAACTGCCTACGGCAAACGCATAGGGAATGCTAACCATTTGTTCCTTTTCCAAATCATTCTTCAGACATTAACTTAAACTAAATTTGTCACACTTTAAAATGGGTGCTACATTACGAGTGCAATCACTTATCTTGAATTTCTCCAAAATTCTTTCAATGTAGGCTTTATAAGATAATCCCAATGTCCTTTTGGACCTGCCTCTGTGAATCTCTATGCCAATGACATAGGAAGCTTCACCCGTATACTTCATTTCAAAATTTTGGAAAAGAAATTGTTTAGCATCATGCAACAAACCCAAATTATTAGATACAAGTAAAATGCCATCCACATATAGAACTAGAAAAATGTATTTGATCCCACTAACCTTAAGGTATATACAATTGTCCACAACGTTCTCCGTAAAACCATATGAAGTAATAACATTGTGGAACTTTAAATACCACTGCCGGGAAGCTTGTTTTAGTCCATATATGGATTTCTTAAGCTTGCAAACTAAGTGACTATCTTTATCAGAACAAAAACCTTCAGGTTGCTTCATATATACTTATTCCTCAAGATCCTCATTAAAAAATGTCGTTTTCACATCTATTTGATGTAGCTCTAAATCAAAATATGATACTAATGCCATGATAATTCTAAATGAATCTTTCTTAGAAACCAGAGAGAAAGTATTATGATAATCGATGCCTTCTCTTTGAGTAAAACCCTTGGCTACAAATCTGACCTTATATCGTTCAACATTTCCATTTGAGTCTTTCTTGGTCTTATAAACCCATTTACAACAGACAACTTTAACTCCCTTAGGCAACTCAACAATTTCCCAAACTTGATTCTTAGCCATAGATTCCAACTCTTCCTTCATTGCATCATACCATAATTTAGAATCATCCCTATTCATGGCATTGGAAAACGAAATAGGATCATCCTTAGGTCCAATGTCAAAATCAAACTCATTAAGTATACAAAATAATCACCAGAAATTGCTGACTTTCTAGTTCGTGAGGATCTCCTTAATTCTATGGTCTCAGTTGGGACTTGAGCTCCGGGCTCTATGTTGACTTGTTCTTATTGTAGTGGAAGTTCTTGAATTTGTTGATCTTCAAGGATATTGGGTTGATTATCCTAAAAGACAACCGATTCACCTATATTCACAGATGTTGTATCCGGATCTTGTGATTCCTCCCACTCTATCTTCTGAGGATAACTCCCACTAGGGTCAACTTCCGCAATAAATTTAGCATTTTTGGCTTCAACAATTCTAAGTGAATTTGAAGGACAATAAAATTTGTAGCCCTTAGAGTTATCAACATAACCTATGAAAAAATCATTTACTGTTCTAGGGTCTAATTTCTTTAAATGTGGGTTATACACCCTCACTTTAAGTGGACAACCCCAAACGTGTAAATGTCTTAAACTTGGTTTCCATTCTTTCCATAACTTAAATAGTGTTTTGGGAAAAACCTTGGATGGAACCCTATTTAAGATATACATTGCAGTTTTCAAAGCTCCACTCCACAAATCTATAGCATTAGAATAACTAAGCATGCTCCTTCTTTTGTCCATAAGTGTTCGGTTCCTTCTTTCAGCAACACCATTTTGTTGTTGTATGCTAAGCATTAAATATTGTGCAATAATGCCTTTTTCCTTAAGGAACTTAGCAAACGGACCTAGTAATTGTCCCAATTCTGTGTACCTCCCATAATATTCTACACCCCTGTCTGACCTCGCAATTTTAATTTTATTTTGTGTTTGTTTCTCTACCTCTGCTTTATAAATTTTAAAGGCATCAAGTGCCTCGGCCTTATCAAAGAAGAGGTAGAGATACATGTATCGTGTATAATCATCAATAAATGAGATAAAATATCTCTGACCATTCAAACAAAGTGGAGTAAATGGTTCACAAATATCAGTGTGTATGATTCTAAGAATTTCTTCACTCCTTTTGACACCTTTACTGGTCTTGTTGGTCTGCTTTCCCTTTATGCAGTCCAGACAAATACCAAGTTGGTAAAATCAAGAGTCGAAAAGACTTCATCAGTAACCAACCTCTTTATTCTATCAATCGAGATATGTCCCAATCTCTTATGCCAAAGTATAGAGGAGGGCTCATCAGCAATATTACGCTTAATGCCTATATCACCATGCAAGGTTAAAAGATTTTGTTCAAAAACGAGATCCAAACTTAATTCGTACAAACCATTAATTGAAACACCAAATCCTACAGAAACAGAGTCTTTAAACAAACTAAAATTTGAACTAACAAACTGAAATTCAAATCCAAATAATACTAGTCTAGAAACAAAAATTAAATTTTTAGAAAACGATGGAATATAAAAAGTGTTTTCAAGATCCAGAACAAAGCCATTCTTTGAAACAAGTCTGAAAGTTTCCACAGTTTCAACGTGCGAACGCATTCCATTATCCGAATAGATGCCTTATTCACTTCCTGTCGGTTTCCTTAGGCTGAAAAGCCCTGCATGGCATTAGTAATGTGAATTGTAGAACCCAAATCAATCCACTAATCATATTGATGAGTATTAACAAAATTAGATTCATAACACACAAGAGATATGATATTACCTTTCTTCTCAAGCCATATCTTATACTTGGGGCAGTCTTTCTTCATGTGATCCTTTTTCTTGCAAAAAAGCATGCATTCTTATTGCCATGATTTTTGAATGGCATTTTACCAAGCTTCTTCCATTTCTGATTGCATTTTCTTTCTGTGTGTTGTAAGAAATTTGGAATATTCCATATTCCATAGGAAGAGAATTGAACATGAAATTGACAAGGAATGACTCAAAAATCTCAATCTCTAAGGACTTAAGACGAGTTGCAATGTCTCTCATTTCCATAATGTGCTCACCTACACTCCTAGAATTGTTATGCTTTATGCCTGATAGTTTGTTCATCAGGGTGCTTGCCAATGCCTTGTTAGAGCTAACAAATGGCTCTTCAATAGCCCTCATGTAGTTTTTGACCTTATCAGATGGTGGGATTAAGCCCCTAATGCTCTAGCTGATATGTGACTTTATGAGCATTAGGCTTAAGTGATTAGATCGCTCCCACTTGTCATAAGCATTCTTTTATGCAGTGGAACTCTCGTCCATGGGTTTAGGGGGTTCATCCACACAAAGTACCAGATTGAGGTCCATCCACCTTAATGTCAGAAGGATTTTGTCCTTCTAGTCTGAAAACTTATCACCGTTCAAGCATGGAATACGAGAAGACTCATTAGACAGTACAGAGGTAGAAATCACTACAATTACCAAGAACATCACTAATGCTTTGAAACAATAACTATAGTCTGAATCAACCAATGTCAAATTCAGTAACAAATCTAAACCTTCTTGTGGGTAGAGGTCACTAAATTGTATTAGATTTGCTATTACTTTATAATAAGACTAATGGATTTCAAAATATTCAAAGAAAATAAAACTCATAACATGTGGGTTTAGAGTGTCCAATCCCTTTAATACCTAATCCATTATCTTATTCCAATTAAATTTTATAAATAACTACTTTCCTGTGGGGCTAAAAAATTATTCATATAACATAATTGCAATATGAAAATGCCAAACTAATTTTTAACTTTATATGATCATAACACTGAGGATCACTACATCTTTATGTCTCAAGATGTTGTGGCTACTCTTACAGCAAAATTATATATATATATATATATTAATTAAGGCATAGTCTATTAATGTGAGCTAATCCTTATGGTCACAATAAGTACATAATCTTTTAATGCACAAAATGTATAATCTATGCAATCAAAGTAATATCATATGAAAAATCTCAAGACCAAACACATGTAATTCAACTTTATACCAGATTTTGCTTAAAGGATGGACCAAAATAAATTTCATAAGTCCAACACACAGTGTATACATGTTTTTATTTCACATAAATTTTCATGGCATAAATAATCTTAATACATGTAATATGATTTTACACTATACTAGAGAGCATGCCAATGAATATGAAAATTTGTAAGACTTTAAAAGATATGTTAAAATAGTTCACTGTATGAAATTCAAATGAATTTGCTTGTTATTTAAATATGCAATTACAATAAACAAAATACCCTTAGCAGCATGTTAAAATTTCTTCATAAAAATTCTAGAAATAAATACAAGTCTTTTATGCCTTTCAAAATTAACTGAATAAACCCAAATAAAAGCATGAGAATTTCTAGATTTTATATAGAATCAAATTAAATATTTTGCTCTTTAATGTGTGTGTCAATCAATGAAAAATAATACTTCATGACATACAACAACTCTTCTAAATAAAATAGATTCAGAGTAGAAGAAAATTCTAAATTAATGTAAATACCACTAGCATAAATCAAGATGAATTCTATTGTTGCCTCTAAATTAAATATATATTTATAATATTCATGCAACAGTTCTTCCTTTTTTTTAATAGTGATATTCAAAAATTATGCAATTAAATTACTCATTCTGATTCTACGAAGACCCTGAATTGTTAAACTTTATGGTGTGAATTAATATACAAATATCACATGTATAAAATACTAATCCACATAAAATATGAAGAATAGTTAATTTGTTGTCAAATATGGACCACAACCTTTTTAATTGATTTCTTTACAGGAGTAAAAGAATAGTGGCTCGTGTACAGGAGTAGTTATCAAAGTTTTAGTATATGAGGATGCGCATCAAAATATTCATTAAATCGTTGAATTAAACGTTCGTCAAGTTCTATTCTACACAGTAAGATGCGAAAACTAAAGTTCGATTTTGTGTAAATGAATCAAAAGCTAAACAACAAAAAACAAGGTTGGCTATGATACCAATTGTGATAATTAAAATAATTCAATAAGAAAGAAGAATACCTTTCGTCATAATGTTCAAACCTCTGAATCTTGTTCTTGATTGATCAAATCTTGAATATATAAACAAACTACTCACAAAACGCTTTCACATAACTATATAGAAAAGTGAAAAGAACAGAGTTTCAAGCATATTCTATTCACAAAAATAACATCTGTGTTTTGATGGCTATCGCAGGCATATGTAGATAGGCTTGGCCCATGATCTAAGTGTAACTCTTCATAACTTTCCACCATCAGGGAATTTGTAACTTTAGATTAAACCACTTTATGGGGTAGTGAACGTGATTCACATTAGTTATCAATTTTACTGATTAAAATATGTATAATAATATAAATAAAATAAAATAAAATAAACATGTATATGAGCCACTTTATAGATATGCTTACACAAGAGCGTTAATTTTAAAATCTATACGGTTGAAGCCTTTTTAAGAGCGATTTTTTAGTAGTTATTTGTATAATTTTACCGCTAATTAAAAGAGCTTATGAAACTACACTAATATTGTGGACAAGATGATACAATGTTTAGTTTACCATTTAAAAATCCTTGATATGTTGATGATAGATTGCAGTGCACAAATTTCACTATGAAAACAGGTCCATGTGTTGCTTAACTATTGATTAAATTAGAATTCATCATAAATCCACAAATTCACTCTGATTATCAACAAATTATCATTCGTTGATCCTTGATTGATCATAATTTCTGGCCAAATCCACCAATTCATAAATCAGTCATTACTGTCAGGTGAATAGAGCAGTCACCAATAATATTCGTTCAATGTGTTGTAAAAGCACCACCTGGCCTTGGACTTAAACCAGCCAATAACTTCTCCACAAAATAATTAGGATTGGATTTTTGGTTGACTTAGGCTTTGTTCGTCAATTATACATTTTAGTCAAAAAGTTAAAAAGTGATTATAAGTTATCACATTACTCTCTCTATTTTTCTGTACATCTTTTCGTAAAAAATCAAAAAATTACTAAAATAACATATTCTCAAATGAGGCCTTATAGTCCTCAATGGGTAACTTGCTTAGACCAAATGCCTATGATTAATTTCTAGTTGAAACATATTGCCAAATTTGGGTTTAAACCTGTTAGTGTTATAGAAAAACTAATTAATTTGTTGGTGGCACCAAATTTGTTTTCTTATGACTCAAAATGAATATAGTTTAATTTCTTGACGAAATTAATACATTGCCATATTCATTTATGGTCATCTTACTCTAACTTTTGTTTTCCCCAAATACAATCTATATTTTGTTCTTATTATGTAATTTTGTGCAAATAACAAAATTACCCCTCTTGGGAGATGAAAGAAGAGAAATGTGAGGACTTGGAAGACGGACAGTTTAGGTAGTTGACAAAAGTGCCAATAGCATTATTGTAATTTTGTCTCATTAAAAAAAAAAAAAATGAAAGCATTCAATTAAAAGATGAGTGGGAATAACACTACTCTTAATCTATCTGCCTTCTTTAATTTTACTAAGCGAACTTAATGTCCATTTCACGGTGTTGCCATATTATATCTTCAACTAATCACAAATGTCTGTACTCTTATATTGTCTCCTAATCATCAACACAAAAGTATGGATATCATTGTCTAACTAATAAGAAAAAGATAAAAGCTCCTCTTTGGTTGGAGTAGACATTTAGTTCAAATTCTATAAAAGAAGTTATAAGGTCCACTATTGTAAACTAGATGTCCAGTTTAATTTGAGAGAAGTCAGACCCTAAAAAAAAAATGAGATTATCAACTTCACAACACACAAAACTAACTCTGTTCTAAGACACCTATTAACTATCAATAAAGCTAGAAACCTGATAGTGTTGATAGGCTACAATTTGTGTTCATCTAATGTTATTTTACTTTGAAAGTGTTACAACCATTGAATGCAGGCATGGGTTACACATTAGAATGAATGTGAATCCAAAGAAGTAGCTGAACTCACTCTCATGTTAAGAGACATTGCATGTGAAGCTTAAAGGTCTTACCAACTACTCCAATGACCTAGTCTATTACTTGATCACCAACCCTTTATTTTGTTAATTAATGTTATTAAAAATTTGCATCGAAACATTGGTGTCACAAACTTTCTTTTTTTTCTTTTTTTTCTTTTCGAAGGAGTGTTTTAATATTTTTGTACTCTTTACCAAAAACAAGTGGACATAGATGTGTTTCTTTCCCATACTGATGTTCAGTCATAAAAAAGGAAAATGTCATGTATCATGAATTTGAGTCCTGAATTCTATATACCAAAATTAGGTGCATTTTGTAGATTTGAAATTAGTGAGATGTGAATTACACTTAGAATGATTGTGGTCTATAGATGTACTAATTTGAATATTTTTTAGTAGTATTGCATGAAAAAAAAAAAAAAAAAAAAAAAAAAAAAGTTAGGTGAGAAGCCTCTTAATATAGTCGCTCATTTTTTTACTCTAATGCATAGTAAAACCTTGTACCTTGAGAGAAATTCTTGTAAGTTACAAAACCAAAAAAAAAAAAAATGTGGACAATATAAAAAAACAATTGATAGATGTATATTAGACGAAGTCATAATACCACATGCAACTTATGCCCCAATATAGTGTTTGTGATGACTAGAGTCTTCATTCAATGATGCACAAAATCTTCAAAAATAATACAATTAGGTCATGTTTGATTCACAAAAGTAATAGTGAAGTATTAATAATCCTATTAAATTAGTGTGGTATTCACTATTCAATTGGATTAATATCCATTGGATTAATAATCCCACCTCTACCCCATTACTAATAATCCTACAAATTTGTTAGATTAATTATCCATTGGATTAATAATCCTAAACCAAAATATTAAAACAAACATAGGATAATTGGGCCCACGGATTAATAATCTCAATTCCATTCTCTAATCCACCCAATCAAACATGCCATTAGAGTATGATTGATTAGCAGGATTATTGCATAAGATTGGAGTTGTTAGTTCATAAACTCACAATCTCGTATTTGATTATAAATTTTATTAACCAAATTTCATGTACTGTGAACCTTCAATCCAATGAAATTAACGAATTTTTAATATTGAAAGAGATTAGACATTATAATTTTAAGTATGAAAGAAAAAAATAAAATAAATACATAATAAATGCTTATTTCACAAATTTAATTAAATAACTAATCATACACTAATTCATGAAATTATTAATCCTTTCATTATTAACCACGTTATTAGTCTCGTTAATCAAGACTCACATGACAAAGAAATCAATGACTAAAGTCTTCATTCAACAATGCACAAAGTCTTAATATATCTACTTATTAATTAGTAGAGCCAACCCAAGACAATTACATGACAAAGTCTTGAGTCTAGACAAAATCACGTCCATCAGATAACAGATACTATATATTTAAATCATTTTTATCTTAAAAAAAAAAAAAAATAGACAGTCAGAAAATTAACAATTCATAAAAGAATAATCTGAATACATAGTAACTGTTATCTGATCGACTTAATTTTTTACAGGAATAATGTACTCAACAAATTCTAAAATGTGAACAGTTCGAATTATCAAAAAAGAACCCACAAATGAATCCAATGGATAGGATTGGACCCTCCAGTTCAGACGGTGAACTGGAGGTAAGCCACTGCCCAAACTCTTTATGATTTGACCACAATCACTTAATTAATCTACGTTTAGATAGTGTTTTAAAAGTAGAATGGAATATAATGATAATGTTTTTATCTTTTTGTAGAATAACCATTCATTATAATGGTGAATTACAATTTCATTTTTAATATATTATTCATTAGCATTTTTTTAATAAATCAAACTTAAGAATAATCATCCAAATATAATGACTATTTCATTTTTATTTTTATTTCAGTAAATCAAATAATATTTAAGATTCGAAGGAATTGACTTTCGAAATAACGATTCCCAAATATGATTTTACACTTGCATTCGGCTCGGCAACGTGACTTCATAACTCAAAACAAAACCATTAAATGGGTGGCATTATAAGCTATAAGCATAAGTTGTACCATATACTTTGACACAAATGGATGGCATTATAAGCTATAAACATAAGTCGTACCATATACTCTGACACAAATTCTCAAAAAAAACAAAAAATTATAAACAGTTTCATAAGCTGCACCAAGCAACCCCTTTGATGTAGAATATTGTGCATCATTTTTCTTTTGGTTCATCCATAATATTGCTAGGTCAATTTCCAGTGCAACTTGCTAGGTGTGCTGTGCTTGGTCTGAGGGTGCTTGGTTTGGTGTATTAGATGCATGTTTAAATGTGCCTTGCCTGATCTCAACCTGTTACTGTTCTGCGTTTGTACTTTAGAAACCCATAACATTTGCCCTAGTATTATTAATTACCTTCATTCAAGAGGTAAAAAAATATTCAAAAAAAAAGGATGGCAGTTCGTCATTGAACGTAGACAAATGATTTCATTTCCATAACCGAAATGAATGGGACGGGCACGCTGCAAATACCATTTGTCAAATTGAATTTGAATCAATTCAAATGGCGTAAACAGAGAGCCTTCCATTCAATAAAAATCATTTCATGTCTTTTTTTACATCTTTATACGGAAAAAGAGATAGAGAAAGGCACAGAGAATCGTTAGTGCCTTCACCTTAATGCTACTGCCACGCAAGGCCTGGCGCACTCGTCCTGGCTCGAGCCTCAGCCAATGAGACAGCCATGGCCAGCATCATCTGCTCCTCAAAACTCTCCGGAATAATAGGTGGTCCTCCAACAGTCTGGAATCCACCCTCAATTTCATGTTGAGGCGGGAATGCAGCAATTCTACCACCATCTTCAGCCGTATCAGATCTCCCACTACTGGTCCCCACTTCAGCCACCTCAGACCCATGATCTACCCCCCATTCTCCCTCATACCTAGTTATTGCCGGTTGGCTATCAGGATGATAACACTCCGTCTCTTGCTCCCCCCTATTTGAAAACTGGCTATAACTGGGAAGCGCGTTGAATGTCGACATATTTGCATCATAGTTCCCAGAGGATTCTCCGCTCGTTTGTTGACGCTCAGCTAAAGCAGCGATTGCACAAGCAAGACCACCAGATGGGGATGAAGACGATTCGGCCAGTTGGGGCATGGCTGTCTCACACTGGTCTTCTGTCATGTGCTGTTCAGATGGAATGGAATCACCGTAGGTTGAATTTCTGTGTCTGCCACTCTCCTGTCATCATTTATATCAGGTATGTAAGTACAAGGTTATTCAGAAAAATGAATGAGGATAAAATAAATAGTCAGATTTTCCCAAATGCATAACAGAGAAGGTGAGATCAATTTGATAATAATACACAGTAAGAAGCATGTGACACGCTACAATGTTTGGGCTTGGTGCTTTGGTTGTACTCATGTTTATGAAACCTTCATCAAGATCAAGCAATTATTGCAATCTCTTAAAGCCTAGGATGCCAAAAGTAATAATCATCGTCGGCAAGGATTACTATTGAAACAGGACAACAAGTTTCATCAAAATAAAAATTTCCCCCTTCGAGTTGAGGAGTAGGGAGTGTAAGCGGGTTCAGTTCAATCAGGGTTGAGGAAAAATTTAGCACCAAAACAGACCACATGCTACAATTTGGTTGTTGGTTTTGTCAATTTGGTGTACAAGAGGGATTCACATGAAGTTTTGAGGGTTTCATAAAAACCTGTAAAATTCCACAATGGGAATAAATGAAGAAAAATGGTAAAAGTTGCTCTATAAATGTCTCGCTCACTAATTTTTATTATAAAACATGTATTGTTGGTCACTTATATTATAATGCTCAACAAATTAAAATATAAAAATATTTAAATATAATATTTCAGTCAGTTTGGTTTTCATCCGTGCAAAACTTTTCAAAACCATTACTTCAGTTGCTCTTTAGCAGTTAGTTCGGTTCCACAAGCCGAGGCTGACCTCGACACAAAATGAAGGCATCATGACTTGAACAGAAGCACTGACCGACGAAAGATGAACTCATCACCACCCAACCACCTTCAATGGCAGCTGCATGGTACAAGTGCTACCCCAATTTAATTGGACCAGTTACGCAAACATCATGACATACATAGCACACAAACAATTATGAGAACTGCAAATAGAGAACTCTAATAATACATATTCTCAATCCAGAATAGCAAATTTCATTTTAGGACCCTCTGATAACTATTCATTTGGTTCAGTGACTGTTAGTAAACCACATAGATGTTCAAATGCCTTCTCACCTTACCCTAGTTGAAGCCAAATAATTAATTAATCAATTTTAAGTACCTGGATCGACAACCAGATGGCTTCCATAATCATTACGTCCTCAAGGTCCAGGTCAAATTCATCATCCCTGCATTTAGCACCAGAATCAAAGGAATGAATTGCATTTGTCACAATCTGTATAGAAAAGCAGAGCTGCACCCGAAAATTGGAGGCAGAGATGATAATGGGAGGCTGTGATTAAAGGTGGAGAATTACAATTCAATCGTTGTGATTAAAACAAGAAAATATAGCAAAGACACTATTGGAGTAACAATGCTAAATTATAGTAATTTGTCACCTCATTGGTAAAATATAGCAATAGCTAGAGCTTTACCAAGTGAATTGTTGCATAAGCTGTCAAATAAAGCACTGATATCTAAAAAAATGTTGTACACACCCTTCACTTCTTTTTTGTGAGGGAGGTAAATTCTCATGACTCAAACCTGCACCACATGCTGCAGCCTGCAGGGCAGATTGGACATGCTGTCGTGCCAGGTCACAATTTTTGAGCACTTTATATCTCACTAAATGAAGACGAGAACTCCTTTCTCTTAATTGACCAATTGGATTGTCAAATTTAACACTTCTGCTGTGTCGTTAGAATACTTCTCAAGAGTAAATATAGCATTCTTCCATTCAGTTACTGTTAAATAGTTATATTTATGAGTATATAAAATATCCATGCATAAAGATACCCAGTAATTCTCATTAGAAATCTCAGCCAATGATAAGCATGTCCCATTGTTTGGTGCCTAAGAAGCACAGACACGAATAGAGACATGCTAACATGAAATTTTCTATAAAAAAAATGTCAAAAAATACATGTGGGGACACACAAAATATATTGTTTAATATATTTAGTATATGGTTAAGCAATTATTATGTCATATACACGAAAATTTAAAAGATAAAATTTTTATAGTCTGAAGATGGAGAACATGTACAAATTTACGTTGTTTTTCTTTCTTCATTGGATTCCAAATTATTTTATTCTAATATTGTTTAAACAGCACGCCACCTTCTCAAAGGTGCCAGTGTTTCTTAGCTTGGTGCAATAATAAAAGAAAGGGTTGTCAAGCACAAGGATGTGAGTTAAAGCTAAGGGCATTCGCTTTGTGAAAACAATGCTAAGTTAGTTTTCTGCCCAGTTTACCCCTTCCAGCACCCTACATTGACAGGGCACTACCAGCTTTATATAGTGGTAACATTGTGTTGATAAGCTTCTTAAAATCAGCAGTAAATGTAGGCACCTAAGAAGCACAGACGTGGATACATGAAACGTTACAAACATACTTACACGCCAATTTTGAAAAAATGCAAGACACGACACGTGTAGAATTCGCATAATATATAGCATTATATATTTATTATGTCATATAAATATTTCAGTCAATGTTAATAAGAATATACAATATTTCAATCATATAAATATTTCTGCCTTGGACTTGCGGGAGGGTAGAGAGGATTTTCCTGTAACAAAAAAATATATATATATACAACACAACACAACACAAATTTCAAATTTCTAAAGTTCAAAAGATAATATATTAATACGTATAATTTACATTAAATTTCTTTTACCATTAAATTCTACTTTGTTTTGTTCAAAAATTTTATGTGTTTCATGTGTCTAAGCGATTAACAAATGTATCCCTCAAGTGCCCAAAATGTGTCCAAGTCTAAAATATTTAAAAAAAAACAATTGGCCATGTTTGTGTCCGACATTCGACACATGTCGGACATGGACATACCACCTTCTTTAAAGTGTCTATACTTTTTAGGTGCCACTAAAAGCTCCCTTGATTACACTTTTCCGAGCAAAAATAGTAGTACACTATGCCTTGTAACAAATCTTACTAACAAACACAAAAGGCTAGAGCTGAAAACTACTCTATCAATGTAAATCGATAATCATTTGATTGTTAAACGAATCAGACACTTTGACACATACCCGCTGCCAAGTCTATGTAATGCTTATACACACAATAGTTGCAGTGCTGAATATAATAGATGGCATTGATTATTGCAAAGCGAAACTGCTTTTTTCATGTTTGTTACTAAGATGTGTAATCTTGTTTATAAGATCTATTAGTGAGAACAATGCCACTCAACTCTTACATCCATGGATGTCACCAATGATCATTTGCACTGACTCAACCAACATCTTCTTACATGACAAGTTAAAGTATTGATCTGCACACTCCTAAATACATGCTATGTGAAGAAGTCTTCATACAGTACCTTAGTGGTCAACGGATGGCAATCACAACCCAGGTTATGACTTCCATTACCACGCAGGATTTGCCTAATCATTGTTACTACCAAATTGCACCAGTTGCATTCGAATTCTCCATACAAAAGTTATCTTTCTCAACCATGAAATGTTTCCAGTGAAGAAAATGCTAATGTAAATTAGCTATCTTGAATATATATATATATATATTAAATAAAGTTAGCTATCTTGAGTATATATATTAGTTATCTTTCTCAATTTGAAATCTTTGTTCATCCACAAAATCTTCATATTCTCATTGATATGCTTATGAATGTAATAGATAGCATGGACTTCTACTAACATTTCATTAGTAAAACTATGTATCTACCCTGCTAATAGTGCACCACCAGACTAAGCTTCAACTCTCCGAGGGAAACAAAAATGTGACACGATAGGTGTTTCTTTATTACCTTGACAATCAGTTCTCTCACATTAGACTGGGTGACGGAGAACAGTGACGACGACATTAGAGAAAGCTTACCATAAGGCTTTAGAGGTAGTGAAGTACCATAAGCTTCCTACCAAGGGTGAATGGCTTCTCAAACCAGGGAATATCACCAACTTACTTTTGTTTCCTTTGAAAGGTCAAGTGGAGTTGCACGGTCAGCTGTTGTTGCAAATTTTTCTCATTCAGAAATGACCATTACTACCGGTGAAACATTTGAGTCCTCATCCCCAATATATCCATCCCGCATAAATTCTCCAAATAGCCGACATAATTATCAACAAGACTCATCAAAATAAATGAAGGATTGGTGCAATATCAGTTCTGGAAGTTATAAATTAGAATGCTATGCAACTCCTCTCCAACATCCAGACATGAGGAGAAAAGATTCTCTACAAATGATCAATATCATCCCATGCATATATTCTGAGTAAAATGTGTCATATGTACAGTGACATCCAAAAATGTGTCATATGTACAGCGACATCCAAAAACACCCATGTTCACTAAAATATATTTTGGCTAACCACAAATAAGACAATGTCATTATGTGAATTAAAAAATGACATCATAAAGACATAAAGGACGTTAAGTAGAAACTTAAATGGGAAACAACAATCACAAAAAGAAATTTCATGCCATATAAAAAGTGAAATAGAAGCAGCACAATTCAGACATCTTGAGCAGCATCAGATATATAATTGGGGGGGGGGGGGGGGGGGGGGGGGGGCAGAGAGGATGGAAGGAACAATAAATAAGGAATCGTGAAATTAGAAAAACGAGCCAACTTTCAAAGTCAGACACAAAAACTACATTAAATATATAAATACCTGTTCTGCCTAGGCCGTAGAGATTGTCTTAGTGGTTCTTGAGAAGAAACAATTTCCTCGTCCACTGCAGGAAAAATAAAAGTAATGCACAACATAAAATATTAGAAGAAAAAAAATAAGGTATACAATAACCAAAGCAAAGAATATAGATAGCACTGAACCCAGACAATGAAAATACCTTCCCCTGTGCTATATCCAACCTCTCCTGGTAACATTGATCTGCTTGAAGAACTTATTTCTTGCCTTGTCAGCATTCTCAATTCTTCATCCTGAAGTTCCTGTTGCCGCATCCTAATTTTTGCTTCTATAACCCTTTGTTCTTCCTATTAGAGCACACATAATGAAAATTTGTTATTCTTAACATATTCAAAAATTCCCTTTAATAATAGAATGAAATAAAGGATACTATGGTAAAGAAAATCTTACAATTTGCTCGATCCCCTTTTCCTCCTTTGTTTTCACCCCACGATACTCCACCGCATAGTTCAAGGTTTTACAGAATGGACACCTCATATGGTTAAAGAATGCAAGTATAGAACATGAATTTGGAAGAAAGAATCAGAGATTCTCTAAAACATAGTAGTTGAAATTATCACCCAAATGAGTAGAAACATAGTTCATACATCATAGACTCAAGGATACTGAGTAGGTCGAGTCGAATTCGGGGTCTTCATCTGCAGAAAACACTCTATTGCAAAGAGAAAACAAAAAAATTAAAAAAAAAAAAAAGTATCCAAATTAAAATTACAATAATTAATGACAAATGTTATAAATAATAAGAACCTGTACAAATGCCTTTCGTGCAACATCTTGAGCGATTGAGACTTGGATAATACTGAAAGTTTTCAAACCACACAGAAAAAAGTATACAATTAGAAACTTCAATAGTAGCAAGAATAAAACCAAATGCAAAATTAGATTGCAAACTTAGGGTTGCTATAGTTTCGGTTCGTAGTTGGTTAGATAAATCAGCTGCTTTTACGTAACGCAAAATAATTGAAATGTTGAACTGAAACATATAATTAGAACCTCACATACTTCAGTCATGCATTGAACAATTACCTACCACGAATGAAATTTTAAAAACTTAATACTTTTTTTTTCTTGTTTTCACTCCAAATCAACTCAACCCATGTAACGTGCAGTAATTTAGCCTCATCAAGCCAATGAACTTTACTTTCCTTTCCACAAATTTCCTTTTGCTTTACTCAATTTGCTATAAACTAAACAGAACCCAAATGAAAATAATTCGAAAAAGCAAACAAAATGACAACTTCAGAATTGAAACACAAACCAAAAAAGAAAATTTGATTACTCAATTTGCTATAAACTAAACAGAACCCAAATGGCAAGTAATTCGAAAAGGAAACAAAAAGACAACTTCAGAATTGAAACACAGACAGAAAATTGGGCCAAATGCAAATAATTTGATAGCTTGAGAATTGAAACACAAACCAAAAAGCAAATTGGGCATTCGTCGAGATCAAATCCACATTCTTCGTCTCCGGGATAGCACGGAGCGAGCTTAGAGTCAAGTATGAGCTTCCTAAGCTTCTTATGATCCACATCTCTGTGTTGATACAGTCCCTGTGGCCTCGTATACTTCTCGTCCACCACTTGCCTCCTCCTCCCCAACTTATTCCCCATCAACACAAACAAATAACAACAACAACACAATTATTCAATCCCAAAAAACCCTAAAACAAGGTTCTTCTTTTTTTTTTTCCTTTCAAATTCGATGGGATTGAAGCATCGTAAAATGCCTGCGATAAGAAAAACACAACAAAAGAACTCAGAATGAATGAATGGTAGAAAACAATCAGAAACAGTGGTGAAATAGCAAGAGATGTGTAATTGTTGGAATCGATGAGAATTGAGATTTGAGAGACGAACCTTTTTTGAGTGGGGCTTGCTTGGATTGATTGATTGAGAGAGTTGTGAATCGGACCAAGACTGTTGTGTGTGATTTCTGGAGAGAGAGACAGGGTGGGGGGGACAGGTGGGGGTTTGAGGGAAGAGAATGGAGATCGAGGGAGATATGGAGAAGAGGAGAGGGAACAGGATCAGAAGAACTTGCTCTCTTTCTCTCTCATCTCTCTCATATAATCACGTGGATATATATATATACATATCATGTATATGCCCAGCAAAGACTATACCCACCATATAACTTGGAAGAAAATGATATAAATTTACATTTTTTGAATCATAATTAATTAAATATAAAAAAAAATTATAACTAAATATTTTAAAATAATATTATAATTAAAAAAAATTAATCATAATTAAAAAGACAATAGTGATTGATAGTTCTAAAACAGCTCTAAATAGATTTCTACTGACAGGTCCCAAAAATAAATAAATAAAATCAAGCCAAAGCATCACATCATAAGTAGTCCTATCTCATTATAGCTTTTTTTAGAACTCTATTATTAGAGTTCTAAAATATTTTTGTTAAAAAAATGATGTAATTAAGGGTGTGTTTGATTGGGGGATTATTCACTATTAGAGCATCTCCAATGCAATACTCTCACTAAGAGGATGAAAATAATATTTTTTATTCAAAAAATAAATATAGAGGAGGTTACTATTCATTCAAACTCCAACCACAAACTTTCATTTCCTTCATTCAAACTCTATTTAAAAAGTAATTTTTATTCATTAATAAATATTTAATTTTAAAATTTTTGTAAAATATATTTAATATTATACTCATTTTAAAGATATAATTTTATACTTTTTAATGATGTCAATTTTATAAAAATTAAATTTATAAATTAAAAGTTATTTGTAATATAATAACAAATTTATAAATGAATAGTATTTTGGAGGATTCTTCATTTTTTCATCCTCTCCCCAAATATGGAGGATGAACTCATTCTCCTCTCAAATGGAGATGAATTTGAAGGGTGGGTTGGAGGAGCAAATCCTCCATATTTGAAGATATGAAGGATGGGTTGGAGATGCTCTTAGGATTGTAATCCAGGGATGGTCTTTATCCAGCGTTTGTTTTTTTTTTAGTCCGCCGGACATAGACTCCAGCCAGACTCCTTATCCCCCATATGGGAGACTATTGTATCTTAGGAGGGGATATGGGACAATTTTTTGGGGACTATCCACTGTTGAAATTAGGTGATAAAATGACTATTTTGACCCCTTACTATTTATGTATTATATTTAATAAAATTCAATAAAATTTAAATGTCTCAATTTAAAAATAAAATAATTTTGTTTAACTTTTTATTGATGTTTTATTTATTTAATTTTTTAAAATAATTTTTTATAGATATTTTATTGATGTTTATTTTAAAATTTTGTTTATAATTTATTTAATTTCATTATTTAAATTTTAATAGATGTTTTATTTAATTATTATTATTTTTAAAAATAAATTTATTTAAAATTTTAATTAAAAAAATAACATATATTTTTATTGATATTTTATTTATTTTATTTTAAAAAAATAAATTTATTTAATTGTGTAAAAAATTAAAATATTAAAGATATGTTTAATTTTGCTATTACTTAGTAAATAATTAAAAAATGGTAAAATAGTCCTTTGTTCATTTATCATATCCAGTCTGTCCAACTAAACGTTGGATTCACTAAAAATAGTTTTTTCCAGACATCTAATCTCATGAAAAAACAAGCACAGCATACATGTCCAATCCAACCAAATAATTCGGGGGATTCACAGTCCCAAGACTCAAGTCCGATGGATTCTAATCCCCCTTATCCAGTTCGTCCAATCAAACACACCCAAAGTATATATAATATAAGGGTGTGTATAATATAATTATGCCATGTATGTATCTCATTTTTTTATGCTATGTATGTATCTTATTTTTTGAGTAAATGTTATGGTCGGCCCCCTAAAAAATGTAGATATAATATGTAGAAAAATGTTTGAGAGTTTGAATTTGTGTGATTCAAATGACTTAAATGTATCAAAATGATGTCATTTTGTGACATTCAAGTCACTCGGATTATAAAAATTTAAACTACCAAACATTGTTGTAATATGTAAGTTATGCCATTCATTTGGTGTATCTTATAATTATAGGGAAAAAAATGACATAACTCTATATTTTCTAAGTTATAACTATTAAAAAAAGGGGGTAAATTAAAAACACACCCCCTGAGGTTTACTTAAATTACAAATTACTTTCAGTGGTTTTAGAAATTACATTATGCTTCCTAAAATTTTTAATTTCATAACAAATAGGTTTTTTTATTAATAAATCATCAAGTTAATTAACAGTGTTTAATAATATTAAAATTTTATTTCAATTACTAATTCAGATAAATTTATTATTGTATAGGTGAACAGTTAGAAATTTTACTTTTTTAATTAATTCTGTTAAATAAAAAATTCTGATAGGGAGGTAATTGTAATTTTTCAAACCACAAGGGTAATTCGTATTTTTAGCAAACCTCAGGGGGTGTATTTATAATTTACCGTAAAAAAATTCATATCCAAATACAAAAAAAAAGTCATAAATATCTCAAAATAATGTTATAATTAAAAAAGAAAATAGCATAATTAATAGTGTATATAATATGACGTGTGTATAATAAAATTCTCTCATTTATAAATTTGATTGTCATAATTAAAAATAAATAAATATTCTTAGATTATAACCAATGGCTTGGTTTGGGAAGTGGGTTAGCTTTTTGACTTTTTGAATTTTTTGATTATTTTAATCTGAGGTTAAAAAACCTAGTTTGGAAAAGGCTTTTGACTTTTTTGATTTTTTTGTGAGAGAAAGAATGTAATGATTATAGATTTGATGTAATGTTTTATCTTATTAAAGCTAAAAAGCCTATTTTATTTTTTTTTAACTACTTTAATCCCAAACCCACTCTCCAAACAATGACAATGTAATGTCATAACCAATATCAATAACGAGTGATAACTAACAATACAATATGTGATAATTAAAGATACAAATGTTCGTAAGTAAGAGTGTGTAAGGAGTGTATACCATAATAAATTTCATTATTTACTCGCACATTATAGGATTCATGTCTACTCATATCAATGATATGAATTGTCCATCCCATATATATAACAAGTTATAAAAATATATATACATACAAAAATTTGATCGTAATTACATGATCAAAAAGACTGCATAAATTAAAATAATTTAATAGTGTAAAAATTGATAGAATTCAATAAAATAAATTAAATTATTTTATGAGCAATTTTTTTAATTATATAAAATTAACAATTCAAATCACTCAAAGTAAAATTAAATTAGTCGATAGTAATATAATATTACCATGAAATTGAGATATTTTAAAGGGGATTTTTTTTTTTTAGGGTCTTTGGTATTAAGATTTTATAGCATAAAGAACATCCAATATTTTCATAATGTCTAAGGTCTCTCAAATCAATCCAAAGAAATTTCAATCCAAACTAGAGAATTTCTCTGGACCAAACCAGAGAACATTCAATCCAAACCAAAGAATTTCTCTGGACCAACCTAGAAAAAATTCAGTTCAAACCAGAGAATTTCTCTGGACCAACCCAAAGAAAATTCAGTCAAAACCAGAGAAAATTCAGTCAAAACCAGAAAATTTTCCCAGTTCAAACCAGAGAATTTCTCTAAACCAAACCAGAGAAATTCAATTCAATACACGAAGCAAAAACAGCAATCGTTATGCACAAAAGTGAAAGACAATCCCGCCATAAAAACACCTTATCTTTAATGTCTAGATTGCTTACGTCCACCTCAATTTTGGAGGGGATGTGTTCAGCTGGGCATAGATATTTTAAAGTGGTCCTTATCTTATTTAAAGTACCTCCTTTCTTGAGACCAGGACAAACATCTTCCTCTTTGAAAACAACCGACACCTCAACATTCAACTCTGATCCCTCATCAACCCAAACAAACACTAAATTCAAAATCTTCCCACTCTCCTCATCCCTATAATTCTTGATGGGGAGAATAGTGCCAGATTCGAGGACAGTGGAGCAACCAGAACTAATGCGGATTTGGAGAGGGAAACTGGTGGAGTAGAAGAAGGGGAGTTGAACAGTGTTAAAGATGGCTTGAATATGCTTCCTCTCGGTGGTGACGAGGTGTTTTCTAAAGGCTGACCTAGTGATGGTGGTGGTGTGGCCGCCGTTGTCTTGGGCTAACACGACGGCGGGGATTCGACCTTGGAGTCTGTTTGTAGCAGAGACTTTGCAGCCAGTGTACTCTCTGGGAATGGCTTGGATCGTGTGGTATGATCACTGTCTTCAAATTACAACATATAAGAGTTTTAGAGACCAAATGTTTTGGTTTCTAAAAGTGAAAATTTTGTTGCAAAAGACATTTAGGGACCAATTTCCATCGTCATGAGGATAGTCGCTAAAAAGTCGTCTCGAAAAGTTAAAAATAAGGTTTTTAGCAACAAAATTTTGAAAATGTCACTACTAAATAGACTTTTAGGGATAAAATAATTTGGTCTCAAAATGGTTTATTTTTTGAGACAAAAAAATTGATCCCAAAATGATAATAATTCATCACTAATGTCCAATTTTAATTTGCTAAAAATATAATAACAACACTTTTCATAACAAAATTATTTGGTCCCTAAAAAATAATTTTGTCCCTAAATTTTGGTTTCTAAAATCTTAATTTTTTGTAGTGTCACTGTCTCATCCTCTCTCGCAGCTCCTTCTTTATAGACTGATTTGATTTGAGGGAGTCAAATTTCTCTGTAATATATGGGTGTGAGATTGAGAGACCTTAAACATCATAAAATAATATTGTGGATCTCTTCCACTACTAAAAATGGAAGAGGAATCGTAAACTAATTTTTCCTATTTTAAATTTGGACACGTATGTGTGTATGTGTTTGGAGCAATGTTTTGTAACTCGGACCGGACCGGCCGGTCGAACCGGGAACCGGGCCTTGTTCCGGTCCGGTCAATCCCCTAAAATCGGACTAGGAGCAAAACCGACCTAGAATTGGAAAATCGAAAGACCGGGCGGTCGAACCGGGAAAACCGTTGACCCGGACCAGGTTTGGCGGGTTAGACCGTTGATTTTTTATTTATTTTTTTCTATTTCTTTCTTTCTTTCTTATATATTTATATATATAAAAATATATTTCAAAATTTTGACTAAAAATTCTTACTTCAAGAGTCTTCTCTCATAAGAAAGAGTCTCATTGAAAGTTTGAGAAAATTATGAAAGTCTATTCCTATTTATAGGAAAAGATTTTTCAAAGAGAACCTAAAAAATTCAACGTGGGATTCAATCAAATTATTTAAAACATATTGATTAGAGGGAGAGTTAAAAAATTCATTTCCCTCCAAAATTAACCTAGCATTCAATCAATTTGTTTGGCAGGAATGTTTAAAAATTATGACTTTATTAAATATTATTAATAAATACTACACAACAATTTTTATTTTTATTTGAGTATTTATGTATATTTTTATTTATTTATATTTTTTAATTATATAATATTAATTATAACGTCACAGTTCGACCACTTTGACCCGACAGTTGAACCGATGACCCGTTCACCCAGTCTCTTTTCCAGTTCACTCACCGATTTTCAAAACATTGGTTTAGAGTAAAATTATAAAATATTTTTAAAATATTATATGTCGTATTTTTTAATTGATCATCATTTATTATGAGACTATTTAGGAAGTAAAAAAAAAATTTAACTTTTACTTTTTAATCAATTTTTCTCGCATTACCTCTCATAAATTTTATTAAAAAAATTTAAAAAAATTAACTTCTCAAATCACCCCATATCTGATTTGTTTATTTATTTATTTATTTTTGTTTGTTTCGGGCCGCTGTGCTCTGTCCTGACGGAAAGTTCTACGAGACAGAGGAGAGAGAGCGAGAGATTGGCAAGGAAGCAAAGCAAAGGGTAGAGTAGTAGACCGGAAAAGAATCAAAAGAGTTAACGTTAAGTGGCGATTCCATTTGTCACGCGCCTCTGCTACAAGGAGCTGTCATATCATACTAATTTTTTAAGAATTTATTATACTTTTATTTCTAAATTATCATTAAATTATTTATTTATATTTAAATTATCTATTGAATCTATTTAATATTTAAAATATATAAATTAAAATTTATTTAATTCTTGAATTATCGTTTGTGTCTATTAAGTCCTGAAAATATATAAATCAAAATTTATTTATGCTTTATTTGGGAAGTGAGTTAGTTTTTTGAATTTTTGCTTTCTGATTAATTTAACCTTGAGCTAAAAAATCTGATTGGGTTAGGTTCTTTGAATTTTGTGAAAAAAAATAAAATAATTATGATTTTGATATGACATTTTAACTTATTAATTTTTTAATTTATTTTGTCTTATTGTAACTATTTTAGCATGTTAACCCTATGTCAAACGAGGGTTTAATCCCTAAAAAGATTATAAAAATAAAATATATACTCATACATATTATTAATTAATAAAAGGGGGTTTTTTTTTTAAGGTCCTTGGTATTATGATTTTATAGCATAAAAGACACTCAATATTTTTAAAATGTCTAAGGTCCCTCAACATCAATCTAGAGAAAATTCAATCCAGTAAAATTCTTTGGTCTAAACCCAGAGAAAATTCAATTTAATCCAGAGAAATTCTCTGGTCCAAACCAGAGAAAATTCAATTCAGTGTTATTCTTTCGTAAAATTGGACTGATTAAGATGGAGTCCACTGATTCACTGAATTCAATTCAGTGAAATTCTTGAATTTTCAATTGAATCAGTGAAATTCAATTCAGTGAATCAGAATGAGAATGCTCTGATTCTACATAATATTGTGGATGTCTAATCCAATTTTACTCAATTAAAGACAAAGAAAATTAAACAAACTGAGTTTAAACTAGAGAAATCTAAAGAATTTCTCTGGACCAGAAAACAATTTCTCTAGACTCACTTCAACCTAGAGAAATTTTCTCAAAACTAGAGAAATTTCCCTTAACAACCTAGAGAAATTTATTCAAATCAGAGAAATTCCCCCCGCTCCAAATCACTCAACCCAGAGAAATTCACAACTCATAAATCATCATAAATCAATCACAATTAGTTTTTGTAATTTGCATCGAATTTTTACTCATATGTCATTTGAAAATTGCAGCTTTTGAAACTCTCAATCAAAAAGTGTGATTAGATTAAATTTCTCTGATTTGAATAAATTTATTCAACCCAGAGAAATTTTGCATGTTAAAGTATACAGTAGATGAACTTAGCAGAGGAACAAATACAGTCCTCAGATGCACTTCTGGAGATGAGTCAGGGACACTGGGAGGGCTGCCACTGGTCAGATAAGAGCATAATGCTTGCGACTAAATTTCTCTCCCAGCGATCTTCGAGAACCTTCCCGACCTTCTTTAGCGCGTCGCTAGGACTCGACGTGCCTTGGCTGAAAACAATGGCGTCCACGATGCGACGAGCCGTTAGCCGGCCGTTCGTCGTCATTCTCTTCTGGAGATGAGAGGTGTGTCACTGGTGGCGCCGGAACTGAATTACAGCGAGAACGGCGGCAATCGTTGACGGTGTTGGGATCGTTTAAGAGTTCGAGGAGGCGAGCTCCGCAGAGGCCGCCGAGTTTAGACGTGGATGAGTTCTTGAATTTGCTGCACGAGTCAGATCCGGTGAAGGTGGAGCTCAATCGGCTGGAGAATGAAGTCAGGGGTGAGGAACAAGAGTTGATATGGACAGGTCTGAGAATGGAGAAGTTTAGAGAGAGAGAGAGAGAGAGAGATGAGTTTTGATTTGGTAAGGTTAAATTTCTCTGTGATATGTTTAGGGACCTTAGACATCAAAAAATAATTTTGTGGATCTCTTCCATTACAAAAAGTGGGAGAGGGTCCCTAGACTAATTTTCCCTTAATAAAAGACCCTTCCCGATTAATATTTTATTACAAAAAAATCTTTTAAATTTTTATTTTGTCTTTCGTTATGTGTTTAAAATTAATATTAGAGTTTGATTTTTCAATTTTATTAATAAATTATATGAATATTAGATATACTGAAAAAATAAAATTAGACAATTTAAATAATAACATTTCTCTACAAATAGTAATAGAACAAAATAATACATTAATTAAGTAATAAAAAGAATTCAGCGAAAAACTTTAAAACAATTAATTAAAAATTATAAATGAAATCTGGTATATAATCTATATGTATAAGGAAATGGAACTTTTTAATAAGAAGCCTTCTAGGAGCTCCAAATCTTCATTCTAATTTTCTTGATTTTCTTAATTTTAAATAATTACTTTTATTTAATAATTCCACATCGGGAAAAGAAAAGAAAAAAATGAGTTGTTTTACTCATACAAAGAGAATCTTATACTCCCATCTCATTTAGTAAGAAGCCTTGTAAGAGTTTCAATAACTCATGCTATTTTTCTTGATTTTCTTAATTTTAAATAATTAAGAAAATCTATATTGGCTAACTTTTATTTGATAATCCCACATTGAGAAAAAAAGAAATAAGTGAATTGTTCAGGTTAGGATAGCTTAGGTTGGAAGTTTTTATCATAGTTTAGATTGATGATTCACTAAACTGTATGGTGAAAATATGCCTCTCTAATAGAAGGCCAACTTATATAATTTAAAGGCTGTTTTTAATAAATAATGTTATTATTATTATAACAAAAGGGTTTCAAAATTTGGAGGCCGTCACCAATCTCCCCAAATTGGGTCCATCTTGCTTGCATGACTACAATTAATTATATTTTTAAAACAATATTTTGCTCCAAATGCAATAATGCAAGTTAATTCCACGATTATGACCACATAGATGACAATGTAACAAAACACATGTCGGAGAGGAGAAGAAGACAATTGATTGACTTTGATTTATTTTCAGTTTTTATTAGCAACATTCTGAACAAATTAAAGTTCGATTTACTTTGAGTAAGACTATCATTTATAATCACGTAATTTTATTATATTTAATTTTTAAAAATAAATAATATATATAATTTTATAAATAGATCATATATTTTTATTAAAAATAAATATATTGAAATCACATGAATATGACTTTAGAATGAATTTGATTTTGTTTTTTTAATATGCATATGAGTTTACAAACTGATCGAGTATGATAAATTCACTAACTTAAAGTATGCCTCTCTAATTCCCGTTGGCTTGTTTCCATTTACCTTTTATTTTACATATAATAACCCGACCTTTCAAATGCTCTATATGCTTTAATTCCCTCATCTTATGTGCGATTATATGTATGCTTATGTGCTTGATGTGAAATTCCATGTTTTAATGCGTGAATTACATGTTTATAAATTCGTATATGTCGGTTAGGAGAAAACCTGTTGAAATTGCGACCTTTGGATAGAAAATTGAAAGTTTTAGAGGCGTGATAAACCGAAACTAACTTTACAGTTATGATAAGTATGATTTTTAGGACATTATGTGAAGTTTTGTAAAAATTCGATTCGTAATGAATTAATTAGTTTATTTTGGGTTAAAACCGAAATTAACGACTTTAATGAGTTCAGGAACCGAAATTGAGTACATAAATATGCTAATGGAAATGTTTAGAGCCATTTGGACAGTTTAATTGAAAATTTGTTTCGTCTGATTCGCTAAGTTAGGTTTGGTTGGCCTATATAGATACATAGACTTGTTATATATATTTTTGAGCCTTATATGTTGTATAGACTCAACCAAACACCAAAAATATCTCTTGGAAAAGAGAGAGAAGAAGTGAAAAGAGAGAGAATGAGAGAGCTCACCTTAAAGCTTGTGGAGTTGAGAAATTGGAAGGGAAAATCAAGAAGATAGCTCAAAGTAAGTCTTAAATACCCTAAATCTTTCTTTAATTGGTTAGAATCAAATCTTAAAATGAAGTTTTCTACATGTATGGGAACTAGGGTTTTGGGTTATGATCTCAACTTAACCAATTTCATGAAATTGAAGATGTAATCTTTGGATTTGGCTAATTTAAGGGTTGATTCTTGTGTTATGAGTTGTTTTGAGTTAGAGTGTGGGTTACTACCTTTTTATCTTTAGTTTTTGGCATGTTTTAAACTCATACATATATGTATGTATATGTTTGTATATATCAAGATGAAGAAGATGAAGGAACTATGGAAATTAGAGTTGTAGATGTCAAATTAAAATGAGTTATGACCCATTTGAATTTAGGTTTCATGTTTATTATGCTTACATGTTGTGTTTTGAAATGAATTTTGCTTGATTTGGGCCATATGAATATCTTTTGAAAGCTTGAAATTGTTGAAGTTTCGGGCTGCTCAAATAGAGTCCAGGACCGTACGTGCGGGGCTCATGGCCATACGTACAGAGTGCACGGCCACACGTACGGGGCTCATAGCCGCACGTGCGGAAAACAAGGGAGACAGACTGAAGCTTACTGCAATAAAAGCACGTGGGGGCTCATGTGCGGCGCACCTTCCCGTACGTGCGGTGAGGAACTCCTGCACGTGCGGCAAAGGGGGAAAATTTTTGTCAGCTTCCTTTTCCCTATTTGACCTTTTGAAACTATTAATGTGTATATTTAATCCTTCTAAACTGTTTAAAACTGAATAAGAATTTACGAATCGGACGTAAGGAAAGCCTAAAGAAAAGTGAATAATTTATAAGTTGTGTTTGTGTGCCTTGTGTAGGTCACTTGCCGGAGGAAACTCTCACGCGACCAAAGCACTGTGAGTAATAATAGTGTGATGATATATTTGTTCCTGTATTTCTGCTTATGAATTATTATACCTTGAATGTACTTGGCATGTTGGAATCATTGTGCTATAGTTTGTATATTATGATTGTGAACGGCATATTTGGGATGAGTAGTACTAGGATTCATGTATTTCTGTTGGATACGAATTGTGTTTATTGCAATGGAGTATGTTATGTGAATTATGTTTTGATGGAAATGATTACACAATGGCATTGACATGGACCTAAGATCATTTTGTTCTATTAATAATGATGGGCCTGAGGCCGTTATGATACGGATGACTCGAGGCCCTAAGGTTAAGGGAAATGGAGACATGTCGATGTTCCATCTACCCTATAATGATATGAATTGTTTATGACTCATGGCCCAAGGCCAAGGGAGGTGGAGACATGTCGATGTTCTATCTACTCTCTAATGTTCCGAACAACTGTTGATATGTTGGGCCCGAGGCCGTTTTGTATTACGTTGAGCCTGAGGCCGTTTTGTATTACGTTGTGCTTGAGGCCGTTTTGTGTTACGTTTGGACGTAGGCCGTTTCGTCTTATGTGGCCCCAATGCCATTTAGAAATATGAATATGAGGTTATGTGTACGCTAGATGAATATTCTCCAAGACACAAGCTTATTCACCCGAACCTCCTACATTATTATCCTTCACTGAACCTTGCTCACTCCATTTTTATATGTGTATGTAGGTGATCAGCTTGGGGGGCAGTCCTAGGTCAGCTTTAGGGGAATTTATGAGGCACCGATTTTCTCAAGCCTCAAAAGTGTAACCTTTTGTCTTTTGGGAAGCGTCTCCACATCTGTTGAGTCTTTTGGAGCTTGTTATTTAGATACTAATGGATATGTAATTTTTGTCTTGTTAGTGTACATGAACTAAACTTGTATATATGAACTGTGTATATGAACCTTCGGAACATGTTGTTTAATGGTCCTGGCATATAGACACAAGCTCAATGGACATCCTTATTTTGGTATTTGCTTCTGCTTAAGGCCCCATATTTGAATAAATATTTTTGAAATTTTGTTTTGAGTCCTACGTACAGGCCGGTCATAGACCAAATTTTTAGAGGCAGGTTTGGGTCGTGACATTACAATCTCACATCGAAAAAAAAAAAAAAAAAAAGTGAATTGTTTCACTTACAAAAAGTGAATTTTAAGCTTCAATTTATACAAGCAAAAGGAGATTTTTACTGAGAAGCTCTATGATCAATATCTCATACTCATTTTTTTTTATTTTCTTAATTTTAAAGAATTAAGAAAATCCCTATTGGTTAGCTTCCATTTAACTTTTATTTTACAATTTCACATAATTTTGATTTTAAAAATAATTTTGTATGAAATTTTAAAACTCTTACAATTTCACATCGAGAAAAGAAAGAAAAAGTAAGTTGTTTTACTTATATAAAGTGTTACAATCCCACATCAGGAAAAGAAAGAAAAAGTGAGTTGTTTCACTTGCATAAAATGAATCTTATAAAGGGAGTTTTAAGAGAGAAGCCTTCTAGAAGGTCCAAACCCTCATTCTAAAATTATTGAATTTTCTTAATTTTAAACAATTAAGAAAATTCCCATTGGCTAACTTCCATTTACCTTTTATTTTATAATCCCAAATTGGAGGGAAAAAAAAGTGAATTGTTTTATTTACATAAAGTGAATCTTATGCTCCAATTTTATATAAATTATTGAAATTTCTTAATTTTAAACAATTAAGAAAATTCCCATTGGTTAGCTTCCATTTAACTTTTAATTTACAATCTTACATCAGGAAAAGAAGTAAAAAGTGAATTGTTTCGCTTATATAAAGTGAATCTTATCCTTCCATTTATATAAGCAAAAGAAGATTTTTAGTGAGAAACCCTACAATCAATACTAATTTTTTTTGTTTGTGTGTTTGAAAACACATGTACAATACTCCTAGCATATCACCCGTGCTATGTGAAGGTGCAATGTGAAGGTACTTTTGTAAACACAGTTTCAATCTGCAATCCAATGTGCATATCCATTTAACTTTTATTTTACAATCCCACATCGGGAAAAGAAGAAAAAAGTGAATTGTTTCACTTATATAAAGTGAATCTTATGTTTCTCATTTATATAAGCAAAAGAAGATTTTTAGTGAGAAGCCCTCTAATCAACACCATTTTTTTCCCTCTTAATTTTAAAAAATTAAGAAAATCTCCATTAGTTAATGTGGGGATATAATTTTTGAATGACAACACGTGGTCAAGGTGTCACCGAAGTGCCGGCCGAGGTGCCACTTGTCCTGATCATGACGCCGAGATCATCTTGGCTAGGCCGATGTTATCTGCGAAAATACCAAAATCTGGGATAAGTGGATAAGGGACAAGAGTCCTAAAATGAGAGAGGACTTTAGTTTGGGTAAAGATAAGACTCTTAGAGAGTTTATCCCAATCCTACTGGGAGTCCAAGATTAGCAGTAATCCTAAGTCCATTGAAGTTAGGCTTCTATTGGGACTAGGTTTGTGTCGGCTATAAAAGAGAGGCATCCTCATGGGTCTAAGGTATGCTTTTTATGCTCTGAATAGTGAGTTAAGCACTTTTGCTATCTTTGAGAGATAACTGACTTGATCGTCGGAGTGCCTCCGGGTGGACGAACTACCGCCGGAATCTCTTCTTTTTGTGACAGGTCGTTCGAGCTTAATCTATTCTGCCAGTGTTCTCCAGTTGAGTGCTTGATTAGCGGTGTGGTTAGAAATTGACGCACACAATTTGGTGCCGTCTGTGGGAAAGAAAGGAGAATAGATGACCAATGACGGACAAAAAGAGAAGGTTGGGGACGACACCCCTACTGGGAGCGAGAAACACATTGACCTTGACGTCGAAGAAGACAACTACAATGAAGAGACTCGTGATAAGAATCATGGAGAAAATGACGTCAGGCAGGAGGGCGACGTGCCAAGGAAATCAGATCGAAGCGGGTATTATAACGAGGATAACCTCCAGGTATGGAAGGATAAATGCCTGCGGAGGGACGACGAGATGAAGGGAATGGTGAACAAATTGGCGGACTTGCAGACGGTCGTCAATTTCATGATATAGAACAAGGTCATGCAGCCACCGTTCTCGCTACAAGATACGCCGATTCCAACGGCCAAGAAAGGTGCCTAGAAAGGGGAGCAGAAAACAGTTCTTGCAGTCCCTCAGCATGGTGGAACCAAGGGACATTCTGTTCGGCCTTCACGGGAGGTCGGGCATGGAGAATGATGCTTGGGAGTTGGAATTTTCAAGCCAAGATCGGTTTAACACTTGTTGAAATTTTAAAAATTTACAAGTTGAAGTTAAACCGAGGTTGTCACGACCCAAAACCCGCCCTTGTGGGTTGAGGACATAACCGGCCAGTAATCATGAGATTACCTACGGCCTCAAACCAAACCAAATGTATGTTAACAGAGTTAATGGGGGCCAAACGGAAGCGGTTTAAAACTTTGTCCATAGAGCTGTGCTTACATGGCACATCGTAACAAACAATACATATGCATATTAATAACTCACAACAAAATATGTACTACACAAGGTTTTGTACATACAAGATCATATAAGTCTAAGTCAACCCAGGAAAACCATATACAACATATTCAAAGACTTCGCCCACATGACAAAATAAAACAGAATGACAAAAAGGCGAAGACGGGTCTCGTGCATGAGACGCAAGGGCTGACTCTTCAAAACCTTTGTTGTTCCTCACAGACTTCACTAGGGCTAGGTTTGGACTCCTCTTGGCTCACCTACAAACGCATGAATGAGTGTGAGCGAAGGCCCAGTGAATAATATCAAATAAAGGAGTTATACAAATGGTATGTAGAACAACATGCTTCAAACGACCTTGGGCCCAATTCATATTTTCATTTATGTCAAATTGGCCTTTGGCCCATTCATTTATTCGTATCAAATTGGCCTTTGGCCCATTCATTTATTCATGTCGAAACGGCCTCTAGCCTATTCATTTATTCGTGTCAAAACGGCCTTTGGCCCATTCATTCATGTCAAAACGGCCTCTGGTCCATCCATTCATTCTTGTCAAAATGGCCTTTGGCCCATTCACTCTATCATTCAGATCAAACTGGCCTCTGACCCATTCATTTGGCATAGTAACATTGTCCACCAATCAAATCAACAAACTTATAAAACTTACATAGAAGTAAGTAGTTTGGACAACAACATATTTCAGATATCTTTGTTAAGATATTACTCACAGTGATCGGTTGGTTGGTTTGCCCTGGAGCTCGACCTTACACATTCTATGAACACAAAAGGGTCACAAACAATTCAATCTGTTCTAAATTCACATTTTCCTCTTTAGGCTTCATTCTTATCTCTTTAACTCAATTACAATGCTCAATGCATGTCTAAGAGTACTTAAAAGTAAAAGAGGACAGAAAATGAAACTCAGAATGCCTTTTCAAAATTTCAGAAAACAGGGTCCCCGCTCGAGCTTGGACTTCCCCGCTCGAGTGGACCCATGAGGTCTGCAAAAGTGTTGGATGCATCAAAATTACACTCGAGCGTGAAGTCTGGCGCTCGAGCTGAAGGTCTGTCTACATAGCTCCCCGCTCGAGGGTGAACTTTCCCGCTCGAGCGAACATCCAAGTCTGCAAAAATACTGGGAGCACAAAATTCACACTCGAGCGGACATCAAATTTTCTGGGTTTTCCAGAACATGTTCTTGAGTTCCAATTCGACATTCAATGGTTCTAGACGCATGTTTTTGGCTCAAACTTCACATAATCATATACTAACATGGTACCAACACCAAATTACAACACAATGGAGCTCAATTTCACAAATTAATCACATACATGTCCCAATCTACACCAAATTCACTTTCAACATAACAATTTCATGCATGCAAGCTCATACTTCTCATGAATGGTACATGCATATGAGATATAACTTCCATTTCAACTCAAATTGTACAAATGGTGGTCACAAGCATGGATTTTAGCCACAATTCTACATGGATCATATTTTTCATGCTCAACTATACAAATTCATAGCTATTATGTACATGCATGCATTCCATGACTTCAAATTCAACAAAACCAACTCATTTCTTGCTCTAGATCACTATTAATCTTCAATTCACAAAATCACAACTCTAATTCATATGTTAAGGGTTGATTACTCACCTAGAAACTTTAATCTTCCCAAACTTATGCTTAGTTCTTGAGTTACACTCCAAAATCTTCAAGCTTCTTGAGAAATCTTCAATCTCCTACACACTCTCTCTCTAATTCGGTTCTCTCACTCTCTAAGGAGCCCAAAATCAGTCAAATGAAATAAAAGAGAGATATTGAGTGTATAGTGCCCTTAAGGTAAGTCCCACTAATCAAAAATATCAATATAAAATAATTAGGCACTTAATTAATCGTTCTAAATCTAATTATTCTGATCCGAATCAATTTCTAATTAAATTTCACCGTAGGCTCTAAAAATTATGCCAATCACAATGGCGCGACCAATTTCGTTTTTGGTGGCCGATAGGGCCTTCAATTTAATTTCCAAAGCAGACAATCAAACAGATATTCTTACGATGAACAGATAGAAATTCAAAATCACATATTTTCACATAATGACATACAAAATCATATCAAACACATAATCATATTCATGTTAAGGACCAATTAGCATACTACAGAACAAAGATATTACAGAGGTCATGTTTAACACTTGTTGAAATTTTAATTTACAAGTTGAAGTTAAACTGAGGTCATGTTTAACACTTGTTGAAATTTAAATTTACAAGTTGAAGTTAAACCGATGATGTGTTTAACACTTGTTAAAATTTAAATTTACAAGTTGAAGTTAAACCGAGGTTATGTTTAACACTTGTTGAAATTTAAATTTACAAATTGAAGTTAAACCGATGATGTGTTTAACATTTGTTGAAATTTAAATTTACAAGTTGAAGTTAAACCGAGGTCATGTTTAACACTTGTTGAAATTTTAAGAAAAATTTACAAGTTGAAGTTAAACCGATGTCATGTTTAACACTTGTTGAAATTTTAAGAAAAATTTACAAGTTAAAGTTAAACTGGGGTCATGATTAAAGGAAGAATGATATAGATTCCATCACCTCAGGATGTCGAGGTAATAAAACCTAGGGGGCAGTTGTGGGGACATAATTTTTGAATGACAACACGTGGTCGAGGTGTCACTGAAGTGCCAGCCGAGGTGCCACGTGTCCTAGTCATGATGCCGAGATCATCTCGGCTAGGCCGAGGTTATCTGCGAAGATACCAGAATCCGGGATAAGTGGATAAGGGACAAGAATCCTAGAATGAGAAAGGACTTCAGTTTGGGTAAAGATAAGACTCTTAAAAAGTTTATCCCAATCCTACTAGGAGTCCAAGATTAGCAGTAATCCTAAGCCTATTGAAGTTAGGCTTCTATTGGGACTAGGTTTGTGTTGGCCATAAAAGAGAGACACCCTTATGGGTCTAAGTTATGCTTTTTATGCTCTGAATAGTGAGTTAAGCACTTTTGCTATTTTTGAGAGAAAACTGACTTGATCGTTGGAGTGCCCCCGAATGGACGAACCACCGCCGGAATCTCTTTTTTTTGTGACAGGTCATTCGAGCTTAATCTACTCTGCCAGTGTTCTCCAGCTAAGTGCTTGATTGGCAGTGTAGTCGGAAATTGACACACACAGTTAATTTTCATTTAACTTTTATTGTACAATCTAACATAGACATTTGGATTTTAAAAAATAATTTTGTATGAGATTTTGAAACTCTCATAATATTTAACTTTAAAATAATTACAATCTCATATTGAGAAAAGAAATAAAAAGTGGGTTATTTCACTTACATAAAGTGAATCTTATACTCTCATTTAATATTATAGTATTGTGCATGTTTCAGTTTAAGATGGTTTAAATTTTAAAATAAAATTTAAAAGTTTTAATTAATTAATTTTGTTGTAAATTAGTTGGTCTTTTGACTTAGCCGATTAGGCTGAATCATTTTCAGTTTGATTAATTCATTGGTTTAATCACGATTTTAGCTATTTTATCAAAATATATTGTTTAGATTTGTTTGAATGACTAAAATTACTTGATTAGAAATGAACTTCTCATCCAAACAACTGTTAACTTTTATTTCACAATCCCACATCGAGAAAATAAGGAAAAAATGAGTTGTTTCACTATATAAACTTTATGCTCCCATTTAATATTATAGTGTTGTATATATTTCAGTTCAAGACAATTTAAATTTTAAAATTAAAATAAAATTTAAAAGTTTTAATTAATTAATTTTTGTATAAGTTGGTTGGTCTTTTAACCTAGCCGATAAGGTGAACCGCTTTTGGTTTCACTGATTCGTTAGTTTAATTGCGATTTTAGCAGTTTTATCAAAATATAATGGTTAAATTTGTTTGATTCAAAATAAATTAAAAATTTACCTAATTAAAGATTAAACCGCTAAGATTGCTTGATTCGAAATAAACTTCCCGCCTAAACAATTGTTAACTTTTAAACAATTAAGAAAATTCACATTGATTAGGTTTCATTTAACTTTTATTTTATAATCCTACATCAAGAAAAGAAGAAAAAAGTGAATTGTTTCACTTACATAAAGTAAATCTTATACTCCCATTTATATAAGCAAAATGAGATTTTTAGTGAGAAGCCTTATGATCAATATCTCATACTAATTTTTTTTGATTTTCTTAATTTTAAATGGAAACTAGTCAATCGAGATTAAGAAAATCTCGATTGACTAGTTTCCATTTAACTTTTATTTTACATAATATAAAATAAATAAATAAAATTATCATATTTTTTAAAATAATATATTATTTTATTCCGTGCACAACATGGGTGATATGCTAGTACTAGATAAAGAGTCCGGATCCTCGGCCGCCATTCTCGGCAGCCCTTCCCCGCAGCCCCCAAAACGACGTCGTTTTGGGGGCAAATTTTTTTTTTAAAAAAAAAAAATAAAAATAAGAAGAAGAAGAAGAAGAAACTGAGCAGAGGCAAAGCAAAGAGGGAGGAGAAGGAACTTAAGGAAGAGATCAAACATCAAATATAGATAGAAGAAATTGATCAACCATCCATCTAAAGCAATAACAACAACATAATCATCCAACCCAGATTAGCTATTTGAAACAGGAGAGAAAGTGGTTACAAATTTCTGTTTCTATTTTAAAAATAAAATAAAATAATCTTCAAATAAAGACATCAACCATTCTACCATATCCTCTCTACCCTTGTTCAGACATTTCATCAGTAACCATCAAGATCAAAAAAAATAAACAAAAAAACCCCCAGACATAAATTTTAAAAAATTAAATTAAATTAAATTTTCAAATAGAGACATCAATTATCCTATCAAATCCCTCCATACCATTGTTCATGCATATATAAAAAAGCCAACCCAGATCAGGAATTGCAAAAAAAAGCACAAGCGCACAAGCAAGATCCATAAACAGATAGATATACCTTGTTGGGTACAAAGAATCATTGGGGAATAACTGGTTATAACGCTTATACACAAATCCCTCCTTTTTTCCCATGAATTTGGGCTGTCCTCTGCCTGATCTTCAAGAAGATTGAAAGTCATTACAGTTAGAGAAACACTCATTTTTTCCCCCCTCTTTATATATATCCCTCAATCTCTACATGGGTATTGATGAATATAGGAAGGAAATGATATAGGATTTCCAAGAAATCACAGGACAAAGTCAAGCAGATGTTTGGTTCGTTTTTGCTTTCTTTCTCAGAAGTTGTACAGGAAATCTGGGGATTCATCAGATTAACATAGCAGGCAAGTTTTTGATCTCTTCCTTAAGTTCCTTCTCCTCCCTCTCTGGTTCGCCTCCTCTTTTCCTCCTTCGTCCAGATTTGTCGCCTCTGTGTCTAGGGTTCAAAAAAGGAAAGGGGAAAGCTTAATCAGAAACAAAGGAAGAAAAAAAAAAAAAAAAAAAAATACAAAACGACGTCGTTTTGTAGTGCTGCTGGAAGGGCCGCAGGAATGTGCGGCCGAAGATCCGAACTCCTAGATAAAAGCAAATACATATCCATTATAGAAGATAAGTAATAAAATATTATAAATAATTACCCTTATCCTTATAAAGGAAATTCAATATATGGATTGACTCTCACTTTTTAAAGACAGAATAAAAAAATAATTTTTTTTTGAAATAAAATTTTAATTAGATAAGATCTTTTACTAATTTATAATATTTATGGGCTTATATTTTAGTTTCGTAATCTTTTTAGAAACTTAGTCTATAAAAAACAAAAAGCTAAAAAATTACTAAAAAAGCCAAAAAGTTATCATTATTCACAAAATAATACAAAAAAAAAAAAAAAAAGTATACAAGCCAAGTACAATAATGAACTTGCACTATACACAAGCCAAATACCCTTACTGTGCAGTGCACTATGGATGAGGCTTCCCTCCAGTCCTTCATCGGGTTGGAGGGTACTGTTGGGCCTATGAGGACCCATAATGGGTCCGGTTTCGATAATTCAAATTATTCAATATGTAAAACTCGTCGAATACTATATGCTTGTTAAAAATCACGTTGATCCAATATTGATAGCTATATGATCAAATCAAATTTTTGCCAGCCATTTATTTTTCACCGTCCATTTTTTTTTATACAAAACTGATTTTATCACATAGTTATCGATATCCGATCAATGTAATTTTTTACAAACATATATAGTACTCGACGAGTTTTACATATTACCTGGTTCGAATTATCGAAATGGGACCCGTGGTGGGCCCCTACGGGCCCAACTAGCCCGATGAAGGATTAGAGGGAAGCCTCATCCTATATATATATATAATCTGAAGGATATTTGCCCCCACCACACAATTCAAAGCAATCCGTACTGGTTATGTCAATAATCACTGTCACAACGCATAAGGCATAGGGGTAATACGGTAATTTTATTATTTTATATAATATTTTAATACACATTTTTCATAAAAAGTCAAAAATTTATCTCAAACAATCATTTTTTTCCTTACTTTTTCATCTAAAAAGTCAAAAAGTGCACTTATATAGTTCATCCCAAACAACTTCTAAATAAGTTTGAATTAAATATTTTAAAGACTTCATGGATTCAATCGATAGTTTGGGGACTAAATAGTTTTTGATTTATATACTTTAAGGACCTAGTAGACACAATCGATAGTTCAGGAACAAATAGATAATTTGACAATAGTTTAGGAATATAAAGTGTAATAAACCTATTTTTTATTAGTTTATTTTCATTTCAACACCGTAATTTTCACCGAATTTGTTTAGTCTAAATTCGCCCGAATGAGTCTTTTCTTGGGAGGAAACTCGTACACATAAGTCTCTCCCCAAGAAGAGACTCATTTGGGCAAATTCAGATTAAACAAATTCAATGGATGAATCAATAGTCTTTTCGTTTTTAGTTTTTTTTTTTTTAATTTTAGAAAAAATTAAGATTTTAAATTCTACGAGGTGAATTAGAAAATTAAAAAACTCTTTAAAAAATTCAAAACCAACCCAGAAAAGACAAATATATATATGTAACTTTTTTTTATACTCGTTTTGGCTTTTTATTAAAAAAAAAATTACTTTTTAGATTTATCTGCACACGACAGACTAAAAAGTTAACATAATTTTAAAAAAAATGTCATTAAAAATAAATAAATAAATAAATAAAATAAAGAGATGGTTTATTTGAGAGATCTCAAACAATTAAAAATCTTAAAATATGATAATGTCAAAACACAATTTAATAAGGGTAAACTATGTAAGTAGTCCCTCTAATTTACACGATGTGTCAATTTAGTCTCTATTATTTTAATTTGCTCGATTTTGTCCCTTATTTTAACGGATTGTGTCATTTTAATCCAATAAATAACGGTTGTTAAGTTAATTTAACGAAAAATCAAATAATGTGTCAATTTGGTCCATGTACTTTACACGATGTGTCAATTTGATTCCTATTGTTATAATTTTTTCGATTTTGATATAGACCAAATTGGCACATTGTGTAAAATACAGTGACCAAATCGATACATTGTTTGACTTTCCGTTAAATTAACTTAACAACCGTTTTTTATTGGATTAAAATGACTCAATCCGTTAAATTAAGGGATAAAATCGAACAAATTAAAACAACAAGAACCAAATTAACCCATCGTGTAAATTACAGGGACTATTTATATAATTTTTCCATTTAATAATTATAAGTAGTTTGAGACAATAATATATAAAGATTTGGGACATAAATCCTTGGCCAATAAAATAATATTTCATCCATTAGGACAAAAATTTTGTTAGCACATTTATAAATAAAAAATAAAAAAAACTCAAAGTTTTAGCGTCATAACAAATTAAACTCTAAATTTTTAATTTTATCAATTTAAATTGTAATCTTTTGATTTATTTTTAACGTAAATCATTCGCTTATTTTTGTTAAGTAAAATCGACAAAAAAAAATATTTTAGTCAATAAACTCAACATAAATATTTTTTTTATTTATTTAGTCTCCGTTCGGGAAGTTAGTTGGGAAAAAAACACAAAAAAAATAAAATAAACTAAACTTATAAGACAAAATGTCACTTTTTTTTCTCACAAAAAAATAAAAATTTAAAAATTCTTTATAAACGAAGCTAAATTAACCAAAACGTTAGAAAATCAAGTTAAAAAAGTTCTCTCTAAACTAAAATATCTATCTTCCCCTCAATTTTACTTAATAAAAATATGTAAATAATTTAAATTAAAAATAATTCAAAATTTTAATATTTAAATTAATAAAATTAAAATTTTATTTTATTACAAGACTTAAATTTTAAGTTTTTTTTTTTTTTTTTTTTTTGTATGTGTAATTTTTTCAATTTTATTTTATTTTATTGTATTTTAAAGCAAGATGAATGGAGCGTGAAGTGGACGTTTTTGTAAAGTACTTTGGACTTGTTACTCGTCTAAATTAATGTGGGACCTATGGATTGGCAGCTCTTTTATCGAGGATTTATAGATAACATTAATAACGTAGAATTTGGTTGACCAAATCAAAGGAGATAGATAGATTAGGATAGGACTTGTGTCTCTCATGAATACAATACAATACAACACAATATAATAATAACTAGTGGTCACTCGTACGATACATAGAATTTTAAAAAGTCAATAATTATTATAAAAAAATTTATTATTTGCTTATATTTCTTAATATTTTTATTTGATTTGTGTATATAAATCTTATTTCACATCATTAAAAATATTTAATATTTAATATTATTGAAAATTTTAAAAAATTATCATACATTAGTAAATCATCACATATATAATAGCTAATTTATCTAAGAATTACTTCAGAAAACTAAAAGTAGAGTAACAAAGACATATTATAATTAATCAAAATGACTAATATATTAAATAAAAGTAACACTGATTTTGCTTAATCAATAGTAGATATTACAGTAATCATCTCATATAATATAGTAAATTAAAATAAAATTAATTTTAATTCCCATTATATTTAGTTAGTGGGTGGTTAAAATTTTTTATATGCTATTTGTTTTTTCGTTATATTAATTCATTAAACACAAATAGATTTGGAATGATTATAAAAAAAAATTTAAAAAAAATGTTTGAAAATGCATTATACTTGAATTGACAAGCATAAAGAATATAAATATTTAAATTATTCAAAAAAAATTAACATTTTAAATATGAGATATCTTCCATTTGCTCAAACTCTGAATCTAAATAAATAAATAAATAATTTAAACAAAGAAGAAATTTGTGGTTTAGTTCTCAAAGGAAATGAGTTACTAAAAATAAATTTAATCATGAATTATTTCAACAGGATAATCAACAATAAAAAATCAACTGATGAATACATTTAAAGTATAACCCATATCCAATAAATTTTGATTCTTCATTTTCAATCTAACATCTACACCAAAAAAAAAAAAATTAAACACAAATAATCAATAAGTGAGAGAGTTAGAAATTGATAATAGCAGTGCTTTATAAATATAAAAAAATAATAAAATTTCAATTAAATGACAAATTATTAACAAAAAGAAAGAAATAAGGAAAAATACAGATTGTAACAAAAAAAAAATTAAAAAAAAATAATAATGTTTATTTATATGAACTCACTTTCTTACAAATGCAAAAACTCATGCAAGTACACATTTCAAATGTAAAGCAAATATTTAAGATTTTTAGGCACCGAAAAGGGATCAGAAATGGCTTAATGTTGATTGTTTTCCCCCCAATTTTCTGTTCATGGTTTCTTTTGCAGGAACTTGTTTTTATATTAAAAAGATTATGTTTAAACAAAAGATATATATGGAATTCTATCATGTTTAAAATTTGTATGGATAAGTAATTGATGATTTTAAAAGATAAAATATTAAGTTCCACTTAAAGATAAACTTTAAAAAGATTAAGTTGAAATATATAGAAATTCTATAACAAACTAACAAAAGATAAATATAGATCGCTAAAAAAATTATCATCTTTTTGGGATATTTATATCCCAATCTTATTCTTTTTTTTATTTAAATATTTTGTTATCTTTTATTTGAATTTTCATTAAATAGTTATATTTTTATTTTTGTATATTTTTTCATCTATATTTATTTGTTATTCATATATACATAATTACCTTTTTATTTTAAAAATCATTTGACTCGTAATATTTTTTTATTTAAATTTTTTTAATTGTTCATATATAAATAGTTACCTTTTTTATTTTTATAATTAATTGACTCGTAATATTATTTATTTATTTTTATCTTTTATTTGACTCTTTATATTATTTTATAGTTGAAATTTGAATAGTTATCTTTTTATTTTATTTATTTTAGATTATGTTTAAACAAAAGATATATATGGAATTCTATCATGTTTAAAATTTGTATGGATAAGTAATTGATGATTTTAAAAGATAAAATATTAAGTTCCACTTAAAGATAAACTTTAAAAAGATTAAGTTGAAATATATAGAAATTCTATAACAAACTAACAAAAGATAAATATAGATCGTTAAAAAAATTGTCATCTTTTTGGGATATTTATATCCCAATTTTATTCTTTTTTTTTATTTAAATATTTTGTTATCTTTTATTTGAATTTTCATTAAATAGTTATATTTTTATTTTTGTATATTTTTTCATCTATATTTATTTTTTATTCATATATACATAATTACCTTTTTATTTTAAAAATCATTTGACTCGTAATATTTTTTTATTTAAATTTTTTTTAATTGTTCATATATAAATAGTTAACTTTTTTATTTTTATAATTAATTGACTCGTAATATTTTTTATTTATTTATTTATTTTATCTTTTGTTTGACTCTTTATATTATTTTGTAGTTGAAATTTGAATAGTTATCTTTTTATTTTATTTATTTTATATTTTTATCTCTACCTCTTTGTTGTTCATATTTAAATATTTATCATTTTATTTAAATATATATAATTCTTTTGGCTTTTGAGATTTAGATAATTGACAAATGATTAAAAATTAAGAAAAGTGGGAGGGGAGGGATAAGGGGTCACTGCTGTGCGTGAGGCACAGCAGTGACTGTGGTGCATCTATTTGAGGTGTATTATGACCTTATTTTTATGATCCAAACCGTCTACTTTGTAGGGTTTGTTGAGTACTTCATGCCTACCAAAAATCATATTAATCAGATATCAACAACTACATGATCGATAACCAAAAAAAATAAATAATAAGTTTTATTTTGAGAAATAACATAAATAATATGCAATTCGATCATATAGTTGTTGATATCCGATTAATATGATTTTTGGTAAGCATGAAGTACTCAACAAACCCTACAAAATGGACGGTTTGGATCATAAAAATAAGACCATAATACACCTCAAATGGATGCACCACAGTCACTGCTGTGCCTCACGCACAGCAGTGACCCCTTATCCGGGAGGGAAGACTTGAAAAGTGACACATAGGAGAGAGAATTCATAAGAATTTAGTATTAAAAGTTTGGAGAATTCTCATACTCCACTACATTTGTTTATATATATAGTATAGGTAGATACAAATACAATACTAGTAAATAAACAACTAACAAAGTGCCATTACGGATTATCAAACAATCAACCATATTTCATGATCCAATGTTGTTGTACAGTGTAACAGTAGATATATCGTACATGTGTAAGACATAATTTCGGCTAAGTTTGGAAAGTCTCAAATAATTTATCTTTTTATTTTTTTTTATCACATCACCTTTCTATTTTTCTACACATTTTTTCATAAAAAGACAAAAAATACACTTATTTAGGTCATCCCAAATAACCCCTTCACATGAAAAAAATATTTTTGGTGTTTGTTTGGCTCACCCACTTGGTTGAGGAGGATGAAGTACAAAACCTACCCTCATAACAAAGCTCTTAACACCTCTCCTCCCACCCATCATGGTGTTTGTTACTATTTACAAAAAATATTAATTATAATTTATTTTAATTTAAATTTTTGCATCAGATTATTTGATGTACTTTTTATTTATAACTTATTAAGAATTGTTTTGGAAAGTTAGTTAAAAGTTGATTTTTTAATTTTTTGAAAAAACGTTAAAAAAATAGAGAGGTGATGTGACTCAAAGTTTGTTAAAAGCCAAAATAGAAAAAATTGATTGTTTGAAAATTAGAATAGAGGTACTTTTAATTTCTGTTTTCTAATTATCAGTTTTTAATTTTTAATAATTTTCACCAAATAGGGCCATCATAGTGAGTAGTAGTACTTCTAATGATCTTAAATCCATTTTTTAATTTTATTTTAATAGTAGAGATCAAGAATTCAAAGAATATTAAGAAAAAAGAATATATGATTTAAATTCAATGACTGTAATGTAGTGTCCACACTTGAATGAATTTGAACCATATATATTGTTTTTTTGTTTGGTCTTTAGTATTATTGTTTTTATATAGCAAGTTTTAGGGTTAATTAAAGTAGAGACTATCAATTATTAATGAATATCTCTTTATCTCTCCCATCTACTATATGTACAAATTAATATACTAATTAGTGTATCAACATTAATTATGATATTATTATTGACCCCATTCATTATACAAATTACAAATACCAAAAACTTTTTAAATTATGTCACATTATCAATTGGTATACTAGTTAGTACACTAATTGGTACATATATCATTATTTTGAATATATACTATATCTTGACTCATTTAACTATAAAAACTTATAAATTCTCTCATTTTTAGAGGAGGTCTGAATGGGGGCGAAAGTGATACATTTTTATAATTATGAAAGTCAACATATACTTATTCATAGATAAGATGTTAAGGTGATATTCGTTAATAAGGAATCTTGCTGTAATTAATCCTAAGTTTAATTAAAATAACAAATCTAATTGTAAAGTATTAGCCATTACAAATTAATAGAAATGGCTCACATTTTTACCCTTCATTTTTCTTACTTTTTTAAAATTTAAAATATAAATAAATAAACATATTAAAAACTAGAGTTGATTTTTTAAGCTAAAAATTTATTGAATTTGAATTTTAATTTAAGTGTTGAATTTATCAAATTATTTGATATATATAGTGAAATTTTAAATCTCTTTTTTACCCATTACATTATGGTGGTGGATTGGTAGTTACGTGGTGGTGGTGGTGAAGTGGGACTGGTTGTAGTAGCGAAGATAGTTGTGTGGCGATAATGTAATGGTTGTGCCAACGGTAGTGGTTGTGGTGGTGTGATTGTTGTAGTGCTAGAGTTAGGTGGTGATGATAATAACAGTGACAACAAAAATGCGACATTGATGTGCTAGGGTCAGGTGGTGGTATAATAATGGTGGCAGCAAGAATGCAACATTAGTAATAGTGGAAATGATGGTGGTAGAACATAGCAGTGATGGTTGAGGTAGAGTTGAAATAATGAAGATGGTGGGGGGTTGTTATTGCTCCAAGAGCAAATAATAATTTTTTTTTCATAAATTGGCTTGTTTGTTGTCATTCTTTTTTTTTTTTTTTTTTTCTTTTCAAAAATCACATAAAACTTGCTTTGCCAATTGTTTTTGAGAAATTTTTTTCTTTAAAACAATTCATTTCTTATAAAATAATAAAAAAATGTTTTAAAATTTTTGAAAGCATTTTCCACACTAAAATTAAAATGACCGATGTTTTTAAACTTTTTATTATTTTATTGTAACAATACGAAAAATAAAAATGAAGTGAAAAAAAATTCACACTTAACATGCCATATTCTTGAAGTATGTATTTTATCTTCCATTTTCGAAAAATAGGAGAGGAACTTTTCAAAAATTATTAGTGATTGACGAAAAAAATTATCAATTTATATTTTGATATTTGTAAAATTTATCATTAATTGATAAATATACACTAACATATAATTTTTCTTTTGAAAAATAGTACTAAAAGCAACCTAATTAATTTGATTGGATTGGATGTTAGTTGTATCATCAAGATACAGTTTACTTCGGCTCTTTTATTGCACACTAGATGTTATGGGTAGACCTAACATGGCTTTTTGAATATTCAAAGAGTAAGCAAGTTAAAAGAAAATGATTTAATAATTTAGGAGTACTACGTGATTATATTCTCTCATCAATTATAATTTATTATATTTTTGCATGTTATTCAATCACTTAACACAATACTCTACCTATCTATCTTCTCCATCAATCATAATATCAAAGAGTATTACATGTTTATATTCCGAAATTACTGAATAATCAAGCGCAAAATAAATGGTTGTACTTTGTACAATCCTTCTATTTGAACATTATAAAACTTTTTATCCCAATAACGTTTTGGGGGAAAAAACTTTATGATTTAGATGTTAATTGTTGAAGGAAAATCATCATCAATTAATATTAGTACAATTAATTTTTGTTCAATATTTGATTTCAAAAAAAAAAAAAAAAGGGTTAACTAATTAAAAAAAAAATGATGTACAAATAGAAAATCTCATGTAATACCTAAAATTTTAGTTCATTAAGACATTTTGCTTATATCATATGATCGACATTTGTAAAAAAAATCTTGCTAAAAAGTGACCTCATGATGATGGTGTACAAGGGCCGGGCCCATATAACATAAGAATATTTGAAGTCATTTTCTAAACATGGCCTAGGCCAGTGTAAGGTTTATATTTTATTTTTAAACCAGTCCAAAAACAAAGTAAACAATCTCAAACTCACTCACATAGTCCGAATATTATTCAGTATAAATATTTTTATCATATTTTAAACTAAAAAATTATAATTAACTTATTCACTTGGATACCTCTTTAACCTATTCAAGGCTATTAGCTCGTGAGTGGACCGGATTTGAAATACTTTTTCCAAACTCGACTTATATTATATGGGCTTAAATAATAATTTCGAACTTTATAAATTATAGACGGACTATCAGACCATGTTGACCGCTACTTATGACACACACACACATAAAAAAATAACGAAAAACACAAAGCACATTTTATTGATTTACAACACTTTTCATTAATTTTGAAATATTTTTATAACCTTTTCATCATTTTTAAAATAGTTTTTTTTTTTTTTTTTTTTTTTTTTTTTACACAAATTATAATATTAACTAATACTTTATGAACACTCGGTAAAACAAACCTAACTCAAGTTCATACATAGGCTTTGAGCTAACAATAGGATTTCATAACTCCAAGATTTGTTGTTTTTAAATAATTTATCACCTCTCTTATAATATAGTCTAAATCAGTGATTATGCATTAAAATTTATACAATCAATCCATATGATTATGGGATGTTAATCACTTATATAAATAGATGCATTTCTTGTATCATACACATGATGTATTAAAAGTAACAAAAAGTGTTCTCAACATTTGAAATTTATCGCGTAGATTTAAATTTCTTATTGCAAGGTATTTTGTCACATAATTTCATTTTTTTAGAATTAATTGTTAAATGAATAAATAAATATGTCACATTCAATAAATAATTATTAATCAATTTTTAAGGTGATAAGAGTTTTTCAACTATTTACGAATATTTATTTATATCTCCCATTAATGAATCCTATATTTTGACCCTTTCAGTTATGAAAATTGTATAAATACACATATTTTGGAGATGGTATAAAAGGGTGAAATTGATATATTTTTATAGTTACAGAGATTAAAATGTACAAGTTTGTAGATAAAAAAGTAAAGTGATATTGGCTAAAAGATGAAAGCGATCTTGTTGCATTTAATCTTGGACAAATTATATTGGTAGTCCTTATATTTTAGCCTTTATGCCATTTTGGTTTTTGTAATTTCAATTGCCTTGATTTTAACACTAATTTTTTTTTTGGGTCTCAATTTGATTCAAAAGATTACAATTAATTATCAGCATTTTTTTGTATGAAAAATGTGCCAATGACTGACATTTGTCATATTTTTACAAGTAAAATTGTAAATTGATCAACTTAGTGAGTTAATTTCAACCAATTTAGTGATAATTTTTTATAAAAAAAATCTTAACGGCGTTATCAATTAGACTAAATTGATACAAAATCTAAAATTAAGCATTAAAATTGAGTCAATTGAAAGTGTAATGACCAAAATGACACGAGACAAAATACAGGAACTATCCGTATAATTTGCCTTTTAATCTTTTCAAAATCAATTTATATTTTTTTAGTTTAAAATTTTAATTATAAAATTAGACACACATGTAACATATGCATCATCCGTCAATAATATATATAGATAGATTGGATAATATAAGAGCATCCGCTTTAGCCTCAACAAATTTTGAGCCAAATTATAATCTAAAATTTACTTTTGCATTTTAGTTAGCTTCTTTTTTATGTACACAATCCATCAAAAACTCTTTATTCTAAAATTCTGTTTCATTAAAATATTATGAACAAGTAAGCATAAACAAATCAGATGTAATTTTTCAAAAAAATTACACTCAAAAAAAATTATAACTTACATAATAAAATTTATCATTAAATTTTTTTTCCAAATATACACCAATTTTTTGTTTTCTCTTATTTTTTACAAGGTTAGCAGTGCTACAATACTAATAACATGGAGGCTGTTGGAACAAAATTTCTTTCATTTTACTTGCTATTTCCATTAAAGATAAGATTTAACACAATTGATTATGCTCTAATCAAGCGCCGGCACGCGCCGTCACATTTTTGTCACAACCCCCACACCTCCTCCCAAAAGAAATGATAAAAAAATAAACAAGTCACACACACTATGTGCTACCATACAAATAATTAAATGACAAATAGCGATGGCTTTATAGATAACAAATAACGATCTCTTTAGTATATGAATTTGGATAAAAAAAAATTAAAAATAAAAAGTAAAAAAGTAAAAGAAATATGAATAATATAATTTTATTTTACTTATATTTTACTCACCATTTTTTTTTTCACTTTCACTTTTTAAATTTCTATCCATGAATCAAAAACAGCCTATGAATTAATTTTATTAATAATTTTTTGACTTTTTTTATCAAATAATGTGCAAAATTAAAAAAAAATGAATTGACCATTTATTTATTTTAACCAATTCTCAAATATAGCCTAAATTTCACTTTGTACAACCTTAGATTATTTCTTGGTCTTTAATTATTACAGCCAACTTGTGACGCCCCAAAATTTAAGGACATCATAATAAGATTTAGAACTTAAAATTAAATTTTCTTAATTAAGAACTCTTCGATAATATTGCCACCAAGTTTACCAACATCTATTAATTAACCTTGCATAAATTAAAAGTTCTTAAGTTACAACTCCAAATAAACTTAAAACTTAGTCTTAGAAAGAAAAGAAAAAAAAAGAAGCACAAATAAAAAAAATAAAACTAGAAAAATGGTTCATGAAATCTTGGGCATTTTTCAAGCTGACCAAGGCTGAATGTCGCCTTGCAAGGCCTCGGTGCTTCCTTCGGATTCTTCAATACCTGGCATAAAACGTCAGGGTAATGGGAATGCCAATGAGCGACGAGCTCAATAAGATATTACAACCCGAAAATACCCACCCCGATAATAATACTCACAAATAATAAATATTGTGTAATAACAGAATAACAAGCAGCATTTAACAAACATAACCAGAATGCTATTGGTTAAAATATTAACAATAGACAATAAAAAACAATGGCAAGCGGAAGCAGTATTTCATAATAAGGTAAAATGCCAACCTTTTTTTTTTTTTTGTTCACATGGATTTAGTTTAACAGGTAAGTTTAAGTAACTCCCCACGGAGCACTATTTCTCACTCAACCGCTAAGCAATGGCCACGGGCAATTCTGACTCCCCTTTGGTCAAATATTCAAATGTTACTTACTGTAACTACCAATGATGCCCACGCACCAGGGTTACGTACCCGAGTCGTGACATCACGGTCTACCCCAAGGGAACGGTCTATGTTGTGACACCCACACCACCAACCTTATATCGCCTGTACCGATAAGAGCCGAAATACCTTCCCATGCCATGTTAGGGTTCGCAACTCACTTGCGTAAAATTCTAAACCGAACTCACCACATCACTTTTAAATCTTAATGTATCTGTTTGATTCTGTGTCCTTTTACTTTGTCCAATTCACACTTTGATGCATGTACGAGTTTTAGTTTGAAAACTACAGTGACATAATGTTTATATAGCACAACACAATCGTGTTTGACAACCAAAAAAAATATGATAAAATATCTTAGGAATTATCACAAAATTTCTTAGGAATTCACATACTACTTCCTTCAGCATTGTATGGTAAAACAAAATATATGAAACTCATACCAAACAATGTTCAATCATTACGATATTTTAACTAGTGCTAGTTCATTGAGTTAGGAAAATATCCCGAGAAGAATACCAGAGCCAAAAACGATTTTAAAAGGGAGAATTAAATTTTGGAAGAAAACTGGTTTTTCTGGGACAGTGAGTTATAGTACTTCCATCACAAGTGATCTGTGTTGGAAAAATAAAAAGCGGCCTCCAACGGTGTCAAAAGAAGGTACGGTTAGAACTGCTTGTTAGATACTTGAGTTTAAAACATATTTCTAGAAGGATTCGAGGACTGAAAATCAACGGAAGATGGTCAAATAATTTTTCTAAGAAAACTGGATAGATTCTGTCACATTTTGAAAAAATTGGCGTTTCTCTCTCAATACTTAATAAAAAATTATGAAACCAGTGGCGTTTGAAAGGTAACTTAAAAATCTAACTTTTCCGATTTGAATTACTTGAAAATTTATTCTGTGAAACGGCGACCTGGTAAAGTCAGCATTGCTGCTGCCTTCAAACAGCAATGAAGTAAAAATATATTCTGGCCATGAAAACGTCAGCACAGGTGTTCTGTGTTCGAAAAATAAAAAGGGTCCTCAAACGGTGTCGAAAAGAGGCATGGTCAGAACGGTTTGCTAAATTTTTGAGTTTAGAACATATTTTCAGAAGAGTGTGAAGACTGAAAACCAGTCGAAGATGGTCAAATAATTTTTATTAGAAAACTGGACAGATTCTGTCACGTTTTGGAAAAATTGGTGTTTCTCTCTCAATACTTAATAAAAAATTATGAAACTAGCGGTGTTTGAAAGGTAACTTAAGAATCTAACTTTTCCAAGTGGTCGTGTAAAAAAATACCATTTGTAGAGAAAATGGGACCTGTTTGAAGCCACTGCTTTTGTTGTGTTGTAAGCGACGCTTGGGAAAAATATTTGTTTCGGTAAGAAAATGGTGTCCAATGATTTTATAAAAATTTTACACAGTATATAACACCTATATATACTTCCAGTATAGACAGATTTTTAACATCAATTATTTTCAATTTATTAGAGCCCTCTTTTCATCCGATGAAGTCTGCAACAGTGAGGAAGAATCTAAGTTTCAAGTAATGGGAAGCCATTCTCATTTCATTTTACTCTCTTGTAAGATTATTTCAAAAATAGAGAATATTGAACACATAAAAACAGTAGCTAAGCCATATATCTATGTTTGCAAGAAGGAATATGAAATTATAACATAATGAAACACTCATCCTGTCAAAAACACACAGCCTAGGGAAATAGAAGTGGTCAGCCACTTTTCTTGCAATTTGACCCTTTTTTTTTTTTTTGAATTGAATTGAAATTGATGCCAATACACTATTAGTATATATATATATAACTTTCTTATTTACTTATTTATTTATTATTATTATTATTGTTATTATTATTATTATTATTATTTTTAACTGGATGGTTTTCTTCCTACTAAACTCTAACTAGCTTATTTACTATTAATTTAATCCATTTAGTTTTCACAACTGTATTTTGATATAGAAATATAATACAACAAGATAAATAATTTTATTTAAAAGAATTTAATATTGGTATTAATTATGGTGCTATTAACATTATAATTTAATAGTTTAATAATCACTATTGATTGACTTAATATTATTATTAATAAACTAATTAGTTATCTAAAAATTCAGGTTCTTACACAACTCTCTAAATTTTGAGTTAAGATTTTCAATTGTTTCCAATTTCATATAAGACAAATTATACTGATAATCTCTAAACGTTGGTCTTTGTGTCTTTCTGATCTCTATAATTTTAATTGACTTGATTTTGACACTATGAACAACTCTAGCCGAAGTCTCAAATTTTATGTGGCATATCAACAACTCAATTTTGATATGAAAAATGAAGTCCACCCAATATGCTAAATACTGAGTTGGCATTTGACATAAACTCAACATGTTACATCTGACATACTCCAGGTTGATATCAATTTGAAATTCACCCAATAAAATAATTTTATTTTTAAAAATAATAGAATAATAAATTTGACATATCGGGTAGAGAGTTTCTATGTCAAATTGAAATATGTCAATTTGCCACCCAAACCTTCAAAAAAATTTGACACTCCAAATTTTGAAAGTTTGGGCGAAAATGCTCAAATTTATAATTTTGTCTCAATTTAATCTAATTAATTATAACTATTAATATTTTTTTTATAAAAAACGCACAGATAAACGACATATGTTATATTTTTAGTGGCAAAACCATAAACTTATTTGACTCAATATGTTAATCTTAATAAATTTAGTGATTATTTTCTATCAAAACCTTTGGCATGGTCCTATCAAAACTAGGATGACAGTACCGATTCAAAGATTTGCCACGTACGCAAGCTCGGAGACAAGATGGCTATGGTTCTAAGGGGTGTTTTGAGAAGTTGGTAAAAAGTTGATTTTTGACTTTTTACTAAATTTTTTGGCTTTTTTGATAGTGATTTGAGAAGTTGGTAAAAAGCTGACTTTTTTACTTTTTGATTTAATATTTTTTAAAAGTGTCACATCACTACAAAATGACCAAAATACCCTCAGCCAATTGAAGAAATTTACCTAAGCTGAGGGCAGTTTGGTAAATAGCCAAGTTGCGTTTTTGGAGCTTCCCAAATGGCGTCTTCCGCTTTTTTGCAAACTTCAGCGTTTTTTTCCCAACCTAAAAACGCTGCTTTTTGTATGGGTTCCCAAAACGGCACTAATAGTGTTATCAACTGAATAAATTGACACAAAATCTAAAATAATCAAAATTGAGTCAATTCAAAGTATAATCACCAAAATGACATACTCCATATGTCTCAAAATAATGGTCCCTTTTGAGAAATCTAACTTTTTTTGATATTATAATTATTGCACTTTAAAAAAGTTGATTTTCCAAAATTAGCCTTTTGATAGTATATTTTTTGAGAATATCAATGTCATAATTATACTTTTTATATTGTTTATTAATTTAAAAGAAGGGCAAAATAGGAAATTTACATTATTTTTGTACTTGATTTTTGAAGAGGGACTAATATTTTGAGACAATAAAAAATAGAATAAGGGACTAATATTTTGGAACGGAGGGAGTAATAACAAAATGTTGTGCCTATCGTTGTAATTTGCCCTTTATAATACGGTTCTAATAGTTGATGGAAAGACCAAAATGAAATTTTGATAAAAATACAAAAGTGCTAAGAACTAAAGTGGACGAGCTAAAATAAGAATTTGTTAAAAAGACAGAGGTGCTAAATGTAATTAATACTATCACATGATTTTTTTTCATTAATTTTTGAAATAGCGTGGATCAATTGTAATTTGATTCAAAGTTTAGGGAGTTAGCTGAAACAATTAAAAAATTAGGAGCCTAGGAGTGCAAAGTAAAATTTATCCATAAATAATGAGAGACTTTTTTTCCCTAAACTATTGAGAAAATTATATTAGTCTCTTATAATAATGACAAATTTAACAGTATGAATTAACTTAATTACCCTCATTCTCCTAATCAAAAACCCTATCGGTGTTTTCAAACTTTTCCTTCTTTTTTTCCTCCAAAATTACACTAACAAAAACAAATTCAGAAACACAATCAAACAGGCCAAGATCTCAAACATATAGAGATAATTACACAGAGAGAGAGAGAGAGAGTTTCTTTATTCAAACAGGAATAAACTATAGAACAAAATTATCATATATACATATACACATACCTAACTGGTATAGTACAAAATTATAAAATATCACTAGTATACAATTATACATACAAATAATCAAATAATATGATTAATGAATATAACAAAATTATATATATTCTCAATCTCCAGAAAGCCAATAAAGTTCATCCGAAGGAGGCAGCTCCATAAGCAATATCCCATCAAGCCCCTTAAATGACACTCCTCCCCTTGACAACCCCATACCACCACGGCCGCCGCCACTGCCACCGCCACCCATCTCCGTCACTCCAGGCTGAGCTCCACCCGACTCCACCACCACGGAATCTTTTCCGGTGAGCCTCTGGACGACGGACTTGAAGCTCATGGCATCGGTTTCTACATGTTGTGTGCTGATGAAAACTATCTTCATTGGCTTTGAATTGGTGCGAGACATAATGGGAATGAAAATTTAAACCTAATATTTGGGATGTGCTTAAAATGGTGTGCAGTGTGAAGTTTTTATATTGGGTTTTTTTTTGGTGTTTGGGAGATAAGAAAATATGGAAAATGTATGGACAATATTTCGAGAGAGATAGAGATAGAGATAGAGAGAGAGAGAGAGGCTTGTGTCTTAGGAAGGTTGAGAGTGACAGTTGAGAAATGGTTAATGAAATAAGATGTGTTGACCGTTATGAAAGGAAGGACTTCAGAAGGATCGAAACGATTGGGTCATAGCACGCCATTGAGAAAAAATGCCTTTCTTTCTTTTGTGTGATGAGATAGGACTCTGGTTATCTCTAGTTTACATAGTAAATTAAATTGTGTTATTCACATTTATGAGTTTATCATAAATTCTGTTTTAATAATTCGAATAATTCAATTTATAGAACTCATAGAGTATTTTATTTTCGTAAAAAATTTATATTGATTGGACACCAATAACTACTTGATAGGATCAAATTTCTGCCAACAATTAATTTTGAAAATCATATTTATTGTTGACAGAAATATGATTTGATCAACTGATTATTAATATCTGATTAATATATGTTTTTTACAAAGATGAAATACTCAACAAGTTCTACACATTGAACAGTTCGGATTACTGAAACAGAACCAGTGGTGGGTTCCCACAAACTCAAAAACACACTCTAATCCGAGATAGTCCTTTGAGATATTATTTCAAGAATAATTTATTAGAGAGTTTAAAAAATTTTAAAATTTGTTTGGTTGTATATTTTGAAAATAGTATTGGAGTTTTAAAGTTTGGGATGATTTGATTTTTTTTTATAGTTGAATAGATGGTTATGAGATAAAAAGTGATTGAGAATGAGAGGAGAGAGAGAGAGAGAGAGAGAGAGAGAGAGAGAGAGAGAAATAATTGATTGATGTATAAAAGAGAGAAAATTGATTTTAGAATTTTTATAAAAAAAAATTCAACCAAACATATTTTTTAAATTTTTTCTCAAAAAATATGTTTTAAAAGATAAACCAAACATGTCCAATGAATTTAAACTCTTTTTTTTTCCAAAATTTCTCAACCGTCTTTTATCATCACTTACGTGATTATTTAGGCTAAGGCCAAGTTTGACAAGTTGAGAAAAAGTTAAAAAGTCAAAAAATTACTCAAAAAGTTAAAAAGTTATCACTATTTACCAAAAGTCAAAAAGTACGACTGCACAACTCTCAATCCTAATTTTTCCCTACACACTAATTTATACAATTTTTTAATACACATTTTTTCATAAAAAATCAAAAAGCTAACCCAAATATTCATATTTTTTCCCTCAACTTTTTAGTCTAAAAAGACAAAAAGTGCACACTCTAAACAATTCCATAACACAAAAAGTGAAAAAGTCAAAAAGTTACTATCCTATTTAAGTCACATTATTTTATTTAAATCACATTACCTTTCTACCACATCACTTCAAATCCAACCCATATTTTATAAAAAGTCAAAAAGTACACTTATTTAGATCATCACAAACAACCCCTTAATATTATGTTTAAATATATTAATAAAAAAATAATGTAGACAATGACATATATTAAAAACACAGCTTCAAAAAAAAAATACTTATTTAAATCATATCATTTCTCTATTTTTCTTCATATTTTTCATAAAAAATAAAAAATATACTTATTTAGATCATTTCAAATAACTCTTTTAAATTTATCAAATAGTGTAATAATTTGCTTAACTTTAATTTTAAAATGTAACAAATTTTACAATTTATTTAAATTTAACTTATTTATATAAGAAGTAAATCTGATTGAGTTTCTAACATGATTTGTTTATTTGTCAAACAAATCCCAAAATGAGATTTTAACAAATCTAAGTTGGAAAACATGATTCATCCATTTTACAACCATGCATTTCAATCCACCCATGAGAAAGTACAGCTTGGAACTTGGTATGCACGTAACTACAAAGTCTAGAAGCCAACATGTTCACATTATATTATTGGTATTTTTATTTTTATTTATATTGTTTTTGGTCGCTTCAAAGATTGGGGTTTTGGAGGCTGTCAAACTGGTTAAGAGAAGGCAATTACTTGGAAGCTGGTTAAAAGTAGGTGTCAAACTGGTAATTGCCTGGAAGCTGGTTAAGAGTAGGTTTTTAGGGTCGGCTTGGTTCCGGACGGTACCAAATTTGAAATTAGTAATCACGATTGATTTCAACTTTTGAAGTCAGAATCAAAATTTTATACCCTTATCAATTCAATGCAACTCAATGTAACTCGGATTGATTCAGATTAGATTGAGGTTACGGTTTCACTATACACAAAATAAGTAAATCTATTAATAATAAATTAATCTTTAATATTTAAACATAACATAAATAGAGAACAAAATATTATTTAATACATGTCAACAATTGTGAATAGTATAATAAAGTTCCATACAAACTTAAACCCAACCAATTCCAATTAAATCTAGTAAGATTTTTTTATTTTATTTTGTGTGATTATATATTAAATGCAATCAAATTTATTATAATAGACTAATTAGGTGAAGACGTGTGAATACAAATAAAATTTTACATTATATATATATATATATATAGGTTTGAATCTCAATATGGTTCAATAAACCAATAACCAATCAAATCTTATTGTGTTAATAAATTGAAAATCTGGAACTAAACTAATGTACTTAAAAACTGAACTAATCCAAACCTAAAGAAAAGTTTGTTCGATTCTTCGATTTACTGAGTATTTTTTACACTCTTAAAATTGTGGTGATTGATGAATTGAGGGACGCTATCTAAATAGAATTTTACACAATATATATATATATATATATAGGTTTGAATCCCAATATGATTCAATAAATCAATAACGAATCAAATCTTATTGCGTTAATGTATTGAAGATCTGGAACTAAACTAATGTACTAAAAACTGAACTAATCCAAACCCAAAGAAAAATTTGTTCAATTCCTCAATTTATTGAGTATTTTGTACACTCTTAAAATTAGTGATTATTTTGTACACTCTTAAAATTGTGGTGGTTGATGAATTGAGGGTTGCTATCTAATTTTCACTGTTAAAAGATTTTTATATGAATTCACACAAAAACATGATATGATGTAATTAAAAATACACATGATGTACTTTTTCAAGAGTGTGCACCTTATAATTTGAAAAATGCTTGGGAGCACTAATTAGTGCTCCCACTAATTAGGTGGCAGTAAGTCCCGTCATTAATGATGTGATATTTTGGTCTTGGAATTGTATTTTTTTTTTTTTTTTACTTTTTTAATGCATTAGTGCTATTAGTGGTGATATTTTTAATGGGATAAATCATTGTTGTTATAATTTTCCTATTTGTTTATAATAAAAAATTAGCTTGTTTTTAGAAGTCCACAAACGCCCACTGATTGGTCATCACGGCTATTTGTATGAATTCAAATAGAAGATGGAAAAAGAAGCTGCCTATTTTTTTTCTCCTGATTTTAATGTCATTTTTTAGACTACTCACTCGTCTTTGATTTAGAAGAAATTTGGAGAGAAATTATAATTTTTTTTTTAATTTATTCAAATAAGACATAGAGAAATAATAATATTTCTCTTCTCTTACTTACTCTTCTCTTCTAATGTACATAATTATTTTTTTCTTTTTTAAGGTCTTGTTTGGGAACAGGCTAATTTAGTAATTTTTTGGCTATTTTGTTAAAATATGAACTAAAAAAACTAATATGTTTGGGATGACTTTTTGATTTCTTACGAAAAGATGTGCAAAAAGTAGAGAGAAAAGAGAATCTTTGACTTTTTGGTATGGGTTATTGACTTTTTGGCTAATTTAGTAACTTTTTGACTAAAAAAGAGGATTCCCAAACGAGGCCTAAGTTCCCAAATATAAAAAGAAAAAGGCAATTTCCTTTATTTATTTATTTATTATTTTTACATATAAATATAACCACTCTACGCGCAAATTACCACTTCATTAATGTTTTACTTATTCAAAGGCACCTTCCACAATTTTTTCCATTATACTTAGGGAAAACTTAGGTTAAATTACACTGATTTCCCTTAAATTTTAAAAAATGAAATAAGTTCTATAAATTTGATATAATTACATTAGTCTCTCTTAAAATTATAATTCACATAACCTGTAATGCCCCAAAATTATTACAGTAAATCAAACCCTTGAAGCAGAAGAATAACATAAATGATATGCTTTTATTCATCAGAATTCGTTTACAAAGTTAGCACATACATTATACATTCACAAATGTTCATCCTGAATGTACAACATGTGTTGCAATGTTAAGGGAATTAAAAGCTAAACATATAGTCATATGCCTTATAGGCTTACATCCTTTCAAGTCATTGCTTGGTTACACCAAAAGTGAGCCTAGCTCAATACAATTTAAGCCCTTGGCTATACAAAGAATATAACAAAATAAAGAAGCTCTTACTCTCAAAAGTCCCTCCAAGCTATTGCCCTAATGGAGGCATGTCACCAGCACCTGAAAATAGTTTTCCCCAAATAGGGTGAACCAAAGCCCAGTAGAAATAATCTAACGCAGTATATGAGATTTAACAAAGATATAAGTACAATGTGCATAAACAATGCTTGTAACAAGACATTCACATTACCTATGATCGTAAAGTCTCAAAATTCATATTTCAATTTATTTTCTTTCAATTCATTTATTCTTCTTAATTCATGAGTTAATTTCATTATCTTCCAATAACCCAACAGAGATTACAACTCAGTGGTTTTCTAATTCAATACATTACCACACAAACACTTCAAATCTGTCATTTTAAGGAAATTTCGTCTACGGGATCGGCACCTAGGTATACACAAGATTTCAGGACTTTCACCCTGAACACTCTGGCCAACTTAATTTCAATGGAGTCCATCTCATATCTCCTCTCAAACAATGGAGTACATCTCATTTCTTCTCCCAAACAATCATACATATACAATGTATATAAATCATAGTCATATTCAATGACAATCAACAATAGATTAGTTTCAATTTACCTAATCCTCATGCAATTTCTACAACAATCATAGTTATCTTCCACCGATAGCCCAACACAAATATTTCTAAACAGATAAGTGATCTTCTCAATAGATAAATTATTCAAATTTCTACAGGTAAGAGACAACACGTGTCCAACTCCACCATTTATATCAACAATCATCCAATTGCACATTACCAATATCAATTTCAGTTATTTATACAAATAACAATTTGACCCATTTGGGACAAAACTCCATTTTTTTCAAATATCAACCCAAATAGCCCAATTCAAGTATTTGGCCACAATACAACCTCACATTCAACCTCATAACCATTTATTTCACATTCACGTAGAAATCCCTCTTTTTAGTTTACACCCAAACCCTAGGTTTCCTCAAACTACTCCCAAATCCTACTATTGTTACACAATGACAAATAACTACGCTAAAAATCATATGAAAGTGTAGAAAATCCCTACCTCAAAGAGAGAAGACGAGCCAAGTAATAGTGAAACTTCAAAGATGCCCAAACCCAACTCTATTCGGATCAAGATGGAGATCTTGCGATGGTCTACCTTTTTACCAAAGGGATTAAGGTAAGGAAATCACTAGAAGTGTGTGAAAATGTAGAGAGAAAGAGAGAGAGAGAGAGAGAGAGTATTTTAGAGAGACGGGGTCCCAACTTTAGGTTTTAGGGAGAAAATATCTAAAAAAGTGATATAAAAAGTCATCTTTTCGATTTGATATGTGCACAGTCCTCTTGAGTGCAAGAAGTGACGCTCAAACGTAGAAAACACATATCTAGTAGTTTTGCAGACAACAGACCAATGCTCGAGCGCAATAAAAGACCGCTCGAGTGCCTACTCGCTCGAGTGTAAGAAACGCCGCTCAAGCGTAGAAATCACTCTCCTAGTAGTTTTGTAGACTTGCAAAAGTACTGAGAGTTTACAAAGCCTGCTCAAGCGCAAGAAGTGCCGCTCGAGCAGAGGACCAAAATTCTTAGCAACACAAGGTTTGAAAAACAAGCGACCAATCTGCCCAAACACAACCACAACAACCCAAAAGCCAATTTTAGGAGATACAAAGGGAGAAAGAGGTAAACAACAATATGAAAGCATTAAACCCGAGTTCGGAACAACACAAGAGTCGGGTCAAAACCAAGATCGCTATAACCTCCGCCCCTTAAAGAATTTCGTCCCTGAAATTACAAATCACATTTCAAAACCATGTTTTAAACAAATTTCCATGATGATGACAAATCAATTTTCAATACCATGACCCACCCATCGGTCATTCAATTCCATCACATGATGAACAAGTCTCAATATACATCTCAACATACATTTCCCGCAGTTTTAACCAATTTCAATATATATTTTATATTCTCGAAACATATTCAATGTTCATGATAAACTCGCATTTCCAAAACTTAAATAACATATACAATGTTCATATTAAGTTTGCGTCTCCAAAACATATTCAACATATACAATGCTTTTACATTTCATTAACATAATCAAATTCTCAATATATGTTCAAACACCAACAAATCAGTCCAGATACTTCTTTCGGACTTCCGATTTACGCTCTCAAGTTGCCTCCTCGACCTCGTGATGTTTCCACAATACCTTAACCAAGGGAATCGTCTTGCCTTGCAAAACTTGATCCTGAGTATACAAAACTCTCACCGGTCTCTCTTCATACGAGGCATCCTCGTCTACCTCTAAGTCGGTCCAATTCAACACGTGCGATGGATCCGGCTCATACTTTCGAAGCATGTGAACATGAAACATGTCATGAACCCCAGAAAGCTATGGCGGCATTGCCAAACGGTAAGCAACCTCTTCAGTCCACTCAAGGATCTCAAAAGGCCCAATAAATTGAGGGGACAACTTCCCACTCTTCCCAAATCTCATCAAATCCCGCCTAGGTGATATCTTCAAGAACACATAGTCTCCCACCTCAAAAGACAAGGGTCTCTTCCTACGGTCGTCATAATTTTTCTGACGACTTTGAGCCATAACCAACCTCTTACGGATAAGTGACACTTTCTCCGTCGTTTCCTAAACCAACTCTGGACTCAACAAAGGTGCATCACCCACCTCGGTCCAACATGCAGGAGACTTACATGGTCGGCCATACAAGGACTCAAACGTTGCCATGCCAATACTCGATTGGAATTTATTATTATAATCAAACTCCACTAAGGGCAAGTTCCTCTCCCATGATTCCTTGAAGTCAAGGACATAACTTCGAAGCATATTCTCAAGGATCTGAATAGTACGATCGGACTGCCCATCAATCTGAGAATGGTACGCAGTACTAAAAGTCAGTCTAGTGCCCAAGGCACTCTGCAAGCTCTGACACTACTGAGTTGTGAAATGCAGATCTCTATTCGAAACAATAGTCATAGGGACCCCGTGCAACCTCACTATGTTCTTGATGTACAGGTCGGCAAGATAATCTACCGAATCACTCACACGCATAGGTATAAAATGCGCAGACTTGGTTAACTGGTCAATTACCACACAAATGGCATCACTACCTCGTTGAGTCCTCGGAAGGCCATAACAAAATCCATTGTGACATGTTCCCACCTCCACTTGGCTATAGGTAGGGGTTGTAACAAACCCGCTGGCCTTTGATGCTAGGCCTGTGATATCCCTATTCCGTAATATGTTAATTAGTCCTTAATATGAGTATGATTATGTGTTTAATATGATTTCGTGTGTAATTAGGTGAATATATGTGATTTTGAATTTCTATCTGTTCACCGTAGGAATATCTGTTTGATTATCTGCTTTGAAAATTAAATTGAAGGCCTTATCGGCCACAGAACCCGAAATTGACTACGCCATTGTGATTAGCGTAATTTTTAGAGCATACGGTGAAATTTAATTGGAAAATGATTTGGATCAAATTAATTAGATTAAATTAATGAATTAGGTGCCTAATTGTTGTATAACAAAATAATGTGTTGAGTGGGGGCCTTTACACACTCAATTTCTCTCCTTAGCTTCATTTGGACTGATCATAAACTCTAAGAAAAGAAGAGAGGGTCGGCTTAGAGAGAGAGTGTAGGAGATTGAGGTTTTGGTGTTGAGGCTTGGAGATTTTGGAAAATTATTCAAGAATTTGCTATAGATTGGATGAATTGAGCCTCTAGGTAAGTGAATCCATGAGTTTAATGTGTAATTTTGTGTATTCAAAGTTGATTAATGATCAAGAGTAAGGATTGAATAGGAATTGAGTTGTTTATGTTGAATTGAAGGTCAAAGTATGCATGCATGTATATAATTGCTATGAAATTGCATAATCTAGAATGTAATGTGTGAATTGTGAAGAATTGAGCATTGAAGTATACATGCAAGCATGGTTTTATTGATTTTCATGTTTATGAGCATCATTGGTGCTATTTGAAATGGAAATGAGGTCAAAAATTGACATGCATGTTTGATTATGGAAGATATGAAGCTTGTGTAAAGTTTGAATGTATGAGTCTTGAGTTTACAAAGAAATGTAGATTAATTTGGATGAATTTGACCATGATTTTGAGCAATTGACCTCACCTTGCTTATATGCTCATATTATATAATGTGTTTGCATGTTTTGGAACCAAATTTATGGGTTTTGAACCTTGGAAGGTCGGATTTGAGCTCAAGAACACATTCTGGAAAACCCAGAATTCACGGTGTTCGCTCGAGCGGGGAATCCGCCGCTCGAGCGTAAAATACAAGCTCCCAGCATATTTTTGCAGACATGAATGGATGGGCCAAAGGCCGTTTTGACATGAACGGATGGGCCAGAGGCCGTTTTGACATAAATGAGTAGGCCAGAGGCCGTTTTGACAGGAATGAAAGATAAATGGGCCAAAGGCCAGTATGTTTGAAACCACAGTCACTTGACTTAAATTGTGTATATAAATGTTAAATAAAAATGTGAATTGGGCCCAAGGCCGTTTGGAGTATGTTGTTCTGCATATCGTTTGTTTCTTCTTATTTGATATTATTCACTGGGCTATCACTCACGCTCATTCATGTGTTTATAGGTGAGCCAAGAGAGGTCCAGACCCAGCCCTAGTGAAGTCTGTGTGGAACAACCGAGTTTTGGATAGTCAACCCTAGTGTCTCACGCACGAGACTTGTCTTCGCCTTTCTGCTATGCCATGTTATTTTTGTCATGATGGCGAGGACTTTGCATATGTCTGTATATAATTTTCATGGGTTGACTTAGTTTTTGAATGATCCTGTTTGTACAGAACTTATGCTACTGTATTTCTGTTGTGAGTTATTAATGTATATATATGTTTGGTTGTTTGGATGTGCCATGTAACCACAGCTCTATGGACAAAGTTTTGAACTGCTTCCGTTTGGCCCCCATTAACTCTGTTAAAATACATTTGTTTTGGTTTGAGACCGTAGGCTAGTTATGTCCTTAACCCACGGGGGCGGGTTCGGGTCATGACAGAGTGGTATCAGAGCACGAATTAATAACTCACACACTTGTCCGAAAGAGCAATAAGCATCTAGAAAAGATCTAGGATGCATTCATGTGATAAGTCTGAATTTGAAAGCATCAAGAATATGCTTAAACGTTTTTATATGAACAAGTATGTGTTATTAGTTATGATTTGCTTGCATTGCAAATTATCTGAATATGTATGATCTTTAATATATGCATACCTGTAAATCTTTTGTATGAAGTATAATGTAAGTTTAATCAGATGGTGAGAACAAGAGGTGATGAGATAAAGGAATTGTCTACGGCCAAAATGGACAGAATGGAAACACTGATATAGGAAATGGCAGAAACTTTGAGACAACAACAGGAGTGGCAACAACCACATCTGCCACCTCCACCTCCGGCACCACCCGTACCAGATAATCAGAATGATGATCGGATAATAGCTCTCACCAAAGAATTCAAGAAAATGAAACCACCACAGTTTCATGGTGGATTAGATCCGTTGAAAGTCGAAGCATGGGTTCTCGGCGTTGAGAAATTGTTTGAAGTGTTCCCCTGCTCGGAGACACAGAAAGTGCTTCTAGCCACATTTATGCTAGAAGACGAGACAAGAAGATGGTGGATGTTAATGCGAGAAAATCATAGAGATGTTGACTGGGTGAAATTTCTAGAAATTTTCTATGACAAGTACTTCCCGCAGTGTGTTCAGGATAGAAAAGTGGCAGAGTTCATGGAACTAAAGCAAGACAGTATGACTGTAGCTGAGTATGAGGCCAAATTCACTGAATTGGCGAGGTTTGCACCACACGTGATTGACACTGACTATAAGAAAGCGAGGCATTTTGAAGGTGGGCTTCGAAGTGACATCCTAGAGAGAGTGAATGTCTTGAAGTTGGAAACCTACATTGGGGTGCTAGACAGGGCCATAATATCAGAGGATAACATAGCCAGACAGGCTAAGCCAATAACAGAATGGAAAGGCAACAAAAGGCAAGGCTTCTTTTCGAAGAAGAAATTTTGGAAAAAGCAAAACACGGGCTCCTCGAATACTTCAACTCCTTCCCGAGACACAGCTCCCGTGTGCAATATTTGTAGCAGAAAGCACCGTGGAGTTTGTTACCGTGTGTCAGGAGCCTGTTTCAAATGTGGGAAACAAGGGCATATGGCCCGAGATTGTAATCAGAATGGGGGAAATATAGCTGCTAGTTCCACTGCATCGATCTCGAAACCGGGAAATACCTTGAGATCCGCTACAACCGGGGATACTGTGAGACAGGGGAGAGTTTTTGCGCTTGTTCCGGGCGATACACGAAATGCCAACGCAGTTGTCTCAGGTACTATTTCTATATGTAATCAAGATGCTTTTGTATTAATTCCGGATCCACACACTCTTTTGTGACATATGCATTTGTATCTAGACTGAATAGACCTTTAGAATTACTGCCATATCTGCTATGTGTGTCGGCTCCATCTGGGAAATCTGTATTGTGTGAATCTATATACCGGTTTTGTGATATACGTGTTGAGGATGCTACCCTATATGTAGATTTGCTGCCCTTGAACTTTAGGCATTTTGATGTAATTTTGGGCATGGATTGGTTGACCAAGTATTGTGCGACCATTGATTGTGTGACAAAATGAGTTGTATTTAAACCACTAGAACATAAAGGGATTGTGTTTGTGGGTAATGGGGTAGTGCTTCCACCTTATTTGATATCTGCAATGAAAGCATGTAAATTGATCAGGAAGGGGTGCCAGGGTTATTTGTGCTATGTGTTGTCTGAACAATCTGTGAATATTGAATTGAATGATATCCCTATTGTTAGAGAATTTCCAGATGTGTTTCCAAATGAATTACCAAGGGAATTGGTAGACAGAGAGATAGAGTTCACTATTCAGACTGTGCCAGGCATCCAGCCCATTTCTAAAACTCCCTATAAAATGGCTACTGCTGAACTGAAAGAACTGAAAGAACAGTTGCAAGACCTGCTTGACAAGGGGTTTATCCGACCTAGCACTTCACCATGGGGTGCACCGGTACTGTTTGTAAAAAAGAAAGATGGAACCCTACGCCTGTGCATCGATTATCGAGAATTGAATAAGGTAACAATAAAGAATAAATATCCCTTACCCCGTATTGATGACTTATTTGACCAGTTGCAGGGATCACAAGTGTTTTCCAAGATTGATTTGAGATCTGAGTATCATCAGTTGAAGGTAAAGGCGGAAGAAGTTGAGAAAACCGCATTAAGAACGAGATATGGACATTTTGAGTTTCTTGTTATGCCATTTGGAGTGACTAATGTTCCGGCAGTATTTATGGACCTAATGAACCGAATTTTTAAAACCTACCTTGACGAATTGAGGGTCGCTCTCTAATTTTCACTGTTAAAAGATTTTTATATGAATTCACACAAAAACATGATATGTGGTTGCTTTTTTAAAAGTAATTTTATAACTTTTTTAGAAGTTAAAGAAATTAATATATTTAAGAAATTAATAATTTATTTTAAAAAAATAAATGAAAAAATTGATATAACATGTCACATTTGAATTTTTTTTAATTGAATGACAAATAATTTAGTGACTTTGAGAAACATTATAGTATACATCTTTCAAATGGTGTTTACCATATATAGCTTATAATTAAAAAAATAATAATATAATTTTATATTTTTTGAATCATAATTAAAAAAAATACATGTATCATAACTAAATACAACAAGAGACATATTCAAAGAACTTATCAGTTATAACTAAAGAGAAAACAACATAACTAAAAATACACATGATATACTTTTTTCAAGAGTAAACGCCCACTGATTGGTCATCGCGGCTATTTGTATGAATTCAAATAGAAGATGGAACAAAGAAGCTGCCTATTTTTTTTCTCCTGATTTTAATGTCATTTTTTAGACTACTCACTCGTCTTTGATTTAGAAGAAATTTGGAGAGAAATTATAATTTCTTTTTAATTTATTCAAATAAGACATAGAGAAATAATAATATTTTCTCTTCTCTTACTTACTCTTCTCTTCTAATGTACATAATTATTTTTTTCTTTTTTAAGTTCCCAAATATATAAACAAAAAGGTAATTTCCTTTATTTATTTATTTATTTTTTATTTTTACATATAAATATAACCACTCTACGCGCAAATTACCACTTCATTAATGTTTTACTTATTCAAAGGCACCCTCCACAATTTTTTCCATTATACTTAGGGAAAACTTAGGGTAAATTACACTGCTTTCCCTTAAATTTTAAAAAATAAAATAAGTTCTATAAATTTGATATAGTTACATTAGTCTCTCTTAAAATTATAATTCACATAACCTGTAACGCCCCAAAATTATTACAGTAAATCAAATCCTTGAAGCAGAAGAATAACAGAAATGATATGCTTTTATTCATCAGAATTCATTTACAAAAGTTAACACATGCATTATACATTCACAAATGTTCATCCTGAATGTACAACATGTGTTGCAATGTTAAGAGAATTAAAAACTAAACATATAGTCATATGCCTTATAGGCTTATATCTTTCCAAGTCATTGCTTGGTTACACCAAAAGTGAGCCTAACTCAATACAATTTAAGCACTTGACTATACAAAGAATATAACAAAATAAAGAAGCTATTGCCCTAATGGAGGCATGTCACCAGCACCTGAAAATGATTTTTCCCAAATAGGGTGAGCCAAAGCCCATTAGAAATAATCTAACGCAGTATATGAGATTTAACAAAGATATAAGTACAATGTGCATAAACAATGCTTGTGACAAGACATTCACATTACATATGATCGTAAAGTCTCAAAATTCATATTTCAATTTATTTTCCTTCAATTCATTTCAAGTTCATTTAGTCTTCTCAATTCATGAGTTAATTTCATTATCTTCCAACAACCCAACAGAGACTACAACTCAGTGGTTTTCTAATTCAATACATTACCACACAAACACTTCAAATCTGCCATTTTAAGAAAATTTCGTCTGCGGGATCGGCACCTAGGTATACACAAGATTTCGGGACTTTCACTCTGGACACTCTGGCCAACTTAATTTCAATGGAGTTCATCTCCTATCTCCTCTCAAACAATGTAGTACATCTCATTTCTTCTCCCAAATAATCATACATATACAATGTATATAAATCATAGTCATATTCAATGACAATCAACAATAGATTAGTTTCAATTTACTTAATCCTCATGCAATTTCTACAACAATCATAGTTTTCCTCCACCGATAGCCCAACACAAATATTTCTAAACAGATAAGTGATCTTCTCAATAGATAAATTATTCAAATTTCTACAAGTAAGAGACAACACGTGTCCAACTCCACCATTTACATCAACAATCATCCAATTGCACATTACCAATATCAATTTCAGTTATTTATACAAATAACAATTTCACCCATTTAGGGCAAAACTCCATTTTTTTCAAACATCAACCCAAATAGCCCAATTCAAGTATTTGGCCACAATACAACCTCACATTCAACCCCATAGCCATTTATTTCACATTCACGTAGAAATCCCTCTTTTTAGTTTACACTCAAACCCTAGGTTTCCTCAAACTACTCCCAAATCCCACCATTGTTACACAATGACAAATAACTACGCTAAAAATCATATGAAAGTGTAGAAAATCCTTACCTCAAAGAGAGAAGACGAGCCAAGTAATAGTGAAACTTCAAAGATGCCCAAACCCAACTCTATTCGGATCAAGATGGAGATCTTGCGATGGTCTACCTTTTTACCAAATGGATTAAGGTAAGGAAATCATTAGAAGTGTGTGAAAATGTAGAGAGAAAGGGAGAGAGAGTATTTTAGAGAGACGGGATCCCAACTTTAGGTTTTAGGGAGAAAATATCTAAAAAAGTGATGTAAAAAGTCATTTTTTCGATTTGATATGTGCACAGTCCTCACGAGCGCAAGAAGTGACGCTCAAACGTAGAAAACACATATCTAGTAGTTTTGCAGACAACAGACCAACGCTCGAGCGCAAGAAAAGACCGCTCGAGCGCCTACTCGCTCGAGCTTAAGAAACGCCGCTCAAGCGTAGAAATCACTCTCCTAGTAGTTTTGTAAACTTGCAAAAGTACTAAAAGTTTGCAAAGCCTGCTCGAGCGCAGGAAGTGCCGCTCGAGTAGAGGACCAAAATTCTTGGCAACACAAGGTTTAAAAAACAAGCGACCAATCTGCCCAAACACAACCACAACAACCCAAAAGCGAATTTCAGGAGATACAAGGAGAGAAAGAGGTAAACAACAACATGAAAGCATTAAACCCGAGTTCGAAACACCATAAGAGTCGGGTCAAAACCAGGATCGCTATAACCTCTCCTCCTTAAAGAATTTCGTCCCTGAAATTACAAATCACATTTCAAAACCATGTTTTAAACAAATTTCTACGATGATGACAAATCAATTTTCAATACCATGACCCACCCATCGGTCATTCAATCCCATCACATGATGAACAAGTCTCAATATATATCTCAACATACATTTCTTGTAGTTTTAACCAATTTCAATATATATTTCATATTCTCAAAACATATTCAATGTTCATGATAAACTGGCATTTCCAAAACTTAAATAACATATACAATGTTCATATTAAGTCTGCGTCTCCAAAACATATTCAACATATACAATGCTTTTACATTTCATTAACATAATCAAATTCTGATATATGTTCAAACACCAACAAATCAACCCAGATACTTCTCTCGGACTTCCGATTCACGTTCCCAAGTTGCCTCCTCGACCCCGTGATGTTTCCACAGTACCTTAACCAAGGGAATCGTCTTACCTTGCAAAACTTGATCCTGAGTATCCAAGACTCTCACCGGTTTCTCTTCATACGAGGCATCCTCGTCTACCTCTAAGTCGGTCCAATCCAACACGTGCGATGGATCCGGCTCATACTTTTGAAGCATGCTAACATGAAACACGTCATGAACCCCAGAAAGCTATAACGGCAATGCCAAACGGTAAGCAACCTCTCCAATCCACTCAAGGATCTCAAAAGGCCCAATTAATCGAGGGGACAACTTTCCACTCTTCCCAAATCTCATCAAACCCCGCCTAGGTAATATCTTTAAGAACACATAGTCTCCCACCTCAAAAGACAAGGGTCTCCTCCTACGGTCGTCATAACTTTTCTAACAACTTTGAGCCATAACCAACCTCTTACGGATAAGTGACACTTTCTCCGTCATTTCCTAAACCAACTCTGGGCTCAACAAAGGTGTATCACCCACCTCGGTCCAACATACAGGAGACTTACACGGTCGACCATACAAGGCCTCAAACGTTGCCATGCCAATACTCGATTGGAATTTATTATTATAGGCAAACTTCACTAAGGGCAAGTGCCTCTCCCACAATTCCTTGAAGTCAAGGACACAACTTCGAAGCATATTCTCAAGGATTTGAATAGTACGATCGGACTGCCCATCAATCTGAGAATGGTACGCAGTACTAAAAGTCAGTCTAGTGCCCAAGGCACTCTGCAAGCTCTGCCACTACTGAGTTGTGAAACGCAGATCTCTATTTGAAACAATCGTCACAGGGACCCCGTGCAACCTCATTATGTCCTTGATGTACAGGTCGGCAAGATAATCTACCGAATCACTCACACCCATAGGTATAAAATACGCAGACTTGGTTAACTGGTCAATTACCACCCAAATGGCATCACTACCTCGTTGAGTCCTTAGAAGGCCATAACAAAATCCATTGTGACATGTTCCCACTTCCACTCAGCTATAGGTAGGGGTTGTAACAAACTCGCTGGCCTTTGATGCTCGGCCTTTACTTGCTGACAAGTAAGACACTTCGACACAAACATGACTTGCATCTCAGCTTTTTCGCGCCCCCTTTCGAAAGTCAAAATAAGCCCTACAATATCGGACTCCTGTGGTTCTTAATCCGATCTCACAAGTGCAATGTGAAATAGATAATCGCCAAAGAGTCCCAATCCGGCAAATCTTTTGGAAAATAGATTTTGAATCAAATTGTCAAAAATAGACTGCTTTGCCAGATACAGAGTTGCCACTTAAATATTTTTTGGAGAAATTTTGGAAACCCATGACTCGTGCCAAAGGCCACGTGTCCATCATCATCAAGATTGTCTCGGCTGGGAAACTTAGGTATGAGAGGGGAAGGTCATGAATTGAGCACCCCCGCTTGCCCGATCAAAGATCGACCTCTACTAATCATGATATAAATCCTATCTACATCATTCTTGTTCCGATTATTAGCTAACATTACTATGTGATGCACACACACACAAGTATAGACTAATTTGCAAGAATGGGAACACTTGATCTCATGTTTTGTTTTTGAAAATTATTTCGAATATGTACTACTTGAAAAAGTGATCGCATATAAACATTACTCAAATTATTCAAATTCAAGCAACTAGCCTTCATCCATAGGCATTCAAACAGTTTATCAATTAAGTACTTAGCCTCATGGTAAGCATGCTTTGACATGGCAACAATTATACGCATGCGATACGCTAAAGCAAATAAAGGCTTACCTAGTACTCCAATCCAAAAAGATGATAAAATTAGAAAGATACATGATTTCTAATTATGCGATATGACTAATGCAACACATACAATATGCAATTACTAGGCTATATGGCATGTGAAACAATTTGATAGCATGCGATTTAAGCACGTTTTCAAAGAAGTATTTAACTAACAATGCAAGTTAGAATGATGAATCGAGCCTTGGTGCATGCAATATAAGTGGATGAAAACATGGAGAATGCTAAACAAAACATGATGCTCTTAATCTAACCATCATAAGCAGGTAAATAAAAGGAAGAAAGACGTGGGGTTGGAAGACATACACATTATTACAGCATTGCGCTCTCACGAAGGAGAGTCCGAATGAACTAACTAGCTAACTAATTAGAGCTAAAGTAATTATTACAAAACAAATTAAATTAGCTAAACTACTTAACTAGTTATTACAACAAATGAATTAACTATTCTAGTTAAACAAATAATTACAAGACGAAATCAAACAACTAGTTAACTAATTAATTAATTACAACAAATATCTAAGCTAAATATTTAAACTTAAACATGCTCGATATGTGAGGAATGCTCATGCACGTGCTTGGTTTTCACCGAAAAAGCCACTATTTCTGCTGCTGAATGCCTCTGTTGCATAGTAGAACACTTACACTCATTTCTACCTCCAGACTAGCTCTGCTCTGCTGGGGGAGTACATTACTAAATTTTGCATTGGTGAAGGGGTCTACCATCCACTGCTGATTGGGCTTCCCTGCTGCAATATGCACAGGGTATTCTCAAGGGTTGTCTGCACAACTCACCCCTTTTTATCATCAGACAGTTCAAAGGAGGGACAAAACTTGGTCCACAAACCACCAACTCAAGCAATTTCATTACATGATGGCTTATGAACCAAATTTTGCAATTTCAATAAATGCAACAAAACAAGACACAAACCTCATCCCTTTCATGAATTGATTAAGGGAAGTGGCGACCTTAGAAACTTGAACCATTTCATCACTAATGAGTATGAAATGCCTCAAGCTTCCATGTGTTCAATTAACGTCCGATTGAGCACAAAAACAAATTCTTATCTTGCACCATAGACCCATTTTAATTATTTCCTTTTAATTACCAACCATCCTTTAATTCATTGAGTCCAAAGGTGAGTTTAAGGTTCTCTAATGGAAAGAGGGCTCAAACCAAGAGTTGCTTTGGGCATGAAAGAGACATCATACCCTTGGTAATGCCCCCCTAAGGGATTAAATCATTAAGCATGACATCTCAATCTCATACTTAAACAACCAAGTAGTTTGAAACCACTTTCAAAGCAAAACAAAAGCCAAGAAAGGAGGGAGGTTGAAGAGGTGATTAAGAGTGATCACAAGTATGGAAATCCACAAATAAATGCAATCAACTCAAATAAGATGGTGTGTAAAGCCTAAAACACCAAACTCATGAGGACAATTACACTATAAGCATGCAAAACAAAGCTCAAAAGCAACAAACACTTAGAAACAGTCCTAAAACAGTCTAAAAATAATCCTAAAACATGCTGGAATTGAGCTAACAATAGCTAGAAAAATAAGCTAAAACATAGAGCATGCTAGACTAGTAAGCAAAACACAAGGAGAGGAGGCTAACCCCTTCAATTTTGGACTTCAAAACATGATTTTAGCTACTAAAATAGCTCTAAAAATCAATGTTTAAAAGCTCAAAAAAAAGATAGTGCAAAGGTGGGAAACACAAAGGTAAATGCCTTCAAAACAAGGTGTAAAGAAGGATGGATCACCCCTAAACCTTTATTGACTTTAAAACCCAAGTTTCTACCAAAAAATATAGAGTTTTTACAGCCCAAAAATAGTTGAAAAAGAGTTTTTAAAGCAAGTAAAAAGGCAACGCCTTATACCTCTTGAAGAGGAAATCAGTTCCAAGAAATAAAACCAAGCAAACACACCCTCAAGAGCTTCAACAAAGCTCAAAGACACCTCAGCTTAAATATGGAGAGGTTTGGTTAAGAGGGTATAGGCAAAGATTAAGGATATGTAGGCAAGAGTGTAGAAATTTGCACAAGAGAGAGGAAAAATTTTACTCAAAAATTTTTCTAACCTTAAAACATGAGAGGGAGGCCCTCTGTATATAGAAAACATGAATTTCTCTCAAGAACATCCAACCATACACATGGGAACAGATGCGAACATCTGTGCAAATAGCTGGCACTGCTATCACAAAATATCTATAAAAGACATTGGTGGCTAGCAGGCCATATCAGTGGCTGGCAACCGTAATTTATCTCAATACTGGCTTCAAAGTATCATGGGCACTTACACATGACAGAACCATGTTTTAACGAGCGAAAGGTCTGAGCACATGCCAAATTAAGCTTAACATGGAAATGATGCAGGTAATAAAATAGTATGATGTAATGAATGCAATATGAAATGTAGTAGATGAATATGGCAACATACTCCAACCACGCTGGAATACGAGAGGAGGAAGAACAAATTCCAAACACACTGAAATCACGTGAGGAATGGGACACTCAAACCACGCTAAAATCGTGAGAGAAGGACCTGAGAAAACCGCTCAGGGTCGCGTTCCACGTGTCCTGAGATAAATTCCAAACACGTTGAAATCGTGTGAGAAAAAGGGAACACTCTAACCACATTGAAATCGTGAGAAGAGGTCCTAAGAAAACCGCTCAGGGTCGCGTTTCATGCGTCCTGAGAAAAATTCCAAACAAGCTGAAATTGTGAGAAGAGGTCATGAGAAAACCACTCAGTGTCGCGTTCTATACGTCTTGAGAAAAATTCCAAACACGTTGAAATCGTGTGAGGAATGGAGCAGTCAAACCACACTAATATCGTGAGAAGAAGTCTCGAGAAAACTGCTCAAGGTAGCTGTAGACACCCCATTTTTGACCGTCCTTAAGACTTGGACATTACTGATTGCTTACTTGATGGTGTAAGCTATGCTATGTAAAGGTTTGATTTCTTCGACAAGAGGAGAGCCTTAAATCCAAACCTCACACCCCATTTTGGACTAAAACTATTTTGACCAAAGATTTTAGACCTTGAAACCCTCTCTTTCAAAATATTTTTGAAACAAAGTTTCTACGATGTTCCGATGTTCGTATTTTGTTAAATGTTGCGCTTTTCAGTAAACCGAGTGAGGACAAAGTGGAAATGAATGAAGGAGAGATGAACTCTTTTGAAAAATCTTTCAAAACACCTTGTTTAGGGGTTTGGAGTTGAAGAAAATGGGAGAGAAGAAAAGAAAACAAGTTGGAGAAGAAGTTCGGCATGAATCCCAATAGGATCGAAACTGAGCGGTTTCACTAAAAGAGGCATAAATTATTTTCACACTTGGAATTTTGAAGTGAGGCTGCCACCATTGGAAAGATTACTTCCGAGGCTTCAATTTGGACATAAGAATGACCTGAAAATGAGTCCAGATGAAGGAGTTATGTCCATTTGAATTTGGACCTAGAGAGTATATTTTCTCTGCCGGCCACTGGTGAAGGGTGTCGGCTATGGATGATGCAGTGCCAGCCATTGATGGTCCTTGCCAGCCAGAAATGGTGTAGTGCCGGCCATCTATGATCCTCTACTGGCCAACAGTGGAAAAACTCATTTTTTTTGTAGATATTTCTCCTTCAGCTGTTTTCACATTGTGCCAGCTGTCCTAGCTCAGATATTTTTTGACCAAGCTCTTGTTTTGGCTATATATGGAGTCTATATCTCATATTTTAAGGGGTTAACAAGTTTGGGAGTTTCTCACACTAAAATCCCTCTCTCTTTACAAGTTTTCAGAGCTAAAATTTTTGCCTCTCTCGCACGGAGCCTCTCTATCCTCTTGTTTTGAGCCTTAAGCTTAGAATCCTCTACACTTTTGCAAAGAGACCCTTAACCAAATTGAACCACCTTGGAGCTGAGGCCTCATGGGACTTATTTTAGACTGTTGAAGGGTCATTTGAGCCAAGAAAGTGGCTGTTTTGCTGCTGAGTATCAAGAGGTATAACTCTCCCATTTTGTACTTGTTTTGCACATTTGCTTCACCACCATTTTTCCATTGTTTTGGACTATTTTGAGGCTGGTTTTCAACTATAAAAAACTCTGTGTTTAAGGTTTAAAAATCTTGGTTTGAGCCTTGTTTGTGTTAGGGGGTTGTCTCTCCTTTTGCTCTTTGGCTTGCAAAGCCTTTTGAGCCACCTTTCAAAGCTTTTGAAATGATCTTTGTTTGGCCTTTTAGTGGTAGAAAACTTGTTTTGAGGTCCCAAATAGGAAGGGGTGGTCCCCTCTCCTCTTGTCTTGCTAGCATGTCTTGTTGGCCTACCAAATGAGCATACATTTCTCATTCTTTTAAGCTGAGTTCAAGCATGTTTTTGTGACTTTTTAGGCCTGCTCTAACTCTATTTTAGGCTAGTTTGGTTATTGCTTGCATGCTTTTTACACTTGTAGTGTAATCTTGCTCATTAGCCTTGTATACTTGATGCTTTAGCCCACCATTCTAGCTTGTTTTAGCTACACACCAGCATGTTTTTGCTAATGTTTTGGCATGTTTAAGCTCTGTTTTGAGCTGGTTTGATCACTCGAGCTTTGCTTTGTATGCTTGTAGTGCAAGTGTCCTAAATCACCTAACATATGCTATTGTTTTAGCCTCTCATTCTAGCTCTTTTTTAGCCTACTTCAAGCATGTTTCAGAACTTCATTTAAGTTATTTTAGGACTGTTTTGGACTATTTGTCCCTATTGAACTTTGTATTGCATAGTTATAGTGCAATTGCCTTAACTAACATTGAGTCTTGAGGCCTCTAACATGCCTTACTTGAGATGTTTGCATGGTATAGCATCATTTTGTATGTGATTTCAGAGCATGTACCTCTGTCACACTCTCACATTTATCACTTCTTCATTGTGTTTGAGAGTTGTGCCTTTATGCCTTGTTTATGAGCCAATGCAGGAACATACATTTCTTGCCTTTCATGCTATCATTTCAGCTCATTTTGGCCACTGTTTTGGCATGCTTGAGGTCTGTCTAGGGCTGGTTTGGTCTTTTGTGATTGATTTTACATAGTCCTAGTGTAAAGCTCTTCACTAGTTTTAATGCTTAAGCCTTCTAGCATGTTGTACATGAAGTGTTTGCATGTTAGAGTCTTGTATTTCATGCCACTTTAGTACTAAAAAATCTGCCATCTCTCCCATTTTTTCACTTTTGATTTGTTTTGGGGATTTGTTAGCCTTGAGTTTGAGTTTAATGCATGGGATTGAGGCTTGTGCTTAAATGGCTTTAACCCCCTTTTGAGGGTTCCTCCTAATCAAAGGCATGGTTTCTCCTATGCCTTAAACCCTTCTCTTGGTTGACCTCCTCTCCTTAGAGGACTTTCATATTTGGACTTAACCAATTAAAGAATGGTTGGTAATGTCAAAATGTGTAAACAAAATCAACCAAGTAAAATGTACCAAGATAGCATGTTGTTTGCATAGCATGATGTTTGCATTGCATTGTGTTCAACCGGACGTTATGTTGAACACAAGGTTGATTGGTCCACTTTATACTCAAAGTGATGAAAGTGAGCCAATCTTCCTTGGTCTCTATTGCCTTTGATCATCCATGATGAGGTAGTAGATTTAGAGTCTTGTTTGCATTGCATTTATTCAATGTGTACAAGATTGGATCTTTGGCCATCATGCATTCCAATTGCTTGATTGATGGTTTTGGATCCAATGGCGCTCATCCCATGATGTTTTGAGATGATAAGGAGTGGCATAGTACATACATATCCTTGGGAGACCCTCCATTTTCTCTGTCTTGTGCTCTGTTGCAGTTTGGTGTCACAGCACACCAGTGGTCGGCAGTGCCACATTGATGGCCGGCACCCTTATATCCTTGGCTGGCAGTGGTCCATCTTTGGCCGGCAGGTGGCCGGTAGTAGCTCCTCATAGCCGGCAGGCCACTAGTGTACTCCCCAGCTTTGGTTTGGTGAGATCCAGCAACAAGTTCTTGAAGACACCTTGCAAACAGAGCCTCTAAAGAGCAAACCGGAGAGCTTTTTGGGGTGAGAAACCGAATGCATACATGCATCTTCAACATCTTCAAACAGGGCTGAAGTAGTTTAATTTAGTGCTTTACTTGTTAGTTAGTATTTAGTTTTGTAACTTAATTAATTAATTTGTTAATTAGTTAAAGTGATGTAATAATTAGTTGTAGCTAGTTATTCAATTTGGTTGTGTAATAATTAGTGTAATTAGTTTAATTAGATTAGTTAGTTTAGCTTAGCTTAGATTAGCTTAGCTTTATTCGGACCCTCCTTCACAAGGGCGTATTGTTGTAATAAGAGTGCGTGCGTGTGTGCATGTCTTCCAACCCCATTTCTTTCTCCCTTTTACTTATCAGCTTTTGATGGTTAGTTTATGGCATATTTCAATTAGCATACCTTATGCTATACATGTTTGCATCATTCATTTGTATTTCATGCACCGGGCTTGGCGCATCATTCAAACTGCATTGTATTTCAATACCTATTTGAATACGTGTTTAACAGCATGTTATCAAATCGAATCGTATGACATGATTAGATAGCCGAGCCTATTTAGTTGCATTTTGCATGTGTTGCATTAGGCATTGTTAACATAGCTAGGATCATGCATTGATTTTTAACTAGTTTTCCGTTTTGGCTCGGAGTACACTGTAAGTGTTTACGCTTTAGCATCCTTGCATGAGTGTAAGTGATTTCCATGTTCAGCATGCTTGCCATGAGGCTATTTGCTTAAGTGTTTAACGGCATGAATGCCTGTGGATGAAGGCTTCATTACTTGAATTGGAACAATTCATCAAAATGTGAGTTTTAAGTCCACTTTGCGGAGTGGCAAATCATGTTGTTTTAAGCCCACTTGAGGGTGGCAAATCCGTGTTTTAGCCTACTTGTGAGTAGCACCTCCAAAGCATTTTCGAAAAATGAACATGAGATGTTTTGTTCCAAATCGAGTGATTTAGTCTATACTTATATGATGTGCGCATCACATAGTAAGGTTAGCTAATAAACCAGAATAAGAACACATGTGTTTTCAAAATAACATATCATATTTAGTAGAGGCCGATCCTTTGATCGGGCATGCGGGGATGCTCATTTCAGGACCTTCCCCTCTCGTACCCAAGTTCCCCAGCCGAGGCAACTTTGGTGATGACGGACACATGGCCTTAGACACGAGTCAGGGTTTCCTAAATTTTCCAAAATAAAATATTTAGGTGGCGACTCTGAAATCTGGCAAAGCAGTCCATGTTTGGCGCTTTTTGATTCAAAATTGATTTTCCAAAACCGATTGCCAAATTTGGACTCTTTGGTGATTTATCAGTCTTACATTGCACTTTGTGAGATTAGATTTAGAACCGTGACAGGAGTCCAAACTGTAGTATTTAGAACCCAATTCGTGCCCTATCCGAAAGGGGGGCGCGCAGAGAGAGTTTTGGGCGGTCTATAGTAGTGTTCCACGCGTCCTGAGAAAAATTCCAAACACGCTAAAATCGTGTGAGGAAGAGAACACTCTAACCACGTTAAGATCGTGAGAAGATGTCTTGAGAAAACCGCTCAGGGTCGCATTCCATGTGTCTTGAGAGAAATTTCAAACACGCTGAAATTGTGTGAGGAAAGGAACACTTTAACCACGTTGAAATCGTGAGAAGAGGTCCTGAGAAAACTGCTCAGGGTCGCGTTCCACACGTCGTAGAAAAATTCCAAACACGCTGAAATCGTGTGAAGAAGGGAACACTCTAACCACGCAAAAATCGTGAGAAGAGGTTCTGAGACGATGCGATGGATGCAAAGAGTATGATGAGATTGTGCGATAGATGCACAGGAAATGAAGTAAACAAACAAAGCGACAATTTAGAAAGTACCTCATGAGGTGAGTGGCGATGAACCACTTTACTCTGACGGGGATCTCCCTCTTGTGTTCTTCAAACTCTTACCTTCAACTTACAGTTCAAAGGCCCTCAAATGCTGACAAGGGGTAACTTCTGCATGTAGATGCCACGGATGCCTTTTTTTTTCCTGATCATATTCACAACTTTCCCTATTCTCCAACGGAGTGACAGACTAGGTTGGTTTAGTATCCAGAATTGAGGCGCACACTTGCTATCACAATCTATGGGGCTACCATACAGATTTCAAACTGGGGATACACCCTTAGATATTCAAACCAGACTTTAGTCTCGAAAATTTCAAACTTTTGGGTTCTAGGCATCGTCATTCGAACTCTAGTTTCCACCGTCGCAGTTGGTCTCCTAGGAACTCATTGCAAACACAGCCAAGATATCTCTGACAGGGAATGGTGTTCAGGGATAGCACTTTGATCGCCATTCTGGCTTGAAGCATGGTTGAGCTTGAGCTTGAGGTAGAGGTACACTCATACTCTAAAGAAAAGACAAGGCCTAAGAAGGTGCATCCGGAATGCAATCTCGGAATTTTCTGAAGTTGAAATACACTAAGATGCTCCTAATTTTCCCCTTTTTTTTTTCTTTGCAATCCGGAACTTATATAGCTTCAAATAGGTCCTTCTTCTATTGTTCTTTCTTTTGATCGGGGTTGGACCCTGCAATTTCTGAAAGAAAGAGATTATGTTTTGCACATCATGGTGGGAATAACATGGCACTCTGAGCATAAAACGATTTATATTTGCAATTAGAACTGAGAAATGAGTTCTTAACAAGATATTGAGCCTACGACTGACCACAGTCAAAATAACTCAACAAAGGAAAACAAAGTAAAATAACCTAAACACAAATATTTACACTCACAATGACTCAAAACAAGAATTGAGACAAACAAAAGCAATAAACACAACACTCAGATATGTTTTAATGGGGAGAGACCTCTTGGTTCATGAGGAGCCTGCTTCTCTAGGTATTTGTAGCTCGACTTTTCGTGCCCCCTTTCGGAAGACGAATTGTGACAACCCTCACCACTGATTAGTGCTAATCTATGATTAAGCATGTTAAATGACTGATTGACTGAAATCCTGAACTGATTGATTGAATGTATAGCTTAAGTGCATGTCTATCTGTTTGACTGCTAAATTATCTGTTCGTGTTTTATATTTTAAACTGCAAATTGAAGGCCTTATCGGCGGCCGAATCCGAAATTGATTAGTTTTTTATGCTAATTAGAATTAATGTGATTTTATGGTATATTTAATTGAAATGTGATTTGGTATGACTAAATTGGATTAAATAAGCTAAATTACAAAAGTTGGACTTATCTACAAATTTGCCATGTTAGTGGGCCATCTCATAAAACATTTGAGACTTAATTCATATATTTTCCTCAGCCATTTTCTGAGCCTAACCGACTAGAGAGAGAGAGAGCTAGGAGAAGCTTGATTTCATCTTGTTTTGCTTGGAAATTTAGAGAATTTGAAGGAGTCTTGCATAATTGAGCTTCTACACTTGTAATTCAAGGCCTAAGGTAGGAGAACCATCTTCTTGAGCTTGCATTTGAGTTATATCTTGCATGATTCATAGAAGTTTAGTGAGTTGAGTTTTGAGCTTGAGGTTCAAATCTAGAAATTCCAGATTTTAGACTCATGCTCGAGTGGGGAACTCCACGCTCGAGCGTACACACTGAGTTCATGCAGTCTGCTCGAGCGAGGAAAGTGACGCTCGAGCGGGAAATGCGTGTATCCAGTACTTTGCCCATGTTTACAGTCCGCTCGAGCCAGGGAATGCACGCTCGAGCGAGGACTTGTGTCTCACGCTCGAGTGGGGATTGAGCGTCTGTCGAGCGTGAATTGCATGCATCCAATATTTTGCATGATTTTATAGTCTGCTCGAGCGAGGGAAACCGCGCTCGAGCGGAGCTCCTTTGTTCTGCATGTCCGCTCGAGCGTAGAAACCCACGCTTGAGCGTGGACCCCTGTTTCAACAAACTTTGAAAAGTGTTTTAAAAGTGCATCTTTGCATCCTCATTCCATCCTAGGCATTCTTAGGCCTAGTTTAAGGCATCTTAATGAGAATATTGATGTAGAACCACACCGAGTCTAAGTAGGGACTAAGTCTTCGATTCCCAAGTATGTGACTTAGTGTGTGTTCATCCTGTAACTGTGTAGGGTTGGCATCCGAGGACGTGCACTGGCTTATCTGTAGCCCAGAACTCTGTGAGTAACAATATTGTAAAGATATGTTCAATCATGAATATTTTCTGAATGAACAACTGTACTGCTTTCTGAAATGATATTTCTTACTAAATGAATGTTTGTCTTATTTGTGGCATCCATAGCAATTTACTGTTACTGTACTGTACTGCTACTGTCACAGAGATCTCTGTCGGTTCCCATGTTTGGAACCACTACTGTTTACTGATATGATGGCCATCAACTGACTGTTCGGTCTGTTAAGATCTACTGTACTGTTTTGCTATTGGATGTACCACATATGACTATTATAGTTTTTGAATGACTGTTATGGCATGAATTATGAGCCACAAACTGAATGACTGATATACTGATAAATGACTGTTTTCAATACTGAAAGGACATTCATTCTTAACCTCTTTACACATATGTTATTCACTAGGCTTTAGCTCACTGCTCATATATATATATATATATGTAGGCGTTTAGGCACTAGACCGTTGCTAGAAGTATCAGGCTCAGGCCTTGTTTTGTCAAGCCAACCTTCGTGCCTCACTTCGAGGTTCCAGATTTGTTTAAGCTAAGGCTGCTTTTAGGGTGTCTCAGATTCACCCTATCTGTCTCTGTTATGTATAAACTGTTACTGTACTGTTATGGTAGGGATTTGGTCCCTAACCTGAATGATTGTATATGATGTATATATATACTGTTTTTGTTCTGAATGTGAATATGTTATGAAAAATCTTTTTGCATACAGACTGTCACAGCTCATTGGACATCTTTTATTACTGTTTTGGCTTCCGCTAGCCCCTGTACTCTGTATTACTGTTATTACTATTAAGCTGGCCTTTGGTAATCACGGATTACTGGCCGGTTACGGTGCTAAACCCATAGGGGCGGGTTTGGGTCGTGACACGAATAAGCCCTACAGTAATAAACTCCCATGGTTCTGGATCTGATCTTACAAGTGAAATGTGAAATAGATAAATACCAAAGAGTCCAAATCTGACAAATCCTTTGGAAAATCAATTTTGAATCAAATTGCCAAAAATAGACTGCTTTGCCAGATACAGAGTCGCCACCTAAATGTTTTATTTTTGAAAAATTTAGGAAACCCGTGATTTGTGCCAAAGGCCACGTGTCCATCATCACCAAGATTGTCTCGGCTCGGGAACTTAGGTACGAGAGGGGAAGGTCATGAATTGAGCACCCCTGCTCGCCCAATCAAAGATCGGCCTCTACTAATCATGATATGAATCTTATGTACATTATATGCTCTTGTTCCGGTTATTAGGCTAGCATTACTATGTAATGCATACACACACAAGTATAGACTAATTTGCAAGAATTAGAACATTTGATTTCATGTTTGTTTTGAAAAATTGTTTCGAATATGTACCACTTGAAAAAGTGATCGCATATAAACATTACTCAAATTATTCTAATTCAAGCAACTAGCCTTCATCCACAACATTCAAGCAATTATCATTTAAGCAATTAGCCTTATGGCAAGCATGCTAAACATGGCAACAATCACACGCATGCGATATGCTAACGTGAGTAAAGGCTTACCTAGTACTCCAAGACAAAAGAGAAATGAGTTAAAAAAAAATGCATGATTCCTAACTAATTAACTAATTACAATACTTTACAAAATTAACTAACTACAACTAATTAATTATAACAAATACCTAAGCTAAATAATTAGATTAAACGGCCCCGGGAAGTGAGGAGTGCTCATGCATGCATGGACTTCCCACCCAAAAAAGCCACTATTTCTGCTGCCAAATGCCTTTGTTGCACAATATAACAGTTGCACTGTTTTCCACCTCCAGACCAACTTTGTTCTACTTCAGAAGGACAATATTTGATTTTGCATTTGTGGCCGACAGAGGGCTTGCCGTCCATTGATGATGGCCTACCGACCACCAATTGTGGCCTGCCGGCCACTAATGGCTAAACTTCCCTGCTGTAACACAAAGCAAATAGAGTAGAGACAGTGTATTCTCAAGGGTTTGTTTGCACAATTTACTTCACCTTATCATTTGAACAGCTCAAAGAAGTAATAAGTTTAATCCACAAACCACTAATGGATACAATTTCATTGCATGATGGCTTATGAATCAAGTGCAAATTCAATGAACACAATAAAACAAGTCTCTCAAAACCACCTCCCTATCATGAAAGATCAAGGGAAGTAATTGACAACGAATCTTGAACCGTTTTCATCACTAATGAGTATGAAACAACTCAAGACTCAATGGTTCAATTGACGTCCGATTGAACCCTAACCAAATTATTATCTTGCATCTTTTTATTCACCAATTTTATTACTCCATTTTAGTTACCTTTCAATTCTTTAATCAATTAAGTCCAAAAGTGAGTCCTCTAATGGAAAGAAGGCTCAAACCAAGTGTTGAGTTGGGCATGAAAAAGATATCATACTGTTGGTAATGAACCCCCAAAGGGATTAAACCATTAAGCATGACATCTCAATTTCATGCTTAAACAAACAATTAGTTTGAAACCACTTTCAAAGCAAAACAAAAGCCAAGAAAGGAAGGATGTTGTAGAGGTGATTAAGAGTGATCACAAGTATGGAAAGCCATAAATAAACACTATCAACTCAAATAAGATGGTGTCTAATGCCTAAAACACAAAGCTTATGAGGACAATTACACTACAAGCATGCAAAACAAAGCTAAAATGCAACAAACACTTAAAAACAGTCCTAAAGTCTTAAATAAGTCCTAAAATATGCTAGAATTAAAACAAAAATAGCTAGAATAATAAGCTAAAACATGGATCATGCTAGGCTAGTAAGCAAGACACAAGGAACGGAGGCTAACCCCTCTAATTTTGGACTTCAAAAAGTATTTTTAGCCACTGAAATAACTTTGAAATTCAGCATTTAAAAGCTCAAAAAAAAGGAGACAATAAGGTGGGAAACACAAGGGTAAAGGCTTTGGAAGCTAGGTAGAAGGAACGGTGAGCCGTTCACCCTTATTGGCCTTAAACCACAAGTTTCAGCCCAAAATTTCAGAGTTTAGACAGTCCAAAATAAGCCCAAAAATAGTACAAAAAGGTGCTGGAATGAAGACAAAAGTAGCTAAAATAATAAGCTAAAGCATGAAGCAATTTAAGCTAGTAAACAAGCCAAAGGAGGGGTGGCTAACCCCTCAATTTTTGGGACTTCAAAATCATTTTTTTAGCCTCTAAAAACCTCTAAAAATTAGTGGTAAAAAGCTCAAAAAAAGTTGATGAAAGAATGGGAAACACAAGTATAAAGGCTTAGGAAACAAAGTGTAAAGAAGGATGGTTAACCCCTCTACCTTTAATAGCCTTAAACCACAAGCTTCAGACCATAAAAACAGTCTAAAAATGGTTCAAAAACAAAAAGAAAAGATGAGAGAGAAGTAGTATAGAGATGCTCAAAATCATACCTCTTGAAGCAAGGTTACTCTTTTGTTCATAAACCAACAAGTTCTCACTCTAAGGGCTGAAATTTGGACTCAATAATCTCAACAATGAGAGCTCCAATATTGATTAAGGAAGTGTAGAGAGAGGGTGTATAGGTTTCAAGATAGAGATAGAGAGAGAATTTCAAGTTTTGGAACTTTTTGTTTTTTTTTTGTCACCTTAAATCATGAAAGAAGGCCCCCTATATATAGAAAAATAACTCCTCAGGTCGAAAATATCAAGCCTGAATAGCTGGAGCTTTTGGGGGACAACTGGCCAAAAATATCTATGTTTTTCACTAGTGGCCGGTAGGCCAGAAGTGTGAATTGCCGGCCACCTGCAAATCACCAAAAATCTGCTTCCGGTACAACTTCAAACGGACATATCTCATTCATCCGGACTCAGTTTTAGGTCATTCTTGAGTCTAAATTGAAGCCTCGAAAGTCTACTTTCTAATGGTGGCAGCTTTATATCTAAATTATAAGTGTGTAAGGAGATATTTCTATTTTAGTGAAGGTTGCTCATTTTCATCTTAACCAGATTGATGCCTAACTTCAAACGGCCATATCTCCCTCATCTGGACTCGGCTTTAGGAGATTCTTAAGTATAAATTGAAGCCCCGGAAGTCCACTTTCCAGTGGTGTGGCCTCAAAACTAAAGTATAATTGTACAAAGAGATAGGCCTGATTTAGTGAAGGCTGCTCTGTTATCTCTTAACGGTTTGATGCCTAACTTCTTCCCCAACTAGTTTTCTCATCTCTCCTCCAATTTTCTTCAAATCCAAACCTATAAATAAGAGGTTTAAAATATTTTTCAAAGAGTTCACCTCTCTTCCATTTATTTCCACTTTGTCCTTACTCGGTTTACCAAAAAGTGCAATATTTTACGAAATGAGAGCCTCAGAACATCGTAGAAACATTTGGAAAAATATTTTGAAAGAGAGGGTTTTAAGGTCTAAAATAGTTTTAGTCTAAAATGGGGTTTAAGGTTGGGATTTAGAAGCTTTTCTTGCTGAAGAAATTGAGCGATTGGACAGCATAACTTTTCATCATCAAGTAATCAACCTGAGGCGTCCAAGTCTTAAGGGCAGTCAAAAATGGAGTGTCTACAGTATTGTTTCCCACCTTTTCTTATTTGAGATTCTTGCATCATTTTGGCACTCAATCTCTGTTTTCTCTGAAAAGCCATTTCCTTACTTTTTCTCTCAGTGCACATCTTTCTATTCTTTAATCTCTCTTATTTTTTTATCCCTTCCCAGGTATGGTTGATGGATAAGTTGGAAGTTGTGGACCTTGTGAGGGGGATCAAATATTCAGCATTCGTGCTTCGCGCTTAGTTCGATACCTCATTGCTTGATAGGGTTTTTTTGCCTCTGCTGTTAGCTTCACTTGTGCCCTTTTCTAGCGAGTGTATTGATAATGGGGAAAAGACAGAAAACCTGACTCAACTGTGCCCCTAGTTCATCATTTTGACCATTTTATTTTGGCTTTCTGCTAAAACAATTTTGATCAACATGAGAGTGTGTAGACGTCCCCCGAACGCCCCGGGAGGATGAGTCCCGTTCTGTTCATTTGGGGTTACTACAGTTCGGACTCGACTTGTGTCACGGTTCTAAATCTGAACCGAAGAGTCCAAATCTGGCAAATCGTTTGAGAAAACAGATTTGTTTTGAAAAGTAGTGCCAAACATGGACTGCTTTGCCAGATACAGAGTCGCCACCTAAATATTTTTAAAATGGGGAAATTTAGGAAACCCTGACTCGGTGCCGAAGGCCACATGTCCGTCATCACCGGAGTTGTCTCGGCTCGGGAGCTTGGGTACGATTGGGGAAGGTCAGCTATGAGCACCCCCTTTCGCCCGGTCCGAAGACCGGCCTCTACTAACCGTGATATCCGATTTTGAAAACTTTACGTGTTCTTATTCCAATTATTAGCCTAGAATTACTATGTTATGCGCACAGCAAACAAGTATAGACTAGATTGCCCAATTTGGAAATAAACATTGCATATCCGTTCGGTTTGAAAATGCTTTGGAATTTGCTACTCGCAAGTAGGCTAAAATACGGATTTCAACGAGTTTTTCCAACTCAAGCAATCCAACCTTCACCCACAGGCATTCAAAACAGTTTAACACATAAGCATCTAGCCACATGTTAAGCATGCTGTCATGGTAGCATTCACACACATGTGACGTGCTAAAGCATTAAAATACTTACATAGTACTCCATGCCAAAACAAAGAACTTGTTAGCAAACATGCATGATCCAAGTCCATGTTAAGTGCCTAATGCATCGCATACAAAATGTTGCTAGAATAGGCTCGGCTATCCTAAACATGTCACGTGAAAATGCACAATTATCACGTATTCAGTTTGGGAATTGAAGTATTGATGCAGTTAGTGTGATGTACCGAGCCTAATGCATGTAATACAAATGCATGAATGCACGCATGCATAGCATAAGGTATGCTAATTTAAACGTGTCCTAATACTAACCATTAAAGCGGGTAAGTAAAAGGGAAGAAAGAAGTGAGGTTGGACGACATACACACACCCACACACGCTTATTACAGATTTGCCCTCACTCGGAGGGACCGAATAAATATTACAAATTAATTTAATGAATTAAATAAATTAATTAAAACAGGAAAACGCCTCGGGAAGCGCGCCACCATGCATGGGCTGCCTCTGTTTTCCTCCTTTCACTCCTCTGGAGGCTATCAAAACCTCAGGGCTGCTCCCTTGGACAGAGGGGATCACCACCGGCTAGATGAAATTGTCACCGGCAGTGTGGTATGGCCATCGGCACAAAATTGAATCTGTCGGCAGAGAATTTGTTGCCGGCCGGCACCTTACACTGCCGGTCGGCAGAGTGTTCCTGCAGAACCTGCAACTCACAGCAACAGAGGGCAAGGCAAAGCATGGCAGCACAATTCAAGGCATATATGCACCAACCATGTCCCTTATCATGGTAATGACTCAAAGGGACATGTGCCTCGGTTCTCGGACCACCAATCACGCATTTCCATGCATGATGGCCCAAAGAACCAAGTATGCAACTTTGATTTCAAATGTATGCAAACCAATCAAACAAAACTCCCAATCCCTATCACCCAAGTCAAGGGACAAGGAATGCATGCAAGATGCAATGCAACCTAGGCATACAAGCTAAGGATGCAACATGGCATGGCAAGGCACTTATGCAAGCATACAAGCATACATATGGCAATGCAAATAGATGGAAAGGTGGTCTTATACATGAATTAGGCAGCTCTAACATAGGCCTAAAACAGTGGCCAAAGTGCTAAAAAGTGAGGGCTAAATGGCATGCACACACATATGCACATAAGGACCAACACTTAAGCACAAATCAAACAACATTCAAGCACACTTGAAAGGAGGAATCATGGACTAATTAGCATGCAACATAAGTATTGAAATCATGTTAGGATGGTGCCAAACCAAGCAACAAAATCAAGCCAAAACATGCAACAAATAGTCCAAGTGTTCAAAGCAAACCAATGGGGGATTGAACTACACTTAGCAAGACCAAACATGGCATGCATTAAACAACTAAAAACAGATTTTTAGCATGTTAAAACAAGGCCAAAGGACTCCTTAGATGGCATCTAAGTGGCTCAAATACAAAGGCATACACAATAGCCAAAACATGGGGCATGCAACACATGCTTATGAGGCATTAAAGATGCATGCAAGGCAATCAAGCAAGCATGGAAATGGGACTGAAATAACATATAAAGTGACCCCAAATCACCAAAACAATGCAAAGATATCATGCTACACATGCACATACTCAAGGCCAACAAGCCCAAATACAAAGGAGCTATGTCAAGCATGAAAAGATCAACCCAAACGACTATGGACAGAGCTAAAACATGTCAAGATAAGCACATAATCTTCACAAGACTAAGCCAAAAACATGCTCCAACAAAGGCTAACAACCTAAGACATGTTAAGGCATAAATAAGGCATTACATGGCAACTATGCTAAGCATGCATGGAGTACCAAAACCAACTTAAAATCATGTTATATTATGGATATATAAGCATGAAAAACAGCCCAAACATGCTCAACACACACTCAAGCATAGGCTTCCTTAAGAGGCCAAAAACATGCACTTTTCAAGGACAACAAGGAGAGGGGGTGGCCCTCTCCTTCTTGGGACTTCAAAGCATCATCTTCACCACTGAAATCCCCCAAGATTTCAGTGGTGAAGAGACCTCAACGCCAAAATCCCGGAGCTAGCACAAAATGGCTCAAAATGAGGCCTTTCAAGGCCTAAGGGTGGTCAACAACCCTCAAACAACAAAACACTCTTAATAAACAATAAAGAGGGTCTAAAAAAAGAACTTTTTTATGTTATACAATAATCACAAAAACAGCTCTAAGATAGGTATAAAATCAAAGCAAAAATGGGGAAAAAAAGGACTAGAATCTCACCCTTGAAGACCCCTTCACAAATGGTGCTCCAATGGCCTCCTTGAGCTTGAATCCAACACCAAAATTTCAAAACCATTCCTTTAGAACCTCAAGAGCCAAAGGAAGGTGAAACACTAGGTGTTTGTGTGCAATAGTAAGACACAAAGCACCTAGTGAACAAATGAGAGGGAAAGAGAGATAGAAAATGTATCTCACCCAAACCCTAGAACAAGAGCTCAACAATGGCTGTTCTTGCTCTCAAAATATCTCACCCTCTAACCTTTTCTCTCCTCTTTTGCCTTAGAGAGAGCTCCTCTCTATATTGTCTTGTAAAGCTTACAAGACAAGCTTTACAAGAGGGAGATCCCTCCATACACGTGTATGGAGGGGAGCAAAAGTAAGACAGCTGTCCTAAAATATCTGCAAAAGCAGATGAACAGCAATCGGCCGGCCAAAAATGCCATCTTGGCCAAAAAGAGTGCCGGCCGGCACAAAATAGTGCTGACCGGCAACAAATAGTGCCGGCCGGCAAACTACATTGCCGGTGGCAGCAGACACCAGCCGGTGGCCTCTAGCCACTGCCGGTGGTGGGTGGGGATGGTCTACAAGCCCTACCCTGCCTCTCCAAGGCAAAACACAAGTGTTCGGTGCAAAACCGGACACTAAACGGTCGAGTTCGGAGATCCTGAGGCAAGGCACGCGAGCCGAGGCCTCCGGGAACTCCAAACGAACACAAACATGGATAATCACCGAGTGTTCAAATGGTGACGTCCAAGTCTTGAGGACGGTCAAAAATGGGGTGTCTACAGAGTGATTAACATGCTTGTTCGATTTTCTGATTTGAAATCATGCAAGTCAAACTATGAGCACTGAAAAATTTCCCTTTTTTGGGTCCAAAAAATGGTCCGATTTTGGAAAAAATTGAATAATTTCTGAGAAAATTAGTCAACTTCACTAAAAATTCTCAAAATTATTTTTGCAAATAGCCACTACTTAACCAACATGGAATTAACTCTTGAGATGCACAACCTCAGATCTAAACTTGATTTGTCTTGCCAACTAGAACAATCGAATTTGAACAAAAATGAGCATGAAGATGAGCCAATTTGCACATGGATATGATAGCTGAGTTTGAATAAGGATAAGCCAACCAACATGGATGAGACAAGCAAGTGAAAATAGTTGGGACCGAACTTCAGGATGAAGTTGCCTACGTATCCCCAGAGATGGGAATCAGGCCTTATGTAGTTTTGGAGTTAAGGTGCACGCAAGTATTAACACTCTCCTTTTGCGATCTAACTTTTGCTAAAGCCGCCCTTCTGGGTTTTCAACCTTGCGAACTATTTTTTTATTTTTTCTTTCTTCTTCTTTTTCTTTGCTTTCAGCAATAATTTTCTTTTCTTAGATTCTGGGATTTGGCTTTCTTGTCGATCTCCATTGGTTTGAGAAGTGACCCATTTTTGAATCTTCGATCACATCTGACATTTTTTGCCCCTAGTTCAAGGGATGCTTCTCATCCAGATTTGCAAGCTTCCTTTGATGACATCTGACCTTATTGCCCCTAGTTCAAGGGCTGCTTTGAATCCGACCATGCAAGCCTCACATTGTGGTTGATTGTTTGAGCATTTTGCATCAAGGGTTGAGTCTCAAGACCGAGAGTGATCCTATGTTGTACAATCTCAAGATCAATTCCAGACGTGTCTTCGTAGGACCACGCAAAACATTTTTTGAAATCTTTTAATAAAGCGACTAGTCACTCGTGCTCTTCTGAAGACAATATAGAACCAATCTGGATCAAGCCAAGATCCTTCTCAATACTCACATTAATAGACATGATCTCATTCATTAAGAGCTTAGCAGGCCTCTCTTCCTCTCAGTTGATCAAAATTTTTCAAATCCCGAGGAATTCCTTCCTCTTTGTTTTCACCCCAGTGTTAGAAAAGTTTTGAAAAACTTAGGTCAATGTAATGATTTAAAGGCACAGAGAAGCAAGTGGAAATTACTGCTATTTCATTCAGATCTTTTGGCTCAACTAGCTCAATGATAGAAATAGATGCAAAAGAAATAGTGAAAAGACAAACAAAAACAAATAGGGAAGTGATGTCCAAGTTAACAGCCCCGAAATCACCAACCTCCGGCATAACAAAACTACCTCGATGCAACAAGACTAACTCAATACCCAAGTCCGAAAGTACAATAAATAACATTTTCAAAGTGCTAAAAAATGTGTGCCATCCACCACATCTGGAGTAAATTGAGCGCCATCAGCAGGTGGCTCATCCCCGATCACATAGTCACATTATCCCCCCAGTTCATTGATCCAGTGCTGATAGACTTTGTAGGACCTGGTGGAGTGATGACCTTATTGTCAATCAGATCTTGAACTTCATGGTGAAGGCGAAAACAACCGTCAGTGTCATGGCCGATTTATTGATGGAAGGCACAATATTTGGCAGCCTTATGCCTGGCTGGAAGGAGATTAGGGAGAGGCCAAGGGTCAAGGGGTTTCTAGCCCTACCAGGGTTGATAGAGGGCTTGGCAGGTGTTAACTAGGTTTGATGACCTCTTATGGGTGTAGGATTGGAGCTAAAAGGGATATTTCTAGTATGAGAGCCCTTTTATGGTTTATCCCTAGATTCAAAATGCTCCCAACCTGAGCGACAAAAGTTTCATCCACAGTTTTTGCAACAACTACAAGCACTTGTTGTTTGTTTAACCCTTTGACCTTCAAAACCTCAATAGCCCATTAAAGATGTTCATAGGGATCAATGCTTGCCCCGACCTTGTTCTTGAGACTTGCTTCAACTTTACCAAGGGATTGGGTCGCTATATCAGAGTAGAGCCCAGTTGTTGTTGACATGTCATCACCCAAACTTGAGATAGCTTTAGGTTGGCCATTTTTACTTGTAGCTCGCCCCAAGATTGGGGAGCCTTTTGGTGTGAAATTTCTGGCATGTGATGTAGTCGATGATGTAGCCAAAATTCGAAAGGCTAAATTTGTCACAGTTCTCTGAAGATCTTTAATCATGCTCATTAGCTCAGATGTAGTGGGTTCATGGGTTTGAGATGATTGGGGTTCAAGTGCATCCATCATACACAAGTTCGTGCTCTCTGGAATAAACACCTCAGGCTTGGGTAAATGGGCTGGGGTGATGTATATGCTGGGGTTGTATGTGGATGGCAGTGTATGGATTAGGTTGAGGTGTGAAGGTAATGGGTTAGTGGTGGTTTGAGGTCCTTTTGGCAGAGCTATGATCTCTTTGTCAGTAAGATCCTGAAGCTTATGACAAAGGCTGATGCAATGATTTGTATCATGACCGTGTTGTTGATGATAGACATAGTATTTAGCAGAGTCATGTCTTGGTGGAAGAGGATTTAGGAGAGGGAGGGGTTCTAAGAGCTCTAGGTACCCTTTTTCTAGCAGCATTTTCAAGGCTTGAGAGAGACTCATGTAAAGAGGACGAAAATTTCAGGCTTGGGGCTAAGTTGAAGAGGTGGGTTTTTGGCTATTGATGGGAGTGGTGATAATGTTTACTTCTGAGCATTTCACAGCTGTGCTACCATTGGAGCTGCGAATAACATTCTTCCTCATAGGTTCATTACCTTCCACAATGATCCATTGCCTGATGACATCCTCGATTTCAACCCTAATTTCATGGAGGCCTTAAAGTTAAATAATGGGAGGCCTATCATTTTCTACAATAGCCTTTCGTGTAGATTTCTAATAATTATACGAACTTGCTCTTTCTTTGGAGGCCTGCTTGCCATAATAGCCGCCTTTGCCCTCCATTGAATAACAAACTCTGAAAAGCCTTCCTTCAGTTCCTGACGCGTTGCCTCAAGATCACGATTTATGACCTCGATCTGCGTGTTGTAGGAATATTGGGCAACAAAGGATTCTGCCAACTCCTGCCAGCTCTGTTTCACAGAGTCCTCCAATTTAGCATACCAGATGACAGCTATTCTAGACATGGTTTGGCTAAATAGTGACAACTTCTGTACTCAGGTCAAACCCATTGGTCATAGGATATCAAAAAACAAACGCAAATGCACCATTAGATCTCCTGAGCCATTGAAGCGGTCAATATGCGACATCTTGAACCGCTCTAGTAAGGTAACCGCTGATTCAATGCACCCATCCTTTATGTCTGGAATAGAGTTGACCACCTGTGCCTTTTTGAATAGTTTCTCCAGTTTAGTGACTTTAAGTGCTGTTGGATCAACTTCAAACTCGAACGGAGCCTCGGTCTGATAAACCGAGACTTTGGAGGTTTGTGCTGGGATTGGCTCTGCTTGGACTGGGAAAACCGAAACACCCTTGGTTTGTGGATCTTGAGCAATGGCAACATTAGTTGTAGTACCGAGCACAGGGATAGCCGCGGTGGGTACATGGGATGCAGAGGTCGTTGTTGGCTGCGGCTACTATTGTTGTAGCCTAGTTATGACCTTGGCCTGACGAGTTGTAACCTCGGCCTAGAGGGAGTCAACTGTTTGTTGCAGATAGAGCAATAATTCCTCCAGGTTTTTCAGAGGCTGAGCTATGATAGGGGTAGATGCCCAGGATGAGCTGAATGAAGGTAATCTAACTGATGAATGTCGGAATAGTGGAATTGGTGTACCCTGTCTGGCCTTCCTTCGTCTCGCCACCGGCGAAAGTGAAGCGAACACTGGTTGCCTTTGAACTAAATTTCCGACCTAACAAAGTCTATCGACATGAGTCTAGAATACTTGGGGGGATATCAGAGCATTCTAAAGTTATGGTTCCAGGACTACCTTGCAAAAAAGAAAACAGACAACACCTTAGCCTAATTTCATTAGAACAGACATGATCACAGCTGAGTAGTCACACTGAATTCTACCCCAAAATAAATACCAACTGTACCACTAATATGAAGCACCCTTGTATAATTTCACTGCAAAGCACATACCAGGTAAAGAGAACCAAAACACCCCTATGAGGGGATAGGGTTACCCTGTCCTAGCTTTGACATGATCTAGGGTTTCACTACTACAATCAAGCAGTTTCACGCAATCCTGCATTTTGGGTGAGCATCTTGTCGTAGTTTGGAACAGTTTCTATGACTTTTCGATATGCAACTAGGCCAAATGGTCAAAAAGGGTACGTCAACAAGACTACCTAATATACCTCTCACACCTAACACCGAGAAGCCAAAGAAGGATCAAACGGTATAGAGGTAGTCTAGATCCAAGGGTTGTGTTCCCATCATGGCAGAGCCCACGACCGGCTCGCCTTTTGGCAAGTTTTTAGGCAAGTCTTCGGCAAACCATCCAGGAATAGTAGATGGCAAACATAGTGACTTAGGCGCACCAATGCAAATACAAATGCAAAGAAACATATAAGTGTAGATAAAATTTCACATTATCAAGTTCGAGTCAAGTTCTCTAATATCCCCAGCAAAGTCGCCAGAAACTATAGCTCGGCTTTTTCAAGTCCCCTTTCAGAAGTCGAAATAAGCTCTACAATATCAGACTCCCACGGTTCTGAATCTGATCTCACAAGTGCAATGTGAAATAGATAATCACCAAAGAGTCCAAATCCGGCAAATCTTTTGGAAAATAGATTTTAAATCAAATTGTCAAAAATGGACTATTTTTCCAAATACAAAGTCGCCGCCTAAATATTTTTTGGAGAATTTAGGAAACCCATGACTCGTGCCAAAGGCCACGTGCCCATCATAACCAAGATTGTCTCGACTCGGGAACTTAGGTACGAGAGGGGAAGGTCATGAATTGAGCACCCTTGTTCACCCGATCAAAGATTAGCCTCTACTAATCATGATATGAATCTTATCTACATTATATGCTTTTGTTTCGATTATTAGCTAACATTACTATGTGATGCGTAGACAAACAAGTATAGACTAATTTGCAAGAATTGGAACACTTGATCTCATGTTTTGTTTTTGAAAATTGTTTTGAATATGTACCACTTGAAAAAGTGATCGCATATAAACATTACTCAAATTATTCCAATTCAAGCAACTAGCCTTCATCCACAGGCATTTAAATAGTTTATCAATTGAGTACTTAGCCTCATGGTAAGCATGCTTTGACATGTATGCTAAAGCGAATAAAGGCTTACCTAGTACTCCAAGCCAAAAAGATGATAAAATTAGAAATATGCATGATTCCTAACTATGCGATATGACTAATGCAACACATACAATATGCAATTACTAGGCTCAGCTATTAAAATGGCATGTGAAACAATTTGATAGCATGCGGTCTAAGCACGTTTTCAAAGAAGTATTTAACTAACAATCCAAGTTAAAATGATGAATTGAATCTCGGTGCATGTAATACAAGTGGATGCAATACAAGTGGATGCAAACATGGAGAATGCTAAACAAAACATGATGCTCTTAATCTAACCATCATAAGCAGGTAAATAAAATGGGGAAAGAGATGGGGTTGGAAGACATACACATTATTACAGCATTGCGCTCTCACGAAGGAGAGTCCGAATGAACTAACTAGCTAACTAATTAAAGCTAAAGTAATTATTACAAAACAAATTAAATTAGCTAAACTACTTAACTAATTATTACAACAAATGAATTAACTATTCTAGTTAAAAAAATAATTACAAGATGAAATCAAACAACTAGTTAACTAACTAATTAATGACAACAAATATCTAAGCTAAATATTTAAACTTAATCATGCTTAATACGCGAGGAATGCTCATGTACGTGCTCGGTTTCCACCAGAAAAAGTCACTGTTTCTGCTGTTGAATGCCTCTGTTGCACAATAGAACACTTACACTCATTTCTACCTCCAGACTAACTCTGCTTTGCTGGGGCAGTACACTGCTGAATTTTACATTGGTGAAGGGGCCTGCCGTCCACTGAAGGTGGCCTGCTGGCCATTGTTGATTGGGCTTTCTTGCTGTAACAGAGGGCAAGCAGAGCATGCATAGGGTATTCTCAAGGGCTGTCTGCACAACTCACCCTCCTTATCATTAGGCAGCTCAAATGAGGGACAAAACTTGGTCCACAAACCACCAACTCAAGCAATTTCATTGCATGATGGCTTATGAACCAAATTGTGCAATTTCAATAAATGCAACAAAACAAGACACAAACCTCCTCCCTTTCATGAATTGACCAAGGGAAGTGGCGACCTTAGAAACTTGAACCATTTCATCACTAATGAGTATAAAATACCTCAAGCTTTTATGTGTTCAATTAACGTTCGATTGAGCACAAAAATAAATTCTTATCTTGCACCATTTTAGTCCCATTTTAATTATTTCTTTTTAATTACCAACCATCCTTTAATTCATTGAGTCCAAAGGTGAGTTTAAGGTTCTCTAATGGAAAAAGGGCTCAAACCAAGAGTTACTTTGGGCATGAAAGAGAAATCATACCCTTAGTAATGAACCCCCTAAGGGATTAAACCATTAAGCATGACATCTCAATCTCATGCTTAAACAAACAAGTAGTTGAAACCACTTTCAAAGCAAAACAAAAGCCAAGAAATGAGGGGGGTTGTAGAGGTGATTAAGAGTGATCACATGGAAAGCCATAAATAAATGCAATCAACTCAAATAAGATGGTGTGTAAGGCTTAAAACACCAAACTCATGAGGACAATTACACTATAAGCATGCAAAACAAATCTCAAAAGCAACAACCACTTAGAAACAATCCTAAAATAGTCTAAAAACAATCCTAAAACATGTTGGAATTGAGCTACCAATAGCTAGAAAAATAAATTAAAACATGGAGCATGCTAGACTAGTAAGCAAAACACAAGGAGGGGAGGCTAACCCCTCCAATTTTGGACTTCAAAACATGATTTTAGCTACTAAAATAGCTCTAAAAATCAGTGTTTAAAAGCTCAAAAAAAAAGATAGTGCAAAGGTGGGAAACATAAGGGTAAAGGCCTTCAAAACAAGGTGTAAAGAAGGGTGGGTCACCCCTCAACCTTTATTGACCTTAAACCCAAGTTTCAGCTAAAAAATACTGAGCTTTTACAGCCCAAAAACAGTTGGAAAATAGCAAGAAAAAGAGTAATTAAAGCAAGTAAAGAGGCAACACCTTATACCTCTTGAAGAGGAAATCAATTCCAAGCAATAAAACTGAGCAAACACACCCTCAAGAACTTTCAAAAAGCTCAAAGACACCTCAGCTCAAATATGGAGAGGTTTGGTTAAGAGGGTATAGGCAAAGGTTAAGGATATGTAGGCAAGAGTGTAGAAATTTGCAAGAGAGAAAGGAAAAATTTTACTCCAAAATTTTTCTAACCTTAAAACATAAGAGGGAGGCCCTCTATATATAGAAAACATGAATTTCTCTGAAGAACATCCAACCATACACGTGGGAGTAGATGCGAACATCTGTGCAAACAGTTGGCACAGTTATCACAAAATATCTGTAAAAGACATTGGTGGTCGGCAACCAATAAAGGTGGCCGGCAGGCCCCCAGAGGTTGCAGGCTTGAAGATCTCTGGGTTTGATCCAAAACAAAGGCAATAGGGGTGTAAGGTTTGAAAGGTTCAAAGCTGTGGCATTCTGCTAAGGACTTCGAGCACTTGACAAGCATATAGACTCATCATCGGGTGTGCAAACGATGACGTCCAAGTCGTAAGAGCCGTCAAAAATGGGGTGTCTGCACAGCCACATCCTTCTTCATACTTTCCCACCAAAACTAGCGACTCAAGTCATGATACATCTTTGTGCCCCCCGGATGCACCGCAAGGCGCAAATGGTGAAACTCTCAGAGTACCTCCTCCTGGAAAGACTTTGGCACGAACAAACGGTCCCGGTATCTCACACTCTGGTCGGGATACACACTTAAGCCCCTCTTCACTTTTCCACTAGAGATTTTCTCTCGAAGGGATATCACCTCGAGGTCACCCCTCTGTGCCTTCATCACTCGATTCACAAGTGTAGGTTGGGCAACTACCATAAACAAAGCCACAGATTCAATGAACTCGCCAAGATGCAAGTCAAACTCCCCAAGAGCACCCAACATCTCCCACTCTCGGATGGCAATACTAGCCACACTGGTAATAGATTTCCTACTCAAGGCGTCGGCTACAACATTTGCCTTTCTCGGGTGATAATGCAACTCAAAATCATAATCCTCAATGAACTCCATCCACCTCCTCTGCCTCAAATTCAAATCCTTCTGTGTAAACAGATATTTCAGATTTATGTGATCAGAAAACACCTCAAACCTCTCACCATATAGATAGTGTCTCCAAATTTTTAAGGCAAAGATTACCGCCGCTAACTCTAGATCGTGAGTAGGGTAGGTTCTCTCATGTGTTTTCAACTGCCATGAGCCATAGGCTACTATTTTCTCCTCTTGTATCAAAACACAACCCAAACCTTTCCTTGAAGCATCACAATAAACTGAATAACCCAAACCCCTCTCCGGAATAATCAAGACTGGAGCAATGGTAAGTCTAACCTTAAGCTCTTGAAATAACTTCTCACAGATCTCATTCGACACAAACTTAACTCCTTTCCTCATCAGTTTAGTTAACAGTGAAGCTAATCCTTCACAAATCTCTGATAATACCCGACCAACCCCAGGAAACTATGGATCTCAAAAGCATTCTTAGGTTGTGCTTAATCTTGCACTGCCTCTATCTTGGATGCATCTACAGTCACCCCTTCCCCGAACACAACATGGCCTAAGAACATAACTTCCCTCAGCCAGAATTCACATTTCCCAAACTTAGCATATAGCTTATGGGCTCTAAACAACTCGAGCACTACTCAGAAGTGTTCCTCGTGCTCCTCTTTAGAGGGTGAGTAAATCAAGATGTCGTCCACGAATACGACCACAAAACGGTCTAGAAACTCCCAGAAGATCCGGTTCATCAAATCCATAAATACAGCCAGTGCATTGGTCAGCCCAAAAGGCATCACTAGAAACTCATAATGGCCATACCGCGTACAGAATGTCGTTTTCGAGTTATCCTTCTCTCTTACCCTCAACTGGTGATAACTCGATCTCAGGTCTATCTTAGAGAAGCAACAAGACCCCTTGAACTGGTCAAACAAGTCATCTATATGAGGCATTGGGTACTTGTTCTTAATAGTTATCTGGTTCAACTTTCTGTAATCTATAAAAAGTTGTAACACTAAATCTTTCTTTTTAACAAAGAGAGCCGGTGCTCCCCACGGTGAAGTACTAGGGCAAATAAAACCCTTATCTAACAATTTTTGGAGTTAAATCTTCAACTTACTCAACTCAACAAATGCAAACCAATATGGTGCCATAGAAACTGGTGCCGTGCCAGGCACTAAATCAATACAAAACTCGATCTCTCGGTGAGGTGGTAAACTAGTACGATCCTCGGGAAAGACATCGGGGTATTCGCAAACCACCCTTGGCAACTCAACCCGAACTTCATCGCACTCACCACTCAAGAAGTTAGCAAAAAGGCAATTAAGTTCACTCCACTCACGCGGATCATATACCGGTGATAAGACTCTATCTACCCGATCTCCCAAGAAATCAAAACAATCCCCGCTCGAGATACATACAGTAATCCTCTAACGGTAGCAATCTATAACAGCCCGGTATGATGATAGCCAGTCCATACCCAAGATGACATCAAAACTAAACATATCAAGCAATACAAATGCAAAAGGTAATCGGCGACTAACAACCTCGATGTCACAGCCCCGACACCCCTGTTTCAAGATAACCTCACTACCAATAGGTGACTCTGCACAGATAGGAGATGCTAACTGTGCCAACTCCAACCCTAAAACTGATGCAAATGCAGACAAAATAAAAGAATGGGATGCACTCATATCAATCAATACATTAGCAACTGAATTGCAAAACAAGAAGGTACCTCTTACTACAAAAGGAGAAGGTACAAGATCTGGCGTTGTAACAACATACACACACTTCGTAGGTCTCTGCTCAACCTACTCACCCCTCAGAGCATATGCCTGGTGCACTAACTGAGCCAAAGAGGCTCTCTGATTGGCCGTCAAGGCCTATGCTAACTGTGCAGGCTGATGGCTTTGTGTTTTGCCTCGAACTAGACACACCAGATGTGCCACCTAACTGAAGGTAAAACCTCTTCATATGCCCCGCCTACCTACAATGATAACAAGTGAGCGGCTGGCCTCTTCCCTGACTCTGGCTCTGAGAATGAGCCGAAGACGATGCTGCTCGCTACCCTTCTCCTCTCTGTGGGCAAGTTGGAGACTTGTGGCCAACCTAACCACATTTGAAACAAGTGATGTCTCCTGACCCCTCCCAGAACCCGAACTCGGTACTAGAAAAGTGGACCTCGACTAAGCTCTCTAGGACGACTAAGGATTAGAACTCCTCTGTCTCTTACTGTCCTCTTGACTGTCCTGACTCCTCCTAGAGCCCCTCATTCTCTCCTTTTTCGCCTGCATGATAGTCTCAAGATGACCCGTCGCCTCCACAAGGCATCCATAATCTCTAATCATGGACCCAGCCACTCGGAATATAAGTCCGGTTCTCAACCTCTTCTCAAACTCCAGACAACGGTGCTCCTCAATCGCCACTAGTTCTGGTTCAAATCTCGACAAACTAGTGAACATGGCCTCAAACTCAGCTACTAGTGTGTTCAACTACACCAACTTAAAGAAATGATCTCTCAACTTCTCCCTAATAGTGGGAGGTAAAAACTTATCTTGGAAGGCGTCAACAAAAGCCTGCCAAGTCCCTCCAATGCACCATCACGCATACTTCCACCATTGGACCGCGTCTCCCTTCAACTTGAAGGACGCCAAGGTCACTCTCAAACGCCCGTCTTCGATACTGAGCATCTCAAACGTCTTCACCATCTACTCTAGCCACTCATCCGCTTTCAATGGCTCCTTAGGATCTCCTAAAAACTCCTCCGGATTCAATTGGAAAAACTCCCTCTTTAGAAAAGATGGCTCTACCTCGGTGACTTGGGCCTAGACTTGATTCTCAGCCCTAAGAATGTCCATAGATTCCTGCAAAGCTCCGACCATTTCGCGGGCTAAGGTGCCCATTGCCTGTTGACCAACCGGTTCAGCCACATTGGCCTAACTAACCCTTTCTTCCTGTGTCAGAACATCATTCGATATGAGCATCTCGTGCCTTCTAGGCATACCATACCTACCACCACCACCACCACGTCCTGACATCCTAATGAAGGTAAAAAAAGGTATTAGCACATTTACAAATGTGCCGAAGCTAACTCACTCACGTCCTAATGCGATGGATAGCAGTAAATCACTCCATATAAGCACGTAATCACATAAACACATACGAATTTCCTTCCTAGATAATGACTGTCCCACGGCATTGCTAGAGTTCCAATTAGAAACAGCAGTGATCAAGTGCCCTTCTAATAGGACTTCCAAAAATCCGTAGACCCAATCAATATCTTAGGAACTAAATCTCATACCCATATAATCATATAAGCATGGTTTCACATAAGCATACAATACATACTAACGTCTCCACCAAGCGGGACAAACCCATTGTAGTACTAATCACTCCCCACGTACCCAAAGTATTCAAACCTGGTACACTCTGATACCAAGTTGTAATGCCCCCAAATTATTACAATAAATCAAATCCTTGAAGCAGAAGAATAATAGAAATGACATGCTTTCATTCATCAGAGTTCCTTTACAAAAGTTAATACATGCATTATACATTCACAAATGTTCATCCTGAATGTACAACATGTGTTGTAATGTTAAGAGAATTAAAAAGTAAACATATAGTCATATACTCTATAGGCTTACATCTTTCCAAGTCATTGCTTGGTTACACCAAAAAGGAGCCTAGCTCAATACAATTTAAACCCATGGCTATACAAAGAATATAACAAAATAAAGAAGCTCTTCCACTCAAAAGTCCCTCCAAGCTATTGCCTTGCCGGAGGCATGTCACCAGCACCTGAAAATGGTTTTCCCCAAATAGGGTGAGCCAAAGCCTAGTAGAAATAATCTAACACAGTATATGAAATTTAACAAAAATATAAGTACAATGTGCATAAACAATACTTGTGACAAGACATTCACATTACATATAATCGTATAGTCCTAAAGTTCATATTTCAATTTATTTTCCTTCAATTCATTTCAAGTTCATTTATTCTTCTCAATTCATGAGTCAATTTCATTATCCTCCAACAACGCACAGAGACTACAACTCAATGGTTTTCCAATTTAATACATTACCACACAAACACTTCAAATCTACCATTTTACGAAAATTTCGTCTGCGGGATCGGCATCCATGTATATACAAGATTTCGAGACTTTTACCCTGGACACTCTGGCCAACTTAATTTCAATGGAGCCTATCCCGTATCTCCTCCCAAACAATGGAGTACATCACATTTCTCCTGCCAAACAATCATACATATACAATGTACATAAATCATAGTCATATTCAATGACAATCAACAATAGATTAGTTTCAATTTACCTAATCCTCATGCAATTTCTACAACAATCATAGCTATCCTCCACCGATAACCCAACACAGATATTTCTAAACAGATAAATGATCTTCTCAATAGATAAATTATTCAAACTTCTACAAGTAAAAGACAACACGTGTCCAACTCCACCATTTACATCAACAATCATCCAATTGCACATTACCAATATCAATTTCAGTTATTTATACAAAATAACAATTTGACCCAATTAGGGCAAAACTCCTATTTTTTCAAATATCAACCCAAATGGCCTAATTCAAGTATTTGGCCACAATACAACCTCACATTCAACCCCACAACCATTTATTTCACATTCACTTAGATATCCCTCGTTTTAGTTCACACCCAAACCCTAGGTTTGCTCAAACTACTCCCAAATCCCACCATTGTTACACAATGACAAATAACTAAACTAAAAATCATATGAAAGTGTAGAAAATCCCTACCTCAAAAAGAGAAGACGAGCCAAGCGATTGTGAAACTTCAAAGATGCCCAAACCCAACTCTATTTGGATCAAGATGGAGATCTTACGATGGTCTACCTTTTTATCAAAAGGGATTAGGATGAGGAAATCACTAGAGGTAGGTGAAAATGTAGAGAGAGAGGGTATTTTAGAGATAAAGGGTCCCCACTTTAGGTTTTAGGGAGAAAAGATATGAAAAAGTGATGTAAAAAGTCATTTTCGCGATCCGATATACGCACAGTCCGCTCGAGCGTGAGAAGTGTCGCTTGAGCGTCAGACATAAAAAATTGTTTCGCTCGAATGTAAGAAAGGTCGCTCGAGCGTCAAGACACAATGAACAAGACGCCCACCGCTCGAGCGCAAGAAGTGAAGCTCGAGCGTTGAAAACACACATCCAGTAGTTTTGCAGACAACAGACCAACGCTTGAGTGCAACAAAGGCCGCTCGAGCGCCTACCCACTCGAGCATAAGAAACGCCACTTGAGTGTATAAATCACTCTCTCAATAGTTTTGCAAGCCTGCAAAAATACTAAAAGTTTACAAAGCCTGCTCGAGCGCAGGACGTGCCGCTCGAGCAGAGGACCAAAATTTTGGGCAACATAAGGTTTGAAAAATAAGCGACCAACCTATCCAAATACAACCACAACAACCCAAAAGCCAATTTCCAAGAGATACAAGGAGAGAAAGATGTAAACAACAATATGAAAGTATTAAATCTGAGTCCGGAACACTACAAGAATCGGGTCAAAATCGGAATCGCTATATAACCTTCGGTATTATTTTCATCAGAAATTTATTAGTTATATAAGTGAAAAAATAATATTGTCATATCATTTATATTAAAATCTACATTTTACTTGTTTATATTTGTATTTTTATTTTTATTTATTTATATTAATTTTAATATTTTTAATCTTATTTAAAAAATAATATAATTATATTAAAATTGTCAAGTAAAAATAAGAGACATCTTTCATAACCATATGAGTTGCTTTAATATAGTTATGTTACACCTATTCACATCACCACCGGAATTGTTCTAGAACCACCTCTTTTTCATCTAGATTTATGGAGAGAGGAATCCGAACTTAAAAAAAAAAAAAAAAAAGGCGATGTGAATCATCACTAAAAAATTGTAACGTAAAGTTAAAATAAAAAATAATAATAAAAAAAAAACTTCAACAACAAAATTTTAAAAAATCTCTAATAAATTGATTTTTAAAACAAAACAATTTCATGTTGAAGTGAGACAAAAAAATTTATCTCAAAATAATAGTAATTCATTACTAAATGTTCAATCTCATTGCTAAATATAATAATAATGGTCATTTTGCTTTGTATTTGTGAAACAATTTTGAAAAAAAAAAATTGTAGAAAGAATTTACAAAATTTAAAAATTTGTTTGATTGTATGTTTTGAAAATGATTTGGCGTTTGGGATGATTTAATTTAATTTAATTAATTAATTTTTTTGATAATTGAATAGGTAAGTGTGAAACAAAAAGAGATTAGATTCTATAATAAGCATAGTTAAATCATTACGCTATGAAAAAAATAGGATTTGGAAATCAAATTGAAAGTAGACTAACAAATAGAAGGCTTCTCTATTAAATCAACCGATAATGTTGAAATTCTAAACAACCAATTAGAAGATTCTATGTAAATAAAAAGATTTTTGTTCATGAGATTAATCAAAGATTGAACAGGATGATATTACAAATCCAAATAATTAAGTTATAAAATTTAAAACCAATTAATTGAAAAAAAAATTCAAACATCTATAATTAACACAAAGAAGCCATGAATTTCAAATCTTAGAAAATAAAAACTCTAACTCAACTTCTATAAGTCTAAAACAAATTAACTCATGAATTTGCCTTTTATATCAATAACTCATGCCTCAACCTAAAATTGCTTACATTGGTGAAGTTTCGAATTCCACGTAAATTGAGTACATTTGTACCAATTAAACAAAACCAAAATTTTGTTTAGATTTAACTGAGATAGGGGGTGGGAGTGAGTGAGAATCATTCCATTATGAATCTTCAGCTTAAAACAAAATCCAAACACACGTGGGCTCAACTGGTGGTGTATGATGAGATTACAAATGTACATTAAATATTAAGGGAAAAAAAACAAAAGTGAGAAAAGTTAAAATGAAAACCTCTTTGTACAATAATGCAATAAGAACATACTAAAAATCCCAAAATCCCCATATTAATATACCAATAAAAGCATGAAATAACAATCCATTCACATGAAAAATATATTTAAAAATCTAGTTTGGGTGCTCACCACGAAAAAGTTATTGAATCCATTAAATATAAATAGAGAGGGAGAGGGAGAAGGAGAGGGAGAGGGAGAGAGAGAGAGAGAGAATCACCGCAAATCAACTATGTAGAGCATGAGTTGGTCTTCAAAATCAAAGCAACTATGTAGAGCATGAGTTGGTCTTCAAAATCAAAGAATTATGGAAGTCAGAAATTATTGAAATCAACTTCCGAATTAACCATAATAGCTATCAATGTTGTTGGATAAAAGAAAATAATTAATTATCAAGAAAAATGAAAAGCAATATGATGGCTCATAACTCTATATAAGCAAAGGAAATCAGACCAAAGCCATTTGAATTTATAAGTGAAAACAAAGCAATACCACGACAAATTATCAAACAGAAACCCCAATGGATTTTAATTGCCTTGAAAAATTATACTTTCATTTGGGTTTAAAGTTCCATGTATGGTGGAGAGGATTGCCATTTATATAATTTTGAACAAACTTGCATGTGCTGAAACCATTAGAATGTTATTATTGCAACCAGAAATTTGAAGTTATACCTTACCTTTTGAAGAATTTATGGATAGGCACAGAAAGATATTTGAATTGTTTTCTAAGGAATGAGCAACAAAAGGAAACATTAAAATACTTTAGTAAGAATGCAAATCAAATACTTACCACAATGTTTGGATGTGAAAGGTTCTTAAGAAGTTTCACTTCTTCCTCAAGCTCTCTAATGTGAACCTATTAAACAAATTTAAAGCAATGATTCAGATATATAGAATCACAGACACAATGCTTCATATACAAATTACCATAAATGTAAATAAAGCAATTAAATTGGAAGTAATTTTCTGCTTTAAAGCACTCTTACTGCAATTGAAAGCTTCTTAGATACATACCAATACCAAAAACAATTGAAAAAACTAACACACAAAAATAAATAAGTCCAAAAGAATCACTATAAACAAAATATATTTTTTAGAAATGAGGGAGCACCAAATCCAAAATTAGTAAAAGCACTTCTCAAAATAATAAATAAATAAAGTATAAGACATTACTCCAAAACAAAACCCATTGCTCACATCCTCTATGCACCACAACTCATCATCATTCTGCAAATCACCACTGAATAATGTGCCAGATAAAGCTTAAGTAAATAAAAAAGTATTCAATAAACACCAAAAATAGTTTGTCTAATTTGAAATTATGAGAAAAAATATGACCATCTATTTTATTTTCAACTTAATGTTAACAGTCAGATTAACCTTTCACATTAACCCATTTAATGTTAACAATCCTCAACCCATTTGGCTAACCTGAAATAAAAATGAGTGATAACATGAAACCAATTTTTTCCTCAACCCCCATTTGATTTGATAGAGAGTGAGACCTTTGTTGGTGATGGTGGGGATGATGGGATAAAATAAAAAAAAAATAAAAACAAATAAACAAACAAATAGAGTATCCAAATTTGTAGGGAAAAGATAAGTTAATTATTGATTCTATTCACAGATAAATTCAGCAATAACAAAGTATCCTAATTTCTTAAATTTTGGGCTGAGATCTAAGTACCGAAAAATGGAATGCTCTAATAAATTTTAAAGAGAGAAGTAAAACCTCATGAGGAATGAACAAATATAGTAAAAAATTGTGTGTGTGTGTGTGTGTGTGTGAGAGAGAGAGAGAGAGAGAGAGAGAAAGAGAGAGATGACCTATATTTGGGCTGAGAAACTGATGATTAAGGTCAAGAAAATCCTCTCCTCCGATCTGTTGCCATGATGTCGCCGATTTGGACCACCGATCTAGCAAGGCTAGCACCCAACAAACCCACCATCGGCAAAGTCGCCGATTTGCTATGTATTAGGTTTTTGGGGAAATGAGTGACTAATAGGGGTGAGACCGTGACCATTGTTAGGGAGATTGAAGATGAAGAGTGAGCTTTGAGAGTGAGAGATAAAGGAGACAACCCAATTTTGACTTTTGGGAGAGAGAGAGAGAGAGAGAGATGGAATGGAAGAAGAAACAAAAAGAGAAAATCTATATCCACCGTAGGATATATGTGAACAAACCATCTCAACCATTGAAAGATAATTTGTCTCTTAGACATTTTTTAGTTGTTGGATTGAAAAATAAGGAGAAAATGGTCCACATTTTAACAGAGGGACAAAAGTCCCATTAGGATTGAAAGAAACTAACCAAGCTACTGCTATTCACAGTGATGCATCTAAAAGTAACAAATAATAGACACACAATACAACAAAAAATAAAAGTTAATCGAGAAAGTAGATATAGAGACATACCTTGACACATACGGAGGAGATATAGAGGCATGAAGAGAGAAAACAATTGAGATGGTTGCTTTCCTTACAATAGTTACTCTTTTTATTAGGCAATGACATTATTGAAACAGAGAAAAAGAACATACAAAATGAAATAAGGAATAATCTCTTTTCCTTTCTATTTATATTATGATCAAAGAAAATGACACAAATACACAAAATAAGAGCAAAAGTGACACAAAAACCAAATATTTTAAGTTTGAATTAACTGATAAACCTTACAAAGCCCTATCGAGGCTTATATGGTCTTCATAGGTCATCATCATCAACATAGAAGTCCATACTTTGCGGCTGGAATATCTTCAAAGTCACAAAATGACAACTGAAAAAAGGAAACAAAATCTCCAATGCAAAAATTAAAACCTATGATTAGGAAGAGAAACATGTGCATCCGAGAAAGGGAAGAAGATGATGGAAACATAATTGAAGGTTTGTTGCACTCCTGATTCCATAATTAAAACAAATACAATAGAAAACACAATGACCAAGATAGTTATCAACACTACATCATGATTGGAAAAAATAATTATTATAGACTTGAGGATATATCAATAGCTCTACAACAATCTCCAAAATCCCAAACTGCAAGTTCATTTAACAATAGATCTAAAATAATATACATACACAGTGCTAATAATAAATGTATAAAAAAAACTAGAAACAAACGGGTCAAACACATTACGTGGAAACACAACTCATAACCACCACACAAAATTTCAATTAAATGGAACTCAACAAATCATATTCTAACAAACATCGTTACCTCCATAACATAGTGGGTTCTCCAGCGTGATATGCAAAAAACATAGAAGATGAAGAGATTCATACAGTAGGTTGAGTTTGAAAGTTTCAAATTTTGAAATGAAAGAGGAATAGTTGGCCCTCATATCTAACTGAGGAGAGAATGTGTCACGCACCAAAATTTGGACAATTAAATATTAAATTAGGACTAAACCCCAATCAATATTCAATTATCTAAATCCTAGGGGTGAAAAAAAATCTAAACATTCTCATTTCCATAAGGTTTAAGTAAATTTCAATGCTCAAAAGATTACAAGAGATTAAAAAAAACTAACAAAACGCCAACCAAACTATCCACCATAATTTCATAACTATCCAACACCTCCAACATTAAAGTAACAATAACTACTCAAAATAACTTTAAATAATGTAAAGTTACAAACCATGCCAACTTATCAAAATACTAAGGTCATAAAAAAAATAATAAATACATAAACTAATATCAACCTTAAGTTCAAAAAAAGAAAAAAAGTCCAAATGACATGTCCAACAACTATAGTCATTTCTCGTCACCACCGTAGTCCCAACTAATCTTGCGAAGAAAGCTCGACTGCACTTAAATAGAACGCACCCAAGATGCCAAGAGACAAAACGAGTCAGTATACAAGTATACTGGTATGAATACAAATATTTGACATCCACGTGTCCACCAGACACAAATAACAGTACATCTAATTTTTGTTACGGGAAAAGACAAGTAGCTTCACCCGTATCAAAACGAAAAAGTAGTTTCCTGAGATACGGTGGCATTTACTTTCTTACCCATACACAACTAAATATAAATTGAGTATAAAATAAACAAAATAACGTAAAAATATGGTGGGTCATCCCTGCATAAAAAGTTAGTAAGACCCATCATTCTGCAAAAAAATAAAGTTAGTATAATTTAATCATAAGTAAATTGCTGAAAAAGTATAAAAACGCACTATTTTATGCTTAAATCATTCGAATTGACCAAAACTCAAAGAACAAAAATTTTACAAAATCAAATTTTCTAAAAGGCAGCATGAACGAATTTAGCAGAAACTAAACAGATTGAGAGAAAAACTTGATAGAAGAACCTAGATGGAAAAGAAACTGCTCTAAGATGATTTTTTTCGAAAAAGTTCAAAACACAAAAAGTGTTCATATTAATGTTTTACTTTAGTTTACACAAAACCAATAAAAATGAGCTCATTTCGTGGGTTAAAACAGCATCTAAAATCTGCATTTCTAAAATGAACAAAAACTATTGTAACCAAGATCATCCGATTACAAGTTTTAATCGATCTTTTAAGTAAAAAGTTAAAATACAAAAGTTATCTAGAATTATGTATACATGCCTCTGCCTAAGTTTCATAATTTATCAAGGTCGCTTACTATTTTTCAAGATGTACAAATCAATACAATTCAAATTATACCAATAAGTTTATATTTAATTCTTTATACCTTAACTCCACCACTTCGGCCCTTCACTTTCGGCCCTTCACTTCCGGTCTACACATATATCTCATGTGCCTCCCGTATACCTAACACCACTCTGAAGCCAAATTTGCATGGGAATATCATCCTGACTTTGACCTACACTCCTCAGATGGTTAGCATATATGTCCGCACATAAATCAAAGCACTTGTCTACTCCTGAGAACGAAGCAACAATATATATACATAATCTCTCATCTACTCATGAGAACAAACATAACAATGTCAAGCCTAAGTCATTCAAATAAATCTCATAATCCTCACTTTTTTTTTATACACTCTTTTTCACCGTCACTCAAATAAAACAACAATCCATGGAGTCATGGTGGAGTGCAAGAAATTTAACTATGGGTTCTAAGTTTATTTTAATTTGATATAACCATGAGTGTGATTATAATCATAAAATAAATACATCTAAAAACCCTGAACCTTACATACACATCTAACTAAATAATGAAATCAATCCATCATCTACATACAAATACAAAATCAAACCAACATCAAATAAATAAAAACAACGAATTAAACATAAATCAAGGAAAGTGGATTTTGCACTCACAATATTTTTTTGAAGATCAAAGAATCACTTGAAGAATTAATAAAGCTACCAAAACAAAGCCCTAACCCCTTTTTTTCTTTTCCTCCTCTCCTCTCTCTCTCTCTCTCTCTCTCTCTCTCTCTCTCTCTCGCAGCTTGCTGTTGCTCTCTCTTTTTGTTTTCTTTTCTTTTATTTTTTCCTTCCTAATGCAACCTCCTATGATTTAACTTAATTGACTATTATATTATATTATACAAATAAATCATAAATACAACCTATGTAAATATAAATATCTTCTTCTTTTATATATAATAACTTCTTCTTTTTTATATATAAAAAATATATATAAATAATGGAATTAATTATATATAATAAATAACACATTAAATTAATTAAATAACACATTAAAATAATTAAATAACATATTAAATTCTCATGTAACCACGCAATTAATAAAGCCCAAAAAAATAAAATAAGACAATAATAATAATAATAATAATAATAATAATAATAATAATAATAATAATAAATGACTTAAGAAAATTGGGGTCGCTACAGAATGAGTGTTTTGTTAAAAGAAAATCTGACTTGTTGAAATATGAAACTAAAGAAAACCTAAAATTGAAATCAGTCTCACTTGTTGTAATAGGTTGACTTGGTCGAAGACGACTTGTAAAGCCCACCATTCAATCTTAGACGACTCGCTCGACTTTAAACGATTGAATGGAGTGGTCAGGGTTGCAATGGGCAAAATCGAGAATGAATAGGGGGTTAGGGTTGGGTACCTGCATAGGATGCGCTCTGATGAGAGGAGATCAAGTAGAAGAGAGAGAGAGAGAGAAAGAACCAAAGAGTGTGTTTGACTGTGTGTGAGTGTGAGAGAGAGAGAAAAAGAGAGAGAGAGTGGAATATGGAAGAGAACATTTGGTAGAGAGAGAATGGCATAAAACCCTTGAAACGTTTGACATTTGAAATCTGAAAAAGCAGAGCCTGAGAGAGAAAGAAAAATAAATAGAAGTGTGATTTCAGCCCTTGAAATGTATGCCAAGAAGTGTAACCTTAGCCCTTAATTTGTATGCCGCCTAGGACAAATGTCCTATCAACACCCTTTGTCACGACCCAACCCCAGAGGCTTAAGGCTGGAATCGCAATCTACTAATTAATTATAATCTTAATAATTAAATAGCAAAGGTGGAGGCAGAATAGAAGTTAGAAAATAATTAAACAAAATATGTACTTCATTAATTTATCTTATTATTTTGATCAAAGAAAATACATAACATACTTTTTGACTTTTGGGACAAGGATGTAATATTATATTTGTAAAATAGTAAAGTTAGTATTTTATATATATGTTGTGTTATGAATATAATGCCTCGCTTATTACTTTGTAGAATGGCCAATAATGGTAGCGGAAGCGAGTCATCAGTCAACGAAACTGAATCAATGGAAAGAATCATGGAAAGAGCAGTTACTAGATTTTTGCAAGCACTGTAAACCAACATAAACAATGGGATGCCAGAAAGGCGAGAAAAGCCAATTACAATAAAATAGTTTTAGGATCTGAAACCCACCACATTTATTGGAGGTCCACACCCAATGGTAGCAGACGTTTGGGTTAAAGACATGGAAAATATTTTTTGCACCTTACCCTGCACTGAAAGACAAAGGTAACTTTCGCCACTTTCACTTTCAAAGATAATGCCAAGGAATGGTGGCTTCTCACCCTGGAGAAAAAAGAAATCGTGACTTGGGCCAGATTCCTGGAAGTATTTTATCAGATTCGTTGCGGGAACAAAAGGAGTCAAAATTCATACATCTAAAGCAAGGAATAATGACGGTGGCCGAATACGAGAGCAAGTTCACACAACTCACTCAATTTGCGACATATGTCATCCCCACCAAAGCTCGAAAAGTAAGGAAATTCGAAGTAGGATTGAATGCTGAAATCAAAGGTAAGCTTGAGGTTTTGAAACTACAAACCTATGCGAAAGTGGTAGACCAAGCATACATTGCAAAAAAAAATGGATTAAAAACTCGCACTCTAGGGAACCAAGGCAAAAGAAGTGATTTTGGAAAAGAGACAACAGAAGATCCGGTGTTGCGCCTCCCAAGAGTGTAAATACGGACATAACTAGTTCAGGCAATCAAGGTCCTACAAACCCCCGAGGTGGCACTATTCCAACTTTTCCTACTTGTGGGAAGGCTCATTGGGGACAATGTCATCAAGACATGGGAGTATGCTTTAAATGTGGTCAAGTTGGCCACTTGCTGAAGGATTGCCCAAAGCTTACTACTCCTACAGCCGGCCCCTCTAGACCAGTCAGAAAACCCACAGGACTTAGAGGAGAGAAGAAGGACCAAAAACGCCAAGGAAAGGCTTTTGCCTTTGTACTTGAAAAACTGAAGGTGACCAAAAACGTTGTGTCAGGTACACTTTCTGTATGTGGTCATTTAGCTCATGTTCTCATTGACTCGGGTTCAACTCATTCTTTTGTTGCACTACACTTTACTGCCAAGTTGACATCAACACCCCGAACCCTTAAGATATATATTGTCTGTGTCTTTTCTTTCTAGTAATTCTGTCCTTGGTACTGATGTGTACGAATCATGTACTATATCATTAAAAGGCAAAACCTTATACGTAAACTTGATTCCCCTCCGCATTGGGAACTTTGATGTGATCTTAGAGATGGATTAGCTGGCTGCTAACCACGCTTCTATCAATTGTAAAGCCAAAAAGGTCTCCCTCTAGCTACCAAACCAACTCAAGCTTGTCTTTGATGGAACCTGAATTTCCATCCCTCCCTGTCTTAAATCCTCCATGACAGCCCAACGACTTCTAAGAAAGTGTTGTTGTAGTTATATATGTTATGTGATTGATACACAAAAAGAGGCCCCACCGTTGATACAATCCCTGTAGTTGAAAAATTCCCAGATGTCTTTCCCAAAGACCTACCTGGTACTCCAGTTGACCGAGAAATTGAATTCACCATTGAAACCCAACCGGGTACACAACCAATATCGAAAGCTTCTTACTGCATGTCAATGACAGAATTAAAAGAGCTGAAGACTCAACTCCAGAAACTATTGGACAAAGGTTTCGTTTGACCTAGTACCTCACCCTGGAGAGCTCCAGTATTGTTCGTAAAGAAAAATGTGGCACAATGAAGTTATACATCGATTACCAGGAGCTGAACAAGGTCACCATCAAGAATCGGTACCCTCTGCCACGAATCGATGACTTGTTCGATCAATTGCAAGGGGCCCAAGTATTCTCAAAAATCAACTTATGTTCTAGCTACCATAAACTAAAATTCAAAATGGAAAGCATTGAAAATACTGCCTTCAAAACCCGTTACGGGCACTACGAGTTTCTCGTCATACCTTTTGGCGTCACAAATGTCCCAGTAGCTTTCATGGACCTCATGAATTGAGTGTTCAAATCTTATTTTGATGAGTTCGTCATCGTCTTCATTGACGACATTCTCATATACTCCAAGTCACCGAAGGACCATGAGCAACACTTGCGAACAATCCTACAAACACTAAGTGATCACAAACTATATGCCAAATTAAAGAAATGTGAATTCTGGATTACTAGTGTACACTTCCTCGGTCACGTCATTAACAAGGATGACATCTCAGTCGAGCCCCAAAAGGTGGCAGCAATCGTGGATTGGCTACAACCCACTAACGTGTCAGAAATACGAAGCTTCTTGGGTCTAACTGGTTATTATCGACGCTTCGTTCAAGAATTCTCGAAGATAGCATCACTCTTAACTCAATTAACTCAGAAGAACATACCCTTTGAATGGACAAACAAACAAGAACGTTGCTTTCAAGAGTCAAAAAGCAGACTTGTGTCGGCTTCTATACTAGTACTCCCCGTATGTTTTGAGTTACTATAATATATTTTACGTATGTTTTGAGTTACCATAATTTATTTTGCGCAATTTGTATTTTGTAAATTATATTAATATTTCGATTACATTAATTATTTACTGAACTCTATTTGCTTAAATTAAAACCCATGGATATGTTTATTTAAGTTTTAGAAATTATTTAACTATGATTATAGAAATATTTATTTTTTGTAAGTACCACCACAGAAGTACCATGCCTTGGGGGACTTAAATAAACCATTGGCTTCTGATTAGTCACCTTGTGCCCTTTGTTTGTCATGGATCCATTGACCTTTGTTCTGACTGTCACTCCAGTGACCTCTGTTCTGTTATGTTCTGTACCGTACTTATGGTTATTTATTACATACTTTCTGTATTTCAGTTTCTGCCAATTTGAATAAATTGTTTATTCAAATTAAGTTATATTAATGTTTTAGTTTAAATAACTATACATGGTTATTTTGTGTCTCCTATGTATAATATCTCTCACTCTACTGTGTGCTTATAGTTGTTGCCCCTTTTAGGTGACGAAATGTGAGGATGGATTGTAACCTCGTAGTGGGACCAGCACAAAATTTGATGCTGACATGTTACACTTTTTTTCTTCTTTTTTATGCTAGTTCGTCACTGAATAATAAAATTATATAAGCCCTACAGGTGTATTTTCCTTAATCAAAGTAATAAGATAATTACTGAAGTAAATCTTCTGTTTAATTATTTTTTGACTTATATTCTGCCTCCATCTGTGCCATTTAATTGTTAAGATTATAATTAATTAATAGGTTGCAATTCTAGCCCCAAGCCCCTGAGGTTGAGTCGTGACAAATGTGGTATCAGAGTAATGGTTTAAAAATAATAATTAAAAATATAAGGAAAAATAATATTAGTCTTTTTATGTAAAATCTCACATTTGTACTATGACTAATTCTGGTGATGTAAGAATGTCCGAGTTTAATCTTAATGGGGCATCTTAGGAGGAGCTCGGGACTATAAATTTGGAGGACATCTAAGTAGAGCACCACGCCCCCGCCTCACCGGAAGAATGGAGAAACTCGGAAGACATAGTTAGGCGACTACATCTAGGCCTTACTCAATTGATGGGTTGGCCAATATATGTACATGCCGATCCTAATGATGTAGTATACTTATCGTGGAGACAGAATCATGCCTACACGCACGAACAATATCTCAGACCCACCTGCGTACTCAGCCTTGCCACAGGATATGACCGCCTTCACTACATAATTGGCCCTTTGCCCCTAGATTTTGCTAAAAGAAGGGGAAATGTTTACCCCGAAGACTACATATTCACCAATATCCCTAACCCTTTGGAAATTATTAATATTCAAAATGTTGATTTTAGCAATGACTTATCATACATCGAGCTACCTGGATGGATCGTTGATCAAGCGTTTTGGGGATACATATAATTCGTCCCCATTTACACAGTCCAGGCAGCGTGGGTTTGTTTCGATGTGATACAGTTAGGGTAGGAGGTTGAGTTTTTTTACGCAACACTATTTCCCGTGGTTGTTTGACCCACCAATCTAGAATTTGTAGGAGAAAATTCTTTTGTAAGATAACCATGATAAATTTTGATCCCTCTATATTTTTTTTATACCAAACTTGATCAACGATCCATCTAGGTAGCTCGATGTATGATAAGTCATTGCTAAAATCAAAATTTTGAATATTAATAATTTCCAAAGGATTAGGGATATTGGTGAATATGTAGTCTTCGAGGTAAATATTTCCCCTTTCTTTTAGCAAAATCTGGGGGCAAAAGGGCAATTATGTAGTAAAGGCGGTCATATCCTGGGCAAGGCCGAGTACGCGGGTGAGTCCGAGATATCGTCCGCGCGTGTAAGCACAGCTCTGCCTCCACGATAAGTATGCTACATCATTAGGATCGGCCTGTACATATATTGGCCAACCCATCAACAGGGCAAGGCCTAAATGTAGTCGCTAGACTATGTCTTCCGAGTCTCTCAATCCTTCCGGCGAGGCGGGGTGTGGTGCTCTGCTAAAATGTCCTCCAAATTTATAGCCTCGAGCTTCTCCCAAAATGCCTCATTAAGATTAAACTTGGACATTCTTACATCACCAGAATTGGTCATAGTACAAACGTGAGATTTTACATAAAAAGACTAATATTATTTTTTCTTATTTTTTTAATTAATTTTTTTTAAAAAAATCATTGCTCTGATACCACATTTGTCATGACCCAATCCAAAGAGCTTAGGGCTGGAATTGCAACCTACTAATTAATTATAATCTTAACAATTAAATGGCACAGGTGGAGGCATAATAGAAGTCAAAAAATAATTAAATAAAAAATTTACTTCATTAATTATCTTATTATTTTGATAAAAAAAAAAATACATCTGTAGGGCTTATATAATTTTATTATTCGGTAACGGATTGTCATAAAAAAGATGAAAAAAAGTGTAACGTGTTGACATCAAATTATGTGTTGGTCCTACTACGACGTTACAATCCATCGTTACATTCCATCACCTGAAAGAGGGCAAGAGCTATAAGCACACAGCAAAGTGAGAGATATTATACCAAGAGCATAGGGGATACAATTACAACAGTGATGCATACCCCCAGTGGGGGTCGCACCCCCAGTGAGGTGTCGCGCCCCCACTGGCCGAAATTCAAAAAAAAAAAAAAAAAAAAGAAAACAGTTTTTTTTTTGTCAAATGAGGGAGTGCCACCTCACTGGGGGTCGACCCCCAGTGGGTGTATGAGGCATTTCTGCAAAATAACCATAGATAGTTATTTAAGTTAAAACATTAACATAACTTAATTTGAATAAACAATTTATTCAAAGTGACAGAAATTGAAATACAGAAGGTATGTAAATAAATAACCAGAAGTATGGTAAAGAACAAAACAGAACAGAGGTCACTAGAGTGACAGTCAAAACAAAGGTCAATGGATCTATGACAAATAAAGGGCCACAAGGTGACCAATAAGAAGTCAATGGTTTATTTAAGTCCCCCAAAACATGAGACTTCTATGATGATACTTACAAAAAATAAATATTTCTATAATCATAGTCAAATAATTCTAAAATTTAAACAAATATATCCATGGGTTTTGTACGGGGAGCAAATATTCGGGCAAGCCCGTATTCCTTTCTTCCGAGCTCCGTTTCTGTCCGATCACCTGCGAGCAAATAACGGTGAGCTACCCGGCGGTGTGTGGCCGGAAAAACCCTCCGACGGTCAAGTTAGCACACACCTTAGGATAGAGAGAGGGAGAGAGGAGTGTTTGAGTGTAAGAATTTGCTTACAAAGTGTTCATCTGTCCACGTATAGGGGGTGCAGATATGCTTATATACCCTCTGCGCCCCATATCCACTCCCAGTCATCTCTTGACACGTGGCTCCGCTATCCCATCTGTCAGCATAAACCTTGCTGAACATCACCTAATCTCAACTGCCTGCCTTCTCAGTTGGAGCTCGGCAGCCGAGCTTCTCTATCTACGGCCGTGCTGTGCTTCATACCCAAGCACTTCACTGGCTTAGCCCAAGGAGGACCGGGCTAGGCGGCATCTCGGCAAAGCCTAGCCCGGGGCACCTCCTGTGGTCGGCCTTCCTGCCGATCAAACGATTACCTCGGCTGATCACGCCTTTCCGGGCGCCGGTCACTCAGCTTGACTGGCTCCACCATCGCCTGATCAAGCAGCTCGGTTCAACCGAGCACTGCCCTGCCGAGCAGCTTCTTTCCAAACTGGGCCACACATCCTCGGCCCAACACTTGCCCGACCCAAATCTGTTAGGCAAAACCCTGTTTGGCCTAGATCTGTCCGGCCCAGTACCAGATCATTAATCTCCCTCTCAGGTTTAATTTAAACAAATAGAGTTTAGAAAATAATTAATGTAATTGAAATATTAATATAATTTATAGAACACAAATTACGTAAAATAAATTATGATAACTCAAAACATATATAAAATATATTATAATAACTCAAGATATAATATAACTCACCTTAAAAATGATACCTCACTTTTTCTTTCCACTATCAAAAATCCTATTGACTTCCAGTATTTTCTTTCCCTTCTTTGTTTGTTTTCCTTATTTTGTTCACAACACTACTCCTCATATTATACTAAGGTGCAATACTTGCTCAGGGTGACACGTAGCCTCTCTACTTGTGCTGCCATCATCATGCTATAGATTTGAATCTTATCCCTCACATGGATAAGTTTAGATTAAGTGCTTAATTATACTTAGACTCAATTACTAAAAGAATTATATCACTAGTTTTCATTTTTCTTTTCCTTTTTTCTTTTTTTGTTTTTGTTTTTGTTTTGTTTGAGCTTTCCATAGTGAGTTTTATCTTCAACAATCATATATCACCATAGTAAGTCTACATTAATCCTAATGTCAATTAAATTATACTTTATCACGTATCACCATAAAATTAATTATTTAATTTTACCATTACTATCATTATTATTGTTATTATTATCATGAAGGGTTGTGATATTAATTAAATATTCAGGTGTCACATTATAATTATAGTCAAATAATTTTTAAAATTTAAGCAAGCATATCCATAAGTTTTAATTTAAACAAATAGAGTTCAGAAAATAATTAACGTAATCGAAATATTAATATAATTTATAAAACACAAATTACGTAATATAAATTATAGTAACTAAAAACATACGTAAAATATATTATGGAGACTCAAGGTATAATATAACTCACCTTAAAAGTAATACCTCGCTCTTACTTTCCACTATCAAATACCTTATTGACTTCCGGTATTTTCTTCCTATTTCTTTATTTATTTTCCTTATTTTGGCCTATTTTGGAAAGATGATAAAAAGTGATTTTTTAACTTTTAACCAAGCTTTTGGATTTTTTAGACAAATGATTTGGGAAGTTCGTAAAAAGTTACTTTTGACTTTTTTTATTAATATTTGTTTAGGATGTCAAATCACAATAAAATAACCAAACTACCCCCATTTAATTTAACATATTTACAACTTTATCCATATAGTATATTTTGACCCATAAAAAATAGAATTATAATTTCACCATTGACTAAAAAATAACTTCTCAAATAAAAAAATATAAAAAAATTAACTTTTAACTTTTATTACAAATTAAAAAAAAAATAACTAAAAACTTTGTTTACAACACCGCTCCTCCTTTTTATACTTAGGTTGTAATCCTTGCTCAGGGTGACACGTAGCCAAACAGGTAGCCTCTCTACTTGTGCTGCCATCATCATGTATAGATTTGAATCTTTATCCGATAAGTTTAGATTATGCTTAATTATACTTGGGCCAATTACTAAAGGAATTGCATCATTAATTTTCTTTTCTTTTTTTTGTTTGAGCTTACTGTACTGAGATTTATCTTCAATAATCATCTGTTTAATTCTATATTGATCTTAATGTCAATTAAATTGCACTTCATCGCATACTGCCATAAAATTAATTATTTAATTTTACCATTACTATCATTATTATTGTTGTTATTATCATGATTTGTTGTGATATAAATTAAATATTTAAAGTGTCACATTATAATCATAGTTAAATAATTTCTAAAATTTAAACAAACATATCCATAGGTTTTAATTTAAATAAATAGAGTACAGAAAATAATTAAGGTAATCCAAATATTAATATAATATATAAAATACAAATTACGTAAAATAAATTATAATAACTCAAAATATATATAAAATATATTATAATAACTCAAAATATAATATACCTCGTTTTAAAAATAATACCTCACTATTCTAACCCATTATTAAAAACCTTATTGACTTCTAATATTTTCTTCTCTTTTCTTTATTTGTTTTCTTTAGTCTGTTCACAACACTACTCCTCCTTTTATGCTAAGGTGTATACTTGCTCAAGGTGACACGTAACACGTAACGACTCTACTCGTGCCGCCATCATCGTGCTATAGATTTGAATCTTATCCCACAAATTGATAAGTTTAGATGAAGGGATTGTTTGGAATGACTTTAATAAGTGTATTTTTTATCTTTTTATAAAAAAAATATGTAAAAAAATAAAGAAATAATATGATAAAAAAAAGATGAAAAGATAAAAAGATGAATTATTTTTGAGTTGTCAAACTTGACCTAAGTGTTTAATTATACTTGGGCTCAAATTGCATCACTAATTTTCTTTTTTTTCTTTTTTTCTTTTTTTTGTTTTTTGTTTTATGTTTTTTTTTTTGTTTGAGCTTACCATACTAAGATTTATCTTCAACAATCATCTGCTTAATTTTACATTGATCCTAATATCAATTAAATTACACTTTATCGAATATTATCATAAAATTAATTATTTAAATTTATTATTATTATTATTAATTGTGATATTAATTAAATATTTAGGGTGTCACGCCCTTGTTTTGTTGTATAGATTTTAATTTATTTTATCATTTTATAAATTTTAGCCAAAAAAACAAAGACTAAAATCCCACTTTCCAAACACCTCATAGACTAGAAATTGTAAAAAAAATCTCGTCACAAACTTGGCTTAGCCTGACTTCAAGCCTAAAAATCTCATTCCATGGCCTACCCAAAAATAGCCTTATTTATCTGGGAAAAAGAGGGGGGGGGAATTCCGGATCTTCGGTCGCACTCACCTGCCGCCCTCCAAAACGGGTTTTTTTTTTTTTTTTTTCCTTTTCTTTTTCTTCTTTCTCTTCGGTCTGTGTTTGGTTTTTGAAGAAAACCAGAGGAGAGGGGAGGGGAGGGGAGGGAAAGAAGAGAGAGAGGAAGGGAGAAGAAGAGGGGAGAAGAAGGAAGAGGACGGAACCCACCACCATCACCACCGCAGAGGACGGACCCATCGAACTTCCACCGACAACTCTCAACTTCCTCCCCCCTCTCTCATCTTCTCTCTCTCCTCTCTGATCTTCCCCTTTTTTTTTTTACACAGCTTGGATTTTGGGTTTGAAATCTGTTCTTGGGTGTGGGCTATTTTATGGTTTTGTTTTGAAATCTGAATTTTTTTTTTTTACAGATTTACTCAGATTTTGTTGAAATCTGATTTACTCAGTTTCCAATTTTGTTGAAATCTGATTTTTTTTTTTACAGATATGAAATCTGAAATCTGATTTGAAATTGGTTTAAGAATTTTTTAGAAAAAAATTTCCTGTGGGTGATTGGGCAGGGGGAAAAAATATTTTCTGGATGATGATTATAACCCAAAATTTTTTCTGGGTTTGTTGATCATGATGTTTGTTGAAATCTGATTTTTTTTTACAGATTTGAAATCTGAAATCTGATTTGAAATTGGTTTAAGAAATTGATGAATTGGGTTTTTTTGAATTTGGATTTTGATGAATTGGGTTTTTGTTCTAGATCCGGCCAGAGTGGAGGATAGAGGAGAGGTGGTTTGCTTCAACTCTTCTTCTCATTTCTCTCTCTCTTCTTCCCCTCCCCTCTCCTCTCCTCTGGTTTTCTTCAAAAACCAAACACAGACCGAAGAGAAAGGAAAAAGAAAAGAAAAAAAAAAACCCTTCAAAACGACATCGTTTTGGAGGGCGGCAGGGGAGTGCAACAGGGGAGTGCGACCGAAGATTCGGATTCGGGGGGGGAGAAACTTGGCTGAGCCTGACTTCAAGCCTAAAAATCTCATTCCATGGCCTACCCAAAAATAGTCTTATTTATCTGGGAAAAAAGGGAGGGGGGGGGGGGGGAGTTTTTTTTTTTTAATATTTTCAAAAAGTCAAAACCCAACTTAGGCCAAGTTTAGAAACCCCATTATAATCTATCTTTTTATCTTTTTTTCATCACATCACCTCTCTACTTTTCTACATATCTTTTCGTAAAAAGACAAAAAGTGTACTTATTTAGGACACCCCAAATAACCTCTTATTTCACTAAAAATCATTTTAAAAAACGAGAAATAAGCCAACATATAAAATTATCAAAATATCCTTGTTTGTATGACTTTTGACAAAAAAAAAATGCATTAATAATACAGGAGAATTGTGACACTATATAATAATAATTTTCAAGAAAAAGTAAAAATACTGTTTATTTAGCACTTTTTAAATAATTTTGCAAATAAATCAAAAAACAAAAAAATAAGCCAAAAAGGCTGCCCAGTGCCCATTTCCACCTTCTATGTCACCCATAATTGTTTTGTAGTTGAATGGTTACACAAACAAATTTAGCGATTACATTCCGGCTCCGTTTAGAAAGAAAAAAGTCAGATTTTTTTGGTTAAAATAGTCATAAAAAATAAAATAAGTTATTTTAGCCATAAAAAATAAAATATCAAATTCAACCCATAATCATTACAATCATCTCTCACAAAAAAAGTCAAAAAAATAAAAAAGCCAGAATGTAATCCATCTTTTCAAAAAGTCAAAACCCAACTTAGGCCAAGTTTAGGAACCCCAATATAATCCATCTTTTTATCTTTTTATCTTTTTTTCATCACATCACCTCTCTACTTTTTTACACATCTTTTCGTAAAAAGATAAAAAGTATACTTATTTAGGACACCCCAAATAACCTCTTATTTCACTAAAAATCATTTTAGAAAGCGAGAAATAAGCCAACATATAAAATTATCAAAATATCCTTGTTTGTATGACTTTTGACAAAAAAAATGCATTAATAATACAGGAGAATTGTGACACTATATAATAATAATTTTCAAAAAAAAGTAAAAATACTGTTTATTTAGCACTTTTTAAATAATTTTGCAAATAAATCAAAAAACAAAAAAATAAGCCAAAAAGGCTGCCCAGTGCCCATTTCCACCTTCTATGTCACCCATAATTGTTTTGTAGTTGAATGGTTACACAAACAAATTTAGCGATTACATTCTGGCTCCGTTTGGAAAGAAAAAAGTCACATTTTTTTTGGCTAAAATAGTCACAAAAAATAAAATAACCTATTTTAGTCACAAAAAACAAAATATCAAATCCAACTCATAATCATTACAATCATCTCTAAAAAAAAAAGTCAAAAAAGTCAAAAAGTCAAAAAGTCCTTCCCAAACCAGGCTAAAATAGCCAAAAATCCAAAAAGCCAACCCACTTCCCAAACGGAGGCTCTATGTATAAACTTAGATACGTGCATTTTCTATGTCAAGTACATTTTCTTTGATGTGGGGATGTGAATTTCAAAAATACTCCTCGGATCCAAATGAGCTTGAAAGATCTTTATAATGAGCATGAAAGATTTTTATAATGTTACTTGAAACAGATAAACAACTCCAAATGGTAGTGTCAGATTTAGTACTCCAACAATCTAGTCAGTTCTGTGTTTGGATAGTTGATATTTTATATTTTTGGGAGTCTAAATTATTTGCGTATACTTCTTTCCTCAAACTCCTTTCCTCTTTTATAGAGTCTTTCTTTGGTCTCACTTTCTTGTCATGCTTTTTTGGGATGGCCAGCACCGTTGTCCAACGAGACCCTTCTGACTTTCCTAGCATACTCAGCTTTGGCACGTGGCATGAATATTTTTTACTCGGCATCTCATGTGGCCTTTAATGCCTATTCAGCAACGATCCATAGCGCAATGGGCTTTGGCGTCATATGGTCCAATTGATAGGTTCAATTCCAAATTCAAATTGATTATTTATATTCCGCTCCCACATTTGTATAAAAAAAATAAAACTAAATAAATGTATATAATATATACATATACATAATATATAATTCATTTAATATATATTAATAATCAAGTTAATTCATGAGAAATATTCAAATCTTATCCATTTAATAATCGAAGGGTGTGTTTGTTTGGACAGAATGGATAAAGGGGATTGTAATTTATCGAACTGTTTGTTCTGAGATACATTGTCTCCAGACTATTTGATTAAACTGAATTTATATCCTATGTTTGTTTAATCATAGGATTAAATGTCTGGATTAGATTATTTTATTGAATCCAATGTTTGATTGAATGGACTGGATAAGGATAAATGCTCAAAAGACTATTTTACTTGTAATTTATAATTTATATTTTTTATTTAATATATAATTTTAAATTTATAATCTACAATTTTTAATTTAACAACACTAAAAAATTTTAATTTATAAAGCCATAATTTATAATTTATTATTTTTAATTAAATTAAATTTATAATTTATAATTTGTATTTAATATATAATTTTAAATTTTAAATTTATAATTTATGAATGTTCAAAAGTTTAAAGGAAATTGTAATAACAACACTAAAAAAATTTAATTTATAAATATTTTTAATTTTTAATTTTTTATCATTTAATTTAACAACACTAAAAAAATTAATTTTTAAGGCCATAATTTTTAATTTATTATTTTTAATAAAATTAAATTTATAATTTATGAATATTTAAAAGACTATTTTACCCTTTTTAAAATGTTTACTAAATAATAGCATGAGGATAAAATAGACATTTCACTCATTAGTCCCATGGGATACCAATCCCCTGAAAATAATCACAACCCCCCCCCCCCAAAGGATTATTTAGCTCCTCATATGAGGAATATGGAGTCTGGCCGGACTCTATATCCAACAAACTAAAGTTGCACCAAACGATGGGTATCTCCCCTCTAATGGATTAAATTCCAAATAGTGTTTAGTCCCTCCTAATCCCTTCAAACAAACGGAGTGGAAAATTTATCATGGTCAAAATTTATGAATTTAAATATCAATTTCATAAGTTCTTAAAAATAATTTGAAATGTGTGAGTGGGATGAGCAACGGACCAGCGCTTACTCTTTGGGTGTGTTTGATTGGACGTATTGGATAATGGGGGATTAGAATCCATCAGACTTGAATCTTGGAACTGTGAATCCCCCAGACTATTTAGTTGGATTGGATGTGTATCCCGTGTTTGTTTTCTCATGGGATTAAATGTCTGAAAATGACTATTTTTAGTGAATCCAATATTTGGTTGGACAGACTGAATAGGATAAATGAACAAAAAACTATTTTACTCTTTTTCAATTGTTTACTAAGTAATAGCAATATTAAACATATCTTTAATATTTTAATTATTTTTAGCTAGATTAAATAAAAAAATTATTTATTTTATTTTTTACGCAATTAAATAAATTTATTTTTTTAAAATTAAATAAATAAAATATCAATAGAAATATATGTTATTTTTTAAATTAAAATTTTAAATAAATTTATTTTAAAAAATAATAATAATGAAATAATGAAATTAAATAAAACTTCTATTAAAATTTAAATAATGAAGTTAAATAAAATATAAACAAAATTTTAAAATAAAACATAAATAAAAATATCTATAAAAAATTATTTTAAATAAATAAAACATCAATAAAAAGTTAAATAAAATTATTTTATTTTTAGAATTGAGACATTTAAATTTTATTGAATTTTACTAAATAAAATACATAATTAAATAATAGAGGGTCAAAATGATCATTTTACCACCTAATCCCAACAGTAAATAGTCCCATAGAAATAATCTCACTCTCCTTTAGGATACAATAATCCCTCATATGAGGGATATAGAGTCCAGTCAGATACCATGTTCGGCGAATTAAAAAAAAAAACAAATATCAAATTGGATGCTTCCAATGAATTACAATTCGTACAGTAAATAGTCCTCTCGTTATCCCTCCAATCAAACACACCCTTTAAGTTTTAAAATTTTAAGATTCGTTATTTCATTGCGAAATTACTATTGAGGAAGATTTTTAAAAAATTATTATGCAATAATAAAAAAATTTATAATTTTAATTATTAATCACTTTTTTATAAAAATTTTTACCACTGTTGTGTAATTTCTTCTCTTTTTTTCTCTTTTCAGTTTTCTCTCTCTTCTTCTTCCTTTTTTTTTTTTTTTTTTTTTTTTTTTTTTTTTTGGACTATAAATAACCCAATTCATCATTGATACCTTTTCTGCTTTCCACTTACGCATCATTCCACACAACACAAGAAATAGTTAAAATTGTTTATATGTACAAACAAATAGTTCAAAAGGTCAAAGGATTAATAAAGTAGAACACTAATGGAATAACATGCAAATGTAGACTTTCAATTAAGGGGGAAAAAAAATACAAAAAAAAAATAATAATAATAAAAGAAAAAAGAAAAAAGGAGGACTTGTTTAAGCAAGCCCTAATTTGGGAGGAGAAAGCAAGTAAGCGGCCCAATAGAATACAAGCTTTGAGAAAGGAAGTTTATGCCTCTATAGCTCCTTTGTAGACCTACTTATATAGTGCTCAGGCAACTCCCTTGACAATCAACGTTCATTGGGGAATATGAATAGCCTTTCTTAAAAGGAAAGTTAGGTGAGATAATTGAGTTGAGAGTTAGTTAAAAAATTAGTTTATTGATTACAAGTAAGCTTACAAAGTAACTAATACTAAAATGTTGGTTTATTTGATAAATTTCTAATTTTTTTTAAGGACTTTTTAGTAAAAATAAATTGCTAATTTGAATTTTTGACAAAAAATAGATTTATCAAATGAGACCTAATATTTTTAGCCAAACAAACCTATAGGTTGAGCTTTTTAGTTCTACCCAAATAGTTTATTTATTTGTTTATATTATTTTTCAAAGTTAGGAGGGAATTAAAATAGTTGTATCACCGGTGTCTAAAATGAAGAGAATATGTTCGTTTTTCTTTGGGAAATGGGGAGATAACCCAGGGAGAACTAAAAATTTTAGTGCATGATCTTCCGTTTCTAAATTTTTTTGTCCACATGTTTTAATTAGGGGTGGGCACGGGTCGATTGTGGCTACGGAACTTTCAATCCGCCATCCGTCAGCTAGATTGACAGATTGGAGAAAATCAATCCGCATTCGTCCGCTAATCCAGCGAATGTGGATTGAGTGGATTGACGGTTTGGCGGATGGATGCGAATCGGTTTGACGATTTGAAATTTTATAAATTTTCAATATAATTCAACTTGTGCATTTCTTCAAAAAAAAAAAAAGTATTACAGTCAATGACTTAAAAAAGTATTACAATTACTGCATGCATCATCCAAAGAAAGAAAGTTTGAAACTTTAGAATATCACAATCACTGCATGCCTCATCCACATATTACAATCACAGTATGCCTCATCCACATAAAGGATTACAATCTGTGGTTCTTAAAATATAAAAATAATTCAAACCACCAAAACCATGAACAGAGCAATAGTAGAGATTGTGTATGTCTTTGTATTGTTACATTTATATATCTTTTTGAAAACAAAAACCAACCAGTATATATCATATTTTTTATTTATTACTTTTAGTGTTTGATTTAAAAACAAAAAAATATAGATAAATAATACCTTTATTTTTTTCAATTCAAAAAATATATCCAAGTTGAAAATTTCTTTTTAACAGAATATTTGAACTCTTTTTCAATTGAAAATACAAACAAAAAATTTAAACAAATTGAAAATATAAAATCTTATAAATTACTAAGGGTGCTCGCGGTTTGGCGGTTCGGTTGCGGCCAAAGGAACCTCAAATCCGCATCCGTCTGCCAAATTGGTGGATTGGAGAAAATCAATCCGCAACCGTCCGCTTGTCATCACGCATCCGTCCAAAATACGGCGGATCGGTTTTGTTCGGTCGATTTTGACGGATCAATATATCCGCTGCTCAGCCCTAGTTTTAATGCACTTAATTATTAGATAAGTTTTGAAATTTTCGCACAATCTAATAACTGAAAGTATATTAAGACATGAATATAAAGAGATTTGATAACAAAATATCCTTAGCCCAAAAAGTTTCTCCATCCCCTTTTCATTTTCCTAGACAAACATGAAAATGCAACAAGGACAATAGATCCTTAGCCAAAATTATTGTCTTCTCCCTTTACTTTCTAGACAAACATGAAAATGGAACAACCCCTCCCTCTTTTGTTCTTGGTTATACTGGGCTGAAACAAAAATGAAAAAAACCTCATGATGTGTTGTAGCATTGCAAGAAATAGGGTTGAAAACTTTTATGATTCCCTCACCTTTTTTTTTTTTAAAAAAAAAAAAATTACTATTCAAATTCATAATCAAAACATAACTTTTAAGTCCCAACTTAAAAGAAAAAAAAAAAAAAAAAAAGGCTAATTTTTTTGGGCGTGTACGAGTTTGAACTTTACAAAAACCTTTTTCTTAAAAAAAAAAAAAAGACCTCAAATCCAATTTTTTTTTTTTTTCCCTCTCTCGTTCAAATAAAAGGATAATTAAAAACATTTTGAGTGAAATTTTAGAAAATGGAAATTATTCTAGCATGACCATGATGCAACAATGACTTTGGCAAAATAGGAGTTAATTGATAATGAATATGTTTGTCGGCATCTAAGATTCTTTAAATTGTTATTAGTTATCAATAAATTTATGAATACAGAATAAATTATGCGTTTAATTAATGAATAGTTATTGAAAAGACAATTTTACTTGTATTAATGGCAGTGGCTTTGGTCCAGTCCAAGATCGGATTGGACCGCGCTGTTGGGCCTGTGAGGGCCCATCACGGGTCCCGTTTTGATAATCCGAACCGTTCAATGTGTAGAACTCGTCGAGTATGCTTGTAAAAAATCACGTTGATCGGATATTGATAGCTATGTGAACAAAACAGTTTTTTATCAACTGTTAATTTTTTCACTGTCTATTTTTTTTTATACAAAACTGATTTGATCACATAGCTATTGATATCCGATCAACGTGATTTTTTATAGGCAGATAGTACTCGACGAATTCTACATATTAAACGGTTCAGATTATCAAAACGGGCCCAAAAAATAGACCCCATGAGCCGGACTGGACAGGTCCAGTCTTGATCTCAACTTGAGACAAGCTGGACCCTATTCTAATTATATTTTTTGTGATCGGTTATATAGATAATTTTGTATCTATTGTAGTTCTTCCCTACCAAATATGAAAATTGGAGGACTCCCAAGATATTCCTATCCTTGAACCATGCAATATGACATCATAAACAGGCCAGTGTGGGAGAATGAGAGGTGTGTTTCACATGGCAAACTTCATGTTGATTTTATTTTTTTTTTGGAACAGTCAAAAGGGGAGTTTCTTGAGGGTATCATTGTGTCCGTAGGTTCTGCTCTCCGGGTAATTGATTGCCAATCAGATTTAATTCAATTCATAAGAAGAGACCTCCCATCAAAATACTAATAGGTGTCAACTATCCTACCACAATAGACACCTCAAACTATTATACGACAAGAATATAATGTATCCGCAGAAGCACCCCCAAATATCAATTCCAAAACCTCCGGCTAGATGAGGGATTAGCTTATCACCAGGCCACCACCCCGCTGGCAAGCTTGTTGTTTAGTACATCATGTTTGCACAAAAGTTCTGAATCATTAAAAAGTGAACTCTAGCCAAAAGTGACAACTTTTCCTTATTGTTAAAGAGAAATAGAAAAAACAGTGACCATTTGGGGCCACTTTCTCGTTTATTTTGTCGAAAAAAATATTAGGATTCGTAATATATATTTTAGATTCACTCAAAATGATATGGTAGTTTTTAAATTTATTTATAATAACATGATAAGAAAATTGAGTCTTACATAGTTATGTTTGGAATAAATTAAAAATTAATATTATCATCATAATTGTTATAGTTAAATTTGTAACAAATTAAAAATTGACATGTGACTTATTAAATCACTATGAGTAAAATGATAAGAGTTTTTGAAGATTTCAATCTTTTTCCGATAAAAAAAGGAAGGTTGTGTTCAAAAAGGAAAAAAGTGAGGAAAATATGAATGAAATGTAAAAAAAAAAAAATCATTTTCCTTTTCCTTTTCCCTTCTCTTTCATTTTCCTTTTCCCTTTCCCTTTTCTTTTTCAAATTCATATTTAAATTTATGATCCAAACACTTATCCAAATTTCAAAGGAAAAAGTGTGAGAATGTCAGCCATTTTTTGTGGAGATTAGGGGTGATCATGGATCCGTCCAATCTATTCAACCCAACCGAACCGATTCAACCCAATTGATTTTGGGTAGATGTGTGTCTTTCACCGGACAGATGTGGATAAAATATTTCAAAATCTACTAATACAATTCGGATGGCAGATCAGCCATCCCGCACCCACATGAATCCGATCTACCCGTAAATGAAATTTATAAATAATAAAAAAAAGAAACCACAAACAATAAATAACATAGAGTAGAGATAATAAAATATATATTTTTATGAAAATAGAAAACAATACCTTAAAAATAAACACGTGTAGTGTTATGGGCTATTATAGACAAATAATACATATTTTGCAGATTACTAGTTATTGGAGATTATAAAAGTTATGAATTATAATTTAAAAAATGCTCAAAATTTGTAAAGTCCAAAACTGATTGCATCCATCCCTCAATCTGCACGGTCCGCTAAATCCGTATCTGCCAAATCGATTAACTATCCATCTTAAATGTCATCATGGGCCGACTCCTTTAGAGGCGGAGCGAATCAATTTTTTGCCCGTGCGGCGCTCAAACTCCACCAAGTTAAACCTGCCATAGCTCGTTGACAAATCGAGTATTAAAGATCTCACTTGTTTTGAACATTAGGGCCCAATGCTTTATCAAGCAGAACAACTTTGCCAGGAAGCTCCGTCTTCACCTGGATATCACAAGTAGGCCTAACGCCTTAAGTGCACCAAGCACAACATAAGTTAGTTCATAGCACCAAGCTTATCTCAAGTAAGGTGCTCGCCCAACTTAGGTTCATGTCATCAAGGTGCCTAGCCACACAACAATGTGCTAGGGAAGGCCCTCGACTTAGCCGACAAGCTAATATAGCATGTTAGGTCTTTGATAGCATCTCAAAGTGCCATAGGGTCTAGCATACCTCAATTGATGCATATTGGATGGCCACTTGGTCATGCGAAGCCCACAAGCCACCGAGTGTCAAGCTCTTGCCCACGGCGTAGTCCTCGTGCCAACACGTGTGTTAGATTCCGCCTAAGGCCATTGCGCACCTGAGCGTTGCACCAATGTGTAGCATGAGTAAGAGAACGTCTCAATCCGTAGCTCGCTTGTAGCATAAAGCAGTCCCTCAATGGACTTAGTCAATGTATAGCTTGATGCCTTCATTCGATAGCCCACATATGCAGTGTGGCCTTCCAATCGCTTAGCTTAAGCCATGGGATCCCCTCATGCAAGGTTGAACCCAAACTAAGCACTTGAGTTGGCACACAAGGCCTTTGGTGGTGCCTCAATAGCCCATTAGGTCTAAAATGAGTCCCCAAGATGCCATAACGCGTGGCATAAGGAAGACAACGTGTCAAACCTCTCCCTCGGGAGGCACGCGCAGTGCTTACATTATTGCACATCCATGGGGCTCCCAAACCCACGTGGAGACTCTAGACACCCCTCTGGATGCCTAAAACCCGCCCTTGAATTGCCCCAAGGTTGCTCACTTAAAGCCTAGTTTAGGCGGGGAGGTAGGTAGGTAGCACACCTTACCCCCTTATATATGCTTGTTAAGCCATTAGCCCTCTGGCAGAGGGAAACATCAATATGTCCGAAGAGTCATAATAATTTTTCATAAATTCCACAAATTGAGAAAAATCACAACACTTTGTCGGGAAAACACTTCTCCCAAGACCTCTTTACAATAAAAATTTCAGCCCAAAACTCCTTCATTTGAATGCCCAAACAACGCACCAAAACTATGCATTGTTGGCTGGTGCTGCTAGGCAGGCTGCGGCCTGGGTTGTGGCTGGCAGCCTGGGCTGCGACCTGTCTGTGGCTTGCTTGCTACTGGCTTCTCTGCTAGGCTGCTGCTGCTGCTGTTGGGCTGCTGCTACTGCTGCTGCCTGCTGGTGGCTGCTGGCACTGTCTACTGCTGCTGCTGCCTGCTGGCATGGGCTGCGGCCTTGCCACTTGCTAGCTGTTGGTGGTTTACATGCCTTGGGCTACTTGGGGCCAATGTTGGGCCACATTGAGGCACTTCCAACGGCCACTCTTGAGCACTCAATTGGTCACACCACCACGAGCAAAATGTCACGGAGTTTGCCTTGCAAGGCAACCCATGACACTAAGGCAGGGAGAAGAGAATAGGAGGTTGGGGGTTGTGGTGAAAATAGTAGAGAAAGGGGTCGATGGTCCATAGCCACCACTGCCACCTCCCGTTATTATTTGAATTTCACACATCTTGACACAACTATGGTATAACAATCATAGCCGCCGTCATCATCTCTCACCATAGCCAGCAGCTTGCTAACCTCCAACAACTACTATACTTTACCATTAGGACCCACTACTTCTCTTTAGAAATTGCAACAACCATCCATCACTCAACACTAAACTCACCACTCAACACAACCCACCTCCACTATCCAAATCAACCACCATAATCCCCTACCCCACCGCCACCACTAACTCTTTTTTATGAAAACCCGCATCAACCCTTCTTCATCTATGACCTCCCAAAACTGACTTCTAAACCCCAACAAAATCTGTTGTGCAATTTGGGATTTTCAATATATTGCATTTTGTGATGTGGAATATGGTGAGTTTTTTCGTGATGATTTGTTTTTAGTGTTGTAGAAGATTGTTTTTTTTCATGGGTATTGATTGAAAAAAGGAGAAACTGGTGAAGGTGATAATGAAAGTAAAGATGATGATAATATATAGATGGAAGTGGTGCCAAAGATGTAGTATAGAGAAAGTGGTCGTGGAGATTGGGTGATCCAGTATTATTTCCATCCTTTGGATAGATAGAGTGGGAAGGCAGGGCTTTTGGTTTTTTCCATATTGTAAAGAGTTGAACAATAGTTTTTCACGTTGTTGAAGTCACTTAGGAGGACAGCATACAGTTGGCTAATAAATATGTCTATATGTGACATGAAATTCTAAAGGGACATCAGCGTAACATCGAATTTATACAAGGGTGTCAACGTAATTTATGCAAGAAACTACATGTCAAGTGCTGCCAATAAACCCTAAACCCAATAACACCAACACATTTTCTTTCAGCAAAATTAATTACGACAAAGTACGAAAACTCTTGAGGCCTTTTTTGGAAAGACAAAAAAAAATAACCAACTTATTGACTTATTTAAGTCCCATCATATCTCTACTTTTCTTACACGTTTTTTCATTAGAAGCCAACAAGTCAATAAAAATCCATTGCTCAAAATAGGCCTAAAATTTCTCCCCACACCCACCTTCCCTCTTTACTCCACCACTTTGACATCGCCCCTGCACCGCCGCCCCTCCTTTTCCCTGTCCCCAGCTCGACTACCCTTTACCCTTTCTCTACCTCACCATCTCATCCTCTCCCACTACCTCCAGCCTATCAACAACCATCGCCATCCATCCAGACCACTACCTTGACACCATCCCCCCACACTGCCACAACCACTGGAGCCCCTCCCTTTCACCGCCATAACCTTCCCATTCCCATTGCAGTGCAACTCCCTAGTGTAAGGATTTTAGGGAGAGAGAGAGAGAGAACAGTTAGGTTCCTTTTAGTGAAGAATCAAACACCAATCAATGGCTCAGCGAGATGGAACAGATATTTGCCCTCCATTCCATGAAGAAGAACAGGACACAGGTCACTAATTCAACAATGAATGGGGCGGAGGGAGGGGTCATGGTGGGTACAAAAGGTTAGGGTTTCATACATTAGAAATGAAGATAGAGTTGGCATTAGGGTGGGTACTCAAAGAAGAGAAAAAATTTCAAAAATAATTTAGTGGAGGTTTAAAGAAAATGAAAAAAAAAATGGAAGGTATAGATTGCGGGAGAAGAAATAAAAACCAGCAATCTGAATAATTATGCAGGGAGGTTTAGCACCTCCAACCTAGCTTGAAGTGGGTTCGGATGCAACAGTTGGTTCAGTAACCTAGTGTTTGCCTTATATATTGCTTTCAATTCCAACTCACCACACCCACTAGAAAACAGTTCCTTGCCATATGTTCACATACATACATATCTATATACACATATTTGTGTGTGTGTGTGTGTGTGTGTGTGTGGGGCGTAAGAACAATAAATAGTAACGGGAACCAGCATTGTCAAAGTCATAGATTGCATTGCAAAAACAAAGCAAGGATTTAAGTTAAAAGTCGAACCAAACCGTCCCCAAAAAACTTCGATTGAAGCAGGGTCACGATAACGTTCACAGTTGCAGGAAAAAGTTACTGTTGCTATAAAAAAGGATAGAAACACTGAAATGAAAAAGAAAGGTTCGGCACTTGAGCACAACATCATTCTCTCTCAACAGGGAGTACATTTGACTTCCATCCATTGCTCTCTCCGGCTCTGCCAATTGGATCAGTTAATGTAGGCGGGGCGAGGAACACGAGGCCTCACAGGGGTCTTTGAAGGACTTACCCTACATTATTAATGAAATTTTCAGGAAAAGAATGTTGCCAGTTTAATCAGAAAAAGCTCAGTAGATACCGCTACTGTTCTGAGAATTTTTTTACCTGATGGGTTGGGTTCCCAAGAGCCTCCCGCTACAATTCAGTGCTGCAATGGCACTCTCTGCCTGCACATAGAGGAAAAGAATCAGTTTTGAGAGAGAAATGGTTCCCAATCTGCAATGAATCCTAATTAAAAATAAATAAATAAATCATTGAATAATCCAACCACTTAAGGTCACAGAGTTTGGTTTCAGATTCTTTTATGCAATGTAAATAAAAAGCTCCTCCATATCTAAAAAAGAAAAAGAAAAAACAAATTTATACAACAAAAAATTAAAGAAGTGTGGAAACAATAGTCCGTAGACAATGTTTAGCACCCATCCGGCAATAATCAATATCACTATAAGTCATTCTCAGATGAGATAATTTGGCACTTAGAATCATATTCTTGGCTGTTCAATCCAAGTTCTTATATGATGATTTGAATTTGAAATTGAATTTGATGATAATTGTCCTACAAACTTAAACTATTAGAAAAGAAACTCTATAATATATATCAAGCTATGTAACGACCTCCCGCTTGCAACCTGACTCACACATGGAGGGACAAATAAACAAACATACAAATTAAATTGGACATGATGCAAAATAGTTCTTCTCCGGACACAAAATCCAATCACAAAATTGGACACAACCCTCTTACATAGAGTGGTATCCATTAAATTTGTGGATCCCAACTCTATGTAAGAGGGTTGTCCTATTCTGTGATCAGTTGTGCACTAAGAATTATTTGATGCAAAATATCAAGCACAATAAGGGAACAAACTCATACTACGGGAGTTGAATCTGTGACCTCCTGGGACTAGAGTTGGGTACCATGCTAGAGTATCAATTGTTCAAAAGCTTAAACTACTAAGAAATGGACCCAACAATACATGATAAACATGAAAAGGAACTCATAGTCAGTGGTTCACATGTGCATGTGTGTAACACTGAAATTGCATCTCAGAAGTCAAAGACAGTTTTATGGAGAAAAAATAAAAAAACGAGCTATCCCATAATTAGTATATATAGAGGCTGGATCAATTAACACTAAGATTGGTAAGTGCAACAGTAATGAAGAGTGATAGAATCACTGTTAATGGAAATGAGATGGGGAGGGAAAGACCTAAATTGACATAGGATGTCCTAATAAAAAGGGTATGAATTTATTTAATTTTAATAGAGCATATAGCCCTTGACAAAGCAGAATAATGAAAAATGATTCATGAAAAGCTTGGTAAGTAATAATTGTGATTCAATTGACGTTCCATGAAAAGCTTCATTTTGAGAAAAGGTTTAATAAAAAATATTTTGTTAATAATAAGGTGAAAAATAATTCTACTTTTTGCCCCCAATGATTCCACATTTGGTTACTTCATACCTTTTGACTAAGAAGCATTGACACGGACATGAACACGAACACAGATATGAATACGCGAACACGCAAATTTTCAAAAAATGCAAAACACGACACGTGCAAAACATATAATTTTATATATTTATTATACGTCTTATTTTTTAATATTTAATATGTATTTTATGTCAAATATTTAATTTTATCAAATATAATGCTATTTTAGCAAAAAAAAATTAAATTTAAAAAAAAAAAAAAAAAAAAAAAAAGTCCTCAACTTGTTCTTAACTTGTCCCTAGTGTGTCCCAATGAATCCGCAGTGTGTCCCAAGTGTACCAGTGTGTCCGACATGTGTTCAGAGTGTGTCTGGCTCGTGTCCAACATGTGTCCGGAGCGTGTCGGGAGCGTGTCCATGTCTTACACATGTTAGACACCTGTACGTGACCTCTGAAGAGGTCTTCGTCTTCATAGCCTTCCGACAAGGCTAAACATTTTAAGCTAGCAACATTTGCACCCACAAAGAGACATCAATAATAAATGGATGAGACAGCCTCCATACCAAAGAACAAAATTTATTTATCCTAGGCAAGCAACGTAAAGGCAAAAAACCATGATAGAAAGGGAACTCATGTGGAGTAAAGCACACAAAAAAAACACAACTTATCCACTTTGGAGATGTATATTTATATTGTGTATTGACATTTAGCTTGCAAAATCAAAGCAGACAAATCTAAAATTACATAGAATATTATGCCTATTAAAATCGTAGTTCTATCGTGAAGCCGTTGAAACATAATTGAAGAAAAAGAACCTAAGCAGTAATTGAACTATCACTCAACTTCACAGAAAAGTGACCTCACCATAGCAAATTCAACAAAAGCAATGCGGGTTGAATGCACATTATCCCCCAAAAGCCTCAGGCGAGAAACCTGCACAAGAGAGAAAAATTAGCAGATAATTGAAGAGAACTGCTTAACTAACTACTGTGGAACAAAGGAGAAAAATAAAAAATCATTGTCCTCACCTCACCACAGCATGATTCGAAAAAGAGCTTGATATCAGCTTGAGAAATCTGCAATAACAATAAATTATTTTAAATTTTCTTATGAATAAAAAACGAATTCTTTCAATTTGAATTTTCTCAATTAGCTGTTCAAATTACTCAATTGCAATCACTGCATATAAGCTAGGGAACATAAGCTCCAATCCAGCAGGCATTATATGAAATGCAAAGACGAAATCATAAAAAGCATTAAGAGGAAACATAGAGGTCAATACTGACAAAATATAGAAGAGTATATACCTGCTTATCAATATTTGTACAATAGACCGTCCTTGCACACATCTCTCGTTCATCTTCTGACTATATGTTAAAAAGTATATAATAAAAAATAAAAACAAAACAGATGGCAATCTCCATAGAAATAAAAACTGAAATATTAACCAGACTGGAAGAAAGCATGTTGTGCAAGCACTGAACAGATATGAACATAGTAGAAATGGCTAGAGTTTTTCATACCCTGGGGAGAAATGTTGGATTCACAGGAAGGATAGCAGTCTTCGAAGGCAAGACCCTGATTGGATAGAAACCTATGATTGTCCCACAAAAGTTAAGAGCATCTCTTGCACCTCCTGTCCACATTAATCCATATGAGCTGTGGGTAATTGTTTTAAAAAAAAATCTGTTTTCAAGTATATTACAAAGATTTTAGGCCAAAACAACCAACTTACGCTCATCAGCAAACTCTACAAATGCAAAGCGAAGACGTGAATGTGGATCGCCACAAATTCGGCAATCAACAACCTTCAAATAAAACATACCATAGAAGAATGTTAAATCATAATACTATTTCCCTCAAAGTATCCATGTTCATTAGATATGAAAAGTGTTAAGGGTGTATGGGATATGTGTCTGACATTTGTACCCAATTTAGACGCTTGAATCCTCTAATTTTTTAGGATGTTTGGAGAGTAAACTCACATTTGTTAGTAAAGAAACATTTTTAGTCTTTCATATGGGTGAGAATTTTTTCTAAATCCTACTTTCAGGTATATTTCTATAAAATTTAAAAAATCTTATCTAAGAATAGTATACAATATATGCGTCCATGATGTGTTCCCATAACCATATCCAACTTTTGGATATATATTCCAATATCCTAAGATTTAGATTTATGAAGGTTGGACGGTTGGACAAGCACCTACACTTGATACTTGTACTCAAGTCCATGTAAGATTTATCATATTGTCTAGTATCTACCAACTCCCGTTTCTGCCAAGGAATGGATAGAAACTACATTTTCATAGAAAAAGGAGAAATGGGAGAGGAAAATAGATAACCAAACCAAGCCTTAAGTCCCATCAAATAGGGTCGGCTACATGAATCCTTCTTCTCCATTCGACTCTATCAACAATCATTTGATTAGTCAAATTAAGGAGATTCATATCTCTATTTACTACACTAACTCATGTCAATTTGGGTCTGCCCCTTACTCTAACATTTCCATCTACCATCATTGTATCGCATCTCTTCACTACTACCTCTGTTGATCTCTATTGTATATGACCAAATCATCTCAATCTATTCTCTCTCAACTTACAAAGCCAAATGGAGAGATTAAACCACAAGTAAAAGATAGCAATTCAAATTGAATAAAATCCTTATACTAAACTTAAGCACATGTTTTACACAAACTTTGGGGGTGTTTGGGAAGTTGCCTATTTTAGTAGGCTATTTTAGTTTCTGGCTATTTTAATAGGCTAAAATAGTTGTGTTTGGAAAGAGGATTAGATTTTTTTGTAGTTTGGATGCGATGTTTGTGAGAGAAAAAGTAAAATGATTATGGGTTTGATGTGACATTTGTCTTATTAGCTATTTTAACTTATTTTGTCTTTTACTGCTATTTTAGCCCAAAAAAGCTAATTGCCAAACACTCCCCAAAGGGTGTGTATCATATGCACGTCGTCATGCATTTTTCTAGTACATGTTACACATTTTTGTAGCAAATGTTACGTAATTTTCCTGTAGATTTATCATAATTTGTGATTCAAAATTGAAGTTACACGTTTTTTTGGTAATGTTACGCATTTTTGTGGAAATATTACACATTTTTTCATCAAAATATTTTTGAGCCACAAAATGTAACATCACCACAAAAATGCGTAATTTCATTTTTGAACCACAAATTATCATAACTCTAATAGAAAATTACATAAAATTTGCTACAAAAATGCGTAACATGTACCCAAAAAATGCATAACAAGGTGCACAGGGGTTCCCTGCTATATACATCAAGGAAGTCAGATATTGGAGCATGTAAACAATTTGGATGCAGCACTTTTAGAGAAGTCAGCAGGTCCATTAAGAAGCGTCCAACAGGAATAGAATTTTGAGCAAAATATCTTAGCGTTTACCAAAACTACTTCTAGTGGTGGGATAAAAAATATGTGAAAATACATGGAAAATAAATGCATAAACCATGGTAATAGTAGATACAACCATACAAGACTAGATGAACAATACCCTGCAAAAATATCATCCCTCGGTGCTCCCTTTTGCTATGGGTGATGTCTAGGTGATGCTACAACATAATTGTCTACGAAAAACTTTCATAAAACCATGGATTTAAACCAATCTGTAGAACAAAAGGTCACAATTGCATTTATACATCATGCATCCACTAAGAGAATGTCATTTGTACATGGTGACAAGTCGAAATAACATATGGATTCAGTCAATACTACACATATTTGAACAAAACTCTGCAACTTTTTAAGTGATCACATACTGCAATCATTTTCAGTAAAGGCTTAGTATAAGAGGAGACCCACCACCAAAACTTTTAATTTGAAACCAGTGTAAACAGAAGGGTTATGAAAGTATTGAACACATCACACAACAATTATGAGAGAATAAAATTGGTAATGATGCCTAAAGCACCAAGTTACGTTCAGTCAGGATGAATAGTAAGTGAAAGCATAATGGGTAGTGCAGAGACATTCATAATAAAAAGCACTAACAGGTTGGCATCAAACTGAATGAACTAACAAGTTCCATAAAACCACACAAATTAAGGACAGTCATACCAGACAAAGATTCAATACAAAAACAAAAAATCGCTAACAATCATGACATCACCACATTACCAAGCCTATTTTGTGCCTACAGAAATACAATATGCTGATAAAAATAGCCATGATGTATGTGTCTTACATGAAACATCTAATCCAATCCCTTTAAACCACCTGATTTAGAGAACAACTACCCGCAATTGAATTCTCCATGCCGACAATTCCTCAAATGTAAAAATCATACCATGACTTGACTTTTTGGAAGTATGAAGTAATATTTTAAGGTTGGTCAAGGCGTATGAAGCATGAGTACTTTGACAAACATGCCGAACCAAACCGGGTGCTTACCGAGTACCGATACTTTGTACGGTATTTCTGCATACGTACTAGGTACATGAAACACGTATCCAAATTTTTTATTCTTAATTTTTGCCGTACCACAAATATATCTAGTACATATCCAAACCGAACCTCATTTAAAATAGTGTTTTCTTCTAATACAAAGGTAAAATTAGTTTCATTAGACTTTTTTTTATTGTTATTATTATGCTTAGCATGATTTTAAAATTAAACTATGGTTTGTAAGTTATTTAATATAATGACATTTAATTTTGGTTTATATCTTTACTTTTGGCATTAAATGTGAATTGTAGGTTGGATCTTAGTTGCACGAAACGGAAGCGCGAGCAGGAACGGGAAATCGTAGACATTTCAAGAATCGTTGGTAAGCGTTTGTATATATATTAAATAATATAATATATAAAAATATATTGTGAGATTATATTTATTTATTTTCTCTAATGATAATTAAAATATATGTTATAAATTTAAAAATAAAATAAAATAAAATAAAATAAAATAAAATAAAAAATAAGTATAAAAAATCATATGTTAAAATATTATAATTATATACTTTTATTAGATTTTTTTCATTTATTATAAAATATTTATTCTAAATTATTTATATTATTCTTTTATCTATTAATTTTAGAGTGTTTTTGTTAAAAATTATTTGTTTTATTTATTCTCTTACAAAAATAAAATAAAAGAAAAAAGAGGGAGAGGAAAAGAAGACAGATGAATGGAATAGAAGAAGAAGAGGAGAGAGAGAGAGAGAGAGAAAGAGAGAGAGAGAGAGAAGAGGAGGAGGAGGAGGAGGAGATCGATCTCGAGAGGAGATGAGAGAGAGAGAGAGGAGACAAGATTGACTGAGGGAGATGATGAGATAATCGAGAGAGAGAGAGAGAGAGAGAGAGAGAGACGATGAGATCGATCGATCGAGAGAGACGACGACAGAGAAATTGAGGTCGAGAGTGAGGATGACAAATCTAGATAAGTTCCTTCTCTTCTCAGATTCGCGTTTCTCTAGCATTGGACTCGCGATTTTTCTCTGATTCTTCCTTAGAAGTGCAAAATCGCGCTTCTTTGGTTGATTCGTGAGCAACTTCAGCGATTCCTGCTACTAAGGGTTGGATCGTAACAAACTAAATCATTTAACTAATTTTTGCATTAATCCAAATTAAAAATATATTTTTTTTAACAAACATACTGAGCCATACCCGTATCCTAATTTTTTTAAATTTTACCGTAACGTACCCGTACCCAGGGGCAGAACAATGCTTTGAAAAATGGTGTCAATTGACACCACTGAACTTCAAAATTTTGACAGAGTATATGTAAAAAATTATGAGTATTTACAAATTGAACCTAGTGGGCCTAAATAAAATAAATTAATTTTTAAACTTTTACAAATTGACCCCAGTAGGTAAAAACAAAATCAAACTTTATTTAAAAATTTAGGCTTCTAGAAACAAACCAAACGTTTGTTTATTCCTCTTGGAGATTGGACATCGACTTTTGGTTCTCTCCATCGACTATTGCTTTACTTATTATTGTTGAAGTAATGGTGTTAATATCCCAATATTTTGTTTTTACTTGTAATTTCACTAGTTTGAATTACTTTTGTCAATGTGATTTGGGAATATATAAAATTTACTGAGTATTATGTGAATGTTAATGTTGACAGATTATGTAAAACTAAAAATATGATATATGACATTGATGATACTTTGTTAAATGACCCCACGCTAAAGGAAATTCCTGGCTACGCCACTGCCCGTACCCGTACCCATACACGTGCTTCATAGGTCAAGGTGATTAGTCTATAGAGAAGTGCCATATGCAGTTAAAATTTGCTACTTTTGAGTATTATTGATTATAAAGCTCTCTTCTGAAAAAATCATTATGTACAAGGGAAAAAACATAGAAACTTGAGTGTCCGCATAATATTCAGTTACTGCTGGCAAAACAACATGAATCACCGTCTGAGCATCATCTAATAGTCAGCAAAACAATGTAAAAGCCCACAATACGTAGAGTGGGAGTCAAAAGTGGCACTGTGAGCATGATTATTTCTAAGAATTCATGTAGTCCAAAGCACATGAACAGAAGCAGCTATCTATGCATGTTTGTAAATAACATATTACATTTTTCAAACAAATTACAAATGGAGTAATTAAATTTGAGAAGAGTCTTGCATCCTAGCAGTCCTCCTCAGGAAGTATCAGTCATACTGATGGTGGATTCAAGTCTAACTTGCAGCAGCAGTCTATAGTTACCACTCAAACCCCCAAATAATAATAATAATTAATTAATTAATTAAAAAATCCCACAACAGAAAGTAAATTCCAAGGGAAACCTTCTGACCTGGTCTCCACAATTTGTGAATGTAGGGAAATTTATCCCCACATGGAAGAATTAAATATCCTATTCCTATGTAAAAAACACTCAAACATGGGCTGAGTTTGAAGGGAAAGAAAGACATGGGACTCTGGTCTAACTGAAATTTTGACAATTGATTGACTAGAATAACAAAATAGAATTCATGATCACAGTGGCGTCCCTCAATCAATCAACATTTCATGATTCCAATCAATTGCAGTCAATCAATAGAACTATGCTATACACTAACAGAGCAATCCTCAGTTGACATGGGAAATTCCAATTGGTTCACTAATTCTATCCATGTCATTTCCACCTATCATTCCTCTCCCTTGTCTAACTTTATGACATACGAAAAAAGCTTCCAATCACCATTAGACAGTTGTAGACATGCCAAAAGCATCCAAGCCAGTCACCACAGGTCAAAACCAACAATTAAGCCAACACAGATCTATGATATAAAAATGTTTGTATAATTATGATCTCATTGTGATAGAATATTGTAATTTGTGAAGTTGCACATGCTTGATTACTCATCAAGATAAATTAAAATTCATGCCATGCACCAAAGAAGCAGCGTAGCTATTCTGCCACAACAACCTTTCGGTGTAGAACCAGAAGAGACAAAGTGGTAAACTAGGGTTTCTGAATTCTCTCAATCAAGATTCATAAACATGACGTGAGTATCTTTCTTACATAATCCCATATATATATACATTCCATAACCAAATAAGGTTGTCAATTGGCACCTAGAATTAGAAGAAAAAATAAATAAATAAATAAATTAAATTAAAAATAAAATAAAAGAGAAAAAAAAATCCTAAAATATGAAACAAGTCCTAAAATTAAAATCTCCTAGAATTATTAGGTTGTCAATTGGTGCCTCTTGCACCTAAAATATGTATTCATACATTTCCTTTCTTGAACCCCATCACCTTCCTTCTACATCCAACATTTTTAGGAATCACTTCCAAAGGCTAAACAAGCAATATGTTTCACCAAACACTCATCAACATATAATGGTATGTCTAAGTAAGACCGGTATACTTGGAAAATTCAAGCAGTAGCTTATACCAGTCTTTCAAGGAACACAGAGAAAAGTAAGCTTTGGTGTGTCTTGTCCAATGTTCTTAATACTATACCAGCTATAGTACCATTTTTGTCATTGGTATGGCACATACCGGGATCGGTATATTTTCGAATACTGTATGGATTTATCGTTATATAATATATATTTATCAAAAATACTATATTTATTTATAAAATTTAAAAAATATGATGCGACATTATTTAGTTATTCAACAATTCTTTTAATTTCATGACTATAATGAATAAAATATGAAACTCACCTTTTATTTTTTTTAATATAAAATTTAAATACATCAAGTTGTCATATCATCTTGCATTGGTCATGTCAACCTTTCACCATCTCAGTAGAAAAGAAAACTGGCTCAGTAAGTGTATACTTCCAATGGTGAAAGCTTCTCTCTCTCTCTTACCTGGTTGAAGACTCAAAGCTTCTACCATCCATCCATCACATTGCTTTTCAACACTGGCCAGCAGTTTAGAGATGGACAGAGATGGAGTTGTGCGTGAAGGACTGTGCAGCAGAGATTGAGAGCTTGAGCAGCAGGAAAAGCTTCACAACCCCAAAAAAAAGGGATCCTAGAATGTGAATCCCTTTCACCCTTTCACCTTCGTGGTCTATAAAAAGAATCCAACTTCTCTTCTTTTTCTTTTCTATTCTTTTTTTTTTTCCCCCATTTGCAACTAGTACACAACCAGAACGCCAGTATGACCCGAAAAAGGGCAAATTTTCCTGGTATTCCCGAAATTATCTGAGAGAGGCCGGAACGGAAATGATAGTTCAGCATACTGGTTTCTTGCTAAAATGGACCTGTACAGAATGGATTTTATAGCCTTGGTCTTGTCACGAAATTATTGCCATTTCCTTCTCCACTTGTTCCACTATATTATTCTCATAGGAAGATAATAATCTTAAGCACAATTAAACCTAATATAGTCTTAAGCATAATTAAACCAAATGCAGTGACATGATTTTATCTCTATTATCTAATGCCTATGACAATACAAAAGACCCTGTGATCATTTCTAGAGAAGGCCTCTTCTTCCCTGATATTACGGTATATATTTAATATATTAGTGTGTAGATATATTTTTCTATGTAATTTAGCAAAAGTGATAATTGAATCTTTATGATTCGCAATTCAATTCGATTCATGCTTCAGTACAAGGCCACTTTGATTCACCATTCAAACCCCAATTTAACTACCATAATAAACATACACATATATATACCTACCCAATCCAAACTACCCATTCATCATCATCACATCATCTCCACCACCACCACTGCCATCATTCAATGCAAGCTTATTATCACAAACACTACCAAGCATTATCACTCAACATTAACCCACCAAATGTCAGCCGTAGAAGCTCACCACCAAACATGATCAAATTCATGAATAACTAAGCAACTAGAAAGACTCAAACTCAATAATTACACACCATAAGTAGCAACATTACCATCTATGCAGCATATACTCACACAAACACCCCTTTCCGAACTACGAAATTATATTTAAAATTTAAATTTGATGAAAAAAGAACATAGTTAGAGAGATAATGGGTCTTTTCCAGTTTAGAGAGATTAAACGGAGAGATGGGTTTTCATATCTTTTGGCAAAACAATAAATAAATTAGAAACAAGTGTTGGTATATATATATATAGAGAGAGAGAGAGAGAGAGAGAGGGGAGTTGGTGGTGGTGGTGGTGGTGGTGGTGGTTATTGGATGCCTTGGGTCACGTTAGTAAAGAGTGGAGGTGCTGCTGCTGCTGCTGCTGACGCCAATGATGGTGGTGGTGATTGCGTGGTTTGTGTCAGTTTGGTAGAGAGAGACAGGTGTTGGTGGTGGTGGGGTATTTTTTCACTTGGCCAAATGGGTCAACATAAAGAAAGAGGATGGTGATGGTGATGGAAGATAATGTGTTCAAAAAGTGTCACATGTCAACGAGAGAGTGGTCTATAAATAATTAATACTCTTTCAACATGATAGGTTTATGCTAATCATTCCATAAGGTTAAAATCAAAAATCAAAAATACAAAGAGCCAAAATCATTAGTTGATTGATGATCATTTAACAAGAGAGGGGTGTCTGTCACACAATTTTCAAAATATGGGAGGTTGGTTTACTTCCCAATAACACAAAGTACCATGCTTAATACAACCAAACCTCTAGGGTAATTAATGTAATTTAACCTTCTATAAATCTTGTCATATAAACCAACTCAAGGTTGGACATTCTCTTAAGTACAATCTCTGCCTCAAGAATGGAGTTTCAAACCCATTCACATCCCTTGTAAGGTTGGATTCTGACAATATTCTATCCCTATGGTTAAAATTTATGATCCAACCCAAATTTAATGTCAGGGGTTGGGTTGGAATCTGCTCAGGCGAAGCCCAACAAGTGTGAAGTCTATCTATTAAGCACTCAGACATACAAAAGAAGGATATTACTTGCTTTGGATTTAGTAGAAGGTATGGCTTTACAAAAAACCAATTGACAATACGGATTCATGTAATTTATCAAAAAAAAAGAAAAAAGAAAATATGGATTCATGTAGTCTGCGTCAAGCAATGGAGATTAAGAATGTCAACTTAAGGTGAGTGGAAAGGCTCGTAAAAACGTTGTTTCTTTAACTTGCCAAAAGTTTGAAAGCAACCAGATCTGACCTCAAAAATGCACTCAAGAAATCATTTATCAACAACTAATACAACGAATTAACTACAGTTCAAGTGAGCAAACTTACTTGTCCACAATTGCTAAACAAGGCAGCAAGACGCTCTTCAGTGACCTAATTTGAAATGGTAAAAGAGTTTTGTTAATGCAAATTATCCAAGATTATATGAATCAATAGCATTTTTAACAATAGAAAGCACAAAAAAGTTGTGCTTGATTTCTACTTACAGTTTGATCAATTTCAGAAACATACACCGTTCGCCTAATACTATCTTCTCTTTGAGCTCTAAAAGCCCTGCCATTCAACTTTCTCCTCCCCTGGTTATAACTGTTTCTTCTCTGGCAAATATGCAAAATAAATAATTAAATAAATTTTTAAAAAGTCACATGAACAACAACACATACAAGATGATACAAAAGTCAATGCTCTCACAATCTTTTCTAGTAGAAACAATTTATTGTTGAACAAGAAATCACAATAAAAAGAAAGGAGTAAAAATTATATTCAACAACATCATGGTTTAGAAACATATTGAAAAACAAAAATTACATAAAAAGGATGGACAAAAATATATGTTAAAAACCATGAAGCAAAAAATTATAATGGCAAAGCAAATAACTAACATAACTAAGAAAAGCTCAATTTAGATCATACTACTAAATATTGAAATGTATAATCAATAAATATACAAAGTAAAACCCACAAGTATTACAAATAAAAAAGAAAAAGAAAATCACAAAACCACATACATCTAGAAAACAAACACAAGCAAGTCAGAGCAAAGCAATTGAAAACAGCATGCATTGACAATAACCATTAATTACAACAAAAATGGATAAATACATATGGTAAAATACCACAAATAATATCATGACAAAAAGAAGAACCCCACACAAGTCAACAATCTACAATAAAAAGCACATCCAAGTTCAGAAACTCCACTACACATCATAAACATGTGGAGATTCAGAAATATTGTTTGAATCACATTAGTTAATAATTACAACAACAGCAGATAAATTGTACGCATTACAACCACATCTATGTGAAACAGACAATCGAATTTCGAAAACAAATTTCCAACAAACTGACTGTTCAAAATCCATTTCTCTAAGACACAAACATGTGTCAGTTCAGAAACCCAGTTACTATCATTTTAATTAATGATTAACAAAGATCAACAATAGATAAATTGTATGGATTACAACAACATTTATGTGAAACCGACAAAATGCACTTCAAAAATACATTTCCAACAAATTGAATCTTCGAAATCCATTTCTCTAAGACACAAACACATATCAATTTAGAAACTCAGTCACTATCTTTTTAACCAATGATTAACAAAGATCTGCAGCGGATAAATTGTACAGATTACAACCACATTTATGTGAGACCAACAAATTGAACTTCGAAAATAAATTTCCGACAAATTGAATGTTCGAAATCCATTTCTCTACGACACAAACATGTGTCAATTTGGAAACTCAGTTACGCTCTTTTTAACCAATGATTAACAAAGATCTACAACAGATAAATTGTACAAATTACAACCACATTTATGTGAAACCGACAAATTGAACTTCGAATATAAATTCCCGACAAATTGAATGTTCGAAATCCATTTCTCTATGACACAAACACATGTCAATACGGAAACTCAGTTATGATCTTTTTGACCAATGATTAACAAAGATCTACATCGGATAAATTGTACAAAATACAATCACATTTATGTGAAACCGACAAATTGAACTTCAAAAATAAATTCCCGACAAATTGAATGTTCGAAATCCATTTCTCCAAGACAAACACTTGTCAATTCAGAAAATTCAGTTACGATCTTTTTAACCTATGATTGACAAAGAACAACACATACACAATTGAAAGCATAAAAAGCATGAATTTAAAAGTAACAAAACAGAAACCGAAAAATCTGTTAATCCTCGACAGAAACACATGACAATTCAGTAAAACCAACAAGATAGATTGCATAAAACATACATATAGAAGTGGGAATTTTACAGATTAAAACCCCTCAACACTAAACAATCTACAACACTTTCATCAAAAATTACAAGATAAAGAAAACCCATCAATCAAAATGAAGAATTGAATCAAACCCAACAAAAGATACGCCAAAATACAAATTCAGAAACCGAGAATTGAAATTATACCCTTCGATTGTTGGGGAACCCATCACTGCCCAAATGCTTATTAACTGGAGATAAATTGTCGGGAGCCAATTGATCGCGATTACGATCATTCAGATAAGAAGAAGGAAAGAATTCCTTGGCCAGAGGATTCAACTTCAGCTTCGACAACATGTCGACGATGTCTTGCATTTTTTTGAATTCCGATTTCGAATCACCAGTATTCACAGATTCAACATTGGTTTCAGCATCAACATTACCATTATTCTTAACAGTGTCAGTGTTGGGTGAGGACTGAACCACAGGAGCTTCCTCACCATAAGACGCCTCGACACCGGCGGCCATGGAATCAAAACCACCCAAACCAAACCCACAAACAAACAAAAAAAAGTACACACACAACAATTTTCTCTCTCTATATGTATAGAGAGAGAGGAGAAAGAAGCTGGGGTTTTTGAGATTTGGGTGATCTTAAAGAGTGATTCTTCTATTTGTTTGTGTATGTATATGTAATTGAAGGGTAGAGATAACAAAACCAAATTGGAGGAAAAGGGTTGGAAATAGGGATAGATATGAGAGATGAGAGATGAGGATGAGAGAGAAAGTGAAGTAGGGTTTTTGGGTTAGCTATCTATCTCAAATTGATCACAGGTGGTGTTTGGTTTTTGTTGATGGTTTATGCAGGAAGAACAGGTGGCTTTGCCTTTGGCCTTCTCTCTATCTCTCTACACTTTTTTTTTTTTTTTTTTTTTTTAAGAGAGAGAATGAGTCTGTAGAGAGAGGGATGAGAGAGTTGAAAGTGTCTGGGATTGAATAAATTTTGTAAGCCGACAAAATATAGGCTAAAATAGTTAATAAGACAAAATATCATATCAAATCCATAATCATTTCACTTTTTCTCTCACAAACATCACATCTAATCACAAAAAAATCCAATTATCTTCCCAAACACAAAAATTTTAGCCTACTAAAATAGCCAAAAACTAAAATAGCCTACTAAAATAGTCACTTCCCAAACGAGGCCATTATGTAATATTTTTTATTATCATTAGCGGATGGGATATGTGATATTGGTTTGAGATATTTTAAATAAGTGTATTTTTAAATTTTTTTATGGAATATGAATTGAATTTGAAGTGATGTGATAAAAGGGTGATGTATGATAGTGATTTTTTTAATATTTTAAGAGATGCCAATCATGGGTGTTTTGGGAACAAAATAAAAAGTTAACTTTTAACTTTTTATTCATTTTGAATCACATTACTTCTCATATTTTTACTCACAAAAAAATAAAATAGACTAAAAAAAGTTAAAAAATTAACTTTTTTACTAACTTTTTAAAACATTACATAACTAATAATAAAAATAAATAATAAAAAAATTAACATCATAATATATATGTTGTTTAAATAATAAATATACAAAAATGCTAGAGGCCCCAAAAATTCTACCAAAAGTTTTACCAAATGTCTCACATGGGTGTGGGACTCACATGGGACCCACATTGTGTGGGTCCCACACTCATGTGAGACATTTGATAAAATTTTTGATAGAATATTTAGGATCTCTAGCATTACTCATAAATATATATGTTAATGAATTTCAAAATCTCGCTTAACGATGGAATAGATGAGTGACTTTATAATAAAATTTACTATATTTATGGTAAGAAAAATGTTAGAGGTTCTAAAAATTCTACCAAAAGTTTTATCAAAGTGTGGGACCTATATGGGACTCACATTGTGTGGGTCCCACTGAGATATTTGATAAAACTTTTGATAGAATATTTAGAATCTCTAACATTACTCTTATGGTAAGTGTTTAGGAAATAATAAACAACCTACAATAATACTACATCTCTTAAATTTAGAGCTCTACTGGAGCTGGAAAATCAAAAAAATAAAATAAAAAAAAAAATCAAAACATCACATCGTAAAAAACTCACACACACAATAAAACTTTCAGCACTCTTCATTTGGAGCTCTCGAACATTCCTCAAACAACATATATATATATATATATATTTACTATCGCTGAAATACGTCGTGATAATACCTACCTATTGATGTATATATATATTGCTGAAATATAATACCTATTGATGTATATATATTTGGAGGAACAGGACAGCTAACGTAAGCTTTTGTGACGCTTGTGTAACCAAATAAAAAAATAATTAAGCTTGTTTGGTTTTAATTTTTAAAAAATGCTTTTTAAAAAAAATTATTTTTTTATTGTCTTTTTTTTTTTCAATAATTTTTTTTAATATTTTAAGTAATTTTTTTAAAAAAATTTAGACACACTTAACATAAATACACTTAAAAAGCATAATATTTACGAAAAAAATCTTTAAAAAATTCACTAAATATTAAAAAACAAAAAAAAAATCAAAATTCAATACATTTTTTGCATTTTTGTATATTTATTAATTTTTTAAAATATTTTTTTATAAGTATTTTACTATTTAGATACATCTAAGTAAGATGCATATAAAAAAGTAAAACAATTACTAAAAATTTTAAAAATATTCACTAAAAAAAAAATATGAAAAACAAAAAACTAATTTTCAGAAAACTGAAATCAAACACATTGAATACATCTTCTAATTTATCATTTTTAAATCACTCCTAATATTGTGATATTGAGAGTAGATTTCATATAGGCTTTGTTTGAGAAGTTGATTATTTTACTAAGCTATTTTAATTTTTGACTATTGTAAAAATTAAAATTTTTGTGTTTGAGAATATGATTGAATTTTTTGGTAGTTGGATGTGATGTTTGTGAGAAAAAAAATAAAATGATTATAAATTTGATGTGACATTTTGTCTTATTGACTATTTTAACTTATTTTGTCTTTTTGTGATTTTTTCGGAATAGGTTTTTTAGTAACATTTTAGTTTTTTGACTAAAATATGATGTAAAAAAATAGTATGTATGACTTTTTAATTTTTTTACTAAAAAATGTGTAAAAAGTAGAAGAAAAAATTTTTTTAACTTTTTTATATAAATTGTTGACTTTTTAATTTTTTTAATAATTTTTTGACTTTTAAATTAAAAAGTAATACTACCAAACGAGATAGTCAAAAAATCTTCCAAATCCAACTTGCCAAACACCCAGATAATAGAAGGTTTAATAAATTAAAATTTGATATTTATTAAACATATTATTAGAGATGATTTTTAGATGTAATAAATTAGGTGTCTCAAATATATTTTTTTTAAATTATTTTATTTTGTTGAATATATTGTAAGATATTATTTATATTTATTTTTTTAATAATTATTTTTTAAAAAAATTATTTATAAATATTCACACAAACCGTAATACATATGGGAGATTTTAAAAAAATTAGTGATATATAGTATTTTTTTTAACAAAAAATTAAAATGAATATATCATTTGTAACGTTTTCTTCAAACAATATTCATAACAGCTATTTTGGATATGGTGGGACTATAAAATTTATTTTATATTTATTTTAGTATTTAGTTTTTTCTTAACTATCATTATTAAATTTTTTATTAATTATTTTCGTAAATGCAATATTTTGAGCTAACATGCTATGCAAATCTTTGAAATCTTGAAAGAGTTTCACGCTTCTTGTGTGGATTACAATTTAGTGATAGAAGAATTTTTTTTTTTTTTTTTTTAGTTTTTAAATAGAATCATTTATTAGAATAAGGTAAGAGTGCAAAATTTTTTTTTTTTTTCTTTTCCGGATAGAATCAATGCTATTTTTATGTTAAGAAGGATTTTGCTGAGTCGTTTGTTTTACAATAAAAGACTCATAACTCTCTGTCACATCATCTATTGTATTTTCTATTTATATATTAGTATTTGGCAAAAATTAAGAGTAATGTTAGAAATTTAAAAAAAAAATTATTAAACGTGTCACATGAGTGTGAACCGACATGGGATTCATATGTGTGGGTGTCACACTCATGTGAGACATTTGATGAAAATTTTGATAAAACTTGGACCTACATGGTATGGGTCACAAATTCATATAAGACATTTGATAAAATTTTTGATAAATTTTTCAGAGTTTCTAATATTTTTCAAAAATTAATTTAGAATGAATTGTAAAATCAGATGTTCTATTCTTAATATTACACTCGATTTTAATTGATATATAGGGTTATTTTGGAAAGTTGGTTAAAAAATAATTTTTCAATTTTTTTGATTTTTTAAAAAAAAAACATGTAAATAATTAGAGAAGTAATATGACTCAAAATAAATTAAAAGTTAAAAAGTAACTTTTTATTATCAAAAATGCTAGAGGTCCCAAAAATTCTACTAAAAGTTTTACCAAATGTCTTACATGGGTGTGGAACCCACATTGTGTGGGTCCCACACCCATGTGAAACATTTGGTAAAATTTTTGATAGAATATTTAGGGTCTCTAGCATTACTCTTTTATTATACTCCCAAAAGGGACCACAATTTACAAATAACTATAAGGGTTGGGCTTTGAATGTGAGAGAATTTAAAGAGTTTGTGAGATCCACAATGGAGTCTTGTTCTTAAATTTGAATAATTTATTTTGTAAGATCTATAACGAAAGATCGTATAAAATAAATAATTTAAATTATCAAAATAAAACTCAAAATAATTTTTATAAATCCCTTGAATTCTCTCAAATTATGCTTTTTTTCATTTTTATTTTTATTTTTTGTAAAAAAATTTGACTTAATTATAAATAGTGGTGTTACACGCATTGACATTTACTTTTTAAAAGGGAGTTTAATGCAGTCCTATCTCAAATGTGGACTTATATAGGGGGTAGTTATTATGAGATAATGGTACAATGGTGAAACAAAGCTTCAAATATTCACCATTGCTTGTTTGTTTCGGATTGAGTTTTTATTTTTATTTATTTATTTATTTATTTTGGACTGGAGTTATTGGGATGGGGTTTGATGGTGATGGTGCACATTGTGGTGGTCATGGGTACTGATGGCAGTGGTACAGTACTCAATGTCGTTCAATTTTCGATGTAATTATTTGCTTCAGATTCTATTAGAAACAAAAATAATAAAAGATATTTTTACAAAAGAATAAAATAAAAAAAAACAATGAGTAAGATGAATTTTTTTCCCCAATTAATAATTGAATTGTGAAGTCTAATGCTTGGATTTAATTTTTTTTTTTTTAAGAAAGACTTACGTGTAAATCTTAATAAATAAATTTATTATTTAATAAGTTATATAATAATTAATGACATTTTCATCAAATACAATTAAAAAACGTCACTAATTAATTTTCAGCAACAGTTTGAAAATTGTAAAAAAAAATCATTAATTATAAGTTTTAGCGATAGTCACAAAAAATCTCACTAATTTTCACCTTTTATCAACAATTTGAAAATTTTATTATAGAAAAATGTTACTAATTGTAAGTTTTAGCAATAATTTAGGCCTCGTTTGGGAACAGGCTAATTTAGTAATTTTTTGGCTATTTGGCTAAAAAGGTAGGTAAAAAAAACTTGTATGTTTGGGATGACTTTTTGGCTAATTACGAAAAGATGTGCAAAAAGTAGAGAGAAAAGAGAATCTTTGACTTTTTGGTATGGGTTGTTGGCTTTTTGGCTAATTTAGTAACTTTTTAGCTAATTGGCTAAAATAGCCTCTTGCCAAACGACCGTGATAAAAAAAAGTCACTAATTGTCAATTTTTAGTGACAAATGTAAAAAATCATCACAAAAAATTATTTTTAGCAACGATTTTATTAAGACTTATTTTTAATAGGATTTAATGAGAATTAAGTCCAATTATTAAGATTTATTGGCAGTTTACTTTATTTTTTAATTTATTATGATATATGTTTTTACACTCATTACATGTAATAAGTTAATTATATTTATTTTTGCTGTGGGTACGAAGTTTCATTAATCATGAAATGAATTTAGTGGCCATTTATGCTATTTTTGGATTAAAATAAAAAATAAAATAAAATAAGTGAAAGATTTTTTTTTTGGGGAATAGGAAAATAAATAAAAAATTAATACCATAAAAAATAAATGCTTGTAAAAATAATTTTATTGTGCTTGTATTTCCATTCTCTTAACAAATTAGAATTTTGTGATGTAGAGACTAGGATTAAGGTACCGCATCTACTGATTGTGACAATGAATGGATGAAAGTGTTTAGTAATGCCTGTTTGGTGATAATTTTGTTTTTCTGCAATAATACCTCTCTATGTAGAGATTTTCTTTGTTAAGAGTTAGATTTGTTTTGAATAAATCTTTGGTTGTCCAAGTCTTTAGGAGTCCGTTAGTTTATCAAGTCCGAGTTAGTTCCTATTTTTATGTTTCCACAATCAGTTAGTTGCTTATATTTTGCTTTGTTAGTTCATGTACTCTACTATTTAAGTAGATGTTTGCAATGAATAAAATATAGAATTTTCCATCAGTTTATCTCTGAATTACTTATCAAGCGGCATTGGGGCTGAATACTTTGAATTTGAAAGTAGACAACGCACTCAGGGCTGAAGCACTTGCCTACTCTCTGGTTTGTATTTTTTTTTTTTTTCCTGAGCAATAGCACTCACTCTCTCTTAATGGCATCAGAGACGTTTGTGCAACCTGTTATACCTAGATTTGATGGTCACTGTGACCAGTGGAGCATGCTGATGGAAAATTTTCTAAGATCCAAGGAATATTGGCATCTTTTCGAAGTTGGAATTTCAAAAGTAGAGTCTAGCACCATGACAGATGCGCAGAAAACAAAACTAGAGGAACAACAATTGAAGGACCTAAAAGTAAAAAATTACTTGTTTTAAGCAATTGATCAAACCATCCAGGAGACGATTCTCACCAAAGATACTTCAAAACAAATATGGGATGCAATGAAGCAAAAGTATCAAGGTACTGTAAAGGTGAACCAAGCACATCTTCAAGCACTCTGTGCGCAATTTGAGACTCTTCGCATGCAAACGACAAAGTTAGTTGAGGAATATTTCTCCAGAACCATGTCTATTGCAAACAAGATGAGAACTAGTGGAGAAAAGATGGTGAACATTACCATAATTGAGAAGATTCTTCGATCGTTGACTTTGAAGTTTGAACATGTGGCTTGCTCGATTAAGGAATCCAAGGATCTTGATGCGCTTTCCATCAAAGAATTGATGAGTTCGTTGAGAGTCCACGAGCAACGGATTAATCAGCATGTAGCAGTGGAGCAAGTATTGCAATTACAACACTTATCCAACAACAAATTTTTTTTCCCAAGATAGTTAAGGAAAGGAAAAAGGCAGCAACAGTAGCGATGATCCATCCACAGATGGAAATCAAGTTTTTGATCCCAAAGACAGAGAAAAAGAAAGGGATAATCATCAAGATGGAAATCTGGCATCAAAACCATTTGACAAATCCAAAGTCAAATGCTATAGATGTCAAAGGTATGGTCATTATCGTTCTGAATGTAGAACTAAATTGTATAAAGAAAATGGAGCAAAATCAAATTTTGTGGAGAAAAAAAGAAGAGGTCTTGTAACATAACCGAAGAGACCCATCAAAGAATGTGGTACTTGGACACGAGATCAAGTAATCAAATGTGTGGAAACAAGTCCTTATTCTCTGAATTAGATGAGTCATTTCGTTCCTTTGTCAAATTTGGAGATGATTCTACTATCTCTGTTATGGGAAAGGGCACCATTCAAATTCAGACTTCAAAAAGTTCTCAACAGACTATTTCAAATGTATTTTATATACCAGGTTTGAAAACTAATCTACTGAGTATAGGTCAACTTCAAGAAAAGGGATATAAGATCATCTTTAAAGAAGGAAATTGTAGAATTCAAGATCCAAAGAAAAGACTGATCACTCAAGTTAATATGACAACAGATAAGATGTTTCCTTTATACATTTAGAATGATATCCTTCCTTGTTTTTCTGTTATGGTGAAAGATTTAGCCTGGCTATGGCATTTTCGCTATGGCATTTGAAATTCTTCGGTTTAAAGTTGCTTCAGCAAAAGAATAGGGTGAATGGTCCTCCAGAAATTGATCATCCTTAGCAAGTGTGCGAAGAGTGTATATTTAGCAAACAATATCATGATCATTTCCCCAAAAGACAAGCATGAAGGGCGAAGATGGCGTTGGAGCTGGTTCATTCCGATATATGTGGGCCCATTGATCCATCATCCAATGGTAACAAAAGATATTTTATTACCTTTATTGATGATTTTAGTATAAGAACATGGGTATATTTCTTGCAGGAAAAATCTGAAGCCTTTTCAACATTCAAAAATTATAAACCCCTTGTTGAGAAAGAGATTGGGAAAACTATCAAAACTCTTCGAACAGATCATGGTGGAGAATACAACTTACGAGAATTAGCAAATTTCTGTGAGGTGCAAGGAATTAAAAGACAACTCACAACATCCTACAGGCCACAACAAAATGGTGTTGTAGAGAGAAAAAACTGTACAATTTTAAATATAGTGCGAAGTATGCTAAATACAAGTCTTCTTTTGAAGAGTTTTTGGCCTGAGGCAGTCTTGTGGAGCATACATCTCCTAAACAGAAGTCCAACCATGGTAGTTCGTAATCGAACTCCTGAAGAAGCTTGGAGTGGCAGAAGATTGAGTGTCGACCACTTGTGGATTTTTGGGTGCATTGCATATGCACGTGTTCCAGATGAGAAGAGGAAGAAACTTGATGATAAAGGAGAAAAGTATATTTTTCTCGGAGTTAGTGAGCACTCAAAGGCTTATAAATTGTATAATCTCATCACCAAGAAAATCGTCATTAGTTGGGATATGATCTTTGATGAAGAGAAAACATTGACACATGTTGTCAATAGTTCAAGCCAAAACATTCGTATAAGGTTTGATGATGATGAAGAAGAAAGACAGCCGCAGTCTATGATCGATGAACAATAACCATTGCATTCTAGCTCTTCAAGCCAACCAGTAGCAACACTTGAAAAAGATCATTTTGAAACTTCAACCACAATCCAGCTTGAACGTACCAAAAAGATACCAGCATGGATGCAAGATTATGAGGTAAATGGCGTAGATCAATCTGATGACCCACTTGTACATTTTGCTCTATTCTCAGATTATGATCCTGTTACTTTCCAAGATGCTGTTCAAGATCTAAAATAGCAGAAAAGCATGGATAAAGATATGGTAACCATTGAAAAAAATAACACTTGGGAATTGACGGATTTACCCAAGGGGCAAAAGTCAATAGGTGTCAAGTGGGTCTACAAACCAAAGCTGAATAAGGAAGGAAAGGTTGATAAGTACAAAGCTCGCTTGGTCGTAAAAAGTTATAAGCAATAATTTGGTATCGACTACAAAGAGTTTTTTGCTCCAGTTGTAAGACATGATACCATTCGCCTAGTGCTTGCATTGGCAACAAAAACTTATGGCCAATCTTTTAGATAGATGTAAAATATGTGTTCCTACACGGTGATTTGCAATAACAAGTATATGTTGATCAGCCTCCAGGATATGTGCAACAAGGGAATGTGAAGAAGGTATACAAGCTAAGGAAGGCTTTGTATGGGTTAAAACAAGCTCCTCGAGCTTGGTATAGTCTCATAGCTACATATTTTTCCAGGTCAGGTTTCCATCAATGTCCATATGAGCATACTTTATTTATCAAATTTGGAACTACTGGTGAGCTGCTAATTGTGTGTTTATATGCGGACGATTTAATCTACACAGGAAATAATAGTGCTATGTTTGATGATTTTAAACAATCAATGATGATTGAATTTGATATGTCTGATCTTGGATTGATGCACTACTTTCTTGGCATTAAGGTAGCACAAACTTTTGCTAGAATTTTTATTTCACAGAAGAAATATGTTCGAGAAATTCTGGACAAGTTTCAAATGGTTAATTGTAATTCCATTGGTACACCAGTTGAACTTGGTCGGAAGCTAATCAAAGATCATGAAGGAAAGAAAGTTGACATCACTATATACAACCAAATCGTCAGGAGTCTTATGCATTTGACTACGACCAGGCCAGACATTATAGGGGTGTTTGGGAAGAAAAAAAATAGCCAAATTTAGGCTAAAAATCACAAAAAGACAAAATAGGCTAAAATAGCTAATAAGACAAAATATCACATCAAACCCATAATCATTTCACTTTTTCTCTCACAAATATCACATCCAACCACAAAAAAATCCAATCATCTTCCCAAACACAAAAAATTTAGCCTACTTAAAATAGCCAAAAACTAAAATAGCCTACTAAAATAGCCACTTCCCAAACGAGGCCTATGTATGCAGTTAGTCTTATCAGCAGATATACGGAAAATCCTACACAAATTCATCTCCTAGCAGCCAAAAGAATTTTCAGATACTTGGTTGGGACCATTAATTTTGGTATTCTTTACAGAAAGGAAAGAGATTTTGGATTATTTGGCTTCACTGATGGTGACTATGCAGGTGATCCAGATGATAGAAGAAGCACCTCAGGTTATGTCTTTATGATGGGATCAAGTGATGTTTCTTGGTCATCAAAGAAGTAGCAAATTGTTACTTTGTCCATTACCAAAGCTGAGTTCGTTACTGTTGCATCAAGTGCATGTCAACACAATTTGGTTAAGGAGACTACTTGAAGAATTACATTGTCATCAACAAGACCCTACTTCAGTCTACTGTGATAGTAGTTCAGCAATTAAACTCTCAAAAAATCTTGTTCTACATGGAAGAAGCAAACATATTGATTTGCGGCATCATTTCTTACGGGATCTCACAAAGGATGGAACAATTGATTTGATCTACTGCAAAAGTGAAGATCAAGTAACTAATATTCTAACAAAACCCCTCAAATTAGCTACATTGGTGAAGCTGCGAAAGCTACTTGGTGTTTGTTTAATGAAGAATCTAGATTAAGGGAGAAAGTTGCAGGAAAATGACAAGTTACCAGAAGGAATGGGCTGGTGGTGGAGTACTCTTTCTAAACTGAATGTCTGCAAAGCACTCAGTTTAAGGAAGGGTGTTAAGATTTTAGATTTGTTTTGAATAAATCTTTGGTTGTCCAGGTCTTTAGGAGTCTGTTAGTTTACCAAGTCTAGAGTCAATTCCTATTTTTATGTTTCCACAATTAGTTAGTTGCTTATATTTTGCTTTGTTAGTTCATGTACTCTACTATTTAAGTAGATGTTTGCAATGAATCAAATATAGAATTTTCCCATTAGTTCATCTCTTAATTACTTATCATTCTTCTCCTTACTTCGATGTTTATTTTTCTCTTTATGTAGAGACTTGTATCCTCCATGCATGAAAATTATCCTTGTTTCTTTTGAGATCTATTTTATAGTTCGATATGTTTTGATTGAAGACTTATAATCAGATATTCAATATATTAAGTTTCATTTTTTGTCTTAATAAAAAAAAATTATAATTTTATGTTGGAAAATATTTAGAAGTGAATAGAAACAGATTCCATTCAAATGAAAGGATGCAACCCTTTTTGGTGACTCTTCATTATAAAGGGTATGGCCCAAGGGTGGTGTCTTTTCATTTTAAAGGGTATGGCCTAAGGGTCATGTCCCTTCTTCATATCTTTTATGTTCAAATTGAACAGGTGCTAACAAGTCTATATTAAGACAGCCCCCATTCCAGTTTTACTCACTCTAAAATTCCAAAAATTCTTTTATTTCTTTCATACATTCAACGTTTATCTGTGAGTCTAAATTCGTGTGAGTGCAAAACATAATTTTGGTTCGTTGTACAATCAAAGAGTGTGCTCTCTTCGTTTGTGGTGATTTTTGTATCCTGGAGACAGGACGTCCATTGTTCTCAAGCACGATTGAAGAGAACAAAATTTTGTCTTAAAGACACAGTGTTCAAACACTGGCCTCAGTCACAAACTTATTTATAAACCATCTGCAAAAGTGCTATAAAGTTTAATTTTGTTATTTATATTATTTTATTTATTATTTGCTTAAATTAATTATTTGCCGAAATTATCTCCAACAATTTTAAGACATAATTTTTATCTGTAGTGATATAGATTAATTCTTTTTGGTTAAATTAAGTTTTTGCAAATTTGGTTGTTCTATTTATACAGAACTATTAAACTTGTTTGTTTCTAGAATTAATTTTGGTTCTGCATAATCTCAGTATTTAAGTTGAAATGGTGCAACTATTTCCATCAGCAATAAAACATTGTCTTCTTTATTAATTTGTTTGGTTACATATGTTTCAAAGAAGTTTAAACACATATTTTCCTTGTTATGATTTTTGATTGAACAAGATATGTTTATGGTTTCTAGGTTAATCTCTCGTTCTAGTTGATTTTCTAAGAAAAGAAATTTCATGGGTTTAACAAGAAATTTCATGGGTTTAACATAAATTTTTGAATCTGTTGAATCGAAGTGACTTTTCAATATGGGTTTCTTACACAAATTTGTATTTGAGTTAGATTCTATTTTATGTTATATTGTTATTACAATATTGTGTTTAGTTTCAGTTGTTTGTTCTGGTTTGAATACACGATATCATTGGACAATTTCCAATACAAACTTTTATTCTGTATTTTCTGATTTGTTTAATTAGAATTTTTTATTCTATTTTCTGGGTAATCCGTTGTATACATTATTTAGTCTTTTTAAAACATAATATGTTTCTGGTTTCTAAGTTTTATATATAAATTTCAGAATCTAGTTTTACAATTTTTTGAGTTTTGTAATAAGGAAAAAAAAAAAAACTGTTTTGCATTGGCTTTATTTATGCTCCTTCATGTATGGTTATCACATGTTTCGATGTTTATACAATTTTTCTGTTTTGGTTAAACAGTTTTGTAAAAAATAAAATAAAATAAAAATAAAAATAAAACGTTTATTGGGTTTGTACAACATGAATTTCCATGCTTTATATGAAATACATAATTTTTAATACGACCGTGCTAGGGAGCTCAAAAACGAGCTCCCCCGAATCCCCCTAATCTTGATTTTTTTTTTCAAAAGCAGAGAAGGAGAAGAGAAGGGAGGAGGAGGAAGGAGGAAGGAGGAGTAGACTGGAGGGGGCCATAACAGTGGGAGGAGGCAGAAACGGGGCCGGAGGCGACGGCGGAGCTGCTGTGACGATCGGAGCTGGGCGACGGGTTGGGCGATCGGCGGCGACGTGCTGGGCGACGATCTCTTCTCTCTTCCCCTCTTCTTCTCTTTTTCTCTCCCTCTCCCTCCGAGCTGTTGCAGAGTCGAACATGGAAGAAGAAAAAAGAAAAAAAAAAAAAAAAAATTCCCAAAACGACGTCGTTTTGGGGATTAGGGGGACCAAATTCGAGCTCTCAAACATTATTCTTTTTAATATTTTGCAAGAGATTTGTAAGTCAAGTGTCTTACCAACAGAATTGGTTTTTGTGTTATGATAATTGGTGTGCTGCAATACATGTTTAATGGTGCAGTGGGTATTCTGAATGAGATAGATTTTTAATCGTTATTAGTCAGATTATTTTATAGACATGATAATTATTATATCTAGTTTTTGCCATGCCTCGCGTAGTAATTACTATTGATTCATGGGCGTATTAATTTTTAACATTTCTAATTAATTTGAATTGAGTTTTTTGTCATGAAATTCTTACAGCATATTGTGTGATATGTGTTAGTTTTTGACTAATTTAATTCCAATGACATGGGATTTAAATAGATTTTTATTTAAAAGTTTGAGAAATTTTCAATTAATTTGTGATGGTGATTATGACATCCATGCTATTATTAATTGATCTCTTGTGAAATATTATTTAGAAAATTATATTTCATCTGTAAGTCACTTTTTTGTTTAATTGTGATAGTAGTATTAACAGTCGTTAATACCCGAGATAGCTAATCATGATGGTTTAAACAGTTATGTCGTTTAATTGAAAGAAGATTGAAGAGTCTTTTGTGTCGATTATTATTTTGTTAATAATCAAGGTAAAAGTTTTTTTTAAAGTAACTTTGAGTATTGTGACTTTAGTTGTCATCAATTATTATGACATTTATGAAGTAAGTTGGTTTATGTGTTTTAGTGAGTATTTAATTATGTTAGGGTTACATAGATATTTGTTGCACTAAGCATTAACATAAAAGAAAGATTAAATAGCTACTCATGTGGGAGTTTCACTCTTGGTTAAAGATTAAATAGCTACTCATGTGGGAGTTTCACTCTTGGTTAGATAATTTAATTATCTCACAAATATTCATTTTGAATAAATAAAATATGATTATATCAAACATGCATTATTAGTTGTGACGGTGACACTTGTCTAACAATGAGTCACGTTTTGTGTTGATTTATATATTACCACGAATGTGGGGAAGCAAAGAAAAGTTGTCAGCTAATCATAATTCATGACAAGTTACCCATAGGAACTCGAACAAGAAGTACTCAAAATTAAGAGTTTAAATCTTAATTTGAAGGTACAATTATTTTTTCTTGATTGCTTTGTAGGAATTTATACAATCAAATGAGATTTTGAATTGCTTGGTTTTGGGGCAAAATCTTTATGAGGATATGATTTGTATAATCATAATTATTTTGGGTTGTCTATTTCATAAATTTGATTTAAAATTTAGTTATTTAAGCACACCATAGTCACTAAGTGATGAATGTTATATTTTGATTTATATCATAATTGTGGAGCTGTTTTGATATTTTCATATGGTAATATCCTAACAAAGAAATTAATTTTTCTTAGAGTACTCGAAATGTGGGGGTGCTTGAAAGATTTTATTAAAGTAACAATTCCGATGGTAGGTCTATAAAGGATCTCAATTCTTTGTCTAAGACAAAGCCGGAGAAGAAATAAAAATGACTTTGTCAAATCCTTAGAACATCTCTATGTCTATTAATTAATTTTAAGTATGGAAATTACATAGAGTAACGGTAAGTCTTGATATAATCAATGACTTAATACCGTAGGATATTTGCTCTTAGTTGTAAATATTGTCTAAAGACAATATAATGGATCCACTGACTACTTAATGATATATAACTGAGAAGGTCAAATGAAAATAGCGGCCGCAAATAAAAAGTTTGACCAAAGAGCAAATAAGGAAAAGTTCATCGAAGAGAATGTGATTAAAGCCTATTAATTTTGAGTCGCCATAATGTCAACCCAACCTAACTGACTGGAGATTTCAAGATCTATATTCAAAGGAACAACCGAATTATAGATGACTCACCAGAAATCACTAAGGGAGTATATCCCCATCCATTCCTATGATGAGAGTGATATCTATGACATGTGTTGTATGCAGGGGACCTAGGGTAAGCTATACTTTTAATGATTACGTATATCTTGAAAGACCTAGAGGGATATCTTTCAAGAGGAGTATTTATGAGACTTGAAATAAGGATCACATATATGAGTGTGAAGGGGCCAATTTTATGAGAATTGATAAGGCTGAATTCTCTAGAACACTCATGAATCCAGGAATTGTCTAGGGCCAAAATAGACACAATCGATAGAACCAAGTTGTGTATGGAAATAAAGCTGTGTGACAGATTATTGTCTCAGTTTACATTAACAGTAGAACAGTTCAAGACATCATGTTCACTGATCAGTTAGTAAATTCGGTAGTCTTTTATAAGGGAAGGTTCAAAGCCAAAAGCTACTTATTCTATGCAGCGTATTTTCGAATTTGTAACCACATAGTCTGCATGTTGTTGCATTTCTCGTTTCGTCAATTTCATTCATATAGAGGATTGTTGGAAAATATTTAGAAGTGAATGGAAATGGACTCTATTCAAATGAAATGATGCAATCATTTCTAGTGCCTCTTCATTGTAAAGGGTATGGCCCAGGGGTAGTGTCTCTTCATTTTAAAGGGTATGACCCAAGGGTCATGTCCCTTCTTCGTGTATTTTCTGTTCAAACTACATAAGTGCCAACAAGCCTATATAAAGGCAGCTCCCATTCCAGTTTTACTCATTCTGAAATTCCGAAAATTCCTTTCTTTCTTTCATACCTTCAATGTTCATTTGTGTGTCTAAATTCTTGTGAGTACAAAACATAATTTTGGTTCGCTGTATAATCAAAGAGTGTGCTCTTTTCGGTTGTGGTGATGTTATATCCTGTAAACAAGACGTCTGTTGTTCTCAAACACGATTGGAGAGGACAAAATTCTGTCTTAAAGACACAGTATTCGAACACTGGCCTCAATCGCAAACTTATTTATAAACCATATGTAGAAGCACTATAAGGTTTAATTTTGTTATTTATATTATTTTATTTATTATTTGCTTAAATTAATTGTTTGCCAAAATTATCTCTAACATTTTAAACATAGCATAAAGTAATTACATGCATGCAGTGTGTGCATAGTTTATGATATTGATATTAGATTCCCTACCAGGAATAAGAGAAATAGAAGATATCGCTTTCGAGGAAATGACAACAATGCCTATGGTTGTGAATGTAACAATAGTTTTAATCTTAATTATTTCAATATTTTACAACAACATATAAAATGTATTTATAATTCATGATGAGGCCATTAAGATAGATACAAAAACATCACACATACATACAAAACTTGGGGAATTTTTAGTATTATATATGTTTTACATACAATTCATCATTCATGAGTTCTCTTTCTTCTTTATTCTAATTTTTCATAACAAACAACAATGCTTGTGCTTTTACCAAAAATGAAACCATAAAACATCCACATTTATGTCAAATTATTTATAAAAAAAAACATTTTTGAGTATTGTTTAACTACTTTTTTGAAAATTAATTGGACTAATTTAGTTTACTACTATTGTACACTACTACTTGTGAGGTGAGGGTGTATCATTGCCAAAGACAAATATTAAATATTTATCTCCTATTATGTGAGTTGTATTGCATTGTTTATTTCTTCTCATTATGTAAATTCTTTAATTTTTACCTATGATGAGCTATTTCTTATGATAGTTGTTGGGTTATCGGACTATAATTGTTTAGATTTATATAATTCTTTTTATATTTGTAATTAATTCTTGTCAATTGAAAAAAAAAAATATACTCTTTGAAACTTTTCTTTTGAACATTTTCTTTCAAACTCATATTATTTGATTTTGGGGTTTTCAAAAGCAATTTTTGAATTTTTAATCTGTATTTTTTTAGTGAAGTTTTTAATATTTTGATAAATTTTTATACTCTTTTGATCCATTTAATTTAGATACACTTAAAAAATACAATTTTTGTGAAAATCTTTTAAAAGTTTACTAAATTCCAAAAAATACAAAATAAATTCAATATATATTCATTTTTTTACAGATTTTTTCAAAAATATTTTACTTATCTAGATTAGGTGCATTTAAAAAAAAAAAAATTTGACTGAAATATTTAAAAGATTCACTAACAATTTAAAAAAACATACAAGTTAAAAATGTTAAAAAATGTTTTTGAAAACTCAAATTCACACTTAAATGTGGTCAAATGGCTCACACATGGGCCTTATATATGCTAGGGAATGCTTTTAATGATCATGCCTTCATGTGGAACAAGGCACACCATCATCTTAGCTTTAGTTTTAAGACAACACATACAAATATAATAATTTGGTTTATTAGCCTTTGCTTAATAATGCCTAAGCTTGAGTTTAGATTTATGAATTTAAAATGAAAAAGGTTCGGCAAAAATTCAACATTAAAAAGCATGTTTGGTTCAACTAAAAAAAATAAATTCTATATAAAAAGTAACTATTTTGGGGGGAAATATCAGAAGTGATAAAAGACGATTTTACCGTTTATACTTAGAAAAATTCTATCATGTCTTTTTTTATTATGTTAACAAAGATTTCACAACATTATTAGGGTAATATAATAGTTTCTCACCAGAAAGCAAAATTTTGAAAAGGCCTGTAAAACTTTCTGCATGATAAAAAATAATTTTTTTATCAATTACCAAATATATATCTTTATTTTATACAAGATCAATTACATTTTTACCTTTATAATTTAACTTAACTTTCACGTTGGTTTCTATTGTTACAATGTAAACACTATTAATCATATTTAGTCTAACTTCAAGTTGGTTATTTTGTCCAAATTGAACGTTAAATACTCACAATTTTCTTACATTCACTTGATGAGTACATGTAAATAAAATTAACTATAATTTAGACCAAATAATCAAATTAAAATTGAATTTAAAATATATCATTTAAATCGAAACAATAGAAATTAAAATAAACTTGAGTCAAATTAGGTGAAAAGTATAATTTACCATTTTGTAAAATTTAACATCAAATTTACTTGATTGATTTGAAATCCATCCAAAAGGAGCCTCCACTTTGGTGAAAAACATTGAAGTCGAACGGCTGAGGCATCAATTAGCATCACTAAAGTGAGAGTCAACATGTATTAAGAAGTAGGTCCAAAAGTACAATTATTTTAAATAATATATATATTTTTATTTTTATTTTGGGTGATTTTTAAAGAGTTAGGAGTTGTGACTTGAGGCTCACACACAGCCTCATAAAAAATTGTAAAGAAACAAATATTGACAAAGAGAATCATTTTTCTGTCTTTTACTTTTTGAGTTGTTTGACCTTTTTTATTATATTTATTTATACACTTAGCCTGCGCTGTATTATTAGCAAATACTTAGGGTGGTTTGGAAAGAAATTGCAATGGCTTTGACCCATAATGTTTAAGTAGCCTTCAATAATATATGATTAAATTTTATTAAGGAAGAAGGGGCAAGGGTATTTTCGTTCAAATTTGCGTGAAAATGGTGTTGTGTACCATTGAAATAGAATTTGGTTAATTTGAAAATCAAATTAATAGAATATAATATTAAAAACCAAAATGAAATCGAATACATATTCTGGAGACTGATAGTATAGTTATTGATGATACTGAGAGCTCCAAATGGAACGGGTCGGGAAGATTCACGCTTCCCAAACCGGTGTCCGATTGTCGAGCTCACAGAAAAACCTACACAAGAGTTCAACAGGGAACGGGGAGTCCCCCAGCGAACCCTCCAACGAACAAGTTAGAGAAGTGAGAGTGATGGAATGTAGAGATAGAATGGTGATGAGGAACTTAATCTTTTCTTTGTCTTAGAAGCCTGCTTATATCCTTTGCTCATTATTTCCTTGTCCACTTCAAGCTGTCATGTTGGCCGAAAGTCTATGTTTTAACTTGCCTTGTTCGTGGTGAGACTGTTATGTTTCGATGTGAAGGGTTATCGTAATAAATGTTGCAGGGAAACTCATGAATGGCTGATATGTGGTCCAATAACTCTACAGGATCTTTGTCTGCTGATGTGACTGGTTCTTCACTTGCCAAGTGTTTAGATGTCATTGGTGCTTGGTGTAACGTTGGGTTTCAAGAATATTGAGCTTTAGTATTATGAATCATGGATTGGACCCTAAGTGGGCCATATCCTTTATGGGCTCACCCATGTCAGTTATCTCTTTTGAAAAAGAGCAGAGATATAAAAAATTTATTAAATTAATATAAAAAAAAAGACTTTTCAGCATTTATTTATTTGTTTATTTTGAATGCTTTTACTTTGGTGGGTATAGGGTACCCACTAATTGGAACCAAGTGGTGACTTTCTTAGTGAAATTTAACATTGATACCTATGCTATAGATACATATTCAACCTGATTTTTTTTTTTCTTTTCATTTTCATGATTGCAATTGGCCAGCCCAGTCAATTTTGTTCTAGATAAATATATATATATATATATCCCAAATTATTTATAGTAAAGAAAAAGAAGAGTTATTCATTACTCTATTATTGAAGAATTTTTTGATGGGAATAATCACTCAAATCCAAATGTCTTTCCACTTTTGTCTGCCCTTTCAAACTTTGATGCTGCCCTTTTTCGCAGTGGAATGGGATTTTTAACACGTGTCCTTGAAATTACAGTGTGATTACTTCAATGATTGAGCCGTGCCATGCCCTTCTTTAAATTTGGAGTTTAATCATCCACACCCATATTCATATGTTGAGGATAATTAATTACACTCTCCTTTTTAGTAAAGTTACATACGATAAACCAGGGGTTCTGATACTTTGAGAAGCTTTTGGTATAAGTTTTGAGATCATTTTTTAGGATTAATTTTTAGGGATTTTAGTATACAGTGGTTTTAAGACTACTCTTTAAATGTCGGACGAATCATATTTAGGATTTAAGTGTGGGGTTAAATCATGACAGTTGCACTATCTGACTTAAATAGTGTCTGTGTTGTGGAATCAGTGCACACACTCGAGATTTGCTCATCGTCCTATTCCGATTAAACCGACATTAGATAGTTGATTCCAAAATTGATAGAGAATAAGTTTGGAAAATTTACTCATTAACCAAAAAAAAATTACATATAAACTCAACCAAGTTACTTATAAATAGTTTAAATTTAATTTATTTAAAATTTATTTGAATTCAATTTGTCTTCAACATGAATAAATTAAACTCAAATTTTAAATTTGTTTAATAATCAACAGAACTTTAATAGGACTAAGCTAGCCTCGATAAGGCTTTTATGCACAATGGAAATAAATTCATATTTATTTTTAATAATATAATAATTATATTATTATTATTATTATTATTATGATATTTTGTGCAAATTTACATATTTAATTGATATTAATATGAGATATATATATATATATATATTACTCATCATTTTGTCCCCCCCTCTTTTTTGTACTTCTTAAAATTGAGAGACTTACGTGTAAGTCCTAATAGGTGAACTTCTTGACTAATATGTCCTATGATAATTGATGACATTTTTTTATCAAATATTATTAAAAAACGTAACTAATTGTTAATTCTTAGCGACAGTTTGAAAATTTTATCACAAAAAATGTCACTAATTATAAGTTTTAGCAACAATTTAAAAAAATCATCATAAAAAAAGTCATGAATTTTCAACTTTCAACGATAGTTTAAAAAATTCGTCACAGAAAAGTATCAATAATTGTAAGTTTTAGCGACAATTTATAAAAACCTGACAAAAAAAAAGTTACTAATTGTCAATTTTTAGTGATATATGCAAAAAATTGTCACAAAAAAATATTTTTAGCGACAATTTTATTAGGACTTATTTTTAATAGGGTCTTATAGAAATTAAATCAAACTATTAAGACATATTGGTAGTCAGTGGTGCTACATGCACCGATTAATATACACACTAGTGTACCAACTAGTGTTATAATATTATTATTGACCACATTTGTCATTTATTATACAAGTTACAAATACTCAAAACCATACAAATGATATCACATCATCTGTTAGTACACAAATGTTTACATTAATTGGTACATATAACATTATTCATTAGTAATTTACCTTTATAATTCACATTAATGAAGTTTGATAAGTCGAGCTCGAGCTCAAATTTTTAACTCGATTTGAGCTTTGCTCGAGGTTGAGCTCGACTAATTTATAGTGAATCAAATTCAAACATTCGAAAACTCAGCTCAGCTTGTTTGTATTCTTACCTTTTAATAGAAAAAATTCCATTTTGCCCCCTTTTATGTTTTGTCATTTTTTCACTTTGGCCCTTTAAGTTTGTTTTTGCCCACTTTAACCTTATGTTTCAAGGTTTTTTTTTTTTTTTTTTCCTTCCAACTTACTCCTAAACTAACTTTTGCTCAAAATAAAATAGAAAAGGCCACGTTAACTGCCACATAACATAAAAAATACTATTATATTGAAGTTTGGATTTGTATAAAAGGTAGTTATATGTAATGAAATAATTTTATGTTAAATGACTATCAATGTGTCATTTTGTATCTAATTTTGGATAAAAATTAGTTTTTGAAGTAAATTAGAAAAAAAAATAAGACATGAAAAAAAATAAAAAATAAAACTAACTTGAAGGGCCAAATTGAGATTGAAGGGCTAAATTGAGAAAATGACCAAATATAAAGTGGGAAAAGCGTAATTTATCCCTTTTTAATCTCTCACACAAATCAAAGATTTTCTAGATCATACATTGATTAACTACTCAAACTAAATTACATAAAAATTTGGCGGACACTAAAAATCTTTTAACTTAAATTTTTATACCTAACTTATCATTCTTTTTTTCAAAATAAATAATAAATAAAAACGAAATACCATTTAAGTTGAAAAAATTACCAAAGCCTTTTTATTTACTACTCATAGCCTTTTTTTGGTTACCAAAATAAATATAAAAAAAAATTACTAATCTTAATTTTGTGAATTTGAAAGTTCAACAATTGAGAATTATCAAAAGCCTTTGCAAAATTTCACTGGAAAATGACAAGAATAAGGAAAAATATTGAATACAAGTTACTTTTGTATTAGCTCTCCTTTCTCTATCACAGATACAAACACACTTCATAGCCCTTTCCAACCAAGTAAAAGCAATTACCATCATACCTTTTAGAATAAGACAAAGCAATCTCATATATTTCTTTCATTTCACACAATCTCTTTTGGGATCAAAGAATTAAACAGTGATTAATATTCTATCCTCAAGAAATTAATTACAGATTATACCCATTTTAGCCTTTAATATATTGTTAAAAAACATTACCAAAAAAAAAAAAAGCTAAACAGATTGCTATGTCATTGGTGAAATTAAAAAAAAAAAAATCAAATATTAAGGATTTACTCGGTTTGACTATAATCCAACATTCACATTTGAAGATGCTAAAGGAGTTTTACTATAAATGTAGAGATGATAGTGAGTCTTGCAATACAATCCTTCAATACAGAAGTTTTCTAACAGCCAATTTAACCCTAAAACACCAAAATAAAGTCTAATATATATATCTCAGTAAAAAACCTGATTAAAACATACTAGAAATTTTAATCAAGTCCAGTGAGTCACCAATTGATAATAAAGGTAATAAGGGACACACCTAAAATACATACAAAATTTTTATACCAAAATGCCCTATAAAATGACATTATTTATACTTTCACAAGGGTTTTATTTAACGAGAGACCTTGGGTCTAAGTTAACAAAATTTAAAATAATTGTGTATTATTTATAACAAGTAATTTTTTATCAAACCATTTCAAACTTAATAACAAGTGTGCGATAACAAAATATTTTTTACAATTATGAACCATAACTATGGACTTTTTGCTTTCAATAAATGATTATTAATAAATCATATCATTCTGTATAAAGTATGGCCTGTTTTTGTGGCACTTACAAATCAACTTATTTAGGCCAAGTTTGACATACACAAAATAATCTATCTTTTTATCTTTTTTCCATCACATCACCTCTCTACTTTTCTACACATCTTTTCGTAAAAAGACAAAAAATACACTTATTTAGGTCATCCCAAACAAGTAATGCTATTTAGTGGCAAATTTAAATTATAACTTATTTCACTTTTTCAGTTTATTAACTCAAAGAAGTGAATTTTTTAAAGCTACAATTTTGTTGCTGTTGTTGTTGTTGTTTTTTTTTTTTTTTTTTTTTTTTTTTTCCATTTTATTTAGGAATCTTAAATATATATACATGGACATAAAAACTTCATTTCATTTATTATAACTTTGAAAAAAAAATTAGATATTTACACAACAAAAAAAATTATAAGATAGCTTATTTAACCAAATATCTTCAATTTTTTTTCGACATATTATTAAAAGTTGTATTAAACATATTCACAACTTATTTTAAGTTTTTTAAACTAATAATCTAAAAAAATTTAATTATAAAACTAATTTATAATACTACAAAACTGGATTTATATATATGTAATTATGTATCTATAGAATTATCCAAACCATTAGTGGAGGAGCAAACTTTTGTAATGCCCCTAGTTATGGTAAGATGTCTTTATCCTAAAACCCATTTTCAAACCATATCATTAGAATCAGAACCCATCACAAGGTGCATGTGTGTGGATTGGCTTGGGATAGCATTACATTCATAACTGACCTAATTAATATTGATTTTAGATTTTTAGACCCAAAATGGAATAAATATTTTATTCGATTAGAACCAAACTAATATGATATATTAAAAATATTGTACATTATCAAAAATAATGAATAATTTATTTAAAAATTTCAGCCTCCATTTTAATTTTACATTATCAAAAGTTCCATATAAGAAATAAATCAATGAAAAATTATTACGATAACTAAGTCGTAACATATTAACATAATACAAAGAAGAACAAAACAAATATGGTTGTGGAAATGAAAGAATAAATTTGATTTGTCCTAATTTTTCATTTACATAACATGATTAGGTGTAGAATGCCTACTTTAGACCAAGAATATGAAGATAATTTAGTATAAATATAATTTTATGTAATATATATATATATATATATGGGTTAATTACACTAATAGTCCCTATAGTTTGGGACTTGTGTCACTTTGGTCAATGACTTTTCAATTGTGACACATTTGACTCTGAATTTTGAATTTTGTTCCAAATAAGGACAATTGAAAATATCATTAGATTTTTCAAGGGTAAAATCGTCAATTTGATAAAATATAAACTAATTTGACAAAAATAAATGTTAAAAAAATATTTTTAATTTTTAAAAAATTATTTTTATCCACCAATGATAAAATTATGTAAAATTAATAAAAATTATATGATTAATTTTTTTAAATTAATTTTACACGATCATCATCCAAATACATAATAAAAATTAATTTGGTAAAAAAAAAATAAATGTTTAAAAGATTTATCAATTTTACATAATTTTATTTTTAGTAGGTAGAAATAATTTTTTAAAATTCAAAATTATTTGTTTGACATTTATTTTTGTCAAATTAGTTTATATTTTATCAAATTGACAATTGTATCCTTAAAAAATCTAATTATATATTCAATTGTCCTTATATGGAACAAGATTCAAAATTCATGGTCAAATGTGTCACAATTGAAAAGTCAGGGACCAAAATGACACAAGTCTCAAAGTATAAGGACTATTTATGTAATTTATCCTATATATATATATATATATTTGAGTCTCGAAGGTTCAAATAATCCTATTGAGTTCATGATTTTAACATCCAAGATCAAAACAAAAGATCAAAACAAAGTACTAAACTAACCCGAGCAATTCGGTTTTCGGGTTTTCTTTTGTGTTTTTTTTTTGGGCACTCCTAATCACAACCGTAATGAAAAATCATTTTGTTTTACTAAAGGTTAACCAAATTAATGGGGGAAAATGAAAAAATATAAAAGAAGAAGAATATCATGATGGCAATGTTTCAAATCTGAGAGAGAGAAAGAGAGAGAGAGAGTCTCACGTATAATCATAAAGAGTTGAATGATTTAATGACTTGATATAGTCGTAAGAAGCAAAATTATTATTAGTGATGGCAATTTGACAACAAATTGTTTGAACTTGTCCTGAATTATTATTAGTGATAATAATGTTTTAGTTTTGCCTTATTTATTTACTTATTTTTTTGGTTCCAATGAATCATAGATAAGACAATTTGTCTGATTTGAAATTAAAAATACTTGGCGAACCTTTCTATCTTACAAAGAGCTCATGGGTTTGATTGTTTGGAAGCTTCTAAATAAGTCATATATTTTTTTTATTGTCTTTAGTGACTCTTTTTTAAAAATCATATCATTTTTTAAAACTTTTTCAATCTGTCTTGTGAAGATGAATCTAAGAAGTGCTTTTTTGGAATTTTTTAATTTTTCTATTTGTTTCGTCGAGTAGAATCTAAAAATTTAAAAACTTTTAAAAATTAAAAAGAAAAACAAAAATAAGAAATTTCTAATATGTAGCCCAACATGATACCAGTAATGTTGGATCAAGGAAATAACTAGATCAGGCTTGGATATTTGGGCTGGGCTTGGCTATAAGAATTAAATCTGGCGGACTCAGCATGCGGCCTATTGGTAAAAAATCGTAGACCACCACAAAATGGGCTAATAAAGCCTAAACTCCTCAAAAGATGAAATTTTGGTATCAAATCTTGTAAACATTAGGCCCGGTAGTCTATGGGCTTTAAACCACCTGCAATGTCCGATTGTCTATGGGTTGACTGTCGGCCGGGAAATGCTAATAAAACCACAAAATCCACTAATGAGGTCCAGCAATATGATCACCTTCGAAACCTTTTAACGCTGTGTTTGGTTAGACAATTTAGAAATAAATTTGTAAAAAAAAATAATAAATAAATAAAATATGAATAAAATATATTTATATTTTATCTAATTTCACACATTTTTTTTTTTCCTTTCTAAATCTCCTAACTAAACACAGCGTAAGTATTTTTTTATTTTTTCAAAACCTTTGAAATAAAAAATAATTTTTTTTATGACTTGTTTATATAGGACTTTGTCCCGTGTTTAATTAGCCCCCGCTATTAAATGGTGGAATTGATCCCCAGATTAGTTGCTTTAATGGATTGATTATTGAGGTATCAAAAAAAAGTATGGTCAACCTTTCCTTCTTTTTCTTTTTTATTTATTTTTATTATAGAAAATATAGATATTCAGAAAAAAAAAATATTAAGAAATTTTGTACTGTGTAATTCATATTTAATTCTTACATAATGGGAGTTACATTTAGAATTAATTTCTTTTACATAATGCTTCTCTTTGATATTTTTTTTGAGTCCGTTTTTTGGTCTCTTAAGCCCACCAGACATTTTTCATACCGATGTTACCCCTGCAGTTCTATGAAAATAATCATCTGTTTTTTTTTTTTTGTTTTTTTTTGGGGGGTAATGTTGGTTATACACAAATACTAATCCAATAATGTTAAGAATATTGTTTGGGATGTGTTATATAAGTACATTTTTTTTTTAATCTTTTTATCTTTTTTGAGTTATATCATTTTTTTATTTTTTTATATATATTTTTTAAAAAAATAAAAAAATAAAAAAATAAACTTATTTAGATCATTTTAAATAATTGTAATTTTTATTATTTAACATGGGCCTACCTAAAATATCTATTTGATGTACTAACTAAAACATTTACAATGCACTTCCTAAAACCAATACAGTGGTGCTACATCCCACTAAAAAGGGATCACTAAGCCAGCTCTAATGAGCTGGCAGTGCTGAAAATTAAAAAAAAAAAAAAAAAAAGAGTAAAACATCACATCAATTGGGGCTATAGTATTTTTAGAGCTATTAGAGCTCTTTATTTTAGAGCTCTTAAACAATTTTCAAACCAATACTAGTGTCAGTCAAGTAATGATTTTTCTGACTACACCATTAGAGATACTTTTAGTTGTAGTTTGAAAATAAATTATTTTAATAAATATTTTATTTTTTATAAAAAGATGTGTAAAAAATAAAAAAAATGATATGACAATTTATAATAATTTTTTGACTAAAATAATTACTTCCCAAACGAGACTTTAGTACACTAGTTAGTGTTTTTGTTTCTAACATTATTGATACTAGGAGTGATCGTAGATCGGGTTGAATTAGGTGGCATTCCATCTATCATCCGTTCAAAATTAGGTAAATTGTAAAAAAATTAATCCACATTGGTCCACTGGTTTAGCGGATGTGTATTGAGTGAGCCGTACGGGTTCGCGAATAGTTGCGATCTGTTTGGCGGTGTGAACTTCATACTTTTTACGTATTTTTTTGAATTATAATTCATAACCTTTACAATAACTAATAATCTGAAAAAATATGTATTATTTGTTTATAATAGACTATGGTACCACACATGCATATTTTTGATGTATTGTTTTCATTTTCACAAAATATAGATTTTATTTTTATTATTTATATTCTATATTATTACTTGTAAGCAATTTTTTTTTCTTTTTTTTTTTTTGAACATCATCTACGAGAGGATCAAATTCATACGGTGCGAAATAGTTAATCTGGTATCCGAACCGTATTCGTAAATTTTGAAATATTTCATTCGTATCCGTCTGTCGAAAGATACGCATCTATCTAAAATCAATCAAGTGAGGTCAATTCGATCGGATTGAACGGGTTAAACGGATCTATGATCACCCATTGATACTTATCAATTTAAAAACTTAACAACCCATTATATTTGCATTTTGTTTATACACAACTAAAATTTCAATTTTATATTACTTTAAACTGTCATAAAAAAACAAAAAAAAACAATAGGTATAATAAAATGACTACACAATGCGTATGCGTCATCCTTCTAGATATATACAAGGATGATTTGGACATTAATGAACGTAAACAGGAGATTAAAAGATCCAAAATGAGATCCGAATGAACAACTGGTGCAAAACAAAAAATAATTTGTTGATTTCAGATTGTAATGTTTTGCAATGGGCTTGAGTCTACAAATTCCTCATGCGATGAACATTGATGGGCTTATGTTGGTTTTGTTTTTTGTTCTTTTGATGTCAACTTAGGTTCTTTTGATGGGCTTATTATTTAATTATGACATTATTTTAAAATTTTAATTATGATTATTTTACATTTGGTTATGATTTTGTATTTTTATTTTTTTTAGTTATGACTCAAAAAGTATGAAATTATGTTATTTTTTTCTGTAATTATAAGATATATACAGTACACACATTTTAAAGGATGTATACCGTAGTCTTTTTCAAGGGAGTTCTATTATACACACTTCATATCATATACACCCTTACTTATATTATTTTTTTTTTAATTATAACTAATTTTCTTTTTCCTTTAATTATATAGCATACTCTTTCCCAACACACACACACACACACACACACACACACACACACACCCCCACACACACAAAAGAGCATGTTCTGAAAGGTCCCAACATTAGTGTGCCTAGTGTAGGAAATCTTGTTAGATAATGTCTCAATGAGACAACATAATTAAATGTGGTATTATCATTTATAAGAAACTTACAATTTAAGTGATTCAATTTAGTTAATAGGCTTAAGGGTATATGCGTTATGGACATAATGTGTAGATACTAGTTGTATAATTTCTATTTCTATGAGGGGCAGAAATAGAAATTAAAACATATTGGTTAAAGTTGGTTTTCATTCCTTTTGAACTTCCACAACCTTTCAGTTTTGAAAACCAATAAATAGAAATTAAAACCAATAATAGTTAAAGTTAGTTTTCATTCCTTTTGAACTTCCACAACCTTTCAATTTTGAAAACCAATTACAACCTTTAAAAGGTTATGGTCCCTATTCCTTCCTAAATGGAAAAATAAGAACACTGCCATTTTTCTTTCTAAATCCTTTCAAGGAGAAACATAAGGCACCAAAGGGGAAAGGATTAGAAGGCAATAACATAATCAATAACAAAGAGTTCATTGATAATCACGCTTCCGTTTAACCGTTCATCAATGGATTCAGGTATGTCATTTTGTCTTGATTTCTTGATAATACACATGGTAAATGATCCAAAGTGTAAGGTTTATGTTCTGAAATTTATGTTGACAATTGGTATCAGAGCATGCATATCATGTGTCTTATCAGAATTGATAGGCTTTATTCATTCTATTTAGTTTCCTAGAATCAGATTCTGAATTTTCTTATGGAATTGTAAAATGATTCGGTGGGCAATTTTTTTTTTTTTTTTTTTTCTCTCAAATGGATGAACATCATGTATTTATATATATATAGATATATCTTGCGATTTGATCGGTTTAATTTTGAACATTAAAAAAAAAAAAACTATTTATTTTTGGACCTGTCAATTCTATTTATATATGTATATATATAATTGGAATTGCTGCAGATTATATAACATATACGGGGTCACAAATTTAGAAATCTTTAAATTTAATGTAATCTCATACAACGTCTATAGAAATTTAATTTTCTAACACTCTCAATATAAGTCAATTCAGACAAAATGTCACAAAAGTGATCTCTCTTGTCTAGATTGTTTTATATGGAATGTTTTGAAGTTCATGTCTGCGTATCTCATACGGGTATTTATCGGTCCAAAGACATGATTAAGACTTGGCAGAATTACACACACATTTTGTGGTGATAAACATGTGCCAATTGTCAAAAAAACCTAATGTGAATAATAAATCCATCAAAAGATAGATTTGTTATTTGACATAACTTATTGTCAATGTTTGATCATTACAACAAGAATACCACTTACAGTTAATATCACTACCCAAAGGCTTGGTATTAATGTTGTGCTGGGTATCTTGAGATGTTGTCATTAAATTAATTTATTTAGAGATTATCTGTTTGGTAACTTAATATGAGCATAATTGTTTATTCCTTTTATTTACGGGGTTACAAGTTTTATGATCCCACAAATAGGTCAATATTTGAGACGGGAATTGCAACATTTTTTGAGGATGTTGAGTTTGGGGGGAGAAATCCAGTTAGAGACATTGTTTTTGAGGAGGAAGCAGGAGTAATACCACTTCCTACTACTACTTTTGACCAATCACAGGTTTCTATACCTGTCATTGCTCGAGAAGTAATTTCGGATCCTCAACCAGACAATGTTGTTCAAACCTCAACCTCAAGAATCTGTGCCATTAAGGCGATCCACCAGAGAAAGGAGATTTACATTTTCAGATGATTATATTGTATATCTCCAAGAACATGAGGTAGAAAATGGAATGTCGAAAGATGATCCAATCAACTTTCGTCAAGCCATGGAAAGTTCCAACTCTCATAAGTGGATAGAAGCCATGAATGAAGAATATAAGTCTATGCATGACAATAAAGTTTGAGAACTTGTCTCATTACCAGTTGATGCGAAGCCCGTAGGTTGTAAATGGATATTTAAAACCAAAAGGGATTCAAATGGTAATGTGGAGAGGTATAAGGCACGTCTTGTAGCCAAAGGCTTTACTCAAAAAGAAGGAATTGACTTTAAAGAAACTTTTTCTTCAGTTTCTTTGAAAGATTCTTTTAGGACAATTATGGCGCTTGTTGCATATTTTGATCTTGAGTTGCATCAGATGGATGTCAAAACAGCTTTTCTTAATGGTGACATTAAAGAAACAATTTATATGGTGCAGCCAGAAAACTTTGTGTCAGGAGACCCAAAGAATATGGTTTGCAAATTGACTAAATCCATCTATGGACTCAAACAAGCTTCTCGTCAGTAGTACTTCAAATTTCATCAAATTCTCACTTCGTATGGTTTTGAAACTAATGTTGTTGATGAATGTGTGTATCACAAGTTCAGTGGGAGTAAACACATATTTTTGGTTTTATATGTTGACGACATATTGCTTGCCACAAACGATATAAACTTATTGCATGACACCAAGAGATTTCTATCTAAGAATTTTGAAATGAAAGATCTTGGTGATGCTTCCTTTGTATTAGGAATCGAAATACTCCGAGACCGTTCTCGGGGTATTCTGGGATTATCACAAAGGAGCTATATCGAAAAAGTACTCAATAGATTTGGCATGCAAAATTGTAAATCAAGTGAAACCCCGGTTGCTAAGGGAGACAAGTTTAGTCTCAGCCAATGCCCGAAGAGCAGTCTTGAAATTCAAGAAATGCAGAAGATTCCTTATGCCTCGACTGTAGGGAGTCTAATGTATGCTCAAGTATGTACGCGTCCGGATATTGCGTTTATAGTTGGCATGTTAGGCAGATATTTAAGTAATCTTGGCATGGATCATTGGAAAGCAGTCAAGCGTGTTATGCGATATTTACAGAGAACAAAGGAATATATGCTCACATATAGGAGATCGGATAAGTTAGAGGTCATTGGATATTCCGACTCCGATTTTGCTGGATGCCAAGACAGTAGGAAATCCACATCAGGCTATATTTATCTGTTAGCTGGCAGAGCAATTTCTTGGAGGTCTGCAAAGCAGACGCTCATAGCTTCATCCACCATGGCCGCAGAATTTGTAGCATGTTATGAGGCATCAAACCAAGGGATATGGCTGCGGAATTTTGTCACTGGGTTGCGTATTTTGGAAGGCACTGCAAGACCACTTAAGTTATATTGTGACAATAAGTCTGCAGTTTTATATTCCAATAACAACAGGAGCTCGACAAAATCAAAGCATATTGATATCAAGTTCCTAGTTGTAAAAGAAAGAGTGCAGAGTGGACAGATTTCCATAGAGCACATTGGGACAAACTCCATGATAGCGGATCCACTTACGAAGGGACTACCACCCAAGGTCTTTCATGAGCACACTGCTCAGATGGGTGTTGTTCTATTTGAGAACATTCTGGTTTAGTGGGAGTTTGTATTTATATTACTGCTTTATGTCAGCCTTGAGTTTTATCTATGTAATTAGATTAATTTCTGCAGAAATGAAATATTCAGTTTATTACGCTCTGTTACGTATTGTGAAGTATTGATCTCAATAAAGTTAAGTAGGACCAGTTGGAAATAGGCATGTATGGATCACATCACATGTAATTTCCATGCTACGCATCCATGATTGATCTATGTCATTTAGCTGTATTAATATACGTGACCATTGGTGGGTCGAGTTACGATTGATGTAACGAAGACCGCTTTGATCCTATATTAATATAGTTAATGGACAAGATTGTTTGGATACCCTCAAGTTATGATAACAAATTCCTGAGCTCACTAAAGTTAAGCACATTTTTTAGGATACATATGTGGTCCAGTGGGAGATTGTTAGATAATGTCTCAATGGGACCACATAATTAAATGTGGTGTTATCATTTATAAGAAGCCTACAATTTAAGTGATTCAATTTAGTTAATAGGCTTAAGGGTATATGTGTTATGGACCTAATGTGTAGATACTAGTTGTATAATTTCTATTTCTATGTGGGGTAGAAATAGAAATTAAAACATATTGGTTAAAGTTGGTTTTCATTCATTTTGAACTTCCACAACCTTTCAGTTTTGAAAACCAATTACAACCTTTAAAAGGCTATGGTCCCTATTCTTTCCCAAGTGGAAAAATAAGAACACTGCCATTTTTCTTTCTAAATCCTCTCAAGGAGAAACATAAGGCACCAAAGGAGAAAGGATTAGAAGGCAATAACATAATCAATAACAAAGAGTTCATTGATAATCACGCTTCCGTTTAACCGTTCATTAATGGATTCAGATATGTCATTTTGTCTTGATTTCTTGATTATACACATGGTAAATGATCCAAAATGTAAGGTTTATGTTCTGAAATTTATGTTGACAAATCTCATCCTAATTTTCATTACCAAGACAAGAAAAAGGACAATAGCAGTTTTTTTTTTGGGCAAAGAAAATGAAGAGATGTTTGTCAAAAATAACAAAAAAAATTATGATTGGTTACCCAAAAAATGAAATTTTATAAATATTTTTATTTTTCTTTGATTTTTCCCATCGACAAATTCAAGACCAAAGCATAAGTACTTCTCTTTATTTTCTCAAAGCATACATGATCACATGAGAGAGAAAACGAAATATTAATTCAGATAACAAATATCTCTCCCCTATTTTTGCAAAAATTATTATATGGATTAGAAAGGATACATGTCTGTATATCCATCTTTTTCAACCGTGTTTTTATTTCTAGAATTACATAATTATTTAGGTCTCATTTGACAAGTAACTGTTTTAATTTAAAAGTCAAAAAATTACAAAAAAAATTAAAAAGCCTATAACTTATACTAAAAAATTAAAAATTTTCTTTTCTCTCTATTTTTTGCACATTTTTTGATAAAAATTTAAAAAGTTATCCTGAACAAATTAATTTTTTTTACTCTCATATTTTAATCAAAAAATTATTAAAATAGTCTGTTTCCAAATGAGACGTTGGCCTACTATTATAGTTGAACAAACTCTAGCTAACAAATAAAATTTTAAAAAAACAAGATTTTAGGGTGGTACTTGGAAATTTCCAAGCCCAAAAATATCACCTAAAAATAAATGAATGAAATGGACATTCTCTATGTATAAATATTAAAAGAAGAAAACATTGGATTGTATTATGATAGGTGCATAAGGAATTAAACAAATCCGCAAGTGGAAGTATCTGATTGGCCAAAGATCATCTCTCAGAAACAAAGCCTGTTTTATAAGTGCGGTCGCTTCAAATAGCCTTTTTGACCACCGGCTTAAGCTGGTCCTTTTGTCCGGTTACCTCACGTGCCTTCATTGTCAGTCCAAAATGTCGGTTAAACGGGTGAGTTGGATAACGAGCCTCCATCCAATCAAGTACTCCCTCCTCCGTTTCATATTATTTGTCTATTTTTTTATTTTATTTTTTTTGAATGTTTTAAAATATTTGTCTATTTTAAAAAATCAAAATATAAAATTTTAGAGAATTTCAAAACTACCTTTTAAAAATAATTATAAATATATTTAATAATGAAAATAAAAAAGGTAATATGATAAATTAATATGTTTTTATTTGACTTCAAAATAATAATTACATGTCCTATTAAAAAGTTAAAATTATTATTGTGAGACGGAAGAAGTATGTAATTATTATATAATATTATTAATAATTAATGATTTTAATAAAAAATTTGATAAAATCCAATCAACAGTTTAAGAGCTAAAATTTTGATTTTTGCTATATTTCTTTTTATAACATGCAATAGTTGGAGTTTCGATGGGTGCTCCCTCAGAATCTCAGATTTAATACTCACTAGTTAGAATAAACTCCTTCGGACTCAGTCCATATAAGACATTTAGGCCTTAATGTTTGGCATTTTCAAAAAAAGTCAAAAAGTCACTATCCTATTTAAGTCACATCATCTTATTTAAGTCACATCACCTCTCTACCACATCACTTCAAACCCAACTCATATTTCATAAAAAGTCAAAAAGTACACTTATTTAGATCATCCCAAACAACCCTTTAGTGATTTTTTTGACTTTTTTAGTTTATTTTAAACAAGGCCTAAATGGGCCCCTCACAAGTGGGTGGTGAGATTAATCTCTAAAGATTAGTTAAGTTATGCATAAATTGATCCGGACACCTAATTATTAACATAATAATAATAACAACATACTAACGTTGGGTTGAATACCAAATTTTTTCTTTAGTAATGATACATCCTCCTAATTTTAGAGTTCTAATTGAACTCTAATGATATGGTAAGGAATACAGAAAAAAGAAAAGAAAAGAAAAGAAAAGAAAAGAAGTCAAAACATCACCATCACTATAGGACTCACACACTTAGAGCTCTTAATTTAGAGCTCCCAAACATTTTTATTTTTCCTTACCCCAAAGGAATGGAATTGAACTAAAACTCAATTCGTAAAGAAAATTGGTATTCAACCCAACTTTTTTATGTTATTATTTAGTGAGTTTAATTTCAATTTTTTGAATTTAATTTTTTAGAAATTGAGACCTTGTTTGGGAACATGATATTTTAGTAATTTTTTGACTTTTTACGAAAAGATGTGCAGAAAAGTAGAGAAATGATGTGACTAGTTTTAGTTGGCTTTTTGGCTAAAATAGCCACTCCCCAAATGAGGCCTGAGTTTTTTTATTTTTCTTATTTTTTTTATTTTAAGTGTATATTTTAAAATTTTAAACAATTTTTTTAGATACACCTTATTTAGATATATCTAAATAGAAAAATATTTTAAAAAATTAATAAATAGACAAAAATATAAAAAAATATACTAAATTTTTATATTTTTTATTTATATTTTTGATATTTATTGAGTTTTTAAAAGATTTTTTCACAAATATTATACTTTTAAGTGTCTTTATGTTAAGTGTGTCTAAAAATAAAATAAAAAAAATTGCTTAACCTCAGGTAAAACAAAAAAATATGAAAAACGAAAAAGTAGAATTTTTTAAAAAGTAAATTCTGAAAATTGAAATTAAACAGAGTAATTATTATTATCTTTTAATAATTGAGTGTTTGGATTAACTTATGCACATCTCGATTAATCTTAGGGAACTAATTTGACAAGAGGCTCATTTATAAACGTTTGGAGATGAGGTATTTTTATTATGATTTTTTGAAATGATTTTGTTACATTCTTTTATTATAGTAAAGCATGTTAATCAAATATATAATCTAATGAGTAGAGATTAATACCAAATTAAAATGATATTTTTTTGAGTTAACTTTAACCTCTGAATTATCACAAGATGATTATAAATTTGTTAATATCTTCTTTTTTTCTTTTTCTTTTTTTTTTCCCTTATTTGAATAGGTGGCACCAATTTAACGGCTGATTTGTCATTGCGACACTTTTTACCGTTGAAACCGTTGGATTATTTAAAAAAGGAACATTGATTTCTCTCTTTTTTTTAAAGTGGACTGTCAATCATTTTTTGACGTCTCTCAATGATTTGGACTTCTAATACATGTATTGTGTGTGTGTGGGTTTTTTTGTTTTTTTTTTTTTAAATTTTAATTTATTTTTTATTTATTTTTTTATTTTGAAAGCTTCCTTGATTGGAGGCTTTTATTGTGCAATTGGGTCCTTAATGAAGAAATTAAGAGATCAATTAACTAAAAGAAAATATGAGATATTATTTTTTACTTGACTAGTTTGTAATGTTCTAACTTTTTCTGTTTATTGTCATTTCTGTGTTTTTAAGTTGTCGGGTTGCTTAAGAAAAATATTCGCCATGTCGAGTTTGATTTTTAAAATTTGTTATTTTTTATTTCTTTAAAAAAATTAAAAATTAATTTTATGAAAAGATTAAAAGCACTTATTATTTGTATATGGTTTTGGACGCCAAAAATCATTTTTAAAATTTCAAAAATACATTTTTTGATATTTATTTTTTGTCAAATTAATTTATATTTTAACAAAAAAATTTCAAAAAATAGTTTCAAAAAATCATACCAAACATGCCCATTAGATTTTTTTATTTTTTATTTTTTTTATGATGCTTATTAACCACACAACATCTGATTAATTTTAATAAAATTATAATTAGAAAGGCTTTAATACTAGAGATTAAAAATTCAAACAAAATAAATATCAACAAAAATGTATTTTTTTGGGAAGTTGGGTTTTGGGTTTTTTTTTTTGTTTTGTTTTTTTCACTAAAAGACAAATTGGTTACAAAAAAAAAAAAAAAAATCCAAACAAAATATCACATCAAAACTCATAATCATTTCATTTTTTCTTTCACAAATATCAAATCCAACCACAAAAAACACAGCTATCTTCCCAAACATAATTTTTTTTCTCTAATAATATCCCACAACTAAAAAAATTTACAAAAAAACTCACTTCCCAAACACCCACTATGTGGTCTAAATTTAATTTTTTAATTGTGCACTCACACTTTGAATGAATTTGAATCACACACTAAATTTCTTGGTATTTTTCTGCATCTGAGTTGTTGGTCTCTAACATTGGGTTTGGCTATCTCAAGTTGAACTTGAGAGAGTATTTTGGCTTGGTAGGCTCATTTTGAAACTGATTCCAATGATTTGAACTGTTTACTTTTTTAGACTCGTTGATTGGAATATTCATACAAAAAATCAAGATGATTTGACATCAATAGCTATATATTTGAATAATATTTGTTTTAAAAAAAATAGATAACAAATATAATTTAAAAAATAGCCATATATTTTTGAAATGTAAATTTTTACCAAATGCCTCACATGAGTGTGAGATCCAATATGTGAGTTTCACACCTATATGAGACATTTAATAAAAAGTTTGATAAAACTTTAGGGTCTCTAGCATTTTTTCAAACGCTTTCTCCAGTTAAAATGACAATTTGAGGAAAGTCAAACTCTTAATGTTATTAGTAGAAAAGTCTTAGGGTCTGTTTGGGAAGAACTAAAGTGGGTTTTTTTGGCTATTTTAGTCACAAAAGACAAAATAGGCTATTTTAACCACAAAAAACAAAATATCACATCCAACTCATAATCATTACACTCTTCTCTCACAAAAAAAGTCAAAAAGCCCTTCCCAAACTAAGCTTTTTAGCCCAAGCTAAAATAACCAAAAAAGCCAAAAAGTCAAAAAGCTAACCCACTTTCCAAACGGAAGCTTAACCAATTAATTTCAATTGAACATTTTGGAAGATGCAATGAACCTAATGAGTGATTTGGACTTGTTAGTGATTGAATGAACTTAAACGTCCTGTTTGTTTTTAGAGGTAAAATAAAAAAAATTTATAGTGAGGGGATTCATAGTGAGAGAATTAATAGTGAATAAATTATTAGTGAGAGAATTGATAGTGAGGGGATTAAGTAAATTATGTTTGTTTTGATGATAGTTGTTAATGCAGAGATTGTTAAATTATTTTTGTATAAAATAATAAAACGAGTAAAAAATATAAAAACATTAAATATTAATGTCCAAAAAACAAAAAGCCCAACATGTAAAAAATTAAAAAATTTCCAGAAAAAAATAAAACAAATAAAATAATGATTTTTACTTAACAAAAAATATAAAAAATTAAACATTAATGTTCAAAAAAAATGCCCAACATGTAAAAAATAAATAAAAAAATAAAAAATTTCTAGTCCTTGAGACTATTTTTCTAATACCATCTCCATCTCATCCATTCTAATTCCCCTTCCAAGGCCTATTCTAATACCAAGGATTAGTAGTCTCTTTCCCATCTCTCAAAACAAACACTCCATATAGTGAGTCCCACCTCACTATCAATCTCAATCCCCCTCCCTATAACTCCAAACAAACGGGGCTAAAGGGATCTACTTTGGCTGGATTTAGATTTAGATTTTGATTTGTGGTGTACTATTTTATCTATACATATATAATAAAGTTCTTTAGTGCGGAAAAAAAAAATATTAACTTTTAGAATCAAGAATAAAAATAATTGTGTTCACTATTTGTTTCAAAAGTTGTTCCTATTATTTGTTTTTTTAGTAAAAAAAAAATGTTAATAAAATCAAAGATCAATAATACATATATATGCATCACATGCCAAAACAGAATGAACAAATAAATAAATAAATAAAACAAAAAGTATCTAAATTCATAATAAAAAATAGATTTCATAATTTAATTGGTAAAGATAAAAAAAAATAGAATAAATTAAAAAAATTATATTTATGATAAAATAAAAATAAATTTCGTTTTATAATTTTTTTTAGTTTTAGTTTTTTCTATGTTAAAATTTGTCATAAAACTTAAACTTACTTTTTAGAAATAAAACAATATATATATATTTTGATAAAATCGGTCAAAAGATTAACCAACTTACATAAAAATTAATTAATTAAAACTTTTAAATTTTATTTTATTTTAAAATTTTACCTGTCTTCAACTGAAACATACACAATACTACAATATTTAATGGGTGCATAGGTTTATTTTATATAAGTGAAATAACTAACTTTTTCCTTCTTTTCTCGATGTGAGATTGTGTAGAATAAAAATTAACAACTGTTCGGGCGATAAGTTTATTTCGAATCAAACAATATCAGTCATTTAATCTTTAATTATATCAATTTTTAGTTTATTTTGAATCAAACAAATCTAACTAATATATTTTGAAAAAATTGCTAAGATTAGTTTATTTCGAATCAAACAAATCTAACTAATATATTTTGATAAAATTGCTAACAATATATTTTGACAAAATTGCTAAGATTGGGGTTAAACTAGCGAAACAGTTAAACCGAAAACGGTTTAGCCTAATCAGTTAGGTCAAAAGACTAATCAACTTATACAAAAATTAATTAATTAATTTTTTTAATTGTTATTTTAATTTTAAAATTTAAATTATCTTGAACTGAAATATGCATAACATACAATATTAAATAGAAGTATAATGTTCATTTAAATAAGTGAAACAACTAACTTTTTCCTTCTTTTCTCGATGTGGGATATCGAGATAATTTTTTTCAAATATCATAAAAATTAAATTATAATTATATAAATGAAACATAAGTACTTATAAAATAGAATCCATGTAAAATTAATTATTATAATTGAAATTGAGTTTGTATAGAACTTAAATGGAAAAGCCATGTTGATATAGATTTTAAAAAAAAATTAAGCCTTTAAATTTTGCCACATAAATAAGAGAAGGATATTACTTTTAATAATTAATATATATATATATGATTCTCGTAGTTACTGAATCATACTTAAAAAAAAATTATTTCCAATGATTGTCACATGAGTATTTTGAGACAAGACAGTGAGATTAGAAACAAAATCACTTTTTTTGATTTTTGATTTTAGCTTTCAGAATTTCCTTTTTCAGAAAATTTTATTTTTTATATTTTTTGGTTTTCACTATTTTTTTTTTATATTTTAAGCAATTTTATTTTTTATTTTTAGATACACCTAATATAAATACACTTAAAAAGTATAATATTTGTGGCAAAAATCTCTAAAAAATTCACTAAAAATACCAAAAATACAAAAAAAAAAAAAATACAAAAATTTAGTATATTTTTCATATTTTTGTATATTTATTAATTTTTTAAAATATTTTTTCACAAATATTTTACTACTTAGATATATCTAAATAAGGTGCATCTAAAAAAGTAAAAAATTACTTAAAATTTTAAAAATATTCATTAAAAACAAAAAAAATATGAAAAAATAAAAAATTTAATTTTCAAAAAATTAAATTCAGAAAATTAACACCAAACACACTGAATATTTTTTTATTATTAGAAGAAAAATAAATAATGGACCTGTTCGGTGCAATTTTTTTATAAACTGAAAATTAATAATCAAAAAGTATAAACTAAAGGGTAAACTACTAATAAGTCATAATAATGACTTAATTCCCATCAAGTCCTATTGAAAATAATTTTTTTGTGCAGATTTTTTTGTTTGTCGCTAAAAACTGACAATTCATTACTTTTTTTTTTGTCACGATTTTTATAAATTGCTGCTAAAACTTACAATTAGTGACTTTTTTTGTGACGAGTTTTTCAAACTGTTGTTGAAAGTTAAAAATTAATGACATTTTTTTTTAAAATTGTCACTAAAATTATAATTATTAACATTTTTTGTGATAATTTTCAAACTGTCACTAAAAATTAATAATTAGTGACTTTTTTAATAGTGCTTAATAAAAAACGTCTTAATTATCACAGTATTCATTGGACAATAAATCCACCTAGTATGTCCCCCTAAACTAAAAGCAATCCTTCCCTAATTTTTTAATAATCAATAAAAAAAAATCCATAAAAAGCCTTCATTAAGTGCATCATCAAATAGATCAATGATCTAACTTCGTTAAGTGTCTAGCAATGTGAGATCAGCTTAGGCTAAAACCTCTCAAATTATTCTCCTAATCTCATATCGAAGGAGTGAGAGTGACAACGAATAAGATAAACAATCCTATTAATTAACTATATATATAATATAATATTTACATAAAAGATACATGAAAATCCTCAGTGTGGTTCCTCAATCTTTACATGCATGAACTGGGGTCCATTTGATTACTTTGGAAGTCTTCAATTTGAAGTATTCTACCATCTTTTTCCCTTTCATTCATAGGAACTGTCTTTTGAAGTCTCATAATTGGTTCTTTTATAAAGAAAAGTCCTAAAAAATATTAACATGATATCAAACCAAGATTACAAATCAAGATTCTCTTTCTTTGTAGGTTAAATACAAAGATAACTAAGATAATAAGGCTTTTATATATCTATCTATATATCTATCTTAGATGTAGGCAATAGTGTTTAGTAAAGGAGCTTGGGATTGTTTTGATTGATTATTGAGAAACAATCTTAGACCATTCAAACTAGTTAGTGATTAGCTCCATATCTTGATTTTTAATAAATTGTCAATATTTAATGTGAATAAGAACCCATTTTGAGGGTTTTAGATTGGGGTAAAATTCGAGTTGGTTTGGAAAGGTTAGAGGTTATCAAGGCCTAATTCAAATTGTGTCCAAGTACGACTTGAGTTAGGCCAGAATTAATTCATGAATTAGATATATATATATTTTTTTGTGACAACCTAGTTTGATTAATTTGTTAAAATTAGTCTCTATTAACATTTTTTTTGGTAAAATAATTCAGAACATCAAAATAAATAATTTATTTGATGTTAGAGAGATAGAGAGGAGAAAGATGAGTATTGATCAAACTATGGTGATTTTTTTGCAATTTCTGAGTGAGAAAAGAAAAGAGTAAAGTTTTGTATTGCACTATTTATGTTTATAATATTTATATATGATCTAAACAATCTAAATAATTTGAATATCATCTAATGATTAATAATTTAAAATTTCAATTCATTTTTTGAAATATTCTCACAAACCTTATACATGGCTGTAAATATTAGTACACTTTTATATGAATGACATTAAAAAATCAACATTGAGAAGTCATTAACAGTTTTTCTTAGTGAAATCAATGCTTGTAGTGTTGTGTCTCATTCCATACAAAAAAACGTGTGTTGAGTTTGTAAGTATATTTGATTAGTTGGCACTGATATACAGGATATTCTCCGCATGCAATTATTAAAATGGGAATGTTTCCCTCCTGTCTGTTTGTAATCGGACTAGAGAGTATTTTTGAGCCTGAAAAAGCCCACTGCGGGTCTCATTTCAATAATTCGAACCGTTGAATGTGTAGAACTCGTTGAGTACTATATGCTAATAAAACATTACGTTGATCGGATATCGATAGTTATGTAATCAAATCAGATTTTTGTAAGCCGTTTATTTTTCATGATCCATTTTGTTTCATACAAAACTAATTTGATCACATAGTTATCGATATCCGATCAATATGATTATTTACAATTATATAGTACTTAACGAGTTCTACATATTAAACAATTCAGATTATCAAAAATAGGACCTGTGGTGGCCTTCATGGGCCCAACAGTACTCTCCAGTCCGTGATTGGACTGGAGGGAAGCCATTCCCTGCTAAAATTTCTTGTAATGTTTTGAAAATTTACTCTAATCTCTAGTTAGAGCTAATTAGTCTCCCACAAAACTCCACTAATTCAGCAAACTATTGTGGAAAAAAAAGTTTTTGTTTCTCAATTTTTCTATACAATGATAACTAGCCATGATGGCTCTTGCCTTGTCCGCTCCACCACCCCAAAATAAGTCAAGCCCATGTTTTCAACCCAGCGAAACTTCTCCCCTAAAAATGCCACATAGTAATTAGAAAAATACTAAAATTTGAATCTAGACTATATATTTTTGTTACAAAATAAGATATTAGCGAGTTAGTAAATTATATTACAGTGAAAGGGTTGTAGTTATTTTATTAATTTGAAATCTAAACTTTTGATTTTTTTACTATCCCAAGAGACAGCTACATAGATTACTAGGCTAACCGTTTTGACCGAATTTAGATTGTATTTGAGTAACATAAAGCTTGAAGAAGAATGAAAATTTTGTTACTGTAAAATGTGTCAATGTTATTTAGGCGCTTAGTTTGGTTAGGAATTGTTATTGAGAAAATAATAAAATTTAAAATATTGTGAATTCAATTTTTTTTTTTTTTTTTTTTTTTGAGTGATGCTAGAGATTCTTAAAATATCACCCCTAATTTTACCTATGCTAATGTGGCAGGGGATAGGTTTCAGTTAATTGATTCATAAACAAATCAATAACAGATATACATAAATTTAGAAGTAACATTTAAGGGGTCCTGAAGCATTTTTTTTTTTTTTGATAAGTATAGTTTAGAAAAGTGATTCTAGCTTGACCATGACCAAGTGCTAAGGAAAGAATCATTTTTCTATTCCAATTTGTTCTTAACATTAAAATCTTGGGGACTCGTAATCATGTTCTCATTACCACTCATGATTCACCTTGAGTTTTATAATGTAGATTAAAACTAAGGGGGTTGGATTTTCTTCCGTTTATGGATTAGATTAGGTTGTCCAATCTAACTCATTGAGCCCTCTATGGTCTTCGTATTGATTATTTACCCCGTTCATTTTTTTAGGTGTCAATGTGTAGATCACTTATAAAATAAAATTAAAAAAATCAACTTAATCTGATAATCATAACGACTTGATTTTATTATTTAAGTGTTCAAGAAACTAACAAAATAATGTGGCTACATTTATCAGATTAACATAATTTTTTTATAAATGATCTACACACCAAAATCTAAAAAATGAACAGAGTAAATTATTAAAGCAGAATTTGTAGTGGGCCCAATGGACCAAATTGGACTAATGGACGAGATACAACCCACTCCCTTTACTAAGTGCGGTATGGCCTACATCTTAAATGAATTTAAATCAAATTGGACTAATGGACTAGATACAACCCACTCCCTTTACCAAGGGTGATATGACCTACATCTTAAATGAATTTAAATCGCACAATACAAATTCTAAACACTAAGTAGGTAGTTTTGTTGAAATTTTCACACACAATGTAAGTCTGCATATGCCGCTTCAATGCTCATAATAATAGGAGCCTCATATAATGATATTATCTAATTTGACACTCATCTCCTTTGAGATTTAAAAAAAAAAAAACTATACTTAACTTCATATTTTTGATATAATTACACAAACTTTACTTTTAATATGGTTAAAGCTATAAAAATTAATACTAATGGTATGTAGACACTAAAATAAAGAACAATAAATATACATTTTAGTAGAAATATATGATAATATCATTTTTTTCATTTGTAAAACTAATGAAATACTGATAAAAAAAATGCCTAGATATTATGTGAGTTAAAACTTTGAGAAAGATCAACATAATTATATAAAAAATGTAAAACTAATTAGCTTGTTTGGTTTTGATTTTTAGAAAATTCTATATTTTTATTTTTTGTATTTTTTTTTGTTTTCCATTAATATTTTTGGGTAAACTATCAATAGGTCATAATAGTTGAATTTAATTCTCATCAAATCCTATTGAAAAAAAATCTTGGTAAAATTTGTCCCCAAAAATATGTTTTTGTGACAATTTTTTATATATGTTGCTAAAAATTGACAATTAGTGATTTTTTTTGTCACGATTTTTATAAATTGTCGCTAAAACTTACAATTAATGTCTTTTTTTATGACAAATTTTTCCTATAGGACCTATTAGACAATAAGTCTATTTATTAGGACCTACACGTAAGTACCTCTTATTTTTTTTTAGTTTTTAGACACACCTAACATAAATACACTTAAAAAGTATAATATTTGTGAATTTTTTAAAAAAGATTCATTAAATGCTAAAAATACAAAAAAAAAAATTCAAAAATTCAATATATTTTTTGTATTTTTGTGTATATATTAATTTTTAAAAATATTTTACTATTTAGATACATCTAAGTAAGGTGCATCCAAAAAAATATTAAAAAAAATGGTTTAAAATTTTAAAAATACACTAAAAATAACAAACACAAAAAACAAAAAATTTAATTTTCAAAAAACTAAAATCAAACCCATTAAATAGTATTTTTTGAAAAGAAATTTAAGATATGTAAATGTAATTTGCCTTAATTTTTTGTTTTTCAATTTTTTCTTTCTTCCTCTTCTCTGGAAGTTACAAAAGAGACCACCAGGCCAATGTTGGTAGTGAGTGGGAAGACTGTTTTTTTCCTCAAAAAGAGTCAAGCTTTGTCTAGTGAAAGAGTCAGCTCCAACGCAACATGTGTGGGTCAAACAATGGAGGTGTGCCCCCCGACAAAATACCTCGACAAAGAAAGGACCTCCCCAGGCCCATTTGGCCCGCACCAATATGGGGTATACAGGACCTAAAATTAATGTTGTACTATTGAGACAAATACACCTATTGATTCAATTTGATTTTTATTAGTTAAAATAAGCGATTGTTTAGGAATAAATTATTTTAATAATTTTTTAATTTTTTATGAAAAGATATATCAAAAAGTAAAGAAATAACGTGAGTCAAAAAAGATAAAAAGTATATTATATGTACGAGCACGAAATAATTCTTCTCGTATGATCTTATTGATCAAGTTTGCGCTCCTCCAAACAATGTTGTTTTCCTACCTGAAAACACAAACGTGAGCTAACTGGCAGGTGTGTGCTGGAAACCCCTCCGATACCTAAGTCAGCAGCTAGACAATAGACAATAAGTTCTGTGTATTCTAGAGTAAGAATTGGGATACCTGTTCATTGGTTTGGTCATGAGCTTTTATAGACTTTCCTTAGCACAATCCTAGTAGGATTTTCAACTCTCCTTATAAGAGTCATTCTAGGAATCACACACCCTACTCACTACCAACCAAGTGAGATGGTTTCCACAATCCTAGTAGGACTTTACTCTCCTTAGCAGAGTCCTCTTAGGAGCCATACTCCCACTCACTACCAACCAAGTGAGATGGTTTACACAATCCCAGTAGGACTCTAACTCTCCTTAGCAGAGTCCTACTAGGAGTCCCATCACTGCAAGCCAAGTGAGATGGCTGAACCCTTTACCTCGGTTATACATTTCTGACCGAACTGCCTTATCTCAGTCCCCTGCCATTTGGACCGTGTGATCGAAAGCCAATCTATCAAATGCCACCCTGCCAAGCTATACACAGTTCGGCCCTCGCCACTGATGTTACCTCTTTTACCTCAGCTGACATCTTTACCTCGGCTGACATTGCGGTCAACCAAGTTGTTTCGGCTCGGTGATACTTTAAGCACCACTGTCAGTCTTGACTTTGAGATGATGCCCTGTAGAGTTATCCTTTAGCTCGGTTCTCCCCCCACTGATACTTCGGTTTTGTCTGTTTAGACTGAGCTAACTGCAGCAGTCTTCGACCGAACTAACAAGAACGAGGTCCAACTTGCGAAGCCCAAACACCTCGGCCCATAGTTCGGCCCAAATCCGTAATATAAGATGTCTTCTTGGCCTAAGACCGAGCTACACTAGCGCTTATCTTGACCCATTGGGCGGCCCAGTTCCCAAAGAAGACTCTTCGTAACTCGGCCCAATTTGTTTACAAATTACCTTCTCATTATAGTATCTCAAACAACCTCTAAAATTTTTTATTTTTAAAAGTTAACAAATATCCTAAAGTGATTGATGCCGAATATTGCTTCAAGACTACCAAAATATCCTCTCAAACAATACAACCAAAATATCCTCTCAAACAATACACGTTCCTTCTCTTTTTATCTTCATCTACAGGAAGAAAAAAAAAAATACTCCATAATTTGAAGTCACCTTATAATGCAGTCTAATCCAATTACACCAATTGATTTCACATTGACACCTCTCTCTCTCTCCCCATTATGAATATGAACATGGAAAGGGGTCATGTTACATGGCATGTTTCTCTTCTCCAACAATAAAGGGCATATCATAATTTGTACCAAAAGAGTTAGGTTCATTGGTTCAGGTGGTCATGTTGGCACCTATTGTGGAGGTCCAAGTGGCTTTGTGTCGTTGGTGACAACTTGTCGGCTACGTGGGGTTCTGTGTAATCACTTCTAATTTGGACTTGGCATGATGTGTTTAAATTTGGTTCGTCGGCAAGTGTTATTATTTTCTATCGCAAACTAGATCACATTTTTCTTGAAAGAAAATTAGATTGTACACTTGGTAAGGTAAGGACGGTGAATAGATTGCACTTGATTTGACAATTGTTTTTAAATGAACTTTATGTGCAACGAAAAACATATGAAGAAGAATCAAAGTTAAATAAGTTAATGTATTTCGTATTTTAAGTGAACGAAGAATAATTGAAATAGTTGACAAAAAAATATTGACTGTTTTTTGCCTTTTAACCACAACCAAAAATAAATAAATAAATAAATTAATGAAGTGGGATTGGATCGGCTCTCATAGAGCACATTTTTGATGTTAAATGATGATGATAAAGCTGTTGGAAATACCATGAACTTGGTCCTAAGAGTTTGTAATATTCAACACAGTTAACATCGAAACACTTAAAAATAAAATAAAAATAAGGGTAGATTATGTAAATAATTTTTGTAGTTTACATGATGTGTCAATTTAGTTTATGTTATTTCAATTTGTTCGATTTTTTTCCTTAATTTGACAAATTGTGTCATTTTAGTCCAATAAAAAACGGTTATTAAGTTTGGTGGGCGGAAAATCTACACAATGTGTCAATTTGGTCACACATCGTGTAAACTACAGAGACTAAATTGACACATAGTTTGACTTTCTGTCCACCAAACTTAACAACCATTATTTATTGGATTAAAATGACACAATCCGTTTAATTAAGTGACAGAATCGAGCAAATTAAAACAATATAGATTAAATTGACATATCATGTAAATTACGGAAACTATTTGTATAATTTACTCTTAAAATAATAAACAGTTAATCAAAGCCAAGTATGACCTTGATATTTATTTGTAATGCCTATGAATGGTAGACAAAAATGGTGACTAGCTATGATCTTGATAATTATTTACTAGCTAGTTGAACACTAGCAAGTAGATACCATTAATAACTATGCAATTCACTTAATTAAGGTCTTCTTTGCCGTGAGTTAAAAAAAATTAAAAAGTCACTATTCTATTTAAGTCATATTATCTTATTTAAGTTATATCACCTTTCTATCACATCACTTCAAACTCAACCAATACACAACTCATATTTTATAAAAAGTCAAAAAATACACTTATTTAAATCATCTCAAATAACCCCTAAGACTATGTTTGAATGATAGGAATCATAGTTAAGGGATGATTCTACTATGATTCCTTGAAGAGATAAAAAAAATCTAATTGTAGCTTGACCTAATAAGGTGGCGTTGTGAGATATGGATAAATTTCATACTGAGGTCTCGTTTGGCAAGTGGTTATTTTAATTAAAAAATTAAAAAGTTATTAAAAAAATCAAAAAGTCAACAACTCATATAAAAAAGTTAAAGATTCTATTTTCTCTTTACTTTTTGCACATCTTTTCGTAAAAAGTCAAAAAATTATCCCAAACATACTAATTTTTTTTACATCACATTTTAACTAAAAAATCAAAAACTTACTAAAAAAAAACATGTTCTCAAAGGAAGCCTAAGGGTCGACTACTAGTGAAACAAGAGTCCTGAAAGAACGATGGTTACACAAATCTTACATGGATAAGTAGGCGAGTAATATAAAAGAGAAAAACTCCATGGGTTAGGGTAATCTATTTATCTTAAGTCTTGTTATCCTAGTTAGGCAACTCAAGAGGGGGGTGAATTGGGTTATTAAAAATTTCACAATATTAAAAATAACACAATATTCAGAATTTGAATAAATAAATAAAAAAACAGAATAATAATTATCAATATAAAAGTAGGAGAGATAGGGAGAGAAAATCAAACACTGCGATTTATAGTGGTTCGGCACGGCAGGCCTACGTCCACTCCCCAAGGAATCTCCTTGAGAATTTCTTTACTATCAATTGAATAAATACACCACCAAGCTTGTGGATTTGGCACAGGATTTACTTTTATCTATTGAGCCTCACTCAACAATAAATGCCTTACCCTTACAAAATCTCTCACAAAAATAAGGAATAAGAATAAGTGATACTTGAACCCACTTTTACAATAATTCTCTCACAAAGAGTAGATATGAAAGTGTAAGAACAAAGGTTAGACTTAGATCTGAAAGTGAAAGAGCAGAATACTCAGAATTTTGGAGCTCACAGAAAATTTTTCTCTTTAAGTTCTTGGTTTTTCTCCACACACAACACTTCTATTTATACACAAAAATATACCCATTGGACGCTCCTTGCTGACGTCATGGCTTACATAAGCACGCTCCTGATGTCATGGCTTACATAAGCATACTCTTAATGTCATCTCTTACATAAGCACACTCCTTGATTTTGAATAGTCAGCAAAAGATAAAAAATAAGACTGATTTTTTTTTTTTTTTTCAAACATGGAGCCACCATTTTTGTAGACAATTTAATACAAAGTTCACAACTTTCAAACAAACAAATAATTTTCTCCATCTAGTTTATATATATATATATATATAACTCCATCTTTTTCTTCTTATTTGATTATAATATGATATAATCAATGTAATGTAAAAAATTTAATAGCGCACGTGATGTATTCTATTTATATTATATGCAATATATATATAATGTTCTAATCAAATATTTGCATACAGAAAAATCTCTTTAAATGATATTTATGCTGGATCTGAAAATGTATGTCATCTTTAAAATATTGTATATGTTGTAGAGATTTTAAACTAAATATATTCTACCACTACACATTTGGATATATCACTTTTGTCAAAAGAAGACAACTCATTAATATCATATTTGTCAAGATAATACAACCAATCAATCATTTTAATCAATTTTAATTTTGTCAAAAAGTGAATAGTGATCAGCCTAAATTTTCAAAAAGTGAATAGTAAAATTTTCAAAAATATTTTTATTTTGTCAAAAAGTGAATAGTGATCAACCTAAATTTTCAAAAAGTGAATAGTAAAGTTTTCAAAAATATTTTTATTATAATATTTAACAAATATATATATTTTTAAAAAGATAATATTTTGTGTCAAATAATATGTATATTAAAAAAATCCAAATTGTTACAAATAATATTTTAGACATCATCAAAATTAAATAATATGATTAACAATCTCTCCCTTTTTGATGATGGCAATATTTGTATGGATTTGACACAAAATAAAATTGACAACATATTTGATAACCCTGCAACATATAATTTTCAAAATCACATATAATTTTTTTAAAATCATGTTTTTTCTCCCCCTTTGACATCATCAAAATAAAGATGAAGATAAGAAACAAGCACATTTGATACAATAATCGGAGTGGCCAAAAATAAAATAATGGGCCGTCTGTCTTGTCGGAATCTGTATGGGGATTTTGGAGCATCTCGAGCGCAGGAAATATTGACAAACAAAATATTTGAGCAGATATAGCAGATATGCATCGAGTAATGGATCAAGGGAGTGTATAAAAAGTGACACAGATCAGAAGCAAAGATACGAAATCATCAAGTGTTTGAGAGAAAAATTTGTTTTAGCTCCTTTTGTAATCATGTCATTCCTTACCTTGTCTATCAATGAGTCGGACCTGCATGAGGTGCCTGTAATGCAGGCAAATGAGAGAGTACCAGTGACGCAGGCATATGCTATGCCTGTAAATGAGGGTTCTAGTGGTATTGGCAATCGAAATGATTTCGATGCTATTAATAACACTATGACTCTTAGTACACAGGCCATGACTGCAGTCTCCAATATGGCGCGACGATTACAAGCAAGAGTACAAGAAAATCAGCAATGGAGAGATGATGTGTGCTTGTTAAAACAACAAGTAGTTAATATGTGTAAGGAGAAGAAAGAGTTAAAAAGGAAAAATGCACAGTTGGAGAATGCAGCGCATTATTATGCAACAGTGATAATGCTAAGACTCACAGAAATCGAAAATAGAGAAAGGCATGTAAAAGAGGCTCATGAAAAATTATTGAGAGAAGTGAAAAAGAAAAAATCTGTGAAGCCTTCTGAAAATTTACATGTAATCGAGTAATATTTTCTTTTTCTGAAATAAAATTGTGAGCATTTCTTCCTTTATTTATTTATTTATTATTATAATTTTGACTTTGCAGAAAATTTTTTTTTTTTTGTTGGTGCAGATAAGGAGTATGGCAGATAAGAAAAAAAAATATATGTATATATACTCCCCCTAAAATTATGCACAGAATATAAACACGTTTGTTTGTTTCTTTTTTTTTATGTATTTTTATAAAGATTGTTAATCTCAAAATATATGAGTCTCCCTCTGAATTAATGCACTAAAAATTACATAAATTTGAAGAAACAAATTACCAATCTATAATACCAAGGGCCCTTAAGATCTGGCCATAAACAACTACACCAAGTGCACTAGCATAAAAAGAGAAAATAAAAATAAAAACAAATTCTTCAAACAAGGTAGAAGCAACCATTATTAAATCCAAGAGAATTTGGAGCACATATAACAAGTAAAAAAATACAACACAGTGCAACAAGAATTTTAACATGTTGATCGGTGATGACCTTGATGATCGGAAGAAATAGAGAAGATTGGGTAGATCAGTGGCGAATTTGTGTAGATCGGCAATGGATCTTGATGGATCTGTCACGGATCTTGGTGGATCGACGATGGAACTTGATGGATCGATAAAGATGGTGATGCAGATTTTTGGGTAGAGAAGTGATGGAGTTCGGTGGATTGGTGAAGGATTTGGGTGGATGATAGTAGTGATGAAAGTGATGGATGATTTTGTGGATGGTGGAGATGGTTGTAGATGATGGTGAACATGGATATGGAGTCGGCTGAGGAAGAAGGAGAGAGCGAGAGACCAAGAGAAAGAGAAAAAGAGGGAGTAAGGAAGAGAGTGGGTGAGAGATAGAGACGGAACGGGAGAGAGAGAGAGAAAAAAATTATATATATAAATATATGTATATTATTATTATTATTAATTTTTTTTTTATAGTTATTTTATTTAATTATTTATAAAAAATCATTTTTTCATATACACATTATTTTGGAGTATTCATCATACCAAGTTCTGTTCTAATATAACAAAATTGTTCTTCATTGAGAGGCTTGGTAAATATGTCAGTTAATTGACAATTTGTAGGCACAAATTCGAGTTCAATGTCACCTTTGAGTACATGATCTCTTAGAAAATGATGCCTTATTTCAATGTGTTTAGTGCGTGAGTGCTGAATAGGATTTTTTGAAAGGTTAATGGCACTTGTGTTGTCACATTTTATAGGAATATGATCATAGTGAAGTCCAAAATCTTGAAGTTGTTGTTTCATCCAAAGCAATTGTGCACAACACCCAGCGGCAGCAATGTATTCTGCTTCAGCAGTTGACAGAGCCACTGAGTTTTGTTTTTTGCAAAACCAAGAAGTGAGTGAGTGTCCAAGAAAATGACAAGTACCACTAATGCTTTTTCGGTCAAGTCTACATCCCGCAAAGTCAGCATCTGAGTAACCAAAAAGTTCAAAGGTGGTTCCCTTAGGATACCATAATCCCAAATTTTGAGTGCCGACAAGATATCTGAAAATGCGTTTGACTGCGGTGATGTGTGACTCTTTTGGTGCGGATTGAAAACGTGCACACATACAAACACTAAACATTATGTCGGGCCTACTTGCAGTAAGATAAAGTAAAGAACCAATCATACCTCGATATTTCTTTTCATCTACAGGTTTACCTTGCTCATCTTTGTCGATTTTTATCGATGTGCTCATTGGAGTTGCTGCAGGCTTTGAAGATTCCATTTCAAACCTTTTGAGTAAATCTTTGATATATTTCGTTTGATTTAAATGGATTCCATCATTAGTTTGTTTAATTTGTAGACTAAGGAAGTAATTTAATTTCACCATCATACTCATTTCAAACTCACCCTGCATGTCTTTAGCAAACTCTTTGCATAGATTTTCATTAGTAGCACCAAAAATGATATCATCAACATAAATTTGAACAATCAGCATATCTTCTTTTTTGATTTTTATAAAAAGTGTTGTATCAATTTTTCCTCTACAAAAACCTTTATCAAGTAGAAAATTACTCAATCTTTCATACCATGCTCTAGGAGCTTGTTTCAAGCCATATAAGGCTTTTAAAAGTTTGAAAACATGATCCGGGTATTTATGATTTTCAAAACCGGGAGGTTGTTCAACATAGACTTCCTCCGAAATGTACCCATTTAAAAAATCACTTTTAACATCCATTTGATATAATTTAAAATCTTTAAAACACGCAAAAGCAAGTAACATTCTAATAGCTTCAAGTCTAGCAACTAGTGCAAAAGTTTCATCAAAATCAATTCCCTCTTCTTGATTATAGCCTTGAGCTACTAATCTAGCTTTATTTCTAGCAACGACTCCAGATTAGTCCATTTTATTTCGAAAAATCCATTTTGTACCAATAATGGGATGATCCTTAGGTCGAGGGGTCAAAAACCAAACTTCATTTCTTTCATATTGCTTTAATTCTTCTTGCATTGCTAAAATCTAGTTTTCATCATTTTCAGCTTCTAAAAATGATTTTGATTCAATTTGTGAAACAAATGCTAAGTTACCACAAATATTTCTAACAGAGAAACGAGTTTTTATACCTTCAGCCGCATCACCTATGATAAGGTCTTTGGGGTGGCCATGAGCATACTTCCATTCTTTTGGTAGATTTGAGTCATTTTCTGGAAGAGCATATATTTCTTGAAGTTTCTCCATTGTCATTTCTTCGTCATGTTCACGTAATGGATTTTCTTCATTTTCCTTTTTGTAAATGCTCTCCATGCTTGGTTGATTTTCTACAATATCATTACTTAAAAGATTCTTGGAAATAATATCGTTAGATTCATCAAAAACAACATGCACAGATTCTTCAACAAGTAGAGTTCTTTTATTGAATACTCTATAAGCTTTACTAGACATAGAATAACCAAGAAATATAGCTTCATCCGATTTAGCATCAAATTTTCCTAAATTATCTTTATTGTTATTTAATACAAAGCATTTACAACCAAAAGCACGCAAGTGACTAATATTAGGTTTTCTACCTTTCCAAAGTTCGTAAGGAGTTTTCTTAAGAATAGATCTAATCATGGCACGGTTTATAACATAGCATGCAGTGTTTACAGCTTCCGCCCAAAAATATGTAGGCAAATTATTTTCACAAAGCATAGTACGAGCCATTTCTTCAAGAGTTCTATTTTTTCTTTCAACCACACCGTTTTGTTGAGGAGTTTTAGGGGCTGAGAAATTATGATCTATTCCTAAGTCATCACAAAACTTAATAAAATCATCATTTTCAAATTCTCTACCATGGTCACTTCTAATACTACAAATATTAAGATTTTTGTCATTTTGAATTCTTTTACAAAGTTTTGAGAAATTATAAAAAACTTCATTTTTGTGTGCTAAAAATAATACCCATGTATATCTAGTATAATCATCAACACAAACAAGGGCATAAGATTTTCCTCCTAAACTTAATGTTCTAGATGGTCCGAATAGATCAATATGCAAGAGTTGAAGCGGTCTAGTAGTTGAAACGATATTTTTGGATTTAAAAGAAATTCTAGTTTGTTTTCCAAATTGACATGCATCACAAAGTTTATCTTTTTCAAAAACAATTTTTGGTAAGCCTATGACTAACTCATTTTTTGAAAGCTTAGAAATTAAATCAAAATGAGCATGTCCTAATCTTCTATGCCAAAGCCAACCATTATCATTTATAGCAGATAAACATTTAATATTAAAATGAGAAGATAAATAATGTAAATCAAACACATATACATTCTCATGTCTATAACCTACAAATAAAGTTTTGTTTTCTAAGGTATTTTCAATAGTGCAATGAGTTTTCTAAAAATAACTCTATAACCTTTATCACATAATTGACTAACACTAAGTAAGTTATGTTTTAAACCTTCAACAAATAAAACATTTTCAATAATAGGAGAGGGATTTTTACTAATGCTTCCTACACCAATGATTTTACCCTTGCTATTGTCGCCAAAAGTCACATATCCGCCATCCTTTGGTTGGAGTGTGGCGAACATAGCTTTATTTCCAGTCATGTGCCTTGAACATGCACTGTCGAGATACCATCTATCGTTACTGGATTTTGTCTTGAAACATACCTACAAAAATTTGATTTCTCTATTGGTACCCATTTTTTCTTGGGTCCATAAAAGTTAGAATTTGACACCCTTGAGATATCCTTAGGAACCCACATCTTTTTTATTTTAGCAAAAGGATTTCTTTTAATAAGCCATGAAGGTGAAATATGACCTTTTGTTCCACAAAAATGACATGTGAGATGAGAGTGATTAGAAGATGCATATACAAAACCATTTTTGGCAGTTTTTACTTTTGAAAAAGGTTTATATCCAATTCCGGCTCTACCAAAAGTACGATTTTGATTTTTAAGAATTTTATCTAAAGTCTCTCTACCTTGAGTGAACTTTGAAAGAGTAGTTTTCAAGTCTTCAATATTTTCTTTCAAAATAATTTGCTCATTTTTTAAAGACTCGTTTTCTTTTTGCAATACAACTAAATGTTTTTCAGAAATTGAAGACTCTTTTTGAGTTAAAATCTCATTTTCCTTTTTCATTTTCATGGCTTCATTTTCTAAAACATTTATCTTGGAAATCAATGATTCATTTTCTTTTGATAAACTTGAAATTACTTTATTTTGACAATTATTTTTCAAACTAAGTTTCTTAAATTCAGCATGTAATTCATCAAAAGCTAATTGTAATTCATCAAATGTAAAGGATTCGTTATTTACCTCATTTTCATTTTCAAGTGCCATTAAACATAGGTTAGCAACCTTATTTTTGCAAACTTCGGTTTCTGTGTCGCTTTCATCACTATCTTCTCCCCATGCTGCAATCATAGCTTTCTTTTTGTCCTTCTTGAATTTTTTCTTAAGTTCTGGACATTCTGATTTGTAGTGTCCAGGTTTGTTGCATTCATAACAGGTTACTTCAGATTTTTTGTGATTTTCTCCTTTTTGAAAATCCCTGTTGTTGAAGTCTTTTCTGAAAAAATTTCGTACGCCTTGTTTCTTTCTCACAAACCTTTGGAACTTTCTAGTGATGAATGCCATTTCCTCATCCTCATCTGAATCATCTTCCTTATCCTCTTGATGTTTCGAGGTGGATTTGAAGGCTATTCATTTCTTCTTGTTGTTGTCCTCCTCTTCCTTTCCTTCTTGCATTATGAGCTCATGAGTTAAAAGAGATCCCATTAACTCATCTAGACTTAGCTTTGATAAATCCTTGGCTTCGGTAATGGCAATGACTTTTGTCTCCCAACTTTTTGGCAATGACCTAAGAACTTTTCTTACAATTTCAGCATTAGTATATATTTTGTCAAGAGAAGTTAAACCATTAATAATATCAGTAAAACGAGTAAACATTTGAGGAATAGTTTCATCAGGTTTCATTTTAAAAAGTTCATAATTATGGACTAGCAAACTGACTCTAGATTCTTTAACTTGTTCGGTTCCTTCATGAGTCACTATAAGCTTGTCCCAAATTTCTTTAGCGGTTTTACATGTGGAAATTCTATTGAACTCGTTGGCATCTAAGGCGCAGTACAACATGTTTGTAGCTTTGACATTAATTTGGGCCATTCTAGTATCTGATTCATCCCACTCATCTTCAGGTTTTGGTACCCTAAGTCCATCTATAGTTTTGGTAGGAATTTTTGGACCATTACAAATAATTTTTCAACATTCATAATCATTAGATTGAATATGTATGGTCATCCTAGTTTTCCAATAGCTAAATTTGTGCCGCTAAATAGAGGTGGCCTATTAGATGCTTGTCCCTCGGGTAAGGAATAACTAGGGGTTGCCATGATCTACTCTAAGACGGTTAAGTCACAAAAACTAGAGTCTAGGCTCTGATACCAATTGTTATCCCAGTTAGGTAACCCAAGAGGGAGGGTGAATTGGGTTATTAAAAATTTCACAATATTAAAAATAACACAATATTCAGAATTTGAATAAATAAATAAAAAAACAGAATAATAATTATCAACATAAAAGTAGGAGAGACAGGGAGAGAAAATCAAACACTGCGATTTATAGTGGTTCGGCACGGCAGGCCTACGTCCACTCCCCAAGGAATCACCTTGAGAATTTCTTTACTATCAATTGAATAAATACATCACCAAGCTTGTGGATTTGGCACATGACTTACTTTTATCTATTGAGCCTCACTCAACAATAAATGCCTTACCCTTACAAAATCTCTCACAAAAATAAGGAATAAGAATAAGTGATACTTGAACCCACTTTTACAATAATTCTCCCACAAAGAGTAGATATGAAAGTGTAAGAACAAAGGCTAGACTTAGATCTGAAAATGAAAGAGCAGAATACTCAGAATTTTGGAGCTCACAGAAAATTTTTCTCTTTAAGTTCTTGGTTTTTCTCCACACACAACACTTCTATTTATACACAAAAATATACCCGTTGGACGCTCATTGCTGACGTCATGGCTTACATAAGCACGCTCCTGATGTCATGGCTTACATAAGCATACTCTTAATGTCATCGCTTACATAAGCGCACTCCTTGATTTTGAATAGTCAGCAAAAGATAAAAAATAAGACTGATTTTTTTTTTTTTTTTTTCCAAACATGGAGCCACCATTTTTGTAGACAATTTAATACAAAGTTCACAACTTTCAAACAAACAAATAATTTTCTCCATCTAGTTTATAATATATATATATATATATAGCTCTATCTTTTTCTTCTTGTTTGATTATAATATGATATAATCAATGTAATGTAAAAAATTTAATAGCGCACGTGATGTATTCTATTTATATTATATGCAATATATATATAATGTTCTAATCAAATATTTGCATACAGAAAAATCTCTTTAAATGATATTTATGCTGGATCTGAAAATGTATGTCATCTTTAAAATATTGTATATGTTGTAGAGATTTTAAACTAAATATATTCTACCACTACACATTTGGATATATCACTTTTGTCAAAAGAAGATAACTCATTAATATCATATTTGTCAAGATAATACAACCAAACAATCATTTTAATCAATTTTAATTTTGTCAAAAAGTGAATAGTAATCAGCCTAAATTTTCAAAAAGTGAATAGTAAAGTTTTCAAAAATATTTTTATTTTGTCAAAAAGTGAATAGTGATCAACCTAAATTTTCAAAAAGTGAATAGTAAAGTTTTCAAAAATATTTTTATTATAATATTTAACAAATATATATATTTTTAAAAAGATAATATTTTGTGTCAAATAATATGTATATTAAAAAAATTCAAATTGTTACAAATAATATTTTAGACATCATCAAAATTAAATAATATGATTAACAAGTCTAACTTTGGACTATTTTGGGAAGTGGGTTAAATATTACTCCCCAACTCTTAACCCACTACCCTTTCTCACAAATTTTTTTTTTAAAAAGTTAAAAAATAATTTTTAATTATCTTTCCAAAACAATCCTTAGGTGTCAGAGCGTTTCCGGCTGCCAAATCATCGACCAAATAACACTAACAATATCACATCTGGTATCCAAACATGACTTAAAGGCCTTGCTAAATAATAATAAAGGAAAAAGATTACTCCCTCCGTCCCAAAATAATGGTCCCTTTTGGGGAATCTAACTTTTTTTGATAGTACAAATATTGCATTTGAAAAAAGTTGATTTTCCAAAATTATCCTTTTGATAGTACATTTTTTGGGAATATCAATGTCATAATTGTACTTTTTATATTGTTTATTAATTTAAAAGAAGGGCAAAATAGGAAATTTAAATTATTTTTGTACTTGATTTTTGAAGAGGGACTAATATTTTGGGACAATGAAAAATAGAATAAGGGAATAATATTTTGGGACGGAGGGAGTATTTTCTTTCAGCCATTTGGGTATTGATAAATCTAACTAGCCAACCATTTTTTTAAAAACCCATGGGAAGTCATTTTTTGCATAAATTTTTATTTAACTTTTATTTTCACATCTCAATATAAGAAAACTTGAGGGGCCCATGAAGTTCACCGGCCTTATTTCGATAATTTAAATTGTTCATTTTTTAGGACTCATTAAGTGGAATATTCATATAAAAAATTAAGACGATTGGACATTGGTAGCTATATGTTTAAATCAAGTTTGTATTACAAAAAATAAACGGTTATTCTTGAAATTATATGAATAATGATTTGTAGCTCGAATTTTCTCCCCCCCTAATCCCCCGAATGCCCGAAACGACGTCGTTTTGGGCATTCTTTTTTTTTTTTTTTTCTTCTTCTTCTTCCTCGTCTTGCACGTCTGAAACAGAGGGAAAGGAGAAGGAGAGGGAGAGGGAGAGGAGAGGGAGAGAGAGAAAAAGAGAGAGAGAGAGAGGGAGGCAGGTCGTCGTCGCAGCACCCTCCGTCCGCCGTCGCAGCCCTCCGCCGTCGCCTCTGCCCATCGTCGCAGCCCCGCCTCCGCCGATTGTCGTCGCAGCCTCTACCTCGCAGCCCCCGCCCCTCCTCCGCCTCCGGCCCAATTTGTTGGCCCCCTCCAGTCCCTCCTCCTCCTCCTTCTCCTCCTCCTTCTTCCTTCTCTTCTTCTTCTTCCTTCTGATTTTCTTCTTCTTCTTCTGAAAAAAAAAAAAAAATGAAAACGCCGAAAACGGCATCGTTTTCGTTTCGGGGGGAATTCGGGGAAGCTCTTTCGAGCTACCTAGCATTACCGAAATTATATTTGTTGTCCATATTTTTTTTAAAACAAATATGATTAAAATATATAGCTACTGATATCTAATCATCTTGATTTTTTACTTAACAAATCCAAAAAAGTGAACGGTTTGAATCACCGAAATCAATTCTAAAATGGGTTTACCAATTCCAAACTGTAATGCCCCCAAATAAATGACATTAGATAACCGATGATCCCATCCATTAAAGCAATTCAATTTTGGTTAATCAAATCTCTAAATTCATATTTTATTCATGTAAGAGAGTTACAAAAAGATCCACATACATTACACATTCAAGCTTTCCTAAGTTGAATCCATAGCATGTGTGACCATACAATAACGAGAATAAATGACAAAGAAATGCCTTACGGGTTACAAATTCCGAGGCTCAAGCTTGATTACACAAAAGTGGTTAACTAACTCATATAATTTTAGCCCTTGGCTTGTCAAAATAATCATAAAACAAAAGAGCCTCTTCCTCCAAAAGACTTTCCACGCCCTCAGCTAGGCGGATCACCACATCCTTTTTTGCACAAATTCACTAGAGGTGAGTACAAAACCCAATAGAGGTATCTTCACAAAGTACATATGTTTAAGTAGTCCGATATATATATATATATATATAGAGGCGATGTTATGTTATGATTCAAAATCATAAACTTTGTTTCTTAAAGAAAAATCAAATGCCATGATCCTTTAAATAATTACTTAATCACCTTAATAAATGTCAAGATTTAAGACGAAGTGATAAATAGTGTCTACAAGTAAGCGCATTAAGTACTATCAAATCCTACCTTATCAGCTTCTAACTAGACGGTTTAGGTATCCATACGTGCTTGTTTTTGGTCTTACACCAAAGACACTTAGGCCAATTTAATTCTCAAACTACACCTGCTAACCGAATTTCCCATCATATTTACTGCAAAACATTTCAATAGCAACAATTATTTTTCTCCAGCAACATCATTATATTTTGAAACTATGTAAAAAATGAATTGAAATGGAATGATTAATTTCAATATACATGATCCCTTCACAATTCTCAACATTTGCTCAAGGAACGGAATATGATATTCAATATCTACATAGGTTTGTGCTCCAAATTAATATCAATTCTATACCCATATGACACATGACATTATCTCATATTCACAATTAACATTTATCTTCATTTTCATAATCTAAACATATGCACAACATGTTATCATAAATTTCTCAACAACTCTCATCTCTTTCATGGGTATCTTAACAATATAACAACGTGAGGAAGATTTTTTCAATTTTTTCAAGAGATTTAACAACAATTTCATGGATATTTCACAAATTTCCACTTTTTTCTAATTTGCCCCAAAATCTAGGGTTTGATCAAAAGAGCGGTTTTCCTTCATTTTCAAATATTTTTCTTGCATATACTTTCACATGGTTCATAGTTTCCAAAATAATTTATCTTGGACCAAAAACATAAGAAGACAATCATTTTCTTAACATTTTCTAGGCCCAACATTGCAAAACTCAATACCCAAAACTCAAAATCATAACAAAATGGACAAGACATGCTAAAATCATATATACAACTCAAACTTCCTACATTAAGATTTGAAAAGAAAAGATGAAAAGCTTTGAAATCAATGGCTTCGAAATCCGATCTCCACCGTACACAACATAGCCTTTGATGAGCTCTCCAAAATTAAAGAAGTGTCTAGGGTCAAAATCTCAAAGAATATGGAGAGATCAAGGTAGTAAATGAGGTGGGTGGAGGGTTTCTAGAGAGAGATGAGAGAAAAGAGAGTGAGCGTAAATATAGAGAGAGAGTAAAGTGAAAAGTGAAATAAAAGTGTGTAAGGGCTCAACTTTTAGGTGATTGGACATATTTTTTGGAATAGACTGCGGATAGACTACTTGAGCGAACAATCCTACACTCGAGCGATCAATTCAAATTCTAAAATTGCTCGAGCGAACTATCTTGAGCTCGAGTGAAAAATGCCAACTCCTAGAATGCCTCACCTCCTTGCAAAAGACCGCTCGAGTTATGAAACCTTTGCTCGAGTGAAGAATATATGTTCCTAAAAGTTCAGACTGCAAAACGAGATATTAGAAGATCGACGTTACCGCTCGAGCGACTAAAGTATCGCTCAAGTGGTCTCAATTCAGAACAGAGGCATAAGCTATCTCAATGCACTCCCATCAATCTTGAACTCACTCCAACACCTACAATTGCAAAACAACACCCAGGAACACTCTAGGATGTACTCGAATAACTCCAAAGAAAGAGTAGATAACAACACGAGACTCATAAAGTTCCAAAGTAGTAAGGATTATCAAAAGAGATGGAAATTCTAAACTGAAACACTTAATTCGTTTTAAAAGAACTTGGGATATCACACAGACACTCTCCTAAATTGAGATAACGAGATTTATGAGAAGCCAAATCTTTATTTTTTATTTTTAGAAATGCTAATAAGAAAGAGTAGTAACTGTTGGAAGTGGAGCTCAAAATGATTCACATTATCAAGATCAAGTGCACCATCACCATGGAAAGAAACAAAGTAGTAAAGATGGCAAACATGTGCATGATAAGCAATGCCCACTAATCACTTATAGTACCATCCATGTGCGTTTGTATGATCTCCTAATTGACACTAATTTTAATATTTTGACATTCATATAAAACTTTTACTTTCATCTATAAATTAATGAAGTAGTTCTCACTTCTAATGTTGCATATAAAGATGTCAAAAAAATATAAAGCACAACTACTTTACAAAATAACAATTTTCTTCATTTTTTGTATATAGATTCACATTCTAGTCTTTATTAAGTTTAAGTGAGATGACTTATGTATAGGATCTTTTGTTTTTTAAAACTTTTGTTTTTCTATTTGAATACATTTCAAATTACAGGATCATATCTTAAAATTTTTATATTTTGAGATTCTCATAAAATCATATATTTAGAAGTGCATTGGAGACAAAGTGATAAATTTTGAAAATAGAGAATCCGTAACTATCTTTTGAACACGCAAAACATTTTTAATGGTATTGTTTTATGCTTGTTCACCCCATGTGACATGCCTCATTATAATGTTAAATTTGACTTGTATCAATATAATGTAAAATTCGAAAAATACTAGTGGCATCTATGATGTCTTGTCTTCATTCAATTGTTATCAAATTCTTGTATTCATTTGATTTTTTTTTTTAATTTTGAATTTTTTTTTAATCTTGTATTCATGAAACCCCACCTTTTATTTCAAACACCCAACCACCTCATATCGTTTTTGCTCCTACTATGTGTCCTTCATGTTCCTTCCTACATAATCCTGTCCAATGGGTCATGGAGGTATCTCTCTCTACTTTATGATAAAATCTGTTACAGATGTCATTTTTGGAGTATGGCAAGGTTTATCCGACCAAAGTATTTTTCATATTTGGAATTCGTTAAATTGAGGCTATTAAATTTGTTGAGAATATATTGCATGCATGTGTACAAACATTATTATCAATTAAAATAAAGAAAATGTTTGAGGGTTACAATTTTTGTGGTCACAATGGATCAAAACTGTTAAAACGACGTCGTTTTGGGTGCAAAACATGCCAAAACGACGTCGTTTTGACAATTTTGAACCATTATGACTACAAAAATTGTGACCCTCTAACATTGTTGTTAAAACAAACAGTCCTAGAATGGAGGGGCATCTAATCCAATGTGTTTTCTTGAAGCTTGTAGCCTAACTTTAGACTTTGGGGACAAAAAAGAAATAATTCCTTTATGAAATGTTACAGTTACCATAATATATAATTGTATATAATATAAAATGGGTTGTATTCTAGGTTCGTTGTGTCTTTGCAGTTGGTCGTTTTTTCAGGTAGGGTCGGTTGGTTCAAAGAATTTGGTCTCATCGTTTGTTGGACCTAATTACTTTACCTTTATTATAGTTTCAATTATTTATTTATTTATGTCATAATCAATGATACATTTCCAATCTACTTAGTGTCATTTTCTACAAACACCTAATTGCTGTGAATCTTTCTATAGTATGCAAATATGACTCTTTGAAATCTTGATTCAATCCATGTCAGCAGCATGATTAAGCATAACACATAACAGTAATATTACATATTCAAAAATTTTATTTAAAATTTTAAAAATATCAATGTGTAATTCTTAATGAGCCCTTTTGACTTTAGATAAAATTCTTGACAAAAATTTTGAATAAGTAATTTTATTCAACACATACAGGTGTTATCCAATGTACAATATTCTTATAACTATGTAGTTTAGACAGAAAAATGTTAGAAATTTCAAAAAATTTATCAAATTTTTTACCAAATTGAAAATTTGATAAATCTTTTGGAATGTCTAATATTACTCATTTAGATATGATCAGTTAGATATACTTTAACTTTTATCTTGCATAAGAAGAATCTATTTCTGCAATTTAAGCGTATGACTTTAAGATCACGAAAGAGTAACTTTATCTATACACCATGATCGATCATTTTAATAGTATAAATCATACAAGCCTCTAGTTAAATATAATTTTCATACCAAAAAAACTCGATTAAATAATGTAACAATGATATTATTATAACTATAATTCTGAGTATTTCAATTTGTGATGAAAGAACTGTCAAAAAAAAATTATAAAAATTATGTTTATATATCATATAGTCTAGACCATGCCATTTGTATATAATATAATTAGCACCTCTATTATGGGTAAGCCACTAGTTCATTTAAATAGTAATACAGATTAAAACCCATATTTTATTGGGCAAGCTTTTGAGCTATACCGACTTGTTTGGAAGATTAAATTATTGTTAATAAGAGAAAAATAATGATTGGTGGGTTTGAGTTCTTGTTTTTTTGCTTCCCTTTTTGAAGCGATAACTGCTCCGAATTACCACTACTACTATTCCGGTGGAGTTTGATATTTTAAAAATGTCAAATTTAAATCAATTTTATCATTTGTTGTGTGGTATGCATTTTTATCCACCACACAAATCCACTGGACAATAATTTCATGAGTTGACAGAGTTATTCCATTAACAAGTGGGTCTGTAATGGCAGCAACACTACAAATTCAGAAAAAAAAAAAAAAAAAAAAATTGTTCATAATACAAATTATAAGTGTAGCCATAATACAATAACTCTTTTTTGGGGATGAATAAGACAATACAACAACTCTTTATTCACACCACACACCCATGTTCAAATAGGCCAACCCCACTCTTAGAGCATCAGCAGCAGCCTTGCTACTTGCTCCATTTTGCTACTTTGTCTAGCCTGAAACTCTGAATTGAACTCCATCAAACTCGACCAAGCCACGGGGAAATGTCCTTGAGCAATAGTAACTTGCTAAGAGTGCTGAGCCACTGTGCACTGGCTTTACAATTTTTAATTCATTTATCTTCATTTATATTATTTGAGCGAGATACTGTTCATATGTTAATCTATTTTTTATTATATTTTCTAGGCCAAAAAGCCATGGCCGGTGGTTCATCCGGATGTCCCCTGAGTGCCCTGTAATAAAAAGAAGGAAAATGCTCAAATTTGGCCTGACCGGTTGACCGCCCCTCAGTGGGTTCGGCCCTCCTGTGTTGTTGCTGCTTTGTTGTTACTCTGGTGTTGATCTATTGCTGTCTTGGGCCTTGTTTATGCTTGCTTGTTCATAATATTTTAATTGAGAGGGTAAAATGTGTAAATTTGGGCCGAGCTAGGTGAAGTCATTGCTAGGGGTGTGCGCGGTGCGGGTCGGTGCGGTTTGAGAGAAAAATAAAAACCGTATGACGGGTGGCGGATTGATAAAAGTGTCACTAGAATTTGCCATTTTCCTTATCAAAAACCAGCGGTTCGGTTGACAAATAATGGCGGATTTGCCTTGGCGGTTCGGGCGGATTGGCGGTTTATAAAAAATATAATTCAAATTACAAAACTTAAATCAAAGAGTAAAAAAAAGACGAGAGATACCGTGATGTTAAGCATCTTGCGAAGTTTTCTTCTGATGCAGCAAGTGTAGCAACAACATGATAATATCAACGATTATGCCATCAGTTCATTTCAAGCATCTGTGGAAGTTACAATGATTATACACAATACATAAAATTCCCCCCGAGTAGTAATGTAACACTATATTCTAAGGTATAGAACAACAAGCAAACTTAAGTAAAAAAGAATTTTTAAAATCTTATAAAACATGATTTAATAGCGGTGCGGGTCAGTGCGGTTTGGAAGAAAAATAGAAACCGGCGGATTGATAAAAGTGTCACTAGAATTTGCCATTTTTCTTACCAAAAACCGGCGGTTCGATTGGCAAATAATAACGAATTTGCCTTGGCGGTGCAGTTCGGTGCGGTTTTGGCGGTTTCGGCGGTTTCGACGGTATTATTCACACCCCTAGTCATTGCAATGGGCCGGTTAGTGGGCCATAGTAAAAAGGACTTCGTGAATTGGACCTAGCTTTCTTAGCTCGGTCTAAGTATGGTGACAGTTGCCTCGGTTGAAGAGATGGCTATGAAATAGCTCGGTCCATATACTCTTGTCCAAGGTATAGTTGGACAGTAACCGAGCTAAGGCATCGATTGTGGACACGCCAAGCAGAATTGTAAAAGCAAAGTGGGACCGAGCTAGGTGAAGCACGGTTAAAGTTGCCACCTAAGTATAGCGAAGTTAGCTCAGTTGTTTTTGTCATACTACCGAGGTAAGACCATTTCACTTGGTTAAAGCAGTGAGGAGGGTATTGAAAGGTAAGCATTATCTTTCAGCAATATGATTCCTAGGAGGACTCTACATTGAGGAATAAGAGTCCTACTAGGATTGTGCTTGGATTTCAGCAGGACTTATGGACAGGTATCACAATCCCAATTCTTACTCTAGAATACACAGAGCTTATTGTCTATTGTCTAGTTGCTGACTTAGGCATCGGAGGGATTTCCGGCACACACCCGCCGGCTAGCTCACATTTGTGTTTTCAGGAAGTAAAGCGACGACGTTTGGAGGAGCGCAAACTTGATCAATAGGATCATACTGTTTCGCGCTCGTACAATTGGCGCCGTTTGTGGGAAATTCACAAGGAACAAAACCTCTTGATCAAGTCTACCTCTCCAGTTGGAAGCAATGGCGCACAATGAAGACTTGCCGCAATCTGTCATTGATGGGCAAACCCCGGAGGGGGGTGGGAGGCGCGAAGGCTTACCCTTCATCCCTGCCATGGCGGATTTAGAACCCCAGCGACGAAACTCCCGGAGGGACACGAGGGAGAGACGGGGCACTAGCCCCTGTCGTTCTCAAAGTCCTGAAAGACAGAGAAGAAGGCTGGATCCTCAAGTTTTGGAGGATCGCGTGAGGGAGCAAGACGAGTTAATAAGGAAGATGGCGGTAGACATGGAGACAATGAAACGCCAGATAAAAGGGAAAGGAGTGGCGACAAGAGAGGGGCGCAAAGGTAATACGCCCCCTCGCCACTCTGAGGATCGTGACAGACATACCATGCCATTTCACGCAGAAAACAGGAGCCTTAGAGTAGGCGACACTCAATTAAGGACCTCCAGGACTCGTTACTCCAGGTCTGAGAGAACGAGGACTGAAAGGTCATATACGGAGGGAAGCACCTATCGCCCCTCACACACGCACCAGACGACATCTAGACACACTGAGTTGCCTATGTCAGCGAACTTACGAACAGTGCTTGAAGAGAGGGCCCGACGGAAGGAGGACATCAGGGCCCGCGACCCTCATAGAATTTCAGCACTATAGCGGTTGGCCCCTAGGACACATGGGAATGTCGAGGTAGGGATGCCAATGCCGCGCCTTGCTTACGAACCAGTGGATAAAGTATTGGCAAGGTTACAGAGCTCGCCGTTCGTTCCGACAATAGAGAACGCACCACTACCTTTGGGCTTCCACCAGCCCAAATTCACCACCTATGAAGGGAAGACAGACCCCTACATGCACCTAAGCCACTTTCGCCAGGTTATGACAGTATACCGGCAGAATGAGGCCTTAATGTGTATCCTGTTTCCATCTAGCCTTGGCGACCTAGGTTTAACCTGGTTTGAAAGGCTACTAGAAGGCAGCATTGCGTCGTGGGCACAATTGGCAGAGGCGTTCGTGACTAGATTCAGAACGAACACCAAGACACCAGTGGAGATTGATCAGCTACTCTTCATTGACATGGGCGAAAGGGAGACGTTAAGGTCTCACAACAGTCGATATTGGGAGACTTTCAACCAGATTGGGGACTGCCCTACAAATCTCGCCATCGCACAATACAAGAGCGGTTTACCAGTCGGTAACAAACTAAGGGACTCAATAACAATGATGCCACCCCTCACGATGGAAGCCCTAATGGAAAAGGTGCATCAACATATCCAAGTAAAGGAAGACAGTGCCCGTGCTAAAGCAAAATCTGGCACAGTAGCGATGCCAGATAAAAAGACTACTGCTAAAGTAAATACGGTAGAACAACCAAGCAGGAATGGGCGAGCCAGGCGAGCTAACAAAAAGGACCCAGAAAAAAGAAAGTTAAGGGTCTGCACTGCTATCACCACCGTGTTCAATAAACCTATCTACCGGATTCTCAGCGAAATACGTAATGAACCCTACGTCCGGTGGCTAGCCAAGTTGGGAGAGGCACAAAGGGGTTACAATGAGAGGTCCTGCTGCACCTTCCATGATGAGAAGGGGCACCGAACTGAAAACTGCACGCCCCAGAGACAACATCTGGAAGGGTTAGTTATTGTTGGGCACCTGGACCAGTATATAGAAGGGGGAACACAGCCAGCCCCACAGGACCCCAACAAACCAAACGGGATGTCGGTTGATGGTCCACCTCAAGGCGTAATCAATGTGATTCATGGGATCGTTGAACCAGGACAAGTATGCGAACTCAAGGGGATGATCAAAAAGGCAGAACACTTGAGAGAGGTATTAAGTGCACAACCTACCATCAAAAAAGGCAGAACAGAGACTACGAACGTCATATCCTTCTCAGACAAAGACCTAGCAAGGCCACATTGCCCCCACAATGACGCACTGGTAGTGACTTTGCGCGTTAAGAATTTTGATATCAGACGGATCCTGATTGACCAAGGAAGCTCATGCGAGATAATATACTATGAAACCTTCACACAACTGAAATTTGAGGACAAAGACTTGGCACCTGCAACATCTCCCCTCGTCGGTTTCAACTCAATGCCAGAATGGCCAGTCGGCAAGATCATCCTACCAGTCAAAGCAGGAGCTGTAACAAAACAGGTGGAATTCTGGGTATTGAAGGTCCCTTCCACCTATAACATCATCTTGGGGAGGACATGGCTGCATGCCATGCGCTCAGTAGTGTCAACCTACCATCAGGCATTGCGGTTCCCCAACGAAGCCAGGGTGATTGAAGAGGTATTGGGAGACCAAATTATGTCAAAACAGTGTTTCATCACAGTAAATGGCAGCCGGGCTGCAAAAGGGTATGTCCAGATGGTGGAAGAGCTAGAGAGCAACGAACTGTTCGCACATGTTGGCAAAGCAGCAGAGCAGAAAGCAGTGGAGGACTTGGTTGAGGTAAGGATAGATGAAAAGGACCCAGAAAAGTTCTTTTTGCTAGGCTTATCTTTGTCCAGCATTCAGAGAACTGAGATAATGGAATTCTTAATCTCAAACATCAAAGTGTTCGCTTGGACGCCATATGACATGCCTGGCATAGACTCTAAGTTCATCTGCCACCAACTTAATGTCCACCTAAACGCCAGACCAATCATACAACGCACTCATAGATCAGCACTCCACCACGCGAAAATAGTGGCGGAGGAAGTGGGTAACTTGCTGGAGGCAGGAGCCATCAGAGAAGTGCACTATCCCAAGTGGATCTCCAATACTGTAGTAGTACCAAAGAAGAATGGAAAGTGCCGTGTTTGCATGGACTACAAAACAGTCAACAAGGCATGCCCAAAGGACAGCTTCCTCCTACCACAGATAGACTAACTGGTGGACTTAACAGTAGGGCATAATTGACTTAACTTCCTTGATGCGTATAGAGGTTACCATCAAATCGCTATGTACAAACCAGACCAGGAGGTCACATCATTTGCAACGCCTAGGGGATTGTACTGCTACAAGGTCATGCCCTTTGGCCTAAAGAACACAAGGGCGACATTTCAACAGATGATCACCAAAATGTTTGCACCATTATTAGGCAGAACAATAGAGGCTTACATTGATGACATGGTGATCAAAAGCAAGGATAAGAAGGACCATCTCAGGAGCCTAGATGAAATGTTTCATATTCTAAAGAAGAACAAGTTGCGCCTAAGCGCATCCAAGTGTGCATTCGGTGTAGGATCAGGAAAATTCTTAGGCTTCTTGGTAACCAACCGAGGTATAGAAGCTGACCCTTCTCAGATCAAAGCAATCCAAGAACTTAAGAGGCCTAACACAGTCAAAGAGGTACAGCATCTCACTGGCCTAACAGCCGCACTCAACCGGTTCATAAGTTGGTCATTAGACAAATGCCGACTATTCTTCCAAGCACTGAAGGCCAAATTTGCGTGGGATGAAGAATGCGACCGTGCCCTAGAGAGCCTGAAAGACTACATGACCTCTCCTCCGTTGCTAGTGACCCCAGTACTTGGAGAAGAGCTTTTTTTGTACCTAGCAGTTTCACAGCACGCAGTCAGCGCAGTGTTGGTCAGAGCGGAGGGAATTCAACACTTGCCTATCTTTTATGTTAGCAAAACCTTTTTAGACGCCTAACAAGGTACCTACCATTAGAAAAGCTAGCCTTAGCTTTGATGATGGCTTCAAGGAAATTGTCGCATTACTTCCACGCCACACCATAAACGTTTGAATAGCTTTTCCCTTAAAGTTTTGTTTGAGAGGGCAGATTTTTCTGGACGAATCTTGAAGTGGGCAGTGGAATTAGGGCAGTACGACATCAAGTTTTAACTCAGAACCGCAATAAAAGCCTAAGCTTTAGCAGACTTTATGGCTGAGTTCACACCAGGAAGCCATCACATCTGCCCTGTTGACTTGATCGATACAACCGAAATGGGAATGGAAAGTGCTGCAGGAACTACACAGCCCCCAAAACAAGATGCCCAGCTACATTCCAAGCCATACCGGATTGAAGACAGTAAGGAAGGGGCAAAGCATGCTATTCCCAGCAAGGACTCATCACTGAGTAAAAATCTGGAGCAGTCAGATAGTGAAGAGCAAACCCCTACAGCAGGCATGGACTCGGAAGAAAATATCAGCAACACACATGACCTCAAGACATCATCCGACCCCTCTACTTGCTGGAAACTATTCGTCAGAGAGATGTGGAAGCTCTTCATGGATGGAGTATCCAAAAGGCACGGTGCAGGACTTGGCATAGTCCTCATCTCACCAGATAACCTGATAGTGGAACAAGCAGCCAACCTTGGCTTCCCAGCATCAAACAATGAGGCGGAGTATGAAGCACTCTTAGCAGGCCTTAAGTCAGCACTCTTCATGAAGGCCACCGAGTTAATGGTATACAGTGACTCCTAGTTGGTAGTAAACCAAATTTCAGGCGACCACAAGGCGAAAGATGAGAGGATGACTAAATACCAAGAGTTAGTCAGAAAGGAGATCATAAAGTTCGAAGTAATACGAATAGAGCAGATCGGTCGAGAAGAAAATAGTAGAGCAGACGAATTGGCAGGTTTTGCTTCAATGGCAGACACATCCATCCCACATCCATTACTGATTGACTTCTTGCCCAGACCAAGTATAGAAGAACCCGAAGTAACTGAGGTATGTTGTACCCAACTAGGCCCTTCACGGATGGATCCCATTATCATATTTTTAAAAGACGGCATCTTACCTGAAGAGAAGAAAGAGGCCAACAAAATAAGAGCAAAGTCATAGTGATTTTGGCTCTCTTCATCATTGGCGTTATACAAAAAATCCTTCACAGGACCTTACATGAAATGTGTCCATCCTAGCAAGGTTGAGGCATTTTTGTTCGAGAAACATGAAGGCGTATGCGGAAGCCACCAAGGGGGAAGATCATTGGCTTACAGAACAATCTCACAAGGATATTGGTGGCCATACATGTAAGCAGATTCTGAGAAGTATGTTAAGAGGTGCAAGAAATGTCAGAAGTTTGCACACCAGATATATCAACCAGCCAGAAAGCTTCTACCATTAACTAGCCCATGGCTCTTCGCAATGTGGGGCCTAGACATAGTGGGACAATTTCCAACAGCACCCGGCAACAGGAAGTTCTTTCTCGCGGCAATAGATTACTTCAAAAAGTGGGTGGAGGCTGAAGCTCTCACATCAATAAAAGAGAAAGATGTGAAAAAGTTTGTCTGGCAAAATATCATAACCCGATTCGGCATACCCAAAGCACTAATATCTGACAATGGCACCTAATTTGATGGCAAAATCTTCAGAGGCTTTTGCGAGGAATACAAGATAGAATTCTACAACTCTACGCCAGCATACCCTCAAGCAAATAGCCAAGTGGAGGCATTAAACAAGGTCGTCCTGGATGGTTTAAAGAAAAGATTGGAAAAAGCGAAGGGAAAATGGACTGAGGAGCTTTCTCATGTGTTATGGGCTTACCGTACCACACCTCGGCGGTCAACTAGAGAAACACTTTTTTTCTTGGCCTATGGCATGGAGGCTGTAATCCCACTGGAAGTAGGCCTCCCCACTATCAGAAGTGAAATTTTTGACCTAGACTTGAACAAAGAAGTCATAGCCTTGGAACTTGACCTTGCAGAAGAAAGAAGGAAAATAGCTCTAGTTCACATTGCCTCATACCAGTAGGAGTTATCTAGAAAGTATAACAAAACAGTGCATCCGAGGCAATTCAAGATCGGGGATTGGGTATTACGCAAAGTAATGGGTAACATTTTGGTACCCGGTGATGTCAAGCTAGGACCTAACTGGGAAGGACCATACAAAGTGGTTGGTTGACAGGAAAATGGGCATATCACTTGGAGGATGGAGACAGCAAGGCCATTCCCAGGCCTTGAAACACTGTCAATCTCAAGTTATTTTATTTTTAGCATTCCATTAGAATATTTGTAATTCTTTTCCCATTTTTCAAATAAAACAAGTAGTTTACTTTTTTAGCATAAATCTTTCTAGTGTAATAGTTGTTCTCAGACATTGCTAGTAAAGGGCAAACAGAAAGTTTGGCAGGGATAACCAAACATTGAGTTCTCTTCAGCCGAGATCGGGATTTAGGCTAAAGAATGTTGGCCGTAATAACTAACATTGAGCTTTCTTCAGCCGAGATCAAGATTTAGGCTAAAGAGGTTGGCAGGAAAAATTAACATTTATCTCTCTTCAGCCGAGATCAGGATCTGGGCTGAAGAGGTTGGCAGGAAAAACCAACATTTATCTCTCTTCAGCCGAGATCAGGATCTAGGCTGAAGAGGTTGGCAGGAAAAACCAACATTCATCTCTCTTCTGCTGAGATCAGGATCTAGGCTGAAGAACGTTGGCCGGAATAACCAACATTGAGCTTTCTTCAGCCGAGATTAGGATCTAGGCTGAAGAAGGTTGGCAGGAATAACTAACATTTAGTTTTCTTCAGCCGAGATAAGAATTTGGGCTAAAGAGGTTGGTTGGAATAACCAACATTTAGCTCTCTTCAGCCAAGATCAGGATCTAGGGTGAAAAGTTGGCAGGAATAATCAACATTGAGCTCCCTTCAGCCGAGATCAGGATCTAGGCTGAAGAATATTGGCTGGAATAACTAACAATTAGGTCTCTTCAGCCGGAATAAAGATCTCAGTTGAAGAGAGTCAATAGGTATGACGGATATCTCGGTCATTAAAATTGAGGAATGGCAACCGAGCAAAATGTTGTAAGACAATTATAAGTAAAGGTATTACCGAACAAAAAGATTGGAAACTAGCACATTTCATTCCAAACGAAAAATGTGCATTACAAAAGGAAGGGCCTTAGCCCGGTTACAAATTCTTTCAAAAAGTTAGCATTAAAAGAAGAAAGTACAAGATTAGGCAGATAGATCATCCAGATCTACATCCAGGTCAACCTGAGCTTCACCACTCGACAGCCTGGTTCCAGCAGGAAGGTCGGTCACTGCCACATCTGCAACCGTAATGGGCATTGGTGGATCCACCAGCGCTGATTGATCAGTTTGGAGACCGTGATCATTAGTAGCAGCTGGGGCGTTGTTTGGTTCTGGGGATGCCCCTTTCTCTTCCTCCCCTACTTGAAGAAATTTTTGTTGAATGGCATTGGCGTAGTCTGCCATGTAACTCGGAATGAAGTGGGGAGGAGGATTCTGGAAGACCTCAGTTTCTTGGCCATAACCAAGCTTTGACAAAGTTGCCTTCCATCCGCATTTGAAAAATGTGTCCTTTGCGGCTTCGCATTGTAGGATGTAGGTGGCCTCCCCTTTTTTATAGCCACGGTCCTCAGCATCGTCCGTGCTCTTCTTTAGCTCGGCGATCTCGACATCTTTTTTCTGTTCAAGCTTGGCCAGTTCGCACAGATAACGGTCTTTTAGTGCGGCCAAAGACTTCTGCTTGTCCGCTTCCGCCGAGTTGACCAGCCCGGTAAGACGGGCGATTTCAGTCTGTAGCTCGGTTGTTTTTTGTTTGGCTTGCCGTCTTAGTGTTGGCTTCTGCCACGACCAGCCGAGTTGTTTTACGTAGCTCCAACACGCGCTTGTGAGCAACGTGATTCTTCTGCATGGCCTGCAAGAGGAAATATAGCAATTATGATCGAGACCGAGTAGACAGACGTATGAAATAGAGAACAAAGGGGGCACTTACCAGCACCATCGATTTGGTTGCCGAGCGTATAGACTTTAGCTCGGTTAGGTGACCATGATGCTCCATGTCGGCTGGCAGACACACGCCTCTTGCAAGATTGAAGGCAAGCGTATGGTCTTTGTCTGCAACCACTGAGTCAGTGTTTGAAATAGCCCGGTTCTTATATGTCAGTTTTGGAGCCCATGTGGAAAGGCTAGCTCGGTCGGTGTGGACAGGTTTAGGGCTCGGTGGTGTTGTTTCAGGATGCACGCGGTTCTCTTCATTAATCAACCGCTGCTACTCGGTTGAGGAGGTACATGCGCGCTTATGCGACCGAGATGAAGAAGCTCGGGCTGTTGGGAGGGCTACCACGGCCTCCTGTGTTTGGCCAGCTTGTGATATCACGGTTTGATCCCCGCTGGCTAGAGCTGTTGTGTCGATTATCAAAGTATGAACAGCTCGGCGCTTTTCCATTTCTTACTCGTCAGTTAGAGGAGTGAGATTGATCTGTGGCAAGTTTGGGTTCGGTTTTGGTGATGATTCGAGAAGAAAGTCGGTTACCCTGGTCTTCCTCCTGTCACTATATCTATATGTCGGTTCAAAGTTTAAAAGTTCAGCCCAACCTCGTTCACGATATCGAAGTGCGGCGCGGAGAGCTTCTAAGTTAGGGTATTGGTATTGTGACTTTAACTGGTTCAAATTATATTGGAAAAAGGCCAATGGTTAGCGTGATGAAGAACTTAAAAACAACAAGTGCAAAAAATGGACAGATTGAGCCGTGGTGTTCATATCGGCTGTTCCTTTATTCCAGTTAATATCGTAGCCTGGTATCTAGGCTTCCTGGTCTTCAAAATTGCTAGAAACCCAGAAAAAGTCGTCGTCATTCACGTCTTTATTCGGTGTGTTTTTAATTATTTTCTCTCGGGATAAATAGTATACCCAGCTGTCTTCATTCTGGCCAAGTGAGTATTGGTGAAATAGCTCGGCTAAATTGAGGTTGAGGCCATGCCGGCAGTTTAGCTCGGCGATGCCATTTACTATTCTGTATGAATTGGTAGAGAGCAGGGTGGGGCAAAGTCTTGTCTGCCTAAGGAATTCACAAAGGAGAGGCTGGACTGGGAATCGGAGACCGACCTCAATGATGGATATTACGGTGAATGGGACGAAACCTGGTTTTTCCCAGGGAGTGGTATCTAGTTCGGCTAACGAAAGGTGAACATCGTCAGGGATGTTGTAGTCTTTGCGGAATTCGGCAATGGTCCCAGATGAGTTTACTAGGAACTGATATTTGCCCATTTATAAATTATGTATAACTTAGCCCGGATTCCTAGTTCGGTGTTGAGATGACGTCGAGTATCTCGGTTGAGCGTGCAAAGGTGTGCCTGGCCAACCTAGTCAGAGTCTGCAAAGCGGAGATACAAAGTGTTATGCCCAGATCACTGGATCGGGCTAAAAAAGAAGGAAGGATAAATAAATGAAAACCCTAGTTCGGTTAAAAGGGTTACAGCCCATCCTTAGTTCGGTCGTAACACAGGGTATGACTCTAAGTTTTAGCTCGGTCATTGAGTAGGAAGGTTCTTAGTTCGGCCGTAACACAAGGGGTGACTCTAAGTTTTAGCTCGGTCATTTGAACAGGTTCCTAGTTCGATCATGGTGTTATTGTCGATCAAAAGCATCACATTACAAATTATTTGTGAATCCAGTTAAGAGTGAGATTGAAGGCTTATAAGGTGGTTCTTGGGGGGTTTGGGTGGTTCTTACCCATTCGTGTGAAAATCATGGGAGTATGTTTTGAAAAACGCATGTATAAATATATATGCATATCTATATCATACTCATGGAGTAAACAAAAAAAGCAAGGGATTAAGTCACTTACAGTTTTGAAATGAAGGGATGAAGATCAAAACAGTGAGGATGCCAAGCTAGAGCACGAGCTTTGCAGGCGCTGTGGTCGTAGAAATAGAGGTTCAGAGCACAGAAGCGTGAAGATGAACAGTGGTGTGTAAGGTTCAAAAAGTAGGATTTTTGTGTAAAGCATAGGTTTGGGCGGGACTGTTCAAAATTTGCAGAGTACGAAGATGGCTGTGACAACTATACTTGGCCAATGAGAGCTTGCCACTTGTCCAAGAGAATAGAAAACGATTTGGGTGTGCAAGACAATTGAAGAGACGTTTTTGGACCGGGCTCATCGGTAGCTTAGTGGAGGTTGAGCACAGATGGCTAGAATGTTCTTAGCTCGGCTGGAAAAAGGATAATCCCAAGTCATGCGTTGCAGATGGCATTAAGGGGCAATTGAGATGGTAAAATGTGTAAATTTGGGCCGAGCTAGGTGAAGTCATTGCAATGGGTCGATTAGTGGGCCATAGTAAAAAGGACTTTGTGAATTGGACCTAGCTTTCTTAGCTCGGTCTAAGTATGGTGACAATTTCCTCGGTTGAAGAGATGGCTATAAAATAGCTCGGTCCATATACTTTGGTCCAAGGTATAGTTGAATAGTAACCGAGCTAAGGCATCGATTGTGGACACGCCAAGTAGAATTGTAAGAGCAAGGTGGGACTGAGCTTGGTGAAGCATGGTTAAAGCTACCACCTAAGTATAGTGACGTTAGCTCGGTTGTTTTTGTCATACTACCGAGGTAAGACCATTTCACTTGGTTAAAGCAGTAAGGAGGGTGTTGAAGGGTAAGCATTATCTTTCAGAAGTATGATTCCTAGGAGGACTCTACATTGAGGAATAAGAGTCCTATTAGGATTGTGTCAGGTGAAATCCATAAGAGCTTAGGTACCACAATCCCAATTCTTACTCTAGAATACACAGAGCTTATTGTCTATTGTCCAGTTGTTGACTTAGGCATCGAAGGGGTTTCCGGCACACACCGGCTAGCTAGCTCACATTTGTGTTTTCAGAAAGTAAAACGATGACGTTTGGAGGAGCGCAAACTTGATCAACAAGATCATACGAGAAGAATTATTTCGTGCTCATACAGGCCTTGTTTATGCTTGCTTGTTCATAATATTTTAATGAAATAGAATTTTAGAATAGAGAGTTTGATAGAGTGTGTACATAAAAAAGAAGCTAGCTAAAATACAAAAGTGAATTTTGAGTTATAATTTGACTCAAAATTTGCCGAGGCTGATGCGGATGCTCTTATTATATATAGATATCATTATAACATTATTCAAATCTGTCAATCCTGCTCTTATTGTTCTTTTCTTGAACTATTCTTTGTCTCAAAATTCCTATTCTATTATTTCAATACTCTCTCAACTGCACATATGGTGGGAATCTCAAAACACGAGTTTAAATCACAATCATGTAGTTAGAAGTGTGTTGGAGAAAAAAAATTTGGTAAACAAGATATTTCGTACCTTAAACATATACATATTCTTGGGTTAAAAAAGGTACCTAAGTTTTGAGTCTCCATTGATGGGTCTGAAAGAGTAAATTAGGTAATGACCTAACTTTTAGTATTTTTCACACAAAGTGGTCGCTGCTATCAAGAAACAAAAACCGCCCTTCTGCACTCACATCTTAATGATATGCTCGTCTTGTTAGAATGACTTGAAATTGAAATGTTGCTTTTCCCGTTTAGTTTACAAATGAAATTAGCATTTATTATTGTAGGAAAATGATTATTTATTAAAAAAATTCATATTTACTTTTGTAAACCGAACACTACCTAAGATTAATAAACCTAAATTAAACCACTAAACAGTGACCCATGCATTAGTGTCCCAATGGATTAAAAGGTCTTAATAATTAAAGATGAAGTGATAAACCAAGGTCTATAAACAAATTTAAAATAAAAAGGGTTTAACAAACATTTATTACAAGAAAAATGGGCTTAAAAAAAGGAAGCATTTGCGACAACACACTTGCCGTCTCAAAAGGGACCTTTTGCGACGGCACAACTTGCTGTTGCGAAAAAAGTGAGTTTTTGCTTCGGCACAATTTGCTGTCGCAAAAAATAGAGTATTTGCGACGGCAGAAAATCCTGTTGTAAAAAAATAGAGTTTTTGCGACGGCACCAACTGTAGTGGCAAAAAAAAAAAAAAGGTGAGTTTTTGCGACTGTAATAGGTACCATTGCAAAAAAAAAAAAATATTGTGGCTTTGAGACGGCTTCATATATATACAATCACAAAATGTTTGAATAAATGTGTCACGACCCAAACCCGCCCCTAAGGGCTTAGCACCGTAACCGGCCAGTAATCCGTGATTACCGAAGGCCTGCTTAACAATAATAACAGTAATACAGAGTACAGGGGCTGGCGGAAGCCAAAACAGTAATAAAAGATGTCCAATGAGCTGTGACAGTCTGTATGAAAAAAGACTTTTCATACATATTCACATTCAGAAACAAAATAGTATATACATACATATACAATCATTCGGGTTAGGGACCAAAATCCCTAACATAACAGTACAATACAAGTCTATACAGTATTACAAAATGGAGACAGAAGGGTGAACTGGGACACCCCAAAAGCCTAAGCTTGAACACACTTGGAACCTCATAGTGAGGCACGTTGGTTGGCTTGACAAAAAGGGAGTTTAACCCAACGCTTCTAGCTCCGATCCGGTGCCTGGACACCTACATATATATATAAACAGTAAGCTAAAGCCTAGTGAATAACATATGCGTAAAGGGGTTAAGAATGAATGTCCTTTCAGTATTTAAAACAGTCATTTGAACAGTATATCAGTTATTTGATCATAGCAGCCATAAGTGGTACATCCAATAGCAAACAATACAGTAGGTCTTAGCAGACCGAACAGTCAGTTGATGGCCATCATATCAGTAAATAGTAGTGGTTCCAATCATAGGAACCGACAGAGTCCCTATCTTGACTCGGTGTGGTTCTACATCAATATCCTCATTAAGATGCCTTAAACTAGGCCTAGGAATGCCTAGGATGGAATGAGGATGCAAAGATGCACTTTAAAACACTTTTCAAAATTTTCAGAAAACAGGGGTCTCGCTCAAGCGTGGCTTTCTACACTCGAGCGAACATGCAGACAAAGGATCTCCGCTCGAGCGGACTGTAAACTAAAGTAAAAGTACTGGATGCACAAAAATCACGCTCGATGGGCGCTCGATCCATGCTCGAGTGTGAGACACAGGTCCTCGCTTGAGCGTGAACTCTCTCGCTCGAGCAGACTGTAAACACAAGAAAAGTACTGGATACACGCATTTCACGCTCGAGCGTGACTTTACTCGTTCGAGCGGAAGTGCACGACTGAGAGGATATACTCGAGCGTGAAGTCCCACGCTCGAGCGTGGGTCCAAAATATGGAATTTCTAGATTGAACCTCCAAGCTCAAACTCAATTTTTAAAACATCAAATCCGATCCTTTTGGGCTAATTTTCTGGAAAACACTTTAAAACTCATAATATGACATGTTCCAAAGATCAATTTGCAAAATCAAAGCCCAAAGGTAGTTCAATTGAACCCATTTCCAAACAAAACTTCAAGAACATCAACTATAACTCAAATATGGACATGCATGTGAGGATTCTAAGAAAACAACCTCAAAATTCAACAATGTATACATGCATGCATGATTTAAGCTTCAATTCAACATTTTAAGTCATGACTTGGCTCTAGACCTCAACATCTTCTAAACCATGCAAGAACCTACTCAATTCATAAACAAGAAGGTAAAAGCTCTACCTTAAGTCTAGAATTCAAGGTATACAAGCTTAATTATGCAATCTCTCTTCAAAATCTTCAAGTCTCCAAGTTAAATTTGTTGAAATCAAGTTTTTCCCTCTCTCTCTCTCTCTCTCTAGTCGGTTATGGTTGAAGAAATGGCTGAAGAAATGTTATAATGCTAGCATATAGAAATCAAATAAAAGGCTCATGAACTAGTCCACTAAGTGGCATTTTGGTAAATAACTCAAGTTGATGCATTTTAATATTATTTAATCCAATATAATCATACCAAATCAAGTTTTAACTAAACATACCATAAAATCATATAAATTCTAATTAACATGAAACACCAATCAATTTCATATTCGACCGCCGATAAGGCTTTCAATTTGCAGTTTAAAACATAAAACATGAACAGATCATTTAGCAGTCAAACAGATAGATTTGCATTTAAACTAATACACTCAATCAATTAGTTTAGAATTTCAGTCAATCAGTTACTTAATCATATTTAGTCACAGTTTAGCAGTAACCAGTGGTAGTATCAGTAAACAGTGGTGCGGGTTGTCACAAAATGCGATGGTATTTTTCTGTCACAAAAAAATTAAAAAAAAACGATGTCGTTTTACTCTTTTGATATAACATTTCTCTTTAATTTCACCTATTTTTTCATCTTCCTGTCTCTCTGTCTTTGTCTCTCTTTCTTTTTCTCTCTTCTTTCTCTCTCTCACTCATTACTCTTCTCTCTCTGTTTGTCTGTTTGTCTGTCTCTGTCTCTGTCTTTCTCTTTGTGTCTCTCGTTCATTTCTCTTCTCTCTGTGTCTCTCGCTCATCTCTCTTCTCTCATCTCTCTCTCTCTCTCGCTCATCTTTCTTCTCTCTATCGCTCTTCTCTTTGTCTCACTCATCTTTCTGTCTGTCTCGTTCATCTCTTTATCTCTCTCTGTCTCTTTTTCTATGTCTCTCTCTCGTTCATCTCTTTTTCCACTCTTTCTCTCTCTCGCTCGCTCATCTCTTGTTTCTTTCTCTTCTTTTTTTTTCTCTCTCTATTTCTTTCTATCTTTGTCTCTCTCTCGTTTATCACTCTTCTCTCTCTCTCTTTTTCTTTCTGTCTGTTTGTTTCTCTCTCACTATGTTTGCCTTGCCACTCTCTCCCTCACCTCTTCTTTAGTTACCGAGCTCCCACTTGATTTATCGATCCATTATAAGAAAATGTACTTTTAGCGACCACTTTGTCTCTCACTCTCTCGCTTATCACTTTGTCTCTGTCTCTCTATATCTCTTTTCTCTATCTCTCTATCTCTCTCTCACTACCAATCTCTTTTACCACCTTCACCACTACTGCAAATGCCATTCCACTACCACCACTACTACCACTGTTGCCACTCCACCTCTACGACTACCATTACTACCACCATCGCCATCACTCCATTACCACCACCACCACCACCACCACCACTACTACTGCCACTACTACTACCATTACCTCTCCTCAACCATCGCCACTCTATCTCCTTTACCACTACCACAACTTCACCACTAATCTTCTTCGCCATTACCACCACCACCACCACCACCACCACTATAGCGACCCCGGTCTTTTCCCATTTAATTATTGTATCCGGACTGTTCCGTAGATTCTGTCAGTGTATAATGGTTGTTGTTGTTATTCCTTATTTTCTCTTTTGGAATTATAGGATGTGTTGGGCAGGTTTGTTTCAGGTTGGTTGGGTTTAGAAACCAAGTGTTGCTGTCCAGGTTTTTGGTTCTTCGCTCGAGCGAGGAGTTGTTCGCTCGAGCGAGAGGTAGTGTTTGATTTGGACCTGTAGCTGTGCATTCTTGGCTCGAGCGAGCTTTTATTCGCTCGAGCGAGTTAGTTCATCCTTCGCTCGAGCTATAGTTCCATCGCTCGAGCGTGTGTCTGGGTTCAGACCTGAGGGTTTGAGTTCTTCGCTCGACCGAGCTTTCTTTCGCTCGAGCGAGCATTTGAGTTGTTGGCTCGAGCAAGGCTTCCTTGGCTCGAGCGTAGTTTCTCTGTGTCTGGTCGCTCGAGCGACCAAGTCTTCGCTCGAGCGAGCCTGTCCAGTTTATATACACAGCAGCGGGATTTGATCAGTCTTTTTCATATTCTTTTGATTCAAAACCCCAGGTTCGACTTCTCTCTCTCCCTACTCACCTTCTTTCTTAGATTTGATCCACTTAGGGTGTGTTTCTACCCTAGATCCTTCATTAAAAAGATAGAGTGAGGCAAGGGCTACCATTTAATCTGAGCATTTGACGATTTGGAGCACTTTGGTATTTTGGGCACTCATCTCTTTCTTCACCTTTTTGGGTTGTTTTCTTTGAGGTAGGGATTTCCTACTCCATTTTATAGGTTATGTTCTAAGTTTTGGTATTTTAATATGTTGGGAATACTTTGGTAAATTTTGGGAAAAACCTTAGTTGAATTATTGAATTGATTTGTATAAGTAATTCATGAAATTGGGAAAAGATGGTTAAATTCATGGAATTGGGGAATTCATTGATTAAATGGCATAATTGGATAATTTGAATCATTTGTCTATTGAATTGTGGACATAGTTATTTTCAGTTTAGAAATAACTGTTTTGGGCTATCGGTGGAGGATAGTCATGATTGTTGTAGACATTGCATGTGGATTAGGAATAACTGGAACTAATCACATTGGATAAATCATTAATTTATACGTGTATTGATTGAGCATTGCATTTGCATACATTGTTTGTGTGTGGGAGGAGATAGGGGATGTACTCCACGGTTTAGGGGAAGATAGGGGATGGACCTCTAAACCGGATTTTGTTTGGGAGGAGATAGGGGATGGACTCCATTAGCATCACTTTTATGTGTGCTTATTTATATAGAAGTGTTTTATTGATACAGCACTAAAATGTGTATCAATCTGGAAGTATGAAGTGTTTGATTTGAGCTTGAGTCTCATTTGTTAGTTGATATTGGAAGGATGTGAATATGATATATGTGATTCACAGTTGTAAGTTTGGCCAGGTTCTGGGCCACGTTGATAAAATTGGAAAGTAAAATGTATCTTAGACAATAGTGTCATGAAACGGTAAAATAAAGTAATTGATTATCTTGGTTGACCATCTGTTGAATGCTATTGCTTTATTCATTGCTTATATGTGGTTTAGTATATTTCTACTGGGCTGTGGCTCACCCTTTATGGGAACATCATTTTCAGGTTCAGGTGATAAACTACCTCCAAGGAATTAGCTTGGGAGGGTTTGGCTTCTGGATTGAAGAAGACAACTTTTACTTAACTGTCTTAAATTATTAGTACATGTAAACATTCAAGCCTAGGGCTTTTCTTGTATTGAGTTAGAACTCATATTTTTGTATCCAAGTGTTGGCTTGGAAAGATGTAATGCTTTATTTTGTAATACTCTGATGAATGAATTAATAGATTATCTTCTTTAAATAATGAATGTCAATGATATATATAATGGGTTAATTTTGAGGGCGTTACAACTTGGTATCAGAGCGTACCGGGTTCGAATACTTTGGGTACGTGGGAAGTGATTAGTATCACATTGGGTTCGTCTCGTTTGATAGAGACTTAGTGTAATGTTATATGCTTATGTGATAACATGTTTATGTGATTATGTGGGTATGGAATGTAGTTTCTAGGATGTTGATTGGACCCTTGAGTTTCTAGTAGTCTTGTTGGAAAGGCACTTGATCACTGCTGCTTCCAACTGGAACTATAGTAACGTATTGGGACTATCATTATCCGGGAATGAAATTCGTAGGTGCTTATGTGATTATGTGCTTACGTGGAATGAATTATTGTTGTCCATTGCATTAGGACGCGAGTGTTTAGCTTCGGCACATTTATTAATGTGCTAATGTCTCTGTTTCCTTTATTAGGATGTCAGGACGAGGACGAGGACGCGGACGCGGTAGGCGTGGTAGGCCAGGTAGGCAGGAGGTGCCTGTGCCAGAGGATATTCCGGCAGTTCAAGAGGGAATTGGCCAGGCCAATGTGGCCGAGCCAGTAGGCCAGCAGGCTATGGGCGCTCTTGCCCGAGAGATAGCAGGGGCATTCAGGGAGTCAGTAGGCATTCTTAGAGCTGAGAATCAAGCTCAGGCTGGTATTGCGGATGCAGGACCTTCCTTTCTGAAGAGGGAGTTCTTCCGGTCCAATCCGGATGAATTTGTGGGTGATCCTAAAGAGCCACTTAAGGCAGATGAATGGCTCGAACAGACAACGAAGACGTTTGAGATGCTTGGCATCGAAGACGAGGGGTTGAAAGTGACCTTGGCATCTTTCCAGTTGAAGGGGGATGCAGGTCAGTGGTGGAAATTTACTAAGGGGCGTATAGGAGGTACATGGGAGGCTTTTGTGAATGCATTCCAGGAGAAGTTTTTATCTCCGGCAGTCAGGGAGAAGCTGCGAGACCAGTTTTGTCAGCTTAAGCAGACGAGTTCTTCAGTGGCCGAATTTGAGGCTGCATTTACTAGTTTGTCCAGGTTTGCACCTGAGTTGGTGGCGTCTGAGGAACGCCGTTGTATTGAGTTTGAGAAGAAGTTGAGGCGTGGCCTCAAGCTGAGAGTTGGGGGAACTATGATTCGAGATTATGGGCGAATGGTTGATGCTGCAGCCCATATGGAGATCATGATGCAGGAGGAGGAGGAAGGGCAGAAGGGCTCCAAGAGGAGTCAGGATGGTCAGAATGATGGTAGGAGACAGAAGGGTTATAATCCCCAGCAGTCTCAGGGTAGCTTTTCTCGATCGACTTTTCCTGTACCGAGTGTTAGTTCGGGGAAAGGCAGCCAGGGAGACATTACCTGTTTCAAGTGTGGCCAGCTAGGCCACAAGTCTCCAGTTTGTCCTCAGAGGGGAGGAGTTCAGAGAGCAGCATCTTCTTCGGCTCGATCTCAGAGCCAGAGTCAGGGTAGAGGTCAGCCACTCTCGTGTTATCAGTGTGGTCAGCCAGGGCATATGAAGAGGTATTGCCCGCAGTTGGGTGGCACATCTGGTGCATCTGGTTTGAGGCCGATTCAGGGTCAGCAGCCAGTTCAGTCGGGTCAGGCCTCAAAGGCCAATCAGGGGGCTTCATCGTCTCAGTCGGTGCAGCAATCTTATGCTCCTAGGGTTGAGCAGGTTGATCAGAGGTCGTCTGGGCGTGTGTATGCTGTTACCGCACAGGATCTTGTGCCAGCACCATCAGTTGTGAGAGGTACCTTCTTGTTTTGCAACTCGGTTGCTAATGTTTTGATTGATACGGGTGCATCTCATTCCTTTGTGTCTGCTGCATTTGCATCTGTTTTGGAGTTGGAATTAGCACAGTTAGCATCTCCTATATGTGTAGTATCACCTCTTGGGGGTGAATTGATTTTGAAACAAGGCGTTAGGGGTTGTGATATAGAGGTTGATTATCATAGAATCCCATTTTCCTTTGTAGTTATGCCTATGAGGGGTTTCGATGTTATTTTGGGTATGGACTGGTTATCATCATACCGGGCAGTGATTGATTGCTACCGCCAGAGGGTCACTTGTTGTACCGTGAGCGGAGAGTATTTTCATTTTCTGGGGGACCGGGTTGGTGATGTGTTGCCACCGGGGTATGTTCGGCGAGGAAGGAGTGAGCTTAGTGGGCTACTAGCTAACCTTTTGATTAGTGAAGATAATGAGACTCAGATTGTGTTGCCAAGGGTGGTTTGTGAGTACTCGGATGTCTTTCCCGAGGATCTTGTTGGTTTGCCACCGCATCGGGAGATTGAGTTCTCTATTGACCTAGTGCCCGGCACGGCGCCGATTTCCATGGCACCTTATCGTTTTGCCCCAGCCGAGTTAGTTGAGTTGAAGATCCAACTTCAGGAGTTGCTAGTTAAGGGCTTTATACGTCCTAGTGTTTCACCGTGGGGAGCACCGGCCCTCTTTGTTAAAAAGAAAGGTGGTGCTTTGAGACTTTGTATAGATTATCGGAAATTGAATCGGGCTACGGTTAAGAATAAGTACCCTATGCCTCGTATCGATGATTTGTTTGACCAGTTGAAGGGTTCCCGTTGTTTCTCTAAGATAGACTTGAGATCGGGTTACCACCAGTTGAGGGTCAGGGAAGAGGATATTCCGAAGACGGCATTCCGTACGCGGTATGGCCATTATGAGTTTTTGGTGATGCCATTCGGGCTCACCAATGCACCGGCAGTTTTTATGGATTTGATGAACCGGATCTTCCGGGAATTCTTGGATCGGTTTGTAGTCGTTTTTGTGGACGACATCCTTATCTATTCGCCTTCTGAGGAGGAGCACGAGGCACACTTGAGGGTGGTGCTTGAGTTACTTAGAGCCCATAGGCTGTATGCCAAGTTTGGGAAGTGTGAGTTCTGGCTGAAAGAAGTCAAATTCTTAGGCCATGTGGTATCCGGTGAAGGAGTGTCTGTTGATACATCCAAGGTAGAGGCAGTGCAGGATTGGGCACAGCCTAAGAGTGTATTTGAGATCCGCAGTTTTCTGGGGTTAGCTGGGTATTACCGTCGGTTTGTGAAAGATTTCTCCAGGTTAGCATCACCGTTGACTAAACTGACTCGGATGGGAGTCAAATTTGTATGGAGTGAGACTTGTGAAAAGTCGTTTCAGGAGTTGAAAGTTAGACTGACTACCGCTCCAGTATTGATTATTCCAGAGAGAGGGTTGGGTTATGCAGTCTATTGTGACGCCTCACGAGAGGGTCTGGGTTGTGTGTTAATGCAAGAAGGGAAAGTAGTTGCCTATGGCTCTCGTCAGTTGAAAATTCACGAGCAGAATTACCCTACACATGATCTAGAGTTAGCAGCTGTGATATTTGCCTTGAAGATTTGGAGGCATTATCTTTATGGTGAGAAATTCGAGGTGTTCTCGGATCATAAGAGTTTGAAGTATTTATTTACACAGAAAGACTTAAACTTGAGGCAGAGGAGGTGGATGGAGTTCATAGAGGATTATGACTTTGAATTGCATTATCATCCGGGAAAGGCCAATGTGGTGGCCGATGCCCTTAGTAGGAAACCTGTTGGTGACATAGCTAGCATAGCCATCCGAGAGTGGGAGATGTTGGGTGCACTTGGAGAGTTTGATTTACTTATGGGCGAATCCGTTGAGGCTGCGGCCTTGTTTTCTGTTGTTGCACAGCCTACACTTGTGACTCGAGTGTTAGAGGCTCAGAGAAGTGACCTTGAGGTAGAATCTCTCCGTGAGAAGATTTCCAGTGGAAAGGTTGAGAAAGGTTTGACGGTATATTCCGACCTGAGTGTGAGATACCGAGACCGTCCGTTTGTGCCGGAGTCTTGCCGAGAGGAGGTACTCCGAGAGTTTCATCATTCACGCCTTGCGGTGCATCCGGGAGGCACTAAGATGTATCGGGATTTGGGTCGTCAGTTCTGGTGGCGGGGTATGAAGAGAGATGTGGCAGCTTTCGTATCTAAGTGTCTTACTTGTCAGCAAGTGAAGGCCGAACATCAGAGACCAGCGGGTTTGTTGCAACCCTTGCCTATTGCCGAGTGGAAGTGGGAGCATGTCACTATGGACTTCGTTGTAGGTCTTCCGAGGACTCAGCGGGGTAGTGATGCTATTTGGGTGGTTGTAGACCGGTTGACTAAGTCGGCGCACTTTATTTCTATGCGCATGAGAGATTCGGTAGATCATCTTGCCGACTTGTATATTCGGGACATAGTGAGATTGCACGGGGTCCCAGTGACGATCGTCTCAGATAGAGATCCTCGTTTTACTGCTAGGTTGTGGCAGAGTTTGCAGAGTGCCTTAGGCACTAAGTTGACCTTTAGCACGGCTTATCATCCTCAGACTGACGGACAGTCCGAGCGTACTATTCAGATACTTGAGGATATGCTTCGGGGTTGTGTTCTAGACTTTAGTGGGTCGTGGGAGAGGCACTTGCCGTTGGTAGAGTTTGCCTACAACAACAGTTTCCAGTCTAGTATCGGTATGGCACCATTTGAGGCCTTGTATGGCCGACCGTGTAGATCTCCTGTGTGTTGGGCCGAGGTGGGTGATGCACCTCTGTTGGGTCCAGAGTTGGTGAGGGAAACGACGGAGAAAGTTGAGCTTATCCGTAAGAGACTTGTTACAGCACAGAGTCGTCAGAAATCGTATGCCGACCGTAGGAGGAGACCTTTGGTGTTTGAGGTGGGTGATCATGTCTTTCTGAAGACATCACCTAGACGGGGTTTGATGAGGTTTGGGAAGAGTGGGAAGTTGTCCCCTCGGTTCATTGGTCCGTTTGTGATCCTTGAGAGAATTGGCGAGGCTGCTTATCGTTTAGCTTTGCCGCCGCAGTTGTCCGGAGTACATGACGTGTTTCATGTGAGTATGCTTCGGAAGTATGAGCCGGATCCATCACATGTGTTGGATTGGACCGATTTAGTAGTTGATGAGGTTGTTTCATATGAGGAGAGACCGATTCGAGTCTTGGATAGGCGGGATCAAGTTTTGCGAGGCAAGACCATCCCTTTGGTCAAAGTTTTGTGGAAACACCACGGAGTGGAGGAAGCCACTTGGGAACGTGAATTGGAAGTCCGCGAAAAATATCCGGACATGTTTGTTGATTTGTAATCTTATAACTAGATTCTGTTATATTGTTGAACTTAAGAGCTTTACATATGTCTTAAGTTGTAAAACATTGAGTATGTTTTGGTAATTGGTTGTATCTTGAAACTTGTTTCATTATAGTAGATTAGTGTAACATTGTATATGTTGGTTACATTGTTGGATGTGTTATATATATCATGCAATTGAATATGATATGGAAATTGTTAACATTGAAGGGAATAATGCATAATAGTGGTGCAGGTTGAAATATATGTTGTTTTATATATATTATGGGATACCTCTTGATAAAAAGATGAAGTGACCAGTATTGGGTCAAGTTGTTTATTATTGTTATATACTATCTTTGGGTATTAAAAAAAAAAACCTGTTTTCAAGTTTGTGCCTAATTTCGGGGACGAAATTCTTTGAAGGGGGGGAGGTTATAGCGACCCCGGTCTTTTCCCATTTAATTATTGTATCCGGACTGTTCCGTAGATTCTGTCAGTGTATAATGGTTGTTGTTGTTATTCCTTATTTTCTCTTTTGGAATTATAGGATGTGTTGGGCAGGTTTGTTTCAGGTTGGTTGGGTTTAGAAACCAAGTGTTGCTGTCCAGGTTTTTGGTTCTTCGCTCGAGCGAGGAGTTGTTCGCTCGAGCGAGAGGTAGTGTTTGATTTGGACCTGTAGCTGTGCATTCTTGGCTCGAGCGAGCTTTTATTCGCTCGAGCGAGTTAGTTCATCCTTCGCTCGAGCTATAGTTCCATCGCTCGAGCGTGTGTCTGGGTTCAGACCTGAGGGTTTGAGTTCTTCGCTCGACCGAGCTTTCTTTCGCTCGAGCGAGCATTTGAGTTGTTGGCTCGAGCAAGGCTTCCTTGGCTCGAGCGTAGTTTCTTTGTGTCTGGTCGCTCGAGCGACCAAGTCTTCGCTCGAGCGAGCCTGTCCAGTTTATATACACAGCAGCGGGATTTGATCAGTCTTTTTCATATTCTTTTGATTCAAAACCCCAGGTTCGACTTCTCTCTCTCCCTACTCACCTTCTTTCTTAGATTTGATCCACTTAGGGTGTGTTTCTACCCTAGATCCTTCATTAAAAAGATAGAGTGAGGCAAGGGCTACCATTTAATCTGAGCATTTGACGATTTGGAGCACTTTGGTATTTTGGGCACTCATCTCTTTCTTCACCTTTTTGGGTTGTTTTCTTTGAGGTAGGGATTTCCTACTCCATTTTATAGGTTATGTTCTAAGTTTTGGTATTTTAATATGTTGGGAATACTTTGGTAAATTTTGGGAAAAACCTTAGTTGAATTATTGAATTGATTTGTATAAGTAATTCATGAAATTGGGAAAAGATGGTTAAATTCATGGAATTGGGGAATTCATTGATTAAATGGCATAATTGGATAATTTGAATCATTTGTCTATTGAATTGTGGACATAGTTATTTTCAGTTTAGAAATAACTGTTTTGGGCTATCGGTGGAGGATAGTCATGATTGTTGTAGACATTGCATGTGGATTAGGAATAACTGGAACTAATCACATTGGATAAATCATTAATTTATACGTGTATTGATTGAGCATTGCATTTGCATACATTGTTTGTGTGTGGGAGGAGATAGGGGATGTACTCCACGGTTTAGGGGAAGATAGGGGATGGACCTCTAAACCGGATTTTGTTTGGGAGGAGATAGGGGATGGACTCCATTAGCATCACTTTTATGTGTGCTTATTTATATAGAAGTGTTTTATTGATACAGCACTAAAATGTGTATCAATCTGGAAGTATGAAGTGTTTGATTTGAGCTTGAGTCTCATTTGTTAGTTGATATTGGAAGGATGTGAATATGATATATGTGATTCACAGTTGTAAGTTTGGCCAGGTTCTGGGCCACGTTGATAAAATTGGAAAGTAAAATGTATCTTAGACAATAGTGTCATGAAACGGTAAAATAAAGTAATTGATTATCTTGGTTGACCATCTGTTGAATGCTATTGCTTTATTCATTGCTTATATGTGGTTTAGTATATTTCTACTGGGCTGTGGCTCACCCTTTATGGGAACATCATTTTCAGGTTCAGGTGATAAACTACCTCCAAGGAATTAGCTTGGGAGGGTTTGGCTTCTGGATTGAAGAAGACAACTTTTACTTAACTGTCTTAAATTATTAGTACATGTAAACATTCAAGCCTAGGGCTTTTCTTGTATTGAGTTAGAACTCATATTTTTGTATCCAAGTGTTGGCTTGGAAAGATGTAATGCTTTATTTTGTAATACTCTGATGAATGAATTAATAGATTATCTTCTTTAAATAATGAATGTCAATGATATATATAATGGGTTAATTTTGAGGGCGTTACAACCACCACCACCACCATCTCTTATCTACCACCATCTAGGCACGAGATACTTGTGGGAGAAAATGGGACTCGAATTGGGTTCCTGATTTCGAAGTTATAGTCGGATTTCGGTCTAGGCAAACTAGTTCATTAATAAACTTAGAATTCGAGGTGTTGACGCCCCAAAATAACCAAATGACGTCGGATTGGCATGAAACTTGGCACACACGACCGCCTTGGCATGAGAGACTTGTAGGAGAAGACGAGACTGGAATCGGGTTCCCGATTTGGGAGTTAGAGCCAGATTTTGGTCTAGGCAAATTAGTTTTTTAAGAAACTTAGAATTTGAGGTGTTGACGCCCAAAAATCACTGAACGACGTCGGATTAGCACGAAACTTGGCATAGATGACCACCTAGGAACGAGAGAGTTGGGGGAGAAGATGGGACTCGAATTGGGTTCTCCGTTTGGGAGTTAGAGTCAGATTTTGGTCTAGGCAAATTAGTTCTTTAAGAAATTTAGAATTCAAGGTGTTGACGCTCCAAAATCACTAAACGATTTTGGATTAGCATGAAACTTGGCATATACAACCGCCTAGGCACGAGAGAGTTGTGGGAGAAGACAGAACTTGAATTGGGTTCCCGGTTTGGGAGTTAGATTTGGATTTCGATGTAGGAAAACTAATTCCTTAATAAACTTAGAATTCGAGGTATTGATGCCCCAAAATCACTAAACGATGTCGGATTAGCATGAAACTTGGCACACACGACCACCTTGGCACGAGAGACTTGTAGGAGAAGACGAGACTCGAATCAGGTTCTCAGTTTGGGAGTTAAAGCCAGATTTTGATCTAGGTAAACTAGTTCCTTAAGAAACTTAGAATTTAAGGTGTTGACGCCCCAAAATCACCAAACGGCGTCGGATTAGCATGAAACTTGGGACAAATGACCGCCTAGGCACGAGAGAGCTGTGGGAGAAGACGGGACTCGAATCGGGTTCTCGATTTCAGAGTTAGAGCCAAATTTCGATCTAGGCAAATTAGCTCCTTAAGAAACTTAAAATTTAAGGTGTTGATGCCCCAAAATCACCAAACGGCGTCGGATTAACACGAAATTTGGCACATATGACCGCCTAGGCACGAGAGACTTGTGGGAGAAGACAGGACTCAAATCGATTTCCTGGTTTGGGAGTTAGAGCCAGATTTCAGTTTAGGCAAGTTAGTTCCTTAAGAAACTTAGAATTCGCGGTATTGACGCTCCAAAATCACCAAACGACGTTGGATTAGCATGAAACTTGGCATATACGAACGCCTAGGCATGAGAGACTAGTGGGAGAAGATGGGACTCGAATTGGGTTCTCGGTTTTGGAGTTATAGCCGGATTTCGGTCTAGGCAATCTAATCCCTTAAAAACTTAGAATTCGAGGTGTTGACGCCCCAAAATCACCAAACGGTGTCGCACGAAACTTGGCACACACGACCGTCTAGGCACGAAATACTTGTGGGAGAAGATGGGACTTGAATCGGGTTCCCGATTTGGGAGTTAGAGTCGGATTTTGGTGTAATAACCCGACCCTCGTGCATGTTTTCTGATATATTTTCAGACCCTATTCTACGTTTTTGAATGCTGGTTGTGAAATTCCATGAGAAATTGAGGCTAAGTAAGTAAACCCATGTTTAAGGATATTCATCTGTTCAACAAGGGAAAATATCTGTTACATCTCTAAGTTAGAAGCAGACATTGGAAGCCTTAGGGGCTTAATTAACTGAAATTGAGTATATATATATATGATTAGCATAATTTTTAAGTAATATTAAACATGTTTATGAAATTTCAATTTAGGATGATTAAACTGAATGATTTTTGTTTTATTCACCTATGATATGCTTATATATAAGTATATATATTCATGTTCATATATGTTGGACTTAGAAGAGTTTCTTCAAGCTATTTCCTAAGAGAGAAAGGATGAGAGAGAGAGTGGAGGTTTGAGAGGAATTCAACAAGGAGAAGGTAGAGAATCTAAGGAGCTCAAGCTTAAGGTAAATCTAATCATTTTCTAAAACCTTTCTCTTAGCTTTGAGTAAGATTTTCCCCTTGGTTAGGGTATTTGAAGATGGTAATTGTAACCTTGTGTATGTGTAGAAGTTAACGGGCAAAATACTCTTACTTGGTTGTTGGATTCACTTTGAATTAACCATGGAGAAGTTGTATTTGAGCTTTTAATTTGAATTCAAGTATGTGGATATATGTTTATGGATGTGTAAAGTTAGAATTCTCATGGACATGTGTATGTTGTGAGCCTAAGAATGATGAACTAAATTAGATTGATGTAATTGTCATTATCTTGACATGATTTTGGACCATGTATTATCAAGTAAGAATGCTAATTTGAGCCTTGGAAATATGTGCCAAAAGGTGGGATTTTGCAAGAATTTTCGGACTGTTTTGGGCAGAATCGCCGCACGTGCGGGGGTCATGGCCACATGTGCGGGAGGTGCTGCCGCATGTGTGGGAGTCATGGCCGCACGTGTGAGAAATGGTGAAAAACAGGGGCTTGGCTACTGTCTAAAAGGCACGTGCGGGGTATTTTGCCGCATGTGCGGGGCTCACAGCCGCACGTGCTGCCTATGCTGAAAAACGTGAATTGCTCCGTTTTGCGTGTAAAAGCCTCTAAAATTGTCGGAATATGTATTTGATGCCGTTTTGATATTGCTATATTCTTTCGAAGCAAAGCGAAATAGAAAGTAATTTGATAAGGGAAATGAGCTAATATGTAAGTTTGAATGTGTGCAGGGCATACTTCGGGAGGAACAAGCACGTCGTTACAACACTGTGAGTAGTAGTAACTATTATATGCTTCAAATGTTGCTAGTGATTGTCATAAGTATTATGTTTATGCCTGAAATGCAAGTATGCTATGTTTCATTGTATGTAAAGAAAGAAATGGGAAAGATGAGAAACGTTCATTTAGTAAGACTCTAAAGCCAAGTTATTCTATTATTATAATATGAAACAAAGTGCTACACGAAACTAAGTGCTACGATGTGAGTCACCTCTAGAGTCTGTGTGAGACATCTCTTGAGTTCATACAAGCATGATTCAAAGGCTTAATGCCAACTTATTCAAGGGCATAATGCCAACTTATTTAAGGGCCTCGTGCTAATATGTTTCAAGGGCTTAACGCCACCATGTTTAAGGGCTTTGTGCCATTACGTTTAAGGGCTTATAGCCATCATGTTTCAAGATATCATGTTGCAAGCTACCATGTTTCAAGGATGAGCCCAGACCGTCATGAACTTAATACAGATTCAGACTAACTATGTGTGAACCTTTTTATGCTTTGATGTATTCTATTTCAAGTCAAGCATTATTTTATTTATGCATTACTATTCACTGAGCTCGGCTCACTCTGTGTTATGTCTGTTTCTGTAGGTAACCAACCAAGTGGTCAGTCCTAGCCCTGACACCCGTTTTCTTTTGTCAACCTTCGTGGGTCCAGGCACTGCACGGAGCCATTTATTTTTGTAAAGTTTGTTAAGATATTGGCTTACCTTGATTACCCCTTTAAGGTTGAATGTATAGAACTTCAATGATTTTTGCATAAGCCCATGACGGGGCTGGGACTGTATGTATGTTTATATATAACCGATGCTACGAAATATAGTTCGGAACTTTATTTATTTTCTATGGTGCTTGTGATGCATGTGAGGTCCTGGCATGTAGATGTAGCTTAATGGAGATTATATGTATCGTTAATTTCTTATTATATACTTCCGATAAGGCCCCGTATGTTATATACAACAGGTTAAATGTTTGTTTTCGAACAGGTCATGCCCAATCTTGTAGGGGCGGGTTTGGGGGCGTGACATTTGGTCTAGGCAAACTAGTTCATTAAGAAACTTAGAATTCAAGGTGTTTACGCCCCAATATCACCAAACGACGTCGAATTAGCACGGAACTTGGCACACACGACTACCTAAGCATAAGAGACTTGTGGGAGAAGACGACACTCAAATTAGGTTCCCGGTTTGGGAGTTGAGCCAAATTTCAGTCTAAGCAAAATTATTTATTTAATTATCTTTGTAATTGTATAGTAGTTAAATTTTTATGTTTTTTTGTAATTAACATATTAACACATAATTATATTGTAATTAATTATTTTTGTTTTTTGTTTTAAGATATTTTCCGAGTAGGAGTTTGCTTCTTGTGGATGCATGCCCGTGAAGAATGCGACTAATTTTTATTTTTGTTACCCATGAAGAATGATGAGAAAAACTTTTATTTTTGGTTTATATTATTTTGAATTGTGAATAACATTATATATGTATTATGGAATATTATGTAGTGGGGTAATTTTGTAGACGTGTAGTTATGAATGTAAGAATATTTCTAATATGAAGAAATTGTTATTTCTATACATGAATTTTTATATTATTATGCAATTATTGGTTTCTTTTTTAATTTTTTTTTCATTTAATACAAGTAATTTTAAAATTTTTTTTTTGTGACGGTACCACACTATTGCAAAAAACATTAGAACTAAAATATTTTTTTTTTGGCGACATAGTCAATGCCGTCGCAAAAGAAATTGGCGACAGAGGTCATGCCGTCGCAATAAAAAACATTTCGCGACAACATTTTGTTACCATCTCAAATAAAACTTTTAGTGACGGTACAACATTGCCGTCACAAAAGATCTCAATTTTTTTACATATTATAGGCGATAATAAAATGCCATCGTAAAATGCAACATTTGCCGTCGCAAAAAAAAAAAGGCGACGACAACGTTTTAGCAACTCCCTCTGTTGTGACCCTCTATTTGCCGTCGCTAAATTTTTTTGAGACGGCAGCAAAAAGTTGAAATTTTTGTAGTGAATATGGAGTATAAGAAAGAAAGAAATAATTACTCTGTTTGGTTTCAGTTTTCAAAATTCACTTTTCTGAAAATTTTATTTTTTCATTTTCTGTACACCCTTCGTCCCAAAATATTAGTGTTTTATTTCATTTTTCATTGTCCCAAAATATTAGAGTTTTTTTTCCCCAAAAATTAAGGACTCAAATAATATGAATTTTCTATTTTGTTATTCTTTTAAATTCATTGATAACACAAAAAGTACAATTATGACAATTGATATTTTCTAAAAAAAAATGTATTATCAATGGGTAATTTTGAAAAATTAATTTTTTTAAAGCGCAATAATTGTACTACCAAAAAAAAGTTAGATTTCCCAAAATGACTATTATTTTGGAATGGAAGGAGTAAATTTTTTTTTTGTCACTAAATTTTTTAAATATTTTCAGTAATTTTTAAAATTTTTAGACACATCTAACATAAATATACTTAAAAGTATAATATCTGTGACTTTTTTTTAAAAAAAAATTCACTAAATACTAAAAATACAAAAAATAAAAATAAAAATTCAGTACATTTTTCATATTATGTGTATTTATTAATTTTTAAAAATATTTTTTCACAAATATTTTATTATTTATATATATGTAAGTAAGATGCATCTAAAAAAGTAAAAAAAAATTATTTAATTTTAAAAATATTCACTAAAATAAAAGAAACACGAAAAATAAAAAATAAAAACTCAATTTTTAAAAGACTAAATTTAAAAAACTGAAATAAAACACACTGAATAATGCAAGGGTTGACAAACTTCCTCACTATTATATATGTAAAACCTAAGAAGTTGAATTTGAATCACATTTTATTTTGGGTCCCTAAGACCATCTCCAACGGTGAACCAAACCCAGCATCAAATTCAAATTTTGATGAAAAACCTACTTTTTCAAGCTCCAACCGTTTCACCAGATTGATATCAAAATGAGATTTCAGCAAAAAAAATATCAAACTGAGAACGAGACACAGATTTTACCGAATCACTGTTACTGACCGTTGAAAGAGGTACACCGGTCAACCAGTAAAAGATTCAAACAGTTCAGGAAAAAAAGTTCAAACCGTTAAAAAAAATAAAAATAAAAAAAAAAATTTTGCCTAACCGGTCAACTGGCCGGTCGACCACCCCGGTCGTCCCGAAAAAGTTCAGAAAGTTCAAAAAAAAGTTCAGACAATTCGCCAAAAAAAAAAAAAAAAAAATTTTTTTGCCTAACCGGTCAACCGGCCGGTCGACCGGTCGGTCGACCACCCGGTTGTCCTGGGATAGATTTGGTGAAAGGTGAACCGTTGGAGCGAGTGGTATCAAATTTAGTGAAATGGGTTATTTTTTACTCAAATTTGATGAAAAATTTGAGATGCTCTAAGGCCATCTCCAACCGTTCACCAAATCCAACATCAAATTCAAATTTGATGAAAAAAAATTACTTTTTGTGCTTCAACGGTTGCACAAAAATAGTATCAAATTGAGAAAATATCAAACGTTTCACCAAACTGAGGACGACTTGCTCTTTTCACCAATTTACTGTACATAGCCGTTAAAGTAGAAATTTGTGAAAATTTTACACTACGGGGTCGACCACCCGGTTGACCACCTTAGTATTTTTTCAAGCAACAGAAATGAAGGCAAAAACTGAAAATTTGCTCTTACTGGTCGACCGGTAGGTCGACCCTCTCTGTTTGATGCACGCTATAGTGAACGGTTGGAACTGTTGGTATCAGTATGAGAAAATTGGCTTTTTGTTATTCAAATTTGGTGAAAAATTTGTTCAACCGTTGGAGATGCTCTAACATTTTGATTTATTTTATTATAAAGTGAGTCCTTATTCAATCATTACAAAAAATTAAGATTTTAAAGACCAAAATTTAAGAACAAAATTATTTTTTTGGCACTAAATGTTTTTGTTGCGAAAAGTGTTGTTATTATATTTTTAGCAACGAAAATTAGACATTAGTGATGAATTATTATCCTTTTGGAATCAAATTTTTTGTCTAAAAAAATAAACTATTTTGAAACCAAATTATTTTATCTCTAAAAGTCTATTTATTAGTGACATTTTTAAATTTTTGTTGCTAAAAACCTTATTTTTTACATTTCGGGACAACCTTTTAGCGACTATTCTCGTGACGATAGAAATTGGTTCCTAAATGTCTTTTGCAACAAAATTTTTACTTTTAGAGACTAAAATATTTGATCTCTAAAACCCTTATATGTTGTAATGAATTCTTATTGGTAAGACTCATATTTAAAATAAATTTGAACCGCATTTTATTTTTGTAAATATACTTTTTGATAATTTTTTTGAATTGTTAACATTATTATGATAAAAAAACATGTAATAAAAAAAATGGAATACGTAATGGAAATCTAATCAACAAGTGCATCATTGTCACAATATGGAACACGTGGATAGCTTAAGAATTGTTATATTTATTTTTTTTAAGATGAGATCTGACGACAGATGTTAAAAAAATGACCATCTTTATCATTTCAAAAACTTTTGTAATTTTTTTTTATTAAGTAACAAAATATAAAATATTCAACCTCTTTTCTGTGAAATAGAGTCATCCATGACATTATGTGGACTAAACACACATAAAATATGTGAACTTAAATATAATATGGATCAATTATATATGGTTATTGGAAGTTAACAAAAAAAAAAACCGTTAATAGTAAACAAACACGGCCTAACTTCAATCCGAACACAAAATTTCAATTAACAAATAACAATAAAATTTTATTTTTTGATTGGAGAGAGAAAAATCTTTGACTTATAGAAGATATGTTACTAAGAAATAATAACATGACCGGACAACATGAACCGATAACCTATGCCGTAAAATGGGGCACCTAACTATCACTTTGCCTTGTTTTAATATTAAGCAATTTATTAATCCATTCAATTAGTTGTTAAATGAAATAATTATTTCTTAGTTGGGTATACGAATAGCGTGTCTTAGGACAGTAATAAAATAGAAGTTATTATAAAGAAGGCATTAGAATTAAAATGATTAAAGTTTTTGTATTTGCAACCATCAACTTGGTTGTGATCTTAGGGTTCATTTGAGATGTGGGTTAGCTTTTTAGTTTTTTGATTATTTTAACCCGATGCCTCATTTGGCAAGTTAATATTTTAGTTAAAAAGTCAAAAAGTTACTAAAAAAATTAAAAAGCCTATAACTTATACCAAAAAGTCAAAGATTTCATTTTTTCTTTATTTTTTGCACATCTTTTGTAAAAAATCAAAAAGCCACCCCCCAAATATACTAGTTTTTTTTTTACCTCATATTTTAGTCACAAAGCTAAAAAGTTACTAAAATAGCCTGTTCCCAAACAAGGCTTAAGACTAAAAAGTCTCGTTTGAGATAGGTTTTTTTGGCTTTTTTGACTTTTGTAAGAAAAAATGAAATAATTATAATTTGGTTATGACATTTTATAACTTATTTTGTCTTTTTGTAATTATTTTAGTCAAAAAATTCCATTTTTAACATATGCTAAACGAAGATTTAGTGGAGCAAACTCTCGTACTTACAGTAGACGAAGTCAATATTGCTGGATTTTAGATCATTGTGGCCTCTTTTGTACTAGCAATTACAAGAGATTCATGCTCAGTTACATATTTGAAATTTGCTTATTAGAAAGATTGTATAGAAATAGAATTTTTATAAATAAACTTCATCTAGAATGATATAACGATATGATGTTATTGATGTTTTTTTTATTGTAATATGATAGAATCATAATTAGATACATCATTTATGAATTTTATACAGGTATTATGTGTATTGTATGTGTGTAATATAGCATTGATTCATTTATTGGAATGTGATCCTTGTAAACTTTTAAGACTAATTAAATAGTGTTTAGTCGGCAATCTTGGGTTTAAGACTCAAAAGTAATTTTTTTTTCTTAGGATATTGTCCCACACCAATAAAAATATCTCAAATATATCTCTTGTTGTTGGCTAAAATATTAAACCCAAGGTATTGGACTCCATTATTATATACCAATCACATGAGCATTAGGGCATCCTTTCATAATGCCTAATAGCTTCTCCTTTTAGAGTGATAATATCTGTGGTTACAAAATTATAATAGATTTTTTTTTTCTTTTTTCTTGTTCTAAAAAAAAGACGAATTAAATTTCTAACAATTATTCATAAGCTTCCTCATGCATTCACTCATTACACCATGATTATTTTTTCTTTTTCTATTTTTCTTTCGATAAGAAAAGTATAAGGAGCATTTATTATAAAATAACTCTTTTTTGATGTGACGATAATATGATGAAAAATATAAAACATAAGAAATTTTAAGAACTCTTCGAGACGAGTTTGAGTCATATAGCATGATCTCATACTCACAAATAGAAGTGTTCGCGGTTCGAATTTGGACAATTTGTAGATCGGTTTGGACCCGTCCGCATCTATGTAGTTTGGGAAAAAGACAACGAACAACTGCTCGCAGTGCGGTTTGCGATTTGTACGGATAAAGTTCGCGGATGTGCGGGCGGTTTGCGGATTGAACTTTTTTATTCAACAATTTATTTTTGAGCCTTATTTTTTTCCTATTTTGTAAATATTTATTTTGAGCCATTTTCTCTCCATTTTCTAAAATGCTCCAATATTAATAATTAATTAATTAAAACTTATAAAATTAAAAACACAACAAAATCAATTTATAATACAAACAAATCATTTAAAATCTTAAATCAAATCATAAACTAATACAAGCACATATTTTAAAATTCTAAACTAGAACTCCATATTCATTAAAGAATTTAAAATTTCAAATTACATTTCATCCGGGACAAGTTCAGTTATGTAACAATAATAATATGATCAGTATTTATTCAGTTTCAGTTGAAATAATATTATTAACAAATGTAATACTAGAGTAAATTCAAAGAATAAATGGTGTTTCGTTCTGGGCAAAAATATTTAAGTAGGATATAGGAATGAAATCAACGGTTAAGATAAAAAAATAAATAAGTAAATAAAAAGAAAGTATGGGCGGATTCTTGCAGGTGCGGGTTAACCCACAACCCGCAAACATGTCATATTTGAAATCTCATCTGTCCACATAGTGTTTGCAAAACTTTCCATTTGAATGCGATTTGGCCGAGTTGGACAATTTTTACGGATTGAATAAATTGTTGCCCACCACTACTCACAAATGACACATGGCAATAAACAAATAATTAAAGATAATAAGTAAACTACAAGAAATTATGTCGACTTGAAACTTCGTCAAAATATATATATTTTTTTTATAATGGCCCTGTTTGGTAGGGCTTATTTTCAGCTTATAGTTTAATTTAAGCTATTTTGATGTGTTTGGTTCAGCTTAACAATATAGCTTATAACTTTTTATAAGTCAAAAATTAACTTATTCTTTGAATGAGGGAGGAAAAACTTAATTTATAAATTAAAAATCAACTTATATTTATAATTATATATTATAAACTGTTAAAATATAAGTTATAATTACTTTTCTATAGATCTACCAAACATGCTAATATGTGATGATTGTGGTGATATTAATGAATTTTTATTTTAAAATAATGGTAATACTTTGACCAATTGTGTTTCAACATGCATTTTCGAAAATGGTGACAATACACATCCATTTGATTGGTGAAGGAGTGGCAAAATGACTTACGAATGGAAAACGGTCAAAGGAGAGAGAGAGAGAGAGAGAGAGAGATGTTGGGAGTTTGAGTAAGAAGCGTGTGGGGTAGTTTTGATTTTGACATAGATTTTCGGGGTTTTAGGGCACCAATGAGATGCCATTGCCATGGGTATATGGGGGGTTTGGGGGGGTGATAGTGACCCTTTTAGAGGGCCGAACGCGGAGGGCAAAAAAGACGGTGCGGATTGGACCAATTATCGCCCACCCCACTCCCCAAAACGCCACGCACCTCTCTCGCACATACTCCATGTAATGGGCCAATAATATACTTCTCCATAAAAAGGCATTCATAATGACATAGTCAAAATTATTTATTAAAATATGTGTTATAAAATAAAAAGTAATAAAAGTGAGATTCAAAAATATTTATTAAGATATGTTAAGAGTTTGTTAATTTTAAAGAGTGAGTAGTTGTGTAATGAATATGTTAAGGGGTGTATTAAGGTGCGTGTTAAATATATACATATATGTGTATATAATAAATAAAATAAATAAATAATTTAGTTTAATTAAAAAATTCAAGCCCAAAATTAAATTTTAAGTCCAAAAAAAAAATCCTAACAAGTAAAAAAAAAAAAAAAAAAATTCCGTTGACCGGGTCAACCGGCCGGACGTCCAACTGGTCAACCGGCCGGTCAACCCGTAAAATCACAAACACACTCCCTCCCCTAGCTAAAACCATCGCTGCAGTTAACAAACGTTTTAACACACCTTGCTAAAACACACCACTAACTGATCCACTGCAGCACCAAACAACACACCTTGCTAGCTAAAACTTACCAACTGACACTAAGGGTTGGTTTGGCATCTACTATATAATTCATTTTTTTTATTTTTTTATCTTTTTCCATCACATCACCTCTCTACTTTTCTGCACATCTTTTCATAAAAAGACAAAAAATACACTTTTTTAGGACACTCCAAACCAACCCTAACACTCTCCTTACTATGTCCATTGTGGATGCTCAAATGGGCCAATAACAAAAAATTTAAAAATAACAATATAGAAACGGAAAATTCTAATATATATATATATATACAGTAATGTTAGGAATCATGAAAAATCTTTCATGAAAATAATCATGAAAGTTTTGTGATTCTTGGATTATACTTAGAATAAAGCATCACACACTAATCAAGGTAATCCAAAGATCATCAATTTTTCATGAAAAAAAAATTCATGATCCCTAACTTTTCCCATATATATATATATATATATATTTTAAAAAGAGTATGTCATATATACTTTTAATTATATTATTTTAGTTATATTTTTAACTTGAGATATAATTAAAGAGTTCATGAGTTGAGTTCTGATTCAGATCACTAATACACCATCACTAAAAGCAGCACGTACACTAATTATGCGACAGTGTAAGAAAAAAAAAAATGAAGGCCAAACTATCATATCAGTGTAGGGTCCACATCTCGTCATGTCATTAGTCGTTTACTTAGTGGTGTTAAATTAGTGATATGAAGCATTTTTGTAACTAAAATAATATAATTAAAAATAAATATATATATATATATATATATTTAGTTATGATTCATAAAATTAAAATTATATTTGTTTTTCTTTTGATTGTAAAGTGCATATTATGCACACTTTTTGAAAGATATATAGAAACACAAATTTATACATTTTATTTTATTTGGCACAGAATGTAGGAACGGCAACTGAGTAAATTTGAGACTAGTTTATAGTGCCATCCTCTTGTCCTGTATCATATTAAAGGTGGGTAAATTACGTGGTGGCCAGAGAGGAATGAGTTAATTTTAAAATTTTAAAAATATAAGTATTAACAAAATTAATTATCATATAGTATATTATGAATAACGATTATTAGGGCAGGAAAAAACCCATCCTAAGGGATTTAGAGACAGAACAAGGCAATAAATATTATTAATGTATTTTCTCTATATTCATTAATAAAATTTACTTTTGTCGATTAAAAAAAAAAAAATGTCAATCCTAATAGAATGAGGTCTTCTTTCCAATCAAAACACAAATCATTGTTCTAACAATTTAACAAATGTTATTAAAACATTATTATATATTTTCTTTTAATACAATTTCTATTTGTAAATCACTTTCCAAAGCTTTAACTACCTCAATCTAATGGTCCATTATTTTTTAATATATATTTTATTTTTTAAACACTTTCCCTCGTGACATGAGATGTGAAATTTTCATTTATAATTTTTTCTTCTTTAATATAGTTTTAATTATAAAATCTTTTACATCTTAAAATTTTATTCCCACCGTCCCAAAATAACGGTACTTTTTGGGAAATTTAAATTTTTTTAGTAGTACAATTATTGTACTTTTAAAAAATAATTTTTCAAAATTACCCTTTGATAGTATATTTTTTGGAGAATATCAATGTCGTAATTATACTTTTTATGTTGTTAATGAATTTAAAAGAAGGGCAAAATAAGAAATTTATATTATTTTTATACTTAATTTTTGAAAATGAACTAATATTTTGGGATAATAAAAAATGAAATAAGAGACTAATATTTTGGAACAAAGAGAGTATAATTTTTTGGTGAGAAATTCTCGCGTCATCTTATAATTATAATTAGAAAAGGTTGGATTTCTCTCCAATCATCTTATGGACTAGATAGTCCAATTTAGGTCTATAAACACATGATGGGCATGATTTAATTTGTTAATTTTTAATGGTTGTCGTGTATATAGATTATCCATAAAACTTTTATTCATTCAATAATCATAATAGTATGATTTTATTATATTAGTATTAAAAAAATTAAACGTATAAATATGGATTTTAAAGAGTAAAAAAGAGAGTCATTTTTAAAATAGGCTGTCTAAATCTTGAAGAAGAATATGATAAAATTATGTAACTACAATTAATAGATAAATTTATTTTTTTATTTTAATAATAACTTACATGCAAAAACGCCTATAAAATAAAGGGCAAATTATACCGTCTTTATATTTTGTCTCTTATATCTTTTTGGTCCATAAACTTTTAATATGCTCAATTTTAATATTTATTTTTAGATTTTGTATCAGTTTAGTCCAACTGATAACGCCATTAGTGTTTTTGATGCAAAATGAACACTAGATTTTTTATTTTAATAATAACTTGCATGCAAAAATGCCTATAAAATAAAGGGCAAATTATACAATAGTCTTTATATCTTGCCTCTTATATCTTTTTGGTCCATAAACTTTTAATTAGCTCAATTTTAGTATTTATTTTTAGATTTTGTATTAGTTTAGTCCAACTGATAACGCCACTCATTCTGTTTGGTTTCAGTTTTCAGAATTCAGTTTTTAGAAAATTTTATTTTTTTGTTTTTTGTATTTTTATGGTTTCACTGAATTTTTTAAATATTTTAAGTAATTTTTTTTTAATTTTTAGACACACCTGACATAAATATACTCAAAAAGTATAATATTTGTGAAAAAAATCTTTAAAAAATTTACTAAATACCAAAAATATAAAATATATATATATGAAAATTCATTACATTTTTTTTTGTATTTTTGTATATTTATTAATTTTTAAAAATATTTTTTCACAAATATTTTACTATTTAGATACATCTAAGTATGGTACATTTAAAAAAGTAAAAAAATTACTTAAAATTTTAAAAAATTCAATAAAAACAAAAAAAATACGAAAAACAAAAAGCTCAATTTTTAGAAAATTGAAACCAAACATATTGATTAGTGTTTTTGATGCAAAATGAACACTGAATTGATTGAGATTAACTCACTAAAGTTAAGAAAACTTATAATTTTGCCCCTAAAATAATGACATGTGCCATTTATATACATATTTTTTAATTAAAAAATGCTAACAATTATAATTAATAAAGAGCACTATTAGACCCAAAAGTTAGACCCAATCATTTTTTTTTTTGACACATTACTGAATCTAGAAAGTAAATCTAAAAAGTGGATTTATATATTATTTTTCTTAGAGTAAATTGAGACAATGTTACCAATTTATGATCAAAATCAAGTCAATTAAAATTATATAAAACAATATAATATAAAAATGAACATACAGAAACTATTGGCATAATTTGTCCTAAAATAAACGAATTCAACCATTAAAATAAATCCCTGAAGTCCATGTGCTAAACTAAGGGTTCGTTTGGGACGTGTGTTAGTTTTTTGATTTTTTTGACTATTTTAATCTGGGCTAAAAAGTTTAATTTGTGAAGATTTTTTAATTTTTTTGACTTTTATTAGAGAAAAAATAAAATAATTATGATTGAGATGTAATAATTTCTCCTCCTTTTTGTGAGTGTTGAACAATCTCACGGGTAAATTTTAGTGTACTTTTAAAAAAGTATTTATAAAATTATTAAAAAAATTATGTTTTTAATTATTAATGTTGATCAAGTTTTTTTTTTTTTTTTTTATACAGATTTCTAATTAGTTTTTAAAAAATATATTGATATATAATTTTTCTTAAAAATATGCCTATTTTGGCAACTATAAGAAATTCATTTGGTCACATCATTTTTTTTTTACACATTTTAAAAAATATCAAAAAAAGTCAAAAAATTAATTTTTTTTTAAACTTTTCAAAATAGGCTATAATTACATTTTTAAGACCTATTTTAGAAAATAAGTTAAAAGATAGTTTTTAACTTTTTGTTTGATTATTTTTCAAAAAAAAAATAAAAAATAAAAAAATAAATATGATTAAAAAAACTAACATTTTAACTTTTAACCTAATTATTGGACCAATAGTATAAAATTTGATAATAGTAGGTTTAGCACATTATAAATGCACATATATAAAAGGTGAGTGAGAGAGAAAGGAGGAGGTCGTGTCAATATTTGAAGCATCTATGTCCCGCAGCCTCCATATTTCGATTTCCTCGTCAATCTTTCTGAGTCCCCCCTCCCTTCCACAAATCAACACGTGGCTTCTCCTACACGTTGGAGCTGGGCCTCCACCCCAACTTCTCTCTCTATATATACCTCCCTCTCTCGCTATCCTTCTCCCCCCAAAACTCAAACTACTCTCTCTCTCTCTCTGTCATCACTGCCAACTCTCACATTACATCTCACTACAACACACTACAAAAACCACTCAAACAAAATAGGGATTCCATGGCTTCTTCAGCTACTGCAACAGCTTCAAGTACATGGGCTAAGCCCAAACCCTCTACTCCATCACTTGAATTGGGCTCTCTCTCTACCTCAATTTCTTTAGCTAAGCCCAATAGACCACACCACCAACACAATCCAAAGCTATCAACATATCAAACACCAACTCCAACTCCTGTTATTGCCATTATCGCTGCCGCTACCATCACTACCACCGTTACTATCCCGACTTGCCCAAACGAGAATACATTAAATCCGTCATCGTTGTCTCCGAAATGGAATTTCTTACAGAGAGCCGCGGCGGCGGCTTTGGACGCGGTGGAGACCGGGTTGGTGGCACGTGAGAAGGAGCATCCTCTTCCGAAAACAGCCGACCCGGGAGTCCAAATCTCCGGCAATTTCGCTCCGGTACCGGAACAACCCGTCCGGCATCACCTTCCGGTCACCGGGAAAATACCGGAATGCATTGAAGGAGTCTACGTCCGGAACGGAGCAAACCCATTGTTCGAGCCGGTCGCCGGCCACCACTTCTTCGACGGCGACGGCATGGTCCACGCCGTCGAGTTACGTGGTGGCGCGGCCAGCTATGCTTGCCGGTTCACTGAGACACAGCGATTCGTTCAGGAACGAGATTTAGGCCGTCCAGTATTCCCCAAAGCTATCGGCGAACTCCACGGCCACTCCGGTATTGCTCGGCTATTGCTATTCTATGCTCGCGGGCTATTCGGGCTAGTCGATCACTGCCACGGCACCGGCGTAGCCAACGCCGGACTCGTTTACTTCAACGGCCGATTACTCGCCATGTCCGAAGACGATTTACCGTACCACATCAGAGTCACTCCCTCCGGTGATCTCGAAACAGTTGGTCGGTACAATTTCGATGATCAGCTCGAAACCACCATGATTGCTCACCCCAAGCTCGACCCAATTTCTGGTGAGCTCTTCGCTCTAAGCTACAATGTCATTCAAAAGCCGTACCTCAAGTACTTCCGATTCTCACCATCAGGTGAGAAATCGCCGGACATTGAAATCCCACTATCTGAATCAACAATGATGCATGACTTCGCAATCACCGAGAGGTTCGTGGTGATTCCTGATCAACAAGTAGTTTTCAAGCTCCCGGAAATGATCCGTGGTGGGTCTCCTGTGGTGTATGACAAGAACAAAGTGTCCAGGTTTGGGATTTTGGATAAGTATGCTACTGATTCTTCTGGAATCAAATGGGTTGAAGCTCCGGATTGCTTTTGTTTCCATCTTTGGAATGCTTGGGAAGAGCCCGAGACCGACGAAGTGGTGGTGATCGGGTCCTGTATGACCCCACCGGACTCGATTTTCAACGAATGCGACGAGGGTTTACAGTCTGTTTTATCAGAAATCAGGCTCAATTTGAAGACTGGCAAGTCCACTCGCAGACCCATCATGAGCGAGTCTAATCAAGTCAATTTAGAAGCTGGGATGGTGAATCGGAACAAACTCGGACGCAAAACCCAGTTCGCTTACCTCGCGATCGCTGAGCCGTGGCCTAAAGTCTCTGGTTTCGCTAAGGTCGACTTGTTTTCTGGTGAAGTGAACAAGTTCATGTATGGTGATGACAAGTATGGTGGTGAGCCTCTGTTTCTTCCAAGAGACCCCAATTCAGAAAATGAAGATGATGGGTACATTCTTGCTTTCGTGCACGATGAGAAGGCGTGGAAATCGGAGCTTCAAATTGTAAACGCCACGACTTTGGAGTTGGAAGCTTCGATCAAGCTTCCATCTAGAGTTCCTTATGGTTTTCATGGTACTTTCATGAGCGCCAAAGATTTAGCCAAGCAGGCCTAATTGTGATCACCTATGGTTGGCAGTGTTTGTAGATTGTTCTTTTTTTCTCTATTCTCAAATTCTGTGTCTCAGGATTTGAGTACAGAGAATTTCGTGCCGTCATTACAGCGAAGATTTACCAGAGGGATGGCTGCAGAGAGGTCCCCGGAGTCTTCCTAGTTGTTTACCTATATGATTTGTGTTTTTAGATTGTCTTTTGGAGCCAATAATTCTCCGTCCCCAAATTTCTCTCTCTGTCTCAATTCACTCTCAGTCTGCATTGGATATTGGGACAGACGATTTGGGAACAGAGAATTTCGTGCCGTATTGTTACAGCAGAGACTTACCAGAGGGATGGCTGGAGAGAGGTCCCCGGAGTCTCCTAGCTGATAAGATTAACAACCCTCTTTAGATGATGGGTTTGTAATTTTTTTTTGTTCTTGTTTTTTTGGAGTTGATTGTCTGTGAGATGTTTTGAGGGGACCAGCTTGTAGCTTTTGGGTGTAGGTAGAATTGGAGCTCAGCTGGTTTCTGCTCATTCTTTTTTACTTTTACTTATATATTTGTGCATCAGATGGTATATAGTTATAGAATGTGTTGTGTGTTGTGTTCTATATATGTCTGTTTCTCTTGTGAATAATGACTTGTATATTACTTTCACCATCTTGGCCACTAAACTTACTTTCAATTATTTTCTTATTATGGTTATCTATTTGTTTATAGACTCTCTTATATGGGATTAATGGGTCATTTAGTTCTTGATATAAAGTAACTAGTTATTTATTTTATTTTTTATCTTTAGTAATGCTACAATTATTAAAAAAAAAACCCAAAAAAAAAAAAAAAAAAACACGGAGAATACATGAAATGCAATACTGGCAGAAAAATTTATATATTTTTACTATTTTCCAAAGTTTCTAAGATTCAATTATGTGTAAGGGCCACAATTTGGTTTATTTTTAGCAAATACCCAACAAATGGTCTATTTTCTAGAGTTAAAAATAAAATAAAATTGAAGTATAAAGAAGATACGAGATCAAACGAATCAGATATTGTTATCCCTACATTGTTATCGAAAGTTATGGATCAGTATCAAGCCTTGTCATTGTCAATTTTCATTGTGGTAAGTTGTCATATAAGATATTTGACACAAACAACTTATGTAAAATTGAATTAAGGATTGAGATTTTTATTAAGAGTAATGTTACATACATAAAAGAAATTTCGCAGAAAGTAATGCTGGAAGAAATTTTTTTTTTGTTTGTATTGTTGTATGAAGTTTTCAAGTTGTGTATACACAAACATTTGATATATTTTTAATAAATATCTGACAAGTAATCTATTTTTTAAAATTTATAAAAATCAAAGTATAAAATATACAGGATCAAATAAATCGGAGATCATCATCCCCTCCAATGTCATCCACAGTTAACATTCAATTTTCATAATAATGGGTCATCATATAAAAGCTTGTGTAAATACTCATAATTTTGCAAAGTTGAATCAAGGAGTGAAGTTTATATTAAGAATACTGCTACAAATATGAAAATTTTCACAAAAAACGCACATGATGTATTGCTTGCAGTAAAATTTATGTGCTTTTATTGTTTTATGTAGTTTTCTAGTTGCAATTATGTGTATGTGCAACAATTTGATCTATTTTTAACAAATACCCGACACGCAATCTATTTTTTAGAGTTTAAAAAAGTATAGGTAAAAAGAAGATTTATGAATCAGTACAGAACATTTGGGTGGTCATATAAAAGATCGGGTATTCAATTGCTTATAATTTTACAAATTTGAATTTGAGTGAGAATTATATTAAGAGTCATATTATAAACATAAACACACAAACCAAAACAAAACTTAAACAAAAAAGGGGCATAGAATGAACTGCTAGCAGTAAAATTTATATTTTGTATTATTTTCTATAGTTTTCAAGTTATAAATATCTATATACACAACAATTTGGTTTATTTTTAGCAAATACCCAATAGGCGATCTATTTTCTGGAGTTTAGGGGAAAAAATCTAAGCAAAAATAAGACATAGATTAAACAAATTGAAGATCATGCCCATCTTCATTGTCAATAAAAGTTATGAATAACCAAACCTTCAATTTTCATAATAATGAGTCATTATATAAACGAATTGAAGATGGTAAAAAGTGGCTTTTTGGCTTTTAACTAAACTTTTGGCTTTTTTAGACAAATGATTTGGGAAGTTGGTAAAAAGTGACTTTTTGACTTTTTTGATTAATGTTTGTTTATGATGTCAAATCATAATAAAATGACCAAACTATCCCCATTTATTTAAAATATTTACAACTTTACCTATGTTACACATTTTGACCCATGAGGGGTAAAATTGTAATTTCACCGTTGGCTAAAAATCAACATCCCAAATGAAAAAAAAAGACAAAAAAGCCAACTTTTGACTTTTGCTACTAACCAAAAAAAAATGACTACAAACTATGTTGCCAAAATAGGCCATAATTATGCAAGGTTGAAGCAATGAGTGAGATTTTTACAAAAATGCTCAAAACGAAATGTTGGCAGAAAATTTTATGTGTTTTTATTATTTTCTAAAATTTTCGAGTTGTAGTTATGTATAAATGCGATAATTTAGTCTATTTTTAACAAACACTCAATTGACAGTCTAATTTTAAGAGTTCAAAAAAAATTGTATAACAAAAATACGAGATCAAACAATTCAAAGATTGTCACCCTTATCCTGTGAGTGTTTGAAAAGTGGGTTTTTTTGTAAGTTTTTTTAGTTGTAGGATATTATTGGAGAAATTTTTTTTGTGTTTGGAAAGATAGTTGAATTTTTTTGTGGTTGGATGTAATGTTTGTAAGAGAAAAAAATGAAATGATTATGGGGTTTGATGTGATATTTTATTTGGATTTGTTTTTTTTTTTTTATTTTGTAACTAATTTGTCTTTTAGTGAAAAAAAAAAAAAAAAACCAAAAAACCTCTTTCCCAAACAGCGCCATCTAAATAGGGTTTCAAGAACGACCAGCTTGATTGTTACTCTTCTCAATAAGATTATCTTGTAACAACCCTAAAAAAAAATTAAAAAAAAATGGTCACCCTTCTCAATGAATCAATATCAAGTGTTGTCTATTGTCAAGCTTCATTGGGTGGTCCAAGACCAAAGCTAATTAGCGATCTAACAACAGATTAATTGGTGAATATTTGGACAAATTGATAGTAACATGTAATGACAGACCCACCAACTAAGGACTTAACCAATTATAATCATGTAAGTGCACCATGTGGTACTCTTCATATGCCCAACCCAAAAAATATCCCTTGGCACCAAACCAAATCAATGAGCGGGATTGCAAAAAGTGTGATTTGACTGCGTAACCGGTGATTTCAAGCTAAACAAGATATTTCAAACATGGCTACAAATTTTAAAACAGCACTGAATACTGAGTAAACAAATATTAATTATTTGATTATTTTGAAAATGTTTATTAAAGAATAGGACATCTTTGGACACACCATAGATCTCATGAAATTCAAATTAATTATATTTATTAGTCACATTACTAATGAGATTGAAGATAAAAAAAAAAAAGAAAAAAAAAAGTGATATGAGATGCAACATGCGGAACTCTTTTTATCGGTTGATGGAGATTTTTCAACTTAAATATTATTATCTCTTAATTAAGTGATCATTAATTCCGAATTAAAGCAATGCATTGTGTGAAAATTGTAACACAAAATTATGCCCAATTCCGACACATTATGTCAATGGCTGGGGAAGAGATCACTTCAAATTTAAGTGTTTTGATTTGTGGAATAACTTTGTTAGGTGCATAGGATTCGAATATGTGCGATTTTTTCCTTCTTTTTTCTTTGTTTTCTTGGAAAAGAATAAAAATTGGAAATTAAAGATTGATTTTGGCATTGAGTTTTTCGAATTGTTGCTCAGCATGTACTATGAAAGTTTCCTCCTGTTGTGATGGAGAAGAGTTTATTTAAAATAAAGTCTTCAAATAAATGGAGCTTGAACTCCAAATGTCCAATGAGTTTGTTTGTTGAATGTAGCTCCAATTATACACACAAACAGATGGATGATTAAAACTTTAATAAATAATTACTTGATTTATTCTTATTTAGGATGGTAAATGAGTCAATTTAAGTCAAGTATTAGGTTGTTTAAGTTTGGTTTGAAAACTTAACTACTTTCAAAATGTGTTTAGGCCCCGTTTGGCAAGAGGCTATTTTAGACAATTAGCCAAAAAGTTACTAAATTAGCCAAAAAGCCAACAACCCATACCAAAAAGTCAAAGATTCTCTTTTCTCTCTACTTTTTGCACATCTTTTCGTAATTAGCCAAAAAGTCATCCCAAACACACAAGTTTTTTTTACCTACCTTTTTACCTACCTTTGTGTATATAACAAGTTAATCTTGAACGAGTTTTTTAACAAGTCAAGTTCGAGTAGTTTGATTTTTTTTTAAGATATATAAACCTATTGAGCTGAGTATTGGAAGTTTGCCCGATTATTAATTTTAAGGTTTTGGGATTAGTTGAAATACAAACAAATTACTTTGGACACCTGGTTATGAAAAAAAAAAAAAGAGAGAAAAAAAAGAAAAGAAAAAAAGATGGAGGTTGAAATTTTGAAAGATTTTGGAGAGTTTTTCGTGGTTAAAGAAAAATAAATTTTGAACAAAGTTATCCATTTGTTTGGAAATTTGTATTTTTTTTTTTTTATAAAAAGGAAAGTCAATTAAGAATTTTTTTTGTGGTTAACGAAAAATGAATTTATTTGAATAAATTTTTTTTTTTTTTTTTACTTTTTAATAGTGAAAAATGTTTTTTAGATTAAAATTCTTATCAATGGCCTCGTTTGAGAAGTGGCTATTTTAGAGGCTTTTTGACTTTTTGGTTATTTTAGTAGACTATTTTAGTTTTTGTGTTTGGGAAGATGAGATGAATTTTTATTTGAGTTGTTGTATTGAAAAATGTGTTGAAATGATATTTGAAGTTAAAATGACAAATTTGTCCCTAAGATTACAATTTTTTAAATTGATATAAAGGAGCAAAATCGTAAATAACCAAGTGATGGAACATTTTGTCAACGTGACAGTGTAGGCACAGCCTACACTGTTCGATAGCTGCAGCTATTTTTTTTTTTTTTTGAAAAACTTTGATTTAGAGGCTTTTTGGCTTATTTCACAAATGAGGCTATAATAGCCTCAACTCTTTCTTTCCAAATAGCGCCAATATCACTACACTATCACTACTACTATCATCTTACAATCACTATCAACACCCGCACACCAGCACTTGCACTGTTCCCACACCTTTATCACCGCCACCTCCACAACCACTAGTCTGTCGCCTCCGCCACTACGCTGCCGCCACTCCCAACACCTCACATTATAGCATATAAAAATTTTAAGGATCAAATTTTTTTGTTTCCAAAAGTAAAAAAATTTAAAAAAAATATTAGCTAATCAATTTTAGTTGGCATGTGAATCGTAAAGAAAAAATGATTCAGAAAAGTAAAAAATATATATGAAACAAAACAATTGTGTTAACATATTTACTTTTTTTAAGCAAACAATTAGGTCCCCAAATTTATATTTATTAAGTATTTAATTTTGTAATTAAAAATATAATAATAATATTTTTGACAATTAAAATATTTGATCCTTAAAAAGTACTTAAATTTGTCTATAAAATCTTAATTTGAAAAATATTTTAAAAATAGAGAAAAAAACATGAAAAATGTTAGAAATATATATATATATATATATATTTTAAATGTGTCGAAATTGTTATGAAATTAATGAGAAAATATCTCAAATCCTCTGTACACCCAAGGGTAAATTACACTGACACTTCTTGAGATTTATGTTTATTACAGTTCCTCCCTCACCTTTTGCAAATTACATCTCCCTCATTGAGATTTAAAGTTTCATTACAGATTCCCTCCCTTAGCAATTTAATTTTTTTAAATATCAATTTTGTCTTCACTGGGTAAATTACATTCACACTCCTCACATTTTAGAAAATACAATCTCCTTCCTAAGGTTTAAAGTAGCATTACCAATTGCCCCCTCGGTTAGTATTAGTTGGAAAAAAAATTCATTAAAAAAAATTAATTAGAAAAAAAATTATTTGAAAAAAAATAATATTTGAAAAAAAAATTAATTGAAAAGAAATTTTGTTAGTAAAATTTTTAAATTTCTGTTTAAAAACCAACGCAAACTCATTTTTTGAATTTACGTTTTTTTCTCAAATTTACAAACTGATACAACAATTTATAAACCAAAAAAATTATCAAACAAGGCTTTATGACAGTTTTTAAAATTTTTGTAAATATAAATTGAAAATTGAAAACGAAATAGTTTTCAAACAAGCCTTAGATGGTAAAAATGTCGTAAAATTAACAAATAATTAAATAAGTTACCAACGTAAAAAATGATTTATCAAAAGATTCTTAAGCTATGTATAGTTTGATTTTTAGAATTTTTTTTAAAAAATTAAAAATTAATTTGGTTAAGAAATAAAAAATTAAAAATAATTATCATTTAAGGGTAAAAAATAATTATCATTTTAACTTTTGAGCAGGTTATATACATACGTATGACTGTTTCAATTTAATTTGTAAAAAATTATTTCTAACCACTCGAAAGATAAAAATTATATAAAAATAATAATTATTTTTTATTTTTTATTTCTTAACCAAATTAATTTTTAATTTTTTAAAAAAATTCTAAAAATTAAACCATTCATAGCCTAAGAATCTTTTGATAAGTCATTTCTTATGTTGGTAATTTATTTAATTATTTTTTAATTTTACGACATTTTTACCATCAGAAATTTGTTTGGTAAGGTGTCGTTTGGTAACACTTACGTTTTCAATTTTTTGTTTATATTTATAAAAATTTAAAAAACTCAAATAAAAACTTGTTTGGTAAAATTTTTGATTTATAAATCAGTAGTCTCAGTTTATAAATTTGGCCAAAAAATGAAAACACAAAAAATGTGTTTCCGTTTTGAGTTTTTAGTTTTTTTTTTTTTTTTACTACCCAACACTAGCCACAATCCGCCACCATTTTCCACTACCGTCTTCCGCTACCACCACCCACCACCCACCACCCACCCCCCACCACCTTCCACCACCACTCACCACCCACCTGCCACCACCACCCACCAGCCACCCACTCGCCACCACCACCCACCCCTTGCCACCACCACCACCACCACCACCACCACCCACCACCCACCTGCCGCCCACTCGCTACCACCCACCTGCCACCCACCCGCCACTACCACCACCACTACCATCACCCACTTGCCACCGCTACCCGCTTGCCACCACCACCCACCACCACCACCCATTCGCGACCACCTACCACCGTCACCCACCCACCCACTACCACCACCACCACCACCACCACCACCACCACCCGTTACCTACCTGCCATCACCCACCACCACCCGCCATCCGCCACCCACCTGCTGCCACCACCACCACCACCACCACCACCACCACCACCCACTCGTTACCACCCGCCACCGTCACCCACCCACTCACCACCACCACCCACCTGCCACCACCTGCTACCCACCACCCATCGTCACCACTTTCCACCACCGTCTTCCGCTGCCACTTGCCACCAGTTGCCATTTCTTACTCTTTTTTGTATTTTTAAATTTTTTTAAACATTTTGTCAATTACCAAACGCGTTTGTAGTTTATGTTTTTCTAAATACAAACAAAAAATAAACAAAAATCAGTTTATAAAATTTTTGTAAATATAAACTGAAAACGTAAATGTTACCAAACACACCCTAAGCATTTCGTTTTCAGTTTTCAATTTATATTTACAAAAATTTAAAAAATTGTTATAAAAACTTGTTTGATAATTTTTTTGGTTTATAAATTATTGTCTCAGCTTGTAAATTTGAGGAAAAAACGTAAATTCAAAAAATGAGTTTACGTTGGCTTTTAAACAGAAATTTAAAAATTTTACTAACAAATTTTTTTTTCAATTAATTTTTTTTTCAATTAATTTTTTTTTCAGTGAATTTTTTTTCCAACTAATATTAACCGATGGGGCAATTGATAATTCTACTTTAAACCTTAGGGAGGAGATTGTAATTTTTAAAATGTGAGGGGTGTCAATGTAATTTACCTAGTGAAGGCAAAATTGATATTTAAAAAAATTAAATTACAAAGGGTGAATTTGTAATGAAACTTTAAACTTTAGGGAGGGAGATATAATCTTCAAAAGGTGAGGGAGGAGAACTGTAATACACATAAATCTCAGGGAGTGTCAGTGTAATTTACCCAAAGATTAATGAGCGAAAATGACATAAGATTTTGTTTGGAATGTACTGTTTAGTATCATATTAAAATCATATTACTTTTTATTTAAATGACATCACATCTCTATAATATTTTACATCATTTTATATAAAATAAAATATTATATACTTATTTAAGTCTTATTTGTTAACTATATAAAAAATTAAAAAGTCACTATAATTATCATATCAATCTTTCTGGGTGTGTTTAGTTTGTGTTTGTAGAGTAGTTTTTTAGATAAAAAGTACGAAAACTTGTTTGGTTTGCTTTTTTTCAGAAATGATTTTGAAAAATTATTTTGAGGAGAGAGTTTTAAAAAAAGTGATTAATTTGATGTGTATGAGAGAGTGAACGATTTTGGAAAGTATGTAATCAAACAAAATTTTGAGATTTTTTTTGGAAAAGTTTGTTTGGTTTGATTATTCTTGAAAATTTGTTTGTAGAAAATTTTTCTTAAAAATTTTTCTGAAAAACAAACCAAACAAGCCCACTATTTTTCTGCACATCTTTTTATAAAAAGTCAAAAATTATTAAAATAATTTATTTTTAAATGAGATTTTAGAACATTTTTTTAAAAAAAATCTTAAATATTATGATTGAGTAATGTTAAAAATCTCAAAATTCTTATTAAAATTTTTACTAAATATTTTACATGAGTGTGAAATCCAAGCAATATAAATCTTATGTGAATTACACCTTTATATAAGACGTTTAATAACAACTTAGGCCTTGTTTGGTTTGTTTTTATAGAGTAATTTTGAGATAAAAAGTATAAAAATTTGTTTGGTTTGCCTTTTTTCAGAAATGATTTTAGAAAATTATTTTGAGGAGAGAGTTTTAAAAAAAAGTGATTGATTTGATGTGTATGAGAGAGAGTGTGATTTTAAAAAGTAGGTAACCAAACAAAATTTTGAAATTATTTTTGAAAAAATTTATTTGATTTAATTATTATTAAAAATTTATTTGTAAAGAATTTTTTTCCAAATTTTTTCTGAAAAACAAACCAAACAAATCCTTAAACTTTTTAAGATTCCCAACCTTTTTATTAAGATTTGAAGATGATTTTGATTTTGATTGTTAGCAGACAGACCAATCACGTCAGTCGTAGACCACCAACACGTGTCATGCTCCACGTCATGAGTCACATGCCACCCACCAATTGGGGCGCGGTTTTTGCTGTTGTCGCTGTTACGTCCTCTTGTGGCGCTGGCTCCATTCATAATCTGCCACGTTCTTTCGTGGGACCCACCAAGAAGACCCATCGTTTTATCAAATTAATAGTAATAAATAAATAAATAAATTGTGAAATTCTGTATTAAATTCCACCAATAACCCCTCTCCCAATAATAGAAGGATATATCTGCTTTTTTTGGCATATGGTTTAAAAATTAATTTTTTAATTTTTTTTAAGTTGTATTATTATTTTTATAAAAAAAAAAAATTAAAATATCAACTTTTAACAGACTTTTTAAAATAAGTCATCACCACTCTATTTGGTTTACTTTTTAAATCACAATTTGACATATTAAAATTCAAAAATCTATTTGGATTTAGATTTTCAAATTAATACTCAACTCAATCATTTGAAAATTCTTTTCAAAATTCATAACCAAATAAGTTTTAAGTTTTTAAACTCTTTTCTAAATTTATAACCAAACAAATTTTAAATTTGATCTTATTTAGTTTGTGTTTTGAGATATTATAAGTGAAAGGGCCTAGTTTTTGTTTTCTTCTCTGCTGTACCAAAAAAAAAAAAAAAAAGAGATATTATTTTGAAAATGATTTTTTTGAAGGGAGTTTAGAAAATTTAAAAATTGTTTGATTTTATATTGGAAATTTTATCCATAAATCTCATATGAAAAATGTTGATCCATTTAATTCTAACATTTTTCTTATGAATAAATTAGTCATTTTTGTTTTGAAAAGTGGTATTTATTTGATTTGGTATCATTTGAGTTTAAGTGAATACCCTTTTGTAATTCATTTTTTTAATTTTCTGATTTATTTTTAGGATGTAAATGGAAAGGTGAGGCGTGAAAGATTCTTTTTGAGGGGATTGATAGCTGACGTGTTAGTTTTCGAGCGTGAAAATCTACATTCCTGTTAGTGTGGTTTTCTAATGTTTCATTGAAGTGTTATATTAGAGTGCTGAGTTCTGAAATGTACACTAAGGAATTTTTGTGTGTTACATTGATTAGAATATTATGTTTGGAAAAAAAATACTTGATTGGAGTATAACGTTTAAGAAAAATACACTAATAAGCTTTTTTTTAATGTTACGCTATTACATTTGAAAAAAATACACTAAATAGTTTTTTTTTATTTTTTATTTTTTATTTTAAGTGTTATGTTTAGTAATTTTAATATTATGAGAAAATTCATATTTATCACTCAACACATAACACGCGCGCATTTATGTTTAACTCTCTGTGTAATTTATACTAGAATGAGACCTTTGAGTTCATAAAAAAGAATGAAGGACCAAACAATTCATAAGATCATTATTTGAGATTTATTAGTATTTCACCATTTTATATTTTGAAAATAGTTTTAGAATTTGGAATAATTTGATTTTTTTTTTTTGAATAGATAAGTGTGAGAGAAAATGTGATTGAGAAAGAGAGAGGAGAAAAAAAAAATAATTAATTGATATGTAGTTGAAAGAAAAGTAATTTTGATACTTTTTTTTTCTAAGTATTGACAAAATAATCTGTTATGTTTTAGATATATATATGGGCGATTCAAAAAATATACATAAATAGTAAACAAAATGTGAAGAAATGAAAAATAAATGTAATAAATATGAAACATTTTAAATGTATGTAAATTGAGTTGATATGAATCAGAAAAATTGAGTTGATATGAATTAAATGTATGTAAGCGTTCTTATCAACTAATATATATATATATATATGAAACTCTACCATATAAATTATATGAGATATATTTACAAAGTACATTTAGAATACGTATGTAAAAGAAGTAAACAAAATTTAAAAAAAAAAAAATCGTGATAAATCTAATTTGAAGAGTATTTAAGACATTAGTTTTGGTGGATATTTTTTATTAGTGAAAGGTCTATCTTTGGTGCTAAGTTTTTTTGTTTATTATAAATGACATTTTGTTTCCAATTTTCTCCCTTAATTTATATGTTGACTTTTTTAATTATCTATTCAAATTTATATCTATCTATTCAAATTTTTGACTATCTATTCAAGGTTATATCTATCTATTGAATTTTTTCCCCTATCTATTCAATCCCCCCCTCCCAATTTCCTTACTGTTAGTTTTTTTTTTCCTATCTGTTAAAATTTTATCTATCCAAATTTACTTTTTTTTTTTTTTATCAAACACAAACAAATCAACTCCTGTTTAAATCCCAATAAAAACACCATACAAAAGTCAAATTTATCTGTTAAAATTCAGAAAGAGAGAGAGAGAGAGAGAGAGAGAGAGAGAGAGAGAGAGTGAGAGATACAAAGAAAAAAAAAAAAAGAAGGAAAGCTGAAGTTCGAGAGAAAGCACAGTTTTTTTATGAGTTGTTTGGTTCACTTAAATGATCTGATCATCCGTCCAGAGAATACTATATTGATGGAAATCTTTAGAAGGATCAAACCCTAGACCATATCTCTCTTCTCTCCTAACATTTGTGCTTCCATTGCCATAAATATTTGGTCTTGTCTATCTGCAAAGCCTCATCATAGACCTCAAAACGGTCTCTTATCTCTCTCTCCCGTCTTTGCAACTTCTCTCTCAACTCTCTCTACTCTTCTCTTTTCTCAGATTCTGAGATCCAAACCCAGATCAGAAACTCTAGTTCACAAAATATATTCATCAGTAAGGCTAAGTAAGGAATTCGTAAAATCCATAATCCGATCCAGTCCAATCCAATCCGGTAGGTTTGAATTGGTTTTTTGAATCCGTGGTTCGGTTCTGGATTGAGGAATTAAAAATTCGTAGTCCACGGATTGGTTCCAGATTGAACCCCATGGTTCCGGATTAGAACCGATCTGAACCGTATACAAATAGTCTATATTTTTATTATACACCCTCCCGTATAATATCTTCTCTTATTCTATATAAAACTAAACTCAAACCTAAATCCACATAATATCTTCTTTTATTATTTTTGTTTATTATTTTTTAGTTTTAATTAGTAATGGTCTAAATACTTAGGCCTTGTTTGGCATAATCTATTTTAGTCCATCTTTTTATCTTTTTTGGGTCACATCAATCAATATCTCCTCTCTATTTTTTTACACATCTTTTTATAAAAAGTCAAAAAGTGCACTTATTTAGAATATCCCAAACCACCCCTTATGATGGAATTAGTTTTATTATGGTTGCTTAAAATCTAATAGTATGTCGCTATTATAGAAAGACATGTTGCTATTGTGGAACTAGTGCTATGTTCATATTTTTTATGAAATTAAAGTGTTATATATATTTTTTTGTTATTTAATTGTGTAAATCCATGGTCCTAAACCGATCCAATCCGTGTTTAAATGGATTGGCTCGAATGGGTTCTACAATTTAAACGGATTAGATTGGTTTTAATTTTTCAGAAATCGTAAATAACGGATTAGTCCTGATTTTACTTTAATCCAATCTAATCCGGACCATGCTCATCCCTACTCACCACTGCACAAAAGGAATTCACTAACTATACTATTTTTCAAGCAATTTCAACATCAAATTAAGTTATTAGAAGCCACAATTATCCCTCAACAGCACAAAATTAAGTTGTTCACCTTTTATACACTTCCCTACATACACCACCCCAAAGCCTCTTCCTCAACCAGCCTTCAGCACATTGATGAGAGAGAGAGAGAGAGAGAGAGAGAGATCAGAGTGAGAGAAAGTGAGTTTGAAGAAATGGGCTTGATGTGTGTGTGTGAGAGAGAGAGGAGAGATATGAGATGAATGTGAGATAAAACGCGTGACAAAGTATTTTTAAGACCTGTACTGTACAAAGAAAATTGAAAATTAAATTTATCGCCAGGGCGTTCAAATATATAATGATAAAAAATTTAAAATAAAAATAAAATTGACAATAATATTATAAAAAGTTTTAACTATGTATGCAAAATAAGTAAATAAAATTGACTATAATATTGTAAAAAATTTTGATTACAAGATAAAAAAAACACAATACCCCAAAAAAAAAAAAAAAACTCTAATTAAAAATTAATTTTGAAAATTCTTAACCAAACAAGTTTTCAATTTGCAAATTTCTAAATATTATTTTTAAAATATACAATTCAAAAACTAATTTTAAAATTCATAACCAAACAAGTTTTAAATTTTCAAAATTCTTTTTAAAAACTTTTCTTCCAAAATGAATTTCAAAATTGAACCAAACGGAGCATTTGATTTTTATTTTTAATTTTTTCAAAAAAGGATAAGGATTATTTACACAAAGACCTCCTAAATTATTGAAAGTATCAATTTGTACTAATAGACCATTTAAACTATAAAAGCGTACAAATTGGACCCCTTAACGGAAGGGTTCAAAATAAAATATATCAATAATTTAAGGGATCTATTTGTATACTTCTATAATTTATGAGGTAAAGAGACACTTCTCAATAGTTTAGGAAATCATTTGTATACTTTTATAATTTAAGATTACAGTGATATTTTTCAATATTTTAGAAGGTCTCTGTGTGAATAATCCAAAAGATAATAATGAAATCATGTTTCTAACATCTTGATACATTTTTAACCATTAGATTAGATTTTGAAATTTTATGTTTCAAAATTTTCATTGCATCTTACGGGTGTGCACTGGCGCCATAAGATCATAGTTTTTTATTTTTATTTTTATTTTTTTTGAAAAAAGTTCGTAGTTCTTAGCTTTACTCACTTATGTATTGGTCTTCCTCCTTATATTTATTTAATAATTTTTTTATATTTTTATTTTTCTGGAATGACAGCTAAATTCACAGTAATAATACGATTCAAATCTATGCATCACACTACAAACACCTCAACCATCAAGTCAATCCCTTCATCTTTCTTAATATTTGTAAGAGTAAATTATATTTTTCTCTTATGTGTAGGACTTTCTCCTTATATTTATTTAATAATTTTTATTTTTTGAATATATTTTTATTTTTTTTGGGCCAAAGGAAGGAAGGGAAAGTTTGGAGCCCAGTAAAAAATGTAGTTTACTCCGTAAAATTTGGGTATAAACAAGCCTTGATTCGTACTTATCCTCTACTTTACAAGACTACCTCTACACAAGGGGTATAGAAAAAGTTATGGAATATAAGCTTACCTCCAAAACGGATTGTCCTCATTTGGAAATGTCTTCATCAAATACTTCCAGTCCAATAGGAATTAAAAAAAACGTGGTGGTGCATTTTAACACTAGATGTGCTAGATGTAATAATGATGATGAAACAATTGAACACGGGTTTTTTGAGTGTGAATGGGCACAAAGGGTATGGAGGGGATCTACTTTGGATTTGAATCTTAGCATTGGAGTGCATGTGTCATTTTTTCAATGGTTTACGGGTTGGATTGAACAAGTCAAAGACACCCAACTTGTAGTCCAATTGGTTGCCATTCTTTGGACCATATGGTTACAAAAGAATCAAGTGGTCTTTCATCAGAATTTCCCAAATATTGAGAGTACATTAGAGGAAGCTAGGAAACTCTTTGCTATGACTTCAAGTGTTAATAAAAATGAAAATGGAAATGGAAATGGAAAATGCTCTACTTATGCAATTAATATATAGATAATAACACATCTAACTCATGCATTGTGCAAAATGTTATGGATAGCAGTAGTGTAATAGATTCTTGGAATTTCATCATAGATGGATCATGGAAATCATCAACAAATAATGCTAGAATTGCATGGATTTGTTTGGACAACAAGAAGCAGCAGATCACAAGGCGGGCTGTGGTGAAGACATCATTACAACATCCATTACTAGCTGAAGCGCATGCATGCTTGGATGCAATCCGATGGGCTGCACAACATGGTTTGAAAAACATAGTTGTGCACACAGACGGCCAGGTAATGGTCAAGATGCTTTAGCAGAAAGGAAGCCAGGAGGATTGATAGATTACTACTATTATCAATGATATTCTAGTTTATGCTAAGTGTTTGAACTATGTTTGTATTAGTAAGGTAGCAAGAAATGTAATTCAGCCAATGCATAATCTAGCTAAAAATGTAACTACTAATACTTAGGGTTTTGATATATGGATGTTTGTTTCGTTCTAAAGGAAGAAAAAAAAAAAAATTTCCCCAATATATTGAACACCGTCAAGTGCACTAGAAAGTAGTACACAACGAGTTCGGATCCTCTACCATGGTTCCCTACAGTGCCCCCAAAATGACGTCGTTTTGGAGCAAAATTTACAAATAAATAAATAAAAGAAAAAGAAAAAGAAGAAGACAGAGAGAAAAAATAAACTGAAAGGCTATACGATCTCGCCGACACCTCCTCTCCGGCGATCTCTCAATCCCAAACCCTTTTCCACCCCCTCCTTTCATACATCCACTGACGCGCCACCACCTTGCCACCGCAACCCAACTCTACCCACCCTTATCTGCAGTCTTCCTCCATAAACTCAACCCTTTCCTCAACAGACTCAGACCCAAACCTAGATGGTTTTGAATATGGGTTTGCGATCTGAGTCTTTCTTTTTTCTTTTTCTTTTATTCTCTATCGTCTCAGATCATTCAACCTCTACAGACTCAGATCACAAGAACCCAAGCCATCACTGCCTCTCCACCTGCCAAATCCAAACCCATATTCAAAACCCAAAAATAGAGACCCATTTGCACACTTCTGATAGCCCTTAGAATGGATAAGATTTCAGAAAGAGTCCAACAAATAAGGTTATATTCACTATGTATTTGATAAGTGAAGTATTGGAATATAATTATAATTAACAAAAAAAGGTTTGAGGATCGAAGATTTGAAGTTTGAAAAAGATTTCTGGAGTCAATAATGGTTAAAATCTATGAAAATAGGGTGGGAAAAAGTGGGATTTGTACACACAGTGATGCTTTTCTAAGATCTTGAAAAGAAAATAGTGTTTGTGTGCTTCTCTTTTTTAGCGACTGCCACCACAACCAACATCCTCAATGAGAAGAGAAAGAAGAACAATGAGGAGGAGGATGAGTGCGTTTGCGACAGTGCTGTTGTGGGGGTCAGAGAGTGGCGTCGAAGAGTAAGGGTCGCGGTGGTGTGAGTCGCCGGAGAGTGTATCAGAGAAGTTTCTTCTTCTCTCTCTCTCTCTCTGTGTGTGTCTTCTTTTTTTTTTTTTCTTGTAAATTTTGCCCCAAAACGACGTCGTTTTGGGGCATTGCAGGAACTATGGTAGAGGATCCGGACTCAGTATACAACAAGTAAGAAGTCATGCACTAATCAAATCGTTTCTTTACTAAAAACTAGTATTATCTTCGTAAATTAGAATCTCCACTCAATCTAAGTGGTTGGCAATTTCTTTCTTCTTTACTCTAAAAGAGTATTTATTTGAGGAATAAAAATGCTATTTTATTTCTTTGATCTAGACATGGCTACATGCCAACACTTCAAAAAAATTTAAAAAAATTAATTAATTAAAATAAATAAATAAAATTATGATTTGTTAGCTACATATAGATAATGACAAATCAAGTAGAAATTACAAGAAACAATGTTAGAATTATATTGTGAGTTATAAAATATTTTCATAATCATAATTGTCTTAATGGCACTAAAGTAGTATTATCAACTGGACTTACATAGCATGCATTTAATTACATTGCATCATATTCTGATTCGTGAAAATTGAAAATTTTTATTCAATGTAAAATCCTGTCTCACTATCATAGTGGTGATGATTGAAAAAAAAAAAATAGTAGAAGAAGAAGAAAAACTTGGATTTTAAATTGAAAAAAAAATTAAAAATCAATTGGAAAATAAATTTTCTAGAGATAAAATAGGGGTATTAAAAGCTTGTTAACACATTTGGTCATGCTTAAGGCTACAACCGAGCCGAACCGAGCCGAGCCGAGCTTTGCTGAGCTCGAGCTCGGCTCGTTTACTTATTGAGCTCGTTTATTGAGCTCAAGCTCACCTTGATAAGAAACTGGGCTCGAGCTCGGCTCGGCTCGTTAACATAAATGAAGCTCTAGCTCGGTTCGACTCAATAATTTTTTTTAATATTATTTATATTATTTAAATAAAAAATATTATTTATATTATTCAATATATAAATAATATATTTATTACATAATTTAAATAAAGATAAACGAGATGAGCTTACACGAGCTCGAGCTCGGCTCGTTTACTAAACGAACCGACCCAAGTCGAGCCCTTAACAAATGGAGCCGAGCTTGTTCATGAACAGCTCGGTTCATTTGTAGCCCTAGTCATGATAGAGTGCTTGAAAAAGCTATTTCAAAATTTTTTTACTCTTATGAATATGCCATTTGGTCGATAAGTTATCCGGGGCTACACATGGCATTCATTTACGTGGTCATACTCTAAATGAATTTTGATAATTTATTAAAATAAGATTTATACAAATAAATGATTGAGATTTATTTGAGACAATGTCTTTCAAACCTAGCTTCTTGACAAATTAATTTGGGATGCAGGGTCCCTGCTGTGGATAACTCCCTGCCGTGCCTGCTGTGAATTGAAATATCACCTTTTTATCTTTTTATTTATTTATTTATTTATTTTTATTATGTAAGGGTTTCATTAATTCTTCTTTTATTACAACAAAACAATCAACCTAGTTGGACGTCGCTGTCTTCTCTACCCCCCTCAAGCAAAACATCTCTGCTTTACATGGAGTAGAAAAGTTAGCTTTTTTTTTTTAAAAACATTTTTGTCTTCTCTTAAAAAGATTGAAAAGTGTTCTTTGTCTTTGCTTCACCGTTCTTCTGCCGAATAAATAGACCATTATTGTTCAACAAATTGGTATGTGTATATATATATATATATATATGTATATATGTTTTGTATTTTATTTTGTACAGTGTGTTAATGGGTTCAACAAGTATAATGGTTTGGTTTGTTTTCTGTTAATAGATTGAGAAACACAATTGTATGTTATAAGAAAATTTCTTTATTATGTAATTTGTTTTGTACATGTTATGTATTTTTGTATAAATATTATATAATTTTTGTATAAATAATATCTCTTAAGACTTCACATGATCTTATTAGTGCTATAGCAGGAGGGAAGGAATTTGTAAGGTTTACGCAGGAGGATCAGAAAACCTACTTACGTGCAACAAGACAGCGAAACTTGTAGTATGGTGAAGTAAGGAGTTTGTTAAGATATTTCCAGCAGCAAGTGGCAGAAAATCCATATTTTTACTATGCCATTCAATTGGATGTAGATGAAATGATTACTAATATTTTTTGGACTGATCATCAAATGATAACAGATTATGGGCTTTTCGGTGATGTGGTGCCATTCAACACAACTTTTCGAACAAATAAGGAGTACTGTCCACTTGCTTTATTTTTTGGCTTTAACCACTTTAGAATGACAGTAATTTTTGGTGCAGCATTATTTTATGATGAAACTGCAAAGTCATTTGAATGGTTATTTGAAACTTTTTTGGATGCAATGTCGGGAAAAAAGCCTGTTAGATTTTTCACTGTAACAACCCTCGTACTGTTTACTGATTTATGACCGATTGATTACCGTTAATCACCGATCACTGTTAAACGAAAACTGATAATGACTGATAACTGACTGATAATCGAACTGAATGAAATACCGAACCGACTGACTGAAATTGAAACTGAATTGACTGAGTATATGTTAGTTAATTGCATTCTATCTGTTTGATTGTCTGATTATCTGTTCATGTTTATATGTTTAAACTGCTAATTGAAGGCCTTATCGGCGGCCGAATTAGAAACTGATTGATGTTCCGTGACCCTCATAATTAATGTGATTTTATGGTATATTTATCTGAAAATTGATTAGGTATGATTAAATTAGATTAAATTAAGCTAATTAAAGAGTTTGCCATATTTACCATTTTGCCACTATCTCATATACACACACTTGAGCCTTATACTTGAATCAAAACACATTTGCTCAGCCATTTTCTTGTCCTTAACCGACCAAGAGAGAGAGAGGGAGAGAAATTGAGTTCTACCTTGAAAATTTGCTTGATCTTGCTTGGAATTGAAGTGTTGAGTGCTACTTTGAGCTCCTAAACCTTGAATACAAGACTAAGGTAGGACATTCATCTTCTTGTGGCTGTTCTTGAGTTCAATCTTGCATGACTCATGTTAATTTGTAGAGCTAAGTCATGATTTGGGTCATTAATGGTGAATTGAAGCTCATTTCTTGCATGCATGGTTGAATTAATGAGTTTTGGGTTGAATTCATGGTAAATGGTTACATGCATGTCCTTGTTGTAAGAGTAGACCATGTTTTCATCTGGTTTTGGAAAGAAATGAGCTCATTTGAGCAAGCTTTGGAGCTTCAATTTGGTTTAAAACTCATGCATGCATGTTTGAATGATTGTTCTTGAAAATGGGTTTGAATATGGTTTTAATTGACTCACCCTTGGGGCTTGAATTCATAAATTGAGCTTTGAAACTTGTTATACATTGAATTTATTGATGTTTTCCAGAATTTGGGCCCAAGAGGTCGAGTTTGGAGTGGTTGAATGCTTGGTTTGAGCTTGGGAGGCAAATCTGGAAATTCCAGATTTGGCTTCCTCGCTCGAGCGAAGGATTCCACGCTCGAGCGAGCACCTTTGTCCAGGGCTCCGCTCGAGCGACCATCGAGCGACGATCGCGCGTAAAATTTCAGCATCCAGTACTTTTACTGTTTTGCAGACCGCTCGAGCGAAGGATTCCTCGCTCGAGCGAAGCCTTTGATTTTGGACTTACGCTCGAGCGTAGAAAGTCTCGCTCGAGCGAGGCTCTTATTTTCAGCAAACCTTGCAAAATATTTTCTAAGTGTATTTCTGCATCCTCATCCCATCCTAGGCATTCTTAGGCCTAGTTTAAGGCATCTTGATGAGGATATCATTGTAGAACACACCAAGGCAAATTAGGGATTAAGTTATGAAATTTCCCAACTGTGTAGCTTAGTGTGTTCAACCTGTGAACTGTGTAGGGTTGGCAACTGGGGAGACACGCTCTAGCATACTGTAGCCCAGAACTCTGTGAGTAACAATGGTGTAAAGATATGTTCAACTGATTATCTTCTGAATACTGAACTGAACTGTTTACTGAACTGGTATTATTTACTGAATGAATGTATGTCCTTTATTTCTGAACTGTATTGTGGCATCCTTAGTATCTACGGTTTACTGTTACTGTTACTGTCACAGAGATCTCTGTCGGTTTCCTTGTGGAACCACTACTGTTTACTGACTGATGGCCATCATTACTGTTCGGTCTTTTAAGACCTACTGTTACTGTTATGCTAATGGATGTACCACATATGACTGTTTACTGTACTGAACAACTGAATGACTGATTGAAATGAACTGTTTTCATACTGTAAGGACATTCATTCTTAACCTCTTTACATATTGTGTTATTCACTGGGCTTTAGCTCACTGCTCATATATATATGTAGGTGTACAGGCACCAGAACGGAGCTAGGAGCGTCAGGGTAACTCCAGTTTTGTCAAGCCAGCCTTTGTGCCTCACTGCGAGGTTCCGAGCCTACTGTTAAGGCTTAGGGGTGTTTTAGAATTTCCCCCTTTTTTGTACTGTTTCACTGTTTTGTATAGACTGACCGTTTACTGTACTGTTGTACAGGGAGTAGGTCCCTGTACTGTGTGACTGTTAATTTTGTATACTGTGTTGTACAGACGGAATGTTTTCTGTACTGTTGTGTGGGGTTGAGTCCCTAGTCAAATGGATGTGAATATTGTGCATACTGTTCTGTACTGTTTATGTATGAATGCATGAAAAGCCTTTTTGCATACAGGCTGTCACAGCTCAATGGACACTATTTATTTACTGTATTGGCTTCCGCCAGGCCCTGTACTCTGTTTCACTGTATTACTGCTCAGCAGGCCTTCGGTGATCTCGGATTACTGGCCGGTTACGGTGCTAAACCCATAGGGCCGGGTTTGGGTCGTGACATTCACAGACCAAGATCAAGCAATGGCTAAGGCAATTTCACAAATCATGCCTGAGGTTTTCATAGGTTATACACTTTTCACCTAATGCAAAATGCTTTGAAGCATTTAGGTTACTTGTTCAAGAGTGGTTCAAAATTTAGTAGCAATTCAAAAGCTTGCATTTATGACTACGAGAATGAGCATGAATTAATTGAAGCTTGGAATTCTTTGATTAATAAATACAACTTGCAAAAAAATGAGTGGATGAAATGAACTTGGAGAAAAAGAGAGCAGTGGGTGCATGTGTATATGAAGTGGGTATTTACTGGAGGAATGCGAAGCACATAACTTAGTAAAAGTCTAAACGGAACATTAAGGGAATATTTGAAAGGTGATCATAACATTGTTCAATTCTTTATTCACTTCAATTGGATTGTTGTAGATAAGTGATATGAGGAAATTTCTGCAATATATGATTCTAGACAAAAATTGCCAATAATGAAATTGAAAAAGTCTCCCATTTTCATCCAGGTTTTAAGTTTGTACACTCCTCCTATCTTTGATTTATTTCATTATGAGTTGGATATGTCCCTTTATTGTCAAGTGCAGCAATTCCATGAGTTAGAAGGAGAAGTTAAGTGTGTGATTGGCTCGTATGGTAATGATGAAGAGTATAATGTGGAGGGTAGGGTGGAAGTTACTGGGCTAAGAAGAGAAAAAATCTGTCGAGAAATACATTGTATTTGTAAGAAATTTGAGAACTTTGGAGTTTTATGTAGTCATGCAATCAAAGCACTTGATAGAATGAATGTTATAGAAATTTCCGAAAGGTATATATTAGGCCAATGGAGATTGGATGCAAAAGATTGTGAAGTTGAAGGGAAAAATATTATAGTCGAAGAGGATGATCCGAAGTTGTTAATATTAGCATGTTATAGAGATCTTTGTCCAAGAATGGTGAAACTAGCAACTCAAGCATCTATGCACAAATCTGCCAATCAATTGGTTGATGAGGGAATTAAGGAATTGTGTGTAAAAGTAAATAATATAATAAAAAGAGTTGGAAATTTTGGTACCAAAGAATTAGATGTGGATGACTACAACTTTGCACAAGTTAAGGGCGTAAACAAAAAAGATGTTGGACACAAAAGGAGGGGTAGATTAAAACCTTGGCATGAGATGATGAATAAGAAGACAAAAGTTATTTCACAACCTTCCTGCCTTAGTAAGGTATTACCTACGTACTTTTGAAATTATAAATGACCTGCATTTATTTTTATAAATTGTGTAAAGTATTGATAACTGTTTAAACTTCTTTAGACTATTGGTCAATTAAGCAATACTACAAATGTTCGAAATTCATCTTCAAGCCAACCACAGGTTAGCTATTGTTTTATGTTATTTATTATTATTATTTATAAATTGTGTAATGTATTGATAAATTTTACAACTTATTTAGACTATTGGTCAATCAAGCAATATCACAAATGTTCAAAATTCATCTTTAAGCCAACCACAGGTTAGCTCTTGTTTTATGTTATTTGTTTATTTTTTAGACTACGTTGTACTAGTGTATTTATTTTTCACGGTGTTTTATGAAGTAGGATGTTGACAGTCTCTATTAGCCACAATTGATAAATTATGGGTATAATCTTCTCACACGTGATACTAATTCATACTCACCAAGGTATCCACAATCACAACCTCTGTCTTTCCAAACATCATATAGTCCACAAAGTTCTCAAGTAAGTAATATATATATGTTTGTAATGTAACTTAGTCCATAAAATTTATTCTAATGAATTTTCTTTTCTTTTCTTTTCTTTTTTTTTTTATAGGGAATATCACTTAATCCAACGGAGCACAATCCAATGGAGACTGAATTTAGAAATGAAAGTTCTTTTGATTTTTCTATTTATTCCCAACCGCCTCCACAAAATTAACATGGGGATTCACTTTGTAATTTTTGTTTTGAGAATTGAAATTGAAGATTTTTAGAATTTTGTTTGGATGATTTAGAATGGTTGAGACAGATTTTGGGATATTTGGCAGGAGATTCTAAAGTTGAATGTCTCAGAATTTTGTTATATATATATATATATATATATTATATACAGATGTTGGATGTGAATTGAATATATTTTGGCCTTAAGTTGGTTTTTTTTAATTTTTTTAATTTTTTTTATACAACTATTTTTTTTTTTTTGGAAGTTACATTTATTTGGCTTATGGTTTGATAATTTGATTTGTTCAATTACAATTTTTTTCCTTTCAATTTCACTTTTGATGCATTTAAGCTAGTTTTGAAAAAGTCAAAACATGTATGGTTTGTTTGATAAAATGATTTGCTTGATGAATTATTTTTATTTTATTATATTTTCTATTTATAAAATAAATTTTTTTAGCACAAACTCACCCTTTCACTTTACAGGATTGCAGGGACCAAAAGTGGCGTCCAGCTAGGTTGATTGTTTTGTTATAGGGTCTAGCTTGTCTCAAATTGAGATCAAGACTGGACCCGTCCAGTTCGGTTCATGAGGTCCATTTTTTGGACCCGTTTTGATAATCCGAATCTTTCAATGTGTAGAACTCGTCGAGTGCTACATGTCTATAAAAAATCACGTTGATTGGATATCAATAGCTATATGATCAAATCAATTTTGTAAAAAAAAAATTAGACGGTGAAAAAATTAACGGTTGATAAAAAACTATTTTGTTCACATAGCTATCGATATCCGATCAATGTAATTTTTTACATGCTTATAGTACTCGACGAGTTCTACACATTGAACGGTTCGGATTATCAAAACGGGGCCCGTGATGAACCCCCACAGATCCAACAACACGGTCCAGTCCGATCTTGGACTGGACCAAAGCCACTGTCTTTGTTATAATAGAAGAAGAATTAATGAAACCCTTAAATATAAAATTTTTTTAGAAAATAAATAAATAAAACTGTGTCGTTTCAATTCACAGCAAGCATGGTAGGGAGTTATCCACAACAGGGACCCCACCTCCAGCCCGTTGTCCCCATTTATTCGGAAGGACAAACACAAGAGGAATTGGGGTGGCTGCTGTGTGGGGTGCACAGCAGCCACTGCTGTGTAGCCATTTGGGCCCTTTTCGGGGCCCATTTTAATAATCCGAACCGTTTACATTTTAGAATATATCAAGTAGAACATACCTGTAAAAAATCAAGTTAATCAAATATCGTTTACCCATTCATTCACTAACATTTGTATTTACAAAAATAAATAACAATTGTAATTTAAAGTATTAAAATGAATACAAATATGAGTGGATGAATGGGTAAACGCTATCCGATTAACTTGATTTTTTACAGATATGTTCTACTTGATATATTCTAAAATGTGAACGGTTCGGATTATCAAAATGGGCCCGAATGGCTGCACAGCGCTGTGCACCCCCGCACAGCAGCCACACCAGTTCCAACACAAGAGGAGGAAAAATATATAAGACTTCCTATAAATGTCTTTTTAACACGAGAGAAGGAAAAATGTTCCACCATTTAGGAGACAAAAGGAAACATATATATGTATAAAAAAAAAAAAAGCAAAAATGAAAAACTAGTTTGCATTATGTGTGTATGACATCCCTTACATTAATGGAGGAATTGTTTAATGTATTTCAATTCATGATGAAAAAGAATGTTGAAAGAGGAGGCAGATTAGGTTTGCATGATGATAATGATGTTTAAATTATATATAATGGGCATGGCTTCTGTCCAGTCCTCAATCGGACTGGACCGTGCTGTTGGACTCGTGGGGGCCGACCACGGGTCCCGTTTTGATAATCTGAACCATTCAATGTGTAGAACTCATCGAGTACTAGATATTAGTAAAAAATCACGTTAATCGGATATTGATAGCTATGTGATCAAATCAGTTTTGTATAAAAAAAATAGACGGTGAATAAATTAACGGTTGACAAAAGTCTATTTTGATCACATAGCTATCGATATCTGATCAATATGATTTTTTGAAGGCATATAGTACTCGACGAGTTCTACACATTGAACGGTTCAGATTATCAAAACGGGACCCGTGGTGAGCCTCCACAGGCCCAACAGCACAGAAGCCATTCCTATATATAATATGAAGCGATTCCCATATATAATATATATACACACATTTATATTCATTGAACATGGCTTTTGAATCATGATAGTGGTAAACTATATTCTTTTATTATTATGTTTGAAACACTTTACCTCTAGACTTGAATTTTTGACCACATTTTAATAACCCTAAACTTCATGATTAATTTAGTGAAATTTCAGAAATATGCTTTTCATTTAGGTCTCGTTTAGAGACTAGCCAGTTTAGTCAAAAAATTACTAAAAAAGTCAAAAAGCCAACAACTCATACCAAAAAGTTAAAGATTCTCTTTTCTCTCTATTTTTTGCACATCTTTTCGTAAAAAGTCAAAAAATTATCCCAAATATACTAGTTTTTTTTAGCTCATATTTTAGCCAAATAGCCAAAAAGTTACTAAATTAGCCTGTTCCCAAACGAGGTCTTAATCTTCTATCCAAGATGTTAAGCTAAACCAAAAAAGAAAATTGGAAATGGCCAAACCTCCAAAACTTTCTATTGGAAATTTCATTCATATATAAATTTATACAAAAAATTTAATAAGAATGATGTAACATTGTCATTATTATAATTCATAAATAAATCTATAGTGTTTTGTTTTGGAATGAAATGTTTACAATAAATTTTTTATTTGTATGGTATTACTCCTTCCCAATTCCAAAAATAGAATATCGACCATGCTACGTAACTCGAAACTGCGGCTCGAAATCGCGACTCGACACCAATACGACGTCGTTTTGGTGTCGTTTTTTTTTTTTTTTTTTTTTTTTTTTCTTCCCTGGTTTTGTTACAGAACGAAGAAGAAGAAGAAGAAGAAGAAGAAGAAGAAGGGAGAAGAAGAGAAGGGAGGAGGAGGAGGAGGAGGAGGGAGGGGAGGAGGAGGAGGGAGGGGAGGGGGCTATAAAAACCGGTTGGAGGAGGAGGGGAGGCTGGGCAGATGACGGTGGTGCTGCGACGTCGGCGGGGCTGGGCAGACGACCGGGGCTGGGCGAGGCGACGGTCTGCTGCGACGATCGGCGACGACCCACGGCGACGAGCCCTCTCCTCTCTCTTTCTCCCTCTCTCCTCCTCTTCCCTCTCTTTCTCCCCTCTTCTTCCATTTTCGAGCCGTTTCGAGCTCGACCCTTTCGAGCTACGAGACATTTTCGATAGAATATTCATTTTGATTGTTTTTTTGGTATCCATGATGTTGACCTGACTACTTCCCAATACATGTAGTACCATAAATATCAAATAATTATCGAGCTTAAATCCTCAAGAGATACTCAATACAATTTGGGCATATCCATTCCAAATTCGATTCAACTAACTTCACCATAATGAGAAGAAATTCAAATCTATATACAAAATGAGCAAAGCAATGAAGTCATCGCCTAAAGAAGACACAAATATGTGACACAACTACGTATGTTTGAACTCCTGCAACAACAAAATCACATGAACATATATACAGTCAATTTATTAACCCAAAACAAGAAACTTTCTCGCAAGTTTCTCGCCCATGCACGCCCAAGTTCAGTGCACAGATGAACCTCATGTTCAGCGCCACGTGAAAGGATTTGAACTATGTGCGGAAATCAGAGCTCCATTAACAGAGGATTTCAGGTTTCTCTTGAAGTCCAAGAAAATGGCAGAACAGCTGAGGAAAATGAAAACAAGATTTTGAAATTGAATTGTTGGCTCAATCTGACCTCCAATGCTGGCTATGTAGCTGGCACGTGTCTGTCGATCCCGAGTAAATGCCTAAAGGTAGGGAGCTTTAGTGTGTCGTTGGCCCGGCCATGCCACGCGTCGTCGTCGATTGTCCATACCTGTGAGTGTGCAGAGTGGGTAAAATAAGAGCAAACAGAGCACAACAATACCTGAAGCATGATGAACCAAGTGATGTATTATTGAGATACACAGAAGTTCTAATTCAACAAACACCACTTTAAAAAATAATAATAATAATAATAATAAAAATAAAAATCAACACACGTAGCCACACAATCTGCCTACCCTTTTTATTTATAGCTTCTGCAATCGTTGAACAATAAACAAAACACGAGCACAATGTGCACACACTCATCGAGTGGAAAACAGTAATGCTAAGTAGAAAATAGTAAGACGCTAGCACTACAATTGTTTGGTAGAGTGTGGGCCCATTGAGAAGGAATGGGTTAGTATCAACACTGCATTTTGTGGACTTTTTTGGAAATTTTTTCATGTCCATTGTTTTCCATCTCAATGTGCATAATGAATCAAGCTATTCAAGCTCGACTCCTGTTTGACTTATTAGAAGCTTATTTAAGATCTGCTTGTTATATGAGTAAGTCAAGTTTGAACATATTTTAAAGCTCATTAATTTTTCAAGCCAAGTTTGAACAATTTACTACTTGGCTTGGCTCAATAAGCATCTATGCACTATAAAAATAAAAATAAAAAGCTGCCTGTTTGGTAACGTTTACGTTTTCAGTTTATATTTACAAAAATTTTATAAACTGATTTTTGTTTATTTTTAGAAAAACATAAACTACAAACGCGTTTGGTTTAGACAAAATGTTTAAAAAAATTTAAAAATATAAAAAAGAGTGAGAAATGACAAGTGGTGGCGGGTGGTGACAGCGGAAGACGATGGTGGAAAATGATGGCGAGTGGTGGTGGCAGAAGACCATGGTGGAAAATGGTAGCAAGTGGGTGGTGGTGGTGGTGGTGGTGGGTGGGTGGGTGACGGTGGCAGGTGGTAGGGAGTGGGTGGTGGTGGTGGTAGCGGATGGTGGGTGGTGGTGGTAGGTGAGTGGTGGTGGCAAGTGGAGGGTGGTAACGAGTGGGTGGTGGTGGTGGTGGCGGGTGGTGGTGGCAGGCGGGTAATGGGTGATGGTGGTGGTGGTGGCTGCGGCGGGGGCGGGCGGTGGGTGGCAGGTGGCAGGTGGCTGGTGGTGGCTGCAGGTGGGTGGTGAGTGTTGGTGGCAGGCGGTGGATGGTAGTGGCGGGTGGTGGATGGTGGCGGGTGGGTGGTGGTGGCGGTAGTGGCGGCGAGGGGTGGGTGGTGGTGGTGAGTGAGTGGCAGGTGGGTTGTGGGTGGTGGTGGCGAGTGGTGGATGGTAGTGGGTGGCAGGTGGGTGGCGAGTGGTGGTGACGGGTGGGTGGTGGGTGATGGTTGCGGGTGGGTAGGTGGCAGGTGGTTGGTGGCTGGTGGTGGCGGATGGTGGTGGCAGCTGGGTGGTGAGTACTGGTGGCAGGTAGGTGGCGGGCGGTGGTGGCGGGCGGTGGATGGTAGTGGCGGGTGGTGGCGGCGGTGGTGGCGGCAAGGGATGGATGGTGGTGGCGAGTGGGTGACAAGTGGGTGGTGGTGTGTGGTGGTGGCAGGTGAGTAGTGGTGACAGGTGGTGGTGGGGAGTGGGTGGTGGTGACGGAAGACGGTGGTGGAAAATGGTGGCGGGTGGTGGCTAGTGTTAGGTGGTAAAAAAAAAAAACTCAAAACGTAAACTCATTTTTTGTGTTTTCATTTTTTGGCCAAATTTATAAACTGAGACCATTGATTTATAAATCAAAAATTTACCAAACAAGTTTTTATTTGAGTTTTTAAAATTTTTGTAAATATAAACTGAAAATTAAAAACGTAAATGTTACCAAACGGCACCTAAGCTGTTGGAATTCGACTCGAGTTCAGCTCGTTTAAAATTGACTCGTTATGTAGACAAATCAAACTTGAACACATTTTGAAGTTTGTTAAGTTTTAAAGTCAAGCTTGAATAACCTACTGTTTAGCTTGACTCGGCTCATTTGCAGTCTTGTATGCATGCTCATTTAAGGATCAAAAGATTCAATTTTCCTTATCCCAACGAATTCTCCTCATATTGCATGCAATCTCTAGTGTTTTTTTTTTTTTGCCCTTTCCCCATGTGGTTTTGCTATGAACCCTTTTAAATTGTACCTCTTTTTCTTTCTTGGTTTTTGTGTGTGGATGTGCTATGCCTGAGTTTTATAAACCTATTTGCATTGTAACTAGAAATTTGCTTGCTAATATACAAGGAAGTCACTTTTGCAATTGGGTTTTACTCTGAACTCCATATAAGTTCTAGTCCAATATGGGAAGATTAAGCAGATACTAATCACATCTGCTACTTTAATGAGAACTATGAATCAGAACACACTGAACATGCTCTTTCTTCTACTAAATGCAAGATTTAATGTAAAAATAAAACTACATATGAGACTTCGAGTCTGGATTCTCGGTCTAGATCTCCCGTATCCCCTTGGTCCCAAGCACCTCTCTACCACAAGATGAGTCTCTCTAACCTGATCGTGTGATGGATACATGCTCTAGGGCAAAAGAACAGGAGAGCTCCGGACAGAGAATCCACTGTCAGGCACTTAAATGTACTTCCTAATTGCTGGGATTTGGTCTATAAAAAAGACAATTGGAGAATCTGAGCACCAAACATGCATCAACACAAAAATATATCAACAACTAATTAGTAATGTTTGACTCATACATATAACAAATATACATACAAGGCGGGCTCAGAAAGGCCCCAAAATTTCAGCTAAATTACACCCACAACCAGAATCCCAGAGAACATGGAAATATTCAACAACTGTGTCTTTTAAGATTTGTTACAACCACATCTTTTTCAGCCAATGTTTTATGTAAATCAGAGACTATTCTCATTTAACAACCTCTTTAGATGAAACAAGCTTAGCCTTTCGAGATCCGGGAGGGGTTGTGTAAAGATTTGCGGATATCTTGGTGACACGGGTTCAAATCAAGAAAACAACCTCAACATAAATTGGGCAGGAGATCCCGCTGAAGAGGGACCCTCATCCACTAGGTCACCTTGACTACTCTTAAAGTTGATACTACCACTTCATTTTCTACCCCCAAGCATATTTCCTTTGCTTTGCAAATAGTGAAAGATGGTGGATAAAAATAAAGTTCAACCAGTTTAGGACCTTATCAAGATTTGGCAATTTATGGGAACATGGACACGAGGCAGAAAGTAACAGACATAACTTAATCAGGTGGAGGTGTTGAGTGGCTTGAGCAACCATCTTTCTGAGAGTGATACCAGAAACAAGATATTCGTTCTTTGCCTCTCATACCCACAAATTACAGATTCTAAAATGGTCCCCAAAATACAAATATTCTTTGACCCTCAAAATGGTTGAAAGAAAAGATAACGTGAGTTGGACTGAAAGGGGCAAAGTTGATCAAAATGAAACTACATGACAACCAAAACTTTTCAAAACTGCTGGACGAGAATAATGGAATAAACCATGAAGGCAATGTGTCAAGAAGAGACAAAGAGGTCCCCATGAACCAATTGTCACATGGAATGGAATATACAACTAGGGACGTTTTGGGTACCTTTCAGAGGGTTGCTATGTGTCATGCTCCTATTGATCGATTCACATCCATATCTACCAATAGGATCAACCCTGCCATAGAACTGACATCATCCCATGCCTCATCTGCCAAATTCACAATCCAAAAACAAATTGAAGAAACGAAAAGAAAAAAAGAAGGAAGAAAATGAATTTTTTACATCATCAGCCCTGCAGATAAAATAACAGAAGAGGTTGCAAGTAAACAAAAAAGTGCTTATTGTGCCTCCATGTCTTGTTTCTTCCAGGGTTAAAATAAAATAAAAAATTAAAAAAAAAGAAGCACATCTATGTATGTATCTATATGGTCAATCATATGACCAGGCTAAGTAGGTAATATAAAGGATTTATTTATCGAACTCCAGCTTTTTAAAAAAATATTTCCCATAATTACAAGTACTTTCAAACTTATTTTATAAAATCGAGGTTGTTTAATGAAGTTAAGTTTTAAAAATATGACTTCAAGTTTAAAGTGGAGTTTTAAAAACACAGCATCCAATTTGAAGCCATGTTTTAAAAATGACGACGTCAATGCGAAGACGTGTTTTCAAAACAAACACTAATGGGTTAGAAAGACATGAGTTTGTTAAAAAAAAATGTTAATATGAAGCTTCCATGTGGCATCTCAAACACTAGATACAAGTATGCTGTCATGTAAGTTATATGAAGTAAGACAATAATAATCCAAAAAATAAAAAACTAACAATAATGCAAGGCAGATGTTATAATAAGGATAAAGAAAGAGAATTCTGCCGCTTATTTTGCACCTTATAAAAGTTAAAACCTAGAGCCTAACATGGCAGATATCACATCTAGAAGTATCACCTGCCAGCCATGCACAATGAGAAACAAATTTAGTTTACATGTATCCCAAATGAGAAGATTTAAAGACCAACTCAACATAGATTCAAAAACTAACCATGCTTTAAAGAATTTCCTACCTGCGTTCAGAGAGAGAAAAGAAGAGCGCTTATCAAAATGAATGCTTGTCATCTAGCATGCATTTCTGTGTTAGTGTGTACATAAAGACTTACTTATCTCCATGATCTGCTTGTGAAGAACCAGCCTAATGTCCAGCTAAGCCCCTGCAACAACTGAGCAAAAACATTTTCATTTATTAACACAATATGCCCAAAGCAAGAGACGGTATAAGAAAAAATGATTGCCATGTCCTTAACAAAAAATACTCCAATGAGTAGGAAAAATTAAAGGATTTAAGGCACCATCCATATCATAAAGCCTGCACACCAATATCCACTCTATGTCTTGCCAAAAAGAGTCAACTAACCTACTAAAGAGTGTCTGGCTGGGGCAAATAGCCAGTTCATCCCTCATGGAGCATTTGAACAATTGAGGATCATGTCTACTCATGAAATTTGCATAACCAAAAAAAATGGTGTAAAACCAATGATGAGAGTGACAACCACCCCAATAAAATAAAATAAATTAAAATAAAAGCGTGAGATATATCAATTATCAACTATGCCACTGAAAAGATCTCGATGCCAAAAGTTAAATAACATTTATCAAAGTCCGACTTAGAATCATTAAAAAACATACCAGCACTCACTTCGTGCATGTTAATGTTACTTGGTACTTACAACACCTCAAACAAGAACTTAAGAGGTTCCATTACAAGATAAATCATTTAAAACTCTTTTGCACTGGAATGACTATTTTACTCAATGCCCATACAAAATGAAACATCTCACCTAATGGATGCATAATAAGCCTCATAATGAATTTTCTTATATATCCCTACAACAAAATCAAACCCTTTAGGTAAAGTCCACATAGAATCCTTTCAGCTTCCAAGGATGCTGGAAACATGCCATGGGCAATACCAATTTCACACTGACACAGTTCTCATTTCATAGGTGAATATTGATCAACAATCTATGTCAGAATGGTTATGAATGCATAAGATTAACTAACCAATATACAACAATACTTATTCATATGAAACACATATAGCACGCAATTTGCAATATTACAAGTGGATTACACATGTGAGATGCCAAAAAGCAAAACAAGATGAAATTGCCCCAGTTTTCTGCCACCCATCTGTACTCAATTGTAATTCCTCGTGAAGATGAGGCAAATGCAGGGACCAAGATAAACCAAATGTAAGCAAACACTCAAATTCTCCCATATAAAGAAAAGGCATAACTGAAAGTAGTGTTGCACAATAATCTTTATGGTTGTGTTTGGATGCTTGAATTTGTGGAGGTACCAAACTAAACCAAACCTTAAGTTCCATTAAATGGTGTTGGCTACATGAATATTCTTCTCCATTTAGCTCTATGAAGGGCTATTTGGTTAGTCATATTAAAAAGGTTCATATCTCTATTCACTACACTAATCTAGGTCTACCCATTCCCCTAGCATTTTCATCTCCCGTAACTATGTCGCATCTCCTCACTATTGCCTTTGTTGGTTTCCGTTATATATGACTAAACCATCTCAATCTATTTTCTCTCAACTTAGCTTCTATCGGTGTTACTCCTACCCATTCACGAATATATCCATTCATAACTTTGTCTTTCCTAGTCTTGCCACACATCTACCTTCACATCCTCATCTTGGGAACACTCTTCTTATTTTTATATTATTTCTTAGTTACCCAACATTCCGTCTGATATAACATTGCTGGTCTAATAGTCGTTCTATAAAACTTTTCTTTTAGTCTAGTTGATATCCGTTTATCATATAGTATCCTAGACGTACTCTTCCACTTAAGCAAACCCGCCGTAATTCTATGGACCACATCTTTTCCAATCTCCCCATCCATTGTGATAATCAAGCCTAAATGATAAAAATATTCACTCTTAAGTAGTTCTTGATTTTCAATCTTCGCTTCTCTATTTCCATTTTTGTTGTTACTAAAATTACACTTCATATATTCGGTCTTAGTCCTGCTTATTCTAAATCCTTTAGATTCAAATGCTTCTCTCCAAAACTCCAACTCAGTGTTAACTCCTTCTCTTGTCTCATCCACTAACACAATATCATCTGCAAAAAGCATACACCATGACACATCATCTTGAATATTTCTCGTCAATTCATCCATAGCTAAAACAAAAAGACAAGGACTTAAAATTAATCCTTGATGTAATCCTACATTAATTGAAGGGGCAAAATAAAGTAAAAATTATATGTTTGGTTGTCTTCTAATTTTCTGAAAAATATATAGTAAACTTGTTTGGCGAATTGTTTCTGAAAATTATCGTGGGATTTTTTTTTTTTTTTTTGAAACAAACACAAACCCCTAGGTTCCCACTCTTGAACACTGGCTTGCAAAGGGAGGGAGCCCAAGAGGCTTTATATTCACAAGGCCAAGCCTCGTTTGTTCCAATGTGGGATCGTAACATTCCACCACACCCCACAGGTGACGTCCACTGTGGTCCACTCTATCAACACTGATCCAATGGTAACCCTTTTCCTTCCAGTGGTTTCACTTATCAGTATTCAACACCTCGATAGGTATCTTAATCCAGCCCTATGAAGCGCGGACACCTCTCCGGAAGTCACATACAATCGGACACGGACACGTGTTAGACACGTTGGGACACTTTAGACATGCTGAGGATACGTTGGGACATGCTGAGGACACACAAGGGACACGTTGAGGACAAGCTGCGTATTATTTTTTTCAAAAAAAATTATATTTTTTAATTTTTTTTACTAAAATAGCATATCTAAGGTTGATAAATTTGGTAAAATTAAATATTTGACATAGAATACATATTAAATATTTAAAAACATACATATAATAAAAATATAAAAATATATGTTTTGAATGTGTCCCCCCAATGTGTCATGTCCTGCATTTTTTTAAAAATTTGCATGTTCGTGTGTCCATGCTTCTTAGATCCAGCCTATAGGTCACCCCTCCATAGCTTGAACTGCAAAGTCACACCCATCCAATACTCACAATTGTGTCTAATCCCCATACTTGACATGATAGTTGGCTCTAATACCAAATGAAATGAACCCTTGGGTAGAACTCACCCTTGAAAACTGGCTTGCAAGGAGAGAGAGCCTAAGAGGCTTATATTCACAAGGTCAAGCCTCTTTTGTTCTAATGTGAGATCATAATAAATAAATATATTTAAAAAAAGTACTTATTAGGAAACACCAAAAAAGTTGTATTCAAATTTTTGAAAACTATTTTTGCACAAAAATGGGAACGCTATGAACACAACAGGTGTTTTTTAACTTGTTTTTGCCTTATAAAACATGGAAGAAAAAACAAAAGCGCATTAAATAATAATATATGTATCAGTATTGGTGACATGATCATATATTGGTAATATCATACAATATATTTTAGAATAATGATATCAGAAGGAAAAATAATTTCCAATGCCTTATTTCTGGTATATGAAAGACACATATCCCGTCGAATCACTATTTGTTTTATTATTAGTTGTCAATTTTATAGGACCATTCATACCATGCAGTCTTCCAATGTGACTAATCCTTGTTGATGAAGATGAAACATAAGGGTTATTTTTTGTCAAGGCACATAGTTCTCCTATATGATTTGCAATTTGCAAGAATTACTTTCGGTTAATACACTCCCCCTATTCTGAGGGATACTCTTCACAAATTCTTTGCGAAAAATATACCAGCCAAGAATGTCATCAATAGAAAACCTCCCAATGGTGCGGAGCTAACTGCATTCTATAGAATCACTTAACTATGTTTGGCTGAAAACTTAAGAAGCACGGGCAACACTACAATTTAAAAAAATTCAGGCACGACACGTAAGGGACACGTGCAAAATATATGATTTTATGTACCTACTATATCATATAGGGGAAACGTGAAGAAGAGAAAAAAAATTACTGACACATGGGGGTGTGGGGGTGCAAGTGTCACTTGCAGCCCCATGGGCTAGTAATTATTTTCCCCTTATGAACTAGCATTATTAACAGTAACTGCTTTTTTAACAAATCTTCAAGTTCTACAAGTCGAATCCAAAATCAATTTTGGAATTCAGAAAACAAAACAAAACAAAACAAAAAACTTGTATTCAATCAAGTTAATTGAAATTAAATTGAGAGAGTTAGTTCAACAGAATCACAGATTTGGGTTCTTTCAATTTTGTTCGTTTTCTCAGGAAACAAACGGAGGGTAAGAAAATAGTAAAAGCAAATATGCAAGAAAAGGAAATGCAGACCTGGTATAATATCAGTGTGGTTTAGAATCACGAATGAGATGAGAAAATGGAAGTCAGGCGATTTAAAGTGAAAGAAAGTTAGTTTAGTGCTCCGTTTGGATTGAGTGATTTCAAAAAGGAAAAAAAAAACACAACTGATGTTGATTATTTTTATTTTTATTTTTTTTCCAGTAAAAATTATAAAATGTGGTTTAGAAATCTATCAGGATATAAAATATGGGGTGGAGATTTGATTATGTATTGTGAATTTTCACTGGGTAAATTATATTTTTGTTTCAATTCTTAAATTTTTTTTTTTTTTTAAATTTTGGCTCTTCATGTTTTAATTTTTTTAAAAAAATTTACTTTTAAAGTTAATTTTTGTTTAAATATAAAATGTTACGTTAACGGTCATATAATATAAAAAATATATTATTATATTGAGATTTAGATTTATGTGAGATGTATGAGTTATATATAATAAAATATTTTTATACCAAGCGACTGTCAATGTGATATTTTTTATCTAATTTTGAATAAAAATTCGTTTTGGGAATAAACTAAAAAAAAAAAAAAAACTTCAAAACATTAAAACATGAAGAGTCAAAGTAAAAAAAAAAAAAAAATTTAAGGACCAATGTGAGAAAATTGTCAAACATAAAGAGGCAAACTATAACTTATCCAATTTCATTTGTTGAATGAATTTAATTCATAGATTAATAATTTTGAGTAAAATTCTGAAAATATAGCATATCCTAATCACTTGTTTAGATTGTTAAAGACACTTGGAGAATTTCAAAATAATACAACATTTCTTGGAAATTTTGTCCGGAGGAAACCGTAAACCGAGACCATGTAAACGTAGGCTATAGAAGTACTACTATTGCCATTTCACAGAAATTTCATCCGCGGAATCGGCACCTATGTACACGTGTGGTTTTTAAGACTTTTACCATGGACACTCAGGTGAACTTATTTTAACATTACAATACATGTTTCTCAAATTCACTAATTTTTCTCAAAGTAATAAACATTTCCAATGTAGAAGCATGAGATAATGCTCAATACAAATGAATAAGAAAATAGTTTCAATTCTCCTAATTCACATGCAATTTCTATAACACTCTTAACTATCATTTACCGATAGCCCAAAACAGATATTTCTAAATAGATAAACAATTATCAATTAAGATAAACTCTCCAAATTTTCAAGAGGTGAGTGATAATACATATCTAACTCCACCATCCTCATCAACATCAATCTAATTTCACAATTTCAATATCAATCTCATAATTTATATAAAATCAACATTTGAGGCATTTAGAACAAAATCCCTTTCCTTTCCAAAATCAATCCAAATATTCTAAATCAACAATTTACTCCCAACTGAACATTTTTTTCCATATCAAAATCATTTTCAAGGGTCCATTTGAAAAACCCTTCTTTAGATTTTTACCCAAAACCCTAGATTGTTCCAAATCTTCCAAAAATCTCAATATTGTTTAGAAATAACAAATAACTATGTTAAAACTCATAAAAATGGTGAAGATATCTCTACCACAAGCTTAGAAGATGATTGAAGGAGGGATGGAAACTCAAAGATGCCAAAAATCAACTTTGCTCCGATTAGAACGAAACTCTCGCCAAGCTCTACCTTTTTAACAAAGGGACATTGGTGAAAAGATCGACAGATCTATGTGTATTCAAGGGAAACAGTGAGTTTGAGAGAGAGAGTAAGAGAAATTAGGGTTTTGAAATGTTTAGGGAGAGAGGTGAGAAAGTGAATCAAAAGTGGCTGTTTACAAATTGATATACGCACCAATCGCTTGAGCGCAAGAAGTGTCGTTTGAGTAACCAAACACAATAAGTTATTTCGCTCGAGCGTAAAAATTTTCGCTCGAGCATATAATACAATCTCCCAGTAGTTTTATAGACAGACAGAAGACCATCACTCGAGTGAAGAATACAAACTCTTAGTATTTTTGCAGACCTGCAAAAGTACTCATAAAGACCGCTCAAGCGCAAGAAGTGTAGCTCGAGCGTAGGAACAAAATTCTAGGCATCAATAACTTAAAAAACAAGCTACCAACCTATTTCAAAAGCCACCAACACATCCCAAAAGCCAAACTCAAAGAAAGATAAGGGGAACCAAGACATAGCCAACTGTATAAGGCAATGAAACCCAGATCCAAAACATACAATGGGTCGGGTCTTAAACCAAAAACGCTATAACCTCCCTGCTTAAGGAATTTCATCCCCGAAATTTAAACCAAACATTAAAACCAAGTTTAAACCAATTACAACAATAATAGTCATTCAAATTCATCACCATGACCTATCCACCGGTCATCCATTCTCATCAATATGATAAATGAGTTTTCAATACTGAATATACAATTCACATTTCTAAAACATATGCAATGTTTATATTTCATTAACATAACAAAGTTTTCAATACATGTTCAAACATCAATAAATAGGTCTGGATACTTCTCACGGACTTCCGTCTCATGCTTCCAAGTGGCCTCCTCAACCCCGTGGTGTCACTACAATACCTTCACTATATGGATCATCTTGCCTCGCAAGACTTGGTCTCGAGTATCCAACACTCTAATGGGTCTCTCCTCATACAAGGCATCGTTATCCACCTCTAACTCAGTCTAATCCAATACATGTGAAGGATCCGGCTCATACTTCCAGAGCATACAAATATGAAACACATCATGAATCCCAGAAACTTATGATGGCAAGGACAAACGATAAGCTACCTCCCCAATTCGCTCTAGGATCTCAAAAGGCCCAATAAACTTAGGAGAAAATTTCTCACTCCTTCTAAATCTCATCAAACCGTCTAGGTGATATCTTTAAGAAGACGTGATCTCCTACCTTAAAGGATAACAGTCTCTTTCTACAGTTGGCATAGCTCTTCTGATGACTCTGAGCCGTGACCAACCTCTTACGGATAAATGTAACTTTCTCTGTCGTTTGCCGAACCAACTCTGGACCCAACAAAGATGCATCACTCACCTCAGCCTAACACACAAGTGATCTACACGGTCGGCCATACAAGGCCTCAAATGATGCCATGCCAATACTCGAATGGAAGCTATTATTATAGGCAAACTCCACTAAAGGAAAGTGTCTTTCCTACGACTCCTTAAAGTCAAGGACACAACCTTGAACCATATCCTTAAGGATCTGAATAGTACACTCGAACTGTCCGTCAGTTTAAGGATGATAGGCGGTACTAAAAGTCAGTCTAGTGCCCAAGGCATTCTGCAAGCTCTGCTATAACCGAGTCGTAAAATGCGGATCTCTATCCGAAACCATAGCCACAGAGACCCCATGAAGTCAAACAATGTCCCTAATGTAAAGGTTGGCTAGATAATCTACTGCGTCACTCATGCGCGTAGGTACAAAGTGCGCCAACTTGGTCAATCGGTCAACCATCGCCCAAATGGCGTCATTACCCCGTTGTGTCCTCGGAAGACCCACGACAAAATCCATTGTGACATGTTTCCACTTCCATTCTGCTATAGGCAAGGATTGCAACAAACCCACTGGCCTCTGATGTTCGGTCTTTACTTGTTGACAAGTAAGACACCTCGACACGAACACAGCTACATCTTTCATCATTCCGTTCCACCAAAATTGGCGACTAAGGTCATGATACATCTTTTGTGCCTCCCGGATGCACCGCAAGGTGTGAATGGTAAAACTCTCGATGTACCTCCTCTCGATAAGACTCAGGCACAAAAAGACGATCAAGATATCCAACACTCAAGTCAGAATACACGTTCAAGCCTCTTTCTACCTTTCTGCTAAAGATCTTCTCTTGGAGGGTTTTTACCTCAAGATCGCCCCTCTGGGCTTCTATAGCTCGGCTCACAAGTGTAGGTTGGGTAATTACTATAAACAAGGTAGCTGACTCAACGGACTGGCCAAAGTGCAAGTCGAACTCACCAATAGCGTCCAATATCTCCCATTTCCAGATGGCAATATTAGCAACACTGCTAAAGGATTTCCTACTCAAAGCATCGGCTATTACGTTGGCCTTCCCCGAGTGATAGTGCAACTCAAAGTCAAAGTTTTCCATAAACTCCATCCACCTCCTTTGCTCCAAATTCAGATCTTTCTAAGAGAATAGATACTTCAAACTCTTATGATTAGAAAACACCTAAAACTTCTCACCACAAAGATAATGCCTCCAAATTTTCAAAACAAAGATCACAACTGCTAGTTCTAAGTGTGGACTCGCCTTTTTCGTGCCTTATCTTTCGGAAAGGTTTAAAAGAAAGGCCTCACAGTTCGCACTCTCACGATTCTGAATCTAGTGTCACAAGTGCAATGTGAAACTAATAAACACCAAAGAGTCAAAATCCGGCAAATCGTTTTGAAAAATCGATTTTAAATCAAATAATGCCAAAATTGGGCTGTTTTGCTAGATACAGAGTCGCCACTTAAATATTTTTATTTTGAAAAAATTTAGGAAACCCTAACTCGTGCCAAAGGCCACGTGTCCGTCATCACCAAAGTTGCCTCGGCTCGGGAACTTAGGTACGAGGGGGGAAGGTCATGAATTGAGCACCCCCGCTCGCCCGATCAAAGATTGGCCTGTACTAATCATGATATAATTTTTTATAAACATTATGTGCTCTTGTTCCGATTATTAAGCTAGCTTTACTATGTGATGCGCACAAGCAAATATAGACTAGTTTGCTCAATTTGGAACAATTCAACTCATGTTTGTTTTGCAAAAATGGTTTGAATTTGCCACATCAAGTGAGCTTAAAGTTTGCGAATTTTCCACCAAACATAGTGGGCTTAAAACATGATTTGCCACTCAACAAAGTGAGCTTAAAACATGATTTGCCACTCAACAAAGTGAGCTTAAAACTTACATTCGTTGAATCATTCCAATTCAAACAACAAGCCTTCATCCACAGGTATTCAAGCAGTTTAGCATTTAAGCACATAGCCTCATGGTGAGCATGTTAATCATGGCAACATTCACACTTATGTAAGCATGCTAAAGCGTAAAAACTCACCTAGTACTCTAAGCTAGGAAAACATGAGTTAGAAAGATATGCATGATTCCTAACTATACAAAATGCCTAATGCAACACATGCGAAGAATGCAATTAATAGGCTCGGCTACTAATTTGGCATGTGAAGCAATTTAAACAACATGCGGTTAAACACGTATTCAAATAAGTATTGAAATGACAATGCAGTTTGTATGATGTGCTGAGCCTCTATGCATGCAAGACAAATGAATGGATGCAAGCATAAAGTATGCTAATTAAAACATGTCCCTAATCTAACCATCGAAAACGATTAAATAAAAAGGAGAAAGATGTGGGGTTGAAAGACACACACACGCACACACACTTATTACAACATTACGCTCTCACGAAGGAGGGCCCGAATGAATAAGCTAACCAACTAGCTACGCTAATTAAGCTAACTAATTATTACAAAACACAAAATGAACTAACTAACTTATTCTAAGCTAATTAATCATTACAAAATAAATTAATTAGCTAAACACTTGTTTGGTAACGTTTACGTTTTCAGTTTATATTTACAAAAATTTTATAAACTGGTTTTTATTTATTTTTAGAAAAATATAAACTACAAACGCGTTTGGTAATTGACAAAATGTTTAAAAAAATTTAAAAATATAAAAAAGAGTGAGAAATGGCAAGTGGCGGCGGAAGACGGTGGTGAAAAGTGGTGATGGTGGGTGGTGGATAGCTGGTGGTGGTGGGTGGTGGTGGTGGTGGTGGTGGTGGGTGGGTGGGTGACGGTGGCGGGTGGTGGGTAGTAGCGAGTGGGTGGTGGTGGTAGTGGTGGTGGGTGGTGGTGGCAAGTGGGTGGCACATGGCCAGTGGTGATGGCGGGTGCGTGGTGGTGTCGAGTAGGTGGTGGTGGGTGGGTGGGTGGGTGACGGTGGCGGGTGGTAGCGAGTGGGTGGTGGTGATGGGTGGTGGATGGTGGTGGCAGGTGGGTGGCGGATGGCGGGTGGCGGATGGGTGGTGATGGTGGGTGGGTGGGTGACGGTGGCGGGTGGTAGCGAGTGGGTGGTGGTGGTAGTGGGTGGGTGACGGTGGCGGGTGGTAGGTGGTAGCGAGTGGGTGGTGACGGGTGGTGGGTGGTGGTGACGGGTGGCAGGTGGTGGATGGTGGTGGCAGGTGGGTAGTGAGTGGTGGTGGCAAGTAGGTGGCGGGTGGTAGTGGCGGGCGGTGGATGGTAGTGGCGGGTGGTGGGCGATGGCAGGTGGGTGGTGGTGGCAGGTAGGTGGTGAGTGGTGGTGACAGGTGGTGGGTGGTGGGTGGTGGTGGTGGCCGAAGATGGTGGTGGAAAATGGTAGCGGGTGATGGCTAGTGTTGGGTGGTAAAAAAAAAAAAACTGAAAATTCAAAATGGAAACACATTTTTTGTGTTTTCATTTTTTTGCCAAATTTATAAACTGAGACCACTGATTTATAAATTAAAAATTTTACCAAACAAGTTTTTATTTGAGTTTTTTAAATTTTTGTAAATATAAACAGAAAACTGAAAACGTAAGTGTTACCAAACGGCACCTTTACTATCTAATTACAAAACAATTAAGCTAATTAATTACAACATGAATTAATTAACTAATTTACTTAAATAATTACATCACTTGCAAGAATTAGCTACAACTAATTAACTAAGCAAAGCAACTAAATGGCCTCGGTAACTGAGGGATGCATGCATGCTCGGTTTTCCACCCGAAAGGCCACTGTTTGGCTGCTGCAAGTCTCTGTTGCACAGAAACACTTACATTTTCCTCTTCTCTAGATCAAATCTGTTTTGGCTCAGGAGCATTTTGCTGAATTTTCAATTGTGGCCAACAGGAGGGCCGGTCGGCCACTACTGATGGACGATCGACCACTGGTGGTGGCTGTCAAGTACTACTGATTTGGACTTTCCTTCTGCAACAGAGAGCAAAATAATGTACTTTTGCAAGTTTGTCTGTACTGTTTACACTCCTCATCATCAAGCAAGCTCAAATGAGTGAAACTCTTGGCCCTCAAACCATCAATCAAGCAATTTCCATGCGTGATGACCAAAGAACCAAGTTTGTACAAGTTTAATAAATGCACAAACAAGACCAAAATAACCACCACCCTATCATGTATGATCAAGGGCAATGGTGACCAAGGAAAATGACACATTTCATCACTTTTGAGTATGAAATGTCTCATTTTCCTTGTATTCAAATTAACGTCCGATTTGAACACATGCAATGCAACACAAAAGATGCTTATCTTGCTTCTTTTACTTGTTTATTTTGTTTACTCATTTTAAATTACCAATTCATTCCTTAATCGATTTGTGCATTGGTGAGTGTCCTCTAATGGAAAGATGGCACAAACCAAAGATTGTTTTAGGCATGAAAGAGACCTTGTGCCGTTTGGTAATGAACCCCCAAAGGGATTAAACCATTAAGCACAAACATCTTTTTTTTTTTTAATGTTGTGAACAAGCAAATGGTTTAAACCACTTCCAGAACAAAACAAAAGAGTGAAGAAATGAGGGAGATGGTAGAGATTATAGTGCTAAAATGAGGTGCAAAATAACACTAAAACATGCTATCAACTCAAACCAATGGTGTTTAGAGCCTTAAAACACTAAGCTAGTGAAGGAACTAACACTACAACCCTGCCATACAAGGCTCAAATGAAACAACCAGCCCAAAATAGAGGCAAAGCAGGTTATTTTAGAGGCTAAAACATGCTGGACTTAAGCTAAGAAAACATGCTAACATATGAAGCTAACTAGGCATGCAAACAAGGCACAAGGAGGGGAGGTAAACCCTCCAATTTTGGACTTCAAAATAAGATTTTTGCCACTGAAGAACCTCTGAAATTCAGTGGTTAAAAGGCCCAAAAAGTTTGATTTGAAAGTGATGAAAAATGGTACAAAAGCTTAACAAGCAAAGAAGCAAGAATGGTGAACCACCCCTTAACTGTAGATGGCCTCAAACCACCATTTTTAGACCACAAAAACAAAGTTTTTTGTAGTTTAAAACCAGGCCAAAAATAGTTGAAAAAGATGGCAAAACAAGTGTTCAGAGCAAGCTTAAATAGCAAGTGTTATACCTCTTGAAGCTAAGGTACAAATTGGGCAACAATCCAAGCTCAAACCTCCTTTTAGAGCTCAAACAAGACTCCAAGGGACCTCAGCTCAAAGGTGATCAAGTTTGGCTAAGGGTTGATAGGAAAACTAGAAGTATATCTCTACTTGTATACACAAAAGTTCAAGAAAGAGAGAAATCTAGAGAGAGAGAATTGTAGAGAGAAAGGATTGTAGAGAGAGAGGCTCCCAAAATTTTTCCAACCTTGAAAACAGTAGAGAAGGTCCTCTATACATAGAAATATAAGAGCTCAGGTCGAAAATATCTCAAAATGGGACAGCTGGAGCAGTGTAGAATAGTTGGAGGGAAAATATATGCACAAAAATTGCCTTCTTTGCACCAATGGCTGGTCGGCCATCATTGGTGGCTAACAAGAGTCACCCTTGGCCGACACATGGCTGTCAAGCCTTACTAGTGGCCGGAAAGCAAAAACTGGTTTCTGGCCCCGACTTCAAACAAGTATATCTCCTTCATCCGGACTTCTTTATAGGTTATTCTTGAGTCTAAATTTAAGTCCCAGAAGTCTTTCTTTCCAATGATGGCAGCCTAACATCGAAATTCCAAGTGTGAAAAAGGATATCCTTATTTTAGTGAAGACTGCTCAGTTTCGGTCCTAACTGGATTGATGCCCAACTTCAACTAGCCATATCTCCCTCATCCGGACTCGGCTTTAGGAGATTTTTGAGTGTAAATTGAATCCCCAAAATTCCAATGGTGGTGGCCTCATAATTAAAGTCCAAGTATACAAACGGATAGGCCTGATTTAGTGAGGCTGCTTGGTTCTCTCTTAACAGTTCAAGCCCAACTTCTCCCCCAACTAGGTTTCTTCCCTCCCCTTCAATTTTTTTCAACTACAAACCTTTAAACAAGATGTTTTAAAGATTTTTCCAAAGAGTTTACCTCTCTTTCATTTATTTCCACTTTGTCCTTGCTCGGTTTATAGAAAAGTGCAATTTTTAACGAAATGCGAGCCTCGGAAAATCATAGAAACTTTTTGGGAAAAATATTTTGAAAAAAAGGGTTTTGAGGTCTAAAATAATTTTGGTCCAAAAAGGGGTGTAAGGTTAGGATTTGGAGCTCTTTTTGCTGAAGAAATCGGACTTTTGAATAACACAGCTTTCACCATCGGGTAATCAACCTAAGACGCCCAAGTCTTAAGAGCGGTAAAAAATGGGGTGCCTACAGTTGCCCCTCTTTGACAAAGCTTGAAGTCATGAAATGACGTGAGTGAATGTCAAAGCCTGAAGACGACCCATCTTGACAAGGCTGTAAGACTTGGGCAAACAAATAAAATGAAGATGCAGAAATAATTCGTTGTGCCCGCAGGCTGCCTACGTATCCAATTGAAAGGAATCAAACCAACGTAGTTCATAGGGCAGGATGCAAAATGATACACAATGCAACAAAACAATGTAAATGATATGCAATGCAATGAAACAATGCAAATGATATACAATGTAATTGAATCATCAAACCACAAGCTGTGCAAAATCACACAAATACCATAAAGGGATGGAGATGCAACATCAAACTACATTTAACACAGAAAAGGTGCCAGAACCCTCAAACCACAATTCTCTTAGTGGAATAGGCGTGTGCACATGCAGAACTATGTGTTTCGCAAAAAGAATACAAGTAATTAGGTTGTATGATATAAGTGAGGAATGATCTGCTGAGGAAAGATCGTGATCCTAAATGCTGAATGCAACAAAACAATGTACAATGTAGTGAATAAGGCACGCGACCAAACCACATTTTACCTGGAAAAGGTATGGACACAAAACAGACCACGTCTAACATAGAAAAGGTGCCGAAACCCTCAAACCACAATTCTTGTAGTGGAATAGGTGCGTACACATGCAGAGCTATGCTTCAACAAAGGAAATGTATGAGCACATGCCAAACTAAGCTTAACATGGAAAGGATGCAGGCAATAAAATGGTATGATGTAATGGATGTAACAGATAGTGTAGTAGATGCAAAGGGTGACATACTCCAACCACACTGGAAATGTGAGAGGAGGAAGAATAAATTCCAATCACGTCGAAATCGTGTGAGGAAAGGAACACTCTAACCACGCTAAAATCATGAGAAGAGGTTCGAAAGCAACTACTCAGGGACGCGTTCCACGCAACCTAAGATAAATTCCAAACACGCTGATATCATGTGAGGAAAAGAACACTCTAACCATGCTGAAACCATGAGAAGAGGTCCGAAAACAACTACTCAAGGGCGCATCCCACGACCTGAGATAAACTCCAAACACATTGAAATCATATGAGGAAAGGAACATTCTAACCACGCTGAAATCGTGAGAAGAGGTCTGAAAACAACGACTTAGCGGCGCGTTCCACGCAACCTAAGATAAACACCAAACATGCTGAAATCGTGTGAGGAAAAGAACACTCTAACCACGCTAAAATCATGAGAAGAGGTCCGAAAACAGCCACTTAGGGGCGCGTTCCATGCGTCCTGAGATAAACTCTAAACACGCTGAAATCGTGTGAGGAAAGGAACACTCTCTAACCACGCTGAAATTGTAAGAAGAGGTTCGAAAACAACGACTCAGGGGCGTGTTCCACGCAACATGAGATAAATTCCAAACACGCTGAAATCATGTGAGGAAAGGAACACTCTAACCACGCTGAAATCGTGAGAAGAGGTCCGAAAACAACCACTCAAGGGCGCGTTCCACGCAACCTGAGATAAATTCCAAACACGCTAAAATCGTGTGAGGAAAGGAACACTCTAACCATGCTGAAATCGTGAGAAGAGGTCCTAAGAAAAGCCGTCAGGAGCACGTTCCACGTGTCCTGAGATAGCCTCGGGGGACAACAATCCTAAACGCTGCTTAGCGTAAAAGGATAAATGATACAAGATAACACAAGATGCAAATAAATGCAATAAGTGTGATGATATGATACATGTTATAAGCAATGTAGTGCATGATGTTTAGAGAAATGCAATAAACAAATAAAGCGGCGCTTTAGCAAGCACCTCATGGGGTGAGTGGCGATGAATCGCTCTAATCTGACAGGGATCTCCCCTTTGTGTTCTTCGAACTCTTACCTTGTGTTCTTCGAACTCTTACCTTTAACTCACAGTACAAAGGTCCTGACATGTTGACATGGGGTAATATCTGCACGTAGAAGTGACGGATGCCGCTGATCATATTCACAACTTTCCCTATTCTCCAACGGGGTGACAGACTAGGTTGGTTCAGTATCCAGAATTGAGGCGCACACATGCTATCTCAATCTATGGGGCTGCCATACAGATTTCAAGTTGAGGAGACACCCCTGGGTATTTAAACCAGACTTTAGTCTCAGAAATTCTAAACCTTTGTGTTCTAGGCATTGCCATTCGAACTCTAGTTTCTACCATCGCAATTGGTCTCCTAGGAACTCATTGCAAACACAACCAAAATGCCTCCGGAAGGGACTGGTTTTTGGGAATAGCACTTTGATCGCCATTCTGGCTTGAAGCAGGCTTGATCTTGAGCTTGAGGTAGAGGTACACTCATACTTCAGAGCATTCACAAGGCCTGAGGAGGTACATCTGGAATACAATCTCGAAATTTTCTGAAGGTGAGACAAACTCAGATGCTCCAATTTTCTCTCTTTTCTTTTACTTTGCAGTCCGGAACCTATCTACCTTCAGATATGTCCTTGTTCTGTTGTTCTTACATGACCTGTGTGATGCCCCGATTCTACACCATTGGTTGTAGTCAAGGGAGAGTCACTAATGAGTCCTATGGTCAATAACTAGTAAGATCCCAGATCGCCGGAGGAGTCAGATTAGCCTCCCTTCTAAGTCCAGCTTTCTTAGGCAGCGCACTACCCTTTTGACAAATCTTAAAAGGTATTGACACAAGGTCTCATAAGCAACGATAACGTTTATACATGTAAATATTAAAGTATAAGTACATAACAACCACGAATATCCGTAATTTCAAAAGCTTGTTCTATTACATTACATCCCAAAAGAAGCTTAAATCTTCACACGAGTCTTACAAAATAGCAAAAGGAAATTTCTAGCCTTCCTAAGATAGCCAAAAGTCTTCGAAGGTTTCCGGCTCGTTGTCTCCCGCTATAAGTTCCTTCGTCACCTAGCATGATATGCCGTGAGCTTTGAATGCCCAGTAAACACACACACACCCCACCATTTTTTCCCAGTCCAATACACAATCACAAATATAACCTCAAGTAATAAAGCATGATACTCAAATAAATAAATAAAGGGTTGAGTTAGATTGCTAGCATCTAGAAATCCCCCAAAGAGATTTCATCCTCTCAACCACAAGAATCGGACGCAGATTATTCGGTATGCCCCCTCCTTTGCTGCTTTGTTGCAGACCTAACCTCGGATGCCTACCAACGGTTATGTACCGTGTAGCGCCAACCGCAGGGCCTCAAAAGAGACGGTAAAATAGGGCCTTGCGCGAAATCCCTTCTTACACCAAACCACCTAGGGTCTGAATACAACCGCTCCGTTCAAGGGTTCCGAAAACCACTTGCGCAAGACTTTAACTTTCAAATAGGGAACGCATCCCATGATCCATATATCACATTTCTCATCTTTTTATTATCCAAGTGCTCGAAAACCCAATACCCTCCCCCATTAGGTTTCCCGTTGAATTAAATATTTTACAACAAGGTTAGTCCAACTTATAAGTCAACAATATCCATATAAGCATGCATTCTTAAGATGAGAAAGGTAAATAACATAACCACAATACATATAATATGATGCCAAGATATGATCATAAGCCAATAAGCAATCTCATGAACTCAAGGGTATAAAACATCCACACATAATAAAATTTCCAGATTTAGCGTCGCAAAAAGATTAAAATGAAAGGTCTATTTTAGATCCTTTACTGGACTTGGCCTTCCTATGGTTCGTAGGAAATTTGATCTAGTTTCTAGAACATTTTTCGGAAATGGGATTGCTTTTTCAGATTTTAAGTTATTTAGAAAATATTCCAGCGCTGTCTAGATTCTATCCAGATCCGTCGACCGTTACGAAAATTTTATTTTCGTGCAAATCGCTTAATGTTTTTTGATGAAACCAATTTTAGTTGAAATCTAACTCCTCAAGGAAGATTTTGACATGAAATTGAGGTCCAGAATAATTTTATACATTTTTCTAGAATTTCTGGAAGTGGGCTGCAAAAATAGATTTTAAGGTACTATGCCCAAAACATGAAGTTTTATGAGGAAAGGGTTCCACCAAGGGAAAGTTTTCATTTCTTTGGTGAAGAAAACATGCTAACTAACATATATTTAACTCAAAAAATTTTCTTGAAAGAGTGCCCTTGGAAAGTTGAGAGATTGGTATAAAAAAAGATGGTTTTGTGCCAAAATGGAGAAAATACAAGAGAGATGGAATCAATACACAACCCTTATCATTTTTAACATAAGAACTCATTGATAACAGATCTGAAAACATTATTTAGAACCCTTTGAAACATGTATTGAAAAAAAAGGGAAAATGAAAGAGAAGGTTGTGTTTGTGGCTTACCTACTAAGCTTTGTACAAGAAAGCTCTCTTCTTTCTTCCTCTTCTTCTTCTAGACTTCTCTTTCTTGCTCTCATCCCTCTCTCTAGCTGAATGTGTGTGTGTGGGTGTGGTGTTTGTGCTTTGCCAAGCTAGGGGAGGTTGGTATATATAGGCAAATTTTGATGTAAAATGTCCTAAAAGCCCACTAGTTGGAAATGGACGAAAAAGTTGGGATTTGTTTGGAATTTTAAATGGAATAGGGATGGTGTGGGAGGCTTACTCAAGGATTAGGCCATATTTAGTTAAAATGGAACTAGTTATGGAGTTAGCTTCCTAGGTCTAGGGTACTAGGTTGTGTTTTTCTAGAATTTCATAATCATAGTTCTTGAAAATTGGCTCCTCTCTCTTCTTCCTAGGGTGGCTAGCCTTGGGGAGTGTGATGGAGTTATTATTTTATTTATTTTGGTCCTAGGCACAACCCTCAAGGTGTGTATATATATATATATCTTACAAGATTGATGGTACTTCAAGATACAAGCTACAAGTACTAGTTTTGGGTAAGTTTTGAATTTTAAAGAAAAGTGAGGGCTTGGAGTTAAATACATGTAACTTAGGTAGAATTAAATTAGGTTAGGGAACCTAATCTGGCTAGGGAAATTCCTGTTTCGATAAAAATAAAACAATAATGCTAACCGACAAGATTCGAATTAATTCAAGTATCCGAGGGGCTTTAAGAAAATAATTCAACATTAGGGTTTTTAAAGAGAATACATTTTTCAGGGGCCTCACAACCTGGGTTAAATCCTGCAGTTTATAAAAGAAAGAATCTTGTTTTGCACAAATGTGGAGAATGACACAGCACTCTAAGCGCAAAACGATTTAAAATTGAAATTGAGAAATGAGTTGTTAACCGGGTATTGAGCCTACGACTGAACACATGACTCAACAAAGATAAAACAAAGGTAAAACAACCTAAACACATCTATTAACATTTGAAACGACTTAAAACAAGAATCAAAACAAACAAAATGACAAACACAACACTGGAAATTTACTTTCCATCGGCGGGAGACCTCTCAGTTCACGAGGAGCCTACTGCTTCTCCAGGTAATGTTTCCTAGCCTTTCTCATTTGTGATTCGCACATCACTTTGGCACTCAATCTCTTTTTCTCTGAAAAATCCTTTTCGCACTTTTTCTCTCAGCACACATCTCTCTATTATTTAATCTCTCTTATTTTTTTATCTCACCCCTGGGTGGTTGATGGATACGCAGGAAGTTGTGGGCTCTTGCCCCTAGTATTCTACTAGATTCTTCTTCTTGACATCGGTTGACGATGCGCTTGTGTAGACGTCCCCGGAACGCCCCGGGAGGGTGAGTCCCGTTCCGTTCATATTTGGGGTCACTACAGCTCAGGACTCTTAAAATTGTCACGGTTCTAAGTCTGAACCAAAGAGTCCAAATCCGGCAAATCGTTTTGAGAAAACTGATTTTTGAAAGAAGTGCCAAACATGGACTGCTTTGCCAGATACAGAGTCGCCACCTAAATATTTTATTTTGGGAAATTTAGGAAACCCTGACTCGGTGCCAAAAGGCCACGCGTCCGTCATCACCAAAGCTGCTTCGGCTCGGGAACTTGGGTACGATTGGGGAAGGTCACTTCGTGAGCACCCCCGCTCGCCCAGTCATAGACCGGCCTCTACTAACCATGATATCAATTTTTGAAAACATTATGAGTCCTTATTCCGGTTATTAGCCTAGGTTACTATGTGATGCGCGCAGCATACAAATATAGACCGGGTCGCCTGAATTGGGACGAAACATTTCATGTTTGTTTTTGAAAATAGTTTGCTACCCGCAGGTAGGCCTGAAACATTTGATGATTTATTCCAATTCAGATAACCCAACCTTCACCCACAGGCATTCAGACAGTTATATCATATAAGCACATAGCCTCATGGTAAGCATGCTATTCATGGCAGTCACTCACACGCATGCAAGGATGCTAAAGCATAAAGCTTACCGAGTACTCCAAGCCAAAATAGAAACTACGTTAGAAATCATGCATGATCCTAAGTATACAGAAACGCCTAATGCAACACATGCAAAAATGCAATTATAGCAGGCTCGGCTATTCTAAGATGGTATATGAAATGCTACAACTATCATGTATTCAACTTTGGAATTGAAAATACAATGCAGTTTAGTATGATGCGCCGAGCCTGGTGCATGCAATACAGATGAATGATGCAAATATGCCGTCATACTGTATGCTAATTGAAATATGCCCTAATCTAACCATCATAAGTGGATAAATAAAAGGGAGAAAGACGTGGGGTTGGAAAACATACATCACACTCACGCACGCTTATTACAGTTGTGCCCTCGCGCAGAGGGTCCAAATAAATATACAGTCCAAATATTACAGTCCCGAATGAAAGAATATTACAGTCCAAAATATTACAAAATTCTAATTAATTAATGAATTAACTAAGAAAGCAAATAAAGCTGGCGTGCAAGCCAGGGACTGCCTTGCTTCTGATGGATGATGCATGTCCGGGTTGTCTTGCGCGGAAATCCACCGGAATGTCCCAATTAGCCTCTGTTTACACCTGTTCTTGAAATGCGTGCCAAGCCCCAAAAGGTTGCTGATTCTTCGTTTTGCTGCAACAGAGAGCAGGAAAGGGGCATAGCAATGTATTTGCACAAATATATGCATGTCTCGACCCTCGTGCCACCAATCATGCATACCGAGGCATGATGGCCGATGAGTCGAAATGCATAACTCAATATAGGATGAATGCACATGAAATTACAACTAAAACCTAACTCCATCATGGATAATCCGGAGTGTCGGTGACTGGGAAATTGAGACACATTCCGTCACTCGGAGTACGAAATGTACCTCGTTTCCCCGTGCCCGGGCTAACTCCTATTCCGGACACGATGCAATATGCATGATATGCATGAAATGCAACTAAGATACAATCCTAACATACACAATGCTATGAAAATGATATGCCTCGAAATGTGTGCACGCGGGCACGCAAACCGAGAAAATGACAGAATGCAATGTAAGATACAACCTAGTATGCACTATGCTGTGAAAATGATATGCCTCGAAATGCATGCACACGGGCACGCAAACCGAGGCAATGACAGAATACGATGAAAATGAGATGCCTCGAAATGCGTGCACACGGGCACGCAAACCGAGGCGATGACAGAATACAATGTAATGACATGAAAACATGATATGGACTTATACCAACATGAGTGAGCCTCAGCCACACTCACACAGGATGCCGGCGGATAAAAATGAAGTGCCTCGAAATGCGTGCACACGGGCACGCAAACCGAGACGATGATAAAATGTGATGAAATGACATGGAAATGACAAATGGGCTTATACCAACATGAGTGAGCCTCAGCCACACTCACACAGGATGCCGGTGGACGAAAATGAAGTGCCTCGAAATGCGTGCACACGGGCACGCAAACCGAGGCGATGACAGAATGCAATGTAATGACATGAAAACATGATATGGACTTATACCAACATGAGTGAGCCTCAGCCACACTCACACAGGATGCCGGCGGATAAAAATGAAGTGCCTCGAAATGCGTGCATACGGGCACGCAAACCGAGGCGATGATAAAATGCAATGAAATGATGGACTTGACAAATGGGCTTATACCAACATGAGTGAGCCTCAGCCACACTCACACAGGATGCCGGCGGATAAAAATAAAGTGCCTCGAAATGCGTGCACACGGGCACGCAAACCGAGGCGATGATAAAATGTGATGAAATGACATGAAAATGATAAATGGGCTTATACCAACATGAGTGAGCCTCAGCCACACTCACATCGGATGCTGGCGGATAAAAATGAAGTGCCTCGAAATGCGTGCACACGGGCACGCAAACCGAGGCGATGATAAAATGTGATGAAATGACATGGAAATGACAAATGGGCTTATACCAACATGAGTGAGCCTCAGCCACACTCACATCGGATGCCGGCGGATAAAAATGAAGTGCCTCGAAATGCGTGCACACGGGCACGCAAACCGAGGCGATGATAAAATGTGATGAAATGACATGAAATGGATAGCAATCATTCTAATGGAATTTCAGCACTAAAATATGGGGGAAAACAGTCCCGAAATGAGGCGAAATGACATGAAATGCATGGAATTGTCCCGAAATGTGAATTTAGGCACCCGAAATGGCCTATAGCTATGCCAAACATGCACAACATGGACATGCAATGCAAAGACAAAAGCTATACAGTCCCAAAAAAGGCACTTTCACAGTTATAAACATGGCCAAACAGCAAGCATAGGTATGGCAAAAATGGCATGCAAGAATAGGGGCCAAAAGAGGGGTAATGAAGCAAGTGATATAAGCAAAACCCAAACTGAAAAACTTCCTTCTACAACACTGAAGAGGGACCAAAAATATGAATATTTACAGTATATGGAAAGCTTCGAATCAATATACAAACATGCTAAAAATGCCATGCAAAATGAGGCTCAAAAATGGCTATAACATGAAGTATACAAAATAATCACCAAACAGCCAAAGACCCTTAATAAAACATGTAGAATGGGCCAAAATAAGACTATTTCCAGAACTGTAAAATGGCCAAAAACAAAAGCATGGTAGGCTAACTAAACATGCAAGAATGGGGAATAAAAGAGAGATATAACATGAAGTGGCATATGGAGACCCCAAACCATGAAAGGACCCAAATGAAACATGAAGTATGGACCAAAATAAGCACTTTTTCAGAACTATAAAATGGCCAAAAACAAAAGCATGGTAGGCTGCCATTGCATGCAAAGATGGGGACCAAAAGAGGAGTATAAAGGTAAGTACAACATGGAAGTCCCAAATGGTGTTGAGCCCTTCTTCAATGTTGAAGAGGGGCTCAAAATGAGCCTAATATAAGTTTACAACATGCTCAAAAACAGATTACTCACGGGCTAAAAATAGCATGCAAAATCATGACATATAAGAGGATCAATGAAGCAAGTGTATCATGGAGGGCTCAAACAGGGTTGAGCCCTTAATGAAAAGTGAAGATGAGCTCAAAAGAGGGCCCTTCTCAGTTAGGGCCGGAGCTTGAAACAAAAAGCAAGTGAGGCTTACAAATGAATCAAGGAAAAGGGTCAAAAGAGAATAAGTGCTACTTACCCTTGAAGACTAAGGCTTTGGTTGCTTCTTGGATCAATTTGCAGCTACTTTTGCCTTTGAGAAGCTTTCCTTGTTGCTGGAAATGAGGTGGTGGTGGTAGAGCTTGGTGGTGTAGAAGAAATGGTGCTTAGGGACTTAGGGTTTTTCAAGGAAATGAGAAGGATAAAAATGGAGTTGTGTATGGATGCTTGAAGATGAAGTTTTCTAACTCCAACAAAGGATATATCTTGCTTGCTATATAGGCCAAAGAAGGGGTGTAAAGGTGGGGGAAAAGGAGAGTAACTTTCCCCCACAAAATATCCCCCGGATAAATATCTTTTCTGGGGGATATTGCCCCACAGCTGTAAAGTGCACAGTGCAAGGAACACGGCCGGCCTATTACTTTTGCTCCAGGTGGCCGGCCGGCCACACCCCCTAGCCGGCCGGCTAGGGGTCAAAAGGTTCAATCAGATTTTCTGGCCGGCCACCAACTGATGGTGTTCTCCTAAGTGTGTACAACACAACCATGTGGTTAAAAGTCCAAAAAAGTGGGTCCAAGGGGTTCAACATTAGCTCGGAAAGAGGGGGTCAAAAGGGTCAAGTAGAATTACTGGCCGGCCACCAACTTTTAGGGTCCTCCCAAGTGTGTACATCACAAATATGTGGTTCAAAGTTCGAGAAAATGGGTCCAAGGGGTTCAACATTAGCCCGGAAGGAGGGGGTCAAAAGGGTCAAGAAGCATTAATGGCCGGCCACCAACTTTTAGGGGCCTCCCAAGTGTGTACATCACAAATATGTGGTCCAAAGTTGGAGAAAATGGGTCCAAGGTATTCAACATTAGCCCGGAAGTGCGAAAAACGGGCGCCGGAGGGCGTCGGAGGATGTATAACTGGTTGCTGCAACAATTGCTGGCCTCCCACCCTTCAGTGACCTCCCCGGTGATAAAACAGAGGTACCTGCCAAAAATGAACGAAAACCGTTGCAAAATGAAAGTTCCGGGGCCAAAACACGCAGTTTGGGGTCCCGAAAATGGGCTGTTAAGCACCGAAAGTGGCGTTCGGCCACGAAGTGGGTTTCTCAGACCCCAGTGTCCCTCAAAAGGGAGAAAATAGGAAGTATGCCAAAAACCGGAGCAATAGGAGATGGTTAAGCGGTCCCGAACCGAGGCACACAGCCTGACGGCTCCGAAAACCGGAAACTGGACTCCGAAATGGGAAAAATGGCCTACGGCCACCAAATGTAGCCTACGGACATTGAGAGATGGTCTACGGGACCTCTCCCTTCCCTCAGGAAAAGAAACAGAGAAAACCGAGTCTGGTTCGCAAACCGAGGCAAGGTATAAAAGAGGGTTCGGAAGTCCGGAAGCAGGGCTCACGGCCGCAACTCTGAAACTTCTGAACGAGCACATTATGCAACATCACCAAGCGCTCAATCGGTGACGTCTGAGTCTTAAGGTCGGTCAAAAATGAGATGTCTACAGCTTGGCCAGTTTGGATGTGATCAGACTTGTCCTGATGAGGGAGTGGAATATCCTGCTCCATTTCATTTCGTGCTTCGCACTTGGCTTGACACCTCATTGCTTGGACGATGAGAGAGCTTTCAGCCCTCTGTTGTTAGCTTTAGTTGTGCCCTTTCTGGCGAGTGCATTGATAATGGGGAAAAGACAGAAAACCTGACTCAACTGTGCCCCTAGTTCATCATTTTGATCATTTTTTTGTTTTGGCTTTCTACTAAAACAATTTTGACCAATATAAGAGTTAGATTAACATGCATATTTGACTTCCTGATTTGAAATCATGCAAGTCAGGTTGTGCGCACTGAAATTTTTCCCTTTTTTGGGTCCAAGATATGGTCCAGTTTTGGAAAAATAGAATAATTTTCGAGAAAATTAGTCAACTTCATTAAAAATCCTCAAAACTATTTGCAAATGGCCACTACCCGACCAATGAGAAATTAACTCCGGAGATGCACAACCTTAGATCTAAACTTGAATTCTCTTATAGCTGTATCTTCCAACAGAATAGGACAACTGAATTTGAACAAAGACGAGCCAATTTGCACATGGATAAGATAGCCGAGTTTGAACAAGGATAAGCTAATCAACATGGATGAGACCAGCAAGCTGAAAATAGTTGGGACTGTACTTCAAGATAAAGTTGCCTACGTATCCCATAGATGGGAATCAGGCCGTACATAGTTCCGGGTTAAGGTGCACTCGGGTATTAACACTCTCTTTTTACGCTCTAACTTTTGCCAAGCTCGCTCTTCCAGGTTTTCAATCTCACGAGCTATTTTTCTTTTCATTTCATTATTTTTCTTTTTTGTCTTTCTTTTTTTCTTTTTCTTCATTTTTCTTTCTTCCTCTAACTTTTGCCTGGGTCGCCCTTCTGGGTTTTCGACCCAACAAGCCTCTCAAGGATGGAAATGTTTAACTTGTCCATGTTGATCGATTTTGAGATCTCGAAGCCACCTGAATCTAGGAGAATGGCTATTGTTCGCTAATGATGTAGGAGTCCATCCAATTGGGTTTGAATTTGCCCCTAATGTTGTGGATAGGAACTCGATTGTCCTTTAGCAAAATTTTTCTTCTTTCAGAATTTCAGAATTTCAGAAAATGGAATGAATACCTGGTTGGGACTCGAATGAAGGTCCAGAATTTCAGAAAATTCGCTTGGTCCGCTCGAGCGTAGGAAAGCCCGCTCGAGCGGGAAAAACCACCTCTCAGCAGTTTTGTGCAATTTACAGTCCGCTCGAGCGGCCAAAGTTACGCTCGAGCGGAGGACTCATTTTCAGGAAAAATTAAATGTTTGTTTAGCTTTGAGTGCTTGTTTCTCTGGTATTTTTAGAATGTTTTACAGATGATTTTAAAGTGGTTGTAAGCATGCAAGGTGTAAGACTCAGGAAATGCTTTATAAAAAAGAGAGACTAATGTATTACTTGTGTGCAGGGCACATTCCAGAAGGAAGCAACACGCCATCTTAACACTGTGAGTAGTAGTACTTATGTTATGTTATGCAATCATGTTAATGTCTCAAGCATGTAATGCTCTTATGCATGTTTAAGATATGTTAATGTTATACGTAAAGAAAAGCATTTACAAGGGCTATATGCCATTTTCAAGGGCCGTGTGCCACAAGTTTCAAGTACATTTTCAAGGGCCGTGTGCCACAAGTTTCAAGTACATTTTCAAGGGCCATGTGCCACAAGTTTCAAGTGTAATACAAGGGCCTTGTGCCATATGTTCAAGGGCCTCGTGCCATATGTTCAAGGGCTTCGTGCCATCATGTTTCAAGGGCTTATAGCCACAAGCTTATGTCACGGGAATAGGCCTAGGGCCATTATGAGCTAAATGCAGAATCAGACAAATCATGTGCATGCTACATCTTTTTATGTATTGATGTATTTAAGCTTCAAGTCAGACGTCTTTCATTATGTATTACTACTCATTGGGCTCGGCTCACTCTCTATTATGTCTGTTTCTGTAGGTTATCAATCAGGGGGGTCAGTCCTAACTTTGACGCTGTCCCTTTTGTCAACCTTTACATGTTTAGGCACCATACCAGGCCATTTATTTTTGTGAAGCTGCTAAGATATGGGTCTGCTTTTGAGAGCCACCTATGGATGTTGTACTTAACTTTTATATTCCTTTTGTTATGCCCAATTATCGGGCTAGGACTGTAAATGTATATGTTATACACGATATCCAAGGATATAGTTTTAAACTTTATCCGCTTTTGTTGATGTATGTAATGCATGAGATCCTGGCATATTAGAAATAGCTCAATGGAGTATGCTTGTATTTTTGTTATATTAATATTTTATGCTTCCGATAAGGCCCCGTGCGGTGTGTACACCAGTTTTTTTTATGACAGGTCTTGCTTAGGTCATGCCCAAACCTTTAGGGGCAGGTGTAGGGCGTGACAGTGGTATCAGAGCACGAGTTGCTATCTCACACACGGATCCATTGAGCTTTAGGGTGTCTAGAAAGGATTTAGGCCTCATGCATGACATCCTAAACATATAAGACAAGTTCGATGGCAACATTAAGTGTACTCTGATAATACTAACCATGTCGCATTATGCCTATAGTATTGAATTAATTGTTGTGTAGATCATGGTGAGAACCAGGACAGAAGATGTGGAAGATGCCACCTCAGCACGACTGGATAGGATGGAAAGAATGCTTATGGAAATGGCAGAGACCTTACGGCAACAACAGCAACAGCCTCCCCAACAGCCGCCACCACCACCAGTACCCCCACCTGTAGTGCAAGATTTTCATGCTGAAGACCGAACTATCACCCTCACTAAGGAGTTTAAAAAGATGAAACCGCCAACCTTCAAAGGAGGGATAGAACCGATAAAAGCTGAGGCCTGGGTATTGGGCATAGAGAAGTTATTTGAAGTCTTTCCCTGCACCGAAGCTCAAAAGGTACAATTAGCGGCCTTCACTCTTGAAGACGAGGCACGGAGGTGGTGGATGCTTACGAGGACAATCCATCCAGAGTTAACATGGGATAGATTTTTGGGGCTGTTTTATGATAAATATTTCCCCCAAAGTATGCGGGACAAAAAGGTGACAGAATTCGAAACTCTCAGACAAGGGAACAAGACTGTTGCTGAGTATGAGGCCCAATTTGCAGAGTTAGCCCGGTATGCACCGCATATGGTGGACACGGATTATAAAAAGGCACGAAAATTTGAAGGGGGCTTGCGGGGTGCCATCTTGGATCGAGTCAATATGTTAAAGTTGCCTACCTACGTAGATGTGCTGGAGAGGGCTGTTATAGCTGAGGGAAATCTTGCTGCTCAGAACCGGATTGCTGAATGGAAAGGAAAGAGGCAAAATAATCAATGGTCAAAGGGAGTGGCTACTCCACCAAACAAGAAACAAAACTCAGGGACTTCGAATACTTCTGCCCCTAATCAGGGTACAATTTCTGTTTGTTTGGAATGTGGAAAGAGGCACCATGGGATATGCCAATGGAAGTCTGGAGCCTGTTATCAGTGCGGAAAAACAGGTCATTTGATAAAGGATTGCCCTCAGAGAAATCAACGAAATGGTAACAGGACTGCTACTAGCTCAGCAGGGTCGACACCAACCACTAATACCAAGGTGCCGGTCAAACCTAACAACAATAAAGACATAGCGAGACAAGGCAGGGTGTTTGCATTGGTTCCAGGAGATGTGCAGAATGCAGCAACAGTGGTGTCAGGTACATTTATGGTTCACGGTCATTCTGCTTCTATCTTATTTGACTCTGGCTCTACTCATTCCTTTGTGTCAAAATTATTTGCACAAAACTTAGACAAAACTGAAGAAACACTGTCTTATATGTTATGTGTATCCTCACCTATGGGAGATTCTGTGCTTTGTACTTCTGTTTATTGTGGTTGCGAACTCGAGCTTGGGGATGTCCGGGTATATGCCAACCTGTTACCTCTTGACATGACTTATTTTGATATTATTCTGGGAATGGATTGGTTGGGTAAATATGGTGCAACTATATATTGTCTAACTAAACGAGTCAGTTTCCATCCTCCGGGACAATTAGAGTCTACCTTACAGGGGCATGGCGTAATTTCTCCACCTTATTTGATCTCGGCAGCAAAGGCATGTAAATTAATTCAAAAAGGGGGTTAGGGGTATTTATGCAGTGTTTTGGAGGGGCAAGTGGTGAATGGAACTGTTGACATGATCCCGATTGTGTGTGAATTTCCGGACGTCTTTCCTGAAGAATTACCAGGGCAGTTGATAGACCGTGAAATTGAGTTTACCATTGAAGTAGCACCGGGAACTCAACCCATATCAAGGACTCCGTATAGAATGTCGCCAGTTGAGATGAAGGAATTGAAAGTGCAGTTGCAAGATTTATTGGACAAGGGGTTCGTTCGTCCGAGTGTGTCTCCGTGGGGTGCACCGGTTCTGTTTGTAAAGAAGAAGGATGGAACACTCCGGCTTTGTATTGACTATAGAGAACTTAATAAAGTTACAATCAAGAATAAGTATCCATTACCAAGGATTGATGACCTATTTGACCAGCTGCAGGGGGCACAAGTCTTTTCCAAGATTGATCTGCGATCTGGGTACCATCAATTAAAGGTCAAGGCTGATGATATTGAGAAGACAGCTTTTTGAACCCGGTACGGTCATTATGAATTTTTGGTTATGCCATTCGGAGTTACTAACGCACCAGCAGCTTTCATGGATTTGATGAACCGTGTTTTCAAGCCCTATTTGGATGACTTTGTAGTGGTCTTTATTGACGATATTCTCATCTATTCGAAGAATGCAGATGCTCACGAGAATCACCTCCGTTTGATCCTTCAAATCCTCCGGGAAAAGAAATTATACGCAAAGCTGAAGAAATGTGAATTCTGGCTACTAGAGGTGGCATTTCTAGGGCATATCATCACAAAGGAAGGAGTTTCTGTGGATCCACACAAGATTGAGGCAGTCGTAAATTGGCCAACTCCCACTAATGTGACTGAGGTGCGTAGTTTTATGGGGTTAGCTGGTTATTACAGGAGATTTGTTCAAGATTTTTCTAAAATTGCTGTGCCACTTACACAACTAATACGAAAAGGAGTTGCATTTGAATGGTCAGAGGAACAAGAATCTGCTTTCCAGGAATTGAAGACAAGGTTGACAACAGCACCAGTTTTGGCCTTACCATCCGGTACAGAAGGATTTGTGATCTACAGTGACGCTTCACACAAAGGGCTTGGTTGCGTACTTATGCAGAACGGAAGAGTCATCGCTTATGCATCTAGACAGCTGAAACTCCATGAGCAGAATTATCCCACACATGATCTGGAATTAGCAGCAGTAGTCTTTGCTTTAAAGATATGGAGACATTATTTGTACGGTAGCACCTGTGCGGTATACACTGATCATAAAAGTCTCAAATACCTTTTCACTCAGAAAGAATTAAATATGCGGCAACGACGGTGGTTGGAACTTTTGAAAGATTATGACCTGCAGATTCATTAGCATCCTGGTAAAGCCAACACAGTTGTAGATGCGCTCAGTCGGAAAAATATGGGGATTTCAGCAGATATGGCGAGTATGGTTACAGGACAAAAGGACTTAGTAATTGAATTGGATAAGGAAGAATTGAACCTTGTGTTACATGGTCAAAAAGCCCTAATAGCAGCGATAGTAGCACAACCAACCTTATTGGAAGAGATTAAAGTGCACCAAATGGAAGATGAAACTTTGAGGAAGATACATGATGAGTTCGAAACAAAACCAAAACCGGGATTCGGGGTGGTAGATTCAGTGCTCAAATTTCAAAACCGACTATGCGTTCCCAATGTGATGAGTCTTAAACAAAAATTGATGGAGGACGCACATACCTTAAGGTTCTCAATGCATCCAGGGAGTACTAAAATGTACCGAGATTTAAAGCAGAATTTTTGGTGGCCATGTATGAAGAAGGAGATTGCGGAGTTTGTTTCTAAGTGCTTGCAATGCCAACAAGTAAAAGCGGAGCATCAAAGACCTGCCGGATTATTGCAACCTCTTCCCATCCCAGAATGGAAATGGGAACATTTGACTATGGATTTTGTTATGGGGTTACCACGGACTCCTCGAGGTATGAATTCAATTTGGGTCATTGTGGACCGATTAACTAAGTCCGCCCACTTTCTGCCAGTAAAAACTCAGTATAACGCAGATAAATTAGCAGAGATTTATGTAAATGAAATTGTGAGGCTTCATGGTGTTCCGGTCTCGATTGTGTCAGACAGAGATCCTAAGTTTGTTTCTAGATTCTGGCAAAGTTTACAGGAAGCAATGGGTACAGAATTAAAATTCAGCACAGCTTTCCATCCTCAGACCGACGGTCAATCCGAGAGGACGATACAGACTCTTGAGGATATGCTCCGAATGTGTGTACTAGATTTTCAAGACAGTTGGGAAACCCATCTCCCGTTGATAGAATTTGCGTATAATAATAGTTACCATTCGAGCATAGACATGGCACCTTATGAAGCTTTGTATGGAAGACCATGCCGTTCTCCCGTGTGCTGGGCTGAAGTTGGGGATAAATCCTTATTAGGGCCTGAAATTGTTCAGTTGACTACTGAAAAAGTCCACGTTATTCAGGAGAGATTGAAAATTGCTCAAAGTAGGCAGAAAAGCTATGCTGATAACCGACGGAGAGATTTGGAATTTGACGAGGATAGCTATGTTTTCGTGAAAGTCACTCCGATGAAGGGGCACCCAAGATTCGGAAAGAAAGGTAAGTTGACACCCCGGTATGTCGGTCCTTTTCAAATTCTGGAAAAAGTGGGTCCGGTAGCTTACCGAGTTGCCCTTCCACCACATATGAGTCAAGTGCATAACGTGTTTCATGTCTCTATGCTTCGTGGGTACCTTCCGGATCCGTCACATGTTATTGACTACCATCAAATTGAGTTGAACGACAAGTTGATTTATGAGGAAAAACCAATTCGCATTTTGGACCGACAAGTAAAACAATTACGAACCTGTGAGATTCCAATGGTAAAAGTTGAGTGGCAAGAACATTACGGAATCGACGCAACATGGGAAAGAGAGGAGGAAATGCAACATCAATACCCACACCTGTTCCAACCCTAAGGTAACCCAAGTTTGGAGGACCAAACTTATTTAAAGGGGGGGGGGAGAGTGTAATAACCCGACCCTCGTACATGATTTCTTAAATGCTTACTGTGTAGTTCCATGAAAAATTATGATTAAGGAAGTGAATTCCATGTCTATGAATGTCTATCTGTCTCACAAGGAAACTATCTGTCACCATCAACGCGTTTGAATTAGAAATTGGAAGCCTTAACAGCTTAATTAGCTGAAATTGATTATATATCCGTAATCAGCATAATTTTTAGATAATATTAAGCATGTTTGTGAAATTTTAATTTTGGAATGATTAAACGATCCATTTTTGTCTTATATGCCTTACTTATGCCTTACTTATATATATATATATATATATCTCTAAGCCTTTAGGAGCTTTGATAAAAAACAAACAAACGTGAATACCATTTTGTAGGGGAAAAGAGGAGAAATCGGGGGAGAAGGGATTCCACAAGGAAGCTTGGCAAAATTGTTAGAGGTGTAGGATTGAATTCAAGGTAAGCTCAAATCCTTCTTGCTATGGCCACCTAGAGTTTGTATTGATGTGTATGTTTGATTCATGTCTAATTCATGCATGAATGATGAGGGTTTCTCTTACTTGGTTTCTTAGGCATCTAGATTTGGGTGTGGTATGAAAGTATACTTCAATCTATGGTTTTCTATCATCACTTCATGGAATTATGTATATATCATGTGTTATGTTTCAAAGATATGAAAGAACTTGAATTCAAGAGTGGAATTAGAGAGGGAGATGACTTTTTAAAGCTCCTAATCTTGCTTAATTTATGATACTCAAGGTAGAATTCATGTTATAGTGAAGTTAGGTGAGTATATTGCATTAACCTAACCTTGGGTTGCATGTAAAAATGGAATGAATACCTGGTTGGGACTCGAATGAAGGTCCAGAATTTCAGAAAATTCGCTTGGTCCGCTCGAGCGTAGGAAAGCCCGCTCGAGCGGGAAAAACCACCTCTCAGCAGTTTTGTGCAATTTACAGTCCGCTCGAGCGGCCAAAGTTACGCTCGAGCGGAGGACTCATTTTCAGGAAAAATTAAATGTTTGTTTAGCTTTGAGTGCTTGTTTCTCTGGTATTTTTAGAATGTTTTACAGATGATTTTAAAGTGGTTGTAAGCATGCAAGGTGTAAGACTCAGGAAATGCTTTATAAAAAAGAGAGACTAATGTATTACTTGTGTGCAGGGCACATTCCAGAAGGAAGCAACACGCCATCTTAACACTGTGAGTAGTAGTACTTATGTTATGTTATGCAATCATGTTAATGTCTCAAGCATGTAATGCTCTTATGCATGTTTAAGATATGTTAATGTTATACGTAAAGAAAAGCATTTACAAGGGCTATATGCCATTTTCAAGGGCCGTGTGCCACAAGTTTCAAGTACATTTTCAAGGGCCGTGTGCCACAAGTTTCAAGTACATTTTCAAGGGCCATGTGCCACAAGTTTCAAGTGTAATACAAGGGCCTTGTGCCATATGTTCAAGGGCCTCGTGCCATATGTTCAAGGGCTTCGTGCCATCATGTTTCAAGGGCTTATAGCCACAAGCTTATGTCACGGGAATAGGCCTAGGGCCATTATGAGCTAAATGCAGAATCAGACAAATCATGTGCATGCTACATCTTTTTATGTATTGATGTATTTAAGCTTCAAGTCAGACGTCTTTCATTATGTATTACTACTCATTGGGCTCGGCTCACTCTCTATTATGTCTGTTTCTGTAGGTTATCAATCAGGGGGGTCAGTCCTAACTTTGACGCTGTCCCTTTTGTCAACCTTTACATGTTTAGGCACCATACCAGGCCATTTATTTTTGTGAAGCTGCTAAGATATGGGTCTGCTTTTGAGAGCCACCTATGGATGTTGTACTTAACTTTTATATTCCTTTTGTTATGCCCAATTATCGGGCTAGGACTGTAAATGTATATGTTATACACGATATCCAAGGATATAGTTTTAAACTTTATCCGCTTTTGTTGATGTATGTAATGCATGAGATCCTGGCATATTAGAAATAGCTCAATGGAGTATGCTTGTATTTTTGTTATATTAATATTTTATGCTTCCGATAAGGCCCCGTGCGGTGTGTACACCAGTTTTTTTTATGACAGGTCTTGCTTAGGTCATGCCCAAACCTTTAGGGGCAGGTGTAGGGCGTGACATTTGCCATGCTTGAACACGCAGTTTAGCTTAGTACTTTGCTTGCATCCTGAACATGTAGTTTAAACACTCGAATTTCTGAATACTTGGCTCACTAATTAATTGTGAACGCACAGTACACATTAGTTAAGAGGCGAACACACGGCTCAAACACTGATCTATCGAACATGCAGCCCGAATTCGAAAGCGAACACACAGCCCATACTTTACATTTTCTAAACACGCAGCCCAGATAGATAGTGAACACGCAGCCCACAATAGTTGAAATTTGAACACGCAGCCCAAACTTCAAATTTTCTGAACACGCAGCCCAGGTAGATAGTGAACACGCAGCCCAAACTTGAAATTTTCTGAACACGCAGCCCAGGTAGATAGTGAACACGGAGCCCACAATTTAACTGAAAGTTGAACACGCAACCCAAACTTCAACTTTTCTGAACACGCAGCCCAGGTAGATAGTGAACACGCAGCCCACAATTTAACTGAAAGTTGAACACGCAGCCCAAACTTCAAATTTTCTGAACACGCAGCCCAGGTAGATAGCGAACACGCAGCCCACAATTTAACTGAAAGTTGAACACGCAGCCCAAACTTCAAATTTTCTGAACACGCAGCCCAGGTAGATAGTGAACACGCAGCCCACAATTTAACTGAAAGTTGAACACGCAGCCCAAACTTCAAATTTTCTGAACACGCAGCCCAGATAGATAGTGAACACGCAGCCCACAATTAAACTGAAAGTTGAACACGCAGCCCAAACTTCAAATTTTCTGAACACGCAGCCCAGGTAGATAGTGAACACGCAGCCCACAATTTAACTGAAAGTTGAACATGCAGCCCAAACTTCAAATTTTCTGAACACGCAGCCCAGATAGATAGTGAACACGCAGCCCACAATTTAACTGAAAGTTGAGCACGCAGCCCAAACTTCAAATTTTCTGAACACGCAACCCAGGTAGATAGTGAACACGCAGCCCACAATTTAACTGAAAGTTGAACACGCAGCCCAAACTTGAAATTTTCTGAACACGCAGCCCAGGTAGATAGTGAACACGCAGCCCACAATTTAACTGAAAGTTGAACACGCAGCCCAAACTTGAAATTTTCTGAACACGCAGCCCAGGTAGATAGTGAACACGCAGCCCACAATTTAACTGAAAGTTGAACACGCAGCCCAAACTTGAAATTTTCTGAACACGCAGCCCAGGTAGATAGTGAACACGCAGCCCACAATTTAACTGAAAGTTGAACACGCAGCCCAAACTTCAAATTTTCTGAACACGCAGCCCAGGTAGATAGTGAACACGCAGCCCACAATTTAACTGAAAGTTGAACACGCAGCCCAAACTTCAAATTTTCTGAACACGCAGCCCAGGTAGATAGTGAACACGCAGCCCACAATTTAACTGAAAGTTGAACACGCAGCCCAAACTTCAAATTTTCTGAACACGCAGCTCAGGTAGATAGTGAACACGCAGCCCACAATTTAACTGAAAGTTGAACACGCAGCCCAAACTTGAAATTTTCTGAACACGCAGCCCAGGTAGATAGTGAACACGCAGCCCACAATTTAACTGAAAGTTGAACACGCAGCCCAAACTTCAAATTTTCTGAACACGCAGCCCTGGTAGATAGTGAACACGCAGCCCACAATTTAACTGAAAGTTGAACACGCAGCCCAAACTTCAAATTTTCTGAACACGCAGCCCAGACTAGAATTTGCATGTAGCTTATTTCACTTCATCGGCACACAGCCCATTTCATTCCATTGGCACGCAGCCCAGTTCATCTCATTGGCACACATGTATTCATTTCATTGGCACACAGCCCATTTCATTTCATTGGCACACAGCCCATTTCATTGTACTGGCACACAGCCCATTCATTATACTGGCACACATGTATTCATTTCATTGGCACACAGCCCATTTCATTTCATTGGCACACAGCCCATTTCATTGTACTGGCACACAGCCCATTCATTATACTGGCACACAGCCCATTCATTATGCTGGCACACAGCCCATTCATCTCATTGGCACACAGCCCATTCATTTCATTATTGACACATGTATTCATTCTGAATGCAGGTTTGTTCCTGCAGTGTGCGGGGGTATGGTTCCACCATCGTGCGGGACTGGTACGCCGAGCTCCCGGAGGGTGTCCGAGACTTGGTAGATTTGGCAGGATTCGGGCCCTTCTGCGTCGGGTTGTCACGTTGTCCTGCCAGGAGGACACTGATGGCAGCCTTGGTAGAGAGATGGTGGGACACCACCAACTCCTTTCATTTCTCTGCCACTGGAGATATGACCATGACGCCCCTAGACTTCGCTGTGCTGACCGGCTTAGACATCGGAGGTTGGTCCATTCCCTATGATGAGGATATGGGAGAGTGGGAGGCCGCTTGGATGTATTTATTGGGGGCTCGCCCGCCAGTTGACAGGGTCTCCGGGAGAGTCCGATACACTTGGTTCTCTTTCCACTTCCGGCGGGCGGAGATGGTGCCTGAGAGTCCCGAGGAGACGGAGCAGTACGCCCGTGGTTTCCTTATGTTCCTCTTCGGGACTACCCTGTTTGCCGACAGAGGGAACACTGTTGGGTTATATCTGCTGAGCGCTCTAGTCGACCTATCACAGGTCAGTAGATATGACTGGGGTGGCGCCGGCCTGGCTACCCTTTACTTTTATATGAGCGCGACCTCCCGCGGACGGGGCGATTTACTTGGCGGCTACTGGAGAGCCTGGGAGGTACTTTTCTGTCCTCTTGATTTACATCTCTGCTTCTCATCACTTGTACATTGCACACACGGCACACTTTTACAGTCTGTATTTTGCTCTCAGCATTTCGTACTTACATTCTGCACTGCTTTTCTCAGCTATGGGTCTATGTATACTTCCCATCATTAGCCCCAGAGCTGGAGGTGGTAGGGATTCCCATGACCCCATATTCATTGGTGTTCGAGGGCCCGCACCGGCCGAGACCTCGAGAGACCCTCCTTCGCCTGCGACAGTACTTTGACACTGTGCGACATTCAGAGGTACCTCGGAACTTTCAGTTCCTTTCATTTTTATCTTTGATTTGCTCTGTATATTCTCAACTTCTGATCGGTTTATGCATTTATCATCCGCAGATCACATGGCAGCCTTGGGTGTGTTTGGGTGATGGTCTCCGACTTCAGTATACCGGAGCGTCAGACATCTCCCAGTATAGGGTCCTGCTCGAAAGGCCGGTTGGCAGGGCCTGGTTTCTGGGGGAACGCTTTCTGCGCCAGGTATGGGGGTATCTTTCTCAGGATCTTCCCGCAGTACCCCCAGCCAGTATGCGGACTGCTGACAGGCTCTCTTACTCGGAGGTAGTCGGCGCCATGCTGGGTAGTGATGCTTTACTACACATTGAGGAGGGGGACTACGCCACTTACCGTCACATATATTTGATGCCTCCATTGACGGGAGCTCATATCCCGATGATGAGGCCTGCCGGTATGTCATCCTCGGGCCAGGCTCAGGCTCGGGCTACAGACGCCCCTTCTACTAGCAGGGCTGGTACATCTAGAGGAGGGAGTAGACCGGTTCCTCCGACTCCGTCGGTTTATCCTCATCCTGGATGGCCAGATATGCCCACTGAGTTGATGGCGTGGCAGTATGGGGCGATCTCTCCGACCCCGATCCCACTAGAGCCTCCGATGCCCAGTGATCGATACGCCATTGATCCTGACTCACCGCTGGTATGCTCCACTGTTTTTCATTCATCATTCAGATGTTTAGACATTCTTTTGTTCACTGATGATTATGAACTCATTTTTGCAGCCACCGCGAGGGTACATGGAGGAGGTGGTTGGACTGGTGGCCACACTCGAGGGCATGGTCCTGCGTAGGGAGGCACAGTTGTCCGTCGCGGGCATTCAGGTACCCTTCAGTTTTCTGGCATTTATCATACTTCTGATGACATGTTGATTTCTACTGCATCGATAGACTACTTGTGTAGAGCACATCTGACACACACCCCTCTTGTACATTGTATTTACATGCACCCACTTCACGTAGCCTTTGCTTGTATCTGCATCTGATGTATATATTTGGACTGATGTATTTGAATTGAACTCTTTGTTTTCAGATGCCTTCATGGTCCGGTCAGTCGCAGGCCAGGCCACCTGGGCCTCCTTGGGGAGCTGGGCCATCTGGGCCTTTTCAGGGGGCGGGGCCATCCCGGCCTTCCCGAGGATCCGGGCCATCTAGGCCTTTTCGAGGAGCTCGAGGAGGGCCTGTCCGCAGACGCAGGGCTCACGTTGTGGAGGTGGAGCCTGATGAGGAGGAGGAGGATGCTGAGGAGGAGGAGAAGGCTACCGACCGTCAGTCAGAGACATCTGCTGAGGAGGGGGGCTCCGGTTTTGGCTCGGGGAATAGAGGCGAGGCTGAGGGGGATCCTGAGGATGACAGCTCCGACTTAGATGATGATGATGGTGTGGAGGTTGTCCCGCAGAAGAGGATGAGGAGTGCTTCTCGTTCCCACTCCCGAGGACATTGATGTTGCTATTTCCTGCTTTATTTTTCTTTTTGCTAGTAGTTTGTAGCACTTTGCACATTGTTAGGCAGTTTTATTTTTTTTGTAAAACTTGTACCTTTGTTTGTTGTAAAGCATGATGAAATGAAATAGCTTTTGAAAAGGTGTTTGTATTTTTAGCATCGTATCGCATCAATTTATTTTGCACAAAAATGAAATTGAATGGAAATGTGCATTGTGTAATCACCAAGTCAGGTAGTGAACCGACGCAACAAACTAAGCAACGCAACTTGCTAAGATATAACAGGACCTTTAGCAAGTTTACAACTCGATAAGCAAAATGCAACAACACAAATAAACAAGATTTTAACAAAAATTGCTTAAACATAGAGCAATGACTCAAAAACACGAAACACGTCCGCTCGACAAACAACTCGATAAGCAAAACAACAACTCGATAAACAAAACTCAATAACAACAGAGTGTACTTCTGACGATCTGGGTATCGGAACGCATCCGAAACGGAGGGAGATGAAGGCCTTTGACTCTCCCGTTACATGGAAATGCTTGGAACTCTCCCTCGAAGGGTAAAGCAAGGCCAGAGGGATACACCGCAGCATTGCCGGCCATCCCTGGAAGTCGGCCGGCCATTTTTGTGGAGAGAGACAGCTGGCCGGCCAGTTCTGCAAAAAGTAAATGGCTGGCCAGCCAGAAAAGGTGGCTGGCCGGCCATTCAGTCCTGCAGCCATCAGATTTTTGACACGTGTCCCCGTGAATAGTGTTTTTCCTTCTATAAAAGCCTCAACTTCGGGAACATTCATTTCATCTTAGTTTTAGACAAAGATGGAGGCGTTTCTCGCAGAAAATGTCACATCTTGGATCTCTTCTCTAGATGGCTCGGAAAAGCTGAATTTCTGGGGTTTCGGCTTGAATGCACTATTCACGCTGAGCCGTACTCCGCTACAGCTTCCTTTTCTCCATGCCGCGGTAAGGTTCTGGAATCTAGTGACGCATGTTTTTAGCTTTGGCGGCCAAGAGATGTGCCCCACTTTCGAAGATTTTCAGGTTTTGATGGAGTCTGAATGCTCTGAAGTGATCTTGCCCCAGCTCCGTTTTGGCCACGCTCAGGCTTTAGGGCGGATGTGTGGGCTCACGGCACATGACGCTCGATCTCTGATCTGCAGTGGGGAACTGGACATCCTCGGCTTGATCCATCGTTTTTCCGACGCCGGTGACCGCAGCAACCATTATTGGCAGGGTTTCCGGCAATATGCCCTCTGCTTATGTTTGTTGTCTCACTTTCTGCTTTCCTCGGGCTTCGGCGGGGCGAGCATTCGCTTGATTGAAGTCGCCCAAGGTTTGAGAGAAGGAAAGAGCTGTATTGCCATGACCTTGGCCGAGACACTGATGGGCTTAGATTCTGTCTATTGCCGGGAGGCGACTAGGTTTGCTGGGAGTCCACTGCTACTGCAGGTAATGTTTCCCACCCAACCTTACATATATATTTGCTCACATCACTCGACCCTCAGGCTCAGTTTTTCTCACAAAACCCTTGTCTTACTTTTCTCTCATCGTACATCTCTCTTTTCTTTATTCTCTCATTTTCCATCCCTCCCCTAGGTATGGTTAATGGACAAGTTGCAGGTTGTGGACTCTTGCCCGACCTATTCAGCTCGAGGCTACTTCTTTCGGCAGCGCCTAGTCAATGCTCTTGACGAAAGGTGGTGGTTCGATTGGATGTGCAATTTGTCCACAGACGGCATTGCTTGGCGTTGCCCTTGGCTCAACCTCCCGGCCATGAGCTATAGTATGTCTCGGCTGATTGGGATCCAACTGATTGGTCTAACCCACTGCGTATTTTATTTTCCGTTCCGGTTCCTGCGTCAGTTCGGTCATGATCAGACCTGCCCACCGGAGGGAATTGAGTACTCAGCTGCTTTCCCGATCCGGGGTGCACAGCTTGCCCGATATGCCACAGCATGGAGGACGAGAGAGCTCCTGGCCCCTGCTTCTGCTTTCAGTTGCACTTTGTCCGATGAGTGCTTGGATTGGCTCAATGAGGAGGCACAGGTTGGGCCTAGCTTGGCATCAGATGCTTCGTCCAGCTCTGGGAGGGGACGCAGAGATACTTGATTCAACTATGCCCCAAATTTATTGCTTATTTAGCATTTTCAAGTTTTCTTTACGAATGTACTAAAAAAAGCAACCTCGATTGTAATGCAAGAGCAGGAGAACTCAGTTTTGAAATCAACGAAATTGAAAGTTGTGGTACTGAAAATTTTCCGCTTTTGGTCCAAAAATGGTCTCAGTCGTAAAAATATTGATTTGAACAAAGTCAACTTTTATTAAAACTTTTCAAAACTATTTTCGATGTGGATCAGAACTGGACACGCCGAAGATCTGTCACTGAGATGCACAACCCCAGATCCCTGCAACTGGAAAGTTGCCCCTAGTCTGAAGAACAATGCGGCATTGCAAAGCAACGGAAAGTTGCCCCTTGTCTGAGTAACTTTGCACCGTCGCGGCAACGGAAAGTTGCCCCTAGTTTGAACAGCACTGTACCGGAGATCACGATAAATGCTGATGGATAAAGATGACTGAGATGATCAAAATGGACAGAGTTGATCGGGAAAAGTTTATGGCTGAACTTCAAGGTGAAGTTGCCTACGTATCCCAAAGATGGGAATCAAGCCTTACGTAGTTCAGGCTAAGGTTCACTCGAGTATTTTCACTCTCCTTTTGCGCTCTAACTTTTGCCAAGGCCGCCCTTTGCGGGTTTTCAACCTTGCGAGCTCAGTTTTTATATTTTCTAATTTTTTGTGCTCTGACTTTTGCCTAGGTCGCCCTTTCGGGTTTTCGGCCTAGCGAGCCTCTCAAGGATAGTATTTCTTCAACTTGTCCATATTGATCGGTTGTGAGAACTCCAAGCCATCTAGATCCATCAGAACCACAGCTCCACCTGACCAGATAGCTTTGATGATGTAAGGACCAGTCCAATTGGGTTTGAACTTGCCCCTTGGGTCGTGGATGGGAGCTCGGTTGTCTTTGAGCACCAAATCTCCTTCCTTCAGATTCTGGGACTTAACCTTCTTGTTGAAAGCCCGGGCGATTTTGCGTTGATAGCCTTGAATGTGGTACAGTGCTTTCAGTCTTCTTTCATCAAAGAGCATGAGTTCTTCGAATCTGCTTTGCTGCCAATCTACTTCGACTATCTGGCATTCAGCCAATACTCGTAACGACGGAACCTCAATCTCAATGGGTAGAACAGCCTCCATTCCATAGACTAATGAATATGGAGTTGCTCTAGTAGAAGTCCTGATTGAAGTCCTGTAGCCCCACAGAGCAAATGGCAGCTTGTCTGGCCAATCTCGATAGGTTTCCACCATCTTCTGTAGTATATGCTTGATATTCTTGTTGGCGGCCTCAACCGCTCCGTTGGTCTGCGGCCTGTATGTAGATGACTTATGGAAAGCCACATTGTATTTCTCCAACAAGTCTATCACTTCTTTCTTGAAGTGGGAACCATTATCTAAAATTATCTCGTTTGGCACCCCGTAGCGGCAGATGATGTTGTTCCTGATGAACTTTGCGACGTGCGACGCCTTCAACACCGCGTATGATTGGGCCTCGACCCACTTTGTGAAATAATCTATCGCTACCAGGATAAACTCATGCCCGTTTGACCCCTTCGGGGTAACAGCTCCGATCACATCAATTCCCCAGACTGAAAAAGGCCATGGCGAAGTCATGTTGTACAGTTTTGACGGCGGGATGTTCATGCGGTTTGCATGAATTTGACATTTGTGGCATCGCCGAACAAAACTAATGCAATCCTCCTCCATGGTTGACCAGTAGTAGCCTTGTCTGAGGATCTTTCTAGCCAGCATTACTCCATTCATGTGTGCACCGCACTCCCCCCCATGGACGGCTTCCATCAGGCCTTTTGACTCTTCAGCTTCTACACAGAGCTTATGCATTCCCAGATGGCCCCTTTTGTACAGCTTGCCCCCGCAGATGATAAACTGAGCAGCCATTCTTCTGACAGCCCTCTTATCCTTAGCATTTGCCCCTAGTGGATATGTCTCCTTTTCCAAGAAGTTCCAGATGTCGTAATACCAGGGGTTGCCGTCTTGAACCTCATCTATGGCGGAAATCGACTCGTATGCTGGCACGAACTTCTGATCAATAATGACTGGACGCATCCGGACTCCAGACGGGATGTCTATCATAGAAGATAGAGTTGCTAATGAATCTGCAAACCTGTTGTTCTCTCTTACGAGGTGGGTGAAATTTAGCTTCTCAAACCGAGGGATCAACAAATCCAAGGTTTGGTGGTAGATTATCATCCTTTCCTCTTTGACTTTCCAATCTCCTTTTGCTTCAGACACAACAAGGTTCGAGTCCCCAATGACGTCCAACCGTCTTGCCCCTAGTTCCAGGGCTGCTTCCAGGCCAGCAATACATGCCTCATACTCTGCCTCATTGTTGGAAACTTTGAACTGGAGCTTGAATGCTAAAGGGATACGGGAATCATCAGGCGCTATCAGCAACACCCCTATCCCATACCCATATTGGTTTGACGCTCCGTCAAAGTACATCGTCCAAGTTTCATCTTCGACGTGCAGAATGGCTTCATCTGGGAATAGATACTCAACCGCTTCATCCCCCTCAACCGGGTGGTCGGCAAGGAACTCCGCTACCGCTCTACCTTTTACTGACTTGCGCGTTACATACTTCAAATCAAATTCGGAGAGCAACAGCAGCCAACGAGCTAGCCTACCCGTAAGTGCTGGTTTCTCGAAGAGATATTTGATGGGATCCAAACGCGAAACCAACATTACAGAGTGGGCTAACAGGTAGTGCCGCAGCTTCCTGGTTGCCCATACCAAGGCCAAACAAGCCTTCTCCAGCGGCGTATAGTGAGTCTCGTAATCCAGCATCTTTTTGCTCAGATAGTATATGGCCCTTTCCACTTTGTCTTCTGACTCCTGCGCGAGCATGCAGCCCATGGTAGTCTCAGTTACCGAAAGGTACAGTATCAACGGTCTCCCCGGTTCTGGTGGTGACAACACGGGTGGGTTCTGTAGATACTCTTTGATCTGCTCAAAAGCTGCTTGACATCGGCCGTCCCATTGGAATTTCTTTCCTTTCTTCAGGAGACCAAAAAGTGGTTCACAAGTCAAGGTTAATTTAGAAATAAACCGTCTTATGAATTGCACTTTACCTAGAAAGCCTCGCACCTCCTTTTCAGTCCTTGGTGGTGGCATTTCTAAGATGGCCTTGATTTTGGAAGGGTCGACCTCGATGCCCCTTTGTGTAATCAGAAACCCTAGCATCTTCCCTGCTGTAACACCAAACGTGCATTTCTGGGGATTCAATCGCAGCCGAAACTCTTTGATCCTTTGAAAGAATTTTTGTAAGGCGGTGTAGTGGCCCTCTTTATCTTTGGACTTGACAATCATGTCGTCCACATACACCTCGACCTCCTTATGGATCATATCATGCAATATTGTAGTTGCTGCCCGTTGATACGTAGCTCCAGCATTTTTCAACCCGAATGGCATCACTCTATAACAATATGTACCCCACGGGGTAGTGAACGCAGTCTTCTCCCGGTCTTCGGGTGCCATTACTATCTGATTATAGCCTGAGAAACCATCCATAAACGAAAGCAAAGCATGTCCTGCCGTGAAATCCACCAATTCATCGATGTGTGGCAAGGGAAAGTCGTCTTTTGGACTGGCCCTGTTCAAATCTCTGAAGTCTACACAGACTCGAATTCTGCCATCCTTCTTTGGCACCGGAACAATGTTGGCCAACCAAGTTGGATATTCAGATACCAGCAGGAACCCCGCGTCAATTTACTTGGTGACCTCTTCTTTGATCTTGAGAGCCCAGTCCGGGCGAATCCTTCTGAGTTTCTGTTTGACAGGTCTGGCCTCGGGGTCGAGAGGGATCCGGTGCTGTACAATCTTAGGATCGATACCAGGCATGTCTTCGTAGGACCACGCGAAAACATCTTTGAAATCTTTTAATAAAGCGACTAAGCGCTCGCGCTCCTCCGAAGACAACGTGGACCCGATCTGGACCAGCCGCGGGTCCTTCTCAGTACCAACATTCACAGTAGTGATTTCATCCATTAAAGGTTTAACAAATCTTTCCTGCTCTTGATCAATTAAACGTTGCAAAACTGGGGGAATTTCTTCCTCGCTGTTTTCATCAAAATTTTGAAAATCCTGATTTAAGCAATAAATCAAAGGCACAGAAAAATTCTCGGAAACCACATCCACATCATTCTCATTAAATACTTCCAAGCCGTCAGATTCCTCTGTTACAACAGACTCAAAAGAAAATGAAAAAGACGACCTAGACAGGACTGTGGCATCCGGGTTATCACCCCCAGGAATACCGGACTCAGACTCAGTCAAGCTGGAATCTGATTCTGACACACAAGATTCGGTAGAATCAGATTCCGGCTCACTACCTGACCCGGAGCTGCTAGATAAAAAGCCTTCTTCATACTGCCAGATGAGAGAAGGTGCGATAGATGCATCCAAGATCGGCGCTGGAAAGCCCGCAGCTATTTCATCTCCAATCACAGAAACCGAAGAGTTATCCCCCAAGCACTCTTGGCCGATCGGAGGATCTGATAGTAGACACACCAATGCTACCCCCATTTCAAGCTCTGTGCTCTCAGGATCCACTGCTTCACACTGCTCAGTCTCAGTTGGTGGGTCTGTCTGCGCTTCGGCAACGTCATCCCCAGATAATTGTATGTCGAAGAAGATTTCAAAACCAGGCACGCGCTTCCCCTCCGCGTTTAGCCATGGCTCCGGGAAGCCGCAGAATGGAAAATCTTCCCCCTCCCAGACGAAACGTCCGTTTAGGGTACCCCAGATGGGCCTGTGCATTAACTCAAATGGCTTCCCGGCCTTCTTTGCTCTGGCCCTTCCGGCCATTTCCTTTCCTTTCCTCACCCAGTCCTCTTTGGTGGGCAGATAACCCAGTCCAAAGGCGTGAGGGTTGTGTGGCACTTCGGCCAACACTGAGACGCCCTTCCGGCCGCTTCTCCCTAATTCCATCCCGGGGGTATGTTTTAGCTTGTTCATGAGGTAGATAGATTGAGCAATTACGTACATACCCTCATTCACGGCCATGACATTCTGCACCACTTGAGCCTCGGCCAAAGTGAACCCCGACAAAAACACATCCTCCGTGCCATGCTCGATCTCCAAGACAGGTGTAGACACTTCCGGCGGCGGATGGATTGATGAATTCCCAAAAACGATCGCTACCCCTTTCCCGTGAGGGTATTTCAGCATCTGATGTAGAGTGGAAGAGACTGCTTTGACCTGGTGCAACCACGGTCGCCCCAAAAGTAGGTTAAAGGTTGCGGGAACGTCCAAGATGTGAAATTCAATGCTGTGTTGTCCTGGACCAACCTTGGTTTGAATTTTAACAGTCCCCATCACTTCTCTGCTGGTATTGTCGTATGCTCTGATCACTTGGGTGGTTGGGACGAAATCCACGGGTTTCAACTCGATTGCATATGCCGTTCTGGTTGGGCAGACATTAATTGCAGACCCGGTATCAACAAGTACCACCGGTATCCACTTATCTCTACATTCTACAGAGATATACAGAGGTTTGTTATGACTTGTGCCCTCAGGCGGTAGCTCCTTGTCCGAAAAGGTTAATGCCGGGGAACCTCCTCCCGGAAAAACCAGCCCAACCAGCTGTTCAGGCGTGGTGTCTATGGAGAGTTTGGACTTGTCCATGGCAGATAGGACAGCTTCTCTGTGTACTCGTGATGCCATTAGCAGTCCCCAGATGGAGATGTCTGCTTGTATTTTCTTTAATTGTTTCAGCACAGCTTCCTCTTCAATCTGCCTCTCCTTCTGTTTCTCCGCTTCCCTATCCTTCCCGGATGCCTCGGGTTGGTCCAGGTGTGGGGGTTTGAAGTACCGCCCACTTCTTGTCATATGGTCAACCTCATCGAGGTACCAAGTATCATCCGGCTGGCCACTCCCCCAGTCTTCATCGGTATGGGCAAGACACAGGTCGTCATCTTCCCACCACATTCCGCTGGCAGCCAACAGACACCTGTCTGGCTCCGGTCCAGTCGCACTCTCAGTGCTCTCTGTCCATATGCTCGCAGCATTGTCTGTCTTCGTGCACACAGCACTTTCAGTCCCCTCAGGGCCCTTTGCCTTCCTGGCTCTCTCAGTAGCCTCAAACTTTTCTTGTTCCAACTGCATCGGTACAGCTGGTTGTTTAACAATTCCTGTATCTACAATGCCCATGTCTTGAGCGGAATTCTTAGCACCGGCGCTCTCCGGCGATACAACTTGACTTTCGGCCATTCCGGCCACAACTGATACTTCTGCCCCTGCCGGGCTCTGTTCTGGTTGGGCTTCCCCCACTGCATCTGGTTGATCCTCGAGCCATCCAGTGGCCTCCTCTGATCCCTCATAATCATACCAGTTGATTGACGTATCCTCCAGTTCCTGGTCATCTAAAAATTGCAGGTTAGCGAAGTCCTCCTCTACGGCTGTCAGATCATCTGCCCATAGCCCAGATCCATCCCCTCGGATCATGCATAGTTCTCCTGTCTCTGGCAATTCTACACTTAGCCCAATTCGGCTCGTTGATAGGATGTACTTGCTTGGATTATAGGCTCCCCCAGCAAAATTCTGTCCAGTCCCAGATTCAACAATCTCATTCTCTCCCAAAATCTGCCCTGCCCTGTCTTCGATGGTCACCACCATCGGTTCTGGTTGGGTTTTGGAGATGTCCACCATGCACAAGAAGTCTGTGCAGTCGGGGAGGAGCACCTCTGGCTTGGGTAGGTGGGTGGGCGTAATATAGATGCTAGGATCGTAAGATGCGACCCCAGTCTGGATAAAATTAATTCTTTTGGGAGGGGGAGGTTGGTTATGTGGTGGGAGAGGGTTGGTTGTGACATTGGGTTTATCAGGAGGCGCGATCACCTGTTTGTCAATAAGATCCTGGATCTCATGACGCAATCTGTAACAACGGTCGGTGTCGTGACCGTGTTGTTGGTGATATGTGCAGTACTTTGACGAGTCGTAAGAGGGGGGGAGTGGATTTGGTAATGGCTTTGGTTCCAGGGGTTTCAAATGATTTTTCCTGATCAATATTCCCAGAACCTTGGTCAGAGGCATATATAGTGGGGTAAAGGTTCTTTGGCCTCGCGGTTGGAATCGGTTGTTTTGTGTGTTGCTTCCGGACGCGCCGGAGAATGGTGTGGCAGTCATGGGCCTTGAAGGGGGAGGGGGAGTGGTGGTGACCATACTAACTTCCGAGACTCTCGTATTTGCAGCGCCACTCGGGCCTGCATTGTTGTTACGGTTGAAGGTCCTCCTCGGTTGTTCTCTGTCGTGGTCAAACAGACCTTGTTTCATTGCGTCTTCGATTTGTACCCCCATATCATGTAAATCTGCGAAAGTAGGGAAGGGGACTACAATCATTCTTTGCATCAACTTCGGGTGGAGATTGCGCACAATCATCCGGATTTGATCTTTGTCAGTGGACCTTAAGGTCATCATTGACGCCTTCGCCCTCCACCGGATCACAAAGTCCGAGAAAGTTTCCTTGGGCTCTTGCCTTGTTGTTTCAAGATCACGGGTTGTGATCTCGATCTGAGTGTTGTATGAATATTGCGTGACAAAGGCCTCAGCCATCTCATCCCAATTCTTCTTCACTTCATCTTGTAATCTTGCGTACCAATGGAAGGCCACACCCGACAGGGTTCGGCCAAATAGTGAGAGCTTCTGTGGTCGTGTTAGGCCCATTGGCCGCAAGATGTCTGCAAACAGTCGGATATGGACCATGGGGTTGCCGGTCCCGTCAAAGCGGTCGATTTGTGGCATTTTGAACCTATCGGGGAGTGTTACGGCCTCCTCGGTATATCCATCTTCGATATCCGGCATAGCCTTGACCCCTTGGGATTTCTTGAAGAGCTTTTCCAATTTGCTCAATTTCAGAGCTGTATGATCAACCTCGACCTCGAATGGAGAGTCCGGGTGATTGGAGGTATGGACCTTGGACAGTTGTGGTGGAAGCGGGGGCGGAGCTGGCCCCGTTGGAAGATTCGTGTCCTCTTGCGGGTTTTGGATAGTCGGTACAGTATTCTGGGTGTTCGGAGGAGCGTTCTGAACAGCAGGTGTCTGCTCAGGTAATGGGGCCCCTACCGGAGGAGGAATTTGGTGCGAAGCAGATGCTGTATTCTGTTGTTGCAGTTGGGTAATCAGCTCAGCTTGCTGGGTCATAATTTCGGCCTGTTGCTTAGCGAGTTCATCCCGGTGAACGGCATCCTGCTGCATGGCCCGCATGGTTTCCTGCATTTGGCGCATCATTTCCTCAACTCCTGTTGGTGCCGTCATACTGTTTTGATTTGTCTGAACTACTGGCAGATCTGTCTCAATAGGGATCTCAATCCAACTGTCCACTGATGGGGGAAACCACTGTTCTGGTGATCTCTGTTCAGATATACTGCGCTTTTTCTGCTTCCTTCTGGTAATAGGGGGTAGAGAATGGAACACTGGCTGTCCGTCGATTAGATCCTCGGATCGATGGAGTCGACGACCTCGTGTCCAAAGTGCTTGGGGAATGCCTGCTGGGTTGGAAGCAATCGTGCTAAAACTGACCTAGCAAAAGATAAATAAAGCGAAAAGGAAATAAATAAACAGATAAACGGGTAGCATAACAGCTTAAAATAAAATGCATGACACACAGTCGGGCATAACAACACACAGTCAATAAGCTGAAATATACACTGTCCTCAAACACTGATTATTATCCCTGTATCACTGTCCCCAAAAATAGAATCTGATATCCGCAGATAACTAATCCTCAAATATTGGCTGATGCCCGCAGGCCTGATACCCATAATACTGAACTGATGCCCGCAGGCCTGATACTGTCAATACTGAACTGATGCCCGTAGGCTTGATACTCAAACTCATATACTGATCTGATGCCCGCAGGCCTGATGCCCAAACTCATATACTGATACATGCATTCCTGTAGAGACGCACTCTAAAGCACATAACAGATAAGTGAGAGCCAAAACACTCCTATGTTGGGGTAGGGTTTCCCTGTCCTATTTCGTCAGGAGCTAGGGTTTCACTACGCACGCAGCGGTTTCAAACAACCTAAGAACGGGTAAGCAGCCTGTCCTAATTTGGAATGGTCACTATGGATCCGAATATGCACTAGGTCGAATGGTCAAAGAGGGTACCCCGGTAAAACCGGGGTTTGTGTTCCCATACTGGCAGAGCCCACAACCGGTCAGCCTTATGGTCATGCCTTGACAAGACAAGCCTCCGGCAAACCGTTCAGGAATAGCAGATGGCAAACACGGTGTCCTAGGCGCACCAATGCAAATGCAATGCAAAGAAACACACAAGTGTAGTCAAAAACAGATATCATGAGTTCGAGTCAAGCTCTCTAAATCCCCAGCAGAGTCGCCAGAAACTGTAGACGTCCCCGAAACGCCCCGGGAGGGTGAGTCCCGTTCCGTTCATATTTGGGGTCACTACAGCTCAGGACTCTTAAAATTGTCACGGTTCTAAGTCTGAACCAAAGAGTCCAAATCCGGCAAATCGTTTTGAGAAAAATGATTTTTGAAAGAAGTGCCAAACATGGACTGCTTTGCCAGATACAGAGTCGCCACCTAAATATTTTATTTTGGGAAATTTAGGAAACCCTGACTCGGTGCCAAAAGGCCACGCGTCCGTCATCACCAAAGCTGCTTCGGCTCGGGAACTTGGGTACGATTGGGGAAGGTCACTTCGTGAGCACCCCCGCTCGCCCAGTCATAGACCGGCCTCTACTAACCATGATATCAATTTTTGAAAACATTATGAGTCCTTATTCCGGTTATTAGCCTAGGTTACTATGTGATGCGCGCAGCATACAAATATAGACCGGGTCGCCTGAATTGGGACGAAACATTTCATGTTTGTTTTTGAAAATAGTTTGCTACCCGCAGGTAGGCCTGAAACATTTGATGATTTATTCCAATTCAGATAACCCAACCTTCACCCACAGGCATTCAGACAGTTATATCATATAAGCACATAGCCTCATGGTAAGCATGCTATTCATGGCAGTCACTCACACGCATGCAAGGATGCTAAAGCATAAAGCTTACCGAGTACTCCAAGCCAAAATAGAAACTACGTTAGAAATCATGCATGATCCTAAGTATACAGAAACGCCTAATGCAACACATGCAAAAATGCAATTATAGCAGGCTCGGCTATTCTAAGATGGTATATGAAATGCTACAACTATCATGTATTCAACTTTGGAATTGAAAATACAATGCAGTTTAGTATGATGCGCCGAGCCTGGTGCATGCAATACAGATGAATGATGCAAATATGCCGTCATACTGTATGCTAATTGAAATATGCCCTAATCTAACCATCATAAGTGGATAAATAAAAGGGAGAAAGACGTGGGGTTGGAAAACATACATCACACTCACGCACGCTTATTACAGTTGTGCCCTCGCGCAGAGGGTCCAAATAAATATACAGTCCAAATATTACAGTCCCGAATGAAAGAATATTACAGTCCAAAATATTACAAAATTCTAATTAATTAATGAATTAACTAAGAAAGCAAATAAAGCTGGCGTGCAAGCCAGGGACTGCCTTGCTTCTGATGGATGATGCATGTCCGGGTTGTCTTGCGCGGAAATCCACCGGAATGCCCCAATTAGCCTCTGTTTACACCTGTTCTTGAAATGCGTGCCAAGCCCCAAAAGGTTGCTGATTCTTCGTTTTGCTGCAACAGAGAGCAGGAAAGGGGCATAGCAATGTATTTGCACAAATATATGCATGTCTCGACCCTCGTGCCACCAATCATGCATACCGAGGCATGATGGCCGATGAGTCGAAATGCATAACTCAATATAGGATGAATGCACATGAAATTACAGCTAAAACCTAACTCCATCATGGATAATCCGGAGTGTCGGTGACTGGGAAATTGAGACACATTCCGTCACTCGGAGTACGAAATGTACCTCGTTTCCCCGTGCCCGGGCTAACTCCTATTCCGGACACGATGCAATATGCATGATATGCATGAAATGCAACTAAGATACAATCCTAACATACACAATGCTATGAAAATGATATGCCTCGAAATGTGTGCACGCGGGCACGCAAACCGAGAAAATGACAGAATGCAATGTAAGATACAACCTAGTATGCACTATGCTGTGAAAATGATATGCCTCGAAATGCATGCACACGGGCACGCAAACCGAGGCAATGACAGAATACGATGAAAATGAGATGCCTCGAAATGCGTGCACACGGGCACGCAAACCGAGGCGATGACAGAATACAATGTAATGACATGAAAACATGATATGGACTTATACCAACATGAGTGAGCCTCAGCCACACTCACACAGGATGCCGGCGGATAAAAATGAAGTGCCTCGAAATGCGTGCACACGGGCACGCAAACCGAGACGATGATAAAATGTGATGAAATGACATGGAAATGACAAATGGGCTTATACCAACATGAGTGAGCCTCAGCCACACTCACACAGGATGCCGGTGGACGAAAATGAAGTGCCTCGAAATGCGTGCACACGGGCACGCAAACCGAGGCGATGACAGAATGCAATGTAATGACATGAAAACATGATATGGACTTATACCAACATGAGTGAGCCTCAGCCACACTCACACAGGATGCCGGCGGATAAAAATGAAGTGCCTCGAAATGCGTGCATACGGGCACACAAACCGAGGCGATGATAAAATGCAATGAAATGATGGACTTGACAAATGGGCTTATACCAACATGAGTGAGCCTCAGCCACACTCACACAGGATGCCGGCGGATAAAAATAAAGTGCCTCGAAATGCGTGCACACGGGCACGCAAACCGAGGCGATGATAAAATGTGATGAAATGACATGAAAATGATAAATGGGCTTATACCAACATGAGTGAGCCTCAGCCACACTCACATCGGATGCTGGCGGATAAAAATGAAGTGCCTCGAAATGCGTGCACACGGGCACGCAAACCGAGGCGATGATAAAATGTGATGAAATGACATGGAAATGACAAATGGGCTTATACCAACATGAGTGAGCCTCAGCCACACTCACATCGGATGCCGGCGGATAAAAATGAAGTGCCTCGAAATGCGTGCACACGGGCACGCAAACCGAGGCGATGATAAAATGTGATGAAATGACATGAAATGGATAGCAATCATTCTAATGGAATTTCAGCACTAAAATATGGGGGAAAACAGTCCCGAAATGAGGCGAAATGACATGAAATGCATGGAATTGTCCCGAAATGTGAATTTAGGCACCCGAAATGGCCTATAGCTATGCCAAACATGCACAACATGGACATGCAATGCAAAGACAGAAGCTATACAGTCCCAAAAAAGGCACTTTCACAGTTATAAACATGGCCAAACAGCAAGCATAGGTATGGCAAAAATGGCATGCAAGAATAGGGGCCAAAAGAGGGGTAATGAAGCAAGTGATATAAGCAAAACCCAAACTGAAAAACTTCCTTCTACAACACTGAAGAGGGACCAAAAATATGAATATTTACAGTATATGGAAAGCTTCGAATCAATATACAAACATGCTAAAAATGCCATGCAAAATGAGGCTCAAAAATGGCTATAACATGAAGTATACAAAATAATCACCAAACAGCCAAAGACCCTTAATAAAACATGTAGAATGGGCCAAAATAAGACTATTTCCAGAACTGTAAAATGGCCAAAAACAAAAGCATGGTAGGCTAACTAAACATGCAAGAATGGGGAATAAAAGAGAGATATAACATGAAGTGGCATATGGAGACCCCAAACCATGAAAGGACCCAAATGAAACATGAAGTATGGACCAAAATAAGCACTTTTTCAGAACTATAAAATGGCCAAAAACAAAAGCATGGTAGGCTGCCATTGCATGCAAAGATGGGGACCAAAAGAGGAGTATAAAGGTAAGTACAACATGGAAGTCCCAAATGGTGTTGAGCCCTTCTTCAATGTTGAAGAGGGGCTCAAAATGAGCCTAATATAAGTTTACAACATGCTCAAAAACAGATTACTCACGGGCTAAAAATAGCATGCAAAATCATGACATATAAGAGGATCAATGAAGCAAGTGTATCATGGAGGGCTCAAACAGGGTTGAGCCCTTAATGAAAAGTGAAGATGAGCTCAAAAGAGGGCCCTTCTCAGTTAGGGCCGGAGCTTGAAACAAAAAGCAAGTGAGGCTTACAAATGAATCAAGGAAAAGGGTCAAAAGAGAATAAGTGCTACTTACCCTTGAAGACTAAGGCTTTGGTTGCTTCTTGGATCAATTTGCAGCTACTTTTGCCTTTGAGAAGCTTTCCTTGTTGCTGGAAATGAGGTGGTGGTGGTAGAGCTTGGTGGTGTAGAAGAAATGGTGCTTAGGGACTTAGGGTTTTTCAAGGAAATGAGAAGGATAAAAATGGAGTTGTGTATGGATGCTTGAAGATGAAGTTTTCTAACTCCAACAAAGGATATATCTTGCTTGCTATATAGGCCAAAGAAGGGGTGTAAAGGTGGGGGAAAAGGAGAGTAACTTTCCCCCACAAAATATCCCCCGGATAAATATCTTTTCTGGGGGATATTGCCCCACAGCTGTAAAGTGCACAGTGCAAGGAACACGGCCGGCCTATTACTTTTGCTCCAGGTGGCCGGCCGGCCACACCCCCTAGCCGGCCGGCTAGGGGTCAAAAGGTTCAATCAGATTTTCTGGCCGGCCACCAACTGATGGTGTTCTCCTAAGTGTGTACAACACAACCATGTGGTTAAAAGTCCAAAAAAGTGGGTCCAAGGGGTTCAACATTAGCTCGGAAAGAGGGGGTCAAAAGGGTCAAGTAGAATTACTGGCCGGCCACCAACTTTTAGGGTCCTCCCAAGTGTGTACATCACAAATATGTGGTTCAAAGTTCGAGAAAATGGGTCCAAGGGGTTCAACATTAGCCCGGAAGGAGGGGGTCAAAAGGGTCAAGAAGCATTAATGGCCGGCCACCAACTTTTAGGGGCCTCCCAAGTGTGTACATCACAAATATGTGGTCCAAAGTTGGAGAAAATGGGTCCAAGGTATTCAACATTAGCCCGGAAGTGCGAAAAACGGGCGCCGGAGGGCGTCGGAGGATGTATAACTGGTTGCTGCAACAATTGCTGGCCTCCCACCCTTCAGTGACCTCCCCGGTGATAAAACAGAGGTACCTGCCAAAAATGAACGAAAACCGTTGCAAAATGAAAGTTCCGGGGCCAAAACACGCAGTTTGGGGTCCCGAAAATGGGCTGTTAAGCACCGAAAGTGGCGTTCGGCCACGAAGTGGGTTTCTCAGACCCCAGTGTCCCTCAAAAGGGAGAAAATAGGAAGTATGCCAAAAACCGGAGCAATAGGAGATGGTTAAGCGGTCCCGAACCGAGGCACACAGCCTGACGGCTCCGAAAACCGGAAACTGGACTCCGAAATGGGAAAAATGGCCTACGGCCACCAAATGTAGCCTACGGACATTGAGAGATGGTCTACGGGACCTCTCCCTTCCCTCAGGAAAAGAAACAGAGAAAACCGAGTCTGGTTCGCAAACCGAGGCAAGGTATAAAAGAGGGTTCGGAAGTCCGGAGGCAGGGCTCACGGCCGCAACTCTGAAACTTCTGAACGAGCACATTATGCAACATCACCAAGCGCTCAATCGGTGACGTCTGAGTCTTAAGGTCGGTCAAAAATGAGATGTCTACAGCTTGGCCAGTTTGGATGTGATTAGACTTGTCCTGATGAGGGAGTGGAATATCCTGCTCCATTTCATTTCGTGCTTCGCACTTGGCTTGACACCTCATTGCTTGGACGATGAGAGAGCTTTCAGCCCTCTGTTGTTAGCTTTAGTTGTGCCCTTTCTGGCGAGTGCATTGATAATGGGGAAAAGACAGAAAACCTGACTCAACTGTGCCCCTAGTTCATCATTTTGATCATTTTTTGTTTTGGCTTTCTACTAAAACAATTTTGACCAATATAAGAGTTAGATTAACATGCATATTTGACTTCCTGATTTGAAATCATGCAAGTCAGGTTGTGCGCACCGAAATTTTTCCTTTTTTTGGGTCCAAGATATGGTCCAGTTTTGGAAAAATAGAATAATTTTCGAGAAAATTAGTCAACTTCATTAAAAATCCTCAAAACTATTTGCAAATGGCCACTACCCGACCAATGAGAAATTAACTCCGGAGATGCACAACCTTAGATCTAAACTTGAATTCTCTTATAGCTGTATCTTCCAACAGAATAGGACAACTGAATTTGAACAAAGACGAGCCAATTTGCACATGGATAAGATAGCCGAGTTTGAACAAGGATAAGCTAATCAACATGGATGAGACCAGCAAGCTGAAAATAGTTGGGACTGTACTTCAAGATAAAGTTGCCTACGTATCCCATAGATGGGAATCAGGCCGTACATAGTTCCGGGTTAAGGTGCACTCGGGTATTAACACTCTCTTTTTACGCTCTAACTTTTGCCAAGCTCGCTCTTCCAGGTTTTCAATCTCACGAGCTATTTTTCTTTTCATTTCATTATTTTTCTTTTTTGTCTTTCTTTTTTTCTTTTTCTTCATTTTTCTTTCTTCCTCTAACTTTTGCCTGGGTCGCCCTTCTGGGTTTTCGACCCAACAAGCCTCTCAAGGATGGAAATGTTTAACTTGTCCATGTTGATTGATTTTGAGATCTCGAAGCCACCTGAATCTAGGAGAATGGCTATTGTTCGCTAATGATGTAGGAGTCCATCCAATTGGGTTTGAATTTGCCCCTAATGTTGTGGATAGGAACTCGATTGTCCTTTAGCAAAATTTTTCTTCTTTCAGATTCTGGAATTTGGCTTTCTTTCCTGTCTTCATTGGTTTGAGAGATGACGCAATTTTGAATCTTTGAGCATATCTGACCTTTTTTGCCCCTAGTTCAAGGTATGCTTCTCATCTAGCTTTGCAAGCTTCTTTTGATGACATCTGACCTTCTTGATTTGACCTTCTTGCCCCTAGTTTGAGGGTTGCTTCTGATCCGACCATACAATCCTCATATTGTGATTGATCATTTGAACATTCTGAGTCAAGGTTCAAGATTTGAAAGCAAAAGGGGTTGAGTCTCGAGGTCGAGAGGGATCCTATGCTGTACAATCCCGAAAACGACTCCACGCATGTCCTCGTAGGACCACGCAAAACATTTTTTGAAATCTTTTAAGAAAGCGACTAGTTGCTCACGTCGAAGATAATGTAGAACCAATCTAGATCAAGCTAAGATCCTTCTCAGTACTCACATTAACAAACATGATTTCATTCATTAAGGGCTTAGCATGCCTCTCTTTCTCTCAGTTGATCAAATTTTTACAAATCCCGAGAAATTCTTCCCTCTTTGTTTTCATCACAGTGTTAGAAAAGTTAAAAAAAAAACTTAGGTCAATGCAATGATTTCAAGGCACAAAAAAAGTAGGTGAAACACTCTGTCGTTTCATTTAGATCCTCTGGCTCAACTGGCTCAATGGTAGAAATAGACTCGAAAGAAAAAAGTGTAAAAGACAAACACAAAACAAGATAGTGATGTCCGAGGTAACGCCTTTACAATCACCCGACTCTAACACAGCAAGACTGACTCGATATGACAAGACAGACTCGATACAGCACAACAGAACTGACTTAATACCCAAGTTAGAAAGTACAATAAATAGCATTTGCAAATCACTCAAAATAGTGCGTGCCATCCGCCATATCTAGAGTAAAATGAGCACCATCAGCAGGTGGTTCCTCCCCGATCACGTAGTCACAGCATCCCCCTAGTTTATTGATTCAGTGCTGATAGACTTTGCAGGACCTGGTGCAATAATGACCTCGCTGTCAATCAGATCTTGAACTTTATGGTGAAGACAAAAGCAACCGTTAGTGTCATGACCAGTTTGTTGATGGAAGGCACAGTACTTGGCAGTGTTATACCTGGCTAGGAGAGGATCTGGGAGAGGCCGAGGGTCAAGGGGTTTGAGGTGGCCTTGTCCTATGAGGATTTGGAGAGCTTTGGATAAGGTCATGTAAAGCGGGGTGAAGACCTTCTAGCCTTGGGCCTGATGGCTTGAGGTTTGTGAAGTTGTGTTGGATGTATCGACAAAGGGGTTGGCAGGTGCTGACTAGGTTAGATGATCTCTTCCGAGTGTAGGATTGGAGCTAAAAGGGGTGTTTCTAGTACAACAGCCTTTTTCATGGCTTGCCCCTTGATTCAAAATGCCCTGAACCTGAGTGGCAAAAGTGTCATCCACAGTCTTTGCAACAACTGCGAGCACTTGCTGTTTGTTTAGCCCTTCGGCTTTCAAAGCCTCAACAGCCCACTGAAGATGTTCATAGGGACCAATGCCTGCCCCTACCATGTGCTTGCCATTTGCCTCCACTTTGCTAAAGGATTGGTCTTCTTCAAATGCAGCCCGTGCCAAGATTGGGGAGCCTTTTGGTGTGAAATTTCTGGCATGTGATGTGGTCGATGATGGAGCCAATATCCCAAAGGCTAGATCTACCATTGTTCTCTGAAGATCTTCAATCATGCTCATTAGCTCAGAAGTAGTGGGTTCATGGGTTTGAGATGATTGGGGTTCGAGTGCATCCATCATGCACAAGTCCGTGCTTTTTGGAATGAACACCTTAGGCTTGGATAAATGAGCTGGGGTGATGTATATGCTAGGGTTATAGGTGGAAGGCAGTGTATGGATTAGATTGAGATGTGGAGGTAATAAGTTAGTGGTGGCCTGAGGTTTTTTGGATGGAGCCATGATCTTTTCGTCAATAAGATCTTGAATCTTATGACGGAGACGGATGCAATGGTTTGTATCATGACCGTGCTATTAATGATAAGCACAGTATTTAGCTAGGTCATATCTTGGTGGAAGAGGATTTGGAAGGGGTCGAGGTTTTCGGAGTTCTAGGTACCCTTTTTCTCGCAGTATTTTCAAAGCCTGAGAGAGACTCATGTAAAGAGGATGGAAATTTCGGGCTTGGGGCCGATTTGAAATGGTTGGTTTTTGGCCATTGGGGGGAGTGGTGATAGTGTCTACTTCTAAGCATTTCACAACTGTGCTACCATTAATAGTAGCATTGGAACTGCGAACAATGTTCTTCTTCAAAGGCTCATTATCTTCCATAAAGATCCCTTGTCTGATGGCATCCTCGATTTGAACCCCCATTTCATGAAGGTCTGGAAAGGTAAATAGAGGTAGAACGATCATCTTCTGCCGCAACTTGCCATACAGATTCCGAACAATCATCCTAATCTAATCTTTTTCAGAAGGCCTTGTAGTCATCATCGAGGCCTTCGCTCTCCATCTCGTCATGAAACGCTGAGAAATCCCTCTTTAGCTCTTAGCGGGTGGCTTCGGGATCACGAGTTGTGACCTCAATCTGTGTGTTGCAGGAGTATTGAGCAATAAAGGCCTCAGCCATCTTTTTCCAGTTTTGTTTCACAGAGTCCTCCAATTTAGCATACCAGATTGTGGCTATCGCAGACATGGTTCGGCTAAAAAGAGACAACTTCTAGGCTGGGGTCAAAACCATTGGCCTCAAGATATCAGAAAACAGGCAGAGGTGCACCATTGGGTCTCCAGAGCTATCGAAGCGGTCGATATGCGGCATTTTAAACCGCTTCGGTAAGGTAACTGCATATTCAGTATACTCGCCCTCTAAATCCGAGATGGAGTCCACTCCTTGTGCTTGTTTGAATAACTTCTCCAGTTTATTGACCTTCAGTGCAGTTGAGTCAACCTCAAATTCAAATGGAGCTTTGGTTTGATAAACAAGAGCTTTAGAGGCCTGTGCTGGGATTGGCTCCGCCGGATTGCCCTGAGTCTCAGTAGTATGGGTAGTGGCTCTAGGTGTTGGGTTACCCGTGGAAGGTGCATGAGATGTAGAAGCTGGAGCCGGCTGTGGCTTTTGTTGTTGTAGCAGGGTTATAACTTCAGCCTGACGAGCCGTGACTTCAGCCTGACAGACTGCGTCTTGTTACAGTGCCTCGACTGTCTGTTGCAGGTGTTGTGTTAGTTCTTCTACACTGGCTGGGGGATACTGAGCCATGTGAATGGGTGATTGAACTTTTGTTGAGCGAGAAGCAGATAACCGTTCCCAAACTTGACTGGATACTAGTAAACCGAAGGGTGACTGCTGTAGACACTACATCAGTGAATCCTGCCTGGCAAAGTCTATCGATACGAGTCCAGAGTACTTAGGAGATATCGGAGTCTTTTGAAGCTGTGGTTCCAAGACTACCTTGCAAAAGAGAAAACAGACAGTATCTCAGCCCAATTTCACTGGAACAGATATGATCACAGTTGAGTGGCTATACTCTTTACTGAATTTTGCCCCAAAATCAGATGCCAAACTCGCAACTGATATGCACATTCCTGTAAAGTTTCACTGTAAAGTACATACCAGTTAATTGAGAGCCAAAGCACCCTTATGATGGGTAGGGTTACCCTGCCTTAATTTTGTCAGGAGCTAAGGTTTCACTACGCAAAACAAGTGGTTCCATGGAATTCCTGCATTCAGGTAAGCAACATGTCCTAGTTTGGAACAGTCTCTATGGTTTCCGATATGTAACTAGGCCGATTGGTCAAAAAGAGTACCTCAGCAAGACTATCTAATAAACCTCACGCACCTAACACTGAGAAGTGAAAGGAGGATCAAATGGTATAGCGGTAGCCCAGATCCAAGGGTTGTGTTCCCATTGTGGTAGAGCCCGCAACCGGTCAGCCTTTTGGCAAGCTTTTCCCAACAAGCCTCCGGCAAACCGCTCAAGAATAACAGATGGCAAACACTGTGACTTAGGCGCACCGATGCAAATGTATCATGGCCCGAACCCGCTTCTATGGGTTAAGGCCATAACTGGCCAGTAATCACGAGATTACCTATGACCTCAAACCAAATAAGACAAAATTCATCAGAGTAAAGGGGCCAAACAGAAGCAAATTTAAAACTTTGTCCATAGAGCCGTGCTTATATGCACATCATAACATTCCAAACATACATATGTTAATAACTCACAACAGAAAGTATAGTAACAAAAAGTTCTATACAGACTGGATCATTCAAATCTAAGTCAGCCAAAACAAAGCTATATACAAATGTACACCAAAGTCCTCGCCAACATGACAAAATAACATAGATTGGCAGAAGGGCGAAGACGTGTCTCATGCGTGAGATGCAAGGGTTGACTCTTCAAAACCTTAGCTGTTCCATACAGACTTCACTGAGGCTGGGTCTAGACCTCTCTTGGCTCACCTACAAACACATGAATGAGCGTGAGCGAAAGCTCAGTGAATAATATCAAATAAAGAAAATACATTGGAACAATATATGTCAGATGGCCTTAGGCCCAATTCATATTTCTATCTAGAATATAAATAGATATAGATCACACTGGCCTCTGGCCCATTCGTTCTATCATGTCAAATTGGCCTTTGGCCCATTCACACTTTCATGTCAAATTGGCCTTCAGCCCATTTATACTTTCGTATCAAACTGGCCTTTGGCCCATTTATACTTTCGTATCAAAACGGCCTTTGGCCCATTTATTCATGTCAAAACGGCCTCTGGCCCATTCGCTCTATCATTCAAATCAAACTGGCCTCTAGCCCATTCGTTTATGTCAAAACGGCCTCTGGCCCATTCATTCATGTCAAAACAGCCTCTGGCCCATTCACTCTATCATTCAGATCAAACTGGCCTCTGGCCCATTCATTCATGTCAAAACGGCCTCTGGCCCATTCACTCTATCATTCAGATCAAACTGGCCTTCGGCCCATTTATACTTTCGTATCAAACTAGCCTTTGGCCCATTTATACTTTCGTATCAAAACGACCTTTGGCCCATTTATACTTTCGTATCAAAACGGCCTTTGGCCCATTTATTCTTTCATGTCAAATGACCTCTGGCCCATTCATTCATGTCAAGCTTTCAATATAGCAAACATTTGTCCACAATTCAAATCAACAGACTTATAGGAAGATAAACAATTGGACAACTAGCACATTTCAAATATCTTTATTAAGATACTACTTACAGTGATCGGCTTGTGGATTTGCCCTGGAGCTTGACCCTACACATCATATAGCATATATGGGTCATAAACGATTCAATCCGTTCTTTAATTCACACATTCCTCTTTAGGCTTCATTCTTATCTCTTTAACTCAATTACAATGCTTAATGCATGCCTAAGAGTGCTTGCAAGTGAAAGAGAACGGAAAATGAAACACAGAATACACTTTCAAAATTTCAGAAAACAGGGTCCCCGCTCGAGCGGACCCATTAGGTCTGCAAAAGTACTGGTTACCTCATTTTCACGCTCGAGCGCGAACTCGGATGCTCGAGCTGAAGATCTGCCTACATAGCTCCCTGCTCGAGCGTGAACTTCCCTGCTCGAGCGGACACCATGTCTGCAAAAAGTGCTGGAAGCACGAAATTCACGCTCGAACGGCGGTTTTCCCGCTCGAGCGGACATCAAACTTTCTGGAAATTCCAGAACTGTTCTTGGAGTTCAATTTTGATATTCAAACGCTCTAATTGCATGCTTTAGGCTCAATCTTCACATATACATATACTAACATGGTATAAACACCCAATTACAACATTTTGAAGCTCAATTTCATAATATAATCACATGCATGTCCCAATCAACACCAAACTCATTTTCAACATAACAATTCCATGTATTTTAACTCATATTTCCACAAATTGTACATGCATGTGGAATATAACTCCCATTTCAACTTACATGGTGCAAATGGTGATTACAAACATGAGCTTTAACCAAAATCCTACATGGATTACACACATTGTGCTCAATTATGGAAATTCATAGCAATTTCCTACATGCATGCATCAATTGACTTCAAATTCATCAAATACTACACAATTCCTTCACTTATGGCACAATTCTTGCTCTTGATCATTAATCAACTTTAATTTTACACAATTACAAACTAGAATCCATGAAATACTCACCTAGGAGCTTTAATTCTCACAATCTATAGCAAATTCTTGAGTAATCTTCCAGACTTCCAAGATTCAAGAGCAAAACTTAGGTGATCTCCCTTTTCTTTCTCTAATTTTGGGTCTCTCTCTCTCTAGAGAGTTAAATCAGCCAAAATGGACAAAAAGAGGAATTGAGTGTGTATAATGGCCCTTTTTAAAAGCTCCCTCAAATACATTCTTTTAATATAAAATAATTGGGCACCGTAACATTAATCTAATCCATTTAATCTAGTCTAAATCAATTTTCACTGTAGGCTTTAAAAATTACGCCAATCACAATGGCGCAGTCAATTTCGGTTTCTACGGCCGAGAAGGCCTTCAATTTAATTTCCAAAGCGGATAATCAAACAGATATTCCTACAGTGAACAGATAGAAATTCAAAACTACATATTTTCACACAAATAGCACACGAAATCATATCAAACACATAATCACATTCAAAATAAGGACCAATTAACATAATACGGAACAGGGTTATCGCAAAATGCAAATGCAAATGCAAAGAGACATATGAGTGTAGATAAAATAACGTATCATGAGTTCGAGTCAAGTTCTCTAAATCCCCAGCAGAGTCGCCAGAAACTATAGGTTCGCCTTTTTCTTGCCCGGCTTTTGGAAAGGTTTGAAAAGAAAGGCCTTTAAGTTCGGACTCCTACGGTTCTAAATCTAGTCTTACTAGTGCAATGTGAAACTGATAAACACCAAAGAGTCCAAATCCGGCAAATCGTTTTGAAAAATCGATTTTAAATCAAATAATGCCGAAATTGGACTGCTTTGCCAGATACAGAGTCGCCACCTAAATATTTTTTATTTTGGAGAAATTTAGGAAACCCTAACTCATGCCAAAGGCCACGTGTCCATCATCACCAAAGTTGTCTCGGCTCGGGAACTTAGGTACGAGAGGAGAAGGTCATGAATTGAGCAGCCCCGCTCGCCCGATCAAAGATCGGCCTCTACTAATCATGATATAATTTTTATAAACATTATGTGCCCTTGTTCCGATTAGTAAGCTAGCTTTACTATGTGATGCGCACAAGCAAATATAGACTAGTTTGTTCAATTTGGAACAATTCAACTCATGTTTGTTTTGCGAAAATGGTTTGAATTTGCCACCTCAAGTGGGCTCAAAGTTTGCGAATTTTCCACCAAACATAGTGGGCTTAAAACAAGATTTGCCACTCAACAAAGTGGGCTTAAAACTTACATTCGTTGAATCGTTCCAATTCAAACAATAAGCCTTCATCCACAGGCATTCAAGCAGTTTAGCATTTAAGCACATAGCCTCATAGTGAGCATGCTAATCATAGCAACATTCACACTCATGCAAGCATGCTAAAGCATAAAAACTCACCTAGTACTCTAAGCTAGGAAAACATGAGTTAGAAAGATATGCATGATTCCTAACTATACAAAATGCCTAATGCAACACATGCGAAGAATGTAATTAATAGGCTCGGCTACTAATATGGCATGTGAAGCAATTTAAACAACATGTGGTTAAACACGTACTCAAATAAGTGTTGAAATGACAATGCAGTTTGTATGATGCGCCGAGCCTCTTTGCATGCAAGACAAATGAATGGATGCAAGCATAAAGTATGCTAATTGAAACATGTCCCTAATCTAACTATCGAAAGCGATTAAATAAAAGGGAGAAAGACGTGGGGTTGGAAGACACACATGCACGCACACTTATTACAACATTACGCCCTCTCGAAAGAGGGTCCGAATGAATAAGCTAACCAACTAGCTACGCTAATTAAGCTAACTAATTATTACAAAACACAAAACGAATTAACTAACTTATTCTACGCTAATTAATCATTACAAAATAAATTAATTAGCTAAACACTTAACTAACTAATTACAAAGCAATTAAGCTAATTAATTACAACATGAATTAATTAACAAATCCACTTACATAATTACATCACTTGCAAGAATTAGCTATAACTAATTAACTAAGCAAAGCAACTAAATGGCCTCGGTAACTGAGGGATGCATGCATGCTCGGTTTTCCACCCGAAAGGCCACTGTTTTGCTGCTGTAAGCCTCTGTTGCACAGAAACACTTACACTTTCCTCTTCTCTAGATCAAATCTGTTTTGGCTCAGGAGCATTCTGCTGAATTTTCATTTGTGGCCAACAGGGCAGTCGGTTGGCCACTGGTGGTGGTCAGTCGGCTACTGATGGTAGCTGGTCGGCCACTGGTGGTGGTCGGTCGGCTACTGATGGTAGCTGGTCGGCCACTAGTGGTGGCTGTCAACCACCACTGATTTGGACTTTCTTGCTGCAACAGAGAGCAAAACAATGTACTTTTACAAGTTTGTTTGTACTGTTTACACTCCTCATTGTAAACACCCCATTTTTGACCAACCTTAAGACTCAGATGTCATCGATTGAGGGCTCGGTGATTGCGTATGTTGTGCTCGTTCTGGGGTTTTGGAGTCTCGGCTAAGAGCCTTGTCTCCGGACTTCGGGACTCTTTTGTGCTTTGCCTCGATTTGCGAATCAGGTTCTGTTTTCTCTTCCCGAAGGGAGGGAGAGGCCTCGTAGACCATCTCTCAGTGGCCATAGGCTACTTTTCGTGGCCGTAGACCAGTGTTCCCGTTTGGAGACTAGTTTTTTATTTTCACAGCCGTCAGCCGTGCACCTCGGTTTGGGACCGCTTAACTTTCTCTGTTTGCTCCAGTTTTTGGCACACACCTTGTTTCTTCTCTCTAGAGGGACATTGTGGCCCGGGAGACCACCTTCGTGGTCGCACGCCACTTTCGATGCTTAATAGTCAGTTTTCGGGGCACCCGGCTGCGCGTTTTGGCCCTTGAACTCTCGTTTTGCATCCATCTTGGTTCATTTTTGGCATGGACCCTATTTTCTTTGTTTGGAAGGTGGTACAAGGGTGGGAGAACACCTTTTCTCCTTGGAGACCACTTTTCCCCTGCCGACCGATTTCCTTGACAGGTAGCTGGTCTCCCTCACTTTTGGGCCACAATTGCTGGTCTCCCACCACACCACTAGCTTGCATTCATTTGGGAGACCACCAACCAGGGCCACCGACCACCTTTCACCAACTTGACCCTTTTGAATTGGTCGGCCAACCAGGGGAAGTGGTCGGCCGACCCCCTGAATTGGTTGGCCAGCTTTCCCCTTTTCTGTCTCTGTGAGTGTGTGCCAGCTGTGTCAGCTGGAAGGCACAGACTGCATCCTCAACCTTGTTTTGGCTTCTTAAAGAAGCTTGGCCCTTTGCTCTAAGCTTCCAAGAGAAGCTTGAACCCTTTTTAGCTTCTTGAAGAAGTTTGACCCTTTGGCTCTAGTTTCCTCAAGAAGCTTGACTCTTTTTGCTCTAGCTTCCTCGTGAAACTTGGACCTTTGCACTAGCTTCTTGAGGAAGCTTGGACCTTTGTTCCTTTATAAGAGAGACCCTCTCCCTCATTGGCAAAGGTTCAAAAAAAATTTGGTTAAGGCATATACATACACCCCTCTCTATCTCTTTATTTCAAGCTCCAAAGTCCCTTGTTCTTGGCCCATTGCATACCACCTCCTATCCTAACCCCTCCACCATCACTCTAAGAATCTTGGAGGCCATTTTCAGAGGTTGAAGGTTTGCATTTTTGGTCTAGAAGCTGCTGGAGTTCTTGGCTTCAAGGGTAACACTTCTTTCCCTCTTTTAAGCATTGTTTTGCTTCATCTTTTAGCTATATTTGCAAGCATATTTGGGATTTTTCATAAACTGAAAAAAGTCTTATTTTGAGGTCCTTAACATGTTTGTTTAAGATCATTTTTCTGTTGGAGGTCATCTACCTCCTTGCATGCTTCATTTCACCTTGTTTTGAGCCATGCATTAGGGCCTTTGTGCTGAGCTTTGTTGGCCCTTTTGACCAATGAAATCCAGTGGATTTTTAGTGGTTATTATGTGTTTTTGAGAGCCAAAATCAGAGAGGGGTGACCCTCTCACCCCTTGTCTCTTGTTTTTTAGTATGTTTGGCCTAACAAGGAAGCCCATGTGTGCATGCTTCCAAGCCATGTTTCAGGCCATTTTTGGTGAGTTTTAGGACCTGAATGAGCTCTGTCCAGAGCTGTTTTTGCCATATTAGGTGTCCCTCTTGCATGTGTAGAATAATCCTCTTCATAGCATATCAAAGGAGCCTATACTTGCATGCTTCCAAGCCTCATTTCAGGCCCTTTTTAGTGAGTTTTAGGGCCTTCATAACCTCTTTCTAGAGGTGGTTTTGTCATATTGGGTGTCCATCTTGCATGTGCAGAACAACCCTCTTCATGACCTAACAAAGGAGCATCTCATTCTTGCATGCATAGACCATGTTTCAGTGAGTTTTTGGGCTTTATTTGGCATTTCATACTCTGACTTTTGCTGGTTTAGTGGCCTCTTGAATGCTTAATATACTTGCAGTGTAAACCCTTTTCACTAGCTTGTATTGCATGTTGTTTTGGCCCTTGATTCTAGCACTTTTTGGCCATGCCTTAACCTGATTTTGTGCATGTTTTGGACTGCCTTAGTTCTGTTTTTGTGCCTTATGGTCGAATGATGCGTGCTATGCATGGTTGTAGTTCAATATCCATACCTAGCCTTGAGTTTTGTAGCCTCTTGCATGCTTGAATAGAGGTGTTTGCATGTCTTGGCATCATTGTGGATGTTATTTCAGACCTCATACTTGTGCCATGTTCCCATGTTTTCCACTCCTTAAGTGCATTTGAGAGTTGTGCTTGTTTGCCTCATTTTCGAACCATTGCATGAGCTTCATTTCCATGCCTTTTGAGCCACCATTTTAGTCCATATTTGCTACTGTTTTGGTCTACATAGGGACTTTTTAGGGGTGGTTTGGTCATTTGAGCATCGCTTTGCATACCTCTAGTGTAATCCACTTCACTAGTTTCGATATTTGGGCCACCTAGCATGCATTGTGTGAGGTGTTTGCATGATTCGGGACCCTTTCGTATGTCATTTCAGAGTTGAAAAATGTGTCGTTGTATGCTATATTAAATGCTTGCCATGCCTCGGTAGAGTTGTACTTGGTGCCTTAGTTTTGGTCCCTTGTATTTGGGCATGTTTGCATGAGTGTTGTTGCTTCATTTCATCATGTATGGCCACCAATTTGAGTGTGGCTGAGGCCCATTCATTTTAGTTTAAGTCCATCTTGCATTGTGTATGCCATATAGTCCATGATGTTGCATGATTTACCATTGCATTGTGTATGCCTTGATCATCTCATTGATAGTCGTCATATGTGCGTTGTGTATGCCATATAGCGTCATGTGCATTGAGTATGCCATACATAGTTCATAGCATTGCGTATGGTAGTTGCACCTTTGCATGTCATTCCTTGCATGTTTGCATGTCTTAGTTGCATTTCGTTTAGGATTGCATGCTAGTTGTTGCATTGTGTTTGCATGTCATGCCATTCTAGTTATTGCATAGTGTTTGGAGTAGGGTTTAGTCCAAGCACAGGAAACGAGGGACGTTTCGTACTCAAAGTGACGAAACGTGCTTCGATTCCCGGTCGCCGACACTCTTGATTGCCCATGATGGAGTTTAGGCCTTATTGTGTTCATTTGTGCATCCATTTCACATTGAGTCATGCAATTCGACTCCTCGGCCATCACGCATTAAGATGCGTGATTAGTGGCACGAGGATCGAGGACTACACTCCCTAGAGCTGATGCAATGACGGGGAGAGTGGTCGTGCACACATATGTTGAAAGTACTTCGCCATGCCTCTTTTTTGCTCTCTGTTGTAGCAAACCGGAAGCTAGCAACAAAATTGGTCGGTAGTATCCCTACAACATGGTGGAATTTCAGCCTTTTGGAGTTTTGTACAGTGTTCTGGGACCGGTTGCAAACAGAGGCAAATCGGGGCATCGCGATGGATTTTCCGGCAAGGCGACTTGAGTATGCATGCATTCCTTATCATTCAAGATCGAGCTAAGGCAGTCCATTTCATATGTTTTGCATGCTAGCTTATTTATTTTAGTTAATTTGTTAATTAATTAGGGTTGTGTAATAATTAGCTGTAATTCGTTATTCATTCGGTTGTGTATTATTTATTCGGACCCTCCGAGAGAGGGCAATGTTGTAATAAGAGTGTGTGTGTGTGTGATGTATGTCTTCCAACCCCACGTCTTTCTCCCTTTTATTTACTAGCTTATGATGGTTAGATTAGGGCATGTTTCAATTAGCATACTTATGTTCGCATGTTTGCATTCATTCATCTGTTTTGCATGCACCGGGCTCGGCACATCATGCTAACTACATTGTATTTTAATTCCGAGTTGAATACATGTTATCTGTAGCATTTCAAATGCCATTTTAGAATAGTCGAGCCTATCTTAGTTGCATTTTTGCATGTGTTACATTAGGCATTCCAGTATAGTTAGGATTCATGCATGATTTCTAATTAGCTTCTTTCTTTGGCTTGGAGTACTCGGTAAGTATTTACGCTTTAGCATCCTTGCATGCGTGAGTGACTGCCATGATAGCATGCTTACCATGAGGCTATGTGCTTATGTGATATAACTGCCTGAATGCCTGTGGGTGAAGGTTGGGTTGCTTGAGTTGGAATAATTCGTCGAAACCCGTGTTTTAGCCTACTTGCGAGTAGCGAACTTCAATCCATTTTCAAAACAAACGGATACGCAATGCTTTGTTCCAACTTAGGCAATCCAGTCTATACTTGTATGCTGTGCGCATCACGTAGTAATTCTAGGCTAATAACTGGAATAAGAGCTCATAATGTTTTCAAAACTCGATATCATGGTTAATAGAGGCCGATCTTTGATCGGGCGAACGGGGGTGCTCACGAAGTGACCTTCCCCAATCGTACCCAAGTTCTCGAGCCAAGGCAACTTTGGTGATGACGGACACGTGGCCTTAGGCAACGAGTCAGGGTTTCCTAAATTTCCTCCCCAAAATAAAATATTTAGGTGGCGACTCTGCATCTGGCAAAGCAGTCCATGTTTGGCACTTCTTTCAAAAAATTTGTTTTCAAAAACGATTTGCCAGATTTGGACTCTTTGATGATTCATCGGTCTTGCATTGCGCTCTGCGAGCTTAGATACAGGACCGTGACAGTGAGTCCTAAACTGTAGTGAGCCCAATGAACAAAACGGGATTCCCTCCTGGGACGTTCGGGGACGTCTATTGTTTCTGGCGACTCCGCTGGGGAGTTAAAGAACTTGACTCGAACTCATGATATCTTGTTTTGACTACACTTATGTATTTCTTTGCATTGCATGTGCATTGGTGTGCCTAGGACACCGTGTTTGCCATCTGCTATTCCTGAACGGTTTGTCGGAGGCTCGCTTTGAGAAGCGTGCCATAAGGCTGACCGATTACGGGCTCTGCTACGATGGGAACACAAACCCCAATTTTTACCGGGGCACCCTTTTGACCATTCGACCTAGTGCATATTCGGAATCCATAGTGACCATTCCAAGCTAGGACAGGTTGCTTACCCGATTATAGGTTGTTTGAAACCGCTACATGTGTAGTGAAACCCTAGCTCCTGACAAAATAGGACAGGGAAACCCTACCCCTCCATAGGGGTGTTTCGGCTCTCATTTGCTTGTTATGTGCTTTTAGAGTGTGTCTCTACAAGAATGCATGTATCAGTTTGCAAGTCTGGGTATCAGGCCTGCAGGCACCAGTTCAGTATGTTGGGAATCGGTTATCTGCGGGTATCAGATTCAGTTTTGGGGGCAGTAATTTGGGAACAATGATCAGTGTTTGAGAATAGTGTATTCAGCTTATCAACTGCATGTTGTTATACCCAACTGTGTGTTGTGTTTATTTAAGCCGTTATGCTATCCATTTTCTGGTTGTTTATTTCCTTATTATTGCTTTATTTATCTTTTTGCTAGGGTAGTTTAGCACAATTGCTTCAGACCAAGCAGATATTCCCCAAGCACTCTGGATTAGAGGTCGCCGACTCAATCGATCTGAGGATTTGGTCGACGGACAACCAGTGTTTTATTCCTTATCCCCGGTTATCAGACGGAGGTCGAGAAAACACAGTATATCCGAGCAGAGGTTGCCAGAACAGTGGTCTACCCTGTCAGTGGACAGTCAGGCTAATGCTTCAGTTTTTGTCACAGAGATAGATATACTAGTCAGTCAGCTGGAACAGCAGAACATGGCAGGGATGGAGGAAATGATGCGTCAACTCCAAGAGAGTATGAGAGCCATGCAGCAGGACGCTATTCGTCGAGATGAATTTGCCAAGCAACAGGCCGAGATCATGGTTCAGCAGGTAGAGTTGATCGCCAGGTTGCAACAACAAATCGGAGCATCTACTTCACACCAGGTCCCTCCCTTACCAGGAGTTCCAGCACCCGGGGAGGCACCAAATGTCTACGGAGATACAGACATCCCAACAGGGCCGACTCCGCCCCCGATTCTACCTCAATTATCCAAGGCACCTACGCCTATCAATCAACCGGACTCTCCCTTTGAGTTCGAGGTGGACCCTATAGTGTTGAAGTTGAGCAAGCTTGAAAAGTTGTTCAAGAAATCCCAAGGGGTAAAGTCCATCCCAGACATTGAGGACGGGTATACCGACGCGGCTGTGACGCTACCAGATCGGTTCAAGATGCCACAAATCGACCACTTTGACGGGTCCGGGGATCCCATGGTGCATCTACGTTTGTTTTCAGACATACTAAGGTTGATGGGCCTCACCAGACTATAGAAGCTTTCATTATTTGGCTGGACCCTGTCAGGTGTGGCGGCCATCTAGTACGCAAAATTGGAAGACGATGTCAAGCGGAACTGGGATGAGATGGCCTAGGCTTTCATTGCATAGTACTCCTATAACACGTAAATCGAGATTATAACCCGTGATCTCGAGACAACAAGGCAGGAGCCTAAGGAGAGTTTCTCTGAATTCATAACCCGCTGGAGGGCCAAGGCCTCAATGATGATCGTAAGGCCGACGGATAAGGATCAAATATGGATGGTTGTGCGCAACCTCCAACCTAAACTAATGTAGAAAATGATCGTGCTCCCCTTCCCTACCTTTTCAGATCTGCATGAGATGGGAGTACAGATCGAGGATACCTTGAAGCAAGGCTTGATTGACAATGATAGAGAGCAACCCAGGAGAATCTTCAACCGAAATAACAATGCAGGCCTGAGCGGCGCTGCAACTGCAAGAGCCTCAGAAGTAAGTGTGGTCACCACTACTTCCCCTCCAAGAACCATGGCAGCTACGCCATTCTCCGGTGCGTCCGGAAGCAATACACAAACAACCAAGTTTCTACCTCGAAGCCAAAGAACCTTCACTCCATTATATATGCCCCTGTCCAAGGCTCTGGGGGTTTTAATCAAGAAAGGGCACTTGAAGACCCTGGAGCCGAGGCCATTGCCAAATCCACTTCCTCCCTCCCACAACCTAGCCAAGTACTGCGCATATCACCAACAACATGGTCACGACACCGACCAGTGTTTTAGATTGCGTCATGAGATTCAAGACCTCATTGACAAACAGGTGATTATACCTCCGGAGAAACCCAATGTCACAACCAACCCTCTCCCTCCACACAACCAAGCTCCACCTCCCAAATGCATCAACTTTATCCAGACTGGGGTCGTGTCTTACGATCCTAGCATCTATATCACTCCTTCTCACCTACCTAAGCCGAAGGTGTTCATTCCCGACAGCATTGACTTGTGCATGTTGGACATCTCCCGAACCCAACCTAAGCCAATGGTGGTGACTGTCGAAGACAAAACAGGGGAGATTTCAGATGAGAATGGGATTGTTGAGTTAGAGTCTGAGGAATCTGAGAGCTTTGTTGAGGGGGTATACAATCCAAGTGGCTACATCGCATTAGTGGGCTAGGCTAGGCCAAACTTTGAATTGCCAGCAGGGGCAGAGCTTTGTGTCATACAGGGGGATGGATTTGAGCAGAGGATAGATAACTTGGTGGCTGTGGAAGAGGACTTTTCTAACCTCCAGTTTTTTAACGAACAAGATTCAAGGGACATGGCAGTCAACTAGTTTGATTTTGAGGAATCAGCAGCGGTTACCGGGTGGCTTAATGATCAACAAGACGTTGTTGAAGAATCTCAACCGGAACAGGGCCCATTAGGGGCAAGTACACCAGTTGTGGCCAGAAGGGTCGGGGATCAGAATGCATCGCTTGAGAGCGCCGGTGTCAAGAATTTTGCTCGGGATTTGGGCATTTTGAATACAGGGAATTGTGAACAGCAAACTGCACTGACACAGTCATAATGGAAAGAGATCGAAGATTTTGAAAGACCTAGGAAAGCCAAGGCTCCTGTGGGGGTTGAACGTGCTGTGTGCACAAGGACAGAAAGTGCTGCGGGCACAGAGATTTTTGTAACGGAGCTGAACAGGTGTCTGTCGGCTGTCGATGGAATGTGGTGGGAAGACGATGATCTATGTCTTGCCCACACGGATGAGGATTAGGGGAGCAATCAACCTGATGATACCTGGTACATTGGCGGAGTTGACCATATGACTAGGAACGGGCGGTACTTCAAGCCCCCGCACCTAGATCAGCTAGAGGTGTCTAGAAAAGACAAAGAGGCGGAGAAGTAGAAGGAGAAGCTACTTGAAGAGGAGGCCGTGCTAAAACAGTTGAAAAAGATACAAGCAGACATCTCTATCTGGGGATTGCTTATAGCTTCGTGTGTTCACAGACAAGCTGTCTTAACAGCAATGGATAAGGCCAAGCTCTCCATAGACACCACGCCAGAACAGCTGGTGGGAATGGTTTTTTCGGGTGGGGCTTCCCCGATGTTAACCTTTTCAGACAAGGAACTGCTACCTGAGGGTGTGAATCATAACAAGTCGCTCTACATCTCTGTGGAGTGTAGAAACAAATAGATACCAGTGGTTCTGGTTGACTTGGGTCCGCCATTAATGTGTGCCCGTCGAGAACGGCCTATGCAATCGGGTTAAAGCCCGCGGACTTTGTGCCCACAGCCCAGGTGATTCAGGCATATGATAACACAAGCAGGGAGGTGATAGGGACCGTCAAAATTCAAACCCAGGTTGGTCCAGGACAACACGAGATCGATTTCCATGTCTTGGACATTCCTGTAACCTTTAACCTACTTTTGGGGCGACCTTGGTTGCACTAGGTAAAGGCAGTTTCTTCCACCTTGCACCAGATGTTGAAATACCCTTACGAGAAGGGGGTAGCTATAGTTTTTGGAAATTCATCAATCCATCCGCCGCCGGAGGTGTCTACACCAGTCTTGGAAATCGAACACGGCACGGAGGATGTGTTCTTATCAGGGTTTACTCTGGCTGAGGCTCTAGTCGTGCAAAGCATCTTGGTTGTTGATGAAGGGGTGTATGTCAGCGCACAATCAATATACCTCATGAACAAGCTTCAACACATCCTCGGGATGGGATTGGGAAAGAGTGGCCGGAAAGGCATCGCAGTATCGGCCGAAGTGCCACATAACCCGCATACCTTTGGCTTGGGTTATCTACCCACCAAACAGGATTGGGTAAGGAAAGGCAAGGAGATGGCTGGGAGAGTCAGAGCAAAGCAAGTAGGGAAGCCTTACGAGTTAATGCACTGACCCATCCAAGGTACCCTAAACGGACGCTTCGTCTGGGAGGGGGAGGACTTTCCATTTTATGGCTTCCCAGAGCCATGGTTGAATGCGGAGAGAAAGCACGTGCCAGGTTTTAAGATCTTCTTTGACCTACAGTTATCCGGGGATGATGGTGCCGAGGAGCAGACAAACCCATCAGCTGAGGTTGAGCAATGTAAAAATGTGGATTCCAAGGACACCGAAGTTGAAATAGGGGTAGCGCTGGCTTGTCTACTTTCAGATCCTCCAATCGACTAGAAGTGCTTGGGGGATAACTTCTTGGTGTCCATGATTGGGAATGAAACGGCTGCGGCCTACCTTCAAATATTTTGGATGCATCCATCGCACCCTCCCTCATCTGGCAGTACGAAGAGGGATTTTTATCAAGCAGCATCGGGTCAGGTAGTGAGCCGAAATCTGATTCCTCCGAATCTGTTGAGTCAGAATCAGGTTCTAGCTCGACTGAGTCTGAGTCCGGTATTCCTGGGGGTGATAACCCGGATGCCATAGTCTTGTCTAGGTCGTCTTTTTCTTTCTCTTTTGAGTCTGCTGTAACAGAAGAATCGGACGATTTGGAAAAGCTTAATGAGAATGGAATGGGTGTGGTTTCTGAGTACTTTTCTGTGCCCTTGATTTATTGTATTAATCAGGACTTTCAAAATTTTGATGAAAACGACAAGGAAGAAATTCCTCCGGTTTTGCAACGTTTAATTGATCAAGAGCAGGAAAGATTTGTTAAACCGATGAAATCACTACTGTTAATGTTGGTACTGAGGAGGACCCGCGGCTGGTCCAGATCAGGTCCACGTTGTCTTTGGAGGAACGCGAGCACTTAGTCGCTTTATTAAAAGATTTCAAAGATGTTTTTGCGTGGTTCTACAAAGACATGCCTAGAATCAATCCTAAGATTGTACAGCACCGAATCCCTCTTGACCCAGAGGCCCAACCCGTTAAACAGAAACTCAGAAGTATCCGCCTGGACTGGGCCCTCAAGATTAAAGAAGAGGTCACCAAGCAAATTGACGCAAGGTTCCTGCTGGTATCCGAATACCCAACTTGGTTGGCCAACATTGTTTCAGTGCCGAAGAAGGATGGCAGGATCCGGGTATGCGTGGATTTCAGGGATTTGAACAGAGCCAGTCTGAAGGACGACTTTCCCTTGCCGCATATTGATGAGTTAATGGACTTCACAGCAGGGCATGCTTTGCTTTCGTTCATGGATGGATTCTCGGGCTATAATCAGATAGTGATGGCACCTGAAGACCGGGAGAAGACTGCTTTCACCACCCTGTGGGGGACTTACTGTTACAAGGTGATGCCATTTGGGTTGAAGAACGCTGGAGCTACATATCAACGGGCTGCGACCACAATATTGCATGACATGATCCACAAAGAGGTTGAGGTGTATGTGGACGACATGATTGTCAAGTCCAAAGAAAGAGAGAGCCACTACACCGCCTTGCAAAAGTTTTTCCAAAGGATCAGAGAATTTCGGTTGCGGCTGAATCCTTAGAAGTGTACATTCGGTGTTACAGCAAGGAAAATGCTGGGGTTTCTGATTACACAGAGAGGTATCGAAGTCGACCCTTCCAAAATCAAGGCCATCTTAGAAATGCCACCACCAAAGACTGAAAAGGATGTGCGAGGCTTTCTGGGTAAAGCGCAATTCATAAAACGGTTTATCTCAAAATTAACCTTGACTTGTGAACCACTTTTTGGTCTCCTGAAGAAAGGAAAGAAGTTCCAATGGGACGGCCGATGCCAAACTACTTTTGAACAGATCAAGGAATACTTACAGAACCCACCTGTGTTGTCACCGCCCGAGCTGGGGAAACCGTTGATTTTGTATCTTTCAGTAGCTGAGACTACAATGGGCTGCATGCTCACACAAGAGTCTGAGGACAAGGTGGTGAGGGCTATCTACTATCAGAGCAAGAAGTTGCTGGAATATGAAACCTGCTACACGCCATTGGAAAAGGCTTGCTTAGCCTTGGTATAGGCTACCAAGAAGCTGCGGCACTACCTGTTAGCTCACTCTGTAATGTTGGTTTCAAGATTAGATCCCATCAAATATCTCTTCGAAAAACCGGCACTTACGGGTAGGCTAGCTCGTTCGTTGTTGTTGCTTTCCGAATTCGATCTAAAATATGTGATGCGCAAGTCAATCAAGGGAAGAGCGGTAGCGGAGTTCTTTGCTGATCATCTAGTGGAAGGAGGTGAAGCAGTTGAGTACTTATTCCCAGATGAGTCCATTTTGCATATCAAAGACGAAACTTGGACAATGTACTTTGACGGAGCGTCAAACCAGTACGGATATGGGATAGGGGTGTTGCTAATAGCACCCGACAATTCCCGTATCCCTCTAGCCTTCAAACTCCGGTTCAAAGTCTCGAACAACGAAGCAGAATATGAAGCATGCATTGCTGGTTTAGAAGTAGCCCTGGAACTAGGGGCAAAACGGTTGGACGTCATCGGGGACTCGAACCTTGTTGTATCTCAAGCGAAAGGAGATTGGAAAGTCAAAGAAGAAAATATCATAATGTATCATCAGACCTTGGACTTGTTAATTCCTCGGTTTGAGAAGCTGAACTTCGCTCATCTACTAAGAGAAAACAACAGGTTCGCAGATTCACTAGCAACTCTATCTTTCATGATAGACATCCCTTTCGGAGTTCGAATGAGTTCGATCATTATCAACCAGAAATTTGCGCCGGCCTACGAGTCAATTGCTGCTATAGAGGAAGTTTAAGATGAGAACCCCTAGTATTACGATGTCTGGAACTTCTTGGAAAAAGAGGCGTATCCACCAGGGGCAAATGCCAAGGATAAGAGGGCAATAAGAAGAATGGCCGTTCAGTTGATCATCTGCGGGGGTAAATTGTACAAGAGAGGTCATCTGGGAATGCATAAGTTGTGTGTTGATGCCGAAGAATCGAAGCGCCTGACGGAGGCCATCCATTGAGGAGAGTGCGGAGCGCATATGAACGGGGCAATGTTAGCTCGGAAGATCTTCAGACAGGGTTACGACTGGTCCACCATGGAGAAGGATTGTATCTGCTTTGTACGACGATGCCACAAATGTCAGATCCATGCAAACCGCATGAACATCCCGCCGTCGAAGCTGTACAATATGACTTCGCCATGGCCATTTTCAGTTTAGGGAATTGATGTGATCGGGGCCGTTACTCCGAAGGGGTCTAATGGGCATGAGTTCATTCTGGTTGCGATAGATTATTTCACGAAGTGGGTCGAGGCCCAATCTTTTGCAGTGTTGAAGGCTTCGCACGTTGCAAAGTTCATCCGGAACAACATCATCTGTCGCTACAGGGTCCCAAACGAGATTGTTTCAGATAACGGTTCCCACTTCAAGAAGGAAGTGATTGATTTGTTGGAAAAATACAATGTGGCTTTTCATAAGTCATCCACCTATCGGCCGCAGACTAACGGAGCAGTTGAGGCCGCCAACAAGAACATCAAGCATATTCTGTAGAAAATGGTGGAAACCTACCGGGACTGGCCAGATAAGCTGCCATTTGCTCTATGGGGCTACCGAACTTCAATTAGAACTTCTACTGGGGCCACTCTGTATTTATTGGTTTATGGAATGGAGGCCGTTCTACATATCGAGATTGAAGTTTCATCTTTGAGAGTGCTGGCTGAGTGCCAGATAGCCGAAGCAGATTGGCAGCAGAGTAGATTTGAAGAACTCATGCTCGTTGATGAAAGAAGACTGAAAGTACTGTACCATGTTCAGGGTTATCAGCGCAGAATTGCCAGGGCTTTCAACAAGAAGGCTAAGTCCTGGAATCTGAAAGAAGGAGATTTGGTGCTCAAAGACAACCGAGCTCCCATCCATGACCCTAGAGGCAAGTTCAGACCCAATTGGACGGGTCCCTACATCATTAAGTCTATCTGGTCAGATGGAGCTGTCGTTCTGATGGACCTAGATGGCCTAGAGTTCTCACAACCGATCAACATGGACAAGTTGAAAAAATATTACCCCTGAAAGGCTCACTAGGCCGAAAACCTGAGAGGGCGACCTAGGCAAAAGTTAGAGCACAGAAAATTTGAAATTACAAAAACTGAGCTCGCAAGGTTGAAAACCCGCAAAGGGCGGCCTTGGCAAAATTTAGAGCGTAAAAGGAGAGTGAAAATACTCGAGTGAACCCGAGCCGGAACTACGTAAGGCTTGATTCCCATCTTTGGGATACGTAGGTAACTTCACCTTGAAGTTCATCCATAAACTTTTCCCTGATCAACTTTATCCATTTGATCATCTCTGTCATCTTTGTCTATTCAGCATTCAAGAGCTTGGTTGTGATCTCTGGTGCAGTGCTACTCAGACTAGGGGCAACTTTCCAGTTGCTGGAATCCGGGGTTGTGCATCTCAGTGACAGATCTCAGGCGTGTCCAGTTCTGATCCATGTCGAAAATGGTTTTGAAAAGTTTTAATAAAAGTTGATTTTGTTCAAATTAATCTTTTTACAACTTAGACCATTTTTGGACCAAAGCAGAAAATTTTCAGTACCCACAACCTTTAATTTTATTGAATTCAATACAGAGTCCTCCTGCTCTTGCATATAAATTGAAGTTGCTTTTGGTTACATTCATAAAGAAAACTTGAAAGTCCTAATAAAGCAATAAATCCGGGGCATAGATAAGTCAGGTATTCCTGCGCCCCCTCCCAGAGCAGGTTGAAGCTTCTGATGCCAAGCTGGGCCTAATCTGTGCCTCTTCATTGAGCCAATCTATGCATTCATCAGAAAAAGTGCAACTGAAAGTGGGAGCGGGGGCTAGGAGTTCTCTTGTCCTCCATGTTGTGGCATACTGAGCCAGCTGTGCGCCTCGGACCGGGAATGCAGCAGGGTACTCTATCCCCTCTGGTGGGTAAGTCTGATCATGGCCGAACTGGCGTTGGAACCAGAAAGGAAAGTAAAACACATAGTGCGTCAGACCAATCAACTGAACCCCAGTCGGCTGGGATGTGCTGTAGCTCATTGCCGGTAGATTGAGCCAAGGATAACGCCAAGCAATGCGGTCTGTGGACAAACCGCACATCCAATCAAACCACCACCCCTCATCCAGGGCATCGACTAGACATTGTCGGAAGAAGTAGCCGCGAGCTGAGTATGCTGGGCAAGAGTCCACCACCTGCAACTTATCCATCAACCACACCTAGGGAGGGATGGAAAATGAGAGATTAAAGAATAGAGAGATGTACGTTGAGAGAAAAGTAAGAAAAGGATTTCGTGAGAAAAAAATCGAGCCTGAGGGTCAAGTGATGTGAGCAATATATATGTGAGATAGGTGGGAAACATTACCTGTAGCAGTAGTGGACTCCCTGCAAATCTGGTCGTCTTTTGACTATAAAAAGCATCCAAGCCCATCAATGTCTCAGCCAATGACATGGCAATGTAGCTTTTGCCCTCCCTTAAGCCTCGGGCAACCTCGATCAGCCGGACACTAGATCCTCCGAAGCCTAAGGCAAGCAAGAAATACGATAGCATGTATAAACAAAGGGCAAGTCGCCGAAAGCCTTGCCAATGATGGTCGCCGCGGTCATCGGTGTCAGAAAATCGATGAATCAAACTCGGAATATCCAGCATTCCGTCACAAATCAAAGCTCGAGCGTTGTGCATAGTGAGCCCACACATTCGTCCCAAGGCTTGGGCATGACCGAAGCGGAGCTGGGGCAAGATCTCTTCATTACGCTCGGACTCCATCAAAGCTTGGAAATCTTTGAAGGTTGGACACATCTCTTGCCCGCAAAAACTAAAGACATGTGTTACCGGATTCCAAAACCTCGCCGCGGCATGGAGAAAGGGAAGATGGAGCGGAGTGCGACTCAACGTGAATAGTGCATTCAAGCCGAAGCCCTGGAAGTTCAACTTTTCCAAGCCGTCTAAAGTAGCAATCCAAGCTGCGAGATTTTCGATGAGGAATGCCTCCATTTTGATGCAAAACTGAGATGAAATGAAAGAACCACGAAGTTGGAACTCTTATAGAGGATAAGGCACTGTTTGGGGACACGTGTCAAGAATCTGTTGGTCGCCAAACTAGGTGGTCGGCCGACCACTTTTTCTGGTAAGCCGACCATCCCTTTGGTCTCCAAGGAAGAAAGCTGGTCGGCCAGCTCTCTCTGGTGGTCGGCCATGGAGGAAATTTGGTATTTGGTCTTTTCCCAGTCTCTAAAAGAGGGCTCCTAGATTTTCCATGTGTTGGGAGTATCGAAGGTCTGCGTTTCCCTCTATTTTGGACACATTCCATCGTCCGTTTTGTCCGAATTGCATTTGTTTATCGAGTTGTCATTAAGTTTTGTTTATCGAGTTGTTGTCGAGCTTTGTTTATCGAGTTGTTGTTGAGTTTTGCTTATCAAGTCGAGTTGTTAAGTTTATCGAGTTGTTAAGTTTTATCGAGTTGTTACTCTCTATTTATCAACATGGTCGTCTTTTGCTTATTGAGTTGTAAACTTGCTGAGATTTTGTTGTTTCTTAGTGAGTTAATTTGTTTAGTTTGTTGCGTCGGTTCACTACCTGACTTGGTGATACACAATGCTCAATTTTCATTCAATCTCATTTTTGTGCAAAATGATGCAATGCGATGCTAAGAATACAAAATACAACACTTTTTCCAAAAGCTGTTTCATTCCATCATGTTCCTTTTTACAAATCCTCCTAGTTCTCAAGCAATTTCTATAACAATCATAGTTATCCTCTACCGATAGCCCAAAACAGATATCTCTAAATAGATAAATAAATTTCTAATAAGGTTATACTTTCCAAAATCTCAAGATGAGAGTGATAATACATATCCAACCCCGTCATCCTCATCAATGTCAATCCAATTTCACAAATCCAACACCAATTCCATTTACCTATACAAAATCAACATTCGATAAATTTAGGGCAAAATCTCATTTTTCTTTATAAATCAATCCCAAGGATAAAAATCCATCTTTTCATCACAACTCATCCTCATTTACAATCCCATAACTATTTTCAAGAATCCATTTGAAAATTCCTTTTTCGATTTTTAATCCAAAGTCCTAGATTTGTCCAAAAATTTCCAAATCACAATATTGGTGTAGAAATAGAAAATAACTAAATTAAAAATCATAAAAAAGTGCAGAGAATCCCCTACCTTGAAGCTAGAAGGCCAGAGAAAGAGTGAAGAAACTTCAACAATAGCAAAACCCAACTTTGTTCCAATCAAAAGAGAGCTCCCAGAGTGCTCTACCGTTTTATCAAAGGGACGAAGGTGGAGAAACCAATTGATCTAGGCATATCTGTAGAGAGAAAATGAGTTCTAGAGAGAGAGAAAGAGTCTAGATCTAGGGTTTTTAGAATGTTTAAAGAGAGAGAGAAATGCAAAAGTGACTCAAAATTGACTTTCTACGAACTGATATGCATGCAGACCGTTTAAGCACAAGAAGTGTCGCTCCAGAGACCAGGCACAATAAGTGGGACCACTTGAGCGCACAAAGTTACCACTCGAGCGAAGAATACCAACTCTCAGAAGTTTTATAGACAGAGAACCATCGCTTGAATGCAAAAAAGACCGCTCGAGCGAAGAATGCCATCTCTCAATACTTTTGTAGACCTGCAAAAGTACTGAAAGTTCACAAAGACCACTTGAGCACAGGAATCACCGCTCAAGCGAAGATGCAAAATTTTGGACAACAACAACTTTGAAAAAAACAAGCTACCAACCTGTTCTAAATACAACCGAGACACTCCAATAACCAAACTTAATGAGGAATAAGGAAAAACAAAATGTGAACAACCATAAAAGACGATGAAACCCAGATCTAGAATATCAAATGGTTTGGGTCTAAACCAAAATCGCTATACTTGAAGAATTATTTAAACCTGTATTTTTCTCTTGGATATAGGACTCTCTTGTTTGTCTTGTCAATTTTATCAATCGATGAGGTTAATTTCATTACAATCACAATTTCTTATTTTGTTTATTTATTTTTCCATTAGGTATACACATTACACAGATATGTATATGCTTATTTTTATACAATACATGTTTTGCAATTGAGAAGTCGGTCTGCCCCGCTGTCGTGGTTCTTCTGTTGAAATTAATATGATCTTATCTGATTGTCAGAACAATATCTGACCTGATTTGATTAGTTCATTTTTTTTTCGAATTTATTTTTTTTTGTTTTTTTTTTTTGTATCTGTTTACATTTGCCCAAGGTAGCTTTGAATGCCCTCCCCCTTTTTTTTTGATGTTGTTGTTGATGATGGAGATGATAATGATGAACATGTAGGATTTGGTGATGTTATTGTTAATGAACAACAAATAGGATTTGAACAGATAGGAAAACTTATAAATTTTGATAGATGGAATATTCTTCGGACAAATATTTAATCAGATAAGGGAAATTTGAATTGAAAAGATTAAAAAATTGAATAGATAGGTAAAAAAATTGAATAGATAGGGTAAAATTTTGAACAAATAGGAAAAAATCGAATAGATGGGAAAAAATTGAATAGATAGAAAAAATTTGAACAGATAGGGAAACAATTTTGAACAAATTGGAGAAATATTTGAACAGATGGTCAACTAAAGTCAACAAACTAAAAAATGTCAACAGATAAATTAAGAGGTAAAATTAGAAATAAAAAATCTTTCAAAACAAATAAAAGGATTTATCACTAACAAAAATTATTGGGACTCCCAAAGTTGGGGATCCTCATGACCCCCAAAATGATGTGGACCAATCATGTCTTTTTGTTTTTTTATTTTTTTTTCCTTCCTGGACTAATCACAGGTGAGTGGGGCTGTGTTTTTTGGGGGTCTGTAGCATTGTCGTTATCACTAAACTATTTCATAAAAGGTAAATCTCCACTAATAAAAAATATCCACTGGACCTACTGCCTTATACACTACTTAGATTGGATGTATCACCAACTCAAAAATAAAATATAAACTCATAAGTATTATAAATTAGTAAAAGATCCTATCTAATTAAAAATTTATTTTAAATACACTTTAAATTTTATTTTATCTTTGAAAAATGGGAGTCAATTCTTATGGTGATTTTTTTTTTTTTTTTTTTTTAAGGATAAGGATAATTATCTATAGTATTTTCTTACTTATCTTTTATAATGACTTCGTACTTACCCTTATTTAGTATTATAGATCAACTTTCATTATAATTTTTAATTGATTGTTTTCAAATTTTTCGTTTATCCTCCATCAAATTTTGTGTACACACATGGTGTTGAGTTTTTAGACCTCTGTTAATGGAGTCCTAGCTCTCTCAACATTTCTCTATTTACCATTATAGCGAAAGATCATCAATATGGTTGATTGAATATGATGTAACATGGTTGTGATTCAATGTGTTTTCATACGAACACATAGGATGCCCCTATAATAGAATTTTGACACACAAGTTACTACAGCTGATCCAGTAGAAAAATAAGAATTAACAATTAAGATGTAAAACAATTTCTAATCAAGTGGAAAATTTTATATTATAAATTAGAGCAAAAAAGAAAAAGAAAAAAAAGGGGACAAAATCATGATTTTGAAAACGGACTGGACTGACCGGTCCGATCTGTTGACCTATTGACCAGCCCAATTTCTTGTCCAAATTATCCTACATAACCGTTTGTATTAAAAATCCGATTCGAACCAATTGAATCGACGGTTAAACCGACAATCCGCTTAAAATCCCCTCCATTAAATGGCTGGTTGACAGTAATAGACAAAATAAAAATTCTATTGAGCTTGTGTTTTTATTGGAAATAACTGTTCTTTTACTTAAAGCGAGACCTCAAATCCCAAATATTGTCTACTCTGAAGATTTTGCCCAATCACCCATTTTAAAAAAATATGTCCAGAAGTTAGTCTATTAAACAACTAAAAATATTTAATACACTAAAAAAAAAAAGAATTCACCAAGGTATAATAAATGTTAATATTTGATTTGTCACTCATTTAATTGTGTAGTGTCTATCTTTCTTACCATATCATTGTGAATAAATTTAAAAATCTAAATTGTAAGCTTATAACCAAATTATTTTGTATGAATTTTATATATAAAAATTGTGTAAGTCTTTTTGGGTGAATAAAAATTTGTGTATGTTTAACATTGAATCATAAGCAACATCATTTTATAAGCATGATCGAAATTCATTTTGGTCACAAGTCATCATAATAGATTTGCAACTCATATAATTTTGACACGTAACCCAACACTACAATTTATCTTTATAAATGGATTATGATAGGTGAAAGATTATGATACACATTTTTCAAAGGTGTATATCATATATATTTTACAATTAAAAAAAATGAAATAATTACATATTTTTCGAGATATAATTAAAAAAAAATTATAATCAAACACTATATAAGGCATAACCAAACATATCAAAATAATGTCATAACTAACAAAAAATGACATAAGTAAATATATATATGTATATATGGTAATAAATATATATTATAAAATTCTCCTTATAATTGTTTGTAACCAATAACAATTTAGATCATAACATGAATATATATATATATATATAAAGGGTAATTTATAAATACACTCTCTGAGGTTTGTTTAAAATACGAGTTGTCCTCTGTGGTTTGAAAAATTACAAATACCTCATTATCAGAATTTTTTATTTAACAGAATTAATTGAAAAAGTAAAATTTCTAACTATTCACCTATATAATAATAAAATTATCTGAATTATTAATTAAAATAAAATTTTAACATCATTAAAAATTGTTAATTAACTTGATAATTTATTAATAAAAGGACTTATTTGTTATGAAATTATAAATCTTAAGGGGCATAATGTAATTTCACAAAATCACAGAGAATAATTTGTAATTTAAATAAATCTGAAAGGGTGTGCTTATAATTTATCCTAAAAAAATTAGTGTATTTGTATTATTACCATCCTAAATTATGGAAGCTTATAATTTTCCAACAAATTCAACCTTGATACTTTTGCCGACCTCATAATTTCTCTAATGACATCGCCGGGTTAAGAGTCGTGGCCGTAAATCTACTTTTCCGGCGCACTTAATTTAAGGAAAGTGGATTTGAATTCGTAAAATTATTTATATATTTTGGAACTTAGTATCTATGCTATTATATAAAACAAAGACTATATTTGATGCCCTAAAATCTTTAATTTTAATTTTTTTTAAAAGAAATTACAGTTTGAATAGTACAGCACTCATATTGTGATAGTAATTTTTTTAATTATTTATTTTTATATTTTTATTTAAATTATATACTCATTATATGTGTCACCCAGTAATATATAGATTGGGGGTGGGGGATATTCATTCATCATTTTTGGTCCCATTTTGTCTTCAATTATGTCTCTCATTATCCTTTCAATGCCCTCCATTTTGGTCATTTTTTTAACAATCAATTATTTAAAATTGGTCTTTTTTTAGAATGAGAATTGCTATGAAGAATTATTAAAGTTTTCTTGGACAGGATGTTGTGGTGTTGTTAATTTGATTTTTATTGATAAAATAGTTAATTATTTTTACAAAATTACTATAAATCATAGAATTTCATTGATTAAAAGAAATTATGCTCTTAAATAAATAACTCGACAACAAAATCTTAAAACCTAGCTGTAAAAGATTTATTTGCTGCGGATTATTGCCCATTACCCATTATGAGATTTCTCTTATTAGTTCAAATAAAAAAATAAAAATAAAAAAAGATGAAAAGAAAGATAGAGGGGAGGTGACCACTTTTTAGTAAAACGGAAATTGTATTTTAGAAAAATAAAGATTAAGGTTATGCTTGTTTAGGGATTGAGGAGTTTGTTGGATTGTTAATATGTGAGATAACTCGATCTTAGGTTAGGAAAGTTACAATTACCCTATTGAATCAAATTTTAAACCTCTGAATTACTTGTAATCTCAAAAGATAGTCACATGAATCACTGATCAACTATCCTATACGGATAATATATTAATTTAGATAACAACATAACACCGTACTTGACTTTAGTGACAGATTATGAAAAAGGTCAATAAATGTCAATTTTTTTTTTTCGATTTTTTTTATCTATACAAACACTTGTGAGATTTAATGGTATACATGCTAATAATTAACCCATCGATTGATTTAATTTTGTAAGGGGTTGTTTGGAGTAAACTAAATAAGTCAATTTTATTTTTTTTATTTTTTTCTGTATTAGTCTTTTTTTTCAAAATTAAGTCAATTTTTTTTCCTGATCTGTCTTTTGTAGATGAATTTATAAAGTAAAAAAATTAGTTTACTATTTTTTATTTATCTTTTTCATTTTTAGAACTTTTATAATTTTTTTTTCATTTTCGATTCGTTTTGTCAAGCTAAATCTAGAAATTTAAAATTTTTTGAATTTAAAAAAAAATCAGTAAAGACAAAAAAAAAAAAAAACCAAATAAGTAAACTCCAAACGCCCACAAATTTTTTAATCCATTATCTATAAGGAAAATGTAATTGTTTTATTTTTGTATATTTTATTTGGGACAATAAAAAAAAATAAAAAAATCCAGAATGTAAGTCTTGCAAGAAAATAAATTTTGATATTTTAATTTTGTCAATTTAAATTCTAATCTTTTGATTTGTTTTCAATTTAAACCATTAAACTATTTATGTTATGTAAAATTGAAGGAAAAAAAATTTTTTAGTCATTAAAATCGATGTTAATGTATATAAAATGTATAAAACACATTTTTTTCATAAGTTAACGATTAAAATATTTGCTTTTTCATTAATTGTACTTAGTAAAAATAGATAAATGATTTAAATTGAAAACAAATTCAAAATAAAGTTTAAATGGATCGATCGTAAGTAGGTTTACACTCGGGTCAGGTCGAATGGTCCAAATAGGATATGATCAAGAGGGATTGACCAACAAGTTTGGGCCTCCAATAATCTCTAGTGTTGTCCTCTGATCGCAAGTTTTTCTTTCATCCCTTTAATTTTCTCAGCAACCAAACACTTCAAATGGTAAAATCAACCTTCATTCAGGACTTTCAAGATATGTTTGCTTTTATTTTCTCTTTGTTTTTGGAAATGAGCCGAGTACTGTTTTGTTGTTGAGAAAATGTAGAAAAAAGGTATAAGTCTTGGTTTTTATGTCAGTAAATCTTAATTTTGCTTGTTTCCCAATTCAACCGTTAATTATTGCGGCTCACATTGATGTTCAAAGTAAATTACTAATTATTGTGTGGAATAAAGTTTGTGTATGATGGTGTGTTCAGATGTTTTCAATTTATGCTTGAATTTTCCTTTATTGTTAAAGTATATATTCTTCAGTTGTTCTAGCTTCCACCACTGTAAAAGAGAAATTGATTATCAGCTTTATGTGCCATGACATTTAGCGTCACAATCACACAGCTATGGGAGATTTGGAATATAACCCAGCAAAGTCTGAATTTTTACACCATTTTTAGTGCAGAATGTTACATAATGTGGGTTTTAAACTATGATCTTAAAAGCATTACCTGAAACGATCCCATTACACTAGGGTGTGCTGGGATGGGCGGTAGACTAGGTTTAGCTCTTACCTTTATATGATTTGCAAAGAGTGGCTTCCATTGGAATTAGACTTGCAATCTCATATGCTTGGTAAATTGACATGTTCTTTTCAATTTTATTATTTAATTTTGACCATCTACTAGTTAAAATAATTATCAGCCATGTCATGCTAATACTGCTAAATGCTAATACTACTTGGTTAATCCTTGATTATAGCTTTAATTTGAAATGGGTTGGAGAGCAGCTCAGAAACTCATACACCACTAGAAGATTCTTAGAGGAGATAACTAAGAAAAAGAGAGGATTATTTTCCTCTTTGTACCTGTATGGCTCTATTCTCCGCCTTGTTCTCATCTCAAACGAATGTTTCCTTCTCTTAATTTGCAGGTGATGGTAACTAGGGGAAAAGATAGAGGTGAGACTGGAGTTGTTAAGCATGTCATTCGCTCTCAAAATCGTTTGATTGTTGAGGGGAAAAATCTGGTGAGTGGCACGTTCCTAAGCTGCTCGATTATATTTAACTTTTTTCTTGTAGACATATGGATGAGGTTAATATACGCACAATAAAATTTTAAATTATATTATATTCAAATAACATCTTGGACAAACTTGCTACCCAACTAAATGCATATTGAAAAGTTATTTCTCTCTTCATTTTCCTTTCATTGATTTTACTTTCTAGTACTTTCACTTTCCATAATTTTTTTGCCTTTCTAAGGCAATAACCTATCAACATGGGTTTTTGTGTTGATTTTGCAGCCGTTGCGTATGTTGTGATTTCTTGACTGCATATTGCCAAGGCTCACGTGTATAGTTCAAACAGTTCTCTCAGTTATGAGAGCATTCAAAACATTCTCTATGTTTATCATATTTAGTTTAGTAGGAAAATGAAAAGGCCATAGTTTCTGTTAGGCATGTCTGAAACTTAAAAGAATATTTGGAAGATGAGTGACTTCTGGATGGAATTTAATTTTGATACTGTCTCTGAATAGCTTCCACTCAATTAGCAACCTTTAGTATGGTCCTTGCTAACTTTTTGAAGGCCCCTGGTAGCTGCTTATTTAAAAATCATTCTTAAATCACAGTTTCTTGTTAGAGCACAAATAATTGCTAGGCTTTTTTTTGAGAATATAATTGTTTGACACATGAATTTAAAAGTAGCCCTTGATGTCATTTGTTCAAATCAAATTTTCATTGAAGGTCTAATGTGATGTGGTGGCTTGTTTTTGTTTGTTTTTTCAGTTGGCCCCAAGGATACTCCGATGGATTTGGCGTTGGAAAAGACACGTGACGCCAAAACTAGGAAGGGCATGCTTGATCTTATAAATCTTCTCTTCAATTTTATTGGAGACATTTAACATGGTGTAAAAATGTTGCAGATGAGTGCCCGTCGGGTGTTATTTTTCGGTACTTGTCATGAGAAATTCTCACATAGTTTGTGTTATTGAATAATTCTTAAACACATTTACGTTATTTGAGTTTCAGTAAATGAAAAAAGGGATTGGTCTCTCTCTCCTTCTCCCTCTCTCTCTCTCTCTCTCTCAAACCATTTACATGTATTGATGAAGATTGCATACGTGAAAAAGCTTGACTACAAACAAAGATCAATTTTGTTTTTATGATTGGAATTTTCTAATTCAACTTAAAACAGAAGGGATTGGGAATAGTTATTTCATTTTTTCATTAATGTTTACTAATTTTTTTTTAAAATTTACAATTGAACAGTAATCCCCCCCCCCCCTTTTTTTTTCCTTGGACTCACCATCCATAAAAAATTACCATATGAGTTAGAATTATCAAAGTGTTCACAACAACTAAGGAAAATGCAAAATAGTTGACAGAGAGTCACTACTCCAAATACACTATGTTTGGATTTATGGATTTTGAGATAGGGATTTTAAAAAGAAAAGAGAAATGGAGAAAAAATTTAGCTTATGTTTCTTTTGCATCTCCCTCATCTTTTCCGTTGTCTTTTCAAAATCCTGACTCAAAACGATCATCCAAACACAGCCGTAGAGATTATTTTGTGAATTACTTTTGTTATACATGAATTGAAGGGGGTTAGGAATTCAAAATTGTAAAATAGAGTTTTGGGGGTCTAGGGTGGGCATTAATATTGTCTCTGTTATACAAAAAATGTTGCCTATTTAGGGAAAAAGGTTCTGAGATGTGTTAATACAAAAAATTGCTATCTTTCAAGCCTGTACCACCCGTATCTTCTTCTTCGCCCTCTCAATTTGCTTGTACCTTTGTTGGAGCTTCCTCTTTGTGGCTTCCATCTTCAGTTCATAAGCTTCCGCATCATTGAAGCACGTAGACTTGTGTTTTTTCACTTTCGCTTTGGCCGGTTCACTGATTTTGCTGATCTCGGTGCTTTGCCTTGGACACTTTGCAATCGCCTGAGGGACAGAACATTGCTCATCTTTCTTGTTCTCAGACTCGGAGCTTCTCTTTCTCTTCGGTGATTGTAATAATGCACTGATTTTGCTGATCTCAGTGCTTTGCCTCGGACACTTTGCAATCGCCTGAGGGACAGAACATTGCTCCTCTTTCTTGCTCTCAGATTCGGTGCTTCTCTTTCTCTTCGGTGATTTGGCCGCTTCACTGATTTTGCTGATCTCGGTGCTTTGCCTCGGACACTTTGCAATCGCTTGAGGGACAGAACATTGCTCCTCTTTCTTGTTCTCAGACTCGGTGCTTCTCTTTCTCTTCGGTGATTGTAATAATGCGCTCTGAACGAGAGACAATTGCTTTCCTTTGCCGTGTGTGGGGATTGGGAGATCATGATCACGACGGTGATGATCATCATCATGATCGATCTCAGAATCAGAAAAACAATCTCCTAGCTCTTCTTCTGTATCCAAAGCAGAGTCTTTCACCAGCTCTGATACAATCCCATTCAACCAATCAACATCTCCATCATTCAAATCCATATCCAAAGAATCATCATCATCATCATCATCAACATCATCATGGGTACCGCAGTAACCTCCTCTGATGGGCTGCCTTACATAGAGTTTCTCAGCGATTCTATCTCTTCGCTCAAAAAAATCATTGGGTCGATACCACGCTGCGACGTTGATGGCTGAATCAATCACCGTGAATATATCATCTACGGCTTCCAACTTCTTCTTCCAGGCCTCCATTGCTGCCATACTCATTCCCATCGATTGATTTACCCAAAAATAAAAAACCCTTTCGAGAACAGAGCAGTGAGTTCCTTTCTTGGTAAGTATGTAGGTTGTTTCAATCCCTTCTCTCTCTCTCTCTCTTTCTCTATCTATCTATTTATATATATATATATATTATTAAAAGTAGAGTTTTTATAGATTTATATTTCTTTTACTACCTATAGAGTTTTATTAAAACTTAAATTTCTTGTAAATTTTACTAAGGGTAAATTATTATTAAAATTAGATTTTTTATGGATTTATATTTCTTTTATTACCTATACAGTTTTATACAAACTCAAATTTGTTGTAAATTTTACTAAGGGTAAATTACATTGACACCCCCTCAGGTTTATGTCTATTGCAGTTTCTTTTTCACCTTTTGAAAGTTATATCCCCTCCTTGAGATTTAAAGTTTCATTATAGATTATTTCCTCTAGCAATTTAATTTTTTAAATACCACTTTTTCCCTCACTGGGTAAATTACATTGACGCCCCTCACATTTTAGAAATTACAATCCCCTCCCCAAGGATTAAAATAGCATTACCAATTGCCCTATCGATTAGTATTAGTTGGAAAAAAAAATTTAATTGAAAAAAATTTTTGTTATTCAAAATTTTAAATTTCTATTTAAAAACCAATGTAAACTCATTTTTTGAATTTACGTTGTTTCTTCAAATTTACAAACTGAGATAACCATTTATAAACCAAAAAAAATTATCAAACAAGTTTTTATGATAGTTTTTTAAATTTTTGTAAATATAAATTGGAAACTGAAAACGAAATGGTTACCAAACAGGCTTCAGATGGTAAAAATGTCGTAAAATTAATAAATAATTAAATAAGATACCAACGTATGAAATGACTTATCAAAAATTTCATAGGCTATATATGGTTTGATTTTTAGAATTTTTCTTTTAAAATTAAAAATTAATTTGGTTAAGAAATAAAAAATAAAAAATAATTATCATTTTTATATAATGTTTATCTTTCAAGTGTAATAAACATAAACCTCAGGGGGTGTCAGTGTAATTTTTATCTTATGTTGGAGTGCAACACTGTGTAGTTTTGATAATTTTTTTGGTTTATAAATGGTTGTCTTAGTTTGTAAATTTGGAAAATAACGTAAATTCAAAAAATGAGTTTACGCTGGTTTTTAAATAGAAATTTAAAAATTTGACTGACAAACTTTTTTTTTTCAATTTTTTTTTGTAAATTTGAGGAAACAACGTAAATTCAAAAAATGAGTTTACGTTGATTTTTAAACATAAATTTAAAAAATTGACTAACAAATTTTTTTTTCAATTAATTTTTTTTTTCAAATAATTTTTTTCCAATTAATTTTTTTTTCGACTAATACTAATCGAGAGGCAATTGGTAATGCTACTTTAAACCTTGGAGAGGGGATTGTAATTTCTAAAATGTGAGAGGTGTCAATGTAATTTACCCAGTGAGGGAAAAATTAGTATTTAAAAAAATTAAACTCTTGGAGGGAGCAATCTGTAATGAAACTTTAAACCTCAGGAAGGGAGAAGCAATTTCCAAAAGATGAGGGGAAACTGTAATAAACATAAACCTCAGGGGGTGTCAATGTAATTTACCGTTTTACTAATTAATGTTTTCATAGATTTATATTTCTTTTATTACATATAGAGTTTTATACAAACTTAAACATCATGTAAATTTTAGCAACGACAACAATGTGAGAGTGGGTTGAGAGAGGAGAAAAGAGAAAAGAGGTAGTTACAAAGAATTTTTTTGCTGTGTTCTCTAGCTTTCTTCCTCCTTTTGCTTTTGTTTTTTTTTTATCCGTATTCTATTATTATTTAATTCATTGATAGAGAAGTTGTAGGTGTATATATATATATACACACACACATATACTATTAAAAAATCAAAGGAGCTAAATTCATGTATAAAGAATGGGAGTAATTCTTAGTTTAAAAAATTAGTACAGAACCGCAAATTGTAAAATTTTGAAACCATATTAAACGAATGAATTTAAAGCTAAGATTTTTATAGTAATGTAATTACATATTGAATTTCATACCAGAAGTTTCTAATCAGTGTGTTTGGTTTGAGTTTTCTAGATTATGTTTTTTGAAAACTGAGTTTTTTAGTTTTCGTATTTTTTTTTTTGTTTTTAGTGAATATTTTTAAAATTTTAAACATTTTGTTTACTTTTTTAGATGCACCTTACTTAGATGTATCTAAAAAGTAAAAAATTTGTGAAAACATATTTTAAAAAATTAATAAATACATAAAAATACAAAAATGTACTGAATTCTTTTATTTTTTTTGTATTTTTGGTATTTAGTGAATTTTTAAAAGATTTTTTTTGCAATTTTTTACTTTTTAGGTGTATTTATGTTAGGTGTGTCTAAAAAGTAAAAAAAATGTTTAAAATATTAAAAAAAATTAGTAAAAACAAAAAAACACGAAAAATAAGAAAGTAGAATTTTCTGAAAAGTATTTTTTGAAAAATGGGAACAAGCAAGCTGTAATTTTTAGAAGTCAAAATCCATATAAACTGATGTGTTCAAATCTGTCCAGAAAACTAATATAAAATAGTAACTTCGGAAGTGTCGTTCTCTTTGGATATAAATATGAAAATTATCAAATCAGTGTCATTAGAACCGGTTATGAATCTAGTTTTTTAAATTTTTGGCCTGGCATTGATTTCCCTTATATACTAAGAGAACCTCTTTAAAGTGCTGCAGAAAACAACCCATTTGGATATAATTAATTGTAAATAATTATTTTGATAAGAAAATCAAGTAAAACCAATTGGGTTTGAAATTTAGGATATATTAGTTTATATCTGGAGGGTTTTGGAATTTTCGAATGGCGTAGAGTGGGGCTTTAATATTCAAAGTTAGCAAATAGATTAGGAAAACTTGTTTAAAACTCTGTTTTATCTTAAAGTTACTTTTAATTAAGTTTCGATCTGAACCCATGTCTTGGATAATTTTAGACCTTGAAGAACATGAATGTAGGTATTATTTAAGAGTAACGGTGAGTGAGGTTGAGCTGTGTTAGTGCGCTTTAGTGTGGGGTACTTAGTTTGTTATTCTTTTTAGTATTTTTGCATTTGTAGTGACGTGTAGTTTTTATACTTGGTTCAGGGCACTAGTTGGACTTTAATACTCTATTTGGGGATTACATTATTCGGTTTTCAGGTGGGTAGTTTTAAGCTACACATTTTTATAAATGTTGCCTTACCCTGAACAATTAGAAAATTTAATTGTTGTTTCAGGACTAAACTGTTTTGATAAATTATTATAGTATCAATGGAATTAAATTATTTCTAAAACATTTGTAAACTTGGCATACTGTAAACTATTTGTTATGATCTCGTGTTTATAATGGTGAACTACCCTATTTTGCAAAACTAAATTGTATTAATTATTGGGGTCATCTGTAGCTAAAAGTCCAGGAAAATTATTCCACTGTGTGTGGTGACTCTGGCCACTAGGGAACAGATCCCAGTTGGGTTATCATGACTCTAGTGCTCAACGATTGTAAGGAATAGACCTAGGCTAGGCTAGGCAACTTTTAATCGGATTGTCTTAGAGAAAATGCCTAGGTTGCCACCCCAATGATGACTCTTGATTCGATATTGGATCCAACGGGCTTATTGCCTTGAGAACTATGTGGCATGTTACTTGTTATTCTTGGTACCCAAAAAATTATGATGATCATGTTGCAATCTGTTTTAAGTGGAGAATGTCATTTGTAATGTTCTTGAAAGACATAAGTATTTTAACTGTTGAATTGTGGAACCTTCTTTTTTTTTAAACAGATTGTCTTCATCAAAACTGTATGCCAATCTAGTTTCTGTGATATATATATATATATATATCTTGTTTTGGAATTGAACCCTGTTTTTCAAAACTGTGTTTACTAGCCATACTTCTACTCACTAAGCTATCAGTTGACTTAGTTGTTTATCATTTCCATGTGATAGAAGGACTTAGAGTGGACTCATGGCGTAACTGGGATTCAATTGCATTGACCTCTAGGACATTCATTATTTTGTTTTAGCTTGTTATGTTAGTTTTGTGCATACATTGTGTTTGGGTTTTATTGAAAATTATTTTATTTTGTAGGCGGTTTGTGTTCCATTTAGTATATATTTTTGGAAGTTAGTTATGGCTAGTTTTACCATTTATACTCGTGACATGTCACTAGATTGGGTTTTGATTGATTTATTTCTAGACTATCGTTACATTTATTCTTCGTGATTTTGAGTTTGTGTTTAGGCTTATGTGTGCCCTGGGCTAAGTCTCTGTGGGCCACAGCCGGTCATGCCTAGATTTGGGGTGTGACCGACTTTATTTGACAAATATTTATTTTCTATATATTTTTCATAGTAAAGTGATATAATCCATAAACCCAATACCAAATTTTACATTTTATGTTTTTCTTCTTAATTCTTTCAAGGGTGTTTGGATTTTTTTTTAACGCTAAATTGCCTTCTTCTTTTTTTATTATTTTTTCGTGCATTATTTTATATCTAATACCAATTCTATATTATTCTATATTATGATTTTGTTGTTTAAATTTTATAGTGATTCTATATGTTAGGTCCCTGTGTTGTCAAATCCGGAGACAAAATCTTGTGTTAATTCAAAAAACTATGTTTTTCTGTTTTTCTGTTTTTGTACTGTCCGCTCGAGCGGAGACTCCTGAGCTCGAGCGTAGATTAGCAGGTCACAGTAGTTTGACAGGACAAGCACAGATACTGGTGGGTGTGATTTTCCGCTCGAGCGGAAACTCCTACGCTCGAGCGCAGCTCTGTTTCTTCGTATGCAGTTTTTGTTCAGTCCGCTCGAGCGGGCTATGTTGAGCTCGAGCGGAGATCGCGGTTTCAGATTCTTATTTAAAGCTGCTAACGTTGTTTTGTTGGATACGTTTTCCTAGATCTGATCAAAACAAACTAGGGTTGAGTTTAAAGTCTTCTAGGGAGATTTTTGAGAGTTTTTCTTGATGTCTTGAGAAGAGTTCTTCACTCAGGATCTAAAATACATACATCAAGGAGTTGGTTTCTGTAAAATTCAAGAGAAAGTTCTCTTCGGTGGATTCCGAAGATTCCAGCATATAGTTTCGAAAGGTGTTTGATTCTATATGTGGGTGAGGTTGTGGAATCAACTTCAAGATTGATCAGTTCCGAGATGAAGTCGTGAAAAAGAGTTACAGAAGATTCGAAGACAGATTGACTAAGTTGGGTAATTTGTAAGATATCTTTGTAATCTTTTTACTTCAGTAGTGGATTGGTTTATGGCGTTTCGCCCGTGGTTTTTTTAATCACAGTTGGAGGTGTCCAATTGTGGTTTTTTCCACGTAAAAATCTTTTGTGTCGATTTATTATTTAATCTGACAAAACAAACAATCTAAATCACTTTCGTAAGTGCTTGTTGATTTAGATTGTGTGTTTTGGATTTTTGGGATTTGGAATATTTTAATCTTGATTTAATCACGAATCACTTAGATTTTCAATTGGTATCAGAGCGGGTCACTCTTTGTTTTTTCAAAACTATAGGAGTGTGATTTTGTGTGATTAGTATCATGGATTCTATTCGTGAAGGTAACTCCACTCATAGACCCCCTTTACTAGACGGTACAAACTATTCTTATTGGAAAGCTCGTATGAGAGCATTTTTAAAATCCATCGATGAGAAAGTTTGGCACTCCGTAATCTTTGGGTGGAGTGAACCTACAATCACCATTGATGGGAGTGATATTCCTAAACCCCTGGATAAATGGGACGCAATTGATTACCAGAATTCGAGTTGGAACAGCAAAGCTCTCAACTCCCTCTTCTGCTCTGTCACACCTGAAGAATTCCGTCGAATTTGCACGTGTGAAATGGCTAAAGAGGCATGGGAAATTTTGAGCCAATTTCATGAAAGAGGAAACTCACATTCACCACCATCCAGCGACTTTTCAGTCTTAGTTGCAAGATTGGAGGAGGCAAAGGAGAATGAAGAGCAAAAAGAGGATGATGAGACATCTGAGGATAATGAGGAGATCAATGGCGATGAACTACAACAAGCCTACGAAAAGCTGTACGAGGAATCTTTGAATTTATCCAAACTCAACGACAGACTCTCTCTCAAACTCAAGACATGTGAGAGTGAGAATGTCAGGCTGAAAGAAGAACTTGTAGCAGCAAAGCAGAATATTGTCAAGATCTCGAGTGACAGGCAAGACTTATGTGGAAAATTACTATCCTCTGAAACTGAAAGGAATGAACTTCTGAAGGTGTATTCCACATTTGAAGAAAAGCTTGAAAGTCTTGAGCTGTCACAAGCCAGATTGGAAGAGATAATCTGTCAAAAGGATGAAGAGCTTCGGGTTGCTAGAACCACTATTGCCATGTGGAACAAAGGTTCAAAATCCTTAGAAGACATCCTCGGGTCTCAACAAATGGGTTGCGACAAAAGCGGGTTAGGCTATGATGCAACAGCACACAAGGGACAGGCCTCTACTTCACATGACAAGAAGACTCAAGCAAAGGGAAAATTGAAGGTAGACCAGGCTGATCTCTCTCTCCGTCTACCGAAAGCTGGTAAAATCAACAAAAAGGAGGTAAAACCAGTTTTTATTTGTCATCACTGTGGTAGGTATGGCCACATTCGTCCTTACTGTTTTGAACTCTTTGGTAAGGTGTCTCAAAAGGGTAGAAATTCTAATACTTTTTGGGTTAGGAGACAACCTTACATGTCTAGGCTAAACACCAAGACTAAAAAGGTTTGGATTAGAAAAGAGGATTTGACTTGTTTTGTTGCTCACACTGCTCTAAAAGCACGTGATTCACACATGTGGTATCTTGATAGTGGGTGTTCTCGCCATATGTCCGGTAACAAATCCTACTTCACCTCCCTTGAAAAATATGAAGGAGGAATTGTTACCTTTGGAGACGGTGGCACTTCGAGAGTCATTGGTAAGGGCTCTATAAGTGTTGCTGGTCTTCCCAAGCTAGAGAATGTTTTACTAGTTGATGGTCTTAAAGCAAATCTTTTAAGCATTAGTCAAATGTGTGATTCCCATCATGAAGTATTGTTTTCTAAAAATAAATGTGAAATTTTGGATAAAAAAGGAAATACTGTCTTACATGGGGTTCGCACATCTGATAACTGCTATGGGATTGTTACAACTAATGATCTCACTTGTCACTCTGCCATCATTAGTAACATTGATTTGTGGCATCAGAGATTAGGTCACATGAATTTCAATGACCTAACTAAGATTGCCAACAAAGAGCTTGTGAGGGGAATACCTAAACTAGGTAAGAATTTGAGCCATGTGTGTGGACCATGTCAGCTTGGAAAGCAAACCCGTGCTCCTCATAAAAAAGTGAACAGCTTTACAACCAAACGTCCTCTTGAATTAGTACATATGGATTTAATGGGTCCTACTCGTACTGAAAGCATCGGAGGTAAAAGATACATTTTTTTAACTGTTGATGATTTTACTCGATTTTCGTGGGTAAATTTTTTAAGGGAAAAATCTGATACGTTTGATGCTTTCCAGGCCTTAGTCCCTAAAATCCAAAATGAACAGGGTGTTTCCATTGGGCGTATCATAAGAATCCGAACTGATCATGGTCGTGAATTTGAAAATAGTTCGTTTTCGGATTTTTGTGATATGCATGGAATCAAGCATGAATTTTCTGCTCCTATTACTCCACAACAAAATGGAGTTGTTGAGAGGAAGAACAGGGTTGTTCAAGAAATGGCTAGGGTCATGCTCCTTAGTAAGAAACTTCCTCCTAAGTTTTGGGCTGAAGCCTTAAATACTGCTGTTTATGTTATAAATCGCGTGTATTTAAGGCCCGGCACTTTACAAACTCCATATGAATTGTGGAAGGGGTTGAAACCTAATGTAAAATACTTCAAAACTTTTGGGAGTAAGTGTTACATCTTCAAAGATAGAGAGCCTTTGGGCAAATTTGACTCCCGAAGTGATGAAGGTATTTTTCTAGGGTATTCAACCACTAGTAGGGCCTTTAGAGTCTATAACCTGCGAACTTCATCTTTAATGGAATCTATCAATGTGGTTATAGATGACACAGGTGCACCTACTCCAGCAACAAATGAGGATGATAATGATGAGTCTCCAATCTTGGACACGGAATCACAAAATCAAGGAGAAGGTGTGGACCCATCACAAGAAATGGTTACAGAACCATCTTCACAGGTAAGGTCAAGTTCAAAGAGTGCTCCAAGGGACATAACTCCTGTTGCCCCTGTCACTGCGAGTCCTGAGCTTAAACCATCAGCTAGGGTGAAACTAAATCATCCAGCTCAACAGGTGATTGGAAGTGTCTCAGATCGAATGAAAACCCGAAGACAGATTCGGGATGAGGTATCACATATGTGTTATGTTTCTTTAATTGAACCTAAAAATTTTAAAGAGGCCTTGCTAGATGATAGTTGGGTCAATGCTATGCATGAAGAATTAGGTCAATTTGAACGTAACAAGGTTTGGACTCTAGTTCCCAGACCTAGAGACATGAATGTGATAGGTACCAAGTGGATCTTTAAAAATAAATCTGATGAGAATGGTACTGTTGTTAGGAACAAAGCTAGGTTGGTTGCTCAAGGCTACACACAAGTTGAGGGTGTTGACTATGATGAGACGTTTGCCCCAGTTGCACGTCTCGAATCTATTCGTATTTTGCTTGGTGTTGCTTGTTTTCTTGGCTTTAAATTGTTTCAAATGGATGTGAAAAGTGCCTTTTTGAATGGGTACTTGAGAGAAGAGGCATATGTTGAGCAACCAAAAGGGTTTGAGGACCCTAAATGTCCCAATCATGTCTACAAGTTAGACAAGGCTTTGTATGGGTTGAAACAAGCCCCTCGAGCTTGGTATGATAGACTTACTACATTTCTTCTTGACAATGATTTTCAAAGGGGTAGTGTGGATAAGACCTTGTTTGTGAAACATACTAAGTCTCATATTCTTGTTGCTCAGATTTATGTTGATGATATTGTGTTTGGATCCACTGCTGAACATCTTGTGAAATACTTTTCGGATTGTATGACACATGAGTTTGAGATGAGCATGATGGGAGAGTTGTCTTATTTTTTGGGTCTTCAGATTAAACAGTCTTCTTCAGGTATATTTGTGTCTCAGTCTAAGTATGCGAGAAATCTTGTGTCTAAGTTTGGTCTTGAGTCTTCTAAGCATGCACGCACTCCCATGAGCACCAGTCTTCACCTCTCCAAAGATTCCTCTGGTATTGATGTTGATCCTACCCTTTATAGGAGTATGATAGGGAGTCTTTTGTATCTTACAGCCAGTCGTCCTGATATTTCTTTCAGTGTCGGTGTTTGTGCTCGTTACCAAGCCAGTCCTAAAGAGTCTCACCTTCTTGCGGTAAAACGCATCATCAAGTATGTTAATGGGACTTTGGGGTATGGGGTTTGGTTTTCCACTGACACTACAGCCGAAATTACTGGTTTTTCTGATGCCGACTGGGCAGGGTGTGCTGATGATAGGAAAAGTACATCCGGGGGGTGTTTTTACCTTGGGAATAACCTGGTTTCTTGGCATAGTAAAAAGCAGAATGCCATCTCTCTTTCCACTGCTGAGGCTGAGTACATTGCTGCAGGGAGTTGTTGTGCTCAAATGTTGTGGATGAAGCAAATGCTTCACGATTATGGGATAGAACAGAACACTCTTACTCTTTTCTGTGATAACACAAGTGCCATAAACATTTCAAAAAATCCTGTCCAACACTCTCGCACCAAACACATTGACATTCGTCATCATTTTATTCGAGAGTTAGTGGAAGAGGGCCTTGTTGTTATTGAGCATATTCCCACTGAGCATCAAAAAGCTGATATTTTTACAAAACCCCTTGATCTTCTTCGGTTTGAGTTCCTTAGAAAGACCTTGGGTGTCATGCTCGATCACTAGAGTGTTACCTGTTTCTTGAGTAGGTGTAAATGTTTGTGCCTTATGAATGCTTGGATGTGATAATCTCATTATCATTGATATCTGTTTACTTGCATCCAATTTTTATACACTACTCATGCTGCTTACAAGATCTCATTGTTCATTGGTCATAGCTCATTTTGAATGCCCATGCTCATTAACCTCATGATCTCATTCTGTACACATCCTTGAGATTAATTGTTGCAGGGGTTTCCGCACATGTGATCAAAGTTCTCTATGGACCACTAACAGTGTTTCTTGTACTTTTACTGTGGAATTGACCGATACTAGCATATCATGGGTGATGTTGAGTCTCTTAACCATCCACCATCTGTTTTCACTTCCACGGTTTCTCCCTCAGTTCTTTGAAGTCCGGGCATTAGGAAAAGGCTACCTCAGAGGCACCAACCAGGCCATCCTTTATGATTTCATTCTTCTCTGGTTTGGTTTCCATACTCTTGAGAGTGAAAGCCACCAGTGAGTGCACAAAAACAAAAAAAAAAAGGGGGACTCTTTGACTGAGGGGGAGCCTCCGCATTTACTCAACAAATACCCCGTGATTCCTAGTGGTTTGACTTTTCACTGTATTGTTGAGTTACTCTTGATGGAGGTCCAGCCATCCGATCACTACTAGGATTAACTCTAGCTCAGTGACCTCTCATGGATTGCACACACACACTTTTTTATGTGAGCTCTCATCTGGGATTTTGAGGTGTACATTCTCATGTAGCTTATGATCATTGATTATATTTTTTTGCTATGCTCATGATTTCAAGTGTCGTTTTCTTTTAAAATAAAAAAGGTGCAAGTTCACACGATTCATGAATTGTGGATTATTTCATCGTGGTATTCATTTGGCTCTGTCTGATCATCTATTTTTGTTTCAGGTCTCACCCCGTGATTTTGCATATTGGATTGTTTTTTTTTTAAAAAAAAAAAAAAAAAAAAAAAAAAAAAAAAAAAAGGGGTTTGTTTTTGTTTTGTTCCGCTCGAGCGGCTTGTTCTACGCTCGAGCGTGGTTTTCTCTCTTGCAGCAGTTTGTTCGTGTTTTGACAGTTCTGAGAGATGGTATTTTGAGCTCGAGCGGACTTTTTCACGCTCGAGCGGGAGTCTGCTTGCAGTATTGTACGCTCGAGCGGTACTAAGTACGCTCGAGCGGACCTGTTTCATACTTAACTCCCTCTCTTGACTCTTCGAGGTATTTTTTTCTCTTCCTGTTTCATTCTCTCGATCTAGGGTTGGTCGTGTGGCTGCATTGTGGTCGATTCTCCTCCCATTCATCATCCTTTCCACTGATTTGCTCGTTGGTAAGTTTTATCCTCTTTTTTTTTCCCGTTCTCTTGTTCCTTTTGGTTCGATTGTTTGTTGGGTTTATCGCTTTGTGGGGTGTTGTGTGCCGTGTCTGTGGTTCTCTCTCTCATATTTTTTTTCTTTGTCTGTTTTTGTTTGTGTTTTTTTTACTTGTGTTGTGTCTGTGGTATTTTGAAGATATCTGTGTTCCTCCTTTAATGGGCTGTTGAGTTCTCTTTGTGTGGGTATCAATTTGGGCTTAGACACATTGCTGTGATTTACTCATGATTCATACTTATTCTGTGCAATTTCTCTCACATTTTGTGTATTAATTATGAGTTCTTCAATACCCTGCTTTCATGCCCTGTTTTTTTGTTATGCCCTGTTTTTGATTTGATTCTTGCACTAATGTTGTGTTTTGGTTTGTTTTGGTTTGGGTTGGGTTTTGGGTTTGCTGCTTTGTTGGGTGTCTTAGTGTCTTCTTCGGTATGTCTGCTCCTGCCCCAAAACGCCGAAAGGCCACCGTTTCACGCCCTACCTTTAACCCTGAGAGGTTTCAGTCAGCCTCTCAATCCAAGTCATTCCATAAATCGTTTGTGACTCGAACCGTTCATTTAGAACGTAATGTTCAGCCCGATACTTTTGAGTCCATCAAAATTCGTCCTTTGTTCGACCCTCTAGGAGGTGACCGTGTTTTATTATTCTCGGGGCGTCAGAATCTCGATTGGGTTCGAGAATTCTACTGTAATATGGAGGGTATTAGGGATTATGAGCCTTCTTTCACCACTTGGGTTAGGTCCAAATCCATTTCTGTCACCCCTGCTTTGATTCGCCAACTACTTCAGATTGAGCAGGGTTCTCCCCAATACTATCCATTTCCTGTACCTGATCGTCCGACTTGTGACTTTGATGAGGTGTCTTTGGAACTTTGTGGTGTTGCCCGTCATTGGCCTAAAGGCGGTTTGATTAAACAGTTTGAACTTCTTCCGGAGTTCAGACTGCTTAATTTGATTGTCTGCGCCAACATCCTTGTCACCACACATTCTTCCGAGGTCAAACAAGACCAAGGCTTCATTCTGTCCTGTATTGCCAATCATCGCTCTATTGATCTTGCCTCTCTTATTGTCACCAAAATGATCAGTGCTCATGGCCATTCCAAGCTTGGCCTTCCTTACGGTTGCTTGATCAACCGACTTTTGTCTGACCTTGGGGCTCCTACCCTCGATGATGATGAGTTTGCCTCTCCCTCTCGCCCTTTCACTAAGAAAACTGTCTCGCAGAGTCGGGCTCATGTTAAGGGGGAGTCCTCTAGGGCTGGTCCTTCTACAGGTACCGCTGCTGGTCTTGCTGAGGAGGATGCATATGATGCTGCTGCTGCCGGGGGTGAGGAGGATCCTACTCCACCTGTTCCATCTAGCTCGTTTCCTGATCAGCTTCGCCATTTTGAGGAGGCCATGACTCGGAGGTTAGACTTTCTTGATGCTCGTTTTGACGCCTTTGATGGTCGCCTTGGTCAGCTGGAGCAGACTGCTGCTCACAATACTTCGCAGCTGGATCACATCATTTCCTTACTGACGCTTCAGCCGCCACCTCCTCCCTCTGGTGCTTGATTTGTTGCTTTCTTTATTCCCGGTCAAAAAGGGGGAGAGTTTGGATCCATATCTGCTCATATCTGCTGCTATCTGCTGCTGCTGATGGATATTGTTGATATATTGGTATATTTTGTTGATGGTTCTTGGATATTGTTGATATATTTTGTTTCGTTTTGTCTTTTGGTTATGATACATGGATATTTTTTTGATATTTTGTTCCGTTGGTTCTATTGAATGGATACATTTTGTTATATTCTTATATAGTTCCACAAGTTTTGGTTTTTCTGGTATGTTGCTCGTTTTTTCACAGGTGATTGGTGGATGATGAATTGACTTGATGGATCGATATATGGCACAATTGGAAAGTTTTGGTTGTTCATAGATTTGTTTTGAGTGTGTTAGTATTAGTTTTTGAATCTTGTCTAGTGCTTGTGTTTAAGGATTTTTGTTTAGAGAAGTTTTGTCCGGGAATTGACAAAGGGGGAGATTGTTAGGTCCCTGTGTTGTCAAATCCGGAGACAAAATCTTGTGTTAATTCAAAAAACTATGTTTTTCTGTTTTTCTGTTTTTGTACTGTCCGCTCGAGCTCGAGCGTAGATTAGCAGGTCACAGTAGTTTGACAGGACAAGCACAGATACTGGTGGGTGTGATTTTCCGCTCGAGCGGAAACTCCTACGCTCGAGCGCAGCTCTGTTTCTTCGTATGCAGTTTTTGTTCAGTCCGCTCGAGCGGGCTATGTTGAGCTCGAGCGGAGATCGCGGTTTCAGATTCTTATTTAAAGCTGCTAACGTTGTTTTGTTGGATACGTTTTCCTAGATCTGATCAAAACAAACTAGGGTTGAGTTTAAAGTCTTCTAGGGAGATTTTTGAGAGTTTTTCTTGATGTCTTGAGAAGAGTTCTTCACTCAGGATCTAAAATACATACATCAAGGAGTTGGTTTCTGTAAAATTCAAGAGAAAGTTCTCTTCGGTGGATTCCGAAGATTCCAGCATATAGTTTCGAAAGGTGTTTGATTCTATATGTGGGTGAGGTTGTGGAATCAACTTCAAGATTGATCAGTTCCGAGATGAAGTCGTGAAAAAGAGTTACAGAAGATTCGAAGACAGATTGACTAAGTTGGGTAATTTGTAAGATATCTTTGTAATCTTTTTACTTCAGTAGTGGATTGGTTTATGGCGTTTCGCCCGTGGTTTTTTTAATCACAGTTGGAGGTGTCCAATTGTGGTTTTTTCCACGTAAAAATCTTTTGTGTCGATTTATTATTTAATCTGACAAAACAAACAATCTAAATCACTTTCGTAAGTGCTTGTTGATTTAGATTGTGTGTTTTGGATTTTTGGGATTTGGAATATTTTAATCTTGATTTAATCACGAATCACTTAGATTTTCACTATATATTAAATTATGCTTCATTTCCTACATTATTTTATATAGAGAGGTACTATTAGTCCCTGCCAAAATACTTTGGATCCCTCATTTCTTTGAGCCGCACCCTAAATCCTAAATTTCAATAAAATTTCTTTGAACACCCCACTTAATACCAAATTTATCCCTATTCATAATATTATCACACCCAAGACACACCACTTAATTTTGTACACCCTCTCTCATTCTCTTTTTGATGACCGTCCATCTCCTATTGAAAAGAACGCCGACGATCATTGCATCAGTAAACACCATTGCCTTAGTAAAGTGCATTGCATCGGTGATCCATCATTGAAATTCTTGTCAAATCTCAACGAAAGGAATAATCGACTTGATGATGTCCAAAGAATGCCGTCGAAAACTCGTTAGGAATTTCTGTCCACATTGCCTCTCTTCTTCCTCACAGGTAAATACCGACTTCCCATCTTATCAACAGCGTTGCCTCTCTTCTTCATATCAAATTTTTATTTTTTGGTTTATTTCGGCGTAAAAGAGAGTTTTAGAGGGAAAAAACACTCACGAAAAACACAATCTGGTGTTAAAGATACAAAAATTGAACCATTCGGCACACCAATGCCGAAAATAAAGGTCATGTTCAATTCAACAGTACCGACTATCTATATTACTGTTTCGAACCCATATATTGAACTAAATGTTTGCGCTCAGTACTGTGGTACCGAACATAATCTTAATAGTTGGTAAACTAGTACCGAACAGGTCGAACAACAGCTTCATCAGAATTGTTATCATCATCCTCCATTGCTCTACAAGGTGAAATAACTAATGAAGTGTAATACGCTGGACTTGAAATGAGCTTTCTGGTTCAAGGTTTCCGGTTTATGAGGGTTTCTGGTTTAAGATGGTTATGAAAAGTAATAGGTTTAGGGTTAGAAAGGTGGAATACATAGAGCTAGAGGTAGAAGTAGAGGTTAGGGTAGGGGTAGGGGTGGGAATGGGGGTGGGTGTGGGTGTACAATATTGTAGTGTTAGTTCTTATTTAGTAGGTGGGTGTTCCATTAATTGAAGTCTTTTAATGTAATTTTACTTCAGAGTATAATTGTAATAAAGGAAAATTAGAAATTGAGGGGTCAAAAGAATTTAGGCAGGTTCAAATAGAAACACTCTGTAACACCCTCAAAATAACAACATTAAACCCATCCATATAGAGACATGCATTGATACATAAAAGTCCACATTCATCTATTCATCAGAGTATTTCATTACAAAAGTATAACATGGTTACAACAGAAGCAAATGCCTTACGGGCTTACAGCTTTCCAAGTTAACACTTGGTTACAAAAGAGGGTGCTAGCTTAAATACACATTAAGTTCTAGGCTCAAATCTATATGTGATACAATTAAGAAAGAATAAGGCAACAAAAGTATGTCTGCCTCTAGCCTTCCAAGCTGTGTCCTCAGAGGTGGCGTGCTACCTGTACCTGAAAATGATGTTCCCATATAGGGTGAGCCACAACCCAGTAGAAATATACTAAACCGACTATGAACAATGCCTAAAAGATTAGCAACTGATAGATAGTCAATACTTACGCTTCCATTTACATCTTATAAAAATTCCATGACAGCCAAGTCTATGTTACAATTCACTTTTCATTTCTTATTCAACTTTGAGTTTGAAAACAAGGCTCAGTACTCTGGCCAAAACATTTGATGAGATTATAGTTCATCACTAGAACACTTTCAAAATCCAAGGTGGATACACATTTTGGTGTTGTATCAATAACGCATAAACTACTTCCATACTTCGCAAACAATGATGATATACATTTTAGTGCTATATCAAATCAAACAAACTTTTCGATAGATAAGCATATGAGCTATATCAATACTTCAACAGACAAGCATATGAGCTGTATCAACATTCCAATAGATAAGCATATGAGCTGTATCAATACTTCAGTACTTCAATGGGTGAGCATATGAGCTGCATCCCTGGGTCCATCCCCCATCTTCCCGTAACCATTAACCGGTTTAGAGGTACATCCCCCATCTTCCCCTAAACCGTGGAGTACATCCCCCATCTCCTCCCATACACAAGTAATGCATATAAACACAGAATCACATATGCAATCAATCAATACATAAAATTAATGTATTCTATCAATCATCTACACATAATGCATATAAACACATTGGTTACATGCACAATCCACAGATACATAAAGTTAATGTATTCTATCAACCGTCATACTCTATGACACATCCAATTGATTAGTTTTAGTTTGCCTAATCATCATGCATTGTCTACAACAATCAACACTACCCTCCACCGGTAGCCCAAAGCAATTATTTCTAAGCAGGAAATAAATGCACAAATGGATAATATATCGACATTTCAACATTCTCAATACAACTCCTCATTTCCAACAATTAATTATACAAATTAATTAACCAATGTAATTAGGGCATATTTCATAATTAACATCACAACTCTTAGGTCCCATTTTCATTAATGTTTTAACATTAATTTCACTTTTCCATGCCCAACATGCATTTAGGTTTTATATGATTAAAACCCCAACTTTTGTAAAATTTCATAAAGGCCCAAACTTTCTCAAAATTACCCAACAATCCCCAACATATCAAAACGCTAAAATTCAAAGACAAAGTTCATAAGATGGAGTAGATTATCCCTACCTCAAATAATGGGACCCAACGAAGGAGATGAAGAAACGGAAATGCTCCAAATCCCGAAATTTTCAGATTAAAAGATAGCCCTCGACGATCAACACAACTTTTGTAAAGGCCTAAGGTGAGAAAACAACTCCTACTAGATCAATCCTAAGAGAGAAGTTAGGTTTCTAGTGTGAGGAACTCTCAAAATAGCTTTTTGGAAAAGTAAGAGAGAGAAAGGATGTTGAAAAGTGAACAAAAAAGTCGGATCTCGGCTTTATATAAAAGTCGCCCCGCTCGAGCGTCACTCACAGACTCCCGCTCGAGCGTCAACAATCCCGCTCGAGCGACGGATACACACTCCCAGAACTTTTGCAGACAGGTCTCCCGCTCAAGCTTCCAACTCCCCGCTCAAGCGGCACTCACACAATCCCGCTCGAGCGGCCAATCCCACGCTCGAGCGTCGAACACTGTACAGGAGATACTAGATGGGTGAAACTCCCGCTCGAGCGCCAAAACCCCCGCTCGAGTGGACAGGTCAGAATCTGGGCAACTAGTTTTGGTTTCTAATCTCAACCAACCTGTAACAAATCTGCCCAACACATCCTATAACTCAAATACAAAGTAAGAAAGGATGTACACCAGGTAATAATCAACTACTATCATCCACGAACACATGTCCGGATCACTGTACAACAAGGGGAAACCCGGGATCGCTATACACTCTTTATATAATCACAACTCGCAAGAGAAAAAACTTGCACAATAATGATACTCTCAAGGAACCTCTAAAGTTTGGATTTACTATTTGAGTTACTTTTTTAATTGTTGAACAGTAAGTTTTTTTTAAAAAAAATATCTTTTGACATTATATTATAGATGAATAATCATTTCCTGCACTGAGATATATCTATCGTTTGGAAGTTTTTGTTATTTTTTTTTCTTTTTAGGTTTAGATGTTATATGATTCTTTCTTGGTTAGTCATTGTTAAATTTCTTTTACTTAATTAAGATTGTTTATTTTACAATCTTATAATTTAATATATATATATATATATATATAAAATCATTATATGATAATCCAACTACAACATAATTATATTTGATTTTTTTAATAAATTTTATAAAATTTCTATTTCCATAGATTTTTATTTTCCAAATTAATATAAAAGAAAATTAAAAAGTTAGAATTACTTTTAATTTTATGTTATTAATTCTTCTTCTAATTTAAGTATTATTTTTAATATAGTTAATTATCCAAAAGTCTTATTTATATATTTCATGGTAGCTCAGGTCCTATTTAAAATTTTTTGAACCAATAAGTCCTATTTAGTAACACTAATAATATTATCTTTTTTTTTAATTTTTAAAACTAAAAATATTATCAATTTTGCATAGTAATATTCTACATAATTGTTTCACTAACTGATGGCAAAAAAAACAAACAAACAAACAAACAAACAAACATGAGATTAAACGTTTTTACCCTTTTAATTATTGGTTTGATTCAACTATCCAATAAAACGAAGAACATTAAAAGTTTTTTCCATTTTAAAACTGAAAACATTGTAACGCCCTGAAATAATTACTATAACCCACACTCATCATCAATCAGGGACCACAATAACAAAGTAGTTATCTTTCATTGGTTTACAATTTAACTTTACAAAAGAGTGATATGGACAGACAAGATGAAAGTTAGAAAAATAAGAAATGCCTAAAAGCTTACATCTTTCCAAGACAATGCATGGTTACAACAAAAGTGGATTTAAGTCTAATACAATTAAAGTCCTTAACTTGTACAAAATAAATACAGTAAATACACAAAAGAAGCTCTAGCTCCAAGTCCTCCCAAGCTATTGCCTTGGCAGAGGCATATCATCAACACCAGAAATGTTTTTCCCACATAAAGTGAGCCAAAGCTCGGTAGAAATAATCTAATACAGTATATGAATCTTAACAAAGTTAGAAGGTAAATACATATGCAATGCTCGTGCCAAAACATTTTGATATCCCTTTCCAAAACTATACAATGTCATAATAATATCATAAATCACTTTTGGGGGGATAGAAGATAGGGCAGTGAATCACACTTTGAGAATTTCAAAATAATACAACCTTTCTTGGAAATTTTTTCCGGAGGAAACCGTAAACCGAGACCATGTAAACGTAGGCTATAGAAGCACTACTATTGCCATTTCACAGAAATTTCGTCCGCGGGATCGGCACCCATGTACACGTGTGGTTTTTAAGACTTTCACCATGGACACTCAGGCCAACTTATTTTAACATTACAATACATGTTTCCCAAATTCACCCATTTTTCTCAAAATGATAAACATTTCCAATGTATAAGCATGAGATAATGCTCAATACAAATGAATAAGAAAATAGTTTCAATACTCCTAATTCACATGCAATTTCTACAACACTCATAACTATCATTTACCAATAGTCCAAAACAAATATTTCTAAACAGATAAACAATTATCAATTAAGATAAACTCTCCAAATTTTCAAGAGGTGAGTGATAATACATATCTAACTCCACCATCCTCATCAACATCAATCCAATTTCACAATTTCAATATCAATCTCATAATTTATATAAAATCAACATTTAAGGCATTTAGAACAAAATCCCTTTCCTTTCCAAAATCAATCCCAATATTCTAAATCAACAATTTACTCCCAACTGAACATTCTTTTCCATATCAAAATCATTTTCAAGGATCCATTTGAAAAACCCCTCTTTAGATTTTTACCCAAAACCCCAGATTGTTCCAAATCTTCCAAAAATCTCAATATTGTTTAGAAATAACAAATAACTACATTAAAACTCATAAAAATGGTGAAGATATCTCTACCACAAGCTTATAAGATGATTGAAGGAGGGATGGAAACTCAAAGATGCCAAAAATAAACTTTGCTCCGATTAGAACGAAACCCTCGCCAGGCTCTACCTTTTTAACAAAGGGACATTCATGAAAAGATCGACAGATCTATGTGTTTTCAAGGGAAACAGATGAGTTTGAGAGAGAGAGTAAGAGAAATTAGGGTTTTGAAATGTTTAGGGAAAGAGGTGAAAAAGTGAATCAAAAGTGGTTGTTTACAAACTGATATACGCACCAATAGCTCGAGCGCAAGAAATGTCGCTCGAGCTACCAAACACAATAAGTTATTTCCCTCGAGCATAAAAATTTTCGCTCAAGCATATAATACAATCTCCCAGTAGTTTTATAGACAGAAGACCATCGCTCGAGTAAAGAATACAAACTCCTAGTATTTTTGTAGACCTGCAAAAGTACTGGAGGTTCACAAAGACCACTCAAGCGCAAGAAGTGTAGCTCGAGTGTAGGAACAAAATTCTAGGCATCAACAACTTAAAAAACAAGCTACCAACCTGTTCCAAAAGTAACCAACACGTCCCAAAAGCCAAACTCAAAGAAAGATAAGGGTAACCAAGACATAGCCAACTATATAAGACAATGAAACCCAGATCCAAAACATACAATGGGTCGGGTCTTAAACAAAAAACGCTATAACCTCCGCGCTTAAGGAATTTCATCCCCAAAATTTAAACCAAACATTAAAACCAAGTTTAAACCAATTACAACAATAATAGTCATTCAAATTCATCACCATGACCTATCCACCGGATTGAATCCCTTGTAACCCAATATGTTATGAAATGTGTAGGGTCAAGCGCAAGGACAAATCTATCGACAGAACACTGTGAGTAATATCTTAGAAAGATTGTGTTAAAGTATGCTACTTTCCAAATGCTTACTTCTGTATGAGTTCTACAGGTTTGTTAATTTGAATCGAATATTCGTTATGCCAATGATTAAATAAGGCCGTTGGGATATGATTATGATTATGATCTCAAGTATGAAATGCGCATAAACATGATTGATTAGGCCAAAGGCCATTTGACATGAACAATTGGGCCAAAGGCTATTTGACATGAATGATTGGACCAAAGGCCATTTGACATGAATGATTGGGCCAAAGGCCATTTGACATGAATAAATTGGGCCCAAGCCATTTGACATGAATGATTGGGCCAAAAGTCGTCTGATGTATTAGATAGAAACATGAATGGGCCTAAGGCTGTTTGATATATCTGTTACGAATTTCATTCATGTAACTTCTTCATTTCGATATTATTCATTGGGCTTTCGTTCACTCTCATTTATATGCATGCAGGTGAGCAAAGAGATGTCCAAACCCAGCCTCAGTGAAGAAAGTGTGAGGAAGTCACGTTTTGTGGAGTCAGCCCGAATGTCTCACGCACGAGACTTTGTGTTTTTTGTTCTTTTGTTTCCCCTTTTTGCTATCATGGCGAATACGATGGATTACCCATGCATATAAGTTTTTTGTTTGGCTGACTACATGTCTGAAAGTTCCTGGATGTGTAAGATGTTAACCCTGTTATATGTGTGAGTTATTACGGACTGCATACAAAATGTTTTCCTTTACCATGTAAGCACAACTCATTGGACAAAATTTTCAAGTCTTCTTCCGTTTTGGCCCCTTATTTCTATTGATATATGTTCAGGTTTGAGGCTGTAGGTAATCTCTTGATTACTGGCTGGTTATGACCTTAATCCATAGGGGCGGGTTCAGGTCATGACACTGTGCATGCAACCCTTGTGCATCCTTGCTTACATCATTATTGTAAATTAATACTCCGAGTATTGTTGTAATTAATTAATTAATTTATTATTGTTATAATTAGTCTTGTTAATCATTAGTATTATTATTATTGTTTATTTGTAAATGTTATAGCTAGTTAGCTTGAATTGCTAGTTTATTTCTCATTATTATCCTTGTTGTAATAGAGTAGTTATCTAGTTAATTCTTTGCTTATTTATTCATTCGGTTTTGTAATAATTAGTTTAATTTGGACTTTCAAACTTTGATTTGCACCCTCTTGCATGAGGGCAAATGTGTAATAAGTTGTATGTTTTCCAACCCCACGTCTTTCTTCCTTTTACTTACTTGCTTATGATGGTTAGAATAGAACATCATTTTTCAAATTAGCATTCTTAGGCCTTGCATCCATTGTCTTGCATGCATCAAAGGCTCGGTTCATCATGTTAACCCAATATCAAATGTTCAAATTCATTACTTGACCATGTTCAAATAATAAATGCCCTAATGGCTACAATTTTTCAAGACAGTGCTTGGTTACAACAAAAGTAAGTCGAAGCTCAATATAGTTAAAGTCATAGGCTTATAACAAAATAAATAAAATGAAGCTCTTACTTTAACTTCTCCCAAGCTATTGCCTTAGCGGAGACATATCATTATCACCTCAAAATGGTTTTCCCACCTTGGGTGAGCCAAAGCCATGTAGAAATACTCTAACACAGTTTATGAATCTTAACAAAAATATAAGGTGAGTGCATATGCAATGCTCATGCCGAAAACATTTTATATATCCTTTAAAATACCATGCAATGCCAAGCCCATATTACAATTCAAGAAATCATTTCCTTTATAATAGAAAATAGGATAGTGAATACAACTTTCGGAATCCCTAGGTATGTATCTGCACACTGGCTATACAAGCACTACTAATTTGTCATTTTTACCGATATTAACCGGAAGGCTTGACACTTAACCATGCGAGTTTCTGGACTTTCACGAAGGACACACAGGCCAACATAATACCGTAACCACACCTCCTATCCCGATTTACCAAAGTATTCACCTATTTTTCTCAAACACAATAGACATTTTCAATGTGTTAATTATGCAACAATGCCCAGTGCGGATGTATGAGAAAATAATTTCAATTCTCCTAGTTCTCAAGCAATTTCTATAACAATCATAGCTATCCTCTACCGATAGCTCAAAACAAATATCTCTAAACAGATAAATAAATTTCCAATAAGGTTATACTTTCCAAAATCTCAAGATGAGAGTGATAATACATATCCAACTCTGTCATCCTCATCAACGTCAATCCAATTTCACAAATCCAACACCAATTCCATTTACCTATACAAAATCAACATTCGATAAATTTAGGGCAAAATCTCATTTTTCTTTATAAATCAAACCCAAGGATAAAAATCCATCTTTTCATCACAACTCATCCTCATTTACAATTCCATAACTGTTTTCAAGAATCCATTTGAAAATCCCTTCTTCGATTTTTAATCCAAAGTCCTAGATTTGTCCAAAAATTTCCAAATCACAATATTGTTGTAGAAATAGAAAATAACTAAGTTAAAAATCATAAAAAGATGTAGAGAATCCTCTACCTTGAAGCTAGAAGGCCAGAGAAAGAGTGAAGAAACTTCAACAATAGCAAAACCCAACTTTGTTCCAATCAAAAGAGAGCTCCTAGAGTGCTCTACCGTTTTATCAAAGGGACTAAGGTGGAGAAACCAATGGATCTTGGTATATCTGTAGAGAGAAAATGAGTTCTAGAGAGAGAGAAAGAGTCTAGATCTAGGGTTTTTAGAATGTTTAAAGAGAAAGAGAGAAATGCAAAAGTGACTCAAAATTGACTTTTTACAAACTGATATACATGCAGACCGTTTAAGTGCAAGAAGTGTCGCTCCAGAGACCAGACACAATAAGTGGGACCACTCGAGCGCACAAAGTTACCGCTCGAGCGAAGAATACCAACTCTTAGAAGTTTTATAGACAGAGAACCATCGCTTGAATGCAAAAAAGACCGCTCGAGCGAAGAATGCCATCTCTCAGTACTTCTGCAGACCTGCAAAAGTACTGAAAGTTCACAAAGACCACTTGAGCACAGGAATCACCGCTCGAGCGAAGATGCAAAATTTTGGACAACAACAACTTTAAAAAAAACAAGCTACCAACCTGTTCCAAATGCAACCGAGACACTCCAATAACCAAACTTAATGAGGAATAAGGAAAAACAAAATGTGAACAACCATAAAAGACGATGAAACCCAGATCTAGAATATCAAATGGTTTGAGTCTAAACCAGAATCGCTATACATGAAGAATTATTTAAACCTGTATTCTTCTCTTGGATATAGGACTCTCTTGTTTGTCTTGTCGATTTCATCAATCGATGAGTTTAATTTCATTACAATCACAATTTCTTATTTTATTTATTTATTTTTCCATTAGGTATACACATTACACAGATATGTATATGCTTATTTATATACAATACATGTTTTGCAATTGAGAAGTCGGTCTGCCCCGCTGTCGTGGTTCTTCTGTTGAAGTTAATATGATCTTACCTGTTTGTCAGAACAATATCTGACCTGATTTGATTAGTTCATTTTTTTTTTTCCGAATCTATTTTTTTTTGTTTTTATTTTTTGTATCTGTCTACATTTGCCCAAGGTAGCTTTGAATCCCCCCCCCCTTTTTCTTTTACGTTGTTGTTGATGATGAAGATGATAATGATGAACATGTAGGATTTGGTGATGTTATTGTTAATGAACAACAAATAGGATTTGAACATATAGGAAAACTTATAAATTTGAATAGATAGAAAATTCTTCGAACAAATATTTAATCAGATAAGGGAAATTTGAATTGAAAAGATTAAAAAATTGAATAGATATGTAAAAAAATTGAATAGATAGGGTAAAAATTTGAACAAATAGGAAAAAATTGAATAGATAGAAAAAAAATTGAATAGATAGGGAAACAATTTTGAACAAATTGGAGAAATATTTGAACAGATGGTCAACTAAAGTCAACAAATTAAAAAATGTCAATAGATAAATTAAGAGGTAAAATTAGAAATAAAAAAATCTTTCAAAACAAATAAAAGGATTTATCACTAACAAAAATTATTGGGACTCCCAAAGTTGGGGATCCTCATGACCCCCAAAATGATGTGGACCAATCATGTTTTTTTGTTTTTTTATTTTTTTTTCCTTCCTGGACTAATCACAGGTGAGTGGGGTTGTGTTTTTTGGGAGTCTGTAGCATTGTTGTTATCACTAAACTATTTCATAAAAGGTGAATCTCCACTAATAAAAAATATCCATTGGACCTAATGCCTTATACACTACTTAGATTAGATTTATCACCAACTCAAAAATAAAATATAAACTCATAAGTATTATAAATTAGTAAAAGATCCTATCTAATTAAAAATTTATTTTAAATACACTTTAAATTTTATTTTATCTTTGAAAAATGGGAGTCAATTCTTATGGTGATTTTATTTTATTTTATTTTAAGGATAAGGATAATTATCTATAGTATTTTCTTACTTATCTTTTATAATGTTTACTAATTTTTTTTTTAAATTTACAATTGAACAGTAATCCCCCCCCCCCCAACCCGTTTTTTTTTTCCTTGGACTCACCATCCATAAAAAATTACCATATGAGTTAGAAATATCAAAGTGTTCACAACAACTAAGGAAAATGCAAAATAGTTGACAGAGAGTCACTACTCCAAATACACTATGTTTGGATTTATGGATTTTGAGATAGGGATTTTAAAAAGAAAAGAGAAATGGAGAAAAAATTTAGCTTATGTTTCTTTTGCATCTCCCTCATCTTTTCCGTTGTCTTTTCAAAATCCTGACTCAAAACGATCATCCAAACACAGCCGTAGAGATTATTTTGTGAATTACTTTTGTTATACATGAATTGAAGGGGGTTAGGAATTCAAAATTGTAAAATAGAGTTTTGGGGGTCTAGGGTGGGCATTAATATTGTCTCTGTTATACAAAAAATGTTGCCTATTTAGGGAAAAAGGTTCTGAGATGTGTTAATACAAAAAATTGCTATCTTTCAAGCCTGTACCACCCGTATCTTCTTCTTCGCCCTCTCAATTTGCTTGTACCTTTGTTGGAGCTTCCTCTTTGTGGCTTCCATCTTCAGTTCATAAGCTTCCGCATCATTGAAGCACGTAGACTTGTGTTTTTTCACTTTCGCTTTGGCCGGTTCACTGATTTTGCTGATCTCGGTGCTTTGCCTTGGACACTTTGCAATCGCCTGAGGGACAGAACATTGCTCATCTTTCTTGTTCTCAGACTCGGAGCTTCTCTTTCTCTTCGGTGATTGTAATAATGCACTGATTTTGCTGATCTCAGTGCTTTGCCTCGGACACTTTGCAATCGCCTGAGGGACAGAACATTGCTCCTCTTTCTTGCTCTCAGATTCGGTGCTTCTCTTTCTCTTCGGTGATTTGGCCGCTTCACTGATTTTGCTGATCTCGGTGCTTTGCCTCGGACACTTTGCAATCGCTTGAGGGACAGAACATTGCTCCTCTTTCTTGTTCTCAGACTCGGTGCTTCTCTTTCTCTTCGGTGATTGTAATAATGCGCTCTGAACGAGAGACAATTGCTTTCCTTTGCCGTGTGTGGGGATTGGGAGATCATGATCACGACGGTGATGATCATCATCATGATCGATCTCAGAATCAGAAAAACAATCTCCTAGCTCTTCTTCTGTATCCAAAGCAGAGTCTTTCACCAGCTCTGATACAATCCCATTCAACCAATCAACATCTCCATCATTCAAATCCATATCCAAAGAATCATCATCATCATCATCATCAACATCATCATGGGTACCGCAGTAACCTCCTCTGATGGGCTGCCTTACATAGAGTTTCTCAGCGATTCTATCTCTTCGCTCAAAAAAATCATTGGGTCGATACCACGCTGCGACGTTGATGGCTGAATCAATCACCGTGAATATATCATCTACGGCTTCCAACTTCTTCTTCTAGGCCTCCATTGCTGCCATACTCATTCCCATCGATTGATTTACCCAAAAATAAAAAACCCTTTCGAGAACAGAGCAGTGAGTTCCTTTCTTGGTAAGTATGTAGGTTGTTTCAATCCCTTCTCTCTCTCTCTCTCTTTCTCTATCTATCTATTTATATATATATATATTATTAAAAGTAGAGTTTTTATAGATTTATATTTCTTTTACTACCTATAGAGTTTTATTAAAACTTAAATTTCTTGTAAATTTTACTAAGGGTAAATTATTATTAAAATTAGAGTTTTTATGGATTTATATTTCTTTTATTACCTATACAGTTTTATACAAACTCAAATTTGTTGTAAATTTTACTAAGGGTAAATTACATTGACACCCCCTCAGGTTTATGTCTATTGCAGTTTCTTTTTCACCTTTTGAAAGTTATATCCCCTCCTTGAGATTTAAAGTTTCATTATAGATTATTTCCTCTAGCAATTTAATTTTTTAAATACCACTTTTTCCCTCACTGGGTAAATTACATTGACGCCCCTCACATTTTAGAAATTACAATCCCCTCCCCAAGGATTAAAATAGCATTACCAATTGCCCTATCGATTAGTATTAGTTGGAAAAAAAAATTTAATTGAAAAAAATTTTTGTTATTCAAAATTTTAAATTTCTATTTAAAAACCAATGTAAACTCATTTTTTGAATTTACGTTGTTTCTTCAAATTTACAAACTGAGATAACCATTTATAAACCAAAAAAAATTATCAAACAAGTTTTTATGATAGTTTTTTAAATTTTTGTAAATATAAATTGAAAACTGAAAACGAAATGGTTACCAAACAGGCTTCAGATGGTAAAAATGTCGTAAAATTAATAAATAATTAAATAAGATACCAACGTATGAAATGACTTATCAAAAAATTCATAGGCTATATATGGTTTGATTTTTAGAATTTTTCTTTTAAAATTAAAAATTAATTTGGTTAAGAAATAAAAAATAAAAAATAATTATCATTTTTATATAATGTTTATCTTTCAAGTGTAATAAACATAAACCTCAGGGGGTGTCAGTGTAATTTTTATCTTATGTTGGAGTGCAACACTGTGTAGTTTTGATAATTTTTTTGGTTTATAAATGGTTGTCTTAGTATGTAAATTTGGAAAATAACGTAAATTCAAAAAATGAGTTTACGCTGGTTTTTAAATAGAAATTTAAAAATTTGACTGACAAACTTTTTTTTTTCAATTTTTTTTTGTAAATTTGAGGAAACAACGTAAATTCAAAAAATGAGTTTACGTTGATTTTTAAACATAAATTTAAAAAATTGACTAACAAATTTTTTTTTCAATTAATTTTTTTTTTCAAATAATTTTTTTCCAATTAATTTTTTTTTCGACTAATACTAATCGAGAGGCAATTGGTAATGCTACTTTAAACCTTGGAGAGGGGATTGTAATTTCTAAAATGTGAGAGGTGTCAATGTAATTTACCCAGTGAGGGAAAAATTAGTATTTAAAAAAATTAAACTCTTGGAGGGAGCAATCTGTAATGAAACTTTAAACCTCAGGAAGGGAGAAGCAATTTCCAAAAGATGAGGGGAAACTGTAATAAACATAAACCTCAGGGGGTGTCAATGTAATTTACCGTTTTACTAATTAATGTTTTCATAGATTTATATTTCTTTTATTACATATAGAGTTTTATACAAACTTAAACATCATGTAAATTTTAGCAACGGCAACAATGTGAGAGTGGGTTGAGAGAGGAGAAAAGAGAAAAGAGGTAGTTACAAAGAATTTTTTTGCTGTGTTCTCTAGCTTTCTTCCTCCTTTTGCTTTTGTTTTTTTTTTATCTGTATTCTATTATTATTTAATTCATTGATAGAGAAGTTGTAGGTGTATATATATATATACACACACACATATACTATTAAAAAATCAAAGGAGCTAAATTCATGTATAAAGAATGGGAGTAATTCTTAGTTTAAAAAATTAGTACAGAACCGCAAATTGTAAAATTTTGAAACCATATTAAACGAATGAATTTAAAGCTAAGATTTTTATAGTAATGTAATTACATATTGAATTTCATACCAGAAGTTTCTAATCAGTGTGTTTGGTTTGAGTTTTCTAGATTATGTTTTTTGAAAACTGAGTTTTTTAGTTTTCGTATTTTTTTTTTTGTTTTTAGTGAATATTTTTAAAATTTTAAACATTTTGTTTACTTTTTTAGATGCACCTTACTTAGATGTATCTAAAAAGTAAAAAATTTGTGAAAACATATTTTAAAAAATTAATAAATACATAAAAATACAAAAATGTACTGAATTCTTTTATTTTTTTTGTATTTTTGGTATTTAGTGAATTTTTAAAAGATTTTTTTTGCAATTTTTTACTTTTTAGGTGTATTTATGTTAGGTGTGTCTAAAAAGTAAAAAAAATGTTTAAAATATTAAAAAAAATTAGTAAAAACAAAAAAACACGAAAAATAAGAAAGTAGAATTTTCTGAAAAGTATTTTTTGAAAAATGGGAACAAGCAAGCTGTAATTTTTAAAAGTCAAAATCCATATAAACTGATGTGTTCAAATCTGTCCAGAAAACTAATATAAAATAGTAACTTCGGAAGTGTCGTTCTCTTTGGATATAAATATGAAAATTATCAAATCAGTGTCATTAGAACCGGTTATGAATCTAGTTTTTTAAATTTTTGGCCTGGCATTGATTTCCCTTATATACTAAGAGAACCTCTTTAAAGTGCTGCAGAAAACAACCCATTTGGATATAATTAATTGTAAATAATTATTTTGATAAGAAAATCAAGTAAAACCAATTGGGTTTGAAATTTAGGATATATTAGTTTATATCTGGAGGGTTTTGGAATTTTCGAATGGCGTAGAGTGGGGCTTTAATATTCAAAGTTAGCAAATAGATTAGGAAAACTTGTTTAAAACTCTGTTTTATCTTAAAGTTACTTTTAATTAAGTTTCGATCTGAACCCATGTCTTGGATAATTTTAGACCTTGAAGAACATGAATGTAGGTATTATTTAAGAGTAACGGTGAGTGAGGTTGAGCTGTGTTAGTGCGCTTTAGTGTGGGGTACTTAGTTTGTTATTCTTTTTAGTATTTTTGCATTTGTAGTGACGTGTAGTTTTTATACTTGGTTCAGGGCACTAGTTGGACTTTAATACTCTATTTGGGGATTACATTATTCGGTTTTCAGGTGGGTAGTTTTAAGCTACACATTTTTATAAATGTTGCCTTACCCTGAACAATTAGAAAATTTAATTGTTGTTTCAGGACTAAACTGTTTTGATAAATTATTATAGTATCAATGGAATTAAATTATTTCTAAAACATTTGTAAACTTGGCATACTGTAAACTATTTGTTATGATCTCGTGTTTATAATGGTGAACTACCCTATTTTGCAAAACTAAATTGTATTAATTATTGGGGTCATCTGTAGCTAAAAGTCCAGGAAAATTATTCCACTGTGTGTGGTGACTCTGGCCACTAGGGAACAGATCCCAGTTGGGTTGTCATGACTCTAGTGCTCAACGATTGTAAGGAATAGACCTAGGCTAGGCTAGGCAACTTTTAATCGGATTGTCTTAGAGAAAATGCCTAGGTTGCCACCCCAATGATGACTCTTGATTCGATATTGGATCCAACGGGCTTATTGCCTTGAGAACTTTGTGGCATGTTACTTGTTATTCTTGGTACCCAAAAAATTATGATGATCATGTTGCAATCTGTTTTAAATGGAGAATGTCATTTGTAATGTTCTTGAAAGACATAAGTATTTTAACTGTTGAATTGTGGAACCTTCTTTTTTTTTAAACAGATTGTCTTCATCAAAACTGTATGCCAATCTAGTTTCTGTGATATATATATATATATATATATATCTTGTTTTGGAATTGAACCCTGTTTTTCAAAACTGTGTTTACTAGCCATACTTCTACTCACTAAGCTATCAGTTGACTTAGTTGTTTATCATTTCCATGTGATAGAAGGACTTAGAGTGGACTCATGGCGTAACTGGGATTCAATTGCATTGACCTCTAGGACATTCATTATTTTGTTTTAGCTTGTTATGTTAGTTTTGTGCATACATTGTGTTTGGGTTTTATTGAAAATTATTTTATTTTGTAGGCAGTTTGTGTTCCATTTAGTATATATTTTTGGAAGTTAGTTATGGCTAGTTTTACCATTTATACTCGTGACATGTCACTAGATTGGGTTTTGATTGATTTATTTCTAGACTATCGTTACATTTATTCTTTGTGATTTTGAGTTTGTGTTTAGGCTTATGTGTGCCCTGGGCTAAGTCTCTGTGGGCCACAGCCGGTCATGCCTAGATTTGGGGTGTGACCGACTTTATTTGACAAATATTTATTTTCTATATATTTTTCATAGTAAAGTGATATAATCCATAAACCCAATACCAAATTTTACATTTTATGTTTTTCTTCTTAATTCTTTCAAGGGTGTTTGGATTTTTTTTTAACGCTAAATTGCCTTCTTCTTTTTTTATTATTTTTCCGTGCATTATTTTATATCTAATACCAATTCTATATTATTTTATATTATGATTTTGTTGTTTAAATTTTATAGTGATTCTATATATTAAATTATGCTTCATTTCCTACATTATTTTATATAGAGAGGTACTATTAGTCCCTGCCAAAATACTTTGGATCCCTCATTTCTTTGAGCCGCACCCTAAATCCTAAATTTCAATAAAATTTCTTTGAACACCCCACTTAATACCAAATTTATCCCTATTCATAATATTATCACACCCAAGACACACCACTTAATTTTGTACACCCTCTCTCATTCTCTTTTTGATGACCGTCCATCTCCTATTGAAAAGAACGCCGACGATCATTGCATCAGTAAACACCATTGCCTTAGTAAAGTGCATTGCATCGGTGATCCATCATTGAAATTCTTGTCAAATCTCAACGAAAGGAATAATCGACTTGATGATGTCCAAAGAATGCCGTCGAAAACTCGTTAGGAATTTCTGTCCACATTGCCTCTCTTCTTCCTCACAGGTAAATACCGACTTCCCATCTTATCAACAGCGTTGCCTCTCTTCTTCATATCAAATTTTTATTTTTTGGTTTATTTCGGCGTAAAAGAGAGTTTTAGAGGGAAAAAACACTCACGAAAAACACAATCTGGTGTTAAAGATACAAAAATTGAACCATTCGGCACACCAATGCCGAAAATAAAGGTCATGTTCAATTCAACAGTACCGACTATCTATATTACTGTTTCGAACCCATATATTGAACTAAATGTTTGCGCTCAGTACTGTGGTACCGAACATAATCTTAATAGTTGGTAAACTAGTACCGAACAGGTCGAACAACAGCTTCATCAGAATTGTTATCATCATCCTCCATTGCTCTACAAGGTGAAATAACTAATGAAGTGTAATACGCTGGACTTGAAATGAGCTTTCTAGTTCAAGGTTTCCGGTTTATGAGGGTTTCTGGTTTAAGATGGTTATGAAAAGTAATAGGTTTAGGGTTAGAAAGGTGGAATACATAGAGCTAGAGGTAGAAGTAGAGGTTAGGGTAGGGGTAGGGGTGGGAATGGGGGTGGGTGTGGGTGTACAATATTGTAGTGTTAGTTCTTATTTAGTAGGTGGGTGTTCCATTAATTGAAGTCTTTTAATGTAATTTTACTTCAGAGTATAATTGTAATAAAGGAAAATTAGAAATTGAGGGGTCAAAAGAATTTAGGCAGGTTCAAATAGAAACACTCTGTAACACCCTCAAAATAACAACATTAAACCCATCCATATAGAGACATGCATTGATACATAAAAGTCCACATTCATCTATTCATCAGAGTATTTCATTACAAAAGTATAACATGGTTACAACAGAAGCAAATGCCTTACGGGCTTACAGCTTTCCAAGTTAACACTTGGTTACAAAAGAGGGTGCTAGCTTAAATACACATTAAGTTCTAGGCTCAAATCTATATGTGATACAATTAAGAAAGAATAAGGCAACAAAAGTATGTCTGCCTCTAGCCTTCCAAGCTGTGTCCTCAGAGGTGGCGTGCTACCTGTACCTGAAAATGATGTTCCCATATAGGGTGAGCCACAACCCAGTAGAAATATACTAAACCGACTATGAACAATGCCTAAAAGATTAGCAACTGATAGATAGTCAATACTTACGCTTCCATTTACATCTTATAAAAATTCCATGACAGCCAAGTCTATGTTACAATTCACTTTTCATTTCTTATTCAACTTTGAGTTTGAAAACAAGGCTCAGTACTCTGGCCAAAACATTTGATGAGATTATAGTTCATCACTAGAACACTTTCAAAATCCAAGGTGGATACACATTTTGGTGTTGTATCAATAACGCATAAACTACTTCCATACTTCGCAAACAATGATGATATACATTTTAGTGCTATATCAAATCAAACAAACTTTTCGATAGATAAGCATATGAGCTATATCAATACTTCAACAGACAAGCATATGAGCTGTATCAACATTCCAATAGATAAGCATATGAGCTGTATCAATACTTCAGTACTTCAATGGGTGAGCATATGAGCTGCATCCCTGGGTCCATCCCCCATCTTCCCGTAACCATTAACCAGTTTAGAGGTACATCCCCCATCTTCCCCTAAACCGTGGAGTACATCCCCCATCTCCTCCCATACACAAGTAATGCATATAAACACAGAATCACATATGCAATCAATCAATACATAAAATTAATGTATTCTATCAATCATCTACACATAATGCATATAAACACATTGGTTACATGCACAATCCACAGATACATAAAGTTAATGTATTCTATCAACCGTCATACTCTATGACACATCCAATTGATTAGTTTCAGTTTGCCTAATCATCATGCATTGTCTACAACAATCAACACTACCCTCCACCGGTAGCCCAAAGCAATTATTTCTAAGCAGGAAATAAATGCACAAATGGATAATATATCGACATTTCAACATTCTCAATACAACTCCTCATTTCCAACAATTAATTATACAAATTAATTAACCAATGTAATTAGGGCATATTTCATAATTAACATCACAACTCTTAGGTCCCATTTTCATTAATGTTTTAACATTAATTTCACTTTTCCATGCCCAACATGCATTTAGGTTTTATATGATTAAAACCCCAACTTTTGTAAAATTTCATAAAGGCCCAAACTTTCTCAAAATTACCCAACAATCCCCAACATATCAAAACGCTAAAATTCAAAGACAAAGTTCATAAGATGGAGTAGATTATCCCTACCTCAAATAATGGGACCCAACGAAGGAGATGAAGAAACGGAAATGCTCCAAATCCCGAAATTTTCAGATTAAAAGATAGCCCTCGACGATCAACACAACTTTTGTAAAGGCCTAAGGTGAGAAAACAACTCCTACTAGATCAATCCTAAGAGAGAAGTTAGGTTTCTAGTGTGAGGAACTCTCAAAATAGCTTTTTGGAAAAGTAAGAGAGAGAAAGGATGTTGAAAAGTGAACAAAAAAGTCGGATCTCGGCTTTATATAAAAGTCGCCCCGCTCGAGCGTCAAACTCCCCGCTCGAGCGTCACTCACAGACTCCCGCTCGAGCGTCAACAATCCCGCTCGAGCGACGGATACACACTCCCAGAACTTTTGCAGACAGGTCTCCCGCTCAAGCTTCCAACTCCCCGCTCAAGCGGCACTCACACAATCCCGCTCGAGCGGCCAATCCCACGCTCGAGCGTCGAACACTGCACAGGAGATACTAGATGGGTGAAACTCCCGCTCGAGCGCCAAAACCCCCGCTCGAGTGGACAGGTCAGAATCTGGGCAACTAGTTTTGGTTTCTAATCTCAACCAACCTGTAACAAATCTGCCCAACACATCCTATAACTCAAATACAAAGTAAGAAAGGATGTACACCAGGTAATAATCAACTACTATCATCCACGAACACATGTCCGGATCACTGTACAACAAGGGGAAACCCGGGATCGCTATACACTCTTTATATAATCACAACTCGCAAGAGAAAAAACTTGCACAATAATGATACTCTCAAGGAACCTCTAAAGTTTGGATTTACTATTTGAGTTACTTTTTTAATTGTTGAACAGTAAGTTTTTTTTAAAAAAAATATCTTTTGACATTATATTATAGATGAATAATCATTTCCTGCACTGAGATATATCTATCGTTTGGAAGTTTTTGTTATTTTTTTTTCTTTTTAGGTTTAGATGTTATATGATTCTTTCTTGGTTAGTCATTGTTAAATTTCTTTTACTTAATTAAGATTGTTTATTTTACAATCTTATAATTTAATATATATATATATATATATAAAATCATTATATGATAATCCAACTACAACATAATTATATTTGATTTCTTTAATAAATTTTATAAAATTTCTATTTCCATAGATTTTTATTTTCCAAATTAATATAAAAGAAAATTAAAAAGTTAGAATTACTTTTAATTTTATGTTATTAATTCTTCTTCTAATTTAAGTATTATTTTTAATATAGTTAATTATCCAAAAGTCTTACTTATATATTTCATGGTAGCTCAGGTCCTATTTAAAATTTTTTGAACCAATAAGTCCTATTTAGTAAAACTAATAATATTATCTTTTTTTTTAATTTTTAAAACTAAAAATATTATCAATTTTGCATAGTAATATTCTACATAATTGTTTCACTAACTGATGGCAAAAAAAACAAACAAACAAACAAACAAACAAACATGAGATTAAACGTTTTTACCCTTTTAATTATTGGTTTGATTCAACTATCCAATAAAACGAAGAACATTAAAAGTTTTTTCCATTTTAAAACTGAAAACATTGTAACGCCCTGAAATAATTACTATAACCCACACTCATCATCAATCAGGGACCACAATAACAAAGTAGTTATCTTTCATTGGTTTACAATTTAACTTTACAAAAGAGTGATATGGACAGACAAGATGAAAGTTAGAAAAATAAGAAATGCCTAAAAGCTTACATCTTTCCAAGACAATGCATGGTTACAACAAAAGTGGATTTAAGTCTAATACAATTAAAGTCCTTAACTTGTACAAAATAAATACAGTAAATACACAAAAGAAGCTCTAGCTCCAAGTCCTCCCAAGCTATTGCCTTGGTAGAGGCATATCATCAACACCAGAAATGTTTTTCCCACATAAAGTGAGCCAAAGCTCGGTAGAAATAATCTAATACAGTATATGAATCTTAACAAAGTTAGAAGGTAAATACATATGCAATGCTCGTGCCAAAACATTTTGATATCCCTTTCCAAAACTATACAATGTCATAATAATATCATAAATCACTTTTGGGGGGATAGAAGATAGGGCAGTGAATCACACTTTGAGAATTTCAAAATAATACAACCTTTCTTGGAAATTTTTTCCGGAGGAAACCGTAAACCGAGACCATGTAAACGTAGGCTATAGAAGCACTACTATTGCCATTTCACAGAAATTTCGTCCGCGGGATCGGCACCCATGTACACGTGTGGTTTTTAAGACTTTCACCATGGACACTCAGGCCAACTTATTTTAACATTACAATACATGTTTCCCAAATTCACCCATTTTTCTCAAAATGATAAACATTTCCAATGTATAAGCATGAGATAATGCTCAATACAAATGAATAAGAAAATAGTTTCAATACTCCTAATTCACATACAATTTCTACAACACTCATAACTATCATTTACCAATAGTCCAAAACAAATATTTCTAAACAGATAAACAATTATCAATTAAGATAAACTCTCCAAATTTTCAAGAGGTGAGTGATAATACATATCTAACTCCACCATCCTCATCAACATCAATCCAATTTCACAATTTCAATATCAATCTCATAATTTATATAAAATCAACATTTAAGGCATTTAGAACAAAATCCCTTTCCTTTCCAAAATCAATCCCAATATTCTAAATCAACAATTTACTCCCAACTGAACATTCTTTTCCATATCAAAATCATTTTCAAGGATCCATTTGAAAAACACCTCTTTAGATTTTTACCCAAAACCCCAGATTGTTCCAAATCTTCCAAAAATCTCAATATTGTTTAGAAATAACAAATAACTACATTAAAACTCATAAAAATGGTGAAGATATCTCTACCACAAGCTTATAAGATGATTGAAGGAGGGATGGAAACTCAAAGATGCCAAAAATAAACTTTGCTCCGATTAGAACGAAACCCTCGCCAGGCTCTACCTTTTTAACAAAGGGACATTCATGAAAAGATCGACAGATCTATGTGTTTTCAAGGGAAACAGATGAGTTTGAGAGAGAGAGTAAGAGAAATTAGGGTTTTGAAATGTTTAGGGAAAGAGGTGAAAAAGTGAATCAAAAGTGGTTGTTTACAAACTGATATACGCACCAATAGCTCGAGCGCAAGAAATGTCGCTCGAGCTACCAAACACAATAAGTTATTTCCCTCGAGCATAAAAATTTTCGCTCAAGCATATAATACAATCTCCCAGTAGTTTTATAGACAGAAGACCATCGCTCGAGTAAAGAATACAAACTCCTAGTATTTTTGTAGACCTGCAAAAGTACTGGAGGTTCACAAAGACCACTCAAGCGCAAGAAGTGTAGCTCGAGTGTAGGAACAAAATTCTAGGCATCAACAACTTAAAAAACAAGCTACCAACCTGTTCCAAAAGTAACCAACACGTCCCAAAAGCCAAACTCAAAGAAAGATAAGGGTAACCAAGACATAGCCAACTATATAAGACAATGAAACCCAGATCCAAAACATACAATGGGTCGGGTCTTAAACAAAAAACGCTATAACCTCCGCGCTTATGGAATTTCATCCCCAAAATTTAAACCAAACATTAAAACCAAGTTTAAACCAATTACAACAATAATAGTCATTCAAATTCATCACCATGACCTATCCACCGGATTGAATCCCTTGTAACCCAATATGTTATGAAATGTGTAGGGTCAAGCGCAAGGACAAATCTATCGACAGAACACTGTGAGTAATATCTTAGAAAGATTGTGTTAAAGTATGCTACTTTCCAAATGCTTACTTCTGTATGAGTTCTACAGGTTTGTTAATTTGAATCGAATATTCGTTATGCCAATGATTAAATAAGGCCGTTGGGATATGATTATGATTATGATCTCAAGTATGAAATGCGCATAAACATGATTGATTAGGCCAAAGGCCATTTGACATGAACAATTGGGCCAAAGGCTATTTGACATGAATGATTGGACCAAAGGCCATTTGACATGAATGATTGGGCCAAAGGCCATTTGACATGAATAAATTGGGCCCAAGCCATTTGACATGAATGATTGGGCCAAAAGTCGTCTGATGTATTAGATAGAAACATGAATGGGCCTAAGGCTGTTTGATATATCTGTTACGAATTTCATTCATGTAACTTCTTCATTTCGATATTATTCATTGGGCTTTCGTTCACTCTCATTTATATGCATGCAGGTGAGCAAAGAGATGTCCAAACCCAGCCTCAGTGAAGAAAGTGTGAGGAAGTCACGTTTTGTGGAGTCAGCCCGAATGTCTCACGCACGAGACTTTGTGTTTTTTGTTCTTTTGTTTCCCCTTTTTGCTATCATGGCGAATACGATGGATTACCCATGCATATAAGTTTTTTGTTTGGCTGACTACATGTCTGAAAGTTCCTGGATGTGTAAGATGTTAACCCTGTTATATGTGTGAGTTATTACGGACTGCATACAAAATGTTTTCCTTTACCATGTAAGCACAACTCATTGGACAAAATTTTCAAGTCTTCTTCCGTTTTGGCCCCTTATTTCTATTGATATATGTTCAGGTTTGAGGCTGTAGGTAATCTCTTGATTACTGGCTGGTTATGACCTTAATCCATAGGGGCGGGTTCAGGTCATGACACTGTGCATGCAACCCTTGTGCATCCTTGCTTACATCATTATTGTAAATTAATACTCCGAGTATTGTTGTAATTAATTAATTAATTTATTATTGTTATAATTAGTCTTGTTAATCATTAGTATTATTATTATTGTTTATTTGTAAATGTTATAGCTAGTTAGCTTGAATTGCTAGTTTATTTCTCATTATTATCCTTGTTGTAATAGAGTAGTTATCTAGTTAATTCTTTGCTTATTTATTCATTCGGTTTTGTAATAATTAGTTTAATTTGGACTTTCAAACTTTGATTTGCACCCTCTTGCATGAGGGCAAATGTGTAATAAGTTGTATGTTTTCCAACCCCACGTCTTTCTTCCTTTTACTTACTTGCTTATGATGGTTAGAATAGAACATCATTTTTCAAATTAGCATTCTTAGGCCTTGCATCCATTGTCTTGCATGCATCAAAGGCTCGGTTCATCATGTTAACCCAATATCAAATGTTCAAATTCATTACTTGACCATGTTCAAATAATAAATGCCCTAATGGCTACAATTTTTCAAGACAGTGCTTGGTTACAACAAAAGTAAGTCGAAGCTCAATATAGTTAAAGTCATAGGCTTATAACAAAATAAATAAAATGAAGCTCTTACTTTAACTTCTCCCAAGCTATTGCCTTAGCGGAGACATATCATTATCACCTCAAAATGGTTTTCCCACCTTGGGTGAGCCAAAGCCATGTAGAAATACTCTAACACAGTTTATGAATCTTAACAAAAATATAAGGTGAGTGCATATGCAATGCTCATGCCGAAAACATTTTATATATCCTTTAAAATACCATGCAATGCCAAGCCCATATTACAATTCAAGAAATCATTTCCTTTATAATAGAAAATAGGATAGTGAATACAACTTTCGGAATCCCTAGGTATGTATCTGCACACTGGCTATACAAGCACTACTAATTTGTCATTTTTACCGATATTAACCGGAAGGCTTGACACTTAACCATGCGAGTTTCTGGACTTTCACGAAGGACACACAGGCCAACATAATACCGTAACCACACCTCCTATCCCGATTTACCAAAGTATTCACCTATTTTTCTCAAACACAATAGACATTTTCAATGTGTTAATTATGCAACAATGCCCAGTGCGGATGTATGAGAAAATAATTTCAATTCTCCTAGTTCTCAAGCAATTTCTATAACAATCATAGCTATCCTCTACCGATAGCTCAAAACAAATATCTCTAAACAGATAAATAAATTTCCAATAAGGTTATACTTTCCAAAATCTCAAGATGAGAGTGATAATACATATCCAACTCTGTCATCCTCATCAACGTCAATCCAATTTCACAAATCCAACACCAATTCCATTTACCTATACAAAATCAACATTCGATAAATTTAGGGCAAAATCTCATTTTTCTTTATAAATCAAACCCAAGGATAAAAATCCATCTTTTCATCACAACTCATCCTCATTTACAATTCCATAACTGTTTTCAAGAATCCATTTGAAAATCCCTTCTTCGATTTTTAATCCAAAGTCCTAGATTTGTCCAAAAATTTCCAAATCACAATATTGTTGTAGAAATAGAAAATAACTAAGTTAAAAATCATAAAAAGATGTAGAGAATCCTCTACCTTGAAGCTAGAAGGCCAGAGAAAGAGTGAAGAAACTTCAACAATAGCAAAACCCAACTTTGTTCCAATCAAAAGAGAGCTCCTAGAGTGCTCTACCGTTTTATCAAAGGGACTAAGGTGGAGAAACCAATGGATCTTGGTATATCTGTAGAGAGAAAATGAGTTCTAGAGAGAGAGAAAGAGTCTAGATCTAGGGTTTTTAGAATGTTTAAAGAGAAAGAGAGAAATGCAAAAGTGACTCAAAATTGACTTTTTACAAACTGATATACATGCAGACCGTTTAAGTGCAAGAAGTGTCGCTCCAGAGACCAGACACAATAAGTGGGACCACTCGAGCGCACAAAGTTACCGCTCGAGCGAAGAATACCAACTCTTAGAAGTTTTATAGACAGAGAACCATCGCTTGAATGCAAAAAAGACCGCTCGAGCGAAGAATGCCATCTCTCAGTACTTCTGCAGACCTGCAAAAGTACTGAAAGTTCACAAAGACCACTTGAGCACAGGAATCACCGCTCGAGCGAAGATGCAAAATTTTGGACAACAACAACTTTAAAAAAAACAAGCTACCAACCTGTTCCAAATGCAACCGAGACACTCCAATAACCAAACTTAATGAGGAATAAGGAAAAACAAAATGTGAACAACCATAAAAGACGATGAAACCCAGATCTAGAATATCAAATGGTTTGAGTCTAAACCAGAATCGCTATACATGAAGAATTATTTAAACCTGTATTCTTCTCTTGGATATAGGACTCTCTTGTTTGTCTTGTCGATTTCATCAATCGATGAGTTTAATTTCATTACAATCACAATTTCTTATTTTATTTATTTATTTTTCCATTAGGTATACACATTACACAGATATGTATATGCTTATTTATATACAATACATGTTTTGCAATTGAGAAGTCGGTCTGCCCCGCTGTCGTGGTTCTTCTGTTGAAGTTAATATGATCTTACCTGTTTGTCAGAACAATATCTGACCTGATTTGATTAGTTCATTTTTTTTTTCCGAATCTATTTTTTTTTGTTTTTATTTTTTGTATCTGTCTACATTTGCCCAAGGTAGCTTTGAATCCCCCCCCCCCCTTTTTCTTTTACGTTGTTGTTGATGATGAAGATGATAATGATGAACATGTAGGATTTGGTGATGTTATTGTTAATGAACAACAAATAGGATTTGAACATATAGGAAAACTTATAAATTTGAATAGATAGAAAATTCTTCGAACAAATATTTAATCAGATAAGGGAAATTTGAATTGAAAAGATTAAAAAATTGAATAGATATGTAAAAAAATTGAATAGATAGGGTAAAAATTTGAACAAATAGGAAAAAATTGAATAGATAGAAAAAAAATTGAATAGATAGGGAAACAATTTTGAACAAATTGGAGAAATATTTGAACAGATGGTCAACTAAAGTCAACAAATTAAAAAATGTCAATAGATAAATTAAGAGGTAAAATTAGAAATAAAAAAATCTTTCAAAACAAATAAAAGGATTTATCACTAACAAAAATTATTGGGACTCCCAAAGTTGGGGATCCTCATGACCCCCAAAATGATGTGGACCAATCATGTTTTTTTGTTTTTTTATTTTTTTTTCCTTCCTGGACTAATCACAGGTGAGTGGGGTTGTGTTTTTTGGGAGTCTGTAGCATTGTTGTTATCACTAAACTATTTCATAAAAGGTGAATCTCCACTAATAAAAAATATCCATTGGACCTAATGCCTTATACACTACTTAGATTAGATTTATCACCAACTCAAAAATAAAATATAAACTCATAAGTATTATAAATTAGTAAAAGATCCTATCTAATTAAAAATTTATTTTAAATACACTTTAAATTTTATTTTATCTTTGAAAAATGGGAGTCAATTCTTATGGTGATTTTATTTTATTTTATTTTATTTTATTTTATTTTAAGGATAAGGATAATTATCTATAGTATTTTCTTACTTATCTTTTATAATGTTTACTATTTTTTTTTTAAATTTACAATTGAACAGTAATCCCCCCCCCCCCAACCCGTTTTTTTTTTTCCTTGGACTCACCATCCATAAAAAATTACCATATGAGTTAGAAATATCAAAGTGTTCACAACAACTAAGGAAAATGCAAAATAGTTGACAGAGAGTCACTACTCCAAATACACTATGTTTGGATTTATGGATTTTGAGATAGGGATTTTAAAAAGAAAAGAGAAATGGAGAAAAAATTTAGCTTATGTTTCTTTTGCATCTCCCTCATCTTTTCCGTTGTCTTTTCAAAATCCTGACTCAAAACGATCATCCAAACACAGCCGTAGAGATTATTTTGTGAATTACTTTTGTTATACATGAATTGAAGGGGGTTAGGAATTCAAAATTGTAAAATAGAGTTTTGGGGGTCTAGGGTGGGCATTAATATTGTCTCTGTTATACAAAAAATGTTGCCTATTTAGGGAAAAAGGTTCTGAGATGTGTTAATACAAAAAATTGCTATCTTTCAAGCCTGTACCACCCGTATCTTCTTCTTCGCCCTCTCAATTTGCTTGTACCTTTGTTGGAGCTTCCTCTTTGTGGCTTCCATCTTCAGTTCATAAGCTTCCGCATCATTGAAGCACGTAGACTTGTGTTTTTTCACTTTCGCTTTGGCCGGTTCACTGATTTTGCTGATCTCGGTGCTTTGCCTTGGACACTTTGCAATCGCCTGAGGGACAGAACATTGCTCATCTTTCTTGTTCTCAGACTCGGAGCTTCTCTTTCTCTTCGGTGATTGTAATAATGCACTGATTTTGCTGATCTCAGTGCTTTGCCTCGGACACTTTGCAATCGCCTGAGGGACAGAACATTGCTCCTCTTTCTTGCTCTCAGATTCGGTGCTTCTCTTTCTCTTCGGTGATTTGGCCGCTTCACTGATTTTGCTGATCTCGGTGCTTTGCCTCGGACACTTTGCAATCGCTTGAGGGACAGAACATTGCTCCTCTTTCTTGTTCTCAGACTCGGTGCTTCTCTTTCTCTTCGGTGATTGTAATAATGCGCTCTGAACGAGAGACAATTGCTTTCCTTTGCCGTGTGTGGGGATTGGGAGATCATGATCACGACGGTGATGATCATCATCATGATCGATCTCAGAATCAGAAAAACAATCTCCTAGCTCTTCTTCTGTATCCAAAGCAGAGTCTTTCACCAGCTCTGATACAATCCCATTCAACCAATCAACATCTCCATCATTCAAATCCATATCCAAAGAATCATCATCATCATCATCATCAACATCATCATGGGTACCGCAGTAACCTCCTCTGATGGGCTGCCTTACATAGAGTTTCTCAGCGATTCTATCTCTTCGCTCAAAAAAATCATTGGGTCGATACCACGCTGCGACGTTGATGGCTGAATCAATCACCGTGAATATATCATCTACGGCTTCCAACTTCTTCTTCCAGGCCTCCATTGCTGCCATACTCATTCCCATCGATTGATTTACCCAAAAATAAAAAACCCTTTCGAGAACAGAGCAGTGAGTTCCTTTCTTGGTAAGTATGTAGGTTGTTTCAATCCCTTCTCTCTCTCTCTCTCTTTCTCTATCTATCTATTTATATATATATATATTATTAAAAGTAGAGTTTTTATAGATTTATATTTCTTTTACTACCTATAGAGTTTTATTAAAACTTAAATTTCTTGTAAATTTTACTAAGGGTAAATTATTATTAAAATTAGAGTTTTTATGGATTTATATTTCTTTTATTACCTATACAGTTTTATACAAACTCAAATTTGTTGTAAATTTTACTAAGGGTAAATTACATTGACACCCCCTCAGGTTTATGTCTATTGCAGTTTCTTTTTCACCTTTTGAAAGTTATATCCCCTCCTTGAGATTTAAAGTTTCATTATAGATTATTTCCTCTAGCAATTTAATTTTTTAAATACCACTTTTTCCCTCACTGGGTAAATTACATTGACGCCCCTCACATTTTAGAAATTACAATCCCCTCCCCAAGGATTAAAATAGCATTACCAATTGCCCTATCGATTAGTATTAGTTGGAAAAAAAAATTTAATTGAAAAAAATTTTTGTTATTCAAAATTTTAAATTTCTATTTAAAAACCAATGTAAACTCATTTTTTGAATTTACGTTGTTTCTTCAAATTTACAAACTGAGATAACCATTTATAAACCAAAAAAAATTATCAAACAAGTTTTTATGATAGTTTTTTAAATTTTTGTAAATATAAATTGAAAACTGAAAACGAAATGGTTACCAAACAGGCTTCAGATGGTAAAAATGTCGTAAAATTAATAAATAATTAAATAAGATACCAACGTATGAAATGACTTATCAAAAAATTCATAGGCTATATATGGTTTGATTTTTAGAATTTTTCTTTTAAAATTAAAAATTAATTTGGTTAAGAAATAAAAAATAAAAAATAAAAAATAATTATCATTTTTATATAATGTTTATCTTTCAAGTGTAATAAACATAAACCTCAGGGGGTGTCAGTGTAATTTTTATCTTATGTTGGAGTGCAACACTGTGTAGTTTTGATAATTTTTTTGGTTTATAAATGGTTGTCTTAGTTTGTAAATTTGGAAAATAACGTAAATTCAAAAAATGAGTTTACGCTGGTTTTTAAATAGAAATTTAAAAATTTGACTGACAAACTTTTTTTTTTCAATTTTTTTTTGTAAATTTGAGGAAACAACGTAAATTCAAAAAATGAGTTTACGTTGATTTTTAAACATAAATTTAAAAAATTGACTAACAAATTTTTTTTTCAATTAATTTTTTTTTTCAAATAATTTTTTTCCAATTAATTTTTTTTTCGACTAATACTAATCGAGAGGCAATTGGTAATGCTACTTTAAACCTTGGAGAGGGGATTGTAATTTCTAAAATGTGAGAGGTGTCAATGTAATTTACCCAGTGAGGGAAAAATTAGTATTTAAAAAAATTAAACTCTTGGAGGGAGCAATCTGTAATGAAACTTTAAACCTCAGGAAGGGAGAAGCAATTTCCAAAAGATGAGGGGAAACTGTAATAAACATAAACCTCAGGGGGTGTCAATGTAATTTACCGTTTTACTAATTAATGTTTTCATAGATTTATATTTCTTTTATTACATATAGAGTTTTATACAAACTTAAACATCATGTAAATTTTAGCAACGGCAACAATGTGAGAGTGGGTTGAGAGAGGAGAAAAGAGAAAAGAGGTAGTTACAAAGAATTTTTTTGCTGTGTTCTCTAGCTTTCTTCCTCCTTTTGCTTTTGTTTTTTTTTTATCTGTATTCTATTATTATTTAATTCATTGATAGAGAAGTTGTAGGTGTATATATATATATACACACACACATATACTATTAAAAAATCAAAGGAGCTAAATTCATGTATAAAGAATGGGAGTAATTCTTAGTTTAAAAAATTAGTACAGAACCGCAAATTGTAAAATTTTGAAACCATATTAAACGAATGAATTTAAAGCTAAGATTTTTATAGTAATGTAATTACATATTGAATTTCATACCAGAAGTTTCTAATCAGTGTGTTTGGTTTGAGTTTTCTAGATTATGTTTTTTGAAAACTGAGTTTTTTAGTTTTCGTATTTTTTTTTTGTTTTTAGTGAATATTTTTAAAATTTTAAACATTTTGTTTACTTTTTTAGATGCACCTTACTTAGATGTATCTAAAAAGTAAAAAATTTGTGAAAACATATTTTAAAAAATTAATAAATACATAAAAATACAAAAATGTACTGAATTCTTTTATTTTTTTTGTATTTTTGGTATTTAGTGAATTTTTAAAAGATTTTTTTTGCAATTTTTTACTTTTTAGGTGTATTTATGTTAGGTGTGTCTAAAAAGTAAAAAAAATGTTTAAAATATTAAAAAAAATTAGTAAAAACAAAAAAACACGAAAAATAAGAAAGTAGAATTTTCTGAAAAGTATTTTTTGAAAAATGGGAACAAGCAAGCTGTAATTTTTAAAAGTCAAAATCCATATAAACTGATGTGTTCAAATCTGTCCAGAAAACTAATATAAAATAGTAACTTCGGAAGTGTCGTTCTCTTTGGATATAAATATGAAAATTATCAAATCAGTGTCATTAGAACCGGTTATGAATCTAGTTTTTTAAATTTTTGGCCTGGCATTGATTTCCCTTATATACTAAGAGAACCTCTTTAAAGTGCTGCAGAAAACAACCCATTTGGATATAATTAATTGTAAATAATTATTTTGATAAGAAAATCAAGTAAAACCAATTGGGTTTGAAATTTAGGATATATTAGTTTATATCTGGAGGGTTTTGGAATTTTCGAATGGCGTAGAGTGGGGCTTTAATATTCAAAGTTAGCAAATAGATTAGGAAAACTTGTTTAAAACTCTGTTTTATCTTAAAGTTACTTTTAATTAAGTTTCGATCTGAACCCATGTCTTGGATAATTTTAGACCTTGAAGAACATGAATGTAGGTATTATTTAAGAGTAACGGTGAGTGAGGTTGAGCTGTGTTAGTGCGCTTTAGTGTGGGGTACTTAGTTTGTTATTCTTTTTAGTATTTTTGCATTTGTAGTGACGTGTAGTTTTTATACTTGGTTCAGGGCACTAGTTGGACTTTAATACTCTATTTGGGGATTACATTATTCGGTTTTCAGGTGGGTAGTTTTAAGCTACACATTTTTATAAATGTTGCCTTACCCTGAACAATTAGAAAATTTAATTGTTGTTTCAGGACTAAACTGTTTTGATAAATTATTATAGTATCAATGGAATTAAATTATTTCTAAAACATTTGTAAACTTGGCATACTGTAAACTATTTGTTATGATCTCGTGTTTATAATGGTGAACTACCCTATTTTGCAAAACTAAATTGTATTAATTATTGGGGTCATCTGTAGCTAAAAGTCCAGGAAAATTATTCCACTGTGTGTGGTGACTCTGGCCACTAGGGAACAGATCCCAGTTGGGTTGTCATGACTCTAGTGCTCAACGATTGTAAGGAATAGACCTAGGCTAGGCTAGGCAACTTTTAATCGGATTGTCTTAGAGAAAATGCCTAGGTTGCCACCCCAATGATGACTCTTGATTCGATATTGGATCCAACGGGCTTATTGCCTTGAGAACTTTGTGGCATGTTACTTGTTATTCTTGGTACCCAAAAAATTATGATGATCATGTTGCAATCTGTTTTAAATGGAGAATGTCATTTGTAATGTTCTTGAAAGACATAAGTATTTTAACTGTTGAATTGTGGAACCTTCTTTTTTTTTAAACAGATTGTCTTCATCAAAACTGTATGCCAATCTAGTTTCTGTGATATATATATATATATATCTTGTTTTGGAATTGAACCCTGTTTTTCAAAACTGTGTTTACTAGCCATACTTCTACTCACTAAGCTATCAGTTGACTTAGTTGTTTATCATTTCCATGTGATAGAAGGACTTAGAGTGGACTCATGACGTAACTGGGATTCAATTGCATTGACCTCTAGGACATTCATTATTTTGTTTTAGCTTGTTATGTTAGTTTTGTGCATACATTGTGTTTGGGTTTTATTGAAAATTATTTTATTTTGTAGGCAGTTTGTGTTCCATTTAGTATATATTTTTGGAAGTTAGTTATGGCTAGTTTTACCATTTATACTCGTGACATGTCACTAGATTGGGTTTTGATTGATTTATTTCTAGACTATCGTTACATTTATTCTTTGTGATTTTGAGTTTGTGTTTAGGCTTATGTGTGCCCTGGGCTAAGTCTCTGTGGGCCACAGCCGGTCATGCCTAGATTTGGGGTGTGACCGACTTTATTTGACAAATATTTATTTTCTATATATTTTTCATAGTAAAGTGATATAATCCATAAACCCAATACCAAATTTTACATTTTATGTTTTTCTTCTTAATTCTTTCAAGGGTGTTTGGATTTTTTTTTAACGCTAAATTGCCTTCTTCTTTTTTTATTATTTTTCCGTGCATTATTTTATATCTAATACCAATTCTATATTATTTTATATTATGATTTTGTTGTTTAAATTTTATAGTGATTCTATATATTAAATTATGCTTCATTTCCTACATTATTTTATATAGAGAGGTACTATTAGTCCCTGCCAAAATACTTTGGATCCCTCATTTCTTTGAGCCGCACCCTAAATCCTAAATTTCAATAAAATTTCTTTGAACACCCCACTTAATACCAAATTTATCCCTATTCATAATATTATCACACCCAAGACACACCACTTAATTTTGTACACCCTCTCTCATTCTCTTTTTGATGACCGTCCATCTCCTATTGAAAAGAACGCCGACGATCATTGCATCAGTAAACACCATTGCCTTAGTAAAGTGCATTGCATCGGTGATCCATCATTGAAATTCTTGTCAAATCTCAACGAAAGGAATAATCGACTTGATGATGTCCAAAGAATGCCGTCGAAAACTCGTTAGGAATTTCTGTCCACATTGCCTCTCTTCTTCCTCACAGGTAAATACCGACTTCCCATCTTATCAACAGCGTTGCCTCTCTTCTTCATATCAAATTTTTATTTTTTGGTTTATTTCGGCGTAAAAGAGAGTTTTAGAGGGAAAAAACACTCACGAAAAACACAATCTGGTGTTAAAGATACAAAAATTGAACCATTCGGCACACCAATGCCGAAAATAAAGGTCATGTTCAATTCAACAGTACCGACTATCTATATTACTGTTTCGAACCCATATATTGAACTAAATGTTTGCGCTCAGTACTGTGGTACCGAACATAATCTTAATAGTTGGTAAACTAGTACCGAACAGGTCGAACAACAGCTTCATCAGAATTGTTATCATCATCCTCCATTGCTCTACAAGGTGAAATAACTAATGAAGTGTAATACGCTGGACTTGAAATGAGCTTTCTGGTTCAAGGTTTCCGGTTTATGAGGGTTTCTGGTTTAAGATGGTTATGAAAAGTAATAGGTTTAGGGTTAGAAAGGTGGAATACATAGAGCTAGAGGTAGAAGTAGAGGTTAGGGTAGGGGTAGGGGTGGGAATGGGGGTGGGTGTGGGTGTACAATATTGTAGTGTTAGTTCTTATTTAGTAGGTGGGTGTTCCATTAATTGAAGTCTTTTAATGTAATTTTACTTCAGAGTATAATTGTAATAAAGGAAAATTAGAAATTGAGGGGTCAAAAGAATTTAGGCAGGTTCAAATAGAAACACTCTGTAACACCCTCAAAATAACAACATTAAACCCATCCATATAGAGACATGCATTGATACATAAAAGTCCACATTCATCTATTCATCAGAGTATTTCATTACAAAAGTATAACATGGTTACAACAGAAGCAAATGCCTTACGGGCTTACAGCTTTCCAAGTTAACACTTGGTTACAAAAGAGGGTGCTAGCTTAAATACACATTAAGTTCTAGGCTCAAATCTATATGTGATACAATTAAGAAAGAATAAGGCAACAAAAGTATGTCTGCCTCTAGCCTTCCAAGCTGTGTCCTCAGAGGTGGCGTGCTACCTGTACCTGAAAATGATGTTCCCATATAGGGTGAGCCACAACCCAGTAGAAATATACTAAACCGACTATGAACAATGCCTAAAAGATTAGCAACTGATAGATAGTCAATACTTACGCTTCCATTTACATCTTATAAAAATTCCATGACAGCCAAGTCTATGTTACAATTCACTTTTCATTTCTTATTCAACTTTGAGTTTGAAAACAAGGCTCAGTACTCTGGCCAAAACATTTGATGAGATTATAGTTCATCACTAGAACACTTTCAAAATCCAAGGTGGATACACATTTTGGTGTTGTATCAATAACGCATAAACTACTTCCATACTTCGCAAACAATGATGATATACATTTTAGTGCTATATCAAATCAAACAAACTTTTCGATAGATAAGCATATGAGCTATATCAATACTTCAACAGACAAGCATATGAGCTGTATCAACATTCCAATAGATAAGCATATGAGCTGTATCAATACTTCAGTACTTCAATGGGTGAGCATATGAGCTGCATCCCTGGGTCCATCCCCCATCTTCCCGTAACCATTAACCAGTTTAGAGGTACATCCCCCATCTTCCCCTAAACCGTGGAGTACATCCCCCATCTCCTCCCATACACAAGTAATGCATATAAACACAGAATCACATATGCAATCAATCAATACATAAAATTAATGTATTCTATCAATCATCTACACATAATGCATATAAACACATTGGTTACATGCACAATCCACAGATACATAAAGTTAATGTATTCTATCAACCGTCATACTCTATGACACATCCAATTGATTAGTTTCAGTTTGCCTAATCATCATGCATTGTCTACAACAATCAACACTACCCTCCACCGGTAGCCCAAAGCAATTATTTCTAAGCAGGAAATAAATGCACAAATGGATAATATATCGACATTTCAACATTCTCAATACAACTCCTCATTTCCAACAATTAATTATACAAATTAATTAACCAATGTAATTAGGGCATATTTCATAATTAACATCACAACTCTTAGGTCCCATTTTCATTAATGTTTTAACATTAATTTCACTTTTCCATGCCCAACATGCATTTAGGTTTTATATGATTAAAACCCCAACTTTTGTAAAATTTCATAAAGGCCCAAACTTTCTCAAAATTACCCAACAATCCCCAACATATCAAAACGCTAAAATTCAAAGACAAAGTTCATAAGATGGAGTAGATTATCCCTACCTCAAATAATGGGACCCAACGAAGGAGATGAAGAAACGGAAATGCTCCAAATCCCGAAATTTTCAGATTAAAAGATAGCCCTCGACGATCAACACAACTTTTGTAAAGGCCTAAGGTGAGAAAACAACTCCTACTAGATCAATCCTAAGAGAGAAGTTAGGTTTCTAGTGTGAGGAACTCTCAAAATAGCTTTTTGGAAAAGTAAGAGAGAGAAAGGATGTTGAAAAGTGAACAAAAAAGTCGGATCTCGGCTTTATATAAAAGTCGCCCCGCTCGAGCGTCAAACTCCCCGCTCGAGCGTCACTCACAGACTCCCGCTCGAGCGTCAACAATCCCGCTCGAGCGACGGATACACACTCCCAGAACTTTTGCAGACAGGTCTCCCGCTCAAGCTTCCAACTCCCCGCTCAAGCGGCACTCACACAATCCCGCTCGAGCGGCCAATCCCACGCTCGAGCGTCGAACACTGCACAGGAGATACTAGATGGGTGAAACTCCCGCTCGAGCGCCAAAACCCCCGCTCGAGTGGACAGGTCAGAATCTGGGCAACTAGTTTTGGTTTCTAATCTCAACCAACCTGTAACAAATCTGCCCAACACATCCTATAACTCAAATACAAAGTAAGAAAGGATGTACACCAGGTAATAATCAACTACTATCATCCACGAACACATGTCCGGATCACTGTACAACAAGGGGAAACCCGGGATCGCTATACACTCTTTATATAATCACAACTCGCAAGAGAAAAAACTTGCACAATAATGATACTCTCAAGGAACCTCTAAAGTTTGGATTTACTATTTGAGTTACTTTTTTAATTGTTGAACAGTAAGTTTTTTTTAAAAAAAATATCTTTTGACATTATATTATAGATGAATAATCATTTCCTGCACTGAGATATATCTATCGTTTGGAAGTTTTTGTTATTTTTTTTTCTTTTTAGGTTTAGATGTTATATGATTCTTTCTTGGTTAGTCATTGTTAAATTTCTTTTACTTAATTAAGATTGTTTATTTTACAATCTTATAATTTAATATATATATATATATATATAAAATCATTATATGATAATCCAACTACAACATAATTATATTTGATTTTTTTAATAAATTTTATAAAATTTCTATTTCCATAGATTTTTATTTTCCAAATTAATATAAAAGAAAATTAAAAAGTTAGAATTACTTTTAATTTTATGTTATTAATTCTTCTTCTAATTTAAGTATTATTTTTAATATAGTTAATTATCCAAAAGTCTTATTTATATATTTCATGGTAGCTCAGGTCCTATTTAAAATTTTTTGAACCAATAAGTCCTATTTAGTAAAACTAATAATATTATCTTTTTTTTTAATTTTTAAAACTAAAAATATTATCAATTTTGCATAGTAATATTCTACATAATTGTTTCACTAACTGATGGCAAAAAAAACAAACAAACAAACAAACAAACAAACATGAGATTAAACGTTTTTACCCTTTTAATTATTGGTTTGATTCAACTATCCAATAAAACGAAGAACATTAAAAGTTTTTTCCATTTTAAAACTGAAAACATTGTAACGCCCTGAAATAATTACTATAACCCACACTCATCATTAATCAGGGACCACAATAACAAAGTAGTTATCTTTCATTGGTTTACAATTTAACTTTACAAAAGAGTGATATGGACAGACAAGATGAAAGTTAGAAAAATAAGAAATGCCTAAAAGCTTACATCTTTCCAAGACAATGCATGGTTACAACAAAAGTGGATTTAAGTCTAATACAATTAAAGTCCTTAACTTGTACAAAATAAATACAGTAAATACACAAAAGAAGCTCTAGCTCCAAGTCCTCCCAAGCTATTGCCTTGGCAGAGGCATATCATCAACACCAGAAATGTTTTTCCCACATAAAGTGAGCCAAAGCTCGGTAGAAATAATCTAATACAGTATATGAATCTTAACAAAGTTAGAAGGTAAATACATATGCAATGCTCGTGCCAAAACATTTTGATATCCCTTTCCAAAACTATACAATGTCATAATAATATCATAAATCACTTTTGGGGGGATAGAAGATAGGGCAGTGAATCACACTTTGAGAATTTCAAAATAATACAACCTTTCTTGGAAATTTTTTCCGGAGGAAACCGTAAACCGAGACCATGTAAACGTAGGCTATAGAAGCACTACTATTGCCATTTCACAGAAATTTCGTCCGCGGGATCGGCACCCATGTACACGTGTGGTTTTTAAGACTTTCACCATGGACACTCAGGCCAACTTATTTTAACATTACAATACATGTTTCCCAAATTCACCCATTTTTCTCAAAATGATAAACATTTCCAATGTATAAGCATGAGATAATGCTCAATACAAATGAATAAGAAAATAGTTTCAATACTCCTAATTCACATGCAATTTCTACAACACTCATAACTATCATTTACCAATAGTCCAAAACAAATATTTCTAAACAGATAAACAATTATCAATTAAGATAAACTCTCCAAATTTTCAAGAGGTGAGTGATAATACATATCTAACTCCACCATCCTCATCAACATCAATCCAATTTCACAATTTCAATATCAATCTCATAATTTATATAAAATCAACATTTAAGGCATTTAGAACAAAATCCCTTTCCTTTCCAAAATCAATCCCAATATTCTAAATCAACAATTTACTCCCAACTGAACATTCTTTTCCATATCAAAATCATTTTCAAGGATCCATTTGAAAAACCCCTCTTTAGATTTTTACCCAAAACCCCAGATTGTTCCAAATCTTCCAAAAATCTCAATATTGTTTAGAAATAACAAATAACTACATTAAAACTCATAAAAATGGTGAAGATATCTCTACCACAAGCTTATAAGATGATTGAAGGAGGGATGGAAACTCAAAGATGCCAAAAATAAACTTTGCTCCGATTAGAACGAAACCCTCGCCAGGCTCTACCTTTTTAACAAAGGGACATTCATGAAAAGATCGACAGATCTATGTGTTTTCAAGGGAAACAGATGAGTTTGAGAGAGAGAGTAAGAGAAATTAGGGTTTTGAAATGTTTAGGGAAAGAGGTGAAAAAGTGAATCAAAAGTGGTTGTTTACAAACTGATATACGCACCAATAGCTCGAGCGCAAGAAATGTCGCTCGAGCTACCAAACACAATAAGTTATTTCCCTCGAGCATAAAAATTTTCGCTCAAGCATATAATACAATCTCCCAGTAGTTTTATAGACAGAAGACCATCGCTCGAGTAAAGAATACAAACTCCTAGTATTTTTGTAGACCTGCAAAAGTACTGGAGGTTCACAAAGACCACTCAAGCGCAAGAAGTGTAGCTCGAGTGTAGGAACAAAATTCTAGGCATCAACAACTTAAAAAACAAGCTACCAACCTGTTCCAAAAGTAACCAACACGTCCCAAAAGCCAAACTCAAAGAAAGATAAGGGTAACCAAGACATAGCCAACTATATAAGACAATGAAACCCAGATCCAAAACATACAATGGGTCGGGTCTTAAACAAAAAACGCTATAACCTCCGCGCTTAAGGAATTTCATCCCCAAAATTTAAACCAAACATTAAAACCAAGTTTAAACCAATTACAACAATAATAGTCATTCAAATTCATCACCATGACCTATCCACCGGATTGAATCCCTTGTAACCCAATATGTTATGAAATGTGTAGGGTCAAGCGCAAGGACAAATCTATCGACAGAACACTGTGAGTAATATCTTAGAAAGATTGTGTTAAAGTATGCTACTTTCCAAATGCTTACTTCTGTATGAGTTCTACAGGTTTGTTAATTTGAATCGAATATTCGTTATGCCAATGATTAAATAAGGCCGTTGGGATATGATTATGATTATGATCTCAAGTATGAAATGCGCATAAACATGATTGATTAGGCCAAAGGCCATTTGACATGAACAATTGGGCCAAAGGCTATTTGACATGAATGATTGGACCAAAGGCCATTTGACATGAATGATTGGGCCAAAGGCCATTTGACATGAATAAATTGGGCCCAAGCCATTTGACATGAATGATTGGGCCAAAAGTCGTCTGATGTATTAGATAGAAACATGAATGGGCCTAAGGCTGTTTGATATATTTGTTACGAATTTCATTCATGTAACTTCTTCATTTCGATATTATTCATTGGGCTTTCGTTCACTCTCATTTATATGCATGCAGGTGAGCAAAGAGATGTCCAAACCCAGCCTCAGTGAAGAAAGTGTGAGGAAGTCACGTTTTGTGGAGTCAGCCCGAATGTCTCACGCACGAGACTTTGTGTTTTTTGTTCTTTTGTTTCCCCTTTTTGCTATCATGGCGAATACGATGGATTACCCATGCATATAAGTTTTTTGTTTGGCTGACTACATGTCTGAAAGTTCCTGGATGTGTAAGATGTTAACCCTGTTATATGTGTGAGTTATTACGGACTGCATACAAAATGTTTTCCTTTACCATGTAAGCACAACTCATTGGACAAAATTTTCAAGTCTTCTTCCGTTTTGGCCCCTTATTTCTATTGATATATGTTCAGGTTTGAGGCCGTAGGTAATCTCTTGATTACTGGCTGGTTATTACCTTAATCCATAGGGGCGGGTTCAGGTCATGACACTGTGCATGCAACCCTTGTGCATCCTTGCTTACATCATTATTGTAAATTAATACTCCGAGTATTGTTGTAATTAATTAATTAATTTATTATTGTTATAATTAGTCTTGTTAATCATTAGTATTATTATTATTGTTTATTTGTAAATGTTATAGCTAGTTAGCTTGAATTGCTAGTTTATTTCTCATTATTATCCTTGTTGTAATAGAGTAGTTATCTAGTTAATTCTTTGCTTATTTATTCATTCGGTTTTGTAATAATTAGTTTAATTTGGACTTTCAAACTTTGATTTGCACCCTCTTGCATGAGGGCAAATGTGTAATAAGTTGTATGTTTTCCAACCCCACGTCTTTCTTCCTTTTACTTACTTGCTTATGATGGTTAGAATAGAACATCATTTTTCAAATTAGCATTCTTAGGCCTTGCATCCATTGTCTTGCATGCATCAAAGGCTCGGTTCATCATGTTAACCCAATATCAAATGTTCAAATTCATTACTTGACCATGTTCAAATAATAAATGCCCTAATGGCTACAATTTTTCAAGACAGTGCTTGGTTACAACAAAAGTAAGTCGAAGCTCAATATAGTTAAAGTCATAGGCTTATAACAAAATAAATAAAATGAAGCTCTTACTTTAACTTCTCCCAAGCTATTGCCTTAGCGGAGGCATATCATTATCACCTCAAAATGGTTTTCCCACCTTGGGTGAGCCAAAGCCATGTAGAAATACTCTAACACAGTTTATGAATCTTAACAAAAATATAAGGTGAGTGCATATGCAATGCTCATGCCGAAAACATTTTATATATCCTTTAAAATACCATGCAATGCCAAGCCCATATTACAATTCAAGAAATCATTTCCTTTATAATAGAAAATAGGATAGTGAATACAACTTTCGGAATCCCTAGGTATGTATCTGCACGCTGGCTATACAAGCACTACTAATTTGTCATTTTTACCGATATTAACCGGAAGGCTTGACACTTAACCATGCGAGTTTCTGGACTTTCACGAAGGACACACAGGCCAACATAATACCGTAACCACACCTCCTATCCCGATTTACCAAAGTATTCACCTATTTTTCTCAAACACAATAGACATTTTCAATGTGTTAATTATGCAACAATGCCCAGTGCGGATGTATGAGAAAATAATTTCAATTCTCCTAGTTCTCAAGCAATTTCTATTACAATTATAGCTATCCTCTACCGATAGCTCAAAACAAATATCTCTAAACAGATAAATAAATTTCCAATAAGGTTATACTTTCCAAAATCTCAAGATGAGAGTGATAATACATATCCAACTCTGTCATCCTCATCAACGTCAATCCAATTTCACAAATCCAACACCAATTCCATTTACCTATACAAAATCAACATTCGATAAATTTAGGGCAAAATCTCATTTTTCTTTATAAATCAATCCCAAGGATAAAAATCCATCTTTTCATCACAACTCATCCTCATTTACAATTCCATAACTGTTTTCAAGAATCCATTTGAAAATCCCTTCTTCGATTTTTAATCCAAAGTCCTAGATTTGTCCAAAAATTTCCAAATCACAATATTGTTGTAGAAATAGAAAATAACTAAGTTAAAAATCATAAAAAGATGTAGAGAATCCTCTACCTTGAAGCTAGAAGGCCAGAGAAAGAGTGAAGAAACTTCAACAATTGCAAAACCCAACTTTGTTCCAATCAAAAGAGAGCTCCTAGAGTGCTCTACCGTTTTATCAAAGGGACTAAGGTGGAGAAACCAATGGATCTTGGTATATCTGTAGAGAGAAAATGAGTTCTAGAGAGAGAGAAAGAGTCTAGATCTAGGGTTTTTAGAATGTTTAAAGAGAAAGAGAGAAATGCAAAAGTGACTCAAAATTGACTTTTTACAAACTGATATACATGCAGACCGTTTAAGTGCAAGAAGTGTCGCTCCAGAGACCAGACACAATAAGTGGGACCACTCGAGCGCACAAAGTTACCGCTCGAGCGAAGAATACCAACTCTTAGAAGTTTTATAGACAGAGAACCATCGCTTGAATGCAAAAAAGACCGCTCGAGCGAAGAATGCCATCTCTCAGTACTTCTGCAGACCTGCAAAAGTACTGAAAGTTCACAAAGACCACTTGAGCACAGGAATCACCGCTCGAGCGAAGATGCAAAATTTTGGACAACAACAACTTTAAAAAAAACAAGCTACCAACCTGTTCCAAATGCAACCGAGACACTCCAATAACCAAACTTAATGAGGAATAAGGAAAAACAAAATGTGAACAACCATAAAAGACGATGAAACCCAGATCTAGAATATCAAATGGTTTGAGTCTAAACCAGAATCGCTATACATGAAGAATTATTTAAACCTGTATTCTTCTCTTGGATATAGGACTCTCTTGTTTGTCTTGTCGATTTCATCAATCGATGAGTTTAATTTCATTACAATCACAATTTCTTATTTTATTTATTTATTTTTCCATTAGGTATACACATTACACAGATATGTATATGCTTATTTATATACAATACATGTTTTGCAATTGAGAAGTCGGTCTGCCCCGCTGTCGTGGTTCTTCTGTTGAAGTTAATATGATCTTACCTGTTTGTCAGAACAATATCTGACCTGATTTGATTAGTTCATTTTTTTTTTCCGAATCTATTTTTTTTTGTTTTTATTTTTTGTATCTGTCTACATTTGCCCAAGGTAGCTTTGAATCCCCCCCCCCCTTTTTCTTTTACGTTGTTGTTGATGATGAAGATGATAATGATGAACATGTAGGATTTGGTGATGTTATTGTTAATGAACAACAAATAGGATTTGAACATATAGGAAAACTTATAAATTTGAATAGATAGAAAATTCTTCGAACAAATATTTAATCAGATAAGGGAAATTTGAATTGAAAAGATTAAAAAATTGAATAGATATGTAAAAAAATTGAATAGATAGGGTAAAAATTTGAACAAATAGGAAAAAATTGAATAGATAGAAAAAAAATTGAATAGATAGGGAAACAATTTTGAACAAATTGGAGAAATATTTGAACAGATGGTCAACTAAAGTCAACAAATTAAAAAATGTCAATAGATAAATTAAGAGGTAAAATTAGAAATAAAAAAATCTTTCAAAACAAATAAAAGGATTTATCACTAACAAAAATTATTGGGACTCCCAAAGTTGGGGATCCTCATGACCCCCAAAATGATGTGGACCAATCATGTTTTTTTGTTTTTTTATTTTTTTTTCCTTCCTGGACTAATCACAGGTGAGTGGGGTTGTGTTTTTTGGGAGTCTGTAGCATTGTTGTTATCACTAAACTATTTCATAAAAGGTGAATCTCCACTAATAAAAAATATCCATTGGACCTAATGCCTTATACACTACTTAGATTAGATTTATCACCAACTCAAAAATAAAATATAAACTCATAAGTATTATAAATTAGTAAAAGATCCTATCTAATTAAAAATTTATTTTAAATACACTTTAAATTTTATTTTATCTTTGAAAAATGGGAGTCAATTCTTATGGTGATTTTATTTTATTTTATTTTATTTTATTTTAAGGATAAGGATAATTATCTATAGTATTTTCTTACTTATCTTTTATAATGTTTACTAATTTTTTTTTTTAATTTACAATTGAACAGTAATCCTCCCCCCCCCCCCCCACACACCCGTTTTTTTTTTCCTTGGACTCACCATCCATAAAAAATTACCATATGAGTTAGAAATATCAAAGTGTTCACAACAACTAAGGAAAATGCAAAATAGTTGACAGAGAGTCACTACTCCAAATACACTATGTTTGGATTTATGGATTTTGAGATAGGGATTTTAAAAAGAAAAGAGAAATGGAGAAAAAATTTAGCTTATGTTTCTTTTGCATCTCCCTCATCTTTTCCGTTGTCTTTTCAAAATCCTGACTCAAAACGATCATCCAAACACAGCCGTAGAGATTATTTTGTGAATTATTTTTGTTATACATGAATTGAAGGGGGTTAGGAATTCAAAATTGTAAAATAGAGTTTTGGGGGTCTAGGGTGGGCATTAATATTGTCTCTGTTATACAAAAAATGTTGCCTATTTAGGGAAAGAGGTTCTGAGATGTGTTAATACAAAAAATTGCTATCTTTCAAGCCTGTACCACCCGTATCTTCTTCTTCGCCCTCTCAATTTGCTTGTACCTTTGTTGGAGCTTCCTCTTTGTGGCTTCCATCTTCAGTTCATAAGCTTCTGCATCATTGAAGCACGTAGACTTGTGTTCTTTCACTTTCGCTTTGGCCGGTTCACTGATTTTGCTGATCTCGGTGCTTTGCCTCGGACACTTTGCAATCGCCTGAGGGACAGAACATTGCTCATCTTTCTTGTTCTCAGACTCGGAGCTTCTCTTTCTCTTCGGTGATTGTAATAATGCACTGATTTTGCTGATCTCAGTGCTTTGCCTCGGACACTTTGCAATCGCCTGAGGGACAGAACATTGCTCCTCTTTCTTGCTCTCAGACTCGGTGCTTCTCTTTCTCTTCGGTGATTTGGCCGCTTCACTGATTTTGCTGATCTCGGTGCTTTGCCTCGGACACTTTGCAATCGCCTGAGGGACAGAACATTGCTCCTCTTTCTTGTTCTCAGACTCGGTGCTTCTCTTTCTCTTCGGTGATTGTAATAATGCGCTATGAACGAGAGACAATTGCTTTCCTTTGCCGTGTGTGGGGATTGGGAGATCATGATCACGACGGTGATGATCATCATCATGATCGATCTCAGAATCAGAAAAACAATCTCCTAGCTCTTCTTCTGTATCCAAAGCAGAGTCTTTCACCAGCTCTGATACAATCCCATTCAACCAATCAACATCTCCATCATTCAAATCCATATCCAAAGAATCATCATCATCATCATCATCATCAACATCATCATGGGTACCGCAGTAACCTCCTCTGATGGGCTGCCTTACATAGAGTTTCTCAACGATTCTATCTCTTCGCTCAAAAAAATCATTGGGTCGATACCACGCTGCGACGTTGATGGCTGAATCAATCACCGTGAATATATCATCTACGGCTTCCAACTTCTTCTTCCAGGCCTCCATTGCTGCCATACTCATTCCCATCGATTGATTTACCCAAAAATAAAAAACCCTTTCGAGAACAGAGCAGTGAGTTCCTTTCTTGGTAAGTATGTAGGTTGTTTCAATCCCTTTTCTCTCTCTCTCTCTCTCTCTCTCTCTATCTATCTATGTATATATATATATTATTAAAAGTAGAGTTTTTATAGATTTATATTTCTTTTACTACCTATAGAGTTTTATTAAAACTTAAATTTCTTGTAAATTTTACTAAGGGTAAATTATTATTAAAATTAGAGTTTTTATGGATTCATATTTCTTTTATTACCTATACAGTTTTATACAAACTCAAATTTGTTGTAAATTTTATTAAGGGTAAATTACATTGACACCCCCTCAGGTTTATGTCTATTACAGTTTCTTTTTCACCTTTTGAAAGTTATATCCCCTCCTTGAGATTTAAAGTTTCATTATAGATTATTTCCTCCAGCAATTTAATTTTTTTAAATACTACTTTTTCCCTCACTGGGTAAATTACATTGACACCCTTCACATTTTAGAAATTACAATCCCCTCCCCAAGGATTAAAATAGCATTACCAATTGCCCTATCGATTAGTATTAGTTGGAAAAAAAAATTTAATTGAAAAAAAATTTTGTTATTCAAATTTTTAAATTTCTATTTAAAAATCAATGTAAACTCATTTTTCGAATTTACGTTGTTTCCTCAAATTTACAAACTGAGATAACCATTTATAAACCAAAAAAAATTATCAAACAAGTTTTTATGACAGTTTTTTAAATTTTTGTAAATATAAATTGAAAACTGAAAACGAAATGGTTACCAAACAGGCTTCAGATGGTAAAAATGTCGTAAAATTAATAAATAATTAATTATTTTTTTTTCAATTAATTTTTTTTTTCAAATAATTTTTTTTCCAATTAATTTTTTTTTCGACTAATACTAATCGAGAGGCAATTGGTAATGCCACTTTAAACCTTGGAGAGAGGATTGTAATTTTTAAAATGTGAGAGGTGTCAATGTAATTTACCCAGTGAGAGAAAAATTGGTATTTAAAAAAATTAAATTCCTGGAGGGAACAATCTGTAATGAAACTTTAAACCTTAGGGAGGGAGAGGTAATTTCCAAAAGATGAGGGGGAATTGTAATAAACATAAACCTCAGGGGGTGTCAATGTAATTTACCGTTTTACTAATTAATGCTTTCATAGATTTATATTTCTTTTATTACATATAGAGTTTTATACAAACTTAAACATCATGTAAATTTTAGCAGCGGCAACAACGTGAGAGTGGGTTGAGAGAGGAGAAAAGAGAAAAGAGGTAGTTACAAAGAATTTTTTTGCTGTGGTCTCTAGCTTTCTTCCTCCTTTTGCTTTTGTTTTTTTTATCCTTATTCTATTATTATTTAATTCATTGATAGAGAGGTTATAGGTGTATATATATATACACACATATACTATTAAAAAATCAAAGGAGCTAAATTCATGTATAAAGAATGGGAGTGATTCTTAGTTTAAAAATTCAGTACAGAACCGCAAATTGTAAAATTTTGAAACCATATTAAACGAATAAATTTTAAGCTATGATTTTTATAGTAATGTAATTACATATTGAATTTCATACCAGAAGTTTCTAATCAGTGTGTTTGGTTTGAGTTTTCTGGATTATGTTTTTTGAAAACTGAGTTTTTTGATTTTCGTATTTTTTTTGTTTTTAGTGAATATTTTTAAAACGTTAAACATTTTGTTTACTTTTTTAGATGCACCTTACTTAGATGTATCTAAAAAGTAAAAAATTTGTGAAAACATACTTCAAAAAATTAATAAATACATAAAAATATAAAAATGTACTGAATTCTTGTATTTTTTTTTTTTTTTTGTATTTTTGGTATTTAGTAAATTTTTAAAAGATTTTTTTTGCAATTTTTTTACTTTTTATGTGTATTTATGTTAGGTGTTTCTAAAAAGTAAAAAAAATGTCTAAAATATTTTTAAAAATTAGAAAAACAAAAAAACACGAAAAATAAGAAAGTAGAATTTTCTACAAAGTATTTTTTGAAAAATGGAAACAAGCAAGCTGTAATTTTTAGAAGTCAAAATCCATATAAACTGATGCGTTCAAATCTGTCCAGAAAACTAATATAAAATAGTAACTTCGGAAGTGTCGTTCTCTTTGGATATAAATATGAAAATTATCAAATTAGTGTCATTAGAACCGGTTATGAGTCTAGTTTTTTAAATTTTTGGCCTGGCATTGATTTCCCTTATATACTAAGAGAACTGTTAATTTCTTTAAAGTGCTGCAGAAACAACCAATTTGGATATAATTAATTGTAAATAATTATTTTGATAAGAAAATCAAGTAAAACCAATTGGGTTTGAAATTTAGAATATATTAATTTGTATCTATAGGTAGGGGTGAAAGAATAACGGAAGGACTGACCGAACCGATCGAACAGAACGGTTTTCGGTCGGTGTTTTAAGTTTTCAATCGTTCGGTTTGGTTTATGTTTTTCTGCACATTCGGTTCGGTTTACGATTTTTTTTGTTTTTTGGACCGAACCGAACCGACTTATATAATATTAATAGGCCCAAAATGTGAGGCCCTAAACCTATGTAGGAATTACATGGCCTGAGCCCAAATTTTATGCAAAATGGATAGAAATATTGGCCCAAAATGTGAGGCCCAACTAGGAAAAAAAAAAAAGGCCAAAAAATAAAAAAATCGAAAAAACCGCACCGCACCGTAATAAACCGAACCGCGCCAGTTTATGTCATTTTTCTGGACGGTTCGGTTCACAAATATGAAAAACCGAAATGATCGGTTCGGTGCAAAACTAGTGAAAAAACCGACCGAACCGAATTGATTTCACCCCTATCTGTAGGGTTTTGGAATTTTAGAATGGCGTAGAGTGAGTTTTTAATTTTCAAAGTTAGCAAATAGATTAGGAAAACTTGTTTAAAACTCTGTTTTATCTTAAAGTTATTTTTAATTAAGTTTCGATCTGAACCCATGTCTTGGATAATTTTAGACCTTGAAGAACATGAACTTAGGTATTATTTAAGAGTAACGGTGAGTGAGGTTGAGCGGTGTTAGTGCACTTTAGTGTGGGGTACTTAGTTTGTTATTCTTTTTAGTATTTTTGCATTTGTAGTGACGTGTAGTTTTTATACTTGGTTCAGGGCACTAGTTGGACTTTTATACTCTATTTGGGGATTACATTATTCCGTTTTTAGGTGAGTAGTTTTAAGCTACACATTTTTATAAATGTTGCCTTACCCTGAACTGTTGGAAAATTTAATTGTTGTTTTAAGACTAAATTGTTTTGATAAATTATTATAGTATCAATGGAATTAAATTATTTCTAAAACATTTGTAAACTTGGCATACTGTAAACTATTTGTTATGGTCTCGCGTTTGTAATGGTGAACTACCCTGTTTTGCAAAACTAAATTGTATTAATTATTGGGGTCATCTGTATATAAAAGTCCAGGAAAATTATTCCACTGTGTGTGGTGACTCTGGCCACTGGGGAACAGATCCCGGTTGGGTTGTCATGACTCTAGTGCTCAACGATTGTAAGGAAAAGACCTAGGCTAGGCTAGGCAACTTTCAATCGGATTGTCTTAGAGAAAATGCCTGGGTTGCCACCCCAATGATGGCTCTTGATTCGATATTAGATCCAACGGGCTTATTGCCTTGAGAACTTTGTGGCATGTTACTTGTTATTCTTGGTACCCAGAAAATTATGATGATCATGTTGTAATCTGTTTTAAGTGGAGAATGTCATTTGTAATGTTCTTGAGAGACATAAGTATTTTAACTGTTGAATTGTGGAACCTTCTTTTTTTTGAAACAGATTGTCTTTATCAAAGCTGTATGCCAATCTAGTTTCTGTGATATATATCTTATTTTGGAATTGAACCCTGTTTTTCAAAACTGTATTTACTATCCATACTTCTACTCACTGAGCTATCAGTTGACTTAGTTATTTATCATTTCCATGTGATAGAAGGACTTGGAGTGGACTCATGGCGTAGCTGGGATTCAATTGCATGGACTCTAGGACATTCATTATTTTGTTTTAGCTTGTTGTGTTAGTTTTGTGCATACATTGTGTCTGGGTTTTATTTAGAATTATTTTATTTTGTAGGCAGTTTGTGTTCCATTTAGTATATAGTTTTGGAAGTTGGTTATGGTTAGTTTTACCATTTATACTCGTGACATGTCACTGGATTGGGTTTTGATTTATTTATTTCTAGACTATCGTTACATTTATTCTTTGTGATTTTGAGTTCGTGTTTAGACTTATGTGTGCCTTGGGCTAAGTCCCTGTGGGCCACGGCCGGTCATGCCTAGATTTGGGGTGTGACCGACTTTATTTGACAAATATTTCTTTTCTATATGTTTTTCATAGTAAATTGATATAATCCATAAACCCAATACCAAATTTTACATTTTATGTTTTTCTTCTTAATTCTTTCAAGGGTGTTTGGATTTTTTTTAACGCTAAATTGCCTTCTTTTTTTTTTTTAATTATTTTTCCGTGCATTATTTTATATCTAATGCCAATTCTATATTATTCTATATTATGATTTTGTTGTTTAAATTTTATAGTGATTCTATATATTAAATTATGCTTCATTTCCTACATTATTTTATATAGAGAGGTACTATTAGTACCTGCCAAAATACTTTGGATCCCCCATTTCTTTGAGCCCCACCCTAAATCCTAAATTCCAATAAAATTTCTTTGAACACCCCACTTAATACCAAATTTATCCCTATTCATAATATTATCACACCCAAGGCACACCACTTAATTTTGTACACCCTCTCTCATTCTCTTTTTTATGACCGTTCATCTCCTATTGAAAAGAACGCCGACGATCATTGCATCAGTAAACACCATTGCCTTAGTAAAGTGCATTGCATCGGTGATCCATCATTGAAATTCTTGTCAAATCTCAACGAAAGGAATAATCGACTTGACGATGTCCAAAGAATGCCGTCGAAAACTCGTTAGGAGTTTCTGTCCACATCGCCTCTCTTCTTCCTCATAGGTAAATATCGACTTCCCATCTTATCAACAGTGTTGCCTCTCTTCTTCCTATCAAATTTTTATTTTTTGGTTTATTTCGGCATAAAAGAGAGTTTTAGAGGGAAAAAACGCTCACGAAAAACACAATCTGGTGTTGAAGATACAAAAATTGAACCATTCGGCACACCAATGCCGAAAATAAAGGTCATGTTCGATTCAACAGTACCGACTATCTATATTACTGTTTCGAACCCATATATTGAACTAAATGTTTGCGTTCAGTACTGTGGTACCGAACATAATCTTAATAGTTGGTAAACTAGTACCGAACAGCTCGAACAACAGCTTCATCAGAATTGTTATCATCGTCCTCCATTGCTCTACAAGGTGAAATAACTAATGAAGAGTAATACGCCGAACTTGAAATGAGCTTTCTGGTTCAAGGTTTCTGGTTTAGGAGGGTTTCTGGTTTAAGATGGTTATGAAAAGTAACAGGTTTAGGGTTAGAAAGGTGGAATACATATAACTAGAGGTAGAAGTAGAGGTCAGGGTAGGGGTGGGGGTGGGGGTGGGGGTGGGGATGGGGGTGGGTGTACAATATTGTATAGTGTTAGTTCTTATTTAGTAGGTGGGTGTTCCATTAATTGAAGTCTTTTAATGTAATTTTACTTCAGAGTATAATTGTAATAAAGGAAAATTAGAAATTGAGGGGTCAAAAGAATTTAGGCAGGTTCAAATAGAAACACTCTTAATATAATCACCACTCACAAGAGAAAAAACTTGCACAATAATGATACTCTCGAGGAATCTCTAAAGTTTGGATTTACTATTTGAGTTACTTTTTCAATTGTTGAACAGTAAGTCTTTTTTTTTATATATCTTTTGACATTATATTATAGATGAATAATTATTTCACGCACTGAGATATATCTATCGTTTGGAAGTTTTTGTTAATTTTTTTTCTTTTTAGGTTTAGATGTTGTTATATGATTCTTTATGGGTTAGTCATTGTTAAATTTCTTTTATTTAATTAAAATTGTTTATTTTACAATCTTATAATTCAATATATATATATATATATCATATAAAATCATTATATGATAATCCAACTACAACATAATTATATTTGATTTTTTTAATAAATTTTATAAAATTTCTATTTCTATAGATTTTTATTTTCCAAATTAATATAAAAGAAAATTAAAAAGTTATAATTACTTTTAATTTTATGTTATTAATTCTTCTTCTAATTTAAGTCTTATTTTTAATATAGTTAATTATCCAAAAGTCTTATTTATAAATGTCATGGTAGCTCAGGTCCTATTTAAGATTTTTTGAACCAATAAGTCCTATTTAGTAAAACTAATAATATTATCTTCTTTTTTTTAATTTTTAAAACTAAAAATATTATCAATTTTGCATAGTAATATTCTACATAATTGTTTCACTAACTGATGGCAAAAAGAAAAAAAAACAAACAAACAAACAAACATGAGATTAAACGTTTTTACCCTTTTAGTTATTGATTTGATTCAACTATCCAATAAAATAAAGAACATTAAAAGTTTTTTCCATTTTAAAACTGAAAACATTGTAACGCCCCGAAATAATTACTATAACCCACACTCATCATCAATCAGGGACCACAATAACAAAGTGGTTATCTTTCATTGATTTACAATTTAACTTTACAAAAGAGTGATATGGTAGACAGACAAAATGAAAGTTAGACAAATAAGAAATGCCTAAAGGCTTACATCTTTCTAAGACATTGCATGGTTACAACAAAAGTGGATTTAAGTCCAATACAATTAAAGTCCTTAGCTTGTACAAAATAAATACAGTAAATACACAAAAGAAGCTCTCGCTTCAAGCCCTCCCAAGCTATTGTCTTGGCAGAAGCATATCATCAGCACCTGAAATGTTTTTCCCACATAGAGTGAGCCAAAGCTCGGTAGAAATAATCTAATACAGTATATGAATCTTAACAAAGTTATAAGGTAAATACATATGCAATATTCGTGCCAAAACATTTTGATATCCCTTTCCAAAACAATGCAATGTCATAATAGTATCATAATAATATCGAACACACTTTTTGAATCACTTTAAAATTGTAGAGATTGGGAGGGAAAGGAAAATGATTGATTATTAATTTTATATAATATCAAAATCGTCTATCTAAAAATATAAAAATATATTTTGATGATATAATTTATAAAAAAATTCTTTTTCTTTTATATAGGGGTGTTTTGGAAATACGGTAAAAAGTTGATTTTTGACTTTTAACCAAATTTTTTGACTTTTTTAGAAAGTGAGGTAGGAAGTTGGTAAAAAGATGCTTTGAGTTTTTTTGAATTAATATTTGTTTATGATGTCACATCACAATAAAATGACTAAAATACCTCACCCAAATTAAAAAATTTACTTTTTGACCAATGTGGCTCATTTTCAACATAGAGGGTAATCATGTAATTTCATTCCTTGCTTTTTTACAAACTTGCCAAATGATGTTTAGCTTTTTATAACTGCTTATAGCTGCATTTTTTGAAGCTGCAAACGCAGCTTTTAATTGGTTCCTAATGCTGTGTTTGGTTGGGGGATTTGGAGAGAGATTTGAAAAGTGAAATAGAAAAGGTAAGTGAAATGTGAATAAATCATGCCTATATTTCACATAGTTTCACACACCTTTTCCCTTTCTCTTCCCAAATTCCTTCCCAAATCCCCTAACCAAACACACCATAAAAGACCACATAGTCTATCTAGACAAAATTGGATTAGAAATCATTATCTTTTATTTTCTTTTTTCTCCAACCTCTCTCTCTCTCTCTCTCTCTCTCTCTCTCTCTCTCTCTCTCTCTCTCTGTATTAATTTAACAAATTATTTCTTCTCTCTCCTAGATTTCCAAAGAATGCTCAACTTGGGAGCCCAACCTCAAGAGATCAAAAATGAAAAGTTGAAGCATGCCTTGGCTATTAGATTTTCATAAGAAAATTCCTTCATTGGCTGGCAATGAATAGAATTAGGGGGGGAAAAAACAAAGTAATTTTTGTGATCCTGTTTATCATATAATGTGATTCTACATGAGCAATATTACTTCACAAAAATAAATCATAAAAAAATTTAGAGAAAAGAGAAAGAGATGAGATCTACTCCTTTGTGGTTCATACTTACCACTAGATAGTTTTGGTCAGGGATGACCAGTTGCCCTTGGTTTCTTACCCTAATTATCATGCAATATGACAAAAAAAAATTATAAAAATTGAAATTAAATACCATAATTTGATTTTTAAAAAAATGGTAAAAACATGTTAAACTTATGATTTTCATAAAAGTAGTTTAAAAATTGACTAACTCATTTGAATGATGATATTTTCACATATTACTTGAGAATAAATATGTAATTTCATATACATAATCACCATCAAGTTTTATCTCAATTCAATTCTCTATTAGAGTCGACGTTATAGATGAGGTGTTCCCTTACCAAGTGTTACAAAGTGTGATGTCCCGATACTTCACAATCTATCACAACACCAATTGGGTTCCTCAAAGCTGTAAAGTAGGATGCCGTGTTCCCTTACCAAGTGTCATTGGGCTATGTTCGAGAACCAAACATTTTAGAGAAAAAGTCACTACAAAGTATTAATTCATTCTCTACGTTTTGCATATTTTTCATAAAAAGTTAAAAAATAATTTAAAAAAGTCAATTACCAAATGAGTCTTGATGTCCGGTCACTTTCACAATCAATTACAAACACCAAAGCAGTGAAGTTGTGGAACTGTTAAAATGAACAATATTGAATACAAAATTCCCTAGCCCTTTCATAATTCAGTAGTACTTTTTGGCAGCTTCCCTTCATCAACAATAATCAGTTCCATACAACATTTAATTTTCTCTATATTTAAACCAAAAAAAAAAAATCCTCAAATAATGTAGTTCCCTTTGAATACATGGAAATAGGGTAAGCAGAGCCTACCCAATGTTAACCGTGCCAGCTTGGGAAGAATTAAACCTGGAATTGCAGATGCTACCAACTTTCAGTTATGAAACAGACCCGAATCCATTTCAACTGAAAACAGAAATCAAGCGAATCTCCCAATAACCTGTAAATTTTGAAGTGCAATATTTTCAAGTTAGGTAGTCCAACTAGGGTAGCTCGAATCAAAACATAAGCCATATCAAACATCAGGAGACATCAAAATTGTTTCATGAAGGAACATACATGACACCTACAAGTCTATAGCCCTAGTTAGAGAAGATTGGACTTGCCTCGGATATTAACGGCTTGGCATTCTTTTCCCACTCTGTTGCCCACCTGGCGGAAGACCCCATCTCCAATGCACCATCCCTTAAGGACTTTAAAGCATTACATTCATCTGGAAAACCCTTGAAAAGCATCTGCATTGGTTTGCCAACTTAAAACTTAAAAATCCCTAGTCATATGTAATGACTATAAGATTTTTAACAACTGCTCAATATCAAAATACATTTGCTATCCATAGAAGGATTAAATATATTCCATCTACAAGCAAAAAGAGGCAAACAAAACAGTAATTTTTCTATACAGATTTGGCAGATGTCCTTGCTTTGGAAGTGTGAACTCCAGAAATATAAATTGCTTATTGCATGTTGCCATGAAACAAATTCCACCAAAATGGAAATTCCTTGGGGTTCTTTTGCTTAGCAAGATAGTGATGGAAAATGCCTGTAGGAAAAAAAAGTGTAGGAAACTGAAATTTCCCGTACAACCCTCTTCAGCTTCTAAACTTTGATTTTGGTTTCCAACAAAATATGCATGGAAGTTTTTTTTCCCATAAAAGGAACAATTATCACGCTTTCCAGATTTGCCCATGGATCCACCCACTTGTTTAAAATGGACAGGGACAAATATGTAAAATACAAAAAATCCCTTTAAACTTTCACGCTTTTCAAATTGCCAAGCTAAAATTTTCAATCATTTTCTTGCAAAATTTTCATTCTAATGCATGTAAGAAAATAAATTTTCTTTTCTTTTTCCGTTTTATCACTTCACTTTCAACCATTTTCATTTTCCATCATTATTTTATTATGGAATGGACCCATGAGAAAATCATTCAGTTTCAACAAGCCATTTCCTATGTGCCTATCCCACGCTTCTTTACCTGTTCGGTTTTGAGAACCAAGCCGAAAACTACAACCCAATAATCCAGAACTCGGCCCATTCTGTTTTGTGCTTATTGAGTAGCTGTGTTTTGAATAATCATTCACAATTTGAAAATATACTACATCAAGTGAAATTGATTTTTATTTATTCAAAGCACTATCTGAAATGTAACAAAGGAATATTCTGTTTTTAACAAAGATGGTAAAATTTAATGATAAAAAATAAGAAGCACATTCCCAGATATCAGATACATCAGACAGTAGTGAAAAAGACTAGAAATAGATTTGCAATGATACATTACTTCAATTCAAACAACTTACCAAGAGTTCATCAGCTAGCTCTGAAGATGATGAGAAAAGCAGGCCATTTTTTTCAACTTTTACAAGTTCCTCTATGCTTCAAAAAAGTCAATGAGAAAAGTTGGAATGTATGTCATGTCTCATCCATAAAAATCACAAGACAGGTACAATGAAAAAGATGTACCGATTTTTTTTACCAAGAGTATGAAACAGCACAAACAGGCAGTCCACAGCCAAACATATCAACAACCTAGTGAAAGAAAATTTCAATTATAATAGGGCAGTTATATTAGTTAAGTTTTTTCATCCAAAAAAAATGCCCAGCTTCTTCAGTAGGTACTAGAAACTTGACAACTGAAATACCTTCATTGGAAGATCCAAGCCAGATGACGAGGTATGCAGGCACACACCTAGGTCTGCTGATCCTGTAACCGTAGCATCGATCCAGTTACGGTAATAAAGTAAGTGCAAGCAGTTGTAATTAAAACAAAAGCAGAAACTATACATCGCCTACCAAGAAGTAAAGGGTAATCCTCAGCTGATAACCACATGGTACGAAATGATACACGTTTGAGGTTCAGTTTCTTTATTTTCTCTTCATATTTTTCCTTTTCAGGTCCTTTACCTTCATGTAAATTCAAAATCGTTCAAGTCAAAAGTGATAACATAGCTCTTCTCATTCAACTAAAACTGAATTAAAATGAATTTGATCTTGCATGTAAAGAAAGTGCATTACCTGTAATGATAAATAACAACATTGGGTACAAGAACTGCTTCCCATCATAAATTTCCTTCCATAGAACCTCTTCCCCAGTTGAGTCATCTTCATTTAATAATGCAGCAACACGTCTATCATACATAACTGCTGCTTCCAAAAGAATGCCAAAATCTTCATCTGGAGTCCTAAAAAGAAGCATCACTCATCATGATAAAACAGTTTTCTTAGGATTTGAAAATTCTGACAGAAAATATAATTAACAAAAGTTCATTTATGCGGTAAAGATCTTGATGCTAGTTAAAAATCAGTTAACAAGGTACACTAAAAAGGGAAATATTTCTCTTGTTGGTTACATCATTTTACTTATCAACCATAAACTTAAAGGAAACATGACATTCCATAAAACAAAACATTTTATACATGTCCAAAAATGAATTCAATAATGATAACACCTATATATTGAAACCAACTAAAGAATTCAGCATTCCCTCAGACTACCAACAAAGAGAGCACTAATTCAAGTCTGAGAGCAGCCACTTAGCACGAATGAACATTCAGTATATATGTAGTCCTAGCCTTCCCAATAAACAAAGCATGAAGAGCTCACCAGCTTGTACTGCTAACTATAACTGCTGGCCTGTTATGCTTCAAGAAAATGTCATTGTCAACCTGAGCTGTAAATAGAGTTTTATTCAAATCACGGCTCCCAATTTCTACCATTCCTGCAAGAAGCGGGTAAATTACCTAAATTAGTATGGACCCTACTCAACTTCAACTGAAACAAAAAAAGTACATATATTTTCAATCAGCTACATTACCATGGCTGATGCAATCTCGAAGACCGTAAGGCTGACTAAGATGGCTGTGTATCCTACAAAACAACTACAACCCACAGTTCATTTTTTATTCTACAAGTCAATGTAATGCCTTTTTTTGCTTTCCTCCGAATGAGAACTTTCCAATAGAAAACTCAGTTCACCTTGTGCTTCTCCTCAAGGGAAGTGGGGCGAAAAAACTCAGGAGGCTGGTCATAAAGAACTGCAGCACTACAAATTTAAAACATGGAAGAAAACAAAAAAAAATGTACCATTAAATGGCTTAATAATAAATTTGAACAAGCAGAATGGAGGCTATTGCAAACTTTCAGGAGACCATCTTACTTAATTCCCCAGTTTTGTGCCAATTCATGTTGCATTGCCCTTGTCACGCATAAGGAACCATTTGCCATCTTCCCAAAATGCTTCTCAAACCTAGACATGCACCAAAAACTCACACTTCAGGTATGAAGACAAAGAAAGGCCTTCAAATCCAAAGGAAAGTTCAATTCAAGTGTACCAATGGTATATTGCCACAAAAACACTACTTCTTCCGAGAGACAATGCTAGCAAAGTATATCCAAAATTATGCCAATCAACAATAAATGCAGAACGCCTCAACCAGCTTGCCCACTTTACAGCCACTAAAGTTGGGACAGAAGGTGGATTCTACAGAAGCCGAAACAAGGTAGTTTAGATCAAGATATCAATCCAAGCATGCAAGGCACAACACTCCAATTCAAAATTGACTAGAATCATGGCCAAGCAAACATAGCCATGCATGATTACAGGTTAGGCCCACTTTGGGCCACCTATATTTTTATAGGTTGAAGCTGCTACTACTTTGTTCAGTATGTAACCCGCAGTAAAAGAAGAAAGACAGAAATTGGACACTAACAATTTTCTTTCCCAGAACTTCAAGGCATTCAATAAAAAGAACCAATAAGATAATAATAATGCAAAAAAGATAACATATAATACTTCCTCTAATGAAATTGTTACCAGATATTCTACCTAAATCATGCTTATTTCAATGAACTTTTTCAATGCTAACACTTCAGCAGTTATATAAGGACATGGTTTTCCAATCAAGTTCGAAAGATTTACAGAAATAAAAAAGGACATCAAAACACTGCCAAAACAATATAACTTAAAAAGTGTCAAACAATAATTTAGGTATTTTGACAATAATTCAGCCACATGCATCTTTCAGAGCTCACCTGCACTATAAAAACATCAGGAGCAGGTATTTTGACACAAAGAAACCAAAGAAGCATAAGAAACTGAATCAACGGCTTGAGCAAAAGCATCAAGGGACGAAGTATCTTTGATAAATTCCGAGGGATTGTTGGCCACTGTGTCTGCAGAACCAGATTTTAAAAAAATAAAATAAAAAAATACATGTAATGAGTTTCAGAGTTTTGAAAAAACACTCAATCAATAGGACATGCTTAAAACCAGTACCATTTTATGAATATGAATAGATTGGTTCCCTAATACAGCTGAGTGGGGGTCAGAGCCTATCATCCACACATGCAAAGGCAAGAAATAAATTAGTGTACTCAGCAAAACACTCTGAGATTAAAAAAATAAGACAATAAAAAACAATGGATAATCTAGTACATATATTATTAAGAAAACAATATGTTATTTAATATGCAATTTATCCAGAGGTGCTAATTAAGCTGAGTGAAAACATCACAACTTTATCCATACGAATTTCAGAATATATAGTTTCATGGGTGGCCTTTGAATGCAGAATTCTTTGTAGCAACAATTGATCATGCCTAAGAGATTGATGTACCAATAGATCAGGGAAAAAGTACAATTTTCTTTTAAAATACCAAAAATGGAGTCCATATTAAATGATCCAAAATCAACCATAAGTTTTTTGGTTTTCTTTCCTCTTCTGGCTGTGCTATAGACAATAGGCAACATTTTAAACAAAAGTAGACACCAGTAAATTGGTGTGATTCAAATCACCATACACATGGCAGGACTCCAATGTACTTGGAAGACTTGGAAGTACATTCCTCAAATAGCTCAAATACAAAAGCAAAGTTCACATGTAGTAGTCATACATGGTTATTGAAGATATCACTCTGTAAAACAAAAAGCTGAAAGAGAGTTCATACTGCCAAATGCAAATAGGGAAAAAGGGAGCAAGACATGGATGTACTGAGCAGAGATGTAGTATATGATGGCAATATTGTACACACCTGATACTTTGTTTCATTCCCCACAAACTCAAAACATTACCGGATGCCAAAGGAAAGAAACAGGGGGCGCAGAGAGGGAGGGGTTATCTAATTGCAGAACCTAATAACAGGGTGTCTAGGTTTTTGACATTCAACGGAAAAATAAATAAGCCTAGTCATACATGTCATGCTGAATCCAACTGGAAAAGGCTAAAATACCATCTATGGTTCATGTTAATCTTGCCAAGAATTATGCATCCCAAGCAATGAGCTGCAAGAGAATCTTGAAGTTGGTCTTCAGTTCATATCCGTTACATGGTAACATGTAGGGATGACAATGGGGGTTAATGGGATAGATATTAATTCCCCATCCCCATTCCCCTATAATAAATTTTTCGCATTTCCCATTCCCCATGGGTACCACCCTCCCCATTTCTTAATGGGTATGGATTTTTCCCAACCCACTTTAATCCCCATTTTTATTTTTTATATTTAATGTTAACAACCACTTTTTTTTTTTTTTTAAGGTTCACAACAAAAGCTAAATATACCTTCAATCTTTTTTTTTTTTCTTTTTTAATATATTTAATGCTAACAACTTTTTTTTTTTTTTTTTTTTTTTTTGAAGGTTCACAACAAAAGTTAAATATACCTTCAATCTTTTTTCTTTCTTTTTTAATATATTTAATGTTAACAACCTTTTTTTTTTTTTTTTTTTTTAAGGTTTTAGCTAAATATACCTTCAATCTTTTTTCTTTCTTTTTTAATATATTTGATGTTAACAATTTATTTTTTTATTTATTTTTTATTTTTTTTTAAGATTCACAACAAAAACTAAATATACATTCAATCTTATTTTATTTTATTTGGTTCAACAACAAAATCAAATACACATTAATTAATTAATTAAAAAGTTTGTTTTATAATAATCAAATATATAATTTTGAGACAATCAAATAAGTTTTAGTAATTGAAAAAAAAAAATGTGGAAGAACGTGGAAGATTAAAAAAAAAATTACAACCATCTTTCTCTCTCTCACTCTCACTCTCTCCCCTACATGTTATAAGAACCTGATTACAATGTTATAAGAGCCCGTTTGAAGAAATAAAATATGAAAGAACCTGTTTGAAAAAAGTGTTATAAGACCCATATTAAATTGGGTCAGGGCATAAACAAGGAATTGTTTGTTGATCTCTTAGCCACGGATATTTTAGACATTAAACCATCTTTCTCTTAGCAAATTTGAACCATTCATTTTAATTTATCCAAAATCTAATTATACCTTTTAACAAATCTGAACCACTCATTTTAAGATATCTATGCCTTACCACACCCAATCCATCCTCCATCATCTTCTTTTAGTCCCCCACGAATTTTGTTGTTTGTTATTTTTAAAAAACAAAAAATGCTTTTTCAATTAAATTTTTACTAATTTCACAACACCATCACCACTATTCTCACCTTCACTGTCACACTATCATCACCATAGCCACTACCATCATCACTGCCGCCATCACTCCACCACTATGTCACAATCTCTACTTTCACCTTCGTTCCATCACCACCACCACCACCAAATATAAAAAAAAATATTTTTCATTAAAAAATATTTTCTATCTAAATAAATGAAGCATAATATTGGGAAACAAGCTGATTTCAGTTAAATCTGTTCATAACTAAGAAAAATTCTTTTATTTTTAAAAAAATTATTTAGTAAGACTTTATATTCCCTTTTTGTTTTTCCAGCAAATAAATCTTTATACCCATCATTTCTAACCAATCATGACTCATGCTTGTTTTGATTCTCTACAATTTCCTTATTTTCAAATACATTAATATATATATATATATATACATGTTGTATAAATTGTGTGATAACATAAAACAAATAGATTCATACTCGTTAATTGAAATTTCAGAACAAGCAAACCATTCTGAAAATTACAATACATAACAAAATAAAATAACATAGAAAAGCAAACCGAAACCTGCACTAGACAGTGTCCTTAATTTTTTTACATAAATTTAAAAAATTCTAGATATGCATAAAATTTGACAAGAATAATGTGAAAATGTTAATTAATGTGCATTTGATTTTATTGTTGAGCCAAATAAAATAAAATAAGATTGAATGTATATTTAGCTTTGGTTGTGAATCTTAATAAATAAATAAAAAATTAGTTGTGAACCTTAAAAAAAAAAAATTAAAAAAAAAACAAAAGAAAAAAGATTGAATGTATATTTAGCAAGGTTCTGAAAAGCGGTTGCGGTCGCCGTAACGGTGGCGGTGGCGCGGTTGAGGGGTGTAAAGGCCGTAGCGTAACGGTTGCGGTAACCGGAACCGTGAATTTTTTTATTTTTCGCACAATTTGAAAAAAACTTACTGATACGCATATTTTTTTTTCCATGATCATATTTATTGGGTTTTAAAATAAATATTGATCAATTTTTATAAATTTTTAAGTTTGATCCAATATATTTCATATTTTTAAATCACTATAAACTGAGTTTTTTACATTTTATTTTAATAATTAATGACTTTATATTATATAAAAAATCAATCACTACCTATTATATATAAGATAAACAATGACAAAAGTAAGAGAATAAATAAAAACCTAAATATATATATATATATATATATATTAATTAAGCCAAATAGATAATGACCACACTTATTATTATTATTATTTTCAAACATATAGATAGACACACACAAACAAAATGGTTGAGTGACAGCAACTGAATAGAATAGTATAGGTCTTACAGTTTTAACAAACCAATAACATGTTCTTCATCTTCCCTCTTCTCTCTCTCTATCTTTTGTTCCTACATCTTCCCTCTTCTCTCTCTCTCTTCCCTCATTTTCAATTTTTTTTTTTTTTTTGTGTTTTTTTTTCCAAAAGAAGCAATTCGGAACCGTTACGTAACAGTGCGTAACAGGCTGTTACGGTCGTTACGGCACCGTTACGACCGCTATAGCAGCTAGGGGTGTGCATAATACCGCCGAAACCGCCAAAACCGCACCGAGCCGCACCGCCAAAGCAAATTCGTTATTATTTGCCAATCGAACTGCCGGTTTTTGGTAAGAAAAATGGCAAATTCTAGTGACACTTTTATCAATCCGCCGGTTTCTATTTTTCTTCCAAACCGCACCGACCCGCACCGCTATTAAATCATGTTTTATAAGATTCTAAAAATTCTTTTTTACTTAAGTTTGCTTGTTGTTCTATACCTTAGAATATAGTATTACATTACTACTCGAGGGGAATTCAAGATGTCAGTAATCCAAAATAAAGTTAGATTCCAATTCACTTTTCAATCTTTTTTTTTCTGGCCATGTTGCAAACTTGTATCAGCTCACTTTTCAACCTAAATACTTTTCAACAGTAAACATTTTCAATATATTGTAAACCCTGAATGATATTAATTTTATGTATTGTATTTGATCATTGTAACTTCCACAGATGCTTGTAATGAACTGATGACATAGTCGTTAATATTATCATGTTGTTGCTACATTTGCTGCATCAGAAGAAAGCTTCACAAGATGCTTAACATCACGGTATCTCTCGTCTTTTTTTTACTCTTTGATTTAAGTTTTGTAATTTGAATTATATTTTTTTATAAACAGCCAATCCGCCCAAACAGCCAAGGCAAATCCGTTATTATTTGCCAATCGAACCGCCGGTTTTTTATAAGGAAAATGGCAAATTCTAGTGACACTTTTATCAATCCGCCACCCGCCATACGGTTTCTATTTTTCTCTCAAACCGCACCGACCCGCACCGCGCACACCCCTAATAGCAGCCACTACAGCCAATACACCTGTGAATCTCAATCACACTACAAAAGTAGCCGTAACGGGTGGCGGTAACTACCACAACCGTTACGTAACGGTTGCGGCCGCTTTTTGAAACCTTGATATTTAGCTTTGGTTGTGGATCTTAAAAATTGAAAAAAAAAATGGTTATGAACCTTAAAAATAAAAAAAATAATTAAAAAAAAAGATTGGATGTATATCTTTGATTGTGGATCTTAAAAAAAAAAAAAAAAAAAAAAAAAAAAAAAAAAAGTTGGTTGTGAACTGAAAAAATAAATAAATAAATAAAAGAAAAATGATTGAATGTATATTTAGTTTTGGTTGTGAATCTTTAAAAAAAAAAAAATATATGGGGAAATTAGTGGGTACCCATCCCCTGTGGATATTTAAAGAATATCATTTACCCTACCCAATAGATAAGAAAAAAAGAGAAAAACCCATGTATTTGGGTTGAGTCTCCATGGATACCCACAGGGTAGGTTATCCATTGTCATCCCTAGTAACATGACAATTTTATCAACTAAAGCGGAAGCATCTCACAGCAATTTAACTGAAAAATAAATATATGAACAAATAACAGTCGGTTATAATATCAAACATCAACACATGTTGTGTACCTCCATAGGCAACAATATCCACCTCCAAACATGCCTGCAAGAGAATGGTCAAAATCTTAATATTACACATACAAAAAAGCGCATAAATCATTTACTGATGTGTGTGAGAAGCCAACACTTAAACTGAAACAAGTGTTTCAAGTTCCTTCATAATACGTGCCACTTGAACGTTTCTGATATTCTTCATGTGACATTGACTAATAAAATCATCCGAAATGTCAAAAATTAGTTCTCAAATCTTTGATTTCCTCTATAAGACAGGAACCCCCAGTTTCCACTTCTACTTCTTGCAGTCACTCCACAATACTCACCAATGCTAGTCAGTATGATTCTCACTTTATCCATTCTACTTTCTTATAACTTCAATAGAATTTGACATGTTTTCTTTGTTCTCAATTATTTTATTTTTTAAAAACAAAAGGTGAAAAGTAAAAAAAACTTGTTCAAGGATCTTAATAATTGTTGAAACAAATAATGTTTCAGTGCATTTTGCAGTATTTCCGTGAGCGTTCATTATGTTTCAATAGAAACATTGTAATTTCAACTTTCCATCAATGTTTCATGCTTTCCACTTCAATGGTGATGGAATGAAACTTAAATCCTTGATCAATATAACCAGCATATCTTAAACCCCAATTTTTAACATGTTTTTTTTTTTTTTTTTGGTTTTAAAAATGTTAAATTAATTGATTCCCAATCACAATCATCCTTTACCCTTTACTTTCACTAAATTGAATCTACTTTCAGTAATTGGAAGCAAATAAATTCCATGATCAACATACATGAAAATTTAAAAAAAATTAAAATAAAAATCAGATCATATACACAATTGACTCGTATACAAGCACGAATCATGAATAAATGGAGTGTTTGGCGAAGTAGAAATTACCTGACGAGCAAGAGAAAGGGCATGGTATTGCATTCGAGGACTGCGGCCAAAATCGCCGAGAACCACCACCGCCGCCCTATTCCTCCGCCCAATCTTTGCCTCTTTTTGCCCTGAAATCATCAAATTGTTGTTACACAAACTTGTCATACACTAAGTTTTTGTATTTTCAGGATCACAATTGCGAAGAAATCTCAGCTCGATCGCTCTCTCTCTCGCTCCCCGATGAACACGAAGATTTACGGAAGTCGCGGAACTGGGAGAGGTTTCATGGGTCGGGGATTCGGGTTTTACTCTTTCGATTTCGGGTCGATGGGTCGAATTATGTCTGAATCCGTTTCTAATTCGACCCGAAAATCCGAATCTGTTTGGAAACTGATTAATAATCTGATTCAATTTTGAGAAAATAACAAATAAAACTTCGAGTTTGATCATTGTAATGATACAAATCTTAAATTTTTAATTTTTTAAATTTAAAATTTAATATTTTGATTTATTTTTAATTTGAATAATTTTTCTATTTTTTTAAAATAAAAATGATAAAAAAATTATATTTTAGTCATTAAACTTAAGATAAATAAATATAAAATATTTTTTTTTTATATTAAGTTTGATAACTAAATATCATTTTTTTATATCAATTTTACTTAATAAAAATAGCCTATGATTTATGACAAAAAAATGTTATTTAAGTCATTAAACTTAATATAGATAAATATAAAATACTTAAAACATTATTTTTGATTGAGTTTGATAACTAAAATATCATTTTTTTAATCAATTTTACTTAATAAAAATAGCCTGAAGATTTATGACCCCAAAAAAAAAAAAAAAATTTAAGTCATTAAACTTAATATAGATAAATATAAAATGCCTAAAATACTATTTTTTTTGTTGAGTTTGATAACTAAAATATCATTTTTTTTGTGCGTTAATTTTACTTGATAAAAATAGGCTAATAATTTAGATTCAAACAAATTAAAGGATTAGATTTTTAAATTGAAAAAATTTATAATTCATAATTTTTTTTTTGTTTGTAATTTCCCCATTAATTTTGTTAGTAAATTTTTTTAATATTTTATGTAAATTTTTTATTTTTTAGATATACCTAATCTTGATATATTTTTTTAGAGTGTAATCTAGATACACTTAAAAAGTATAATATTTGTAAAAAAATAAAAAATTTAAACAATCACCAAATACAAATACAAAAAAAAAAAAAGAGTATATTTTTATATTTTGTTGTATTTAATAATTTTTTTAAAGATTTTTATATAAATTTTATAGCTTTTAATATATCAAGATATAAGTAGATCTAAAAAAAAAATTTGATTAAAATATTTTGAAAAAATCACTAAAAATACAAAAATATGAATTGAAAAATTAAAAAATTATTTTTGAAAACTACAAACTAAACAGTGTAAGTTATATTTCACTTTTGTGTGTGTGTCTCAATCTGGATTGATTTTTAAATTTTTTTTTTTACATTTTAATGAAATTTTAATTATTTTTTTTATATTTTTAAATACATCTAATCAAGAACTATCTAAAAAGTAAACAAATTGACCCAATATATACATATATATATATATATATATAAAATCATTAAAAACAAATAAAAATTAAAAACTCTAAATCTTAAAGTCTGAAGACTTAAATCCTAAACAAAACATTAAAACTTGCGCATATTAGCGGTGTCTATAACCCGCATTTTTTTTAAAATGTGGCATTGCAAAGATTTTGAATGTTTTCAAACACTGATAAGTTTATTCTGAAATAACAATAAATTAGCAGTTGACCCGTATAATGTATGTTTTATTTTATTTTTTTCAAAAAATATTTGATGGTACAACGTGTGTCATAAAAGAATAATTTTAATTTTGAATTAAAATTAAAATTAAAGTATGATTTTAATTATTTATTTCAAAAATATTGGCTTTATCATTTTATAAAATTGTTACTTGAATACTTATATATATTACTTTTAGTTAAATTATTTTTGTAGTTTGATAATTTTAGTTCTATCGTATTATAAAAGTGTAATTATCATATAATAATTTTGTATGATACATTTTAACTTATAAAATAGTAAAATAAATACTCATTTTGATATTAAAAAGGGACATTTATACACAAATCCTAATTTATGAATTTATACTCCATTTAAGTCCTAACTAAGATTTTTTGGACCTCCAAGTCTCATTAAATCTTTAATCGACGAAATTACCTTTTAAACAATGATTGTTCATCATTTATGACATGATGATTTGACATCTATTTTCATTTTCAAAACTTTAAACTATCAACTTTCAAATTGAAAAAACTAAAAAAATTATGTGCAAATATATATATATATATATATATTTTTTGAAAAAATTGAAAAAACTAAATTATTTTTTTGTGTAAAACTGAAAATTTTGTGTTTATAAAGGAGCATGATGATAGAACATTGATGTGCAAAACTATAAAAAAAATAAAAAAATAAAAAAAAACTGTAAAAATGAAAAAACTAATAATGTTTATAGTGTTTCTGGTTTAAGACCAGACCCATTGTATCTTTTGGATCGGGGTTTCATTGTCTTATACAATTGTCCATGTCTTGGTTCCCTTTATCTCTCTTTGAGTTTAGCATTTAGGGCGTGTTGGTTACGTTTGAAACAAATTGGTAACTTGTTTTTCAAGTTGTTAATGCCCAGAATTTTGTTCTTATGCTCAAGCGACACTTCTTGAGCTCGAGTGAACTTTGTGAACCTCCACTACTTTTGCAGATTTGCAAAAATACTGAGAGTTTGTATTTTTTGCTCGAGCGACGCTTCTTGTACTCGAGCGATGGTCTTCTATCTGTAAAACTACTAGGAGATTGTATTATACGCTCGAGCGGAACAATTTATTATGTCTGGTTGCTAGAGCGACACTTCTTGCGCTTGAGCGATCTGTGCATATATCAGTTCGCAAACAGCCACTTTTGATTCACTTTTTCACTTCTCTCTCTCTCTCTAAACATTTCAAAATCCTAATTTCTCTCACTCTCTTTCTTTCTAAAAATCATTTATTTCTTTTGAATACATATAGATCTGTCGATCTTTTCACCTGCATCTCTTTGTTAAAAAGGTAGAACTTGGCGAAGGCTTCATTCTAATCAGAGTAAAGTTGATTTTCAGCATCTTTGAGTTTCTATAACTCCTTCAATCATCTTCTAAGCTTGAGCTAGGGATATCTCTACTCTTTTTATGAGTTTTGACTTAGTTATTTGTTATTTCTAAACAATATTGAGATTTTTGGAAGATTTGAAACAATCTAGGATTTTGGGTAAAAATCAAAAGAGGGATTTTTCAAATGAATCATTGAAAATAATTTTGATATGGAAAAAAATGTTAAGTTGGGAATAAATTATTGATTTTGAATATTGGGATTGATTTTGGAAAGGAAATGGATTTTTCCCTAAATGTTTCAAATGTTAATTTTATATAAATTATGAGGTTGATTTTGAAATTGTGAAATTAGATTGATGTTGATGTGGATGGTGGAGTGAGATATGTATTATCACTTACATTTTGAAAATTTGGAGAGTTTATCTTTATTGATAATTGTTTATTGTAGCTGGTTTTTCGTGCTCCTCGGAGGGGTTTAGTCTCCTCGGATACGATAGCCCTATAGTTTGGATTCCCGTGGTTTTGAATTTGGTTTCACAAGTGCAATGTGAGATGGATAAAACACAAATGAGTCCAATTCCGGCAAATCTTTTTGAAAAATCCTTTTATGACTGGAGATGCCGAAAATGGACTGTATTGCCAGATTTCAGAGTCGCCATCTAAATATTTTTTGAAAATTTAAGAAACCCGTGACTCGTGCCAAAGGCCACTTGTCTATCATAACCAAAGTGTCTTAGCTTGAGAACTTAGGTATGAAAGGGGAAAGTCATGAATTAAGCAATCCACTCACCCGATCAAAGATCGACCTCCGCTAATCATGATGTGATTTTTATGTACATTATATGCTCTTGCTTCGATTTATTATACTAACTTTACTATGTGAGGCACACAAGTATAGACTACTCCATTCTCTTTGGAATGCTTTGACTTCATGTTTGTTTGAGAAGTGTTTTGAATATGTGTCACTTGAAAAAGTGAGCTCATATGTACATTAATCAAATCATCCCAATTCAAGCGAAAAGCCTTCATCCACTAGCATTCAAGAGATGTATCAAATAAGCACTTAGCCTCATGGAATATGCTTGATATGGCAACATAAACATGCATGCAATATGCTGAAGTAAGAAATGCTCACCTAATACTCAACCGAGGCAAGCTAAAATAGAAGAAAATAGTTAGAAAAATGCATGCTCTAATATGCAAAGTGACTAATGTAATACATACAAAATGCAACTACTAGGTTCAATTTCTTAAAAAGGCATATGGCTCAACTCAAAGCATGCGATAGCGCACGGATCCAAGGAAGTAAGAAATGATAGCAATGTTAGAATGATGAACCGAATCCTATGTATGCAAAAATGGATATTTACACATGGTAATGATATAAGACCAAAATATGATGCTATATATAACCATTGTAAGTAAGTAAATAAAAGGGAGAAAGAGTGGAGGTTGGAAGACATACAAAATATTACAAGTTTGCTCTTGCACGGGAGGGTATGAATGTCTGAATGTTAACTAATTATTACAACACCAAATAAATGAATACGCTAAGTTAACTAATTATTACAAATCTGAATTAAGATAGCTACCTAATTACAACACACTAATTTTAAAGCACTAAATTAATGGGACGGAAGGCAAGGGGCCACAAAAACGTAACCGAGAACATCCTTGCAGAAACCTCTCTATTTTGCTGCTGTAAACTGCTCTATTTGCGGTCAGAAAATTAATTTGTTTTCACCTCAACTTTTGCTCTGTTCTGCTATGAAAATGACACTGCTTGCATAAAGTAGGGTGGTCGGCCGGCCTTGGAAAGTGGTCGGCTGTACTGGGAGGTGGGTGGTCAGCCACTGTTTTCGGTACTGCTCTGCTGCCACAGAATTGAAACAGAGCAAAAACATAATATTTCCAAGAGATGTTCATCATCTCTGCCTCTCCCTATCATGAAACTGATCAAGGGAGGAGTAGATTCGGTTCGCAAATCATTAATATTTGCACGTTTGTTGCGTGATAATCTATAAATTGATAGGACGAAGGCTTAATAAAAGAAATGAAAGACTAACAAAACCTCCTCTCTATCATGGGGTTACCTCAAGGAAAGTGGTAGACATTGATTCTTCACTCATTAACATCACTAAAGAGTATGTAATGACTCAAGACTCAATGGGTTCAATATAATATCCGATTGAACCCAACTCAATTTTATTATCTTTTGACCACTTGTATTCCAATTTTATTGCTTCTTTTACATTACCTTGCATTCTTTATTCATTTTAAGCCATAATTACGTCCACTAATGAAGAGACGTGTCAAACAATAAGTTGTGCTTAGCATGAGAGAGATGTAATGCCCTAGTAATGAACCTCCGAAAAGATTAAACCATTAAGTATGGAAAGTCTATTTCTCATGCTTTGAACAACAACCAAGTGTTTGAGACAACTCTTAAACAAGAAAATCAAGAAAGGAGGGAAGTTGCAGAGATGATTATTACAAGTGTGAGTATATGTATGAAAACTATGGAATAAGTAAGAGCTATCAACTCAAATAGATTGGTGCCTAAGGCCTAAGCCTCCAAATCTATGAGGACTTACAACAATACAAACATAAAATTCAGAGCATAAATTAAATAAACAACTAAAACAGTCCCCAAAACTAAAAAACCAGTGCTGAAAATTAATTGGAAAAGCTAGAAAAAACAAGTAAAAGAAGAGGAGAACAAAACTAGTAAGCAAGCCTAAGGAAGGGTGGCTAATCCTCCACCTTTTGGACCTTAAAATCATATATTTTAGTCTCTGAAAATAGTCCAAAAATAGTCCAAAAGCAGTGGTTAAAATCAAAGAAATAAGTAGGAGAAATAAAGATATGAGATATTGGATAAGGTTCAAGCAAGGGTGGTTAACCCCTCAACCTTTGGTAGCTCTTAAATCGCAAGTTCTAGCCCACAAAAACAGTCCAAAACAGAGTATAAACACCAAGAAAAAGAAGAGCGAAGAGTAAGCAAAAAATGGCAAGAGTTATACCTTTGAAAAGAAGACACTCTTTTGTTTACAAACCACAAGATGTTCACACTCAATGGCTGAAATTTTGGCTCAAGAACCTCAGCAAGAAGCCTCGAATTTCTGGTTTAGGAAGTGTATGTATGTTGCAAGATAGAAAGGCAGATTGTTTGGCAAGGTTTTAAGCATTCGACAAATTTTTCTAACCTAAAATCAAGAGGGGTGGGCTTGTATTTATAGAAAAATAGCTTCTCCTGTCGGAAATATCTGTATAGAGGTAGCCGGTGCAAGGCATGCACATGGGGGGATAGCTGGCTGTAAATATCTGCCTACCGGGACACTTGAACGGCCGGCCAATGACTTGTATGGCTGGCCACAAAAGTGGCCTGCCAGTCCAAAAAAACTACTCTTAAGTCCGACTTCAAACAGGCATATCGCCTTCATTCGGACTCGATTTTAGGTGATTATTGAGTCTAAATTGAAGCCCCAAAAGTCTAATTTCCAATGGTGGTGGCCTCACATTTGAATTCTAAGTATACAAAGAGATGTGCCTAATTTAGTGAAGGCTGCTCATTTCTTTCTTAACGGTTTGATGTTCAACCTTTTCCTAAACTAGTTTTCTTCCAACCTCTCCTATTTCCTTCAATTCCAAACCTATAAATAAGATGTTTTTAAATATTTTTCAAAGAGTTGACCTTCCTTCCATTTATTTCCACTTTGTCCTTACTCGGTTTACTGAAAAGTGTAATATTTTAATCGAAATGCGAGCCTCGGAACATCGTAAAAGCATTGGGAAAAATATTTTGAAAAGATGGTTTTAAGGTCTAAAATAATTTTGGTAAAAAATGAGGTGTAAAGTTGGGATTTAGAAACTCAAAACCGAAGCCTTTTGTTGAAGTAATTGAACGATTGCACAACGTAACTTTTCATCATCGATTGTTCAACCTGAGGCTCCCAAGTCTTAAGGGCAGTCAAAAATAGGTGTCTATATTTATCTATTTAGAAGTATCTTTTTTGGGCTATCGGTGGAGAATAGCTATGAGTGTTGTAGAAATTGCATATCAATTAGGAGAATTGAAACTATTTTCTTATTTATTTGCATTGAGCATTATCTCACACTTATACATTGGAAATGTTCATTGATTTGAGAAAAAAAGGGGTGAATCTGGGAAACATGTATTGTAATGTTGAAATAAGTTGGCCTGAGTGTCCATGGTGAAAGTCTTAAAAATCGCACGTGTACATGGATGCTGATCCTGCGGACAAAATTTTCGTGAAATGGCAATAGTAGTGTTTGTATAGCCTACGTTTACATGGGTCCTGGTTTACGGTTTCCTCCGGACGAAATTTTCGAAAAAGGTTTTATTGTTTTGAAATTTCCAAAGCGTGATTCATTGCCCTATCTTTTATCCTAAAAATTTAATTTATGATATTATTATGGCATTGCATAGTTTTGGAAAGAAATATCAAAATGTTTTGGCACGAGCATTGCATATACATTTACATTATAGCTTTGTTAAGATTCATACACCTTGTTGGATTATTTCTACTAGGCTTTGGCTCACCCTATGTGGGAAAAACATTTCAGGTGCTGATGATATGCTTTCGCCAAGGCAATAACTTGGAAGGACTTGGAGCGAGAACTTCCTTTGTGTATTTACTGTATTTATTTTGTACAAGCCAAGGCCTTTAACTGTATTGGACTTAAGTCCACTTTTGTTGTGACCAAGTATTGTCTTGGAAAAATGTAAGCCTTTAGGGCATTTATTATTTGTCTAACTTTCATCTTGTCTATCTACCATATCACTATTTTGTAAAGCTAAATTATAAATCAATGAAAGATAACTACTTTGTTATTGTGATCCCTGATTGATGATGAGTGTGGGTTATAGTAATCATTTCGGGGCGTTACAACTTAGTATCAGAGCGTACCAGGTTTGAATACTTTGGTTACGTGGGAAGTGGTTATTACTACAATGGGTTTGTCTTGCTTGATAGAGATGTTTGTATGTTTGTAATGCTATGTGATAACATGCTTATGTAATATCTTGGGTATGGGATTTAATTCTTAAGATATTGATTGGGTTTACGGGTTTCTAGAAGTCTTATTAGAAGAGCACTTGATCACTGTTGTTTCTAATTGGAACTCAGGCAATGCCACGGGACGATCATTATCTAGGAAGGAAATTCGTATATGTTTATGTGATTATGTGCTTATGTGCTTATGTGGAGTGAATTACTATTGTCCATCGCATTAGGACGCGAGTGAGTTCACTTCGGCACATTTGTAAATGTGCTAATCTTTTTTGTTACCTTCATTAGGATGTCAAGACGTGGACGAGGTGGTGGTAGGTGTGGTAGGCCTAAAAGGCATGATGAGCCTTTACCAAATGAGATTTCGGTGCAAAAAGAAGGGGTTGGTCAGGCCAATGTGACCATTCCAGTTAGTTAGTAGGCCATGGGCACTTTGGCCCGTGAAATGGTCAGAGCTTTACAGGAATTTATGGACATTCTCAGGGTTGAGAATCAAGTTTAGGCCCAAGTTGTTGAAGCATGGCCGTCTTTCATGAAGAGGGAGTTCTTCTGGTATAATCCAGATGAGTTTTTGGGTGACCCTAAGGAGTCACTGAAGGCAGATGAGTGGCTAGAACAGATGGTGAAAACGTTTGAGATGCTCGGCCTCGAGGATGATGGGCTAAGAGTGACCTTGGTATCTTTCCAACTGAAGGGAGATGTGGGTCAATGGTGGAAGTATGTGCATGGGCGTATTAGGATGACTTGGGAGGCCTTTGTCAACGCCTTCCAAGACAAGTTCTTGTCTCCCACAGTTAGAAAGAAGTTGAGGGACCAGTTTCTGAAGCTCAAGCAGCTTAATTTCCAAGTAGCCGAGTTTGAGGCAACTTTCACTAGCCTTTCTAGATTTGCACTAGAACTCGTGGCGACAGAGGAATGCCGTTGTATAGAGTTTGAGAAGAGATTAAGGATCGTGCTTCTTTTCAAAGTAATTGGGTCGATGATTAGGGACTATGAACGCCTTGTGGAGGCGGCAGCGGCTCATCTTGAGACCGTAGTTCAGGCAAAAGAGGAATGGATGAGGGGCTCCAGGAGGAGTTCAGAGGTTTATGAGGAGAGTTGGGACAGTAAGAGGTAGAGAGACACCACCCCACAGTAGTCCCAGGCAACATAGTCTAGGTCCACCTTTTCTGTGCCGAGTTCGGGTTTAGACAGAGGTAATCTGGGAGGTTTATGTTATTACACGTGTGTCCAGTTGGGTCACAAGTCTTTAGTTTGCCCGCATAGAAGAGGAAGGCAACAGTTTGCCATCTCTGCAGCTCGTTCTCAAAGCCAGAGTCAAAGGAGAAGGCAACCGCCTACTTGTTATCAGTGTGAGCAGTTAGGGCATATGAAGAGGTTTTGCCCTCAGTTGGGTGGCACGCTTGGCGAGTCTGGTTCGAGGTAGACATAGAGTCATCAGCTTACCCAGTTAGTACAGGCCTCGAGGGTCAATCAAGGAGCCTCTTCAGCCTAATTAGTGTTTGAAACTTACACTTCGAGGGATGGGCAGGTGGAGCAGAGACCTATAGGGCGTGTGCATGCTGTTACCATGCCAGACTTAGTGTCAGCACCTTCGGTAGTGCGAGGTAACTTCTTGTTGTATAATTTTATTGCTAATGTGTTAATTGATACGAGTGCATCCCATTCATTCATCTCATCTGCATTTGCATCAACATTGGGATTAGAATTGGCCTGGTTAGCATCTCCACTTAGTGTAGAGTTATCTGTTGGTGGTGAGATTGTATTGGAATAGGGGTGTCAGGGTTGTGAGATAGAGGTTGTTGGTCGCCAACTTGTTTTTGTATTTGTGTTAATTGACATGTCGAGTTTTGATGCTATATTAGGTATGGACTAGTTATCATCGTATGGGGTTGCCATAGATTGTTACCGCCAGAGGGTTACTGTATGTACTTTGAGTGGCGATTGTTTTTATTTCATGGGAGACAAAGCCGATAGAGCTTCATTGCCAGTATGTAATCCGCAAGGTCAGAGTGAACTTAGTTGTTTTCTGGCAAACTTTTTAAGTAGAGAGTGTGATGAAGTCCGAGTCAAATTTCCAAGGGTAGTTTGTGAATATCGGACGGTTTTCCTGAGGATCTCACTAGTTTGCCACCTCACCATGAGATTGAATTCCCTGTCGATTTAGTGCCTGACATGACACCGATTTCTATGGCACCATATAGATTTACACTTGTCAAATTGAGTGAGTTGAAGATTCAACTTGAAGAATTGTTAGATAAGGGTTTTATCTGCCCTAGTTCTTCGCCTTGGGGAGCACCAGCTGTCATGACTCGGACCCGCCCCTAAAAGTTTGGGTCATAATCGGCTGGTAATCACTTGGTTACTTTCGACCTCAAACAAACAAACAAAGTAATTATAGTAATGGAGCCAAAAGCGGAAGTATACAACAAAAGAATGAGTCTATTGAGTTATACCAATATGAGCAAAAATGTAACACATCCATAGCATTTACATGCCCAAGCAAAAGAATATAAGTATCAAGGAAATTTGTGCATAACGTTTACAAAACCCAAGACCACAATACCAAAAACAAAATAAAGTCAAAGTATGATGTGAGTCAAAGATGAAACTCCATCTCGGAGGTGTGACTCGATTGGGTCTCAAAAAGAATGGCTCTTGACGCTGACTCTAGGGGTGTGTTCCATGCTGCGGATTACCTATATGTGCATACATGAAATTGGGTGAGCGAAGCACAATGAGTAATAATACAGTAAAACAGTATGAATAGATAATCACAAGATTCTCACAATATCCATAATCGTATAAATAGAACGACCTTAGGCCTAATATTATTTCAAAACGACCTCAGGCCCAATAGTGTTTAAAACGGTCTCGGGTCCAATCATATATCAAAACGTCCTCGGACCCAATAGTGTTCAAAATAGCCTTGGGCTCATTCGTATATCAAAACGGCCTTAGGCCCAACATATAACAAAATGGCCTCAGGCCTAACATATAACAAAACGGCCTTGGGTCCAACAGTGTTCAAAACGGTCTCGGGCCAAACATATAACAAAATGGCCTCGGGCCCACATTGCACATGTCATATGATATTAAAGAAGTTTCTCATTTCAACAAATCACAATGTCAGTACCAACCACTGTTCATGGTTCGAGGTACACCATAAAGAACATATATGTATGACATTATTACTCACAGAGGGATCGATCTTGTGGCGTTTCCTCTGACACACGACCTACACCAAACATGTCACATACATATTCGATAAGTAATTCACTTCAATTGTACTCTTTTTTTTCATTATTCACAACATTCTTTAATGAGTTTATATTCATCATTTCACTCCCAAAAGGGGCTAAATAAGGTTGGAACGCATCTCGGAGGCCGAGGGTAGCAAGACAAAACAACACAAATTTTTTTCCTTATTCGGCCCCACATGCAGCTGGTCCAACAACTCGAGCGGTCTGGCTCTGCATGTGCAGAAATGGCCACCACTCGAGCGTATAGAGAAGAGTGGGTTTAGGTTTAAATCTTGGGCGCTCGTGCGGAGCCCAAGGCCGCACGAGCGGTCCGGGCTCACTCAGGCAGTTCGAAAATGGCTCCAAGATGCAAACGTTTTCCTTTCATTCCCAATCCCAAATCCATGTAAAAACAACTCAAAAACATGATATCTAAGCATGATACAAGTGTAATTCCTCATTAAACATATCAATCTTGCATCAACAACAATTTCATGGTCTTATCTTTTTACAATTTCATGGTTTACATACACAAGTTCAAAATATATATATTCATGAATGATTTTCTCACAAATCTTGTTTATATGAACCATCTAGGGTTTGTTTCATGGATAAATCATAAAAATGAACTCAAATCAAACAATAGTGTAGAGATTAAGGTTCAATTTCATGCCTCTAGCCCTAGTCACTACACAACTCAAAACCCTAGCTCAAAATTCCTAATTTCTTCATGATTTCTCGACAAAAATGAGTTAGAGGCAAAGTTTGTAAGTAAATTTCCATACCTTAAACAAATCTGTGGTTTGCCCCTTGATTCGCTTCAAATCCTTAGCTTTCTCCTCTTCCTCTCTCTCTAACTCACACTTTGGAACTCTCTTCTAACAAATGAAGAACAAAGGAGGCTAAACATATACAACTTAACTCAAAAATCTTAATTTATTCATTACGAATCATGGTTTTTCAAAATCTCACCAAATGCTCTAAAAATCATGCTAATCATAGTTATGAAGTCAGTTTTTGTTTATCGCGCCTCTACGGCCTTTAATTTCAGTTCAAAGTTTCAATTGCAACAAATATTCCTACTTTTAACAGATATTTTCCAAATTCACATATTTCCCATACTCAAACTTTCAAATTCATATCAAACACATAATCACATACATAATTAAGCATAGTACCGGTTGGGTTATCACAGTCTTTCCCTCTTTAGGAAGTTTGGTTCTCCAAACTTGTTTACCTCAAGTTGAAAACAATTTCGGGTATTGTTGCCTTATTTCTTCTGCCCATTCCTAAGTGACTTCATTCCCATGATGTTCCCTCCATTCCACTTTTATCATTGGGATAGTCTTGTTCCGTAGTTACTTGACTTGTTGATCAAGGATGCGAAGGGGTTTCTCCTCATAAACCATGCCGTCATCTAGCACGATTTGATGATAGTCAATAACATGAGAAGGGTCTCGAAGGTAGCCTCGCAACATTGATACGTGAAACACATTGTGCACTTGCTCCATGCCCGATAGTAAAATAATCCAATAGGCAACCGAACCCAATGTTTCCAAAATCTGAAACGGACCTATGTACTGGGGTGATAATTTTCCTTTTTCCCAAATCTTGTGTGCCCTTTCATTGGAATGACTTTGACAAAAACATGATCCCCAACTTCAAACTCCAAGTCTTTTCTTTTTTGATCCGCATAGCTTTTTTGTCGACTTTGAGCAGTTTTCAATCTCTGTTAGATGATTTGAATCTTTTCCGTAGTAACTTGCACAATTTCAGGCCCAATCCACGGCCTATCCCCAACCTTGGTCCAACAAATTGGAGTTCGACATTTACTCCCATATAAAGCTTCATATAGTGCCATTCCAATACTGGAGTGGAAACTGTTGTTATAAGCAAATTCCACCAAAGGTAAATGAGTTTCCCAATTTTCACAGAAATCCAAAACACACATTCAGAGCATGTCCTCCAACGTCTATATAGTTTTTTCAGATTGTCCATCGGTTTGTGGATGAAATACGGTACTAAACCTGAACTCCGTCCTAGTGCTTTTTGTAAGGTTTGCCAAAACCTTGACACAAACTTCGAATCTCTATTCGACGCAATGGAAACCGAAACACCGTACTATCAAATAATCTCAGCAATGTACACATTAGCAAGTCGATCAGCATTATAAACAGTCTTCACAAGCAAAAAGTGAGCAGACTTAGTCAATCTATCCACAACAACCCATATAGAATCCATACCTTGGGGTGTTCGGGATAAGCCCACAATAAAATCCATAGTTATCTGCTCCTACTTCCATTTTGGAATAGGGAGAGGTTAAAGTAACCCCGCCGGTCTTTGGTGCTCCATTTTCAGTTGTTGACATTGAAGGCACCTTGAAATGAATTCCACAATTTTTCTCTTCATATTAGGCCACCAAAAAGCTTGTTTGAGATCTTGGTACATTTTGGTATTCCTGGGATGCATAGCAAACCTAGACTTGTGAGCTTCTTCCAAGAATCTTCCTTTAATTTTGGGGACATTAAGAACACACGGTCTTCCCTTGAACTTCAATACTTGAGCTTCCAAAGAAAATCCTGGTCTCGGTTTTGCTTCCATTTCATCATATACTTTCTTGAGGAATTCATCCTCCAATTGCCTTTGTTTAATTTCCTCAATAATAGTCGGTTGTGCGGTCATTGCGGCCAACATTCCATCCCGTTCATGTAGCACAATTTCCACCTCCATTCTTTCCAAGTCAAGTAATAGTTCATTCTGCTCCGTAAGAAAACATGCTAAGTTTCCCGTTGACTTTCTACTAAGAGCATCCGCTACCATGTTGGCTTTACCGGGATAATAATGAATTTGCAAGTCATAATCGTTGATGAGTTCTAACCACCGTCTTTGTCACATATTAAGCTCCTTTTGAGTAAAGAAATACTTGAGGCTCTTGTAGTCGGTGTAGACTTCACATGTTGCTCCATAAAGATAATGCTGCTATATCTTCAAAGCTAATTCCAAATCATGCGTAGGGTAATTCTTTTCATGTGGCTTCAATTGTCGAGATGCATACGCAATTACCCTTCCATTCTGCATAAGTACACACCCCAAACCCTTATGAGAAGCATCACTATATATAACAAACTCTTCTGTACTCGATGGTAAGGCGATGACCGGTGCCATTGTGAGCCTTGTCTTTAATTCTTGGAAAACGGATTCCCTCTATTCTGTCCACTCAAATGGAACACCTTTTTGAGTCAATTAGGTAAGCGACACCATAATCTTAGAGAAATCTTTAACAAAGCTTTGGTAGTAACCAGATAAACCCATAAAACTATGTACTTCTGTAACATTGGTAGGAGCAGGCCAATTCACAATGGCTTCTATCTTTTACAGATCGACAAACACACCATCCTTGTTAATTACATGCCCCAAAAACACAACTTCGTTCAACCAAAATTCACATTTCTTCAATTTAGCATATAACTTATTGTCCCTAAGTGTGTGAAGAATTAATCTCAAGTGCCTTTCATGTTGCTCTCTACCTTTCGAATAAATAAGAATGTCATCAATGAATACCACCACAAACTCATCCAAGTACAATTTGAAAACCCGATTCATTAAATCCATAAAAGCTGTCGGTGCAGTCGTAATCCCAAATGGCATGACTAAAAATTTGTAATGGTCGTACCTGGTTCGGAAGGCGGTCTTCTTAACATCCTCTGCTTTGACTTTCAACTGATGGTACCCGGATCTCAAGTCGATTTTTGAAAACACTTATGCCCCTTGTAATTGGTCAAACAAATCATCAATCCGTGGTAAAGGATATTTATTCTTTACCGTTACCTTATTAAGTTCTCGGTAATCAATACACAACCGAAGGGTTCCATCATTCTTCTTCACAAACAAAACGGGTGCGCCCCATAGCGATGTACTCGGTTGGATGAACCTTTGTTAAGCAATTCTTGCAACTGTATTTTCAATTCCTTCATTTCTGCCGGAGACATTCTGTATGGAGCCTTGGAAATAGGTTGAGTACCCAGTACAATATCAATGACAAATTCAATCTCACGATCTACCAAGTCCCCTGGCAATTCTTCAGGAAATACATCCGGAAACTCACTAACAATTTAAATATTTTTAACACCCACCTTAGTTGTCTATGCATGCAAAATACTACACAAATAACCCCTACGACCCTTCTGAAGTAGTTTACAAGCTTTCATAGCCAATATCAAATAGGGTGGAGAGGCCACCACATGCCCAACAAAAGTAAACTCATCTTGACCCGGTGAACGGAAAATGACTTGCTTGGACACATAGTCGATGGTTGGATGATACTTAGTTAACCAATCCATTCTCAAAATTATATCAAAGTGTACCATATTAAGAGGTGTCAAATCAGCACATAATGGAATATCTCTAAGTAAAAGTTCATATGCAGGATACATAGAAGCACATAACACATAGTCCCCGAATGGGAAAGACATGTACAACACATAATTCAAGGGTTCGATAGATCTATTCAAATTAGGAGCAAATGTTTTCGAAACAAAGGAATTGGTGGAACCCGAATCAAGTAGCACATGAGCAGGTTGGCCATTGATAGAAAGCGTACCTGAAACCATAGCGTCTGAATTTTGGACATCACCCGGAACAAGAGCAAAGACTCTCCCTTGCCTAACATTGTCTTTAGAAGTAGTAGGCCTTGCTAGGGTCTTTATTGCAGGAGTGGAACAGCAACCGGCTGAACAAACAGTTGGCCTATTCCCTTTTTGTTGCCCAAACATAGGACAATCTCTCACTATATGCCCCGTCTTTCCACAATTAAAGCAAGCTCCTGGTGCTCGATAACAAACCCCCCAATGCTTTTTTCCACACTCCAGGCAAGTTGGTGCTGAATCATGGGTAGAACCCAAAGTGTTGGAAGTTCCCAAATTTTGCTTCTTACTTTATGAGGACGCTGACCCTTTGTGCACATTGGAGCTTTGCCTTTTGCCTTTCTAATTCGAGTACCGATTGCGGCTGGCATGGTTACCTTCTGCTATGATGGCCTTATCCAATACATCCACATATTTCTGTACCTGCCATATATTAATCTTCTCAAGAATGGAGTCTCGGAGACCTCCCTCAAATTTCCATGCCTTCTTGTAGTCTGTATCGACCATATACGGTGCGAAACGGGCTAGTTCGGTAAATTGCGCCTCATACTCCGCTATGGTTTTGTTCCCTTGCTTCAAGTTATCAAATTCTGAGACCTTCCAGTCTCGGATACTCTATGGGAAGTACTTCTCATAGAAGATCTCCAAAAATTGAGCCCAATTCATCCCTTAATGCTCTTCTCGAATAAGCATCCACAAACGGCGCGCCTCATCCTCTAGTTTAAAAGCAACTAGCAAGACTTTCTGTGCCTCTGTGCATGGAAAAACTTCTAACAATTTCTTGATACCAAGCACCCAAGCCTCCGCCTTTAATGGATCAATTCCCCCTTTGAACGATGGCGGTTTCATCTTCTTAAATTCTTTTTTGAGAGCAATAGTTCAGTCGTCGGCCTGGTGGTCTTGCATTATAGGTGGTGGCACAGGCATTGGTGGCGGTGGTTGTTGTTGCTGTTGTTGTCTAAAGGCCTCCGCCATGTCCATGATCATTGTCTCTATTCTATCAAGTTGTACGGAGGTTGAATCCTCTCCATCCTCTGGCCTTGTTCTCACCATGATCTAGAGGAACAAACATTATAATTTTTCCAAATAATAAACACATAAGTCACATTACAAATGCACATTTTCATGTCATACTTAATTATGGATGCAACTTAAACTCTTTCTAGACTTCTTATTGCTCGCATGGACTCGTGTGTGAGATATTAACTCGTGCTCTGATACCACTCTGTCATGACCCGGACCCGCCCTTAAAAGTTTGGGTGATAACCGGCTGGTAATCACTTAATTACCTTCGGCCTCAAACAAACATATAGAGTAATTATAGTAATGGGGCCAAAAGCGGAAGTATACAACAAAAGAATGAGTCCATTGAGCTATGCCAATATGAGCAGAAATGTAACACATCCATAGCATTTACATGCCTATGCAGAAGAATATAAGTATCAAGGAAATTTGTGCATAACGTTTACAAAACCCAAGACCATAATAGCAAAAACAAAATAAAGTCAAAGTATGATGTGAGTCAAAGATGAAACTCCATCTCGAAGGTGTGACTCGATTGGGTCTAAAAAAGAATAGCTTTTGAAGCTGACTCTAGGGGTGTGCTCCATGCTGCGGATTACCTACATGTACAAACATGAAATTGGGTAAGCGAAGCTCAATGAGTAATAATATAGTAAAGCAGTGTGAATATATAATCATAAGATTCTCATAATATCCATAATCGTATAAACAGAACGGCCTTAGGCCCAATCTCATTTCAAAACGGCCTCGGGCCCAACAGTGTTCAAAACGGCCTCAGGCCTAATAGTGTTCAAAACGGCCTCGAGCCCAACATATAACAAAGCGGCCTCAGGCCCAACATATTACAAAACGGCCTCGGGCCCAATAGTGTTCAAAACGGCCTTGGGCCCAATCACATATCAAAACGGTCTTGGGCCCAATCATATATCAAAACAGTCTCGAGCCTAATCATCTATAAAAATAGCCTCGGGCCCAATCATATATAAAAATGGCCTCAGGCCCAACAATTCAGGCCTAATCATATATCAAAATGGCCTCGGGCCCAACATATAACATAACGGCCTTGGGCCTACATTGCACATATCATATGATATTAAAGAAGTTTCTCATTTCAACAAATCACAATGTTCGTACCAACCTGTAGCTCGGCTTTTCGCGCTCCTTTCGGAAGACGACAAGCCCTATAGTTCGGACTCTACCTGTGGTTCTGAATCTGATCTCACAAGTGCAATGTGAGATAGATAAACACTAAAGAATTCAAATCCGGCAATTCTTTTTGGAAAATCGATGTTTTGAATAAAATGCCAAAAATGGACTGCTTTGCCAGATTTCAGAGTTGCCACCTAAATATTTTTAAAAAATTTAGGAAACCCAAGACTCGTGCCAAAGGCCATTAGTTCGTCATCACCAAAGTTGTCTCGGCTCGAGAATTTAGGTACGAGAGGGGAAGGTCATGAATTGAGCACCTCCCTCGCCCGATCAAAGATCGGCTTCTACTAATCATGATGTGATTTTTAGTTACATTATATGCTCTTATTCCGGTTATTAGGCTAACTTACTATGTGATGCACGCAAGGTATAGACTAATTTGCAAGAATTGGAACATTTGGTTCATGTTTGTTTACAAAATTGTTTCGAATATGTACCACTTGAAAAAGTGATCACATATAAACATTACTCAAATTATTTCAACTCAAACAACTAGCCTTCATCCACAAGCATTCAAACAGTTTATCATTTAAGCACTTAGCCTCATGATGAACATGCTTTGATATGGCAACAACCACATTTATGCAATATGCTAAAGCAATAAAAGCTCACCTAGTACTTCGAGCCAAAACAAATCAAAATTATTAGAAAAATATGCATGTTCCTAATTAAATGCAATATGACTAATGCAACGCATACATTATATATTTTATAGACTCGACTACGAGCATGGCATATGATTCCATTCAAGACATGCAAGAAAGCACATAGTCAAGTAATGAATTTGAACATTTGATATTGGGTTAGGATGATGAACTGAGCCTTTAATGCATGCAAGACAATGGATGCAAGGCATAAAAATGCTAATTTGAAAAATGATGTTCTATTCTAACCATCGTAAGCAAGTAAGTAAAAGGGAGAAAGACGTGGGGTTGGAAGACATACAACTTATTACACATTTGCCTTCATGCAAGAGGGTGCGAATCAAAGTCCGAAAGTCCAAATAAAACTAATTATTACAAAACCGAATAAACAAATAAGCAAATAATTAACTAGCTAACTACTCTATTACAACAAGGATAATAATGAGAAATAAACTAGCTATTTAAGCTAACTAGCTATAACATTTACAAATAAACAATAATAATAATAATAATAATACTAATGATTTACAAGACTAATTATAACAATAATAAATAAATTAATTAATTACAACAATACTCGGAGCATTAATTTACAATAATGATGTAAGCAAGGATGCACAAGGGTTGCATGCACAGTGTCATGACCCGAACCCGCCCCTATGGATTAAGGTCATAACCGGCTAGTAATCAAGAGATTACCTACGACCTCAAACTTGATTAAACATGTATCAATAAAAATAAGGGGCCAAAACGAAAGCAGACTTGAAAATTTTATCCAATGAGCTGTGCTTACATGGTAAAGCAAAACATTTCGTATGCAGTCCGTAATAACTCACACATATAACAGGGTTAACATCTTATACATCCAGGAACTTTCAGACATGCAGTCAGCCAAACAAAAAGCTTATATACATGGGTAATCCATCGTATTCACCAAGATATAAAAAAGGGAAAACAAAAGAACAAAAAAAACAAAATCTCGTGCGTGAGACATTCGGGTTGACTCCACAAAACGTGACTTCCTCTCACTTTTTTCACTGAGGCTGGGTTTGGAGGTCTCTTTGCTCACCTACATGCATATAAATGAGAGTGAGCGAAAGCCCAGTGAATAATATCAAAATGAAGAAGTCACATGAATGAGATTCGTAACAGATATATCAAACGGCCTTAGGCCCATTCATGTTTCTATCTAATACATCAGACAGCCTCAGGCCCAAAAACGGCCTTAGGCCCAATTCATTCTTATCAAACGACCTTGGGCCCAATTCATTCATGTCAAACGGCCTTTGGCCCAATCATTCATGTCAAACGGCCTTTGGCCCAATCATTCATGTTTATGCACATTTCATACTTGAGATCATAAGCATATCATAATCATAATCATATCCCAACGGCTGTATTCAATCACTGGCATAACGAATATTCGATTGAAATTAACAAACCCGTAGAACTCATACAGAAGTAAGCATTTGAAAAATAGCATACTTTAACGGAAAAGTCTACAATGTGCACCTTCTAAAAGGGCATATGATATGCACTTATTATGTGGTCCATATTGTGCCACGTCATAAAAAGTAACCTGCTAAACAGGTCATTTAACAGGTTACATGAAAGAATCATACCTTTTTTTAAACATCATAACAATTACTACAATGAATCATAACAATGTCATAATATACAATGCGGTGTCATAACGAAGACACTATCAATCATAACAATATGACAACGACTCATAACAAATATAGTTATTTTCAACAAATTATCGTAACATTTGAATCGTAACATTTTTTATTATGATTCACCATAACAAATCATAACTTTTAGTAGTACAAATCATAACTTTTACTAATGAATCATAACCATAACACAATGACTGTAACTTTTTTTTCCACAATCATAACGACATTAACAAAATATCATAACTCTTACTAATGAATCATAACATAGCACGTTGATTGTAATTTTGTCCCAAAAATCATAACAACATTAACAAAACATCATAACTTTTAAAATTTCAAACACAATTAATTGTGTAATCAATTGGTATAGCATATTAGAGTGAATGGAAAATCATAATTGATTGCAAAATCGATCGGATTCAAAGACCACAATTGATTATACAATCGATTAGTAGCCAGAGTTTTGAACCATCACAACTGATTGTACAATCCATTAGAACATAAGGGAGATTCAAATATCACAATTGATTGTAAGGATCCTTGATATAATAAACATAATTGATTCAATAATCAATTAGTTTTCATAAGCCACACTAAACCAATTAATTCCCAACTTATTCATAGTTCTCAATCAATTAGTAAAAACCTAATCATTACTATCAATTTAGTCAATATTCGAATAGTAATTGATCGTTTGATCAGTCTCCATTTTTATGTAATTATGTTGTTGTGCTGCCATTACCTCAAACATTATCACTAACAAAAACGCATGAAACTCCAACTACATTTCTCGCTCTACGATGCTCTCTCTCTGTCTCTCTACCTAAAATGTTGCTGCTATGACTATCTTATCGACTCTCACTCTTTCTTTCCTTGTCATTATTAGTGAATTAGACAACAATGTTATTGTTACCAACTTTAATTAATCATGCCCTTTGATCCACTGAAACACAACCATCATCATCGACTTAGACCACTATAATAGCATTGTTGCCGCTACTAGTGCCATGTTGTTGTTATGTACAAATGATGACATCGGCTATAAATCACTTTGACACATTTATAACTCTAGCATATACCAATATTAGTCCTTGCCTATTATTTTGTAGTCGGTCACTACCTTTCTACCGTCAGTCCTTTTTAAAAATAATAAATTGTATTTTCATTCTTAGATATATATATATATATATTGTTTGTCATTGTACCCACCTCAGTCCCTATATTATTTGTCTTTTCTTATTTTTGGTCCAATTTGCTAACTTTCGAGGGTAACTGTAGAATTTAAAAATTAACTTTCCTACTTTGATCACTTAGAAAACTTTGTTTTCACACTTCAAAATAGATAGGTCATGGCAAGCGGTAAATAGAAGTGTTCTACGATGGAGGATTGCATGTTGACGTGGCCTATAGTAGAGGTTTTCACACAAATGAATGTGAACTTGACCCATGCCACATTTTCCGTCACAAAAGTATAACATTTGTTACAATTTGGACCAAAGTGAAAAGAATATAATAGTTTAGACCAATGTGAGAAAGTATTCATAGCTAAGCGGGGTGAAGGTGTAATTTACCATTTTACAAAATGTAAATCATGCCCTAATCTGTGAAGAAATTGTTGATGTAATTAATATCATAATAATTAATATTTATTATAAGAAAATTTGCTAACATAATTTAATATGAAGATTTAATAATTTTAATAAAGGTAAAAGAGAAAATATCATTTTGCCTCTCATACTATCACTGAAAAATTAATTTAACCTCTGTTATTTTAATAATATTAATTTTACACTGAGTTTATTTGATTTTGGATTAATTTTACCCTCGTTGTTAGCTTCTGTTTATGATCCAACGAAAGTTGCTGACATGACAATGAAATTTAAAATTTCATTTTACCCTCCAAACTACCTATAAAATATCAATTAGACCTCCAAACTTCATTTTATTCAGAGAACTAATTGATATTTTGAGTGCCACATGAGCAACTTCTAGTTGATTATGGATCGTAATTGATGGTGAAGTAAAATTGATGCAAAACCGAATAGTTTAGATATAAAGTAGATATTATTAAGAGAACAGTTGTTGGATTGTTTTTTGAGCTATTGTTGGAGGGAAAAATGATATTTTCTCAAAGTGAAATTTCAATAAAAAAATTTAAAAAAAAATTATAGTTTGAGGAAAATAACAAAATAAAAAGATATTCATAAATTTGCACAATTTCCTTTTTAACAAGTACTCTAGGCTCTATAAGGCTAGAAGGAAAAATAAAGATTGATAGGAACATCCTTTTTGGCACTAAGTTTTTTTCGCAATTATGAACATATTAGATGGTTGAAGAAACCTAGATGAATAAACTAACCCAATTTAGTAGTATTTTGTAAATGATTGAAGAAGCATATTAGTTTTTGGGTTTCAATTTGTATGGAATTTGTAGTGTTACTTAAGATTGGTGTGATGAAACTATTTATGATATTTAAATGTATCAAATTACTCTTAGTTGTTACATTTATAATTCATGAAAAATTTCACACATGTTCCAAATGGTAGTGGAGAAACTGTTTAAAAAACTGGAGTAAGAGTCCATGTATTGCTATATGTATAGTACAATGTAATTTTTTTTTTTTTGCATAATAAGTTCATGTCCAACTAAAATTGTGCCATTAATGTATACTATATCATATACACATTTCAAATGCCAGAAGAGTAAGAGGACAAGTCCTTGGCAAAGTAACAAAATAACTAATAAATTTTCTCAATTTTCTATTTAAAAAAACATCCAAAAAAAGAAAAGAAAAGAAAAGCATATTGTTAATGCAGAGGAAGTGATGATTCATGTCATCTCACCACTTGGAAGGCGCGCAATGGTAGTTCTTTGCAAATTTTAAAAATACCAAGAACAATGACAGTATTTGCTACAAAAAGCAGTAATACGAAATTCCTTGTTAGTAAGCAAAACCTAATGTATCCTTCAACGACTTAGAAAAAAAGAACATCAAAGAAATGGAACGAATTATCTCCTTCAAGTACATTCCGTGCCTAAATATCATAAGTATTGGAATCAATGTATCCACTGCGTAGTTGATTGGTATCCATAAGTTTCAACAACCTATACATACATCATTGGCATTGCAACAAAAAAATATTTAGTTGGACATATCTATCCAAAATGACGAAGCATCATCCTAAATAATATTGTTCACATAAACCATCCAAATGTTGTCCATCACATAAGCCATTCATGAAGTCTGCCGTTGTTTACAATTTTCATTTTCTAATAAAGGGGAGAAAAAGTAACACTGTTCGCAAAATAATGGGCTGAAAAAAGTAACACTGTTTGCAAAGTTTGGTCAACCATCATTGTCTGTGTCCATTTGTTGGCTGTCATCATGGTTGGACCCATCAGAGTCCTACTCACTATTATTAGAACTAGTTGAATTCTTAGAATCTTCACCACAAAAGGCTTTCCACATCTGTTTTAGTTCTAACTTGACATTCCTCATGTCTTTCTTGTGCTACAAGTCCATCCAGGTCAATATGGACATCCATCGTATCTACACTTGTACATACCCTATTAGCAATTAAAATCAAACAAATAAACAAAAAAACACAGCTGCCAATGCCCTGCTATAAATTAAAATCAAACAAATAAATTAGCACACCCACCAGTGCTTTGCTATCAATTCAAAACAAATAAATTCAAAAAAACTAATTAAAATCAAATGAACAAATAAGCAGTCAATTGAATTCAACAAGGTTAGCTCTGGCTTCTAGTATTGCAGCAGCAGTCAATAGAATCTACAATCACAAGTAAATATAAAGTCATACATTTTGCTTGCATGACTAGAGCTGTACGTTCAATATTTTTCTTCCATCCTTTTCAGTATTACGTATTTCAACAATGCAAATGTCCCGCTCCTCGTCACTTTCTCTAGATTAGTAGAATGTTATTTTGAACAAGTGCTCTAGTCGGCTTCTCATTCTTCTACAGCACATTCTAATGTTCAGGTTGGCTACAATAAGCGAAGACTGACAATAGGTTTGCGACTAATAGGCCAACCATGGGGTGAAGCTACAATTTTGTGCTTGGCTGCTATAGTAGAGGTATATAAATACTATTTCACCCCAAAATAGGCCCCTATCTGTAATATTGCAAGTATATTACTAATTTAAAATGGTCATTGGCATTTTCAGGAACTCTATGCTGAGACTAAGAAAAAGCCTGTCATTTTATGACATTTTAAAGGGGAACTGAGAAACCTGGGTTCAATTCGTGCTTCTCATGGTTTATTTGCTTTGGAATCTTTGGATAACTTGAAAAGTATGAGCCTTATCACATTGTTTTCACCTTCAATTTCGATTATTTTTGTCAAAGATGGAATTAGTTCTTATCTTGAAACTAGAATTTCAAACAAATGCATTATGCATAAGATTGGGTCAATTCAATTATATAAGCCCCTGCTTAAGGAAGATTCATTTTGGTTCGGTAAAGTATACATTTAAGCTCTAAATATTCAAAATATTTTAAGTTTGCATTTGGATTTATGAATATGAAATGAATGCATTTGATTTTAATCGTATAACGATTGTGCCTTAAAGTTTCACATTTATATATATAAAAGAGGGATGGAAGAATTTAGGTTATTTATTATGAATGGATTTCAAATATATGGTTAAAAAAGCTTTATTTTATGCAGAAGATTTCGTTGTTCAAAAATGATATTCAAGAATCATATATAACTTATCTGCTTCAATCCTTTCCCTTGGATTTTAAATCCAACTGTAATAACTATTTGCATATTTAAAGTTGAAATTGTTCATTTGAAATCTGAACAAATGCTAAAGTGAAAATGATTGAATTATAGGGTTACTATAATATGCAAGTATTGAATACATTGGTGGCATCGTCAAGAAATTAGAGTATAATTTAATATTGTCAATTTTATTACAACATTGCTCTGTAAAACAATTATAACAAATAAGTTAGTTCAGGGCCCTTTCTTAAAAAAAAAAAAAACAGTTTGTTCAGGGCATTTAGAAACAATTCATGGCTTTTTCTTTAAGCTTTTAAAAAATTATTATCAAATTTAACCCAAAAAAAAAATAAATTAAAAAACAGGTTCCAAAAAAAGAAAAGAAAAAAAACAAGGTCAAGCAACCCATCACAATTTCAAATGACAGGTTGGTGTGCTTTTCAGCCATGCTACATTGAAAGAGGGCCAAAATTAGATGACACTTTTAACCATGCTCGAGGTGCAATTGGGAACTGAAAAATGTAAAGCTAGACTCTCGCCTATTTGTTGGAAAGTCGATAATATCTAAGCATAAACAAAAAACATCCCTCTCTTTTAAATCAAAATAATTTATTATTATTATTTATAAAAATAAACAGTCCATTTAAGCCACAGCAAACTATGGTGTGCAAAATTGTGAAGATGTGACTCACAAAGGCAGGGCCAAATGTTAATTTAAGTTACACACAAGAAACTTAAAAGTCATAATTCTATAAATCTTCATCTCCAAAGAATGCCTTCTACTAGCCACCTCATTTTTTTAAAATTTTTTATTTTTATTTTTATCAAACTTGTTGAATCTTTTAAATCCAGAATGACATACATTATATCAAGTTCTATGAGCAAGTGTTTTAGGAATGTTGTTCCATTGTCATGTTGGGGTTATTCAGTTCAATATAGCAATACCTCTAAAGCTAATGAATTGGAAGTTCTTTATCCCTGCAAATCAGGAATTGGGGATGTCTTTCTTCAGTTCTTCTCATCCACAACATCGCTAGGGGCATCGTGGTCGGGAGGAATCTTCCCTGGATAATTAGTTGTTGGGGGATCTGATTCTGACATGCTGCAGGATAGATGAGAATCACAAATAAGAAAACTGACAATTAAGAGGAATTCATAGGCAACGGAATGAAAAAGTTTACCTTTTGTCCACAATGACCATAGAGCGAAGCTCACAATTTGCAAAACTACAAAAACATGTTGCAAATGTCATTCGGTGAAGCAACTATAGAAGTGTGTGTGAATAAATGTGTATGGAAAGAAAAGTAAACATAGTTTTATATTTCCACCAAAAGGACAATTATAGCTATGGACATTTTGTTTTTATTTCTCTTTTTGGCTGCATTTCAAGCTAAAAAATTAATAATATCCATGTTATTTATACAATAAAAGAAAAATGAAAAATATTAACCATCTCAGGGGTAATTTTTGAATGAACTTAAAGGTTCAAATGATAATCACCCACCCTTATAAAAAAAAGATTTTGACCACCCACACGAAAAGAAGACAATCTTGCAAACTACAGGTTCGTTTCCGAAGATTACCAAAATCACAGCTAAAAGAAGCTTCGTGGGCACTTACTACTTGGAAATTTCTTTTTTAATCAAAGGGTGACAATCATTGCCAACTGCACATGGAACAAGAATCCACTATGCGTGACAATTGCTATTTCCTTTTCTTTTGGGTCCACAACCTGCTAAATTTGTAGTGTGAAGAATAAGAATCAAGTTCTTTTATTTTGTATCAGAAAAGGAATGCTCAAGTTCTAACGGTTACTTCAAATTAAGCATCCCCATAATGCAAATTTTATCTTGTAAACGATGAGTTGAAAATGGAGCTATGAATATAGATGTTCTTGTGAAAGATGAGTTGAAAGGGCATGTTAACGCTAGATCATTGAATGCAACAGAAACAAGACAAGAGTCAAGCTAAGGTACAACTTCGGATGAGAGCAAAGGGACAGCTGTTCTTCAGGTGGTTAAAGAGAACTACGACAGTAGATTGAGCAGCTTGTGCATAGGCACCAAGATGACATAGTCATGTGAAGCCAATAGACTATATAGTGAAACACTTTCTGCCATCCACAACCACTTTCTGATACTTAGTAATTTAGCATTGAAACATAAAAATATAATGTATATATATGGTGTATTTATATAAATAACAAAATAATTTTGTCATAATATATCAATAACAAAATATCACAATAACATCAAAATATCCATTCGTTTCTCACTTTCCACAATTCCCAAAAAATTGCTAAAGGTAATACATCCAATCCACTTTAATTTTCTTTCTCATAGGAAAATCAAGCCACCACAAGAGTAATTGTTAGAAACATAAGCAGATTTCAATTAACAAATAAAACATTACAGTCTCATATCAGTTACATGAGTACAAAATTCAATTATCCACGCATTAGATTTCACACACTCAAGCCAAATTTCAAGTCTGTATACATATATATATATATGGAATCAAAACAACTATCAAAGCAAACAAAGATAAAAAACCTAAACCTATTCAAATCATATTTTCCTAATTTTATAAAGCAACCCAGTGAGTTCAGGCGAAAGGGGCAGTTTTGAAGAAGGGGATTTCCATCTAGGGTTTCATAGAATGGAGATGGAGAAAGGGAGAGAAACAAGTTGCAGAGAGAGAGAGAGAGAGAGAGAGAGGGGTACCTTGAGGCGAAGTTGAGGGCAGGTTGTGTTCGCGGGATAGTCTTCGATGGCGAAGAATAGCTTCGGAGTCGTGTCTGAAGAACAGAAGCGTTTTGGGCAAATAGTGAAGAGGGTTTGTGGAACATAAAACAATCTGTAAAGAAAATTGTAACGGTTGGAGTGGTATTCAATATTTCCAATTAAATTATTTAATGGTTGAGATTAATTTGTAAATATTTAATGGTTTAAAATCAATGTGCACATAATGTGCACTATTTAATAAGTTGCACATCTTAACAGCTCCCTACTTTAACACATTCTTACTAAGATATTACTTACATTGTTCTGCCGATGGATTTGTTCTTGCGCTTGACCCTACACATTTCATAACATATTGGGTTACAAGCGATTCTATTCGTTTTTAATTTATTTATTTCTCGTAGGCCTCTTTCTTATCCTTTTAGGTCATTTACAATGCCCAACGCATGCCTAAGAGTGCTTAGAAATGAAAAAGAACGAAAAACAAAACTCAAAACGACTTTTCAAAATTTCTGAAACAGGGCTTTCCGCTCGAGCAGACCCCTTTGGTTTGCAAAAGTATTGGTTATCTCAATTTTGCCCTCGAGCGTGACTTTAGTCGCTCGAGCCGAGGGTCAAAACATGTGAGTGGGCGCTCAAGCATGATTATTCTCGCTCGAGCAGACATCAATGTCTGCAAAACTTCTGGGAGCTAGTATATTACGCTCGAGTGGCACTTTCCTCGCTCGAGCGGACCTGACGAGTTCTAGAATTTCCAGAACTGCGTTTGAAGCTCAAACATGATCCCAAAGGCTCAAAACTCACATTTTAGGTACAAAAACATGGAAAACATTATATGACATAGAAATACTTCTAATTTTGAAACTAATTGTCCAAAATCATGGTTCATTTCCAAAATCATTCCAAATTCTCTTTATCAATTTCAAAACTCATGCATTCAAACTTCATACAAACTTCATATCTTCATGAACTATGCATGCATGTTAAATTTTGACTCCAATTCTATTTCAAATGGTTCAATGATATTTATAATCATGTAGTTCATGAAAATTATACATGCATGTGTCATTTGATGTCTATTCTTCATGTTCCAACAATCATCTTCTAAATACAAACATGAATCCTCAGAATTGAGTTTCATATCGTGATAGTTTTTACATGCATGTTTATATTGACTTCAAATTCGTCATATACAACTTAAACCTTGCTCTTGTTTACCAATTCTCTTTGAATTCATATAATTACAAACTCAAATTCATGAATTAAGGGTTAGTTACCCGCTTAGAAGCTCCAACCCTTCCAAATTTAGCTAATTTCTTGAGTCTAGATTCCAAATTCCCAAGCTTTGAGCCAAAATTCACAATTTGAGCCCTCTTCTCTCTCTAGAACCGTCTCTCTCTCTCTCTCTCTCTCTCTAGAGTGTATCTCAACCAAGTTGGAAGAAAATGAGCTCAAGGAGTAAACTCAAGTGTATATAGGCCTATTTATAGGCTTGCCTAATTAAACTTGATTAAGGTTAATTAATTGTGCCTAATTCAATCAGTTTAATCTAATTATTTTGATCCGAATCAATTTTTAATCAAATTTCACCGTAGCCTTTAAAAATCATAGAGTAAAATAGTCATTCCTTAAGTCTTTTTAATGAAACAATCAATCATTTATAATAGTGAAAAAAGATTTTATTTCTAATGCATTTTTTATCATTATTTTAGTAAACCAAGAGTAAAATAAAATATTTTAATGAAATGATAATTCTATTTTATAAATTATATAAATTTTGGATAATTAATGTAGTGTTTTAATATAATTCAATACATCAATTGGAGTGATTGTTCTGTTTCTAAAGTATCATGTTTTAAAACACATTCAAAGTTAAGATAATATTTTTTAAATTATTATTGTATGTTGATTTAAATTCATTACAGTTAAATAAAATATTGAAAATATTTTTATTTATTTTTCTACCTAATTTACTTATAAATGTAGTTAGTAGCAAATCAACTATTTTATTTTAAGATTTTCTTATATGGGCCCGTTTGGTAAAACTTATTTGCAGCTTAAAGCCACTTATAGCTTAAAATAAGTTATTTTAGAGTGTTTGGTAAAAATTATGAGGGATGGATTATAGCTTAACTTGAGTTATTTCAGCCATAATCTCTTAAGTTGGTTCCTAGGTGCTTTTCCAAATAGATTATGCAGGAAGCTGTTTAGTCCTATTTGTAATGACTTAAATGCCCCAAAGATATTTCAACTATTACCAAAAACCCACCTATATAAGATTTGTTCTCAAGCACTGTTCACTCAAGAGGGAGTGACAGAGGCGATTTCCGGCAATGGTGATTTTCGACGAGGACGATTTCTAGTTCTCAACACTGTTCTTAACTCTCACACAGACACACACACACACACACACATACATACATACACACATGAAATCAAAGCTCTCACTCCCTCCCTCTCTCTCTCTCTCCATCGCGCATCAATGTCGTCAGCGGCTAGGGTTTCTCTCTCTCTCTCTCTCTCTCTCTCTCTCTTCCTCTCTCTCTCTCTCTCTCTTCCTCTCTCTTTCCATCGTGATCTGAAACTGGAAATCATTTCTGCTGTTCGCTCTCTCTCCGCTACCTCCCGCACCTATATCGATGGCTGGTCGACAGCTGGTCATCTCTGCCGATTGCGGGGTTGAAACCCTAGAAAAAAAATTGAAGAAAAATTAAAAAAAATCAATATTAATATTAATTAAAAAAAGAAAAAAATGTATCTTTTTGAAGAAAAAGAAAAAAAATCAATATTAATTGGTATTAATTATTAATAAATTAATATTATATATTTTTGTAATGAATTAATTATTAATTGATACTAATTGATAACAATTGTTGATTATTAATATTAATTGATACTAATTAATAATTTTAGTATTAATTGAGACTAATTAATAAATTGATATTAATTAATAATTTTAGTATTAATTGATACTAATAAAAATTAATTATTAATATTTATTGATACTAATTAATAATTTTAGTATTAATTGATGCTAATAAAAATTTATTATTAATATTAATTGATACTAATTAATAATTTTAGTAGTAATTGAGACTAATTAAGAAATTGATACTAATTAATAATTTTAGTATTAATTGATTCTAATTAATTTTATAATGGAAAAAAATTGTTACAATAATACTTCCATTACATTTTTGTCAAATGTATCAATTTTTACATTAGTTGACACTAATTAATACTAATTATATTAAATTTTATTAATAAAATAATTTTTTAAAATTAAAATTGAAAAAAAATGACAAAATTATCATTTTTAATCATATAAGGGCAAAAAGGACAATTATATTTACAGCTTATCAACCAAACACTACTCTGCTGCTTAAATCTATAATCTCACAGCTGCACCAAACATATTAACAGCTTATGTTCACAGTTATAAGGTATAATCTGTTAAGTTATAATCTATAATCACTTTCCCACAGTTTTACCAAACGGGGCCTATATATATATATATATATGTTAAAAAGTATACCAATATATAAATACTTTTCATATTAAATTAAACTAACAGGTTTTTACTTTATTTAGCCTCTGTTTGTCAAGTTGGGTTATGGGCTTTTTTGGCTATTTTAGTCACAAAAGACAAAATAGGCTATTTTAGTCCTAACAAACAAAACATCACATCCAACCCATAATCATTACACTATTCTCTCACAAAAAAAATCAAAAAAGCCAAAAAGTCAAAAAGTCCTTCCCAAACCAAGTTTTTTAGCCCAGGATAAAATAGCCAAAAAAGCCAAAAAACTAAAAAGCCAACCCACTTCCAAAACGAAGCCTTATTAATTTGTGTATCTCTAGTGAAAATATGATAGGTTATGAGTTGAACAACTTTATTTTAAGAATGTCTCAATTTAAAAATTGAACATCAAAATAATACAAAATTGATATAGATAACAATATAATTAATCCAATCAATAATCTAATAATTTATACCTTGCAGTGCTTGTGGCGTTTCGGTAGGGGCTCGTTTCAATTTTATTTTATTTTTTTATAATTCAAACTGTTCATATTGTAAAGTTCATCAAATATGTTATTCATACAAAAAATCAAATTAATCAAAAATGTGTAGTCCCATGATTCAGGTTCTAATTGTTTAAAAAAAATTACCAAAATCATGTTAACCCATTTTTTTTGTTTTCAAATGTGTTATTATTATGAAATTATAGATATCCAATCAATTTGTTATTTTGGCATGGATGATTTACTCAAATAGCTTTACAATATAAATTGTTTAAATTAAGGAAAAAAAATTCAAAGCAAATCCCCATCTAAACGTCGCGACAGCCTTTTAAAACAACAGCCACTGGCTCAACAGGTGAAAGAGTCAACCGCAGCTGCTTATCAAGCCAAATTCCAAAAATGAGCCTCACATTTTTAAGAAAATGAAATAACAAAAAGGACTTTTCTGATAAAAAAAAAATGCCAAAATACAAGCCTCGCTAAGAGGGCCCTAACAAAAAAGTAAGTTGTTGAAACAAATGGGGGCAATTCCAGTAAAATAAATACAAGCCATTTTCACTAAAGAGATTCATGCTAGGATTATGTAAAAAATATCGTAAAGATGATTATGAAAGATTCTCTATCTTTAGATTACACATATAATAAATAAAACACCAGACACTAATCAAATGATAAAAAATCTTCATGATACATTTCATGATATTTTTTTCATAATCTCTAGTATTACTCTATATCTCTGTTATTAAAATCGTACGATTCGCAATTCGAATCGTACGATTCGATTCGATTCAGTAGGTAATCGATTCGAACAGGTTGTGTGAATCACAAATAGCTGTGAATCGTAGGTGAATCAGTGAATCGAATCGGTGAATCGTGAATCAATTCAATTCACTAAAATCGATATTTGGCTTTTTTTTTTTTTGAGTTTTTATTGTTAGAAAAGGGTTCATACAACCTTTTTAAAGTCTCTAGGATTACTATATGTCATCTTTTGACTTTCTCTTCCTCCCTATTTACTCTCAAATACTCAAACTTTAGCGGAAAAAAGAAGAAGAAGAACTTTCTCTCTCTACAATATTCTAGACTTACATATTCAATTTTATCTAAATACTTGCATTTACAAAATGAATTTTTTGAAGGCATCAAGTGAGATTTTTGAAAAAGTCAGAAGATTTTGGTTTTTAACCTTATAAAAAGTTAAAAACATTGTTTTTGAGTTATTGTGACTTGGAAATTGAAAGTTTTTCTTCGTTTGCTTTCTTCATTAAGAACGGTTGATAATAAATAGTATCTAAAAGGAAAAAAGGTGAAGTGGTAAACATTGGAATCAATGTCAACTTCTTAAATTTCTTACTTAGACCACATGATCATCATTTAAAACAATGTTTTTGGTGATTTGTGTCTAAATATTTCATATTTATTAGATATATTTAATATCTAAGTGTGTAGATATATTTTTTATATAATTAAAAAAAGGTGACTGAATCTTTTCGATTCGATTCGCGATTCGGTACAATACCATTTCGATTCACGATTCGAATCCCGAATTGACAACTATGCTCTATATATATAGATAGATATATTTTGTTGGCACTTTTCATCATATATTACTATCATGAGTAATTTCACAACTCCTCCTTTGTCGTATTTGTTAATTATGTTCTTTCTCTTCACCTAAATTATTTTGATAAATTTTGTTAACAACAAACTTATCAAGAGCTCTTTTTTTCCGTCTAAATCCTCTCATGGGTTTGAGATGTGTTATTTTCTCAATATTCATTTTCCTGGTGAGTGTAACTGTGAAATCCCAACAAAATCAAGCAAGCAAGATAATCAATTTGGGCTCTTCTCTTTCTCCCACTAATCCTCCCACATTCTGGTCCTCTCTTTCTGGCCTATTTGCATTTGGTTTCTACACACAACATGCAACAACGGCAACAGAACAATTGTATGGACTGCAAATAGAGATGATCCACCAATCACCTCCAATTCGACACTCGAGCTCACCAGGAGTGGGCTTGTTCCAAGACCAGAAGAGCATCATGGAGAAGAGAAGCTCATAGTAAACACCACAGGGTCTGCTGCTTCCGCCTCCATGCTCGATTATGGAAATTTTGTTATGTACAATGACACTCAGCAACAGCAACCCATTTGGTAGGGGCTCGTTTCAATTTTATTTTATTTTTTTATAATTTAAACCGTTTATATTGTAAAGTTCATCAAGTATGTTATTCATATAAAAAATCAAATTAATTGAAAATGTGTAGCTCCATGATCAGATTCTAATTGTTTAAAAAAATTACCAAAATCATGTTAACCCTTTTTTTTTTAATTTCAAATGTGTTATTATTATGAAATTATAGATGTCCAATCAATTTGTTATTTTGACATGGATGATTTACTCAAATAACTTTACAATATAAATGATTTAAATTAACGAAAAAAAGTTCAAGGCAAATCCCCATCTAAACGTCACGACAACCTTTTAAAACAACAGCCACCGGCTCAATGGGTGAAAGAGTCAACCGCAACTGCTTATCAAGCCAAATACCAAAAATGAGCCTCACATTAAGAAAATGAAATAACAAAAAGGACTTTTCTGATAAAAAATGCCAAAATACAAGCCTCGTTGAAAGGGCCCTAACAAAAAAGTAATTTGTTGAAACAAGTGGGGCAATTCCAGTAAAAAAAATACAAGCCATTCTCACTAAAGAGATTCTTATATATATATATATAGATATATTTTGTTGGCACTTTTCATCGAGTAATTACTCAGTAATTCAGGAGTATAGACATGTGGTACTCCATAGCATTGTGATTGGTGGATAAGGTGAATAGTAGGGCTGGGCATAGGGTCATCCGACCCGCCCAAACCGCCCTACCCGATCCGAACCGCACGCATGTAGGCGGTTTTGCAAACACATTAGGGTAGAGTGCGGTTTAGATTTTATATAAATTTTGGGTTGCGGGTTTGAACCGCACCCGCCCAACCCGCCCGCATTAAATTAATTATTTTTTTTCCTCTTTCAAATCTAAGCGTCCATCTCTTCTCTCACTCACCATCTCACTCACCTATACTATAACAAACAAAACAAAAGAAAAAAAAAACCCTAATAATCTAATCGGCTCCTCCCTCACTCTCTCTCAGTCTCATCTCACTGTCTCTCTTTCTCACTCTCTTCTCCTTTTTGCACACACACTGATCACTCTCTTTCTCATCTCATCTCATCGCACCGATCATCATCGCACAGCCGATCTACTTCATTCACAGGTGAACTCTCTCTCTCTCAATCTTTGTCTCTCTCTCTCCCGATCGTTGATTTTTTGTGGATGAACAACAGAACTGATTTTTTTCATCTCTGATTCTTTTCATCTCTGATCTACTTCACAGGTGATCTCGCAAGTGATCTCTGATTTTTTTCATCATCGCACAGTCGATTTTTTTCATCGCACAGCCGATCACTCTCTTTCTCATCTCATCGCACCGATCATCATCGCACAGCCAATCTGCTTCACAGGTGAACTCTCTCTCTCTCAATCTCTGTCTCTCTCTCTCCTGATCGTTGATTTTTTGTGGATGAACAACAGAACTGATTTTTTCATCTCTGATTTTTTTCATCTCCGATCTACTTCACAGGCTACTTCGCAAGTGATCTCTGATTTTTTTCATCATTGCACAGCCGATTTTTTTCATCGAACAGCCGATCTACTTCACAGGTGATCTTGTGGACGAACAGATCTGATTTTTTGTGGACCAAAATAGATCTGATTCTTTTTGTGTGTTGTGGGTTTGTTTTCTGCAAGGCTTTGTTTTTTGTCTGAACACCTTTGAATTCCTATTTCAGTAGCAAAGTGGTTGCCTATGTTTTGTTTGTATGCTTTTTAGGTTTATTTCCAGTTATTCCACCTTATAAGTTTCCAGATAAGGTTTATTTGATTTTACTCTTTTTTCTTAATAATTTGTTTTTTTAAGTGAGAAAGGCAATAACAAACATGATGTTTTGATGTTCAATTGCATTTCTAAAATGATTTTTTAATTTTTTATACTTGAACATTGTATTTGATAGTTTCTGTTTCCACTTCAATTTAATTTTGGTGTTATATTTCCCCATGGTGATATGCATTTCTACTATATTGAGATGCAATAGATAGACATTTGTATATTTTTTCATTTCTTACTAACTATAATTGAAGATTAAAGTTTATATTTTTTCAATTTGTTCATGTAGGGTTCATCAACCAAATGCATGGAATTAGAATTGGAATTTGTGAAAGTTGAATTGGATGTGATTCATGAAGATGAAGTTTGATATCTTAGAAGTGTTTTAATTTTATTACATGGGTTTGTATTGAATGAAGTTTAAGTTTGACAACAATTTTTTTTTTTTTTAATTGCATTTTGGTTTTGGATGAATGTAACTTAATGAATTTTTATTTTTTTTTTGCATTTTGGATGAATGTAAGTTAATGAAGAATTGCTCTTCTTTTTTTTTGGGGGGGGGTTTAGGAATGATGAATGTTGAATTTTTAATGTAGGATTTTCTTATTTGGATTATGAATGATGAATGTGGGATATGATGAATGCAAGTTAATGATAGAATGTAGATTTTGAATGATATGTTTAGGTTACGAATTGAATTTGTTGTGTTTTTTATTTTATAAGTTTTAGTTCATTAATTATTAATGTTGGAGTATTTTAGAAAATATGAGAAAAAAGGTCTAAAATAAAGATTGACAAAATGGGAGAAAAAAAAGGTTTAAAAATAATTTTTTGAAAAAAAAGTTCAATCCGCAAACCGCCCGCACACTCGTGAATCCTATCCGCACAAACCGCATTGCAGATGGTTGCGGGTTGATTTTCCCCAAACCGCATAGATGCGGGCGGGTTCAAACCGAACCGCAAACCGTCCTAAACCGAACCGCGGACACCCCTAGGTGGGGTGTTATGTTGGGTGATTGAGGAACATGAGGGGGCATATTGAATAATAATTGGTTAGAGAGTATGAACACATGGTACTCCCGAATTATTGAATAATTTCCCCTTTTCATCATATATCACTATCATGAGTAATTTCATGACTCCTCCTTTGTCATATTTTTTAATTATGTTCTTTCTCTTCACCTAAATTATTTTGATAAATTTTGTTAACTACAAACTTATCAAGAGCTCTTTTTTTCCGTCTAAATCCTCTCATGCAGGGACGGAACTTAGTGTAGGCCCACAGGGGCTGTGCCCCCCCGTTTTGTTCAAGATGCCTGGTTGTTATGTATAGAATTGGTTCAACACCTGTTATTTCTTTTCCTACATGGGCCTTCCTTCCATTTAATTATCATGTTTTTAATATTTTTTTAACATCTGAAGCTTTATAAATTTTTGCAATGAAAGTTAAAATATTTATAGTATTATTTTGTTGTAAAGTTGAATTTATTGTGAGCATCTCTAAAGTGAAAGTTATGACTTTTTGTAGTTATGTTATGAATGGTATAGTGTAAATGTTACAACTATTGTAGTGCAAATTGTTATGAACTATTTGGTGAAAAAAATTACAATTTGTTATGGTTATGTTACATATATTGTGATAATGTGTATACAGAATGCACTTTAAGAGTGCATATCATAACAACTCCCTAATATATTATGTTCTAAAATATATTTATAATTATATTATTCACTTTATAAAACGTGGAAGGATTAAATGAGAATAGTAGTATCTCAGCTGATAAAAAATTATTAATAAAATTAGATAGACAACTTTTGTCTCTCACTAAGCTAATCATTATTTCTCACTACCGTAATGTAAGAACTCTTATATTGATTAGTGATATTACTGTTATATCAAATATTTAACAAAGTTTATCAATTTCCAATTAATAGCATGAAAAATCACAAGTGTTAATTGCATGAAAATCCATTGCCCTTAAATCCAACGCTACTTGTCTTCCCATCTTTATTTATTTATTTATTTTCTGGCCCCCGATGATCAAATCCTAGGTCCGTCCCTGCTCTCATGGGTTTGAGATGTGCTATTTTCTCAGTACTCATTTTCCTGGTGTGTGTAACTGTGAAATCCCAACAAAATCAAGCAAGCAAGATAATCAATTTGGGCTCCTCTTTCTCCCACTAATCCTCCCACATTCTGGTCCTCTCCTTCTGACCTATTTGCATTTGGTTTCTACACACAACATACAAGCTTTAAGGTCGGAATTTGGCTGGTGGGCAACAACGGCAACAGAACAATTGTATGGACTGCAAATAGAGATGATCCACCAATCACCTCCAATTCGACACTCGAGCTCACCAGGAGTGGGCTTGTTCCAAGACCAGAAGAGCATCATGGAGAAGATAAGCTCATAGTAAACACCACAGGGTCCGCTGCTTCTGCCTCCATGCTCGATTATGGAAATTTTGTTATGTACAATGACACTCAGCAACAGCAACCCATTTGGCAGAGTTTTGATTTTCCAACTGACACAATTCTAGGAGGACAGAATCTGTCAATGGGTATGAGGCTGACCTCTCATTTATCAGACACCGACCACTCAACCGGGCAGTATGAAATCATTTTGCAGGCTGATGGGAACCTCGTTATGTACCCACTAAACACTGAAGAAAGCCCAATCGATGCTTATTATGCCTCGGGGACTGATGGGTACGCCCCTCTTTTCCTTTCCTTCAATCATTCTGCAGGCACTCTGGCTCCCTCATAAACAGCACTAGTTTGGAAGCGATCACGTACTTGTACTCAGGGTTGGCTATCAACAACAACTACAAAACAATTATTTATAGCGCAACACTTGATTTTGATGGGTTTTTCAGATTGAACTCTCATAAATTCAATGCTATTAGTGGTGAATCCCAGAATCAAACTAAATGGATACAACCGGCCAATCCATGTAGAGTGAGGAATTTTTGTGGCTTCAACTGTTTCTGCACATTTAATGATAACCAGCCATATTGCCTTTGTGTTCCTGGTACCGATTTCATTGATCCCAACAAGTGGTCTCTCAGCTGCGACAAAAACTTCTCGCGAAGAGTGTGCAAGGATGGAATAGAAAACGACACCAACTCATTTGACATTACTACCATGGAGAATATGGAATGGGGAGACTTTCCCTATGTTGAAATAATGCAGGTGTCAATGGAAGATTGCAAGAAGTCTTGTTTAGAAGATTGCAATTGCGAAGCAGCCTCGTTCGTGGACTCGACTTGCAGGAAACAGAGGGGGAGCGTTCACAGCTCTCTTTAAGGTGCGTGTAGTCAAAAGTAAGAAGCCGCCGTTGCCACAAACACTAGTTTCGGTCCGGAGCAGAAAAGAAGTAATGTCAATACTTGTTGTGACTATTGGTTTGCTTACAAGTTCATGTGTTGCTCTTGCCACCTCAGGCATATATGTTTACAAATTCAGTGTTTTGAAGTACAAAAGGTTGTTGCAATATGGAAACTTGGGTATTACGCAGGAGCTCACCTTGCATTTGTTTTCATACAGTGAGCTGAAAAAAGCAACCAATGGGTTCAAAGAAGAGTTGCAAAAGGGCCTGTTCGGAGCAGTTTACAAAGGCACTTTGTGAAGAGGTAAAACGTTGATTGCGGTGAAGAGACTCCAGAAGGTTGTGGAAGAAGGCGAAAGGGAGTTTCAGGCAGAGATGCGAGCAATCTGGAGAAGGCACCACATAAACTTAGTCCAACTGCTCGGATACTGTATTGAGGGTTCTAAAAGGCTTTTGGTTTACGAGTACATGAGCAATGGCTCCCTTGCAGATCGTCTTTTTAAATCTCCAAGGCGCCCAGATTGGAATGAGAGAAATAAAATTTCCCCAAATGTCGCGAGAGAGATCCACTTTCTGCATGAAGAGTGTGAGGCTCCTATAATTCATTGTGATATAAAGCCTCAAAACATATTGATGGATGAGTTTTAGAATGCCAAAATCTCGGACTTCGGGTTGGCCAAGTTTTTGATGCCTGATCAAACGCGGACCTCTACAGGAGCCAGAGGGACTAGAGGATATCTGGCTCCAGAATGGCAAAGAAACATTCCCATATCGGTCAAAGCTGATGTTTACAGTTATGGGATAGTCATTTTGGAAATTGTTTGTTGCAGAAGAAGCATGGAAGTTAATGTATCAACACCAGAGGAGGTTGCTTTGTCTAATTGGGTCTATAAGTGCTTTGCTGAGAGGGAGTTGAACAAGCTTATGGTTGTGGGTGATGAAGAAGTTGACATGGCGACACTAGAGAACATGGTTAAAGTGGGACTTTGGTGCATTCAAGATGAACCGGCTCTTCATCCTTCCATGTAAAGTGTAGTTTTGATGCTTGAAGGCATTACTGATATATCAATCCCTCCATGTCCAACTACCTACTAAGGAATCCATGTGAACTGCACTAGTAATATATTTATTTATATGTAATTTATTGTTGAGGTTCACGTAATTTTAATTTTAATTAATGAGTAAGTGATGAGAAACCTCTTTGTTTTCTCTCAAGAGTATGAAGTTTCAATGAAGCTGGAGCAATTATATAGATTTTTTAGGATGAATGGAAGCTGAGATCAACCTTAGAACCCTTTCTCATTAATCTGGTATAATCTTTTTAATTTTTTATATTTGATAAAAGATTGTGATCATTCTTTTACCAATAAATATGAAGGTTTTGGTGTTGAGCACAATATTTTTTTTTATGAAGGATATTCAATCTTTTTAGCATGTTTTGGTTGTTGATGGTGGATTTGAGCATATTTAATTTAGGAATTTGTTTTGATTGGGTAACTCCGCCGGGGTTGTTTAACAACTCCGCCGGTCCCAAGCCCAGATAAAAGAGGAGAGTTGTGTGTTAGGTAGCCGACAACCATCACGTAAAAAACCCGCTTGTATCCCTTATAATTTGTTTTGATTGGGCAGTATGATATATTTTAGGTGTTTGCATGGTGTTTGTTGAATTGTCTCAATGGCATAATTACAATAAAATCAACCCATTGTTTATAATCTGTGTTATGTTCTGTTTTCTTGATGTATTTGAAAAGATAGCTAAGAGAAATGAACTTCAACAAATGAATTATAATAGTAACCAGATCACATCATAGCTACAAGGAAAATGCCTGAGAAAAAGGAATTCTAGCAGTGGCATTAATTTATATTCTGCTAATAACCAAGTTAAAAAAAAAAAAACAAGATGATGAAAATTCGCAATTCTCTAGCATATGGTGGCATCTGTCTGAAGGTGGGTGCGCACTCTCACGATTATGTGTTACTAAATTAATTAGGGATGTGTTTTTTTCTTTTGGTTGAGATGATTGCTTCTGGGTTTGGGAATTTTAGGTTGAAACTGTGGAAGCTTTAATTGTCTAATCTTTCTGGCTTTTTTATCTTCAAAATCTCTGATTTTTTAGGATCTTGAGTCATTTGGTATACGTCTTTTTATTTTTGACTTTTTTGGTCGAATGTGATTTGAGATGGGTAATTTTTGTGATTGAATATTCTCCTAATTCTTTAAATTCCTGTGTGTGAGTAAAAAAAAAAAATTAAAAAAAGAAAGAAAGAAAAATTCATGCTGAACACTCTTTTCTTACAGTGGGCATTTTTTGTGTCTATGATACTGGGAGGCAACATACCTGAAACCCCACTCAACAGCCTACAAAAACTAAAACATTTTAAAGGCTCTAGCGTTTTCAAACATTCTTTTGCAAGATAACAAAACACAAAACAAACTTATGGTTCTATCTTTGATTTTAAATTGCAGATCCTGTCGCTCCACCACCATGTGAAGCTAAAGTTACTATGGGAACTACATTTATCATTATATTTAAAGATGAATTAATTATGTTAAGCAAACTCAGACATTAATTGTTGTGGGTGATGAAGAAGTTGACATGAAGACACTAGAGAACATGGTGCAAGTGGGACTTTGGTGCATTCAAGAAGAACCAGCTCTTCATCCTTCCATGAAAAGCTTGGTTTTGATGCTTGAAGGCATTACTGCTATATCAATCCCTCCATGTCCAACTAGCTACTAACGAATCCATGTGAACTGCAGTGATAGTATATTTATTTGAAAGATTGTTGCTTATATATGTGTGTGTGTGTGTGTGTGTAATTTATTATTGAAGTTCATATAATAATTTTATTGATTTTCTCACTTCATGTAAATGCGCAAATAGTTTGCAGTTTATGAGTACTGATCGTAATGATAATTATATATATGTTGTTCTAATCAATAAATTAGATATAGTTTTCTGTGAGTCTGAATTTTCACCATTTTCCTGGTGAAATGGTTGAACAGTATGAAGCATGTTTCCCTCATCTTTTGAAAATTACATCTCCCTCCCTGAGGTTTAAAGTTTCATTACATATTGCTCCATTTAGGAGTTTAATTTTTTAAAATACCAATTTTTCCCTCACTGGAAAAATTACATTGACACCTCTCACATTTTAGAAATTACAATCCCCTCCCCAAGGTTTAAAGTAGCATTACCAATTACCCCTCAGTTAGTATTAGTTGAAAAAAAAAATTAATTGGAAAAAAAAATTTATTTGAAAAAAAAATTAATTGAAAATTTTTTTGTTAAATTTATGTTTAAAAATCAATGGAAACTCATTTTTTGCATTTACGTTGTTTCCTCAAATTTACAAACAGAGATAACCATTTATAAATCAAAAAAATTATCAAAATTACATTGTGTTGCACTCCAACGTAAGATAAAAATTATACTGACATCCCTTGAGATTTATGTTTATTACACTTGAAAGATAAAAATTATATAAATGTGATAATTATTTTTTATTTTTTATTTCCTAACCAAATTAATTTTTAATTTTAAAAGAAAAATTCTAAAAATCAAACCATATATAGCCTAAGAATTTTTTGATAAGTCATTTCATACATTGGTATCTTATTTAATTATTTGTTAATTTTATATCATTTTTACCATCTGAAGCCTGTTTGGTAACTATTTCGTTTTCAGTTTTCAATTTATATTTACAAAAATTTTAAAAATTGTCATAAAAACTTGTTTAATAATTTTTTTTTTGTTTATAAATGGTTATCTTAGTTTGTAAATTTGAGGAAACAACGTAAATTCAAAAAATGAGCTTACGTTGGTTTTTAAATAGAAATTTAAAATTTTGAATAACAATTTTTTTTTCAATTAAATTTTTTTTTCCAACTAATACTAATCGATGGGGGCAATTGGTAATGCTATTTTAATCCTTCGGGAGGAGATTGTAATTTCTAAAATGTGAGGGGTGTCAATGTAATTTACCCAGTGAGGGAAAAATGGCATTTAAAATTTTTAAATTGCTGGAGGGAATAATCTGTAATGAAATTTTAAATCTCAGGGAGGAGATGTAACGTTCAAAAGATGAAAAAGAAACTGTAATAAGCATAAACCTGAAGGGGTGTCAATATAATTTACCCTTAGTAAAATTTACAAGAAATTTGAGTTTGTATAAAACTGAATAGGTAATAAAAGAAATATAAATCCATAAAAACTCTACTTTTAATAATAATTTACCCTTAGTAAAATTTATAAGAAATTTGAGTTTTAATAAAACTCTATAGGTAGTAAAAGAAATATAAATCTATAAAAACTCTACTTTTAATAATATATATATATATATAGAGAGAGAGAGAGAGAGAGAGAGAGAGAGAGAGAGAAAAGGGATTGAAACAACCTACATACTTACCAAGAAAGGAACTCACTGCTCTGTTCTCGAAAGGGTTTTTTATTTTTGGGTAAATCAATCGATGGGAATGAGTATGGCAGCAATGGAGGCCTGGAAGAAGAAGTTGGAAGCCGTAGATGATATATTCACGGTGATTGATTCAGCCATCAACGTCGCAGCGTGGTATCGACCCAATGATTTTTTTGAGCGAAGAGAAAGAATCGCTGAGAAACTCTATGTAAGGCAGCCCATCAGAGGAGGTTACTGCGGTACCCATGATGATGTTGATGATGATGATGATTCTTTGGATATGGATTTGAATGATGGTGATGTTGATTGGTTGAATGGGATTGTATCAGAGCTGGTGAAAGACTCTGCTTTGGATACGGAAGAAGAGCTAGGAGATTATTTTTCTGATTCTGAGATCGATCATCATGATGATCATCACCGTCATGATCATGATCTGCCCATCCCCACACACGGCAAAGGAAAGCAATTGTCTCTCGTTCAGAGCGCATTATTACAGTCACCGAAGAGAAAGAGAAGCACCGAGTCTGAGAACAAGAAAGAGGAGCAATGTTCTGTCCCTCAGGCGATTGCAAAGTGTCCGAGGCAAAGCACCGAGATCAGCAAAATCAGTGAAGCGGCCAAATCACCAAAGAGAAAGAGAAGCACCGAGTCTGAGAGCAAGAAAGAGGAGCAATGTTCTGTCCCTCAGGCGACTGCAAAGTGTCCGAGGCAAAGCACTGAGATCAGCAAAATCAGTGCATTATTACAATCACCGAAGAGAAAGAGAAGCTCCGAGTCTGAGAACAAGAAAGATGAGCAATGTTCTGTCCCTCAGGCGATTGCAAAGTGTCCGAGGCAAAGCACCGAGATCAGCAAAATCAGTGAACCGGCCAAAGCGAAAGTGAAAGAACACAAGTCTACGTGCTTCAATGATGCAGAAGCTTATGAACTGAAGATGGAAGCCACAAAGAGGAAACTCCAACAAAGGTACAAGCAAATTGAGAGGGCGAAGAAGAAGATACGGGTGGTACAGGCTTGAAAGATAGCAATTTTTTGTATTAACACATCTGAGAACCTCTTTCCCTAAATTGGCAACATTTTTTGTATAACAGAGACAATATTAATGCCCACCCTAGACCCCCAAAACTCTATTTTACAATTTTGAATTCCTAACCCCCTTCAATTCATGTATAACAAAAGTAATTCACAAAATAATCTCTACGGCTGTGTTTGGATGATCGTTTTGAGTAAGAATTTTGAAAAGAAAACGAAAAAGATGAGGGAGATGCAAATGAAACATAAGCTAAATTTTTTCTCCATTTCTCTTTTCTTTTTTAAATCCCTATCTCAAAATCCATAAATCCAAACATAGTGTATTTGGAGTAGTGACTCTCTGTCAACTATTTTGCATTTTCATTAATTTTTTATGGATGGTGAGTCCAAGAAAAAAAAAACAGGGGGAAATTACTGTTCAATTGTAAATTTAAAAAAATTGTAAATTTAAAAAAAAATTATTAAACATTAATGAAAAAATGAATATAACTATTCCCAATCCCTTCTGTTTTAAGTTGAATTAGAAAATTCGAATCATAAAAACAAAATTGATCTTTGTTTGTAGTCAAGCTTTTTCACGTATGCAATCTTCATCAATACATGTAAATGGTTTGAGAGAGAGAGAGAGGGGGGGAGAAGGAGAGAGAGACCAATCCCTTTTTTCATTTACTAAACTCAAATAACATAAATGTGTTTAAGAATTATTCAATAACACAAACTACGTGAGAATTTCTCATAACAAGTACCAAAAAATAACACCCGACGGGCACTCATCTGCAACATTTTTACACCATATTAAATGTCTCCAATAAAATTGAAGAGAAGATTTATAAGATCAAGGATGCCCTTCTTTGGCGTCATGTGTCTTTTCCAACGCCAGATCCATCGGAGTATCCTTGGGGCCAACTGAAAAAACAAACAAAAACAAGCCACCACATCACATTAGACCTTCAATGAAAATTTGATTTGAACAAATGACATCAAGGGCTACTTTTAAATTCAAGTGTCAAACAATTATATTCTCAAAAAAAAGCCTAGCAATTATTTGTGCTCTAACAAGAAACTGTAATTTAAGAATGATTTTTAAATAAGCAGCTACCAGGGGCCTTCAAGAAGTTAGCAAGGACCATACTAAAGGTTGCCAATTGAGTGGAAGCTATTCAGAAACAGTATCAAAATTAAATTCCATCCAAAAGTTACTCATCTTCCAAATATTCTTTTAAGTTTCAGACATGCCTAACAGAAACTATGGCCTTTTCATTTTCGTACTAAACTAAATATGATAAACATAGAGAATGTTTTGAATGCTAAACTAAATATGATAAACATAGAGAATGTTTTGAATGCTCTCATAACTGAGAGAACTGTTTGAACTATACACGTGAGCCTTGGCAATATGCAGTCAAGAAATCACAACATACGCAACGGCTGCAAAATCAACACAAAAACCCATGTTGACAGGTTATTGCCTTAGAAAGGCAAAAAAAATATGGAAAGTGAAAGTACTAGAAAGTAAAATCAATGAAAGGAAAATGAAGAGAGAAGTAACTTTTCAATATGCATTTGGTTGGGTAGCAAGTTTGTCCAAGATGTTATTTGAATATAATGAAATTTAAAATTTTATTATGCGTATATTAACCTCATCCACATGTCTACAAGACAAAAGTTAACTATAATCGAGCAGCTTAGGAAGGTGCCACTCACCAGATTTTTCCCCTCAACAATCAAACGATTTTGAGAGCGAATGACATGCTTAACAACTCCAGTCTCACCTCTATCTTTACCCCTGGTTACCATCACCTGCAAATTAAGAGAAGGAAACATTCATTTAAGATGAGAACAAGACGGAGAATAGAGCCATACAGGTACAAAGAGGAAAATAATCCTCTCTCTTTTTCTTAGTTATCTCCTCTAAGAATCTTCCAGTGGTGTATGAGTTTTTGAGCTGCTTTCCAACCCATTTCAAATTAAAGCTATAATCAAGGATTAACCAGGTAGTATTAGCATTTAGCAGTATTAGCATGACATGGCTAATAATTATTTTAACCACTAGATGGCCAAAATTAAATAATAAAATTGAAAAGAACATGTCAATTTACCAAGCATATGAGATTGCAAGTCTAATTCCAAAGGAAGCCACTCTTTGCAAATCATATAAAGGTAAGAGCTAAACCTAGTCTACCCCCATCCCAGCACACCCTAGTGTAATGTGATCGTTCCAAGTAATGCTTTGAACTGCACTAAAAATGGTATAAAAATCCGGACTTTGTTGGGTTATATTCCAAATCTCCCATAGCTGTGTGATTGTGATGCTAAATGTCATGGAACATAAAGCTGATAATCAATTTCTCTTTACAGTGGTGGAAGCTAGAACAATTGAAGAATATATACTTTAACAATAAAGGAAAATTCAAGCATAAATTGAAAACATCTGAACACACCATCATCATAACCATACACACAAACTTTATTCCACACAATAATTAGTAATTTACTTTGAACATCAATGTGAGCCGCAATAATTAAAGGTTGAATTGGGAAACAAGCAAAATTAAGATTTACTGACATAAAAACCAAGACTTATACCTTTTTTCTACATTTTCTCAACAGCAAAACAGTACTCGGCTCATTTCCAAAAACAAAGAGAAAATAAAAGCAAACATATCTTGAAAGTCCTGAATGAAGGTTGATTTTACCATTTGAAGTGTTTGGTTGCTGAGAAAATAAAAGGGATGAAAGAAAAACTTGCGATCAGAGGACAGTACTAGAGATTATTGGAGGCCCAAACTTGTTGGTCGATCCCTCTTGATCATATCCTATTTGGATGGACCATTCGACCTGACGTGAGTGTTAACCTACTTACAATCGATCCATTTAAACTTTATATTTGAATTTGTTCTCAATTTAAATCATTTATCTATTTTTATTAAGTAAAATTAATGAAAAAGCAAATATTTTAATCGTTAAACTTATGAAAAAAATGTGTTTTAGACATTTTATATACATTTACATTGAGTTTAATGACTAAAAAATTCTTTTTTCTTTAATTTTACATAACATAAATAGTTAAATGGTTTAAATTGAAAACAAATCAAAAGATTAGAATTTAAATTGACAAAATTAAAAAATCAAAATTTATTTTCTTGCAAGACTTACATTCTGGATTTTTTATTTTTTATTTTTTTTGTTATTGTCCCAAATAAAATATACAAAAATAAAACAATTACAATTTCCTTATAGATAATGGATTAAAAAATTTGTGGGCGTTTGGAGTTTGCTTATTTGGTTAATTTTTTTTTCGTCTTTATTGATTTTTTTTTTTAAATTCAAAAAATTTTAAATTTCTAGATTTAGCTTGACAAAACGAATCGAAAATGAAATTTTTTTTATAAAAGTACTAAAAATGAAAAAGATAAATAAAAAATAGTAAACTAATTTTTTTACTTTATAAATTCATCTACAAAAGATAGTTCAGGAAAAAAAAAATTGACTTAATTTTGAAAAAAAAGAATAATACAGAAAAAAAAATCAAAAAAATAAAATTGACTTATTTAGTTTACTCCAAACAACCCCTTACAAAATCAAATCAATCGATGGGTTAATTATTAACATGTATACCATTAAATCTCACAAGTGTTTGTATAGATAAAAAAATTGACATTTATTGACCTTTTTCATAATCTGTCGCTAAAGTCAAGTACGGTGTTATGTTGTTATCTAAATTAATTTATTATCTGTATAGGATAGTTGATCAGTGATTCATGTGACTGTCTTTTGAGATTACTAGAAATTCAGAGGTTTAAAATTTGAGTCAATAGAGTAACTGTAACTTTCCTAACCTAAGATCAAGTTATCTCACATATTAACGATCCAACAAACTCCTCAATCCCTAAACAAGCATAACCTTAATCTTTATTTTTCTAAAATACAATTTCCGTTTTACTAAAAAGTGGTCACATGCCCTCTATCTTTCTTTTCATTTTATTTTTATTTTTATTTTTTTATTTGAACTAATAAGAGAAAGCTCATAATGGGTAATGGGCAATAATCCACAGCAAATAAATCTTTTATAGCTAGGTTTTAAGATTTTGTTGTCGAGTTATTTATTTAAGAGTAGAATTTCTTTTAATCAATGAAATTCTATGATTTATAGTAATTTTGTAAAAATAATTAACTATTTTATCAATAAAAATCAAATTAACAACACCACAACATCCTGTCCAAGAAAACTTTAATAATTCTTCATAGCAATTCTCATTCTAAAAAAAGACCAGATTTAAATAATTGGTTGTTAAAAAAATGACCAAAATGGAGGGCATTGAAAGGACAATGAGAGACATAATTGAAGACAAAATGGGACAAAAAATGATGAATGAATATCCCCCACCCCCATTCGGGTGACACATATAATGAGTATATAATTTAAATAAAAATATAAAAATAAATAATTAAAAAAATTACTATCACAATATGAGTGCTATACTATTCAAAGTGTAATTTTTTTTAAAAAAAATTAAAATTAAAGATTTTAGGGCATCAAATATAGTCTTTGTTTTATATAATAGCATAGATACTAAGTTCCAAAATATATAAATAATTTTACAAATTCAAATCCATTTTCCTTAAATTAAGTGTGCCGAAAAAGTAGATTTACGGCCACGACTCTTAATTGGGCGATGTCATCAGAGAAATTATGAGGTCGGCAAAAGTATCAAGGATGAACTTGTTGGAAAACTATAAGCTTCCATAATTTAGGATGGTAATAATACAAATACACTAATTTTTTTAGGATAAATTACAAGCACACCTTTTGAGATTTATTTAAATTACAAATTATTCTCTGTGATTTTGTGAAATTACATTATGCCCCTTAAGATTTATAATTTCATAATAAATAGGTCCTTTTATTAATAAATTATCAAGTTAATTAACAGTTTTTAATGATGTTAAAATTTTATTTTAATTAATAATTCAGATAATTTTATTATTATATAGGTGAATAGTTAGAAATTTCACTTTTTTAATTAATTCTGTTAAATAAAAAATTCTGACAATGAGGTATTTGTAATTTTTCAAACCACAGAGAACAACTCGTATTTTAAACAAACCTCAGAGAGTGTATTTATAAATTACCCTTTATATATATATATATATATATTCATGTTATGATCTAAATTGTTATTGGTTACAAACAATTATAAGGAGAATTTTATAATATATATTTATTACCATATATATATATTTAGTTATGTCATTTTTTTTTAGTTATGATATTATTTTGATATGTTTGGTTATGCCTTATGTAGTGTTTGATTATAATTTTTTTTTTAATTATAACTCAAAAAATATTTAATTATTTCATTTTTTAATTGTAAAATATATATGATATACACCTTTGAAAAATGTGTATCATAATCTTTCACCTATCATAATCCTTCACCTATCATATAAATTGTAGTGTTGGGTTACGTGTCAAAATTATATGAGTTGCAAATCTATTATGATGACTTGTGACCAAAATGAATTTCGATCATGCTCATAAAATGATGTTGCTTATGATTCAATGTTAAACATACACAAATTTTTATTCACCCAAAAAGACTTACACAATTTTTATATATAAAATTCATACAAAATAATTTGGTTATAAGCTTACAATTTAGATTTTTAAATTTATTCACAATGATATGGTAAGAAAGATAGACACTACACAATTAAATGAGTGACAAATCAAATATTAACATTTATCATACCTTGGTGAATTTTTTTTTTTTTTTTTTTTGTGTATTAAATATTTTTAGTTGTTTAATAGACTAACTTCTGGACAGATTTTTTTTAAATGGGTGATTGGGCAAAATCTTCATAGTAGACAATATTTGGGATTTGAGGTCTCGCTTTAAGTAAAAGAACAGTTATTTCCAATAAAAACACAAGCTCAATAGAATCTTTATTTTGTCTATTACTGTCAACCCAGCCATTTAATGGAGGGGATTTTAAGCGGATGGTCGGTTTAACCGGCGATTCAATTAGTCCAAATCGGATTTTTAATACAAACGGTTATGTAGGATAATTTGGACAAGAAATTGGGCTGGTCGATAGGTCAACAGATCTGACCAATCAGTCTAGTCCGGTTTTCAAAATCATGATTTTGTCCCCTTTTTTTTTCTTTTTCTTTTTTTCTCTAATTTATAATATAAAATTTTCCACTTGATTAGAAATTGTTTTACATCTTAATTGTTGATTCTTATTTTTCTACTGGATCAGCTGTAGTAACTTGTGTGTCAAAATTCTATTATAGGGGCATCTTATGTGTTCGTATGAAAACACATTGAATCATAACCATGTTACATCATATTCAATCAACCATATTGATGATCTTTTGCTATAATGGTGAATAGAGAAATGCTGAGAGAGCTAGGACTCCATTAACAGAGGTCTAAAAACTCAGCACCATGTGTGTAAACAAAATTTGATGGAGGATAAACGAAAAATTTAAAAACAATCAATTAAAAATTATAATGAAAGTTGATATATAATACTAAATAAAGGTAAGTACGAAGTCATTATAAAAGATAAGTAAGAAAATACTATAGATAATTATCCTTGTCCTTAAAAAAAAAAAAAAAAAAAAAATCACCATAAGAATTGACTCCCATTTTTCAAAGATAAAATAAAATTTAAAGTGTATTTAAAATAAATTTTTAATTAGATAGGATCTTTTACTAATTTACAATACTTATGAGTTTATATTTTATTTTTGAGTTGGTGATAAATCCAATCTAAGTAGTGTATAAGGCATTAGGTCCAATGGATATTTTTTATTAGTGGAGATTCACCTTTTATGAAATAGTTTAGTGATAACAACAATGCTACAGACCCCCAAAAAACACAACCTCACTCACCTGTGATTAGTTCAGGAAGTAAAAAAAAATAAAAAAACAAAAAGACATGATTGGTCCACATCATTTTGGGGGTCATGAGGATCCCCAACTTTGGGAGTCCCAATAATTTTTGTTAGTGATAAATCCTTTTATTTGTTTTGAAAGATTTTTTATTTTTAATTTTACCTCTTAATTTATCTGTTGACATTTTTTAATTTGTTGACTTTAGTTGATCATCTGTTCAAATTTTTCTCCAATTTGTTCAAAATTGTTTCCCTATCTGTTCAAATTTTTTCTATCTATTCAATTTTTTCCTATCTGTTCGATTTTTTCAAATTTTTACCCTATCTATTTAATTTTTTTACCTATCTATTTAATTTTTTTAATCTTTTCAATTCAAATTTCCCTTATTTGATTAAATATTTGTCCGAAGAATTTTCTATCTATCGAAATTTATAAGTTTTCCTATCTGTTCAAATCCTATTTGTTGTTCATTAACAATAACATCACCAAATCCTGCATGTTCATCATTATCATCTTCATCGTCAACATCAACATCAACATAAAAAAAAGGGGGAGGGGATTCAAAGTTACCTTGGGCAAATGTAGACAGATACAAAAAACAAAAACAAAAAAAATAGATCAAAAAAAAAAAATGAACTAATCAAATCAGGTCAGATATTGTTCTGACAAACAGATAAGATCGTATTAACTTCAACAGAAGAACCACGACAACGGGGCAGACCGACTTCTCAATTGCAAAACATGTATTGTATATAAATAAGCATATACATATCTGTGTAATGTGTATACCTAATGGAAAAATAAATAAATAAAATAAGAAATTGTGATTGTAATGAAATTAAACTCATCGATTGATGAAATCGACAAGACAAACAAGAGAGTCCTATATCCAAGAGAAGAATACAGGTTTAAATAATTCTTCAAGTATAGCGATTCTGGTTTAGACCCAAACCATTTGATATTCTAGATCTGGGTTTCATCGTCTTTTATGGTTGTTCACATTTTGTTTTTCCTTATTCCCCATTAAGTTTGGTTATTGGAATGTCTTGGTTGCATTTGGAACAGGTTGGTAGCTTTTTTTTTCAAAGTTGTTGTTGTCCAAAATTTTGCATCTTCGCTCGAGCGGTGATTCTTGTGCTCAAGTGGTCTTTGTGAACTTTCAGTACTTTTGCAGGTCTGCAGAAGTACTAAGAGATGGCATTCTTCGCTCGAGCGGTCTTTTTTGCATTCAAGCGATGGTTCTCTGTCTATAAAACTTCTGAGAGTTGGTATTCTTCGCTCGAGCGGTAACTTTGTGCGCTCGAGTGGTCCCACTTATTGTGTCTGGTCTCTGGAGCGACACTTCTTGCGCTTAAACGATCTGCATGTATATCAGTTCATAAAAAGTCAATTTTGAGTCACTTTTGCATTTCTCTCTCTCTTTAAACATTCTAAAAACCCTAGATCTAGACTCTTTCTCTCTCTCTAGAACTCATTTTCTCTCTACAGATATACCTAGATCTATTGGTTTGTCCACCGTAGTCCCTTTGATAAAACGGTAGAGCACTTTGGGAGCTCTCTTTTGATTGGAACAAAGTTGGGTTTTGCTATTGTTGAAGTTTCTTCACTCTTTCTTTGGCCTTCTAGCTTCAAGGTAGGGGATTCTCTGTACCTTTTTATGATTTTTAACTTAGTTATTTTCTATTTCTACAACAATATTGTGATTTGGAAATTTTTGGACAAATCTAGGACTTTGGATTAAAAATCGAAAAAGGGATTTTCAAATGGATTCTTGAAAATAGTTATGGGATTGTAAATGAGGATGAGTTGTGATGAAAAGATGGATTTTTATCCTTGGGATTGATTTATAAAGAAAAATGAGATTTTGCCCTAAATTTATCGAATGTTGATTTTGTATAGGTAAATGGAATTGGTGTTGGATTTGTGAAATTGGATTGACGTTGATGAGGATGACGGAGTTGGATATGTATTATCACTCTCATCTTGAGATTTTGGAAAGTATAACCTTATTGGAAATTTATTTATCTGTTTAGAGATATCTGTTTTGGGCTATCGGTAGAGGATAGCTATGATTGTTATAGAAATTGCTTGAGAACTAGGAGAATTGAAATTATTTTCTCATACATCCGCACTGGGCATTGTTGCATAATTAACACATTGAAAATGTCTATTGTTTTGAGAAAAATAGGTGAATACTTTGGTAAATCTGGATAAGGGGTGTAGTTACGGTATTATGTTGGCCTGTGTGTCCTTGGTGAAAGTCCAGAAACTCACATGGTTAGGTGTCGAGCCTTCCGGTTAATATCGGTAAAAATGACAAATTAGTAGTGCTTGTATAGCCAGCGTGCAGATACGTACCTAGGGATTCCGAAAGTTGTATTCACGATCCTGTTTTCTATTATAAAGGAAATGATTTCTTGAATTGTAATATAGACTTGGCATTGCATGGCTTTTTAAAGGATATATAAAATGTTTTCGGCATGAGCATTGCATATGCACTCACCTTATATTTTTGTTAAGATTCATAAACTGTGTTAGAGTATTTCTATTTGGCTTTGGCTCATCCTAGGTGGGAAAACCATTTTCAGGTGATGATGATATTCCTCCGCTAAGGCAATAGCTTAGGAGAAGTTAAAGTAAGAGCTTCATTTTATTTATTTGTTATATTTATTTTGTTATAAGCCTATGACTTTAACTATATTGAGCTTCGACTTACTTTTGTTGTAACCAAGCACTGTCTTGAAAAATTGTAGCCATTAGGGCATTTATTATTTGAACATAGTCAAGTAATGAATTTGAACATTTGATATTGGGTTAACATGATGAACCGAGCCTTTGATGCATGCAAGACAATGGATGCAAGGCATAAGAATGCTAATTTGAAAAATGATGTTCTATTCTAACCATCGTAAGCAAGTAAGTAAAAGGAAGAAAGACGTGGGGTTGGAAGACATACAACTTATTACACATTTGCCCTCGTGCAAGAGGGTGCAAATCAAAGTTTGAAAGTCCAAATTAAACTAATTATTACAAAACCGAATGAATAAACAAGCAAAGAATTAACTAGATAACTACTCTATTACAACAAGGATAATAATGAGAAATAAACTAGCAATTCAAGCTAACTAGCTATAACATTTACAAATAAACAATAATAATAATACTAATGATTAACAAGACTAATTATAACAATAATAAGTAAATTACTTAATTACGACAATACTCGGAGTATTAATTTACAATAATGATGGAAGCAAGGATGCACAAGGGTTGCATGCACAGTGTCATGACCCGAACCCGCCCCTATGGATTAAGGTCATAACCGGCCAGTAATCAAGAGATTACCTACGGCCTCAAACCTGATTAAACATATATCTGTAGAAATAAGGGGCCAAAACGGAAGAAGACTTGAAAATTTTGTCCAATGAATTGTGCTTACATGGTAAAGCAAAACATTTTGTGTGTAGTCCGTAATAACTCACACATATAATAGGGTTAACATGTTACACATCCAGGAACTTTCAAACATGCAATCAGCCAAACAAAAAGCTTATATACATGGGTAATCCATCGTATTCACCATGATAGAAAAAAGGGGAAACAAAAGAACAAAAAACACAAAGTCTCGTGCGTGAGACATTCGGGCTGACTCCACAAAACATGACTTCCTCACACTTTCTTCACTGAGGCTGGGTTTGGACATCTCTTTGCTCACCTACATGCATATAAATGAAAGTGAACGAAAGCCCAATGAATAATATCGAAATGAAGAAGTTACATGAATGAAATTCATAACAGATATATCAAACAGCCTTAGGCCCATTCATGTTTCTATCTAATACATCAGACGGCCTTTGGCCCAATCATTCATGTCAAATGGCTTGGGGCCCAATTCATTTATGTCAAATGGCCTTTGGCCCAATCATTCATGTCAAACGGCCTTTGGTCCAATCATTCATGTCAAATAGCCTTTGGCCCAATTGTTCATGTCAAATGGCCTTTGGCCCAATCAATCATGTTTATGCGCATTTCATACTTGAGATCATAATAATAATCATATCCCAACGGCCTTATTTAATTGTTGGCATAACGAATATTCGATTCAAATTAACAAACCTGTAGAACTCATACAGAAGTAAGCATTTGGAAAGTAGCATACTTTAACACAATCTTTCTAAGATATTACTCACAGTGGTCTGTCGATGGATTTGTCCTTGCGCTTGACCCTACACATTTCATAACATATTGGGTTACAAGAGATTCAATCCATTTTTAATTTATTTATTTCTCTTAGGCCTCTTTCTTATCCTTTTAGGTCATTTACAATGCCTAATGCATGCCTAAGAGTGCTTATAAATGAAAGAGAATGGAAAACAAAACTCAAAACGACTTTTCGAAAATTTTGAAACAGGGTTTTCCGCTCGAGCGGACCCCTTTGGTCTGCAAAAATGCTGGTTACCTCAATTTTGCGCTCGAGCGTGACTTTAGTCGCTTGAGCCAAGGGTCAAAACATGTGAGTGGGTGCTCGAGCGTGATTATTCTCACTCGAGCGAACATCAATGTCTACAAAACTTCTGGGTGATAGTATATTACGCTCAAGCGGCACTTTCCCCACTCGAGCGGACATGACGAGTTCTGGAATTTGCAGAACTGTGTTTGAAGCTCAAACTTGATCCCAAAGGCTCAAAACTCACATTTTAGGTACAAAAACATGGACAACATTATATGACATAGAAATAGTTCTAATTTTGAAACCAATTGTCCAAAATCATGGTTCATTTCCAAAATCATTCCAAATTCTCTTTATCAATTTCAAAACTTATGCATTCAAACTTCATACAAACTTCATATCTTCATGAATCATGCATGCATGCTAAATTTTGACTCCAATTCTATTTCAAATGGTTCAATGATATTTATAATCACGAAGTTCATGAAAATTATGCATGCATGTGTCATTTGATGTCATATTCTTCATGTTCTAACAATCATCTTCTAAATACAAACATGAATCCTTAGAATTGAGATTCATATCATGATAGTTTTTACATGCATGTGTATATTGACTTCAAATTCATCATATGCAACTTAAACCTTGCTCTTGATTACCAATGCTCTTTGAATTCATATAATTACAAACTCAAATTCATGAATTAAGGGTTAGTTACTCACCTAGAAGCTCTAACCCTTCCAAATTTAGCTAATTTCTTGAGTCTAGCTTCCAAATTCCCAAGCTTTGAGCCAAAATCCACAATTTGAGCCCTTTTCTCTCTCTAGAACCGTCTCTCTCTCTCTCTCTCTCTCTAGAGTGTAGCTCAGCCAAGTTGGAAGAAAATGAGCTCAAGGAGTAAACTCAAGTGTATATAGGCCTATTTATAGGCTTGCCTAATTAAACTTGATTAAGGTTAATTAATTGTGCCTAATTCAATCAGTTTAATTTAATTATTTTGATCCAAATCAATTTTTAATCAAATTTCACCGTAGGCTCTAAAAATCATGCTAATCGTAAAAATACAATCAATTTTAGTTTCACTCGCCTTTATGGCCTTTAATTAAATTTTATAACAGAAAATCAAACAGATCTTCCTACGGTGAGCAGATAGAAATTCAAAAACACATATAATCATATAAATGGCACTCAAAATCATATCAAGCACATAATCACAATCATAATTAAGACTAATTAACATAACACAAGACAGGCTTATCACACACAGTGTCCAAGAACAGCTCTGTTTGCCCAAGGCTTGCTCTGTTTCACCTTCAGCCACTGCTCTCTGTTTTCTGCCAAAATACTCTACTGACCGAACATTGATGACCGGCCCGCCCTCAATGAAGCTTGGCCAGGCCTAAAGAAGGCCGACCTTGCCTCAATTTCATATAAAGTTCTGTTTTGTGCTCCAAAGTGAAAATAGTGCAGGTAGAGTGTTCTGGACTCTGTTTGTCCCTCTCACACTTCTCTATCATGGGGAAGCCTCAAGAGAAGATTGGAATCGTTTCCAAAACCATCAATGAGCAAGTTGATTGCTTGATGATTTTGGGTACAATTTGGACAAAAAAATCAATAAAAGAAATGAACAACAATCACCCTTCCCTCCTATCATAGGGTGAACTCAAAGAGGGAGGTAGAGACGCTTTAAGGTTCATCCAAAACATCATGAATTGATGCAAGACAACCCTTGACTCAAAGGATTCGGCATAACGTCCAATCGAACCCCAAGCAATATAACTCATTTTCTTTACGTGGGTTGATTCATTTTAAGCCAAATTCATTAGTCTTTAACATCATTTAATCCATTAAGTCCAAGATAATTGTTACGTCCACTAAAGATTATGTCCACTAAGTGAGAAATATGTCAAATGAGAAGTGATTCTCAACATAAAAAAGAGACTACACCGTTGGCAATGAACCTCCGTAGAGATTAAGCCATTAGGCATAAATCGCTAGTTCACGTTTTGAATAACCATCAACCGATTGAGACAATTCTCAAATGAAAGAGATGAATGGCAAATTGAGGTCTTAAACATGGAAATGAGTCCAAGAAAAGTTAAGAACAACATATAACAAGCTATGGAGGCAAACTTATGAGACAACAATTAAGCTAATCAAAACATGAACTATTTAAATAACTTAGAAGCCATAAAACAGCTTTCAAGAGATGAAAAACAATGGCTAAAAATGCATGAAAAGTGCCTAAAAAGCTAATCAACGAAGAGAGAAAACAAAACTAGTAAGCAAGAACAAGGAGGGGTGGCTAACCTCTCTACTTTTGAAACCTCAAAGCATGATTTTTAGCCCTTTTTTAAACTCTAAAAATCAATTTAGAGAACAAAGAAAAAGAGTGTAAAAGTAAGGGTTTGAGCTCTAGGTAAAGGTGTAGAAAGAGTGTAAACACTCTCTACTCTTTTGTTAGCTCTCCAAACCCAAACTTAAATGCTTAGAATAGAATCAAAGTAACATGAAACTATAAGAACTATATAGCAAATGAAAGAACAAGAAGTAAAAGATAGGATGACAAGCTTACACCTCTCAAAGAAGTAAGCTTTTGCTTGCGATTCAAACTAAGTCTCAACACACTCTCAAGCTTGAATTATGGTGTTCAAGGCTCAACCAAGGTTCCTAAGCTAAGGTGTGAAGGTGTATATGGTGTATGGATATAAGTTCATGGTGATAGGTTAGCTCAAAGTGTTGCTTGCACAAGATGAAGGAGAAGAAGGAACTCACAAGGTGGTATACAGGCTTTGTAGAAATTCTCCAACCCTCAAAACAAAGATATATGGTTGTTTTTATAGAATTTGAGCAAGATGAGTCATAAATATCTTCAAAAATGGATAGCTGGCGGCCTCCCACATAGAACAATGTTTCTCGCTACTAAGGCCTGGCCGGCCTTCAATAGCCACAGTCGGCCCTCAATGTGTTTCCCTGTTTTCCTACTTCAGACTCAGCACAGGGTGGCACAATATGTAAAAATGGATTTCTTGGGGTGTAATCAATGGGAATATGGAAAGTTTGGGATTGTTTCGGAGCTTAAACATGTCCCCTTTGTTGAGACCTCGAACTATGCACAATACAACTTTCATCATCGAGTGTACCGGACAAAGCACTCGAGCCTTGCGGGCAGTCAAAAATGAGGTGTCCACATAGCCGACGTTCATGGTTCGAGGTACACCACAAAGAACATATATGTATGATATTATTACTCACAGTGGGATCGATTTTGTGGCTTTTCCTCCGGCATACGACCTACACCAAACATGTTACACACATATTCGATAAGTAATTCACTTCAATTGTGCTCTTTCCTTTCATTATTCACAACCTTCTTTAATGAGTTTCTATTCATCAATTCACTCCCAAATGGGGCTAAATAAGGTTGGGAACACATTCCGGAGGTCTGGGCTCACTCAGGTAGTCCTAAAATGGCTCCAAGATGCCAATGTTTTCCTCTCATTCCCAAGCCCAAATCCATGTAAAAACAACTCAAAAACATGATATCTAAGCATGATACAAGTGCAATTCCACATTAAACATATCAATCTTGCATCAACAACAATTTCATGGTCTCATCTTTTTATAATTTCATGGTTTACGTACAAAAGTTCAAAATACATATATTCATGAATGATTTTCTCACAAATCTTGTTTATATGAACCATCTAGGGTTTGTTTCATGGATCAATCATAAAAATGAACTCAAATCAAACAATGGTGTAGAGATTAAAGTCCAATTTCATGCCTTTAGCCCTAATCACTACACAACTCAAAACCATATCTCAAAATTCCTAATTTCTTCATGATTTCTTGACAAAGATGAGTTAGAGACAAAGTTTGTAAGTAAATTTCCATACCTTAACTCAAATCTATGGTTTGCCCCTTGATTACCTTTAAATCCCTAGCTTTCTTCTCTTCCCCTCTCTCTAACTCATGCTTTGGAGCTCTCTTCCAACAAATGAAGAACAAAAGAGGCTAAACATATACAACTTAACTTAAAAATCTTAATTTATTCATTACGAATCATAATTTTTCAAAATCTCACCAAGGGCTCTAAAAATCATGCTAATCATAAGTATGAAGTCGGTTTTTGTTTATCGCCCCTCTACGGACTTCAATTTCAATTCAAAGTTTTAATTACAACATATATTCCTACTTTTAACAGATATTTTTTCAAATTCACATATTTCCCATACTCAAACTTGCAAATTCATATCAAACATATAATCACATATATAATTAAGCATAGTACATGTTGGGTTATCACACCAACTCTCTTTACCAAGAAGAAAGATGGTGCATTACGACTTTGCATAGATTACTGAAAATTGAACTGGGTGACTATTAAGAACAAATACCCAATACCTCATATAGATGATTTATTTGATCAGTTGAAAGGGTCTTGTTGCTTTTTTAAGATAGACCTGAGATCGGGTTATTACCAGTTGAGGGTAAGGGAGGAAGACATCTAGAAGACAACATTTCGTACGTGGTATGGCCATTATGAATTGCTAGTGAGGCCTTTTGGGCTAACCAATGCACCAACTGTGTTTATGGATTTGATGAATTGGATCTTTCGTGAGTTCCTAACCTGTTTTGTAGTTGTCTTCATTGATGACATCTTGATTTACTCATCCTCTGAAGAGAAACACGATGAAAACCTATGAGTTGTACATAAGTTGCTTAAAGCCACAAGTTGTATGCTGAGTTCGGAAAGTGTGAATTCTGGCTGAAAGAAGTTAAGTTCTTAGGCCACGTAGTATCCGAGGAAGGAGTGACTATAGACTCTTCTAAGATAGAAGCAATGCAAGATTAGGAACAACCTAAGAATGCCTTTGAAGTTCGTAGTTTCTTAGGGTTGGCTGGGTATTACCGTCGGTTTGTGAAGGATTTGTTTAGATTGGCCTCATCACTGACTAGGCTTATGAGGAAGCAAGTCAAGTTTGCATAGAGTGAAACTTGTGACAAATCTTTTCAAGAGCTTAAGGTTAGATTTATCACTGCTCTAGTGTTGATTATTTCGAAGAGGGGTTTGGGTTATTCGGTATATTGTGATGCTTTACGGAAAGGTTTAGGTTGTATTTTGATGTAAGATGGAAATGTAAAGGCTTATGGCTCACATCAGCTGAAAACACACGAGAGAAACTATCCTACTCATGACTTAGTGTAGACACCTCATTTTTTACTGCCCTTAAGACTTGGGCGCCTTGGGTTGATCACTTGATGATGAAAGCTATGTTGTGCAAAGGTTCGATTTCTTTAGCAAGAAGAGCTCCAAATCCCAACCTTACACCTCTTTTTGGACCAAAAATATTTTAGACCCCAAAACCCACTTTTTCAAAATATTTTTTCCTAAAAGTTTCTACAATTTTTCGAGGCTCGCATTTCGTTAAAAATTGCACTTTTCGGTAAACTGAGCAAGGACAAAGTGGAAATAAATGAAAGAGAGGTGAACTCTTTGGAAAAATCTTTAAAACATCTTGTTTAAAGGTTTGGAGTTGAAGAAAATTGGAGGGGAGGGAAGAAACCTAGTTGGGGGAGAAGGTGGGCTTGAACTGTTAAGAGGGAACCAAGCAGCCTCACTAAATCAGGCCTATCCTTTTGTATGCTTGAACTTTAATTATGAGGCCACCACCATTGGAAAGTGGACTTCCGTGGATTCATTTTACACTCAAGAATCTCTTAAAGCTGAGTCCGGATGAGGGAGATATGGCTGGTTAAAGTTGCGCATCTCGGTTATGACTGAAACTGACCAGTCTTCACTAAAGTAAGGATACCTTTTTTCACACTTGTAATTTTCATGTGAGGCTTCCACCAATGGAAAGAAGACTTCCGGGGCTCCAATTTAGACTAACGAATGACCTACACAGGAGTCCAGATGAAAAAGATATGCCTGTTTGAAGTCGGGGCCAAAAACCCGTTTTTGCTTTTCGGCCACTAATGAGGCTTGACGGCCATGTGTCGGCCATGAATCAAATTTGACGGCCATGTGTTAGCCAGGGATGACTCTTGTCAGCCACCAATGGTGGCTGTCGGCCACTAGTGATGTGACGCCCCGATTCTGCACTATTGGTTACAGTCAAGGGAGAGTCACTAATGAGTCCTATGGTCAATAACCAAGTAAGATCCCAGATCGCCGGATGAGTCAAATTAGCCTCCCTTCTAAGTCCAGGTTTCTTAGGCAGCGCACTGCCCTTTTGAGAGATCATAAAAGGTATTGACACAAGGTCTCATAAGCGATGATAAGGTTCACACATAGAATATAAACACATGACAACCACAATATATATACTTAATTCAAAGGATGGTTCCATTACATTACATCCCAAAAGAAAGCTTAAATCTTCAAATGAGTCTTTACAAAACATCCAAAAAGAAACTTCTAATTTTTTTTCTAGGATAGACAAAAGTCTTCAAAAGTTTCGGGCTCGTCGTCTCCAGCTATGAGTTCTGCTTCATCACCTGGCATGATACGCCGTGAGCTTTGAATGCCCGGTAAACACACACACACCCTACCCCTTTTTCCCAGTCCAATACTCAATCACAATTATAACATCAAGTAATAAAGCACAATAATCAATAAATAAATAAAGGGTTAAGTTAGGTTGTTAGCAACTAGAAATCCCCCAAAGAGATTTCGTCCTTCCAACCACGAGAATTGGACGCGGATTATTCGGTATGCTCCCTCTTTTGCTGCTTTGTTGCAGACCTAACCTTGGATGCCTACCAACGGTTATGTACCGTGTAGCGCCAACCGCAGGGCCTCAAAAGAGACGGTAAAATAGGGCCTTGCCCGAATCCCTCCTTGCACCAAACCACCTAGGGTCCGAATACAACCGCTCCGTTCAAGGGTTCCGAAAACCACTTGTGCAAGACTTTAACTTTGAAATAGGAAACACATTCCAACAATCCATATATCACATATACTCATCTTTTCATTACTCAAGTGCTCGAAAGCCCAATACCCTCCCCATTAGGTTTCCCGTTGAGTTAAATATTTTACATCAAGGTTAGGCAACTTAACAAGATAAAAATATCCACACAAGCATGTATCAACAAGGTGAAGAAGATGAAGAACATATCATAACACATACAATATCATGCCAAGATATGATCATGAACTAATAAACATTTTCATGAATACAAGGGCATAAAACATTCATGCATAACAAAATTTCCAGATTTATATCACATAAAGATTAAAATGAAAGGACTAATTTAGATCCTTCACCAGACTTGGCCTTCCTATGGTTTGTAGAGGATTCGATCTAGTTTCTAGAACATTTTTCGGAAATGGGATTGTTTTTTTCAGATTGTAAGTTATTTAGAAAATATTCCAGCACTGTCCAGGTTATGTCTAGATCCGCTGACCATTACGAAAAATTGATTTTCTTGCAAACCGCTTAATGTTTTTCGATGAGACCAATTTTAGTTGAAATTTAACACCTTAAGGAAGATTTTGAAATAAAATAGAGGTCCAGAATAATTTTGTACATTTTTTTAGAATTTCTGGAAGTGGGCTGCAAAAACAGATTCTAGGGTACTTTGACCAAAACAAGAAGATTTATGAAAAGGGGGTTCCACCAAGGGAAAGTTTCATTTCTTTTATGAAGAAAATAAATAAAAAAAATAAAAAAAAATAGTAATGCTAACCGACAAGATTCGAATTAATTCAAGTAACCGAGGGGCTTTAAGAAAATAATTCAACACTAGGGTTTTTAAAGTGAATACAAATTTTAGGAGCTTCACAAGTGATGGCCGACCAGCCATTGATACAAAGAAGGCAATTTTTGTATAGATATTTTCCCTCCAACTGTTCTACACTGCTCCAGCTGTCCTATTTTGAGATATTTTCGACCTGAGCTCTTATATTTCTATATATAGAGGACCTTCTCTATTGTTTTCAAGTTGGAAAAATTTTGGGAGCCTCTCTCTCTACAATCCTCTCTCTCTACAATTCTCTCTCTCTCTCTAGATTTTCCTCTTTCTTGAACTTTTGTGCATACAAGTAGAGATATACTTCTAGTTTTCCTGTCAACCCTTAACCAAACTTGATCACCCTTGAGCTGAGGTCCCTTGGAGTCTTGTTTGAGCTCTAAAAGGAGGTTTGAGCTTGGATTGTTGTCCAATTTGTGCATTAGCTTCAAGAGGTATAACACTTGCTATTTAAGCTGGCTTTGAACACTTGTTTTGCCATCTTTTTCAACTGTTTTTGGCCTGGTTTTGAACTACCAAAAACTTTGTTTTTGTGGTCTAAAAATGGTGGTTTGAGGCCATCTTTAGTTAAGGGGTGGTTCACCCTTCTTGCTTCTTTGCTTGTTAAGCTTTTATACCATTTTTCACCACTTTCAAATCAAAATTTATGGGCCTTTTAACCACTGAATTTCAAAGTTTTTCAGTGGCAAAAACCTTATTTTGAAGTCCAAAATTGGAGGGGTTAGCCTCCCCTCTCTGTGCCTTGTTTGCATGCCTAGTTAGCTTTACATGTTAGCATGTTTTTTTAGCTTAACTTAGCTTAAGTCCAGCATGTTTTAGCCTTTGAAATAACCTGTTTTGCCTCTATTTTGGGCTGGTTGTTTCATTTGAGCATTGTATGGCATGGTTGTAGTGTTAATTTCTTCACTAACTTAGTGTTTTAAAGCTCTAAACACCATTGGTTTAACTTGATAGCATGTTTTAGTGTTATTTTGCACCTCATTTCAACACTATAATCTCTACCATCTCCCTTATTTCTTCGCTCTTTTGTTTTGTTCTGAAAGTGGTTTAAACCATTTGTTTGTTCACAACATGAAATTGAGATGTTTGTGCTTAATGGTTTAATCCCTTTGGGGGTTCATTACCAACGGCATAAGGTCTTTTTCATGCCTAAAACAACCTTTGGTTTGTGCCATCTTTCCATTAGAGGACACTCACCAATGGACAAATCGATTAAGGAATGAATTGGTAATTTAAAATGAGTAAACAAAATGAACAAGTAAAAGAAGCAAGATAAGCATCTTTTGTGTTGCATTGCATGTGTTCAAATCGGACGTTAATTGAACACAAGGAAAATAAGACATTTCATACTCAAAAGTGATGAAATGTGTCATTTTCCTTGGTCACCATTGCCCTTGATCATGCATGATAAGGTGGTAGTTATTTTGGTCTTGTTTGTGCATTTATTAAACTTGTACAAACTTGGTTCTTTGGCCATCACACATGGAAATTACTTGATTGATGGTTTGAGGGCCAAGAGTTTCACTCCTTTGAGTTTGCTTGATGATGAGGAGTGTAAACAATACAAACAAACCTGCAAAAGTACATTGTTTTGCTCTCTGTTGTAGTAACAAAGTCCAAATCAGTGGTGGTTGACAGCCACCACCAGTGGCCGACCAGCTACCATCAGTAGCCAATCGACCACCACCAGTGGCCGGCCGTCCATCAGTAGTGGCCGACCGGCTGCCCTGTTGGCCACAAATGAAAATTCAGCAGAATGCTCCTGAGCTAAAACAGATTTGATCTAGAGAAGAGGAAAGTGTAAGTGTTTCTATGCAACAGAGGCTTGTAGCAGCAAAACAATGGCCTTACAGGTGGAAAAACGAGCATGCATGCATCCCTCAATTACCGAGGCCATTTAGTTGCTTTGTTTAGTTAATTAGTTGTAGCTAATTCAGGCAAGTGATGTAATTATTTAAGTGGATTTGTTAATTAATTCATGTTGTAATTAATTAGTTTAATTGCTTTGTAATTAGTTAGTTAAGTGTTTAGCTAATTAAATTATTTTGTAATGATTAATTAGCTTAGAATAAGTTAGTTAATTCGTTTTGTGTTTTGTAATAATTAGTTAGCTTAATTAGCGTAGCTAGTTGGTTAGCTTATTCATTCAGGCCCTTCTTCGCGAGGACGTAATGTTGTAATAAGTGTGCGTGCGTGTGTGTCTTCCAACCCCACGTCTTTCTCCCTTTTATTTAATCGCTTTCGATGGTTAGATTAGGGACATGGTTTAATTAGCATACTTTATGCTTGCATCCATTCATTTGTCTTGCATGCACAGAGGCTCGGCGCATCATACAAACTGCATTGTCATTTCAACACTTATTTGAGTACGTGTTTAACCGCATGTTGTTTAAATTGCTTCACATGTCATATTAGTAGCCGAACCTATTAATTGCATTCTTCGCATGTGTTGCATTAGGCATTTTGTATAGTTAGGAATCATGCATATCTTTCTAAATCATGTTTTCCTAGCTTAGAGTACTAGGTGAGTTTTTACGCTTTAGCATGCTTGCATGAGTGTGAATGTTGCTATGATTAGCATGCTCACCATGAGGCTATGTGCTTAAATGCTAAACTGCTTGAATGCCTGTGGATGAAGACTTATTGTTTGAATTGGAACGATTCAACGAATGTAAGTTTTAATGTTTTAAGCCCACTATGTTTGGTGGAAAATTCGCAAACTTTAAGCTTACTTGAGGTGGAAAATTCAAACCATTTTCGCAAAGCAAACATGAGTTGAATTGTTTCAAATTGAGCAAACTAGTCTATATTTGCTTGTGCGCATCACATAGTAAAGCTGGCTTAATAATCTGAACAAGAGCACATAATGTTTTTAAAAAATTATATCATGATTAGTAGAGCCCGATCTTTGATCGAGCGAGTAGGGGTGCTCAATTCATGACCTTCCCCTCTCATACCTAAGTTCCCGAGCCGAGGCAACTTTGGTGATGATGGACACGTGGCCTTTGGCATGAGTTAGGGTTTTCTAAATTTTCCCAAAATAAAAAATATTTAGGTGGCGACTCTGTATCTGGCAAAGCAGTTCAATTTTGGCATTATTTGATTTAAAATCGATTTTTCAAAATGATTTGCCGGATTTGGACTCTTTGGTGTTTATCAGTTTCACATTGCGCTAGTGAGTAGATTTAGAACTGTAGGAGTCCGAACTGTGAGGCCTTTCTTTTCAAACCTTTCCGAAATGTGAGGCGAGAAAAAGGCGAGCCTATAGTTTCTGGTGACTCTGCTGAGGATTTAGAGAACTTGACTCGAACTCATGATATGTTATTTTATCTACACTCATATGTCTCTTTGCATTTGCATTTGCATTTGCATCGGTGCACCTAAGTCACAGTGTTTGCCATCTGCTATTCTTGAGCAGTTTGCCGGAGGCTTACTGGGAAAAGCTTGCCAAAAGGCTGACCGGTTGCGGGCTCTGCCACAATGGGAACACAATCCTTGGATCTGGACTACTGCTATACCATTTGATCCTCTTTTCACTTCTCAATGTTAGGTTCGGGAGGTTTATTAGGTAGTCTTGCTGAGGTACTCTTTTTGACCAATCGGCCTAGTTGCATATCGGAAACCATATAGTCTGTTCCAAACTAGGACATGTTGCTTACCCGAATGCAGGAATTGCATGGAACCACTTCTTTTGCGTAGTGAAACCTTAGCTCCTGACGAAATTAGGGCAGGGTAACCCTACCCATCATAGGGGTGTTTTGGCTCTCAATTAACTGGTATGTGCTTTACAGTGAAACTGTACAAAAATGTGCATATCAGTTACGAGTTTGGTATCTGATTTTGCGGCAAAATCCAGTAAAGAGTACAGTCACTCAGCTGTGATCATATCTGTTCCAGTGAAATTGGGCTGAGATACTGTCTGTTTTCTCTTTTGCAAGGTAGTCTTGGAACCACAGCTTCAAAAGGCTCCGATATCTCCTAGGTACTCTAGACTCGTATCAATAGACTTTGTCAGGCAGGATTCACTGATGCAGTGTCTACATCAGTCACCCTTCGAATCACTAGTATCCAGTCAAGTTCAGGAATGGTCATTTGCTTCTCGCTCAACACAATTTCAATCACCCATTCACATGGCTCAGTATCCCCCAGCCAGTGTAGAAGAACTAACACAACACCTGCAACAGACAGTCGAGGCATTATAACAAGACGCAGTCCATCAGGCTGAAGTCACGGCTCGTCAGGCTGAAGTTATAACCTAGCTACAACAACAAAAGCCACAGCCGGCTGCAGCTTCTGCATCTCATGCACCTTTCACGGGTAACCCAACACCTGGAGCCACTGCCCATACTACTGAGACTCAGGGCAATCCAGCGGAGCCAATCCTAGCACAGGCCTCTAAAGCTCTTGTTTGTCAAACCAAAGCTCCATTTGAATTTGAGGTTGACCCAACTGCACTCAAGGTCAATAAATTGGAGAAGTTATTCAAACAAGCACAAGGAGTGGACTCCATCCCGGATTTAGAGGACGAGTATACTGAATTTGCAGTTACCTTACCAAAGTGGTTTAAAATGCCGTATATCGACCGCTTCGATAGCTCTGGAGACCCAATGGTGCACTTTCGCCTGTTTTCTGATATCTTGAGGCCAATGGGTTTGACCCCAGCCCAGAAGTTGTCTCTTTTTAGCCGAACCATGTCTGGGATAGCCACAATCTGGTATGGTAAATTGGTGGACTCTGTGAAACAAAACTGAAAAAAGATGGCTGAGGCCTTTATTGCTCAATACTTCTGCAACACACAGATTGAGGTCACAACTCGTGATCCCGAAGCCACCCGCCAAGAGCTAAAGAGGGATTTCTCAGTGTTTCATGACGAGATGGAGAGCGAAGGCCTCGATGATGACTACAAGGCCTTCTGAAAAAGATCAGATCAGGATGATTGTTCGAAATCTGCATGGCAAGTTGCGGCAGAAGATGATCATTCTACCTCTATTTACCTTTCCAGACCTTCATGAAATGGGGGTTCAAATTGAGGATGCCATCAGACAAGGGATCTTTATGGAAGATAATGAGCCTTTGAAGAAGAACGTTGTTCGCAGTTCCAATGCTACTACTAATGGTAGCACAGTTGCGAAATGCTTAGAAGTAGACACTATCACCACTCCCCTCAATGGCCAAAAACCAACCATTTCGAATCGGCCCCAAGCCCGAAATTTCCATCCTCTTTACATTAGTCTCTCTCAAGCTTTGAAAATGCTGCGAGAAAAAGGGTACCTAGAACTCCTAAAACCCCAACCCCTTCTAAATCCTCTTCCACCAAGATATGACCTAGCTAAATACTGTGCCTATCATTAACAGCACGGTCATGATACAAACCGTTGCATCCCCCTCCGTCATAAGATTCAAGATCTTATTGACGAAAAGATCATGGCTCCATTAAAAGGACCTCAGGCCACCCCTAACCTATTACCTCCACATCTCAATCTAATCCATACACTGCCTTCCACCTACAACCCTAGCATATACATCACCCCAGCTCATTTACCCAAGCCTGAGGTGTTCATTCCAAAAAGCACAGACTTGTGCATGATGGATGCACTCGAACCCCAATCATCTCAAACCCATGAACCCACTACTTCTGAGCTGATGAGCATGATTGAAGATCTTTAGAGAACAATGGTAGATCTAGTCTTTGGGATATTGGCTCCATCATTGACCACATCACATGCCAGAAATTTCACACCAAAAGGCTCCCCAATCTTGGCACAGGCTGCATTTGAAGAAGGTCAATCCTTTAGCAAAGTGGAGGCAAATGGCAAGCACATGATAGGGGCAGGCATTGGTCCCTATGAACATCTTCAGTGGGCTGTTGAGGCTTTGAAAGCCGAAGGGCTGAACAAACAGCAAGTGCTCGCAGTTGTTGCAAAGACTGTGGATGACACTTTTGCCACTCAGGTTCGGGGCATTTCGAATCAAGGGGCAAGCCATGAAAAAGGCTGTTGTACTAGAAACACCCCTTTCAGCTCCAATCCTACACTCGGAGGAGATCATCAAACCTAGTCAGCACCTGTCAACCCCTTTGTCGATACATCTAACACAACTTCACAAACCTCAAGCCATCAGGCCCAAGGCTAGAGGGTCTTCACCCCGCTTTACATGACCTTATCCAAAGCTCTCCAAATCCTCGTAGGACAAGGCCACCTCAAACTCCTTGACCCTCGGCCTCTCCCGGATCCTCTTCCAGCCAGGCATAACATTGCCAAGTATTGTGCCTTCCATCAAAAAACTGGTCATAACACTGACGGTTGTTTTTGTCTTCACCATAAAGTTCAAGATCTGATTGACAGCGAGGTCATTATCGTACCAGGTCCTGCAAAGTCTATCGGCACTGGATTAATAAACTGGGGAGATAATGTGACTATGTGATCGGGGAGAAACCACCTGCTAATGGCGCTCATTTTACTCCAGATATGGCGGATAGCACGCACTATTTTGAGTGATTTGCAAATACTGTTTATTGTACTTTCTAACTTGGGTATTGAGTTAGTTCTGTTGTGCTGTATCGAGTCTGTCTTGTCATATCGAGTCAACCTTGCTGTGTTAGAGTCGGGTGATTGCGGGGGCGTTACCTCGGACATCACTATCTTGTTTTGTGTTTGTCTTTTACACTTTTTCTTTCGAGTCTGTTTCTATCATTGAGCCAATTGAGCCAGAGGATCTGAATGAAACGACAGAGATTTTCACCTACTTTTTTTGTGCCTTGAAATCATTTCATTGACCTAAGTTTTTTTTTTTAAACTTTTCTAACACTGTGATGAAAACAAAGAGGGAAGAATTTCTCAGGATTTGTAAAAATTTGATCAACTGAGAGAAAGAGAGGCATGCTAAGCCCTTAATGAATGAGATCATGTTTGTTAATGTGAGTACTAAGAAGGATCTTGGCTTGATCTAGATTGGTTCTACATTGTCTTCGACGTGAGCAACTAGTCGCTTTCTTTAAAGATTTCAAAAAATATTTTGCGTGGTCCAACGAAGACATGCGTGGAATCATTCTCAGGATTGTACAGCATATGATCCGTCTTAACCTCGAGACTCGACCCCTTTTGCTTTCAAATCTTGAACCTTGACTCAGAATGTTCAAATGATCAATCAAAATATGAGGATTGTATGGCCGGATCGGAAGCAACCCTTGAACTAAGGGCAAGAAGGTCAAATCAAGAAGGTCAAATGTCATCAAAGGAAGCTTGCAAAGCTTGATGAGAAGCATCCCTTGAACTAGGGGCAAAAAAGGTCAGATATGCTCAAAGATTCAAAATTGCGTCATCTCTCAAACCAATGAAGACTGGCAAGAAAGCCAAATTCCAGAATCTGAAAGAAGAAAATTTTTGCTAAAGGACAATTAAGTTCCTATCCACAACATTAGGGGCAAATTCAGACCCAATTGGATGGACTCCTACATCATCAGCGAACAGTAACCATTCTCCTGGATTCAGATGGCTTCGAGATCTTAAAATCGATCAACATGGACAAGTTAAACGTTTCTATCCTTGAGAGGCTCGTTGGGTCGAAAACCCAAAAGGGTGACCCAGGCAAAAGTTAGAGGAAGAAAGAAAAATGAAGAAAAAGAAAGAGAAAAAAAGAAAAATAATGAAAAGAAAAGAAAAATAGCTCACGATATTGAAAACCCGGAAGAGCGACCTTAGCAAAAGTTAGAGTGTAAAAGGAGAGTGTTAATACCCGAGTGCACCTTAACCCGGAACTACGTACGGCCTGATTCCCATCTTTGGGATACGTAGGCAACTTTATCTTGAAGTTTGGCCCCAACTATTTTCAGCTTGCTGGTCTCATCCATGTTGATTAGCTTATCCCTGTTCAAACTCGGCTATCTTATCCATGTGCAAACTGGCTCGTCTTCGTTCAAATTCAGTTGTCCTATTCCGTTAGAAGATACAGCTGTAAGAGAATTCAAGTTCAGATATGAGGTTGTGCATCTCCGGAGTAAATTTCTCGTTGGTCGGGTAGTGGCCATTTGCAAACAGTTTTGAGGATTTTTAATGAAGTTGACTAATTTTCTTGAAAATTATTCTATTTTTCCAAAACTGGACCATATTTTGGACCCAAAAAAGGGAAAAATTTCAATGCGCACAATCTGACTTGCATGATTTCAAATCAAGAAGTCGAATAAACATGTTAATCTAACTCTTATATTGGTCAAAATTGTTTTAGTAGAAAGCCAAAACAAAAAATGGTCAAAATGATGAACTAGGGGCACAGTTGAGTCAGGTTTTCTGTCTTTTCCCCATTATCAATGCACTGGCCAGAAAGGGCACAACTGAAGCTAACAACAGAGGGTTGAAAGCTCTCTCATTCTCCAAGCAGTGAGGTGTCAAGCCAAGTGCGAAGCATGAAATGAAATGGAGTAAGATATTCCACTCCCTCATCAGGACAGGTCTGATCACATCCAAACTGGCCAAGCGCATTGTCAACCGATGTTAAGAAGAAGAATCTAGTAGAATACTAGGGGCAAGAGCCCACAACTTCCTGCTTATCCATTAACCACCCAGGGGAGAGATAAAAAAATAAGAGAGATGTGCACTGAGAGAAAAAGTGCGAAAAGGGTTTTTCAGAGAAAAAGAGATTGAGTGCCAAAGTGATGTGAGAATCACAAATGAGAAAGGGTGGGAAACATTACCTGGAGAAGTAGTAGGCTCCTCGTGAACTGAGAGGTCTCCCGCCGATGGAAAGCAAATTTTCAGTGTTGTGTTTGTCATTTTGTTTGTTTCGATTCTTGTTTTGAGTCGTTTCGAATGTTAATAGATGTGTTTAGGTTGTTTTACCTTCATTTTCTCTTTGTTGAGTCGTGGTGTACTGTGTTCAGTCATAGGCTCAATACCCGGTTAACAACTCATTTCTCAATTTCAATTTTAAATCGTTTTTCCCTTAGAGTGCTATGTCATTCTCCACATTTGTGCAAAACAAGATTCTTTCTTTTATAAACTGTAGGGTTCAACCCAGGTCATGTAAGAACAACAGAACAAGGACCTATCTGAAGCTATATAGGTTCCAGACTGCAAAGCAAAAGAAAAGAGGGAAAATTAGAGCATTTGAGTTTGTCTCACCTTTAGAAAATTGCGAGATTGTATTCCAGATGTACCTCCTCAGGCCTTGTGAATGCTTCGAAGTATGAGTGTACCTCTACCTCAAGCTCAAGATCAAGCCTGCTTCAAGCCAGAATGGCGATCAAAGTGCTATTCCCGAAAACCAATCCCTTCCGGAGGCATTTCGGTTGTGTTTGCAATGAGTTCCTAGGAGACCAATTGCGATGGTGGAAACTAGAGTTCGAATGGCACTGCCTAGAACACAAAGGTTTAGAATTTCTGAGACTAAAGTCTGATTTAAATACCCAGGGGTGTCTCCTAAGCTTGAAATCTGTATGGCAGCCCCATAGATTGAGATAGCATGTGTGCGCCTCAATTCTGGATACTGAACCAACCTAGTCTGTCACCCCGTTGGAGAATACGGAAAGTTGCGAATATGATCAGCGGCATCCGTCACTTCTACGTGTAGATATTACCCCATGTCAACATGTCAGGACCTTTGTACTGTGAGTTAAAGGTAAGAGTTCGAAGAACACAAAGGGGAGATCCCTGTCCGATTAGAGCGGTTTATCGCCACTCACCCCATGAGGTGCTTGCTAAAGCGCCGCTTTATTTGTTTATTACATTTCTCTAAACATCATGCACTACATTGCTTATAACATGTATCATATCATCACACTTATTGTATTTATTTGCATCTTGTGTTATCTTGTATCATTTATCCTTTTACGCTAAGCAGGGTTTAGGATTGTTGTCCCCTGGGGCTATCTCAGGATACGTGGAACGCACTCCTGACGGCTTTTCTTAGGACCTCTTCTCACAATTTCAGCATGGTTAGAGTGTTCCTTTCCTCACACGATTTCAGCATGTTTGGAATTTATCTCAGGTTGCATGGAATGCGCCCCTGAGTGGTTGTTTTCGGACCTCTTCTCACGATTTCAGCGTGGTTAGAGTGTTCCTTTCCTCACACGATTTCAGCGTGTTGGGAATTTATCTCATGTTGCATGGAACGCGCCCCTGAGTCGTTGTTTTCGGACCTCTTCTCACAATTTTAGCATGGTTAGAGAGTGTTCCTTTCCTCACACGATTTCAACATGTTTAGAGTTTATCTCAGGACGCATGGAACGCGCCCCTAAGTGGCTGTTTTCGGACCTCTTCTCATGATTTTAGCGTGGTTAGAGTGTTTTTTTCCTCACACGATTTCAACGTGTTTGGTGTTTATCTCAGGTTGTGTGGAACGCGTCGTTGAGTCGTTGTTTTCGGACCTCTTCTCACTATTTCAGCGTGGTTAGAGTGTTCCTTTCCTCATATGATTTCAATGTGTTTGGAGTTTATCTCAGGTTGCGTGGGATACGCCCTTGAGTAGTTGTTTTCGGACCTCTTCTCGTGATTTCAGCATGGTTAGAGTGTTCTTTTCCTCACATGATTTCAACATGTTTGGAATTTATCTTAGGTTGCGTGGAACGCGTGCCTGAGTAGTTGCTTTTGAACCTCTTCTCACGATTTTAGCGTGGTTAGAGTGTTCCTTTCCTCACATGATTTCGGCGTGATTGGAATTTATTCTTCCTCCTCTCACGTTTCCAGCGTGGTTAGAGTATGTCACCCTTTGCATCTACTGCACTATCTGTTACATCCATTACAACATATCATTTTATTGCCTGCAGCCTTTCCATGTTAAGCTTAGTTTCGCATGTGCTCATACATTTCCTTTGTTGAAGTATAGCTCTGCATGTGTACGCACCTATTCCACTACGAGAATTGTGGTTTGAGGGTTTCGGCACCTTTTCTGTGTTAGACGTGGTCTGTTTTGTGTCCATACCTTTTTTAGGTAAAATGTGGTTTGGTCGCGTGCCTTATTCACTACATTGTACATTGTTTTGTTACATTCAGCATTTAGGATCACGATCTTTCCTCAACAGATCATTCCTCACTTATATCATACCACCTAATTACTTGTATTGTTTTTGCGAAACACATAGTTCTGCATGTGCACACGCCTATTCCACTAAGAGAATTGTGGTTTGAGGGTTCCGGCACCTTTTCTGTGTTAAATGTAGTTATATGTTGCATCTCCATCCCTTTATGGTATTTGTGTGGTTTTGCACAGCTTGTGGTTTGATGATTCAATTACATTGTATATCTTTTGCATTGTTTCATTGCATTGCATTTCAATTACATTGTTTTCTACATCTTCATTTTATTTGTTTGCCCAAGTCTTACGGCCTTGTCAAGATGGGTCATCTTCGGGCTTTGACATTCACTCACGTCATTTCATGACTTCGAGCTCTGTCAAAGAGGGGCAACTGTAGGCACCCCGTTTTTGACCGCCCTTAAGACTTGGGCGTCTCAGGTTGATTACCTGATGGTGAAAGCTGTGTTGTTCAAAGGTTCGATTTCTTCAGCACGAAGAGCTTCAAATCCTAACCTTACACCCCTTTTTGGACCAAAACTATTTTGTTCAAAATTATTTTAGACCTCAAAACCCTCTTTTTCAAAATATTTTTCCCAAAAAGTTTCTATGATTTTTCAAGGCTCGCATTTCGTTAAAAATTGCACTTTTCTATAAACCGAGCAAGGACAAAGTGGAAATAAATGAAAGAGAGGTGAACTCTTTGGAAAAATCTTTAAAACATCTTGTTTAAAGGTTTGTAGTTGAAAAAAATTGGAGGGGAGAGAAGAAACCTAGTTGGGGGAGAAGTTGGGCTTGAACTGTTAAGAGAGAACCAGGCAGCCTCACTAAATCAGGTCTATCCGTTTGTATACTTGGACTTTAATTATAAGGCCACCACCATTGGAAAGTGGACTTTCAGGGATTCAATTTACACTCAAAAATCTCCTAAAGCCGAGTCCAGATGAGGGAGATATGGCTAGTTGAAGTTGGGCATCAATCCGGTTAGGACCGAAACTGAGCAGTCTTCACTAAAATAAGGATATCCTTTTTCGCACTTGGAATTTTGATGTTAGGCTGCCATCATTGGAAAGAAGACTTCTGGGGCTTAAATTTAGACTCAAGAATGACCTACAAAGGAGTCCGGATGAAGGAGATATACTTGTTTGAAGTCGGGGCCAGAAACCAGTTGCTTTTCGGCCACTAGTGATGCATGACAGCCATGTGTCGGCCAGGGGTGACTCTTGTTAGCCACCAATGATGGCCGACCAGCCATTGGTGCAAAGAAGGCAGTTTTTGTGCATATATTTTCCCTCCAATTATTCTACACTGCTCCAGCTGTCCCATTTTGAGATATTTTCGACCTGAGCTCTTATATTTCTATATATAGAGGACCTTCTCTATTGTTTTCAAGGTTGGAAAAATTTTGGGAGCCTCTCTCTCTACAATCCTCTCTCTCTACCATTCTCTCTCTCTAGATTTCTTTCTTTCTTGAACTTTTGTGCATACAAGTAGAGATATACTTCTAGTTTTCCTATCAACCCTTAACCAAACTTGATCACCTTTGAGCTGAGGTCCCTTGGAGTCTTGTTTGAGCTCTAAAAGGAGGTTTGAGCTTGGATTTTTGCCCAATTTGTACCTTAGCTTCAAGAGGTATAACACTTGCTATTCAAGCTCGCTCTGAACACTTGTTTTGCCATCTTTTTCAACTATTTTTGGCCTGGTTTTAAACTACAAAAAACTCTGTTTTTGTGGTCTAAAAATGGTGGTTTGAGGCCATCTACAGTTAAGGGGTGGTTCACCATTCTTGCTTCTTTGCTTGTTAAGCTTTTGTACCATTTTTCATCACTTTCAAATCAAACTTTTTGGGCCTTTTAACCACTAAATTTCAAAGGTTTTTCAGTGGCAAAAATCTTATTTTGAAGTCCAAAATTGGATGGTTTAGCCTCCCCTCCTTGTGCCTTGTTTGCATGCCTAGGTAGCTTCACATGTTAGCATGTTTTCTTAGCTTAACTTAGCTTAAGTCCAGCATGTTTTAGCCTCTAAAATAACCTGTTTTGCCTTTATTTTGGGCTGGTTGTTTCATTTGAGCCTTGTATGGCATGGTTGTAGTGTTAGTTCCTTCACTAGCCTAGTGTTTTAAGGCTTTAAACACCATTGGTTTGAGTTGATAGTATGTTTTAGTGTTATTTTGCACCTCATTTTAGCACTATAATCTCTACCATCTCCCTTATTTCTTCACTCTTTTGTTTTGTTCTGAAAGTGGTTTAAACCATTTGCTTGTTCACAACATTAAAAAAAAAAAAGATGTTTGTGCTTAATGGTTTAATCCCTTTGGGGGTTCATTACCAAACGGCATAAGGTCTCTTTCATGCCTAAAACAACATTTGGTTTGTGCCATCTTTCCATTAGAGGACACTCACCAATGGACAAATCGATTAAGGAATGAATTGGTAATTTAAAATGAGTAAACAAAATGAACAAGTAAAAGAAGCAAGATAAGCATCTTTTGTGTTGCATTGCATGTGTTCAAATCGGACGTTAATTTGAACACAAGGAAAATGAGACATTTCATACTCAAAAGTGATGAAATGTGTCATTTTCCTTGGTCACCATTGCCCTTGATCATGCATGATAGGGTGGTGGTTATTTTGGTCTTGTTTGTGCATTTATTAAACTTGTACAAACTTGGTTCTTTGGCCATCACTCATGGAAATTGCTTAGTTGATGGTTTGAGGGCCAAGAGTTTTACTCATTTGAGCTTGCTTGATGTTGAGGAGTGTAAACAGTACAGACAAACCTGCAAAAGTACATTATTTTGCTCTCTGTTGCAGTAGGAAAGTCCAAATCAGTGGTGGTTGATAGCCACCACCAGTGGCCGACCGTCCATCAGCAGTGGCCGACCGGCCCTCCTGTCGGCCACAAATGAAAATTCAGCAGAATGCTCCTGAGCCAAAACAGATTTGATTTAGAGGAGAGAAAAGTGTAAGTGCTTCTATGCAACAGAGACTTGCAGCAGCAAAACAGTGGCCTTTCGGGTGGAAAACCGAGCATGCATGCATCCCTCAGTTACCGAGGCCATTTAGTTGCTTTGCTTAGTTAATTAGTTGTAGCTAATTCTTGCAGGTGATGTAATTATTTAAGTAGATTAGTTAATTAATTCATGTTGTAATTAATTAGCTTAATTGTTTTGTAATTAGGTAGTTAAGTGTTTAGCTAATTAATTTATTTTGTAATGATTAATTAGCTTAGAATAAGTTAGTTAATTCGTTTTGTGTTTTGTAATAATTAGTTAGCTTAATTAGCGTAGCTAGTTGGTTAGCTTATTCATTTAGGCCCTCCTTCGCGAGAGCGTAATGTTGTAATAAGTGTGCGTGCGTGTGTGTGTCTTCTAACCCCGCGTCTTTCTCCCTTTTATTTAATCATTTTCGATGGTTAGAGTAGGGACATGGTTTAATTAGCATACTTTATGCTTGCATCCATTCATTTGTCTTGCATGCACAGAGGCTCAGCACATCATACAAACTGCATTGTCATTTCAATACTTACTTGAATACGTGTTTAACCGCATGTTGTTTAAATTGCTTCACATGCCATATTAGTAGCCGAGCCTATTAATTGCATTCTTCGCATGTGTTGCATTAGGCATTTTGTATAGTTAGGAATCATGCATATCTTTCTAACTCATGTTTTCCTAGCTTAGAGTACTAGGTGAGTTTTTACGCTTTAGCATGCTTGCATGAGTGTGAATGTTGCTATGATTAGCATGCTCACCATGAGGCTATGTGCTTAAATGCTAAGCTGCTTGAATACCTGTGGATGAAGGCTTGTTGTTTGAATTGGAACGATTCAATGAATGTAAGTTTTAAGCCCACTTTGTTGAGTGGCAAATCATGTTTTAAGCCCACTATGTTTGGTGGAAAATTCGCAAACTTTAAGCCCACTTGAGGTGGCAAATTCAAACTATTTTCGCAAAACAAACATTAGTTGAATTGTTCCAAATTGAGCAAACTAGTCTATATTTGCTTGTGCGCATCACATAGTAAAGCTAGCTTAATAATTGGATCAAGAGCACATGATGTTTATAAAAAATTATTTCATGATTAGTAGAGGCCGATCTTTGATCGAGCAAGCGGGGGTGCTCAATTCATGACCTTCCCCCCTCGTACCTAAGTTCCCGAGTCGAAGCAACTTTGGGGATGACGGACACGTGGCCTTTGGCACAAGTTAGGGTTTCCTAAATTTTTTCAAAATAAAAAATATTTAGGTGGCGACTCTGTATCTAGCAAAGCAGTCCAATTTTGGTATTATTTGATTTAAAATTGATTTTTCAAAACGATTTGCCGAATTTTGACTCTTTGGTGTTTATTAGTTTCATATTGCACTTGTGAGACTAGATTCAGAACCGTGAGAGTCCGAACTGTGAGGCCTTTCTTTTAAACCTTTCCGAAAGCTGGGGCGCGAAAAAGGCGAGTCCACACTTAGAACTAGCAGTTGTGATCTTTGTTTTGAAAATTTGGAGGCATTACCTTTGTGGTGAGAAGTTTGAGGTGTTTTCTGATCATAAGAGTTTGAAGTATCTATTCTCTTAGAAAGATCTGAATTTGGAGCAAATGAGGTGGATAGAGTTTATGGAAAACTTTGACTTTGAGTTGCACTATCATTCGGGGAAGGCCAATGTAGTGGCCGATGCTCTGAGTAGGAAATCCTTTAGCAGTGTTGCTAATATTGCCATCTGGAAATGGGAGATGTTGGACGCTATTGGTGAGTTTGACTTGCACTTTGGCCAGTCCGTTGAGTCAGCTACCTTGTTTACTGTAATTACCCAACCTACACTTATGAGCAGCGCTATAGAAGCCCAGAGGGGCAATCTTGAGGTAAAAACCCTCCAGGAGAAGATCTTTAGCGGAAAGGTAGAAAGAGGCTTGAACGTGTATTCTGACTCGAGTGTTGGATATCTTGACCGTCTTTTTGTGCCTGAGTCTTATCGAGAGGAGGTACTTCGAGAGTTTTACCATTTACACCTTGCGGTGCATCCCCGAGGCACAAAGATGCATCATGACCTTAGCTGCCAGTTTTGGTGGAAGGGAATGAAGAAAGATGTAGCTGTGTTTGTGTCGTGGTGCCTTACTTGTCAACAAGTAAAGGCCGAACATCAGAGGCCAGTGGGTTTGTTGCAATCCTTGCCTATAGCAGAATGGAAGTGGGAACATGTCACAATGGATTTTGTCGTGGGTCTTCCGAGGACTCAACGGGGTAATGACGCCATTTGGGTGGTAGTTGACCGATTGACCAAGTTGGCGCACTTTGTACCTACGCGCACGAGTGACTCAGTAGATTACCTAGCCAACCTTTACATTAGGGACATTGTTTGACTTCATGGGGTCCCTGTGGCTATGGTTTCGGATAGAGATCCGTGTTTTATGACTCGGTTATGGCAGAGCTTGCAGAATGCCTTGGGCACTAGGCCGACTTTTAGTACCGCCTATCATCCTCAAACTAACGGACAGTTCGAGTGTACTATTAAGATCCTTAAGGATATGGTCCAAGGTTGTGTCCTTGACTTTAAGGAGTCGTGGGAAAGACACTTGCCTTTAGTGGAGTTTGCCTATAATAATAGCTTCCATTCGAGTATTGGTATGGCATCATTTGAGGCCTTGTATGGCCGACCGTGTAGATCTCTTGTGTGTTAGGCTGAGGTGGGTGATGCATCTATGTTGGGTCCAGAGTTGGTTCGGCAAACGACAGAGAAAGTTACATTTATCCGTAAGAGGTTGGTCATGGCTCAGAGTCATCAGAAGAGCTATGCTGACCGTAGAAGGAGACCGTTATCCTTTGAGGTAGGAGATCACGTTTTCTTAAAGATACCACCTAGGTGGTTTGATGAGATTTAGATGGAGTGAGAAATTGTCTCTTAAGTTTATTGGGCCTTTTGAGATCCTAGAGCGAATTGGGGAGGTAGCTTATCGTTTGTCCTTGCCATCACAAGTTTTCGGGATTCATGACGTGTTTCATATTTGTATGCTCTGGAAGTATGAGTCGGATCCTTCACATGTGTTGGATTGGACTGAGTTAGAGGTGGATAAGGATGCCTCGTATGAGGAGAGACCCATTAGAGTATTGGATACTCGAGACCAAGTCTTGCGAGGCAAGATGATTCTTATAGTGAAGGTGTTATAGCGACACCACGGGGCTGAGGAGGCCACTTGGAAGCGTGAGGCGGAAGTCCGTGAGAAGTATCCGGACCTATTTATTGATGTTTGAACATGTATTGAAAACTTTGTTATGTTAATGAAATATAAACATTGCATATGTTTTGGAAATGTGAATTGTATATTTAGTATTGCAAACTCATTTATCATATTGATGAGAATGGATGACCGGTGGATAGGTCATGGTGATGAATTTGAATGACTATTATTGTTGTAATTGGTTTAAACTTGGTTTTAATGTTTGGTTTAAATTTCGGGGATGAAATTCCTTAAGCGCGGAGGTTATAGCGTTTTTGGTTTAAGACCCGACCCATTGTATATTTTGGATCTGGGTTTCATTGTCTTATACAGTTGGCTATGTCTTGGTTACCCTTATCTCTCTTTGAGTTTGGCTTTTGGGACGTGTTGGTTACTTTTGGAACAAGTTGGTAGCTTGTTTTGTAAGTTGTTGATGTCTAGAATTTTGTTCCTACGCTCGAGCTACACTTCTTGCGCTTAAGCGGTCTTTGTGAACCTCCAGTACTTTTGCAGGTCTACAAAAATACTAAGAGTTTGTATTCTTCACTCGAGCGATGGTCTTCTGTCTATAAAACTACTGGGAGATTGTATTATATGCTCGAGCGAAAATTTTTACGCTCGAGCGAAATAACTTATTGTGTTTGGTAGCTCGAGCGACACTTCTTGCGCTCGAGCGATTGGTGCGTATATCAGTTTGTAAACAGCCACTTTTGATTCACTTTTTCACCTCTCTCCCTAAACATTTCAAAACCCTAATTTCTCTTACTCTCTCTCTCTCAAACTCATCTGTTTCCCTTGAATACACATAGATCTGTCGATCTTTTCACCAATGTCCCTTTGTTAAAAAGGTAGAGCTTGGCGAGGGTTTCGTTCTAATCGGAGCAAAGTTGATTTTTGGCATCTTTGAGTTTCCATCCCTCCTTCAATCATCTTCTAAGCTTGTGGTAGAGATATCTTCACCATTTTTATGAGTTTTAATATAGTTATTTGTTATTTCTAAACAATATTGAGATTTTTGGAAGATTTGGAACAATCTAGGGTTTTGGGTAAAAATCTAAAGAGGGGTTTTTCAAATGGATCATTGAAAATGATTTTGATATGGAAAAAAATGTTCAGTTAGGAGTAAATTGTTGATTTAGAATATTGGGATTGATTTTAGAAAGGAAAGGGATTTTGTTCTAAATGCCTCAAATGTTGATTTTATATAAATTATGAGATTGATATTGAAATTGTGAAATTGGATTGATGTTGATGAGGATAGTGGAGTTAGATATGTATTATCACTCACCTCTTGAAAATTTGGAGAGTTTATCTTAATTGATAATTGTTTATCTGTTTAGAAATATCTATTTTGGACTATCGGTAAATGATAGTTATGAGTGTTGTAGAAATTGCACGTGAATTAGGAGAATTGAAACTATTTTCTTATTCATTTGTATTGAGCATTATCTCATGCTTATATATTGGAAATGTTTATCATTTTGAAAAAAATGGGTGAATTTGGGAAACATGTATTGTAATGTTAAAATAAGTTGGCCTAAGTGTCCATGGTGAAAGTCTTAAAAACCACACGTGTACATGGGTGTCGATCCCGCGGACGAAATTTCTGTGAAATGGCAATAGTAGTGCTTCTATAGCCTACGTTTACATGGTCTCGGTTTACGGTTTCCTCCAGACAAAATTTCCAAGAAAGGTTGTATTATTTTGAAATTCTCAAAGTGTGATTCACTGCCCTATCTTCTATCCCCAAAAAAGTGATTTATGATATTATTATGACATTGTATAGTTTTGGAAAGGGATATCAAAATGTTTTGGCACGAGCATTGCATACGTATTTACCTTATGACTTTGTTAAGATTCATATACTGTATTAGATTATTTCTACCGAGCTTTGGTTCACTCTATGTGGGAAAAACATTTCAGGTGCTGATGATATGCCTCTGCCAAGGCAATAGCTTGGGAGGACTTGGAGCGAGAGCTTCTTTTGTGTATTTACTGTATTTATTTTGTACAAGTTAAGGACTTTAATTGTATTGGACTTAAATCCACTTTTGTTGTAACCATGCATTATTTTGGAAAGATGTAAGCCTTTAGGCATTTCTTATTTGTCTAACTTTCATCTTGTCTGTCTACCATATCACTCTTTTGTAAAGTTAAATTGTAAATCAATGAAAGATAACTACTTTGTTATTGTGGTCCCTGATTGATGATGAGTGTGGGTTATAGTAATTATTTCGGGGCGCTACAATGTTTTCAGTTTTAAAATGGAAAAATCTTTCAATGTTCTTCGCTTTATTGGATAGTTGAATCAAACCAATAACTAAAAGGGTAAAAACGTTTAATCTCAGGTTTGTTTGTTTGTTTGTTTGTTTTTTTTTTTTTTTTTTTTTTGCCATCAATTAGTGAAACAATTATGTAGAATATTACTATGCAAAATTGATAATATTTTTAGTTTTAAAAATTAAAAAAAAGATAATATTATTAGTTTTACTAAATAGGACTTATTGGTTCAAAAAATTTTAAATAGGACCTGAGCTACCATGACATTTATAAATAAGACTTTTGGATAATTAACTATATTTAAAATAATACTTAAATTAGAAGAAGAATTAATAGCATAAAATTAAGAGTAATTCTAACTTTTTAATTTTCTTTTATATTAATTTGGAAAATAAAAATCTATAGAAATAGAAATTTTATAAAATTTATTAAAAAAATCAAATATAATTATGTTGTAGTTGGATTATCATATAATGATTTTATATGATATATATATATATATTAAATTATAAGATTGTAAAATAAACAATCTTAATTAAGTAAAAGAAATTTAACAATGACTAACCAAGAAAGAATCATATAACAACATCTAAACCTAAAAAGAAAAAAAATAACAGAAACTTCCAACGATAGATATATCTCAGTGCGTGAAATGATTATTCATCTATAATATAATGTCAAAAGATATTTAAAAAAAAAACTTACTGTTCAACAATTTAAAAAGTAACTCAAATAGTAAATCCAAACTTTAGAGGTTCCTCGAGAGTATCATTATTGTGCAAGTTTTTTCTCTTGTGAGTTGTGATTATATAAAGAGTGTTTCTATTTGAACCTGCCTAAATTCTTTTGACCCCTCAATTTCTAATTTGCCTTTATTACAATTATACTCTGAAGTAAAATTACATTAAAAGACTTCAATTAATGGAACACTCACCTACTAAATAAGAACTAACACTATACAATATTGTACACCCACACCCACCCCCACCCCCACCCCCACCCCCACCCCCACCCCTACCCCTACCCCTACCTCGACCTCTACTTCTACCTCAGCTATATGTATTCCACCTTTCTAACCTTAAACCTGTTACTTTTCATAACCATCTTAAACCAGAAACCTTCCTAAACTAGAAACCTTGAACCAGAAAGTTCATTTCAAGTCCAACGTATTACTCTTCATTAGTTATTTCACCTTGTAGAGCAATGGAGGACAATGAAAGCAATTCTGATGAAGCTGTTGTTCGAGCTACTCGGTACTAGTTTACCAACTATTAAGATTATGTTCGGTACCACAGTATTGAACGCAAACATTTAGTTCAATATATGGGTTCGAAACAGTAATATAGATAGTCGGTACTGTTGAATTGAACATGACCTTTATTTTCGGCATTGGTGTGCTGAACGGTTCAATTTTTGTATCTTCAACACCAGATTGTGTTTTTCGTGAGGGTTTTTTCCCTCTAAAACTCTTTTTTACGCCGAAATAAACCAAAAAATAAAAATTTGATAGGAAGAAGAGAGGCAATGCTGTTGATAAGATGGGAAGTCGGTATTTACCTGTGAGGAAAAAGAGAGGCAATGTGGACAAAAATTCCTAACGAGTTTTCGACGGCATTCTTTGGACATCGTCAAGTCGATTATTCCTTTCGTTGAGATTTGACAAGAATTTCAATGATGGATCACCGATGCAATGCACTTTACTAAGGTGTAGACACCCAATTTTTGACCGCCCTCAAGACTTGGGCGTTACTGATGGTTTACTTGGTGGTGAAAGATGTGCAGGCTATGCTATGCAAAAGGTCAGTTTCTTCGGGAAGGACAGAGACAAATCTCAACTTCACACCCTATTTTGGACCAAATCTATTTTGAATGGTTTTTAGACCTTAAAACCCTCTCTTTCAAAACATTTTTGAAATAAAATTCCTACGATGTTCCGACGCTCACATTTCGGTAAATGTTGCGCTTTTCGGTAAACCGAGCAAGGACAAGTTGGAGATGAATGAAGGAGAGATGAAATCTTTGAAAAATCTTTCAAAACACTTTGTTTAGGGGTTTGGAGTTGAAGAAAAGAGGAAAGGAGAGGAGAAAACTAGTTTGAGAGAAGTTTGGCATGAATCCGGGTAAGAGAGAGTTGAGCAGCCTTCGCTGAATCGGGCTTATTCATTTGCATACTTGGATTTTCCAGGGCTTCATTTTTCACTCAAGAATCTCCTAAAGCCAACTCCGGGTGGGGGAGATATGGTTGATTGAAGCAGGGCATCACTCCGGTTGGACCGAATCTGCGCGGCTTCACCAAAAAGGGCATAACTTTTTGCACAGGAGGAATTTTAATGCAAGGTTTGCGCCATTGGAAAGCTAACTTCTGGGGCTTCAATCTAGACACCCACCAGCCACTTTTTGGCCTCGGCAGCCACCTACCGACCATCAATTTAGCCGACTGGCTAGTCAAAATAGCCGACCGACCATTTATTTGGCCGATGGCCTCCTTTTCCAGCCGGTACCACCTTTTTGACTCTTGCAGGCATGGTGCATGCCAGCTGTGCCAGCTGGGATGCACAGACCCTGCCCCCATACGCGTATGTGGCTGTTTTGGCCCATTTGTACCTTTTTTGATCCAAACTTCCTCTAGAAGATTGCACCCTTTGCTCAAGCTTCTTGAGGAAGCTTGACCCTTTGTCTTAGCTTCCTCAAGAAGCTTGAACCTTTGGGTTAGCTTCTCTTGGAAGCTTGGCCCCTTTGACCCTTCTTTTTTTAGCTTCTTTAAGAAGCTTGGAGCCATTCCCTTGTCTATATAAGGAGACCCTCCTCCTCCTTTGTTGGGGTTGAACAAAAAACCAGACCTTACATCTGATATATGATATATATCACCCTCTCTCTCTATATCTCCCTCTCTCTCTACATTTGGGTGTGTTAGAGGGTTCAAAAGGGTCTTGTTCTTGGCCATTTACACTACACCTCTAAGCCTAACACCTCCACCATCCATTCCAGCACCTTGGAACTCATTTTCAGAGGTTCAAAGCTCACTTTCTTGGTCCGAGGTTGGCTGCATTGCTGTGCTACAAGGGTAAGTCCTCATTTCCCCCATTTTTGCATTATTTTGCTCTATACCTTAGCTCTATTTGCAAGCATTTTCAAGCCTTGGTGCAAACTGAAGATAGTCTTATTTTGAGCTCCTCTTCATGTTTTTTTAAGAGTACTTTTCTGTTTGAGGTCTCCTACCCCCTTGTATGCTTTATCTCTCTTTTAGGGCTTATTTTGCATGATATATTAGCCTTATTTGTGAGCATTTTTGGACCTCGACCTAAACTGAAGAAAGTTTTGCTTTGACCTCCTCTTTAAGTTTTATTGAGATCATTTTTCTGTTTGGAGTCATTTTCTTCCTTGTATGTTTCGTTTCCCCATGTTTTGAGCCATGCATGTGAGCATTTGCACTGGCCTTGTTTTGGCCAGTGGCCTTGATGTGTCTTTGAGCTCCAAAATCATAGAGGGATGACCCTCTCACCCCTCATTCTCTTTACTAGCATTGTTGGCCTTCCAAAGGGACTCTATTTTGCATGCATTGAAGTCATGTTTCAGGCCTCATTTTGTGAGTTTTATGGTCTGCATTAGCTCTGTCCAGAGTCCATTTTGCCATATTTTATGTCTATGATGCATGTGTAGAACAATCCCACTCAAGGCCTTTCAAAGGGTCTTTCATTTGCATGCTTCCTAGGTTAATTTCAGGGCATTTTTGGTGAGTTTTAGGGCTGTCATAACTCATTTCCAGAGGTGATTTTGCCATGTTACATGTCTATCTTGTATGTGCTTAATAACCCCTTGTATGGCCCTCTAAAGGAGCTCATCATTTTTGCAAGTATTGGCTGCATTTCAGTGGTTATTTGGGCATCTTTTGTCAGGTTTTATTCACTGTTTTTGGCTGGTTTGGTGATATTTCATATGCTTCATATAGGTGTGGTATAAACCATGCTTACTAGCCAATCTTGCATATTGTTTTAGCCCTACAGGTTAGCACCTTTTGGCCATGCTTTAAACTAGTATTGTGCATATTTTGGGACTGCCTTGGCTCTGTCTTTGTGCTTCATGGTCAAATAATGCTTGCTTTGCATAGTTATAGTTCAATACATGTGCCTAGTTTTGAGTTTCGGGGGCTATTTCATGCATTGGGTGGCATATTTGCATGTTTCGGGACCATTGAGCATCATACTTCAGTGTTGGAACATATGCCATTGTATGCCATAATTCGTCCTTTCAATGCCTTTGTGGAGTTGTGTTTTGTGCCTTAGACTCGGAGCCATTGCATTGTGCATATTTGCATGCATCTTGGTTGCCTCATTTTCATCACATGGCCACTGATTTTGGCATGCTTGCGAGCTATCCATGTTAGTTTAAGTCCATCATCGCATGATGTTGTATGCCATGTTTGTTTACATGTTTAGGTTGCGTGCCTAGTATACATTGCTCATTTGCATGCTCATGTTGCACACTTAGCCTCCATGCCTAGGTCGCATTTCATTAAGCATGCATCCCTTTCCTCTTGATCAATCATGATAGGGGTTAGGGCCCTTTGATATGTTTTGTGCTTGCATTTCATTTGATATCGAAGTTGCACACTTGGCTTTTGGGCCATCATGCATTGAAATGCGTGATTGATGGCCCGAGGGTCGAGGGCCATGCTCCCTTGAGTCCATTGCATGATAGGGAGTGTGGCCATGCACACATTTGTTTGAAAATTTCATGCCATACACTGCTTGCCCTCTGCTGCTGTCAACTGCAGGTTTCAGCAGGAAGAATTGGTCGGCCGGCAGTTTTGGGTGCCGACCGGCAAAACATGTTTGGCTGAGAGCATAATATTTGGCCGACAATCCCATTCCCATGGCCGGTGGCATTTTGTTCTGGCCGGTGACACTCCAGAGCACTCAGGAGGTGATTCAAAGCAGTTCTGAAAATTTATGTGATCCTCAGAGGGGCAAGGCAGTATAAACAGAGGCAACAGTGTTATGGCAGCGAGTTTTCGAGCGGGGCAAGTCAAGCATGCATCATTCGCGCATTCCGAGGCAGAGCTGCGGTAGTCTCTTTACGCTTCACATTTAGTTTATTTTGTAATTAATTTGTTAATTAATTAAGGGTCTGTAATATTTAATTAGCTTGTTAGTTAGTTAAATTGTATTATTCTTTCGGTCCCTCCGAGTGAGGGCTAACTTGTAATAAGTGTGGGTGCGTGTGTGTATGTCTTCCAACCCCCACTTCTTTCTCCTTTTTACTTATCTGCTTTTGATGGTTAGTATTAGGTCATATTTGATTTAGCATACCTTATGCTATGTATGCGTGCATCCATACATTTGTCTTGCATGTACCGGGCTCGGCGCATCATACTAACTGCATTGTATTTCAATTCCAAGTTGAATACGTGTTAGTTGTAGCATCATCATATGTCATCCATAGATTAGCCGAGCCTATTATAGCTGCATCTTGTATGTGTTGCATTAGCCATCTTAACATGAGTTAGGATCATGCATTGATTACTAACTGGCTTTTGTTTTGGTTCAGAGTACTAGGTAAGCTTTCATGCTTTAGCATCCTTGCATGAGTGTGAGTGTTGCCATGACAGCATGCTTACCATGTGGCTAGATGCTTATGTGATATAAACTGCTTGAGTGCTTGTGGGTGAATGTTGGATTGTTTGAGTTGGGACAACTCGTTGAAATCCGTGCTTTAGCCTACTTGCGAGTAGCAAATTTCAAATTGTTTTTCAAACAAACGGATATGCAATGCTTCGTTCCAAATTAGGCGAACTAGTCAATATTTTTGTGTTGTGCGCATCACATAGTAATTCTAGCTAATTGACTGGAATAAGAACACATAACGTTTTCAAAATCGGATATCATGGTTAGTAGAGGCCGATCTTCGGATCAGGCGAGAGGGGGTGCTCATAGCTGACCTTCCCCAATCGTACCCAAGTTCCTGAGCTGAGGCAACTTTGGTGATGACGGACACGTGGCCTTTGGCACCGAGTCAGGGTTTCCTAAATTTCCCCATAAAAAAATATTTAGGTGGCGACTCTGTATCTGGCAAAGCAGTCCATGTTTGGCACTTCTTTTCAAAAATCAGTTTCTCAAAACGATTTGCCGGATTTGGACTTTTTGGTTCAAATTAAGAACCGTGACAATTTGAGAGTCCTGAACTGTAGTGAACCCAAAACGAACAGAACAGAACTCGTCCTCCCGGGGCGTTCGGGGACGTCTACATAAGGCAATGGTGTTTGCTGATGCAATGATCGTTGGCGTTCTTTTCAATAGAAGATGGACAGTCATCAAAAAGAGAATGAGAGAGGGTGTACAAAATTAAGTGGTGTGCCTTGGGTGTGATAATATTATGAATAGGGATAAATTTGGTATTAAGTGGGGTGTTCAAAGAAATTTTATTGAAATTTAGGATTTAGGGTGGGGCTCAAAGAAATGGGGGATCCAAAGTATTTTGGCAGGTACTAATAGTACCTTTCTATATAAAATAATGTAGGAAATGAAGCATAATTTAATATATAGAATCACTATAAAATTTAAACAACAAAATCATAATATAGAATAATATAGAATTGGTATTAGATATAAAATAATGCACGGAAAAATAATTATAAAAAAAAGAAGGCAATTTAGCGTTAAAAAAAAAAATCCAAACACCCTTGAAAGAATTAAGAAGAAAAACATAAAACATAAAATTTGGTATTGGGTTTATGGATTATATCAATTTACTATGAAAAATACATATAAAAGAAATATTTGTCAAATAAAGTCGGTCACACCCCAAATCTAGGCATGACCGGCCATGGCCCACAGGGACTTAGCCCAAGGCACACATACGCCTAAACACGAACTCAAAATCACAAAGAATAAATGTAACGATAGTCTAGAAATAAATAAATCAAAACCCAATCCAGTGACATGTCACGAGTATAAATGGTAAAACCAGCCATAACCAACTTCCAAAAATATATACTAAATGGAACACAAACCGCTTACAAAATAAAATAATTCTAAATAAAACCCAAACACAATGTATGCACAAAACTAACATAACAAGCTAAAACAAAATAATGAATGTCCTAGAGGTCTATGCAATTGAATCCCAGCTACGCCATGAGTCCACTCTAAGTCCTTCTATCACATGGAAATGATAAACAACTAAGTCAACTGATAGCTCAGTGAGTAGAAATATGGATAGTAAATACAGTTTTGAAAAACAGGGTTCAATTCCAAAATAAGATATATATATATATATATATATATATATCATAGAAACTAGATTGGCATACAGTTTTGATAAAGACAATCTGTTTCAAAAAAAAGAAGGTTCCACAATTTAACAGTTAAAATACTTACGTCTCTCAAGAACATTACAAATGACATTCTCCACTTAAAACAGATTACAACATGATCATCATAATTTTCTGGGTACCAAGAATCACAAGTAACATGCCACAAAGTTCTCAAGGCAATAAGCCCGTTGGATCAAATATCGAATCAAGAGTCATCATTGGGGTGGCAACCCAGGCATTTTCTCTAAGACAATCTGATTGAAAGTTGCCTAGCCTAGCCTAGGTCTTTTCCTTACAATCGTTGAGCACTAGAGTCATGACAACCCAACCGGGATCTGTTCCCTTGTGGCCAGAGTCACCACACACAGTGGAATAATTTTCCTGGACTTTTATATACAGATGACCCCAATAATTAATACAATTTAGTTTTGCAAAACAGGGTAGTTCACCATTATAAACACGAGACCATAACAAATAGTTTACAGTATGCCAAGTTTACAAATGTTTTAGAAATAATTTAATTCCATTGATACTATAATAATTTATCAAAACAGTTTAGTCTTGAAACAATAATTAAATTTTTCAACAGTTCAGGGTAAGGCAACATTTATAAAAATGTGTAGCTTAAAACTACTTACCTGAAAACAGAATAATGTAATCCCCAAATAGAGTATAAAAGTCCAACTAGTGCCCTAAACCAAGTATAAAAACTACACGTCACTACAAATGCAAAAATACTAAAAAGAATAACAAACTAAGCACCCCACACTAAAGCGCACTAACACAGCTCAACCTCACTCACCGTTACTCTTAAATAATACCTAAGTTCATGTTCTTCAAGGTCTAAAATTATCCAAGACATGGGTTCAGATCGAAACTTAATTAAAAGTAACTTTAAGATAAAACAGAGTTTTAAACAAGTTTTCCTAATTTATTTGCTAACTTTGAAAATTAAAAACCCACTCTACGCCATTCGAAAATTCCAAAACCCTCCAGATATAAACTAATATATCCTAAATTTCAAACCCAATTGGTTTTACTTGATTTTCTTATCAAAATAATTATTTGCAATTAATTATATCCAAATGGGTTGTTTTCTTGAGCACTTTAAAGAGGTTCTCTTAGTATATAAGGGAAATCAATGCCAGGCCAAAAATTTAAAAAACTAGATTCATAACCGGTTCTAATGACACTGATTTGATAATTTTCATATTTATATCCAAAGAGAACGACACTTCCGAAGTTACTATTTTATATTAGTTTTCTGGACAGATTTGAACACATCAGTTTATATGGTTTTTGACTTCTAAAAATTACAGCTTGCTTGTTTCCATTTTTCAAAAAATACTTTTTAGAAAATTCTACTTTCTTATTTTTTGTGTTTTTTTGTTTTTACTAATTTTTTTTAATATTTTAAACATTTTTTTTACTTTTTAGACACACCTAACATAAATACACCTAAAAAGTAAAAAAAATGCAAAAAAAATCTTTTAAAAATTCACTAAATACCAAAAATACAAAAAAAAATACTAGAATTCAGTACATTTTTGTATTTTTATGTATTTATTAATTTTTTAAAATATGTTTTCACAAATTTTTTACTTTTTAGATACATCTAAGTAAGGTGCATCTAAAAAAGTAAACAAAATGTTTAAAATTTTAAAAATATTCACTAAAAACAAAAAAAAAATACGAAAACCAAAAAACTCAGTTTTCAAAAAACTTAATCCAGAAAACTCAAACCAAACACACTGATTAGAAACTTCTAGTATGAAATTCAATATGTAATTACATTACTATAAAAATCTTAGCTTAAAATTCATTCGTTTAATATGGTTTCAAAATTTTTACAATTTGCGGTTCTGTACTGAATTTTTAAACTAAGAATTACTCCCATTCTTTATACATGAATTTAGCTCCTTTGATTTTTTAATAGTATATGTATATATATATATACACCTACAACCTCTCCATCAATGAATTAAATAATAATAGAATAAGGATAAAAAAAAAAACAAAAGCAAAAAGGAGGAAGAAAGCTAGAGAACATAGCAAAAAAATTCTTTGTAACTACCTCTTTTCTCTTTTCTTCTCTCTCAACCCACTCTCACGTTGTTGCCGCTGTTAAAATTTACATGATGTTTAAGTTTGTATAAAACTCTATATGTAATAAAAGAAATATAAATCTATGAAAACACTAATTAGTAAAATGGTAAATTACATTGACACCCCCTGAGGTTTATGTTTATTACAGTTCCCCCTTATCTTTTGGAAATTACATCTCCCTCCTTGAGGTTTAAAATTTCATTACAGATTGCTCCCTCCAGGAGTTTAATTTTTTTAAATATCAATTTTTCCCTCACTGGTGGTCTACCCCTTCTCATGATGCTAAGAGTATGCAAAATGTGACTTTAAAACAAAACGATCAAATAATATGCATGCAAATAACAAATAGTCACGCCGAGATGATGCACACATTGTCAAGTAGCAAACAATATGATGCAATTCTAATATCTTTCTAAGGGAAATCCTATGCTCTTTAGGACTCAAAGTGTGTGAATAACGTACTATAAGGAACTTGTGCTCTGATACCAATCTGTCACGACCCCATTCCGCCCCTAGTAGAATGGTGCCGTGATGGCCAGTAATCCGAGATTACCAAAGCCCAACTTATAAGAATTCACACTCAATCAGAGTATATATATGGGGCTAACATGTGCGGAAGCAATAAATTTAAAACTAATTAGTCCATAAGAGTCGTGCATAGATCTAATGGAATGTCATACATCTTATCAAGGTCTTATAACCTGGATACAATAAAATAAAATACAAAATACATTTTGACCAAAAGGCTTCTCAAGCCATCACATACAAAACACAATGAATTGCAAGCTAAGAAGCATGATCTTCAAGATGCTACAAAATACGAGTCCAAAATAAGTTGCAAAGCACATCTAGGCGTCACCGCCGTCCTGCTCATCACCTACATATATATAGAGAGGGTAAGCTTGGATACTCAGTGAATGGTACAAATAATAAAGGGTTTGCATGAATAATATCCGAGATCTTTATCAAAGCGACACACATTATATCTTGCACAAAGTCAAAGACAAAGCAAGTTCATCTAACAAGTCTTCCAAGGCTTTCAAGATTCAAGGGATGACATTAACAAAGGTTGTGCTACAAATGCTTATAGTCCCCTAGCACGTACGGACTTTCAAGGGTTGTGCTACAAATGCTTATAGTCCCCTAGCACGTATGGACTTTCAAAGGTTATGCTACAAAACAAGGCTAACACTTGATACACAAAATAGGGATAATCATTCATGCTTAACAAATACTTTTCCAAAATAGAGCAAAGCAAAGCAAGGCTTTATCAAAATTTTATAACATAACTTTATTAAAAATACCACTCACATAGTTCTTCAAACGTCGGGGTCGAGCGAGAGTCCAAGTCCTACAAACACATGGCAAAATCTATTAAATGCACTTTCAAACAAGCTTTACATGAATGCAAATGATCTCGGCATTCCTTCAAAACTAAGTCGAGCCGAAACAAAACAATGTTTCTTATCTCGGGAAAACTTGCTGGGCACCAACCAGGTCTTGGCCGAGGTCCCACATCTCCTTGCCGAGGTGTGGTCCCGATGGCCACATTCAAGAAAACGAAGTCAGGAAAATCTGGGTTTCCCTTTTCTTGAAGAACATGAAGAACATGGATGCAAGGATCATAACTTGTCATTACAAGATCTGAGATTTTATGCTATGAATTCAAAAACATGGACCTGGGCACCCATACTCGAAGACTTTATGAAAATAAACACAAAAACATGAATCTTGATGCAAACTTTCGAATCAAACAAGGCTTTTTCTTCAAGAACACATGAATACCACTTTCTCTTTCTAAACCCAACTTTAAATCGATGTTGCATGGCTTGCAAATCAGGTTCGATCATGCAATGCAGCTAGATGATCAATAAGAACAGCAAGAGTAGATTAAGATTCTAACCTCAAAACACGAATCAAACGGTTTGAACTATAAGGATCAAGCTTGGAAATCTATTCCTCCTCTAAGAACTTCTTCTTCTTCTTCTAGAGCTTCTCTCTCCTCACAAACAAAGACATATAGCAAATGATACATTTCTAGGTCTACTGGCTGACTTAACACTCAGCTGGGACACGTGGCACTACCGGGTTGGTTCTCCTCAAAAGGTGGCTGAGTGAAAAAACAAGACTATGACAAAGTGTGTTCAACAAGCAAGATGGCATAGGCACTCCGACAGGTAATGATCTCGGCTAAGAACAAGGCATCGGCAAGTAGGGGAACAATGATCTCGGCTAAGAAGGACAACACTTGACCTAGTTGTGCCACACCTCGGCCTAGATATGCCACACCTCAGTCTAGGCCGCACCAATCCAGGAACAAGATCACTAGGTGTAGGGATAACATCTCGGCCTTGGTGATGAACATCTCGGCCTAGATGATGACATCTCGGCTAACATGCCTTGGTGAAGGTGGAGGTCAACCAAAGTGGTTCCAAGATGGTTCTAAGCATAAGGTGACCTCAGCTTGGATTAACCTAGGCTAACCACACACACACCAAACAAGGAACAAAGCATGCAAGTAACGCTTATGCAAGACAAATTAAGGTTTTACAAATGCAACATATCAAGACAAGATCATGTAATGTATGAAAGCATGGCTAGAGCAAAGTAAGGGTTGTTACAACATGCTTCAATGATGCAGAAGCTTATGAACTGAAGATGGAAGCCACGAAGAGGAAACTCCAACAAAGATACAAGCAAATTGAAAGGGCAAAGAAGAAGATGCGGGTGGTACAGGCTTGAAAGAACATATGTATTCTGGGACTCGATCATATATGGTGGTGAGATCATTAAAGTTGGTGCTAATTCATTAATGGCAGTAGTTTTAATCAACACAAGTTCTTGACTTCTGAGATTGGCTAGTGAGGGCCCTATTGGCCACTCTTGAAAAACTTGAATCTATCTCTGCCTTTGTCTCTAACTCTCTTCTTCCAAAAGTGGCTCTTCAGGAAGCAAGTGAGGGTCCTATTGGCCACTCTTCCTTGATAGAAACATGATGGTTATTGTTTGGAATGTTGGTAATAGTTGTGGTGTGTATATCTACTACTGGGATTCAAAGTGTATTTTTTTTTAGAGAAATGCTACTTATCGGTAAAGCACTCTTCTTTTTATCTTGTTGGGTCTTGTTGTTTAGCTTTGTTGATTTTTTTGTTTTTATTCTTAATTTTGATTTTAAATTTTTTCTTTTTGTGAGTTGGTAGGTATCTACTTGTCTAAGGTAGGGATTAGGTTTTTCTAAGGATGACATGAGAACATGAAGCACACAGTCCATCTAATTTGGACTTCATATTGGGACAACTAATATGCGGATAGACTAATATTTTTTTTATTATTTTGTATTTCAGTGGAAATATCCGAGAAAAAAAAATTAAGGGACGTTTATTCATAAATTATTTTTCATTTACTTATATATGTTTCACTTAATTCAAATTATTTTTTCATATTCTAATTAGTCTTATAGAGGACATAATTATCAAAATAGCCCTAATAATGATAGAGTGAAGCCCACACATTAATGTTTACATCACAGAACATTCATACTGTCACTGTCAAGTTTATTTATTTATTTTTATTTTATAAAATTACATATTCAAATGAGATCTTATTTGATAGATCTCATTAACTAGATTTCAAAAATATTAATTTTATTATAAAATAAAATATGTATAACGAAAATTACGAATTTTTAAAGTTTAATATATAAAAAGTACAAAATAGTTTTAAATACTGCACACCAAAATCTATATATACACACACTTAAACTACAAAATCCATTGAAGAAAAAGATAACTAGGGCAAAAATATGGTACGTATAACATTACCATTGTAATAAATACACATACCATCTATGTGTCCATTGGTTAAAAAATCTAGTAGCATAATAAAATCTAGGTTAAAAATTGGGATCACCTCCTCACATTTGATAAAAATAGGCGGACACTCCTTATCATTTCAATATATCAAGGAAACCTTATGCCACTTAGAAGTTGTATCAGTTGCATCTCTATTGTAAATCAACATAAATTTTTAATTTAAAATCACAGGCACCATGACCTTTGAAAAAATATATGTGTACCCCACTTGACATTTAGAAAGAAGAAAGAAAAAAAAAAAACTATTGTTATCGGTTGATATTTCATTATATTAATGAGATCTTTCGACATTTTAACATTTTAAAGTTGTATCATTCGCATGCCAAATGACATTAGAACGCAACCTTAGGGGGTTTGGCTTAGTAAATGAAGAAAACAATCAAAAGACTTACCCAAGAAGTTATAGGTTTCAAACCCACAAAAATCAAACATTAGAAGTTTGCTTGGTCATTAATTTTAGGGATCCGAAATTTAGTCAATGTGTACGTAAGCTAATCTGTACACACAATTATAAAAAAGTAATAATAATAATAATAAATAGCATTATAACGCCATTGATGTTAATATTTTCAACACAATTACTCTTTTTACCTTTTTTTTATGGGAGGGGGGTTTAAAAAAGTCTAAAGAAAAATAAAATAAAAATAGAAGAGCAATTTTGCTACAAATTCTTGATAACACTGTTGAGTTGTTTTCATTTATTATAATTAAAAATTAATTAACAATTTTTTTTCAAAAAATTAAATAAACCCAAAAGTGTCTAGGGTAAACTACCAATAGATCATAATAGTTGGATTTAATTCCCATCAAGTCCTATTAAAAATAAGTCATAGTAAAATTGTCACCAAAAATACCTTTTTGTGACGATTTTTTTGCATGTCGTTAAAAATTGACAATTAGTGACTTTTTTTGTCACGATTTTTATAAATTGTAGCTAAAACTTATAATTAGTATGTTTTTTCTGTGATGAATTTTTCAAACTGTCGCTGAAAGTTGAAAATTAATGACTTTTTATGATATTTTTTTAAACTGTCGTTAAAACTTACAATTAGTGATATTTTTTGTAACAATTTTCAAACTGTTACTGAAAATTAACAATTAGTAACCTTTTTTAATAGTATTTGATGAAAAATGCATTAATTATCATCGGACCTATTAAACAATAAGTTTATCTATTAAAATCTACACGTCAATCTCCAAGTGTCTATGTCTAATTTTGTGAAAAGATGGGTATATCTATTTGTGATTTATAAATAACAGTAATATGATGACTTGCAACTATCTTAAACTCTTATTTATTTATTTTCTTTAAAATCTATTTTTTGTTTTACCCTAGCTTTTCTAGGAGGTTACAACATCATCGACCTTCATTACTAGTATAAAACATAACCCCTCAGTACTTCTTTAGTTTGCATAGTCCTAATTTTTTTTTACATTTTTTGATCACTTTTAGTACATACTTGATTCTACGTTTGATTGTTTGCTTGTTACTATCGGCGAATCTCTCTAATCATCGGAATGGGAATGAGATTGGAAGCCATAAAGCATGGAAAAAACGATTCAAAGCTCTCGACAATGATATTTCAAAATCATCAACTCAGCTATGATAGTAGCAGCTTGGTATTGGCCGGGCGAATTTATGGAGCGAAGGGATCAAATTACTAAAGCCCTATTAGCGAAGCAGAATTGAGTGGGCGTTAGAGATTCTTGTAGTAAAAGAAGAATAATCATCACGATTATGTCGGTGTTGGTGATGTTTTTGAAGAAGAGAACCTCTCAGGAACTGTTTCAAACCATAATTATTTTGATGTAAATGATTATTTCGATATGTGTTTGAAGGATGACATATTCAACATCATTGAATCAGCAATCAAGGTTGCAGCTTGGTATTAGCCTGATGGATTTTTCCAGCAAAGGGATGAAATCACTCAGACGCTTTACGCAAGGTAGTGGATCGGAGGTTACTGTGACCACACATTTAATTTGCACACACTTTTACACAAGAGAACCACCAGGAAGCGTAGAAGGGGTTTGAAGGTATAAATGATGACATATTCAACATCATCGAATCAGCAATTATGATTGCTACAGGCTGGACAAATATTTGGAATGAAGTGTCACAGTCTTGGTTGTTTCCAAGCACTTCGTGCAACATTGCCTTGCTGGTGATGTTAAGTTAGCCTAACCCATAAGTTGATAGCACACACAAAAAGAGTTTGAAAGAATGTTTTTGTATTCCCTTGGAGATAATTTGTACAACTCTTGGATGGTTTGGAATAGGGGTGGGCGCGGGTCGGTTGCGGCCACGGAACCTCCAATCCGCCATCTGTCCGCCAGATTGGCGGATTGGAAAAAATCAATCCGCATCCGTCCGCCAATCCAGCGAATGTGGATTGAGGCGGTTTGGCGGATGGATGCGAATCGGTTTGGCAGTTTCAAATTTTATAAATTTTTAACATAATTCAACTTGTGCACTTCCTTAAAAAAAGAAAAAGAAAGTATTACATTCAATGACTTAAAAAAAATTAAAATCACCGCATGCCTCATCCAAAGCAAGAAAGTTTGAAACTTTAGAATATCACAATCACAGCATGTCTCATCCACATAAAGTATTACAATATGTGGCCCTTAAAATATAAAAACAATTCAAACCACCAAAACCATAAACAGAGCAGTAGTAGAGATTATATGTCTCTGTATTGTTACATCTGTATCTGTTTTTGAAAACAAAAACCAACTAGCATATATCATATTTTCTATTTATTATTTTTAGAGATAGATTTAAAAATCAAAAAATATAGATAAATGATACGTTTATTTTTTTCAATTCAAAAAAGATATTTAAGTTGAAAACTTTTTTTCAACAGAATATTTAAACTCTTTTTTAATTGAAAACACAAACAAAATATTTAAACAAACTGAAAACACAAAGTCTTATAAATTACTAGGGGTGCTCGCGGTTTGGCAGTTCGGTTGCGGCCAAAGGAATCTCAAATCCGCCATCCGTCCGCCAGATTGGCGGATTGGAGAAAATCAATCCGCATCCATCCACTCGTCATTACGCATCCGTTCAAAATGCGGCGGATCGGTTCGGTTCGATCGGTTTTGGTGGATCAATATATCCGCTATTCACCCCTAGTTCGGAGCAAATGAACTCCTCTCTTATTTATGGGCAACATTGGCCTTCTAGGAAGTTTCTAAAATATACATGATAGAAGGTGTGTAGAAGCTTCGTGGAAACTTTCCACAACCTTACATGAATGTTCTAAACTACTCTCTAGAACTATCGATACAACTATGTACACATTCTTAAAATCATGTACGAGTCCTTCACTTTCTCAATTTCTCTAATAGGTCTTAGAATATTCTATTGGCTTCCATTCCGCCAATCTTCATTTTAATGGGGTCTTTGTTGTAGAAAATTCAGCAAAATGTGACACTCTCCCCCACCTATGTGGGCGACAACCTCGACACATCCGCCTAGTAAAAATTTCGTATTTGCTCTTAGAACTGTCACAAAGATGAGGATAGTCTCTAGTGATAATGATTAGTGATTGGTGGGTGTTGGCTAGAGAGGATGGAAGAATGAGAAAATAATATATATTTTTTTTAAAACAAGTGAACTCAATTTTTTTTGTGATTACAAATTTTAAATAAATACACTGATTACAATTTTTTGAAAATATAAATAAATACTAAAAGATTTTTTTTTATTTTTTATAAATATAAATATAAGGAGGTGGATTCCTTCTAATCTCACAATGTGGATGACAGGTGCTATCTATTGGAAACCTTTCTCTCCGAGTATATGTAATTTACAGAATATTAAAAACAGATATAACATACAGACAGAATAATACACAGAAACAGATCAAGTAGTTTTTCCCTTAACAGAATAATAAATAAAATACAGAACTTACAACTTTCTTGAAAAATCAAACTAAGAACAAATTTGTGATTGAGGCCAGTGTATGGACACTGTGTCTTTAAGACAGAAATTCGTCCTCTCCTAGGTGCTCGAGAATAATCGACGTCCTGCCTCCAGGATTCAACAATCACCCCAAACAGATGCAGCACTGCAACCTTGTTTGTACAGCGAACCAGAATGTTTTTTATTTTCCGAACTCACACAAGATGCAAAAATGAAGAAGAACAAAACCAGAGAAAGGAGAATACAGTTTCGGGTTTTTTCAAGGTACTAATTCAAAGGAATGGAGAACTGATATATATAGGCTGAGAAGTGCCTATTCCGGAAGTAGAAAACCGTTATCTAGAACAGGTGCCAAGTAGGAGATGCGTCTGTCGGAGAAGGAGTGAAATCTGCAACCGAAAATTGTAAATTCAAAATTTCAGATTTTTGAATTTTGTTTTTATCCCGCAGAACATTATTTGAAAAAATTCAAATAACTTTGGAGCAAAATAAAGAACGGGTAAAACCCAAACCCATACCCGCGCCTGCCCCGACCCGGCCGGACGGACGGCGGTGGCGGCGCGCGCGTGTGGTGATAGTTTTGGGTTTGTTCATAACTCCTCCTCCTACAAAACTTGGGTACCCCTTGGGGCCCAACCCAAGGTCTCCAACTTAGAGCTTATAAACATTTTGAAACTATTCTAAGTTTCCTATGTGGGACAAGGTTTTAGATACCAACTCATGGGAACCACACAAAACATTTCATGTTTATGAGGCTCACTACGGTATCAATTTCTCATTCACTCGTAAATGGTTTCGACCACCTGAGTATATATTCTTGTTCACCACATGGCAAGGAATGTGTTGCCACTCGGACCCACCCAAATCGAGGTGTGGGACCTACATTAATAAAAGCTCAAATTTACCGAAAATTAATGGTGAAAACCATTTCTCTAACAATCCCCCACATGAATGAAATTGAAAACGAATATGCAACAACATGCAGACACTGAGAGTACAAAACTGAAAATATCCTGCAAAGGATAGGTAGCTTTTGGCTTTGAACCTTCCCTTGTGAAAGACGATCGGGTTTACTGGCTGATTAGTGAACATGATGTCTTGAACTATTCTGCCATTGGTGTAAACCGAGACAACAGTCTGTCACACAGTTTTATTTCCTTACACAATCTGGTTCTATCGGTTGTGCCCATTTTGGCCCTGGACAATACCTGGTTTTCCTGAGTGCTCTAGAGAATTCAGCCTTTTATCAATTCTCATTGAATCGGCCCAGTTCACACTCATATAGGTGATTTTCATTAAGAGTATTCTGCTATACCCCACTTGGATTTCCAAGTTATGAATATCATTAAAAGCAAAGCTTAACCTGATTAGCGCTGCAGACATCACTATGTCATCACAGGAAAGGGTAGGAAAAATTTTTCCCTTAGTAATACTAATGAGTCACACATAATTCGGTTGTCCCTTTGAACCTAGATTTTGAGATCTCCAGTCAGCTAGGTTGGGTTGCCATTAAAGTGACTCTTTAGTTAAAAAGGCTTTAATCCCATTCCCCTCGATGATGTTAAAACTTGCTCTCTGGTCAAACCTTTGGTTAACGGATCCGCGATATTATCTCTTGACCTTATGTACTCAATGGAGATCACTCCATTTGAGAGCAGTTGCCTAACAGTATTATGTCTACGTCGAATATGATGAGACTTACCGTTATACATATTATTTTGTGCTCTTGCCATTGCTGCTTGACTATCACAATGAATGCAAATGGCTAGCACAGGTTTTGGCCACATTGGGATATCCTCTAGAAATTGACGAAGCCACTCTCCTTCTTCACCTGCTTTATCTAAAGCAATAAATTCGGACTCCATTGTGGACCTTGCGATGCATGTCTGTTTGGATGATTTCCATGAGACTGCTGCGCCTCCCAAGGTAAAGACATAACCACTGGTAGACTTAGAGTCTTTAGTGTCTGAGATCCAATTAGCGTCACTATAACCTTCTAAAACTGCTGGATATCTCATATAGTTCAGCCCATAGTTTCGAGTATACTTTAGATATCTAAGTACCCTAACTATTGCTGTCCAGTGGTCTGTTCCTGGATTGCTAGTATACCTGCTTAATCTGCTAACTGCATATGCTAAATCTGGACGAGTGCAGTTCATGAGGTACATTAAGCTTCCGATGATCCGGGAGTATTCTACTTGTGATACACCTTCACCCATATTCTTCATCAAATGAAGATTAGCATCTATAGGGGTCTTAGCGAGACGATCGTCATGCTTGTTAAATTTCTCAAGTATTTTATCAACATAATGTCCTTGAGACAGGTATATCCTTCAGATGTCTTTGTAATTTTTATTCCAAGTATAACATCTGCTATCCCCATATCTTTCATGTCAAACTTAGAGTTCAACATTTTCTTGGTAGCTTTGATCATTTCATTATTACTACCAAGGATGAGCATATCATCTACATATAGGCAAACAATGACATATCCCTTTTCTGTGTTTCTCACATAAACACATTTATCACATTCATTAATTTTAAATCCATTTGACATCATTACATTGTCAAATTTTTCATGCCATTGTTTGGGTGCTTGTTTTAGACCGTAAAGAGACTTCACAAGTTTGCACACTTTTTTCCCTTGCCCTGGAACCACGAACCCTTCTGGTTGTTCCATGTAAATTTCCTCATTCAAATCGCCATTCAAGAATGCAGTCTTAACATCCATTTGATGGATCTCAAGATTATACAAAGCTGCAATAGCTATTAACATTCGAATAGACGTTATTCTTGTTACAGGTGAGTAAGTATCAAAATAATCTACTCCTTCAGTTTGCCTGTAACCTTTAACTACAAGTCTCGCCTTGTATTTATCAATTGAACCATCCGGCTTCATCTTTCTTTTAAAAATCCACTTGTAGCCAAGAGGCTTACAACCTGGTGGAAGATCCACCAATTCCCATGTATGATTTTGCAAGATTGATTCAATTTCACTATTGATAGCTTCTTTCCAGGAAGGAGCTTCAGGAGTAGACATTGCTTCTTTGAAAGTTCGAGGCTCCTCTTCCAGTAAGTATGTTAAGAAATCAGGACCGAAAGATTTTTCTGTCCTAGCTCTTTTACTACGTCTGGGTTCCTCCTCGACTTTTTCCTCTGGGTTTTCCTCAACTTGCCTTTGATCATTGTCAAAGGCAGCATCATATGTCCTTTTAGACTCTTGTGTCAATTTACAAGGAAACACATTTTCAAAAAATGATGTATTCCTAGACTCGATAATTGTATTAACATGAATCTCTATGTTCTCACTTTTATGTACTAAAAACCGATAGGCACTGCTGTTGTTTGCATATCCTATGAAAATACAATCAACAGTCTTGGGTCCAATTTTAACCCTTTTCGGTTCTGGTATTGCTACCTTAGCCAAGCACCCCCACACTTTCAAGTATTTGTAGGAAGGCTTTCGACATCTCCACAGTTCATAGGGTGTTTTATGAGACTTTTTATGAGGAATTTTATTGAGAATATAATTAACGGAAAGAATAGCTTCCCCTCACAAGTTCTGAGGTAACCCTGAACTTATTAACATGGCATTCATCATTTCTTTTAAAGTGCGATTTTTCCGCTCAGCAACTCCATTTTGCTGAGGTGTATAAGGTGCAGTGGTTTGATGTATTATTCCTAATTGTGAACATAAGTCACCAAATGGTGCTTCATATTCACCACCTCTATCACTCCTTATAGCCTTTATTTTCTTGCCAAGTTGATTCTCAACCTCAGCCTTAAATTCTATGAATTTTTCTAAGGCTTCATCTTTGCTTCGCAACAAGTATACAAAGCAATACCGAGTGCTATCATCAATAAAGGTGATGAAATATTTTTTCCCTCCTCGTGTTTGAACAAATTTCAAATCACATATATCACTATGGATTAGATCCAGAGGTTCAGTATTTCTTTCAATTGACTTAAAAGATGCCTTAGTCAATTTTGATTCAACACATACTTCACACTTATGATTTGTATCAAAATGAAATTTAGGTAGATATTCTAAGTTAATTAATCTACGCAAGGTACCATAATTAACATGTCCTAATCTACCATGCCACATATATAAAGACTCAACAAAGTAAGCAGAAGATGTGTTAATCTTATTAGAAATAGGAACCACTGTCATTACATTTAGTTTAAAGAGCCCATCGCTCAAGTACCCTTTCCCCACATACATCCCATTTTTAGTGAGTACAAATTTGTCAGATTCAAACACAAGGCGAAACCCGTTCTTGCTCAGCAATGACCCAGATACCAGGTTCTTTCGAATTTCTGGTACATGCAGCACTTCTTTCAAAGTAAGCTCTTTGCCGGATGTCATCTTGAGTACTACTTGTCCCTTGCCTTCAACCTTTGAGGTAGAAGAATTGCCCACATAAAGTTGTTCCTTGTTATCCACCATTTGATATGTGGAGAACATCTTTTTCTCAGAGAAAATGTGACGTGTAGCACCTGTGTCCACCCACCATGTTTTGGGGTTGTTTACCAAATTCACTTCAGACACCATTCCGGACACATGTAATCCCGAAATCATTGCACAAAGATTTTCTTCCTCTGTTATGTTGGCTTGAGCAGGTTTCTTTTTCAAGGTTCGTTGAGTCCGACGCTTGTAACAATCTTTGGCACGATGTCCTTGCTTGTTACACACATAGCATTTGCCTGTGAAGTTTTGAATTTCACTTGTCTTAGAACCAGAGCTGCGTTTTGAACTCTCACCAGGATACTTCCTCTTCTTACTGTTGTGTTTAGGCTTCTGTTCCACCACATTAGCCTTAGCCTCCATCAGATTACGCCCATTTTTCTTTTCAGACCCACGGTTGTCTTCTTCAATCCTCAACCGAACAATCAAGTCCTCCAGTGACATCTCTTTGCGTTTGTGCTTTAAATAATTCTTGAAATCCTTCCAAGACAGCGGTAATTTTTCAATCATAGCTGCTACCTGAAAAGACTCACTCAGAGACATACCTTCTGCATGAATTTCATGCAAGATAAGTTGTAGATCTTGGACTTGACTGATCACCGCTTTGGAATCCACCATCTTAAAATCCAGGAAGCGGCCAACAACAAATTTCTTTGTTCCTGCATCTTCCGTCTTATATTTGCGATCCAAGGAATCCCACAACGTTTTTGCTGTCTTGATCGGACTATACACATTGTAAAGTGTGTTGTCCAATCCATTGAGGATATAGTTCCTGCAGAGAAAGTCTGCATGTTTCCATGCATCTACTGCAGCGACAACTTGCGCATCACTCTCATCTTCTTTCAGAGTTGGCGCATCTTCTCGTAAAAACCTTGCCAAATTCAGGGTGGTTAAATAAAATAACATCTTTTGTTGCCACCTTTTAAAATCGGTACCACTGAATTTTTCAGGTTTTTCCCCATGGTTCACTGGAACATGTCCATGACCCAAGCCATGAGTCAGAGTTGGAGTAACTACCGGAATAGAAACCACCGGTGGAGGCACAATGGGATTAGAAGTAATAACAGTATCCTCAGTTGCCATCTTAAAAACTGTTGGAAACCTTTCTCTCCGAGTATATGTAATTTACAGAATATTAAAAACAGATATAACATACAGACAGAATAATACACAGAAACAGATCAAGTAGTTTTTCCCTTAACAGAATAATAAATAAAATACAGAACTTACAACTTTCTTGAAAAATCAAACTAAGAACAAATTTGTGATTGAGGCCAGTGTATGGACACTGTGTCTTTAAGACAGAAATTCGTCCTCTCCTAGGTGCTCGAGAATAATCGACGTCCTGCCTCCAGGATTCAACAATCACCCCAAACAGATGCAGCACTGCAACCTTGTTTGTACAGCGAACCAGAATGTTTTTTATTTTCCGAACTCACACAAGATGCAAAAATGAAGAAGAACAAAACCAGAGAAAGGAGAATACAGTTTCGGGTTTTTTCAAGGTACTAATTCAAAGGAATGGAGAACTGATATATATAGGCTGAGAAGTGCCTATTCCGGAAATAGAAAACCGTTATCTAGAACAGGTGCCAAGTAGGAGATGCGTCTGTCGGAGAAGGAGTGAAATCTGCAACCGAAAATTGTAAATTCAAAATTTCAGATTTTTAAATTTTGTTTTTATCCCGCAGAACATTATTTGAAAAAATTCAAATAACTTTGGAGCAAAATAAAGAACGGGTAAAACCCAAACCCAAACCCACGCCCGCCCCGGCCGGACGGCGGCGGTGCGCGCGTGTGGTGATGGTTTTGGGTTTGTTCATAACTCCTCCTCCTACAAAACTTGGGTACCCCTTGGGGCCCAACCCAAGGTCTCCAACTTAGAGCTTATAAACATTTTGAAACTATTCTAAGTTTCCTATGTGGGACAAGGTTTTAGATACCAACTCATGGGAACCACACAAAACATTTCATGTTTATGAGGCTCACTACGGTATCAATTTCTCATTCACTCGTAAATGGTTTCGACCACCTGAGTATATATTCTTGTTCACCACATGGCAAGGAATGTGTTGCCACTCGGACCCACCCAAATCGAGGTGTGGGACCTACATTAATAAAAGCTCAAATTTACCGGAAATTAATGGTGAAAACCATTTCTCTAACACTATCTGGCCCCGTGGAGCACATCAAGGGTCTTATTTCAATAATTCGAACTGTTTATTTTGCCAAGCATTATGTGTATGTCATCTACACAAAAAATATATTGATTCGATAATCGTGATCTATTTAATTTATCGCGTTTGTCACAATATATATATATACACACTACAAAAAAAAATTAAAGTTTTAGAGACCAAAATTTAGGGGCAAAATTATTTTTTAGAGACCAAATATTTTTGTTGCCAGAAGTGTTGTCATTGTATTTTTAGCAACGAAATTTGGACATTAATGATGAATTCTTATATTTTTTGGACCAAATTTTGTCTCAAAATATAAACCATTTTGAGATCAAATTATTTTATCCCTAAAAGTTTATTTATTAGTGACATTTTCAAAAAAAAATCTCTAAAAGCCTTATTTTTTACTTTTTGGGATGACCTTTTAGCGACTATTCCAACGATGATAGAAATTAGCCCCTAAATATTTTTTGTAACAAAATTTTCACTTTTAGAGACCAAAAAATTTGATCTCTAAAATTTTTATATATTGTAGTGATAGTATATTTTTAAAACACAGACAAGTATTTTAAAAATGTGAATTCTCTCCAAACTAAAATCTAAAGTAGGCACATAAGTCATTTTACGAAAGTGGATTACGGTGCCACGTTATTTGGGTTGCAAGAAATTGTACATTTTAGATTGGAGGTTAACCTTCTCCTTAACGTTGTCGTGGAGTTTTTTTGTCAAACATAAGTTTTTAAAACTCAAATTAGTAATGATATAGAATTAGGAGTTGGATTCACTCAAGGTTATATTTGATTCACAAGACTAATAGTGAAGTATTAATAATCCTATTAAATTAGTGTGATATTTACTATCCAATTGGATTAATATCCATTGAATTAATAATTCCACCCTTACCCTATTATTAATAATCCTACAAATTTGTTGAATTAATTATCCATTGGATTAATAATCCTAAACTAAAATGTTAAAACAAACATAGGATAATTGAACCTACGGATTAATAATCTCAATCTCATATTCTAATTCACCCAATCAAACATGCCCCAACGGTATTGTTCAGACCCTGGGGCTCATTAGGAATTCCATTTTTTAATTTTTAATCTTGGTTCTACAATTCATTATTTGTTATCTTTCACATTCTCCTAGAAAATGATTTCAATAGAAAATGAAAGAGCCCACAATTCTATAAACAATCAGTCTAACAATCCAGAATTACATACAAGGAAGTGACTTAGAACGTAAATAGAGGGTTGAGATTCAAATTTAGTATGATATTTATAATCACACATTCAAATTTTTGGATATAAATTATGAGTTTATAGTGTTTCTCTTCTATAAATTGCAATTGATCTAATGAGTGTTTTGAGCCGTAGCTTCATACAATATCGCATAATAGAATAATTGGAAAAGAAAATAAAAAAAAATGATTAATGATTAAAACATGTTTAAAACAAATAAATGATTAATGATTAATGAGATAATATAAATGATTAATCAAATAAATGATTAATGATTAATAAAATAAATGATTAAGCCGTAGCTTCACTTATTTTATCATTAAAACATGTTTTTAATGTGAACTCCACCACCGACAGTGACAAAGTTTAATTTATTTTATAAAATATTTGTATAAAAGAATTTTATATCGTTAAAATATGTTTTTAATTTGAAACTTTACAAAATGAGATCGTTAAAACATGTTTTTAATTTGAACTCCACCGACAGTGACAACATGTTTTTTAATTTGAACTAGCAGCTTTATATAGAAAAAAAAAAAATATATATATATATATATATAATTTTATTTAAGATATATCTATCTTACATTTTTTTAAATAACAACTCTTCATTTTTATATTCTAGTGTCATACAAAACGAAATATAAAAGGCCCAAAATATAGTGTAAATAGATAAAAGTATAATGTAAAAATCAATATCATAATTTATGAATGCTACCTTTTTGTCAATTAGTTTTAGATATTAAGATCTAAATCAACCTCAAGATTATTTATATGGAGATCTCTAAGTTATCAAAAATATCATTTTTATATTCTTAAATTATAAAAGTGTATAAATAGATTCTTAAATTATTAAGAAATATTGTTTGACCTCCTAAATTATAAAAGCATATAAATAAACTCTTTAAACTATTAGAGACCCTGCTGTTAGAGGCTCCAATTTGTACATTTTTAAGGCTTGGGGGGTTTATTTATAGGTTTTTATAATTTTAGTAAATTGATAATTCTCAATAATTTAACGAGTCTATTTGTAATTTTTTTATATTTTAACTAGTTAAAATGATATTTCACAATAATTTAAGGAGTTTTTATATAAATAACTCAAAATAATATGTACAAAAAAAAAATTACAGAAGTTTGGGAAGTGACTAATTTAATTAAATTTTTACAAAAAAAAGTGTAAAAAATAGAGAGAAAGTATGTGATTAGGTGTTTTAATTTTTTTTTGTGACTATTTTAACCATTAAAATAAATAAATAAATAAATAGAAAAGCACACCCCCAAACACTCTGTGAAAAACATGGGGGAAATTATAATATAAAATCTTTTAAAAAATGTGTACTATATGCATTGTTATGTGTTATTTTCTTTTTTAGTTATAACTAATTTTCGTATTTAATTATAATAATTTTAATTATGATTCACAAATTCTTTAATTATGACTCATGTTATATTTTAATTATGACTGAAAATTAAATTATATAATTTTTTTAGTATTTTCCAAAAAGTTAATGCTATGACTACTAAATTTTTTACTAAATAAATGACTAAATGTCTCACATAAATATAGAATTCACACTTTTATAAATCTCATATCCATATAAAACATTTAACCATTCATTTAATAAAAAATTTAAAACCATTCAGCTTGCTTGGTTCCCATTTTTTAAAAACAGTTTTCAGAAAATTTTATTTTCTTATTTTTCGTGTTTTTTTATTTTTACTAAATTTTTTTAATATTTTATGCAAATTTTTTTATTTTTTAGACACACCTAACATAAATACACTTAAAAAGTAAAAAAAATTGTAAAAAAAATCTTTTAAAAATTCACTAAATACCAAAAATACAAAAAAAAAAATACAAGAATTCAGTACATTTTTTGTATTTTTATATATTTCTTAATTTTTTAAAATATTTTTTCACAGTTTTTTTACTTTTTGGACACATCTAAGTAAGGTGCATCTAAAAAATTTAAAAAAATATTTAAAATTTTAAAAATATTCACTAAAAGCAAAAAAAACACAAAAATCAAAAAACTCAATTTCCAAAAAACTTAATCTAAAAAACTCAAACCAAACACACTTAGGCTCCGTTTGGCAAGTTGGGTTGGGGTTTTTTTTGGCTATTTTAGCCACAAAAGGCAAAATAGGCTATTTTAGTCACAAAAAACAAAACATCACATCCAACCCATAATCATTACACTATTTTCTCACAAAAAAAGTCAAAAAAATCAAAAAGTCAAAAAGTCATCCACAAACCAAACTTTTTAACCCAGACTAAAATAATCAAAAAAATCAAAAAATCAAAAAAACCAACTCACTACCCAAACCAAGCCTTACCAGCATTTTCCTTCCTAAAAACATGTGTTTAATTTGAACACGACCACCAACTCCCAGTTGTTATGTGATTCGTCCGATTCTAAACAGAATGAATGTCATATTAAAACAACACTAATGTTGTGTTTGGTTAGGAGATTTGAAAAGACATTTAAAAAATAAAATGGAAAAAATAAGTGAAATGTGAATAAATTATGCTTATGTTTCACATAGTTTCACACATTTTTTTCCTTTCATTTTCCAAATCCGTCCTCAAATCTCTCAACCAAACACAACATAAAGATGGTTTGACATGATCTAAATAAGTGTATTTTTTAACTTTTTGTGAAATATGAATTAAATATAAATTAGATTTAAAATGATATAATAAAAAAGTGATATAATTTAAATAAAATAATATAATTTAAATAAGATAATAACCTTTTGATTTTTTTTAAAACACCCCCAACAAAGCCTAAACTAATCGAAAAAAATCTTCATAATGATCCCCTCAACTCCTTCAATACTTGATCATTCACTCCACTCTCTCTCAACCCACTTCAACACCACCACCACCACCACCATGGAAACCCAACCCCAAGAACCACCACCACCACCACAAATAGCAAGAAGATCATACTGGAGATTCAGCAAACAAGACTTCTTCCCTTCCCAATCCTTCCAAAACCTGTTCTCCTACAAAACCTCCCTCTCCCAAACCCCACACCGCCTCAAGGACCGCCTCTCCAGCCGCTCCTCCGACTCCACCGAGCTCCTCCACCTCCCCACCCACAGCGAAAACCCCCTCAAACAATGCCTCACTTCCTGGGACCTCATCTGGCTCAGCTTCGGCTCCGTCGTCGGCTCCGGCATCTTCGTCATCACCGGCCAAGTCTCCCACTCCACCGCCGGCCCCTCCGTCCTCCTCTCCTACGCCGCCTCCGGCCTCTCCTCCCTCCTCTCCGTCTTCTCCTACGCCGAATTCTCCGTCGAAATCCCCGTCGCCGGCGGCTCCTTCTCCTTCCTCCGCGTCGAATTAGGCGATTTCATTGCCTTCATTGCCGCCTCCAACATCCTCCTCGAAGCCATCGTCGGCGCTGCTGGACTCGGTCGATCTTGGTCCTCCTATTTCGCAAGTATGATCAAACCCAACACTGATTTTCTTCGAATTCGAATCCATAACTTGCCTAATGGTTTCAATCTCTTAGACCCTATTGCTGTTTTAGTATTATTAGTTACAAACACCATAGCAATGACTGGAACCAAAAGAACTTCATGTTTGAATTGGATCAGCTCTTTGATCAGTATTTTGATTATATTTTTCATTATTATTGTTGGGTTTGTTCATTCCAATCCCTCAAATTTAGTCCCTTTTTTCCCATTTGGGGCTCAAGGGGTTTTCCAAGCTGCGGCAATCGTGTACTGGTCTTACACCGGTTTCGACATGGTTGCAACCATGGCCGAAGAAACCAAGAAACCGTCTCGAGATATACCATTGGGTTTGGTTGGATCCATGTCAATCATCACAATTTTGTATTGCTTGATGGCATTGGCATTGACAATGATGGTTAAATATACTGAGATTGATGTAAATGCAGCCTATTCGGTTGCATTTGATAGAATTGGCATGAAATGGGCTAAGTACTTGGTCAGCATTTGTGCTCTGAAGGGAATGACTACGAGTTTGCTAGTTGGATCTATGGGACAAGCTCGATACACGACTCAGATTGCTCGAGCACATATGATCCCACCTTGGTTCGCTCTGGTTCACCCCAAAACTGGGACTCCTATCTATGCTACCCTTTTGGTAACCATAATAAGCTGCATTGTTGCCTTTTTCTCGAGTTTGGATGTGTTGTCGAGTGTTCTCTCGTTTAGTACACTCTTCATTTTCATGCTTATGGCAGTTGCGTTGCTTGTGAGGCGATACTATGTGAAGGATGTTACTCCGAAGAGCAATTTGGTTAAATTTATTGCTTGCTTGTTTGTTATTATTGGTTCATCGATTGGAATTGCAGCGCTTTGGGGTTCAAATAGGAGGGGGTGGATTGAGTACACAGTGGTTGGTTTGTTTTGGTTTTTAGGCACATTGGGGATGATGTTTCTTCCGAAGCAGAGAGTTCCAAAGGTGTGGGGCGTTCCGCTCGTTCCATGGTTGCCATCTTTGTCAATTGGGATGAATTTGTTTCTAATTGGATCGCTCGGTTGGGTGGCATTCTTGAGGTTCTTCATATGCAGTGCAGTAATGCTAGTTTACTACCTACTAGTTGGTGTCCACGCAACTTACGATGTGGCTCATCAAAATCATCAAGAATCGAAACTTGGAAAAGGAAATGTTGCAAATCAAGCAATAGAGCATTCATAGTTTTTCTGACATTCTGATATTGTAGTTGACATTGCCTAGGATGAAACAAGAGTATATTTCTGTGATCTTATATCAATTTTTTTTATTTTTCATTTTTTGTTTGATTAGCATCAATTTTCTGATTTTGTTCTTCTTAGCTATACAAAGTTTGGATAATAAATACCGAAGTCTTGTTTCTCGTTTTAGACTGATTAGTTTGGTTCTTGGCATCTTTGTGAAAAATAAATGATGAATTTATTACTCACAACAAAGGATTGCGGTTACGTTCTTTTCTGTTTCGTCATCTGTATTGTGGCAGTGCTGGTTTAACTTATGTTGTTAGATTTGGAAGCAACTCATTCCCATGTGGCTAATCAAAATCAACTGATAGAATTGAAATTTGATTATGGAAATGTTAAGCTACCCGAGGTAGGAAAATTAAATTGGAACTGATCTGAGGCCCAGTTGACCGGGCTGGCACGATTCCATTGGGTGAGACCGACTAGCACCACGTGGCGCTGGGTGCCGGTCAGCAACCTGCGGTGGTCAAAGCCTAATTAAAGAAGAAAGTCAGCATATATAGGGAGGCAATAATGCTAGGGATTTGCTTTGCTCGTCTCTTGGGATTATGTCTATTAATTCACTGTTATTCACTCAAGGTAGTGAATTTTTATTGACTTATGTGTCTGAGAATGAAAACTCAGTGAAAATTTTGTAATTTTTTATTTGAAATTTCACATACATCATGGTTTTGTTAGATAGATTTTGATGAAAGAATTCTAAAAAATATAAATTTTACGAAAAATGAAGATGGAGATCAAAAGTGAATTTTTTAAGTTTTATAGCTGTGTGTTGATTGTGTTGGCTGATATTAAACCTTATCAGTAAGGGTATATTAGTCGAAAGTAAGGCTTCGAAAACATAATGTCTATAATTACCAAGTATTATTTTTTTATCCTTAAATTAAGATAAACTTGTAATTGGGGAGTTATGTTCAATTCTCCTGTAAATAAATTTTCAATATGAACACTCGAGAATAAAATTTTAAATTGAATGGACTCACTTTTTATAATAAGCCCAATAATTTTCCAAAATTGCCTTGTGATGATGGAGTAGTTTGTCGCAATTTAAATGAGACGATTTTAATTTCAGAGTTTGTGTTAGATTATTTGGTATAATTTTCATTTATAACTTATTAGATGTAATTGGAAAAAAAAAAAAATTTGCTTATTTAAAATTGAGAGAGATATTTTTAATTTTTACCTTTTTATCATGAACTTTTAATTTATAATAAATTATACCAAACTGGCCAGATGTAAGGTTGAGCACTGAACTGAACTTAATGCAGGTCTCAAAACTTCAGGGCTTATGCAGGCTCACTATTTCTCCATTATCTCGCCTATATTAGCATGAGCTGCTATCAATTATGGGACTGGACCAAATTTGTTATTTTTGTAACGTTCTTTAGGTTTGAGGGGGGTCTCAAGAACCCAAAAAAATAATAATAATAGTTAATTTTTTTTATTTATTACGAAAAAATGTGCAAAATATAAAAAGTTGATGATGTAATGCTAGAGGTATTAAATTTCCTATTAAATAAATAACAAAATGTCTCACATGGTGTAAAGTCCACAAAAATGTGAGGTTCACACTAATGTAAGATATTTGGTTATTTATTTGATAGAAAATTTGAAACATATAGCATTTTTCAAGATGAAGTGACTCGAATAAGTTAATAGGTTGACTTTTTTGACACTTCTCAAGAGAGGTTTTAATATATATATATATTTGGGTTAATTATTCATAAGTCTTATTTGTAAGATTGGTCCTCCATTAAGTTTTACTTCATTATTTTTAATCAATAAGGTCTTATTAGGAATGGCAACGGGTCGGGGCGGAGTCGGGGACCACACTCCCCGTCCCCGATCCTCGATGGTAGAAATTTCTCCGTCCCCGTCCCCGATCCCCAACGGGGAGCCTATCACTGCCCCCATCGCTGGCCCCTAACGGGGATCGGGTTTCCTCGACCCCGAGAATTCCACGGCCAAAAAAAGAAAAAAAAAATGCACGGATCTGAGCTCGAATATACATATATTCATCATCAACAACAACAATATGTATTCATCAACAACAATCATCTGTTCATCATCATTAAAGATCTGAGCTCAAAATGTAAAAAATAAAAAATAAAAAGAGAGTGAGAAATCTGATCTGATTTGATCTCCCTTCAACATGGTTTCCACTCAAATCAAGCATTTTCAATGACCCAAACTGAGAAATCTGATCTGGGATTGGACCCCAAATGAGATTGTTACTGAGATTCAGAGTCTCTAGAGACCTACTGAGCTCAAATGTACAGATCGCCGTGATGGAGGGACGACGGCGCTGCAGCTACGCAGATCGCTGTGATGGAGGGACGACCACGCTGCAGTTGCGCAGATCGCCGTGATGGAGGGACGACGGCGCTGGGACGAAGGGGGGGTCGGGGCCAGCGGTGGTGGTGGTGTCACCGTGTGTCGGTGACTGTGAGAGAGAGAGTTGACAGAGAGACAAGAGACAGTGAGGGAGAGAAGAACGAGACACACAGAGAGTTGAGAGAGTAAGATCAGAGTCTAAGTGAAAGAGTGAGATGAGAGAGAAATATATAATTATAATACAACTAATAGGTAGTTGTGGACGCGCCCTCGGGCTTTATGCCACCACAGTTCGGACTCCTTTTTGTGTCACGGTTCTTAGTCTGAACCAAAGAGTCCAAATCCGGCAAATCGTTTTGAGAAAACAGATTTTTAGAAAAGAAGTGCCAAACATGTACTGCTTTGCCAGATACAGAGTCGCCACCTAAATATTTTTTAATGGGGGAATTTAGGAAACCCTGACTCGTTTGCCTAAGGCCACGTGTCCGTCATTACCAAAGTTGTCTCGGCTCGGGAACTTTGGTACGATTGGGGAAGGTCAGCTATGAGCACCCCCTCTCGCCCGATCCGAAGATCGGCCTCTACTAACCATGATATCCAATTTTGAAAACGTTATGTATTCTTATACCGGTTATTAGCCTAGAATTACTATGTGATGCGCACGGCAAGACAAGTATAGACTAAATTGCCTAAGTCGGAACGAAGCATCGCATTTCCGTTGTTTGGAAAATGGTTTGAATTTTGCTACTCGCGAGTAGACTAAAATACGGATTTCGATAAATTATCCCAACTCAAACAATCCAACCTTCACCCATAGGCATTCAGGCAGTTCATATCACATAAGCATCTAGCCACATGGTAAGCATGCTATCATGTTAACATCCACACTCATGCGAGATGCTAAAGCATAAAAGCTTACCGAGTACTCCAAGCCAAAACAAGAAACTAGTTAGTAATCATGCATGACCCTAGTTAATGCTTAAGATGGCTAATGCAACACATGCAAAATGCAACTAGAAATAGGCTCGGCTATTCTAAGAATGACATGTGAGATGTTACAACTAACACGTATTCAACTTGGAATTGAAATACAATGCAGTTAGAATGATGCGCCGAGCCCGGTGCATGTAAAACGAATGAATGGATGCAAACATGCTATCATACTGTATGCTAATTGAAACATGCCCTAGACTAACCATCGAAAGCTAGTAAATAAAAGGGAAGAAAGACGTGGGGTTGGGAGACATATACACACGCACGCACACTTATTACACAATTGCCCTCACTCGGAGGGTCTGAATAAATATTACACAACCAAATGAATACCGCTAAATTAATTATTACAGAATTCCTAACTAATTAACAAATTAAATGCAGAAGGAGGTGGCCGCAGCCCTATCTCGGAATGTGTGAATGATGCATGCTTGACTCGTCTCGCCCAGAAACCCGCTACCATAGCACTGCTGCCTCTGTTTTCACTGCCTTGCTCCTCTGAAAATTCTGAAAGTCTCTAGACCCCTTTTGAATCATCCTCTGAGTGCTCTAGGATGTCACCGGCCATGGTAATGGGCTTACCGGCCAATTGTTATACCACCGGCCAGCCACTGATGGTCGGTCGGCATTGTAGGTGGCCGGCCGGCTATTGCTTCCTGCAGAATCTTGCAGTTGACAGTAGCAGAGGGCAAGCAGCATATGGCATGGAATTTTCAAGGGTATTGGCGACCGAGGGTTGAGACGTGTTTCGTCACTTCGGGTACGAACACACCTCTCCCCTCATGCTTGGTTTAATACCCCAAACTAAGCAATGCAATGCATGTATGCCATATACAATGCAAAGTGATGCAATTCATACAAGGCTACACTAATGCAATATGAACATGTCAAGCATACAACAAGACTATATAATGCAACTTAACTAAGTAACATGTAAACATGCAAACATGATGCAATATAAGCATGCAACCAATGCAATGCAATCATGTCAAACATGCAAAGTATGCAAGGATGGACTTATACTGAAATGAGAAGACCTCAGCCCACCCCAAAACAGTGGCCAAAAATGCCCAAAATAGAGGTGCCAACATGCAAAACAAATATGCAAACCAAAGGGCCTAAAGCTAAGGCATGGAAGGCAATTTTCAAGAGCACCCAAAAAAAGGGTAAGCATGGATATCAAGACCTACAAAATCAGAGATATGGCATGGTAGAATAAGCCCCAAAACCCACATAAATGGCATCCCAAATGACTTAAGCAAAGAGGCATACACCAAAGCCAAAACATGGAGCATAAGACTACACCTCTTTAAGGCATTGAAAGGAGAACAAATCCAAGTATGCATGCATCAAACATGGACTGAAATGGCATGACAAATGATTCCAAATCACCGAAAATAGACCAAATAAGGCATGCTTATGGCTTACACACTCAAGGCTCACAAGCCAAAACACATAGAAACTATACCAAACATGGCAAACATGGGCAATTCAGCACCCAACAGTCCTTGATCATGGCAAAATAATGCTAAAACCTTCATGAAGTTAAGCTAGAACATGCAAGCATCATGTCTTAAATGCAAGGCACATTTCTTAGCAAAATGGGGAAATGCAAGGTAAGTTCAATATGCATGTAAAGGGTCATAAATCCGACCAAAGACAGAGGCAACATATGACCAAATAATATCTAAGAACCTCTGAAATGGGGCTAAAAACAACCAAGCACATATGCTACCCTTATGGGCCAAAACATGGACAAATGAGACACAAAGGGGAGAGGGGTGTCCCTCCCCCTATGCAAGACTTCAAACCCCCTTCTTCACCATTGAAAATCTACTGGATTTCAGTGGTGAGAAGGCCAATACACCAAAGTAACCAAAGCTTAACAATGGAAGCACAAAAAGGGCCAAACAAGGCTTTAGAGGGGGAGGTCGACCCTCAACACCAAAACAACCTTAATGAAGTCTCTTAAGCATGCAAATACAAGACTTTTTTTAGTTATGCACAAAGTCTAAATCAGTAAGCAAGATAGGTTAAAGACTAGTGTAAGATTAGGGAATCTAAAGCAAAAGTGTTACCCTCGAAGAACACTTCAAGAACAACAAGCTCAGCCTCTTCCTTGTGATCAAAACTACCTCAAAACTCCAAGAACAAACCCTCAAGACCTCCCAAGTCGAAGTATGGTGTGATGGTGCGTGTTTTAGTGCAAAAGTAAGAACAAATCACCCTTTTAGTCCCTTAAACACACACAAATGAAGAGAGAGAAGGAAATATAGAGAGAGAAAATGTATATCAGATATATATATATATATATATGTATTTTGCTCTGGTTTTTGCTGAACCAAAACAAAGAAGAGGGTTAGTCTCCTTATATAGACAAAGGAAAAGGTTAAGCTTCCAAGGGAAGCTAACAAAGGGGTCAAGGCTTCCTAAAGAAGCCAAGGCAAAGGGGCCAAGGCTTCCTTAGGAAGCTGGGACAGGTGTCCAAGCTTCTTGAGGAAGCTAAGACAAAGGTCCAAGCTTCCTCAAGAAGCTAAACCAAAAAGGTGCAAAATGGGCAAAACAGCCACACTCGTGCATGGGGAGGAGGGTCCGTGCAAGCCAGCTGTCCGTGCATTCCAGCTGGCACAGCTGGTTTGCACCATGCCGGAAAAAGACAAAAATGTGGCACCGGCCAGAAAAGGAGCCAATCGGCCAAACAGATGGTCGGCCGACCACACTAAGTGCCGACCGGCCAATGGTATATTTCACCAATGGCCGGTAGCAATAATACACGGCCGATGGGTGTCAGGGGTAGCTAACAAGCTACTCTCTACCCTCAGGTACAAAACACACAAGTCCTTGGTGCAAAACCAAGCACAGAACAAGCAAGTCGAGAGATTCTGAGGCAAGGCGCGTAGCCGAGACCTCCGGGAACTCAAAACAAACACGAACATGGATGATCACCGAGTGTTCAAATGGTGACGTCCAAGTCTTGCGGATGGTCAAAAATGGGGTGTCTACAGTAGTATATAATATATGCGGGGAAGCTTCGGGGAAACTTCGGGGCTAAGCAAGGCCGCACCGAGCCGGGGCCGGGAAATTAATCCCCGTCCCCGGCCCGAAAATCATCGGGGATGTATTTTTCAATACCAGCCCCAGCCCTACGGGGAATAATTTTCGGGAAAAAACCTATTTATCAGGATAGGGCAGTCCGGGTCCCCGTCGGGCCGGGTTAATATTGCCATCCCTAGGTCCTATGTTCAAAATATTGGAAAATTCTACTTACACCACAATTTTACTTCTTTACACTTATTTTTTCATTATACTTTTAATAAATAATCGATATTCTCATTACATCCTTCATAATACCAAAACTAACTATAAATTTAACCTTTTTAAAACCCTTATATAATTTTCTCATTAACCTATTCCTTTTGAATGACTCCGGTGCTATATTACTAAACAAACTATATTTATCCAATCATTTATTGTCACACATTTACAAATTCACTTTATCTAATTCATTTTTTATCTATGTACTTCAATACTATTATTTATTTTAGTTATCTATACATAAAACATATTTAAAGAGTTTCTCATGACTCTTCAAATGTGGCTAGCATTGAAATTTTTTATTAAAATAGCTATTGCAATAACTAGTCCGTTGGAGTGACTAAAATATGACGATACTAATTAAAGTAGCTGACATAACTCGTTTAAAAAGTCCGTTGGAAATGCTCTAACATTTTCATGATCTTAATAAATAAATAAAAGAAATACACTCGGGTCATAAGGTTCAATTAAAAACTCTTAAGGCTATTGAGGTCAAGAGAACAAAATAATTTAAAAGACCGTGTTACCCTTATCTATTTATCTATCTGCCTACGTCACATATTTGTTACCTTATCTATTCTCATATCAACTCTCTATTTGTTCACATGTTACTTAATGTCTATCTAATTTTTTTATCTATTCATATCATCACCACCACCATCAATTGCCAACGTCAACTACCACTGACTATTTTTTTGGCTATTTATTTGGTGACCGGCTGACACAGTTTACTAGCAGTGGGATAAAAATGAAAAAAAAAATCAAAATAATAATTTGTCCTCTTTACCAATAATTTTATTAATCATGTTTTTATTACCAAAAAAAAAATATTAATCTTTGAGATGACCTAAATAAATATATATATTTTTTATTTTTTATGAAAAGATTTGTAAAACAAACAAAGAACTGATATGACTCAAAAAACATTTTTGAAAAAAATAGTACAAATATTGGGGATGCAAAATAGTGCCTAGATCTAATTTCATGTCCCATAGAAATGGACGTATTACCAATAAATTAAAAAAAATAGATTTGATTCAATTAAAATGTTTGGTTCAATTATTATCTTTGGATTGTACCTCTTCATGATAATGTTTGAAGAGTTTTTATATGGAAATGAGATAACTGATGTGCTTGCTAACAGTTAGAGCATCTCCAACGGTAGTAGGCATTTTACTTATCTAAATATTACTATAAAGTATATATTTTATTTTGCTTATCAACTGTTTTATGTTTTTACTCCAATCATGCTCTTTATTTTAGCTATTTATCCAAGTACTATTAATTTTATAGAATGCCACGTCAACAACAATGATGGAGGGTAGCGTTGAAGGCTAGCTACATGTAGCTAGTGAATATGAGTTGAGCTAAAATGCCTAATCATATGCCTAATGCATTGGAATTGAAAAAAGTGAATCACACTAGACATTTTAACTAATAAGTATTATATGCCTAGTGCATTGGAGATGCTCTTACTATTGTAAGGTTATATAAATTCATTTCGAAATCTGTTTTGATAATTCGAACATTCATGTTTTAGAATACAAAAAATAGAATATATCTGTAAAATTCCAAATTAATTGAATATCGTTAACCCATTCATCTATACATATTTATATTCAAATTTATAATTCAAATCGCAATTATCATTTATTTTTAGATATAAATATAATTCGATGAAATAATTAACAATATCTAATTAACGTAATTTTTTACAGATATATTTTATTCAATATATTTTAAAAAATAAATAATTTAAACTATTAAAAAAAATCTCAAAATAAGTCTATATAATCGCACAATAATAATTGCTGTGCAAGAAGGGCAATAATCACCTCATTTCCATTTTTATATAGCACACCAGTGACTCTGATTTTCCTTTTTATATAGGCTCCACCGAAACGAATTATTAGCATTAATCTTCAATATTACTTCTTCAAGAGAATCATTGTACGTTCAAATAGTACTCTTCCCCACAAACATTATTATTAGCATTGATCCCCTACATTCATATAGCACTTTTTGAAGCATATATGAAGAATCATTTGTACATTCAAATAGTATCCTTATTTTTTCCACCCAACCTAATTATTACCATTCATCTTTCCCATATTGATGCTTGGTTTGACAAATTTCCTTTAATAATTCTATATTTTTTTAGTTTAAAAATAAAGTTATTTATAAGCTGTTTATTGACAATCACATAATCTCCATTTTTTTTAAATATATTTTTTCATAATAAATAAAAAAAATTAAAAAAAAAGTCATATCCAAAACAACCTTAAAATTATACATATATATATTGTTTCTTAAATATTTAAAAGTATTTTTTTATTTATTTATTTATAGCAAAGATGAAGTAATCTTTGAATATATTATTAAAGAAAAATACACTATTACTTCCTTTGTTTAATTTGAGTTTTATAATTTCAGTTATAACTCATTTGAGAAGATATGATTTTTCTTTATTTTTTTGTTTAGTTTCTTTTTCAAAAGATAATATTCACTTGAGACAAAAATACGATAATATATAATAATTTTTTGGATAAACTATCAATAAGTCTTAATAGTTGGATTTAATTTTCATAAAATCGTATTGAAAATAAATTTTAGTAAAATCGTTGCTAAAAATAATTTTTTGTGACGATTTTTTACATGTTTGTAAAAATTGACAATTAGTGACTTTTGTCACGATTTTTATAAATTGTAACTAAAACTTACAATTAGTAACTTTTTTTGTGACGAATTTTTTAAACTGTTGTTAAAAGTTAAAAATTAGTGACGTTTTTTGTGATGATTTTTTAAACTGTCGCCAAAACTTAAAATCAGTGACATTTTTCATGACAAAATTTTTAAATTGTTGTTAAAAATTAATAATTAGTAATGTTTTTTAATAGTGTTTAATAAAAAATATCATTAGTTATCACATGACCTATTGAACAATAAGTTCACCTATTAGGACCTAGACATAAGTCTCTTTAATTTTTTAAGGGTTGGGTTTCAATTTGAGGGGTTTGCAGGGTTCACAACGAGTTTTATTTTGATAATTTAAATCGTTCATTTTGTTGAACTCCCCATGTCTATCATTCACGAAAAAAATTAAAATCGATCCGACAATCGTAACTTTTCATTTTATTGCATTTTTCTCAAATTTCTTTTTTTTTTTTTTAAACACAAGTTTTTTTCCCCCCAAATTGAAACATGATAAAATAAAAAAAATTATAATTATCGGATCGATCTAATCTTTTTAATGGATGATATAAACTAAGGACTTTACAAAATGAAAGATTCGAATAATCAAAATGAGACTCGTGGTAAGCCCTACTAACTACTATTTTTGTTGACATTTTATAAAAAGATGTGTAAAAAAGTAGAGAGAATAATTGATTTTTTTATAGTAGTTTTTTGACTTTTTAATTATTTTAAGCTTGTTTTGAGTATAACTTATTTGTTGACATTTTTTTCTTAGGTGAATTACACTAATGGTCCCTATAGTTTGGGGCTTGTGTCATTTTGGTCATTGACTTTTCAATTGTGACACATTTGACCTTGAATTTTGAATCTTATTCCAAATAAAGACAATTGTAAATACTATTGGATTTTTCAAGGGCAAAATAGTCAATTTGATAAAATATAAATTAATTTGATAAAAATAAATGTCAAAAAATTATTTTTAAATTTTTAAAAATTATTTCTACCTACTAAAGATAAAATTATATAAAATTGATAAATCTTTTAGACGTTTATTTATTTATTTTACCAAATTAATTTTTATTATGTATTTAGATGATGATCATGTAAAATTAATCATGTAATTTTTATTAATTTTTATCAATTTTACATAATTTTATTTTTGGTGGGTAGAAATAATTTTTAAAAATTTTTAAAATATTTTTTGGACATTTATTTTTGGCAAATTAGTTTATATTTTATCAAATTGACGATTTTGCCCTTGAAATTAAGCAATGGTATGTTCAATTGTACTTATTTGGAACAAGATTCAAAATTCAGGGTCAAATGTGTCACAATTGAAAAGTCAGGGACTAAAGTGACACAAGTCCCAAATTATAGGGACTAATAGTGTAATTTGCTCTTTTTTCTTATTATAAAAAGATGAGTAAAAAAGTAGAGAAATGATGTGACCAAAATAGGTCAACAAACTACTTAATTGATTGCCAAAATAACTCTCAATCTATCTTTTAGATGGGGCGATTCTACTTACACCAATACTTTACCTCTCAATCTATCTTCTTCTTCTTCTTCTTCTTCTTCTTCTTTTTTTATTTTTTTTTTATTTTTAAATTACCTTTAAGAACAAAACACTAAAATTAAATATATTTTGTTATCTCCTTATACCTCTTGGTCTTCAATCTCTGCTCATTTTTTTCCTTTCTTAATTTTTCTTTTCTCTTACACATTTCTTTTCAAAAAGTGAGAATCATAATATTTTGATTAGTAAAGAAAGCAATGGATGAAGAAACGGTGGTGAAAAATCATCAAAAAAGTGAAAATTGTGAGTTTTGTTATTTATTTAGTAGGTTTTTGTTTCGTTTTTTTGGACTGGTGTTTGACTTTCGTGCGGTGGTTTGAAATCGAACAAAATAAAATAGTCCGGTATCACATTGTTGAAGAAAAAATATAAGTCAGGTAACTAACTATCGAATAAAAGATACAAATTTAGTAACCCCCAAACCAATTTTTTTTTTTAATTTGTTCGACTTCTCATTACCATGTATTTTCAGTTTTATTTTTTTATATTCTTTATTTTTTTGACTGAAAGAATTATACTTATACTCATTGCAACAACGCAAGTACTGCAATATTAGTGAACTCTAGTTATGAATTCATTACAGACAAGGTTTGTTAATTTTTTTTTTTTATTATTTTTTTTATTTTTATTTTTATTTTTTTTATGAATACGATTTTTTTCTTATTTTTAATTTGTATTGAGTTTTATTAATAATTTGACATATATCATTAGTTTTTTAGTAGTCGTGAAGTATTAATTAAATGAGTTTTTGACATTGGGAAGAAGATTGGATTTGTCATTGTTATAAAACATCAGATGCGGGAGGTAATTGCAGAAATCAAGACTTTACACTTGCTTGTAAAAGAAGTAGTTACTATAGAGACAACATAAAGATCAAGGAGGGAACGATTGAGGTTGACAGATTCTAAAAAGTGTGGATGTCTATTTCTATTAAGGGGGAAAAATACCTACAAATTACCAAGACGAATTGTAATAACATGTTTGATTGATGGATACAAACAATAACAGATTTTATTGATACTTTATGGATATTCGTACACTTGATATTTTCATAAATAATTTTATGGATACTTTTTATGTATGATTTTATAGATGCGTGTTTGATTTATGAATTTTTTAATGGATATTTCAAGAAAAAAGTAAATTTTTCAATGTACAGCGACGGTGGCCTAGACAACTCTATTGTAATTTGGCAACATGACACTACAGTAATCCCATTTGTATAACAATATATCACTAAACATGCACTTCACAAATGACCCAAATTAATTTCTTGTTATCATCTAATTGGACAGCAACATAATGCTTGGAAAAAAAATATTGTCCGGTAACATGGCACTGGAGTAATTCAAATTAATTAGAGTTGTATTACCGAACAGGCCCACCACAAATTAAAAAATCATTGTTTGGAAGAAAGTGTCTCTGTAAATGTATAGTAACAAAATGCTGAAAAGATCTATATAACACTGGAACAATGTAAATTATTTAGCACCGTGTTACCAAAATTAGTGGTGTAAAGAGATGAAATAGTTAATTTAGGATTAGTTTTGATAATATATTGGGAGTGTAATGAGAATTACATTTTTTTTAGTGGTGTAATGAGTGGAGGGTGTAAAGAGGTTAAATAGTGGTGTAAGTAGAATCACCATTTTAGATATTGGTAAATTACAAATACACCTCTTAAGATTTGATTAAAATACGAATCGCCCTATGTGGTTCTAGAAATCACATTCCACCCCCTGAGGTTTCTAATTTCATAATAAATTGTCATTTTATTAATAAATCATCAAATTAATTAACCATTTTAATGATATTAAAAATATGTTTCAATTAATAATTTAGGTAATTTTATTATCGTATAGGAGATTAATTATGAATTTTATTTTTTTAGTTAATTCTATTAAATAAAAAATTCTAATAAAAGAATATTTGTAATTTTTTAAATCACATGAAATAATTTGTACTTTCATAAATATCAGAGAGTGTATTTATAATTTATTTTTTTAGATAATTAGGGAGAAAAGTGTGGATTTTTTGGGGTAGAGGATGGGAATATAAGACCCTTTAATAAATTATTATTTATTTATATATATTTTATGTTTTATTTTGTATTAATACGATGTTTTGAACACTATTTTGTATTAATATAAATACGATGAATCAAGGAAGGAAAAAAAAGAGCATACCCATGTCATATACTTCCTCAGCAGATGACCCAAATACACACATATCAACAGTCAAATACTAAAAAAATAAATAAATTCACATTTTATTTTTGACCCATTTTCAAATCCTTGGGTTTGATTCACTTTCAAGGCAGTGTCCGATCACATGCATACAATATCATGACCCAGTTCAGTTCATCCCATATTCCACACATCACACGGCTCGGATTATTCAATCATGTTATGTGTTCCACTCAAACCCCAATTATACCCAAGTAGGACCCACCAATAATTGGTATGAATGTTCATACGGAAGCTTTGCCAAACCTTAGAAAAAGTGGAGTTGGGGGGTGTGTGCGAAATGTGAAGTGAGGCAAATGTTGCAGAGTGGGAAGGACTGTGTTTTCTTACCATCTCAGGAATCAAAGAATTTCTTGGTAGGAGAGGAAGGTGAAAGTGTTTCTGGGTTTTCCTTGGATTTTCTTCTTCTATTAGAAAAAAGGGGTAAGATTGAAACCACCCACCAAATTTGCATATGATTTTGCCTCTTTTTTATATGTGCTTGTTATATTTTATTGGAATCTTACACTTGAATTGCTTGATTTCATCTGGGTTTTTTTGAGTTATGGATATGACATCAGTATAAAGTTTAATCTTTTGATTTGCTGTTTATGGAAAATTTGGGATTTTCTTGGGATTTGTTTTCCTACATTTCCCTTGAAAATGCTTGATTTGTGTGTCTTTGTGAGGATATATGTGAAATTGTGAAAAAAGGAGATTTTTTTTTATAAATTTTTTCCTTAGTTCGTTAACAGGTTTATTGAATTCTCATTCTCATTCTCATTCTCATTCTCATTCTCATTTTCCTTTTTTTTTTTTTGCGCTTAAATGGGAGTATTTTATTTTATTTTCTGTTATTTTTTATGCATTTGTGGTTCTTTGGATGCTGGATTGATGTATATAATGTGGAAATGTTGATGTTGATTAGTATTCAATTCACTTCCATGAAGTTTTTACCTGGGGGATTTTGCTGAAATTAATGTTGCATAATCAAGGAGATAACTAGATAGAAATGGAGTTTTAATTGGTAAAATAGTATGTACTCTAGACACAAACTTTTAAGGAAAAGTCACCAACTACCATGGTAGAAGCAGATGCTTGTGGATAAATGAAAGAAATCAATATATTTGAAGAAATATGAAGGGAGGAGAGGCAGTTTAGTCGCAAAAAGATGGGGCGATTGGGGAAAAAAAAAGGTAGGCATTGTTTGTTGTGTGAAGATATCAATTTAAGTGACGTCTCAAAGAACCCGTCTAATACCCATTTCATTGTTTGGTTTGGTTTGGTTTGCTTTGCTTTCAACCCGTTTCATACTTATCTTAGTTGTCATGTTGGGTTGTAATCCTTAAACTATACTCCCTCCATCTCAAATTATTTGTCTATTTTCGGTATTTGTGCCCTTTAATCGGGTCAATAAATAATGTATTTTTGTAACAATTTTTTTTCCCCCCCTTCACAAATTAAAAGATCTCAACTAGTTCTTATAGATAAAGTCTTCAAAATCATTGAAAAAGAAACAAGTTATGAAATATAGACAATTTTTTGAGATATGTGAAATAGTGAAAATGGACAAACAATTTGGTACGAAGGGAGTATAAGGTTTTTTGCCTGTCATCAAGGCATTGAACCTTGGATTCAACGGTGACGGCAATATTGCATCATACACAATAATATAATCATTATTTTGTTACTGAATGCGCCCAAAACTCAATTAATAAAGCTATGTATAACAAAACATTGTTAAAAATATTTAATATAGTGATATATTTCATATCATTTAATATATAGGATTCACCTAATTTTGTGTTTTTTTCATGATTATCCAAATTGTATGGAACAACGGTATAATGGAAGATTTAACTCTCGTAATTAATGCTATTTGCCACCTCACTCCCCCCAAAAAAGTTGACTATTCTCTATTTTGTAGGCTTCATTTATCTTCAAATCTGCACATATAAAAACATGAAAACTTACTCGGAATAACTAATTTTACTTTGACAGTAACCTTTATTCTATTATAGAAGTTTGTTTATCAATTATTTATGAGGTCTTTTTTAAAATTTCATTATGTTGTTAAGCGAAATAATTACTATTCTGATAAGTATATTAATTGCTTGAAATCTAAAGTTTTTTCTCAAGATATTAAACCAATGCACAAGACAAATAAGCCAACAAAGATAAGATATAAGACACACTAAATAATGGGTAGAAGCTCTGAAGCATCCTAACCACAAACTATGGGACTATTTGGTGTAGCTTATCTAAGTTGCTTAAAGCTTGTTTTATTCTAAAAGTCTGTGCTAGACTGCTTGATGCAACTTCTGTTTACAACTTATTATAGCTTAAATAAGCTAATTATTTAAAAGTTGGAGGAGGTGTGCTTTTGGTTTTTACTTTATTGATTATTAACTTTTAGCTTTTGCACCAAACAAGCCCTATGTATTTTATATGACATTTTTGTTGATATATTCTAGTCAAACTTTCACATGATCCTATAGTAATATTTAAATCTCGGTTGTTCCTTTATAAACTAAGTGGCGCAAAGTTTTCATACTTCACACATCACTGTATATTTGTTGATGTTTATTCCATGGGCGGGGCCCATTAATTGTGACTTACAGTTCTCAACATCATTGTTATGATTCATGTACTTATTTTTATTTTTATTTTTTTCCCTTTGGTGCTACTTGTATTGCCAAATCATTATATCTGTTGCTGAGTGAAAATTCCAACAGATTTATTATACTCCCTTTAGTCTTTATGTTTCAGAGTTCTGACATTTATCTCATTAAATCTCATCATTCAAATTAGAACCTCAATTCATAACTATTCTATAGCAGCATAAGTTAAATAGATTATCTAACATGGACAAATATACCATTATGCAATCATAACTCTTTGTGGCGGTATAACAAATATGATGATCTATGCACTTGCCTTAAGCATAGAGATACGTGACAATTGAAACATATCTTGGGTGGGGTGGAGTGGGGTCGGGGGGGGGGGAACCCTTGGGTTATTTTTAAAAAGCATTGATGCAAGGTCCAAACCTATGAAGCATGGACACGCCAAAATGGAAGCCGTGCCAGTGTTGGATACGGGGACACGACGGGACACGTATGTGAATGTCAGATGGCGTGTCCCTTTAATTTAATTTATTTTTTTGCAAGGGACACGGCGGGAACATGCGTGTCCAAATCTGGACACGCCATAGGCTTAGTTGCAGCTTTGCTCTAACTCAAGATGGGATCGTAAAGGAGAGAGAGAGAGAGAGAGACCTGGTAGTAGCTTTGCTCTAGCCCTAGCCTCCACCTTCGACTTCGACTTCGACTTCGACTTCGACATCGAGTGGTAGCAGCTTTGTAGTTGGATTAGATTAGGGCTTCGTCTGAGGGCTTCGATCATTTGAGGCCTTTTCCTTCGCCTTCTCCTATCAATCTCGATCTCCGAGGGCTTTGTACCTGTTCTCCCTCTCTCCCTCTTTCTCTCTGATCATATATAATAAATATAATAAAATTTATAAATTTTAATTTTTATCATATATAATAAAATATCTAATGGTTATTTCTTAAAATATCATATATAATAATAATTTTTGTAAATTATTATTTCTTAACGTTTTAACATATAATAAATAAAATAAATCATTTAATTATTTAAAAGAAATCTAATTAAATCATATATAATAAAAAATTATAAAATAAAATATCTAATTTTTCTTTTTATTTATTTTAACATATTTTATTATTCCTTATTCCTTATATTTTTTTATTTATAATATATATATCAATTAAAAATAAAAAATAAATTAATAATAACACATTATTTAAAAAATATAATAAATAAATAAAAATAAAAATATTTATAAAAAATTAAAAAAATTGTCGTGTCCCCTGCTGTGTCCGTGTCCATGTCCTCATTTTTTAGAAATTACCGTGTCCGTATGCGTGTCCGTGTCCATACTTCATAGGTCCAAACTGAAAACAAACCCTGACCACAATTACTGGGGTTTCAGGCTATTAAAAGTTGACATTTACTTGCGCTCCATTGTGTAATTTAAGAGAATACAAAGCTTGGGTGATGATTATGATATTATCACATTTTATATTAATCAATCAACTATTACAAAAGGCAGCCCACTGATTAAGGAATCACAATCAATCAATCAATCACAATCTAATCTAAATAAGGGAACAAGGAAATATTCTAACGCTCCCCCTCAAGCTAGTGCTAAGATGCCTCTCATGCCCAGTTTGCCTAGAATGTTATGAAATGGTTTACTCTTAACTCCCTTAGTGAGGATGTCTGCAAGTTGTTCGCCGACTTCACAAAAGGAGTACATATCACATTGTTGGTGAGTTTCTTCTTAATGAAGTAGCGATCAATTTCAACATGTTTTGTCCTGTCATGTTGAATAGGATTGTGAGCTATGTTGATAACAACCTTATTATCACAATATAGCCACAAAGAGTTTGTCTGGCCCATCCCCAGATCACTTAACAACAGTCTAATCCACAAGAGTTCACACACACCTTGTGCCATAATTTTAAACTCAGTTTTTGCACTCGATCTAGCCACCACATCCTGTTTCTTACTCCTCTAAGTAAGTTTTCCACCCACAAAGGTACAATATCTTGATGTAGATCTCTTAGCAATTATTAACCCTGCCCAATTAGCATTTGTATAGGCTTCCACTCTGAGGAGATCATGTTTAGAAAAGTAAAGACCCTTTCTAGGAGAAGATTTCAAGTACCTCAGAATTCTCATAACAGCCTCTAAGTGAATTTGATGAGGAGCATGCATAAACTGGCTAACCACACTGCCAGCAGTATATGAGAGTGAAATAAGTAAATGAGCTTACCCACTAGTTGCTGATAACTCCTCCTATCAACAGCTGTTCCTCCTTCATCATCACCAAGTTTCTGATTAGCTTCCAATGTGGTATCAGAGCTAAAACCCTAAAAACCATCACCCACACACCAACTAGCCATTACCTATTACCACCCATCCTCTACCGCTGGTTCCTAAGTCTCTGTCGGAACCAGCTAAGGTCCCACAAAGCTATTTCGGCTTCAGCCGAAGGCCCCTCTAGCCTAGCTGAAGCTTCCTCTGGCCTAGCTGAAGAATAGCCAAAGTCAGTAGAAGGGCTTTCTGCCCTAGTCGACCCTTGTGACGGATGTTCTAGCCTCTCTTTGATACAATGTAATTTAAGAGAATACAAAGCTTAGGTGATGATTATGATATCATCACCTTTTATATTAATCAATCAACTGTTACAAAAGGAAGCCCTAAGGCACTGATTAAGGAATCACAATCAATCAATCAATCAATCACAATCTAATTTAAATAAGGAAATATTTTAACACATTGTAACCCATTTTAAAGAGATGGGGAAAGAAGATAACAACCAGTTGTAGAATTTGCTGACAAATGTCTGTATGGTACTTTTTTAAGTATCACTTTCTTAAAATAGTCAACCCCAAACAAATAGTCTAATATGCTTTATTGACTTGATTGAGTGGAATTGATCTAATTGCTTCCCATAGAGACAACTTAGAGGGATCCGAACAAATTCACTATTTTGATCAAAATGACAACTCTTAACAAAAATTTTGTGGGTAAAACCAATTCACGTGGATATGTCTCCAATTCAAATCAGATTTTTTCCATACTTTCGAAAATTGTCTAAAGTTGGACCTGTTATTTTTATTTTTTAATGATTCATCTTTCCATACAAATCATTAGATATTGAGAAGGTTGTTTTTCACCAACTTCGTATTCAAAACTTTTTTCATGCCAAATTGCTTCTTATTTGGTTAACCAAATTCATGGGTGCAGTCAGTGTATTTGAAACAATGTTCACGAGCCTGTGAAATTCTATATAGTTTTGTTTCAGAGCTCTGGAGTTTGCAGCTACTGCTAGTATAAGTTTTATAGTTGGATGAACTTTCTGAACGGGAAGCTCTCTAATGCATACTAGGAGAATCTGGCACTTTTCAGGTTATGTGATTTTGCCTTGTAGAGTGAATAATGCTCATACCTGTGCATGCCTTCTTTGCTCTAGGCCATATCCCTCTTATTTGCTACCTTAGCTACTGCATTCTGAAGTGAGACATTGGAGTTTATGTTAAATGGTGTCACTATTCTATGTTTGTCTATAAGGACTATTAATTCAGAACATGCTTTATAGTGAAAAAAATCAGTGCTTCAGCCCGCTCTATTATGATTTTGGTCCTAATTCCTAATACTGTTGTTCTTTTCATGCTTTCTACACATTTATTTGTCTTAATTGTACTTTGGCTCACCTTTTGCTTTTCAAGTGGAAGACAGCCTTTATTTTCTCAGTTAGAAGGTGAATAACTCTGTCGTTATGCAAGGGAAACATACATGCCGCAATGGCTGTGGATTTTGCAATTCTTATTATACTGGTGGTATTTGGGAAGTGTTTTTTTTTTTTTTTTTGCTAAAAAAATACTAAAAGACAAAATTGGTTAAAAAACCAAAAAAACAAATCCAGACAAAATGTCACATCAAACCCATAATCATTTCACTTTCTCTCACAAATATCACATCGAACTACAAAAAAACCCAACTGTCTTCCCAAATACAAAAATTTTAACCTCCTAAAATAATCAAAAACTAAAAAAACCTACTAAAATAACAACTTCCCAAACACCCACACTATGAATAGTATTTTTTAACTGTAGCTATCTTATTTCTGCTAAAGTATGTGTAACGAGAGGTTTTAATGCCTGAGCATAATGCAGGATGAGAATTATGTTTCTGCAACAAAGAAAAAAAAAATAAAATTAATGGTAATTATTCGTTCTTTCAGTGCTTGACATATCTCGTGAAAAATGTGGAACAGTAAATTCGAGTGGCTTGAACGGCAAAGCTTGATTCATGTTGTGAGATATGTTAGTCCACTTGGATATGTGTTAGCTAGAGGAGTAAGCCTCTGGGAAGCAGTAGGAAATTGGACATGAGTATGCTGGCGGGGACATGCTTGAGCCAAGAGAAACTCATCTACCTGCCCTTTTGCTGGTCTTGGTTGTGTTACCCCTGGTAATTTACATTTTTCTAGGAAAATGGAGTGAGGAAACAAAGAAGAAAGAGAGGATAATTTTTCTTGCTCAATCAGCTGCTCGAGAAGCTCTTAGAGCAGAAGCCATGGGTGCTGCTACTGTTATCCCTCTCGTACATGCTTCAAAGAATGGAATTCACGAGTGTGCCAGATGCTCTGGTCCAGCTACTACACGCTGTTCGCGATGCAAGGCTGTCCGCTACTGGTATGATCAAACCCTGATTTTTGGACGCAAGATCATGTTGGTTGGTCTTATTTTTGCAATTTCGTCTTAAATGTTTGCTAATGGCAGAGCATGATTAATTCTGTTATTTGAACTTGAACAATTGCATATAAAACTTTTATTTTACCAAAATAGTAAAAAAAATTTGTGTGTGTGTGCATGTGCACTCGCTAGTTGTTCTTCATGCTCATATACTCAGTTGTTCTAAAACTTATTCACTAATAAGTTTGACATTAAAAAGAGATTAAAGAAGAGAATGTGTGCGAGACATGTTCTCAGCTTTGCACACAAATGGTATGCAATTGGTGCAACATGACCTGGATGTTTTCTAAGTTCATTAACTTTTCAAGCTCATAATATGATGCAGTTCTGGGGAGTGTCAGATAATTCATTGGAGGCAAGGTCACAAGCATGAGTGTCAGCAACTGGAAACCAACAGCCGTATCTCATCTCCTGTGGCTGCTTATACCTCAATTGATACCATTGGAGTCCCCATAATGGAGAGAAGATCTATAGAAAAGAGAGTTTCTAGTAAATCTAAGTTAAGAAAAGAGGATGGAGCTGTATTAGATTCTATAGAAGGAGCCTCCAGGAAAGAGGTGTATATGAAACACACGGTTCTTATCCATTCGTAGTTTTTATAGTATGTATTGGTTGTTCATTATTTATAATTAGATGTCTGATAATTCGTACTTGTTGGCTGCAGTTTAAAAATTTTGATTCTGTGCTCTCAGAAGAAGAAATTCCCAGAAAGAACAATGTCAACATCTCTGGTGGATTTATTAATGGTCATCCTAGTTCAAGAAGCACAATGCATGAAAGTCATGATTTACAAAGTCAACATGTACTTGATTCAAGAACTAATTTTGGCATCTCAGACTCGTTAAGTTCAACAAAGCCCGAGACAATTGTGTGTGACGTTGAAAGAGACTTCATGTTAGGTAAAGAAAGCTTTCTTAGGGAGGGAATTAATTCTAATAATGAAACAGTAGAGTCGAACCACTCTTCTGAAACGACCTCAATGAAGAGAAGCATTAAAGCTAAACGTGTATCACATCCTCCTGGAACAAAAATGCATAAATCACAGAAATCAACGATGAAGATGTCAAGAGAGCAACCGTGTTCAGAAATGGAAAAGAAGGAACAAATTGCGAATGAGTCAAGTTGGTTCGTGACTTATTATCCTTAATTGAAACTGCAGTTGGTTCCTTCCTTTGATTTTTTTAGTTGTGATGCAGAAGTTGCTGGAATAAGGGATACCATTCCTCAACAAGGAAGCAATAAGGATGCAAGCATGGGACTCCTGAAGATGATTGGTCTGAGGAAGTCATTGAAGCTTGGTAGACAGGAAAATTCAGAAGTTGGTGAAAGGCATAAGAAATTAAAGGTCAGTTTTCAGTTACTTGCACCCCTCTTTGTTTGATTAAATTTCTTGAATTATCTTATTTGATTTTTGGCCTTGAGATATAAATGGAAGCTCTTCTTGATGGTCTTCTATTTGAATTCTCAGATGCTATTCCCTTATGAAGAATTTGTGAAGCTTTTTCAATATAAAGTGTATGACTTATCTCCTAGGGGTCTTATGAATTGTGGGAATAGGTATTTAAGTTTTTGTTATTTATTTTCCTCTATTGAACTTCCAGCAATAACAACTAATGGATTGGACCCATTTAATTGTTTTTGGATTTATAGCATTAGTAATAACCGATGCTTAGGATCAGTATATCGTTTTCATTAATTAATTTTCTTTCTTTCTTTCTTTCTTTTTTGCAGTTGTTATGCCAATTCTGTATTACAGTGCTTGACCTGCACAAGACCTCTGACAATCTATTTGCTCCAGAGATCACATTCTAGAGCCTGTACTTGACTCTTTTCACATTTCCTTCCTGTTAGTGGTGATTATAGAAAATAATTTTTGTTTGGTTTCATTATAACGGCCTTGGTCTATGACATGAATGCTAGGTTGCGTGAAAGATTGGTGCCTTATGTGTGAACTCGAGCAACACGTAATGATGTTAAGAGAATGTGGGGGCCCTTTGTCTCTCGACAGAATTCTCTCACATATTCGAAGTATTAATCGCCATATTGGCGATGGAAGCCAGGAAGATGCACATGAATTTTTAAGGTCTGTATTGGTGATGAATTCTCTCTATTTACTAATTTCATTCTCCTCTTATATGATTTCTTCAATATGCTTGAAAAATATGAATTTGGACATTTGAACTGTTATGGCATGACTAAAATTATGCATATATATATATATATATATTTGGGTATTTAATTTCTTAAATACCCTATGATATACTGTCTTTATGCAGGCTTCTAGTTACCTCAATGCAATCTATATGTTTGGGTGGAGAGAATGTGGTTGACCCCAGATTGCATGAAACAACCTTTATACAACATACTTTTGGGGGCCGTCTTAAATCAAAGGTGTTCATTGCTTGTGTGAACCTTATGATACGTAACATATCAACTTGTTATTTTTATTTTTTTATTTTTTGTGTAAGATATCTTTGTTATGTTGCTGTCATTCTTTTAATGTCTGCAATGATTTTTACTGTCAACCACATTGTAAGCAGGTTAAATGTTTGACATGTCACCATGAATCAGAACGATATGAAAACATTATGGATCTTACACTGGAAATATTTGGTTGGGTTGAGTCATTGGAAGATGCACTTACTCAGTTTACAACCCCGGAAGATTTGGATGGTGAAAACATGTATCGCTGCAGGAGGTTTGTTGACTTTAAATTTGTACTCAATATTCATAAGATTATGTAGATTCTGTGGTTTAAGCTCAATTAATTAACTCTTAAATTCTTAATCTGTTTTATTATAAAGGTGTGCTGCATATGTTCGAGCACAGAAACAGTTGAGCATATATGAGGCACCAAATATTTTGACAATCGTTCTGAAGAGATTTCAGGTTCTATCATCTTTTATAGGAGCGTACAGTCATCTTTATTTGTAGTCCTTTTCATTAAGACATTAAAGCTTTGTCTTAGAATATAATTATTTTGGTGTATCTTCAAACAAGTAGGATTTTTTCTTGGCATAAGGATCCTCTAGAGTGAAATCCTACATTGATCTCCTACAGTGATGCATGGATGGCTGAAACATGTCCCACTCAGCTTCCAAGGGCTGAGATGCAACTTGTTTTGGTGAGTAATTTGACAAAATTTTTTTTTTCCAAATTTCAGACACAACACAGAGAGAGATGGCCATTGATTGTGTGTGGCATGATCATCCACTCCAACCCAGATCAATCCCAACAGACACATTTAGATGGCCACCAACGCCCTGCTGCAGCGGATTCATGAACACTGGAAGTGCAGAACACTCGACATGGACAAAAAACTCACAATCAACACAACCCAAATTGAACCCATAACCAAAATCACCACAAACATTGCAAAGAAATGACTCGAACCCATTTCGCGGAGTGACCGAAAATGCAAGAGGGTGGTGGTGGATTTCGAGTTTGAAATGATGGTGTTGAGAAGTGCAGTGGAGGTGGAGAGTGAAGGAACAGAGTGCGCAGTGGTAGGTGAAGCCAGAGCAAGGTGTTTGGCAATTGGTGCAGAGGATTTGGGGGTTGTTGTGGGGATTGGGAGGTGGATTGGGGTGGAGAGAGAGGGGGTGGGGGAGGTAGAGGGGGTGGAGAGTTTGGAGGGGAAGTTTGAGGCAAGAAATGTGGAGGAAGAAGGTGCAATCTGGACAGCGATAATGGTAACCTGATAAGGGTTGACAGCAAACGAAGGAGAGAGCTTGGGTGCCTGTTGGGATTGATCTGGGTTGGAGTGGATGATCATGCCACACACAATCAATGGCCATCTCTCTCTCTCTCTCTCTCTCTCTCTCTGTGTTGTGCCTGTGAAATCTGGAATTTTTTATTTTTTTATTCAAATTACTCACCAAAACGACGTTTTTCTGAGGTTGCATCTCAGCCCTTGGAAGCTGAGTGGGACACGTGTCAGCCATCCATGCATCACTGTAGGAGATCAACGTAGGATTTCACTCTAGAGGATCCTTACGCTTTTTCTTGATTCGGTTGCTTACAAACTGTAAGTCACTTGCATAATAACCTAATCAACTCATTGACTTGAAAATAAACTTTTAATTCTTTTAGTGGGTAGCTACAATGACTTTAAAGGCTATATTTGGATGTCCATAATGAAATGGAGGGAATAGGAATCACATTACCAGCAATCTCATGGCTATAGGAATAAAATTCTAGTGTCAATGCTATTCACGTGTTTGGCTTTGTTTTATCAAAAAATGAAAAAAAATTAGAAATTGTTGGCGCAAATATGTATTATTTGGGTAAATCGCACTTTTGATCCTTTCACCTGAATTTCATTTAGGTGCCTCACCTTTTAATTGCAACAATTAAGTCCTTAGGAGTTTAACCTGAGTTTCAATGAAGTCCTTTCACTTTGGTGCCCAAATATATATTTTATTTCCAGTTTCTGGACATGCGGTGGATTCTTCAACTTTGTATTTTTCTTTGGTAGGAGGGAAGTTATGGAAAGATAAATAAGTGTATTACTTTTCCTGACATGCTGGATATGGTCCCATTTATGTCCGGGACAGATGATATTCCTCCGCTTTACACGCTTTATGCTGTTGTTGTGCATTTGGATACACTGAACGCGTCTTTTTCTGGGCATTACATATCATATGTGAAAGATCTGCAAGGCAATTGGTTCAGGATAGACGACACTGAGGTAAGCCAGTTCAACCTCATTTATATATCGTTGAATTAGTTGGGGGATAAATTTAGCACATCTTTTACATATGTGCCTATTTTCTTTTTCATGTTATTTTATTATCTGCTTTTGTTAGCAAAGATGAAAACCAGATCATTTTGCCTATGCCATCTTCAATTGACGGAATGACAGATATTGAGATGACAGATATTGAGACAGTGATTTTTGTTTTGTGGATGTGTTCAATGCTGAAACGTCACTTATAGTGGATCTGGCTTTCGTCTGCTTTAGCCATATGTCAGGGGATCGGTTGATTTGGACTTTGCCCTGTAATTGCCCACAGTTTGGTGGGCCTTATGATCAATTAAACATTGCATCGCATTTTACACTTGTGATTGCCCAATTTATTGACATTTACTTTGATTTTTTTTTTTTTTTTTTTGATGAAACGGGTTTCTCAAGCTTCATATCATGCTTCACTGACAGGTCCAGCCAGTGCTAATGAGGCAGGTGATGTCAGAAGGAGCATATATCTTATTTTACATGAGGTAAGCATGTAGTTAGCGTTTAGGCATTCCCCATAGTTCCTCTCTCTTTTCAAGTTTTGCATTTTCCACTAGGGAATCTGCTGGAAATTTGTGATAATGTATATAATATGATAGTGGTGTTGGTGAAGGATAGTGGCATGTATAGAATATGATAGTGGTGTTGGTGGTAGATAGTGGCATGTATATAATATGATAGTGGTGTTGGTGAAGGATAGTGGCATGTATAGAATATGATAGTGGTGTTGGTGGTAGATAGTGGCATGTATATAATATGATAGTGGTAGATAGTGGTAATATATAATATGTAAGTGGCATATAATGGGTTATAATGATGTTTGTAATATCTCCTATATAAGGAGTGTCATTTGGTCTTGTAAGATAAGAAGTTTTGAATGTAACAGAAATATATTCCTTCTTCCTCATATTTTCGGAGTTCTTCTTCCTCATATTTTCTAAGTTGGTATCAGAGCCACAAAAAACACAGCAGCCCTAAAACCGTCATAGCCATGTCGGAAGTCACGTCTGAAACCACTTCAACCCCTGCCGCTGCCATTCCGGTGAAAACGTCCAACTCTCACTCTGTCCAAATCACCACCATTCGCCTAAATGGTGATAATTTTCTCCGCTGGTCACAATCTGTCCGGATGTATATCCGTGGGCAAGGAAAGATCGGTTACATCACTGGTGACAAGAAGGCTCCTGCTGTTAATGATCCGCTGTTCGACAGTTGGGACGCTGAAAACTCCATGGTTATGACATGGTTGGTCAATTCCATGGAGGAGGATATAAGCTCTAATTACATGTGCTATACTACTGCACAAGAATTGTGGGATAATGTTAGTCAGATGTATTCTGACCTAGGAAATCAATCTCAAGTTTTCGAATTAACTTTGAAGTTGGGAGAGATTCGTCAAGGAGATGATTCCGTCACCAAATATTTCAATTCGTTGAAAAGGTTGTGGCAGGATCTTGACATCTTCAACACATACGAATGGAAATCGGTTGACGACTGCAACCACCACAAGAAAACTGTGGAAGACAGCCGTATTTACAAGTTTCTTGCCGGCCTCAACATTGAGTTCGATGAAGTGCGAGGAAGAATTATTGGCAGACCTCCTCTCCCATCCATTGGCGAAGTATTTGCCGAAGTCAGAAGGGAAGAGAGCCGAAGGAGCGTCATGCTTAAGAAAAAAGGTACTGGTGAATCAATTGAAATTTCTGCTTTAATTAGCGATGCTGCGGCCAACAAGGCTGCAAATTACCAGCGCAGGTTTGATGATAAGCCACGGGTCTGGTGTGATTTTTGCAACAAGCCTCGCCATACACGCGAAACGTGTTGGAAGATCCATGGCAAACCTGTCAACTGGAAAAGCAGCAAACAAGGAGAGAAAAATCGTGGCTTTCCTACCGCTAATGAAGCCGATTCAGGTCCCTTCAACAAACAGCAGATTGATCAACTCTTAAAGCTGATAAAATCCAACTCCTCATCCGGTACTCCTAGTGTTTTGTTGGCACAAACAGGTAGAAATCCTAAAGCCTTCTCTTGCCTAAACTTCTCTCCGTGGATCATAGATTCCGGTGCCTCCGATCACATGACTAGTTTTTCCCATTTATTTAGTACCTATTTCCCTTGTTCTGGTCATGACAAAATCAGAATAGCCGATGGTAGTTTTTCACCTATTGCAGGAAAAGGATTTATTAAACTAACTGACAAAATTAATCTCAATGCTGTTCTTCACGTCCCCAACTTAGCCTGTAATCTTTTGTCTGTCAGTAAACTATCTAAGGATTCTAATTGTCGTGTTACATTTTTTGAATCCCATTGTGAATTTCAGGACCAGAACTCGGGGATGATGATTGGGCGTGCTAGGATGCTTGAAGGTCTTTACTACTTTGATGAAGTACCTGCTAGTAATAAAAAAGCTCAGAGCTTTAATAGTACTAGTTCAATCTCTGTTCAAGAAAAAATAATGCTATGGCACTATAGGCTGGGACATCCTAGTTTTCTTTATCTGAAACATTTATTTCCGGAATTATTTAAAGGGATTGATTGTTCTTCTTTTCATTGTGAAAGTTGCATTTTTGCAAAATTTCATCGCTCTACTTATTTGCCAAAACCTTACCAGGCTTCCAAACCTTTTTATTTGATTCATAGTGATGTTTGGGGCCCTTCTAAAATCACTACTCTTTCTGGTAAAAAATGGTTTGTTACATTTATTGATGACCATACCCGCTTATGTTGGATTTATTTGATGAATAAAAAATCTGACGTGAAAAATTTATTCACAAATTTTTACAATATGATTGAAAACCAATTTCAAACCAAAATTGGTATTTTACATTCTGATAATGGAACAGAATATTTCAATGAGCAGTTGGGTGAGTTTTTGGAAAAAAAGGGAATTTTTCATCAATCTACATGTCGGGATACCCCTCAACAAAATGGCATTGCAGAACGAAAAAATAAACATCTACTTGAAGTAGCACGTGCTATAATGTTTTACATGCATGTTCCTAAATATTTATGGGGTGAAGCAATTTTAACAGCCTCTTATTTGATAAACAGGATGCCTACAAAGGTGTTAACATACAAAACACCTTTTGATTGTCTCAAAACTTTTTTTCCTGACACGAGGTTGTTTTCTGATTTACCCGCCAAAGTTTTTGGATGTACTGCCTATGTTCATGTTCCCAGTCAATTTCGTTCAAAACTTGACCCCCGTGCTATCAAATGTGTTTTTTTGGGTTATTCCTCAAACAAAAAGGGGTATAAGTGTTTCGATCCTCAAACCAAGAAATTTCATGTGAGTATGGATGTGTCATTTGTGGAAACAAAATCCTATTTCCCCAACACTTCTCTTCAGGGGGAGACAAGTGGAGTAGAAGACCGTTTTTGGGATATTTCTATCCCGCTCCCCAATGTCATTTATCCTACACAAAAACCACATCTGTCTGATAATGATCACTTAGGAGAACCAAGTTCTATAGTGCCTAGTCAAGAAGATTCTTGTTTAGGGGGAGAAGTACTACAAAATGATCTAAATCCTGAGCTTCAGGTTTATACTAGGAAGCGATTTCATCTGAGGAATAATGACCCGAATGTCCATCCTAATGACCCGAATGTCCACCCGAGTTCTGGCATCGAAATTTTAGGTCATCCTATTCCTTCTATTTCTGACCTTGATGTTCCTATCGCAATTAGGAAAGGTGTCCGAAATTGCATTAAACATCCTATTGCAAATTACCTCTCCTATAAAAGACTGTCTAAAAACCATAGAGCTTTCACATCTAGGATTTCACACTTGTTTGTTCCAAGGAATATACAGGAAGCATTGGATGATCCGAATTGGAAATTAGCAGTCATGGAGGAGATGAATGCTTTAAGGAGAAGTGGTACTTGGGAGATAGTTGATCTACCCAAAGACAAGAAAACAGTTGGGTGTAAATGGGTGTTTACGATAAAATGTAACGCAGATGGAAGCGTTGAGAGATACAAGGCGAGACTGGTGGCTAAAGGCTTCACTCAAACTTATGGGATCGACTATCAGGAGACGTTTGCTCCTGTTGCTAAAATAAATTCCATCAGAGTACTGTTATCTCTTGCAGTAAATTCAGATTGGCCTCTACATCAACTTGACATTAAAAATGCATTTCTCAATGGTGATCTTGAAGAGGAGGTGTTCATGAGCCTACCGCCGGGATTTGAGCAGAGACTTGGAAGCGACAGAGTATGCAGATTGAACAAGTCATTATACGGACTCAAACAATCACCAAGAGCGTGGTTTGAACGCTTTGGGAAGGCAGTTATCAGTTGTGGCTTCTCGCAGAGTCAAGCAGATCACACAATATTTTATAAACATTCAAAAAACAGTAAAATTGCAATTTTGATTGTTTATGTTGATGACATCATTTTAACTGGTAATGATGAAGCAGAGTTAGCAGCCCTCAAAGAGAAACTCGCAAAAGAATTTCACATTAAGGATCTGGGAGCCCTCAAGTATTTCCTCGGAATGGAATTTGCAAGATCCAAGGAAGGTATATTCGTTAATCAGAGAAAATATGTTCTTGATCTCCTTGGAGAAACAGGTATGCTTGGTTGTAAGATGGTGGAGACTCCGATCGAGCCTAACTTGAAGTTACAAGCTGCTAAGGCTGAAGAAGTCAAAGAGAGGGAACAATATCAGCGACTTGTAGGGAAATTGATTTACTTGTCTCATACGCGGCCTGATATTGCCTTTGCAGTCAGCATGGTAAGTCAGTTCATGCACTCACCAGGGGCAGAGCACTTTGAGGCCGTTTATAAGATCTTAAGATATTTGAAAGGAACTCCAGGGAGAGGCTTACTGTTCAAGAAACATGGGCATCTTCAAGTTGAAGTATACACAGATGCAGACTGGGCAGGAAGTGTTACAGACAGGAGATCAACATCCGGATACTGCTCCTTTGTAGGTGGGAACCTAGTTACATGGCGGAGTAAAAAACAGAATGTGGTAGCTAGAAGTAGTGCAGAAGCAGAGTTCAGAGCTGTTGCCCATGGAATCTGTGAAGTAATGTGGATTAAAAGAATTCTTGAAGAATTAAAGCTTTCTCACCCGACACCTATGAAGGTCTATTGTGACAACAAAGCAGCTATATCTATAGCTCATAATCCAGTTCTACATGATCGCACAAAACATATAGAAGTGGATAAACATTTCATCAAGGAGAAAATCAATGCTGGCATAATCTGTATGACCTACCTTCCAACAGGTGAACAATTAGCTGATGTGCTAACAAAGGGACTACACAAGAAGCAATTTGATAAGCTGACTAGCAAGCTGGCTATGGAAGATATCTTCAAACCAGCTTGAGGGGGAGTGCTGGAAATTTGTGATAATGTATATAATATGATAGTGGTGTTGGTGAAGGATAGTGGCATGTATAGAATATGATAGTGGTGTTGGTGGTAGATAGTGGCATGTATATAATATGATAGTGGTGTTGGTGAAGGATAGTGGCATGTATAGAATATGATAGTGGTGTTGGTGGTAGATAGTGGCATGTATATAATATGATAGTGGTAGATAGTGGTAATATATAATATGTAAGTGGCATATAATGGGTTATAATGATGTTTGTAATATCTCCTATATAAGGAGTGTCATTTGGTCTGGTAAGATAAGAAGTTTTGAATATAACAGAAATATATTCCTTCTTCCTCATATTTTCGGAGTTCTTCTTCCTCATATTTTCTAAGTGAATCATATATCTTTTTCTCGACAATTCGTGAATGAAACTACATTAACGTGGGATGCCACAATCTGGAACTGCAAATTTAAATTGGATTGGTTTCTGATTATTAGAATCCCCGTGACTTGACATTTCTTTAGCGTCAGATATACACTCATGTTTGTCAAATGTCATTGCAGGAAGCTTGTTGGTAGCTTTTGCAATGTCAATAATTGTTTTTAAATTCTTGCCCTCTCCAGACTCCGCTTTAACAAAAGCCTCGTGGGTTGCCCTTTAGTAATTCTTATTGAATATTTTTCAAGTTTTGAAATGTTTGGTCGTTTGTAGGTCATCCCCCCGTCCTGCAAGATCTTGTTCTGGGAAAGTTACCCAGCATGAAGCTCAGAGGCCTTCAAGACCTGGACAAAGCAAATCCAGTGGCCACTTCGTCGGCAGCTCAGAACTTTCATCAAATCACACTTATAATGGGGTGCTTAAAAGTGTGAATAGAGATAGACCGCCAGAGTTTTCAGACGCTACGTCAAGTGATTGGTCCTCCATTTTTACAAGCTCAGATGAAGCATCTTTTACCACCGAGAGTACTAGAGACTCTTTTAGCACCATAGATTATGCTGATTCAATGGAAGCTTTCCTTTTTGACAGTAACTATGGCGTCAATGTAAAGTAAGGGAGTAACCAGAAAGATGGTTACTTGTAGAACTTTTGGTCATTGTATACAATAGTTTTTGTTTTTTTTTTTTTTGGGGGGGGGGGGGGGGGGGGGGGGGGGGGGGGGGATTTTCAGCTGATTTTGTTTGTTAGTTAGTTAGAACAAGATGTACTTTCTATTTTCATTTTTCATTAATTTGTTGAGTTGGGGCATAGGAATCAATATTTCAAATATGAAGGTGAACATTCTTGGTCCCTTTGGTACTACAATTATAAATGTTCTACTTCCTGAATTTGTTGTTGGGCTCTACTTTTCAATTGGAGTCATGTTCCAAACCCAGAAATTTATGCCTAGAATTTATCCATAATTTTTAACATGTGGTTCAGATTTATTTTATATAGAGTCCATAATATACTTATCCAATCTCCACCATTCATTTACATTCTGAGTGAATTCTGGTGTCCATTTTCTGGATTCCCATACTAAGGCCAAGTTTGGGTAGTTTAAAAAAAGTCAAAAAGTCAAAAAGTTACTCAAAAAGTTAAAAAGTCATCACTATTCACCAAAAGTCAACAATTACGGCTGCACAATTCCCAATTCTAATTTTCTCCTACAAATTAATTTTTACAATTTTTTATTACACATTTTTCCATAAAAAGTCAAAAAGTTAACCCAAACATTCATATTTTCAACCTCAACTTTTTAGTCTAAAAAGACAAAAAGTGCACTTATTTAGTCTTCCCAAACTTGGCCTAATCATTTCAAATGTGACAGTGAGTTTTTTTTTTTTTTTTTTTTTCTTTAAATCGGGAACTGAGTAGGTTATTGGTATGGGAACTTTTTTTTTGGTTTATATTGACTTTTTGGCTTTTAATTAAAATATAATGTGAAAAAAATAAAGTGCTTGGAAATGATATTTTGAATTTTTATGAAAAAACATACAAAAAAAAGTAGAGAATTAAAAAAAAAAAAAAAAAATTGGTATGGTTTTTTTGATTATTTGGCCTTTTGTCCTTTCTAGTAGTTTTTTTTTGAGAGAATTACTTATTAGTTAGAAAGGAAAAAAAAAAAAAAAAAAAAAGAGAGAGACACGAAAGGGCGTACGTGAGACATACACTCCTACAATTTTTTATTTGCATTACATCACACAATCACTTGCACCCCCAATATTTTTGTATTTTTTTTTCTCTATCAAACTATTAAGTAATTCTCCCTAGGCTTTTTTTAATTTATTTATTTATTTATTTATTAATGTGTGACTATTTTAACATATTGTCAAACAACCCTTAGGCCTGGTTGGGTGCACTTTGTTTTATTTTATTTTATTTTTAATTTGATGGTTAAAAAGCAAAAATTAAAAAAAAAAAAAATCAATAATCAACTTATGTAAGTTAATTTATCTAATAAGCAGAAATTAATAAATTTTCAAAATAAAAAGTTAACCAAGAACGACCAACTTTACTGGTTGAGGTTGATTTTTCTAAAGCGTCCTATTAATAGGGAATCAGGACCTCTAGCGTTTCCCCCTCTAGCAATCTTCTAGCAGTTTCAATAAGCAACTGACACGTCACTTTTGAACAAATCCAACAGACAAAAGCAATACACACAATACTTGCCAAAAGGAACACAACAGAACGACGTCGTTCAAGCCTTTCATCTTCTCACGAGCACAAGTAAATAGACAGATACATTTACATCGCCATTTCTCTATATATACATATACACTAGGGGTTGTACTTAAAATATAGATTTTAATTTTGAATTCATAATGACATGGATAATTCCATAAAGATTATAGCTCATCATTTAGGACCCAGTACATAACTCAAATACTAAAGGCCAGCATTGTTGAATAATAAGAACCAATGACATCAAGACACATGGCAAGAGAAGGACAAGCTACATAAGCAGACAGATTTGCAAAGTTATTGCTACTGCACATCGCTATTAATGAAGTCCCTTACAGCATTTATTGCGATAACCCCTCTCCGTCGGGACATAACGCCTTCACCATGAACAAGGTAAGCTAGAGCATAGATTTTCGACTAAGGTGACAAGTCGGAAGGGATAACGAAATGATTACCAGAGGATATAAGCAGACGTCGAAGACAAGAAAAATGTTAAGCTTTCTAACTCTATCTATCTCTACATTCCACCTCTCTCTCTAACTTGCTCGTCGGAGGGTTCACTGGGAGACTCCCCGTACCCCGTTGAACTCTTGTGCAGGTTCCTCTGTGGGCTTGGTCACTCGGATACCGGTTTGGGAAGCGTGGATCAGTCCGACCCGTTCCATCTGGAACCCGCAGTATTAACAGTTGGCGCCGTCTGTGGGAAAGTTTTTGTTCTGCACGCTCAGTTGTGCTCATTGTCGCTAGAGACCCTCTCCCCATAACCCCCTCCTACCACCTGTGGAGATGAATGGTCACGACTAGATCTATGGCTTCTCACCCCAATGTTGCCGATCATCAAGCTGACCCTCCTAATCCAAATAACCCACCACAGTATTTCACCGAGCTCACCAACAGCATTAACCGCCTGGCCGAGCAAAATCAAGTCCTGATTAATGCTCTACTCCAAAGAAACCTTCCCATGCCTCCTCCACCACCTCCAGATATCCCACCCAACCAAGAACGAGCCCCGAGCCACACTATCTAGCAGCCCCATCTCCCCAACTTAGAGGGGTTGCGACCACCCCCCCCGAATATGAACCTACCACCCCGGACCCCACATCCATCGGTCTACGCATCCATCCCCGAGGGAGAGGCCAGCAGTGTCTAGCTCCCGTTCCCTTTCGACGGTGACAACGTCCCTTTCTGGGATGCAGAACTCCGAGCCATGAAGCTCCAGCTCCAAGGAGTCCTACAGAACATACCGAATAAACCATCCACCACAGCCAACTCACCATTTGTTGCCTCCATCCGGAACAAACCTCTACCGCCTAAGTTCAAAATGTCCACCATCGACTCTTTTGAAGATACAACAGACTCAGTCGATCACTTGGAGACCTACCGGACCCTCATGATCCTCCATGCATTCCCCGATGAAATCATGTGTCGGGCTTTCCCGGTGACACTCATGGGGTCAGCTCAACTCTGGTTTAGTCAACTGCCAGCAGACTCTATCTCTACTTTCCAACATCTCAGTGACTCTTTTCTAAGCCATTTCATTGTAGCCCAACGCCAGCGACGTTCGGAAACCCAGCTCCTCAACATCCGTCAGACTGAGGGGGAGTCGCTGCGCAGCTTTGTCATCCGCTTCAACATCGAAGCCCTACAGGTGGCGGAAAACGATGACAAGGTCATCCTCACAACATTCATGGCTGGCCTACGATCATCTGATTTCCTTTTCTCCCTTTCAAAATATCCCCCGACCTCCATGGCAACCCTTCTTTCCAAAGCCCAAAAATACATGAACACAGAAGATTCCCTAGCTGCTCGCCAGGACCCTACAGCCAAAAACCCGACCCCCAGAGAGAAAAGAAAGGACTCAGAAACCATAAACACCCAATACAATAGCCAAACACCTCAGTATATCGACCGACCCCCCAGAGCCGACCGGTCGACACCAGCCCGACCGCCCGGCCGGTTCGAACGATACACACCCATTAATTCCCCCATGGAAAAAGTCCTCAATCAGATCCAATGAGACTACCCCCTGAAATGGCCCCAACCATCACGGTCTCCTTCCAATTGGCGAGACCAGTCCAAATATTGCCGTTTTCACCAAGACCACGGTCATAATACTGAGGAGTGTGTTAACCTCAAAGATCAGGTCGAGGGCTTGATACGTTAGGGACGTCTCAGCCAGTTCACGGACACCCACCCTCAGCAAAGGCAAAGGACCGAACCCATCAGAAACAACTGCCGGCGCACTCCTCCCCGACAACTAGCACAACCTAACCCTGGCCATGATCGCCCTCCACGGCAACCCCGAGCACAAGGTAACCCCGCCCCTCCTGTAGGAGAAATCAGAGTCATAGCCGGCGAGCTTGCTTGTGGAGGTCCATCCCGCTCGGCTCAGCGGGCAGAACTCAAAAAGATAAGATAGGGCTCAGACAAAGAAGTTGCTACATTAGACCGCCCTCCCAAACAGCCCAAGCAGTGGATGGAGCCCATCACTTTTACGAAAACCGACTGCATAGACATCCGTTACCCCCATAATGATCCCCTCGTCATTTCTGCCCTCCTCTCCAATTACAAAGTCAGACAAGTCCTAGTCGACAATGGCAGTTCTTCAGACATCATCTTCCTAAATGCCTTCCGCCAGCTCAAGATCGGGGCAGAAAGTTTGTCTCCTCTCCAAACCCCGTTGGTCGGTTTCACTGGAGACCAGGTGACCTCTATCGGCTCTATCGATCTTCCCATCACCATCGGAGAATACCCACGGCAGACCACCAAGTTGCTTACTTTCCTGGTTGTCGACTGTCTTTCCGCCTACAACATTATCCTCGGCCGCACCGCCCTAAATGCCTTTTAAGCTATTACATCCACTTTCCATCTTGCCGTCAAGTTCCCCACTGATCTTTGGGTCGGCACGATCAGGGAAGAGCAGACTGTGGCCAGGGAATGTTATGTTGCCTCACTTAAAGAGGTCAAGCTCAAGGAGGCCATGATCATTGAAGGACTCGACGTCAGAGACGAGGACGCGCTGGTTAAGGGGGAACCAGTGGAAGAGCTTGTCGAGGTCCTCATCGATCCCACCAACCCGGCAAAAACTGCCAAGATCGGCAACCAACTATCCTCCCAGGCCAAGGCCGACCTCATCGCCCTCCTGATTGAACACAACGACGTATTTGCCTGGACCCACTCTGATATGCCAGGTATTGACCCCTCCTTCATCACCCACCGTCTCAGCATTGAGCCCCATTTCCGACCTATCCGCCAGAAGCAGCGCATTTTTCACCTGGAGCGCAATAACCTTATTGCTTCTGAAGTAGATAAGCTCCTTGAAGCACAGTTTATCACAAATGTGGACTACCCTAGATGGCTGTCGAATGTGGTTCTAGTTCGTAAAAACAATGGTAAATGGCGACTTTGTGTCGACTACTCCGACCTCAACCGAGCTTGCCCCAAAGACAGCTATCCTCTTCCTCGTATAGATCTGCTGGTTGACGCCACGGCCGACTACCAAATGCTTAGTTTCATGGATGCCTTCTCTGGATACAACCAAATTCTAATGCACCCGTCTGACCAGGAACACACCTCCTTCATCGCCGACCGAGGCACCTACCATTACCGTGTGATGCCATTTGGGTTGAAAAATACTGGAGCCACTTACCAATGGTGGTCAATGCTGTCTTTCATCACCAAATAGGCCAGAACATGGAAGTATATGTCGACGACATGCTAGTCAAGAGCAAGCTCTCCACTGATCATCTGGCCGACTTACGAGAGACCTTCACCACCCTATGAAAGCATCAAATGAAGCTCAATCCAGAGAAATGCGCCTTCGGCGTAGGATCTGGAAAGTTCTTGGGTTTCATGGTCAGTCAGCGGGGCATCGAAGCTAACCCCGACAAGATCAAGGCCTTAATTGAAATGCACTCACCCAGAACGGTCAAGGAGGTTCAGAGGCTTACTGGCCGAGTTGCCGTCCTCAACTGCTTCATTTCCCGTGCAACGGACAAATGCCTCCCTTTCTTCAAAGTTCTTTGGCAAACTTTTGAGTGGACTGTAGAGTCCGAAGAGGCCTTTCAGCAGTTGAAGCAGTGCATGGCCAACCCCCTTACTTTCTCAGGCAATCACGGGCGAACCCCTCTTCCTCTATTTAGTCGTGTCAAACACCGCAGTCAGTGCAGCACTCATCAGGGAAGACAACTCTATCCAGCGACCAGTCTACTACATCAGTCGGGCTCTTAGGGGAGTGGAACAGAACTACCCATTGTTAGAAAAAATGTCCTTGGCCTTGGTCACCACCTCCAGACGACTCTGTCTTTACTTTCAAGCCCATTTCATAGTGGTCCTCACTGACCAACCATTAAAGAAGATAATGCAACAACCAGAACTTTTCGGCAGACTGATGCAATGGTCGGTCGAGCTCAGCCAATTTGACATCTCCTAACGGTCTCGAACGGCGATTAAAGGGCAAGCTGTTATCGATTTCATCCTGGAATTCACTAATCTCACTCCGACCACAGCTCTTCCGCCCTTGCCACCCCCTATCGAGCCGGAAGACCCCCATTCTTGGACACTCAACGTCGACGGATCATCCCGCAAAGAAGGCAGTGGGGCTGGTCTCATCCTCATCGCCCCAGAGGGGAGATATTTCAAATGCGCTCTCCGCTTCTTATTCGACGCAAGCAATAATGAGGCTTAATATGAAGCATTGATTGCAGGTCTTCGCCTTGCCAGAGACATTGGTGTCAGCCACATCCAAGTGTTCAGCGATTCCCAACTCATTGTTGGACAAATCACGGGGGAATTCGATGCCAAGTAAGACACAATGCGGGCTTATAGGGATATTGCACTCCCTCTCGCTCGCCTCTTCAATAACTTCCACATCAAGCACATCCCTCGGACGAAAAACTCCAAGGCAGATGAAATGGCTCAGTTAGCTTCTGCAGACCACTCAGACCTCAGCCACAGTGTCCGCCTTGAGTACCTGGCCCACCTTGCCATTTCCCTAACTCAGCAGCAAGTCTACTTCCTCCAAAATGAACCTATTCCATGGGCGGCCGACATCTTCCTATTTCTCACAATGGGGGAACTGCCAGCCGACAAACAGTAGGCCGCCAAAGTCAGGGCCCGGTCATCCAACTACATTCTTGTCAGCGGCCTTTTGTACAAACGTGGTTTTTCACGCCCATACCTGCGATGCCTCAACCCTTCTCAAGTAACCTACGTGATGAAGGAAGTCCATGGGGGTATCTGTGGTAATCATTCAGGCGCCCGGGCCCTAGCCCACAAAATACTTCGCACTGGTTATTTCTGGCCTACTCTCAATCAAGATGCAACAGACTTCGTGCTCAAATGTGATAAGTGCCAGCATTTTGCAAACATCCCCCATGCTCCACCTATAGAATTAATCACACTTTGCAGTCCCTACCCATTCGCCAAATGTGGGATCGACCTCGTTGGCCCATTGCCCACTGGCCGAGGCCAAACCAAATTCGCTGTTGTCGCTATTGATTACTTCACTAAATGGGTGGAGGCAGAACCCCTTGCCATAATTACCAAGCGGAACACAACCAGATTCATCTGGCAGTCGATCGTATGCAGATTTGGCATCCCTCAAGCCATTGTCTCCGACAACAGCAAACAATTCGATAACACCAAGTTCAAGAAATTCTGTGCAGGACTTCAAATCTAGCCATGTTTCTCTTCCCCAGGCCATCCCCAAGCCAATGGCCAAGTTGAGGTTACCAACCGTTCTCTTCTCAAGATCATCAAAACTAAGCTGGAAGCTGTTAAGGGACTCTGGGCTGAGGAATTACTGAATGTACTCTGGGCCTACCGCACTGCTGCTCGAACCCCCACTGGGGAGACCCCTTCTCGCTTAACATACGGCACTGAGGTGGTCATCCCAGTGGAAATCGGTCTACCTACCCCAAGAATTCTACATCCGAATCCATAACTAACTGAGGAGCTGCGTCAGGCAGACCTAGACCTAATTGAAGAGCTCCGAGAAACCACTGCTGTTATACGGGCCTCATACCAACAGAAAATGAGAACACATTACAACCGCAAAGTCCGACCGAGGGAGTTCGCCGTGGGGGACCTTGTTTTGCGTGAAGTAACCTTTGCCACCAAAAATCCGGCTGAGGGCAAACTGGCAGCCGAGTGGGAAGGACCTTACGTTGTTAAAACCAGACCTCGTCCGGGCACTAACCGACTTCAGGACATGGAGGGCCGAGATCTCCCCCATCCATGGAACGCCGAGCACTTAAAGCGCTATTTTCAATAAAAGTTCAATTTTTGTATCAATCTTTTGTTGTATTTCCTTGTTAACAATCTACGCACTTGAATGCTCTTATCCTCTTCTCATATGATGCAAATCTATGATCAAATGGGCTACACTTTAATGACAACAAGCTTATATCTCAGTTATCTGTGTGGTCTTTCAATAACGCTTTGATTGCAGCCTCAGCCAGACTGAGCATGAAAAGTCTCAGCCAGACTGAGCACAAAAAGCCTCAGCCAGACTGAGCACGAAGAGCTCAGCCAGACTGAGTTACTTAAAGCCTTAGCCAGACTGAGCACGAAGAGCTCAACTAGATTGAGTTACTTAAAGCCTCAGCCAGACTGAGCACGAAGAGCTTAGCCAGACTGAGTTACTTAATGCCTTAGCCAGACTGAATATGAAGAGCTCAGCCAGACTGAGTTATGTAAAGCCTCAGCCAGATTGAGCACAAAGAACTCAGCCAGACCAAGTTAAGTGAAGACTCAGCCAGACCGCGTTAGTCATGGCTCAACCCAAACTAAGCACGAATGAAGCGCTCGACCAAGGCCACTATTGCAACTTCTTGATTGTGGCATAGTTGCCATACTTAGTCAAATTCTAGGTCCACGCTTTTACACCTCTTCACACTATTTACATTTTTTAACTTACATGTCCCAACACAACCTATCGTTTATCAACAACATGATTTCAAACCTCACATTTTAGGACCTTTGTAGTTCAACATTTTCCAAGTCAGATTGGCTCCCCGAGGGGTCATAATTCGCAACTTCACGTTTTTAACATTCTTACATTTTAAACTTCACTCTGCATTGAGGTTTTCTTACATTTTAAACTTCACTCTGCGTTGAGGTTTTCTTACATTTTAAACTTCACAATAATTTATACACAAGCCCTGTGTAAGCCACAATTTTCATTCTTTGCAGATCCTCAAACAATACAGATAATAGCATAAAAACACAAACACGACTCATAATTTTATTCATTCACAAACTTATACATAAGTTTATTACAGAAATTCAAAAAAAAAAAAAAAAAAAACAAAACAAACAACAATCAAAACTCTGAGTACAAATTTTGTTCATACAAATCATTCCTCTTCACTTGAGACGAGGTCTTCTTCTTCAACACCCTCATCTAAGGGGGTCTGGACCACGTCGTCTTCGTCAATCTTTACACTGCTGAAGTCCAAGTCTGGGAATAGCTCTTCTACTTTGCTTTTAAACATCTTCCAGCCGTTGTCCCAAAACTCAGCCATCTCGTGTTTGTAGAAGTCCGACCGCTAGAAGCTCTGGATCACTTCTTCTTCACTCCTACTCCCAGCGGTCGCCCCCGACGGGCCAGCCCCCACAGACTCCTCTCTCGCCAAGTTATTGGTGATCGCGGCATTGACATCCATCTGAAAGTCAGCAGACCTCTTGAACTGCTCTACTGCTGCGACGTACAAGTCGGGGTATGCTGCCCTTTCAAAGCCTGCCTTGGTCTTTTCTTCCTCCAACTCCTTCTCCAACCCCGCTTTCTCTACCGCTGCCTTGGCGCGCTCGTCTGCCAGATCCTTCTCCAACCCTGCGATCTTCTGATCTGCTTATTCCTTTTCTTTGATTGACTGGGTGCGCAAATCCTCGTTACAAGTCATCGCCTCATCCCATCGTTCGTTGGCGACGGTGCAGGCTTGTTGGGCCTCTTCCAGCTTCTTCTGCTCGCCAGCTAGCTGGAACTCGAGCGACACCACCTTGCGGCGTTCGTCCTCCAGCTCCAACTTGGCTACGAGCAGCTCAGCATGGGCACGATCGGCAACATTGCTCTGCACCATTGCCAACACCCCCATCTTCTTTGCCTTCTGAGCCTCCTCCAACCCCCTGGCACACGCACTCCGCACAGCCTTCCTTCAGCCTGTGCTCTCTTTCTTGAAATTTTCAAGCTAGGCCTCCACTTGCCCCAACTTTTCTCTATCCTTCCTCACTTCGCCCTTCGCCGCCGCCGCCTTGTTCAACAAGGCTCCTGCCAAGGCAGTCACCTCCATTTGGGCAGAGCATAACCCCTTTAGTAGCTCAGCCTCAGTAAAACCAGCCACCGAGTGCATGGCTACATCTTCCACTACCCCCAAGAGGCAATCTGTAGCCATCCTAGCTTCTCTCACTTCTCCTTCCACTCGCCCAGACACCGCTGGGACGTGGTAGAAGGCGGTCTTCAACCCAGCCCTCTCTCTTCTTCCTCGGGGCGCAAGACCCTCATTAGGCTGTGGCTCTGCCCTCTGCTCAGCACCGATCGTCCCACTTGCCATTTGTTCTTGAGGGCCAGTCGCTCCACTCTCCATCCCCTTTGCTGCTTCCCCCAACCCCACTTCGGGGGTCTCCTCCACCGTCACCTCCTTCCTCCTCTTCAGGGCTGGCCCCTCCTCCCTCTCCCTTACCCTTCTCTTTTTTTTCGCCACAGCCTCCACCTCCTTGTTGTCCCTTTCCTTCAAAAGATTAATTGGGGGCGGTTGTGGCTCAAATTCACCCAAGTCCTTTTCTCCCAGCGATTTGGGGCGCGGTCGGATCCTCTCCATCGCGATCGGCTTCGGCAACTGGTCTGCCTGTGACTTTTTGAATTTGCTGGCCTTGGTGAGAATGATCCTATCCTCCGCCTCTTGCGCCTTCCTTCTCGCTTCTAATTCCGCCGGTTCCAAGTCTCCACCGGTCGGCTAAGAGCCTAACCATGTGGCAAACAAGGCTGACGGCTGAACGAGTTTATCCCATTTGGCGCCCTCCTTCTCCTTCCACGCCTTCACCTTCTTCACCCTCTCCTTAGCTGCTGCCCCCAGCTTTGGCTCCATAGACTTGGTGGGCACTCTCCACACCGTGCGCACTCCAACTCCATCGTTTGCGGATAGGTAAAACCACCGCGGCCTCCACCCCTTTATTGATGAGGGCAACCCCGCCACCAGGCCCTTCCCTGCCACTGCCTGCAATGTGACCCAAGTTTCTTGCGGCCCCAAGGCCTTGTAGCATGCAAAAAACTCATCCACCGTCATAGCCGCCCCTCGTTCTCCCTCGGCCACGTGCTTGCACAGGCCAGTACAATCTTCCACGCGTTGGGCATTAGTTGACCCAGCGCCACTTCCAACCGATTTAGGACATCCACTACCACCTGCGGAAGTGACAACCTCAACCCTCCCTTCAACACCTCCTCGTAGAGGGAAAACTCCCCTGGTCGGGCGTCGGATAGCCTCTCATTCGTTGTCGGCAGCTTTAACTCTATTTCTGCGGGAATCTAATATTTCTCGCGTATACCCACCAACTCCTCCACGGTAACGGTCGACTTGTCGGCCTTCGTATGCCAGTGATCTGGCTCAACCTGGCTGATTGGTTGTGCAACCGCTATCATTGTGGATGAATGAGGTCGTCCCACCAGCTCCCCCTCGCTTCCCACTCACCTCTCTGTCCGGTATTGTTCTGCCAAATCCACCGCATCGTCATCGCCCAATGGGTCAACCCTCGCGGCTGTTGCTTCTTCTTGGGCCATCCCTCTTGTGTGTCTGCGAATGGCTTCAGATGTTGGTGCGAGATAATCCATAAAATGTCGCAAAAGGGTATCACTTGGTACAAAGGAGTTTACACTTGGAATATTTTGGTTGTTTTCAAAGAGATACGTAAAACGGATAATGCTAAACGCCCAAGGTTTGCCTATATTCCAAGGGTCACTATTAAATTTTGCCAGTTTGAAATTTTTTAAAAAATCGCCAAAACTGTCTCTTCAACACCCTATATTGACCTATCATTTCATTTCTTACTCAACGCCTAGCCTTCCCTATCATGGGATTCTGCCACGTGTACGCCCACGATCCACTACCCCTTTCTCCTACCCTGTCTTTTCCACTTCAAATCACCACGTGCCCTGCCATCCCTCGAACCCCGCGCACCGCCACTTGGTCACCCTTCACGGTCGGCCCTCCTCATGGTTGGCCCCCCCACTCGGCCACCCTTCACGGTCGGCCCTCCTCGTGGTCGGTCCCTCCACTCGGTCACCCTTCTCGGTTGGCCTTCCTCGTGGTTGGACCCTCCACTCAGTCACCCTTTGCGGTCGGCCCTCTGTAGACACTCCATTTTTGACCGTCCTCAAGACTTGGACGTGACCGTTTGAACACTCGGTGATCATCCATGTTCGTGTTCGTTTTGAGTTCCTGGAGGCCTCAGCCGCGCGCCGTGTCTCACGATCTCTTAACTTGCCTGTTTTGTGCTTGGTTTTGCACCAAGGACTTGTGTTTTGTGCTTTCGAGGGTGGGAAGAGGCTTGTTAGCCATCCCTGAAACCCATCGGCCGTGGTATGCTGCCACCGGCCTTGTTTTTCTTCTACCGACCAAATGTTTGTTTGGTCGGTCGGCATTCTCTTAGGTGTATCGGCCTTTTCTTGTGGTCGGTCGACCATTTATTTGGCCGATTGACTCCTGTTCTGGTCGATACCTCAGTTTTGCCTTTTTCAAGCATGGTGCATGCCAGCTGTGCCAGCTGGAGTGCACGGACTTGTCGTCCATACACGTGTATGGAGGATTTTCCCCTTTTGCACCCTTTTGTTCTAAGCTTCTTGGAGAAGCTTGCACCCTTTGCTCAAGCTTCTTGAGGAAGCTTGGACCTTTGTCTTAGCTTCCTTAAGAAGCTTGGACCTTTGAGTTAGCTTCTCTTAGAAGCTTGACCTCCTTGACCCTTTTGCCGTAGCTTCTTTAAGAAGCTTAGGCCTTTGTCTTCCTCTATAAAAGGAAGCCTTCCTTCTCCTTTGAAGAGGTTCAGCAAATCAGATATATATAGCATATATACACCACTCTCTCTCTCTCTATATCTCCCTCTCTCTCTTCATTTGTGTGTGTTAGAGGGCCTAAAATGGTGTTTTGTTCTTAGTTTTGCACTAAAACACCTAGTATTACACCATACTTCGGTTTTGGAGGTGTTGAGAGTTTGTTCTTGGAGTTTTAAGTTGGTTTTGATCAGAAAAAGGAGGCTAGACTTGCTGTTCTTGAAGTGTTCTTCAAGGGTAAACATTATTGCTTTATATTCCCCAATCTTGCACTAGCTTTTAACCTACTTTGCATGCTGTTTTGAGCTTTGTGTATAACTGATAAAAAACTTTGATTTTTCATCCTTAAGATGTTTCATTAAGGTCTCATTTGTGTTTGGGGTTGACCTCCCCCTTTTAGGCCTTGTTTGGCCCCTTTTGTGCTTTCTTTGGTTGAGCTTTGAATACTTTTGTGCATTGGCCTTCTCACCACTGAAATCCAGAGGATTTTCAGTGGTGAAGAAGAGGTTTTGAGGTCTTTCATAGGGGAGGGACACCCCTCTCTCTTTGTGTCTCATTTGTTCATGTTTTTGGCTCATAAAGGTAGCATGCATGCTTAGTTGTTCTTAGCTTCATTTCAGAGGTTTTTGGGTGTTATTTCGTCATATTATGCCTCTTTTTTTTGGTCAGATTCATGGTCCATTACATGCATCACACACTTGCTTAGTAATCTCCTTTATTGTCGTAACATGTGCCATGCATTTGCCCCTCCATGCTTGCATGTTCTAGCTTAACTTCATGAAGCTTTTGGTCATATTTCATCATGCTGGAGGTTTGTTGGGTACTGATTTGATCATATTTGCCATGTTTGATATAGCCTCTTTGCATTTTGGCTTGTGAGCCTTGAGTGTGTGAGTCATTAGCATGCTTTAGTTGGGTTGTTTTAGTGATTTGGAATCACTTCTCATGCTATTTCAGTCCATAATCCATGCTTGTATGCTTGCATTCATCATCCCTTTCATGCCTTAAAGAGTTGTTCTTTTATGCCTTGAAATGGGTCATAGTGCATGCCTTTTGTTTAAGTCATTTGGGCTGCCATATTAGTGGGTTTTGGGGTATATTTTGATGCATTGAAACTCTGTTTTTGTTTGCATAATCCATGCCATGTTGGGTTGGGGTAGGTGTAGAGTAATGCTCCCTTTTGTGGCCTTGAATCCCCCTTTGTTTTGCACCCATTTCTTAGCATGTTTTGACCATGATCTATGCATGCTTTAGTCTTGTTTTGGAGTGCCTTAGGACTGATTTAGGTCATTTTGGTCCTTTGGGGTTTGGGTGACATAGCTATGGTTTGGACCCCTTTGTTGGTTTCAAGTTTTGGTCATTGTTGCATGCCTTGCTTGCATAACATGGTTGATTTGGCATCATCCTCTATGCATTTTTAGAGTTTAACATGTTGGTCTAATGTCCATGTTTTCCATCTTTTGAGTGTTCTCGAAAGTTACCTTTTGTGCCTTAGCTTTAGGCCCATTGGTGTGTATGTTTGCATGAGCATTTGTCCATCATTTGCATCATCTTTAGCCACTGTTTTGGGGCACGGCTGAGGCCTCCCATTTCAGTTTAAGTCCACCATTGCATGTTTTGACATGTTGCATTATTTTGGTTTCATGCTTACATTGTACCATCTTTGCACGTTTGCATGTTGTTTAGCTAGTTGCATTTCATATCCTAGCTTGCATGATAGGTTGCATTGCATTGTATCTCGCATGTTTGGCACATTGCATTTTGGCATGTCTTGTTAACTTAGCTTCATGTTGCATATTTGACCCATGTTGCATATTTGAGCCACATTGCATACATGCATTACATTTTGCTTGGTTTGGGGTGTTAAACCAAGCATGAGGGATGAGGGGCGTTCGTACTCAAAGTGACGTAACGCGCCTCAATCCTCGGTCGCCGATGTCCTTGATCTCAACATGATAGGGCATAAGGCATTCATTTGTTTTGTTGCATGCATTTACATTAATTTGCAAACTCGGTGCCTTTGGTCATCATGCATCGAAGTGCTTGATTGGTGGCTCGAGTACCGAAGGCCACACTCCCTTGAGTCCGTAGCATGATTGGGAGAGTGGCCATGCACACATTGCTTTGAAAATTACATGCCATGCACTGTCTGTCCTCTGATGCTGTCAAAACAGGGCTCTGCAGGAAGAAATGGCCGGTCGACCACTTTTGGTGCCAACTGATCATCAATGTCCAGTCGGTGGTTCAATGTTTGGCCGATAATCCTATTCCCATGGCCGGTGGATTTGAATTGTGGCCGGTGGCACTCCACAATACTCAGGAGGAAGCTCAAAGCAGTTCTGGAAACTTGCATAATTTTCAGAGAAGCAAGGCAGTGTAAACAGAGGCAGCTTTTGACATGGCAGTGAGTTTCCAAGCAAGACGAGTATCCACGCATTCCGAGGTAGAGCTGCGGCGGTCTCCCCAGTTTCATATTTAGACTTTTTTTGTAATTAATTTTTTTAATTAATTAGAAGCTTTGTAATATTTAATTAGCTAGAGTAGTTAATTATTTGTTTAACTTGTATTATTCTTTTGGCCCCTCCGAGCGAGGGTGAATGTGTAATAACTGTGGATGTGTGTGTGCATGTCTTCCAACCCCCATTTCTTTCTCCTTTTTACTTACTTGCTTTTGATGGTTAGTACTAGGGCATATTTAATTTAGCATACCTTATGCTATGCATGCATGCATTCATTCATCAGTATTGCATGCACTAGGCTCGGCGCATCATACTAATTGCATTGTATTTCAATTCCAAGTTGAATACGTGTTAGTTGTAGCATCATCATATGCCATCTTAGAATAGCCGAGCCTATTGTAGTTGCATCTTGCATGTGTTGCATTAGCTATCTTAACATGAACTAGGATCATGCATATGATTATTAACTAGTTTCTGTTTTGGCTTGGAGTACTCAGTAAGCATTTATGTTTTAGCATCCTTGCATAAGTGTAAGTGTTAACATGACAGCATGCTTACCATGTGGCTATATGCTTATGTGATATATCTACCTAAATGCCTGTGGGTGAAGGTTGGATTGTTTGTGTTGGAACAACTCGTCGAAATCCATGTTTTAGCCTACTTGTGAGTAGCAAATTTTAAACTGATTTCCAAACAAACGGATATGCGATGCTTTGTTCCAAATTAGGCGATCTAGTCTATACTTTTGTGTTGTGTGCATCACATAGTAAGATTAGCTAATTAATCAGAATAAGAACGCATAATGTTTTCAAAACTAGATATCATGGTTAGTAGAGGCCGATCTTTGATCGGGCGAGAGGGGGTGCTCATAGCTGACCTTCCCCAATCGTACCCAAGTTCCCGAGCCGAGGCAACTTTGGTGATGACGGACACGTGGCCTTAGGCAAACGAGTCAAGGTTTCCTAAATTCCCCCAATAAAATATTTAGGTGGCGACTCTGTATCTGGCAAAGCAGTCCATGTTTGGCACTTCTTTACAAAAAAATCTGTTTTCAAAAACGATTTGGCGGATTTGGACTCTTTGGTTCAGATTTAGAACCATGACAATTTGAGTCCTGAACTGTAGTGAGCCAAAACGAACGAAACGGGATTCCCTCCCGGGGTGTTCGGGGGACGTCTACACCCTCCTCATGGTCGGTCCCTCCACTCGGTCACCCTTCGCGGTCGGCCCTCCTCATAGTTGGCCCCTCCACTTGGCCACCGTTCACGGTCGGCCTTTCTCATGGTCGGTCCCTCTACTCGACCACCCTTCGCGGTCGACCCTCCTTATAGTCGGTCATCCCTCTCGGTCGACCTTCACCCTGTCGGTCTCTCGCAACCCTCATTTTTTTCATTATTCCCTTTGTTGGACTAAAGCTGCACTTGGGAATGAGGGACTACTGACATGGGTAAGCCCATAAAGATTATAGCTCACCATTTAGGGGCCCAGTACATAACTCAAATACTAAAGCCCAGCATTGCTGAGCAATAAGAACCAATGACATCAAGACACATGGCAAGAGAAGGGCAACCCACATAAACAGACAAAGTTTTGCAAAGTTATTGCCACTGCACATCGCCATTAATGAAGCCCCTTACAACATTTATTGTGATAACCCCTCTCCGTCGGAACAAAACGCCTTCACCATGAACAAGGTAAACTAGAGCATAGAATTTCGGCCAAAGTGACAGGTCGGAAGGGACAATGAAATGATTACCAGAGGATATAAGCAGGCGTCGAAGACAAGAAAAAGGTTAAGCTTTTTAACTCCAATCTATCTCTACATTCCACCTCTCTCTCTCTAACTTGCACGTCGGAGGGTTCGCTGGGGGACTCCCTGTTCCCCGTTGAACTCTTGTGCAGGTTCCTCTGTGGGCTTGGTCACTCGGATACCGGTTTGGGAAGCATGGATCAGTCCGACCCGTTCCATCTAGGACCCGCAGTATTAACACATAACATATTTTCTATATTGTTTAAGTAATGAAAGTTTTTTTTAATAAGTTTAGTAAATAGTCTTAGATTCAAGTCTTATGCGCTCTTTTAACTACTATTTTTTATTTTTTTTCTTTTAGATGGAGGAATATACACTTGACCTAAGAAAAGAAGATCATTTGAGAAAAAGAGAGCAGGAAGTTCATAAACACCAAATAAGGTGTTCACTTTTAATAATAGTATAAATGTTAATTGATGGGTTTTTATTATTTGTGTGGGTGTTGATTTCTGACCACATAACCAAACGTGGAACTCAGCTGGAGAGCATCGGCAGAATAGATTAAGCCTGAACAACCTGTCACAGAAATATAAGAATCCCGCGGTGGTTCGTCCACCTGGGGGCACTCCGACAATCAAGTCAGTAAAATATCTCTCAAAGATAACCAATAGTACTTAACTCACTAGACAGAGCATAAAAGCATACCTTAGACCCATGAGGGTACCTCCCTTTTATAGCCAATACAAACCTAGTCCCAATAGAAGCCTTGCTTCAATGGACTCTGGATTACTACTAATCTTGGACTTCCAGTAGGATTAGAATAAACTCTCTAAGAGTCTTATCTTTATCCAAACTGAAGTCCTTTCCCAATCTAGGACTCTAGTCCTCTATCCAAATAGATAGTTTGATGTTATCTAGAACTCTAGTCCTCTATCTAAATATCTCAGATTCTGGTATTATCGCACCATATCTCGGCATCATGGTCCGCCCACGTGGCACCTCGGCTAACAACCTTGGCCACGTGGAGTACCCAAAAATATGTCCCCACAACTGCCCCCTAGGTTCTATTGCCACGGCAAACTAAGGTGATAGAACCTATACATGTACTCCTCCGACCAAGATCGTGACTTGTTGACGCCAAGAAATAAGGACTCATAAGTCCACTCATCAAGAATCAAGAATCAAGAACCATCATGTTCTATCTCATCCAGGTCTAACATCTCAACAGAGATCACACTACCAGCAGAGATCATGACTTGCTAGTTCAAGAACATGAAGATTCCTAGTATCATCTTATCAGAAACCAAAAACAAACAAGTTATGCTCCCATCCAAATTCAACATCTCAACCGAGATCAACATCTCAACTGAAATCATCATGTCAACCGAGATCGTCATCTCAACCGAGATCATCTCAATTGAGATCGCACTTCTCAATCAAGATCATCATAAGATTGGACAATACTAATCACGTCTCCATCGTGTCGCATCAGCTTTGCCCACAGCTGTCTAACATCAGCACGAGCACGTCGCCTAAGGACTTGAAATCATAACTTTTTGCCATCTTTTTTATTTTGCCTCTATCTGTGTCCTCAAACTCTCTCTTTTTGCCTCTGCAAACCATCATCGTTGTTCTTGAAGCATTCATTGCCATGAATAATCCATTCGTGCCCCAAATTCAAACTCTATTAGCTGAACCAGACTAGCAGCCAAGCACTTCATCAACTACTCCACGTATCAACCCACTATTTCAATGTCAGTGCAAACACTAACATAGCGACAATCTTGCCGCTAGAACCAGGAACAGGAAACACCCAAGACTAAGCTTCCAGCCTTAGACCTTGATAATTTTTCAATCGCTTTATCTGTGAGTAACTATCGTCGTAACCAACGAGTCGCCGAACTCTTGTCGTAGAAGACCTTCTTGTTGACATCCCTGACGTCATAACTGTGCAATCCACTCCATCTCCTTATAGTCAATCCAACACGCTCATGTCTTCAGCAACTTAATACCTCAAAAGAGAAGCACATGGAGCAAATGGACCATGTTACTGCTACCAAAGCCGAGGCCATTGTTAAGGCTGAAAAAACAAGTCAACATGGCCTGCAACAAAGGCTACTATCTTGACTGGATGACAGCCCTCAAAAAGATGTTTGTCCCCGAGGACTCTCCCCTCCGTGATATGGGTCAGCTCAATGTCCTTTTCCTTTCCTCTCCCAATAAATCTGAGGATGAGGCCAAGGAAGTAGAAGAGGTCGACGACGAGGAGGCCGGAGACAAGGAAGAGGCTGAGGCTGAGGTTGTCGAGAAAGAATTTGAAGCTGCTGTTGGGGCCAAGTCCCCTACTCTGTTTCTGGGGCCAAGTCCTCTACTTTAAATGATTAAGTCCTAGACTTGATTGAGGAGGACGAGGATGAGGTCTCCAAGAGCACCTCACCAAAGAAGGCTGACACTTCTAAAATCGAGATCACTGCCGCTGCAAAAAGCTTGGACCAGACTCTTCTAGAAATCGATGCCGAAATCACGGCCGAGAAGTCTGCCCAACTGTCTGTCGAGATCGAAACAATGCCAACAACCGAGGTTGAATAGTTTGAGATCAATGCACAAGATCCTAGTACTTAGGAATTTTTCTTTCCATTGTACCTTTTTCTTTGTAATTTTCTTTTCTATTTTGAATAGTATCTATTTTGTCAAACCGATGTGCCTGCTTATGTACTTGAACAAGCTGTCCCTTTTCAATGCAAGCCTTCTATTTTCTTTTAAGTGTTGAATATTGCTTTCATCATGTATGCGTACCGCTTTTCTTCTATGCTTTGCATGTTTTCATACTTAGAATATTTTGTATGTCTTCAACGTATACCTTAATTGTGTAATCTTCTCGGTGCGGAATACTTCGGCTATACCCACAAGCAGTTTTATCTCGGCTTTGACCTAACACTTGAAAATATTTATCATAATATTTTCATAAGTGTTATTTACAACTTGCCACTTCACTTTTTACTTATCAGGACCTCTGTCTTCTATTATTTCAACACAACCTTGGGTTAACTTCAACTTGTAAACTTTTCTTAAAATTTCAACAAGTGTTAAACCAACTTCCTTTAACATAACCTCGGCTTAACTCCAACTTGTAAATTTTTCTTAAAATTTCAACAAGTGTTAAACCAATCTTCCTTTGACATAACCTCGGCTTAACTTCAACTTGTAAATTTTTCTTAAAATTTCAACAAGTGTTAAACCAATCTTAGCTTGTAAATTCTAACTCCCAAGCATCATTCTCCAGCCTTCTGCCCCCTAATGTGAACTTAAGTTCCATTTGGGTTCTCATTAAGCATGTAGCTTTGACCTTGTCGCCCAGGCCAGATTCAAACAAAGACTGGCCGAGGTTACCAAACTTGGTCTCTTTGTTAATCTGATTGATATGCACTTAGTTCTAATCTGTGTTTGATTTTGCCGATATGACAGGTCTATGTTAATCCAACTTAGTTCAACTCTATTATATGCAGTATAATTCAACTCTGCTATATAATAAGTCTAAGTTATTCGTCATGTTTCGCTTAGAAACATCGCTAACTTAGTTAAACTCTATTATATGCAAGTGTAATTCAACTCTGCCATATAATGAGTCTAAGTTATTCGTCATGTTTCGCTTAGAAACATCGGCAACTTAGTTCAACTATATTATATGCAAGTGTAATTCAACTCTGCCATATAATGAGTCTACGTTATTCGTCATGTTTCGCTTAGAAGCATCGCCAACTTAGTTCAACTCTATTATATACAAGTGTAATTCAACTCTGCCATATAATGAGTCTAAGTTATTCGTCATGTTTCGCTTAGAAACATCGCCAACTTAGTTCAATTCTATTATATGCAAGTATAATTCAACTCTGCCATATAATAAGTCTAAGTTATTTATCATGTTTTGCTCAGAAATATCGCCAACTTAGTTCAACTCTATTATATACAAGTATAATTCAACTCTGCCATATAATAAGTCTAAGTTATTCGTTATGTTTCGCTCAGAAACATCACCAACTTAGTTCAATTCTATTATATGCAAGTATAATTCAACTCTGCCATATAATAAGTCTAAGTTATTCGTCATGTTTCACTCAGAAACATCGCCAACTTAGTTCAACTCTATTATATGTAAGTATAATTCAACTCTGTCATATAATAAGTCTAAGTTATTCGTCATGTTTCACTCAGAAACATCGCCAACTTAGTTCAACTCTATTATATGCAAGTATAATTCAACTCTACTATATAATAAGTCTAAAATATTCGTCATGTTTCGCTTAGAAACATCGCCAACTTAGTTCAACTCTATTATATGCAAGTATAATTCAACTCTGCCATATAATAAGTCTAAGTTATTCATCATGTTTCGCTTAGAAACATCGCCAACTTAGTTCAACTCTATTATATGCAAGTATAATTCAACTCTGTCATATAATAAGTCTAAGTTATTCATCATGTTTCGCTTAGAAACATCGTCAAGTACTAGAATCCAGGATTCGAGATCTGGAATTCGGGATTCGAGATCTGGAATCCAAGATCTGCTCACTTAGGCTGAGCTCTTGCCTTCTCGGACTTAATCTTCTAGGCTGAGATCTTGTCTTCTAGGATCTGGGATTCGGGATCTGGAATCTGGGATCTGCTCACTTAGGCTAAGCTCTTGTCTCCTCAGACCTACTCATCTAGGCCGAGATCTTGTCTTCTAGGATCTGGGATCTGGGATCTGGAATCCGGGATCTGCTCACTTAGGCTGAGCTCTTGTTTTCTTGGACCTACTTATCTAGGCTGAGATCTTGTTTTTTGGGCACCAGTTTTGGTTGCTGGTGCTGGCATGTCTTGTAATAGGAATGTCAGCTACATCACGTTGTTTCTGCATCATGAGGTTGACCACTGTTTGTAGATCTGTCAACTTATTTGCCATGTCTTTCAGTTTTCTCGTCTTTTCTCCAGCATCTGTCCCTTCATACCTGAAGGTTGCTTTTACGGTAGTACTTATCTCGGCCTGCTTTTTTCGGTGCGTCTCTCTTTTGGCCGATGTTATTCTCCCCGGGATTTTGATCCCGTGCCCCTTCATTACGGTTTTCTTCTTTCATGTTTAGATTAGCAAGTTTTCCACCCCCACTAGGGATGTCGTCCCCAATCTTTTCTCCCTATTCGTTGTTGGCCATCTATTCTCCTTAAGTTTCCATAGACGGCGCCAAATCGTGGGTGTTGATTTCCGACCACACAACCAAACGGGGAACTCAGCTGGAGAGCATCGGTAGAATAGATTAAGCCCGAACAACCTTTCACCGAAATACAAGAATCCCGCGGTGGTTCGTCCACCCAGGGGTACTCCGACGATTAAGTCAGTAAAATATCTCTCAAAGATAACCAATGGTGCTTAACTCACTAGACAGAGCATAAAAAGCATACCTTAGACCTATGAGGTACCTCCCTTTTATAGCCAATACAAATCTAGTCCCAATAGAAGCCTTGCTTCAATGGACTTTGGATTACTTCTAATCTTGGACTCCCAGTATGATTGGGATAAACTCTCTAAGAGTCTTATCTTTATCCAAACTGAAATCTTCTCCCAATCTAGGACTCTAATCCTCTATCCAAATAGGTAGTTTGATGTCATCTAGGACTCTAGTCTTCTATTTAAATATCTCATATTCCGGTATTATCGTACCATATCTCGGCATCATGGGCCGCCCACGTGGCACCTCGGCTAACAAACTCGGCCACGTGGAGTACCCAAAAATATGTCCCCACAATTTGTCTTACTTTGGTCAATGAATTATTACCTTCAGATAACTCGTAATGGAAAATAGTTTTGCAATTGTTAATTTATTTTCATGGAATTAGTTGGGATTGCTAATGCGTTGAACTTTTGATAAATGAGTTAACCTTCTGCTTCAACCTTTTTAAGATGCTCAAATTTGACTTCAATTGTGCGCATATCAATTTCAACATGACTTCAATTGTGCGCATATCAATTTCAACATAGAGGGAATCAAGAATTCATTTGTGAGAGGTAAGATATGAATAATTTTTTTATATATATAAATTGATATAAATTATTATTATTTTTGAATTCAAAAAATAAAGTAAAATTTAATATTAAATTAATACGTAAAAAATAAAACAACTATCTATTTAGTGAATTTAATATATGAATAAAAGTAAAGTCAAGTATTAAATAATTCTTTATACAAATCAACTTAATCATTTATAAAAGTCGAACTCAACGTCTTTTCATATCTTGAAAATCTTCCATGATTAACTATGTGGTAAAAATTTACGTCCAAATAAGATTAAAAAAAAAAAAAAAATCTTAGTAATTGAAATCTTATGTGCTATTTCATAAATTTTTTTCTTCATATGTAAAATTAAAAAAATTGTAATTGTATCAACATAACAATGAAAAAAAAAATGTATTACAAATTGAAAACAGTAATAAAAGAGAAAATAAATCACATACTTGTAATAACTAGTACTTGGGTACTTGCATTGCACGTGGCACGTGATTTTTCATTAACGGTTAGTAATGTAATTATACATGTCTCTTAAATTTGTATGTGATATGTATACAAAGTATGAAAACTTGTATAGGTAAATTGATTTTTATCTAAAATATAACTAAGTTAGAAATGAATGCATACTTGGCTAAATAATTTAAATGATAAATGAGAAATTGTATAAATATAGACATTAATTTATACACAGATTGTTGATATCACAATCTTATCTAATAATAGGGTAAATTACACTGACACCCCTGAAGTTTCTATTTAATACAGATCCCCTCTCACGTTTGAAAAATGACACTTATCCTCCTGTCAGATTAAAATGACATATTTGCCCCTTATCCTTTATACATATAAAATAATAAAATAATATTGATATTTTATTCATGTTATTTCAAAAGAAATAACAATCATCTTCTTTAGTTAATTCACACAAAAAAAATTGAATTTTTTTATTTTTCATGTTTTTTTTTTGTTTTTACTGAAATTTTTTAATATTTTAAGAAATTTTTATTTTTATTTTTTAGACATACCTAATCTAGATATACTTAAGAAGTATTATATTTTGTGATTTTTTTAAATTCACCAAATACAAAGAAATTAAAAAAAATACAAAAATTCAGTAGTACTGTAATAAATGTGAATGACAGTGTTTGATAATACTGTAATAAATGTTAATGAATGGACGAGAAATAAAAATGATGGTGAAAATAAAAATGAAAAATTCTATTCATATATAAAAATTTATATAAAAAATATTATGAAAATATTGTGATAGTGATGTTATTGTAAATATAAATCTTGTTTATGAGTGTTTTATTTTAAAGTAAAAGGTCACCATTAAATTATATCATTGTGTTTGAAAATTTTATATAAAATTTATATTCGTATATCATTCAATAAGAATATGTTCAGGTAGAATTTAATGATGAAAAGTTGTAGAATATAGTCATGATAATAGGAAGAAGAAATTGTAGGAAAAAAGGCAAACTGGTCATATAGAAAAGTTTTAGGTATGACATTAGCAATCTAGTGAGTAATTTATAATGAGATTACAAATCTTAGGGAGGGGAATGTAATTTTTCAAACATGAGGGGAGATCTGTATTAAATAGAAATTTCAGGGGGTTCCAGTGTAATTTATCCTAAATAATAAATAATAAGCAGGTCCTTTAAATATATAGTATTACACAAATATTTTTCTATCAATTTCCCACTTCAATTTTTCATAATCCGTACATGTAATACAATTAAATGTATGAAATTAATTACATAATAACACAATTTTGTTTGATAGTTCATCTTATAATACAAATTCATTAAACCTACTATTGCATATTATTTGCATACTATTGATGTAAGAATGTTTTAATATCAACATTTAATATATTTTTATACATCAAGAGTTGTTGAGTCTTGCTTTGTGTGCCACGAATATCTTTTATGATGAAAAATATAACGTTAGTCATTAATGCATTTTTATTTATATAGAAAATGTGGAATAGTTTTTTAAGAAAATGGAATGATATTGTAATTTAATATTTCGATCGATATAGGAATTTCATACTTGTTTTAACGATATTTATAGATCCATTGCTTATAGGTGTTTGTAGGGTCATTTTCATAAAACTGTCAAGTTACATAATTTATTATAGCATCTGTAAGTAATCAGTATATAACAAAAATTGATCGAAACTTTTTATTTGATGATATACTTACTTTCTGCATTATTGAGTTGTTGCCATAATCTTTAGGCAACATTTGATTTTTTTTCTTCTAATTTGACTAAATTGTGTGCATGAGGTATATTATTTTTCTTAAACTTCACAACAGATAGGACAATTTCTGTTTCAGCTCGTCCAACTTTGCTTGAAGAGCATATTGCAGTAGATCTTCTGTAGTTTTTGTTTTACCATCTTCTTGTTTTTCTTTTTACTTCCCAGTATAACTCATTGTAGTAAAAATATTTTAATGAGTAAGAATTTGAGGTGATATCATATTGTTATGAATTTCAAAATTTATTTTATCTCAATAATGTGATTTTTTCTATGAGGAAAAAAAGTACAATTATTGTCGTGATGGATGTGTTTTGCAAAGTCTTTGGTTGTTATTGAAAGTGTTTGTTGTGGAAATTTATTTGTATGACATGTATGTATATATGTATTGAATATAAGTTGATAGGATAACAATATACAATTTCGCAATTTTTTTTCCTAACAAATATGACTATATTACTAGAGCAATACATATTAGAAAATTACATTTATATTTTTTATATAAATATAGCATTATAGATTGACAATGTATGAATACAATAAGATATATAAATTTACATTTATATTTTTTAATTATATTTATATATGTAGACATTGACATATATAAGATATCACAAAAGTAATATGTGAAATCTTTTATAACAATATAATACAGGTAACAATGAAAAGTTAATTATTTATAATTAAGTAATTCGTCATAATGTAGATGTTTAGTGTTACATTTTTATGTGTATGCACAATTTTTTAATTAGATTATTAAATTCACATAAAAATTGAAAGGAATTTGTGAATAATTTGTGTAAAATTAGAGATTAATGAATATAGATTTAAAAAAAGAGAAATTTATAGTGTTTGATTTGGTTTGTTTTTTCAAACTTTTGTTTTGAATTTTTTGATTTTCATATTTTTTGTCTTTGACACTTTTTTATTTTTTATTTTTAATAACCCTTTCAGTTTCTTTTTAGATTCAACAGCCTCTATAGTTTGAGAAGTGAACAAGGTTCTTGGACATTCTACAACTTCGGGGCTTGTAAGAACTACTTTTTAATAGCACAAAAGCTTGGGGGTTCATATTCAAGTGAACAAGGTTCTTAGACATACTACAACTTCGGGGCTTGGAAGAACTACTTTTTAATAGCACAAAAGCTTGGGGGTTCATATTCAAACCTTTTAGCCTTACAAAAGTTACAAGGTGTCATTTTATGTAATTCATGCAATTCATATGTCAGAGAGTAAACAATTTGCAATGATGTGTTATTTGTTTTTCATATGTATATATATATATATATATATATATAAAACAAACTACATGTATTAGAATCAATTCTACCAAAATAATAACTAATTTTGCATGTATATCATTCGTTGGAGTTGTCCCGTCATGCTTTTCCAAAAAGTAAGTTGTGTTGTCAAATGTGTTTGGGCCTTTGCGTTTCCTTTTCCTACTATTTGAAATATTTTCAGTATATTGTTTTCGTTATTCAGGTGTAAAATTGACATAATGATTCTTTTGTTGAGCACAACATTTTGAAATTGCATAGAAAGCAAAAAATAAAATAGAATCAGCTTATGGTAAATTTCACATGATAAATATTTAGGAATGATTTAAAAATTATGAAAAATGATAAATATCATTAACTAATATGTATGATTTGTAATTGTAACAAATTATGAATATTTTTTTAATTTGTTTATCGAAATTGACATACAAGTTTGTGCCATTGGTATTGTCTATTTGTTTTTGTTAGTGGAGGAGTGTTTTCTTTCCCAGTTCTGACCGATAATATGGAGAAAAAAAAAAAAATTAAAACCAAGAGGAAAAAAATTAATTTGAGCTACACATGAGAAGGATAAGTGCCTATATTGAACTATTTGATAAAAAAGAAGAATGAACAGGTATCAATCAAAAAAATGATTGAACTTATTTTACTTAAAAAATTTAACTTAGACCAAAGTAGAAATTAGTTATTATACTCAGAAACCCAATCGGTTCGTATGTATTAATATGTAGGTTTGAAAAGCCATAAAGTGGAAGGAAATTACTCTTATATATATGTTCAGATGTTTAAACATTAATTAAGTGTTAAAATAAATAAATAAATCAAATAATTTGAAAGTATGAAGTATGTGATAGTCACATTTTCTTTTTTTGAGTTTCTTAATAGTTTATTTTATTTATTTTTATTTTGTATCAAAATATTTTTATTTTTCACGTCTGTTTAGCGTGGAAAGATAAAAAAAAAAACCAAAAATAAAAATCACTAATGAATAAATAAGTTTTTTTTTTTGGCCTTTGTTTTTGTGTTGACTTTTTTAAAATTTTAAATTTGACTAAAAAAAAAAAAATCATTTTTTGTATAATATTTGGTAGGAATGACAATGACAAAAAAACATGAGTGCAGATCCTTGGTAGTGCAAATGTCGTAGTGCATCAAAACCACATTATTTCAATGCATTAAACAAAAAAGATAATAAATAAAAATAAACAAATAAACTTATTGCTACATTCTAGGCCACGAACTTGGTGGCTTTTGATTGAGAACTCTGCAGCAAATAGAATGGCAACAGGGCGGGGCGGGGCGGGGATTGCATTCCCCGTCCCCAATCCCCGAAACTATGAAAGTCCCCATCCCTGTCCCCGATCCTCGATGGGGAACCCATCACCCCCACCGCCCCCGCCCCCTAACGGGGATTGGGTTTCCCCGACCCCGAAAAAATCCCCGACATTTTCTGAGCACAAAAGAGACATCACAGTCCCCAGAGAAAAAAAAAATGTGAATCCAGAATTTAAAATAGTAAAACAGGGAAGAAAAATTTGAAGTAGTGCACAACTCAATTGCACAAACAGAATTGCATACCAAGATCAGGATCTTGCTTGAATAAACTTTTTTCCAAATTCATACCCTTGTTCCCAATTTACACATACAACAACTAATAAAAAGAATTAAAAAAACCCAAAACAGCTTATCTACACAACCCTCAACCCTAAATTCTTGGATTGAATAGAATTTGATACAACCAGTGCATAAGAAGAAAAAAAAAAATTGACAATCAGTACATCCATCAAAGACCTTAACTTTAAAAACCCCAAAACAACTTATCTATACAACCCTCGACCCTAAATTTTCTAGGTTCAGAGTAAAAGAGAATTTGATACAATCAAGTACATCAATGAACAAAATAAACATCAAACAACCCATTACCCAAATCATTAATCAATCAAAGACCTTAACTTTGGGGGTTTGACTTGTTTTCTCACAACACTACAAACAATCAAAAATAAAAACACCAAAAAAAAAAAATACAAGATCTGAGTTTGGGGATCGAAAACCCTAACCACAGCTGAGTTCACTTTCGCCGAGATTGATTACTTTGAAGATTTCAGTTCACTTTCGCCAAGATCAGAAACCCTAACCACAACTCTCTCTCGCCGAAGACAGCGGATGAGGAGGGAGATCGACGGTGATGGGAGAAGAGAGAGGAGGACAGCGGAGGGAGGGAGATCGGCAGTGATAGGAGGCTTTTAGAGAGAGAGAGAGAGAGAGAGAGACAAATGAGAGGCAGTGTGTGGGTTTGTGTGTGCGTGAGAGTTGTGTGAGTGTGAGTTGGTTTGTGTGTGTGTTCAAACCCTACACACACACACACACACATGTTATATATAAGTAGGGGCAAAATAGTAATTTCATGTCCGGGCAATCGGGTTGGGGTCGAAGTCGGGGTCGGGCCGGGTCCGGGACTGAAACGCGTATCCCTGTCCCCGGCCCGAATATCATCGGGGATTTAATTTTTAATACCATCCTCGGCCCATCGGGGGTATTTTTCGGAGAATAACTGCTCAATTCAGGGTCGGGGGATCGGGTCCCCGTCGGGCCGAGTTTCGATTGCCATCTCTAGCAGCAATCAACTGAGATTGTTCTTAGTGGTTTCATGATTTTAAGTTGGCGGGCAAAGAGTGTTTGTTCATGATCACTTGTGTTTGTTCATGACCACTTGTGTTATTGTGTAAATTCATAGTCACCAAACTAATAATTTAATAATTTTTTTGTTTTGTTTTATATAAGTGTCTTTTGGGTTAATTCATTTTGTTATTCAATACTTATTCGGTGTGATACTTATTCGATGTGGTGAATTTCATCAGTAGTGTTTAGTTTACTGAAATAAAAGTGGAATGGAATAATCAATTAAAATGTTTATTCTCATATATGATGAAAAAAGTATTGGAAATGGATTCTTCACTATTATAAGGAAATGATCATTCTATAAATAAACTCAAAAAAATATCTCATTTTGAACTATTAGATTAATAACATTGAACCAAAATTTCTTACATAATTTTCAAAAGCCCACCACCTCAATTACTTCACAGGCGATTATTGGGTAGTCCTAAAGTACGATCACGTGGTACTCTATGGTATTATGATTGGTCAAGAAAATGAAGTATTATGATTTTATGTTGAGTGATTGAAGAATATAAGAAGACATGGTGAATGATAATTGATAAAGAAGTATGGAAACATGGTATTCTGGGAGTATGCAATAATTTTTTTTATTTCAGCAACCAAGTTAAAGGACAAAATAGAAAATTCAAAAACAAGCTAAGGAAAAAATAGACAACCCAAGACAAGCCTTCGCAATCAAAATTTCTTACATAATTTCCAAAAAGCCACCATCCAAATTGTTTCACCAACCAAACTAAAGGGCAAAATAGGAATAAGAAACAAGCCACAAGCAGGAAACAGATTCTTATAAATATATATATATATATGCGTAGTATTTGAGAAGAACACACCCAACTATTTATGTATTAGCCCCTCAATACCTAAGACAATTTTTTAGTACTTAAGACAACTTCTACACTAATTCTACCTAATTAATGTATGTGTTTGACAATAAAATATGAGAAATTTGGTCAAAACTCCCTCATAATAAAATTTAGTAAAAAAATTATTTTATAAGTGTTTGTAACATTAAAAGCTTAAATTCTTACATATAAGAATCTTGGTGCATTCCAAAAAATCTTCACTTTCAAAATTACAATTAGGTAGTTTTTACATCCATAAGATAATCAAAAGAATATTAGGAATGAATATCATTAAAATTAAAGTAGGAGCACAACCATTAAACACGTAAAAGTGAATTTGAAATCATTGCAAGAACTCTCTAGTTTAGTTTAAGCACAATGAAAAAAATCCAACAAAACTATAAACGAAGAACGGAAAAAAAAAAAAGAAACAAAAAGACTGCTACTTGTATAAAACATAACCTGATAAGTGAGATGCCTACGAATCAGAGTGAGTTGTTATGTTTTTATCTATTTGTAGAGTTGATTGAGAGATAATGTGATTGACTGTTAGATTTTGAAATCCGAAACAAAGTGGATAACAAGGAATTAAGCTATTACGATAACAACAGCGATTCGTAGCTCAAAATATTGTGGCTTGAGAGTGGCCCGAATGTTGTTTTTTATCCTCTGTGGGCGTGTGCTTGAATTGAATGAAGTCTCACAGCCAAGCATCATATTTGGTGGCAAAACAATAAAAAAAGAATGAAAAATAAAGACAAGAATAGAGATTAAAGAGAGAGAAGCATGTATCGTTTGTAACCTAGCGGCACAGTGAGAGGAGCGATCTGGGTTGCTATTGCTGCCGTGGCTGCCGAAAGCTGCTGCCGTTGTGTCGTCCATAGTTAAAGAAGAGGAGTCTTGACTGGTATTTTTGTTTCCCTTGTGTGATTTTCCCGTCATTTGCTCTTCAACCTGTTGTATTTTTGTTTCCCTAGTGTGCAAATTCACTCTGCTTCTCTGCAAATCCGTGTCTGCAAATCCACTCTGTTTCTCTCTATTCTTAGCCAAGAAAAAGCAGTAATTGATAATCACAGCTTCTTCTCAATTGGTATGTTTTTATGTCCTTACCCATCTTTCTTCTATGCTCCTCCTTCAATGGTGGCCTGAGAGGTCTCTCTCACAAAATCTGGCTTTTTATGCAATTGGGGTCTTGTTTTCATGGCTAAATCAAGAGTACCCATTAATTGTTGATTCCCTCTTCTTTCCTAGCCTTTAATTCTTCTGTGTTTTTCTTTATTCTTTTGTGCTCTTGGTCATTGGGGAATTATCTTTTCTTGCCTAAATGTAGAGTTGTCATGAATTTTGTTGAATTCTTTTTTCTTTGTTTGTTTTAATTCAACTTGTTCACAGAGATGTTGTCTGTAATTGCAATATGTCAGCCTCACATGTCTCCTTATTTGATTCCATAGCATTAGAATTTTGGGATTTTCTAATTATAGTAGGATTTCAATTGCTGAGCATAAAGTTTAAGATTGGTTAATTCATATGTAAAGGTTTGGCATGCTGCTTTTCTTGCCTAAATGTAGAGTTGTCATGAATTTTCTTGAATTCTTTTTTCTTTGTTTGTTTTAATTCAACTTGTTCACAGAGATGTTGTCTGTAATTGCAATATGTCAACTTCACATGTCTCCTTATTTGATTCCATAGCATTAGATAAAGGTTTGGCATGCTGTTTTTGTAGAAACCCCTTTTTTTCTTCTCACATTGAATAATTGTTTTGGATTCCGTGATTGATGTAAGCTATAAAATTCGACTCCTTTTGATTCTAGCCTAATGGCTCTCATATTTTACAAACCTGAAAAGCCCCATTCTTAAGGTGGCTTCCATTAATAAGATAATTGTTTGTACTCTAAAATTTTGTATTCTATTTAACTTTGAAGGTAGATTCCAACAATAATTTTTTCAATGGGAGTGATGAAGTTGAAGAAGAAGATAACACTCTTTCATTTAATGAGTGTGGTGAAGTTGAAGAACCTAAGAAGAGAATGTATTTTAGTGCAAAGGAAGAGGTGTACGCATTTTATGCAAAATATGCAAAACACTCGGGATTTGCTATAGCTTATAGAACACAAAATTTAACATGTGATGGGGAAGTTAAGTACTTTGGAATTAAATGTACTAGGGCGCGGAACAGAACAAAAAGATCAGAAATAAATCCCTTGGAACCATCTTTGTCATAAAAAATTGAGTGTAAAGCAAGAGTAAGAGCCAGTCTACAAAAGGATGGAACATATAAGTTAACCACAGTTGTGCTTGAGCATACTCATGATTTGGTTGCTACTGACTCACGGCATTTTGCAATGAATAAGAGGATTGTTACTCCGGTGAAGAGGAGATTAGAAGTTAACGATGCAGTAGGAATTGGGGTGGCTAAGAATTTTCATTCCATAGTTGTTGAAGCGGGGGGATATGAGGCATTAACGTTTGATGAACGAGATGCAAGGAATTATATTGACAATGCTAGAAGGTTGAGACTTGGGTAGGAGACGTCGAATCAGTTACTCATTATTTTCATAAAATGCAACAACAAAATTCAAACTTCTATTCGGCAATTGACCTTGATGAAGATGGTCGCATGCGCAACTTGTTTTGGGTGGATGCAAGGAGTAGGGCGGCTTACAAAGCATTTGCGGATGTTGTCTCTTTTGACACAACCTGTTTGACAAACAAATATGATATGCCATTTGCTCCATTTGTAGGAGTTAATCACCATGGACAGTCAATTTTGTTTGGCTGTGGGTTGTTAAGTAATGAGAACACGGAGACTTTTGTTTGGCTATTCAAAGAATGGTTAAGTTGCATGTCAGATGCTCCCCCAAAAGCGATAATAACTAACTAGTGCAGAGCTATGCAAAATGCCATAGAAATTGTCTTCCCGCAAGCTCGACATCGTTGGTGTTTATGGCATATTATGAAGAAAATTCCCGAGAAATTGAGAGGATATTCGTAATATGAGTCCATTAAGGTTTCTTTCAGTAATGCAGTTTATGATTCATTCATAATAGATGAATTTGAGGAATACTGGTGTAACAGCGCCCCGGGGAGGGGCCTCGCTACAGTTCGGACTCTCGATTTGTGTCACGGTTCTTAATCTGAACCAAAGAGTCCAAATCTGGCAAATCGTTTTGAGAAACAGATTTTTGAAAAAGTAGTGCCAAACATGGACTGCTTTGCCAGATACAGAGTCGCCACCTAAATATTTTAAAATGGGGAAATTTAGGAAACCCTGACTCGGTGCCGAAGGCCACATGTCCGTCATCACCGGAGTTGTCTCGGCTCGGGAGCTTGGGTACGATCGGGGAAGGTCAGCTATGAGCACCCCCTTTCGCCCGGTCCGAAGACCGGCCTCTACTAACCGTGATATCCGTATTTGAAAACTTTACGTGTTCTTATTCCATTTATTAGCCTAGAATTACTATGTTATACGCGCAGCAAACAAGTATAGACTAGATTGCCTAATTTGGAAATAAACATTGCATATCCGTTCGGTTTGAAAATGCTTTGGAATTTGCTACTCGCAAGTAGGCTAAAATACGGATTTCAACGAGTTTTTCCAACTCAAGCAATCCGGCCTTCACCCACAGGCATTCAAAACAGTTTAACACATAAGCATCTAGCCACATGTTAAGCATGCTGTTATGGCAACATTCACACTCATGCGATATGCTAAAGCGGAAATACTTACATAGTACTCCACGCCAAAACAAAGAACTTGTTAGCAAACATGCATGATCCAAGTCCATGTTAAGTGCCTGATGCATCGCATACAAAATGTCGCTAAGATAGGCTCGGCTAATCCTAGACATGTCATGTGAAAATGCACAATTAACACATATTCAATTTTTGAATTGAAGTACTGATGCAGTTAGCGTGATGTACCGAGCCTAATGCATGCAATACAAATGCATGGATGCACACATGCATAGCATAAGGTATGCTAAATTAGACGTGCCCTAATACTAACCATCAAAGCAGGTAAATAAAAGGGAAGAAAGACGTGAGGTTGGAAGACATACACACACTCACGCACACTTATTACAGATTTGCCCTCGCTCGGAGGGACCGAATAAATATTACAAATTAACTAACTACGCAAGCTAATTAAATATTACAAATTAATTAATTAACAAATTAACTAATTAAATAAAGCGGGAAAACGCCTCGGGAAGCGCGCCACCATGCGCAAGCTGCCTCTGTTTTCCTCCCTTTCCTCCTCTGGAGGTTGTCAAAACCTCAGGACTACATCCTTGGACAGAGGGTATCATCACCGGCTAGATGAAACTTCCACCGGCAGTGTAGTATGGCCATCGGCACAAAATAGGGTCTGTCGGCAGAGAAAAATGTGCCGGTCGGCACATTACACTGCCGGTCGGCAGAGTATTCCTGCAGAACCTGCAACTCACAGCAACAGAGGGCAAAACAAAGCATGGCAACACATTTCAAGGCATGTATGCATCAACCATGTCTCTTATCATTGTGATGACTCAAAGGGACATGTGCCTCGGTTCTCGGACCACCAATCACGCATTTCCATGCATGATGGCCCAAAGAACCGAATATGCAACTTTGATTTCAAATGCATGCAAACCAATCAAACAAACAAGGCCCAATTCCTATCACCAATTCAAGGAACAAGGCATGCATGCGAAATGCAATGCAACCTAGGCATACAAGCTAGGAATGCAACATGACATGGCAATGCACTTATGCAATCATACAAGCATGCATATGGCAATACAAATGAGTGCAGAGATGGACTTAAACACGAATTAGGCGGCTCTAAAAAGGCCTAAAACAGTAGCCAAAAGTGCTAAAGAGTGAGAGCTAAATGGCATGCACACACACATGCACATAAGGACCAACACTTAAGCACAAATCGAACAACATTCAAGCACACTTGAAAGGTATAAACAAGAGCAATTAGCATGCATTATAAGCTCTAAAATCATGTTAGGATGGTGCCAAACCAAGCAACAAAATCAAGCCAAAACATGCAACGAATAGTCCAAGTGTTCAAGGCAAATCAATAATGCATTGAGCTACACTTATCTTGATCAAACATGGCATGCATTAAACAACTAAAAACAGATTTTTAGCATGTTAAAACAAGGCCAAAGGACTCCTTAGATGGCATCTAAGTGGCCCAAGTACAAAGGCATACACCATGGCCAAAACATGGAGCATTGCAACACATGCTTTCAAAGCATTAAAGAGGCATGCAAGGCAATCAAACAAGCATGGAAATGGGACTGAAATAGCATGCAAGATGATCCCAATTCATCAAATTCATGCAAAGATGGCATGCTACACATGCACATACTCAAGGCCAACAAGCCTAAATGCAAAGGAGCCATATAATGCATGCAAAGATCGATCCAAACGACTATGGACAGAGCTAAAGCATGGCAAAATAAGCACATAAACTTCACAAATGCAAGCCTAAAACATGCTCCAACTAAGGCTAACAACCTAGATCATGTTAAGGCACAAATATGGCATTACAAGGCAACTATGCTAAACATGCATAAGGTTCCAAAACCAACTTTAAATCATGTTATATCATGGATATATAAGCATGAAAAACAAACCAAACATGCTCAACACACACTCAAGCATAGGCTTCCTTAAGAGGCCAAAATGTGCCCTTTTCAAGGACAACAAGGAGAGGGGGTGGCCCTCTCCTTCTTGGGACTTCAAAGCATCATCTTCACCACTGAAATCCCTCAAGATTTCAGTGGTGAAGAGACCTCAACACCAAAATCCCGGAGCTAGCACAAAATGGCTCAAAATGAGGCCTTTTGAGGCCTAAGGGTGGTCAACAACCCTCAAACAACAAAACACTCTTAATAAACAATAAAGAGGGCTTAAAAATAGAACTTTTTATGTTATACAATAATCACAAAAACAGCTCTAAGATAGGTATAAAATTGATGCAAGAATGGGGAATAAAGGTGTAAGTTTCTTACCCTTGTAGTCCTCTTCAACAAGGATGCTCCAATGGCCTCCTTTGGCTCCAAATCAGTCAAGAAACTCAAGAACAACCCCTTAGAACCCTAATCTCAAGAGGAAGGTGAAACACTAGGTGTTTGTGTGCAATAGTAAGACACAAAACACCTAGTGTGCAAAATGAGAGGGAAAGAGAGATAGGTGAGTGTATCTAACCCTAACCCTAGAAAAACCAGAGCTCTCCTCTGTCTTCTCTCTCTCTAAAATGTCTAAAAACCTCCCCTCCCTTGCCTTAGAGAGAGCTCTCTCTATAAGCCTCTTGTAAAGCTTATTCAACAAGCTTTGCAAGAGGGAGATCCCTCCATACACGTGTATGGAGGGGAGCCAAAGTTATACAGCTGTCCAAAAATATCTGCAAAAGCAGATGAACAGCAATCGGCCGGCAAAAAATGCCATCTTGGCCAAACAAAGTGCCGACCGGCACAAAAAAGTGCTGACCGGCAACAAATAGTGCCGACCGGCAAACTATATTGCCGGTGGCAGCAAAAACCAGCCGGTGGCATCTAGCCACTGCCGGTGATGGGTGGGGATGGTCTACAAGCCCCACCCTGCCTCTCAAGGGCAAGATGCAAGTGTTTGGTGCAAAACCAGACACTAAACGGTCAAGTTCGGGGATCCTGAGGCAAGGCGCGCGAGCCGAGACCTCCGGGAACTCCAAACGAACACAAACATGGATAATCACCGAGTGTTCAAACGGTGACGTCCAAGTCTTGAGGACGGTCAAAAATGGGGTGTCTACAACTGGGAAGCAATGATTGAAAATTTCAATTTGAATGATAACGAGTGGTCAGGGGTATTATACCGTGAGTGACATAGGTGGATTCCTGCCTATGTTAAAGACATATTTTGGGCTGGCATGTCAACTACACAATGAAGTGAGAGTATGAATGCATTCTTTGATGGATATGTGAACTCCAAGACAACCTTGAAGCAATTTGTTGAGCAGTATTACAATGCGTTGAGAAGTAAAGTAGAGAAGGAGACAAAAGTAGATTTTAAGTCTCGTAACAAATTGTATGATTGCTTAACGGTGTATCGTTTTGAGAAGCAATTTCGTGCAGCTTACACTAATTCCAAATTTAAAGAAGTTCAACTAGAAATGAAGCGTCTAGTGTATTGTTGTGCAAATCTTATCAAAGAGAAGGGAGCAATTTGTACCTATCATCTGAGGGAGGCTATTGTTATGGGTGAGGGGATGAAGAAAGCGGAATTTGTTGTGTACTTTAATTCAATTGAATGTGAGCTCCAATGTATGTGTCGGTTGTTTGAGTTTAGAGGTATTATGTGTGCACATTCACATTCTGTGCTCATTGAGAGATCCATATATGAGGTGCCAACTAAATACATTGTTTCGAGATGGAGAAAAGACTTGGAAAGAGGCTACACATGCATTCCAACCACATATTCTAACTTTGGCTCTTATCTACATCCAAAGTTGCATGATAACTATCACAACACGTTGGATGAGATCCTAGATCTTGCTTCCAATGATGATGCTAAACACAAAGTGATTCAACTTGGGTTGATGAAAATCAAGGATGCAGTGAGAACAGTTCAATCAAGTAGTGTGAGTAATGTGCCATATACTAGTACTTTACCACCTTCCCATACTTCACTAAAAAGTCCATCTCGTATCAATACTACAAAAGAAAGCATGACTCGCAAGGTACTAAGTCCTTTGGTTGCTCGCCGAAGAGGCCGTCCATGTACGAAACGGAAGGTTAGCAACATTGATGCAATAGTCAATCGATTGAAGGGAAAGAATAAGAAGGCTAATCCGGTATAGGTACATTTTTCATTCTGCAGTACATATGTATATTGCAGAATTTGTTAAACTTCAAATATTCATCAATGTTTGGTAGTATAGGGTCAGAAGGTGCGTCAAGGTGAACCTCGTAAGTTAAGCTTTCCTTGTATGGGAGGCGTGCAACACACTATGTATGAACCGGTACGTGTTAAATATGAAGGTTGTTTCGTGTTTTTTATTTTGGCTTTTAATTTTAGTGCTTGAAATTAGTAATTACCTTGTGTTACTATTTCATCATTAGGTGCCGCCAAATCAACCTTACTATTGTCCTTCTATGGATGCCATATCAGACACTTTTCTTGTACCGGTATGTGTTGAACGGACTTAATATATTGCACTTTGTTTGTTGTCACTTGATATTGGTGAATATGTTTGTGGAATTTTTATTTTATTATTTACTTTATTTTTACAGGCACCAGTTACCACAAGTGGGGACGACATTGGGAGCACATCTCATACTGAAGCTGGAATGGTCAACAATATTAGCAGTAAAAGTTCGATAGTACCATCATATTTTGTTGACTTGAACATCGACAGGGATCCGAATGTCCCATTTTTTTTTTTTAGTTTCGAAGTGCTAATTGTACGTGAATTTCATTTGTAAACTTCGGATTGTTCACTTAAATGTCCCATATTTTTTTGTTGAATGAATTGAAGGTCCCATATTTTTGAGTTGAATGAATTGGATATTTTTTTTTTATTGTTACAAATGGTTCTGTAGTGCTTGTTGATTCTGTTAGAAATGTTGATTCTATAGTGCTTGTTTATTCATAGAAATTTCATTTGTTGATTCTGTTTATTCTTAGAAATGGTTCTGTTAACCAATACATACTGTTGATGCTTGTTGATGCTTTGGGTACCCTGTTGATACTTGTTGATGCTTTGGGTACACTGTTCAAAGAAATGGAAGCCAATTGTTCTTTCCTGATGCAGTGAATGAAATCTGTTAGGTATGAAATCAATCTGTCTTTGGCAGCCCATAAGTCTATTCAATAAGTCTTCTGCTGGCATCAGTTTTTTGTCTGTTCAATAAGTCTTCTGCTGCAACTTCGTTGATTTAAATGATCAAGTATTTTTAGTCAATATTTTCTATTAGTAGTAATATGATTGGTTTGAAAAAGAATAGCTGCTTTGATTCTTGTTTTCACTTATACCGATTAATTTTTAGTTTTTAGCAGTTGGAAATTGATAAGTTGAATGTTACAGGTGAACTCTGCAAATCCTGGAAGAATGGATTCATTTCTTGTAGCTCATCAAGGCAAGCAAACTCCCCCTGTGCTGAATAATCCATATGAGAGTTATGGTGGTGGGTTTGATCACTCAAGGAGAAATGACATTGAAAGCAAACTTGTCAATCCTGGTCGTGTAACAGATTTCATAGCATTTCATGTGAAGTTCATTCAACAGATTTCATGAGAAATGACCCTATTTATTCAACAGATTTCACACATTGTTCATAATCAATACACACTGTTCATTCAACAGATTTCACTGAACAGATTTCATGAGAAATGACCCTGTTCATTCAACAAATTTCACATCAAGTTCAACCTATTATACACCTTCAACCTGTTCAACCTGTTCATTTAACACATTGTTAATCAATACACCTATTTTTGCAAACCATCACATATAATACACACTGTTAAGCAACCAACTGTTCATTCAACAGATTTCACACATTGTTCATAATCAATACACACTGTTCATTCAACAGATTTCATGTCAAGTTCAACCTGTTATAAACCTTCAACCTGTTCAACCTGTTCATTCAACAGATTTCATGTCAAGTTCAACCTGTTATAAACCTTCAACCTGTTCAACCTGTTCATTCAACACATTGTTAATCAACCTGTTCAACCATTGTCCAAAAAAATCCACTGTTAAGCACCTGTTCATTCAAGACCCTGTTAATCAATACACCTGTTTTTTCAAACCATTAGATTTTTAAGTAGAAAAGCACAAAACCTAACTAGAAAAGTAGATTACATTCATAGCATGTTCCAAAACCTAACAACTGAATCATTTACATTATAAAGTACAAAAATACACAAAATACAATGACATAAGTCATTGCCTTGAAAATCTTCTCCATCATTTGAAGCCTTCTATCATACTCATGAATTGCATTCTCCATCTCACCAAGCCTAATCCTTAGATCATTAATTTCTTCTGTTCTTGAATATGTTCGAGGTCCAGCATTCGCACGGATTGTGGAGGTAACGTCGTCGTTGTCATCATTTGCAAACCTGAAGTAATGTAGTGTTCGTTCGCACTCTACAATGCACAAGAATCAGTTAATCAATAAATGACAAATGAAATTTGTAAAAAATAAAAGATTAATTTATATAACAGATACTTACATATTTTGTTGGGCAAACAAAAAACACACGTCCTTCATTTCCATTCTCATTGGTTCGCACAATATGCATGGAAGCTGTTCTTCCACAATTACACAATATTGACTTTAATCTTATGGTCCTATTATTAGTAGAAGATAAAGCCATTTTTTTATTTGCATAACAAAAACCAACAGATTCAACTACCTATTAGTAGAAGATGATGCTCTTCCTATTTTTTTTTATCTTACAGGTTGTTCTACCTATTAGTAGAAGATGATGATTCAACTACCTATTAGTAGAAGAGGATGCTTCAACTACTTACCAACAGATTCAACTACCTACCAACAGATTCAACTACGTATTAGTAGAAGATGATGATTCAACTACCCATCTGTTTAAAATAGAGACAGATGCGTTCAAGATTGAACTCTCTTGTCAGGTTAATCTGGAATTAATTTTGATAATAGAGTTCAATCTTGATATGTTCAATTAACCAGGCTAATCTTGATAACAGAGTTCAATCATGAATTAATTTGGTTAACAGGTTCATCTTTTTTTTTTTTTGCAAAACTCTGTTCAATCGGTTAAATTAAGATAACAGAGTTCAATCTGTTTTTCACACACAGAACATTGAATTATTCATTGAATTAATTTTGAAATTATTTAACATAGAAACATTTCATGAAGTTTAGGAGCATGTCATCAATTTTTCACATAACATTTCATGAAGATTAAAAATTAATTCAAGATTAACCTGTAATTATACAAGATTAACATTGCAATGCATTCATACTCTACAAGGTTAATTCAAGACAAAATTAACATTGCATGAATTAATTATACAAAATTAATTCAACAAATTCATCTAAGACAACCTTGAAGCAATGTATGAATGCATTCAAGATTAACATTGCATGACCAAACTCATGACAGATGTGTATTTCAAGCAAAACCCTAACCCTAACCCTAACACAAATTGCAAACAAAATCCCAAACCCTAACACATCACAAATTAAAGCCAAATCCCAACCCTAACACAAATTGCAAGCAAAATCCAACCCCAAACACTCCCAATCGACTAACTTTGCGATTTCAGGTTTACCCTAACTTAAACCCTAACTTTGCAATTTCAGGATTACCTCAGATTCGCTGTCGTTCGTCCTCCGTCGTGGTTCGTCGTCCTCAATTGTCGTTCGTCCACCGTCTCGTCGTCCTTCGTCCCCCGTTTCGTCGTCCTTCGTACTCCTTCAAGAGACAGGTGAGATAGTTGAGAGTGAAGAGATAGAGAGGAGAGAGAGGCGAGAGTGAATGAGAGGGATGAGGCGAGAGTGAGAGAGAGGTGGTATCAATTTTGAGGTGGTATAGCTTAGAGGGACGAGATCGAGAGGAGAGAGAAATTTGTCCTTTCGAGCCATTCGAGCCCGAAATATTCGAGCTACGGCTTATTTTTGTTACGATAATTTAGAATAACAAATCAACTCAAAAAAAAAAAAAGAAAAGAAAAAAGAAACATCGATTATGTTCATCTTCCTCATGATTTTTCAAACTTGAAGTCGGTGGCTTAATTTTTTTTGTTCTCAACCAATATAGAGTGATCTTTTTAACAGTCAAACCTGGTAGTCTGTTCAGTAATTATAGTTGAATTTATAGCATTCAGATACAAGAGTTCTTGATCTACCAGGGACTTTTTTTATGGGCATTAGTGATTTTAACCCACTCAAATTGATTGTGGGTTTGCACTGTGTAAGTAATACTTTTGATTAGTGTAATCAGTTGACGATATTGTACGTCACCCATGAAGTCACAAGCACTCATTGTCCAAAAATTTATTTTATTGGATACATTAATACTTGAAGGGTTCTATTTGAATTGGCATTCTAATATAGATTTTAAAAATAGGGAGAAGACTCTTTTTTTTTTTTTATAAGAAGGGAGACGATTTTTTTTTATATTTATATAGAACTTTTGAAAGTAGATATATCTTTTTTGAGTATTTAATTTCAAAAATAAAGAGATGGTTTATATACGACTCTTCATGACTTTTAAAAAGTATAATATATTTAAGAAGGTAAAATTAAAATTTAACAAAAATGGAAAATATGATAGACTCTTCACACTTTTATAATAGTAGTACGCGAGAAAACTAATAGCAAAAGCTTCACCCTTTTTTTTTTTGTGTGTTCCCCATGTTAATTTGACTCTAAAACGAACTCTATACACTTTCAAATAATAAGATGACAACAAGTCTAAAGCCTTTTTAGTTTTTTATTTTATTTAATTTTATTTTTATTTTGTGTGTGTACTTTCTCATAAAAAAGTAAATTTTTAATTATATTTTAGAAGGAATTATACTAACAGTCCTTATAGTTTGTAACTCGTGTCACTTTGGTTCCTGATTTTTTAATTGTAACATATTTGATTCTGAATTTCAAATCTTGTTCTAAATAAAGACAATTGAGGATACCATTGCTCAATTTCAAGGGTAAAATCGTCAATTTGATAAATTATAAACTAATTTAACAAAAATGAATATCAAAAAAATATTTTTAAATTTAAAAAAATTATTTCTACATGTAGACACCCCATTTTTGACCGACCTTAAGACTCAGATGTCATCGATTGAGCACTCGGTGATGATGCATATTGTGCTCGTTCTGAGGTTTCGGAGTCTTGGCTGAGAGCCTTGCCTCCGGACTTCGAGGCTCTTTTGTGCTTTGCCTCGGTTTGCGAACCAGGTCCCATTTTCTCCGTTTTCTCTTTCCGAAGGGAGGGAGAGGTCTCGTAGACCATCTCTCAGTGGCCGTAGGCTACGCTTCGTGGTCGTAGGCCATTTTTCCCGTTTGAAGACCAGTTTCTGATTTTTTGGAGCCGTCGGCCGTGTGTCAAGGTTCGGGACCGCTTAACTACCTCCGTTTGCTCCAATTTTTGGCACACACCTTGTTTCCTCACCTTAGAGGGACATTGAGGCCCGGGAGACCACCTTCGTGGTAGCGCGCCACCTCCGGTGCCTAGTAGCCTGTTTTCGGGGCCCGGGCCGCGTGTTTTGGCCTCCGAACCCTCGTTTTGCATCGGTTAGGGTTCATTTTTGGTATGGACCCTATTTTCTTTGTTTGGAAGGTGGTACTATAGTGGGAGACCAACAATTTTTTTGGAGACCATTTTCTCTCTCCTCCAGTCGGTTTTCTTGATAGAAAGCTGGTTTTCTTCATTTTTGGACCATAATTTCTAGTCTTCCATACCACCATTGTGTTGTATTCATCTAGGAGGCCACCAATAATGGTAGGCCGACCAACTTTTCTTCCTGACCCTTTTGAACCTTGCTAGAAAGCTGGTTTTCCTCTCTCCTGGGCCACAATTTCTGGTCTCCCACCATACAACTGTGTTGTACTCATCTGGGAGGCCACCTTTCTGGTATGGCCGACCAGCATTTCACCTTGACCCTTTTGATCCCTGGTCGGCCGACCAGGGGGAGTGGTCGGCTGACCACCTTGGCTGGTCGACCAGCCTTCTGCATTTTGGCGTTCTTGAGTGCAACACAGCTATGCCAGCTGTGAAGCATTTGGCCCGTCCTTCGAGATTTTGACCCTCTTGTTTGTCTTCTTAAGGATGTTTTGACCCTTTTGCTTAGCTTCTAAGAGAAGCTTGACTCTTTTGTCAAGCTTCTTGAGGAAGCTTGACCCTTTTGGTCTAGCTTCCTCAAGAAGCTTGACCCTTTTGCTTAGCTTCTTTTAGAAGCTTGGCATTTTTACTTGAGGCTTCTCCAAGAAGCCTTGGCCCTCTCCCTCTATAAAACAAACCCTCCTCTCCATTTGCAAGGGTTGAAGAATTTGGTTAAGACACTTTGCATACAACTCTCCATATCTCTTCATCCCAGGCTCTAAACTCCATCATTCTTCGCCATTTGCACACCAACCCTTAGCACAACACCTCCACCATCCATCCAAGCATCTTGGAACTGATTTGCAGAGGTTGAAGGCTCACCATCTTGGTCCAGAAGTTGCTGGAGGTCTTCTCTACAAGGATGAGTCTCTATTTCCCCCATTTTGGCATTGTTTTGCTTCATTCTTCAGCCTTATTTTCAGGCATTTCTGGGTTTCATCCTAAACTGAAAAGTGTCTTATTTTGAGCTCCTCTTGAAGTTTGATTAAGGACACTTTTCTGTTTAAGGTCATCTACCTCCTTGTATGCTCCATTCCTCTTTGTAGGCTTATTTTGCTTCCTATCTTAGCCTTGCTTGCAAGCATTTTTGAGATTTGTCATAAACTGAAAAGAGTCTTATTTTTAGCCCCTCTTGAATTTTGATTAAGGGCATTTTTCTTTTGGGGGTCATCTACCCCCTTGTATGCTTGTTTGCATCTTGTTTTGAGCCTTGCATCTAGGCCTTTGTTTCATGCTTTGTTTGGCCTTCTAGCCACTGAAATCCAGTGGATTTTCAGTGGCTAGCACACTGTTTTGAGAGCCAAAATCAGAGGGGGGGTGACCCCCTCTCTCCTTGTCTTGTTTGTTCGCCCTTTTGGCCTTCCAAAGGGCCCCCTACTTGCATGTTGTGAAGTCACATTTCAGGCCCTATTTGGTGAGTTTTAAGGTCTGCCTTAGCTATGTCCGGAGCCCTTTTGGCCATATTTTGTGTCCCTCATGCATGTGTAGAGCAATCCTATTCAAGGCCTTTCTAAGGGACCTTTGATTGCATGCTTCATTGACCCATTTCAGGGCCTTTTTAGTGAGTTTTAGGACCCTCATAACTGATTTGCAGAGGTGGTTTTGCCATGTTGCATGTCTATCTTACATGTGTTGAACAACCCTCTTATTGGCCTCTTAAAGGAGCACCTCATTCGAACATGCATTGACTGAGTTTCAGTGGGTTTTTGGGGTTTATTTGACATGCCATGTTTCTGTTTTTGGCTGGTTTGGTGACCTCTCTTGTGCTTCATATACATGTAGTGAAAACCATGCTTACTAGCCTATGTTGCATGTTGTTTTGGCCCTTCATGTTAGCACTTTTTGGTCATGCCTTAAACTGATCTTAGGCATATTTTAGACTACTTTAGCTCGGTTTTTGGGTCTCATGGTCGAATGGTGTTTGTTTTGCATGCTTGTGGTTCAATACACTTGCTTAGCTTGGAGTTTCGGGGTCCATTACATGCATATACTGAGGTATTTCCTTGTTTTGGGGCCATTATACATTATATTTCAGAGCTTGTTTGAATGCCATATTGTCATGTTTTATACTCTTTAAATGCGTTTGAGAGTCGGGCTTGTATGCCTCATTTACCGACCATTGAATGAGCTCCATTTCGCTGCATTCCGAGCCATCATTTTAGGCCATTTCCCCACTATTTCAGACCTACCTAGGGTTTGTTTGGGGTTGGTTTTGCCATTAGTGCATTGCTTTGGGTACCTCTAGTGTAACGCACTTCACTAGTTTCAGTACCCGGGCCCCCTAGCTTGCATTGTATGCCATGTTTGCATGTTTCGAGACCATTTTGTATCATGTTTCAGAGCTGGAATTTTTGTGTTTGTATGCAATATTGCATCATTTTCCATGCTTTGGTAGAGTGGCATTTGATGCCTTAGGATCGATCCCTTGCATCATGCATGTTTGTATGTGTTTTGGTTGTCTCATTTCCATCACATGGCCACTGATGTGAGTGTGGCTGAGGTCCACTCATGTTGGTGTAAGTCCATTGTACATCGTGTATGCCATTTTAGTCCATAGCATTGCGTATGCTAGGTTGCATGTTAGAGCATTGTATATGCCATGTTACATCACGTGCATCGTATATGCCATGTTAGTCCATAGCATTGCATATGCTAGGTTACATGTTAGTCGCATTGTGTATGCCATCTCATTCTCATTTGCATTGTGTTTGGGATAGGAGTTAGCCCGAGCACAGGAAACAAGGGACGTTTCGTACTCCAAGTGACGGAACGTGTCTCAATTCCTGGTCGCTGACACTCCGGATTAACCATGATGAAGTCTAGGCCTTATTGTGTGTATATGTGCATTCATTTCACATCGAGTCACGCAATTCGACTCCTCGACCATCGTGCATCGAGATGCGTGATTGGTGGTACGAGGATCAAGGTGTGCATACATATGTGAAAATACTTTGCCATGCCCCTTTCTTGCTCTCTGTTGTAGCAAATCAGAAATCAGCAACTTTCTAAAGCCTTGCACAGCATTCCGGGATTAATTGCAAACAGAGGGGAATTAGGGCATCGCAATGGATTTCTGCGCAAGGTAACTCGAGCATGCATCTTTCATCATTCGGAACAGAGCTGAGGCGGTCCATGAATTTGCATGCTAGTTTATTTGCTTTCCTAGTTAATTTGTTAATTAATTAGGGTTTTGTAATATTTAATCATTCATTCGGACTGTAATTATTTATTCGGACTGTATTATTTATTCGGACCCCTCGAGGGGGGGCAATGTTGTAATAAGTGTGCGTGTGTGTGATGTATGTCTTCCAACCCCACGTCTTTCTCCCTTTTATTTATCAGCTTATGATGGTTAGATTAGGGCATGTTTCAATTAGCATACTTATGCTCGCATGTTTGCATTCATTCATCTGTCTTGCATGCACCGGGCTCGGAGCATCATTCTAACTGCATTGTATTACAATTCTGAGTTGAATACTTGTTAGTTGTAGTATTTCACATGCCATCTTTAGAATAGTCGAGCCTATTGTAGTTGCATCTTTGCATGTGTTGCATTAGGCATTTCTGTATAGTTAGGATCATGCATGGATTTCTAACATAACTTTTGTTTTGGCTTGGAGTACTCGGTAAGTTTTATGCTTTAGCATCCTTGCATGCGTGTGAGTGACTGCCATGATAGCATGCTTACCATGAGGCTATTTGCTTATGTGATATACCTGCCTGAATGCCTGTGGGTAAAGGTTGGATTATCTGAATTGGAATAATGCATTGACTGTGAGTTTTAAGCCCACTGGATAGTGGCAAAACCATGTTTCCTAAGCCCACCCGAGGGTGGCAAAATCTGTATTTTTAGCCTACTTACGAGTAGCAAACCACTTTCAAAAACCAAACATAAAATGTTTTGTTCCAATTCAGGCGATCCAATCTATACTTGTATGCTGTGTGCATGACATAGTAAATCTAGGCTAATAACTGGAATAAGAACGCATAATGTTTTCAAAACTAGATATCATGGTTAGTAGAGGCCGATCTTTGATCGGGCGAACAGGGGTGCTCACGAAGTGACCTTCCTCAATCGTACCCAAGTTCCCGAGCCGAGGCAACTTTGGTGATGACGGGCGCGTGGCCTTAGGCAAACGAGTCAGGGTTTCCTAAATTTTCCAAAATAAAATATTTAGGTGGCGACTCTGTATTTGGCAAAGCAGTCCATGTTTGGCACTTCTTTAAAAAAAAAAATCTGTTTTCAAAAACGATTTGCCGGATTTGGATTCTTTGATGATCCATCGGTCTTGCATTGCACTCTGCGAGATTAGATACAGGACCGTGACATTTGAGTCCGAACTGTAGTGAGCCCAAATGAACAGAACAGGATTTCCCTCCCGGGACGTTCGGGGACGTCTACACTACCCACCAAAGATAAAATTATGCATAATTGATAAATCTTTTACATATTTATTTAATTTTTTTTATCAAATTAATTTTTAGTGTATGTTTGGATGATGATCATGTAATGGGCGGTTGTTTTTATTTTCATAAAATTAGTTTATATTTTTTCAAAAGTCAAATATGGCGACAAATTTGATATCATTATTAAACCAATCTATTAAATCAAAAAATCTAAAATTAAAAACATTTCATATATGAAATATATCAATTACACATTAAAAGCCAAATGACCATCCATTATATGATAATCATCTAAAAATGTTACGCCCCGTATTTACACGGTCCGGCTCACGTGAATAAACCACCTAACGATAAATAATAGATAACAGCTCCCATGCAAATAAATATAATATAGTCACACAATACATGTGTTTATCTGATTTTATACATTCCTAGATACAACATCTAAGTCAAATGGATGTTCTATAACAAAAAAAAGACATACATAGATAAATTAAATTTCACGACCTGAGGCTTACATCATATACAAGGGTGTAACCCTTACAAGAATGGCACATGGCCAGTAAATAACACAAATGGCCATTGTCCTACAAATAACAGAACCACCCTACACGGTTCCGAACACAGCTTCACATCACAGTCCACATCCACACATATACACCTGAAAAACATTTCAGCCACGTAGGGTGAGCATAAAGCTCAGTAGAGAATATTGTAAAAATTAAACATGTTCCACTAGCATAAATGATCATGATGCAATACATATGTACAATATGCCCAAATACATTTTCAAATCCATTTGATTTCTCAACAATATCCCTTCTTTCCAAATACCAAAACCTTACGTTTAATCAAAACGTTTTCTAAGTTCTAATCATCCGTTTGATATAAAATCTCTTTCCAAAAACCAATCTGGTGCCTTAATACCAACCAACAAATACATTGTTAAATCAAATGCGAATACATCGTTAGACAACAACAAATACATTTTCAAAACCATTTTCCAAACATCATGTTCCAAACCAACATAATAGTAAATAAATGGGTAAATCTCTAGAACAAGTACAACCTTTCTTGGAAATTTCGTTTGGAGGAAACCGTAAGCTGAGACCCATATAAACGTAGGTTGTACAAGCACTACTATTGCCATTTCACAGAAATTTCGTCTCAAGGATCGACACCCATGTATACGCGCGATTTTTGGGACTTTCACCCTAGACACACAGACCAATTTATTTGATGTAACAATAACTTTCTCCCAAATTCACCATTTTATTTACCCCTTTCAATAGTACAGTACATGTAACTTCAAATATTGTTTTTCCAAAACAATACAAATGTTCCAGAACATAATGTAAGAATTTCCAAAACCTCTTTTCAAAACGTACAATTTCAATTTTCAAAATCCATTACATGCTTCATGATATGAATGATTTCAAATTGCCTGATCCACATGCAATTTCTAACACACAGTAATGCTATCCTCCATCTATAGCCAAAACAGTTATCTCTAATGCAATATTCAAAAGATAACAATATAGATATATTTTCCAAAAGAGTAACAACAATCATTTTCAAAATCCCACAACCATTTTCTTCCCATCTCTTACAAAACCAACATCATTTTTCATTGTTTTCCAACACAAGCTAAAACCCACGGTTTTAGAACAAAACCTCATTTTCTTTCAAAATCACTTTATATAAAGGAAAGCCACCATGTCAACATATCTTTATCACCAATACAAAATCATGACCTTGTCTAAGAACTCATTTGAAAAATCTCTCTTTTTTATGTCAAATCCAAACCCCCAAGTTTAACTCAAAACACCCAAATTCATAGATCTTTTGAAATAACACACAATAAGGGTAAAAATCATACCAAATGATTACCAAATATACATAACAAAATATGCCACAAATATGCTACCGAACTCATATTGAGTTTAGGAAATAGACCCTATCTCTTGAAGCGAAGAGGAGAAAGGAGAACTTTGAAAAACTCAAAGTCGATGAAACCACGAAACTCTTGGATCAAAAGATAGCCCTTGATGAGATCTACAACCTTTATCAAAGGACCAAGGTGAAAAGATGCCTCTAACTAAGTAGATCTAGAGATCTATATAAGAAAGTTAGGTTTCTAAGAGAGAGGGATTCACGGTTTAAAGAGGGAAGAGAGAGAGAGAAAAAGAAAAAGTGAATGAGAAAAGTGTGTTTGGGGTCTATTTATAGTGGTAGAATAATAGCTTTAAGGTCAAAGGAAAGAATAAGTCGAACCCTCAAAAGTAGAGCCCCAAAATCGAACCAAAAACCTAAAATTTTACTCACAGGGGTCGATCCTTAGAAAGAAAAGCTGAGACACTTACGTGTGTAAAGGACAAGGGTCGACCATTGGAACCAGTGGTGTCGACCCTTTTATTTCATAATGCACCAAGAACAAATCAGCAAAGGAAGGGTCGACCCTTAGAGCCCTGGTGTCGACCCTAAAAACTAGCAAAGACACTAAGAGTAAGGCAATAAAGTGGTGTCGACCCCCAAAAAGGCAAGTGTCGACTCCAGAACAAATTTTCCAAGTTTCCAAAGAACTTTTCAACGTAAACAAGCATGAACAAACAATCCTAACAAGTTTAAATCGAATTGTACTCTTCCAAAACCAAAATACAACAACTGCAAAGACATCCAAAATGAGAATAAAAGAATTAAATACACTCTCTAATAGTTTAAAGGTCACAAATAGGCCTGTCAACGGGTTAGATTTGAGTCGGATCAGTCAGAATCCGATTCGATCCGATTAACCATTAATCCGAATCCGAATCCAAATATTAGAAATCTGATTACGTGTAATCCGATCCGATCCGAATTTTTTTTCCTCTCTCCTTCTTCCTCTTCTCTCTCTCTCTCTGTGGTTAGCAACCATAGCCACTGCCAATGGTGGTTTTGAAGAACTTGGCATTGGAGGACTGTGAAATCAGAGACCATAAAAGTGTTGAGATTGCTTGTGAGTAAACCCCAGTTGGATCTGATAGTTCTTGCTTTGCACAGCCCTTGTAGACCAAGGTTGAGTAATCACATATAGATTCAGACAGTGGGATGAGATCAAGATTGAAATGGAAGATTAGGATAAGACAGAGGAGGCAGCAGGGTTTTGTGGATAATACACCCATTGATAGATAAAGTCAATAAAATACCAATTATATAAAAAAAAAAAACATTGTTTGTAACATCAAATTTTGAATACTTCGACTACTCATAAGATTATACAAGACTATTTTTTTTTTTTTTTTTTTTATAGTATCTAACACATTCGATGCTTTTTCTGGAAAAATAAAATAAAATAAAATGGGTAGAACATAATAAGGGGACATGTATACAAAAAGCAAACAAATCAATCCCTCATTTGAGTAGAGCTAAAAAACCTAAAACAAGAAAGCAAGCATAGATCAAAATAACATTAACAGGAACACAAATGGACAGAAATTCCCTAAGTTGGCCTAAAGTTAAAACAAAAAAAACTAAACCCTTAATCATCCCAAAGATGCAAGCATCCATAAAGCTTGCACCAACCTACATAGAGAAAACAACACAAACCATGAAAAAAAAGCAGTAAAAAAAAACAACCTTGGAACACTAATAAATGTATATAATTGGAATTGACATATATCTTAAAGAGTATGTAATGTAATGTAATTCTCATGGCATATCCTAAGAGATAATGGCAGAAACTCGGCTACCCAAGGCAATAGGATATGAAAGCCTCTCTTCAAATGCAAGATTCTCCTAATGATTAAAAGGAGCCTGAACTGCGCAATTTTGAAGTTGGGTTTATTTGCGATGATTAACCGTTGGAATTTACAAACATTTTAAAAGAGTTTGCCGCAAATCATCATAATCGTCACAACCACACACAACACAATGAATACCTACCTACCTAGACAAAGATAACTAACTACTTTCATTGTAAAAAATTCCCAAAATAACAAATAGAACGCATTAATTAATAAATCAAGAATGAAACTAAATCATTAAGTATCTAACTTATAAAAAAATGCACCTAATATTTTTTTATCTAACTCATTCAAAGTTAAATCATGAAACTTAATATTTTTTCCGCTATCTAGCTCATCAATGCTAAACCATGGCAACCATAGACAAAAATAAAATAGCTATAATAGTTGACAATTGGAACTTGTGCTGTAGAACAACACAGGCACTACAGGAAAAAGGGCCTACCGCAACGATTCTTTTATGGCGTTTTTGGAAACGCCATTATAGATGGATGAAAGACAACGTTTTCAAAACGTTGTCTTAGAGCTCAGTTGAACGGCGTCGTATTGGGTGTATATGTTGACACCATCCATACTCCGTTTCTCACTTTCTCTGTGTCTCTTCCGTAGCTCGGTCTCTCTCCCTCTTCCAAAGCCCTCGACTGATATTCATCGAACCAGATCAAAGACACACACACTCTCTCTCTCTCTCGCTTGCTCGATTGCAGATTTTGCATTGTATATTCGTCGAACTCTCGATCTCTGTTGCTCTTCATTGATTTGTTACTGGAGAGCTTTGATCAGTCTCTTTATCGAACTTGAACTCAAACTCGATCTGTTCTTCATCAAATCGCAGATCCAAAATCGATATCATTCTCGAACCAGATCGATCTCTGTTGCTCTTATCTCAGGTACAATTTTCATTCTCTTAATCGGTGTTCGAGTTTGAACCAGATCGATCTCTGTTGGTCTACTTTCTCATTGTCAAATCTGCTGATTAACTCTCTAATTTTTTCATTTTCAGATTAGATCAGATCAGATCATTGAACCAGGTCATAACTTTACGCTAACAACTAGTTTTGAAGGTTTAAATGCTTCAAGCTATGATGCTCTTGTGATCTCGGGAGGCAGAGCTCCAGAATACCTAGCATTGGATGAGTCAGTTATTAAATTGGTGAAGGAATTCATGGAGGTTGGAAAGCCAGTAGCATCAATCTGCCATGGACAGCAGATTTTGTCTGCTGCTGGTGCTCTCAAGGTAGATTATTAACATTTTTGTTGCTTTAATATTAAATTTTGTTTAGCATATTTCATTGATCCAACATTTATAGCAAGAAAATTCTATTTTGTGCTGAACTTATCATCCATAGTAATTACACTTTCAATTATTGCTTCATTAATTCTATTTTGTGATTTTTTTTAAATTTCTTGATTAGTTTTTTTAAATTGATTATCATCCAACCCTTGCTTATACTTGTACTCTAATTGAGTAGAAATTAGAGTAGAAGTTTAAATGAAAAGCTTCATTTGATATGAAGCACTCCAATGGATAAACTAAAATTTGAGTAAAATTCCCCATCTAAAAAATAAAAAATAAAAATAGAGCAAAACTGCCAAGAGTCAAGTTTTGAGCGGATGCTAGGAGTTGGGAGTAAAGGAGAATTTGGCAAATTTGGGTAAAAGCACCTGTCAAGTTTTGATTGGATAGAAATTTGAGTGAAGGAAATGGGTGGGGGGGGGGGGGGGAGGGGATTTTAGTGGTTTACCCAAATTTAAGTTTATACAATGGCGTCTTTGAGATTTGCGGTAACAGGAGATAGTGTTCAAGGGCAGTTTGTAGATCGTGTTCTATAATTTAGTTATGATGTTTTGCATCAAAACTTTGCAATTTGAGCCTACCTTGGGTTTTTTTTTGACAAAAACCTTTGCATCCATAACCATGTTAAAGCATCATATGCACACAATATATGCACACCAATTATTACCTCAAGTTTCCCCTTATATTGCTTCAAGACATTCCATAAAGCTTTAGCAAACTTTTGCATAATCTTGTTTGTTCTTTCTTTTGCCAATTCAGTGGACCCTGAATTTGACTTTGGTGTTAATTTGTAAATAGTTAACTCGGTATTTACGAGATTACTTGGAAGGCAAAAAGCGAATGGCTTTGGTATGCTGTTTATGTTACACCTTTAGTTTGTATCGTTTCTTACATTACACTTTGGGAACACCAATTTTCAGAGGACACTTTATGGTTTACTTAAATTTTTTTGCACTTTTATAATGTTATGAGCTGGTCATATTGATTGGTTAGTATATTTGCAGATTTTAACTGTGAAATCAGGAGAGGAAGACTATCTTGATTCATCCTTTCTACTAAGACAGGATTCACCTTATATGAAAATCAAGTAAAAGTTTTCTTGACTGCCAAATATCCTTCTACTTTTAATAAGCTTTACAACTGATGGGCATCATTGCTCATATGTGTAGGTTTAATAATGTCGAACAACCGTTAAATTCGCTTTGTACTAAGAGGCATTTTCAGACTTTGCCTAGAACAGAACAACTCAAGAGAATGAAGCTTACTTGCCTTGAAGCATGTTCGGTATTCAATCTGCCCTTCTGAATGTAAATCTTTTACATATTCATTTTATTGGATAAGTGTGTAGTTCGGCTTTAGCTGGAATAGGTCGGTAGGTTTCTTTAAAGGGTGCCCTCTGGTCATTTTTGGAAAGTCTTGTAACTCTACAACTAACAATTCCCTGGATATGTTTTATGCCTTCAATTACATTGTTATGAAATCGGAAGATCATGAAAATTCATGTCATTGTGATGACTAGACTTCTCCTTGCTTACTAGGGCATGCAACATTCTTTTGATACACGAGGAGCTGCACATTTTAGACTTAGTAGGAAGTTAATACACAAAATATAACCTGTTTGTGGTTTCATAGTTGATGCCAAGTCCTGACTTTGGCACCGGATGTTAAGCCAGCTCATTTTTTAAATGAGTTATTGTCTTAAGTGATTTTTTCTTCTTCTTCTTCTTCTTCTCTCTTTTTTTTTTTTTTTTTTTTTTGGCAATTTGGTCCAAGAAACATCTAAAAATATAAGGTATCGCTTGACAATGTTGACAGTTTACCTGTTCTGTTGACAGAAAATATTGAACAAGTTTATGTTTATTTTTGGAAAAAATGTAAGCAAAAACATATTTGGTACAACATGTGTTTTAAAAACAACAGAAAGGGGTGGCCGAAAGTGGTTGGGTTGGAGATGGTGGTCGGAGGTGGTTGCTAGTTGGTGGTGGAAGGGAACTGATATATCACATTTTTAGATAGTCTGACCTTGAATGGGTGATTCTGATTGTGATCTATTGGAGGTGGTGACCGGAGGTTGTTACTGGCTGCCAGAGGTGGTTGGCAGTGGCCAGAGGATTTGTCTGCTGTGGGAAGTTGTGGCTGCTTGCATGAGGTGATGGCCGAAGGTGGTTTTTTGGCAACCAACCAGCTGCTGCAGGTGGTTGCTGAAGGTAGTTTCTAACAAGAGGTGGTGGCCGTCGATGGCTGCTGGTCCTAATAAGCGGTGGGTGGTGGTCGGAGGGATGGGTGAATGAGGAAGGAATGAAACCTTTTTTTTTTTTCTAAACAAGTGAAACCAACTTTTTTGTAGTTACAAAAATTTACTAACTTTTTTGTAGTTACAAAAATTTACTAACTTTTGTAAACTATTTATAAGTTTTTGAAAATGAAAATAGATACCAAATGGATTTTTATTTTTTGTTTATAGTTTTCAATTTTTTTTTCTTTAGAAAATTGTAAATATAAATAGAAAATTGTAAACATAAACGTCACCAAACAAACCCTAAAAAAAGGATCAAATTTGAAAAAGGTCAACTAACCTTTTCAGATTTGATCCATTTATTTATTATTTTTTACTTTTTTTTAATAGGGACTTCTAGACTATATGCATCTAAAATGTAAAAATATATTAGCTTGCAGTCGGTACCAAAGAAGGGTGGGATGGTCCATGTTGAAGATAATGCTAGTTGAAGGGAGACTGTAACTAACATGGGCTGAGACAATGAGGAAAAGACATTGTAGTTCAATTGAAATTATGATAATAGACCAGGCGGAATGGCCAAACAAGAGTCATCTTGCTCACCCCAAATAATTTGGACAAAACTTTGTTCATATGTTTGATGCCTTGAATTGAAATTGCATGAAAGAAACAATGCACCTTATGTGAACTAGGGGTGTGTGTGATAGCTAATAGTACTTTACGATGATTCTTATATTTGTGCATTTTAAAATTTAATGGTACGCTGAGCTTTTTATTTTTCTTTATGGCATCTTGTTTCTAATTGGTGACTAATAGGTTATGCCGGACTTTTCCATACTGTTCCCTTATGGCATTGTGCATGTGGGGTTAATATGTCAGTTATTTTCCTGACAATGGATTACACCTTGTATTGGTAACTACAGGATTGTTTATGTACATTCTTTATCATCATGTTAATTTTAGGCTTTTATTTCAGACCCATGGAGGGAAGGGTACTGGAGATGAATGTGAAGTTGATAAAGAAGGTTGTTCGAATTGCACCTATAATTCAGCTTACACCACTTTGTTATTTTTTACTCTTTGATTTCTATCAAGAACATGGGATATATTTTGCTTCTTTTGAAACAAAAACCCTTCCACAAGAGGTCGAGGAGGTTAAACCTCAGATATGTTCAGATCATCTGGCAACAACTATTAATTGGGAAGTAAATGATGGTACATCCCTTGAGGAAGGGTCCACTGAATTGGCAAAAGAAAGAACAAACAAGATTATGCAAAATTTTGCTAAAGCTTTATGGAATGTCTTGAAGCAATATAAGGGGAAACTTGAGGTAATAATTGGTGTGCATATATTGTGTGCATATGATGCTTTAACATGGTTATGGATGCAAAGGTTTTTGTTATGCATTTTAGCTTAAAGATTCTTTACGAACACTACTTGAATGAGTTAATCATTGCGCAATACTTAAATGAGTTACTTCAAAAGATATACAGATCAACTCTTCTTGATGTGGTGCAGGGGAAGTTGATTGAGATTCATTTTAGTGCAATGGGGAAAATATGTGGCGCTCAAATCCAGACTTGTAAGCATGTTTACATCAGAAAGTTGCTAAAGACTCATTTTCTTGTGATCCTGTTTCAATTGTGTTTACTAGCTTGATTGTATTTTTTGAAAATGTCACCAACAAGTTATCTATGAAGTAGAATGAATCAGGTGATTTTTTTCTATCACCCTTGCTTCATGTCATGGTATCCTCTAGGTAGCTTGCCTAGTACATCATCAAGTACTGGTTCAACACATGACACTACTGCTGGTATGAATTATTTTATTCAATTGAATTACTCCATTAGATTTCTTTGTTAATGTTCTTTTTTCTTTTGATGTTTTACATTTCTTTGTTAATGTTATTTGTTGATTGGCTTCAGGTTCAGTCTAGTTAGTTGAGTTCTATGATGTGCATGGTCATAAATATTTTAAGTCTTTGATTGACTTGGCTATTGCATATGGATTTAGATCATCATCAATTTATATTAAAATATTCAGCATTGGGAAGGTGTTCACCTGAAATTTTGCTGCATTTATTTGCTTTCCCTTAGGTGGAATGGTGAGAGATGCTTTGTGGAGAGTGCTTTTGTCGCTGATATTTTCAATATAATTGGTGAGAAATGCAATTAACTTGGAGTTTTCAGACTACAAGAGGTTGATAAACAATAGCATTGTACTACAAAACATCAGATTTTGCAGAAATGTTTTTGATGCTCGTTGCTTTCGGCTTAATAGCAAGTGACGAATATAGTGCATAGTGCACAACAGAATTGGGAGACGCAAAATCTGAAAGTTGCTGCTCTTACCAAAGATATGATTTGCTTGCTCCCTAAGTTTGGAGCGATTTAGGAAACACAGACGATAGTTTTTTTCATTTTTTTGTAAATCACAACTGTTTTGTTTTTCAAGTTACTTCGTAATTAGGTAGAAATGAACTACATGTTTTGGATAATAAAGTCAATGATACTGTGTTGTTATGGGGCATGACTTTGAATTGCAGAGATCCAGATATACTTTATTGTTGGGTATAATCACTGATGTTGAATAAGGGGTGAACAGCCCATAGAGATCAAGAGATTGATGAATTGCTAGTTTTAAAATGTAGAACATTACTTGATTTGCAGGTTTTAAAATGCTACACATTTGGAAAAAATGACAGAAAATAAAATGTGAACATATTCATTCTAGGTATACTTGCAACTGCACTAATTTAGAATCCCCCCTTAAAAAAAGAAAAAACGCCACAAAATGACGTCATTGTCACCACAAATTAAAAAAATTTTAAAATAAAAAAAGTGGCATTTTTTTAAAAAACGCCACTAAATGACGTCATTGTGACGTCACACGTTAATTTATTTGGAACGGAGGGTGAGATGGTTGTCAAAGATTTTGCGGTGTTTTAAGAAACGCCGTCTAATATTTTTAACGACGTTTTTAAATGTTGGGTAGCTATTGCGGCGGCCCTATCAGCGGCGAAAATTTTACACGTTACTATAAGATATTACGGCGTTTTTCAGGCTTTTCGCGGCGTTTTAAAAACGAATTTCCTGTAGTGAGGGAATCAATAATTATCGAGGAAGATGCATGATAAAGTAATGTTTTATAGTAGTAAATAGTCAAATTTAGCATATAAGGAAGTTTAAAAATGAAACACAACTTTTAGTTGGATCCGAACATTGAGATTACGACACATCAGATTTATTAGCATTTTATGACAAATAAAGACTCAGATTTGTCCATTCAATTGAAGTTAATAACTAGAATTTTAACTACTTCCCTTTATCTTCACATCTCACAAATTCAAGAAATAATTTGTACAAAATTTTATTCATTATTGATAGAAAGTTACAACTAAAAGTTGTGTTTCCTATATTTAACAAATAGCAGGTGGGTGAATGATTTAAGTCAAGTTGAGTTCTCATATATGCTGGCCATTTCCCCTTATATATTGATGATTGTCATTAAGTAAGATTAATATACCTTTGCTTGGTTACATTTTTTCAAAAACACTTTCAGAAAATTCTACTTTCCTGTTTTCCGTATTTTTTTGTTTTTATTGAATTTTTTTAATATTTTAAGCAAATTTTTTTTTTTTACTTTTTAGACATATCTAACATAAATATACCTAAAAAATAAAAAAATTGTGAAAAAAACCTTTTAAAAATTCACTAAATACCAAAAATATATAAAAAAAAATACGAGAATTCAGTACCTTTTTTTTATATTTTATTGTATTTATTAATTTTTTAAAATATTTTTTTACAAATTTTTACTTTTTAGATACATCTAAGTAAAGTGCATCTAAAAAAATTTAAAAAATGTTTAAAATTTTAAAAATATTCACTAAAAACAAAAAAATACGAAAACCAAAAAACTTAATTTTCAAAAAACTTAATCCAAAAAACTCAAACCAAGCACACTGATAGTATTGAAACATCATTATTAATTCATGCACGCAAGTAGGTGCATGAGCTTCAATGCTTAGTCTAGATAATTTGGGTAAAATAGCTTGTCATATAGAACTGTGGAGTTAATCAAAACCCACATACAGATATGACTCAATGAAAAAACCTAGATTGTAAAAGGCAGAGATGAGAAATATGCTGACCCATATTTGACAGTGACAAGGCTGCAGCGTAAGATAACTTAAGATAACTTCTCCTAACAAAAAACAAAAGTTCAGCTTAAGATAACAAAAAACAATGAAAATGACAAACCAAGTGATTCAATTCAATCCATCTACTCATGTCAGCATTCGTCTACATCTGCAATTTCAAAATAATGTCACATTAAAATATTTATAGAACTAAACTAAAGAACATCAAATTATTTAAAATCTTCAATATTTCACTTACTTCTATTTTTGGTTGATTCAATCCAATCATTGCAAGTGATCAAGGCCTCCACAATATCTGGAAGTAATGAAGCATGTGTCTCATCAATCACCCTACCTCCTACACTAAATGCTGCCTCCAATGCAACCGTAGTAGCTGGAACACTTAAAACATCACGAGCCATCCTTGCCAAAGTAGGAAATTTTGCTTTATTCACTTTCCACCAATGTGGAATATTGAAGCTCTCATTACTTAGAAACACCAACTCCTCCAAGTATTGCTCCACCTCTGATTTTTGATGGGCATGAATGTTAGAAGCACGTTCTTGGGCATATCATGCATGAAAAGCAGCCAAACTTTCTTGTTTCGAAGAATCGACAAGCAATTGACTACCACTTTAGCTACTATTTTCAGAAACAAGTGCAATGCTACTCATAGAATTAGAAGAATCACTCCTATACTCATAAAAAAAGATCAACAAAACCATTACGAACCCTCTGAATATGCTTATTAGCATCAGCACCATAAATAAGCCCAAAGTAGTATTCCACCAAGTCCATTTTAAATCTCGAATCAAGAACCACTGCAATTGCTAACACCAAAGAACATTCTTCCCAATATTTTTGAAATTTCACTCTCATTGGACTAGCCATCAATCGAATGCAATCATACTCACTTTGCTCCCATTTTTTCATTTCAAGTTGAATAAGACAAATATCGGGAAAAAACACATTTGAAGTAGGAAAAGTGGTACCACTAAAGTGAGATGTAGCATCAAAAAAAATCTTCAAGCACCCACAAATCACATTTGCTACATTCCACTCATCCTTAGAAGGATTGTGCATATATTGTTTGTCAATTTGCCTTAAGCGGTGGAATGCACTTTTCAAATCTAATGCAGCATCAAGCATTGAATAAGTGGAGTTCCATCTGGTAGGAACATCCATGGGAACTTTCTTTTTATGATGTAACTTAACGTGATTCACTGCAACATCAAATTTTTGTTTTCCATAAGAAGACCTCCCTAAATATCTCACACTTTCTCAAATTTTTGAAATAAGACTCCCAATCACCTTCAAACCATCCTGAACAACTAAATTCAATATGTGCATGCTACAACACACATGAAACAATTGTCCACCCAAATGAAGTAATCCTTGGTCATGTAGCCATCGTTTTAAGAGTCTCACCATGACATCATTACTCATTGCATTATCGACTACCATTGAAAACAACTTCTTATCTATGTTCTACTCTAAAATTAGATCTTTGATAAAGCTAAACAAATGGTCTCCATCATGCGGGTAATCAATGCGTCTATAAGCAAGGATTTTCTTCTTTAGCTCCCAATTATTAGTCACATAATGGGCAGTCAAACATGTATAGGCAAAATTCTGATGGTCTGAAGTCCATATATCAGTTGTCAAGGTGATCTTAGAAGAGAGTTCATCCAAAAATTGATATAACTTGGCATTTTCTATTTCATAAACATCAAGGACATCCGCCCTAACAGTGTTACGAGATACAAGTTTGAACATTGGTTGAAGATTATTGCAAAATATTTCATAAAATTCGTGCTCAGCCATGTTAAAAGGATAATTATGCTTGATTACCATCCTAGAAAAATCCATACGACTTCTCTCTTGATCGAATTTAAAAGTTGCAGCCTTAGGAGTAGATTCAGAAGCAGCCTTATTAGCATTCCTAGGGGCATTTGGCCATTTAAGTACTGGACATGCCTTCGACAAATGATTTTTTAAATGACTAGTCCCTTTCCTACTCTCTCCAACAAATTCCCTATTGCAATGCTTACATCTGGCTATGTCATTTCCATTATATCCTTTAAATTTGACAAAGTCATCCCATACCTTTGAAGTTAGTTTTCGAATCCTCTTTGTGGGTCCTTGAGATACATTGTCATCCAACTCGGCATCATCAGGAATAATAGGTTCGCTATAATCCGAAGACATCTTTGGCTCAAAGACTCAAATATACACTGCACAAGAAATCAAACATAAAGGAGCCGGAGTTAGCAAGATAATTATGCAGCAAACAGAACTGCAAGCAAGCACAAAACAGTGTGCACCAAACACTTCAATTTGGAAATTATATAGATTTGTGTGCATGTGATCAATCTACTGTTTGGGGGGGGGGGGAATGAAGTTCAAGCTAATTCACAATCCACACCCCATTTCCCCTCTATAAATCCAACACCAAACATAGCATAACTGAAATAAATTAATTAGGAAATTACTATCCAAAAGTCAACAGAAAAATTTACTCTCAGATTCATAATGGAAAAAGACTTTTCACAGTAATTGAGCCATATGTGAAGCCCCTCATTACTTGGAAAGCACCAGTATCCTATGCATAGAATTGAAGCCTAAATGAGTTCAGATTATTAAGATGGGCTAAAAATGAACCCACAATGAGATGGACTGAACAGTTCAATTAACTCAATCAGAGACAATAGGGTTTGTTTGGTTGAACCTAATTAGTTAATTAACTGTTTATGACAGAAGAAAGAAGCTGCCAGATGCGCAACAGCAACATATAGGGTCTGTTTAGTTGAACCTAACTACAGGGACATAAACAGAGTTCTTGGTATCCCCATCTTCTTCTTTTTTTTTTTTTTGAACGACTTGGTATCCTTATCTGGTGCTCTAATAATTTATGAATATAACATCAATGATTTAGCAGCATGTTGATCATAGCAAGGACATTATTAAAAGGCAACGCAAGCATTGAAAGAGAGAGTATAACCAAAACAATAAAATTTGAAGCATTCAATCATGAAGGAAAAAAGTAGTCATGAATCACTCTAACAAGCCTTTCAGATTGGACATAGAAAATGGCAGGATCAAATTCAAATGTAAGCCCATGAACAGGACACTCATGGTGTTGTTGAAACTGCTTAAATAAATCAACCGACCCACTGATCCAGAATTGATAACAAATATATGATATCACATTCAAACAAACAACCCAAAGTACCCATCAAATAACAAATATATAGAGTCCCAAAAACATCCAAGAAAATGTTTCAGAATTGATTTTTCATTCAAACAAACAAACCAGACCTCTTATATAAAGGAGAAACACAAGGTAGTAAAAAGCAGAAGAATACCTAGATTAGAGAAGTCGGAGAAGAAGATGAAGAATAAGTATTAAAGGCTAAGATATCAAACACAAACGGATCAGAGAGCTCAACGAAGAATACCTAGATCAGAGAAGTCGGAGAAGAAGACGATGACATATAGATTTGATATTAACCAGAGAGCTCACCGAAGAATACCTAGATCAGAAACATCATAGAGCTCGATTTGGCTAAGTTCATCGGCATCAATCGGAGCAGAAAGAGACGATGTGAGAGAGAGATTTGATTATGAGAGAGATCTAGGTTTTTTTTGATGAGAAATGATAAAGAGACTATGAGAGATCTGATTTGGTTTTTGAGAATTCAATGTAATCGGATTGGGCAAACAAACGGACCGGATCGGATTTATTCGAATCTGATCCGTTTTTAAATCGTGCTATGCGGATATGAGCTAAACAGATATTCGGATTCGGATTTGTGTAAATGGATCGGGTTAATCGGGTCGGATTCAGGTTATACCCGATCTGTTGACAGGCCTGGACACAAGTGCTACAAAAAATATCTGTTAACAACAAATACAACAATCTACTTGCCTAGCAACAGAAAAATGTCACTCATTGTAATTTTTATTGACAATTTATAAAAATCGTGGTAAAAAAGTCACTAATTGTTAACTTTTAGCGACATATGTAAAAAATCGTCACAAAAAATTATTTTTAGCAATAATTTTATTATAACTTATGTTCAATAGGACTGATGAGAATCAATTCCAATTATTAAGACTTATTGATAGTTTACCCTAATAATACTTGTACCTCAACCTATGGGGGTATCCTCTTTATATGGAAGTGCCCTACCTTATGATCCTATAGGTTAGGTTCTTTTTCCATTTAGAACTCTACTTGCCTAGCAAGTATCCCTTATCTAGAATTCTTCTTCCTAATTGGATTGAGTTTTATCTCCTCAAGAGTCTCATTCTTACCCAACTTAGAAGTCACATCTTCATTGAGATTCCATCACCTAAGAGTCATACATTAATTAGAGTTTGACTAATGTCACAACCTCAACTAGTATTATCTTGTCATATGGCATTGCAATTCGAATTCATAATAGACAAAATGTTGGACCCACTTGATCCTACTCAAAAAATACGTTTCCACAATTTTACACTATTTATTTTAAGAATAGTTATTATGTTATCACCTCAAAAGTTAACCCGAAATGGTAAGTCCTATCGTCGACTTATGCCCAAAGTCGGTGACCGTCCCTTTAGGTCTCAAAAAATTGATTAAAAAAAAATGTCAAAATTTCGTTAATTATCTTATTATCTTATAAAAGGAAAAAATATCATTGAAATTTAAAGGGCCTCAACAAAGTTCAATTTTTTTTTGAATCAACAAATGTTAGTTGTTAGTTGTTATATTAGCATCTACGGGAGAAAATCTCTCCACTCTTAGCAAAGTACCTAAGTGCTTGCATTTTCTTAATTCAATCCCTTAAGAGGAATTGAACCCATGACCTCCAAAGTTCAAATATGGTTTAAAACTAATAAATAGTTGTTTTTTATTGGAAGAAACTAAATAACTTATTGATTGATGTGGTGAATTGTTTAAAATTATTAAATGGTAATTTTCTAAATGTATGGATTATATATAGAATATTATTGATTATATTACTTGCAGTTACTCCTTTCAAATTAAAGTTGATTTAATTTTACATTTGTTCAACTACGTAAAATAAAAGATTAAATAGATTACTAATTTTATCTATCGAAAATGATTTGGCTTATAAGTTGGTTTATGCGACCTAGATTAGCAAAATTTACAACTAAAAATATCAGAAGAATGATATTTAAGTGATTTTTGTTCAATTTATTTATTTTTTATTTAATACTTTAGTTTAAATTATTTCGATCATTTTTCTTATTGTAATGTTTAATGTATATTAAATTAATTTTAATAGACATATATTAAATTTAACTTTTTTACAGATACTATCAAATGAAAAAAAGAAAAAAAAATTAAACACGTAATTTCGTTTTAAATATATATATATATATACATATATACATAAAAGGTCTCGTTCAAAAGCCCTGTTTGGCATAAATTAAAAAATTCAAAAAGTCAAAAAGTCATTATCCTATTTAAGTCACATCATCTCTCTATTATATCACTTCAAACTCAACTTATACCCAATCCATATTTTATAAAAAGTCAAAAAATATACTTATTTACAACATCTCAAAACACCCCTTATTTTGAATTTCGAAAAAGTATAAGGAGATCCTGATTTCTATCAATAAAACACAAATAGAAACGACACGTCAATTTTTGAAAGGACTATAATGGATGAAAGTGACTCTAATGATGGGTTTAGAGCCACTTCATTACTGATGGGTTTAGAGCCACTAAATTAGTGGTTTCTAGCATCATTATTTTCAATAGAAAATGAGTGGGAGCTCTAATTAGAGCTACCACTAATGATGTGGCAGTAGATCTCCCCCATGCCACAGTATGTATTGTGTCTATTTTTTTTATTTTTTTTCTTTTTGCTTTGCCACCTCATTAGTGATGGGTTTAGAACCACTAAATTAGTGGTCTCTAGTACCATTGTTTTCAATAGGAAAATGAGTGGGAGCTCTAATTAGAGCTACCACTAATGATGTGGCAGCGGGTCTCACCCACTGCCACAGTATGTATTGTGTCGGTTTTTTTTTTTTTTTTTTTTCTTTTTGCTTTGCCACCTCATTAGTGATGGGTTTAGAGCCACTAAATTAGTGGTCTCTAGCACCACTGATTATTTTATTTTTTCTCTCACAAACATCACATTCAACTAAAAAAAATCTAATAATCTTTTTAAACATAAAAATTTTAACCTATTAAAATAGTCAAAAATTAAAATGACTTGCCAACTTTACAAACAAGGCCAATATTAGGTTTAAAAGTACTATATGCTACGATTTTTATTTTTATTTTTTTATTTGAGTGGAAATCGTGGGTCCTGGTAGTCTTTTCATCGGTTTGTCCTGATTCCAGCCTTGAGATATTTCAATTAAGGATAAAACCATTTATGCAGTGTATTTATTATAGTCAATTATTGGACAAAAGAATGAAAGAAAACATTTTAGCCAATGGTGAAATGGTTCAACCAAGCAATACAGGTTCAACAATGGTGGATTGGGCGCCATTACTTATTCAACGTCGTCTCAGAAATAGAGACCAAAGTTTTGTAGCGTGAGGGGGCTCCGTTTGGATTAGTTCAAACTGATGTATCGGTTGCATATTAAAATTGTTAGGAGCAGTGACGAAGTCAGAAAATTAGGTTAGAGGGGACACTTATTAATTATAATTTTTTATTTAAAAAAAATTCATAAGCAATATTAAAATAATAATAATCATTTTATAAGATAAATTTAAACATAAAAAATTACATATTCATTATTAATAAGAACAAATCAAAATTCTATAATAGTGTGAAATTGCTCATTGTGAGATGATGATGTAAGTTTGTAATTTTAGCACAAAAAATTATGGATCAAACTTCCTAATTTAAAAAAATAAAAACACATCATTTATAGTACAAATTATTATAAAATCTATTTAATTTTTATTTGACATAAAAATATTAAAGAGATGACCTTACTTATAAATGATGTGTTTTAAATGAAAATTATTAAACAGTTTTAGAGTACCATATGACGTTACCTACGTGATACTCAAAGCATAGAAAATCATAAATCATACTAAGTGGTACGTCAACTACTTAAAAATAATGAGTTCATTATATCTAATTTATAATATTTTCGCTACATTATTAATTTAAACTACTACATAAATAATGCCACATAATGTTTCCAAAATATCAAATAATTACTTGTTACGAATAATATAATAAAGGAAAATGCCTCGTACCTCGAGAGGTAGGGCTGAGTAAAGAATCCGTAAAATTCGTAATCCGATCCAGTTTAGTCCAATCTGATAGGTTCGGATTGGTTTTTTGAATCCGTGGTTCGGTTCTGGATTGGAAATTTCAAAATCCGTAAGCCACAGATCGGTTCCGGATTGAACCCCACGGTTCCAGATTGGAACCATTCCAGACCGTCTAGAAATAATCTATATTTATACCATATACAGTGTATATTTTTTCTTTGATTTCTGGTATAGTTTTATTCATTGTGTTAGGGAAGTAAGACAAAAGGTAAAAGACTTAGTCTGCAAATTACCAATTAAGGTGTAACAATAAAGATTAAAAGCTGGGCTCATTCCTGAAGTAACCTGAGAAAAATAAATATAAATAAATTGCAATAAGTTAACCATATACTATGTATATATGTATTTTATATTGATAAAAGCATTCATCATCGCACTAAAACCGTCCATTGATGAGCCATCTAGCTCATTCGGCAACAAACTGATTTATCAGTAATATTAGCTAATTTGGTAAAAAACAAATACATCACCAAAGAATTATGCATGATCTTATCAATTCCTTGCATCAGAATGGTGGTTCAGTTATTACTTAACAGTAACACACAAATAGACCCACACAAAGGATGTCTATATTTTTTTTGTTATTTAATTATGTGAATCTGTGGTCCGAAACCGATCCAATTCGTGTTTAAACGGATTGGTTCGGATTGGTTCTACGATTTAAACGGATTGGATTGGTTCTAATTTTTCAGGAACCGTAAATAACGGATTGGTCCTGATTTTCTCCCAATCCGAACCAATCCGGACCATGCTCACCCCTATCGAGAGGCAAAGGCTCGAATGGCCCGAATCTCCTCTCTCTCTCTCTCTCTCTTTCTATTTCTTTCTCCTCCTTCTCTATCTCTCTCCTCCATCTTCAGAAGGATGAAGAAGAAAACCAAGGAAGACCTGTCTCTCTCTCTTTCTCTCTCTCTCACACACACGCACAGAGTCTCGAATTTTTCTTCACCTGCAAAAAGGGCTTTTGAAGAAGAAGAAAAAACCCAATCCAATCTCAACCCAAATCCCATCTTTATCTCTCTCTCTCTCCCTCTCCCATCACCTTTCTTCCATGAGTTGGGTGGGTTATGATTGATTGAAACAGACAAAACTTTCTACCCTGGAACCCACAACCCACTACCACTCACTCATATATTAACATTTGCCTACCTCAAAACACCCCCAACCGTTGCATGTTGCAATTTTCTTGTATATCAATATATTCAAAAGAATTTGATTACGGACACACAATTTTTTATTGTATATTTTTGAACTAGGAGCTCCTTTATTTCAATTCTAAGAGTTTTTTTGACACGGTTCAATGATGCACATATGACATATTCAGGGCCGGCCCTAAATTTTATAGGGCCCTAGGCGAAGTTTCAAGAGGGGCCCTTATACATGTTTATCAAACAAAATTTTTGAGTAATTTAATAAAAAAGAAAAAAGTGAAGTGGGCTATAGATCGCCTACTTGATTTAAAAATAATTTTTCTTTTTTTACTTTTTTTTTTTCAGTTGGGTTAACTTTTTTTATTTGTTTTTAATGTTGGCCTGTAACATGTTTGTATTTGGACCTTTTTTTTAGTGAGCCTTTTTGTTTTGGAAGGCCTCTAATAATAATTGTGTCTTTTTTTAAAACTTAATGGTATAAAAGACTTTCAAATTTGGGGCTATATTTTGAGCCAAAATTTGAGAGCCTTAGGAGTAGGTCTCACTAGCCTTAGCCCAGCCGGCCCTAGACATATTACATGGAGTTTCCATTGCCAAATGACCATATGAATTTCTATAAAAAGCTAGAGAAAAAAAGCATAAGGTAATCAAGATTTTAAACGTTAAATCTCACTTTTCAATATTTTTCTAGATTTGTTGCATTTTAAAAGAATTAACTTAATTATCGGAAAATCTTTAGATGGCACTACATCAGTGTCACTAGAGATTCACTTCTTCTCTTTCACGTACATTAGATCAAGTCAATGCCAAACAAATTTAATTTTAATAATATATTATTATATAAAGCACATAAGTGAATATAAACTTTGTCATGAACTTTTACATTCCTAAAGTAATTCCATACATAATTGCCACTACTTTCATATTTTAATTATTTTAAACAACTGTGACAATTATTTTAAGTTATTTTTAAATTCTACACACATAATGTGTGGCCACACAGCTAGCTTATATACATATAGGACTCTAGTATTATCTATAGTTCATTCAAGTGGATTGAACATTTTAATTTAGTCCATGGAAGCTGATACGGGGTCTCACTCTAATAATATGCTCTATTTTTTATTTTATTTTATTTATTTAAGGCATATGTATCTATAACACTAACTAAATTAATCTGATAGATATAATTACATGATCTCATTATCTTAATTTTAATAAAAAATAAATAATCTATTTTAAAAATCATAATTCGTATCCATTTTTATGAAAACAAAGATGACAAAATCACGCACTAAGTTTATCTTATCAATATATTTTTTTTTCCATAAATCATCAAATTAAGACTCGTGATAAAACTAGACAAAAAGTGATAGAGTTGTACAAAATATCGCCTAATCTACTAAACTTGCACCGATCTGTATCAATCCATACTGTTCTATCTGCTAACTGCGGATTTAACTTTAAAATTCATAATCCACCTTTAAAATCTCTTCATTTCGCTATTGTTAATAAATATATATTTTTTTAACATCTAATGAAATATCAAAACAAAAATGAGTGCGACAGAGATTTAAGATATGAAATTTTTTACAAATTAGTAGTTATATATACAAAAATATTATACAAATTAGTATCATATATTAAACCAACACTTAATAATTGGTTAAAATATTATTCAATTCGTTAATCTGCTTAAAACTGCCCAAATCAAAATTTGTCCCTCCACCAATCCATTATTCAATTTATAATTTTATTCTCAAACTTGCAACGCGCACACTCGTAGAAAGAGACACTTACATATATATATACTAGTAGTCACTCGTGCGATGCACATGATTTTAGAAAGTCAATAATTACTACAAAAAAATTTGCTACTTGTTTATATTTCTTAATATTTTTATTTGGTTTGTGTATATAAATCTTATTTCACATCATTAAAAATATTTAATATTTTACATTATTGAAAATTTTAAAAAAGTATCATACATTAGTAAACCATCACATATATAATAGCTAATTTATCTAAGAAATACTTCAGAAAACCAAAAGTAGAGTAACAAAGGCATATTATAATTAATCAAAATGACTAATATACTAAATAAAAGTAACACTACTTTTGCTTAATCAATAGTAGATATTACAGTAATCATCTCATATAATATAATAAATTAAAATAAAATTAATTTTAATTCCCATTATATTTAGTTAGTAGGTGGTTAAAATTTTTTACATGCTATTTGTTTTTTCGTTATATTGATTCATTAAACACAAATAGGTTTGGAATGATTATAAAAAAAAATTTAAAAAAAATGTTTGAAAATGCATTATACTTGAATTGACAAACATAAAGAATATAAATATTTAAATTATTCAAAAAAAAAAAAATTAACATTTTAAATATGAGATATCTTCCATTTGCTCAAACTTTGAATCTAAATAAATAAATAAAAAATTTAAACAAAGAAGAAATTTGTGGTTTAGTTCTCAAAAAAAATGAGTTACTAAAAATAAATTTAATCATGAATTATTTCAATAGGATAATCAACAATAAAAAATCAACTGATGAATACATTTAAAGTATAACCCATATCCAATAAATTTTGATTCTTCATTTTCAATCTAACATCTACACCAAAAAAAAAAAAAAAAAATTAAACACAAATAATCAATAAGTGAGAGAGTTACAAATTGATAATAGCAGTGCTTTTATAAATATAAAAAAAGAATAAAATCTCAATTAAATGACAAATTATTAACAAAAAGAATGAAATAAGGAAAAATATAGACCGTAACAAAAAAAAAAAATTTAAAAAAATAATAATGTTCATTTATATGAACTCACTTTCTTACAAATGCAAAAACTCATGCAAGTACACATTTCAAATGTAAAGCAAATATTTAAGATTTTTAGGCACCGAAAAGGGATCAGAAATGGCTCATTGTTGATTGTTTTCCCCTCAATTTTCTGTTCATGGTTTCTTTTGCAGGAACTTGTTTTATATTAAAAAGATTATGTTTAAACAAAAGATATATATGGAATTCTATCATGTTTAAAATTTGTATGGATAAGTAATTGATGATTTTAAAAGATAAAATATTAAGTTCCACTTAAAGATAAACTTTAAAAAGATTAAGTTGAAATATATAGAAATTCTATAACAAACTAACAAAAGATAAATATAGATCGTTAAAAAAATTATCATCTTTTTGGAATATTTATATCCCAATCTTATTCTTTTTTTTTATTTAAATATTTTGTTATCTTTTATTTGAATTTTCATTAAATAGTTATATTTTTATTTTTGTATATTTTTTCATCTATATTTATTTGTTATTCATATATACATAATTACCTTTTTATTTTAAAAATCATTTGACTCGTAATATTTTTTTATTTAATTTTTTTAATTGTTCATATATAAATAGCTAACTTTTTTATTTTTACAATTAATTGACTCGTAATATTATTTATTTATTTATTTATTTTTATCTTTTATTTGACTCTTTATATTATTTTGTAGTTGAAATTTGAATAGTTATCCTTTTATTTAATTTATTTTAGATTATGTTTAAAGAAAAGATATATATGGAATTCTATCATGTTTAAAATTTGTGTGGATAAGTAATTTATGATTTTAAAAGATTAAAAAGATTAAGTTGAAATATATAGAAATTCTATAACAAACTAACAAAAGATAAATATAGATCGTTAAAAAAATTATCATCTTTTTGGGATATTTATATCCCAATCTTATTCTTTTTTTTTTATTTAAATATTTTTTTATCTTTTATTGAATTTTCATTAAATAGTTATATTTTTATTTTTGTATATTTTTTCATCTATATTTATTTTTTATTCATATATACATAATTACCTTTTTATTTTAAAAATCATTTGACTCGTAATATTTTTTTATTTCAATTTTTTTTAATTGTTCATATATAAATAGTTAACTTTTTTATTTTTATAATTAATTGACTCGTAATATCTTTTATTTGACTCTTTATATTATTTTGTAGTTGAAATTTGAATAGTTATCTTTTTATTTTATTTATTTTATATTTTTATCTCTACCTCTTTGTTGCTCATATTTAAATATTTATCATTTTATTTAAATATATATAATCATTTTGGCTTTTGAGATTTAGATAATTGATAAATGATTAAAAATTAAGAAAAGTGGGAGGGGAGAATTGAAAAGTGACACATAGGAGATAGAATTCATAAGAATTTAGTATCAAGAGTTTGGAGAATTCTCATACTCCACTACATTTGTTTATATATATAGTATAGATATAGATAGATAGATAGATAGATAGATAGATAGTATAGATAGATATGGTTCTTTAATATGTAGGATCAATAAGTTTATGGATAATGAGCCGATTACATAATCAACCACATAAAATGTAAGTGAAATAATTGAATAGAATTGTATCTTTTATGACGTCCAAGATTATTTTAGAGTTCTCGATGGTCCAGTCTACTTAAAAGTGAAGACACTCATATTCCATATGTATATACAGGCTTCTTTAATAAGTGGGAACCATAAGTGTACAGATAATAAACCGATTACATAATCAATCATATAAAATATGACTGAAATAACTGAATATAACTGTAACTTTTCCGATAGCCTCATCATCTGATATAGATGACCATGATTATTTTATGTGATTAGTTGTGTAATTCAGGAATTGATGCGCAAGAGCTCAAAAGCCCCAGTGAATAAATTGTTGGAGAGTCGAAGCAATCTATAATCTGCAAATTTGATAGGATGATAGAGACGAGGATGTTGAGAATCCACCAGCTCTGGTGGTTGTTCAATTGCTCTGTCATTTGGCCCAAACACAAAGAAAACAATTGATAACCTTGTATTTACTTCATAGCATTGGACTCTGTGCTTCACACTTGGAAGTCTTCCATTGCTCCATATCTGCATAATACACAACAATCACAGGCTTGAAAAAAGGAAAAGATGATTTTAAGATAGAAATAAAACAAAAAATTAAAAACAATCTTTTTATGTGTTGGGTTTTGCTACACGTTACTCAACTCTATACCACAACCACAATGATGTAGGTTTAGTGGCTTCAAAATGTTTGGAGTATTTGGCTTAGAGATGGGAAGTGGGCGGATAAGACCCGCTCAAAATTTATTGATATCTAAATTTATTGATTAATATCTAAATTTATTGATTAGAAACAATCTAATTAAGTTGTGCTCAACAAGTCTTTAAAGATTCGAATTCATCGATTACAGAATCTAGACCAATTTTCAAAAAGCATGAAAAACAATATGCTTTATCCTTTGAAGAAGAATACTCTAGCCAAGAAAATTGTTTAAACCACATATCTTGAAATCGGCAATTCTGTTTTCCAAATGAGGACTTAGGATACTCAAGTTTAGGTTGATAAGGCTCCAAGTTCACATAAGCTTGTTTAACCTCATCCTCTTGATTAACCGGATATTCACAAATTTGCAAGCGTAAACTAAGATCCCATTCAATAACAATTGAATCAAATTCGCTTGGTTTATTTGCTTGAGGCATGGAAGGCGGTTGCACATCAGAAAATGAGGTTTCAACAACATTGGATGTTGTACTGCTAGACTTTTGTTTTGATTGATAGAATGAGAAAGGGGTTTTTCCTTTTTTGAGTGTGGAGGTTCCATTACTTATAACCTAATTTTTTTTTTAGCCCTATTTAATATTAAACCAGTATATTCACAATAATTTTAAATATTAGGATTTTTATATACATCCTCAATAATTTTTATTTAAGCTTTCATTATTTTTATATATGTCCAAAAAAAACTCATTCAAAGTTCAAAAACTAAGAGCAATATAGAATATTGAACAAGGTAGCATCATAAAATTGCAAAACCATTGTTAATCAAATCCATTCTCAACCAACAAAATAAAATAATTGGTTAATTACACTTACCAAAAAAGTTAAGAAAGTGGAGCTGCTGCAGGCTGCTGCAGACGACGAAGAGGGTCGATGCCTATCTGATTGGAAGATGTGAGGATTGCTTTGGAAGATTTGTTCTTTAAGCAAATACAAACTTATTGAGTTGCCTATCTATTTTTTTGAGTAAGTATTAGGCTGCTATTGGGTTGCCTATCTAATAAAAAAAAAAAAAAAACTATTGGCCCTTATTTGGAGTGGGGCTGGGCTGGGAAAAAAAAATTCTTCGGATTTTTTAAATTTTGGGCTGGGTTGCAGCCATCTATGCTCAGCCCTAAGTCCGCCCTTGAGAGGAGATCATGGTTGGGTAGTGGTGGTGGAGGAGGAGGTGGTAGATTCCTTATTTTGTTTGCCTTTTTTGTTGTTGTTGTTGTTTTTTAATTAAAAAAACTTAACGGGTATTCATTTTCAACCCATTTAAATCCAATTTTAAAAGAATATGCAAGATATAACTTATTTACAAACCGTTTATAAATTTAGATAAGTACATGGACTATTGATATAATTTTATCCCCCTTTTTTTCCAGTTAGTTTGGGAATTCAAAATTTGTCCTAAAATTTGGGGGTGTGGTGAAAATGAAATGGGTATATTGTAGGGTCTATGTGTAGATTAATCTGGATCAGATATTGATATTTTTAAATATTTTTTTATGAAAACCCTCCAAGTTTATATAATATTACTGTTTTCTTTTCTCTTCACAATTTCATTTACAATTCTAAGATCCAAACATGATCTACAAGAAAGGTTTCACATACCGTAGCCATATCTCCAAGGTTGACAAGTAGGGAGTCAGGCATGGGATCAACATGTACACGTTCACCAGTCTTTCCGTGCACAACTTCAAGTCCACCAACAATTTCATCATCCTGTAAAATAGTAAGAAATCCAGGATCTGTGTGTAGATAGAGAGCAGATGATCCTACAAATTCAGGGTTGAAATGGTATTTGTTCAACCTCATTTGGGAACTCCAATCCTTGAACAAATCCCCTTTCAGCCCCATCCCTTCCCCCAACTTCCTCCCAATGTCCAATGCTTGCTCATTGATTGCTTCAAAGTACTTCACTACTGTTTCCCTGTCACAAAAAAATATTGGTAAAACCTTTTATTTTTTTGTATTTGTTTAATTTTTGGTAGGTTACTGATTTATTTTTGCAGTCATAGGGAGCCCTAATTTCCCAACAGGATCTATATGAAATTAGAATTGTAACATTTCTTGTATAGTAATAAAATATAATATAATTGCAAGTATAAATATAAGAATGTTTTTCTAATACTTTGTTAAGTTCTTCAATAAGAAGAGCATAGTGAGTTAAATAATAGAATTTATCAAATTGATGTATCCTAATTATTTCATGCATGTCCCCTATAACTATATAGAAAGTAAGAATTAACAAGAGAATATAACAATGGTAAAATTAATATCAATAAATAAATAAGTAAGTAAACTTGAATACAATATTTTTCACTAGTGTCAAGGCAAAAAGTATAAGGACAAGTTTTGAATTGTTCTATTATTGTAATATAAATACATTAAATTTGATACTGAAATGAAATATTTGCAAGACTTATTAAAAATTTAAAAAGTAAACAAACTACTAGCTTAAATTAATACAAAATTCTTGAAGGATAATATTTTGCATTATAAAATTACATTGTGGTTTCTCAACGTTCTTTAGCTTATGTGTAACTCACTATTAATAATTTTAAAAAATATATTTTTCACAAACGTATCCTAGCCGTACTCATATCTTATTTTTTTAGGTTCTGCCGTATCGCCGTATTTGTATCGTGTCATATCCGTATCTCATATCCGTATCTATGTTTCCTAGATGTTTACCTGCCCAATAATAAGAGATCATGTATGATCCCACAAAATAAAATAATAATGGCATATCATGAAAGAAATACTAATATACTATTTATCGGACACATGATCACATGATATTCTTCTAAACTCATGTTATGATTTTTCTCTTCCAATGGTTGTTTTATGTAATCCCACTTTAGTTAGAAGAATAATGATATATGTACTAATTAATGTACTAACTAATATATTAATAGATGTGACAATTTTAAACGTTTTAGATATTTGTAATTTATATAATAGGTGAAATCAGTAATAATGATATAATACTAATTGATACACTAATATGTACATAATTGAATTAAAAAGGGTGATCTCATATAGACCAGATGGATACTCTACCGTCCTAGAAAAAGAAGAGTTACCACAAATGCAATATTAATTATTGTATTGTAAAATCCGTGTATAAAACCCAATTACATTAATGTTTCTTGATAAAATTTTAAATAAATTTCAGTTCGCCGTATTACTACATATAGATAGACAGCATGTGAGTATTTTAGTCTAAAAGTTCAAAAGTTATTAAACAAATCAAAAAATCTATATTCTATACCAAAAAGTTAAAGATTTTCTTTTCTCTCTACTTTTTACACATCTTTTTTGTAAAAAATCAAAAAGTCATTCTAAACATATTAATTTTTTTACCTCATATTTTAGTCCAAAAATTAAAAAATTACTGAAATATCATGTTTCTAAACGAGGCCAAGAGTGGTCCCGTTTGATGTAACTTTAAAAATAGATTGTAGATTGCAACTTAACAGATTATAAATTATGACTTTAATCAGAAACTGTTAATTTATTTGGTGTAACTGTTAGATTATAGATTTAAATTGCTGAGTAGTGTTTATTAAATAAGTTGTGAAATAATTTTTTGAATTAACCTTTATTTTTTGTTATTCACTACTTGTTTACATTTCTTATAAAAAATAATAATAATAATTCATAATCCATTTGGGCCTTTTTTTTTATTTTTTAAAAATAAAAAATAAAAAAATCTAAGAGTATAACCTTAAAGTAAGGTGTCCACAACAGAAGTTAATAATCAGAAGTAAAGGTGAACAACTTCTCAGAATCAATTTTTTTAAGTTAAAATAAATTACAAGAATCAGAAATTATTTGAAATAATTTTAACCAAACAGTTCAAAATAACTTTTTCAAAACTAAAATCTATAAGTTGGCCAAAATAAGCCACTAGGAATCGCAACGGGCCGGGGCGGGCTGGGGATCACACTCCCTATCCCCGATTCACGATGGTGAAAATTCCCTCGGCTCGGCCCCGATCGGGAACCTATAACCCTTCCTGCCCCCGCCCCCGCCCCCTAACGGGGATCGGTTTTCCCGACCCCAAAAATCCCCGGCCAAAAAAAAAACAAAAAAAAGGAGCAAAACAGTAGCTCTCATCATCATCATCAACATCAACAACTATAGTCTACAAAATCATCATCAATGATCATCATCATTAACATCAACAACAAAAAAATGTATATCTATATATATATCTCAAATCGAAAGAAATGTTCATCGCGACTCAGATCTGGAAGGAGCTCTCCGCTGCCGATCTACCTCTAGGCTTCTCCGTGGCTTAAATCTGGAAGGTGAGAGAGTTGAGAATGCTTCTCCGTGGCTTAAATCTGGAAGGTGAAAGAGTTGAGAATGCTTTTTGACTAAAGGAGAAGAAAGAGAATTCATCTCTCTCACAAAGGGTAATGGGAGAAGAGAAAGAAAGAGAGTGAAACAGTTGAGAATGCTTTTTGACTAGTCCTTAAGAACCTGCGTACCTAAACATATATATATATATATATATATAATATATCATAAAGTAGTCTAAACAAACATAATATATAATATAAAGCAGCCTAAACATATATATTATATATATATGGGACGTTCGGGGCTGTTCGCGGCCGGGCCGGGTTTGGGAAAGTTATTACCATTCCGGATCCGAAAATTATCAAAGATTAAATTTTTAATACCATCTCCAATTTTATGGAGATAGTTTTCGAGAAAAATCCGTTATAATCAAGATCGAAAAATCGAATCCCTATCAAACCGGATTTAAATTGCCATCCCTATAAGCCACACCAAAATCCCTATACAACTACAAGGAAAAGATTCCCCCTCATTCAACGAGTGTGACTAGAGTTTTAAGTTTAAGGAGTTTTGGACTTATTAATTTCAGATCTATTTTTTTTTTTTTATTTGAACCGTCTATCTAAGCCAGATTATTGAAGCAACATGGAGAGAGAGAGAGAGAGCACCTTAGGTGAGGAGAGACAGCCATGAGATCCAAAAAATTATCAAGAGCACCAGGGACACAGGAGTCATGACAAGCCACCAAGCTCTCATAAACTGGACTGATATTGTTAACTGGTATGTACCCATAGCTTTCCACTGGATGATAACGCCGCCGTTTGATCTCCACCGGGAGCTCCATCAGAGACTGCGTCGCCGCCTTCATCTCCGCCATCAACTCCGGTGAGACGCCGTGGTTGATGATCCTGAAACATCCCCACTCCCTGCATGCTTCTACTATTTTCTCTGATTGTCCTACAGAATCTTCTTTCATATCAATTACTGGGATACAAATACTACCCATATTTGAGTCTACTGCTAGTTTTCTTATTCTCTCTCTCTCTCTCGGCTGTGGAATGAAGAATACGTTGAGTCTCTTTAGATGGTTTGACTATTTATTTCAATCTAGCAATGGTAGGTATCATCACGAATCACGAAAATAATTATGAAAATTTTATGACTTTAACATTATACTTAGAATAAAACGTCAAATCAAGATAATTCAAATATGATAAATTTTAACTTTTCTCATTTCAATAATTTACTTAGATAATGTAAAGGTACACATGGACAATGTGAAGGCATAATGGCCTTGTTTGGGAAACGGTTTTTGAGGTTTTTTTATTTTTTTGTATATACTAAAATAGTATTAAAAGATAAATTATTATTTGGTAAGGAAATTTGAGAAAGGATTTGGAAAGAAAAATAAAAAAATTGGATGAAATGTAAATATAATATACTTATATTTCACATAATTTCACACACATTTTCTATTTTTATTTTTAAATCCCTTCCAAAATCACCCAATTAAGCACAACATAAGGAGTTTTTTTTATTTTTTTGGAGTGTCACATTAATACCAGCTACATTAGAATATCATATCATACCTGTCACACATTCAAAAAAAAAAAAAAATCTCCAATTAACTAGTGAGGGTATATCTGTCCAACCAATACTCATCCACATTTAAAAAATGACTTTCCGGTCACACACTATTCCTAATAAGGACTCTTCAATATTTAAAACGTGGGACCAAATGGTATAGAAGTTCCCAAAATAGGATTTTCTAATAAATTTTCGATTATTTTAACATACTAAAATAGTCAAAAATTAAATTAACTTATTAAAATAGTCAACTTCCCAAATACTCTCAATAACTTGTGTATGGTATTTACATTAAAGTGATTACACTACAAGAAAAGAGGGTAAAAAATATTCTTAATAATTGGTTAAAATATTCTTCAATTCGTCAATTCGCCTAAAACCGTTCGAATGACAATTTGTCAATCCGTCAATCTATTATTTGATTTATAATTTTATTTTTAAACTCGCAATGCGCACACTCCTAAAAGTGAAGAGACATTTACATATATATATATATATATATATGGTTCTTTAATATGTAGGATCAACAAGTTTATGCATAATGAGCCGATTACATAATCAACCACATAAAATGTAAGTGAAGTAATTGAATAGAATCATATCCTTTATGATGTCCAAGATTATTTTAGAGTTCTAGACAGTCCAGTCTACTTAAGAGTGAAGACACTCATATTCCATATATATGTATATATATACAGACTTCTTAATAAGTGGAAACCATAAGTGTACAGATAATAAACCGATTACATAATCAATCATATAAAATATGACTGAAATAACTGAATAAAATTGTAACTTTTCCGATAGCCTCATCATCTGATATAGATGACCAAGATTATTTTATGTGATTAGTTGTGTAATTCAGGAATTGATGCGCAAGAGCTCAAAAGCCCCAGTGCGTAAATTGTTGGAGAGTCGAAGCAATCTATAATCTGCAAAATTGATAGGATTATAGAGACGAGGATGTTGAGAATCCACCAGCTCTGGTGGTTGTTCAGTTGCTCTGTCATTTGGCCCAAACACAAAGAAAACAATTGAGAACCTTGTCTTTACTTCATAGCATTGGACTCTGTGCTTCACACTTGGAAGTCTTCCATTGCTCCATATCTGTATAATACACAACAATCACATGCTTGAAAAAAGGAAAAGAAGATTTTAAGATGGAAATAAAAAAATAAAACAAAAAATTAAAAACAATCACCTTGCTTGTTTATACTTTTCAAAAAACACTTTTTAAAAAATCCTACTTTCTTATTTTTCGTATTTTTTTATTTTTATTGAATTTTTTTAATATTTTAAGTAATTTTTTTATTTTTTAGACACACCTAACATAAATACACCTAAAAAGTAAAAAAATTGTAAAAAAAATCTTTTAAAAATTCACTGAATACCAAAAGTATAAAAAAAAATACAAAATTCAATACATTTTTTATATTTTTATATATTTATTAATTTTTTAAAATATTTTTTCACAAATTTTTTACTTTTTAAATATATCTAAGTAAGGTGCATCTAAAAAAGTAAAAAAAAAATGTTTAAAATTTAAAAAATATTCACTAAAAATAAAAAAAATACGAAAATAAAAAAAAGTCAATTTTTAAAAAATTTAATCCAAAAAACTTAAACCAAACACATTGAATCTTTTTATGTGTTGGGTCTTGCTACACGTTACTCAACTCTATACCACAACCACAATGACGTAGGTTTAGTGGCTTCAAAATGTTTGGAGTCTTTGGCTTAGAGATGGGAAACGGGCGGATAAGACCCGGTCAAAATGGGTTATGCATTAAATCTGTCTATTTAATCACTACGTCAAAATTGGGCTTTAGCGGCGGTTTTTTACCGCTGTTAAAGGCTGTAAAACTGCCGTTAAAACCTTTAACGGCTGTTTCGTTATCGCCGTTTATGCACGTGTCGGAAAAAGTACAACCGTCGTAAAAAAGTAAATTACCGTCATTAAAAGTCGACAAAAAACGGCGGTTTTTTACCGCCGTAAACAGGTTCAGATTTTTTCAAAAAGTAATTCTCTCTTCTTGCACTCCCCAAGTTTTGAACCCAAGACCTCTCATCCACTCACACCAACCACTTTGCCATAGCCACTCTTCATGAAATATATTCCCTAAATAAATATTTAAACATTACTTTTACTTTATTATAGATGGTTTCGCCGGAGCTCGCTGGAGTTTCGTCGGAGCACGCCGAAGTTTTGCCGGAGCTCCGCCGGCAAAGACCGCCGTCATTAACGGCGGTAATGATTGGGCATTAGCGGCGGTTTTGTTACCGCCGTTAATAGAGGGTTTCATTACCGTCGTTAAAGACACTTTAGTGGCCGTTTTTTTAACGGCGGTAACGAAACCGCCGTTAATGATAAATTAACGGCGGTATTAACGACGGTTTTTGTTACCGCCGTTAATAGTTCCTTTAACGGCGGTTTTCGTTACCGCCGTTAAAAAAACTGCCGTTAATGCCCTATTTTGGCGTAGTGAATAAATGAGTTTAATCAGTTGGATTGAATTGGTCAAAGTAATTTGGCCAACTCTTGTATTTATTGAACTCCTTTTTCCATAGATGGAGGAGGTCGTGGTTGGGTTGTGGAAGAGGATCTATAGGTGGTGGTGGATTAGCAGACGAGGCATGGGGGGACTTAGGATTCGTCAATGGAGTGGATTAATATTAAGGTAAAATTATACATTATATTTTAAGTATAACTAAATAAAAAAAAGAAGAGAATTTAATAATATAATTTAGATTAATATCTGACGTGGATAGGCTCATAAAACCCATAACCCACTATGAACAACCCAAGCTTACCACTTAGGGCCCAATGCATAACCCAACTGATAAGGCCCAGTACAGTTGGAAGTCAACATGACATGAAGGACCAATGATATTCAGAAACGTGGCAGGTAAAGGGCAAGCCACCTCAGCAGACAAAGATTTGCAAAATTATTGCCACTGGACATCACCATTAATGCAGCCCCTCACAGCATTTATTACGACAACACCTCTCCGTCGGGACAGCACGCCCTCACCCTGAATAAGGTAAGCTACAGCATAGACTTTTGGCCAAGGTGACAGGTCGGACGGGACAACGAAATGATTACCAAAGGATATAAGCAGACGTTGAAGACAAGAAGAAGGTTAAGTTTTCCTATCTCTCTAATCCATATCTCTACATTCCACTTCTCTCTCTCTAACTTGCTCGTCGGAGGGTTCGCTGGGGGACTCCCCGTTCCCCGTTGAACTCCTGTGCAGGTTCTCAAGTGGGCTTGGCCATTCAGATATCGGTTGGAGAAGCGTGGACCAGTCCGACCCATTCCCTCTGGAACCCGTTGTATCGTAACTGTAACATCAGTTGGCGCCGTTTGTGGAAACGCTTTGCTCCGTGCGCCAGTTGTGCTCATTGTCGCTGGAGATCCTGTTCCAATAATCTTTTCCTGCTACCCATCAACATGTATGGTCACGACTAGATCCATGGCTTCTCACCAAAATGCTGCCGACCATCAAGCCGACCCCCCCAATCCAAACAACCCACCACAGTATTTCATCGAGCTTACCAACAGCATCAACCGCATGGCCGAGCAAAACCAAGCCCTGATAAATGCTCTACTCCAAAGGGACCTTCCAATGCCTCCTCCACCACCTCCAGATATTCCGTCCAACCAAGAACGAGCCCCGAGCCATACTATCCCGCAGCCCTATCCACCGAACTTGGAAGGCCTGCAACCTCCTCCTCCTCACATAAATCCACCACCTCGACCCCTGCATCCATCGGTCCTGGCACCAACCCCTAAGGGGGAAGCCTGTAGCGTCCAATCCCCTCTCCCTTCTGGTGGTGATAACATCCCTCTCTGGGATGCAGAACTCCGAGCCATGAAGCTCCAACTCCAAGGGGTCATGTAGAACATCCAGCATAAACCTTCTACCACAGCAAACTCACCGTTTGTTGCCTCCATCAGGGACAAACCTCTACCCTCCAAGTTCAAAATGCCCACCATTGACTCTTTTGACGGCACGATGGACCCAGTCGACCATCTTGAGACCTACAGAACCCTCATGATCCTCCATGCATTCCCTGACGAGATCATGTGTCGAGCTTTTCCCGTGACACTGAAGGGGTCAGCTCGGCTGTGGTTTAGCCAGTTACCAGCAAACTCCGTCTCCACTTTCCAGCATCTCAGTGACTCCTTCCTCAGTCATTTCATCGGAGCCCAGCGCTAGCGCCGTCCGGCAACCCAACTCCTCAACATCCGCCAGACCGAGGGGGAGTCCCTGCGTAGTTTCGTTACCCGCTTCAACACCGAAGCCTTGCAGGTGGCGGAAAACCATGATAAGGTCATCCTTACGGCTTTCATGGCCGGTCTGCGGTCGTCCGACTTCCTGCTCTCTCTCTCTAAAAACCCCCCGACCTCCATGGCAGCCCTACTCTCCAAAGCCCAAAAATACATGAATGCAGAGGATTCTCTAGCCACTCGGCAAGATCCAATAACCAAAAACCCGACCCCTAGAGAAAAGAAAAAAGACTCAGAGCCCAGAAACACCCAGTATAATAGCCAAACACCACACTATACCGACCGACCCAGAGCTGACCGGTCGGCACCAGCCCGACCGACCGGTCGATTCGAGCGGTATACACCCCTTAACTCCCCCATGGAACAAGTCCTCAATCAGATCTAGCGGGACTACCCCCTCAAAAGGCCCCAACCTTCACGAACCCCTTCCAATCGGAAAGACCAATCCAAATATTGTCGTTTTCACCAGGACCATGGCCATAACACCGCTGAGTACGTTAACCTCAAAGATCAGGTCGAGACTCTAATACGTCAGGGACGCCTCAGCCAGTTCACGGACACCCGCCCTCAGCAGAGGCAAAGAACTGAGCCCCTCAGAAACAACCGCCGGCGCACCCCCCCGGTAGCCAGCCCAACCTAACTAAGGCCATGATTGCCCTCCACAGCAACCTCGACCGCCAGGCAATCCCCCCACCTGTTGGAGAAAATCAGAGTCATTTCAGGCGGCCTTGCTTGCAGGGGACCATCCCGCTCGGCTTAGAGGGCAGAACTCAGAAAGATAAGGCAGGGCTCAGACAAAGCAGTTGCTACGGTCGACCGACCCTCCAAACAGCCCAAGCAGTGGACCGAGCCTATCACCTTCACGAACGCTGACTGTACAGGCATCTGTTATCCTCATGATGACCCTCTCGTCATTTTTTCCCTCCTCTCAAACTACAAGGTTAGACGAGTTCTCATCGACAACGGCAGTTCTTCAGACATCATCTTTCTCAACTGCTTTCGCCAGCTCAAAATTGGAGAGGAAAGTCTGTCTCCTCTACAAACCCCTTTGGTTGGTTTCACTGGCGACCGGGTGACCTCCATCGGCTCCATCGATCTCCCCATCACAATCGGCGAGTACCCACGGCAGACTACAAAGTTGCTCACCTTCCTTGTTGTCGACTGCCCATCCGCCTATAACATCATCATTGGCCGTACCGCTCTAAATGCCTTTTAAGCCATCACATCAACTTATCACCTTGCCATTAAGTTTCCCACCGATTTGGGGGTCGGGACTGTAAGGGGAGAACAGACCATGGCCAGGGAATGCTATGTCACCTCACTCAAAGAAATCAAGCTGAAAGAGACAATGATCATTGAGGGACTTGACGTCCGGGATAAGGATGAGTTGGTCAGAGGGGAACTTGTGGAGGAGCTCGTTGAGGTTCCCATCGACCCCACCAACCTGGTGAAAACCGCCAAAATCGGCAGCCAATTGTCCCCCCAAGCAAAGGCCGACCTTACTGCCCTCCTTATTGAGCACAACGATGTATTTGCCTAGATCCACTCAGACATGCCGGGTATTGACCCCTCATTCATAACCCATCGCCTCAGCATTGAACCCCATTTCCGACCTCACCGCCAGAAGCAGCGCATTTTCCATTCGGAGCGCAATACTCTCATTGCCGCAGAGGTCGACAAGCTCCTTGAGGCACAATTCATCAAAAACGTGGACTATCCTAGATGGTTGTCAAACGTGGTCCTGGTCTGCAAGAACAATGGTAAATGGCGACTCTATGTCGAGTACTTAGACCTCAACCGAGCTTGCCGCAAAGACAGTTATCCTCTTCCCCGCATAGATCTGCTGGTCGACGCCACGGCCGGTCACCAAATGCTCAGCTTCATGGATGCCTTCTCTAAGTATAACCAAATTCTGATGCACCCATTTGATCGGGAACACACCTTCTTCATTACCGACCGAGGCACCTACCATTACCGTGTGATGCCATTTGGACTGAAAAATACTAGGGCCACCTACCAACGGTTGGTCAACGCCGTTTTCCATCATCAGATCGGTCGGAATATGGAAGTATATGTCGACGACATGCTAGTCAAGTGCAAACTCTCCGCTGACCATCTGACCAACCTGTGAGAGACCTTCGCCACCCTACGGAAGTACCAAATGAAGCTCAACCCGGAGAAGTGCGCCTTCGGCGCAGGATCTGGGAAGTTCTTGGGTTTCATGGTCAGTCAGCGGGGCATTGAAGCCAACCCTGAAAAGATCAAGGCCTTGATTGAAATGCAGTCACCCAGAACGGTTAAGGAAGTTCAGAGACTCACTGGCCGAGTTGCCGCCCTCAATCGCTTCATTTCCTGTGCAACGGATAAGTGCCTCCCCTTCTTCAAAGTTCTTCGGCAAACTTTTGAATGGACGACCGAGTCTGAAGAGGCCTTTCAACAGTTGAAGCAGTGCATGGCCAACCCCCCTTCCTTTCTCAGGCAATCACTGGTGAACCCCTCTTCCTCTATTTAGCCGTTTCAAGCACCGCAGTCAGTGCAGTCTCTTATTAGGGAAGACGACTCTGTTCAATGGCCGGTCTACTACATCAGTCGGGCCCTCAGGGGCGCCGAGCATAATTACCCATTGTTAAAAAAATTATCCTTGGCCTTGGTCACCGCCTCCAGACGACTCCGTCCTTACTTCCAAGCCCATTCCATAGTGGTCCTCACCGACCAACCTTTGAAGAAGGTAATGCAACAACCAAAGCTCTCGGATAGACTCATGCAATGGTCGGTGGAACTTAGCCAGTTTGACATCTCCTACCGACCTTGAACAGCAATTAAGGGGCAGACTATCGCCGATTTCATCATGGAGTTCACAAATCCTACCCCAACCGCGACCCCTCCACCCCCACCAACCCCTATCGAGCCCGAAGACCCTCATTCTTGGACTATCAACGTCGACGGATCATCCCGCAGAGAAGGCAGCGGGGCTGGTCTCATCCTCACCACCCTTGAGGGTGGTTATTTCAAATGTGCTCTCTGTTTCTTGCTCGATGCCAGTAACAGTAAGGCCGAATACGGGGCATTGATAGCAAGTCTCCGCCTAGCCAGGGACATTGGTGTCAGTCATATCTGGGTGTTTAGCGACTCCCAGCTCATTGTCAGACAAATTACGGGAGAATTTGATGCAAAGGAGGACACAATGCGGGCTTATAGGGATATTGCACTTCCCCTTATTCGCCTTTTCAATACGTTCCACATCCAGCACATCCCTCGGGCAGAAAACTCTAAGGCAGACGAGATGGCTCAGTTGGCTTCTGCAGACCAGTCCGACCTCAGCCGTGGTGTCCGTCTCGTGTACCTAGCCCACCCTGCCATTTCTCCCGACCAGCAAAAAGTACAGTTCCTCCAGAATGAGCCCATCCCTTGGGCGTCGGACATTTTTCTATTTTTGACAACGGGGGAACTTCCAGATAACCAACAGTAAGCCGCCAAAGTTATGGCCCGGTCGTCCAATTACATCCTCGTCGGTGGTGTCTTGTACAAACATGGCTTTTCACGCCCGTATCTGCGATGCCTCAATCCAGCTCAAGCAACCTATGTGATGCGAGAAATCCATGAGGGTATCTGCGGTAATCATTCAGGCGGCAGGTCACTAGCCCACAAAATACTTCGCACTGGTTATTTCTGGCCTACTCTCAACGAAGATGAGACTGACTTCGTACTCAAATGTGATAAGTGTCAACGCTTTGCCAACATCTCCCATGCTCCTCCTACAGAGCTGATCACACTTTGCAGTCCCTATCCGTTCGCCAAATGGGGGATCGACTTAGTTAGACCACTTCCCACCGGCCGAGGCCAGACCAAGTTCGCGATTGTCGCCAATGATTACTTCACCAAGTGGGTAGAGACAGAAACCCTTGCCACCATTACTGAACGAAACACAACCAAATTCATCTGGCAGTCGATCGTATGTAGGTTTGGCATCCCTCAAGCCATCGTCTCCGACAACGGCAAACAATTCGACAATGCCAAGTACATGAAGTTTTGTGCTGACCTCCAGATCCAACCCTGTTTCTTCTCCTCAGGTCATCTCCAAGCCAATGGCCAAGTCGAGGTTACCAACCGTTCTCTTTTGAAGATCATCAAAACTAAGCGAGAAGTTGCTAAAGGACTTTGGGCTGAGGAATTACCGAATGTACTCTGGGCTTACCGTACTACCGCTTGGACTCCCACTGGGGAGACCCCCTTTCGCTTAACATACGGCGCTGAGGTGGTCATCCTAGTGGAAGTAGGTCTGCCTACCCCAAGGGTTTTACATCCGAACCAGAACTAGCCGAAGAGCTCTGTCGGGCTGACCTTGACCTAATCGAAGAGCTCAGAGAAACCACTGCTGTCAGACTGGCCTCCTACCAACAGAAAATGAGAACACACTACAACCGCAGAGTCCGACCAAGGGCGTTCGCAGTAGGGGACCTTGTTTTACGAGAAGTAACTCTTGCCACAAAAAATCCAACTGAAGGCAAACTGGCAGCCAAATGGGAGGGACCTTACGTTGTGAAAGCCAGACCACGACCAGGCACTTACCGACTTCAGGACATGGAAGGTCGAGACCTCCCCCACCCTTGGAACGCTGAACATTTGAAGCGCTATTTTCAATAAAAGTTGTATTTTTGTATCGTCCAAAATGTTGTATTTTCTTTTGGACAATCTATGTTCTCATTTTCTCATCATATAGTGTAAATTTGTGACCCCACGGGCTGCACTTTGTATAACAGTAAGCTTATATCTCAACTATCTGTGGTATTCCAATAACGCTTTGATTGCAGCCTCAGCCAGACTGAGCATGAAGAGCTCGGCCAGACCGAGTCACAAAAAGCCTCAGCCAGACTGAGCACAAAAAGAGTCAGCCAGACTGAGCATGGAGAGCTCGTCCAGACCAAGTCACCTAAAGACTCAACCAGATTGAGCATGAAGAGCTCGTCCAGACCAAGTCACCTAAAGACTCAGCCAGACTGAGCATGAAGAGCTCGTCCAGACCAAGTCACCTAAAGCCTCAGCTAAACTGAGCATGAAGAGCTCGTCCAGACCAAGTCACCTAAAGACTCAGCCAGACTGAGCATGAAGAGCTCGTCCAGACCAAGTCACCTAAAGCCTCAGCCAGACTGAGCATGAAGAGCTCGACCAGGCCGAGTCACTTAAAGCCCCAGCCAGGCCGAAGCCACCATTTTGACTTCATGATCATAAGCACAGTAGCCATATTTTCTCACACTCACTCTGCATTGAATTTTTCTTACAAGTTAAAATTCACTCTGCATTGAGTTTTTCTCACTCTCACTGTGCATTGAATTTTTCTTACAAGTTAAAATTCACTCTGCATTGAGTTTTTCTCACTTTCACTCTGCGTTGAATTTTTCTTACAAGTTAAAATTCACTTTACATTGAGTTTTCCTTACATTTTACACTTCACAATAATTTATACATAAGCCTTATATAAGTTGCTATTCTCATTCATTTTAGATGCACAAGAAAAAATAATGGACTGAAAACACAACTCAAATTTTATTTATTCACAAAACTTGTACATACGTTCTTTACAGCAATCCAAAAAAAAAAAAAAAACAAACAAAAAACTTGTACAACTCACACCAATCACTCTTCCTCACTTCAAACGAGATCTTCTTCTTCAACGCCCTCATCTAGGAGGGTCTGGGCCACGTCATCTTCATCAATCCGTACACCACTTAGGTCCAAGTCTGGGAACAGTTCTTCTGCCTTCCGCTTGAACATCTTCCAGCCACTATCCCAGAACTCAGCCATTTTATGTTTGTAGAAGTCCGACCGCTGGAAGCTCTCAATAACCTCTGCTTCAGTCCTGCCCCCAATAGTCATTCCTGACGGGCTCGCCCCCCCAGACACCTCCCTTGCCAAGTTGCTGGCGACCGCGGCGTCGACCGCCATCTGAAATTCAGCAGACCCCTTGAATTGCTCCATTGCTGCGACATACAGATCGGGATATGCTGCCCTTTCAGAGGTGGCCTTGATTTTTTCATCCTCCAGCTCCTTCTGCAACCTTGCCTTCTCCTCCATTGACCTAGCACGCTCGTCCTCCAGCTCCTTTTGCAGCCTAGCAATCTTCACGTCTGCTTCATCATTCTCTTTGATCTGCTGGGCGCGCAGTTCTTCATTGTTGATCATTGCCTCTTCAAACCGCTCGGTGGCGACTGTGCAGGCATTTTGAGCCTCCCCCAGCTTCTTCTGCTCGCCAGCTAGCTAGAACTTAAGCGACACTACCTTGCGGCGTTCGTCCTCCAGTTCCAACCCGACCACCAGCAGCTCAGCATGGGCACGATCGGCAACATTGCCCTGCACGATCGCCAATAGTTCTATCTTTTTGCCTTCTCAACCTCCTGCTAACCCCTAGCACACGCGCTTCGTGCAGCCCTCTTCCAGCTTGCACTCTCCTTCTTGAAACTTGCAAGCTGGGCCTTAGCCTCCTTCGACTTGACCTTCATAGACACCGCCTTTCTCAGTAGAGCCCCTGCTAAGGAAGTTACCTCCATTTGGGCAGAGCACAACCCCCTTGGCAGCTCAGTGTCATTGAACCTGGAAACCGAGGGCACGGCTGCCTCGTCCACAATCTCCACAAGGCGATATGCAGCCACCCTGGCTGGGCCTTCTTCTCCCTCCAGCTGCCCAGACATGGTGCGAGCGTGGTAGATTGCAGTCATCAGCCTGGCCCCTTCTCCTTGGGGCGCAGGGCCCCCTTTGGGCTGCTGCTCCATCACTTCCTTGAGTTAGCCGACCCACTTTCTAATCGCACCTTGGGGTCCAGGGCGCTCGCATGCCCTTCTTCCTCTAAGACCCCTTGGCTCTTCTTTCCCTATGCCTCTGGGAGGACGACCGCTTCTGGAGTAGCCTCCACTCCTTTCTTCCTTGTTTCCTCCGCCATCAGAGTGCCCTCACCGCCCGCCCTCGCCCTCTTCAACCCAGGCGCATCTGAGGCCTCCTCAAGGGCAACCCTTCTCTTCTTCTTCTTCTTCTTCAAGACCTCCCCCTCCTTATTTTCCCTCTCATTCACTGGATCAACGGGGGGCGGTCGTGGCTCGAAACTGCCCAAGTCTTTTCCCCCCAGTGGCTTGGGGCGCAGTCGGATTCTTTCCCTCGCGGCTGGTTTTGGTGGCGGGCCTAACTGCACTTCCTTGAACTTATTGGTTTTGGCAAAAATGGCCCGGTCCTCCACCTCTTGCACTTTCCTCTTTGCCTCAAGCTCTGCCAGTGCCAGATCCCTACCGGTTGGCTGAGGGCCCAATCCTGCGGCAAACAAAGCTGATGGCTGAACGAGGTCGTCCCATCTGACCCCCTCATTCTCCCTCCATGCCTTTACGTTTTTCACCCTCTCCTCCGCTGCAACCCCTAGCTTTGGCTCCATAGACTTGGTGGGTACCCTCCACACTGTGCGTACTCCAACTCCGCCGTTCGCAGATACATAGATCCATTGCAGCCTTCATCCTTTAATTGATGACGGCAACCCCGCCACCAAACCCCTTCCTGCCGCCGCCTGCAACGTGACCCAAGTTTCTTCCTGGCCCGAGGCCTTATAGCAGGCAAAAAACTCGTCCACCGTCATGGCCGCTCCCTCGTTTGCCTTCGGCCACGCACTTGCACAGGCTAGTACAATCTTCCATGCGTTGGGCATTAGTTGGCCTGGCGCGACTTCTAGTCGGTTGAGGACGTCCACTACCACCTGTGGAAGCGGCAACCTCAACCCTCCCTTTAACGCCTCTTCATATAGGGCAAACTCCTCTGGCCAGGCGTCGGAAGGCCTCTCCGTTACTGTCGGTAACATCAACTCTATTTCTTCAGGCACCTGGTATTTTTTCCGTATACCCTCTAACTCCTCCGCCGTAATGGTTGACTTGTCAGCCTTCGTATGCTAGTGATCTAGCTCAGCCTGGCTGATTGGTTTCGGAGCCGCTATCATCGTCAACGAACGAGCTAAACCCGTCGGCTCTCTTGATTTCTCCACTTGCCTCTCCCTCCTATATCGTTCTGCCAAGTCCACCACGTCATTCTCCCCTAGGGGATCAACCCTTGCGGTGGTTGCTTCCTCTTGTGCCATCCCTGTTGTATGTCTTCGAATAGCTTCGGATGCGGGCGCAAGAAAATTCCAGAAGTGTTGCAGGGGTGTATTGTCGGCAACAAAGGAGTTTATGCTGGGAATGTTTTGATGTTTTGCGAAAAGATAGGTAAAGCGAGTAATCCCAAAGGCCCAAGATTTGCCCTTATTCCAAGGGCCCTACTAAATTTCGCCAGTTTGAAAATTTTTCAAAAAATCGCCAACACTGTCTTTTCAACACCCTATAATAACCTATCGTTTCACTCTTAGCCCAACGCCTGACCTCCCCCCACCAGATGCTGCCACGTGTATGACCACGATTCACTGCCCCCCTTCCCACTTCCAGTCGTCACGTGACTCGCCGCCTCTCGAGCCCCGCGCCCCGCCGCCCTACCCTTCGCGGTCGGCCCTCCTCATGGTCGGTCCCTCCACTCGGTTTCCCTTCGCGGTCGGCCCTTCTCATGGTCGGTTCCCCCGCTCGGCTACCCTTCGCGGTCGGCCTTCCTCATGGTCGGTCCCCCTACTCAGCTACCCTTCACGGTCGGCCCTCCTCATGGTCGGTCTCTCCACTCGGCTACCCTTCGTGGTCGGCCCTCCTCATGGTCGGTCCCCTCGCTTATCTACCCTTCATGGTCGGCCCTCCTCACGGTCGGTCCCTCCACTTGGGCACTTCTGGTCGGCCGTTCCTTTCACTATTTATTCCCTTCGTTGGACTAAAGCTGCACTTGGGAATGGGGGACTACTGACGTGGATAGGCTCATAAAACCCATAACCCACTATGAACAACCCAAGCCTACCACTTAGGGCCCAATGCATAACCCAACTGATAAGGGATAGAATGAGAAAGGGGTTTTTCCTTTTTTGGGTGTGGAGGTTCCATTATTTATAACCTAATTTTTTTTTAGCCCTATTTAATATTAAACCAGTATATTCACAATAATTTTAAATATTAGGATTTTTATATACATCCTCAATAATTTTTATTTAAGCTTTCATTATTTTTATATATGTCCAAAAAAACTCATTCAAAGTTCAAAAACTAAGAGCAATATAGAACATTGAACAAGGTAGCATCATAAAAAACATAGAGCAATATAATATTTGTTGCATAAAGACAAAATTGCAAAACCATTGTGTAGACGTCCCCGAACGTCCGGGGAGGGAATCCTGTCTCGTTCATTTGGGGCTCACTACAGTTCGGACTCTCAGATTGTCACGGTTCTTAATCTGATATCACAATGTGCGATGTGAGATTGATAAATCACCAAAGAGTCCAAATCCGGCAAATCGTTTTGAAAAATAGATTTTTAGAAAGAAGTGCCAAACATGGACTGCTTTGCCAGATACAGAGTCGCCACCTAAATATTTTATTTTGGGGGAATTTAGGAAACCTTGACTCGTTGCCTAAGACCATGTGTCTGTCATCACCAAAGTTGCCTCGGCTCGAGAACTTGGGTATGATTGGGGAAGGTCACTTCGTGAGCACTCCCGCTCGCCTGATCAAAGATCGGCCTCTACTAACCATGATATTTAGTTTTGAAAACATTATGCGTTCTTATTCCGGTTATTAGCCTAGATTTACTATGTGATGCGCACGACATACAAGTATAGACTGGATCGCCTGAATTGGAACAAAACATTTCATGTTTATTTTGAAAACAGTTTGCTACTCGCAAATAGGCTAAAATATGGATTTGCCACTCTCAAGTGGGCCTTAAATCTCACAGTCAATGCATTATTCCAATTCTGATAATCCAACCTTCACCCACAGGCATTCAGGCAGTTATATCATATAAGCATATAGCCTCATGGTAAGCATACTGCCATGGCAACACTCACACTCATGTAAGGATGCTAAAGCATAAATGCTTACTGAGTACTCCAAGCCAAAGAAAGAAGCTAATTAGAGATCATGCATGAGCCCTAACTATGCTGAAATGCCTAATGCAACACATGCAAAAATGCAACTACGACAGGCTCAGCTATTCTAAACATGGCACATGGAATGCAACAAATAACATGTATTCAACTCGGAATTGAAATACAATGCAGTTAGTATGATGCACCGAGCCCGGTGCATGCAAGACAGATGAATGGATGCAAACATGCGAGCATAAGTATGCTAATTGAAACATGCCCTAATCTAACCATTATAAGCTAGTAAATAAAAGGGAGAAAGACGTGTGGTTGGAAGACATACACATACTCACGCACACTTATTACACAATTGCCCTCGCTCGGAGGGTCCGAAAGAATAATACAAATTTAATTAACTAACAAGCTAATTAAATATTACACAACCACTTAACTAATTAACAAATTAACTAGTCAACTAAAGTAGTAAAGAGGCCGCCGCAGCTCTGCCTCGGAATGCTTGGATGATGCATGCTCAATTCGCCTCGCTCGGAAACTCGTAACCATGCCACTGTTGCCTCTGTTTACACTGTTCTGCACCTCTGAGAACCATGAAAACATTTGTGATGCTTCTGAAACACTCCCTGCCCACTTTGGGATGCCACCGGCCAAGGTAAAACATTATCGGTCATGAAAATGTGGCCATCGGCCAAATATTGGATCACCGGCTTGACATTGATGGTCGGTTGGCAGTGAAAATGGACGGTCGACCATTTCTTCCTGCAAAATACTGGTTTTGCTGCAACAGAGGACAGACAGTGCATGGCATGGAATTTTCAAGACAGTGTGTGCATAGCCACCCTTCCTATCATGCTATGATCTCAAGGGAGTGTGGCCCTCGGTACTCGGGCCACCAATCGCGCATTTCGACGCATGATGGCCAAAGGTACCAAGTTTGCAAATCAATGTAAATGCATGCAACAAAACAAATGAATGCTTCACGCCCTATCATTTTGAGATCAAGGGTGTTGGCAACCGAGGATTGAGACGTGTTTCGTCACTTTAAGTACGAACACACCTCATTTCTCATGTTTAGCTTGACACCCCAAACCAAACACAGTGCAATGTATGTATGCGATATGGCTCAAATATGTAAAATGGCTCAAGTATGCAACATGAGGCTAAGTTAGCAAAGCATGCCAAATGTAATGTAAACTAAACATACAAATGTGCAATATGCCAAGCATGCAAAATGCAATGTAGCAAACATGGAAAAATATGCAATGGAACTAGCATGTGACAACACACAATGAACCAAATATGCAACCAACATGCGACAAACATGCAATGGTGGACTTAAACCGCAAAGGGCAGACCTCAGCCTTGCCATAAATAGTGGCCAAAAGTGATGGGTGAAGGCACAAAATGTAAAGCAAACAAGCATGCTAATTAGTCTATCACCTAAACATAAAGAGGGAATTTTTAAACACATTCAAAAGAGACTAACATGGATAAATGGCAAGCATGAAATCTCTGAAAATGTGCAAGGGATGATGCCAAATCACCCAAACCATGCAAGCAAGGTATGTAATGAAGGCCAAAATTTGAGGCTAACAAAAGGGTTCAAGCCATGGTCATACCAACCAAGCCTCAAAGAGCCAAAATGACTTAAATCAGTCCTAAGGCAGACCAAAATAAGGCTAGGACATACATTGGATGGGGTCAAAACATGTTAAAAAATGGGCCCAAAACAAAGGGCATTCAAGGCCACAAAAAGGGAGTATTCTACTACAACTATCACAATCAAACATGGCATGGATTATGTGATGAAAAACAGAGTTATAATATGCCAAAATGTCCCCCTAAAACCCACTTAGATGGCATCTAAATGACTTAAACAAGGAGGCATGCATAATGGCCCAAACATGGAGCATAAGACCACAACTCTTCAAGACATTGAAATGGTGGTAGATGCAAGTATATAAGCATAAAACATGGACTGAAATAGCATGATAACTGATTCCAAATCACTGAAATGGCTCAAGCAAAGCATGCTCATGACTCACACACTCAAAGCCTACAAGCTAGAATGCAAAGAAGCTACACAAAGCATGGCAAACATGGCTAAGACAACCAAATTCAGACCTCAAGCATGGTAAAACATGACTAAAAACTTCACAAAGATAAGCCAAAACATGTGAGCACGGTGGTCCAAATGCAAGACGCATGTTATGACAATGAAGGGGATTACAAAGCAAGTGTATGACACATGCAATGGACTATTAATCTGACCAAAAACAGAGGTATAATATGACCAAATAACACCCAAAAGCCTCTGAGATGGAGCTAAAACCAACTAAGCATGCATGCTACCTTTATGAGCCAAAAACACAAGCATATGAGACATAAGGGGAGAGGGGTGTCCCTCCCCTATGAAAGACCTCAAAACCCCTTCACCACCACTAAAAATCCTCTGGATTTCAGTGGTGAGAAGGCCAATACATGAAAGTTCCCAAAGCTCAACAAAGAAGGCACAAAAAGGGGCCAAACAAGGCCTAAGAGGGGGAGGACAACCCCAAACACAAAAGTGACCTTAATGAAACATCTTAAACATGAAAAATCAGAACTTTTATCAATTATACATAAAGCTCAAAATAACATGCAAGATAGGTTAAAAGCTAGTGCAAGAATGGGGAATATAAAGCAATACTGCTCACCCTTGAAGAACACTTCAAGAACAGCAACTCCAGCCCCCTTCTTTGATCAAAACAGCTCAAAACTCTAAGAACAACCTCTTAACACCTTAATAACCCAAGTATGGTGTAACACTAGGTGTCTTAGTGCAAAACTAAGAACAAAACTCACTTTTGAACACTCTAACCCACACAAATGTAGAGAGAGAGGGAGATATAGAGAGAGAGTGATATATATGACATATATACCTCTGATTTGTTGAACCTCTCCAAAGGAGAAGGGAGGCTCTCTTTTATAGAATAGACAAGGGCCAAAGCTTCTTAGAGAAGCTAAAGCAAAGGGGTCAAGCTCCCTCAAGAAGCTAGACGAAAGGTCCAAGCTTATTGGGGAAGCTAAGACAAAAGGTTCAACCTTCTGGAGGAAGCTAAGACAAAGGGTCTAAGCTTCTTCAAGAAGCTTAGAGCAAAAGGGTGCTAAGGGTGCAAGTCCTCCATACACGTGTATTGAGGACAAGTACGTGCACTCCAGCTGGCACAACTGGCATGCACAATGCCTGAAAAAGGCAAAAAGGAGGCACCGGCCAGAAAAAGAGACAATCGGCCAAATAAATGGTAGACTGACCAAATATCTGTGCCGACCGACCAAACAATTGGTCGATAGACAGAAAGCAAGGCCGGTGGCTTCATGCCACGGCCGGTGGGTTTAAGGGATGGCTAACAAGCCACTTCCTACCCTTAGGTGCAAAAACCACAAGTTCTTGGTCCACAACCAAGCACAAAACAGTCAAGTCGAGAGATCCTAAGGCAAGACGCATAGCCGAGTCCTTCGGGATCTCAAAATAAACACGAACATGGATGATCACCGAGTGTTCAAGTGATGACGTCCGAGTCTTGAGGACGGTCAAAAATGGGGTGTCTACACATTGTTAATCAAATCCATTCTTAACCAACGAAATAAAATAATTGGTTAATTACACTTACCAAAAATGTTAGGAAAGTGGAGCTGCTGCAGGCTGTTGCAGATGACGGAAAGGGCCGATGCCTATCTAATTGGAAGATGTGAGGATTGTTTTGGAAGATTTGTTCTTTAAACAAATACAATCTTATTGGGTTGCCTATCTATTTTTTTGAGTAAGTATTAGGCTGCTATTGGGTTGCCTATCTAAAAAATTAAAAAAAAAAAAAAAACCTATTGGCCCTTATTTGGAGTTGGGCTGGGCTAGGAAAAAAAAAATCTTCAAATTTTTTAAATTTTGGGCTGGGTTGCAGCCATCTATGCCCAGCCCTAAGTCCGCCCTTGAGAGGAGGTCATGGTTGGGTAGTGGTGGAGGAGGAGGAGGTGGTAGATTCCTTATTTTGTTTGCCCTTTTTGTTGTTGTTGTTGTTGTTGTTTTTTAATTAAAAAAAACTTAAAGGGTATTCATTTTCAACCCATTTAAATCCAATTTTAAAAGAATATGCAAGATATAACTTATTTACAAACCATTTATAAATTTAGATAAGTACATGGACTATTGATATAATTTTATCCCCCCTTTTTTCCAGTTAGTTTGGGAATTCAAAATTTGTCCTAAAATTTGGGGGTGTGGTGAAAATGAAATGGGTATATTGTAGCGTCCATGTGTAGATTAATCTAGATCAGATATTGATATTTTTAAATATTTTTTTATGAAAAACTTCCAAGTTTATATAATATTACTGTTTTCTTTTCTCTTCACAATTTCATTTACAATTCTAAGATCCGAACACGATCTACAAGAAAGGTTTCACATACCGTAGCCATATCTCCAAGGTTGACAAGTAGGGAGTCAGGCATGGGATCAACATGTACACATTCACCAGTCTTTCCGTGCACAACTTCAAGTCCACCAACAATTTCATCATCTTGTAAAATAGTAAGAAATCCAGGATCTGTGTGTAGATAGAGAGCACATGATCCTACAAATTCAGGGTTGAAATGGTATTTGTTCAACCTCATTTGGGAACTCCAATCCTTGAACAAATCCCCTTTCAGCCCCATCCCTTCCCCCAACTTCCTCCCCATGTCCAATGCTTGCTCATTGATTGCTTCAAAGTACTTCACTACTGTTTTCCTGTCACAAAAAATATTGGTAAAACCTTTTATTTTTTTGTATTTGTTTAATTTTTGGTAGGTTACTGATTTATTTTTGCAGTCATAGGAAGCCCTACTTTCCCAACTGCATCTATATGAAATTAGAATTGTAACATTTCTTGCATAGTAATAAAATAATTACAAGTATAAATATAAGAATGTTTTTCTAATACTTTGTTAAGTTCTTCAATAAGAAGAGCATAGTGAGTTAAATAATAGAATTTATCAAATTGATATATCATAATTGTTTCATGCATGTCCCCTATAACTACATAGAAAGTAAGAATTAACAAGAGAATATAACAATGGTAAAATTAATATCAATAAATAAATAAGTAAATAAATTTGAATACAATATTTTTCACTAGTGTCAAAGGAAAAAGTAAAGGGCAAGTTGTGAATTGTTCTATTATTATAATATAAATATATTAAACTTGATACTGAAATGAAATATTTGCAAGACCTATTAAAAATTTAAAAAGTAAATAAGCTACTAGCTTAAATTAATACAAAATTCTTAAAGGATAATATTTTGCATTATAAAATTACATTGTGGTTTCTCAACGTTCTTTAGCTTATGTGTAACTCACTATAAATAAATTTAAAAAACATATTTTTCACAAACGTATCCTAGCCGTACCCATATCCTATTTTTTTAGGTTCTGTCGTATCGCCGTATCCGTATCATGTAGTATCCGTATCTCGTATCCGTATCTATGCTTCCTAGATGTCTACCCGCCCAATAATAAGAGATCATATATGATCCCAAAAAATAAAATAATAATGGCATATCATGAAAGAAATACTAATACACTATTTATCGGGCACATGATCACATGATATTCTTCTAAACTCATGTTATGATTTTTCTCTTCCAATGTTGGTTTTATGTAATCCCACTTTAATTAGAAGAATAATGATATATGTACTAATTAATGTACTAATTAATATATTAACAGATGTGACATAATTTTAAACGTTTTAGATATTTGTAATTTATATAATAAGTGAAATCAGTAACAATGATATAATACTAATTGATATACTAATATGTACATAATTGAATTAAAAAGGGTGATCTCATATAGACCAGATGGAAACTCTACCGTCCTAGAAAAAGAAAAGTTACCACAAATGCAATATTAATTATTGTATAGTAAAATCCGTGTATAAAACCCAATTACATTAATGTTTCTTGATAAAATTTTAATTAAATTTAAGTTCGCAGTATTACTACATATAGGTAGACAGAAGCCTCATTTGACATTTGAGTGTTTTAATCTAAAAGTTAAAAAGCTATTAAACAAATCAAAAAATTTATAATTTATATAAAAAAGTTAAAGATTTTCTTTTCTCTTTACTTTTTACACATCTTTTCGTAAAAAATCAAAAAGTCATTCTAAACATATTAATTTTTTTACCTCATATTTTAGTCCAAAAAATTAAAAAATTACTGAAATATCATGTTTCTAAACGAGGCCAATAGTGGCCCCGTTTGATGTAACTTTTAAAACAGATCGTAGATTATAACTTAACAGATTGTAGATTATAACTTAACAGATTATAAATTATGACTTTAATCAGAAACTGTTAATCTATTTGGTGTAACTGTTAGATTATAGATTTAAATTGCTGAGTAATGTTTATTAAATAAGCTGTGAAATAACTTTTTGAATTAACCTTTATTTTTTGTTATTCACTACTTGTTTACATTTCTCATAAAAAATAATAATAATAATTCATAATCCATTTGGGTCTTTTTTTTTTTTTTTTAAAAATAAAAAATAAAAAAAATCTAAGAGTATAACCTTAAAGTAAGGTGTCCACAACAGAAGTTAATAATCAGAAGTAAATGGTGAGCAGCTTCTCAGAATCAATTTTTGTAAGTTAAAATAAATTACAAGAATCAGAAATTATTTGAAATAATTTTAACCAAACAGTTCAAAATAACTTTTTTTCAAAACTAAAATCTATAAGTTGGCCAAAATAAGCCACTAGGAATCGCAACGGGGCGGGGTGGGGCTGGGCGGGCCGGGGATCACACTCCCCGTCCCCGATCCCTGATGGTGAAAATTCCCCCGACCCGGCCGTGATTGGGAACCTATTACCCTTCCCGCCCCCGCCTCCTAACGGGGATCGGTTTCCCCGATCCTGAAAATCTCCGACCAAAAAGAAAAAAAAAAAAAGGAGCAAAGCAATATCTCTCATCATCATCATCAACATCAACATCAACAACTATAGTCTACAAAATCATTATCAATAATCATCATTATTAACATCAATAACAAAAAAATTGTATATCGATATATATATCTCAGATCGGAAGAAATGTTCATCGCGACTCAGATTTGGAAGGAACTCTCCGTTCCCGATCTATCTCTAGGCTTCTCCGTGGCTTAAATCTGGAAGGTGAGAGAGTTGAGAATGCTTCTCCGTGGCTTAAATCTGGAAGGCGAAAGAGTTGAGAATGCTTTTTGACTAAAGGGAGAAGAAAGAGAATTCATCTCTCTCACAGAGGGTAAAGGGAGAAGAGAGAGAAAGAGAGTGAAACAGTTGAGAATGCTTTTTGACTAGTCCTTAAGAACCTGCGTACCTAAACATATATATATATATATAATACGTCATAAAGTAGTCTAAACAAACATATAATATATAATATAAAGCAGCCTAAACATATATATTATATATATATGGGACGTTCAGGGCTGTTTGCGGCCGGGCCGGGTCTGGGAAAGTTATTACCATTCCCAGCCTGAAAATTATCAGGGATTAAATTTTTAATTCCATTCCCGATTTTATGGAGATTCCCAGCTTGAAAATTATTAGGGATTAAATTTTTAATTCCATTCCCGATTTTATGGAAATAATTTTTGAGAAAAATCTGTTTTAATCGGAATCGAAAAATCGAATCCCTATCTAACCGATTTAAATTGCCATCCCTATAAACCACACAAAAATCCCCAGTATATAACAAGAAGGAAAAGATTCCCCCTCATTCAACGAGTGTGCCTAGAGTTTAAGTTTAAGAAGTTTTGGACTTATTAATTTCAGATCTATTTTTTTGTTTATTTGAACCGTCTATCTAAGCAGATTATTGAAGCAACATGGAGTGAGAGAGAGAGAGAGGAAGAGAGAGAGAGCACCTTAGGTGAGGAGAGACAGCCATGAGATCCAAAAAATTATCAAGAGCACCAGGGACACAGGAGTCATGACAAGCCAACAAGCTCTCATAAACTGGACTGACTTTGTTAACTGATACATACCCATGGCTTTCCACTGGATGATAACGCCGCCGTTTGATCTCCACCGGGAGCTCCATCAGAGACTGCGTCGCCACCTTCATCTCCGCCATCAACTCTGGTGGGACGCCGTGGTTGATGATCCTGAAACATCCCCACTCCCTGCATGCTTCTACTATTTTCTCTGATTGTCCTACAGAATCTTCTTTCATATCAATTACTGGGATACAAATACTACCCATATTTGAGTCTACTGCTAGTTTTCTTATTCTCTCTCTCTCTCTCTCTCTCTCTCGGCTGTGGAATGAAGAATATGTTGAGTCTCTTTAGATGGTTTGACTATTTATTTCAATCCAGCAGCAATGTTAGGTATTATGAAAAAAATTTCATGAGAATAATTATGAAAATTTTGTGATCCTTACATTATACTTAGAACAAAGCGTCATATACTAATTAAGGTAATCCAAAGATGATAAATTTTAACTTTTCTCATTTCAATAATTTACTTAGATAATGTAAGGGGACACATGGACAATGTGAAGGCATAATGGCCCTGTTTGGGAAACGATTTTTGAGGTTTTTTTTTTTTTTTTTTTCACTAAAATAGTATTAAAAGATAAATTATTATTTGGTTAGGAAATTTGAGAATGGATTTGGAAAGGAAAATGAAAAAATTAGATGAAATGTGAATAAAATATATTTATATTTCACATAATTTCACATACATTTTCTATTTTTATTTCCAAATCCCTTCCAAAATCACCCAACCAAACACAACATAAGGAATTTTTTTTTAAATTTTTTTGGAGTGTCACATTAATACCAGCTACATTGGAATATCATATCATACCTGTCACACATTCAAAAAAAAAAAAAAAAATTCTCCAATTAACTAGTGAGGGTATATCTGTCTAACCAATACCCATCCACATTTAAAAAATGACTTGCCGGTCACACACTATGCCTAATAAGGACTCTTCAATCAACTATTTAAAACGTGCGACCAAATGGTATAGAAGTTCCCAAAATAGGATTTTCTAATAAATTTTCTATTATTTTAACATACTAAAAGAGTCAAAAATTAAATTAACTTATTAAAATAGTCAACTTCCCAAATACTCTCAATAACTTGTGTATGGTAATTACATTAAAGTGATTACACTACAAGAAAAGAGGGTAAAAAACACGAAAGCATTTGCGACGACGCGTTTCCCGTCGCAAAAAATGGTTTTTTGCGATGGTAGATTAAACCGCCGCAAAAAAGAGTTTTAGCGACGGCGTTTAACCGTCGGTAATAAAACTACACGGGTCGTGTATTAAATGCCGAAGTATTAGCGACGGCGCTTTGAACCGTCGCAAAAAAAATTTGTTTGAGACGACATAAGTTTGTTGTCGCAAATATTCGACAATTTGCGACGGCAAATGTCCGTCACAAAAAGAAGGCTTATTTAAACGGCGTCATTTTATATATAATTATGTATCATTTTCGACGGTGTACAACGTACCGTCGCAAAAAGTTAAAAAAAACAAAATTGCCCCGCTCTTCCCTTTCATCTTGCCGCTCGATCAGTTGGATCGAAATCCCTAATTGTTTGAAACAAAATTTTTTCCCCCAAAATCCCCAAACGAACGGCGAAGGGCTCTCTCTAGATGAGCGACGAACGGCGAGCAGGCTAGCGGTGGTGCGGTGGTGCGGCGACGATGACAGCTACTCAGCGTATGCTCTCTCTCTCTCTACCATCTCTCATTCTCTCTGTTTTTCCATGATCTTCAGTGTTTTGTATGTATTTTGTTTGTGCATGTGAATTTGTGTGTATATGTCAAGGATTGGATACATTTATTTTCTGCTATATGTTTGATTTAGTTAACATTCAATATTTGAAGCATGTTATTTTGGTCAAGGATTAGCTATTCCTTTTCTTTTTGATTTTTTTTTTTCCTTTCTTGGTGTTCTTCAATTGTCTCAAAGAGAGCTATTTGTAGATTTAATGGCTTAAATTGATGGCCCTTCCATCTTCAAAGTTTCTTTTTTTTTTTTTTTTTTTTTGATTGGCCCTCCATTTTTTAAGTTGATCAGACATCCAGATCACAATTCAAAGGATTCCGAAGAGTGAAGAGTAATGATGCAGAGATGATCTTTGTTTATGAAATAAGTCAATTAACTCATGTAAGCCCACTATAGGACATCAATAATCAAACCCATTTGGATATTTGTCCTGTTTAAGTGATTTGGGCAATGACTTTATGTTACAGGGCAATCTTTTGTTTGTATGTTGTAGTGGCCAGTGCAATTTGATTCATCAAATTCCGTTTTCTTATTTAAACGTCTTTTTCAAGGAACTTGTGTTATGATCCACATCAAACACAAGAGGCCTTGTGAATATAGGTATGTTTGGAAAAACAGAGAGAAGGAGAACCATATGAAAGCCACTCATTCACCAATTTGCTTTTGTGACAAATTCCTTTATCTATTAATTGAAATGTTAATCTTATTTTTTTTTCAATTTTATCTTTCCTTATGCCTCATGTTACAATTTATTATTATTACTATTATTGTTGTTGTTGTTGTTGTTGTAAATAGAAAAACAATAATTATAGACATTATCAAATGCTTACCATACTCAAGGATGCATTTGTTTTTCCATACAAAATTTGAAAAGACTTTTGGAAGGGACACCCTTAAAATGACTTACTTTAATTTAAAAAAAAATATTATATAGTAGTCTTAAGACTTACATGTAGAATAAAATTCCTGAAATAATTGAGCTCTATAACTTGATAATTATTGATATGAATTTTTTAGAAGACATGATAATTAGAAATTAGAGAGGGAAAGGGGCTTGAATCCCTAACTTGAGCTTTATAAGACCTTAAAAATTGAGCTACATGACTTGTTCAAAATTATTATTAAAAAAATTTAAATAAAATATTTAGGCAAACTCTATAAGATAGTAGGTCATGATTTCTAAGAAAAAATAAATAAAGTTGAGCTATATTAGTATACACTTTTAATTTTGCATGCTATGCTCAATTATAGGAAGAAAGTGCAAGACATTACCAGGGAGATATGACTCCATGGGGCAATAAATTTGTTTGTGGGGGGCCAAAAACTCCATAGATAAGTCATTCACAGCTCCATCAAATCAAATAACAACTTGTTTACATAGCTTTTGGAACACAAAATGATTTACATGAGACACATAGGTGGCTCCACTATTTGTCATTCATCAACTCAAAAACAAAACATGAACACCTAGAAAGAGAAAATTGAACACTAGTACAATTCAAGTGTCTCAATAAAGAGAACAAAGACTGATAATTGTTCATGAGATTAAATGTGATCATTTAATAATTTTGAAATATTACATAAGATTATCTATGTGGTGTTCAAAATAATAATATAGACAATAATGATCCATCTTTATTAAATAATTTTTGAGACAATATATGATTAGTGTGTTTTTGTATAACTCATCTATCAAGTTTATAAATAATGCCGCATAGTATTATGGAATACTAATAATTTGGAGAATTCTACCATACACATCCATTTATCATATGCATCATTAGTTATGTCATTTTTTTTATTTAGTTATGATGAATTATCTTCGTTAATTATGATATTATTTTAGTTAAGACTTATAAGGTCTTTAGTTGTGCCTCATGTGGTGTTTGGTTATGATTTATTTATTTTTTTAGTTATGACTCATGAAGTATGAAATTATATCATTTTTTTCTTCAATTAATTGATCTCAAGTGTTGTTGTATAAGTATTTCATTTTTTATGTTCTCCTATCAAATCGGTAAATAACTAACTAGGATAAGACCACCTACCTATTTGAGAAAAATTGGACGGATAGGTATCATGGTACATGAATACGTTGGTATTATATTTAGAGTTAATTTGATGAGATATTTTTGTGGATGTGTACAAATGATGGATAAGAGTTGGATTGATTTGCCAAATAGAATGTCGAGCGAATACATTAACGGGATTGATGAATTCCTTGTGTTTGCCTACACCAATAGGGTTGAAGATTCGATGATCAGTTGTCCGTGTAGAAAGTGTGAGAATCGATACCATCTTGTACGAGAGGGTGTACATGAGCATATGATTTTGAATGGTTTTTTTAAAAAATACAAACATTAGATTAATCATGGGGAATCTTACGTATCTCTGCATGATAATCGAGAGAATGAAACATTAGCTAATTTAGACATTGGGGATGATATGATTGGAATGATACAAGGGGCTATGGGAAATCCACATGCCGGTACAAGTGTTGAGGGTAATTAACCACAGGGGCCTGATCCCCATGCATCTGAACCCCAGCTCGGTCCAAATGCAGAGACTGCAAAGTATTTCAAACTTCTTCAAGATGCACAAAGTGAATTGTATCCGGGTTGTCAGAAGTTCACTTCTTTGTCATTCATTGTTCGACTTCTACATTTGAAGGTGCTTAATCAGTGGACAGACAAGTCTGTTGACATGTTGCTTGAGTTATTGAATGAGGCGTTCCTGTTGGGTGTGAAACTCCCAGACTCATATTATAAATCTCAAAAGGTCACAATAGATTTGGGCTTCACGTATGAGACGTGGGATGCATGTCCGAACAGTTGCATGTTGTTTCGAAACGAGGACGCCAATCTTGATAAATGTGTTATATGCAACAGTTCTAGATGGAAATCAAATGGTGATGGTGGTTCAAATGGTCCCAACAAAGGTGGCAAACGAATAGCTGCAAAACAGATGAGGTATTTTCCTTTACAGCCAAGGTTGCAGAGGTTGTTTATGTCATCCAAGACGGTCAAGTTAATGAGATGGCATGCAGAGGAACGAACTGATGATGGTGTCTTTAGGCATCCTGCTAACTCCCTTGCATGGAAAGATTTTGACCGTCGGAATATTGACTTTAGTAATGATTGCCGAAGTGTAAGGCTTGGCTTAGCATCTGATAGTTTTAACCTGTTCAGGACAATGAACATAGTTCATAGCACTTGGCCTGTTGTGCTCATTCCATACAACTTGCCGCAATGGATGTGCATGAAGCAACCATTTCTAATTTTATCCGTGCTTATTGACGACTCGAAAGGACCTGGTGACAAGATTGATGTGTATATGCAACCGTTGATTGAGGAGTTGAAAGAACTATGAAATGAGGGTGTGTCAACATTTGACACATCAACAAATCAAATGTTTCAAATGCATGCAGATTTACTGTGGATAATTAGTGATTTTCCTACATACGCAAACTTGTCAGGATGGAGCACTAAAGGCGAATATGCATGTCCTTGTTGCAATAAGGAAACTACATCGTGTTGGTTGAAGCATAGTAGGAAACAATCATACTTGGGTCATCGCAGATTTTTACCTACTGGCCATAAATTTCGGAAGGATAAAGTATCATTTGATGGTAGTTGGGAAGTCAGACTCAAACCAAAATTGTTTTCTGGAACTGAGATGTTGCTATAATTAGAATCTGAGGGTGTTTTAACCCAATACAAGAGGGATGACCTTAAGGAGAGGCATAGGAGACAGGTAGAGAAGGACAAAGCTGGACATCGCACCCGTAGCTGGAAGAAAAAGAGTTTCTTTTATGAACTGCCATATTGGGAGCACAATCTAATAAGACAAAACCTCGATGTGATGCATATAGAGAAGAATGTTTGTGACAATGTGTTGTGGACAATATTAGGGGTTACAGAAAAATTGAAGGATGGTGTTAATGCTCGGCGTGATTTACAAGATATGAATATTAGAAAACCCCTACATTTGCAGTTAAGAGGGTCGAATAAAGCCTATTTACCACCAGCACAATTCACGATGACCAAGGATGAGAAAGATTTGTTCTTGAAAGTGTTGAAGGAAGTAAGAGTTCCCGGCGGGTATTCATCCAATATATCACGTCGTGTGCGCTCACATGATAGAAGTATTGGGGGTCTTAAGAGCCACGATAGTCATATTCTGATGCAACAACTTATTCCATTGGCTATTCGAAGATCGTTACCGAAGAATGTAATTGAACCCTTGATTGAATTGAGCAATTTCTTTAGACAATTGTGTTCTAAAGTGAATCGTGCGACGGATTTGCAATATATTCAAGATCGTATCGCTGTAACACTTTGTCATCTAGAGAAAATATTTCCTCTGAGTTTTTTTGATATAATGGAGCACTTGCCTATACATCTAGCTGATGAAGCATTTTTGGGTGGAGCGATTTAGTTTCGATGGATGTATCCAATTGAGAGGTATCTTCTTACTTTGAAGCAATACGTGCGTAATAGAGCTCATCTGGAAGGATCAATTGCTAAAGGATATCTTATGGAAGAATGCATGAATTTTTGTGCACAATATCTCAATGATGTGGAAACCAAATCTACTCGACCCGTGAGGAACTATAGTGGTGCTGATAATCTGGGTCATGCTATTGGTGAAAACACAAGCTTTTATCTTGATAATACTTCTTGGGTACAAGCTCATCGGTACATCTTATTCAATACAAGCGTGGTTCAACCATTCATAAAGTAGGTTAAGTTACTCACTCAATATTTTATTATGTTTTTTTGAATTTTCAACCAAATTTTTTGTATTGCTAAATTTTCAATCTACACAGCAAACACCTTGAACTACTTCAGCTCAAAATGCCTCGTGTCGATGATCATCAGCTTTGGCGTGAACATTTTGAAACTTTTCACATTTGGTTCAAGGAACATGTACGTATTTAAGTCTATAGATTCTAGTTACTTAAGTCGAACTACATTTTAAATTTTACATTTTCCTTTCAAATAGGTCCAAACTTTGCAAAGGACTACTGATGTCATATTTTTTGAAGAGATTATTCTATTAGCAAATGGTCCTCATAACCTGGCAAGGAGGTTCAACGGGTATATACTGAATGGGTTTCGGTATCAAGTAAAGGCCATGGATGATCGTCGAGCCACACAAAATTGTGGTGTAGCTTTGAAGGTAGATACCATAAGTTATGCTAGTCGGAAAGACAAGAATCCTCGTGTGGGGTCTGTGTACTATTATCGACAATTGACAGATATTGTTGAGATTCGATATTCCAATGAGAAGAAACATGTGTTGTTTAAGTGTGATTGGATTGACAACATTCATGGAAAGAAAGAAAATGTCTTCAGTTTCACGTTAGTGAACTTCAATCATTTGTTGTATCGAGATGATCGAATTACCATTGAACCTTTCATCTTGGCATCCCAAGCAGAGCAAGTTTGGTATGTTGCAGACCCCTTACAACCAGACTGGCAAGTGGTGGTGAAGATGTCTCAAAGAGGTTTATTTGATATGAGTTCGACTGATCCACAAATCGAGCCATATATGAGCCAACGATTGGAAGAAAATATAATGCTTCGTGATGAAGAAGTTGGTTGGGTGAGGGAAGCCGCAGAAGGGGAAACAGTTGACGTTCAAATAGGCTGATATTTAATCAACATTAGTAATTCAATTAAGGCCAATGTTGTAGTTAATCTTCAGTTTCGTAATTTACTTTGCCTTTGTAATTGTATTAGTTCAATTAATGTCATATTATAGTTGATGACAAACCATTGTCTATGTTTCTAATGTCAATTAATGTTATATTGCTTGCAGATTATTATGGGAAGGAAGAGGAAGCCTGATCATTCCCGGCGGATGATGTCTGATGTGCTACATAACAGGACATCAGTAGCACCACCATCAGAGGAGGCATCACATCGGCCACCATCGTAACGGCCAGTAGTGCCACCACCATCTGACCAGCCATTGCAGTGACCACTATTACTAGCACCACGATTAGAGGAGGCATCCCAGCGACCACCATCAGAAGGGCCATTAGTACCACCGCATCGACCACCATCAGTGGCACCACAGCAGCTATCATCCCGACTAGAGTCATCAGCTTATGAGCCATCCCCAGGTATATAAATTTGCTTTGATTTATATGAAAATTATTTAAACATACATTATTTATTCTCATTATATATAACTTGTTTATTCTCATTGTATTTTGCAGACCCTTCGACTTCTTCACAGCCCACCTCAAGTATAAGAATTCGATTTGTATTCATGTTATTCAAATTTGCATTTGTTTATTATCATTGCATATTGTTTATTGTTATTGTATCTCGCAGTTCATGTTAGTTCTTCATCAACCTCGACTAGGCGTGGTAGAGGATGTGCCAAGGGCATTAGGGAGTGGGGGACTGGTAAAAAGCTGGACATACAATTTGATGAAAATTACTGCCCAATAGGGGATAACGTGGCTAAGTTAACTACTCAATTTGGCATTATTGTGCGGAATGGTAACATTGTTCCTCTTACTTTTCTTGACTAGAACAATGTGCTTGATGATATTGTTGATGCTATTTGGAAGGATGTGAAGGTAGTATATTTTTGTCCAAAAATTTGAATTCCAAAATTGTGTTATTATTATTTAAACTTTGAAATTGTGTTTTATAGGACAATTTGAATATATGTCTAGAGGAGTACAAGCCAATCTGCATGAAAAACTGCAACAGCATATGGAAGGATCACAAGAACAAGATTACGATTAAGTATTTCAAGCCTAGAAGTTCTGATCCTAATCTGAAGGATGATGTTCCTTTGCACATTGTGCCAAGCCAGTGGGAAGAACTTGTGGAGTATTGGCATACTTCCGATGCTGAGATATACAAATAAGTTATATGTATGTAAATATATGAATCATATTTATATACTTACATTTGTTGAACCTGTTATAGAAAATTGCAACTAGGAACGCTAAAAATCAGAGAGCTCACGGCATAGCTCATACCACAGGGCGTACTACTTTCGCTCAAATACGGCATGAGGTTTATATTTTATTGTTTTATTTTTATATATAAATAAACATTGTATATTTGCAAATTATTTGGATTCTAATTTTCATATTTCTAAAAAAATATAGATGACCAATAAGGAGGAGTCTACTGATAAGATGAATGTTTGGCTTATGACGCGTAGAGTAGATGACCCAGAGGTTATCCAGACCTTGGTAGGTTCCAAACATCTTTGATTGTATTTAAAGTTTATTTTTTATTTTTTGTGTGTCAACCATCTTAATTTGGCATATACTTGTATGTCTTATGCAATACATGATGAGTTTAATCGTCAACTCTCTATGCTACCTGAGGATTGCCGGACTTTGGAGACTAGGAATGCCATTTTCCATGAGTTGGTAGGTCATGACGGACATGGATATTGTCGCACATACGGGAGAACTGTGCCTCGGAAAGCGGTGTATAAAGATGGTCCTGGGCCATCACAGTCAACAACCCAGCCATCGACTATTGTTCAGATCACCCAGCAAGTTTGTGTAGAGCTAAGGGATGAGTTGAGGGAGGAGCTGCGAGCAGAGTTCGCTACACATTTACAGCAGATGAGAGCAGAGATGATGGCCTTAGTGTCACAAGGGGGTGAGTGTAGATCCCAACAGACAGGTTCGACATAAATTACATTGTTTGATAGTTCAATTTTCACAGAACATTATGTATAAAATTCGAATATGATTAACACATTATGCATTGACTATCATAGGTTCCTGATGCATCGAGTGGCCACCGGGCATTTAGGGAATCTGCAGAAGACGAGAATCCATATACACCACCACCAGAAGATTAGGTATAAAATGTATCTTTGCATTCTAAGCTAAAATGTATTTTTGCATTCTTAACATTCTAAGTTCAGAGATTTGTGGAAGAAAGCGGGGCTCTAATCGGGTTCCCGGTTTGGGAGTTAGAGTCGGATTTCGGTCTAGGCAAACTAGTGCCTTAACAAACTTGAACTCGAGGTGTTAACGCCCCAAAATAACCAAATGGCGTCGGTTTAGTACAAAACTTGGCATGCACGACCGCCTAGGCACGAGAGACTTGTGGGAGAAGACGGGGCTCCAATCGGGTTCCCAGTTTGGGAGTTAGAGTCGGATTTCGGTCTAGGCAAACTAGTTTCTTAACAAACTTGAACTCGAGGTGTTAACCCCCCAAAATCACCAAACGACGTCGGTTTAGCACGAAAATTGGCAAGCACGACTGCCTAGGCACGAGAGACTTGTGGGAGAAGACGGGGCTCCAATCGGGTTCCCGGTTTGGGAGCTAGAGTCAGATTTCGGTCTAGGTAAACTAGTTTCTTAACAAACTTGAACTCGAGGTGTTAACGCCCCAAAATCACCAAACGGCGTCGGCTTAACACGAAACTTGGCACGCACGACCGCCTACGCACGAGAGACTTGTGGGAGAAGACGGGGCTCCAATCGGGTTCCTGGTTTGGGAGTTAGAATCGGATTTCAGTCTAGGCAAACTAGTTCCCTAACAAACTTGAACTCGAGGTGTTAATGCCCCAAAATCACCAAACGACGTCGGTTTAGCACGAAACCTGGCATGCACGACCGCCTAGGCACGAGAGACTTGTGGGAGAAGACGAGGCTAGAATCGGGTTCCCAGTTTGGGAGTTAGGGCCGGATTTCGGTCCAGGCAAACTAGTGCCATAACAAACTTGAACTCGAGGTGTTAACGCCCCAAAATCACCAAACGGTGTCGGTTTAGCACAAAACTTGGCACGCATGACCGCCTAGGCACGAGAGACTTGTGGGAGAAGACGGGGCTCCAATCGGGTTCCCAGTTTGGGAGTTAGAGTCGGATTTCGGTCTAGGCAAACTAGTTTCTTAACAAACTTGAACGCGAGGTGTTAACGCCCCAAAATCACCAAACGGCGTCGGTTTAGCACGAAAATTGGCACGCACAACCGCCTAGGCACGAGAGACTTGTGGGAGAAGACGGGGCTGCAATTGGGTTCCCGGTTTGGGAGCTAGAGTCGGATTTCGGTCTAGGCAAACTAGTTCCTTAACAAACTTGAACTCGAGGTGTTAACGTCCCAAAATCACCAAACGGCATCGGTTTAACACGAAACTTGGCATGCACGACCGCCTAGGCACGAGAGACTTGTGGGAGAAGACGGGGCTCCAATCGGGTTCCCGGTTTGGGAGTTAGAATCGGATTTCGGTCTAGGCAAACTAGTTCCTTAACAAACTTGAACTCGAGGTGTTAACGCCCCAAAATCACCAAACAGCGTCGGTTTAGCACGAAACTAGGCATGCACGGCCGCCTAAGCACGAGAGACTTGTGGGAGAAGACGGGGCTGGAATCGGGATCCCAGTTTGGGAGTTAGGGCCGGATTTCGGTCTAGGCAAACTAGTGCCTTAACAAACTTCAACTCGAGGTGTTAACACCCCAAAATCACCAAACGGCATTGGTTTTGCCCGAAACTTGGCACGCACGACCCCCTAGGCACGAGAGACTTGTGGGAGAAGACGGGGCTCAAATCGGGTTCCCGGTTTGGGAGTTAGAGTAGGATTTTGGTCTAGGCAAATTAGTTCCTTAACAAACTTGAACTCGAGGTGTTAACGCCCCAAAATCACCAAACGACGTCGGTTTTGCACAAAACATGGCCCGCACGACCGCCTAGGCATGAGAGACTTGTGGGAGAAGACGAGGCTCCAATCGGGTTCCCAGTTTGGGAGTTAGATTCAGATTTCGGTCTAGGCAAACAAGTTCCTTAACAAACTTGAACTCGAGGTGTTAACGCCCCAAAATAACCAAACGGCGTCGGTTTAGCAAGAAACCTCGCATGCACGACCGCCTAGAAACGAGAGACTTGTGGGAGAAGACGGGGCTCCAATCGGGTTCCCAGTTTGGGAGTTAGAGTCGGGTTTTGGTCTAGGCAAACTAGTTCCTTAACAAACTTGAACTCGAGGTGTTAATGCCCCAAAATCACCAAACGGCGTCGGTTTGGCACGAAACTTGGCATGCACGACTGCCTAGGCACGAGAGACTTGTGGGGGAAGGCGGGGCTCGAATCGGGTTCCCGATTTGGGAGTTAGGGCCGGATTTCCAACTAGGCAAACTATTGCCTTAACAAACTTGAACTCGAGGTGTTTACAACCCAAAATCATCAAATGGCATCGGTTTAGTCCGAAACTTGCCATGCACGACCGTCTAGGCACGAGAGACTTGTGGGAGAAGACGGGGCTGCAATCGGGTTCCCGGTTTGGAAGTTAGAGTCAGATTTCGGTCTAGGCAAACTAGTTCCTTAACAAACTTGGACTCGAGGTGTTACCGCCCCAAAATCACCAAACGACATCGTTTAGCACGAAACTTGGCACGCACGACCGCCTATGCACGAGGGACTTGTGGAGGAAGACAGGGCTTGAATCGGGTTCCCGATTTGGGAGTTAGGGCCGGATTTCGGTCTAGGCAAACTAGTGCCTTAACAAACTTGAACTCGAGGTGTTAACGCCCCAAAATCACCAAACAACGTTGGTTTAGCATGAAACATGGCACGTATGACCGCCTAGGCACGAGAGACTTGTGGGTGAAGACAGGGCTCCAATCGGGTTCCCGGTTTGGGAGTTAGAGTCAGATTTCGGTCTAGGCAAACTAGTTCCTTAACAAACTTGAACTCGAGGTGTTAACGCCCCAAAATCACCAAACGGCGTCGGTTTAGCACGAACTTGGCACGCACGACCGCCTTGGCACAGGAGACTTGTGGGAGAAGACGGGGCTCCAATCGGGTTCCCGGTTTGGGAGTTAGAGTCGGATTTCGGTGTAGGCAAACTTGTTCCTTAACAAACTTGAACTCGAGGTGTTAATGCCCCAAAATCACCAAACAACGTCGGTTTAGCATGAAACTTGGTACGCACGACCGCCTAGGCATGTGAGACTTGTGGGAGCAGACGCAGCTCCAATCGGGTTCCCGGTTTGGGAGTTAGAGTCGGATTTTGGTCTAGGCAAACTAGTTCCTTAACAAACTTGAACTCGAGGTGTTAACGCCCCAAAATCACCAAACGGCGTCGGTTTAGCAGGAAACTTGGCACGCACGACTGCCTTGGTACGAGAGACCTGTAGGAGAAGATGGGGCTCGAATCGGGTTCCCGGTTTGTGAGTTAGGGACGGATTTCGGTTTAGGCAAACTAGTGCCTTAACAAACTTGAACTTGAGGCATTAACGTCCCAAAATAACCAAACGGCGTTGGTTAATACAAAACTTGGCATGCACGACCGCCTAGGCACGAGATACTTGTGGGACAAGACGGGGCTCCAATCGGGTTCCCTGTTTGGGAGTTAGAGTCATATTTCGGTCTAGGCAAACTAGTTCCTTAACAAACTTGAACTCGAGGTGTTAACGCCCCAAAATCACCAAACGGCGTCGGTTTAGCACGAAACTTGGCACGCACAACCGCCTAGGCACGAGAGACTTATGGGAGAAGACGGGGCTCCAATCGGGTTCCCGGTTTGGGAGTTAGAGTTGAATTTCGGTCTAGGCAAACTAGTTCTTCAACAAACTTGAACTCGAGGTGTTAACGCCCCAAAATCACCAAACGGCGTTGGTTTACAATGAAACTTGGCGCGCACGACAGGGTAGGCATGAGAGACTTGTGGGAGAAGACGGGGCTCCAATCGGGTTCTCGGTTTGGGAGTAAGAGTCGGATTTCGGTCTAGGCAAACTAGTGCCTTAACAAACTTGAACTCAAGGTGTTAACGCCCCCAAATCATCAAACGGCATCGGTTTAGCACGAAACTTGGCACGCACGACCGCCTAGACACGAGAGACTTGTGGGAGAAGACGGGGCTCCAATCTGGTTCTCGGTTTGGGAGTTAGAGTCGGATTTCGGTCTAGGCAAACTAGTGCCTTAACAAACTTGAATTCGAGGTGTTAACTCCCCAAAATACCAAACGACGTCGGTTTAGCACGAAACTTGGCACGCATGACTGCCTAGGCACGAGAGACTTGTGGGAGAAGACGGGGCTCCAATCGGGTTCTCGGTTTCGGAGTTAGAGTCAGATTTCGGTCTAGGCAAACTTGTTCCTTAACAAACTTGAACTCGGGGTGTTAATGCCCCAAAATCACCAAACGGCGTCAGTTTAGCACGAAACTTGGTATGCATGACCGCCTAGGCATGAGAGACTTGTGGGAGAAGATGGGGCTCAAATCGGGTTCCCGGTTTGGGAGTTAGGGCTGGATTTCGGTTTAGGCAAACTAGTGCCTTAACAAACTTGAACTCGAGGTGTTAACGCCCCAAAATCACCAAACAGCATCAGTTTAGCACAAAACATGGCATTCACAACCGCCTAGGCACAAGAGACTTGTGGGAGAAGACGAGGCTCCAATCGGGTTCCCGGTTTGGGAGTTAGAGTCGGATTTCGGTCTAGGCAAACTAGTTCCTTAACAAACTTGAACTCGAGGTGTTAACGCCCTAAAATCACCAAACGACATCGGTTTAGCACGAAACTTGGCCTGCACGACCGCCTAGGCACGAGAGACTTATGGGAGAAGACGGAGCTCCAATCGGGTTCCCGGTTTGGGAGTTAGAGTCGGATTTCGGTCTAGGCAAACTAGTTCCTTAACAAACTTGAACTCGAGGTGTTAACGCCCCAAAATCACCAAACGGCGTCGGTTTATCATGAAACTTGGCACGCACGATTGCCTAGGCACGAGAGACTTGTGGGGGAAGACGGGACTCCAATCGGGTTTCCGGTTTGGGAGTTAGGGCCGGATTTCGGTCTAGCCAAAATTATTTATTAAACTATCTTTGTAATTGTATAGTAGTTAATTTTTTATATTTTTCTGTAATTGAAATATTAACACCATTATATTGTCATTAATTATTTTTATTTTTTTATTTTTTGATATTTCCTGAGTAGCAGTTTGCTTCTTGTGGAATGCGGGCGTGTAAAGATTATGACCAACTTTTGTTTTTGTAACCCCCGGAAGAATCAAGACGAAAACTTTTGATTTTTATTTATGTTATTTAGATTTGTGAACAACATTATGTATGTATTATGCGACATTATGTAGTGAGATCATCGACTATTGTTATAAATTTTTATTTATGTATTGTTATGAATGGAACAACATTATGAATTTTTATTATGTGCCAACTTTTGTTTATGTATGTATTTATATTATTATGTAATTATCGGTTTTTTTTTTTTAGTTATTTTTCATTTGATATAGGTGATTTTCATATTTTTAATAATTTTAATAAAGCCTTTTTTTTTTTTTTTTTTTTTGAGACGGCAGCACACACCGTCTCAAAAAAAAAAATGAACCAGGGTTTTTTGCGACGGCCCTTTACTGTCGCAAAAGATAGGGATTTGGCTGAAATGTCACGCCTTTAGCGACAGTTTTATTCCCGTCGCCAATAGTCCTTTAGCGACGGCTCAGGTTGCTGTCTCAAATAAACCTTTAGCAACGGTAGCTGTGCCGTCGCAAAAGACTTCTTTAGCGACGGCAACACAGTGCCGTCTAAAAAAAAGAAAGATTTTCAGACGTTATTTGTGACAGAATTTTTCCGTCGCAAAAAAGGCATTTTGCCGTTGCAAAACAATGGCGACGGCGTTGTGTCGTCGCTAAAGCCCTTTTGCAACCCCCTTTGTTGCGACCTTCCACTTGCCGTCGCAAAAAGCCACCTGCCGTCGCAAAAAACCTTTTGAGACGGCGTTTGGGGTATTTGCGACGGCGTTTTGCCGTCGCAAAAAATCAATTTTTTTGTAGTGTTAGTTTACTGCTGTGTAAGGGGGGAAATTTTATTTTCACACACCTACTTACCTCTATGCACACATTTAATGAAACATCATTTTAATGAGAATTAGGGGTATTCAAAAATTTGTCCGACCCGGCCAATTCGATTGACCCGACTCAAACCGACAGCTCACGGACGGTTTCGCCAGTCATTTCGGTCGCCCACGGATGAAGAATGTAGATTTTTATTTTTTCCCGGTCGGATACGGATGAATATTTCAAAAAATAAATGGACTCGATCCTACTGAAATATTATAAAATGAATTTTTCTGCCAAGGGTCTTCATTTTATTAGTTGGAGATATTACAACCTTATCATCTTGACAAAAAAAAAAATATATTAAACAATCTTTCACTTTTTTTTGAAAATCTCCAATTTCATCATTACCTTCCTTTTTTTCTTTACACGTTATCCAACTTTTCACCTGCACAAATAATTATTTTTAACAACTTTTCACCTTACTTTATTCAACCTTCCATCTTCCTGGCTTTATTGACTTGTTCCATCTCCGTATCATCATTACATTTTCTTTCCATTTTCTCATATTTTCATTTTGGTTGCTGAAGACTAGTTAGAATATAACCACACTTGGCCACTACTACTACTTTCTGCCACTCACCACCAACGCTTTCCGCCACCTCACCACCAACACCGGCGTTGCTTTCTGCCAGCTCATCACCGATGCCGACACTACTTTTCCCTGCCTTCACCATTAGAGATCACTTCATTGTTGCTTCCGTGTCTCAGATCTCACTTTCTCCTCTCTCTATCATTACAATCTCCTTTCTCACCCTAAAACTTTTCTTCTTTCTATTCTGTCTTCACACTTCTCTCTCTCTCTCTCTCACTCAAAGTTCTTCTTCTCAAAAATTGGGTCTCTTTCTCCTTATTTATTTATTTATTTGTTTCTCATCTAAAAAAATATATGTACAAAGTTAAAATTTTGTTTTTATTTTTTGGGCTAGATTTGTAAGGTGATGGAGATTGGTTGGTTTCGACATTTCGACCGAAACTATTCAACCCGAACATGTTCGGTTGCGAGCATCTAGCCGGTCAAAATCGGGCTCCTTCATAGCCAACCCGAGATGGTCGGTTCGGGTGACGGATGCATGTCAAACCTGGTCCGACATGACCCGTGAGCACCCCTAATGACAATTGTACCCTAAAGCAAAATTACTATAATGGACATCAAAATACACCCATAATATTATATCAAAAATTTTTTCTATACACATCTTTTTAAAACAAAAAAATGCACATCTTTTCATTTAAAAAAAAAAAAAAACTAAACCTAGTTTCTCCCTAGTTGGTCATTTCTTCCATTATTTCTCAAAAGTGAACCACTGTTTCCTAATTGAAGAAGCTATTGCATTAACCTTCGATTCAACCGAACCCAACTTGGTAATGTCACCATTTTCAACCTCAACAATTTGAAATGGAATTTTTCGAGACCTTAGACAATTCTCAATAATAACATCAGCCAAAGTAGACTTCGTTTCAGTCTCTTCAGACCCAAATTGAGACTGATTGCCCGAAACATCAATTAATTCAATCAAACTAGGCTTTGATTCAACATCCACTTTAGTCTCAGCTATTTCAAACTACTCTATTTGATTCGAATTGGTCCCCTACGATGATGGTGGCTCAGGCATTGCTAAAAAAACACACCTCACATCACCATTACTAGTTTCACACCAATTAGACCTTTCAAGCAATGTCTTAACCTTCTTTAATGGCAGTTTCAACTCCAACCCAACGTTAGATTCCTTGGATTTCTCCGTGGCTTCCTTTTTCACCATTGTTGTTGGTTGAAAAGGGTGTGTGTACAAGATATGAGTTAGGGTATAATTGGAATATCATGTGTGTGGAATGAGAAGAATAATCAAAAATCAAGTTAATAAGTGTGTGCACTAAGAAATAATGTACATTGAGAAAAGTAAGTGTGTGAAAATAGAACTTCCCATGTAGTGGTGTTCAAAAACTAGAATTACCCCCCGAAAAGTTTCCAAAAGTCTGACCCAAACCGTCTGACCCCAGTATGTACGGGGCGGTTTCGAAAGGACGATGTTGGCGGTTGGAATTCACAAAATTTTTTTATGTTTCGGTCGGAGGTCAGACTTAACACAAAAAGATCAATATAAACCAATCCGACCGAATATACATATATATATATATATATATGTACCGTTTAATTGTTGTGTTGTGCGTATTTACTTGTCCTGATAAATTAAATGATTTGTGGTTTTGTTGATCCACAATGCGTTATTGCTTTCAGATCATGATAGAAATCGGTGGTGCTATATGCATCAACTAGTGTAGCAACTAGTGTTATAATATTATTATTGATCACATTTATTATACAAGTTACAAACATTCAAAACCATATAAATGATGTCACATTATCAATTAATACATTAGTGTGTACATTAATTGATATATATAGCATTATTTAATGGCAATACTTTTGCAATTGTTTATTTATTTTCATGGAATTAGTTGGAATTTCTAATGCGTTGAACTTTTGATAAATGAGTTAACCTTCTGCTTCAATATTCTAAAGATGCTCAAATTTGACTTCAATTGTGGGCATATCAATTCTAATCAGTGACGAAAACAGAAATTCATTTGTGGAGACTAAGATATGAATAATTTTTTTATATGAATTGATATAAAATATTATTTTTTTGAATTTAAAAAAAGGATAAATTATCAATAGATCCTAATAATTAGTCTTAATTCCCATAAAATCCTATTAAAAATAAGTTATAGTAAAATCATTGTGAAAAATAATTTTTCGTGACGATTTTTTGCATACGTTGCTAAAAATTAACAATTAGTGAATTTTTTTTATTACGATTTTTATAAATTGTCGCTAAAACTTACAATTACTGACTTTTTTTTTGTGACGAATTTTCAAACTATCACTGAAAGTTGAAAATTTGTGACAACTTTTTAAAACTATTGCTAAAACTTATAATTAGTGATATTTTTTTTTTTACAATTTTTAAACTGTTGCTGGAAATTAACAATTAGTAACGTTTTTAAATAGTGTTTGATGAAAAATGTCATTAATGATCATAGGACCTATTGGACAATAAGTTCACCTACTAAAACCTATAAGTAAGTTCCAAAAAAAAAAAAAAAACGACTAGAATTTAATATTAAATTATATTTAGTTAATTTAATATATGAATAAAAGTAATGTCATGTATTAAATAATTCTTTATACAAATTAACTAAATCATTTATCAAAGTGGAACTCGACATTCTTTCATATCTCGAAAATATTCAATAGTTGACTCTTTGGTAAAACTTTACGTCGAAATATGATAAAAACTAATCTACTAATTGAAATCTTACGTCCTAATTCATGATTTTTTTTTAAATTAAAAAAATTATAATTATATTAAAGGATATTTACCAATAAATTTCATTTTACAAACAAGTACTCCAATTAGTCCTAATTTTTTTCTATTAATCTCTTAAGTCCTATTAGTGGAGAGTTTCTTTTTGTGTGGTCTTATTTTTATTTTGATAGTGTTTTGGTGGACATCTATACCCTTTTATTAATGTGACAAGCATGATGTGATACTCCAATGTGACAGGTGTTAATGTGACAAACCAACGATATGACACTCCAAAAAAAATTTAAAACTCCTTAGTGTACATTTCCTAAATGTGACAACGTGATGAGTATGATGCGACACTCCAAAACTTTTACTCTAAAAAAAATAAAAACTCTTTAGTGTACTTTTCCTTAATGTGATAACGTGACAGGTATGATGTGACACTTTAAAAAAAAATAAAAACTCCTTAGTGTACTTTTCTAAAAAATTATAACGTGGCGGCTATGATGTAACACTTCAAAAAAAAAAAAAAAAAAAAAGAAAAAAGAAAAAATTATTTATAAGTCCTATTAGGAAAACTTATTTAATGTGAAGTCCTGTATAGTTTCTTATAAAGTTTCAAGTCCAATTTAGATTGGAAGGTGTTCCACAAGATCCTATGAATTGTGATTAAATGGTATTAGTGTACTATTATACCCTTTTTATGTTTCCATATTATAAATTATTCTATCATTCAGCCTATTAAGTTTTTGGAGACTTTTGGGAAAATGCAATGTGTATGCGTCGTCCGTGGGAGTGATTGTCGCATTGATAACGGATTCCGGTGGATTTTGAAAATGTTGTTGGTTTGGATCTAGATATGGGTGATGTTGTCGTCAAGGTTAGGGGTTGTGTTGTTTACTTTTGCCGATTTGGACTCAAAGTGTTTGAGGGAAGGAGGTAAGGTTTTTTGCTTCTGATATGACTTTCACAATCTTTTATAGCCATCCAATGTTAACCAACATCTACAAAGTGGTTATGCATTATGTATGTTACATTCGATTGTATTTGTCTTTGAATTTGTGTTGTGTCGTTGTTGTTGTAGTAACCCATAAGTCCTGTGGGAAGTTGATTGACACATTTACCCTCAAAATTAGTTGTTAATATCATAAATAATGGCAAAACCATATATAGGAAATTGAATGTTATCATATATCATATATATGTGTATGTGAATTTGAAATTCAAAATACACGTGATATTTGGAGATTTCTACTTTGAATAGGCAAAATTTTAGGAAACAAAATAAATTAGATATGTTTTGTGTCTTCATTCTAATGTGAACTGCTAGTTCATTTGAGAACATTTCGAAACCCATCATCAAGAGGAGAAGGGGCGCAATTCGACGGCCAGGTTGGTAAACAAAAAAATAAGAGATATCCTGACCAGAATCAAATTCAAGAGGCACAAGATATACCTAGAGCAACTAGACACTAGAATTTTTTATTTTTTTTATTTTTTTTTATGCTTGGATTTCAATACGGTCGTTTTGCTTCTAAACATGAACGAACGAACAAACCAAGGTTCCGATATTCACAACCCACTTCACAAGCCATCATAACAAAGTTTACAGATAAACAATCTAACTCCGAATTCAATAATATATAATGAAAACTAAGAGTTTCATTCACATAGATTCCAAGACTTTCCACGAACAAGCGACATTTTCACATGCAATTAAAAAAAATAAAAAACTCATTAAGTTTGCGAAACATAACGTGACCCATACGTAAACACTGAATTCAACAACGTCACAACACAAATTCAAAGACAAATAGAACCGAACGTAACACGCACAAAACATGACAACATTACAGATGTGGGTTAACATTATAACCTAAATGTAATGTCATTAAAGGCTAATGAAAGTGTGCCAATGTATGGCTGTACCATTTTTCATAAACCATCAACATTTTCACATTCAATTAAAAAAATTAAAAACTCAATAAGTTTGCGAAACGTAACGTGACACGTACGTGAGCATTGAATACTATAACGTCATAACACAAAATTCAAAGACAAATACAACCGAACATAATACGCACAAAACATGACATCATTGCAGATGTGGGTTAACATTACAACCTAAATGTAACGTTATTGGAGGCTAATGAAAGTGTGCCAATGTATGGATGTACCATTTTTCATAAACCAACAACATTTTCACATTCTATTAAAAGAATCAAAAACCCAATAAGTTTGCGAAACGTAACGTGACACGTACGTAAATACTGAATACAATAATGTCACAACACAAATTCAAAGGCAAATACAATCGAATGTAACACGCATAAAACACGGCAACATTGCAAATGTGGGTTAACATTACAACCTAAATGTTACGTCATTGGAGGCTAATGAAAGTGTGCCAATGTATGGATGTACCATTTTTCATAAACTAGCAACATTTTCACATTCAATTAAAAAATTAAAAAACAGTAAGCTTGCGAAACGTAACGTGACACGTATGTAAACACTTACTACAACAACGACACAACACAAATCTAAAGACAAATACAATCGAACGTAACACGCACACCGAACGTAACATGCACAAAACAGGACATCATTGCAGATGTGGGTTAACATTACAACCTAAATGTAACGTCATTGGAGGCTAATGAAAGTGTGCCAATGTATGGATGTACAATTTTTCATAAACCAGCAATATTTTCACATTCCAGAATAGTTTTTTTTTTTTCCTTTATATATTCCCCATGTTGATTTGACTCTAAAAAAAGAACTCTATACACTTTCAAAGAATAAAATCGCAGCAAGTCTCAAACACTTTTGTGGGGACATATTTTTTTGGGTAGTACACGTGGCCGAGATTGTTAGTCGAGGTGCTACGTGGGCGGACCATGGTGCCGAGATATGGTACAGTAATACTGGAATCCGAGATATTTGGATAGAGGACTAGAGTCCTAAATGACATCAAGCTACCTATTTGGATAGAGATGGGACTCTTGAGGAAGTTCATCTTAATCTGAATAGTGTGAGTTGTGATAGATGTTATCATTATAAAGGATAGAGTCTCATAAAGTGAGACTTCTAGGGGAAGTTGGACAATAATCATTATAAAAGTAAGGTATGTGATTTATGTTGTGAGCTCTTGATTTAAGTTGATGATATCTTTGAGAGATAAATTGACTGACTTGATCGTTGGAGTGCCCCCAGGTGAACGAGCCACCGCGGTATTTCTTGTCTTCTTATGCACAGGTACTGACTTAATCTATTATGCCGCGTGTTCACCAACTAAGTTCCATGTTTAGTTGTGTGGTCAAAAATCAACACCTATAATTTGGCACCATTTATGCGAACTTAGTTAGAATAGACGGCCATCATCGTGCAAGATCAAAGTGTTGATGACGACGAGTTCATCGAAGATGGAGAATGCATCAAGATTAAAGGAATGAGGAGCCTTCCAAAAGGAATGAATGCAAAGATAAGGGGGCATGAGCGCTCCCGATGAGATGAAGACGACCTTCAAGTAGAAAAGACATTGGCCTAGATGAAACGGATCCAAGATGAAAGAGCACGGCCTAGGTAGAGCAGATCCTAGATGGAAGAACATAGCTTACGTGAAGCAAATCCAAGATGGAAAAACATGGCCTAGGTGAAGCAGATCCTAGAAGACAAGATCTCGGCCTAGATGATTAGGTTCGAGAAGACAAGAGCTCAGCCTAAGTGAGTAGATCTCAAATCCCAGAAGACAAGATCTCGACCTAGATGAATAGGTCCGAGAAGACAAGAGCTCATCTTACGTGAGCAGATCCCAGATCCTAGATCCTAGAAGACAAGATCTTGGCCTAGATGAGTAAGTCTGAGAAGACAAAAGCTCAACCTAAGTGAGTAGATCCCAGATCCTAGAAGACAAGATCTTGGCCTAGATGAGTATGTCTGAGAAACCAAGAGCTTAGCCTAAGTGAGCAAATCCTAGATCCTAGACGACAAGATCTCAGCCTAGATTATTAGGTCCGAGAAGACAAGGGCTCAGCCTAAGCGAGCAAATCTCAGATCCAGAAGACAAGATCTCGGCCTAGATTAATTGGTCCGAGACGACAGGAGTTCGACATAGGAAAACAAGTTTGAAAAGATTAGAACATACAGGAGGCAAACAGAGTTGAGATAAAACAAAACTTACCTAAGATTAGAAGATCTTGACGGTAAGAGCTTGTCGAGGCCTTGGAATGTGGCTTGACGAAATTTGGAGCTCGACTCTAATGATGTCAATAACCTCAGCCGAAGTATTAATAAAATACTAGTATTGACTTTGTTCACTACAAATTATTGTTTATGATTGTGAGATAAGACTGAAAAAGTCTTAAGGCGATGTTCCCGTGGTGAATAAGGCGATTAACTTAGACTTGCCTTGATGGCAGAGTTGAACTAAGTATAAGACAATGTTTCAGTATGAAACAAGGTGAAACTTGCCTTATTTTGGTCGATTTGTGTGAAAAGCCAAGGTAGATAATACTCTCGGTACATTGAGGTCAAGCATCAAGTGTTTAGTTTGGGCGAGCCAAATGCAATGACCTCGGTCATAGATGTCTAAGTTAGACTTAGGCAAGAATCAGACGATGTTCCCATGGTGAACAAGGCGATTAACTTAGACTTGCCATATTGGTAGAGTTGAACTAAGTATAAGGTGATGTTTCAATGTGAAACAAGGTGAAACTAGCCATGTTTTGGCCGGTTTGTGTGAAAAGTTGAGGTAGTTAGTACTCTCAGTACATTAAAGTCAAGCCTTAAGTGTTTTGTTTGGGCGAGCCAAACGCGATGACCTCGGTCACAGATGTTTAAGTTAAACTTAGGCAAGAATCAAATGATGTTCCCATAGTGAACAAGGAGATTAACTTAACTTGCCATATTGGTAGAGTTGAACTAAGTATAAGGTGATATTTCAATGTGAAACAAGGCGAAACCAGCCAAGTTTTGATTAGTTTGTGCGAAAAGCCAAAGTAGATAGTACTCTCAGTACACTAAGGTCAAGCCTTAAGTGTTTAGTTTGGGCAAGCCCAACGTGATGACCTCGGTCATGGATGTCTAAGTCAGACTTAGACAAGATTCTGATGATGTATTCCTAATGTGAACCTAAGTTGTATTTAAATTCACATTAAGGGGTAGAGAGCAAAGATGAGTAAATGAAGATTGAGTTAGTGATTTGAAAGTGATACTTTGTGAAATTTTTAAAAAATTTGGTGAGATGAAGGTATCCAAGATAACACTTATACCTGAGATGATGGTTTTATACGAGATGTTGACCTATTCGTTATATTGATCTCGGACAGAGTCATGGCCTTCTTGATAGGCCTTGGCGTTTGCTCCTTGCTGTAACTTGGTCATTTTGCTTCATGTGCTTCTCTTCCGAGATGTTGAGTTGCTGGAGGCATGAGCATGTTGGATTAACTATAAGGAGATGGAGTGGATCGCACAATTATGGCATCAAGGATGTTAGCAAGAAGGTCTTCTACGACAAGAGTTTGACAAGATATGTTGTCATTGGTTACAGCAATGGTTACTTGCAGATAAGGAGATTGGAGGATTGTCAAGGTCTAAGGATGGGAGCTTAGGACCTCAGTGTTTTCTGTTCCTGGTTCTACCTGCAAATTTGTCGCTATGTCGGCATTTGCACTGCCATTAAGATGGTGGATTGCTGCGTGGAGTAGCTAATGGAGTGCTTAGCTGCTAGTCTAGTTTAGCTGGTAGAGTTTGAACCTTGGGCACAAATGGACTATTCATAGCAATGAATGCTTCATGAACAACGATGATGGTTTGCAGAAGCCAAGAGAGAGAGAGTCTGGAGACACGGGGAAAGACGAAATGGGAAAATGAAAAAGGTTTGGTTTGAATGGAAAGAGGTGACAGATTGTAATTGTAATGACTTGGATTCTAATTCGTATTGGATTGATGTAATTGGGTGCCCGTCACCTTAAACTTGTATTGTCGTCGGACTCTTGGCATTAATGGGTTGGCAAGCTTTAAATGTTATAACTGAGGATCCTTGGGTGATGTTTGGAACCTTGATTGAAGTCTTAACAAAGTATTTAGGCAAGATTAGATCAAAAGCCCCAAGTTTGAGTTTTCGTTTTTGACCAACCTTCACTCTTTTGCCTTTTTCTTCTTCCATACTTTGAATTTGAATGTGAGGCTAGAACCATTGGAAATCTTGTTTTCGGGGCTTCAATTTGGACACAAGAACGACCTAAAACGAAGTCTGAACGAAAGAGTTACACCTGTTTGAATTTTGAGTTTCTGTGCTGGAAGCATGCTCACTCGAGTGAGCTTTCCTTCGCTCGAGTGAACTGCGCGATTTTCAGCGATTCTGGGAGCTTCTTTTCTATGCTCGAGCCAAGCTTCCTTCATTTGAGCGACCAGGTCGCTAACAGACATTATAAAGTGACTTTTTGGCCCAAAAACTTTTTTTTCTCCCTCTCTTCTCGTCCCATCCTCCAAACTTGAAACCCTAACCTTCCAAACTCTTGATTTCTCTACTTTTTACCAAAGATTCACCCCAAATCTTTTAAGAAGGTTAAAGAACAAGCATGGATCAAGACTTTTACTGATTGTTTTGTGATTTCATTAGAGTTTGAAGATGGGTCTTCATCCTTAGCTTCCAATCTTGAGGTAGGGATACTTTTACCCTAGTATTTCTTTATTTTGGAGAAAATTCATGGTATTGTTGTGACTTATGAGCTAATTTGAAGATCTTATTGGATTAAAACCATATTCACATGAATAAACCATTTTTACTTGATATTGCTTGAAATTTCTTAAATCTTTTTTGCAAAATATGTATATAAATGTTATTAAAACCCATATCTATGATGAAGGAGAAAAACCCCCAAAGTTGGTAAAACCCTAACTTTTCAAATTGAGTAGAAAACATTAAATTGAATGAAATTTTCTTTAATTCATGGAATATTATGAATAATCAAGAGATGAAAGATGTGGATGTTGATATGGTAAAGGAATTGTGACTTGGATGCTATTATTCTTTGAATATTATGTGGTGTTTCATCTATTGTGATGATGGATGCTTATTGATGGAATTAAAATGTGATAGAATTGGTGATTGTACATGAGTCTTGGTAAGAGTCGGTTTTGGAAATGTGGTGTTGTGTTGGTACCTATGCGAGGAGTTTAAAAAGGTGCCCAAATGCCCTATCTAGGCTTATCACTGGACGAATATGGGAAAGATGTTTTTGGGTGTCCACACAGTCCTGCTGTATAATAGTCGGCAAAAGTAGAAAAACAGATGGTTTTCTTGAGGAGTCTATTTCCCGCCGTATAATAGCCGGCAAATGTGGGGATGGTTTTTGAAACTAAAGCAACTTGTGTTAGACTCTTACATGGGACTCATGGTTTGTTTTCCATTGATGCGAGTGTTTAAATGTTGTGTTGTAAAGGTGTGAAATGTAATTGTCCATACTTAATCGTTATGCATTTACATAATTAGTGAAGATTACATGTGTTCATAACTCCTTATTATCTTTTGTCTCAAGGATGCCATAGATTTATTCGAATGATTAAATACTTGGTTAAATGTATTCCTAATGGGCATATAGCTCACCCTATATTTTATTTTTCAGGAAATAATGTTGTACAACTACAGTGGTGACTTGAAGTAAGCGTTGTTGGGATTGACAATTGAGAATATTTTGTTGTAAAGATTTAGAGTTTTGTACTAGGACTGTTAGACTGATTTTGTTGTTGTGTCTTGTACACCCATAGGGTTCTTCTTTTCTAATTGTCGCATTGTTCATTGAATTTGGAATTGGGTACAAGGTTTTATGGTTATGTAAACATGGAAATTGTAAATTTAAATCTTACTTCAGTGAACATGATGGATTTTGGAGTAAATTGTTATATTGGTTGTGATGGTTTCATGTATGGAATAACAGGGCATTACAATAATGATTCAAGTTTCTTGAGAGACGTGTGATAGATAGTGACGTCTAATGGGGTGGTATAGACACCCTATTTTTGACTGCCTTTATGACTTGGAATTCATCGCTTGTACACTCAATGATGATGAATATGCATGTTAAATGCTCAGAGTCCTCAACGGAATGCCACAGCTTTGAGCCTTTCAAACCCTACACACCTGTTGCCTTAGTTTTGGACCAAACCTTGGATTTTTCAATCCTGCAACCTCTCGTGGCCTTCCGGCCACTACTTTTGGTTGCCGACCACCATTAGTCGCCTACCGGCCACAGGTGTGTTTTGCAAATATTTTTCTGCTAGTTGTGCCAACTGTTGGCACAGATGCATGCACCTTTCTACACGTGTATGTATTGATATTTCTAAGGGAGTTGCATGGTTTTCTATATATAGAAGGCCTCCCATTCCATTTTTAAGGTTGGATTTTTTAGAGCAAAAATTCTCTCTCTCTTTCTATAATTTTCTCTCTTTCTTGCAATTTCTTAACTTTTTGCAAGCTTTTGCATATATACTCTTAATTAAACCTCTCCATCTTTGAGTTGAGGTACCTTTGAGCCATGTTTGAGCTCTTGAGGGTGTGCAAGTGTAGTTTTGTTGCCTAAAATTGGTTCTTCTCTTCAAGAGATATAAAGCTTTGCTTCTCTACTTGCTTTAATTACTCTTTTTTTTTTATTACTGTTTTCCCACTGTTTTTGGGCTGTATAAACTCTGTATTTTTGGGCTGAAACTTGTGGTTTAAGGCCAATAAGGATTGAGGTATGATTCACCCTTCTTTACACCTTATTTTCAAGGCCTTTACCCTTGTGTTTTCCATCCCTTCATTATCTTTTTTTAGAGCTTTTAAACATTGATTTTCAGAGTTGTTTCAGTGGCTAAAATCATGGTTTGAAGTCCAAAATTAGAGGGGTTAGCCTCTCCTTCTTGTGTCTTGCTTACTGGCCTAGTATGCTCCATGTTTTAGCTTATTGTTCTTGCTATTTTTGTCTTAATTCTAGCATGTTTTAGGACTTATTTAGCACTATTTTAGGACTATTTTTAAGTGTTCATTGCATTTGAGCCTTGTATTGCATGCTTGTAGTATAGTTGTCCTCATAAGTTCGGTGTTTTAGGCATTAGACACAAACTTATTTGAGTTGATAGCATTTACTTCATGCTTTCCTCGCTTGTGATCACCTTTACTCACCTCTGCAACCTCCCTCCTTTCTTGGCTTTTGCTTTGCTTTAAGAGTTGTTTCAAACCTATTGTTCTCTTAAGCATGAGATTGAGGTTGTCATGCTTAATGGTTTAATCCCTTTTAGGCGTTCATTATCAATGGCATGATATCTCTCTCATGCCTTAGGCCAACTCTTGGTTTGACACTTCTTTCCATTAGAGGACTTAAACTCACATTTGAACTTAATTGATTAAAGAATTGAAAGGTAACTAAAATGGAGTAATAAAATTGGTGATTAAAAAATGATGCAAGATAATAATTTGGTTTGGGTTCAATCGGACGTTAATTGAACCCTTGAGTCTTGAGTCGTTTCATACTCATTAGTGATGTAAATGGCTCAAGATTCATTGTCAACTATATCCCTTGATCATTCATGATAGGGAGGTAGTTTTGAGAGTCTTGTTTTGTTGCATTCATTGAACTCGCACACTTGGTTCATAAGTTATCATGCAACGAAATTGCATCCGTTGATAGTTTGTGAATCAAAGTTTGCCACTCTTTTGAGCTCCTTTGAGCTGCTGATGATAAGGAGGGGCGAATTGTGCAAACAACCCTTGAGAATACCATGTTCATGCTCTGTTTGCTCTCTGTTGCAGCAGGAAAATCCAGTCATCAGTGGCCGACATGCCGCTTTTTATGGCCGGCAGGCCACCATCAGTGGGCGGCAGGCCATCACTTCTAGCCTGCCGGCCACCAGTGCAAAATCCAGCAGTGTACTTTTGAAGCAGAACAAAATTGGTCTTGAGGTGGAAAGTAGTGTAAGCGTTCTACTGTGTAATAGAGGCATATGGCAGCAGAAACAATGGCTTTTTCGGGTGAAAAGTCCGTGCATGCATGAGCATTCCCTGTTTCCCGAGGAGGAGTAATTAGAATAGTTAATTTAGTTACTTCATGTTCTAATTAATTAGTTAGCTAATTAGAACTTTGTAATTAATTAATTAGTGTAATTAATTAGTTAGATTGTAATGTTGTAATAACTAGCTAGAATAGTTAGCTTGATTGGGGGTATGTAATAGTTAGTTAATTAGCTTAGCTCTAATTAGTTTAGCTAGTTAGTTTATTTGGACTCTCCTTCGTAAGGGCGCAATGTTGTAATAATGTGTATGTCTTCTAACCCCACATCTTTCTCCTTTTTATTTAACTGCTTATGTTGGTTAGTTTAAGACATCATGTTTTGTTTAGCATTCTCCACGTTTGCATCCACTTGTATTGCATGCACCGAGGCTCAGCGCGCCATTCTAACTTGCATTGTTAGTATTAAAATTCTTTGAATATGTGCTTAGACTGCATGCTATCAAATTGATTCATATGTCATATTAGTAGCCAAGCCTAGTAATTGCATATCGCATGTGTTGCGTTAGTCATATTGCATAGTTAGGATCATGCATTATTCTAACTCTTTCATCTTTTTGGCTTGGAGTACTAGGTGAGCCTTTACTCGCTTTAGCATCTCACATGTTTTTGATTGTTGCCATGTTTAGCATGCTTGCCATGAGGCTAAGTGCTTAAATGATAAACTGTTTTGAATGTCTGTGGATGAAAGCTAGTTGCTTAAATTGGAATAATTTGAGTAATGTTTATAAGTGATCACTTTTTCAAGTGGTACATATTCCAAACAATTTTTCAAACAAAACATGAATCAAATGTTCCAACTTTGGCGAATTAGTCTATACTTGTGTGCGTATCACATAGTAAAGTTAGTCTAATAATCGGAACAAGAGCATATAATGTAGATAAGATTCATATCATGATTAGTAGAGGCCAATCTTTGATCGGGCAAATGGGGGTGTTCAATTCATGACTTTTCCCTCTTGTACCTAAGTTCTCGAGCCGAGACAATCTTGGTGATGACGGACAAGTGGCCTTTGGCACAAGTCATGGGTTTCCTAAATTTCTCAAAAATATTTAGGTGGCGACTCTGTATCTAGCAAAACAGTCTATTGTTGGCAATTTAACTCAAAATCAATTTTCCAAAAGATTTGTCGGATTTGGACTCTTTGGTGTTTATCTATTTCACATTGCACTTGTGAAATCAGATTCAGAACCGCGGGACTCCAATACTGTAGGGCTTGTTCATCTTCCGAGAGGAGGCACGAAAAGTCGAGTTACAGTTTTTGGCGATTCTGCTAGGAAAATAAGAGAACTTGACTTGAACTTCATGATATGAAATTTTATCTACTCTCATATGTTTCTTTACATTTGCATTGGTGCGCTTAAGTCACTGTGTTTGCCATCTGCTAGTCCTGGACGGTTTGCCAGAGGCTTGCCCAAAAGCTTGCCAAAAGGCTGACCGGTCATAGGCTCTGCCATGATGGGAACACAACCCATGGATCTGGCTTACCGTTGTACCGATTGATCCTCCTTTCACTTCTTGGTGTTAGGTGTGAGAGGTATATTAGGTAGTCTTGCTGAGGTACCCTTTTGACCATTTGACCTAGTTGCATATAGTGAAGCCATAGAGATTGTTCCAAACTATGACATGATGCTTGCCCGAATACAGGATTGCGTGAAACCGTTTTATTTGAATAGTGAACCTTAGTTCCTGACGAAACTAGAATAGGGTAACCCTACCCCCTCATGGACGTGTTTTAGCTCTCACTTAACTGGTATGTGCTTTATAGTGAAACTGTATAGGAATGTGCACATCAGTTGCAAGTTTGGTATCTGTTTTAGGGGCAGAATTCAGTGTTGAGTACAATTCTACAACTTTGATTACATCTGTGTTGGTAACATCATGAGCTGAGGTGCCGTGCGGTTTCTGATTACTACTTTCCTTTTGCTTTGTTTCTTTTTGCTAGGTAGTTTAACACCATAGCTTCAAAAAGTTCGGATATCCCCCAAGTACTCTGGACTCGAGTCCGAAGGCTTTACAAAGCCGGGGATCTTGTTCGGGGACAGCTCGTGTTTACTTCACTTCCACCGGTTACAAGACGGAGGAGAGTCAGACAGAGTTCACTAGTCCAATTTTTATAGCAGTCACCCCTCAATTCACCTGTGTCCAGTCAGGTTCAGGGAAAGTCTTCTATTTCTAGTCCAGCACGAGATCACTTGCCTATTACGTTGACACAGTATCCCCCCGTCAATATGGAGGAATTGATCCATCATCTTTAGCAAACAGTCGAAACCCTACAGTAAGATGTTGCTTGTCAGGTCGAGGTCACAGCTCGTTAAGTCGAGGTAATAAACAGGCTACAACAATAGCAGCTGCAGCCGGCCGCGACATCAGCATCCCATGCACCTTCCATGGGTATCCCGACACCTGGAGCTGTTGTCCATATTGCTAATGTCCAAGAAAATCAGGGCAATCCAGTAGAGCCGATCCCAGCATAAGCCTCTAAAGCACCTATGTATCAAATTGAAGCTTCGTTTGAATTTGAGGTTGACCCAACTGCACTCAAGGTCAATAAACTGGAGAAGCTATTCAAAATAGCACAAGCTGTTAACTTTATCCCCAACATAGAGGACGGTATACCGACTCTGCAGTGACATTGCCAGATCGGTTCAAAATGCCGCACATCGATCGATTCGACGGCTCTGGAGATCCAATGGTTATTTTTGGACATTTTGCGGCCGATGGGCCAAACTAGACTACAAAAGTTATCTGTTTTTGGCCGGACCATGTTGGGAATAGCGACCATATGGTATGCAGAATTGGAGGATTCTATTATGTAGAATTTGGAGGAGATAGCCGAGGCCTTTATTGCTCAGTACTCGTATAACACGTAGATCGAGGTCACAACCCATAATCTCGAAGCAACACACCAAGAGCCGAAGGAGGGCTTTTCTAAATTTGTGACGAGGTTGAGAGCTAAGGCCTCAATGATGACCACAAGGCTTTCTGAGAAGGATTAGATAAGGATGGTAGTCCATAATCTGCATGGGAAGTTGTTACAGAAGATGATTGTCTTACCTTTGTTCACATTCACCGAGCTTCATGAGATGGGGATGCAGATTGAAGACAACATGAAACAAGGGCTGATCATAGATGAGAAAGGGCAGACAAAAAGGCCTTTTGTACGCAGTTCCAATGCTACCACCAGTGGTAACACAGTTGCGAGGCCATCAGATGTGAGTGTTGTCACCACCACAACCAAGACTGCTAATCCCTTTGCCAACACAGCTCCATAAACTTCAGCCAACCCTACCCGATCCCAAAGGACGTTTACTCAACTCTACATGACCCTATCTCAAGCTATGAAGGTGCTAGTCAAAAAAGGGCACCTCAAACCATTAGAGCCTCACCCATTGCCTGATCCTCTTCCACCCAAACATAACCTAGCAAAATACTGCGCATTTCACCAACAGCATGGTCATGATATTGACTAATGCTTCCAACTGCGTCACGAGATTCAAGACCTCATTGCCAACAAGGTGATCGCCCCACCCCAAAAATCAAATATAATTACAAACCCACTCCCGACCCACAATCAAGTTTCTCTACCTCAAAATTTAAACCTGATCCATACACCAGCCATTCCCTACGACCCCAATGTATATATTACCCCTTCTTACCTACCAAGACTGGCGTTGTTCATTCCCGAAAGCACAGATTTGTGCATAATGGACACTTTCGCACTTCAACCTAAGCCTGTGGTGGTGACAGTTACAGTAGAAGAGAGGTTGACTTTGGAGGAATGTATGAGTTCGTTGCCGGAGAGTTCTGAGAACTTACCTAATGGGGTGTATGATCCAAGCTGCTACATTGTGTCGAATGGTCAAATCAAGTCGAAATTGGTGTTGCCAACTGTAATAGAGGTTAATGTGGTTAGGGAGGATGGCCCAACCCTAACCTTCTCTAACAAAGAACTGCCGCCGGAAGGCTCGGCTCACAACAAATCCTTGTACATATCTGTTGAGTGTAGGGAGAAATGGGTGTCGGTGGTGTTGATAGACACCGGTTCGACCATCAATGTTTGGCCTTCTCGCACAGCTTATGCAATCGGTCTTAGACCACTAGACTTTGTGCCCACATCCTAATTAATTCAGGCATATGATAATACGAGCAGAGAGGTCATGGGCACGGTGCAAATTAGAGTCCAGGTGGGCCCAACTTAGCAAGATGTCGAGTTCCATGTCTCGGATATGCCAGACACCTTCAATTTACTGTTAGGGCCACCCTAGTTGCATCATGTGAAAGTCGTCTCTTCCACTCTCCACCAAATGTTGAAATACCCTCACGGGAGAGGAGTGACGATTGTTTTTGGGAATTCATCCATCCATCTACCGCTAGAGGTAACTACACCAGTGCTGGAGATCACTCATAGCGAGGAGGGTGTATTCCTCTCAGGGTTCACTCTGGCTGAAGCCCAAGTAGTGCAGACTATACTAGCCACAAACGAAGGCATGTATGTCAACGCCTAGTCTATCTATTTCATGAGTAAACTACAGCATGTTCCAGGAATGGGACTTGGAATGTGTGGCTGGAAAGGCATGACAGCATCGATAGATGTGCCACACAACCTACATGCCTTTGGCCTAGGCTATGTGCCCACCAAAGAGGACTGGATCAGGAAAGGAGAAGAAATCAGAGGCAGAGCCAAGGCCAAGCAAGCTGGGAAATACTATGAGCTCATCCACAGGCCAATCCAGGGAATGCTGAATGGCCACTTTGTTTGGGAGGGAGAAGATTTCCCCTTTTGCAGTTTTCCCGAGCCTTGGGTGAATTCCTTGAAGCAGCGTGTCCCCGGGTTCGAGATCTTCTTTGATCTATAACTGCAAGATAGTGATACCAAGGAAAGAGCTGAACCAAGCACTGAAACTGAATAGAGCATGGAAAATAACTCAGATAACAGCGAACTTGGAATAGGGGCAGCACTGGCTTGTGTAGACACCTCATTTTTGACCGTCCTTAAGACTTGGGCGCCACTGATTGCTTATTTGATGGTGCAGGCTATCTTGTGCAAATGTTTGATTTCTTCGGCAAGGAGAGTGTCAAATCCCAACCTTACACCCCATTTTTTGGACTAAAACTATCTTGACGAAAGATTTTAGACCTTAAAACCCTCTCTTTCAAAACATTTTTGAAAATGCTTCTACGATGTTCCGAGGCTTGCATTTTGTTAAATGTTGCGCTTTTCGGTAAACCCAGCGAGGACAAAGTGGGAATAAATGAAAGAGAGGTGAAATCTTTGAAAAATCTTTCAAAACACCTCACTTAGAGGTTTAGGGTTGAAGAAAATTGGAGGAGAGGGAAGAAACCAAGTTGGGGAAGAAGATGGGCATGAACCGTTAAGAAAGAGTCGAGCGGCCCTCGCCATGTCAGGCCTATCCTTTTGTATACATGGATTTCAGCTATGAGGACACTATCATTAGAAAGAAGACTTCCGGGGCTTCATTTTAGACACAAGAATGACCTGAAAATGAGTCTAGATGAAGGAGTTATGCCCATTTGAAGTCGGGCTTGGAAGCAGATTTTGGGTGGCAGGCCGAACACCACAAGTGGACGGTCGGCCACCTAAAGTGGCCGACAGCCATTTTTCTCCTTTTTCAGCCTTGTTGGCCCCCTTTTGGCACTTGTCGGCCACTTGTTCCCCTCACCGGCCACTTGAAGTGGACAGCTGGCTAGAGGAGGTGGCCGGCCGGCCACCTAGAGTGGCCGACGACCATTTTTCTGTTTTTTAGATATTTTATTTGCCAGCTGTGCCAGTTGTTGGTCACTAAAAGCCTCCACCATACACGTGTATGGAGGGATTCAAGCAAGCTTTGGCTTGCATTTTCTATATTAGGGGAAGTCTCTCCCCCATTTTGGGGGTTCAGAAATTTCGGGAGCAAAATTTCACTCTCTCTAGAATTCTCTCTCTCTCTCTCTCTCTCTTTATATATATATATATATATATTGTGCTTGAAAGTGAACTTTCTCTACATTTTTGCACTAAGACTCTTAGCCAAACACCTTCACCTTGTAGCTGAGGTCCCTTGAAGCTTGGTTTGAGGTCTTAAGCTTGTTTTTGGCTCAGAAGTTTTGCTGTTTTGTTGCTGTTCTTCAAGGGTAAGAACTTGTCCCTTTTAAGCTTTGCTTTAGTCACTTGTTTAACCACCTTTGCATGCTATTTTGAGGCTGGTTTTAACCTCTAAAAAACTCTGATTTTAAGGTTTTAAAATGATGGTTTAAGCCTTGTGTGGTTACGGGGTGGTTTCCTCCCTTTGCTCTTTAGCTTGAAAAGCCTTTTGAGCCATCTTTCAAAGCCTGTTGAAACAACTTTTTTTTGGCCTTTTAACCACTGAATTCCAGAGGAATTTAAGTGGCAAAAACTTGGTTTTGAGGTCCCAAATAAGAGGGGGTGGCCTTCCCTTCTTGTGTCTTCTTTGCAAGTGTTGATGACCCAACATGTGAGCATATTTTTCTACCATCTCATGGCTTGATCTCCGCATGTTTTTATGACTTTTTTGACCTGCTTTAGCTCTATTTTTGGCTGGTTGGGTCATTTGTTGCTTGCTTCTTACACTTGTAGTGTAATCATGCTTACTAGCTTAGTATGCCTAATGAGTTAGCCTATCATTTCAGCTTGTGTTAGCTCTATCTCAGCATGCTTTTGCTCATGTTTTGACATGCTTTAACTCTGCTTTGAGTGGTCTTGGTCAAATGAGACCTGTTATGCGTGGTTGTAGTGCAAAAGCCTTTGCTAGCTTTGAGTTTTAAGGCCTCTAACATGTTGTGCATGTGATGATTTCATGTTTTGGCATCATTTAGTATGTGATTTCAGTGCATATAACTTTGTCACGCTCTCACATATTTCACTCTTTTATGGCTTTTGAGAGTTGTGCCTTAAGCTTTGTTTATGAGCCAATACATGAGCACGCCTCTCTTGCTTTTCATGCTAGCATTTCAGCATATTTTGGCCTCTATTTTGGCATGTTTGAGGTCTGTCCAGAGCTAGTTTGGCCATTTGAGTTTGATATTACATGGTTCTAGTGTAAAGCTCTTCACTAGCTTTAATGCTTAAGTCTCTTAACATGTTGTATATGAGTTGTTTGCATGTTATAGTCTTGTGTTTCATGCCATTTCAGCACTGAGATTCTGCCACCTCCCTCATTTCTTCATTTTCCCATTTGTTTTGAGGGTTGGTTGGCCTTAAGGTTGTGTTTAAGCTTGATAGAGCTTATGCTCAAATGGCTTTAACTCTCTTTTGAGGATTCCTCCTAGCCAAAGGCGTGATCTCTCTCATGTCTTAAACCATTCTTTTGGTTGACCCCTCTCCCATTAGAGGACTTTCACATTTGGACAAATCAATTATAGAATGGTTTGGTAACTTAAAATGTGTAAACAAGAATTAAGCAAAGTAAAACATGGGCAAGATAACATATGTGTGTTTCATTGCATGTGTTTGGATCGAACGTTAACCCAAACACAAGAAATGTGACATGTTTCATACTCAAAGTGATGAAACGTGTCGCGTTTCTTGGTCGTTGTCACCCTTGATCATGCATGATAGGGTGATAGCCCTTTGAGTCTTATGTGCGCATTCATTAAGCTTGTACAAGCTTGGTTCTTTGGCCATCATGCATGAAAATGCTTGATTGGTGGCTTGAGAGTCAAGTGCCACACTCCTTTGAGCTTGGGAAATGATGAGGAGGGTGGCAGTATATACATTCCTTGAAGAATACATTGTTGTGCCTCTGTTGTTCTATGTTACTGCAAAACCAAAAGCCTAGAAAAGTAGGTGGCCAACCGGCCACTTGAGGTAGCCGACCGACCACTCTCACTAGCCGGCCGGCCAGTTGAGGTGGTCGGCAGCCACTTTTTGTGGCCGACCGGCCACCAGTTGAATTTTTGTGCAAAGTGTTCGTGCTTTGAAGCAAAAGCAGTCTGGAATGTTGGTTCGATGTTCAGAGACCAAGGCGAGTGTAAATAGAGGCAACCGGTGGCAAGGCGATGGATTTTTGGGAGGGTGCAACCGAGCATGCATGTCTCCCTCGCCCCCAAGGCCGTTACTTGCTCCGTTTTATTGCTTTAATTTGTTAATTAATTAGTAGAGCTAATTATTCAAGTGTTGTAATATTTTAATCAGTTTGTGTAACTAGTTATTCAAATTCAATTATGTTGTAATTAATTAGTTAGAATAGTTAATTAGTTGGTTTGTAATAATTAGCGTAGCTAGTTAGATTATTTATTCGGACCCTCCTTCGAGAGGGCGCAATGTTGTAATAAGCGTGCGTGTGTGTGTGCATGTCTTCCAACCCCACGTCTTTCTCCCTTTTATTTACCCGCTTTTGATCGTTAGATTAGGGACACGTTTTGTTTAGCATACCTTGTGCTTGCATGTTTGCATCATTCATTTGTCTTGCATGCACCGAGGCTCGGTGCATCATTCAAACTACATCGCAATTTCAATACACTTATTTGAATACGTGTTTCAAAGCATGTTATCAAATTGTCGCATTCATATGCCATCTTGGGTAGCCGAGCCCATTTAGTTGCATTATTGCATGTGTTGCATTAGGCATCTGAACATAGTTAGGAATCATGCATTTTCCTAACTTTGTTTTCTTTGCTTGGCGTACACTGTAAGTCTTTACGCTTTAGCATACTTGCATGAGTGTGAGTGTTGCCATGATAGCATGCTTACCATGAGACTATGTGCTTATCTGATTAACTGCATGAATGCTTATGGATGAAGGCTTTATTGCTTGAATTGGGACAATTCATCAAATTTGAGTTTTAAGCCCACTTTGCGAAGTGGCAAATCATCATGTTTTAAGCCAACTTGAGGGTGGCAAATCCGCGCTTTAGCCCACTTGAGGGTGGCACTTTCAAACCATTTTCAAAAACAAACACGAGTTGCTTTGTTCCAATTCTTGCAATTTAGTCTATACTTGTATGCTGTGCTCATCACATAGTAAAGTTAGCTAATAACCGGAATAAAAACACATTTGTTTATAAAACAACATATCATGCTTAGTAGAGGCCGATCTTTTGATCGGGCGAGCGGGGGTGCTCATTTCATGACCTTCCCCTCTCGTACCCAAGTTCCCAAGCCGAGACAACTTTGGTGTTGACGGACACGTGGCCTTTGGCATGAGTCAGGGTTTCCTAAATTTCCCAAAAATAAAATATTTAGGTGGCGACTCTGTAATCTGGCAAAGTGGTCCAGTTTTGGCATTATTTGATTCAAAATATGATTTTTCAAAAAAATTTCCGGATTGGACTCTTTGGTGTTTATCAGTCTTACATTGCATTTGGTGCGATTAGATTCAAAACCGTGACTAGAGTTTGAACTGTTGGACTAATTCGCGCCTCTCCGAAAGAGGGGCGCGCAAAGAAAGTTGAGTCTACAGCTTGTCTCCTAACAGATCCTGCGGCTGACTCAAAGAACTTGGGGGATAACCTTACCATTTCCGTGATCAGGGAAGAACTGAGTGTGAGCCCAACTAGCAACATTTTGGATGCATCTGAAGAACCATCTCTTATCTGGTAGCTGGAGGAAGGCTATCTGTCTAGTTCTGAGTCGGGTGATGAGCTAGAATATGATTCCACTAAGTCTGTGGAGTCGGAATCAAGTTCAAGCTCCTCTGAGTCTGAACTGGAGGTGGTAACCCAGATACCAAAGTCCTGTTTAGGTCTTCATTTAGCTTTTCTTTTGAGTCACCGAAGATTTGGACCTTTTGAATGAGAACTCTTTGAATTCTGTGTACTTCTCTCTGCTGTTGGTTTATTATATTAACCAAGATTTTCAGAATTTTAATGAAAACGAAGAGGAAGGAATTTCTTTGGTTTTGAAAAACTTGATTAATTGTGAGGAGGAGAGGTTTGCTAAAGCTTGTGCTGATGAAATCATTGCCATTAATGTGGATGCTGAGAAGGATCCGAGTCTGGTCTAGATCGGGTCCACGTTGTCATCGGAGGAGCGCGAGCGCTTAGTCGCTTTGTTAAAAGATTTCAAAGATGTTTTCGCGTGGTCCTACAAAGACATGCTTGGAATCGATCTTGAGATTGTACAACATCAGATCCCTCTTGACCCCGACGCCCGACCAGTCAAGCAGAAGTTGCGTAGAATTCGTTCGGATTGGGGGCGCTGAAAATCAAGGAAGAGGTCACCAAGCAAATCGAGGTAGGTTTCTTGTTAGTATCTGAGTATCCGACTTGGTTGGCCAACATCATCCCAGTACCGAAGAAGGATGACAGAATCAGGGTGTGTGTGGACTTCCAGGACTTGAATAGAGCTAGTCTGAAGGATGGCTTTCCTTTGCCGCACATTGATGAGTTAGTGGATTTCACTGCGGGCCATGCATTGCTATCCTTTATGGATGGGTTTTCCGGGTACAACCAGATTCTGATGGCACCCGAGGACAGAGAGAAGACCGTATTTTGTACGCCGTGGGATACCTACTACTACGAAGTTATGCCGTTTGGGTTGAAAAACGCCGGGGCCACGTATCAGAGGACTGCGACCACCATTCTGCATGACATGATCCACAAAGAGGTTAAGATGTACATGGACAACATGATTGTCAAGTCCAAAGAAAAAGAGGGCCACTACACCACCTTGAAGAAATTCTTTCAACGGATTAGAGAATACAAGTTGAGGTTAAACTCGCAGAAATGCACCTTCGGCGTAACGGCAGGGAAAATGCTGGGCTTTTTGATCACACAAAGGGGCATTGAAGTAGATCCTATCAAAATCAAGGCCATCCTAGAAATGCCACCACCAAGGACTGAAAAGGAGATGCGAAGCTTTCTGGGTAAATTGCAATTCATAAGACGGTTTATTTCCAAATTAACCTTGGCTTGTGAACCACTATTTGGTCTCCTGATGAAAGGGAAGAAATTTTGATGGGACGATCGCTGTCAATTCGCCTTTGAGCAGGTTAACTAGTACCTCTAGAACCTGCTTGTGTTGTCATCGCTAGGTCGGGGAAGCCTTTGATTCTGTACCTGTCAGTAACAAACACGACCATGAGATGTATGCTCGCTCAGGAGTCTAAAGATAGGGTGGAGAAATCTATCTACTACTTGAGCAAGAAAATGCTGGATTACGAAACCCGCTATACTCCATTGGAGAAAGCTTGCCTAGCTTTGGTATGGGCTACCAGGAAGTTGAGGCACTACTTGTTAGCTCACTCTGTAATCCTGGTTTTAAGATTAGATCCCACTAAATATCTCTTTGAGAAACTAGCGCTTATGGGTAGGCTAGCCCGTTGGTTGCTTCTCCTCTCCGAATTTGATCTCAAATATGTCACGCGCAAGTCAGTCAAGGGAAGAGTTGTAGCGAAATTCTTGGCAGACCACCCGGTAGAAGGAGATGAGGCGGTGGAATACTTGTTCCCAGATGAAGCCATTCTATAAGTTGAGGAGGAGACTTGGACGATGTACTTTGACGAAGTAGCCAATCAGCACAATTATGGGATCGGTGTGGTGCTGATAACACCCGATGGCTCTCATATACCTTTAGCCTTCAAACTCTGGTTCAAGGTGTCCAATAATGAAGCAGAATATGAAGCGTGTATTGCTGGTTTAGAAGCTGCCTTGGAACTAGGGGCAATAAGATTGAATGTTATCAGGGACTCAAACTTAGTCGTTTCTCAAGCAAATGGAGACTGGAAAGTCAAAGAAGAAAATATGAAGGTTTACCACCAAACCTGGACACTCTGATTCCTAGGTTTGAAAAGCTGACTTTCGCGCATCTACTGAGAGAGAACAACAAGTTCGCTGATACTTTAGCAAATCTATCTTCTATGGTAGACATCCCACTTAGAGTTCGGATGCGTTTAATTATCATCGAGCAGAAATACACGCCGGCTTCTGAAACTATAGCCGCGATAGATGAAGCACAAGACAAAAACCCTTGGTACTACGATATTTGGAATTTCTTAGAAAAGGAGATTTATCCACCAGGGGCAAATGCCAAGGACAAAAGGGGAATACGGTGAATAGCCGTCCAATTTATCATCTACGGAGGGAAACTATATAAAAGAGGTCATCTGGGAATGCACAAGTTATGTGTCGAAGAAGAGGAATCAAAGCGCATGATGGAGGCTATCCACGGCGAGGAGTGCGGGGCGCATATGAAAGGAGTGATGCTAGCCCAGAAGATTCTTAGGCAAGGTTACTACTGGTCCACCATGGAGAAGGATTGTATTGGTTTCGTTCGGCGATGCCACAAATGCCAAATTCATGCCAATTGCATGAATATCCCGCTGTCCAAATTGCACAACATGACTTTACCATGGCCTTTCTCAATTTGGGGAATCGACGTCATCGGTGCAGTCACACCAAAAGGGTCGAATAGGCATGAATATATCTTGGTGGCGATTGATTACTTTACAAAGTGGGTGGAAGCTCAGTCCTATGCAGTGTTGAAGGCATCGCATGTGGCTAAGTTTATCGGAAACAATATCATTTGCCGGTATGGAGTCCAAAACGAGATCATATCAAATAATGGCTCCCACTTCAAGAAAGAGGTGATAGACTTGTTAGAGAAACACAATGTGGCTTTTTATAAGTCATTTATATATAGGCTGCAAAACCAATGGAGCTGTTGAAGCCGCCAACAAGAATATCAAGAACATCTTGCAGAAAATGGTTGAGATCTACAGGGACTGGCCAGATAAATTGCCATTTACACTCTGGGGCTACAGAACTTTGATCCGGACGTCTACAGGGCCAACTTCTTATTCTCTTGTCTATGGGATGGAAGCTGTTTTGCGAATTATGGCTGAGTTATGGCTGAGTGTCAGATTGTAGAGACGGATTGACAATAGAGCAGATTTGAGGAGTTAATGCTATTTAATGAGAGAAGGCTAAAAGCATTGTATCATGTTCAGGGCTACCAGCGCAGAATTGCTAGGGCTTTTAACAAGAAAGTTAAATCCCAGAATCTCAAAAAGGGGGACATGGTGCTGAAAGACAACTGAGCTCCCATTCATAACCCTAGGGGCAAGTTCAGACCCAATTGGACTGGTCCTTACATCATCAAAGCTATTTGGTTGGGTGAAGTTGTTATTCTCATGGACCTGGATGGCCTGGAATTTTCACAACCGATCAACATAGACAGGTTAAAGAAATACTATCCTTGAGAGGCTCGCTAGGCCGAAAACCCGAAAGGGCGACCTAGGTAAAAGTTAGAGCATGAAAAATTAGAAATAAAGAAAAACTGAGCTCGCAAGGTTGAAAACCCTAAAGGGCGACTTTGGCAAAAGCTAAAGTGCAAAAGGAGAGTGTTAATACTTGAGTGAACCTGAATTAAACTACGTAAGGCCTGATTCCCATCTTTGGGATACGTAGGCAACTTTATCCTGAAGTTCGACCGTAATTACCTCCAACTCAACTGTCCTGTCCATGTGTCTGATCAAGCCATCTTTGTCTGTTCTTTACCTGAGAATTCGGTTGTGATCTTTATTCTGGGAAGAAGAGCTGGTTATAATGCAGAGTAGTAGTGTCTGCAATCAGGGGCAGTTCTGATCTTTTGATTTGGAGTTGTACATCTTGAGGATTGATGTTGTGTGTGTCAGGTGGTGATCCTTTTCGAAAATGGTTTTGGAAAGTTTTAATAAAAGTTGATTTTGTTCAAAATTTTACCTTTTACAACTTAGACCATTTTTGGACCAAAAGAAAAAATTTTAGTGCTCACAACTTTAATTCCATTGATTTCAACATAAAGTTCTCCAACTCTCTGATACAATTCAAAGTTGCTTTTACATCATAAAACTTGAAAAGAAAGGTCAAAGAAATAAGCTAGGGGCATAGGTGAGTCAGGTGCTCCTGCGTCCTCTACTCATGCTTGCAAAAGCTTCTGAAGCCAAAGTAGGCCCAACTTGTGTCTCATTGTCGAGCCAAGCCAAGCACTCGCCAGAAAGGGCATAACTGAAACTAGGGGCAGGGGCCAGAAGCTCTCTCGTCCTCCAAGTAACGAGGTACCTAGCCAAGTGTGAACCACGGATTGGGAATGAAGCTGGATATTCTACCCCCTCCTTTGGGCAGGTCTGATCATGCCCGAACTGGCGTCTAAACCGGAAGAGAAAGTAGAACACGTAGTGCGTGAAGCCAATCAACTGTATGCCAGGTTACCGAGCCATGCTGTAACTCATCTCGGTTAGATTAAGCCAGGGGCAACGCCATTCTATGTCAGTTGCAGACTTGTTGCACATCCAGTTGCACTACCATCCCTCCTTGGAAAAATCCACTAATTGGTGGCGGAAGAAATAACCTCGAGCTGAGTACTTAGGGCAAGAGTCCACTGCCTTCAGCGTATCTATTAGCCATACCTGGGAAGGGATGAAAAATAAGAGAGATTAAAGAATAGAGAGATGTAGATTAAAGAAAAGTAAGAAAGGGGCTTTAAGAGAAAAATAGAGCATGAGTGCTGAGTGATGTGGAAAATACATATGAGAAAAGGGTGGGAAACAGTACCTGGAGAAGTAGTGGACTCCACACAAATCTGGTAGTCTCTCGCCGATGAAACGCATGTAAGCCCATCAGGGTCTCGGCCAATGCCAAACCAATATAACTTTTATCTTCTTTCAAACCTTAGGCCACTTCGATCAACCGAATGTTGGATCCACCAAAGCTAGGGGCAAGAAGGAAATGAGCAAGCATACATAAGCAGAGGACAAGTTGCTGAAAACCTCGCCAGAGGAGGTCTCCTCTGTCACCGATGTCAGAAAATTGATAAATCAAGCTGGGTATGTCTAGCTCTCCGTTGTGGACCAAAGATCGAGCCTCATGTAAAGTGAGCCCACACATCCGTCCCAAGGCTAAGGCGTGGCCAAAACGGGACTGAAGTATGATTTCCTCATTGCGCTGGGATTCCATTAGTGCTTGAAATTCTTCAAGAGTCAGGCATATTTCTTGTGTTCTGAAGTGAAATACATGTGTAATCAGGTCCCAGCATCAGGTTGAGGCATGGAGGAATGGAAAACAAAGTGGAGTACGGCTCAACGAAAAAAATGCATTTATGTCGAAACCCCGAAAATTTACCTTTCCTGTGCCATCTAAAGTAGCTATCCAATCTATGGGCTTCTTGGCAAGGAATATCTCTATTTGTGCCATCTTGTTTTCTTCTCCAGAACCTCATTCCAGCTGCCAATACAAGTGTTCAGTATTCGTTTTCAAATTCGATTCCATGTCCATTTCATGCAAATATGGTACTCATGATGCAAAAATCACAACACTTTTTATAAAAATTGTGAGGTTTTATTCCGATCATAGTCTTTACAAAAGAGGAGTACAAGTTTCAAAAGCAAAAATAAAACCTATCTGAAGCTATACATGTGCTAATGCTACTAAACAAAAAGAAACTAAGCAAAAAGTACAAAAAAAAAAAAAAAATCAGCGTCGGTCATCTCAAGCTCGAGAGGCCCTCTTCGTCCTCTTCCTCTTCCTCGGAGGGGACTCGTGAGCACGATCTCCATCGGCACAACTATCGGAATCAAACTTTGAACCAGAGCCGGTATTATCTCCGCTCCCTGCCTCAGAGCCCGCCTTGGCGTCACCTTCGCTTTCGAACCCCGAGCCAACATCCTCATCTCCACTCTCAGATGACTCAGCATGTTGACTCACTGCCTCCTTAGAGTTACTAGTCTCAGCATCATCGTCGCTCAAAATGGGCTATGAGGGACTGCTCTGGCCTTGGGTGCCCCTATCTCTCCCTCGATTGCGGCTCACATCTCGACCATGAGCTGGGGCCTGTCTCTCTCTCTCATCCCTGCTGCTAGAGGGGGTATTGCCGGTGCTGGTGTTGGTGCTAGTGCTGGTGTTGGTGTTGTTGCTGCCACCGCTGGTGTCCTTGGCACGGATGAAATCTGGGAAAAACAGTTGTCAACATATCAGCTACAGTGTGTATATTAGATAAAGGCATAATATGTAGAATAAGTGTCATGCAGAAATCAAATACAGTATGAGTATAGTGTGTCAGCACAGTGTGCCAATGTAGTGTATTAGTACAATTTGGGAAAGATTACAATTGAAATGCCAATGTATCATGTGATAGCATGATGCACAACAGAGTTAGTAATAAAATGCATGTTGAACTGAAGGAAATTATCTGGATACCATGGAGACCAAGCAGTATCTCCCTCCTCTGCACTATATCTGTAGACACCTCATTTTGACTGACCCTAAAACTTGGGGACTTTATTTTGACCACCCTCATCAAAAAAAACCAAATTGAAATTTTAATCTCAAACCTCACCTATTTTGGCCAAATTAAAATATTTTTATTATTATTTTATGAATTTGTAATCTTTTATAATTTTATATAAATTTGTGTGTTTGTACATATTTTTAGGTGTGTTTATATAAATTGATATGTGATATTTTATAAATAAAAATAATATAAAAAACAAAGAAAAATTAAAAATTTAAAAAAAAAGGAGATGTCATGGGGTGGTGGTGGGAAATGTTTTAAAAGAAAAAAGAAAGAGTGAGTGGGGAGGTTTGTTCAAAAATAAAAAGGTGGAGAATATTGAAAAGAGAGAGAGAGAGTTAGTGGATTATGCACGGTGAGAACCAAAAAGGAATAAAAAAAAAGGTGGCTTTGGGTAATGGGGGTGGACTCTCGATCTCTCTGGAGTGGGAGATGGCAGAGAGCATTATTAAAACAAGGAGAGTGAGTGAGTGAAGGGGGGTTGGAGTGGGGGTTGAAAAAAAAAAGAAAAAGAAAACATGCATACATAGAACACAGTCACACACAACACCTCACTGCCTCTCCTCTCACACATGGCACAACCCACTATACACATCACATGCACACCATTCACACATGATATACACACACACACCCACAGACAGCGGAGACACCAAGCTTTCTCTCTCGGCATGCAGCTCTCTTTCTCCCTCAGGTTGAAAAAAAGAAAGAAAAATAAGAGCTGAGCAACAAAGTTTCCTTCTGCTGAGGTTGATCTACCTGCCAGACTCATGAGTGAGCAATGTTCAACCCCTTTTTCTGGAAAAAACCCACGTAATAGAACAATTGTACTCACGAACAATCTGAAATTTTTTCCCTTTGATCCCAAATCACACTCCAACCGAACTAGGTTACTGTTTGTATTAGGTACAAGCTTAGCCAAACTAAACAACTGAACTAAGACTTCATGCCATACTTCTAGTTTCAATAAGTCTAAGTACCTTTTGCTTCACTTAGCCGAGCTAGCGAACCGTACTAGGTTTGCGCAATGCCATACTAGAAAGCCTCAACTATTGACCGAGCTATAACTTTGGGCTAAACCAGCTCCCTGACTTAGTCAAAACCGAACTAAAAATGCTACACCATAAGCTACAACCGGGCTACGAACTTCTCATTAACTTAACCGAGCTAAAGTCCCCTGCTCAAACCGAGCTAAGAACGGATACTATTCCACGTAGCCGAGCTAAGACAACATTTATTTTACCTTTGTTTACTTTTAGCATGGTCCACTGGTCTGTGGTTAACACTTTTCCTTTTTAGCTTGCAGACTTAGGTTGGCCAGGCACTCCCTTGAACGCTTCAGCCGAGATATTCCATATCATCTCAGCACCGAGCTAACACTTGAGTTTAATTTATACATAATTTAAACCCATATGGAAAAGTATAGGTTCTTAGTAAACTCACCAGGTGCTATGGCCGAGTTCCGAAGGGACTACCATATCCCTGATGATGTCCATCTTACCTTAGCCGAACTAGATACCACACCCTAGGGAAACCCTAGCTTTGTTCCCTTTACCCTTCTTTCCATTGTAGAAACCGGACTTAGATTCCCTGTACAGCCTCTTCTTTGCGAATTCCTTAGACAAACAAACCTCTGCCTTACCCAGCTTTCCACAAATTCGTACCGTATAATAAACGGCATCGTTGAGCTAAACCGCCGGCTTGGGCTCAACCACGGTTTGGCCGAGCTATTTCACCAGTTCTCTCTAGGCCAAAATGAGGACAGCTGGGTTTACTATTTAAGAACAAGGCGCCGCCGTGAAAAGATAATAAAGAATACCCCAGACAAAGATGTAAACGACGATGATTTTTTCTGGGTTTCCGGGAATTTTGAAAACCATGAGGCCCAGATCCCAGGCGACCGAATAAACTGGAACAAAGGAGTCGCCAGTATAATTACCTTAGCTTAGTTTTGTGCTTTCTTTACTTCATTTGCAAGCTTTGAACCGCACTAACCGTTGTAATTTTCCCTTCTGCAGATTTAAACTTTCTAAAGTCGTAGTATAGTTACCCAAACCTTGCCACCCTCTGCGCCGTACTAAGATATCCCAATCGGAGTTAGGCCGAGCTACTCAACTTTGAGCCGACCTACCGATACAACAGCCGATGAAAGACCAGGGTGACAGACTTCTTGCTGGAGCCCTCTCCTGAGCCTGATCCTTCTCTTCCACAAATCAACCTCATTCCATTAATAGCGGAGCAAGAGATGCAAAAAAAGAGAGCTGTAAGAGCCCTCATCACCTAGACAAACCATCCCGAGGTACCACAAGCCGGTCAGACTCAGGAGACCGTGGTAGCCCTACCATCCCATCAGCCTTCATCATCCCGCCCAAGTAAGCGTGCTCGGACTTCCACAACCGAGCCACGCCTTGTCGACGAAGATGAAACCATCATTTCCCAATCCACACCACCCAGCCCACAACCGGAGCGCTCTAACCGAGCTAGCTTCTCCAAGTGGGTGCCTAAGGTCACATACAAGAACCGCGCTATCACTGACTCCGACTCAGTGGTCGCGGAAAAAGACCATATGCTGGCCTTTAATCTGGCCAAGAGCGTCCGCCTTCCAACCGATATGGATCACCACGATCATCTTACCGAGCTAAAGGCCATTCGCTCGGCTTCAAAATCAATGGTGTTGGTAAGTTCTCCTTTTCCTTCTCGAAATTTCAACATCTTTTCGCTCGGTTTATCTCAAAAATTGTTTCTCTCCTTTTGCAGGCTTTACAGAAGAACCACATTGCCCATAAACGCATGTTCCCTTCCCAAGTCCACCACACCACACCAAACCCATGCATACACACACCAAACCCATGCACCCATCACATCTCCATTCACACACAGACACAAATGCATGATACACACTAGACCCACTCTCTCTCTCTAGAGTTTTGGGGTGTTGAAAATGTAAAGAGGAGAATACACACTGATACACAGACTTAGGGGAGATTTTCACCATCAACCTCTCAACCCAGCCACACATGCATACACGGCACCATGCCCACACCACACACAACAGAACTCCTCTCTCCCTCACTCTCGGAGCTCTCGAGCAAGGGCCATGAAAAATGTTCAAAGCTGCTGGATCTCTCTTAGCAACACATATGGTCGGATCTCTCTCTCTCTCTCTTTCTCTTTCTCTCTCTCTCTCAACTTACTCTCATGGCCTGGAACTGCAATCCCTACTATTGTCTCTCTCTCTTCAAAGTCTGAATCACATCCCTCTCTCTCTATAATTCCCCAATCTCTCTCCATCTTTTTCCAAAGAGTCGATTCAAATATTCATCCAATTCCATCAGAGACAGTCCTAGCACCACTATATCATCATCATCATCATCATCATTATCATCATCATCAGCAAGTGGATTCACTTGGGACGACGTTTTCAAAATCTCTCGCTCTGAAAATCACTCCTTCGATCTCCATGGCTTCTTCGACAAAATCAAAATCTACAATCGCGGCTCCGAGAGGCAACATGAATTCATTCCATTTTTTATCGGGGACCAAATTGTCGGCTATGTTCATAACCGTTTTGCTGACCATTTGAGGAGGTTTCAGGATGTGTTTATTTTCCCTCAAAACAATTCTTTTACCAACCATGTCACGCAATGTTGAGAACACCTGAGGAGAGGACTAGGGCTGTTGCAGATGTTGCCAAATGCCTAGTGGAAGAATTTATTCCAGCAGTTCCATACTTTGGGATAAAGAGGAGAAAACAAAGGCTATGGCAGCTGAGATTGAGGTCGTTGGTGGGCTATATATTCTAAGGGATGCAAGTCAGCTGTAGCTGGACTAAATGCCATGGACCTGAGACGTGGGATCACAATGGGCTGTTGATGTAGTGGTGACAAACTTGAAGAGCCGAGCACGGAATGACTTGAATAATGAGGTAATAGGTGATGTGTTGGTTGAAGGATTTACAGAGACAGCATTGAACTCAAAATCAGAGGTGGAGGTGGTGAAGTGTTCGGGATTGGTGGCTGCTGATGGTGGTGGGTCAAGGCCATTTTTTTTGTTGAGTGATGAAGTGTGGGATGATGCGAGGGTAATAGGAGTTTTGTATATATTATTCATGTTATAAATAATTAGTTAGTTACGTAGAATTTTAAAATTAATTAATTAGTATAATTAATTATTTAGTTCATTAGAATGTTATAATTAATTACTTAGTATAATTAATTAGGTAGTTTAAATAGAATTTATAATTAATTAAATTTGTAATTAACTAGTTTAGTTAATTAGAATTTTATAATTAATTAATTAGTGTATTAATTAGTTAAGTTTAATTAGTGGAATTAATTAATTACTTCATTGGAATTTTATAATTAATTTATTAGTTGTCATTAAGTAGTTAGTTCCAATTTGTAATAATTAGCTAGAATTGTTAATTAAATGTGATGTTGTAGCTAGCATAGGTAATTGATTTGTTTTGTAATAATTAATTAAGTAATTAGTTAGCTAGTTAATTCATTCGGACCCTCCTGCGAGAGGGCGGACAAATTTGTAATAATGTGTATGTCTTCCAACCCCACGTCTTTCTCCCTTTTATTTACCAGCTTACGATAGTTAGATTAGGGACATTATGTTTCATTTAACATACTCATGTTTGCATCCACTTGTATTGCATGCACTAAGGCTTGGTTCATCATCCAATTCGCATTGTCGTTTCAATACCTCTTTAAATACATGCACAGACCGCATGTGATCAATTCATTTCATATGCCAGATTAGTAACCGAGCCTAGTAACTGCATATCACATGTGTTGCATTTAGTTAGGAATCATGCATATTTTCTAACTTTGTGGGTGTTTGGGAAGTGGGTTTTTATGTAGGTTTTTTTAGGTGTAGAATATTATTGGATAAAATTTTTTTAGTGTTTGGGAAGATAGTTGGGTTTTTTTGTGGTTGGATGTGATGTTTGTGAGAGAAAAAATGAAATGATTATGTGTTTGGATGTGATATTTTGTTTGGATTTTTTTTTTGGTTTTGCAAAAAGTTTGTCTTTTAGTGTAAAAAATAAAAAAAAAAAACCTAACACACAAACTTCCCAAACACCACCTTTGTTTTGTAGCTATTCGAGGGACGTCGGTAAATCTGTGAGTTTTTATACTTTAGCATCCCATTTGTACATACTTTTCTTATTATGTTTAGCATCCTACCATGAGGCTAATTGCTTAATTGATATACTGTTTGAATGCCTGTGGATGAAGGCTTGTTACTTGAATTGGAATGATTTAAGGATTGTACGTTTTAAGCCCACTTTGTAGTGGGAAATTCACAAACTATAAGCCCACTTGAGGTGACAAATTCAAACCCTTTTCGAAAAACAAACATGAAATCGAATTGTTCCAATTTGAGCAAACTAGTCTATACTTGTATGCTTCACATAGTAAATTTTAGGATTACATGAACATATGAAGAAAATAAAATTCATATCATGATTTAGTCGAGGCCGATCTTTGATCGGGTAAGCGGGGGTGCTCATTATTAAACCTTATCCTCTCATACCTAAGGCTCTGAGCCAAGTATCCTTGGTTACGACGAACAGTGGCCTTGGCACGAGTCATGGGTTTCCTAATTTCCCAAAAGATTAGGTGGCGACTTTGAAATCTGATGACGCAGTCCATTTTTGACAAAATTGCCATAAAATGGATTTTCAATAAAATTTGCCAAATCTGGACTCTCATCTACGTTTCACATTGCACGCGTGAGACTAGATCAAAGAGATCTCGGGAGTCCGAACTGTTTAACACGCGCGGGTATCCCCCGGGCATGTTACAATATCCATCAGAGAAATGACCAGCTTGAGGTGGCTCCCTGTATACTCTATAGATGCCTGCAAGTGCATTTGGATGATCAGTGTCTGGGATAAACATATTTGAAATGGAAGTGTGGGATGCAAATTGTAAAGTGTGGTCCATACCTGAGACGTGCCTCGAACTCCGACATACTCATGCCCTGCCTCTATCGGCTCGATCAGAATCTGGTAAGCAATCCTAGTCGGCTGCCAGTATGTTAGCGCAGTGGGAAGCTCTGGCCAACGGGTAGTCTGCTCAACGGGGCAGCCCCTCTAGTATGGGCCCTAGTCACCCGAGTTGCTTCACCCGCCATAGGCGCCCCTGCTCCCTAGCTTACGTGAGCGCCCGTCAGAGGAGGCATAAGGTGGGTCTGAATACATGTCGTGTAGTCGCCCTCTCTTCTAAAGAAATCAGCATCTAGGCCTACCATGAACTGAATAACTGCGTCAACTGACAGGCTATCCGTTGTCCCTATAGACGCTGGGGGTGGCATCGGAACGATTGGATCAGGCTGGCCCACAGTCTGGCACATGAATCTCTCGATCAAAAATCAAGCCCAGTAGATTGGGCCCTCCAACAAAATCCGGAAGCGCGATGTGCCCCAAGCTCCCGCATGCTAGTCTCTCACCCCGGTCGACTTCATGGCCTAAGGCTGCCACGTGATCTGTAAGCAGAGAATGTATAGATTGTTAGTCGACGTCAGTTGCCAAAGTATGAATCAGAATAGTAGTAAAGCAAAAAAATGACTGTGAGTTTCAGGTTACCTCGTGGGCGGCCACTGTATCAAAGTAATGGCGGAAAAAGGCGAAGGTTTCACGACTCCAGCGCTGACACCGACCATCGTACCATCGCGAGTAAGGGACAACAAGGGAGAGCTCCTCCATAGGCTCTGGAGCGAGGGTTGGAAAATATGCGTAAACCCATAGCTACAAGGAAAGGGCAGTGGTTATCCATAGTGTGAATAGATATACAAAGTGCAAAGCAGAAGGCATGCGGCATAAACATATACAGAAAGTGCAAAGTAGAAAGCACAGGTATTGAACAGATATAAAGCAGAAAATGTGAAATAGAAAGCATGAATGCAAAGAGAGAACTGAAATGCATACCTCCCAAGCTCGTCAGTAGCCTCCGATCTGCACTTCTCTCATGCGGGAGGTGGAGCTCATATAGCCGTAAAGGGTGGCGAGGCCAACTCCGCCCTAGTCATAGAGTCGCACCTGTGGCAATGTCACCAGGGCGCTCAGTAGGTATAAACCCACGGTGTTTCACTTGTTCGAAAACAAGGTGGTACCAAGAACAAACATTAGTAAGCCTTGAGTGTACTGCTCCATCTCCTCCAATGTCTCGAGCTCGCTTTGAACAAGTGGACCCAAGTAGCCTCCCATTCGCCCATGTCAATGTTAAAAGGGATCGGATCACCCCCTACTCCTAAGCCTATGATCATGGCAAAGTCTTAGGGAGTCATCGTCATCTTCCCAGCAGTAGAGAGGTGGAAAGAGTTGGTGGTGTCCCATCACCTCTCCATCAACGCTCCAAGAAGGGGGCGGCTCGCTGTGACGTGTGATAGTCCAGAGCAGAAAAGGCTGAAGCCAACCTTATCAACCATATCTCGGACCCCGATAAGGAGCTAATCATACCAGTCCCTCGCCGTCGTCGCTCCGTACCCATGTAAGCACAAGAGTCTCCTTGTGGCAGAGAAAAAGAGTGAATCAGGTAGTGATAAAAGAACAAGCAGATGAAAGACAGTGCAAGAAATGCAATTAAAGGAAAGACAGGAACACATGAAGACATAGTTCATACATCAGTAGCGCTGGAAGAAAGGTGGGAGGTCGGTTCCTTTAGCAGAAGGTCATCTGGTACGCCCCGAGTAAAATCGCTAAAACACGTGATGCCTCCAGGCGGTAATATGTGTGTGTGGGGATGATATGTCGGCGGATTGAAAGGCTGCACTCTCAGTGGTAACGGCTCTGGCTCAAACTCTGGCGTGAACTCCGTCTCAAGGTTAGCCTCAATGTCCTCTGCCGTCCCGCTAGCCTCAGCAACTACTGGCTCCTCTACGTCGGCTATGGGTAGAAGCACAGGTTGAATCTCGAGAAGAGCTCCATCGTGAGGTATATCGTCTGCCATCTACAAAATGGGTGAAAAGTAGGTGAAAAGTGAAGAAAAATGGAGAAAAGTGGGTAAACTTAGAAAAAGTCAGCCCTATGAGAGAGAAAATGGGAGAAAAAATCAAAACCTGGGAAAGTTCACGGAACCCGAGAGAAACTTGAGGGGAACAAGCCTAAAGCGGTGAAAATAAAGAAAAAGTGACGAAATCAGAATCTGATCAGTTCAAAATGTAGAGAATCAAGAGGGTTTTATGAAAAAAAAGTTTGCGTGGGGTGTTGGAAAACGTGTACAAAGCACGGATCTAGAGAGAGAAGTACCTAGAGAGAGAGAGGAGAAGTGATTTTGGCCTTGTGGGTGTGAGAAAATGAAGTGTGTTGATCTATACTTAAAGACCCGAGCTAAAAAGACTATTTTGCCCCGAAACTGCCATGAGAGGCCGACAGGCCACATTTGTGGACGACAGGCCTAGACGGAGGTCGGCAAGTGGCCAGCAGCTTCTCCTGGTGGCCGGTGGCTCTCAGTCGGGTCCTGGTGTTGTTCTGTGCTTCTGCTTCCTGAGTAGCGTATGGAAGGTTCTGTTTTAGGAGCTTGCAACTGCGTTCTAGTGTGTAAATGTGTCCCACTTGCCACTGTGAACGAGGTGTATCCTTTTTGAGCATGTTGCAATGCCTCTGAAAGGTAAGTCGGAGTTGTCACCGGATATCGGTTTTAGTCAGTTTGTCAAATTATGTCTTTGTTCTCTTCTGTTGCATATATAGAATGTGCATTTTCACATATACGTATGCTGCACGCGTGTCTTGCATCATTTATGATTCGTGCATAGAACATGCTATCAATTTTGTATAGAATACGCTCTTGTTTCATGCATAGAATATGCTTTTGTTTCTTACATAGAACATGCTTTCAATTGACATCATACGTCGGTTGTTTATTTTGCATAGAATATGTGTTGTCACTGTATTAACTTATTCACTTTGTGTGCATCTATTGCACTTGTCTATCGCACACTTTCAGTCCTCCGTGTTTTATCTCGGGACACGTGAAGTGTGCGCCCGGGCGGTTTCTCTTGTATCTCAAGACGCGTGAAGCGCAACCCTAGGCGTGTTTTATCTCCGGACACGTGAAGCGCACGTCCAAGCGATTTCTCTTGTATCTCTCGACGTGTGAAGCGTAGCCTTGGGTGTGTTTTATCTCGGGTCATGAAGCGCGTGCCCGAGCAGTTTCTCTTGTATCTCAAGACGTGTGAAGCGTGGCTCTGGGCATGTTTTTATCTCCGAACGCGTGAAGCGTGCGCCCGAGCGGTTTCTCTTATATCTTAAGACGCGTGAAGCGCAACTGCAATGACCCCAAAAGTCATCCTTATTTAATTAGGGGTTAATGTGTTTTAATTCAACTATATCTATTTGAATTGAGAATGTTTTTATCTTATTTTGGGGTATGAATTGAGGTGGTGGTATGATGGTAAAGTAAGATTGGACCAAAGAGTATAATCCGGATATTTATTCTACGATCAACCGTCACTCATTTGCTCTTTTCTTTTTCTACACTTTGAATTTGAATGTGAGGTTAGAACCATTGGAAAGCTTATTTTTGGAGCTTCAATTTGGACACAAGAACGACCTAGAACAGAGTCCTGATGAGAGAGTTACACCCGTTTGAAATTTTTACATCTGTGCTGGAAGCAGAGCCGCACGTGCGGGGAATAGCGCCGAATGTGCGGACTGTGCGGGATAGCAGCTCAAAAACGAGATTTTTGGCCCATTTCTTACATTTTCTTTTCCTCTCTTCTTCTCCCCTCTTCCATGTCTGAAACCCTAGCTCCCAAAACCTTGATTTCCTCCACTTTTATCAACAAATCCACCATGGATCTTGCATCAAGGATGGAGAACAAGAAAGGGTCAACATTTCCAATCGATTGAAATTTGAATTTTTTGGAGGATTCTTCCCAATCTTTGCTCCTTTGCTTGATTCTTGAGGTAGGGGTCCTTATTCCCTTTCAATATTTGCATTCATGGATGGAATTATGGAATTTTGTGTATATACAAACAAAATCTATAGTTTTGAGCATATTATGTCCAACTTGAGAATTGAGGGTTTAGAGTTGGAGATGTTGGAAGTTAAATTGGTGGGTTAAAATGATGGATTGTGACTCCTAGATGTATAATCATTGGGAAAATTGGAATAAAAAGTAATGGGTTAATAAGTTTGTATTTTTCTTGAAATTTCAATATTTTCTTGAAATTTCAATATTTTCTTGAAACCCTAGGTTGATTAATGATGATAACCAATGAATTGGCCCAAATTGAAAGTACAGTAATGAAATTGAGGTATGGAATTATATGTGTTCAAGTTTAATTGGAATTTGGAAATGTTTGAAAATTATGTTTAAAATTTGCGAATGAGCTATATTATAAACATTGTAATTCATGCTGTAATGTGAAGGGAAAATTGGGGAAATAATCTATTAATGATATGGATGATATGAACTCAGTTTTGGAATGTTGAAATGGAATTCAAGGATTTATTTTGAATTATGTTAAATTACAAATGGTGTTGATGAATTAAGTGATATCGACTTTGTTGGATTATGTTGTGTTGACTCATAGTGAATTGATTGGTGTTGTACTATGATGAATTATGTTTGAATTATGTGAATTGTGCAGGGTCAGCTACAGGGGCGGATCAAGCACCTGAACGCTGTGAGTAGTAGTACTTTGATGTACCTTTAACCGTATATCGTTATTGATGTTAAATCTTCGTCGTAAGAATTATGCTGACATATATGTTATGTATGCTATGTGAGAAACACTGTGACATTATGGAAACTTCAAAAGAGTTTGTGAAGTTATGTGACAAACATTATGAAATTATGAAAACATCAAAGAACTTGTGAAATATAAAGTTATGTGACCAAGGGCCATTTGTGAAGATCAAACCTATGTGGCCAAGGGCCGACTTGTGACTTATGAAGCTATGAGGCCAAGACCAAATTTGTGAACTTGTGAATCCAAAGGGCCGAAGGCCGATGTGATAAGTTGTGAATCTATGAAACCCAAAGGCTATTGTGAATGTGTGAACCCCTCAGGCCAAGGGCCGAACTGTGAAATTGTGAAACCAATAAAGTCATCTGTAATCTAATGAAAATGTGCTTACTTTTCGTTACTACTTATCAGGAATGTCCTGTTAACTTTACGTTCATTATGTCAACTCATGGGAATGGTGTAACGGTTACCATTAGAACTCTGTTAATTACAAGGCAAGGCAACTATGTTAACATATAAGAATGATTAAACAAAGGTGTATGCTATTGATTAATAGAGCACGTAAAGTAAGTCATTTACCAAAATAATTTATGTTCATTCTTGAAGAATGGATTCTGAGTAAATATAAGAGTAGCTATGTGTATCCATATGAATTGAAGTTATTTTTCTATGTTGCTTCTAACTTGGGAGTTATTCAGAATCTACGATATAAGTGCAAAGTTTAGCATCATTATGTGACCATCATGAGGATGTGAATTAGTCTCTCATTGTTAAGCGTACGATAATGACATGATACAATAAGAAATGCTCTAGTCGTGATATGTTCCTTTTGAATTAATGAATGATGTTCAAGTATGTTTCAGGCATGTTTCCAGTATGTTACAAGTTCAGGTATGTTCAGGTATGTTTCAAGTATATGTTACAAGTTTAAATATGCTACAAGGTCAAATATGTTTCAAGGGCTTTATGCCAATCTTTCAAGGGCTTTATGTCACATGTTTCAAGGGCCAGTGCCATATGTTACAAGGGCTTTATGCCACAAGTTTCAAGGGCTTATAGCCACCATGTTTCAAGGGCCTCGTGCCACCATGTTTCAAGGGCTTATAGCCACCATGTTTATGTTGCAAGATTGAACCTAAGGCCATTATGTACTTAGCACAGAATCAGACTAACTATGTGAACTCTACATCTTTATATGCATTGCTATGTGTTATGTTTCAAGTTAAGCATCGTTTTATTTATGTGTTACTATTCACTGAGCCCGGCTCACTCTTTGTTATGTCTGTTTTTGTAGGTCGCCAATTAGGTGATCAGTCCCAGCCGTGACGCCGCTTTCTTTTGTCAACCTTCGTATGTCCAGGCACTATACACAGCCATTGATTTTGTTGAGCTGATAAGATGTTGGCTTGCTTTTCGAATGTCTATCTAAGAGTGATGTATATAGCTTTCGTGTTTTTGTATATGCCCAATGATAGGGCTGGGTCTGTATATATGTATGTATATAACCGATGTTCAGGTGTATGTTTTAGATTTTATTTGTTTGTTAAAAGTTTGTGATCTTGGCATGATAGTAGTAGCTCGATGGAGTTTGTTTCTAGTGTCAAATTTTGATATTTAGTGCTTCTGTTTAGGCCCCATATATATAGATATAAAACAGGTTAAGTGTCCATTTCTGAAGTGGTCATGCCCAAACTTCTAGGGGCGGGTTTGGGGCATGACAGCAACCCTGGGCGTCTTTTATCTCGGGATGCATGAAGTGTGAGCCCGAGCGATTTTTGTCTTGTATCTCTGGATGCATGAAATGCGGCCTTGGGCTTGTTTTATCTCGGGACACGGGAAGTGCGGCCCTGGGCGGGTTTTATCTCAGGACGTATGAAACGTGACCCCGAGCAATTTTCGTTCCTCTGTTTCTCAGGACGCGTGAAACGCAACCCCGAACGGTTTTCGTTTTTCAGGTTCTCAAGACGTGTGAAACGCAACCCTGAGCAGTGTTTTGTTTCCTCGTCTCGTGTTTTGGCGTGGTCAGAGTGTGTTTTAGATCTTTTTGTATGGAACTTGTGTTGGTTTTAAGCTTGAAGTTGCTCATTCATATGTTGTTATCTTGTTATTGCTTGTTATATTTGTTATTGCTTATTGCATCATCTTGCATGATCATGATTTTTGAAAATAGCCGCCTTCATGAAGCGTGTGAGTCCAGCTTTCAAAGTTTTCTTCATGTATATCATTTGTATCTTGCCTCAGAACTACGTTGGTTTGATTCCTTGTAAAGAGATACATAACAGCTTGCGAGCTCAACCAATTTTAATTTATGTCTTGATCGTTTGCCCAAGTCTTACGGCCTTGTCAAAAATGGGTCGTCTTTGAGCTTTGACATTCACTCATGTCATTCCATGACTCCAAGTTCTGTCAAAGAGAGGCAATTGTAAACCCCCCATTTTTGACTACCCTTACCACTTGGACGTTATCGCTTGCACACCCAATGATGATGAATATGCCTGTTAAGTGCTCAGGGTCCTCAGCGGAATGCCACAGCTTTGAGCCTTTCAAACCCTATACATCTGTTGCCTTATTTTTTTGACTAAACCTTGGATTTTTCAATCCTGCAACCTCTTGTGGCTTGCCAGCCACTATTTTTGGTTACCGGCCACAAGTGTTTTACAGATATTTTTCTGCCAACTGTACCAACTGTTGGCACAGATGCATGCACCTTCCTACACGTGTATGTATTGATATTTCTAAGGGAGTTGCATGGTTTTCTATATATAGGAGGCCTCCCCTTCCATTTTTAAGGTTGGATTTTTTAGAGCAAAATTTTTTTTTCTCTCTCTCTCTCTCTCTCCCTCTACAATTTTCTCTATTTCTTGCAATTTCTTAACTTTTTGCAAGCTTTTGCCTATACACTCTTAATCAAACCTCTCCATCTGTGAGTTGAGGTACCTTTGAGCCTTGTTTGAGCTCTTGAGGGTGTGCAAGTGTGGTTTTGTTACCTAAAATTAGTTCTTCTCTTCAAGAGGTATAAAGCTTTGCTTCTCTACTTGCTTTAATTACTTTTTTTTTATTATTATTTTCCTACTGTTTTTTGGCTGTATAAACCTTGTATTTTTGGGCTGAAACTTGTGGTTTAAGGCCAATAAGGGTTGAAAGATGATTCACCTTTCTTTACACCTTGCTTTCAAGGCCTCTACTCATGTGTTTCCCGTCTCTTCACTATCTTTTTTTAAGATTTTAAACACTGATTTTCATAGTTGTTTCAATGGCTAAAATCATTGTTTGAAGTCCAAAATTGGAGGGGTTAACCTCTCCTCCTTTTGTCTTGCTTACTAGTACAGCATGCTCCATATTTTAGCTTATTGTTCTTGCTATTTTTGTCTTAATTCCAGCATATTTTAAGACTTATTTAGCACTGTTTTAGGACTATTTTTAAGTGTTTATTGCATTTGAGCCTTGTATTGCATGCTTATAGTGTAGTTGTCCTCATAAGTTTGGTGTTTTAGGCATTAGATACCAACTTATTTGACTTGATAGCATTTACTTCATACTTTCCTTACTTGTGATCACCTTTAATCACCTCTGCAACCTCCCTCCTTTCTTAGCTTTTGCTTTGCTTTGAGAGTTGTTTCAAACCTATTGTTGTCTTAAGCATGAGATTGAAGTTGTCATGCTTAGGGGTTCATTATCAACGGTATGACATCTCTCTCATGCCTTAGGCCAACTCTTGGTTTGACACTTCTTTCCATTAGAGGACTTGAACTCACCTTTGGACTAAATTGATTAAAGAATTGAAAGGTAACTAAAATGGAGTAATAAAATTGGTGATTAAAAAATGATGCAAGATAATAATTGGGTTTGGGTTCAATCGGATGTTAATTGAACCCTTGAGTCTTGAGTCGTTTCATACTCGTTAGTGATGTAAATGGCTCAATATTCATTGTCAACTACTTCCCTTCATCATTCATGATAGGGAGGTAGTTTTGAGAGTCTTGTTTTGTTGCATTCATTGAACTCGCACACTTGGTTCATAAGCTATCATGCAACGAAATTGAATCCATTGATAGTTTGTGAATCAAAGTTTGCCACTCCTTTGAGCTGCTGATGATAAGGAGGGATGAGTTGTGCAAACAACCCTTGAGAATACCATGTTCTTGCTCTGTTTGCTCTCTGTTGCAGCAGGAAAATCCAGTCATTAGTGGCCGGCAGGCCCCTTTTTGTGGTCGGCAGGCCATCGTCAATGGACAGCAGGCCATTACTTCTAGCCTGCCAGCCACCAGTACAAAATCCAGCAGTGTACTTTTGAAGTAGAACATAATTGGTCTTGAGGTAGAAAGCTATGTAAGTGTTCTACTGTACAACAGAGGCATCTGGCAGTAGAAACAATGACTTTTTCGGGTGGAAAGCCCGCACATGCATGAGCATTCCCCGTTCCCTGAGAAGGAGTAACTAGAATAGTTAATTTAGTTACTTCATGTTGTAATTAATTAGTTAGCTAGTTAGAATTTTGTATTTAATTAATTAGTGTAATTAATTAGTTAGATTGTGATGTTGTAATAACTAGCTAGAATAGTTAGCTTCATTTGGGTCTATAATAGATAGTTAATTAGCTTAGCTCTAATTAGTTTGGCTAGTTAGTTTATTCGGACTCTCCTTCGTGGGGGCGCAATATTGTAATAATGTGTATGTTTTCCAACCCCACGTTTTTCTCCTTTTTGTTTAACTGCTTATGTTGGTTAGTTTAAGACATCATGTTTTGTTTAGCATTCTCCACGTTTGCATTCACTTGTATTGCATGCACCGAGGCTCAGCGCGTCATTCTAACTTGCATTGTTAGTATTAAAATTCTTTGAATATGTGCTTAGACTGCATGCTATCAAATTGATTCATATGTCATATTAGTAGCCAAGACTAGTAATTGCATATCGCATGTGTTGCGTTAGTCATATTGCATAGTTAGGATCATGCATTATTCTAACTCTTTCATCTTTTTGGCTTGGAGTACTAGGTGAGCCTTTACTCGCTTTAGCATCTCACATGTGTGTGATTGTTGCCATGAGGCTAAGTGCTTAAATGATAAACTGTTTGGAATGCCTGTGGATGAACTCTAGTTGCTTGAATTGGAATAATTTGAGTAATGTTTATATGTGATCACTTTTTCAAGTGGTACATATTCGAAACAATTTTTCAAACAAAACATTAATCAAATGTTCCAACTTTGGTGAATTAGTCTATACTTGTGTGCACATCACATAGTAAAGTTAGTCTAATAATCGGCACAAGAGTATATAATGTAGATAAGATTCATATCATGATTAGTAGAGGTCGATCTTTGATCGGGCGAGCGGGGGTGCTCAATTCATGACCTTCCCCTCTCGTACCTAATTCTTGAGCTGAGACAATCTTGGTGATGACGGACACGTGGCCTTTGGCACGAGTCATGGGTTTCTTAAATTTCTCAAAACTATTTATGTGACGACTCTATATCTAGCAAAGTAGTCCATTTTTGGCAATTTGATTCAAAATCGATTTTCCAAAAGATTTGTCGAATTTGGACTCTTTGGTGTTTATCTATTTCATATTGCACTTGTGAGATCAGATTCAGAATCGCGGGAGTCTGATACTGTGGAGCTTATTCGTCTTCCGAGAGGGGGCACGAAAAGTCGAGCTACAGGTGGCGTGTGTCAATTATGGGACATAGTGGGAACCGATAAAGAAATGACACGTCATGATATTGGTATAACGGTTAAGACGACAGATTTCGAATCTTGATGTTCTTCAACTAGCGAGTTATGACCTCGGCTAGTAATGCGATCTCGGTTGAGATGATGATCTTGGTTGAGAAGTGCGATCTCGATTGAGTAATGCTAATGATACCAAATTTTCCACCAAATGAATGACCAAATGTCTCACATGGGTGTAGGGTCCACAAATGGGTCAACTTTTTGTGGACCTCACACCCATGTGAGATATTTGATCATTCATTTGATAAAAAATTTAAGGCCTATAGCATTTTCCAAGCTGGCCTCCACACATGATGTGATGTTTGTGCCTTTGTTTTTTTTTTTTTTTTTTTTTTTTTTTTTTTTTTTTTTTTTGCTTTGCCACATCACTAGAGCTCAAATTAGAGCTCTAGATTTAGAGCTCTGTATCATTTCCCAATTATTATTTTTTATGCATTTAATGTACAATATTAATTGAAAGTAGCTTTGTACAAATTTAAAAATCTTTGAAATTTTTGGTAATAATTGCATCCATTTTACTGGCCAAGTTAAAGGGTTTCGCTTCCCTCTAATCTGTGATCGGACTGGAGGGTTTCTATTGGGCTCGTGGGGGCCCACCACGAGTCTCGTTTTGATAATCTGAATTGATCAATGTGTAGAACTCATGAAGTACTCTATATCTGCAAAATGAAAAAATCACATTGATCGGATATCGATAGTTACATGATCAAATCAGTTTTGTATAAAAAAAATAGACGGTGAAAAAATTAACGGTTGACAAAAATCTGATCTGATGAAATAACTATCGATATTCGATCAACGTGATTTTTTACAAGCATATAGTACTCGACGAGTTTTATACATTGAACGGTTTAGATTATCGAAACGGGACCCATGATAGGCCCGTGAATATCCTCTAATCCGATCACGAATTGAAAGAAAGCCAATCCCTAAACTAAAATTAGAAACCTACCAAATCCAAAACAAATTAATACAATATTAAATACATCTTAATTAATGGCCAAAACCGAATGTTAACATTTGTCTAAGACACCCTAACCTTTACATGTTGCGATTTTCTTGTACTTCAATATATTCAAAAAAATTTAATTACTAACACACTATTTTTTACCGTGTATTTTTAAAGGAGATATCTCTGTGTATTTTTAAAAGAGATATCTCTTTTCTAAGATATCCTCTATGTCAATTCTGGGTGATTTAAAAAGTTGATTAAAAGTTAATTTTTTAATTTTATTTAATTTTTTTATTTTTCTTTATGTGAGAGATAATGTGATTGAAAATAAATTAAAAGCTGACTTTGACTTTTTTTTAACTTGTTCCAAATGGCCCCTCTATGGGATTTTCAACACAGTTCAATGAGATCCAAAAAATTATCAAGAAAGGGCACCAGGTACACAGACAGGAGTCATAACAAGCCAGTAAGCTCTCACAAGCTGGACTGATTTGTGTTAACTGATGCATACCCATGGCTTTCCACTGGATGATAACACCGCCGTTTGATCTCCAACGGGCACTAAAAAAAATTAGTGTTTTAGAGGTAAAATTATTTTTTAGAGATTAAATATTTTTATTGCCAAAAGTGTTGTTATTATATTTTTATTAACAAAAATTAGACATTAGTGATGAATTATTATCCTTTTGGGATCAAATTTTTTGTCTCAAAAAATAAACCATTTTGAGACCAAATTATTTTATCCCTCAAAGTCTATTTATTAGTGACATTTTCAAAATTTTGTCACTAAAAGTCTTATTTTTGACTTTTTAGAACGATCTTTTAGTAACTATACTCATGAGGATTGAAGTTGGTCTCTAAATGTCTTTTGTAATAAAAATTTTACTTTTAAAAATCAAAATATTTAGTCTCTAAAACTCTTATATATTATAATGAGGAGCTTCATCAGAGACTGCGTCGCCGCCTTCATCTCTGCCATCAACTCTGGTGGGACGCCGTAGTTGATGATCTTGAAACATCCCCACTCCCTGCATGCTTCCACTGTTTTCTCTTATTGCTGAACAAAATCTTCTTTCATATCAATTACTGTGATACAAATACTGCCCATATCCGAGTCTACGTACAATGTGTTTGGTTTTAATTTTTTTAATTTAATTTTTTAGAAATTTAATTTTTTATTTTTTCATATTTTTTTTATTTTTAATGAATATTTTTAAAATTTTCAATATTATTTATTTATTATTTTTTTTAGATATATCTTACTTAGATGTATCTAAATAATAAAATATTTGTAAGAAAATATTTTTAAAAATTAATAAATACACAAAAATATGAAAAATATACTGAATTTTTATATATTTTTATATATTTTTGATATTTAGTGATTTTTTTAAAGATTTTTTTCACAAATATTATACTTTTAAGTGTATTTATGTTAGGTGCGTCTAAAAATTTTAAAAAATACTTAAAATATTAAAAAAATTCAGTGAAAACAAAAAGAAAAAGAAAATGAAAAAGTAGAATTTTTTGAAAGATAAATTTTCAAAACTAAAACCAAATAGAGTAATTACTTTTCTTATTTTCTCTCTCTCAAGGCTGTGGAATGCAGAAAATGTAGAGTCTCCTTAGATGAATGTCCTTGTATGGATTAGATGTGTGAGAGCCGAGTATTAGGAAATGTGAAGAGGCCGAATAATATTCATGAAGAATCAAAGTATGTACACGGTATTCGGCCTCATCTTATATAAATTTAGGCATCCTAATTGGCCACAAAACCATTTCAGCGAGAAGCCGAATAACTAATTGTATAATGGATTAAACGTGAGCCAGACCCAGAGGCCCAAGGGGAGGTATAAAAAGGGAAGCATCAACTATAGAGAGATATGTGAGAATTAATGTGCTTAACTTAAGATACAAGCAATCAAGAGAGTATATACTAACTTGTCCGTCGGAGTGCTAATTCCGGCACCCCCGACCGGCGTGTTCATTCTTTTTCAGGTAACTAGCTAAGGATCACGAGCGTCCCCTATAATCCAAAGAGTATTTCCAAACCACTTCCCCACAATTGGCGCCGTTTGTGGGAATACTCTAGTATATCTACGGCGGGCGTGGCGGAAGATCCTCTGGTAGTCGCTGATGACCTTACACCACGAGATGATACCACTTCGAGCAATATGCTGGGACCAAAGAACATTAATGCACGGAGAGCCTTGAACTTCGACTCCATTGCCCAGGATTCACCCTCAACTTCAGTACATGAGACAATGCAAGTGATCATGGATCAGGCCAAGCAAAACGAACAGAGGTTGGAAAATATGATCACTGAGAACGAGCGCCTTCGTCAGGATCTGGCCTTGGGAGTGGCAAAAGCCTAACAAGCCGCACGCCAAGATCCGGGACGACCTCTGAGAGAGGATGGTCGACGACCTCGAGTTCAAAAACAAGATAGTGACAGTGATTCCGATTCTTTATCCCAGAACCCAAAAAGAAGGGATAAGTCGAAACCTCTAGTTCCTCCGAAAAGAGTCCGCATGCACGGAGTAAGCGAAGACGACATGGTTCGAACGAAGCGGACCAACATGATCCCTTTGTGCGACGGATTGCAAAGGCAGTAGTTCCCAAAAAGTTCAAAGCTCCATCGTTCACCCTATATGACGGAAAATCGGATCTCATTGATCACATCCGTCATTATAAGCAGGCCATGACGCTGCATGCAGACGACGAGGCTCTCATGTGCCGAATATTTCCGAGCAGTTTGGGACCATTGGCAGTCAGATGGTATTATAAGTTGGAACTGGCGTCAGTCAAGAGCTTCCATCAATTACAGAAATCCTTCAGGGCAAGATTCATCAGCAATGAAGTCCAGCCGAAGCAAGCCGACTCCCACTGGGCAATGCAGATCCAACCAGGGGAAACCTTACGAGCCTATTCGGTATGCTATTGGGAATGCTTCAATCTTGTGGACGACGCTTGCAACTCACGGCCATCACCGCCTTTAAAATGGGGTTGCACCCTGATAGTGCCCTCCGCAGTTCCTTGACTAGAAGACTCCCCAAAACAGTATATTCGTTGATGAAGAAAGTCGAGGAATACCGCAAAGTCGAAGATGACGCTCTGCGGGTTAAAGTTGGGAACAAGGCCAACAAGACGGCCCCTTCTGAAATCGTTCAGCCAATAAATTCTATTCCATCACGGAGCCCTGAACCACAGAATCGGGCTAAACGAGAAAGGAGACGGGATTCGCGTTGATCAAACGACCAATGTTCCCACCGAGCCGATGAACTACTTCAAGTGGATAGCCGGCGCACAAGGCGCGCGGACAAGAAATATACGGAGTTGTCAGAGCCGATCAGTACGATTATGTCTAAAGCCCAACACCTTTCTTTCTTTAAATGGCCATCCAAAATGGTGGGACCTCCCAACATAAGGAGACAAGATAAATGATGCGAATATCACAAAGACCACGGCTATGATATCGAGAGCTGTTATGCATTGAAGGATCACATTGAGGAATTGGTACAAGATGGTTGGCTTAAGCAGTACGTTTGAAGAGACAACCCGACCAAAACAATAGCTTTACGACAAGATTCACCTCCACTCAGCGTAATCCATATGATATATAGCCTGCCGACGTCATCCGCGGTACATACAATTCAGTCGCATCCTGACCCCCAAAAGCAAATCACCCCAGCAAAACGGCCCCATGCAGCTCTGAGTATTACCTTCGACAATTCAGATTTGATCGGCTTAACACTTTCCCACATTGATCCATTGGTCATTGAACTGCACATAAACCGATTCACCGTCGAACACGTTTTCATAGACCAGGGGAGTACTTCGAAAGTTATGTACTATAAGACCTTCACCAAACTCGGCGTTAATGAGTCGGACCTGTCTCCAACTCCCTATCCGTTATTCGGCTTCAATGCTAATTCGGAATATTCGTTGGGCAAAATCACACTTCCAGTTTGAGCGGGCTCCTGATCGGTTGATGTGGAATTTTTGGTTGTGAAGCTTCCATCGCCGTATAATTTCATCATGGGGCGAACTTGGTTACATACCATGCAGGCCGTGCCAAGCACCTATCATTAATTACTTCGCTTCCCAACTGAACGCGACATTGAACAGATTCGTGGTTCCCAGAAATCGGCGCAAGCATGTTATCTTCTTGCCGCAAAGACTCCAAGAGAGCTGGAAGTGAATTCTACTGAAGTGCCGGATTGAGAGAACCTGGACGATGTCGGGAGACTCCCCAGTGAAAAGGTGACCGAAGCTCTGGATCGAGTTGAAATTGACGGAAATCCTGACAAGTTCTTCAAGGTCGGCGCCACCCTGAATAAAGTTGATAGGCAGCAATTGATTTCCTTCATACTCGGCAACATTGATGTATTCGCCTGGTCGCTGTATGAGATGCCCGGGGTGGAGCCGTCTGTTTCTTAGCACCGTCTAAATGTTGATCCCAAATGTAAACTAGTTATTCAGAAAAGCCGACGGTCTGCCGTGGAACATACTGCAGCTGTTGTGGAAGAAGTTGACTGGTTACTTGATGCTGGGGCGATCCGGGAATTGACTTATCCCAATTGGCTGTCGAATACTGTGGTTGTGAAGAAGAAAAATGGGACTTGGCGTGTTTACGTAGATTTCACAGACTTGAACAAAGCTTACCCAAAAGATTGTTTTCCCCTCCCCAGAATAGACCAACTCGTCGACACCACGACACACTATCGACGTATGAGCTTCCTGGATGCCTACAGAGGCTACCATCAAATTGTCATGCACCCGGAGGATCAGGACAAAACTGCATTCCTCACCCCAAGAGGAACCTATTGCTATAAGGTTATGCCTTTCGGGCTGAAGAATGTGGGGGCAACTTACCAAAGATTAGTCACTGTCATGTCCAAGGAGTAACTCGGCTGAACTATGGAAGTGTATATTGACGATATGGTGGTGAAGTCCAAACAAGAGCAAACTCACCTAGCCAATCTGGAAGAGACATTCGGCATTCTTCGCAAGTACAAAATGAAGCTAAACGCCTCTAAATGTGTATTTGGGATCAGATCCGGCAAATTCCTGGACTTCATTGTTAACCATCGTGGAACTAAAGCCAACCCGAGGCAAATCACAGCAATCCTAGAACTCGGCTCCCCCCGGTCGGTCAAAGAAGTTCAAAAACTGATGGGGATGGCCGCTGCACTCAACAGGTTCATCAGTCGCTCCATAGATCGCTGCCGACAATTCTTTCATACCTTTCGGCAGGGTAACGCTTTTGAATGGACCTCCTAGTGTGAAGCCTCTTTGAACGGTTTGAAGACATACCTCCGATCAGTTCCTCTCCTGACAACTCTTTCGGCAGGCAATTCGCTCATTTTATACCTGGCAGTTTTTGACCGGGCTGTCAGTGCCGTACTAATAAAAGAAGAACATGGGGAACAGCGGCCAGTCTATTATGTGAGCAAGGCAATGGTTGATGCCGAAACACGTTGCCTCCCGTTGGCGAAACTCATCCTTGCACTCGTCATGGCCGCAGGAAAACTAATGCATTACTTTCAGGGACATACCATCGGGATACTAACGGGCTATCCCCTCCGGTCAGTACTTCGTAGCGTGGAAGCATCGGGGCGCGTCTCAAAGTGGGCTCTCGAGCTCGACCAGTATGACATTTAATTTCTTCCTAGGACTTCAATCAAAGGGCAAGTGCTCGCCGACTTCATTGCCGAATTCACTGGATGCCTTTCCGGCTTTAAGTTCGACCAAATTCAACCTAAGCCGAATTGGAGAATTTACGTGGGGGATATTTGGCAGTTGTATTGTGATAACTCATCCAACCAACGGGGCAGTGGGGCCAGAGTAGTTATCATGGCTCCTGACAGAGCAATAATCGAACAGGCTGTGAAACTCAGCTTCGAAGCATCGAACAATGAGGCCGAATACGAAGCCCTGCTAGCCGGCTTACGGAATGTACATCTCCTCGATGCTCGGCATTTGCTTATATTTTGCGATTCGAAACTGGTGATCAATTAGCTGAAAGAGGAGTACGCGGCCAAAAATGACCGTGTGGTAGCTTACATGAAAACACCAAATTCCTTGCTGGAAAAGTTTCATCATCATGAATGGAACCAGATAACTCGTGATCAGAACACACATGCAGACGCCCTGGCTTGCCTTGCCTCTGCCATTAACTCAGAGATTGAGCGGATAATTGAAGTGGGTTTTATCCCTAAGCCGAGCATTGGCCTTTCAGAGGAAGTCCAGATCAATGTCATAGAGTCAGGTCCGAGTTGGATGGACTCCTGTAGACATCCCATTTTTGACCGTCCTCAAGACTCGATTGTGCTTGCAGGTACATCCGGACACGAGTTCAATTGCTCGTTAGGCATTTGACTTTTGCGGCGGAACGTCACAGGCTTGAGCTTTCCAGACCCTGTATCCTTTCTGCCCCATTCTTGGACCATGACTTGGTCCTTGCAAAATGCCTTTCTTGGTGCATTGCCAGCCATGGTCTGGCACTGCCGGCCATGCCTTTGTTGCTGCCGGCCATTGATGATGCCTGCCGGCCATCAATGAGCCACAGCTGGCCACCACTGATGGCCGGCAGAACCCCTGTCTCAGCTAGTTTTACTTCAGATCTTTTGAGCCAGCTGGAATCCCTTTATCTCCCCTCCATACACGTGTACGGAGGGATGAAGCTCTTGCTAAGCTTCTTGAAGAAGCTTTGCATTGTTTTCCCTCTATATAAGGAGAGGCCCTCTCTCCTTAGAAGAGGTTCAGCACTTTTACAAAAGATATAGCTCTCTCTCTATATATATATTTCTTGCTCTCTCTCTATATTGTTGTGGTTTAGTCCATTTTCCTTGCACTTTTACACTACAACACATAGAGATACACCACCACCATTGGACTAAGGTTCTTGGGAGGACTTCTTGAGTTCTAAAAGTGAGGTTTCACCCCCTGAAGTTGCTGGTTTCGAAGTTGGACTTCAAGGGTGAGTATTTTCCCATTTTAGCACTCTTTTTGTATCTCATTTTGGCCATTCTTGCATATTGATTTAGGCCTTGCTTTCAACTGAAAAAAAGTCTTGTTTTTAAGTGCTTTTGGTGGTTATTTAAGGTCCTTTGACTGTTAAGGGTCTTTAACCCTCTTGTTGGCCTTGTTTGGCCTTGTTTTAAGCCATGCCTTAAGGCCTCCGAGCTAGCCTTGGTTTGGCCTTCTAACCACTGAAATCCAGTAGATTTTCAGTGGTAGGCATGAGGTTTTGAGGCCTCAAATCAGGGGGGGTGGCCCCCTCTCTTTGTGTGTTTGTTTACTTACATTTTTGGCCTTCCAAAGGAGCATGCCTCTATGTATTTTTGAGGCTTGGTTTAGGCCATTTTTTGTGAATTTTTGGACCTGCCTTAAGTCTGTCCATGGCTAGTTTGGTCATATTTTGCATGCATCTTACATGTGTAGTGTAATCCCATTCATAGCCTTACAAAGTAGCATGTTTTTCTTGCATGTGTTGGCTCCATTTCATTAGGTTTTTGGTGATGTTTTACCATGCCTTAGATCTGTTTTGGGTTGATTTTGTCAGTCCATGCATGCATGATACACTTGTAGTATAAATCTCTTAAACTAGTCTTGCATGCTTCTTGCTTTAGCATGTCATTCTAGCTTATGTTGAGCCCATTTCAGCATGTTTTTGGTGATGTTTTTCCATGTCATGACTCTGTCTAAAGTGGGTTTGGTCATCCTTTACATGCTCCATGCACTTGTAGAACAAATCTTGTTTACTAGCTTTATGTGCATGAGGTTTTGACTTATCATCCTAGCATATTTTGGCTTTGCTCCAGCATGATTTTGTCCTTATTTTAGGCTGTTCTTGGACTGTTTTGGGCTGCCATGGCCATATCACTCATGCTTTGTATAGCTATAGTGTAAATGCTTAGGCTAGTCTTGGGTTTTGAGGCCCCTACCATGCCATACATGTGATGTTTGCATGCTTTGCCATCATTCTAAGTGTTGTTTCAATCCATGAAATGTGGCCATACACTTGCATTTGACATGCTTTTAATGCTTTGAAGCTTTGGCTCTTTATGCCTCAAGAATGAACTTTTGTGCATGCCATTAAGCCTAAGCCTTTGGCTCATCATATCAGTGCATTTTTGGTCTTGCCATACCATGATGTAACTATGTGTTATGCTATCCAAGTCAAGCCATCTTTGGTTTTAATAGGTGTAGATCATTGCCTCTTTTGTAGCCTTGCATGCTCCATGTTTTTGGCCTTGTGTTCTAGCATGTGTTAGCTAGCTTCGAGCTTGTTTTTGGTCTTGTTTGGACCAGCCTCGGGACTGCTTTGGGTTTCCTTAGTCCTTCGAGGCTTGCCTTGCATGGCCATGGCTTAAGTCCCTTTGTTAGCTTTGAGTTTTGAGCCTCTTAACATGCTTTACTTGCATCGTTTCGTTGATTTGGCATCAATTTACATGAGATTTCAGAGCTTACCTTGGTGTCACATATCCATGCTTGTCACTCTTTAAGTGTGCTTAAGAGTTGTATCTTTGTGCCTTAATCCTTAAACCAATTGGCATGCATGTTTGCCTTGCCTTTTCATGCTATCAATTCATCACTTTCGGCCACTGATTTGGGCATAGTTGAGGTTTGCCCATTTTGGTTTAAGTCCACCCTTGCATGTTGTTGCATGCTTGTCTTGCATATTGTTGTATGCTTGCTCCATCTTTGCATGTTGTTGCATGCTAGTTCCATTACATGTTGTTACATGTTTAATACACTCCATTTTGCATGCCATTAGCCTTGTTAGGTTGTTCATATTGCATTGCATGTTTGCTTGCTTGAGTCGCATGTTTGCCATGCTTGCATTGCATTATTGTTTGGATTAAGTGTTAATCCAAGCACGAGAAATGAGGAACGTTTCATGCTTCAAGTGATGAAACGTGTCTCAATTCTCGGTCGTCGATGCTCTTGATTATCCATGATAGGGTTCTAGGCACTTATGTGTTTATTTGTGCATTCATTTCACATTGATTTGCACAAGTTGGATCTTTGGCCATCATGCATCGGGATGCATGATTGATGGTCGTGGATCCAACTATGCCTCCCCCTTGATGTTTCAAGGTGATATGGAGTGGCACAGTGCGTAAATGTCCTTGGGAGACCCTCCATTTTCTCTATTTTGTGCTCTGCTGCAGTTTGGTGTCACAGCACATCAGTGGCCGGCAATGCCCTACAAATGGCTGGCACCTCCTCATCCTTGGTCGGCAGACATTCATTCTTGGCCGGCAGGTGGTCGGCAGCATCTCCCCATGGCCGGCAGGCCACTGATGCACTCCTTCAGACTGGTTTTGGTAAGGTTCAGCAGGAATTCCTCAAGGACACCCTGCAGACAGAGCCTCTAGAGAGCATCCGGAGAACTTTTGGGACAACAACCGAGCATGCATACTCTCCTTCTTCAAACAGAGTTGGAGTAGCTTACTTTTAAGTGTTTATTTTGTAGTTAGTTAATTAATTTGTTAATTAATTAAGTTTTGTAATAATTAGTTATAGCTAGTTATTCATTCGGTTGTGTAATAATTAATTAGCTTGTTAGTTAGTTAGTTAGTTAGTCGATTTGTATTATTCATTTGGAGCCTCCGTCGAAAGGGCCAATTTTTTGTAATTAGGGTGTGTGCGTGTGTGCATGTCTTCCAACCCCACGTCTTTCTCCCTTTTACTTACCTGCTTTTGTTGGTTAGTTTTAGGACATTCTTCAATTAGCATCCTTATGCTTTGCATGTTTGCATCTATTCATCTGTCTAGTATACTTATGCCCACATGTTTGCATCCATTCATCTACATTGCATGCACCGGGCTCGGCGCATCATACTAACCGCATTGTACTTCAATTCCAATTGGAATACATGTTATCAAATGTCATATTTCCTATGCCATATTAGAATACCTATGCCATATTAGAATAGCCGAGCCTATTTCTAGATGCATCTTGCATGCGTTACATTAGCCATCTTAACATGAACTAGGATCATGCATGATTACTAACTAGTTTTTGTTTTGGCTCGAAGTACTAGGTAAGTTTTTACGCTTTAGCATACTGCATACGTGTTAATATTGCCATGAAAGCATGCTTGCCATAAGGCTAACTGCTTAGTTGATATAAACTACCTGAATGTCTGTGAGTGAAGGTTGGATTACTTGAATTGGAACGATTCATTGAAGTCCGTGTTTTAGCCTACTTATGAGTAGCAAACTTCAAACCATTTCCAAACAAACGGATATGTAATGCTTGTTCCAAATTAGGCGATCTAGTCTATACTTGTGTGTTGTGCGCATCACATAATAATACTAGCTAATTAACCGGAATAAGAGCGCATGTGTTTTTCAAAAACAAGATATCATGTTTAGTAGTGGCCGATCTTTGATCGGGCGAGCGGGGTTGCTCATAGCTGACCTTCCCCAATCGTACCCAAGTTCCCGAGCCGAGGCAACTTTGGTGATGACGGGCACGTGGCCTTAGGCACGAGTCAGGGTTTCCTAAATTTTCCGAAATAAAATATTTAGGTGGCGACTCTGTATCTGGCAAAGCAGTCCATGTTTAGCACTTCTTTCTTAAAAATTAGTGTTCCAAAACGATTTGCCGGATTTGGACTCTTTGGTGATTTATCGATCTCGCATTGCATTTTGCGGGATTAGATTCAGAACCGTGACATTTGAGTCTGAACTATAATAGCATGAAGCCCAAGGGCGCGTCTATAGTTTCTGGCGACTCCGCTGGGGAAGCTTAGAGAGCTTGACTCGAACTCATGATATTTGGTTTTGTCTACACTTATGTGTCTCTTTGCATTGCATTTGCATTGGTGCGCCTAGGACACCGTGTTTGCCGTATGCTATTCCTGAACAGTTTGCCGGAGGCTCGCTTCGAGAAGCGTGCCATAAGGCTGACCGGTTGCGGGCTCTGCCATGACGGGAACACAAACCCCAGTTTCACCGGGGCACCCTTTTTGACCATTCGACCTAGTGCATATCGGAATCCATAGTGACTATTCCAAACTAGGACAGGTTGCTTACCTGATTATAGGTTGTTTGAAAACCGCTGTGTACGTAGTGAAACCCTAGCTCCTAACAAAATAGGACAGGGAAACCCTACCCCAACATAGGGGTGTTTTGGCTCTCATTGGCTTGCTATGTGCTTTTAGAGTTAGACTCTACAGGGAATGCATGTATCAGTTTGCAAGTCTAAGTATCAGGCCTGCGGGCATCAGTATCAGTATTTTGAGAATCAGTTATATCTGCGGGTATCAGATTTAGTTTTTTGGCAGTAATTTGGGGAACAGTGATTAGTGGTCGAATACAGTTATTCAGCTATGTCCATGTTTGTATTGATTAGGCTGAGATGCTGCCTGTTTTCTCTTTCAAGGTTCAGAGATTTAGTCCAGAATAGCCAGTGTTCTCCTTTGTTGAGGCAAAGCAGGAAAAGACTCACCAATTCATGAGATCCGTCAGTCACCAATTACACCACCTCTGTCCAGTTCAGTAGACTTATGACGACCCAGAATTCAGAGGAAATTATGGTTAGGGCAACCGCACTAAACCAAGGAATCATCTTGCAGGGTGAGACCGATGTTGAGGTACCACACTAGCCCAGGTCGCCTGCCGCACATCCGATCTAAGAACCCTAGTTATTTCAAACCCGTGAGCCTACCACCTTTGAGCTAATGGGAATGATTGGCAACCTTCAAAGAACTATGGCTGATCTAGCCTATGGAATGTCGGCCTCGCCACTAACTGCATCGTACGCCGGAAACTTCATGTCGTAAGAGCCCCCACTACTGGGGCGAATTGTAATTGAGCTCAGCCAACCTGAAGCTGTCTCAAGCTCCAGCAATGACATGTCGACGACAACGGGGCTTAGCACTGAAGTAGCAACCCAAACCGTCCACCAAGCTGAGACTAGTGGAAAGAACAAGGTGAAGGTGGACACTGATCCCTATGAACAACTCCAGCAAGCTGTTGAGGCTCTGAAAGCCGAAGGGTTGAATAAGTAACAAGTACTCGCAGTTGTGGCTAAGACTGTGGATGAAACTTTCCCCACTTAGACCGAGGGCAATTCAAGCTAAGGGGAAAATCGAGAGAAGGGTCATCATACCAGAACCGTTCCCTCTAACCCTAATCCTGCACTCAGAAAAAATCAGCAAGCCAAGCCTGTAGCCGCCGATCCTTTTGCTAGTGTATCCAATAAAAATGCACAAAACTCGAAGTATCTGCCCCGAGGTCGCAGGGTATTCCATGCCCTTTATATGCCTTTGTCTAAGGCGCTTTGAATCCTCACTGAAAAGGGGCATCTCAAACCCCTTGAGCCTCGACCTCTCCCTAGTCGTCTTCCAGCTGGTCATGACGCTACCCAGTACTGTGCATACCATCAACAGACCGCTTACACCACCAACAACTGCTTTCGTCTTCACCATGAAGTGCAGGATTTGTTTGACAATGAGGTCATCCTCCCACCTAGCTCAGCAAAGTCTGTCACCACTGAGTTGGTGGGCTTCGAGGATAATACAAGCATGTGATCAGGGGTAGGTCCACCTATGGACAGCGCTTAGTTTATTTCAGATGTGGCGTATGGCACGCACTGTTTCGAGCATTTGTAAATGCTGGTTTTTGTACTTTCTGACTCAGGTATTGAGTCAGTTTTGTTATGTTGTTTAGAGTCTGTCTCGTTGTATAGAGTCAGTCTTTTCATACTGAGTCAGTGGGTTTGTCTTGTTGTATCGAGTCAGTCCTGTTTTGTTAAAGTCGGGTGATTTTGGGGGTGTTACCTTGGACATCACTTGCTTGTTTTGTTTTTGTCTTTTTACTTTCTTTTGAGTCTGTTTCTGCATCGGAGCCAGTTGTGTCAACAGATTTTGAATGGAACAGTAGTAATCTTCACACTCTTGTGTTTGCTTCTGCCTTGCGCCAGTTGTGCTAGAAGTTTTGAATGAGACAGCAGTGCTTTTCACCTGCTTTCCTGTGCCTTTAATCATTGCATTGACCTAAGTTTTTTAAAACTTTTTAAAACACTGTGAGGAAAACGAAGAGGGAGAAATTTCTCGGGTTTTGCAAAGTTGATCATCTGAGAGAAAGAGAGGCATGCTAAACCCTTAATGAATGAAATCATGCTTGTTAATGTGACTACTGAGAAGGATCCTGGCTTGATCCAGATTGGTTCTACACTATCTTCAGTGCGAGCGATTTGTCGCTTTCTTAAAAGATTTCAAAAAATGTTTTGCGCGGTCCTGTGAAGACCTGTATGGAATCGCTCTTGAGATTATGCAGCCTAGGATCGCTCTCAGCCTCGAGACTCGACCCCTCTTGCTTTCAAACCTTGAACTTGGATTCAGAGTGTTCAACAGTTAACCACAATGTGAGGCCTGTGTAGCCAAATCAGAAGCAGCCCATGAACTAGGGGCAAGAAAAGTCAGATCAAGGAGATCAGATGCGATCAAAGAAAGCTTGCAGAGCTAAATCAGGAACACCCCTTGAACTAGGGGCAAAAGAATTTCAAATGTACAAGAGCAAGAATTGGGATGTTTCTCAAACTAACGAAGATCAGCAAGAATGCCAAACCCTAGAAGGGAGGAAAGAAGAAAGTATTGCTGAGGTACAATTGAGTTCCTATCCATAACACTAGGGGCGAATTCAGCCCCCATTGGATGGTATAGACGTGCCCGTGGGCCTCATGCTACAGTTCGGACTCAATTTGCGTCACGGTTCTAAGTCTGAACCAAAGAGTCCAAATCCGGCAAATCGTTTTGAGAAAACAGATTTTGAAAGAAGTGCCAAACATGGACTACTTTGCCAGATACAGAGTCGCCACCTAAATATTTTATTTTGAAAAATTTAGGAAACCCTGACTCGTTGCCTAAGGCCACGTGTCCGTCATCACCAAAGTTGCCTCGGCTCGGGAACTTGGGTACGATTGGGGAAGGTCATTTTGTGAGCACCCCCGCTCGCCCGGTCAGAGACCGGCCTCTACTAACCATGATATCTTTTTTTGAAAACATTGTATGTTCTTATTCCGGTTATTAGCCTAGGTTACTATGTGATGCGTACAGCATACAAGTATAGACTGAGTCGCCTGAATTGGAACAAAACATTTCATGTTTGTTTGTTTGAAAATGGTTTGATTGTGCTGCCCGCAGGTAGGCTTAAAATGCAGATTTTGCCACCCTTAGGTGGGCTTAGAAAAGATGATTTTGCCACTATCTAGTGGGCTTAAAACAAACAGTTGATGATTTATTCCAATCCAAGTAACCCAACCTTCACCCACAGGCATTCAGGCCGTTATATCACATAAGCAAATAGCTTCATGGCAAGCATACTATTCATGGCATTCACTCACACGCATGCAAGGATGCTAAAGCATAAAGCTTACCGAGTACTCCAAGCCAAAACAGAAACTACATTAGAAATCATGCATGATCCTTAGTATACAAAAATGCCTAATGCCACACATGCAAAAATGCAACTATAGCAGGCTCGGCTATTCTAGACATGGCATATGAAATGTTACAGCTAACATGTATTCAATTTGGAATTGAAAATACAATGCAGTTAGTATGGTGTGCCGAGCCCGGTGCATGCGAAACAGATGAATGAATGCAAACATGCTATCATACTGTATGCTAATGGAAATATGCCCTAATCTAACCATCATAAGCGGATAAATAAAAGGGAGAAAGACGTGGGGTTGGAAGACATACAACACACATACGCACACTTATTACAATTGTGCCCTCGCGCAGAGGGTCCAAATAAATATACAGTCCCGAATAAAAGAATATTACAGTCCAAATAAAAGAATAGTACAGTCCAAATATTACAGTCCAAAATAATATACAAATTTCTAATTAATTAACAAATTAACTAAGAAAGCTGTAAAAAACTGGCATGCTAGCCAGGGGCTGCCTTGCTTCTGATGAATGATGTGTGTTTAGGCTGCCTTGCGCGGAAATCCACCGGGATGCCCCAATTAGCCTCTGTTTAGCAGTTATTCTTGGAAAGCGTGCCAAGCTCCGAAAAGTTGCTGATTCTTCATTTTGCTACAACAGAGAGCAGGAAAGGGGCATAGCAATGTATTTTCACAAATATATGCATGCCTCGATCCTCGTGCCACCAATCACGCATATCGAGGCATGATGGCCGAGGAGTCGGATTGCACAATTCAATATGGAATGAATGCACATGACAACACAACAAGACCTAACTCCATCATGGATGATCCGGAGTGTCGGTGACTGGGGAATTGAGATACATTCCGTTACTCGGAGCACGAAATGCACCTCGTTTCCCGTGCCCGGGCTAACTCCTATCCCGAACACGATGCAATATGCATGATATGCATGAAATGCAACTAAGATACAATCCTAACATACACAATGTCATGGAATGGCATACACGCTATATGAGGTAATATACAACCGGGCATATACAATGCTATGGATGAAATGGCATACGCAATGCAATAATGGGCTTACACCAACATGAGAGAGCCTCAGCCACACTCACATAGGAGGCCATCAGATGAAAACAAGACACCTCGAAATGCGTGCACGCATGCACGCAAACCGAGAACCGACCCTTAGGCACCGAAATGCCACTCTAATGAGACATGGCAAAGACATGGAATATGATATGCAAATATGCAAAAATCAGTAGGAAAATGAGGGGCAAAACAGCCCCGAAACGAGGCGAAATGACACCCGATGCATGGGATTTCTCCCGAAATGCAAAACTAAGTACATGAAATGGCTTAAAGCTATACAAAGCATGCATAATTGGCACATGGAATGAAAATACCGAAGCAAGGCAGCCCCAAAATAAGCACTTTTACAGTTCAAAGCATGGCCAAACAGCAAACAGAAATAGGGCAAAACTAGCATGCAAAAATGGCCCTAAATATGAGATTAAGAAGAAACTCACAGCTTCTAGCCTCAAAAAGATTAGGGCCCTTCAACAAAGTTGAAGAGGGGCCCAAAACATGATCCTTTACAGTTTATGGCAAACCACAAAAACCAGCACAGACATGGCTAAACTCTCATGTAAGAAATGGGCCAAAAGATGGACGAAGAAGCAAGTGGTAGATGCAAAGCCCAAACAGAAAAAGACTCTTCTACAATACTGAATAGGGACCAAAAATAATGCATTTTACAGTTCATGGCCGGACCCAAAACAGTATGCTTACAAGCCAAAAATATCATGCAAGATATGGCCAAAAAGAGAAGTATAACACAAAGTATATAAAGGATGTCTCAAACAGTGAAATACCCTCAATTAAATATGAAGAGGAGGCCAAAATAAGACTTTTTTCAGTTCTAAAAAACACCCAAAAACAGAAGCACAATAGGCTAACAAATCATGCAAAAATGGGGACCAAAAGAGAGATATAACACAAAGTGTATAAAATATGCCTCAAACCATGAAAGACCCTCAATGAAACATGAAGAGAAGGCCAAAATAATACTATTTATAGCTCTAAAAATCGTCCAAAAATGGAAGCAAAATAGGCTAATAAATCATGCAAAAATGGGGACCAAAAAGAGGAATAATGACAAGTGGCATATGGAGGTCCCAAACAGTGATGAGCCCTTCTTCAATATTGAATAGGGGATCAAAATATTCCTATTTAAATTTTACATCATGCTCCAAAACAGATCACACATAGGCTAAGAATATCATGCAAGAAAATGGCATTCAAGGAGGATATTGAAGCAAGTGCAATATGGAGGGCTCAAACAGTGTTGAGCCCTTAAGAAAAAGTGAAAAAGAGCTCAAAAGAAGGCCACTTTTAGTTAGGGCCGGAGCTCAAAACAGTAAGCATATAAGGCTAAGCAATGTTGCAAAAATAAGCTCAAAAAGAGGGAAATGGTACTCACCCTTGAAGACCAAACTTTGGTTGCTTCTTGGCTTGAGAAGTGATGCCTCTTAGCTGCTGGAAAGCCCCTCAAGCTGCTGGAAATGGAGTAGTGGTGGTGGTGCTTGGTGGTGATGAAGAAATGAGGTAGAACTTAGGAGTTTTCAAGGAAAATGAGAGAGATGGAGGGAGATATGTATGTATATGCTTGAAGCAATTTTTCTAACCCTTAATCCAAGAGATGGCAGCTGGTTATATGGACCAAAGAGAGGGAGAAAAGGGAGGGAAAGAGTGGGGGAAAAAAGACCAAGTTCTCCCCCAACAGCTGTCCCCCGGATTGAGATATTTTTTGGGGGAACAGCTATACAGCTGTAAAGTGCATTTTGTGAGGATCATGACCGGCCACCTTTCAGAGCTGCAGGTGGCCGGGCGGCCACCCCCCCTAGCCATCCGGCTAGGGGTCAAAAAGGTCAAGTTGATTTTCTGGCCGGCCACCACAAAATGGTGTCCTCCCAGGTGCCCTCAACACAACCCTGTGGTTCAAAATTGGCAACTGTAAAATAGGAGAGAGAATGGGCCATTTTTAGGGGGGGTCAAAAGGGTCAGATGGAATTACTGGCCGGCCACCAACTTTTAGGGTCCTCCCATGTGTGTACATCACAAATATGTGGTTCAAAGTTCAAGAAAATGGCCCAAGGTTGTTCAACATTAGCTCGGAAGTGAGAAAAACGGGCGTCGGAGGGCGGCGGAGGAATGAAAACTGGTTGTTGAAATAATTGCTGGCCTCCCACCCTTCTATGGCCTTCCTGGTGATAAAACAGAGCTACCTGCCAAAAATGAACAAAAACCGATGCAAAATGAATGCTCGGGGGCCAAAACGCGCAGTTCGGGGCCCCGAAAACTGCCTGTTAAATACCGAAAGTGGCATTCGGCCACGAAGTGGGTCTCTCAGACCTCAGTGTCCCTCAAAAGGGAGTAAATAAGAAGTATGCCAAAAACCAGGGCAAACGGAGATGGTTAAGCGGTCCCGAACCGAGGCACACGGCCAACGGTCCCGAAAAACCAGAAACCGGGCTCCGAAATGGGCAAAATGGCCTATGGCCACAAGATGTAGCCCACGACCACTTAGATATGGTCTACGAGACCTCTCCCTCCCCTCAGGAAAAGAAACAGAGAAAACCGAGTCTGGTTCGCAAACCGAGGCAAGGCACAGAAGAGGGTTCGGAAGTCCAGAGGCAGGGCTCACGGCCGCGACTCTGAAACTTCTGAACGAGCACATTATGCAACATCACCAGGCGCTCAATCGGTGACGTCTGAGTCTTAAGACTGGTCAAAAATGGGGTGTCTACAGATGGACTCCTACATCATCAGCAAATAGTAGCCATTCTCCTGGATTCAGATGGCCTGGAGATCTTAAAACCATTTGACATGGACAAAGCTACACTTTTACCCTTGAGAGGTTCGCTGGGCCAAAAACCTGGAAGGGCGACCCAGGAAAAAGTTAGAGCAAGCAAAAGAAGAAAAATGAAGAAAACGAAAAATTCTGAACAAAGAAAAGAAGAAAAGAAACGAAAAGAAAAGAAAAACAAAGCTCGCAAGGTTGAAAACTCGCAAATGGTGGCCTTGGCAAAAGTTAGAGCGCAAAAGGAGAGGTTAATACCCGAGTGTACCATAACCCGAACTACGTCAGGCTTGATTCCCATGTTTGGGATGTGTAGGCAACTTCATCCTGAAGTCCAGCCATAAGCACTTCCAAATCGATTGTGTCCATGTAATGGTTTTGATCATCTTTGTCTTCTCTGAATCCGGGAGTTCGGTTGTGATCATCACTTTGAGGACTGATTACAGTATGCTGCGGCGTTGTCCAAACAAGGGGCAACTTTCCGTTGCCATACAGTGTGCTGCGGTGCTATTCAAACAAGGGGGAACTTCCCGTTGCCATACAGTGCCGTCCAGACAAGGGGCTATTTTCCATTGTTTTTGGATCTGAGATTGTGCATCTCAAGAGTAGGTTCCGTGCTCATTGAGTAGTGGCCGTTTGTAAAAACAGTTTTTGAGAATTTTTACTGAGGTGGACTAATTTTCTCGAAAATTATTCTAATTTTTCCAAAAATAGTACCATTTCTTGGACCCAAAAAAGGAAAATTTTCCGTGCTCACAGCTTGACTTGCATGATTTTGAATTAGAAAGTTGAACAAGCATGTTAATCTAACTCTCATATTGATTAAAATTGTTTTAGCAGAAGCACAAAAACAAAAATGGTCAAAATGATGAACTAGGGGCACAGTTGAGTCAGGTTTTCTGTCTTTTCCCCATTGTCAACATACTTGCCAGAAAGGGCACTCTACCTGCCAGAAAGGGGCACAACTGAAGTTTACAGCAAAATGCCGAAAGCTACCTCATCCTCTGAGCAACGGGGTATCAAGCCAAGTGCGAAGCACGAATTTGGAAGGGATCAAGATATTCCACTTCCTCATCTGGACAGATTTGATCAAGTCCAAACTCCCCAGCAGAGTATCGTCAATCGATGTCAGCTGCAGATTGGCTACACACCCAATTGTAGCGCAACCCCTCTGTGGGAAAGTTTACTGTTGTGAGCAGAAGAAGTGGAATCTAGCGGAATGCTAGGGGCAAGAGCCCTCAATTTTCTGTTTATCCATCAACCACCCAGGGGAGGGATAAAAAAATGAGAGATTAAAGAATAGAGAGGTGTACGTTGAGAGAAAAGTAAGAAAAGGGTTTTGAGAGAAAAACCGAGCTTGAGGGCCGAGTGATGTGAGTAATATATATGTGAGATGGGGTGGGAAACATTACCTGTAATAGTAGTGGACTCCCCGCAAACCTAGCCGTCTCTCGGCGATGAAAAGCATCTAATCCCATCAACGTTTCAGCTAGCATCATGGCGATGTAACTTTTGCCCTCTCTTAAGCCTTCGGTGACTTCAATCAAACGGGTGCTAAACCCACTAAAGCTCAGGGCAAGTAAGAGATGAGATAACATGCACAAGCAAAGCGCATGTCGCCGATAACCCTGCCAATGATGGTCGCTGCGGTCACCGGCATTGGAAAACCGACAAACCAAGCTCGGAATGTCTAACTCTCTATCGTGAATCAATGATCGAGCATCCCGCAAAGTGAGCCCACACATCCGCCCCAATGCTTGGACGTGGCCGAAGCGGAATTGTGGCAAGACTTCTTCATCGCGCTCGGATTCCGTCAAAGCTTGAAAGTCTTTGAAAGTGGGACACATCTCTTGCCCGCCAAAGCTAAAAACGTGTGTCACCGGATTCCAAAACCTTGCCGCGGCATGAAGAAGTGGAAAACGCAGTGAGGTGCGACTCAACGTGAATAGTGCACTTATGCCAAAACCCCGAAAATTAACTTTTTCGAGCCATCTAAGTTGGCAATCCAATTTGTGAGGTTTTAAGCAAGGAATGCTTCCATTTGGTGCAAATTTGAGCTGAAATAAAGAGAATCCCGAAGCTGGAACTCATATAGAAGATAAGGTAGTGAGTGGAGGACAGATGCCAACATTTCGGAGAGTCTGCCATCGATGGCTGGCCGTGGCTCATCAGTGGCCGGCAGTGGCACACTGATGCCCGGTAGGCCTCCCCTTATGGCCGGCAGTCTCTCCCTCATTCCCACTGGCCTTCTTGGTGAAGACCCAGTTGTTTGCTATAGTGAAGTCCTGTTACCTAGGCCTTTTAAGGTCTTGTTTTGTCTTTTGAACCCTGCCGTGTCTCGTTTAAGACGTATTAGTTTCTTATCTGTGTCAGGTTGTAATCATCCTCCTTTCATTTATCGAGTTATCATAACTTACTTTTCGAGTTGTAAACTTGTTAAGGTTTTGTTTTGCTTATCGAGTTATTTTACAGTTAGTCGATTCACTACCTGATTGGTGCAATTCGAGTGTTTGGTTTTCAAAACAAAAGTTCATCTCATTTACATTGTTGTGTAAAATGATGCGATGCGATGCATAGAATGTACAAATGTAACACTTTTCAACATGAGGCTGTTTTCATTCCATCATAGATTCTTTTTACAAAAGAGTATAGTGTTAAAAAAAAAAGTAAATCTGCCTGACGCAGTACAATGTGCAAAATTACTAGTAAAAAGAAAAATAAAACAAAAAGAACATCTGGATCAGCGCCAATCGCCTCAAGACTGAGACGTCCTCCTCATCCTCTTCCTCGATCGAGAGGACTCTGGAATATCACCACCGTCAGCACCTGACTTTGAACTCGAGTCATCCCCAGCTCCATCTCCATCTTGAGAAGACTCTGACCGCGGACTAACTGCCTCCTCGTCAGACTCATCATCATCTGGGGCAGGCCCCCGTGAACTAGTCCCTCGTCCTGCTCCCTCTGCTGCTCGGGGAGGTGCTGAAGGACCCGCCTCTGCTCCTACTGAGGCACTTGATGGGCCTGGCGTCAAGAAAGGAATTTGAAAAAGGGCAATCCGCAAAATGCATTAGTCATCAAGATGTATCAGATGCCAAGAATAATGTGCTGTGAGCAGTAAATGATTTGAAATGAATGTGTACCGTGAGTGGTGTATGGGAGCAATGTATCAGACCAGTGTAATGTGCAACTGTGCAAACGAGTGGCATGAACTGTAGTGTGAAAGAACTCATCGGAATATTGTAAATACTGAGCAGGTCCATGCTCGTCTGCAGCATCCCCATCACCGAAGCCGTCATCTCCAAAGACTGACGGGTTTACTCAATGGGAGCCTGCAAAAATGTTGAAGTCATTAGTATTCTGTGGGATATCAAATGAAATGACTGTGCAAAATGAAGAGTATGGTGCGTACCGGGGTCGAACCATAAACTCCGACAAGCTCGTGACCAGCTGGAGGAGGAGCGAAGGGAATCTGATAAGTCTCTCTAGCCCGCCCTCGGCATGTCATAGTAGCAGGCAGTACAGGCCATACAGTCCCCTGTCTCTTCTCAAGACCTCTCCTCCTACGGGACCTGGTCGATCCGCCTCTCCCTCTCGTAGCTGGAGCCCCCGCTCCCTCTCCTCCTCGGACACCAGTCAAAGGTAGCATCAGATGCGTCCGAATAAAGGCTGCGTAGTCACTCTCGGCGCGAAAGTAATTTGTCTCCAGCCCTACCATGAACTGAATCACCTGGTCGGCGGACAACATGTGCGTCTCTCTCATCGATGGTGAAGGTGCCATCGGTACGAACGGAGCAGGCAATTCCAAGGTCTGACGCATGAAGCTTTCACTCAAAAACCAGGCACGGTAGATCGGCCCCTTGAAGAGGATATGATAACGAGACATGGTCCGAGCAGTGTGGTACTGGTCTCGGAGTCCTGAAGGAATCGCATCCCATGGCTGCCATGTAATCTGGGAAAAGAGAACGAACAAAGTGATCCGTCGTCAAATGGTCAACATGGATGCACCAGGTTAATTGAAATAATCTCATTGCAGAATTACCACATGCGCCATAACCGTGTCGAAATACTACCGTAAGAACATGAAGCTCTCTCGGGTCCTACGACGGAGCTGGCGGTCGTATACATCAAAAAATGGGATGGTCGCTGGGGTCTCCTCCACTGGCTCCGGAGCAAGTGTCGGGAAGTATGTGTACACCCACAGCTGTCAAAAAGATGTGATCAGTACAGTGTATGAACAGATTGCAGAAAACAGGATACAGTACAATGAAAAAGGGCTGCAGGCCTAGAGCAGACATTAGATCTTGTATGTGCAGTGTATGGTACATAGGTGCAGCATGTATGGTGTACAGAAAATACAAAGCAGAAAGCATACAGTGCAAGAGCAGATACAGACAATACAGAAAGTACAAGTGTTGAACAAAGCAAATGTATAAATGCTGAGTAAAGCAATGAAAAGGGGAAACTAGGTTGTGTACCTCCCAAGCTCGCCAGTAGCCACCAATCAACCTCCCACGCATCCTAGAGGTGGAGCTCATGTAACCATAAAGAGTGGTGAGGCCGGCCGCATCCCAGTCATAGAAACGAACCCACTGGCGTACCACCAGAGCGCCCAAGAAGTACAAACCTACGGTATTCCACTTGTTCGAAAACAAGGTGGTACCGAAAAGGAACAAGAGGAAGCCCCTGGTGTACTGCTCTGCCTCCTCATCAGTATCGAGATCCTCCCTCCTGTAATGCTCATCGAACCAAGAGTATCTAACCATGCCTGCTCGAAGTATCGGTGGACATGCCCCAAGCAATGTGTCCCATGCAGCCACCCACTCTCCCATGTCCGGATCGAGGGGAATCGGATCACCTCCTACGCCCAGGCCGGTGATCATCGCGAAGTCGAGAAGAGTCATCGTCATCTCTCCCGCTGCGGAGAAGTGAAAAGAGTTGGTGGTGTCCCACCACCTCTCCACAAGAGCCCCTAGAAGAGGGCGACTCGCTGTGACCCGCGTCAAGCTGGAGCAAAATACGCCGAAGCCGGTCCCATCAATGATCCCGCAGACCCTCGAGGGAAGCACATCATACCAATCTCAAGCGGTCGTAGCACCATAACCCCTGAAGGAGCGGGATCCATCCTACAACAGTAAATGTAGTTCAGATCAGATCAGCAATGCATTGAAAATGCAGTTCAGATCAGATCAACAGTGTACTGAAAATGCAGTTCAAGACAGGTCAGCGATGTATTGAAAATACAGTTCAAATCAGATCAGCGATGTATTGAAAATACAATTGTGTGCAAATCAGTGGTGTATCGAAGATACAGTTGAATTCAGAATAGTGACGCCTGAGGTGCGGTCATACACAGTACATACAGGGCAATGATGTGTGAAGTACAGTTACATGCAGAGTAATAATGTATGAAATACAGTCAGATCAAAGCACGTGATGCTATCAGATCGAAACAGTGCAAGAAATGCAAGTAATTGAAAGTAATGCTGTAGAAAAACAGAGTTTGTACCTCCACAGCAATGGCCGACAAGTGAGACATCGGCTCTCTCAGTATGAGGTCGTCTGGTGCACCCTCATCAAAATCAGTGAAAGTATGGATGCCTCCCGCCACTGGAATGATGTGAGTCTCTGGGTGATACCTCGCGGGGTCGAGGGACGCACACTCAATGGTAAAGGCTGAGGCTCGACCTCTGGCTCAGCCGCAAAGTCTGCCGCCAACTCTACTGGAGGAAGTGCGGGGAAACCCTCATCATGTGGGACATCGTTAGCCATCTGAGATAGATGCAAAAACGAGCAAAAATGAGCAAAATGGTGGAGTTTTGAACAAACCAAACCCGAAGAGAGAGAAAATTCAAGAAAAGTTGAAAACCCGCGAAGAATGAACTAACCTCGAAAGAAATCCGGGGGAAATGATCCTCGAATGGGGGAAATGATGACAGGCACCTCAGATTCAATTTCTGATCGGTTCAAATCGAAGAAAGCCAAGAGGTTTTAACGATTCAAGTTTGTTTAGGGTATTGGAAAACGCGTAGAATGCGCGAATCTAGAGAGAAGGCACACCTAGGGAGGAAGAGGAATGATTTCTATGCAAGGGTTTGTGAGGAAATGGGTTGGATTTGAGTCTATTTAAAGACCCATAGCCCAACAGACTATTTTGCCCGAATCTGCCACCGATAGCCTGCAGGGGCACATCGATGGCCGGTACCACTCTATCGATGGCCAGCAGTGGCCAACAATGGCCGGCAGTAACCGGCGGCTCTCCCTGATGGCCAATAGTCCTCTACCAGCTCCCCTGCCTATTTGATCTTGGTATGTGTCCCTGGATTCCAATGATCCCGAGGAATGCTCAAAATTTGATTTGAAACGCCTCAAAATTTGATTTGGAACGCCTCCGTGGAAACCCGGGAATCATGGTCTCAATGTACTGTGGTCGTCGCCCATCAACGTGCACAAGGTGTATCCTTTTTGCTGCATCACAAACCTTCCAAGGAGTAAACCGGAAGTCCCCTTTTAAGATGTCTTCATTGAGCATGTTTGTTTTTGTTGTTGTTGTCACCTAGCATTCGCTTATTAAATTAAACACCCATTCTTTATTTTTGCATTGTCTTGCATCTAGTTTATATTTGCATTGTCTTGCATCTATTTACATTATCTTGCATCTAGTTTATATTTGCATTGTTTTGCATCTAGCTCATATTTGCATTGTCTTGCATCTAGTTTACAGTTGCATTGTCTTGGATCCAGTTTAAACCTGCATTGTTTTGCATCCCATCAAACCTGCATTGTTTTGCATCTCATTAAACTTGCATTGTTTTGCATCTCATCAAGTCCGCATTGTTTTGCATCTAGCATCACTCTTATCTTAACTTGCGCTGTTACGCAGGTTATGTGCACTGTTACGCACTCATTATCTTAACTTGCGCTGTTATGCACTTCTTATCTTAACTTGCGCTGTTACGCAGGTTATGTGCGCTATTACGCACTCATTATCTTAACTTGCGCTGTTTCGCAGGTTATGTGCGCTGTTACGCACTCATTATCTTAACTTGCGCTGTTACGCAGGTTATGTGCGCTGTTACACACTCATTATCTTAACTTGCGCTCTTACGCAGGTTATGTGCACTGTTACGAACTTCTTATCTTAACTTGCGCTGTTACGCAGGTTATGTGCGCTGTTACGCACTCATTATCTTAACTTGCGCTGTTACGCAGGTTATGTCCGTTGTTACGCACTTATTATCTTAACTTGCGCTGTTACGCAGGTTATGTGCACTGTTACGCACTTCTTATCTTAACTTGCGGTGTTACGCAGGTTATATGCGCTGTTAGGCATTCATTATCTTAACTTGCGCTGTTATGCAGGTTATGTGCGCTGTTACACACTTCTTTTCTCTAACTTGCGTTGTTACGCACTCATTATCTTAACTTGCGCTGTTACGCAGTTATTTTCTCTAACTTGCGCTGTTACGCAGGTTATGTACACTGTTATGCACTTACTTATCTGTCTAACCTGCGCTGTTACGCATGTTTTACTTCTTTAATGTGCGTTGTATCGCATGTTTTATTGTTTAACCTGCGCTGTTACGCATGTTTTACTTTCTTAATATGCGCTGTTATGCATGTTTACTTCTTTTACCTGCGCTGTTACGCATGTTTTATTTCTTTTACTTGCACTGTTACGCATGTCTAACTTGCGTTGTTACACATGTTTTATTTCTTTTACTTGCGCTGTTACGCATGTCTAACTTGCATTGTTACGCATGTTTTACTTTCTTAATATGCGCTGTTACGCATGTTTTATTGATTTACTTGCGCTGTTACGCATGTCTAACTTGCGCTGTTACGCATGTCTAACTTGCGCTGTTACGCATGTTTTACTTTCTTAATATGCGCTGTTATGCATGTTTTATTTCTTAACATGCGCTGTTGCGCATGTCTAACCTACGCTGTTATGCATGTTTTACTTCTTTAATGTGTTCTGTATCGCATGTTTTATTTCTTTAACTTGCGCTGTCATGCATGTTTTACATGTTTTATTTGCGTTGTTTCGCATTTCTATTACTCGCGTTGTCTCGCATGTTTTATTTGCGTTGTTTCGCATATGTCTATCTTGCGCTGTTACGCATATTTTCCTTGCACTGTTACGCATGTTTCACCCTCGTTGTCTCGCACCAACATGATTGCATTGTCTTGCACCCTTCCACTTTTCACTTTTCTAACGATATTGTACCTGTTGAGTCTTTTTCTTTTACAGGCACGATATTGTATGTACGATTCATTTGGAGTCGGCACGACCAGACGAACCGAACGGTATTGTATGCACTCCACGATAGACGTGTTGAGAATTGCATAATTTTCTTACATTCTTTCTGTTAAAATATGTAAGACTGTTATTCATTCGTTTAAAATGTTGCATTTATTTTGCATAACTGCTTCATTACAGTTTTCCTTTGCATAATCATAGGTTATGCTCTAGCATCTTGCATATCATTTTCATTATGCCCCAGCCTACGGGCGCATCTCTGCATGCTTTGATTGATTGTCTGCCTGAGTCTTCAGCCTTGTCACAAATGGGTCATCTCTGGGCTTTGACACTCACTCCCATCACTTTGTGACTTTCGAGTTCTGTCAAAGAGAGGCAACTGTAGACACCCCATTTTTGACCGTCCTCAAGACTCGGTTGTGCTTGCAGGTACATCCAGACACGAGTTCGATTGCTCGTTAGGCATTCGACTTTTGCGGCGGAATGTCACAGGTTCGGGCTTTCCAGACCCTGTATCCTTTCTGCCCCATTCTTGGACCATGACGTGGTCCTTGCAGAATGCATTTCTTGGTGCACTGTCGGCCATGCCTTTGTTGCTGCCGGCCATTGATGATGCTTGCCGACCATCAATGAGCCACTGTCGACCATCAGTGGTGGCTGGCAGAACCCCTGTCTCAGCTAGTTTTACTTTAGATCTTTTGAGCCCGCTGGAATCCCTTTATCTCCCCTCCATACACGTGTATGGAGGGATGAAGCTCTTGCCAAGCTTCTTGAAGAAGCTTTGCATTGTTTTCCCTCTATATAAAGAGAGGCCCCCTCTCCTTAGAAGAGGTTCAGCACTTTTACAAGAGATATAGCTCTCTCTCTATATATATATATATTTCTTGCTCTCTCTCTATATTGTTGTGGTTTAGTTCATTTTCCTTGCACTTTTACACTACAACACATAGAGATACACCACCACCATTGGACTAAGGTTCTTAGGAGGACTTCTTGAGTTCTGAAAGTGAGGTTTCACCCCCTAAAGTTGCTGGTTTAGAAGTTGGACTTCAAGGGTGAGTATTTTCCCATTTTAGCACTCTTTTTGTTTCTCATTTTGGCTATTCTTGCATATTGATTTAGGCCTTGCTTTCAACTGAAAAAAGTCTTTTTTTTAAGTGCTTTTGGTGGTTGTTTAGGGTCTTTTGACTGTTAAGGGTCTTCAACCCTCTTGTTGGCCTTGTTTGGCCTTGTTTTGAGCCATGCCTTAAGGCCTCTGAGCTAGCCTTGGTTTGGCCTTCTAACCACTGAAATCCAGTAGATTTTCAGTGGTAGGCATGAGGTTTTGAGGCCTCAAATCAGAGAGGGTGGCCCCCTCTCTTTGTGTGTTTGTTTACTTACATTTTTGGCCTTCCAAAGGAGCATGCCTCTATGTATTTTTGAGGCTTGGTTCAGGCCATTTTTTGTGACTTTTTGGACCTGCCTTAAGTCTGTCCATGGCTGGTTTGGTCATATTTTGCATGCATCTTACATGTATAGTGTAATCCCATTCATAGCCTTACAAAGTAGCATGTTTTTCTTGCATGTGTTAGCTCCATTTCAGTAGGTTTTTGGTGATGTTTTACCATGCCTTAGATCTTTTTGGGGTTGATTTTGTCACTCCATGCATGCATGATACACTTGTAGTATAAATCTCTTAAACTAGTCTTGTATGCTTCTTGCTTTAGCATGTCATTCTAGCTTATGTTGAGCCCATTTCAACATGTTTTTGGTGATGTTTTTCCATGTCATGACTTTGTCTAAAGTGGGTTTGGTCATCCTTTGCATGCTCCATGTACTTGTAGAACAAATCTTGCTTACTAGCTTTATGTGCATGAGGTTTTGATTCATCATCCTAGCATATTTTGGCTTTGCTCCAGCATGATTTTGTCCTTATTTTGGGCTATGCTTGGACTGTTTTGGGCTACCATGGCTATATCACTCATGTTTTGTATAGCTATAGTGTAAATGCTTAGGCTAGTCTTGGGTTTTGAGGCCCCTACCATGCCATACATGTGATGTTTGCATGCTTTGCCATCATTCTAAGTGTTATTTCAGTCCATAAAATGTGGCCATACACTTGCATTTGACATGCTTTTAATGCTTTGAAGCTTTGGCTCTTTATGCCTCAAGAATAAACTTTTGTGCATGCCATTAAGCCTAAGCCTTTGGCTCATCATATCAGTGCATTTTTGGTCTTGCCATACCATGATGTAACTATGTTTTATGCTGTCCAAGTCATGCCATGTTTGGTTTTAATAGGTGTAGATCATTGCCTCTTTTGTAGCCTTGCATGCTCCATGTTTTTGGCCTTGTGTTCTAGCATGTGTTAGCTAGCTTCGAGCTTGTTTTTGGTCTTGTTTGGACCAGCCTTGGGACTATTTTGGGTTCCCTTAGTCCTTCGAGGCTTGCCTTGCATGGCCATGGCTTAAGTCCCTTTGTTAGCTTTGAGTTTTGAGCCTCTTAACATGCTTTACTTGCATCGTTTAGTTGATTTGGCATCAATTTACATGAGATTTCAGAGCTTACCTTGGTGTCACATATCCATGCTTGTCACTCTTTAAGTGTGCTTAAGAGTTGTATCTTTGTGCCTTAATCCTTGAACCAATTGGCATGCATGTTTGCCTTGCCTTTTCATGCTATCAATTCATCACTTTCGGCCACTGATTTGGGCATAGTTGAGGTCTGCCCATTTTGGTTTAAGTCCACCCTTGCATGTTGCTGCATGCTTGTCTTGCATATTGTTGTATGCTTGCTCCATCTTTGCATGTTGTTGCATGCTAGTTCCATTACATGTTGTTGCACGTTTATTACACTCCATTTTGCATGCCATTAGCTTTGTTAGGTTGTTCATATTGCATTGCATGTTTGCTTTCTTGAGTCGCATGTTTGCCATGCTTGCATTGCATTATTGTTTGGATTAAGTGTTAATCCAAGCACGAGAAATGAGGAACGTTTCATACTTCAAGTGATGAAACGTGTCTCAATTCTCGGTCGTCGGCGCTCTTGATTATCCATGATAGGGTTCTAGGCACTTATGTGTTTATTTGTGCATTCATTTCACATTGATTTGCACAAGTTGGATCTTTGGCCATCATGCATCGGGATGCGTGATTGATGGTCGTGGATCCAACTATGCCTCTCCCTTGATGTTTCAAGGTGATATGGAGTGGCATAGTGCGTAAATGCCCTTGGGAGACCCTCCATTTTCTCTATTTTGTGCTCTGCTGCAGTTTGGTGTCACAGCACATCAGTGGCCGGCAATGCCCTACAGATGGCCGGCACCTCCTCATCCTTGATCGGCAGACATTCATTCTTGGCCGGCAGGTGGTCGGCAGCATCTCCCCACGGCCGGCAGGCCACTGATGCACTCCCCCAAACTGGTTTTGGTAAGGTTCAGCAGGAATTCCTCAAGGACACCTTGCAGACAAAGCCTCTAGAGAGCATCCGAAGAACTTTCGGGACAACAACCAAGCATGCATACTCTCCTTCTTCAAACAGAGTTGGAGCAGCTTACTTTTAAGTGTTTATTTTGTAGTTAGTTAATTAATTTGTTAATTAATTATGTTTTGTAATAATTAGTTATAGCTAGTTATTCATTTAGTTGTGTAATAATTAATTAGCTTGTTAGTTAGTTAGTTAGTCGATTTGTATTATTCATTCGGAGCCTCCGTCGAGAGGGCCAATTTTTTGTAATTAGGGTGTGTGCGTGTGTGCATGTCTTCCAACCCCACGTCTTTCTCCCTTTAACTTACCTTCTTTTGTTGGTTAGTTTTAGGTCATTCTTCAATTAGCATCCTCATGCTTTGCATGTTTGCATCCATTCATCTGTGTAGCATACTTATGCCCACATGTTTGCATCCATTCATCTACATTGCATGCACCGGGCTCGGCGCATCATACTAACCACATTGTACTTCAATTCCAATTGGAATACATGTTATCAAATGTCGCATTTCCTATGCCATATTAGAATAGCCGAGCCTATTTCTAGATGCATCTTGTATGCGTAGCATTAGCCATCTTAACATGAACTAGGATCATGCATGATTACTAACTAGTTTTTGTTTTGGCTCAGAGTACTAGGTAAGCTTTTATGCTTTAGCATACTGCATACGTGTTAATATTGCCATGAAAGCATGCTTGCCATGAGGCTAACTGCTTAGTTGATATAAACTGCCTGAATGCCTGTGGGTGAAGGTTGGATTACTTGAATTGGAACGATTCATTGAAATCCGTGTTTTAGCCTACTTATGAGTTGCAAACTTCAAACCATTTCCAAACAAACGGACATGTAATGCTTTGTTCCAAATTAGGCGATCTAGTCTATACTTGTGTGTTGTGCGCATCACATAATAATACTAGCTAATTAACCGGAATAAGAGCGCATGTGTTTTTCAAAAACAAGATATCATGTTTAGTAGTGGCCGATCTTTGATCGGGCGAGCGGGGTTGCTCATAGCTGACCTTTCCCAATCGTACCCAAGTTCCTGAGCCGAGGCAACTTTGGTTATGATGGACACGTGGCCTTAGGCACGAGTCAGGGTTTCCTAAATTTTCTAAAATAGAATATTTAGGTGGCGACTCTGTATCTGGCAAAGCAGTCCATGTTTGGCACTTCTTTCTTGAAAATCAGTTTTTCAAAACGATTTACCGGATTTGGACTCTTTGTTGATTTATCGATCTCGCATTGCACTTTGCGGGATTAGATTCAAAACCGTGACATTTGAGTCCGAACTGTAGTAGTAAGAAGCCCAAGGGCGGGTCTACAACTCCATTGCTGCGTTCCTATCTTCCGAACAGCTCCCGTCGGATAAGAAAGAAGCGCACAAGCTACGAAACAAAGCCTTGCGATATTACTTGGATCCACAAGGGAAGCTTTACAAAAAATCCTTTTCTGGTCCATACTTAGAATGCGTTCATCCGGACAAAGTCGAGGAACTTCTGTCTGAGATACATGAAGGTAGCTGTGGTGCCCATTCTGGCGGGCGCTCTTTGGTTCATAGAGCCGTGACACAAGGATATTATTGGCTCGACAATGAGAGCTGACGCCAAATGTTATGTGAAGAAATGTGAGCAATGCCAGAAATTCTCTCCTTTAACCCATCTATCTGCTGAAGAGTTAAGCTCTATAACCAGTCCTTGGCCATTCACCCAATGGGGACTTGACATTGTCAGACCATTACCTCGCACCCCGAGCAACAAGCGGTTTTTTATTGTTGCGATGGATTATTTCACGAAATGGGTAGAGGCGGAGGCACTGAGATACGGATGTGAAGCATTTTGTATGGAGAAATATCATAATGCGATTCGGTATCCCAAGGGCACTTATTTCAGACAACGGCACGTAGTTTGATTATGGTATCTACCGAGAATTGTGCAACAAGTACGGCATTCGGCCCTACTACTCCACTTTAGCTTATCCACAAAGTAATGGCCAAGCTGAAGCCTCCAACAAAGTTATTTTGGACGGTGTCAAAAAGAGGCTGGAGAAAGCTAAAGGCAAATGGGTTGAAGAACTGCCGAGCGTGTTCTGGGCTCATCGCACTACCCCGAGGCAATCCACTGGAGAAACACCATTCACTTTATGCTTCGGAACCCAGGCAAGCATCCCCCTGGAGATCGGCCTCCCAACCTTGAAATCAAAAGTTTTTGACATGGGCCGCAACGACATGATGCTAGCCTTGGATTTGACTCTGATTGAAGAACGGAGAGATCACGCCCTTACATCCATGGCACGATATCAGCAGCAGCTTGCTAAGTCGTATAATCAACATGTTCAGCTGCGCCGTTATGAACCAAGGGAATTTGTCCTGAAGAAAGTTCTTCCTGCTGCCAGGAAGCCGGCTGATGGAAAGCTAGGTCCCAACATGGACGGCCCCTATCAGATCGATTCAGTCATGGGAACAGGGGCATATCGGCTCAAAGACATGTATGGAAGAAGCCTTCCACGACCTTGGAATTCCACGCATTTGCGTAAATTCTATCATTAACCTGACTTGTGGGGGCATGATAACTTGTTTTGAGTGTAGATGTTCAAATTCTAATTTTACAATGCAAAGTTTCTTGTTTCTTCACTAAGAAATCCAATTCAAGTAAAAGTCGTGAATTCGGAGCCCCACTTGTGCAGGTCACATTTGGGCCGAATAAGCCTCCGAATTCGGAGTGCCCTTCGTGGGTGTCACGATTGGCCAAGTAAAAGACTTCGAATTCGGACCCCACTTGTGCAGGTCACGTTTGGGCCAAATAAGCCTTCGGATTCAGAGTGCCCTTCGTGGATGTCACGATTGGTCAAGTAAATGTCTCCGAATTCGGAGCCCTACTCGTGCAGGTCACGTTTGGGCCGAGTAAGCCTCCGAATTCGAAGCGCCCTTCGTTGTTGTCACGATTGGCCAAATAAAAGTCTCCGAATTTGGAGCCCCACTCGTGCAGGTCACGTTTGGGCCGAATAAGCCTCTGGATTCGAAGTGCCCACAAATTGAAACATTCAAACATTTAAAACAGAGTGTTTTACTAAATTGACCAATAAATACATGATTTGCTCCTAGTCTGTATTGGAGCATTTACAATATCTAGTTTAAATCGGCATCATCCTCATCGTCACTTTTTTCGACTTCGAAGGCGGCATAGGGAAAATGCTCACTCTGATATAGTGGCGACGCCGAATCAACACCTGCTGTCTGGAGAGTGTCTGAGGCCTGAAGTGCCTTGATCCATCCATGCTTGAATCCATGATTCTCACATCGGCAAACTTCCTCGGCGAGCTTTGCCTTGGTCTTGTCTATCCCGACTTTTCGGCCGTCGTGGAAGCCTTTTTCATAAGCCCTGGACTTGGCAGTCTCAATTACAAACATGCTAGCCATATCACGATCGGCAATCGCATGACTGATTAGCCATTGGGTCACCCTTTCATCGACGATCGGGTTAGATTTTCTGGCCAATTGTGCCTCGACAGACTTGAGCTCTCTTAGCTCGCGCTCATCTTTCTCCGCGCGAGCTTCTAAACTACGAATACGTTCATCTCTCTGCTCTATATCCCGCCGTGCGGCACGTAGACACATGCCGATTTCATAGGCGATGTACAGCCCCTTCACTGCCCTATGCCTTCCCGAAACACTTCGAAATCCCGTCAACCGACCATCGACTACTGGACTTCTGGTGGAAAAATCTATCGAGCGAACTCGACTGCCACATTTGGGTTGTGAACTACTGAATCCGCCTCCGTCATCAGTTTGTTTCCCACAAAGACCGCAAAACTCAACGGGGGCGGTGTCGCACCGGATTCTCCTCTAGAGCGCGGTTGAGGGACTTCCCCCGTTGCTGCCTTTCCCTTCTGGGGGACCTACTTCGATGACGAGGGAACTAACGCCTCTCCCGCTCCCTCGATGTCCTATTGCTTATGCGCATGGGCTCGCCACTTCGATTCATCTCTGCGTCAAGCTCAGCCAATGTTTTCCCCTCTCCTTTGCTGTTGAAAAATAACCTTTTTGACATTCAAACTTGTATAACCCTCCTCAGCAGACTAGCTTGAGTCGTTGAGTCTTAGCACACTAATGGGACCTGCGCGCACGAAGCTCTCATTCCATTTATTCCTTACGGATGCAACGCCCCCGAGGCGATCTCATTAATGCTAAACTCCGAAAGTCTCACACCATGAATTAAAAGTATCCGGCGTTCTAGTTCAAACGTTCGCTGGGGCAAAGGCAGATTCATTAATCTATTCGGCGTAACTATCAGAGCTCAGCAGAATTTCCACTGTGCCTCAGCAATCTTCTGAATCGTCGTTGTCTTGTTCATTAACTTTCTGGGGCAAGATTAATTAATCTATTCGGCATAACTATCAGAGCTCAGCCAAATTTCCATTGTGCCCCAGCAATCTTCTGAACCGTCATTGTCTTGTTCATTAACTTTCTGGGGCAAGGATAGATTAATTAATCTATTCGGCATAACTATCAGAGCTCAGCTGAATTTCCACTGTGCCCCAGCAATCTTCTGAACCGCCGTTGTCTTGTTCATTAACTTTTTGGGGCAAGGGCAGATTAATTAATCTATTTGGCCTAACTATCAGAGCTCAGCCGAATTTCCACTGTGCCCCAGCAATCTTCTGAACCGCCGTTGTCTTCTTCATTAACTTTCTAGGGCAAGGGCAGATTAATTAATCTATTCGGCATAACTATCAGAGCTCAGCCAAATTTCCACTGTGCCCCAGCAATCTTTTGAACCACCTTCGTCTTGTTCATTAACTTGCTGGGGCAAGGGCAGATTCACTAACTCATTCGGCTTAACTTGCCGGGGCAAAAACAGATTCATTCACTAATATATTCGGCTAAGTTGCAACACTTTACAGTTACAATTAATTCGGTAGCTTGCCCCATTCATTTCATAATTTTCCATCTTAGCTGCTAACAAGCACATTCATTAAGCACAAAAGGAAAAGATAACTTCCATTCATAAACTGTACACAAATAGCAAAAATAATTTTCATTCGTAAATTGAGTACAAATAGAATTCATTTTACAAATGAAAACTACCCTACATCAGCTTCTCACAACAACGAATAATCAAAAACCTAACACACTTGGTAAAACCTATGTACGATTAATACCAAAAACAAAACGGGAAATATTCAATTCAGTCTTTGGGGTCAGACTCCAGCGGCTCAACATCTACCTGCTCATACGGAATCGGCTGTTCCAATACCACATTAGCAGCAGACAAGGCTTTGAGCCAGCCGTGTTTGAACCCCCTATTTTCAAATTTTGGCACTTCTTCAACATAGTCCGCCAGGGCCGCTTCCTTGCCAGCCTTGAACGACTCGGAAAGAGCAGACTCTGCGCTCGCCTTTGACCGATTGGACTCTTCCAGGTCAGCCTCCAGCTTGGCAATCATTTCTTTGGCCAATCTGAGAGCCTCTTCATTTGCTTTGGCCCTCTCCTCAGCGACCACCCTCAGTTCATCAGCAGTCCTGGCCTTATCTGCTGCGTCACAGGCCCTAGCTCTCTCGGCCGCCACTTTCGCGACCTCAGACTCGGCTTGGAGAGAGGCCTCAACTGCCTTCTCTTTCTCGTTCTCCAACTCGGCTGAAAGAAAGCTGATCTGCTCGACGGCGTCGTGCTAGTGATGTCCAATCTCAGTTATCCTCCCCACTGCCTGCAAAACAAAGGATCAGTAGGCTAATATAAACACTTGGTTATACTTACAAAACTACGGAAGATCACGTACCAATATCACCGATTGAGCAGCCAACGCGATGGCCAGAACATCGGCCTCTGCCCTAAAAGTTGCTCTGTCAGCCGGCAAAGACATGGAGGAAGCCAGGCTCAAGGCCACAATTGGATCTCTTATAGCCGAGGCATTAGAGCCAACTGACATGTTTTTTATCCTTTATTGAACCACAAATGGTACAACCGAATCCGATTCTTCCAACCGAGGCCGTTTGTTTATTGGGTCTTCCAAATAGATGGCTTCGTGATCGACCGGACGCTTTTCACCCCTTTGCTCCGTCAATTGATCCTCCCGTTGATCGGCAACAGGGTCCACCTCGACCACTTCATTCTGGACCACCTCTTCAACAGGAACAAGTGGAGGAGTTTCCTCCCTAACCTTAGGTGGAGGGGAATGAGGCTGGTTTCGCTCGGCCTTGGCCCTTTTTCGGGTAGCTATCCTCTCGATGTTTCTCCGTTTGGCCAGTTGGCTGAGTGATTCGCCGGCCATGCTATCAGGGTAAGAGTCAGGTAAGTCCCCTAGGTTTGTAAAAATATCTTTGAATAAGGTGTCCCCTTGGCCTGAGGTAGACGGAGGGTTAGACAAATTGAGTTCGGCTTCCTCAAAGACTGAACTGAGAGCCTCGTCTACCTCGACCTCTAACTAGTTCGGATCCTCGGCGTCCTGATCGGCGGCTTTTTCTTCCGCTTGCTCTGAATCTGAGTCTTCTAAGCTGACTTCCTTTAGACTTTTGAAGCCAGAAAAGATAAGGGCCGTAAGATTATCTTCGCCTCTCGGAATCGGAATGTGGTCTGCCGCCGAAAAGGTTGCGTAAGTCGCCGCGTATCTCAAGAGAATATGGGCCGCCCTTCCTTGCTTCTGAAGATTTTGATGGCCAACGAACTGTAGAGCGGCTTTAAGGTCTGTAAGAATGACGTCGTTGGCTGAAACCAACACTTTCTTCAAATCGCTGCCTGCACAGCCATAACAGTAAGCACATGGAAGGAAAGCCGAATACATATGGGGTAATGAGAGAGACTAGTGTGAGCTATACGGCCACCTGGTTCGCCTTTGCGCCTCGGCACGGGATCTAGTCGATCTTCACCTTCGTCGAATTCCCAGTTGCCTCTGACAACGACCATCACGTCGTCAACACGCTTGCCAGATCTGGCAAGCATAGTCACTAGGTGATGATCTGTATCCTTGGCCTGAGATAATAGCGGCCCAGATGGCCAGTGGACTTGGCTAAGGCATAACAATGCCGAACAGCGGGTATGCCTAGGTTAATCCTAAGATGACAGTTCAACTCTATGATCCTTATTATGATTCGAAAAAAGTTCACGTTAGGCTGGGAAGGGATTAGACCCAATGACGAAGGACAACCCTAAGGAATGGATGAAGGGGGAAACGGATAGCGCCCTCAGCGATTGATAAGAGAGGGAAGACGATTGTGCTTTCGTCAACCCTCTCCATGTCAAGGGTGTTATCTGTCACGAGCGACAGATGGACGTCGTCTAGAATAGAAAAATGGCGTCGAAAGCCAGAGATCCGACCCATAGAAAGGAGGTCTTTCAAAAATTTTGCCATTTTTGTCAATCTAAGGAACACTAAAAACTAAAAGAAAGCAAAGAAAAGGGAGTCGAGATAGGGAGGAAGAGAACTTACAAGAGAAGGAGGAAGCAACAAGAAGTAGACAGAGGTTGCAGAGGTATATCAGAGGGCAGACCAAGAGCTTCAAGTGTCCAAAAGGATGTACACGCATTCGAAAAGACAACAAAATTTTAAAATCATAATAATAAATGAAGTAAGCATACGAAGAGGCGGGAAGTTGTAATGATGACCGAAAAACGTGTGTGAATCTGACGCATTGGGATGAGGTTAGTAGCCAGATTTTGGCTCTGACTTTTCAAGTCTGAAACCAAACATGCCAACTAACTGTTGTTAGTGGGAGTGTTTGGGGGGCAATTGTGGGAGCCGAGTATTAGGGAATGTGAAGAGGCTGAATAATATTCATGAAGAATCAAAGTATGTACAAGGTATTTGGCCTCATCTTATATAAATTCAGGCATCCTAATTGGCCACATAACCATTTCAGCGAGAAGCCAAATAACTAATTATATAATGGATTAAACGTGGGCCAAACCCAGAGGCCCAAGGGGAGGTATAAAAAGGGGAGCATCATCTATAGAGAGGTATATGAGAATTAGTATACTTAACTTAAGATACAAGCAATCAAGAGAGTATTTACTGACTTATCCGTCGGAGTGCTAATTCTGGCACCCCCGACCGGAGTGTTCATTCTTTTTCAAGTGACCAGCTGAGGATCACGAGCATCCCCTAGGATCCAAAGAGTATTTCCAAACCACTTCCCCACAAGATGGTTTGACTACTTATTACAATAATAAAAATTTTAAAAAAAGAATATTACTGTACAGTGAGACACAAAAAAATAATTACAAAAATATTTAAAGGTGCAACTAACATTTTTATGTTTCTGTAAAAGAAAACTTTTATGTCCCACTAGGACAAAATCTCTCTTAAAAAGTAAATGGTTAGGAACACAAATGGGTGACATAATTTGATGCAAGCTGAATTTTAGAAAAATAAATATTTTTCTATTATTTTGAAATTAATATTTTATTAGAAATATTCTAATTTAGTATTTAGTAATGTAGTTTTCTGATTTGATATGATACTGATTTTCTATTTTATTAGGAATAGTGTTACGCATCATGAAAGAAAAATATTATGAAATGTTTCATTAAGATTTTTCATTCTTTGATTAGTGTGATGTTTTCTTGTGTGTAATTTAAGGGTGAAAAATCTTCATGAAACTTTTCATGATACCTAATATTACTCTTTTATAGTTTTGATTTTATTTCCTAGTCTATTAGTTTCTTGTTCTACAATAATTAGATAAATTATAAATAAAGACGAAAGCTTTAGGACAGAAAAAAAAAAATTGTGAATTAATATATTTCGAGTTTTATATATTTTGTTCCAACCTTGGATTATTCTGTGTGAATCAACCTTTGTTGAACCTTTATTCTCGATATTCTTTGTGAATTGAGTCTAGAGAGGATTCTTACTTATGGTATTCTTATTTGAATCAACAGATTTTAAGATTGTTACCATTTTTATTAAATAGAAATGATATTTTTCTATTTAAAAAGTAATTCCAAAAAATTATTTTTTGCATTAATTTCAAATCATACAAATCGTTTAATCATGTAAGTTTTTTTTTAATATTTTTTTTGAAATATGGCAGATATTAATCTCATTTTAAAGATTTCGTTCATTTTTTTATATAATATTAATTTTGAAAAAATTAAATTTATATATTAAAAATTATATGTACTGTATTAAAATAAATTAGAATAAAATTTGTTTTGATTTTTTAATTAAAAAAGTGAGGTGAGTGATATATGTGTGCTGTGGAGAGAGAGAGAGAGAGGGGGGGAAAGTGCATGTGTGAACCTATGAAGTGAGATGAGAATTTCCCCTTCAAAAAATTGATGGAGAAATTATCATTTTGGTTTGAAATATATTACCTGGAAGTGTCCAAAAGTGATCCAGACCCCCACTTGGGGTGAACCCTACGCGCGTGCCCAACCCACCCACCCACCCACCCATCCACCCCCCCTACACATGGGGCAGTGAGAGAAGGACCAAAAAAAAATGGATCAATCATCATTCAGTGGGGGTAACGGTGGCCGAGTTCGGATCTTCCTTCCTGCCGCACTACAAAATGACGCCGTTTTGTATAAATTTTTTTTTCTTTCTCCTTCGTTTCTTATTTTGGTTTCCCCTTTCCTATTTTGAACCCTGGACAGATCGACGAAGACGACGAATCTGGAGGAGAGACCGACGGAGGTGACGATCTGGACGAGAGTCTGAGCCGACGAACGGAGAGGCGACAGAGGCCAGGCAAGGTGAGGCGAGGCGAGGCGACAGAGGACATGCGGCGGTGAGGTGACTGGAGCGCAAGAGACTAACAGATAGAGTCGGCGAGAGACGAAGAGAGGGTGACAAGGTAACTTTGTGTAAAGGCCAGCCATCCCTGTGAAAGTCTGTTAATGGTTTTAAATTGGAATGGAGAGATTTGGAATGTGAAAGTCTGTTAATGGTTTTAAATCTGGGTCAAATGGAGAGATTTGGAATAATTTGTGAAAGTCTGTTAATGGTTTTAAATTGTTAAACCATTTGACCCAAACCCTGTTTGAAAATACTGATTTTGACAATTTCATCATCTTGTTATAGCAAATTCACACGCACTCATCTGAAGTCTTCCCCCAAATAATAATAATAACAGGATTTCACTGATTTTGACATGATTTCACCCAACCAAAATAAGTGGTGGTCTCTGTGGCAAGCATTGGTCGGTATTAGTGGGTGGTTTCAGCAAAGCAAAATCACCCCAAAACCAACATAAACCTTCTTTATGAATATTAGCCCAAAATAAAGATTGAGAGTTTTAGAAAATAAATTTTAATAGTGAATCTTATTATGTGATGCGATGTTTTAATTTGAATGGAGAGATTTGGAATAGTTTGGTTTCTATTGTTCTGTTTGTTTCCTGAGAAAATGTAGGAAAACACTTACTAGAAAATGTAGGAAAACCAAAGTAAAACAAAAGAGAGAAGAAATAAAACACGCTAATTATAAATACCATGGCATACCACAATATCTTGAGTTGTTGTACTCAAGGGCCTTCTTGACCATTAGGTCACCGGTTGGATTATTTTTCTACTGCAGTAAGTAGTTGTTGTAAAATGGTAAACAACAGTCATAAGTGTAAACATTGCCACGCTATTTTACTATACTCCAGGCATTGTTGGTCCATCAATATAGAAAAGAGAGCCTTGAACTTGTGACTTGCCCCTCTTTAGTTAGCTAAAGGAGCAATATGTTGATGTGCATGTATCAGCATACTCCTATGTTGTTATGTTGCTTTATTTAGAAAATATGCACAATAAAGCTGTCTTGGCAACCGTATTGTCCCAGTGAAGAGCTCAATGATTCTTAAATTTGTTTTTCTTCTAAATATGATCCAATTTCATGTTGCCATCATGAGCCATATAAAACTCATCATATTTCAATGTTCTTTTATTGAAATTATATTTACTTTATCTAGAACTTAATTATGAAAACAAAGAAATCGATAATGGCTTAACATACTTTTCAAGGATATTCCGTGATGTCAGTGGAGTATTTGAAAAGCACCTGTCGACTTACCAGGAGCATTTAAGCAATTACTCTTCAGATTAGATGTAAATATCTTAGATTAGTATAGTTGGTATTAGTTGAGCTTTTTTTATTTGACTTCCCATTTTAATCTACAGTTAAGGTATAATAGGTGCACTACATCTGTGTGCTAGTACCAGCTAAGAAACTGGATGCTGCAGGTTTAACCCTGTATTCACATTTTTATGACATGAGGCATTGTGTTTTGGATTCTTAAAGATTCACTGTTTTTATTTAGTGTACAGACTGGTACATGTTCCATATCTTTTGGTTGTATTAGACATGAATGTGGTTAGAATTCTTTGTTCAGTCTTAAACAAATTGGTTTCCCCCTATCCTCCTAATTTTCAAATTTGTTTCGTTTGATGTTCATTATAATCATATACATGAAGATGAACTGTTACGAATGTAACGAAACCAATTTGTTTGTAAAGCAATTTGTTTTGAGTTGGAACTATAATCGAAACAAGAGTAGATGAACAGGCTTATCAATCTATCATGTGTAACATACACCAATTTACATAGCTGTATGTAGGAATGATATGATTGAAGTTGAATGTATATATAATTTTACCTACGAATTGTCTACATAATTTTGCAGATGTCAAATTCAAGTGTTAACAGAGGTACCTCAGATCAGTTGACGTTTTGTAACAGAAATTGTCCTAAATGTCATAAGAAAGCAACTATTCGAATTTCGGAGACGGAACAAAACAGAAACAAATTATTTTATTGTTGTCAAAATTGCGGCGATTTTATGGGATGGTGCTTGCCTACAAATTCACAAGCTAGAGGTGAAAGAGTAGTGCAAATGGAAAATATGCCAACTGTCACCGAACAACAACTTCGACTTATGAACGAACAACTTCGATTTCAAAGCGAAGAACTTCAATTTATGAGGGCGAAGATGCTTAAGTTGGAAACAGACATAAATCAAAATTCGAGTCGTATTTATGGGTTGTGCATCTTGCTTGTAATTGGTATCGTGTTAGTTATAAAAATGTAATAGTTTTGTAATCTTTGCGACCCATGGGAGGTGCTGGCAGTTTGTATGGTTATGTGGTTATGTTTGTAAACTTTTTTTTTGTATGGTTAACTGGACTTGTTAATTTTGTATGGTTATATGGTTATGTGATGGCACTTAGTTATGTTGTTCATTTTGTCCAGCAGAGCTGTGTAATCTGTGTAATTAGTTTGTATGGTGATCTTGTTCACTTTGTATGGTTATGGTTATGTTGAACCTCTCCCAGCATCTGTCCATTACAGGGTGTAATCAAAACAGGAAATAAGTGTAATCTGTCCATTACATGGTGTAATCAAAACAAGAAATAAGTGTAACCTGTCCATTACAGGGTGTAATCAAAACAGGAAATAAGTGTAACCTATCCATTACAGGGTGTAATCAAAACATGAAATAAGTGTAACATGTCCATTACAGGGTGTAATCAAAATAGGAAATAAGTGTAATCTGTCCATTACAGGGTGTAATCAAAACAGCAAATAAGTGTAATATGTCCATTACAGGGTGTAATCAAAATAGCAAATAAGTGTAACCTGTCTATTACAAGGTGTAATCAAAACAGCAAATAAGTGTAATCTGTCCATTACAGGGTGTAATCAAAACAGTAAATAAGTATAATCTGTCCATTACAGGGTGTAATCAAAACAGGAAATAAGTGTAACCTGTCCATTACATTAAAAATACATAAAAAAGATGTCCATAAAAAAATCCCACCAAACATAAAAAAATACACCCAAATCCACAAATATAATAACATCATCGTTCGGTGCAAGCCTTCCAGGGATGTCCATCCACATGACTGTCAGCAGAACTATGTGAGGCTTGCAACAGTTGGACTGCACTAGTACCTCGAAGAAACTCCTGAAACGATGTCGGAGTGGGATACACTAAAGGCATTGAATGAGGCGGCATTGACTCAGGCGTGTTATTTCCCTACAACAGTGATACATTTATTAAAATATTTATAGAATCTATACTACAATTTCAATGTAAAGTATGTAAGCAATTACAACTCACATCATATGTAGGATACATGACATGATGAAAACTTGTATGACCCATGGCAAATGAAGGTTGAGATTGGGATTCAGGTCGAGATTGGGATTGGGATTGAGATTGAGAAATATAGATTGCACGATCATGACCCTAAAGTAAACCAACATAAAGAAAAGAACAAGTGAAATGAAAAAAAAAGTAATAATGCATTTTCATTTTAAAAAACAGACAATATGAAATATTACCTCAACATAATTACGACCCATGGCAAAAGGAGGTCAAGATTGACCTTGTGGACTGTAAACACCCTAAAGTAAACCAACATAAAGCAAAGAATAAGACAATGTGAAAAAAATAGTTAATAATGCATTTTCATTTTTAAAAACATACAATATGAAATATTACCTCAACATAATTACTACCCATGGCAAAATGAGGTCGAGATTGACTTTGTGGAGTGTAAACACCCTAAAGTAAACTAACATAAAGAAAAGAATAAGACAATGTGAAAAAAAAGAACCAATTCAAGATATGTTGGTTCCGTATGAGGTTCAATTTCCCTATGGTCTATGCATGTCAAAGGTTGCATACAAAATTAAATATTACCTGTATTGAATGATTACCCACGGCAGAAGAAGGTTGAGATTGACCTTGAGAAGTAGAAAAAGAACCACCCTACATGCATCACAACAGACCAAAAATTATAAATATCACGCTACTAGTTGCAACAATAACCAATCCAACAAGATTAATACAAGGTTGCACACAATAGTAAATATTACCTGAGTAGAAATATTACCCATGGCGACAGGAGGCTCAGATTGACCTTCAGGAGTACAAAAACCATCATCCTGCAAACAACCAATTTATTTAATTCATTATTTTCCAAACACACATAACACAAAATTGATAACACATAACAATCACACATAATAAAATTAATTACCTGCTTAGATTGCATTATTTTCTTCTTTACAATAGATTTTTCCATCCCGCCCTTGATCCTCCTTCTTCCCTTACTAGTTGCTTGTCTTTTCTTGAGTCCCTTGGCTTGGATTGGACAATCTACTCCATCACTCTGTGGGCATGTCTTAGCTGAGGAATTTCTGAATTCAGTGATCTCCACTTGACCAAAAGTGTGCACACTTAATTTGTTTTCAACCATGACACTCAGTTCTTCACCTTTTGCAAGTGACAAATGATAAGTTTCTTCACTTTCGGCGGCTCTACTTGCTATTGCTCTAAACATATTCATCAATGACCTATATCGGTCGCTTTGATGTAGTTTCACATCAGCCTTGACATCATACTCACGTCCATCTTTCACTCTTTCAGCCCTTGCTTTTTTAGTCCATCGTTTGAGTATGCATTGATTATCTCTCTAAGCACCTTTAAACAATGTCAACACACTATGCCCTTCACTTCAAACTTCTTGCAACTACAACTCAAAAAACCATCTCTATTCATTGTCACATTCTTATCTTTTTTTCCATCTACATCCGTTTGAATTGTGAATATGGTACTCTCACCATCATGAATAGTGCCTACAATGGACTCTTCAATGGACTGCACGTACTCATTTTGAAATTCCTCAAAAATTGTTTTGGTGTAAATATCTGCCATTTGCTTTAACATCACAGTTGGAATGGAAACCCTTGGCAATTTTTGAGACAAATTATACTCGGCTTCCAATTCTTTATACCTCTTGTCATAGAGCACCCTCTCAAAATGCTTGAAAAATTCCATTAAGTTATGATCACAATTGAGATAATCCTTCAAAAATGCATTGAATGATTCACTTCGTTAAGTAGTACTCATTCCAGCTGCCCAAGAATTCATAATATATGGCCATCCTCATTTCTCCTTCACACCAAAAGTTTGCGCCAACCAATGATTGTTGTGTGCATTATACTTATCAAGCATTTGGTCCCATTGTATTTTGAATTCTTCTTCATCATCAATTTGATGCATAAATTTTGAAAGCACACCCTTTACCCCAACATCTTCAAAGAGGGAACTCACATGTTTCACAGCATTTTGCATCAAATGCCATGTACAAAGTCGGTGGTTTGTACTAGGCATGACAATTGGAATGGCCTTAGCCATTGCAGCATCTTGATCTGTGAAAATAGTTTTTGGAACTTTGTTTGACATTGCCTCCAAAAAAATCTGAAACAACCATGTGAATGATTCGGCAGTCTCATCATACATCAACCCTGCACCGAATATAACTGTTTCTCGATGATGATTAAATCCAACAAAGGTTCCAAAAGGTCTATGTTCGTTATTTAATTTGTAAGTAATGTCAAAGGTCACTATGTCACCAAATTGAGCATAGTCCGTTATCATTTGTGCATCAGCCCAAAATATGTTACTTATTTGCTCTTCACAATCTAATTGGACTGCATAATAAAAGGATGGATTTTCTAAAGTTTTCTTACGAAAGTATTGCAACACACTACCTGCTTCTCCATATTCCAAATCTTTTTGTCTCTTCGATCTCAAGTAATTTTTTTGGTCCAATTTGGTGAAGCCAAGTGATGCTCTTCCACCAGATTCCCTACCAAATAGCTCATAAGCAGACCTAAGAGGAATTCCAGATTTTGAAGCCAATTCTACTTCAATTGCTTAGGTGGTAGATATTTTTCTTTGGGATGGCAACATATGAATGCACTCTTGAGGCACAAGATCATGATTATGATGTTCAACGAAATCAATGGCAACATATTTTCCTAAATTTCTATCTAACTTGATACTAAATCGAGCACTACAACCACACCTCACCTCTTGTGTTGGAAATTTTACTAGTGGATCTCGCTTGTCAATACCCCGAGTTCCCTCTTTGTAACATACAAAAGTCCGCGAAGTTATTTCCTTAGTATGTTTGTTCTTGTGTGCATATAGCTTCCTAATACTAAAGCCCACCTTTCCGCCATAGGTATTGTAAAAATCATATGCAGCTTGTTTAGAGTCAAATGGCATGCCCAATATCGGCTTCCAACCACAATTAGCCAACTCATGAACAACATTATTTTCTTCGATTACCTGCAATTCGATTTATAGGTTCAATGAATCAATTTATATTACTTGGATCTATGACTTGGATCTTTTTGGACAGGTATGATAATGTTTAATTTTGTACCTTTGTGTTTCTAATTTAATAAAGTACCTCTCTATTTTTAGTTTAGTTACATCAGTAATCCATCAACATATACCAACTTTCTAGTGCAAAAATAAAAAATGAACAACGTGAACTATACATTTTCGTATAAAAGTGATGGTAATATCATTTTTTCCATCCATATAATTAATAAATTGTTAAGGAAGCTAACTGTTATATCAATTTAAATTTTATAAAAATTCAATGTAATTATGTTAAAATTATAAGATTTATTAAATTTTTTTAAATCTCAAGAGAGTGAATGTAATTTATCCAAAATAAAATTTGGCCAAGCATGCAAATTGCTAATTTTTGTTCCATTTCATCTGTGTTCCATTTCATCTGTGTGTCATTTAATCTATGTTTCATTTTGACATTATTTTATACATATATACATCATTTTTTGCATCCATAAAATTGGCCAAGCATGCAAATTGCTAATTTCTGTGCACCCACTTAGTTTCCTAGGAAACCTTAATGGTCTCTGTTTTATATATAAATTATATATACGTATATATAAATTATACCATTCATACCATTCAAAGAAAAATCAGTTCCATACCATTCAAAGAAAAATTATATACAAATTATATGTACATATATAGCGGACCATCATACCATTCATCAACAACAACCCCCCCAAGGAAAAATTATAGGAACAACAGCCCCCTCCAAGGAAAAATCAGTTCCATATCATTCAAGGAAAAATTATATATAAATTATATATACGTATATAGCGGCCCAGAAATGAAACAGAGATGAAATGGACCTCGTCATGGCTGCAATGTCGACTTGACGCCGTCGCGTTGCCGCCGGACTAGCGTCCCTCCGCCATTCTTTGTCCATCACCGCCGCCTCCCTCCACCATCTCTCACACTTCGTTTCTTCGCAGATCCCGCAGATCGTGTCTCCAGTCTCCGATCGTCTTGCGGTCTTCGCCGATCGTCTCTCTCTCTCTGCGCCTCTCTTCTCTCTCTTTGTCCAGCTCTGTATGTCGCAATGGTTAGGGCTAAACACAGATGAAATAAATGAGCGGCAAATTCAAATTTTTGGGGAAAAAAAAAACAACTAAACAAAACAACGTCGTTTTGGAGAGGGTCGCAGGGAGGGCCGCAGGAATGTGCGGCCGATGATCCTTACTCGGTGGTGGTCACCCCCATTGAGCGTCTCACACTTTTCCCTTTGTAATTCTACATTTAATTTAAAAAAATACTTAAGACTCTCATTTTTTTAAGATCCCACAACCTTCTTTGGATTTCCACCATTAATGTATGTATAAGACTCACTTATGTATGTGTGAGGCCCACACCATCAATGGTAGAGATCCAAAGGGGATTGTGAGGATCTCCAAAAAATAGGAGCCTCAATTATTGTTATTTAATTTATTTAGACAATGTAACCACACAGGGGACACGTGTGTATGATAATAAATTAAAATGATTGGTTTAGCGTCATGCAGGGCCATTCCCAAAAAAAAAAAAAAAAAAACCGACCCACACCGTTCGGTCTGAGTATGGACGGGCGGCTTCAAATGGACAATCGGTCAGCTAGAGGGTGGGATTCACAAAATATTTTTATTCTTCGGTCCGAGGTCAGATTTAACATTAAACGACCCATATAAATTGACCCGACTGAATATATATATATATATATATTTACTGTGCCTATTTATTTGTCTTGATAAATTAAGATCTATTTTGACAATTAAGAAAAAAGTCAGTATATTAGTTTATTGACTTATTTAGGTCACATCATTTCTTTATTTTTTTACACATTTTTTTAAAAAAAAAACCAATAAATTAAAAAAAAAAATCCCAAAATAAGCCTAAATAATACATAGACTTATCATCTCTAAGGGTGATCGTGGATTAAGTTGGGTTGGGTGGCATCTCATCTACCATCCGTCCAAAATTAAGCAGATTCAAAAAAATCAATCTGCATCTGTCCATCGGTTTGGCGGATGTGGATTGACGGACTAATGCGATTGGTTTGGTGGTTTGGACTTTATAAAATTTTGACATTTTTTTGAATTAGAATTCATAACGTTTACAATTTCCAATAACTAGTAATCTGAAAAAATATATATTATTTGTCTATAATTAGTCATGGCATGACGTATGCATATTTTTAAGGTATTATTTTTTATTTTTACAAAAATATATATTTTATTATTTCTATTTTATATTGTTACTTATTAGCAGTTTCTTTCTTTCTTTCTGTTTTTAAACTTCATCTACGGGCGGATCAGCAAATCGTATTCACATATTTTAAAATATTTTATCTATATTCATCCGTCGAAAGACACACATTTACCCAAAATTAATCGGATTGAATCAATTCAATCAAGATAAACGAGTTAGACGGATTCATAATCACCCCTAGTCATCTCACTCTTATCTTTTCAAAGTCAAATCCTATGGCTATGTTTGGCATGTCCATTTGGGTTAAAATAATCATACAGGACAAAATTAGCTATTTAGCTAAATATGACAAAATATCACATTCAAATTATAATCATTTTATTTTTTCTTTCCCAAAAGTCAAAAAATTCATCTCAAATAAGATTTTTTAGCCCCAGACTAAAATAACTAAAAAAATTAAAAAACTAAAAAATCAATCTACATCCCAAACAAATGCTATGTTTCCAATATAAATTTGCCCTTCCCAAGTCAAACACTGACCTGCCAGCTACCCTCATGTCCCCTTACTTTTCTCAATCATTTTCTCTCCTTTAATTGACATAAGATCGATCAAATTAATTAATTTAGCCGTAGTAAACTTAGTCTCTATATAGGGGTGTAATTTCGGGCCGGGCCTATGTCGTGCCTTGCGGGCTCCCGTCAAAAAATCAGGTCTGGCCAAGCCGGGCCACGTGCCAGAAACTAGGCCCAGGCCCAAGGGTATTCGAGCTTTGGGCGGGCTAGTGGGCCGGGCCTCGGGTAGGGCCCCTAGGCTTGTTCCTAGGTTCGGGCTTTGGGCAGGCTTGGGTGGGCCTAAACAATTTTTAAAATTCTTTTTTATTTTTTTCACCAAAATTTTATTATTTTCCATTAAAAATAGCACTGGGCCTCGGGTAGGCCAAGCCTCGGGCTGGGCTTTTGGGCAGGCCAATGGGCCAGGCTGGGCTTCAAAACGATGGCCCAGGCCTTGGCCCAAGACCTCAGGCTGGGCATGAGCCTTAACGGGCCGGGCCCACCTCGGGCGGGCTTCGGGCCGCCCGCGGGCCACGGGCCAAAATTACACCCCTATCTCCATATTTTATATTGGGAGCAGCTTGCCTCTAGTCCTTAATCAAATTGAACGATACTGTTTGGTCCGTGGGAGTCATCACGAGTCCCGTTTTGATAATCTGAACCGTTCAATATGTAAAACTCATCGAGTACTATATGCTTGTAAAAAATCACGTTGATCAGATATTGATAGTTATCTCATCTTATCAGTTTTTTGTCAACCGTTAATTTGTTCACCGTCCATTTTTTTATACAAAACTGATTTGATCACATAACTATCGATATCCGATCAACGTGAATTTTTATAGGCACATAATACTCGACGAGTTTTACACATGAACGGTTCAGATTATCAAAACGGGACCCGTGGTGGACTTCCACGGACCGAACAACACCGTCTAATCCGATTAAGGACCGAAGGCAAGCTACTCCATTCATACTCTATTTCTGTAAGAGATTTTCAAAAAGTTCACATCCAATACATATTCAATCCTCTTAAAATTTGAATCTATAACATGTGAGAAAGTTAGAAATGAAGAAAGTAACAATAAAAAAATGCCTCATGGATTATAAATTCAAGATTTAAGCCTGATGATTATCAAATTTGTAAACACTTCTAGTGCTATGTTTTTTTTAATCCTATCATGTTTTAAAATTCTTAGGGAATTGCAAGGGCAGAGACGTGGTTTAAAAATTTAGAATTGAAATAAATACTATTGGTTAGCAATTGACTTTTTTTTATTGAACTATCAAAATTAGTGGAGTGATGACACTAGCAAAATTGATAATTTTTGGGTACTATATCCTCTTTAATTGATATATTTAATTGGACGATTTAATCTGGCCTGTTGTGGATCTATTTTGAATCTTTTTAATAATTTAAATTGTTTATTTTGTAAGTCCTTTAAGTAAATTATGTATCTCAAAAATTAGATTGATCATCTATGAAGAGTCACTTGATCAAAAAATAATTAACTGACAACATAATTTTGAAAGTAGTCCATTACTTATGTTTTAAATAAATATGATTTAATCGAATGACTTCTGATTTGATCTACTTAATTTTTAGTAGGGATAATCTTTTTGAAAAATTTTGTAAAAATAAGCTGTTTAAATTATGGAGACAAATCTGAAATGGGCTTATTTTTGGACTGTCCAGTTAGATATCACAACTGGAGAAGATCAAATTCCATTATGAAATATTGAAAGATATCATGAAAATAAAAATTAGAATAACTTTCTGACCAAAACAAAAAACAAAAAGAATTAGAAATAAAAAATAAAAAACTTACCTCCCCTGAGGTTTCTGACAATTACAAAAATCTCCTATGTAATTTCAATAAGAATAATGTTATATGCACTAATTAGTATACTAACTAGTGTACTAATTGATGATGCGACATAATTTAAGAGATTTTTGATATTTGTAATTTGTATAATAAGGGGGGTCAATAATAATGTCATGACTAGTGTTGATTCACTAGTTAGTACATTAATTGGTACATGTAGGACCACCGTTTCAATAATTATACTAAACTCTTTTTATTTTTGAAACTATTATCAAGATTTCTCTAATCTGTTAAAGCTTGTAAAAATGCCGTTAGTCGGGTATGAAAATGACGATATTTGATTTGCACGTGAAAAGACAAAAATATTCATAAAGCAACTCATTCATTATCAACATGGATAAATTATACTTATCTCCCCTAAGGTTTTGTATATATATTATCAAAGACCCATACATATTTTAGCGTTATTTAATAAAATTATTAAATTTCAGGCAATATTAAATAAAATCCTTAAATTGTGACATTATTAAAACATTAAATGGAAAAAAAAATATTTATAAAATACTTAAAAATAAACAAATTCTCTAAAATTAATGTGAGATAACATTATAATAATTTAATATAAGACTTATTTCATACTATATAAACAATATAAAATTTATCATTTTAAGTAATGCATTTATTATTTGACTTTTTTTTTAAAAGTTGAAATAAATAGATTTATTTTTTCGAACAATTTGCATTACTTATCTATTCATGTGTAAATATTTATTATTTTATCTTTTCTCAATCATATATTATTTTTAAATTTTAATTTTTATATTTGAGTCATTAAATTTCTAGTCGATACATATGGAAAAAAAAAAAGTTAATATTCCGTACATGATGAAAAAAATTAAAAAATAAACATACAAGTAAAAAGAATCCTACCTCCACTGAGCTTTTTGACAATTGAACCAAACTCATTCATTATTAATATTAATTTTAACCTTAAATGCACTAAATTTAATTTATCCTATTAAATATATATGGAATTTTTATTTATTTTTCATAACTTTTTCAAAATATAAATTTAATTTCTTAACTCTATTTTTTTCCATACCACGTTTTTGAATTTTTATATTTTTACAAACAAAAAATAAAATAAAAATTCAACAATTTATGAAAGCGAGAAATTAATTTCAAGATTTAATTTAATAAAAATAGTTTAAATGAGATAAATAAAGATGAAGAAATAGATTTTAAGAATCATACATAACAAATTAATTGATTATTTTATTATTCTCAAATAATATCTCCATTCAAGTAAAGATTAATTTTAATTTTAGGTGTAAGAAATGATACATTGTTTGAATTAATTATTATTCTCAAATGATTTCTTGATCCTTCATTTCCTATCAACTAATTTAAATTTATTGTGAGGCAATTAGATTTGTTTTACTTCTATATTTATTTTTAATTTTTTTTAATCATGTAAGAAATATTAACTTGCATTTTTTAAAATATACATCGACTAAAATTTTAAGGGTTTTTTTTTTAAGGTCCTTGGTATTATGATTTTATAGCATAAAGGACACCAAATATTTTCATAATGTCTAAGGTCCCTCAACCTTGATCCAGAGAAATTTTAGTCCAGAGAAATTTCAGTCCAGAGAAATTTCAGTGCAGAGAAAATTGGTCAGAGAAATTCTGGCCTAGAGAAATTTCTCCGGACCAAATTTCTCTGGATGAGTTTCTCTACTTTTCTTCTCATTCACATCCAAATCATTCTGATTCATTAGGTAAGCAACATTGTTCAACTGAATTCAACTGGAAAAATTTCACATTGTAATATGTAAGCAACATTAGAATGGGATAACAATGGCAACTTACCAGAACCAAAGAAATTCTGGAAAAATCTGAGTATTTCTCTGGTTTGTTATTCAAATATCAATTGAGAATTTCTTTGGTTTATTAAAAATAACAATTGAGAATTTCTCTGGTTTATTAAAAATAACAATTGAGAATTTCTCTGGTTTGTAATATCTGAAAAAATTTCTGCAACTTACACAAATCTGTTCTTCGCTTTTTTCCAGTTGAATTTTTCAATCGAAAGTGTTTCTCTGTTGAACAATGTTCAACTGAATTCAACTGGAAAAATTCCACATTGTAATATGTAAGCAACATTAGAAAAGATAACAATGGCAACTTACTAGAACCAGAGAAATTCTGAAAAAATCTGAGAATTTCTCTGGTTTGTTATTGAAATATCAATTGAGAATACTTTCCATTATCAAATCCCTGCTAAGGTTTTCTATGTCCTCAAACATTGATAGCCTGCTCTAAGCAACAAGTTACAAAATTCTCTAGTTTGGTTGGTCTGAATTTTCTCTGGGTTGTTGGACTGAATTTTCTCTGGGTTCGATGTGTAGATAAGAACCAGTTTGTGTGTATACTTTTAAAAAAATCAAATTATTCATTTTATTTTTTCCTTTTGTTATTTATTTGTTTAGTTTATGATATTTGAGATCAAACTCTAGGGTGTAGAAATTTTAGATTTGAGGTTGCAGAGTTTGTGTTTTGCCATTACTTTTCCATTCTTAGTTGGAATTTATGCCAAAAAGAGTTTATATACATATCTCAAGAACTATGCATATCTGTTTGGTCAATCCAAACCACAGAATTTCTCTGGATCAACCCAGAGAAATTTCAGTTCAAGCTAGAGAGTTGAACCTAGAGAAATTCTGAATTTTCTCTGGGTTGAACTTGAGAAATTCTGAATTTTCTCTAGAACTATAAAACTCTGATTTGAAGAGTTTAATGTGACCAGTGTAATTTGCCTTTTGAATTATGAATTGAAATACCTGGGAGGGACTCTTTTCTTGAAAGTGATGAGGAAGGCGAAGATGGCAGTGAAGAAAGGAGTTTAACATCCTACTCTTTTCATGTTTGGACACAATGCCAATAATGTAAAAAGCCTACCTCAGCATCTCCCTTAACTAATAATTTGTAAAGAGCATTAGGACCAGAAGAAGATTTCCAATGCATAAATGGGCAAATGATAGAAAATTCAGCTATTATTCATGCAACTTACGTGGTGTCATAGAACATCCTCACCTACACACACCAATAATAATAATGGTAATATTGTCTCCTTCTCATAGTTGTGACAAAACAACAAATGACAATGACATTCCAATGTTCTTCATATATATAAAATACAGTAGATAACCATTGGGGTTAGACTTCCCTCTTCCCTCCAATGTACCCAAAACCAGAGAAATTCTCTCCAAACCAGACAGATCAAAGAAATTCTCTGGATTGAAACCAGAGAAATTCTCTCTATTTGCAGCTGAGTTGTATTTTTATGAACAAACCTTGGTGATTGTACATTGATCCAGGAAATTTCTCTGACTTCACAAATTTCTTTGGCTCTATTCACAAAGAATTTCTCTGACTTTGTATAATATATAAGCCAACAATACAATCTTTACTAACAAACCCACAAATTTCTCTGGTCCAAAACTAGAGAAATTCTCTCCAAACCACACAGATCATAGAAATTCTCTAGATTGAAACCAGAGAAATTCTCTCTATTTGCAACAGAGTTGTATTTTTATAAACAGACCTTGGTGATTGTACATTGATCCAGGAAATTTCTCTGACTTCACAAATTTCTCTGGCTCTATTCACAAAGAATTTTTTGACTTTGTGTAATATGTAAGCCAACAACACAATCTTTACTAAAAAACCCACAAATTTCTTTACTTACCATGAACATCAATCCAAGCAATATACATATATCTAGAGAATTCTTTGGAAGAGAAATTCTGGGAAGGCCAGAGAAATTCTTTAGATTCCTGTCTAGAGATTTTTTCTGAATTTTCTCTAGATTTCAAGTGAACCATAAAGCATAAAGTTTGTTTGGTTGCCAAGAAAAGTAGACAAAAAATAACATGTTCAATAAAAAACACATAAAAAGTACAACATAAAAATGCAGAGAAATTTGTAATAATTATAATTTTTTCTAGATTGTTATAACAAACTCTGTTTTTCAACACACACACACACACACACATATATATATATATATGGATCTATAAATTTCACTGAAGACCAAGTCCATAACTATTTAAGAAAGATGATGTAATTGTAACAGCACAGAAACATTAGTAATTGAATAATCATATGTCTACATTAACCTCGAGTTCATACATTTCTTTTTCGAGTTGTTTTCGTATGAACTCCTTGGTATGTACAGTCACTTTATCTATTTTGTTGCAGAGGATAAGTACTGGAATTTTTTTCCTGACAACACTTGCCTTGGTCAAAATATCATAAAGGTGCATATTCCACATAAGCATCAGATGTTAAGACTCATAATACAACGTGTTCATATGCATGTTTGGATACATATCAGATATTGCATGATACACATACTCCGACGTTGCTCAACAGTCTGGCAGGAATTCCAAAGCAACCACCACGAAAACTATGCCAGCTGCTTGAAGCAAGAACTCATCTAGTTTGGGTCGAAGACGAGAATGCCCAGGAACATCAGAAAATAGATGGGTGTGGGTTGAGGGACCTTAGACATTAAAAAATAATATTGTGGATCTCTTCCATTACTAAAAATAGAAAAGGGACCCTAGACTAATTTTTCCAAATTTTAATTACTCAAATATAAAAATTAAAATTTGAGAATAATATATGATTAAGAAAAGATAAAATAATAATTTTTTTACATATAAATAAATAAGTAATGCACATTGCAAGAAAAATATAAATCCATTTATTTCAACTTTCACAAAAATTTAAATGATAAATGCATTACTTAAAATGACAAATTTTATATTATTTATGTAGTGTGAAATAAGCCTTATGTTAAATTATTAAGATGTTATATAACATTAATTTTGTAGAGATTGTTTATTTTAAAGTATTTTATCAATGAAAATTAAGTTTTTTTTTTTCATTAAATGATTTAATAATGTCTTAACAATTTAAGAATTTTATTTAATATTGCATGAATTTTAAGAATTTTATTAAATAATGCTAAAATGTTTATGGGTCTTTGATAATATATATGCAAAATCTCGGGGGAGGTGAGTAAAAATTTTCATTTGAATAAATAAGGTTACTAATGGGCAATTTCTTCATTTTTGATATTATAACCTATGACATCAGCATGACATCGACAAATTTTGTTAAATAGCCTATCAGTGAGAGAATTTTGATAATAATTTCAAAAATAAGGGATGTTAGTATAATTATTGAAGCTATAGGAGAAGTCGCTGTAATTGTTAGAAATCTCAGGAAAAATAAGTGTAATTTACCCAAAATACAAGTATATACAGCGAAATTTTATTTATATAAAAACACTGTAAGCAATGTGATAATTTATTAAGTAGGATTAATTATATCAAGAGCCCTTAACTATTGTTGAATATCACTTAATTCCCTTTATTTATGAATCTGTTTATACTGACTCCACAATTATAAAAATCATATAAATATACTCATTCTAGCAGTGATGTTGTTGGAAAAATTGGTTTTATAAATCTTATTTTGGGCCAACTTTGAGCCCAAAATTGAGTGGGCCCCAAACGTTTTTTGGGATGAGTCCGAAGAGGTGATGTGTTCCTTGCCGCATGGCAAGTCACACGGTGAAGATGGTTCGTCAAAATCATATGGGAAGTTGACGTCATTTTCGGGTTCGTGAAATGGACAATTAAAGAAGTAAATGTGTGTTTTCTTAAAATGGGTTGTCCCACATTGAAACTTTAAGAGAGCTTTTGTGGGTATATAAACTCTTGGTGTACTAACTTGGGTTGGGCCCCAAGGGGCACCCTAAGTTTGTAGAAGGGAGGAGTTATGGACAAAGTAAACCATAGCCCAAACAACCACACACGCGCGGGCGCGTTGCGGCTGGACGCGGGTGTGGGTTGTGGGTCGAGTCGGTTCTAATATTAATTTTTTGGACAAAATTTATTCAATTTTTTTTTTCAAATAATTTCTTGCGGGAAAAATTAATTTAAATTTTGTAATTTGAATTTGAGTTTAAATTCAAATTCTTGTCCAAATTTTGAGCCTCCTTTTGTTCGAATTCCTTACAAAAACTGCCGAACAGATTTAAATAGTTTTCAGATCTGTTAAATGTCCAGACAGATTCAAAATCTGGACAATTTTTTTTAACTGCAGCAGTTACAGATCTGTTTGAATATTAACAGCACCTGTTCATTCAAAAATTCAGATCTGTTGAAGTTTAAATTCACACCTTTTCGATCTTATATATACCTAGACTGTTCCAGCCTTTTTTTTTTAATTCGAAAATTGATTGAAAATTTCATTTTGCTATCCTTTTTCCCTCATTTGCATTATTTATTCTTCATTCTAGTTTTAGAAAAAATTAAAGAGAGTATAAAACACAAGGTTCTAGTTCGCCGAACAAATTGTTTGGAGTGCTACTATAATTTGTGAAGATCATTGTATCTTGGGAGATGGATGCCACATAACCGTAAGCACCATAGCGGGACGAATCTGTCTTAAGGACAGAGTGTCACACACTCGACTTGGTCTTTAAATATTCATTCGGTTCGGTAAAAATAAATTCGGTATGTAATTTATTTTATTTGTTTGATTTGATTCAATTTATTTATTTTTCACAGAAGATTGTTCCAACAATCTTAAGACATAATCAAATTATTATGTTTATACAGAATTTTCATTTGTTTCCTTTCTTCTTTCTTCTTTTTATAGAAATTATTTTATGTGATTTTACAAAATAATATTCTGGTTGGAAAACAAATAGTAGTAATATACTGTTTGACAGATAGTAGTAATATACTGTATATTTTCTTTGACAACTAGTAGTAATATACTGGTGTCATTAACAATTCAGAATATTTATTTGTGGAATTTTTTCATAAATTAATTTAGGTTTTCAGAAATTATTTTCTGAGCGTTCATTAATTAAAATTCTGTTTCAGCATTTTAATTATTGAAGTGTTACATAAATTTAATTTTCTGTGTGGAATTAAATTGGTTAAATAAAATTTTATTTTATTTCCAAATTAATTGAAAGATAAAAGTTACACTTTTGTTTTTCTTTTTTTTTAAGAATTTAATTATATGAATTTGGATTAATTTTCTGTGTAGTATAAATTCTAATTATAATTTTGTTTTATAATTTAGAATTCATGGCTACTAAAACAAATGCTCAAACGAGTACTAGAATGGTGGCTGCAATTACGCCATCCCCCTCTTCTGTTGTGACAATACCAGCAAATCACGGTGAGAAGCTAGAGAAGTTCCAGGAACTGATTTTAAAAGATGGCAACAGAAAATGTTGTTCTATTTTACAACTCTGAACCTAGCTCGTTTTCTCCGTGAAAATGCTCATACTCTGAATGAGGATGAAACTGACCGGCAAGTGGTTGTTGTGGTCGATGCTTGAAAATATGTTGATTTCCTTTGCCGGAACTACATCTTGAACGGACTTGACAACACATTATACAACGTCTACAATCCTATCAAGACAGCAAAGCAACTTTGGGAATCTTTGGAGAAAAAGTACAAAACAGAAGATGCCGTCTCAAAGAAATTTGTGGTTCGCAAATTCTTGGACTTTGTGATGGTTGATTCTAAGACTGTGATCAGCCAAGTTCAAGATCTCCAACTCATTCTGCATGACATTCACGCAAAAGGCATGTCTCTCAGTGAATCCTTTCAAGTTGCAGCCTTAATTGAGAAATTACCACAAGACTGGAAGGAATTCAAAAACTACCTCAAACACAAGCACAAAGAAATGTCTTTAGAAGAATTAATTGTGCGTTTGAGGATTGAGGAGGACAACTACAATTCTGAAAAGCAAGCTGGTAAGAATCCTATGGAGTCTAAGGCCAATGTGGTAGAACATGCTCCAAAAGCAAAGAAACAAAAATTTTCTGGAGAAAGTTCATCACAAGGCTCTAAAGGAGGGGAAATTAAAAAGTATAAGTTTAATGACAAGTGTTACATTTGTGACAAAGAGGGACATCGGGCCAAAGATTGCCGTAGCAAAGGCAAAAATAAAAGAAGAATAAACAAGAAGCCTGCTCAAGCCCATATGATTAAAGTGGACAATATTTCCAATGGTGTAGATGACATCAATCTTTATGCAGTTGTTTCCAATGCAAATCTTGCCGGAATTCCAAAATAATAGTGGGTGGACACTGGTGCTACTTGTCACATTTGTGCCAACAAAAAGATGTTTACATCTTATTCTATAGTGGACAACGGTGAACAACTTTTTATGGGCAACTCCTCAACTTCCAAAGTTGAAGGACGAGGGAAGATTGTTCTGAAGATGACATCTGGAAAGGAACTCACTCTCAACAATGTGCTACATGCACCGGACATTCGCAAGAATCTTGTTTCTGGATCTTTGTCGAGTAAAAATGGGTTTAGGCTAGTTTTTGAAAGTGACAAGTTCGCACTTACCAAAAACGGAATGTATGTAGGAAAATGTTACATGTCTGATGGCCTTTTCAAAATAAATGTAATGACTGTGGTATCCTCTATCATTAATAAAAATATAAATTCTTTTTACTTGCTTGAGTCTTCAAATTTATGGCATAGTAGACTTGGACATGCTAATTATGGATTTTTGTGTAGATTAATTAATATGGAATGTTTACCTAAATTTGACATTGATTCAAATCATAAATGTGAAATTTGCGTTAAGGCAAAATTATCCAAAACTCCTTTTCATTCAATTGAAAGAAGTACGGAACTACTTGAATTAATTCATAGTGACATTTGTGATTTTAAATCAATTCAAACTAGAGGTGGGAAAAAGTATTTTATCACTTTTATAGATGACTATACTAGATATAGTTATGTTTATTTAATCCGAACCAATGATGAAACTTTGGAAACTTTCATTCAATATAAGAATGAAGTTGAAAATCAACTTGGTAAGAAAATGAAGAAACTTAGAAGTGATAGAGGTGGTGAATATGAATCCCCTTTTGGTTAGTTTTGTAAAAAACATGGAATAATTCATCAAACCACCGCCCCTTACTCACCTTAGCAAAATGGAATTGCTAAAAGAAAAAATAGGACTTTAAAAGAAATGATGAATGTCATGTTAATAAGTTCTGGATTACTTCAGAACTTGTGGCGGGAAGCAATACTTTCTACTAATTATATACTTAATAAAGTACCCCGAAAGAAAGTGAATCAAACACCTTATAAAATGTGGCATGGAAGAATACCATCCTACAAATACTTAAAAATGTTAGAGTGTTTGGCTAAAGTGGCTATTTCTAATCCTGAAAAGACTAAGATAGGTCCTAAAACAGTTGATTGCATTTTCATTGGTTTTGCCAAGAATAGTAGTGCATATCGGTTTTTGATTCATAAATCAGAACATACTAAAATGCATGTAAATACTGTTATAGAATCTTGGAATGCTTTATTCTTTGAACATGTATTTCCAAATAAGACTAGACAAGAGACTAATAATAATAAAAGATCTCATGATGCTATTACTAGTCAGGATCAAGAACAAGATCAAGAGCAAGAGATAGACCAAGATGAGGAAGAGGAACCTAGGCGTAGTAAACATGCTAGAACCTCAAAATCTTTTGGTCCAGATTTTCTAACTTTTTTGCTAGAAAATGAACTTTTAACTTTTATAGAGACTATATCCAGTCCTGAAGCTCCTTTATGGAAAGAAGCTGTCAATAGTGAAGTTAAATCCATCTTGCAAAATCACACTTGGGAATTTGTGGATTTGCCACTAGGTTGTAAACCTCTTGGATATAAGTGGATTTTCAAAAGGAAAATGAAAGCAGATGGATCAATTGACAAATACAAGGCAAGACTTGTGGTCAAAGGTTTTAGACAAAAAGAAGTTCTTGATTACTTTGACACATACTTACCGGTTACTAAAATAATATCCATTAGAATGCTAATTGCCATTGTATCTCTATACAATCTAGAAATTCATCAAATGGATGTGAAAATCGCTTTCTTAAATGGTGAGTTAGATGAAGAAATTTACATGGAACAACCATAAGGTTTTTCTGTTCCAGGAAAAGAAAAGAAAGTGTGTAAATTGGTTAAATCATTATATGGTTTAAAACAAGTGTCAAAGCAATGGCATGAGAAATTTGACAAGGCAATGATGTCAAATAGATTTAAAATTAATGAGTGTGACAAATGTGTTTATATTAAAAATACAGACAAAGGTTATGTCATTGTATGTCTTTATGTAGATGATATGCTTATCAGGGGTAGTAATAATGAAATGATTAAAGCTACCAATAAAATGTTGAATAAACATTTTGACATGAAGGACATGTGCATTGCTGATGTAATTCTTGGTATGAAAATTACCAAAACATCAGAAGGTTATGCTTTGTCACAATCTCATTACATTGAGAAAATACTTGACAAATTTAGCAAAGATGATGATCATCCTGCTAGAACACATGTGGATGTTAATTTATTTCTTTCTAAGAATGTACAAGAAAGTATTTCTCAATTAGAGTATGCCCAAATTATTAGAAGCTTAATGTACTTGATGAACTGCACTCACCCAGATATACCTTATGCAGTAAGTAAATTAAGTAGATATACGAGTAATCCAGGAGTAGAACACTGGAAAGCTATTATAAGGGTTCTTAGATATCTCCGATTCACTCGTAACATTGGGCTTAATTATACTAGATATTCAGCAGTACTTGAAGGATACTATGATGCAAATTGGATAGCGGATACTAGAAACTCAAAGTCCACCAGTGGGTATGTCTTTACTCTTGGTGGGCGGTTGTATCTTGGAAATCTTCCAAATAGACTTACATTACTAGGTCTACTACGGAATCAGAATTCATAGTTTTAGACAAAGTAGGGGAAGAGGCAAAATGGCTTCGCCACTTCCTTGAAGATATTCCAATATGGCCAAAACTAGTGCCAGCTATATGCATACATTGAGATAGTCAATCAGTAATAGGTAGAGCACAGAGTCATACGTATAACAGTAAGTCACGACATATTCGTCGTCGACATAATACCGTAAGACAACTACTCTCTAATGGAATTATTTCCATTGAATATGTGAAGTCTAAAGACAACATAGCGGATCCACTAACAAAAGGGTTAGCAAGAGAGCTAGTTGGAAATTCATCGAGGGGAATGGGACTTAAGCCTATTAAATAAGAGTTACCACAATGGCAACTCAACCTAGTTGACTGGAGATCCCAAGATCTAGGTTCAAAGGGACAACCGAGTTGTGTATGATTCAGAAGGATCACTGTGGAGTCAAACTCCTACCCTTTCTATGATAAAATAGTGATGTCTGCAGCGTTTTAGGTTAAGTAATACTTTTAAAGATTCTTATATCTAGGTATACCTAGTGGAGAATGGCAGGATACTCATCATAAGAATCACCTATATGAGTGTGAATTGGGCCAGTTCTATGAGATTTGTGAAGGGCTACAAATCTTTAGAGCACTCATGAAAGATCAGGTTGTTCAGGGCCAAAAGAACACAATAGTGAGAACTAAACTGTGTTTGGGGATATACTGTGTGAGTTCTGTTGTCTTGGTTTATACAAACGGCTGAACAGTTCAAGACATCATGTTCACTGGTTAGCTAGTAAATCTGATAGTGTCTCACAAGGGAAGGTTCAAAGCCAAAAGGTACCTATCATTTGCAGAATATTTCCAATTTCTGTACTCTCTGTAATTAGATCATGTTATTGCATTTTCTGTCCGTCGAATTCCATTCATGTGAGGGATTATTGGAAAAATTGGTTTTATAAGGCCTATTTTGGGCCAACTTTGAGTTCAAAATTGAGTGGGCCCCAAACGTCTTTTGGGGTGAGTTCGAAGATGTGACGTGTTCCTTGCCGCATGGCAAATCACACGGTGAAGACGGTTTGTCAAAACCATTTGAGTGAATGGGAAGTTGACGTCGTTTTCTGGTTCGTGGAATGGACAATTAAAGAAGTAAATGTGGGTTTCCTTGAAATGGGTTGTCTCACATTGAAACTTTAAGAGAGCTTTTGTGGGTATATAAGCTCTTGGTGTACTAACTTGGGTTGGGTCCCAAGGGGCACCCCAAGTTTGTAGAAGGGAGAAGGTATGGACAAAGTGAACCTTAGCCCAAACCACTACACACGCGCGGGCGCGCCGCCGCCGCTGAGGCCGGGCGCATGCGTGGGTTGTGGGTCGAGTTAGTTCTAATATTAATTTTTTGGACAAAATTTATTTAAATTTTTTTTCCAAATAATTTCTTGCTGGAAAAATTAATTTAAATTTTGTAATTTGAATTTGAGTTTGAATTCAAATTCTTGTCCAAAATTTGAGCCTCCTTTTGTCCGAATTCCCTACAAAAACTGCTGAACAGATTTAAATAGTTTTCAGATCTGTTAAATGTCCAGACAGATTCAAAATCTGGACAATTTTTTTTACCTGTAGCAGTTACAGATCTGTTTGAATAGTAACAGCACCTGTTCATTCAAAAATTCAGATCTGTTGAAGTTTAAATTCACACTTTTTCAGTCCTATATATACCTAGACTGTTCCAGCATTTTTTTTAATCCGAAAATTGACTGAAAATTTCATTTTGCTATCATTTTTCCCTCATTTGCATTATTTATTCTTCATTCTGGTTTTAGAGAAAATTAAAGAGAGTATAGAACACAAGGATCTAGTTCGCTGAATAAATTGTTTGGAGTGCTATTATAATTTTTGAAGATCATTATATCCTGGGAGATAGACGCCACATAATCGTAAGTACCGTAGCGGGCGAATCTGTCTTAAGGACAGAGTTTCACACTCGACTTTGTCTTTAAATATTTATTCGGTTTCGTAAAAATAAATTCGGTATGTAATTTATTTTATTTGTTTGATTTGTTTCAATTTATTTATTTTTTACAGAAGATTGTTCCAACAGATATAAAGGGTGTGAAAATGATATAGAAAAGAGTCTCACCCCTATAGTTTTGTAAATATTTTTATGATTGAATTATAATTTCTCGATTATTCCTTCTTTGCATTACTACTAGGCACTTCACACTGGAATCTTTGATTGCTCCATGCCTAATATTAAGTAAAACAAAGGTCAAAACAAGTTTTTTAATATTTTAAAATAAAACCAATCGATCATGCTATCTGATACAATTTTAGTTTTTGATTATAGTGTATTAGGTAAAAATAATCTAAATAAATTTAATTTATTTTTTATTATTTGAAAGCTAAGGGAAGAATTCGTTTGGGAAGCCATGGTTTGGGCTTTTTTGGCTATTTTAGCCACAAAAAACAAAATAGGCTATTTTAGCCATAACAAACAAAACATCACATCCAACCCATAATCATTACATTCTTCTCTCACAAAAAAACTCAAAAAAGCCAAAAAGCCAAAAAGCCCTTCCCAAACCAAGCTTTTAAGCCCAGGTTAAAATAGCCAAAAAAGTCAAAAAGCCAACCCACTTCCCAAACGGAGGCATAAACTTTTAACTTAAAATAAATTGCACCAAATAGTCCTATTATCAAGGTGTCTCAAGGATTGGCTTTTTTTTTTAAGGATAAACTACTAATAAGTCCTAATAGTTGGACTTAATTCTCACCAAGTCCTATTGAAAATAAGTCATAATAAAATCGTTGCTAAAAAAATTTTTTGTAACGATTTTTTGCTTATGTCGCTAAAAATTAATAATTAGTGACTTTTTTTTGTCATGAGCTTTATAAATTGTTGCTAAAACTTACAATTAGTGACGTTTTTCTATGACGATTTTTTCAAACTATCACTAAAATTCAAAAATTAATAACGTTTTTTTTGTGACGATTTTTTTTTTAAACTGTCACTAAAATTTATAATTAGTGACAGTTTTATAACAAAATTTTTAAACTGTCGCTGAAAATTAATAATTAGAGACGTTTTTTAATAGTGTTTGATGAAAAATGTCATTAATTCTCACAGGACCTATTGAATAATAGGTCCATCTATTAAGACCTACACGTAAGTCCCCTTTTTTTTAAAAGGTTTTGTTGTTTTTTTTTTTTTTTTTTGGTCTTCAAGAGATTCTTTTTTTTTTTAAAAATGTAAAATTTTTTACACATTTATATTCTATTTGACTAGATGGACCAAAAAGTTAAAAAAAAAAAATTACTTTTTAAATTATTCTATAGTAGATGGACTGAAAAAATATAAAAAATTAGGAAGAATTTAAGGTTCTTGATATTAAGATTTTATAAGATAAAAGATATGCAACATTTTCATAGTTGTTGGGGTTCCATAACATTTTCACAAAGAAATTTCAGCACAGAGAAATTTTGACACAAAGAAATTTGAACTATTCAAATAGTAATTTCAACTTCATAGAGAAAATTCAAAAATTTCACAGAGAAATTTCAGATTGTCACAAAAAAATTCGTGAAATTTATTATGATGAGTTGAATTTTTTTTGATAATATTATTGAGAGACTTTAAGTAATAAGAAAAAAATATTTGGACTTCTCTTACTACTAAAAGTGGGAGAGAGATATTTTACTAATACTTCCAAAAGTTAGTCCCAAATTAAAATTATTTTATTAAAAACAAAAACTTTTAATTTTTTTTTTTTAGCTAAATCAATCATCAGTAAACAAAGCTTTGTGACAAGCACCAAAATGTTTTGTTTGACAATTTCATAGGGGAAATTCGGGCAAACCAACGGCCGTTACCTTTTGGTTATAATTTCTTAGATACTGTTTTCATAGGACAGCCATATATGAAATAAAAGTAGGATTAATTATATTTTATTCACTGTAAGCAATGTAATAATTTATTAAGGGGTGTTTTGGAAAATTGGTTAAAAGTTAATTTTTTGACTATTTTTTTGACTTTTTTTGTAAATAAAAAATGTGAGAGATAATGTGATCCAAAATGAGTTAAAAGCCAAAAGTTGGCTTTTAATCAGCTTCCCAAAGTGCCCCCAAGTAGGATTAATTATACCAAGACTCCCTCAACTATTATTGAATATTACTTTATTCCCTTCATCTATGAATCTATTTATATTGATCCCTCAACTATGAAAATCATAGAAATATAACCATTCTTAAGGTAATTTAAAAGGAGGTGAAAATGTTATATTTGCATAATTGAAGGAGTCAATATTTACAAGTTCATAAATGAAGAAATAAGTTGATGTTCACGAATTGTTGAAGGTAGGAATGTAAGAAAAATCGAAAAAATCGATCAAACAGGTTGAACTAGACCAAACCGATATTTGGTCTGTTTTTTTAACAAGAATCGGTCTGTAGGGTTTTTTAATTTTATTTTTTTCGATTTTCAGATTAGTATCGGTTCAAGCACTTTGTGAACCGAACTAAATCAAAATTGACCGCTTCAACATATATTGTATTTATAATATAGTTAATCTAATAATATAATGATATTAATTAATAAATATAATAAATTATTAACCTTAATAATTAACCTTGTGGGTGTTGATTTCTGACCACACAATCAAACAGGGAACTCAGCTGGAGAGCACCGGCAGAATAGATTAAGCCTGAGCAACTTGTCACAAAAAGATAAGAATTCGGCGGTGCTTCGTCTACTCGGGGGCACTCCGATACTCAAGTCAGTAATCAAATATGTCTCAAAAGATAACAAATTGTGCTTAACTCACAAGAAAGAACTTACTGCTTACCGTATATCACACACTTGAGACCCACGGGGGTGTCCTGTTTCTATAGCCAGCATTGACCTGATCCCTGTAGAAGCCTCACTTTAGTGGACTCAAGCTCAATGCTCATCTTGGACTCTCAGTCAGATAGGGATAAACTTCTTAAGAGCTTTATCTTTATTCAGACTGAGATCATCTCCTATTCTAGGACTCTTGTCCCTTATTTGTTTATCTCAGATTCCGGTATCTTCGTAGATAACCTCGGCCTAGCCAAGATCACCTCGACATAATGACCAGGCCACGTGGCACCTCGGCTGACACTTCGACATCACGTTGGCCACGTGCTGTCATTCACGAAATATGTCCCCACAACTGCTCCCTAGGTTCTATTAGCTTGGCAACCTGAGGTGATGGAACTCACATTGCTTGTTCATATATTATGTCGGCTAAAATTCGTTTTTCCCTTCGACCGAGGTTATGACTCGTCGGTTTCAAGTACCCAGGATTCAACTGTTCATCTTTATCAAGGATCAAGAACCAAAAGTCAAGTTTTTTGAGAATCTCTACCAAGATCGCTCCTCTAGTCGAGGTTTTTGTTTATTAATCAAGAACTCCAAGAGTTTTGACTGCGCATGAGCTGTCACGCATAGTTTCCTCAATCGTTTCCTCCACGTGTCACGCTTCTACTGGCTCGTACAGGTCAGGTGTCATTAAGTCATGTCGATCTATCTCACGCCGCCTGATAGGCACGTTGTCCAAGGCCTATTTCTTTCATTTTGTCACCTTTTCTGTTTTGACAAAACTCTTTCCTCTCTCTCTCTCTCTTCGTCTCTACACCTTTGCAAAATCGATTTCCCTCAACTTTCAGAGTTTCTCTCTCTAAAGATTTCCCAAACCGCCATACCATCGAAATTCTGCAACTGCCTCCTCCGTCACCGCCAGCACATCTTTCATTATTTGACTCTGATCGTTCGAGTCATCTGACTCCGGCGTACCTCACTCCGATGTCACCTTCTTCGTCTCCAATCGATAAGCCCTTGATTTCTATTTGTACCTCTGTTCATATTTTCAAATAACTTGTATTGTTTTTAGCCATATGGTTTTTCATTGTGTCTGTTACATGCCCTATATGTCGCCATTGAATCTGCTTTTTGTTTTTCGTCTATTCTCATATTTTGGTTATCATTGATTCGTTTCTAGTTTCTTATTGTATCAATTCTCTGAGTTCGTCGCTTTGCACACACTCACTCAGTGTTTGTGATTTTCCATGTTCTTGAATTATCTCTGTTTTACAACTGTGCCTGCCATATCATTACTTTATCGATCATGTTCCCTTTCTGTTTTGTGTTTCGAATCACTGCACTTTATTATAGTACTCATATTTGTGTTTTTGAATGTTTGGCACTGTTCTTGCCATATCTTCTCTTCTCTCTATATTTCTGCTTCGTTTTGATTCTTGAATTTTGTTTGCCTTTGATGCTTCTTGATTTTGAATCATATTTCTTTTCTGGTATTCTTGCTTGGTTTCTAGATTCTTGCCTTTGACTCTTGTTTTTGTAGATCTAGGTTTGGGATTTGCTTTAGAACTCACATACTTAGGAAAAACTGAAACGATTTCCCCTTAGGCCTTCGAAATTCATGTCCTCGTGTCTGTTTACGGTTTATTTGAGGTTCTCAAACCCTACCAGTTTCTTCTCTCTGAAATCTTGCACCAGTCTTCATTTAAGCCGACACCATAGGTATGTTTAGGTGGAGGGTAGACACCCCATAAAAACTTGAGTACTTTAGGAGAGAATTCTCTATCCCAACCGACGCTCAGATCAGGTTAGCTAGGGAGGAGGACTCTATCATGCCTGATGGAGACTCCATGCCCTTCCCCGTTGTTGCATTCATTGAGTGCGGACTTCGGTTTCCTTTAGACATTCTCTTTAGGGAAGTCCTCCACTACTATAAACACAACCCTATGCAGTTAGCCATCAATTCCTATAGCGTTATCAATGGTATAATCACCCTAGCTTGCCGAGAAAATACTAAGATAACATTAGCCGACATCTAATTTTGTTATACCATGTGTGGCCTAAAGTTTAAAAAAGGCTACATTTATTACCTCAAGCCCAGATCCACTGCCTACAAAATCATAGCCGACCTCCCAGACTCCAACAAGGGTGCTGGAAATGATAACCTGATCGTCTCGGGCAACTGGGAGTTTGCTCCTGATGATGATCTTCATCTCTTCCCTCTGTGCCGATCGGTGTGTAAAGAGGGTGATGGTAAGAACTGCGTCATTCTCTTAATCCTATTTCTGCTAGGACTTGTCAACTCATATATCTGTTTTTGAATGTTTTTCTTCTTGTTCTTTTTTGCAGCTCTTCCCCAACCAACAAAGGATTTTCGACAAACTTTCTTCCCCAGCCACGATCTAAAAAGGCTTTTAGGTTTGGATATTGATAAGCGTAGAGCCCTTTTGCTACTTAATTATATCCCGACCTACAAGTCCGCTTTGCCCGACGTTCCTCGCCAAAGTAAGACTCTCCCATCAGCAATAACTCCAACAGTTGCTTCATCGCCAAGACCAGACTAGGCCTCTTCATCAGACCCAGTAGAGTAGCTTTCTACTTCTGCTCCAGCTCAACTAATCCTACTATCTCAGCGTCGACGCCGACGTTGAGCTCTACCAAACGTCCCTATCGGCAGAACTCGTAGTTGCAAACACCGAGATTCTGAGGCATCGACGTACGATCTAACAAATCCTCATCTTGCCCTGCCAGCAATACATTTCGGCACCAAGGTTACTATTCTAGAGACAGCCGACGAGATGGACGTTAACCAGCCGTCGTTGAAGATCTTCTCGCCAACATTCCTGGGGTTGTGACTGTCCCGCCCTCCTCTTCTCCCTCCCAATCCAAACCAAAGCCAAAGAGAGTCAAGAAGGCTAAGGCCAAGGCTATAGTGACTCATGTTGATTCTGAGGATTCTATACGGATCTTCAAACTGGTCGAGATAAAAAAGAATATACCAATTACTAACAAGAGAGCAGCCGAGGTCTCAATGCCTGATGCCCCCCCGGCAAAGAAGCTGAGATCCGACTCCCACTCCCCTGAAGGTAGTAGCAGTTTTCCCCGTAACATGACCTGTGCGCCTGAAGTCATGGTAGGGGATAGACCTTTGACAATCGGCGATAGCGTGATTCAGGAGGTCGAGCTCGGCGTTGCCTTGTCAACGGCCATGCTCCTACCAGAAGACATAAATCACATGGCTGACCTCCATGAGTATGAGAATTTCGACCTGATGATGCATCACTCAATCTTGGTAAGTCTCCTTCTTTACCTTTTTAAAGTTTTTCAACACTTAGTCAAATTTCACTAATCTGTTTCAATCCTTGCAGGCCATTCAGCATGCGCATTCATATGCGGTCAAGATAGAGATTACAAGGAAGGAGTTGGCAAGGAAAACTCAAGAAGCTGCCAAACTCCTCTCCTCACTCAATCATGCCAAAGCCAACAATCGAACTCTGTTGGATCAAGCCAAGGCTTATAGGACTGCTCAAAATCAAGCCGAAGTGTAACGCCCCAAAAATTTCGAACTTCAAAGAATATATTATCAATTAAATACAGGGTTTATCTAAGGTTAGGAGTCTAGGAAACGACACTCATGAGTCCTATGGCCAATGACCGAGTAAGATCCTAGATCGCCGAAGGAGTCAAGTTAGCCTTCCTTCTATGTCCAGCTTTCTTAGGTAGCGCACCACCCTTTTGACAGATCTTAAAAGGCATTGACGCGAGGTCTCATAAGCAACGCAAAGATAGGCATAGGATTACAAAGTAAATAATTATTACAGCGTCTCAAATTTTTAAACTTACAAAACGAGTTCCATTACTAATACAACCCAAAAACAATAAATAAAGGCACAATTGGACTAATGAACGAAATGGTTTCCAAAATTTCTCTAAGGAAAACTTAAGTCTTCAAATGTCTTTGACTCTTTGTTGGCTTCGTACGTTTCTTCGATACCTGGCATGAAACGCCATGAGCTTTGAATGCCTAGTAAATGCACACACACCCCATCCATTTTTCCGAGTCTAATACACAATCACAAATATAACAAGCAAGTAATGAAGCATGATAATGATTCAATAATAAAGGATTACAAGGTTAGATGTTAGAAATCTAGAAATCCCCCAAAGAGACTTCGCCCTCCCAACCACAAGAGTTGGACGCGGATTATTTGGTATGCCTCCTCTTTTGCTGCTTTGTTGCAGAACTAACCTCGGATGCCTACCAACGGTTATATATCGCGTAGCGCCAACCGCAGGGCCTCAAAAGAGACGGTAATAATGGGTCTTGCCCAAATCCCTCCTCACACCAAATACTTAGGGTCCGAATACAACCGCTCCGTTCAAGGGTTCCGAAAACCACTTGTGCAAGACTTTAACTTTCAAATAGGGAACGCATCCCCGTCAATCAATCTTAGTAATCTTGTCCAAAAATTCGTAACCCATTACCACCCATTAAGTTTCTCATTTGAGTTAAATAATTTAAGTCAGAGTTAGGACATGTTCTTGAAACAACATCTATTGCACAAGTTTGAACAACTAAATAGCACAAGTAATAAGGTTACAACACATGACATTCACATATGAAGATAGGCACAAGTAGTTCTAGGCATATTCAAGTAGTTAAGGGAATAAATTCGCACATGAATATAATTTCCAGATTTGCATAAGTGTGAGCACCATCGAAGGCTTAAAATAAAATACATAACCCTATGACATGTGAAACATCATATCGAGACATGATCATAAATTAATAAGCATATTTATGAACACAATAGCATGAAATACCAATGCCAAACAGAAATTTCAGATTTAGTACCTGTTAAAGATTAAAATAGAAAGGGTTGTTAGAGACTTTTACAGAACTCGGCCTTCCTATGGTTCATATAGAATTTAATCTAGTTTTCAGAACATGTTTCGAAAATGTAATAGCTTTTCTAGTTTTTTAGTTATTTAAGAAATATTCCAGCGCTGTTCAGATTCGTCGACCGTTACGAAAATTTGATTTTCTTACAAACCGCTCACTGTTTTTCAATAAAACCAATTTTAGTTGAAATATGACTCCTTAAGGAAGAATTTGACATAAAATAGAGGTCCATAATAATTTTCTACATTTTTCTAGAAATTTCGAAAGTTGGCTACGAAAACATATTCTTAAGGCACAATACTCAAAAACAAGAAGATTTGTGAGAAAAGAGATCCACTAAGGGAAAATTTTTGTTTCTTTTGTGATGAAAACATGCTAACTAACATTTATTAAACTCAGAAAATTTTCTTGAAGGTGTGCCTTTGGAAAGTTTGAGAGATTGGTATGAAAAAGATAGTTTTGTACCGAAATGAGGAAAAATACAAGAGAGGTGGAATCATGGCTCAACTCTTATCATTTTTAACACAAGTAACTCATCAATAACACATCTGAAAATAATGTTTAGAACCCTTAAGAACAAGTATTTGAAAAAGGAAAATGAAAGAGAAGGTTGTGTTGTGGCTTACTTGCTAGGCTTGAATAAGAGTGCTCTCCTCTTCCTTCATCTCCCTCTCAAGACTTCTCTCTTGCTCTCCTTTCTCTCCTCTAGGCCGAAAGTGTGTGGGTGTGTGTTGTTTGTGTATGCCATGCTAGGGGGTGGTGGTGTTTATAGGCAATTTTGGTGTAAAAAGACATAAAGGCCCACTAGTTGGAATTGGATGGAAAAGTTTGGATTTACTTGGAGTCTAATGGGATAGGGAGTGATTAGGGAACTTAATCATGGGATTAGACAACATCTAGTTGGTCTCTAGTTGGAGTGAAACTAGTGTTGGGAACAAAACCCTAGATTTAGGGGTACTAGGTGTTAGGGTTTCTAGAATATCATAATTACAATTTCTTGAAAATAGGCCCCTCATAATCCCCTAGGGTGGCCGGCCATTGGGAAGGGAGATGGAGCATTTTTTATTCAATTTAGGTTCTATGGACACATTTCCCAAAGTCTATATATATAGATCTCAAATTGATTTGATGGTACCTATAGTATAAAAAGTACATGTACTTGTTTCGGGGCAAATCTTTGAAATTAATAAAGAAGTGAGAGCTTGGAATTAAATTCATGTATTGGAACCTTATTCATGTAGAATTAAATTAAATTAGGCTAAGGAACCTAATTTGGCTAGGATATTCTTGTTCTGATAAAAATTAAAAATGTTAACCGGCAAAATTCGAAATAATTTGAGAAACTAAGGGGCTTTAAGGAAATAATTCAAACGTAAAGGTTTTTAAAGAAAATACATTTTTTAGAGGCTTCACATTAAATGTAATGGAATGAGGAGGATTAGAACCTTAATCATGTATTTAATTATGATCTAGTTAGGTGTAGGACTAATATAAATACCTTCTAGTTAGAAGTACACACATATATATATAACAAATCTTTATAGGTACCAAAGTCATTATTGCTCTAAGATTTCAAGGGATTTGTTTGTACTAAAGCACAATGATTATAGCCTAGGAGGTATGATGTCTAGCCATATGATGGTGAATTGATGGACTTGTTTTATATATATATATATATATTGTACAAATCGTGGAAATTGTAAAATATAATGTTAAAAAAAAGATTTTAGGGTACAAGTGTATATATAAATATATAATAGTACTTGTTTGGGGTTAATTTGTGATTTAATAAAAATGTGAGGGCTTCGGCTCAATTAAAGTATCTATTTCAAGTGTAAAATAATTTGGTTTGTATTATCTTGCTTTGAATTTAAAGGTAAATAACCGAACGATGACTGTGAAAACCGAAAGTTAAGGTTTAGAGCGATTAATCTAAAATTTGAGAGTTAATAAATTAATATTAGAGTGTTAGAAATGATTTGTAAGCTTCCAGGGTCGATTAGGGTTTGTATGGATTCGTCCGTGATGCGTTTTCGGTTCTAGGGTTTAATTTGCGAATAATCGACGAACTAAGGGCTTTACTATAATAACTCAAAATTTAGGGACCTAATAAGGTTTACAAAAGTCAGGGGTCTCACACGAAGAGAAAGCAAAAATTGCTGTGGCTGATGCCGAAGCTGCCAAGGCTGATCTTATGGCTGCCAAGGCCGAGGCAGCTGAGTTAGAGGCCAAGCTCTAAGAGGCCGTTGACTCGAAGGATACTGAGGTCAAGGCGGCGGATGAGAATACTTTCGAAGAAAGGCCAAGCCGCTGTCCGCGACCAGTACAAAGAGTAAGTCAATCTAGCTTGCAACCGAGGCTATTACCTCGGCTGGACGGCGGCGCTCAACAGGATGTCTGTTCCAATGGACTCCCCACTCCGGGATATCAACAAGCTCCAAGTGCATTTCCCTCTAGCTCCGAAGGAATCCGATGACGATGTTGAGGAGGAAGACGCCGAGGAAGAGACTGAGGAAGAAACAAAAGTTACTACTGGGGCCAAGTCCCCTATTTTGAATGATTAGGTCCTGGACTTGACTCAGGGTGAGGAAAATGAGGTTCTTAAGGGCTTTTCTCCAAAAAAGACATTCTCTAAGGCCAAGGTCTAGGCAGCTGAGAAGAGCTTGGATCAGACCTTGTTGGAAATTGATGCCGAGATAGCGGTGGAGAAGGAAGCCATATTGCCAACCGAGATCAACATAACACTAACAGCCGAGGTTGAGCAATCTGAGATCAATGCCCATGTTTCCAACACTTAGGATTTTTTTCCTTTACTTTGAACTTTTACTTTTGAACAGTTGTAATCTTTTGTTTGAACAATGTTAGCTTTATATTAGGCCGATGTGCCCCTTTTATCTTTGTAAATGAACAAGTTCTCTTTGAATGCATGCCTTCCTTTCTTTTGAATGTTCTCTTCATTTTGTGCTTTCATTTTCTTGCACGTTTCCACACTTAGAATATTATTGCAATTTCTTCCAAGTACACCCTTACTGTGTAATCACTTCGGGTTAGAGTACCTCAGATATAAACCTTGACTGTTTTCTCGGCCAACAATTGGAATACCTCGGCTAACACTTAAAAATATTTTAAAATATTTTTACAAGTGTTGTTTCTTAAAACTTATTCAGTAAGTATTGCTTATTTACTTCCACTTGCTGTCTTCTATCAAGACTTCACCCTTCTGACCTTTCCAAGCTTGACAACTTGGTTGGTCATCTCGGGTAATATGTACCTCGGATACTTTTTTCCTCATTGCCTCGACTAACTTCAACTTGTAAATTGTCTTGAAATTTCAACAAGTGTCAAGCCCATTCTAACTTGTAAATTTGTCTAAAAATTTCAACAAGTACCAAGCTCTCAAATTTATTTATCATTCGTGCTCCCTGCCCCACTAATGTGAACCTAAGTTCCACTTAAGTTCACATTATGCGTTTATGGCCTTTCATCGAGGTCAGATTCAAACAAAGACTAGCTGAGGTGTTCGCCTTTGGTTTTTCTGTTAATCTAACTAAAGCGAACTTAGTTCCATTATGAGTTTAACTCTGCCGAAATGGCAAGTCTAGGTTAATTTAACTTAGTTCAACTCTATCATATGCAAGTATAATTCAACTCTGCCATATAATAAGTCTAAATTACTCGTCATGTTTCATTCAGAAACATCGCCAACTTAGTTCAACTCTATTGTATGCAAGTATAATTCAACTCTGCCATATAATAAGTCTAAGTTATTCGTCATGTTTCATTTAGAAAAATTGCCAACTTAGTTTAACTCTATTATATGCAAGTATAATTCAACTCTGTCATATAATAAGTCTAAGTTATTGGTCATGTTTCATTCAGAAATATCGCCAACTTAGTTCAACTCTATTATATGCAAGTATAATTCAACTATGTCATATAATAAGTCTAAGTTATTCACCATGTTTCATTCAGAAACATCGTCATAGGACCGGTCAATCATATCGCACAAATTTTGAATTCATAAAAAAAAAATCAAACTAGCATTTTATTATTACTTCGGCTAATGACACAAACTTCGAAAAACAAAAAACTAATGAAAAAAAACTTCAAATTGCAAGTGTTCCAGGGTCTTGGCAACTTCTTGCCATTAGTGTCTTCAAGCCGATATAACCTATTGCCAGCAACCGAGATGATTCTATAAGGCCCCTCCTAGTTTGGGCCAAGCTTGCCCTCACTAGGATCCTTCTTGTTGCTGACAATTTTCCTTAGGACGAGGTCCCCAACTTTGAACTCTCTTGGGTTGGCCTTCTTGTTGTAAGCCCTAGCAAGCTACTGCTGGTATGCCTCCAGCCGAATTGTTGCACTCTCTCTTCTTTCCTCTAATAGGTCCAGATCTCGGGCCAGGAATGCCTTGTTAGTCCCATTCTCTACTCCCTGGGTTCTCATTCCAGGGATGCTGACTTCCAGTGGGATAACTGCTTCAGTGACATAAGTCATGGCAAAAGGAGACTCCCTAGTTGATCTTCTCGGTGTAGTCTGATATGCCCAAAGCACATTAGGCAACTCCTCCACCCACTTACCTTTTGGTTCTTCCAACCTCTTCTTGATCCCATCCAAGATAGTTTTATTGGATGCTTCTGCTTGACCGTTGCTCTAAGGGAAACTTGGAGTGGAGTAGTAGTTCTTGATTTTGTACTTTGCACAGAAGCTTTTGATTAGCTTATTGTCAAACTGTGTACCATTATATGCTATTATTGCCCTTGAGATCCTAAACCTGGTGATGATGTTCTTCCATATGAAGCTTTTCACATCAATATCTCGAATTTTTGCAAGGGGTTCAGGCTCTACTCACCTTGTGAAGTAGTCAGTTGCTACCAGCAGAAACTTCCTTTGCCCAGTTGCTTAGGGTAGTTGTCCAACAAGATCCATGCCCCACTGGGCAAATGGCTAGGGACTGGATACTGGGTTCAAATCTGCTGCTGGTTGATGTATCAAAAGTGCAAACCTTTGACACTTCTCACATTTTCTGACGTAGGCTTTAGCATGGCTTCCACAGACTCCTTCATGAATCTCATACAGAAAATCCTCAACCTGGGAGGGATGTATATATCTCAAAAGGGGTCCAGTGAAGGATCTCCTGTAGCGATGGCCATCTATTGTTAGGCTGGACCTGGCCGACTTCAACCTGGTCTTGTGCGCCTCTTTTTAGTCAGCTGGCAGCTTGCCATCCCTGAGGAACATTACTATTGCATCCATCTAGCTTGGTCTCATCTCCACACATATTGCTTTGTACTCTGTGATCTGGGGCTCCACACTTGGGCCTGACAAATAATCAACCATTATGGTCCTTGCCTCACCTATTTTCAATGCACTAGTCAGGTTTGCCAAGGCGTCGGCGTGACTGTTGTCATCTCGGCTAACTTGCTGTAGCCGGCAAACTTGGAACAAGGAAAGCAATTTGACAACCTCTTTAACGTAGGCTATCATTTTTTTCATCTTAGGCTGCATACTCACCTGTTGCCTGATTCACAATAAGTTAGGAGTAACAGAAGACTACCACCTCATCGGCCTCTATTGCTGCTGCCAACTCCAACCCTACAATTAGTGCCTCATACTCTACTTCATTGTTTGAGGCCTTGAATCCCAAACGAATAGACTACTCTAACATTCGCCCATCTGGAGACACTAACACTACTTCTGTCCCTGCTCCTTGGTGGTTTGAACTTCCATCAACAAACAGGCGGAAGGAGTTGCCGATGTAGATGTCGCAGGGCTTTGGTTTCTCTTCTTTCTTCTGTTTTGCTAGAGTGGGGTTCTTGGGCCCCAGTTGGGTTTCTTCCTGCTCCCTTGGGCATCCTAAGCCGCGGCTCACCAGAGTCCAACGTGGGATGGCACCAGGGGTGAACTTGGCCACGACGTCAGCCAGAACCTGGCCCTTAATTGTTGTTTTGGACCTAAATTCCAAGTCATATTGGCCCAGCACTACTGCCCATTTGGTTACCCTGCCTGTCAAATCTCCTGCTGCAACAGGGACTTCAAAGGATGCTCAGTCAGCACCACAATCTTGTGGGCTTGGAAGTAGTGATTTAGTTTTTTCAAAGCCATCATCATAGCTAGTGTTAGTTTTTCCAAGGACAGGTACCTGGTTTCTGTACCCGCTAGGGTTTTACTTACATAGTATATCGCCTTTTGTTTTCTTTCATCCTCTCGGATTACTACTGCACTTACTGCGTGTTCTGAAACTGCCAAGTATAAGAACAATTCTTCTCCAGGTACTGGATTTTACAGAATTGGAGTTGTTGTCAGGTACCTTTTCAAGTCGGCCAAGGCGACTTCGCACTCTTCTGTCCACATAAAATCTGTGGCCTTCTTTAACAAACTAAAAAATAGTTTACACTTATCAGAACTTCGGTTGATAAACCTGCTCAGGGCTACCGCCTTGCAGGTCAAAATCTAAACCTGTTTGGCTGACGTTGGGCTCTTTAAGTCAAGAATGACCTTGATTTGATCTGGGCTTGCCTTAATGCCCCTTCTGGTAATCAAGTATCCCAGGAACTTACCAGACCTGACTCCAAATGCGTATTTCAAAGCATTGAGTCAGAGCCGATATGTTCTCAAGATATCAAAAACTGCTTTCAAATCGGCCAGATGATTCCCATGTGTAGACGTCCCTGAACGCCCCGGGAGGACGAGTCTCGTTCTGTTCATATTGGATTCACTACAGTTCAGGACTCTCGAATTGTCACGGTTCTTAATCTGAACCAAAGAGTCCAAATCCGGCAAATCGTTTTGAGAAACAGATTTTTGAAAAGAAGTGCCAAACATGGACTGCTTTGCCAGATACAGAGTCGCCACCTAAATATTTTTTATGGGGGAATTTAGGAAACCCTGACTCGGTGCCAAAAGCCACGTGTCCGTCATCACCAAAGTTGCCTCGGCTCGGGAGCTTGGGTACAATTGGGGAAGGTCAGCTATAAGCACCCCCTCTCGCCCGATCCGAAGATCGGCCTCTACTAACCGTGATATCCGTTTTTTGAAAATGTTATGTGTTCTTATCCCGATTATTAGCCTAGAATTACTATGTTATGCACACAGCACAAAAGTATAGACTAGATTGCCTAATTTGGGAATAAGCATTGCATATCCGTATGTTATGCGCACAGCACAAAAGTAAACATTATGTGTTCTGTTCATTTTGGAATTTGCTACTCGCAAGTAGGCTAAAACACGGATTTCAATGAGCTATTCCAACTCAGACAATCCAACCTTCACCCACAGGCATTCAAGCAATTATATCACATAAGCAGCTAGCCTCATGGTAATCATGCTATCATGGCAACACTCACACGCATGCAAGGATGCTAAAGCATAAATACTTACATCGTACTCCGTGCCAAAACAAAGAACTCGTTAGCAATCAATGCATGATCCAAGTCCATGTTTAAATGTCTAATGCAACGCATACGGAATGTCACTAGAGTAGGCTCAGCTAGTCTATGAATGACATGTGAAAATGCACAAGTAGCATGTATTCAAGTTAGATTTGAAATACTAATGCAGTTAGCATGATGCGCCGAGCCCGGTGCATGCAATACTGATGAATGATGCACGCATGCATAGCATAAGGTATGCTAAATTAAACATGACCTATTACTAACCATCAAAGCAGGTAAGTAAAAGGGAGAAAGAAGTGGGGGTTGGAAGACATGCACACACTCACCCACTTATTACAAATTCGCCCTCGCTCGGAGGGACCAAAAGAATAATACAATTCGAATAATGAATTAACTATCCTAGCTAATTAATTATTATAGACCAACTAAATTAATTAAACAAATTAATTAATTTAAGAAAGCAAGAAAAAGGGCCTCGGGAAGAGGGCTCAATACACGCTTGCTCAGGTCTTGCTCAGAAGTCCACTGCCATGCACAAGCTGCCTCTGTTTTTCCCTGCTACACTCCTTTGAAAACTGCCAAAGTCTCAGAATTGCTTCCCTGGACATTGGGAGACACCATCGGCTGAGGAGAATGGCCACCGGCAGTAAGATGTGATCATCGGCTGTTGATGAAGCTATCGGCCACGGATTTATGGTCGGTCGGCACTGAACACTGCCGGTTGGCCAAGAATGTCTGTAGAACCTGCAATTGACAGTAGCATAGGGCAAGGCACAGCATGGCAATGCATTTCAAGCAATGTATGCACCGACCATATCCCTTATCATGTTTATGACTCAAAGGGACATGGTCCTTGGTTCTCGGACCATTAAGCGCGCATTTCAATGCGTGATAGCCCAAGAGACCAAGTTGCGCATTTTTCATTTCAAATGTAATGCAATGCACATAGTCAAACCAAGGACTTCTACCTCTATCATGACTCACTTCAAGAGGTGAGGCAATGCATGCACAATGCAATGCAACCTAGGCATGCGAGCTAAGGATGCAACATGGCAATGCAATGTGTACATGCAAGTATGCAAGCAACCATGCGAGGTGAGCATGCAAACAAGCAAAGAGATGGACTTAAACATGATTAGGCAATTCTCAAACAAGCCTAAATTAGTGGCCAAAGTGCTCAAACATGGAGACCAACACACGCACACACATGCACATGTTAAAGGGCTAATACTTAAGCACAAAAGGGCGACTCTCAAGCACACTTGAAAGAGGCACAACATGGACAATTAGCATGTAAATTAAGCTTTGAAAATCATGCAAGAACATGGTGCCAAACCAACCCAAACAATGCAATCAAGGTATGCAAGCAAAGTCCAAGATTCAAAGCAAGCTAAAGGGGTATTGAACCACACTTAACAAGACCAAATATGGCATGAATTCAATGACCTAAAACAGAGTTTTAGCACATAAAACAAGGCCCAAAAGATTACTTAGATGGCATCTAAATGACTTGAATTCAAAAGCATGCACAATGACCAAAACATGGAGCATGCGACACAAGCCTTTGACACATCAAAGGGACCATGAAATGCAAGCATACAAGCATACTAAGCAGACTGAAATGACATGGAAAATGGTCCCAACCCACTAAATCAAAGCAAGTAATGCATGCTATACGCTCACACCCATAAGGCCAACAAGCTAAAAATGCAAAGGGGCTATACAATGCATGCCAAAGTCGACCCAAACAACTAAGGACAGACCTTAATCATGGCAAAATAAACATGAAAGCTTCACAAAGCCAAGCCTAAAACATGCTAGAACAATGGTTTACAACCTAAGGCATGTTAAGGCAACAAAATGGCATTACAAGGCATGTATGCTGAGCAAGCATGGTGTACCAAAACCAACTTAAAACAATGCTATTTCATGGAAAAATAAGCATAAATAACAGCTAAGGCATGGTCAACAAGAGCCTAAGCTAGGTGCTCCCTCAAGAGGCAAAAATGGTCCTTTTTAAGGACAACAAGGAGAAGGGGTGGCCCTCTCCTTCTTGGGACCTCAAGGCACCATCCTTACCACTAAAATCCCTCAAGATTTCAGTGGTAAGGAGGCCCAAACACCAAAGTCCCGGAGCTCACACAAAATAGCACAAAACAAGGGCCAAACAAGGCTTAAGAGGGGTCAAACAACCCCAAAACTTAAAACACTCTTAACAAACTATTTAGAGGCCTTAAAAACTGAGCTTTTATGTATTATATGCAAAGCCAAAAAATAGTTGCAAGATAGGTAAAAGTAGTGTGCAAAAATGGGGTAAAAATGGGCTAGTTTCTTACCCTTGAAGTCCTCCTTCACAAATGATGATCTTGTTGCCTACTTGAGCTCAAATTCAGTCAAGAACACCAAGAACAACCCTTTGGTCCCTCAACAACCAAGAGAAGGTGTAACACTATGTGTTTGTGTGCAATAGTATGGACAAACACACACTAGACACACACAAGAGAGAGATATAGAGATAGGAAATATGTATCAACCCTAACCCTAATCCAGAACTCCCTCTGACATTTTTGTAACCCTAATGCCAAGAGAGGAGCCCTCTTCTTATAGGCAACTCCCTCTTGTAAGGCTTTCAAAACAAGCCATCCAATAGGGAAATCCCTCCATACACGTGTATGGAGGGGAACAGAGTGGGTGCCAGCTATCACAACTGGCACAAAATATCTACTAAAAGTAGATGAACAGTGATCGGCCATTCAAAATTTCCATTTTGGAAAAATAAATGGCCGACCGGCAACAAAGAGTGTCGACCGGCAATATACATTGCCGATGGCATAAAATCACTGGCCGGTGGCCTTAAGCCATGGCCGGTGATGTGTGGGGATGCCTCACAAGGCATTCCCTGCCCCTCCAAGGCAAAACACAAGTGTTTGGTGCAAAACCAGACACAACACGGTCGAGTCGAGAGATCCTGAGGCAAGGCGCGCAACCGAGACCTCCGGGAACTCAAGACGAACACAAACAAGGGTAATCACCAAGTGTTCGAGCGGTGACGTCCCAGTCTTGAGGACGGTAAAAAATGGGGTGTCTACACCATGTTCTTTGGTCTTCACGACCATGTCATCAATGTACACTTCTACTGTTTTGCCAATCAAATGTCTGAACATCTTGGTCACCAATCTCTAGTAGATTGCTCCTACATTTTTCAACTCGAAGGGCATCACTTTGTAGCAGTACAACCCTTTTGGGGTGATAAATGCAGTCTTCTCCTCATCAGGGGGATAGATTACTATCTGGTGGTATCCCCTGTAAGCATCTAGGAAGCTCATCCTCCCACGCCCTGAAGTAGCATCCACCAGTTGATCAATTTTAGGTAGAGGGAAGCTGTTTTTAGGACAAGCCTTATTTAGGCTGGTGAAGTCCATGCAGACCCTCTACTTCCTATTCTTTTTTTTCACAACTACTGTGCTGGACAACCAAGTTGGGTAGTTCACCTCCCGAATAGCCTTGGCTTCCAACAGCTTGTCCACCTCCTTCACATGAATCAACGTCGACTTCCTTGCCCGTTGAATGACAGGTTTAGTTAACTTGTCTACGTTGAGTATATGGAATGTGACCTCGGGGTCAATGCCTGACATCTCATATGGTGTCCAAGAAAATACTTCTATGTTGGCTCGTAAGAAAGCCTCTAACTCCTTTTCCTCCACCTCGGCCAAGCTTGAGTCGAGAAGGAAGAAGCGCTCTTCATCCCCTTCTTGGACTAGAATTTTCTTCAAGGTTTCCTCGCTCTTCACGGCCAGTTCTTTGCCGACATCATCTAAGACTTCCATGTCCTCATCCTTGATTTTCATTTTTTCTGCCTCTTGCACATTGCAGTTGGGTTTCATTGCTGCCATGGAGCAATTCTTTGCCTGCACTTGATCTCCTTTGACTTTCTCAATCCTCTATTCAATTAATTGGTGTAGCATTGAGGGAGCAACCCTCATTATGTGCAGCCATGGTTTTCCCAATATAGCATTGTAAGGGGAGGGGGTATCAATTACCATAAATTTTGTGCTAACATTCTTGGTGCCTTCCTGCACCTCCAAATTTATTGCTCCTAGAGGCCATGTCGGCATTCTATTGAACCCGACCGTTGGGTTGTCCGATTGCTCTAAATCATCTCGGTGAAGGCCAAGCTCCTTGTAACATCTGACATACATGATGTCACAAGAGCTGCCTTGGTCGATCAGAATGCGTCTTACTTGGCATTCTCCAATCTTGAGGGTCACCACCAGAGCATCATTGTGCGGATGCTGCACCATGTCCAGGTTTGCCTCAGTAAAGGACACCATTGGTCCCTAGTACTCGTTTGTCATAGGCCTCTTTTCCTGGACCTAATACACATGCTGTAAGTGCCTCGCCTTTTGTGTTTCTCCTCGCATATCATTCTCATTAACCTTCGAATGAATCACATTGATCACTCGAGGTTTTACTTGTTATTGTTGTGGCGGTGGTGGTACCACTAGTGCCAAGGAAAGGCTTGCATGCTCTTCCCTCGTTTTGGCCTCATCTACTAGGTCCCTCAAGAGACCCTGTTTGACCAGGTCTTCCAAGTGCGTTGTAGACACCCCATTTTTGACTGCCCTTACGACTTGGATGCCACCACTTGCACACCCAATGATGAATGTGCATATGCTTGTCAAGTGCTTGGAGTCCTCAGCAGAATGCCACAACTTTGAGCCGTTAAACCCTATATATCTCTTGCCTTGTTTTGGGCCACAACCCTAGTTCTTCAAGCCTGAAAAACCTTAGGAATTGTTAGCCATTGTTATTGGCCGCAGGCCATTGATCTTGGCTGCTGGCTAGAATTAGTGGTCTGCTGGCCACAAGTGTGTTTTGTAGATATTTTATGCCAGCTATGCTAGTTGTTGTCACTGATGCATGCACTTACTTACACGTGTATGTATTGATATTTCTGAGGGAGTTTGATGTTTGTCTATATATAGAGGACCTCCCCTATTGCTTTCTGTAGATACCCCATTTTTGACCCCCGCAAGACTTAGGCGTTTGGTTTGATACACTCGATGATGAAAATTGAATTGTGAATTCGCAGCGATTCAGATTTAATCAAGCCCTTGAAATAACCTCAAATCTTCAACATTTACCTTATTTGAACCTATGAGTTCCGTTTTTGGACCTTTTCCCACCCTAAGCTGAGTTTGAACCAAAAAAATAGGGGAGGCCATCAAGGCTCGATCATACATCAGTGATGGCCGGTCATGGCTATGAATGACCGGTCGGCCCTCGATGGCAATAAACACTGTTCTGGGCGGGAGGCCGCCAGCTGTCCATTTTTGAACATATTTGTCACCTTTTGAGCTCAAATTCTATAAAAACGAAGCTCTGGGATTGTTTTTAGGGTTGAACAAAAATCTAGAAACCGTATATACACCTTGAGAGCTCTTGCCTCTTTTTTCTTCCATTGTAAGTCATCTTTGAGCTAACCTAGCTTGTTTATACCATCTCTATACTCCATACACAACCTTGTCTTACCATTCTAGAGCCTTGGTTGATCTTGGGGAAGCATAATTCAAGCTTATGGGTGAATTGAAACCAAGTTTGGATCATTAACAATAAGCTTACTCCTTCAAAGGTATAAGCTTGTTATCTTTTCTCTTATTTTCATTTATATCACTTGCTTCATAGTTCTTGTTGTTTTGAGCTTATTTGAAGTGTTTGGGATTAGGTTTGAAGAGTTACCAAAAGGGTAGAGAGAGCTTGCTCTTTCTATACATTTACTTATAACTCAAATCTTCCCTTTTCCACTCTTTTCCTTTGATATTTACACTGGTTTTCAGAGTTTTAGAAAGGCTAAAAATCATGTTTTGAAACTTCAAAGTGGAGGGGTTAGCCACCCTTTCTTGTCCTTGCTTCCTAGCCTTAATTCTCTTCTTTATTGTTTAGCTTTTCAAGCTCTTTTTATGCATGTTCTACCTCTGTTTTCCATGTATTAATGGTTGTTTTGAGGTTGTCCAGGCCTTTTCAATTGCTTCATGCATTGTTTAGTATATTTGTGATCTCATAAGTTAGCATATGTAACTTGTTGTTTGTTAAATAGCTTTCTTTTATTCATTTCCATGTTTGAGAGTCTAAGTTTAATAATCAATCCATCATTCATCTCTTTTATACTTGAGAATGATTTCAACCAATTGAGGTTGTTTGAATCATGTAAGAAAAGTTCCCACTTAATGGCTTAATCTTTTCGAGGATTCATTGCCAATGGTGTGGTCTTTCTCTCATGCTTTAGAAAAACCACTTGTTTGACATCACTTCTTGTTTAGAGGACTTTAACATCACCATGGACAAATGGATTAAAGAATGGCAAGGTCTAATAAAAATTGGTTTAAAACTTGGATCAACACACATAAAAAAAATGGCTTAAATTTCTTCAACTTGGCCGGACGTTATGCCAAGTTGCTTGTGTCAAGAGTTGTCACATGCTAATCCATGGCATTTTGATGATTCTTGAAGCGTTGCAACCTTCCTATTTGAGTTCATACTATGACGAGAGGGAGGGGTGGTTCTATTCTTTACATTTTATCAACTTTTGTCCAAAATTGAATCTGAGATCATCAAGCAATCATATTGCTCATTGATGGCTTTGAATCAATTTCAACCTACTCTCGAGGATTTCCTATGACAGAGAAGGAAGGAAGGACAAACAGAACTTGAGAATGCTCTATTTGCGCTGATTTCACCTCAGAATACAAAAACAGAGCTTTGCACCAAATTGATGCACGACCGGCCATCTGTAGGCTCAGTCGGCCATCAGTGATGCACTGCCGGCCTTTGGTGTGTGGCCAGTAGTGTAATTTTGCAGAAACAGAGGCAGTGGCTGAAGGTGAAATAGAGGTGGCCTGGGCAGACAGAGTAGCTTTCAAGCGATGTGTATGCAACCTTCATCCATCTTCCATTATGCTCTTATCAAATACGATTAATTGTTTCATTAGTATTATTGTCATAGTTGTGAATAAATTGTGTTGTAATATTTAATTAGCCTAATTAGTTGTAGCTAATTAGTTGTGTTGTAATATTTAATTAGCTTAGTCTAGATTCTTAATTAATTAGTTTAGATAGTTAGTTAATTATTCATTCAATTGTTGTAATAATTAGTTAATTAGTTTAGCTATTTATTCAAGTTTTGTAATAATTAGCTTAGCTTAGCTTGTTAGCTAGTTTATTCCTTTGGACTCTTCTTTATGAGAGCGTGTTGTAATAATGTGTATGTGTCAATCCCACGTCTTTCTCCCTTTTATTTAACTGCTTTTGATGGTTACATTAAGGACATGTTTCAATTAGCATACCTTATGCTTGCATCCATTCATTTTGTATTACATGCACTGAGGCTTGGCACATCATTTAAACTGCATTGTCGTTTCAATACTTCGATGAATACATGTTTAAAACGCATGCTCTCAAATTGTTGCAAATAACATGTTAAGTAGCTGAGCTTATTAACTACATATTGCATACGTTGCATTAGTCATCTGGCATAGTTAGCAATCATGCATATTTTTCTAACTCATATCTTATTAGCTTGGAGTACTAGGTGAGTTTTTAGTGCTTTAGCATACTTGCATGAGTATGAGTGACTGCCATACTTACCATGAGGCTAAATGCTTACTTGATAAACTGCTTGAATGCCTATGGATGAAGGCTTGTTGCTTGAATTGGAACGATTCAAGGAATGTACATTTAAGCCCATTATGTCTAGTGGCAAATTCATAGCTTTAAGCCCACTTTGTCAAGTGGAAAATTCGTAAACTTTAAGTCCACTCAAGGTGGCAAACTCAAACCCTTTTCACAAAACAAATATGAAATTGAGTTGTTCCAATTATTGCAATTTTAGTGCGCATCACATAGTAATGCTAGCTTAAATAACCGAAACAAGAGCATATAATGTTGATAAAAATCATATCATGATTAGTAGAGGCCGATCTTTGATCGAGCGAGCGGGGGTGCTCAATCCATGAACTTCCCCTCTTGTACCTAAGTTCCCGAGCCGAGGCAACTTTGGTGATGATGGACACATGCCCTTTGGCATGAGTCATGGGCTTCCTAAATTTTTCAAAAATAAAATATTTAGGTGGCGACTATGTATCTGGCAAAGCAGTCCAATTTTGACATTTTTTATTCTAAAATTGATTTTCCAAAAGATTTTCCAGATTTGGACTCTTTGGTGTTTATCAATTTCATATTGCACTTGTGAGATTAGATTCAAAATCACGGGAGTCCAAACTATAGGGCTTCTTTCGAATTTCCGAAAGGGGGTGCAAAAAAGCCGAGCTACACTTTTAAGGTTAGAAAATTTTGGAGCAAATTATTTTCTCTCTCTCTCTCTCTCTACAATTCTCTCTCTGTCTCTCTCTCTCTTGCTAGTTATTGAACATTTTCCTATACATTCTAAACCAAACCTTGTCATCTTTGAGCTGAGGTACTTTTGAGCCTACTTTGAGCTCTTGAGGGTGTGAATGTGTTGAATTGTTACTTAGAAGTGTTCTCCTCTTCAAGAGGTGTAAAGCTTGATTTGTTTCCTTGCTTTGTTTGCTATTTTTCCTATTGTTTTTCTATTATTTTTGGGCTGTATAAACTCTGTGATTTTGGGCTAAAACTTGTGGTTTAAGACTTTAAAGGGTAGAGGGGTGGTTCACCTTTCTTTCCACATTACTTCTCTAGCCTTTACCATTGTGTTTCCCACCTTTACACTATCTTTTTTTGAGCTTTTAATCATTGATTTTCAGAGCTTTTTCAGTGGCTAAAAATATGTTTTGAAGTCCAAAAATGGAGGGGGTAGCCTCCCCTTCTTATGCTTTGCTTACTAGCTTACATAGCTCTATATTTTAGCTTATTGTTCTAGCTATTTTTATCTTAATTCCAGTATGTTTTAGAACTCATTTAGCACTATGTTAGGACTATTTCTGGTTGTTCATTGCATTTGAGCCTTGTATTGCATGCTTGTAGTGTAATTGTCCTCATAAGTTTGGTGGTTTAGGCCCTAGCCACCAACCTATTTGAGTTGATAGCATTTGTTTATGGCTTTCCATACTTGTTTTCACCCCTAATCACTTCTGCAACCTCCCTCCTTTCTTGGCTTTTGCTTTGCTTTGAAAGTTGGTTCGAACTAGTTGCTTGTTTAAAGTTTAAGATTGAGGTCTTATGCTTAATGGTTTAATCCCTTTAGGGGTTCATTACCAACGACATGACACTTCTCTCATGCCTAAAACAACTCTTGGTTTGATGTTTCTTTCCATTAGAGGACTTAAAGCTCACCTTTGGACTTAATTTGCTAAGGAATGGTTGGTAATTAAAATGGGGTAACAAAATGAAGACTAAAAATGATGCAAGATAATAACTTGGTTTGGGTTCAATCAGACGTTAATTGAACCCTTGAGTCTTGAATCGTTTCATACTTGTTAGTGATGTAAACGGTTCAAGAGTCAATGTCAACCACTTCCCTTGATCAATCCATGATATCGAGGAGGTTTGAGAGTCTTTATTTGTTGCATTTATTGAATTTATACACTTTGGTTCATAGGCCATCATGTAATGAAATTGCATCGATTGATGGCTTATGAATCAAATTTACCACTCGTTTGAGCTGATTGATGATAAGGAGAGGTAAGTTGTACAAACAACCCTTGAGAATATCTTGTTCTTGCTCTATATGCTTTCTGTTGCAACAGGAGGAACCAAATGTTTGTGGCTGGTAAGCCATAAGTTTTGGATGGCAGGCCACCAATTCTGGCTGTCGGCCACTTTTGTCAAATTGAGCAGTGACTTTGTGGAGCAGCATAGGGCAGTGTCTGAGGTGAAAAAATGTTCTACTGTGCAACAGAAGCATTCTGACAGTAGAACAGTGGATTTTTCGGGTGGAAATATGTGCATGCATAAGCATTTCGCTTACTTATTGAGGCTCATTCGCTTATGGACTTGTAATAGATAGCTAACTAGTTAATTTCTATTGTAATTAATTAGTTAGAAGTTGTTAGTTATTTTGTGTTGTGATTGTTAATTACGTAGAATAGTTAATTAATTTATTGTTGTAATAATTAGTTAACTAGCTTAGCTAATTTATCATTTGGGTTTGTAATAGTTAGTTAATTAGATTTAATTAGCTTGGCTAGTTAGTTTATTTAGACCCTCCTGCGTGAGGGCACAAACTTGTAATAATATATATGTCTTCCAATCCCACATCTTTCTTTGTTTTATTTACTAGCTTATGTTGGTTAGTTTAGGGTATCATGGTTTGTTTAGCATCTCTCATGCCTTGCATCTACTTGTCTTGCATGCATCAAGGCTCGGTTCATCATTCTAACTTACATTCTTAGTTTAATGCTTCTTTGAATACGTGTTTAGACTGCATGCTATTAAATTGATTCACGTGTTATGTTAAGTAGCCGAGACTATTTAGATTGCATATTGTATGTGTTGCATTAGTCACATTGCATAGTTAGGATCATGTATTATTCTAACTCTTTCATCTTTTGACTTGGAGTACTAGGTGAGCTTTTTTGTGCTTTAACATATTGCACGAATGTGATTGTTGCCATGTCTAGTATGCTTGCCATGAAGCTAATTGCTTAAATGATAAACTGTTTGAATGCCTGTGGATGAAAGCTAGTTGCTTGAATTAGAATAGTTTGATTCATGTACATTTAAGCCCACTTTTTTCGAGTGGCACATTTACAAACTCTTTTCAAAACAAACATGAAATCAAGTGTTCCAATTTTTGTAAGCTAGGCTATACTTGTGTGTGTGCACATCACATAGTAATGTTAGCCTAATAACCAGAACAAGAGCATATAATGTAAATAAGATTCACATCATGATTAGTAGAGGTCGATCTTTGATCGGGAGAGCGGGGGTGCTCAACTCATGACCTTCCTCTCTTGTACCTAAGTTCCCGAGCCGAGACAATCTTGGTGATGACGGTCACGTGGCCTTTGGCACGAGTCATGGGTTTCTTAAATTTTCCAAAAATATTTAGGTGGCGACTCTGTATCTGGCAAAGCAGTCCATTTTTGGCAATTTGATTCAAAACCAATTTTTCAAAAAGATTTACCAGATTTTGACTCCTTGGTGTTTATCTATTTCACATTGCACTTGTGAGATTAGATTTAGAACCGCAGGAGTCCGATACTGTAGGGCTTATTTGTCTTCTGAAAGGGGGCATGAAAAGTTGAGCTACATGCGTCTTCAAGGCTTTGCACCGCTAAGTCAGGTGCCCATCCTCATTGTGGTAGGCATAGTGCTTCCCAAGGCTTCTTCCCATAAACTCGCCAGGGACCTTCTCTGGCGCTCTATAATACGGCTGGCTCCTGATCCTTTCTAGAACTTTATAAATAGGGATTCAGAACACAGTGGTGACTGCCTATGCAGCCCTCAGCCCTGTTTTCTACCTGTTAAAACTAGTATTACCTCGGCCTCGCTTTGACGAGCTGTTTCTCTTCTCCTGCTTCGGTGCCTTCATTCCTGGCGTATCCTCTTCTGCTCTGGCATATTTCTCGATCCGTGCCATGAGCTCTTCCATACTCTTTGGTAGAGTTTTTGCCAACGACTTCCGAAGTATGCATTCATCCTTCATGCCATTCATCCTTCATGCCATTCTTAAAAGACACGACTGGCAACTCCTGGTTGCATCCCGATATTCGGTTGAACACCTCATAATACCTTTTGGCATAAGCCCTGAGGCTTTCACCCTCGTTAATTTTCAGAGCCATCAGGGAGTCTACCCTTAGTGGTTGTAACTTGTTTGTAACAAACTTGGCCACAAACATCTCGGCCAGGCCGCCCCAACTCTTCACAGTTCCTTTCGGCAACTTGTGAAACCAATCCTATGCGATTTCCCTAAAGGATAAAAGGAACATCTTGCACAACAACAGTTTGTTCCCGGTATACAAAGCCATTGAATTCAGATATAAGCCGGTGTGAAAGTTCGGATTGGACTTACTATCATAAATTTGGAACCTCGGCATATGGAACCTTTCTAGGGCCTCAAACCCATCTAACTCCACTAAGAACGGCATTCTCGGCTTGACAGGGGATGTGACCTCGACATTCTGTCGCTTCTTTTGAAGGTAGTCCCTCAAATCCTCCTTTGTCTAACCAGGAGCTCGACTGTCAACAGATTTCAGTCTTTTTAGTGGGCTACTCTCGGTGTCGTTATATGTCCTTTTAGACTTCTCTTCATTCACTGTGTCAAAACATAGGGCCTTCCCTTGGATATTTCGGGGTTCTTTGACATATGTTCCCCTGGTACGAGGTGTCCTCTACGAGTCACCTCTGACTGACTTTTCTTGCCTGACATCTTGTGAAGGCCGATGTGAGGGCTCCTTTTCCTTGCCATGCTACGTGACGGAGGGGATTGTTTTCTGCCCCTCTTTGGGCATCAGTCTTGGCCCCTAGCATCGGCGTGTCCTGCAACGGAAATGGTGGTTGCATGATGTTGTTCTACATCATGAAGTTAACAACCAATTGTAGATTTGCCAACTTGTTGGCCATTTCCTTCATCTCGCAATCCCTCATCGGGCATCTATCCTTCCATACCTGGAGGTCTCTTTCGTTGTAATACTCATCTCGGCCTGATTTCTTCGAGGCAGCTCCTTCTTTGCTGACGTCCTTATCTCTGGGATTTTGATCCCGTGTTCCTTCATTATGGTTTTCTTCCTCAATGTTAGGATCGACATGTTTACCACTCCCATTAGGGATGTCGTCCCCAATCTTTTCTCTCTGCCTGTTGTTGGCCATCTATTCTCCTTACGTTTCCATAGATGGCGCCAAATTATAGGTGTTGATTTCTGACCACACAACCAAATGGGGAACTCAGCTGGAGAGCACCGGCAGAATATATTAAGCTCGAATAATCTGTCATAGAAAGATAAGAATCTGGCGGTGGTTCGTCCACCCAGGGGCACTCTGACGCTCAAGTTAGTAATCAAATATCTTTCAAAAGATAGCAAATTATGCTTAACTCACAAGAAAGAACTTACTGCTCACCGTATATCACACATACCTGAGACCCATGAGGGTGCCTTGCTTTTATAGCCAGCATTGACCTAATACCTGTAGAAGCCTCACTTCAGTGGACTTAGGCTTAATGCTCATCCTGGACTCTCAGCTAGATAGGGATAAACTTCATAAGAGCTTTATCTTTATCTAGACTGAGATCCTCCCCTATTCTAGGACTCTTGCCTTTTATATACTTATCTCAGATTCCAGTATCTCCGCAAATAACCTCGGCCTAGCCGAGATCACCTCGGCATAATGACCAGGCCACGTGGCACCTTGACTGACACTTCGGTGTCACCTTTATAACCTTATCATCTTTATAACCTAAGTTTGTAAACTCTTATTATATATAATCTTAACTCTAATCATTATTCTTAAAATTTTAGCAATTTTTAACTCTTTTTTATTTTTTTTTTATTTTTGATAATTTAGGAACTGAAAAGTGCTAGGATTTTTAATCCTGCACTTTTGTTACATCGAAATTGATTTTGGCCAATTCCATGACAAAGCAATTTCATTTCTTATTTTGATCTTTCATTTATTGTGTTTTCCTCTTGGTCTTTCAAGTTGTGGATGTTTCATGCTCAATCAAGATACAAGTCAATTTTGGTGGTGGCTTGTGGCTCAAAGTTTGTGTGGAAAATTGATTATTGGTTTTACAAATTTTAAACCTAATCAATTTGAGATTTTGTGAAACAATTTTTCAAAGTAGATCTCTCTTGAAATAAACACTTGAGATTTTGGTTGGAAAAACTTGTCACATATTTTGAGTTGATGTTGCATCTTGAAACAAACAATTTGACATTGTATAATTATCTTTCTTGAGCTAATCAAATTGTCGTTTTTATTGAAAAGTTCGACACAAGATTGGTCATGATTTTCTTAAACCAAATCTTGTATAAAAAGAAGAGGAAAAGAAGGTTGTAGGATGGCTAGTTCTCTACAGGATCAGGTGACAAAGTATAGCTCAAAATGTGGAAGAAAATGGAGCAAAAAGTCTACAAAAGCAGCCCAGCACGATGGTTATTTGCCCCTACGAGCAAGACCATCGGCGGCCGCGACTAGGCCGCGAGGAAATCAGCTCCCAGAAGTTTTGACTCTACATCTCGCGAAGGATGGTTGCGCTCGTGACCACCTTGCCTGCGCTCGTGACCATGTGGTCTGCGACCGTGAGAAAGCCCTACCCCAGGACTATATAAGGTAGGCTTGGCTGGAGTATTTTGTATCTCGTTCACCCATTTTCTGTATACTCTCTCTTAAGCTCTTCTGAGTATTATTATCTTCTGAGAGATCATTTTTATGAGTGAGAAATATTTTTGTGAGAGATTATTTTGTTGTAGAGAGATTTTGCTAAGTATTTGAGAGTGAATTTTGTAGTGAGGATTACTTGTAATACTCTCATGTGCTTGATGATTCATTAGCATCTAAGAACCTCAAGCTAATCATCAAGCTGTTCTAAGTCCTTCACACCTTTCAACTGTGAACCTTCTCTGTGGATTTCGAGATTGTAGACTTCGGTAGATTCCGAAGTCATTGGCGTTGTGGTGATTCGACATCCGTTGTAGAGATCCAGTGAAAGAAGAAGAGTAACTCGTAGATTGAGCAAATGCGTGAGCCTAGAGTGGCCTTTGTAAGATATATCTTGTACTCTTTTCTTTCATAATGGATTGTTCGCTTGGTTGAGGGTCTGTGGTTTTTTATCACAAGTTGGTGGATTCTAATTATGATTTTTTCACGTAAAAAATATCTTGTGTCGTGGTTGAATTTTCTCTTACTCTCTCTTTTCTACATTGATCGTGGCTGTATAATTTTAAATTTGGATTCCTAAATCAACAATCACTTATCACGGGACGAATCTAGATTTTCAAAAAGGTTTTTCGATAAAACTAGATTTTGAACCTTAATAATTAACCTTATCATCTTTATAAGCTAAGTTTATAAACTCTTATTATATATAATCTTAACTCTAACCATAATTCTTGATGCCTTAGCATTTTTTGACTCTTTTTTTGTTTTTATTTTTGTTAATCTAGGAATTGAAAAGTATTTATTAAATGAATGTATTGAATATGTTTGAAATGGTGGACAAATAACTAATTTAATATTTTTATATAGATTAGTTATTATATTTAAAAGTGACTCAAGTTTGAAAGGTCTTAAACCGATTAAACTACACCGAACCGAACTATTTCAATCAGTTCAGTTCAGTTCGTTGCAGTTTGATGAGAGAAACGATTTGTATCGGTGTTCAAAATAATAAAATTGACATTATCGATTTGGTAAAAAATTTTACCTGAATACCGACTGTACCAAACTGATTACATCCGTTGAAGGTGTATTGGTGAAATTAATCCCTTAAAATAAAAGGTTTACATTGAGCCATGCCATTCTATATTTTATGTGTTCCATAACATTACCCTGGAAAGTATGATATTTTGACCTTGTTTTGTAACAATCTTCGCACTGAAAAAATATTATTTTGACCTTATTTTGATATTATAGGAGGAATTGCAAATCAGTGAATTTTTAAAATATTATTTTTAGATAAATGAAAAAATTTAGAATTTTAATTATTAATATTTATAAAATATATTATTCATTTTTTAAAATTTACACTGAACAGTAATTTCCCAACTTTGAAGTGTCAAGAGGAGTTTGCCAAACAAACAAATTTGCACTGTAGAACCTCCCAACGAAGAAATTAACAATTTAGAATTGTTTTGGGTCAAGAGACTGAATCCGACCCATACATATGTGTATGTGATTTTTCATCCAAACCGTTGAGATCCCTTTAGGATTGCTTATAAATAGTTCAATGGGGGTACTGTTTTGGTAGTAGGAATTGATGGAGTGACATACGAATAAGCAAAGGGTTTGGGTTTGGATATATATATTTTTTTCTTTCATATTTGTACTGGTTTAATTATAATGGATTTCTCTTATCCGTAGTAGACTTAGACAATTCGTGTCGAACCATGAAAATATTCGTGACATTTTTTTCCTGCGTGTTTTTGTGTTTTGCTTGCATGGGTGAGGATTTAAAAATCCTAACAAAAAATATGATGGTTACGAAAATATGACATTTGAAAAATATAACTAATAAAAAATTTTGACCAATAAAAGATACGACTGTTACAATAATATGACAATAGAAAAATACAGTTGTATTTAAAAATAAAAGAATATTTTAAATAAAAAGTAATTAAAGTAAAGAGTTTTGTTAAAGTGTATATAAATTAGTGGCTAACTAGAATAGAAAAGTTGGAGTTTGAATATCTATTTCAGCTAGGCTTGGTCGGAGATGATGTGGGACTCATGGGGTTCAATCTAAGGCCTCGTTTGACAAGTGATTTTTTCAGTCAAAAAGTTAAAAAATTATTAAAAAAATCAAAAAGTCAACAATTCATACCAAAAATTAAAGATTCCCTTTTTTCTTTACTTTTTGTACATCTTTTCGTAAAAAGTAAAAAAGGCATCCTAAACATACTAGTTTTTTTACATCACATTTTAGCCAAAAAGTCAAAAAACTACTAAAAAAGTCTATTCCCAAACGAGGCCTCCCATTCTATGATCTAGAACTTTCTATTATTTTTATTTTTATTTTTATTTTTTTGTAGGTTGTTATATGTTGATCATCCATGAAAAAGAATTAGATTGATCCAATATTTATAACAATATAATTGTATCATAAAAAAAACAAATGATTCATTTTCAAAGATAAATATAATAAAATCATATATAATTATAAATATCAGATCAATTTGAATTTTTTCATGCATAATCTACACTTAAAATTTTATAATATAAATCATTTAAATGGTCGATTGAGACATAAACTTCAGAGAATTGTTTGGCAATGAAGCCTACAAAGGGTCTCATTTAAATAATTCAAATCATTTATTTCGTAAGGCTTTTTGTGCATATCATTGATGAAAAAAATTGATCAATTTGATAACTATAATCTTTTCATTTTATTACGTTTGTCTTTATAAAAATATATGATATATTTTAAAAAACCATACTTGTTATTAATATTCTTCATAATTGTGTCCATTTGGAAATGGCTCCATATTTAACTAGTTCCCCTCATCTGTACAGACTATAAAAGCATTAATATAAAAACATTATGAACGAAATTGATAAAATTAAAATTTGAAGGACTAGAGTGACAAAGAATGCATACTTTAGAGATTACAAATGCATTAATATTTTAATTTGATATTAGCATAGCAAGGTTTAACATCACAAAATAAACAAGAATGCATCAGCTCCATGTTATTAGGTCAAACTACAAAAAGATAAAACAATTCATTGAAATGATCAGTCCTTTATAATAGTGAATGATAATTTTATTTGTAATATATTATTATTTTAATCAATCAAATATAAGGATAGATGATATTTTAATAAAGCCGTAATTTTATTCCATTCAATTCCGATGTAATAAACACTACCCTAGCAACTAATGAGTAAGAAGTGAGTGGCCCCAATGGAAAATGTGTTAGAGATTCGGAGCAACCTATAATCTTGAAAATTGATAGGATTATAGGACAAAAAAATGAAGATTATATATTCATAATGCATCCCTTCCTCTCTCTTTTCTTTTCATAAATCCTTCATAATTCAAATTCTAAAAGGTAAATTTTTTTCCTCTTTACGTTTATCCATTTTTTTACTCTCCCTTTTGAAATTATTTTTTTTCTTACTTTGATTCTTCCTATTTTAATTTTTTCTCAATTTATATCTTAAGTCTAACTTCGGTTCAAAATTTTTGGCATCTCTTATATAATCCATATTTTTATCTTTTTTTCATCACATCATCTCTTTACTTTTCTGCACATCTTTTCGTAAAAAGACAAAAAGTACACTTATTTAGATCGTTTCAAACAAGCAGAAAACACCATGTTAGTTTCCACATGACGTAAAAAAATATATTGTTATATTAAAGTTTGGGTTTTTATTGAAAGTGTGAGTAGGGATATCCACGGGATGAGTTTGTCATCCCCTGCCCCCACTCTTGCTTTCAAACCCCAATCCCATTACAGGTAGAATTTTTCAACCTTATCCCCACCCCCCGCGGATTCTAGTGGATGCTCGACCACATTTCAAATACCCAAAAGATTAAGAATTATTTAAATCCTTAACACACTCAATGATTTCTCTTATTTTCATATATATAAATAATGAGACTTTTAGAATTATTATTTATTTATATTTAAACAAAACCACATACTTTTAATATTTTTTTTTTTATATCTAATTATATTGGGTTGGGTTGGGATCAGAGGAGGCGATACCTGTCCCGCCCCACCCCCATTGCAAGTGACCAAAATATAATCTACCAAAATTCGCTCCATTCGGGCAGATATGAGCGGGTCTCTGCATATCAGATTAAAATGGCCGTCCCTACGTTTGAGTTATATATAATAAAATGGTTTTGTTAACATGTACCCTTAGAACACATGTTAAGAATGTAATTAATGATGGTAACTACCTCCATTTGTATAGGTAATACAAAATACCAAGTAGAAATAAATATGGTGATTTTAAAAAAAGTAGACTTTTTTACGTTGATAGATTTTTAGAATAATAAATTGACCTATGTATAAGATTTAAAAATTAATATGTAGTGTTAGTTTAAATAAATAAAACCACCTTGTATTAAGAAAAATTAAAAAACATGTAACGTAAAATATCTAGAAGCTCATATTGCATTAAAAATTAAAAGTAGTTAAAATAAAATAAAATAACCGTACCCTCGTAAATAAAAAACAAAAAATATTAAAATAGATTTATAAATCAGATAAACTATATACATATTTTTCATCTGAAAGCTCACTTAAGTCTAAACAATTTTTTGAAATGCATTGATGAATCTCACTTACAATTAAATTTTCATTTTATTAATGTTATAATATCATAACCAACAAAAAAAAAAAAAATCCATTGATACTATAATGTTACAACCAAAAAAACAAAAATAAAAATGCATTTCAATTTATTTCAAAAATTAAAACCCAATAAATAAAATTAATTTATTTAGAATTTTATAATCACTGTATGTGTTGCAAAAAAATTTTAAAAAATTATAAATATAATAAAATATAATAAAAAAAAGGAAAATTAAGGCACTACATGAAAAAGCACCTTTGCCGACTAAATTTTTAGTCGCCAAAAGTCTGTTTTTAGTCGCCGAAAGTCGAGTTTTTACTTCAGCGACTAATTTTTTTAGTCGCCCATTTTGTCGCGCATATATGGTCGCCGGAGGTATTGGTGACTAAAATTTTTTTAGTCAGCAAAAAATACCTCTTTGGCGACCAACGATTTAGTCGCCAATAGTGATTTACAGTTTTTAAAATCACACATTTAGCGACTAATCTTTTAGTCGCCAATAGTTCATGAATCGCCGACTAAACCGTTTAGTCGCCCAAAATAAACACTTTTTGGCGACTAAAATAGTCGCCAAAGGTGCTTCCGTGAAAAAAAAAAAAAAAAAAAAAAAAAAACCAAATTTTTTGCTTTTTCTAAGATTCAAACTGCCAACCTCTCCCACATTCTAAACCTTTAGCCACACACTCTCTCCACTATGTCACTACAACACCACATAAATATATGTGCAACATATATTATTTATATACTATATTGACCCGTATTAATATCTAGCTATATATACAAAAATAATTATTTTTATTCAATATAATTTATGTAAAAAATAAATTATTTACTAAAAAAAATTAGATCACTTTTGGCGACTAAATCTTTTTTAGTCGCCAATTGTATAGTTTTGGCTACTAATTATATTTTAGTCGCTAAAAAAATTCATTTCCGCCGAAAAACCTCCTCTTTTGGCGACTAAACCTTTACTTTGGGCGACTAAACTGCATTTTAGTCGGCAATTCTTGACTTTTAGCTACTAAATTTTTTTTAGTAGCCAAAAAGCTTCACTTTTAGCTACGAAATTGATTTTTGTCGGTAAAACACGTATAATCAACGACCAAACTATTTTTTTGTCGCCAAAACCTATACTTTTGGCTACTAAATGTTTTTAGTCGCCAAAAACCTTCTCTTTTGGCTACTAAAATTTTTTTAGTCGCTAAAACCCCTATATTCGGTGACTAAACTGACTTTTAGTCGCTAAAACCCCTACATTTGGCTACTAAACTGTTTTAGTCGCCAAAAGTGTCCACTTTTGGCGACTAATTCCATTTTAGTCGCCAATTCTGCTACTTTCAGCGACGAAAAATCTATTTTTAGTCGCGAAATCTGCTTTTTCTTGTAGTGAGGGATGAAATTGAGGGAAATACAAAAGAGGTATTTTAGTGTCTATGTAAAAAATTATCTAATACTAACCACTTCGAAAACTTTTATTATTTTCTATACAAATAGGAGTAATTATACTTTATTTAATATTTTGTTAATGTATGCCTTTAGAGCACATGATGACAAAAGTCTTAATAAAATATATTTATATTACGTGATTGTCAATCTATTATTTTCTGTCTAATTTTAAACATAAATTAGCTTTTGCAGTAAATTAAAAAAAACTTGACGCATGAAAGACTAAAGTGAAATTCTTTTTAAAGAGTTAGAGTGGGAAAATGGCTGAACATAACGGGATAGAGTGTAATTTACCCAAATCAAAAGATAACTTTTATATTGTGTTTGGTTCAAGAATTTGAGAGAAAATTTGTGGAGCAAAATGAAAAGTTAAAAAAAAAACACTTATATTTGATTCATTTTAGGTTGATTACAGCAAGACTCATTTAATTATTAGCCAATATTATTTTATTCCCTAATTTACGAAACCACACATATTGATCATTTCAACTATAAAAAGCGTACAAATGCCCTATTTCTAAGGTGGTCTGTAGGTGGTGAAAGTGATTCATTTTTATAGTATACATTGCTTTTTACTAATAATAATATTATAAATCAGAAATTTTATTCAAAATTTTATTCATAAATATCAATATATAGTTTAGATTCATTCTAAATATAGATACCACACTACATCAATTAAATCTCAACCCCACATTTGTTTCCATGATAGATTCCTCGACCATAATTCTGGTAGAGTAGACTTATGCTGTATTTTGTTGGGGATTTGAGAAGGAAAATGGAAAAGGTAAGCGAAATGTTTCAAATTATTTTACAAATCCCCCAACTAAACACAACGTTGCTATTTCACTAATAATTAAGAGAGTCTCAATGTAATTAACATTTTTTCTATAGATGTAATTAACGTTTTTTCCTTTCTTTTTTCTTTTACAAATAAAAAATTAGTTTATATTTTTGTCATTTCCATCTCCTTTTTTCTTTTTCTTTTTTTTCTTCAAATCTCTAATCAAATTTAAAATCCAATAACAACTTAAGGTTGTATTTGAATAATAAATTTGGATAGTGATTTGAAAAGAAAAAAGGAAAATATAGGTGAAATGTAATTATATTTTATTCACATTTGATCTAATTTTATTTTTTTTCCTTTCAAAATTCTTACTTAAACTTATGATTAAAAAATAATCTAAGAATAAAACTTCACATACACAAGCTCCCCAAGTGGCATAAGTAGGGAGCTAGGCATTGGAACAACAGGTAGACATTCACGGGTGCCGTTGTGCACCACTTCTAGTTCACCAACAATTGGGTGCCTTTATTTACACACCACATTTAGTCTTAAGCCACACCATTAATTGGTTATTTTTTATTACAATAATTACCTTACATAAAATGACCAAAATAACCACAAAAGAATGTCAATACACCTCCCCCACACCACCACTCTCCACCGCCTGATTCTATCTGTGGCCACTGTCACTGAAACCCAGCCACCATCGCAACCCCCACAACCTCCCTACCTCGCCAGCGACCCCTTTCCCTATGCAAACCCTTCTCCCTTCCCCCATCAACGAACAACCCAGTCTCCCACTTCGACCATGGCTCATTTTTCTCTATCGCACACACACAGAGAGAGAGAGAGAGAGAGAGAGAGAAGCCTAGGGTTTTCAGATCTAGATCTAGGGCTTGTAGGAGTTTAATCGTGCAAACCAGATTCAATGCTTCGATCTAGGATTTCAAGCTCTGATTCGAAGCTTTGCCACTGCAGTTGTCTTCAGCAAGAAACTCCTCTCCGATCGGTTGGGGAAGATCTCTGTAAAGGGAGGGTTGTGGTGGTGAGGATAGGTTTGGTAGTTTTTAGAGAGAAGAAGAAGTAGGCTATGAGATGGGATGGGATGAAAGGTTGTGGCGACGATGGTGGGGAGGTGGTTGAGCCGGTGGTGGAGGGAAGAAGGGGGTGTGTAGACACCCCATTTTTGACCACCCTTAAGACTTGGGCACCACTGATTGTTTACTTGGTAATAAAATATGTGCAGTGCAAAGGTTCGATTTCTTCGGTAAGGAGAGAGCCAAATCCCAACTTCATACCCCTTTTTGGACCAAAATTATCATGATCAAAAGATTTTAGACCTTAAAACCCTCTTTCAAAATATTTTTGAAAAGAAGTTTCTACGAAGTTTCAACACTCGCATTTTGTTAAATGTTGCACCTTTCGGTAAATCGAGCAAGGACAAAGTGGAAATGAATGAAAGAGAGGTGAACTCTTTGAAAAATCTTTCAAAACACCTTGCTTAGGCATTTGGAGTTGAATAAAATTGGAGGAGAGGGAAGAAACCTAGTTGGGGAAGAAGATGAGCATAAACCGTTAAGAGAGAGTCGAGCAGCACTCGCTAAATCAGGCCTATCTATTCGTATACATAGATTTCAGATACGAGGCTATCACCGTTGGAAAGAAGACTTTCGGGGCTTCATTTTACACTTAAGAATCTCCTAAAGCCGAGTCCGGATGGGGGAGATATGTCTGGTTAAAGTTGGGCATCAATCTGGGTAGGATCAAAACTGAGTGGCTTCACTAAAAGAGGGATATCTCTTAGTACAGTTTGAATTTTGATGTTAGGCCACCACCATTGGAAATCTTACTTCTGGGGCTTCAATTTGGACACAAGAATGACATGCAAAGGACTCCAGATGATGGAGTTATGCCCGTTTGAAGTTGGACCTGCAGAATAGATTTTCTCTGCCGGCCACCAGTGAAGGGTGTCGGCCATTGATGATCAGTGCCGGCCATCATTGATGGCTGGCCGGCCAACATTGATAGCCAGCCAGCCACTAATGTCCAGAAAGCCTAGAATTTGTAGATATTTCTCCTCTAATTGTCCTACACTGCTCCAAATATTTCCAAACTCAGATATTTCAAATTGAGGCTCTTGTATTGCTATATATGGAGGATATATCTCATATATTGAGAGGTTGGCAATTTGGGAGCTTCTTACACTAAAATCCTCTCTCTCTAGAAGATTTGTGAGCAAATTCTCCCCTCTCTCCAAAATTCTCTCTCTCTCCTCTTGTTTTAGGCTTGAAAGTGAGAACTCCTTGCATATTTGCCTAGAGATCCTTAACCAAACTTGCATATCTTTGGGTTGAGGTCCCTTGGAACCTATTTTGAGCTGTTGAAGGCTGGTTTTGGCTCAGATTTGGGGCTGTTTTGCTACTGTGCTTCAAAGGTAACCTCTTACCCTCTTTAAGCTTGTTTTGCATGCTTGTTTTGTCATCAATTCAAACTATTTTTGAGCTGGCTTTCAACTGAAAAAACCTCTGTTTTTCAGTCCTAAAAATGGTGGTTTAAGCCCTTTTTGTGTTAGGGGGTTGTCCCTCCCTTTGCTCTTTGGCTTGTAAAGCCTTTTGGGCCCTCTTTCAAAGCTTTTCCAACAACCTTTTTTTTGGCCCTTTAACCACTAAATTCCAGAGGAATTTTAGTGGTAGAAGACTTGTTTTGAGGTCCCAAATAGGAGGGGGTGGCTTCCCCTCCTTGTCTCTCCATGCTATGCCTAGTTAGCCTTGCAAAGTAGCATGTTTTTGTGACTTGTCTTAGCTTAGTTTCAGCATGTTTTGGGCTTTATTTTAACATGTTTAAACTTTGTTTTGGTTGGTTTGGCCACTTATTGCTTGCATCTTACACTTGTAGTGTAATCTTGCTTACTAGCTTAACATGCCTAATGAGTTAGCCCATCTTCCTACCCTTTTGTAGCTTAGTTCAAGCATGCTTTTGGTGTTATTTTGACATGCTCTAACTCTGATTTTTGTTGGTGGGGTCACCTCTTGCTTGGTTTTTGCACTTGTAGTGCAATCTTGCTCACTAGCCTAGCATACTTGGTGTTTTGGCCTATTGTTCTAGCTTATTTTGGCTATACTCCAGCATGCTTTTACTCATGTTTTAGCATGCTTTAACTCTGTTTTGAGTGGTTTAGATCATATGAGGCTTGCTTTGTATAGCTATAGTGTAAATGGCCTTGACTAGTTTTGAGTTTCAAAGTCTTTAACATGCTAAGCTTTAGGTATTTGCATATTTTGGCATCATTTGGCATGTTATTTCAGAGCATATATCATTGTCACACTCTCACATATTCCACTCTTTCATTGCTTTTGAGAGGTGTGCTTTATGCCTTGTTTATGGGCCAATCATGAGAATGATTTTCTTACCTTCCATGCTATCATCTCAGCACATTTTGGACACTGTTTTGGTATGTTTAAGGTCTTTTTAGGGCTGGTTTAGCCCTTTGAGCATTGTGTTGCATGGTTCTAGTGTTGTGTCCTTCACTAGTTTCAATTCTTAAGTCTTCTAGCATGTTGTGCATGAGTTGTTTGCATGTTAGAGTCTTGTGTTTCATGCCACTTCAGCACTAAAATATCTGCCATCTCCCTCATATCTTCACTTTTGATTTGTTTTGAGGATTGGATAGTCTTGAGGTTATGTTTAATGCTTGGGATTGAGGCCTATGCTTAAATGGATTTAACCCTCTTTTGAGGGTTCCTCCTAGTCAAAGGCATTGGTCTCTCACATGCCTTAAACCATTCTCTTTCATAGACCTCTCTCTCATTAGAGGACTTTTACATTGGACTTAACCAACTAATGAATGGATTGGTATTGTAAAATGTGTAAACAAGAATTGAGCTAAGTAAAACATGTCAAGATAAACATGTTTTGCGTGCATTACATTGTGTTCAATCGGACGTTATATTGAACACTAGGTAGATTGGTCTGTTTCATACTTGAAGTGATGAAAATGGGCCAATCTCCTTTGTCTCCATTGCCCTTGAGCATGCATGATAGGGTTGTGGACCTTTGAGTCTTATTTGTGCATTTATTGAATTTGTGTAAGTTGGATCTTTGGCCATCATGCATTGAGATGCTTGATTGATGGTTTTGGATCCAATGGTGACTCTCCTTTGATGTTTTGAAATGATAAGGAGTGGCATAGTACATACATGCCTTAGGGAGACCCTCAATTTCCTCTATTTTGTGCTCTGTTGTAATTTGGTGTCACAGTACACCAGTGGCCGACACCCTCTCATTATTGGCTGGCACCTCTTCATCCATGGTCGGTAATGTGCATCCTTGGTCGGCAGGGGGGTCGGCAACAGTTTCTCATGGCCGGTAGGTCACTGGTGCACTCCCCAGCACTGTGTTGGTAAGTTTCAGCAGCAAACACTGGAAGACACCCTGCAAACAGAGCCTCTTAAGAGCAAACCGGAGAGCTTTTCAGGCAGAAATCGAGCATGCATCCATCATTGTTCAAGGCAGAGCTGTGGCAGCCTAATTTAAAACTTTTTTTTTTCATACTTAGTTGTTTTTGTAAATTAATTAATTTGTTAATTAGTTAAAGTGTTGTAATAATTAGTATTTAGTTTACTAGCTATTCGTTTGGTTTCTAATAATTAGTCTAATTAGTTTAATTAGATTAGTTAGCTTTAGTTTAGCTTAGATTAGCTTAGCTTATTTGGACCATCCTTCGAGAGGGCGCAATGTTGTAATAAGGGTGCGTGCGTGTGTGCATGTCTTCCAACCCCACTTCTTTCTCCCTTTTACTTATCAGCTTTTGATGGTTAGTTTTAGGGCACTTTTTCATTAGCATCCTTATTCTTTGCATGCGTGGATCATTCATTTGTCTTGCATGCACCGAGCTCGGCGCCCCATTCAAACTGCATCGTATTTTAATACTTACTTGAATACTTGTTTCACAACATGTTATCAATTATCGTATTCATATGCCATCTCAGATAGCCGAGCCTATTTAGTTGCATTTTTGCATGTGTTGCGTTAGGCATCTTAACATAGCTAGGATTATGCATGATTTCTAACTAGTTCTCTGTTTTGGCTCGGAGTACACTGTAAGTGTTTATGCTTTAGCATCCTTGCATAAGTGTGAGTGATTGCCATGATAGCATACTTGCCATGAGGTTATTTGCTTACGTGATTAACTGCATGAATGTCTATGGGTGGAGGCTTGATTGCCTGAATTGGAACAATTCATCAAATGTGAGTTTTAAGCCCACTTGAGGGTGGCAAATCCGCGCTTTAGCCTACTTGCGAGTAGCACTTATAAACCATTTTTCAAAAACAAGCATGAGATGTTTTGTTCCAATTTGAGTGATTGAGTCTATACTTGTGTGTTGTGCGCATCACATAGTAGAGTTAGATTAATAATCGGAATAAGAACACATGTGTTTATCAAACAACATATCATGTTAGTAAAGGCCGATCCTTTGATCGGGCGAGCGGGGGTGCTCATTTCATGACCTTCCCCCCTCGTACCCAAGTTCCCGAACTGAGGTAACTTTGGTGATGACGGATATGTGGCCTTTGGCACGAGTCAAGTTTTCCTAAATTTCCCAAATATAAAATATTTAGGTGGCGACTCTGTAATCTGGCAAAGCAGTCCATTTTTGGCACTTTTTGATTCAAAATCAATTTTCCAAAATAATTTGCCGGATTGGACTCTTTGGTGTTTATCAGTCTCACATTGCACTTTGTGAGATTAGATTCAAAACTGTGACAGGAGTTCGAACTATAGTAGCTAGAACCAAATTCGTGCCCTCTCCGAAAGGGGGGTGCGTAGAGGAAGTTCAGGCGGTCTACAGTTTCTGGGGACTCTGCTGGAGACTTAGAGAACTTGATTTAAACTCATGATATGTTGTTTTATTCACACCTATGTGTTTCTTTGCATTGCATTTGCATAGGTGCGCCGAAGTCACAGTGTTTGCCATGTGCTATTCCTGAGCTGTTTGCCGGAGGCGTGCTTGGAAAAGCATGCCGTAAGGCTGACCAGTTGCAGGTTCTACCACGATGGGAACACAAACCTTGGATCGGGATCACCGCCGAGGCACCCTTTTTGACCAATCGACCTAGTTGCATATCAGAAGCCATAGAGACCATTCCAAACTAGGACCGGTTGCTCACCTGAATGTAGGTTGTTTGAAACCGCATGCGTGCGTAGTGAAATCCTAGTTCTTGACAAAACTAGGACAGGGAAGCCCTACCCCACCATAGGGGTGTTTTGGCTCTCACTGCTTGCTACGTGCTGTTAGGGTATGTCTCTACAAGAATGCATGTATTAGTTGCAAGTCTGGGTATCAGTCTGAGGACATCAGTATTTGAGGATATCAGTTTTGAGCCAGAAATTTGGGGGCAGAATTTAGTAGAGAGCACAGTCATTCAACTATGCTCATATCTGTTCTGGTGAAATCAGGCTGATGTGCTGTCTGTTTTCTTTTTTCCAAGGTAGTCCTGGAACTATAGCTTCAAAAGGCTCCAATATCCCCCGAGTACATGGGACTTGTGTTGATAGACTTTGTCAAGTCGGAGATTCAGTTCAAGGGAAACCATTGTTTCCTTCGCTAGAGGTAAGGCAAAGAAAGGCCAGTCAGGGCTCACCGGTTTAACTGATTCGACACTCACCAGTCACACCACTTTTATTCAAACTCAGCAGCCCGTGATGTCACAGAGTCCGGAAGAAGTTGTGGCCATGATAACGGCACTAAACAAGGGAATCTCCATGCAAGGTGAGACCAATGCTGAAATGCAACGCCCATCTGGGGCACCTACCACACATCCAGTCGCGAGACCCCAGCCGAACTTGGACCCACTTCCGTCGACTGAAGATTTGCTGATTCGTTTTCAGCAATCAGTGGATTCGCTGCAGCAAGATATGGTTAGGCAAGCCGAGACATTACAGAATATGTTATTCAACTTTAAGGACCTCCGTGACATTGGGGTTCAAATCAAGGAGGCCATCCGACAAGGGATCTTTGTGGAAGATAATGAGCCTTTGAAGAAGGATGTTGTTTACAGTTCCAATGCTACTACTAATGGCAGCACACCTGCGAAATGCTCAGAAGTAAACACGGTCACCACTCCCCTCAATGGCCAAAAACTAACCACTTCAACTCGGCCCCAAGCCCGAAAGTTCAATCCTCTTTACATGAGTCTTTCCCAAGCTTTGGAAATGCTGCGAGAAGAAGGGCACCTAGAGCTCCTAGAACCTCAATCCCTTCCAAATCCTCTTCCACCAGGATATGACCTAGCTAAATACTGTGCCTATCATCAATAACACGGTCATGATACAAACCGTTGCATCCACCTCCGTCATAAGATTCAGGATCTTATTGACGAGGAGACCATAGCTCCACCAAAAGGACCTCGGGCCACCATTGACCTGTTACCTCTACATCTCAACCTTGTTCATATACTGCCATCCACCTACAACCCCAGCATATACATCACCCCAGCCCATCTACCCAAGCCTGAGGCATTTATCCCATAAAGCGTGGACTTATGCATGATGGATGCATTGGAAACCCAACCATCTCAAACCCTTGAACCTACTACTTCTGAGTTGATGAAAATGATTGAAGATCTTCAGAGAACTGTGGCAGATCTGGCCTTTGGGATATTGGCTCCGTCATCGACCACATCATATGCCAGAAGAGGCTTCTCCATCTTGGGACAGGCTGCATTTAAATAAGGCCAATCCTTTGGCAAAGTGGAGGCAAGTGGTAAGAACAAGGTAGGGGCAGGCATTGGTTCCCACGAACACCTTTTGTGGGCTGTTGAGGCTTTGAAAGCAGAAGGGCTGAACAAACAGCAAGTGCTTGCAGTTGTTGCAAAGACTATGGATGACACTTTCGCCACTCAAGTTGGGGGTAGTTTGAATCAAGGGGCAAGCTGGGAAAAGGGATGTCGTACTAGAAACACCCCTTTCAACTCCAATCTTGCACTCGAAAGAGATCATCAAACCCAGCCAACACCTGCCAACCCTTTTGCTGGTACATCCAATGCTTCATCAACCTTGAAGTACCCACCTCGAGGCCAGAGGATCTTTCATCCCCTCCACATGACTTTGTCCAAATCTCTCCAAATCCTTATAGAAAATAGACATCTAAAGCCCCTGGAGTTGCGACCATTATCGAATAAACTTCCTCCCTCCCATGATCCGACCAAGTACTGTGCCTTCCATCAACAAACCGGCCATGACACTGACATTTGTTTTCGTCTTCTCCATGAAATTCAAGATTTGATTGATAACAAGGTCATCGTCGCACCAGGCTCTACAAAGTCTATTGGCACTGGATCAGTGAACTTGGGGGATAATGTGACTATGTGATCGAGGGATGAACCACCTGTAAATGGCACTCAGTTTTACTCCAGATATGGGGGATGACACGCACTGTTTTGAGCATTTATGAATGCTGTTTGTTGTACTTTCTGACTTGGGTGTTGGGTTAGTCTTGTTGTGTTGTATTGAGTCAGTCTTTTTATACTGAGTCAGTTGAGTCTGCCTTGTTGTATCGAGTCAGTCCTGTTGTGCTAGAGTCGGGTGATTTCGGGGGTGTTACTTCGGGCATCACTTGCTTGTTTTGTGTTTGTGTTTTACACTCTTTCTTTTGAGTCTGTTTCTACCCTTGAGTCGGTTGTGACAAAAGTTCTGAATGAAACAACAGTGATTTTCACCCTTTTGCATCTGTTTTTGCCATTGAAGCCAGTTGTGCTAGAAGATTTGAATGAAACGGCAGAGCTTTTCACCTACTTTTCTATGCCTTGAAATCATTGCATTGACCTAAGTTTTTCAAAACTTTTCGAACACTATTGTTGAAAACAAAAAGGGAGGAATTCCTCGGGATTTGTAAAAATTTGATCAATTAAGAGAAAGAGAGGCATGCTAAGCCCTTAATGAATAAATCATGTTTGTTAATGTGAGTACCGAGAAGGATCCTGGCTTGATCCAGATGGGCTCTACATTGTCTTTAGCACGAGTGACTAGTCACTTTCTTAAAAGATTTCAAAAAATGTTTTGCGTGGTCTTGCGGAGACATGTATGGAATTGATCTTGAGATTGTGCAGCATAGGATCGTTCTCGGCCTCGAGACTCGACCCCTTTGCTTTCAAACCTTGAACTTGAATTCAGAATGTTCAAAATCAACCAATGTGAGGCTTGTATGGCCAGATTTGAAGCAGCCCTTGAACTAGGGGCAACCAAGTTATATGACATCAAAGGAGGCCTGCTAAGCCAGATTTGGAAGCAAACCTTGAACTAGGGGCAAGAAGATCAGATGTTATCAAAAGAAGCTTGCAAAGCTAGATCAGAAGTAGCCCTTGAACTAGGGGCAAAAATGTCAGATGTGCTCAAAGATTCAAAAGATGGCTCATTTCGTAAACCAATGAAGACCTGCAAGAAAGCCAAATTCGAGCAGCTGAAAGAAGAAAGTTTATTATTGAGTTCCTATCCACAACACTAGGGGCAATTCAACCTCCAATTGGATGGACTCCTACATCATCAGCGAACGGCGGCCATTCTCCTGGATTCAGATGGCTTCGAGATCTCAAAACCGATCAACATAAACAAGTTGAACTTTTCTATCCTTGAGAGGCTCGCTGGGTCAAAAACCCGAAAAGGTGACCCAAGTAAAAGTTAGAGCAAATGAAAAAGAAAGAAGAAAAAGAACAAAAATGAAAAAAGAATAAAGAAAAGAAAACAAGAAAGTAAAGAAAAAGAAAAGAATGAAAAGAAATGAAAAACATAGCTCGCAAGGTTGAAAACTCGGAAGGGCGGCCTTGGCAAAAGTTAGAGCGTAAAAGGAGAGGTTAATACCCGAGTGTACCTTAACACCGAACTACGTAAGGCTTGATTCTCATCTTTGGGATACGTAGGCAACTTCATTTTAAAGTCCAGCCATAAACACTTCCAAACTGACTGTGTCCATGAGATTGATCAAATCATCTTTGTCTTCTTTGTATCTGAGAGTTCGATTGTGATCGTCACTTTAAGGACTGATTACAGTGCGCTGTGGTGCCATTCAGACAAGGGGCAACTTTCCATTGCCGTGCAGTGCCATTTAGACAAGTGGCAATTTTCCATTGTTTCAGATCTGAGATTGTGCATCTCGAGAGTAAATTCTGTGTTGGTCGAGCAGTGGCCATTTGCAAAAACAGTTTTTGAGAATTTTTAATGAGGTTGACTAATTTTCTCAAAAATTACTCCTTTTTTTTTTCAAACTGGACCATTTCTTGGACCCACAAAAGAAAAATTTTCAATGCGCACAACCTGACTTGCATGATTTTAAATCAGAAAATCGAACAAGTGTGTTAATCAAACTCTCATATTGGTCAAAATTGTTTTAGTAGAAAGCCAAAAATGAAAAATGGTCAAAATGATGAACTAGGGGCATAGTTGAGTCAGGTTTTCTGTCTTCCCCATTGTTAATATACTTGCCAGAAAGGGCACCTTGTTCGCCAGAAAGGGCACAACTGAAGCTAACAAGCAAAGGGCCGAAAGCTCTCTCATCCTTCAAGAAATGAGGTATCAAGCCAAGTGCGAAGCATGAATTGGAATGGAGCAGGATATTTCACTTCCTCATTTGGACAGGTCCGATCACATCCAAACTGGCCGAGTGCATTGTCAACTGATGTCAAGAAGAAGGATCTAGTAGAATACTAGGGGCAAAAGCCCACAACTTCCTATTTATCCATCAACCACCCAGGGGAGGAATAAAAAAAGAAGAGAGATTGAAGAATAGAGAGATGTGCGCTGAGAGAAAAAGTGAGAAAAGGGCTTTTTCAGAAAATTAGAGATTGAGTGCCATAATGATGTGAAGATCACAAATAAGAAAGGGTGGGAAACAATACCCGGAGAAACAGGCTTCTCGTGAACTGAGAGGTCTCTCGCCACTGGAACACATTCGAGTGTTGTGTATGTGTGTTTTTGTTTGTCTTGATTCTTGTTTTGAGTCGTTTCGAGTGTCAATAGATGTGTTTAGGTTGTTTTACCTTTGTTTTCTCTTTGTTGAGTCATTTTAACTGTGGTCGGTCGTAGGCTCAATACCCAGCTAAGAACTCGTTTCTCAATTTCAATTTCAAAAAATGAATCGCTTTGTGCTTAGAGTGCTGTGCCGTTCTCCACATATGTGCAAAACAGGATGCGTTCTTTCATAAAACTACAGGGTTCAACCCAGTTCATGTGAGAACAGTAAAACAAGGACCTAACTGAAGTTATATAGGTTCCAGACTGCAAAACAAAAGAAAAGAGGGAAAATTTGGAGCATCTGAGTGTGTTTCAACTTCAACAAATTCCGAGATTGTATTCTGGATGTACCTCCTCAGGTCTTGTCAATGCTCCGAAGTATGAGTGTGCCTTTATCTCAAGTTCAAGCCTGCTTCAAGCCAGAATGACGATCAGAAGTGCTTTCCCCGAGTACCATTCCCTGTCAGGGGCATCTTGGCTGTGTTTGCAATGAGTTCCTAGAAGACCAATTGCGACGGTGAAAACTAGAGTTCGAATAGTGATACCTAGAACGCAAAGGTTCGAGTTTTCTGAGACTAAAGTCTAGTTTAAATACCCAGGGGTGTATCCCCGCCTTGAAATCTGTATGGAAGCCTCATAGGTTGAGGTAGCGGGTATGCGCCTCAATTCTAGATACTGAACCAACCTAGTCTGTCACCCTGTCGAAGAATAGGGAAAGTTGTGAACGTGGCCAGGAAGAAAGGTAGTTCCTGTGTCTTCCTGGAGTGGCTGGCAGACCTCTGATGCTCTCTTTGGTTATTGTTTTGCTGTTTTATGCCTGGATCCCTTAAGAAAATTCAAGGGAAGTGCATTTTTTTTTAAAGCTCATGTGGCCTGCGCGGAAGCTCTGGAGTGTGTTTTCAGTATATGATGCTCAAACACGTGCGAGGTGTATCCTTTCAATTCGTTGCAACTCCTCCGAGAGGTAAATCAGAGGTTGCGTTTGAATCGGTCTTGTCAAAGACGCGCATTTTTTTATTGAGCATATTGCATCGAATATGCATTGATTATTGTGCACAGAATATGTTATGCACCTTTTCACTTGCATTGCTATGCACGTTCTTGTAGACCGCCCGAACTCGCTCCGCCCGCGAGGGCGTGAATTGTAGTTCATAGCTACTACAGTTCGGACTCTTATCACGGTTCTGAATCTAATATTGCAAAGTGCAATATGAGACTGATAAATCACCAAAGATTCCAAATCTAGCAAATCGTTTTGAAAAATCGATTTTAATCAAAAAGCGCGAAACATGGATTGCTTTGCCAGATTTCAGAGTCGCCACCTAAATATTTTATTTTGAGAAATTTAGGAAACCCTGACTCGTGCCTAAGGCCACGTGTCCGTCATCACCAAAGTTGCCTCGGCTCGGGAACTTGGGTACGAGAGGGGAAAGTCCTGAAATGAGCACCCCCGCTCGCCCAATCAAAGATCGGCCTCTACTAACATGATATAATGTTTTTGAAAACACATGTGTTCTTGTTTGATTATTAGCTAGCTTACTACGTGATGCGCACAACACACAAGTGTAGACTAAATCACTCAATTTGGAAAAAAACATCTCATGTTTGTTTTTCGAAAAAGTGGTTTGAAAGTGCTACTCGCAAGTAGGCTAAGACGCGGATTTGCCACCCTCAAGTGGGCTTAGAAAACATGATTTGCCACTCTCAAGTGGGCTTAAAATGCATATTTCGATGAATTGTTCCAATTCAAGCAATGAAGCCTTCATCCACAAGCATTCAGACAGTTATAGCAGTTAAGCAAATAGCCTCATGGCAAGCATGCTAACATGGCAACACTCACACACATGCAAGTGCGCTAAAGCATAAATACTCACAGTGTACTCCGAGTTAAAAAAGAAGCTAGTTAGAAATCATGCATGAATCCTAACTATGCTAAGATGCCTAATGCAACACATGCAAAAATGCAACTGAAATATGCTCGACTATCTAGAATGGCATATGAATGTAACACTTGATAACAAGTTTTGAAACATGTATCAAAGAAAGTGTATTGAAATACAATGCAGTTTGAATGATGCGCCGAGCTCGGTGCATGCAAGACAGATGAATGAATGCAAACATGCAAAGCATAGGTATGCTAATTGAAACATGCCCTAAAACTAACCATCAAAAGCTGATAAGTAAAAGGGAGAAAGAAATGGGGTTGGAAGACATGCATCACACACACGCACACTTATTACAAAATTTGCCCTCTCGACAGAAGGTCCGAATAATAATAAGCTAAGCTATTCTAGGCTAAGCTAAGCTAACTAATCTAATTAAACTAATTAGACTAATTATTACATAACAAATCGAATAACTAGCTACAACTAATTATTACAATACTTTAACTAATCAACAAAATTAATTAAGTTACAAATTCAAGCTAGACAACAAACAAAGCTATAAATGAGGCTGCCCCGGCTCTGTTCAAGAAGGTGGAAGGTGCATGCATGCTCGATCGCCCCGCTTGGAAATCCATTACCGTGCCCTGAATTGCCTTTGTTTGCTTTTGATTTCAGAACACTGCACAAACTTCCAAATTGCTTCTACTCCAACACAGAGACTTCTTGGAAGGCTGCCGACCAGAAAATGGTGTTGTAGACCACCTGCAGACCACTTAAGTTTGCTGTAGACTAGAAAAAGTGGTCGGCCAGCTACTTTTTCTGGTCTGCCAATCAGAAATTTCTGCCAAGCTCCAATTTGCTGCAACAGAGAACAAGAAGGAACACAATAGTGTATTTGCAAGGTATATGTGCACAACCACCCTCCCTATCATTTCTTAAGCTCAAAGGAGTGCGGTACTCGACTCTCGAGCCACCAACTGAGCATCGCAATGCATGATGGCCGAGAAGCCAAGTTTGCACAATTCAATGTCAACGAATGCACAAATAGACTCGATGAGCCTATACCTATATCATGCTTGATCAAGAGGGTCGGCGACAGAGAAATGAGGCGCGTTTCATCACTTTAAGTATGAAACGCCCCTCGTTTCTCATGTTTGGATTAACATCCAATCCAAACACAATCCGATGCAAGACATTTCAAATACAATCCAATGCAACAATATGCAAACACAATACAATGCAACAACATGAAAACACAATGCAATGTAACAACATGCAAACAACATGCTCTTCTATGAATGCTAGAATGGCTTGCACAAGATTCTAACATATGAACAATGCATGCATGGCATGTTCAGAGGCTAATAATATCAAAGCAAGTAAAGAGCATCATACAAGAGGCATGCAATACAATGCTCAATGGACTTAAACCAACTATGGACAGACCTCATGCATGCCCAAATAGTGGCCAAAATGCTGCGAAATGCTAGCATTAAAAGCAAGAAAATGCATGCTCATGCATTGGCCCATAATCGAGGCATAATGGCACAACTCTTAAAAGCACTCAAAGAGTGAAAGAAGTGAGAACATGGCAATGTTATATGCTCTGAAATAACATGTTAAATGATGTCATGGCAAGCAAACATCTCAAACAAAGCATGCTAGAGGCATCAAAACACAAGGCTAGTCAAGCCCATTGCACTACAGCTATGCAATAAATGAACCATATGACTAAGACAACCCAAAATAGTCCTAGAGCATGTCAAATCAAGACCAAAAACATGTTGTAGTAGAGCCAACACACGCTAGGATAATGAGCTAAAACAACAAGCATGCAAGGCTAGTAAGTGAGATTTGCTCTACAAGTACAAGATGCAAACCACAAGTGGCCAAACCAGCCAAAAACAGAGTTTTATTATGGCAAAATAAGACCAAAAAACACCTTGAGATGATAGCCCAAAAGCTTAGACAAGATGGCATACATATTGGCTCATATTTAAGGCATAAAGCACAACCTTCCAAAATCATTGAAAGAGTGAAAGATGTGAGGGCATGACAGTGAAACATGCTCTGAAATCACATATCAAATGATGCTAAATCATGCAAATAGCCCAAGCAATGCATGCTAGTGACTTGGAAACTCAAAGCTAGTGAGCAAGATTGCACTATGGCTATACAAAGCAAGGCATGCATGACCAAAACAACTTAAAACAGAGCTCAAGCATGGCAAAACATGAGTAAAAACTTGCTGGAGTGGAGCCAAAAACATACTAGAATGATGTTCCAAAGCATGATGCATGTTAAGGCTATAGGGATGATTACAATACAAGGATATGAAGCATGCAAGAGGCAATCAAACCAACCCTAGACATAGCTATATCATGGCAAAACAACATCAAAAACATGCTGAGATAGAACCAAAATAGGCTAGCATGATGAATCAAAGCATTGAGCACACAAGGCTAAATGGCAAGGTTACACTACAAGTGTAAAAAGCATGCATGAGGTGATCAAACCAAGCCAAAACAGTGTTACACCATGCTGAAATAAGGCCTAAGACATACTAAGATGGAGCCTCAAAGACGTAGAAAAACATGCTAACTTGGTGAGCCATCAACACAAGCACACAAGAGAAGAGGAGGAGGGACAACCCCCACCCATTTGGGGCCTCAAAACACACTTTCCACCACTGAAATTCAGTGGTGAAAAGACCAAACAAAGGTGATCTCAAAGGCCTAAAGAGGTGGCCCAAAACAAGGCAAAATAAGGCACAAAAGGGGTAGACCACCCCCAACACCAAAGAAGCCTCAAACAAACACTTTTAATACTTAAAAACGAAGCTTTTTACAGTAGAAAGTTAAGCCTAAAACATCATGCAAATAGGGACAAAGACTTAAACAAAACAAAGCTTTAAAATGATTAGAGCCTTACCCTTGAAGACCAAGAACAAGGCAATAACTCCAGCAACTTTTCTGAGCTAAAACCAGCTGAAAACACTCAAATGCAACCTCCAAGAACCTCAGCTCAAGAATGAAGGTGTTTCACTAGGTGTTTATGTGCAAAAGTGTGAAGAAATGGCACTTTAAAGCACAAAGCAATGCAAATATAGAGAGAGAGGGAGAAAACAAGAGAGATATAATATGTATAGCCCTAATGCAATTTTCTCAGCCTGAGACAAGAGGGAGGAGGCTCCTTTTTATAGAATTCCAAGCTTCAAGCTTGTTGAACAAGCTAGAAGCTTGGTGCAATCCCTCCATACACGTGTATAGAGGATGCTTCCTATGCCCAACAACTGGCACAACTGGCATGGAAAATATCTGTAGAAATGCAGAAAAGGTGACGACCAGTTGAAGTGGTCGACCGACCACTTACCTTAGTCGACCGACCACAAAAAGTGGTCTGCAGGGACAAAAAGTGGTCGGCAAGGGGGGAAAGGTGGTCTACACAAAGAGAGGAAGGTGGTGGCATGGCTGCCGACCACTTTAGGTGGTCTACAGACCACCCACCCTAGCTGGCCGACCAGAAAACTGGCTGGCAGGGAAGAAAAGTGGTCTACAGGGGGACAAACTGGTTTACACCTCTGTTCCACTCTCCAGGCAAGGGATAAGAAGGTTTGGTTCAAAACCAAACCAAAAGGAAGCAAGACAAAAGTCCGCAAGGTGAGGCACTCAGCCAGAAGCCCTGAAAAGTAGTCTACAGGCATAAAAAGCGGTCTATGAGAGGGAAAGGTAGTCTATGACTACAAAAAGTGGTCTACAGACCTTTGTTTCCCTCTAGGCAAAGGCAACAAGGCATGGTCCAAAAACCAAGCCAAGAGGAGGAAGTTAAGAGGTCCCGAGACAAGGCGTTCGGCCGAAGGTTCCGGAAACCGGAAACTAGCCTACAAGAGGGAAAAGTAGTCTACGACTATGAAAAGTGGCCTACAGGCCTCTCTCTCCCTCCAGGAAAGGGCAACAAGGCATGGTCTACAAACCAAGCCAAAACACAAAGAGTTCAGAGGCCCGAAGGCAAGGCACTCAGCCGAAAACTCCGGAAACTCGAAACAAGCACAAATATGCACGATCATCGAGCGCTCAATCGATGACGTCTGAGTCTTTAGGTCGATCAAAAATAGGGTGTCTACAGTTCCACGTGCATTGTTATGCACCGTTCTACTTGCATTGTTATGCACGTTTCACTTGCATTATTATGCACCTTTTCACTTGCATTGTTATGCACCGTTCTATTTGCATTGTTATGCACCGTTTCCTTTGCATTGTTATGCACGTCTCACATGCATTGTTATGCACCTTTCCATTTGCACTGTATATGCATGCGTTTATCTCGCATTGAAATTGTATCCTGATGTAACGTTGAATCTGCGTCTCTACTATTTTGTACCTGTCAAAGTTTCTCTTTTATGCAGGCACGATATTGTATGTACGGTTCATTTGAAGATGGCACAACCAGACGATATGGTGTGTGCGGTTCATTCGGAGGAACTCCAGGTAAGATCATTCCTGCCTCCGTGAACTCTCTCTTTGGCTAGAAACATTGGGACAAGTGCCCCGATGTTCATACCACCCTCTAGTGTTTGCACCGTAGACCTTTCTCCTCTCGCGTTTGACATGCGTTTGGACGTACCTTTCTCCTCTTGCATTTGACATGCGTTTGCACGTACCTTTCTCCTCTCGTGTTTGACATGTATTTGGATGTACCCTTCTCCTCTCGTGTTTGACATGCATTTGGACATACCTTTCTCCTCTCACGTTTGACATGCGTTTGGACGTACCTTTCTTCTCTCGCGTTTGACATGCGTTTGGACGTACCTTTCTCCTCTCGCGTGTGACATACTTTTGGACGTACCTTTCTCCTCTCGCGTTTGACATGTGTTTGGACGTACCTTTCTCCTCTCACGTTTGACATGCATTTGGATGCCCTTCTCCTCTCGCGTTTGACACACGTTTGGATAACTGCGTTTTCTCGCACAGTCCCTCTCCTTTCGCGTTTGATACGCTAAGAGGTGTTTCGTTTGAGACTTTGGGTGTTCCCAATAGTTGCTTTTATCCTTTCATGTGTGAGCCATAGTTAAGGTTGCATAATTTTTTACATCCTTTCTACATGAGATGTGGTTTGGTTTGTGTTTACTTGCTTATGTGTGAGTTTACTGTAGCATTTCTTTGCATAACATTTGCATCTAGATGCTTCATTACAGCTTTTTTTGCATGATTATAAGTTACGTTTTGCATGCTGCATGCCATTTGCATTTTGCCCGTACCTGCAGGCGCATCTTTTTGTTATCTTGCCTGTTTGTCTAAGTCTTCGGCCTTGTCAAAAATGGGTCGTCTCTAGGCTTTGACATTCACTCCTGTCACTTTGTGACTTCCGAGCTCTGTCAAAGAGGGGCAACTGTAGACACCCCATTTTTGACCGCCCTTAAGACTTGAGTGCCACTGATTGTTCACTTGGTGATGAAAGATGTGTAGTGCAAAGGTTTGATTTCTTCAGCAAGGAGAGAGTCAAATCCCAACTTCACACCCCTTTTTGGACCAAAATGATCTTGATCAAAAGATTTTAGACCTTAAAACCCTCTTTCAAAATATTTTTGAAAAGAAGTTTCTACGAAGTTTCGACGCTCACATTTTGTTAAATGTTGCGCCTTTCGGTAAACCGAGCAAGGACAAAGTGGAAATGAATGAAAGAGAGGTGAACTCTTTGAAAAATCTTTCAAAACACCTTGCTTAGGCATTTGGAGTTGAAGAAAATTGGAGGAAAGGGAAGAAACCTAGTTGGAGAAGAAAATGGGCATAAACCGTTAAGAGAATGTCGAGCATCACTCACTAAATCAGGCCTATCTGTTCGTATACATGGATTCCAGCTATGGATCCACCACCGTTGGAAAGAAGACTTCCGAGCTTCATTTTACACTCAAGAATCTCCCAAAGCCGAGTCCGGATGGAGGAGATATGGCTGGTTGAAGTTGGGCATTAATCCGGGTAGGATCAAAACTGAGTGGCTTCACTAAAAGAGGGCTATCTCTTAGCACAGATGGAATTTTGATGTGAGACTACCACCATTGGAAAGCTTACTTCTGGGGCTTCAATTTGGACATAAGAATGACATGCAAAGGAGTTCAGATGAAAGAGTTATGCTTGTTTAAAGTTGGACCTGGAGAGCAAATTTTCTCTGCCGGCCACTGGTGAAGGGTGCTGACCATTGATGATCTTTGCCGGCCATCATTGATAGCTGGCCAGCCACTAATGTCCAGAAAGCCCAAAATTTGTAGATATTTCTCCTCCAGCTGTCCTACACTGCTACAGATATTTCCAAACTTAGATATTTCGAATTGAGGCTCTTGTATTACTATATATGGAGGATATATCTCATATGTTGAGAGGTTGGCAATTTGGGAGCTTCTTACACTAAAATCCTCTCTCTTTAGAAGATTTGTGAGCAAATTCTCCCCTCTCTCCAAAATTCTCTCTCTTTCCTCTTGTTTTAGGCTTGAAAGTGAAAACTCCTTACATATTTGCCTAGAGATCCTTAACCAAACTTGCATATCTTTGGGTTGAGGTCCCTTGGAACCTATTTTAGGCTGTTGAAGGCTGGTTTTGGCTCATATTTGGGGCTGTTTTGCTGCTGTGCTTCAAAGGTAACCTCTTACCCTCTTTCAGCTTGTTTTACATGCTTGTTTTGTCATCAATTCAAACTGTTTTTGAGCTGTCTTTCAACTAAAAAAACCTCTATTTTTCAGTCCTAAAAATGATGGTTTAAGACCTTTTCGTGTTAGGGGGTTGTCCTTCCCTTTGCTCTTTGGCTTGTAAAGCCTTTTGGGCCCTCTTTCAAAGCTTTTCAAACAACCTTTTTTTTGGCCCTTTAACCACTGAATTCCAGACGAATTTCAGTGGTAGAAGACTTGTTTTGAGGTCCCAAATAGGAGGGGGTGGCTTTCCCTCCTTGTCTCTTCATGCTATGCCTAGTTAGCCTTGCAAAGTAGCATGTTTTTGTGACTTGTCTTAGCTTAGTTTAAGCATGTTTTAGGCTTTATTTTAACATGTTTAAACTCTGTTTTTGACTAGTTTAGCCACTCATTGCTTGTATCTTACACTTGTAGTGTAATCTTGCTTACTTGCTTAACATACCTAATGAGTTAGCCCATATTTCTACTCTTTTGTAGCTTAGTTTAAGCATGTTTTTGGTGTTATTTTGACATGCTCTAAGTCTGATTTTTGTTGGTGGGGTCACCTCTTGCTTGGTTTTTGCACTTGTAGTGCAATCGTGCTCACTAGCCTAGCATACTTGGTGTTTTGGCCTATTGTTCTAGCTTATTTTGGCTATACTCCAACATGCTTTTACTCATGTTTTAGCATGCTTTAACTCTGTTTTGAGTGGTTTAGGTCATATGAGGCTTGCTTTGTATAGCTATAGTGTAAATGGCCTTGACTAGTTTTGAGTTTCAAAGTCTTTAACATGCTAAGCTTGAGGTATTTACATATTTTGGCATCATTTGGCATGTTATTTCAGAGCATATATCATTGTCACACTCTCACATATTCCACTATTTCATTGCTTTTGAGAGGTGTGCTTTATGCCTTGTTTATGGGCCAATCATGAGCATGATTTTCTTGCCTTTCATGCTATCATCTCAGCACATTTTGGCCACTGTTTTGGCATGTTTGAGGTCTGTTTAGGGCTGGTTTAGCCCTTTGAGCATTGTGTTTCATGGTTCTAGTGTTGTGTCCTTCACTAGTTTCAATGCTTATGTCTTTTAGCATGTTGTGCATGAGTTGTTTGCATGTTAGAGTCTTGTGTTTCATGCCACTTCAGCACTAAAATATTTGCCATCTCCCTCATATCTTCACTTTTGATTTGTTTTGAGGATTGGTTAGTCTTGAGATTGTGTTTAATGCTTGGGATTGAGACCTATGCTTAAATGGATTTAACCCTCTTTTGAGGGTTCCTCCTAGTCAAAGGCAAAGGTCTCTCCCATGCCTTAAACCATTCTCTTTGATAGACCTCTCTCTCATTAGAGGACTTTCACATTGGACTTAACCAACTAATGAATGGATTGGTAATGTAAAATGTGTAAACAAGAATTGAGCTAAGTAAAACATGTCAAGATAAACATGTTTTGTGTGCATTGCATTGTGTTCAATCGAACGTTATATTGGACATAAGGTAGATTGGCCCATTTCATACTTGAAGTAATGAAAATGAGCCAATCTCCTTTGTCTCCATTGCCCTTGAGCATTCATGATAGGGTTGTGGACCTTTGAGTCTTAGTTGTGCATTTATTGAATTTGTGCAAGTTGGATCTTTGGGCATCATCCATTGAGATGCTTGATTGATGATTTTGGATCCAACGGTGCCTCTCCTTTGATGTTTTGAAATGATAAGGAATGGCACAGTACATACATGCCCTAGGGAGACCCTCTATTTCCTCTGTTTTGTGCTCTGTTGCAGTTTGGTGTCACAGCACACTAGTGGTCGGCACCCTCTCATTGTTGGCCGGCACCTCTTCATTCGTAGCTGGCAGTGTGCATCCTTGGTCGACAGGGGGGTCAGCAACAGTTTCTCATGGCCGGCAGGTCACTGGTGCACTCCCCTACACTGTTTTGGTAAGTTTCAACAGAAAACACTAGAAGACACCCTGCAAACAGAGCCTCTTGAGAGCAAACCAGAGAGCTTTTCGGGATGGAAACCGAGCATGCATCCATCATTGTTCAAGGCAGAGCTGTGACAGCCTAATTTAAAACTAGTGAAGGACACAACACCAAATACACGGATATAACGTTGAGTCTGTAAGATGTATATGCACGGATATAAAACAAAATTAATAGCATAATCTTTATACAAATAAAAAAAAATAATAATAACATAAGTTTTATATAAATAATATAAATATTTAGACTTTTGTATGTAAAATACAACAATAAAAAAGATTAAAACTCACAATTGGATTTGTTTAGAAATGAACTTTTTTAACTTATTCTGAAAAGTTACATAAAAAAGTAGAGATAATCAATTGATAACTTGCAGTGATTTTTTTGACAAAAAGTCACTCTTCCCAAATATGGCTCACAATTTTACTACAATGGCATGCATTTTCTGTGTCAATTTTTAAGTTGCCACTAACTCAACTATATAACTTCCTCTCCTTTTCCTAGAGTAGCAAACTTTGGCAAGTTCAATCAGAGCAACAAAAGCCTAACTCAAAATTTTTTAAAAATTGACTAACATATTTTTTAATTAGGTAAATTACAAATACACCCCCTAAGGTTTACTTAAAATACAAATTACCCCATATGGTTCTAGAAATTACATTATGCCCCGTAAGGTTTCTAATTTCATAACAAATAGGTCCTTTTATTAATAAATCATCATGTTAATTAACGGTTTTTAATAATGTTAAAATTTTATTTCAATTAATAATTCAGATAATTTTATTATTATATAGGTGAACAGTTAGAAATTTCACTTTTTTAATTAATTTTGTTAAATAAAAAATTCTGACAGGGAGATATTTGTAATTTTCCAAACCACAAGGGGCAATTCGTATTTAAACAAATCTCAGGAGGTATATTTGTAATTTATCCATTTTAATTTGGTGAGGACTTGAACAACTTGTGATTTTTTTACTTTTTTTTTTTTAGATTGAATAAACCAAAGAGCAACTTGTGATTGAAAACACCCATTTACTTGTTGAAGAATGATTCAAAGTCTAACTCGGTCTCATCAGGTTGTTAGTAGTGTCCGTATTTCTTTGAGTTTGTTTAGTCAATTGGGTAGTTGATATTGTTGCTAATATTATGCAGTGGTTGTAGTGGGTTTATGTTAGTGACTTAGTGGTCTGTAAAATTCTGTTTGGTTGTTTTTGGTTGTAAGCCTACATATAGGCACATTTGCTTCAGTATTTTATGAATTGAATAAGACGACCCGAAGGTTCAGACTTTCCATATTTCTTTGTTTGCCTCTGTTTTCTTTGTTTGCCTCTGTTTTAGTGTTATTTATTTTTATCTCCAACAAATTTAATATAGATATAGATAAATATAGGTTATCCAAAATTGGTCAAGCCTTATTATGGGTCATGTTCTAACTCTAACGGGAGACTTGACCAAGAAAAATTGATTGGTCAATTAGTAGAAATATTTTATAATAATCAATTTAAATGGACTAACATCTGTTATATAAATACAATGGATCATAAAAATTTATCCCAAAAGTGGGTGTATAATATTTATTTAAAATTAGTGAGATGTGAGCCGCACTCACAATAGATGTAGATCATTGCTTTCTATTTTTGAATAATTTATTTCGTAGATTTTATGAATTTGCCTGTTTTACCATAGAACTTATTTAAGTGTTAATTTTATGTCAAATTTTAAAAATATTTGTAATTATTAATTTGAAGATCGTACTTAAAAATTTTAAACTTTTTTATTTTTCCAATAAGATTTTGGCATGTGTACTTGAAATTTTTTAGCATTTGATAAATTATGATTTACAGTTAAAAAATAATTTAAAATTATATTTGATTCAAATTTTCTTTAGACTTCATTTTTAAATTTAAAATTAAATATAGCTTAGACATTGCTAAAAAAAATTACCATCTAACCAAAAAGACATAGCTAAAATTATTTTTTGACATTTCCCAAACATATAGTTAATGTTAGTTTGGACATAGAAATTTCACTAAAGTTTTTTAAATAATTTCATACGCAATATATATATATATATATTAGTTAAAGGATTTCACAAATATTAATTTTATAAAAAATTGATATATACATAAAATTTAGGAAGCACACGACATAAATTCAATTTTTAAACTTATTTGGCAATAAGTCCATGCGCTAAACTTTTAAGGTCATAAGAACGTACATTTTATAGATGATTATCTGTTCAAATTGTTTATTCAAATAACTATATGTTCAATTATACTTTAACAAGTCATAATTTTATGCATGTTCAGTAGTCTATTTTGGATTGATTTTTTTTATAAATTTTATTTCATGTATTTTTTTGAGATCTATCTATCCAAAATTATTGATTCTAGTTTCGAGTATTTATTTTTTTGAAAACATAAACTTTCATGAAATCAACCATAGACGGCTTGATTATGGTTGAAAGGAAAAATCAAATAAAATCACAGCTGAACGTATCTCCACATCACCTCCTCCTTGAACATACTTTTTTTTTTTTTTTTTACACAATTTCATTTATGGGTCACTCTGACAATTTCAATATATCAGTATTCTTTTTTATCAGTAATTTTTTCTTCCATACATCTTCCAATAGCCTTCCAATCTTTAAAATTAATAATAGTATTATAAAATAAAATAAAAAGTGCAATAAGGAGGCTGAAATTTAGTATACCACTGAACAAGCAACAAGAGTTTATGAGGTTGGTTGATTATTTAGTATTTTCGGAATATAGATACATGGTGTTCTATAAGGTTTTGATTGATAGAGAGAGGTAGGAGCCCAGATTTATGTTAGAGATGAGGGAACAACATGGGACTAAGTAATTGGTGATTAGCTTGGAGTATAGCCACATCGTGTTCCGAGATTATTAAATAATTTCCCATTTTAGGAGTTAAGTGTTGTTTACAAGAAACAGTACAGAAAGCTGAAACTGCACATTGTGCAATTGCTGCATAGATTTTTCATTGCTACAACAACAGATATGAATGAACCCAAAATACAACTCTAATATTCGGACATACACTCTCATTACACTGGCTTTCTTATCCGCATGCAAATTATTTGTCCAATATATCTGATACAAACTTCTTAACGGTTTGCAACAGCTCTTCCTTGTGGAAAAAAGTAACATAGGAGGCATTAAACTCAAAGGGAAATAATTTAGACAATTTAGACAGATACATAAATTAAAATAATTTAGATAATTTAGACAGATAGGTTAAAAAAATTAGGACATATAGATTAAAGGGTAAATTATGCAAATAGTCCATGTAGTTTACACGATGTCTCAATTTGATCTCTGTTGTCTCAATTTGTTCGATTTTGCCCCTTAATTTAACGGATTGTGTCATTTTAGTCCAATAAATAACGGTTGTTAAGTTTGGTGGACGAAAAGTCAAGCTATGTATCAATTTGGTCCCTGTAGTTTACACAATATGTCAATTTGGTCCCTATCAACAAAATCGAGTAAATTAAAACAACATGGACCAAATTGACAAATTATGTAAACTATAGGGACCAAATTGACACATTGTATAGACTTTTCGTCTACCAAACTTAACAACTGTTATTTGTTGGACTTAAATGACACAATCTGTTAAATTAAGAGACAAAATCGAGCAAATTGAAACAACGGGGACCAAATTGACACATTGTGTAAACTACAGGGACCATTTGCATAATTTACCCTAAATTAAAATAATTTAGACAAATATGTTAATAATCTAGTTAAAAATAATTTGGACATATAGATTAAAATAATTTGCATAGATAGCTTAAAATTATTTGGATAATTTGGACACATACGTTCAAATTATGTGGACAAATAATGTGGACAAATAGGTATACACATGGCATTTACTTGGGGACAAATAGCTTAAAATAATTTAAACAGATAGATTAAAAATATTGAGACATAATTTGAACAAATAGGTACATACAGGGCATTTAATTGGGACATATAGTTTTTAATAATTTGAACACATATATTATAATATTGGCACATAATTTGAACATATAAGTTCGAATAAGTTGGACAGATAGATATATAGAGGAAGTAAATTAGCTATCTGTTAAAATCATTTATGGCATTAAAACATCAATAAGTCATAAGTTTGGGATGGTCTATTTTGGATATTTTTTTTATTCCATACATTTTTTCAAGAAATTAGTGAAATTTTATTCCATATATATTTTCAAGAAAATTAGTGAAAGCAATTTCGAGTAATCAAAAAATGTTGTTTCACTGTTTCGATTAACTAAAAAATCAGTCCATTTTTTTTTAATTTAATATTAAATATTGATCTTATTTGAAAGATTAGGTTAAGAAAAATCCATGGATATCAATTTTCTTAAAACTAGATTTGTAAAACAAGTTATGAGATTTTAAATTTTTTTAGCACAAAATACATTTTGGACTTGCTAACTAATTTGTTCTTATAACACTACAATGAAATGCACCTTTGGCGACCAAAATTGGCGACTAAAAAAAATTTAGTTGCCAAAAGTTGTGGAATTGGCGACCAAAAATTTTTTTAGTCAGCAAAAGTACAATATTTAGCTACTAATTTTTTTCAGTCGGGGTATATTGATTATTGGCGACTAAAACAAAATTTAGTCGCTAAAAATATCATAATTGGCGACAAAAAAATATTTTATTATATTGAGTTTTGGCTACTAAAACCATTTAGTCGCCGAATGTAAAATAAAAATTATTTTTTATCTTTGGCGACCAAAAGTTTAGTTGTCAAAAATATATTTTCAGCGACAAAAAAATATTTTAGTTGTCATATATTGAGTTTGCCAAAAACAAATTTTCAGCGACAAAAAAAAATATTTTAATCGTCGTATATTGAGTTTTGGCTACCAAAACTATTTAGCCGTCGAATGTAAAATAAAAAGTTATTTTTTATCTTTGACGACCAAAAGTTTGGTCGCCAAAAACATATTTTTAGCAACAAAAAAATATTTTAGTCACCGTATATTAAGTTTTGGCTACCAAAACTATGTAGTTGCTGAATGTAAAATAAAAAATTAATATTTTTTATCTTTGGCGACCAAAAATTTGGTCATCAAAAACATCTTTTCAGCGACCAAAAAAAAAAAAAATTTAATCGCCCAAAAACTAAAATATTTGGAGGGAGACATTTCAAATTTTGGAGGAATTCATACAATTAATTGGCGACTAAAAATATTCAGTCACTAATGGTGTAATACATATATGATTAACACCCGTCCATGTTCTTTATTTATTCTCCTTCACCACACCAAACCTCACCTCACTTCACATGACCACAGACCACCGCCACCGCTGTAGATCGCTATCGCCACTGCCACAGATCACAGGTTCTCTCTCTCTCTCTCTCGATCGAGTTGTGTCTTTGTTTCCCTTCCTCTATTTCCCCCTTTCTGATTGTTGCTCTAGGGTTTTATATTCTTGATTTAGTTTAATTTCGTGTTGATTTCTGAAATGGGTTTGGTTGTTCAAATAGTTTTCGACCTTCCCTATGTGGTTTGGATATCAAACATTTAAATTGGTTTTGCTAGAAATTATAGTGAAATGTTGCTTACGTTGCATTTATGTGCCTTTCACTTCCAGATTAGCATTTGGGAGGAAAAAAAGGTCTTTGGTTCTCGAGGGTAGATTCTTAATGAGGAGCTTGTGTGAAGGCACCAAGAAAATAGTAATAGAAATGGGAAGCATTCAGGGTTAAAACTGGTGTGTAGCTTTAATTCATGGATGAATGTGTTTTATGATTTGTTTTTTCATAATTTGAGGATTAATATCATTTTCCATCCTTTTCTTTTGGACAGAGACCTTTTGCTAGAAATGCAGTAGATAAAATAGTTTCGGGTTATCAAGTTGTTTATGGTGGCCAACTTGATGAAGATGCTATGTTGAGAAAATGTAGGAATGCTATTAGCTGCGTTGAGAGAGTTGATAAGGAAATTTAGGGTGATTTTAATTCAGGTATGTATTGTGTGGTGCCTCTTTATTGAGATGCAGATATAGTTGCATTAAAATTTGTACTTCATTGTGGCTTTCTGTACATTGCAATCTATGTGTTTGCAATTTCAACTTTGTTATTTTATTTTTCCTTAATGGGTTTGGATTGTGCCCTTCTCATATTTAGAACTTCTAGCTAGTGCAATATTGCTCATTGGTAATGTAATGCTTGTGCAGAGAAAGCTATTGTTTTAACACATATGTGCATATATATAAATATTTCTAAGAAAACACTTTTTATATATGCACTATTGTACACTAAATTTATAAAATGTGGAATCTGATAAGCATCCATCCAAGCCTCATACTGATCAGTCTCATACTGATCATGATTAAGATGGTCAGTCATCTTCTCAGCTACAACAGCTCAAGTCTTATATACCACAATTGCAGCCTAAGCTAGATACAGGACAGATAGCATCCGTATGAGCTGCAGCTCAGCTAAAGCTTGAAGGTTGTTAGTTTGGTAGTTAGTTTGTTAGAACTAGAGTTGGATTGTAGTTATGGTTAGGTTAAGTGGTTAGGAGTTATAGTTAAGAGATAGATAGCTTATCTCTATAAATAGTGATTGTAAACCTATCTGTAATGTGTTGAATATCAAGATCAAATTCTCTTTATGGTATCAGAGCAACCTAAGCTGTTGCAAGCAGAGATCCTTGGAGATACGTCTATGGCTATTCCAAACCCTATACCTTCATTAACCTCCATGGTTATACCATCAAGTTCTTCTTTACCTGCAAATCTTACACTATTGATTTCAAATCTGAATGCTTTTGTGCCTACAAAGCTTGATTCAACTAATTACATTGTTTGGAAAAGTCAGCTCCATAACATCTTGAAAGCTATGAAGCTTCTTGGATTTGTTGATGGTACTATAGTATGTCCATCATCTGTTATGCTTGATTCTAATAATCAAGATGTTCTGAATCCATATTACACACAGTGGATCACCATTGATTCACATATGTTGAGTTGCATCACTGCTACATTGTCTTCATCTATCTACATATCTGTCATTCATTGTCAGACTAGCACTGAGGTCTGGTCTGTTCTTGCCAAAAGGTTTATATCTCTTTCTAGATCTCACATTCATTAGTTGAAAAATAAGCTCAGCCGTATTGTTAAAAAAGACTCAACAATGGAAAATTACATGAGTCAATTTCAATCTATTTCGAATCAACTTACTCTAGCTTCATCATCAGTTGAAGATGAAGATCTGGTTCTCTTAGTTCTTAATGGTTTACTAGATGAATACAATGCTTTCAAGACCACCATTAGAGCTCGATCTGATCCTACTTCTATGGAAAATTTGTCTTCCTTGCTGTGTTCTGAGTCCATTCATGTTGAGTCTTCACTTAAACAATCTCATACCTCAGACATTCCATTTGCTTATTCTGTAACTAGAGAGAACTATAAATGAGGTAACAGAGGAGGTCACAGAGATTCTTTTCGAGGCAGAGGTTCATCACATTTTTCCAGAGGTTCAGAGAGTGGTGGTAGGTTTCAAGGCAGTTCACAGCAAGGTAGTTCTTTCAAAGGCACTGGTCAATATCACAAAAGTAGGTCGAATTCTAATCCTAATGCCTTGGTTTGTCAGATCTGTGGATAGTTAAACCACACTGCCCTAGACTGCTGGTACAGAATGGACTCTTCCTTTCAAAATAGTCCACATCAATCCTCTTCTACTCAAAGCAATCCTACAACCTATGTTGCTTCTGCCTCATCTTCATTTGTAACCTCAGCACCTTCATCCTCTTCCAACTGGTTTCTTGGCTCTATTGCAACTAGTCATATGACTAATGATCTCATTAATTTCTCCTATTATCGACCCTATTTGGGACAAGATCAAGTTGCTGTTGGTGATGGCTCCACTTTACCTATCACTCACACTGGTAATGGTCTCTTTCCCACACTTACATTCCTTTTTCAACTTCACAACATTCTGTATGTTCCTTCTATCTCTTCAAATTTAGTTTCAGTCCATTAATTAGCTAAAGACAACAACTATTCTGTTACTTTTGATGCCCATTCTTTTCTAATCTAGGACAAGGCTACTCAGAGAGTACTACATAGAGGTCCTTATGCTCATGATCTCTATCTTCTTTCTTCCTCATCTTCTGCATCTTCTTCTTCTTCACCAGCTTGCGTCTTCTGTACCAGGTAGCATGTTGCTTCCAACTAGGATTTTCGACTAGGACATCCTTCTTCTTAGAAATTTCAGCATGTCATGGCTCGTAATAAATTCCTGAATTCATCTTCTATACATAGTTCAAATAACTTTGTTTTGTGTGAACACTGCTATGTGGCTAAAAGTCACAGGTTACCTTTTTGCTTGTCTAACTCTACTGTCAACAAGCCCTTAGCCCTTATTCATACTGATGTTTGGGGTCCCTTCTCAGCCTCTTGTTCTGGTTATAAATACTATGTTCTATTCTTTGATGATTTTAGCAAGTTCACTTGGATTTTTCCTCTTCATTATAAAAGTGAGGTTTTTTTTTTTCCAAATTTCTGGAATTTAAGGCATTTGTTGAAACACAATTTACTACTCATCTTCAAGTTTTGAGAAGTGATAATGGAGGGTGAATATCTCACTCTTCCTTTTCAAAATTTCCTTAAAAAAAAAGGCATTGTTCATCAGTTAACATGTCCTCACACACCTGCTCAAAATGGTGTAGCAGAAAGAAAACACAGACATTTAATTAAAACCACTATCACTCTCATGCATCATTCTTCCATGTCATTCATTTACTAGTTTGATGCTCTTGCTACTGCAGTCTTCTTGATCAATAGATTACCTACTCTTAAACTGACCAATCATACTCCATTTGAAGTCCTCTTTTATCACAAACCAGATTATCAGTTTTTAAGAGTCTTTGGTTGTAGGTGTTATCCTTGGCTTAGGCCTTATTCTTCTCATAAGCTCCAGCCTAGATCTATTCCTTGTGTATTTCTAGGCTATCAACCATCTACTAAGGGCTATAGGTGTCTTGACCCTCTTACTCATAAAATCTATATGTCTAGACATGTTGTGTTTGATGAATCTGTTTTTCCTTTTCAATAGGCTTTATCTAGCTCTTTTTCTATCCCTGATCTTCCTACTTTAGTTCATTTTTTTCTGGTTTTCATCTCTTCAGTCTACTTCCTCTTCTTCTTCTTCTTCTCAGCCTGTTTTTACTACACTTGCTTCTTCTCCATCACGTATTTCCTCTTCAGTGGCTCTTCCCACTGCTTCTTCTCCTCATCTTTCTGTAGTAGCTCCTTCTATATCTGTAGCAGCTCCTTCTACATCCGTAGCAGCTCCATCTCTTCTGTCTACTCTTGCTTTTTCTCAGGTGCCTATTTCTTCTCTCTATATTGATCTTCCTCCTATACCTTTTTCTCATACTCATCCTATGATCACTAGGTCCAAGAGTAAGAGTACGTGTCCTGCTACTTCTTCCTCTTCTCTTTGTGTTCTTGCTTCTGCAACTTCTTTAGATTCCAGTGAGCCACAGACTTATTAAGCAGTTGCTCAGTCTCCAACCTGGCAAGCTGCTATGTTAGATGAATATCAGGCCTTTTAGAGGCAGGGTACTTGGTCTTTAGTCTCTCTTCCTCTTGATAAACAAGCTATTGGCTGCAAGTGGATTTTTAGGCTCAAGAAAAACTCAGATGGTTCTATTGCTAAACAGAAAGCCAGACTAGTTACTAAAGGCTTTCTTCAAACTGAGAGAGTTTATTATCATGAAACATTTAGTCCTGTTGCTAAACAACCCACAATCAGAGTTCTCCTATGTTTAACTCTTCATTATCATTGGCCTATTGAACAACTTGACATTTCAAATGCCTTTCTTCATGGCATTCTTGAAGAAGAAGTTTATATGCATCAACCTCAAGGTTTTATTGATGCTACTCATCCCCCACTTGTCTACAAAATTGCACAAGGCTCTCTATGGCTTAAAACAAGCTCCTCGAGCTTGGTTCTCCACTTTCTCTTCTTTTCTTCTTTCTCATGATTTTGTTCCTAGTCACTGTGAGTCTTCTTTGTTTGTCAAACACACTTCTACTTCCATTACTATTCTGCTTGTTAATGTAGATGATATACTACTTATTGGGAGTGATCCTCTCTATATCTCTACCCTTGTTTATCATATGCACTTAGCCTTTTCTATGAAAGAGTTAGGTCTGCTTAACTATTTCCTTGGAATTTCTGTTGCCTCTTCTCCTTTAGGTTATATTTTGTCTCAGCAGAAATATGATTCTGAAATCTTAGCAATGGCAGGTATGAGTGACTATAAGCCATATTCTTCTCCCATGGCTACTAAGGTTGCTTTTTTAGAGGTGGACTCTCCTTTTTCTCAGCCTAGTCTTTACAGAAGCTTAGTGGGTTCTCTACAATACCTCACTCTTACTAGAACTGACCTCAGCTTCACTGTCAACTATCTGTGTCAATTTTTACAAAATCCTTTGAATAGTAATTTTGCTGCTGTTAAACGACTTCTCAGATATCTCAAGAGCACCTTGAGTCATGGCCTGCATTTTACTTCTGGCCGTCTTGTTCTTAATGCTTTTTCAGATTCAGATTGGGCTGACAGTGCTCTTGATAGAAGGTCTACTACAAGCTATTGTGTGTTTCTTGGTCCCAACCTCATTTCTTGGTGTGCTAAAAAGTAGCCAACAGTTTCCAGATCTTTCTCTAGGGCTGAATATTGTGCCTTAGCTCAGGTTTCTGCCGAGTTGAGCTAGATTGGCATGCTTCTTGTTGAACTTCATGTCTCTGTGGATATTCTTACTCTGTGGTGTGATAACTTGTTTGCTATAGCCTTGGCTCACAATCCAGTCTTTCATGCTAGGACCAAGCATATTGAGATAGACTATCATTTTGTTCGTGAGAGGGTTGCTGCCAAGAAACTTACTATTTGCCACATTGCCTTCACTGATCAGATTGCAAATGTCCTCACTAAGCCTCTCTCTGTCTCCATATTTCAATATCTTCAGGGCAAACTTCAGGTCTTTCCTAGTTCCCACAGTTTGAGGGGGACTGATAAGCATCCATCTAAGCCTCATACTGATCAGTCTCATACTGATCATGATCAAGATGGCCAGTCATCTCCTTAGCTACAACAGCTCAAGTCTTACATACCACAGTTGCAGCCTAAGCCAGTACTATTAGTTTGTTACTTGAAGCCATGTTGAAAAATGTAGCAATGTGACAGGAGGCTAGGGTTTTTGGGCAATTCAGTATTATTCTTATCTCTCTCTCTCTCTCTCTCTCTCTCTCTCTCTTAGCATTTCGCTCATGATACTTTGGTTGCTATATCCTGTAGTATCTCTCTCTCACTACAGTCTTTATTATTATTATTATGTTCATTTGAGTAGGAAAACTCAATGGCTCTGACATTGTGGAGGAAAACTCAAAAACAGGCAAGTCCCAAAGAGTCGAGAAGTGAGCAAAGAATTAATCATAGAATTTGCTATCAATTTTTTTGTATTACTTTTTCCAAACAAGTATGCACTACCACCCTCGTAGGCATAGAACTGTAAGGTATGCCTTTCAGTCAACTCCTCATTTTCCATCATCAAAAGGGAAGTAAATGCAGTAAGGAAAAAAAAATTTAAAAAAAAAAACCTTATTTGATCACGTTTACATATCATCTAGCTCTTCTAGAAACATTAAAATTCTTCGAAGAAATGTCACAGCATAAAATAAGTATTTATCACCCTTTCATAAACTATTGAATATCAATCATGAGCCTTTGTCATATATATATATATATATATATTTGCATTCAAGGGAATGTATTTATTTAAATCTGAAGAACAAATCCAAATCAATGTAAATTTTGATTAAAAAGTAAGGGTACAGATTATATACATCGTAGATCACGACGAGAGATTTGTCTTGATCGGAGCAGGTTGGTTATCATATCTTTGAAACTATGTGCTTTGAATTTCTTTCCCCCTATCCATCTTTCTTTGTTTCTATATCTTTTGTGATGGGAAGTATCACGATTTTGTTATCAGGAATTCAAAACGGATCAAATTCTGCGATAAACTTCAAGTAACTCTGTTGCCTCATGGTTTGGCTCTTTTTGTGTGGATTATAACTTGGTTATTTTTTCTTTGAAATTGGGTTAAGCATAAGTTATTATGTATGTCTGCATGTGTAAAAGTGAGAATCTTCATGAGGTCAGTGTGAATTGGCAACAGATCAGCCTTGGTGAAATATCACAACTCAGCATCCAATAGGTGAACTTGCTTTGCTCTTTATGCAACCAACCAAACCTGGCAAATCAAAATTTTATTCCGTTCATGGAGGTGTAGAAGAATGGTTTAAGTCATTAGTTTTCTACATGGACATAAAAGAAGATTGTAGATTAAATGATTAGTTTGAGAGGATTAGCTGACCTAAATGGTAGGCAATGGCCCTACAAATTAATTCAGCCTGATATTACTAACAGAATTGTTTGATAGTGTAAATATATGTAAATAGCATCATACTTTTCCTTTAGTTATGCATCATTCAATTGCCAAATAGATAGAAATCTATTAAAAATATATAAAAAATTCAAGCTTCAGCCTAAAGAATAGTGCAAAATAGTTTAGAGTGGGAAATTATGCAGCAAAGCATAGCCAAACCATAGGCTTTAGAGTGGCTGTTGTAGTCTGTTATCAGTCAGAGATGGTGCAAACTGTTATGGGGAGAATACACAGGATTCCCACAAACGATGAAGAAGTTAAGAGAGAGGAGAGTTGCAGAGAACATAAAAATAGAATGGTAAAGAAAGATGAGGAAAAGAAGAATAATAGAGAAAAGAGGAGATTAAATAGAGGAAGGGTACTCCTTGGGTTTCTAATGTGCAACCCCTCCTCCCATGGCTCAGATTTAGGTTTATGCTACAGCTAAGCCTAAGAACCCAATGCTTGCAGATGTTCAATGCTTGCATTGGCAATGCTTGTTAGGTGCAGTTCAGGACAATAGAGGTTCAATGCTTGTGTTTGGGGTCTGCTGTGTATGCTGCTTTGTCTGTATGTTGGCTGCTGATGGAAACAGCTGATGGACTGATCTGTATGTTGGTTGCATGCTCTGTTTAAATGGTCTGTTGGCTGTTTATACTACTTGAGCTGGATCTGGTCTGCTGATTAGCTGTGATTTGGGTATTTGGAGTCTGCTCTATTTACTGCTTTGTTTGTATGTTGGCTACTGATGGAAATAGCTGATGGTCTAATCTGTATGTTGGTTGTCTGCTCTGTTTAAATGGTCTGATGGCTGTTTACACTACTTGAGTTGGATCTGGGCTACTGATCTGTTTGGTTTGGTTGGCTGTATGGCTTAGATGTCTAGATGTTTGGTGTTTCTTTTGTGTTGTCTCTTCGTTGGTCTCTCACCAACTCTGGGGTGCTAACAAATGATAAGATGAGTTTTTTGGTGCCAACCTAGTTGGGATCAATTAGCTCATTGTGATGCGATGCACTTCCATTCCCTTTATTGATGTAATGTGCTTGTTATCTTGTACTTATTTTTTCCATCAATGAAGTTTCTTTTTGCCGATCAAAAACAGAACCCAACCTTGGTCCTTTTGCTTGGGTGTCACAATTCTATAGGTCCATGTGTCTTTTCACTTGAGTCTACCTAACTAGATATAGGCAACCCCCAAATCATAGGTTATAAACCAAAATAATTCAAAATTAACACAAACAATCTAATTATCAAAATCAATACTATACTACAAACTTCCTAAGATTTTAAATAATAGAATAGATTAATATAGATATAAAAAAAAAAGAAGAAGAAGGTAACTGATTGAACAAATCAGCTATTTGATTTCTCACTTCCATCAGCTCAAATCACTTGTTAAGTAAATTATAATCTGTCAATTCTGATTAGGAAAAGGAAACATATAAATGTGTCAATTCCTTAAGGTTATACATTTGAATTGAGCCAATAATTCATTTGAAAAGATTAATTACATTTGAATTTTAATTACAGCCTCCGAACTATAAAAAGATAATACATTTCTTCGACCATAAAGTATAAAAAGATAATAAATTTCAAGTTGTATATATGTATGTATTTTTTTTTTAATAATTGTAAATGCAATGTTATTCAATAAAATATTAATGGATATTATGTTTTTGTTATAGATTGATGATGTTGGCATGGATACAGTGATGTTTTTGGGCCAGATGGATGATGTTTGCATGTGCGCAATTCACATTATATTTTTGTTTATGGAAAACATGTACACCTGATATATTTTGTTATTAAGATTTTTTTTTTTAATTTGGATTTTAATTGTTGGTTTGAATAGTATATATATTTGTTAGATTATACTATATTTATGGATTCTTATTTTCTTTAATATGTACGGTTAATAATTAAGTTTTGTATATGGTTGAAATTAAATGCTACATGTTGTGAAGAAATATTTTTATTGAATGGTTGAGAATTGAATGAATGAATGAATGGATAAATAATTTTGTATATGCACAGGTCTATAGGTGGCGCAAAAAATATTAGAGAACAAATTATAAATACTAAATGAGACCTTTTTACAATTAAACAAATATCACAAGTTGACTTCAAATAATTAGTCGCCAAACATACATACTCAAATTGGCTACTAAATAATTTAGTTACTAAAAGTAAAAAATATATGTATTTAATAATTTTTAAAAAATATGTGGTGATTAAAATTTTAGTTGCCAATAGATCACTTTTGGCTATCAAAAAAATTTTAGTCACCGATTGTTTTCCCGACAAATTGTTAGCAACTAAACGGATGACCAAATATATTAGCTGCTAAATATAATTGATGACTAAAAATAAGGCTTTTGACGACTATAATTTTAACCGCCAAAAGAAAAATTTCTTGTTGGTAACCAAAAAAGACCAAACGGTGGACCTACCTTCAAAAACACACTATATGTTGAATTTTCTTCCAAATTTTCCCAAAATTTATGGGATTTTAAATTATGAAAAATAAAAAAAAGAATGTCCATCAATAAATTATAACTGTCTGCATTTGTCCTTTAGTGCGGGAAAAATCAAATGAATGTTTTGTCCACTACAATTTTATTTTTTTTCTTTTTTTGTTTTTTCTTTTGGACGAAGGGTCTTTGGCCAAAAGTAAAATTTGCATGGTACTTAATATTTACAATTTTTTTTTTTAAATAAAAGAAAATTTGGATCTTGGATCTTGAATTGTGGAGAGAGAGGAATGTTTAAAAAAATATAGTATATATATTTTGCTTCTATACCATTAACAAATCAAGTCTCTCGTTGTTGTTGTTGTTGTTGTTTTTTTTTTTTTTTTTTTCCCCCTTAAAAAATTCCAAAACATAAATGCAAGATCTAAATGTAGGGGGACAAAAAAAAAATAAATAAATAAATAAATTTGTGAAGAAAAAAAACCCTTCTACTTCATATACAAATTCATTCTCTATTTTTCTTTTCCTTTTTTTTTTTCCAGAAATTGATTTCTTAAATTTAAGATCTAAAAACAACGGTACAGGACAATATGTTTAGTTTTAATTTTATAGTGAATTAATTTAGATGCAAGTCCAAGAACACCAAACGATCGGCTTAAAATGCAATGTTCTTAAACTATCAAGAGCATCTCTACAATCAAAGCTTTCATGCAGTTTCTAATTCATGATTTAGAATTGGCTGCACAAAATTCATTCTTGATTTTATTCGAGATTTTATGAAAGCCTTTTGTTTGGTTCACATTGTTAATATATGAAATATATTAATATATTATATATGTATATATTATTCTTTGTATTGTATTCCATATTTAGATTATAGGCTCCTCCCTATTAGTATGTTCAAATCTTGTCTTTTTCTTTTCCTACCTTATTCTTTCCTTACCTTATTCTCTCACTTTCCTTTGTACAACACTCCTACATAGTCCTATATATATACCCATAGCTTTGTACTGTAAAATCATTAATTCAATACAATACATATTATTTTCTCTCTCTACTATTCCAACATGGTATCAGAGCTTAGAGTCAAAATCCTTGATCCTCTTAATTCCGGCAGTCCACAAATATTGCTCCATCCCCTACACCCAGTTTAGCAACACCACGTCTCCATTCTTCTCACCTTGTTATTTCTTTTTTTATTGCTTTCTATGGATCGTTCTGATATGGCCCAACCAATTTCCATCATTCTTGATGGTTCTAATTACATCATTTGGGCTCAAGCCATGTCTAGTTTTCTCAAAGGGAAAAGTTGTGGCGTCTTGTTACTGGTGATACTGTCAAACTTGTCAAAAATACTGATGAACTTGCCTCTAAATATGAAGAACGACTTGATGATTGGGATAGTAAAAACCATCAAGTCATCACATGGTGCCGTAATACTTCCATTGTCTCCATTAATCTTCAATTTGGGCGCTTTGACACAGCAAAGGAAATCTGGGATTTTCTAAAGACTCGTTATAGCACCACTGCTCTTGCTCACCAATATCAACTTCTTAGCCAACTGCATCACATGCGACAAGAGTCTGGTCAATCTATCAATGTTTTTCTGTCCCAGATGTATGCTGTTTGGGATCAACTGTCTTTGTCTGAACCTAAATGGAACTACAAGGAAGATGCTAGTCAGTTCTCTACATATCGAGATGAACAACGCTTGATATCCTTTCTGATGGCCCTTCGGGATGATTTTGAACCTGTTCAAGCTTCTCTTCTCCATCGTCATCCGCTTCCAACCTTAGAACATGCCATCTCCGAACTCCTTTCTGAAGAAACTCGTCTTGGCTCTCTCAAAACTCCACAGACTCACAATGTTCTTGCTACTTCTCACCAGCCTAGCAAATCATCCGTTGCACAATCATGTACTTATTGCCATAACTCCAATCATAGTTTACTTACATGTCCAATCCGGATTTGTAAGTGGTGCAACAAGACTGGTCCTGGCCACTATCAGAGTGACTGTTTCAAAAATCCCAATCGCCAACCTCATGACAGTCGTTCTAAAGGAGGTCAATCTCGATCCCATTACCGCTATCGGCCCGCTGCTCATTCTCATTCTGCTGCTGCTATTGCTGCCACATCTTCCTTTGATGTTGCTCCTCCTGAGCACAACCAAACCTTTACACTTCATGACATTGAATCCATAGTCAAACAGGTTCTCTCTACTTCTGGTACACCGTCTACTGCTCTGTCAGTCACCTCAGGTACCTCCTCATGGTTCTTTGATTCTGCTTGTTGCAATCATATGACATCGGATTCTACTATTTTCTCTTCTACTATGTCTGTATCTAATATTCCTACTATTTATACTGCTGATGGCTCTCCCATTCATGTTAACCATGTAGGCCATGTCTCTACTTCTACTGTTTCCCTTCCTAGCACTTATTTAATTCCACATCTTACTCTCAATCTAATCTCTATTGGGCAACTTTGTGATCTTGGTCTTACTGTTCTTTTCTCTTCCTCTGGTTGTGTTGTGCAGGACCCCCGGACGGGCCAGACTCTTGGGATCGACCGTAAAAATGGGCGTTTATACGAGCTCATTCATCTTCACATTCCATCTCAACTCTCTTATTCTACAGTCGCCGCCTCCACTAGTTGTACTCTCGATCTTTGGCATTCCCATCTCGGCCATGTGTCATTTAGTCGTTTACGTAGTTTAGTGTCAAGTGGTTAGTTAGGTCATGTTACAGATAATTCAGTGGATTGTTTATCTTGTCAACTTGCCAAACAACCATCTTTACCATTTAATAAAAGTGATTCTATGTCCCATGCACCTTTTGATCTCATATATTCTGATGTTTGGGGGCCTTCACCACATCCTACCATGGGGGGATCTAGGTATTTTGTAATTTTTGTGGATTATTTTACTCGCTTTACATGGTTATTTCTAATGAAAAATCGTTCTGAATTACAACAATATTACTATGATTTTGCTAATATGGTCAAGACACAATTTTCTCGCACCATCAAAATTTTTCGTGCCAACAATGCCCAAGAATATGAAGAAACTAATTTTTTAAAATTTCTCCATCAACACGGTACACTCCCTCACTCCTCTTGTCCTGGAACATCTCAACAGAATGGTCGTGCTGAGCGTAAACATCGTCACCTTCTTGACACTGTTCGTACTCTTTTAATATCTGCCTCTTGTCCAGAGCATTTTTGGGGAGAGGCAATCCTCACTACTGCTTACACTATTAATCGTGTTCCATCTCCCATCATCAACAATCAAACTCCATACGAGTGTCTCTATGGTAAGTCCCCGGCTTATAATCATCTTCGTGTTTTTGGTTGTGCATGTTTTGTCCTATTACAGCCCCATGAACGTAACAAATTAGAACCTCAGGCTCGTCTTTGTTGCTTCTTGGGATATGGCATTGAACACAAAGGTTATCGTTGCTGGGATCCCTTCTCTAAACGTCTTTGTATCTCTAGACATGTGGTCTTTTGGGAACATAAAATGTTCTCTTCCATGTCTCCATTCCACAACTCTGATTCTCCTACTACACCTTTCTTTACTATTCCTTCTATTCCTCTATTTTCTGATGATGAGCTTGATACAGATGCTACTAATGAGCTTACTACTGGTCCACTCCCCTCTACAGAGTCTGGCTCTCCTGATGGTCCTGCATCTCCATCTCCTATTCCTAGTCCTCTTGCTTCCCTTGAAGTCCCTACCTCTACTGATCCTCCAGAACTTCTCACTGAATCTTCTGTGCTTCCTACTACATCTCTTCGTCAATCTACTCGGGTAAAAGAACCTTCTGTCTTGCTTCGTGACTATCATTATTATTCTACTATTTTCTCTCAACATGAACCTCACTCTTATCGTGAGGCTAGTACTAATCCCCTTTAGTAGCAAGCAATGACAGAAGAGTTACAAGCCTTAGACCGAACTGGTACATCGGAGTTGGTTGACCTTCCTCCTAATAAGCCTCTGGTTGGTTGTAAATGGGTCTACAAGATTAAGACACACTCAGATGGAACCGTCGAACGTTATAAAGCCCGTCTGGTTGCTAAGGGCTTTACACAAGAATATGGAATTGACTATGAAGAAACCTTTGCACCTATGGCTCGTCTCACCTCTGTTCGAAGTTTAATTGTTGTTGCTGCCATTCAAAAATGGACATTATTTCAGATGGATGTCAAAAATGCATTCTTGAATGGTGATCTTCAAGAAGAAGTCTATATGCAACCACGTCCTGGATATCCTCACTCATCTAATCAGGTTTGTAAACTTCGAAAGGCACTCTATGGACTCAAACAAGCTCCTCGCGCATGATTTTCAAAGTTTAGTTCCACCATCCAGGCCTTTGGTTTCTCTTCCAGCTCTTATGATTCTACTCTCTTTATCCGCAAATCTCAACATGGCATTGTTCTTCTTCTTCTTTATGTGGACGATATGATTCTTACTGGTGATGATGTTCATGGAATTTCTGCACTCAAAAAGTCTCTTAGTGAACACTTTGAGATGAAGGATTTGGGTACTCTCAAATATTTCTTGGGGCTTGAGATCTCCTCTAGCTCTGATGGCTATTATCTCTCTCAAGCCAAATATGCTTCTGATCTTCTAGCAAAGGTTGGCCTCACTGACAGCAAAACTGTCTCTACTCCTCTAGAGCCTAATGAACACCTAACACCCCTGGACGGCACACCTCTTCAAAATGCCACTTTGTATCGACAATTAGTAGGCAGTCTCGTTTATCTCACTGTTACTCGACTTGACATTGCACATGCTGTTCACCTTGTTAGCCAATTTTTGTCAGCTCCTCGATATACACATTATGCTGATGTGCCCCATATTCTTCGCTATGTTAAAGGCACTTTGTTTCATGGTCTTCACTACTCCTTTAGTTCTGCACTCCTATTACGTGCCTATTCAGATGCTGATTGGGCTGGTGATCCGACTGCTCGTCGCTGTAGACACCCCATTTTTGACCAACCTTAAGACTCAGACGTTACCAGTTGAGCGCTTGGTGATATTGCATATTGTGCTCATTCAGAAGTTTCAGAGTCTCGGCTGCGAGCCTTGCCTCCGGACTTCCGGACCCTTTCATGCTTTGCCTCGGTTTATGAACCAGGCTCGATTTTCTATGCTTTCTCTTCGTGAAGGGAGGGAGAGGTCTCGTAGATCATCTCTTAGTGGCCGTAGGATACGTTTTGTGGTCGTAGGCCATTTTGCCCGTTTGGAGTCCGGTTTTCGATTTTTCGGAGCCGTTGGCCGTGTGCCTTGGTTCGGGACCGCTTAACCACCTCCATTTGCTTCGGTTTTTGGCATACTTCTTATTTGCTCCCTTTTGAGGGACACTGTGGTCTGAGAGACCGACTTCATGGTCGAACACCACTCCCGGTGTCTAACAGCCCGTTTTCGGGGCCCCGAACTGCGTGTTTCGGCCCCCGAACCTTCATTCTACATTGGTTTTGGTTCATTTTTGGCGGGGACCTCTGTTTCATTGGTAAGAAGGCCGTAGAAGGGTGGGAGGCCAGTAATTGTTCTGTTAGCCAACTTTATCCCTTCATCGCCCTCCGTCGCCCGTTTTTCCTCACTTCAGAGCCAATGTTGAACACCCTTGGACCATTTTCTTGCACCCAAAACCATATATTTGTGATGTACACATCTGGGAGGCCACCAATATTTGGTTGCCGGCCAATAATCCTTTTTGACCCTTTTGAACCCTTTGAAAAGTGGGTTGTTCTCTCTCCTGGTTCACTTTTTCCAATGTTTAACCACAGGGTTGTGTTGTGCACACATCAGAGGCCCTCTTTTTGTGGTGGCCGGCCATTAATCACACTTGACCCTTTTGACCCCTAGCCGGCCGGCCGGCCATGGGAAGTAGCCGGCCGGCCACCTGCAACCTGGATAACTGGCCGGCCAGGATCCTCACATCATTTACAGTGCAGCAGTGCATTCATTTTCCCCCCAGATTCTATATCCGGGGGGGCTGTTTTTTGGGGGGAAACTTGATGGTTTTCCCTCCATTTCCCCCCCCCCTTTTTCCCCCCTTTCTGTATATATAACAGGGCCTCCAGCTCTGTAATTAGGGTTACAAAATTTCCCCCCTAAGCCTCTTGTTGTATCTCTCTCCCTCTATACACTTTAACCCTCCAACCTCTCAAGTCCTATACCCCTTTTCACACCACCACCTAGCACCACTCTTCCATCCTTCATTCCAGCAGCTGGAGGTGATTCTTCAAGGCCTAGGAGTGCTGCAACTCAAGCCAAAAGAGCTGTCAAGGCTTGGTCTACAAGGGTGAGCTCCTTTTCCCCTTTTCTACCCTTTTTTTAATCCATTTGTAAGTCATTCTTGCTTACTGTTTTGGGCTCCGACCCTAACCGGAACTAGGCTTATTTTGAGCCATTTTTCATGTTTGTTTAAGGGTATTTACCTGTTTGAGGTCTCCTTGTTGCACTTGCTTCATTATCCCTCTTGTATGCCTATTCCTTGTGTAGTATTTTTGGCCTATGTGTAGACTGTTTTGAGGCATGTCATAAACTGTAAAGTTGATTATTTTGAGCTCTTCTTCAACATTGATGAAGGGATCGTTACTGTTTGAGGCTTTCATTTATTACTTGCCTTTATATCCCTCTTTTGGCCATATTTTTGCATGATTTGTTAGCCTATTGTGCTTCTGTTTTTGGGCTGAGGTCCGAACTGTAAGTGACCTTATTTTGACCCTCTCTTCACATTTCATTGAGGGTCTTTCATGGTTTGAGGCATCCTTTATACACTTTGTGTTATATCTCTCTTTTTGGCCCCATTTTGCATAGTATATTAGGCTTGCATGCATACTGTTTTGGGTCCATCCATCAACTGTAAAATGCATTATTTTTTGCCCTTCTTCAACATTGTTGAAGGGCCCCTTTATGTTTAAGGCCAGAAACCACTACTTGCTTCTTTGTCTATCTTTTGGCCCTTTTCTTGCATGAGATCTTAGCCATACCTGTGCTGGTTTTTGGGGTTTGTTGTGAACTGTAAAATATCTTATTTTGGGCTTCTCTTCAACATTGTTGAAGGGCCCTAATCTGTTTGGGGTCAGCAGCTGTGAGTTGCTTCTTTATCTCATATTTAGGGCCATTTTTGCATGCTAGTTTTACCCTATTTGTGTTTGCTGTTTGGTCTTGCTTAGAAGTGAAAAAATTCTTGTTTTGGGGCTGCCTTGAATCTGTCTTCACATGTCATAAACAAATAATGCATGTTTGATGTAGCTACAAGTCATTTCATGTGCTTAATCTTGCATTTCGGGACCATTTCATGCATCGGGTGCCATGTGTTTATGATTCGGGGTTGTTTTGGGTCATGTTTTGCTACTGAAATTTGCATGTTTGCATATCATATCTCATGCCTTGCCATGTCTCGTTAGAGTGGCATTTTGTGCCTTAGGGTCGGTCCCCGGTTTGCATGCATGTGTGCATGCATTTCGAGTTGTCTCATTTTCATCTAATGGCCTCTTATGTGAGTGTGGCTGAGGTCCACTTATGTTAGTGTAAGTCCATTTGTGCATTGTGTATGCCATTTTATTTCATAGCATTGCGTATGCTAGGTTGTATGATAGAGTATTGTGTATGCCATGTTATCTCGTGCATTGTGTATGCCATTTCATAGCATTGTGCACGCTAGGTTGTATGATAGAGCATTGTGTATGCCATGTTATCTCGTGCATTGTGTATGCCATTTCATAGCATTGTGCACGCTAGGTTGTATCTTAGTTGCATTTCATGCATATCATGCATATTGCATCGTGCTTGGGATAGGGGTTAACACGAGCACGGGAAACGAGGTACGTTTCGTACTCCGAGTGACGGAACGTGTCTCAATTCCCTAGTCACCGACACTCCGGATTATCCATGATGGAGTTAGGTCTTGTTGTGTTTATATGTTCATTCATTCTATATCGAATTGCACAATTCGACCCCTCGACCATCATGCATCGATATGCGTGATTGGTGGCACGAGGATCGAGGCATGCATATATCTGTGAAAATACATTGCTATGCCCCTTTCCTGCTCTCTGTTGCAGCAAATCAAGAATCAGCAACCTTCCGCAGCTTGGTGCGTTTTCCAAGAGTAATTGTAAAACAGAGGCTAATCGGGGCATCCCAGTGGATTTCCGCGCAAGGCAGCCCAAACATGCATCATTCATCATCCGGGGCGGAGTCAAGGCAGTCCCTGGCTTGCATGCCAGTTTATAGCTTTCTTAGTTAATTTGTAAATTAATTAGGAATTTGTATATATTTGGACTGTATTTATTTGGGACTGTATTATTTGGACTGTACTATTTATTCGGACCCTCTATGCGAGGGCATAATTGTAATAAGTGTGGGTGAGTGTGATGTATGTCTTCCAACCCCACGTCTTTCTTTCCTTTTATTTACCTGCTTATGATGGTTATATTAGGGCATGTTTCAATTAGCATACAGTATGATAGCATGTTTGCATTCATTCATCTGTATTGTGCGCACCGGGCTCGGCGCATCATACTAACTGCATTGTATTTTCAATTCCAAGTTGAATACATGTTAGCTGTTGCATCTCATATGCCATGTTTAGAATAGCCGAGCCTGCTATAGTTGCATTTTGCATGTGTTGCATTAGGCATTTCTGTATAATTAGGATCATGCATGGATTTCTAATTAGCTTCTTTTTTGGCTTGGAGTACTCGGTAAGTTTTATGTTTTAGCATCCTTGCATGTGTGTGAGTGACTGCCATGATAGCATGCTTACCATGAGGCTATTTGCTTATGTGATATAACTGCCTGAATGCCTGTGGGTGAAGGTTGGGTTATTTGGATTGGAACAATTTATCAAATGTGTGTTTTAAGCCTACTTGCGAGTAGCAAACCATCTTTCAAAAACAAACATGAAATGTTTTGTTCCAATTCAGGTGACCCAGTCTATACTTGTATGCTGTGCGCATCACATAGTAAATCTAGGCTAATAACCGGGATAAGAACACACAATGTTTTCAAAACTAGATATCATGGTTAGTAGAGGCCGATCTTTGATCGGGCGAGCGGGGGTGCTCACGAAGTGACCTTCCCCAATCGTACCCAAGTTTCCGAGCCGAGGTAACTTTGGTGATGACGGACACGTGGCCTTAGGCAAACGAGTCAGGGTTTCCTAAATTTCTCCCAAAATAAAATATTTAGGTGGTGACTCTGTATCTGGCAAAGCAGTCCATGTTTGGCACTTCTTTCAAAAATCTGTTTTTCTCAAAACGATTTGCCGGATTTGGACTCTTTGGTTCAGACTTAGAACCGTGACGATTTGAAGAGTCCTGAGCTGTAGTGACCCCAATATCGAACAGAACGGGAGCTCACCCTCCCGGGGTGTTCGGGGGACGTCTACAGTTTCTGGCGACTCTACTGGAGATTTAGAGAACTTGACTCGAACTCATGATATCTGGTTTTGACAACACTTATGTGTTTCTTTGCATTGCATTTCCATTGGTGCGCCTAGGACACTGTGTTTGCCATCTGCTATTCCTGAATGGTTTGCAGGAGGCTTGTCTTGTCAAGACATGACCATAAGGCTGACCGATTGTGGGCTCTGCCAGTATGGGAACACAAACCCCGGTTTTACCGGGGCACCCTATTGACCATTCGACCTAGTGCATATTCGGAATCCATAGTGACCATTCCAAGCTAGGACAGGTTGCTTACCCGATTTAGGTTGTTTGAAACCACTGCGTGCGTAGTGAAACCCTAGCTCTTGACAAAATAGGACAGGGAAACCCTACCCCGACATAGGGGTGTTTTGGCTCTCACTTGCTTGTTATGTGCTTTAGAGTGCGTCTCTATACGAATGCATGTATCAGTTTACGAGTTTGGGCATCAGGCCTGCGGGCACCAGTTCAGCATCTTGGGATTCGGTTTACCAAAGGGTATCAGATTTGAGGCAGAATTTTGGAGACAGAATTCAGTAGAGGGCACAGTCATCCTGCTACACTTGTATCTGTTTTGGTGAAGTTGAGCTGAGATGCTGCATGTTTTCTCTTTTGCTAGGTAGTCTGGGAACCATAGCTTCAGAAGGCTCCGATATCCCCTGAGGTTCATCAAACTTGTACTGATAGACTTTGTTAGGTCAGAGATTCAGTTCAAGGGCAATCAGTGTTCCTCCGCCAGAGGCAGGGTAAAAAGGGCCAGTCAGGCACAAATCACCAGTTTAGCAGTTACCAGATCAGTGGCCCTTATCCACCCCACCAGGGAACAGTCAGGCTGAGGTCTTAGTTTCTACTGCAGGGATAGATATACCAGTCAGACAGATGGATCAGCAGAACACGTCAGAGATGGAGGCAATGATGCGTCAGATGCAGGAAAGTATGAAACTCATGCAGCAAGACGCTGCCCGGCAAATGGAATTTGCCAAACAGTAGGCTGCGATCATGGCCCAACAGGCTGAGCTAATCACCAGGCTGCAACAGCAAAATGGAGCATCTGCTTCGCACCAAGCCCCTCCCCCACCAGGAGTTCCAGCATCCGAGGAGGCACCAAATGTCCAGGGAGATACGAACATTCCGACAGGACCGGCTCCACCCCCAATCTTACCCCAGTTGTCTAAAGCACCAATCAACCTGCCGGATTCACCATTTGAGTTCGAGTTAGACCCTACAGCGCTGAAGGTGAGCAAGCTAGAAAAGATGTTCAAGAAATCTCAGGGTGTCAAGTCTATCCCGCACATCGAGGACGGGTATACCGACGCAGCTGTGACGCTGCCGGACAGATTTAAGATGCCACACATTGACCGATTTGATGGATCTGGCGATCCCATAGTGCACCTCCGGTTGTTCTCGGACATACTAAGGCCGATGGGCCTCACCAGGCTGCAGAAACTTTCTTTATTTGGTCGGACCCTGTCGGGTGTGGCCACTATCTGGTATGCAAAATTAGAAGATGATGTCAAACGGAACTGGGATGAGATGGCCGAGGCCTTCGTTGCGCAGTACTCCTATAACACGCAAATCGAGGTCATAACCCGTGATCTTGAGACAACAAGGCAAGAGCCTAAGGAGAGTTTTTCTGATTTCGTAGCCCGCTGGAGGGCCAAGGCTTCAATGATGACCCTGAGGCCTACTGACAAGGACCAGATCAGGATGATTGTGCGCAATCTCCAGCCAAAACTGATGCAAAAGATGATTGTACTCATCTTCCCTACCCTTTCAGACCTACATGAGATGGGGGTACAGATCGAGGACGCTATGAAGCAGGGCCTTCTTGACCAGGAGAAAGAGCAGCCCAGGAGGGCATTTTTCCGCAGTTCAAATGCGACCACCAGTGGTGATACAGCTGCAAGATCTTCTGAAGTGGGCATGGTTACCACCACCGTATCAAAAACAGCTACCCCATTCACCGGTGCATCCGAAAGTAGCTCACAAGGAACCAAATACCCGCCTCGAGTCAAGAGGGTTTTTACCCCACTTCATATGCCTTTGTCAAAGGCTCTAGAGGTCTTAATCCGGAAAGGGCATCTGAAACCGTTGGAACAATGCCCCCTACCCGATCCTATCCCTGCAAAACATGATCAAACTAAGTACTGCGCCTACCATCAACAAATCGGTCATGACACCGACAGTTGCTTTCGTCTGCGCCATGATGTACAAGATCTGTTTGACAACGGGGTCATTGCCGCACTAGGTCCTGCAAAGTCTATCGGCACTTGATTAGTGAACTTGTGGGGGGGATCATATGATCTGATCAGAGGTTGAACCAGCTGCGGATGGCACTCGATTTACTCCAGATGTGGGAAGGACAGGCATTGTTTTGAGCATTTGCGAATGCCAGTTTCTGACTTAGGTATTCGGTCAGTCTTATTGTTTTGTTTTTGAGTCTGCCTTTTGCTTTGAGTCAGTCTCTTTTGTTTTGGGTCTGTCTTGTTGTATCAAGTCAGTCCTATTGTATAGGAGTCGGGTGATTCCGGGGGGTGTTACCTCGGGCGTCACCATTTTGTTTTATGTTTGTCTTTTCGTTTTGTTTTGAGTCTGTTTCTACCAGGGAGCCAGTTGTGCCAACAGTTTTTTTTTTGAATAAAACAGCGGTGATCTTCATGCTCTCGCATTTGCTTCTGCCTTATGCCAGTTAAGCCGGAAGTTCTGAATGAGACGGCAGTATTTGACTAAAGAACTCTGTCTTTTCTGTGCCTTGAAATCATTGTATCGACCTAAGTTTTTCAAAACTTTTTTGAGCACTGCGGTGAAAACGAAGAGGAAGGAATTCCTTGGGATTTGCAAAACTTTGATCATTTGAGAGAAAGAGAGGCGTGCTAAGCCCTTAATGAATGAAATCATGCTTGTTAGCGTGAGTACTGAGAAGGCTTGATCCAGACTGGTTTCACACTATCTTCAGCGCGAGCGATTTGTCGCTTTCTTAAAAACTTTCAAAAACAAAATGTTTTGCGCGGTCCTGCGAAGACCTGTGTGGAATCGCTCTTGAGATTGTGCAGCCTAGGATCGCTCTCAGCCTCGAGACTCAACCCCTTCGCTTCTAAACCTTGAACTTGAATTCAGAAGGTTCAACGGTCAACTACGATGTGAGGCCTGTGTGGCCGGATTTGAAGCAGCCCTCAAACAAGAGGCTAGGAAAGTCAGATCAAAAAGATCAGAAGATCAGAAGAAGCTTGCAAAGCTAGAACAGAAGTACCCCTCGAACTAGGGGCAAAGATATCAGACATGCTCGAAGAGCTGAAGATGAGTCCTCTTGCAAATCAACAGCCACTCTCCTGGATACGGATGGCTTCGAAATCCTATAACCATTTGGCATGGACCAAGCTACACTTTTACCCTTGAGAGGCTCACTGGGCCGAAAACCCGGAAGGGCGACCCAGGCAAAAGTTAGAGCAAGAAAAAGAAGAAAAAGAACAAAAAAAGAAAAAAAAAGAAAAAGAAAAGAAAAGAAAGAAAAAATGCAAAAAAAAAAAAAAAAGAAAAGAAAAGAAAAGAATATCAAAAAAAGAAGAAAATAATTGAAAAAAAAGAAAGAAAGAAGAACAAAGCTCGCAAGGTCGAAAACCCACGATAGGCGCCTTGGCAAAAGTTAGAGCCTGAAAAGGAGAGGTTAATACCCGAGTGTACCTTAACCCCGAACTACGTAAGGCTTGATTCCTATCTTTGGGATACGTAAGCAACTTCATTCTAAAGTCCAGCTGTAAAACACTTCAAATTCGATTGTGTCCATGCGATGGTTTTGGTCATCTTTGTCTTCTCTGTATCTGAGAGTCTGTTTGTGTTCGTCGCTCTGAGGACTGACTACAATGCGCTGCGGTGCTATCCAAACAAGGGGCAACTTTCCGTTGCCATTCAAAACGCCGCAGTGTCATTTCAAACAAGGGGCAACTTTCCGTTGCCATGCAGTGTCCTTCAGACAAGGGGCAATTTTCCATTGCTATGGGTCCGAGGTTGTGCATCTCAAGAGTAGGTTCCGTGCTCGTTGAGCAGTGGTCGTTTGCAAAAATAGTTTTTGAGAATTTTTACTGAGGTTGACTAATCTTCTCGAAAAGTACCCCATTTTTCAAAACTGGACCATTTCTTGGACCCAAAAAAGGAAAACTCTCAGTGCTCATAGCCTAACTTGCATGATTTTAAATCAGAAAATCGAACAAGCATGTTAATCAAACTCTCATTTTGGTCAAAATTGTCTTAGTAGAAAGCCAAAAACAAAAAAAATGGTCGAAATGATGAACTAGGGGCACAGTTGAGTCAGGTGTTCTGTCTTTTCCCCATTGCCACAATACTTACCAAGAAGGGCACTCTACCTGCCAAAAAAAGGGCACAACTGAAACTGTCAACAAAAAGGCTGAAAGCTCTCTCGTCCTCCAAGCAACGAGGTATCAAGCAAAGTGCGAAGCACGAACCGGAATGGGACAAGATATTCCACTCCATCATCTGGACAGATCTTATCACGTCCGAACTCCCCAGCAAAGCATCATCAACTGATGTTAGCTGCAAATTCGCTACACACCCAGTTGTAGCACAACCCCTCTGTGGGAGAAGTTCACTGCTGTGCGCAGGAGAAAAAGAATCTAGCAGCATGCTAGGGGCACGAGCCCACAATTTGCTGTTTATCCATCAACCACCCAGGGGAGGGATGAAAAATAAGAGATTGAAGAATAGAGAGATGTGCGATGAGAGGAAAAGTGAGAAGAGGGCTTTTTCAGGAAAAACAGAGCTTGAGGGCCGAGTGATGTGAGAACCACAAATGAGAAAGGGTGGGAAACACTACACGGTGAAACAGGCTCCCTGTGCACGTCTGAGTGTCGTGTCTTTTTGTTTTATCTCAATTCTTGTTTTGAATCGTTTCGAGTGTTACTCGATGTGTTTAGGTTGTGTGCCTTTTATTTCCTTGTTGAGTCGTTTTGCTGTGTTCAGTCGTAGGCTCAATACTTGGTCGAAAACTCATCTCTCAATTTCAAAAATAAAATCGTTTTGTGCTCCGAGTGCCGTGCCGTTCTCCACATTTGTACAAAACAGAATTTGTTCTTTCATAAAATCGCAGGATTCAACCCAGGTCATGTGAGAACAGTAGAACTAGGACCTATTTGAAGCTATATGGGTTCCAGACTACAAAGCAAAAGAAAAGAGGAAATGTCGGGTATCTGAGTTTGTTCCAACTTCAGTAAGTTCCAAGACTACATTCCGTGTGTACCTCTTCAAGTCTTGTCAAAGCTCCGAAGTAAGAGTGTGCCTCTACCTCAAGCTCAAGATCAAGTCTGCTTCAAGCCAAAATGACGATCAAAAGTGCTCTCCCTGAGTACCATTCCCTGCCAGAGGCATCTTGGCTGTGTTCGCAATGAGTTCCTAGGAGACCAACTGCGACGGTGGAAACTAGAGTTCGAATGGCTGATGCCTTGAACACAAAGGTTCGGGATTTCCGAGACTAAAGTCTGGTTTAAATACCCAGAGGCGTGTCCTCGGCTTGAAATCTGTATGGAAGCCCCATAGGTTGAGATAGCGTGTATGCACCTCAATTCTGGATACCGAACCAACCTAGTCTGTCACCCCGTTGGAGAATAGGGAAAGTTGTGAATATGATCAGGAAGAAAGGCAACGTCCGAAGTGTTCTACATGAAAAACCCTTGTCAGTATTTCAGAGCCTTTGTACTATAAGTTGAAGGTAAGTGTTCGAAGAGCATAGGGGAAGATCCCCATCGGAGCAGAGTGGTTCACCGCCACTCACCTCATGAGGTGCTTTCTAAAGCACCGCTACGCTTGTTTATTGCTTTCCTTAAGCATCATGCATTATATCGCATTGTACCTATCAGGTTTCTTTTCCATTCATGCACGATATTGTATGTACGGTTCATTCAAAGAAGTTCCGTTTAAGATCATTTCTTTAGTGTATCTATCACACTTTCTTCATTCACTTTTGTGTATCTATCACACACATTCTCATTTTGTGTATCTACCATGCGCATATTCACTTTTGTGTATCTATCACATACATTCTCGTTTTTTGTATCAATCACACTTCTTTCATTTTGTGTATCTATCACATACATTCTCGTTTTGTGTATCAATCACACTTTGTTCACATAGTGCATCTATCACACTTTGTGTTCGTTTTTAGTATATCCATCATACTTGTTCACATAGTGTATCTATCACACTTTGTGTTCGCTTTTAGTGTATCAATCACACTCTGTTCACATAGTGCATCTATCACACTTTGTGTTCACAAATAGTGTATCAATCACACTCTGTTCACATAGTGCATCTATCACACTTTGTGTTCACTTTTAGTGTATCAATCACACTCTATTCCCATAGTGCATCTATCACACTTTGTGTTCGTTTTTAGTATATCCATCATACTTGTTCACATAGTGCATCTATCACACTTTGTGTTCGCTTTTAGTGTATCAATCACACTTTGTTCACTAAGTGCATCTATCACACTTTGTGTTCACCTTTTGTGTATCCATCACACTTGTTCACATAGTGCATCTATCACACTTTGTGTTCACTTTTAGTGTATCAATCACACTCTGTTCACATAGTGCATCTATCACACTTTGTGTTCACCTTTTGTGTATCCATTACACTTGTTCACATAGTGCAACTATCACACTTTGTGTTCACTTTTAGTGTATCAATCACACTTTGTTCAGTAAGTGCATCTATCACACTTTGTGTTCACCTTTTGTGTATCAATCACACTCTGTTCACATAGTGCATCTATCACACTTTGTGTTCACCTTTAGTGTATCAATCACACTCTGTTCACATAGTGCATCTATCACACTTTGTGTTCACTTTTAGTGTATCAATCACACTTTGTTCACTAAGTGCATCTATCACACTTTGTATTCGCTTTTAGTGTATCAATCACACTCTGTTCACATAGTGCATCTATCACACTTTGTGTCCGCTTTTAGTATATCCATCATACTTGTTCACTAAGTGCATCTATCACACTTTGTGTTCGCTTTTAGTGTATCAATCACACTCTGTTCACATAGTGCATCTATCACACTTTGTATTCGCTTTTAGTGTATCAATCACACTCTGTTCACATAGTGCATCTATCACCCTTTGTGTCCGCTTTTAGTATAGCCATCATATTTGTTCACTAAGTGCATCTATCACACTTTGTGTTCGCTTTTAGTGTATCAATCACACTCTGTTTACATAGTGCATCTATCACACTTTGTGTTCACTTTTAGTGTATCAATCACACTCTGTCCACATAGTGCATCTATCACACTCTGTGCTCACCTTTTTGTGTATCAATCACACGCGTTCGCACTGTGTATCAACCACACACTCTCGCTTTGTGTATCTATCATACTTGTTCACTTAGTGCATCTATCACACTTTGTGCTCACCTTTGTGTATCTATCGTGCATGTTCGTGAAGATTCTATGATTTTCTTACATCCTTTCTGCATGAGGTATAGTTTGGTTCGAGTTTACTTGCTTGCCTAGCATTCGCTTAAAATGTTGCATTTATTTTGCATAATTGCTTCATTACAGCTCTCTTTGCATGATCATGAGTGACGTCTGGCTTCGCGTAGCGTATAAGTCCAATTTTCAAACCGGCTTCGCGTAGCGTATAAGTCCAATTTTCAAACCGGCTTCGCGTAGCGTATAAGTCCAATTTTAAAACCGGCTTCGCGTAGCGTATAAGTCCAATCTTCAAACCGGCTTCGCGTAGCGTGTAAGTCTAATTTTCAAACCGGCTTCGCGTAGCGTATAAGTCCAATTATCAAACCTGCTTCGCGTAGCATATAAGTCCAATCTTCAAAATATTTCTGCATATCATTTTGCATTTTGCCCCTGCCTGTGGGCACATCTTTGTTATTTTGTATGTTTGTCTAAGTCTTCGGCCTTGTCAAAAATGGGTCGTCTCTGGGCTTTGACATTCACTCTCGTCACTTATGACTTTCGAGTTCTATCAAAGAGGGGCAACTGTAGACACCCCATTTTTGACCGACCTTAAGACTCAGACGTCACCAGTTGAGCGCTTAGTGATATTTCATATTGTGCTCGTTCAGAAGTTTCAGAGTCTCGGCTGCGAGCCTTGCCTCCGAACTTCCGGACCCTTTCATGCTTTGCCTCGGTTTGCGAACCAGGCTCGGTTTTCTCTGCTTTCTCTTCGCGAAGGGAGGGAGAGGTCTCGTAGATCATCTCTCAGTGGCCGTAGGCTACGTTTTGTGGTCGTAGGCCATTTTGCCCGTTTGGAGTCCGATTTCTGATTTTTCGGAGCCGTTGGCCGTGTGCCTCGGTTCGGGACTGCTTAACCACCTCCATTTTCTTCGGTTTTTGGCATACTTCTTATTTGCTCCCTTTTGAGGGACACTGTGGTCCAAGAGGCCGACTTCGTGGTCGAACACCACTCTCGGTGCCTAACAGCCCGTTTTCGGGGTCCCGAACTGCGTGTTTCGGCCCCCGAACCTTCATTCTGCATTGGTTTTGGTTCATTTTTGGCGGGGACCTCTGTTTCATTGGTAAGAAGGCCGTAGAAGGGTGGGAGGCTAGTAATTGTTCTGTCAGCCAACTTTATCCCTTCATCGCCCTCCGTCGCCCGTTTTTCCTCACTTCAGAGCCAATGTTGAACACCCTTGGACCATTTTCTTGCACCCAAAACCACATATTTGTGATGTACACATCTGGGAGGCCACCAATATTTGGTGGCCGGCCAATAACCCTTTTTGACCCTTTTGAACCCCTTTGAAAAGTGGACTGTTCTCTCTCCTGGTTCACTTTTTCCAGTGTTCAACCACAGGGTTGTGTTGTGCACACATCAGAGGCCCTCTTTTTGTGGTGGCCGGCCATTAATCACACTTGACCCTTTTGACCCCTAGCCGGCCGGCCATGGGAAGTAGCCGGCCGGCCACCTCCAACCTGGATAACTGGCCTGCCAGGATCCTCACATCATCTACAATGCAGCAGTGCATTCATTTTTCCCCCAGATTCTATATCTGGGGGGCTACTTTTTGGGGGGAAACTTGATGGTTTTCCCTCCATTTTTCCCCCCCTTTTTCCCCCATTTCTGTCTATATAACAGGGCCTCCAGCTCTGTAATTAGGGTTACAAAATTTCCCCCCTAAGCCTCTTGTTGTATCTCTCTCCCTCTATACACTTTAACCCTCCAACCTCTCAAGTCCTATACCCCTTTTCACACCACCACCTAGCACCACCCTTCCATCCTTCATTCCAGCAGCTGGAGGTGATTCTTCAAGGCCTAGGAGTGCTGCAACTCAAGCCAAAAGAGCTGTCAAGGCTTGGTCTACAAGGGTGAGCTCCTTTTCCCCTTTTCTACCCTTTTTTTAATCCATTTATAAGTCATTCTTGCTTACTGTTTTGGGCTCCGACCCTAACTGGAACTAGGCTTATTTTGAGCCATTTTTCATGTTTGTTTAAGGGTATTTACCTGTTTGAGGTCTCCTTGTTGCACTTGCTTCATTATCCCTCTTGTATGCCTATTCCTTGTGTAGTATTTTTGGCCTACGTGTAGACTGTTTTGAGGCATGTCATAAACTGTAAAGTTTCTTATTTTGAGCTCTTCTTCAACATTGATGAAGGGCTCGTTACTGTTTGAGGCTTTCATTTATTACTTGCCTTTATATCCCTCTTTTGGCTATATTTTTGCATGATTTGTTAGCCTAATGTGCTTCTCTTTTTGGGCTGAGGTCCGAACTGTAAGTGACCTTATCTTGACCCTATCTTCATATTTCATTAAGGGTCTTTCATGGTTTGAGGCATCCTTTATACACTTTGTGTTATATCTCTCTTTTTGGCCCCATTTTGCATAGTATATTAGGCTTGCATGCATACTGTTTTGGGTCCGGCCATCAACTATAAAATGCATTATTTTTGGCCCTTCTTCAACATTGTTGAAGGGCCCCTTTGTGTTTAAGTCCAGCAACCACTACTTGCTTCTTTGTCCATCTTTTGGCCCTTTTCTTGCATGAGATCTTAGCCATACCTGTGCTGGTTTTTGGGGTTTGTTGTGAACTGTAAAATATCTTATTTTGGGCCTCTATTCAACATTGTTGAAGGGCCCTAATCTTTTTGGGGTCAGCAGCTGTGAGTTGCTTATTTATCTCACATTTAGGGCCATTTTTGCATGCTAGTTTTGCCCTATTTGTGTTTGCTGTTTGGTCTTGCTTAGAACTGAAAACATGCTTGTTTTGGGGCTGCCTTGAATCTGTCTTCACATGTCATAAGAAAATAATGCATGCTTGATGTAGCTACAAGTCATTTCATGTGCTTAATCTTGCATTTCGGGACCATTTCATGCATCGGGTGCCATGTGTTTATGATTCGGGGTTGTTTTGGGTCATGTTTTGCTGCTGAAATTTGCATGTTTTCATATCATATTTCATGTCTTGCCATGTCTCGTTAGAGTGGCATTTTGTGCCTTAGGGTCGGTCCCCGGTTTGCATGCATGTGTGCATGCATTCCGAGTTGTCTCATTTTCATCTAATGGCCTCTTATGTGAGTGTGGCTAACGTCCACTTGTGTTAGTGTAAGTCCATTTGTGCATTGTGTATGCCATTTTATTTCATAGCATTGCGTATGCTAGGTTGTATGATAGAGCATTGTGTATGCCATGTTATCTCGTGCATTGTGTATGCCATTTCATAGCATTGTGCACGCTAGGTTGTATGATAGAGCATTGTGTATGCCATGTTATCTCGTGCATTGTGTATGCCATTTCATAGCATTGTGCACACTAGGTTGTATCTTAGTTGCATTTCATGCATATCATGCATATTGCATCGTGCTTGGGATATGGGTTAACTCGAGCACGGGAAACGAGGTACGTTTCGTACTCCGAGTGACGGAACGTGTCTCAATTCCCCAGTCACCGACACTCCGGATTATCCATGATGGAGTTAGGTCTTGTTGTGTTTATATGTGCATTCATTCTATATCGAATTGCACAATTCGATCCCTCGGCCATTATGCATCGATATGCGTGATTGGTGGCACAAGGATCGAGGCATGCATATATCTGTGAAAATACATTGCTATGCCCCTTTCCTGCTCTCTGTTGCAGCAAATCAAGAATCAGCAACCTTCCGCAGCTTGGCGCGCTTTCCAAGAGTAATTGTAAAACAGAGGCTAATCGGGGCATCCTTGTGGATTTCCGCGCAAGGCAGCCCAGTCATGCATCATTCCTCATCCGGGGCGGAGTCAAGGCAGTCCCTGGCTTGCATGCCAGTTTATAGCTTTCTTAGTTAATTTGTAAATTAATTAGGAATTTGTATATATTTGGACTGTATTTATTTGGGACTGTATTATTTGGACTGTACTATTTATTCGGACCCTCTGTGCGAGGGCATAATTGTAATAAGTGTGGGTGAGTGTGATGTATGTCTTCCAACCCCACGTCTTTCTTCTCTTTTATTTACCTGCTTATGATGGTTAGATTAGGGTATGTTTCAATTAGCATACAGTATGATAGCATGTTTGCATTCATTCATCTGTATTGCACGCACCGGGCTCGGCGCATCATACTAACTGCATTGTATTTTCAATTCCAAGTTGAATACATGTTAGCTGTTGCATCTCATATGCCATGTTTAGAATAGCCGAGCCTGCTATAGTTGCATTTTGCATGTGTTGCATTAGGCATTTCTGTATAATTAGGATCATGCATGGGTTTCTAATTAGCTTCTTTTTTGGCTTGGAGTACTCGGTAAGTTTTATGTTTTAGCATCCTTGCATGTGTGTGAGTGACTACCATGATAGCATGCTTACCATGAGGCTATTTGCTTATGTGATATAACTGCCTGAATGCCTGTGGGTGAAGGTTGGGTTATTTGGATTGGAACAATTCATCAAATGTGTATTTTAAGCCTACTTGCGAGTAGCAAACCATCTTTCAAAAACAAACATGAAATGTTTTGTTCCAATTCAGGTGACCCAGTCTATACTTGTATGCTGTGCGCATCACATAGTAAATCTAGGCTAATAACCGGGATAAGAACACACAATATTTTCAAAACTAGATATCATGGTTAGTAGAGGCCGATCTTTGATCGGGCGAGCGGGGGTGCTCACGAAGTGACCTTCCCCAATCGTACCCAAGTTCCCGAGCCGAGGTAACTTTGGTGATGACAGACACGTGGCCTTAGGCAAACGAGTCAGGGTTTCCTAAATTTCCCCCAAAATAAAATATTTAGGTGGCGACTCTGTATCTGGCAAAGCAGTCCATGTTTGGCACTTCTTTCAAAAATCTGTTTTTCTCAAAACGATTTGCCGAATTTGGACTCTTTGGTTCAGACTTAGAACCGTGACGATTTGAAGAGTCCTGAGCTGTAGTGACCCCAATATCGAATAGAACGGGAGCTCACCCTCCCGGGGCGTTCGGGGGACGTCTACAGTCGCTCTACCACAGGATTCTGTTTCTTCGTAGGTGATTCCCTTATATGTTGGCGTAACAAGAAACAAACCTTGGTCCGAATCCGAATATCGTGCTCTTGCAGATACCACTTAGGAGCTCATTTGGCTTCGCTGGTTACTTTCAGATATGGGCGTTACTTCTTCCAGTGCCACTCCTCTATACTGTGACAATCGTAGTGCTATCCAAATTGCGCATACTGATGTTTTCCATGATCGCACCAAACACATTGAGATTGATTGTCATTTTCTTCGTCAACATGTTACTCAAGGCACTATTCCTCTTCTTCATATTTCCACTGTTGATCAAATTGCTGACATCTTCACCAAGACCCATCCACCGGGACGTTTCCAAGATTTGGTTTCCAAACTCAAGTTGCTTTCTACCTTGCCACCTTGAGTTTGAGGGGGGATGTTAATATATGAAATATATTAATATATTATATATATATATATATAATTAACATATTATATATGTATATATTATTCTTTGTATTGTATTGATTATAGGCTCCTCTCTATTAGGTATGTTCAAATCTTGCCTTTTTCTTTCCCTACCTTATTCTTTCCTTACCTTATTCTCTCCCTACCTTATTCTTTCCCTTTCCTTTGTACAACACTCCTACATAGTCCTATATATATACCCATAGCTTTATACCGTAAAATCATTAATTCAATACAATACATATTATTTTCTCTCTCTACTATTCTAACACACATAACAAAATTGACGTGCAATGTGTAGCATGACCTATTAAGATTTCAATGGACAAAACTACGATTGAGCCATCATCACCCAAGGCTTTAAGATTAGATAGCAAGCTTCAGACAGGCTTTTTTCTTTTTAGTAGAAGAAGAAGTTTTGGAAAAGTGCTGATTGATTTTTGGCAAATTTTCAATGATTTCATTTAAGGCTATCGTCAACGGGTCCAAATTTTTTAGGTCACCAAATTTATCGAATGTGAATTTTGTTATTAAATGTTTTTAGTTCTAGGAAGCCAAAGAATCCTTTATAACTTTGTTTGCATTACACTAAAATTCTCATATAACATTAAAAGTTACTTTCTAAAATCCGTTCTAACAAGGAAACAAACAAAAAAATAAAATAATAAATAAAAATAAAAAATAAAATAAATTCAACAAGTAAACACAAATTAAGAAAAAAACAACAATGAAGCCTTAAGTAACACAAAATTGTATGATCATCACATATATTAAAAAAGAGACAACATTTTTAAAAATTGATTTGCTTAAAACTAGAAACAAACAGTCTATCCAATACAACTCTCAAACACAAAATTGCATTCATATCTATGTGGCTAAGCACTTATTTGATTGATTTAACAACCATGAATCTAACATATAACCAGGACTGACCAAAATAAACAAAACATATAGCATACTTTAATTATGATACTAACAAGAGTAAGGAGTTGGAACAACAATCAGAGGACTTTTTTTATGGACAGTTATACCATCAACTTCAGTCATGTCCAAATCATCGCCAATCGCTCCATTCGGTAACGAAAAATCAAACTTGTGAACAACACTTGCCAATGCAAGCTCACTAACGTTCGTGGCGAACTGGGTACCAGGACAACCCCTTCGACCAGCACCAAATGGAATTAACTCAAAGTCGTGCCCTTTGAAATCTATTGAACTATTCAAGAACCTTTCTGGCCGAAACTCCTCTGGATCTTCCCACGACAATGGGTCTCTTCCAATTGCCCAAGCATTCACAATCACTTGAGTGCCGGCTGCAATGTCATATCCCATTACCTTGGCATCTTGGATTGATTCTCGGGGTACTAGCAATGGGACCGGAGGATGCATCCTGAGAGATTCTTTGATCACTGCTTTCAAGTAATGCATTGTCTCTAAATCATCCTCGGTTATGTTCAATTTGCCTCTAGCTATTTCTCTCACCTCATTCTGCAATTTGTTCATGATTTGTGGATGTCTTAAGAGTTCTGCCATTGTCCACTCAATGGTTGTGAATACGGTATCAGTTCCAGCACCAAACATATCCTAAAAGAAAATTAAATATACAAAAGATGGAAATTATGAAATTAATTTTGTTATCTAAAACTCTTGAAATTGACCCAACTTCCATCTAGATGAGACAAATCAATTCATTTTTTAACCTTTCAAGTGACTAAAGTTTGATTTTTCTTTAAAATATATGTAATAAAAAAATCCCAATATCACATGCTAGAAAGAGTCTACTGAATAGTTAATTAATAATAACAAAATTTTATAAAAAGTGCAAAAAAAAAAAAAAATGTGACTGATTGCAAAACATATGATATGTTATGATTTTAGATTTAATATTATTCACTTTAGTTCTTTTAATTTTTTTCATTTATTTTCGATGGGCTTTTGACAACCAAAAAAAACAAAACAAAACAAAAAAGCTAATTCAATTAAACAAACAAATAAACCAAAAAAAAAAAAAAAAAGTTACACATTTTTTTTTTTTTTAGATAGGAGAAAAAGTTACAATTAAATACATATAATTGAGCACTATGTTTTGCTATGAAGAAAAATAAAATTAAATAAAAAATTCTGTTGCCAACCCACAAACAAAACAAAATAAAAACTCCATTACTAAAGTTTCTTATCCCAAAAAAAAAAAAATTCAATACCAAATGTAGAAGATAAAAATGCATTAGAATTGCATAAAGAGACACAAAATTAAATGTTACATAAAAACATACAAATCCCATAACTATGTGAACCCATTACTAAAATATTCTCAAAAGAAAAAAATTTATGCACAAAAATATAATGAACACTCAATGGCCAAGTTAAATTAATATGAAATTTTCAAATAAGAGAGAATTTTTTAGTTTGGTGGGAAATTCTTTATGAAATTATATTATTTAAATATCCATCTAAATTAATATCATAGTATTTAGTTGTTAATTTTTACCATGTTCAACATTATTTACTATTTTTTTTTATTTTTTTATTTTTGTTATTTGCCCATGCATAACACGGGTTACTGCTAGTATATATAGTATAGATTTGTTTACAAAGTTATTCTAATTATTTCTTTAGTTTCTTTTACAATACTCAATAGGTTAGCAATTATTTAAAATCAACTTATTCTTCATTTTTTTTTTGGTCAATCGATATGAGATTTATTATATTATAAGAAATATTTAAGTCATCAAACAGACAAAAATTTCACAATAGCTAGAAAAGTCAACAAAAAGTGGAAAAAAATATATATATATCAAACTTCTCTCCGTGAGAGTTAAATCCGTAACTTCACATCACAAAAAGTGCTTCATAACCACTAAGCCAAATACCTTAATTTAGAATTAATATATTCATTGAGTCATTGAAATTATTAAAGTTTACTCTATTTTTATTTTATATTCATGGGACAACTTATATTCATAGGTTATAAACTCCATTACCATCTTGACAATAATGACTTCTGTAATTCAAAATTTTAAATCAACCATGGAGTACCGGAAAGCTTGTTAATAATGTAAAATCTTTGAGATAAAGAAATGATAATTCAGGAAATTCATGATGAACAATTCATGGTATTGAAATTATGTTTAAATTGCACTACCTATCAAACTATTAAAAACCATTGCATGTATTTGTCGTGCTTACTATATGCGAGTCTGATAAGATATTAAGAATATAAATAATAAAAATATTTTTATCTTGAATAGTTTAAAATTTTAGATGAATTAATAATAAATCATATTCTATAACTTTTTTAACTATTGTCTTTAAAACCATAAATCGTAAAAGTTATTAAATACACTTAAAGTATCACATGATATTATTTACATGTTATTTCTGATTACCTTATGAAGGTCCCCATCTAAAAATTTAAAAAATTAAAAAAAAAAAATTTACAAAAGTGAATCAACATGTATTAATAGGGCTTTGGAGCAAAGCCCATAAAGGCCCCCAAAAAATGCCCAAAAAAAGAAGGCCCCAAAACCATAGTAAGTATTGTACTGGTCTAGAAAAAAAAAAAAAAAAGGCCTACTTTAGCTAAAACGATCTAAAATTTCTTATAAGAAGAGGTCTAATCTGAATAAAAAAACCCAACATTTTGAGGTCTTAATTTATATTTTAAATACATTTGAAATATAATTACACACATATAATAAAACTAAAATTTTTACTAGTTTGTTTTTGTGAGCTACAAGAATTAGAATTATTCATCTAATTTTTTATTTTTAAAACTAATTGAAGAACTATCATAGTTCTTAGCTTTTTATGTATTGATTTTTTTCTTAATTTTTTTTTCTGTTTTTTTATTTGTTCAACTATGATGGAAAGTTTTAAATTTGTAATATAAGGTTGGATTTAAGGATACAAACTTTGTAATAGAGATGAATTCTTTTTATTTATTTTTTTGGATTGAATATTTATTTGATCATTTATTATATGTATATATATATTGTCTATTATGATTACATATTTTTATTATTTTTTATGTTTCCTTTCATTGATTATTTGATTTGTAATGATTGAGAATTAAGTTAGCATTATGATGATGTTAATAATTTATTTTATTTTTTTTTATCTATATGATGTTAATAATTTGTGATCAACTATATCAAACATGTCACTATATCTAGAAAGTATAATTTTGGACGTAAAAAAATAAAAAAAGAAAAGAATAGAAGACTTAATTTACTTTTTATTTGGTACTCCAACTTATATTTTAGATTTTTTTTTATTATTATAAACTTTGTTATATATTTAGATTTAAATATTCTTTTTGTGAGTACTATTAAATGTAAAAATTTAAAACAAAATTCGGTATATAATCTTTTAATCGAAACTTTTTTTTTAAATATATATGAGAAAGTTAGAGCTGCACGTAAATAGTAAATAATGTGGTGCGATACTGCTGTATTACTCAATAACACACAAAAAGAACAAGATCAAATATTAAAATGAGAAAAGAGAAGTCATATTCTTACCATGGTGACGGCTTTAATGGTATCTCTATGAACAGGAAAAGATCCATCTTTGTTCTCTCTTTGAATTTCAAGCAAAATATCCACAAAGTCTTGCTTTCCTTCACTTCTATTTCCACCAACAATATGATCTTCCAATACCTCCTCAAGAAAATCATCCATCTCTTTTGCATATTTCTTAACTTTACCATCCAAACCATTGAAACAATTCAACCAGCCAAGCCATGGTATATAATCCCCAACATTAAAAACCACAAACAACTCCATAAGCGCCGTGAATGCTCCTTAAACCTCCTCCCTTCTCTCTCTCCTCCACTATACCTCCTCCCCAACGCCACCCTACACACTATATCATTCGTAAGCTTCGCAAACATGTCGCTCAAGTTCACCGATGAGGAAAAAAGCGAAGAAGAAGAGGAGAAGTGTTTGATTTTCTCGATCATAAGGGCGGTTTCTTCTTCTCTCACGTTGCGAAAAGACTGAACCATCTTGTTACTAAGAAGATGGAGGACACAAATGCTTCTCACTTGCCTCCAATACTCGCCATAGGGACTAAACGCCATGTCCTTGAAGCCATAGGTGAGTCTGCCAATAATGCTAGGTTTAGGTCTGCTAGAAAAGATTTGGTCATGGGTTTTCATGATCTCGCGAGCGGCGATAGAGGATGAGACAACAAGGACTGGGACATTGCCAAGGTGAAGGAGCATGAGGGGCCCATGCTTTTGGGATAGCGATCGGAGAGAATGGTGGGGGAGGGAGCCGAGCAGGTGGAGGTTGCCGGAGATGGGGAGCTTTGGTGGAGAAGGTGGTGGGTTTTTGTAGGGTTTTTTAGTAAAAGTTGTAAGAGAGAAAAATATGAAAAGGAAGAGTATGAAGAAGAGGAATGGAAGAAAGTAGAAAGATAAGAGATGGAAGAACAACATTTTTGCTTCTTGCTTATTTTTGTGTGAAAAAAGTGAAGTTTCTACTTAACGAGGAGTGGGTTTTGTGTCTTCCTCAAGTTCTCCTTTATAGATTTTTTTTTTTCAATTTTTATTTTTATTTTTATACATGCAGTCAATGATGGATTTAGGGGGACGCACCACAAAAAATTTGAAAAATATCAAATATTATATTAAAAATTTTAAAATAACTTCAAATTGTAGGAGTTCGTACCCCTAAATTTTTTGTAGATAATTTCAAAATTATATAGAGTAGCCCCCAATTTTTTAAATTATAGAGTAGCGCCCCTCAAAGACATAATCTTGGATCCGTCTCTACATGCAGTCTCATTGGTTTGTTTTTTGTGTTAATTTAGTTTTTTAATTCTAAGTGAACCAATTTTACCTCGAATTTTTTTTTACATTGTGTGAATTGAATTGAATTGAATTGATAATGTCTTTTAGAAATTAGATTAAAATCAAAGGGAGAAAAAATTTTCATTTGCAACTTTTAAAGTGACTGAGAAATTGATATCTATTTTTAAATGGCTCATTTTCTTTTGAATTAACTATTTTGTCATTTATTTTTGTTAATATTTTTTAACAAATGTTATCCATTAAACTAAATAAATCCAATTTTAAACATTAAAAATAAAATTACATACAGTAAATTGACATAAATAATAAATTATAGTGTCCACATATATAAATTATTTAATTTTTGAAGATGGAAGTCATGATAATAGGCCACATACATCTTGTACAAGATGAGTCAAGACTAAAATGCACGTGCTATGACTAAACTTACTTGCCCAATACATTTTCACCTAATGTGTTGGGCGTGGACATCACGTTCATCATCCAAACCTCCTCTTATTCCTCTATGCGATTTTTTTTTTTTTTTGATCAGCAAAGAAAAATTTCATTAACGGCATGAAATTAAGAGTACAGGAAGATAAAGTGCACCGAGAGAGATTCGGAAAGTATAAACTACCCCTACTACTGCTACTCGCACCCAAACAACCAACCCCTCCGCCTCTCACATTTTTTAAAAGATAAAAAACAAAGGATAATAAGTACTTATCCTTACACAAACCTTGAACCCCTGCTACTACTTCTGCACTATCTAGAGACAAACAAAATATAACAAAAAACATAACGCACTAACAACGCCACACAATTGGCAAAAAACAAAAAACGACCCCAAAAGTAATTCGCACCCACTGAGCAGATTCACACCGAAAAGAACACCCACCTCCAGATTCAGAAACACAACTCTTACGATACAAGTAACCAACACCCAACTCAACCTAATACACCCAAAGACCCTCACCCAACCGAAACACCCAAGTGGCATAACTGCTACTCCGAACCAAACTCCTCACACCCACTGCAGAAGCTCCAATGTTAACAACCCGTACACCGAAAAAGGTTCCTCTTGAAACAGCCCAGCACACTGTTATCACATCTAAGTGGTTCTATCCTTCAAGTATCTCTCTTTGTCCTTACGCTCCAGCTCAAGAATCTTATCAATCACACCCTCTTCTTGCCCACCGAAATTAATTCCCAGCTCTTTCCCTAATATGACAGTGGCTTGCGCTTCCTTGAGAAGATAGCTACGTGTGCTTGAATCACTCTCGGACAGCTCTGAGTCTGCAAGGGCCACTGCTGCTGGCCTGAAGATCACGGACTTGGAGGGAAGCCTACCGACAGCTGCAGATTGGCGACCATAAAGTCGAGCAAACCGAGAAAATCCTTCCATCTGAACCTTCTTTTTCCCAGCTTTCTTGGCAGGCCAATTTGGGTTGAGGAAGGGAGCAGGACAATGACCAGGGCCTTGCTCATGTAGACTCATAGTACCTGACCCATGTGAACCAACAGTTAAGGAAGGCCCAGGTATTAGAGAATTAATACAAGCCCTGATACCTTGTTGTTCAGCTGGTTTACGAATAGGGCCTTGAACTATTTGTTCATTATTCGTAGAGCCCAAGACAACCTCCAAGTTTATTCCAGGCCCAAACCCATCTACCGACCTGCTGCGATTTTCAAACACGCCAGTTGCAGAAGCGTGCTCAACACATCTCAGTGAAGGGTCATCACTCTTTGGGCAGGGTGCACACTCCTCCATCATAGCTTCTTTCCCACCTAGTGCAGTAGGTCTGCTGACCTCTACATCACATCGTGTCTCTTCAACAGCTGTATCCACCGCCTCTCTACTGTTGCATTGAGAGAGCTCCTTCCTTTGAGCCGCTACAATGGAGGACGGCATCACAGCATCATCCAAGACAAACTGTTCTGCCACTAAATCAACCTCATCATTCCTCTTGCAGCCCCCATCTGTGCAGTCATTATCCTCAACTCTGCTGAGTTCCACTTTGGAGCTGCTATTGCAATCACCCAGCCCAATTTTTCTCACCCCCTTACATTCCGCTGGATCGACGCAGTGGTCTTCACAGACAAAAACTGGGTGGAATTTACCCTTGCATTCCAGATGAATAGTTTTGTTAATCAACTCCATGCATGTTGTAACCACTTTAATTCTGGAGTATGTAAATGAATTTGGTTGGCTAAGATCATCCTCTAGTTGAAGGACTGTTCCCCACAAAGCTCCAATGTTATTTAGATTGCTCCTATTCCAGAGATTCAGAGGAAGACCATGACATTTCAACCAAACACATCTCTCTTGGACTACATGGATTCCTGGCCTCCATTCCAAAACAAACTGACTCCAGTCTTTAAACCCGTCCTTAATCTTCTGGATGTTTGATTTGAGTTCCTCCCGGGATTTGAAAGTCAAGATTGCATCCCTGCCACCCCCCTGTCTGGCCACCACTTGATCTAACCCAATATCCTTCAAAGCAGATCTGATACTATTAATGGAGTAGTCCGAGTTGAGCCTGATAATTACACTTTCATAAAGCCACCCGTGACCATCCTCATTGGCCTTGACGGTCATGCTAGCTTTTACATCCACCTTGGTCGAGTCCCCTTGTAGTACCTCTGCAAATGACTTGTGGCCAATAAATGAGATTGTATCTTTACCTCTAATTGGGTTAAAATCTTCTCTGTTAACCTGGGGCCTTCTCCTGCTAAGCACACTCCTGTCATGAGTTGCATACTTTACTGCAAGCACCTTATCATCCACCAAAAGACCATTAGTTTTCTGGACTGCCATGTCTGATGCAACATGACAGTCGAATCTCACAAAACCGAATCTTGAATTCGTCGCTTTTCTTCTTTTGAAAGGGATGAAGACATCTTTTACTACACCAAACTTATTGAAAAGTTTGAACAATGACTTTGCATCCAAAGACCTTGGGATATTATCCACGAACACAGTAAACAAACCACTCCTTTCTACATAGCCCCGAGATCCACCTCCTTGCCTTTGATTCACAACCGGGATCCACCCACCATTTCTTCCTTGCTCCATAAGGACTACATCACTCTATATATGGGCTTGGAAAGCAAGCATGTTAAAGCCATTATATTCCTCTATGCGATTAACTTTGGTAAAGCAAAGCATTTGTAAGTGTTAATGAAAAAAAATGTTGAAAAATATAGAAGTATAATATCAATTTCTATTCATACAAAAAGTAAATATTATTATCATTAATTTGTTGAGTAGTATGAATTCTCATATGTGTTGACCATTGATTACTCGATAGATGATCTAATCAAACTTCAGAATGAATGTATTTTTATATTTCTGCACTTGTATCTGGTTACGCTAATTTCTATGCATTTATAATTCTTTGATCATAATAAAAACAATAACAACTGTGAACATACCCTTAGTTTTGAAATAAACCACACAAATCATTGTGATTTGTATGTTTGCTTGATTTTTCATTTCTTATTCTTATTTTTGTTTTGATTCCACATCTCAGTAATGTTGATTAGATTTATCAAGTCCTAACAGCTAACCAAAGAAATATTTAGTAACTATTGTTATATGATGGCAAATTAAGGTATCATCAATATTTTATTTTATTTTTATGATATAAAAGGCATTCGCAATTACATCAAAATTTCAAATAATATTTTTCTTAATAAATGTGATCAAGTAATTAATTAAAAAATTATTTTTCATTATATTGTATAGTTTACCTTTGACAAATTTCATAAATGAAAAAACCATGTTTCATTACGTAACTAAAATTGAAAAAATTAACGTAAGATGAATCAATATAACAACAAGAAGATAACTCATTTAATAAACATTGTTAAATTTGATTCACTCATTTTCAAGAATATTATGTGAAGCACGATCAATATCCCTCTTGTCAAAAGATAAAATTGTCAAAAGATAAACAAATAAAATTGACAACAATAAAAATAACATTAACAAATTAAATTGTAAATTTATTAATAAATTTCATATGAGGGAATGTTGATCCATTTAGTTCTAAGAGTTTTCATATGAATCAATTAGTCCTTTTCATTTTGAAAGGATGTATATATTTGATTTGGTGTCATTTGAATTTAAGTGAATGCCCATTTGTGATTCATTTTTAGGGGGATTGGTGAGTGTAAAATCTACATTTCTGTTGGTCTGATTTTTTTTGTGTTATATTGGAGTATTATATTAGAGTAACACATTTGAAAGTATACTGATAAATTTTTGTGTGTTATATTGATTAGTGTGTTACGTTTAGAAAAAAATACACTAATGAGTTTTTCATGAATTTATTTATTTATTTTGATTGGCAAAATAAATCTTTATTAATGAAAGCATACAAAATATGATAAAATGCATCAATAAAGAGGAGCTCGGAGCTAGCTCAAGCTCCACGCTCTAGTTGGTGACAAGCAGAGCAAAACACAGCCACAACAAAATCAGTAAGCATAAACTACCAAATTACAGCCACAAGTGAGCAAACCATTAGCAAACCAACCACTAGCAATCTAACCACTAGCAATCATCAAAGCAGCAGATTTCAACCATTAGCAATCAGCTTAGCAATCACCAAGACTAGTAGTTGAGCAGATCAGTTCAACCAAGAGTAGTAAAAACAGATCACCAGGACTAACAGATCAGAGTTGTTCAACCAACACACGATTTTATTAGACACCAAATCACCAAACCAAGGCAGCTTTTTCCAAAACTGAGCAGCAGTCTAACAGATTACCAAAGCAAAGCATGACCAGAACCTATCAACCTAACACCTGCTTTACACCATTTGGTTTAACATCTGATTTGATTCCACTTGAACATATAGTCATCAACTGAGAAAGGAAAGTCCTTTGTAGATGCTTTAAGCCAGAGAACAATTTTGGTTTTGATGAGTTCATATAGACCTGAGGAATTGGGTTGTGACATAGAGAAGACACACTCATTCCTATGTTTCTAGAGAGGCCACAGAACAACTAAGGGTATCGCTTTCCAGATTTTCTTTTCAAGTCTCTTAAATTTTCCACCCATCTGCCAGTTGAAAAGACCTTCCACTGATCCTTGAATGCACCAATTAAAACCGCAATCACGTAACACTGATGACCAGATAAACCAGGAGAAAGGGTAGTGCAACAAGACATGAACAACTGTTTCAACTTCAATGCTATAGAATGGACAGAAGAAGGATGCACTGTTACTTAAAATGCCTATTCTGTGCAAAAACTCTGCAGACTTTATTATATTTTTCGAAGTTAGCCAACCAAAAAAGAGAACTTTGAGGGGAAGAGCATTATACCAGACAAACTTACTAGTTCTGACCAGATAATTTTTTATGAAATGTTATATTGTTACATTTGAGAAAAATACACTAATGAATTTTTTAGTATGAGTGTTATGTTTGAAAAAAGTACACTAAGAATTTTTTTTTGAAATGTTACGTTATTACGGTTGAGAAAAGTACAATGTTATGTTACATTTGAAAAAAATGCATTAATGAGTTTTTTAGTGTGTTATATTAGAGTGTTACGTTTGGAAAAAGTACAGTAAAGAATATTTTTTAAAGTTACATTGATTAGAGTGTTATATGTGGGAAACATACACTAAGGAGTTTTTGTAAAATGTTACGTTGTTATATTTGGAAAGGATTAAAGAGGTGTTTTTTAGTGTGTTACGTTTTCGGAGTGTTACATTGGAATGTTACATTTGGGGGAAAAAAAAACACTGCTGAGTTGTTTTGAAGTGTTACGTTTAGTCATTTCAATACTATGAGAAAACCCACATTTGTTTCTCAACACATAATACATGCGCGCTTATACTTAGTTTTTTTATGTAATTCACACTAGAATGAGACTTTTAGTTCCATAAGAAAAAATAGAGGATCAAACAGTTTATAAAATCACTATTTGAGATTTATAAGTATTTCACCCAAATATATATACATATATAATAATTTAAAAAAAAAAAAAAAAGAAGTATAAGTGCACATCATAGTTGGACACAATATAAGATGGATAAACAAATAAACACAAATACAAAAAATAGAATGAATGGAGAACAATTTATATGTATCTTAATGCGATACCATTAAGATGCGAATTGCCTTGTGGGTGAAGTCCTCAGATTCTTCTTTGACTTATTCTGTCAATGATCTGGTTTATAATCTGCAACAGGTGAGAAGGTACATGGGTTAAATTGCAGAGGGGTTGCCATTGGTGACTAGTGTATAAAGCAGAGGTGCTGTCATTGGTGACTAGTATTGCTCAGCTGTTACTTTACTGTGGATGCTAGCTGTTCTGCTGGTCTGCTAAGTTGGTTTAGCTCCGGCCTGCTGTTCTACTGGTCTGTTATGTTGGCTGCAAATCTGGGCTGCTATGTTGGAGTTTAAACTATTGCTGCTGCAGAGTTGCATACAATCAGCAATATGTGCTGTGGCAGTTGAGAGGAACATAACAGAATGGGAACTTAATTTGTTGTTACTGTTGAGTTGGTTTTGGTGTTGTGCTATTGTGATGGCTTTGGTGTTGTTTTGATATACTTAGTTTTGTTTTGTTGCTGCTGATGCATTAGTGATATGCTGTCTGTTATACTGGTCTGAGGTTGATCTGTTGGTGAGGGTGATTTGTTGGTGAATTTGCTGTTGAGTTTTGGTTTGGGTGATCCCCTAGAGGCTAAGATGCTACTGTCAATAGTTACAAGGGAAGGGGGGGTGTGTTTGCTGTCTGCTATGCTGGTCCCAGTTATGCTTAGGCTGTTGGTAGCTTTTACTTATGTTGTATTATTGATGTATTGTTGCTGCTGTTGGTGATGAGATGCTGCTGATGGTGGTGATGAGATGCTGCTAGCACAAATTTGCATTACCAAACCTGAACTTAGCCAGAGGATTTGTAGTAGTGGACGCAAGGGGTGTGTTATGTTAATATGCTGAACTAATGCTCCAGCATAGAGGTTCATGGATGAATGGTTTTCAAGGGGTGTGTTACGTTAATTTTGCTGTTAGGCTGGGCTGCTGAGATTGTGGTTTTATGGTTGCTTCTGTTTGTTTTGTTTTGTTTTTGTTTTTGCTCTGCATGTTGGTTGCTCACCAACTTGGAGCTTAGAGTTTGTGCTAGCAGATGATTTTGTGTGCATCTAGGTGCCAATCTAGTTGAGATCTAAATATTTCATTGTGATGCTTTTTGCACCCTCCTCTTTATTGATGTACATTATCATGCTATGTATGTTTTTCCATCAATAAAGCTTCTTTTTTGCTGATAAAAAAAAATGTATATAAGAGTTTGTTTGCCATTCCTAAAAAATGTACTTATTTAAATAAGTACATTTATTTGAGTCACATCACCTCTTTATTTTTTTACACATAAATAAAAAGTATACTTATTTAAATCATTCCAAACAATCCCTATATATAACTAATTGCACACAACAAATACAAGAGGCATAACATAAATATATAAAATAAAATAAAAAGAAATATTGACCAATATTTTGGATAGAGAAACTCTATATGTCTGGTTTCCAGTTCAAAATCAGTTTTTTGAAAAATATAAATTAATTTAATAAAAATAAATAAAGAAAATCTTTCATAAATCCATATTCCCAACCGTATAAGACATTGGGGACACGGGGTGGATTTCATTGGGGAAATAAGGACCAATTTCTTAAATTTGTTGGTCAAAAATCCATGGGCAGGGATTTAACAGATTTAGTTTCATAAATACCACTTATTTGTCCAAATTTTTATCTAACTGTTAAATTTTTTGAACCAATCTATCCAAATTATTTTAACTTATCTATCTGAATATTTGTAACTGATCTCTGTCCAAATTATTTTTAACCTATCTGTGCAAATTATTTTTAACCTATGTATGCTAATCTTTTCATGTTAAACCGTCCAAATTATTTTAACATATATGTTACAATATTTTTAACCTATCTATTCAAATTGTTTTAGCCTCTATATGCTAATATTTTTATACATTTAATCTATTTGTCCAAATTGTTTGAATATTTTTAATCTATCTATCCAAATTGTTTTAATCTATTTGTCCTAGTATTTTTTATTATCTATCCAAATGGAATCTATCTGTGCTAGTATTTTTGCTTATATGTCCTAGTGTTTTTGCTTATTTGTCCAAATTGAATCTATATGTCCTAGTATTTTTGTTGTCTGTACAAATTATTTTAACTTATTTGTCTTATATTTTGGACAAATAGACACGTAATTAGATAGACATGTCAATTTGAATCGATGGTACGTAAAATTAATTTTGAATTTGTCGCATAATTTGGACAAATAAACACATCAATTTGAACAATTGAGAATTTGTCCCATAATTTGGACAAATAGATATGTCAATTTGAATAGACTGTATGTGTATAGGGAGAATATATGAACCCAGCCCCAAATCCATTAACGTCAGCCTAAGAAAGGAGAGAGGCCCATAATAGCTCTTTGAGCCCATGAATGATAGCTGGCAACAGGTTGATATAAATCAGGCGCGCGGACGGAAGACAAGCATAAAGATATCTTTCTAGAAGGATATCTACAAAACAAAAGAGAATCGTTGGATTAAGTTTCAATCTAACGGCTGGGAGCATGAGTTAGTAAAAACAGAGACATATGTTGAGCCTAATAGGAGGCATGGTCATCCGATTAACCTCATCTTACGGATATAATGTTTGGCAAGTTGGTCACTAACGTTTAACATAATCCTACCCGTTCATAAGAGAAAGAACTATGATCAAGGATAAAAGTAACTTGGCAATTTGTCGGCTAAAGCTAGACAAGGGTAGAACCTTCCAATCAAAAGACAGTGGGACGAACGAGATTTAAACCAAGCAGCTATAAAAGGACAAACAAGTAAAGCACAAAAGGGAGGTAAATGAACAAATACAATCTACATGTATCTTTATGGCCGATCAACATACTGACTTGATAGTCGGAGAGTCCTCCCGACCAGATCAAGTCAGAGATGATCACTAACATTTGGTTTCTCTTTACAGATAAGAAGGGAGAGACACATCATCTCGCTTTTCCTATGGAAATAATTTCACCTTTCCACAATACATAATATTAATTTAATATTAATTTTGAATTTGTCCCATAATTTGGATAGATTGCCTGGATCTATAGCTTGCGGCTGTCCTTATAGACCCAAACAAAAATTGCATGGATCTATGGCTTTTTAAGTCCATAAAATGGATTTATGGACTAAAAAGATATTTTAAAAATTTTTATTGCCCTCAATAAATGTAAAGTCATATAAAAATATTTTTTTTATTTATTATTTTCTACTAAATTAGTTTTAAATTTGTTTAAAAAAAATTTAAATAGATATTGAAAATTTAACCAGACAAAAAAAAAATGTAATAATATTTTACTATGAATTCTAATATAGTAGAGTTTTTTTAAATTAGATTCGCAGCCGCCACCTGTGTGTGTCATCACTTTTGTTTCTATTAGTTTCTTGGAGGAGAGGTAAAAGATTTTTCTACAAGAAGTTAAGCAACTGAAATTTTTTCAAAAACATTCAAATGATAAATAATATATTGTATCATCACCCTTGTTAATATATATTTTTTAATAATTTTTTTATTACAGTGAATAAATGTGGACTTTGAAGAGTCTTTAGTTTAGCCACCTTATGTGAAGAATATGATATGCAAATAAATTGTGTGGAGGCCACACAAAGAAATTCACCTAACATGGACCATGTCTACCTCCAATGGACACACCAGCTTTATTGGACCTAAGAATTGTTTGGGTGGCAGTAACACTACACGGAGAACCAAATACAGGATCAACAAAAATATTTTATAAATGGTGGGCGTCATCCTCTATACACTTAGGTAGCGTTTGATAAAATTGAAAATTACAAATTGAAGACTGAAAAATATTAAAAACTAAATACTGAATTTTTTAAGTTGAAAAGCTATTTGATAAAAAATTAAGTGTTGAACTAAAAATAAATTATTTGATATGTATAAGAGTAAATTTGAAATTTATTATTTTTAAATGGTATATTTTAATTTTTATATTGGGATAGTGGTGGTAGCTCTAGTGATGGCGGTGGTAGTAAAATGATGTGATGTTTATGGAAACAATGACAATAGTAATGAAGTAATGGTATAGTAATGGCAGCATGATGGTAATGGTGGTGGTGGTGTGGCATGGTGGTGATAGTAGCAATAGTGATTATGGTGGGTGGTGGTAGCAGTGGCATGGTGGTATTGAGTTTATAATAGTATATATCGATATTTATTGAATAAAATGTGATATCTGTATATTCAATCTCATTGAGTTACATTGTTATCAATATATATCAAGCTTTCCTTCTAACTGTCTAACAAACACTCTAACAAACTAATTGCCTATCAGTTACAACTGGATCAGATATTTGTTTAATCTTGCTAAGATGTGTGACACCACATGCCATGTGTTGCAGCTGCAGTCGTGGCCTAGGCTGCATGACAGTATTCTTAGCTTGATGTTGACAACACACTTGGTCACTAGAATAGAGTTGCACCAAGTCTGACTTGTTTGTGCCTAGCTGACCACTCTTGGACTTATTTGATTTATGATGCACCTGCTTTGCCACCTATTATGTCTCTGATTTGGACTGACTTAGCTACTTCAGTTGCTTTAATGGCAACTCTTTATCAGGCCCACTCAAGCTAAGAGGGGAGGCACTCACCTTGTTAAGATTGAAATGTATTATTGATGTTGTGTATATATTTTGTATATTACAAGCTATTATATAGGAGAGGATTTGGGAGTAGGTGAGGTAGGTGAGTGGTGGTAGTGGATGGTAGTGGAGGTGGTGGGTGGTAGTGGAGATGGTAGGTGGAGTTGGTGGTGTGGTAATTTACAATTTACAATTTACATTAACAGCCCCCCTCAAATTCAAGGAGGATAGGTACTAGCCAACTTGAGTTTGGAGAGAGTAACAAAACAGAAAAAATAAACTGATAAAAATAAAACAGGATAGGAGACACGGTATGGTCGTGTCAGACCGATGTAGCAGACAGTTTATGGGGTCATGTCGGACCGTTGTAGAAGACAGTTTACGGGGTCCGTTGTAGCAGGACAGTTTACGAGGTCATGCCGGACCGGTGTAGAAGACAGTTTACGGGGTCATGTCGGACCGTTGTAGCAGACACTGTGTGGTCGTGTCAGACCGATGTAGAAGACAGTTTACGGGGTCATGTCGGACCGTTGTAGAAGACAGTTTACGGGGTCATGTCAGACCGTTGTAGCAGGACAGTTTACGAGGTCATGCCGGACCGGTGTAGAAGACAGTTTACGGGGTCATGTCGGACCGTTGTAGCAGACACTATGTGGTCGTGTCAGACCGATGTAGAAGACAGTTTACGGGGTCATGTCGGACCGTTGTAGAAGACAGTTTACGGGGTCATGTCGGACCGTTGTAGCAGGACAGTTTACGGGGTCATGTCGGACCGTTGTAGCAGGACAGTTTACGGGGTCATGTCGGACCGATGTAGCAGGACAGTTTATGGGGTCATGTCGGACCGTTGTAGAAACTGTGGTGGTGCACCGAGGAGGCGACTTAGGGAGTGCGCCATGAGTGACTTATACATGATACTGTGTATAACCCCCCCTCAAACTCAAATAGGTGTGAAGATAGAAACCTATTTGAGGTTGAAACAAAGGGATTGATAAAGCTGACCGGGGTAGAAGACACTGTATGAGTGGGTAGATAGGCTGCCCAAAAAATATGGATGTAGATATTGAGCCCTCAAAAGTCGTGCCCTCAAAAGGTGTGCCCGCACCCTCAAAAGGCGTGCCCGAATGCATCAAAAGGCGGGCCATGAAAAGGCGTGCCAGTTTGTCGGCGAGAAGAGGCGCGCGATGCGCGTGGCTGCCTCTGTGTCATGGTCTTTATAAACCGAAGCGGAGGAGGCAGAAACTGAGACAGAAAAACTGAGAGAAACCTCTGAAAAATTCTTCGTTTTGCTGAGAAAGAGAGGTCGTTTTGCTGAGATTGCTGAGAGAGATAGTCTGTAACACTCTGTTGTGAGAGATATTCTGTAACACTCTGTTGCCCAGAAAATGGCCTCGTCTTCCCGTGGGCTGCTCACCCTCTTTCCCGACCTCAACGAGTCCACAGGAGAGAGAACTGGTGCGGTGGCCAGTGAACCTCAACCAAACACCACTGGGTTTGCTCCGTTGAACTTTCCGATGCAGTCGGTGGAGCAAAAAATGGCAGTGCAAACGGATGTGGAGGCTAATCAGTATACTTTGAAGGCATGTGTGGAGTCCATGACGGCGGTCACAAACTTGTCGCACCGGCTGCAGAGTAGGACAAATGAGGTGCAGCAATTAAACTCCCAGCTGGCTCTGCTCCAACGCATGTATAAGGATGCGCGAGCAGAGATAAGCGTGCTAAGGGCAGAAAACAAGGAGCTGAAGCGGAAGGCCACCGTGATGTTCCGATTTGGAGGGCCGCCATATGTTGCAGTGGAGGAGCAGGGTGGAGTGATCGTGCCCAGTGGAGTGGGAAACACAGAGGTAGCACCGTCAAGAGCCTCTCAGGACGGAGGCAAAAAGAAAAGACCGGCGGAATAGGCGAAGAAGTGAGGGCGGTGGGTGGCCGGCTGCAGAAAAGAAAACAAAGCTGTGGGTGTTTTTTTTTTTTTTTTTTTTTTTTTTTTTTTTTTTTTTTGTAAAAGTGTGATCGGATATGATCCCGACATAAATAAAGGATAAGTTTGTGAAATGAAAACGAGTTATGTTGTTTTTTTTTTTTTTTTTTTTTTTTTGTTTTTTTTGTTTTTTTTTTTGTTTAAACCGTCCTTTTGCCTGGGGTAAGATAGTATAAGAAAATATATATATATATATATATATTAGTATGGAGAGAATGATGAGGATAAGGTGGTGTGGTGGGTGGAGGATGAATCATGTATTTTAAAAAGAGAGTTGATGGGTGGTTAGTCTCGTGGGTCAGAAGAAAAAGAGGGAGTGGGTGATATAAAAAAAAAAGAAAAGAAAGTGGAAGTGAGTGAGAATATATTGATGATGAAAAGTGGGAAAGGTGACAAAGTGAGGGATGTCCGTGAGTGGAGAGAAAAGAATAAGAATTATGATTATTATTATAAAATAAATAAAAAGGTGCTAGAGAACGATGATGGAACACAGATAGAGCCCCTGCGGTGTGTATTCAACACACACTGGTGTTGTGCTTTCTTCTCTCCCCCATCTGGGAGACAGAGAGAGATTGAGAGAGGGAGCGCCGTGTGTTGCTCTGTGGTCATGCATGGCGACCGAGAGAGGAGGAGATTGCCGACGATGTGGAGTCGGTGGCGGAGGAGGAAGATCGAAGACGACATCGGCGATGATGGAGGGACGGCGACCATCGGCGGCGACAGAGAGCACAAATTCCTTTGATATCAGGGAGAGGAACGTCGGGTTGAAGCCTCGGATGGCGATGTCGTCGACGGTGAGGTAGGGCAGTGGCGGTGGGGAGAGAAGGGTTTGTCCGGCGGGGTGGTGTTCCAGAGGAGAGTACGGCCGCCCACGGCGGCGCGTAGGGCCAAGAGAGCGTCCCTGTCCGCCATCAGATCTGATTTTCCGGCGGGTAGAGAGAGAAGAATGAGGAAGAGAAGGGTTGCTACTCCACCACACTGAGACTGAGATGGAAACGGTTTTTTTTTTTTTTTTTTTTTTTTTTTTTGCTTTGAAAAATATAGATATAGATATATATCTATCAGAAGACTGAGCAGTAGAACAAAGTTTGTTAGAAATCAAATTTTGAGAGAAATCAAAGTTTGGTAGAACAATAGTGATAGGAGAGGCTTGGGGTTGATGATTGAACTGGTAAGGTCGGGGTCCGGCGGGCGGTGAAGGCAAGGTCGCCGCCCGCCGGAAGGTGAAGATCACCAAGAGCTAACCTATAGCTCTGATACCATGTTAAGATTGAAATGTATTATTGATGTTGTGTATATATTTTGTATATTACAAGCTATTATATAGGAGAGGATTTGGGAGTAGGTGAGGTAGGTGAGTGGTGGTAGTGGATGGTAGTGGAGGTGGTGGGTGGTAGTGGAGATGGTAGGTGGAGTTGGTGGTGTGGTAATTTACAATTTACAATTTACATTAACACACCTGAAGCTTGGATTGAAGATAGTGAAACTGAGAAATAGGTAAGGCTTTAGTGAAGATATTTGCAAGCTGGTTAGATGAGATAATATGTTTGATTTGAAGAAGCTTAGAAAGAACTTTTTCCCTTACAAAATGATAGTCAATCTCTATGTGCTTGGTGCGGGCATGGAACATAGGATTAGATGCTAAAGAAATAGCAGACATATTATCACACCAAAGGATAGGAATAGAAGGAGAAAAGATGGACATTTCTGTGAGAAGCATGGACATCTAAGAAGTTTCAACAGTAGCTTGAGCCAAAGCCCTATATTCTACTTTAGTAGAAGACCGAGCCAGAGACAAGATTTCCAAGAAAAACACTATAATGTGAAAAAGATCTTCGATCGGCGTGATCCCCAGTTCAATTTGCATTAGCGTAGACTCGAAGATCAAAGGAACCAGGACTAAAAGAAGACCATATGATAGAGTACCCTTAAGATACCTATGAATTCGTTTGACAGCTACAAAATCAGCTAAAGAAGGAGACTGCATAAGTTGACAAGTCATATTGACAGCTATGACAAGATCAAGCCTTGTGATAGTTAAGTATTAAAGGGCTCTTATAAGACTTTTATATAAAGAAGAATTGTGAAAGGGCGAAGAAGAATCAGGAGAAGAAGAAGAATAGGTTTTGACAGATAAATGAGTGAAGTATGGTTTACACTCAGTGAGACTTGCTTTGGCCAAAATCTCAGTGGCATACTTGTGTTCAGTGGGAAAAAGACCTGAAGGAGTAGGATGAACAACTAAACCCAAAAAACAAGAGACTAAACCCAGATCTTTAAGAGCAAAAACTGAGTTTAATCTAGAAACAAGAGATTGAATATGAGAACCATAATTACTAGTCAAAAGAATATCATCAACGTACATAAGAAGATAGGTAGTGGTAGAAAAAGTTTTCTGGATGAAGAAAGAGTGATCGCATTGACTATGAATGAAACCAATGGAGAGAAGAAATGAAGAGAAAGAGGTGTACCAAACCCTAGGAGCTTGCTTCAGACCATAGAGAGTTTTATTCAACTTACATACAAAAGATGATTGAGCAGAACACACAAAGCTTGGGGGCTACTGCATATAAATATCCTCAAAAAAAGTGCCATAAAGAAGTGCATTTAAGATATCCCATTGTCTAATGGGCTAGTTAAAGTGAAGTGCTAAACAAAACAGAATCCTCACAGTTGGCTGCTTAGCAACTAGATTGAAAAGTGTCATGAAAATCAACTCCTCCTTCTTGGAAAAAAAACCTTTAGCTACAAGCCTAGCTTTGTATCTGGCAATAGACCCATTAGAGTGCCTTTTAATTCGAAACACCCACTTACATCCTATAACATGATGAGTAGAAAAAGGAGGAACGAGAGTCCATGTTTGTTGTTGTTGCAAGGCTTTAAACTCATCTTCCATAGTAGCTAGCCAATGGGGGGGACTGAAGAGCTTGTTTATAGGAGGTAGATTCAGTTTCCAAATCATAGGAAAGAGTAGTAGCAGCAAGACAATGAAAAGTAGAGGCCTTAGACCATGTGATTATATGATGAGTATTAGAAGGGGCACCAGAAAGAGGATGAGGTAAATGAAGAGCAGGATGCTGAGAAGGATGAGGAGATAAAATAGGAATGGTTATGGAAATACCAAGAATATTAGACAAAATAGGTTGAGAAGAACTAGAGAAACTAGATGATGATGATGATGATAAAGATAGAGGTACACCAGGAGCTGAGGAAAAAGAACTAGAAACAGAAGAAGACTAGAAGAAATTTTGAAGATGAGACAATGTAAAAGGAGAATTGGTAGAAGAAGTAGAACAGTGAGGTAAAGAGAAAGGAAAAAGAGGTTCATCAAAGACCACATGCCAAGACACATAGATTGTACATGTAATAGGATCTAGAAACCTGTAGCCCTTCATAGAAGGATGATAACCAATAAACACACAAGGAAGAGACTTAGGTTTAAGCTTATCAGAGGTATAGGATTGAAGACAATGATAACAACAACAACCAAACACTCTGAGAAAAGAGTAATCTGGAGGCATACCAAACAAAAGTTGAAAGGGACTAAGATAAGGAGCTTGAGACCTAGGCAAACTATTTATAAGATAGGCTACAGTGGAAACAGCTTCAAACTAATACTTGAGAGGCACGAAGGATTGGTGGAGTAAGGTGATGGCAGTCTTAATGAGATGTGTAGCTTGCTTTTCGTGTTTCTTTCGGATATGATAGTCTTACAGTTCGAACTCTTGTGGTTCTGAATCTGATTTCACAAGTGCAATATGAAATAGATAAACACAAATGAGTCAAAATCCGAATTTTTTTTTGAAAAATCGATTTTGAATCAAAGATGTCAAAAATGAACTGCATTGCCAGATTTTAGAGTACCACCTAAATATTTTTGGACAATTTAGGAAATCCATGATTCGTGCCAAAGGCCACATATCCGTCATCACCAAAGCGTCTTGGCTCGGGAACTTAGGTATGAAAGGGGAAGGTTATGATTTGAGCACCCCACTCACCCAATCAAAGATCGGCCTCTACTAATCATGATATGATTCTTATTTACATTATATGCTCTTGTTTCGATTATTAGGCTGATTTACTATGTGTTGCACACAAGTGTAGACCAATTCACAAAACTTAGAATGCATTGATTTTATGTTTTTATTGAAAAAATGTTTTGAATATGTGTCACTTGAAAAAGTGAGCTCGTATTTACATTAATCAAACTATTCCAACTTAAGTAAAAATGCTTTCATCCACTGGCATTCAAATAGGTACATCACTTAAACACTTAGCCTCATGGAAAACATGCTCGATGTGGCAACAATCACACGCATGCAATATGCTAAGGCAATAAATGCTCACATAGTATTCCAAGGCAAGCCAAAAGAAATAAAATGGTTAGAAAAAATGCATGATCCTAACGATGTAAAATGATTAATGCAACACATACGAAATACAACTAATAGGCTCGGCTACTAATATGACATGTGAATCAATTTGATAGTATGCAGTTAAACACGTTTTTCTTTTGAATAATAAATAACCACAAAGTTAGAATGATGTACTGAGCCACATGCATGCAAAAATGAATATTGTAAACATAGTAATGATATGAAAAAATGTAAAACATGATGCTACCATTATAAGCAGATAAATAAAAGGGAGAAAGAAATAGGGATTTGAAGAAATGCACAATTATTACATATTTTGCCCTCATGCAAGAGGGTTCGAATGTCTGAGTGTCGAAATTAAACTAGCTATTATAAATCCGAATGAATAATGAATAACTAACTAACTATCTAAGTTATTACAACAATGATATTAACAATAAATATTACAACAATAATATGTAAAACAATAATATGAACAACAATATTACAACAAAATATTTAAATGATGCACAAGGATCGTATACGTGTCAATGAAGATGGTCTGCAGAAACTGCTCTATTTGTCCTCTGGGAAATTGCTCTGCTTCACCCTCAACCACTACCCTCTGTTTCTGCCAAAAGTACTCTATTTACCAAATATTGGAGCCTAGCCGGCCCCCAATGAGGCTCGGTCAGGCTCAAGAAGATCCGACCGTGCCTTATTTTGTTGTAAAAAATGTTTCTGTGCTTTGGGTGAAAACAATGCAGACAGAGCAGCTTTAAACCATGTTTGTCTCTTCTACTCTTCTCTATCATAGAGAAACTCAAGAGAAGAATGGATTCGGTTCCGAAACCATCAATGGTCGCAAGTTGATTGTGTGATGGTTTTGGACACAATTGGACAAAAAGTCAATGAATGCAATGAAAGACAAACCACCCCTTTCTTCAATCATGAAGTTAGTTCAAAGAGGGAGGTAGACACGTCTCAAGAATTATCAAACATCACAAGTTAGTATGTGATGACTCTAGAAGTGATGGATTCGGTATAACGTCTGACTGAATCCAACCAATTTTATTACTCTTCTTTATGTTGATTGATCTAATTGTAAGCCGATTTTATTAACCTTTTTTTAATTTACCTTTCCATTTCTTTATCTTTTATTCCACTTTGTCCAAAGGTGATATGAAGTCCACTAAGTCCGAAAGCAGTGTAAATGAGCAAGTACCGACTTAACCCGAGAAATGAGCCTTTCAAGCCCTTTTCTTCAGGGAAAATTACAAATGAGGAATCAAACTCGTTTACAAGCAATAATGGATTACAAATCGAACCCAAAATGAGCGATAATGACTAGTCAAACCCAAAAGAGCGATAATGACGTAGCCAAACCCATAATGAGCTATAAGGACTCGAAACCCAAACTTGAGAATAAGTTATAACGAGACCTTCCTTTGTGATTTCCAAGGGCCTAACTAACAAGTTAGTCCCTTAGAAGTAAATACACCGGTGATAAAGATGAATGACAAATAAACGGTTGTGTTTTGCATAAAAGAGATATGATGTCTTTGGTAATGAACCTCCGAAGAGATTAAACCATTAAGCATGAATTTCTTTCTTACGCTTGAACGACAACCTTTTATTAAACACAACTCTTTGATAAAAAAAAAGAAAAAAAGAATGGGGAGAGGTTGTAGAGATGATTATGCAATGTTGATTATTATAAAAGTGGTACTCTTTACAAGAAAACTAAGTAAATAAAGCTATCAACTCAAATGGCTCGATGTCTAAGGCCTAAACAACCAAAGAGATAAGGACTTACAACACAACAAGTATAATATTCAAAGCATAAGCTATTTAAATGAATTAAAACAACCCTAAAATGTTAAAAAAAAAAAAAAAAGTCGCTAAAACCATGTTTAAGAGAGCATAAGAGATATGTAAAAACAAAGGGGATGAGCTATGAGATAAGGTATAAGAAAGGGTTTTAAGCATCTCTACCTTTGGTAGCTCTTTAACTCCAAGTTTCCGCACTTGGAATTGATCCAAAACAGTTTGAAAACACGAGAAAAAGATAGAAAAATATTGAAATGAAAGCAAGGAAAAAGATGGCAAGCTTATAACTCTTGAAGAGAGAAAGCTTTGGTTGTAAACCAAACTTGATCCTAAAGCACTCTTAAGGTTGAATTATGGTTCCAAAGTCTCAACAAAGGCTCCAAGTCTAAGCCCCAACGGTGTATATGATGTATGTATATAGTTCAAGAATGGTTGGATAGCTCAAAGGTGACTTGCAAAAGAAGAAGGAGCTCTCAAAGGTGTGTTTGGTTCTTCGAAATTTTTCTAACCCTCAAAACAGAGCTATTAACTCGTATTTATAGAATTTGAGCCAAATAGGTCATAAATATCTTCAAAAATAGACGGTTGGCGGATTCCCACCCAGAACAGTGTTTCTCGCCCAAAAGGCACAACCGAGCTCTAATGGCCACAGCCGGGCTCAAATGAGGCACGGCCAGGTCCCTATGTGGCTCTCCTGTTTCTCAGTTTCAGGTTTAATGTAGATTGGCACAGTGCTCAAAGGTGCATTTATGAGGTAAAAACAATGTGAGTATGGAAGTTTACGATTATTTAGAGCTTGAATTCAGATTCCTTCGTTGAGAATTCAAACCACTTTCAACATGTAACGTTCATCATCGAATGCTCAGAATAAAGCATCCAAGTCTTGTGGCCGGTCGAAAATGGGGTGTCTACAAGATGCCTGTGCTTTCTCTCAGCCAAACCATTCTGAGAGGGTGTATGTGGACAACTAAACTAACACATAAGATCATTGTCTTTGAAAAATTGTTAAAACTTAAGATTGCTATACTTTCCTCTACCATCAGTCCTTAGAATTTTAAGAGAAGTGGTAAATTGTTTTTCAACAAAAGTTTTAAACTCATGAAACCTAGCATAGACTTCACTTTTGTAATTCAATGGAAATAACCAAGTAAAACCACTAAAATCATCCACAAAAAGCAAATAATAACTATATTGAGAATTCTCGTGAGAAAAGGGACCCCAAACATCATTGTGAATGAGAGCTAATGGTTTATTGACAGTAGAAGAAAATAAAGTAAAAGGCAATCTGTGACTTTTTGCCACACAACAATGGGAACATAAACTGACACTATCCTTTTGACAAACAATTGGAGCAGTTTTAACAACATTATTAAACTTCTCATGAGAGGGATGGCCCAATCTTTGGTGCCACAGTGTAGAAGAAGTACATTTGGAGACATGCACTTGAGGTGAGGTAGAGATTGAAGAGAACTGATATAGTCCATTTGAATGAAAACCTTTAGAAACGATTGCCTTTGAAGTTTTGTCCAAAACAACAAAGGAATTGTTGTCAAAAGTAACAGTACAATTATTATCTTGAGTGAATTGATGGACAAAAATGAGATTGGAAGAAATTTGAGGAACATGAAGCATGTTATTAAGTTTAAATTAGAAAGTATGAGTAGAAAGTATACCGGAACCACTATTATAAATAGGAAGAGAAATGCCATTCCCTACAACAACTTGATCAGGACTTTGATATGGTTGATAGAGATTCATCTGATGAAGATCATTTGTAACATGTGTGGTAGCAGCAGAATCCAAATACCAAGGAGCAATGACAGGTTGCTGAACAGAAGAAGAACCAGTTGTAATAGAATGAGCTCTATGATTAGCACCAGAATATTGAGAAGATGATACTCCTCCAAGAGCTGGAGCAGAAAATGAGTGACTGCTTTGATTGGACTGAGCGAATGGAGAGCCACATGATGGAGGAGCAAAAGCAGGGTTCCTACGTTTTCTACACTCAAGAGCTAAGTGATTTCCTTTGCCACAAATCTGACAAATAATACCAGAAAACCTTCCTTTCCTGCATCGATTGCTAGAGAAATTATTATATCTTCCACCACCTTTAAAAGTTGATCTGTTGCCTTTATTGTTAGGATAGACTGAACGAGTTTGCCCTGACTGAAAAGATTGCATTATTGCATATGCTGAGAATTTGGAGTTCCATGATATGAAGATTGATTATCCCGACCATGACTTGAATCTCGGATTGTAGAAAAAATAGTAGTAGAAGAGGATTGTGAATTTGTCATTTCAAAATGTATTGATTCAAAACATAATAGAGAAGACAATTCCTCCATTATTAGAGCATCAGATCTTGCCCTAATTGTAGTCTTAAAAGGATTGTACTCATCTAGTAAGTCGTTTAGCACAAGCAAGATGAGATCCTCATTATCAAGAGGTGTTGAAACCAAAGCTATTTGATCTGAGATTAGCTTGAATTGTTGAAGATAATCTTTTATGCTCTGAGATTTCTTCGTAATAGTGTGAAGCCTATTATGGAGTTGATGAATATGAGAACGAGATAAGGCAGTAAATCTCTTCTCCAAAGAAGACCATACCTCATGACTGTGTTTTAGATGTAGAATAGATGAGAAGACAGGTGGTGAAAGAGTTGCTGTCAAACAGCTAAAGAGATGAGCATCAACAATTTTTCAATTGGTGAATTTTGGATTTGAAACTTGTTTGTTGTGTGCATTAAGAATTACAAATGGAGGACATGCAACAAAGCCATCAAGATATCCTAAAAATTCAGTTGCTCTAAACAAATTTTGAACTTGACTCTTCTATATAACAAAATTTGTAGAGTCAAGTTTAACGGTAACGAGGGCTTCAAACGAGCAGTGCCGAGCCAAACTTTTGAATGTTCAAGTTCATTTATTAAGAATTAGTTGAGCTTCAAAAATGGAGCTCTCAGCTCGTCAAATATTTTTTGAACTCGAGCTTGACTCGAGCTTGCTCGATTACATAAACAAGACGAGTTCGAGTTCGAGCTCGAGCTCGAGCTAGCTTGAAGAAAATTTTTTAATTTAAATTAATTTATTTATTAAGATAAAAAAAAATTATGAGTAAAATATATAATAATATTTATATTTCTAATAAATTTCATTAATCAAATATGTAAATTTACACAAACACCAAACATAAATAAAAAATAAAATAGATTATTGAAAATTTATTTAATATATTGTTAAAAATAAATATTTATTTATTTATTTTTATGTTCACGAGCCTTATCGAGCCGAGTTTAGGACTACTCGAGCTTGGCTCGATTAATAAACGAGCCTAAAAATCAAGTTCAAGTTAATTTATTTAGTAAACGAGTCGAGCTCAAACGAGTCGAAATAGAGCTATTCATAAATAGGCCGGTTCGTTTGCAGTCTTAACTGCAACTAAAGAATTTAGATTTGAAAGAAGTAAAGAGAGACTAGGAAGAAGAACATTAGAAGATGCCATTGTTACTTGTTGGAGCTTAAACACCAAGAATCGCCATTGTTATTTGTTGGAGCTCTCTAAGCTCTCATACCATGACAAAAATGTGATATTTGTATATTCAATCTTACTGAATTACATTGTTATCAATATATATATGAAGTTTTCCTTCCAATTGTCTAACAAACACTCTAACAAACTAACTGCGCATTAGTTACAACTGGATCAGATATTTGCTTAATCTTGCTAATATATGTGACACCACATGCCATGTGTTGTAGTTGTAGTCGTGGCCTAGGCTGCATGACAGTGTGCTTAGCTTGATGTTGACAGCACACTTGGTCACTAGAATAGAGCTGCACCAAGTTTGACTTGTCTGTGTCTAGCTGACCACTCTTGGACTTATTTGATTTACAATAATGATAGAGGTTACTAATTTTGAAATTTTAAAAAGATCAATAATGACATAGTATTCAATAAAAAAAGAAAAAAAATATAACACTAAAGCCAAAACATCAAATCATTTCTGATGGGATCCACTGTCACATCATTAGTGATAGCACTAATTAGTACTCTCACTCATCCTTCTTTGATTTATGCTGCACCTACTCTGCCACCTGTTCTGCCACCTCAGCTGCTTCAATGGTAACTTTTTATCATTTATGTTAGTTTTATAAATTTAGTTAGAATTAAGTCAGTTTAATATGATTTAATTTTTTTAAAAAATTTTAATTTATATTTTAAAAAATATTTAAAATTTTAAATGATATCGATGGTGATTATTAAATAAAATTAATTAATTATTATTTAATGCATTTAATTTTAAATGTCTGAATTATTATGTTATCAAATATGAAAGTAACGTTTGGTAAAGTTTTAGAATTGTGATTTGAAAATAGAATTATATTTTGAGTTTACGAGTTTTGAAATTATGATTTGAGTGTGAAAAATTTATTTAGTTATGAGTTTTGAAAAGTATTTTGAATTGAGTTTGAAATTTTTGATGTGACATATGATATTTGATTCAAAAATTTACACCTTATAACCAAACACATAACCCAAAATTCTATTCAAAACTCATAAAAAAATTCAAAAAATATATTTTTATTTAAAATATAAAAATAATGGGTGCAAAAAAAAAAACGAACACTATTTCAATCAACCGGCTGGACGTCCAGCAGATGTCCAAGAGGATGACCGGATAGATTTGTTTAAACAGTAAATGTGAAATTAATTTTTGAAAACTCTTACCAAATACCATAATCAAATCAAAAGGTGAAATTAAGATTTCAAAATTCTACCATAATTATTTTCGGGTGGCGTTACATTTTACCGACACAAATTTGGGGACGACTTTTACAAGGCAAAGCAAGAGATTATTCAAGTTAGTAGCTATACAATGTGGATTTTTTTTATGAATAATATTAGAGATATCAATTTTTTTATTAAATAAATAATTAAATGTCTTATATAGGTATGAAATTTTATAAAAGTGTGGGATTTATATCCATGTGAGATATTTGGTCATTTATTTGATAAAAAAAGTTAGAATCTATAACATTTTTTTTTATTGTAAAAGTTACAATTTTTATTGTGAAAGTTATAAACTATAAAATTATATTCTTTTCTCAGAAAATTTTATAATACATATTACATTTTGATATGTATCATATACTCTATTATTATTATTATTAGGAAAAATTATTACACCTCTCTTGAGGTTTAACGAAATTACAGATTCCTCCCTGAGATTTCAAAAATTACATTTTTCCCTATTGCAAAATGCCGTTAACAGATATCATAAATTGACTAAAATGTCCTTTTGACAAATAAGGGACAATTACCTACACCCTTGAGGTTTAGCTAAATTACAGATTCTCCCTTGAGGTTTAGCTAAATTATCATTTTTAAATAAGTAATGAAATGCAAAATTAAAATGGAAAAGCATTTATCACACTACAAAAATTACGGTTTAGAGACCAAAATTTAGGGATAAAATTATTTAGGGGATCAAATATTTTTGTTGCAACAAGTGTCATTATTATATTTTTAACAACGAAAATTGAACATTAGTGATTAATTATTATCTTTTTGATATCAAATTTTTTTCTAAAAAAATAAACAATTTTGAGACCAAATTATTTTGTCCCTAAAAGTCTATTTATCATTGACATTTTCCAAATTTTATCACTAAAAGCCTTATTTTTTACTTTTCAGGGCGATCTTTTAGCGACTATCCCCGCGACGATAGAAATTAATTCCTAAATTTCTTTTATAACAAAATTTTCACTTTTAGAGATCAAAAAAGTTGGTTTCTAAAACTCTTATATGTTGTAGTGTCAGATTGTGAAAATATCATAAAATTAATAAATAATTAAATAAGTTAAAAACACAAGAAATAACTTGTCAAAAAAATTCTTAGAATATGTTTGGTTTAATTTTTATAAGTTTATTTTTAAATTTTAAAAAAAAAATTAAAAATAAATTTGGTTAAGAAATAAAAAATAAAAAATAATTATTATTTTTATATAGTGGTTAGAAATAATTTTTACAAATTAAATATATTTTTTCATATTTATTTTTATTAAATTAGTTTTTATTATTTTTTTAAATTCTGAAATATAACCAACAAATTAAACATGATTCCAAAAAGTTAAATTTTGTTTTCCATCTAACGTAATTCTTTTGTAAATTTTGTTGATTTATCAAAGGGATTTCAGCAGGGGCAATATCGTCCATCAATTCATATTTTGGTGATGTTAGCTAACCATTCTTAACGTTTAGTTAACGGTAGAGGTTAAATTGTTATGCGAATATAAACCTCGGAGGGCGGGATGCAATTTCTAAATCTCAGGGAGAGGAGAATCTGTAATTTAGTTAAACCTTAAGAGGTATAGGTAAATTGCCCTTATTATTATAATAATAATAACAATGTCTTTGGTTATACATCATGTAGTTTATGGTTATGATTCATTTTTTATTATGGCTAAAAATAATTTCGGTATGACATTTGTGTAATCAACAACATAAATATCATAGCTTGCATATAAAGGGTGTGCATTCTATATGACTGTTTTTGTGATAAAAGTTATCATTTTAACCTTAAAGTCTCATCTTGGTGGATGATACCTAGGATTTGGGAGTTTGTTCTCTCCAACGTTTCAGGCTCGACTCCCTTCGCCAGTAACAAAAACTCTTGGAGTTACGGACAACAAGACTTAACCCACCTTTGGAAGGTTATAAGGACTTTATTTGATGCACACAAATTGGCACATGATATCTTACCTAACCCCCAACCCCCCCCCCCCCCCCCCCCCAAAAAAAAAAAATTTGTGATGGGCTTTTTTTTTTTTTTTTTTTTTTTTTTTTTCCCTCTGTGTGTGTGTGTGTTTTGAAAATTAACATTTTTTATAAGGTACTAATTGTTTCTAAACTCGCTATAATTTATTTGCAATTTAAAGAGATACCAATATATGCTTACAATTTTTGGAATGTAGTGCATTTTACATTTTTTTTTTTCCCCGCTGAATCACAAATAGACATTTTCTTCAATTCTTCAATTTTTAGATAATCAACCAAACAAATAAAATTTATAACTATTCTCATATACAGTAATAAAATTATTTGAATTACTAATTAAAATATAGTTTTAAAATCATTAAATACTATTAATTAACTTGATAATTTATTAATAAAAGGGGCTATGTGTTATAAAATTAGAAACATCAAGAGGTAGAATGTAATTTTCAAATTTATAAGTAGCAATTTGTATTTTAAATAAATCTCAGAAGTACATTTGTAATTTATCTAATCTTTTATAAACATACTAAGTGATAGAATTAGAAATCAAAATGTATATAAAAAAATAGGAAAATGATAATATATATATATATAGAGAGTTCAACTTTTGTAACAAAATAAATACTGAGTTTTAAATTTTGTTAATTTAAACCTTAACGTTTCGATTTGTTTTCAACCTAAACTATTTATTCTTTTTTGTTAAATAAAACCAACAAAAAAATGATATGTTGGTCATTAAACTTTTAGTGATAAATTTATCACTATAATTTAAAAAAAAAAAAAAACAATTCAACTACATGCACTTTATTATAAATAAATAAAAAGTCATCAACAAAAGTCAAAATACCTCGATCATTAATCATTTTGATAAATTTTTCATTATTATTACCAATAGCAAATGGTCACTCCACAACTAAGTTAGTTTAGCCTAATTAGCTACCATGACTCTGTTAAGAGCTTAGTCCTAAGAGGAGGTTTTGGGTTCAAATTTCCTTAAGAGGGAGTTGAATTAAGAGACAAGCATTTCGTGTGTTGCATGGATGGGGAGGTTAATTTCCATAGTCTAGATGCTAATTTAACAAAAATTCATTATCAAAACAAAGAATAAATACATTAAAACAATAATAATAAAAAAAATCACTCAAGACTTATGAGTATTTAAAACATAAATACAACATACATAAATATGCTATATAAGATCAATATATATGACACCTTATACATATATATATTCAGATTAATTATATATAATCAAATATCACATTAAATTCTCATGTATCCACGCAATTAATAAAACCCCCCCCCCCAAAAAAAAGACAAAGTAATAATAACAATAATAAATAATGACTTACAAAAAATTAGGGTCGCTATAATATACACACCTCAAAAGAATCTCGTCCCGAGATTCGATAGAAGAGAGTACAAAGCAAAAAGTTCCGGGTGTATACGCCGAACTTTCTTTTCCAATTCGCAAGTGATATCATTCTCATCCTCGCTCCATTGCACTTTCACAAAGTTCATTTTCTTGTGCCGCAACTGCTTTGCATCCCGGTCTAGAATAGTAACCAGTCGCACCACATATGTAAGATCGTTACTAATCTCCAACACTTCTGGTGATACTACTTGGGAAGCGTCTTGCACACACTTCCACAATAAAAATACGTGGAACACGTTGTGAATCATAGCTACAGTAGGTGGTAGGGTTAATTTGTAAGTCACATTACCAATTCTCTTAGTGATCTTGTATGGTTTCACAAATCTGCGTGCCAACTTTCCCTTCTTTCCGAACCGACATGATACCCTTCATCAACGAGACCTTCAAAAACACAAAATCTCCAACATTCAACTCAATTCCCTCAAAGTCTACAACACAACTTTCAAGTGCTCTTTGTGCTCTTCTTCATTCTTAGAATACATCAGGATATCATCTATAAAGATAATCACAAACTTATCTAGATACAATTGAAAAATTCTGTTTGTCAAGTCTATGAAATAGGCATGAGCATTTGTCAAACCAAAGGGCATTACAAGAAATTCATATAACCCATACCGAGTCCAAAAAGCAATAAGCGGTATACTTTCCTTTGACACACCCATCTGATGGTAACCCGTTCTGAGATCAAACTGAAAGAACACAGCTTCCCCCATTCAACTGATTAAACAAGTCATCAATTCTAGGTAATGGATACTTGTTCTTGATAGTCACCTTGTTCAACGCTCTTTAATCTATACACATGCAGAGAGTGCCATCTTTCTTGGAGACAAAGATCGCGGGTGCTCCCCATAGGGAGTTACTTGAACGTATGAATATTTTCTGAAGCATCTTTTCCAGCTGTTTTTTCATCTCCACAAGCTTTTTAGGCGCCATTCTGTATGCCGTCTTAGAAATTAGTATTGTTCCCAGCACTAGGTTAATGCAAAATTTTACTAAATGTCGAGGTAGAAGTCCAGGTATCTCCTGAAATACATCCTGAAACTCACGTACCACATCTATCTCATTAATATCCTGTTTAGGGATTTCTATTGAGCACAGAAAACTCGTCATCGTCGACTCTCTTCTATCGTTATAAGTGTGAGTAAGCTGTGGCATATCGGGAATATCTATATTCACAGTCCTCCTAACACAATCTAGAGTCACAAAGTGTTTTCGCAGTCAGTCTATACCCAAAATAATTACAAACCCCTCAAACCCTAACACAATTAGGTCCGCATACAAGACTCTGCCCACAAAGTCAATCTCAAAATCTTTACACATCTCATAAAGAGTAACTGCTCATCTTAAAGGGGTCTCAACACGTATAGGTCTAGACAAGGAGTTAGTTACAAGGTGTTCCCTTCTACGAACTGTCTAGATATGAAAGAATGAGAGGCACCAATATAAAAAAGTACTCTAATAGATTCTTGAAAAAGATTAAAGGTATCTTGCACGTTGTCATTTCCTGGTGTCACTACAAATGCCCTGGCTGGAGTTACCGAACCCTGTCGTGCTAGCTGTTTTTTAGGGCAATCCTTGACTACATGCCTCAACTATTGACACCTAAAACACTCCTTATTGATCAATTGAGGTGCTACTGCTCTGATAGGTGGAGATCCCTCCAATTAAGGTACGGGAGGATGATAACCCATCTGTGGCACCTGTTGTCGTTCTCCTTGATAACCTTGTAGGCGTGGACCACCCTGTCTCTAATAATAGTGCCCCTGGGGCTGGAAATTGCCCTAAGGCTTGAAATTACCTTGATGTCTAAAATTTTCCTAACTACCATGTTGATGTGGCCTCTGAAACTTCTAACCCCTATGCCTTTGATCGTAGGGTCAGTATTTGTTCCCATCACGTTGCTAGAAATGACTCCCTCTAGAAGTCTCTTCAACTCTGGCATTTCCTTCCTTGAACTGTTTCTCCTTTTCCTCATACTTCAGTGCCAAGTCAAGAACTCTGCCAAACGGTTCAGCATCAAAGGAAATAATGGACTTAGACAAGTAATGATTTAATCTCTTAATAAACTTCTCATTCTTCTTCTCTTGCGTGTTAACCAAGTAAGGGGCGTGACGAGACAACTCATTAAACTTGGTGACATACTCAATTACTGTTCTACCCTCTTGAGTCAACTTCGAAAATTCATCACTTAGTTGAGACTGAATGACAGCAGGAACAAACTTTCGGTCAAAATGGGTCTTGAAACCTGCCCAACTCAAAGTCATCAGATCTAGACCCTCCTTTCACGAGTTCCACCAAAATAGGGCTGCTTCCTCATATTGATGTGTAGCCAACTCTTGTTTTTGGACTTCAATGAGCTACATACGACCAAACACCATCTTATATTTCTGGACCCAAGCGTTAGCTGCAGTGAGTCCTCCATCTTCAAAGAATTTCTGACCTCCCAAAGAACTAAAGTCTTTGTTTCTCTTTGCAAAGAGATCTCCCTGCTGGCCTTGATTATTGTTCTGCACGACTTAAAGTAACTGAGCCATCATCTCCCCCACATTAACCTGCACAGTATTGGTTGCCCTGATAGCAGCCGTTGTCGCAATTCCTGCCGTCACAGCATTAGCAGTTGTTTCTTCTCCTGTGCTACTAGGCTTAGCATTTCTCAAATTATGCTTTCCAGCCATCACCTTCAAGTTAAACACACAAAAAGAATTCATTCATAAATACTTAGAATAAAATCAACCACCAAACTAAACTAGCTAACCCTTATTTCCACAATCCGAGGATCACCTAAACTCTCACAATTCTAGGGTAACCTAGAGCTTTGATAAGAAACTGTTACGCCCCAAAATTTGGACAATTGAATATTAAATTAGGACTAAATCCCAATAAATATTCCATTATCCAAATCCTAAGGGTTAAACAAATAAAAATGTTCTCATCTCTATAAGGTTTAAGTAAATTTCAAGGCTCGAAAAAAATGCAAGAGATAAAAAAAAATTAACAAAATGCCAATCAAATCATCCATCATCAATTCATGACTGTCCAATAGCTCCAACATTAAAGTAGTAACAAATAGTCAAAATAACTTAAATAATGTAAAGTTAGAAAATAACTCACAATGCCAAATTATCAAAATACTAAGGTTGTAAATAAATATATAAAAAAAAAGCTAATATCAACCTTAAACTCCAAAAAAACGAAGGAAATCCGAGAGACATATCCTATAACTGTAATTATTTCTTGTCACAATTGTAGTCCCAACTAATCTTGCAAAGGAAGCTTGGTTGCTCTCAAACAGAATGCACCCGTGTAGCTTGGCTTTTCGCGCTCTTTTCAGAAGGCGAATAGCCCTACAGTTCGGACTCCACTTGTGGTTCTGAATCTGATTTCACAAGTGCAATGTAAAACAGTGAAACACAAAAAGAGTCCAAATCCGGCAATTCTTTTTTGGAAAATCGATATTTGAATCAAATGTCAAAAATGGGCTGCTTTGCCAGATTTTAGAGTCGCCACCTAAATATTTTTAAAAAATTTAGGAAACCCGAGACTAGTGCCAAAGGCCATTAGTCTGTCATCACCAAAGTGTCTTGGCTTGAGAACTTAGTTACAAGAGGGGAAGGTCATGAATTGAACACTCCACTTATCCGATCAAAGATCGGCCTCTACTAATCATGATGTGCTTCTTATTTACATATATGCTCTTGTTCTGATTATTAGCCTAACATTATTATGTGATGCACACACAAATATAGACTAATTTGCAAAAATTGAAATATTTGATCTCATGTTTTGTTTTGAAATTGTTTTGTGAATTTGCCATTTGAAAAAGCGGGCTAAAATGGACATTTAATCAAACCGTCCCAATTCAAGCAATTAGCCTTCATCCACAGGCATTCAAACAGTTGTATCAATTAAGCACTTAGCCTCATGGAATTCATGCTTTGAACATGGTAGCACAAACACTCAATGCAAGATGTTAAAATAATAAAAAGCTCACATACTACTCCGAGCCAAAACAAAACAAAATAATTAGAAAAGTATGCATGTTCCTAATTTTATGCGATTATGGCTAATGTAACGCATGCGATATGCAAGGCTCGGCTACTAATTTATGACATGTGAATCAATTTGCTAACATGTGGTCTAAACACGTATTCAAAGAATTATTTAAATGATAATGCAAGTTTGAATGATGAATCGAGCCTTGGTGCATGCAATACAAGTGGATTCAAGGCATAAGAATGCTAATGAAACGTGCTCTATACTAACCATTGTAAGCGAATAAATAAAAGAGAGAAAGACGTGGGGTTGGAAGACATACACATTATTACAACATTTAATCCCTCACGCAAGAGGGTGTAAATCAATGTTTGAAAGTCCGAATTAACTAACTATTACAAAACTGGGCGAATGAATAATAATTAACTTAACTAAGCTAATTAACTACTTTATTTCAACAATTTAATGAGCTATACCAATTATCAATAAGTTAATGGCTACAACAATACTAATTACAATAAGATTAATTTACAACTATAATAATTATAACACTAATGAAACAATTAATCGCGTTCGACAAAAGCGTAAGTGAAGATGGATGAGGGTTGCATGCACAGCGCTTGAGAGCTACTTTGTCTATCCAAGCCAACTCTATTTCACCTTCAGCCACTGCCTCTATTTTCTGCAAAACTGCACTGCTGGCCACACATTGAGGGCTGGTTGTGCATCAATGATGGCCGACCGTGCATCAATTTGGTGCTAAACTCAATTTTTGTGTTCTGAGGTGAATCAGTGCAGATAGAGTGTTCTCAAGCTCTGTTTGTCCCATCTTTCCTTCTCTGTCATGGAGAGGGTTGAGAGAAGGATGAAGTTGGTCCCAAAACCATCAACGAGCAAGTTGATTGCTTGATGATTCCAGATACAAGTTTGGACAAAAGTCAATGAATGCAATGAATAATACCATTCCTCTCTCTTGTCATAGAGTGAGCTCAAAAAAGGAGGTTGCAACGCTTCAATAATCATTGAAATGCCATGAATTAGCATATGACGACTCTTGACACAAGGAACTTGGCATAACGTCCGGCCAAGTTAAAGCAATTTTAAGCCATTTTCTTTATGTGGGTTGTTCCAAGTTTTAAGCCAATTTTATGAAGCCTTGCCATTCTTTAATCCATTTGTCTATGGTGATGTTAAAGTCCTCTAAACAAGAAGTAATGTCAAATGAGAGGTTCTTCAAAAACATGAGAGAGAGACTATACCATTAACAATGAATCTCCGAAAAGATTAAGCCATTAGCTAGAAGTCTTTCTTAGATATTTTGAGCAACCTCAATCGGTTGAAATCATTCTCAAGAATGAAAGAGATGGATGGTGGATTGTTTGTTAAAATTAGACTTTAAGACATGGAAATAAATTGAAGAAAAGCTTAGAACAATATATAACATGTTATGTATGCAAACTTATGAGACCATAAATGAATTAACCAAAGCTCAAACTAATTAAACAAGTTAGAACATCCCAAAATAGCCATGAATAAATGAAAAACAGAGGCTAAAAAAATGTATGAAAAGTGCCTAAAAAGCTAAACAATAAAGAGAAGAATCAAGGCTAGCAAGCAAGTACAAGGAGGGATGGCTAACCCCTCTACTTTTGAAACCTCAAAACATGAGTTTTAGCCCTTTTAAAACTCTGAAAATCAGTGTAGATATCGAAGAAAAAGAATGAAAAAGAGTGAAAAAGTAAGGGGTTTGAACTATAGGTAAAGGTGTAGAAAGAGCAAACTCTCTCTACCCTTTTGGTTGCTCTTCAAACCCAAACTTAAATACTTCAAATAGGATCAAAACAATAAGAATTATGTAGCAAATGAAAGAAATGAAAGCAACTCAAGGGGTAAGTTTTTTGTTTATGACCCAAACTTAGTCTCAATCCACTCTCAAGCTTGAATTATGCTTTTCAAAGATCAACCAAGGTCCTAAGATGGTGAGACAAGGTTGTGTATGGTGTATGGAGATGACACAAGGGAGCTAGGTTAGCTCAAAGGTTGCTTGTTATGGAAGAAGGAGGAGGGAGGAGCTCTCAAGGTGTATATAGGCTTTCTAAATTTTATTCCACCCCCAAAACAATAACACAGCCTCGTTTTTATAGAATTTGAACTCAAAATGTGATAAATATCTTCAAAAATAGACATCTGGCAGCCTTCTACCCAAAATAGTGTTTCTCGCCACCAAAGCCTGGCCGACCATTCATAGCCACGGCCGGCCATCACTGATGCACGGCCATGCCTTGATGCCCTCCCCTGTTTTTTTGGTTCAAAATCAGCTCAGGGTGGTAAAAGGTCCAAAAATGAGACTCAAAGGTTCAAACAAGGTAAATGTTGAAGATTTGAGGTTATTTCGAGAGCCTGACTGAATCTGAATTGCTGTGAATTCAAAGCACATAATTCAACTTTCATCATCGAGTGTATCGAACTAAGCGGCTAAATCTTGCGAGCGGTCAAAATGGGGTGTCTACAACCCGAGATGCTAAGAGACAAAACGAGTTAATATACAAGTATACTGGTATGAGTACAATATTTGAGACCCACGTGTCTACGAGACACAAACAAAAGTACATTTAATTTTTGTTACGGGACAAGACAAGTAGTTCCATCTGCACCGAGACGAAGGGATAGTTTCCCGATATACGGTGGCATTTAATTTCTTACCCGTACACAACTAAATATAAATTGAGTATATAAAAAAATAATGAAAATAAAAATAAATATGGTGGGTCAGTCTTGCATAAAAAAGTTAGTAAGACCCACCATTCTGCAAAAAAATAAAGTTAGTATAATTTAATCATAAATAAATTACTGAAGAAGTATAAAAATGCACCGTTTCATGCTTAAATCATTCAAATTGACCAAAATGCAAAGAACAAAGGTTGTACAGAATCAAATTTACTAAAAGGCAGCTCGAACGAATTTAGTAGAAACTGAACAGGTTAAAAGAAAAACTTAATAGAAGAACTTAGACGGAATTTGATCGAAAAATCTGAAGCTGAAAATGAAAAGAAACTGCTCTAAGATGATTTGTTTGGAAAAAGTTCAAAAATGTGTTCAGAATAATGTTTTACTTCAGTTTATGCGAAATCAATAAAAAGGAGCTCATTTCATGGGTTAAAATAGCATCCAAAATCTACATTGCTAAAATGAATAAAAACTATTGTAACAAAGATCATCCGATTACAAATTCTAATCGATCTTTTTAGCAAAAAGTTACAAAAGTTGTCTAGAATTATGTATACATGCCTTTGCTCAAAGTTTGTAATTTATCAAGGTCGTTTACTATTTTTCGAGATGTACAAATCAAAGCAATTCAAACTATAATAATTAATTCATATTTAATTGTTTATACCTTAACTCCACCACTTCGGTCCCTCACTTTTGGCCTACACATATATCCCATGTGCCTTCCGTATACCTAACATCGCTACGAAGCCAAACTTGCAAGGGGATATCGTCCCGAGTTTGATCCACATTCTCCGAACGGTTAGCATATACATACGCGTGTAAATCAAAGTACTCGTCGACTCCTGAGAACGAGGCAACAATATATATACACAACTCCTCATCAACTTATGAGAACAAACATAACAATGCCGAGCCTAAGGCATTCAAATAAATCTCATAATCGTCAATTTTTTTATACACTTTCTCAAACCAGTACTCAAATAAAATAACAATCCATGGAGTTATGGTGAAGTATTCAGAATTTATCCATGAGTTCTTAATTTATTTTAATTCCATATATCTATGAGTGTGATTATAAGCATAAAATAAATATATATAAAAATCCTAAACCTTGCATACATAACTAACCAAAATAATTGAAATCAATTCATTATCTACATGCCAAGACAATATCAAACCAACATCAAATAAATAAAAATAAATAAATAATAACAACAAAATAAACATAAATCAAGAAAAGTGAGTTTTGCACTCACAATTATTTTTTGAAGATCAAAGAAATATTTGAAGAATTATTGAAGCCACCAAAATAAATCCTAACCATTTCTTCTTTTTCCTCCACTTCTCTCTTGCCGCCTCTCTCTCTCTGATTTTCTTTGATGATCATAGAGAGTCTCTCTTTTTGAAACCCCCCTTTTTTTTTTCCTCTTTTCTTTCATATCTCTCTCTCTCTCTCTCTCTCTCTCTCTCTCTCTCTCTCTTCCCTCCCTCCCGTGGCTTCTTTGATCCTTTTTGTTTCTCTTTTCTTTTCTTAATGGAAGCTGTTATGATTATAACTAGGGGTGGGTGCGGGTCAGTTGCGGCCACGGAACCTTCAATCCGCCATCTGTCCGCCAGATTAGCGGATTGGAGAAAGTTAATCTGCATCCGTCCGCCAATCCGGCGGATGTGGATTGAGCAGATTGGCGATTTGGCGGATAGATGCGAATCGGTTCGGTAGTTTAAAATTTTATAAATTTTCAACATAATTCAACTTGTGTACTTCCTCAAAAAAAAAAAAAAAGAAAAAAAAAGAAGAAAGTATTACAGTCAACGACTTAAAAAAATATTACAATCACTACATGCCTCATCCAAAGTAAGAAAGTTTGAAACTTTGGAATATCACAATCACTGCATGCCTCATCCACATACTATAATCATAGCATGCATCATCCACATAAAGTATTACAATTGTTAGGTTTTATTCTTGGCAATGCCGTTTGACAAAACTCCTTTCAGTTGTATTTTTGCACTTTTATTTCAGTGAGGCTATGAGTGTTTAGATGTGAATCCAACCCGAATTGTGCCTTTCAGAGAAGTTTGTGATGCTAATGCTTTCAAGATTGCCACTTCGCTGATTATGACGGGGATTGAGCTGCCCGGTCAGCTCGCGGGGGTCGAGGGGGCAGCGCCCCTTGGCGAGTCCGGGACAGCGCCACGGCGGAGTCGAGGGGCAGCGCCCCCGAAGCAAAATGCAAAAATGCATTCCAAGTTGTCTGTCTGCTTGAGCGGACATTACCCCGCTCGAGCGGAGAATCCCTGGTTCCAGAAGTTTTGGTCACCTGTAAAAGTACTGAGCTGTGTGATTTCGTGCTCGAGCGGGTTTTCTAGCGCTCGAGCGGACCTCTGTTATATCATGCGCATATTTTGCTGAAGCCGCTTGAGCAGGATGTTGGGCGCTCGAGCAGAGATCGCGGGACAGATTCTATAAATTCGCGTGTTGGGTCAGATTTTAGGATTACTATTCCAGATCTTCTTTTTGGGTTCTAGGGTTTATATCTGGGGATACTTTGTGAGTTTTCTTTGATGTTTTGATTGAGTATTCAACTCATGTTTTAAAGAGTATACATCAAAGGTCTTGTTTGTTCTACAAAAGAGAGAGTTGTTCTTCGGTGGATTCTAAAGAATTCGAGCCTAAAGCTTTGGTGGATTCCGGGGTGGCTCATCGTAAAGACAAGTCTGAGGTGAAGATGGGTTGAAAGAGGCACATAGAGGTTGGTTCAATTAGGCGTGGATTCGCTAGGTAATTGAGAGTATACCTGTGTAATTCCTTTAAATCTTCTTAGTGGATTGTTTTGTGGCTGTTGCCCATGGTTTTTTAATCACAGTTGAAGGTGTCCAATTGTAGTTTTTTTCACGTTAAAATCGTTGTGTTGATTTGTCTTGATTGTTTGATTGGGATTGTTATATACTGCTTAAAATTGTTACATAATCACAAATCAATATCTAGGGAATTTCTAGATTTTTCAATTGGTATCAGAGCAAGTCGTTCTATTTTAAAAAAAATTCTTTTTAGAACGAGATCTTGTTTGATTTGTGATAATGGATACAATTCATGAAGGAAATTCTATGGTTCGACCACCTCTACTTGACGGATCCAATTATTCTTTTTGGAAAGCTCGGATGAGATCTTTTTTAAAATCTATTGATGAAAAAGTTTGGCAATCCGTCATGAATGGGTGGACCGAACCAACAATTACTATTGATAGAGTAACTTTCCCCAAACCAATTGATAGGTGAGACACAACTGATTACCAAAATAGTAGCTGGAATAGTAAAGCTATCAATTCTCTCTTTTGCACTGTCACACCTGAAGAGTTTAGTCGTATTTGCAATTGTGAAGTCGCAAAAGAGGCTTGGGATATCTTACAAACTATTCATGAGGGCATTTCTTCGGTTAAACGTTCAAAACTTCAAAGGCTCACATCTAGTTTCGAAAACCTTTCAATGAAAGATAGTGAGACTTTTGATGAATTTTATGCGAAGTTGAGTGACATTGTAAATTTTAGCTTCAATTTAGGTGAAAAAAATACCAGAATCCAAAGTTGTGGGAAAAATTTTGAGATCCTTGCCCGATCGGTTCCAACCAAAAGTTATCGGCTATTGAGGAGGCTCAAGATGTTGACAACCTCAAGCTGGATCAGTTGGTTAGAAATCTCCAAACTTATAAGGCACACAGGAATTTCAAAAAGAAACAAAAAGATATTGCGTTTAGTAGTGCTCATAAAGTTAGAGAGGATTCTAATGAGGATTATGAGATAGATTCCAAGATTACGGCTGCTTTTGTTAAACAATTTAAAAAATATTTTTTGAAAAAGAATCCTAATCTTTTGGAATCTACTCATACTCATAAATATAAAGGCAAAGATAAATTCAAAATTAATTCTATAGCCAAGAAGGAGAAAGAAAAGACACAAGGGAACTCTGAAAGACTCTAATGCTATGAATGCCAAGGATTTGGCCATTTTGCTCAAGAATACCCCACTCGTTTGAAGAAGAAGAAAGCCCTTGCCATCACTTGGGATGATGAATCTGAATCTGATGAAGATGAAAGTGACAATGAAGATCAAGGCGAAGAGGGACATAAACAATTCCTTGCTTTCATGGCAGCTTCCGAAGCTGAAGGACAAATAGATTCTCCAAAGAGGTCAGTTGAGAATATCATTGATGATGAATCCTCGGAGAGTGATCATGAAGAGCTTGGGCAAGCTTATGAAAAGTTGTATAAGGAGTCTCTTAACTTATTCAAATTGAATAACAAACTCACACAGAAACTCAAAGCATGTGAAAGTGAGAATGTCAAACTTAAGGAGGAAATTTCCGAGGCCAGGACTAATGCCATCAAGGTAGCTGATGATCGACAAGTTCTTTGTGCAAAACTGTTGACTTGTGAGACAGAGAGGAATGAGCTACTGCAAACCCGTGCCATGTATGAAGAAAAGATTGAATCTCTCGAGATGTCACAAGTTGCTTTGGAAGAACTAATGATCAAGAAAGAGGAAGAACTCAAGTGTGCCATGGTTACCATTGGTCTTTGGAACAAAGGATCAAAGACTTTGGACAATATCATTGGGTCTCAACAAATCTGTTCTGACAAGAGTGGCATTGGCTTTTGTGGTAAGAAAGAGCAAAAACAGAGTGCTTCCACATCTCATGATACAAGAACTCAAGGAAAAGGAGAACAAAAAATTTAACGTAAGGATGGACTTCTCAAACTTCCTAGAGTTGGTAAGGTAAAAGAAAAGAAGGTATACCCTGTTTTTATTTGTCATCATTGTGGTATGCATGGTCATATTCGTCCTTATTGTTATAAGTTGCATGGGAGAGTGTATTTGCCTAGACCTAGGAATAGGAAGTTGGAAACCATGTCGAGACGGGTTCCTATTGCAGGGGAAAGGAACCACAATGTCAAGGCAGCACCCAAGAACCACAATACTCACAATTTTGTTCGTATTAAAGCAGTTTGGGTGAGAAAACTTGACTTGTGTTAATTTGTTTTGTCATTTTAGTTTTTGGGTTTCTGTGTTTTTTTTTTTTTTTGTCATTACATGTATCCTTGTTCGTTTTTCGTCTTGCTTTGGTTAAAAAAAAATAATAAGTAATAAAAAAAAATCCAAAAAGATTTTCTTAGTATGGTTTTGCAAGCTTGAAATTTTTGAGTAGTCCTTAGTGCATATTGGAATTAATGAGAATATCCATTACATGTTAATAAATGTGTGCTTTCTGGGGTCATTACTCGTTTTGGAGTGTGTGTTTTTTGATTACTATGTCTCATTCTGTACACACTCTTGGATTAACAAATTTTGGAGTCTTCCGCCTTAGTGATTATTTTTTTTCTATGGACTTCTGGCATTGGTCTTTTTCGTTTCTAGAGGAATTGACCTATACTAGCATATCATGGGTGATGTTGAGTCTCTTAACCACCTACCATCTTTTTGCACGTCCACGGCGTTCCCCTTGATTCTTTGTAGTCCAGCCATGCGGAAAAGGTTACCTCAGAGTCACCAACCAGGCCATCCTTATTATATCCATGCTTCTCTGGTTCGGTTTCCATACTCTTGAGCGTGTCAGCCACCAATGATGTGCAAAAGAAAAAGAAAAAAGAAAAAGAAAGAGAAGAAGAAAAAAATGTGCAAAAGAAAGAAAAAATGTGCAAAAGAAAGAAAAAAAAATTCATTGATTGAGGGGGAGCCTCCACCTTTACTCACCAAATACCCCTTGATTCCTAGTGGTTTGACTTTTCTTTGTCGTGCTTAGATTCTCTTGTCGGAGGTCCGACTTTCATATCACTACTAGGATTGAATCTAGTGTTTGTCGAACTCCAAGAGTCACACACACACTTTTATCATGGGATCTATGCTTTTCACATAATGCATCACTTTCTTGCATGAGGAATCTGGTACAGACTGTGCACATTGTGTTTACTAGTAATTGTGCTTCTTAGATAATCTTATGTGTTTTAAGGTACGAATATGAAATTCCTTGCTTGCTCCACCATATTATTTTTATTTTTGTTCTTCTTGTTCACTGTTTTCAGTGTCTGTGGTTGCTTTTAGTGAGGGGGAGTTTGGTTCTTCTTGATTTGGGTTGGTAAGGGAGTTTGGTTTTTCATTTCAAGAGTTGTTTAGCATGAACACTTTGATATGTTCGGTAAGAGGGATTAGCTTTAATTGTTTTGCAAATTGCTATGCACTGTTTGCTAATTATTTCCTTCTTATATGTTCCTGGTATTTACATCGTCATATCATTGCTTGTGTGGTTTATGATCTTGCCTTTGTTTTTTGAGAGTTGTTTTTCATGAGTTTTAGTTTTCATCTATTCATGTTTTCCATCTCATGTTTCAAAATAATCATGTCATATGTCTATTGCTTTTTCATATACTCTTGTGGGACTAATAGTTGTTTTGAAAATTGTGGCACTAATAACTGTTTTGCAGATCATGACCTTGAGAAAGAAGTTGGCTTTTGTTGCCTGTAATGGGTTGGGGTGTTTAAGATTTTATTTGTTAGGTGTGCTTTGTCACGGCATTGCCAAAGGGAGAGGTTGTTAGGTTTTATTCTTGGCAATTCCGTTTGACAAAACTCCTTTCAGTTGTATATTCGAACTTTTACTTCAGTGAGGCTATGAGTGTTTAGATGCGAATCCAACCCGAATTGTGTCTTTCAGAGAAGTTTGTGATGCTAATGCTTTCAAGATTGCCACTTTGCTGATTATGACGGGGATCGAGTTGCCCGGTCAGCTCGCGGGAGTCCAGGGGGCAGCGCCCCTTGGCGGGTCCGGGGCAGTGCCACAGCGAGGTCGAGGGGCAGTGCCCCCGAAGCAAAATGCAAAAATGCATTCCAAGTTGCCTGTCCGCTCGAGCGGACATTACCCTGCTCGAGCAGAGAATCCCTGGTTCTAGAAGTTTTGGTCACCTGTAAAAGTACTGAGCTGTGTGATTTCGCGCTTGAGCAGGTTTTCTAGCGCTCGAGCGAACCTCTGTTATATTATGCGCATATTTTGCTGAAGCCGCTCGAGCGGGATGTTGGGCGCTCGAGCGGAGATCGTGGGACAGATTCTATAAATTCGCGTGTTGGGTCAGATTTTAGGATTACTACTCCAGATCTTCTTTTTGGGTTCTAGGGTTTATATCTGGGGATACTTTGTGAGTTTTCTTTGATGTTTTGATTGAGTATTCAACTCATGTTTTAAAGAGTATACATCAAAGGTCTTGTTTGTTCTACAAAAGAGAGAGTTGTTCTTCGGTGGATTCTAAAGAATTCGAGCCTAAAGCTTTGGTGGATTCCGGGGTGGCTCATCGTAAAGACAAGTCTGAGGTGAAGATGGGTTGAAAGAGGCACATAGAGGTTGGTTCAATTAGGCGTGGATTCGCTAGGTAATTGAGAGTATACCTGTGCAATTCCTTTAAATTTTCTTAGTGGATTGTTTTGTGGCTGTTGCCCGTGGTTTTTTAATCACAGTTGGAGGTGTCCAATTGTAGTTTTTTCCACGTTAAAATCGTTGTGTTGATTTGTCTTGATTGTTTGATTGGGATTGTTATATACTGCTTAAAATTGTTACATAATTACAAATCAATATCTAGGGGATTTCTAGATTTTCAACAATCTGTGATTCTTAAAATATAAAAACAATTCAAACCACCAAAACCATGAACAGAGCAGTAGTAGAGATTGTATGCCTCTATATTGTTACATCTGTATCTGTTTTTGAAAACAAAAACCAACCAGCATATATCATATTTTCTATTTATTATTTTTAGAGCTAGATTCAAAAATCAAAAAATATAGATAAATAATACGTTTATTTTTTTTCAATTCAAAAAAGATATTTAAGTTGAAAACTTTTTTTCAACAGAATATTTAAACTCTTTTTTAATTGAAAACGCAAACAGAATATTTAAATAAACTGAAAATACAAAGTCTTATAAATTACTAGAGGTGCTCGTAATTTGGCGGTTCGGCGGTTCGGTTGTGGCCAAAGAAATCTCAAATCCACCATCCGTCCGCCAGATTGGCGGATTGGAGAAAATCAATCCGCAACCGTCCGCTCGTCATCACGCATCCGTCCAAAATGTGGCGGATCGGTTCGGTTCGGGTGGATTGGTATATCCACTGCTCAGCCCTAATTATAACCTAATAATTATTATATTATATTATATTATACAAATATAACATAAATACAACATACATAAATATGAGATCAATATATATAAATATTCAGATTAATTATATATAATTAAATATCATATTAAATTAATTAAATACCATATTAAATTTTCATGTATGTACGTAATTAATAAAGCCCCCCCCCCCCCAAAAAAAAGAGTAATAATAACAATAATAAATAATGACTTATGAAAAATTAGGGTCGCTACAAAGATCGTAAAAAAATCATCCTAAGTTAAGTTTATCTAAATAAGGAGATAAATTAATCATAGAATCAGATGCCTCTGAGAATAATTGGGGAGTAATATTAAAATCAGTACCTCCTAATAAATCTGAAGAACCGATATTTGGATATTGGAGCTGTAGTTTCAAATATGCTAAAATAAGATGCCACACAAATGAAAAAGAATTTATTGCTATAAAAAATTGTATAAAATCTTTTTATATTTTCTTGGTTTATGAACATTTAATTATCAAAACGGATAATAAATTTTTTTAATTTTTTTTTTAAAAAAGATTTAACATATGTAAGTCAAAGCAGATTACACAGATGGCAACAATGGTTTCATTATTTTAGTTTTGATATTGAATATATTTCTTCTAAGAAAAATTCCATTGCAGATTCACTAACTAGTTAAGTTTAATGAGTTTTACGGTGTAGGAAAACATAACTTCAGCTGCCAAAGGAAAGAGACCCAAGTTATTTTGCTAGAACTGTAACAAACTAGGCCATAAGGTTGAAAATTGTTCGTGAAAGGATTCAAAAAATGCTTCAACTAACAAAGCGCGCAAGGCTAAAACTGTAACAGCAAAGAGAAGAAATTCGAATTTTAAACCAAAAAATTCAAAGGAATACTTAAACGGATAATCATCAAATGAGTGAAACGGTGAGGTAACATCCGAACTCGAAAACATAGATATAGTAGAACTCTTTGCTATAATCGAAAAACCATTTTATAATCCTGGACTAGCACTAGAAAGTAGCAAGCTTTTCAAAAAAAAAAAAAATTGGTTTGCTTTGCGCAACAATAAACGAAAAGATGTGCATAGAATTATCAGTGCTATCACTGATTATGTTTGTTTCTAGAATATGAGTTTAACATCATTCGCAATGGTGAAAAATTGATGGAAGAAAGAGAGAAGAATTTCTAATTTAAAAGAAATAGAAACGTTCTTTCCAAAAAAGTTTGCTAAAAAAGTTAAAACAATTGCCAAAAAAGAAGATAAACGTGAAGAAATATTTCGTATGTCATCCTTAGCAGAATCCTTAAACTGGGATCATGGTTGGCTAAATCTTAAGTTATCCATGGGTAAAATTAATATATACTAGATTGAATTTTGTATTGTTGATTTTGTGGAACTTAATTGAGAAGATTTTTAGCTCTTAAATGAATTTTCAGCAATAGTTAAATATGCTATTACAATTATGGGAGCAAACCCTATGCTTATTACGGCACACATCGTGTCCACTCTGGCTGAAAAAAGTAAAACTCAATTTTACCAACTATATCAAATGTGGTATCTATACCCAGTTATCAGCCAAAATCTATTCTACCATGGTAAAAACAAAAGATCATGGAAGGGATATGATCCTACCATCAACAAAATTGATAGGCTCATGTTTTTTTATAACACATTGGAAATTCTTTTCTAACATTCAAAATCAACAATCTTTTGTGATAGGAAAAGAGTTATGGTGGTAAGAAGCGGAAAAGCTTTTATTAAACCATTTAAGCTAGGAGAAGATAAGGTAAAAGGGATACTCGAGACGCTTTAAGAAGAGATAATTGAAGCACCAGACATCTCTACACTTAGGTGGAAACTTTACAAATCAAGAGAAGAGCCTAAATTCACTATAAATGCAAGACATGGACCTTTGCATTTATGAAAAAATAGGCAGAAGTTCACATGACAAATATAGCCAAAACAGGCAAGAATCATTCAGACAAGTCATGCGGAAAACTAAGTTAAGCAAGGCTCACATGATAGAAAAAGCCAAACAGCAAGCTCATATGACAAAACAAAGTGGATTACATGGTGAATGAAGACAAGGGAGTCACATGCTGAATAAAACAAAAGTGGTGGAGATACCACTAATACTTTTGTTAATTTCAATAAATTAGAATGTAAAAGGTTTCTTATCTTGTTACATGAACTCTTATCTTTTAATTTTATGCATTTCAAGTCCAAAATTGAAGACTACTTTTTGCCTATAAAAAGGTGTGGCTACATCTTGTAGAAGTAGAGCCAAGAGGCAGAGTGTTATAAGTGAGAGCAAGAGTGTTTCCTTCTATCTTTCTTATAATCTCTGTAATTTTCAATAATTTTTTTTTTCATTTCATAATCTCTTTTTATATCTCAACTTAAATTCATAAACCAAATACAATTGTAAAATAAACCTCAATCTTCTGTATTCAGACCAATCATTGTTGATCCCTCCTTACCTGGACCAAGTATTCCGGGGCCGTAAACAACAAAGCCCCAAACATTTTGTGAAGTCAAAGGCAATGCTCCAACACCATGACACATATGATAAGCAAGGAATATGATATAAAATAATTTAGAGATTCCACACTAAAATAATACTAGCTTCAGCACTAACAAATTTTTTTAGACCTATACCAACCATAACCACCGATCATTGACTGCAGTTTCCATTTGGCATGGGTTTCACCACGGTTTCATTGACTGTATTTACAATGAATTTTGTTTTGATAATTTAAATTAAAGTTATGTATAGTGTGTATGATTTGTGAGTAAAATTATAAATTGAATTATGAATGATAGATTGACAAATAACCAAACCACAGTTTGGACGGTTTAGGTGGCCGATTTCGATTTACTAGTTCATTGAAGAGTAATCTTATTCAATTATCAAGTATTTAAATAATATATAACACTAATTTGCATAATATTTTCATATATATAACACTAACTAATTTTACATAATATTTTTCATATATATAATACTAATTTGTAATAAATTTCACAACTTAAATCTCTCATACTGATTTTACTTTGATATTTTATTAGAAGTAAAAGAAAATATTTGTATTAATTATAATAGAGCATGGCAGTTTTAAAAACGGATTATAAATTTGAAACCGTGGATCAAACTAAATTGCAATTAGTGGGCGTATCAGTGCGGATTGGGCAATATTTTACACATCTCTAATTTAAACTGTTCATTTTGTAAAATTGATCAATATTTGCACAACTCTAATTTAAAATGTTTATTTTGTAGAGTCTTTGGAACATAAAATATATTTTTGAAAATAGATCATTTATTCTTTTGGTGACAAACACGACAATTTTAATATGGTACAATTGTCGAGTCGATGTTTTCTTTTCTTTTTTTTTTTTGGACTGATATACACAAAAAAAACCCTATAAAATTAACTATTCAAATAATTCAAACGTGTCCCGTAATAGATCTTACGGATCTAAACAATACTCTCTAATCCAAATTTGGAAGCAAGAGACAACCCAAACCCTTTTCATTTAACAAGAGCACGCACGGCACAATCATTTAGACCTTACAAAATACCAATTTCTTTCTTTCTTGAAAAGAATTTCTTTTATTTCTCTGACATTGAATTTACGATTTGACTAAATTACACTTAGTACCCTACACTACTATCAAAATCTCACATTAGTTCATTCACTTTTAATTGTAATAATCAACCCTTTACACTTCTATCAAAATCTTCACTTTGGTTCATTCACTATGGGAATTTATGTTCATTTAATTTATTCAGTTATAGAACATATTATATTATTATATTATTTATTTATACATAGTACTAATTTGGTTTTTGATAATATTTATCATCCTATAAACAACTGCTTTGAGGTCTTTGTAGAATGGCCTCAATTGATATAATAATATATTTGTTTGTTGGAGAGGTGTTTGACATGCTACAATTTTATATATATATATATATATATAATTGAAGGTACTACATCTAGCTTAATCGAATTGGACCAGAATTAGCTTGGATTTGGACAGTTAGAAATTATTCTTTGGTGGCTCTAAAGTTAACAACTGAACAAACCTTTAATGATCCTTGTTACAAAGCTTTTTCAAGTGAGTTGCATGTAGCATTTTTATATCCAAAATACTAATAACAATTGTCAGAAGAATTATACATTGAAACACAATTAAAAATATAAATTAATTAATGACATTGAAACTATAACAAAAATCAAAATTTTAATAAAGGAACCAATTATTTAAATTATCCATCATTTAAATGGAATGCAGGTAAAACCAAACTTTTCTTACGTATATGAACCACCAAAATTCAGTTTGACTTGGTTATTTTTATCACTTTAGTTGTTATTTATTTAGTATTTATTTTTTTGGCCGGTGAATAATTTTTATTTCATAGCAGTCCAATACTACACATCTCTTTCAAAACATGGATGTATATATATATATATATATTGATTAGAGGAAAATCCTTTCACTCTCCTGTAAGTCCAAGGTAATGCCTCTCGTGGAAATCGCCAAGGTGTTCTATTGTCTGTTTCGAATAAGAGACTATAATTTGAGAACTTGTCACGACCCCCCAAGACAAGTTTCGTTTAAATCAGGAATCACCTAGCGGGGAAGTATCAAACTCACACCAAGTGTTGTGGTAACAACAACTTAAGGCTTAACCTTCTAACCAACTGGGCTACGCCCAGGAAATTGGCTGAAGGAGTTTCGAACTTGAGAGTTAAGGTCTTAACCCAGGCTTTTACCAAGTGTGCTACTGCCCTATGTTAAACACGGATGCATTTGGTTAGACCAGATCCAAAAGGGGTTGGCCAATCTAAAATTGTGATTCCATCCAATTAGTAATACTATAAATCAGAAATTATAAATCCAGAAATTATCAATTTATAATAATCATATTATGGTTAAAATTTATTTTCCATATAAACTCCATACTATATAAATTTAATCTCTACTACGCAACCTCCCATCCAGAAAAATCTGAATGAATCAAGAATCAATAACAAGATAAAATAATGAATAAATATATTCTATATTATTATTATTATTTTGTAATCATTCTATATCAATGCACTCTCGACCATGGACAGAGCTATGCCACGGCCAAAGGTGGGCACCCACCCACCCCACTCCACCCCAACCCAACCCAACCCAACCCAACCCAACCCAAGTTCTTTGAAATTGCACTACTACCCATTAATTCTAAAATTATTTTGTTATTATACATGAAAACTCCCTATTTCAAGATTAATTTTATAAAAAATGCTTGAGACCCCCATTTTTTGAAGACCCCCATAACCCCCTTTGAATCTCCACCATTGATATATGTATGAAATCCACTCATATATGTGGGGCCTACAACGTAAATGGGATGTTCTCTCTAATTTTATTTTATTTTATTTTCTCTACTACAATATTTCAAGGGGAAACTATAAGATAATAGAAAATGGAAAATTTATTTATCAAAAGATGGGGTGCAATAAAATGACAGTCTAATTTAAGATATTAACTACATAGCTCAAAAATGATGTGAAATAATTAAATAATTATTAGAAAATTAATGAAACATATTAATAGTATCTTCTTCTTCTTCTTCTTCTCCTTCTTCTTTTTCTTCTTCTTTTCTTTTTATTTTTTTTATTTTTAAAATTGCTTATATAAGAAATTTATTTTATCATTTTTATTATACTTACCTTGTCCCTAAGACTACCTAAGCGTCATGAGATCAAACCACGCAAATAATCTCTCTGCATTAGAATGTTCTCTTTTGAATAAATTTTTTGCCTCCCACTGCTGGAAAATAGACTTTTAGTGGCGTTTAAAAAACGCCGCTATAAGTGGCAAAAACGCCGCCAATTCCTTTTGCGACGCTAAGCACCAAACGCCGAGGACGCGGCCGTCGCTATAGCTTTATGGCGTTTTAAAAACGTCGTGATATTAGTATAGGCGTCATACCAAACACACGCTGACGTCACTGACCATATTTAGCGACGTTTTAGAAAAACGCCTTCATATCTTTTTTTAAAGATAGATCCGTTAGTAAGTATGGTTTAAGAGGCATTTGTAGAAACGTCGTCATATCTCTTTTTTTTTTTTTTTTTGAAATTGTGCTAATTTTATTTGATTGAACTTAAAAAATACCTGTAATAGCACTAATATAAAATAATAGCTCACATTCAAATAGTTGTAATGAAGCATTAATTCACTTTCTCATTCAATTAATATCCAATCACCATTATCCACAAAATTAACATATCCAAAATCCAGAAATCATGTTTTAACATTAACCACAAACTAACATATATCTAAAAATCATGACTTAACATTAACCACAAACTAACATATATCTAAAAATCATGTCTTAGCATTAAAGTTGTAATCTTCACTGGTCTACATGCCTGCATCAGAACATAAACTGCAATCAGATTTACCAAAATAAACACAAATTGAAGAATTTGTACCCAATACTTATAAACAGTACTTAAAACTTGAAGAAGCACTAACAAGAAGATTTTATCACATACCAAGAAGCACTAAATAAATACATATAAAGAAAAAGGAAAAGATTTTATCACAATTTCTTCAACGTATGATCAATTTCACACGAGAGAGTATTCATGAACTCGAATCCAGGCAAGAGGCTACAAGTAAAAATTATACAAAATAACGTAAAAGGAAAAGAAAAAGAAAAAATATTTTTTTGATTAGAATGAACATTTCACAACAAAATAAGAACTCTAATTATAAGTAACTATTTTTATGGGCTGTATGCTCTCCTTGAACTCATAAAGTGTGGTAGTTCACAACTGAGATGAATCAACTGCTGAGGATACATACTATGCTTGTACAATCAAAATCATACAAACATATGTGCACTGAAGACACATATTAACAAGGCCCTAAAACATAATATGAACTAATACCTTCTTGAGAATTATGTCAAGAAGTTCTGCCCCTGCTTTTGAATCAAATACCTTAGCTTGATGGCTACTATTCCAAGAAAAAAAGAAACTTGAATTCATCTAAACTAGCAATTTACAACATGAAAAGTCAAGCCATGAATAATAAATGTGAAAAAGAAAACCATATTACATATCCAGGTAAAGGAGTAATCTGGAAGCAACAGGGGGAATTGTGTTGCAATTACAATAGTTGTTACCCCAGATGAGAAATAAAAACCTTTTTTTTTAGCTTTTAGGGTGTATTTTTAGTTCAAGATACGTCCTACTACTTGGAACCAAAGAATTAGTAGATCTATTCCGGTCAAATTGGGACTGAGCAAGGGTTTTGAACTTAAAATCTATGATCTGATCATTGAGTCAATTCCCAGATTATAATTTCCTTGCAGCAAGTGATTGAGTTCAGTAGTTTCCCATATATATTTTATCGACTCTAGAACATAGTAATATGTAGAAAAGAAATTTTTTCAAGAGCCAGCAGATATACCGAGAAGAAGGGAGGGAAAAACCTACCATAAAGCCACTTGTCTCTGTTTGCCACCAAGTGTCAGATATGGGGCATCTTGAATCTCCAACTATATTGAAAAACCACCTGTTAAGATGAAAAAGAAAACGTGTCATACTTCTTGTGTTCAAAAATGTAATCCAGCAACAAAAGTAGAGCTTGTAACCTCCATGCACTAGGATTTATAGGCTCGCCTACACTACTGACAATGAGAAAGAAGAAAACAAACACAAAGCAGTTATGCAGCAACATGAAAATTGTCGAGTCACTTTTCAAAATAAATTAATCAATAACATATGGAGAAGAGAATCTGTTAGTTTCCCCGGATTACAAGGCTGGCATTATAGAGAACAAGAAGGTTAAGAGAATCTTTTTATTTATTTTATTCTATTTGTGGGTTTGGCTTCCACTTAAACCAGTGAGGCATAGGAATATCTGATTTGATTATAATCCTCCTAGGACCTTTCCTACTTTTGTCATGTTAAAGAATCAAAGTAATAACAACTAAGATTGCAATTACCTTCTCAAAGTAATATATATATATATATATATGTATGACTATATTATTTTGCCTATCAAGCAAATGTCAAAAAGAATTTACATTCACGGCATGCCCATGCTCAGTGTCCTTGCCACACTGATAATTTGAAAAACAGCAGCCAAAAAATGCCTGTCTGATTTGTTGAACAGAATGACAAACGAATCATACAGGCTATGTGGTGCCCCACATCTTACTTGTTCACATACATATAGATTGTTCTAAAAGATCGTTGGTAATCATAGCTTTATAGATTGTTCTAAAAATTGATTACATGTCTATTTAGTATTTAGTGGACCTTCAAAACAAAAAATTGCAGAGGTAGCAACAAAGAAAGAACAGGAGAAAAGGGGGGCAAAATAAGAAGTTTGTACATGTTGGACAGGTATAAATATGTGTTCATGTGTGTAGTTATAAATGAACCATCATAACATCCTTACTTTGGGGGGTGGAATGACTCTCCCACCTGCCGCCATAACTTGGATCCAGTTACCTGCAAATACCCGTAGTAGAAGTGGACACGTTAAATCATCATATTAACAAATATCTCCAAATCCCAGCCATAGTGAAATTAAATAAATAAAATTTCTCAAGCACTCAAAGCAATGAAAACTCGGCAAACAGGTGAACTCAATCAAGTACTATAATTAAAATATTACATCATAGTAAATATACTTAAGGTTGACCTAATGTCTATCTAAATTTGGAGTACTGACAGATTTGCTTCATAACTAGGCGTGAGGAAGACTGCAAATCAATCTACTTATTATTGAAGATCTTACTACACATTTTGATGATAAATGATTTAAATCTTAATCTTAACATTAACAATTTAATATTCGTTAGAGAGGGAATCCATAGTGAGATAAAACTTTCCATGAATTTTAAAAACAAAATTTTTGTATAACCGTAAATAAGAATTTGTGTATAAGACTACTTGTGGAACAACAATTCATATAATGTATTATTTCCTTTATTGAAAAAGTACAGATTATACCCAACAAAATGATTCCAAAGGTAACCAAAAGGTATCCAATCACTATGTCACTTACAAATTACAGTTCATAAATGTAAAAGAACACTAGATGAGAAATTATATGCCTCCAAAGATGAGAACTTCAAGGCTCCACGTGTCGTGTCCTGCATTTTTTGAAAATTAGCATGTTGGCATGTCCATGTCGTATCCGTGTCGTGTCACGTGTCTGTGTCCATACTTTTTAGATGTGCACTCAGATAGATTTTTTTTCTTATCAGAAAATACTACATAGCCTAGCCATTTCAATGACTATAAACGGCTAGTTTCTAAAAAAGATTCTCAGCATGGTCAACCATAGTGGTCAACCACATCCATCAAGATTGTCGACCACACTATAGGACACACTTTCCTAGACTTTAGACCTACTCATGGTTGACCAAGTTGACAAAAATAAGGCTTTTTTAGTCTTTGCTTGTCCTAACTTGGTCCATCCCTTGTCCAAATCTTTCTTCATGTCAGTGAAGCTCTTCTATAAAATTTATCCAGGCCAAGAACGTCTCTCATAGCACTTCAAACTTCCAATGTGCTCCCCTTATGGTAGTGACTTTTTCTACCTAAGTTTACTCATACAAGTCATGAAATTGCCAACTTGATATTAATCCTGGCACTCTTCACTTAACTTTGGCTTCCACTTAAACCAGTGAGGCATAGGAATATCTGATTTGATTATAATCCTCCTAGGACCTTTCCTACTTTTGTCATGTTAAAGAATCAAAGTAATACACTGATGAAGTAGAAGATTAAAGACGCAAAGATCTTTCTTCAAGTGCATTAAAAAATTAAAGAACTCAATGACCAGAAAATCAAACTATGAATGGGTCAATGGAATTGGAATATTGAGCACTAGATGTTTCCAAAGTAACAACATTTAACCCACCTGATTTAACGTTAAGGTCCCAGTTTTGTCACTGCAAATGGTAGTAGCAGAGCCCATGGTTTCACAGGCAGAAAGCCTCCTGACCTGAAGTTCAATATTTGTGAAACATTTAAACATGTACTTTTATGTGTGTATGTATGAATATCAATATCATATGAAGCGACTCAAAGAAAAGATAAATCGCACATACCAAGGCCTTGTCTGACATCATTTTCCTCATTGAGTAGGCAAGGCTGTAATACAGGTAGGGGAATGCACTTTAAGAAATTAAAGAAGCATAATCTTTGAACTAGATAGTAAAAAAGAGACTGGAATGAGCAGGAAATATGCAGCAAAACTAATGATGGCCCCAGCAAGCAATGATGCTGTCAAACTTGAAGATGCTACAAGGACTAAAGTAACTTAGAAGAAAACATGGAAAAACTAGGAATCAACGACATGTCCTCCAATAAACTTCAAAAAGAGAGTGGCAAGAAAAGATAAGCTCTACCTAACACCAATTTTGCTCAACCAACTCCAGATACTTGACAATATTTTTGATCAATTGAAATGAGTTAATAAAATTAGAATGACAACAAAATGACTGGAAGAAGGTCAAACTTACGTTAAGGTAGCGGCTAAGGGAAGCCCTTCAGGCACTGCAACAACCACAATAGTGACCTAAAATTCCTTCAGGTATTAGTAAAATACTCAAAATAACTATATATGAATATATACTAATTACAAATTATGTCTGTAAAACGGCACATACTGCAACAGTGAAAATCTTAATAACTCCATCTATGGCAGTACCAAACTTTAGTATGACCAGCCTTGAATTGAGGAGTTCCATCTGTGTTTTTGGTATGTCCAGTAAAGTATCTGCAGATACTCCAATTTATAAGTTTTACCAGTCCAAACTTTGTTTTTTAGAGAGAAATAGAGAATTGAGGAGAGAACTCAACAACTAAGATTGCAATTACCTTCTCAAAAGGACAAATAGAACAACTATAGCTACTGCAAGTCCAACGAAGCCAATAAATGATATTAGCCTAATTTGATGCTAAAGCTCAACATGATATCTAGTCAAGCTACACGCAAGTAAATCCGGACACTTGGTTGTATAAAAAAATAAAAAGGCATTACTAATAATATTTCAAATAGTTAGAATGCATACCTTCTTCATGGTTGGAGTCGGGTCTAAAACCGGGGTTAGGATGGCTTGTGATCTGGACCAGCTTCCAAGCTGTCGCTTTCCTTTCTCGGGCTTGAGGTTGGTGAATCCATTTGCACTGAATTGCAATACTTCCTGACAGCGAGCGAGCTGAACTCGACTGCACGACCGGTTCAAATGAACCGACGCTTTACGGTAATTATTCCCTCTAAGAAAATCAATCTGAGTGTGATCTACATACTTGTGCTTCAACAGTACCACTCTTTTAGCAGCTACATGACTTGTCAACCTCATCACCATGTCCTTCACAGTTGCAGACATTTTCCCCTTATTTCTTATTCAATCTTCCCTGCTTACACACACACACACACATATATATATATACACACACACAATAACCCATCAATTATAAACTCGTGTCAAGCCCCCAAGTTCACAAATTTTTGTGCTACACATCAATTATATAAACTCTGAATACTTACAATTACTTACAAATTATAAGTATTGATTGTGTTTTTAAAGGTTAGCTCATTCTAAAATTCACCTTCTTAATTGTTGGACTACCTGTCCTGGTTCATCGTGAAACAATCTTACTTATTCATCATCATGGATTCATGGTATTGGTTGAATATTGATTATTTGTTTTCTTTCTTCTTTCTTTGCTTTGGTTTTTTGTTTTCTAAACCAGTGAGAAATTGGTTTATTTTACAAGGTAAGGTACAGTACAGTTCTATTAGGAAGATTACATGATGTGTTGGTATTTGAGCAGATCAATACATCAACCAAGAAAGTAAAGTCCATTCTTGGTTCATTCCAATGACATATATTAACATATATCCCTGACAGGATCCCAATGATTATGCAGAAAGATGGAACACCAACAAATCACAAATGAATTTGAATAAAGGTATTGATTGATTTTTAAATTGAAGCTAATTAACTTGCATACCTGGTAGGTGTATGTGGTTTGTACAGAGAAAATGAGAAACACTAATCTAATCAATTGGGTGGTGGTGCCCTGTTCAGGTTCTCTCAGATCAGAGACGTGTGACTTCTGTCAAAAACAAAAATTACAGTTGGTGCCTTTTTATTAATTTTATTTATTTATTTGTAATTTGAGTGTTTTATTCGTGAGGAGGAGGATGATATGGAAAATGGGTGGTTGAAGAAATTACAATTATGGCGCTAAATCGCTTTGAAAGTAACTGTTGTTTGACTTGTGGGTAGATCATGTAAAGTCCCATGGAGTGGGAGGGAGTTGCTAATTCCACACCCATTATAGTGCACCCATCAAAAACTACTGGTTTACTTTTTAATTTTTTTGTGACAGTTCTATCTTAATGTATAATCATTATTAAGGTCAAAATTATAAAATTAAGGTCAAAATGAAGTAAATATGGCATACAAAACAATTGACAAGTATAATGCTTTTTTGTGTTCTACTTCAGACGACAGATACTGTCCATAATATTATATAGAATGTAAGCACTATCCGAAATCAAAACAACTCATTAAACATTACAAAGAAAACTAACCACCCAGCAGTGATGCAGAAAAACCAGGAAGCAGATAAGCATACCTGAAAATTTTACACAGAATTAACCATTATGAGAATATTTCTTTCTGTAAAAGGGAATAACTCCTCAACATGTTTGAAAGATAATTTTCTCACAATAACTTCGATTATTTTCAGAGAGTAAATTCATTGCACATATAATGAATGTAACTAGAATAAAATCTGGTTTCATTCTCAACAGAAACAACACTGGAAACAGAGAAATTTGGGAGCCGAAGATCTTAGCCTCTATACAAATAAACACGTGATAAGTATTTACATGAAATATGATTAAAGAAAAGCGTGGTTACTTGAATGCAGTTGCCACTGGACCTATGCCGAAAACTGAAGCCACAATAATCTCCCTAATTAATCCCCGCGATGAAAAACAATAACAATTACATCAAAAATTAAGCAAGAACAATCAAAATGTTGAGGTGGTTTTAATCGTTAAAAATCACTAGAATCTTGCTTGTGATGGTAGCCAAACCAATCCACGCAGCATGTTGAATCAAGCCAATGTCTACAAAATCACCCACATATTAAAGCATTCTAGGGTTACAGACACACATTTATTTGTATATGTATATATATCGAGAGTCTAGGGTTGGGGAATAGTACCAGAGGGCATCGAATTGGTGTCATCATCTTCGACCTTGAACTCGGATTGGAATGCGTGGCTTGAAGAAGTTTCCACCGAGTCGACGGGAAGGAAGAGCTTCAGAGAGAGAGAGAGGGTGGAGCTCACCTTAGTAGACGATGGTGCAGATAATGGTGCAGACGATGGTGCAGATGGTGGAGACCGATCTGAATCTCTGACGCTCTGCGATGAAATCACTGAGATGAAATCGCTCTGAATCTCTAAATCTCTGAGATGAATCTCTGAATCGCTCTGATAAGGGTTTAGAGAGGGTTGAGAGAGAGAGAGAGAGAAAGAGAGAGAGTGGAGCTCACCTTCGTTGGTGCTTGCTACCTCGCTCTGAGAATGAATAAGCGGTGGAGCTTCGAAATCGCTCTGAGATTTAGAGAGAGAGAGAGCGCGTTCGAGATCCAAGTCTTAGGTGAGTCTCAGATTCAAAATTAGGGTTTGAAAAGGGGGGAGACCATGCGCGTGAATCACAACGCATTTGGAGGCGTTTTTCAACGCCTCAAAACGGTATCGTTTTGTTAAACAAATATGCTGTGTTTTATAAACGTCGTTAAATATTAAAAAAAGTGACGTTTTAAAAAACGTCGCTAAAAAAACGTCGCCTAAACTCCTTTTTCCTGTAGTGTCCCCTAGCTCTCAACAGTTGAATCATGTAAAAATTATGAGATAGGTAAATTTAGAAACATAATTTAATAATTTAAAATACATTGAAACATAATTTAATAATTTAAGTGCTTGCAAAAAGTGAATGTGAGTTCAACTCCCTCTAAATGCTAATCTAACAACTAACTTTCGCCCGATCAAAAAAAAATTAAAGATAGAGAGTTCCATACCTAAAATAATAGTAGCTTGAGCACTAATTTAATAAAAGTCTTACTAATGATTGTCCATTGAGCATCGGCTAAAATCAAATAATATCAAAATACACATTTCACATATACTATGCAATTTTGTATAAACATACATTTATTTATTTATTTATTTTAACATGTATACCAACATCAAATAATGCTTAGCATTTTCCCAATACTCAATTAATGATTTCATCTTTTCCTTGGAAGGAATTAAGCCCATGCAAATCAAAGCTCATCACCGATTTAGGCCACTTTTGATGTATATTTTGGTTGGGGCATTGCCAACCCTGTTTGCTGTCTTGGCAAGCCCATGCACAATCACTTCGTGTTGCAAAAGACAATTGTGGTTGAGTTGCATAACACAAACTAAACCTCAGGTTTAATGAGGATGACAATAACAAATTAGTACAAATAAAAAATGAAAGCCAACCCTTTGTTAATTTATTTAATCAAGAAAATAAGTTGATAGGTAGCTTGACTTTTTGTGCGCTCTTTCAGAAGACAAATAAGTCCTACAGTATCAGACTCCCATGGTTCTGAATTTGATTTAACAAGTGCAATGTGAAATAGATAAACACTAAAGAGTCTAAATTCGACAAATCTTTTGAAAAATTAATTTTGAATCAAAATGCCAAAAATGGACTGCATTGCCAGGTACAGAGTCGCCACCTAAATATTTTTAGAAAATTTAGGAAACCTATGAATCGTACCAAAGGCCATGTGTCCATCATCACCAAGATTGTCTCGCCTTGGGAACTTAGATACGAAAGGGGAATGTCATGAATTGAGCACCCTCGATTGCCCGATCAAAGATCGGCCTCTACTAATTATGATGTGAATCTTTTTTACATTATATGCTCTTGTTCCGATTTATTAGGCTAACTTACTATGTGATGCACACACAAGTATAGACTAATTTGCAAAAATTAGAACATTTGATTTCATGTTTGTTTGGAAAATTGTTTCGAATATGTACCATTTGAAAAAGTGATCTCATATGTACATTACTCAAATTATTCCAATTCAAGCAATTAGCGTTCATCCACAGGCATTCAAGCAATTTATCAATTAAGCACTTTGCCTCATGGCAAGCATGTTAAACATGGCAACAATTACGCTCATGCGGTATGGTAAAACAAATAAAAGCTCACCTAGTACTCTAAGCCAAAAGATGACAAAGTTAGAATAATGCATGATCATAACTATGCAATATGACCAATGCAACACACGTGATATGCAATTACTAGGCTCGGCTACTAATATGGCATATGAATCAATTTGATAGCATGCGGTCTAAGCACATATTCAAAGAAGTGTTTGACTAGCAATGCAAGCTAGAATGATGCACCGAGCTCAATGCATGCAAGACAACGGATGCAAGGCATGAGAGATGCTAAACAAAACCATCATAAGCAGTTAAATAAAAAGGAGAAAGACGTGGGGTTGGCGAACATACACATTATTATAATTGTGCCCTCGCTCAGGAGAATCCGAATAAACTAACTAGCTAAGCTAATTAACTAGCTATTACAAAACGAATTAACTAACTTTGCTAGCTAGTTATTACAACATCATAACTAATTAACTATTGTAGCTAATTATTACAAAGTGGAACTAACTAATTAATTACACTAATTAATTAATTACAAAATTCTAATTAGCTAACTAATTAATTACAACATGAATACAACATGAAATAAAGTAACCAAATAAACTAATTAGCCCTGGGAAGCGAGGGATGTTCATGTATGTGCGGATTTCCACCCGAAAAAGCCATTGTTCTGCTGCCAGGAAGCCTCTGCTACATAGTTAGAACACTTGCACTGTTTTTCACCTCAAAATCAGCCTTGTTCCATTTCAGAAAGCCCCTGCTGGGTTTTGCAAAGGTGGCCGACAGGCCAGAAATGGTGGCCTGCCATCTACAAAAGATGGTCTGCCGTCCATAAATGGTGGCCTGTCGGCCACTGATGCTTGGTTTTTCCCACTGCGATAGAGAGCAAATAGAGCAAGAACGGGGTATTCTCAAGGGTTGTTTGCACAACTTACCCCTACTTATCAGCAAACGGCTCAAAGGAGTAGTAAATTTGATTCACAAACGATCAATCGATGCGATTTCATTGCATGATGGCCTATGAACCAAAGTGTGCAAGTTCAATAAATGCAACAAATAAAGACTATCAAACATCCTTCCTATCATGGCTTGATCAAGGGAAGTGGTTGACAATGACTCTTGAATCGTTTACAGCACTAACAAGTATGAAACGATTCAAGACTCAATGGTTCAATTAACATCTGATTGAACCCTAACTAAGTTATCATCTTGTATCATTTTTAGTCCCCATTTTAATACTCCATTTTAATTACCAACCATTCCTTAGTAAATTAAGTCTAAAGGTGAGCTTTAAGTTCTCTAATGGAAAGAAGCACCAAACCAAGAGTTGTTTTGGCCATGAGAGAAGTGGCATGTCGTTGGTAATGAGCCGCCAAAAGGATTAAACCATTAAGCACATTGCCTCAATCTCAAGCTTTAAACAAGCAACTAGTTTGAACCAACTTTCAAAGCAAAGCAAAAGTCAAGAAAGGGGAGAGGTTGCAGAAGTGATTAGGGGTGAAAACATGTATAGAAAGCCATAAACAAATGCTATCAACTCAAATAGGTTGGTGGCTAATGCCTAAACCACCAAACCTATGGGGACAATTACACTTCAAGCATGCAATTCAAAGCTCAAATGCAATGAACAACCAAAAAAAGTTCTAAAACAGTGCTAAATCAGTCCTAAAATATACTGGAATTATGACAAAAATAGCTAGAACAATAAGCTAAAACATGGAGCTATGTAAGCTAGTAAACAAAACATAAGGAGAGAAGGCTACCCCTTCCATTTTGAGACTACAAAACAACATTTTAGCCACTGAAAAAGCTCTAAAAATCAGTATTTAAAAGCTCAAAAAAAGATAGTGCAAAGGTGGGAAACACATGGGTAAAGGCTAGAGAAGCAAGATAGAAAGAAAGGTGAACCACCCTTCCACTCTTTAAGGGCTTAAACCACAAGTTTCAGCCCAAAATTATAGAGTTTATACAGTCTAAAAATAGTAGAAAAACAATAGGAAAAATAGCAAGCAAAGAAAGGAAACAAACCAAGCTTTATACCTCTTGAAGAGAAGAACACTTCTAAGTAACAATTCAACACATACACACACTCAAGAGCTCAAAGTAGGCTCAATAGTACCTCAACTCAAAGATGGCAAGGTTTGGTTTAGAATGTATAGGCAAAGGTTCAATAACTAGCGAGACAGAGAGAGAAAATAATTTGATCCCAAATTTTCCAACCTTCAAAACAAGAGGGGAGGTCTCCCATGTATAGACAAACATCAAAATTCCTCAGAAATATCAATACATACATGTGTAAGCAAGTGCATGCATCTGTGACAACAACTAGCACAACTGGCAGAAAATATCTACAAAACACACTTGTGGCCGGCAGGCCACTAATTCTAGACGGCAGGCCACATAAGTGGCCGGCAGCCAAGATCTGTGGTTGGCAGCCAATAGCAGTGGCCGGTAGGTCCCAAGGTTTTTCAGGCTTGAAGAACTAGGGTTGTGGTCCAAAACAAGGCAAGGGGTGTAAAGGGTTTGTAGGCTCAAAACTGTGGCATTTTGTTGAGGACTTTGAGCACTTGACAAGCATATACACATTCATCATTGGGTGCGCAAGTGGTGGCGTTCAAGTCGTAAGAGCGGTCAAAAATGGGGTGTCTACAATACTATATAATTTTGAAGTAATGACAAGCAATTAGTTTCATACAGAATTAGTGCATGCAACAATAGCTCTAACACCACTCTTGCAACAACAATGGCAGCAAGATCTCTACGAACAACACTAATCAATCCCTTTATCTTCCCCCTCCTCTTCTTCTCTCTCTTCCTCCTGCTTATGCTCAAATTCAAGAAAGGTGGCAGCAAACTTTGTTGGGTCAGTGGACCCTGATAAGTATTGTTCACTCAAGCACTAGGTCCAAACTACTCGAAATGTTTTGGGTACTATTGTAATTCCCATGTTACTTCTGTGTAACCCTAATTCTACATTTATAAATAGATGAGGGGGCACCTCTTTTAGGTGAAGAGGATTGTATTTTTCTGATCATAGTGAAAAACCGCAGCAGCCGTGACCCTATTCTAGGGTGAACTACGTAAATCCTTGTGTTCTTATATGTATGATTTGTTTGATTGGTTTTTTCTTCTTTGTTTGTTATTTCGTGTCTTACCAATCTTGGTTTGGAATGGTCAATTTCTAACAGCTGGTATCAGAGCATCGGTTCGAGTGGGAGCGATGGCTACAGACGAAAAGGTTAGAATCGAAAAATTCAATGGCACAAATTTTGAATTTTGGAAGATGTAGATTGAAGACTATCTGTATGAAAAAAAAACCATATGAGCCCCTTTCAGGAACGAAACCAGAAAAGATGAAGGATGATGAGTGGGCTCTTCTTGATCGTCAAGCACTATATGTTATTCGGTTAACGTTGTCTCGTAATTTTGCGTTTAACATAGCGAAGGAGAAGACTACAACGGGTCTTATGGCGGCACTCTCAAACATGTACGAAAAACCCTCTGCCTCAAATAAAGTTTATTTGATACGTAGATTGTTTATTCTAAGGATGACAGAAAATGCTTCGGTGGTTAAGCATCTAAATGAATTCAATATTGTGGTAACACAATTGAGTTCTATATCTATCGAATTTGATGATGATGTTAGGGCTTTGATTGTTCTATCTAGTTTGCCAGAAAGTTCAAATGGTATTGTAATGGCTGTGAGTAATTGGAAAAGAAAAGTTGAATTAATGATATTCGAGATTTAATTCTGAGTGAAGAAATTCACAGAAGGGAATTAGGGAAAACATCAGGTTCTGCCTTGAATACAGAGGCCAAAGGAAGATCAGTAGGAAGAAACACAAACCGTAACAGATCAAGATCCAAACATAGAAGCAAGTCAAGAACTAGAAAGGGATAGAGTTGTTAGAACTATGGAAAGAATGGATATCTAAAAGAAGCTTGCCCGACATTGAATAAGAACAAACGTAATCAAAATCAGAAGTCAGCTAATGTTGCAACAGAGGATATTTATGATGCTTTGATCTTGAGTATTGACAACCCTCTTGAATCCTGGATTTTAGATTCTGGGGTATCATTCCGTTCTACTTCATAGAGGGAAATCGTGGACAATTACATTGGTGATGATTTCGGAAAACTTTATATGACTAATGATGAACCTTTGAAGATTGTTGGCAAAAGGGATGTAACAATCAGGTTGCCAAACGTATTTGTTTGGAAGATGCAGAATGTCAGACATGTTCCTAGTTTAAAAAGAAACTTGATTTCTATTGGATTGTGACGGCTGGGTTCCTTTCCTTTCTCTTTCTTTCTTTCTTCCTTCGCTTCGTTCTCCATTTGCCTTCGTTGGATTTGAAATGTCCGGAATGGTTCCCTCGATTGGAGTTATGGTGTTTTTCTGTTCGATGTTGAATTTTGCTTGTTCTAGAGGATGCACGTGTGAGTCTGGAGTGCCGGGAGCGAAGCAGAATATTTAGGTGGCTGGGCTTGGACCGTACGTTCGGGGCCCTAGGCCGCACGTGCGAGGCTGGGCCTCTCGAGCGGTGGAGGCTTAGACCCAGAAAATTCGATTCTGCCTAGAGCGCACGAGCGAAGAAAATGGGCCGCACGAGCGGTGGAGAAGGCCGCTCGTGCGGCCAACTGGGCTGTCCATGCCCTGTTTTCTTAAACGTTTTGGTCTGAATATATATCACCTCTAACTGATTTTTCTCTCATTCTAAACCTAATATCCCTCATCCTTCTCTCTAGAAAACACCTCAATCACCGAAAACTCTTTGATTTTTGTGATTCTTGGAGCAAGATCATCAACATTTCCCCTCAAATCTTGAAGATCCAAGGCTAGGGCTTCACTTGGTGGGTAGAAATCAAAGCTCTCTCATCCATCTAAGCTAGGGTTTCTCTTCTCCATCTTCTCAAAGGCTTTGAGGTAGGGATTTCTTGAGTTATATATATAGTTTTGCTATTTGGGTGTTGATTTAAAAATGTTCTTGAAGTTTTGTGCTAAATTTTAGATTTTGGTTCAAAATGTTGAGAGTCTTGAATATGGGTTTGAAATCTCTATCTTTTTACTACTTCTTGGGGGTTTCCCTCTATTGAACCTATGATGAATGATTATGATGGAGTTTCTCTTAGAAAATGATGAAATTTTGCTTTCAATTGAAACCCTAGAAATTGAGGCTTTTTGAAAAATAATGAAGATGCGTTGAAATTATTTATTTTTTTGTATCAAGAGGAAATGTGAGAGCTAATCTCACCAAATGTCTAACAAATAGCAATTTCATGATATATATATATATATATATGTGTGTTGGAGACTAAGTCCTCTTTTAAAATCCATTGATGATTGTATATTTGTGTAAAGTGGTAAGATGGCAAGTTGTTGAGTGCCATAAATGATGTGAAAATGCTTAATCGTAGTATAATGGAAAAATGAATGATGGCATGTTACCCATAATGAAAGTTTCGTCATGATGAATTAATGCTGAGGAATTGTTGTGGTGTGTCGAAGACACATGGCTATTGTGTGAAATGAGAAAGTGTAATTATGCATTGGAGACGTATGGGTATCTTGTGGAAGAACATGGTGAGAAGGAAATAAAAATGTGATGTTGAATATGGTTGTAGACATGTTTTTTTTTTTTGTTGAATATAAAAGAATGCTATGAGTTAGTAGTTGTTGCATCATATTCTCAATTGTTTTAAAGCCATTATTGCATATCATGACATGAGTTGGAAGAGCATTCATTTTGAGAAAGATCATTGTAATGAGAAATAATGGAAATGTGTATAGGGTAAATACGTTGGTAAGTCCGGATAGGGGGTGTAGATGAATTTGATAAGTTGGCCTGAGTGTCCAGGGTGAAAGACCCGAAAGCCGCGCGGATAGGTGTCGAGCCTTCCGGTTAATACCGGTAAAAATAACAGTTTGGTAGTACTCGTAAAGTCTACTTGCAGACACCAGCTTAGGGATCACCAGTGTCGTATTTACCGTCCCTGTTGATTTAAGTATTGGAAGTTTGAAATTAATGAGATTGATAAATATTATTGAGAACATGGTGATTTTAAAATGTTGCATTGAATATTATTGAGAACATGATGATTTTGAAAAAGTGCATTGAAATAAAATTCTCCTTCATTATTGGCACTTGCATGGCATTATATATGCATTTTTTTTTTTAACGTTGATGGAATTGGCATAACTATATATACTTTGTGAGGAATCTCTACTGGGCTTTATGCTCACCCCAATGGGAATTGGTGCAGGTAAAGATGCAGTGACCCCGCCAAGCTAAGGGTGTGGAGATGTTTTAAAGAAGAGTAGTTTGACTCTTATTTTGTTGTGATATCTTTTGTAAGCCAAGGGCTAATGTGTTTAGGTCCGAGAGACCATTATGTGTAACCGGGCTGTTGCCTTGGAACTTGTAAGCCCTTAAGGGCCTTATTTGTTGTGATTCAATGATTTCTTTTACTTGCACTAGATTCAGGTACTAGTTTGTAAATAAATGTATATTGGCATGTGAGAACACTTTGGTAAACATTTGGGACTATGTAAATGAATTTGGGTAATATCTCATTTCGATGTGGGTTGATGTAATAATTATGTGGGATTATTTTCGAGGTGTGACATGGACAACTTGATGATGAAGGTCATGTTGTAACCTTCATGGGTGGTTTGTGGAAAATCACTAAAGGAGCCACGGTTGTTGCTTGTGGTAAAAAAAAAGGCACCTTTTACATGACTACGAACAGTAGGGATGTAGTAGCAGTTGTTGGTGAAAAGGAAGGCTCAAATCTGTGGCACCAAAGGCTTGGGCTTATGAGTCAAAAAGGGATGAAGGTACTTGCATCTAAGGATAAACTATCAGATTTGAAATCGATGGACATTGACTTTTGTGAGGATTGCATCTTCGGCAAACAAAAGAGGGTTAGTTTTTCAAAGGATAACAGGAAACCGAAGTCAAAAAAGTTGGAGTTGGTTCATACATATGTGTGGGGACTTGCACCAGTTTCATCTCTTGGAGGATCATCATACTATGTTACCTTTATCGACGACTCAATGAGAAAGGTATGGGTTTATTTTCTAAAACATAAATTTGAAGTTTATGCTACTTTAAGAAGTGGAAAGCCTTGGTGAAGACTGAAACAGATCTAAAAATTAAATACTTGAGATCAGAAAATGAAGGGGAATATGAAGACAATGAGTTAAAGAAATATTGCGCAGAAAGTGGAATTAGAATGGAGAAGACAGTTCGAAAATCACTTAACAGAATGGCGTTGTAGAACACATGAATAGAACTCTGAATGAATGTGCTAGAAGTATGAGAACACATACTGGATTACCAAAGATGTTTTGGGCAGATGCAGTTAACACTACAGCATATCTAATTAACTGTGGTCCATCTGTTCCATTAGATGAAGAGTTACCAGAAGAAGCATGGAGGGGTAAAGAGGTAAATCTTTCTTTTTTGAAGGTATTTGGCTGTGTTTCATATGAGAATATAGATTCTGCAGATAGAAGTAAACTTGATCCGAAGTCTGTTAAATATACTTTTATTGGGTATGGCAGTGATCAATTTGGTTATTGGTTTTGGAATGATAAAAATCAGAAAATAATCAAAAGTATAGATGTCATATTTAATGAGAAAGTAATGTATAAAGATAGGGATAAGTTTGCATCTGAATCTGAATCTATTACTTGTCATGAGCATCTTGAGTTAGAGGAGATTAGTGAGAGTGATTTGCATAGTAGGATTTAGAATAATCTTGAAAATCTTATTCCACAAACTAAGCCACAGACTCTAACTCCTAAGTTAAAATAGTCAGAAAGAGAATCTAAACCTACATAGCGTTGGTCTCAATCATTACATTATTTATTGTTGTCTGATGGGGGTGAACCCGAAAGTTATGATAAGGCTTTGCAGGTTGATGATTCAATTAAGTGGGAGTCAGCTATGCAGGATGAAATGGATTCACTCATGGCAAAATAGACATAAGAGTTGACTGAATTACTAGTGGGTAAGAAAGCTTTGCATAACAAGTGGATTTACAGGGTCAAACAAGAACATGATGAGAGTAAACGCTACAAGGCCAAATTGGTTGCAAAAGGATTTCAGCAAAAGAAAAGGGTTGAATACACAAAAATTTGCTCTCCAGTTATGAAGTTGACCATTATCAGATTGGTGCTGGGAATTGTGGCCGCTGAAGATTTGTATCTTGAGCAGATGGATGTGAAAAAGGCTTTTCTCCATGGTGATTTGGAGGAGGAAATTTACATGAAGGAACTACAAGGTTTCTTGGCACGTGGCAAAAAGGAGTTTGTATGCAAACTTCGAAAAAGTTTGTATGGTTCGAAACAGGCCCCAAGGCAGTGGTACAAGAAGTTTGATGGGTTTATGTGTAGCAACGGTTTTACAAGATGCCAAGCAGATCATTGTTGTTTTTTCAAGAGGTTTGACAAAAGTTATATTATTTTGCTCTTATATGTTGATGATATGCTTATCACAGGATCTAGCATTGAAGAGATAAAAAGATTGAAGAAACTTTTGTCCAACCAATTTGAGATGAAGGATCTTGGAGTTGGAAACAAAATCCTTGGTATGAGGATTCACAAGGACAAGGCAAATGGTACTTTGAATTTGTCACGTGATGTTGCAAAACTAGTGAGCACTTCATTGGCTAGCCACTTCAGACTTACCAAAGGGCAGTCTCCAAAAACCGAAAAAGAGCAAGCTTACATGGATTGTGTTCCATATGACTCAGCCATCAGTAGCATAATGTGTGCTATGGTTTGTACTAGACCAAACATTGCACATGCAGTGGGAGTGGTTAGTAGGTACATGAGTAATCCAGGCAAGTAGCATTGGGAGGCAGTGAAGTGGATCCTCAGATACTTGAGTGATATTACAGACATGGCACTTTGTTTCAGACGAACCGGCATCGGGTTACGTGGTTATGTTGATGCATACTTGGCTGGTGATATGGATAACAGAAATAGTACTACTGGTTATGTTTACACATTGGGTGGTACAACCGTGAGTTGGATTTCATAGTTACAGAAGATTGTGGCCCTTTCTATAATAGAAACTGAGTATGTTGCTATTACTAAAGCTGGGAAGGAGATGACTTGGTAACATAATTTCCTATGAGAGTTTGGTAAGACGCAAAAGATGAGTATTTTGCATAGTGACAATCAAAGTGCTATTCATCTTGCAAAGAATCCATCTTTTCATTCTAGGACAAAACATATTCAGCTGCGATTCCATTTCATTCGTTCACTTGTAGATGATGGAGTCTTGTCTCTTGAGAAGATCCAAGGCAGTAAGAATCTAATAGATACATTGACCAAGACAGTCACCATTGACAAACTGAAGCTGTGCAACTTCAGTTGGCCTTCAAGATTGATGAATGAAGATCGAGTTGTTATGGCGTTCCTCTATGTGATGAAGATGATGAATCAGGTTCCAAGTGGGAGATTATTGGGTTAGTGGACCTTGATAAGTAGTGTTCACTCAAACACTGGGTCCAAAGTACCCGAAATTTATTGGGTACTTTTGTAATTCCCATGTTGCTTTCGTGTAACCCTAATTCTATACTTATAAATAGATGAGGGGGTGCCTCTTTTAGGTGAAGAGCGTTGTATTTTTATGATCATAGTGAAAAACCGCAGCAGCCGTGGATGTAACCCTATTCTGGGGTGAACCACGTAAATCCTCGTGTTCTTGTGTGTGTGATTTGTTTGATTGATTTTTTCTTCCTTGTTTGTTATTTCGTGTCTCACCGATCTTGGTTAGGAAGTGTCAATTCCTAACAAACTCAACCTGACTCATTCATTACCTAGGCTACTGATTATCGAACACCTTCATCTCCTAGGAAAACTTCCTTACCGATCAGTTCATGCCCTCTCTGAAAAATATGGCACTATATTACTAGTATACATGGATGGTGCTCCAACTATAGTTGTCCACTCTACAGAGATGGCAAAACAAATCATGAAGACTGATGACATTTCTTTTGCAAATAGAGTCCAAAAAAAGGCCGCCAATACATTATGTATGGATGCACTGATCTAGGGTTTGCTCCATATGGTGAGTATTGGAGGCAATTGAGGAAGATCTGTGTTTCGGAGCTTTTGAGACTCAAAAGGGTATAGGTATTTCATTTTGTGAGACAAAAAGAAGTTGGAGTGATGATCGAGAAGATACGCAACAAGGCGAGCCTTGATGGAGCTAATTTTGTCAGCCTTGGAGAGATGTTTGTTGATATTACGAGTAGCATAGTATCCAGATGTGTTCTTGGAAGGAAGTATGGAGAAGAAGATAATAAGAAAAGATTCGGACGGTTGGCGAGGACCAAAATAGAGCTTTTGGTAGAATTTTCCTTCCAAGATTTCTTTCCATTTTCTAGATAGATGGATGTTCTAACTGGTTTGGTTAAGAGATTGAAAGACACTTCACAAGGATTAGATTCTTTCCTTGATGATGTGATTGAAAAATATCGAAGTTCAAAAGAAAATGATGATTAGCCTAGTAAGAAATGCTTCATTGAAATTTTGCTCCATGTTGAAAAGGAAAGCAAGATAGAGATTGATATCTCAAGACAATCTTAAAGGAATTTTACTGCTCTCTCTCTCCCCTAATTGTATCAATCGACACATGGGGAACTAGGCAACGTAGTAGAGACCATATCCTTTGTAGTTCTAAGCCTGTAGTACATTTTGTTGTGCATGTCATTTTGGTGCACTACAAACTTAGCACTATAAAGGATCTGAGCTCTACTAGTATTTAAAATGTTGGTTACTGTTCATATCTATAGATATTTAAAATCATCCATTACACCCAACCACATTTCTTCTTATCTCCTAATAATTATTAATAGTGAATATAGCAAAGACAAAGTTCAATTTATAGGAATTCTTTAGTGATATGACTACAAGTGATAACTATAAGGGGCTCCATTTATGTCTTTATGACTCTATGAAACTTTATGTCTTTGCCAATTACAGGACATGTTTCTTGGAAGAGTTAATACTACTTCAAAATGTTGGAGTGGGCAGTGACACAACCTATGAAAAATCCAACCAAGTTGAAAAAAGCTCAAGAAGAGGTAAGAAGAGTAGTTGGAAAGAAATCAAAGGTCAATGAGGATGATATTGATCAAATGGTCTACTTAAACTGTATTGTCAAAGACACTCTAAGGTTACATCCCCTACTTCCTTTCTTGTTTCGTCGAGAATCAATTAATAGTGGGGGTGTTAAATTGAGAGGTTATGATATTCCTTCCAAAACTCGAGTGTTAATCAATGCATGGGCAAGTCAAAGGGATCCGAAATTATGGAGCTAGCCAAAAGAGTCCATTCCAGAGAGATTTTCTTTGCTAAAAAACCCTCTCAATTTTAAAGGTCAAGAAGACTTCAACTTCATCGCATTTGGTGGAGGCTGAAGGGACTGTCTTGGTTTGTCACTTGGGGTCATGCTAGTTGAATATGTGCTTGCCAACCTCTTGTGTTGGTTTGACTGGAAATTCCCAAGTGGCACAGGTAGGGAAGATGACTTGGACATGAGTGAGGTTTCTAGGGTGGTTATTCACAAGAAAAATTCCTCTTCAACTTGTTCTAGTTTTTCGCACTCCATCTTCAAAGTGATCAATATATATATTTGATAATCTATCTTACGCGCATCTCAACTAATATCAGTGCTCTAAAGCTAAAGATTGGGCAAATATGCTCAAGTAAACTCAATGTATATGATATTTCCTTGTTTGTTTTCAAGTTAATTTGTTTTGGGGGGAATTATATGTAGGTGGGGAGAAGAGAAAAAAAAAAAATTACAAATACATGATGCAAGTTTGTTTGTGGTGTGGTGCAAATGAAAAGTTGTGGGGGTATAAATATCACTTGCGCCCCTCCTTGTATTGATAATTTTTTTCCCTTCTCCCACCTGCACATAATTCTCCCTTTGTTTTTTTGTTGTGCTTGAAATAAAAGCTATGTTTGTTTTCAAAGATAGAGCATGGGATTGGATTAATAGTGAAGTAGGGCCCAAATATCATGTTTGTTTTGGAAAATTATCATGAAACCCCTCCAATGAGGGGACTAGCAATCCTAGAAGATGGTGATATTGAAATCTAATCCCATAGGATTGGAAGTAAAAAGACTATTTTTGCCCTTCACTTTACAAAACAACAATTACCTTTTATATAACTAGGGGGTGGCACATGCGAGACGTGTGTAATTCAGATAAATAAGAATAAAAATAAATAATAAATAAATTAATATTATAATATGTAAGTTGTTTAAATGGTAACTGTGTTCTTAATAAAAACAAATAATAAATAAATTAATATTATATATATATATATATATTGATCAGTAAAGTGAAACTTTATTACTGAAGAATCAAAATGATTACATAGGACCATACATCAATAAAGACCAATGTTGGTGAAAGCCATCTCCCATCTAGTGTAAAACCAGCAAAGCTTACAGCATCCAATCTCACAGATGACTAAATAGTGACAAAACACAAGCAACAACAAAACAGTAGCAGCAAAACAACAACAGAAATGAAACACAAGCAGAAGCCTAGACCCCAGATCACGGATGACTAATAAGATGAAGATTGTGGATCAAGTCATGAACCGAATACGCACACCTAAGATAGTGATTCTTGGCTGATAGAAGATGGTGATGGAATCTCACTATTTAAATGCTAAAATCAAACAGTAAATGTTTACTCCATTAGTACAAGCTTGGTCAGTTAAATTTCACTTTATTCTTTATTTTTTAAAATTTTTATAACCAATATAAAAATTGTTTGATGATCTCAACTAAAAGATTCCACAAATACCAATTTTGTTAAAAATTAAAATACACATAAAAGGTTGTGGGATTTGAAATAAGTTCCTATTGTTTTTGAATTAGACGGTATTTTTGGGCCGTAATAGGCCCGATTCTGGGTCTATTTTAATAATCAAAATTATTTAATGCGAAGAATTAGCCAAATATTTCCTCTAAAAAAATTATATTAATTGGATATCGATAGCCTCTTGATCACCATGCATTTGTGTTTACGATTTATTTTAAAAATTATAATTATTGTTCAAATAAATGTAAATTGATCAAATATTTATCGATATTCGATTAATATAATTTTTAACAAAATAATATACTTAATAAATTCTGCACATTGAACATTTTAAATAATTAAGATTGATCCGCAATTGGGCTCACCGTGACCTAAGAGTACCGTGGAGCCTAGTTTTGAACGGAGAGGACCTGTGACCTTGAAAAAATGTAAAGGGCATTTTATCTGTGTTTTTAACTGCTTGTCCTTAGTGTGGAAGTCAAATGAATGTCCTGTTCACAAAAGAGAGTACTACGTTAACGTGGTAAAGTGTTGCATGAAGTCAGGTTTGTTTGGTTCTATGAATGGGGAATTGGATTATTAATTTTATGAGTTTTACATGACGGTATTTGGGAATAAATTTTTTAGATTTTTTTTTTCATTAAAAGATAAATTTGTTACAAAATTAAAAAAAATAAATTTAAATAAAATATCACATCAAATTTCATAATCATTTCATTTTTTCTCTCACAAATATCACATTCAATCATAAAAAAACTAATTATCTTTCCAAATACAAAATTTTTTTTTCTAGTAATATCCTACAATTAAAAAAATCTACAAAAAAACTCACTTTCCAAACACTCACATAGTCTATATTCGGTTGATAAAAATATAAAGAGACTAATAGTTTCATGGGATTATGAATACCTACACATAGTGAGATTAGCTTTCCCATGGAAAGGATGAGATTGGTAATCCAATCCCATTCGATTAGATGTCAAAAGATAATTTTACCCTTACGTTATAAAAAAAAAAAACAAAGCTAATTACAATGAGGGTATTTATGTAATTTTATAGATTTAATCTTAATAGACTAATGCCACCGTACTAATACATAAACAAACACTCTTTATCATATATTTTCAAATTAACATTAATAATCTCCATACTCAATCTTACCGTATTCATAATCTCATCAAACCTAATTTGCCAAAAAATGAGGCCAAAGTGTTTGAAAATTCAGTAATTTGATTAATTTTTGGATAAATTACATTGACACTCTTTGAAGTTTTTATTTAATATAAATCTCTCCTCATGCTTGAAAAATTACACTTATCCCTTTGTCAGATTAAAATGACACATTTATCTCTTAGTCTTTCTACATATAAAATAATATTGATATTTGATTCATGTCATTTTAAAAGAAATGACAATCATTTTCTTTTGGTTTAACTCACACAAATAATTGAATTTTTTTTTTGGTGTTTTTTTATTTTTACTAAATATTTTTAATATTTGAAGAATTATTTATTTATTTTTATGTTTTACATACAACTAATATAAATATATTTAAGAAACATAATATTTTTTGATTTTTTTTTAAATTCACCAAATATAAAAAAAATACAAAAATACAAATATTCAGTAATACTGTAATAAATGTGAATGACGATATTTGGTAATATTGTAATAAATTTCGATGAACAGATGAGAAAGAAAAATTATGGTGAAAATAAAAATGAAAAATTCCATTCGTATACAAAAATTTATACAAAAAATATCATAAAAATATTGTGATAGTGATATTGTTATAAATATAAATCATATTTATGAGTGTTTTGTTTTAAAGTGAAAGGTCACCATTAAGCTATGTCATTATGTTTGAGAATTTATAAAATTTATTTTCGTATATCATCACTAAATAAGAATATGTTCAGGTAGAATTTAATAATAGAAAGTTGTAGAATATAATCATGATGATATGGAAAAGAAATGGTAGGAAAAAAGGTAAAATGGTCATTTAGAAAATTTTATGATATGACATCAGCTATCCAGGAAGCAATTTGTAATGAGATTACAAATCCCAGTGTGGGGAATGTAATTTTTCTAACGTGAGGGGAGAATATGTATTAAACAGAAATCTTAGGGGGTGTCAGTGTAATTTACCCTTAATTCTTAATTTTTTTCTTTTGAAATTGTTTATTTTAATTAAAAAAACACATGTAAAATGTATATAGAGTGATGTAAGAATTTATAATATTTTTTGACTTTTTAACTACAAACCTCTTTTCCGAAACATATAGTTAATGTTAGTTTGGACATAGAAATTTCACTAATTTTTTAAAAAAAAAATAATTTTATACGCAATATATATATATATATATATATCTATATAATAAGGGAAGAAGGTTTTTGAATATTTGATGGGACTTTTGTTTATTTGTCAAAGTATGAACTGTTGGATTGGTTCAATCCCATGGTTGAAAATGTTTCCCTCACTTGTACATTTCAATGGTTGAGATTTTTGGGTGAATATCAATGGTTGAGATCAATTTTCCATTTAGCTTTTAGATTTTCACATATTTACACAGACATCTTCTTTCTCTCTCTCTCTCTCTCTCTCTCTCTCTCTCTCTCTCATTTTGATTTCAAAATTTGAAGCTCCGCTCTGTCACACCTCTTCCTCTTCCCACCACATATCTTCCTCTTTCCACCAAGCTTTCTCTCTCCGGTGGTGATTAGCTCTGACGGAATATAGCCCCGGTGGTGATATCCGGAATATAGCTCCATCTGCCTCAATCTTTGTCTCCTCTCTCCCTACACAGCACCAAGGTAGAAAGCTATCCTCCATGTTGTTTTTTGTTGTATTTTTTAGGTGGTGTAAGAATCTAGGGTTTCCCCCCTCTTCTATTTCCAAAATATTGCTCCATCTGCCTCAATATCTTCTTCTATTTCTCCCCCTTCTATTTGGGTTTTGAAAATAGTGGTGGAAGTTGTAGTGATTAACTCTAATGAAATCTACAAAACCCAAATGTTGTTTTAGTGATTAACCCTAATGAAATCCATAATCAATATGATGTTCTAGAATTGGGTCTTATGAATTTCTTTTGTATACATAAAATTGGTTTAAAGTTGTATGTAAATGCTAGGTTTTGTTTATGGTTAGTGATTGATTTGCAAAAGAAGCACATTTTGCCCCTGTTTTTATGATTTAATGATTTAATTCATAACTAAAGTTCTAGAAGTGTTGAGGAGTCTATTATGTCTTCCATTTGAAGATGGGGAAAAAGAAAGAAAGAATGTAAAGACTGAATGTAAAGAATGTAAAAATTTGATATTTAATTCATAACTAAAGTTCCAGAAGTTTTTCTCTCACTTCCCCCTTCCCCCTCTTCTATTTGGGTTTTATTTATTTTTTCTTTCTTCCTGTTTGGTTGTTGAGAAAGTGGCAGCAGAAGTAGAGAAAATGAAATTTTTGTTACTGTCATTTCTGGGTTTGACTGAAAGGTTTGTTAATTTTTTTTTATTGGGTTTTGTACTCAAGAACAAGTGTTGATGTTCTTAATTGTTACAGTGGACCAGAGACAAATTCAACTCTATTTAAATTGTGAATATTTTTCTAAATAAATCATATTTATGAAGAAAGAAATACCAGCTTCTTTTTTAAGTGTAACACATTAACCCCAATCATCCATTCATGAGGGGTGTCTCTTAGTCTTAGATAAGGATATCTCAAGGAGCTTGAATTTATTGACTTTGTTCTTGGCTTTAAACAAGGTCCTTTGAAACTTCCTCTAATTTCAACTTCAGCACTAAAGAAAACAAAATGACTACTCCAACTTTCAAAAGTTGTAATGTAACAATCACTGATTTGATATAGAAAACAACAACCCACCCTAGTTGTTTCCAACCCCACTTCTTTATCCCTTCTTTTCATTGCAATTAGAATCGAAACTTTGTCCATTTATTTTATTTATGCCATTCTGTATTTACCTTTGTTTCACATGGCTCCATGTATCCCCTTGCAACCAACAATATCACTTCTTTTTTAATTGAAATCAGGAACTTGGAGTTAATCAATTTAATTTGTTTATATTAATGATGCCACAAGTCTTTAGGGAGGAAGGCTAGTAATTGTAGGAACTATAGAAAGGTACACTTGGTTATTTCGTTTCTAAATAGAAAATTATTAGATACTCTAGGAGTACCATGTAATATAGTTTCTTTTTTGCTTTCTACTACATCTTTCTTATAGGTTAAGGCTTTTATTTATTTATTATATCTAATTTCCTCTTAATAAAAAGCTTTTCCTATAATTTACAGGTGGATGAGACTTAAACCTAGGTAAAACTCTATGCTTATTCATTTTCTCAAAAAATTTCCCTTCGCATACTATTTTTGATTTGATTATATATAGGTTATAGTCAAACTCTTATGTTTTTGGGTGTTGCGATTATATAGCATATTTTGTAATTTTGCCAGTAGAATGTTTGATAAAATACCTAAACTAGAGTCTCTTCTTTATTTCCTTCACTGTAGTTACCAAGTGGAAGCATAAGCTTGACTGCCTTCAGAGTTTTTGTGCTTTGAATTTGGTATGGTAACTCTCTCTATTTTATATCAAATAATACTTTCGTGAGATGCAGTTTGGCTTTGCAATGTTTATGGCAAATGATGCCATGGCTTTGACCCATTTTCGTAATAGAATGGTGAAAGAACATGTTGTGGATGACTTTGACCATTTTAATTTGATCTTAATTTTGTTTTCTCCAATTGAACCCGTTGCTCCATAAATGTTTTGGTTAGCAGATTGGTTTTCCATTGTATATGGAATTTTAATGAGAATGCTCTAAGTGTGGGAAAAGGTCATTGGAGCTATTCCCTTCCCAAATTCGCATTTCTTTTTTTATAATCTATTTTCAACAATGGGGTATCTTTATAAAAATTCCATCCTTAAAGAAAAGGATGGTTGGGGTACCTAATAACGTTCTGTTACATATTTTTTGTATTCCCCCGATTGAAAATTAGGTCGTAGTGTGTGCCTCTACAACTTGCTTCTACTCTATGAAAAGTTTTTGATCGGTCATGCTAATTTGGGTCTGATGAAAATGAGCAACCTTGGTTGTGGTGATGAAGTTGATGTCATTACTAGGTTGTGAGCTACTTATCAATTACGACAGTTAGCAAAATTGGTGAGTACTCTATTGAATTTGGTAATTTTGTTAAACCTAGTGAAGGTTGACAAGTGCTACCGCTTAAGAAATCCCAATAATCAATGTTATCAATTTTTTTATTTTTATTTTTTGGGATTGCCTTCAAGCACGAGTTATAGGCTAGGAGAGCTTAGGCATCATTAGCTTTACAGTTATTTTTGCCTTTTTGTTGATGAAGAAACTTATCTTCATTTGTTATTTTCAAGTGTATGGAACTATGCAGTTTGTTTTTAAGTGTAAATTTAAAACTTTTTTATGTTTATATGTGAAAGTAATCTATATAATAAGGGAGAAGAGTTTTTGAATTTGTGTGAAAATGTATCAGAGATACATTTCAATTTAACGGCTGAGATGAGTTGTTTTTAACCATTAAGGGTTGAGATGGTTTGTGATGTTTTCAACGTCCCGCCCAAAACAATCCTCTATCTCCTGTACCCGAACATTATTTGCACTCTCTCTCTCTCTTTCCAACTTCTCAGGTCTCAATCTCTCTCTCCTCAGAGCTGTCTCTCTCTTCCACTCCCTCCTCTCCACTGCTGCTCTGCTTCCACCGTTGCGTCGCCTCCGATCTCCACCGACAGCCACTCTTCATCTCCTCTCCCTCCCAGATCTCAGATCGTCCTCCGTCGTCACCATGTCTTCCCAAAGCAAAAGCAGAGAGATGGTGAAATTGTAAGTCTCCAACTTTAATTTGGTGTAAACTATTTTAATTTGTTGTGGTTGGAGTGGTTGTGATTTCTGAAATGGATTTGATGGGTTTTGATTTCTGAAATTTGAAATGGATTTGATGGGTTTAATTCGCAGAAATTCAAAGTTAAATGGATTTCTAATAATTTGATTTCTAATTTCTAATAATTTGTCTTCCTAAAGTAAACGTAGAGAGATAGTGAAACTGTAAGTCTTTAACTTTAATTTGGTGTTAACTATTTTAATTGTTGTGGTTGGAGTAGTTGTGATTTCTAAAATGGGTTTGATGGGTTTTGATTTCTAATAATTTGAAATGGATTTGATGGGTTTAGTTAAATTTGTATGAAACAGTAATATTAGGAGTCAATAACTCAAAACACACCTACACAAATATGAAACAACATTTGATTATAAAGAGGATTACATCTTATTGCAACCAAGGTATTCTTCTTCCCATAAAATTGTTGATTTGTAGGTATATGATTGATATCCTCTGTGGTTGGTGTGGTTGTGATTTCATCCATAAACTATTTTGATTTGTAGGAAATTATCATCCATCATGCTTGCTATAGGTATGATTTGTAGGTATATGATTGAACACAATAAAAATACTTTTTATTTTTATTTTTTTGGTCATGTGTCATGTGTTAATGATGAAAAAAAACATCATACCTACAAATTCATTTGATGAATGAATGTGTTAATAGTTAGGATTTGTATGGTATCAAGTTAGACAACCATGGCTTTAAATTTTTATTCTGTTAATTGTTAGGATTTGAATCTTTTTCAGTTAATTGATTTTGAAATTCTGTTAATTGATTTTTTTTTCTTTTTCATGTTATCCCGTTACCTTTCTTTTGTTACTATAAATTTTTCTTTTGTTCAACGCCAACCAGGTGTAGCATACCTAAGTGAAATCTGTATTAGAAAGGTAACGGGATAACATTAAATTTGAAACTCTTTTTAATTATTTGAAGCAGGTAATTTGGATTGGAGGGTGGTTGCATAGCTGAAGACCTCAATCTTCTGGACACATCAGCAATACTGCACATGGAACCAAGTAATCGACTTGATTTCTATTTACCTAATTAGTTTTCTGTCCAGTATAGAAACATAAATTTATTGTTTTTTGATATTGTCAATTTCATTTTGTGCTGCTGCTTCTTCTCATGTTGACTTCTTCTCATATTGTCAATTTCTAAATGTAAATTTTCTCTTTTGTGATTTGTTAAGATTTTTATTGGGTTTGAACATGAATTTAGCCTATTTTCTAGCTTCTGAATGAATTTCAGTTTTTTCCACCTAATTCCCAAATCATAATATCTTGATGAAGTGACACAAACACAGGTATATGATATCTACACACAAGTGTGGCATCTCCAATGGTTATTGCCACATGGTACATATGTCTTTTTTTTTTAAACCGCCATATGATTCAATCTACACCGTACAACGTGTTTATCCGTGTGTAAATGTAAATTCTGAAATTGGAAAAATAACAACTTTGTAAATTTTAGGCAAAATGTCAACTAATCAAATGTGCTAAAATTTGGCATTTTGCTACACTTGGTGTCCAAATATATTACAATGCCAAATTTTGGCACACCATTGGAGCGGTTCTTCTTCTATGCTCAAATCCTAAATTTTGTCTTTGGTATGAGGTTGTGCATACAATTGGAGATGCTCTTATTTGCATCATATTAAGAATGGAGAACGTTAGGAGATTATGGTAAGTTTTACATGGCCATTAGTGAAATTATTTTTTCCCGTTAGTAGAACATATCAATGAAAACCATTTATTTTCCACGCCTCAATTGAAAGCACGGGTAGGAAGAGCTGAGTAGCTGAAATTGAAATTTGGTTCTTTGTTAGGCATGTACTTCACATTCATCATTTCATGATATGTAAGCCTAACAAGACTGATCAACTCTGCGGTCAATTTATCTGAGTAAAATATTTGTGTACTCCACTAGAAATGATGCACATGCAAATAAACAACAGAGTTTTAGCTGACATCTAAATCATTTTGACCCTAGAATTAGTTTTAAGATTCCACCATTTGATTTGCATTTGTTTAACGCCAACCAAGTGTAGCATACCTAAGTGAAATCTGTATTAGAAAGGCAACGGGATAACATTAAATTTGAAACTCTTTTTAATTATTTGAAGCAGGTAATTTGGATTGGAGGGTGGTTGCATAATTGAAGACCTCAATCTTCTGGACACATCAGCAATACTGCACATGGAACCGAGTAATTGACTTGATTTCTATTTACCTAATTGGTTTTGTGTTCAGTATAAAAACATAAATTTACTATTTTTTGATATCGTCAATTTCTTTTTGTGCTGCAGCTTCTTCTCATGTTGACTCCTCTGAGTATATCGAGTATATCAAGTATACCATCATACTGTTCAAGCTTTAATTAATCTCATTAGCGAAGGTCTTTTTATTTTCTTAGAATTCTCCATTAGTATGATTTTTAATTTTTAATTTTTTCCCCCATCGTTTATTGTTTCAATTATGAAGTTATTTTCGAATTCCAACTTTGGTTTTAGATTTTGATAGCTACATTTTAGATGTTTTTTCCCTCATTGATCTACAGGTAACAAATTATTAGCTTAATGAAGAATAATATATACAAAGTTCTAAATTGAAATTGTATTTGTGTTTGTGTTGGAAAAATTGGACATTTTTTATTTCTGAAATGTGAAATGGGTTTCATTTCTAAATGTGTTTTGATTTTTGAATGTCTAAACTGTGTAAACTGTGTTCACATTTCTTTTCCTTTTCTCTGCTCTTGCCTTCATCCGTTGTTTTTACTTTTGCCTCTATCGAAACCACATGGAAGGAGTGATCAAATTTTGATGACATCCATTGTGTAGAGCATTATAATGCTTGGACAAAAATATTGCATCTTCAATTTTATAGTAGCTGTCATCTCAAAATGTTTGGAGATATTGGGATTAATCTTGGGATAAAATAAAAATAAAGAACTGAAAATTCATTTTTAAAATAAAGGCACGGTGTAAATAAAAATTACAAAAGTACAAAATAAAGAAGAAATAATCTTGGGATTAATCTTCTCCTGTCCAATTTTATTACGGGTATACCCTGTCATCCCAACATTAATCTTGGGATTAATCTTGGGACAAAATGTTTGGAGATATTGGGATTAATCTCGGGATTAATCACAACATCAATTTTATAGCAACTGTCATCCCAACATTAATCTGAAAATGTTGTCATTGGGGTTTGAAGTAATATTTTCATGTCATAGAGGAGATATTATATAAATTTTTCTTTCCTCTTCACAATGTTTTATTGATTTTGCAATGTTTGTTTTAATGATAGAAGATTTTTCTTTTCAATGAGCTATTTTTTGATTGTTTTACCTGTTTTAATGATAGAGGTTTATTTATTTTCTATTTTTTTAAATTAAGGTGTGAATTGTTTTACCTGTTTTAAGATATTATATAAATTTTTCTTTCTTCTCATTGCTAAAGGAGAAATGATCTTGGGATTAATCTTCTCCTATCCAATCTTCTCTTGTCCGATTTGATTATTTGTTTTTATTGATTGATTAATAATATATTTTGTATAAGCTATTTTTATTTATTTATTAATAGTTAGTATAGAGTACGTGTGTGTTCAAATTGTGAGAGGGGTTTTTATATTTGGTTAAACATTCTGGAGAGTAATTGAGTAATTGAGGGAATTACTGACTTCTTTCAGTTAGCAATGGGTTTAGTTATGAGTTTTTGAATTTTGCTTCGAAGCTCTTGCAGGTTTGATGATCTTCACAATCTTCTCTTTGTTATGTTTCTATTTCATTTTTTATTTATGTAGCTTTCAATTTATTTGGATTGGTGTTTCTAAACCTTAATATGTATTTGTTTTTCTTTGGCCTCCTATAATTTATTTAGCAATGGGTTTGTTTTCCCTTAAATGGGTTTTGTTAGCAATGGGTTTGATTCTCAAATATATATCAGTTAGCAATGGGTTTTGTTTTTCTTTGGATCACCTATAATTTATTTGGATTGGTGCTTCTAAACCTTAAACCTTAAACTAATTGTGAGATGGGTTTTGTTTTTCTTCTGCGCTAAAGGAAAAGCAGTAGCAGCAGCAGATGCCCAGCTCTTCGGCCTTCTCTCCAATCTCCTCCAGGAGGTATGATTCCTGACATATATAATATCCTTATCTATGTATTTGTACCGTTTTTGTTTGGTAGATATGAAATTATAGAAGTGGCAAAACATGTGTAATGATTAAGTTCTAATTATTTCTGAATCTTTGATGAGATCTGTCATCTTGGTATTTGAATTTGATAGATTAGGTGATCTGGGTTTTCTCTTTTATTTATCATTGAGTTGGGTTTCAATTGTTAGGGTTAGATTCTCATTCTCAGTGTTCCTTTTGCTGCCATTTTATTGTTACAATCCAGAGGCTTCAATGTTATTTTACATTGTTTATGGGTCATTTACATTGGGCTCCGTACTGTTAGAATTCCATTCTCCCAAACCCACAATTTTATTAATTGAACTCAACTCATCCCAATCTAATACATTTTATCCAAGCACCAAGAACTACATTAGTTTTTGAACTGGTTGTGGTGACCATTGAGTGTAGAACACCATTTAGTGTACACTGGTTAGTTTTTTATTTTGTTGTATATTGGTTAGCTTTTCCAATGTTCTGTAGAACACCATTGACTGTTTTTTTATTTCCACTGGTTAGTTTTTTATTTTGTTCTACACGGGTGATCCTCCTGTTGTTATCATAGTGTAGACACCCCATTTTTGACCGACCTTTAGACTTAGACGTCACCAGTTGAGTGCTCGGTGATGTTGCATATTGTGCTCGTTCTGAGGTTTCAGAGTCTCGGCCGCGAGCCTTGCCTCCGGACTTCGGGACTCTTTTATGCTTTGCCTCGGTTTACGAACCAGGTTCTGTTTTCTCCGTTTTCTCTTTCCGAAAGAAGGGAGAGGTCTCGTAGACCATCTCTCAGTGGCCGTAGGCTATGTTTCGTGGTCGTAGGCTATTTTTCCCGTTTGGAGCCCGGTTTTCGATTTTCGGAGCCGTCGGCCGTGTGCCTCGGTTTGGGACCGCTTAACTACCTCCGTTTGCTCCGGATTTTGGCACACATATTATTTCCTCCCTTTAGAGGAACACTGTGGCCCGGGAGACCACCTTCGTGGTCATACGCCGCTTCCGGTGCCTAACAGCCTGTTTTCGGGGCCCCAAACCGCCGTTTTGGCCCCCGAACCTTCGTTTTGCATCCGCTTTGGTCCATTTTTGGTAGGGACCCTATTTTCATTGTTAGAGAGGTGATAGGATGGTGGCTGGCCACCTATTCCCCTGAAAAGCCAGTTTTCTCATTTTCTCTCTCCAAAAGCCGGTTTTTCTGACAGAAAGCTGATTTTTCTTACTTTTGAGCCACATTTTCTGGCTTTTCATACCACCATTATGATCTACTCATTTGGGAGGCCACCTTTCTGGGTAGGCCGACCAGCAATTTTGCTTGAACCTTTTGACCCCTGGTCGGCCGACCAGGGGGAGTGGCCGGCCGGCCACTTGAACTGGCCGGCCTGCTTATTGCTTTTCCCCTCTTTGAGTGTAATCCAGCTGTGCTAGCTGGAGATCATTTGGTGCATCCTCCATACATGTGTATGGAGGATCTTTGAAGCTTCCAAGAGAAGCTTTGGCCTCTCTTCTCTATAAGAGAGACCCTCCTCTTCATCTCAGCCGGTTAGACACTTTTTCTTAAGGCTCATCACCTTCCACCTCCATTGCTGCTATTCCAAGCTCCAAAACCCTAACTTCCTTGGTCCATTTACACTACAACCCATAGCACCACACCACCATCATCCATTCCAGCCCCTTGGAAGTGATTTGCAGAGGTTGAAAGCTCATTTCCTTGGACCAAAGGCTGTTGGAAAGTTGGGCTACAAGGGTAAGCTCCTATTCTCCCCATTTTTGCACTATTTTGTTCTATATCTTAGCCCCTTTTACTTACATTTTTGGGTTTCGTCCTGAACTAAAAAAAGTCTTATTTTGAGCTCATATTCATGTTTGATTAAGGACATTTCTCTGTTTGAAGTCTTCTACTCCTCCTTTGTGCTTTATCCCTCTTTTGGGGCTTATTTTGCATGATATATTAGCCCTATTTTTGTGCATTTCTGGGCTCCAAGCCAAACTGTGAAGTACCTTATTTTGAGTCCCTCTTCAACTTTTTTGAAGGGCTCTTTACTATTTGAGGCCATCTACTACCCCTTTCCCTTTATCTCTCTTTTAGGGCTATTTTTGCATCATATTTTAGCCTTACTTGTGAGCATATTCGAGATTTGACATAAACTGTAAAGTATCTTTTTTTGAGCCCTTATTCAACTTTGTTGAAGGGCTCTTTGCTGTTTGAGGCCTTTTGCTACCCTGTTTGTTCAATCTCTCTTTTAGGGCTGTTTTTGTAGATACATTAGCCTTATTTGTGAGCCATTTTAGACCTTTACTTAAACTGAAAAAAATCTTGTTTTGATATCATCTTTATGTTTGATTAAGGTCTATTCTCTGTTTGGGGTCATCTTCCCCTATGCATGCTTCATTCCTTCATGATTAAGGCTATGCATTAGAGCACTTGCATTGGCCATGGTTTGGCTTCTTAGCCACTAAAATCCAGTGGATTTTCAGTGGCTTTGACGCATTTTTGAGGGCAAAAATTAGAGGGGGGTGACCCCCTCTCTCCTTGTCTTGTTTGGGGATCTTTTAGGCCTTCCAAAGGGACCCTATTTTGCATGCATCGAAGTCACTTTCCAGGCCTCATTCTGAGGGTTTTGAGATCTGCCTTGGCTCTGTCCGAGGCCCATTTCACCATATTTTAGGTCTATGTTGCATGTGTAGACCAATCCCATTCAAGGCCCTTCAAAGAGGCCTTTCTTTGCATGTTCCCTAGACCAATTTCAGGGTCAATTTGGTGAGTTTTAGGGCTGTCATATTTGATTTCCAAAGTTGGTTGTGCCATGCTAAGTGTCCTTGATGCATGTGCTTAATTACCCCTTATATGCCCTTCCAAAGAAGCCCCTCATTTTTGCACATGTTGGCTGCATTTCAGTGATTATTTGGACATATTTTGGCATGTTTTATTCACTGATTTTTTCTGGTTTGGTGAGATTTCATATGCTTCATATGCATGCCATGTAAACCATATTTGCTAGTCAAAGTTGCATGCTATTTTAGTCCATCATGCTAGCATCTTTTGGTCATGCTTTGAACTAGAAATGTTCATGTTTTGGGACTGCCTTGGCTGTCTTTGTGCTTCATGGTCAAATAATGCATGCTTTGTATAGCTACAAGTCAATACATGTGCCTAGTTTTGAGTTTCGGGCTTACTCCATGCATCGGGTGCCATGTTTGCATGATTCAGGACCATTTAGCATTATGTTTCAGTGCTAAAAATTACATGTTTGAATGCCATGCTTCATCCTTGCCATGCTTTGGTAGAGTGGTATTTTATGCCTTAGGTTTGGTCCTCGGTATGCGTGCACGTGTGCACGCATTTCGATCGTCTCATTTTCGTCTAATGGCCACTGATGTGAGTGTGGCCGAGGTCCACTCATGTTTGTGTAAGTCCATTATGCATTGTGTATGCCTTTTCAATTCATAGCATTGCGTATGCTAGGTTGTGTGTTAGTGCATTGTGTATGCCATGTCACATCGAGCTTTGTGTATGCCATCTCATAGCATTGCGTGTGCTAGGTTGTATGTTAGTCGCATTGTGTATGCCATCTCATTTGCATTGTGTTTGGGATAGGAGTTAGCCCAAGCACGGGAAATGAGGGACATTTCGTACTCCGAGTGACGGAACGTGTCTCAATTCCCTGTTGCCGACACTCCGGATTACCCATGATGGAGTTTAGGTCTTGTTGTGTTTTCATGTGCATTCATTTCATATTGAGTCGTGCAATTCGACTCCTCGGCCATCATGCATCGATATGCGTGATTGGTGGCACGAGAATCGAGGACTACACTCTCTCAAGAGTAGTCATGCATACATATGTGAAATACTTTGCCATGCCCCTTTGTTGCTCTCTGTTGCAGTAAATCAGAAATTAGCGGCCTTCTGGAGCGTTGCGCAATCTTCCGAAAACAATTGCAAATAGAGGCAAACCGGGGCATCGTAATGGATTTCTGCGCAAAGCAACTCAAGCATGCATCATTCATCATTCGGAATAAGAGCTGAGACAGTCCGTGGATTTGCGTGTCATTTACAGCTTTCCTAGATTAACTTGTTAATTAATTAGGATTTTGTACTTATTCGGACTGTTGTATTTATTCGGACTGTATATTATTTATTCGAACCCTCTGCGCGAGGGCAATGTTATAATAAGCGTGCGTGCGTGTGATGTTTGTGTTCCAACCCCACGTCTTTCTCCCTTTTATTTGCCAGCTTATGATGGTTAGATTAGGGCATGTTTCAATTAGCATGCAGTATGATAGCATGTTTGCATTCATTCATCTGTCTTGCATGCACCGGGCTCGGCGCATCATACTAACTGCATTGTGTTTCAATTCCGAGTTGAATACTTGTTAGTTGTAGCATTTCATATGCCATCTTTAGAATAGCCGAGCCTATTGTAGTTGCATTTTGCATGTGTTGCATTAGGCATTTCTGTATAGTTAGGATCATGCATGGATTTCTAACATAACTTCTGTTTTGGCTTGGAGTACTCGGTAAGTTTTATGCTTTAGCATCCTTGCATGCGTGTGAGTGACTGCGATGATAGCATGCTTACCGTGAGGCTATGTGCTTATATGATATACCTGCCTGAATGCCTGTGGGTGAAGGTTGGGTTATTTGAATTGGAATAATTCATTAATTATGAGTTTTAAGGCCCACTAAATAGTGGCAAAATCATATTTTTCTAAGCCCACCTGAGGGTGGCAAATCCACATTTTAGCCTACTTGCGGGTAGCACCATCAAACCATTTTCAAAATAAACAAACATGAAATGTTTTGTTCCAATTCAGGCGACCCAGTCTATACTTGTATGCTGTGCGCATCACATAGTAAATCTAGGCTAATAACCGGAATAAGAACGCATAATGTTTTCAAAACTAGATATCATGATTAGTAGAGGCCGATCTTTGATCGGGCGAGCGGGGGTGCTCACGAAGTGACTTTCCCCAATCATACCCAAGTTCCCGAGCTGAGGCAACTTTGGTGATGACGGACACGTGGCCTTAGGCAACGAGTCAGGGTTTCCTAAATTTTTCCAAAATAAAACATTTAGGTGGCGACTCTGTATCTGGCAAAGCAGTCCATGTTTGGTACTTCTTTACAAAAAAATCTGTTTTCAAAAACGATTTGCCGGATTTCGACTCTTTGGTTCAGATTAAGAACCGTGACATTGGAGTCCAAACTGTAGTAAGCCTAAAATGAACAGAACGGGACCTTATCCTCCCGGGGCGTTCAGGGACATCTACAGTTTCTGGCGACTCTGCTGGGGAGTTTGAGGACTTGACTCGAACTCATGATATCTTGTTTTTATTACACTTATGTGTTTCTTTGCATTGCATTTGCATTGGTGCGCCTAGGACACCGTGTTTGCCATCTGCTATTCCTGAACGGTTTGCCGGAGGCTTGCTTTGTCAAAGCATGCCATAAGGCTGACCGGTTACGGGCTCTGCCAGTATGGGAGCACAAACCCCAGTTTTACTGGGGCACCCTTTTTGACCATTCAACCTAGTGCATATTCGGAATCCATAGTGACCATTCCAAACTAGGGCAGGTTGCTTACCCGTTTATAGGTTATTTGAAACCGCTGCGTGCGTAGTGAAACCCTAGTTCCTGACAAAATAGGACAGGGAAACCTTACCCCAACATAGGGGTGTTTTGGCTCTTACTTGTTTGTTATGTGCTTTTAGAGTGCGTCTCTATATGAATGCATGTATCAGTTTGCAAGTTTGGGTATCAGGCCTGCGGGCACCAGTTCGGTGTTTTTGGGTATCAGGCCTGCGGGCACCGGTTTGGTATTTCTGGGTATCAGGCTTGTGGGCGCCAGTTCAGTATTTTCGGAATCAGCTATCAGCGGGTATCAGATTCAGCTTCGAGGACAGTGATTTGGGAGTAGTGATTTGGGAATAGTGATTTGGGAATAATGATCAGTCTTTGAGAACAGTGTACCAATTACGTATTAATTATACCCGACTGTGTGTTGTGTTTATTTACGCCGTTATGCTGTCCATTTGTCTGCTCGTTTATTTCCTTATTATTGCTTTATTTATCTTTTTGCTAGGTAGTTTAGCACAATTGCTCCAGACCAAGCAGATATTCCCTGAGCACTCTGGACAAGAGGTCGCCGACTCAATCGATCTGAGGATCTGGTCGACGGACAACCAGTGTTCCACTCTCTACCCCAGTTGTCAGACAAAGGTCGAAAAGGCGCAGTGTATCTGAGCAGAGGTTGCTAGAGCAGCGGATTACCCCATCAGTGGACAGTCAGATTGAGATCCCAATTGTTGCTATAGAGATAGACCTGCCAGTAGTTCAGACAGATCAGGGCAGTATGGCGGGACCGACAGGAGTTGAGGAAATGATGCGTCAGATGCAAGACACCATGAGAGCCATGCAGCAGGATGCTGTTCGCCGAGATGAGTTTGCCAAACAACAGGCCGAGATCATGGCCCAGCAGACAGAGTTAATTTCCAGGTTACAACAACAAACTAGGGCATCTGCTTCACACCCAGTTCCTCCCCCACCAGGAATCCCGGCACCCGAAGAGGCACCAAATGTCCACGCAGATACGGACATACCAACGGGGCCAGCTCCGCCCCCAATTCTGCCCCAGCTATCTAAGGCTCCCACGCCTGTCAATCAACCGGACTCTCCCTTCGAGTTCGAGGTAGACCATACAGCACTGAAATTGAGCAAGCTTCAGAAGTTGTTCAAGAAATCCCAAGGGGTAAAGGCTATCCCGAATATCGAGGACGGATATACCGACGTGGCTGTGACGCTGCCGGATAGGTTTAAAATGCCGTAAATTGATCGTTTCGACGGATCGGGGGACCCCATGGTGCATCTCCGACTATTTTCAGATATACTACGGCCAATAGGCCTCACCAGACCACAAAAGCTTTCACTATTTGGTCGGACCCTGTCGGGTGTGGCCGCTATCTGGTATGCAAAGTTAGAGGATGATATCAAGCGGAGTTGGGATGAAATGGCCGAGGCCTTTGTCGCGCAATGCTCTTACAATACCCAAATCGGGATTATGACCTGAGATCTCGAAACAACAAGGCAGAAGCCTAAGGAGAGCTTCTCGGATTTTGTAACTCGGTGGAGGGCGAAGGCTTTGATGATGACCCTGAGGCCTACCGACAAAGACCAAATCAAGATGATTGTGCGCAATCTCCAGCCAAAACTGATGCAAAAAATGATTGTGCTCCCCTTTCCCACTTTTTCAGATCTACATGAAATGGGGGTACAAATTGACGATGCAATGAAACAGGGTCAGATTGACCAAGATAGAGAGCAACCCCGAAGAACTTTCAACCGCAACAACAACACAGGCACCAGCAATGCCACAAATGTCAGAGCTTCAGAAGTAAGCGTGGTCACCACCATTCCCCCTCCCCTTCCAAGACCCATGGCAGCTACACCTTTCTCCGGCGCGTCCGGAAGTAACACACAAACCACTCGATTCCAACCCAGAGGCCAAAGAACCTTCACCCCACTGTATATGCCCTTGTCTAAGGCTCTAGGGGTATTAATCAAAAAAGGGCACTTAAAGCCCTTGGAGCCAAGGCCATTGCCAAATCCACTCCCTCATTCTCATAACCCAGCAAAATACTGCGCATATCACCAACAACATGGTCACAACACTGACCAATGTTATAGATTGCGTCATGAGATTCAAGACCTCATTGACAAGCAGGTGATTGTACCTCTAGAAAAATCCAATGTCACAACAAACCCGCTTCCACCGCACAACCAAGCTCTACATCCCAAAAGAATCAACTTCATCCAGACTGGGGTCATGTCTTACGATCCCAGCATATATATCACTCCTTCCCACCTGCCTAAGCCGGAGGTGCTCCTTCCTGACTGCACTGACTCTTTGTGCTTGTTGGACATCTCCAGAACCCAACCCGAGCCAATGGTGGTGACTGGAAAAGATAGAACAGAGGAGATTTCAGAAGAGGATGGAATTGTTCAATCAGGGTTTGAGCAGTCTGGGAGTGTCGCTAGGGAAGCCTACGATCCGAGTGATTACATTCTGCCAGCAGGCCGGTTTGAGCCTAATATTGAATTGCCAGAGAGGGCAGAGCTGTGTGTGATCTGAGAAGATGGATTTGAGTAGGGGACAGATGATTTGACGGTTGTGGAGGAGGACTTGGCCAACCTCCAGTTTTTCAACGATCAAGATCCGGGAGACGCGACAGTCGACTGGTTTGGTTATGAGGAATCGACACAGGCTACTGGGTGGCTTGATGACTTGCCAGATGTTGTTGACGAAGCTCAATTAAAGCAAGGCCCGGCAGGGGCGAGCAAATCAGTGGTGGCCGGAAGGGCCGAAAGTCAGAATGAATTGCCGGAGAGCGCCGGTGCTAAGAATTCCGCTCGAGACTTGGGCATTATGAATGCGAGAATTGTTGAACAACCAGCTGTACTGACGCAGCTGGAACAAGAAAGGTTTGAGGATGCCGAGAGAATTAGGAAAGCTAAGGGCCCTGAGGGGACTGAAAGTGCTGTGTGCACGAAGATAGAGAATGCTGCGAGCATGTGGACGGAGAGTACTGCGAGTGTAATTGAACCGGAGCTAGACAGGTGTCTGTTGGCTGCTGATGGAATGTGGTGGGAGGACGATGATTTATGTCTTGCCCACACGGACGAGGAGTTGGGGAGTAACCAGCTAGATGATACCTGGTATATCAGTGAGGTCGATCATATAACGAGAAAGGGACGGCATTTTAAGCCCCCGCACCTAGACCAGCCAGAGGCATCTGGGAAAGATAAGGAAGCTGAGAGATAGAAAGAGAAGCAAGTCGAAGAAGAGGCTGTACTGAAGCAGTTAAAGAAGATACAAGCAGACATCTCCATCTGGGGACTGCTTATGGCATCGCGAGTATATCGACAAGCTGTCTTATCGGCCATGGACAAGGCCAAGCTCTCTATAGACACCACGCCTGAATAGCTGGTGGGCTTAGTTTTTCCTGGAGGAGCTACCCCGATGTTGACCTTTTCTGACAAAGAACTGCCACCTGAGGGTGCGAACCACAACAAGCCACTCTACATCTCCGTGGAGTGCAGAAATAAATGGATACCCGTGGTGCTTGTCGACACAGGGTCCGCCATTAATGTATGTCCAGCGAGGACTGCCTATGCAATTGGCTTGAAGAACGCGGACTTTGTGTCAATAACCCAGGTGATTCGGGCTTACGACAATACAAGTAGGGTAGTCATGGGGACAGCTAAAATTCAAACCAAGGTTGGGCCGGGCAGTATGGAATTGATTTTCACGTCCTAGAGGTTCCCGCCACTTTCAATCTGCTCTTGGGGCGGCCGTGGCTGCATCAAGTGAAGGCAGTTTCTTCTACCTTGCATCAAATGGTGAAATACCCCCATGGAAAGGGAGTAGCCATTATTTTTGGGAATTTATTGATCCATCCACTGCCGGAAGTATCTACACCAATTTTGGAAATTGAGCACGGTATGGAGGATGTGTTCTTATCCGGTTTTACCCTAGCTGAGGCCCGGGTCGTGCAGAACATCTTAGCTGTTAATGAGGGGGTGTATGTCAGTGCTCAATCGGTATACCTCATGAACAAGCTTCAACATATCCCCGGGATGGGATTGGGAAAGAGCGGCCGGAAGGGCGTCGCAGCATCGGCCGAGGTGCCACATAACCCACATACCTTTGGTTTGGGTTATCTGCCCACCAAAGAGGATTGGATAAGGAAGGGTAAGGAGATGGCTGGGAGAGCCAGAGCGAAGAAGGCGGGGAAGCCTTTTGACTTAATGCACTGGCCCATTCAGGGTACCCTATACGGACGCTTCGTCCGGGAGAGGGAGGATTTTCCGTTCTGTGGCTTCTCAGAGCCGTGGCTGAACGCAGAAAAGAAGCGCGTGCCGGGGTTTGAGATCTTCTTTGACCTGCAGTTACCCGGGGATGACGTTGCCGAAGAGCAGGCAAACCCATTAGCTGAGGTTGAGCAGAGCAAGAAAGTGGAGTCCGAGGACGTCGAAAGTGAAATGGGGGTAGCGCTGGCGTGTCTACTTTCAGATCCTCCGATCGAAAAGAAGTGCATAGGGGATAACTTCTCGGTATACGTGATCAAGAATGGAACGGCTGCGGGCCTACCAGCAAACATTTTGGATGCATCTATCGCATCCTCTCTCATTTGGCAATATGAAGAGGGATTTTTGTCCAGCAGCACCGGGTCAGGTAGTGAGCCGGAATCTGATTCCATCGAATCTTATGAGTCGGAATCAGGTTCCAGCTCGACTGAGTCTGAGTCTGGTAATCTTGGGGATGATAACCCGGATGCCACAGTCTTGTCCAGGTCATCTTTTTCTTTCTCTTTTGAGTCTGTTGTAACCGAGGAATCAGACGATTTGGATGTGCTTAATGAGAATCAAGTAGCTGTGGTTTCTGAGTACTTTCTGTGCCTTTGATTCATTGCATTAATTCAGACTTTCAAAATTTTGATGAAAACGACGAGGAAGAAATTCCTTCGGTTTTGCAACGCTTAATTGAACAAGAGTAGGAAAGATTTGTTAAGCCCTTAATGGATGAAATCACTATCGTGAATGTCGGTACTGAGGAGGACCCGCGGCTGGTCCAGATCGGGTCCACGTTGTCGTCGGAGGAACGCGAGCGCTTAGTCGCTTTATTAAAAGATTTCAAAGATGTTTTCGCGTGGTCCTACGAAGACATGCCTGGAATCGATTCTGAGATTGTACAGCATCGGATCCCTCTTGACCCCGAGGCCCGACCAGTGAAACAAAAACTCAGAAAGATCCGCCCGGACTGGGCCCTCAAGATTAAGGAAGAGGTCACCAAGCAAATTGATGCAGGCTTCCTGCTGGTATCCGAATACCCGACTTGGTTGGCCAACATCGTTCCAGTGTCGAAGAAGGATGGTAGGATCCGAGTATGTGTGGATTTTAGGGATTTGAACAGAGCTAGTCCGAAGGACGACTTTCCTTTACCGCACATTGATGAGTTAGTGGACTTCACAGCGGGGCATGCTCTGCTTTTGTTTATGGATGGCTTTTCAGGCTACAACCAGATAGTGATGGCACCCGAAGACCGAGAAAAGACTACCTTCACCACCCCGTGGGGGACCTACTACTACAGAGTGATGCCGTTTGGGCTGCATATCAATGGGCCGCGACCACAATATTGCATGACATGATCCACAAAGAGGTTGAGGTGTATGTGGACAACACGATTGTCAAGTCCAAGGAAAGAGAGGGCCACTACACCGCCTTGCAAAAGTTCTTTCAAAGGATCAGAGAATTCCGATTGCGGTTGAATCCTCAGAAGTGTACGTTCGGTGTTACAGCGGGGAAAATGCTGGGGTTTCTCATTACACAGAGGGGTATCAAAGTCGACCCTTCCAAAATCAAGGCCATCCTAGAAATGCCACTACCAAGGACTGAAAAGGAGGTGCGAGGCTTTCTGGGTAAAGTGCAATTCATAAGACGGTTTATCTCAAAATTAACCTTGACTTGTGAGCCACTTTTTGGTCTACTGAAGAAAGGAAAGAAATTCCAGTGGGACGGGCGATGCCAAGCTGCTTTTGAAAAGATCAAGGAATATTTACAGAACCCACCTGTGTTGTCACCACCAGAACCGGGAAGACCGTTGATATTGTACCTCTCGATAACTAAGACTACAATGGGCTGCATGCTCGCATAAAAATCAGAGGACAAAGTGGAAAGGGCCATCTATTATCTGAGCAAGAAGATGCTGGAGTATGAGACTCGCTACACACCATTGGAAAAGGCTTGCTTAGCCTTGGTATGGGCTACCAGGAAGCTACGGCACTACCTGTTAGCTCACTCTGTAATGTTGGTTTCGAGATTAGATCCCATCAAATATCTCTTCGAGAAACCGGCACTTACGGGTAAGCTAGCTCGTTGGTTGTTGTTGCTTTCCGAATTCGATCTAAAATATGTGACGCGCAAGTCGATCAAGGGAAGGGCAGTAGCAGAGTTCTTAGCCGATTATCCAATGGAAGGGGGTGAAGCAGTTGAGTACTTATTCCCAGATGAGGCCATTTTGCATATCGACAACGAGTTTTGGACGATGTATTTCGACGGAGCGTCCAACCAGTATGGGTATGGAATAGGAGTGTTGCTGATAGTACCCGACAATTCCTGTATCCCTTTAGCCTTCAAGCTCCGGTTCAAAGTCTCGAACAACGAAGCAGAATATGAGGCGTGCATTGCCGGTCTAGAAGCAGCCCTAGAACTAGGGGCAAAACGGTTGGACGTCATCGGGGACTCAAACCTTGTTGTATCCCAAGCGAAAGGAGATTGGAAAGTCAAAGAAGAAAAGATGTTGATGAATTATTAGGCCCTGGACTTGTTAATTCCTCGGTTTGAGAAGCTAAACTTCGCTCATCGAGCAAGAGAGAAGAACAGGTTCGCAGATTCACTAGCAACTCTATCTTCCATGATAGACATCCCGTTCGGAGTCCGGATGCGTCCAGTCATTATTGACCAGAAGTTTGCGCCAGCTTACGAGTCAATTGCTACTATAGACGAGGTTCAAGATGAGAACCCTTGGTATTACGACATTTGGAGGCCGTTCTACCTATTGAAATTGAGGTTCCATCTTTGCGAGTGCTGGCTGAGTGTCAGGTAGCTGAAGCAGATTGGCAACAGAATAGATTTGAAGAACTCATGCTTTTTGACAAGCGCAGACTGAAAGCACTGTACTATGTTCAAGGCTATCAGCGTAGAATTGCCCAGGCTTTCAACAAGAAAGTTAAGTCCAAGAATCTAAAAGAAGGAGATTTGGTGCTCAAGGACAACCGAGCTCCCATCCACGACCCAAGGGGCAAGTTCAGACCTAATTAGACTGGTCCATACATCATCAAAGCTATCTGGTCAGGTGGAGCCGTGGTTCTAATGGACCTAGATGGCTTAGAGTTCTCGCAACTGATCAACATGGACAAGTTGAAGAAATACTACCCCTGAGAGGCTCGCTAGGCCGAAAATTCGAAAGGGCGACCTAGGCAAAAGTTAGAGCATTGAAAAATTCGAAAATATAAAAATTGAGCTTGCAAGGTTGAAAACCCGCAAAGGGTGGCCTTGGTAAAAGTTAGAGCGTAAAAGGAGAGTGAAAATACTCGAGTGAACCTAAGCCTGAACTACGTAAGGCTTGATTCCCATCTTTGGGATACGTAGGCAACTTCATCCTGAAGTTCAGCCTTAAAATTTTCCCCCGATCAACTTTGTCCATTTGATCATCTCGGCCATCTTTGTCTATTCAGCATTCAAGAGTTCGATTATGATCTCAGGTGCAGTGCTCTTCAGACTAGGGGCAACTTTTCGTTGCTATGTAGTGCCGCAGTACTCTTCAGACTAGGGGCAATTTTCCAATTGCTGGGATCCAGGGTTGTGCACCTCAGTGACAGATTTCAGACATGTCCAGTTCTGATCCATATCGAAAATGGTTTTCAAAAGTTTTAATAAAAGTTGACTTTGTTCAAAATTAATCTTTTTACAACTTAGACCATTTTTTGACCAAAGCGGAAAATTTTCAGTACCTATAACCTTCAATTTCACTGATTTCAATACAGAGTTCTCCTGCTCTTGCATACGTATTGAAGTTGCTTTTTATTACAATCACAAAGAAAACTTGAAAGTTCTAATAAAGCAATAAATCCAGGGCATAGCTAAGTCAGGTGTTCCTGCGCCCCCTCCCAGAGCTGGTCGATGCCTCTAATGCCAAAGTGGGCCCTTCCTGTGCCTCTTCATTGAGCCAATCCAAGCACTCATCAGACAAGGTGCAACTGAAAGTGAGAGCAGGGGCCAGGAGCTCTCTAATCCTCCATGCTGTGGCATACCGGGCAAGTTGTGCGCCTCGAACCGGGAATGCAGCAGGATACTCTATCCCCTCTAGCGGGCAAGTTTGATCATGGTCGAACTAGCGCCGGAACCGAAACGGAAAGTAGAACACACAGTGAGTTAGACCAATCAACTGGATCCCGGTCTGCCGGGACATGCTATAGCTCATTGCCGGAAGATTGAGCCAAGAACAGCGCCAAGCAATGCAATCCGCAGACAAATTGCACATCCAGTCGAACCACCATCCCTCATCAAGGGCATCGACTAGTCGTTGTCGGAAGAAGTAGCCGCGAACTGAGTAGGCCGGGCAAGAGTCCACAACTTGCAATTTATCCATCAACCATACCTGGGGAGGGATGAAAAATGAGAGAATAAAGAATAGAGAGATGTGAGATGAGAGAAAAGTAAGAAAAGGGTTTTGTGAGAAAAACCGAGCCTGAGGGCCGAGTGATGTGAGCGATATATATGTGAGAAAGGGTGGGAAACATTACCTGCAGCAGTAGTGGACTTCCCGCGAATCTGGTCGTCTCTCGGCGATAGAAAGCATCCAAGCCCATCAACGTCTCGGCCAATGTCATGGCAATACAGCTTTTTCCTTCTTTCAAGCCTTGAGTAACTTCAATCAGACGGATACTAGATCTGCTAAAGCCCGGGGCAACCAAAAAATGAGATAGTATGCACAAGCAAAGGGCGTGTTGCCAAAAACCTTGCCAATAATGGTCGTCGCGGTTACCGGCATCAGAAAAGCGATGAATCAAGCCAAGGATATCCAGTTCCCCATTGCAAATCAGAGACCGAGCATTGTGCATGGTGAGCCCACACATCTGTCATAAAGCTTGGGCGTGACCGAAGCGAAGCTGAGACAAAATCTCTTCATGGCGCTCAGATTCCATCAAAACTTGAAAATCTTCGAAGGTTGGACACATCTCTTGCCCGCCGCAGCTAAAGACGTGTGTTACCGGATTCCAAAACCTCGCCGCGGCATGAAGGAACGGAATGTGCAGCAAAGTACGGCTCAGCGTGAATAGTGCGTTCAAGCTGATACCCCGGAGGTTCAACTTTTCCGAGCCATCTAGAGAAGCAATCCAAGCTATGAGATTTTGGGTAAGAAATGCTTCCATTTTGGTGCAAAACTAAGATGAAATGAGAGAACCACGAGGCTGGAGTTTTTAAAGAGGATAAGGCACTGTTTGGAGGACACGTGTCAAAAATTTGGTGGTTGCCAAGCTAGGTGGCCGACCGGCCACCTTTTCTGGCAGGCCGACCACCCCTCTCCCCTCCAATGAAAAAAGCTGGTCGGCCAGCTCCCTTAGGTGGTCGGCCATCAAGAGGAGGGTGGCTTTGGTCTTGTTCTAGCCTCTAGAAGAAAGTTCCAAGTATTACCATGCATTGGGGGCCTTAAAGGTGCTAGTTTTCCTCTGTTTCGGATGCGTTCCGTCACCTAGATCGTCCGAAATGTATTTGTTTATCGAGTTATTGTTTAGTCTTGCTTATCGAGTTGTTGTTTTGCCTATCGAGTTATTTTTTTGCTTATCGAGTTGTTGTTTTGTTTGTCGAGTTGTCAAGTTCACCAAGTTGTTAAGCTTTGTCGAGTTGACGAGTTTTGTGTATTGAGTTGTTACTCTTTGTTTATCAACATTGTTGTGTCTTGCTTATCGAGTTGTAAACTTGCTAAGGTTATGTCCTTTCTTAGTAAGTTAACTTGCTTTGATTGTTGCGTCGGTTCACTACCTGGCTTGGCAATTTTCAATGCACGATTTCCATTCAATCTCATTTTTGTGCAAACTAATGCGATGCGATGCAAGAACATAAAATACAACACTTTTTTGAACAAAAGCTATTTCATTCCATCATGCTTCCTTTGTTACAACATTTTACAACAAGGGTGCAAGTTTTATAGAAAATAAAACTGCCTAATAATGTACAATGTGCTACAACTACTAGTAAAAAAGGCAAATAAACCAGGAACATCTGTGCTCTCAAGCACAGGAGTAAGAGGCCCTCTTCGTCCTCTTCTACGAAACAGCATCAGCACTACCATTGCCATCTGAGTCAGAGCTGTCATCCTCGAGGTCCTCCTCGGCATCATCTCCGCCCTCAGAACTAGACTCAGAGTCATCCTCTCTGCCAGCAGATGTCTCTGACTGACGATGCGCGGACTCCTCCTCAATGATATGTGCTCGGTGCCCACCTCGTCTGCGAGACGACTCCCCTCTCCCGCCTCCTCGAGAAGGCCTAGATGGCCCAGCTCCTCCGAAAGGCCCAGATGGCCTGGCCTGTGGTCCGGTATATATCGGAGGCATCTGAAAAGAAAGAGTGCAATTTGAATACATCAGCCAAAATATGTATATCAGATGTACAGATAAAAAGCTACATGGAGTGGATGTATGCAAATATAGTACATGGATGTGGTGTGTGTCAGATGTGCTCTTCGCATACAGTCGGTCAATCAATGCAGTGAAATGTTCAAATTCAGCATGTCATCAGAAATATGATAAATGCAAGAAAACTGAACAGTACCGAGACGCCCATGATGGACAGCTGCGCCTCTCTCCGCAAGACCATGCCTTCGAGCGAGGCCACTAACCCGAGTAACCCCTCAGCATACTCTGTGGTAGGCTGCAGATGCAAGTGTAAATCATCAGTGAATGAATGAATGTCCAAGTATCTGAGTGATAAAGCAAAGCTGTAAAACATACCGATGGTGAGTCAGGGTCTCTGGTGTATGGATGATCTGGCATAGGAGGCTCAAGCGGAATTGGGTAGGAAGCCCCGTATCTCCATCTCGTCAACTCAGTCGGGATACCTGGCCATCCGGCATCATGATAAGTCGGGGGAATCGGGGGGACCAGTCCAGCCCCACCTCTGGATGTACTAGTCTTACCGGCCGAAGGAATGTCTCTGGCTCGGGTGTGACTCGAAGACGGCATACCGGTAGACCTCCTCGAGGGAGTACGAACATCTGTCAATGGAGGCATCAAGTAGGTGTGATGGTAGGTCGCGTACTCCCCGTCCTCCAAATACAGCAGTGCATCAATGCCCAGCCTGGCATCAATGACACCTTGGGGAGTAAGCCTATCAGCGAGCCGCATATCGTCTGGGGGTGCAGAAGGGACACTCGGCTCAGGGAAGCCCATAGTTTGACGAAGAAAGCGTTTCCCCAGGAACCAGGCCCTACCAGCTGGCCCCTCAAACAAGATCCTATACCGGGAGGAGGCCCATCTACCGGCAAACTGGAATCGGAGATCCTCACCCAGAGGCGCCCAGGGCTGCCATAAGATCTGCAGATAGCAAATGCATAAGCCGATTAGAAATCGCAAATGTCCAAAATGAATCAAAGATGAACACATAAAAAACTGAGAGTTCTGACATACCTCGGTCGCCCGTACAGCGTCAAAATACTGCCGCAGGTAAGGGACAGTCTCCCGGGGCCGCGACCGGTACTGGCCCTCGAAGACGAGCGAATAAGGGGTCATGAGAGGGGCCTCCACCTCAAGCTCCGGGGCTAGTGTCGGAAAGTAGGCGAAGACCCATAATTGTGGAAAACAGGGCAAAAGCAATCAGAATACAGAATGCTGAGTACATAATCTAAATACAGAATGCTGAGAGCAGAATATAAGTACAGAATGTAAAGTGTGCCGTATGTGCAATGTACAGATAATGAAAAGCAGAAATGTGAATCAAGAGAGCAGAAATGTGAATCAAGAGGGTAGAAGGTACCTCCCAGGCTCTCCAATAGCCGCCGACTATGTCTGCATTCATAACGAACACATGTATTCAGTTTCAGAATGGAATGAATAAACCGTATGCAAATAAAGGAAATGTGCTGTGTGCAAATCAAATCAACTTTCAATTAAATGTGGGCTGCATGTTCACAATCAAATTTGGGCTGCGTGTTCAGATTTCAAAAATTTAAAGTTTGGGTTGCGTGTTCAACTTTCAATCAAATGTGGGCTGCGTGTTCACCATCAAATTTGGGCTGCGTGTTCAGATTTCAGAAATTTAAAATGTGGGCTGCGTGTTCACCATACAATTTGGGCTGCGTGTTCAGATTTCAGAAATTTAAAGTTTGGGCTGCGTGTTCAACTTTCAATTAAATGTGGGCTGCGTGTTCACCATCAAGTTTGGGCTGCGTGTTCAACTTTCAATTAAATGTGGGCTGCGTGTTCACCATCAAATTTGGGCTGCGTGTTCAGATTTCAGAAATTTAAAATGTGGGCTGCGTGTTCACCATCGAATTTGGGCTGCGTGTTCAGATTTCAGAAATTTAAAGTTTGGGCTGCGTGTTCAACTTTCAATTAAATGTGGGCTGCGTGTTCACAATCAAATTTGGGTTGCGTGTTCAGATTTCAGAAATTTAAAGTTTGGATTGCGTGTTCAACTTTCAATCAAATGTGGGCTGCGTGTTCACAATCAAATTTGGGCTACGTGTTCAGATTTCAGAAATTTAAAGTTTGGATTGCGTGTTCAACTTTCAATCAAATGTGGGCTGCGTGTTCACCATCAAATTTGGGCTGCGTGTTCAGATTTCAGAAATTTAAAGTTTGGGCTGCGTGTTCAACTTTCAATCAAATGTGGGCTGCGTGTTCACCATCAAATTTGGGCTGTGTGTTCAGATTTCGGAAATTTAAAGTTTGGGCTGCGTGTTCAACTTTTAATTAAATGTGGGATGCGTGTTCACCATCAAATTTGGGTTGTGTGTTCAGATTTCGAAAATTTAAAGTTTGGGCTGCGTGTTCAACTTTCAATTAAATGTGGGCTGCGTGTTCACCATCAAATTTGGGCTGCGTGTTCAGATTTCAGAAATTTAAAATGTGGGCTGTGTGTTCACCATCAAATTCAGGCTGCGTGTTCAGATTTCAGAAAATTTAAAGTTTGGGCTGTGTGTTCAACTTTCAATCAAATGTGGGCTGCGTGTTCACAATCAAATTTGGGCTGCGTGTTCAGATTTTAGAGATTCAAGTGACTGAGCCATGTGTTCAAGACGGAATATTGTGTTATACACTAAGCGTGCAGAAAAAGTTGTGTGCTAAAATGAGCAGAAGCATGGCATGCGAATGTGTTCAGAACGAGCAATAGGCATACATAACATGAAATGCAAGGAAAATGCAGAATTAAGGTAGGAAATGTAAAAAAGTGAAGTACATACCACTCGCGCCTCATGAGAGAGATGGGACTCCGGCTCCCGCAATAGCAGGTCTACAGGAGCTCGAGGGTCGAAGTCGGCAAAATGATAAAAAATCGCCCGAGAGAGGACATGAGTCGAAGGATCGTACCTCTTGGGGATAAAAGGGCGAACCCTCTGATGTAAAGACATGATGTCAGGCTCGCCTCCGGCGCCTGGAGAACCTCCGCCGTGGGGAAATTGACCCGCCATTTCCAGAAATCTGCCAAAAAGGAGAAAAAATGAGCGAAATGAGCCAAAATTAGAAAAAGTCAACAAAAGTCAACTCTCGGGAAATGAAAAAGTCAACAAAAGTCAACTTCCGAGAAAATCTTCCAAATATTGAGACAAACTTACCTCAAGTGTTGAAAATGAGAAAAGAGGCTCCGAAATCAAATTTTAATCGGTTCAAAGTGAAGAGAACTTAAAGTTTTCGCAAAACAACTTGGCGTGGGGCGTTGGAAAACGCGTATAAAGCGCAAATCTGAGAAAGAAAATGGTCTAGGAAGGAGGAGAAGGCAGTTTCGGAGCTGAAGTTATGGGCAAAAGGTGTTTGGCTTTGTATATTTAAAGAAATGAGAGCAAAAGGACCAAACTGCCCCGGATTTGGGCTAAGTGGTCGGCCGGCCACCTTTTCTGGTAGGCCGACCACCCCTTGCACTCCAAACTGGTTCGTGGCCTCCCCTGGACTCCAAACCTGGTCGGTGGTGTTCCCAAGGTGGTCTCCAAGGTCATTGAAAATTTTGGTGATGATTGGAGTCCCCGGGACCCGAGAAAGTACAAGAAAAGTGCACTTTTCATCGCGAAATCCCTCCGCGGGAACTCCAACTCCAACTTTCGATGCGTGTTTCATCGTCACTCGTCAAGAGCAAGATGTATCCTTTTTGAGTATGCTGTGACCCTTCCGGGAGGTAAACCGGAAGTCGTGATTAAATCGCACTCGTCAAAACTTGCATTTCTTTGCTCGTTGTTTCGCGCCAAACATGCATTCGAATTTGCACTTATCTTGCATTGTTATGCACGTCACTTGCATTCTCATGCATACTACTTGCATTGTTGTGCACGTTTCATTGGTATTGTTATACCCTTACGCTTAACTTGCGTTGTTACGTGCGTATCTCTCGCATTGCGATGCACTTTCCCATCAACATCCTGTTTGTCTGCATTCGATGTAATGTTGAACATGTGTTGCTAACTATGTTGTACTTGTTGAGTTTCTTCCTCTTTCAGGCACGATATTGTATGTACGGTTCCTTTGAAGCTGGCGCGACCAGACGAATCGCGCAGGTATTGTATCTTCTCCGTGTGAGACGTGACGAGAATCGAACGATTCTCCGCATCCTTAAACTGCATGAAATGTAGTTGTTGCTTTGCATTCTTGCTTAAAACTGTTGCGTGTGCGCTTCATTACAGCTTGCTGCTTTGCATGATCATGAGTTATATCCATCTTTGTGCATATCATTTTGCATTTTGCTCCTACCTGCGGGCATGCCTGCAGGCACATCTTTGTTATCTTGTATGTTTGTCTAAGTCTTCGGCCTTGTCAAAAATGGGTCGTCTTTGGGCTTTGACATTCACTCCCGTCACGTGTGACTTCCGAGTTCTGTCAAAGAGGGGCAACTGTAGACACCCTATTTTTGACCGACCTTTAGACTCAGGCATCACCAGTTGAGCGCTCGGTGATGTTGCATATTGTGCTCGTTCTGAGGTTTCAGAGTCTTGGCCGCAAGCCTTGCCTCCGGACTTCGGGGCTCTTTTGTGCTTTGCCTCGATTTGCGAACCAGGTTATGTTTTCTCCATTTTCTCTTCCCGAAGGGAGGGACAGGTCTCGTAGACCATCTCTCAGTGACCGTAGGCTACGTTTCGTGGTTGTAGGCTATTTTTTCCGTTTGGAGCCCAGTTTTCAGTTTTCGGAGCCGTCGGCCGTGTGCCTTGGTTCGGGACCGCTTAACTACCTCCGTTTGTTTCGGTTTTTGGCACAAATCTTATTTCCTCCCTTTAGAGGAACACTGTAGCCCGGGAGACCACCTTCGTGGTCATACGCCACTTCCGGTGCCTAACAGCCTATTTTCAGGGCCCTGAACCGCACGTTTTGGCCCCCGAACCTTCGTTTTGCATCCGTTTTGGTCCATTTTTGGTAGGGACCCTATTTTCATTGTTAGGGAGGTGATAGGATGGTGGCCGGCCACCTATTTCCCTGAAAAGCCAGTTTTCTCATTTTCTCTCTCTAAAAGCCAGTTTTTTCTGACAGAAAGCTGGTTTTTCTTACCTTTGAGCCACATTTTCTGGCTTTTAATACCACCATTGTGATTTACTCATCTGGGAGGCCACCTTTCTGGGTAGGCCGACTAGCAATTTTGCTTGAACCTTTTGACCCCTGGTCGGCCGACCAGGGGGAGTGGCCGGCCGGCCACTTGAACTGGCCGGCCTGCTTATTGCTTTTCCCCTCTTTGAGTGTAATCCAGCTGTGCCAGCTGGAGATCATTTGGTGTATCCTCCATACACGTGTATGGAGGATCTTTGAAGCTTCCAAGAGAAGCTTTGGCCTCTCTTCTCTATAAGAGAGGCCCTCCTCTTCATCTCAGCTAGTTAGACACTTTTGCTTAAGGCTCATCACCTCCCACCTCCATTGCTACTATTCCAAGCTCCAAAACCCTAACTTCCTTGGTCCATTTACACTACAACCCATAGCACCACGCCACCATCATCCATTCCAGCCCCTTGGAAGTGATTTGCAGAGGTTGAAAGCTCATTTCCTTAGACCAAAGGCTGCTGGAAAGTTGGGCTACAAGGGTAAGCTCCTATTCTCCCCATTTTTGCAATAAAATGTAAAGTATCTTGTTTTGAGCCCCTCTTCAACTTTGTTGAAGGGCTCTTTTCTGTTTGAGGCCTTTTGCTTCCTTGTTTGTTCCATCTCTCTTTTAGCACTGTTTTTGCATGATACATTAGCTTTATTTGTGAGCCATTTTAGACCTCGACCTAAACTGAAAAAAATCTTGTTTTGATATTATCTTTATGTTTGATTCAGGTCTATTCTCTGTTTGGGGTCATCTTCCCCTATGCATGCTTCATTCCTTCATGATTAAGGCTATGCATTAGAGCACTTGCATTGGCCATGGTTTGGCCTATTAGCCACTAAAATCTAGTGCATTTTCAGTGGCTTTGACACATTTTTGAGGGCCAAAATTAGAGGGGGGTGACCCCCTCTCTCCTTGTCCTGTCTGGGGATCTTTTAGGCCTTCCAAAGGGACCGTATTTTGCATGCATCGAAGTCACTTTCCAGGCCTCATTCTGAGAGTTTTGTGCTCTGTCTTGGCTCTTTCTGAGGCCCATTTTTCCATATTTTAGGTCTATGTTGCATGTGTAGACCAATCCCATTCAAGGCCCTTCAAAGAGGCCTTTCTTTTCATGTTCCCTAGACCAATTTCAGGGTCAATTTGGTGAGTTTTAGGGCTTTCATATTTGATTTCCAGAGCTGGCTGTGCCATGCTAAGAGTCCTTGATGCATGTGCTTAATTACCCCTTGTATGCCCTTCCAAAGAAGCCCCTCATTTTTGCACATGTTGGCTGCATTTCAGTGATTATTTGGACATATTTTGGCATGTTTTATTCACTGATTTTTTCTGGTTTGGTGAGATTTCATATGCTTCATATGCATGCCATGTAAACCATGTTTGCTAGTCAAAGTTGCATGCTATTTTAGTCCATCATGCTAGCATCTTTTGGTCATGCTTTGAACTAGAAGTATTCATGTTTTGGGACTGCCTTGGCTGTCTTTGTGCTTCATGGTCAAATAATGCATGCTTTGTATAGCTACAAGTCAATACATGTGCCTAGTTTTGAGTTTCGGGGCTTACTCCATGCATCGGGTGCCATGTTTGCATAATTCGGCACCATTTAGCATTATGTTTTAGTGCTGAAAATTACATGTTTGAATGCCATGCTTCATCCTTGCCATGCTTTGGTAGAGTGATATTTTATGCCTTAGGTTCGCTCCTCGGTATGCGTGCACGTGTGTACGCATTTCGGTCGTCTCATTTTCGTCTAATGGCCACTGATGTGAGTGTGGCCGAGGTCCACTCATGTTTGTGTAAGTCCGTTATGCATTATGTATGCCTTTTCAATTCATAGCATTGCGTGTGCTAGGTTGCGTGTTAGTGCATTGTGTATGTCATGTCACATCGAGCTTTGTGTATGCCACCTTATAGCATTGCGTATGCTAGGTTGTATGTTAGTCGCATTGTGTATGACATCTCATTTGCATTGTGTTTGGGATAGGAGTTAGCCCAAGCACGGGAAACGAGGGACGTTTCGTACTCCGAGTGACGGAACGTGTCTCAATTCCCTGTCGTCGACACTCCGGATTACCCATGATGGAGTTTAGGTCTTGTTGTATTTTCATGTGCATTCATTTCATATTGAGTCGTGCAATTCGACTCCTCGACCATCATGCATCGATATGCGTGATTGGTGGCACGAGGATCGAGGACTATACTCTCTGAAGAGTAGTCATGCATACGTATGTGAAATACTTTGCCATGCCCCTTTGTTGCTCTTTGTTGCAGTAAATCAAAAATCAGCGGCCTTCTGGAGCGTTGCGCAATCTTTCGAAACAATTGCAAACAGAGGCAAACCGGGGCATCATAATGGATTTCTGCGCAAAGCAACTCAAGCATACATCATTCATCATTCGGAATAAGAGCTGAGGCAGTCCGTGGATTTCCGTGTCATTTACTACTTTCCTAGATTAACTTGTTAATTAATTAGGATTTTGTACTTATTCGGACTGTATATTATTTATTCGGACCCTCTACGCGAGGGCAATGTTGTAATAAGTGTGCATGCGTGTGATGTTTGTGTTCCAATCCCACGTCTTTCTCCCTTTTATTTACCAGCTTATGATGGTTAGATTAGGGCATGTTTCAATTAGCATACAGTATGATAGCATGTTTGCATTCATTCATCTGTCTTGCATGCACCGGGCTCAGCGCATCATACTAACTGCATTGTGTTTCAATTCCAAGTTGAATACTTGTTAGTTGTAGCATTTCATATGCCATCTTTAGAATAGCCGAGCCCATTGTAGTTGCATTTTGCATGTGTTGCATTGGGCATTTCTGTATAGTTAGGATCATGCATGGATTTCTAACATAACTTCTGTTTTGGCTTGGAGTACTCGGTAAGTTTTATGCTTTAGCATCCTTGCATGCGTGTGAGTGACTGCCATGATAGCATGCTTACCATGAGGCTATGTGCTTATATGATATACCTGCCTGAATGCCTGTGGGTGAAGGTTGGGTTATTTGAATTGGAATAATTCATTAATTATGAGTTTTAAAGCCCACTAGATAGTGGCAAAATCATATTTTTCTAAGCCCACCTGAGGGTGGCAAATCCACATTTTAGCCTAGCTGCGGGTAACACCATTAAACCATTTTCAAAATAAACAAACATGAAATGTTTTGTTCCAATTCAGGCGACCCAACCTATACTTGTATGCTGTGCGCATCACATAGTAAATCTAGGCTAATAACCGGAATAAGAACGCATAATGTTTTCAAAACTAGCTATCATGGTTAGTAGAGACCGATCTTTGATCGGGCGAGTGGGGGTGCTCACGAAGTGACCTTCCCCAATCGTACCCAAGTTCCCGAGCCGAGGCAACTTTGGTGATGACGGACACGTGGCCTTAGGCAATGAGTCAGGGTTTCCTAAATTTCCCCAAAATAAAACATTTAGGTAGCGACTCTGTATCTGGCAAAGCAGTCCATGTTTGGCACTTCTTTACAAAAAAATCTGTTTTCAAAAACGATTTGCCGAATTTCGACTCTTTGGTTCAGATTAAGAACCGTGACATTAGAGTCCGAACTGTAGTAAGCCCAAAACGAACAGAACAGGACCTCATCCTCCCGGGGCATTCGGGGTCATCTACACATAGCAGCCACAAATCTAGGGTGATCCTCCTGTTAAAATTAGAATTGGGTTATTGGGTTTTGATTAAAATTAGAATTTTCTTTGATTAGAATTAGAATTATTTGATTAGAATTCTAAAATTAAAATTAGAATTATTTGATTCAATTTCAGTTTTTCTGTTATTAGGTTTTGTGAATTTTCTTTTTGTTTCAGTGGCTTCAAGGTTCTGATAATTGATCTGCTTTTTTCCGATGTTGCTCTCCAGTTCTCCAGTCCTCGATTTTTTCATCTCGAACTTTGCTCGCAAGGTAACCTTCATCATTTTCTAAATTTTTTGGGTCTATCTTTGCGCCTTCTTCCAAGGTATTAATTCCCTTTTCCCACCACTTCGAATTGTGTTGATTGTGGACATTTGACGAGTTCTTTGCATTTTCTTTGAATTATTTGATTCAATTTCAGTTTCTTTGCATTTTCTCTGAATTTTGTTAATGGGCATTAGTTTTTTTGTTTCAATGGCTTCAAGGTTCTGAGACAAATTAGATCTAATTTGATATAAATGGTGTTTTTTTTTTTTTTAATATAGAAACTGGGCAAACCCTTTTTCCATTGGATTAATAATAGTTTATTACTTGAGTCCTTCAGCTCACAATTAATTGGAATAAGTTTTTTTTTTTTTTTTTTTTTGTCTTTTTATAAAAAAAGACAAACTAATTTCATGACTCAGAAATTTTACCAAGTTTTTCTGCTAAACTGCCAACTAAATTAAGCCTTAGAAAATGTAGGCTCACACCCTCCTTACCAATGGTTTTGACAGAATGTCTGTGAGTCTTTCATATTGGTTTGGAATTTTAGGAAATTACGAGACATGAGCATCTTGAAGGAGTTGGAAAATTTTGTTCTTTACCTGCTCGCAAAACATTTTGCTTTGTTGTTGACTATAAACTGTGTTCACACCAATTGTTTTCAGTTCTCCTTGCAATATCTATTCCATAAATGAAAAATAATACATGGAACTGAAAGGTATGCATTCCTTTTAAGCACTAAATTGTACAGATTCAGTCAGTTTGTTTGTTTATTTATTTTTTTTTTTGCCAGCAAATAACAACCACTTTCTATAATAGGAATGCACTTACAAATACTTGGTAGCATGGGATTTGTTACATTTGAGAGGGACACAAATGCCTGCAGAGCCAGAAAAGTATTGATACCTAGAATAATAAACTCTAATTCCCTCTCAAAACAAGAATGAAATCAGAATCTAGTAAAGCCCAAAGTGTTGTAATAAAAAATAAAGAATAAAAAGACATCCAAAGGGATTGCCCCCATTTTGGTCTAATAATAACCCAGACCCCTGTAACATCAATGGGGGCGATTTTGGCCACATTATTCTCCAACCATGAAAGCAATATCAGAATAATGGCTCCAGACCTTTTTGTTCAACTCAAAAATAAATAAACTTATCATTTCACAGCCATTCCCATAATATAATTTTGATTTCTGACAAACAAATAAGGTGTGTGTACAGTACTTTTGAGATCACATAGTATGAACAAATATCAAAAGTTCCGTTTCATGCAAGCTAGAATAAGCTCCTTTTGCTTAGGATATACATGTTTATAAACCAAATTCAATATTATATCACATAATTCCTGACCATATAGTCAATTTTCTATTAGGAACAGAACCCCAATTTAAAACAACATTGTGCCAATAGGTGTTTAAACAATCATCTAAATATCGCTGACCTCTAATTCCAATTCTGTATGCCAGGCTGTTTTGGGAGATGATGAGCAGAAACTGGTTCAATGAGAGAAGAATAGTTTTGGCATCGGAGAGAGAGGATGACTTATTGAGAGAGTTCATGAAAAGGCAAAGAATTGGACATTAGTTAAGAATTGTAGGCAAGTAATCTAATTGACACTTTTTTTTTTCTTTTTCCTTTTTTAAATGTTGTGGCTGAGGAGGTTGAACCAGACACTTCATGCTATTTTTGGTCTCAAAGGTACTGACTCAACACACACAGAGTTAATGAAATGTTTGATTCTTTAATGAGAAATGAGTGTTAATTTTTTAATTCATAAAATGGGTTTTTCTATATTATGAGTTTTTCTATTGTTTGCTAAATACTCGTAAATATATACAGATCTATAAATACTTCTAAGTTTGCTAAATACTCTTTAAATGCTGATATGGATTTTCCTATATTTATTGGGCTTTTTGTGTTTTTCTGTTTTTCCCCTCCCCTCTTTATTTGGGAATGGGGATTGGTAAGCTGTGATAAATATATATATATATATATATATAGTTTCAGCATTGCCTATTACTTTTTTAAGACCCTATAAACAATTGTCCCCTTACTGTATGCTGTTGATTTGTTGTTTTATCCATTGAATTTTATTATATTAGTTTAGTCTTATAGTTTATTTAATTTCAATCTAAATTTTGTTGGCTACTGCCCATGAGCTAACCAAATAGATCCAAAGGGGCTGGTTTGATATTTTGCTTATGATCATGTATTGCTTAACAAATATTCAAAATTTATTTAAGGTTGGAAGCAAAATGAATCTGAATGGGTGTAGGTGAAGATTGAAGAAGATGATGGAGGGTTACATACACAAAATTGATGGGACTAAACTGATATAATAAATGGCTTTGGGTTTTTGGAAGAAAATAAATGGGGTTTTTTAAGTTGTATTGATTTGTAAATGATGGGAGAATTAAGGTAGTTAGAGTTTGCTTTTTGAATTTTATTTTATTAAATTCTTTCTTAAGAACACGTCTTTCTTAAATTTTCCCTCTAACCTTATGTAATCAATTAAAGGAAGTTCCAAAAAGAAAGAGTTGAACACGTCTAACCTTATGTGGTCAACACGTCTTTCTTTCTTAATATTTTTATCAATCATTAATTTGTATTTGTGTTGATAATGTGTTGTGTTTGTTCGTAGTGTTTGCATTGGGTAGCCAATTATTATTTTGCAACAATGTATGTGTTTGGTTTGAATTGGGTGGTCTATAAAAAAACATTTCATTTGTGTGACAATGTGTGTGTTTGTTTTGAATTGGGTAGTCTCTTTTAATTATCATATTGGGTTTTTTTCTATTTTACTGGTGGATGAAGACTACAAGCGAATGGTAATATTGACTCCCTTTTTACAAGTCTACATTTCTTCAGGCTTAATTTTTTCTTATCTCTGTAATGATTTTGTATTTATTGTTGTATAAACTAAACGTGCACTTCTTTGATTGATGAGTGTTGAAAAAGGGGCAATCTCGAGTGAGCAACAATCTTGAGGGCAGAATTTACACTATTTCTGGTTTTATCGTTGACAAACTTTGAAAATGATAGACGTTGTATAAAGTTAAAGATTATGGCAGATTGACGTTGTAGAAACTTATATAGATTTGGTTTGGTTTGGTTTGAGAGGTAAACATTTGAAGGTGATTGTTATTTAGATTTTGATCAAGAATACTATTTTCGTATTAGCATGGTGTGCTCCAAAGGGAGAACACCATTTTGTTGTTCCTTTTATTTGAAGTTGTGTTTATAATAAAGGGGATCCCCTTGCTAAAATGTATGTTATCTATTCATTTTTTTGTATGTCATGGGAAAACATATTAGATATGCTTGATTCTCAGTGTTCCTAGCTTAAGAGAAAATGACATATGAAAATTATTCAAACAAAATATTATTTACACCGTGCCTTTAGGCACGGGCATACACTAGTATATATATATATATTAGTTATAGGATTTCACAAATACTAATTTTATCAAAAAAATGATATATCCAAAAAATTTAGGGAGCTCAAGACAAATTCAATTTTAAAACTTACTTGGCAGCGTTAAACTTTTAAGGTCATAAGTGTTAGAGTTTAGGTTGAATAAAGGTTGTTTGTTTATTGTCCTAGTGTCACGCCCCACTTTTTATTACTCAAAGTATTACCAATTACATTTACTTAATTCCATTTCAGAGATAACATGTGGAAAAAAACTCGTATATTCAACTCATAGAAGTGAATAACATTGCTCTCATTCGTATGCAAGTAAATACAACATGAGTGTAATAAATAAATTGCCCTTGGGCTTACATCATTAATGAATCAAGAAGAAGGGTGCAACCCTTTTACACATATGGCATTCCGCCAATACAAGAGAGGCCCCGTGGCCAACAAATAAGAAGATCTAAATCTTGCAGCACATTCAGCTCAACACCTGAAAAAGATTCAACAACGTGGGATGAACATATAGTCCAATAGGGATCTCAACATGGCCCTCAACAATAACAACTTACAGATAGCTATGATCATGAATACTCAATCTCATACTGGAATAGTAATGTGACAGTTTATACAAAATATACATAAGTATGAACTTTTCTTGAAAACAACCATTTCAATCAACACCATAGGCGATTCAATTTTCTTTTCTTTTCATTAACCCCCGTTCCCAATCTTTTATAACATTAACAATACCTTAGGAAATAAATTCACTAAGCTCACTACTCTCTTCCATTCTCCAAACATACACAGATACGCCTTTTCAAAACATATATCTCTTTAAAATATCCGTTCTCCTTCATACTTTCCAAAAGAAAAAAAAATGACATTTTAGCTTCTTCCCGATACAATCTAATCTATACATGCACCGTTATAAAAAGGGAGATAACAACTCACCAACATGCATAAGATAAACCAATTAGGCACCTCGGCCCTCCAAAACCGTAACCAACACAATCCATGATATTCCCAGACACACTGAAACATCAACAACAAAACTTTGCTCTACTAGCTATATGCGTAGTAAGCCAAAGATACACCTCTCACAACAACATGCCAGTTTACCAGGCGCTAACTGGAAGGGTATGGTGCCTTAGATTCTCAGCGCAGTCAGTTCTCCAGGCGCTAGCTGGAAGGTCACGGTACCTCTGATTCTTAGCACAAGGTATAACACCACCAACCAAAACATAACATGGCATAACTAACATGTATAACACATATACATAAACCATCAAGATACAAGCAATGTGTTAAAGTATATGAACACATAACTACCTCCTCCCTAGCAAGTATACATATATAATGTATCTCAACACTTTATCACATACGATGTTCATTCAACAATGATATAATGCATACACGACAATTCAACACAACCATGTCATCCTCCACCGATGACCAAGGACAAAACCTCTAGATGCAAGTATTAGTACATCTATTAGAGACTCAATTACTATGAGACCACAAACCCAACAATAACATTAATACGGTAGTTAAAGAAGCAACCCCCCCACGTGTGTGTATTTAACACTCAAGAAACAACAATCCAATTTTTATACTTATATCAAAGATACTTTTCTCATTTCATAAAACAAATTCCATTTCCTTTCGTTTTCACCGAAACCAACTCCATCCCTTTTGTTTCCACAAAACCAATTCCATTCTTTTTGTTTTACAAAACCAATTCCATTCCTTTTGTTTTACAAAACAAATTCCATTGATAATAAAGCTACAACTCACATTAGTCCACTACATTCATTTCAAAACCATTCCAAAGCCAAAGTTAACCCCTTAGGCATTAACACCTTCACCCAACTCACATTAACAATAGAAATTTACAACATAGGTTAACTACCCTCCATTTTAATTTACCAAATCAAAATATAATTTAGGGCTTTTTCTTCTATCAACTATAACATGCTAATTTACACTCCAATTAGCCCAAAACAACTATCAATGATAAAATAACCATTTTTAAACAACCAACCCTAGGTTCCTTCTCATGATTTCAAACAAATCCAATGTGGATATGATTTTCATGCAATACAAAACTACCACATGTCTATCTATAGACGAAGTATTGAAAAAGAACACAGAAATCCCTACCTCAAATGTAGAACCCAAGGAGAAGAAGAGCTAAACTCGGAAGTGCTCCAAATACCAAATTTCTCGGATCAAAATGTAGCCCTCAATGATCAACACACTTTTTGTAAAGGCCAAAGGGTAGGAGAATACTCTAACTAGATCAATCCCTAGAGAGAAGGTGAGTTTCTAGTGAGAGAGGCTCTTCAATGGAGTTTTAGAAAAGTAAGAGAGAGAGAGAGGATGTGAAAAGTGATCTAAAATAGCCTAGCTGCCAACTGATATACGACTCTCCCGCTCGAGCGTCAAGTACAAAAACTGGACCCGCTCTAGCGCAAGAAGGCCCGCTCGAGCTCCAAGACACAAAAACAAAACACACCCACTCGAGCGTGAAAACCAGTCCGCTCGAGCGTAGATTCTCCTCTCTCAGTATCTTCAGCGACATTGCTCATCACGCTCGAGCGCCAACAGACCCGCTCGAGCGCAACCCGCTTGAGCGTAAGGAAACTCACTCGAGCGTGAAAAACACACCTGCAGAAGTTTTGCAGAGGCACGAAATACTGGAACTGTGAAAACCCTGCTCGAGCGTAAGGAGACCCGCTCGAGTGTACCACCAAAAATCTGGGTGACGAGGAATGGAACTAAGGCTCAACCAACCTGTTCGAAACACGCCCAACACAACCCAAAACTCTAAAACAAAGAGTAAGGGATAGAAATGAGGATAAGACAACAACAGATCTACGGAACCAAGTCCGGATTATAGTTCAACAACAACAGAGAAAACCAGGATCGCTATAACCTCCCCCCCTTAAAGAATTTCATCCCCGAAATTAAGGATGTGCCAAAACACAAGGCCAACTGATCGTACAACACCAACACCCGAGTACTAGGAGAGGAACTATTCTCCCTACAAACCTTCGATTCACTCTTACCAAGGAAGAGACTAACCAAGGAAACACGTTCCAAATGACAACACTGTAGGCACAAAAGCTACAACAAAACCAAACCTTCCCCGAAATAGTTTACCAACATCTAACTAGCGCTTCAAGCTAAGTCACTACTCAACAACCATAATTTCCGATAAAAGGATAACCAAAGCAAGTCTTTTGAGAAAATAATAAGAAAAACATTTTCTTGTTCATGAGACGTTTCTCAACGATAGCCAAATTTTCAATGTTGACAATCCGAAATAAACCTTGCATTTTCTATGCAAAACTTAAAAGTTTTGTAAACATTTTTCACAAATACGGTGTTATCCAAAACACAGAATCATCCACAGTTTATTTGCCAAAAGATCCATTTGGAATTCCTCAAAACCTTTGAATTAAATCAATTTCTCAACAATGCCTTTAGATGGGCCAACCACTAGGAAAATTTTGTTTTCCATTTCTTTCCAAAGAAAAACACTATCAACAACCATCACTCACACAGTGAGGCCAAAACCAACACAAAACATAACATTTCTATAATGATAGTTAATAGAAATAACAGCAGTGCTATCAACACACAAGGTGTAAGAAATTCATGATTTTACAATTTCATTCCACCTTCCTTTACTTAACTAATTTAAAATCATATACATGGCTTAGAACCTGGCCAGCAATTAAAAGAGACCACATCTCACATCAATAATACCTCATTAATACACAAATGATACACATTTTGGTGTTGTATCAATATAACATAGAAACACTTCTATACCTCACAATTGATAACGATATACATTTTAGTGCTATATCAAATCAAACAAATCCGGTTTAGAGGTCCATCCCCCATCTTCCAATAAACCGTGGAGTACATCCACCATCTCCTCCCACACAATACAATGTATATAAGCAATTATCATATACAAGTTCAATCAATCAATACAAAACTTGATGTATTATTCCAACCGTTAGATGCAATGACATAACATGTTCGATTAGTTTCAGTTTTCCCTAATCAACATACAGATACTATTCTCGCTAACCCGAAATACAAATCTCATATTCCCTCGAACATTCTCACATAACTTATCAATACTACACAACTTTCGAAACCATCACATCAGTCACATTCACCCACGTGTTCTTGATCTCAACAACCAATCTCTAAAAGTGAACAAGGCCCACAGGTCATCACCAGACTATCTCAACATGCGGTACCAAGCATGCAACAACATCAGGATTATTGATCCCATTAACAACTTCTCAATAGAAAAAAGAGGATTCGAGATTCCATACATACTCCCCAATACATGAGGATTAAACAAACAACACTATGCATACATATGCGATTCATAAACATGGTGCCTCAGCATCCAACAGTACACCGGTTAACAACAAAACGATTCATATAATACATTACCGGTCAACAACACAAAAGTTTCCCCTCCAGGGTAATAATACGGGGCTAGCTAATAAGTCGCCCCTCGCGAGGCTCCCGAAGCCTGGCCTGCCCGTTTCTGGTACCGATAGTGCCCTTGACTGGACGGGTACAACTGAGTCTGACTGGGTTTTGAACCACCCGAAGAATTTACACGCAAAGGAAAAAAACGTCTACCATGGCCCAGCTGACCACAAACAAAACAACCACCAGACCCGCTACTCTGAGACTGGTCTGAAACCTGCACCTCCCCGGACCCCCCAACAGATGAGTCCGAAACCCCTGGCGAAGGAAAGGAATTAGCCCCTGACTGAGCTTGTTTCCGCCTCCACCCCTTACTAAACCTAGAGCGCTTAGGAACCGAAGGACCTACCGAGATGGTCTCTTCCCCATCCCGACCATCACTCACAACCATGGCCTCTACATGGGCTGCTGCCTCGACTAAATTATAATAATCCTTCCAAAAGGACCCAGCTACCTTCTCTCGAATATCGAAACACAACCGCCTTTCAAATTCATAACAACGACGCTCCTCTGTTGCCACCAACTCTGGAGCAAACCTCGACAAACTAGTAAACGGCATCTCAAACTGTGCCATAGGAGTATCATCCTGACGCAACTCCAAAAACTGATCCCTCAACCTTTCCCGAGCAAAAGGAGGGAAATACTTGGCCCAAAAGGCCTCGGTAAAAGCAACCCACGTGCTACCTACGGTATTCTTAGCATACTTCCACCAATAACTCGCATCGCCCTTTAATTGAAAAGTCGCCAAAGAAACTCTCAACTCCTCATCTTCGACTCTGAGCATATCAAGAGTCTTGGTAATCTGTTCCAACTAACTCTCTACTTCCAGCGGTTTAGCCTCCCCCACAAACTCTGGTGGGCCGGAGCGGAAGAACTCTTTAGTAAGCTTGAGAGCATGCCCGCTGCCGCCCTCAGTGCGAGCTAGGACGTCTTGCACCGCTCTCATAATCTCACGTGCGACATCCTCGCCGACAGCCGATGTTGCAACGGCGGGTGCTAAAGGAACTGCTGTGCCCCTACCGACACTCCTACTACACAACCATCCTCTACTTCCTCGTGTAGACATCCTAGAAAGCACAAAAGCAAATACCACGCTTAGTGCACAACACAATAGCCTTCTCCGAGGCACACACCACTACTATTAAGTCACAAGACTCACTTAGTCACAAAATATACATCTCTATTGTATATAATCATCTAAACATGTAAACACATAATCGAATCAAGTCAACAAAGATAGCCACTCATCCCGAAACTCTCAAGGAATTCCTATCAGAAACCACGTTGATCAGCCGTGTTTCCGAAAGGACCTCAAAGCAAGTTCACCGGCCATGAATACTACCCGAGAGACTGAATCCCATGCTCACATAAATGCAACACACAAGTCCTAACTTTCATGATATCTATATGCAACATCGTCACTATACGTAGTAAACCCACTGTGGTAAAAACCACTTCCCACGAGCCCAAAGTATTCAAACCCGGCTCGCTCTGATACCAAGTTGTCACACCCCACTTTTTATTACTCGAAATATTACCAATTTCGTTTACTTAATTCCATTTCAGAGATAACATGCGGAAATAAACTCCTACATTCAACTCGTAGAAGTGAATAACATTGCTCTCATTCGTATGCAAGTAAATACAACATGAGTGTAATATATAAATTGCCCTTGGGCTTACAACATTAATGGATCAAGAAGAAGGGTGCAACCCTTTTATACATATGGCATTCCGTCAATACAAGAGAGGCCCCATGGCCAACAAATAAGAAGATCCAAATCTTGCAGCACATTCAGCTCAACACCTGAAAAAGATTCAACAACGTGGGATGAACATATAGTCCAATAGGGATCTCAACATGGCCCTCAACAATAACAACTTACATATAGCTACGATCATGAATACCCAATCTCATACTAGAATAGTAATGTGACAGTTTATACAAAATATACATAAGTATGAACTTTTCTTGAAAATAACCATTTCAATCAACGCCATAGGCGATTCAATTTTCTTTTCTTTTCATTAACCCTCGTTCCCAATCTTTTATAACATTAACAATACCTTAGGAAATAAATTCACTAAGCCCACTACTCTCTTCCATTTTCCAAACATACACAGATACGCCTTTTCAAAACATATATCTCTTTAAAATATCCATTCTCCTTCATACTTTCCAAAAGACAAAAAAAATGACATTTCGGTTTCTTCCCGATACAATCAAATCTATACATGCACCGTTATAAAAAGAGAGATAACAACTCACCAACATGCATAAGATAAACCAATGAGGCAACTCGGCCTTCCAAAACCGTAACCAACACAATCCATGATATTCCCAGACACACTGAAACATCAACAACAAAACTTTGCTCTACTAGCTATATGCGCAGTAAGCCAAAGATACACCTCTCACAACAACATGCTAGTTTACCAGGCACTAGCTGGAAGGGTATGGTGCCTTAGATTCTCAACGCAATCAGTTCTCTAGGCGCTAGCTGGAAGGTCACGATACCTCTGATTCTTAGCGCAAGGTATAACACCACCAACCAAAACATAACATGGCATAACTAACATGTATAACACATATACATAAACCATCAAGATACAAGCAATGTGTTAAAGTATATGAACACATAACTACCTCCTCCCTAGCAAGTATACATATATAATGCATCTCAACACTTCATCACATACGATGTTCATTCAATAATGATATAATGCGTACACGACATTTCAACACAACCATGTCATCCTCCATCGATGACCAAGGACAAAACCTCTAGATGCAAGTATTAGTACATCTATTAGAGACTCAATTACTATGAGACCACAAACCCAACAATAACATTAACACGGTAGTTAAAGATGCAACCCCCCTCCCCCCCCCCCACGTGTGTGTATTTAACACTCAAGAAACAACAATCCAATTTTTATACTTATATCAAAGATACTTTTCTCATTTCATAAAACAAATTCCATTTCCTTTCGTTTTCACCAAAACTAACTCCATCCCTTTTGTTTCCACAAAACCAATTCCATTCTTTTTCTTTTACAAAACCAATTCCCATTCCTTTTGTTTTACAAAACCAATTCCATTGGTAATAAAGCTATAACTCACATTAGTCCACTACATTCATTTCAAAACCATTCCAAAGCCAAAGTTAACCCCTTAGGCATTAACACCTTCACCCAACTCACACTAACAATAGAGATTTACAACATAGGTTAACTACCCTCCATTTTAATTTACCAAATCAAAATATAATTTAAGCCTTTTTCTTCTATCAACTATAACATGCTAATTTACACTCCAATTAGCCCAAAACAACCATCAATGATAAAATAACCATTTTTAAACAACCAACCCTAGGTTCCTTCTCATGATTTCAAACAAATCCAACGTGGATATGATTTTCATGCAATACAAAACTACCACATGTCTATCTATAGACGAAGTATTGAAAAAGAACAAGGAAATCCCTACCTCAAATGTAGAACCCAAGGAGAAATAGAGCTAAACTCGAAAGTGCTACAAATACCAAATTTCTCGGATCAAAATGTAGCCCTTAATGATCAACACACTTTTTGTAAAGGCCAAAGGGTAGGAGAATACTCTAACTAGATCAATCCCTAGAGAGAATGTGGGTTTCTAGTGAGAGAGGCTCTCCAATGGAGTTTTAGAAAAGTAAGAGAGAGAGAGAGAGAGAGGATGTGAAAAGTGATCTAAAATAGCCTAGCTGCCAACTGATATACGACTCTCCCGCTCGAGCGGATAAAAGGATGCTCGAGCGTCAAGTACAAAAACTGGACCCGCTCGAGCGCGAAAACCAGTCCGCTCGAGCGTAGATTCTTCTCTCTCGGTATCTTCACTGACAATGCTCACCCCGCTTGAGCGCAACCCGCTCGAGCGTAAGGAAACTCACTCGAGCGTGAAAAACACACCTGCAGAAGTTTTGTAGAGGCACGAAATACTGGAACTGCGAAAACCCCGCTCGAGTGTAAGGAGACCCGCTCGAGCGTACCACCAAAAATCTGGGCGACAAGGAATGGAACTAAGGCTCAACCAACCTGTTCGAAACACGCCCAACACGACCCAAAACTCTAAAACAAAGAGTAAGGGATAGAAATGAGGATAAGATAACAACAGATCTATGGAACCAAGTCCGGATTACAGTTCAACAACAACAGAGAAAACCGGGATCACTATACCTAGTCTTTTGGAGTTTGTTTCAATTTGCCTAGTTTATAGCAGTATCTAAGTAGTTGTTGAGTTAGTTCTTTAGATTTCTGCTAGCTGTTAGTTTGCTACTACTTTAGTGCTATAACCTTCTTGTACTCCCCTATTTATGTACGAGAATTCAATGAATAAATTAACTTTTGTTTTTCAAGCATATCTGTCTCTATCTTAACTTATTACAGTGGTATCAGAGCTTGAATTATCCAGTGTTCTTGTTAGTTTAAGTTCTCTTTCTTAGATTGCTTGTAAGCAGTGTCCAACGATGAACGGATCAATTCAGCCTCAACTTGCAAGGTTCAGTGGGAAAAACTTTGATCAATGGTGTGTCCAGATGAAGGCATTGTTCGACTTTCAGGAGCTATCCGAGATTATCAACCTTGGATATGCAAAACTAATTGATCAAGCTGCAACAGCAGCACTTACTCAAGTTGAGAAGGACAGTTTGAGAGACAACAGAAAGAAGGACAAGAAGGCCTTATTCTTCCTCTACCAAACTGTAGATGAGATTATTTTTGAAAAGATCTCGAGTGCAACTACGGCTAAGGAGGCATGGGCCATGTTGCAAAAATCCTACGAAGGCGATGAGAAGGTGAAGAGTGTAAGGTTGCAAACCTTGCGAGGTGAATTTGAATCTCTCATAATGAAAGATTCTGAATCTATAACTGACTATTTTTCACGTCTTCAATCTTTTGTTAATCAATTACGTGTTAATGGTGACAAAAGGGAAGATATACGAGTTATTAAAAAGAACATGAGATCCTTGACAGGTCGGTTTGGTCATGTTGCTGCAATTGTAGAAGGAATGGATCTTTCAATCATGACAATTGAAGGTCTGATGGGTTCATTATGTGCTCATGAGTACAGAATGAATCAGAGGTTAGCAGAACCTGTAGAGAAAGCATTGTTGTTACAACACTCATCAAGCGACACTCAGAAAGGTTTTGGGCACGAGAAAGGCAAGAATGCTCACCAAACACCAGGAGAGAGTAAAGGTGCTGATTACTCTCAAGGAAACTAGAAGGGACATGTTGGTCAAAATTCTACATGTAACGCCCTGAAATAAATACAATAACCCATCCACAACATTGACAAATAGCAACAATGATAAGGTAACTATCTTTCATTAGTTTCCAATTAAGTTTACAAAAGAATAATATATGCAGATATGCATTCACAAGCCTAACCCTAAATTTATAGCAAATGTTATATAATAGAAACAACATCAAGCAAATAAGAGATGCGCAACGGGCTTACAGATTTTCAAGATAGTACCTGGTTACAGCAAAATGGATTTCAATCCAATATAGTTAAAGCCTTAGGCATGTGCAAATAAATACAACAAAATAAACAAGATGATGCCCTTGCTCCCAAGCTATTGCCTTGGTGGAGGCATATCATTAACACCTGAAAATGGTTTTTCCACATAGGGTGAGCCAAAGCCTAGTAAAAATAATCCAACACAACATATGAATCTTAACAAAGATATAAGGATGAGATGCATATGCAATGCTAGTGACAAAACATTTTATATCTCTTTCAAACCATGCAATGACAGGTTTATATCATAGTTCATAAAACATTTTCTTTTCAATGGAAAACAGGGCAGTAAATCATATCTTTTTGAATCTCCAAAACAAGTATCACATTGCACGGAAATTTTATCCGCGGGAAACGGTAAGCTGGCACACATGTAAACGTAGGCTATACAAGTACTACTATTGCCAATTTACGGATATTCCATTCGCAGGATCGGCACCCATGTATACATGCAATTTTCGAGACTTTTACCTAAACACACAGGCCAACTTACTCGATGTAACAACAACTTTCCAGATTCACCCTTTTTCTCAAAATAATATACATTTCCACAAAATAAATATGCAACAATGTACAATGCAAATAGATGAAAAATTTGTTTTCAATTCTCATAATTCTCATGTAATTTCTATAACAATCAAACCTATCCTCCATAGATAGCCCAAAACAGATATCTCCAAACAATTATATAATTTTAATAAATACAAACTTTCCAAATTCAAATATGTGAGTGATAATATATATCTAACTCCACCACCATCATCCACAACAACTCAATTTCACAATTTAAATATCAATTCCATTTATCAATACAAAATCAACATTTGAGATTTCTAAGGAAAAACCCATCATTTCAACATATCTCATAAGTAAATATCCATCCACAACCATTCCCAATAAACCATTTGAAAATCCCTCACTTTGATTTTCAAACCCACATCCAAGATTTGCTCAAAAATCCACTTTTTTACAATGATGTTTCATAAAAACAAATAACTAAGTTAAAACTCATAAAAAAGTGCGAAGAATCCCTATCTCAAGCTTAGAAGGATAGAAGAGAAGAACCCAGAAAACTCAAAGTTGGTGAAACCACGAACCTCTTGGATCAAAAGAAGGCCCTTGATACGATTTACAATTTATTTCAAAGGACCAAGATGAGGCGGTACCTCAAGGTAAGTAGATCTGAAGATCTAAGTGAGAAAAAATGAGTTTAAAGAGAAAGAGAGAAAAGTCACAGATGAGAGGGAAAAAGAGAAGTAATGAAAGATAGAAAAGTGTTTTTGGGTCTATTTATAGTGACTAAGTATTAATAGAATAATTGCTCGAAAGTCAAATGAAAAGAACAAGTAAAAATTCCCAAAAAGTAGGGCCCAAGCCAAATAAAATGTTTAAACTGACTCACAGGGGTCGACCCTCAGAATAGTGCTGTTGACCCTCAAGAAGAAAAGCTGAAATACTTTGTGTTTGGCAGCAGACAAGAGTCGAGCTTTGGAAGCAGTGATGTCAACCCCATATTTCAGTAGCGAATTCCAAGAACACAGAAAGATAGGTATCGACACCACCCAGATTGGCGTCAACCCCAGAGGCCAAAAATCAGGACAAGTGTTGGCACCACCAAGACTGGTGTCGACCCTATTTTTCAGTAGCTCCACCAGGAACACAGCAACAAGGAGCTTTCGACACCACCAAGATGGGTGTCGAACCTGGGAATAGAACAAAACAAGGGAAGACAGGCAGTGTTGACACCACCAAGGATGGTATCGACCCTTGAAGCCAGAATTGTCACGACCCAAACCCGCCCCTAGAGTTTTAGCGTTGTAACTGGCTAGTAATCCTGGGATTACCGAAGGCCTCTGACTTGAATAGCAAAATATAAAGGACTAGTAGAAGCAAATATACAAAATACATTGTCCATAGAGCTGTGCTGACGTACATAGGACATAATATTTAAAACTTAGATTTATACATATGACTTCAAATTTCATAAGTCATGTATCAACACATGGATAATAACAAAAAGGCTTAGTCCAGTGTACAGATAAACAAAACAAAACAAAAACATCCAACATTATCCACAAAACTACACTTCTTCAACGGGAACCTCCTTGGAAGGCACTGTGGATGGCTGACAAAACGGAACTCTAGGCCTGGTCACACATCTGGTCACTTACATACATAATATAAATAGAGAGCGAAAGCCCACTGAATAATAACAGAGTAAATGGTTAAATGAATGATGTCCCATATCGAATTTAGAAAGCAGAAACAGATTCATATTCTTATTCTAAGTTCAGAAACATGTACTTATTCAATTTCAGAGAGGATCATACGAGGTACACCCATTACCGCTAATAGATTAGGTACAGAGCATTAAGGGTCATACTTGACCAATTCCATAAAGGAACCTCTGGTACCGGGAATAAATAACATACTTAAGCCACGGTATTGTTACCCCTGGGCAAGGGCCATGAGACTACAATATTATTACCCCTGGGCAAAAGCCTTGTGCTCATAGACCACGGTATTGTTATCCTTAAGTAAGGGCCATGTGCTAAAGATGCTACGAATTCTTTTCAATATATGGACAATCATTCATTGATACAGAACATAGCATTTCAAAAAACAAATCATTTCTTGTCATACCATATAGGAAAATACTTAAATGTGAACATAGCTTTACAAAGTTATTACTCACAGATGGCTCCAAAAGAAAAACAGATACAGTAGACAGATCAGGCAAGTTATGGCACTTGACCTACACAAACACAGAACGAATACACATTGAATCACACACTTGGAATTCTTTAACTTAATTCTTGTCTTATCTTGGTCTGTTTCTAATCATTTTTCTCATTATTATGTCATAATTAGGACTTAGGAATGTATAGGATGCAATGAGGATATCAAAATGCACTTTGTAACTCTTGGAAAAATTTCCTAAAAATAGGGCCTTCGCTCGAGCGGGGGTTCAAAAATAAGAGTAGTCGCTCGAGCGTAACTTCGGTCGCTCGATGGTGGCTCAAGTGTGAGACTAAGGTCTTCACTCGAGCACAACTCTAGCCGCTCGAGCAATCTGCAAAATTCGTAAACTTCTGGGAGCATGAATTTTATGCTCGAGCCAACTTATGGTTGGTCTAGCGGATGTGCAAAATCAAGAGTGGTCACTTGAGTCCAAAATCCGTCGCTCGAGTGGTAAGGCAGAATTCTGGAATTTCTAGATTTGCTCCCACACTTCAAAACTCAAATTCAAAGGTTCAAGACAAGTTCTTTAGGACCAAAAGCTTAAGGGAATATGTGTAAACTTGTAAAACATTGTGAATTCAAAATCATTTCGCAAAATAAAAGCCCAAAAGCATGCCAATTATTCAAATTAAGCTTGAAACTTTGAAAACATAGCATTATGTATTCTCTTGAATTCAAACTTTCCAAATATTGGTAGAATGAGATGTTTAGTACAAAAAGAAGTTTAATTCTCATTACAAGTCTAAAATATGAACATGCATGTGGGAAAACCTTGTAAACAACTTCCAAGACACCATGAAATGCACATGCATGCATAGTATGACTTATATTCTTTTAATTCTAGCACAATTCTCATACTTAGTCCCAAGAACTTCTTGAATTCTCTTCATTAACAACTTAGATACAAAGATTAGTAATCAATTACTCACCTATGATCCTCAATTGAGTTCTAGATTGCTATGTCTTTGAGCTTCCAAGTCAATTTCATCTAGATTGCTAGTAATTCTCTTGTTGAATTCAAGTCTCTCCCTTCCTTCCTCTCTTTCATGTTTATGTCATCAAGGTAATGAAATGTGCATATGTATGTGCATTCTAGAATCATATAGGCCTTATATAGGCTTGATTAGGAAGCTTCCTTAGTGATTAATTAAGTGACATTATTTATTCTCATTATTTAGTTCTGAATCGAATTTAAATTGAACCTACCATAAAAATCTAAAAGTCCAAATAACATATAACCTAAGTCAATTTTGTGATCGGATGCCAATAAGACCTTTAATTCGTAGAATAGAACAGAAACACAAACATATATTTTTATGACAAACAAATACAAATGCAAATAACATATAATACATGCAATTAACTCATGATTTCCTCTTAATCACTTATTAGGATTCTTAATCATGGTTTAATAGTTAATCATAGGTCGAGATTGTTACAATCTTCCCCCATTAAAGAATTTGGTCCTTGTAGACACCCCATTTTTGACCGACCTTAAGACTCAGACGTCATCGATTGAGCGCTCGGTAATGGTGCATGTTGTGCTCGTTTAGAGGTTTCGGAGTTTTAGCTCAGAGCCTTGCCTCCGGGCCTCTGAACTCTTTTGTGCTTCGGCTCGGTCTGAGAACCAAACTCTGTTTCTCTTCCTGGAGGGAGGGAGGGAGAGGTCTTTTAGACCATCTCTTTGTGGTCGTAGACCGCTTTTCCCGTTTGGAGACTAGTTTCCGATTTTTGGAGCCTTCGGCCATACGCCTTGTCTCGAGACCGCTTAACGTTCTCCGTTTGGTGTGGTTTTTGAACCACACCTTGTTTCCTCTATCTAGAAGGACACTATGGTCCGAGAGACCACTTTTGTGGTCGTATACCACTTTTGGTGCCCAACAGCTGGGTTTTGAGGCTCCCGGCTGCGCGCTTTGCCTCCCGAACTCTCGTTTTGAATCCATGTCGGTTTGTTTTTGGCACAAACCTTGTTTTCCTTGCTTGGAAGGTGGTACGAGGGTGGGAGACCAGTTTTTCCTCTGGGAGACCACTTTCCTTCCCGCCAGCCGATTTTCTGGTCGGGAAACTGGTTTTCTTGGTCTTTGGGCCACCTTTTTTGATCTCCCACCCCACCATTGGCTTGCTTTCAGTGTGGAGGCAAACAATTCCCCTTGTCGACCACTTTTTTTCCTGGGAGACCACTTGAAGTGGTCGACCAACCACTTCAAGTAGTAGGCCGACCACTTTAAGTGGTCGGCAGCTCTCCCCCTGTTTTGGCAGACTGTGTGGATGTCAGCTGTGCCAGTTGGAGGGCACAGACTGTATCCTCCATACACGTGTATGAAGGGATTGCATCCAAGTTTTCGCTTCTCCAAGAAGCTTGAACCTTTGTTTTTCTATAAGAGAGGCTCTCCCTCTCCATGGCAGAGGTTCTGAAATTTTCCTAAGGCATAAGCATATATCTCTCTATATCTCTATATTTAGTGCCTAAAGAGTGTGTTGTTCTTCGCTTTTACACCACAACCCTTAACCATACACCCCCATCATTGAACTGAGGTTCTTGGAGGATATTTTTAGAGGTTAAAAAAGCTGATTCTTGACTGAGAAATCTGCTGGTTTTGCAGTGCTTCAAGGGTAACCTCTTTTCTCTCTTTTAAGCTTTATTTTGGTTGCTTTCTTGGTCTCATTTACATGCTTATTTAGGCCTTGCTTTCAACTGGAAAAAGGTTTGTATTTAAGTGTTTTTGATGTTTGTTTAAGGTCCCTTGGGTGTTGAGGGTCTTCTACCCTCTTGCATGCCTTGTTTGGCCTCATGATTGTCCCTTGCATCGTGTTCATATGCTTGTTTCATTGCATTGAATGTTTGCATGTTTGAGTCGCATTGTGTATGCCATGCCATGTTATTCGTTGCATTGTGTTTGGAATAAGAGTTAGTCCAAACACGAGAAACAAGGGACGTTTCATACTCAAAGTGATGAAGCGTGCCTCAATTCTCAGAGGCCAACACTCTTGACTATACATGATGGAGTTTTAGGCTTTATGTGTTCGTGTGTGCATTCATTTCATATTGAGTTGTGCAATTTGGCTCCTCGGCCATCATGCATCGAGATGCGTGATTGGTGGCTCGAGGGTCGAGAACTACACCCCCTTGAGCTTATGCAATGAGAGGGAGGGTGGTTGTGTATTCATGTGTTGCAAATACTTTGCCATGCCCCTTTCTTGCTCTCTATTGTAGCAAACTGAAGTCTGGCAGCAGAAACCGGTTGACCGACCAGATAAAGTGGTTGGCCGACCACTTTTTCTGGTTTTCAGCACAGAAAGTGGTCGGCAGGTGGTCTCCAATGCCAACAACTGGTCGGCAGCCCTCCTACAGATATCCATGATGGAGTTTCAACCTCCTGGAGCGTTTTGCAGTGCTCTGAGACCAGTTGCAAACAGAGGCGAATCAAGGCATCGTAATGGATTTTCGCACGAGGCGACCGGGCACGCATCCTTCGTCATCCAAGGCAGAGTTGAGGCAGCCTATTTCATATAGTTTACATGCTTATTCAATTGCCGGTTTAGTTAATTTGTTAATTAGTTAGAGTTGTGTAATAATTAGTTGTAGCTTGTTATTCATTCTGTTGTGTAATAACTAGTTTAATTAGTTTAGCTTAGATTAGCTAGTTGGTTCTGTATTATTCATTCGGACCCTCCGTCGAGAGGGCACAAGTGTTGTAAATAAGTGTGCGTGTGTGTGATGCATGTCTTCCAACCCCCATTTCTTTCTCCATTTTATTTACCAGCTTACGATGGTTAGTTTTAGAGCATGTTTCAATTAGCATCCTTATGCTCACATGTTTGCATCCATTCATTTGTCTTGCATGCACCGGGCTCAGCGCATCATACTAACTGCATTGTATTTCAATTCATGTTTGAATACATGTATCAAATTGCATTTCGCATGACATTTTAGAATAGCCGAGCCTATCTTAGTTGCGTTTTGTATGTGTTGCATTAGGCATTCTTGACATAGCTAGGATCGTGCATTGATTTCTAACATAGCTTTTGTTTTGGCTCAGAGTACTCGGTAAGTGTTTATGCTTTAGCAACCTTGCATAAGTGTGAGTGTTGCGATGATAGCATGCTTGCCATGAGGCTATGTACTTATGTGACATAATTGCTTGGATGCCTGTGGGTGAAGGTTGGATTATTTGAATTGGAACAATTCATTGATTGCGAGTTTTAAGCCCACTTGAGAGTGGCAAAATCATATTTTCTGAAGCCCACTTGAGGGTGGCAAAATCCGCATTTCAGCAATACTTTTCTTCATTCTAGGCCACCAGAAGTTCTATTTCAAGTCTTTATACATCTTTCTGTTCCCCGGATGCATAGTAAATTTAGAGTTGTGAGCTTCAGTCATAACACGTTTCCTCAAGTCAGAGCAATCCGTTACGCAAAGTCAATTATGAAATTTCAACACATTATTGTCAAAAGAAAATCCCAACCTCGGTTTTGATTCAAGTTCATCAACAATCTTCTTCAAAAACTCATTGTCAAGTTGTTTCTCTTTACTTTCGTCAATTATTGTAGGCTAGGCAGAAATGGCAGTTAGGATTCCACCTTGTTCACGCAACACAATTTCAATCTCATTTCTTTCCAAATCATGTAACAATTCTCTTTGAACGGTAAGTAAACATGAGAAATTGTCAATGGATTTTCGGCTCAAAGCATCTGCAACTGTGTTTGCCTTCCCCAGATGGTACAAAATCTACAAGTCATTACCTCTAATCAACTCTAACCATCTCTTTTTTCTCATATTCAGTTCTTTCTGGGTGAAGAAATATTTAAGGCTTTTATGGTCAATGTACACTTCGTAAGTCACACCATACAGGTAGTGTCACCAAAATTTCAAAGCAAACACCACCGCTGCCAGTTCTAGGTCATAAGCTGGATAGTTCTTTTCATAAGGGCAGAGTTACCGAGAAACATAGGCAATTACCCTTTCACTTTGCATTAATACACATCCCAAGCCTTTGTACGAAGTGTCACTGTAAATTTGAAACCCATCAGTACCATTAAGCAAGGTCAAAATTGGTGCAATTACTAACCTGGTCTTTAACTCTTGGAAGGCAGACTTCCTTTGATCAATCCAATCGAATGTTGTAGTTTTTGGGGTCAATTGAGTAAGTGGCAAAGCAAGTTTGAAAAAATCTTTCACAAATCTACGATAATAGCCTACAAGCCCCAAAAAACTTCGAACTTCTGATACATTGGTTGGTCTTGGCCAGTCCATAATAGTTTTAATTTTCTGTAGGTCAACAGAGATGCCATCTTTATTGATTACATGCCCCACAAAGCCTACATTGTCAATCTAGAATTCACATTTAGAGAGTTTTGCATATAATTTCTTTTCTCTCAAGACCTGTAGGGCAGTTTTTAGATGATTCTCATGTTCTTCCCTGCTTTGGAATAAATCCAGATATCATCAATAAACACAATGATAAATTCGTCAAGAAATTGTTTGAAAACACTATTCATTAGGTCCATAAAAGCTGCAGGCGCATTAGTTACCCCAAATGGCATAACCAAAAATTCATAGTGCCTGTATCTAGTTCGGAAAGTAGTTTTCTCAATGTCTTCTGTCTTAACTTTCAATTGATGATAGCCCGATCTAAGGTCAATTTTGGAAAACATTTGGGCTCCCTGAAGTTGGTCAAACAAGTCATCTATTTGGGGCAATGGTGTAGACACCCTATTTTTGACCGTCCTCAAGACTTGGACGTCACCGTTTGAACACCCGGTGATCATCCATGTTTGTGTTCGTTTGGAGTTCCCGGAGGTCTCGGCTACGCGCCTTGCCTCAGGATCTCTGAACTCGACTGTTTAGTGTTTGGTTTTGGCACCAAACACTTGTGTTTTTGCCTTGAAAGGCGGGGAATGACTTGTTGGCCATCCCCACATTCCACCGGCCTTCCCCTAGCATCATCGGCTGCTTATGGGTGCCACCGGCCATGGTTTCTTAAAACCAATGGCCGGTCGGTACTATATTTGGCCGGCCGGCACTTTATTTTGCCGGCGACCTCTTTTTCTGGCCGGTGTGACTCCTTTGCACCCTTGAGGCATGGTGCATGCCAGCTGTGCCAGCTGGAATGCACCATCACTCCACCCCGTGCAGTTTTTGGCTGGTGTGAACCTTTGAACCCCCTTTCCTTCTAGAAGCTTGAACCCTCTGGCCAAGCTTCTTGGGGAATCTTGGCCAGCTGTTTTAGCTTCTCCAAGAAGCCAAGAACCCTTTTGCAGCCTTTGCCCCTTTCATCTAGCTTCTTGGAGAAGCCTAGAACCTTGGCCTTTGCCTATTTAAGCACCTCTCTTCTTCCTTTTGATAGGTTAGAGCTTTTGAACCAAAAAAACCAGAGCTTTTTATATCTATACATCTGATATATTATCCTTTCCCTCTATATCTCCCTCTCTCTCATCCTTAGGGTGTGTTTGGAAGCCTAAAAGTGCATTTTGACCTTACTTTTGCACTAAAACACACACCATTACACCTTGCTCCGAGATTGAGAGGCATTGAGGGTTGTTTGTTGAGGTTTTGGACTGGTTTTGATCAGCAGAGAGTGGCTGGATCATCTGTTCTTCAAGGCTTCTTCAAGGGTGAGACACTTGCTTTAGTTTCCCCAATCTTGCACTAGTTTTCTACCTGTCTTGCATGCTGATTTAGGCTTTGTGTTTAACATGAAAAAGTCTTGTATTTTTGTGCTTAACATCTTTCATTAAGAGTGTTTTGGCACTGAGGGTCGAACTCCTCCCCTTAGGCCTCTTTTGGCCTATTTTGGTGCCCTTTTCTTTAAGCTTTGTTTACTTTGTTGTGTTGGTCTTCTCACCACTGAAATCCAGTGGATTTTTAGTGGTGATGGAGTGATTTTGAAGTCTTTTGTAGGGGAGGGACACCCCTCTCCCCTTTGTCCTTCTTTTACCTTTGTTTTGGCTTAAAAGGGCAACATGCATGCTTGATTATTTTTGGTCCCATTTCAGAAGTTTTTTGGGTGTTTTGGGTCATATTATATCTCTGTCCAATGGTGGTTTGTTGGCCCTTAGCATGCATTTTATACTTGCTTTGTAATTCTCCATCTTGCCTAGAAGTGTGCTATGTGTTTAGCCTAGCATATCCTCTTGTTTTGACTTAACCTTGCGAAGTATTTGGCCATGTTTTGTCATGTTTAAAGTCTGTTGGCCACTGATTTTGTCATGTTTGGCATGCTTGATATAGTTGCTTTGTATTTTGGCTTGTAAGCCTTGGTTGTATGGGTCACCAACATGCTTAGCATAAGCTTGTTATCATCATTCGGCATCATTTAATATCATGTTTCAGTCCATATAATGTGATCTTACATTATCATTTGCGTCTCATTGATTGCCTTGAAGTGTTGTAGTTTTGCGCCTTAAAGGGTGGTCATTGTGTATGCTACCATGCTTAAGCATTTGGGCTGCCATATCATGGGACCGCGGGGACTCATTTCACATGTTAAAAACCTTTTTTTTGTTGCTTAGTTCATGCCATGAGTGGCCTTGTTAGTGGTAACAAAGTGCTCCACTTTGTGCCTTAGTCCTTGGGCCTATTGGCATGCTTGTTTGCATTGGGTGTTTGTCCACTTTTTTTGGACATTTTTGGCCTCTGTTTATGGCAAGGTTGAGGCCTGCCATTTATGGTTTAAGTCCACCATTGTATGCTTTTCATATGCTTGTTGCTTATTTGGCTCGTTACATGTTGTCCCATGCTAGCCTTAGGGCATATTTGTCCATGTTTGCATTACATTTGCATCTCATATGATTAGCACTTTGCATAATTAACATGATAGGTTGCATCACGTTTGACATATTTTGCATCTTAGCCTCATGTTGCATAACTTCAATCACAAGTGCATACATGCATTACATTGTTTGGTTTGGGGTGTCAAACCAAACTTGAGGGATGAGAGGTGTTTGTACTTCGAGTGACAAAACACGCCTCAACCCTCGGTCACCGAGGCCCTTGACTTTAGCATGATAGGATCTTGGTCCTCATTTGTGTGTTGCATGCATTTTTACATTGAATTGCAACCTTGGCTCCTTAGGCTATCATGCATCAAATGCACAATTGATAAGCTCGAGGGTCAAGGGCCATATTCCCTTGAGTCCGTTACATGACTGGGAGAGTAGCCATGCATACACTTGCTTGAAATTCCATGCCATACACTGTCTGTCCTTGTTGCTGTCAAAAACCAGCTTCTGCAGGAAGTTTTTGCCGACCGGCACTGTAGAATACCGACCGGCCAGGAATTTGCAGCCGATACATCAAAACACAGCCGGTGATCATTCTCCATGACCGGTGACCATTTCATTTAGCCGGTGGTGCTCTGCAGTGCTCCTTAAAGATACCCTGGGACTTTGACAATTTTCAGAGGAGTAGGGCAGCATTAACAGAGGCAGCAGTGGTATGGTACGGACTTTTTGGGCAAGATAGATCGAGCGTGCATCATTCGCGTATCCCGAGGCAGGGCTGCGGCCGTCTTTATTCTGCATTTAATTTGTTAAGTTAGAAGGTCTGTAATAATTAATTAGCTAGGATAGGTAATTCATTATTCGAGACTGTATATTATTAATTTGGTCCCTCCGAGTGAGGGCAAATTTGTAAGAAGTGTGGGTGCGTGTGTGCATGTCTTCCAATCCCACGTCTTTCTCCCCTTTTATTTACCTGCTTATGATGGTAGACTAGGGCATATTTAAATTAGCATACCTTATGCTATGCATGCGTGCATTCACACATTTGTCTTGTATGCACTAGGCTCGGTACTTCATGCTAACTGCACTCGTATTTCAATTCCAAGTTCAGTATTTGTTAGTTGCAGCATTTCACATGCCATGTTTAGGATAACCGAGCCTGTTTAGATTGCATCTTTGCATGTGTTGCATTAGTCATTTCAAATATGAACTAGGATCATGCATGTGATTACTAACTGGCTTTTGTTTTGGCTTGGAGTACTAGGTGAGCTTTTACGCTTTAGCATTCTTGCATGCGTGTGAGTGTTGCCATGATAGCATGATTACCATGAGGCTAGCTGCTTATGTGATATAAACTGCTTGAATGCCTGTGGGTGAAGGTTGGATTGCCTGAGTTGGAACAGCTCATTGAAATCCGTGTTTTAGCCTACTTGCGAGTAGCAAATTCTAAAACATTTTTCCAAAGCAAACGGATATGCAATGCTTATTCCCAAATTAGGCAATCTAGTCTATACTTGTTTGTTGTACGCATAACATAGTAATTCTAGGCTAATAACTGGAATAAGAACACGTAATGCTTTCAAAACAAGATATCACGGTTAGTAGAGGCCGATCTTCAGATCGGGCGAGAGGGTGTGCTCACAGCTGACCTTCCCCAGTCGTACCCAAGTTCCCGAGCCGAGGCAACTTTGGTGATGACGGACACGTGGCCTTCGACACCGAGTCAGGGTTTCCTAAATCCCTCCAAAATAAAATATTTAGGTGGCGACTCTGTATCTGGCAAAGCAGTCCATGTTTGGCACTTCTTTCAAAAAATCTATTTTCTCAAAACGATTTGCCAGGTTTGGACTCTTTGGTTCAGATTAAGAACCGTGACACAAATCGAGTCCAAACTGTAGCGAGGCCCACGGGCGCGTCTTCAATTTCTGGCGACTCTGCTGGGGACTTAGAGAGCTTGACTCGAACTCGTGATATCCTGTTTTGATTACATTTATGAGTTTCTTTGCATTGCATGTGCATTGGTGCGCCTAGGAACACAGTGTTTGCCATCTGCCATTCCTGAACGGTTTGCCGGAGGCTTGTCTTGTCAAGACATGACCATAAGGCTGACCGGTTATGGGCTCTGACAGTATGGGAACACAAACCCCGGTTTTTACCGGGGCACCCTTTTCGACCATTCGACCTAGTGCATATCGAAATCCATAGTGACCATTCCAAGCTAGGACAGGTTGCTTACCCGATGTTAGGTTGTTTGAAAATTGCTGCGTGCATAGTGAAACCCTAGCTCCTGACAAAATAGGATAGGGAAACCCTACCCCAACATAGGGGTGTTTTGGCTCTCACTTATCTGCTATGTGCTTTAGAGTGTTTTCTCTACAGGAACGTACATACCAGTTTGCAAGATTGAGTATTAGGCCCGAGGGTATCAGTATCAGTGTTGTTGAGGGATCGGTTATCTGCGGATATCAAGTTCAGTTTTGGGAACAGTGATTTGAGAACAATGATCAGTATCGAGGAACAGTGTGTTCGGCTTACCAACTGTGTATTATGAATACCCAACTGCGCGTTGTGTGTGTTTATTTTATGCCGTTATGCTGTCCAATTGTTTGGTTATTTATTGCTTTATTTATCTCTTTGCTAGGTAGTTTAGCACCATTGCTTCCAACCCCGTAGATATTCCCCAAGCACTCTGGATTAGAGGTCGTCGGCTCCATCGATCTGAGGATCTGGTAGACGGACAACCAGTGTACCACTCTCTACCCCCTGTTACTAGGCGGAGGTCAGTTAGGCAGAGGGCATCAGTTCAACAGTCAGTACAGAGGGCTCTATCTACCTCACCTGTGTACAGTAGGGACCAGGGTTCTGTTTCACCCACAGAGAGGGAACATATACCGATAATTCAGTCAGAACAGAACAGTATGGCTAGTTTAGAGGAGATGGTGCGCCAACTCCAAGAAAGCATGAAATTGATGCAGCAAGATGTTGTCTGACAGGCAGAGTTCGCCAAACAGCAGGCCACGGTTATGAATGAACAAGCAGAGCTAATCGTAAGATTACAGCAGCAAACCGGAGCATCTGCTTCACAGCAAGTCCCTCCCCCACTAAGGGTTCCGATACCCGAAGAAACACCGAATGCCCGGAATGTCCAAGAGGATATAGACCTTCCAGCAGCGCCAGCTCCGCCCCCGATTCCACCACAACTATCCAAGGCACCCACGCCTGTCAATATGCCGGACTCTCCTTTTGAGTTCGAAGTGGACCCCACGGCTTTAAAATTAAGCAAGTTGGAAAAGATGTTTAAGAAGTCCCAGGGAGTCAAGACCATCCCTGACATCGAAGATGGGTATACCGACGCAGCCGTGACGCTACCTGACAGATTCAAAATGCCGCACATTGATCGATTTGATGGGTCCGGGAACCCCATGGTGCACCTGAGATTGTTTTCAGACATCCTAAGGCCAATGGGCCTCACTAGACTGCAGAAGCTGTCTCTATTTGGCCGGACCCTGTCGGGTGTAGCGGCCATATGGTATGCCAAATTGGAGGATGACGTCAAGAGAAGTTATGACGAGATGGCTGAGGCCTTCATCTTGCAGTACTCATACAATACACAAATCGAGATTACGACCCGAGATCTCGAGACAGAGAGGCAAGAACCTAAAGAGAGCTTCTCAGAATTCGTAACCAGATGGCGGGCTAAGGCTTCGATGATGAACTTAAGGCCCACAGACAAAGACCAGATTTGGATGATTGTGCGCAATCTTCAGCCGAAGTTGATGCAAAAGATGATTGTACTCCCCTTCCCTACATTTTCTGATCTACAGGAAATGAGGGTGCAGATTGAGGATGCCTTAAAGCAAGGCTTGATTGATAATGACCGGGAGCAACTCCACAGAACTTTTAATCGTAACACTAATGCAGGCCCGAGTGGCGCTACAACTACCAGGACCTCCGAAGTGAGTATGGTCACCACCAACCCTCCCTCAAGAACTATGGGAAGCAACCCACAAACAGTCAAATACCCACCCAAAAACACCAGAACCTTCGCTCCACTTTATATGCCCCTGTCCAAAGCTTTGGGGGTCTTAATCAGAAAAGGGCATCTGAAGCCCCTAGAGCCGCGGCCCTTACCAGAAAGACTCCCCGCTGCCCACAACCCAGCCAAATATTGTGCATTTCACCAACAGCACGGTCATGACACCGATTTGTGCTTCCGATTACGTCATGAGATTCAAGATCTCATCGATAACGGGGTGATTTTGCCTCCCGAGAAACCCAACGTTACTACAAACCCTCTCCCCGCACATAACCAAACTCCACCACCCAAAAGAGTCAACTTCATCCAAGCTGGGGTCGTGCCTTACGATCCTAGCATCTATGTCACTCCTTCCCACCTGCCTAAGCCGGAAGTGTTCCTTCCCGATTGCACCGATTTGTGCATGATAGACATCTCCATAACCCAACCTAAGCCAACGGTGGTGACTATCGAGAACAGCAGAGAGAAGACTCCAAAGAAGAAGGGGGTTGTTGAGCCCGAGTCTGCGGAATCTGGGAGTGGTGTTGGGAATGCTTATGGTCCAGGTGACTACATTTTGTCAATAGGCCAGGACAGGCCAGATATGGAACTACCAACAGAGGGGGAGCTGTGTATGATCCAAGGGGACAGTCTGGGACAGGGAACGGATGATGTAATGGCTGTGGAAGAGGACCTTGCCAAGCTCCAGTTTTACAGTAACCAAGACCCAGGGGACTTAGCCGTCAACTGGTTCGATTATGAGGAATCAACAGAGGTTACGGGATGGTTGGACGATCAACCAGATGTGTTGGAAGAGTTTCAGCCACAACAAGGCCCGGCAGGGGCAAGAATGTCAGTGACAGCCGGAAGAGTTGGAGAACAGAGTGCATCGCCGGAGAGCGCCGGTGTCAAGAGTTTCGCTTGGGATTGGAGTATTTTGAGTATGGGGATTATTGAACAGTCGGCTGCATTGACACAGTCGGAACAGGAAAGATTCGACGGTTCCGAGAGAATCAGGAAGGCAAAAGCCCATGTGGGGACTGAGACTGCTATAAGCACAGAAATGGAAAATGCCGCGAGCATAGGGATAAAAGGTACTGCAAGTATGAGAACAGTCATGCCAGAACCGGACAGGTGCCTGTCAGCTGCAGATGGAATGTGGTGGGAGGATGATGATCTATGTCTTGCCCACACAGACGAAGATTGGGGGAGTAATCAACCAGATGATACCTGGTATATCGGCGAAGTCGATCACATGACTAGGAGTGGACGGTATTTCATGCCTCTACACCTAGATCAACCAGAGGCGTCTGGGAAAGATAGGAAGGCAGAGAAGCAAAAAGAAAAGCAACTCGAGGATGAGGCCGTATTGAGACAATTAAAAAAGATACAAGCAGACATCTCCATCTGGGGACTGCTTATGGCTTCTCGAGTACATAGGCAGGCTGTCCTTTCAGCCATGGACAAGGCCAAACTCTCGATAGAGGCTACGCCAGAGCAGTTGGTTGGATTAGTCTTTCCGGGAGGAGCTACCCCGATGCTGACATTTTCTGACAAAGAACTACCACCTGAGGGTGTGAACCATAACAAGCCACTCTACATCTCCGTGGAGTGTAGAAATAAATGGATACCCGTGGTGCTTGTCGACACGGGGTCCGCCATCAACGTCTGTCCGGCAAAGACAGTCTATGCGATCGGTTTGAAAATTGCGGACTTTGTGCCAACAGCCCAGGTGATTCGGGCGTATGACAACACAAGCTGGGAAGTAATGGGAACAGTTAAGATTCAAACAAAGGTTGGGCCGGAACAGCATGAGATAGATTTCCATGTCATGGAGGTTCCTGTAACTTTCAACTTGCTTTTGGGGCGGCCGTGGCTGCATCAGGTAAAGGCAGTCTCCTTCACCCTACATCAAGTGGTGAAATACCCCTATAGGAAGGGAGTAGCCATGGTCTTCGGGAATTCATCGATTCATCCGCCGCCGGAGGTATCTACGCCTGTTCTAGAAATTGAGCACGGTATGGAGGATGTGTTCATATCAGGTTTCACCCTAGCTGAGGCTCAGGTTGTACAGAACATCATGGCAGCTAATGAAGGGATATATGTTAGTGTTCAAGCAGTCTATCTCATGAACAAACTCCAACACATCCCCGGGATGGGATTGGGGAAGAGCGGCCGGAAGGGCATCGCAGCATTGGCCGAAGTGCCACACAACCCTCATACCTTCGGATTGGGTTATCTACCCACCAAAGAGGACTGGATAAGGAAAGGAAAGGAAATGGCCGGAAGAGCCAGAGCGAAACAGATGGGGAAGCCCTTTGACTTAATGCATAGGCCCATTCAGGGTACCCTAAACGGACGCTTTGTCTAGGGGGGGAGGACTTTCCGTTCTGTGGCTTCCCAGAGCCGTGGCTGAACGCGGAGAGGAAGCGCGTACCGGGGTTTGAAATTTTCTTTGACCTGTAGCTACCTGAGGATGATGTTGCCGAAGGGCGGGCAGATCTATCAGCTAAGGTTGAGCAGAGTAAGGAAGTGCAGTCTGAGGACGCTGAAAATGAAATGGGGGTAGCACTGGCATGTCTACTTTCAGATCCTCCGATCGAACAGAAGTGCTTGGAGGATAACTTCTCGGTATGCGTGATCGGGAATGAAACGGCTGCGGGCCTACCATCAACTATTTTGGATGCATCCATCGCACCCTCTCTCATTTGGCAATACGAAGAGGGATTTTTGTCCAGTAGCACCGGGTCAGGTAGTGAGCCGGAATCTGATTCCACCGAGTCTTATGAGTCAGAATCAGGTTCCAGCTCGACTGAGTCTGAGTCCGGTATTCCTGGGGGTGATAACCCGGATGCCACAGTCCTGTCTAGGTCGACTTTTTCTTTCTCTTTTGAGTCTGTTGTAACAGAAGAATCGGACGGCTTGGAAGTATTTAATGAGAATAATGTGGATGTGGTTTCTGAGTATTTTTCTGTGCCTTTGATTTATTGCTTAAATCAGGATTTTCAAAATTTTGATGAAAACGACGAGGAATAAATTCCTCCGGTTTTGCAACGATTAATTGATCAAGAGCAGGAAAGATTTGTTAAACCCTTAATGGATGAAATCACTACTGTGAATGTTGGTACTGAGAAGGACCCGCAGCTGGTCCAGATCGGGTCCACGTTGTCTTCAGAGGAACGCGAGCACTTAGTCGCTTTATTAAAAGTTTTGAAAGATGTTTTCGCGTGGTCCTACGAAGATATGCCTGGAATCGATCCTGAGATTGTACAGCACCGAATCCCTCTTGATCCCGAGGCCCGACCTGTCAAACAGAAACTCAGAAGGATTCGCTCTGATTGGGCCATTAAGATCAAGGAAGAGGTCACCAAGCAAATCGATGCCAGCTTCCTGCTGGTATCCGAATACCTGACTTGGTTGGCCAACATTGTTCCAGTACCGAAGAAGGATGGCAGAATTCGGGTATGTGTAGACTTCAGAGATTTGAACAGGGCCAGTCCGAATGACGACTTTCCCTTGCCACACATTGATGAATTGGTAGATTTCACGGCGGGGCATGCTTCGCTTTCGTTTATGGATGGCTTCTCAGGCTATAATCAGATAGTAATGGCACCGGAAGACAGAGAAAAGACTGCATTCACCACCCCGTGGGGAACATACTGCTACAGAGTAATGCCGTTTGGGTTGAAGAATGCCGGAGCTACTTATCAACGGGCCGCGACCACAATATTGCACGACATGATCCACAAAGAGGTAGAGGTGTATGTGGATGACATGATTGTCAAGTCCAAAGAAAGAGAAGGCCACTACACCGCCTTGCAAAAGTTCTTCCAAAGGATCAGAGAATTTCGGTTGCGGCTAAATCCTCAGAAGTGTACGTTCGGTGTTACAGCGGGAAAAATGCTAGGATTTCTGATTACACAAAGGGGCATCGAGGTCGACCCTTCAAAAATCAAGGCCATCTTAGAAATGCCACCACCAAGGACTGAAAAGGAGGTGCGAGACTTTCTGGGTAAAGTGCAATTCATAAGACGGTTTATCTCGAAATTAACCTTGACTTGTGAACCACTCTTTGGTCTCCTGAAGAAATGCAAGAAATTCCAATGGGACTGCCGATGCCAAGCTGCTTTTGAACAGATCAAAGAATATTTACAGAACCCGCCCGTGTTATCGCCGCCAGAGTAGGGGAGACCGTTGATATTGTATCTTTCAGTGACTGAGACCACGATGGGTTGCATGCTTGCGCAATAATCAGAGGACAAAGTGGAGAGAGCCATCTACTATCTGAGCAAGAAGATGCTAGAGTATGAGACTCGCTACACACCATTGGAGAAGGCTTGCTTAGCTTTTGTATGGGCTACCAGGAAGCTGCGGCACTACCTGTTAGCTCACTCTGTAATGTTGGTTTCACGCTTGGATCCCATCAAATATCTTTTCGAGAAACCGGCACTTACGGGTAGGCTAGCTCGTTGGCTGCTGTTGCTTTCTGAATTTGATCTGAAGTATGTGACACGCAAGTCAGTAAAAGAAAGAGCGGTAGCGGAGTTCCTTACCGACCACCCGGTTGAAGGGGATGAAGCGGTTGAGTACCTATTCCCAGATGAAGCCATTCTGCACATCGAAGACGAATATTGGACGATGTACTTTGACGGAGCGTCAAATCAATAAGGGTATGGGATAGGAGTGTTGCTGAGAGCACCCGACAATTCCCGTATCTCTCTAGCCTTCAAACTCCGGTTCAAAGTCTCGAACAACGAAGCAGAATATGAAGCATGCATTGCCGGTCTAGAAGCAGCCCTGGAACTAGGAGCAAGACGGTTGGATGTCATCGGAGATTCAAACCTTGTTGTGTCTCAAGCAAAAGGAGACTGGAAAGTCAAAGAAGAAAAGATGATGATGTACCACCAGACCTTGGACTTGTTAATTCCTCGGTTTGAAAAGCTAAACTTTGCTCATCTTCCAAGAGAGAACAACAGGTTCGCAGATTCTTTAGCAACTCTATCTTCCATGATAGACATCCCGTTTGGAATCCGGATGCGTCCAGTCGTCATTGACCAGAAATTTGCACCTGCCTATGAGTCGATCGCTGCTATAGATGAGGTTCAGGACGAAAACCCCTAGTATTACGACATTTGGAACTTTTTGGAGAAGGAGGCGTATCCACCAGGGGCAAATGCCAAGGATAAAAGGGCAATCAGAAGAATGGCCATTCAGTTCATCATTTGTGGGGGTAAGCTGTATAAGAGAGGTCATCTGGGAATGCACAACCTGTGTGTCGAAGCCGAAGAATCGAAGCGCCTGATGGAGGCCATCCATGGAGGAGAATGTGGTGCGCATATGAACGGAGTAATGCTAGCACGAAAGATCCTCAGACAAGGTTACTACTGGTCCACCATGGAGTAGAATTGTATTAGTTTTGTTCGGCGATGCCACAAATGTCAGATTCATGCAAACCGCATGAACATCCCGCCGTCGAAGCTGTACAACATGACTTCACCATGGCCGTTTTCAGTTTGGGGAATTGACGTGATCGGAGCTGTCACTCTGAAGGGGAAGAATGGGCATGAGTTCATCCTGGTTGCGATAGATTATTTCACGAAGTGGGTCGAGGCCCAATCGTATGCAATGTTGAAGGCGTCGCACGTTGCAAAATTTATCAGAAACAACATCATTTGTCGTTACGGGGTCCCAAACGAGGTCATTTCAGATAATGGTTCCCACTTTAAGAAGGAAGTGATTGATCTGTTGGAGAAATATAACGTGGCTTTTCATAAGTCGTCCACATACCGGCCGCAAACCAACGGAGCAGTTGAGGCCGCCAACAAGAACATCAAGCATATACTGCAGAAGATGGTGGAAACCTACCGGGATTGGCCAGATAAGCTGCCATTTGCTCTGTGGGGCTACAGGACTTCAATTAGAACTTCTACTGGAGCGACTCCGTATTCATTGGTTTATGGGATGGAGGCCGTTCTACCTATCGAGGTTGAGGTTCCGTCATTGCGAGTATTGGCTGGGTGTCAAATAGCCGAAGCAGATTGGCAGCAGAGCAGGTTTGAGGAACTCATGCTCTTTGATGAGAGAAGATTGAAAGCACTGTACCATGTTCAAGGTTATCAGCGCAGAATTGCCCGGGCTTTCGACAAGAAAGTTAAGTCCAGGAATCTAAAGGAAGGAGATTTGGTGCTCAAAGACAACCGAGCTCCCATCCACGACCCTAGGGGCAAGTTCAGACCTAATTGGACCGGTCCCTACATCATCAAAGCTATCTGGTCAGGTGGAGCTGTGGTTCTAATGGACCTAGATGGCCTGGAATTCTCCCAACCAATCAACATGGACAAGTTGAAGAAATATTACCCCTGAGAGGCTCGCTAGGCCGAAAACCCGAAAGGGCGACCTAGGCAAAAGTTAGAGCATAGAAAATTGGAAAATATAAAAACTGAGCTCGCAAGGTTGAAAACCCGCAAAGGGCGGCCTTGGCAAAAGTTAGAGCGTAAAAGGAGAGTGAAAATACTCGAGTGAACCTAAGCCGAACTACGTAAGGCTTGATTCCCATCTTTGGGATACGTAGGCAGCTTCATCCTGAAGTTCAACCATAAACTTTTCTCCGATCAACTTTGTCCATTTGATCATCTCAGTCATCTTTGTCTATCGGCATTTGAGGGTTTCCATTGGAATCTCCGGTGCAGTGCTTTGCAGACAAGGGGCAACTTTCCGTTGCTATGCAGTGCCGCGGTACTCTTCACACTAGGGGCAACTTTCCAGTTGCAGGGATCCGGGGTTATGCATCTCAGTGACAGATCTCAGGCGTGTCCAGTTCTGATCCACATCGAAAATGTTTTTGAAAAGTTTTAATAAAAGCTGACTTTGTTCAAATTAATCTTTCTACAACTAAGACCATTTTTGGACCAAAGCGGAAAATTTTCAGTGCCACAACCTTCAATTTCATTGATTTCAAAACAGAGTTCTCCTACTCTTGCATACAATCGAAGTTGCTTTTTATTACATTCATAAAGAAAACTTGAAAGTACTAATAAAGCAATAAATCCGGGGCATAGTCAAGTCAGGTGGTCCTGCGCCCCCTCCCAGAGCTGGTCGAAGTCTCTGACGCCAAGATGGGCCCGACCTGTGCCTCCTCATTGAGCCAATCCAAGCACTCATCCGACAAAGTATAACTGAAAGTGGGAGCGGGGGCCAGGAGTTCTCTCGTCCTCCACGCAGTGGCCTGCCGAGCAAGCTGTGTGCCTCGGGCCGGGAATGCAGCAGGATACTCTATCCCCTCTGGCGGGCAGGTCTGATCGTGGCCAAATTGGTGCCGAATCCGGAATGGAAAGTAGAATACACAGTGAGTGAGACCAATCAATTGAATCCCAGTCTGCCGGGACATGTTGTAACTCATTGCCGGAAGGCTCAGCCAAGGGCACCGCCAAGCAATACGGTCTGCGGACAAGCGGCACATCCAAGCGAACCACCATCCCTCATCAAGGGCATTGACTAGACGGTGCCGGAAGAAGTAGCCGCAAGCTGAATATGCTGGGCAAGAGTCCATAACCTGCAGTTTGTCCATCAACCATACCTGGGAAGGGATGAAAAATGAGAGAATAAAGAATAGAGAGATGTACGATGAGAGAAAAGTGAGAATAGGGTTTTGTGAGAAAAGACCGAGCTTGAGGGCCGAGTGATGTGAGCAATGCATATGTGAGATTGGGTGGGAAACATTACCTGTAGTAGTAGTGGACTCCCTGCTAATCTGGTCGTCTCACGACGATAAAAGGTGTCTAAGCCCATCAACGTCTCAGCCAAAGTCATGGCAATACAGCTCTTGCCCTCCTTCAAACCTTGGGCAACCTCGGTCAGCCGGACATTAGACCCTCCGAAGCCTGAGACAAATAGAAAATGAGATAGCAAGCATAAACAGAGGGCGTGTCGCCGGAAGCCTTGCCAACGATGGTTGTTGCGATCACCGGCATTTGAAAACCGATCGATCAAACTCGGAATATCCAGCATCCCGTCACAAATTAGAGACTGAGCATCACGCATACTGAGTCCACACATTTGCCCTAAGGATTGGGCATGGCCAAAATTAAGTTGGGGCAGGAGCTCCTCGTCGCGCTCGGACTCCATTAGGGCTCAGAAATCTTCAAAGGTAGGACATATCTCTTGCCCAGCAAAGCTAAAGACATGCGTCACCGGATTCCAAAACCTCGCCGCGGCATGAAGAAACGGAAGGTGCAACGGGGTACGACCCAGAGTGAATAGTGCATTTATGCCAAAACCCCGGAAATTCAACTTTTCCGTGCCATCCAAGCTAGCAATCCAAGCTGTAAGATTTTGAGCAAGGAACTCTTCCATTAGAGCAAATCAGTGTGGAATTGAGAAAAACTACGAAGCTGAGGTCTTTTGTAGGAGATAAGGTTGGGTGGAGGACAGGTGTTAACATTCTGGTGATTCCTTCATTTATGGCCGGCCGGCCAAATATTGTGCCGACCGGCCATAATCTTTTGCCGACCGAACAAATTTCTGGCTGATGGCCATTTCTTGTGGCCGATGGCCTCTACCCTTGGCCGACGGTCTTCTTCCTTGTTCCCTGAGCTGTTTATGCTAGGTATTGGGGAACTCCACCACCTCCAATCCCCCCCGGTGATCGATTCTTGCGGAGTCACACCTGTCTGCTTATCGAGTTATTGTACATTTGCTTATCGAGTTGTATTTCACTCCTTTTAAGTCTTTGATTTGTTTATCGAGTTGTACTCACACTTGATTGGCTATATCATGCCTATGCTTTGCTTATCGAGTTGTAAGTCGGTTCACTACCTGATTATTACGATGCAAATACTCAGTGTTCAAAAAGGTTCAATTTCGTTCACATTGTGGTGTGATACCTTGCGATGCGATGCATAGAAAGTTTACAAATGCAACATCTTTTGAACAAAATGGTTATTTCGTTCCCATCACGTGTTTTGCAAAATGTGTAATTTTGAGAAAGAATAAAACCTACTTGAGGCAGTGCAATGTGCTTAAACTACCAGTAAAAAGAAAAGTAAAGCATAGAATGGCAGGGTAGCAAAGTGTTGGAATTGATATCAGTAAAATTCCCCTTGCGGTCAACGCACATTCCACGCCTTTGTTCGGGTTAACTACATGGTTTGGCACCTTCATCACTCGAGACAATGCGGGAAAGCACACTTTTGAAATGTGAACCTTCGAGTTGACCTCAGGCCACAACTTCTACGAGCGATGCTCGATACGTACGAAGAGCGTCCCCTCCCGTATCCTTTTCATGTCCTGAGGATTTCTACAAATCGTTTCAATTATGCTGTGTTACAGTACTTTACATTCCAGCATCGTGAATAGCATGTTTTTTACTTACATATGTACATTCAACTCTTCTCATACACTCTACTTGCGCAGACCGCATGTTTTGCTTGCGTAGACCGTATGTTTGTTCAATCTCATTACTTGCATAGACCGCATGTTTTGCTTGCGTAGACCGCATGTTTTGCTTACGTAGACCACATGTTTTGCTTGCGTAGACCACATGTTTGTTCAAATTCATTACTTGCGTAGACCGCATGTTTTGCTTGCGTAGACCGCATGTTTGTTCAAATTCATTACCTGCGTAGATCGCATGTTTTGCTTGCGTAGACCGCATGTTTATAATTAAATTCATTACTTGCGTAGACCACATGTTTTGCTTGCGTAGACCGCATGTTTGTTCAAATTCATTACTTGCGTAGACCACATGTTTTGCTTGCGTAGACCGCATGTTTGTTCAATTTCATTACTTGCATAGACCGCATGTTTGTAATCAATTTCATTGCTTGCGCAGACCGCATGTTTTGCTTGCGTAGACCGCATGTTTTACTCGCATAGACCGCATATTTTACTTGCATAGACCGCATGTTGTACTTGCGTAGACCGCATTCTTATGTTCAATTTCATTACTTGCGTAGACCGCATGCTTGTGATCAATTTCGTTGCCTGCGTGGACCACATGCTCCACTTACATGTCTGTGCCTTCACAGGATTGTTATGCTTCACACTTGCTTTGCGTTGTTACGCATTTTCAAGTACATCAATACGTGTATTCTTAATAATAACATCGTAGCTGTTAAGTTGTTTTCTTTTCAGGCACGATATTGTATGTACGGTTCATTTAAGGCTGGTGCAACCAGACGAGCCACACAGGTATTGTATATACACGGTCTAAGAGACCTTAAATCCTTGGAAGGTGCAAGACCTTTGGTGCATTAGTGTGCACAGTTCGTTTGCATTGTCGTGCATCTCAAAAGCCGCATGTTGTCGCGCATCCCATGCATTTTATACATCATTTGCATTTCAAAAACAAAAAAATATGCACTGTCATGCATCATCGTAAGTAGTTGCATTGTCATGCACCATTACATATTAGTGTATATTGCATTATAGCTTTATGGCTTGCGCCTTTCCATGTTGAGCTTGGTCTGGTATGTGCCCATACTTTTCACGTCGAAACATAGTTCAGTGGACCGTTCTATGTTAGACGCGGCTTGTACGTGTACATGCCTTCCTAGGCAAGATTTGGTTTGGCCCGCAGGCCATATCCATTGTATCCATTTCCATTGCATATTTGTAGATATTGCATTGTAGCTTGCATGCATTCACTGCATCACTTCCATTCATGGCTCGCGCTTTTCCATGATTGAGCTTGGTCTGGTATGTGCCTATACTTTTCACGTCGAAACATAGTTCAGTGGACCGTTCTATGTTAGACGCGGCTTGTACGTGTACATGCCCTTCCTAGGCAAGATTTGGTTTGGCCCGCAGGACATATCCATTATATTACATTTCCATTCCATTTCATATAGTGTGTATTGCATTATAGCTTTATGGCTCGCGCCTTGCCATGATTGAGCTTGGTCTGGTATGTGCCCATACTTCTCGTATCGAAGCATAGTTCAGTAGACCGTTCTATGTTAGACGCAGCTTGTATGCGTACATGCCTTGCCTAAGCAAGATTTGGTTTGGCCCGCGTGCCATATCCATTGCCATTTCTCCAGCATTTCCATATATATATTACATTGTAGTGTAATTTGTGCATCCAGCATTAGGATCGTAGTCCTTTCCTCAGCGGGTCGTTTCCCCACCTTTGTCATTCCCCCCCCCCCCAATACTTGTTCTTGTGTCCGTCTACATTACTCATAGTTCAGTTGACCGTTCTATGGTAGACAGACTTGTTACCTCCATCAATCTATTTGACATAGGTGTGGTTTCGAACCGCTCATGATTGGATCATGATTCAATTGCTTCGCACATAGTTTGCATTGTTTCAATTACATTGCATCTTCATTTGCATTGTTTATACATTGTTTTGTATGCATTGCATATCATTTTGCATCCATTTTTTTTGCATTGTCATGCATGTTGCTAATAACATCATACTTGTTGAGTTGTTTTCTTTGCAGGCACGATATTGTATGTACGGTTCATTTAAGGCTGGTGCAACTAGACGAGCCGCACAGGTATTGTATCCTCCGAGTGAGACGTATCGAGAATTACATAATTCTCTTATATCCTTTCTGCATTGTAGTGTAGTTCGGTGTATGCTAGCTTAAAATTGTCGCATGTATGCTTCATTACAGCTTTCTTTGCATGATCATAAGTTATGTCCGGCTTCGTGCATTGTCTTGCATTTTGCCCCTGCCTTCAGGCGCATACCTTGTTTGTCTTACATGTTTGTCGAAGTCTTCGGCCTTGTCAAAAAGGGGTCGTCTCTGGGCTTTGACATTCGCTCCCGTCATTATTATGACTTTCGAGTTCTGTCAAAGAGGGGCAACTGTAGACACCCCATTTTTGATCGTCCTCAAGACTTGGACGTCACCGTTTGAACACCCGGTGATCATCCATGTTTGTGTTCGTTTGGAGTTCCCGGAGGTCTCGACTACGCGCCTTGCCTCAGGATCTCCGAACTCGACTGTTTAGTGTTTGGTTTTGGCACCAAACACTTGTGTTTTTGCCTTGAAAGGCGGGGAATGACTTGTTCGCCATCCCCACATTCCACCGGCCTTCCCCTAGCATCATCGGCTGCTTATGGGTGCCACCGGCCATGGTTTCTTAAAACCAATGGCCGGTCGGTACTATATTTGGCCGGCCGGCACTTTATTTTGCCGGCGACCTCTTTTTCTGGTCGGTGTGACTTCTTTGCACCCTTAAGGCATGGTGCATGCCAGCTGTGCCAGCTGGAATGCACCATCACTCCTCCCCGTGCAGTTTTTGGCTGGTGTGAACCTTTGAACCCCCTTTCCTTCTAGAAGCTTGGACCCTCTGGCCAAGCTTCTTGGGGAAGCTTGGCCAACTGCTTTAGCTTCTCCAAGAAGCCAAGAACCCTTTTGCACCCTTTGCCCCTTTCATCTAGCTTCTTGGAGAAGCCTAGAACCTTGGCCTTTGCCTATTTAAGCACCTCTCTTCTTCCTTTTGATAGGTTAGAGCTTTTGAACCAAAAAAACTAGAGCTTTTTATATCTATACATCTGATATATTATCCTCTCTCTATATATCTCCCTCTCTCTCATCCTTAGGGTGTGTTTGGAAGCCTAAAAGTGCATTTTGACCTTACTTTTGCACTAAAACACACACCATTACACCTTGCTTCAAGATTGAGAGGCATTGAGGGTTGTTTGTTGAGGTTTTGCACTGGTTTTAATCAGTAGAGAGTGGCTGGATCATCTGTTCTTCAAGGCTTCTTCAAGGGTGAGACACTTGCTTTAGTTTCCCCAATCTTGCACTAGTTTTCTACCTGTCTTGCATGCTGATTTAGGCTTTGTGTTTAACATGAAAAAGGCTTGTATTTTTGTGCTTAACATCTTTCATTAAGAGTGTTTTGGCATTGAGGGTCGAACTCCTCCCCTTAGGCCTCTTTTGGCCTATTTTGGTGCCCTTTTCTTTAAGCTTTGTTTACTTTGTTGTGTTGGTCTTCTCACCACTGAAATCCAGTGGATTTTCAGTGGTGATGGAGTGATTTTGAAGTCTTGTGTAGGGGAGGGACACCCCTCTCCCCTTTGTCCTTCTTTTACCTTTGTTTTGGCTTAAAAGGGCAACATGCATGCTTGATTATTTTTGGTCCCATTTCAGAAGTTTTTTGGGTGTTTTGGGTCATATTATATCTCTGTCCAATGGTGGTTTGTTGGCCCTTAGCATGCATTTTATACTTGCTTTGTAATTCTCCATCTTGCCTAGAAGTGTGCTATGTGTTTAGCCTAGCATATCCTCTTGTTTTGACTTAACCTTGCGAAGTATTTGGCCATGTTTTGTCATGTTTAAAGTCTGTTGGCCACTGATTTTGTCATGTTTGGCATGCTTGATATAGTTGCTTTGCATTTTGGCTTGTAAGCCTTGGTTGTATGGGTCACCAACATGCTTAGCATAAGCTTGTTATCATCATTCGGCATCATTTAATATCATGTTTCAGTCCATATAATGTGATCTTACATTATCATTTGCGTCTCATTCATTGCCTTGAAGTGTTTTAGTTTTGCGCCTTAAAGGGTGGTCATTGTGTATGCTACCATGCTTAAGCATTTGGGCTGCCATATCATGGGACCGCGGGGACTCATTTCACATGTTAAAAACCTTTTTTTTGTTGCTTAGTTCATGCCATGAGTGGCCTTGTTAGTGGTAACAAAGTGCTCCACTCTGTGCCTTAGTCCTTGGGCCTATTGGCATGCTTGTTTGCATTGGGTGTTTGTCCACTTTTTTTGGACATTTTTGGCCTTTGTTTATGGCAAGGTTGAGGCCTGCCATTTATGGTTTAAGTCCACCATTGTATGCTTATCATATGCTTGTTGCTTATTTGGCTCGTTACATGTTGTCCCATGCTAGCCTTAGGGCATATTTGTCCATGTTTGCATTACATTTGCATCTCATATGATTAGCAATTTGCATACTTAACATGATAGGTTGCATCACGTTTGACATATTTTGCATCTTAGCCTCATGTTACATAACTTCAATCACAAGTGCATACATGCATTACATTGTTTGGTTTGGGGTGTCAAACCAAACTTGAGGGATGAGAGGTGTTTGTACTTCGAGTGACAAAACACACCTCAACCCTCGGTCACCGAGGCCCTTGACTTTAGCATGATAGGATCTTGGTCCTCATTTGTGTGTTGCATGCATTTTTACATTGAATTGCAACCTTGGCTCCTTAGGCTATCATGCATCAAATGCACAATTGATAAGCCCGAGGGTCAAGGGCCATATTCCCTTGAGTCCGTTACATGACTGGGAGAGTAGCCATGCATACACTTGCTTGAAATTCCATGCCATACACTGTCTGTCCTTGTTGCTGTCAAAAACTAGCTTCTGCAGGAAGTTTTTGCCGACCGGCACTGTAGAATACCGATCGGCCAGGAATCTACAGCGGATATATCAAAATACAGCCGGTGATCATTCTCCATGACCGGTGATCATTTCACTTAGCCGGTGGTGCTCTGCAGTGCTCCTTAAAGATACCTTGGGACTTTGACAATTTTCAGAGGAGCAAGGCAGCATTAACAGAGGCAGCAGTGGTATGGTACGGACTTTTCGGGCAAGATAGATAGAGCGTGCATCATTCGCGTATCCCGAGGCAGGGCTGCGGCCGTCTTTATTCTGCATTTAATTTGTTAAGTTAGAAGGTCTGTAATAATTAATTAGCTAGGATAAGTAATTCATTATTCGAGACTGTATATTATTTATTTGGTCCCTCCGAGTGAGGGCAAATTTGTAATAAGAGTGGGTGCGTGTGTGCACGTCTTCCAATCTCACGTCTTTCTCCCCTTTTATTTACCTGCTTATGATGGTAGACTAGGGCATATTTAAATTAGCATACCTTATGCTATGCATGCGTGCATTCACACATTTGTCTTGGATGCACTAGGCTCGGTACTCCATGCTAACTGCACTCGTATTTCAATTCTAAGTTGAGTATTTGTTAGTTGCAGCATTTCACATGCCATGTTTAGGATAACCGAGCCTGTTTAGATTGCATCTTTGCATGTGTTGCATTAGTCATTTCAACTATGAACTACGATCATGCATGTGATTACTAACTGGCTTTTGTTTTGGCTTGGAGTACTAGGTGAGCTTTTACGCTTTAGCATTCTTGCATGCATGTGAGTGTTGCCATGATAGCATGATTACCATGAGGCTAGCTACTTATGTGATATAAACTGCTTGAATGCCTGTGGGTGAAGGTTGGATTGCCTGAGTTGGAACAGCTCATTGAAATCCGTGTTTTAGCCTACTTGCGAGTAGCAAATTCTAAAACATTTTTCCAAAGCAAACGGATATGCAACGCTTATTCCCAAATTAGGCAATCTAGTCTATACTTGTTTGTTGTACGCATAACATAGTAATTCTAGTCTAATAACTGGAATAAGAACACGTAATGCTTTCAAAACAAGATATCACGGTTAGTAGAGGCCGATCTTTGGATCGGGCGAGAGGGGGTGCTCATAGCTGACCTTCCCCAATCGTACCCAAGTTCCCGAGCTGAGGCAACTTTGGTGATGACGGACACGTGGCCTTCGGCACCGAGTCAGGGTTTCCTAAATCCCCCTAAAATAAAATATTTAGGTGGCGACTCTGTATCTGGCAAAGCAGTCCATGTTTGGCACTTCTTTCAAAAAATCTGTTTTCTCAAAACGATTTGCCAGGTTTGGACTCTTTGGTTCAGATTAAGAACCGTGACACAAATCGAGTCCGAACTATAGCGAGGCCCACGGGCGCGTCTACAAATGGCTATTTATTCTTGATAGTTACCCTATTCAATTCCCAGTAATCTATACATAACTTCAAGGACACATCTTTCTTTTTAACAAATAAAACTAGAGCACCCCAAGGTGAAGTACTTGGTCAGATAAATTTCTTGTCTAGCAATTCTTGTAGTTGGAATTTCAATTCTTTCAATTTAGAGGTTGAGATTCGGTAAGGGGTCTTAGAAATTGGTTATGTCCCGAATACTACGTCAATAGTGAATTCAATTTCCTTATCAATTAAATCCTCAGATAGGTCATTAGGAAATACGTCAAGAAATTCACAAACAATAGGAATAGTTTCCACATTAGCATTATCCGAAGATACAGTCAATACACAACACAAGTAGCCCTGACAACCTTTTCTCAACAACTTCCTGGCTTTCATATACGAAATCAACTACGGCAGAGGAACTACCCCATTCCTAGTAAAGACAAACTTAGGCACACTGGGTGGTTGAAACACAACAGATTTATGCAGATAATCAATGGTGACATAGTATTTAGTCAACCAATTCATACCCAAAATACAATCAAAATAAGTGATATCCAACGGTAGCAAATCAGCATATAATAGCATATCCCTAACCATGATGTCACACGCAGGATACACATAAGCACATAACATAAAGCCTCCAGATGGTACAAATACTGATAGCAAATAATTCAAAGGTTCTAAGGGTCTAGTTAATTTCTGAAAAAAAAAGCATGCTACATAAAAGAGTGCGTAGAACCAGAATCTATCAACACATAGGCACGTTGAGCCCAAATTGAGATCATACGTAACACCACTAACTTGGTGTTCTGTACATCACCAAGTACTAATGTAAAAACTTGGCCTTGCCTCAAAGTTTTTCTCCCGGCATTGGTTCTCATATTTGTTTTTGGTGCAAGAACGGATCCGGCTGAACTTCCCACAGGATAATTAGCATCGTTGGATCTCATCGGACAATCTCTAATCATGTGGCCAGTCTTGCCACATCGAAAACAAGCGCCTGATGCACGGTAACACGTGCTTTTATGCTTCCTCTCACACTCAGAACAAAGTGGTATAGATCCACTACTTTGACTAGAGCCACTGGAGGATCTCGTGTTTTGCTTCTTTGCAAACGACTAACCCTTTTTGAAATTGAATACGGATCTTTTCCCTTTCCATTCAGTTATTGGAGCTTTAGCTTGTTTCATTGCTGCCAGAGTGGTATCTGCCATTAACGCTCTGTCAAGCACATCCATATATGTAGGTAGCTTCAAAACGCCTATCGATCAAACACGTCCAGATCTAAGCCCCCTTCAAATTTCTGAGCCTTTTTGTAATCTGTGTTGACCATATGAGGAGCAAATCTGGCTAACTCAATGAATTTTTCCTCATACTCGGCTACGGACATCTTGCCTTGTTTAAGTTCTTGAAATTCTGACACTTTACGGTCTCTGAAACATTGGGGAATATATTTTTCATAAAATATTATTTTAAACTGGCTCCACATCATTGTCCCACTAGCATCTCGGATAAGCATCCACCATCGTCTAGCTTCTTCTTTCAGGGTGTAGGTGGCCAAAAGAATTTTCTGAATTTCCGAGCACAGGAACACTTCAAATATCTTTTCAAGTTCTAGCAACAATGTTTTAGCTTTCGACGGCTCAATACCACCTAGAAAGGTTGGCGGCTTCATTTTGTTGAACTTCTGTGTCAATGAAATAATATCAGTGTTTTCCTGCTCAGCTAGCACTGGAGGTGGTGGAGGGAGCACAAGTGGTTTCCTTTGTTGTTGTCTCATTGTTTCCGTTAAAGCTTCTAATATTTGTTCCATTCGGCTCATGCGAGCCCCTAAAGATTCAAATATACTGTCACTTCTTGTATTTTCCATTTGCTATAGGTAAACAGAGCACTTATAAACATTGGCAAATAATTCTTTTCACAATGTTCGGAGTATTCAGTTCCAATTTATTCTTTTCAATTTCATATGTTCATGTTCAAGTTCAGTTTTCACATTTACAAAAATTAACACACACTCACACATGTAGATGAAATGTCCTTAATTCTTTTCAAGGACATCCTATAGCTCATATGGACTCTTGTGTGCGGTAGAACACGTGCTCTAATACCACTCTGCCATGACCCAAACCCACCCATGGAGGTTTAGCGTTGTAGCTGGCCAGTAATCCTAGGATTACCGAAGGCCTCTAACCCGAATAATAAAATATACGGGGCTAGCAGAAGCAAATATATAAAATACATTGTCCATAGAGCTGTGCTGACGTACATGGGACAGAATATTTAAAACTTAAATTTATACATATGAAGTCATATTTCATAAGTCATGTATCAACACAGACAATAACAATAGGGCTTAGTCTAGTGTACGGAAAAACAAAACAAAACAAAACAAAAACATCCTTAACATTATCCACAGAACTTGACTTCTTCAACAGGAACCTTCTCGGGAGGCACTGTGGAGGGCTGACAAAACGGAACTCTAGGCCATCAACTCTAGGCCTGGTCATGCACCTGGTCACATACATACATAATATAAATAGAGAGCGAAAGCCCAGTGAATAATAACAAAGTAAAAGATTAAATGAATGATGTCCCATATCGGATTTAGAAAGCAGAAACAGATTCATATTCTTATTCTAAGTTCATAAACATGTACTTACTCAATTTCACAGAGGATCATACGAGGTACACTCATTACCGTTAACAAATCTGATACAAAGCGTTAAGGGTCATACTTGACCAATTTCATAAAGGAATCTCCGCTACCGGGAACAAATAACATACTTAAGCCACAGTATTGTTACCCTCGAGCGAGGGCCATGAGACCACGATATTATTACCCCTGGATAAGGGCCTTGCACTCATAGACCATAGTATTGTTACCCCTAGGCAAGGGCCATGTGCTATGGATGCCGCGAATACTTTTCAATATATGGATAATCATTCATTGATATAGAACATAGCATTTCAGAAAGCAGATCATTTCTTGTCATACCGTATAGGAAAATACTTAAACGTGAACATAGCTTTACAAAGTTATTACTCACAGATGGCTCCAAAAGCAAAACAGATATAGTAGACAGATCAAGCGAGTTATCACACGTGACCTATACAAACACAAAACGAATACATATTGAATCACACACCTGAAATTCTTTAACTTAATTCTTGTCTTATCTTGGTGTGTTTCTAATCCTTTTCCTTATTATTATGTCTTAATTAGGACTTAGGATTTCCTTGGATACAATGATGATACCAAAATGCACTTTGTAACACTTAGCAAAATTTGCTAAAAACAAGGCCTTCGTTCAAGTGCAACTTCCTTCACTCAAGCGGGGGTTCAAAAATAAGAGTGATCACTCGAGTGCAACTTTGGTCACTCGAGCGGTCTGTAAACTCTGCAAAGTACTAGTTGCATGAATTTTCTGCTTGACGGTCGCTCAACTGTTGCTCGAGCGTGAGACTGAGGTCATCGCTTGAGCTCAACTCTAGTCGTTGGAGCAATCTACAAAATTCGTAAACTTCTAGGAGCATGAATTTTGCACTCGAAACAACTTTTGGTTGCTCAAGTGGAAATGAAAAATCATGAGTGGTCGCTCGGGCGCAGAATCTGTCGCTCAAGCGGTGAGGCAAAATTCTAGAGTTTCCAGATTTGCTCCTAAGCTTCAAAACTTAAATTCAAAGGTTCAAAACAAGTTCTTCGGAGCCAAAGCCTAAGGGAACATGTGTAAACTTGTAAAACATTGTGAATTCAAAATCAGTTTACAAAATCAAAGCCCAAAAGCATGCCAATTATTCAAATTAAGCTTGAAACTTTGAAAACATAGTACGTATGTATCCTCTTGAATTCAAACTTTCCAAATCTTGGCAGAATGAGATGTTTAGTACAAAAAGAAGTTGATTTCTCATAACAAGTCTAAAATATGAACATGCATGTGGGAAAACCTTGTAAACAACTTCCAAGACACCATGAAATGCACATGCATGCACGGTATGACTTATATTCCCTGAACTCTAGCTCAATTCTCATACTTAGTCACAAGATCTTCTGGAATTCTCTTCATTAACAACTTAAATACAAAGATTAGTAATCAATTACTCACCCAAGATCCTCAATTGAGTTCTGGATTGCTATGTCTTTGAGCTTCCAAGTCAGCTTCCTCTAGATTGCTAACAATTCCCTTGTTGAATTCAAGTCTCTCCCTTTCTTCCTCTCTTTCACGTTTATGTCATCAAGGTAATGGAATGTGTATATGTATGTGCATTCTAGAATCATATAGGCCTTATATAGGCTTGATTAGGAAGCTTCCTTAGTGATTAATTAAGCGACATTATTTATTCTAATTATTTGGTTCTGAATTGAATTTAAATTGAACCTACCATAAAATTCTAAAAAGTCCAAATAACACATAACCTAAGTCAATTTCGTGATCGGATGCCGATAAGGCCTTTAATTGCGGAATATAACAGAAACACAAACATATATTTCTACAACAAATAGATACAAATGCAAATAACATATATTACATGCAATTAACACATGATTTCCTCTTAATTACTTATTAGGCATCCTTAATCATGGTTTAACAATTAATCACACATCGGGGTTGTTACAAGAACCAAGCAAGAAAAGAGAATGAACAATAGCTACAGACAAGATTTCTCGGATTCAAAAGCATTAAATGGGTCGGGTGTAAGCCCGGATCGCTATACTACGGGTCACTAACCACAGTCAGCAGACAAATCTATGGTTGAATGTCACCGTTGTCACAAGTATGGCCATTATTGCTCTGAGTGTCGAACAAATTTGAATAGAAATTGCAGTGCAAAATCTTATTTTGCAAAAAATGAAGAAGAGCAAGAAATCACGCTCCTTATGGTATGTCAAACTAATGAGGAAACTCATAGGAACCATATGTGTGGAGACAAATCAGTGTTTTCTGATTTACAAGAGTCTTTCCGCAATACTGTAAAGTTTGTTGATAACTCTATAGTATCTATTTTGGGAAAAGGAACGGTTACATTCCACACCAAAGGGAATTCTCATTCTATTTCCAATGTCCTGTTTGTTCCAGATTTAAAATCTAATTTGTTAAGTGTTGGCCAGCTTTAAGAAAAGGGATATTAGATTTCCGTTAAGGATGGAGTTTGTCAAATCCAAGATGTGAAATTGGGCTTAATTGCTCAACTGAAAATGGCAACAAACCGGATGTTTCCTTTGTATTTCTATCGAACCATTCTTTCATGTTTTGTTGCAAAACTAAAAGATACAGCATGGTTATGGCACTTTCGCTATGGCCATCTCAATTTTGGCGGATTGAAGACCTTGCAGCAGAAAAATATGGTTGCAGGCCTTTCACATTTTGAGTCCCCTTTAGAGATCTACGAAGAATGTGTTGTTAGCAAACAACATCAAGACTACAACAAATTGCACTTTTAGTGACCAAATTTGGCAACTAAAAAAAAAATTAGTTTCTAAAAGTTGTGAAATTTGAGACCAAAAATTATATTAGTCACAAAAGCATAATATTTAGTTACTAATTTTTTTTAGTTGGGTATATTGATAATTGGTGACTAAAAATAATTTTAGTCGCTAAAAATGCCACAATTGATAACTAAAAAAATATATTAGTCGTTGTATAGTTAGTTTTGGCTACTAAAATTATTTAGTCGCGGAATGAAAAACAAAATTTACTTTTTATCTTTTGGTCACCAAAAATATATTTTCAGCAATTAAAAAATATTTTAGTTGATGTATAGTTAGTTTTGGCTACTAAAATTATTTAGTCACCGAATGAAAAACAAAAATTTACTTTTTATCTTTGGCGACCAAAAGTGAGGTCGCCAAAAATATATTTTCAACGACTAAAAAAAATTTTAATCGCCAAAGAACTAAAATATTTAGAGGGAGACATTTCAAATTTTGGAGGGATTTATAAAATTAATTGGCGAACAAAATGTTTAGTCGCGAATTGTGTAAAATGACCAATAATCATATATTTGAAAAAAATTTTTTTTTTTAGTGACCAAAATAGTTTAGTTAGAAAATGGTGTATTAAATTTTAGTGGGAAAATTTTCATATTTTTCTTTTTGAACTGCGGAAAATTTTCAGATTGGCGCCATTATTTTTATTTATTTATTTATTTATTTTTGTATCAATTTGTTTGGAATATAAATAGGTTCTCATTTTCTCTCTCTCTCTCTCTCTCTCTCTCTCTCTCTCTCTCTCAAAATCAAACACCACCAAACCTCACATCGCCACACCACAATCAGCTCATCTCACCATCGCTCACCGCTGTGTGACATCGTACATCGGAACCACCGTAAATCACCGTCGCACATCACCATTGTCTCACCTCTAACTTATATTCAGGTTCTCTCTCTCTCTGTGTGTGTGTGTGTGTGTGTGTGTGTGTGTGTGCGCGCTTCTGGTAATAATGTGGGAGTTACTTTTCTAATTGTCAATTCCATGCCGTTTAATGTCTATAGTGACTAATATATTTACTTTTATCCATTTAAATTTCATATTTTATTTACCATCAATGTGCTAGACTTCTGTATTTCGGAGTTTCTTCATTACCAGTATATGCTCTTTGCACCTTTTATGTTGTCATTTGAGATATTTCTTTCAATTCATGTTAATTATATAGTTATCGAGGGTTCTTCTCTTAATGTTTTCTTTGTTTACAAGTTTCGATATGTGTGTGTGTGTGTGTGTGTGTATTAATATATTCTTGTAATTCTGTTGGTGAGCTTTTATCTTGCATTTTTTATTTCAACATTTGGATGAGTCACATAATTTACTGATCTGCATTATCAAAAGATATATGGGCGTTCTGGAGTTAGTTGTTAGGTTTGAGATTTATGAATGTCTTCTGAGGTTTTTGTCTCTGCCATATAGTTTGCTCATATGAAGTGCATTTAAAGATGGCGTAACAAGAAAGGTGATATAATTTGTGAAATTTGCAGTCAGGTTGGAACTTTATAGCTTCCTTATTTTTCTATAGGTTTACATGTATGTTGAGTATATGCAACAACTTAAAGAGTAATGTTGTATTTCCATTTCTTAATAGGTCTATTCTCCAAATTTCATTTTTAGAACAAAGAGAAACAATCCTGAGGTTATGGCCATTGATATTAGGTAATTGAAGAAGGCTATGTCATGCCTATAACTTTCTGTTCTAAACTCAATCTTTAAATTTGTGGTTCTTTAATGGGATATATCCTCCACTTTCTATTTTGGGTTGTTAAGTACTTTGATTGTAGAAAGATGTAGAACTTGGTGCTAATGCTTGTATTGCAAATTCATTTTAATCCATGAGTATTACTCATTTTTAACTAGTCAACTTATAAGTTCTCAAGCCACAAATTTTATAAATTGGAATATTAGGATGCATAATTTACAAATTTCATTTCCTATTTTCTTTGGTTTTGTGGTAGTGAAATTGGAACATAATATGTAACCCTGCCAAACAAAGAGATAGCTTTTTAAATCTTGTTCTTTTTTTTTTTTTTTTGGGCAATGGGTTGGCTGCTTCCCATGAGTAAACCAAATGGATCTAAAAGGATTGGTTTAATATTTTGCTTATGGGAGGATTTGTATAGTTGGAGCTATTTGATATATATATATATATATATATTGCAGGTGCTGGTCGTAGCATTTCAGTGCACCATGTTAACTCATTAAAGGTATCCTAATTCAGTTTTCTTTTTATAATTGTTATAATTTAAAATGTCATTTTTATTGAATAAGTGCTAATGGTTAATATATATATATATATATATTATAGATTGCTTTTGCGTGAGCTATTGTGGAAGAGATTTATTGTACGAAGAGCATTTGTTTTGTATATGGAAGACATTTATTTTTCTACAATCCTTTGTTTTGGAAATCCAGTGTTTTTGTATGTAATATTTAATTTAGATGGATTATACTTGGTTGGTATGGATTTATATGATATTTGGAATATGATGTTACAAGTTAAAGTTTTTGGATAGTTGATAATGAAATATTGTGGCTCAACTTTTTGCGCTCCTTTTAGAAGACGAATAAGCCCTATAGTATTGGACTCCCGCTGTTCTGAATCTGATTTCACAAGTGTAATGTGAAATAGATAAACACAAAAGCGTCCAAATCCGACAAATCTTTTGAAAAATCGATTTTGAATCAAATTACCAAAAATGAACTACTTTGCCAGATACAGAGTCGCCACCTAAATATTTTTGAGAAATTTAGGAAACCTATGACTAATGCTAAAGGCTACGTGTCCGTCATCACCAAGATTATCTCGGCTTAGGAACTTGGGTACGAGAGGGGAAGGTCATGAATTGAGCATCCCTGCTCGCCCGATCAGAGATCGACCTCTACTAATCATGATATGAATCTTATCTACATTATATGCTTTTGTTTCGATTATTAGACTAACTTTACTATGTGATGTGCACACACATATGTATAGACTAATTTGCAAGAATTGGAACACTTGATTCATGTTTGTTTTGAAAATTGTTTTAAGGATGTACCACTTGAAAAAGTGATTGCATATGAACATTACTCAAATTATTCTAATTCAAGCAATTAGCCGTCATCCACAAGCATTCAAGCATTTTATCATTTAAGCATTTAGCCTCATGGTAAACATGCTTTGATATGGCAACAATCACATTCATGCAATATGCTAAAGTGAGTAAAGGCTCACTTAGTACTCCAAGCCAAAAAAAAGATGAAAGAGTTAAAAAGATGCATGATCCTAACTATGCAATATGACTAATGCAATGCATACGATATGCAATCTAAATAGGCTCGGCTACTTAACATATCATATAAATTAATTTGATAGCATGCGGTCTAAGCACGTATTCAAAGAAGTATAAGCAATAACAATACAAGTTAGAATGATGCGCCGATCCGAATGTATGCAAGACAAGTGGATGCAAATATGAAGTATGCTAAACAAAACATGATACCCTAAACTAACCATCATAAGCTAGTAAATAAAATGGTGAAAGACATGGAGTTGGAAGACATACATATTATTACAACATTGTGCCCTCACACAGGAGGGTCCGAATAAACTAACTAGCTAACTAATTACCTAGCTATTACAACAACAAATGAATAATTTAGTTAAACTACTTAACTAATTATTACAAATCGAATAAACTAATTAATTAACTAATCTAGCTAATTAAAATAATTACAACATGAGACAAATTAGCTATTCTAACTAATTAATTATAAAGCCACTATTTGAAGCACAACACTAATATATTTACAACACGAATCCTGCGGATTAATGGAGGGCTCATGCATGAATGCAGTTTCCACCCGAAAAAGCTACTGTTTCTGTTGCTGAATGCCTCTATTGCACAGTAGAACATTTGCACTGATTCCCACCTCCAGACCAACTCTATTATGCTTCAAAAGTACACTACTGGATTTTTCACTGGTGGCCGGCAGAGGGCCTGCCATCTACTGATGATGGCCTGCCGGCCACTACTGACTGGATTGTCCTACTACAACAGAGAGCAAATAGAGCAGGGACAGGGTATTCTCAAGGGTTTGTTTTCACAATTTATCGCTCTTTATCATTTGAACAGCTCAAAAGAGTAGTAAAACTTGATTCACAAACTATCAATCTATGCAATTTCATTGCATGATGGCCTATGAACGAAAAGTGTGCAAGTTCATTGAATGCAACAAAACAAGACTCTCAATACCACCTCCCTATCATGAAAGATCAAAGGAAGTAGTTGACAATGATTCTTGAACCATTTATATCACTAATGAGTATGAAACAACTCAAGACTCAAGGGTTCAATTAACGTTCGATTGAACCCAAACCAAATTATTATCTTGCCCCTTTTAGTCACCAATTTTATTACTTCATTTTAACTTACCAACCATTCCTTAATAAATTAAGTCCAAATGTGAGTTTTAAGTCCTCTAATGGAAAGAAGCATCAAATCAAGAGTTGTTTTAGGCATGAGAAAAGCTTCATACCGCTAGTAATGAACCCCCAAAGGGATTAAACCATTAAACACAATACCTCAATCTCGTGCTTAAACAAACAAGTGGCTTGAAACACCTTTTAAAACAAAATAAAAGCCAAAAAATGAGGGAGGTTGCAGAGGTGATTAGAGGTGATCACAAGTATGGAAAGCTTAAAATAAATACTATCAACTCAAATAGGTTAGTAGCTAAGGCCTAAACCACCAAACCTATGAGGACCATTACACTGCAAGCATGCTATACAAAGAATAAATGAAACTAACATATAAAACAATACTAATATACACTAAAATAGTGCTGGAATTGAAGTAAAAATAGCTAAAAGAGTAAGCTAAAATAATAAGAAATTTAAGCTAGTAAACAAGCCAAAGAAGGGGCGGCTAACCCCTCCATTTTTGGGACTTCAAAACGTGATTTTTAGCCTCTGAAAAACTCTGAAATTCAGTGGTAAAAAGATCAAAAAAATATGAAGAGATGGGAAGCACAAGTGTAAAGGCTTAGAGAACATGGTTCAAAGAACGGTGACTAACCTCTCTACCTTTAATAGCCTTAAACCACAAGCTTCAGCCAATAAAAGCAGCTGAAAATTAGTTCAAAATCAGCAAGAAAAGATAGAAAAGAAGTAGTGCAAATGAGCTAGTAGTTATACCTCTTAAAGAGGAATAACACTTTTGTTCACAAACCAACAAGTTCTCACTCTCAAAGGCTGAAATTTGGACTCAATAATCTCAACAAGGAGAGCTCCAATATTGGTTTAGGTGGTGTTTGGGTAAGGTGTGTGTGTTGAAAGATAGAGATAGACAGAGAATTTCAAGAATTGAAATTTTTGGAATTTTTTTCAACCTTAAACCATGAAGGAAGGCCTGGTGTATATAGAAAAACAGCCCCTCATGTCAAAAATATCATACATGGAACAATTGGAGCTTTTGGGGGACAGTTGGAAAAAAATATTTGTGTTTTTCACCAGTGGCTGGCAGGCTAGAAGTGTGAATTGCCGACCACAAATGGTGGCCTGCTGGCCATAGAAAATCTACTTCCAAAACCAGCTTCAAATGGGCATATCTCCTTCATACAGACTTGGTTTTAGTCATTCTTGAGTCTAAATTGAAGCCCCAGAAGTCTACTTTTCAATAGTGGTAGCCTCATATCTAAATGCTAAGTGTACAAAGAGATACATCTATTTTAGTGAAGGTCACTCATTTCTATCTTAACCAGATTGATGCCTAGATTCAAACGGCCATATCTCCCTCATCCAAACTTGGCTTTAGAAGATTCTCGAGTCTAAATTGAAGCCCCAGAAGTCCACTTTCCAAAGGTGGTGACCTCATAACTAAATTCTAAGTGTGCAAAGAGATAGGCCTAATTTAGTGTAGGCTGCTTAGTTCTCTCTTAACTTCCCCAACTAGTTTTCTTCTCTCTCCTCCAATTTTCTTAAACTCCAAACCTTTAAATAAGATGTTTTAAAGATTTTTTCAAAGAGTTCACCTTCCTTTCATTTATTTCCACTTTGTCCTTGCTCGACTTACCGAAAAGTGCAATTTTTAGCAAAATGTGAGCCTCAGAACAAACATTTTCAAAAAATATTTTGAAAGAGAGGGTTTTAAGGTCTAAAATAGTTTTGGTCAAAATAGGGTGTAAGGTTGGGATTTAGAAGCTCTTCTTGCTGAAGAAATCGAACGTTTGTACAACATAACTTTCATCATCGAGTGATCAACCAGTGGCTCCCAAGTCTTAAGGGCAGTCAAAAATGGGGTGTCTACAAATATGTATTATTGATAATGGATTTAGATTATAATTGATATATGTATTATTCTATATATGTACAGGTTACAAGTTACATTGATAATGAAATGCATTTAATATAGAAATTAATAAAAAAAAAATATTCAATTTGTGCATTTAAAAAACAAAGTAATAAATGAAGCTTTTGATGACTAAACATTAAGTAGTCAAAAAATAAAAAGGAAACTTGTTGGCGACTAAACAGTTAGCAGCCAAAAAAAAAAATAAAAGTTTTTGGCAACTAAAAAATTAGTAGCTGAAAAGGAGCACCATGATTTTAGCGACTAAAAAATTAGTAGCCAAAAAGGAGTGCCACATTTTTTGCGACTAAATATTTTAGTTGCTAAAATAAAAATTAAAAAGCACATTTATTAAAAACTTTGGGTGACTAAATTTTCAGTCGCTAATTGGCGACTTTCGTCGACTAAAAAAAAATTAGTCGACAATACCTTTCCCGACAATCATCTAACGACAAAGCTGGCGATCAAAAAGTTTAGTTAGAAAAACATTTTGGTGACTGAAAATGACTTTTGGTGATTAAAAATTTAGTCACCAAAAGTATAATTTGTTGTAGTGAGATCCTTTCCCAAAAAAAAAGTCTTTAAGGGCAACTAAGTCGTTGGAACTGGTGCATTCGGACTTGTGTGGGCCAATCAAACCAATGACAAATGGAGGTAAATGGTATTTTATATTGTTTATTGATGATTTTAGTCAGAGAACCTGGGTTTATTTTTTGTAGCACAAATCAGAAGCTTTCACAGCCTTCCAGAGGTTTAAAGCACTAGTTGAAAAAGAAACTGCCATGCAAATTAAAATACTTCGCACAGACCATGGTGAAGAGTACAACTCACAAGAATTTGAAGATTTCTGTGGGAGACATGGAATTCAAAGGCAACTAACTACAACTTGCACACCTCAGCAAAACGGTGTGTATGAGAGGAAAAATTGCACAGTCTTTGATACAATTCGAAGCCTATTACAGAGGAGTGGTCTTCCCAGGAGTTTTTGGGTTAAAGCAGTTAATTGGAATGTTTAGATTTTGTATAGAATCCCCAAGTTAGCTATTCAAAATATATCCCCTGAAGAAGCGTGGAGTGGGCTCCAACCAAATGTTGATCATTTTCGGGTGTTTGGGTGTATAGCATATGCCCATGTTCCGGATGAAAAAGTTAGATGATAAAGGTGAAAAATGCACTTTTCTTGGTGTTACTGATCATTCAAAAGCTTATAAATTGTTTAATCCTATCACTAAGAAAATTTTCATTAGTGTGTTTTTTGATGAAGAAAAGACATGGGCTTGGGACTACAATACTTCTGAACAACAAATTCCAGCAGTCTTTGATGGTGCCAATGAAGAAACAACGCAGCAGTCTTTTCAACAACTTGATACTCCTTAAACTCAAGTGCCAACAACCACGGAAAGTCAATCAGCAGCAATAGATCCTAATGAGCAGATTGTTACAGTCGATGTTTCACATCCTCAATGTGAAAAAAGGCGACTCGCTTGGATGTTAGATTATGAGCTAACTGGAATTGATCAATTTGAAGACCCACTTACATACTTTGCTCTATTTTTTAATGATACTGTCAAAGAAGCAAAATGATAGAAGGCTATGGATGTTGTAATGGCAGCCATTGAAAGGAACCACACTTGGGAGTTAACAGAGCTTCCAGTGGGGCAAAAGACCATTGGTGTCAATTGGGTGTACAAGACAAAGTTGAAGGGGAATGGCGAAGTTGACAAATACAAGGCACGTTTAGTAGCTAAAGGCTATAAGCAATAGTTCAGTGTCGACTACAAAGAAGTATTTGCTCCTGTAGTAAGGCATGATAGGATCAGATTGGCGATTGCATAGGTAGCTCAAAACTCATGGCCTATTTTCCACTTAGACATAAAATCGGCCTTCTTACATGGAGATTTGGAAGAAGAGGTATTTTTCGATTAACCTCCGGGTTATGTGAAATTTGGGAATGAGCATTAAGTGTATAAATTAAATAAAGCTCTATATGGATTAAAGCAAGCTCTATGAGCTTTGTATAGTCGTATAGAAGCTTATTTTTTGAAGGAAGGATTTCAAAAATGACCTTATGAACATACAGTTTTGATAAAAATGAGAGATGAAGGAAAAATGCTCATCACTTGCTTGTATATCAACAATATGATTTATACTGGAAATGATAGTGCCATGTTTGGGAAATTTAAGGAGTTCATGATGGCTGAATTTGAAATGTTTGATCTTGGAATGAGGCACTATTTTCTTGGTATTGAAGTGGTGCAATCTACTGCTGGAATTTTTATTTCTCAACAGAAATATGTGCAAGAAATGTTAGACAGGTTTCAGATGAAGATCATGAAGGAAGCTAACTAAAGATCATGAAGGAAAGAAGGTTGACAGCACACTTTATAAGCAAATTATGGGAAGTTTAATGTATTTGATAGCAACAAGGCCAAACATAATGCATTCTGTGAGTCTCGTCAGTAGCTACTTAGAGAATCCTCCTGAGTTCCATCTTCTAGCTGCCAAGAGGATCTTTCTATACTTGCAAGGTACTAAGGAATTTGGGCTGTTCTATAAGAAGGGAGAAAGATCAAGCTTGAGAGGCTTCACTGATAGTGATTATGCTAGAGATCAAGATGATAGAACAAGCACTTCAGGGTACGTCTTTATGCTGGGTTCAGGGGTTATTTCGTGGTCATCAAAGAAACAGCCAATCGTCACTTTATCAACCACTGAAGTTGAATTCGTCGCTGCTGCGGCATGTGCGTCTCAAGTAATTTGGTTAAGGAGACTTCTTGACACTTTGGGCTTTTGTTAAGATAGCCCCACACCGGTCTATTGCGATAGCACTTCAACAATTAAGCTTTCAACAAATCCAGTTTTGCATGGAAAAAGTAAACATATTGATGTGCGGTACCATTTTTTGCGTGAACTTGCAAATGATAGCACTATCGATCTGTTCTACTGCAGTAGTGAAGATCAAGATTCGGATATTCTTATAAAGCCAGTCAAATTGGACGTATTTGCGAAGCTGTGAAGGCTACTTGGTGTTTGCTCCATGGAAGATCCAATTTGAGGGAGGGGATGGTCCAATGCACTAGTTTTTCTAAACTGAAAGTTCCATAACATTCAGTGTAAGGGAGGGTGTTAGAGTATAGGCTGAATAAAGATTGTTTATTGTCCTAGTCTTTAGGAGTTTGTTTCAATTTTCCTAGTTTATAGCAGTATCTAAGCAGTTGTTGAGTTAATTCCTTTGATTTATGCTAGCTATCAGTTTGTTCTTACTTTAGTGCTATAACCTTCTTGTACTCCCCTATTTAAGTACGAGAACTCAATGAATAAATTAACTTCTATTTTTCAAGCATATCTGTCTCTATACTAACTTATTACAATAAGAACATACATTTTATAGATGACAATCTGTTCCAATTATTTATACCTTCAAATAACTATATGTTCAATTATACTTTAACAAGTCATAATTTTATGCATGCTCGATAGTCTGTTTTGGATTTTTTTTTTTTTATTTCATGTATTTTTTTGAGATCTATCCATCAAAAATTATTGATTCTAGTTTCGAGCATTTATTTTTTGAAAACATAAACTTTCATGAAATCAATTGTAGACGGCTTGATTATGGTTGGAAGGAAAAATCAAACAAAATCATAGAACTGAACATATCTCGACATCACCTCCTCCTTGAACATTACTTTTTGTTACACAATTTCATTTGTGGGTCCCTTTGACAATTTCAACATATCAGTATTCTTTTTAATCAACAATTTTTTCCTTCATACTTCTTCCAATAGCCTTTCAATCTTTAAAATTAATAATAATATTATAAAATAAAATAAAAAAGTGTAATAAGAAGGCTGGAATTTAGTAGACCACTGAACAAACAACATGAGTTTATAAGTTAAGTGTCGTTTACAAGAAAAAATATAGAAAGCTGAAACTGCCCATTTGTAGACACCCCATTTTTTACTGACCTTGAGACTCAGACATCACCAGTTGAACTCTTGGTGATATTGCATATTGTGCTCGTTCAGAAGTTTCAGAGTCTCGGCTGCGAGTCTTGCCTCCGGACTTCCGGACACTTTTGTGCTTTGCCTCGGTTTGCGAACCGGGCTCTATTTTCTCTGTTTTCTCTTCGCGAAGGGAGGCAGAGGTCTCGTAGATCATCTCTCAGTGGCCGTAGGCTACGTTTTGTGGTCGTAGGCCATTTTGCCCATTTGGAGTCCGGTTTCCGGTTTCCGGTTTTTCGGAGCCGTTGGCCATGTGCCTCAGTTCGGGACCGCTTAACCATCTCCGTTTGCCCCGGTTTTTGGCATACTTCTTATTTGCTCCCTTTTGAGGGACACTGTGGTCCGAGAGACCGACTTCGTGGTCGAACACCACTCCCGGTGCTTAACAGCCCGTTTTCGGGGCCCCGAACTGCGTGTTTCGGCCCCCGAACCTTCATTCTGCATTGGTTTTGGTTCATTTTGGCAGGGACCTCTGTTTCATTGGTAAGAAGGCCGTAGAAGGGTGGGAGGCCAATAATTGTTCTGTCAGCCAACTTTATCCCTCCATCGCCCTCCGTCGCCCGATTTTTCTCACTTCAAAGTCAATGTTGAACACCCTTGGGCCATTTTCTTGAACCCTAAACCACATATTTGTGATGTACACACCTGGGACACCACCAATATTTGGTGGCCGGCCAGTAATTGTTGTTGACCCTTTTGAACCCCTTTGAAAAGTGGGTTGTTCTCTCTTCTGGTTCACTTTTTCCAGTGTTCAACCACAGGGTTGTGTTGTGCACACATCAGAGGTTCTCTTTCTGTGGTGGCCGGCCATCAATTCTCATTGACCCTTTTGACCCTTGGCCGGCCGGCCATGGGAAGTAGTCGGCCGGCCACCTGCAACCTGGATAACTGGCCGGCCAGGATCCTCACATCATTTACAGTGCAGCAGTGCATTCATTTTCCCCCCAGATTCTATATCCGGGGGGCTGCATTTTGGGGGGAAACTTGATGGTTTTCCCTCCATTTTTTCCCCCATTTCCCCCCTCTTTTTGCCTATATATCAGAGGCTCCAGCTCTGATATTAGGGTTAAAAAATTTCCCTCTAAGGCCCTTTCATTATATCTCTCTCCCTCTATATTTTCCAAGCTAAAACATCCTTAGCCCTACACCATTTCTTCACCAACCCATAGCCCTACCCTTCCGTCCTCCATTCCAGCAGTTTAAGGGTGTTCTCCAGAGCTTAGGAGTGCTGCATTTTGGTCCAAGAAGCTACCAAAGTTTGGTCTTCAAGGGTGAGTACCATTCCCACTCTTTTGAGCTTATTCTTGTATCATTTCTTAGCCATACATGCTTACTGTTTTGAGCTCCGGCCCTAACTGAAAGTGGCATTTTTTTGAGCTCCTTTTCACTTTTGTTTAAGGTCCTCTCACTGTTTGAGGCCTCCTTGTTGCACTTGCTTCATTATCCCTCTTGTATGCCATTATCTTGTGTAGTATTTTTGGCTTATGTATAATCTGTTTTGAGACATGTCATAAACTGAAGAGTTGCTTATTTTGAGACCTTCTTCAACATTGTTGAAGGGCTCATTGCTGTTTGTGGCCTTCATTTACTACTTGCCATTATATCTCTCTTTTGGCCATATTTTTGCATGACTTGTTAGCCTCAGATGATTCTGTTTTTGGGCTCTTTTCAGAACTGAAAACAGTCTTATTTTGACCCCCTCTTCATGTTTCATTGAGGGTCTTTTACTGTTTGAGGCATCCTTTATATACTTTGTGTTATATCTCTCTTTTTGGCCCTATTTTGCATAGCATTTTGAGCATTCTTGTATATGGTTTTGGGTCCGGCCATCAACTGTAAAGTGCAATAGTTTTGGCCCCTCTTCAACATTGTTGAAGGGTCCCTTTGTGTTTAAGTCCAGAAACCACTACTTGCTTCTTTGTCCATCTTTTGGCCCTTTTCTTGCATGAGAGCTTAGCCATACCTCTGTTGGTTTTTGTGGTTTGACATAAACTGTAAAACATCATATTTTGGGCCCCTATTCAACATTGTTGAAGGGCCGTAATCTTTTTGGGATCAGCAGCTGTGAGTTGCTTCTTTATCTCACATTTAGGGCTATTTTTGCATGCTAGTTTTGCCCTATTTGTGTTTGGTGTTTGGCCTCGCTTAGAACTGTAAACATGCTTTTTTTGGGGCTTCCTTGAATCTGTCTTCACATGTCATGATCAAATAATGCATGCTTGATGTAGCTACAAGTCATTTCATGTGCTTAATCTTGCATTTCGAGACCATTTTCATGCATCGGGTGCCATATTCCTATGATTCGGGGATGTTTCGGGTCATATTTTAGCGCTGAAATTTGCATGCTTGTATGCCATATTCCATGCCTTGCCATGTCTTGTTAGAGTGGCATTTTGTGCCTTAGGGTCGGTCCTCGGTTTGCGTGCATGCGTGTACGCATCTCGAGTGCCTCATTTTCATCTCATGGCCTCTTATGCGAGTGTGGATGAGGTCCACTTGTGTTAGTGTAAGTCCATTCATGCATTGTGTATGCCATTTCATTTCATAGCATTGCGTATGCTAGGTTGTATGTTAGCACATTGTGTATGTCATGTTACCTCGTGCATCGTATATGCCATTTCATAGCATTGTGTATGTTAGGTTGTATCTTAGTTGCATTTCATGCATATCATGCATATTGCATTGTGCTTGGGGTAGGAGTTAGCCCGGGCACGGGAAACGAGGTACGTTTCGTACTCCGAGTGACGGAATGTGTCTAAATTCTCAGTCACCGACACTCCGGATTATCCATGATGGAGTTAGGTTTTAGTTGGGTTTCATGTGCATTCATTCTATATTGAGTTGCACAATTCGACTCCTCGGCCATCATGCATCGAGATGCGTGATTGGTGGCACGAGGATCGAGGCATGCATACATTTGTGAAAATACATTGCTATGCCCCTTTCCTGCTCTCTGTTGCAGCAAATCAAGAATCAGCAACCTCCCGGAGCTTGGCACACTTTCCAAGAGTAATTGTAAAAGAGAGGCTAATTGGGGCATCCCAGTGGATTTCCGCGCAAGGCAACCCAGACATGCATCGTTCATCAGAGTCAAGGCAGTCTCTGGCTTGCATGCCAGTTTATAGCTTTCTTAGTTAATTTGTAAATTAATTAGGAATTTGTTTATATTCGGACTGTATTATTTGGACTGTACTATTTATTCGAACCCTCTGTGCGAGGGCATAATTGTAATAAGTGTGCGTACGTGTGATGTATGTCTCCCAACCCCACGTCTTTCTCCCTTTTATTTACCAGCTTATGATGGTTAGATTAGGGCATGTTTCAATTAGCATACAGTATGATAACATGTTTGCATTCATTCATCTGTATTGCATGCACCGGGATCGGCGCATCATGCTAACTGCATTGTATTTTCAATTCCAAGTTGAATACATGTTAGCTGTAGCATTTCATATGCCATGTTTAGAATAGCCGAGCCTGCTATAGTTGCATTTTTGCATGTATTGCATTAGGCATCTCTGTATAGTTAGGATCATGCATGGTTTTCTAACTTAGTTTCTGTTTTGGCTTGGAGTACTCGGTAAGTTTTATGCTTTAGCATCCTTGCATGCGTGTGAGTGATTGCCATGATAGCATGCTTACCATGAGGCTAATTGCTTATGTGATATAACTGCCTGAATGCCTGTGGGTGAAGGTTGGGTTATTTGGATTGGAACAATTCATTCACTGTGTGTTTTAAGCCCACTAGATAGTGGCAAAATCATGTTTTCTAAGCCCACCTGAGGGTGGCAAATCCACGTCTTAGCCTACTTGCGAGTAGCACCATCAAACCATTTTCAAACAAACAAACGTGAAATGTTTTGTTCCAATTCAGGCAATCCAATCTATAATTGTATGCTGTGCGCATCACATAGTAAATCTAGGCTAATAACCAGAATAAGAACGCATAAAGTTTTCAAAACTAGATATCATGGTTAGTAGAGGCCGATCTTTGATCGGGCGAGCGGGGGTGCTCACGAAGTGACCTTCCCTAATCGTACCCAAGTTCCCGAGCCGAGGCAACTTTGGTGATGAAGGACACGTGGCCTTAGGCAACGAGTCAGGGTTTCCTAACTTTCCCAAAATAAAATATTTAGGTGGCGACTCTGTATCTGGCAAAGCAGTTCATGTTTGGCACTTCTTTCAAAAATCTGTTTTCTCAAAACGATTTGCCGGATTTGGACTTTTTGGTTCAGACTTAGAACCGTGACATATTTTAGAGTCCTGAGCTGTAGTGAACCCAAATGAACAGAACGGGAGCTCACCCTCTCGGGGCGTTCAGGGACGTCTACAGTTTCTGGCGACTCTGTTGGGGATTTAGAGAACTTGACTCGAACTCATGATATCTGGTTTTGACTATACTTGTGTGTTTCTTTGCATTGCATTTGCATTGGTGCGCCTAGGACACCGTGTTTGCCATCTGCTATTCCTGAATGGTTTGCTGGAGGCTTGTCTTGTCAAGGCATGACCATAAGGCTGACCGGTTGTGGGCTCTGCCAGTATGGGACCACAAACCCCGGTTTTACCGGGGCACCCTTTTTGACCATTCGACCTAGTGCATATTCAGATCCGTAGTGACCATTCCAAACTAGGACAGGTTGCTTACCCGTTTATAGGTTGTTTGAAACCGCTGCATACGTAGTGAAACCCTAGCTCCTGACAAAATAGGACAGGGAAACCCTACCCCAACATAGGGGTGTTTGGCTCTCACTTATCTGTTATGTGCTTTGGGATGCGTCTCCATACGAATGCATGTATCAGTTTACAGGGTTTGGGCATCAGGCCTGCAGGCATCAGTTCAGTATTATGGGTATCAGGCCTGCAGGCATCAGTCAGTGTTTGAGAATCGGTTATCTGCGGGTATCAGATTCAGTCTTTGGGGACAGTGATTCAGGGATGATAATCAGTGTTTGAGGACAGTGTGTATTCAGCTTATCGACCGTGTCTTGTTATGCCCGGCTGTGTGTCATGCATTTATTTTAAGCTGTTATGCTGTCCGTTTATCTGTTTATTTATTTCCTTATTGCTTTATTTATCTTTTTGCTAGGGCAGTTCTAGCACAATTGCTTCAAACCCAGCAGATACCCCCTAAGCACTTTCGACACGAGGTCGTCGACTCAATCGATCCGAGGATCTAATCGACGGACAGCCAGTGTTCCATTCTCTACCCCCCGTTGTCAGAAGAAAGCCGAGAAAGCGCAGTGCGTCTGAACAGAGGTCGCCAGAACAATGGTATCCCCCATCAGCGGACAGTCGGATTGAGATCCCCATTGTTGCTATAGAGATAGATCTGCCAGTAGTTCAGATAGATCAAAACAGTATGGCGGCACCAACAGGAGTTGAGGAGATGATGCGCCAAATGCAAGAAATCATGCGGGCCATGCAGCAGGATGCCATTCGCCGAGATGAGTTCGCCAAGCAACAGGCCGAGATCATGGCCCAGCAGGCCGAGCTAATTACCAGACTGCAACAGCAGAATGCGGCATATGCTTCACATCAAGTTCCTCCCCCACCAGGGGCTCCACTGCCTGAGCAGACACCAAATACCCAGAACACTCTGCCAAACACCCAGAACATTCAAGCAGATACACACGCACCAGCAGGGCCGGCTCCGCCCCCGATTCTACCTCAGATGTCTAAGGCGCCTACGCCTGTCAACCACCCGGACTCTCCCTTCGAGTTCGAAATAGACCATACAGCTCTGAAATTGAGCAAGCTTGAGAAACTCTTCAAGAAATCGCAAGGGGTAAAGGCTATCCCGGATATCGAGGACGGATATACCGATGAGGCCGTGACACTGCCCGATAGGTTTAAGATGCCGCAAATTGACTGTTTCGACGGATCCGGAGACCCCATGGTCCATCTTCGGCTATTCTCAGACATCCTGCGACCAATGGGCCTAACCCGACCACAAAAGCTTTCATTGTTCGGCCGAACCCTGTCGGGTGTGGCCGCCATCTGGTACGCGAAGTTAGAGGATGAGGTCAAAAGAAACTGGGATGAAATGGCTGAGGCCTTTGTCGCACAATACTCGTATAACACCCAGATCGAGATTACAACCCGTGATCTCGAAACGACAAGGCAAGAGCCCAAGGAAACTTTCTCAGACTTTGTAACCCGGTGGAGGGCAAAGGCGTCGATGATGACTTTGAGGCCCACTGATAAGGACCAAATCCGGATGATTGTGCGCAATCTCCAACCAAAGTTGATGCAGAAAATGATTGTACTCCCCTTTCCCACTTTCTCAGATTTGCACGAGATGGGGGTACAAATCGAAGACGCATTGAAGCAAGGTCTGATTGACCGGGATAGGGAGCAACCCCGGAGAACATTCAACCGTAACAACAATGCAGGCCCGAGTGGCGCTGCAACTGCAAGAGCTTCGGAGGTCAGTATGGTCACCACCATTCCCCCTCCCCTTCCAAGGCCCATGGCGGCCACACCCTTCTCCGGTGCATCTGGAAGTAATACCCAAGCCAATAAGTACCCACCCAGAGGCCAAAGAACCTTCACCCCACTATACATGCCTCTGTCTAAGGCTCTGGGGGTCCTGATCAGAAAGGGGCATCTAAAACCCCTAGAGCTGAGGCCGTTGCCGAATCCACTCCCTCCCTCTCACAACCCAGCCAAGTACTGTACATACCACCAACAGCACGGCCATGATACTGACCAGTGTTTCAGGCTGCGTCACGACATCCAAGACCTTGTTGACAAAAATGTGATCCTACCCCCAGAAAGACCTAACGTCATAACCAACGCACTCCCTACACACAACCAAGCTCCGCCTCCCAAAAGAGTCAACCTTATCCAGACTGGGGTCGTGTCTTACGATCCTAGCATCTATATTACTCCCACCCACCTACCTAAGCCAGAGGTGCTCCTTCCCGACTGCACTGACCTTTTGTGCATGTTGGACATCTCTACAACCCAACCCGAATCAGCGGTGGTGACTGTGGAAGATAGTGCAGCAGGGGTTGCAGAGGGGGATAGAATGGTCGAGGCTGGGTTTGAACAGTCTGGAATTTTTGCTGGGGAAGCCTACGACCCAAGTGAATATATCCTATCGATGGGCCAATCTGAGTCGAGTGTGGGGTTGCCAGAGAGTGCAGAACTGTGTATGATCCGAGGAGGCAGATTTGAGCAGAGATCAGATGACTTGACAACAGTGGAAGAGGACTTAGCCAACCTCTAGTTCTTCAACGACCAAGAATCAGGGGACGCAGCAGTCAACTGGTTTGAATATGAGGAGGCAGCAGGAGCTACCGGGTGGCTAGATGATCAACCCGATGTTGTGGAAGAAATCTGACTAGAACAGGGCCCGGCAGGGGCGGGAGTATCAGTTGTGGCCGGAAGGGCCGGAAGTCAAAGTACATTGCCGGAGAGCGCCGGTACGAAGAATTTCGCTCAAGATGGAAACATTGAGAATACAGGGAAAGTTGAACAAAAAGCTGCGCTGACGCAGATAAGGCAGCAGGGTTCTGAGAGAACCGGAAAAGCTAAAATCCATGAAGGGATCGGAAGTGCTGCGGGCATGAGAACAGAGGATGCTGTGAGCATACAGGCTGAAAGTACTGTGAGTACAAACATGCCGGAGCCAGACAGATGCCTTTTGGACGCCAGCGGAATGTGGTGGGAAGACGATGACTTATGTCTTGCCCACACAGACGAAGACTGGGGAAGTAATCAACCGGATGACACTTGGTACCTCGATGAGGTTGATCATATGACGAGAAGTGGTCGGTACTTCAAGCCTCTACACCTAGACCAACCCGAGGCATCCGGGAAGGATAGAGAAGCTGAGAAACAGAAGGAAAAGCAGATCGAAGAGGAAGCTGTGCTGAAGCAGCTAAAGAAGATACAAGCAGACATCTCCATCTGGGGACTGCTTATGGCTTCACGAGTACACAGACAGGCTGTCCTATCTGCTATGGACAAAGCTAAACTCTCTATAGATACTACACCAGAACAGCTGGTTGGGCTGGTTTTTCCGGGAGGAGGTTCCCCGGCATTAACCTTTTCGAACAAGGAACTACCACCTGAGGGCATAAATCATAATAAACCCCTCTACGTTTCCGTGGAATGTAGAGGCAAGTGGATACCGGTGGTACTTGTTGATACCGGGTCCGCCATCAATGTCTGCCCAGCCAGAACAGCATATACAATCGGGTTGAAACCCGCGGACTTCGCGCCAACTACTCAGGTGATCAAAGCCTATGACAACACTAGCAGGGAAGTGATGGGGACTGTCAAGATCCAGACTCAGGTTGGTCCAGGACAACACAACGTTGAATTCCATGTCTTGGACGTTCCCGCAACCTTCAACCTACTTTTGGGGCGACCGTGGTTGCACCAGGTCAAGGCAGTCTCTTCCACTTTGCATCAGATGCTGAAGTACCCTCACGGGAAAGGGGTAGCTATTGTCTTTGGGAATTCATCGATCCATCCGCCACCGGAAGTGTCTACACCAGTATTGGAAATCGAGCATGGCACTGAGGATGTGTTCTTATCGGGGTTCACTTTGGCTGAGGCTCGAGTGGTACAGAATGTTATGGCTGTGAATGAGGGGGTGTACGTCAGTGCTCAATCCGTCTACCTCATGAACAAGTTACAACACATCCCCGGAATGGAATAGGGAAAGAGCGGCCGGAAGGGCGTCGCATCATTGGCCGAAGTGCCACATAACCCTCACACCTTTGGACTGGGTTATCTGCCCACCAAAGAGGACTGGGTGAGGAGGGCAAAGAGATGGCCGGAAGAGCCAGAGCAAAGAAGGCTGGGAAGCCTTTTGAATTAATGCATCGGCCCATTCAGGGTACCCTAAACGGACACTTCATCCGGGAGGAGGAAGACTTTCCATTTTGCGGCTTCCCAGAACCATGGCTGAACGCGAAGAGGAAGCGCGTGCCTGGTTTCGAGATCTTCTTCGACCTGCAACTACCCGGGGATGACGTTGCCGAAGAGCAGACAGACCCATCAGCTGAGGTTGGGCAGTGTAAGGCAGTGGATTCTGAGAGCACCGAACTTGAGATGGGGGTAGCGCTGGCATGTCTACTTTCAGATCCTTCGATCGACCAAAAGTGCTTGGGGGATAACTCCTCGGTTTCCATGATTGGAGATGAAACGACTACGGGCCTTCCAGCGACTATCTTGGATGCATCTATCGCACCCTCTCTCACTTGGCAGTACGAGGAGGGATTTTTGTCCAGCAACACCGGGTCAGGTAGTGAGCCGGAATCTGATTCCACCGAGTCCTGTGAGTCGGAATCAAGTTCCAGCTCGACTGAGTCTGAGTCTGGTAATCCTAGGGATCATAACCCAGATGCCACAGTTGTGTCCAGGTCGTCTTTTTCTTTCTCATTTGAGTCTGTTGTAACCAAGAATTCGGACGATTTGGATGAGCTTAATGAGAATCAAGTGACTGTGGTTTCTGAGTACTTTTCTGTGCCCTTAATTTATTGCATAAACTCAGACTTTCAAAATTTTGATGAAAACGACGAGGACGAAATTCCTCCGGTTTTGCAACGTTTAATTGAGCAGGAGCAGGAGAGATTTGTCAAACCCTTAACAGATGAAATCATTACCGTGAACATTGGTACTGAGGAGGACCCGCGCCTAGTCCAGATCGGGTCCACGCTGTCTTCGGAGGAACGCGAGCGCTTAGTCGCTTTACTAAAAGATTTCAAAGATGTTTTCACGTGGTCCTACGAAGACATGCCTGGGATCGATCCTGAGATTGTACAGCACTGGATCCCCCTTGACCCCGAAGCCCGACCTATTAAGCAAAAGCTCAGAAGGATCCGCCCAGACTGGGCTCTCAAGATTAAGGAAGAGGTCACCAAGCAAATCGACGCAGGCTTCCTGCTGGTATCCGAATACCCGACTTGGTTGGCCAACATCGTTCCAGTGCCGAAGAAGGATGGCAGGATCCGGGTATGCGTGGATTTCAGGGATTTAAACAGAGCTAGTCCGAAGGACGACTTTCCCTTACCGCATATTGATGAGTTGGTAGACTTCACAGCAGGGCACGCTTTGCTCTCATTCATGGATGGATTCTCAGGGTACAATCAAATAGTGATGGCACCAGAAGACAGAGAAAAGACTGCATTCACCACCCCGTGGGGGACATACTGCTACAGAGTAATGCCGTTTGGGTTGAAGAATGCCGGAGCTACTTATCAACGGGCCGCGACCACAATATTGCACGACATGATCCACAAGGAGGTTGAAGTGTACGTGGATGACATGATTGTCAAGTCCAAGGAAAGAAAGGTCCACTACACTGCCTTGCAAAAATTCTTTCAAAGGATCAGAGAATTTCGGTTGCGGCTAAATCCTCAGAATTTTACGTTCGGTGTTACAGCGGGAAAGATGCTGGGGTTTCTGATTACACAAAGGGGCATCGAGGTCGACCCTTCAAAAATCAAGGCCATCTTAGAAATGCCACCACCGAGGACTGAAAAGGAGGTGCGAGGCTTTATGGGTAAAGTGCAATTCATACGACGGTTTATCTCAAAATTAACCTTGACTTGTGAACCACTTTTTGGTCTCCTGAAGAAAGGCAAGAAGTTCCAATGGGACGGCCGATGCCAAGCTGCTTTTGAATAGATCAAAGAATATTTACAAAACCCGCCCGTGTTGTCGCCACCAGAGCCGGGGAAACCGTTGATATTGTACCTTTCAGTGACTAAGACCACAATGGGCTGTATGCTCGTGCAAGAGTCAGAGGACAAGGTGGAGAGGGCCATCTACTATCTGAGCAAGAAGATGTTGGACTACGAGACCCGCTACACTCCGCTCGAGAAGGCTTGCTTAGCTTTGGTATGGGCTACCAGGAAGCTGCGGCACTACTTGTTAGCTCACTCCGTAATGTTGGTTTCACGACTAGATCCCATCAAATACCTTTTCGAGAAACCAGCACTTACGGGTAGGCTAGCTCGTTGGCTGCTGTTGCTCTCCGAATTCGATCTAAAATATGTGGCACGCAAGTCAGTCAAAGAAAGAGCAGTGGCAGAGTTCTTGGCTGATCATCCAGTCGAAGGAGGTGAAGCGGTGGAGTACTTATTCCCAGATGAAGCCATTTTGCACATCGGCGACGAATATTGGACGATGTACTTTGACGGAGCATCAAATCAATACGGGTATGGGATAGGAGTGTTGCTGATAGCACCCGACAATTCCCGTATCCCTCTAGCCTTCAAACTCCGGTTCAAAGTCTCGAACAATGAAGCAGAATATGAGGCGTGCATTGCCGGCCTAGAAGCGGCCTTGGAACTAGGGGCAAGACGTTTGGACGTCATCGGGGATTGAAACCCTGTTGTATCTCAGGCAAACGAAGACTGGAAAGTCAAAGAAGAAAAGATGATGATGTACCATCAGACCTTGGACTTGCTAATCCCTCGGTTTGAAAAGCTAAACTTTGCTCATCTTCCAAGAGAGAACAACAGGTTCGCCGATTCTCTAGCAACTCTATCTTCCATGATAGACATCCCATTTGGAATCCGGATGCGTCCAGTCGTCATTGACCAAAAATTTGTGCCAGCCTATGAGTCGATTGCTACTATAGATGAGGTTCAGGACCAAAACCCCTGGTATTATGACATTTGGAATTTCTTAGAAAAGGAAGCATACCCGCCAGGGGTAAACGCCAAGGATAAAAGGGCAATCAGAAGAATGGCCGTCCAGTTCATCATCTGTGGGGGTAAACTGTATAAGAGAGGTCATCTGGGAATGCACAAGCTGTGTGTTGAAGCCGAGGAATCAAAGCGCCTGATGGAGGCCATCCATGGAGGAGAATGCGATGCGCATATGAACGGAGTAATGCTAGCATGGAAGATCCTCAGACAGGGTTATTACTGGTCCACCATGGAGGAGGATTGTATTAGTTTTGTTCGGCGATGCCACAAGTGTCAAATTCATGCAAATCGCATGAACATCTCACCGTCGAAACTGTACAATATGACTTCGCCATGGCCATTTTCAGTTTGGGGAATTGATGTGATCGGGGCTGTCACACCAAAGGGGTCGAATGGGCATGAGTTCATCCTGGTTGCGATAGATTATTTCACAAAGTGGGTCGAGGCCCAATTGTATGCGGTGTTGAAGGCGTCACACGTTGCAAAGTTTATCAGAAACAACATCATTTGTCACTATGGGGTCCCGAACGAGATCGTTTCAGATAATGGTTCCCACTTCAAGAAGGAAGTGATAGACTTGTTGGAAAAATACAACGTGGCTTTTCATAAGTCATCTACATACCGGCCGCAAACCAACGGAGCGGTCGAAGCCGCCAACAAGAATATCAAACACATACTGCAGAAGATGGTGGAAATCTACCGGGATTGGCCAGATAAGCTACCATTTGCTCTGTGGGGCTACAGGACTTCGATCAAAACTTCTACCGGAGCGACGCCGTATTCATTGGTTTATGGGATGGAGGCCGTTCTACCTATTGAGATTGAGGTTCCGTCATTACGAGTTTTGGCTGAGTGTCAAATAGCCGAAGCAGATTGGCAGCAGAGCAGATTTGAGGAACTCATGCTTTTTGACGAGAGAAGACTGAAAGCACTGTACCATGTTCAAGGCTATCAACGCAGAATTGCCCGGTCTTTCAACAAGAAAGTTAAGTCCAGGAATCTAAAGGAAGGAGATTTGGTGCTCAAGGACAACCGAGCTCCCATCCACGACCCAAGGGGCAAGTTCAAACCCAATTGGACCGGTCCCTACATCATCAAAGCTATCTGGTCAGGTGGAGCTGTGGTTCTGATGGATCTGGATGGCCTAGAGTTCTCCCAACCGATCAACATGGACAAGTTGAAGAAATATTACCCCTAAGAGGCTCGCTAGGCCGAAAACCCGAAAGGGCGACCTAGGCAAAAGTCACAAAAAAAATTGGAAAACATAAAAACTGAGCTCGCAAGGTTGAAAACCCGCAAAGGGCGACCTTGGCAAAAGTTAGAGCATAAAAGGAGAGTGAAAATACCCGAGTGAACCTAAGCCTGAACTACGTAAGGCTTGATTCCCATCTTTGGGATACGTAGGCAACTTCACCCTGAAGTTCAGCCATAAACTTTTCCCCGATCAACTTTGTCCATTTTGACCATCTCGGTCATCTTTGTCCATCAGCATTTATCGCGATCTCCGGTGCAGAGCTATTCAGACTAGGGGCAACTTTCCGTTGCCATGCAGTGCCGCGGTACTCTTCAAACTAGGGGCAACTTTCCAGTTGCAGGGGCCTGGGGTTGTGCATCTCAGTGACAGATCTTAGGCGTGTCCAGTTCTGATCCATATCGAAAATGGTTTTGAAAAGTTTTAATAAAAGTTGACTTTGTTCAAGTTAATCTCTTTACAACTAAGACCATTTTTGGACCAAAGCGGAAAATTTTCAGTACCACAACCTTCAATTTCATTGATTTCAAAACAAGAGTTCTCCTGCTCTTGCATACAATCGAAGTTGTTTTTTTATTACATTCATAAAGAAAACTTGAAAGTTCTAATAAGGCAATAAATCTGGGGCATAGTCGAGTCAAGTATCCCTGCGCCCCCTCCCAGAGCTGGTCGAAGCCTCTGACGCCAAGCTAGGCCCAACCTGTGCCTCCTCGTTAAGCCAGTCCAAGCACTCGTCAGACAAAGTGCAACTGAAAGTGGGAGCAGGAGCCAGAAGCTCTCTAGTCCTCCATGCTGTGGCATATCGGGCAAGCTGTGCACCTCGGATCCGGAAAGCAGCCGGGTACTCAATCCCCTCTGGTGGGCAAATCTGATCATGACCGAACTGGCGCAGGAACCGGAATGGAAAGTAGAACACACAGTGGGTTAGACCAATCAACTGGATCCCGATCAGCCGGGACATGCTATAGCTCATCGCCGGGAGATTGAGCCAAGGACAACGCCAAGCAATGCGATCTGCGGACAAATTGCGCATCCAGTCAAACCACCGCTTTTCATCAGGGGCATCGACTAGGTGCTGTCAAAAGAAATAGCCTCGAGCTGAGTAGGCCGGGCAAGAGTCCACAACTTGCAATTTGTCCATTAACCATACCTGGGGAGGGATGAAAAATGAGAGAATAAAGAATAGAGAGATGTACGTTGAGAGAAAAAGTGAGAAAAGGGTTTTTGTGAGAAAAACCGAGCCTGAGGGCCGAGTAATGTGAGCAAATACATATGTAAGATTGGGTGGGAAACACTACCTGCAGCAGCAGTGGACTCCCAGCAAATCTAGTCGTCTCCCGGCGATAGGCAGAATCCAAACCCATCAACGTCTCGGCCAAGGTCATGGCGATGCAGCTCTTTCCTTCTTTCAAGCCTTGAGCAACTTCAATCAGACGAATGCTACTTCCGCCAAAGCCCGGGTGTGATACCCCTGTTCTGTATTATGATAAATCGGTCCTTAATTTGTTTATGGTTATGTGTTTAGAATGATTTTGTGTGCCATTATGTGAAAATATGTGACCTTGAAGTTTTATCTGTTCACCGTAGGAATATCTGTTCGAATAATTAGCTTTGGAAATTTAATTGAGGGCCTTATCGGCCACAGAACCTGAAATTAATTACGCCATAGTGATTGGCATAATTTTTAGAGCCTACGGTGAAATTTAATTGAAAAATTGATTTGGACCAGATTAAGTTGATTAAGTTGGTAAAATGAGTACCCAATTACTCTATATTATTATATTATGACTTAGTGAGGCTCTATACACTCAAATACCCTCTTTATTATTCTCCTTGGCTGAATTAAACGCAAGAAAGAGAGAGGGGAGTCGGCTAGAGAGAGGGAAAAGAAGAGAGTTGGGTGTTTGGCTCAAAATTGTGAAGAATTGGAAGATCAAACTCAATAAATTGCTATAGTTTGGAAGATTGAGCCTCTAGGTAAGCTTTTGGTCTTGAATTCATAAGTTTGAAACTGTGATCTTGTAAGTTCAAGGGTTGTTTGTGATCAAGAGCATGTAATAAGTTGATTTTTGTTGAGTTTGAAGTCTTGGAACTCATGCATGTAAGAAATCACTTTGAATTTTCATGTTTGAGCTTGAAACACATGATTCATGTAGAGTTTTGGTTAAAGCTCATGTTGTAATCACCATTTGTACCATCTAAGTTGAGAATAATGAGCATCTCCCACATGCATGTACAAATCATGGGAGTATAAGTCTTGAATGTCTGAATTTGAGCATGTTGATGATGGGTTTGAGATATCTTGGGACATGCATGTAGATAAATCATGAAATTGAGCTTCCTAATGTTGTAATCTTGTATTAGTAGCATGTTAGCATGTGTAAGTGTGTAATTTGAGCCATTGCATGCAAGAAATGTAGATGGAAAACCGAATTGGAGCTCAAGAACATGATCTGGGAAACCCAGATTTTTGAGGTCCGCTCGAGCGGGGTAATGGCCGCTCGAGCGAGAAAATCGTGCTCCCAGCATTTTTGCAGAGTTGGATGTCCGCTCGAGCGGGACACCTCACGCTCGAGCGTGGAGTTTTGTAGACAGGCCTTCAGCTCGAGCGCTCTATTTCACGCTCGAGCGCATCTTTCATGCAACCAGTACTTTTGCAGGCCTTAAGGGTCCGCTCGAGCGGAGAAGTTTACGCTCGAGCGGGGACCCTGTTTCCTGGAATTTTGTTCATGCGTTCTATGTTTCGTTTTCCGTTCTCTTTCACTCGTAAGCACTCTAGGCATATGTTAAACATTGTAAACGAGTTAATGAGATAGAAATAAAGCCTAAAGAGGAATATGTGAATTAAAGAACGGATTGAACTGTTAGTGACCCTTTTGTATTCATGAAATGTGTAGGGTCAAGCTCCAGGGCGCATCCACAAACCGATCACTGTGAGTAATATCAATATTTGAAAGCTGGTCAATGTCCAATCGTTATTCCCTTATAAACTTTATGAGTTGTTAATTGGGATTGTGGGCAAATGTCTGACAGGAATAAATGAATGGACCAAAGGTCGTTTTGATAAGAATGAATGGACCAAAGGTCGTTTTGATAAGAATGAATGGACCGAAGGTCGTTTTGATGTAAATGAATGGACCGAAGGTCGTTTTGATGTAAATGAATGGACCGAAGGTCGTTTTGATGTAAATGAATGGACCAAAGGTCGTTTTGACATGAATGAATGAGTGGGCCAAAGGCCGTTTTGACATGAATGAACGGGCCGAAGGCCATTTGGACAGAAATGAATGGGCCGAAGGCCGTTTCGACATAAGTGAATGGGCCGAAGGCCGTTTTGCCATGAACGGAAACCCGAGTGGGCCAAAGGCCAGAATGTTTAGAACCACAGTTACTTGATTTAAATTTTTGTATAGTTATATATTCGTTAAATAGAAGTATGAATTGGGCCCAAGGCCGTTTGGAGCATGTTGTTCTACATATTGTCATGTAACTGTCATGTTAGATATTATTCACTGGGCTATCGCTCACGCTCATTCATGTGTTTGTAGGTGAGCCAAGAGAAGTCCAAACCCAGCCCCAGTGAAGTCTGCTAGGAAGAATCCGAGTTTTGAGGAAGTCAGCCTTGCGTCTCACTCTTGAGACCTACCCTTGCCTTTTGCTATATAATTGTATTTTGTCGTGCCGACAGGGACTTTATGTAAATATGTAAATAGTCTGTCATAGGTTGACTCGTTTTGGATGATCCTGTCTGTAATGAATTTTTTTGAAACTGTACTTTTGAACTGTGGGTTATTAACGTAACTGAATATAGTCTGTTGATGTGCATATAAGCACGGCTCTATGGACAAAGTTTTTATTTATTGCTTCCGTTTGGCCCCTTAACTCTGACAGGTTGTGTCTGTTTTGGTCTGAGGCCGTAGGTAATCTCAGGATTACTGGCCGGTTATATCCTTAACCCATAGGGGCGGGTTTGGGTCATGACACTGGGGAAAGCAGAAAGTGAGACAGCAGGCACAAGCAAAGGGCGTGTTGCTGGAAACCTTGCCAATAATGGTTGCTGCGGTCACTGGCGTCGGAAAAACGATGAATCAAACCAAGGATATCCAGTTCCCCATTACAGATCAGGGACCGAGCATCATGCGCGGTGAGTCCACACATCCGCCCTAAAGCCTGGGCGTGGCCAAAGCGAAACTGGGGCAAGATCTCTTCATGACGTTCAGACTCCATCAAAACTTGAAAATGTTCAAAAGTCGGACATACCTCTTAACCGCCGAAGCTAAAGATGTGCGTCACCGGGTTCCAAAACCTCGCCGCAGCATGGAGGAAAGGGAGATGTAGCAGAGTGCGGCTTAGTGTGAATAGTGCATTCAAGCCGAAACCCCGGAAGTTCAACTTTTCCGAGCCGTCAAGAGAAGCGATCCAAGCTGTGAGATTTTCAACGAGAAACGCCTCCATTTTTTGTGCAAAACTAAGATGGAATGAATCAAAACACGGAGCCAAGGCTTTTAAAGAGGAAAAGACACTATTCAGGGGGACAAGTGTCAAAAATTGGGCGGCTGCAGAGTTAAGTGGCCGGCCGGCCATATTTTCTGGCAGGCCGGCCACCTCTTGTTTCAAAACTGGCCGGTGCCCCCCCTCTCTGCAATAAATCTGGCTGGCCGGCTCCCAAAAGTGGCCAGCCATGCTCCAATGTGTGTCTTTGGCCCTGTTTTACCCTCCGAGAGAAAGTTTTAAGCATTCCCATGCAATGGATGTGCCGAAGGCCTCTATTTTCCTCTGTTCTGAATGCGTCCCGTTGCCCAGATCGTCCGAAGTACACTTCGTCTTGTTAAGTTTTGTTTATCGAGTAGTTGTTTTGTTTATCGAGTTGTTGTTTTGTTTATCGAGTTGTCGTTTTGCTTATCGAGTTGTTTGTCGAGCTGTCGTGTTTTCGTGTTTTGAGTTGTTACTCTTTGTTTAAGCTTTTGTTTGAGTCTTGTTTATCGAGTTGTCAACATTATTGCATTTTGTTTATCGAGTTGTAAACTTGCTAAGGTTTCGTTATATCTTAGAAAGTTAAGTTGTTGCGTCGGTTCACTACCTGACTGGGCAAAATGCGCGATGCACATTTCCATTCAATCCCATTATGATGCAAAATGGTGCGATATGATGCTAAGTGTTTAAAATACAATATTTTTGTCAAAAGCTGTTTCATCCCATCATGCCTTGCTTGTTACAATATTTTACAGACTAAGGCACAAGTTTTACAGAAATAAAACTGCCCGATAATGTACAATGTGCTACAACTACTAGCAAAAAGATAAATAAAACAGGAAACAGCTGCATCTGTGCTCTCAAGAGCAGGAATAAGAGGCCCTCTTCGTCCTTTTCTACGGAACGGACTCTCCGCCACCATCGCCATCGCCATCATCTGAGTCGGAGCCGTCATCCTCGGGATCCCCCTCAGCCTCGCCTCCACTCCCGGACCCAAGGCCGGAGCCGTCCTCTCCATCAGCAGATGTCTCCGACTGACGATCTGCAACCTCCTCCTCCTCATCCTCATCCTCATCAGGCTCCTCCTCCACAATATGTGCTCTGCGTTTGCGGGACGAACCCTCCCCACGAGAGGGCCTGGATGGCCCAGCTCCTCGGAAAGGCCTGGATGGCCCAGCTCCGTGAAAAGGCCTGGACGGCCCAGCTCCATGAAAGGGCCCAGATGGCCCAGCTCCCCGAGAAGGCCCAGGTGGCCCGGCCTGCAGCTGAGCATATACAGGAGGCATCTGAGAACAAAGAGTTCAAATTAAATACATCAGTCCAAATGTGTACATCAGATGCAGATGGAAGCAAAAACTACATGAAGTGGGTGCGTGTAAACACAGTGTGCAAGTGGGGTGTGTGTCAGATGTGCTCTACACAAGTAGCCTATCAATGCAGTAGAAATCAGTATGTCATCAGAAGTATGATAAATACCAGAAAACTAAAGGGTACCTGGAAGCCCATGATAGACAACTGTGCCTCCCTCCGCAAGACCATGCCCTCGAGTGAAGCTACCAATCCGATCACCCCCTCCATGTACTCTCTGGGTGGCTGCAGATACAAGCTCAAATCATCAGCAAATAAAGGAGTATCTAAGTATTTGAATGATAGATGAAAAGCAGTAGAGCATACCGGCGGTGAGTCGGGATCAATGACATATCGATGACCGGGCATCGGAGGCTCTATCGGGATCGGAATCGGAGAGGTAGTCCCAAACTGCCATCCCATCAGTTCAGTCGGCATGTCCGGCCACCCAGGATGAGGAAGAGTCGAAGGAATCAGGGGAACCGACCTACCCCCACCTCTAGATGTACCAGCCCTGCTGGTGGAAGGGGCGTCTGCAGCCCGAGCCTGGGCCTGGCTCGAAGATGGCACACCAGCAGGCCTCATCACCGGAGTGCGAACTCCCGTCAATGGGGGCATCAGGTATGTGTGACGGTAAGTGGCGTAGTCCCCCTCCTCAATATATAGCAAAGCATTAGTACCCAGCATAGCATTGACAACATCCCGGGAAATGAGCACATCAGCAATCCGCATATTGGCTGGAGGTGCTGAGGGAGGGTCCTGAGAAGTGTACCCCCAGACCTGGCGCAAGAAACGCTCCCCCAGAAAAAAGGCCCTACCAACCGGCCCTTCGAACAGGAGCCTGCACCGGGAGGCACCCCACCCTCCGGCAAACTGGAATCGGAGACCCTCACCTAAGGGCGCCCAGGGCTGCCATGTAATCTGCGGATAACAGATGCATAAACCAAGCAGAAATTGGAGATGTACAGGATAAATCAAAGACGAAAACAGAAAGAACTGAGAGTTCTAAAGTACCTCCGATGTGCGCACCGTGTCAAAATACTGTCGCAGGTAAAGGAGAGACTCCCGAGGTCTTGGCCGGTGCCGGCCTTCAAACACAAGCGAGTACGGGGTCATGAGAGGTCCCGCTACCATCATCTCCGGGGCCAATGTCGGGAAATATGCATAGACCCACAACTGTAGAAAACAAAGCAGAATATGAAATGCTGAAGGCAAAATGCACGACACAGAGTATAAAGTGCGCCGTGTGTGCAATATACAAATAATGAGGAGCAGAAATGTAAATTAAGCGGGCAGAAAGTACCTCCCAAGCTCTCCAATAGCCGCCGAGTAAATCTCCCCGTCCGCAGGAAGTCGCGCTCATATAGCAATAAAGGGTGGCCAAGCCGGCACCACCCCAGTCATATCGCCTGACCTGTGATAGGTCCACCAAAGCACTCAGCAGATAGAGCCCTACAGTGTTCCCTCTATCAGCAAACAGAGTGGTCCCGAAGAGGAACATCAAAAAACCGCGAGCATACTGTGCCGCCTCATCAGGAGTCCCGGGCTCCATCTCTACCCGCCGAAAGTGGGAAGAGAACCAGGTATATCGGACTCTCCCCGAAGCTCTGTCAACAGGCGGGCGAACCCCCAGCAGATATATCCAAGCGGCCTCCCACTCGCCCATGTCATCATCATATGGGATCGCCCAACCTCCCACATCAAGGCCGGTCAATACAGCGAAGTCAAAAGGGGTTATAGTCATGTCCCCAATAGTAGAGAAATGGAAAGAGTTGGTGGCGTCCCACCATCTCTCCACCAGGGCGGCCATCAGCGTCCTCCTGGCAGAACAACGAGATAGCCTAGCACAGAAGGGCCCGAACCCCGCTAAGTCAACCAAATCCCGAACGACCTCCGGGAGCTCAGCATACCAGTCTTTAGCCGCTGTAGAGCCATACCCTCGCACGTTACGAGAAGTCACTTGCATTCAGAATGAACACATGTTTCAGCAGGAAATGAATAAAGCTGCGTGCGAATAAAACGAATAGGCTGCGTGCAAAGTAAAGTAAGTGTGTGCCGTGTGTTCACCTTCAATCTGGGCTGTGTGTCCTAAAAATCAGTGTTTGGGCTGCGTGTTCAAACTCTAAATCAATCTGAGCTGTGTGTTCAGAAAATCAATCAGGGCTGTGTGTTCAGAAAATCAATCTGGGCTGTGTGTTCAGAAAATCAATCTGGGCTGTGTGTTCAGAAAGTCAATTTGAGCTGTGTGTTCAGAAGATCAATCTGGACTGTGTGTTCAGAAAATCAATTTGAGCTGTGTGTTTAGAAAAATCAGTGTTTGGGCTACGTGTTCAACTCTCAATCAGTGTGGGTTGCGTGTTCACCTTCAATTCGGGCTGTGTGTCCTAAAAAAATCAGTGTTTGGGCTACGTGTTCAACTCTCAATCAGTGTGGGCTGCGTGTTCACCTTCAATTCGGGCTGTGTGTCCTAAAAAATCAGTGTTTAGGCTACGTGTTCAACTCTCAATCAGTGTGGGCTATGTGTTCACCTTCAATTCGGGTTGTGTGTCCTAAAAAATCAGTGTTTGGGCTGCGTGTTCAACTCTCAATCAGTGTGGGCTGCGTGTTCACCTTCAATTCGGGCTGTGTGTCGTAAAAAATCAGTGTTTGGGCTGCGTGTTCAACTCTCAATCAGTGTGGGTTGCGTGTTCACCTTCAATTCGGGCTGTGTGTCGTAAAAAATCGGTGTTTGGGCTGCGTGTTCAACTCTTAATCAGTGTGGGCTACGTGTTCACCTTCAATTCGGGCTGTGTGTCCTAAAAAATCAGTGTTTGGGCTGCGTGTTCACCTTCAAATTGGGGCTGTGTGTCCTAAAAAATCAGTGTTTGGGCTGCGTGTTCAACTCTCAATCAGTGTGGGCTGCGTGTTCACCTTCAATTTGGGGCTGTGTGTCCTAAAAAATCAGTGTTTGGGCTGCGTGTTCAACTCTCAATCAGTGTGGGCTGCGTGTTCACCTTCAAATTCGGGCTGTGTGTCCTAAAAAAACCAGTGTTTGGGCTGCGTGTTCAACTCTCAATCAGTGTGGGCTGCGTGTTCACCTTCAATTTGGGCTGTGTGTCCTAAAAAATTAGTGTTTGGGCTGCGTGTTCAACTCTCAGTCAGTGTGGGCTGCATGTTCACCTTCATTTGGAGCTGTGTGTCTTAAAAAATCAGTGTTTGGGCTGCGTGTTCAACTCTCAATCAGTGTGAGCTGCGTGTTCACCTTCAATTCGGGCTGTGTGTCCTAAAAAATCAGTGTTTGGGCTGTGTGTTCAACTCTCAATCAGTGTGGGCTGCGTGTTCACCTTCAATTTGGACTGTGTGTCCTAAAAAATCAATGTTTGGGCTGCGTGTTCAACTCTCAATCAGTGTGTGCTGCGTGTTCACCGTCAATTTGGGCTGTGTGCTTAGAATATGAGTGTTTGGGCTGCGTGTTCAAAACTCGATCAGTGTGTGCTGTGTGTTCACAATCAATTTATGGGCTGAGTGCTCAGGAATTCTAGTGATAAGACCGTGTGTTCAAAATGCAAGCAGAATGCAAGAAAAATTCGTAATACGTTACAGAAAAGGTAGGAATGAAGTAAATACCTCTCGTGCCTCATGGGAGAGATGATACTCAGGCTCCCGCAGGAGGAGATCCCCGGGTGCTCGCTCGTCGAACTCGGTAAAATGACGAAAAACAGTCCGCGGAAGAACGTGTACTGGTGGATCATATCTCTCGGGTATGAAGGGGCGGACCCTCGGAGGCAGAGACATGATGTCAAGCTCGCCCTCGGCGCCTGGAGAACCTCCACCGTGGGGAAATTGACCAGCCATTTCAAGAAATCTGCAAAAGGGGCAAAAATGAGCAAAAATGAGCCAAAATTGGAAAAGTCAACAAAAGTCAACTCTCGGGAAGCGAAAAAGTCAACAAAAGTCAACTCTCGAGAAAATCTTCCAAATATTGAGACAAACTCACCTCAAGTGGCGAAAACGAGAAAAGAAGCCCCGAAACCAAAATTTAATCAGTTCAAAGTGCTTGAAACTGAAAGATTTCGCGAAAACAACTTGCGTGGGGCGTTGGAAAACGCGTATAGAGCCCGGGTCTGATTTAGAAAATGGTTTGGGAAGGTAGAGAGAAAGATTTCGGAGCTACACTTATGAGCCCGAAGTGTTTGGGTGGATGTATTTAAAGAAAAGAGGCCGAAAGGACAAAATTGCCCCCAGATTAGGCAAAGTGGCCGGCCGGCCACTTTTTCTAGCTGGCCGGCCATTTACTTTTCAATAACTAGCCGGCCACATCCCCTTCCCCATAAAATTGGCTGGCCATGTTCCCCACATGCCCTCCAAGGTCCCTGCAAATTTTGAGGAGAATTGGAGTCCCCGAGACCTGAAAAAGTACAAGAGAAGTGCACTTTCTGGCGCGAAATCGCCCCGCCGGAACTTCAGCTTCAACTTCCGATACATGTTTCATCGTTTACTCATTGCAGGTGAAGTATATCCTTTTTGAACATGTTGTAACCTCTCCGGGAGGTGGACCGGAGGCTGCGATCGAGTCACCCTCGCCGAAACGAGCGTTTCTTCCCGCATTGCGATGCACTTTTCTATCAACATAGTGATTGTCTGCATTCGATATCACATTGAACGTATGCTGTAAATATGATTGTGCTTGTTGAGTTTCTTTGTTTTGCAGGCACGATATTGTATGTACGGCTCATTTGAAGCTGGTGCGACCAGACGAATCGCGCAGGTATCGTATCTTCTTCGTGTGAAACCGACGAGAATTGAATAATTCTCTGCATTCTTAACTGCATGAAATGTAGTCGTTGCTTTGCATTCTTGCTTAAAACTGTTGCATCTATTTGCGAATACTTGCTTCATTACAGCTTGCTGCATTTGCATGATCATTGAGTTACCTTCGGCTTCTTGCATTGTCAGTTGCAATTTGCCCCTGCCTGCGGGCATGCCTGTGAGCACATCTGTGTTATTTTGTATGTTTGTCTAAGTCTTCGGCCTTGTCAAAAATGGGTCGTCTCTGGGCTTTGACATTCACTCCCGTCACTTATGACTTTCAAGTTCTGTCAAAGAGGGGCAAGTGTAGACACCCCATTTTTGACCGACCTTGAGACTCAGACGTCACCAGTTGAGCGCTTGGTGATATTGCATATTGTGCTCGTTCAGAAGTTTCAGAGTCTCGGCTGCGAGTCTTGCCTCCGGACTTCCGGACTCTTTTGTGTTTTGCCTCGGTTTGCGAACTGGGCTCTATTTTCTCTGTTTTCTCTTCGCGAAGGGAGGGAGAGGTCTCGTAGATCATCTCTCAGTGGCCGTAGGCTACGTTTTGTGGTCGTAGGCCATTTTGCCCGTTTGGAGTCCGGTTTCCGGTTTTTCGGAGCCATTGGCCGTGTGCCTCGGTTCGGGACCATTTAACCATCTCCGTTTGCCCCGGTTTTTGGCATACTTCTTATTTGCTCCCTTTTAAGGGACACTGTGGTCCGAGAGACCGACTTCGTGGTCGAACACCACTCCCGGTGCTTAACAGCCCGTTTTCGGGGCCCCGAACTGCGTGTTTCGGCCCCCGAACCTTCATTCTGCATTGGTTTTGGTTCATTTTTGGCAGGGACCTCTGTTTCATTGGTAAGAAGGCCGTAGAAGGGTGGGAGGCCAGTAATTGTTCTGTCAGCCAACTTTATCCCTTCATCACCCTCCGTCGCCCGATTTTCCTCACTTCAAAGCCAATGTTGAACACCCTTGGGCCATTTTCTTGAACCCTAAACCACATATTTGTGATGTACACACCTGGGAGGCCACCAATATTTGGTGGCCGGCCAGTAATTGTTGTTGACCCTTTTGAACCGCTTTGAAAAGTGGGTTGTTCTCTTTCCTGGTTCACTTTTTCCAGTGTTCAACCACAGGGTTGTGTTGTGCACACATCAGAGGCTCTCTTTCTGTGGTGGCCGGCCATTAATTCTCATTGACCCTTTTGGCCCTTGGCCGGCCGGCCATGGGAAGTAGCCGGCCGGCCACCTGCAACCTGGATAACTGGCCGGCTAGGATCCTCACATCATCTACAGTGCAACAGTGCATTCATTTTCCCCCCAGATTCTATATCCAGGGGGCTGCATTTTGGGGGGAAACTTGATGGTTTTCCCTCCATTTTTTTCCCCCATTTTCCCCCTCTTTTTGCCTATATATCAGAGGCTCCAGCTCTGATATTAGGGTTACAAAATTTCCCTCTAAGGCCCTTGCATGATATCTCTCTCCCTCTATATTTTCCAAGCTAAAACACCCTTAGCCCTACACCATTTCTTCACCAACCCATAGCCCTACCCTTCCATCCTCCATTCCAGCAGTTTGAGGGTGTTCTCCAAAGCTTAGGAGTGCTGCATTTTGGTCCAAGAAACTACAAAAGTTTGGTCTTCAAGGGTGAGTACCATTCCCACTCTTTTGAGTTTATTCTTGTATCATTTCTTAGCCATATATGCTTACTGTTTTGAGCTCCGGCCCTAACTGAAAGTGGCATTTTTTTGAGCTCCTTTTCACTTTTGTTTAAAGGCCTCTCACTGTTTGAGGCCTCCTTGTTGCACTTGCTTCATTATCCCTCTTGTATGCCATTATATTGTGTAGTATTTTTGGCTTATGTATAATCTGTTTTGAGGCATGTCATAAACTGAAGAGTTGCTTATTTTGAGCCCTTTTTCAACATTTTCGAAGGGCTCATTGCTGTTTGTGGCCTCCATTTACTACTTGCCATTATATCTCTCTTTTGGCCATATTTTTGCATGACTTGTTAGCCTCGGATGCTTCTATTTTTGGGCTCTTTTCAGAACTGAAAACAGTCTTATTTTGACCCCCTCTTCATGTTTCATTGAGGGTATTTTACTGTTTGAGGCATCCTTTATATACTTTGTGTTATATCTCTCTTTTTGGCCCTATTTTGCATAGCATTTTGAGCATTCTTGTATACTGTTTTGGGTCCGGCCATCAACTGTAAAGTGCAATATTTTTGGCCCCTATTCAACATTGTTGAAGGGTCCCTTTGTGTTTAAGGCCAGAAACCACTACTTGCTTCTTTGTCCATCTTTTGGCCCTTTTCTTGCATGAGAGCTTAGCCATACCTGTGTTGGTTTTTGTGATTTGCCATAAACTGTAAAACATCATATTTTGGGCCCCTCTTCAACATTGTTGAAGGGCCCTAATCTGTTTAGGATCAGAAGCTGCGAGTTGCTTCTTTATCTCATATTTAGGGCTATTTTTGCATGCTAGTTTTTCCTTATTTGTGTTTGCTTTTTGGCCTCACTTAGAACTGTAAACATGCTTGTTTTGGGGCTGCCTTGAATCTTTATTCACATGTCATGATCAAATAATGCATGCTTGATGTAGCTACAAGTCATTTCATGTGCTTAATCTTGCATTTCGGGACCATTTTCATGCATCGGGTGCCATATTCCTATGATTCGGGGCTGTTTCGGGTCATATTTAGCGCTGAAATTTGCATGCTTGTATGCCATATTCAATGCCTTGCCATGTCTTGTTAGAGTGGCATTTTGTGCCTTAGGGTCGGTCCTCGGTTTGCGTGCATACGTGTACGCATCTCGAGTGTCTCATTTTCATCTCATGGCCTCTTATGCGAGTGTGGCTGAGGTCCACTTGTGTTAGTGTAAGTCCATTCATGCATTGTGTATGCCATTTCATTTCATACCATTGCGTATGTTAGGTTGTATGTTAGCGCATTGTGTATGCCATGTTACCTCGTGCATCGTGTATGCCATTTCATAGCATTGTGTATGTTAGGTTGTATCTTAGTTGCATTTCATGCATATCATGCATATTGCATTATGCTTGGGGTAGGAGTTAGCCCGGGCACGGGAAACGAGGTACGTTTCGTACTCCGAGTGACGGAACGTGTCTCAATTCCCAATCACCGACACTCCGGATTATCCATGATAGAGTTAGGTTTTAGTTGGGTTTTCATGTGCATTCATTCTATATTGAGTTGCACAATTCGACTCCTCGGCCATCATGCATCGAGATGCGTGATTGATGGCACGAGGATCGAGGCATGCATACATTTGTGAAAATACATTGCTATGCCCCTTTCCTGCTCTCTGTTGCAGCAAATCAAGAATCAGTAACCTCCCGGAGCTTGGCACGCTTTCCCAGAGTAATTGTAAAACAGAGGCTAATTGGGGCATCCCAGTGGATTTCCTCGCAAGGCAGCCCAGACATGCATCGTTCATCAGAGTCAAGGCAGTCTCTGGCTTGCATGCCAGTTTATAGCTTTCTTAGTTAATTTGTAAATTAATTAGGAATTTGTTTATATTCGGACTGTATTATTTGGACTGTATTATTTGGACTGTACTATTTATTCGGACCCTCTGTACGAGGGCATAATTGTAATAAGTGTGCGTGTGTGTGATGTATGTCTCCCAACCCCACGTCTTTCTCCCTTTTATTTACCAGCTTATGATGGTTAGATTAGGGCATGTTTCAATTAGCATACAGTATGATAGCATGTTTGCATTTATTCATCTGTATTGCACGCACCGGGCTCGGCGCATCATGCAAACTGCATTGTATTTTCAATTCCAAGTTGAATACATGTTAGCTGTAGCATTTCATATGCCATGTTTAGAATAGCCGAGCCTGCTATAGTTGCATTTTTGCATGTGTTGCATTAGGCATCTCTGTATAGTTAGGACCATGCATGGTTTTCTAACTTAGTTTCTGTTTTGGCTTGGAGTACTCGGTAAGTTTTATGCTTTAGCATCCTTGCATGCGTGTGAGTGATTGCCATGATAGCATGCTTACCATGAGGCTAATTGCTTATGTGATATAACTGCCTAAATGTCTGTGGGTGAAGGTTGGGTTATTTGGATTGGAACAATTCAGTCACTGTGTGTTTTAAGCCCACTAGATAGTGGCAAAATCATATTTTCTAAGCCCGCCTGAGGGTGGCAAATCCACGTCTTAGCCTACTTACGAGTAGCACCATCAAACCATTTTCAAACAAACAAACGTGAAATGTTTTGTTCCAATTCAGGCGATCCAATCTATACTTGTATGCTGTGCGCATCACATAGTAAATCTAGGCTAATAACCGGAATAAGAACGCATAAAGTTTTCAAAACTAGATATCATGGTTAGTAGAGGCCGATCTTTGATCGGGCGAGCGGGGGTGCTCACGAAGTGACCTTCTCCAATCGTACCCAAGTTCCCGAGCCGAGGCAACTTTGGTGATAAAGGACACGTGGCCTTAGGCAACGAGTCAGGGTTTCCTAAATTTCCCAAAATAAAATATTTAGGTGGCGACTCTGTATCTGGCAAAGCAGTCCATGTTTGGCACTTCTTTCAAAAATCTGTTTTCTCAAAACAATTTGCCGGATTTGGACTCTTTGGTTCAGACTTAGAACCGTGACAAATTTTAGAGTCCTGAGCTGTAGTGAACCCAAATGAACAAAACGGGAGCTCACCCTCCCGGGGCGTTCGGGGACGTCTACACCATTGTGCAATTGCTGCATAGATTTTTCATTGCTACAACAACTGATATGAATAAACCCAAAATATAATTCTAATATTCAGACATAAACTCTCATTACACTGGCTTTCTTATCCGCCTGCAAATTATTTGTCCAATATATCTGATACAAACTTCTTAATGGTTTGCAACAACTCTTTCTAGTGGAAAAAAATAACATAGGAGGCATTAAAACTCAAAGCAAAATAATTTAGACAATTTAGACAGATACATATATTAAAATAATTTAGACAATTTAGACGGATAGGTTAAAAATTTTAAGACATATAGATTAAAATAATTTAGACAAATATGTTAGGATTTTGTTATTGGCAATCTCATTTGACAAAATTTATTTCAGTTGTAATTTTATTTGATCTTTTATTTCAGTGAGGCTATGAGTTGTAGATGCGAATCAAACCCAAATTATGCTTTGCAGAGAAGTTTGTGATGTTAATTCATTGAGGTTTGCCACTTCCCTAACTATGTCGGGGATCGAGCGGCTATTCCTGCGCTCGAGCAGCTATTCCTACGCTCGAGTGGAGATCGTGACCTTTTAGAAGTTTCACTCACCTGCAAAAATACTGGGTTGCTTTTTTCCCCTCTAGCGGCCATTCCTATGCACGAGCGTAGTTCCTATTTAGTCACACGCGTTTTAGTCACTTCGCTTGAGCGGCCATTCTTGCGCTCGAGCAAAGATCGCGGAACTGTTTGCTATAAAAGCTGCGGTTCAGTCAGGTTTTAGGGTACGACTTCTAGATCTTCTTATTGAGTATTAGGGTTTTCATCTGGAGTTTCTTTGCTTATTTCATTTGATATCTATGAGAGTTTATATCACGAATTAAGTGGATTATATCAAAGGGTTTCTTTGTTTTGTTTTATTCACAAAACAGAGATTTGTTCTTCAGTGGATTCCGTAGAATTTGGGCTTGAAGCTTTGGTGGATTCTAGAGTGGCTTCGACATCGGCGTTGTGGATTCAACGTTGTCCAAGACAATTCTGAGATGAAGACGGTGGTGGAAGAGACATATAGGGGTCGATTCGATTCAGGCATAGATTCGCTAGGTAATTAAGAGTACACTTGTGTAATTCTTTTTGTTTTCTTAGTGGATTGCTTTATGACTTTTGCCCGTGATTTTTTATCACAATTGGAGGCACTCCAATTGTGATTTTTTCACGTTAAATCGTTGTGTTGATTTGTCTTTGATTGTTTGATTGAGATTGTTATTGTTATTTACTGGTTAAAATTAATACATAATCACAAACAAATATTTTCGAATTTTTAGATTTTTCAAAATATGTTAATAATCTAGCTAAAAATAATTTGGACATATAGATTAAAATAATTTGCACAAATAACTTAAAATTATTTAGATAATTTGGACAGATAGGTTCAGATAATGTGGACAAATAGATAGATACATGCATTACTTGGGGACAGATAGTTTAAAATAATTTAAACAGATAGATTAAAAATATTGTGACATAATTTGAACAAATAGGTACATACATGGCATTTAATTGGGACATATAGTTTTAAATAATTTGAGCACATACATTATAATATTGGTACATAATTTGAACAGATAAGTTCAAGTAAGTTGGACAGATAGATATATAGAGGGAGTAAAAATTAGCTATGTGTTAAAATCATTTATGGTGTTAAAACTTCAATAAGTCATGAGTTTGGGATGGTCTATTTTGGATTTTTTTTTTTAATTCCATATATTTTTCCAAGAAAATTAATGAAAGCGGTTTCGGGCAATCAAAAAATGTTGTTTCGCTATTTCGATTAACTAAAAAATCAGTTTTTTAAAAAAAAAATTATATTAAATATTGATCTTATTTGAAAGATTACGAAAAGAAAAATCCATAGATATCAATTTTGTTAAAAATATGTTTGTAAAACAAGTCATGAGATTTTAAATTTTTTTAGCACGAAATACATTTTGGACTTGCTAACTTATAACCAAAAAAAAGACCAAACGGTGGACCTCCCTCCAAAAACACTATATGTTGAATTTTCTACCAAATTTTCCTAAAATTTATGGGATTTTAAATCGTGAAAAATAAAAATGCATGTCCATCAATAAATTATAACTGTCTGCATTTGTCCTTTAGTGCGGGAAAAATCAAATGAATGTTTTGTCCACCACATTTTTTTTTTTTTTTTTGGTTCTTTTTTCTTTTGGACGAAGGGTCTTTGGCCAAAAGTAAAATTTGCATGGCACTTAATATTTACATTTTTTTTCAAAGAAAAGGAAATATGGATCTTGGATCTTGAATCGTGGAGAGAGAAAAATGTTGAAAAAAAAAAAAAAAAAAATTTGCTATCCAGTCTCTCTCTCTCTCTCTCTCCCCCCCCCCCCCTCTTAAAAAATTCCAATATAAATGCAAGATCTAAATGGAGGAGGACCAAAAAATAAAAAGAAAGAAAGAAATTTGTGGGGAAAAAAAAAAAAAAAAAACCCTTCTATTTCATATACAAATCCATTCTCCTTTTTTCTTTTCTTATCTTTGTTTTGTTTTGTTTTTTTTTTTTTTTTTCACAAAGTGAAATACAAATTCAAGATCTAAAAACAACCATATAGTACAACATGTTTAGTTTTAATTTTATAGTGAGTTAATTTAGATGCAAGTCCAAGAACACCAAACGATTGGCTTAAAATGCAATGTTCTTAAACTATCAAGAGCATCTCTACAATCACAGCTTTCATGCAGTTACTAATTCATGATTCAGAATTGGCTGCCCAAAAGTCATTCTTAATTTTATTCGAGATTTTATGAATGCCTTTTGTTTGCTTCACATAACAAAATTGACTTACAATGTATAGTATGACTTTGACTTTGTATTAAGATTTCGATGGACAAAACTACGGTTGAGCCATCATCATCCAAGGCTTTAAGATTAGATAACAAGCTTCAGATAGTATTATTTATTTTCATTTTTTTAGAAGAAGAAGTTTTGGAAATATGCTCATTGATTTTTGGCAAATTTTCAATGATTTCATTTAAGGTTATCGTCAACAGGTCCAAATTTTTAGGTCACCAAATTTATAGAATGTGAATTTTGTGATTACACGTTTTTAGTTCTAGGAAGCTAAAGAATCCTTTATAACTTTGTTTGCATTACACTAAAATTCTCATATAACATTAAAAGTTAGTTTCTAAAATCCGTTCTAACAAGCACACAAACAAAAAAATAAAATAATAAATAAAAATAAAAAATAAAATAAATTCAACAAGTAAACACAAATTAAATAAAGAAACAACAATGAAGCCTTAAGTAACACAAAATTGTATGATCATCACATATATTAAAAAGGAGACAACATTTTTAAAAATTGATTTGCCTAAAACTAGAAACAAACAGTCTATCCAATACAACTCTCAAACACCAAATTACACTCATATCTATGTGGCTAAGCACTTATTTGATTTGATTTAACAACCACGAATCTAACACATAACTAGGACTGACCAAAAATAAACAAAACATATAGCATACTTTAATTATGATACTAACAATTAATAATGATACTAACAAGAGTATGGAGTTGGAACAACAATTAGAGGAATTTTTTTATGGACAGCTATACCATCAACTTCAGTCATGTCCAAATCATCTCCAATCGCTCCATTCGGTAATGAAAAATCAAACTTGTGAACAACACTTGCCAATGCAAGCTCAATGACGTTCGTGGCGAATTGGGTACCAGGCATAGTTCTAAATATCGGCCGATACGCTACGTATCGGCCGATACGTATCGGAAAAATGGGGTGCCGCGACGGATACAGGCCGATATACCACTGAGATTAAAAATCGCAGGAGTATCGGCCGAGTCCCGGTACGTATCGGCCTGTAAGCGTTACACAAGCCGTTACACAAGCCGCGACGGGCCGATACTTACTGGTTCGGACCGGTACGGGAAAGACAAAGTTGAAAAACCTTTAAAATGATTTTTAAAATTTCACCACCGCGACACCCGATTCCCGATACGTACCGATCGATACTACCGATACCGATACTCCGCGATCGATACCGTTACGTTACCCGATACCGCGATTTAGAACCTCAGGACAACCACTTCGACCAGCACCAAATGGAATTAACTCAAAGTCTTGCCCTTTGAAATCTATTGAACTATTCAAGAACCTTTCTGGTCGAAACTCCTCTGGATCTTCCCACAACAATGGGTCTCTTCCAATTGCCCAAGCATTCACAAGCACTTGTGTGCCAGCTGCAATGTCGTATCCCATTACCTTGGCATCATGGATTGATTCTCGGGGTAACAGAAATGGAATCGGAGGATGCATCCTGAGAGATTCTTTGATTACTGCTTTCAAGTAGTGCATTGTCTCTAAATCATCCTCGGTTATGCTTAGTTTGCCTTTAGCTATTTCTCTCACCTCATTCTGCAATTTGTTCATGATTTGTGGATGTCTTAAGAGCTCAGCCATTGTCCACTCCATGGTTGTGAATACGGTATCAGTTCCAGCACCAAACATATCCTGAAAGAAAATTAAAAATACAAAAGGCGGAAATTATGAAATTAATTTTGTTATTTAAAACTCTTGAAATTGGCCCAACCTCCATAGGTTAGCAATTTTTTTTTTTTTTTTGGTCAATCGATAAGAGATTAATTATATTATGAAAAATATTTACGTCATCAAATAGACAACTATTCCACAATAGCTAGAAAAAGTCAACAAAAGGTGAAAAAAAAATATCACACTTCTCTCCATAAAAGTTAAATTCGTGACCTCACAATACAAAAGGTGCTACATAATCACTAGGCCAAATACGTTGGTTTAGAATTCATTTGTTCATTGAGTCATTGAAATTATTAAAGTTTGCTCTATTTTTATTTTCTATTCATGGGACAACCAATAAGAACTGAAACCTAACATTTCCCTGTTTTAGATACATGCCTACCGTTTAAACACCATCACAATAATGACTTTTGTAATTCAAAATTTTAAATCAAATGGAGTACTGGAAAGCTTGTTAATAATGTAAAATCTTTGAGATAAAGAAATGATAATTCAGGAAATTCATGATGAACAATTCATGGTATTGAAATATATTATGTTTTAATTGCACTACCTCTCAAACTATTAAAAAAACATTGCATGTATTTGTAGTGCTCACTACATGGAAGTTGATAAGATGTTAAGAATATAAATAATAAAAATATTTTTATCTCTAATAATTTAAAATTTTAGATGAATTAGTAATAAATTATATTTTATAACTTTTATAACTGTTGTCTTTAAAATCATAAATCATAAAAAATATTAAGGCCAAGTTTGGGAAGACTAAATAAGTGTACTTTTTGTCTTTTTAAACTAAAAAATTGAGGTTGAAAATATGAATGTTTGGGTTAACTTTTTGACTTTTTATTGAAAAATGTGTAATAAAAAATTGTAAAAATTGATTTGTAGGGAAAAATTTGAATTGGGAGTTGTGCAGCCGTAATTGTTGACTTTTGGTGAATAGTGTTAACTTTTTAACTTTTTGAGTAACTTTTTGACTTTTTGACTTTTTTGGAACATCCCAAACTTGGCCTAAATATTCTTAAAGTATCACATGATATTATGTACATGTTACTTCTGATTACCTTATAAAGATCACCAACTATAAAATAAAATAAAAAAAACTTACAATAGTGAATAAGCATATATTATTGATAAAATTTTTATAATTAATCTGAAATACCATGTAAATAGTAAATTGGATTACTCAATAGAGAAAAGTTAGGGATCATGAAAGAGTTATGATCCTTGGATTACCTTGATTAGTATATGGTGCTTTATTATAAATATAATCTAAGGATCACAAAACTTTCATGATTATTTTCATGAAAGATTTTTTATAATACCTAACATTGTTGTACTCAATAACATGCAATAAGAACAAGAATAAACATTAAATGAGAAAAGAGAAGTCATATTCTTACCGTGGTGACAGCTTTAATGGTATCTCTATTGACAGGAGAAGATCCATCTTTGCTCTCTCTTTGAATTTCAAGCAAAATATCCACAAAGTCTTGCTTTCCTTCACTTCTATTTCCATCAACAATATGATCTTCCAATACCTCCTCAAGAAAATCATCCATTTCTTTTACATATTTCTTAACTTTACCGTCCAAGCCATTGAAACGATTCAACCAGCCAAGCCATGGTATATAATCCCCAACATTAAAAACCACAGTCAACTCCCTAAGTGCCGTGAATAGCTTCTTAATCCTCCTATCTTTTCTCTCTCCTCCACTATACCTCCTCCCCAACGCCACCCTACACACTATATCATTCGTAAGCTTCACAAACATGTCGCTCAAGTTCACTGATGAAGAAAAAGGCGAAGAAGAAGAAAAGTGTTTTATTTTCTCGATCATAAGGGCGGTTTCTTCTTCTCTCACATTGCGAAAAGACTGAACCATCTTGTTACTAAGAAGATGGATGACACAAATGCTTCTCACTTGCCTCCAATACTTGCCGTAGGGACTAAACGCTATGTCCTTGAAGCCATAGGTGAGATTGCCAATAATGCTAGGTTTAGGTCTGCTAGAAAAGATTTGGTCATGGGTTTTCATGATCTCACGAGCCGCGATAGAGGATGAGACAACAAGGACTGGGACATTGCCAAGGTGAAGGAGCATGAGGGGTCCATGCTTTTGGGATAGCAATCGGAGAGAATGGTGAGGGAGGGAGCCGAGCAGGTGGAGGTTGCCGGAGATGGGGAGCTTTGGTGGAGAAGGTGGTGGGTTTTTGTAGGTTTTTTTAGTATAAGTTGTAAGAGAGAAGAATATGAAAAGGAAGGGTATGATGAAGAGGAGCGGAAGAAAGTAGAAAGATAAGAGATCGAAGAACAACATTATTCAATACTCCCGGAGCACCACGTGTCCATACTCCAAACCAATCAGCAATTAGTTAGTCCCATGTTGTCCCTCCATCTCCAACATAAATCGTGGGCCTTTGTGTCTCTCCACCAATCAAAACATTATGGAGCACCACGTGTCCATACTCCGGGAGTAGTGAATAATCACCCTTTTGCTACTTGCTTATTTTTGTATGAAAAAAGTGAAGTTTCTACTTGATGAGGAGTGGGTTTTGTGTCTTCCTCAACTTCTCCTTTTATAGATTTTTTTTTCAATTGTTTTTGGCAAATTACAAATATACTTCTAAGGTTTAATTAAAATATGAATTGGCCCATGTGATTTTATAAATTACATTCTACCCCCTAAGGTTTCTAATTTTATATCAAATCGCCTATTTTATTAATAAATTATCAAGTCAATTAACAATTTTTAATAATAGTAAAAATATGTTTCAATTAATAATTTAGGTAATTTTATTATTGTATAGGAGAACAATTATAAATTTTATTTTTTAGTTAATTTTGTTAAATAAAAAATTCTAACAACGAGGTATTTATAATTTTCTAAATTATATGGAGCAATCTAAATTTTAAGTAAATCTCAGAGGTTGTATTTATAATTTATCCCTTTTTTTATTTTTATACATGCAATCTCATTGGTTTATTTCTGGTGTCAATTTATTATTTTAATTCTAAGTGAACCAATTTTACCTTGAAATTTTTTATATTGTGTTAATTGAATTGATAATATCTTATAGAAATTAGAATGAAATTAAAGGAGGAAAGCATTTAAATTACAACTTTAAACTGATTGAGAAATTGATATCTATATTTAAATGGCTCATTCTCTTTTGAATTAACTATTTTGTCATTTATTTTTGTTATTTTTTTTAACGAATGTTATCCATTAAACTAAATAAATCCAAATTTAAACATTAAAAATAAAATTACATAATTAAATTGATATAAATAATAAATTAGAGTGTCCACATATATAAATTATTTAATTTTTTCAAAAATATTAGAGATTATAAAATTTTTACCAAATATCTCACATGAATATGAAACCCATATAAAACTTACGTGATGTGAATCCTATACTCATATAAAAATTTAGTAAAAATTTTAATAAAACTTTTAATATATGTACTATTAGTTTAATTTTTCAAAAATAATTTAGACCTCTAAAAATAGACCTCTACTATAGTATTAATTTGTCTTTTTCTTCTCTATTTTTTGTCTTTTACTTAACTTTTTTTTTTTTTAAAAAAAAAAAAAGAGTAAGTGAACAGCTCATTAGAGCTTAGAGCTCTACAGCGTGACTGTTAATTTTTTTAGAAAAATGCTTGGGAGCACTAATTAGTGCTCCCACTAATTAGGTGGCAGTGGGTCCCGCCATTAATGATGTGATGTTTTGGTCTTGGAGTTGTGTTTTTTTTTTTTTTTTATACTTTTTTAATGCATTAGTGCTATTAGTGGTGATGTTTTTAGTGGGATGAATCATTGTTGATTTTTTTATCATGGAAGTCATGATAATAGGTCATCATGTACAAGATGAGTCAAAGACTAAAACACACGTGCTTTAGTGGTGATGTTTTTTTTTTTTTTTTATACTTTTTTAATGCATTAGTGCTATTAGTGGTGATGTTTTTAGTGGGATGAATCATTGTTGATTTTTCACCTAATGCGTTGGCCGTGGACATCACGTTCATTATCCAAAACCTTCTTATTCCTCTATGTGGTAAAGCAAGGCACTTGTAACTGTTAATGAAAAAAAATGTTGAAAAATATTAAAGTATAATATCAATTTCTATTCATACAAAAAGTAAATATTATTGTCATTAATTTGTTCAGTAATATGAATTCTGATAAATATTGACTATTGATAACTCGATAGAGGATCTAATCAAACTTTGAAAGGTATTTTAATATTTCTACACTTGTATTTTGTTGCGCTAATTTCTATGTATTTATAGTTAAGAGGTAGACAGTTATCTTGTATTTTTTAATTCTTTGATCATAGTAAAAACAATAACAATTGTGGACATACCTCTAATTTTTGGATGAATCACATAAATCATTGTGAGTTGTATGTGCGCTTGATTTTTCATTTCTTATTCTTATTTCTGTTTTTGTTCCACATCTCACCAATGTTGATTAGATTTATCAAGTCCTAACAACTAACCAAAAAAATATATAGTAACTATTATTATATGAAGGCATATGAAGGTATCATCAATATTTTATTTTTATTTTTTTTATGATATAAAAAGTATTGATATTACATCAAAATTTTAAATAATATATTTCTTAATAAATGTGATCAAGTAACTAGTTAAAAAATTATTTTTCATTATATTGCATAGTTTAGCTTTGACAAATTTCATAATGAAAAAGCATGTTCCATTGTGTAACTAAAATTAAAAAAAATTAACGTAAGATGAATCTCTTGGTATTTTTCCATAATAATACAAGAAAAAAATATAAAATAAATTACATAGAAATGATAAAACAATTTTTTTTATTAAAGGATGAAATACAAAATAGACGACACACTAAATACAAAAGTAATTTAGATTACATTATTAAAAGAATAAATTATTAACATGAATAACTAAAGATTAGAACTCGTCGAGGTAAACTAAATTTTAAAAAATTAAAGAACAAATAAACAAAAAAAGAAGCAAATCGAAGCATGTGTAATATATACCACAATTTTCTTAAAACAGATTCACTGTCTCTCGATGGATGCTGGAGATATGCCAACGTTTGTCTCCCAAGATATGACGGTCCAAACCAACTAATGTAGAAGCACCTTCTGAATAGTTTCAGTGAACTTGATAATAGTTGCACTCCCTCTAACAAGAACAAAAGAAGGGGCTTGCAAAAGAATATAGAAAATTTTTCTTTGGTGGAAAAAAAAAAAAAATCTCTCCAAAATTATTTTTCTAAGTTGGAGAGGAAAGGCCTCTATTTATACAAGTATGACAATCCCTAGCCATATAGACTATACATTAATAGGTCGATCAATACCATTAATCAAGGCCATCAACTCTAGCCATTAGGGCTACAGTTACAAATGTTGAAAACCTATGACCACTAATATGACCATCAACTCCATCATCAAAAGATGAGGTTACAAAAGTCTAAACCTTCCATGTGCTTAAAATATACAAATAAATATGTATATAATGATGGTTGAATAAAGCAACTAAATTGGTCATAAAATGGATACTTATATTTTGTTATAACCCGATCCAAGCCTAATTCTCAAACACATGCACAAGCTAAGCCCAATATAGCATAGCTTAGCCCAAGTTTAAGATTAAGTCCAAGACCAAACCCAGCATATACACAAGCACAAGCCTAGGCCCAGTCCAAACTAAGACTAAGTCCAAATTTAAGTCAAGCTTTATTAATGTCCACTTTATGAGACAATTCTCATTCATAACTCAATGGTTTTGGCTCATTATTTTTGTATTGCAATCTTCTGCAATTTTCTCACTTAAGAGAATACAAAACCACTCAAATCCACATCAACTGACGGTTAGGTCATACTTTAATTTCAAATTAAAATTACCCAAAAATCATTATTTCCCAACGGAATCAATATAACAACAAAAAGATAACTCGTTTAACAAACATTGTTAAATTTGATTCACTCATTTTCAAGAATATTATCTCAAACACAACCAATATCCCTCTTGTCAAAAGATGAACAAATGCAATTGATGACAATAAAAAGAACGTTACCAAATTAAATTGTAATAATATATACACATAATATATATATATATATATAAAAGATATAGATGGCACATCATAATTGGACACAATATAAGGGGGATAAACAAATAAAGACAAATACAAAAAATAGAAGGAATGGAGAACAATTTATATGTATATAAGAGTTTGTAAATAAAATAAAATAAAAGGAATAGTGACCAATATTTTGGATAGTGAAACTCTATTTGTCTGGTTTCAAGTTCAAAATCAGTTTTATGAAAAATATAAATTAATTTAACAAAAATAAATAGAGAAAACCCTTCATAAATAATATCTTTCTTAATAAATGGAATCTATATGTCCTAGCATTTTTGCTTATCTATACAAATTATCTTAACTTGTTTGTCCCATAATTGGATAGATAAACGCGTCAACTGATAGACACGTCAATTTGAACAACTTATTTGCCCAAATTGAATCCATATATCCTAGTATTTTTTGTTATTTGTGCAAATTATTTTAACTTATTTGTCTTATATTTTGGACAAAGAGACATGTTAATAGATAGACACGTCAATTTGAACCGATGGTACGTAAAATTAATTTTGAATTTGTCCCATAATTTGGACAGATAGACACGTGAATTCGAACAATTGGGAATTTGCCCCATAATTTAGACAAATAAATATGTCAATTTGAATAGATGATACGTGTAGAGAGAGAAAATATGAGCCCAACCCCAAGTCCATTAACGTTAGCCTAAGAAATGAGACAGACCCATAATAGTTCTCTAAGCCCATAAATGATAGTAGACAACAGATTGATACAACTCAGGCACATGAAGGGCGGACAAGCATAAAGATATCCTTCTGGAAGGATATCTGCAAATCAAATGAGGAGTGTTGGATTGAACTTCAATCCAATGATTGGAGGCATGAGTTAGAAAAAACGGAGACACGTGTTGGGCCTAATAGGATCAACCACATCTTATGGTTATAATGTTTGACAAGTTGGCCACTAACGTCTGATATAATCCTAGTTGTCCATACGAAAAAGATCTACGATCAAGGATAAAAAGTAATTTGGCAATTTGCCAGCTAGAGCCAGACAATGGTAGAACCCTCCGATCAAAAGACGATTGGACGAACGAGATTTAAACCAAGCAGCTATAAAAGGACAAGCAGGTAAAGCACACAGGGGAGTTAAATGAAGAACCCTCTTTTAAATACAATCACACATATCTGTATGGCTAATTAATATACTGGCTTGATCATTGAAGGGTCCTCCCAACCAAATCAAGTTGGGGGTGATTACTAACATTTGGTTTCGTTTTGCAGAGAAGAAACGAGGGACACGTCATCACGCTTTTCCTATAAAGATAATTTCACCTCCCACATTACATAATATTAATTTTGAATTTGTCCCTTAATTTGGACAGATAGAAACGTGTGGATCTACAGCTTGCGGCTGTCCTTACGGACCCAAACAAAAATTGCATGGATCTATGGCTTAAGTCCATAAAATGGATTTATGGACTAAAAAAGATATTTTAAAAATTTTTATTGCCCTCAATAAATGTAAAATCATATAAAAATATTGATTTTTTATTTATTATTTTCTACTGAATTAATTTTAATTTTTTTTAAAAAAAATTTAAATAGATATTGAAAATTTAACCAGACAAATAAAAAATGTAATAATATTTTACTATAAATATTAAATACTAATATAGTAGTCTTTTAAATTAGGTTCGCAGCCGCCACCTGTGTGTGTCATCACTTTTGTTTCTTTTGGTTTCTTGGAGGAGAGGTAAGAAGATTTTTCTACGAAGTTAAGCAACTGAAATTTTTTCAAGAACATTCAAATGATAAATAGTACGTTGTATCATCACCCTTGTTAATATTTTTTTTAATAATATTTTCATTATTACAGTGAATAAATGTTGACTTTGAATAGTCTTCAGTTTAGCCACCTTATAATGTGAAGAATATAATAGGCAAATAAATTGTTTGGAGGCCACACAATGAAATTCACCTAACCTGGACCATGTCTACCGCCGATGGACACACCAGCTTTATTGGACCTAAGAATTGTTGGGTGGCAGTAATACTACACGAAGGATTAAACACAGAATGAACGAAGATATTTTATAAATGGTGGGTCTCATCTTCTATACATTTAGGTAGTGTTTGATAAAATTAAAAATTAAAAACTAAAGACTAAAAAATATTAAAAAATGAATGTTGAATTTTTTAAGTTAAAAAGCTATTTGATAAAAAATTAAGTGTTGAACTAAAAATAAGTTATTTGATATGTATAAGAGCAAATTTGAAATTTATTATTTTCAAATTGTATATTTTAATTTTTATATTGCGATGGTGGTGATAGTAAAATGATGGTGATGATTATGAAAATACTGACAATGGTGATAAAAGTTATGGTATAGTAAATTATAGGTTGTTTAATGATGCTGCGGCTTGATGCTGCTGCTGTGGGTCTTTTTGCTGTTGTTAGATGATACCAAATATATGCAGCTTAGGGGTATGGTGTGGGTAGTTCAAGGGGTTGCTGAGGCTGTGTTGTTTTGGGCCTTTTTACGTACTGTTTTGGTTTCTTTCTTGTATGTTTGATTGGTCCCTCTCCAATTTTGGGTTTGCTGCTGACATATGATTGGGTTAGTCCTTCAGCGCCAACCTATTTGAGATTGTTGTGGCTAGTTATGATACTCGATGCACTTCTCCCCCTTTATTGATGGTTGTTTTTAGCTTGTTTTTAGCTTTTTATCAATAAAGTGTTCTTTTACTGATTAAAAAAAAGTGATGGTATAGTAGTGATGGCATGATGGTGGTGATGGGGGTGGTGGTGGTGGTGTGGCGGTGATGGTAGTGATGGTATAGCATGGTAGTAGGTAGTGATGGTAATGGTGGTATGGCATGGTAGTGCGGATGGTAGCAGGGTGGCATGATGGTGATGGCGGTGGTGGTGGTGGTGATGATGATGAGTTTGTAATAGTGTATATCAATATTCATGTTTAATATTTATAAATTCAGTCATAATTAAATAAATTTTATATGATTTTAAAATTTTCTTAAATTTTAACTTACATTTTAAGAAAGATTTAAAATTTTAGATGATATCAATTGTGATTATTAAACGAAATTAATTAATTATCACTTAATACATTCAATTTTAAATGTTAAATTATTATGTTGTCAAACTAGACATTTTAGCAAGCCTTTAAAATTTTAAATAATATCAATTGTGATTATTAAATAAGATTAATTAATTAATACATTTAATTTTAAAAGTTGAATTATTATGTTATCAAACAGATGACTCTCTCTTCGGGTGGAGTTACATTTTACGTACACAAATTTTGGGACGACTTTTACGAGGCAAAACAAGAGATTATTCACGTTAGGAGGTATGTGGACGTAAGTTAAAATTTTATCGTGAAAGTTATAAACTGTAAAATTAATTTTTTTTTTGTTTTTTTTTTGTTTTTTCTCTTTTCCAGAAAATTTTATAATACACATTACACTTTAATATGTATATCATATACTCTAATTATTATATTTGTTGTCTGTGCCCTCGTTTGGTAATTGGGCATTTTTGGTTTTTTTTTTCACTAAATTAGTCATAAAAAGATAAAATAAGTTAAAAAGTCAGGAAGATAAAATGTCACATCCAAAATATAAAGTGCCGTTTGGTAACACTTACGTTTTCAGTTTTCTGTTTATATTTACAAAAATTTGAAAAACTCAAATAAAAACTTGTTTGGTAAAATTTTTGATTTATAAATCAGCGGTCTCAGTTTATAAATTTGGCCAAAAAATGAAAACACAAAAAATGTGTTTCCGTTTTGAGTTTTGAGTTTTTTTTTTTTTTTTACCACCCAACACTAGCCACCACCCGCCACCATTTTCCACCACCGTTTTCCGCCACCACCACCCACCCCCCACCACCACTCACCACCCACCTGCCACCACCACCCACCACCCTCAGCCACCACCCACCTGCCACCCACTCGCCACCACCACCCACCCCTCGCCACCGCCACCACCACCACCTACTACCCACCTGCCATCCACCCGCCACTACCATCCACCGTCGCTACCCGCCACCTACTTGCCACCACCACATACCACCCACCTGCCACCACCATCCACCATCTACCACTAGCCACCTATCACCACCACCCACCTGCCACCTACCCGCCACCACCACCCACCACCACCTCCATCACCCACTCGCCACCCACCTGCCACCACCACCCACCACCCACTCGCTACCATCTACTACCCGCCACCGTCACCCACCCGCTACCACCGCCACCACCACCACCACCCACTCGCTACCACCCGCCACCCGCCACCGTCATCGTCACCGCCACCGTAACCCACCCACCCACCCACCACCATCACCACCCACCACCCACTTGCCACCACTCACCACCACCCGCCATCCGCTACCCACCTACCACCACCACCCACCACCTGCCACCACCACTACCCACTCGCTACCACCCGCCACCGTCACCCACCCACCTACCCATCACTGCCACTGCCACCACCACCACCACCACCACCCACTGTCTACCACCCGCCACCGTCACCCACCCACCCACTACCACCACCCACCTGCCACCACCAGCTAGCCACCACCCACCACCTACCACCACCAGCTACCCACCACCCACCGTCACTACTTTCTGCCACCGTCTTCCGTAGCCACTTGCCACAACTTGCCATTTCTCACTCGTTTTTGTATTTTTAAATTTTTTTAAACATTTTGTTAATTACCAAACGAGTTTGTAGTTTATGTTTTTCTAAAAATAAACAAAAAATAAACAAAAATCAGTTTATAAAATTTTTGTAAATATAAACTGAAAACGTAAACGTTACCAAACATACCCTAATTATTTTACTTTTTTTTACAAACGTTAAAAAAAGTCAATCCGAACGAATTTTTTAGTCTGGACTAAAATAACCAGAAAACCAACTCAACTTCCCAAATGAAGTTATTTTGATTATGATAAAAAAATATTTTTTGTTATACATTATGTGCTGTATGGTTACGAATTTTTTTTCTTTTCTTTTAAGTTTTTAGTTATGATTAAAAATAATTTAATCATAACATTTGTGGTAATCAATATCACAAATACTATAACTTGTATATAAAGGGTGTATATTCTAGATAACCCCCTTTTTTTTTTTTTTTTGTAATAGAAGTCATACTTTTAACCCCAAGGGCTTGCTAGTGGACGAAGCCTAAGACCTAGGGGTTTGTTCTCTCCAAAGTTTCAGATTCAACTCTTTTCGCCAATATCAAAAACTCTTGGGGTCACAGACTACAAGACTTAACCCTCATTTCAAAGGTTTGTTCAAGTTGTAGGAATTTAATCTAATGCATGCAAATTGACTCATGATACGTTACCTAACCAAAAAGAAAATTAATAATAATAATAAAATAAAGTTATACTTTTATGTGATAAGCAAAAAAAAAAAAAAAAAACATATATATATTTGTGATGGGCATATACTTTTTATAGCGAGTTTAAAAACAATTAGTGCCTTATACAAATGTTTACTTAAAAAAAAAAAAAAACTTTTTACGATAAAAAGTAGAAAAAATTATTAGAAAGCTCATATGGGAATCAGTTACTCCAACAGTCTCATGGATTTTCTAATACACTTATAGATCCTTTTTGTTTTGACAACGTTATCATGAGATCCTATTTTAAATTTAGGTATGATTTGGTGGTCATTTTTACCCTTCCTCATTGAGAGATACCATCTTAGGGAAGTTGAATCCAATTGTTGGATCATTTCCCCGTTATTCCAACGTAACAACGTAACACACTAAAAGGCTCCTTAGTGTGCTTTTCAAAAACGTAACACTCCTCCAACATAGCACTGAAAGACTCATCCAATACTCCAACATAACACACTAAAAGACCTCTTAGTATATTTTTCTCAAATGTAATACTTCAATAACATAACACTTCAACGTAACACACTAAACAACTCCTTAGTATACTTTTTACAAACGTAACACACCTCTAATGTAACATGCTGAAAAACTCCTCTAACGTAACACACTACTGTTACGACCCGCTCCTCGTATCCAAGGGTTAAGTATTGTGATGGCCAATAACTGAAGTTACCTCCGGCCAATTCTTAAACAAAATATTAAACACGAGTGGAAAAAAATATTTCAGTGAGGGCACCAAAATAATCATTGGAGCTTTTATTTAATGAAATTGTTAGAGCTGAACTATGTCTACAAAGTGCTTTGTGCCTACCCCACACGCTGGTCCTGACATGTCACCTGAAAATGGTAAACAACTAAAAGCATATGGCAGAATGCGAAATATTATACTAAGAGCATAAGGGCATAAAATTCACCATGGATAATTGTTGGCTAAACAAGACTTGATATTAAAATACAGAGTATATAATACAGAGATCATTTGACATATGATACAGAAATCATATAAACAAAATAGTCATAACCACAGTACAGAACGGAACAGAACAGATATATGGACTCAAAAGGTAGCTTGTACGAACTCTAGAGGTGATTTCCACCATAGTGTAGCACTTAGCTTCGTATAACACTTTGCTTCACACCAAAAATCATAATCATGGTATAGAACAGAACAGATGTATGGACTCAAGAGGTGGCTCGTACAAACTCTAGATATGGCTCCCACTATAGTGTAACACTTAACTCCGTATAACACTTTGCTCCACTCTAAAAATCAGAATGTCAATAGATCCATGACAGACAGGGGGTCACAAAGTGACTAATCAGAGGGCCAATGATTATTTAAGTCCCCCAAGGCATGAGACTCACGTGGTGGTATTTACAAAACATAATTATTTATAAAATCATTGTCAACTAATTATTAAAAGTTAAACAAACATATCCATGGGTTTCAATTTAAGTAAAACGTAATCGTAATATTAATATAATTTATAAAACATAAATTGAGTAAAATAAATTATGATAACTCAAAACATACGTAAAATATATTATGGTGACTCAAGGTATAATATAACTCACCTTAAAATTAATGCCTCACTATTTCTTCTTTACTTCTAGTATTTCTTCCCTTTTCTTGCGTGTCTTACCTCAATCATCTCCTCCCTATTTAGGGAAGCAATCCGTGAGCCCCAAGCCACACACACCAAATGCTTCTCCCCTAAGCTTATCCAACATTGACTCACTAGTCTACACCTATGCATGCCTATGTCATCCTAGCCTACGTGCCACTGCTTCGGTTTGTCTCTTTATATATATATATATATATAATCCATTACACTTTATATCATATTTTATTTTTACAAAATATTTAATTAAACATTTAAGGTTTTCCCTATTTATAATTAAATAATATTACTAATATAAAATTTAAGAGACAATAACTTAAATTTTCGAGAACCCGTTCACTTGAGCTAATTTCTACCTCCAAGATGAATAATTATATTTACATATAGCATCTTCCTCTCTCTTTCTCTCTCTGAAAACCTCCTCCCCGGGCCTCATTTTGGGCCGGCTGGCTGCCACCTTCGACTATGGCGGTTGGCTGGCCCAGTCCTTGTGTTTGTTTGTTAGTTTTCCTTTTATAAACTTGATTCCCCCATTTTTTTCCCACCTTGGTTTGCTTTGTGGGTTGCGGTTTTTTTTGGTGTTTCGGTGCTGTAGTTGTATTTCTTCAGGGATTGCCTGGAACATGGGTACTTATAGAGGAGGAGGTTGGTGTTGGATCGGCTGGAGGACGTCCAAATTTGGTGAGGATCTTCATTCGTGCGCTCTTTCGCGAGTAAGAGCTTGAGGGAAGAACTATGGTTCAGATTTATGGAGTAGTATTGATGCTTTGTTTGGGGGGAAATATGAGTGTCAAAGTCGTTCCAGATCTGCTTGGTCTCTATTCGAGCGCTCCTCTTCGAGTGGGAGTTTGAGGGGTGAACCTCGTCCCGGTTATGGAGGTGTCTCAGCGGTTGATCTGTATTCGGATCATCATCTGCCGAGTTTTTGTAGCGGGTGTGTTTGACTATAATAGTAGGAGTGTTTGAAGGGAGGAGCCGGCACAAGGGAGCTTGCAGTTAAAGTGGCGTGGGTGAGCTTGCAGATAAAGTGGTAGAGGTGGGTTTGGAAATCCAATGGTTGGAGGTGTAGGGCCAATGGTGTGTTCCGGCCATAGTTTTCGGTCAGGGGAGATTTTTGGAGTTGTCGGGCAAGTGTTGTGCAGCAGGCTATGGAGTTTTTCCGGCCATAGGCTGTGGAGTTTTCCGGCCAGAGAACATCCTCGGCAGGAGCTGGCGTGGGTCTTGGTGTGCAGCAGGCGAGGGCCTTAGCAGGAGCAGGCGTGGGTCTTGGCGTGTAGCAGGCATGCAGCAGGCGTGGGTCAGGCGTAGGAGTGTAGCTGTTGGGCGTTGGAAGTTGGAACAGCATAGGTGAAAAGTTTGGTTTTAAAATTAGCAGGTGGGCGTTGGTTTGGGAGTTGGGTTTTGGTTTTGACTTTTGGTTTTGTGGGTTAATTTGGTGGGGTTTCATGTATTTTTTATTTTTATTTTTATTTTTTTTATTTTTATAGTTAAGCTCTTCTTAACTTTTTTATTTAAAAAAAATTGTGAGGCCAAGGGGTTGGTTGTATGGATGCGAGTAGCAGTAGTAGGGGTATCTTGTACTTTCCGAATCTCTCTCGATGCATGTCATCTTCCTGTACCTTTAATTTCATGCTGTTAATGAAATTTTTCTTTGCTGATCAAAAAAAAAAAAAAAAAAACCTTAAATTTTCGAGTTGTAACAACTACACTAAGAAACTTTTTAGTATACTTTTTCTAAATGTAACACTCCTCAAGAAACACACTAAAAAACTTCTTAGTATACTTTTTACAAATGTAACACTCCAACTTAACACACTAAAGACTACTTAGTGTACTTTTCTCAAATCTAACATTCTGATGTAACACTAATACACTAAAATCTCTTTAGTGTACTTTTCACAAACGTAATGCTCTTCCAACATAACACACTGAAAAACTCTTCCAACGTAACATTTCAATGTAACATTATACTAAAAATATACTTAGTGTACTTTTCACAAACGTAATATACTAAAAAACTCCTCCAATGTAACACTCTGACATAACACACTAAAAGTCTCCTTAGTGTACTTTTTCTAAACATAATACTTCAATGTAACACTAACACACTAAAAAACTCTTTAGTGTATTTTTTCCAAACGTAATACTCCAACGTATCTCCCCAAATGTAACACTCCAAGTGATGGGCAAATGAGTCATTACACATCCAAAAGGATTAAATGGATCACAAGAAAAAATATAGGATTATATGGATCACAAGTTCAAAATATGAGACTTATTAGTCAATCTCTCATTTTAAGTAGTTTTACATAATATTTTTCATATATATAATACTAATTTGTAATAAATTTTATATCATAAATCTTTCACACTAATTTTACTTTGATATTTTATTAGAGGTAAAAGAACATATTTGTATTAATTATAACATAACAATTTCAAAAGTGGGTTATAAATTTGAAACCGCGAATCAAACTAAACCGTGATTAGCAGGCAGATCGGTGTTGATTGGGTAATATTTTGCCCAACTCTAATTTAACCTATTCATTTTGTAAAATGGGCAATATTTGCTCAACTCTAATTTAAAATACTCCTTTTGTAAAGTCCTTGGAAGGGAAAATGTATTTTTAAAATTGATCATTTATTCTTTTGGTGATAAAAGCGACAAATTAAATATGATACAATTATCAAATTGATTTTTTTTTTTAATGGGTAATATACACAAAAAATTCTAGAAAATGAATGGTTAAAATAATTAAAACACGTCCCGCAATAAATCCTACGGACCTAAACAATACTCTCTAGTCTAAATTTGGAAGGAAGAGACAATCCAATCCCTTTTCATTTAACAACAGCACGCATGGCACAATCATTTGTTGTTTCAACAGACAAAAGTTGATTAATTCTCATCACAGTCGTGGTCATACGAGGTTTAATGAGGATGCCAATATGAAATTAGTACAAATAAAAAATGAAAACCTGCTCTTTGTTTACTTGTTTGATCAAGAAAGTAAGTTGATGTCGGTCTTTAAATTGAAGTAATGATAGGCAATTAGCTTGTTTATTAATATATTGAGTTTGAGCTCCAGTCCACTTGAGTCCAGTTTAAATAATTGAGCTCATGTTCAACCCGTTAAATATTTGATAAATTCAAATTTTGTTCAAGTCAACTTGATTACATGAACGAGATGAGTTTGAGCTTGAAAAAAAAAATTAATTAATTTACTTATTAAGATTAAAAAAAACTATAAAATTATGAGCAAAATATACAAGAATGCGTATTCATCAAAATCAAATATGTAAATTTACAGAAACACTAAACACAGATAGAAAAATAAAGCAAATTAATGAAAATTTATTTAATATATTATTGAAAATAAATATTAATTTATTTTATTTATGTTCACAAAGCTTTATCAAGCTGAGCTTAGGCTACTTGAGTTCAGCTCGATTAATAAACAAGCTTAAAATGAACCGAGCTCAAACAAGTAAAGCACGAGTTGTTTATCAATAGTTCGGTTGATTTGCCACCCAAATTGTAGACCTTATAAAATACCAATTTCTTTCTTTCTTGAAAAGAATTTCTTTTATTTCTCTTAGTTTGAATTTACAATTTGAGAAAATTACACTTAGTACCCTACACTTCTATCAAAATCTCACTTTGGTTCATTCACTTTTAATTGTAATAATCAACCTTTTAAGTCAAGTTGCAATATCATTTTTTCATCTATTTATTTTCAATAATACTAACAAAAATTAAAAGTGGAGGGGCTAAAATGAAATTTTGATAAACTGTTAGGACTAAAGTGAGATGGTTTGATGCTGTATGCTGCTACTGGTTCAGTATTGCATTAGGAATGGGAGCTGAGCTATACATATATCAGGTTGTTTAATTGACTGAATTCTTCATATGGGAGCAATGTTCAATGGAAGCTGTGTAGATGGCTGAGGGTGGACTGAGCATGGTTGCTGCTGTGATGGTCTATGGTGTACTCTGTTGTTTGTTATGATCGTGTGCTCTGTGATGGTCTACTAGTTTGATATGTTGGTATATTTTTATTCTGTTTGATATGGTGTCTACTAAGCCCTGCTAGTGCTCTGCTGTTGATGTGTTTGTTTTGTTTACTCTGCTAGTAGTAGCATTGGTATGGTGTTTGAGTCAGGCTGAGTCTGGGTGTTGGTCCATTTTGTAGTGGTCTGATACGGTGTCTGAGTCAGCATTGGCATTGGCATGGTTGATGCTAGACTGATATACTTAGGTAGTGGTCTGTTATGTTGGTCCATTTTGTTTTGTTTGATATGGTGGTTGAGTCTGGGTGTTTGATATGTTGGTCCATTTTGTTCTGTTTGATATGGTGGCAAAGTCTGGGTGTTTTCTGCTGTTTTTGGGTGTTTTGTTTCTTGGCTACTCAGCTATGCTCAGGCTGCAAATCTTGTTGGTTGATGCTAGACTAATGCTTAGGTAGTGGTCTGATTTGCTGGTCTGCTAAGCTCTGCTAGTGGTCTGTTATGTGGGTCTTTTTTTGTTTTGTTTGATATGTGTTGTTGGTGATTGGTATGGTGCCTGAGTCAAGCTGCATGGTTGATGCTGGACTGATATGCTTAGGTAGTGGTTTGATATATTGGTCTACTAAGCTCTTCTAGTGGTCTGTTTTGTTGGTATTATTTTTATTTTTATTTTTATTATTATTATTTTTTTTATGTTTGATATGGGGTCTGCTAAACTCTATTAGTGCTCTGCTGTTGGTGTGCTTGCTTTGGTTACTCAGCTTGCAGCCGCAATGGTATGATGCTTGAGTCTGCTTGCTCAGCAGTGCTTTTTGGTCTGTTTTCTCGTTGGTTTTTCACCAACTCTGGGGGTGCTAGCAAATGATAGGATGGGCTTTTTGATGCCAACCTTGTTGGGATGATTTAGTTCATTGTGATACTTTTGCACTTTTCTCTTCTTCATTGATGTACTTTATTTTGCACTTTGTACTTGATTCTTACATCAATAAAGTTTCTTTTTTTGCCGATCCAAAAAAAAAAAAAAAGAAAAAAAAAAGAGATTTTAGTAAAAATAAGAAGGTGCTAATGTGACAAAAAAATGTCATGTATACTTCATATGACAATTTTCGTCCACCTTACTAATGGTAAATGGATAGAAAAGTGACATTGCAATTTAATTTAAGGTATAGAAATTAATTGTTTTAATGAGAGTAAAAAATCAATGTAAAATTTTAGTGAAAGTGTAATTAACCCTTACAATTTTGTTTGTTGATCTTTCATTGTGTTTGCTTTTGGAATTTATGTTCATTTAATTTATTCAGTTATAGAACATGTTATATAATTATAATATTTATTTATACATACTACTAATTGGGTTTTTGATAATATTTATCTCCCTATAAACAATTACTTTGAGGTAAAAAATAATTGATATAATAATTTCTTTGTTTGTTGGAGAGGAACTTGACATGCTACAATTTTATTTATTTACATAATTTAAGGTACCCTGTCCAGCCTAATTGAATTTGTAACGATCTAGAATTTCTCCCTCTCCTCCAGCGGACTTGAGAGGCTCCCAGCATTTTTGCAGTCTGTCCAAAATTCTGAGAGTTGTGAATTCCCACTTGAGCGTTGGAGTGGTCGCTCGAGCGGACGGCTTTGTTGGTCTGTACGCTCGAGCATGGAAAGTGAGATTTCCCTTGACTTTTTTTTAGTGTATTTGGAACCTCCTTGTTTTATTTTGGGACATTAATCGAAGTGGTAACATGATGGTAAAGTAAGAGTGAATCAAGAATTTAATTTGGATAATTTTTCCTACGAACAACCGTCACTCTTTTGCTCTTTTCTTTTTTCCACACTTTGAATTTAGATGTGAGGTTAGAACCATTGGAAAGCTTATTTCCGGGGCTTCGATTGGACACAAGAATGACCTAGAACGGAGTCCGGATGAGAGAGTTATGGCCATTTGAAGTTTTGGAATTTGTGCTGGAAGTAGGTACGCTCGAGCGGGAAAAGCGATGCTCGAGCGTACTGTGCGAATTCAGCAAGTTTAATGATACTTTTCTAGATCATTCTTCACACTTCTATCTTCTCTCTTCATCCCTCTCACCCTAGGTCCGAAAACCCTAGGTTTTTTACCCCAAATACTCTCCATTCTTCTAAGATTTGGGCAAGATCCCTTCCAAGAAAGTGCAGAGGCTTAAAGCTCAACATTTTCTATCGATTGGAATTCGGCTTTGTGAAAGAAGCTCATCAAAGCTTTGCTCCTTGCTTGATTCTTGAGGTAGGGGTCCTAGCTCTTTTTCAATACTTGCATTAATAGATAGATTTGTGGTATTTTGATTATATAAATGCAAAATCTACATTATTAAGCATATAGTGTTATATCATGGAATTTGGGGGTTTAGGGTTTGAAGTGTTGGGGTTCAATTGTTCGGTTAAGATTATGGATTATGAACCTTAAGTGTATAATCGATGGGAAAATTGGAATAAAAATTAGTGGTTTGAGAAGTTTGAATTTTTCTTGAAAATCTTAATTTGTCTTGAAAACCCTAAGTTGATTCATGATGACAATTAATGATTTTGCCTAAATTGATAGTGGAATCATGAAATTGAGAGGTTGAATTATAGGTATACAAGTTTAATTAGATTTTGGAAGTGTTTGAAAATTATGTTAAAAATTAGCGAATGACCTTTTATTATGGATACTATAAATCATGCTCTAATATGAAGTGCAATTTGGGGAAATAGATTTGTTAATGATACGGAATTTGTGATAAGATGATGAAGTTTAGATTTAAGAATTTTATTGTGTAGTTAGAAAATGATTTTATACCTCAAAACTAAAAGCCCAAATTTATGTTTGACTCTAGTTATGAAGTTTTATTTTGGAAAATGAGGATACTTTAATCAACATGAAATTTATGAAATTAAGTCTATGTTGCACTACAAGAAAAGTGGGTTTATGAGACGGAACTATGTGTGACGGCACACTTGCCGTCTCAAAAAGTCACTTTTTGCGACAGCAGAAAATGCTGTCTCAAAAAAACAAAGTATTTGCGACAGCACCATTTGCCGTCTCAAAAGGCAGAGTATTTGCGACGGCACAATTTGCCGTCTAAAAAAATGAGAGTATTAGCGACGGTATTTTCTACTGTCGCAAATACTCTCATTTTTTGAGACGGCAAATTGTGCCGTTGCAAATACTCTACTTTTTTGAGACGGCATTTTCTACCGTCGCAAAAAGTGACTTTCGTTTTTTTTTTAGTGAATATTTTTTAAATTTTAAATATTTTTTTAGATGCACCTTACTTAGATGTATCTTAAAAAAAAATTATGAAAAAATATTTTTTAAAATTAATAAATACATAAAAATACAAAAAAAATATATATATTGAATTATTGTATTTTTGGTATTTAGTGAATTTTTAAAAGATTGTTTTTACAATTTTTTATTTTTTAGTTGTATTTATGTTAGGTGAGTTTAAAAATTAAAAAAAAAATACTTAAAATATTAAAAAAAATCAGTAAAACCAATATAACACGGAAAACAATAAAGTATAATTTTCTCAAAAGAGTTTTTGGAAAACTCTAATCTAGCATAGTGATTGTGGTTTTTAGACAGCTTCATATATATACAGTCACAAAATGGTTTGAATAAATTCAACGGGGTTTTTTTGTCGCAAAAAAAATTAAAAGAAACAATGTCGTCTTACTCTTTTGATAAAACATTTCTCGTTTCATTCATTTTTTCATCTTCCTGTCTCTCTGTCTCTATCTCTATCTCTATCTCTCTCTCTCTTTCACTCATCACTCTTTTTTCTCTATCTGTCTGTTTCTCTCTCTCATTTTCTCTCTGTGTCTCTCGCATATCTCTCTTCTCTCTATCTCTCTCATCTGTTTTCTCTCTCTATCTCTCTCGCTCATCTCTCTTCTCTCTATCTCTCTCATTTCTTTTCTCTCTCTCTCTCTTATCTTTCTATCTCTCTCTATCTCTCCCGTCCATTTCTCTTCTCTCTCTGTCTCTCTCTTTTTCTGTGTCTCTCTCTCGCTCATCTCTTTTTGCTCTATTTCTCTCTTTTTTTGTCTATCTCTCACTCATTTCTTGTTTCTCTTTTTTTTTTATCTCTCTCTCTATCTCTCTCTATCTCTTTTTCTGTCTATCTCTCTCACCCTATCTCTCTCTCACTCATCACTCTTCTCTCTCTCTCTGTCTATTTGTCTATTTCTCCCTTACTATGTTCGCCTTGTTCACTCTCTTACTCCTATCTTCTCTATTTATCGAGCTCCTTCTCGATTTATCGATCCACTATAAACAACGTCATCTTACTTTTTTGAACATTTCTCTTTTCACCAATTTTTTCATCTTCCTATCTCTCTGTCTCTGTCTCTCTTCTCTTTCTTTCTCTTACTCATCACTCTTCTTTGTCTGTTTGTCTGTCTCTCCCTTTCTCTATGTATCTCCTTCGCCATCACCACCACTACCATCATCTCTTATCCTCCACCTTCACCACTACTGCCGCTTCCTCTCCTCTACCACAAAATATTACCTCTCCTCTCTCTCTCACTCATCACTCTTCTCTGTCTATCAGTCTTTGTCTCTGTCTCTTTCTCTTTCTCTTTTTATCTCTCGCTCATTTATCTTCTCTCTATCTCTCTCTCTGTCTCTCTTGCTCATCCTTCTTCTCTCTTCGTCTCTCTCTTTTTCTATGTCTTTCTCTCGATCATCTCTTTTCGCTCTCTTTCTTTCTCTCTTTGTCTATCTCTCTTTGCCTATCTCTCGCTCATCTCTTGTTTCTCTCTATTTTTCTATATGTCTCTCTCTCTATATCTCTTTCTCTCTTTGTCTTTCTCTCACTTATCACTATTCTCTCTCTCTCTTTCTCTCTCTGTGTCTGTTTGTCTGTCTCTCACTCTTCTCTCTCTCTATGTGTCTGTCTGTCTGTTTGTCTCTTTCCCCCATTGTGTTCACCTTGCTCACTCTCTCCATCATCTCTTCTCTATTTACCGAGCTCTCCACTACAAGAAAATTCACTTTTAGCGACCACTTTGTCTCTCTCTCGCTCATCACTTTGTCTCTGTCTGTCTGTCTATCTCTTTCTTTCTTTCTTTCTCTCATCTATCTTCTCTATCTGTCTCTCACTCATCTCTCTCTCACCACCCATCTTCTCTACTACATTCACCACTACTGCAAATGCAATTCCACTACTACCACTGTTGTCACTCAACCTCTACAACTATCATTACTACCACCATCGCTACCATTCCACTGCCACCACTACTACTACCATTATCTCTCATCCACAATCGCTATTCTATCTCCTCTACGACTATCACAACTTCACCATTTATCTCCTTCACCATCACTACCACCACCAGTATCACCTCTTATCCACCACTTTCACCACTATTGCCACTTCCCATCATCTACCACAAAAAATTATTTCTTGATTTTTAGTAACAAAAAAAAAAAAGGGTCGCAAAATTTTTTTTTTCATTGACCACAAAAAATTAACTTTATTTTAGAAAATATTCTCCCTATTTCTACCAAAGAAAAAAAAAATATATGAAACAAATAAATTTTCAACCTTGTTAAATGAAAAAAAAATTCTTTAACTATAAAAAAAAATTATTTTAATAAAAAATAATTTTTTTTGGCAACGACATCCTTTGTTGCACAAAAAAAAAAGTCATTTTATTATTTAAATATTCATTTGTAATGAAAATAAAAAAAAAAAAATTCATTTGTAATCTCTTCCAATATTCATTTGTAATGGAAATAAAAAAAAAAAAAAATTCATTTGTAATCTCCCCTCCCTTTTTCCATTCCCTCTCGGGTTTCCCCCCACCCCAAACCCAAAAAATCCCCAATCTCTTGAACCAAAATCCCCAACACTTTCAGAGCTCGAGTCCAGAAGATCTTCGGGTCATCATCATCATCATCGCTAAGCCCTCCGCGGTCTCTCACCGACGGCGAGGTCGAGAAGAGAGAGTGGCAACGACCCTCCTCCGCCAAAGACGATGACCAAACCCCCATTTCTTTCTCTTTCGATGGCCTTGCTTGTAGGGTTGTAGGGTTCCGCCATGAAAGGAGGTACATCGAAAATGGAGACCAAAAGGACCGATATCACGTAAGTTTTGTTTGCCTTATTGTTTTTGGAGTTTTTAGATCTGGGATCTATTATGCGTGTGATTCAGAGTGTGTTTTTTTGGTATTGAAGATCGATTTTTTTGTTGTTAGGCTTTCAGTGAAGAGAGGTGCTCCGAGCGAGAAAGGCTGGTAAAAAGCCAGCGGTGAAGAAGGGGAAGACTGCCAAGGACCCTAACAAGCCGAAGAGGCCTGCTAGTGCTTTCTTTGTTTTCATGTGATCATCTATTTTCCTTTCTCTCGCATGAAAATCGTTGTTAGATTTGTATATTCTGCGTCAATGAATATATTTTAAAATGTTTTAGGGAGGAGTTTAGGAAAACGTACAAAGAGAAGCATCCTAACAACAAATCCGTAGCCGCCGTGAGTGTTTTCACCTCATTTGTTTTACAGATTTCTAATTTGTGGATTTTGTTCAAGTTTGATTTCAAGAAAATGGTAACATTCTTCATGATTCAATTAATTTACTATTATTCAATCAATTCCTAGATGTTTTAGGAAATTATTATTTGATTATTTGCAATAATGGTTGGTATAGGCTGAGGGTTCAGCTGATGAAGAAGAGTCTGACAAGTCGAGGTCGGAGGTGAATGATGGGGATGACGAAGACGATGAGAGTGGGGAGGTTAGTTTTATTGTATTCGGTCTTGCTTGTAGGGTTGCTTGTAATTTGTTTCTTTATATATATTTGGATGAGTGCGGGAATTTGGAGGTTTCAACTAGCTTCAAACTTTCCTTGGGAAATCAACGGACTGGTTGTTTACATCCAAGGCTGATATGTTTCTTGTGATATGTTTCACCCTCTTTTTGTTATGCCTCATCTCAAATCTTAGATTCTCTCTTTCTCTCATCTGGGTCTTCTTCAATTGGTAATTTTTGCTATCTTCACATGCCACACAATTCTGGGTTGTTGTTGATCTTTCCTTTTCTTTTTTTCCTTCCTAATTTCAAGCTAAATTTAAATTCTTTCCTTTGCTTTGCTCAGGAATTCTCGATCCTTTGTTGATCGATTATTGATCTGTGAAAGATCGGATGCTATTCGATTGATTCCAAGAATACTCATTTCCTCAATTATCTTACAAGTCTTCAATTTTCTACTAGATTCTTTGCTAAGGTATGCTTGTCCTTGTTTAATCTACATTATGATGTTTTTATGTTGGATACAATTGGTTTTTATGTTTTCATAGAAATCTAAGAAGTGGGAATTGAATCACATATGTTGATGTTTTCCAGTCAATTACATGTTGCTCTTTAGATCTGGTTTTATAGTTTTATACTTGGTTTTGTGTTGATGATGGATTGATTGATCTTTGTAAAGTTTGAATTTGTGGATATGAATTTGTTTTTGAATTCAATTGGTAGGATTATTGGTTGCAGGATGGAAATAGAGCCTGGAAAGTTATTCATTGGTGGGATTTCTTGGGACACGAACGAAGACCGTCTGAGAGAGTATTTCCAAACTTTTGGTGAGGTAGTTGAAGCTGTGATAATAAAGGATAGGAACACAGGGCGTGCTCGTGGTTTCGGTTTTGTTGTCTTTGTTGATCCCTCTGTTGCAGAAAGAGTTGTTAGGGAAAAGCACATCATAGATGGTAGAACTGTAAGTTGTGCATTTGAATTAAAGTTTTGTTTGTCATTACAGATTTTTCTTACTTATATTTCAATGGGTAATTTTGCTTACATTATGAATTGAAGTATAGCGTCTCATAACAACTATACTTTTCTGATTGATTCTTGATGTAGTATCAGAACTAAGTTGAAAATTATGACTGGATGTAGTTTGTCATAGAATTTATTTTGTAATGAAGCGAAACCCAATTAATTTCGATTTATGATATGTTTGAGGTGCATTTATTTGGTAGACATGTAAGTTATGCATTTGAATTAAATTTTTGTTTGGCATTAAACTTTGCTCAATATATATTTCAATCATTATTTTGCTTATATTGTGAATTGAATTGAAGCATATAGCATCTCAAAACTTAGTCAAGCATGGATACCGTTTTGATTGAATCTTAAATGTGTATCCGAATTAAGCAGAAAATTATTCCTGGATTTAGTTTTTCAGAGAATTGATTCATTCTCCATTTACTTGTAATAAAGTGAAACCCAATTCATTTCAATTTACGGTGCATTTAAATTTAGCAGGTCAAATCTGATCATTTCTAACCATTGCTCATTAACAAATTTATAGAAATTGCTCATTAACACAATTAAAATTTAGCAGGTCAAACCTTGACTGTATTCATCTTTATAGAAATTGCGCAAATATAAGACCTTTTTTAGAAACCTTTTATAGAAATTGTGCAAATATAAGATATTTCTAACCTTTTTTGGACGGATTCGAATTTAGCAGGTCAAACCTTGACTGTATTCATCTTTCTATAATTGTGTGGGACTCTTTATTTGCATGTAACAAATTTCTGTACCCTTTTTAATGTTCTTATAACATATTTACGAAGACAAGTAAATACCCTCAATCTCATAGAAAGGTTGGGAGTTTTTCTTTTTTCCTTCTTCTTTGTGTCTTCCCACAGAGGTGGTTTTTTTCTTTAGGGAATGAAATCTTTGGTCTTGCTTGTCACACAGTAAAATAATTAAGATTACACGTGACTCGTGACTCGTAACTCTCATTGATTCTTTCTCGCATTTTGAATATCCAGAAGAAATGTTGCCCCTCAAATTTTGTCCATGAACAGAATGCCAAATCATGACATGGAGCAACCATCACTGCAAAAGTGATTGCTTATTTTATTGTTGCGATTTCTCTGTTTTTCTAGTGAATCTAAAAAATGCCTTTGTTTAATTTGGCATGCCTTTCTTTCTTTGCAGCGATCTCATGCCAGTGGAGACACGAATTGGGGAAAATTTTCTATACAAGGCCACCATGGTTATAGCTGCAGCTGATCAAATTGCCTTTCATATTCTAGGTGTCCTTGAAGTGTTTTTTGGCATGGAGACCTACAATTTTGCAATGCAATGGCCGGACAGGGGGTGACAGTTAGGCAAGGAGGGTTTGTGTGTCATAATGCCTTCACAATGACTTGAATACTCAGCATGTAAAATATGGGTCCCAAAGTAAATGGCTTATCCTGTCTAGACCTCAATTTTATTTATGAAAGTGAGAATTTAAATGCAATTTGTTTTATTATTTTAGTAATGAAATTTGGTTTATGTTATTTTGAATTATGAACAAAATCATGTATTTAAATATTATATATGTACTATGGAACATTATGTAGTGAGATAATTTGGTTAATGTGTAATTATATGAATGGAAAAATATTTTATTATGAAGAAATTGTTATTTTTATATTATTATGGAGAAATTTTAATATTTTTAATATTTTTATCGTAGGATGTTTCTTTCTTTTTTGCAACGGCATTACACCATCGCAAAAAATAGAAAATTTTAATATTTTTATTAATTTTGTTACAGGTTTTACTTTTAGCGACGGCATTATACTGTCGCAAAAAATAGAAATTTTATTATTTAAAATAGAAATTTTATTATTTTTAATACTTTTTGCGACGTCATTACACTATCGCAAAACATAGAAATTTTCATATTTAATACTTTTTGCGACGGCACCACACCGTCACAAAAACAGTGTTTTTGCCGTTGCAAAAAAGAATATTAGCGACGGTATTTTTTGTCGTCTCAAATAACGTTTTTAGCGACGGTAAAATAGTGTCGTTGCAAAAAAGTCAAGAAATTTCAAACGTTATTAGCGACTGTACAGTGCTGTCGCAAAAAGGCAAAAATGCCGCAAAAACTCTTTTGCAACCCTGCATTTGCGACCCCCTCTTGCCGTCGCAAAAATTCATTTTGCCATCGCAAAAAGTATTAGTGACGACATTAGGAATATTAGCGACGGTATTTTGCCGTCGCAAAAAGTCAATTTTTTTGTAGTGTTGGGTTAAGATCAGGGACGGAACTAGGAGAAGACTATGGGGGGCCATGGCCCCCTTGTTTCTGTGAAAAATAGAGCTTGTCATAGTATTTTAAAAATATGTCTCATTTTATACATAAAATGACCCCCAATATAAAATACATATTTCTCATTTTTCTCCTATCTTGCGCTCTCTTTTTATTTTGCACCAAAAAAACTTCATCCTAATTACTTCTATGGTATTTGAATTTTTTTTTGTTTATATACATAATTTTTATATGTATATATATCGTATTGTACATACATGCGTGCATATATATGTGGTATAAAAATTTTATTTGTCTTTTGGCCCCTTCGATGATAAAATTCTAGTTCCGTCCCTGGTTAAGATGAGTGTGAATAATGATAAATGGGAGATTGTGAAATATGACGGTGTTATATGAAGGAGTTGTATAAAAAAAAATTAAATGTTGGAGATTAAATTTATAACCGTGGGTAGTAATTGATAACCAATGTGTTGTAAAAATTGAATATGAAGAATTGATAATAATATGGAAAAGAAAAGAAATAGTTTGAACCCAAGAATTGTGAACACTTTAAAGATGAATCTTTGCCTCTATGGATGTGTTGTTATATTTTTGTGTGACAAAACAATGAATGATTTAATGGATAATGAAGAAGGTCATGGAACATATTTGTATTTGTTATGTAAATGGAATTTTAATATATGGTGGATATGTATTGAACTAATGTGTTACGGAAATAATGGAGGACGTGTTGGCATTGCCCACTAATTGTAATGATGGATTGTGATGTTATCTTGGGGTTCGTTTCCCGCCGTATTTTGAGCCAGCAAAGCGTGGTGCTTGAGATAGGTTCCGCCTTCCTTCTGGAGTAGCACTCGGTAAAGCGTGTGGTATGTTGAGGTTTCGCGTTGCTTCCGACTTGTGACCGGTAAAGCGTGTGACTCATGGAGATGACTTGTGATTGGATCCGGTATTTGATATAAAATTAATTGAAAGAATGGAAATTGAAATGGCAATTGGATTATGGATTGGTGATGGTGAGCTTAATGAATTAGTTGCGACAATAAAGGTAAATTATGAGTATTGATCTGTAAATAAATAAGAGACTGAATTGAAAGGGGTTTGTTAATCTTGTGTTACCTTGAAATGAAATCTGAGAGTGTAAATAACGGCGTGAATTGAGTATAGGAGAATTGTTAGTGAATCAAAAAGGGAACTTGAACTTGAAGGTATGGAGTTCTAAATAAATATAATGAGTAGAAAGGAAGACTGAAAGAAAAAGAGGAACATTAAAAATGGAAACTGAATGAGAAATATTTTGGGAATTGGTTAATAACTTTTAAATGATGTTGTTTCTCAAATATGGTTGTTTCACAAGGATCTATGGTTTTGTAAAGTTAAGGGATGATTTTTAATGGCTGGAGGTTTTTCTTAAAAGTGTTTAAATAGTTTTGAGAAAAAGGTACTTTACTTATGATATTTTGAAATTAGAAGATGTCACCCTACTATATGGTATCACCCTGCATGCATGATCATTTCTATCTGTGTGTTAGTTATTAATTTAGAACTATGAGATTCCTACTAGGCATTAGTGCTTAGCCCTTGTTGTTTTATCTTTTTATAAGAAGGAAGTTTGGATTCTTTGATTGAAGAGTTAAGAAGTCCATGTGTCTTTTATATGTAATTTCATTATAGATGTGATGGATCATGTATTTGTATTTTATTCATTTGTAGCTTCACAGTAGGAGATTGGCATGTATTGTTATCATTGTAATGTTCATTGAGAGAGAGAGAGAGAACATGTATCATTGTATTTCTATTACTCAAGGGTAATGGATATTTGTAAAAAAAAAAAAAATGGACCTAATTTTAAGGCTTTGGTAATGTTTCCGAGTAATTAAAATTGGAGTGTGACAACTTGGCATCAAAGCTAACCGGTTTTGAATACCTGGAGCTCGTGGAAAGTGGTTTTTACCAGAATGGGTTGGCTTCGCTTGGTGAGGATATTTGCATATAGAATTAGGAGGTGTAGGACATTTTGTGTTACGGGTTGAGCTTCATAGATAGTGCTTGTGGTCGGCTGACTTGCTTTGAGATCTCATTGGAAACGCGTCTGATTAACGTTGTTTCCAGAGAGAATTCCTCGGAAGTTCCTGGACAAGTGATCATCCTCGTTGCCTTGACTTGATTGTGTGGTTTGTTACTTAAAGTTGTTTATATGTTATGTGATTATGTGTTATGTTGGTTTCATGTTTCAGTAGGGGGTGTAAATGTGCTGAGAAGGAGTTAGAATTTTGTTGACTTATGCTTGATATTGTCATTGATAGGATGTCAGGGCGAGCCAGTAGAGGTCGTGTTGGGACTAGGGGTACTAGTAGGGGCACAACAGTGCCAATAGTGGCCACACCTGTAGCACCGGTTGTGGGCGAAGAGATTGAACGCGAGATAGTAAGAGTAGTAAGGGAGGCTTTAACTCATAATGAGGGAGACGAGTCTCATGCCCTCAAGATCACTAAGGATTTCTTTCGTCTTAACCCACCGGAATTCATAGGAGGAGCAGAACCGTTAGAGGCAGAGAGTTGGTTAGAGCAGGTCACTAAGACTCTCGATATTCTCAGAGTTATAGATGAGGGGTTGAGAGTGTCATTAGCGAGTTTTCTGTTGAAGGGAGAAGCAAGCTATTGGTGGAAGTATGTAGGTTCTACCATAGGCACAACCTGGGTTGCGTTCACTGAGGCCTTTTGGGCCAAGTATTTTCCTCCTTTCGCTCGGGAAAGATTGAGGAAACAATTTGTGGAGTTGCGCCAAGGTACAACACTTTTAGCTCAGTTTGAAGCGAAGTTCACTAGTTTTGCTAGATTTGCTCCAGAGTTGGTAGCAATTGAGGAACGACGTTGTATAGAATTCGAGAAGAAATTGCGTGATGAGATCAAATAGAAGGTAGTAGGGTGTATGCATAGAAATTATCACATATTAGTGGAAGCGGCACCACATGTGGAAGCCACCAATCTTGAGGTTGAACAAGATGAAAGACAGAGGGCCACAATGGCGAGTCCCGTAGCTCGAGAGCATACGAGATCTAGTAAGAAGCAAAGGAGAGCCGAATCTTAATCAAAATCCTAGTCACAACCACAATCTAGTTCTGCCTCGTTGAGTTCATTGGTCGGGAGATCCAACTAAACCCAAGTTTCTTCAAGTCGGTCAGGAAATAGAGGACCACCTTTTTGCTCTAAGTGTAAGCAGTCGGGCCATGCTAGACGTCGTTGTCCTTCGCGTGGGATCAGTTTGTTTTAAAAGTCTGGGTAAGGACACGAATAACATTGTGTTTTGATGGAAATTTCGTGCTTGGTACTATGATGTAATGTCTTTTGTGCGTAGGGCCTTGTGTCTACGAATGTTGTGTATGCATATGCATATTGTGGTCCTTGGAACCCATCAGTGGGGGCATGTAAGAAATTTTGACATTTGTCTATTATGGGAAAATATTGTAAGGCATTGTAAGCTCAATTTTGTAGGATAACTGTTTTCAATTCTGAATAAAATATGTATTGACTTGTGAGCCTTAAGTTGAATTAAAGTGTTTATTAAAGGTTGGAATTGTATAGTTCAAAAAGTGCATGGTCAAGATGAGATAGTAGCTTAAGATGGGATAACGTTGGTTTGAGTCACTTAGAAGATTGTAGAAGTGTTTATAACGAGTGTGAGATTTGTGTCTTGTAGTAATGAAGAATGCTAAATTTTGCTTGTGTACATTTATTGTTGATGTAAATCTGTAAAATGACCCAGATTAAGTTAAAGTGTTTGAATGTAAAACATTGTGAGTGTACTTGTGCCAATGTGTATCAATGATTATTTGTGCAAATATTTGTAATGAATAAGAACTCTCAATTTTTGGGAAGTCATATGTTTTTGTTACTTCTTGGATATACCAGATTGTTTCTGTTTGTTGTTGCTACAAATGTGTATGGAAGTTATGTTGTGATGTCATAGAATGGGTGGTGGGGGTTATCTGGTGATGATTGGAAATCACCGAGAGAATGTAAAGGTTGATGTGGAAAAACGAAAATCTATTTTCCTTGTGCGTGGCCTGGGCAGGCACGGTTGAACTAAATGTTAAAAACTTAATCTGAACATGTTCAGGAATGATTTTCTATGTTCTACTTTTACGTGCAATTGAGAATCGTGGCATTGGATCATACAATGCAATGTGTTATTTGCTTTGCTTGTGTTGACTTGGTGTTAGTTTAAGGGTGATTTCTTTTCCTTGAAATTGAGAATTTATCCCGAGTGTGGATCTAGTTTTGAACATTCAAGGGTGTGTTTCCGTTCATGTTTGAGTTTCCTTTTTGTTTGGTCTTCTTCATTTCAAGGACGAAATTTCTTAAGGAAGGGAGATTGTGACACTTTGCATTTTGGGTTTAGAACTGAAGTAAGGTGTAATTGAAAGTTGTTAAGGTTTGGTGGATATATAGGGGTGCTCTCATGTTTTATTTTTGGACTAGGGGTTGTTAAGAATTGGTGAGTATAAGGTTGTTGTTATTTTGTTAGAATTGATGCAATTTTGGGGACGAAATTTCTTAAGGAGGGAAGATTGTAACGATCCAGAATTTCTCCCTCCGCTCGAGCGGGGGAGTTGACGGTCGAGCGGGCTTGAGAGGCTCCCAGCATTTTTGCAATCTGTTCGAAATTCTGAGAGTTTTGAATTCTCGCTCGAGCGTAGGAGTGGTCGTTTGAGCGAACAACTTTGTTGGTCTGCGCGCTCGAGCAAGGAAAGCGATGCTTGAGCGTGGAAAGTGAGATTTCCCTTGACTTTTTTTTAGTGTATTTGGAATCTCGTTTTATTTTGGGACATTGATTGAAGTGGTAACATGATGGTAAAGTAAGAGTGAATCAAGAATTTAATTCGGATAATTTTTCTTACGAACAGCCGTCACTCTTTTGCACTTTTCTTTTTCCACACTTTGAATTTGAATGTGAGCTAGAACCATTGGAAATCTTATTTCCAGGGCTTCGATTTGGACACAAGAATGACCTAGAACGAAGTCTGGATGAGAGAGTTATGCCCGTTTAAAGTTTTGGAATTTGTGCTGGAAGCAGGTACGCTCGAGCGGAAAAAGCGACACTCGAGCGAACTACGCGAATTCAGCAAGTTTAAAGGCACTTTTCTAGATCATTCTTCACATTTCTATCTTCTCTCTTCATCCCTCTCATCGTAGGTCCAAAAACCCTAGGCTTTTGACCCCAAATACTCTCAATTCTTCTAAGATTTGGGCAAGATCCCTTACAAGAAAGTGAAAAGGCTTGAAGCTCAACATTTTCTACCGATTGGAATTCGGATTTGTGAAAGAAACTCATCAAAGCTTTGCTCCTTGCTTGATTCTTGAGGTAGGGGTCCTAGCTCTTCTTTAATACTTGCATTAATAGATAGATTTGTGGTATTTTGATTATATAAATGCAAAATCTATATTTTTTAGCATATAGTGTTATATCTCGGAATTTGGGGGTTTAGGGTTTGAAGTATTGGGGTTCAATTATTGGGTTAAGATTATGGATTATAAACCTTAGGTGTATAATCAATGGGAAAATTGGAATAAAAATTAGTGGTTTGAGAAGTTTGAATTTTTTTTGAAAATCTTAATTTGTCTTGAAAACCCTAAGTTGATTCATGATGACAATTAATGATTTTGCCTAAATTGATAGTGAAATCATGAAATTGAGAGGTTGAATTATAGGTATTCAAGTTTAACTGGATATTGGAAGTGTTTGAAAATTATGTTAAAAATTAGCGAATGAACCTTTATTATGGATATTGTAAATCATGCTCTAATATGAAATGAAATTTGGGGAAATAGATTTGTTAATGATATGGAATTTGTGATAAGATGATGAAGTGTAGATTTAATATGAAATGAAATTTATTGTGTAGTTAGAAAGTGATTTTATACCTCAAAACTAAAAGCCCAAATTTATGTTGGACCCTAGTTAGGAAGTTTTATTTTGGAAAATGAGGATACTTTAATCAACATGAAATTTATGAAATTAAGTCTATGTTGGGTTAAGATGAGTGTGAATAATAATAAATGGGAGATTGTGAAATATGACGGTGTTATATGAAGGAGTTGTATCAAAAAAATTAAATGTTGGAGATTAAATTTATAACCGTGGGTAGTAATTGATAACCAATGTGTTGTAAAAATTAAATATGAAGACTTGATAATAATATGGAAAAGAAAAGAAATAGTTTAAACCCAAGAATTTTGAACACTTTAAAGATGAATCTTTGCCTCTAAGGATGTGTTGTTATATTTTTGTGTGACAAAACAGTGAATGATTTAATGGATATTGAAAAAGGTCATGGAACATATTTGTACTTGTTATGTAAATGAAATTTTAATATTGAACTAACGTGTTACGAAAATAATGGAAGACGTGTTGGCATTGCCTACTAATTGTAATGATGGATTGTGATGTTATCTTGGGGTCCGTTTCCCGCTATATTTTGAGCCGACAAAGCGTGGCGCTTGAGATAGGTTCCGCCTTCCTTCTGGAGTAGCGCCCGGTAAAACGTGTGGTATGTTGAGGTTCCGCGTTCCTTTCGGCTTGTGACTGGTAAAGCGTGTGACTCATGGAGATGACTTTTGATTGGATCCAGTATTTGATATGAAATTAATTGAAAGAATGGAAATTGAAATGGTAATTGGATTATGGATTGGTGATGGTGAGCTTAATGAATTAGTTGCGACAATAAAGGTAAATTATGAGTATTGTTTTGTAAATAAATAAAAGACTGAATTGAAAGGGGTTTGTTAATCTTGTGTTACCTTGAAATGAAATCTAAGAGTGTAAATAATGGCGTGAATTGAGTATAGGAGAATTGTTAGCGAATCAAAAAGGGAACTTGAAGTTGAAGTTATGGAGTTCTAAATAAATATAATGAGTAGAAAGGAAGAATGAAAGAAAAAGAGGAACATTAAAAATGGAAACTGAATGAGAAATATTTTAGGAATTGGTTAATAACTTTTAAATGATGTGTCACAAATATGGTTGTTTCACAATGATCTATAGTTTTGTAAAGTCAAGGGATGATTTTTAATGGCTGGAGGTTTTTCTTAAAAATGTTTAAATAGTTTTGAGAAAAATGTACTTTACTTATGATATTTTGAAATTAGAAGATGTCACCCTACTATATGGTATCACCTTGCATGCATGATCATTTCTATCTGTGTGTTAGTTATTGATTTAGAACTATGAGATTCCTACTAGATATTAGTGCTCACCCCTTGTTTTATCTTTTTACAGGAAGAAAGTTTGGATTCTTTGATTGAAGAGTTAAGAAGTCCATGTGTCTTTTATATGTAATTTCATTGTAGATGTGATGGATCATGCATTTGTATTTTATTCATTTGTAGCTTCACAGTAGGAGATTGGCATGCATTGTTATCATTGTAATGTTCATTGAGAGAGAGAGAACATGTATCATTCTATTTCTATTACTCAAGGGTAATGGATGTTTGGAAAAAAAAAAAATGGACCTAATTTTAAGGCTCTGGTAATGTTTTTGAGTAATTAAAATTGAGGCATGACAGAATTGGACCTGAATTACCTCGGATCTGGACAACTAGAAATTAATTTTTGGTAGCTCTAAAATTAACAACTGAACAAACCTCTAATGATCCTTGTTACAAAACTTTTTCATGTGAGTTACATGTAGCATTTTTATATCCAAAATACTAATAACAATCGTTAGAAGAATTATACATTGAAATACAATAAAAAAAAATATAAATTAATTGATGAAATTGAAAGTATAATAAAAATCAAATATTTTATAAAGGAACCAATAATCTAAACTATCCAAAGTTTAAATGGAATGCAAGCAAAACCAAACTTTTCTTACGTATATGAACCACCAAAATTCAGTTTGACTTGGTTATTTTTATCACTTTAGTTGTTATTTATAGTATTTATTTATTTGGCAGGCGAATAATTTTTATTTCATAGCAATCCAATAATACACGTCTCTTTCAAAACATGGATGCATTTTTATTTATTTATTTGGTTACAGGAAAATCCTCTCACTCTCTCATAAGTCTAAGGTAACGCCTCTTGCGAAGATCACCAACGTGTCCTGTTATCTATTTCGAACAAGAGACTATAACTTGAGAATTTACCCCGACCCCCCAAGACAAGTTCCATTTAAGTCAGGATTTACACAGCGGGGAAGTATCAAATCCACAATAACTGTTGTGGTAACAACTTAAGACTTAACCTCCTAACCAACTGGACTACGCCCAAAAAATTGGCTCAAGATGTTTCGAACTTGAGACATGAGGTCGTAACTCCTAGGTTTTACCAAGTGCACTACTACCCTGGGTCAAACAAGATGCATTGGTTAGACCAAATCCAAAAGTGGTTGGCCATTCTAAAATTGTGATTTCGTCTAATCAGTAATACTATAAATCAGAAATTATAAATCCAGAAATTATCAATTTATAATAATCATATTATGATTTAAATTTATTTTACATATAAATTTCATACTACATAAATTTAATATCTATTACACAGCCACTCATCTAGAAAAATCTCAATGAATCAATCTGATTCATACTTATTCTTGTCTTATATGTGAATGAAAAGAAACCTATAACAAGATAAAATAATGAATAAATATATTATTATTATTATTATTATATTGTAATCATTCTATCGCACTGTCTACCATGGATGGAGCTATGCCATGGTCAAAGGTCCCCCCCCCCCCCCCAAAAAAAAAGTTCTTTAAAATTGCACTACCACCCATTTAATTCTAAAATTATTTTGTTATTATGCACGGAAACTCTCTATTTCAAGATTAATTTTACAACGTAGATGGGATGTTCTTTCTAATTTTTAAATTTTTTTTTCTCTACTTCTCCAACATTTCAAAGGAAAACTATAAAATAGTAGAAAATGAAAAATTTATTTATCAAAAGATGGGGATACAATAAAATGACAGTCTAATTTAAGATATTAACTACATAGCTCAAAAATTATATGAAATAATTAAATAATTATTAGAAAATGACTGAAACATATGAACACTACAACAAAATGCACCTTTGGTTACCAAAATTGGTGACAAAAAAATTTAGTCGCCAAAAGTTGTGGAATTGGCGACCAAAATTTTTTTTCTTGGAAAAAGTACAATATTTACTACTAATTTTTTTTAGTCAAAGTAAATTGATTATTGGCGACTAAAAAAAATATAGTCGCTAAAAATACCAAAATTGGCAATAGAAAAAATATTTTAGTTGCCGTATATTGAGTTTTGGCTACTAAAACCATTTTGTCGCCAAATGTAAAATAAAAAATTATTTTTTATCTATTGGTCGCCAAAAACAAAATTTCAGTGACAAAAAAATATTTTAGTCACCATTTATTAAGTTTTGGCTACTAAAACCATTTAGTCGCCAAATGTAAAATAAAAATTTATTTTTTTATCTTAAAACATATTTTCAGCAACAAAAAAATATTTTAGCCGCCGTATATTGAGTTTTAGTTACTAAAATCATTTAGTCGCCGAATGAAAAATAAAAATTATTTTTTATCTTTGGTGACCAAAAAGACTTTTTGGTCGCCAAAAACTTATTTTCAGCGACAAAAAGAAATTTTAGTTGCCGAAAAACTAAAATATTTGGAGGGAGACATTTCAAAATTTTAGAGGGATTTATTTTAGTCGCCAATGGTGTAATATATATATATATATATATTTTTGGTTTCCAAACCACAAACCAACGCCTCTATCTCTCTCTCTTCAATGTCTCTGTCCCTATCCCTCTCCCTCTCCACTGCTCCTTTCCCCTCCTCCTTACTGCCGCTCCACCAGCCACAGAATAACTCTTGTCCGCCACTTTGTAGACGCGCCCGCGTGAGGCCCTCGTGCTACAGTTCGGACTCAATTTGTGTCACGGTCCTTAATCTGAATCAAAGAGTCCAAATCCGGCAAATCGTTTTGAGAAAACAGATTTTTAGAAAAAGAAGTGCCAAACATGGACTGCTTTGCCAGATATAGAGTCGCCACCTAAATATTTGTTATGGGGAAATTTAGGAAACCCTGACTCGGTGCCAAAGGCCACGTGTCCGTCATCACCAAGGTTGCCTCGGCTCGGGAGCTTGGGTACGATTGGGGAAGGTCAGCTATGAGCACCCCCTTTCGCCCGATCCGAAGATCGGCCTCTACTAACCGTGATATCCACTTTTGAAAATGTTATGTGTTCTTATTCCGGTTATTAGCCTAGAATTATTATGTTGTGCGCACAGCAAACAAGTATAGACCAAATCGCCTAGGTTGGAACGAAACATTGCATATCCGTTTGTTCGGAAAACAATTTGAAATTTGCTACTCGTAAGTAGGCTAAAAAAACACGGATTTCAATGAGTTGTTCCAACTCAAACAATCCAACCTTCACCCACAGGCATTCAAGCAGTAATATCATGTAAACATATAGCCGCATGGCAAGCATACTCTCATGTTAACATTCACACTCATGCGAGATGCTAAATCATAAATACTTATATCGTACTCCGTGCCAAAACAAAGAACTCGTTAGCAATCAATACATGATCCAAGTCCATGTTTAAATGCCTAATGCAACGCATACGGAATGTCACTAGAGTAGGCTCGGCTAGTCTATGAATGACATGTGAAAATGCACAGGTAGCATGTATTCAAGTTAGATTCGAAATACTAATGCTGTTAGCATGATGCGCCGAGCCCGGTGCATGCAATACTGATGAATGATGCACGCATGCATAGCATTAGGTATGCTAAATTAAACATGACCTATTACTAACCATCAAAACAGGTAAGTAAAAGGGAGAAAGAAGTGGGGGTTGGAAGACATGCACACACTCACCCACACTTATTACAAATTCGCCCTCGCTCGGAGGGACCGAAAGAATAATACAAATTAACTAACTCGCAAGCTATTTAATTATTACAAATTACCTAATTAATTAACAAATTAACTAAACTAAGAAAAGCAATAAAAAAGGGGCCTCGGGAAGAGGGTCCAATGCACGCATGCTTGGGTCTTGCTCGGAAGTCCAGTGCCATGCACAAGCCGCCTCTGTTTTCCCTGCTCTGCTTCTCTGAAGACTGCCAAAGTCTCAGGATGTGCTCACTGGATGTTGGGGAATGCCACCGGCTGGAGGGAATCATCATCGGCTGTGATTTGGTGTCGATCGGCCAAAAATGAATCCATCGGCCACAGATGGATTGTCGGTCGGCACTCTGTGCAGTCGATCGGCAAAAAGTTCCTGCAGAATCTGTTTGACAGTAGCAGAGGACAGAGCTTTGCATGGCAATGCAATTCAAGCAATGTATGCACCAACCATATCCCTTATCATGTTTATGACTCAAAGGGACATGGTCCTTAGTTCTCGGACCATCAATCGCGCATTTCAACGTGTGATGGCCAAAGAGACCAAGTTATGCATGTTGATTTCAAATGCAATGCAAACCAACAAACAAAGGCCCAACTCCCATCACTAAATCAAGGAACAAGGCATGCATGCTAGATGGAGTGCAACCTAGGCATGTGAACTAGCATGCAACATGGGCATACAATGCATTTATGCAAGTATGCAAGCAAACATGCAAGGTAAGCATGCAAACAAGCAAAGGATGAACTTAAGCTCGTTTGGGTAGCCCTTAAGGAAGCCCAAAACAGTGGCCATCAACCAAGGAAATGAGGCCAAATGCACATGCAAGCATACATGACAACATGGACCAACATCTAAGCACATAAAGGCAACTTTTAAGCGCACTTTAAAAGAGGCATAGCATGGACAATTAACATGCAAATGAAGCTCTGAAAATCATGCTATAGGAGGTGCCAAACCAACTAAACAAAGCAAGCAAAACATGCCACAATGGCCCAAGTGCTTAAGACAAGCCAAGGAGGCGTAAACCAAGGTCAAGTCCACCAAACCTCACAAGGCTAAGGGGACTTAAAACAAGTGAAATGCAGACTTAAACAAAGCCAAGGGTGCACTTAGATGGCATCTAAGTGGTCTAAAAGTGCAAGCATACTCCGAGGCCTAAACAAGGGGCATAAGGTAACAACCTTTAAACACATTGAAGGAGGATTAAATGCAAGCATATAAACATGTCATAAGGACTGAGATAACATGTTAAGCGGTTCCAAACCATTGAAATGATACAAACAAGGCATGCTACACACTTATATACTTAAGGCCAACAAGCCCAAAATGCAAAGGGGGCATGCAATGCAAGCTATGGTCGACCAAAACAGCCAAGGGCAGACCTTAAACATAGCAAAATAAACATGAAAGCTTCACAAAGCTAGGCCTAAAGCATGCTTGAACAAGGGTTAAAACCTAGATGCATGTTAAGGCAACAAAATGGAATTACAAGGCATGTATGCTAAGCAAGCATGGTGTACCAAAACCAACATACAACAATGCTATATTATGTCATAATAAGCATAAAAAACGGCCAAGGCATGGTCAACATGAGCCTAAGCTAGGTGCTCCCTCAAGAGGCAAAAAGTGCCCTTTTCAAGGACAACAAGGAGAGGGGGTGGCCCTCTCCTTCTTGGGACCTCAAGGCACCATCCTCACCTCTGAAATCCCTCAAGATTTCAGTGGTGAGGAGGCCCAAACACCAAGGTCTCGGAGCTCACACAAAATAACACAAAACACGGGCCAAACAAGGCTTAAGAGGGGTCAAACAACCCCAAAGCTTAAAACACTCTGAACAAACTATTTAGAGGCCTTAAAAACATAACTTTTACGTATTATATGCAAAGCCAAAAAACAGTTGCAAGATAGGTAAAAATAGTGTGCAAAAATGGGGGGATAAAAGGGAAAAGTGATTACCCTTGTAGACCTTCTTCAATAATGGAGCTGCAACAGCTTCTTGAGGTTGAAATCAACTGCAAAACTCTAAAAACAACCCTTGAGGGCCTCAGCTCCAAGGAAAGGTGTGGTAGTGTGTGTTTGTGTACAAAACTAAGGCTTAAACACACATAATACAAGAGAAGGAGAGATATAGATATAGGATAGATATAAAACCCTAAACCTAGAACCAGAGCTCCTCTAACAATTTTTTCTAACCCTAATGCCAAGAGAGGAAGCCTCTTCTTATAGGCAACTCCCTCTTGTAAGGCTTCCAAAACAAGCCATCCAAGAGGGAAATCCCACCATACACGTGTATGGAGGGGAACAGAGTGGGTGCCAGCTATCACAGCTGGCACAAAATATTTACTAAAAGTAGATGAACAGTGATCGGCCATCCAAAATTGCCATTTTGACAAAATAAATGGCCGATTGGCAACAAAGAATGCCGACCGGCAATATATATTGCCGATGCATAAAATCACTGGCCGGTGGCCTCGAGCCATGGCCGGTGATGTGTGGGGATGCCTCACAAGGCATTCCCTGCCCCTTCAAGGCAAAACACAAGTGTTTGGTGCAAAACCAGACACAAAACAGTCGAGCCGAGAGATCCTGAGGCAAGGCGCGCAACCGAGACCTCCAGGAACTCAAGATGAACACAAACATGGATGATCACCGAGTGTTCAAGCGGTGACGTCCAAGTCTTGAGGACGGTCAAAAATGGGGTGTCTACAGTTGCCGCTCTTTGACAGAACTCGAAAGTCATAACAATGACGGGAGTGAATGTAAAAGCCCAGAGATGACCCATTTTTGACAAGGCCGAAGACTTAGACAAACATGTAAGACAAACAAGATATGCGCCCGAAGGCAGGGGCAAAATGCAAGACAATGCACAAAGCCGAACATAACTTATGATCATGCGAAGAAAGCTGTAACGAAGCATAATAATGCAACAATTTTAAGCTAGCATACACCAAACTACACTACAATGCAGAAAGGATGTAAGAGAATTATGCAATTCTCAATACGTCTCACGTGGAGAGTACAATACCTGTCCGGTTCGTCTGGTTGCACCAGCCTCAAATGAAACGTACATACAATATCGTGCCTGAAAGAGAAAGAAAACTTAACAGGTACAATATCGTTAGCAACATGCATAGCATGCAAAATGAATGCAAAATGATATGCAATATATACAAAACTACGTATAAACAATGCAAATGAAAATGCAATGCAATTGAAACAATGCAAACGATATGCAATGCAATTGAATCATGATCCAATCATGGGCGGTTCAAAACCACACAAATGTCAAATAGATTGATGGAGGTAACAAGTCCGTCTACCATAGCAAAGGTCACACAAAACTATGAGTAATGTAGACGGACACAAGAACAAGTAATTGGGTGGAATGACATAAGTAGGGAATGATCCGCTAACGAAAGAACATGATCCTAATGCAGGATGCAAAAATTACACTAGAATGTAATATGTATGATGGATATGGCACACGGGCCAAACCAAATCTTGTCGAGGAAGGGCATGGACACACACAAACCACGTCTAACATAGAACGGTCATACAGAACTATGAGTGTATAGACATAAAAGGTATGGGCACATACCAGACCAAGCTCAACATGGAAAGGCGCATGCCCTAGATGGAGGTGATGCAGTCGATGCATGCAAACTACAATGCACTATTTACAAATATGCAATGGAATGGATACAGTGGAATAAGGCCTACGGCCAAGCCGTATCTTGCCTAGGAAAGGCATGGACACGAACAAATCACGTCTAACATAGAACGGTCATACAGAACTATGAGTGAATAGACGTAAAAAGTATGGGCACATACCAGACCAAGCTCAACATGGAAAGGCGCAAGCCCTAGATAGAGGTGATACAGTCGATGCATGCAAACTACAATGCACTATTTACAAATATGTAATGGAATGGATATAGTGGAATAAGGTCTACGGCCAAGCCGTATCTTGCCTAGGAAAGGCATGGATACGAACAAATCACGTCTAACATAGAACGGTCATACAGAACTATGAGTGTATAGACGTGAAAAGTATGAGCACATACCAGACCAAGCTCAACAAGGAAAGGCGCAGACCCTAGATGGAAGTGATGCAATGAATGCATGCAAGCTATAATGCAATATCTACAATATGCAATGGATGGGCGTAAATGTAATATTTGCAGTAAGATGCATGACATATGCACTATTTACAATGATGCATGACATATGCATGTTTTTTTTTGTTTTTGTTTTTGAAATGCAAATGCATGATGATGCATGATTTTGAAGTGCGCGACAACGCGCGACTTTTGAGATGCACGTGAACTTGAATATGCGACGACGCGAGTTGCTTGAAATACATGTATAATGCAACTTATCAAAAGTCATTCGGGCACGACAAACACCGAAGGACTTGCACCTTCAGAGGATTTAGGGTCTCCTAGACCATCGTATGTACAGGACGGTGTGATGCGCAAAATAGCGCGATGGAATGCATGCAAAATGCAATAAGATGTGCAAAATAGCGCGATCGAATGCATGTAAAATGCAATGAGATCCGCAAAACAGCGCGATGCGTTAGACAACGCGAGTGCACAAGACAGCGCAATTGATTTGAAATGCACAAGACAGTGCGATTGATTTGAAATGCACAAGACAGTGCGATTGATTTGAAATGCACATGGGGCAACTTTTGAGTTTTGTAAAAGCCAAAAGGATACGAAAAGGATACACCTTGCACGAATTCGAGTGCCACGCACAGAAGACACGATCCGAGGTCAAAACGGAGGCCGATTGAGCGTCGGAGATACACGTTTCTTGCACCGTCTTGAGCAATGAAGGCCCTGAACCACACATATAACCCAAAAAATGATGTAGTAGGCTCCAAAACCACTGTAAGAGACCACCGGATACCCACCGGCCATCAAAATGCATCACCGGCCGTCCATCGGCCATCACAAAATTCCACCGGCACAATATTTTGCCGACCGGCCAACAGTGTGGCCGACCGGCAAATTGTTCCTGTATCGGGGCAGTTCAGTCATTTGGCCATGGGTCTTTTAAAATAGGGCTTCTAGCCCTATTTTCTTCACTTCCTCTTGCTCGAAATTTCTCCCCCTCTCTCTCTAGATCATTTTCCTCCTTTGATTTCCTCGTTTTCTTGCGTTCTAGCCTCCATTTCGTCGTCCGATTCGCGAATACCTTCGCGTTTCGAACGTTTTGAACCGAACGAAACTTCGTTTCGGTGTCTCATTTTTGATTTCCGCCACTCGGGGCTTGTTTCCCTTGAGTTTTTCTCGATATCTGTGCCTTTTCCGCACTTCGGCTTTTCCGGCCTTTTCCGGCCCTCTCGGGATTGACTTTTTGTTGACTCTTCACGTTCTCGCCCGGTTTTTCGTCTTCCGGCCATTTTCACATTCTCTTCGAGATGGCGAATGATCTTCCACAGGGCGGGACCCCTCCAGAGCACGAGATGGATCTCGAGGCCGAGCCCTTGCCACTTCACATCCGGCCGTTCGATCTGGAGACCTACAGGCCAGTGGTTCATGTGATGCTCCCCGATGGACTGCGCCAGTTTAGGGGCTTTGAGAAGGGCGTGGCACCTGAGCTATTACTACGTGAGCCTACCTCTCATCTGTCTTTCGGCGCTTTCGAGGTAACATTCTTTCCTCTGCTTTACTTTCCGCAATGTAGAATATAAAACTGCCGTAGCTGGTCATATTCTGTAACTGCTTAATTCTGATACACTGATGCACTGTACACTGTAGTTGATCGCAAACAAGCTTACAACCGGTATCTGTTTGAAACTTACACGTGCACACACACTGCAATGACCCTGAATCACCCAAACGCACGACGCACACTGTATTTCACTGCATACACACTGGTACCCGATATCTGCTTGAATCTGAAAACATGCATACATGCTGTATATCTGTATGCTTCTAAAAAATGCATTTTGAATATTGCCTCGCAATTGTTGTTTTTGATTACAGGGGGATTCCCATACCATCTGCGGGTATGGGAACGTCGTTGCTCGGGACTGGTACATAGAGCTGCCAGACGCGGTTTGCCATATCGTCGACGAGGCCTGTTTCGGCATCTTCTGCAGGGGGCTCTCCCGGCTTACGACCTGCAGGCCCTTGCTTGCTGCTTTAGTGGAGAGGTGGTGGGATACCACCAACTCCTTCCACTTCTCTGCTGCGGGGGACATGACGATGACTCCCTACAATTTCTCGATACTCACCGGCATCGGGGTAGGGGGTGATTCGATCCCCTTCGATACCGATATGGATGAGTGGGACGCCGCCCAGCTGTACCTGCTCGGCACTCAGCCACCCCTTGCCCGGGCAGGGTTTGTCAGGTACTCGTGGTTCGAGAGCCACTTCCGGATTCAGCCAGCCTTGGCAGAGGAGGCGCAGATGACCCCGGAGGAGGTGGATCAATACACACGGGGTTTCATCATGTTTCTGCTCGAGACGACCCTTTTCGCCGACAGGGTGAACACCGTGCCTCTATGTCTGTTGAGCGCACTGGTGGATGTCAGGCGGATCCGCCGTTATGACTGGGGTGGCGCAGGCTTGGCCATATTGTATGGTTACAGGAGCTCTTCTTCCCGCCTCAGCGGACAGCTTCTTGGCGGCTACTGGCGAGCTTGGGAGGTACATCTTCTTCCCCTTTTATATTTCTGCTTCACGTTTTCTGTATTCTGTACACTGCACACACCACGGTCTGCCTCTCACTGACTATATACTACACACGCCGCACACATATACTCTGCTTTACTTTGACTGTATACTGCACACACTGTATACTCTGTACAATACACTGCACAACATACGGCTCTGCCATTTCTGCTTTATTCTGTATTTTGCTTTATCTGATAGTCATACTTATATCTGTTCTGCAGTTGTGGGTGTATGCCTACTTTCCCAGGCTTGCCCCAGTACCTGATGTGGAGACCCCACTCGGCGTCTCCTTTTCTCATCGCTTTGATGTGCGATGCGTGCAGAGACCACGGGAGTCTTTTATTTTCTTCTGCCGCTACTTCGACACCATCACCGCCGTGGAGGTATGTTCAACTTTAGAATTTGCTTAGGCTTCACTTAGCACTGCATGTTTGATAACAGATAGATAACAAACTGCATATTTACCCGCAGATCACCTGGCAGCCCTGGGCTCTGTTGCCAGCCGTGACCCGGGATAGGTTTGCTGGGGCAGAGGAGACTGCACGCTTTCGGATCTTGGGCCCGGTCTGTCGGGCTTGGTACTTGGGTGAGCGTTTCTTACGCCAGACCCTGGGGTTACCAGAGTAGATAGTCCCGGGTCCACCTCCTCCCCATATGAGAGATACTGAGAGGTTCACCTCCCAGGAGATGGCCGATTACACGATCGGCTGGGACGCGGGAGACTTTAGGGGCGAGGGCGACTTCAGAGAGTACATCCAGACCTATATTACGCGGCCTCTGAGCGGTGGCCGCCGAGCTGAGAGAGGGGGACCTGCGGCGCCAGTAGCTGGGGCAGGGACGTCGAGGGCGGCACGTGTCCGTGGCAGGAGTGGAGCTCGGAGGGGTCGGGGGGTTAGCTGGCCAGTGCTACCCACGACGATGACATGCCGAGGGCAGGGTGGGGCGACGTACCAGATTCCCTTTGCTCCTCCTCCGGCTAACCATGAGTTGGTCGGGTTCTATGACTTACCTCCGGTATGTACTACTTCATCTTGCATCTTGCATTGTCATTTTATTTCAGTTTATTTTGATATTCCGCAGAATACTGATGCCTTTGATACTTTTGCAGGCGTCCTCCGAGTACACCCGGCAGTCCCTGGAGTTGGATGCCTCCATGATGGGGATGCTACAGCGAACCTTCGACCTCCTGGCCCTCTATAGTATTCCGGTATGTTCTTCTGATCACGGCCTCAAACCATACTCATAAGCTGCTTCACATAATCTGGTGCACAACACAACACTTGATAAGCTGCTCACGTCATTCATACACTGTACTCATATACTGCATTCTGCACTGATAAACTGCTCACGGCATTTGCACACTGTACTCATACACTGCATTCTGCACTGATAAACTATTCACGGCATTCACACACTGTACTCATATACTGTATTCTGCACTGATACACTGCTCACAGTATACTGATGCGTTTGCCTCTTATACTTTTCAGCCTCCTTTCCAGATTCCCACTGTGGGAGGTGTTCCAGCTGGACCTTCTATTCCTACCGGAGGAGATGACAGAGCATACCTCCGCACCAAGGCGGGGCGCACTCACGTTGGGAGTAGCTCACGGGCACCCATCCCTGATGATGATGATGATGAGGAGTCGGAGGCGGAGGCAGAGGCAGAGTCGTCGGAGGAGAAGACCGGAGACAGCTCGGACTCGGACTCGGATGACAGCGCTGATGATGTTCCTGGACCTTCGTCCAGGAAGAGGACGAGAACGGACCCCCAGGCCTGAGATCCTTTGTCATTGATCCAGATTTTTGTTGGTTTTTCTTTTCTTCTTTTTCTTTTGTACTTTGCTGGTAGTTAGAGTACCTTGTACTGCCGCAGGTAGATTTTTATTTCCAAAACTATGTACTTGAAAAAGATGATGAAATGAAACAAACCTTTTGTCTAAAAAAAGTGTTGTATTTGTACGTTTCATGTGTTACATTACATTGCATCATGTTGCACCTCAATGTAAATGAAATTGATCCGTTGTCTGAAAATTGAACACTTGCATTGTAATAATCAGATAACGAACCAGTCAATAGCAAAAACAAACCATACCAACCACTGCACATTCTGAACATTCGGCTCATACTCTACTGGGGATTAATCTGTATACAGCTCATAACACAGCGCTTGATTCATTTTGCACATAGCGGATCCTCAACAAACAGCCCGCATCTGACAAGACGGACCATGAAGGTTGAATCCACTGAAGTTGAAGCACACTCAGATGCGATCTGAAACCCAGAAGCTTCAAGGAGGCCCAGGTTTTCCTGTTCACACTTATCGGGGGTGGACCCTGCAGTTTGTATGAAAGAACCAAATCATGTTTTTGCACAAATGTGGAGAATGGCACAGCATTCTGAGCACAAAATGATTAATCTTTAAAAATGAGAAAAGGGTTCTCAACCGGGTATTGAGCCTACAACTGAACACAGCATACTATGACTCAACAGAAGGTACACGACCTAAACACATCGAGTAACACTTGAAAAAGACTCAAAACAAAAGTTGAAGTAAACAAAACTAAAGACACGACACACAGAGGTGTTACGAAGACAAGAGACCTCTCAGTTCGCGAGGGGCCAGTTTCTCCGGGTAGTATCTCCCACCCTTTCTCATTTGTGATTCTTATATCACTCGGCCCTCAGGCTCGGTTTTTTTTTTTCAAAACCCTTTGGCTCGCTTTTTCTCTCAACTTACACCTCTTTATTCTTTATTCTCTCATTTTTTTATCCCTTCCTGGGGTGTTTAATGGTCGAATAGAAAGTTGTGGGTTCATGCCCAATGCCGTTAGCTCACAGCTATTTCTTCTGGCGGGTAGAGTGCCCTCCTGGCAAGTATGTTGACGACGGGGGAAAGACAGAATGCCTGACTCAACTGTGCCCCTAGTTCATCATTTTGACCATTTTTTTGTTTTGGTTTTCTACTAAAAAAATTTTGACCAAAATGAGAGTCGGATTAACACTTGTTCGATTTTTGATTTGAAAACCATGCGAGTCAGACTATAAGCACTGAAAATTTTCCTTTTTGGGTCCAAGATAATGGTCCAGTTTTGGAAAATGAAATAATTTTCGAGAAAATGGTCAACCTCAGTAAAAATTCTCAAAAACTATTTTTGTAAACGGCCGCCGCCCAACGAGCACGGAACTCATTCTCGAGATGCACAACCTCGGATCGGAGGCAATGGAAAATTGTCCTTGGCTTGGAAGGGGTGGATGGCAACGGAAAGTTGCCCCTAGTTTGAACGGCGACATCATGGCAACGGAAAGTTGCCCCTTGTCTGGATGACGCCGTAGCATTTGGTAAACGGTCTTCGTCAATGATGATTGCAAACGAACTCTCGGATGCTGAGAAGACGGAGATGGTCAAAACCAATATATGGACACAGTCACTTTGAAGGTGTTGAGGGCTGGACTTCAGGACGAAGTTGCCTATGTATTCGGTTATCACAACCGAACTATCGGATTCGGGGAGGGCAAGAATAATCAAATCCATTACATGGACTGAGGCGCTATGAAAGCGTTGAGGGCTGGACTTCAGGATGAAGTTGCCTACGTATCCTAAACATGGGAATCAAGCCTTACGTAGTTCGGGTTAAGGTACACTCGGGTATTTTAACCTTCACTTTTTAGGCTCTAACTTTTGCCAAGGCATCCGTTGCGGATTTTCAGCCTTGCGAGCTTTTTTTTTTGTATATATATATTTTCTCTTTTTTTTTTTGTATTTTTCTTGTATATATATATTTTTTGTATTTTTTTGTATTTTTTTGTATTTTTCTCTTGCTCTAACTTTTGCTTGGGTCGCCCTTCTAGGTTTTCGACCCAGCGAGCCTCTCAAAGGGTAAAAGTGTAACAAGTCCATGCCAAATGGTTTTGAGATCCCGAAATCATCTAAATCCAGGAGAATGGCTGTTGCGTTGATTTGTAGAATGATCCATCACAGTTGCTTCACACGCTTCTTCTGGTGAGATCTGTTCTTCTTGATCTGATTTTGGTGCCTCTTGTTCGAGGGCTGTTTCTAATCTGGCCACACAGACCTTACATGGCGGTTGACCGTTGAACTTTCTAAACGGGTTCAAGGTTCGAAAACGAACGGGTTGAATCTTGAGGCTGAGAGCGATCCTAGGCTGCACAATCTCAAGAGCGATTCCACACAGGTCTTCACAGGGCCGCGCAAAACATTTGTTTTTGAAGGTTTTTAAGAAAGCGACAAATCGCTCGCACCGAAGATAGTGTGGAACCAATCTGGATCAAGCTAGGGTCCTTCTCAGTACTCACGCTAACAAGCATGGTTTCATTCATTAAAGGCTTAGCATGCCTCTCCTTTTCTCAAATTGATCAAAGTTTTGCAAAACTCGAGGAATTCCTTCCTCTTTGTTTTCATCGCAGTGTTAAAGAGGTTTTGAAAAACATAGGTCAATGCAATGATTTTCAGGGCACAAGAGAACAGGTGGAATACACGGCCATTCGATTCAAATCCTTTGGCACAATTAGCTCAAAATTAGCAATAAACATGGAAACATGGTAGCCGCAGCTGATCCATTCAAATTCCCTGATTGTAACTGGCTCCACAACAGAGACAGACTCAAAACAAAAGGGTATTTACAAAACCAAAACGGTGTTCAAGGCAACAACCCTAGAATCACCTGACACCCTATACAACGGGACTGACTCGGTACCACAAGACAGACCCAAAAACAAAAAGACTGACTCAAAGCAAAGAGGTAGACTCAAAAACAAAACAGAGAACTGACTCAAAACCCAAGCCAGAAGCTACAAAACTGCATTTACAAATGCTCAAAAGTGCGTGCCATACGCCACATCTGAAATACACCGAGCGCCGCCCGCAGGTGGTCCAACCCCTGATCACATACTCGCAGTATCCTCAAAGTCCAACAGCTCGGTGGTAACATACTTCACTGAGGTAGGTGGAAGAATGACCTCATTATCGATCAGATCCTGCACTTCATGGCGAAGGTGGAAACAGTTGTCGGTGGCATGACCGGTCTGTTGGTGGTACGCGCAGTACAAAGAACATCATGTGTGAGAGGGAGATTCTTCGGGAGAGGTCGAGGTTCAAGGGGTTTGAGGTGCCCCTTTCGGCAAGAATGTGAAGTGCCTTAGACAGAGGCATGTAGAGAGCATGAAAGATCCCGCGCCCTCGGGGCAGGCACTTTGAAGTCTGAGTATTCTTACTAGACGCACTAGTAAAAGGGTTGGCAGGCACTGCCTTGGTTATCTGATCTTTCCCAGGTGCAGGGTTGGGAATAGGAGGAATTGTTCTGGCATGACAGGGCCTATCCTGATTTTCTGACTGACTTGAACTACCCTCAGGTGGAGTAGGGAAAGCATCGTCCACAGTTTTTGCCACAATTGCGGATATCTGTTGCTTGTTCATCCCCCCGGCTTTCAAAGCCTCGACTGCCTACAGCAGTTGTTCAATGGGATCAGCATCTGCCTTCATTTTGTTCTTGCCTCTGGCCTCGGCCTGATCGGGGGTTTGGGTTACTACATCAGAGCGAAGCCCGATTGTTGCTGACACGTCGTTGCTGTAGCTGGAGACAACCTCTGGTTGGCTGAGCTCTATCACAATCCGCCCCAGTAGCGGGGGCTCCTGTGGTATGAAATTCCCGGCATACGGTGCCGCTGGCAGCGAAGCCGACATTCCATAGGCCAGATCGGTCACGGATCTCTGGAGGTCACCAATCATTCCCATTAGCTCGAATGTAGTGGGCTCGCGAGCCTGATACAACTGGGGGGTCCAGATTGGGTGCGCGACAGGCGACCTGGGTGGATGCGGTTCATCGACATTGGTCCTGCTTTGCTGAGTGATTCCTTGATCTAATGCGGCCGTCATAACCACAATCTCCTTTGAATTTTGCGTCATGATAAGTCCACTGTACTGAACAGTGACTGACGGATCAGATATCTGTCTTGCCTCAACAAGGGGGAACACTAGCTATTCTGTATCAACTCTCTGAACCTCTGAACTGAAAGGAAAAACAAACAGCATTTCAGCCCAAACAGATCAAACACGGGTGTAGCCGAACAACTGCACTCTATTACTGATCACTGTTCCCCAGAATCACTGTTCCCAAAGCTGAACTTGATACCCGCAGATAACTGATTTCTCAATAACACTGATACTGGTGCCCTCAGGTCTGATACTCAAACTTGCGAACTGATATGTGTGTTCCCCTGCATAGATACACTCTAAAACACATAGCAAGTAAAGAGAGCCAAAACACCCCTATAGAGGGGTAGGGTTTCCCCGTCCTATTTTGTCAGGAGCCAGGGTTTCACTATGCACGCAACAGTTTTCAAACAACCTAACATCGGGTAAGCAACCTGTCCTAATTTGGAATGGTTACTATGGATTTCGATATGCACTAGGCCGAATGGTCGAAAAGGGTGCCCCGGTAAAACCGGGGTTTGTGTTCCCATACTGTCAGAGCCCACAACCGGTCAGCCTTATGGTCATGTCTTGACAAGACAAGCCTCCGGCAAACCGTTCAGGAATGGCAGATGGCAAACATGGTGTCCTAGGCGCACCAATGCACATGCAATGCAAAGAAACACATAAATGAAATCAAAACAGGATATCACGAGTTCGAGTCAAGCTCTCTAAAATCCTCAGCAGAGTCGCCAGAAACTGTAGACGCGCCCGCGTGAGGCCCTCGTGCTACAGTTCGGACTCAATTTGTGTCACGGTCCTTAATCTGAACCAAAGAGTCCAAATTCGGCAAATCGTTTTGAGAAAACAGATTTTTAGAAAAAGAAGTGCCAAACATGGACTGCTTTGCCAGATACAGAGTCGCCACCTAAATATTTTTTATGGGGGAATTTAGGAAACCTTGACTCGGTGCCAAAGGCCACGTGTCCGTCATCACCAAGGTTGCCTCGACTCGGGAGCTTGGGTACGATTGGGGAAGGTCAGCTATGAGCACCCCCTCTCGCCCGATCCGAAGATCGGCCTCTACTAACCGTGATATCCGCTTTTGAAAACATTATGTGTTCTTATTCTGGTTATTAGCCTAGAATTACTATGTTGTGCGCACAGCAAACAAGTATAGACCAAATCGCCTAGGTTGGAACGAAACATTGCATATCCGTTTGTTCGGAAAACAGTTTGAAATTTGCTACTCGTAAGTAGGCTAAAAAAACACGGATTTCAATGAGTTGTTTCAACTCAAACAATCCAACCTTCACCCACAGGCATTCAAGCAGTAATATCATGTAAACATATAGCCGCATGGCAAGCATACTCTCATGTTAACATTCACACTCATGCGAGATGCTAAAGCATAAATACTTACATCGTACTCCGTGCCGAAACAAAGAACTCGTTAGCAATCAATGCATGATCCAAGTCCATATTTAAATGCCTAATGCAACGCATACGGAATGTCACTAGAGTAGGCTCGGCTAGTCTATGAATGACATGTGAAAATGCACAGGTAGCATGTATTCAAGTTAGATTCGAAATACTAATGCTGTTAGCATGATGCGCCGAGCCCGGTGCATGCAATACTGATGAATGATGCACGCATGCATAGCATAAGGTATGCTAAATTAAACATGACCTATTACTAACCATCAAAACAGGTAAGTAAAAGGGAGAAAGAAGTGGGGGTTGGAAGACATGCACACACTCACCCACACTTATTACAAATTCGCCCTCGCTCGGAGGGACCGAAAGAATAAACCAAACCAAACCAAACCAAACCAAACCAAACCAAACCAAGCCTTAAGTCCCATCAAATGGGGTCGGCTACATGAATCCTTCTTCTCCACGCGGCCCTATCAAAGGCCATTTCATTAGTCAAATTAAGTAGATTCATATCTCTATTTATAACGCTAGTCAACGTTAATCTAGGCCTACCCCGTCCCCTAACACTTCCATCTATCGTTACAGCATCGCATCTCTTCACTACTGCCTCTGTTGGTCTCCGTTGAATATGACCAAACCATCTCAAACGATTCTCTCTCAACTTATCTTCTATCGGTGCTACTCCTACCCATTCCCGAATACACTCATTCCTAATCCTGTCCTGTCTAGTCTTACCACACATCCACCTTAGCATCCTCATCTCAGCCACACTCATCTTATCTACATGTTGTTTCTTGGTTGCCCAACACTCCGTCCCATACAACATAGCTGGTCTAATAGCCATTCTATAGAACTTACCTTTTAGTCTAGTGGGTATTCGTTTATCGCACAATACCCCAGATGCACTTCTCCACTTACACCATCCCGCCTTAATCCTATGGGCCACATCTGCATCAATCTCTCCCGTTGTTGTGATAATCGACCCTAAATAACGAAAATGTTCACTCTAAGGCAGTTCTTGGTTCTCAATCTTCACTTCTCCTCTGCTTTCATTGTTACTATTACTAAATTTACACTCCATGTACTCTGTCTTAGTTCTGCTTATCCGAAATCCTTTAGATTCCAGAGCTTTTCTCCAAATCTCCAACTTTGTGTTAACTCCTTCTCTAGTCTCATCCACTAACACAATATCGTCTACAAAAAGCATACACCATGGCACGTCATCCTGAATATTTATCGTCAACTCGTCCATAACTAAAGCAAAAAGATAAGGACTTAAGGTAGATCCTTGGTGTAACCCTACAGTGATAGGAAATTCATTTGTTTCTCCAGCTGGCGATCTAATAGTGGTCACCACCCCTTCATACATGTCTCTAATCACGTCAATGTAGCCTTTTGTCATCCCTTTCTTCTCTAACGCCCACCATATTATATCTCGAGGCACTCTGTCATATGCTTTCTCAAGGTCGATAAACACCATATGAATGTCCCTTTTCTTTTCTTTATACTTTTCTATAAATCTCCTCAAAAGATAAATCGCTTCCATTGTTGACCTACCAGGCATAAACCCAAATTGATTCTCTGACACCTCTGTTATGTCTCGCAATCGGCGTTCCATCACCCTCTCCCACACTTTCATTATATGACACATTAGCTTAATTCCTCTATAGTTGTTACAATTCTGGACATCACCTTTATTCTTATAGATTGGCACTAAAATACTCTTCCTCCACTCATCTGGCACGCTCCTAGTCAACAAAATTTTGCTAAACAACCTAGTTAACCAAGCAACTCCCTTTTTACCCAAACACTTCCAAGCTTCAATAGGGATATCATCAGGTCCTAAAGCCTTATTTGATTTCATCTTCTTAAGTGCAATCTCTACTTCAAAGTTCCTAATCCTGCGATAGAACCTATAGTCTTGGTTTATCGTATTACTGATTATTTCTTCCCCTATTGTCGTACTTCCATGTTCCTCATTTAACAATTTCTCAAAATAATTCTTCGATCTTTCCTTAATCTCATCATCCTTCACCAATACCTTAGAATCCTCACTCTTGATGCACTTTACTTGATTAAAATCTCTTGCTTTCCTCTCCCGTATCTTAGCCAGTTTGTATACCCTCTTCTCTCCCTCCTTACTATCTAGTCTAGTGTATAGGTCATCATAAACTTTCAACTTAGTCTCTCTCACTACTTTCTTGACCTCCTTATTAGCTAATTGATAGCTCTTAAGGTTTTCCTCAGTTCTATCCTTCTGCCACTTTTTAAAGCACTCTTTTTTTGCCTTAACCACCGCTTGGACCTCTTCCCTCCACCACCAAGTTTCCTTAGAGCTGGGTCCCGTTCCTTTCGACTCTTCAAGCACTTCCCTTGAGATTCTCCTCATACAATTGGCCATCGAATTCCACATAGTATTAGCATCACCTTCTAAGTCCCAAGTACCTTCCTTATCCATTCGATTCTTAAATATTTCTAGTTTATCCCCTTTTAGGTCCCACCATCTTGTCCTACGACGCCCACCATCCTTCCTAACTTGGTATTGCCCTCTAAAACATAAATCTAGTACCAAAATCCTATGTTGAGAAACCAGACTCTCACCAAGAATCACCTTACAATCATTACATTTTAGGCAGTCCACTTTTCTCACTAAGAAATAATCTATTTGGCTCTTAACTAATCCACTCTTAAAGGTTATCAAATGCTCCTCCCTCTTCTTATACATAGTATTGGCCACCACCAGGTCAGAAGCTAACGCAAAATCTAAGATTCTCTCTCCAGCCTCATTTCTGTCACCAAAACCGTATCCACCATGCACCCTTTCATAACCTACTTTATCTATGCCCTATTTAATTATTACAAATTACCTAATTAATTAACAAATTAACTAAGCTAAGAAAAGCAATAAAAAAGGGGCCTCGGGAAGAGGGTCCAATGCACGCATGCTTGGGTCTTGCTCGGAAGTCCAGTGCCATGCACAAGCCGCCTCTGTTTTCCCTGCTCTGCTTCTCTGAAGACTGCCAAAGTCTCAGGATGTGCTCACTGGATGTTGGGGAATGCCACCGGCTGGAGGGAATCATCATCGGCTGTGATTTGGTATCGATCGGCCAAAAATGAATCCATCGGCCACAGATGGATTGCCGGTTGGCACTCTGTGCAGTCGATCGGCAAAAAGTTCCTGCAGAATCTGTTTGACAGCAACAGAAGACAGAGCTTTGCATGGCAATGCAATTCAAGCAATGTATGCACCAACCATATCCCTTATCATGTTTATGACTCAAAGGGACATGGTCCTTGGTTCTCGGACCATCATTCGCGCATTTCAATGCGTGATGGCCCAAAAGACCAAGTTATGCATGTTGATTTCAAATGCAATGCAAACCAACAAACAAAGGCCCAACTCCCATCACTAAATCAAGGAACAAGGCATGCATGCTAGATGGAGTGCAACCTAGGCATGTGAACTAGCATGCAACATGGACATATAATGCATTTATGCAAGTATACAAGCAAACATGCAAGGTAAGCATGCAAACAAGCAAATGATGGACTTAAGCTCGTTTGGGCAGCCCTTAAGGAAGCCCAAAACAGTGGCCATCAACCAAGGAAATGAGGCCAAATGCACATGCAAGCATACATGACAACATGGACCAACATCTAAGCACATAAAGGCAACTTTTAAGCGCACTTTAAAAGAGGCATAGCATGGACAATTAACATGCAAATGAAGCTCTGAAAATCATGCTATAGGAGGTGCCAAACCAACTAAACAAAGCAAGCAAAACATGCCACAATGGCCCAAGTGCTTAAGACAAGCCAAGGAGGCGTAAACCAAGGTCAAGTCCACCAAACCTCACAAGGCTAAGGGGACTTAAAACAAGTGCAATGCAGACTTAAACAAAGCCAAGGGTGCACTTAGATGGCATCTAAGTGGTCTAAAAGTGCAAGCATACTCCGAGGCCTAAACAAGGGGCATAAGGTAACAACCTTTAAACACATTGAAGGAGGATTAAATGCAAGCATATAAACATGTCATAAGGACTGAGATAACATGTTAAGCGGTTCCAAACCATTGAAATGATACAAACAAGGCATGCTACACACTTATATACTTAAGGCCAACAAGCCCAAAATGCAAAGGGGGCATGCAATGCAAGCTATGGTCGACCAAAACAGCCAAGGACAGACCTTAAACATGGCAAAATAAACGTGAAAGCTTCACAAAGCTAGGCCTAAAGCATGCTTGAACAAGGGTTAAAACCTAGATGCATGCTAAGGCAACAAAATGGCATTACAAGGCATGTATGATAAGCAAGCATGGTGTACCAAAACCAACATACAACAATGCTATATTATGACATAATAAGCACAAAAAACAGCCAAGGCATGGTCAACATGAGCCTAAGCTAGGTGCTCCCTCAAGAGGCAAAAAGTGCCCTTTTTAAGGACAATAAGGAGAGGGGGTGGCCCTCTTCTTCTTGGGACCTTAAGGCACCATCCTCACCTCTGAAATCCCTCAAGATTTCAGTGGTGAGGAGGCCCAAACACCAAGGTCTCGGAGCTCACACAAAATAGCACAAAACAAGGGCCAAACAAGGCTTAAGAGGGGTCAAACAACCCCAAAGCTTAAAACACTCTTAACAAACTATTTAGAGGCCTTAAAAATAGAACTTTTACATATTATATGCAAAGCCAAAAAATAGTTGCAAGATAGGTAAAAGTAGTGTGCAAAAATGGGGGGATAAAAGGGAAAAGTGATTACCCTTGTAGACCTTCTTCAACAATGGAGCTCCAGCAGCTTCTTGAGGTTGAAATCAACTTCAAAACTCTAAAAACAACCCTCAAGGGCCTCAGCTCCAAGGAAAGGTGTGGTAGTGTGTGTTTGTGTACAAAACTAAGGCTTAAACACACACAATACAAGAGAAGGAGAGATATAGATATAGGATAGATATAAAACCCTAAACCTAGAACCAGAGCTCCTCTAACAATTTTTTCTAACCCTAATGCCAAGAGAGGAAGCCTCTTCTTATAGGCAACTCCCTCTTGTAAGGCTTCCAAAACAAGCCATCCAAGAGGGAAATCCCTCCATACACGTGTATAGAGGGAACAGAGTGGGTGCTAGCTATCACAGCTGGCACAAAATATCTACTAAAAGTAGATGAACAGTGATCGGCCATCCAAAATTGCCATTTTGACAAAATAAATGGCCGATCGGCAACAAAGAATGCCGACCGACAATATATATCGCCGATGGCATAAAATCACTGGCCGGTGGCCTTGAGCCATGGCCGATGATGTGTGGGGATGCCTCACAAGGCATTCCCTGCCCCTTCAAGGCAAAACACAAGTGTTTGGTGCAAAACCAGACACAAAACAGTCGAGTCGAGAGATCCTGAGGCAAGGCGCGCAACCGAGACCTCCAGGAACTCAAGATGAACACAAACATGGATGATCACCGAGTGTTGAAGCGGTGACGTCCAAGTCTTGAGGACGGTCAAAAATGGGGTGTCTACACACTCCTCCTCACTTTCGTCGACAACCAGAGCATTGATTCCCCTCTTTGTTGGTCACCGTTGCCTGAGATCCATCACCCATGGAAGCTCGATCGGCGGCTCCTCCTTTATTCACATCTTTGCTTGCAGCTCTCGTCTTTATCAAGGTGTGTATCTTTCTCAATCTATCTATTCTTCCCCTTTCTTTCCCATTCTCAGCAACTCCCTTTCTCTATACCACCAATTGTAGAGAGTTGAAGCTCTATTCTTCGTTGTTTGTAATGGCCCCAAATTATTACAATCAATCCAATCCTTAAAACAAAATAATAATAGGAATAATATGTTTTCATTAATCTGAGTTCGTTTACAAAAGTTAACACATGCAATATACATTTACAAATATTCATCCTGAATCTACAGCACGTGTTATACTGATAAGAGAATTGAAACTGAACAAATAGTCATATGCCCTATAGGCTTACATCTTTCCAAGCCATTACTTGGTTATACAAAAGTGAGCCTAGTTCAATACAATTTAAGCCCTTGGCTATACAAAAGAATACAACAAAATAAAGAAGCCCTTGCTCTTAAAAGTCCCTTCAAGCTATTGCTTTGGCGGAGGCATGTCACCAACACCTGAAAATAGTTTTCTCAAATAGGGTGAGCCAAAGCCCAGTAGGAACAATCTAACACAATATATGAAATTTAACCACTACTACAAATACAGATAAAGATCACACTTTTTTTTTTTTTGCGTAATGTATGTTTTTTAATCACACTTTTTAAGTTTTATTAAAGTGTGGTATTTGAGAGTGTGATTAAAAGGGGTCATTTTTAATCACACTTTTTAAGTGTCATTAAAAAATATTTTCATCACATCTTTTAAGTGTGATTAATAATATTTAGATCACACCTTTTAAGTGTGATTAAAAACATTTAGATCACAACTTTTAAGTGTGATTAAAAACATTTAGATCATACCTTTTAAGTGTGATTAAAAACATTTAGATCACATCTTTTAAGTGTGATTAAAAACATTTAGATCATACATTTTAAGTGTGATTAAAAACATTTAGATCACATCTTTTAAGTGTGATTAATAACTAATAAAACCCGTGATAAAAAAAAAAAAAGAATTCGACATATTTAAAGAATAATCAATATTATTTTTGTACGCGCATTTAAAGAATGTAATACATACTATATACTATATTTTGAATCACAACCATATATTGAATGGAATAACGTCATATATTTCATAAATGAAAGTTAAATGTTCAAAAGTATATACAAAGAAATTAATAAAAAAAATTTAACTGTGATTACATATATTAAAAAATTAAAAAAACTTGAAAAACTAAGTTCTTGAATGCTTTCAAAGCCATGTGGTTCGGCTCGTCAAAAGGTAAGTATCCAGCCATAAGAACAAACAGAATGACCCCACAAGACCATATATCAGCTGCTGTACCATCATAACCTTTATCAGTGAGCACCTGATAGAAAGGGGAAAAAAGAAAGAAAGAAAGAAGTATCACAAATGTAAGAAACTAATAAGAAAAGGAATTTTTTTTTTGCATCAAAGCGACCATCCATTTCCATGACATCATAATTGATACCTCAGGAGCAACATAATTTGGGGTTCCACAGGCAGTGTGAAGCAGTACGTCTTCCTACAGTTAAAAAAGGTAGTCAGTCTTTGATTAAGCAAAGCCACAACACTAACTTATATTGATGAATGAGGGTTAGGTTTAAGCAATCCATAGCTTATGTGTCTGAATGACATTGAGATCATATAACCTCAATGTGGATTAGATCAAGTCTTAAAAAATGGTCACTGAATGTTTTCAAAGTGTTGAAATCTAGATGATGCATGATACAAAATCTTATGAAGAAGTCAACTTATAAAACTAAACTGCCTCCTTGATTTGGGGAAACTAATATAAAAAGAGGGAAAGGAAAGACACAAATCATAAAAAAAAAGTTCATTTCCAAATTAATAGAAACAAGAAATGAACAAGCCACTGAAGGACAGAAGAAAAACTAATGGCCACATTATTCTTAAGGAATTCCTTTCAGAGCAGGGCACTACTCCTGGGCGGAAAGGTAGTTTCTGGACTAGGTGATTTTAGTAAACCAAATAGACTGCAAAATTGACTCAGTGCTGCAACCACTTTTAAAAATTTAACGTTCAATTTATTAACACCCACCTGCAAAAAATCTGCTCTTAGATGAGGAAATTGTTGCAAACTCACATAATACTTACCCGCACTTGCTGGGAAAATGCACTCAATCCAAAGTCTGAAACCTTGAGAACACCAAATGAGTCTAGAAGCAGATTCTAGAGCTGCAAAAGATGCAGGGTAATGCAAATTTCAGAGTCATGGTCGAATAGATAGCCAAAGAAACCAAATTACTGTTAGATAATAAATTCTTTTTTATAGGAAAAAATTAGAATAAATACATTAATTAATCAATGAAACATGTAAGAAAGTTTGTTAAACCTTTAAGTCTCTATGGTACATGCCTCTACTATGGCAGTAGTCTACAGCATTGATGAGCTGCTGAAAATATCTCCTAGCTTCATCCTCTCTAAGTCTTCCTAGTTTGGCCTAGTTATGAAAGGGTCAATAAGGGAACATTATTAGACAAATACAAGACTCGGTACCCACATGATTTACATAAATGAGCCACAATAGAACACACATTACCACAACAAAATGGTAAGCATGACATGAGCAATTGCCTAAATTAAGATGTAATGCATTACACAGTTGATTATATTATGAATGAAATTATAGGTGCTCAAAGAGTAGAAGCTCAAAAAACATTGCCTTACTATTTTGTCAAAAAGCTCGCCCTCGCCAACATACTCGAGCACAATGTAGATCTTTGTCTTGCTTGCCATAACCTATTTTCAAGCATAGAAAAAGGATGCATTAACATGTAAAACATGAAGCACTTAGACCATCATATTTCTAGTAGTGCGAAGAGCATTCAATTCCTTTTAAATTCTGCTCATAAATATAAAAAAAACTCAAAAAAATGTTGCAGCAAATAGACATATAGGATAGGCTACTAGTAGTTAGTTAGTTACCTTGGCATAGCAATTGACTGTTCTTAATCTGGCTTTCCTGTAAGATGGGCGCACATTAAGGGCAGCAGCCCAGTCCTTGATTGCTTTCTCAAATTGACCAAGATTGGACTTGGAAGTGGCTCTGTTGCACAACAACACTGAGTTGTAGGGGTCATGGTCGAGTCCCTCTCCATATGCAACACAAGCCTCTGAGTATCTTTATTCCCTGAACAAATCGTTACCGTTGGATCGAGCCATTGCCACTGCCCGTGTCCTCCTACCCACCATGTTCACTTCCTTGCTGCTTGAGTCTAGTCGTGCTGCTCTTTAAGCCGCTACCACCGCATCATCAAATCTGTCAACATATGTCATTGTCTATATATATTAAAAAACCCATATCTTGGCTTAACAATTCAAAGTTAAAAACAAGTTTAAATTAATAGTATAAGCTTTTTATGTTAAATATACTTGAAAATGTCAACTGCTTTCATGTTTGCACTAGACAAATTTATATGCGTAGAAAGTTGCATAGTGAAGTGGTTAGAAAATTAACTGTGTGATGAAGAATCAAGGTTTGTGAATAGTGGTAGCAAGAGACAAATTATTGGTTGTGGTATTAGAATTGTTGAGCAATATGTATCCGGAATCAGATGATACAATTGTGAATTTTATTTTACTTATTTTTAAATCACCAGTAGCAAATTTTTTTTTATAGTATCTAAATCAACTATAATCAATCATGAACCAATTGTATCAATTGTGAACCAAATCATGAATCAGTTATAAACCGATATACGTATCGCAAACTGGCTAATATATATGATTTTCATTTTTATTAATTCTGGTATTAAAAGGCTTAAACCCAATACATACTGCATCTATGAATATCAAAAATCATGAGTGAGAATCATACTCCAAATTGATCTCATCCACATATACATTTTATTTTTTATCACTTGCAACTTTTTCTCTCTTTTCTTTATCCGTAAGTTTTTACCTTTTGAACTATTCTTAAATAAACACAATTAGCATCTTCAACACACTAACAGACTTGAATGACCAATAGGCCCAAAGAATTGAGTGCAATCATCCATGTCAAAATTTGGTCTCTTTGTCAATGCTTCATCTGCTTCTTGAAGCCTATGCAGCTTCAGCAAGGCCTCAACTTGCAATGCAAAAATCTTACCAACAACCAAAACAAAAAACTCATGTCAATTTCAAGCCTATAGCTGTGGCACCAAACCTTGAAAACAGAACATAACATTTAAAGGTTGAAATTGAAGTGTATAGCTAACCTGTGGGCAGAATCAGCACCAGCTGATATGGCAAGCCTGGTTTTTTTCAATAGTGTGTTTCAATCTCATTGTATCTTGGCCTTAGTACACTTACTCAGATGAACCAGAAGATTTTTAGCTTTAGTCAAGACATCAGGATCTGATTTAGCACCAGCTTGTTTATAGTGATACATTGTGCCTGTTTGGTGCAGCTTAAAAGCTGCTTATTTCAGCTTTCAGCTTAATTTAAGTTATTTTGATGTGTTTGGTTTAGCTTAACAATGCAGCTTATAGCTTTGTGTAAGTCAGAAATCAGCTTATTCTTTGAGTGGGGCAGGAGATGCTTAATTTATAAGTTAGAAATCTGCTTATGTTCATAGTTATAAGCTATAAGCTGTTAAGGCGTAAGCTATAAGTACTTTCCCACAGCTCTACCAAACAGGGCCATTGCCTTTTCTACTTCTCCTAATCTGCTATCACAAATATATATTACAACAACAATAGTAATGCCCAATTAAGCATAATGAACATAACTAAATGACAATTGAAGATCTGAAAACTAAAAGATGATTAATTTTTTTTTTTTATCATGTTTTATAGTTGGAGACGAATTAGTATTGGTCGAAGTGCAGTGATATATAGAGTATTGAAAGATATGTACTGAGAATTTTGGTGGCACAATTAAAGATATGAACAATGGCCTCCAATATGGAAAATCAAATGTTGTCACGAACCATTCTTGTTACAGGTTTCCAAGAAAAACATTCATAGATGAACAATGGCCTCCAAGTGCCATAAAACAATGCAAATGAAAAGATCAAAAACACTAATTTGTTTGATCATGAGCATCTCATCGAACAGAAAAAAGAAAAAAAAATTAACTCACTAAGCATAACAGCTATATAAACAATAAAGGATTAGATTGAACAGCTATATAACAGCTATATAATCTATTCAATTTTGTTATTTATCGAACGCTATAAGGTCCGAATCTATTGTTAAGCAAATTACACAAGAGATGATAGAAATTTGGATATAGAAAATACACATTCATCATTTTTACAGCACAGAAAAACCAATGCTTAAATCAAATTCTAGTCTTCTACAAAGCACATCTGATAGACCACTTCCAGCATAATATTATTTTCATAGTAACTAATAGACCACTTGCATTTTGATTATTTCATACCCTCACCATGGGCTCCACATATCAATGTGATGAAATCAATTTTTTTTTAAAAAAAAATTTGTTTTCAAGACTAGGCCCCAATATAAAAATCTTAACTGAGAAAAGAGTGTATATTCTTTTCTTTTCAACTCAATTTGGAATTTGTAAAGAATGGGATCACCTTTAAATGAAATTAAAAAATGCTCTAAAATTTGAAAAATCAAAACAAGCTATCCAACCTCCAACAGAATAATAAAGATCAAAGAGAAAGATGAAGAAACATTACTACTTTAAGCTTAAACCTGTTGACTAGGCACAAATACTCTATCACTCAACTCTGAGAGTTAAAACTACACGAGTACACCCAAAAAAAATAACAACCAGCTAATTGTTAGACTGGAAACATATTGAAGATCACAAGCCAGAAGGACAAATAGAATGATAAATTTTCATCTAAAACCAACAGAAATAACCAAAATTGGCATTCTATATGCATCTTTATGCACACCTGTCGCTCTAACCATATGAATGAAGAATCTAGACAGAGTGTTTAAATGTAGACTTTAAAAATGCTGAGACTGGAAGATAAACTAAATAAAATGAAGTGGACCATACATAACTAATCAATTAGAGCACCAGCATGCAAAGATACTCAGTAAACAACCAAATTTAAATATTGAAACAAACCCATTCAAAAGACTAATAAGTAAAGATCACAACCTAGATAAGTGACAAAGAACTGATGAACTTTCAGCTCAAACTAATACTACAACTCCATTGATATGCTTCCATGCACATTCACTTGACACTGATTACTTTGATAGTTAAGATGAACAAACCAAGCAAAAACTAATAAATCAAAGACTAAGAAGTAAAATTATGACAAAGAACCATTAATGGGGGGGAGAAAAAAAATATATTTTGAGCTGACTCTGACACTAAAACTCAATTGGAACCACTCAATTAGCCAACACTCTTTCACAAGTGCAATATCTGTAAATTACATATATCTTAGACTAGAAAGTGAGACTTCAAAATATTGATAATTGAGGATAAAAACCAAACCAAATATTCTTAACAGGAAAATGTACTCAGTGTCAGTACCCTCTACCATAAAAAATTTTAGAATAAAGAGCACTCAAATAATAATTGTACCTGAATCACAAACTAGCAGACAATTGGAGACTAGAAGGATTAAAACTTCAATCAACACAAACATTAATATGAAAACAATCACCTCAAATAAGCCCATTAATTCTTACATAAATAATAATTGTATTTGAGTAAAAAAACTAGCAGCCAATTGCGCCACCCATGTTCAAATTTACAAAATACCCTGCTGAAAAGAAAAACAAAACATATTGCATAAAACATGAAATCCCACCCTCATAAAAAAATTCATTATAGAAGAAACCATAAAATAATTAGTAGATACTTGGTTTCTGCTGATCTGACTGTCGGTCAGTTTGTGTATGTGGTGCGAAAGAGGATTAAGCTTAGTTCTGAAGCGGCTATCTTCATTTTGTTGAAGAATATTTTGCCTCCCACTGGTGAGATTTAACATCTATCTTTTAGAAATATTATTCTTCCCATCCCTGTTTTTCTTGTGTTTTCTCAACGGGAAAAAATGAAATCTGAAGTAATGTTTGAGTTGTTGCAGCGGCTATGATGTCAGCCATATATAAGGAAAATAAGGAAAACAACGGAATCACCAAAACCAAATTAACTCAACCTAGAAGTCCTCAATTTGATTCAAGAAAATCAAACACAAGAATATAAATTTTCTAAATCTTTTGTTTGCTATTTATTCGATTTTCCGCTAAAATCAAACTAAACTAACCCATAATACCAAAGACAGGCTCATTTTAACTGAACCCATATAATGAAACACCAATACTCAAAATTTCTATAATTTGATTGATTATTCCTGCATTTTCTTGGCACCCAAACAGAAATAACTATCAATATAAAATGAGGAAATCTTCGTACCTTCATGTTGTGGCAACTTTGACTAGGAAAATCTCAATGACCATAAGCAACTCAGTCTAATAATCAAAAGCACAACAGTGTTTCTATGAAGAATAAGAAGAGAAAAGAAGAAGAGAAAAAGAGAAAAGAAGAGAAAAATACCCAACAATATGGCAATGTTTCACACAGGTATTTTATCAAACACAAGAAGGGCTTTTACACCGTCTCCGTCGCCCAACCCTCTTATAGCTTCCCAAACTCTTCATTCCCCTTAGGAACCCCTATCCTACCTGGTTACACTTCCTCTTCCGCCCCTTGCCACAACCCCTCCAACCCTCTACTACCATAGATCCATTGCCTCTTTCGCTCTTATCCAAAACCACAAAACTACTCTTTTTCTCCACCACAAATCTGAAATGCCCACCCTTTCCTTCCTTACTGTAGCACCACTAGCCCTCCTCTCACACTGCACCTCCCGTTACACCATTCCATCCCCACCACAGCGCCACCACGTTATCGAAAACCCTTACCCCACCATTAAACAACACAGAGAGAGAGAGAGAGAGAGAGAGAGGCCATACCTTTGTAAGGGAGAAGGGATGGCGAGTCCACTGTAAGGGAGATTGGAAGAGGCTGAAGAGATGTTGACATTGAGCATACAATGAGGTGCTAGGGTTTTATTTGGAAAAGCCTCAAAACAATTTGTCCTTACATATTCAATCTTGTTTTGCCTGCTGAGAGTAATGGAAGAGAAAAAGGCACCAGTTTAGGATATATTATTATATAAACACAATATATTCAAAACTATCTACAATCACATTAATTAAAAGGTGTGAATAAAAAATATACATATAATCACATTTAATTTAAAAATGACATAAAAAATAAATATTATTACACTTAATCAAATTAAGTATGACTGAAATATCAATCTAATTTTTTTTATCACACTTTCAATAAAAGTAAGATATTTTTATTTGTCAAAGTATGATCTTTAACTGTTTTTGTAGTAGTGATATAATCACACTTTAATTAGAAGGTGTGATTAAAAAATATATATGTAATCACACTTATTTAGAAAGTGTGATTAAAAAGTAGTAGTGTATATATAATCACACTTTAATTAGAATGTGTGATTAAAAAATATATAAATAATCACACTTTAATTAGAATGTGTGATTAATATATATATATATATATATAATCACACTTAATTGAAAAGTGACAAAAAAAAATAAATATTATTACACTCAATCAAATTAAGTGTGATTAAAATATCAATCATTTTTTTTATCACATTTCCAATAAAAGTGAGATCTTTTTTTTTTTTTTTTTCATCAAAGTGTGATCTTTAACTATTTTTGTAGTAGTGAAAGTTATAAGTACAATGTGCATATACAATGCTAGTAACAAAATATCCACATTTTATATAACCATAAAGCACCAGAGTTCATATCTCAATTGATTTTCCTTCAATTCATTTCAAGTTCATTTATTTTTCTCAATGCATGAGTTAATTTCATTATCCTTCAACCACCTAACTGAGAATACTACTCAGTGGTTTTCCAATTCAATACCTTACCACACAAACACTTCAAAACTGCCATTTTATAGAAATTTCGTCCGTGGGATTGGCACCCATGTATACACAAGATTTCGGGACTTTCACCGTGGACACTCCGGCCAACTTAATTTCAATGGAGCCCATTCCCTATCTCCTCTCAAACAATGGAGTACATCCCATTTCTCCTCCCAAACATCATACATATGCAATGTATTTAAAGTATAGTCATATTCAATGACAACTAACAATAGATTAGTTTCAAGTTACCTAATCCTCATACATTTTCTGCAACAATCATAGCTATCATCCACCATTAGCCCAATACAGATAATTCTAAACAGATATACAATCTTCTTAATAGATATATTATTCAAATTTCCATGGGTGAGAGACAATACGTGTACAACTCCACCGTTTACATCAACAATCATTCAATTTCACATTACCATTGCCAATTTCAATTATTTATACAAAGAACAATTTGACCCATTTAGGACAAAACTCCCATTTTCAAATATCAACCCCAATGGCCCAAATCAAGTATTTGGCCACAATAAAACCTCACATTCAACCCCATACCCATATATTTCACATTTACTTAGAAATCTCTTTTTTTATTTCACACCTAAACCCTAGGTTTGCTCAAATTACTCCCAAACCCCACCATTGTTACACAATGACAAATAACTAAGCTAAAAACCATATGAAAGTATAGAAAATCCCTACCTCAAAAAGAGAAGATGAGCCAAGCAAGAGTGAAACTTCAAAGATGCATGTAATATCTTTTGTAATACGAACTCTGATGAATGAAAGCATGACATTCTATTTTACTCATTACTCTTATGAGTTGGATTATTTGTATTATTTTAGGGGCGTGATCAAGAGTAAAACTTCAAAGATTCCCAAATTCAACTCTATTCAGATCAAAATGGAAATCTTGTGACGGTCTACCTTTTTAACAAAGGGATTAGGGTGAAGAAATTACTAAAACTAGGTGAAAATGTAGATAGATAGAGAGAAAGAGAGAGAGAGAGAGAGGGGAGATAGAGAGGGTCCCAACTTTAGGTTTTAGGGAGAAAAGATTTGAAAAGGTGATGTAGAAAATCATTTTCGCGATCTAATATATGCACAGTCTGATCGAGCGCAAGAGTTGACCCTTGAGCGTTAGACACAAAAAGTTGTTCTACATGAGGGCAAGAAAGGTCGCTCGAGCGCCAAGACACAATGAACAAGAAGCTCAGCCCTCGAACGCAAGAAGTGACGCTCGAGTGTAGAAAACACACAACCAGAAGTTTTGCAAACAACAAACCAACGCTCAAGCGCAAGGAAGGCCGCTCGAGCGCCCATCCGTTCAAGCGTATGAAACACTGCTCGAGCGCATAAAACACTCTCCTAGTAGTTTTGTAGACTTTCAAAGTACCGAGAGTTTGCAAAGCCCGCTAGTGCATGAGAAGTGCCGCTTGAGTGGAGGAGCAAAATTTGTAAAGCCCACTTGGGGTGCAAGAATGGCCGCTTGAGTGGAGGAGCAAAAATCTAGGCAACAAAGGTTTGGAAAAACAAGCAACCAACCTGTTTCAAACACACAACTACCATCCAAAACCAAACTTAAAGGGGATTAAGGGGAAAAAATGATAATGAACAACATTCAGAAACTATAAGCGTGAGTCCGAAATGCAACAAGAGTCGGGTCAAAACCGGAATTGCTATAACCTCCCCTAGGAATTTCGTCCCCGAAATTTCAACTTAAGTTCAAAACCATTATTAAACCATTCACAAAAATGTTAGTCTTATAAGTTCAACACCAAGACCCACTCTCCAGTCATCCATTCTCATCAACTCGATACACAAGTTCCAATATTGAAAGTGCAATTTACAATTTTTCCTAAAATATGTACAATGTTTAAATCAAAATCCAGGTTTTCAAAGTTTACACAATATATACAATGCCTCCAAAAGTGATACAACACCCACAATATTCCATATTCTCAAAGCATATACAATACTTATATCGAATCCATGTTTCCAAAACACCCATAACATATACAATGCTCTCGTATTTTAAAACATATACAATGCTTTTACATTTCATTAGCATAATCAAATCTCAATATATAATCAAGCATCAACAAATAAGTTTGGATATTTCTCTCGGACTTCCAATTTACGCTCCCAAGTTGCATCCTCAACCCCGTGATGTTTCCACAATACCTAAACCAAAGGGATTGTTTTGCCTCACAAGACTTGGTCCTAGGTATCCAAGACTCTCACTGGTCTCTCCTCATACGAGACATCCTCATCTACCTGTAAGTCGGTCCAATCCAATATGTACGATGGATCCGGCTTATACTTCCGAAGCATGCTAATATGAAAAACATCATGAACCTCAAAAAATTATGGTGGTAACGCCAAATAGCAAACAACCTCTCTGATCCGCTCAAGGATCTCAAAAGGCCCAATAAATCAAGGACACAACTTCCCACTCTTCCCAAATCTCATCAAACCCAACCTAGGTGATATCTTCAAAAAAACATGATCTCCCACCTCAAAAGACAAGGGTTTCCTCCTACGGTCAGGGTAACTTTTATGGTGACTCTGAGCCGTAACTTGCCGCTTACGGATAAGTGCCCCATTCTCCATCATTTCTCGAACCAACTCTGGACCCAACAAAGGTACATCTCCCACCTCAACCTAACATACCAGGGATCTGCATGGTCGGCCATACAAGGCCTCAAATGGTGCCATGCTAATACTCGATTGGAAAACTCCACTAAGGGCAAGTGCTTGTCCCACGACCCCTTAAAATCAGGGACACAACCTCGAAGCATATCCTCAAGGATTTGAATGGTACACTCGGACTGCTCGTCAGTCTGAGGATGATATGCAGTGCTAAAGGTCAATCTAGTGCCCAAGGCACTCTGTAAGCTTTGGCATAACTGAGCTGTGAAACGCAGATCTCTATTCAAAACAATCGTCATAAGGACTCCGTGCAACCTCACAATGTCCCTAATATACAGGTCGACAAGATAATCTACCAAATCACTCACATGCATGTGTATAAAATGCGTAGACTTGGTTAACTAGTCAACTATTACCTAAATAGCATCACTACCCCGTTGAGTCCTCGGAAGGCCCACAACAAAATCCATCGTGACATGTTCCCACTTCCACTCGGCTATAGGCAAGGTTTGCAACAAACCCGCTGGTCTCTGATGTTCTGCCTTCACTTGTTGACAAGTAAGGCACTTCGACACAAACACAACAACATCCTTCTTCATACCTCTCCACCAAAACTGGCGACTCAGGTCATGATACATCTTTGTGTCCCCCGAATTCACCCAAGGCGCAGATGGTGAAACTCTTGGAGTACCTCCTCCCGGCAAGACTCCGGCACGAACAAACGGTCTCGGTATCTCACACTCTAGTCGGGATACACACTCAAGCCCCTCTATACTTTTCCACTGGAAATCTTCTCCCGGAGGGATTCCACCTCAAGGTCACCCATTTGTGCCTCCATCACTCGATTCACAAGTACAGGTTGGGAAACTATCGTAAACAAAGCCACAGATTCAACGGACTCGCCAAGATGCAAGTCAAACTCCCCAAGAGCTCCTAACATCTCCCACTCTCGGATGGCAATACAAGCTGCACTACTAACAGATTTTCTACTCAAGGCATCGGTTACAACATTTGCCTTCCCCGGATGATAATGGAACTCAAAATCGTTATCTTCTATGAACTCCATCCACCTCTTCTGAATCAAATTTAAGTCTTTCTCTGTAAACAGGTATTTTAGACTCTTGTGACCGAAAAACACCTCAAACTTTTCACCATACAGATGATGCCTCCAAATCTTCAAGGCAAAGATCACCGCCGCTAACTCTAGGTCGTGAGTAGGGTAGTTCCTCTCATGTATTTTCAAATTCCATGTGCCATAGGCTACTATCTTCCCCTCTTGCATCAAAACACAACCCAAACCTTCCTGTGAAGCATCACAATAAACTGAATAACCTAAACCCCTCTCTAGAATAATCAAGACTGGAGCAGTGGTAAGTCTAACCTTAAGCTCTTGAAATGATTTCTCATAGGTCTCATTCCACACAAACTTAACTCCCTTCCTCGTCAGTCTAGTTAACGGTGAAGCTAATCTAGAGAAATCCTTCACAAACCTCCGATAATACCCGGCCAACCCTAGAAAACTACGGATCTCGAAAGCATTCTTAGGTTGCGCCCAATCTTGCACTACCTCTATCTTGGATGAATCTATAATGACCCTTTCCCCGGACACCACATGGCCTAAGAACTTAACCTCTTTTAACCAGAACTCACACTTCCCAAACTTAGCATCCAACTTGTGGGCTCTAAGTAATTCAAGCACCACTCGCAAGTGTTTCTCGTGCTCCTCCTCAGAGGGTGAGCAAATCAAAATGTCGTTAACGAAGATGACCACAAAATGATTTAGAAACTCACGGAAGATCCAGTTCATCAAATCCATAAATACCGCTGGTGCATTGGTCAACTCAAAAGGCATCACTAAAAACTCATAATGGCCATACCGTGTACGGAATGCCATCTTCGGGATATCCTCCTCCCTTACCCTCAACTGGTGATAACCCGATCTTAGGTCTATCTTAGAGACGCAACATGATCCCTTCAACTGGTCAAACAAGTCATCTATACGAGGCATTAGGTACTTGTTCTTAACAGTTATCCGGTTTAACTTCTGGTAATCTATACAAAGTCGCAACACTCCATCTTTCTTTTTAGCAAAGAGAGCCGGTGCTCCCCAAGGTGAAGTACTAGGGCGGATGAAACCTTTATCTAATAATTCCTGGAGTTGAATCTTTAACTTACTCAATTCAACAGGTGCAAACCTATACGGAGCCATAGAAATCGATGTCGTGCCAGACAATAAATCAATAGAGAACTCGATCTCTCAGTGAGGTGGAAAACTAGTTTGATCCTTGGGAAAGACATTCGGGGAATTCACAAACCACCATTGGCAATTCAACTTGGATTTCATCACATTCACTACTCAAGAAGCTAGCAAGAAGACAACTAAGTTCACTCCGCCCACGTGGATCACATACCAGTGATAAGACTCTATTCACCCAGTCTCCCAGGATATAAAAGTAATCACTGCTCAAGGTACATACAGTAACCCTCTGGCGGTAGCAATCTATAACAGCCCGGTATGACGATAACCAGTCCATACCTAAAATAACATCAAAACTAGACATATCGAGCAACACGAATGAAAAAGGTAATCGGTGACCGGCAACCTTGATGTCGCAACCCCGACACCCTTGCTTCAAAATAACCCCACCACCGATAGGCGACTTTACATAGATAGGAGATGCTAACTGAACCAACTCCAATCCCAAAATCGATGCAAATGTAGATAAGATAAAAGAATGGGATGCATTCGCATCAATTAACACATTACCAATTGAATTGTAAAACAAGAAGGTACCTCTCACTACAGAAGGCGCTGGTACTAGATTCGATGCTGTAACAGCATACACATGCCCCGTAGGCATTTACTCAACCTACTCACCCCTCAGAGCATAAGCCTGATGCACTGACTGGGCCTGTAGACACCCCATTTTTGACCGTCCTTAAGACTTGGACGTCATCATTTGAACACTCGATGATCATCCATGCTCGTGTTCGTTTTGAGTTCCCGAAGGTCTCGGTTGTGCGCCTCGCCTTAGGATCTCTCAACTTGTCTGTTTTGTGCTTGGTTATGGACCAAGGACTTGTGGTTTTGCTTCTGAGGGAATAGGGTGGCTTGTTGGCCATCCCCTCAACCCATTGGCTAAGGCATTGTGCCATCGGCCATGTTTTCTTGCCATCGGCCAAAAGTGGTGGCCGATCGGCACTTTTTTTGGTCGATCAGCCATATTTTTGAGCCGAGACCTTTCCATCTACTTTTTGCAGATATTTTCTGCTAGCTGTGACAGCTGGTATGCACAATTCTGATCCTCCATACACGTGTATGGAGGGATTTGTTTCAAGACTCAAGCTTGTTGAACAAGCTTGAGAATTGAAATCCTATAAGAAGGGAGCCTCCTCTCCCTTTCCAGAGGTTCATAAAATTGAGATACAAAGTTCTATCTCTCTCTCTCTCTCTATATATATATATATATATTTTACCTCTCTCTCTTGTTTTGCTTTTGTTTGTGACCAAAAGTGTGATTTCTTCATACTATTGCACACAAACACCTAGCAATACACCATCCTTTTGTTGCTGAGGTACTAGGGAGTCGGTTTTGGTGTTCTTAGAAAAGTTACTGGAGTAGTGTTCTTGAAGGTGTTCTTCAAGGGTGAGCAACTAACCTTTTAATCCCCCATTTTTGCTTAAGCTTTTAGACCTACTTGCATATTGTTTTAAGCTTAACTCTAAACTGTAAAAAGTTCTGATTTTGCATGCTTGTGAAGTTTGTTTAAGGTCACTTTTGGTTGGGAGTAGTCTACCCACTCTTAGGCCTTGTTTTGTGCCTTCCCTTTTGAGCTTTGAAACCATCTTGTTTTGACCTTCTCACCACTGAAATCTAGAGGATTTTCAATGGTGGAGAAATGGTTTTGGAGTCTTGAATAGGAGAGGGACACCCCCCTCTCCTTGTGTCTCATTTGCTTATATTTATGGCTCACAATGGTAGCATATTTGCTTAGCATGTTTTGGCTTCATTTTAGCAAGTATTTGCTGTTATTTGGCCATGCTATACCTCTATTTTAAGTTGGTTTCATAGCCGCTTACATGCATCATGCACTTGTCTTGCAATCCTCTCATTTGCCTTAACATGCATCATGCATTTGGACCATCATGCTTGCATATTTTGGCTCAACTCAAAGGAACTTTTAGTCATGTTTTACCATGTTTAAGCTCTATTTGGTGTTGTTTTAGTCATGCATGCATTGTTTTGTGTAGCCTTGGTTCAATCTAGCTTGTTAGTTTTGAGTGTCTAAGTCATTAGCATGCATTGCTTAGACCATTTTCATGATTTGGCATCATTTTGTATGTGATTTTAGTCCATATAGTGTAGCCATACACTTGACTTTGTCACTCCTTTAATGCTTTGAAGAGTTGGTGTTTTATGCCTCTTGAATGGATCATTGTACATGCTTCTATGTTTAGGTCTTTAGGATGCCATCTCAGTGGGTTTTTGGGCTTATTTTGACATGCAATAACTCTAATTTTTATTGATTAAGTCATGCCATGTTTCGTTGTAATAGGTGTAGTGTAACACCCCTTTGTTGGCCTTGCATTCTTCATGCCTTTGGTGCTTTGTTCTAGCTTGTGTTGGCTAGGTTCAAGCTTGCTTTTTGTCTTGTATTGACCTGCTTTGGGACTATTTTGGTTGCCCTTGGCCATTTGAGACTTGCTTTGCATGGTCATGGTTTAAGTCCCTTTGCTAACCTTGAGCTTTGAGCCTCTTAATATGCTATGCTTGTCTTGTTTGGGTGGTTTGGCATCATTCCTCACATGATTTCAGAGCTTACTTTATTGCCATGCTCTCATGATTGTCACTCATTGCTTATGTTTGAGATTTGTATTCTTCTTTCCTAGCTTATGGACCAATGTGTGTGCATGCATGTTTTGCCTTTTGGTGCTTGGGTTTTGACATTTTGGCCACTGATTTGGGCATGGCTGAGGTCTGCCCATTATGGTTTAAGTCCATCTTTGCATGTTGGCGCACGCTTGACATGTTGCATGTTGTTGCATGCTTACTAGTTTGCATGTTGTTGCATGCTTGTCCATCCTTGCGTGCCATGCATGTTTGTATGTTTAGAATGCATTTTGCATGCTTACAAATTTGTATTTTGTCTTATGCTTGTTTAGGTTACATTACATTTAGCATGCTTGTTACCTTAGCCTTGTGTGCATGTTTGAGACATATTGCATTTGGCATGCTTATGTTGCATTGCATAGCTTTTCCATGTTGCATGCATTGCATAGCTTTTCCATGTTGCATGCATTGCATTGTGTTTGGTTTGGGGTGTCAAACCAAACACGAGGACCGAGGGATGTTTCGTACTTGAAGTGACGAAACGTCCTCAATCCTCAGTCGCCGACACTCTTGATTCAACATGATAGAGTGTGAGGCATTCATGTGTTTTTGTGCATTCATTCCATATTGACTTGTGCAATTCGGCCTCTTTGGCCATCATGCATCGAAATGCGTGATTGATGGCTCGAGAGTTGAACACTACACTCCTTTGAGTCCCAAACATGATAAGGGGTGTAGTTGCACATCATTTTCTTGCAAATGTATTGCCATGCCCTTGTTTGTCCTCTGTTGCAACAACAGGAGCAATCTGCAGGAAGAGATGACCGATCGGCTATCTACAGTGCCGATCGGCTAACATTGCTTTGTCGATGGACTCACAATTGGTCGATGACCATTTTTTCTTGGCTGATGGCCATACCATTTGGCCGATGGCCTCTCACAGTGTTCATGAAGTGATCCATAATGCATCACAGATATTTTCACAGTTTTCAGAGGTGCAAAACAGTGTAAACAGAGGCAACATGAGGCATGGCAACGGGTTTTCAACCGAGGCGATCAAGCATGCATCATTCAATCATTCCTAGGCGGGCTGTGGCAACCTCTTTAGTTTCATACTTAGTCTGTTTTGTAACTTAATTAATTTGCTTAATTAGTTAAGAGTTTTGTAATAATTAATTAGCTAGGGTAGTTGATTAATTAGTTAGTTTGTATTATTTATTCGGACCCTCTGTCAAGAGGGCCAACTGTTGTAATAAGTGTGTGTGAGTGTGTGAATGTCTTCCAACCCCACGTCTTTCTCCCTTTTACTTAACCGCTTACGATGGTTAGTTCTTGGTCATATTTCAATTAGCATCCTTATGCTTGCATGTTTGCATTCATTCATTTGTCTTGCATGCACCGGGCTCAGCGCATCATATAAACTGCATTGTATTTCAATACATTTACTTGAATACGTGTTCAACAGCATGTTACCAAGTTGCATTTCATATGCCATCTTAGAATAGCCGAGCCTATTTTAGTTGCATTTTTGCATGTGTTGCATTAGGCATCTTAACATAGCTAGGATCACGCATTGATTACTAACTAGTTATTGTTTTGGCTCGGAGTACACTGTAAGTGTTTATGCTTTAGCATCCTTGCATGGGTGTAAGTGACTGCCATGATAGCATGCTTGCCATGAGGCTATTTGCTTAAATGATATAACTGCCTGAATGTTTGTGGGTGAAGGTTGGATTTCTTTAATTGGAACAATTCATTGAAATGAGAGTTTTAAGCCCACTTGAGGGTGGCAAATCCACGTCTTAGCCTACTTGCGAGTAGCACCTTCAACCATTTTCAAACAAACAAACATGAAATGTTTTGTTCCAACATAGGCGATCTAGTCTATACTTGTGTGCTGTGTGCATCACATAGTAATTCTAGCTAATAATCGGAATAAGAACACATGTGTTTTCAAAAACAAAATATCATGTTAGTAAAGGCCGATCTTTGATTGAGCGAGCAGGGGTGCTCATTGCATGACCTTCGCCTCTCGTACCTAAGTTCCTGAGCCGAGACAACTTTGGTGATGACGGACACGTAGCCTTAGGCATGAGTCAAGGTTTCCTAAATTTCCCAAAGCAAAACATTTAGGTGGCGACTCTGTATCTGGCAAAGCAGTCCATGTTTGGCACTTCTTTATAAAAATCAATTTTCCAAAACGATTTGCCAGATTTGGACTCTTTGGTGATTTATCTGTCTTGCATTGCACTTTGCGAGATTAGATTCAGAACCGTGACATTGAGTCCGAACTGTAGCAGCCTAATGAACAAACCGAATTTCCGTGCCATTTCGCGCACGGGGCTCGGGACGTTCGGGCACGTCTACAAAGCCGAAGAGGCTCCCTGATTGGCCCTCGAGGCCTGTGCTGACTGTGCTGGCTGGTGACTCTATGTCTACCTCGAACCAGATGCACCAGATGTGTCACCTAACTGTGGGCTAAACCTCTTCATGTACCCCGCCTGCCCGCACTGATAACAAGTGAGCAGTTGACCTCTCCCCTGACTCTGGCCCTAAGAACGAGCTGAAGACGATGCTGCTCGCCGCCCTCCTTCTCTCTGAGGGCAAGCTGGAGACTTGTGGCCCAACTAACCACATTTAAAGCAAGTGATGTCTCCTTGACCACCCCTCCCAGAACCCGAACTCGATAAAGTGGACCTCAACTAAGCTCTCTCGGAGGACTGGGGGTTAGAACCCCTCTGTCTCTTACTGTCCCCCTGATTGTCTTGACTCCTTCTAGAGCCCCTCATTCTTTCCTACTCTGCCTGCATAATAGTCTTAAGATAGGCTGCCGCTTCCACAAGGCGTCAATAATCTTTAATCATGGACCCAGCTACTCGGAACATGAGTCCGGTCGTCAACCTCTTCTTGAACTCCAAACAATGGCGCTCCTCGGTTGCCACGGGTTCCGGTGCAAACCTCGACAAATTGGTGAATGTGGCCTCAAACTCAGCCACTGGTGTGTTCAACTGCACCAATTTAGAGAACTAGTCTGTCAACTTCTCCCTAATAGTGCGAGGCAAAAACTTGTCCTAGAAGGCGTCGACAAAAGCCTCCCAAGTCCTTCCAATGCACCCTCACGCATACTTCCACCATTGACTCGCGTCTCTCTTCAGCTGGAAGGACACCATGGTCACTCTCAAACCTTCGTCTTCGATGCCGAGCATCTCAAATGTCTTCACCATTTGCTCTAGCCACTCATCCACTTTCAGTGGCTCCTTGGAATCACCCAAAAACTCATTCGGATTCGACCGAAAAAACTCTCTCTTCAGAAAAGATGGCCCTACCTCAACAACTTGGGCCTGGACTTAATTCTCAGCCCTGAGAATGTCTATAGATTCTCACAATGCTTCAACCATTTCATGAACCAAGGCGTCCATGGCCTGTTAACCAATCGGTTTACCCACATTGGCCTGACCAACCCCTTGTTCATGTGCCAGAATATCAACCAGTAGAGGCATCTCATGTCTTCTAGGCTATCACGTCTACCACCACTACGTCCATGCCCTGACATCCTAATAAAGGTAACAAGAGGTATTAGTACGTTTACAAATGTACCGAAGCTGACTCACTCATGTCCTAATGCGATGGACAACAATAAATCACTCCATATAAGCACGTAATCACATAAAAACATACGAATTTCTTTCCTAGATAATAGCCGTCCCGCGACGTTGCGAGAGTTCCAATTAGAAACAACAGTGATCAAGTGCTCTTCTAATAGGACTTCCAGAAACCCGTAGACCCAATCAATAGCTTAGGAACTAAATCCCATACCCATATAATCATATAAGCATGTTATCACATAAGCATACAATACATACTAACGTCTCAGCTAAGCGAGACAACCCATTATGGTAATAACCACTTCCTACATACCCAAAGTATTCACAGCCGGTACGCTCTAATACCAAGTTGTAACACCCCCAAATTATTACAACCAATCCAATCCTTAAAACAGAATAATAATAGGAATAATATGCTTTCATTCATCAGAGTTCGTTTATAAAAGTTAACACATGCAATATACATTCACAAATGTTCATCCTGAATCTACAGCATGTGTTATAGTGATAAAAGAATTGAAACTAAACAAATAGTCATATGCCCTATAGGCTTACATCATTTCAAGCCATTACATGGTTACACAAAAGTGAGCCTAGCTCAATACAATTTAAGCCATTAGCTATACAAAAGAATACAACAAAATAAAGAAGATCTTGCTCCCAAAAGTCCCTCCAAGCTATTGCGTTAGCAGAGGCATGTCACCAACACCTGAAAATGGTTTTCCCAAAAAAGGTGAACCAACGCCTAGTAGGAACAATCTAACACAATATATGAAATTTAACAAAGTTAAAAGTTCAATGTGCATATACAATGCTAGTAACAAAATATCCACAGTTTATATAACCGTAAAGCACCAGAGTACATATCTCAATTCATTTTCCTTCAATTCATTTCAAGTTCAATTATTCTTGTCAATGCATGAGTTAATTTCATTACCCTTCGACCACCCAACTTAGACTACAACCTAGTGGTTTTCCAATTCAATACCCTACCACAAAAACACTTCAAAACTGCCATTTTACGAAAATTTCGTCTGCGGGATCGGCACCCATGTATACACAAGATTTCAGAACTTTCACCCTAGATACTTCGGCCAACTTAATTTCAATGGAGTCCATCCCCTATCTCCTCCCAAACAATGGAGTGCATCCCCTTTCTCCTCTCAAACATCATACATATGCAATGTATTCAAAGCATAGTCATATTCAATGATAACCAACAATAGATTAGTTTCAAGTTACCTAATCCTCATGCATTTTCTACAACAATCATAAATATCATCCACTGATAACCCAATACAGATAATTCTAAACATATAAACAATTTTCTCAACAGATATATTACTCAAATTTCTTTGGGTGAGAGACAACACGTGTCTAACTCCGCCGTTTACATCAACAATCATCCAATTTCACATTACCATTGCCAATTTCAATTATTTATACAAATAACAATTTGACCCATTTAGGGCAAAACTCCCATTTTTCAAATATCAACCCAAATGGCCCAAATCAAGTTTTTGGCCACAATATAACCTCACATTCAACCCCATACCCATGTATTTCACATTCACTTAGAAATCCCTCTTTTCATTTCACACCCAAACCCTAGGTTTGCTCAAATTACTCTCAAACCCCACCATTGTTACATAATGACAAATAACTAAGCTAAAAATCATATGAAAGTGTAGAAAATCCCTACCTCAAAAAGAGAAGACGAGCCAAGCAAGAGTATAGTGATTCTCCGTTATATTCCAGACTCGGGTCTTATGATTTAATAGTGTTATTAATGTCTTTTCCTCATTTTCCTCTTTGAATTTGAGTTTTGGAATGTCTTGGGTGTGTTTAGAATAGGTTGGTTGCTAGTTAGTCTTGATTGTTGTTGCCCAGAATTTTGGTCTTCCACTCGAGCCGGCGTTTTTGCGGTCGAGCGGGGTTCGCAAACACTCAATACTTTGTATGTCTGCAAATTACTAGAGAGGTGTTTTCCACGCTCGAGCGGCATTTTTTTGCGCTCGAGCGGATTGTCTGTTGTCTACAAATACTGGATGTATGTATTCTACGCTCAAGCGGACTGTGCGTATATCAGATCGAGAAAGTGACATTTTAAATCACTTTTTCACCCTTTTCTCTCTCTCTAACTTTCCAAAAACCTAGATTGAGACTCTTTCTCTCTCTAAAATACACTCTCTCTACATTTTGGCTTAGATCTAGTGATTTCTACACCCTCATGCCTTCATTACAAAGTTGAAGCATCTCAAGATCTACTTTTTGAACCGAATAGAGTTGGATTTCGACACCTTTGGGGTTTCTCTCTTGCTTGACTCGTCTTCTCTCTTTGAGGTAGGGATATTCTGCACTTTGTTATGATCTTTAATGTAGTTGTTTGTTGTTATGGATTAATGGTGAGATTTGGGGGGTTTTGGGAAGAAACCTAGAGTTGGGTTCAAGTCAAAGAAAGAGGAGTTTCTATGTGGTGTTATATAATTGGTCATGGGGTTTGGTTTTGAAGTTATCTGGTGTTAAGATAGTTGATTTTAACCTTTGGATCAACTTTGGAAAAAGGAGAAGTTTTTCCCTAATATATATCTTGAATAATTATTTTTGTAAAATAATGAAATTGGTATAAAAAAAATGTGAAATTGAGAGGATGTATGTATGAATGATGTAGTTGGATTTATTGAATAATTCACTAATGGAAATTTGAAGAATTATCTGTTAAAAGATTGTATATCTTTGTAGAAATATCTGTCATGGGCTATCGGTGGAGGATAGCTATGATTGTTGTAGAAATTGTATGAGGATTAGGTGAATTGAAACTAATAAATTAAATTGTGACATTGAATATGATAGTATGATTAACGCATTGAATATGTGTTGTGGATAGTCATTGTATATGACGATATTTTTAAATACATTGTATATGTATAACGTTTTGGAAGGAGAAAGGGGATGTACTCTATTGTTTGGGAGGAGATAGGGGATGGACTCCATTGAGAATTAAGTTGGCCGGAGTGTCCAGGGTGAAAGTCCCGAAATCTTATGTATACATAGGTGCCGATCCCACCGACGAAATTTTCCTAAAATGGCAAGGTTGAAGTGTCTGTATGATAGCTATGTTGATTGAGAACAACTGAGTTGTAATCTCAGCAGGGTTATTCGGAAAATTATAAACGTGGCCTATGAGTTGTTTGAAATAAACTAACATGAAATGAATAAATGAAAACGAATTAAGATTGTACATTGGTACTGAATAGTCAATGGGTAGAATGTGTGTTATTATTTATCTGACACTTATGTCTTACCTAAACCTTGTATATTGTGTTAGACTATCTCTATTGGGCTTTGGCTCATCCTACTTGGGAAACTACTTTCAGGTACCGGCGACATGCTTCTTCCAAGGACATAGCTTGGGAGGACTTAGGAGTTGAAGGCTCTATTTTGTTGTTATAAATGTTTAAATGTTTATTCCAGCCAAGGGCTTTACATGTAACAGAGCATACGACTTTTTTTGTTATAACCAAGAAATACCTTGGAAGGATGTAAGCTCGTAGGGCATTTATTTTTTTGTTATTAATTACTATTACATGCTATAGATTCATGATGAACATTTATGAATGTATAATGCATGTAATATCTTTTGTAATACAAACTCTGATGAATGAAAGCATGCCAATCTATTTTACTCATTACTCTCATGAGTTGGATTATTTGTATTATTTTGGGGGCGTAACAAAGAGTGAAACTTCAAAGATTCCCAAATTCAACTTTATTCAGATCAAAATGGAGATCTTGTGATGGTCTACCTTTTTAACAAAGGGATTTGGGTGAAGAAATCACTAAAACTAGGTAAAAATGTAGAGAGAGTGTGTTTTAGAGAGAGAGGATCCCAACTTTAAGTTTTAGGGAGAAAAGATCTGAAAAAGTGATGTAAAAAGTCATTTTCGCGATCTGATATACGCACAGTCCGCTCAAGCGCAAGAGTTGACGCTCGAGCGTCAGACACAAAAAGTTGTTTCGCTCGAGCGCAAGAAAGGCTGCTCGAGCACCAAGACACAATGAACAAGACGCTTATTACTCGAGTGCAAGAAGTGATGCTTGAGCGTAGAAAACACACATCCAGAAGTTTTGCAGACAACAGACCAACGCTCGAGTGCAAGGAAAGCCGCTCGAGTGCCTACCCGCTCGAGGGCATAAAACACTCTCCCAGTAGTTTTACAGACCTCCAAAATACTGAGAGTTCACAAAACCTGCTCGAGTGTGAGAAGTTGTGCTCCAACGGAGGAGCAAAATTTATAAAGCCCGCTCAAGCGGAGGAGCAAAAATCTGGGCAACAAAGATTTGGAAAAACAAGTAACCAACCAATTCGAAACACACAACTACCATCCAAAACAAAAATTAAAGTGGATTAAGGGGAAAAAACAATAATGAACAACATTCAGAAACTATAAGCCCGAGTCCAGAATGCAACAAGAGTCTAGTCAAAACCGATATCGCTATATTGTTAAAGTTTATTAGGTAATTTGATGTTTTATGTACTTCTTTATCTTCGGGTTAAATTTTTTGTTTTTTGGAAAATTGAACCAAAAAAAAAAAAAACCTACACTTAGTGCTCTGTTGTTGTAAGATATGTTTGCTTGCTGAGAAATTGTAGGACTACATTATTTTAGAAAATGTTTGTGTTCTAAAACCAATTCAACAATTTTTTTTTTAAAGATAATGAAAATATTATCCCAAAGTCTGTCTCATTTTCTAATACTAGTGAGTCAATTTACTTTGAAATGTGACTAGAAGAACGGTGCCTGCATGAAATTTACATGTTTGTCATGCTCTAATGGTTTTCAATAAATTATAATTAATTTTTCAAGTCTTGATGTTTGCAGGCATTGCAGCAATTTTTGGATTTAGGGAAACCTCTTCCTTTTCCTGATGGCATCCTTATAAATGGGAAAACTTAATCCACCTTTAGTGGTGATCAAGGTCCAACCCATCATTTTATTATTGGAAAATGTTTAAACAATTTCCAAGTATTTTAATCCTGTTGAAAAAGAAGAAGAAGGATTTGATTAACAATGGTTCACTTTCTTTCTCTTTTCAGGAAAAACCTACATGTATAGGATTTCAAATGTGGGCTTGTCGACCTCCATTAACTTTTCAAAAGTTCACTATCATCCCCAGAGTCTATACGAATATAATGGTTTTCGTATGATTCTTTGTTTTGTATGGAATTATTATTTTAGATTGGAATATACTTAGTTTGTATGAAATTTGACATTAAAAGTTATTCCTTTTTGGATGGTTGGAAGTGAAAGGGATGCAAATTGTGAAATGATTGATAATATATGTATTGTTTTATTTATATACATAGTATAGGTTGCACGGAATACATACAGGTTATGGACAAATTTTTGTAAAAAAATAATATCATGTTTTTGGCCACTAAATAATTGGTAGCCAAAAAGAAAGTAAATATTTTTAGCGACTAAATAGTTACAGTAGCTAAAAAAAATAAAATGAAAAAAAAAACTTTTAGCGACTAAAATTTTAGTAGCCAAATAAAAAAATAGACTTTAGGCGACTAAAACATTTAATAGCTAAAAAAAAATAAGATGAATAAAAAAAAATTTGGCTACTAAATAAATTAGTCGTCCTACATAATTTTAGTTTCAGCGACTAAATGTTTTAGTCGCTGAAAATACGATATTAATTTTTTTTGAAAGCTTTTGCCGACTAAAAAATTAGTTGCCAATTTAGCCTATCAACGACTAAAGTTTTTTTGTCGCCAATAACTTTTCTTTTGGCGACTAATTGTTTAGTCGCCAATTTAGGACTTTCGGTGATTAAATTTTTTTTAGTCGCCAATACCTTCCCCGACAATCTTCCTGCAACCAAGCCGGCAACCAAACTATTTAGTCTGAAAAACTTTTCGGTGACTAAAATCTGACTTTTGGCGACTAAAAATTTCTTGTAGTGATAGTATTTTTCTTTTTAAATTTCTTTTGTAAGAAATTTATTTTATCATTTCTTTTATACTTAGCTTGTCCCTAAGGCTACCTAAGCGTCGTGAGATCAAACCATATAAATAATCTCTCTAACATTAGAATGATCTCTTTTGAATAATTTTTTTGGCTCCCCTACTCTCAACTGTTGAATCATGTAAAAGTTATGAGATAGGTAAATCATAAAAACATAATTTAATAATTTAAAATACATCGAGACGATGAAATAAATGGCAAGATCTAAGTGCTTGCAAAAAGTGGATGTGAGTTCAACTTCCTCTAAATGCTAATCTAACAACTAACTTTCACCCGATCAAAAAAAAAAAAAAAAAAAAATTAAAGATAGAGAATTCCATACCTAAAATAATAGTACCTTGAGCACTAATTTAATAAAAGTCTTACTAATGTTTGTCCATTGAGCATTGGTTAAAATCAAATAATATCAAAACACACATTTCACATATATTATGCAATTTTATATAAACATGCATTTTTGTTTTTTGTTTTTTTTTACATATTTCTATAAAATATATATAAAAACAATTACATGTATACCAACATCAAATACTTCTTAGCATTTTCCCAATATTCAATTAATGATTTCATCCTTTCTATGGAAGGAATTAAGCCCATGCAAATCAAAGCTCATCACTGATTTAGGCCACTTTTGATGTATATTTTGGTTGGGGAATGGCCAACCCTGTTTGCTATCTTGGCAAGCCCACGCACAATCACTTCGTGTTGCAAATGACAATCATCACATTTATGGTGGTTAAGTGGCATAACATAAACTATGTTAGTATTTTTCCATAATAATACATGAATAATATATAAAATAAATTAAATAGAAATGACAAAATAATTTTTTATTAAAAGAATAAAATATAGAATGAACGACACAACTAAAAATACAGAAATGAATTAGATTACATTACTAATAGAACAAATTATTAGCATGGATAACTAAAAATTAGAACTCATCTTTGTAAACTAAATATTGAAAAATTTAAGAACAAATGATAAGAAAAGAAGCAAATCGAAACCTGTGTGATACCACTGTTTCCTTAAAATAGATTCACCGCCTCCTGATGGATGCTAGAGGTATGCTGGCGTCTGTCTCCCAGAATACGATGGTCAAAACCAACTAATGCAGAAACACCTTTTGAATAGTTTCGACGAACTTGCCAATGGTTACAATCTCTCTAGCAAGAACTAAAAAAGGGGCTAGCAAAAGAAGTTGGGGAAAATTTTCTTTAGTGTAAAAAAAACATCTTCAACTTTTTTTTTTTTTAATCTCAAAACACCATCTCTATTTTCCATAAAAAATCTCTACAAAATTCTTTTCCAAGTTGGAGGGCAAAATCCTCTGTTTATACAAGTAGGTGAATCTTTAGCCATGAAGGCTATACATCAATAGAGCCATCAAATGCCATTAACCAAGGCCATAAACTCTAGCCATTAGGACTAGAGTTACAAAGGTTGAAACCTATGGCCACTAATATGGCCATCAACTCAATTATCAAAAGATGAGAGTTACAAAAGTCTAAACCTCACATATGCTTAATATATACAAATAAATATGTATATAATGATGGTTGAAAAAACCAACTAGATAGGTCACAAAATGGATACTAATGTTGGGTCACAACCGGATCCAAGCCCAATTCTCAAATACATGCACAAGCTAAGACGAACACAACATAGCTTAGCCCAAGCTCAAGATTAAGTCGAGTCCAAGTCCAAGACGAAACCCAGCATATGCACAAGCACAAGCCTAGGCCCAGTCCAAACTAAGACTAAGTCCAAATCTAAGCCCAACTTTATTGATGCCCACTTTATGAGACAATTCTAATTCACAACTCAATGGTTTCGGCTCACTATTTTTGTATAGCAATCTTCTCACTTAAGAGAATACAAAATCACTCAGATCTACCTCAACCAGCGGTTAGGTCCCACGTTAATTTTGAACTAAAGTTGCCGAAAAATCATTATTTTCCAACAAACTAAACCTCAGGTTTAATGATGATGACAATAACAAATTAGTACACGTAAAAAAAATGAAAGCCAACCCTTTGTTAATTTATTTAATCAAGAAAATAAGTTGATAGGTAGTGTATTAATTTGAAGTAATGATAGGCAATTAGTTTCATACAAAATTAGTGCACAACAATGGCTCTAACACCACTATTGCAACAACAATGGCGGCAAGAGCTCGATGAAACAACACTAATCAATCCCTTTATCTTCCCCGTCCTCTTCTTCCCCCTTTTCCTCTCGTTTCTGCTCAAATTTAAGAAAGATGGCACACATGCCCTCTTTGGAAAATATGGCACTATATTATTGGTATACATGGGTGGTGCTCCAACTATAGTTGTCCACTCTACAGAGATGGCAAAACAAATCATGAAGACTCATGACATTGCTTTTGCAAACAGAGTCCAAACAAGGGCTGCTAATACATTATGTATGGATGCACTGATTTAGGGTTTGCTCCATATGGTAAGTATTGGAGGAAAATGAGGAAGATCTGTGTTTTGGAGCTTTTGAGCCTCAAAAGGGTGCTAGCATTTCATTTTGTGAGACTAGAAGAAGTTGGAGTGGTGATTGAGAAAATACGCAACAAGGCGAACCTTGATGGAGCTAATTTTGTCAACCTTGGAGACATGTTCGTTGATATTGCGAGTAGCATAGTATCCAAATGTCTTCTTGGGAGGAAGTATGAAGAAGAAGATAATAAGAAAAGATTCGGACAGTTGGCGAAGACCGAAATAGAGCTTTTAGTATAATATTCCTTCCATGATTTCTTCTCATCTTTTGGATGGATGGATGTTCTAGCTGGTTTAGTTAATAGATTGAAAGACATTTCACAAGGATTAGATGCTTTTCCTTGATGACACGATTGAAAAATATCAGAGTTCAAAAGAAAATAATGATCAACCTAGTAAGAAATGCTTCATTAAAATTTTGCTCCAGCTTGAAAAGGAAAGCAAGATAGAGATTGATATCTCGCAAGACAATCTTAAAGGAATTTTACTGGTCTCTCTCTCTCTCTCTCTCTCTCTCTCTCTCTCTCTCCTAATTGTATCAACCGACACATGGGGAACTTGGCAACGTAGTAGAGATCGGATCCCTTGTAGTTCTAAGCTTGTAGTACATTTTGTTGTGCATGTCTTTTTGGTGCACTACAAAATGCACTACAAACTTAGCACTATAAAGGATCTGAGCTCTACTAGTATTTAAAATGTTGGCTACCATTCATATCTACAGATATTTAAAATCATCCCTTACACCGACCCACATTTCTCTTCATGTTCTAATAATTATTACTAGTGAATATAGCAAGGACAAAGTTCAATTTATAGGAATTCTCAAATAAGGTCTATAGTAATATGACTACAAGTGATAACTATAAGGGACTCCATTTATGTCTTTAACTCTATGCAACTTTATGTCTTTGCCAATTACAGAACATGTTTCTTCGAGGAGTTGATACTACTTCAATAACATTAGAGTGGGCAATGACACAACTTATGAAAAATCCAACCAAGTTAAAGAAAGTTCAAGAAGAGGTAAGAAGAGTAGTTGGAAAGAAATCAAAGGTCAATGAAGATGATATTGATCAAATGGTCTACTTAAATTGTGTTGTCAAAGGGACTCTAAGGTTACATCCCCTACTTCCTTTCTTGTTTCGTTAACAATCAATTAATAGTAGGGGCGTTAAATTGGGAGATTATGATATTCCTCCCAAAACTCGAGTGTTAATCAATGCATGGGCAATTCAAAGGGATCCGAAATTATGGAGCCAGCTAAAAGAGTTCATTTCAGAGGGATTTTTTTTGCTAACAAAGCCTCTCAATTTTAAAGATCAAGACTTCAGTCCGTTGAAAGCGGCTTCGCATTCGGCGGACCATTCAAAAGCCTTGCCCTGTCGTAGTGTATGAAAGAATTGTCGGCAGCGATCTATAGATCGACTGATGAACTTGTTGAATGTGGCGGCCATCCCCATCAACTTTTGAACCTCTTTTACCGAACGAGGGGAGCCGAGTTCCAAGATTGCTATAATTTGCCTCGGGTTGGCCTCGATTCCTCGATGGATGACAATGTAACCCAAGAACTTGCCAGAGCCGATCCCAAACGCACATTTGGAAGCATTCAGCTTCATTTTGTATTTGCGTAGAATGCTGAATGTCTCCTCCAGATCGGCGATATGACTCTGCTCTTCCTTGGATTTGACAACCGTGTCATCAATGTATACTTCCATAGTGTGGCCGAGTTGCTCTTTGAACATGGTGGTGACTAGTCTCTGGTAAGTTGCCCCTGCATTCTTCAGCGCAAAAGGCATAACCATATAGCAATATGTTCTTCTTGGGGTGAGGAATGCAGTCTTGTCTTGGTCTTCCGGATGCAAGGCAATTTGATGGTAGCCTCTATAGGCATCGAGGAAGCGCATGCGCTGATGACGTGCTGTAGCATCTATCAGTTGGTCTATCATTGGGAGAGGAAAATAGTCTTTGGGGCAGGCTTTGTTTAGGTCCGTGAAATCAACGCAGACTTGCCAGGTCCCGTTCTTCTTCTTCACAACCACAGTATTAGAGAGCCATGTAGGGTAGGCCACTTCCCTGATTGCCCCGGCGTCAAACAGCCGGTCAACCTCTTCAACAACTGCGGCGGTGTGCTCTGCGGCTGATCGCCGGTTTTTCTGGATGATCGGCTTGTATTTAGGGTCGGCATTTATGAGGTGTTGCGAAACAGACAGGTGTACACCCGGTATCTCATATGGAGTCCACGCAAATATATCAAGGTTGCCGAGCAGTAAGGAAATTAGCTTCTGTCGGTCGGCTTGATTAAGGGAGGCGCCGACCATGAAGAACCTGTCTGGGTTGCCGTTGATTTCAACTCGATCTAGATCTTTCGTGGCCTTTTCATTTGGGAGCTGCCCAACGTCGTCGAGGCGCTCGCAATCTATGACCTCGATAGAGTTCACTTGCAACTCCTTTGGCGTCTTTTGAGCAAAGAGATAACATGCTTGTACCGATGTCTGAGAGCTGCAGATTTGCTCAATGCCGCGTTCTGTGGGGATGCGTAGCAGCTGATGATAGGTGCTTGTCACGGCCTACATAACATGCAACCTGGATCGCCCCATGATGAGATTATACGGCGATGGCAGCCTGACGACCAAGAATTCCACATCTACTGTTCGAGAGCCGGCTCGGATTGGTAGTGTGATTTTCCCTAATGGGTATTCTGGATTGGCGTTGAAGCCGAATAGTGGATAAGGGGCCGGGGAGAGATCCAATTCGGAGAAGCCGAGTTTGGTGAATGTCTTGTAGTATATAACCTCCGATGTGTTCCCCAGATCAATGAGTACGCGCTCAACTGTGAATCGGTTTACGTGTAACTCAATTACCAAGGGATCGACGTGGGGAAGTGTCACACTGGCCAAATCTGAATCATCAAAAGAAATGCTTGTAGCTTCATGGGGTCGTTTAGCCGAAGTGAGTTGTTTTTGACAGCCAAGATTCGACTGAACTGTATACACCGCAGATGAAATTGGCAGGTTGTAAATCAAGTGGATCACGCCGAGCGGAGGTGAATCCTGTCTTAAGGCTATTGCTTTGGTTGGGTTGCTTTTTCGGACATACTGTTGTACCCGGCCATCATGTACCAATTCCTCTAGGAGATCCTTCAGTGCGTAACAACTATCAGTATCATGGCCATGGTCCTTGTGACACTCACACCGTCTATCCCGCCTTCTTGTGTCGGGAGGTCCCACCATTTTCGACGGCCATTTGAAAAACGGAAGGTGTTGGATTTTGGACATAACCGCACTGATCGGCTCTGTCAACTCCTTATATTTCTTGTCGGCGCGCCTTGTGCACCTGCTGTCAACTTGAAGCTATTCATTTTCTCGGTGGGAGCATTGGTCGCTTGATCGGTGGGAATCTCGTCTCTTGTCTCGTTTGGCCCGATGCCGTGGTTCAGGGCTCTGGGGTGCTACAGAATTTAACGGCTGAGCAGTTTCAGCTGGAGCCATCTTGTTGGTCACATTTCCGACTTTAACCCTCAAGGCATCGTCTTCCATTTTACAATATTCTTCAACCTTCTTCATCAACAACCAAACTATTTTGGGGGGCCGCCTGGTCAACGATCTGCGAAGGGCAAGATCGGGATGCAGCCCCATCTTGAAGGCGATGATGTCCATGGAGTCATTGCAAGCATCGTCTACCAGATTGAAACATTCCCAATACCGCGCCGAGTAGGCACGAAGGGTTTTCCCCGGTTGAATCTGCATTGCCCAGAGGGAATCGGCTTGCTTTGGCTGGACCTCATTAGTGATAAACCTTGCCCTGAAGGATTTTTGGAGTTGTTGAAAGCTTTTAATCGAAGCCGGCTCTAGTTTGTAATACCACCTGACAGCTAGTGGTCCCAAACTGCTCGGAAATATTCTGCACATCAAAGCCTCGTCATCTTCCTGAAGTGTCATGGCTTGCTTGTAATGGTGGATGTGATCGGTGGGGTCTGATTTACCGTCATACAAGGTGAATGACGGTGCTTTGAATTTCTTGGGTAGCACTGCCTTTGCAATCCGTCGTACAAAAGGATCATGTTGATCTTCATCCGAACTGTTTCTTCTTCGCTTATGCCTTACACGGGGACTCTCTTCCGAAGAACTGGAAGTTTCAGATCGTCCCTTCTTCTTGGGCTCCAAGGATAATGAGTCGGAGTCGCTATCAGTGTCTTGCTGTCGGGCTCGAGATCGTCGACCACCTGCCCTCACAGGTCGTTCCGGATCTTGGCATACAGCTTGTTTGGACTTTGCCACCTCCAAGGCCAAATCCTGATGGAGACGTTCGTTCTCAGCTATCATGTTCTCCAACCTCTGTTTGTTTTGCTTTGCTTGTTCCATGATCGCCTGCATTGCCTCATGCTCTGGAGTCGAGGGTGAGGCGAAGTTCAAAGCGCGTCTTACGGGGATAGTCTCTGGTCCAAGCATGTTTGTTGGAGTGAGGTCGTCTTTCTGCGTGGTTTCATCAGTGACTATCGGAGGGTCTTTCGTTACGCCCGCCATGGATGTGTTTGAGTATTCCCACAGATGGCGCCAATTGTGAGGATGTGGTTTGGAAATACTCTTCTAATCTTGGGGGACGCTCGTGATCCTTTGCTAGTCACCTGAAAAGGAACAAACACTCTGGTCGGGGGTGCCAGAATTAGCACTCCGACGGGCAAGTTAGACTTTGTACTCAGGATTACTTGTATTCTAAGTTAAGCTTAATAGTTCTCACCTAACTTTCTAGAACTGAAGATCTTGTATTTATAGTATTCTCTTTGGGCCTTGGGGCCCGGCCCAACTCTAGTCCTTTACATGTACTTCTACTCGGCCCTTGTTTCACTGGTAGGAATGCCGGCTACTTTATTCGGCCCTTCAATTGAATAGGGTTATTGCCGAATAGAGGTTATGTTCTGGACCAGACTGGTCCTCTTATTGATCCAAAATTATTCGACTCCCAAAGTTAGAATGATGAGTCGAACCCTTATGTATGCAAGACAAACAAATGCAAGTCATGGAACAATGCTAAGTAAACATGATGCTCTATGCTACCATTGTAAGCAGGTAAATAAAAGGGAGAAAGAAATGAAGATTGAAAGACATACACAACTTATTACATGTTTTGCCCTCATTTAAGAGAGTCCAAATAAATGTCCAAATTTAAGCTAGCTATTACAACATTGAATGAATGAATTAGCTAAACTAATTACTTATTACAAATTCGAAAGAATAATAAATAAATAACAAGCTATCTAGTTTATTACAACAAGGATATCGTAACAATAATAATTACAACACTAATTACAACAACATAATATGAACAACAATAATAATAACAATTACAACAATAATATGAACAATAATATTACAACATTATTGATATGACAACCACAATTACAACAATAATATGAACTATGATGCACAAGGATCGCATGCTCGTCAATGAAGACAGTTTTCAGAAGCTGCTCTGCCTGCCTTCTGTGCCACTACTCTGTTTCACTCTCAGCCACTGCCCTCCGCTTCTACCAGAAGTAATCTGTTTACCAAACATTGGAGCTCGGCCACCCCCCAATATGGCCCGACCGGGTCCAAAAAAGGTCGACCGTGCCCTAATTTCTTACAAAATTCTATTTTTGTGCTTTAAGGTGAAAATAGTGCAGACAAAGCAACTTTTCACCAAGTTTGTACCCTCTACTTTCCTTTATCATGAAAACTCAATAGGAGAGTGAATTCAAGTCCGAAACCATCAATAAGCACAAGCTGATGGCTTGACGATTTCGAACACAATTTGGACAAAACAATTTAATAAATACAACAAAGACGACCACCCCTCCCTCTTATCATGGAGGCTCAAAGAGCAAGGTAGACACGCCTCAAGTTTCGTCAAAATATCGTGGATTGATATGTGATGATTCTTGACACGATGGACTCGGCATAATGTCCAACCAAATCTGACTAATTTTAATTATCTTGTTTAAGTTGGTTTCTTTGATTTTAAGCCAATTTTATCTTTTTTGACTTACCTTTCCATTACATAGTCAATTTGTCCAAGGTGATATTTAAGTCCACTAAATGAAGAGATATGTTAAACGGGAAGTGATCCTTAGCATGAAAGAGAGGCTATGCCTGGACGATGAACCACCAAAGAGATTAAGCCATTGAGCATAGGTCTCTTTCTCATGCCTTGAATAACTATCAATCGTGTGAAATAGCTCTCAAACAAAAGAAAAGAAGAAAGGGAGGAGAGCGCATAAATGATTATGTGAGATTGATTATTAAAATGAGACTCTTGCATGAAAACTAAGTAGTAAACTAAAACTATCAACTCGAATGGCTCCGTGTCTAAGGCCTACACAACCGAACCCATGAGGACGTACAACACAACAAGCAGAACAATCAAAACATAAAATAATTAAATAAATTAAAGCAGCCCCTAAACAGCCGCTAAAATAAGATGAAAATAGTTTGAAAAGCTAGAAAAAGTAAGCAAAGATTAAAGACAACAAAGCTAGCAAGCAAGCCTATGGAAGGGTGGCTAACCCCTCCACTTTTTACAACTTCAAATCACATATTTTAGCCTCTGAAAATAGTCCGAAAACAGTCCGAAAACAGCCCAAAAATGGTGGCTAAAATCATATTAAAAGAGCACAAAAGATAGGAAAAAACAAAGAGAAACAAAACTAGTATGCAAGACTAAGGAGGGGTGGCTAACCCCTCCACTTTTGGAGCTTTTAAATCACATTATCAGCCTTTTCAAACTCTGAAAATCAGTATATAAAGACATGAAAAATAGAGGAAAAGAGTAGAAGAAGATTAAAGAAGAAGGTCCAAAATTATACTTTTTGAAAAGAGAGGTAAACTCTTAGTTAACAAACTTGATTCCAACACCCTCAAGTTTTTGAAATTTAGTTTGAAATCTCAACAAAAAGCTCCAAGAACAATCTCCAATGGTGTATGTATTGTGTATGTATAATTGAAGAAGGTTTGAAGGTGAAGAAAGCTTTTGTAAGGAAGGTATATCTAAGCTCCTATAAATATCTCCTAGAGCAATTCTCTAACCTCTAGGTTATGAAAATACACCTTGAATTCTCTACAAGAACGCTTCAAATAGAAGCTTTAATGGTGTATAGAGGGTGAAAGTTGATTTGAAGAACAAAAGATGCTTGAAGGTTCAAGAGCTCTCATCAATGTCTAAGCCTTTTGGAAAGTTTTTCTAACCTTAAAATCTGAAGTAGGAGGCCCTATTTATAGAATTTGAGCCAATTTGGTTGAAAATATCTTCAAACAAAGCCAGCTGTCCAATTCCCGCCAGCTGTCTTTTTGGCGCTATTGAGACCTGACCGGGCCCCAAAACACAAGACCGGGCATAAAAAAGAAAAGTTGGGCCTAAAAAGGACTCTAGAGAAGTTTTCATTGAAACCCAGCCGGGTCTAAATGGGCCACGGCCGGTTCTAAATGGACTCGTTCGTGTCCATAAATCTACATTTTAGGCCCAACTTCAAATGGGCATATCTCCCTCATCTGGACTTGGTTTTAGGTGATTCTTGAGTCTAAATTGAATCGCTGGAAGTCTACTTTCCAATGGTGGCTGCTTCACATCAAAATTATAAGTGTACAAAGAAATATGCCTATTTTAGTGAAAGCTGCTCGTTTCTATCTTAACGGATCAATGCCCAACCTTTTCCTAAACTAGTTTTCTTCCCACCCCTCCTATTTCCTTCAACTCCAAAGCTATAAATAAGATGTTTTTAAAGATTTTTCAAAGAGTTCACCTCCCTTCCATGTATCTCCACTTTGTCCTTACTCGATTTACCGAAAAGTGTAATATTTTAAACGAAATGCGAGCCTCGTAACATTGTAGAAACATTTGGGAAAATATTTTGAAAAAGAGGGTTTTAAGATCTAAAATAGTTTGGCCAAAATGGGGTGCATGGTTTGGGATTAGAGCTTGAATCCAAATTTCTTCACTGAGAATTCAAAAGATTGCATAGTGTAACTTTCATCATCGGGTGTTTGGAATAAAGCACCCAAGTCTTACGGACGGTCAAAATTGGGGTGTCAACAGTTGTCCCTTTTTGGCATAGCTCGAAGTCATGAAATGACATGAGTGAATGTCAAAACCCGGAGACGACCTATTTTGACAAGGCCGTAAGACTTAGGCAAACAAACAATATGCAGATCCAGTTGGTTGAACCCAAGGGTTGCCTACTTATCCCGTTGAAAGGAATCAAACCAGCATAGTTCAGAGGCAGAATGCAAATGATACACAATGCAATAAAATAATCAAACCACAAGCAGTGCAAAACACACAAATACCATAAAGAAATGGAGATGCAAATCAAACTACATTTTATATAGAAAAGAAGTGGGCACAACCAAACGACGCCTAAAACAAGCTAAGTGCCTACATCCTCAATACTGGCCTCAGCGTAGCATGGATGCTTACACATAACAGAACCATCTTTCAACGAGTGAAAGGTATGGGCATATGCCAAACAAAGCTCAACATGGAAAGCATGCAGGTAATAAAATGGTATAATGTAATGGATGTAATGGACAATGGGTAATGTAGTAGATGAATAAGGTGACATACTCCAACTACGCTAGCGTCGTGAGAGGAGGAAGAACAAATTCCAAACACGCTGAAATCATGTGAGGAAGGGAACACTCAAACCACGCTGAAATCATGAGAAAAGGTCGTCCCACTTAGGGTCGCACCTCACGCATCCTGAGATAAATCCCAAACACGCTGAAATCGTGTGAGGAAGGAAACACTCTAATCATGCTGAAATCGTGAGAAGAGGAAAAACTACTCAAGGTCATGCTCCGCACACCTTGAGATAAATTCCAAACACGCTGAAATCGTGTGAGGGAAGGATCACTCTAACCACGTTGAAATCGTGAGAAGAGGAAAAAAAACCACTCAGGGTTGCATTCTTGCACACCCTGAGATAAACTCCAAACACATTGAAATTGTGTGAGGAAGGGAACACTCTAACCATGGTAAAATCATATGCAGAGGAAGGAGAAAACCGCTCAGGGTTGCATTCCTGCACGCCTTGAGATACTCTAACCATGCTGAAATCATGAGAAGTGAAATACTGCTCAGGGCCATGCTTCCGCACACCCTAAGATAAAAAAACCACTTGGGAACACGTCTCACGTTTCCTAAGAAAAACCCCAGGGGACAATGATCCTAAACACTGCTCAACGTAAATACAAGATAATGCAAGATGCAAATGAATGCAATAAGTGCGATAGATAATATGATATGTGTGTGACAAGCAATGTAGTGAATGAAGTTTAGAGAATGCAATAAACAAACAAAGCGGGGCTTTAAAAAGCACCTCATGGGGCGAGTGGCGATGAACTGCTGTGCTCTGACCGGGATCTCCTTCTTGTGTTCTTCGAACCCTTACCTTTAACTCATAGTTCAAAGGCCCTCAAATGCTGACAAGGGGTAACCTTTGCATGTAGAAGCCACGGATGCTGCTTTTCTTCTTGATCATATTCACAACTTTCCCTATTCTCCGACGGGGTGACAGACTAGGTAGGTTCAATATCCAAAATTGAGGTGCACATACGCTACCTCAACCTATGGGGTTGCCCTACAGATTTCAATCTAAGGATACACCCTTGGGTATTTAAACCAGAATTTAGTCTTGAAAAATCCAAACCTTTGTGTTCTAGGCATCGCCATTCGAACTCTAGTTTCCACCGTCGCAGTTGGTCTCCTAGGAACTCATTGGAAACACAGCCAAGACGCTTTTGGTGTGGAAATGGTGTTCGGGGAGAGCACTTTTGATCGCTATTCTGACTTGAAACAGTCTTGAACTTGAGGTCGAGGTGCACTCATACTTCGGAGAAATGACAAGGCCTCAAAAGGTGCCTTCGAAATGCAATCCCAGAAATTGCTTAGATGCTCTAATTTCCCTTCTTTTCTTTTGGTTTGAAGTTCGGAACCTATGTAGCTTCAGATAGGTCCTCGCTCTATTGCTCTCTCTTTTGATCGGGGTTGGACCCTGGATTTTATGAAAGAAAGAATCCTATTTTGCACATCATGTTGGGAATGACACAGCACTCTGAGCACGAAACAATTTATTTTCTTGAAATTGGAACTGAGAGTGAGTTTTTAATCGGGTATTGAGCCTACGACTGACCTTAGTACACCACAACTCAACAAAGGAAAAGCAACCTAAACACATTTATTTACATTCACAATGACTCAAAATAAGAATTGAGACAAACAAAACAACAAACACAACACTTGGATATTTACCATTGGTGGGAGACCTCTTGATTCATGGGGAACCCACTGCTCTAGGTATTGTTTCCCACCCTTTCTTATTTGTGATTCTCACATTACTTTGGCCCTCAATCTCTATTTTCTCTAAACAGCCCTTTCCTTACTTTTTCTCTCAGCGCACATCACTCTATTCTTTAATCTCTCTTATTTTTTATCCCTCCTCGGGGTGGTTGATGAATAAGCTAAAAGTTGTGAACCCTTGCCCTTAGTACTCTGCTAGATTCTCCTTCTTTCGCTCACAACTAGTGAGCTTTCCAACAGAGGAGTTGTGCTGTGACTGGATGTGCAGCAGCTCTACAACATACATCACTTGGTGATGCCCTTGGCTTAACTCAACCGAGGTGAGTAACATGTCCCACCGGCTAGGTATACAATTGATTAGTCTCACACATTGCATTTTCTACTTCCCTATTCTGGTTCGGATGCCAATTTGGGTGTGATCAAACCCGTCTAGATGAGGGGGTCGAACATCCAGCTTCATTTCTGGTCCGTGCTTCACACTTGGTTCGATACGTCACTGCTTGGAGGATGAGAAAGCCTTTGGCCCCTACTACTAGCTTCAGTTGTGCCATTTTTGGAGAGTACGTTGACAATAGGAAAAAGACAAAAATCCTGACTCGACTGTGCCCCTAGTTCATCATTTCGACCTTTTTTTGTTTTTTCTTTCTATGGCTTGGCTTTTTTGCACCCCCTTTCGGAAGCTTGAAAAAAAAGCCCTGCAGTTTGGATTACCACGGTTCTGAATCTAATCTAACAAGTGCAATGTGAAACTGATAAAAACCAAAGAGTCCAAATCCGGCAAATCGTTTTGAAAAATTGATTTTGAATCAAAAAGTGCCAAAATTAGATTGGCTTGCCAGATACAAAGTTGCCACCAAAATATTTTATTTTTGGAAAAATTTAGGAAACTTATGACTCGTGCCAAAGGCCATGTGTTCATCATCACCAAAGTTGCCTTGGGTCCGGAACTTAGGTAGGCTAGGGGAGGGTCATGAATTGAGCACCCCCGCTCACTAGATCAAAGATCGACCTCTACTAATCATGATATGATTTTTTATAAACATTATTGTAGACACCCCATTTTTGACCGTCCTCAAGACTTGGACGTCACCGTTGGAACACCCGGTGATTATCCATGTTTGTGTTCGTTTGGAGTTCCCGGAGGTCTCGGCTACGCGCCTTGCCTCAGGATCTCCGAACTTGACTGTTTAGTGTCTGGTTTTGCACCAAACACTTGTGTTTTGCCTTGGAGGGGCAGGGAATGCCTTGTGAGGCATCCCCACACATCATCGGCCATGGCCAGAGGCCACCGGCTGGTGTTTTGTTGCCATCGGCAATGTATATTGCTGGTCGGCATTTTTTGTTGCCGGTCGTCACTCAATTTTGACAAAATGGAAATTTTGAGCAACCGACTACTGTTCATCTGCTTTTGCAGATATTTTAATACAGCTGTATGGCATTTTGTTCCCCTCCATACACGTGTATGGAGGGATGGACTTCTTGTTAGCTTACCTTGTAAGCTTTACAAGATTGGAGCCCTCCCCTCTTGGCTCTAGTTTAGACATTTTGGAGAGAAAAGTTGTGTGAGAGCTCTGGTTTTAGGTTTAGGGTTCCATACATATTCTATCTCTATACCTCTCTCTCATTTGGCCTTTGTGTGTGTATAAGTGTGTTTGTGTCTTACTATTGCACACAAACACATAGTGTTACACCTTTCCTTGGTTTCTTGAAGGACCAGAGGTTGTTCTTGAGGTTCTTGGGCTGTTTTGAGCACAAAGAAGCTGCTGGAGCTTCATTGGTGAAGAGGGTCTTCAAGGGTAAGAAGTTGTCCCATTATTCCCCATTTTTGCATACTATTTTTGCCTATCTTAGAACTGTTTTTGAGCTTAGTGTATAATACAAAAAAGTTCTATTTTTAGGCCCTCTAAATAGTTTGTTTAGAGTGTTTTGTGGTTTGGAGGTGTTTGACCCCTCTTAGGCCTTGAGAGGCCCCATTTTGGGCTGTTTTGTGTAAGCTCCGAGACTTTGGTGTTTGGGCCTCCTCACCACTGAAATCTTGAGGGATTTCAGTGGTAAAGATGGTGCCTTGAAGTCCCAAGAAGGAGAGGGCCACCCCCTCTCCTTGTTGTCCTTGAAATGGACCATTTTTGGCCTCTTGAGGGAGCACCTAGCTAAGCTTCTTGTTGACCATGCCTTGGCTGTTTTTTTTGCTCATTATGTCATAATATGCTTCTATTTTTAATTGGTTTTGGTACACCTTGCATGCTTAGCATACCTACCTTGTAATGCCATGTTTAAGCCTTAACATGCCTTAGGTTGTAAACCATTGTCCTAGCATGTTTTAGGTCTAGCTTTGTGAAGCTTTTGTGCTTATTTTACCATGCTTGAGGTCTGTCCATAGTTGTTTGGGTCGGCCATGGCATGCATTGTATAGCCCCTTTGCATTTTTGGCTTGTTGGCCTTAAGTGTGTGAATGTGTAGCATGCATCCTTGCCTTAATCTAGTGATTTGGGACCATTCGCTATGTTATTTCAGTCCCTTTAACATGCTTGTATGCTTGCCTTGGATGCCTCTTTGAAGCTTTGAAAGCTTGTGTAGCATGCTCCATGTTTTGGCATTTGTGCATGCCTTTGAATTTAGGTCAATTGGATGCCATCTAAGTGATCTTTAGGCCTTGTCTTAACATGCTAAAATTCTGTTTTTAGTCATTTAATTCATGCCATGTGTGGTTGCACTAAGTGTAGTTCAATGCTTCTTTGGTGGGCCTTAGGAATTGGACCATATTTGCATACATGTGTGCGTGTGTTTTGGGCCTCATTTCCTTGGCTTTGGCCACTGTTTTGGGAATAATTAGAGCTGCCCAAATCATGTTTAAGTCCATCATTTGCTTGCTTGCATGCTTACCTTGCATGTTGTTTGTATGCTTGCATGCACATCTTGCATTCCCATGTTGCATCCTTAGCTTGCATGCCTAGGTTGCATTGCATCTAGCATGCACGTCTTGTTCCTTGATCTAGTGATAGGAATTGGCCTTTGGTTTGTTGGTTTGCATTGCATTTGACATCAAAATGTGCACACTTGGTCCCTTGGGCCATCACGCATGGAAATGTGCGGTTGATGGTCCGAGAACCAAGGAGCGTATCCCTTTGAGTGATTAACATGATAAGGGACATGGTTGGTGCATATATGGCTTGAATTGCATTGCCATGCAAAGTCCTATCCTCTGCTGTTGTCAAACAGGTTCTGCAGGCATTCTCTGCCGATCGACTTCATAGAGTGCCGACCGGCAATAAACCGGCAGCCGATGGATTCATTATGTGCCGATGACCACCAGACCACTGCCGGTGACCATTCTACTCAGCCGGTGGTGTCTCCCAGTGTCCAGAGAAGCAACTTTGAGACTTTGACAGTCTTCGGAGGAGCAGAGCAGGGAAAACAGAGGCAGATTACGCATGGCAGTGAATTCCCGAGCAAGACCGAGCATGCATTGCATCGAGCTCTCTTCTCGAGGCGGTTTACTGTTTTTTCCTAGCTTAGTTAGTTTGTTAACTAATTAGGTAATTTGTAATAATTAATTAGCTAGGATAGTTAATTCATTATTCGAACTGTATTATTCTTTTGGTCCCTCCGAGCGAGGGTAAACTTGTAATAAGTGTGGGTGAGTGTGTGCATGTCTTCCAACCCCCACTTCTTTCTCCCTTTTACTTACCTGCTTTGATGGTTAGTAATAGGACATGTTTAATTTAGCATACCTTATGCTATGCATGCGTGCATCATTCATCAGTATTGCATGCACCGGGCTCGGCGCATCATGTTAACTGCATTAGTATTTCAAATCTAACTTGAATACATGCTACTTGTGCATTTTCACATGCCATGTTTAGGTTAGCCGAGCCTATTCTAATTGCATCCTGCATGTGTTGCATTAGTCAATTTGACATGAACTAGGACCATGCATGTTGGCTAACTAGTTTATTGTTTTGGCTCGGAGTACTCGGTAAGCATTTATGCTTTAGCATATCTCATGCGTGTAAATGCTATTATGACAGTATGCTTACCATGTGGCTAGTTGCTTATGTGATTAACTGTTTGAATGCCTGTGGGTGAAGGTTGGGTTGCCTGAGTTGGAATAGCTCATTGAAATCCATGTTTTTTAGCCTACTTGTAAGTAGCAAATTCCAAAACATTTTTTCAAAACAAACGGATATGTAATGCTTATTCCCAAATTAGGCAACCTAGTCTATACTTGTTTGCTGTGCGCATAACATAGTAATTCCAGGCTAATAATGGGTTAAAGAACACATAACATTTTCAAAAATGGATATCACGGTTAGTAGAGGCCAATCTTCGGATTGGGCGAGAGGGGGTGCTCATAGCTGACCTTCCCCAATTGTACCCAAGCTCCCGAGCCAAGGCAACTTTGGTGATGACGGACACGTGGCCTTCGGCACCGAGTCAGGGTTTCCTAAATTTCGCCATTTAAAAATATTTAGGTGGCGACTCTGTATCTGGAAAAGCAGTCCATGTTTGGCACTTCTTTTCAAAAAATCTGTTTCTCAAAACGATTTGCCGGATTTGGACTCTTTGGTTCAGACTTAGAACCGTGACACAAATCGAGTCCGAATAGTAGCGAGGGCCCCCCACGCGGGCGCGTCTACAGTTTCTGGCGACTCTGCTGGGGATTTAGAGAGCTTGACTCGAACTCGTGATATCTTATTTTGATTCCATTTATGTGTTTCTTTGCATTACATGTGCATTGGTGCGCCTAGGAACACAGTGTTTGCCATCTGCCATTCCTGAACGGTTTGCCGGAGGCTTGTCTTGTCCAGGCATGACCATAAGGCTGACCGATTATGGGCTCTGACAGTATGGGAACACAAACCCCGGTTTTACTGGGGCACCCTTTTCGACCATTCGACCTAGTGCATATTCGGATCCATAGTGACCATTCCAAGTTAGGACAGGCTGCTTACCCGATGTTAGGTTGTTTGAAAACTGCTGCGTGCATAATGAAACCCTAGCTCCTGACAAAATAGGATAGGGAAACCTTACCCCTCGATAGGGGTGTTTTGGCTCTCTTTACTTGCTATGTGCTTTTAGAGTGTATCTCTACAGGGAACGTACATATCAGCTTACAAGTTTGAGTATCAGACCTGAGGGCATCAGTGTCAATTTATGAGAATCAGTTATCTGCGGGTATCAGGTTCAGTTTTGGGGAGAGTGATTTCTGGGGAACAGTGATCAGCAGTAGAGTATAGTTGTTCAGCTACACCCGTGTTTGATCCATTTGGGCTGAAATGCTGCTTGTTGTCTCTTTCAAGGTTCGGACAGCTGGTACAGGATAGCTAGTGTTCCCCCTTGCTGAGGTAGGACTTATGATGACGCAGAATTCGGAAGAGATCGTGGTTATGACAGCTGCATTAGAGCAAGGGATCACTCTGCAAAGTGAGACCAATACTGATATGCCACATCCACCCAGGTCGCCTGTTACGCACCCGGTCTGGGCCCCCCAGCTATACCAGGCTCGCGAGCCTACTACATTTGAACTAATGGGGATGATAGGTGATCTCCAGAGGTCTGTGGAAGATCTCGCCTACGGAATGTCAGCTTCACCTCTAGCCGCACCATATGCCGGGAGTTTTGTACCCCAGAAGCCCCCGCTGTTAGAGCGAATTGTGATTGAACTTAGCCAACCGGAGATGGCCTCCAGCTATGGAAATGACATATCAACATCAAACCAAACCCTCGACCAGGCTGAGGCCAGAGGCAAGAACAAAGTGAAGGCAGATGCCGATCCCAGTGAACAACTGCTGTGGGCAGTCGAGGCTTTGAAAGCCGCGGGGATGAACAAGCAACAGATATCTGCAGTTGTGGCAAAAACTGTGGAGGATGCTTTCCCCACTCCACCTGAGGGGAGTTCAAGTCAGTCGGAAAATCGGGATAGGCCCCGTCATGCCAGAACAGTTTCTCCTATTCCCACCCCTGCACCTGGGAAAGATCAGAAAGCCAAGGCAGCGCCTGCCGACCCTTTTGCTTGTGCAGCTAGTAAGAACGCTCAGACTCCAAAGTACCTGCCCCGAGGGCGCAGGACCTTTCATGCTCTCTACATGCCTCTATCTAAGGCACTTCAGATCCTTGCCGAGAGGGGACACCTTAAACCTTGGAGCCTCGGCCTCTCCCGTAGAATCTCCCTGCTACGCATGATGCTGCTCAGTACTGCGCGTACCACCAGCAGACAGGCCATGCAACCGACAATTGTTTCCGCCTCCGTCATGAGGTGCAAGATTTGATTGACAACGAGGTTATCCTCCCGCCCACCTCATCCAAGTCTGTTACCACCCAGTTATTGGATTTTGAGGACGCAGATACTGCAAGTATGTAATCAGAAAGTGAACCACCTGCGGGCGGCGTTCAGTATATTTTGAATGTGGCATCTGGCACGCATTTTTGAGCATCTGTGAACGCTAGCTTTGTAAATTCTGGCTTGGGTAGCGAGTCAGTCTTTTGTTTTGAGTCTGTCTCTTTATCTTGAGTCAGTCTTTTTGCTTAAAGGTCTGTCTTGTTGTAGCGAGTCAGTCCCCTTTGTATTGAATACCAGGTGATTCCGGGGTTGTTGCCTCGAACACCGTTTTGTCTTGTAATTACCCATTTTTGTTTATGAGTCTGTTTCTGCCGAGGGGCCAGTTACACCAACAAATCTGAATGAAACAGCTGTGGTTATCTCATTTTCATGCTTGCTTTCAGTGTGAGTTAGTTGTGCCAGAGGATTTGAATGGGCTGACAGTACATCTCGCCTGCTCTCCTGCGCGCCAAACTCATTGCATTGACTTGAGTTTTTCAAAAACCTCTTTTGAACACTGCGGTGATAAAAACAAAGAGGAAGGAATTCCTCGGGTTTTGCAAAATTTGATCAATTGAGAAAAGGAGAGGCATGCTAAGCCTTTTTATGAATGAAATCATGCTTGTCAGCGTGAGTACTGAGAAAGATCCTGGCTTGATCCAGATTGGTCCCACACTATCTTCGGCGCGAGCAATTTATCGCTTTCTTAAAAACTTTCAAAAACAAATGTTTTACGCGGCCCTGTGAGGACCTGTGTGGGATCGCTCTTGAGATTGTGTAGCCTAGGATCGCTCTCAGCCTCAAGATTCAACCTGTTGTCTTGAACCTTGAACTCATTCGGAACATCCAACAGTCAACTGTCGGTGGAGGCCCGTGTGGCCAGTTTTGAAGCAGCCCTCGAGCAAGAGGCACCGAAAGCGAGTCAAAAGGATTAGATCTCACTAAAAGAAGCTCGTGGAGCAACCATGATGGATTCTTCTGTAAATCATTGCAACAGCAGTTCTCCAAATATAGAGAGGCTTCAACTTCAAAAACCATTCGGCATGGACTTGTTACACTTTTACCCTCTGAGAGGCTCGCTGGGCCGAAAACCCGGAAGGGCAACCCAGACAAAAGTTAGAGCAAGAGAAAAAATATAAAAAAGCAAAAAATACAAAAAAAAAGCAAAAAGCAAAAAGTACGAAAAAGAAAAGAAAAATCAGAAAAAGAAAAACAAAAAGAAATCAAAAAAATAAGAAAGAAAAGCTCGCAAGGTCGAAAACCCGCATCGGGCACCTTGGCAAAAATTAGAGCCTGAAAAGTGAAGGTTAAAATACCCGAGTGTACCTTAACCGGAACTACGTAAGGCTTGATTCCCATGTTTGGGATACGTAGGCAACTTCATCATGAAGTCCAGCCCCCAACGCTCTCATAGCGTCTCAGTCCATACAATGGTTTCGACTTCATCCCAAAGTCCAGTCGCCAACACCTTCCAAGGTGACTGTGTCCATATATTTGTTATAACCGTCTTCGTCATCTCTGTGTCCAAGAGTTCGACCACCACCAACGAAGACTGTTTGCGGACTGCTGCGGCATCATCCAAACAAGGGGCAGCTTTCCGTTGCCACGAGTCGTCGCAAGACGCCATTCAAACCAGGGGCAACTTTCCGTTGCCATCCACTCCTTTCAAGCCAGGGGCAATTTTCCATTGCCTCCGATCTGAGGTTGCGCATCTCAAAGAGTAAGTTCCATGCTCATCGAGCATTGACTGTTTGCAAAATAGTTTTTGAAAATTTGTACTAAGGTTGACTATTTTCTCGAAAACTGTTCCATTTTTCAAAACTGGACAATTTTCTTGGACCCAAAGAGGAAAATTTTCAGTGCTCATAGCCTGACTTGCATGGTTTTCAAATAAAAAATCGAACAAGTATGTTAATCCGACTCTCATCTTGATCAAAACTATTTTAGTAGAAAACCAAAACGGAAAAAATGGTCAAAATGATGAACTAGGGGCACAGTTGAGTCAGGTGTTCTGTCTTTCCCCTGTCGTCAACATACTTGCCAGGAGGGCACTCTACTTACCAGAAGAAATAGCTATGAGCTAACGGCATTGGGCATGAACCCATACCTTCCTATTTATCCATCAATCACCCTGGGGAGGGATGAAAAATGAGAGAATAAAGAATAGAGAGGTGTAAGTTGAGAGAAAAGTGAGGAAAAGGGTTTTGAAAGAAAAACCGAGCCTGAGGGTCGAGTGATGCGAGAATCACAAATGAGAAAAGGGTGGGAAACGATACCCAGAGAAACTGGCTCCTCGTGATCTGAGGTTCCCCATCTTCGTTAACGCGTCTGTATGTCGTGTCTTTTGTTTTGTTTACCTCAACCTTTGTTTTAGGTCTCTTCCGAGCGTGCCTCGTTGTGTTTAGGTCGTGTACCTTTGTTGAGTCCTTTTCCACTGTATCCAGTTGTAGGCTCGATACCCCGGGTAAGAAAACCACTTTTCCGAAAGTTAATCGTTTGTGCTCGGAATGCTGTGCCATTCTCTATAATTGGGCGAACCAAAAGAAGGAAGGGAAAATTTGGGGCATCCGAGCATGTTTTAACCCTAGCCGGTTTCACCTTTGAAGGCTGTCTTGTTAGACTGGGCTGTTTTGTTTAAAGTTTGCCGTGTGCAGAATAAACCAAGTGTTGGGTTACGGGCTGTATGCAGATTAATCCCCAGTAGAGTAAGGGCTGTGTGTCCAGAATTAGGCAGTGGGTTGCTTGGGTTATTTTGCTGTTGACTGTTTAGTTATCTGATTATTACAGTGCAAGTGTTCAATTTTTAGACAACCAATCAATTTCATTAACATTGAGGTGTAATATGGGGTGATGCAATGCAAAGTATGAAATGTAAAGATATACGGATATAAACACCTTTTTTTTAGATAAAAAGCCTGTTTCATTTCATCATCTTTTCAAATACACAAGTTTTGGAGACAAAAATCTGCCTGCGGCAGTACAAAGTATCCTAACTACCAACAAAAGAGAAAAGTACAAGAAAGAAGAAAAATAACAAAAATCTGTATCCGTGTCAAGCGGCTCCGAGGGCCATCAGTCTGTCCTAGTCCTCTTCCTGGACGAAGGTCTAGGAGCATCATCAGCATCGTCATCAGAGCCCTAGCTAGAACCGCCTCCGGTCTCCTCCTCAGATGACCCGGCCTCTGCCTCTGCCTCGGACTCATCATCGTCATCATCATCATTATCAGGGGTCGGCGCCTGAGAACTACTCCCGACATGAGTACGCCCTCCCCTGGTACGGGGATGTGAAGTGTTTCCACGCCCTCCTCGAGCAGGAATAGAGGGCCCAGCCGGAGCACCACCCACCGGAGGAATCTGGAAGGGACGCTGAAAATCACAAAGGGCAAATACATCAGAATACACTGTATGCAGTGTATCAGTGCAGAATGCTGTGTACAGTGTGAGAATACCGTGAGCAGTGTATCAGTGCAGAACGCAGTATACAGTGTGTGAATGCCGTGGACAGTTCATCATTGCAGAGTACAGTGTATAAATGCAGTGTATGCAGTGTATCAGATGCTGTGAGATCAGTGTGTTAGGTGATTGTGTCGTGCATCAGATAATGTGAAGCAGTGTATGAATGGTTTGAGGCCATTGTCAGAAGAACATACCGGAATCCTATAGAGGGCCAGGAGGCCAAAGGTTCGCTGCAGCATCCCCATCATGGAGGCATTCAACTCCACAGACTGCCGGGTGTACTCGGAGGATGCCTGCAAGAGTATAAGATACATCAGTATTCTGCGGAATATCAAATAAACTAAAACGAAATGCAGATGCAAGATGCAAAATAAAGTAATACATACCGGAGGCAAGTCGGGAATACCGGCTAACTCATGACCAGCCGGGGGAGGAGCAAAGGGGATCTGGTAGGTCGCCCCATCCTGCCCTCTATGTGACAGTACAGTGGGCAAGGCGGGCCAGCCAGTCCCTCGTCCTCCCTGAGCTCCGCTCCTGCTATGCACTCGAGCCCTCCTCGATGTGCCCGCTCCAGCCCCAGCTCCCGCTCCTGCTACCGGCGCCGTTGGCCTCTCCCCCTCAGCTCGGCGACCACCGCTCAAGGGTCGCATAATATAGGTCCGGACGTACTCTGCGTAGTCGCCCTTGCCTCTGTGATGCTCCTCACCCCAGCCGACGGTGAAGTCCCTCATCTGCTCAAGAGAGAACCCCTCTGTTTGCCTCATATGCGTAGGAGGCGGACCCGGTACTATCTGCTCCGGTAAACCTAGGGTCTGACGCAAGAAACGCTCGCCCAGGTACCAAGCCCGACAGACCGGGCCCTCCAACAGAATCCAGCAACGGGCAGTCTCCTCGGCGCCCTCATAGTGATCCCTCACCACAGCCGGTAACGGAGCCCAAGGCTGCCAGGTGATCTGAAAATAATATACAGTTTATTATCTATCGTTATTGAAAATATACGGTGCGAAGCAAAGCCAAAATAAACTCTAAAGTTGAACATACCTCCGCGGCGGTGATGGTGTCGAAGTATCGGCGGAAGAAAATAAGAGACTCCCGTGGTCTCTGCACGCATCGCACATCGAAGCGATGAGAGAAGGGGACGCCGAGTGGGATCTCCTCATCGGGTACTGGGGCAAGCCTAGGAAAGTAGGCATACACCCATAACTGCAGAACAGATATCAGTATAACTATCAGATAAGGCAAAATACAGAATAAAGCAGAAATGACAGAACCGTGTGTTGTGCAGTGTATTGTGCAGAGTGTACAGTGTGAGCAGTGTGCAGTCAGTGTAAAGCAGAGTATATGTGTGCCGAGTGTGCAGTGTACAGTCAGTATGGGGCAGTGTACAGTATATGTGCAGTGTGCAGAATACAGAAAGCAGGAAGCAGAAATGTAAAATGGGAAGAGGACGTACCTCCCAGGCTCGCCAGTAGCCACCAAGGAGCTGTCCTCTGAGGCGGGAAGAAGAGCTCATATAACCGTATAAAGTAGCCAGAGCGGCGCCACCCCAGTCATAATGGCAGATCTGCCTGACGTCCACCAGCGCGCTCAACAGACATAAGGACACGGTGTTCGCCCGATCGACGAAGAGAGTCGTCCCAAAGAGGAACATGATGAAGCCCCGCGCGTACTGGTCCACCTCCTCTGGGGACATCTGCGCCTCCTCTGCCAAAGCTGGCTGGATCCGAAAGTGGCTCTCGAACCAGGAATACCTAACGAACCCCGCTCGAGCGAGGAGAGGCTGACAACTGGGCAGCGTCCCACTCGTCCATATCCATGTCAAAGGGGATCGGATCACCCTCTACCCCAATGCTAGTAAGCATCGAGAAGTCGTAAGGGGTCTCGTCATATCCCCTGCGACGGAGAAGTGGAAGGAGTTGGTGGTATCCCACCACCTCTTCGCTAGAGCAGCAAGCAAGGGCCTGCAGGTAGTCAGTCGAGAGAGCCCCCTGCAGAAGATGCCAAAGCCGGCCTCGTCGATGATGTCACGAACCGCACCTGGCAGCTCGAGGTACCAGTCCCGAGCACCGGTATTCCCATACCCACAGATGGTATGGGAATCCCCCTGTAATCAAGAACAATAAATGCAAGGCAATATTCAAAATGCAGTTCTAAGAAGCATACAGTGAACTACAACGCGTGATGTGTCAGCGTGTTTGGGTGGTTCAGGGCAGATGTAGCATGCGTGCAAGTTTTAACAGATTCAAACAAATACCGGGTGCCAGTGTGCTTATAGTGAACTACAACGTGTGATGTGTCAGCGTGTTTGGGTAGTTCAGTACAGTATAGCATGTGTGCATATTTTCAGACTCAAGCCAATACCGGGTACCAGTGTGTATGCAGTGAAATACAGTGTGCGCCATGTGTTTGGGTGATTCGAAGCCAGTGCAGTGTGTGTGCATGTGTCAGTCTCAAACAGATATCAGTTGCATGTTTGTTTACAATCAACTACGGTATACAACATATCAGAATTAAGCAGTTAAAGAGCATAACCAGCCACGGTAGTTTTGCATCCTACATTGCAGAAAGTAAAGCAGAGAAGGAAAGTTACCTCGAAAGCGCCGAAGGACAGGTGGGAGGTAGGCTCACGCAGTAGTAGCTCGCGTGGCACGTGCCTCTCGAAGCTCCGGAACTGGCGTAGTCCGTCGGGGAGCATCTCGTGAACTGCAAGCCTGTAGGTCTCCGGATCGAACGGCCGGATACGAAGTGGCAAGGGCTCGGCCTCAGGGTCCATCTCGAGCTCTGGAGGAGCCCCACCTGTGGAAGATCATCCACCATCTCGAAGAGAATGTGAAAATGGCCGGAAGACGAAAAACCGGGCAAAAAGGCGAAAAGTCAACAAAAGTCAAACCCCGAGAGGGTCGAAAAAGGCCGGAAAAGTCGGAGTGCAGAAAAGGCACGGGTATCGAGAAAAACTCGAGGGAAACAAGCCCCGAGTGGCGAAAATCAAGAAAGAAACACCGAAACGAAGTTTCATTCGGTTGAAAATGTTCAAAACGCGAAGGAGATTGCGAATCGAACAACGAAATGGGAGCTAGAACGCAAGAAAAGGAGAGAATCAAGGGAGGAAAATGCCCTAGAGGGGAGGGGAAGGATTTTCGACCAAGGAGGAGTGAAGAAAATAGGGTTAGAAACCCTATTTAAAAAGGCCCGTAGCGAAATGACAGTACTGCCCCGATACAGGAATTCTTTGCCGGTCGGCCACACTCTTTGCCGGTCGGCAAAATATTGTGCCGATGGAACTGTATGATGGCCGGTGGACGGCCGGTGATGCATTTTGATGGCCGGTGGACATCCGGTGGTCTCCTACAGTGATTTTGGAGCCTCCTACACCCTTGTTTGAGTTATTTGTGGGGTTCAAGGCCTTCATTGCTCAAAACAGTGCAAAACAGTGCATCCCCGACACTCAACCTGCCTCCATTGTGACCTAGGGTCGTGTCTTCTGAACGTGGCACTCGAACTCGTGCAAGGTGTATCCTTTCCGTATCCTTTTGGCTTTTACGAAACTCAAAAGTTGCTCCCCTGTGCATCACATGTCAATCGCACTGTCTTGTGCATTTCAAAATCACTCGCGCTGTCTTGCGCATCTCATTACATTTTACATGCATTCCATCGCGCTATCTTGCGCATTGCACTGTCTTGTGCACTGGCGTTGTCTAACGCATCGCGCTGTTTTGCTTATCTCATTGCATTTTTTCATGCATTCCATCGCGCTATCTTGCGCATTGCACTGTCTTGTGTACTCGCATTGTCTAACGCATCGCGCTGTTTTGCTTATCTCATTGCATTTTTTCATGCATTCCATCGCGCTATCTTGCGCATTGCACTGTCTTGTGTACTCGCGTTGTCTAACGCATCGCACTGTTTTGCGCATCTCATTGCATTTTTACATGCATTCCATCGCGCTATCTTGCGCATTGCACTGTCTTGTGCACTCGCGTTGTCTAACGCACGCGCTGTTTTGCGCATCTCATTGCATTTTTTCATGCATTCCATCGCGCTATCTTGCGCATTGCACTGTCTTGTGCACTCGCGTTGTCTAACGCATCGCGCGATTTTGCGCATCTCATTGCATTTTGCATACATTCAATCAATTCATTGCTTGCGTAGACCGCATGATTGTTCAAATTCATTACTTGCGTAGACCGCATGTTTTGCTTGCGTAGACCGCATATTTGTTCAAATTCATTACTTGCGTAGACCGCATGTTTTGTTTGCCTAGACCGCATATTTGTTCAATTTCATTACTTGCGTAGACCGCATGTTTTGTTTGCGTAGACCGCATGATTGTTCAATTCCATTACTTGCGTAGACCGCATGTTTTGTTTGCGTAGACCGCATGATTGTTCAATTCCATTACTTGCGTAGACCGTATGTTTTGTTTGCATAGACCGCATATTTGTTCAAAATTCATTGCTTGCATAGACCGCATATTTTGTTTGCGTAGACCGCATGATTATTCAATTCCATTACTTGCGTAGACCGCATGTTTTGCTTGCGTAGACCGCATGATTGTTCAATTCCATTACTTGCGTAGACCGCATGTTTTGTTTGCGTAGATCGCATGATTGTTCAAAATTCATTACTTGCGTAGACCGCTTGTTTTGTTTGCGTAGACCGCATATTTGTTCAAATTCACTACCTGCGTAGACCGCATGTTCTACTTACGTAAGACCGCATTCTTATATTCAATTTCATGGCTTGCGTAGACCGCATGCTTATGATCAATTTTGTTGCCTGCGTAGACCGCGTGCTCCACTTACATGTCTGTGGTTTCACAGCATTGTTATGCTTCCCACTTGCTTTGCGTCGTCACGCATTTTCAAAATACATTAATATGCATTGTACCTGTTAAGTTTGTTTTCTTTTCAGGCACGTTATTGTATGTACGGTTCATTTAAGGCTAGTGCAACCAGACGAGCCGCACAGGTATTGTACGGTCTAGGAGACCCTAAATCCTCTGAAGGTGCAAGTCCTTCGGTGTTTGTCATGCCTGAACGACTTTTGATAAGTTGCATTATACATTCATTTCAAGCGACTCGCGTTGTCGCATATTCAAGTTCACGTGCATCTCAAAAGCCGCGTGTTGTTGCGCATTCCATGCATCACTTGCATTCCAAAAACAAAAACAAAACAAAATATATAATTGCATTGTCATGCACCATTGCACAATTGTAGATATTGCATTGTAGTTTGCATGCATTTTTTGCACGTCCTCAAGACTTGGACGTCACCGTTGGAACACCCGGTGATTATCCATGTTTATGTTCGTTTGGAGTTCCCGGAGGTCTCGGGTACGCGCCTTGCCTCAGGATCTCCGAACTCGACTATTTACTGTCTGGTTTTGCACCAAACACTTGTGTTTTTCCTTGGAGGGGCAGGGAATGCCTTGTGAGGCATCCCCACACATCACCGGCCATGGCCAGAAGCCACCGGCTGGTGTTTTGTTGCCATCGGCAATGTATATTGCCGGTCGGCATTCTTTGTTGCCGGTCAGCACTCAATTTTGATAAAATGGCAATTTTGAGTAGCCGACTACTGTTCATCTGCTTTTGCAGATATTTTAATACAGCTGTATGGCATTTTGTTCCCCTCCATACACGTGTATGGAGGGATCGACTTCTTGTTAGCTTACCTTGTAAGCTTTACAAGATTGGCTCCTCTTATAGAGGAGCCCTCCCCTCTTGGCTCTAGGTTAGACATTTTGGAGAGAAAAGTTGTGTGAGAGCTCTGGTTTTAGGTTTAGGGTTCCATACATATTCTATCTCTATACCTCTCTCTCATTTGGCCTTTGTGTGTGTATAAGTGTGTTTGTGTCTTACTATTGCACACAAACACATAGTGTTACACCTTTCCTTGGTTTCTTGAAGGACCAGAGGTTGTTCTTGAGGTTCTTGGGCTGTTTTGAGCACAAAGAAGCTGCTGGAGCTTCATTGGTGAAGAGGGTCTTCAAGGGTAAGAAGTTGTCCCTTTATTCCCCATTTTTGCATACTATTTTTGCCTATCTTAGAACTATTTTTGAGCTTAGTGTATAATACAAAAACGTTCTATTTTTAGGCCCTCTAAATAGTTTGTTTATAGTGTTTTGTGGTTTGGAGGTGTTTGACCCCTCTTAGGCCTTGAGAGGCCCCATTTTGGGCTGTTTTGTGTAAGCTCTGAGACTTTGGTGTTTGGGCCTCCTCACCACTGAAATCTTGATGGATTTCAGTGGTAAAGATGGTGCCTTGAAGTCCCAAGAAGGAGAGGGCCACCCCCTCTCCTTGTTGTCCTTGAAATGGACCATTTTTGGCCTCTTGAGGGAGCACCTAGCTAAGCTTCTTGTTGACCATGCCTTGGCTGTTTTTTGTGCTTATTATGTCATAATATGCTTCTGTTTTTAATTGGTTTTGGTACACCTTGCATGCTTAGCATACCTACCTTGTAATGCCATGTTTAAGCCTTAACATGCCTTAGGTTGTAAACCATTGTCCTAGCATGTTTTAGGTCTAGCTTTGTGAAGCATTTGTGCTTATTTTACCATGCTTGAGGTCTGTCCATAGTTGTTTGGGTCGGCCATGGCATGCATTGTATAGCCCCTTTGCATTTTTGGCTTGTTGGCCTTAAGTGTGTGAATGTGTAGCTTGCATCCTTGCCTTAATCTAGTGATTTGGGACCATTCGCCATGTTATTTCAGTCCCTTTAACATGCTTGTATGCTTGCCTTGGATGCCTCTTTGAAGCTTTGAAAGCTTGCGTAGCATGCTCCATGTTTTGGCATTTGTGCATGCCTTTGAATTTAGGTCAATTGGATGCCATCTAAGTGATCTTTAGGCCTTGTCTTAACATGCTAAAATTCTATTTTTAGTCATTTAATTCATGCCATGTGTGGTTGCACTAAGTGTAGTTCAATGCTTCTTTGGTGGGCCTTAGGAATTGGACCATATTTGCATACATGTGTGCGTGTGTTTTGGGCCTCATTTCCTTGGCTTTGGCCACTGTTTTGGGCCTAATTAGAGCTGCCCAAATCATGTTTAAGTCCATCATTTGCCTGCTTGCATGCTTACCTTGCATGTTGTTTGTATGCTTGCATGCACATCTTGCATTCCCATGTTGCATCCTTAGCTTGCATGCCTAGGTTGCATTGCATCTAGCATGCACGTCTTGTTCCTTGATCTAGTGATAGGAATTGGGCTTTGGTTTGTTGGTTTGCATTGCATTTGACATCAAAATATGCACACTTGGTCCCTTGGGCCATCACGCATGGAAATGCGCGATTGATGGTCCAAGAACCAAGGAGCGTATCCCTTTGAGTGATTAACATGATAACGGACATGGTTGGTGCATATATGGCTTGAATTGCATTGCCATGCAAAGTCCTGTCCTCTGCTGCTGTCAAACAGGTTCTGCAGGCATTCTCTGCCGATCGACTTCATAGAGTGCCAACCGGCAATAAACCGGCAGCCGATGGATTCATTATGTGCCGATGACCACCAGACCACTGCCGGTGACCATTCTACTCAGCCGGTGGTGTCTCCCAGTGTCCAGAGAAGCAACTCTGAGACTTTGACAGTCTTCGGAGGAGCAGAGCAGGGAAAATAGAGGTAGATTATGCATGGCAGTGAATTCCCGAGCAAGACTGAGCATGCATTGCATCGAGCTCTCTTCCCGAGGCGGTTTACAGTTTTTTCCTAGCTTAGTTAGTTTGTTAACTAATTAGGTAATTTGTAACAATTAATTAGCTAGGATAGTTAATTCATTATTCGAACTGTATTATTCTTCGGTCCCTCCGAGCGAGGGTAAACTTGTAATAAGTGTGGGTGAGTGTGTGCATGTCTTCTAACCCCCACTTCTTTCTCCCTTTTACTTACCTGCTTTGATGGTTAGTAATAAGACATGTTTAATTTAGCATACCTTATGCTATGCATGCGTGCATCATTCATCAGTATTGCATGCACCGGGCTCGGCGCATCATGCTAACTGCATTAGTATTTCAAATCTAACTTGAATACATGCTACTTGTGCATTTTCACATGCCATGTTTAGGTTAGCCGAGCCTATTCTAATTGCATTCTGCATGTGATGCATTAGTCAATTTGACATGAACTAGGACCATGCATGTTGGCTAACTAGTTTATTGTTTTGGCTCGGAGTACTCCGTAAGATTTATGCTTTAGCATATCTCATGCGTGTAAATGCTATTATGACAGCATGCTTACCATGTGACTAGTTGCTTATGTGATTAATTGTTTGAATGCCTGTGGGTGAAGGTTGGGTTGCCTGAGTTGGAATAGCTCATTGAAATCCATGTTTTTTAGCCTACTTGCGAGTAGCAAATTCCAAAACATTTTTCCCAAACAAACGGATATGCAATGCTTATTCCCAAATTAGGCAACCTAGTCTATACTTGTTTGCTGTGTGCATAACATAGTAATTCTAGGCTAATAATGGGTTAAAGAACACATAACGTTTTCAAAAACGGATATCACGGTTAGTAGAGGTCGATCTTCGGATCGGGCGAGAGGAGGTGCTCATAGCTGACCTTTCCCAATCGTACCCAAGCTCCCGAGCCAAGGCAACTTTGGTGATGACGGACACGTGGCCTTCGGCACCGAGTCAGGGTTTCCTAAATTTCCCCATTTTAAAATATTTAGGTGGCGACTCTGTGTCTGGCAAAGCAGTCCATGTTTGGCACTTCTTTTCAAAAAATCTGTTTCTCAAAACGATTTGCCGGATTTGGACTCTTTGGTTCAGACTTAGAACTGTGACACAAATCGAGTCCGAACAGTAGCGAGGGCCCCCCACGCGGGCGCGTCTACAATTATGTGCTCTTGCTTCGGTTATTAAGCTAGCTTTACTATGTGATGCGCACAAGCAGGCATAGACTAGTTTGCTCAATTTGGAACAATTCAACTCTTGTTTGTTTGTGAAAATTGTTTGAATTTGCCACCTCAAGTGGGCTTAAAGTTTGCGGATTTGCCACTCAACAAAGCAGGCTTAAAATGCACATTTGTTGAATTGTTCTAATTCAAACAACAAGCCTTCATCCACAGGCATTCAAGCAGTTTATCAAAACATTTAGTCTCATGGCAAGCAAGCTAATCATGGCAACATTCACATTTATGTGAGCATGCTAAAGCACTAAAAACTTACCTAGTACTCCAAGCTAAGATAAACAAAAAGAGTTAGAAAAATATGCATGATTCCTAACTATGTTATATGTCTAATGCAACACATGCGAAGAATGCAATCAATAGGCTCGACTACTAATATGACATATGATTCAATTTGATAACATACGGTCTAAGCACGTATTGAAAGAAGTATCGAAATGGAAATGTAGTTTGAATGATGCGCCAAGCCTCGGTGCATGCAATACGAATGAATGGATGCAAGCATAAGGTATGCTAATTGAAACATGCCCCTAATCTAACCATCAAAAGCGGGTAAATAAAAATGAGAAAGACGTGGGGTTGGAAGACATACACACACGAACGCACACGTATTACAACTTTACGCCCTCACGAAGGAGGGTCCAAATGAAACTAGCTAAGCTACACTACTTAACTAATTATTACAACACTTTGAACTAATTAGAAAACTAACTAATTGAATAATTACAACACAAATTAATTAGCAAAACTAACTAATTAAATATTTACATAGGCTAATTAAATTAAGCTAATTAATATGATAACTCGTCTCGGAAGCGAGGGGGGCCCATGCATGCTCGGTTTCCACTCGAAGAACATCTGCTGTCTGCTCTTGAAAGCCTCTGTTTGCATAACCTTTGCATTATTTCCTTTTCCAGATCAACTCTGCCATGCCTCACAAGCACCCTGCCCGAATTCACTGGTGGCCGGCAGGCCAGAAATGGTGGCCAGCCAGCCACGCTTGAGGGGTTGTCGTCCAACAGTGATGGCCTGCTGGCTAGTAACAGTGGCCGGCCAGTCACTGGTGATGCACAATTCCATGCTGCAACAGAGAGCAAATAGGGCAAAGAAAGGGTATCCTCACAGGTTGAGTGTACTATGTACCATTCTTTATCATCAAAACAAGCTCAAAGAAGTGATACATTTGGCCCTCAAACCATCAATCAAGCAATTTCCATGCATGATGGCTAAGGGACCAATTTGTACAAGTTCAATCAATGCAAATCAAGACTCAAATTCCATCACCCTATCATGCATGATCAAGGGCAGCGGAGACCTAGGAAAGTGGCACATTTCATCACTTTTGAGTATGAAATGTCCCATTTTCCTTGTGTTCAAATTAACGTCCAATTTGAACACATACAATGCAACACAAAGAGATGCTTATCTTGCTACTTTTACTTGCCAATTTTGTTTACACATTTTAGTTACCAAATCATTCTTTTATCAATTTGTCCATTAGTGAGTGTCCTAAAAGATGAAAGTAGTGTCAACCAAGGGATAATGTAAGGCAAGAAAGAGATCATGCCGTTGATAACGAACCCTCAAAGAGGGTTAAACCATTAAGCATGACCTCAATCTCAAGCGTAAAGGATCCCAAGCTTGAAATAACCCTCAAAAGCAAATGAAAGAGTGAAGCAAAGAGAGAGGTTGCAAATTTTATAGTGCTGAAATGGATTGAAAAACAACACCAAAAGATGCTATCAACTCAAACAAGAGGTGTCTAAGACCCTAAAACACCAACTTGTGAAGACTATTACACTACAACCATACAAAACAAGACTCAAATGAACTAACCAGCCCAAAACAGAGCTAAAGCAGACAATTTCAGAGGCTAAAATATGCTGGACTTAAGCTAAGTTAAGCTAATAAAACATGCTAACATATGAAGCTAACTAGGCATGAAAACAAGACACAAGGAGTGGTGGTTAACCCCTCCAAATTTGGACTTCAAAATGATTTTTTTTTTTCCACTGAAAAACCTCTGAAATTTAGTGGTTAAAAGGCCCAAAAAAGTTGGTTTGAAAGTGGTGAACAAAGGTACAAAAGCTTTACAAACAAAGAAGTAAGAAGGGTGAACCACCCCCTAATTTGAAAATGGCCTCAAACCACCACCTTTAGGCCACAAAAATAGAGTTTTTTATAGTTCAAAACCAGCCCCGAAACAATAGAAGAAGATGGAAAAACAAGTATATAAAACAAGCTAACAAAGCAAGTGTTATACCTCTTGAAGCCAAGGCACAAATTAGGCAACAAAGCAAGCCATAACCACCTTCTAGCACTCAAAGAGGGTCCCAAGTAACTTCACCCAAAGAGAAACAACTTTGGTAAAGGGAGTGTATGCAAAAGTATAGGATTTGTGAGCAAATGTATACAAAATTACAAGAGAGAGAGAGAGAGAGAGAGAATTTTGCTCCAAAATTTCTAACCTCCCAGAAGGTCCCATATTTATAGAAAAACAAGCTTTTGGCTGAGTTATATCAATCCGTACACGTGTATGGTGATCAAACCCATTGTGGCAACAGCTGGAATAGTTGTCAAGAAAATATCTACAAAAAGGCATCAATGGTCACCAGGCTAATAATGGGGCCGGCCGGCCACCAGTGATGGCCGACAGCCACCAAGGGTTGCAGGCTTGAAGATTTTGGTCGAAAACAGGCACATAATGGATACTTTGGGCACCAAAACGAGCACAAAATAGTCACAATCATCGAGTGCACAAATGATGACGTACAAGTCTTAAGGACGGTCAAAAATGGGGTGTCTACAATTGCCCCTCTTTGATAGAACTCGGAAGTCATGAAATGACGTGAGTGAATGTCAAAGCCCAGAGATGACCCATTTTTGACAAGGCCGAAGACTTGGACAAACAAACAAGTTAAAAAACAAAAGCTTGCGCCCGCAAGCTGCCTGCGTATCCCTTTGCAAAGAGTCAAACCAGCGTAGTTCTGGGGCAAGATGCAAGTGATATACACAATGCAAGAACATAACTTATGATCATGCAATGAGACTGTAATGAAACATTTAAATGCAAACGGAATGCAATGAAAATGCCACATTTGAACAAACCGAAACATGGTATAGCAATCTCAAAAATGGAAAGAATAAAGCAAAATAAACACACAACGCGTGGGAATTACGAGCCAAACTACACTTCATGCAGAAAGGCGTAAGAAAATTATACAAGCTTAACTATCTTAACTATACGACACGCAGGAAAGGTGAAGAGCGACATAATTGTCGAGCACACTCGAGGTCTCAACTGAGATCCTAATGTGTTGCACATGTGAGAAGGAAAAGGAGGGCGTGAACACCGGGATGTACTCGAATGTTTTTAACCGATACAAACAATCCACGCAACTCACGTGAGAAGAGATAAGATGGTGTGAGCACCGAGACGCGCCAGAATATTTTTAACCGAAGCGTGGTGTGAACACCGGGCGTATTCGAATGTTTTTAACCGAAGGGTGGTGTGAACACAGGGCATACCCGAATGTTTTTAACCGAAAGGTTGGGGTGAACACTTGGACGCATCCAAATGATTTTAACCAAAAGGGGTGGTGTGAACACCGGGACGCACCCGAATGTTTTTAACCGAAGGGTTGGTGTGAACACCAGGACACACCTGAATATTTTTAACCAAAAGGTTGGTGTGAACACCGGGATAAATGTGAATATTTTTAACCGAAGGGTCGGTGTGAACACCGGGACACACCTATATGCTTTTAACCGAAGGGGGTGGTGTGAACACCGGGACTCACCCGAATGTTTTTAACCGAATAGGGTGGTGTGAACACCGGGATGCACCTGAATGTTTTTAACCGAAGGATTGTTGTGAACATCGGGATGCACCCTAATATTTTTAACCGAAAGGTTGGTGTGAACACCAGGACGCACCTGAATGTTTTTAACCGAAAGGGTTCAATCCTAATGCGTCTCACGCAAGAGGAAAAAAGGGGGATAGATTCGAACCGAAGGGCACGAGTGATTTTGACTGGAACTCCTCTGAATGAACTGTACATACAATATCGTGCATGTAAAGGAAAGAGACTTAAAAAATGCGATACAGTATGAATGCATGTTCTATGCGAGACAAACAACCGAGATACAATGTTAATGGCATGTTCTATACAGGAAACAAAAGCATAAGAATGTTCCATGCATGATTGAAAAGCAAATGCAAGATGCACATACAATTCCTGTGAGATGTACATTTTACAACAACATATGCGAAATGTATATTCTATGCCACAAAGTGAAGTGCACGTTCCATGCTACAACGAAAAAGAAATGCACATTCTATGCAAGATAACAAAGCATGATTTAATGAAAACAAACTCAAAGGTAACTTTTGATTCACCTCTCGAAAGAATTGCAATGTATTTGAAGGATACACCTCATCCACATTGACAAGTGACGAACGTCGCACACCAAAAACTCAGTTTCGAGCTTCCGCGGAGACATTCTGAACCAAACAATGAGCAAACCCTTCAATTCTTGAAAACCAAAGACACAAAGCAGCATTAGGACTCCAAGGGAAATCTTAGAACACATGCCGCTAGCCACCTGCCGACTACTGGTGATCACTACCGGCCACCAATGGTGGCTTGCCGGCCACCCGTGTCAGATTCGGGGCAAATTTGTCATTTTGCCTCGGGTCTTTAAGTATGCACCTCCTCTTTCTTTAGGCACTCCTTCTCTCTAGATCTACACTTTCTACGCATTTTCCAACGTCTCACGCGAAGTTTATTCGCTATACCCTCTTTGTTTACTCTGTTTTGAACCGATTGAAATTTGATTTTGGTGCTTTTTCTTGGAGTTTCACCTTTGGAGGCTTATTTCCCTCGAGTTTCTCTTCGGTTTTGCATCTTTTCCCGAGCTTTGACTTTTTTCTCCATTTTTTCTCTCTTAGGGTTGACTTTTTCTAAGTTTGTCCTTTTTTCTCCATTTTCGACCACTTTCTCATCTTCTTTCCAGATGGCGGATGACATACCTCATGACGAAGCTCCATCAGAGATCCCACCCCAGTTGTTTCCAAAGATAAGGGCGGAGCCTAAGCCAATGCTACTACCAATCGGGATTCGACCCTTTGATCCTACAACTTATCATCCTTAGACGCATATGCTACCCCCAGGGGGTATCAGGCACTTTAGAGCATTTGCGGCACACGCGCCAGAGGACCTCTTGCTACGAGAGCCGGACTCCCATTTGTCTTACGGCACCACCGAGGTATACATTGTATTCTCTTGTTTTCTTCACTGTACATTGCATTTCTTGCCTTAACTGTGTTCCTTGCTTCAACTGTAATGTTTACACTGTATTTCTTGCCTCTTACTGCATTTCTTACCCTAATCGCACTCTTGTACTGTATTTCTTATACTGCCTTTTCATCTGCTGGTTCGCATATCACTGAATATCACTGTTTTGATCACAAGAGGACTCTCGTGCCATCGGGGGCTATGGAGCCATGTCCGCAAGGGATTGGTACATGGAGCTTTCCATTGATGTCCGCTGCATCATCAACGAGGCTGGCTTCGGCTTATTTTGCATGGGGCTGTCACGCCATATCGCGAGTCACCCACTTCTTGGTGCATTAGTGGAGTGGTGGTGGGATACCACCAACTCCTTCCACTTCTCTACTACTAGGGAGATGACGATGACTCCCTATGACTTTGCCATGCTGACAGACGTAGAAGTAGGGGGTCATCGGATCCCTTACGATATGGACATAGGCGAGTGGGAGGCCGCCTGGCTACACCTGCTAGGAGCACGTCCACCTCTCTTTCGGTCGGGGACGGTACGATATAGTTGGTTCGCTGAGCATTTCTGAGAGAGAGAGAGACAGACACCCCAGAGGAGACCGAGCATTATGCCTGAGGGTTCTTGATGTTCCTGCTCGGCACCACCTTGTTTGTGAATAGGTGGAACACTATAGGGTTATATCTCCAGAGCACTCTGGTGGACTTATCTCAGGTCCGACTTTATGATTGGGGCAGTACTGGCTTAGCCACATTGTATGGCTATATGAGCTCGACATCCTGCAAGAGTGGAAACAGAGTCGGAGGCTCCTAGCGAGCCTGGAAGGTATGCTTTACATTTCTGTTTTACATTTTATGCCCACCATTTATGTGCTTTCTGCTTTGCACTTTCTGTACACTGCACACTGCATTGTTTACACCTATATACGGTGCTCTCTACATTGCACATTCTACATCCTCTGTATCTATATTTGCACTTTCTGTACACTACAGTACACATTCTACTTTTTTGTATTATTTATTTTGCATTCTCTGTACGCTATACAACATGTTGTTTCCTGCACTCTATATAATCACTTTCTGTACACTGTGCGCACATTCTGCTTTCTGCATCCTGTGTTCGTACTTTGTGTACACTGTATACTTACTGTTGCCTTTTCCTTGCAGCTATGGGTATATGCATATTTCCCAACCCTCGCTCCGGAGCTGGAGGTGGAGATGCCCCCCGCTGTGCTATACCCTCACCGGTATGACGGGAGATGCCTGCAGAGGACCCAGGAGACTTTCACATTCTTCCATCGGTACTTCAACACAGTGACTGCCGTGGAGGTAACTCATAACTCACAATTGTTTTTGCTTTACTTCAGCTCTGATTCACATTGCAATATCTTATGGAAACTAAACAATCTGCGCATTCTTTGTTTGCAGATCGCTTAGCAGCCTTGGGCATTGATGCCGGCTGGAGTCAGAAACCAGCATGTCGGTGCCCGAGGAGCATCCCATTTTTGACTTCTGCTCGAGGCCCTGGTTTGTCGAGTTTGGTTTCTAGGCGAGCGATTCGTGCGCCAGACCTTAGGTTTGCCTGAGCCAGTAGTTCCTATGTCGCCTCCGGTATCTATGAGGGCCACAGAGAGCCTCTTTTCCCGGGAGATGATTCAGTTCACTGGGGACCTGGACGCCAACTACTTCCTCGGGGAGGGTGATTATGCGATATTCATCCAGACACACCTTATGCCTCCCTGTACAGGTGCTTGTGCTCATGCAAGTAGAGCAATAGATGCCTTTTCGGTGAGTAGGACCTGATGGATGAGGGCCAGGGCTAGAGGGGTTCTTTTCGTTGGACAGGCTGCTGATTGGCTAGAGATCCCGACCACGCTAACATGCTGGAGGCCGGTCATGACATCTTATCAGATCCCGATCGAGGCAGCGAGAGGCCGGACATAGAAATGTCAGAGCTCGCGACGCACCTCCAGTATATACCACTTCTTTTCGACTTTTCCATTCTCTTTCTGATATTCATTCCTTCCAGATATTGATCATTTTCAATGCATTTGCAGGCACCTCCGGGGTACATTGAGGGATTGCTTGAGCTAATAGTGTCATTCGAGAGCATGATACTGAGGAAGGAGGCGTTGCTCAGTCTTCATGGCATCTGGGTATTTTTCCTATTCTCTACCCCTCAATTCAGTAATTTCCACACTATTATACACACCTATTCTCATTGAAGCACTGATACTCATACCACAATATATATTCTGCCCCTTGTCATATCACATTTATATGCTGCACTGACATACTGTGTTGCACTTGCACTGTATCTAGCTGATTGCATTCTCCCACTTTCATCATATTGCATCTGCAACTATACTTTGTATCTGATGCATCCATACTGTATATTTTTTCAGGTTCTAGCCTTACCGAGATCACCGGCGGCAGCGACTGTGCCTACATCATCACCACCTCCTTCAACAATAGAGAGGAGGGAGAGATAGGCCCCAGCACGCAGCTGAAAGGGACGTCGTTGTTGAGGCCGGAGGAGCCCTTCAGAGCCCCTGTAGAGTGATGACGATGCCGAGACAAGTGGCTCCGAGGAGGCAGTGAGTCTACAGTCTGAGTCCTTTGAGAGTGGAGATGACAATGGCTCGAGATCTGAGAGTAAAGGCGATGTTGAGTTGGGCTCTGAGGTAGAGAGCGGCGAGGATTCTGGTTCTGGTTCTGGTTCGGCGTTTGAGTAAGACAGCGGTGCTGATGAAGACAGCTCTGAGTCCCCACCTAGGAAGAGGACGAAGAGGGCCTCTCCAGCGTGAGATGGTTGGTGTTGATTTTCTTGTATTTTTGTGTAGTTTCTTTTTTGTTAGTAGTGTTAGCACATTGTATAGCTTCAGACAGGTTTTATTTGCTTTAAAAACTTGTACTGCACTTTTGTAAAAAAACAACCATGATCGGAATGAAAACCAGTTTTTCTTTGAATAAGTGTTGTATTTTGCATCATGAGCACCACTTAGCACGGAATGGAGATTGAATTTGATATTGAAAACCGAATACTTGTATTATCATAACAATCCTAATTAGGTAACGAACCGACCAACAACTGAAATTCTAAACACAGCATACAACTTGATAATCGAAATAGCAACAACTCGGTAATCAAAACAAAACAACTTGATAAACAAAACAAAACAACTCCAATACGACTCAACAAACTTGGTAAGCCTAAAAGGACTCAAAACAGGACCTTAAAATGCATAAAGAATAGAAGAAAACACATGTTTTCAGCATTCTCAGCACATAGATGGACAACGAGGCAGACAAGACAACTACCGGCCACTTAAAGAGCATGCCGACCATGGATGGGATGTGCCGGCCACCAACAGTGGCCTAACGACCATAAGAGTGGCCGGCCAACCACAAATGTGAAAGACCTCCAGATTATTGGCAGCTGGCTTAAACTCACTGCCTTATCTTCTACAAAAGTTTCAGCTTCATAATTTCTTCTCCATAACTCATTTTGGCCGCTGTTTTTGCCACAAATGGAGCCATTTCTTGCCCAAAACCTCTCGAATTGGATTACAACTTTGGATGGCTCAGAAAAGGTGAATTTCTGGAGTTTTGGCATTAATGCACTTTTTTCGCTGAGTCGTTCTCAGCTTTGTTTTCCATTCCTTCATGCCGCGGCTAGGTGTTGGAACCCACTTACACATGTCTTTAGCTTCGGGGGACAAGAGATATGCCCAACAATTGAAGAACTTCAAGTGCTAATGGAGTCACGGCACGATGAGGAAATCTTGCCTTAGCCCCGTTTTGGTCACATCCAAGCTTTGGGACAGATGTGCGAGCTTACTCTACACGAGGCCCGATCTTTGGTTCACAACGGAGAGCTGGACATCCCCAGTCTGATTCATCGATTTTCTGTCGTTGGTGACCGCGGCGACCTTCTTTGGCGGGGTTATCAACAACACGCCCTTTGTTTGTGCATGTTAGCTCATTTCTTTCTTGCCCCCAGTTTTGGAGGGTCTAGCATCCGGCTAATTGAAGTGGGCCAAGGTTTGAAGGAGGGCAAGAGTTGCATTAGTTTGGTGTTAGCCGAGACTTCGATGGGCTTAGACACCTTTCATCGGCGAGAGACCACCAAATTCGCAGGGAGTCCACTACTTCTTCAGGTAATGTTTCCCACCCTTTCTAATATGTGCTTCTCACATCACTTGACACTCATGCTCTATTTTTCTCTCAAAGCCCTTTTCTCACTCTTTTCTCAACATGCATCTCTCTATTCTTTAATCTCTCTTTTCCTTCATCCCTCCCCAGATATGGCTTATGGACAAGCTAAAGGTAATGGACTCTTGCCCTGCATACTCAGCCCGAGTATACTTTTTCTGCCAACAGCTAGTGAACTTCCCGAATGAGGGATGGTTGTGCCATTGGATGTGCAACAGGTCTACTGCTAATATTGCTTGGTGTTGCCCCTAGCTTAATCTGACTGAGATGAGCTACAGCATGACTCGGCAACCTGACATTGAGCTGATTGGCCTGACACACTGTGTATTCTACTTTCCGTTCCAGTTCAAACGTCAATTTGGACATGATCAGACTTGCCCAAAGGACGTGATAGAGTACTCGGTTTCATTCCCAATTCGAGGTTCACATTTGGCTAGATACCTCACTACTTGGAGGACGAGAGAACTTCTGGCCCCTGCCCCTAGTTTCAGCTGTGCACTTTCTGGTGAGTGCCTGACTTGGCTCAGAGATGAGGCACAATCTGGGCCCACTTTAGCATCAGAAGCTTCCACAAGCATAAGTGGGGGAGGCAGGAACACCTGACTCATCTATGCCCCTAGTTTATTACTTTGATCTTACTTTTCAAGTTTTATGCATGTAGTAAAAGTAACTTCGATTTGTATCAAGAGTTGGATAACTTTGTATTGAAATCAATGAAATTGAAGTTGTGAGCACTAAAAATTTTCCTTTTGGTCCAAAAATGATATAAGTTGTAAAAGGTAAATTCAAGCAATAATCAGCTTTTATCAAAACTTTTCAAAACCATTTTTGATAAGGATCACAACTTAACATGCACGGAATCTATCCTCGAGATGTACAACCCCGAATCCAAAGATCAAAAACTGCTCCTTGATTGAATAACACTGCGCAGTATTGTAACCAGCTCTTCTCTCAAAGTAGAGATCACAACTGAACTTTCAGGTAAAGAACGGACAAAGATGACCTGATTAACACATGGACAGGACAGCTAAGTTGGAAGTGTTTAGGGCCGAACTTCAGGATGAAGTTGCCTACGTATCCCGAAGATAGGAATCAGACCTTACGTAGTTCGGTTCGGGTTCACTCGAGTATTAATGCTCTCCTTTTACGCTCTAACTTTTTTCCAAAGCCACCCTTTAGGGTTTTCAACCTTGCGAGCTCAGTTTTTCTTTATTTCCAATTTTTGTGCTCTAGCTTTTGCCTAGGTCGCCCTTCCGGGTTTTCGGCCTAGCGAGCCTCTCAGGGGTAGTATCTTTTCAACTTGTCCATGTTGATTGGTTGGGAAAATTCTAGGTCATCCAGGTCCATGAGAATAACAGCTCCACCCGACAAGATAGTTTTGATGATGTAAGGACCAGTCCAATTGGGTCTGAACTTGCCCCTAGGGTCATGGATGGGACCTCGGTTGTCTTTCAGCACTAGATCCCCTTCTTTGAGGTTTCGGGACTTTACCTTCTTGTTAAAAGCCCTAGCAGTCCTACGTTGATAGCCCTGAACATGGTATAGTGCTTTCAGCCATCTCCTATCGAACAACATCAATTCTTCAAACTTACTTTGCTGCCAGTCCACCTTTATTATCTGACACTCAGCCATAACTCGTAGTGACGACACTTCTAGTTTAATCGGCAAAACAGCCTCCATACCATAGACAAGAAAGTAGGGAGTTGCCCCAGTAGACGTCCGGATTGAAGTTCTATAGCCCCAGAGTGCAAACGGCAATTTGTGTGGCTAGTCCCTGTAGGTCTCAGCCATCTTCTGCAGAATATGCCTGATGTTCTTATTGGCGGCCTCAACAGCTCCGTTGGTTTGTGGCCGGTATGTAGATGACTTATGAAAAGCCACGTTGTATTTCTCCAACAAGTCAATGACTTCTTTCTTGAAATGAGAACCATTATTTGAGATGATCTCGTTTGGGACTCCATAACGGCAAATGATGTTGTTTTGGATGAACTTAGACACATGCGCTGCCTTCAACACTGCATAAGACTGAGCTTCCACCCACTTCGTGAAATAATCAATTGCCACCAAAATGTATTTATGCCCATTTGACCTTTTCAGTGTAACTACACCGATGACATCGATTCCCCAGAGTGAGAAAGGCCATGGTGAAGTCATGTTGTATAGCTTTGACGGCGGGATATTCGTACGATTTGCTTGAATTTGGCATTTGTGGCATCGCCGAACAAAACCGATACATTCCTCCTCCATAGTAGACCAGTAGTAACCTTGCTTAAGAATCTTTCGGGCTAACATTACTCTGCTCATGTGTGCTCTGCACTCTCCTCTATAGATGGCCACCATTAAGCACTTTGATTCCTCTGCATCGACACACAACTTGTGCATTCTCAGATGACCCCTCTTGTACAGTTTACCTCCGCAGATGATAAATTGGATGACCATCCACCGTATTGTCCTTTTATCTTTGGCATTTGCCCCTGGTGGATAAACCTCCTTTTCCAAGAAGTTCCAGATGTCATAGTACCAAGGGTTTTGATCTTGGACTTCATCTATTGCGGCGATAGTTTCGTAGGCCAGCGTATATCTCTGCTCAATGATGATCAGACGCATTCGAACCCTAAACAGGATGTCTATCATGGAAGATAGAGTTAATAAGGCGTCAACAAACCTGTTGTTCTCTCTCAGAAGATGCGTGAAAGTCAGCTTCTCAAACCTAGCAATCAGAACATCCAAGGTCTGGTGATAGATCTTCATTTTTTCTTCGTTAACCTTCCAGTCTCCTTTTGCTTGAGACACAACTAGGTTCGAGTCCCCAATGACGTCCAACCTTTTTGCCCTTAGTTCTTGGCGACTTCCAAACCAATGATACACGCCTCACATTCTGCTTCGTTATTGGATACCTTGAACTGGAGTTTGAAGGCAAAGGGCATATGAGAGTTATCGAGTGCTATCAACAACACCCCCATCCCATAACCATAATGATTAGACAGTCTGTCAAAGTACATTGTCCAAATCTCTTCCTTGACCTGCAGAATAGCTTCATCTGGGAACAGGTATTCTACCGTTTTATCCCCTTCCATTGGGTGGCCTGCCAGGAACTCGGCTACCACCCTTCCCTTGACCGACTTACGAGTAACATACTTCAAATCAAATTCGAAAATAAGAAGCAACCAACGGGCTAGCCTACCCGTAAGTGCTGGTTTCTCAAAGAGATATTTGATGGGATCTAATCTCGAAACCAGAATTACGGAGTGAGCTAACAAGTACTGCCTTAACTTCCTGGTAGCCTATACCAAGGCTAAACAAGCTTTCTCCAACGGGGTGTAACGGGTCTCGTAATCCAGCATTTTCTTGCTTAGGTAATAGATGGCTTTCTCCACACTATCCTCAGATTCCTAAGCAAGAATGCATCCCATCATTGTGTTCATTACTGACAGATATAGAATTAAGGGCTTTCTCGGCCCTGGCGGTGACAACACAGGTGGATTCTAAAGGTACTGCTTGATCTGCTCAACAGCAACTTGACATCGATCATCCCATCAGAACTTTTTTCCTTTCTTCAGGAGACCAAATAGTGGTTCATAAGTCAAGGTTAATTTTGAAATAAACCGTCTTATGAATTACACTTTACCCAGAAAGCCTCGCACCCTCTTTTCATTCCTTGGTGGTGGCATTTCTAGGATGGCCTTGATTTTGGAAGGATCTACCTCGATGCCCCTTTGTATGATCAAGAAACCCAGCATTTTCCCTGCTATTACGCCGAAAGTACACTTTTGTGGATTCAATCTCAGTCTGCATTCTCTGATCCGGTGAAAGAATTTCTTTAAGGCGATGTAGTGGCCCTCTCTTTCCTTGGATTTGACAATCATGTCGTCCATGTACACCTCGACCTCTTTATGGATCATATCATGCAGAATTGTGGTTGCAACCCTTTGATGGATAGCCCCGACATTCTTCAGCCCAAACGGCATCACTCTATAGCAGTAGGTTCCCTATGGCGTAGTGAAAGCAATTTTCTCTATGTCCTCGGACACCATCAAAATCTGGTTATACCCGGAAAATCCATCCATGAAGGAGAGCAATGCATGGCCTGCGATGAAGTCCATTAATTCATCGATGTACGGTAGAGGGAAAGTCATCCTTTGGACTGGCTCTATTCAGATCCCTAAAGTCCATACACACCCGAATTCTGCCATCTTTCTTTGGCACTGGAACAATGTTGGCCAACCAAGTTAGATACTCAGATACTAGCAAGAATCCGGCATCTATCTTGTTGGTGATCTCCTTCTTAATCTTCAAAGCCCAATCCAGGCGTATTCTTCGCAACTTCTGTTTGATGGGTCAGGCCTCAAGGTCAAGAGGGATCCGATGCTATACAATCTCAGGATCAATTCCAGGCATGTCTTCATGGGACCTCGTGAAAACATCTTTGAAATCTTTTAATAAAGCGACTTAGCACTCGTGCTCCTCTGAAGACAACGTGGACCTGATCTGAACCAAACGCAGATCCTTCTCAATACCCTCGTTAAAAGCAATGATTTCATCAGCAAGGGGTTTTGCAAACCTCTTATCTTCTCGAGTAATCAAAATTTTCAAAACCAGAGGAATTCCTTCATCTTCGTTTTCATCAAAATTTTGAAAATATAATCAATACAATAAACAAGAGGCACAGAGAAATACTCAGAATCTGCAGTGGCATTCTCATTCACAAGGTCAAGCTGATTCAGTTCCTTTGTTGCAACCAAATCAAAGGAAAAAGAAAATGACGACCTGGAGAAAACCTCGGCATCCAGGTTATCAACCCTAGGAATACCAAACCCAGACTCGGAAGAACCGAAATCTAATTCTGACTCCATAGACTCTATGGAATCAGATTCTGGTTCATTACCCGACTCAGAACTGCTAGACAGGTAGCCCTCCTCCAGCTGCCAAACGAGGGATGGTGCGTCAAATGCATCCAAGATACTGCTAGAAGAGTTCGCACCCGGTTGGTCCCTGATCATGGAAACGATCAGATTATCCCCTAAGCTCTCTAAGTTGATCGGAGGATCCGAAAGGAGACATGCCAGTGCTACTCCTACCTCAAGCTCGTTGCTATCGGAATCACTTTTTGTGCTTTTTACAGCTTCAGCAGTTGGACCAGCTATTTCTTCCGTATCACTGTCTTGCAGCTGCAAGTCAAAGAAAATCTCAAAGCCAAGAACCTGCTGTTTCTCAGAGTTGAACCAAGGCTTGGCAAAACCACGAAATGGGAAGTCTTCACCTTCCCAAACAAAATGACCATTCAGGGTTCCCTGGATAGGTCGGTGCACAAGCTCATAGCGCTTCCCAGTCTACTTAGCTTTGGCTCTTCCTGCCATCTCTTTCCCTTTCCTTACCTAGTCCTCTTTGGTGGGCGTATAGCCAAGACAAAAGGCATGAGGGTTATGTGGCACATCGGCCAATGCAGTGATGCCTTTCCGGCTACTCTTTCCCAGCCCTATTCCTGGCATGTGTTGGAGCTTGTTCATGAAGTATACAGATTGGGTGCTAACATACAAGTCCTCATCAACAGCCAAGATATTCTGCACTACCCGGGCCTTAGCCAAGGTAAACCTTGAAAGGAAAACATTATCTTCGCCATGCACAATCTCCAGCACAGGTGTAGTGACCTCTGGCGGAGGATGTATAGATGAATTCCCGAAGACTATGGCTACTCCTTTTCCATGGGGGTACTTCAGCATTTGGTAGAGGGTGGAAGAGACAGATTTCACTTGGTGCAACCAGGGTCACCAAAGTAGTAAGTTGAAAGTGGTTGGAACATCCAGGACATAGAACTCGATGTCCTGTTGAGCTGGGCCAACCTGTAATCTGATCTGCATTGTCCCCATCACCTCTCTGCTTGTATTGTCATATGCTTGGATCACCTGGGCTGTGGGCACGAAATCCGCCAGTTTCAGGCCGATAGCATAAGTCGTGCGAAAAGGACAGACGTTGATTGCTGACTCGGTGTCAACCAATACCACTGGTATCCATTTTTCTCGGCACTCTACTGATATGTATAGAGGCTTGTTGTGTGCAGAGCCTTCTGGCCGCAGTTCGTTGCCTTCTAGCACCTCTTGGGAAGACTAACCCCACCAGTTGTTCTGAGGTGGTGTCAATAGATAATTTGGCTTTATCCATCGCTGACAGTATAGTTTGTCTGTGCACCCGCGAAACCATAAGCAGACCCCAGATAAATATATCAGCTTGAATCTTCTTCAATTGTTTCAACACAGTGTAGACGTCCCTGAACGTCCCGGGTGGAAATCCCCCCCCCCCGGTTTTATTCATTTGGCTTCACTACAGTTCAAGACTCAATGCCACGGTCCTGTATCTAATCTCGCAGAGTGCAATGCAAGACCGATGAATTATCAAAGAGTCCAAATCCGGCAAATCATTTTTTAAAACAGATTGTTTGAAAGAAGTGCCAAACATGGACTGCTTTGCCAGATACAGAGTTGCCACCTAAATATTTTATTTTTGAGAAATTTAGGAAACCCTGACTCGTTGCCTAAGGCCACGTGTCCGTCATCACCAAAGTTGCCTCGGCTCGGGAACTTGGATACGATTGGGGAAGGTTACTTCGTGAGCACCCCCGCTCGCCCGATCAAAGATCGGCCTCTACTAACCATGATATCTAGTTTTGAAAACATTATGCATTCTTATTCCGGTTATTAGCCTAGATTTACTATGTGATGCACACAGCATACAAGTATAGACTGGATCGCCTGAATTGGAACAAAACATCTCATGTTTGTTTATTTGAAAATGGTTTGATGGTGCTACTCGTAAGTAGGCTAAGACGTGGATTTGTCACCCTCAGGTGGGCTTAGAAAACATGATGATTTGCCACTCTCAAGTGGGCTTAAAACTCAGAATTGATGAATTGTTCCAATCCAAATAACCCAACCTTCACCCACAAGCACTCAGGCAGTTATATCATATAAGCACTTAGCCTCATGGTAAGCATGCTATCATGGCAGTCACTCACACACATGCAAGGATGCTAAAGCAAAAACACTTACCGAGTACTCCAAGCCGAAACAGAAGCTATGTTAGAAATCCATGCATGAATCCTAACTATGCAGTAATGCCTAATGCAACACATGCAAAATGCAACTAAAATAGGCTCGGCTATTCTAAGATGACATGTGAAATGCTACAGCTAATACGTATTCAACTTGGAATTGAAATACAAATGCAGTTAGTATGATGCGCCGAGTTCGGTGCATGCAAAACAGATGACTGATGCAAACATGCTATCATACTGTATGCTAATTGAAACATGCCCTAACCTAACCCTCATAAGCTGGTAAATAAAAGAGAGAAAGACGGGGGGTTGGAAGACATACATCAGACTCACGCACTTATTACAATTGTGCCCTCGCTCGGAGGGTTCGAAAGAATAATATAGTCCGAATAAATAGTACAGTCCGAATAAATACAAAATCCTAATTAATTAACAAATTAATCTAGGAAAGCAGGTAAATTAGCATGCAAATCCATGGACCGCCTCAGCTCTGTTCCAAATGATGAATGATGCATACTCGAGTTGCCTTGCGCAGAAATCTATTACGATGCCCTGGTTTGACTCTGTTTGCAATTGTTTTCGGAGGATTGCGCAACGCTCCAGAAGGCCGCTGATTTCTGATTTACTGCAACAGAGAGCAACAAAGGGGCATGGCAAAGTATTTCGCATATGTATGCATGACGACTCTTCAGGGAGTGTAGTCCTCGATTCTCATGCCAAGAAGGGCTAAAATGTGATGCAAAAATATCGCTAAAAGAGAGATAGAGGGTAAGGGGAAGTAGATGACCTCAAATAGCAAAGTGTCCTAAAACAAAGTTGAAGAGGGGCTCAAAATAAGAACTTTTTCAGTTTATGTCGAAGCCCAGAAATACTTGGAAATAGGGCTAATCAATGGAACAAAAAAATGCAAGTTTAAGGGAAATAGGCACTTACCCTTGAAAAGCAGCAAAGCTGGAGCTTTTGGACCAAGTTAGTGAACCTTCAACCTCTAGAAATCAGCTTCAAGGGGCTAGAATGGATGGTAGAGGTGGTAGGCTAGGAGTTGTAGTGTAAAATGACCAAGAACAAGGGTGTTTGAAGGCTTGAAGTAGAAAGATGGAGGGGAAATGGGTGTATATCTCAGCTGGTTTTTTCATACCTGCCCAAAGGAAGGAGAGGACCTCCTATATAGACAAAGAGGTCTAAAGCTTCTCTTGGAAGCTAAAAACAACTTTGGAGATCCTCCATACACTGTATGGAGGATACTGCAAATGGCTCCCAGCTGGCACAACTGGAACACACTCAGAGAGACAAAACAGAGGGTAGCTGGCCGACCAGTTCAAGTGGCCGGCCGACCACTTGCCATGGTCGGCCGACCAGGATTCAAAAGGTTCAAGGTCTAAAGCTGGTCAGCCATGAAGCCCTTGAAGTTATCTTTCCAATGTCGCAAACCTTGCATTAAAATTCCTCCTGTGCAAAAAGTTATGCATGTTTTGGTGAAGCCGCGCAGATTCGGTCCAACCGGACTTCAACCAACCATATCTCCCCCACCCGAACTTGGTTTCAGGAGATTATTGAGTGTGAAATGAAGCGTCGGAAGTCTCCTTTCCAATGGTAATGGCCTCACATCTAAATTCCTCCTGTGAAAAGAGTTATGCCCGTTTCGGTGAAGCCGCACAGTTTTTGGTCCTCCCAGATTCATGCTGAACCACTTTGGACCACCTGATTTTTCTGGTCTTCCATCTGATTTTCTGGTTTGCTATGTAGCCACATTGAAGCCCCAAAAGTTAGCTTTCCAATGGGGCCAACCTTGCATCAAAATTCCTTCTGTGCAAAGAGTTATGCCCGTTTCGGTGAAGTCACGTAGTTTCGGTCCTACCCGGATTCATGCCGAACTTCTCCCAAACTAGTTTTCCTCTCTTTTCTTCAACTCCAAACCCCTAGACAAGGTGTTTTGAAATATTTTTCATAGATTTCATCTCTCTTTCATTTATTTCCACTTTGTCCTTGCTCGGTTTATCGAAAAGTGCAACATTCGACAAAATGCGAGCCTCGGAACATCGTAGGAACTTTATTTCAAAAACATTTTGAAAGAGAGGGTTTTAAGGTCTAAAATCTTTTGATCAAGATTGTTTTGGTCCAAAAAGGGGTATGAAGTTGAGATTTGACTCTCTCCTTGCCGAAGAAACTGAACCTTTGCCCTGCACACCTTTCTCCATCAAGTAAACCATCAGTCGCGTCCAAGTCTTAAGGGCAGTCAAAAATGGGGTGTCTACAGTTGCCCCTCTTTGATAGAACTCGAAAGTCAAGAAGTGACGGGAGTGAATGTCAAAGCCCAGAGACAACCCATTTTTGACAAGGCTGAAGACTTGGACAAACAAAGAAAGTACAGACAAATAAATGGTTGCGCCCGCAGGCTGCCTACGTATCCCTTTGCATGGACTCAAACCAGCGTAGTTCAGGGGCAGGATGCAAAATGATATGCAGAAAGATTTTGATAATTGGACTTATACGCTATGCGAAGCCGGTTTGAAAATTGGACTTATACGCTACGCGAAGCCGGTTTGAAAATATAGGATTTATGCGATGCACTGTAATGACTAAAATGCAATGTGATATCTAGGAAAAGGGAGGTACCTTACAGGGGCAATTGGCAATGACTTACCTCGGCAATGTCCTACCTCATGCTGATGTGGGAATCTTCCTCTTCTTCTCAGTTGAACTACATGTACTACTTTTCTCCCTGACTATGGTCGTAGCTTTCCCTATTCTCCAATAGGGTGACAGACTAGGTTGATTCGGTATCCAGAATTGAGGCACATATACATGCTATCTCAATCTATGGGGCTGCCATACAGATTTCAGGCCGAGGATATGCCCCTGGGTATTTAAACCAGACTTTAGTCTCGGAAATCCCGAACCTTTGCGTTCTAGGCAAGAGCCATTTGAACTCTAGTTTCCACCGTCTCAGTTGGTCTCCTAGGAACTCATCGCAAACACAGGCAGGCGGCTATACCAGACCACTGGAAGTCGTTCGGGCACAACAAACACCAAAGGAATTGCACCTTTAGAGGATTTAAGATCTCCTAGACCAAGGAGTGCACAAGACAGTGCGAATGATGCAAAAATACAATATGCACAAGACAGTGCGATGCAGAGTGAATGCACAAAACAGTGCTAAGAAGATGCACAAAATAGTGCGATGCTAAAGGTGTACAAAACAGTACGAGCAGGGTGAATGCACAAAATCAGTGCGATACAGATAAGGTGCGCAAGATAGCGCGATGCAATACACTAACAAGTGCAGGTAAGGAGCGCAAGATAGCGCGATGCAATGCACTAACAAGTGCAGGTATGGTGCGCAAGGTAGCGCGATGCGATATGCAAAGTATAAGACAGGGCGATTGAGGTGCGTAAAATAGCGCGAATGTAAACTGCACAAAACAGTGCGATGCGCAAAATAACGCAAATGATAAACTGCACAAAACAGTGCGATATGCAAAATAGCGCGAATGTAAGCTGCACAAAACAGTGCGATGCGCAAAATAATGTGAATGATAAACTGCACAAAATAGTGCGATGCGCAAAATAACGTGAATGTAAATTGCACAAAACAGTGCGATTGAGATGCGCAAAATAGTGCGAATGTAATGTAAGGACCCCAAAATGCATATAAGAAATCATTGGCATTTAACTATGAGATGAGGTATTTGAATTTAATTATATCTTTTGGAATTGAAGCATTATCTATTGAATTACGGATTTAAAATTGAAATTACCGACCTATATGGGTACAGAAATCAAAATTGAGTACTTGGATATGTTAATGGGAATTTTTGGAACTATTTGGGACAATTAATTGGAAATCTAATTTGTCTGATTCGTTAATGCACGTTTGGGTAGTTAACTTTATATTGCAAATTGAAGGCATTAGAGGCTTCAGAAACCAGAACAGGGGACATATTTATGATCCTCATAATTTTTAGAGTTATCTGGGAAGTTTAATTGAAATTTGATTTCGTACGAATCGTAAGGCCACGTTTGGCTCTCTCTATTGTGTTATGTTGGTGTGTATGTGTACACTTATATTATGGGTGCCTTATGAGTGGATGGACTCATCTCTTAGAATAAAAAAAAATATCTAGAGGAAAGGGGGAGCCACGTGAGAGAGGGAGAGATAGAGAACTCAAGGAGAAGAGGGAAGGAAGAGCTTGAGAATGAAGAGGAAAGATGGGAAAATTGATGGAATTACTTCAAGAGATTGGCTCTAGGTATGTGAAATCAACTTAACCCCTTAAGATTGATCTATTACTAGTTTAAATTCATGATCTCAAATGAAGAGAAACCACCTAATTGAGTTTTGGTTGATAGATATAAGTTTAGATGAACTCTTTTCATGAATTGAACCTTGATTCCTTAAGAGTTGGTTAATTGAAGAATTAAAATCATTATATTTGTTTATTTTGAGGTTATGATGTTTGATGGAGAATAATAATGTGAAATTGGTCATGTATTAAAGGGTTTTGGGCTTTGATTTACATGTAATTAAGGTTTGATTTTGAAAATGAGAAGTCCCAAATTTTCTGCCATTTTCGGACAGCAATCTGCCCAGAGCCGCACGTGCGGCCCTGTTTCCCGCACGTGCGGGAGACAGCTTTGTCCAGCCATCTTTGAATGAGCATATCTTTTGCCTCGGGGCTCCGTTTTGAGTGATTCTTGAGCCTAAAATCAAGCCCCGGAAGTCTAGTTTCCAATGGAAGTGGTCTCACTCCCAAATTCTAAATACAAAAATAGTTATACCCAAATTAGTGACGACTGTTCACTTTCTGTCAACTAATTTTATACCATTTCTTCACCTAAACCATTTTCCATTGATTTCTCCTGTTTCTGTGACATGGAGTATAACTTATTAAGAAATAATGAGCTTGGTACCACCATGGCTAATTAAGTGAATGATCAAAGAGAACAAGTAAATGATCGAGTATAATCTCATATTATGTGTTGTGCACTGTACTTGTAGGTCGAGACGAGAACATCGTCCTATTACCACCGGGAACTGATCACTGTGAGTAGTAGTTCTGCAATCGTACGTTTATTTACCGTAAATAATTCTTATTGTTAACGCATTGTTCTTTGTAAGCATTTATGTTGTTTAGGGATCGATGAGAACATTGAAAGATTATGTGCACTTCGGTATGACGCTGAAACTACTCTACATTTTGATTATGGTTAATGGTTATCCTTAATGTATAATAACCTGTAAATTACCTATAACTCCGCACAAGAATTATTAATATTATGCAACTGGTTGGCAAGAAGGGATTATGAATATAAATCCCGCTTAATGGGAACATGACATTTTGAACGTCCTATCCTGGACTCCTACAGCCTTATTTAGTTCGATACATGTTTTATGACATAGACATCTGCCTAAAATGGATTAACGAAATGAAAATCGAACAGAACCATGGGTTTCCTCATATGTCAAAGAATTGAATATCAATAACATTGTTATATGACTCACGTTATGGTGCGACTTGTTCTATCCCCACGAATAGTACTGTAACGACACATGTGTTTCTGTAAATAATTATTATTAATACTTTGTTATATGTAAGATGACTATGGCTACATGTAATGAATCATAAAGGGAAATTTATGTGCACCATTGTGAACGGTATTTGTATGAACCTGGCATTATTATGTTATGTTTATTCACTTCGTTTATGCTATGACATAATATGAATTGTTCAGTCTTCAAGAACTATTGATTCCTAGTACGAAACTAAGTGCTGCAATGCGAACCACCTCTTGAGTCCATACCTACAAGAGCTGGGCTTAAAGCCAATTTGGTCCCTTTATGGGTCACCCGGTTATGTGAAATTACGAAAGATATGAAAAGAATAACTTGTGAACTTATGAAAGATATAATTTGTGAAGATATGAAATGAATAACTTGTGAACTTATGAAAGATATAATTTGTGAAGATATGAAAGGAATAACTTGTGAACTTATGAAAGATATAAATTGTGAAGATATGAAAGGTATAATTTGTGAACTTATGAGGCCGAGGGCCACTTTGTGAATTTGTGAACTTATGAGGCCGAGGGCCACTTTGTGAATTTGTGAACTTATGAGGCCAAGGGCCACTTTGTGAATTTGTGAACTTATGAGGCCGAGGGCCAACTTGTGAATTCTGAAATTATGAGGCCGAGGGCCAACTTGTGTAGTATGAATCTATAACTTGTGAAACTATGAATCACAAAGGCCGAGGGCCAATTTGTGAAGTTATGCATCTAAGTTAAGCCAAGGGCTAATTTGTGAATGTGTGAACCCATCAGGCCAAGGGCCAACCTATGAAGTTATGAACCGACAAGACTGTCCTAAAATGTGTACAGAATCAGACTAACCACAGGATTTTTGCATTTACTTATCTAATTAGAGAAATGTGTACATTGTAAGTAAATTAAGTTAATCTTTAAATTGTTTATGTACTACTGTTCACTGAGCTTGACTCACTTTGTCTTATGTCTGTTTCTGTAGGCACTCCACCTGGAGGTCCGTTTTAACCCATGGCATCCGTGCCTCTTTTGTCAACCTCAGAGTATCCAGGCACTTAAGTGAAGGCAGCCCTTTTGCTAAACTTTTGATTTTACACTCTGATTGTTTGCTTAAGTTTGATGTATATATAATTCCTTTGCCTATCCATGTTGTTTTACGCCCAATTCTAAGGGCTGGGTCTGTATATATATATATGTACATAGCTAACTCTTTGGTGCACGTCACTGTATGTTTGTTTGCCTTATGTTCTGTCTGTGATCCTGGCATGATAGTGGTCGCTCAATGGATGCAGTTCTTTTATTTATGTTAATTTATATTGGTAAATGCTTCCGTTCAGGCCCCATATGATATGTATACCAGGTTATGCGTCCGTTTCTGTGTAGGTCATGCCCAAACTTTTAGGGGCAAGTTTAGGGCGTGACAAGTGGTATCAGAGCACGAGTTGCTATCTCACACACGAATCCATTGGGCTTAGGATGTCTAGAAAAGACTTAGGTATCATGCATGACATCCTTACTGCATATGAAAAGATGGATAGCAACGCTAAGTGTATCTGGTAACGCTAATGATCATGATCCATGTCTATTGTATTTTCTTTGTGTATATGGCGATTGGTTGTGATGCAGAATATGGTAAGTATAAAGACGGAAGATCTGGAAGGTTCGACCCCCGCACGATTAGACAAAATGGAAAGGAAAATTATGGGATTAAATTAACAAAGTTGCGCAGCGGAAGTGCAGTGAGGGTTCGAACTCATCGGTAAGATAATTTATATGCCAATGTGTGACATCTGTTGTTATTTTGGGTTGGTAATTACCCGTAAGAAACGATAATAACGTGATTGTGCTTCCTAACATCTGTTTAGATGGAGTGATTAAACTCTAAGTATGGAATATTTCTAAGATCAAAGAAAACGATATATGTGATCCTCTAACCTTTATGCTATAGTTATGTCTTCCTTGCCAAAATAATGTCTAGATCTTTGATTTTGAGAGGTTACTGTATTTGAATATTTGATAAGATGTGTTTTGCAGAATAAGTGAAATCATGTTGAGTATGATTGGCTGTAAGAAGAAGTTATGCATATTGAGCTTGAAACAACATGTAAAAAAAAAAAAAAAAAAAAAAAAAGAAGTGATTTTGTGAACTGAGGAAATTATTGACGATTTCTGCTGGGGAACCAAGAGGATTATTGATGATGTCGAATGAGTTTTGTTTATGGGTTAACGGGATTTGTTTATGGAAATCTGTAATCTGTTTTGTTTATGAGTGGTCTGTAATCTATAATCAGGATATTTTATAAGGAATGGTTAAATGACATGAAGGACCTTATCCAGGTTATGTGCTTGTCCACATGATACTTGTAAGAAAATGGGTAGTTATTGACTACTTTGAGATCAATTAAATAAATAGGGATATGATATTTTCCCATAAGAACAAAAACCCTGCCTACGGGTATTAATGACTTAAGATTGAGAAGTCATTTCTATGATATATTTCTATGTAAACATGCAAATGTTAGATATTGCAAATTGTCAAATTAAGGGTGAAATATTTGTATGCGAATTAATTCAAGGCTTGTTCCTTTAATGTGATCTGCAAATGAGTGATCATTGGAATGGAACTTATGTGATCTGTGTTATTTAGAGGTGTCACACTACCAATTACGTTCGGTACTTCTGACATAGATGAATAATGTGTTATCCTGTGTGAGTTGACTATAGACCTGAGTAAGTAATGTCTTTGTAAAAGATACTTTTGTATAAAGGATTTTGAAAATGACTATGTTATACGATGTTTATGAAATTTATATTTTGGGTTATGAAATGTTTTATATGATGTATTTTCTGAAATGATAAAGAATGCTAAGAACTTCTACCATGTGTATGATATGATAAGCTTTCCGAATAATTTCTTCAAGATGACTAAGTATGTTACGAAACTCCGAATGTTCAGGATGTGACAAGTTTCCTGAAAGAGATATTTTGCTATACATGAATGAGTTTTCCATTTGATAATTCAGTGTAGCATGCTTGATGAATGCTCTGTGTTGAACTTGAAGTCATTCTGTCTTATCTATTATAAGTTGGATCAAAGATTGTTCTGCCAAAGTTTAAATAAGTTTAATGCTATTGGGAATTATTCCATCATCTAATAATCTTTGAAAGGTCTGATAAGTTTCTGGGTAATGTCTCTGAACAACGTATTTTATGTAATTATGAAAGGTTTGATGAACTTTATGTATTACATATTTTTGGAAATGTTTTGTTCATGATAAGAACATTTTACTAAATATGGAACAAGAATATAATAGCTTTATGGTAAATGTATTATGTGTTTGATGTCATGATGTTGACTTTAAGATTTTCCAAGCAAACATGGATTTTAAATGATTATACCTTATTGTAATTCGGGAATTGTGATCATTAAGGTTGGATACGTATTTGGTTTTACTGATAATTTACTCTGAACATGTAATTCCTTGATATGGGATTTGAGTTGTCATTTGGAGTCTGTTAGAAATCTGATTTGAACTGATAAGTCTAACTCTGAGAGTAAGCAAGGAGCCACAAAGTCATTGATCTAGAACTTATTTGTTATTCTGGGTTTAATTGTTGTAAGATGCATGTGCCTTTGAAACATGATTATCTAGTAAACATTTCCTTAACCTTCGAGGGAGTAGGAGTTGGGGTTGTTTGTGAACCTAAAGAGTTTGAACTATGTATGACAGCTCATGAGTCTCATGTAATCGAATACTTGAATGAATCCATTTCTGAATGTCCTTAAGTTGTTATAGTATCTGGAAGGTATGGCCTTTGAATCAATAACTTGAAATGTACCAGGATTGTGAATGATGAGACAATGCTTTGATGTTATTAAGTATTATTATCAATTGGGTTACCAATTAGTCAGTAAAGATGAATTACGTGTAGTTTTGGGAGCAAACTCCATTGAAATTGACTGTATAGGATTGTGAATGGCTAAATAATTGAGAAATATTATATGTCTAGGACAGAACTAGACTTATGACAAGGTGAATCAAGTTTGGAGGACCAAACTTCTTAAGGTGGGGAGAATGTAAGGACCCCAAAATGCATATAAGAAATCATTGGCATTTAACTATGAGATGAGGTATTTGAATTTAATTATATCTTTTGGAATTGAAGCATTATCTATTGAGTTACGGATTTAAAATTGAAATTACCGACCTATATGGGTACAGAAATCAAAATTGAGTACTTGGATATGTTAATGGGAATTTTTGGAACTATTTGGGACAATTAATTGGAAATCTAATTTGTCTGATTCGTTAATGCACGTTTGGGTAGTTAACTTTATATTGCAAATTGAAGGCATTAGAGGCTTCAGAAACCAGAACAGGGGACATATTTATGATCCTCATAATTTTTAGAGTTATCTGGGAAGTTTAATTGAAATTTGATTTCGTACGAATCGTAAGGCCACGTTTGGCTCTCTCTATTGTGTTATGTTGGTGTGTATGTGTACACTTATATTATGGGTGCCTTATGAGTGGATGGACTCATCTCTTAGAATAAAAAAAAATATCTAGAGGAAAGGGGGAGCCACGTGAGAGAGGGAGAGATAGAGAACTCAAGGAGAAGAAGGAAGGAAGAGCTTGAGAATGAAGAGGAAAGATGGGAAAATTGATGGAATTACTTCAAGAGATTGGCTCTAGGTATGTGAAATCAACTTAACCCCTTAAGATTGATCTATTACTAGTTTAAATTCATGATCTCAAATGAAGAGAAACCACCTAATTGAGTTTTGGTTGATAGATATAAGTTTAGATGAACTCTTTTCATGAATTGAACCTTGATTCCTTAAGAGTTGGTTAATTGAAGAATTAAAATCATTATATTTGTTTATTTTGAGGTTATGATGTTTGATGGAGAATAATAATGTGAAATTGGTCATGTATTAAAGGGTTTTGGGCTTTGATTTACATGTAATTAAGGTTTGATTTTGAAAATGAGAAGTCCCAAATTTTCTGCCATTTTCGGACAGCAATCTGCCCAGAGCCGCACGTGCGGCCCTGTTTCCCGCACGTGCGGGAGACAGCTTTGTCCAGCCATCTTTGAATGAGCATATCTTTTGCCTCGGGGCTCCTTTTTGAGTGATTCTTGAGCCTAAAATCAAGCCCCCGAAGTCTAGTTTCCAATGGAAGTGGTCTCACTCCCAAATTCTAAATACAAAAATAGTTATACCCAAATTAGTGACGACTGTTCACTTTCTGTCAACTAATTTTATACCATTTCTTCACCTAAACCATTTTCCATTGATTTCTCCTGTTTCTGTGACATGGAGTATAACTTATTAAGAAATAATGAGCTTGGTACCACCATGGCTAATTAAGTGAATGATCAAAGAGAACAAGTAAATGATCGAGTATAATCTCATATTATGTGTTGTGCACTGTACTTGTAGGTCGAGACGAGAACATCGTCCTATTACCACCGGGAACTGATCACTGTGAGTAGTAGTTCTGCAATCGTACGTTTATTTACCGTAAATAATTCTTATTGTTAACGCATTGTTCTTTGTAAGCATTTATGTTGTTTAGGGATCGATGAGAACATTGAAAGATTATGTGCACTTCGGTATGACGCTGAAACTACTCTACATTTTGATTATGGTTAATGGTTATCCTTAATGTATAATAACCTGTAAATTACCTATAACTCCGCACAAGAATTATTAATATTATGCAACTGGTTGGCAAGAAGGGATTATGAATATAAATCCCGCTTAATGGGAACATGACATTTTGAACGTCCTATCCTGGACTCCTACAACCTTATTTAGTTCGATACATGTTTTATGACATAGACATCTGCCTAAAATGGATTAACGAAATGAAAATCGAACAGAACCATGGGTTTCCTCATATGTCAAAGAATTGAATATCAATAACATTGTTATATGACTCACGTTATGGTGCGACTTGTTCTATCCCCACGAATAGTACTGTAACGACACATGTGTTTCTGTAAATAATTATTATTAATACTTTGTTATATGTAAGATGACTATGGCTACATGTAATGAATCATAAAGGGAAATTTATGTGCACCATTGTGAACGGTATTTGTATGAACCTGGCATTATTATGTTATGTTTATTCACTTCGTTTATGCTATGACATAATATGAATTGTTCAGTCTTCAAGAACTATTGATTCCTAGTACGAAACTAAGTGCTGCAATGCGAACCACCTCTTGAGTCCATACCTACAAGAGCTGGGCTTAAAGCCAATTTGGTCCCTTTATGGGTCACCCGGTTATGTGAAATTACGAAAGATATGAAAGGAATAACTTGTGAACTTATGAAAGATATAATTTGTGAAGATATGAAAGGAATAACTTGTGAACTTATGAAAGATATAATTTGTGAAGATATGAAAGGAATAACTTGTGAACTTATGAAAGATATAAATTGTGAAGATATGAAAGGTATAATTTGTGAACTTATGAGGCCGAGGGCCACTTTGTGAATTTGTGAACTTATGAGGCCGAGGGCCACTTTGTGAATTTGTGAACTTATGAGGCCAAGGGCCACTTTGTGAATTTGTGAACTTATGAGGCCAAGGGCCACTTTGTGAATTTGTGAACTTATGAGGCCGAGGGCCAACTTGTGAATTCTGAAATTATGAGACCGAGGGCCAACTTGTGTAGTATGAATCTGTAACTTGTGAAACTATGAATCACAAAGGCCGAGGGCCAATTTGTGACGTTATGCATCTAAGTTAAGCCAAGGGCTAATTTGTGAATGTGTGAACCCATCAGGCCAAGGGCCAACCTATGAAGTTATGAACCGACAAGACTGTCCTAAAATGTGTACAGAATCAGACTAACCACAGGATTTTTGCATTTACTTATCTAATTAGAGAAATGTGTACATTGTAAGTAAATTAAGTTAATCTTTAAATTGTTTATGTACTACTGTTCACTGAGCTTGACTCACTTTGTCTTATGTCTGTTTCTGTAGGCACTCCACCTGGAGGTCAGTTTTAACCCATGGCATCCGTGCCTCTTTTGTCAACCTCAGAGTATCCAGGCACTTAAGTGAAGGCAGCCCTTTTGCTAAACTTTTGATTTTACACTCTGATTGTTTGCTTAAGGTTGATGTATATATAATTCCTTTGCCTATCCATGTTGTTTTACGCCCAATTCTAAGGGCTGGGTCTGTATATATATATATGTACATAGCTAACTCTTTGGTGCACGTCACTGTATGTTTGTTTGCCTTATGTTCTGTCTGTGATCCTGGCATGATAGTGGTCGCTCAATGGATGCAGTTCTTTTATTTATGTTAATTTATATTGGTAAATGCTTCCGTTCAGGCCCCATATGATATGTATACCAGGTTATGCGTCCGTTTCTGTGTGGGTCATGCCCAAACTTTTAGGGGCAAGTTTAGGGCGTGACATGTAAACTGTACAAAATAGTGAGATTGAGGTGCGCAAAATAGCGCGAATGATTTGAAATGCACTAAACAATGCGATACGCTAAATAACGCGAGTGATTTGAAATGCACAAGACAATGCGATACGCTAAACAACGCGAGTGTAAACTACACAAAACAGTGCGATGCGTAAGAAAACGCGAGTGATTTGAAATGCACAAGACAGTGCGATACGCTAAACAGCGCGAGTGTAAACTGCACAAAACAGTGCGATGCGCAAGAAAGCGCGAGTGATTTGAAATGCACAAGACAGTGCGATACGCTAAACAGCGCGAGTGTAAATTGTACAAAACAGTGCGATGCGCAAGAAAGCGCGAGTGATTTGAAATGCACAAGACAGTGCGAGTGAGATAAAATGCACAAGAAAGTGCGATAAAAATGCATCTTCTATGCAAGTATGGAAGCACATTCTATGCAATATTGAAAGCATATTCTATGTATGAGACAAGCAAAGCATATTCTATGCGGAATCGAAAACAAGCATATTCTATGCATGAATCATAACGATGCGCGGCACGCATGCAACAACAGTGTATATGAAAGTTCACATTCTATGCAATAGAGGAGCATCAAATATGTACTCTGGTGCCTCCGATTTACCTTTCGGAGGACTTTGTAACACACTCAACTCGAAAAGGGTACACCCTGTTTATATTGGCAAGAGATAACATCTGCATGTGAAGACCACATGTGCTGCTTAGAGTGCCATTCTGACTTGAAGCAGGCTTACATTTGGGGTCGAGATACACTCATACTCTAGAGAAATGGCGAGGCCTGAGAAGGTGCACCTGGAGTGCAGTCTCGGAATTTGCCGAAGTTGAAACAGACTAAGATGCTCCAAATTTTCCCTCTTTTCTTTTGCTTTGCAGTCCGGAACCTAAATAGCTTCAGATAGGTCCTTGCTTTACTATTCACACATGACCTGGGTTGAACTCTGCGGTTTTATAAAAAAACCAATCCTGTTTTGCATAAATGTGCAGAATGGCACAGCACTCTGAGCACAAAATGATTTTTTGAAAATGAGAAAAAGGTTCTCAACCGGGTATTGAGCCTACAACTGACCACAGCCAAAACGACTCAACAATGGAAAACAAAGGTAGAACAACCTAAACACAACTCAACAAAGGAACAACAAGATAAAATGACCTAAACATCTGTTGACACTCAAACGACTCAAAGCAAGAATCGAGACTAACAAAACAAAAGACACGACACACAGACGTGTTACAAAGACGAGTGACCTCTTGTGCATGAGGAGCCAGTTTCTCCGGGTATTGTTTCCCACCCTTTCTTTTTTGTGATTCTTACATCATTCGGCTCTCAAGCTCGGCTTTTCTCACAAAACCCTTTTCCTCACTTTTTCTCTCAGCGCACATCTCTCTATTCTTTAATCTCTCATTTTTTATCCCTCCCCTGGGTGGTTGATGGATAAACAAGAAGTTGCGGGCTCTTGCCCCTAGTATTCTGCTAGATTCTCTTTCTTCTGCACACAGCTAGTGAATTCCTCCCACAGAGGAATTGCGCTACAACTGGGTGTGTAGCAACTCTGCAACTGACATCGGTTGACGATGCTTTGCTGGGGAGTTTGGACGTGATCAGATCTGTCCAGATGAGGGAGTGTAATATCTTGCCTCATTCCAGCTCGTGCTTCACACTTGGCTTGATGCCTCATTGCTTGGAGGATGTGAGAGCTTTTTGCCCTTTTGTGGTCAGCTTCAGTGGTGCCCCTTTTTGGCAGGTAGAATGCCCTTTCTGGCAAATAGAGTGCCCTTTCTAGCAAGTGTGTTGACAGTGGGGAAAAGACAGAGCACCTGACTCAACTGTGCCCCTAGTTCATCATTTCGACCATTTTTTATTTTTGTCTTCTGCTAAAACAATTTTAACCAAAATAAGGGTTAGATTAACATGCTTGTTCGATTTTCTGATTTAAAATCATGCAAGTCAGGCTATGAGCACTGAAAATTTTCCTTTTTTGGGTCAAAGAAATGGTCCAGTTTTAGAAGAATGGAATAATTTTCGAGAGAATTAGTCAACCTCATTAAAAATTCTCAAAAACTATTTTTGCAAATGGTCATTACTCAACGAGCACAGAACCTACTCTTGAGATGCACAACCTTAGATATGAAGGAAAATTGCCCTTTGTCTGAACGACACCGTATGGCAATGGGAAATTGCCCCTTGTTTAAACAACACCGCAGCACACTGTATGGCAACGAAAGTTGCCCCTTGTTTGAATGGTGCCGCAGCGCACTGTATGGCAACGGAAAGTTGCCCCTTGCTTGAATGGTGCCACAGCGCATTGTAATCAGTCCTCAGAGTGACGATCACAACCGAACTCTCGGATACAGAGAAGGCAAAGATGATCAAAACCACTATATGGACACAGTCGAATTTGAAGTGTTTTATGGCTGGACTTCGGAATGAAGTTGCCTACGTATCCCAAAGATGGGAATCAAGCCTTACGTAGTTCAGGGTGAAGGTACACTCGTGTATTTAACCTCTCCTTTTGCGCTCTAACTTTTGCCAAGGCCGCCCTTCCGGGTTTTCAACCTTGCGAGCTCTGTTTTTCTTTTCTTTCCAATTTTCTTTCTTCTTTTTTCATCTTTTTCTTCTTTTTTTTCATTTTTTGCATTTTCTTCATTTTTCTCTTTGTATTTTTCTCTTTTGTTCTTTTCTTTTCTTTTTTTTTCGCTATAACTTTTGCCTGCGTCGCCCTTTCGGGTTTTCGGCCCAGCGAGCCTCTCAAGGGTAAAAGTGTAGCTTGGTCCATGTCAAATGGTTTTGAGATCTCAAATCCGTCTGAATCTAGGAGAGTGACAGCTATTCGCTGACAATGCAGGAGTCCATCCCATGGGAGCTGGATTTGCCCCTAGTGTTGTGGATAGGAACTTAGTTGTTCTTCAGCAATACTTTCGTCTTTCCTCCCTTCTGGGATTTGGCATTCTTGCCGATCTTTGTTGATTTGCAGAATGATCCATCTTCGGCTCTTCGAGCACATTTGAAATCCTTTGCCCCCTAGTTCACGGGTTGTTCCTGATCTAGCTTCGCAAGCTCACTAATCTGACCTTTCTTGCCCCTAGTTCGCGGGCTGCTTAAAATCTGGCCACACAGGCCTCCTTTGATGTTTGACCATTGACCATTCTGAATTTAAGTCCAAGGTTTGAAAATGAGGGGTCGAGTCTCGAGGCTGAGAGCGATCCTAGGCTGCACAATCTCAAGAGAGATTCCACACAGGTCATCGCAGGACCGCGCAAAACATTTTTTTTGAAATCTTTTAAGAAAGCGACCAGTCGCTCGCGCTGAAGACAGTGTAGAATCAATCTGGATCAAGCCAGGATCCTTCCCAGTACTCACACTAACAAGCATGATTTTGATCATTAAAGGCTTAGCATGCCTCTCTTTCTCTCAAATGATCAAATTTTTGCAAAACCCAAGGAATTCCTTCCTCTTCGTTTTCATGACAATGTTCAAAAATAGTTTTGAAAAACTTAGGTCAATGCAATAATTTCAAGGCACAAGAGAGCAGGTGGAATGCACTACCGTTTCATTGGAATCCCAGCACAACTAGCACACGGCGAAAGCAAACACAAGAGTGCGAAAATCACTACTATTTCAATCAGAATCTGTTGGCACAACTGGCTCCAAGGCAGAAACAGACTCAAAAGAAAACGAAAAGACAAACACAAAACAAGCAAGTGATGTCTGAGGTAACACCCCCGAAATCACCCGACTCCAATAAAACAGGACTGACTCGATACAACAAGACAGACCCAAAACAAAAAGACTGACTCTATACAAAACAACAAGACTGACTCAATACCCAAGTTAGAAAGCACAAAAACTGGTGTTTGCATATTGCTCAGAACAGTGCGTGCTATTCCCACGTCTGGAGTTAATCGAGCGCCGCCCGCAGGTGGTTCATCCCCTGATCACATACTCACATTATCCCCCATGTTCACCGATCCAGTGCCGATAGACTTTGCAAAGCTTGGCGAGAGGACAACCCCGTTGTCAAACAGATCCTGTACTTCGTGGCGAAGACGAAAGCAGTTGTCGGTAGTATGGCCAGTTTGCTGATGGTACGCGCAGTACTGGGTAGCATCATGTGTAGTCGAAAGAGGGTTCGGGAGAGGTCGAGGCTCAAGGGGTTTGAGATGGCCTTGTCCAACAAGGATTTGGAGAGCTTTCGACAAAGGCATATAGAGGGCATGGAAGACCCTCCGACCTCGGGGTTGGTACTTCAAGGTTTGTGGATTTTTGTTGGGCGCACCAGAAAAGAGATTGGCAGGTGTTGGCCTGCTTGCTGATCTCTTCCGAGTGGAGGATTAGAGCTAACAGGATCGTCTCTGGTATGGCGGCCCTTCTTTCGATTTTTCCTTTGATTCAGACTGCCCCCAACTTGAGTAGAAAAAGTGTCATCCACAGCCTTTGCAACAACTGCAATCACTTGCTGTTTGTTCAGTCCGTCGGCTTTCAAAGTCTCAACAGCCCACATGAGGTGTTCATGGGGATTAATGTCTACCCCTACCTTGTTCTTACCACTGGCCTCCACTTTATCAAAGGATCGGGTCGCTATATCCGAGTGGAGCCCAGTTGTTGTCGACATGCTAACACCCAGATCTGAGATGGCTTCAGGTTGGCCCTTTTCAGTTGCAGCTTGCTCCAAGATTAAGGAGCCTTTTGGATTAAAACTTCTAGCCTGTGATGTGGTCGATGATGGAGTCAAAATTCCAAAGGCTAAGTCTGCCACAGTTCTCTGAAGATCTTCGATCATTCTCATCAACTCAGAAGTGGTGGGCTCACAGGTTTGAGATGATTGGGGTTCAGATGCACCCATCATGCATAAGTCCATGCTTTCTAGGATAAACAGCTCAGGCTTGGGTAGATGGACTGGGGTGATGTATATGCTGGGGTCGTAAGGGACGGCCAATGTATGGATTAGATTGAGATATGGATGAGGTACTTGGTCATTGGGGTCTAAAGGTGGAGCTATTGTCCGGTTGTCGATGAGATTTTGGACCTCGTGACGAAGGCGGTAGCAACGGCCGGTGCCATGATCGCGCTGCTGATGGTACACATAGTACTTGGAGGGGTTATGTCTGGCTGGGAGTGGGTCAGGCAGAGGTTGAGGATCGAGGGGTTTGAGATTCCCTCTTTCCATCAAGACTTTTAGTGCGCTAGTCAGGCTCATATAGAGAGGGGTGAAAGTTCTGCCCTGAGCTCGGGCTGGGCCGGCGGTTTGTAGGCTTGGATTGGCAAAAGGGTTAGCTGTGGCAACTGTATTGATTTCTGCGGGTTTGGGAATAGCACTACTACCAGCATTGGCACTCCCTGAAATCACCCTCCTTGTCACTTCACTTGTTCTGGGAATGATCCCACTGTTAAACGCATTCTCGATCTGAACCCCCAGTTCATGCAAACTTTTGAAAGTGAATAGCGGAGCGACTATCAACTTTTGCAACATATCATGCTCAAGGTTTCGCACCATCATCTGCACTTGATCCCTCTCAAAAGGGCGACGATCTGTCATTTGTGCTGCCTTTGCTCTCCACCTCGCAACGAATTCCACAAAAGGCTCTGTTGGGTTCTGGCGAGTTGCTTTAAGCTCTTGGATGGTCATTTCAACTTGGGTATTGTAGGAATACTGATCGACAAAGGCCTCAGCCAGTTCTTCCCAGTTTTACTTCACTGTATCCTCCAATTTGGCATACCAATTTGCCAGTTCTTCCCAACAGGGTTCTTCCATACAGAGAGAGTTTCTGTGGCTTAGTAAGACCCATCGGTTTCAGGATATCCAAGAAAAGCCGGATATGTACCATAGGATCTCCAGACCCGTCGAAACGGTCAATATGTGGCATTTTGAATCTGTTTGGGAGCCGTACGGCAGCCTCGGTGTACCCTTCCTCAATGTCGTGAATGGAGTTAAGGCCCTGTGCCTTTTTGAATTGCTTCTCAAGGTTTGCGATTTCCACCGCGGTCAGGTCGAGCTCATTAACATCAAGGGGATAAAGCCTCTCATTAGGCTGCACCAGGGGTCTGAAAACTCGGGCTTGAGCCAACCTTTCTCGAGGATCTGGACCTTGCAAATCTTCAGCTGGCGGAAATGGGCCAAAGTTCGGCTGGGGTCCCAAAGCTGGATGTGAGGCAGATGCCCCAGATGGGCGCTGCGTTTCAATACTGGTCTCAGCCTGCATGGTAGTTCCCTGATTTAATGCTGCTATCACGGCCACAAATTCTTCCGAACCCTGTGCCATCACGGTCTGCTGATGATGTGACTGGTGACTGACGGATCAGATGAACCAGTGAGCCTTGACTGGCCCTTCTCTGCCTTGCCTCAGTGAAGGAAAACACTGGCTGCTCTGAACTGAGTCTCTGACTGGACAAAGTCTATCAGCACTAGTCCAATGTACCCGGGGGATATTGGAACCTTTTGAAGCTATAATTCCAGGACTACCTAGCAAAAGAGAAAACATGCAGCATCTCAGCCCATTTTCACCAAATAGATATGAGCAAAGCTGAATGACCGTGTTCTCTACTGAATTCTACCCAAAAGTCCGCCTGTAAACTGACACCCTCAGGTAAAACTGATTCCCAGATACTGATGCTGATGCCCACAGGCCTGATACTCAAACTTGCAAACTGATACATGCATTCCCTGTAGAGACGCACTCTAAAAGCACATCGCAAGCAAAGAGAGCCAAAGCACCCCTACGTTGGGGTAGGGTTTCCCTGCCCTATTTTGTCAGGAGCTAAGGTTTCACTACGCACGCAGCGGTTTCAAACAACCTATAATCGGGTAAGCAACCTGCCCTAGCTTGGAATGGTCACTATGGTTTCCGAATATGCACTAGGTCGAATGGTCAAAAAGGTGCCCGGTAAAACCGAGGTTTGTGTTCCCATACTGGCAAAGCCCGTAACCGGTCAGCCTTATGCCACGCAGCCTCCGGCAAACCGTTTAAGGATAGCAGATGGCAAACACGGTGTCCTAGGTGCACCAATGCACATGCAATGCAAATAAACACATAAGTGTAGTCAAAACAAGATATCATGAGTTCGAGTTAAGTTCTCTAATATCCCCAGCAGAGTCGCCAGAAACTGTAGATGTCCCCGAACGTCCAGGGAGGAAATCCCCCCCTCCCCCGTTTTGTTCATTTAGGGTCACTACAGTTCAGGACTCAATGTCACGGTCCTGTATCTAATCTCGCAAAGTGCAATGCAAGACCGATGAATCATCAAAGAGTCCAAATCCGACAAATCGTTTTTTAAAACAGATTTTTTAAAAGAAGTGCCAAACATGGACTGCTTTGCCAGATACAGAGTCGCCACCTGAATATTTTATTTTTGGAAAATTTAGGAAACCTTGACTCGTTGCCTAAGGCCATGTGTCCGTCATCACCAAAGTTTCCTCGGCTCGGGAACTTGGGTACTGTAACCAGCCCGCGGGGGACCTCGCTACAGCTCGGACTCGATTTGTAGTCACGGTTCTAAGTCTGAACCAAAGAGTCCAAATCCGGCAAATCGTTTTGAGAAAACAGATTTTTGAAAGAAGTGCCAAACATGGACTGTTTTGCTAGATACAGAGTCGCCACCTAAATATTTTATTTTGGGAAATTTAGGAAACCCTGACTCGGTGCCAAAAGGCCACGTGTCCGTCATCACCAAAGTTGCCTCGGCTCGGGAACTTGGGTATGATTGGGGAAGGTCACTTCGTGAGCACCCCCGCTCGCCCGATCAAAGATTGGCCTCTACTAACCATGATATCTATTTTTGAAAACATTGTGAGTTCTTATTCCGGTTATTAGCCTAGGTTACTATGTGATGCGCACAGCATACAAGTATAGATTGGATCGCCTGAATTGGAACAAAACATTTCATGTTTGCTTTTTGAAAATGGTTTACTACCCGCAGGTAGGCTTGAAACATTTGATGATTTATTCCAATTTAAGTAACCCAACCTTCACCCACAGGCATTTAGGCAGTTATATCACATAAGCATATAGCCTCATGGTAAGCATGCTATTCATGGCAGCACTCACACGCATGCAAGGATGCTAAAGCATAAAGCTTACCGAGTACTCCAAGCCAAAACAAAAACTGTATTAGAAATCATGCATGATCCTAGGTATACAGAAGTGCCTAATGCAACACATGCAAAAATGCAAACTATAGCAGGCTCGGCTATTCTAAACATGGCATATGAGATGCTACAACTATCATGTATTCAATTTGGAATTGAAAATACAATGCAGTTAGTATGATGCGCCGAGCCCGGTGCATGCAAAACAGATGAATGAATGCAAACATGCTATCATACTGTATGCTAATTGAAATATGCCATAATCTAACCATCATAAGCGGATAAATAAAAGGGAGAAAGACGTGGGGTTGGAAGACATACAACACACACACGCACACTTATTACAGTTGTGCCCTTGCACAGAGGGTCCGAATAATACAGTCCCGAATAAAAGAATATTACAGTCCAAATAATATACAAATTCCTAATTAATTTACAAATTTACTAAGAAAAATAATAAACTGGCATGCAAGCCAGGGACTGCCTTGCTTCGGATGGATGATGCATGTCCGGGTTGTCTTGCGCGGAAATCCACCGGGATGCCCCAATTAGCCTCTGTTTAACAGTTATTCTTGAAACGCGTGCCAAGTCCCGAAAGGTTGCTGATTCTTCATTTTGCTGCAACAGAGAGCAGGAAAGGGGCATAGCAATGTATTTTCACAGATATATGCATGCCTCGATCCTCGTGCCACCAATCACGCATATCGATGCATGATGGCAGAGGAGTCGAAATGTGCAACTCAATATAGAATGAATGCACGTATAAACACAACAAGAACCTAACTCCATCATGGATGATCCGGAGTGTCGGTGACTGGGGAATTGAGACACATTCCGTCACTCGGAATACGAAATGCACCTCGTTTCCCGTGCCCAGGCTAACTCCTATTCCGAACACGATGCAATATGCGTGACATGCATGAAATGCAACTAAGATACAATCCTAACATACACAATGCTATGGAATGACATGCCTCGAAATACGTGCGCACGGGCACGCAAATCGAGAAAATGCATGAATGCGATCTAAGATACAACCTAGTATGCACTATGCTGTAAAAATGAGATGCCTCGAAGTGCGTGCACACGGGCACGCAAACTGAGAAAATGGCAGGAATGTGATGTAAATGACATGGAAATATGATATGGGCTTACACTAACATGGGAGAGCCTCAGCCACACTCACATGAGAGGCCGGTAGATGAAAATGAAGTGCCTCGAAATGCGTGCGCACGGGCACGCAAACCGAGGCAATGGCATACGCAATGCAATATGGCAAAAATGATATATAGAATGCAACATGGACTTATACTAACATGAGAGAGCCTCAGCCACACTCACATAAGAGGCCGGTGGATGAAAATGAAGTGCCTCGAAATGCGTGCACACGGGCACGCAAATCGAGGCAATGGCATACGCAATGCAATATGGCAAAAATGATACATAGAATGCAACATGGACTTATACTAACATGAGAGAGCCTCAGCCACACTCACATAAGAGGCCGATGGATGAAAATGAAGTGCCTCGAAATGCGCGCACACGGGCACGCAAACCGAGGCAATGGCATACGCAATGCCATATGGCAAAAATGATACATAGAATGCAACATGGACTTATACTAACATGAGAGAGCCTCAGCCACACTCACATAAGAGGCCGATGGATGAAAATGAAGTGCCTCGAAATGCGTGCACACGGGCACGCAAACCGAGGCAATGGCATACGCAATGCAATATGGCAAAAATGATACATAGAATGCAACATGGACTTATACTAACATGAGAGAGCCTCAGCCACACTCACATAAGAGGCCGATGGATGAAAATGAAGTGCCTCGAAATGCGTGCACACGGGCACGCAAACCGAGGCAATGGCATACGCAATGCAATATGGCTAAAATGATATGCAAACATGCTAATGGATTTTTATCACTGAAATATGGGGGAAAACAGCCCCAAAATGAGGCGAAAACACACCCGATGCATGGAATAGTCCCGAAATATGAATTTTGGTACCCGAAATGGCCTATAGCTATACCAAACATGCACAATATGGACATGCAATGAAAATACAGAAGCAAGGCAATCCCAAGATAAGCATTTTTCCAGTTCAAAACATGGCCAAATAGCAAGCAAAAAGAGTGCAAAACTAGCATGCAAGAAATGGCCCTAAACATGGGATTAAGAAGCAACTCACAGCTGCTGTCCTCAAACAGGTTAGGGCCCTTCAACAAAGTTGAAGAGGGGCCCAAAATATGATGTTTTCCAGAACTGTAAAAACCCCAAAAACAAACACAGGTATGGCTGCACTCCCATGCAAGAAAAGGGCCAAAAGGTGGCCAAAGAAGGAAGTAGTATATGCAAAGCCCAAAATGAAAAATTCCCTTCTACAACATTGAAGAGGGACCAAAAATATGACTATTTACAGAACTGTAAAAACCCCAAAACAGTATACAAACATGCTAGAAATGCAATGCAAAAAGAGGCTCAAAAGTGGCTATAACACAAAGTATGCAAAATATTCATCAAAAAGCCAAAGACCCTTGATTAAAAATGAAGAATGGGCCAAAATGAGACTATTTTTAGTACTGTAAAAAGGCCAAAAACCGAAGCATGATAGGCTGCCAAAACATGCAAAAATGGGGATTAAAAGAGAGATATAACATGAAGTGTATAAAATATGCCTCAAACCATGAAAGGCCCTTAATGAAACATGAAGAATGGGCCAAAATAAGAACTTTTCTAGCTCTATAAAATGACCAAAAATGGAACCAAGATAGGCTGCCAAGTCATACAAGAATAGGGGACCAAAGATGGATATAAAGACAAGTGGTACATGGAGGTCCCAAACAAAGATGAGCCCTTCTTCAATGTTGAAGAGGGGCTCAAAATAAGCCTACTTACAGTTCATGAGAAACTCCAAAATAGATCACACGTAGGTTAGAAAAAGTATGCAAAATATTGACATACAAAGAGGGTATTGAAGCAAGTGCAAGATGGAGGGCTCAAACAGGGTTGAGCCCTTAATGAGACATGAAAATGAGCGCAAAAAAATGACCTTTTCAGTTTTGGTCGGAGCTCAAAACAGTAAGCATGATGGATAGAGGAATGGTGCAAAAATGAACTAGAAAAGAGGGAAAATGGACTCACCCTTGAAGATCAATACTTTTGTTGCTTCTTGGACCAAATTTGTTGCCTCTTAGCTGCTGGAATTCCTCCCCTTGCTGCTGGAATGGAGTGGTGGTGGTAGAGCTTGGTGGTGATGAAGAAAATGAGGTGTAGCTTAGGAATTTTCAAGGAAAATGAGAGAGATGGAGTGAGATAAGTGTATCAAGGCTTGAAGCAATTTTTTCTAACCCTTGTATGCAATGTTGCCAGCTGATTATATGGACAAAAAAGGGGGAGTAAAGGAGGGGCAAAAGGTGGGGGAAAATAGGCAAGTTTTCCCCCACAAAATATCCCCCGGATTGGGATATTTTCTGGGGGAAACAGCTATACAGCTGTAAAGTGAACAGTGTGAGGATCATGGCCGGCCAGGTATTTTTGTTTCAGGTGGCCGGCTGGCCACATCCCCTAGCCGGCCGGCTAGGGGTCAAAAGGGTCAAGTTGGTTTAGTGGCCGGCCACCACATAATGGTGTCCTCCCATGTGCCCTCAACACAACCCTGTGGTTAAAAGTCCAAGAAAGTGGCTCAAGGGTGTTCAACATTAGCTCGGAAGGAAGGGTTCAAAAGGGTCAAGCAACATTAGTGGCCGGCCACCAACTTTTAGGGTCCTCCCATGTGTGTACATCACAAGTATGTGGTTCAAAGTTCAAGAAAGTGGCCCCAGGTTGTTCAACATTAGCCCAGAAGGAGGGGTTCAAAAGGGTCAAGAAACATTAGTGGCCGGCCACCAACTTTTAGGGTCCTCCCATGTGTGTACATCACAAGTATGTGGTTCAAAGTTCAAGAAAGTGGCCCCAGGTTGTTCAACATTAGCCCGGAAGTGTGAAAAACGGGCATCGGAGGGCGTCGGGGGAGCAAAACTGGTTGTTGAAACAATTGCTGGCCTCCCACCCTTCTACGGCCTTCCTGGCGATAAAACAGAGATACCTGCCAAAAATGAACGAAAACCGTTGCAAAACGAATGTTCGGGGGCCAAAACACGCAGTTCGGGGTCCCGAAAATGGGCTGTTAAGCACCGAAAGTGGCATTCGGCCACGAAGTGGGTTTCTCAGACGCCAGTGTCCCTCAAAAGGGAGTAAATAGGATGTATGCCAAAATTTAGAGCAAACGGAGATGGTTAGGCGGTCCCGAACCGAGGCACACGGCCAACGGTCCCGAAAAACCGGAAACCGGACTCCGAAATGGGCAAAATGGCTTGCGGCCACAAAATGTAGCCCACGGCCACTGAGAGATGGTCTACAGGACCTCTCCCTCCCCTCAGGAAAAGAAACAGAGAAAACCGAGCCTGGTTCGCAAACCGAGGCAGGGCACAGAAGGGAGTTCGGAAGTCCGGAGGCAGGGCTCACGGCCGCGACTCTGAGACTTCTGAATGAACACGATATGCAATATCACCAAGTGCTCAATTGGTGACGTCTGAGTCTTAAGGTCGGTCAAAAATGGGGTGTCTACAGGTACGATTGGGGAAGGTCACTTCGTGAGCACCCTCGCTCGCCCGATCAAAGATCGACCTCTACTAACCATGATATCTAGTTTTGAAAACATTATGCATTCTTATTCCGGTTATTAGCCTAGATTTACTATGTGATGCACACAGTATACAAGTATAGACTGGATCGCCTGAATTGGAACAAAACATCTCATGTTTGTTTATTTGAAAATGGTTTGATGGTGCTACTCGTAAGTAGGGTAAGACGTGGATTTTCCACCCTCAGGTGGGCTTTGAAAACATGATGATTTGCCACCCTTAAGTGGGCTTCAAACTCACAATTGATGAATTATTCCAATTCAAATAACCCAACCTTCACCCACAGGCACTCAGGCAGTTATATCATATAAGCACTTAGCCTTATGGTAAGCATGCTATCATGGCAGTCACTCACACACATGCAAGGATGCTAAAGCAAAAACACTTACCGAGTACTCCAAGCCAAAACAGAAGCTATGTTAGAAATCCATGCATGAATCCTAACTATGCAGTAATGCCTAATGCAACACATGCAAAATGCAACTAAGATAGGCTCGGCTATTCTAAGATGGCAAATGAAATGCTACAGTTAACACGTATTCAACGTGGAATTGAAATACAAATACAGTTAGTATGATGCGCCGAGCTCGGTGCATGCAAAACAGATGAATGATGCAAACATGCTATCATACTGTATGCTAATTGAAACATGCCCTAACCTAACCATCATAAACTGGTAAATAAAAGGGAGAAAGACGTGGGGTTGGAAGACATACATCACACTCACGCACTTATTACAATTGTGCCCTCGCTCGGAGGGTCCGAAAGAGTAATACAGTCCGAATAAATAGTACAGTCCGAATAAATAAAAAATCCTAATTAATTAACAAATTAATCTAGGAAAGCAGGTAAATTAGCACGCAAATCCGTGGACTGCCTCAGCTCTGCTCCAAATGATGAATGATGCATACTCGAGTTGCCTTGCGCAGAAATCCATTACGATGCCCCGGTTTGCCTCTGTTTGCAATTGTTTTCGGAGGATTGCGCAACGCTCCCGAAGGCCACGGATTTCTGATTTACTATAACAGAGAGCAACAAATGGGCATGGCAAAGTATTTCACATATGTATGCATGACTACTCTTCAGGGAGTGTAGTCCCCGATTCTCGTGCCACCAATCACGCATATCGATGCATGATGGCCGAGGAGTCGAATTGCACGACTCAATATGAAATGAATGCACATGAAAACACAACATGACCTAAACTCCATCATGGGTAATCCGGAGTGTCAGCGACGGGGAATTGAGACACGTTCCGTCAGTCGGAGTACGAAACGTCCCTCGTTTCCCGTGCTTGGGCTAACTCCTATCCCAACACAATACAAATGAAATGGCCTACACAATGCGACTAACATACAATCTAGCATACGCAATGCTATGAGATGGCATACACAATGCTCGATGTAACATGGGATACATAATATACTAACACGCAACCTAGCATATGCAATGCTATGAATTGAAAAGGCATACACAATGCATAATGGACTTACACCAACATGAGTGGACCTCAGCCACACTCACATCAGTAGCCGTGAGATGGAAAAGAGACAACTGAAATGCGTGCACACGTGCACGCATATCGAGGACCGAACCTAAAGCATAAAATACCACTCTACCAAAGCATGGCAATGGATGAAAGATGGCATACAAACATGTAATTTCTAGTTCTGAAACATGATGCTAAATGGTCCCGAAACATGGAAATATGGCACCCGATGCATGGAATAAGCCCCGAAACTCAAAACTAGGCACATGTATTGAACCACAAGTATACAAAGAAAGAATTATTTGATCATGAAGTCAAAAGACAGAGCCAAGGAAGTCCCAAAATATGCACATTTGTAGTTTAGAGCATGGCCAAAAGATGCTAACATGATGGACTAACATAGCATGCAACATTGGCCAACAAGCATGGTTTACATGGCATGTATATGAAGCGTATGAGAACTCATCAAACCAGCCAAAAATAGTGAATAAAACATGCCAAAATATGCCCAAATAATCACTGAAATGCAGCCAATGCATGCAAAAATGAGGGGCTTCTTTGGAGGGCCTTGCAAGGGGTTGTTAAGCAGATACAAGATAGACACTTAGCATGGCAAAACCAACTCTAGAAATGGATTATTATAGCCCTAAAACTCACCAAATAGGCCCTGAAATCAGTCTAGGAAACATGCAAAGAAAGGCTCCTTTGAAAAGCCTTGGATGGGATTGCTCTACACATGCATTGTAGGTATAAAATATGGCCAAAAGGGCCTTGGACATAGCCAAGGCAGACCCCAAAACTCACAAAATGAGGCCTGAAACAAGACTTTGATGCATGCAAAATATGGTCCCTTTGGAAGGCCCAAAAGACCCCCAAACAAGACAAGGAGAGAGGAGGTCACCCCCCCTCTAATTTTGGCCCTCAAAAATGCATCTAAGCCACTGAAAATCCACTGGATTTCAGTGGCTAAGAGGCCAAACCATGGCGAATGCAAGTGCTCTAATGCATGGCCCTAATCATGAAGGAATGAAGCATGCATAGGGGAGGATGACCCCAAACAGAAAAATTCCCTTAATAAAACTTGAAGAGGGGCTCAAAATAAGAACTTTTTCAGTTCATGACAACTCTCTAAAATGTTCACAAGAAGGGCTAAAATGTGATGCAAAAATATCGCTAAAAGAGAGATAGAGGGTAAGGGGAAGCAGATGACCTCAAATAGCAAAGTGTCCTTAAACAAAGTTGAAGAGGGGCTCAAAATAAGAACTTTTTCAGTTTATGTCAAAGCCCAAAAATACTTGCAAGTAGGGCTAATCAATGGAGAAAAAAAATACAAGTCTAAGGGAAATAGGCACTTACCCTTGAAGAGCAGCAAAGCTGGAGCTTTTGGACCAAGTTAGTGAACCTTCAACCTCTAGAAATCAGCTTCAAGGGGCTGGAATGGATGGTGGAGGTGGTAGGCTAGGAGTTGTAGTGTAAAATGACCAAGAACAAGGGTGTTTGAAGGCTTGAAGTAGAGAGATGGAGGGGAAATGGGTGTATATCTCAGCTGGTTTTTTCTAACCTGCCCAAAGGAGGGAGAGGACCTCCTATATAGACAAAGAGGTCTAAAGCTTCTCTTGGAAGCTAAAAAAAACTTTGAAGATCCTCCATACACGTGTATGGAGGATGCTGCAAATGGCTCCCAGCTGGCACAGCTGGAACACACTCAGAGAGACAAAATAGAGGGTAGCTGGCCGACCAGTTCAAGTGGCCGGCCGACCACTTGCCTTGGTCGGCCGACCAGGATTCAAAAGGTTCAAGGTCTAAAGCTGGTCAGCCATGAAGCCCTTGAAGTTAGCTTTCCAATGTCGCAAACCTTGCATTAAAATTCCTCCTGTGCAAAAAGTTATGCCTGTTTTGGTGAAGCCGCTCAGATTCGGTCCAACTGGACTTCAACCAACCATATCTCCCCCACCCGAACTTGGTTTTAGGATATTATTGAGTGTGATTCGGAAGTCTCCTTTCCAATGGTAATGGCCTCACATCTAAATTCCTCCTGTGAAAAGAGTTATGCCCGTTTCGGTGAAGCCGTGCAGTTTTTGGTCCTCCCAGATTCATGCTGAACCACTTTGGACCACCTGATTTTTCTGGTCTGCCATCTGAGTTTTTGGTCGTCTATGTGGCCACATTGAAGCCCCAGAAGTTACCTTTCCAATGGTGCCAACCTTGCATCAAAATTCCTCCTGTGCAAAGAGTTATGCCCGTTTCGATAAAGTCGCGCAGTTTCGGTCCTACCCGGATTCATGCCGAACTTCTCCCAAACTAGTTTTCCTCTCTTTTCTTCAACTCCAAACCCGTAGACAAGGTGTTTTGAAATATTTTTCAAAGATTTCATCTCTCTTCATTCATTTCCACTTTGTCCTTGCTCGGTTTACCGAAAAGCGCAACATTCGACAAAATACGAGCCTCGGAACATCGTAGGAACTTTATTTCAAAAACGTTTTGAAAGAGAGGGTTTTAAGGTCTAAAATATTTTGATCAAAATTGTTTTGGTCCAAAAAGGGGTACGAAGTTGAGATTTGACTCTCTCCTTGCCGAAGAAACTGAACCTTTGCCCTGCACACCTTTCTCCATCAAGTAAACCATCAGTCGCGTCCAAGTCTTAAGGGCGGTCAAAAATGGGGTGTCTACACACAGCCTCTTCCTCTAATAGTTTTTCCTTCTGTTTCTTAACTTCTTTATCCTTCCCGGATGCCTCGAGTTGGTCCAGATGCAGTGGTTTGAAATATCGGCCACTTCTTGTCATATGGTCAACTTCTTCCACATACCAAGTGTTTTCAAGAAGGTCTTCTCCCTAATCTTCATCAGTATGGGCCAAGTGTAGGTCATCGTCATCCCTTCAAACTCCTTCGGCAGTCGACAAGCATTTGTCTAGCTCTGTTTGGATCATTCTCTCATCAGAAGCATTCCCTGTAGGGTGTTGAGCTTTTCTAGCTTTCCAGTCATTTTCACTCATTTCTTGTTCAAACCGCTTCAGCGCGGCTTCTTGTTTACTATGTACAGTACTACAATGCCCAGTTCCTGAGCCAATTGTTCTACACTGGTGTTTTTCGGCAGTTTACCCTTTTCATCGGCCATTCCAGCCATTGCAGTGGTTCCCGCTTTCTGTTCTTCTAGCTTCAATTCAGGTCCTTCATCTTTATCGGGTTCATCAGTTAGCCACGCAAAATTGTCTATTGACTCGTTTAGATCAAACCAATCAATATGCACATCCCCTTGATCTTGCTCATCAAAGAACTACAAATTGTCAATGTCCACCTCCAGGTCGGCCAGATCATCTAATCCCTGACTTGGGCTATCCTCTCGAACTACACTGACCTCCATCCTAGTCGGCAACACCAGCTCAGCTTGATTGATTGGCACAATATAGTAGTATAGGTTGTACATCTCTTCAGATAACTCCTCAAAGCCCTCAAGCAACAGACTGACATGCTCCACCAAGGCCAACCTCCCTTCATCTACCACTGCCACCACCATTGGTTCGGGTTAGAGTGAAGACATGTTCATTATGCACAAGTCCGTGCTCTCAGGGAGAACAATGCCGGTTTAGGTAGGTGGGAAGGGGTGTTATATATACTGGGGTCATAAGGGACGGACAGTGTAGGGATGAGGTTTATATGCCGGGGTGGAAGGACTTGGTTATGCGGTGGGAAAGGATTTGTAGTGACGTTTGGCTTTTGGGGTGACACTATCACCTTATTGTCAATGAGATCTTGAATTTGATGATGCATCCTATAGCATTGATCAGTGTCATGACCGTGTTGTTGGTAAAAAGAGCAGTATTTGGCCGGGTTGTGTTTCAGAGGGATAGGATCGGGTGGTGGGCGTTATTCCAACGGCTTAAGATGCCCTTTTCTGATCAGGACCCCTAGGGCTTTGGATAAGGGCATATAGAGCGGGGTAAAGACCCTTTGAGATCAGGCCTGGCTGGTTGAGGTTTGCGGAGTGGTGTTGGACGTATTAGCGAATGGGTTGGCAATTTTGGGTGTGGTGGTGACCACAGTCACATCCGAAGGACGTGCAGAGATGCTACCAGTTGTGGCTGCATTGGAGCTACGTATAAAGGGCCTCTTGGGCTGTTCCTTCTCATCGTCTATCAGCCCCGGCTTCATCGCATCCTCAATTTGAACCCTTATTTCATAGAGCTCAGCAAATGTTAACAAAGGCAAGACTATCATCTTCTGTAATAATCTCCCTTGCAGGTTGTGGAACCACCATTTTGATTTGGTCCTTTTTAGATGGCCTGATAGTCATCATGGAGGCCTTGGCCCTCCATCTCATTACAAAATCCGAGAAGCCCTCCTTCGGCTCCTGACGGGTCGCTTCAAGATCACAGGTAGTGACCTTGATCTGAGTATTGTAGGAGTACTGCGTGATGAAAGCCTCAGCCATTTTCTCCTAGCTCCGTTTCATGGAGTCTTCCAACTTTGCGTACCAGATGACTGCTATACCTGACAAGGTCCGGCCAAAAAGCGATAGCTTCTAAAGTCTAGTAAGACCCATTAGTCGTAGGATATTATAGAATAAACGCAAATGGAACATGGGATCCCCGGAGACGTCGAACCGGTCTATGTGCGGCATCTTGAATCTGTCCAGTAGAGTCACTACGGCGTCTGTGTATCCATCCTCAATGTCATGGATTGAATTCACGCCCTGTGCTCTCTTGAAGAGCTTTTCTAGCTTATTGACCTTCAGTGTAGTGGGGTCAACCTCGAATTCAAATGGTTTCTCTATTTGATACACTGGTACCTTGGAGGTCTGAGGTGGGATCGGATCTGCTGGAATGCCCAACTTCTCCTGGATGTTGACAGTGACTCCGGGTGCTGGAATACCCACTGGAGGTGCATGGGATGCAGAAGCTACTACCAGTTGTGGTTGCTATTACTGAAGCATATTTATCACTTCTGCTTAGCGAGCTGCGACCTCAGCTTGATGGGCAACATCTAGTTGCATAGTCTCAATGGTCTGCTAGAGTGGACGAAGCATATTTTCCATGCTAACTGGGGGATGTTGAACCATCAGAAATGGCGAATACTCTCTTTCTGGAGTATAAGTAGACGATTGAGTCTGACTGGGTGCAGGTGAAGTAAAAGGTGACTACTGGATTGGTGAATTATGCCTAATCCTCCTCCGTCTAGTAACCAATGGGAGTGAAACAAACACTGGTTGTCCCCTGACAAGATCCCCGGATCTACAAATCCTTCTCACATGGGTCAAGAGTGCTTGGGGGGTAACAAAATCGTCTAAAGCAATGGTGAAAAACTACCTTGCAAAAATAAAAAAAAATAAAGCAAAAAGAAAACAAAAATCAGAAACCGCACAGCACCTCGGCTTAGATACCAACAACACGCAGTTGCAAACATAAGCTGTAAAACTGTGCTCAGTACTGATTTTTGTCATCAAAAACTGATGCCCATACTTACAACTGATACATACATTCCTGTAGAGTTTCACTCCAAAAGCACATACCAGTTAAGTGAGAGCCAAAACACTCCTATGATGGGGAAAGGTTACTTTGTCCTAGTTTCGTTAGGAGCCAGGGTTTCACTACTCAAGCAAAGTGTTTCACACAATCCTGATTTGGGTAAGCAACCTGTCCTAGTTTGGAACAGTCTCTATCGCTTCCAATATGCAACTAGGTCGATTGGTCAAAAAGGGTACCTCAGCAAGACTACCTAATATACCTCTCACACCTAGCACCGAGAAGTGAAAGGAGGATCAAACGGCATAGCGGAAGTCCAGATCCAAGGGTTGTGTTCCCATCACGGCAAAGCCCGCAGCCGGTCAGCCTTTTGGCAACCTTTTCCAAGCGAGCCTCCGGCAAATCGTTTAGGAATAGCAGATGGCAAACACTGTGACTTAGGCGCACCAATGCAAATGCAAATGCAAACAAACACATAAGTGTAGATAAAATAACATATATGAGTTCGAGTCAAGTTCTCTAGTTTTCCCAGCAGAGTCGCCAGAAACTGTGGCTCGGCTTTTTTGCGCCCCCTTTTGGAAGCTTGAAAAGAAAGCCCTACAGTTTGGACTTCCGCGATTCTAAATCTAATCTCACAAGTGCAATGTGAAACTGATAATCACCAAAGAGTCCAAATCTGGAAAATCATTTTGGAAAATTGATTTTGAATCAAAAAGTGCCAAAATTGGATTGGTTTGCCAGATATAGAGTCGCCACCTAAATATTTTATTTTTGAGGAAATTTAGGAAATCCATGAGTCGTGCCAAAGGCCACGTGTCCGTCATCACTAAAGTTGCCTCAGCTCGGGAACTTAGGTACGAGAGGGGAAGGTCATGAATTGAGCACTCTCACTCGCTCAATCAAAGATTGGCCTCTACTAATCATGATATGATTTTTTATAAACACTATGTGCTCTTGTTCCGGTTATTAAGCTAGCTTTACTATGTGATGCGCACAAGCAAGTATAGACTAGTTTGCTCAATTTGGAACAATTCAACTCATGTTTGTTTGTGAAAATGGTTTGAATTTGCCACCTCAAGTAGGCTTAAAGTTTGTATATTTGCCACCAAACACAGTGGGCTTAAAACATGATTTGACACTCAACAAAGTAGGCTTAAAACGCACATTCGTTGAATCGTTCCAATTCAAATAGCAAGCCTTCATCCACCGACATTCAAGCAGTTTATCAAATAGGCATTTAGCCTCATGGAAAGCATATGAATCATGGAAACATTCACATTCATGTGAGTATGCTAAAGCACTAAAAACTCACCTAGTACTCCAAGCTAAGATAAACAAAAAGAGTTAGAAAAATATGCATGATTCCTAACTATGCTAAATGTCTAATGCAACACATGCGAAGAATGCAATTGATAGGCTCAGTTACTAGTATGGCATATGATTCAATTTGATAACATACGGTCTAAGCACGTATTCAAAGAAGTATTGAAATGGCAATGCAATTTGAATGATGCCCCGAGCCTCGTTGTATGCAATACGAATGAATGGATGCAAGCATAAGGTATGCTAATTGAAACATGCCCCTAATCTGACCATCAAAAGCGGGTAAATAAAAGGGAGAAAGCCATGGGGTTGGAAGACATACTCACACTCACGCACACTTATTACAACTTTACACCCTGGCGAAGAAGGGTCCGAATGAAACTAGCTAAGCTACACTACTTCACTAATTATTACAACACTTTGAACTAATTAGAAAACTAACTAATTGAATAATTACAACACAAATTAATTAGCTACAACTAACTAATTAAATATTTACATAGGCTAATTAAATTAAGCTAATTAACAAGATAACTCGTTTAAGAAGCAAGGGAGGCCCATGCAAATGCATGCTCGATTTCCATCCGAGGAACATATGATGTCTGCCCTTGAAAGCCTCTGTTTGAATAACCTTTGCAATATTTCCTTCTCCAGATCAACTATGTCATGCGTCACAAGCACACTGCCCAAAATTCACTGGTGGCCGACAGGCCAGAAGTGGTGGCCGATCGGCCACCATTGAGGGGTTGCCGCTCAACAGTGATGGCTTGCCAGCCAATAACAGTGGCTGGCCAGCCAATGGTGATGCACAATTCCATACTGCAACAGAGAGCAAACAGGGCAAAGAGAGGGTATCCTCACAGGTTGTATGTATTGTGTACTTCTCCTTATCATCAAAACAAGCTCAAAAGAGTGATACATTTGGCCCTCAAACCATCAATCAAGCAATTTCCATGCATGATGGATAAGGGACCAATTTGTACAAGTTCAATTAATGCAAATCAAGACTCAAATGCCATCACCCTATCATGCATGATCAAGGGCAGCGGAGACCTAGGAAAGTGGCACATTTCATCACTTTTGAGTATGAAATGTCTCATTTTCCTTGTGTTCAAATTAGCATCCTATTTGAACACATGCAATGCAACACAAAGAGATGCTTATCTTGTCACTTTTACTTGCCAATTTTGTTTACACATTTTAGTTACCAAATCATTCTTTACTCAATTTGTCCATTGGTGAGTGTCCTCTAAGATGAAAGAAGTGTCAACCAAGGGATAATGTAAGGCAAGAGAGAGATCATGCCGTTTATAATGAACCCTCAAAGAGGGTTAAACCATTAAGCATGACCTCAATCTAGAGCTTAAAGGATCCCAAGCTTGTGTAGACACCCCACTTTTGATCGATCTCAAGACTTGGATATCATCGCTTGTGCACTCGATGAGTGTGCTTGTTTTGAGCACCCAAAGTTCTGGCGGAACGCCTTATCTTTGAGCCTCTAAACCCATTTTGTTTTGTGCTTGTTTTTGGGCCAAACTTTGTTGCCTCTTGCCCAGAAGGGGGAGGGGCCTTGTTGGCCACTTTTTGTTCTTGTGAACCACTTGAAGTGGCCTCAGCTAGTTAGAGTGGACGGTCGGCTACTTAGAGTGGCCGACGGCCATTTGTTCTTTTTTTTCAGATATTTGTTTGCTAGTTATGCCAGTTGTTGTTCACTGAAGTGCATTTCCATACACGTGTATGGAGGGATGAATACAAGCCTTACTCTTGATTTTCTATATATAAGGGATACTCTCCCCCATTTGGAAAGGTTGGACATTTTGGATCAAAATTTCCTCTCTCTCTCTCTCTCTCTCTCTCTCTTCCTATTTTGTGCCTTATAGTTAGATTTCTCTACACTTTTGCACAAGGACCCTTAACCAAACATTCTCACCTTGGAGCTGAGGTTCTTTGAGGTTTAGTTTGAGCTTTTGAGGGAGGTTTGAGCTGGAATTTGTGCCTGCTTTGTGCTGTGCTTCAAGAGGTATAAGACTTACCTTGTACGCTTTGTTTTGATTACTTGCTTTGCCACCTTTTTGTTCTGTTTTTGGCCTGTTTTTCAACTACAAAAAACTCTGATTTTTTAGCCTTAACATGATGGTTTGAGGTTATTTTGTGTTAAGGGGTAGTCTACCCTTCTTGTTTCCTAATTGTGAAGCTTTTTGTGGCACCTTTCAAGGCTTTCAAATCATACTTTTTGGGCCTTTAAACCACTAAAATTCAGAGTTATTTCAGTGGTGGAAAGCATGTTTTGAAATACAAAATGGGAGGGGTTAGCCTCCCCTCCCTGTGTCTCACTTGCATGCCTAGTTAGCATCACATGGTAGCATCACATGGTAGCATGTTTATGTAGCCTAACTTAGCTTATTTCCAGCATGTGTTTGCCTCTTGTTTGGAATGATTTAGCTCTGTTTTGGGTTGCTTTGGTCATATGAGTCTTGCTTTGCATAGTTATAATACAAATGGCTTCACTAGTTTAGTGTTTTAGGCCTTTGAAGATGCTTTGCTTGAGTTGGTTACATGTTGTAGTGTCTTTTTACATGTAATTTCAGCATATATAGCTCTGGCACATGCTCCTTTGTTTCACTCTTTCTTTGCTTTTTAGAGTTGCTCTTGAGTCTTGTTTGCATGCTAACATGTGACCATGTTTTTCTAGCATTTTGTACCTTAATCTCAGCAAGATTTTGCCACTGTTTTGACTGGTCTTAGCTCTGTTTTGAGCTGGTTTGGCCCTTTGAGGCTTGTATTGTGTGGTTGTAGTGCAATCTCTTCCACTATCTTAACGTTTTAGGCTTTTAAAACATGAATTGCATGAGTTGCTTGCATGTTTTGGTGTCTTTTTGCGCTCTATTTTAGCACTGAAATCTCTGCAATCTCCCTCTATTCTTCACTCTTTCATTTGTTTTGAAAGTGACTTTGAACCACTTTGTTGGCTTGAGTGTGGAATTGAGACCCTCATGCCTAATGGTTTAATTCCTTCAGGAGTTCATTACCAGCCGCATGAGGCCTCTTTCATGCTCAAGGTACTTGTGGTTTAAGCCCTATTTCTATTAAACGACACTTACCTTTTGGACTAATCAATTAAAGAATGGATTGGTAATCTAAAATGAGTAAATAAAACATGACAAGTAAAAGTGGCAAGATAAGCATCTTTCGTGTTGCATTTGCATGTGCTTGGATTGGACGTTAATCCGAACATGAGAAAAATGGGACATTTCATACTCAAAGTGATGAAACGTGCCATTTTTCTTAGTCACCGTCACCCTTGATCATGCATGATAGGGTGGTGGTTGTTTTTGTCTTGTTTGTGCACTCATTAAGCTTGTACAAACTTGGCTTTCTAGCCATCATGCATTGAAAATGCTTGATTGATTGTTTGAAGGCCAAGAGTTACCCTCCTTTGAGTTTGTGTGATGATAAGGAGGGTAGCAGTACATACATTCTTTGAAAATACATTGTTTTGCCTCTGTTTACTCTCTGTTGTAGCAAAAGAAAAAGTCCGAGGAAGGGGTGACTGACCGGCCAGTTTTAGTGCTGACGGCCACTTGGAGTGGCCGACCGGCCAATTGTAGTAGTCGACAGCCACTTTTTGTAGCCGACCGGCCACCAATGAATTTTTTGCACAAATGTGCTTCTGAGTTGGAGCAGAGGCATTCTAAGAGTTGGTACAATTTTCAATGATCAAATGGGTGCAAATAGAGGCATCTGATGGCAAGGCAATGGCATTTTCGGGTGGATCAACTGAGCATGCATACGTCCCTCGCCCTCGAGGCCATTTAGTCGCTTTTGTTAACTTAGAATAAGTTAGTTATTTCATTCATACAAGTGTTGTAACTAATTAAGCTTAATTCGTTTTGTAATATTTTAGCTAGCTTATAATAGTTAGTTAATTTATTTCAATTGTTGTAACAATTAGCTTAGAATAGTTAATTAGTTTTGGTTTCTAATAGTGAGCTTAATTAGCATAGCTAGCTTAGCTTATCCATTCAGACCCTCTTTCGAGAGGGCGCAATGTTGTAATAAGTGTGCGTGCGTGTGTGTATGTCTTCCAACCTCACGTCTTTCTCCCTTTTATTTAACCATTTTTGATGGTTAGTTTAGGGTCATGTTTCGATTAGCATACCTTTTGCTCGCATGTTTGCATCCATTCATTTGTCTTGCATGCACCGAGGCTCAGCGTATCATTCAAACTACATTTTCAATACTTACGTGTTTCAAAGTATGTTATCAAATTCAATCAAATCATATGCCATATTAGTAGTCGAGCCTATTAATCGCATTATTGCATGTGTTGCATTAGACACTTAACATAGTTAGGATCCTGCATCTTTCTAACTAGTTTTTGTTTTGGCTTGGAGTACTCGGTGAGTTTTATGCGTTAGCATACTTGCATGAGTATGATTGCCATATTGCCATGTTTTGCATACTTTCCATGAGGCTATGTGCTTATATGATAAACTGCTTGAATGCCTATGGATGAAGGCTTTGCTGCTTGAATTGGAACAATTCAACAAATTTAAGTTTTAAGCCCACTTTGCGAAGTGGCAAATCATGTTTTAAGCCCACTTGAGGTGGCAAATCCACGTTTTAGCCCACTTGAGGGTGGCAACTTCAAACCATTTTCGAAAACAAACATGAGTTGATTTGTTCCAAGTCTTGCGATTTAGTCTATACTTGCTTTTGTGCGTCACATAGTAAGGTTAGATTAATAACCGGAATAAGAACGCATGAGATTTATAAAAACAACATATCATGATTAGTAGAGGCCGATCTTTGATCGGGCGAGCAGGGGTGCTCATTTCAGGGCCTTCCCCTCTCGTACCCAAGTTCCCGAGTTGAGGCAACTTTGATGATGACAGACACATGGCCTTTGGCACGAGTCATGGTTTCCTAAATTTCCCCCAAAACATAATATTTAGGTGGCAACTCTGTAATCGGGCAAAGCAGTCCAAATTTGGCATTATTTGATTTAAAAGTGATTTTCCAAAAAGATTTGCTAGATTGCACTCTTTGGTGTTTTATCAGTTTCACATTGCACTTTATGAGATTAGATTCAGAATCGTGATAGGAGTCCGAACTGTAGGACCAATTTGAGCTCTCCAAAAAGAGACGCGAAAAAGTCGAGCCTACAACTTGAAACAACCCTCAAAAGCAAATCAAAGAGTGAAGCAAAGAGAGCGGTTGTAGAGTTTATAGTGCTAAAATGGAGTGAAAAACAACACCAAAAGATGTTATCAACTCAAACAAGAGGTGTCTAAGACCCTAAAACACCAACTTGTGAGGACTATTACACTACAACCATGCAAAACAAGACTCAAATGAACTAACTAACCCAAAACAAAGCTAAAGCAGGCAATTTCAGAGGCTAAAACATGCTAGACGTGAGCTGAGTTAAGCTAAAAAAACATATTAACATATGGAGCTAACTAGACATGAAAACAAGACACAAGGAGGGGAGGCTAACCCCCCCAAATTTGGACTTCAAAATGAGTTTTTTGTCACTAAAAAACCTCTGAAATTTAGTGGTTAAAAGGCCCAAAAAAATTGGTTTGAAAGTGGTGAACAAAGGTACAAAAGCTTTACAAACAAAGAAGTGAGAAGGGTGAACCACCCCCTAATCTAAAAATGGCCTCAAACCACCACCTTTAGGCCACAAAAATAGAGTTTTTTACAATTCAAAACCAGCCCCAAAACAGTCCCAAAACAATAGAAGAAGATGGCACAACGAGTATATAAAACAAGCTAACAAAGCAAGTGTTATACCTCTTGAAGCCAAGGCACAAATTAGGCAACAAAGCAAGCCACAACCACCTTCTAGCACTCAAAGAGGGTCCCAAGTAACCTCAACCCAAAGAGAAGCAACTTTGGTCAAGGGAGTATATGCAAAAGTATAGGATTTGTGAGCAAATGTATACAAAATTGCAAGAGAGAGAGAGAGAGAATTTTGCTCTAAAATTTATAACCTCTAAGAATGGGGGAGAAGAAGATCCCATATTTATAGAAAAACAAGCTTTTGACTGAGTTATATCAGTCCATACATGTGTATGGTGATCAAACCCATTGTGCCAACAGCTCAAACAGCTGTCAAGAAAATATCTGCAAAAAAGCATCAATGGTCGGCAGGCCACTAATGTGGCCAGCCGGCCACCAGTGATGGCCGGCAGCCACCAAGGGTTGCGGACTTGAAGATTTTGGCCCAAAACAGGGCACAGATTGGATGGGGGTTGAAGGCTCAAAGACAGGGCATTCCATCGAGGACTTCGGGCACTAAAACATGCACAAAATAGTCACAATCCTCGAGTGCACAAATGATGACGTCAAAGTCTTGAGGGCGGTCAAAAATAGGGTGTCTACAGTTGACCCTCTTGGACAGAACTCGGTCATGAAATGACATGAGTAAATGTCAAAGTCCAGAGATGACCCCTTTTTGACAAGGCCGAAGATTTGGACAAATAAGCAAGTTAAAAAACAAAATGTTGTGCCCACAGGCAGCCTACGTATCCGTTTACAAGGAATCAAACCAGCGTAGTTCTGGGGCAAGATGGAAGTGATATGCATGATGCAAGAACATAACTTATGATCATGCAATGAGGCTGTAATGAAACATTTAAATGCAAACGCAATGCAATGAAAATGCCACATTCGAACAAACCGAAATAGGGTATAGCAATTTCAAACATGGAAAAAAGAAAGCAAAATAAACACGCCACGCATGAGAATCACGAGCCAAACCACACTTCATGTAAAAAGGATGTAAGAAAATTATACAAGCTTAACTACGCGACGCGCAGGAAAGACAAAGAGCGACATAATTGTCCAGTGCACTCGAGGTCTCAATCGAGATTCAATGTATTGCACATGTGAGAAGGAAAAGGAGGGCGTGAACACTGGGACGTACTCGAATGTTTTTAACCAATACAAACAATCCACGCATCTCACGCGAGAAGAGATAAGATGGTGTGAGCAGCGGGACGCACCTGAATGTTTTTCACCGAAGCGTGGCGTGAACACCGAGCGTACCCGAATGTTTTTAACCGAAGGGTGGTGTGAACACCGGACATATCCGAATGTTTTTAATCGAAGTGTTGGTGTAAACACTGGGACGCACCCGAATGTTTTTAACCAAAGGGGGTGGTGTAAATACTGGGACGCACACGAATGTTTTTAACCGAAGGGTTGGTGTGAACACCGGAACGTACCCGAATATTTTTAACCGAAAGGTTAGTGTGAACACCGGGATGCACCCGAATGTTTTTAACCGAAGGGTTGGTGTAAACACCGGGACGCACCTATATGTTTTTAACCGAAGGGGGTGGTGTGAACACTGGGATGCACCCAAATGTTTTTAACTGAAGGGGGTGGTGTGAACACCGGGACGCACCGGAATGTTTTTAACCAAAGGGTTGGTGTGAACACCGGGATGCACCCGAATGTTTTTAACCGAATAGGGTGGTGTGAACATCGGAACACACCCGAATGTTTTTAACTGAAGGGTTGGTGTGAACAGCGGGATGCACCCCAATATTTTTAACCGAAAGGTTGGTGTGAACACCAGGACGCACTTGAATGTTTTTAACCGAAAGGGTTCAATCCTAACGCGTCTCATGCGAGAGGAAAAAAGGGGAATAGATTTGAACCGAAGGGCATGAGTGATTTTGACTGGAACTCCTCTGAATGAACTGTACATACAATATCGTGCATGTGAAGGAAAGAGACTTAGCAAATGCTATATAGTATGAATGCATGTTCTATGCGAGACAAACAACCGAGATTCAATGTTAATGGCATGTTCTATGCAGAAAACAAAAGCATAAGCATGTTCCATGCATGATTGAAAAGCAAATGCAAGATGCACATATTCAGCTCTCGGAAGAATTGTAATGTATTTAAAGGATACACCTCATCCACGTTGAGAAGTGACGAATGTCGCGCACCGAAAACTTAGTTTCGAGCTTCCACAGAGATATTCTAAACCAAACAATGGACAAACCCTTCAATTCTTGAAGACCAAAGACACAAAGCAGTATTAGGACTACAAGGGAAATCTCAGAACACTTGCCGGCCACTAGAGGTGAGGGGTCCGTTGGCCACCTGTTGACTACTGGTGATCACTGCCGGCCACCCGTGGCAGATTCGGGGCAAATTTGTCATTTTGCCTCGGGTCGTTAAGTATACACCTCCACACTTCATTTCCTCACTTCTCTAGGGCCAAAATCTTTCTCCCTCTCTCTTTAGGAACACCTTCTCTCTAGATCCGTACTTTCTACGCATTTTCCAATGCCCCACGCGAAGTTTATTCGCTATACCCTCTTTGTTTACTCCGTTTTGAACCGATTGAAATTTAATTATTTTGCTTTTTCTGGAGTTTCACCTTTTGAGGCTTATTCCCCTCGTGTTTCTCTTGGGTTTTGCATCTTTTCCCGGGCTTTGACTTTTTCCTCCACTTTTTCTCTCTTAGGGTTGACTTTTTCTAAGTTTGTCCTTTTTTCTCCATTTTCGACCACTTTCTCATCTTCTTTCCAAATGGCGAACGACATACCTCATGACGGAGCTCCAACATAGATCCCATCCCAGTTGTCTCCAAAGATAGAGGCAGAGCCGGAGCCAGTGCTACTACCAATCGGGATTCGACCATTTGATCCGACAACATATCATTCTCAGATGCATGTGCTACCCCCGGGGGGTATCAGGCACTTTAGAGCATTTGCGGGACACGCACCAAAGGACCTCTTGCTACGAGAGCCGGACTCCCACTTGTCTTACGACACCACCGAGGTATATATTGTATTGTCATGTTTTCTTCACTGTACATTGCATTTCTTTCCTTAACTGTGTTCCTCGCTTCAACTGTAATGTTTACACTGTATTTCTTGCCTCTTACTACATTTCTTGCTCTAATCACACTCTTGCACTGTATTTCTTATACTGCCTTTTCATATGCTTGTTCTCATATCGTTGTATATCACTGTTTTGATCACAGGAGGACTCTTGTGCTATCAGGGGCTATGGAGCCACGTCCGCGAGGGACTGGTAGATGGAGCTTCATGTCGATGTCCGCTACATTATCGACAAGGCCGGCTTCGACTTATTCTGCATGGGGCTGTCGCGCCATATCGTGAGTCGCCCACTTCTTGGTGCATTAGTGGAGCGGTGGTGGGATACCACCAACTCCTTCCACTTCTCTGCTACTAGGGAGATGACAATGACTCCCTATGACTTCACCATGCTCACAGGCATAGAAGTAGGGGGTCATCGGATCCCTTACGATATGGACATAGCAAGTGGGCGGCTGCCTGGCTACACCTACTAGGAGCACGTCCACCTCTCTTTCGGCCGGGGATGGTACGATATAGTTGGTTCGTCGAGCGTTTCTGAGGAGTGAGCCAGAGACCCTAGAGGAGACCGAGCATTATGCCCAAGGGTTCTTGATGTTCCTGCTCGGCACCACCTTGTTTGTGAATAGGTGGAACACTGTAGCGTTATATCTCCTGAGCGCTCTGGCGGACTTATCTCAGGTCTGACTTTATGATTGGAGCGGTGCTAGCCTAGCCACATTGTATGGCTATATGAGCTCGACATCCCGCAAGAGGGGAAACAGAGCCGGAGGCTACTGGCGAGCTTGGAAGGTATGCTATACATTTCTGTTTTACATTTTCTGCTCGCCATTTCTGTGCTTTCTGCTTTGCACTTTCTATACACTGCACACTGCCTTGTTTACAACTATATACTACGCTCTCTACATTGCACATTCTGCATCCTCTGTATCTATATTTGCACTTTATATACACTATATTGCGCATTCTGCTTTCTGCATTTTGTATTTTGCATTCTCTATACATTGTACAACATGCTATTTCCTGCACTCTGTATCTGTACTTTCTGTATACTGTACGCACATTCTACTTTCTACATCCTGTGTTTGTACTTTATGTACACTGTATACTTACTGTTGCCTTTTCCTTGCGACTATGGGTATACGCATATTTTCCAACCCTCGCTCCGGAGCCAAAGGTGGAGATGCCCCTCGTTGTGCCATACTCTCACTGGTATGACGGGAGATGCCTATGGAGGACCCGGGAGGCTTTCACATTCTTCCGTCGGTACTTCGACACAGTGGCTGCCGCGAAGGTAACTCGAAACTCATAGTTGTTTTTGCTTTACTTCAGCTCTGATTCACATTGCAATATCTTTTGGAAACTAAATAATCTGCACATTCTCTGTTTGCAAATTGCTTGGCAGCCTTGGGCGTTGATGCCGGCTGCAGTCAAAGACCAAAGGCTAAGTGCTTAGTTGCTATAAACTACTTGAATGTCTGTGGATGAAGGCTTGTTGCTTGAATTGGAACAATTTGAGCAATGTTCATATGTGACCACTTTTTCAAGTGGGACATATACGAAACAATTTTCAAAACAAACATGACTCGAAGTGTTCCAATTCTTGCAAGTTAGTCCATACTTGTGTTTGTGCACATCACATAGTAATGCTAGCCTAATGAACCAGAACAAGAGTATATAATATACATAAAAATCATATCATGATTAGTAGAGGTCGATCTTTGATCGAGCGAGCGGGGGTGCTCAAATGTATTCATGACCTTTCCCTGTCATACCTAATTTCCTGAGCCGAGACAATCTTCGTGATGACAGACACGTGGCCTTTGGCACTGTAGACACCCCATTTTTTACTGACCTTAAGACTCAGACGTCATCGATTGAGCGCACGGTGATAGTGCATGTTGTGCTCGTTTCGAGTTTCTAGAGTTTTGGCTGAGAGCCTTGCCTCCGGGCCTCTGAACTCTTTGTGTTTTGGCTCGGTTTGTGGACCAAACCTTGTTTCCCTTGCCTGGAGGGAGGGAGTGGTCTGTGGACCGCCTATTTGTGGTCGTAGACCACTTTTCGCGCTTGGAGACTAGTTTCTGATTTTCAGAGCCTTCGGCCACGCACCATGTCTCGGGACCGCTTAACGTTCTCCGTTTGGCTTGGCTTTTGAACCACACCATGTTGCCTCTGCCTAGAGGGATACTGTGGTCTGGGAGACCACTTTTGTGGTCGTAAATCACTTTTGGTGCTCATAGACTAGTTTTCGAGGCTTTCGGCTGCGCGCTTTGTCTCCGGAACTTTCGTCTTGCATCGTTTTTGGTTTGTTTTTGGTGCAAACCTTGTTTTCCTTGTTTGGAAGGTGGTACAAGGGTGGGAGACCAGTTCTTTCCCTTGGAGACCATTTTTCTTCTCGCCAGCCAGTTTTCTGGTCGGCCAACTGGTCTCCTTGGTCTTTGGGCCACCTTTTTTGGTCGGCCACCACACCACTGCATTGTTTTCATGCTGCTGACCATCTCCCACCATGGCCGACCACTTTTTGTCTTGGGAGACCACTTGTGGTGGTCAACTGCTTTTCATCACCTTTTTGGAGATATTTTCAGTGCAATTGTGCCAGCTGGGAGGCACAGAAGCCATCCTCCATATGGAGGGATGGCTTTGAGGCCAAAGCTTGTCCAACAAGCTTGTTACTTGTTCTCTATAAAGGAGAACCTCCCGCCCCTCCTCCAGGTTGAGTTCTTTGTGCTTGAGCTATACATATATATCTTTGTATCTATCTTGCTCTTGCGCTTCATTTTTGTGCCTTAAAGTGTCATTTTATCACACTTTTGCACACAAACACACACTCAAACACCATACTCTTAGAGCTGAGGTCCCTTGAAGTTGTTTTTGAATTTTTTGGATTGGTTTTGGTTCAAAAAGTGTGTTAGAGTTGTAGCTTTGAATGTGTTCTTCAAGGGTGAGAAACTAGCCCTTTAACCTTTTTTTTTGCTTAAGCTTTTAGACCTGTTTGCATGCTGATTTAAGCTTAACTTCCACTGCAAAAAAGTTCTATTTTTCAGTCCTTAAAATGTTTGTTTAAGGTTACTTTTTTGTTAGGGGTGGTCTACCCCCCTTTTAGGCCTTGTTAGGCCTTGTTTTGAGCCATCCCTTTTGGCTCTTGTTTTAGGCTTTGCATGACCTTTCTACCACTGAAATCCAGAGGATTTTTAGTGGTGGAAAGGTGGTTTTGAGGTCCCAAATAGGAGAGGGCCATCCCCTCTCCTTGTGTCTTGTATGCTTGCTTCATTTGCCTCATGTTTGAGCATGTTTGTTAAGCTTATGTTGGCCATATCTTAGCATGTATTTGGGGTTATTTCAGCATGGCATACCACTATTTTTACTTGGTTTTGTCATCTCTTGCATGTCTTATACACTTGTAGTGTAATCCTCATAAACTAGCTTTGTATGCTTCATGAAGTAGCATGTCATTCTAGCTTGTTTTGAGTCCATTTCAGCATGTTCTTGGTGTTGTTTTACCATGTCATACCTCTGTTAAGGTTTGGTTTAATGGCCCCTTGCGTGCTCCATACACTTGTAGTGTAATTCCATGAACTAGCCTAATGTGTACCATGCTTTAGACTATCATTCTAGCATGATTTTGGCTTAACTCTAAGAAGCTTTTGTCCATGTTTTAGCATGCTTAAGCTCTGATTTGTGTTTTTTTGGTCATGCATGCCGTGCTTTGTATAGCTATAGTGCATTCTAGCTTGTTAGCTTTGTGTATCAAGTTCACTAGCATGCACTGCTTGGACTATTTTCATGATTTGGCATCATTTGAAATGTGATTTCAGTCCATATAATGTGGCCATACACTTGCATTTGTCACTTATTCAATGCGTTGGAGGGTTTCCCCTTTATGCCTTAAACATGAGTCATTGCGTATGCCTTCATGCCTAAGCTTGTGAGCTATCATTTCAATGTATTTTTTGGGTTATTTTGCCATGATATAACTCTGATTTTTGTTGGCGAAACCATCTCATGCTTGGTCTTGGTAGGTGTAGTGTAATCCACCTTATTTGCCTTGCATTCATCATGCCTTATGCTATTCATGCTAGCTTATTTTGGCCTCCTTCCATACATTTTTTAGGCTCATTTTGACATGTTTTAAGACTATTTTGGGTTGCCTTGACCATATTCTTCATGTTTTGCATAGTTGTAGTACAAATGCCTATGCTAGTTTCAAGCTTTGGGTACTATAGCATGCTTCATTTGTGTTGTGTACATGATTTAGCATCATTTATCATGGCATTTTAGAGCATGTAACATTGCCATGTTCTCACTTCATTCACTCTTTAAGTGCCTTTGAGTGTTATACATTGTTGCCTTGCTTATGGCCTAATGTGTATGCTTGCATGCCTAGGCCTTTGAGCCTCCATCTTAGCATATTTTGGTCCTTGTTTAAACCTATTTGAGCTCTATCCATGATTGGTTCATGCCTTTATGCCATATATTGCATGCCTCCTTTATAGTCCTCTTTGCTAGCCTTATGCCTTAAGGGCTCTAGTATGCTATGCTTGTATTATTTGAATGATTTGACATCATTTCATACCTTATTTTAGTGCATTTAGTGCTGTTACACTTCCACATTTGTCACTCCTTGAGCACTCTTGAGAGTTATGCTCTTATGCCTAGTCAGTGGGCCATTGCATGCGCATGCTTGTATATGCTCTTCATGCCTTCATTTTAGCATTATGGCCACTGTTTTTGGGCATGGCTGAGGTTTGCCAACATTCGGTTTAAGTCCGTTGAGCATTGTGTATGCCATGTTACATCGCATTGTGCATGTTATGTTGTTGTTTGTATTGTGTATGCCATGTTCTTGTTCGCATTGTGTATGCCATAATCACATTGCATTGAGTATACCATGTTGCATTGCATATTGTTGCATGCTTGTCCATGTTGCATTGCATGTTTGCATGCTTGAGTTGCATTGCATGTTTGCATACTTGATGTTGCATTGCATTATGTGTGCCATGTTATTTGTTGCATTTTGTTTGGAATAGGTGTTAGTCCAAACACGGGAAACGAGGGGCGTTTCATACTTGAAGTGATGAAACGTGCCTTAATTCTTGGTCGCCGACGCTCTTGATCATACATGATAGAGTTTTAGGTTTTATGTGATTATGTGTCCATTCATTTCATATTGAATTGTGCAACTTCGCCTCTCGGCCATCATACATCGAGATGCATGATTGGTGGCCCGAGGGTTGAGAACCGCACTCCTTTGAGCTTATGAAATGATAGGGAGGGTGGTTGTGAATACATATCTTGCAAATACATTGCCATGCCCTTTCTTGCTCTCTGTTGCGGCAAACTGGAGAAGTGCAGCAAAAACTGGCCGGCCAGCCAGAAAAACTAGCTGGCCGACCACTTTTTCTAGTCTGCAGCAACAAAAAGTGGTCAGCCAGTGGCTGGAAGCATCAACAACTGGTCGGCAGCCCTCCCACAGGTCCCCACCGTGAGTTAGAAGCTTTCTGGAGCTTTGTGCAAGGTTCTGAGAACAATTTGAAACAAAGGCAAGTTGGGGCATCGCAACGGATTTTCGAACGAAGCGACCGGGCATGCATGCACTCTTCTTCCCCTGAGGGCCTCATTGCTTGTTGTTTTACTTAGCTAATTTTCTTAGCTAGTTTACGCTTTGGTTTGTACTTAATTAGTTAATGTGTTTAACTATTCAATTTGTGTTGTAATAGCTTAATTAATTAGCTTGTTAGTTAATTAATTTTGTGATGTAATAATTAGTTTAATTAGCTTAGATTAGCTAGTTAGCTCATTATTCGGACCCTCCGTCAAGAGGGCCAACTGTTGTAATAAGCATGCATGTATGTGATGCATGTCTTCCAACCTCCATTTCTTTTTCCCTTTTACTTAACCGCTTATGATGGTTAGTTTTAGGGCATATGTCAATTAGCATATCTTATGCTTGCATGCGTGCATCCATTCATCTGTATTGCATGCACCGGGCTCGGCGCATCATACAAACTGCATTGTATTTCAATTCCAAGTTCAATACATGTATCAAGTTGTATTTCATATGCCATTCTAGAATAGTCGAGCCTATTTTAGCTGTATTTTTGTAGGTGTTGCATTAGTCATCTTAACATGAACTAGGACTATGCATGATTTCTAACTAGTTCTTTGTTTTGGCTCGGAGTACACTGTGAGTGTTTATGCTTTAGCATACTGCATGTGTGTTAATGTTGCCATGAAAGCATGCTTGCCATGAGGCTAACTGCTTAAGTGTTTAACTGCCTGATTGCCTATAGGTGAAGATTAGATTGCTTGAATTGGAACAATTCATCAAAATCCTCGTCTTATCCTACTTGCGAGTAGCAAACTTCAAATCATTTTTAACAAATGAACATGCAATGTTTTGTTCCAACTTAGGCGATCTAGTCTATACTTGTATGCTGTGCGCATCACATAGTAACTCTAGGTTAATAACCAGAATGAGAACACATGTGTTTTCAAAAACAAAATATCATTCTTAGTACAGGCCGATCTTTGATCGGGCGAGCGGGGGTGCTCATTGCATGACCTTCTCCTCTAGTACCCAAGTTCCCGAGCCGAGGCAACTTTGGTGATGACGGACACATGACCTTAGGCATGAGTCAGGGTTTCCTAAATTCTCAAAAACAAAACATTTAGGTGGCAATTCTGTATCTGGCAAAGCAGTCCATGTTTGGCACTTCTTTATAAAAATCAGTTTTTCAAAACGATTTGTCGGATTTAGACTCTTTAGTGATTTATCGGTCTCACATTGCACTTTGTGAGATTAGATTCAGAACCGTGACACGAGTCCGAACTTGTAGTAGCCTAAAGAACAAAACGGAATTCGCGCCCTCGCAGCGTGGAGCCGGGGAGTTCTCGGGGCGGTCTACCGGCACGAGTCATGGGTTTCCTAAATTTTTCAAAAATATTTAGGTGGAAACTTTGAATCTGGAAAAGCAATTCATTTTTGGTATTTTTGATTCAAAATCAATTTTCCAAAAGATTTTTCAGATTTGGACTATTTGCTGTTTATCAATTTCATATTGCACTTGTGAGATTAGATTCAGAATCGTGGGAGGCCGAACTGTAGGGCATATTTCGAACTTCTGAAAGGGGGGGTGCGAAAAAGCTGAGCTACAGTTTCTGGCGACTCTGCTGGGGAAATTAGAGAACTTGACTCGAACTCATGATATGAAATTTTATCTACACTTATATGTTTCTTTGCATTGCATTTGCATTGGTGCGCTTAAGTCACTGTGTTTGCCATCTGCTATTCCTGGACAGTTTGTGGAGGCTTGCCCAAAAGCTTGCCAAAAGGCTGACCGGTCACGGGCTTTGCCATGATGGGAACACAACCCTTGGATCTGGACTACTGTTGTACCATTTGATTCTCCTTTCATTTCTCGATGTTAGGTGTGAGAGGTGAATTAGGTAGTCTTGCCGAGGTACCCTTTTGACCATTTGACCTAGTTGCATATTGAAAGGCATAGAAACTGATCCAAACTAAGAGAAGATGCTTACCTAAATGCAGGATTGCGTAAAACCGCTCTGTTTGAATAATAAACCCTAGTTCCTAACGAAACTAGGACACGGTAACCCTATCCCCTCATAGGGGTGTTTTTTTATCTCACTTAACTGGTATGTGCTTTATAGTGAAACTATAGAGGAATGTACATATCAGTTGCAAGTTGGGTATCTATTTGGGAGTAGAATTTAGTATTGAGTGCAATCATGTAGCTTCGATTACATCTGTGTATTGTTAACATCTAAGCTGAGGTGCTGTGCGGTTTCTGATTGTTGTTTCCTTTTTGCCTTATTTTTTTTTGCTAGGTAGCATAACATCATAGCTTCAGACAGTTCGGATAACCCCAAGCGCTCTAGACCCATGTCAGGAGGCTTTACAGATCCAAAGATCCTGTTAGGGGATAACCTGTGTTTGCTTCACTCCCACCGGTTACTAGACGAAGAAGAGTTAGGCATAATTCACCAGTCCAGTAATCACCTACACCTAGTCAGTCTCGGTCTTTTACATCTAGTCTAGTACGAGATCACTCACCAATTCCGATGGCACAATATCCCCCGATTAGCATGGAGGACCTAATCTACCACCTTCAACAAACAGTTGAAACCAGGCAGCAAGACGCTGCTCATCAAGCCGAGGTCATAGCACATCAAGTTGAGGTCATAAACAGGCTGCAACAACAACAACCATAGTCAGTAGCAGCTTCTGTATTTTATGCACCTCCTACGGGTATCCCAGCACCCAGAGCCACAGTTCATACTGCTAATGCCTAGGTTGAGAATCAGGGCAACTTGGTAGAGCTGATCCCACCACAAGCCTCTAAAGCACCTGTGTATCAAACCGAGGCTCCATTCGAGTTTGAAGTTGACCCGATCATGCTTAAAGTCAACAAGTTGGAGAAGCTCTTCAAGAGAGCCCAGGGTGTGAACTCTATTCCCAACATAGAAGACGGGTATATCGACTCTGTGGTGACATTGCCAGATCGGTTCAAAATGCCGCACATCGACAGATTCGATGGTTTCGGAGACCCTATAGTTCATCTTTGGCTATTTTCAGACATCCTACGGCAGATCGGCCTAACTAGATTGTAGAAGCTCTCTCTCTCTTCAGCCAGACCCTATCTGGTATAGCTGTAATTTGGTATATGAAGCTGGAGGATTCTGTGAAGCAGAGTTTGGAGGAAATGGCTGAGGCCTTTATTGCACAATACTTTTACAACACACAAATCGAGGTCACAACCCGTGATCTCGAAGCAACACTCCAGGAGCCAAAGGAGGGATTTTCAGAATTTGTGACAAGGTGTAGAGCCAAAGCTTCAATGATGACTATACGACCTTCAGAGAAAGATCAGATAAGAATGGTAGTCTGCAATCTGCACGAGAAGTTACTGCAGAAAATGATAGTCCTACCTCTGTTCACATTCACCGAGCTCCATGAGATGGGAGTTCAGATTGAAGGTGCCATGAAACAGGGATTGATCACTGATGAAAAAGAGCAGGCCAAGAGGCCTTTTGTGCGCAGTTCCAATGTAGCCACTAATGGTAGCACAGCTACACAGCCGTCTGACATGAGTGTTGTCACCACTGTAACCAAATCTACCAATCCCTTCGCCAGCACAACTCCACAAACTTCAAACAACCAAGCTTGATCACAGAGCACCTTTACCCCACTTTACATGCCTTTATCCCAAGCCATGACGGTGTTGATCAAAAAGGGACACCTCAAGCCGTTAGAGCCCGTCCACAACCCGATCCTCTTTTACCAAAACATAACCCAACCAAGTACTATGCAATTCACTAGCAGCACAGTCACGACACCAACCAATGCTTCAGGCTACGTCATGAGATTCAAGACCTCATTGACAACAAGGTGATCGCACCACCCCAAAAGCCAAATTTAACTACCAACCCTCTCCCAGCCCACAATCAAGTTCCCCCACCTCAAAACCTAAACCTAATCCATACACTGGTCATTCCCTACAACCCCAGCGTATATATTACCCCTTCCGACCTACCCAAATTGATGGTGTTCATTCCTAAAAGTACAGATTTGTGCATGATGGACACGTCTGCACTTCAACTTGAACTTGTGGTGGCAACAGTTGCAGTAGAAGGAAGGCTGGCCACAGAGGAGAGTACGAGTCCGTTACCTGACTGCTCTGAGGATTTGACTGAGGAGGAGTATGATATGTGTTGCTACATTATGCTAATTGATCAAGTCAAGGCGAAAGTGGTATTGCCAATAGCAGTGGAGGTCGATGTGGTTAGGGAGGATGGCTCGAGCCAAGGTTTAGATGATCTAGCAGAGCTAGAAGAGGACTTAGACAACCTGCAGTTCTTTGACGAACAAGATCAAGGGGATGTGCAGATTGACTAGTTCGATTTGAATGGGTCGACGGACAACTCTGGGTGGTTGAGTGATGAACCTGACAGGGAGGAAGGAACTGAAACAAAGTTGGAGGAAAAGGGAACAAGAATTGCTACAGTGGCCGGAATGGCCCATAAAAAGAGGAAACTGCTGGAGAACGCCGGCGTGAAAATTTCAGCTCTGGAATTGGGCACTGTGAGTACAGTGGACATGGAACAGGAAGCTGTGTTGAAGCAGTTTGAACAAGAGACGATGTAAAACAACCAGAAAGTTAGAACGGCCCAACACCCTGCGGGGGAAACTTGTGAAGTGAAAGTGATACAAACAGAACCGGACAATTGCTTATCGGTTACCAGAGGTGTATGGTAGAAGGACAATAACGGGATCGGATCACCCCCTATGTCTAAGCCAGTGAGCATGGCGAAGTCATAAGGAGTCATCGTCATCTCCCCAGTAGTGGAAAAGTGGAAGGAATTGGTGGTGTCCCACCACCTCTAAACAAGTGCACCCAAAAGAGGACAGCTCGCGATAACCCGCGTCAGGCCAGATCGAAATAGGCCAAAGCCGGTCTCATCTACAATGTTGCAAACTCCTGTGAAGAGCTTGTCATACCAGTCTCATACGGTCGTGGCCTTATACCCTTGGAAGGCACGAGACTCTCCTTGTGACAAAGAATAGATGAATCAACTATGACAGTGATGAAAGTACAGTCAGATAAAATGAAGTGCGAGAAATGCAAGTAAAGACAGGCAGGAATGCATGAAACCAATGCTCATGCCTCAACTGCGACAGATGAAAGGTGAGAAGTCAGCTCCCTCAGCAGGAGATCTTATGGCACACCAAGAATGAAGTTGCTAAAGCACTTAATGGCACCAGCTGGCAAGATATGTGTATGGGGATGGTACCTCAAATGGCCGTACTCTCACTAGTAGTGGCGCAGGCTCAGGCTTAGGCTTGATCTCTGCCTCAAGGTCAGCCTCAACACCTCCAGCCGCCTCGACAATGACTGGCTCATCCGCCTTGGGAACGGGTAGAAATACAAGGGAAACCTCTAGAGGGGCCCTGTCGTGTGGTGAACCATCTGCCATCTAGAAAATGGGTGAAAAGTAGGTGAAAAACGTAGGAAAATGGAGAAAAGAGGGTAAACTTGGAAAAAGTCAACCCTAGGAGAGAGAAAATGGAACAAAAAGTCAAAGCCAGGAAAAGTGCACCAAACCCGAGAGAAACTCGAGGGGAACAAGTCTAGAACGGTGAAAATGTGAAAAGAAGCATCGAAATCAAATTCCAATCAGTTCAAAAGAAAGAGAATCGAGAGGGTTTAGCGAATAAAGTTTGCGTGGAGCGTTGGAAAATGCGTAAAAAGCGGGAAATCTAAAGAGAATGAGCACCTAGAGAGAGAGTGAGAGGATTTTCGGATGTGTAAGTGTGAGGAAATGAAGGGGCTTCACTTATATTTAAAGACCTGAGCCAAAATGTCGAAAAAAAAACCCCGAGCTTCCATCGTTGGCCGGTAGGTGGCCAGCAAGGCTCATCCGTGGCCAGTAAAGTTCTTCCATGGCCGGTAGGTGGCCAGCGGCCTCCCCCTGTGGCCGACAAGTGGCCGATGGCTTCCCTTTGAGTCTTGATGCTGTTTTGTGTCTTTGTTTCCCGAGAGATATAGGGAAGGTTCATAATTGAGTTCAGATTATCTCTGCGGAAACTCAAAACTGTGTTTTGGCACACGATGTTCGTCACTTTTCAACATGAACGAGGTGTATCCTTTTTAAATTGTAAGTCTTCCGAGAGGTAAATCGAAAGTTTCTACAAAATTATGCTTTTGTTCCTTGCATAGAATGTGCATTTCACTTTGTTCCTTGCATAGAATGTGCATTTCACTTTGTTGCATAGAATATGCATTTGAAGTTGTTGCTTAGAATATGCATTTTACTTCACATATATATTGCGTGCACGCCTTGCATCAGTCTTGTTTCACGCATAGAATATGCATCTCGTTTAATACATAGAACATGCCTTCACTTAACTTCATATTTTGGCTATTTATCTTGCATAGAACATGCATTGTCACTGTATCGCATGCTAACCAACAAACGATATTGTATGTACGGTTCATTCGGAGGAGTTCTGGATAAATTCATTTATGTCTCGATAGGAGAACTCGCACTTGTTCATTTTGTGCATCTACTGCACTTGTTTACCTTCGTACATTTATCGCACACCACTTTTCTGTTCCTCGGGACATGCAAAGCACGGCCCCAAGAGGTTTTTGTTTCTTAGGACGTGAGAAACGCAGCCCTGGGAGGGTTTTACCTCGGGGACATGTGAAACACGACCCCAAGTTATTTTCTTTTTGGTTTTTCAGGACGCGTGAAACACGGCCCTGGGTGGGTTTTACCTCGGGGACATGTGAAAAATGACCCCAAGCTATTTTTTTTTTTTTTCTTAGGAAGTGTGAAACGCTGTCCTGGGCAGGTTTTACCTCGGGGACATGTGAAACACGACCCCGAGTGGTTTTGGTTTCTCAGGACGTGTGAAACGTGACCCTAGGAAGGTTTTACCTCGGGACCTGTGATGCACAACCCTGAACAGTTTTTATTTCTCAGGACGCATGAAACGCGGCCCTAGGCGGGTTTTACCTCAGGATGTGAGAAACACGGCCCTGAGCGATTTTTTGTTTCTTAGGACGCATGCAACGCGACCCTGGGTAGGTTTTATCATAGGACGTGCAAAGCACGAGCCCGAGCGGTTTTCTTGTCATCTCAGGACGCGTGAAACGCGACCCTGAGTGGTTTTTGTTCTCTAGTATCTCGAGACGCGCGAAGCACGAGCTTAAGCTGTTTTCTTGTTATCTGGAGACACATGAAACGCGATCCCGAGCAATTTTTGTTCTCTAGTATCTCGGGACGTGAGAAGCACGAGTTTGAGGGGTTTTCTTGTTATCTCAGGACGCGTGAAATGTGACACTGAGCGGTTTTTGTTCTCTAGTATCTCGGGACATGTGAAGCACGAGCCCAAGAGGTTTTCTTGTTATCTTAGGACGCGTGAAACGCGACCCCGAGCGATTTTTGTTCTCTAGTATCTCGGGATGTGTGAAACGCGGCCCGAGCAGTTTTCTTGTTATCGTGGGAAACGTGAAACGCGACCCTGAGTAGTTCTTGTTCTCTAGTATCTCAGGAGGTGGGAAGCACAAGCGTGAGCAGTTTTCTTGTTATCTCGGGACACGTGAAATGCGACCCCGAGCAATTTTTGTTCTCTATTATCTTAGGACGTAAGCCTGAGCAGTTTTCTTGTTATCTCAGGATGCGTGAAACGCGACCCCGAGCGGTTTTTGTTCTCTAGTATCTCAGAAAGTATAAAACACAAGAGCGGTTTTCTTGTTATATCAGGACGCATAAAACGCGACCCCGAGCGGTTTTTGTTCTCTAGTATCTCAGGACATGTGAAACACGACCCCGAGTGGTTTTCTCAATTTCTCAGGGTGCGTGAAACGCAATCTAGAGCGGTGTTTTCTTTCCTTGTCTCTTGTTTTGGCGTGGTTAGAGTGTGATTTTATCTTCTTTAAGCTTGAAGTTGCTCATTCATATGTTGCTATCTTGCTTATCGCATTTGTTATTGCCTATTGCATCATCTTGCATGATCATGAGTTTTCAAAATAGTCGGCTTTGCAAAGCGTGTGAGTCCAGCTTTCAAAGTTGCATTGTGCATATCATTTGTATCTTGCCCAGAACTACGCTGGTTTGATTCCTTGCAAAGGGATACATAAGCAACCTGTGGGCACAACTGTTTCTTTCTATCTTGATTGTTTCTCCAAGTCTTATGGCCTTCTCAAAATGAGTCGTCTCTGGGCTTTGACATTCACTCACGTTATTTCATGACTCCGAGTTCTGTCAAAGAGGGGCAACTGTAGACACCCCATTTTTGACGGCCCTTACGACTCGAATGTCCTTGCATGCACACTGTGGACGCGCCCTCGGGCTTTATGCCACCACAGTTCGGACTCCCTTTTGTGTCACGGTTCTTAGTCTGAACCAAAGAGTCCAAATCCGGCAAATCGCTTTGAGAAAAAAGATTTTTAGAAAAGAAGTGCCAAACATGGGCTGCTTTGCCAGATACAGAGTCGCCACCTAAATATTTTTTAATGGGGGAATTTAGGAAACCCTGACTCGTTTGCCTAAGGCCACGTGTCCGTCATTACCAAAGTTGCCTCGGCTCGGGAACTTGGGTATGATTGGGGAAGGTCAGCTATGAGCACCCCCTCTCGCCCCTTCCGAAGATCGGCCTCTACTAACCATGATATCCAATTTTGAAAACGTTATGTGTTCTTATTCCGGTTAATTAGTTAGAATTACTATGTGATGCACACAGCAAAACAAGTATAGACTAGATCGCCTAATTTGGAACAAAGCATCGCATATCCGTTTGTTTGGAAAATGTTTTGAAATTTGCTACTCGCGAGTAGGCTAAAACACGGATTTTGATGAGTTATTCCAACTCAAGCAATCCAACCTTCACCCACAGGCATTCAGGCAGTTCATATCACATAAGCATCTAGCCACATGGTAAGCATGCTGTCATGTTAACATTCACACTCGTGCGAGATGCTAAAGCACAAAATACTTACAGTGTACTCCAAGCCAAAACAAAGAACTCGTTAGCAATCAATGTATGATCCAAGTCCATGTTAAGTGCCTAATGCAACGCATACATAATGCAATTAGGATAGGCTCGGCTAATCCTAGGATGGCATGTGAAATGCAACCATTTGATGCACATATTCAAGTTAGATTTGAAGTACTTATGCAGTTAGCATGATGCGCCGAACCCGATGCATGCAATGCCGATGAATGATGCACGCATGCATAGCATAAGGTATGCTAAATTAAATATGCTCTAATACTAACCATCAAAGCAGGTAAGTAAAAGGGAGAAAGAAGTGGGGGTTGGAAAACATGCACACACGCACCCGCACTTATTATAAATTCGCCCTCGCTGGGAGGGACCAAAAGAATAATACAATTAATTAACCTACAAGCTAATTAATTATTACAGACAAATTAAACTAGTTAAGCAAATTAACTAATCTAATAAAATAGTAAATAGCCTCGGGAAGAGGGCCCAATGTAATGCATGCTCGGTTCCATTCAGAAGTCCACTGCCATGCACAAGTTGCCTCTGTTTTTACTGTTTGGCACCTCCGAAAATTGCACAAACTCCAAGGTTGCTTCTCTGAGTGCTGTGGAACACCACCGGCCATGAGGAATGGTCACCAGCCATTGGGAATGGTCATCGACCACCTGTGGAGATATCGGCCACAAATTGTTGGTCGGTCGGCACTGTATGTAGCCAGCCGGCCAAAGCTTCCTGCAGAACCTGTTTTGACAGCAGTAGAGGGCAAAACAAGGTATGGCAATGCATTTCAAGCAAATGTGTGCACCAACACATCCCTTATCATGTTTGTGACTTAAAGGGACATGGTTCTCGATTCTTGAACCACCAATCGCGCATTTCAATGCGTGATAGCCCAAGAAACCAAGTATGCACTTTGATTTCAAATGAGATGCACATCAAACAAACAAGTGAGGCTCAACCTCTATCATACTCAATTCAAGAGGCAAAGCATGCATACCAATGCAATGCAACCTAGGCATGTTAACTAAGTATGCAACATAGGCATGCAATGCACAATGCATACTAGGCATACAACCTATGCAAGCAAGCATGCAAGGCATGAGGTAATGCAAACCAACAAGTGTGAAAGATGCAATGTGGATGTTCAAGCATGCAACAACACATGGAGCAAACATGTTAAACAATCGAAACATGTAACAACACACAAGTATGCAACAACACACAAGGTGAGGATGCAACAACATGCGAATAATGGACTTAAACTAATTTGGGCAGCTCTATACTAAGCCCAAAACAGTGGCCAATTGCTAAGAGAATGAGGACGAAATAACATGCAAGCATGCATGCACACAAGGACCAACACTTAGGCATTGAAGAGCAATTCTCAAGCACACTTAAGAGGATGAAAACATGGACAAATGGCATGCATTATAAGCTCTGAAAATCAAGTCATGAAAGGTGCCAAACCAACTAGACAAGACAAACAAGGCATGCAAGCAAAGCCAAAATTCAAGGCAAGCCAAAGGTGTATTGAACTACACTTAGCAAAATCTAACATGGCATGAATTAAGCAGCCAAAATCAGAGTTTTAGCATATTAAGACAAAGCCAATAACACATCTAGATGGCATCTAAATGGCTTCAACATGCAAGCATGCACAAGGGCCTAAACAAGGGGCATAAGACAACAACCTTTTAACACATTAAAGGGGCATCAAATGCAAGCATGCAAGCATGTCATGAGGACTGAAATGACATGTTAAATGGTTCCAAACCATTGGAATAATGCAAGTAATGCATGCTCATGGTTCATACACTTGAGGCTTACAAGCCAAGAATGCAAAGAGGCTAAACAAAGCATAGCAAGCCGGGCTAAGACAACCTACATCAGACCTTAAGCATGGCAAAACAAGCCTAAAAGCTTCACAAAGCTTGGCCAAAACAAGCAAGCATGGTAATCTACATGCTAAGTACTTGTTAAGGTAAATGATGCCATTACAAGACACGTATGCTAAACAAGCATGGTGTGCCTAAACCAACATAAAACAGTGCTATAGCATGGCAAAATAACACTAAATAGCAGCTAAGATATGGCCAACATGAACCTAAATAAGATGCTCACTCAAGAGGCTAAAATGGCCCTTTTCAAGGACAACAAGGAGGGGGGGTGGCCCTCTCCTTCGTAGGACCTTAAGGCACCATCCTCACCATTGAAATCCCTCAAGATTTTAGTGGTGAGGAAGCCCAAACAAAGTGGTCCCGGAGCTCACCAAAATAGCACAAAAATAGGGCCAAACAAGGCCTAAGAGGGGTCAAACACCCCCAAACGACAAAGCAACCTCAAACAACTATGTTAAGCACTCAAAATCAAGACTTTCATTAGTTATATACAAAGTCTAAAAACAGTTGCAAGATTGGTTAAAAAGCTATGCAAAAATGGGGAATAAAGGGTGAAGTTCTTACCCTTGATGACCCTCTTCACAAACAATGTTCCAGTTGGGTCTTCAAGCTTGAATCCACTCAAGAACACCAAGAACAGCTCTCTGGCACCTTAGTAGCCAAGGTAAGGTGTAATGGTGGGTGTTTGTGTGCAATAATAAGACCAAACACACACTTATACACAAAAGAGAAGGAGATATAGAGATGGGGGATATGCAAACCCTAACCCTAACCCTAATATCAGAACCCACTGGAAAAATCTTGTAACCCTAATGGAGGGAGAAGAGGCTCCCTCTTATAGAAAATCCCTCTTGTAAAGCTTTCCAAACAAGCTAGTCAAAAGGGAGATCCCTCTATACACGTGTATAGAGGGGAGCAAAGTGTATACCAGCTAGCACAGCTGGCATAAAAATATCTGCAAAAGCAGATTAACAGTGGTCGGCCAGCCAAAAATGTAATTTGACCAAAATAGATGGCTGGTCGACCATCTAGAGTGTCGGTCGGCCAAACATTTGGCCGATGGCAACAAAACACAGCCGGTGGCCTCAAGCCATGGCCGGTGAGGTGTGGGGATGGCCAACAAGCCATTCCCTGCCCTCCAAAGCAAAAACACAAGTGTTTGGTGCAAAACCAGACACAAAACAGTCGAGTCAAGAGATCCTGAGGCAGGGCGCGTGGCCGAGACCTCCGGGAACTCAAGATGAACACAAACATGGATGATCATCGAGTGTTCAAACGGTGACGTCTAAGTCTTGAGGACGGTCAAAAATGGGGTGCCTACACACACCCGATAAAGAGTTTATATGCTGACCAAGTGTTCGAAGTCCTCAGCGAAATGCCACAACTTTGAGCCTTTCAAACCCTATACCTCTGTTGTCCCAGCTTTGGACCATGCCTAGCTTTTCCAGCCTATAGCATCTGGTGGCCTGCCGGACACGCCTTTTGGGCTGTTGACCATCATTTTTTGGCTGTAGGCCACCAATATATTTTGCAGATATTTTATGCCAATGGTGCCAACTATTTGCACAGATGCATGCATCTATCCCCACGTGTAGGGCTAGATCTCCTTGAGGGAATTTCATATTTTCTGTATATAGGAGGCCCTTCTCTTATGTGTTAAGGTTAGAAAATTTTGAGATCAAAAATTTTCCTCTCTCTCTCTCTCTACCAAATTTCTACACTTTTGCCTACAATTTCTTGGCCTTTGCCTATACACCCTTAACCAAATCTTCTCATCTTTGAGCTAAGATATTTTTGAGCTTGGTTTGAGCTCTAAAGAGTGTGTTTACTTGGTTTTTGTTGCTTGGAATTGTTTTTCTCTTCAAGAGGTATAAGACTTTGCTTGTAGCTTTAATTTATTTGCTATTATTCCTATTATTTTTCCATTGTTTTGGGATATTAAAACTCTGTGTTTTTTTGGCTGAAGCTTGGGTTTAAGGCCATTAAAGGTTAGGGGGTGGTTCACCCTTCTTTATACCTTGTTTTGGAGGCCTTTGCCCTTGTGTTTCCCACCCTTTTACTATCTTTTTCCAAGCTTTCAAACACTGATTTTCAAAGCTTTTTCAGTGGCCAAATACATGTTTTGAAGTCCAAATTTGAAGAGGTTAGACTCCCCTCCTTGTGTCTTGCTTACTAGCCTAGTTGGTGCCATGTTTTAGCATTTTAATCTAGCTATTTTTAGTTTAATTCCAGCATGTTTTAGGACTGTTTTTAGGCTATTGTAACACTGTTTTGGGCTGTTAGTTGCATTTGAGCTTTGTTTTGCATACTTATAATGTAATAATCCTCGTGAGTTTGGTGTTCTAGGCCTTAGACACCGCCTTGTTTGAGTTGATAGCATTTATTTATGCTTTTCTCACTCATTTTCAGCACTTAATCATCTCTGCAACCTCCCTCCTTTCTTGGCTTTTATTTTGCTTTGAAAGTGGTTCAAACTATTTGTTTGTTTAAAGCATGAGATTGAGATGCCATGCTTAATGGTTTAATCCCTTAGGGGGTTCATTAACGGTATGATGTCTCTTTTATGCCTACAACAACTTTTGGTTTGACTTCTCTTTCCATTAGAAGACTTAATCTCACCCTTTGGACTCAATTGATTAAAGGATGGAAAGGTAACTAAAATGGAGTAACTAAAACTTAGAATTAAAAGTGAGCAAAATAATAATTTGGTTGTGTTCAATCGAACATTAATTGGACATATGGAAACTTGAACCATTGCATACTCATTAGTGATGAAATGATTCAAGTCTCTAAGGTCACTACTTTCCTTGATCTTCCATGATAGGGAAGTGGTATGAGTTTTGTTTTGCATTTATTGAACTCGCACCCTTGGTTTCACAAGCCATCATGCAATGAAATTGCATCCATTGATGGTTTGTGAACCAAACTTGTTACTCCTTTGATTTGTTCATGAAAATGAGGGGTGAGTTGTGCAAACAAACCCTTGAAATACCCTGTATATGCTATGTTTGTCCTTTGTTGTAGCAAGATAAACCTGTGCAGCAGTGGCCAACAAACCACTTTCCATGGCCGCCAGGTGGCCGACAGACCACCTTTGATTGTCGGTTGGCCATCACTGGTGGCCAGCAACCTTTATCTCTGGCCGGTCGGCCACTAGTGCAAAATTCTGCAGTGAGTTTGTAAGGCAGAGTAGAGTGAGCAGCAGTTTTGGTGTTCAACTGTGCAAACAGAGGCACTCAGAAGCAAAACAATGGCTTTTCGGGTGAAAATCGAGCATGCGCATGAGCATCCCTCATTTCCCAAGGCATAGTAGTTAGTTGTATAGTTTAATTACTTATTTTAATTGCACTTGTGTTGTAATTATTTAATTAGTTAGTTAACTAGACTAGTTAGTTAATTCAAGTGTTGTAGTAACTATTTAAGTAGCTTAGCTAGTTTATTCGTTTTGATTTGTAATAATTATCTTAATTAGCCCTAGCTTTAGTTAGTTAATTAGCTAGTTTATTCATTCGAACTCTCCTTCATGAGAGCGTAATGTTGTAATAATGTGTATGTCTTCCAACCTCACGTCTTTCTCCCTTTTATTTAACTGCTTATGATTGTTAGTTTAGGAACATCACGTTTCAATTAACATTCTCCATGTTTGCACCCATTTGAATTGCATTCATCGAGGCTCAGTTCATCATTCTAACTACTTTATCGTTTCAATACTTCTTTGAATACGTTGTTAGACTGCATGCTATCAAATTGTTTCAAATGCAAATGCCATGATAAGTACTCGAGCCTATTCATATTGCATGTGTTGCATTAGTCATCTTACATAAGTTAGGAATCATGCATTTTTTCTAACTCTTTTGTTCATTTTGGCTTGGCGTATTAGGTAAGCCTTTACTCGCTTTAGCATATTGCATGAGTGTGATTGTTGCCATGTTTAGCATGCTTGCCCTGAGACTAAATGCTTAGTTGCTATAAACTGTTTGAATACTAGTGAATGAAGGCTTGTTGCGTGAATTGGAACAATTTGAGCAATGTTCATCTGTGATCATTTTTTTAAGCGATACATATTCGAAATAATTTTCAAAACAAACATGACTCGAAGTGTTCCAATTCTTGCAAGTTAGTCTATATTTGTGTTTGTGCACATCACATAGTAATGCTAGCCTAATGAACCAGAATAAGAGCATAAAATTTACATAAAAATCATAATATGATTAATAGAGGCTGATCTTTGAACGGGCGAATGAGGGTGCTCAAATGTATTCATGACCTTTTCCTCTTGTACCTAAGTTCCCAAGCTGAGACAATTTTGGTGATAACAAACACGTGCCCTTTGGCACGAGTCATGGGTTTCCTAAATTTTTTAAAAATATTTAGGTGGCGACTCTGTATCTGGCAAAACAGTCCAATTTTGGCATATTTGATTCAAAATCGATTTTTCAAAAGATTTGCTGGATTTGGACTCTTTGGTATTTATCAATTTCACATTACACTTGCGAGGTTAGATTCAGAACCGCTGGAGTTCGGACTGTAAGGCTTATTTCAAACTTTCGAAAAGGGAGAGCGCGAAAAAGGCGAGCTACACAAACCCATCATGATGGGCTTTATTAATCACCACATCCAAAATTATCTCATGCCTATCCAACTCAGATTCGGTTGCACTTCTAATAAGCCCAACTGTAGGTCCATCATTACTTTAATTTCTCATAAACCCTTCATGAAAATAGTTGGGAGACATATCCATTACTGCTCTGCATGCCTCAACATCGTTTGGGATTCCTATGCCACTAAGCCTTGTCTCTTCCACACACTGAAGTGGTCACCAAAATGTTTCCCATGTTCATGTTAGCACCCATTACCTTTTCAATCCATCCATCAGATGCCACATCTTACAGATTATCCCCTGTAGCATCCACGTGTACAACCACCTCATCTTCCTTGCTACTCTTGTAAACTCCATTGCCACCACCATGAAAATCTGACTCGTTGGAGTTGCAATCATCATGCCTCGAATGTAACTTGCACTTACATGATTCTGTTATAGCCTTAGTTACAGTAATTTGTTCTTCACAAATCCTTACTGGATGGATCGCATCTCTACATTTTAGATTCACAATATTATTTACAATATTATTAATGAGATTCATATGCTTTGTGACTATTTTTACTTGACCACATTTGAAGGAATTCATGCGAAATGTATCATCTGTAATGCTTACCACTTCACCCTGTAATTCTCCTAAGCTCCTAAAAGTATGAACATTCCATAAGTTCAATGGTACACCGTAGCAACTCAGCCATACAGTCTATTCTCCATTTAGTTACAAAGGAGCACCACTCCTTGAGACACCCATCAATTTTTACTAATTTATCCTTCATGTCGGGCACTGATTTGAACATTAACATTGCATCCTTAGCTCCACCTTTTCTTACAATTATGTCTTCTGATCCTATGAAATGGATTGTGTCTATGAAGTCATCAAAGTCATAGACTGATTTTAGTTTGACAATGACACTCTCATATAGCTATCCAATGCTTACCTTGTTGCCCACCACGCTCAACCCTTCCTTCTCTCATTTTCCTCCATCTCTAACCACTTTTGCAAAAGACTTACCTTGAACATCTCTTGCTGGTGGAAGCTTCAAATGATAAAGCTTATTGCTGGCAACTTCTTTCCCAATAAAATCGTTTGATTTTGTTTGAGTCTCGTTTATCACTTGATTTGAACTTTTTTGAAAGTCAGCTTTCTTAATGATGAGAGACTTATTATCAATCCGTAAACCATTTGCCTTTTGGATGGTGTAGCTCGACTTTTCATGCCTCCTTTCGGAAGACAAATAAGCCCTATAGTTTTGGACTCTCGCGGTTTTGAATCTGATTCCACAAGTACAATGTGAAATAGATAAACGCCAAAGAGTCCAAATTTGGCAAATCTTTTAGAAAATCGATTTTGAATCAAATTGCCAAAAATGGACTGTTTTTCCAGATAAAGAGTTGTCACCTAAATATTTTTTGAGAAATTTAGTAAACGCATGACTCGTGCCAAAGGCCACGTGTTCGTCATCACCAAAATTGTCTCGGCTCAGGAACTTAGGTATGATAAGGAAAGGTCATGAATTGAGCACCCCCGCTTGCCCGATCAAAGATTGGCCTCTACTAATCAGGATATGAATTTTATCTACATTATATGCTCTTGTTCCTATTTATTAGGCTAACATTACTATGTGACGCGCACACACACAAGTATAGACTAAATTGAAATAATTGGAACATTTGGCTCATGTTCGTTTGCAAAATTGTTTTGAATATTTATTACTTGAAAAAGTGATCACATATAAACATTACTCAAATTATTCCAATTCAAGCAACTAGCCTTTGTCTACAGACATTCAAACAGTTTATCAATTAAGCAATTAGCCTCATGGCAAGCATTCTAAACATGGCAACCATGCTAAACATGGCAACAATCACATTCATGTAATATGCTAAAGCACAAAAGAGCTCACCTAATACTCCAAGGCAAGCCGAAAGAAAAGAGTTAGAAAAATGTATGCTCTAACTAGTGTAACATGACTAATGCAACATATGGGATATGCAATTTACTAGGCTCGACTACTAATATGGCGTATGAATCAATTTGATAGCATGCGGTCTAAGTACGTATTCAAAGAATGTTTAACTACAACGCAAGTTAGAATGATGCGTCGAGCTCAATGCATGCAATACAAGTGGATGCAAGACATGAGAGACGTTAAACAAAACATGATGCCCTAAACTAATCAACATAAGCAGTTAAACAAAAGGGAGAAAGACATAGGGTTGGAAGACATACACATTATTACAACATTTGCGCCCTCATGCAGGAGGGTCCAAATAAACTAACTAGCTAAGCTAATTACTATGAATTAACTAACTATTACAAACCCAAATGAATAAATTAGCTAAGCTACTTAACTAATTATTACAACAAATTAATTAACTATTTTAGCTAACTAATTATTTACAACACTTTACAAAATTAACTAGCGATAACTAACTAATTACAACAAATATCTAAACTAAGTAATTAGACTAAACACCCTTGGGAAGCGAGGAGTGCTTATACATGCGCGCGGATTTTCCCTCGAAAAAGCCACTATTCTACTGCCAGGAACCCCCTGTTGCACAGTAGAACACTTGCACTGTTTTTCCTCCTCAAAAACAACTCTATTTCATTTCAAAAAGCTACTGCTAGATTTTGCAAAGGTGGCCGGCAAGCTGGAAGTGATGGCCTGTCGTCCCCAAATAGTGGTCTGTCGGCCACAAAAGGTGGCCTACTGGCCACTAATGGCTGGTTCTTCCTGCTACAACAGAGAACAAACAGAGCAAGCACAGGGTATTCACAAGGGTTGTTTGCACAACTTATCCCTCCTTATCATCAAACTGCTCAAAGGAGTGGCAAAATTTGATTCACAAAGCATCAATGGATGCAATTTCATTACATGATGGCCTATGAACCAAAGGGTGCAAGTTCAATAAATGCAACAAATAAGACTCTCAAACCCACTCCCGATCATGAATTGATCAAGGGAAGTGGTTGACAATGAATCTTGAACTGTTTACATCACTAGCAAGTATAAAACGATTCAAGACTCAAGGGTTCAATTAACGTCCGATTGAACCCAACCAAGTTATTATCTTGTATCACTTTTTTAGTCCTCATTTTGTTACTCCATTTTAATTGCCAACCATTCCTTAGTAAATTAAGTCCAAAGATGAGCTTTAAGTCCTCTAATGGAAAGGAGTACCAGACAAAGAGTTATTTTATGCATGAGAGAAGTGTCATGTCGTTGGTGATGAGCCCCCAAAGGGATTAAACTATTAAGCACAAGACCTCAATCTCATACCTTAAACAAGCAACTAGTTTGAACCAACTTTCAAAGCAAAGCAAAAACCAAGAAATGATGGAGGTTACGGAGGTGATTAAAGGTGAAAACAAGTATGGAAAACCGTAAATGAATGCTATCAACTCAAATAGGATGGTGGCTAAGGCCTAGACTACCAAACCTATGAGGACAATTACACTACAAGCATGCAATACAAAGCTCAAATGCTACGAACATTTGAAAACAATCCTAAAACAGTGCTAAATAAGTCCTAAAACATGCTGGAATTAAGACAAAAATAGCTAGAATAATAAGCTAAAACATAGAGTATGCTAGTCTAGTAAGTAAGACACAAGGAGGGGAGGCTAACTCCTCCAATTTTGGACTTCAAAACAACATTTTAGCCACTGAAATAACTCTAAAAATTAGTGTTTAAAAGCTCAAAAAAGATAGTGTAAAGATGGGAAACACAAGGGTAAAGGCTAGAGAAGCAAGATGGAAATAAAGGTGAAACACCCTCCACCTTTTTAAGGCCTTAAACCACAAGTTTCAGCCCAAAAATATAGAATTTATAGCCCAAAATTAGTGGAAAAACAGTAGGAAAAACATTAGAAAAATAGCAAACAAAATAAGGAAACAAGTCAAGCCTTATACCTCTTGAAGATGAGAACACTTCCAAGTAACAATTCAACACAAACACACCCTCAAGAGCTCAAAGAAGGCTCAAAAGTACCTCAGCTCCAAGATGATAAGGTTTGGTTTAGAGTGTATAGGCAAAGGGTCAAGAAATTTACAAGAGAGATAGAGAGAGAGAAAATATTTTTGCTCCAAAATTTTCTGACGTTGAAAGCAAGAGGGGAGGTCCTCTATATATAAAAAAACATCACACTTCCTCAAAAATATCAATACATGCATGTGTAAGAAGGTGCATGCATCTGTGCCAACAGTTGGCAGAACTGGCAGAAAAATATCTATAAAACACACTTGTGACCGGCAGGCCACTAATGCTGGTCAACAGGCCACATCAGTGGTCGGTAGCCAAAAACTGTGGCCGGCAGCCAATAGTAGTGGTCGGCAGGCCACAAGAGGTTGCAGGCTTGAAAATCTATGGTTGTGGTCCAAAAATAAGGCAAGAGGTGTATAGGGTTTGAAGGATCAAAGCTATGGCATTCCGCTGAGTACACCGAGCACTTAACAAACATATACACTCATCATAGGGTGTGCAAGTGGTGACGTTCAAGTCGTAAGGGCGGTCTAAAATGGAGTATCTACAAATAGCAACATTCGTAGCCACCAAACAATTGAACTTAACAAAGCCAAACCTGGTTCGAGTGGATTTCCTAGTTTTGTTTGGAATAAAAACATCCTTAACTACCCCAAACTTAGAGAACAACGAAAACATACCTCTTAGATTCATAGTCCATGGGAGATTATCAACAAAAAAAGTTATCTACTCTATTCCTAGCCTGTTATTACCATTCATTTGTTTCCTTCGCTTCTCGTAGATCACTGGCATCCAGCCACCTCCACTTCCTTCTACCATCTCTCTCTTGGAATTCATCTCTTCACTCCACCTTGCTTGCAGCTTCTACTTTTTCAAAGGATAGGACAGGATAGTATAGAAAGATCGTATCTTCTCTCTTACTACCCTACTTATGTATAATCTTTTATAATATGTAAGTTGCTTAAATGGTGATGGTGTTCTTAATAAAATCCAACGTCATGAGTTCAAATCTTACGCATTGTAGTCTAATAATTTTTTATTTTAACATATAAAAATCTACCACGTGGCATATATAATAATATATAGAAGATAAGGACTTTTATTTAATTTATAGATTTAAGGGAAAATTATGCAAATAGTCCATGTAGTTTACACAATGTGTCAATTTGGTCCCTTTAGTTTCGATTTGCTCAATTTTGCCCTTCAATTTAACGGATTGTGTCATTTTAGTCCAAAATCGAACAAATTAAAACTATAAGAACCAAATTGACAAATCGTGTAAACTACAGGGACTATTTGCATAATTTACCCTAGATTTAATCACAATCAACTAATATTACTATATAGTGCACAAACAAATATAATTTATCATACAATTTCAATTTAACACTACCCGATTACTAATTTTTGTTGGAAAAAATTATTTTTTTGTGACTTTAATTAAATATTAAAGTGGGTCCTAACCATCTATTGTGTTGGGTCCAAGTGGGTCTAGATACTTTACAATGAGATCTTTACACCACAAATATAGCCAAAATTATTGAAAATTGAATGAGAAATTGCCCCATGAAATTAGCCTCATGAAAGAGTTAATGGGGTTTGTAACTTTTGCATTTATTGCAGAGTTTAATAGTGCGTTAATGGGGTTTGTAACTCCTGCCTTTATTACAGAGTTTAATAGTACATTAATGGGGTTTGTAACTCCTGCCTTTATTGCAGAGGTTAATAGTGCATTAGTGACCAGCCATAAAGGCTGGAGGCTTCTCCTCTCTCCCCTATACATGTATAAATTGAGACCCTCCTGTCAAGTCTCAAATATAGAAATTTTTGCTTCCATTTTACAAGTCAGTTTGCTTGAAAGTTCTACAGTGAGAGAGTACTGTCACTGTTTTGTTCGCTAAGCTAGACAGAGAGTGCTTCTGCCGTAGCTGGTTTTGACCGTCGTATCCTGGGAGACAGACGCCGGAATTTCTCAAGCACTCGACCCGTGAGGCAGCGAAATCTGTTTTAAGGAAACTGCTACCGTGCAGGCTTCGGTTTGGTTTCTTTACCATTTTATTATTTTGTATTTTTCTGTTGAAATTTAGTTATAATTATCAACATGTGTTCTTAATATATATTTAATTTTATTTTCTTCATAAATCTATTTATTAATTTCTCAAGATGAACAACAATTTTTTTATTCAATCCCATGGTATTAATCCCATCAATCAAACAAACGGGACAAAGGCTGCTCGTTTCATTATTCAAGAATCTTGAGCAGTGGATGAAGCAATGCTCTTGCGATCCATAGGTGTGGGTGGCGCTAGGTGGAGTGGCTTCTAAGTTTAAACGTGTTTGGTTCGGTTTTGAAACATTTTTTAAAACAAAATTAAAAATTAAAGCTAATTTCTTCACCAAAAAAAAAATTAAAAATAAATTCGTAAGCACATACTATTTTTATATGATTTTATCTTTTTAAAAAGCACAAATAACTTTTGATGTTAATATTTTATTCTTTTGAAAAATAAAAGATTATTTGAGAAACTCAAACCATGATAGTTATTCAGTATTTTCGAAATATATATACGTGGTGCTCCATAACGTTTTAATTGCTAAAGAAGATAGGGATCCACGATTTATATTAAAGATAGAAGAACAACATAAGATTAAGTAATTAATGATTTTAACTTAAAATATAACCGCGTGATTTTCTGAAAGGATAATGTTTGGGAGCTCGAAACATTGTCCCCCCGAATCCCCCTAATGCCCAAAACGACGTCGTTTTGGGCATTAGGTTTTTTTTTCTTTTTTTTCTTCCATTTTCGACCATTTTTCGAGCTCAAACGCAGGGGATGAGGGAGAGGGAGAGGGAGAGAGAGAGAGGGAGAGCGGAGAGAAGAGAGGGAAAGAGAGGGAGAGAAGAGAGAAGAGGGAGACACACACACAAATGGCCCCTGCATTCCGGCCGAGCGGCCGATCGTCGAGTTCGTCCGATCGTCGAGCTCCGCCGATCGTCGCATTCCGGTCGAGCGTCCGCGTCTGCCTTCTTCCTCCGCCCCTGCCTTCTCTTCTTCTTTTTTCTTCTTTCTTTCTTCTTCTTTCTTCTTGTCTTCCTTCTTTCTGCGTCTGATTCTGATTTTCTGATTGAAAAAAAAAAAAAAAAAAAAAAAATCAAACGACGAAACGACGTCGTTTCGTAATTAGGGGGATTCAGAGGGCTCAATTCGAACTCTCTAACACTACTCTTTCTGAAATTATTGAATAATTTTCCCACAAACCAAACCTGGTCTTCGAGCATTTAAATCAAAGAGTTGTAAAAATGATAAATAAGTGTTTGGTTCAACTTGAGAATTGGATTAGAGATGACCCAATCTATGACCTATCTTAGCATCCACATAGATTATTTGATAAGACCAAACATTTGACTTTGGTCTTCGAGCATTTAAATCAAAGAGTCGTGAAAATGATACATACTAAGTGTTTGGTTCAACTGGGGAATTGGATTAGATTTGACCCAATCTATGAGCTACCTTATCATCCACATAGATTATTTGATAAGACCAAGCATTTGAATCGTGACATCCTAATAGTTAACGCTATGCACGGGATAAAAAAATTTAGTGTTCAAAAAATATAACATATACAATATTAACACTATTTTTTGTTATTTTGTAATTCATAAACTAAAATTTTATTTGTTAGTTAATCAGATTATGAAGTTATGAAAAATATATGAATTTAATGTATAAATGAATTAATACAATGTGTTTATTAATTTTATAAAATTTATACAATTGGACAATTTTCTCTCATTTTTTTTTTTTGTTTTTGTTTTTATATTATGAACCAACATCGATTTTCTCTACACAATTACTCAAGAAACTCTGAAGTTGTGTTTAGATAGAACATGTATAAAATATATATATATATATATATAGAAAAGTGAACAAAATAGACTTTTATTTCATCCACAAATCTATTTAATTTTTTTAATTTTTTTTTATATACAAATCCAGAATTCTATGATAATTGTTTTGTACAAATCTAAAATTCAAAGGTCAAACTAATTTTGCTCGAATAGCTTCATCGGCTCCAAGCAATTTGGGTGGATATAGAAGACTCCTTTGCACAGAATCGACATCATCAATGAATGTAATATGAATTCTAGAGAATTAAGATATTTTGATGGAGATATGAAGATGTTTAGTAATTTTTAATTTTTAAAGGAATTTGTAATAAGATAACAGTGAAGTAGTTAATAGATATTTTTAAGCTAATAATTTTAATATTATTTTAAATTTTGGCCAAAAGTTATGATTAAATTGTAACAAATAATTCAATTAAATTTTTTGAATTACTTGAAAAAGCCCAAGTTTATTTCTAGTAATAGTATAAATCTGGTATTAGATGCATTTTTATTGTGTAATGTGACTTCAATGCCATAGATGCATTTTTTAAATTATTTGTGGCATACAGATAAAGGTGCAAATGAACTAAATAATAGATTTTTTAATTAAATAAAAATTAATAAAATTAACAAATTAATTTGAAGTTTTGATGCTCCCAAAACTCATTGATTAAATTTTTAAAAAATAAACAAAAATTTATTGATTTTAGGAGAGTCCACAGCATACATATAATTGAACAAAATTCAAAACTTCTTTAACAATCACCAAATAAATGTTTCAATTTAAAGATAAAAACAAATAAAATATTAATTTTTTATGATTATTAAGTTTGTACTCAAGTTTGCACATTAATTCAAGATCGTGATGATGATTACAAAGAGATATCCATCACTCTCAGTTACAACATTGCCATTGCTCTTCTGTTTGTCCAAAATATTTGAAAAGGAAACACACTATGAAAATGGAGAAAAAATTGAATAATCTTTTAAAAGCGATTCTATATTAATAAAAAATAAATAAAAATATAAAACACACAATTGAAAAATGTTAGAGGAAAAAAAAAACCCCAAAACAGTAGCTTTTAACTTATTTATGAATTAATTAATGAAAGCAAAAGGAAAAAAACAATAAAACCTTTAGAATTTTAGTAACACACCCACATCTTTATAAATAAATTACAATAAACAAGTTTTGAGCGAGTGTTTATTTAGAAAGATAGAATGCCATTGAAAGTTGTAAGTCTTTTTTTTTTTTTTTATCATCTTTGATTTCATTTTAGTGAGAATAGTACAACTATTTATGGAGATTGAAGTACGAACATAACACATTTATGAATTAATTAATAAAAGAAAAAGAAAAAGACAATAAAATATTTAGAATTTTAGTAACATACCCATGCCTTAATAAGTAAATTGCAGATGAACATGTTTTGAGCGAATGTTTGTTTAGAAAGATATAGAGAAGTAATCATATTGTTGTAATAGAGAAGAGAGAATGCCATCAAGGGTTGTAAGTTTTTTTTTTTCAACATTTTTAGTTTCATTTTAGTGAGGATAGAACAACTATTTATGGAGATTGGAGTATGAACATAAGAAGAAAAAAAAAAATAGGAAAGGAAATAAGGATAACTATGTAGGGGTTCTTTTTTTTTGGGGGGGGGGGGGGGCGGGGCTTCTTTTTATCTCTTGGTTTTATTTTTTTAGATTTTTGTAGAAGAGAGATAATGATAACTATATTGAGTTTCTATCCTTTTATTTGAATTGTGGGAATAAAGATATTACGTGATTTTTTTTTTATTATTATTTTTTTTTATATAAATAGGGATAGGGAGTAAGAAGACTTGAAAAGTGAAAACAAAGATGTAGGGAGGTGCCACGTATTTTTTTTTTCTTTTCTTTTCTTTTCTTTTGAAAATTATGAAAATTTAGGAATGAATTTTTGAAACTTTTTGAGATAACACTACATTTGCTTATATAGATAGTATAGATAGATAGATAGATAGTACAGATTAAACACAAATAATCAATAACTGCAAGAGACACAAATTAATAATAGTAGCACTTTAAAAAAAGAATGAAATCTCAATTAAATGACACATTATTAGCCAAAAAAGAAAGAAATGAAAAAAAATACAAATGGTAAGAAAAAAGAGAAAGAAACAAAAACATAAACATAATTTAAAGAAAAAAAAATAATAATATCCATTTACATAAACTCATTTTCCCACAAATGCAAAAACTCATGTAAGTACACATTTCAAATGTAAAGTACATACAATTAAGGGGGAGTGTAGAGATCCCTGTTTTGCCACTTCACTAAGTATGTCGAGGATCGAGCTGCCCGGTCAGCTCGCGGGGATCCAAGGGGCAGTGCCCCTTGGCAGGTCCTAGGGCAGCGCCCTGGCGGGGTTGAGGGGTAGCGCCCCAGAAGCAAAAATACAACATGCATTAGAAGTTGCTTGTCCGCTCGAGCGGCCGTTTATGCGCTCGAGCGGAGAATGTTTGGTTTCAAAAGTTTCACCTGTCTGCAAAAGTACTGGGAAAGTTTGACCTGTCTGCAAAAGTACTGCAAAAGTTCGTGAATCTGATTATTCAGATCACCTTTGTATATATCTCTCTCTAAAAACCCTTTCCTCTCCCTTCTCTCTACATTTCCCTACACCAAATTAAATCAAAACCTTGATTTCTCAAGATCCATTAGAGTTCTGCCATAAGTTCTTCATCAAAGTTGGTTAACTTCTTGACGGCTTCGTTGTGTGCGATGAAGATCGAGTTTTGACACCGTTGATTTTGGGGGTTTCATCTCATTTCTTCTTCAAAAATTGAGGTAGGGATTTTCTTAGAGTTATATGTATATATATATTTACAAGATCTATATGATTTTCGAAATCATCTTTCAATAGTTTTGAAAATTGATTGTTGATTCAAGAAGTTGAGCGATTCTGAAAGTGGATTTGTCACTTGTTCTTTTAAAATGATCTTATGGGCTTTGATCTTCATTGATTGAAGAGAAGATGATTTTGGAAAGTTTTTTTTCAAAGGATTTGAGTTGTATAGTTTTGGTGAGAAAATCTAGAATTTGGGAATTTTTTTAAAAGAGACTGAAAATCCATGAATGATATTGTTATATTTATTTTGTGTGTCAAAATAAATGGATGTTTGGAAAATTTCTTATTTATATTTATATAAATGATGAATTTCAGGGAATATGAGAATTGTTGTTCAGTTTAGAAATTATTGTTCAAAACGTTGAAATAGTCTTGAGATGATTAATTGTTGAGGATACTTGAGAAGAGGGAATTGTGTTATTCCTTGGATAATAAATTGGAATAAAAGTATTTATATTCATCTTTTGTTATTGGCATAACAATTCATTTGATTACATTAAACTTTGAAAGTTGATTTGAAAACTTGCATTGAGAAAAGAATGTTGAGAAACAAGTTTTCATGAAATGGTTTTAGGATAAATACGTTGGTAAGTCTTGATAGGTGGTGTAGATGATATTGAATAAGTTGGCCTGAGAGTCCGGGGTGAAAGACCGAAAACCCTCGTGGATAGATGTCGAGCTTTCCGGTTAATACCTGATAAAAATGACAATTTTGTAGTACTTGTATAGTCTACTTGCAGACACCGACCTAGGGATTACCAGAGTCGTATTTACCACCCTTGAAATAAATTGTTAAGTTTTGAACAACTAAAATTGCATGACATCATTGAGCATGCTGGTTTTCAAAAGATGAAAATGTGATTTATCTTCAAAAAAATGGGCATAGCATGGCATGTGCATTTCATCTCTTGAGACTTATATAAAATGTATATACTTTGTTAAGGATTTTCTACTGGGCTTTATGCTCACCCTACGGAATTTTTGAGCAGGAAAAGATGTGGTGATGCCGCCTAACTAAAGGCGAGGAAATGTGTGTTGAGAGTACGAGACTCTTATTTTGCTGGGACTCTGTGTGTAAGCCAAGGGTTGTATGTGTGTGGGTTTGAATAACCGTTTTGTGTAACTAGGCTCAAGCCTTGGAAACTTGTAAACCCTTAGGGATATTTATATTTTTATTTATTTGTTGTTGGATTAATGTATTGTTGCATGAAGAACTATTGTATCATGCAATGTAAGTTTGGAGATTTATATTCGGTTTTTCTTGATAGAGCCATGATTGTTGTATTATCATTTGGGCTAGAAATTTGGGGCATTAAAACTTGGTATCAGAGCTACCGGGTTTGAATACTTGGAGCTCGTGGGAAGTGGTTGTTTAACCACAATGGGTTCATTTAGCATGTTTTGGAAGTGTTATGCATTTTGTGACTATGTGATAACATGCTTATGTGACTAAATGGATATGGGATTGGACTTTTGGGATGTTGTTTGCGCCTGTTAAATTCCTTGACGTCTCATTAGAAGGGTACTTGATCAATATTCGTTCTACTAAGAATTTTTGGTTTTTCGTGGGACAGATTTCATCGGAAAAGAATAGTCTGTATGTAGTGCTTATGTGGAGTGAAATTGAATTGTGTATATGGCAGAGAAATATATAGAATTGTTGTAGTCGAACGTGTGAGTCAAGTTACGAGCACATATAAGTTAATGTGCTAAATTATTTCTCTTGTGTCCTTTATTAGGATGTTAGAAAGGGGCCAAGTTTGTGGTGGTAGAGGCGAGAGGCGTGGTAGGGCTCGCCGAGGTGTGCATGAGGTACCGGTCCATAGGATTCCAGTGCAAGAAGAAGGGTTCGGCCAAGCTAATGTAGCCGAACAGGTGGGACAAGCCGGTCAAACCACAATGGGGGCCCTAGCTCGAGAAATGGCAGGGGCTTTAAGAGAGTCTATGAACTTGTTAAGAGTGGAGAATCAATCCCGAGAGAACACTGCGGAGTCAAGGGCGAGTTTCCTTACTAGAGAGCTTTTGCGAGCCAAACTGGATGAGTTCCATGGTGGCCCCGAGCCCAAGAAAGTGGATAAGTGGCTCAAACAAACTGTGAAGACATTTGAGATGCTTCACATCGAAGACAGTGAACTAAGAGTGACTGTAGCGAGTTACTACCTTAAGGGAGACGCAGGTCAATGGTGGAAATATGCCAAGGGTAGAGTGGAGCCGACATGGGAAACCTTTGCGGTTGCTTTCCAAGATAAGTACATACCTCCGATTGCTAGGGAGAGATTGAGGCAAGAGTTTGAAGACCTCAAACAACTCGACATGCCCGTGGCCGAGTTTGAGGCGGTCTTCTCTAGTTTGTCTACATTTGCACCAGAGTTGGTGGCAACGGAAGAGTGCCGTTACAGTGAATTTGAAAAGAAATTGAAAACAAAAATTATGTTCAAGCTTGTCGAAAATATGATTCGGGAATATGACCGTCTTGTGGAGACGGTGACACACGTAGAAATTTCCATACAAGCCGAGGATGAGAGGCTTCGGGGTTCGAGGTCTAGGGTCCAAGAGTCTCAAGGAGACTATAGGAAGAACAAGATGAGCAGGAACACCTATCCATCCCAGTCCCAACCACAGCAGTCTAGATCCACTTTTCCTTTGCCTAGTGCGGGACCGGGAAAAAGTGTATCAAGCAGCTTCTCGTGTTTTAAGTGTGGCCAACCGGGTCACAAAGCCTTCTCATGCCCACAGAAGTGAGGAGGGCAGTTAACAGTACCACCACCTAACCGATCTCAAAGTCAGTTTCAGTCTTAGAATAAAGGTCAAGGGTTTAATTGTTATCAGTGTGGTCAGCCGGGACATATGAAGAGAACTTGCCCACAGTTGGGAGGTGCATCTGGTGCATCGGGGTCGAGGAAGACTCAGAGTCACCAGCAGGCTCAATCAGTCCAAGCTTCGCGAGTTAATCGGGAAGCCGCTTCGGCTCAGTCAGTACAACATGCCTATGCTCCAAGAGGGGATCAAGTCAATCAGGGGCCACAGGGGTGCGTGTGTGCTGTTACTGTGCCAGAGTAGTTACCAGAATCCTCAGTTGTGAGAAGTATTTTTGTTGTGTGAAATTCTTTGGCTAATGTATTGATAGACACGGGTGCGTCTCATTCATTTATATCTACTGCATTTGCTTCTGCATTGGGGTTAAAGGTAGCATGGTTAGTGCCTCCACTCAAAGTAAAGTCACCTGTTGAGGGTACAGTTGATTTAGATCGGGGTTGCCGTGATTGTGAAATAGAAGTTGCCGAGTATCGACTTCCGTTTGCTTTTGTGTTGCTAGATATGTCGAGTTTTGATGTCATTTTAGGCATGGACTAGTTGTGTTCATATCAAGCTGTGATTGATTGTTATCGTCAGAGAGTTACAATGTGCACTTTGGGTGGTGATCGTTTATATTTTATGGGGAACCAAGTTGATAGAGCCTTGTCGCCAGTTGTTAACCCTTGTAGTAGGAGCAAGCTTAGTGGCCTTCTTGCAACTCTCTTGGATAGTGAGAGTGACGAGGCTCGTGCTGAGTTACCAAGGGTAGTTTGTGAATAGCCGGATGTCTGTCCAGAAGATCTTACTAGTTTACCACCTCCTTGGGAGATCGAGTTCTCCATTGAATTAGTGCTTGGCACGGCACCGATTTCTATGTCACCGTATAGATTTGCACCTGTCGAATTGCATGAGTTAAAGATTCAACTCCAAGAACTTTTAGACAAGGGCTTTATTCACGCTAGTACATCACCTTGGGGAGCGCTGGCTCTCTTTGCGAAGATAAAGGATGGGTCATTGCGGTTGTGTATTGATTACCGCAAGTTAAATAGAGTTACAATTAATAACAAGTATCCTCTACCCAAAATAGATGACTTGTTTGACCAACTTAGAGGGTTTCGTTGCTTCTCAAAAATAGATTTGAGGTCGGGGTACCATCAGTTGAGAGTCCGGGAGGAAGACATTCAGAAGATGGCCTTTCATACTCGTTATGACGACTATGAATTCCTTGTAATGCCTTTTGGGTTGACCAATGCACCGGCTTCCTTTACGGATTTGATGAACAGAATTTTTTGGGAATACTTGGACCGTTTTGTGGTCTTCTTTGTAGACAACATCTTGATTTATTCAATCTCTGAAGAGGAACACGAGACTCACTTGTGGGTAGTACTGGGTTTACTTAGTGAGCACCAATTGTATGCCAACTTTGAAAAATGCACGTTTTGGTTAACAGAGGTGATGTTTCTAGGGCATATAGTGTCTAGAGAGGGAGTGATTATGGACTCCTCAAAGATAGATGATGTACAAGATTGGGAACAACCCAAGAATGTTTTTGAAATCCAGAGTTTCTTGGGATTAGCAGGGTATTATCGATGTTTTGTAAGGGACTTCTCTAGACTAGCTGCACCTTTGACTAGGTTGACTAGAAAGGGTATCAAATTTGTGTGAAGTAAAGCCTGTGAAAAGTCATTCCAAGAGCTTAAGACTAGATTGACTACTGCACCGATTTTGATAATTCCGGAAAGGGGTTTTGATTACACTGTTTGTTGTGATGTGTCCGGGGATGAACTTGGTTGTGTCTTGATGCAAAAGGGAAAAGTTGTGGCCTATGATTCACAACAATTAAAAACTCATGAGAAAAATTACCCCACCCATGATCTAGAAGTAGCAGCGGTGATTTTCGCTTTGAAAATTTGGAGGCATTACTTGTACGGTGAGAAGTTTGAAGTCTTCTCCAATCATAAGAATCTAAAGTATTTCTTTTCTTAAAAAGACTTGAATTTACAACAACGGAGGTGGATGGAATTTAAGGAGGATTATGACTTTGAGTTACACTATCATCCAGGGAAGGCCAATGTGGTGGCCGACGCTTTGAGTCGAAAATCTGTGAGTAGTTTGGCAAGTATGGCCATTCGAGAATGGGATATGCTAGATGTTATTGGCAAGTTTGATTTGCACTTGGGTGAGTTCGAAGAGAGTGCTACCTTGTTTACTTTGAATACTCAACCTACCTTGGTTAGTAAGGTCATAGAGGCACAACGAGGAGACCTTGACGTGGAATCAATTTGTGTTAAGATTTCTAATGGAAAGGAAGAGAAAGGTTTGAACGTTCACTCGGATCTAAGTGTACGTTACCTAGACTGTTTGTTTGTACTAGAATATTGTAGAGAGGAAGCACTTCAGGAGTTCCATCACTCACGTCTTGCGGTACACCCGGGAGGCACTAAAATGTATCATAATCTTAGTCGTCAGTTTTGGTGGAGGGATGTGAAACAGGGTATCGCTTTATTTGTATCGAAGTGCCTTACTTGTCAACAACTGAAGGCCGAACACCAAAGACCAGCGGGTTTGTTACAACCCTTACCGATAGCCGAGTGGAAATGGGAGCATGTTACCATGGATTTTGTAGTTAGGTTTCCTAGAACACAACGAGGCAATGATGCCGTTTGGGTGATTGTTGACAGGTTAAATAAGTCTACCCATTTCATTCCGATGTGCACCAACGACTCAGTTGAACACTTGGCAAAGTTGTACATTAGAGAGATAGTTCGACTTCATGGAGTCCCTGTGACTATTGTGTCGGATAGGGATCCTCGTTTTACTGCCTAGTTATGGAAAAGCCTTCAAGAAGCGTTGGGAACTAAGTTGACTCTTAGCACCGCTTATCATCCTCAAACCGATGGACAGTCGAAACGTACCATTCAGATTTTAGAGGACATGCTTAGAGCTTCTGTCCTTGATTTTAAGGGGCCTTGGGAAAGGCACTTACCATTGATTGAGTTTTCTTACAACAATTGTTACTAAGCTAGTATTGGGATGGCACCATTTGAAGCCTTGTATGGCCGACGTTGTAGATCACCGGTTTGTTGGGCCGAAGTGGGTGATGCACCGTTACTAGGTCTGAAAATTGTTAGAGAGCCAACCGAGAAAGTTGTTCTCATTCGGAAGAGGTTAGCTACAGCCCAAAGCCGACAAAAGAGTTATTCCGATAAGAGGAGACGACCTTTATCTTTTGAAGTTGGTGACTATGTGTTTCTAAAAATCTCACCAAGTTGGGGTTTGATGAGATTTGGTAAGAGTGGTAAATTATCTCCAAGGTTCATTGGGCTTTTGAGATCTTAGAGTGAATTGGGGAAGTGGCATACCGGTTAGCTTTACTACCACAACTTTTGGGAGTTCACAACATATTTCATGTAGCGATGCTTAGGAAGTATGAACTCGACCCATCTCATGTGCTTGATTGGGCTGACTTGGAGGTAGATGAGGATGCCTCTTACGAAGAACGACCGGCTCAAATATTAGATACCTGGGAGCAAGTGCTACGGGGCAAAACTATACCGTTGGTAAAGGTGTTGTGGAGACACCATGGGGTTGAAGAAGTGACGTGGGAACAAAAGGCGGAAGTCCACTCCAAATATCTGGATTTATTTGAAAATGCTTAAGTTGCTTTTCTTTGTAATATTCCCTAGTGTTGAGGGAAACGTATTTAAAGTTGTTAACCACATGTTGATATGTGCGTTGTTGTTTTAAGCATAAGGTTGTTTAGAGTTACCATTACTTTTTGGAAAATTTCATGTTTATGCGTATTTGGGAGGTTGTTGTTAATGAGATAACCATGGTGAAATTTGGTTGAGAGTTAGTATTGTGATTTGAAAATGAAATAGCGTGGTTTTGACAACTAGAAATCCTTGTTTGTGTAGTTTGATTTTAAATTTCGGGGACAAAATTTTTTAAGGGTGGAAGGTTGTAGCAATCCCAGTTTTGCCACTTTGCTGAGTATGTCGGGGATCGAGCTGCCCAGTCAGCTTGCGGAGGTCCAACGAGTAGCGCTCCTTGGCAGGTCCAAGGGCAGTGCCCTGGCGGGGCTGAGGGATAGCGCCCCCGAAGCAAAAATGCAAAATGCATTAGAAGTTGCTTGTCCACTCGAGCGGCCGTTTATGCGCTCGAGCGGAGAATGTTTGGTTTCAAAAGCTTCACATGTCTGCAAAAGTATAGGGAAAGTGTATTTGATGCTCGAGTAGGGCTTTCCATGCTCAAGCGGACCATGTTATATCAGTTCGTGAATCTGATTATTCAGATCACTTTTGTCTATCTCTCTCTAAAAGCCCTTTCCTCTCCCTTCTCTCTACATTTCCCTACGCCAAATTAAATCAAAACCTTGATTTCTCAAGATTCATTAGAGTTCTGCCATAAGTTCTTCATCAAAATTGGTTAACTTCTCGAGGGCTTCATTGTGTGCGGTGAAGATCGAGTTTCGACACCGTTGATTTTGGGGGTTTTTCTTCTTTAAAATTGAGGTATGGATTTTCTTAGAGTTATATGTATATATATATTTGCAAGATCTATATGATTTTCGAAATCATCTTTCGATAGCTTTGAAAATTGATTGCTGATTCAAGAAGTTGAGCGATTTTGAAAGTGGATTTGTCACTTGTTCTTTTAAAATGATCTTATGGGCTTTGATCTTCATTGATTGAAGAAAAAATGATTTTGGAAAGTTTTCTTTCAAAGGATTTCAGTTTGTATAGTTTTGGTGAGAAAATCTAAAATTTGGGGATTTTTTTAAAAGAGGCCGAAAATCCATGAATGATATTGTTGTATTTATTTTGTGTGTCAAAATAAATGGATGTTTGAAAATTTTCTTATTTATATTTATATAAATAATAAATTTCAGGGAATATGAGAATTGTCGTTCAGTTTGGAAATTATTGTTCAAAACGTTGAAATAGTCTTGAAATGACTAATTGTTGAGAATACTTGAGAAGAGGGAATTGTGTTATTTCTTGGGTGATGAATTGGAATAAAAGTATTTATATTCATCTTGTATTATTGGCATAACAATTCATTTGATTACATTAAACTTTGAAAGTTGATTTGAAAACTTGCATTGAGAAAAGAATGTTGAGAAACAAGTTTTCATGAAATGGTTTTAAGGTAAATACGTTGGTAAGTCTTGATAGGTGGTGTAAATGATATTGAATAAGTTGGCCTAAGAGTCCGGGGTGAAAGACTGAAAACCCGCGCAGATAGGTGTCGAGCCTTCCGGTTAATACCGGTAAAAATGACAATTTGGTAGTACTTGTATAGTTTACTTCCAGACACCGACCTAAGGATTACCAGAGTCGTTTTTACCGCCCTTGAAATAAATTGTTAAGTTTTGAACAATTGAAATTGCATGACATCATTGAGCATGATGGTTTTCAAAAGATGAAAATGTGATTTATCTTTAAAAAGGGGGGGGCATAGCATGGCATGTGCATTTCATCTCTTGAGACTTGTATAAAATATATATACTTTGTTAAGGATTTCCTACTGGACTTTATACTCACTATACGGGATTTTTGTGCAGGAAAAGATGTGGTGATGCCGCCTAACTAAAGGCGAGGAAATGCGTGTTGAGAGTACGAGACTCTCATTTTGTTGTGACTCTGTGTGTAAGCCAAGGGTTGTATGTGTGTGGGTTTAAATAACCGTTTTGTGTAGCCAGGCTCAAGTCTTGGAAACTTGTAAACCCTTGGGGGTATTTATTTGTTTATTTACTTGTTGTTGGATTAATGTATTGTTACATGAAGAACTATTGTATCATGTAATGTAAATTTGGAGATCTATATTCAGTTTTCCTTGAAAGAGCCATGATTGTTGTATTATCATTTGGGCTAGAAATTTTGGGCATTACAGGGGGAAATCACTTGTGACTTGAAGTTTAATGCAAAAAACTTTAGGCACCGTGAAGGGCAATTGAAAAGGGCTCAATGTTGATTGTGTTTTTTCTTTTTCTTTTCAATCTCATGTTCGTGGTTCCTTTTTCAGGCACTTGTTTTCATATTGAAAAGATTAAGTTTAAACAAAAGATATATACTTGGAATTCTATCATATTTAAAATATATATGAATAATTAATTGATGATTTTAAAAGATAAAATAAAGTTCAACTTGAAGATAAACTTTGAAAAGATTAAGCTAAAATATATGAGAATCTACAACGATCAAGTTCAAATAGAAGATAAACTCTAAGAGAGAGGGAGTTCCCAAAAAAAAAAAATAATAATAATAAAATTAAGTTCAAATTTAAAGACAACATAAAATAAACATGAGAAAATAGAATAAATTAAATAAAATTTCAACTTTTAAATTTAGATCTTATCTATAGGCTATAAAAGTTAATTTAACAATTAAAAAATGAAGCAAAAAAAAAATATGAAAGACAATTAAAGAGGATTGCTAAGTAGAAGAGAGAAATACTAAAATTATGAAAATTTAAGGATAATCATTTTAAATTCTTTTTAGAGCACATTACATTTGCTTATATATATATATATATATAGTGTAGTATAGATTGAAAAATAATTAAAAATCATAGCTTATTTAAATTTAATTATTTCAAATTATTTTAATTTTTAACGTATGTGATAGAGGGAGAGGAAAAATTTGAGTAAATCAAAATAAAGATTCAAATACAAATGTTTTTGATAGATATAGATTAACAAATCATATCCTTATCTAAATTTCATTTATAGCGACTCTAGTTTAAATCCGATCCATTTATTGTTTTGTATTCGCCTTGATGGTTGTTCATGTCTTCTTCCATCTTATTCCTTGTTAAGTTTAGTTGTTATAGCGATTCTGGTTTAGACCTAGCCCATTTGATTGTCTTCAATCCGAGTTTCATTGTATGATATAGTTACCCATGTTTTGTTTCCCCTTACCTCTCTTTGAGTTCGGCTTTTGAGACGTGTTGTTTACGTTTGGAACAGGTTGGTAGCTTGTTTTTCAAATTGTTGATGTATAGAATTTTGTTCCTTCACTCAAACAACACTTCCTCCGCTCGAGCAGTCTTTGTGAACCTCCAGTACTTTTTGTAGGTCTATAAAACTACTGGGAGTTTGCATTCTTCGCTCGAGCAAAGCTTCTTGAGCTCGAGCGATGGTCTTCTGTCTGTAAAATTACTGGGAGTTCGTATTTTGCACTCAAGCTAGGTTTCTTGCGCTCAACCAGTGAAACTTATTGTGTCTGGTCACTCGAGCGACACATCTTATGCTCGAGCGAACTGTGCGTATATCAATTCGTAAAATCACTTTTCTGAGTCACTTTTTCATCTCTCTCTCTCTCTCTCTACACTTCAAAACCCTCTTTTCTTTCACTTTCTCTCTAAAACTCACCTATCTCCCTCAAATACATCTAGATCCATCAATCTTTTCACCCGTGTGCCTTTATTAAAAAGGTAGAGCTTGATGAGGACTTCGTTATAATCGGAGCAAAGTTGAATTTCGGCATCTTTGAGTTTCTATCCCTCCTTCAATCATCTTCTAAGCTTGAGGTAAGGATACTTTTCACACTTTTTACGAGTTTTCACTCTTTTCATACATTCTAAACCATTATTTTTTCATCTCTTGAGGGCTGTTTTGGGGCTGTTCTAAGTTGTTTAAATAGTTCATGCTTTGATTATCTTGGTTATTGTCTCATAAGTTTGCCTACATAGCTTGTTATATATTGTTCTTAGCTTTTCTTTAACTCATTTTCATGTTTAAGAACCTCATTTTAATAATCAATTTGCCATTCATCACTTTCATTTGAGAATTGTTTCAATCGGTTGACAGTTATTCAAAACGTGAACTAGCGATTTATGCTTAATGGCTTAATCTCTACGGACGTTCATTGCCAACGGTGTAGTCTCTTTTTCATGTTGAGAATCACCTCCCATTTGACATATTTCTCACTTAGTGGACGTAATCTCTAGTGGATGTAACAATCATCTTGGACTTAATGGATTAAAGGATGGTAAAGGCTAATGAATTTGGCTTAAAATGAATCAATCCATATAAAGAAAATGAGGTACATTGCTTGGGGTTTGGCCAAACGTTATGTCGAATCCGTTGTGTCAAGGGTTGTCTTACATCAATCCATGATGGTTTGATGAATCTTGAAGCGTCTCTACCTCCTTTTTTGAGTTCACTCTATGATAGGAGAGAAGGATGGTTATTGTTCCTTGCATTTGTTGATTTTTGTCCAAATTGTACCCGAAATCACCAAGCAATCAACTTGCTCATTGATGGTTTTGGAAACGATTCCAACTTTCTCTCAAGGCTTTCATATGACAGAGAAGTGTGAGAAGGACAAACAGAGTTCAGAACACTCTGTCTGCACTGTTTTCACTTCAGAGCACAATACAGAATTTTGCATGAAATTGAGGCATAGCCGGCCTTCTTTAGGCCTTGCCTGGCTTCATTAAGGGCCGGTCGGTCATCAATGTTTGGTCAGCTATAGCGACCCCGGTCTTCTCCCATTTGATTATTGTATCCGGACTTAGGTTCCGTAGATTCTGTCATTGTATAATTGTTGTTGTTGTCCCTTATTTGCTCATTTGGACTTATAGGATGTGTTGGGCAGGTTTGTTTCAGGTTGGTTGGGTTTAGAAACCAAGTGTTGCTGTCCAGAATTTTGGATCTTCGCTCGAGCGAGGAGTTTGTCGCTCGAGCGAGCTGTTATTTTTGGTTCTTCGCTCGAGCCGGGGTTTGGTAGCTCGAGCGAGAGGTTGCGTCTGATTTGGACCTGTAGCTGTGCATTCTTGGCTCGAGCGACCTTTTCTTCGCTCGAGCGTGTTAGTTCGTTCTTCGCTCGAGCGATAGTTCCTTCGCTCGAGCGTGTGTCTGGTTACAGACCTGAGGGTTTGAGTTCTTCGCTCGATCGAGTTTTCTTTCGCTCGAGCGAGCTTTTGGGTTGTTGGCTCGAGCAAGGCTTCCTTGGCTCGAGCGTAGCTTCTCTGTGTCTGGTCGCTCGAGCGACCAAGTATTCGCTCGAGCGAGCCTGTCAGGTTTAAATAGGCAGTAGCGTGTTTCAGATCTGTTTTTCATACTCTTTCATATTCCAAAACCCTAGTTACGAGTTTTCTCTCCCTATACACACCTTCTCTCTTAGGATTGATCTACTTAGGGTGTGTTTCTACCCTAGATCCTTCATTAAAAAGAGTGTGTGAGTCGAGGGCTTCGTTTTAATCTGAATTGTTGGTTGTTTGGAGCACATTGGTATTTGGGCACTCATCTGTGTCTTCACCATTTGGGTTGTTTTCTTCGAGGTAGGGATTTCCTACTCCAATTTATAGGTTTTGTTCTAAGTTTTGGTATTTTGATATGTTGGGGATACTTTGGAAAATTTTGGGAAAAGATGGTTTAATTCATGGAATTGGGGAATTTATGGATTAAATGGCGTAGTTGGATAATTTGAATCATTTGTCTATTGAATTGTTGACATAGTTATTTTCAGTTTAGAAATAACTGTTTTGGGCTATCGGTGGAGGATAGTTGTGATTGTTGTAGACATTGCATGTGGATTAGGAATAACTGAAACTAATCACATTGGTTAAGTCATTAATTTTGACTATTGCATTGATACAGAAAATATGTGTATTGATTGAGCATTGCATTTGCATACATTGTTTTGTGTGGGAGGAGATAGGGGATGTACTCCACGGTTTAGGGGAAGATAGGGGATGGACCTCTAAACCGGATTTTGTTCGGGAGGAGATAGGGGATGGACTCCATTAGCATCACTTTTATGTGTGCTTATTTATATAGAAGTGTTTTATTGATACAGCACTAAAATGTGTATCAATCTGGAAGTATGAAGTGTTTTGATTTGAGCTTGAGTCTCATTTGTTTGTTGATATTGGAAGGATGTGAATATGATATATGTAATTCACTGTTGTAAGTTTGGCCAGGTTCTGAGCCATGTTGATAAAATTGGAAAGTAAAACGTGTCTTAGACAATAGTGTCACGAGACTGTAAAATGAAGTAATTGATTACCTTGGTTAACCATCTGTTGAATGCTATTGCTTTATTCATTGCTTATATGTGGTTTAGTATATTTCTACTGGGCTGTGGCTCACCCTTTATGGGAACATCATTTTCAGGTTCAGGTGATAAGCTACCTCCAAGGACTTAGCTTGGAAGGACTTGGATTTTGAAGACTATTTTAGTTATTTGTTTTTTCATTGTTAGTACATGTAAACACACAAGCCTAGGGCTTTATTTATATTTGAGTTAGAACTCATACTTTGTGTCCAAGTGTTGGCTTGGAAAGATGTAAGCCGGTAGGGCATTTACTTTGATGTTACATGTAATGCTTTTGTTTAGTAAGACTCTGATGGATATTATAATGAATTATTAAAGTGTTTTCTTTAAATAATGCATGTCAATGATATGTGTAATGGGTTTATTTTTGAGGGCGTTACATCAGCAGTGGATTTTGCAAAAAATAAAGGGCAATGGCTGAAGGTGAATATAGCGATCCCGGTTGTCCCTTTTCTGTTCTGTTGTATTCCGGACTCGGTTCCGTGGAGTTGGTAGTTGTATCTATCTGGTTGTCATCCTTTAATTCCATTTGTTTGAGTTTTAGGATGTGTTGGGCATGTTTCGAAAAGGTGGGTTGAACCTTGGTCTAAAATCTTGTTGCCAGGTTTTTGGTCGTTCCGCTCGAGCGGGACTTGTTGCGCTCGAGCGGAGATTGCACACTCCCAATTTTTTGTGTCCCTGCAAAACTTCTACAGGTGTGATTTTTACGCTCGAGCGGGTTTCTTTACGCTCGAGCGGTCGCGCTCGAGCGGGTGCTCTGGCGCTCGAGCGGGTAGTACTTTTTGGTGTAAGTTCTGGGAGGGGGAAATCTACGCTCGAGCAGACTGGTTTTTGCGCTCGAGCGTACCTAGTTTTTGTTCTTGACGCTCGAGCGTTGTGTTCTCCGCTTGAGCAGGAATGTCGTATATCAGTCGGCAGCTGGGCATTTTAAAATCACTTTTTACATTCTCTCTCTCTCTCTTACTTTCTAAAAAGTTGTTTTGAGAGCTCCTCTCTCTAGAAACTCCCTTCTCTCTAGGGTTTGATCTAGTTAGAGTGTCTCACTATCCTCCGGCCTTTGTAAAAAGTGTGTGGATCGTCAAGGGCTCCATTTTGATCCGTGGATCTTTGAGTTTGGAGCATTTTGGTTTTCTTCAACTTTCCCATTTGAGCTCTAACTTCGAGGTAGGGATATCCTACTCCTTCTCATGAGTTTTGTCATTGAATTTTAGTATTTTGATGGGTTAAGGGTTGTTGGGTAATTTTGAGAAAGTTTGGGACTTTGTGTAATTTTACAAAAGTTGGGGTTTTGTTTATATAAACTTATATGCATGTTTGGCATAGAGAAATTGGATCAATATTGGTTTATTGGTGAAAATGGAACCTTAGGGTTGTGATGTTAATTATGGAAAATGCTCTAATTACATTGATAAATTAATTGGTATAATTAATTTGAAGAAAAGAAGAATTAAATTGAGAACGTTGAAATGTTGATTATATATCCATTTGGTGCATTTATTTTCAGTATAGAAATAACTACTTTGGGCTATCGGTGGAGGATAGCCTTGATTGTTGTAGACAATGCATGATGATTAGGCAAACTAAAACTAATCAATTGAGTAAGCCATTGAATATGGTAGTTGGTACAATACAGCACTCAAATGTGTATTGATTGATTTAATTTGTATATGATAATTGTTTATATACATTGTATTGTGTGGGAGGAGAAAGGGGCTGTACTCCACGGTTTATTGGAAGAAAGGGGCTGAACCTCTAAACCAAATCTTGTGACAGTGATACAGCACTACAATGTGTATCAGGCTGCGAATTAGAAGTGTTTTCTTGTGACAGTGATACAGCACTACAATGTGTATTAGGCTGCGAATTAGAAGTGTTTGTTTTGATTTGATATAGCATTAAAATATATATCGTTATCAATTGTGAAGTATAGAAGTGTTTCTATGTTATGTTGATACAGCACCAAAATGTGTATCGCTCGTATAGTATGGAAGCGACTTATGTGTTATTGATACAACATCAAAATGTGTATCCACCATGAATTTCGAAAATGTTTTAAGATGAGTCTTATTCTCATCAAGTTATTTGGCTAAGTTTGAACCTTGTTTTCAAACTCAAGGTTGAAAAAGAAATGAGAAATGAAATGTAACATGGACTTAATGTCATGAAATCGAAATGTGATTTATGCAGATGTATCGGTGTTGACCATCTATCAACTGCTAATCTTTTAGTCATTGTTCATGGCTGGTTTAGTGTATTTCTACTGGGCTGTGGCTCACCATTTATGGGACATCATTTTCAGGTACAGGTAGCATGCCACCTCCAAGGACATAGATTGGGAGGCTAGAGGCAGACTGACTGCTTGTTATTTGCTTTCTTTTGATGTATTACATGTAAATTCAAGCCAAGGGCTTAATATGTATTGAGTTAGCACTCTTCTTTTTGTAACCAAGTGTTAACTTGGAAAGCTGTAAGTCCGTAGGGCATTTGCTTTTGTTGTTAACATGTAATACTTGTGTAAGAACTATTCAGATTACTGGAAAGATTGTTGGTTTCTTTGTATCAGTGCATGTCTAAAGAGATGGGTTTTATTTATTATTTTGAGGGCGTTACAGTGAAACAGAGCAAGCTTGGGTAGACAGAGCTGTTCTTGGACATTGCCCATGCAACCTTTGCACATCCTTACTTACATCATGATCATTGTTGTAATTAATTAATTTAATTTATTATTGTTGTTATAATTAGTCTTGTTAATTATTAGTGTTGTAATTATTATTATTGTTTATTTGTAATTGTTATGGCTAGTCAGCTTAAATAGTTAGTCCACTTATCATGGTCATCCTTGTTGTAATAGCATAGTTAGCTAGTTAATTCTTAACTTATTTATTTATTCGGTTTTGTAATAATTAGTTTAATTTAGACTTTCGGACGTTGAGTCGCACCCTCTTGCACGAGGGCAACTATGTAATAAGTTGTATGTCTTTCAACCAGTAGACAACCCATTTTTGACCGTCCTCAAGACTTGGACGTCACCGTTTCAACACTCGCTGATCATCCATGTTTGTGTTCGTTTGGAGTTCCCGGAGGTCTCGGCTCGCGCACCTTGCCTCAGGATCTCCGAACTTGACTGTTTAGTGTCTGGTTTCACACCAAACAGTTGTGTTTTGCCTTTGAGAGGTAGGGTAGGGCTTGTAGACCATCCCCACCCACCACCGGCAGTGGCTAGAGGCCACCGGCTGGTTTTTGCTGCCACCGGCAATGTATATTGCCGGCCGGCACTATTTGTTGCTGGTCGGCACTTTTTAGTGCCGGTCGGCACTCTTTTTGGCCAAGATGGCATTTTTGGCCGGCTGACTACTATGCATCTGCTTTTGCAGATATTTTAAGACAGCTGTCTTGCTTTTGGCTCCCCTCCATACACGTGTATGGAGGGATCTCTCTCTTGGAAGCTTGTCTTGTATTCTATATAGAGAGAGCTTTGTCTCTTGGCTTGAGAGGTTAGAGACTTGAGATATTTTGAGAGCTTAGACAGCCATTGTTAGGGTTTGAGTTCTAGGGTTAGGGTTAGATACACATTCTATCTCTCTTTCCCTCTCTTTTGTGCTCTTGTGTGTGTTTTAGTCCATACTATTGCATACAAGCACCTAGTGTTTCACCTTTCTCTTGGAACTGAGGTTCTAAGGGACTGATTTTGAAGTTTTGGTGTTGGATTCAAGCTAAGGAAGGCCATTGGAGCATCATTGTTGAAGAAGGCTTCAAGGGTAAGAATCTCACCCCTTTTTATCCCATTTTTGCATTGTATTTCTACCTATCTTAAATTCGTTTTTGAGCTTAGTGTATAATACAAAAAAGTTCTGTTTTTAAGCCCTCTTGGTTGTTTGTTAAGAGTGTTTTGTGGTTTGGGTAAGTTTGAATACCCTTAGGCCTTGAAAGGCCTCATTTTGTGCCCTTTTGTGTGAACTCCGGGATTTTGGTGTTGGGGTCGCTTCACCACTGAAATCTTGAGGGATTTCAGTGGTGAAGGTGATGCCTTGAAGTCCCAAGAAGGAGAGGGCCACCCCCTCTCCTTGTTGTCCTTGAAAAGGGCATGTTTTGGCCTCTTGAGGGAGCATCATGTTAGAGGGTGTATTGACCATGACTTGGCTGCTTTTTATGCTTAATATGTCATGTTATGCCTCGATTTTTACTTGGTTTTGGTACTCCATGCATGCTTAGCATAGTTGCCATGTAATGCCTTGTTATGCCTTAACATGTCTTAGGTTGTGTGCCTTTGTTTCTAGCATGTTTTAGGCTTACATTTGTGAAGATTTTGTGCTTATCTTGGCATGTTTTAGGTCTGTCCATAAGTGTTTGGGTTGATTTTGGCATGCTTGGTATAGCTCCTTTGTATTTGGGCTTCTTGGCCTTAAGCATATGAATGTATAGCATGACATCTTTGCATTGATTTGGTGATTTGGGATCATCCATCATGTCATTTCAGTCCTATTTGCATGCCTATATGTTTACCTTGGATGCATCTTTAATGCCTCATAAGCTTGTGTAGCAATGCTCCTTGTTTTGGCACTTGTGCATGCCTCTAAATTTGAGCCACTTAGATGCCATCTAAGTAGTCCTTTAGCCTTGTTTTAACATGCTAAAAACCTGTTTTTAGTTGCTTAATGCATGCCATGTTTGTTGTGATAAAGGTGCTTCAAAGCTTCATGACTTGCCTCAAGTACTTGGACCATGCTTGCATGCATTTGCTTGGCTTGATTTATTGCTTGGTTTGGCACCATGTTTTAGCATGATTTCAATGCTTATGTTGCATGCTAATTAGTCCATGATTCCCCCTTTCAAATGTGTTTGAGAGTTGTTCAATTTATGCCTAAGTGTTGGCCTTTCAACATGTGTATGTGTGCATGTGTATTTGGTCCCTCATTATAGCACTTTGGCCCTTGTTTTAGGCCTTATTGGAGCTGCCTAAACCATGCCTAAGCCCACCTTTTTATTGGTTAGCATTGCCTCATGTTTGCTTGTATGCTTGCATAGGTTTGTTGCCATGACATGTTGCATCCTTAGCTTGCATGCCTAGGTTGCATTGCATTTTGCATGCATGCTTTGTTCCTTGACTTAGTGATAGGAATTGGGCCTTGTTTGGTTTGATTTGGTTTGCATGCATTTGAAATCAAAGTTGCATACGTGGTTCTTCGGGCCATCATGCATGGAAATGCGTGATTGGTGGTCCGAGAATCGAGGCACATGCCCCTTTGAGTCATTATCATGATAAGGGACATGGTTGGTGCATATATGCCTTGAATTGTGCTGTCATGCTTTGCCTTGCCCTCTGTTGCTGTCATTTGCAGATTCTGCAAGAACACTCTGCCGACCGGCAGTGTAAGGTGCCGACCGGCAGTCATTTCTCTGCCGACAGCTTCACTTTGTGCCGGTGGCCACCACCACACTGCCGGTGGAAATTCCATGCAACCGGTGATGTCTCCCAGCATCCAAGGAAGTAGCCCTGAGGTTTTGGCAACCTCCAGAGGAGTAAAAGAAGGAAAACAGAGGCAGCCTATGCATGGCGGCGCGTTTCCCAAGGCGATTTTCTGTTTTTCTTAGTTTTAGTTAATTTGCTTAGTTGATTAGGCAATTTGTAATATTTAATTAGCTTGCGTAGTTAATTAATTTGTAATATTTATTTGGCCCCTCCGAGTGAGTGCAAATCTGTAATAAGTGTGTGTGGGTGGTGTGTATGTCTTCCAATCCCCACTTCTTTCTTCCCTTTTATTTACCTGCTTATGACGGTAGATTAGGGCATCTTTAAAATTAGCATACCTTATGCTATGCATGTGTGCATCCATGCATTTGTATTGCATGCATTAGGCTCGGTACATCACGCTAACTGCATTTGTACTTCAATTCAAAAATTGAATATGTGATAGTTGATCGCATTTCATATGCCATGCTTAGATTAGCCGAGCCTATCTAATTGCATCCTGTATGTGTTGCATTAGGGAATTTAACATGAACTAGGACACGCATGTTTGCTAACTAGTTTACCGTTTTGGCACGGAATACGATGTAAGTATTTATGCTTTAGCATCCCGCATGCGTGTGAATGTTTCCATGACAGTATGCTTGTCGTGCGACTAAATGCTTATGTGAGATTAAATTGTTTGAATGCCTGTGGGTGAAGGTTGGATTGTTTGAGTTGGAAAAACTCATTGAAATCCGTGTTTTAGCCTACTTGCGAGTAGCAAATTCCAAAGCATTTTCAAAACAAACGGATATGCAATGTTTCTTTCCAAATTAGGCAATCTAGTCTATACTTGTTTGCTGCGCGCATAACATAGTAATTCTAGGCTAATAAATGGAATAAGAACACGTAATGTTTTCAAAATCGGATATCATGGTTAGTAGAGGCCGGTCTTCGGACCGGGCGAAAGGGGGTGCTCATAGCTGACCTTCCCCGATCGTACCCAAGCTCCCGAGCCGAGACAACTCCGGTGATGACCGACATGTGGCCTTCGGCACCGAGTAAGGGTTTCCTAAATTTCCCCATTTTAAAAATATTTAGGTGGCGACTCTGTATCTGGCAAAGCAGTCCATGTTTGGCACTACTTTTCAAAAATCTGTTTCTCAAAACGATTTGCCAGATTTGGACTCTTTGGTTCAGATTAAGAACCGTAACAAAATCGAGTCCGAACTGTAGTAGCATAAGGCCCTCTCCGTGGGCGCATCTACAGTTTCTGGCGACTCTGCTGGGGAATTTAGAGAGCTTGACTCAAACTCGTGATATCCTGTTTTGATTTCACTTATGTGTTTCTTTGCATCACATGTGCATTGGTGCGCCTAGGACACCGTGTTTGCCATCTGCCATTCCTGAACGGTTTGCCGGAGGCTTGTCTTGTCAAGGCATGACCACAAGGCTGATCGGTTATGGGCTCTGACAGTATGGGAGTACAAACCCCGGTTTTTACCGGGGCACCCTTTTGACCATTTAACCTAGTGCATATTCGGAATCCATAGTGACCATTCCAAACTAGGACAGGTTGCTCACCCGATGTTAGGTTGTTTGAAACCGCTGTGTGCGTAGTGAAACCCTAGCTCTTGACAAAATAGGACAGGGAAACCCTACCCCAACATAGGGGTGTTTTGGTTCTCTTTACTTGCTATGTGCTTTTAGAATGTATTTCTACAGGGAAAGTACATGTCAGTTTGCAAGTTTGAGTATCAAACCTGAGGACACCAGTATCAGTATCAGTTATAAGAATCAGTTATCCGCGGGTATCCGGTTCAGTTTTTTTCGGGAACAGTGATTTCTGGGAACAGTGATCAGCAGTAGGGTACAGTTGTTTGGCTACACCCGTGTTTGATCAGTTTGGGTTGAAATGCTGTCTATTTTTCCTTTCAGTTCAGAAAGTTGCAGAGTTGATACAGAATAGCCAGTGTCTCCCCTTGCTGAGGCAGGATTTATGGCGGCACAAAATTCAGAAGAAATTGTGGTTATGACGGCTGCATTGGAGCAGGGAACCGCTCCGCAGAATGAGGCCAGCATCAATATGTCACATCTACCCAGGTCGCCCGTTGTGCACCCGGTCTGGGCTCCCCAGTTATATCAGGCTCGTGAGCCCACTACCTTTGAATTGATGGGGATGATAGGTGACCTCCAGAGGTCCGTGGCCGATCTGGCCTATGGAATGTCGGCTTCACCGCCAGCGGCGCCGTATGCCGGGAATTTCGTACCACAGGAGCCCCCGCTACTGGGGCGGATTGTGATAGAGCTCAGCCAGCCAAAGGTGGCTTCCAGCTACAGCCGCGACATGTCAGCACCAACCCAGACCCTTGATCAGGCTGAGGCTAGAGGAAAAGACAAGGCAAAGGTAGATGCCGATCCTATTGAACAACTGCTGTGGGCAGTCGAGGCTCTGAAAGTCAGAGGGATGAACAAGCAACAAACATCTGCGATCGTGACCAAAGCTGTGGATGATGCTTTCCCCACTCCAATCGAAGGCAGTTCAAGCTAGGTAGAAAATCGGGATGGGCCCCATCATGCCCAGACAATTCCTGTCGTTCCCAACCCTGCACCGGGAAAGGGTCAAAAAGCCAAGGCAGTGCCAGCCGACCCTTTCGCTAGCGCATCTGGCAAGAATCCTCAAACTTCAAAGTACCTGCCCCGAGGGCGCAGGGTCTTTCACGACCTCTACATGCCTTTGTCTAGGGCATTACTAATATTGGCGAAGAATGGGCATCTTAAACCTTTGGAGCCTCGGCCACTCCCGAAGAATCTCCGCCACGCATGATGCTACCTTGTACTGCGCGTACCACCAACAGTCCGGTCACAGTACCAATGGTTGTTCCCGCCTTCGTCACGAAGTGCAAGATTTGATCGACAACAAGGTTATCCTCCCGCCCACCTCAGCCAAGTTCGTTACCACCCAGTTGTTGGATTTCGAGGGCTCAGATACTACGAGTATGTAAAGTGAACTGCCTGCGGGCGACATTTGGTATATTTTGGATGTAGCGTCTGGCACGCATTTTTGAGCATCGGTGAAATCGAGTTTTGTAAATCCTGGCTCGGATGTCGAGTCAGTCTTTTGTTTTGAGTCTGTCTCTTTGTCTTGAGTCAGTCTTTTTTGCTTAAGGGTCTGTCTTGTTGTATCGAGTCAGTCCCCTTTGTATATAATACCAGGTGATTCTGGGGGTTGTTGCCTCGAACACCGTTTTGTTTTGTGATTATCTGTTTTTGTTTTGAGTCTGTTTCTGCCAAGGAGCCAGTTACACCAACAAATCTGAACGGAATAGCTGTTGCTATCTCAACTTCATGCTTGCTTTCAGCATAAGTGCCAGAGAATTTGATTGGGCTGACAGTACATCTCGCCTGCTCTCCTGCGCGCCAAACTCATTGCATTAACCTAAGTTTTTCAAAAAAAAAAAACCTTTTGAACACTGCGGTGATAAAAACGAAGAGGAAGGAATTCCTCAAGTTTTGTAAAATTTTGATCATTTTGAGAGAAAGAGAGGCGTGCTAAGCCTTTTTATGAATGAAACCATGCTTGTCAGCGTGGGTACTAGGAAGGATCCTGGCCTGATCCAGATTGGTTCCACACTATCTTCGGCGCGAGCGATTTGTCGCTTTCTTAAAAACTTTCAAAAACAAATGTTTTACGCGGCCCTGCGAAGACCTGTGTGGAATCGCTCTTGAGATTGCGTAGCCTAGGATCGCTCTCAGCCTCAAGATTCAACCCGCCCGCTTCGAACCTTGAACCCGTTCAGAACATTCAAACGGCCGACTGTCAGAGAAGGCCCGCGTGGCCAGTTTTGAAGTAGCCTTCAACCAAGAGGCGCCGAAGCCGAATCAGAAGGAGTAGATCTCGCCGGAAGAAGCTCGTGGAGTAACCGGGATGGATTCTTCCGCAAATCATTGCAACAGCCGTTCTCCTAGACACAGAGGGGCTTCAATTTCAGGAACCATTTGGCATGGACTTGCTACACTTTTACCCTTTGAGAGGCTCACTAGGCCGAAAACCCGGAAGGGCGACCTAGGCAAAAGTTAGAGCAAGAGAAAAATACAAAAAAGCAAAAAATACAAAAAAAGAAGAAAATAAAAGAAAAAGACAAAAATACAAAAAAGAAAAGAAGAGAAAAAAAAGAAATAGAAAATGAAAAGAAGCTCGCAAGGTCGAAAACCCGTATCGGGCACCTTGGCAAAAGTAAGAGCCTAAAAAAAGTGAAGGTTAAAATACCCGAGTGTACCTTAACCGGAACTACATAAGGCTTGATTCCCATGTTTGGGATACGTAGGCAACTTCATCATGAAGTCCAGCCCCCAACGCTTTCATAGCGTCTCAGTCCATGCAATGGTTTCGATTTCATCCCAAAGTCCAGTTGCCAACACCCTTCAAGGTGATTGTGTCCATATATGTGTTATGACCATCTTCGTCATCTCTGTGTCCGAGAGTTCGACTACCGCCAATAAAGACTGTTTGCAGACTGCTGCGGCACCATCCCAAACAAGGGGCAACTTTCCGTTGCCGCAAGCCGGCGTGAGACGCCATTCAAACTAGGGACAACTTTCCGTTGCCTCCCACCCTCTTCAAACCAGGGGCAATTTTCCATTGCCTCCGATCCGAGGTTGCGCATCTCAAAGAGTAAGTTCCATGCCTGCTGAGCATTGACTGTTTGAAAAATAGTTTTTTTGAAAATTTTTACTGAGGTTGACTATTTTCTCGAAAACTATTCCTTTTTCCAAAACTGGACCATTGTCTTGGACCCAAAAGGAAAATTTTCAGTGCTTGCAGCCTGACTCGCATACTTTTCAAATCAAAAATCGAACAAGTACGTTAATCCGACTCTCATTTTGATCAAAACTGTTTTAGTAGAAAGCAAAAACAAAGAATGGTTAAAATGATGAACTAGGGGCACAGTTGAGCCAGGCGTTCTGTCTTTCCCCCGTCATCAACGTACTTGCCAGAAGAGCGCTCTACCCGTCAGAAGAAATGGCCGTGAGCTAACGGTGTTGAGCATGAACCCACACCTTTCTATTTATCCATCAATCACCCCGGGGAGGGATGAAAAATGAGAGAATGAAGAATAGAGAGGTGTAAGTTGAGAGAAAAGTGAGAAAAAGGGTTTTGAGAGAAAATCCGAGCTCGAGAGTCGAGTGATGTGAGAATCACAAATCGAGGTGGGAAACAATGCCTAGAGAAACTGGCTCCTCGTGATCTGAGGTCCCCCGTCTTCGTCAGCACGTCTGTATGTCGTGTCTTTGGTTTTGTTTACCTCAACCTTTGTTTTAGGTCTTTTTCGAGCGTGTCTCGTTGTGTTTAGGTCGTGTACCTATATTTCAGTCCTTCCCGCTGTGTTCAGTTGTAGGCTCGATATCCTGGTTTGAAAAACCCTCATTCGATTTCAAAAATCATTTACACTCAGAATGCTGTGCCATTCTCTACATTTGAACGTGTTTCGACTCCAACCGGTTCCATCTTTGAGCTCCGTCTTGTCAGATTGGGCTGTTTGTTCGGGGTGTGCTATGTGCAGAATGAACCGAATGCTGTGTTATGGGCTGTATGCAGATTAATCCCCAACAGAGTAAGGGCTGTATGTCCGAGAATCAGGCAGTGGATTGCTTAGGGTTATTTTGCTGTTGGCTGTTTAATTATCTGATTATTACAGTGCAAGTGTTCAATTTTCAGATAACCAATCAATTTCATTTACATTGAGGTGTAACATGATAGAATGAGATGCAATGCATGAGATATATAAATGTAACACTTTTTAAGCAAAAATCTGTTCATTTCATAATTTTTCTCGAGTACAAAGTTTCGAAGAAAACAAAATCTGCCTGCGGCAGTACAAGGTAATCTAACTACCAAAGAAAAAGAGGAAAAGTACAAGAAAGAAGAAAAACAACAAAAACCAATGTCAAGCGACTCCAGGGGCCATCAGTCGGTCTTGCTCCTCTTCCTAGACGAGGGTCCAGGAGCATCATCAGTATCGTCGTCAGAGCCCGAGCTAGAACCGCCTCCGGTCTCCTCCTCCGATGACTCGGACTCTGCCTCCGCCTCTGACTCCTCGTCATCATCATCGTCCGGGATTGGAGCTCGCGAGCTGCTCCCGACATGAGTGCGCCCCGCCTTGGAGCGGGGGAATACTCGGCCCTCCTCATCTCTCCCTCGAGGCGGGACAGAAGGTCCAGCTGGAGCACCTCCTGCCATAGGAATCTGGAAAGGAGGCTGAAAAAGTACGTAAAAAGGGAAATGCATCAGTATGCTGTAGACAGTTTATTAGTGCAAAATGCAGTGTATGAGTACAGTGTATGAATGCTGTGAACAGTTTATCAGTGCAGAATGCAATGCAGAGTACAGTGTATGAATGCCATGAGCAGTCTATCAGTGCAGAATGCAGTGTATGAGTACAGTATAAGAATGCCGTGAGCAGTTCATCAGTGCAGAGTACGGTGCAGAATGCAGTGTACGCAGTGTATCAGATACTGTGAGATCAGTGTATCAGGTGTTGTGCCGTGCATCAAATTATGTGAAGCAGTGTATGAATGGTTGAGGCCAGTGTCAGAAGAACATACCGGTATGCTGTAGAGGGCTAGGAGGTCAAATGTCCGCTGAAGCATCCCCATCATCGAGGCATTCATCGCCGACGACTGACGGGTATACTCAGAAGAAGCCTACAAAAGTGTCAGATGCATTAGTATTCTGTGGAATATCAAATAAACTTAAATGAATGACTGTACAAAATCCAGTAATACATACCGGAGGTAAATCGGGGACGCCGATGAGCTCGTGACCAGCTGGTGGAGGGGCGAAGAGGATCTGATAGGTCGCCCCACCCTGTCCCTGGAAAGTCAGTACAGCAGGCAGGGCAGGCCAGCCAGCTCCCCGTCCTCCCTACACTCCGCCCCTGCCACGGACTCGGGCCCTCCTCGCAGCCCCTACTCCGACTCCCGCTCCGGCCCCAGCCGCCGATGCCACAGGCCTGGCCCCCTCTGCTCGACGGCCGCTCAGAGGTCGCATCAGGTACGTCTGCACGTACTCCCGATAGTCTCCGGTGCCTCTGAAGCCGGCCTCCTCCCAGCCAATGGTGTAGTCGTCCATCTGCTCGCTGGTGAGCCTCTCGGTCTCCCTCATATCCGCAGGAGGGGGAACCGGGACTATCTGCTCAGGTAACCCCAGGGTCTGGCGTAGGAAACGCTCCCCCAGGTACCAAGCCCGACAGACCGGGCCCTCTAGCAAGAGCCGGAAATGAGAGGTCTCATCGGCACCGGCAAACCGATCTCGAGTCACAGTTGGCAACGGAGCCCACGGCCGCCAAGTGATCTGAAAGTGACAGACAGATTGTTATCTACTGTTATTGAAATATGCAGTGGGAAAGCGAAGCTTAAATGAACTGCAAGTAAAACATACCTCGGTCGGGGTAATGGTGTTAAAGTATCGGCGGAAAAAGCCGAAAGTCTCTCGCGGCCGCCGGGTGCATCTCCCGTCAAAGCGCCGTGAGAAAGGGACGACCAGAGGGGTCTCCGCGACTGGTACGGGGGCAAGCCTAGGAAAGTAGGCGTAAACCCACAACTGCAAAACAGATGTCAGTATGACTATCGGATAAAGCAGAATATACAGAATAAAGCAGAAATGGCAAAGTCGTGTGTTGTGCAGTGTATTGTGTGCAATGTACAGTGTGAGCAGTGTACAGTCAGTGTGAAGCAGAATGTATGTGTGTGCCGTGTGTACAGTATACAGCAAGTATAAAGTAGACTACAGTGTGTGCAGTGTGCAGAGTACAGAAAGTATCGGGCAGAAATGAAAGGCGGAGAAGAAGTGTCCCTCCCAAGCCCGCCAGTAGCCTCCGAGTAGCTGGCCGCTGCCGCAAGAAGCCGAGCTCATGTATCCATAGAGGGTGGCCAGAGCGGCGCCACCCCAGTCATAGTGCAGGATGTCCCGGACGTCCACCAGTGCGCTGAGAAGACAGAGAGGCACGGTGTTCGCCCGGTCGGCGAAGATGGTAGTCCCGAACAGGAACATGAGGAAGCCGCGAGCATACCTCTCCACGTCCTCCTGGGTCATCTGCACCTCCTCCTCCAACACGGGCTGGACCCGAAACTGTACCTCGAACCAGGAGTATCGAATGAAGCCTGGACGAGCAAGAGGTGGGGCCTCTCCCAGTAGATGGACCTGAGCGGCGGTACACTCATCCATGTCGATGTCGAAAGGGATCGGATCCCCCCTACCCTGATGCCAGTGAGCATCGAGAAATCGTAAGGGGTCATCGTCATGTCCCCTGCAGCGGAAAAGTGAAAAGAATCTGTGGTGTCCCACCACCTCTCCGCCAAAGCGGCAAGGAGAGGCCTGCATGTGGAGAGCCTAGAGAGTCCTCGGCAGAAGGCGCCGAAACCCGCTCGATCCACGATGCGTCGGACCGTGTCAGGGAGCTCATCGTACCACTCCCGAGCGCCAGTATTCCCATACCCGCGAATGGTATGGGAACCCTCCTGTAAATAGAAAATAACAATTGCAAGACAACATTCAAAATGCAGTTTTGAAAAAGCAGATAAAGCATGTGTGCAAGTTTGACAGATCCAGGCAAATACCGGGTGTCGGTGTGCTTATAGTGAAATACGTGTGATGTGTCAGCGTGTTTGGGTGTTTCAGAACAGATATAGCATGTGTGCAAATTTAACAGATTCAGACAAATACTGGGTGCCAGTTTGTATGCAGTAGAATACAGTGAGTGCAGTGTGTTTGAGTGATTCAGGGCTAGTGCAGTGTGTGTGCATGTGTCAGTCTCAAGCAGATGTCAGTTGTATGTATGTTTACGGTCAACTACAGTCTACGGTATATCAGATTCAAGCAGTTAAAGAGTACAGCTAACTATGATAGTTTTGTATCCTACATTGCGGAAAGTAAAGCAGAAGAAAGAGAGTTACCTCGGAAGTGCTGAATGAAAGGTGGGAGGTAGGCTCACGCAGTAGTAGCTCGGGCGCCGCGTGCCTCTCAAAGCTCCGGAACTGACGCAGGCCGCCGGGGGGCAGAACATGGATCGCCGGTCGGTAGGTCGCCGGGTCGAACGGGCGCTCGCTCAACGATAGGAGCTCGATCCCGGGATCCATCTCGTGGTCCGGGGGAGTCCCGCCACGTGGAATGTCGTCCGCCATGTCAAGAGTAATGAGAAAATGGCCGGAGGAAGGAAAAACCGGGCCGGAATACGAAGGGTCAACCGAAAAGTCAACTCCCGAGAGGGTCGGAAATGGCCGGAAAAGTCGGAATGTGAAAAGGCACGGAAATGAAGAGGAAAGCAAGGGGAACAAACCCCGAAAAGGCGGGAACGCCAAACGAGGCACCGAAACAAAAATGTGATCGGTGGAAAATGTCCGAAACGCGAAGAAAATCGTGAATCCGACGACGAAACGGGCGTAGAACGCGAAGAAACGGAGAAACGAGGAGAGGGAAACGCTCTAGAGAGAGAGTGTGAAGGATTTCGGCGGTGGGGAAATGAGGAAATAGGGTTTGAAACCCTATTTTAAAACACCCGAAGTGAAAAGTCGAAACTGCCCCGAATCAGCAACTGTTTGCCGGTCGGCAATATTTTGTGCCGACCGGCAGTATTTTGTGCCGATGAAGTTATTTTTCAGCCGGTGGACAGCCGGTGGCCTCCCCTCCCGGCCGGTGGTGTTTCCACAGCCTTGTTTAGGCCATGTGAGAAGTTTTTGGTCTTCATAGCTCAAGAAGGTGCAAGAAAGTGCATTTCCGACGCTCAACCGGCCTCCGTTTTGACCTCGGACTGCGACTTCCGTGCGTGGCACTCCAATTCATACAAGGTGTATCCTTTTCGTATCCTTTTGACTTTTACAAGGTCCAAAAGTTGCCCCATGTGTATCGCATATCGACGCACTGTTTTGTGCATTTCAAACCGTCGCACTGTTTTGTGCATTTCAAATCATCGCACTGTTGTGCATTTCAAACCATCGTACTGTTTTGTGCATTTCAAACCTGCGCACTGTTTTGTGCATTTCAATCGCGCTGATTAGCGCATCGCACTGTTTTGTGCATTGTATTTCACTCGCGCTGTTTAGCGTATCGCACTGTCTTGTGCATTTCAAATCATTCGCGCTTTCTTGCGCATCGCACTGTTTTGTGCACCTTACTTGCATTTTGCATGCATCCTATCGCGCTATCTTGCGCACCTCGCTTGTACTTATTAGTACATTGCATTGTTTTGAACACAAACCGGCTTCGCGTAGCGTATAAGTCCAATTGTCAAAATCTTCTTTCATATCATTTTCGCATCTTATGAGGCATGCGTGTCTCATTTGTATCACCTTACATTCCGTATGGCACGCGTGTCGCACTTGCATCATGTGCATCTCAAAAAAAAAACAACAAAAACAAAAAAACAATCATAGTGCATTGTCATGCATTTCCATTATAGCTTGCATGCATCCATTGCATTTTTCCCAGTAGTCGCATCGCGCTGCATTGTCATGCATTTTTGTAAACATCCATTCCATTGCATATTTGTACATATTGCATTGTAGCCTGCATGCATTCATTGCATCGCCTTCCGCCTATGGCTTGCGCCTTTCCAGGTTGAGCTTGGTTCGGTATGTGCCCTTACTTTTCATGTTAAAACACAGTTCTGCATGTGTATCGCGCCGATTCCACGCTGATATGTTGGTTGAGGGTTGCGGCACCTTTTCTGTGTTACACATGGCTCGTATGTGTACATGCCTTTCCTAGGCAAGATTTGGTTTGGGTTGCGTGCCATATCCATTGTATCCATATCCATTCCATTGCATATTTGTACATATTGCATTGTAGCCTGCATGCATTCATTGCATCGCCTTCTGCCTATGGCTTACGCCTTTCCAGGTTGAGCTTGGTTCGGTATGTGCCCTTACTTTTCATGTTAAAACACAATTCTGCATGTGTATCGCGCCGATTCCACGCTGACATGTTGGTTGAGGGTTGCGGCACCTTTTCTGTGTTACACATGGCCTGTATGCGTACATACCTTTCCTAGGCAAGATTTGGTTCGGCCTGCGTGCCATATCCATTGCCATCTTCCTAGCATATCCATATATATTACATTGTAGTGTAATTTTTGCATCCGGCATTAGGATCGTAGTCCTTTCTCCAGCAAGTCGTTTCCCCACTTATGTCAATTCCACCCAATACTTGTTCTTGCGTCTGTCTACAATGCTCATAGTTCAGTTGACCGTTCTATGGTAGACAGACTTGTTACCTCCATCAATCTATTTGACATAGGTATGGTTTCGAACCGCTCGTGATTGGATCGTGATTCAATTGCTTTGCATGTAGCTTGCATTGTTTCAATTACATTGCATCTTCATTTGCATTGTTTATACATTGTTTTGTATATATTGCATATCGTTTTGCATCCGTTTTGCATCCATTTTGCATTGTCATGCATGTTGCTAACAATATTGTACCTGTTAAGTTTGTTTTCTTTGCAGGCACGATATTGTATGTACGGTTCATTTGAAGCTGGTGCAACCAGACGAGCCGCACAGGTATTGTATCTCCCGAGTGAGACGTATTGAGAATTGCATAATTCTCTTACATCCTTTCTGCATTGTAGTGTAGTTCGGTGTACACTAGCTTAAAACTGTCGCATGTATGCTTCGTTATAGCTTTCTTTGCATGATCATAAGTTATGCTCGGCTTTGTGCATTGTCTTGCATTTTGCCCCTGCCTTCGGGCGCATACCTTGATTGTCTTGCATGTTTTTCTGAGTCTTCGGCCTTGTCAAAAATGGGTCGTCTCTGGGCTTTGACATTCACTCTCGTCATTGTTATGACTTTCGAGTTCTGTCAAAGAGGGGCAACTGTAGACACCCCATTTTTGACCGTCCTCAAGACTTGGACGTCACCGTTTGAACACTCGGTGATCATCCATGTTTGTGTTCGTTTGGAGTTCCCGGAGGTCTCGGCTCGCGCGCCTTGCCTCAGGATCTCCGAACTTGACTGTTTAGTGTTTGGTTTCACACCAAACACTTGTGTTTTGCCTTTGAGAGGCAGGGTAGGGCTTGTAGACCATCCCCACCCACCACCGGCAGTGGCTAGAGGCCACCGGCTGGTTTTTGCTGCCACCGGCAATATACGGCCGGCACTATTTGTTGCTGGTCGGCACTTTTTAGTGCCGGTCGGCACTCTTTTTGGCCAAGATGGCATTTTTGGCCGGCCGACTACTGTACATCTGCTTTTGCAGATATTTTAAGACAGCTGTCTTGCTTTTGGCTCCCCTCCATACACGTGTATGGAGGGATCTCTCTCTTGGAAGCTTGTCTTGTATTCTATATAGAGAGAGCTTTGTCTCTTGGCTTGAGAGGTTAGAGACTTGAGATATTTTGAGAGCTTAGACAGCCATTGTTAGGGTTTGAGTTCTAGGGTTAGGGTTAGATACACATTCTATCTCTCTTTCCCTCTCTTTTGTGCTCTTGTGTGTGTTTTAGTCCATACTATTGCACACAAGCACCTAGTGTTTCACCTTTCTCTTGGAACTGAGGTTCTAAGGGACTGATTTTGAAGTTTTGGTGTTGGATTCAAGCTAAGGAAGGCCATTGGAGCATCATTGTTAAAGAAGGCTTCAAGGGTAAGAATCTCACCCCTTTTTACCCCATTTTTGCATTGTATTTCTACCTATCTTAAATTCGTTTTTGAGCTTAGTGTATAATACAAAAAAGTTCTGTTTTTAAGCCCTCTTAGTTGTTTGTTAAGAGTGTTTTGTGGTTTGGGTAAGTTTGAATACCCTTAGGCCTTGAAAGGCCTCATTTTGTGCCCTTTTGTGTGAACTCCGGGATTTTGGTGTTGGGGTCTCTTCACCACTGAAATCTTGAGGGATTTCAGTGGTGAAGGTGATGCCTTGAAGTCCCAAGAAGGAGAGGGCCACCCCCTCTCCTTGTTGTCCTTGAAAAGGGCATGTTTTGGCCTCTTGAGGGAGCATCATGTTAGAGGGTGTATTGACCATGACTTGGCTACTTTTTATGCTTAATATGTCATGTTATACCTATATTTTTACTTGGTTTTGGTACTCCATGCATGCTTAGCATAGTTGCCATGTAATGCCTTGTTATGCCTTAACATGTCTTAGGTTGTGTGCCTTTGTTTCTAGCATGTTTTAGGCTTACATTTGTGAAGATTTTGTGCTTATCTTGGCATGTTTTAGGTCTGTCCATAAGTGTTTGGGTTGATTTTGGCATGCTTGGTATAGCTCCTTTGTATTTGGGCTTGTTGGCCTTGAGCATATGAATGTATAGCATGACATCTTTGCATTGATTTGGTGATTTGGGATCATCCATCATGTCATTTCAGTCCTATTTGCATGCCTATATGTTTACCTTGGATGCATCTTTAATGCCTCATAAGCTTGTGTAGCAATGCTCCTTGTTTTGGCACTTGTGCATGCCTCTAAATTTGAGCCACTTAGATGCCATCTAAGTAGTCCTTTAGCCTTGTTTTAACATGCTAAAAACCTGTTTTTAGTTGCTTAATGCATGCCATGTTTGTTGTGATAAACGTGCTTCAAAGCTTCATGACTTGCCTCAAGTACTTGGACCATGCTTGCATGCATTTGCTTGGCTTGATTTATTGCTTGGTTTGGCACCATGTTTTAGCATGATTTCAATGCTTATGTTGCATGCTAATTAGTCCATGATTCCACCTTTCAAATGTGTTTGAGAGTTGTTCAATTTATGCCTAAGTGTTGGCCTTTCAACATGTGTATGTGTGCATGTGTATTTGGTCCCTCATTATAGCACTTTGGCCCTTGTTTTAGGCCTTATTGGAGCTGCCTAAACCATGCCTAAGCCCACCTTTTTATTGGTTAGCATTGCCTCATGTTTGCTTGTATGCTTGCATAGGTTTGTTGCCATGACATGTTGCATCCTTAGCTTGCATGCCTAGGTTGCATTGCATTTTGCATGCATGCTTTGTTCCTTGACTTAGTGATAGGAATTGGGCCTTGTTTGGTTTGATTTGGTTTGCATGCATTTGAAATCAAAGTTGCATACGTGGTTCTTCGGGCCATCATGCATGGAAATGCGTGATTGGTGGTCCGAGAATCGAGGCACATGCCCCTTTGAGTCATTATCATGATAAGGGATATGGTTGGTGCATATATGCCTTGAATTGTGCTGTCATGCTTTGCCTTGCCCTCTGTTGCTGTCATTTGCAGATTCTGCAGGAACACTCTGCCGACCGGCAGTGTAAGGTGCCGACCGGCAATCATTTCTCTGCCGACAGCTTCACTTTGTGCCGGTGGCCACCACCACACTGCCGGTGGAAATTCCATGCAGCCGGTGATGTCTCCCAGCATCCAAGGAAGCAGCCCTAAGGTTTTGGCAACCTCCAGAGGAGTAAAAGAAGGAAAACAGAGGCAGCCTATGCATGGCGGCGCGTTTCCCAAGGCGATTTTCTGTTTTTCTTAGTTTTAGTTAATTTGCTTAGTTGATTAGGCAATTTGTAATATTTAATTAGCTTGCGTAGTTAATTAATTTGTAATATTTATTTGGCCCCTCCGAGTGAGGGCAAATCTGTAATAAGTGTGTGTGGGTGGTGTGTATGTCTTCCAATCCCCACTTCTTTCTTCCCTTTTATTTACCTGCTTATGACGGTAGATAGGGCATCTTTAAAATTAACATACCTTATGCTATACATGTGTGCATCCATGCATTTGTATTGCATGCATTAGGCTCGGTACATCACGCTAACTGCATTTGTACTTCAATTCAAAAATTGAATATGTGATAGTTGATCGCATTTCATATGCCATGCTTAGATTAGCCGAGCCTATCTAATTGCATCCTGTATGTGTTGCATTAGGCAATTTAACATGAACTAGGACACGCATGTTTGCTAACTAGTTTACCGTTTTGGCACGGAGTACGATGTAAGTATTTATGCTTTAGCATCCCGCATGCGTGTGAATGTTGCCATGACAGTATGCTTGCCATGCGGCTAAATGCTTATGTGAGATTAAATTGTTTGAATGCTTGTGGGTGAAGGTTGGATTGTTTGAGTTGGAAAAACTCATTGAAATCCGTGTTTTAGCCTACTTGCGAGTAGCAAATTCCAAAGCATTTTCAAAACAAACGGATATGCAATGTTTCTTTCCAAATTAGGCAATCTAGTCTATACTTGTTTGCTGCGCGCATAACATAGTAATTCTAGGCTAATAAATGGAATAAGAACACGTAATGTTTTCAAAATCGGATATCATGGTTAGTAGAGGCCGGTCTTCGGACCGGGCGAAAGGGGGTGCTCATAGCTGACCTTCCCCGATCGTACCCAAGCTCCCAAGCCGAGACAACTCCGGTGATGACGGACATGTGGCCTTCGGCACCGAGTCAGGGTTTCCTAAATTTCCCCATTTTAAAAATATTTAGGTGGCGACTCTGTATCTGGCAAAGTAGTCCATGTTTGGCACTACTTTTCAAAAATCTGTTTCTCAAAACGATTTGCCAGATTTGGACTCTTTGGTTCAGATTAAGAACCGTAACAAAATCGAGTCCGAACTGTAGTAGCATAAGGCCCCCTCCGCGGGCGCGTCTACACAACCCCACGTATTTCTCCTTTTTACTTACTTGCTTACAATGGTTAGAATAGAACATCATTTTTCAAATTTAGCATTCTTATTGTTTGCATCCATTATCTTGCATACATCCAAGGCTCCGCTCATCATACTAACCCAATATCAATGTTCAAATTCATTACTTGAATACGTGCTTTATCGCATATCTTGAATGAAATCATATATCATGCTCATGGTCGAGCCTATAAAATACATAATGTGTGCATTGCATTTAGTCATATTGCATTAATTAGGAGTATGCATATTTTTTCTAATAAATTTTGCTTTGTTTTGGCTCGGAGTACTAGGTGAGTAATTTTGTATTTTGGCATCTCGCATCGAATGCTTGTGTTACCATGTCCAAGCATACTTCCATGAGGCTAATTGCTTAAATGATATAATTGTTTGAATGCCTGTGGATAAAGGCTAACTGCTTGAATTGGGATAGTTTGATTAAATGTCCATTTTGAGCCCACTTTTTCAAGTGGAAAATTCATAAAATTATTTCAAATAAAACATGAAATCAAATGTTCCAATTCTTGCAAATTAGTCTATATTTGTGTGTGCTTCACATAGTAATGATAAACTTAATAAATCGGAATAAGAGTATATAATGTAAATAAAAATCACATAATGATTAGTAAATCTTTGATCGGGCGAGTGGGGTGCTCAATTCACGACCTTCCCCTCTCATACCTAAGTTCCTGAGCCGAGACACTTTGGTGATGATGGACTAATGGCTTTTGGCACGAGTCTTGGGTTTCCTAGATTTTCCAAAAATATTTAGGTGGCGATTCTGAAATCTGGCAAAGCAGTCCATTTTGGCATTTGATTCAAACATCGGTTTTTCAAAAGATTTGCTGGATTTGGACTCTTTGGTGTTATCTATTTCACATTGCACTTGTGAGAATAAATTCAAAACCGTGGGAGTCTAAACTATGGGGCTATCCGTCTTCCGAAATGAGCATGAAAAGTCGAGCCACACTAGGGTTTTGGGTAAAAATCAAAAAGGGGGTTTTTCAAATAGATCGTTGAAAATGATTTTGATATGGAAGATAATATTAAGTTGGGAATAAATTGTTGATTTTGAATGTTAGGATTGATTTTTTGGAAGAAAATGGATTTTGCCCTAAATGCCTCAAATATTGATTTTATATAAATTATGAGATTGATATTGGAGTTATAAAATTGGATTGATGTTAATGGGATAATGGAGTTAGTTATGTATTATCACTCACCTCTTGAAAATTTGGAGAGTTTATCTTTATTGATAATTGTTTATCTGTTTAGAAATATCTGTTTTGGGCTATCGGTGGAGGATAGCTATGAGCGCCATAGAAATTGCATGTGAATTAGGAGAATTGAAACTACTTTCTTATTCTTTTGCCTTGAGCATTATCTCACACTTATGCACTGGAAATGTTGTTGTTTTGAGAAAATTGGTGAATCTAAGAAAGAGTTGTTGTTACATCAAATGCATTGGCATGCGTGTCTAGAGTGAAAGTCCCAAAAATCATGCGTATATATGGGTGCTGATCCCATGGACAGAATTTTCATGAAATGGCAATAGTAGTGCTTGTATAGCCTACGTTTACATGGGTCTCGGTTTATGGTTTCCTTCGGATGAAATTTCTAGGAAAGGTTGTATTATTTTGAAATTCCCAGAGTATGATTTATTGCCCTATTTTCTATTATAAAAGAAATGATTTATAAACCATGATATTAACTTGGCATTACATGGTTTTGGAAAGAGACATAAAATGTTTTGGCACGAGCATTGAATGTTCATTGACCTTATATCTTTGTTAAGATTCATACACTGTAATGGATTATTTCTACTGGGGTTTGTCTCACTCTATGTGGGAATAACATTTCAAGTGTTGATGATATGCCTCCGACAAGGCAGTAGCTTTGGAGGACTTGGAGCGAGAGCTTCTTTTGTGTTTTTATTGCATTTACTTTTGTACAAGCCAAGGGCTTTAACTGTATTGGACTTAAGTCCACTTTTGTTGTAACCAAGTATCGTCTTGGAAAGATGTAAGCCTTTAGGTCATTTCTTATTCGTCTGACTTTTATCTTGTCTTTCTATTATATCACTCTTTTGTAAAGCTTGATTGTAAATCAATGAAAGATAACTGCTTTATCATTGCGAGCACTTCTTAATGTTGAGTATGGATTATAGTAATTATTTTAGGGTGTTACAGTTATTAGAGTATGTAGACACCCCATTTTTGACGGCCCTTACGACTTGGACGTCATCGCTTGCACACCCGATGATGAGTATATATGCTCATCAAGTGCTCGAAGTCCTCAGTCGAATGCCACAACTTTGAGCCTTTCAAACCCCACACCCTTGTTGCCTTTGTTTTTGGACCAAACCTTATGTTTTTCAAGCTTGCAGCCCTTGGCGGCCTGCCGGCCACCTTTATGGGTTACCGGCCATCACTCTTGGTTGCCAGCCACTAATGTGGCCTGTTGGCCACCAGTGATGACCGGCCGGCCACCATTGTCTTTTACAGATATTTTCTAACAGCTGTGCCAACTGTTTACACAGATGCTTGTATTTGCTCCCACGTGTAAGGCTGGATGTTCTTGAGGGAAATTCATGTTTTTTATATATAGAGAGCCTTCCCTTTTGCCATGGGGTTAGAAAAATTTTGGAGCAAAATTTTTCCCCTCTCTCTCTCCCTATAATTCTCTCTCTCTAGCAAATCTCTTAGTCTTTGCCTATACACTCTTCACCTTTGCCTATACACTCTTAACCAAACCTCTCTATCTTCAAGTTGAGGTATCTTTGAGCCTTGTTTGAGCTCTAGAGGGTGTGTTTGCCTTGGTTTATTGCTTGAATTGCTTTTTCTCTTCAAGAGGTATAAGGCTATGCCTCTTTACTTACTTTAACTACTTTTTTCTTGCTATTTTCCAACTGTTTTTAGGCTGTAAAACTCTGTATTTGAAGGCTGAAACTTGAGTTTTAAGGCCAATAAAGATTGAAGGGTGGTTCACCCTTCTCTACACCTTTCTCTCAAGGCCTTTTCCTTTGTGTTTCCCACCTTTGTTCTATCTTTTTTTGATCTTTTAAACATTGATTTTCAGAGTTATTTCAGTGGCTAAAATCATATTTTGAAGTCCAAAATTGGAGAGGTTAGCCTCCCCTCCTTAAGTTTTGCTTACTAGCCTAACCTGTGCTATGTTTTAGTTTATTAATCTAGCTATTGTTATCCTAATTCCAGCATATTTTAGGACTATTTTTAGACTATTTTAGCACTATTTTTGATTGATAGTTGCATTTGAGCTTTGTTTTGCATGCTTATAGTATAATTATCCTCATGAGTTTGGTATTCTAGGCCTTAAACACCATCTTGTTTGAGTTGATTGCATTTATTATGGCTTTCCATACTTGTGATCACTCTTAACCATCTCTGCAGCCTCCCTTCTTTCTTGGCTTTTTGTTTTGCTTTCAAAGTGGTTCAAACTACTTGTGTGTTTAAGCGTGAGATTAAGATGTCATGCTTAATAGTTTAATCCCTTTGGGGTTCATTACCAACAATAGATGTCTCTTTCATGCCCAAGACAACACTTGGTTTGAGCCTTCTTTCCATTTAGAGGACTTAAACTCACCATTGGACTCAATGAATTAAAGGGTGGTTGGTAATTTAAAATGAAGTAATTAAAACGGGACTAAAATGGTACAAGATAAGAATTTGTTTTTGTGTTCAATCGGACGTTAATTGAACACATGGAAACTTGAGGCATTTCATACTCATTAGTGATGAAATGGTTCAAGTCTCCAAGGTCACCACTTCCCTTGATCAATTCATGAAAGAGGGGAGGTTAGAGTCTTATTTTGTTACATTTATTGAAATTGCACATTTTGGTTCAAGAGCCATCATGTAATGAAATTGCTTGAGTTGATGGTTTGTGGACCAAGTTTACTACTCCTTTGATTTGTTCATGATAAGAAGAGGTGAATTGTGCAAACAAACCCTTGAGAATACCCTGTGCAGGCTTTGTTTGTTCTCTGTTGCAGCAAGATGAACTGTGCAGCAGTGGCCTGTTGGCCACCTTTGATGGTTGGCCGGCTATCACTGGTAGCCAGTAGGCCCTCACTCCTGACCGGCTGGCCACTGATGCAAAATTCAGCAGTGTATTTCTTGAGTAAAGTAGAGCTATTTTGGAAATGAACAAAAGTGTAAGTGTTCTACTGTGCAACAGAGACCTTCTAGAAGCAAAACAGTGGCTTTTTCGGGTGGAAACTGAGCATGTGCATGAACATTCCTTGCGTATCGAGCCTATTTAGTTTATATACTTAGCTTAACTATTTGTTGTGCTTAATTAGTTGTACCTAATTAACTTTGTAAAGTGTTGTAATTAATTAGTTAGTTTAACTAGTTATTTAATTTCGTGTTGTAATAATTAGTTAGCTAGAATAGTTAATTCATTTGTTATAATAATTAGTTAAGTAATTTAGCTAATTTAATTTGTTTTGTAATAATTAGCTTAGCTTAGTTAGTTAGCTATTTATTCATTCGAACTCTCCTTCATGAGAGCGCAATGTAATAACATGTATGTCGTCCAACCCCACGTCCTTCTCCCTTTTATTTACTAACTTATGATGGTTAGTTTAAGGACATCATGTTCTGTTTAGCATATTTCATGTTTGTATCCATTCGCAATGCATGCACCGAGGCTCGGTTTATCGTTCTAATTTCATTATTAGTTCAATACTGCTTTGAATACGTGTAATAACCCGACCCTCGTACATGATTCTGGTATCCTTTCAGTCCTCTATTCTGTGGTTTTGAATGCTTGTTGTGAAATTCTATGTGAAATTACATTGAATTAGATGAAACTTGGAAATATGGATTTCTATCTGTTGAATAAGAAAATTATCTGTCGCACTTAAACTTTTTGAATCTGGAATTGGAAGCCTTAGAGACTTAATTTTCTGAAATTGATTTGACATTTGAAATCTGCATGATTTTTAAGCTATAATGAGATTTTCTGTATAATTTCAATTTGGGATGATTAAACGATTAAATTTTGTTTTATTCACCTTTTATATATAACATATATATCTAAATCAAAGCTTGTAGATATCTTTGACTTGAAATATCTCCTGTGTGCAACCTAGAAGAGGGAAGTTCGTGAGAGTAGGAGAGAAAGTCCTTCAAGTGAAGGATTTGGGAAATTTTGTGAAGATTGTCTAATTTGAACTTAAGGTATGAAGAATTCCTTTATAAAAACTCTCTCTTGATCATGGGTGAACATTCTCCTTTTGTTTGGAAAAGTTAAGGTAGATGTTGAGGGTTTTATGCGATGATTTATGTTTAAGAACCAAATTGAGTTATAGGAGGGGAATCTACACCTTGCTTCCTTGCTATCTCATGAGAATACTCAACTATGTGTTTGAATTATAAGCTTAGATGGCTCTATATGTATGTGTTTATGTAAACCCAAAATAATGAGAACTTTGGAAAGGTTATGGTTGGTTTTGTGTATGGATTCAAATGATTGAGAGTTTAAGGAGTGTTGTGATTAATTTGTTGTGTGATTTAGCACTTTATTTTGATGTTAAATCTATCCATTCTGAGACCTTGCTTCGTGTTTTCAAAGATGGAGTTTTGTATGGAAGTGAGCTGCCAAATAGGGGCCAGGCCGCACGTGCGGAGGTCGTGGCCGCACGTGCGGAGAAGAGGAAGAAAATTGGGTTTGGCTACTGCTTTCGGCCGCTCGAGCAGAGAGAAGGGACCGCACGTGCGATGCATGTCCGCACGTGCGGAGGAGGTGGCCGCACGTGCGGCCCAGGTCGGAAACTCCGTTCGCTTCGTTTTACATGCTTAACCCTTAGCTCTTTTCAAAATTTGTGTTTGATACCTTTTGATGATTTTACATGCAATTGAAATGTAATAACGCAAGAAATGGTTTAAAAGAAGAAAGAAACTAATGTGTGTTATCTATGTGTATAGGACACACCACAGGAGGAACCACTACTCCACAACAACACTGTGAGTAATAGTACAAGAATCGCACATTTGATTACCATTAATAATTCTTTTGTTTAACGCTCTGCTCTTCACAAGTAGTTATGTTAATCGTATGTTGGGAATCAGTGGGAACATTACAAGATTTTGGGTGTGCATTGGTATGACTCTGAACCTCCTCTGTATTTTGGTTATGACTAATGGTTGTTGGTAATGTACCATCTTAAAAATTACCTATGATTCCGTATCAAAATGTCATACAAAGTATTAAACAGTGAAGCCAGTTAATAGAAAGGAATTGAGTATCAACGACATTGTTATGTGACGCATGCTGTGATATAATTGTTCTGACCTACTGATATACTGGTACCTTTACCTTCAGATTATTGTTAATGTTAAGGTTCTGCTAATTACGAGACAAGTATGCCGACTTTCAAAGAACCATGAAGAAATCTAAGTACATCATTGCACTAAACGTTTTGTTTGCTACGGATAATGAATATGAGCATTATGTTATCTACTAGTTAATAGTATTGAAACATGATAAGCACATGGGAGGTATATATGCATTATGGAACTGTTGTATCTACATATTTCTGGAAGCGTTCACTCTGTAAAATATACTTACCTTTTTGCAAATAATTATCAGCAACATTCTGTTAGACTGATATTATCTATGTTAATTCACGTGAATAAAGGAAAGAATGTGTGTATGTTCTATATGATTCTGAAGTTAATATGTTCTGTATATTTCTGGGCCGAAAGGCTGTTTTGTATATATTTCTGGGCCGAAAGGCTGTTCTGTATATTTCTAGGCCGAAAGGCTATTCTGTATACTTCTGGGCCGAAAGGCTGTTCTGTATATATTTTTGGGCCGAAAGGCTGTTTTGTATATTTCTAGGCCGAAAGGCTGTTCTGTATATATTTCTGGGCCGAAAGGCTGTTCTATATATATTTCTAGGCTGAAAGGCTATTCTGTTATTTCTGGGCCTGTGGCCGTTTTGTATCTGAAGACCTATGGCTGTTCTGGGCTTAAAACTACTCTGTTAAGAAAACTGGATCCATGGCTGTTTTGGAATAATTACAGAATGAAATCAATCATATGCCTCTGCAGTTTTATGCTTTATTATTCACGTTAAACCTTACATTATTTATGTACTATTATTCACTGAGTTTTACTCATTCTGTATTTTGTCTGTTTCTGTAGGTAATCAACTAGGAGGCCAGTCCTAACCCTTAAGATTCATCTCCCTCTTGTCGACCTCGGTGTGTCCAGGCACTAGTTGAAGCCCGTGCATTTTGTAACGTGTTGTTAGGTTTTTGGGATTTATGCTTTGATTATCTTTCATTAATATGTTTTGTCATACACCCAATTATGGGCTGAGTCGATGTATGTATGTATATTTCCTGTATATTATTTATTTGATCTGATGTTGTGATCCTGGCATAATAGTAATAGCTCAATGGCATAGAATTTTTGGTTATCAAGTGCTTCCGTTCAGGCCCCATGCGTTACGTATATTGGTTTTTGTTTATTTCTGACGTGGTCATGTCCAACACTTTTAGGGGCAGTTTTGGGTCATGACAGGTGGTATCAGAGCACAAGTTGCTACCTCACACACGAATCCATTGAGCTTTAGGATGTCTAGAAAAGACTTATGCATCATGCATGATATCCTTAGTGCATATGAAAGAAATTGGTGGCAACGTTAAAAGTTCTACCTGCTAACTCTGATGACTACAATCTATGTATGTTGTATGTCCTTTTATTGTCTTTGTTTATCTTATCTAGGGTGGTGAAAATGCAAGACATGCAAATGTGAATATTGCACTGCGAAAGCGTGGTAAGGATTTGAGCTGATCGATAAGAATTAAATGAAACTTGTATTATCAGTTTATGGTTAGCTGTGGAAATAATGATAATATGGTTGGGCTTTTAGCATTTGTTTAATTTCAAAATCAAAGAAGATGATATATGAGTTATTCTAACTTATCTGATATAGTTATGTCTTCCTTGCCATAACCATGTCTAGATCCGTGATTTTACGAAATTCCTGTGTTTGACTATTTTGATTACTAATTGGAACTGTGAGAAGAAGAAGTCATACACATAATGATCCCCTTAAAATTGGGGAAATGAATCAATTAACTGTGATTTTGTTTTTCCTCATTTTGTTGTCGGGTTAGATAGGTAAGTTATGCTGAGGAATTAGTTAGTGACCTTGAAACAATATGATTTCGTGAACTAAAGAAATTACCGACGACTTCTGATAGGACAGTATTGATGGTGCCTGATAAGTATGGTTTATGCGTAATTGGGATTTGATTGTGGGAATCTGTACTCTATACTATATTCCGTATTCTGACCTCTGTAATCTGAAATCCATAATCTATAATTTGTTCTGTCTATGTATAATCTGCAATCTGTAATTGGGACTTTCTACAAGTAATAGTCGATTGACATCAAACCTGAATGATTGGTAATCTAATAAGTTACTGCAAGAATGAGAATCTTGCCTCTGTGTATTAAGAATGTAAGATTGTCACATCCGTGATATAATTTTGTGTAAATCTAGTAACCTATTTCTTCATTTCTACTTCGTATTTAAAGGCTATAAAGTAAGCTGATTTGCGTGGCACTGTGAATTTTGATGGAAACAAATGGTTATGGGGATATCCTATATTCATGATGGGTTAACGGGTATTGTAGAACGCGCCCGCGAGGGGCCCCGCTACAGTTCGGACTCGATTTGTGTCACGGTTCTTAATCTGAACCAAAGAGTCCAAATCTGGCAAATCGTTTTGAGAAAACAGATTTTTTTGAAAGAAGTGCCAGACATGGACTACTTTGCCAGATATAGAGTCGCCACCTAAATATTTTATTTTGGGGGAATTTAGGAAACCCTGACTCGGTGTCAAAGGCCTCGTGTCCTTCATCACCAAAGTTGCCTCGGCTCGAGAACTTGGGTACGATTGGGGAAGGTCAGCTATGAGCACCCCCTCTCGCCCGATCCGAAGATCGGCCTCTACTAACCGTGATATCCGCTTTTGAAAACGTTATGTGTTCTTATTCCATTTATTAGCCTAGAATTACTATGTTATGCGCGCAACAAACAAGTATAGACCAAATCGCCTAAATTGGAACAAAACATTTCATGCTTGTTTTGAAAATGGTTTGCTAAAATGCAGGTTTTGCCACCCTCGAGTGGGCTTTTAGAAAAGATGGTTTTGCTACTATCTAGTGGGCTTAAAACTCACAGTTTTAATGCGTTGTTCCAATTTAGGTAATTCAACCTCCATCCACAGGCATTCAAGCAGTTATATCACATAAGCAGCTAGCCTCATGGTAATCATGCAATTATGGCAACACTCACACGCATGCGGCATGCTAAAGCATAAAAGCTCACCTAGTACTCCAAGCCAAAACATAAACCAGTTAGTAACCACATGCATGATCCTAGTTCATATTTGAAATGGCTAATGCAACACATGCAATGATGCAATCCAAACAGGCTCGGCTACCCTAAACATGGCATGTGAAATGCTGCAACTAACAAATACTCAACTTGGAATTGAAATACGAGTGCAGTTAGCATGATGTACCGAGCCTGGTGCGTGTAAGACAAATGCATGGATGCACGCATGCTGTCATGCTGTTATGCTAATTTAAATATGCCCTAGTCTACCATCATAAGCAGGTAAATAAAAGGGAAGAAAGACGTGGGATTGGAAGACATGCACACACGCACCCACACTTATTACAAATTTGCCCTCGCTTGGAGGGACCAAAAGAATAATACAATCTGAATAATGAATTACCTATCCTAGCTAATTAATTATTATAGACCCTCTAATTTTAACAAATTAACTAAGCATAAGGAAAGCAATAAAAGAGGGGGCTCGGGAAGAGGGTCCGATGCACGCGTGCTCGGGTCTTGCTCGGAAGTGCACTGCCATGCATAGGGCGCCTCTGTTTTCCCTGCTCTGCCTCTTTGAAGACTGCCAAAGTCTCAGAATTGCTTCCCTGGACACTGGGAGACACCACCGGATGAGTAGAATGACCACTGACAGTAGTGTGTAATCATCGGCTGTTGGTGAAGCTATCGGCCACCAATGGATTGCCGGTCGGCACTGAACACTGCCGGTCGGCAAATAATGTCTGCAGAACCTGCAATTGACAGCAGCAGAGGGCAAGGCATAGCATGCCAATGCAATTCAAGCAATGTATGCACCAATCCTATCCCTCATCATGTGTACAACTCAAAGGGATATGGTCCTTGGTTCTTGGACCATCAATCGCGCATTTCAATGCGTGATGGCCCAAAGAATCAAGTGTGCACTTTGATTTCAAATGTAATGCACGCAAACACATAAGGGCCCAATCCCTATCACTAAATCAAGGGACAAGGCATGCATATTCAATGCAACCTAAGCACGTTAACTAACATGCAACATGGTATAAAAGGGAGCATGCAAACATGCAATGCACATTAGGTACACAACCTAAGCAACAAGGCAAACAAGCATGCCACAACTATGCAAACTACTTAGAGCATGCAAGACGTAATCTAATCATGCAACATGCTAGTAATTTGACCAAGGGAATGCATTCCAAATGCAAATGATTTCAAGCATGCAACACATGCAACCAAAGCATGCAAACATGAGATAATGTAATAGCACTTGAATGGCATACAAGGGATAGACTTACACTTATTGGACGGCTCTAAGTTAGGTCCAAAACAGTGGCCAAAGCTTAAGAAGATGGGACCAAACACACATACACACATGCACATGTTAAGGCCTAAACACTTAAGCATCAAAGGGCATCTTTTAAGCACACTTAAAAGGGAGTAATCATGGACATGGGGCATGCATTAAGCTCTGAAAATCATGCAAGAACATGGTGCCAAACCAAGCAAACAAGATAGGCTAAACATGCAACAAATGGCCCAAGCATTCAAGGCAAGCTAATGAAGTATTGAACTACACTTGATATGACCACACATGGCAAGACTTAAATGACCAAAAACAGAGTTTTAGCACATAAAACAAAGCCCAAAAGACCACTTAGATGGCATCTAAATGGCTTGAATTCAAAAGCATACACAATGACCAAAACATGGAGCATACAACACAAGCTTTCAAACCATTAAAGAGGTGTCCAAGGCAAGCATACAAGCATGTCAAAGGGACTGAAATGATGCTACAAATGGTGCCAAACCACTGAAATAAAGCAAGTAATGCATGCTACACACTCACACACTTAAGGCCAACAAACCAAAAATGCAAAGGGGGTATATAATGCACGCCATGGTCGACCAAAATGGCTAAGTATAGACCTCAAACATGGCAAAATAAACAAGAAAGCTTCACAAAGCTAGGCCTAAAACATGCTAGAACAATGGTTTACAACCTAAGGCATGTTAAGGCCTAAACATGGCATTACAAGGTAGGTATGCTAAGCGTGCATGGTGTACCAAAACCAACATACAACAATGCTATTTCATGGAAAAATAAGCATAAATGACAATCAAGGCATGGTCAACATGAGGCTTAGCTAGGTGCTCATTAAAGAGGCAAAAATGGCCCTTTTCAAGGACAACAAGGAGAGGGGGTGGCCCTCTCCTTCTTGGGACCTCAAGGCATCATCCTCACCTCTGAAATCCCTCAAGATTTCAGTGGTGAGGAGGCCCAAACACCAAGGTCTCGGAGCTCACACAAAATGGCACAAAATGGAGCCTTACAAGGCTTAAGAGGGGTCAAACAACCTCAAACCACAAAACACTCTAAACAAACTATTTAGAGGGCCTAAAAACAGAACTTTTTATGTTATATACTAAACACAAAAACAATTTCAAGGTAGGTAAAAATACAATGCAAAAATGAAAAATAAAGGGACAAACTTCTTACCCTTGAAGACCTTCTTCACAAATGGTGGACCAGCTGCTTCCTTGAGCTCAAACCAGCCCCAAAACTCCAAGAACAGACCTCTGGTCCTTCAGAACCAAGAAAAGGTGTAACACTATGTGTTTGTGTGCAATAATGAGCCTAAACACACACACTAAACACAAGAGGAAGAGAGATATAGAGCTAGGATATAGACAAACCCTAACCCTAGAACTTAAACCCTAAAATGGCTGTCTAAAATGTCTAACCTCTCTCAACAAGAGAGAAGACCTCTCTTTATAGAGCTTTTTGTCTTGTAAAGCTTACAAGACAAGCTTCTAAAGAGAGAGATCCCTCCATACACGTGTATGGAGGGGAGCCAAATGCAAGACAGCTGTATTAAAATATCTGCAAAAGCAGATAAACAGTAGTCGGCTGCTCAAAATTTCCATTTTGACAAAATGGATTGCCGACCGGCAACAAAGAATGCCGACCGGCAATATACATTGCCGATGGCAACAAAACACCAGTCGGTGGCCTCTGGCCATGGCCGGTGATGTGTGGGGATGCCTCACAAGGAATTCCCTGCCCCTCCAAGGCAAAACACAAGTGTTTGGTGCAAAACCAGACACTAAACAGTCGAGTTCAGAGATCCTAAGGCAAGGCGCGTAGCCGAGACCTCCGGGAACTCCAAACGAACACAAACATGGATGATCACCGGGTGTTCAAAAGGTGACGTCCAAGTCTTGAGGATGGTCAAAAATGGGGTGTCTACAGTTGCCCCTCTTTGACAGAACTCGAAAGTCATAACAACGACGGGAGTGAATGTCAAAGCCCAGAGACGACCCATTTTTGACAAGGCCGAAGACTTAGACAAACATGCAAGACAAACAAGGTATGCGCCCGAAGGCAGGGCAAAATGCAAGACAATGCACGAAGCCGAGCATAACTTATGATCATGCAAAGAAAAGCTATAACGAAGCACACATGCAACAGTTTTAAGCTGGCATACACCGAACTACACTACAATGCAGAAAGGATGTAAGAGAATCATGCAATTCTCGATACGTCTCACTCGGAGGATACAATACCTGTGCGGCTCGTCTGGTTGCACCAGCCTCAAATGAACCGTACATACAATATCGTGCCTGTAAAGAAAACAACTCAACAGGTACGATGTTATTAGCAACATGCATAACATGCAAAATGAATACAAGATGATACGCAATATATACAAAACTATGTATAAACAATGCAAATGAGGATGCGATGTAATTGAAACAATGCAAACTATATGCAAAGCAATTGAATCATGATCCAATCATGAGCGGTTCGAAACCACACCTATGTCAAATAGATTGATGGAGGTAACAAGTCTGTCTACCATAGAATGGTCAACTGAACTATGAGTAATGTAGACAGACACAAGAACAAGTATTGGGGGGGTGACAAAGGTGGGGAAACGACCCGCTGGGGAAAGAACTACGATCCTAATGCTGGATGCAACAATTACACTACAATGTAATATATAATGAAAATGCTGGGGAAATGGCAATGGATATGGCACGCGGGCCAAACAAAATCTTGCCTAGGCAAAGCTTGTACGCATACAAGCCACGTCTAACATAGAACGGTCCACTGAACTATGCTTCAACACGAGAAGTATGGGCACATACCGAACCAAGCTCAACATGGAAAGGCGCAAGCCATAGATGAAAGGCGATGCAGTGAATGCATGCAAATTACAATGCAATGTTCACTGGGATGGAAAAGATACGATGGATAAGGCACGCAAGCCAAACCAAATCTTTGCCTAGGAAGGGCATGTACACGTACAAGCCGCGTCTAACATAGAACGGTCCACTGAACTATGCTTTGACACGAGAAGTATGGGCACATACCAGACCAAGCTCGATCATGGAAAAGCGCGAGCCATAGGCGGAGGTGATGCAGTGAATGCATGCAAGCTACAATGCAATGTACACTATATTACAATGATGCATGACAATGCAACTATTTACTATGGTGCATGACAATGCAACTATTTACGATGATGCATGACAATGCAATTGTTTTTTCAAATGCAAATGCATGATGATGCATGACTTCGAAGTGCGCGACAACGCGCGGCTTTTAAGATGCACGTGAACTTGAATATGCGACGACGCGAGTCGCTTGAAATACATGTATAATGCAACTTATCAAAAGTCGTTCGGGCACGACAAACACCGAAGGACTTGCACCTTCAGAGGATTTAAGGTCTTCTAGACCGTAGAAATTCTCGATATGGCTCACTCGGAGCATACCATACCTGTCTGGTTCGTCGGGTTGCACCAACCTTAAATGAACCGTACATATAATATCGTGCCTGCAAAGAAAACAAACTTTAACAGGTACAATGTGATTAACAACACGCATATTAATGTACTTGAAATGCGTGACAACGCAAAGCAAGTGGGAAGCATAACAATGCTGTGAAGGCACAAACATGTAAGTGGAGCGCGCGGTCTACGCAGGCAGCGAAATTGATCACAAGCATGCGGTCTACACAAGTAATGAAATCGAACATAAGAATGCGGTCTATGCAAGCAAAACATGCGGTCTACGCAAGTAATGAAACTCATTATAAACATGCGGTCAACGCCAGGAAAACATGCGGTCTACGCAAGGAAAGCATGCGGTCTACGCAAGCAAAACATGCGGTCTACGCAAGTAATGGATTTGAACAAACATGCGGTCTACGCAAGTAATGGATTTGAACAAACATGCGGTCTACGCAAGCAAAACATGCGGTCTACGCAAGTAATGAATTTGAACAAACATGCGGTTTACGCAAGCAAAACATGCGGTCTACGCAAGTAATGAATTTGAACAAACATGCGGTCTACGCAAGTAATGGATTTGAACAAACATGCAGTCTACGCAAGCAAAACATGCGGTCTACGCAAGCAAAACATGCGGTCTACGCAAGTAATGAATTTGAACAAACATGCAAAATGCAATGAAATGCGCAAAACCGCGCGATGCGTTTTAGACAACGCGAGCGCATAAGACAGTGCGATTGATATGCAATACGCATGGGGCAACTTTCAGGTTTCGTGAGAGACAAAAAGATACAAGAAGGATACACCTTGCACAAATCCGAGTGCCACGTACAGAGGACACGGTTCGAGGTCAAAACGGAGGCTGGTTGAGTGTCGGAGATGCACTTTCTTGTACTTCTTTGAGCTATGAAGACCCAAAACTATAGATCTAACCCAAGCAAGGATGCAGGAGGCTCACCGGCCGGAAGAGGAGGCCACCGGCTGTCCATCGGCCATCAATACATTCCACTGGCCAAATATTTGGCCGACCGGCCAAAAACGTAGCTGACCGGCCAAAAATGCCTGAATCGGGGCAAATTTGACTTTTCACCTCGGGTCTTTTAAAATAGGGTTCCAAACCCTATTTTACACATCCTCCTTGGCCGAAAATCCATTCCCTCTCTCTCTAGAGCATTTTTCTCTCTTCTTTTCTCCGTTTCTTTGCGTTTCACGCCCGTTTCGTTGTTCGATTCGCGTATATCTTCGCGTTTCGAACATTTTCATCCGAATATTTCTTCATTTCGGTGCTTCCATTGCCATTTCCACCTTTTGGGGTTTATTCCCCTCGAGTTTCTCTCGACTTGCGTGCCTTTTTCACTTACCGGCTTCTCGGGCCACTTTTCACCCTCTCGGGTTGACTTTCCAGTTGACTTTCCACATTTTCGCCCAGTTTTCCCTTTTCCAGCTATTTTCTCAGCATTTTTGACATGGCCGACGATATTCCATAGGGCGGGGCCCCTTCTGAGCACGAGATGGATCCCGAGGTTGAGCTTCTCCCGTTGAGCGTCCGCCCGTTCGACCCGGCGACCTACCGGCCGGCGATTCATATGCTACCTCCTGACGGACTTCGCCAGTTTCAGAGTTTTGACAGAGCGATGCCACCAGAGCTCCTCCTACGTGAGCCTACATCTCACTTATCCTTCGGCGCTTCCCAGGTAACATTCCTTTCTCTGTTTTATTTTTCGCAATGTAGAATATAAAAACTGCCATAGCTGATTACATTCTTTAACTGCTTGACTCAGATACACTGACACATTGTGCACTGTAGTTGATCGCAACCATACTGATACCCGATATCTGTTTGAATCTGAAAAGCTTGCACACGTGCTATATTTGTACTGAACCACGCCAACACGCTGACACATCACACGTTGTAGTTCACTATAAGCACACCAGCACCCGGGATCTGTTTGAATCTGAAAAACTTGCACGCATGCTATATTTGTACTGAATTTTGAATGCCCTTCGAAACTAGTATATTCAGTATTGCCTCGCAATTATTTGTTTGAAAACAGGGAGATTCCCATACCGTCCGCGAGGATGGGAACATTGCCGCTCGAGACTGGTATGTTGAGCTTCCCGACGCGGTTCGCCACATTGTGGACCAGGTGGGCTTTGGCGCTTTCTGCAGGGGATTATCCAGACTCACCGCGAGCAGGCCTCTCCTTGCTGCTCTAGCGGAGAGGTGGTGGGACACCACCGACTCGTTCCATCTATCTGCGACGGGAGACATGACGATGACTCCCTATGATTTCTCGATGCTCACAAGCATCGGGGTAGGGGGTGATCCGATCCCCTTCGACACTGATATGGACGAGCGGACTACCGCTCAGATCCATCTGCTTGGCGAGGTGCCACCTCTCGCCCATCCAGGCTTTGTTCATTACTCCTAGTTCGAGGTGTAGTTCAGGGTCCAGCCCGCGTTGGTGGAGGAGGCACAGATGACCCAGGAGGCCGTGGAGAGATATGCGCACGGCTTTCTCATGTTTCTGCTGGGGACGACCATTTTCGCCGATCGGGCGAACACCATGCCCCTCTGCCTATTTAGTGCACTAGTGGATGTCAGGCAGATCTTGCACTATGATTGGGGTGGCGCCACTCTGGCCACACTCTACGGGTATATGAGCTCGGCTTCCCGTGGCAGCGGACAGTTGCTCGGGGGCTACTGGCGTGCTTGGGAGGTACGTTTCTTTTCCGCTTTTCATTTCTGCTTTTCTATCTTCTGTACTCTGTACTGTATTCTGTATTGCATACACTGTAGTCTGCTTTTCACTAACTGTATACTGCACACACGGCACACACATACACTCTGCTTTACACTGATTGTACACTGCTCACACTGTACATTGTACACAATACACTGTCTGCGCAACACACTGCACAACATGTGGCCCTGTTATTCCTGTTTTATTTTGCATTCCGCTCTTATCTGATAATCATATTGATGTTTTCTCTGCAGTTGTGGGTCTATGCCTACTTTCCCAGGCTTGCACCCGTGCCAGACACGGAGACCCCCCTCGTCGTCCCGTTCTCGCGACGCTTCGACGGGAGATGCGTGCGGAGGCCACGAGAGACATTTAGCTTCTTTCGCCGCTACTTCGACACTATCACCCCTGCCGAGGTACGTTTTATTTCAGAATTTATCTAAGCTTTGGTTTTCACTGCATATTTCAATAACGATAGATAACAAACTGTATATCACTTTCAGATCACTTGGCAGCCTTGGGCTCCGTTGCCGGCGACGATTCGGGACCGATTTGCCGGTGCTGAGGAGACCTCGCGTTTCCGGATCTTACTGGAGGGCCCGGTCTGTCGAGCTTGGTACCTGGGTAAGCGTTTCCTATGCCAGACCCTAGGGTTACCTGAGCAGATAGTCCCGGTTCACCCTCCTGAGGACATGAGGGAGACCGAGAGACTCACTACCGAGCAGATGGCCGATTATACTATCGGCTGGGAGGCGACCCGCTTCAGAGGCATCGGCGACTACAGAGAGTACGTGTAGACGTACATTATGCCGTCTCTGAGCGATGGCCGTTGAGCTGAGGGAGCCAAGCCCGTGGCACCAGCAGCTAGGGCAGGAGCGGGAGCTGGAGCGGGAGCATCGAGGAGGGCTCGAGTCCGTGGCAGGGGTGGAGTTCAGGGAGGACGGGGGACCGGTTGGCCTGCTCTACCCACTTTACTGACATACAGAGGGCAGGATGGGGCGACCTACCAGATCCCCTTTGCTCCTCCCCCCGCTGATCATAAGTTAGCCGGTATCCCTGACTTGCCTCCGGTATGTATTACTTCATTTTGCATCTTGCATTGGCATTTCATTTCAGTTTATTTGATATTCCGCGGAATACTGATATATCTTGTACTCTTGCAGGTGTCCTCCGAGTACACCCGGCAGTCCGTGGAGTTGAATGCCTCCATGATGGGGATGCTACAGCGGACCTTCGACCTCCTGGCCCTTTATAGTATTCCGGTATGTTCTTCTGATCACGGCCTCAAACCATACTCATAAGTTGATTCACGTAATCTGATGCACGACACAACACCTGACACACTGATCTCACAACATCTGATACACTGCATACACTACATTTATACACTGCACTCTGTACTAATAAACTGCTCACGGCATTCACACACCGTACTCATATACCGCATTCTGCACTGATACACTGTTCACGGCATTCACACACTGTACTCGTACATTGCATTCTGCACTGATAAACTGTCCACAGTATACTGATGCATTTGCCTTTTATGTAATTTTTCAGCCTCCCTTCTAGATTCCCGTTGTAGGAGGTGCTCCAGCTAGACTTTCCGTCCCCGCCCGAGGGAGAGATGAGGAGGGCAGAGTATTTCCCCGCACCAAAGCGGGGCGCACTCATGTCGGGAGTAGTTCGCGGGCTCCAGTCCCTGATGATGATGACGAGGAGTCGGAGGCGGAGGCAGAGTCGGAGGCGGAGTCATCGGAGGAGGAGACCGGAGACGGCACTGGCTCGGGCTCTGATGACGATGCTGATGATGCTCCTGGACCTTCGTCCAGGAAGAGGACTAGGACAGACCGATAGCCCTCGGAGCCGCTTGACATGGATACAGATTTTTGTTATTTTTCTTCTTTCTTGTACTTTTCCTTTTTATTGGTAGTTAGGATACTTTGTACTGCCGCAGGTAGATTTTTGTTTCCAAAACTTGTGTACTTGAAAAGATGATGAAATGAAACAGGCTTTTTATCTGAAAAAGTGTTTACATCTGTATATCTTTACATTTCGTACTTTGCATTGCATCACACCATACTACACCTCAATGTAAATGAAATTGATTGGTTGTCTGAAAATTGAACACTTGCTCTGTAATAATCAGATAACTAAACAGCCTCATAGCAAAACAGCCCAAGCAACACACTGCTCAAACTGAACGCACAGCTCATACTCTGTTGGGGATTAGTCTGCATACAGCCTCTAATACCCCACTCGGTTCATTCTGTACACAGCAAATCCTGAACAAATGGCCCAATCTGACAAGACGAAACACAAAGATGGAACCAGTTGAAGCACGCTCAGATGCCCCGAATTTTTCTTCTTCTTCTGTTTCGCACAGATGTGGAGAATGGCATTAATTTTTGAAATTGAAGAAGGGTTTTTCAAACCGGGGTATCGAGCCTACAACTGAACACAGCGGGAAGGATTCAAACAAAAGGGTACATGACCTAAACACAACGAGACACGCTCGGAAAAGACCCAAAACAAAAGTTGAGGTGAACGAAACGAAAGACACGACATGTGGACATGTTCAACGAAAGACCTCAAATCTCGAGGAGCCAGTTCCTCCAGGTATATTTCCCACCCTTTCTGATTTGTGATTCTCACATCACTCGGCCCTCAGGCTCGATTTTTCTCTCAAAACCCTTTGGCTCGCTTTTTCTCTCAATTTACACCTCTCTATTCTTTATTCTCTCATTTTTCGTCCCTCCCCAAGGTGAGTAATGAATGAATAGGAAGTTACGGGTTCATGCCCAATGCCGTTAGCTCACAGCTATTTCTTCTGGTGGGTAGAGTGCCCTCCTGGCAAGTATGTTGATAACGGGGGAAAGACAGAGCGCCTGACTCAACTGTGCCCCTAGTTCATCATTTTGACCATTTTTTATTTTGGTTTTTTACTAAAACAGTTTTGATCAAGATGAGAGTCGGATTAACACACTTGTTCGATTTTTGGTTTGAAAACCATGCAAGTCAGACTATAAGTACTGAAAGTTTTCATTTTTGGGTCCAAGAAAATGGTCCAGTTTTGGAAAATGGAATAGTTTTCGAGAAAATAGTCAACCTCAGTAAAAATTTTCAAAAACTATTTTGCAAACAGTCAATGCTCAATGAGCATGGAACTTACTCTTTGAGATACGCGATGGAAAATTGCCCCTGGCTTGAAAGGGGTGGATGGCAACGGAAAGTTGCCCCTGGTTTGAGCGGCGACTCACGACGACTCATGGCAACGGAAAGTTGCCCCTTGTTTGGATGATGCCGCAACAGCCCGCAAACAGTCTTCATTGGTGGTGGTCGAACTCTTGGACATGGAGATGACGAAGACGGTCATAATCAATATATGGACACAGTCACTTTGGAAGTGTTGGCGACTGGACTTTGGGATGAAATCGAAACCATTGTATGGACTGAGACGCTATGAAAGCGTTGGGGGCTGGACTTCAGAATAAAGTTGCCTACGTATCCCAAACATGGGAATCAAGTCTTTTTTGCATTTTTGTTTTGTATTTTTCTCTTGCTCTAACTTTTGCCTAGGTCGCCCTTCCGGGTTTTCGGCCCAGCGAGCCTCTCAAAGGGTAAAAGTGTAATAAGTCCATACCAAATGGTTTTTGAAGTTGAAGCCTCTCTGTATCTAGGAGAACGGCTATTACAATGATTTGCAGGAGAATCCATTATGGCTGCTACACGAGCTTCTTCTGGTGAGATCTGATTTTCTTGATTCGGCTTTGGTGCCTCTTGTTTGAGGGCTGCTTCAAAACTGGCTACACGGGCCTCCTCCGACAGTTGACCGTTGAATGTTCCGAATGAGTTCAAGGTTCAAAACAAACAGGTCGAATCTTGAGGCTGAGAGCGATCCTAGGCTGCACAATCTCAAGAGCGATTCCACACAGGTTTTCACAGGGCCGCGTAAAACATTTGTTTTTGAAAGTTTTTAAGAAAACGACAAATCGCTCACGCCGAAGATAGTGTGGAACCAATCTGGACCAAGCCAGGGTCCTTCTCAGTACTCACGCTAACAAGCATGGTTTCATTCATTAAAAGGCTTAGCATGCCTCTCTTTCTCCCAAAATGATCAAAATTTTGCAAAACCCGAGGAATTCCTTCCTCTTCGTTTTTATCACCACAGTGTTCAAAAGGGGTTTTTGAAAAACTTAGGTTAATGCAATGAGTTTGGCGCGCAGGAGAGCAAGCGAGATGTACTGTCAACCCATTCAAATCCTCTGGCACAACTAACTCACACTGAAAGCAAGCATGAAAAGGAGATAGCCACAGCTGTTTCATTCGGATTTGTTGGTATAACTGGCCCTTCGGCAGAAACAGACTCAAAAACAAAAACGGGTAATTACAAGACAAAACGGTGTTCGAGGCAACAACCCCGGAATCACCTAGTATTCTATACAAAGGGGACTGACTCGCTACAACAAGACTGACCCTTAAGCAAAAAGACTAACTCAAGACAAAGAGACAGACTCAAAATAAAAGACTAACTCGATACCCCAGCCAGAATTTACAAAGCTAGCATTCACAGATGCTCAAAAATGCGTGCCAGACGCCACATCCAAGATATACCAAATGCCGCCCGCAGGTGGTTCACTCTCTGATTACATACTTGCAGTATCTGTGTCCTTAAAATCCAATAACTGGGTGGTAACGAACTTGGCTGAGGTGGGCGGGAGGATAACCTCGTTGTCAATCAAATCTTGCACCTCATGACAGAGGCAGAAACAATTGTCGGTAGCATGGCCTGTCTGCTGGTGGTACGCGCAGTACTGAGCAGCATTATGCATAGCAGGGAGATTCTTCGGGAGAGGCCAAGGCTCCAAGGGTTTAAGGTGTCCCCTCTCGGCAAGGATCTGAAGTGCCTTAGACAGAGGCATGTAGAGAGCATGAAAGATTCTGCGCCCTCGGGGCAGGTACTTTGAAGTTTGAGCATTCTTACTAGACGCACTAGCAAAAGGGTCGGCAGGCACTGCCTTGGTTTTCTGATCTTTCCCAGGTGCAGGGTTGGGAATAGGAGGAACTGTTTTGGCATGACGGGGCCTATCCCGATTTTCTGACTGACTTGAACTACCCTCAGGTGGAGTGGGGAAAGCATCCTCCACAGTTTTTGCCACAACTGCGGATATCTGTTGCTCGTTCATTCCCCCGGCTTTCAAAGCCTCGACTGCCCACAGCAGTTGTTCAATGGAATCGGCATCTGCCTTCATTTTGTTCTTGCCTCTGGCCTCAGCCTGATTGGGGGTTTGGGTTACTGCATCAAAGCGAAGCCCGGTTGTTGCTGACACGTCGTTACTATAGCTGGAGGCAACCTCTGGTTGGCTGAGCTCTATCACAATCCGCCCCAGTAGCGGGGGCTCCTGCGGTATGAAATTCCCGGCATACGGTACCGCTGGTGGTGAAGTTGACATTCCATAGGCTAGATCGGCCACGGATCTCTGGAGGTCACCAATCATTCTCATTAATTCAAATGTAGTGGGCTCGCGAGCCTGATATAACTAGGGAGTCCAGACCGGGTGCGCGACAGGCGACCTGGGCGAATGCGATACATCAACATTGGTTTCATCCTGTAGGGTGATCCCTTGATCCAGCGTAGCTGTCATAACCACAATCTCTTCTGAATTCTGCGTCATCATAAGTCCGCTGTACTGAACGGTGACTGACGGATCAGATATCTATCTTGCCTCAGTAAAGGGGGAACACTAGCTACTCTGTATCAACTCTCTGAACCTTTGAACTGAAAGGAAAAACAAACAGCATTTCAGCCCAAACAGATCAAACACGGGTGTAGCCGAACAACTGCACTCTACTGCTGATCATTGTTCCCCAGAATCACTGTTCCCAAAACTGAACCCGATACCCGCAGATAACTGATTTCTCAACAACACTGATACTGGTGCCCTCGGGCCTGATACTCAAACTTGCAAACTGATATGTACGTTCCGGTAGAGATACACTCTAAAGCACATAACAAATAAGTGAGAGCCAAAACACCCCTATGGAGGGGTAGGGTTTCCCTGTCCTATTTTGTCAGGATCTAGGGTTTCACTATGCACGCAGCGGATTCAAACAACCTATAATCGGGTAAGCAACCTGTCCTAACTTGGAATGGTCACTATGGATCCAAATATGCACTAGGTCGAATGGTAAAACCGGGGTTTGTGTTCCCATACTGTCAGAGCCCATAACCGGTCAGCCTTATGGTCATGTCTTGACAAGACAAGCCTCCGACAAACCGTTCAGGAATGGCAGATGGCAAACACTGTGTTCCTAGGCGCACCAATGCACATGCAATGCAAAGAAACATATAAATGAAATCAAAACAGGATATCACGAGTTCGAGTCAAGCTCTCTAACTCCCCAGCAGAGTCGCCAGAAACTGTAGCACGCGCCCGCAAGGGGCCCCGCTACAGTTCGGACTCGATTTGTGTCACGGTTCTTAATCTGAACCAAAGAGTCCAAATCTGGCAAATCGTTTTGAGAAAACAGGTTTTTTTTAAAGAAGTGCCAGACATGGACTGCCTTGCTAGATACAGAGTCGCCACCTAAATATTTTATTTTGGGGGAATTTAGGAAACCCTGACTCGGTGCCAAAGGCCACGTGTCCGTCATCACCAAAGTTGCCTCAGCTCGGGAACTTGGGTACGATTGGGGAAGGTCAGCTATGAGCACCCCCTCTCGCCCGATCCGAAGATCGGCCTCTACTAACCGTGATATCCGCTTTTGAAAACGTTATGTGCTCTTATTCCATTTATTAACCTAGAATTACTATGTTATGCGCGCAACAAACAAGTATAGACCAAATCGTCTAAATTGGAACAAAACATTTCATGCTTGTTTTGAAAATGGTTTGCTAAAATGCAGGTTTTGCCACCCTCGAGTGGGCTTTTAGAAAAGATGGTTTTGCCACTATCTAGTGGGCTTAAAACTCACAGTTTTAATGCGTTATTCCAATTTAGGTAATTCAACCTCCATCCACAGGCATTCAAGCAGTTATATCACATAAGCAGCTAGCCTCATGGTAATCATGCAATTATGGCAACACTCACACGCATGCGGCATGCTAAAGCATAAAAGCTCACCTAGTACTCCAAGCCAAAACAAAAACCAGTTAGTAATCACATGCATGATCCTAGTTCATATTTGAAATGGCTAATGCAACACATGCAAAGATGCTATCCAAACAGGCTCAGCTACCCTAAACATGGCATGCGAAATGCTACAACTAACAAATACTCAACTTGGAATTGAAATACGAGTGCAGTTAGCATGATGTACCGAGCCTGCTGCGTGTAAGACAAATGCATGGATGCACGCATGCTGTCATGCTGTTATGCTAATTTAAATATGCCCTAGTCTACCATCATAAGAAGGTAAATAAAAGGGAAGAAAGACGTGGGATTGGAAGACATGCACACACGCACCCACACTTATTACAAATTTGCCCTCGCTCGGAGGGACCAAAAGAATAATACAATCTGAATAATGAATTACCTATCCTAGCTAATTAATTATTACAGACCCTCTAATTTTAACAAATTAACTAAGCATAAGGAAAGCAATAAAAGGGGGGGCTCGGGAAGAGGGTCCGATGCATGCGTGCTCGGGTCTTGCTCGGAAGTGCACTGCCATGCATAGGCCGCCACTGTTTTCCCTGCTCTGCCTCTTTGAAGACTGCCAAAGTCTCAGAATTGCTTCCCTGGACACTGGGAGACACCACCGGATGAGTAGAATGACCACCGGCAGTAGTGTGTAATCATCGGCTGTTGGTGAAGCTATCGGCCACCAATGGATTGCCGGTCGGCACTGAACACTGCCGGTCGGCAAATAATGTCTGCAGAACCTGCAATTGACAGCAGCAGAGGGCAAGGCATAGCATGCCAATGCAATTCAAGCAATGTATGCACCAATCCTATCCCTCATCATGTGTACGACTCAAAGGGATATGGTCCTTGGTTCTTGGACCATCAATCGCGCATTTCAATGCGTGATGGCCCAAAGAATCAAGTGTGCACTTTGATTTCAAATGTAATGCACGCAAACACATAAGGGCCCAATCCCTATCACTAAATCAAGGGACAAGGCATGCATGTTCAATGCAACCTAAGCACGTTAACTAACATGCAACATGGTATAAAAAGGAGCATGCAACATGCAATGCACATTAGGTACACAACCTAAGCAACAAGGCAAACAAGCATGCCACAACTATGCAAACTACTTAGAGCATGCAAGATGTAATCTAATCATGCAATATGCTAGTAATTTGACCAAGGGAATGCATTCCAAATGCAAATGATTTCAAGCATGCAACACATGCAACCAAAGCATGCAAACATGAGATAATGTAATAGCACTTGAATGGCATACAAGGGATAGACTTACACTAATTGGACGGATCTAAGTTAGGTCCAAAACAGTGGCCAAAGCTTAAGAAGATGGGACCAAACACACATACACACATGCACATGTTAAGGCCTAAACACTTAAGCATCAAAGGGCATCTTTTAAGCACACTTAAAAGGGAGTAATCATGGACATGGGGCATGCATTAAGCTTTGAAAATCATGCAAGAACATGGTGCCAAACCAAGCAAACAAGATAGGCTAAACATGCAACAAATGGCCTAAGCATTCAAGGCAAGCTAATGAAGTATTGAACTACACTTGATATGACCACACATGGCAAGACTTAAATGACCAAAAACTGAGTTTTAGCACATAAAACAAAGCCCAAAAGACCACTTAGATGGCATCTAAATGGCTTGAATTCAAAAGCATACACAATGACCAAAACATGGAGCATACAACACAAGCTTTCAAACCATTAAAGAGGTGTCCAAGGCAAGCATACAAGCATGTCAAAGGGACTGAAATGATGCTACAAATGGTGCCAAACCACTGAAATAAAGCAAGTAATGCATGCTACACACTCACACACTTAAGGCCAACAAACCAAAAATGCAAAGGGGGTATATAATGCATGCCATGGTCGACCAAAATGGCTAAGGACAGACCTCAAACATGGCAAAATAAACAAGAAAGCTTCACAAAGCTAGGCCTAAAACATGCTAGAACAATGGTTTACAACCTAAGGCATGTTAAGGCCTAAACATGGCATTACAAGGTAGGTATGCTAAGCATGCATGGTGTACCAAAACCAATATACAACAATGCTATTTCATGGAAAAATAAGCATAAATGACAGCTAAGGCATAGTCAACAGGAGGCTTAGCTAGGTGCTCCTTAAAGAGGCAAAAATGGCCCTTTTCAAGGACAACAAGGAGAGGGGGTGGCCCTCTCCTTCTTGGGACCTCAAGGCACCATCGTCACCTCTGAAATCCCTCAAGATTTTAGTAGTGAGGAGGCCCAAACACCAAGGTCTCGGAGCTCACACAAAATGGCACAAAATGGAGCCTTACAAGGCTTAAGAGGGGTCAAACAACCTCAAACCACAAAACACTCTAAAAAAACTATTTAGAGGGCCTAAAAATAGAACTTTTTATGTTATATACTAAACACAAAAACAATTTCAAGGTAGGTAAAAATACAATGCAAAAATGGAAAATAAAGGGACAAACTTCTTACCCTTGAAGACCTTCTTCACAAATGGTGGACCAGCTGCTTCCTTGAGCTCAAACCAGCCCCAAAACTCCAAGAACAGACCTCTGGTCCTTCAGAACCAAGAAAAGGTGTAACACTATGTGTTTGTGTGCAATAATGAGCCTAAACACACACACTAAACACAAGAGGAAGAGAGATATAGAGCTAGGATATAGACAAACCCTAACCCTAGAACTCAAACCCTAAAATGGCTATCTAAAATGTCTAACCTCTCTCAACAAGAGAGAAGACCTCTCTTTATAGAGCTTTTTGTCTTGTAAAGCTTACAAGACAAGCTTCTAAAGAGAGAGATCCCTCCATACACGTGTATGGAGGGGAACCAAATATAAGACAGCTGTATTAAAATATCTGCAAAAGCAGATGAACAGTAGTCGGCTGCTCAAAATTGCCATTTTGACAAAATGGACTGCCGACCGGCAACAAAGAATGCCGACCGGCAATATACATTGCCAATGGCAACAAAACACCAGCCGGTGGCCTCTGGCCATGGCCGGTGATGTGTGGGGATGCCTCACAAGGAGTTCCCTGCCCCTCCAAGGCAAAACACAAGTGTTTGGTGCAAAACCAGACACTAAACAGTCAAGTTCGGAGATCCTGAGGCAAGGCGCGTAGCCGAGACCTCCGGGAACTCCAAACGAACACCAACATGAATGATCACCGGGTGTTCAAACGGTGACGTCCAAGTCTTGAGGACGGTCAAAAATGGGATGTCTATAGTATCTACCTCCTTTTTGCATGTTTATACGGATTTGTGTAATCCGCATGATGTAAGTCCGCATTGATTTACTAGTATGTTGAACTATTTTTATTCTGAATTCTAAGATTAAATCATTTTACTGTTATACTGTTGAACTTATAGACATTATGAATCCGATAGAATCAACGTGCGAGGAATAACTGGATACTTAGCTTATGTTACAGGGCCAAGCCGCATGACTAGTTTGTGATGCTTAAGGAACGATTTAATGACCACTGTATTTCTAAATCGTGGATATGGAACAATGTAATTGATTTTATGCTCCATACAATAGAACTTTGTAGTGGGAAAAAAGAAAGAAGAATCGAAGTATTTTTATAGCAACCAAAAAGACTGCTTAACAAGAGGGGATGTGGTGCCTCACCACTATGCTTGACTACTGGAATACGGTTCTAAACTTGATTTATAACTCTATCTTTGAATAGTTCTCTTTACTTGAAACGACGGTTGTCGTATTTGTATCTATTGCTCAGATTTGAATTTATGACAGTATGACTAGGTGTCCATGTTACTATGTCCGTATGAAGGTGTAAACTGTATAATGTCTATTGTAATATTATTGTAATTAGTGATTCAGAGTATGGTCCGCTATATGTTATCGTACTTAAAAGTAATGTTACTGGAATTCGTCTCCCTATTATTCTGGTCAATAATTAGTATATATGATTTTGAACTAATAGAATGGTGTGATTTTGATATGTTTTCAGGAACACAGGAACACTAAGAATAAATTGTGAAGCTAGTGACTACATGCCTACGTGACTTATTTAAGCCAGTTGAATGATGTGCACTTTATTAAATGGGCAAAACCTTGTTGGTGGGCTTTAATACCCAATCTTATTGTGCATTATACGATGTGAATTTAACTACCTAATTGACTTCTGTGACAATGAGATACAACTTACCGAGTAATGAGATTTGCATATGAACTATAATATCGGGTCAATCTGGATATAAACATAGTAAAGAACGTATCGTGATTGAAATTAACATATGCTGTGGAATGTATGAATTCTATACTTAAAGAAACGGAATCTACTATATTCCTATGTTGAAGAATTGTATGTTCTGCATTTGAGAGTTGACATAGGGGAAATACTGTAATTATCGACCCTGCCTACTAAGAATTTTCTTCCTTAAATATTTTGTAATGGACTTTTGTAATCTTATCTTACTTGGCACATGATTCTATGAAATAAATGTATGAAGTGACTATCCTTATTTCTGCATGCCTGAGTAGACCTCGAAACAACTAGTTGGATCAAATCGTGAGATACTTAATATGTTAAAACCTTTGGATTAATTCTGGACCGTCAAGTGAAACAATTACGGAATCGAGAGATCCCAATGGTAAAAGTTGAATGGCGAGAACATTACGGAACCGAAGCAACGTGTGAAAAAAAAGAGCAGATGCAACATCAATATCCACATTTATTCTGATCCGGAGGTAAAACAAGTTTGGAGGACCAAACTTATTTAGGGGGGGGAGAGTGTAATAACCCGACCCTCGTACATGATTCTGGTATCTTTTTAGTCCTCTATTCTGTGTTTTTGAATGCTTATTGTGAAATTCTATGTGAAATTACATTGAATTAAATGAAACTTGGAAATATGGATTTCTATCTGTTGAATAAGAAAATTATCTGTCGCACTTAAACTGTTTGAATCCGGAATTGGAAGCCTTAGAGACTTAATTTTCTGAAATTGATTTGACATTTGAAATCTGCATGATTTTTAAGCTATAATGAGATTTTCTGTGTAATTTCAATTTGGGATGATTAAACGATTAGATTTTGTTTTATTCACCTTTTATATATAACATATATATCTAAATCAAAGCTTGTAGATATCTTTGACTTGAAATATCTCCTGTTTGCAACCTAGAAGAGGGAAGTTCGTGAGAGTAGGAGAGAAAGTCCTTCAAGTGAAGGATTTGGGAAATTTTGTGAAGATTGTCTAATTTGAACTTAAGGTATGAAGAATTCCTTTATATAAACTCTCTCTTGATCATGGGTGAACATTCTCCTTTTGTTTTGAAAAGTTAACGTAGATGTTGAGGGTTTTATGTGATGATTTATGTTTAAGAACCAAATTGAGTTATAGGAGGGGAATCTACATCTTGCTTCCTTGCTATCTCATGAGAATACTCAACTATATGTTTGAATTATAGCTTAGATGGCTCTATATGTATGTGTTTATGTAAACCCAAAATAATGAGAACTTTGGAAAGGTTATGGTTGGTTTTGTGTATGGATTCAAATGATTGAGAGTTTAAGGAGTGTTGTGATTAATTTGTTGTGTGATTTAGCACTTTATTTTGATGTTAAATCTATCCATTCTGAGACCTTGTTTTGTGTTTTTAAAGATCGAGTTTTGTATTGAAGTGAGCTGCCAAACAGGGGCCAGGTCACACGTGCAGAGGTCGTGACCGCACGTGCGGAGAAGAGGAAAAAAATTGGGTTTGGCTACTACTTTCGGCCGCTCGAGCGGAGAGAAGGGACCGCACGTGCGGTGCATGTTCGCACGAGCGGAGGGGGTGGCCGCACGTGCGGCCCAGGTCAGAAACCTCGTTCGCTTCGTTTTACGTGCTTAACCCTCAGCTCTTTTCGAAATTTGTGTTTAACACCTTTTGATGATTTTACATGCAATTGAAATGTAATAACGCAAGAAATGGTTTAAAAGAAGAAAGAAACTAATGTGTGTTATCTATGTGTGTAGGACACACCACAGGAGGAACCACCGCTCCGCAATAACACTGTGAGTAATAGTACAAGAACGCACATTTGATTACCATTAATAATTCTTTTGTTTAACGCTCTGGTCTTCACAAGTAGTTATGTTAATCGTATGTTGGGAATCAGTGGGAACATTGCAAGATTTTGGGTGTGCATTTGTATGACTCTAAACCTCCTCTGTATTTTGGTTATGACTAATGGTTGTTGGTAATGTACCATCTTAAAAATTACCTATGATTCCGTATCAAAATGTCATACAAAGTATTAAACGGTGAAGCCAGTTAATAGAAAGGAATTGAGTATCAACGACATTGTTATGTGACTCATGTTGTGATATAATTGTTCTGACCTACTGATATACTGGTACCTTTACCTTCAGATTATTGTTAATGTTAAGGTTCTGCTAATTACGAGACAAGTATGCCGACTTTCAAAGAACCATGAAGAAATCTAAGTACATCATTGCACTAAACATTTTGTTTGCTACGGATAATGAATATGAGCATTATGTTATCTGCTAGTTAATAGTATTGAAACATGATAAGCACATGGGAGGTATATGCATTATGGAACTGTGGTATCTACATATTTCTGGAAGCGTTCATTCTGTAAAATATACTTACCTTTTTGCGAATAATTATCAACAACATTCTGTTAAACTGATATTATCTATGTTAATTCACATGAATAAAGGGAAGAATGTGTGTATGTTCTATATGATTCTGAAGTTAATCTATTCTGTATATTTCTGGGCCGAAAGGCTGTTCTGTATATATTTCTGGGCCGAAAGGCTGTTCTGTATATATTTCTGGGCTGAAAGGCTATTCCGTTATTTCTGGGCCTATGGCCGTTTTGTATCTGAAGACCTATGGCTATTCTGGGCTTAAAACCACTCTGTTAAGAAAACTGGATCTATGGCTATTTTGGAATAATTAGATAATGAAATCAATCATATGCCTCTGCAGTTTTATGCTTTATTATTCACGTTAAATCTTACATTATTTATGTACTATTATTCACTTAGTTTCACTCATTCTGTATTTTGTCTATTTCTGTAGGTAATCAACTGAGAGGCCAGTCCTAACCCTTAAGATTCGTCTCCCTCTTGTCAACCTCGGTGTGTCCAGGCACTAGCTGAAGCCCGTGCATTTTGTAACGTGTTGTTAGGTTTTTGGGATTTATGCTTTGATTATCTTTCGTTAATATGTTTTGTCATACACCCAATTATGGGCTGAGTCGATGTATGTGCGTATATTTCCTGTATATTATTTATTTGATATGATGTTGTGATCCTGGCATAATAGTAATAGCTCAATGGCATAGAAGTTTTGGTTATCAGGTGCTCCCGTTCAGGCCCCATGCGTTACGTATATTGGTTTTTGTTTATTTCTGAAGCGGTCATGTCCAACACTTTTAGGGGCGGTTTTGGGTCGTGACAATACGTGCTTAGATCGCATGTTATCCAAATTGATTCATATGCCATATTAGTAGTCGAGCCTAGTAATTGCATATCGCATGTATTGCATTAGTCATCTCACATTTTTCTAACTCATTTCTTTCTTTGGCTTGGAGTACTAGGTGAGCCTTTACTCGCTTTAGCATATCGCATGCGTGTGATTGTTTCCATGTCTAGCATACTTGCCATGAGGCTAATTGCTTAAGTACTAAGCTGCTTGAATGCTTGTGGATGAAGGCTAATTGCTTGAATTGGAACAATTTGAGTAAATGTTCATATGCGATCACTTTTTCAAGTGGTACATATTTCAAAACAAACATGAATCAAGTGTTCTAATTCTTGTAAGTTAGTTTATGCTTGTGTGTGTGCGCATCACATAGTAATGCTAGCCTAATAAACTGGAACAAGAGCATATAATGTACATAAGATTCATATCATGATTAGTAGAGGCCAATCTTTGATCGAGCGAGCGGGGATGCTCAATTCATGACCTTCTCCTCTTGTACTTAAGTTCCCGAGCCGAGACAATTTTGATGATGACAGACACGTAGCCTTGGGCACGAGTCATTGTAGACACCCCATTTTTGACCGACCTTAAGACTCAGACGTCACCGATTGAGCGCTCGGTGATGTTGCATATTGTGTTCGTTCAGAAGTTTCAGAGTCTCGGCTGCGAGCCTTGCTTCCGGACTTCCGGACTCTTTTGTGCTTTGCCTCGGTTTGCGAACCAGGCTCTGTTTTCTCTGTTTTCTCTTCTCGAAGGGAGGGAGAGGTCTCGTAGATCATCTCTCAGTGGCCGTAGGCCACATTTCGTGGTCGTAGGCCTTTTTGCCCGTTTGGAACCCAGTTTCCGATTTTTCGGAGCCGTTGGCCGTGTGCCTCGGTTCGGGACCGCTTAACCACCTCCGTTTGCCTCAGTTTTTGGCATACATCTTATTTTCTCCCTTTTGAGGGACACTGTGGTCCGAGACACCAACTTCGTGGTCGGACACCACTTCCGGTGCCTAACAGCCCACTTTCGGGGCCCCGAACTGCGTGTTTTGGCTCCTGAACCCTCATTTTGCATTTTTGGGCTTTGACCCGAACTTGAGATAGTCATATTTTGAGCTCCTTTTCATGTTTGATTGAGGACCTCTTGATGTTTGACATCTCCATCTATCACTTGCTTCTTTACCCCTCCATTTTTCCCTTTTCTTGCACGATAGTTTAGGCCTACGTGTATTTATTTTCGTGGCTTGATGTAAACTACAAAGTTCCTTGTTTTGAGACCCTTTTCAACTTTGTTGAAGGGATCTTGGCCATTTGGGACCCTCAGCTACCACTTCTCTCTTTGTCTCACCCTTTTGGCCTTTTTGGGGGGAATTTTGAATCCGAATTTCCCCCCCCCCCTTTTTTCCCCCTCTTTTTCCACCCCTTTTGCCTATATATACAGCCCCTCCCCTTCAGATTTAAGGGTTAGAAATTTTTGTTTAGAGCTCCTACATTATATATCTCTCTCTCTCTATATTCCAACCATCATAACTCCAAGTTCCCTACACTATTTCTTCGCCATTCCTTCACCACCACCTAGCACCACCACCACCACTCCATACCAGCAGTTTGGAGGTCATTTCCAGAGGCAAGGAGCATCTTTTTCTCAAGCCAAGTGGTTGCTAAAGACTAGTCTTCAAGGGTGAGTCTCGTTTTTCCCTTTTTTGCTCTTTTCTTGGTCTATATCTTAGCCCTTCTTGCTTATACATTTGAGCTCCGACCAAAACTGAAAGTGGTCATATTTTGAGCTTATTTTCATCTTTCATTAAGGGTCTTACCCTATTTGGGACCTCCTTGTTGCACTTGCTTCATTACCCTCTTGTATGCCATCTTTCTTGCATGATATTTTTGGCTTGTGTGTGATCTTTTTTGAGGCATGTTATAAACTGTAAGTGTGCTTATTTTGAGCCCTTCTTCAACATTGTTGAAGGGCTCATCACCATTTGATATTTCCATATGCCACTTGCCATTGTAGCCCTCTTTTCCCCCTTTTTTTGCATGATTTATTAGCCTATGGTGTTTTTGTTTTTGGACCTTGATTCGAACTGAAATTGGTATTATTTTGACCCCCTTGTCATGTTTCATTAAGAATATTTTTCTGTTTGGGGCATATTTTGTATACTTAGCGTTGTAACCTCTTTTGGGCCTTATCTTGCATAGCATTTTGAGCATACTTGTGTCTGTTTTTGGGGTTTTTACAGTTCTGTAAAACATCATATTTTTGGCCCCTCTTCAATATTGTAGAAGGCCCCTAACCTGTTTGGGGTCAGCAGCTGTGAGTTGCTTCTTTGTCTCACATTTAGAGCCATTTTTGTATGCTTGTTTTGCCCTGTTTTTGTTTACTGTTTGGCCGTGCTTTGAACTGTAAAAATGCTAATTTTGGGGCTGCCTTGCTACTGTCTATTCATTGCATGTCCATATTGTGCATGTTTGGTATAGCTATAGGCCATTTCGGGTGCCAAAATTCATGTTTCGGGACTATTCCATGCATCGGGTGTACTTTCGCCTCATTTCGGGGCTGTTTTCCCCCACATTTCAGTGCTGAAATTCCATTAGCATGTTTACATATCATTTTCCATGCCATTGCATTGCGTATGCCATTGCCTCGGTTTGCGTGCCCGTGTGCACGCATTTCGAGGCACTTCATTTTCATCCATCGGCCTCTTATGTGAGTGTGGCTGAGGCTCTCTCATGTTAGTATAAGTCCATGTTGCATTCTATATGCCATTTTAGCCATATTGCATTGCATATGCCATTGCCTCGGTTTGCGTACCCATGTGCACCCGTTTCGAGGCACTTCATTTTCATCCATCGGCCTCTTATGTGAGTGTGGCTGAGGCTCTCTCATGTTAGTGTAAGCCCATATCATATTTCCATGTCATTTGCATTGCATATGTCATTTTCTCGGTTTGCGTGCACGCATTTCGAAGCATCTCATTTTCACAGCATAGTGCATACTAGGTTGTATCTTAGATCGCATTCATGCATTTCCTCAGTTTGTGTGCCCGTGTACACGCATTTCGAGGCATCTCATTTTCACAGCATAGTGCATACTAGGTTGTATCTTAGATCGCATTCATACATTTCCTCGGTTTGCGTGCCCGTGTGCACGCATTTTGAGGCATCTCATTTTCATAGCATTGAGCATGCTAGGCTGTATCTTAGTTGCATTCATGTATGTCATGCATATTGTATCGTGTTCGGGATAGGAGTTAGCCCGGGCGCGGGAAATGAGGTGCGTTTCGTACTCCGAGTGACGGAACGCGTCTCAATTCCCCAGTCACCGACACTCCGGATCATCCATGATGGAGTTAGGTTTTGTTGTGTTTTCATGTACATTCATTCTACATTGAATTGTGCAATTCAGCTCCTCGGCCATCATGTATCGATATGCGTGATTGGTGGCACGAGGATCGAGGCATGCATATATTTGTGAAATACATTGCTATGCCCCTTTCTTGCTCTCTGTTGCAGCAAAAAATCAAGAATCAGCAACTTTTCGGAGTTTGGCGCGCATATCAAGAAAAAGTGCAAACAGAGGCTAATCGGGGCATCGCCGTGGATTTCCGCGCAAAGGCACCCGGGCATGCATCATTCATCATCCGGAGCGGAGTCAAGGCAGTCCCTGGCTTGCATGCCAGTTTTACAGCTTTCTTAGTTAATTTGTAAATTAATTAGAAATTTGTACATTATTTGGACTGTACTATTCTTTTATTCGGGACTGTATTATTTATTCGGACCCTCTGCGCGAGGGCACAACTGTAATAAGTGTGCGTGTGTGTGATGTATGTCTTCCAACCCCACGTCTTTCTTCCCTTTTATTTACCCGCTTATGATGGTTAGATTAGGGCATATTTCAATTAGCATACAGTATGACAGCATGTTTACATTCATTCATCTGTTTTGCATGCACCGGGCTCGGCGCATCATACTAACTGCATTGTATTTTCAATTCTAAGTTGAATACATGTTAGCTGTAGCATTTCATATGCCATGATTAGAATAGCCGAGCCTGCTATAGTTGCATTTTGCATGTGTTGCATTAGGCATTTCTGTGTGTTTAGGATCATGCATGATTTCTAATGAGCTTCTGTTTTGGCTTGGAGTACTCGGTGAGTTTTATGCTTTAGCATCCTTGCATGCGTGTGAGCGACTGCCATGAATAGCATGCTTACCATGAGGCTACTTGCTTATGTGATATATCTGCCTGAATGCCTGTGGGTGAAGGTTGGGTTACTTGGATTGGAATAATTCATCAAATATATGTTTTAAGCCCACTAGATAGTGGCAAAATCATGTTTTCTAAGCCCACCTGAGGGTAGCAAATCCACGTCTTAGCCTACTTGCGAGTAGCACCATCAAACCATTTTCAAATAAACAAACATGAAATGTTTTGTTCCAATTCAGGCGATCCAGTCTATACTTGTATGCTGTGTGCATCACATAGTAAATCTAGGCTAATAACCGGAATAAGAACACACAATGTTTTCAAAAATAGATATCATGGTTAGTAGAAGCCGATCTTTGATCGGGCGAGCGGGGGTGCTCACGAAGTGACCTTCCCCAATCGTACCCAAGTTCCCGAGCCGAGGCAACTTTGGTGATGACGGACACGTGGCCTTTGGCACCGAGTCAGGGTTTCCTAAATTCCCCCATTAAAAAATATTTAGGTGGCGACTCTGTATCTGGCAAAGCAGTCCATGTTTGGCACTTCTTTTCTAAAAATCTGTTTTCTCAAAACGATTTGCCGGATTTGGACTCTTTGGTTCAGATTAAGAACCGTGACAAATTTGAGAGTCCGAGCTGTAGTGATCCCAAATGAACAGAACGGGACTAACCCTCCCGGGGCGTTCGGGGACGTCTACAGTCATAGGTTTCTTAGATTTCTCAAAAATATTTAGGTGGCGACTCTGTATCTAGCAAAGTAGTCCATTTTTGGTAATTTGATTCAAAATTGATTTTCCAAAAGATTTGTCGGACTAGGACTCTTTGGTGTTTATCTATTTCACATTGCACTTGTGGAATCAGATTCAAAACCGCAGGAGTCCGATACTGTAGGGCTTATTTCGACTTCCGAAAGGGGGCACGAAAAAGCCGGGCTACAGAGTGCCTTGGTTGTGTTTGAAACAAGTTGGGAGTCTGTTTTCAAAAGTTGATTGCCTAAAATTTTGCTTGTTCGCTCGAGCGACTCTTTTTGTGCTCGAGCTATCTTTTATAGTCTGCAAACTACTAAGAGTTTGATATCTACGCTCGAGCAACGCTTCTTGGGCTCGAGCAAACTTTGGCAGGTCTGAACTACTATGAGGGGTGCATTGTATACTCAAGCAACCATTCTTACGCTCGAGCGGTGTTTTCATTGTGTTTGGTCACCCGAGCGACCATTCCTATGCTTGAGCGATCGGCACATATATCAGTCTGAAAAGGGTCACTTTGTTAGGAATTGACCCTTTCTAACCAAGATCGGTGAGACACAAAATAAAAAATAAGGAAGAAAAAATGAATCAAACAAATCACACACACAAGAACACACGGATTTACGTGGTTCACCCCAAAATAGGGCTACATCCACAGCTGCTGTAGTTTTCACTATGATCAGAAAAATACAACTCACTTTTAACCTAAAAAAGGCGCCCCCTCATCTATTTATAAGTATAGAATTAAGGTTACACAGAAGAAACATAGGAATTACGAAAGTACCCAAAAAATTTCAACCAGGGAAAGACCCCCTTCCCTCTTGGGGAAAGGCCCCCCAAACCTCCCATTAGACCAGTGTTTGAGTGAGCAGTAGGATTGAGTGAACAGTACTTATCAGGGTCCACCGACCCAACACACTTTTGAGTCATTTTTCTCATCTCCCTCTCTCTCTCTCTCTCTCTCTAAAACCTAGATCTATTTACTCTCTCTCTAGATACCTTGTCTAAAACTCAAATACATCTTGATATGTTGATTTCTACAGATAGTCCCTTTGATAAAAATATAGAGCTCACCTAGAGCTTTGTTTTAATTGGAGCAAAGTTCGTTTTCGACTTCGTCAAGTTTCAACTCTTGTTCTTCTTGGTCCTTGTCTTTGAGGTAGGGATTTCTTAACAATTTAGTTTGATTTTTAACTTAGTTATTTGTCTTTTCAAATAAATCATGGGATTTGGGGATTTTGATAAAAATCTAGGGTTCGGTGTTAAAATCAATAAAGGGGTTTTCAAAATGTGTTCTTGTATATGATTGTGGTTTTGTAAAAATGGTTGGGTTGTGATAAATGGTGAATTTTATCCATGGAGATTGATTTTTACAGGAAGGGGGGTTTTGCCTTAAATTTTGAGGATTTTCTTTTTGTAAAGAGAATGGGATTGATGTTGGTTTTATGGAATTAGAACAATGATGATGTTGGTGATGGAGTTGGATATGAATTATCACTCCTAATTGGAAATGTTGGAAAGTATATCTGTGCTGAAAATTAATTATATATTTAGAGATATCTATTTTGGGCTATTAGTGGAGGATAACTATGATTGTTGTAGAAATTGCATGAGAAATAGGTGAATTGAAACTAATTTCTCATTCATTTACATTAAGCATTGTAACATGTTTAACATATTGAAAATATTTATCGTTTTGAGAAAAAATAGTGAATACCTTGGTGAATCTGGGTAGGAGTGTAGTTATGGTATTATGTTGGCCTGTATGTCCTTGGTGAAAGTTCAGAAACCAGTGCGGATAGGTGCCGAGCCCTTCGATTAGTACTAGTAAAAATAGGAATTGGTAGTGCTTGTAGCCAACTTGTAGACACATCCTAGAGATTCCCAATGTTGTATCCACCACCTCTTTTCTATTGTGACATAAATGATTTTCATGAATTAGGACATGAAACTTGGCATGGCATGGTTTTAGAAAGAGATATAAATGTAGCGTTTGATAGAGTTTTAGGATTATAATTTGATAATAGAGTTATATTTTGAGTTTGTGAGTTTTAGAATTATGATTTAAAATGAAAAAATTTGTTTGGTTATGAGTTTTGAATTTTTGAAATTAGAAAAGTTGTTTGATTCAAAAACTTACAATTTATAACCAAATACACAACTTAAAATTTTATTCAAAACTCATACAAAAAATTTAAAATATTTTGAAAATACTTTTTATTTAAAATATAAAAAATAACAAGTGCCAATTGCTCCCCCCCCCCCCAAAAAAAAAAAACACTGTTCCAGTTAACCGGTCGGACATCCTGAAGGATGATCGGATAGGCATGTCTTCAAAAGTGAGTGTGGAATCAATTTTTGAAAATTCTAACCAAACACAACACTCAAACCAATGTGTGGAATAACGTTTCCAAAGCTCCACCAAACACAACCAAAATGTTTTAACACGAGTATTGTATATGCATTCACCATATAATTCTGTTAAAATTCATACACTGTATTAGAGTATCTTTACTGGACTTTAGCTCACCCTATGTGGAAAACTATTTTCAAGTGCTAATGATATGTCTCGCCAAGGCAATGGCTTGGGAGGAATTAGAGCCAAGAGCTTCTATTTTTGGTTGTTGTATTTATTTCATACAAGTCTAGGGCTTTATTTGTATTGAGTTTAAACTCACTTTTATTCTAACCAAGTATTATCTTAGAAAGTTGTAGCCAATAGGGCATTACCATATTTGTTTATTCTTATTTCTTATTTTTTACTAATGACACATGCTATAAATTCAATGTTAGGACTTGTGGATGTATTACTACATGTGTTACACTTTTGTAAAAAAAAAAAATTAAATAAATAAATAAAAAATGATGATGAAACCTTATGAATGAGAGAATATTATATTTAGACATATTTAATACCTATTGTGAGATGATCTTATTGTAATATTTTTGGGGTGTTACATCATTATTTTTTTTATTTAACTTTTTATTTTATTAAAAAATTAAAAATGAAAGAAATGAGTTAGAGAGACTTCAAGAACTGCCACATAGGAGAGAGAATGTTTACTTTCTTTGAAAAAATAGTATTGAGGTTTTGGAGAGTTTTGAAAACACACTACAATTGCTTATATGTGTTTTATTTAATTTTTTGTTATATTAAAAAATTAAAAATTAGAGAAATGAGTTAGAGAGACTTCAAGAACTGCCACATAGGAGAGAGAATGTTTACTTTCTTTGAATAAATAGTATTGAGGTTTTGGAGAGTTTTGAAAACACACTACAATATGATATACATATATTGCAGATATGATGGTTTAAGATAACCTCCCTCATCCCATTTCCATATATGTAAGACTAGTGATAATCCGTGCTATGTACGAGACTTTATAAATTAAAAAAATATATATTATAATTATCTTAAAGTAATTTAATATTTTGACTTGTGATATACATAAAATTTATAAGTTACCATTTATGTTTATAACTTTTTTAAATTATTAGTTTAAAAAATTAATATATATATATATATATATAAATAAATCTATTTAGTGTAATTTTGATAATTTGTATTAAAAAAAAATTACACCTGATTAAATGAAATTAAATGAGTTATGACATACCTCTTCTTATTATGAAAATATACAAATTTAAAAGTTATAATTAAGACAAATATACAATTTTATTATTAAATGTGAAGTGAAGTGATATTTAACAATAATTTATATGATATTTCTATTATTAATCCAATAATTTAAGTTACATTTCTTTTAATTTCACTTTCATAGCTAAAAACACAATATGAATATAATACACACACAGATTTGTAGTCTTTAAGAATAAGAAGATTTCAAAAAAAAAAAATCAACTTTCAACATTTTCTTTTAATTTTTTTACATAATTTTATTTTAAATTTGAATAAAAAATTTGATTTGATCTGAATTATTTTAACTTTTTCATTAAATTTTTATCAATTTTTAAAAGAACTATCATTCTTATTCCAATTTATTTTCTTTTCATACATTTTGATGGGGGAAAATATATATATATATATATATATAATTTCCAACGCTTCATCTTTTTAAATTTTTATCAAATTATAATTTGATAAAAAGAAATATTAAGCGTTGAAAATTCTCTTAATTGAAATTATAGTGAAATAAATATTGAAATAGTAAAAATTTGAGTATGTAGTTGGTTGAAATCTATAATTTTATTAATTCTCTTCTCATATTTATATAAAAATTGACACTTATGACTACATCATTATAAGTCGGATTATGAAAAGTTTTTTGAGGTGTCAAACATTTTCATTTTTAAATATCCTACCTATTAAAAAAAAGAAAAAAGAAAAAAATGTGTAGCTTTTGGATATGTATTTTGTCATGTGGACATAAACAACTAATGTTTCAATTTAAAAAATTAAAAAGTAAAAAAAAAAAAATTAGATTTGGTTTTTTGGGGATAAAAGAAGCCATCAATGTTTCAAACCCCCTTTGACCCCCTTTCCCTCCCATTGGCCAGTTTTTCTTCTTCTTCTTCTTCTTTTTTTTTTTTTTTTTTTTCAATCACCACCCACCACGTGTGTGTGGGGGTGGTGGGGGTGGTGATTGGAGGGGGTCTCTATCAATGTTGCTCATTTGTATACTATTTAAGATGGACTATTTTAATCACATAAAAAAATAAAAATTATATTTAGAGATTATTACTATATATTATGCTATTATATATAACTATAGCGGTAACAAATTAACTATAATATATATATATGAAAAGTTATACTAAGCTTTCATTTTTAATTAATTGTATTATAATTAACAAACTAACAAGTAGCAATAATAGTATAATGGGATAGAAAGAGGATAAAAATAAAAAACACAATGACATTTAAAAAATTTAAATTTACCTAGTTATACAAAAATCTAATGTTCTAGTGATGTCTTGAATTCTCAATAAATTTTCATATTTTCTATAAAATAAAATAATAATAAAAAATAAAAATTCGATACCTATTTTTTTTTACTTCAATTTTATGGTCTTCCTTGAAGAAAACAAAATATGATTAAAATCTTTGGTACAGAATGGATATAGATACTTTGATTGCAATCATCATCACCAATAATTATTCTCTACCATGCAAACATGTAAACAAACACATAAACCTCACTAAAACCAAAACCAAAACCAAACCAACAATAGAAAAAGAGAATCACATAGCGAAAAAAATAAAATTAAAAAAATAAATAAATTTATGAAGTGGTAGGATGTTACCTCCAACAATTTAGACCTCGCCCAGCCCAATCCATCAGCTCCTCCGCCAGTGCCTGCAAAGTCTAAGAGTTTGGATGACTAATTAAATTATTCTTTAAATATAACTTGAAAATTGATTAATTTGTCTCATTAAATGATTTTAAAAATTAAAAAAAAAAGAAGATAATTATATTACTAAATCATAATTTATTGTCATATCTTTTTGAGATCCATATCTAAATTCTTATTTTCTTTATTTTTGTGTGGTTTTTTTTTTTTTTGTTTGTTTGTTTTTTTTTCCAATTTATTTAAGATGGAGTTGTGGGTTTCTATTTCTTTTTTAAAATTTAATTTATATGTGGTTTCTATTTGTTTTTAATTATTATTATTTAGGTAAGTTATGATGTGAGTTAGATATGTGATAGATATGTGAGTTTTATTGATTTAAGTATGATGGTGAGAGATATTTTCAAATTAGATTAGTTTAGATAGACTTTAAAAAAAATTTAAAATTTAAAATTGGATATTGAGATGCAAAAGAAAGAGTTTGGGGGGGGGGGGAGAAGGAAGACAAGTTTTAATATTTATTTATTTTTTTTGGAAATTGGTGAGAGATATTAGGATGGAGAGATTATGAAATATTTTTGTTATCTTCCCATTTGAAATTCATAAATTAAGGGATAATTATTATTTCTAAAATAATTAAATAAATAAATCAGACAATAGTTTTTTTAATCTATTTTATAAATTAAAAAATCAATAATTTTAAAATGAGGGTTTTGAACTCTTAAGAGGTTTCTTATTAGAAATTCTTTTTTCATTAATATATAGATATGACCTCAAGAAAAAGCCCAAAGCCCATGGATCGGTTCAACCTGACCATAAAATGTATGGGTTGGGCTTGGGCTTCACTCTCTCTCTCTCTCTCTTAAACTTTTTGTGTTAGTAATTATATTTCCACAAGATTTCAATGCATACAATTTAATAACATAATCATAATGGATGTAATTTTATAAATAAATTACAAATTTTTTATATTTTTTATGATTCAATATGAAATTTTAATTGTTGTGATGCACTTCAAAATTCGACATTATGATTTCTTAATTATTTTTCAAAGAATTTTGGATTTTATAAAAAAAATCTGAATTAAAGCCAAAATCTGGACCAAATTAGGTCCATACGAGCCAAGCTGGCCCCTAAGCCCGTGAAGCCATACTTTTAAGCCCATGGGAAGGCTTAGGCTTTATAAATATAGACTAGGTTAGCCCAAGCCTGGCCCATTGACTAGTCAGGTATTGTGTTTGTCATTCAATCTGGGCAGTTGGACTGGTCGAATGGTTGGGCTAGGATTAAGGTAATGAATCTTCTGGTGCTGATTGGTGTAGTTTGTTCTACATTAAAAGCAGATAATTTAAAAGCAGAAGTCATAAGCATCTCTCAACTAACTTCTAAAAATTATTATTATTTTTTTTTAGTTTATTTAAATTATTTCTGCCTAATAAGTTATAAGAAAAAATTGTATCAAACAGTTTAGCATAGACTCCTAAAATAAATATTATATATATATATATATATAAGCACCTCAAATAAATTGTATCAAACAACCCATTAACACAAACTCTAATTTTAAAACACCACAATCATACTCCATCGTTGGTGCCACCTCTATCCTCTGTCATTTCCTCATGTCACCTCTTTCCTCCTCCACTGTGATTAAAATATGTCATAAATCATACACTACCACAAGTCGCTCGCCACGAACCACCTACTTTCAAAATTGACTGTGGAGGTCTAGAATGGAAGAGAATGATCTAGGAGTGGTGATGGTGGCAGTGGCGGCAATAGAGATTGAGAGTGACAACAACAGCGGCTAATGAGAGGTAGGTGGGTGGAATTATGATCTTAAAATTGAAGATGAGAGTATTATTAGAATAAAAAGATGTGTACTATTTTTTTTTTATTATGTGTACACATGTGTATTGAGAAGGTGCTTATAAAATGTGTTCACTAAAAGAATTTGTGTATAAAAATAAAATTACTCAACATGTAATTCAGTTAACCCAAATGCCATTCATTTGCTTTTAAAAGTTTAAATTTGTATAACTTTATACATATATATATATATATATATTTGATAAAATTAGTACTTTGCTATTCAATTTATTATTATTATTATTAGTTGTTGGGCATCGCGGGTAATTTTTATTTCATAGCAGTCCAATAATACACACTTTCAAAACATGGATGGATGCATTGGTTAGACCACGTATTTGCTAATATATTACTTTTTGAAGGAACAAATTAAAATAAAAAACAATTAAAAGGACAAAAATAAATAAATAAATAAATAAATAAATAAATAAATAAAGAGATTCCCTTTGTCTTTCAAAAACCATTCATCTAAAGATTCGCTTTGTCTTTAATGATAATAATCATAAAATATGAGGATGGCTCCTCCCCAGTTTGGAAATTTGGATTGGATCATCCAGTTTTTTCAATGGGCCCATTTTTGGACGGATAGTTGATAATTTGAGTCGTTCATACTTTTAGATTCATCAAGTAAATTATTCATGTAAAAAGTTTAGTTAATCAGATAATGATAATTACATATTTAAATCAATTTTGTATTAAAAAAGAAAATGAACTGTTATATTTAACATCAAGGTCCATTTTTTTCATGTAAAATTAATTCGAACAGATGGTTACCATTATCCAATTAACTTAATTTTTCTATGAATAATTTACTCGAAAACTTTAAAATGTGAACGGTTCAGATTATGGTCCAAAAATGAGCCCACTGGAAGACTCGATGGTCAAGTACAAAATAAATAAATGGTAAAATTTTGTAATACATATTGCTCTGATAGTAAGAGTTTTTGTGAGACACGTGGCATAAAGAAAATCATGCAATGACTTCCTATCAAGTCTAACCTTTACTTAATATAATAAGATAAGGGGTCACTATTGTGCACCTCGTAAGGCCCGTTTTGGGTTCTATTTTGATTATTCGAATCATTTATTTTTTAGAAAATATCGAGTAGAATATACTTGTAAAAAATTAAATTGATTAAACATCAATAACACCTTCATCAAATTACATTTGTAGATTAAAAATAAATAAATTGTAAATAAGAATGTAAGTGCAAAAATGAAAGCAAATATGATTTGATAAAGATACTATTAATCACCACAAATAAGATTGTAAGAATGAATTTTTTACACATCAACATTAATCACCGCCCATTAAGCCGTGGTCAGCATTTTCTATTTAACAATACACAATCATCAGTCATTGTCTTTGATTGGCATAACATAAACTAAACATGAGGTTTAATGAGTATGGCGATAAGAAAGTAGTACAAATAAAAACAAAATAAAAATGTTCCCTTTGTTTATTTATTCCATCAAAAAAGTAAACTGATGGTAGTTTATAAAATAAGGAGATGATAGGCAATTAGTTTCATATAGAAATGGTGCAATAATGGCTCTAACACCACTGTTGCATCAATGATCAATTTCTTGTTTCTTCTGCTCATCAAGTTCATGAAAGGTGGCAACAAACTCAAACATCCTCCTTCGTTTCCTCTGGTTGTATCTTTCATAAGTTCCATAACATTGTTCAGTTCTAGCATCCTTTTGTATCAAGCCAAATTCCATTAAAGGGCATTTTAATTTGGTAGAACAAATCATTGATGGAAACATAGCAGTGGCCCAACCAGTAAAAATAGGCACGGTATGAAATTCAACATACATTTTTTTTTTTTTGGATAATTGGATGTCCAATATACGCGTACCGAGACTAATCTCGGGACTTTGAAGTTAAGGTTTGGACAAATCTCCAGTGACCCTAAGGTTTGAGATGTTTGACTTTCATGATATTTGACCTTCATGAGATTCAACCCTACGATTTAAATAACCGTTTCAAATTTTGACCAATTTAACTCAAATTGACAATTTTAAAGATCAAAATGACAAAATAAAACTTAAGAGACTAAAATGACAAGAAAAACACATATTTTAGAGATTAAAGTTGTCTTTTATCCATTGATATAATATTTTGGAAATTTCACTATTCTCTTTTGAGCTGTGAAAAAAAAAAAAAAAAAATTCTCATAATTTTGACATAATTACATTGAACTCTCTAAAAATTTCAATTCACATAGTGCATTTATCCCATTTTCATCAATAATTCATTGATTATGTGAAAAAGAAAAAGACATTTAAGATGCACATATACCGTCCCTTGAAGCCCTGTCCCCTCTCTCTCTCTCTAAGAAACCCTAGTTGCTCTCTCTCTTTATCTTCTCATTAAAGGGGGGAGAGTTCCATTTCTTCTCCTGTGATTTCTATCACCATACTAGCCACTCTTGCTCTTCTTGTTTCTATCATCGGCTTGCCATCGAAGAAGCTTTTAGATCCAGACTCAGATCTAATTCATGACTAAGATCTGATGTTATTAAACACATTGTTATATGTCAGGCAACCACCTCAGATCTAGAATATTTTATTTTGTAACGTAAAGACGGGGATTAAGGTACCATAGCTATCGGTTACAATGATAAATGGATCATAAAGATAATTGGTATTGTTTGTTTGGTGTTGATCATTTTGTGTTTTTGTTATTTTAAATTGTGTTGCAATAATATCTCTTTATGTAAAGGTTTCCTCCTTTCATGGTGGTTTTCTCCTCCTTGCGCAGATGTTTGTTTTTCTCCCTATGTAGAGACTCGTATCCGCTCTGTGTCGAGGTTCTCTTTATCTCTTTTATGATCTATTTTGTACTTCGATGTACTTTATTGGATGACTTATTGTTGGATGTACAATATACAAAATATTGAATTTTCTCATCCAAAAATATATATATATATTATGGATGAAAAATTATGTTTTTATCTTTTTTATATTAAAATGAGTATTTTTCTTTGTTTTTTTTTTTTAACATACCTTTGTTTATTTTTGTGTTTTCACACTATTTACATTAATTTTGGTCACTTTAGTCTTTACTAAAAGGGAGGTCAGTATAGTTATATTAAATCTGTGAAATTATATGTATATATATTTTTTTCAAGGCCAATGTAATTTGCTTAATATTTTTATTTGTTTGAAAGGAGTTTGGCATGCTACAAGGTTTTTTTTTTTTTTTTTTTTTTTAAATTTTATAAAATCCAAGGTATGTCATGTCCGCCGAGTCTAGCCTAATTAGACCTATCTCATATTTGAATAGCTAAAAATTAATCCTTAAAAGTCTTGCAATTAACAATCAAACAAACCTCCACTAAACCCTACACAACCTTTTTTGAGTGAGTTTATGCATGAAATTTTTATCGAAAAAAACTACATTAAAACACAATTAAAAATGTAAATTAATTGATAAAATTAAATTTACAAGAAGCAAATTCAAACTTTGCTTTAATTTATTCTTCAACACTTTTATGTTTGATGTGACGTATATGAACCACCAAAATTCAAGTTTGATTTGCTTATTTTCATCACTTTAGTTATTATTTTATTTTTATTTTGTTTTGCACGCCAAGTGATTCTTATTTCATAGTAGTCCAATACTACACATCACTTTCAAATCACTTTCAAAGGGGTCACAAGTCCCAGGAGGAGCAAAACATTGATACATTGTTTAGAACAAATTCCAAAACTGGTGGCCATTCTACAATTGAGATTCCAAAAGTGTCTAATATGTGAAAGAAAAAAAGATTCTAACCCTATTCGATACAATTAAGAGCTCAACTTTTAGTACTACATTGGTGATTGTAGTAAATTAAAAATTAATACTTAATATATCACATTATTGTTAATAAATTAAGATCAGGCATGTTTCATGATGTATTAGTGATAAAAAGTTAAGTTTGTTATCAGTGTTTGTTGACTTGTTTGCAATGGCGGTGTCTGTTATTGTTGTTTTGTTGTGTTGTTCATTGGAATCTGTCCAACTTGGGCTTGAGTATATCTGTGTTTTTCTTGGTGCCAATCTAGTTGGAATTAGAAAGTAACACTATGTTGCTCTTGCCTCTTATCCTCCTTTTGTTGATGTTTCTTGTAAGCTTTGTTTTATTTGAATTCATCAATAAAAAATTTCTTTACCGATTAAAAAAACTTATATCAAAATCTCAATTTGATTCATTCACTTTTAATTGTAAGTTTTAATTCAGAAAATATTTATTGCCTTTTAAAAGAATAAAATATTTGATTTTTTTCATTGATTTTGAAAAATATTTTTCATTGATTTCGTTTTTCATTATATCAAATGTCAGAAAATATGAAAATCATTTTTCAAAAACTTCGGTCCAACAAACGTGGCGTATATTTATAATTTTTTAAAACACTTTTTAATTATTTTATATTTTTCAAGATATTTTTTTCTCACATTTACAATATTAACAATTGTCATGGAAATACTTCTTAATTAAAATATTTTTCTAATATCATTAAAAATTATTAATTGACTTGATGATTCATTAATAAATAGGTCATTTGTTATGTGATTAGAAACTTAAAGGGACAAAATGAAAATTTTAAAATCACAAAAAATATAATTTATATTTTAAACAAATTTTAGAACGTGTATTTGTATTTACCCTATAATCTTTTGACACACGAATCATTTTTTCCCCCTTGGGTAGTGTTCAGTGTATAGATTTTGATAGTAATTTGAAAAAAGAAAGAAAAAATATATAAAATATAATTATATAACCTTAAATTCATAAATCAAACATAACTTTAAAATAAACCTCAATCTTCCACCTGGACCAAGTATTATGGGGCTGTAAACGACAAAGCCCTAAACATTTCGTGAAGTCAAAGACAATGCCCCAACACCATGACACATATAATAAGCAAGGGATATGATATCAAATAATTTAGAGATTCCACACCTAAAATAATACTAGCTTCAGCACTGATAAATTTTTTAGACCTATACCAACCATAACCACCGATCATTGACTGCAGTTTTCCATTTGGCATGGGTTTCACCAGAGGAGACTGACTGGGTTCGTGTTTTGTTTTGGTAATTTAAATTAAAGTTATGTGTGGTGTGTACGGTTTATGAATAAAATTATAAATCGAATCGTGAATGCAGATTGACAAATAATCAAATCGCAATCTAGACAGTTTAGGCAGTTTCAATTTACTAGTTATTGAAGAATAATCTTATTCAATTATCAAGTATTTACATAACATATAACATTAATTTACATAATATTTTCATATATGCAACACTAACTAATTTTACATAATATTTTTCATTTATATAATACTAATTTGTAATAAATTTCATATCTTAAATCTCTCACACTGATTTTACTTTGATATTTTATTAAAGGTAAAAGAAAATATTTGTATTAATTATAACAGGACAGTTTCAAAAGCGGATTATAAATTTGAAACCGTGGATCAAATTAAACCGCAATGAAAACCTGCCCTTGTTTACTTATTTGATCAAGAAAGTAAGTTGATGTGGGTCTTTAAATTGAAGTAATGATAGGCAATTAGCTTGTTTATTAATAATTAATTGAGTTTGAGCTCGACTCGAGCTTGAGTCTAGTTTAAATTGAGCTCGACTCATTAAATATTTGATAAATTCAAATTCTGGTCAAGTCAACTCGATTGCATGAAGGAGATGAGTTTGATCTCGAGTTTGAGTTTGAAATAGTTTTTTTAATTAATTTACTTATTAAGATTAAAAAAAAACTATAAAATTATGAGCAAAATATACAAGAATGCGTATTCATCAAAATCAAATATGTAAATTTCTAGAAACACCAAACACAGATAAAAAAATAAAACAAATTAATGAAAATTTATTTAATATATTATTAAAATAAATATTAATTTATTTTATTTATGTTCACGAGTTTTATCAAGCTGAGCTTAGGCTACTTGAAAGCAATTCGATTAATAAACAAGTTTAAAAATCGATCTCAAACTCATTATTTTAGTAAACGAACCGAACTCAAACGAGTAGAGCACGAATTGTTTACGAATAGTTCGGTTCTTTTTTTTCTTTTTCTTTTTTATCAGCAAAAAAAAGCTTTATTGATGGAAAAACATACAAAGTATGAAAAAGTACATCAATAAAGAAGAGAGTGCAAAGAGCATCACTGTGTAATACCAAAATCCCGACCAGGTTGGCACCAAAATGCACACTCGATCATCTGCTAGCATAGAACTCCAAGCTCAAAGTTGGTGAGACCACCAAAAAAGCAAAACAAACACCTAAGACCACCAAAAAAGCAACCCCAACAAGCACCTAAACTCATTGCTGCTCCTGCTGCACAAGCATAAGCAGCCCAACTACAACCTAGATCAGACACAACTTCAACAACAACACCTTCACCCCAAGCATTGTTCAACCTGATTTGAGTTAAGCACTATAGCTAGAACTGAGTATTGCACCCCTGAGCACAACATCAAAAACTTCATCAAGGCAGACATCAGCAACACCAGCAGTGATGAGACTAGTGCAAACAACAGCAGTTCAGCACACAACACTAGTAGCAAACAACCAACCAAACCTCTGCTGCCATGAACTCCATTCAGGCCAACAACCAAATCAAACCAACAACCAACCGGACAAAGAGCAGAAGACTAATTGGTTAGGCCAAGCACAACACCTGAGCACAAACCCAATCCACCACAGAACCAGACAACCAAGACAGAAAAACATTAGCAGACAAAACAGATAAACAGAACACACCCCTATTCAGAAGGCAGAGTTTCACCAGTTATGCAAAATGCAGACTAACACCTGCTTGAGATTATACACAATCTCATTAACTGAGTAACCAAGAGAAGGGTTAGAAGCTTTAAACCACAATGCAATCCTTAACTTGATAAAATTACATAACCTTTCCAAATCCATTAATGCACCATTAAAGAGGTTGTCATTGCTCTGCCTCCAGATGGACCAGAACACAGCCAGTGATATGACCTTCCAAATGACCCTCACCTTTTTTTTATGACTATAAGTAGGCCACTACTGCAAGAGACCAGTCACTGACCCCGGCATCACCGAAGAGACTTCCTACCAATTAAGAACATTGGACCAGATCCTCCAACTAAAAGGAGAATACAGCAGCACATGATTCACAGTTTTGATTTCATTTCTACAGAAAATACAGTTAACATTTACAACAGCACTGAGGACTCCAATTCTTTGAAGGTAACATGCTGTCTTGAGTCTCCCTTTCTATGTCAACCACCCAAAAAATTGCACCTTCGGTGGAGCCACATTCCTCCAAATGAATTTCCCTATTTGTGCAAAAACATTAGATGAAAATTCATTTCCTTTATAGGCAGAGGCAACAGTAAACTTACCAGTCTTATCTGCATTCCAACTCAAAGTATCCAACACTCCATCCCTTAGAGTAGGTGCATTTAGTAGCAATACCTTCAACCTCCTTAATTCTTCAATTTCCCATTGAAACAAATTTCTCCTAAAACCCAAAATCCACTCTTCATTACCACACCTCCTGCTTTTAACCACTGCCACTGATTCAAATTTATTAAGAGACAAAGAGAATAATCTAGGAAATGCATCTTTTATGCACCCAGAACCAACCCAATTATCTATCCAAAATTTTGATTCTCTCCCATCGCCAACTATAAGTCTTGTGTTATCCTTAAAAAATTCCATCAGCTCAGGGCAAGTTCCACCAACCCCCAAGATATCCCTTCGGACCATAAACAACCTTGTGCTTGTTACAGGCAAAGACAACCAAGCTCCACCAACCTCAGGGTATTTGCTGCAAATTACCTGTTTCCAGAGAGTTCCATTCTCACACCCAAATCTCCACCACCATTTCAAAAGAAGACAATCATTCATGGTTCTTACCTTTCTAATGCCTAGTCCCCCATTACTTTTGCTTTGAGTTATTTCCCCCCATTTGGCCAAATGTATTTTCTTTCTAAGAGCATTACCCCCCCCAAAGGAATCTAGACTGAATTTTATCAATCTCCTTTGCAATCCCTTCAGGAATTTTAAACAGTGATAAGTAATAAATAGGTAGGGATGATAACACAGACTTGATCATTGTCAACCTACCAACAAAAGATAAAAATCTTCTTTTCCAAGAAGCCAACTTGGATTTGAATTTGTCAATAACAGGTTGCCAAGTCCTTTTTCTCCTTGGATTAGCTCCCAAGGGCATACCCAAATATTTTAATGGTAAACTTTGCTGTAACCAGTTCAAGATGGCGGCGTAGTCTTGAATGAGCACTTCATTAACTCCAATTCCACAAACCACACTCTTATGATAGTTAATCTTCAATCCAGACAATATTTCAAAGCACTTTAATATCCTTTTGATATTAAGCACCTCATCCCTTGTTGCTTCACAGAACAATATTGTGTCATCCGCAAACTGTAAGTGAGTAATGGTAAGATCATTGGTACCAATAGTTGCTCCTTTAATCAACCCCAACTGTACAGCTATGTTCAGCAAAATGTTGAGGCCCTCAGCCACAATATTAAAGAGAAAAGGTGATAATGGGTCACCTTACCTAAGACCCCTTTGGGAGCTAAGCTTAGGTGTAGGTGAACCATTCACCAGAATGGATATTTTCACTGTTACAACACACTCCTTCATCCAACTTATCTATTTTGATCCAAACCCGAAATTTGATAACATAGAGCAGAGGAACTCCCAATTAATTGAATCGTATGCTTTCTCGAAATCAAGTTTTAAAACAAAACCTTTTTTCTGTTTCTTCTTCCAATCATCCACAATTTTATTAGCAACTAGCACACCATCTAAAATGCTTCTACCTCCAATGAAAGCTGATTGAGAGTCACTAATGATCTTGGGTAGTACTAATTTTAACCTACTAGATAATACTTTTGAAAGCACTTTGTACATAGAACCTATGAGACTAATAGGTCTGAAATCACTAATACTGGAGGGGTTATCATTTTGGGAAGCAATGCTACAAAAGAGCTGTTAATACCAAAAACCAACTTAGAATTGAGGTGAAACTGTTTCATGAATTGCATCACATCCCCTTTGATTGACTGGCAACACTATTTCAGTTCGGTTTGTTTGCCACCCAAATTGTAAACCATATAAAATACCAATTTCTTTCTTTTCTAAAAAGAATTTCTTTTATTTCTCTTACTTTGAATTTACAATTTGAGTAAATTACTACCCTACACTTCTATGAAAATCTCACTTTGGTTCATTCACTTTTAATTGTAATAATCAACCCTTTACACTTTAAGTCAAGTTGCAATATCACTTTTTCATCTATTTATTTTCAATAATGCTAACAAAAATTAAAAGTGGAGGAGTAAAAGTGAAATTTTGATAAATTGTTAGGACTAAAGTGAGATTTTAGTACAAATATGAAGGTGCTAATGTGACAAAAAAATGTCACATATACTTCATATGACAATTTTCCACCTTACAAAAGGCAAATGGATAGAAAAGTGACATTGCAATTTGATTCAAGGAATAGGAATTAATTGTTTCAATTGAAAGTAAAAAATCAAAGTAAAATTTTAGTGAGAGTGTAATTAACCCTTACAATTTTGTTTGTTGATTGTGATTGCTGTTGGAATTTATGTTAATTTAATTTGTTCAATTATAGAACATATTATAGAATTATATTATTTATTTATACATACTACTAATTAGGTTTTTGATAATATTTATCTTGTTATAAACAACTGCCTTGAGGCCTTTGTAGAATGGCCTCAATTAATATAATAATATATTTATTTGTTGGAGAGGAGTTTGACATGCTATAGATTTATATATATATATATAAAATTTAAGGTACCCCATCCACCTAATCAAATTGGACCTGAATTACCTCGGATTTGGACAGTTAGAAATTATTTTTTATTTTTTATTTTTTACGCAAAGAAAGATTCTTTATTAATGTAAGAGCAAAGTACAAAGTACATAAACAACAAACATCAAAAAAGAAAGGGGAGTGCAAAGGTATCACGATAAGCTAAATCATCCCAACTATGTTGGCACTAAGAAAGTCATCCTATCATTTACTAGCACCTCCAAAGTTGGTGAGCAACCAACCAAGAGACATGAGAACAAACAAGGAAACAACAGAGCAACCAGACAATAGCAGAGCAAAATTAACACAGAAGACCACCAGTAATACAGCCACAGCCAACAAACCAGATCTGGAGGTGGAAAGCAGGACAACAGAATAGAACAAACAAATAGCAGCAGCCAGAGAGACATCATCATACAGCATACACCAGCAGATATACACCCTACAGCAGCATGCACCAGCAGCAATCTAGCATCATACAACTCAAACAACATCATACACCAGCAGCAATATACACCCTACAATAGCATACACCAGTAGCAATCTAACAGCAATTCCACCTCTCACAGCAGCACTACTCTGCACCAGCAGCTGCCAAACAATGTACCTCCAATCTGCAACAGCAGCTAAATTGATTCTCAATTATACCCAGTAGCATAACTTCACCAATTTAGACAATCACCCACACACCCCGAGCCAAGCAACAAAAACTGAAGCAAAATGGCAGCAGAGTAAACCAGATAGAATCTGAAGCAGAGCAGTAGCAATTCTACTACAAAGCCCTACCGGACACACTACAAACAGCTTCTAACTTGATGGATATTAAACACAAACTCGTTCACTGTGTACCCTTGTCCAATTGAGTGAGTTTTTAGCCAAAGAGCCACTCAAACTTTAATAAGCACACGCAGATCTTCATAGGTATGCGGCAACCCATTGAAAAGATAATTATTCCTTCATTTCCAGAGGAACCATAAACCAGCAATTAGGATTGATCTCCAAACTTGTTTTTCCTTTTTTCTAACCGTCCAGCCCAGCCACCAGTGCATTAGCATGACTATTGAGTTAGGGGAGACCCAATGCAAACCCCACCACTTAATTAGGTTGGACCAAACTTTCCAAGTAAAAAGGCACAGTAACAGCACATGATTAAGTGTTTTAATCTCAGCTTGACAAAACACACAGTCAGAGCTAACTGTTATACTGAGGATGCTAATTCTATATAAGTATTCAGAGGACTTTATCCTCCATTTCCAAGCCATCCAGGAGAAAAATTGGGCTTTAGGAGGGGAGGGATTATGCCAAATCAAATCAGGAATTACCAAAGAAGGACTAAACAGAGATTCACACCATTTAACAGCACTTTTGACACTAAACATACCTGAAAGATCAAATTTCCACCAGAACAAATCAATTGAATCCGACCTCAATGCAGGGTCCTCACCTAAGACAACCCTTAACCTCTGCAATTCATCTTTTTCCCATGCCAATAAGGGCCTTCTGAAGCTAAGTTCCCAATTGTTTTGATGACTAGCCCTAGACAACTGCAAGTGCAAGGTGATGCCTCTATCCTCTGATAAGTAATAGAGTCTAGGAAATTGGGACTTCAAGCACATGGTTCTCAACCAATTATCAACCCATAAACTAATTCTTTCACCATTACCAATCTTGATTTCAACATTCTCCAAATAATAATTGAACAAACTGCTATTAGAATCACTAACAAGAATAATGTCACTCCATACCCGTGAGATATTATTGGCCTCCACATGAAATGGAAACCATCTACCTCCTTCTGACTGATACTTGCTGCAGATGACTTGTTTCCATAGCGAACTGTCTTCTTTCCCAAACCTCCACCACCATTTAGCAAGAAGGATGTTATTCAATATACTTAAGTTTCGTATGCCCAGCCCACCTTGCTTCTTATCCATGGTTAAATCCTTCCATTTTACTAAGTGAACTTTCCTCCTCACATCTGAATCACCCCACAGAAAGGCTGCTTGTATCTAGTCCAGGTCTTTTGCCACACTTCTAGGAAGCCTAAAGAGAGACATATAGTAAACGGGCAGAGAAGAGAGAACATATTTGATTAATGTTACTCTTCCAGCAAAAGACAATAGCCTCCTCTTCCAATCTAACAGTTTCTTCTTAAAGTTGACCACCACAAGCTTCCATGTTGCCCTCCTAGATGGGTTGGCTCCTAAAGGCAATCCAAGATACTTCAAGTTAGAAATTATTCTTTGGTGGCTATAAAGTTAACAACTGAACAAACTTGTAATGATACTTGTTACAAAGCTTTTTCAAGTGAGTTGCATGTAGCATTTTTATATCCGAAATATCCAAAATATTAATTTTAAGGTCTCAGAATTAGTCAAGCTGTTGTTTGATAAGTACCTCACTCTGCTATTGCTTTAATATTTTTACTAAACCAATGATAATAGGCTCAAAACCAAACCTGATAAAGATGATAAGTAAATTATTATTGATATTCTCGTGATAGCATCACACTCATTTAACACTACAACAAGAAAGATTAATGATTAAAAATATTTTGCTTTTAAACAAATTTTTTCCCCGTGTACAATATACTATTTTTTTTTTTTTATTATTGGTAAAAGTCAATTATTAGTTGTTAAATTAACATCTATGGGAGTTAACCTCCCTACTCTTGCAAAGCATCAAGTACTTGCCTCCTAATTCAACTCTCCATCATGACCTCTCCCTTAAGACTAAGCCCTTAGGATAGCTATGATGGTCAATTAGGCTAAGCCTAGTTGGTTCTTGTACAATGCACTGTCAACCTTTAAATCATGAGAAAATTATAAGACGGGTAAATCTTGAACCATAATTTAATAATTACAAATATATTGAGACAATGATATAAAAAAAAAAAATGAAGATAGAGAATACCACACCTAAAAGAATGGTAGCTTGAGCACTAATTTAATAGAGTCTTAATGATTGTCCACCGAGTGTTGGTTAAAAGATCAAATAATGTCAAAAGATTCAGTATTTAATACACATTTCACATATACAATTTTTTTTTTTTTTTACATATTTCATTAATTTTTTTCACATATATACCAGCATCAACCATGGCCTATTTAATAGTGCTTAGCATTTTCCATTTAACAAAGGCAAGCATATGCACAATCATTTGTTGTTGCAAAAACCATGGCCTATTTAATAGTGCTTAGCATTTTCCATTTAACAAAGGCAAGCATATGCACAATCATTTGTTGTTGCAAAACACAATGCTGAAATTATCATTACATTCATAATCACTGAGTAGCATAACATAAACTAAACATTCATAGGTTTAATGAGGATGGCAATAAGAAATTAGTACAAATAAAAAAAATATATTAAAATGGGCCATTTGTTTATTTATTCAATCAAAAAGGTAAACTGATGGCAGTGTATAAATTTCAAGCAACGACAAGCAATTAGTTTGATGCAGCATTTGCGCAATAATGGGTCTAACACCACTGTTGCAACAATGGTGGCAAGAGCTCTACAAAACAACACTAATCAAACCCTTTGTCTTCCCTCTCCTCCTCTCCTCCCTCCTCCTGTTTCTGCTTAAATTCAAGAAAAGTGTTAGCAAATTCAAATTCCCTCCTTCACCACCTAGGCTACCGGTTATCGGACACCTTCACTTACTAGGGAACCTCCCTCACCGGTCTCTCCATGCTCTCTCCGAAAAATATGGCCCTATGTTGCTGCTATACTTGGGTGGTGCTCCAACTCTGGTTGTCAACTCTGCAAAGATAGCAAAAGAAATCATGAAGACTCATGACATTGCTTTTGCAAACAGAGTCCAAACAAGGGCTGCTGATGCATTAATGTATGGATGCACTAGTCTAGGGTTTGCTCCGTACGGTGAGTATTGGAGACAAATGAGGAGAATCTGTGTTTTGGAGCTTCTGAGCATCAAAAGGGTACAATCATTCCATTTTGTTAGAGAAGAAGAAGTTGCGATGATGATTGAGAAGATACGCAGCAACACGGGCCTTGATGGAGGAGCTAATTCTGTCAACCTTGGAGATATGTTGGTTGATACCATGACTAGCATAATATCCAGATGTATTCTTGGGAAGAAGTATGAAGGAGAGGATAATAAGAAGAGATTCGGACAGTTGGCGAGAAACGGAATGGAGCTCTTGATTGAGTTTTCCTTCCAAGATTTCTTCCCATCTTTTGGATGGATTGATGCACTAACTGGTTTGGTTAAAAGACTCAAAGACACTTCACAAGGATTAGATGCTTTCCTTGATGATGTGATTGAAATATATCGAACTTCAAAAGGAAATGATGATCAGCCTGGTAATAAGTGTCTGATTGAAATTCTGCTTCATCTTCAGGAGGAAGGCAAGCTAGAGATTGATATCTCCCAAGACAATCTTAAAGGAATTTTACTGGTCTCTCTCTCTCTCTCTCTCTCTCTCTGTGTCCCTCTATGTGTGTGTATACCAGTCGTGAATTGGGTGACACGGTGGTGAAATTTTTTAAATCATCTATTAGTAGCAAAAAGAGTTTCATAGTTGCTGAACTAGCGGTAGCAACGGTTAATCTTCCTAAATCGGTGCTACGGTTAATCTTCCTAAGTCGGTTATGAAATAATACATATAACAAATTGGGTTATAAGTACGATATTTTCATTCCCACCAATATACTTATTTCTATCAGTATTAGAAAGGCCAAAAAAATATCGTTACAAGAATCATTTTAAACACTGATATATACCATATCAATCAGTATGTATATGGTTCTAGCCATTTTGATAGTGATACATCCCAATATATTGCTGGGAATGAAAAAAATCATGTTTATTGCTCAATTCTCGATATATATATCAGTTCATAGCCAATTCACATGCTAATACAATTGGTTCACAACCAATATGGCTAGTTTGGCTATTATAAATCTCCTTTTTGCAGTTGCTATTTTGAAAAATTCATGACCCCTAATACCAATTCGTATTCCAATACTCTCGACACCACTACACCGCGGCTAATACTAATTTGTATCCTGATATTGCTATTTAAAACTTTGGCTACAACACATATATATAAAGCAATATTTAAAACAATCCCTCACCTGCCCACACACACCCAGAATTCTCTTAATGTAGTATTAACTAATAGTAAATAGCTTAAACAATATTAAAGTTTGTAAGAACTCTCAAATTAGGTCTATCGTGTGACCTGTAAGTGAAGTTACAGCTAGAAGTGATTCCATCTCTATCTTTATAACTCTATGCAACTTTGTGTGTCTTTGCCAATTGCAGGACATGTTTATTGGAGGAACTGATACTACTTCGACAGCCATAGAATGGGCAATGACAGAACTAATAAAAAATCCCACTAAGTTGAAGAAAGCTCAAGAAGAGGTAAGAAGAGTGGTAGGAGAAAAATCAAAAGTCAATGAAGATGATATTGATCAAATGGTCTACTTAAACTGGGTTGTCAAAGAGGCTCTAAGGTTACATGCTCCAATTCCTTTCCTGTTCCGTCAAGAATCGATTGGCAATGAGAGTACTAAATTGGGAGGCTATGATATTCCTCCTAGAACTAGAGTGTTCATCAATGCATGGGCAATTCATAGGGATCCCAAATTATGGGACAATCCAGAAGATTTCGTTCCAGAGAGATTTGCTAACAGCCTTATTGATTTTAAGGGCCAAGACTTCAATTTCATCCCATTTGGTGGCGGCCGAAGAGGCTGCCCTGGTTTCTCATTTGGAGTCCTAATAGTTGAATATGTGCTTGCAAACCTCTTGTATTGGTTTGACTGGAAGTACCCAAGTGGTCCAGGTAGGGACGAGGACTTCGACATGAGTGAGGTTACTTCCTTGGTTGTTCACAAGAAAATTCCTCTTCAACTTGTTCCAGTTTTGCACTCTCCTTCATTCATCACCTAAGTGATCATCCATATATATATGGTCACATAAAATCAATGTTTGTGATAGCTCCTAATTTGTTTCCTCCTAGTATGTTAATTTGTTTTCTGCTCAACTATATAAAGCTTGAAATAAAGGCTATTGTTTTATTATTCAAGTCTCTTGAACCGCATAGCTTGATGTGGTGTCCATTGACACCACTAAATTCAGAAATACCATTGAAAAAAATATATTGTTACTCATATTTTTAGGTAAAATTGACACAAATGATTTACAAAAATTGAACCCATACTTGAAGTCAGGTTTACTTTTAGATTGTGTGCAAATTTCACACTCCTTTTCCTTTTCCTATTTCAAATTCCTCCGCAAACCCATAAATCAAACACAGCCTACAATTTACACATCTTTTCCCTACCTTTTCTAAATCCTTCCACACGAACCAAACACAACCCAAGTCTCTACCTAAATTCAAGTAAAATGGTAAATAACATAATTATATATGCAGAGACCAAATCCACACACTCGAAGGTTAGCGAGATGCCAACCAAGATGATGCAGCACTACCCAGAGACTTAAAAAACCAAGCAAAACCAAACAAGGTACAATAAGATAAAAATAACCAACAGATTTTTTTTTTTTTTTTTTTTTTTTGTGGGGGGGGGGGGGACTATTCCATCATTAGTCATTAGGGCACATAAGTTAAACCAAAACTAAAAGCTAAAACAAATTAGGACTAAAGTTACTGCATTAAAATTTGATTTTTAAAGAAATGGAGAGAGAGTGTGAGGACTCACAAGTGGGGTTTATCAGGGACGAAAAAGAGATCGAAGAGAAAATCGTTTTCTTTTCTTTGGAATTTCACTTGCGCGGTAACTTTTTTTTTTTTTTTTGACCGAACATAATGGGTGTTTAGGAAGTGACTATTTTACAGACTTTTTGACTTTTTGGCTATTTTAATAGGCTATTTTAGTTTTTGTGTTTAGGAAGATGGTATGGATTTTTATTTGAGTTGTTGTATTGAAAAATGTGTTGAAATGATATTTAAAAGTAAAATGACAAATTTATCCCTAATATCACATTTTTCAAAATTAATATAAAAGGGCAAAATCGTCATTTATCAAGGGATGAGACAACTTGTCAATTGACCGTGTAGGCGGTGCCTACACTCTCCCACGGCACCAGCTAAATATATATATATATATATTTTTTTATTTATAAAGTGTTAATTTAAGAGCTTTTTGGCTTTTTTTTAGTTTTGAGGCTATTTTAGCCTCAAACTCCTCCTCCCAAACATCCTCGTAATGTTGAACAAACCCCCGAAAATTTATCCCCTTGGATTGATTTTGGCCAGATTGTTGATTGGGTTGGGCCTTGTTTATGTACCGCTATAATAGAAAACAGTAATGATATATTTCCTATTTTAGAGTTTTAATTGAGTTCTAATGATATGAAAATTTATACCAAAAAAAAAAAAAAAATTAAGGCCAAAACACCACATTAATAGATGGGACCCACCCCCTAGAGTTCCTTTAGAACTCATATTTTAGAGCTCCCTAATATTTTTCAACAGAAAAATTATTTCGGCGACCATATTTTTCACTGTTTGGTATTTTTTCAGTTCACTCATTATGTGAAGTTAACATGATTTTCAAGTGTGATTGAAAAGATGATCGCACTGAGTAATTTTTTAGCTTTTTTGGATTATTGTAGAATCATTTGATTTTGTTTCAAATTTCATGGTCCTCAAAATTTTGAATTTTTGGTGCCTATACAAGTCTTTTTATTGAAGATAATTTATGGGAAGCAGTAATCCATTGATATTCCTATCTCTTAAATAATAATTTCCCTTAAAGAGCAAATTTTAGTCTTTTTTTTTTTTAATCATCGATATAATTGGATAACCAACTCGCTTAACATGATCACTGGTTTTAAAGATGATGACATGGCTAACAAAGTTTTCGAGATTACAAAATTTAGGCTCACATGATCAAAGCAGTGAAAATATTAATAATTGAGTCACATAATGGTTCAAGAAATAATCAAACAATAACCTCAGAAACAAGGAGTTGCAACAAGGATTAAGGGAAACTTTCTATGACTAGTCATCCCCGAAGATTCAGCTAAATCCATATTGTCCCCTGTTACCCCTCCAGGCAACGCCCAATTAAACTTTTGCACAAGACTGGCTAACACAAGCTCAAGATTGGCAATAGCAAATACAATTCCAGGACACCCTCTTCTTCCAGACCCAAATGGAATAAATTGAAAATTTTGTCCGTTGAAGTCTATCAAACTATTCAAGAACCTTTCTGGTCGAAACTCCTCTGGCTCTTCCCATGATAAAGGGTCTCTTCCAATAGCCCATGCGTTGATGAATACTCTTGTTTTGGTCGGGATGTCGTAGCCTTGTAATTTGACATGTTTGGTTGATTCTCAAGGAATTAGTAATGGCACCGGAGGGTGTAGCCGAAGAGTCTCTTTGATTATTGCTTTTAAATAATGCATTTGTTCAAGATCATCCTCACTTAAGTTTGCTTTTTTAGGGGCAATTCCTCTAACCTCCTCTTGGAGTTTCTTCATTGTTGTAGGGTGCCTTAGCAAGTCAGTCATAGCCCATTCTAATACTGTGTAGGTGGTATCCGCTCCAGCAGCAAACATATCCTACAAAGAATGATAAATGGATTAGGTTTATTACTATAGTTTTTATGATCCTTTGTTAGAATACAAAAACTAGATAAGGCATTTTGCATTGATGACAAAATGAACATTACAGTCAAGATTCATCGGCTAACGACAATTTTTATGTTACAAATTATTGTAACATAACATTTAGTACAAAAATGCGTAACAAATATTAGAAAAATGTAGCATAAGATGCATATAGTACTGAATGGATTTCCTTTTAACTATGTGACACTGCAAGAAATTCAGCTTTTAGTGGCGTTTAAAAAACGCCGCTAAAAGTGTTAAAAACGCCGCCAATTCTTTTTGTGACGCTTAGCACCAAACGCCGAGGACGCGGCCGTCGCTATAGCTTTATAGCGTTTTAAAAACGTCATGATATTAGTATAGACGGCGTTTTTAAAAACGCCTCCAAATGTCCTCCTAAACACAACCTGACGTCACTGACGATATTTAGCGACGTTTTTAAAAAAACGCCGTTATATCTTTTTAAAACAAATATGACTGTTAGTATTTATGGTTTAAGATGCGTTTGTAGAAACGCCGTCATATCCTTCTTCTTTTTTTCTTTTTTTTTTGGGAAATTGTACTAATTTTATCCAAATTATTTGAGAGCAAAATAGTTTGAAACACATAAAATGAATAAACGTAAAAGGTATGTCCACAATATAATATCCAAATGTGTTAAAGAGAGGGAGGTCTGGAATTGATGGGGTAAAGAAATATATTCCACTAAAATTGATTAGGTAAAAGAGAGTCTAATATGCTTGAAAAAAATGTGAAAAATACAAAATGGAAATAGATGGATGCAAGAATATCTACTAAACAAGCGGTGGTAATAGGACGAGTCACTCAATCTTTCATGAACAAGGTGAACCCCAAAGTCAACAGCATCGGCGAGCGATCAATTGTGTAACCATTCCAATTCAAATTCCTCTTATTTGGTGTGTGTTATAAGACTTGCAGTTGGGGCATTTCTGAGCTACTATGTGAAACTGCACTTCTGATTTGGTTCCACAGTCATTACAGAGGATCCGGACCTGTAACACCAAATTCACATTAGTAAATCTCCTCTTGCAAAATATCCAATGAATTTTGAGAGAGAGAGAGAGAGAGAGAGACTGCAAAATATCCAATGAATTTTGAGAGAGAGTGAGAGAGAGAGAGAGAGAGGGAGAGAGAGACTGCAAAATATCCAATGAATTTTGAGAGAGAGTGAGAGAGAGAGAGATTGACCATCTTGTTTTGGTAAGGTTTGGGCATGGGTGTAGCCGCAATCTCCATGTCAAATTTCTCCCATACCTTCGACATATCACAGACTGACTTGGAGCAGATAGGACATGCATACCCATTCAATAACCAAGTAAATTAATACATACAAAAAAAATATATATTTCTCAAAACCATTTACCCGAGAATTAATTCTTTAGACCCTCACCGATAATGTTCATGCATATCCTTTAAGCAGCTCTCGTGAATAGTATGCCCACAGGGCATGACGGTTACATCATTTCTCGACTCAAATAGATACTGCAGAAACCGCTTTTGATTAGCATGTGCTTGTGGACACGTACTAAAACATAAAACACTGAAATCATTATAGTATAGGAAGAACCAAAGCAAATATGGATAATGTCAAATACCTCAAAGCAAACAGGGCAGTCATTATGCATTGCTCCTTCAACACAGGGATGGCTATTCTTCAAAAGAACCGAGTAGCAGCATCCTAAAAGGTATGTCCACAATATAATTAGCACAAACAATTAAAATATACTAACATAAACGTAATCAAAACACCTATATGACATATAACCAATACAGGAAAGAACAGAGACTTACGGCATTTATTGCAATGGAAGAAATTCTCCCACCCGCCAATTCTGTAACAAAAGCAAGAGAATAAAATATGTATGTGACTTTAGGCATTGAGTGTTAAGGACAATCTTTTAACTATTTACATTCTTGCTCTAATGGGAAATTGACCTTCAACATTAATCCTAATCTTAAGGAGACACTCTTGTTAAATTTGATCATTTGCACAATGTCGATTGCTTTCCTTCTAAAAAAGACCCACTAACTTGAAATTTTGTGCATAGACACCAAGCACTAAACTTCACCTTCATTTCACATCCATCAGTTTGGAACTATTCTCGTTGCTTTAAACAAGATATCAAACACAGATGCTAAAAACATATGTTAAACTGAGACAATGAATGATTCATACCTGCATATACCACAGCCATTGCAATGATATTGTTTCTTTGACGTCTGCAAAATGACAAAATAAGATGGTCAGATCAGCACACATCGTCCACTCAAAAGTAAAAGCATCATGTGTTTCAGCAAATGAGGTAGTCCCTGTATGTGTGTGTATGTTGAAGAGTTTATCCCAATGACATTCCATTTTAGCCTCCCTTTTTTCACTGTTCAACTCAGGCAGGGTATGTTAGTGTTAAAGGCCAGCACAAGTCAGACCTTGCCTCAGCTTCAAAATACTTTGGACAAATACTTCAGGCATACAAAGAATATGACCAAAAAAGATAAGGTTGGATCACAATAACCAAGTTAATATATGTATATTACTTTAGTATGAAAATTTAAACACAAAAAGCTGACAGATACTAGTTAAAAGTCCTCCCAAGTTCATAGCCAATAGACCATACACCAAAAAGTTGATACATTGGCAAAGGCTATTTTTTGGCTTTTTGGACTAAAATTTACAAAAAGATAAAATAGGTTAAAATAGCTAATAAAACAAAATGTCACATCAAACCCATAATTATTTCATTTTTTCTCTCACAAGCATCACATCCAACCACAAAAATAGTTGTCTCACATGATAAATGGGGGTGGACATGAAACTAATATGTGTTGAATAAGCCTGTAAGATGAGTATCAACTAAGAATAAGCACATTTTTGACAAACATGATCAAAACAGAATTCAAGCTTCTTCTCTAGAACCTCCCCAAGATACCGTAATCATCTGCCATAATGTTACACAGATCTCAAAAAAGTGATGTAGCATGTTGGACATGCTAAAAGGATATAGACACTTCACCCAACCCCGAAGTGCAGGAGAACATTAAATTAGGTACTCCCACATCTCATCAGCCCCCCCCCAATGCCTAAGGCAGATCCACACATGCCTAAGGCAGATCCACACATAGCTGCAGCTCTAGGTACTATACAACTGTCCCTGCACATTGCCTAGCACAAAGATGCATAAAGCCACCATTGCATCAGGCATGCCAGGGTAACCCCAGCCTCCTCCCCTCCTCCACCACCCCTTTCCATTCTTCTTCTTCCTAGATTTACGGTTTCAAGGTGCGGTGGGGATACAGTCTTCTTCCTAGGTCTAGGGTTTCAAGGTGCTGCGAGGGTGGAGGACGGTGGCATGAGGGTGGGGGAGGGGGCTGGGTCACGGTGGTGGAGGCTAGAAAAGGCGCTGTGAATCTGTGATGTGTTGAGGGTTAGGGTTTGGAGGTGGTGGCAACTAATGGCTAGGGTTAGGTTTTAAGGTTAAAGAAGTGAGGGTATTCTTGACGTGATAAGTTGTGTACTGAGCAAAAAGTCAAGTTTCAAAATCAATTAGTGTGTACATTGAGAGATGATGTGCACAGAGTGTTTTCCGTGTGGAAATAGAAGCTAATAAAATTTTAGGGTTCATACTAACTCATAATTGTGCACAAATCCTCTAATGCTGAGAAAGATTATAGTCCAATGTACCAGCAACAAAACAGATAATTACAAAATTGACAACTTACCAATGCCAACAATCTGTTATTATCTCTGCAACCATTGGATCAATCTCCTTTGTAATGTCAAGGTGTCTATTTTGAAATCCAACAGCTCCAACAACTTGCATTGAGTTCATCCCAGTCCATGGCACACGTAAAGTTGCCAACTCCCACAATATCACGCCAAAGCTGTACACATCGGACCTGCAAACCAGTCCGCAATTATTTTATCAGCAAGACTTGAATGAAACATTAAAAAATGAATTAAACTCTCTAGCATGGCTTTCAAGTCTAACACAAAAAATAAACCTACTTCTCATTGGATGGTTCATTTTTCAAAACCTCAGGGGCCATCCATTCCGCCTGCAGTTCAATGGCACAGCTTCAGTATAATTGATATAATATAACATTCTATCCTGACATCAATTACCGTTCCAGCAGTAGATTTTGAAGACAGGAAAGTATTGTGCTTCATTCGTGATAAGCCAAAATCACAAACCTGTAGAGACAACAATAAATTAGAGAAGTTTCAGAAAAACATCCTTAAGCATGAAAAAGTCTAGATCTTAGTAAAAGAGACGAAGTCCATGGTGAGTCACGGCATTGTTAACTACGCATTTTCTAGATTACATTAAATACAGCAACAATTGGATAATCAAGGAAGGAATGGGAGATTTCAAATGCCAAGTTCTAATTTCAGCAAACCTTAACAACCCAGTTTTTATCAACAAGAAGGTTTGGAGTCCTTAGTGCTTGTCCAAAGCAACCTATAAGAAATGAGACTTGCAGAAAAACACAAGTGAAATTAAGGTAGACCATATCAAGCATAATGGAAAAACAAATGACTTGTAAATTACATTATCAAACTAATGTATTGTTTGTGGCTTGCCAGTTTTCTACTGCTTGACTATTTCAGAACATGAATAGTAGAACTTCAAACATAAGAAAGAGGCGAGGGAGGAATATTGGAGCCTGTTTAACTTAGACAAACTCTGGCAACTTTAAGGTTTAGGGTGCTGATGTCAATTAGGATTGCAATTCAAAGAGCAAAACTGTGCAAAGAGCATGTTGGAAGCCCCAGCAGATGGAGACGTGGAGAAGAGGGACATAAAATTTGACCTGATACAAAAATAATATAGTATACCAGTACCACTTAAGTGATAAAAAATAAATAAATAATTAGTTAAAAGAAAAACACGTAGCAAACATTTACTCAATTTTAGATGTCTCAAAACTAGAAGTCCCAAATAAATTTTCAAAATATGACTTTCTTGGATTGAACAATGACAAAAGTTAACATTCTAATAAAAGCATGAAACTTATGAAATTGTAGGGGTGAGAATTTTTAACATGACACGAATCAGACACCAAGTTGGAAGGTTAGGGTTGACTATTTATCAACACAAACTTGAAAGCAACTTGACACAAAAACACAAAAAAATAAAAAGGTCAGTTAGTGTCAAACCAACACAACTCAAATTTCAAGATAAATACATGTTTCAAGATAAAGGCCTTGCAGCTGTGAGGAGGCATACTACGCCTCTGCCCTAAGAGAGCAGCCAGATTGTTGAGGTTGCTTTCAGATGCCTATCCACTTTTGCTTCTCTTCATCTGTAGGGTAATTCATCAACAAAGATTAAATCTTATTTCCTTCTCAAATGTGATGAACTTGGTCTTTTGTGATCTTCAAGGCAGTCAATTGCAGGTAGATCCTCATATAACATTTAGTTCCAAAAAAAATTATAAAGGGGTTAGGTGCAAATTTTAAAACAAATAAGATAAAACAACACCAAACAATAACCACCAAACAATAAAATGATTCTGCACATCCAAACACAACCTTAAATTTTTACTGGGCTGCTGCTGGTGGACTGATAGCCCTTTGAAGAAACTTACCTATTTAGCCTTCTGGTGTGGTGTTTGAGATCCATGTAGGTTCCCCTAGAATGGATGCTACAAGTAGAGACGAGAGAATGAACTCACTCAATAGTCAATCCGAAATAAAATGTCTTAACTTGATGAGGAATATAGATTTAATCTCTCAAATTTCCAAATCATCTGATCTAGCACTGGCCAGCTACTAACTGTAAGCTTATCGGATTCCAAATAAACTCACAAACTAGATAAATTCAGTTTGATAGGTGACCTGAAAAATAAATTGAAGTGCAGGTTAATGTTTTTTGTTTCAAAAGTGTATACAAAACAGACCTGATAAGGCTTTTTGGGCACGACATCAGCATCACCTTTCTCATCAAAATCCCTAGCCTTTCTCTTTGCCTTACCTTCGCAGTCTGCTGCTAAATGACCCAATCTTGTTGTCCAGCGGTAAATACGACCTGACAAGTAAATTGTGTAGACAGACTCAGAAAATCAAACCAAACATGGCATTTATTTCTCATTTCCATACCTAACCATTTTCCCAACTTAAACAATCGTGCAAATTTGAACCAAAAATGTTAGTCAAGAGTCTTCAAAAAAAATGAATTATTTTATCGTAATACACTAACCTCCCTGAGTATTGCAAAATGGACTTCATGGGTAGCCAAAGCCAACATGATTAAATCAGCATCCTGCTATGTAGCAACATGTTAAAATTCCAATAAGAACATTGCAATAACACTAAAGAACAGCAAAACAGAAAGAAATTTATAATAGATTCACAAATAGGATAGAGAAGACGTACCAAACCATACAAGCAATGGCGTGTGTTAGGATCATAACCAGGAAGGTTTCTTTGAAGACAAATATTCGACATAATTTTATGTTCCCCTTCACCAGGAACATTGGCATCAGAAAGAATAACCTTCAAAAGAATAGAATGATGAGCAAAAAATAGATCACTCGTCCTTCATCATGACACACTAAAGTGCAATGACATCAATTATTCGCAAGAGAAACCAAATATGATTAGTGAAAACTGTTATTCCTAAACACCAAATACCCAATACCCAACCTTAAGTACTCAGTAATTGTAATAACATGATACCTGTTATTCCTAAACACCGATACCACTCCCGGCATCTCTGTTTCCATTTTTTCAATACAAAAACAATTTGAGAGTCATAAATATGAATTAATCACTTGATATATATATCCAATGCAACAAGTGGAGTATGAATCCAGCCAGCAACCTTAAAAAACAATTTAGTTTTCTTTATCCATGCTATCTCTAATTTCTAGTATTAAAAAATTAAAAATTTTAAAAATAAATTAAAAAAATAGGAGGAATAAACATGATGGTACTAGGATTCTAGGGCATTTAACATTAAATAAACCAAGGCTAACTCATTTGTTGCTTAGAGTCAACATAAGAGTAAGAGAGCAGATAACTAACATAGGTGCACACACATGTTGCTAGTTTAAGAGAATGAAACAAGAAATCAGTACTTTGATTTTGTTAGATGCTCAAATCCATCCAGTTGATTGAGAAGCTCCAGCATCGTCCCCTGCACTTCACTATCACCATTACTAGATCCAGATTCCATTCAAGCAGATCCAATGCTGTCGATTTCATCCATAAAGATGATCGATGGAGCATGCTCCCTGTGCAATAAAAACAAAAATAAATCACACATAAAACATGTAAGAGGAACTATATAACACTTCAGTAGACTAAAAAGATTTATTAACCTGATATACAAGATATTATAATTTTTTTGCAATAACAATGTTATCAATGAAGTCGGACAAACCTGGCCATAACAAAAAGTTATCTAACCATTCGACAGCCCTCACCAATATACTTCTGAACCAACTCAGAACCAGAAACCCTTATAAAGGTACAATCAGTATGAGATCTAGAGAGAAAGAGAGAGAGACGATGGAGCACACTACCTTGCCGGTGCAGATGACGGTGGCGACGGAGCTTCGAAATCGCTCTAAATCCCAAAATCGATCTGAATCTTCGAAATCGCTCGAAACAGCCGATTGATATCGATCTGAATCTTCGAAATCTCTTCGAAATCGCTCTGAACAGCCAATGGAGCTCGTGTTCTTTGAAGTTCTCTTCAAGAACAGCCGATTGATCTTTCGAGAGACGAAGCTTCTTCCAAGAGTTATCTCCTCCGTCTTCTTCGTCGCTGAGAGAGAGAGATGTCTGCGTACAAGGTAAGAGAGATGCATGCGTATAAGAGAGTGGGCTCAGATTTAAACATAAGGGCTTCAAAAAAAGGGGCGCGTGTATCTACCGCCTTTGGAGGCGCTTTTAAACGCCTTTAACTAGAAAACGGTGCCGTTTTGGTTAAAAAATATACGGCGGTTAAAAAACGCCGTTAAAAATTAGAAAACGTGATGTTTAATAAAACGCCGTTAATTCCTTGATTTCCTGTAGTGTGAATATTAAAATCTAGTGTAAGAAAAGTTTTAGATTAATGGTATACTTGACAAATATTAATAATTAAAAAAAAAATTACACCGTTTGTCATTGTACTTTTGTCCATTGTGTAATTTTGATTCTTGTAATTTCAATTGGTTCTCTTTATCTCAAATTGATTCGATTATGAGTAGCATGTGTCATGCTTTTAATGAAAAAAATTATAAACTTGATTAATTTAGTTACTTAATGTTAATTAACTTAGTAATTACTTTCTATCTAAAACTTTAAAAAGGTTATCAATTGAATCAAATTAACATAAAATCAAAAATTAAGGATAAAAAATTGAGCCAAATGAAACTATATGGATCAAAATGACACAAGTGGCAAAATGTAAGGACTACCAGTGTACTTTTTCCTAATTAAAATTATAAAATTTTTCTTGAATTTGTAATTAAAAAAAAAAAAACTGAATTGTAATTAATTTCCCCTTTTAACTATTAGCTAGATGAAATTTTAGCCAAAAAGTTTTCAACCCATAGAAAAAAGTCAAATATTTTCTTTCATTCACTTTACATTTTACACTTTTTTTTCATAATAATAATAATAAAAAAAAAAAACAAATCCAAAACATATTAAATTTTTAACCAAAAAAACCCGCTGAAAAAAGTTACTTCCCAAATATCACAAAAAGATAAATTAACAAAAAATTAGAAATCATACCAAAATAATAGCTTTGAGGTTATCTCTACCCAAGGAAGCACCAACATCCATGCTACTATCTTTCTGAATTTCAAGCAAAACATCCACTAAATCCATTTGCTCATCATCTTCCCCTTTACCACCACCCTTTTTTCTTCCACTCCTCCATTGCCCCATATGATCATCAATAACCTCATCAAGAAAGCAATCAAACTCCCTAAAATTCCTCCCCACTCTCCCATTCAAACCACTCACATAGTTCACCCAACCAAGCCATGGTATAAAATCACCCACATTAAAAACACCGAACAATGCACCAAGCTCTAACAACAACTCCTTAAACTTCTTCCCTCTCTCACCTTCACTAAACTTCCTCCCAAACGCAACCGTACAAATCACATCATTCGTAAACGAAGCCAACATTTCGCTTAAGTCCATCGGAGAAGAAGACCGGTTTTCAATCTTTTCAAGCAAGGCGATAGTCTCTTCTTCTCTTACTCGTTGAAACGAGTGAACCCTTTTGGTGTTTAGAAGTTGTAAGACACATATGCTTCTCATTTGTCGCCAGTAGTCGCCGTAGGGGGCTAAAGATAAGATTTTAAATCATAGAGGAGGCGTCGCGAGATGGTTGCGTTGGGCCTGTTTGAGAAGAAGAGATCATGGGTTTTCATGACCGCTCGAGCGAAGTCAGCTGAGGAGACTATGAGAGTGGGGATGTTCCCAAGGTGGAGGAGGATGAGGGGGCCATGACGCCGAGCTAGGGTTTGGAGAGAGCGGTGTGTAGACGTCCCCGAACATCCCGGGAGGATGAGTCCCATTCTGTTCATTTGGGCTCACCACAGTTCAGGACTCAAAGTCACGGTCCTGTATCTAATCTCGCAAAGTGCAATGCAAGACCGATGAATCATCAAAGAGTCCAAATCCGGCAAATTGTTTTTGAAAACAGATTTTTTTTTTGAAAGAAGTGCCAAACATGGACTGCTTTGCCAGATACAGAGTCACCACTTAAATATTTTATTTTGGGAAATTTAGGAAACCCTGACTCGTTTCCTAAGGCCACGTATCCGTCATCAGCAAAGTTGCCTGGGCTCGGGAACTTGGGTACGATTGGGGAAGGTCACTTCGTGAGCACCCCCGCTTGCCCGATCAAAGATCGGCTTCTACTAACCATGATATGAAGTTTTGAAAACATTATGTATTCGTGTTCCGGTTATTAGCCTAGATTTACTATGTGATGCGCACAGCATACAAATATAGACCGGATCGCCTGAATTGAAACAACACATCTCAAGTTTGTTTTGAAAATGGTTTTCTACTGACAAGTAGGCTTAAAATGCAGGTTTTTCCACCCTCAGGTGGGCTTAGAAAAACAAGTTGATTTGCCACTCTCAAGTGGGCTTAAAAACTTACAGCCGATGAATTGTTCCAATCCAAATAACCCAACCTTCACCCACAGGCATTCAGGCAGGTATATCACATAAGCAAATAGCTTCATGGTAAGCATGCTATCATGGCAGTCACTCACACGCATGCAAGGATGCTAAAGCATAAAACTTATCGAGTATTCCAAGCCAAAACAGAAGCTGATTAGAAATCATGTATGATCCTAAATATACAGAAATGCTTAATGCAACACATGCAAAATGCAACTATAGTAGGCTGGGCTATTCTAAGGATGGCATGTGAAATGCTACAACTAACAAGTATTCAACTCGGAATTGAAATACAATGCAGTTAGTATGATGCGCCGAGCCCGGTGCATGCAATACAGATGAATGATGCAAACATGCAAGCATAAGTATGCTAATTGAAACATGCTGTAGACACCCCATTTTTGACCGACCTTAAGACTTAGACATCACCAGTTGAGCGCTCGGTGATGTTGTATATTGTGCTCGACCTGAGGTTTCAGAGTCCCGACTGAGAGCCTTGCCTCCAGACTTCGAGGCTCTTTTGTGCTTTGCCTCGGTTTGCGAACCAGGTCCTGTTTTCTCTGTTTTCTCTTCCCGAAGGGAGGGAGAGGCCTTGTAGACCATCTCTCAGTGGCCGTAGGCTACGTTTCGTGGTCGTAGGCCACTTTTCCCATTTGGAGCCCAGTTTTCGGTTTTCGGTTTTCGATTTTCGGAGCCGTCGGCTGTGTGCCTCGGTTCGGGACCGCTTAACTACCTCCGATTGCTCCGGTTTTTGGGACACACCTTATTTCCTCCCTTTAGAGAGACACTGTGGCCCGGGAGACCACCTTCGTAGTCATACGCCACTTCCGGTGCCTAACAGCCTGCTTTTGGGGCCCCAAACCACACGTTTTGGCCTTCCGAACCTTCGTTTTGCATCCGTTTTGGTCCATTTTTGATAGAGATCCTATTTTCATTGTTAGGAAGGTGGTAGGATGGTGGCCGGCCACCTTTTCCCCTAAAAAACTAGTTTTCTCATTTTCTCTCTCCAACAGTCGATTTTTCTGACAGAAAGCTGGTTTTTCTCACTTTTGAGCCACATTTTCTGGCTTTTCATACCACTATTGTGTTGTGCTCATCTGGGAGGCCACCAATATGGGTAGGCCGGCCAGAAATTCATCTGGACCCTTTTGAACCTTGCTTAAAAGCTGACTTTTCTTTCTCCTGGGTCATTTTTCTGGCTTTTCAAACCACAGCTGTGTTGCACTCATCTGGGAGGCCACCTTTTTGGGGTGGCCGACCAGAAATTTTTGTTGACCCTTCTGACCCCTGGTCGGCCGACCAGGGGGAGTGGCTAGCCGGCCACCTTAGCTGGTCGGCCAGCTTCCTGCTTTTTGCTCTTCTCAAGTGCAACACAGTTGTGCCAGCTGTTTTGCACTTGACCCACTGTCCGAGGGTTTTGTCCATGTTTTGGTCCTTAAAAGAGGGTTTTGACCCCTTTACTTGGGGAGGAAAAGGGATTGGCCGCTTTGGTCAAGCTTCTTGAGGAAGCTTGACCCTTTTGGTCTAGCTTCTCCAAGAAGCTTGACCCCTTTTGCTAAGCTTCCTTTAGAAGCTTTGAACCCCCCTCTTGGCTTCTCCAAGAAGCCTCACCCTTCTCCCTCTATATAACACATACTCCACCTCCATTTGCAAGGGTTAGAAGCTTTGGGCTGAGATATATACACACAAACCTCCATCTTTCCACTTCAAGCCTCCAAACACCCTTATTCTTGGCCATTTTACACTACAACTCCTAGCCTACCACCTCCACCATCCATTCCAGCCCCTTGAAGCTGATTTTTAGAGGTTGAAGGTACACCAACTTGGTCTAGAAGCTGCTGGAAATATGCTCTTCAAGGGGAAGTGCATATTTCCCCTAAACTCACATTTTTTTGCATGATTAGTTAGCCTTATTTGCAAGCATTTTTGGGCTTCGACCCAAACTGTAAAGTGTCTTATTTTGATCCCCTCTTCAACTTTGTTTAAGGGCATTTTGCTGTTTGAGGTCATTTACTTCCCCTTATCCTCTATCTCTCTTTTAGGGCTATTTTTGCATCCTATTTTAGCCTTACTTGTGAGCATTTTCGAGATTTGATATAAACTGGAAAAAGTCTTATGTTGACATCCTCTTCAAGTTTTGTTAAGGTCCCATTTCTGTTTGGGGTCATCTTCCCCCTATGCATGCTTCATCTCTTCATGATTAAGGCTATGCATTAGAGCACTTGCATTGGCCATGGTTTGGCCTCTTAGCCACTAAAATCCAGTAGATTTTCAGTGGCTTTGATGCATTTTTGAGGGCCAAAATTAGAAGGGGGTGACCCCCTCTCTCCTTGTCTTGTTTGGTGGTCTTTTGGGCCTTCCAAAGGGACCCTATTTTGCATGCATCGAAATCATGTTTCAGGCCTCATTCTATGAGTTTTGAGGTCTTCCTTGGCACTACCCAAGGCCCTTTTGGCCATATTTTATGTCTACAATGCATGTGTAGAGCAATCCCATCCAAGGCTCTTCAAAGGAGCCTTTCTTTGCATGTTTCCTAGACTGATTTCAGGGCCTATTTGGTAAGTTTTAGGGCTTTCATAATCCATTTCCAGAGTTTGTTTTATCATGCTAAGTGTCTATCTTGTATGTGCTTAACAACCCCTTACAAGGCCCTCCAAAGAAGCCCCTCATTTTTACATGCATTGGCTGCATTTCAGTGATTATTTGGGCATATTTTGGCATGTTTTATTCACTGTTTTTGGCTGGTTTGATGAGTTCTCATTTTCTTCATATACATGCCATGTAAACCATGCTTGCTAGCCAATGTTGCTTGCTATTTTAGTCCATCATGTTAGCATCTTTTGGCAATGCTCTAAACTAAAAATGTGCATGTTTTGGGACTGCCTTGGCTCTGTCTTTTGACTTCATGATCAAATAATGCTTGATTTGTATACTTGTGGTTCAATGCATGTGCCTAGTATTGAGTTTCGGGGCTTATTCCATGCATCGGGTGCCATATTTCCATGTTTCGGGATCATTTAGAATCATGTTTTAGTGCTGGAAATTACATGTTCATAGGCCATCTTTCATCCCTTGCCATGCTTTGGTAGAGTGGCATTTGATGCCTTAGGTTCGGTCCTCGGTATGCGTGCATGTGTGCGCTCATTTCGGTTGTCTCATTTTCATCTAATGGCTCCTGATGTGAGCGTGGCTGAAGTCCACTCATGTTGGTGTAAGTCCATTATGCATTGTGTATGCCATTTCATAGCACTGCGTATGCTAGGTTGTATGTTAGAGCATTGTGTATGTCATGTTGCATCGTGCATTGTGTATGCCATTTCATAGCATTGTGTATGCTAGGTTGTATGTTAGTCGTATTGTGTATGCCATCTCATTTGCATTGTGTTTGGGATAGGAGTTAGCCCAAGCACGGGAAACGAGGGACGTTTCGTACTCCGAGTGACGGAACGTGTCTTAATTCCCGGTCGCCGACACTCCGGATTACCCATGATGGAGTTTAGGTCTTGTTGTTTTTTTCATGTGCATTCATTTCACATCGAGTCGTGCAATTCAACTCCTCGGCCATCATGCATCGAGATGCGTGATTGATGGCACGAGAATCGAGGACTACGCTCCCTGAAGAGTAGTCAAGCATACATATGTGAAAATACTTTGCCATGCCCTTTTCTTGCTCTCTGTTGCAGCAAATCAAGAATCAACAGCTTTCTAAAGCCTTACACAGCATTCCAAGAACAATTGCAAACAGAGCCAAACCGGGGCATCGCAATGGATTTCCGCGTAAGGCAACTTAAACATGCATCATTCATCATTCGAAACAGAGCTGAGGCGGTCCATGGATTTGCGTGCTAATTTACCTGCTTTCTTAGATTAATTTGTTAATTAATTAGGATTTTATATTTATTCGGACTGTACTATTTATTCGGACTGTATATTATTTATTTGGACCCTCCGAGCGAGGGCACAACTGTAATAAGTGTGCGTGCGTGTGATGTATGTCTTCCAACCCCACGTCTTTCTCCTTTTTATTTACCAGCTTATGATGGTTAGATTATGGCATGTTTCAATTAGCATATAGTATGATAACATGTTTGCATTCATTCATCTGTCTTGCATGCACCGGGCTCGGCGCATTAGACTAACTGCATTGTATTTCAATTCCGAGTTGAATACTTGTTAGTTGTAGCATTTCATATGCCATCTTTAGAATAGTCGAGCCTATCTTAGTTGCATTTTTGCATGTGTTGCATTAGGCATTTTTGTATAGTTAGGATTATGCATTGATTTCTAACTAGTTTCTGTTTTGGCTTGGAGTACTCGGTAAGTTTTATGCTTTAGCATCCTTGCATGTGTGTGAGTGACTGCCATGATAGCATGCTTACCATAAGGCTAATTGCTTATGTGATATAACTACCTAAATGCCTGTGGGTAAAGGTTGGGTTATTTGGATTGGAACAATTCATCAATTGTGAGTTTTAAGCCCACTAGATAGTGGCAAATCATCTTGTTTTCTAAGCCCACCCGAGGGTGGCAAATCCACGTCTTAGCCTACTTGCGGGTAGCACCATCAAACCATTTTCAAAATAAACAAACATGAAATGTTCTGTTCCAATTCAGGCGATCCAGTCTATACTTGTATGCTGTGCGCATTACGTAGTAAATCTAGACTAATAACCGAAATAAGAACAGATAATGTTTTCAAAACTAGATATCATGGTTAGTAGAGGCCAATCTTTGATCGGGCGAGCGGGGGTGCTCACGAAGTGACCTTCCCCAATCGTATCCAAGTTCTCGAGCCAAGGCAACTTTGGTGATGATGGACACGTGGCCTTAGGCAACGAGTCAAGGTTTCCTAAATTTCCCCAAAATAAATATTTATGTGGCGACTCTGTATCTGGCAAAGCAGTCCATGTTTGGCACTTCTTTCTAAAAAAATCTATTTTCCAAAATGATTTGCCGGATTTGGACTCTTTGATGAGTCATCGGTCTTGCATTGCACTATGTGAGATTAGATACAGGACCGTGACACCAATTGAGTCCAAACTGTAGTGAAGCCCGAGGGCGCGTCTACAATTTCTGGCGACTCCGCTAGGGAATTAGAGAACTTGACTCTAACTCATGATATCTTGTTTTGATTACACTTATGTATTTCTTTGCATTGCATTTGCATTGGTGCGCCTAGGACACTGTGTTTGCCGTATGCTATTCCTGAACGGTTTGCCGGAGGCTCGCTTCGAGAAGCGTGCCATAAGGCTGACCGGTTGCGGGCTCTGCCACGATGGGAACACAAGCCCCGGTTTTAGCAGGGCACCCTTTTGACCATTCGACCTAGTGCATATTCGGAGTCCATAGTGACCATTCCAAACTAGGACAGGTTGCTTACCCGTTTATAGGTTGTTTGAAACCGCTGCGTGCGTAGTGAAACCCTAGTTCTTGACAAAATAGTACAGGGAAACCTTACCCCAACATAGGGGTGTTTTGGCTCTTACTTGTTTGTTATGTGCTTTTAGAGTGCGTCTCTATACGAATGCATGCATCAGTTTACAAGTTTGGGCATCAAGCCTGCGGGCACCAGTTCAATATTTCTGGGTATCAGGCCTGCGGGCACCAGTTCAGTATTTTCGAAATCAGTTATCTGCGGGTATCAAATTCAGCTTCGGGGACAGTGATTTAGGAATAGTAATTTGGGAATAATGATCGGTCTTTGAGAACAGTGTATCAATTGCGTGTTAATTATACCCGACTGTGTGTTGTGTTTATTTACGCCATTATGTTGTCCGTTCGTCTGCTCGTTTATTTCCTTATTATTGCTTTATTTATCTTTTTGCTAGGGTAGTTTAGCACAATTGATCCAAACCAAGCAGATATTCCCAAGCACTCTGGACAAGAGGTCGCCGACTCAATCGATCTGAGGATCTGGTCGACGGATAACTAGTGTTCCACTCTCTACCCCCGGTTATCAGACAAAGGTCGAAAAGGCGCAGTGTATCTGAGCAGAGGCTGGCAGAGCAGCGGATTACCCCATCAGTGGACAGTCGGATTGAGATCCCAATTGTTGCTATAGAGATAGACCTGCCAGTAGTTCAGCTAAATCAGGGCAGTATGGCGGGACCGACAGGAGTTGAGGAAATGATGCGTCAGATGCAGGACACCATGAGAGCCATGCAGCAGGATGCTGTTCACTGGGACAAATTTGCCAAACAACAGGCCGAGATCATGGCCCAGCAGGCAGAGTTAATTGCCAGATTGCAACAGCAAGCCGGAGCATCTGCTTCACACCCAGTTCCTTTCCCACCAGGAATCCCGGCACCCGAAGAGGCACCAAATGTCCAGGTAGATACGGACATACCAACGGGGCCAGCTCCGCCCCCAATTCTGCCCCAGCTATCTAAGGCACCTATGCTTGTCAATCAACCGGACTCTCCCTTCGAGTTCGAGGTAGACCATACAGCACTGAAATTGAGCAAGCTTGAGAAGTTGTTCAAGAAATTCCAAGGGGTAAAGGCTATCCCGGATATCGAGGACGGATATACCGACGTGGCTGTTACGCTACCGGATAGGTTTAAAATGCCGCAAATTGATCGCTTCGACGGATCTGGGGACCCCATGGTGCATCTCCGGCTATTTTCAGATATACTATGGCCAATGGGCCTCACCAGACCACAAAAGCTTTCACTATTCGGCCGGACCCTGTCGGGTGTGGCCGCTATCTGGTATGCGAAGTTAGAGGATGATGTCAAGCAGAGTTGGGATGAAATGGCCGAGGCCTTTGTCGCACAATACTCTTACAATACCCAAATCGAGATTACAACCCGAGATCTTGAAACAACAAGGTAGGAGCCTAAGGAGAGCTTCTCAGATTTCGTAACTCGGTGGAGAGCGTAGGCTTCAATGATGACCCTGAGGCCTACCGACAAAGACCAAATCAGGATGATTGTGCGCAATCTCCAGCCAAAACTGATGCAAAAAATGATTGTGCTCCCCTTTCCCACTTTTTTAGATTTACATGAATGGGGGTACAAATTGAAAATGCAATGAAATAAGGTCTGATTGACCAAAATAGAGAGCAACCTAGAAGAACCTTTAACCGCAACAACAATACAGGCCCAAGTGGCGCTGCAACTGCAAGAGCTTCGGAGGTGAGCATGGTCACCACTATTCCTCCACCCCTTCCAAGACCCATGGCAGCTACACCTTTCTCCGGCGCATCTGGAAGCAACACACAAACCACTTGATTCCAACCTAGAGGCCAAAGAACCTTCACCCCACTGTATATGCCCCTGTCCAAGGCTCTAGGGGTATTAATCAAGAAAGGGCACTTAAAGCCTCTGGAGCCGAGGCCATTGCCGAATCCACTCCCTCCTTCTCATAACCCAGCAAAATACTGCGCATATCACCAACAACATGGTCACTACACTGACCAATGTTTCAGATTGCGTCATGAGATTCAAGACCTCATTGACAAGTAGGTGATTGTACCTCCAGAAAAACCCAATGTCACAACAAACCCTCTCCCACCGCACAACCAAGCTCCACCTCCCAAAAAAATCAACTTCATCCAGACTGGGGTCGTGTCTTACGATCCCAGCATATATGTCACTCCTTCCCACCTGCCTAAGCGGGAGGTGCTCCTTCCTGATTACACTAACTCTTTGTGCATGTTGGACATCTCTAGAACCCAACCTGAGCCAATGGTGGTGACTGGCAGAGATAGAACAGAGGAGATTTCAGAGGAGGATGGAATTGTTCAATCAGGGTTTGAGCAGTCTGGGAGTGTCGCTGGGGAAGACTACGATCCGAGTGATTACATTCTGCCAGCAGGCCAGTTTGAGCCTAATATTGAATTGCCAGAGAGGGCAGAGCTGTGTGTGATCCGAGAAGATGGATTTGAGCAGGGGACAGATGTTTGACGGTTGTGGAAGAGGACTTGGCCAACCTCCCGTTTTTCAACGACCAAGATCCAGGAGAAGCGGCAGTCAACTGGTTTGATTATGAGGAATCGTCAGAGGCTACTGGGTGGCTTGATGACTTGTCAGACGTTGTTGACGAAGCTCAGTTAGAACAGGGCCTGGCAGGGGCAAGTATATCAGTGGTGGCCGGACAAGCCGGAAATCAGAATGAATCGCCGAAGAGCGCCGATGCTAAGAATTCTGCTCAAGACTTGGGCATTATGAATGCGGGAATTGTTGAACAGACAGCTGTACTGACGCAGCTGGAACAAGAAAGGTTGGAGGATGCTGAGAGAATTAGGAAAGCTAAAGGCCCTGAGGGGACTGAGAGTGCTGTGTGCACGAAGATAGAGAATGCTGTGAGCATGTGGACGGAGAGTACTGCGGGTGCAATTGAACCGGAGCCAGACATGTGTCTGTTGGCTGCCGACAGAATGTGGTGGGAGGACGATGATTTATGTCTTGCCCATATGGATGAGGATTGGGGAAGTAATCAGCCAGATGATACCTGGTATATCGGTGAGGTCGATCATATGACAAGAAGCAGACGGTATTTCAAGCCCCCGCACCTAGACCAGCCGGAGGCATCTGGAAAGGATAAGGAAGTTGAGAGACAAAAAGAGAAGCAAGTCGAAGAAGAGGCTGTACTGAAGCAGTTAAAGAAGATACAAGCAGACATCTCTATCTGGGGACTGCTTATGGCATCGCGAGTGCATCGACAAGCTGTCTTATCGGCCATGGACAAGGCCAAGCTCTCTATAGATACCACGCCCGAACAACTGGTGGGCTTAGTTTTTCCAGGAGGAGCTACCCCGATGTTGACCTTTTCTGACAAAGAACTGCCACCTGAGGGTACGAACCATAACAAGCCACTCTATATCTCCGTGGAGTTCAAAAATAAATAGAGACCCATGGTGCTTATCGACACAGGGTCCGCCATCAATGTATGTCTAGCGAGGACTGACTATGCAATCGGCTTGAAGGTCGCGGACTTTGTGTCAACAGCCCAGGTGATTCGGGCATACGACCATACAAGCAGAGAAGTCGTGGGGATAGCGAAAATTCAGACCAAGGTTGGGCCGGGGCAGCATGAAATTGACTTTCACATCCTAGAGGTTCCTGCCACTTTCAATCTGCTCTTGGGGCAGTCGTGGCTGCATCAAGTGAAGGCAGTTTCTTCTACCTTGCATCAATGGGTGAAATACCCCCATGGAAAGGGAGTAGCCATTGTTTTTGGGAATTCATCGATCCATCCACCGCAAGAAGTATCTACGCCAGTTTTGGAAATTGAGCACGGTATGGAGGATATGTTCTTATCCGGTTTTACCCTAGCTGAGGCCCGGGTCGTGGAGAACATCTTAGCTGTTAATGAGGGAGTGTATGTCAGTGCTTAATCGGTATACCTCATGAACAAGTTTCAACATATCCCCGGGATGGGATTAGGAAAAAGCGGCCGGAAGGGTGTCGCAGCATCGGCCGAGGTGCCACATAACCCACATACCTTTGGTTTGGGTTATCTGCCCACCAAAGAGGATTAGATAAGGAAGGGTAAGGAGATGGCTGGAAGAGCCAGAGCGAAGAAGGCGGGAAGCCTTTTGACTTAATGCACCGGCCCATTCAGGATACCCTAAACGGACGCTTCGTCCGGGAAGGGGAGGACTTTTCGTTTTGTGGCTTCCCAAAGCCGTGGCTGAACGCGGAGAGGAAGCGCGTGCCGGGGTTTGAGATCTTCTTTGACCTGCAGTTACCTGGGGATGACGTTGCTGAAGAGCAGACAGACCCATTAGCTGAGGTTGAGCAGAGCAAGAAAGTGGAGTCTGAGGACGTCGAAAGTGAAATGGGGGTAGCGCTGGCGTGTCTACTTTCAGATCCTCTGATCGAACAGAAGTGCTTGGGGGATAACTTCTCGGTATGGATGATCGGGAATGGAATGGCTGCGGGCCTACCAGCAAACATTTTGGATGCATCTATCGCATCCTCTCTCATTTGGCAGTATGAAGAGGGATTTTTGTCCAGCAGCACCGGGTCAAGTAGTGAGCCGGAATCTTATTCCACCGAATCTAGTGAGTCGGAATCAGGTTCCAGCTCGATTGAGTCTGAGTCTAGTAATCCTGGGGATGATAACCCGGATGCCACAATCTTGTCCAGGTCGTCTTTTTCTTTCTCTTTTGAGTCTGTTGTAACCGAAGAATCGGACGATTTGGATGTGTTTAATGAGAATCAAGTAGCTGTGGTTTCTGAGTACTTTTCTGTGCCCTTGATTTATTGCATTAATTCAGACTTTCAAAATTTTGATGAAAACGACGAGGAAGAAATTCCTCCGATTTTGCAACGGTTAATTGAGCAAGAGCAGGAAAGATTTGTTAAACCCTTAATGGATGAAATCACTACTGTGAATATTGGTACTGAGGAGGACCCGTGGCTGGTCCAGATCGAGTCCACATTGTCTTCGGAGGAACGCGAGTGCTTAGTTGCTTTATTAAAAGATTTCAAAGATGTTTTCGTGTGGTCCTACGAAGACATGCCTAGAATCGATCATGAGATTGTACAGCACCGGATCCCTCTTGATCCCGAGGCCTGACCTGTTAAACAAAAACTCAGAAGAATCCGCCCGGATTGGGCCCTCAAGATTAAGGAAGAAGTCACCAAGCAAATTGACGCAGGTTTCCTGCAGGTATCCGAATACCCGACCTTGTTGGCTAACATCGTTCCAGTGCCGAAGAAGGATGGTAGGATCTGAGTATGTGTGGATTTTAGGGATTTAAACAGAGCTAGTCTGAAGGACGACTTTCCCTTGCCGCACATTGATGAGTCAGTGGACTTCACAGCGGGGCATGCTTTGCTTTCGTTTATGGATGGCTTCTCAGGCTATAACCAAATAGTGATGGCACCTGAAGACCGAGAAAAGACTGCCTTCACCACCCCGTGGGGGACATACTATTATAGAGTGATGCCGTTTGGGTTGAAGAATGTTGGAGCTACATATCAATGGGCCGCGACCACGATATTGCATGACATGATCCACAAAGAGGTTGAGGTGTACGTAGACGACATGATTGTCAAGTCCAAAGAAAGGGAGGGCCACTACACCGCCTTGCGAAAATTCTTTCAAAGGATCAGAGAATTCCGATTATGGTTGAATCCTCAGAAGTGTACGTTCGGTGTCACAGCAGGGAAAATGCTGGGGTTTCTCATTACACAGAGAGGTATCGAAGTCGACCCTTCCAAAATCAAGGCCATCCTAAAAATGCCACCACCAAGGACGGAAAAGGAGGTGCGAGGCTTTCTGGGTAAAGTGCAATTCATAAGACGGTTTATCTCAAAATTAACCTTGACTTGTGAACCACTTTTTGGTCTCCTGAAGAAAGGAAAGAAATTCCAATGGGATGGCCGATGCCAAGCTGCTTTTGAAAAGATCAAGGAATATCTACAGAACCCACCTGTGTTGTCACCACCAGAATCGGGAAGACCGTTGATATTGTATCTTTCGGTAACTAAGACCACAATAGGCTGCATGCTCGCGCAGGAATCAGAGGACAAAGTGGAAATGGCCATCTATTATCTTAGCAAGAAGATGTTATAGTATGAAACTCGCTACACACCATTGGAGAAGGCTTGCTTGGCCTTGGTATGGGCTACCAGGAAGCTGCGACACTACCTGTTAGCTCACTCTGTAATGTTGGTTTCGAGATTAGATCCCATCAAATATCTTTTCGAGAAACCGGCACTTGTGGGTAGGCTAGCTCGTTGGTTGTTGTTGCTTTCTGAATTCGATCTAAAATATGTGACGCGCAAGTCGGTCAAGGGAAGAGCAATAGTAGAGTTCTTAGCCGATCATCCAGTGGAAGGGGGTGAAGCAGTTGAGTACTTATTCCCAGATGAGGCCATTTTGCATATCGACGACGAGTTTTGGACGATGTACTTTGACGGAGCGTCAAACCAATATGGGTATGGGATAGGAGTGTTGCTGATAGCACCCAACAATTCCCGTATCCCTCTAGCCTTCAAGCTCCGATTCAAAGTCTCGAACAACGAAGCAGAGTATGAGGCATGCATTGCCGGTCTAGAAGCAGCCCTGGAACTAGGGGCAAAACGGTTGGACGTCATCGGGGACTCGAACCTTGTTGTATCTCAAGCGAAAGGAGATTGGAAAGTCAAAGAAGAAAAGATGAGGATGTATCATCAGGCCCTGGATTTGTTAATTCCTCGGTTTAAGAAGCTAAACTTTGCTCATCTAGTAAGAGAGAACAACAGGTTCGCAGATTCACTAGCAACTCTATCTTCCATGATAGACATCCTGTTTGGAGTCCGGATGCGTCCAGTCATTATTGACCAGAAATTTGCGCCAGCTTATGAGTCAATTGCTACTATAGACGAGGTTCAAGATGAGAACCCCTGGTATTACGACATTTGAAACTTCTTGGAGAAGAGGCGTATCCACCAGGGGCAAACGCCAAGGATGAAAGGGCAATCAGAAGAATGGCTATTCAGTTCATCATTTGCGGAGGTAAATTGTACAAGAGAGGTCATTTGGGAATGCATAAGCTATGCGTTGAAGCTGAAGAATCAAAACGCCTGATGGAGGCCATCCATAGAGGAGAATGTGGAGCACATATGAACGGGGTAATGCTGGCACGGAAGATCCTCAGACAGGGTTACTACTAGTCCACCATGGAGGAGGATTGTATCGGCTTTGTTTGGCGATGCCACAAATGTCAGATCCATGCAAACCGCATGAACATCCCGCCATCAAAGTTGTACAATATGACTTCGCCATGCCCATTTTCAGTTTGGGGAATCGATATGATCAGGGCTGTCACTCCAAAGGGGTCTAACGGGCATGAGTTCATCCTGGTCGCAATAGATTATTTCACGAAGTGAGTTGAGGCCCAATCCTATGCGGTGTTGAAGGCTTCGCATGTTGCAAAGTTCATCAGAAACAACATCATCTGTCGTTATGGGGTCCCAAACGAGGTCATTTCAGATAATGGTTCCTACTTCAAGAAGGAAGTGATTGACTTGTTGGAGAAATACAACGTGGCTTTTCATAAGTCGTCTACATATCGGCTGCAAACCAATGGAGCGGTCAAGGCCGCCAACAAGAATATCAAACACATATTGCAGAAGATGGTGGAAACCTACCGGGATTGGCCAGACAAGCTGCCGTTTGCTCTGTGGGGGTACCGGACTTCAATTAGAGCTTCTACTGGGGCGACTCCGTATTCATTAGTTTATGGGATGGAGGCCGTTCTACCTATTGAAATTGAGGTTCCGTCTTTGCGAGTGCTGGCTAAGTGTCAGATAGCCGAAGTAGATTGGCAACAGAACAGATTTGAAGAACTCATGCTTTTTGACGAACGCAGACTGAAAGTACTGTACCGTGTTCAAGGCTATCAGCGCAGAATTGCCCGGGCTTTCAACAAAAAAGTTAAGTCCAGGAATCTAAAAGAAGGAGATTTGGTGCTCAAGGACAACCGAGCTCCCATCCATGACCCAAGGGGTAAGTTCAGACCCAACTGGACTGGTCCCTACATCATCAAGTCAGTCTGGTCAGGTGGAGCTGTGGTTCTAATGGACCAAGATGGCTTGGAGTTCTCGCAACCGATCAACATGGACAAGTTGAAGAAATATTACCCCTGAGAGGCTCGTTAGGCCGAAAACCCGAAAGGGCGACCAAGGCAAAAGTTAGAGCATTGAAAAATTGGAAAATATAAAAACCGAGCTCGCAAGGTTGAAAACCCGCAAAGGGCGACCTTGGCAAAAGTTAGAGCGTAAAAGGAGAGTGAAAACACTCGAGTGAACCTAAGCCTGAACTACGTATGGCTTGATTCCCATCTTTGGGATACGTAGGCAACTTCATCCTGAAGTTCAGCCATGAACTTTTCCCTGATCAACTTTGTCCATTTGATCATCTCGGCCATCTTTGCCTATTCAGCATTCAAGAGTTCGGTTATGATCTCCGGTGTAGTGCTCTTCAGACTAGGGGCAACTTTCCGTTGCTGTGCAATGCCACGGTACTCTTCAGACTAGGGGCACCTTTCCAGTTGCAGGGATCCGAGGTTGTACATCTCAATGACAGATCTCAGGCATGTCCAGTTCTGATCCATATCGAAAATGGTTTTGAAAAGTTTTAATAAAAGTTGACTGTGTTCAAGATTAATTTTTTTACAACTTAGATCATTTTCGGACCAAAGCAGAAAATTTTCAGTACCCACAACCTTCAATTTCATTGATTTCAATACAGAGTTCTCCTGCTCTTGCATACAAATTGAAGTTGTTTTTTTATTACAATCATAAAGAAAACTTGAAATTACTACTAAAGCAATAAATTCGAGGCATAGCTAAGTCAGGTGTTCCTGCGCCCCCTCCCAGAGCTGGTCGAAGCCTCTGATGCCAAAGTAGGCCCTCCCTGCACCTCTTCATTGAGCCAATCCAAGCACTCATCAGACAAGGTGCAACTGAAAGTGGGAGCAGGGGCCAGGAGCTCTCTAGTCCTCCATGCTGTGGCATACCGGGCAAGCTGTGCGCCTTGAACCGGGAATGCAGCAGAATACTCTATCCCCTCTGGCGGGCAAGTCTGATCATGACCAAACTGGCGCCGGAACCGGAACGGAAAGTAGAACACACAGTGGGTCAGACCAGTCAACTGGATCCCGGTCTGCCGGGACATGCTATAGCTCATTGCCGGAAGATTGAGCCAAGGACAGTGCCAAGCAATGCGATCCGCAGACTAATTGCACATCCAGTCGAACCACCATCCCTCATCAAGGGCATCGACTAGTCGTTGTCGGAATAAGTAGCCGTGAGCTGAGTAGGCTGGGCAAGAGTCCACAACCTGCAATTTATCCATCAACCATACCTGGGGAGGGATGAAAAATGAGAGAATAAAGAATAGAGAGATGTACGATGAGAGAAAAGTAAGAAAAGGGTTTTGTGAGAAAAACCGAGCCTGAGGGCCGAGTGATGTGAGCAACATATATGTGAGAAAGGGTGGGAAACATTACCTGTAGCAGTAGTGGACTCCCCGCGAATCTGGTCGTCTCTCGGCGATAGAAAGCATCCAAGCCCATCAGCGTCTCGGCCAATGTCATGGCAATGCAGCTCTTTCCTTCTTTCAAGCCTTAAGCAACTTCAATCAGACGGATGCTAGATTCGCTAAAGCCCAGGGCAAGCAAAAAGTGAGATATGTTGCCGAAAGCCTTGCCAATGATGGTCGCCGCGGTTACCGGCATCAGAAAAGCGATGAATCAAGCCAAGGATATCCAGTTCCCCGTTGCAGATCAGAGACTGAGCATCGTGCATGGTGAGCCCACACATCTGTCCTAAAGCTTGGGCGTGACCGAAGCAAAACTGAGACAAAATCTCTTCATGGCGTTCAGATTCCATCAAAACTTGAAAATCTTTGAAGGTCGGACACATCTCTTGCCCGCCGAAGCTAAAGACGTGTGTTACCGGATTCCAAAACCTCGCCGCGGCATGGAGGAAAGGAATGTGCAGCGAAGTACGGCTCAACGTGAATAGTGTATTCAAGCCGAAGCCCCGAAAGTTCAACTTTTTCGAACCGTCTAAAGTAGCAATCCAAGCTGTGAGATTTTGGGTGAAGAACGCCTCCATTTTGATGCAAAACTAAGATGAAATGAGAGAACCACGAGGCTGGAGTTTTTAAAGAGGATAAGGCACTGTTCGGAGGACACGTGTCAAAAATTTGGTGGTTGCCAAGCTAGGTGGCCGGCCGGCCACCTTTTCTGGCAGGCCGACCACCCCTCTCCCCTCCAATGCAAAAAGCTGGTCGGCCAGCTCCCTTAGGTGGTCGGCCATGAAGAGGAGGGTGGATTTAGGGCAAGTTTGGGAAGATCCAAAAAATCCAAAAAGCCAAAAAGTTACTCAAAAAGCTAAAAAGTTAACACTATTCACCAAAAGTCAACAATTACGGCTGCACAACTCCCAATTCAAATTTTTCCCTACAAATCAATTTTTATAATTTTTTATTACACATTTTTCAATAAAAAGTCAAAAAGTTAACCCAAACATCCATATTTTCAACCTCAATTTTTTAGTTCAAAAAGACAAAAAGTGCACTTTTTTAGTCTTCCCAAACTTTGCCTTAGTCTTGTTCTAGCCTCTAGAGGAAAGTTTCAAGCATTTTCATGCATTGGAGGCGTTAAAGGTGCGAGTTTTCCTCTGCTTCGGATGCGTTCCGTCACCCAGATCGTCCGAAATGCATTTGTTTATCGAGTTGTTGTTAAATCCTGCTTATTGAGTTGTTGTTTTTGCCTATTGAGTTGTTGCTTTGCTTACCGAGTTGTTAAGCTTACCAAGTTGTTAAGTTTTGTCGAGTTGACGAGTTTTGTGTATTGAGTTGTTACTCTTTGTTTATCAACATTGTTGTGTCTTGCTTATCGAGTCGTAAACTTGCTAAGGTTCTGTCCTTTCTTAGTAAGTTAAGTTGCTTTGTTTGTTGCGTTGGTTCACTACCTGACTTGGCAATTTTCATTGCACGATTCCCATTCAATCTCATTTTTGTGCAAAATAATGCGATGCGATGCAAGAACATAAAATACAACAATTTTTTTTTGAACAAAAGTTGTTTCATTCCATCATGCTTCCTTTGTTACAACATTTTACAACAAGGGTACGAGTTTTACAGAAAATAAAAAGGCCTAATAATGTGCAATGTGCTACAACTACTAGTAAAAAAGGCAAATAAAGCAGGGAACATCTGTGCTCTCAAGCGTAAGAAAAAGAGGCCCTCTTCATCCTCTTCTGCGGAACAGCCTCTGTGCCATCTCCATCAGCACCACTATCCGAATCAGAGCCACTGTCCTCGGCATCACCTCCGCCCTTAGAGCCAGACTCAGAGTCATCCTCTCTGCCAGCAGATGTCTCTGACTGACGATGTGTGGACTCCTCCTCAATGATATGTGCTTTGCGTCCGCCTCATCCGCGAGACGACTCCCCTCTCTCGGCTCCTCGAGAAGGCCTAGATGGCCCAGCTCCTCGGGAAGGCCCAGATGGCCCGGCCTGTGGTCCGGCATATATCAGAGGCATCTGAAAAGAAAGAGTGCAATTTGAATGCATCAGCCAAAATATGTATATCAGATGCACAGATAAAAAACTACTTGGAGTGGATGTATGCAAATATAGTACATGGATATGGTGTATGTCAGATGTGCTCTCTGCATACAGTCGGTCAATCAATGCAGTGAAATGTTCAAATTCAGCATGTCATCAGAAATATGATAAATGCAAGAAAACTAAAGAGTACCAAGAACCCATGATGGACAGCTGCGTCTTTCTCCGCAAGACCATACCCTCGAGTGAGGCCACCAATCCGAGCATCTCCACCATGTACTCTCTGGGTGGCTGCAGACACAAGCTCAAATCATCAATGAATAAATGAGTGTCTAAGTATCTGAGTGATAAATAAAAAGCAGTGGGACATACCGGCGGTGAGTCAGGATCACTGACATATCGATGATCAAGCATAGGAGGCTCTATTGAAATCGGGTAGGAGCTCCCGTATCGCCAACCCGTCAATTCGGTCGGAATGTCTGGCCATCCTGCATGATGATAAGTCGGGGGAATCGGAGGGACCAGTCCAGCCCCACCCTTGGATGTACCAGCCCTATTGGTCGAAGGAATGTCTCTGGCTCAGGTGCGACTCGAAGACGGCATGCCGATAGACCTCCTTGAGGGAGTATGGACACCTGTCAATAGAGGCATCAAGTAGGTGTGACGGTAGGTCGCGTACTTCCCGTCCTCCAAATGCAGCAGTGCATCAGTGCCCAGCCTGGCGTCAATGACACCCTGGGGAGTAAGCCTATCAGCGAGCCGTTTATCGTCCGGGGGTGCTGAAGGGACACTTGGCTCAGGGAAGCCCATAGTCTGACGAAGGAAGCGGTCTCCCAAGAACCAGGCCCTACCAACTGGCCCCTCGAACAAGATCCTATACCGGGAGGCAGCCCATCCTCTGGCAAGTTGGAATCGGAGATCCCCACCCAGAGGCGCCCAGGGCTGCCATAAGATCTGCGGATGACCAATGCATAAACCGATTAGAAATCGCAAGTGTGAAAAATAAATCAAAGATCAACACATGAAGAATTGAGAGTTCTGAAATACCTCAGCCGCCCGCACATTGTCAAAATACTGCCATAGGTAAGGGAGAGTCTCCCGGGGCCGCGGCCGGTACTGGCCCTCGAAAATGAGGGAATAAGGGGTCACGAGAAGGGCCTCCACCTCGAGCTCTGGGGCTAGCGTCGAGAAGTATGCGAAAACCCATAACTGTGGAAAACAGGGCAAAAGCCATCAGAATACAGAATGCTGAGTGCAGAATGTGAGTACAGAATGTAAAGTGTGCCATGTGTGCAATGTACAGATAATGAAAAGCAGAAATATGAATCAAGAGGGCAGAAGGTACCTCCCAAGCTCTCTAGTAGTTGTCGACTATGTTTCCCCGTCCGCGGGAGGTCGCGCTCATATAGCAATAGAGGGTAGCCAAACTGGCGCCACCCTAGTCATACTGACTAACCTGTGTGAGGTCTACCAGGGCACTCAGGCCTCGTTTGGGAACAGGCTAATTTAGTAATTTCTTGGTTATTTGGCTAAAATATGAGCTAAAAAAAACAAGTATGTTTGGGATGACTTTTTGGCTTTTTATGAAAAGATGTGCAAAAAGTAGAGAGAAAAGAGAATATTTGACTTTTTGGTATGGGTTGTTGGCTTTTTGGCTAATTTAGTAACTTTTTGACTTTTTAACTAAAAAGAAAGGTTCCCAAACGAGGCCTCAGCAAATATAGCCCAAAGGTGTTCCCCTTGTCGACGAACAGAGTGGTCCCGAAGAGGAACATCAAAAACCCTCGGGCGTGCAATCTCCTCAGGAGTCTCGGGCTCGGTCCCCCTGAACTGTATAGAAAACCAAGTGTATCGGACTCGGCCCGAAGATCGGTCAACCGGCGGACGAGCTCCTAACAGATGAACCCAGGCAGTCTCCCACTCACCCATGTCCTCATCGTAGGGGATCGCCCAGCTTCCCACGTCGAGGCCTGTCAACACGGCGAAGTCAAATGGCGTCATAGTCATATCCCCGGCAGATGAAAAATGAAAAGAGTTAGTGGTGTCCCACCACCTCTCCACCTGGGCGCCCATCAACGTCCTACTAGCTGGATAGCGAGATATCCCAGTACAAAAGGGCCCGAACCCTGCTAGATCAACCCAATCGCGGACAGCCTCCGAGAGCTCTGCATACCAATCTCTCGCAGCAATAGAACCGTATCCCCGTGTAATGTGGGGGGACATCTGCATTCATAATGAACATATGTATTCAGTTTCAGAATGGAATGAATAAGCTGTGTGCAAATGAAGGATATGAGTTGTGTGCAAATCAAATCAAATTCAATTAAAGTTTGGGCTGCATGTTCAACTTTCAATCAAATGTGGGCTGCGTGTTCACAATCAAATTTGGGCTGTGTGTTCAGATTTCAGAAATTTAAAGTTTGGGCTGCGTATTCAACTTTCAATCAAATGTGGGCTGCGTGTTCACAATCAAATTTGGGCTGTGTGTTCAGATTTCAGAAATTTAAAGTTTGGGTTGCGTGTTCAACTTTCAATCAAATGTGGGCATCGTGTTCACAATCAAATTTGGGTTGTGTGCTCAGATTTCATAAATTTAAAGTTTGGGCTGCGTGTTCAACTTTTAATCAAATGTGGGCTGCGTGTTCACAATCAAATTTGGGCTGTGTGTTCAGATTTCAGAAATTTAAAAGTTTGGGCTACGTGTTCAACTTTCATCTAATGTGGGCTGCGTGTTCATAATCAAATTTGGGCTGTGTGTTCAGATTTCAGAAATTTAAAAGTTTGGGCTGCGTGTTCAACTTTCAATCAAATGTGGGTTGCGTGTTCACAATCAAATTTGGACTGTGTGTTCAGATTTCAGAAATTTAAAAGTTTGGGCTACGTGTTCAACTTTCATTTAATGTGGGTTGCGTGTTCACAATCAAATTTGGGCTGTGTGTCCAGACTTCAGAAATTTAAAAGTTTGGGCTGCGTGTTCAACTTTCAATCAAATGTGGGCTGCGTGTTCACAATCAAATTTGGATTGTGTGTTCAGATTTCAGAAATTTAAAGTTTGGGCTACGTGTTCAACTTTCAATCAAATGTGGGCTACGTGTTCACAATCAAATTTGGGCTGTGTGTTCAGATTTCAGAAATTTAAAGTTTGGGCTGCGTGTTCAATTTTCAACAAATGTGGGCTGCGTGTTCACCATCAAATTTGGGCTGTATGTTCAGATTTCAGAAATTTAAAAGTTTAGGCTGCGTGTTCAACTTTCAATCAATTGTGGGCTGCGTGTTCACAATCAAATTTGGGTTGTGTGTTCAGATTTCAGAAATTTAAAAGTTTGGGTTGCGTGTTCAACTTTCATCAAATGTGGACTGTGCGTTCACAATCAAATTTGGGCTGTGTGCTCAGATTTCAGAAATTTAAAAGTTTGGGCTGCGTGTTCAACTTTCAATCAAATGTGGGCTGCGCGTTCACAATCAAATTTGGGTTGTGTGTTCAGATTTCAAAAATTTAAAGTTTGGGCTGCGTGTTCAACTTTCAACAAATGTGGGTTGCGTGTTCACCATCAAATTTGGGCTGTGTGTTCAGATTTCAGAAATTTAAAGTTTGGGCTGCGTGTTCTACTTTCAACAAAGGTGGGCTGCGTGTTCACAATTAAATTTGGGCTGTGTGTTCAGATTTCAGTGATTCAAGTGATTGAGCTGTGTGTTCAAGGCGGAGTATTGTGTTATAGACTAAGCATGCAGAACAAGTTGTGTGCTAAAATGAGCAGAAGCATGGCATGCGAATGTGTTCAGAACGAGCAATAAGCATACATAGCATGAAATGCATGGAAAATGCAGAATTAAGGTAAGAAATGTAAAAAGTGAAGTACGTACCTCTCGTGCTTGATGAGAGAGATGGGACTCCGGCTCCCGCAATAGCAGGTCCACAGGAGCTCGAGGATCGAAGTCGGTAAAGTGATAGAAAACCACCTGAGGAAGGACGTGTGCCGGAGGGTCATAACTCTCAGGAATGAATGGCCGAATCCTCGGCGGCAAAGACATGATGTCTGGATCGCCTCCGACACCTGGAGAACCTCCGCCATGGGGAAATTGACCCGCCATCTCAGGGAATCTGCAAAAAGGAGCAAAAATGAGCGAAATGAGCCAAAATTGGAAAAAGTCAACAAAAGTTAACTCTCGGGAAATGAAAAAGTCAACAAAAGTCAACTCCTGAGAAAATCTTCCAAATATTGAGACAAACTTACCTCACGTGGTGAAAATGAGAAAAGAAGCTCCGAAATCAAATTTTAATCGGTTTAAAGTGAAGAAAACTGAAAGTTTTCGTGAAACAACTTTGTGTGGGGCGTTGGAAAACGCGTATAGAGTGCAGATCTGAGAGAGAAAATGGTCTAGGAAGGAGGAGAAAGCAGTTTCGGAGCTGAAGTTATGAGAAAAAGAGCTTTGGACATGTACATTTAAAGAAATGAGAGCAAAAAGACCAAATTGCCCCGGATTTGGGCTAGGTGGTCGGCCGGCCACCTTTTCTGGTAGGCCGACCACCCCCTGCATTCAAACCTGGTCGGTGGCCTCCCCTGGACTCCAAACCTGGTCGGTGGTGTTCCCAAGGTGGTCTCCAAGGTCTCTGCAAATTTTGGTAGTCATCGGAGTCCCCAGCACCCGAGAAAGTACAAGAAAAGTGCACTTTTCGTCGCGAAATCCCTCCGCGGGAACTCCAACTCCAACTTTCGATGCGTGTTTCATCGTCACTCGCCAAGAGCAAAATGTATCTTTTTTTGAGCATGCTGTGACCATTCCGGGAGGTAAACCGGAGGTCGCGATTGAGTCGCACTCGTCCAAACTTGCATTTCTTTGCTCGTTGTTTCGCGCCAAATGCGCATTCGAATTCGCACTTATCCTGCATTGTCGTGCACGTTTCATTCGTATTGTCATGCCTCCATGCTTAACTTGCGTTGCTACGCGCATGTCTCTCGCATCGCGATGTGCTTTCCCATTGACACCCTGTTTGTCCACATTCGATGTAGTGTTGAACATGTGTAGCTAATGATGTTGTACTTGTTAAGTTTCTCTCTTTTACAGGCACGATATTGTATGTACGGTTCATTTGATCTGGTGCAACCAGATGAATCGCGAAGGTATTGTATCTTCTCCGTGTGAGACGTGGCGAGAATTGAATAATTCTCCGCATTCTTAAACTGCATGAAATGTAGTTGTTGCTTTGCATTCTTGCTTAAAACTGTTGCGTGTGCGCTTCATTACAGCTTGCTGCTTTGCATGATCATGAGTTATGCCCGGCTTTGTGCATATCATTTTGCATTTTGCCCCCTGCCTGCGAGCACATCTGTGTTATCTTGTCTGTTTGTCTAAGTCTTCGGCCTTGTCAAAAATGGGTCGTCTCTGGGCTTTGACATTCACTCCCGTCATGTATGACTTCCGAGTTCTGTTAAAGAGGGGCAACTGTAGACACCCCATTTTTGACCGACCTTAAGACTTAGACGTCACCAGTTGAGCGCTCGGTGATGTTGCATATTGTGCTCGACCTGAGGTTTCAGAGTCTCGGTTGAGAGCCTTGCCTCCGGACTTCAAGGCTCTTTTGTGCTTTGCCTCAGTTTGCAAATCAGGTCCTGTTTTCTCTGTTTTCTCTTCCCGAAGAGAGGGAGAGGTCTCGTAGACCATCTCCCAGTGGCCGTAGGCTACGTTTCGTGGTCGTAGGCCACTTTTCCTGTTTGGAGCCCAGTTTCCGATTTTCGGAGCCGTCGGCTGTGTGCCATGGTTCGGGACCGCTTAACTACCTCCGATTGCTCCGATTTTTGGCACACACCTTATTTCCTCCCTTTAGAGAGACACTGTGGCCCGGGAGACCACCTTCGTGGTCATACGCCACTTCTAGTGCCTAATTGCCTGGTTTCGGGGCCCCAAACTGCGCATTTTGGCGCCCGAACCTTCGTTTTGCATCCGTTTTGGTCCATTTTTGGTAGAGACCCTATTTTCATTGTTAGGAAGGTGGTAGGATGGTGGCCGGCCACCTTTTTCCCTGAAAAGCTAGTTTTCTCATTTTCTCTCTCCAAAAGCTGTTTTTTCTGACAGAAAGCTGATTTTTCTCACTTTTGAGCCACATTTTCTGGCTTTTCATACCACCATTGTGTTGTGCTCATCTGGGAGGCCACCAATATGGGTAGGCCAGCCAGAAATTCATCTTGACCCTTTTGAACCTTGCTTAAAAGCTGGCTTTTCTCTCTCTTGGGTCACTTTTTCTAGCTTTTCATACCACTGCTGTGTTGCACTCATCTGGGAGGCCACCTTTTTGGGGTGGCCGGCCAGAAATTTTTGTTGACCCTTCTAACCCCTGGTCGGCCGACTAGGGGGAGTGGCCGGCCGGCCACCTTAGCTGGTCGGCCAGCTTCTTGCTTTTTGCTCTTCTCAAGTGCAACACAACTGTGCCAGCTGTTTTGCACTTGACCCACTGTCCGAGGGTTTTGTCTCTGTTTTGGTCCTTAAAAGAGGGTTTTGACCCCTTTGCTTGGGGAGGAAAAGGGATTGGCCGCTTTGGTCAAGCTTCTTGAGGAAGCTTGACCCTTTTGGTCTAGCTTCTCCAAGAAGCTTGACCCCCTTTTGCTAAGCTTCCTTTAGAAGCTTTGAACCCCCCTCTTGGCTTCTCCAAGAAGCCTCACCCTTCTCCCTCTATATAACACATACTCCACCTCCATTTGCAAGGGTTAGAAGCTTTGGGCTGAGATATATACACACAAACCTCCATCTTTCCACTTCAAGCCTCCAAACACTCTTGTTCTTGGCCATTTTACACTACAACTCCTAGCCTACCACCTCCACCATCCATTCCAGCCCCTTGAAGCTGATTTTTAGAGGTTGAAGGTTCACCAACTTGGTCCAGAAGCTGCTAGAAATCTGCTCTTCAAGAGTAAGTGCCTATTTCCCCTAAACTCACATTTTTTTGCATGATTGGTTAGCCTTATTTGCAAGCATATCTGGGCTTCGACCCAAACTGTAAAGTGTCTTATTTTGATCCCCTCTTCAACGTTTTTTAAGGGCACTTTGCTGTTTGAGGTCATTTACTTCCTCTTATCCTCTATCTCTCTTTTAGAGCTATTATTGTATCCTATTTTAGCCTTACTTGTGGGCATTTTCGAGATTTGATATAAACTGGAAAAAGTCTTGTTTTGACATCCTCTTCAAGTTTTGTTAAGGTACCATTTCTGTTTGGACTCATCTTCCCCCTATGCATGCTTCATCTCTTCATGATTAAGGCTATGCATTAGAGCACTTGCATTGGCTATGGTTTGGCCTCTTAGCCACTGAAATCCAGTGGATTTTCAGTGGCTTTGATGCATTTTTGAGGGCCAAAATTAGAAGGGGTGACCCCCTCTCTCCTTGTCTTGTTTGGTGGTCTTTTGGGCCTTCCAAAGGGGCCCTATTTTGCATGCATCGAAGTCATGTTTCAGGCCTCATTCTGTGAGTTTTGAGGTCTGCCTTAGCGCTGTCCAAGGCCCTTTTGGCCATATTTTATGTCTACAATGCATGTGTAGAGCAATCTCATCCAAGGCTGTTCAAAGGAGCCTTTCTTTGCATGTTTCCTAGACTGATTTCAGGGCCTATTTGGTAAGTTTTAGGGCTTTCATAATCCATTTCTAGAGTTTTTTTTGCCATGCTTAGTGTCTATCTTGTATGTGCTTAACAACCCCTTACAAGGCCCTCCAAAGAAGCCCCTCATTTTTACATGCATTGGCTGCATTTCAGTGATTATTTGGGCATATTTTGGAATGTTTTATTCACTGTCTTTGGCTGGTTTGATGAGTTCTTATTTTCTTCATATACATGCCATGTAAACCATGCTTGCTAGCCAATGTTGCATGCTATTTTAGTCCATCATGTTAGCATCTTTTGGCCATGCTCTAAAGTAGAAATGTGCATGTTTTGGGACTTCCTTGGCTCTGTCTTTTAACTTCATGATCAAATAATGCTTGATTTGTATACTTGTGGTTCAATGCATGTGCCTAGTATTGAGTTTCGGGGCTTATTCCATGCATCGGGTGCCATATTTCCATGTTTCGGGATCATTTAGCATCATGTTTTAGTGCTGAAAATTACATGTTCACAGGCCATCTTTCATCCCTTGCCATGCTTTGGTAGAGTGGCATTTGATGCCTTAGGTTCGGTCCTCGGTATGCGTGCATGTGTGCGCGCATTTCGGTTGTCTCATTTTCATCTAATGGCTCCTAATGTGAGTGTGGCTGAGGTCCACTCATGTTGGTGTAAGTCCATTATGCATTGTGTATGCCATTTCATAGCATTGCGTATGCTAGGTTGTATGTTAGAGCATTGTGTATGTCATGTTGCATCGTGCATTGTGTATGCCATTTCATAGCATTGCGTATGCTAGGTTGTATGTTAGTCGCATTGTGTATGCCATCTCATTTGCATTGTGTTTGGGATAGGAGTTAGCCCAAGCACGGGAAACGAGGGACGTTTCGTACTCCGAGTGACGGAACGTGTCTCAATTCTCGGTCGCCGACACTCCGGATTACCCATGATGGAGTTTAGGTCTTGTTATTTTTTTCATGTGCATTCATTTCACATTGAGTCGTGCAATTCGACTCATCGGCCATCATGCATCGAGATGCGTGATTGGTGGCATGAGGATCGAGGACTACGCTCCCTGAAGAGTAGTCAAGCATACATATGTGAAAATACTTTGCCATGCCCCTTTCTTGATCTCTGTTACAGCAAATCAAGAATCAATAGCTTTCTAAAGCCTTACACAGCATTCCAAGAACAATTGGAAACAGAGGCAAACCGGGGCATCGCAATGGATTTCCGCGCAAGGCAACTTAAACATGCATCATTCATCATTCGGAACAGAGCTGAGGCGGTCCATGGATTTGCGTGCTAATTTACCTGCTTTCCTAGATTAATTTGTTAATTAATTAGGATTTTGTATTTATTCGGACTGTATATTATTTATTTGGACCCTCCGAGCGAAGGCACAACTGTAATAAGTGTGCGTGCGTGTGATGTATGTCTTCCAACCCCACATCTTTCTCCCTTTTATTTACCAGCTTATGATGGTTAGATTAGGGCATGTTTCAATTAGCATACAGTATGATAGCATGTTTGCATTCATTCATCTGTCTTGCATGCACCGGGCTCGGCGCATCATACCAACTGCATTGTATTTCAATTCCGAGTTGAATACTTGTTAGTTGTAGCATTTCATATACCATCTTTAGAATAGCCGAGCCTATCTTAGTTGCATTTTTGCATGCGTTGCATTAGGCATTTCTGTATAGTTAGGATCTTGCATTGATTTCTAACTAGTTTCTGTTTTGGCATGGAGTACTCGGTAAGTTTTATGCTTTAGCATCTTTGCATGTGTATGAGTGACTGCCATGATAGCATGCTTACCATGAGGCTAATTGCTTATGTGATATAACTGTCTGAATGCCTGTGGGTGACGGTTGGGTTATTTGGATTGGAACAATTCATCAATTGTCAGTTTTAAGCCCACTAGATGATGGCAAATCATCTTGTTTTCTAAGCCCACCCGAGGGTGGCAAATCCACGTCTTAGCCTACTTGCGGGTAGCGCCATCAAACCATTTTCAAAATAAACAAACATGAAATGTTTTGTTCCAATTCAGGCGTTCCAGTCTATACTTGTATGCCATGCGCATCACGTAGTAAATCTAGACTAATAACCGGAATAAGAACACATAATGTTTTCAAAACTAGATATCATAGTTAGTAGAGGCCGATCTTTGATCGGGCGAACGGGGGTGCTCACGAAATGACCTTCCCCAATCGTACCCAAGTTCCCGAGCCGAGGCAACTTTGGTGATGACGGACACATGGCCTTAGGCAACGAGTCAGGGTTTCCTAAATTCCCCCAAAATAAATATTTAGGTGGCGACTCTGTATCTGGCAAAGCAGTCCATGTTTGGCACTTCTTTCTAAAAAAATCTATTTTCCAAAAGGATTTGCCGAATTTGGACTCTTTGATGAGTCATCGGCCTTGCATTGCACTCTGCGAGATTAGATACAGGACCGTGACACCAATTGAGTCCGAACTGTAGTGAGGCCCGAGGGCGCGTCTACACATGCCCTAATCTAACCATCATAAGCGGGTAAATAAAAGGGAGAAAGACGTGGGGTTGGAAGACATACGTCACACGCACGCACACTTATTACAATTGTGCCCTCGCTAGGAGGGTCCGAATAAATAATACAGTCCGAATAATAATTACAGGCCGAATAAGTACAAAACCCTAATTAATTAACAATTTAAATAGGAAAGCAAGTAAATTAGCATGCAAGCTTATGGACAGCCTCAGCTCTGTTCCGAATAATGAAAGATGCATGCTTGAGTTGCCTGGCGCGGAAATCCATTGCGATCCCGATTCGCCTCTGTTTGCAATTAATCCCGGAATGCTATGCCAGGCTCTAGAAGGCTGTTGTTTTCTGATTTGCTGCAACAGAGAGCAAGAAAGGGGCACATCAAAGTATTTTCACATATGTATGTTTGACTACTCTTCAGGGAGTGTAGTCCTCGATCCTCGTGCCACCAATCACGTATCTCGTTGCATGATGGCCGAGGAGTCGAATTGCACGACTCGATGTGATATGAATGCACATGAAAATACAGCAAGACCTAAACTCTATCATGGGTAATCCGGAGTGTCGGCGACCGGGAATAGCATGCAACTTTGACTAGCAAACATGGGTTGTATGGCAAGTATATGATGCACATGGAATCTCACCAAACCATCAAAAATCAGTGAATAAAACATGTGAAAATAAACCCAAATAACCACTGATATGCAACCATGGCATGCAAAAATGATGAGTTACTTTAGAGGGCCATGCAAGGAGTTATTAAGCACATGCAAGATAGACATTTAGCAAGACCAAATCAACTCTGAAAATGAGTTTTGAAGGTCCTCAAACCCACTGAAAATTGATTGAAACAAGGCTTGGAAGCATGCAAATAGGAGCCCCTTTGGAAGGCCAAAAAGGGCAACAAACAAAGCAACAAGGGAGAAGGTCACCCCTCTCCTTCTTAGGACCTTAAACCACCATCCTCACCACTGAAATCCCTCAAGATTTCAGTGGTGAGGAGGCCCAAACAAGGTAGTCCCGAAGCTCACCAAAAATAGCACAAAATGGGGCCAAACAAGGCCTAAGAGGGGGTAAACGACCCCAAACACAAAAGTGTCCTTAATGAAGTATCTTAAACACAAAAAAACAGAACTTTTTTATGTTATACACAAAGCTCAAATCAGCAAGAAAGACAGGCTAAAAGGGTGTGCAAAAACGGGGAATAAAGAGGGAAAATGGGTTACCTTTGTAGCCAAAAGGGGACAGCAGCCTCTAGACCCAAAAATGCAACCCTCAACCTCTGAAAACAAGACCCAAGAACCTCCAAGTGATGATGGAAGTGTTGTGCTAGGAGGTGTAGTTCAAATGGCCAAGAACTAGACCCTTTTGGACCCTTTAACCCACCCAAATGTAGAGAGAGAGGGAGATATCTAGAGAGAGTGATATATCTATATCTTATATATCAGATTTTCTAACCTCCTAAAGGGAAGGAGAGGCTCTCTTTTTATAGAGAAACCAAGGGGACAAAGCTTCTCTTAGAAGCTTTGACCAAAAAGGCCAAGCTTCTCTTAGAAGCTTGGATCAAAAAGGCCAAGCTTCTTAGAGAAGCTAGGCAAAGGGGGCAAGAGGTTCAAGCTTCTTCAAGAAGCTTTAAAAAAAGGTCAAGCTTCTTGGAGAAGCTAAAAAAGGGTCAAAAGGTTCAAGCTTCTTGAAGAAGCTAAAAAAAAGGTCAAGCTTCTTGGAGAAGCTAAAAAAAGGTTCAAAAGGGTCAAGCTTCTTAGAGAAGCTAAAAAAAGGTCAAGCTTCTTGGAGAAGCTAAAAAAAGGTTCAAAAGGGACAAGCTCCCTCAAGAAAAGGTCTCGGTCAGGACAGGTGGCCGATTGATCAAAAACAGTGGCCGGCCGAGCAAACACAATGCCGACCGACCATCAATAGTGCCGACCGGCCATCGCTAATGGCCGGTGGCAAGGAAACAAGGCCGGTGGCCTCAAGCCATGGCCGGTGAGGTGTGGGGATGGCCTACAAGCTACTTCCCACCCTCAGAAGCAAAACAACAAGTGTTTGGTGCAAAACCAGACAAAAAACAATCGAGTCGAGAGATCCTGAGGGAGGGCACGTAGCCGAGACCTTCAGGAACTCAAGACGAACACGAACAAGGATGATCACCGAGTGTTCAAACGATGACGTCCAAGTTTTAAGGACGGTCAAAAATGGGGTGTCTACAGTTGCCCCTCTTTGACAGAACTCGAAAGTCATAAAAATGACGGGAGTGAATGTCAAAGCCCAGGGATGACCCATTTTTGACAAGGCCGAAGACTTAGACAAAGCATACATGCTACAAATAAAGGTATGCGCCCGAAGGCAAGGGCAAAATGCAAGACAATGCACAAAGCCGAGCATAACTTATGATCATGCACGAAACATAGGGACGTATCCCGGTGTTTCGGAAAGTAGAAGAAACATAGGGACGCATCCCAGTATTTCGAAAAAAAGAGAGAAACGTAGGGACGTATCCCGGTGTTTCGGAAAAAGATAAACATAGGGACGTATCCCGGTGTTTCAGAAAAAGAGAAAGAAACATAGGGATGTATCCCGGAGTTTCGGAAGGAGAGAGAAACGTAGGGACGTATCCCGGTGTTTCGGAAAAAGAGAAAGAAACATAGGGACGTATCCCGGAGTTTCGGAAGGAGAGAGAAACATAGGGACGTATCCCGGTGTTTCGGAAAAAGAGAAACATAGGGACGTATCCCGGTGTTTCAGAAAAAGAGAAAGAAACATAGGGACGTATCCCGGAGTTTCGGAAGGAGAGAGAAACATAGGGACGTATCCCGGTGTTTCAGAAAAAGAGAAAGAAACATAGGGACGTATCCCGAAGTTTCGGAAGGAGAGAGAAACATAAGGACGTATCCCGGTGTTTCGGAAAAAGAGAAACATAGGGACGTATCCCGGTGTTTTGGAAAAAGAGAAAGAAACATAGGGACGTATCCCGGAGTTTCGGAAGGAGAGAGAAACATAGGGACGTATCCCGGTGTTTCAAAAAAAGAGAAAGAAACATAGGGACGTATCCCAGAGTTTCGGAAGGAGAGAGAAACATAGGGACGTATCCCGGTGTTTCGAAAAAAGAGAAAGAAACATAGGGACGTATCCCGGTGTTTCGAAATGGTGTGAGCATTGGAACGTATTCTGAACGCTTTTAACCGAAGAGGGAGAAACGAAGGGATGTATCCCAAAGGTTAGGGACGTATCCCAAGGGTTAGAGACGTATCCCAAGGATTAAGGACGTATCCCAAAGATTAGGGACGTATCCCAAGGATTAGGGACGTATCCCAAAGGTTAGGGACGTATCCCAAGGATTAGGGACGTATCCCAAAGATTAGGGACGTATCCCAAGGATTAGGGACGTATCCCAGTGTTACGGACAAGGAGGAGAAACATAGGGACGTATCCCGTTGTTTCGGAATGGAAAGAGAAACATAGGGACGTATCCCGTTGTTTCGGAGAGAAGGAAGAAACATAGGGACGTATCCCGTTGTTTCGGAAAGGTAGGAGAAACATAGGGACGTATCCCGGTGTTTCGGAAAAGAAGGAGAAAGGGAAACGTAAGGACGTATCCCGGTGTTTTGAAAGAAGGGAGAAACAGAAACGTAGGGATGTATCCCAGTGGTTCAGAAAGGTATAAGGACGTATCCCAGTGTTTCCAAACAAAGGAGCGTGCAAAACAATGCAATGCAGGTGCACAAGACAGTGCGATGAAATGCACTTTCTATGCAAGTATGGGGGCATTTTCTATGCAACATTGAAAGCATATTCTATGCAGAAACATAACGATGCGTGGCACGCATGCAACCGAAGTGTATATGAAAGTTCACATTCTATGCAATGGAAGGGCATCAAACACGTACTCTGGTGCCTCCGATTTACCTTTCGGAGGACTTGGCAACACAACTCTGCTCGAAAAAGGGACACCCTGTTTACATTGGCGAGAGATAACATCTGCTGCTGCTTTAATTGCCATTCTGACTTGAAGCAGGCTTAAGCTTGGAGTAGAGGCACACTCATTCTTCGGAGCACTGACAAGGCCTGAAGTACATCCGGAGCACAATCACGGAGTTTTCCGAAGTTGAAGCACACTCAGATACCTGATATTTTCCTCTTTTGCTTTTGTTTTGTAGTCTGGAACCCATATGGCTTCAAATAAGTCCTGGTTTTACTGTTCTGACATGACTTGGGTTGAACCCTGCGGTTTTAAGAAAGAACAAATTCTTGTTTTGCACAAATGTGGAGAATGGCACAGCACTCCGAGCACAAAGCGATTTTATTTTTGAAGTTAAGAAATGAGTTCTTAACCGGGTATTGAGTCTACGACTGAACACAGCGCACTACGACTCAACAAAAGGTACACGACCTGAACACATCGAGTAACACTCGAAAAAGACTCAAAACAAAAGTTGAGGTAAACAAAACAAAAGACACAACACACAGACGTGTTACAATGACAGGAGACCTCTCAGTTCGCGAGGAGCCAGTTTCTCCGGGTAGTGTTTCCCACCCTTTTCTCATTTGTGATTCTCACATCACTCTGGCACTCAATCTCTGTTTTTCTGAAGAAAAAAAAAAAAGCCATTTTCTCACTTTTTCTCTCAGCGCACATCTCTCTATTCTTCAATCTCTCATTTTTTTTTATCCCTCCCCTGGTTGGTGGATAAACAGAAAGTTGTGGGGTCTTACCCCTAGCATTTCGCTAGATTCTTCTTCTTGTTCACAACAGTGAGTTTCTTCCACAGAGGGGCTGCGCTACAATTGGGTGTGTAGCAAATCTGCAGCTGACATCGGTTGACGATGCTCTACTGGGGAGTTTGGACGTGATTAGATCTGCCTAGAGGAGGGAATGGGATATCTTGTCTCATTCCGGTTCGTGCTTCGCACTTGGCTTGATGCCTCGTTGCTTGGAGGATGTGAGAGCTTTCTGCCCTTTTGCGGTCAGCTTCAGTGGTGCCCTTTCGGCAAGTAGAGTGCCCTTTCTGGCAAGTATGTTGACAACGGGAGAAAGACAGAACACCTGACTCAACTGTGCCCCTATTTCATCATTTTGACCGTTTTTTGTTTTTGCTTTCTACTAAAACAATCTTGACCAATATGAGAGTTAGATTAACATACTTGTTCGATTTTTGATTTGAAAATCATGCAAGTTAGGTTATGAGCACCGAAAATTTTCCCTTTTTGGGTCCAAGAAATGGTCCAGTTTCGGAAAAGATGGAATAATTTTTGAGAGATCAGTCAACCTCAGTAAAAATTCTCAAAAATTGTTTTTGCAAACGGCCAATGCTTAACAAGCATGGAACCTACTCTTGAGACGCACAACCTCGGATTTGGAGGAAAATTGCCCCCTTTCTCGAAGAGAGCTGTATAGCAACGGAAAGTTGCCCCTTGTTTGAACGGCACCGCAGCGCATTGAATGGCAATGGAAAGTTGCCCCTTGTTTGAATGACACCGCGGTGCATTGAATGGCAACGAAAAGTTGCCCCTTGTCTGAATGGCACCGTAGTGTATTGTAATCAGTCCTCAGAGCGATGATTGCAACCGAACTCCCGGATACAGAAAAGACAAAGATGACTAGAACCATCACATGGACACAGTTGAATTTGAAGTATTTTACGGCTGGACTTCAGGATGAAGTTGCCTACGTATCCCAGAGATGGGAATCAAGCCTCACGTAGTTCGGGTTTAAGGTACACTCGGGTATTAACCTCTCCTTTTTAGGCTCTAACTTTTGCCAAGGCGCCCGTTGCGGGTTTTCGACCTTGCGAGCTTTGTTTTTCTTTTTTTTTCAATTTTTGTATCTTTCCATTCTTTTTTCTTTTTTCATTTTTCATTTTTTTTCTCTTTTCTCTTTTTTTTTTCTTTTATTCTTGTTGTTATTTTCTTTTCCTTTCTTTTTCTTTTTTTTTTTTGGTTCTTTCTCTTGCTCTAACTTTTGGCTGGGTCGCCCTTCCGGGTTTTCGGCTCAGCGAGCCTCTCAAAGGGTAAAAGTGTAACAAGTCCATGCCAAATGGTTTTAGGGTTTTGCAGCCATCCGTATCCAGGAGAGTGGCCATTCATTGATTTACTGAAGGATCCATCTTCGGCTCTTCGAGCATATCGGACATTTTTGCCCCTAGTTTGAGGGGTGCTTTTGTTCTAGCTTCGCAAGCCTCTTCTGATGAAATATGATCTTCTTGATCTGACTTTCTTGCCTCTTGTTCGAGGGCTGCTTTGAATCTGGCCACACAGGCCTCACATGGTGGTTGACCGTTGAACGTTCTGAATGGGTTCAAGGTTCGAAAACAAATGGATTGAATCTTGAGGCTGAGAATGATCCTAGGCTGCACAATCTCAAGAGCGATTCCACACAAGTCTTCACAGGACCGCGCAAAATAGTTTTTGAAATCTTTTTAAGAAAGCGACAAATCGCTCGTGCTGAAGACAGTGTAGGACCAATCTGGATCAAGCCAGGATCCTTCTCAGTACTCATACTAACAAGCATGATCTCGATCATTAAGGGCTTAACATGCCTCTCTTTCTCTTAATTGATCAAGTTTTGCAAAACCTGAGGAATTCCTTCCTCTTTGTTTTTCACACAATGTTTCGAAAAAAGTTTTGGAAAACTTAGGTCGATGCAATGAATTCAAGGCACAGAAAAGACACAGCTTCTAGTCAAATACTGCCATCTTACTTAGAATTTCTGGCACAGCTGGCACACGGCAGAAGCAAACACAAAAGTGTGAAAATCACTGCGGTTCCATTCAAATCTGTTGGGACAACTGGCTCCCCGGCAGAAACAGACTCAAAGGAAAGCAAAAGGACAAACGCAAAACAAGCAAGTGATATCCAAGGTAACACCCCCAAAATCACCTGACTCTAACAAAACAGGACTGACTCGATACAACAAGACAGGCCCGACTGACTCAATACAACGAGACAGACTCAACAGGACTGACTCGATATGAAAAGACTGACTCAAAACAAAGAGACAGACTCAAAACAACAGAACTGACTCAATACCCAAGCCAGAACGTACAAAACTAACATTCGCAACTGCTCAAAACAGTTTGTGCCAAACGCCACATCTTGGAATAAACTGAACGCCACCCGCAGGTGGTTCATTCCCCGATCACAAAGTCACATTATCCCCCACAAGTCCACTGATTAAGTGTTGATAGACTTTGCAGGACCTGGTGCGGGAATGACCTTGCTGTCAATCAAATTTTGTATCTCGTGACGGAGACGGACGCAACTGTCGGTGTCATGACCGGTCTGTTGATGAAAAGCACAGTACTTAGTTAGGTCATGCTTTGGAGGGAGAGGATCGGGTAGAGGCCGTTGTTCCAACTGTTTCAGATGTCCTTTCCTGAGTTGGACCCCTAGGGCTTTAGACAAAGGCATATAGAGTGGGGTGAACTCCCTCTTGCCTCGAGGTAGATAGTCTGAATTTCGGGGGTTTGAAGTGGATGTACCAACAAAGGGGGTGGCTACTCTTGGTGTGGTGGTAGTGACCATGCCCACTTCAGAAGATCTTACAGCTGCGTCACCGCTGGTGGTCGTATTCGAACTGCGGGTAAACGCCCTCCTGGGCTGCTCCTTCTCCTGATCAATAAGGCCCTGCTTCATAGCATCCTCGATCTGTACCCCCATCTCATGCAGATCTGAAAAGGTAAGGAAGGGGAGCACGATGATTTTCTGCATTAGTTTGGGTTGGAGGTTGCGCACAACCATCCTTATCTGGTCTTTGTCGGAAGGCCTTGTAGCCATCATCGAGGCCTTTGCTCTCCACCTCGCCACAAACTCTGAAAAACCTTCCTTTGGCTCTTGGCGGGTGACTTCAAGATCACGAGTTGTGACCTCAATCTGTGTGTTGTAGGAGTATTGATCACTGAAGGCCTCAGCCATCTGTAGACGTCCCCGAACGCCCCGGGAGGAACGAGCTCCCGTTCTGTTCATTTGGGGTCACTACAGCTCAGGACTCTCAAATTGTCATGGTTCTAAGTCTGAACCCAAGAGTCCAAATCCGGCAAATCGTTTTGAGAAAAACAGATTTTTGAAAGAAGTGCCAAACATGGACTGCTTTGCCAGATACAGAGTCGCCACCTAAATGTTTTATTTTGGGAAATTTAGGAAACCCTGACTCGTTGCCTAAGGCCACGTGTCCGTCATCACCAAAGTTGCCTCGGCTCGGGAACTTGGGTACGATTGGAGAAGGTCACTTCGTGAGCACCCCCGCTCGCCCGATCAAAGATCGACCTCTACTAACCATGATATCAAGTTTTGAAAACATTGTGTGTTCTTATCCCGGTTATTAGCCTAGATTACTATGTGATGCGCACAACATACAAGTATAGACTGGATCGCCTGAATTGGAACAAAACATTTCATGCTTGTTTTATTTGAAAGATGGTTTGCTACTCGCAAGTAGGCTTAAAATGCAGATTTTGCCACCCTCGGGTGGGCTTAGAAGAGATGGTTTTGCCACTATCTAGTGGGCTTAAAACACACATTTGATGAATTGTTCCAATCCAAATAACCCAACCTTCACCCACAGGCATTCAGGCAGTTATATCACATAAGCACATAACCTCATGGTAAGCATGCTATTCATGGCAGTCACTCACACGCATGCAAGGATGCTAAAGCATAAAACTCACCGAGTACTCCGAGCCAAAAAAGAAGCTAATTAGAAATCATGCATGATCCTAAGTATACAGAAATGCCTAATGCAACACATGCAAAAATGCAAACTATAGCAGGCTCGGCTATTCTAAACATGGCATATGAAATGCTACAACTAACATGTATTCAACTTGGAATTTGAAAATACAATGCAGTTAGTATGATGCGCCGAGCCCGGTGCACGCAAAACAGATGAATGATGCAAGCATGCTGTCATACTGTATGCTAATTGAAATATGCCCTAATCTAACCATCATACGCAGGTAAATAAAAAGGAAGAAAGACGTGGGGTTGGAAGACATACAACACACACACGCACACTTATTACAGTTGTGCCCTCGCGCAGAGGGTCCGAATAAATAATACAGTCCCAAATGAAAGAATAGTACAGTCCAAATATTACAGTCCAAATAATGTACAAATTCCTAATTAATTTACAAATTAACTAAGAAAGCTGTAAAACTGGCGTGCAAGCCAGGGACTGCTTTGATTCTGATGAATGATGTATGTTTAGGCTGCCTTGCGCGGAAATCCACTGGGATGCCCCAATTAGCCTCTGTTTGCACCTGTTCTTGAAATGCATGCCAAGCCTCGGAAGACCGCTGATTCTTGATTTGCTGCAACAGAGAGCAGGAAAGGGGCATAGCAATGTATTTTCACAAATGTATGCATGCCTCGATCCTCGTGCCACCAATCATGCATCTCGATGCATGATGGCCGAGGGGTCGAATTGTGCAACTCAATATGGAATGAATGCACATGAAAACTCAACTAAAACCTAACTCCATCATGAATAATCCGGAGTGTCGGTGACTGGGGAATTGAGACACATTCCGTCACTCGGAGTATGAAATGCACCTCGTTTCCTGTGCCCGGGCTAACTCCTATCCCGAACACGATGCAATATGCATGATATGCATGAAATGCAACTAAGATACAACCTAACATGCACAATGCTATGAAATGGCATACACGATGCACGAGATAATACACAACCGAGCATACACAATGCTATGGATGAAATGGCATACGCAATGCAATAATGGGCTTACACCAACATGAGAGAGCCTCAGCCACACTCACATAGGAGGCCATCAGATGGAAACAAGACAACTTGAAATGCGTGCACGCGTGCACGCAAACCGAGGACCGACCCTCAGGCACCGAAATGCCACTCTAATGAGACATGGCAAAGAAATGGAATATGATATGCAAACATGCAAAAATCAGTAGCAAAATGAGGGGCAAAACAGGCCCGAAACAAGGCGAAATGACACCCGATGCACAGAATTTCTCCCGAAATGCAAAACTAGGTACATGAAATGGCTTACAGCTATACAAAGCATGCATAATTGGTACATGGAATGAAAATACAGAAGCAAGGCAGCCCCAAAATAAGCATTTTTACAGTTCAAAGCATGGCCAAACAGTAAGCACAAGTGGGACTAAATTATCATACAAAAATGGCTCCGCAAGGGAGGCAATGAAGCAAGTGGTAGAGGCAAAGCCCAAAAAGAAAAAGACCCTTCTTCAACACTGAAGAGGGACCAAAAATATGACTACTTACAGTTTATGGCAGCCCCCAAAACAGCATACAAACATACTCAAAATGCCATGCAAGGTAGGGCCCAAAAGAGGTTATAACACAAAGTATACAAAGCATGCATCAAACAGCCAAAGACCCTTAATGAAACATGACAAGGGGGTCAAATATGGCCACTTTCACTTCGGACCAAGGTCCAAAAACAGAGACACAATAGGCTAAAAATGGGGACCAAAGAGGGGTATAATGACAAGTGGCACATGGAGGTCCCAAACAGTGATGAGCCCTTCTCCAATGTTTAAGAAGGGCTCAAACTAATCCTATCTACAGTTTACATCATGCTCCAAAACAGATCACACATAGGCCAAAAATAACATGCAAGATTAGGGCCTAAAGGAGAGGTAAAGAAGAAAGTGCAAGATGGGGACCTCAAATGACAAAATTCCCTTAATGAAACATGAAATAGAGCTCAAATAAAGGGTACTTTCAGTTTTGGTCGGAGCTCAAAACAGCAAGCAAAATAGCTAGAAAAATGTTGCAAAATTAAGCTCAAAAAGAGGGAATTGATGTTTACCCTTGAAGACCAACCCTTGGTTGCTTCTTGGCTTGAGAAGTGATGCCTCCTAGCTGTTGGAAAGCTCCCCAAGCTGCTGGAAATGGAAGTGGTAGTGTAGTGCTAGGTGGTGGTGTGGAAAGGGGTATAGGACTTGGAAGGTTTTTTGCTTGGAAATAGAGAAGGAGAGGGATATAATGCAAAGGCTCTTAGGTGATTTTTTCAACCTCCAAACCAGCAGCTGGAGCTGCTGTTATAAATGCAAAAATGGGGGAAAAGGGGGGGAAAAAATGGAGAGAAAACCAACCAAGTTTCCCTCCAAAAGGGCAACCCCCTCCCGGATACCAAATCAGGGGAAAATGAATACATATTTGTAATGTACCAACCCTAAGGATCATGGCCGGCCAATTATCCAAGCTGCAGGTGGCCGGCCAGCCACCTCTTATGGCCGGCCGGCCAAGGGTCAAAAAGGTCAATGAGAATTAGTAGCCGACCATATGATATTGGTGGCCTCCCATGTGTGCACAACACAACCATGTGGTCAAACACTGGAAAAAGTGACCCAGGAGAGAGAACAACCCACTTTTTGGAGGGGTTCAAAAGGGTCAAGCAGCATTAGTGGCCGGCCATATGATATTGGTGGCCTCCCAGGTGTGTACATCACAAATATGTGGTTTTGGGTGCAAGAAAGTGGCCCTAGGGTGGTCAACATTGGCTTGGAAGTGAGAAAAACGGGCGTCGGAGGGCACCGGAGGAATATAACTGGTTGCTGAAACAATTGCTGGCCTCCCACCCTTCTACGGCCTTCCTGGTGATGAAACAGAGGTACCTGCCAAAAATGAACGAAAACCGATGCAAAACGAATGTTCGGGGGTCAGAACGCGCAGTTCGGGGCCCCGAAAACTGCCTGTTGAGCACTAAAAATGGCATTCGACCACGAAGTGGGTCTCTCAGACCTCAGTGTCCCTCAAAAGGGATCAAATAAGAAGTATGCCAAAAACTGGAGCAAACGGAGGTGGTTAAGCGGTCCCAAACCGAGGCACACGGCCAACGGCTCCGAAAAACCGGGAACCGGGCTCCGAAATGGACAAAATGGCCTACAGCCACAAAATGTAGCCCACGGCCATTGAGAGATGGTCTACGGGACCTCTCCCTCCCCTCAGGAAAAGAAACAGAGAGAAACCGAACCTGGTTCACAAACCGAGGCAAAGCACAAAAGAGTCCGGAAGTCCAGAGGCAAGGCTCGCAGCCAAGACTCTGAAACTTCTGGACGAGCACAAAATGCAGTATCACCAAGCGCTCAACTGGTGACGTCTGAGTCTCAAGGTCGGTCAAAAATGGGGTGTCTACACCATCCCTTCCCAATTCTGTTTCACAGAGTTCTCCAATTTTGCATACCAGATTGCGGCTATCCCAGATAGGGTCCGGCCAAACAATGATAGCTTCTGTAATCTAGTGAGGCCCATCGGCCTTAGAATGTCTGAAAACAGCCGCAAGTGCACCATGGGATCCCCGGACCCATCGAAACGGTCAATATGTGGCATCTTGAATCTGTCTGGCAGCGTCACAGCTGCATCGGTATACCCATCCTCGACGCCCGGGACGGATTTCATGCCTTGAGCCTTCTTGAACAACCTTTCAAGCTTGCTCATCTTTAGCGCCGTTGGATCTGTCTCTAACTCAAAAGGGGAGTCCGGTAGGTTGATGGGTGTCTTGGATAGCTGGGGTAGAACTGAGGGCGAAGCTGGCCCGACCGGAATGTCCGTATCATCCTGGACGTGGGTTGCCTCCCCGAGTATGGGAACTCTTGGTGGGGGTGGAGCCTGGTGCAAAGTAGATACTCCAGTTTGCTGCTCCAATCTGGCAGTTGTCTCTGCCTGTTGGGCTATGACCACAGCCTGTTGCTTGGCGAATTCTGCTTGACGGACAGTGTCTTGCTGCATGGCTTTCATACTATCCTGGAGTTGGCACACCATCTCTTCTAGACTCGACATACTATTCTAATCTAACTGAGCAACCGGTATATCTGTGTCGGCAATAGGCTCGGAAATCTCAGCCCGACTGCTCAAAGATCACTGATCTGGTAGCTGTTGTACTGGTGGTCTGTGCCTGACTAGCCTTCTCTGGCCCTGATTACCCTTGAACTGAGTCTATGACCTGACAAAGTTTATCAGTACAAGTCCAATGAACCTCGGGGGATATTGGAGCCTTCTGAAGCTATAGTTCCAGGACTACCCTGCAAAAGAGAAAACAGACAGCATCTCAGCTCAATTTTACTGGAACGGATAGCAGAACGACTGTACTCAATACCAATAACTGTTCCCTAAATATCTGTCCCAAAATTGATACCCTCGGGTAAAACTGATTCCCCAAATACTGATGCTGATGCCCACAAGCCTGATACTCAGACTTGCAAACTGTTATGCGCATTCCCTGTAGAGATACACTCTAAAAGCACATAGCAAACAAATGAGAGCCAAGACACCCCCATGTTGGGGTAGGGTTTCCCTGTCCTATTTTGTCAGGAGCTAGGGTTTCACTACGCACGCAGCGGTTTCAAACAACCTATCGGGTAAGCAACCTGTCCTAGTTTGGAATGGTCATTATGGATTCCGAATATGCACTAGGTCGAATGGTTAAAAGGGTGCCCCGGTGAAAACCGGGGTTTGTGTTCCCATACTGTCAGAGCCCATAACCGGTCAGCCTTATGGTCATGCCTTGACAAGACAAGCCTCCGGCAAACCGTTCAGGAATGGCAGATGGCAAACACGGTGTCCTAGGCGCACTAATGCACATGCAATGCAAAGAGACACATAAATGAGATCAAAATAGGACATCACGAGTTCGAGTCAAGCTCTCTAAAATCCCCAGCAGAGTCGCCAGAAACTGTAGACGCGCCCGCGTGGGGCCCTCGCTACAGTTCGGACTCGATTTGTGTCACGGTTCCTGATCTTGAACCAAAGAGTCCAAATCTGGCAAATCGTTTTGAGAAACAGATTTTTTGAAAAGAAGTGCCAAACATGGACTGCTTTTCCATATACAGAGTCGCCACCTAAATATTTTATTTTGGGAAATTTAGGAAAGCCTGACTCGGTGCCAAAGGCCACGTGTCCGTCATCACCAAAGTTGCCTCGACTCGGGAACTTGGGTACGATTGGGGAAGGTCAGCTATGAGCACCCCCTCTCGCCCGATCCGAAGATCGGCCTCTACTAACCATGATATCCGTTTTTGAAAACGCCATGTGTTCTTAATCCATTTATTAGCCTAGAATTACTATGTTATGCGCACAAACAAGTATAGACCAAATCACCTAAATTGGAACAAAACATTGCTGTTCGTTTTGAAGATGGTTTGCTACTCGCAAGTACGCTAAAATGCAAGTTTTGCCACCCTCGAGTGGGCTTTTAGAAAAGATGGTTTTGCCACTATCTAGTGGGCTTAAAACTCACAGTTTTAATGCATTATTCCAATTTAGGTAATTCAACCTCCATCCACAGGCATTCAAGCAGTTATATCGCATAAGCAGCTAGCCTCATGGTAATCATGCAATTATGGCAACACTCACACGCATGCGGTATGCTAAAGCAAAAGGACTTACAGAGTACTCCAAGCCAAAACAGAAACTAGTTAGTAATCGTATGCATGATCCTAGTTCATGTTAAGATGGCTAATGTAACACATGCGGAATGTCACTAGAGTAGGCTCGGCTAGTCTATAAATGACATGTGAAAATGCACAAATAGCATGTATTCAAGTTAGATTTGAAATACTTATGCAGTTAGTATGATGCGCCGAGCCTGGTGCATGCAATACTGATGAATGATGCACGCATGCATAGCATAAGGTATGCTAAAGTAAACATGTCCTAATACTAACCATCAAAAGCAGGTAAGTAAAAGGGAGAAAGAAGTGGGGGTTGGAAGACATGCACACACGCACCCACACTTATTACAAATTCACCCTCGCTCGGAGGGACCAAAAGAATAATACAAAATAATTAACCTACAAGCTAATTAATTATTACAGACCAATTAATTAATTAACAAATTAACTAATCTAACGAAAGCAGTAAACGGCCTCGGGAAGAGGGCCCCATGCAATGCGCGCTCGGCTCCGCTCGGAAAGTCACTGCCATGCACAAGGTTGCCTCTGCTTTGACTGTTCTGCTTCTCTGAAAATTGCACAACTCCCAAGATTTCTTCTCTGAGTGCTGTGGAGCACCACCGACCAAGTGGGAATACCACCGGCCATGGAGAATGGTCACCGGCCGCAAACGTATGCTCTCGGCCAAACATGTTTTGCCGGTCGGCACCCAACACTGTCGGCCGGCCAAAACTTCCTGCAGAAACCTGTTTGACAACAGCAGAGGGCAGACAAGGCATGGCAATGCATTTTCAAAGCAATGTGTGCACCACCACATCCCTTATCATGTTTGTGACTCAAAGAGGTATGGTGCTCGATTCTCGGACCACCAATCGCGCATTTCAATGCGTGATGGCCCAAAAGCCAGGTGTGCAACTTCAATATGGAATGAAATGCACAAAACAAACAATGGACCCCAACCTCCATCATAATCAATTCAAGAGACAAGAGATGCATGCTAATGTAATGCAACCTAGGCATGTGAGCTAAGTGTGCAACATGATCATGCAAACAACGAAACCATGTGCAGTACGCACATGAACTAAAAAAGTAAGCGTGCAAGGCATATAACATTAATGTTAATGGCACACATGCAACAACATGAAAGGCATAACACATGTAAATATGCAAAGTGACTTAACACAAGAAGCATGCCAAATGCAATGACACTTAAACATGCAACATGTTAATAGGCTAAGTACCTAAAAATACAAACATGTATAGCATGCAACAACATGCCAAAGGGATGGTCTTAAACTAATTTGGACAGCTCTCTACTAGGTCCAAAACAGTGGCCACAATGATGCAAGTGAGGCAACGAAATACATGGAATGCATGCACAATGCATTAACCAAGCTTAAGGCACAAAAATGCAACTCCACCAAAGCATGGCAAGGTGGAAATATGGCATACAATAGTGCATGTTCCAGATCTGAAATGGCATACCAAATGACTCCAAAATGACCCCAAAACATGAAAACACTACCATTTAAGCATGCAAGAAGCTTCAAAACTCAAAGCTAGGCATGGGCATTGCACTACAAGCATGCATAACAAGCATTATTCGACCATGAGGCATGAAAATAGTGCTAAGGCAGTCCAAAACATGCATGAAATCAGTTCAAGGCATGGCCAAAAAATGTTAGCAAGATGGGCTAAAATAGCATGCAACTTTGACTAGCAAACATGGGTTGTATGGCAAGTATATGATGCACATGGAATCTCACCAAACCATCAAAAATCAGTGAATAAAACATGTGAAAATAAACCCAAATAACCACTGATATGCAACCATGGCATGCAAAAATGATGAGTTACTTTAGAGGGCCATGCAAGGAGTTATTAAGCACATGCAAGATAGACATTTAGCAAGACCAAATCAACTCTGAAAATGAGTTTTGAGGGTCCTAAAACCCACTGAAAAATGCTTGAAACAAGGCTTGGAAGCATGCAAATAGGAGCCCCTTTGGAAGGCCAAAAAGGGCAACAAACAAAGCAACAAGGGAGAGGGTCACCCCTCGCCTTCTTAGGACCTTAAACCACCATCCTCACCACTGAAATCCCTCAAGATTTTAGTGGTGAGGAGGCCCAAACAAGGTGGTCCCGAAGCTCACCAAAAATAGCACAAAATGGGGCCAAACAAGGCCTAAGAGGGGGTAAACGACCCCAAACACAAAAGTGTCCTTAATGAAGTATCTTAAACACAAAAAAACAAAAAAAATTTATGTTATACACAAATCTCAAATCAGCAAGCAAGACAGGCTAAAAGGGTGTGCAAAAACGGAAAATAAAGAGGGAAAATGGGTTACCTTTGTAGCCAAAAGGGGACAGCAGCCTTTAGACCCAAAAATGCAACCCTCAACCTCTGAAAACAAGACCCAAGAACCTCCAAGTGATGATGGAAGTGTTGTGCTAGGAGGTGTAGTTCAAATGGCCAAGAACTAGACCCTTTTGGACCCTTTAACCCACCCAAATGTAGAGAGAGAGGGAGATATCTAGAGAGAGTGATATATCTATATCTTATATATCAGATTTTCTAACCTCCTAAAGGGGAGGAGAGGCTCTCTTTTTATAGAGAAACCAAGGGGACAAAGCTTCTCTTAGAAGCTTTGACCAAAAAGGCCAAGCTTCTCTTAGAAGCTTGGATCAAAAAGGCCAAGCTTCTTAGAGAAGCTAGGCAAAGGGGGCAAGAGGTTCAAGCTTCTTCAAGAAGCTTTAAAAAAAAGGTCAAGTTTCTTGGAGAAGCTAAAAAAGGGTCAAAAGGTTCAAGCTTCTTGGAGAAGCTAAAAAAAAGGTCAAGCTTCTTGGAGAAGCTAAAAAAGGGTCAAGCTTCTTGGAGAAGCTAAAAAAAGGTTCAAAAGGGTCAAGCTTCTTGGAGAAGCTAAAAAAAGGTTCAAAAGGGTCAAGCTCCCTCAAGAAAAGGTCTCAGTCAGGACAAGTGGCCGATTGATCAAAAACAGTGGCCGGCCAACCAAACACAATGCCGACCGACCATCAATAGTGCCGACCGGCCATTGCCAATGGCCGGTGGCAAGGAAACAAGGCCGGTGGCCTCAAGCAATGGCCGGTGAGGTGTGGGGATGGCCTACAAGCTACTTCCCACCCTCAGAAGCAAAACAATAAGTGTTTGGTGTAAAACCAGACAAAAAACAGTCGAGTCGAGAGATCCTGAGGTAGGGCGCGTAGCCGAGACCTCCGGGAACTCAAGACGAACACGAACAAGGATGATCACCAAGTGTTCAAACGATGACGTCCAAGTCTTAAGGACGGTCAAAAATGCGGTGTCTACACATAGTTGTATGGTGGAAAACCAGAAAATATGACCTAGGAGAGAGAAAAACCAGTTTTTTAGCAAGGTTCAAAAGGTCAAGAAGAATTACTGGTCGGCCTACCCATATTGGTGGCCTTCCAGATGGGCACAACACAATGGTGGTATGAAAAGCTAGAAATTGTGGCTCAAAAGTGAGAAAAACCAGCTTTCTGTCAGAAAAATCGGCTTTAGGAGAGAGAAAAAAGAGAAAACTAGTTTCCAACGGAAAAAGGTGGCCTTCCACCATACTACCACCTCCCTAACAATGAAAATAGGGTCCCCACCAAAAATGGGCCAAAACGGATGCAAAACAAGGGTTCGGGGGGCCAAAAAGCACAGTCTAGGGCCCCGAAAATAGGCTGTTAGGCACCGGAAGTGGCGTATGACCACGAAGGTGGTCTCCCGGGCCACAGTGTCCCTCTAAAGGGAGGAAATAAGGTGTGTGCCAAAAACCGGAGCAAACGGAAGTAATTAAGCGGTCCTGAACCGAGGCACACGGCCGACGGCTCTGAAAATCAGAAACTGGCCTCCAAACGGGAAAAATGGCCTACAACCACGAAACGTAGCCTACGGCCGCTGAGAGATGGTCTACAAGACCTCTCCCTCCCTTCGGGAAGAGAAAACAGAGAAAACAGGACCTGGTTTGCAAACCGAGGCAAAGCACAAAGGAGCCACGAAATCCGGGGGCAAGGCTCATAGCCGAGACTCCGCAACCTCAGAACGAGCACAATATGCAACATCACCGAGCGCTCAGTTGGTGACGTCTGAGTCTTAAGGTCGGTCAAAAATGGGGTGTCTACAGTTGCCCCTCTTTGACAGAACTCAAAAGTCGTAATTGACGGGAGTGAATGTCAAAGCCCAGAGACGACCCATTTTTGACAAGGCCGAAAACTTAGACAAACAAGCAAGATAACGAAGATTTGCCCGCAGGCAGGGGGCAAGATGCAAAATGATATGCGTAAAGCCGGATGTAACTCATGACCATGCAAAGCAGAAAGCTGTAATGAAGCGCACACGCAACAGTTTTAAGCAAGAATGCAATGCAACAACTACATTTCATGCAGTTTAAGAATGCAGAGAATTATTCAATTCTCGCCATGTCTCACACGGAGAAGATACAATACTTGCGCGATTCGTCTGGTTGCACAAACTTCAAATGAACTGTACATACAATATCGTGCCTGCAAAAGAGAGAAACTTAACAAGCATAACATAGTTAGCAAGACATGTTCAACGCTATATCGAACATAGACAAACAGGGTGCCGATGGGAAAGTGCATCGCAATGCGAGAGACACGCACGTGTGTCAACGCAAGTTAAGCATGAGGGTATGACAATACCTATGAAACGTGCACAGCAATGCAAGTGGTATGCATGAGAATGCAAGTGATGTGCATAACAATGCAGGATAAGTGCAAACTCGAATGCATGTTTGACACGAAACAACGAGCAAAGAAATGCAAGTTTTGACGAGTGCGACTCAATCGCGACCTCCGGTTTACCTCCCGGAAGGGTCACAACGTGCTCAAAAAGGATACATTTTGCTCTTGATGAGTGACGATGAAAGGCGCATCGAAATTTGGAGTTGAAGCTCCCGCAGAGGGATCTCGCGACGATAAGTGCACTTTTCTTGTACTTTCTCGGGTGCCGGGGACTCCGATCACTACCAAAATTTGCAGAGACCTTGGAGACCATCTTGGGAACACCACCGACCAGGTTTGGAGTTCACTGGAGGCCACCGACCAGGTTTGAGTGCAGGGGGTGGTCGGCCTACCAGAAAAGGTGGCCGGCAAACCACCTAGCCCAAATCCGGGGCAGTTTGGTACTTTCACCCTCATTTCTTTAAATACATTCGGCCAAAGCTTTATTCCTCACAACTTCAGATCCGAAATCACCTTCTCCTCCTTCCTAGAGCATTTTCCCTCTCAGATCTGCGCTCTATATGCGTTTTCCAATGCCCCACGCAAAGTTGTTTTGCGAAAACTTTCAGTTCTCTTCACTTTGAACCGATTAAATTTTGATTTCGGAGCTTCTTTTCTCATTTTCACCACTTGAGGTAAGTTTGTCTCAACATTTGGAAGATTTTCTCGAGAGTTGACTTTTGTTGACTTTTTCATTTCCTGAGAGTTGACTTTTGTTGACTTTTTCCAATTTTTGCTCATTTTGCTCATTTTTGCTCCTTTTTGCAGATTTCTTGAGATAGCAGGTCATTTTCCCCATGACGGAGGTTCTCCAGGTGCCGGAGACGATCCAGATATCATGTCTCTGCCGTCGAGGATTCGCCCCTTTATTCCCGAGAGGTACGACCCCTTGACGCACATCCTCCCATGGGCAGTTTTCTATCATTTTACGGACTTCGACGATCGAGCCCCCGTGGATTTGCTATTGCGGGAGCCGGAGTCCCATCTCTCCTATCAGGCACGGGAGGTATGTACTTCACTTTTTTACATTTCCTGCCTTAATTCTGCGTTTTCTGTGCATTTTATGCTACGCATGCTTATTTGCTCGCTCTGAACACATTCGCATGCCATACTTCTGCTCATTCTAGCACACAACTTGCTCTGAATGCTTAGTCCACAACACAATACTCTGTTTGCATCTTGAACATACAGCTCAATCACTTGAATTTCTGAACACGCAGCTCATATTTGATGGTGAAAACGCCGCACACACTATCTCTGAAATCTGAGCATACAGCTCATATTTGTTTGTGAACACGCAGCACACATTTCAATTCTGAACACACAGCCCATATTTGATTGTGAACACACAGCACACATTTGTTGAAAGTTGAACACGCAGCCCAAACTTTGAATTTCTGAACACACAGCCCATATCTTGATTGTGAACACGCAACACACACTTGGTTAGAGTTGAACACGCAGCCCAAACTTTAATTTCTGAACATGCAGCCCATATTTGTTGAAAGTTGAACACTCAGCCCAAACTTTGAATTTCTGAACACGCAGCCCATATTTGTTGAAAGTTGAACACTCAGCCCAAACTTTGTTTGTGAACACGCAGCACACATTTGTTGAAAGTTGAACACGCAGCCCAAACTTTGAATTTCTGAACACGTAGCTCATATTTGATGGTGAACACGCAGCACACACTATTTTTGAAATCTGAACACACAACCCAAATTTGTTTGTGAACACGCAGCACACATTTGTTCTGAATACACAGCCCATATTTGATTGTGAACACACAGCACACACTTGTTGAGAGTTGAACGCGTAGCCCAAACTTTGAATTTCTGAACACGTAGCCCATATTTGTTGAAAGTTGAACACGCAGCCCATATTTGTTGAAAGTTGAACACGCAGCCCAAACTTTGAATTTCTGAACACGCAGCCCATATTTGCTGAAAGTTGAACACTCAGCCCAAACTTTGAATTTCTGAACACACAGCTCATATTTGATGGTGAACACGCAGCACACACTATTTCTGAAATCTGAACACACACCTCATATTTGATTGTGAACACACAACACACATTCGTTGAAAGTTGAATACGCAGCCCAAACTTTGAATTTCTGAGCACGCAGCCCATATTTGTTTGTGAACACGCAGCACACACTATTTCTAAAATCCGAACACACAGCCCAAATTTGTTTATGAACACGCAGCACGTACTTCAATTCAGAACACACAGCTCATACTAAACGCGCAGTTCACAGCATTGTATTTGATTTGATTTGCACACAGCTCATACATTTCATTTGCACGCAGCTTATTCATTTCATTCTGAAACTAAATACATGTGTTCATCGTGAATGCAGGTGTCCTCCCGTATTACACGGGGATATGGCTCCATTGCTGCGAGGGAGTGGTATCCAGAGCTCCCAGAGGCCATCCGTGATTGGGTTGATCAGGCAGGGTTCGGGCCCTTTTGTACTGGGAGATCTCGCTATCCCACTAGCAGGACGTTGATGGGCGCCCTTGTGAAGAGGTGGTGGGACACCACCGATTCCTTTCATGTCTCAGCTGCCGGGGACATGACTATGACCCCATTCGACTTTGTTGTGTTGACAGCCCCCGACGTGGGAGGCTGGGCGATCCCTTATGATGAGGACATGGGCAAGTGGGAGGCTGCCTGGATTTATCTACTGGGAGCTCGCCCACCGGTCGACCAATCCTCGGGCCGAGTCCGATACACCTGGTTTTCTTCACATTTTAGACAGAGGGAGCCCAAGACTCTTGAGGAGATAGCACAGTACACCCGAGGGTTTTTGATGTTCCTCTTCGGGACCACTCTGTTCGCCGATAGGGGGAACCTCGTTGGGCTATATCTGCTGAGTGCCCTGGTAGACCTCTCGCAGGTTAGTCAGTATGACTGGGGTGGCACCGGCTTGGCAACCCTCTATTGCTACATGAGCGCAACCTCCCGCAGACGGGGGAACATAGTTGGCGGCTACTGGAGAGCCTGGGAGGTACCTTCTACCCTCTTGGTTTACATTTTTGCTTTTCATTATCTGTGCATTGCATGCACGGCGCACTTTACATTCTGTACTCACATTCTGCATTCAACATTCTGTATTCGGATTCTGCACTCAGCATTCTGTAGTTTGATGGCTTTTGCCCTATTTTCCACAATTATAGGTTGTTGTGTACTTCCCGACGCTAGCCCCAGAGCTCGAGGTGGAGGCGCCCCTCATGACCCCCTACTCGCTCGTTTTCGAGGGCCAGTACCGGCCGCGAGCCCGGGAGATTCTCTCCTACCTACGGCAGTTTTTCGACACAGTACGGCTGACAAAGGTAATTCAGAACTCTCCGTCCTCCATGTTTTCATCTTTGATTTATTTTGCACATCTACGATTTCTGATCGGCTTATGCATTGGTTATCTGCAAATCACCTGGCAGCCTTGGGTGCCTTTGGGTGGGGACCTCCGATTTCAGCTTGCCGGAGAATGGGCCGCCTCTCGGTACAGGATCCTGTTTGAGGGGCCGGTTGGTAGGGCCTGGTTCTTGGGGGAACGCTTCATGCGCCAAATGATGGGCTACCCTTATCAAGATATCCCCTCAATACCTCCGGTCGATATGCGAACTACTAGGAGGCTCACTCCCCAGGTGGTTACTAGTGCCATGCTGGGTACTGATGTATTACTACATTTGGAGGAGGGGGAGTACGCGACCTACCGTCACACATACTTGATGCCCCCGTTGACAGGTGTTTGTACTCCCACGAGGAGGTCCGCTGACATGCCATCTTCAAGTCGAGCTCGGGCTGCAGGTGCTCCTTCTACTAGCAGAGCCGGTACGTCGAGAGGTGGGGCTGGACTGGTCCCCCCGATTCCTTTGACTTATCATCACGCTGGATGGCCAAATATCCCGACTGAGTTGATGGAATGGCGATACGGGACTTCCTACCCAATTCCGATAGAGCCTCCTATTCCTAATCACTGATACGTCAGTGACCCTAACTCACCACCAGCATGCTCCACTACTTTTCATTTATCACCCAGATACTTAGGCATTCATTCAGTCACTGATGATCTGAGCTTGTATTTGCAGCCACCCAGAGAGTACATGGACGGGATGCTCGGATTGGTGGCCTCGCTCGAGGGCATGGTCTTGCGGAGAGAGGCGCAGCTGTCCATCCTCGGTTCCCAGGTACTCTTTAATTTTCTCGCATTTAGCATACTTCTGATGACATGTTGAACTTGAACATCTTACTGCATTGATTAATTGTATGTGTAGAGCACATCTGACACACACCACATTCATGTACTGTATCTGCCTGCACCCACTTCATGTAGTTTTCTTGTATCTACATCTGATATATATACTTTGGCTGATGTATTGCATTCTTTCTTTTCAGATGCCTCCGCTACATACCGGACCACAGGCCGGGCCATCTGGGCCTTCCTGAGGAGCTGGGAGAGGTGAGTCGTCTCACAGACGAGCCAGACGCAGAGCGCATGTCATAGAGGAGGGGTCCAGCGAGGAGGAGGAGCCTGCGCATCCCCAGTCAGAGACATCTGCTGACAGAGAGGGTGGTTCCGGTTCCGGTTCCGGTTCAGGTTCCAGTTCCGGTAGTGGAGATGAGGTCGAGGAGAATCCCAAGGATGACAGCTCTGACTCAGATGACGATGATGGTGCTGAGGCTGTTCCGCAGAAGAGGACGAAGAGGGCCTCTTACTCCTGTGCTTAATAGCATTGATGAAGCTGTTCCCTACTTTATTTGCCTTTTTTACTAGTAGTTGTAGCACATTGTACATTATTAGGCAGTTTTATTTTCTGTAAAACTTGTACCCTTGTTGTAAAATGTTGTAACAAAGGAAGCATGATGGAATGAAACAATTTTTGTTCAAAAAGTGTTGTATTTTATGTTCTTGCATCGCATCGCATCATTTTGTACAAAATGAGATTGAATGGAATTGTGCATTTGAAAATTGCCAAGTCAGGTAGTGAACCGACGCAACAAACAAAGCGACTTAACTTATTAAGAAAGAAAAGAACCTTAGCAAGTTTACAACTTGATAAGCAAGACACAACAATGTCGATTAAACAAAGAGTAACAACTCGATATACACAACTCGTCAACTCGACAAAACTTAATAACTCGATAAACAAAACAACAACTCAATAAGCAAAATAACAACTCGATAAGTAGGATTTAATAACAACTCGATACACAAATGCATTTCGGACGATCTGGGTGACGGAACGCATCCGAAACAGAGGAAAACTCGCACCTTTAACACCCCCAATGCATGGAAATGCTAAGAACTTTCTTCTAGAAGCTAAAACAAGACCAAAGCCACCTTTCTCTCGATGGCCGACCGCCTAAGGGAGCTGGCCAACTAGCTTTTTGCATTGGAGGGGAGAAGGGTGGTTGGCCTGCCAGAAAAGGTGGCCGGCCGACCACCTAGCTTGGCAGCCATCAAATTTTCGACACGTGTCCCCCGTATAGTGCCTTATCCTCTTTAAAAGCTCCAGCCTCGTGGCTCTTTCATTTCATCTTAGTTTTTCATCAAAATGGAGGCGTTCCTCACCCAAAATCTCACAACTTGGATTGCTTCTCTAGATGGCTCGAAAAAGTTAAACTTCCGAGGCTTCGGCTTGATCGCACTATTCACGCTGGGCCATACTCTGTTGCATCTTCCTTTCCTCTATGCCGCGGCAAGGTTTTGGAATCCGATAACACACGTCTTTAGCTGTAGCGGGCAAGAGATGTGTCCTACTTTCGAGGATTTCCAAGTTTTGATGGAGTCCGAGCGCAACGAGGAAATCTTGCCTCAACTCCGATTCGGCCACGTCCAAGCCTTAGGAAAAATGTGCGGCCTCACTTTGCATGATGCTCAATCATTGATTCATGATGGGGAGCTGGACATCCCAAGCTTGGTTTGTCGATTTTCTGATGCTGGTGACCGCGGTGACCATCATTGGCAGGGCTATCGGCAATACGCGCTTTGCCTATGCTTGCTATCTCATTTCTTACTTGCCTTAGGTTCCGGAGGATCCAGTGTCCAGTTGATCGAGGTTACCCAAGGTTTGAAGGAGGGCAAGAGCTGCATTACTATGACATTGGCTGAGACATTGGTGGGCTTAGACGCTTTTCATCGCCGGGAGACGGCTAAGCTTGCGGGGAGCCCACTACTATTGTAGGTAATGTTTCCTACCCAATCTCACATATGTATTGCGCACGTCACTCGGCCCTCAGGCTCGATTTTTCTCGCAAAGCCCTTTTCTTACTTTTCTCTCATCGTACATCTCTCTATTCTTTATTCTCTCATTTTTCAATCCCTCCCCAGGTGTGGTTGATGGACAAGTTACAGATTGTGGAGTCTTGCCCCGCATACTCAGCTCGCGGTTACTTTTTTCGACAACGCCTGGTTGATGCCCTTGATGAGGGGTGGTGGTACAACTAGATGTGCAATTTGTCTGCAAACCGCATCGCTTGGTGCTGCCCTTGGCTCAATCTGCCGGGGATAAGTTACATCATGACTCGTCAACCTGGGATTCAATTGATTAGCATGACACACTGTGTCTTCTATTTTCTGTTTCAGTTTCAGCGCCAATTCGGACATGATCAGACTTGCCCGCCAGAGGGGATAGAGTATCCTGCTGCATTCCCGGTTCGAGGCGCACAGCTTGCCCGGTATGCCACAACATGGAGGACTAGAGAGCTCCTGGCCCCTGCTTCCACTTTCAGTTGTGCTTTGTCTAATGAGTGCTTGGATTGGCTCAATGAAGAGGCACAGGAAGGGCCCACTTTGGTATTAGAGGCTTCGACTAGCTCTGGGAGGGGGCGCAGGAACACCTGACTTAGCTATGTCCCGGATTTATTGCTTTATTCGTACTTTCAAGTTTTCGTTATGATTGTAATAAAAAGCAACTTCAATTTGTATGCAAAAGCAGGAGAACTCTGTATTGAAACCAATGAAATTGAAGGTTGTGGGTACTGAAAATTTTTCGCATTGGTCCAAAAATGGTCTAAGTTGTAAGAAGATCAATTTTGAACAAAGTCAACTTTTATTAAAACTTTTCAAAACCATTTTCGATATGGATCAGAACTGGACACGCCTGAAATCTGTCACTGAGATGCACAACCCCGAATCCCAGCAACTGGAAAGTTGCCCCTAGTCTGAATTGTACCGCAGCATTGCGCAGTAACGGAAAGTTGCCCCTAGTCTGAAGAGCACTGCACCGGAGATCATAACCGAACTCTTGAATGCTGAATAGACAAAGATGGCCGAGATGATCAAATGGACAAAGTTGATCGGGGAAAAGTTTATTGCTGAACTTCAGGATGAAGTTGCCTACGTATCCCAAAGATGGGAATCAAGCCTTACGTAGTTCAGGCTTAGGTTCACTCGAGTATTTTTACTCTCCTTTTATGCTCTAACTTTTAAAAAGGCCGCCCTTTGCGGGTTTTCAACCTTGCGAGCTCAGTTTTTATATTTTCCAATTTTCTGTGCTCTAACTTCTGCCTAGGTCGCCCTTTTGGGTTTTCGGCCTAGTGAGCCTCTCGGGGGTAATATTTCTTCAACTTGTCTATGTTGATCGGTTGGGAGAACTCTAGGCCATCTAGGTCCATCAAAACCATAGCTCCACCCGACTAGATAGACTTAATGATGTAGGGACCAGTCCAATTGGGTCTGAACTTGCCCCTAGGGTCGTGGATGAGAGCTCGGTTGTCCTTGAGCACCAAATCTCCTTCTTTTAGATTCCTGGGCTTAACTTTCTTGTTAAAAGCCCTGGCAATTCTACGCTGATAGCCTTGAACATGGTACAGTGCTTTCAATCTATGCTCGTCAAAAAGCATGAGTTCTTCAAATCTACTCTATTGCCAATCTACTTCGACTATCTGACACTCAGCCAGCACTCGCAAAGACGAAACCTCAGTTTCAATAGGTAGAACGGCCTCCATCCCATAAACTAATGAATACGGAGTCGCCCCAGTAGAAGTTCTAATTGAAGTCCGGTACCCCCACAGAGCAAACGGCAGCTTATCTGGCCAATCCCAGTAGGTTTCCACCATCTTCTGTAATATGTGTTTGATATTCTTCTTGGCGGCCTCGACTGCTCCATTGGTTTGCGGCCGGTATATGGATGACTTATGAAAAGCCACGTTGTATTTCTTCAACAAGTCAGTCACTTCCTTCTTGAAGTGGGAACCATTATCTGAAATGACCTCGTTCAGGACCCCATAACGACAGATGATGTTGTTTCTGATAAACTTTACAACATGCGACGCCTTCAACACCGCATAAGATTGGGCCTCAACCCACTTCGTGAAATAATCTATCGCGACCAGGATGAACTCATCCCCATTAGACCCCTTCGAGGTAACAGCCCCGATCACATCGATTCCCCAAACTGAAAATGGACATGGCGAAGTCATATTGTACAGCTTCGACGGCGAGATGTTCATGCGGTTTGCATGGATCTGACATTTGTGGCATCGCCGAACAAAGCCGATACAATCCTCCTCCATGGCGGACCAGTAGTAACCCTGTCTGAGGATTTTCCATGCCAGCATTACCCCGTTCATATGCGCACCGCATTCCCCTCCATGGATGGCCTCCATCAGGTGTTTTGATTCTTCAACTTCAACGCACAGCTTATGCATTCCCAGATGACCTCTCTTATACAATTTACCTCCACAGATGATGAACTGAACGGCCATTCTTCTGATTGCCATTTTATCCTTGGTATTTTCCCCTGGTGGATACGCCTCTTTCTCTAAGAAATTCCAAATATCGTAATGCCGGGGGTTCTCATCCTGAACCTCATCTATAGCAGCAATTGACTCGTAAGCTGACACAAATTTCTGGTCGATAATGACTGGACACATCCGGACTCCAAACGGGATGTCTATCATAGAAGATAGAGTTGCTAGTGAATTTGCAAACCTGCTGTTTTCTCTTAGTAGATGAGTAAAGTTTAACTTCTCAAACTGAGGAATTAACAAATCCAAGGTCTGGTGATACATAATCATCTTTCCTTCTTTGACTTTCCAATCTCCTTTCGCTTGAGATACAACAAGGTTCGAGTCCCCAATGACGTTCAACCGTTTTGCTCCTAGTTCCAAGGCTACTTCTAGACCGGCAATGCATGCCTCGTATTCTTCTTCGTTGTTCAAGATTTTGAACTGGAGTTTGAAGGCTAGAGGGATACGGGAATTGTCGGGTGCTATCAGCAACACTCCTATCCCATACCCATACTGGTTGGACGCTCCGTCAAAATACATCGTCCAAAACTCGTCGTCGATATGCAAAATGGCCTCATCTGGGAATAAGTACTCAACAGCTTCACCCCCTTCCACTGGATGATCGGCTAAGAATTCTACTACTGCTCTTCCCATGACTGACTTGCGCGTCACATATTTCAAATCGAATTCGGAAAGTAACAGCAACCAACAAGCTAGCCTACCCATAAGTGCTGGTTTCTCGAAGAGATATTTGATGGGATCTAGACGTGAAACCAACATTACGGAGTGAGCTAACAGGTAGTGCCGCAGCTTCCTGGTAGCCCATACCAAGGCTAAGCAAGCCTTCTCCAATGGTGTGTAGCGGGTCTCATACTCTAGCATCTTATTGCTCAGATAGTAGATGGCCCTCTCCACTTTGTCCTCTGATTGCTGCGGGAGCATGCAGCCCATTGTGGTCTCAGTTACTGAAAGGTACAATATCAACGATCTCCCCGGCTCTGGCGGTGACAACACGAGTGGGTTCTGTAAATATTCCTTGATTTGTTCAAAAGCAGCTTGGCATCGGCCGTCCCACTGGAATTTCTTTCATTTCTTCAGGAGACCAAAAAGTGGTTCACAAGTCAAGGTTAATTTTGAGATAAACCGTCTTATGAATTGCACTTTACCCATAAAGCCTCGCACCTCCTTTTCAGTCCTTGGTGGTGGCATTTCTAGGATGGCCTTGATTTTGGAAGGGTCGACTTCGATACCTCTCTGTGTAATCAGAAACCCCAGTATTTTCCCTGCTGTAACACAGAACGTACACTTCTGAGGATTCAGCCGCAACCGAAATTCTCTGATCCTTTGAAAGAACTTTTGCAAGGCGGTGTAGTGGTCGTCTCTTTCTTTGGACTTGACAATCATGTCGTCCACATACACCTCAACCTCTTTGTGGATCATGTCGTGCAATATTGTGGTTGCGGCCCGTTGATATGTAGCTCCAGCGTTCCTTAGCCCAAATGGCATCACTCTGTAGCAGTAGGTCCCCCACGGGGTGGTGAATGCAGTCTTTTCCCGGTCTTCAGGTGCCATCACTATCTGATTATAGCCTGAGAAGCCATCCATGAACGAAAGCAAAGCATGCCCCGCTGTGAAGTCCACCAACTCATCAATATGGGGCAAGGAAAAGTCGTCCTTCGGACTGGCTCTATTTAAGTCCCTGAAATCCACGTATACCCGGATCCTACCATCCTTCTTCAGCACCGGAACGATGTTGGCCAACCAAGTTGGGTATTCGGATACCAACAGGAAACCTGCGTCAATTTGCTTGGTGACCTCTTCCTTAATCTTGAGAGCCCAGTCCGGACGGATCCTTCTGAGTTTTTTTTTAACGGGTCTGGCCTCGGGGTCAAAAGGGATCCAATGCTGTACAATCCAGGATCGATTCCAGGCATGTCTTCGTAAGACCACACGAAAACATCTTTGAAATCTTTTAATAAAGCGACTATGCGCTCGCGTTCCTCCGAAGACAACGTGGACCCGATCTGGACCAGCCGCGGGTCCTCCTCAGTACCAATGTTCACAGTACTGATTTCATCCATTAAGGATTTAACAAATCTTTCTTGCTCTTGTTCAATTAAGCGTTGCAAAATCGGAGGAATTTCTTCCTCGTCGTTTTCATCAAAATTTTGAAAGTCTGAGTTAATGCAATAAATCAAGGGCACAGAAAAGTACTCAGAAATCGCAGCCACAGCATTCTCATTAAGCACATCCAAAGCGTCTGATTCTTCAGTTACAATAGACTCAAAAGAGAAAGAAAAAGACGACCTGGACAGGACTGTGGTATTCGGGTTATCACCCCCTGGAATACCGAACTCAGACTCAGTCAAGCTGGAACCTGATTCTGACTCAACAGACTCAGTGGAATCAGATTCCAGCTCACTACCTGACCCAGTGCTGCTTGACAAAAATCCCTCTTCATACTGCCAAATGAGAGAGGGTGCGATAGATGCATCCAAAATGTTTGCTGGTAGGTCCGCAGCCGTTCCATTCCCTATCACGCATACCGAGAAGTTATCCCCTAAGCACTTTTATTCGATCGGAGGATCTGAAAGTAGACACGCCAGCGCTACCCCCATTTCACTTTCGGCGTCCTCAAACTCCACTTTCTTGCTCTGCTCAACCTCAGCTAATGGGTCTGTCTACTCTTCGGCAACGTCATCCCCGGATAACTATAGGTCAAAGAAAATCTCAAAACTTGGCACGTGCTTCCTCTCCGCATTTAGCCACGGCTTTAGGAAGCCACAAAATAGAAAATCCTCCCCCTCCCGGACGAAACGTTCGTTTAGGGTACCCTGAATGGGCCGGTGCATTAAGGCTTCCCCGCCTTCTTCGCTCTGGCTCTCCCAGCCATCTCCTTACCCTTCCTTATCCAATCCTCTTTGGTGGCCAGATAACCCAAGCCAAAGGTATGTGGGTTGTGTGGCACCTCAGCCAATGCTACGATGCCCTTCCGGCCGCTCTTTCCCAATCCCATCCCGGGGATGTGTTGAAGCTTGTTCATGAGGTGTACCGATTGAGCACTGACATGCACCCCCTCATTAACAGCTAAGATGTTCTGCACGACCCGAGCCTTAGCTAGGGTAAAACCGAATAAGAACACATCCTCCATACCGTGCTCAATTTCCAAAACTGGCGTAGATACTTCCAGCAGTGGATGGATCGATGAATTCCCAAAAATAATGTCTACTCCCTTTCCATGGGGGTATTTCACCATCTGATGCAAGGTAGAAGAAATTGCCTTCACTTGATGCAGCCATGGCCGTCCCAAGAGTAGATTGAAAGTGATGGGAACCTCTAGGACGTGAAAGTTAATTTCATGCTGCCCCGGCCCAACCTTGGTCTGAATTTTCATTGTCCCCATGACTTCTCTGCTTGTGTTGTCGTATGCCCAAATCACATGGGCTGTTGGCACCAAGTCCGCGGTCTTCAAACCGATTGCATAGGCAGTCCTTGCTGGGCACACATTGATGGCGGACCCTGTGTCGACAAGCACCACGGGTATCCATTTGTTTCTGCACTCCACAGAAATGTAGAGTGGCTTGTTATGGTTCGCGCCCTCAGGTGGCAATTCTTTGTCGGAGAAAGTCAACATCAAGGTAGCCCCTCCCGGAAAAACTAAGCCCACCAGCTGCTCGGGCGTGGTGTCTATTGAGAGCTTGGCCTTGTCCATGGCGGATAAGACAGCTTGTCAATGCACTCGCGATGCCATAGGCAGTCCCCAGATGGAGATGTCTGCCTGTATCTTTTTCAACTGCTTCAGTACAGCCTCTTCTTCGAGTTGCTTCTCTTTCTGCTTCTTCGTCTCCTTATCTTTCCCAGATGCCTCTGGCTGGTCTAGGTGCGGGGGCTTGAAATACCGCCGCTCCTGGTCATATGATCGACTTCGCCGATATACCAGGTATCATCTGGCTAATTGCTCCCCCAATCCTCATCCGTGTGGGCAAGACATAAATCATCGTCCTCCCACCACATTCCGTCGGCAGCCAACCGACACCTGTCTGGCTCCGGTACAATTGCACCTGCAGTACTCTTCGTCCACATGCTCGCAGCATTCTCTATCCTCGTGCACACAGCACTTTCAGTCCCCTCAGGGCCCTTAGCTTTCCTGATTCTTTCAGAATCCTCAAACCTTTCTTGTTCCAACTGCGTCAATACAGCTGGCTGTTCAAAAATTCTCGTATTCACAATGCCCAAGTCTTGAGCGAAATTCTTAGCACCGGTGCTCTCCGACGATTCATTCTGATTTCCGGCCCTTCCGGCCACAACTGATATTCTTGCCCCTGCCGGGCCCCATTCCAACTGAGTTTTGTCGACAACGTCTGGCAGGTCATCAAGCCACTCAGTGACCTCTGCTGACTCCTCAAAATCTGACCAGTTGACTACCATGCCCTCTAGCTTTTGTTCATTAAAAAATTAGAGGTTAGCAAAGTCCTCTTCCACAGCTGCTAGGTCATCTATCCTCTGACCAGATTCATCCCCCTGTATTATACAAAGCTCTGCCCCCGCCGGCAGTTCAAAGTTCTGTCCAACCTGGCCCACTGATAGAATGTAGTCACTCGGACTGTATACTTCCTCAGCAAAACTCCCAGATTCCTCAGATCCTGGATCGGCAATCCCATTCTCCCCTGGAATCTCCCCTGTTCTGTCTTCGACAGTCATCACCAATGGTTCGGGTTGGGCTCTGGAGATGTCCAACATGCACAAGTCAGTGCAGTCAGGAAGGAGAACCTCCGGCTTGGGTAGGTGGGTTGGGGTAATATATATGCTGGGATCGTAAGACACGACCCCAGCCTAGATAAAGTTGATTCTTTTGGGAGGTGGAGCTTGGTTATGCGGTGGGAGAGGGTTTGTTGTAACATTGGGTTTTTCTAGAGGCACAATCACCTGCTTTGTCAACGAGATCTTGAATCTCATGACGCAATCTAAAACATTGGTCAATGTCGTGACCATGTTGTTGGTGATATGCACAATATTTTGTTGGGTTATGAGAGGGAGGGAGTGGATTTGGCAATGGCCTCGGTTCCAGGGGCTTTAAGTGCCCTTTCCTGATTAATACCCGTAAAGCCTTGGACAGGGGCATGTATAAAGGCGTGAAGGTTCTTTGGCCTCTGGGTTGGAATTTGGTGGTTTGTGTGTTGCTTCTGGACGCGCCGGAGAAAGGTGTAGCTGCCATGGGTCTTGGAGGGGGAATGGTGGTGGCCCATGCTTACTTCTAAAGCCCTAGCTTTTGCGACATTGCTGGTGCCTGTGTTGTTGTTACGGTTGAAGGTTCTTCGGGGTTTCTCTCTATCTTGGTCAATCAGACCTTGTTTCATAGCATCCTCTATTTGTACCCCCATCTCGTGTAAATCTGAAAAGGTAGAGAAGGGGAGCACAATCATTTTCTGCTTCAGTTTTGGCTGGAGATTGCACACAATCATCCAAATTTGATCTTTATCTGTAGGCCTTAAGGTCATCATTGAGGTCTTCGCCCTCCATCGGGCCACAAAATCCGAAAAGCTCTCCTTAGGCTCCTGCCTTGTTGTCTCAAGATCACGGGTTGTAATCTCGATCTGAGCGTTATAGGAGTATTGTGCAATGAAAGCCTCGGCCATCTCGTCCCAGTTCCACTTAACATCATCTTCTAATTTTGCATACCAGATAGCGGCCACACCTGACAAGGTCCGGCCGAATAGTGAAAGCTTCTGTGGTCTGGTGAGGCCCATCGGTCGTAGTATATCTGAGAACAACTGAAGATGGACCATGGGATCCCCGGATCCGTCAAAGCGGTCGATTTATGGCATCTTGAACCTATCTGGCAGTGTCACGGCCACGTTAGTATATCCGTCCTCACTGTCTGGGATGGACTTCACCCCCTAGGATTTCTTAAACAACTTCTCAAGCTTGCTCAATTTCAATGCTGTATGGTCTACCTCGAACTCAAAGGGAGAGTCCAGTTGATTGACAAGCATAGGTGCCCTGGATAACTGTGGTAGAATCGGGGGCGGAGCCAGCCCCGTTGGGATGTCTGTATCTCCTTGGACATTTAGTGCCTCCCCGGGTGCTGGAACTCCTGGTGGGGGAGGAGCTGGGTGTGAAGCAGATGCCCCGGTTTGTTGTTGCAACCTGGCAATTAACTCTGCCTGCTGGGCCATGATCTCGGCTTGTTGTTTGGCAAACTCATCCCGGCGAACAGCGTCCTGCTGCATGGCTCTCATGGTCTCCTGCATCTGGCGCATCATTTCTTCAACTCCTGTCGGTACCGCCATACTTCCTTGATCTGTCTGAACTACTGGCAGGTCTATCTCTATAGCAACAATTGAGATCTCAGTCCGACTATCCACTGATGGGGTAATCCACTGCTCTGGCAACCTCTGCTCGAATACACTGCGTCTTCTCGACCTCCGTCTGATAATCGGGGGTAGGGAATGATACATTGGTTGTCCGTCGACCAGATCCTCAGATCGATGGAGTCGGCGACCTCTTGTCCATAGTACTTGGGGAATATTTGCTTGGTCTGAAGCAATTGTGCTAAACTACCCCTAGCCAAAAGATAAATAAAGCAATGATAAGGAAATAAACGAGCAGACAAACGGACAGCATAACAGCATAAATAAACACAACACACAGTCGGGTATAATTAACACGCAATTGATACACTGTTCTTAAAGACTGATCATTATTCCCAAATCACTATCCCGGAACCTGAATCTGATACCCGCAGATAACTGATTCCGAAAATACCGAACTGGTGCCCACAGGCCTGATACCTAAAATACTGAACTGGCGCCCGTAGGCCTGATGCCTAAACTTGTAAACTGATACATGCATTCGTATAGAAACGCACTCTAAAAGCACATAACAAACAAGTGAATGCCAAAACACCCTTATGTTGGGGTAGGGTTTCCCAGTCCTATTTTGTCAGGAACTAGGGTTTCACTACACACACAGCGGTTTCAAACAACCTATAATCGGGTAAGCAACCTGTCCTAGCTTTGGAATGGTCACTATGGATTCCGAGTATGCACTAGGTCGAATGGTCAAAAAGGGTGCCCCGATAAAACTGGGGTTTGTGTTCTCATCGTGGCAGAGCCCGCAACCGGTCAGCCTAATGGCACGCTTCTCGAAGCGAGCCTCCGACAAACCGTTCATAAATAGCATGAGGCAAACACGGTGTCCTAGGCACACCAATGCAAATGCAATGCAAAGAAACACACAAGTGTAGTCAAAACCAGATATCATGAGTTCGAGTCAAGTTCTCTAATTCCCCAGCGGAGTCGCCAAAAACTGTAGACGTCCCCGAACGTCCCGGGAGGATGAGTCTTGTTCTGTTCATTTGGGCTCACCACAGTTCAGGACTCAAAGTCACGGTCCTATATCTAATCTCACAGAGTGCAATGCAAGACCGATGAATCATCAAAGAGTCCAAATCCGGCAAATCGTTTTTGAAAACAGATTTTTTTTTTTTAAAGAAGTGTCAAACATGGACTGCTTTGCCAGATACAGAATCACCACCTAAATATTTTATTTTGGAAAATTTAGGAAACCCTGACTCGTTGCCTAAGGCCACGTGTCCGTCATCACCAAAGTTGCCTTGGCTCGGGAACTTGGGTACGATTGGGGAAGGTCACTTCGTGAGCACCCCCGCTCGCCCGATCAAAGATCGGCCTCTACTAACCATGATATCAAGTTTTGAAAACATTATGTATTCTTATTCCGGTTATTAACCTAGATTTACTATGTGATGCGCACAGCATACAAATATAGACCAGATCACCTGAGTTGGAACAATACATCTCAAGTTTGTTTTGAAAATGGTTTGCTACTCGCAAGTAGGCTTAAAATGCAGGTTTTGCCACCCTCGGGTGGGCTTAGAAAAACAAGATGATTTGCCACTCTCAAGTGGGCTTAAAAACTCACAGCCGATAAATTGTTCCAATCCAAATAACCCAACCTTCACCCACAGGCATTCAGGCAGGTATATCACATAAGCAAATAGCCTCATGGTAAGCACGCTATCATGGCAGTCACTCACACGCATGCAAGGATGCTAAAGCATAAAACTTACGGAGTATTCCAAGCCAAAACAGAAGCTAATTACAAATCATGCATGATCCTAAATATACAGAAATGCTTAATGCAACACATGCAAAATGCAACTATAGTAGGCTCAGCTATTCTAAGGATGGCATGTCAAATGCTACAACTAACAAGTATTCAACTCGAAATTGAAATACAATGCAGTTAATATGATGCGCCGAGCCCGGTGCATGCAATACAGATAAATGATGCAAACATGCAAGCATAAGTATGCTAATTGAAACATGCCCTGATCTAACCATCATAAGCGAGTAAATAAAAGGAAAAAAGACGTGGGGTTGGAAGACATACATCACACGCACACACACTTATTACAATTGTGCCCTCGCTCGGAGGGTCCGAATAAATAATACAGTCCGAATAAGTACAAAACCCTAATTAATTAACAATTTAACTAGAAAATCAAGTAAATTAGCATGCAAGCTTATGGACCGCCTCAACTCTGTTCCGAATGATGAAAGATGCATGCTTGAGTTGCCTGGCGCGAAAATCCATTGCGATGCCCCGATTCACCTCTATTTGCAATTAATCCCGGAATGCTATGCCAGGCTCTGGAAGGCTGTTGATTTCTGATTTGCTGTAACAGAGAGCAAGAAAGGGGCACAACAAAGTATTTTCACATATGTATGCAGGACTACTCTTCAAGGAGTGTAGTCCTCGATCCTCGTGCCACCAATCACGCATCTCGATGCATGATGGCCGAGGAGTCGAATTGCACGACTCAAAGCGATATGAATGCACATAAAAACACAGCAAGACCTAAACTCCATCATGGGTAATCCGGAATGTCGGCGACCGGGAATTGAGACACGTTCCGTCACTCGGAGTACGAAACGTCCCTCGTTTCCCGTGCTTGGGCTAACTCCTATCCCAAACACAATGCAAATGAGATGGCATACACAATGCGACTAACATACAAACTAGCATACGCAATGCTATGAAATGGCATACACAATGCTCGATGTAACATGGCATACACAATGCTCTAACATGCAACCTAGCATATGAAATGCTATGGACCGAAATGGCATACACAATGCATGATGGACTTACACCAAAATGAGTGGACCTCAACCACACTCACATCAGTGGCCATTAGATGAAAATGAGACACTCGAAATGCGTGCACACATGCACGAATACCAACGACCGAACCTAAGGCATGGAATGCCACTCTACCAAAGCATGGCAAGGATGAAACATGACATGGAATAGCATAAATTATAGCTCTAAAATAGCATGAAATATGGTCCCGAAATATGCAAATATGGCACACAATGCAAGCTAGGGGCCCGGGTACCGAAACTAGTGAAGTGCGTTACACTAGAGGTACCCAAAGCAATGCACCAAAGGCAAAACCAACCCCAAACAGATCCTAGGTAGGTCTAAAACAGTGGGGAAATGGCCTAAAATGATGGCTCGGAATGCAACGGAATGGAGCTCATTCAATGGTCGGTAAATGAGGCAAGCAAGCCCGACTCTCAAATGCATTTAAAGAGATGAAAACATGGCAACATGGCATTCATATAAGCTCTGAAATTTGATAAAAAATGACCCCAAGGCATGAAAATACCTCAGTATATGCATGGAATGGATCTCAAAACTCAAAGCTAAGCATGGACCTTGAACTAGAAGCATGCAAAACTAACATCATTCAACCACAAGACCCAAAAATAGAGCTAGGGCAGTCCAAAATAATCACATTATCAGTTTAAGGCATAGCCAAAATATGCTAACATGAGGAGCTAAAACAACACGCAACCTAGGCTAGTAAGCATGGTTTACATGGCATGTACATGAAGTATAAGAGAGGTCACCAAACCAGCCAAAAATAGGAACATGATATATCAAATAAACCCCAAATAACCACTGAAATGCATCCAATGTATGCAAAAATGATGAGCTCCTTTGGAGGGCCATGCAAGGGGTTACTCAACACACACAACAACACTTAACATGGAAAAACCAACTCTGGAAATCAATTATGATAGCCCTAAAAATCACCAAATTGGCCCTAAAATGGGTCAAGGAAGCGTGCAATGAAAGGCCCCTTTGAGAGGCCTTGAATGGAATTGTTCTACACATGCATTATAGACATAAAATATGGTCAAAGAGGCTTTGGACAGGGCTAAGGCAGACCTTGAAACTCACCAAATTGGTCCTAAAAAGTGACTTCACAACATGCAAGTAAAGGGCCCTTTGGAAGGTCAATAATGCTAGTAAAGAGAACAAGGGGTGAGACAGTCACCCCTCTCTGATTTTGAAGCTCAAAATTACATCTAAGCCACTGAAAATCCACTGGATTTCAGTGGCTAAAAGGCCAAACCAAGACCAATGCAAATGCTCAAATGCAAGGCTCAAAACATGAGGAAATGAAGCGTGAAAGGGGGAAGATGACCCCAAACAGAAAAGTAACCTTAAGTAAACATGTTTATAAGCTCAAAAGGAAACTTTTTTTAGTTTATGAAAAATCTCGAAAATGCTCACAAGTAGGACTAAGATATGAAGCAAGACAAGCCTACAAAGAGGGATAGAGCATACAAGGAGGTATATGACCTCAAACAGAAAAGTGTCCTTAATCAAACATCAAGAGGAGAACAAAATAAGACACTTTTAAGTTTATGACAAAGTCCAGAAAAGCTTGCAAACAAGGCTAGTCAATGGAGCAAAATAATGCAAAAAAAGGGAAAATAGAGACTTACCCTTGAAGAGTAGATTTCCAGCAACTTTTGGACCAAGAAAGGACTTCTTCAACCTCTAAAAATCAGCTCCAATATGCTTGAATGGATGGTGGAGGTGGTAGGCTATGAGGTGTAGTGTAAATGGTGTGAGAATATTTGGGTTTGGAGCTTGAAGAAGAAAGCTATGGAGGGTGGAGTGTAAATGCCTTAGCAAAAATTGTTGAACCCTTGCAAATGAAGACAAGCCTCTCCTTTATAGAGGAGAGGCTCTAAAGCTTCTCTAAGAAGCCTCAAATATCCTCCATAAGTCCAAATGCCTCCCAGCTGGCACAGCTGGATTGCATTCAAAGAGAGCAAAAAGCAAGAAGCAGGCTGACCAGTTCAAGTGGCCAGCTGGCCACTTCCCCTGGTCGGCCGACCAGAGTCAAAAGGTTCAAGGAGAAATGCTGGCCGGCCACCCCAGAAAGGTGGCCTCCCAGATGAGTGCAACACAGCTGTATGGTGGAAAACCAGAAAATATGACCCAAGAGAGAGAAAAACCAACTTTTTAGCAAGGTTCAAAAGGGTCAAGAAGAATTACTGGTCGGCCTACCCATATTGGTGGCCTCCCAGATGGGCATAACACAATGGTGGTATGAAAAACCAGAAATTGTGGCTCAAAAGTGAGAAAAACCAGCTTTCTGTCAGAAAACCCAGTTTTAGGAGAGAGAAAAAAGAGAAAACTGGTTTCCAAAGGGAAAGGGTGGCCTCCCACCATACTACCACCTCCCTAACAATGAAAATAGGGTCCCCACCAAAAATAGACCAAGACGGATGCAAAACGAGGGTTCGGGGGGCCAAAAAGGCTGTTAGGCACCGGAAGTGGCGTATGACCATGAAGGTGGTCTCCTGGGCCACAGTGTCCCTCTAAAGGGAGGAAATAAGGTGTGTGCCAAAAACCGGAGCAAACAGAAGTAATTAAGCGGTCCCGAACCGAGGCACATGGTCGACGGCTCTGAAAACTGAAAACTGGCCTCCAAACGGGAAAAATGGCCTACAACCACGAAACATAGCCTACGGCTGCTGAGAGATGGTCTACGAGACCTCTCCCTCCCTTCGGGAAGAGAAAACAGAGAAAACAGGACCTGGTTCGCAAACCGAGGCAAAGCACAAAAGAGCCCCGAAGTCCGGGGGCAAGGCTCGCAGCCGAGACTCCGCAACCTCAGAACGAGCACAATATGCAACATCACCGAGCGCTCAGTTGGTGACGTCTGAGTCTTAAGGTCGGTCAAAAATAGGGGTGTCTACACGGTGTGGTTGGGGGCCTAGTTGGTGGAGGTTTCCTATGATTGGGAGCTTTGGTGGTGATGGTGGAAAGTTTTGTTTGTTGTTGGTTTGCGGAGAGAAGAGCCATTTCAAAAGAAACACAAAGAGGGAGAGGAAGAGAAGAAAGATAGGGTGGAAGGGAACATTTCTCTGTTCCTTTTGCGTGACTTGTTAATAGTGTAGCCTAAGAAAAGCTCTTATTTAACCAACTTGGCCACCCTTCATTCCTTAGGGTTTAGTCCCAAAAAGGTCATGAGTTCAATTTTTCTTAGAGAGGTTGGATTAAGGGAGTACAACCATTTAGGTACTTTGTCAATGGAGGAGAAATTTTCTCCCATAGGTACTAATCTAACAATTAACATTTGCCGATCCAAAAAAAAAAAAAAAAAAATTCCTATTTAAGTTAGCGAGTTAGCCATGAAAATGAAAAAATCTATGTACACGTAAAGTTCGAAATACATAATGGATAGATGTGAGGTAAAAAATATTCATATATGTAATGCTCAACGTGTTCACATCTATTTTTTCTCAATACTAAGCACCAAAAGAATATATGAGTAATTAATATTAAAAAAATTAATTACCCAAAAAATAATATGGGTAATTAATACTAGCAATACTAGGCATCAAAATAATAATAATAATACTAAAAAATATGGGTAATTAATAGTAATAAAAAATATATATAGTAGCAATACTAGGTACCCCAAAAAAAATAATATATTCGGTGGTGTTGATAAAAGAGAAATGTTAGAAGCATTACATAGAATTTTTGATAATTTTTTTAGGATTTCTAGCATGGAGCTGGGGTGCCTAGTTGTGCTCGGTCACAGCAGGCAATGTTGTGCGGCCTTATGGGTTTATTTTGAGGTTCGTTTTGATAATCTAAATCTTTCACATTTTAAAATATATCAAGTAGAATATTCATGTAAAAAATTAAGTTAATCGGATATCGTTAACCCTTTCATCTATTCACATTTGTATTCATTTTAATACTTTAAATCACAATATCATTTATTTTTGAAGACACAAATATAAGTGGATGAAAGGTTAACGATAACTGATTAACTTAATTTTTTACAGGTATATTCTACTTGATATACTCTAAACTATGAAAAGTTCGAATTATCAAAACAGACCTCGAAATAAACCCATAAGAGTGCACAAGAGTGCTTACTGTGCTAGGTGCACAGCAGACATCCCAAACTCCTCTAGCATTGGTTGTCGATAAATTTCTTCTAGAATAAGTATAGTTGGTGTTCCAAATTAATAACTATTTGTCTAAACAATAGGCCATCACTTTTGTATTGGTAATTTAAGTGACAATATTGAAGGTCTATAGAGCAATGTTTTAAGTTTCCATAATAATTTTTTGGTAGTGTTGGAGTTTCTGAGTAATATGTGACATTATGATATGATGCTTTCAATTAATAATTTGTAGAAAACTTTATGGGTAGAACAACATGGACTCATTTTTATTAAATAATTGATTGACAAACAATAAATTTCCTAGTGTGTTTGCAATTCTTTATTTGTCACCAAGTACCTAATAATTTTTCATGCTTTATATGCAACATATAGCTTTTGAATCGTAATCTTTAAGTAACATGTGACATTATTACTATGGTGCTTCTAATTAATAATTCTATAGATTTTCTATATATTATATATTAAGCAAAATGGGATTTTTAACCCTAAGCCTTGTGGAAGTTCCAATCTCCCAATCTAAAATTCCTGTTTTTTTTTTTAATTTAAAAAAAAACTTGGCATTTATTAACTTTTTCCAACCCCCAAGTCTTACCTTTATGATAACACTTTAATGCATTAAGAACAAGCAAAAAAAAAAAATTGAAATCCAACACATGAATTCTTTGAAAAGTCCCAACACATATGATTAGTATCCCTCATAATAACGCTTTAATGTATTAAGAACAAGCATAAAAAAAATTTTTTTGCAAAGTCCAACACATATAATTATTATCAAAATATTAAACTTCAATATAATATAATAAAAAAAAAGACATTTAATTTTTTGAAAAGTCTAACACATATGATTATTATCAAAATATTAAACTTTAATATGATATAAAAAGGGAAAAAAAAAAGCATTTAAAAAAAATACATTTAAAAATCGCAATTTACATATATAGTTAATTGTAAACACATAAATGCAACTCTTACTCTTTTTTCTTTTTCTTTTTTTCATTTATCAAATGGTCGTTTATGTTAAAATATTTTTTTTACTTTCCCCCTTGTCACCTAAATCAGCCAAAATCAAACATATAATTTTTATTTGATTAAATAGCCAATATATATATATATATTATATTAAGTAAAATGGGGTTTTTAACCCCCAAGGCCTATGGGAGTTTTAATATCCCAATCTGAATTTTCTAAATTTTTTATTTAAAAAAAAAAACTCAGCATTTATTGATTTGGTCAAAATTCCCTGATCAGCATTTATTAATGTTTTTCAATCCACATGTCTTTCTGCATGCCTGCATTTATTGATTTTGTCAAAATCCCTTGATCAGCATTTAAAATTCCTTCATGCAAATAATTATAGATACAATCTGTGTATAATTACTACAGTACCCTTTTCAACTTCTCCCACACACTATAGTTAGTGATAAGATTGTTAAATTATTTTTATAAAAAATCTTAAAAAACATAATTTATATATTAAAAAAAATATAAAACAAATATAAACATCTATAATTATCCCGTGCATAGCACGGGTGGTAGGCTAATATCTATCTATACTATATATTAAGTAAAAGGGGGTTTTTAACCCCAAGCCTTGTGGGAGCTCCTATAGCGATCCTGGGTTTTCCCCTTTATGTATAGTATTTCGGACTTGGGTTCCATGATTGAGTATTGTTGTATATGTCTCTTTCCATCCTTTAATTCTCTGTATTTGAGTTTTAGGATGTGTTGGGCAGGTTTGTAACAAGTTGGGTATGTTTTGAAACAAATGGTTGTTGTCCAGTTTTTGGTCTCTTCGCTCGAGCGAGGACTTTGTCGGTCGAGCGAGCCTTGTGTTTTTTCTTCTTTGCTCGAGCGAGGACTTTGTCGGTCGAGCGAGTGTTGTGGGTCTTCAGGTCTTTCCTTTCAAACACAGCCTTGGCTCGAGCGAGCTTTTCTTCGCTCGAGCAAGGTTGGTCTGGTGTGTCTCTTCGCTCGAGCGAGCTGTCCTTCGCTTGAGCGTGCGTCTGCGTTTCTGTTAGACCTGAAGGTTGTAGTTCTTCGCTCGAGCGAGCTTTTCTTGGCTCGAGCGAGCGAGGCCTATGTTTTGAGTTCTTTTGCTCGAGCGAGCACTCTTGCGCTCGAGCGTGCTTCTGGGTTGCAGACCTGAAGCTTCGTGTTGTTCGCTTGAGCGACCCTTCTTGCGCTCGAGCGAGGTTTCTTTGTGTCTGGTTACTCGAGCGACCACTCCTTCGCTCGAACGAGCCTCACATATATCAATTCGTAGTAGTGGGTTTAAACTTCACTTTTTCTTCTTCTTTTCACCACAAACCCTAAATTCGGCTATCTCTCATTCTAAACTCTCTCTCTCTATACAAATACACTTGGTTCTAGGGGTTTGCTACCTTGGTCTCTTTGTAAAAAAGGTAGAGCTTCGCGTGGTCTACATTTTGATCCGAAAATCCTTGGACTTGGACCAACTTGAGTTTCCTCCTTCATCTGCTTTGAGTCTCTCCATTTGAGATAGGGATAACTACGCATTTTTATGAGCTTTGACATAAACTTTAGACATTTTGATTAAATGGTGGAATTATGAAAATTTTGGAAAGTTAGGGTTTGAGATTTGAAATGTTAGAAAGAGGCGTTTTGTAATTTTGAGCTCTATGTGCCTATGAGTCCTTGAAAGTGAGATTAATGGTGTATAATGGGTAGAATGTGGACTTGGAAACAATATTTGAGAATAGAGGAAAAGTGCCATAATTTAATATAATTGATTAATTTGTATAATTAATTTAGTAATTGTGGGAATATGAAATTGATTTGAAAATCATGAAATTGGATGGAATTGAGATTGAATGGTGTAGTTGGATTGATTAATCACTCACCTTGGAAATTGTTGATAGTTTATCTATTTGATAAATTTATTATCTGTTTAGAAATAACTGTTTTGGGCTATCGGTGGAGGATAATCTTGAGTGTTGTAGACACTGTATGATGATTAGCTAAACTGAAACTAATCACCTGGAATATGTCCTGAATATGACGGTTAAAATAACACATTGTATATGTGCATTAAATGATCATTGTATATGATAAAGTGTTTAAATACATTGCATATGTATCTTGTATGGGAGGAGATAGGGGATGTACTCTATGGGTTGGGAGGAGATAGGAGATGTACTCCACTGTTTGGGAGGAGATAGGGGATGTACTCCATGGTTTGGGAGGAGATAAGGGATGGACTCCATTGATAATTGAGTTGTAATCTCATTTTGAATTATTGATAATTAAAGTGTTAATAACACGAGTTGTACTCTCATTTTGAATTGTGGATAATGGAAGTGTTGATGATATGAGCTGTAGTCTCACTTAAATTGTTTGGTTAGATAATGAACCATGCTCTAGAATTCAATTGGATAAATAAAAGGGAAGTGGATTGAAATATGGATATAAATGTTGATTGGTATGGAAGTGAAGTACATTGGTTTACCTGCGTTAACCATTTGGTAAATGCTAATGTTTTAGTTATCGTTCATATTATGTTTAGCATATCTCTACTGGGCTTTGGCTCACCCTATATGGGACATCATTTTCAGGTACAGGAGACATGCCGCCTCCAAGGACTTAGCTTGGGTGGTTTAGAGGCTGCAGGCTTCTTTTTGTTGTATTATTGATTCTGTATTACATGTAATTCAAGCTGAGGGCTATATATGTAAAGAGTTAAAACTCTTCTTTTGTTGTAACCAAGTGTTGACTTGGAAAGTTGTAAACCCGTAGGGCATTTACTTTTGTTGTCAGAATGTAATACCTTTTGTAAAGAATGCTTTGATGTATGAATATATGATATTTCATTTATGTTTATGGATCTGTTGTATGATGGGTTTATGTATTTTTTTGAGGGCGTTATAGCTCTAATCTCCCAATCTAAATTTCCTATTTTTTTATTTAAAAAAAAAAAACCTTAGCATTTATTAACTTTCTCCCAACCCCCAAGTCTTACCTCATGATAACACTTTAATGCATTAAGAACAAACATAAAAAAAAATTCTTTCAAATCCAACAAATATGAATTCTTCAAAAAGTCCCAACACATATGATTATTATCCCTCATAATAACACTTTAATGCACTAAAAATAAGCAGAAAAAATTTTCTTGAAAAGTCCAACACATATGATTATTATCAAAATATTAAACTTTAATATAATATAATAAAAAAAAAGACATTTAATTCCTTGAAAAGTCTAACACAGATAATTATTATCAAAATATTAAACTTTAATATAATATAAAACGGAAACAAAGAAGGCAATTAAAAAAAACGTTTAAAAATCACAATTCACATATATACATAATTATAAATACAAAAATGTAACTCTCTCTCTTTTTGCTTATTCTTTTTTTCATTTATCAAATGGCCGTTTCTGTTAGAATATTTTTTTTACTTTCCCCCTTGTCACCCAAATTAGCCAAAATCAATCATAAATTTTTTATTTGATTAAATAACCAATATATATATATATATATATACATATACTATATATTAAGTAAGAGGGGATTTTTAACCCCCAAGGCCTGTGGGAGTTTCAATATCCCAATCTAAATTTTCTAAATTTTTTATTTAAAAAAAAAAAAGAAAACTCAGTATTTGTTGATTTGGTCAAAATCCCCTGATCAGTATTTATTAACTTTTTTCAATCCACATGTCTTTCCACATGCTTGCATTTATTGATTTGGTCAAAATCTCCTGATCAGTATTCAAAATCCCCTCATACAAATAATGATAGATATAATCCGTATATAGTTACAGCAGTACCCTTTTCAACTTCTCCCACACACTATGGTTAGTGATAAGATTGTTAAATTATTTTTATAAAAAATATTAAAAAACATAATTTATATATTAAAAAAAATCTAAAATAAATATAAATATATGTAATTATCCCGTGCATAGCACGGGTGATAGGCTAGTTTTAAAGGTAAGACAATGACCCATTTTTGTTAAATAATTGACTGATAAAGATAAAAATGTAGATCTCCTTCAGTCCATAACCAAAATTGAAGGACAGTGTTTAGACTCATAAAACCCAACACCAATTTCATTTCAAAATTTCCACTTAATTTTGGAATTAAGAGTAGATAGGATTTGAGGTGTGATCCATTTGGAAAATGACAATATGAGATCAACCATCGATTTCGTTTCAAAATTTTCACTTAATTTTGAAGAAATGGTAGATGGATTTTGAGATCGGATCCATTTGTAAAATGACAAATGGATAGATAGGGGTGTAAATTTGGCCCGGCCTAGTCCTTGTCGGACCTTGCAGGCTCCTACCAAAATTCGGGCCAGCCCATGTGTCAGAAAATTAAGCCCAGGCCCAGGGGTATTTGGGCCTTGGGTGGGCCGATGGGCCTAGCCTCGGGCTTGGGGCGGACCTGAACAATTTTTTTTGTTTTTTTTTTATTTTTTCTACCAAAATTTTATTATTTTTCACTAAAAAAACGCTGGGCCTCGGCGCAGGCCAGGTCTCGAGCCCAACCTTGTGTGGGCCTTAAGCAGACCGATGGGCCGGGTCTACGGGTCGGGTTGGGCTTCAAAATGATGGCCTTGGCCCTGGCTCAGAGTCTCTGGCAGGGGCTCAGGCATAGGCCTAAAATGAGTCGAGCCCACCCTGAGCCGTGGGCGAACTTCGAACCGCCCACAGACTGCGGGTCATTTTTATACTCCTATGAATAGATTATTTGTGGTTATAAAGCCAAGGCAGTGGTGGGATCTTTTATCAATGATTTGAGGGATCTCCAGTTTACGTGGAAGCGCGTCCATCTATAAATTCAAATATATATATATATATTTAAAATTTAAATTATATGAACTAAATTTATTGTCTTATCCACCCAATTTCTAGATAAATCTCCTCCATAGTTTCTAGATTCTTATCATTTCTATCTCCTTGAAGTGGTGGACATGCGTATCCAAGAGGGTAACGACTACAGCACCCCAAAATGGTTTTCTTGTACCATACCAAAAAATAAAATTTAAGCCCCGTTTGGAATGCTCATTTAGATTAAAATAGTTATATAAGATAACATAAGTTATTTTAATTAAATTGAATAAAATATTATATCTAATTCATAATCATTTCATTTTTTTCTCACAAAAATTAAAAAAGTCAAAAAATATATCCCAAACGAGACTTTTTAACTCCAGATTAAAATAATCAAAGCCAAAAAAACCAATCTACATCCCAAACAAACCCTTAGTCATTAGTTTTGATAGAATAATCTGAACTATTCAATATAAAATATGCTAATCGATTAAAACGGGTAAATCTCCAAGGCTCCGTTTGTTTTTGGATGTAAAGGGTGGGATGGGATTAGGATGGAGGTGGGGTCTATTTAGTATTGTGTTTGTTTGTTGAGTTGGGGAAGGGATTAGGATGGAGGAGAGGATTGAAATGGAGGTTGGAATGGGGATTGGAATAGAGGAGGTGGAGATGGAGGTGGAGGTGGATGTGGTATTAGAAAAATAGTGAGGGGATTAGAAATTTTTTTATTTATTTTATTTTTTTACATGTTGGGCATTTTTTTTTTGAACATTAATGTTTAATTTTTTGTATTTTTTATTTGTTTTATTATTTTATATAAAAATAATTTAATAATTTCTACACTAATAACTATCATCAAAACAAATACAATTTTACTTAATCTCTTCACTATCAATCCCTTCACTATAAATTCCCTCCATTCTACCTCTGAAAACAAACGAGACCTAACAGAGATATGCTACACAGAGCCCAACAATTTGCACCATTTTCATCCTGTAGTGGAGTAATAAAAGTAAGAATAAATTATAAATACATTCAAATTTATTTAAAATATAAATTATTTTTTTAATTTTAAAAATTATATTTTTTCCCTTTAAGTTTCTAATAACATAACAAATAATTATTTTTATTAATAAAGTATCAAGACATTTAATAGTTATACGCAACATATAGCTTTTGAATCGTAATCTTTAAGTAACATGTGACATTATTAATATGGTGCTTCTAATTAATAATTCTATAGAAAATTTTAAAGGTAAGACAATGAATCATTTTTGTTAAATAATTGACTGATAAAGATAAAAACGTAGATCTCCTTCAGTGCATAACCTATATGGAAGGACGGTGTTTAGACTCATAAAACCCAACACCAATTTTGTTTCAAAATTTCCACTTAATTTTAGCGTTAGGGTAGATAGGATTTGAGGTGTGATCCATTTGGAAACTGACAATATGAGATCCACCGCCGATTCCGTTTTAGAATTTTCACTTAATTTTGGAGAAAGGGGAGATGGATTTTGAGATTTGATCCATTTGTAAAATGACAAATGGATAGATAGGGGTCTAAATTTGGCCCGGGCGAGCCCACCTAGGTTGGCCTATATCAGGTGTCACGAGCTCCTGCCAAAATTCGAGCCTGCTCACGGGCCAGAAAATTAGGCCTAAGCCTAGGGGGTATTCAGGCCTTGGGTAGACCGGTGGGCTTGGGCTCGAGCTTGGGGCGGACTTGGGCAAGCCTGAACAAATTTATTTGTTTTTTTATTTTTTTTATTAAAATTTTATTATTTTTCACTAAAAAAACATTGGGCCTTGGGTGGGCCGAGCCTTGAGTGGGCCTTAAGTGGGCTGATGGGCTAGGCCACGGGTCGGGATGGGCTTCAAAATGATGGCCCAGGCCCTAGCTCAGGTTCTCGAGCCCGGGCCCAAATAGGTCTGAACGGGCCGGGCTCACCCTGGACCACCCACAAACCACGAGCCATTTTTACACTCCTATGGATGGGTACGAAGATACTGTTGCGCCTAAAGCGCAGTAGTTACTACTACTGTCACTTTAAACAACAGCGTTTTCTTATGGTCTTGACTTTTCTTTTTACTGTCTTTTGTGTAAACCACTATAATTTCTAAGGCTTGAGAAGTCATTTGCTCATGAATTTGTATACTTTAATATAGTATTTGTAATATTTAGTATACTGGTATAGTATACTAGTATAAAATAAGAATTGTGGATAAAAAATTTTAATTTAATTTTAATACATGACTAATCGAAGATAAATTCTTATGATTTAAATCGTTTCAATGTGTACATTTTGTTGAATATATTATTTTTACAAAAAAATTAAGTTATTGAGATATTGATAACCATTTGATCAAATCACATTTTTGTCAACAATTTATTTTGAAAATCATATGCCATTGATACAAATATAATCTGATCAATTGGCTATTGATATCCAATCAAAGTAATTTTTTTCAAGAATGATATACTCAACAAGATGTATACATTGAACAGTTTTGATCATCAAAATGGACCCAAATCAGGGACCACAACACTCTCCAGTCAGACTGGAGACGAATCTATCCCATTTCTTATATTGTGAAAATATTATTTCAAAAAATAAAATGTAAATATATCTAAACGGTCATTATTTTTATTCTTTTCTAAAATTTTGGAACTATAGAACTCATATAATTGAATTTTCTTAGAAAACCATCAACTATAACTCAAATTTCATTTATTAATGTGTAGTAATTAGAGATCATTTATAAAATATGTTATTAATTTTGTATTGTATTTCATCAGTATTTTACAATGTACACTGAGACGATCTGTATTTGTTTCACATTACAAGTAATAACATCAATCCATTTCATTTATATAAGAGATATATGTCACTTATTTTTATCTTTTTATTTTAAAAATTACAGATGAATGACTTATTTTATTAATAAATTATCGATTCAATTAACAATTTTTAATGATATTAAAATTTTACTTTAATTAATAATTTAGATAAATTTATTATTATATAATAGAGTAGTTAAAATTTTCATTTTTTAGTTAATTTCGTTAAATAAAACATTTTAACAAGTGAGTATTTGTAATTTGTCAAATCACAAGAGATAATTCGTATATTAAGTAAATTTCAAAAAATATATTTATAATTTATCCTAGTCTTTACAAATTACAACTGCTATACTAAAATATTAAACTATTAAAAAACTGTAATATAGAAAGGTTGTTGATTCATCGTGGATCAATAAACCATCAGGAAATGAATATCAAAAGCATGTTGGTTTAAAAAAAAAAAAAAAAAAGAGAAAGGAATAGGCAAAATCAATCATGCATGAGCCAAAACGTTACCATTTAAAATGACAACAATAACTGTTGCACCTTAGACGCAGCAGTATCCCGTACCCGCTATGGATAGACTGTGGTTATAAAGCCAAACCAGTGGAGCGATGTTTTATCAATGATTTGAGAGATCCCCAATTTACGTGGAAGCACATCCATCTATAATTTAAGGGGTTGTTTGGGGTGTTTTAAATAAATATATTTTTTATCTTTTTGTACCAAAAAATTGAAGAAAAAAAGATGGATGTTTGGGTTAATTTTTTGTTTTGTTACAAAAAAATGTATAATAAAAAATTGTATAAATAAGGTGTATAGTGGAAGAAATATGAGTGGTTGTAAGGCTGCACGGCTGTCCCAGCATGTCTTATCTAAAAAATAATTGCTTCCTTCGGGACAAAGTGTTTGGACAATAATGATTGGTCAGTGGGGGCCACTATGAGTCCCATTTTAATAATCTGAACCGTTCAATATATACAACTCGTCAAATATTATATGCCTATAAAAATCATGTTGATCGGATATCGATAGCTATCTGATTGGATTAATTTTTTGCAATAGTTAACTATCACACTATACATTTTGTTTATACAAAACTGATTTGATCATATAGTTAACGATATCCGATCAACGTGATTTTTTACAAACATATATTAATCAACGAGTTCTACATATTGAAACGGTTCAGATTATCAAAACGAAACCCTTAGTGGGCCCCCAAGGGCCCAACATTACCATCAAATTTTGTGGCTTTATATATGTTTTTTTTTTTGCCCAAAAAATGTATAATGACTGGCAGCATCCATCAAACTTTTGTATTATAAAAATATATTAAAAAAAATTTAATATTTTTTATTTATGAATAGTTATGACTTTTTTACTTTTTGTATAACTTTTTGACATTTTAAATTATTTTAGACTTGCCAAACCAATCCTAAGTTCTATGAACCAAATTTATTATCTTATCCACTCAATTTCTGGATAAATATATACATAAAATTTAAATTATATGAACCAAATTTATTATCTTATCCGTCCCATTTCTAGATAAATCTCCCGCCACAGTTTCTAGATTCTTATCATTTCTATCTCTTTAAAGTGGTGGACATGCGTATCCAAGGGCTGAACGACTACATTACCCCAAAGTGGTTTTCCTGTACCATACCAAAAAATAAATTTTAAGCCCTGTTTGGAATGCTCATTTAGATTAAAATAGCTATATAAGACAAAATAAGTTATTTTAAATAAATTAGATAAAACGTCATATCTAATTCATAATCATTTCATTTTTTCTCTCACAAAAGTTTAAAAAGCTAAAAAACTTGAAGGGGCTAAATGTGAAATAGGTCGGGTCCAAGCCTTGGGCCAGCCCAATCCACTGAAGTCTAAACCCAAGTGGGTTGGATGAGTATATGGGCAAACCAATTGAGCCCAACATCATGATCAACTGTCAACCCAAGTCCTCAAGCACTTGGGCCTAACCCGCAGTGGAAAGGCTAGTTCAACCGTGGTGCTGGACTGGGCCGAGCTGCGAGACTGAACCTATGGGCCGAACAGAAAATAGGCCGAGCCCATACAAAGATATCCGAATGGATCAGCCCATCTCCATGAATGATCCTGTAAAAGGCCGAGACAAGGCATAATGATGCCGAGCTGAGGCACAGCGGTACTGAGCTAAGGAAACCTTGCAAGAAAACGTGGAAGTTGTGAATGTGTGCATGTGCAAGTTGCCACCTCAGCTGGTCCACTGCACCTAGAATCACGGAAGTTGTTGAACCAAAGGAATTTGGTTTGTTATCAGCATGACTACAATGAGCATATGCATTCAATGACAACTACCAGGTGGTCCCCCCCTTGAGCAATGCTAAAAGGACACCTGCCAGCATCCAAGCTCCATGAACCCATCTTGAGAAACAAGCAAGGAACACTATATATACAACATGAACTTCACATTGAAGGTAACTGAACTATTCCAAGAAAAACCACATTTAGATATAAACTGAACTCGATATACTCTCTTTCTCCGATCACTACGATTCCCACACCGGAGGGGTTATCCGGCCAACCCCGGCCGGGCAGCTCTAACAGTGCTTCTTGTGGCAGGAACCTCAGTCCCTGGATAGTCCAACCGAGTGCAGGGCCCCGATCCACTTTCATCTAGTACGCAATCCGATACGCACAATTGGTGCGGTGAACGTGGACCACTTCATCTCTAAGCTCTGCGCTCAGTTCCGACGATGAGGATTGAGGACATTCCACCTTCAGCACATACCCCACAGACGGAGAAGACAAAGGAAAAAGGCTTGGCACTCCCAACAGTTCTGGAAGAACAAACCAGAAACAACAACTGAACCCCTGAATCCGTCGAGCATCGATTACCCTTCGCTGGAGGTTCTTCTCATCACTTTCTTCTGGAAAAGGATTACAGGGATTGAATCATAGACTCCATGGGGATGGAGATACAAGAGTTGAAAGCCCAACTTAAGAGAGTGTTGGGCGATCTGACGGAAAATAAGAAGGAAGCGGAGCCCTTTCGTTTGCGACGGAAGAGCTCATCCAGAGAGCCACCAATGAAGAAGTTCCCCAGGAATGAGTCTGGGCAACAAAGCCAGCCTATCCCTTTACAGAGTGAGGCAGCAAGTGTAGACGTCCCCGAACGTCCCATGAGGGAATCCCCCGTTTTGTTCGTTGGGCTCACTACAGTTCGGACTCAAATTGTCACGGTTCTGAATCTAGTCTCGCAAAGTGCAATGTAAGACCGATAAAACACCAAAGAGTCCAAATCCGGCAAATCGTTTTGAAGAACTGTAGTGCCAAACATGGACTGCTTTGCCAGATACAGAGTCGCCACCTAAATATTTATTTTGGGGGAATTTAGGAAACCCTGACTCGTTGCCTAAGGCCACGTGTCCGTCATCACCAAAGTTGCCTCGGCTCGGGAACTTGGGTACGATTGGGGAAGGTCCGCTATGAGCACCCCCGCTCGCCCGATCAAAGATCGGCCTCTACTAACCATGATATCGAGTTTTGAAAACATTATGTGCTCTTATTCCGATTATTAGCCTAGAATTACTATGTGATGCACACAACATACAAGTATAGACTGGATTGCCTAAGTTGGAACAAAGCATTGCACATCCGTTTGTTTTGAAAATGGATTGAATTTTGCTACTCGCAAGTAGGCTAAAACACGGGTTTCGACGAATTATTCCAACTCAAGCAACCCAACCTTCACCCACAGGCATTCAGGCAGTTATATCACATAAGCAGTTAGCCTCATAGCAAGCATGCTATCATGTTAACACTCACACTCATGCAAGATGCTAAAGCGTAAAAGCTTACCTAGTACTCCGAGCCAAAACAAAAACTAGTTAGTAATCAAATGCATGATCCTAGTTCATGTTAAGATGGCTAATGTAACACATGCAAAATGCAACTAGAAATAGGCTCGGCTATTCTAAGATGTCATGTGAAATGCAACTTGATACATGTGTTCAAATAGGAATTGAAATACAATGCAGTTAGTATGATGCGCCGAGCCCGGTGCATGCAAGACAAATGTATAGATGCACGCATGCATAGCATAAGGTATGCTAATTTAAATATGTCCTAATACTAACCATTGAAAGCAGGTAAGTAAAAGGGAGAAAGAAATAGGGTTGGAAGACACGCACGCACGCACGCACACTTATTACACAATTGCCTTCGCTCGGAGGGTCCGAAATAATAATACAAGCCGAATAATGAATTAACTATCCTAGCTAATTAATTATTACAAAACTTCTAATTAATTAACAAATTAATTACAAAAAAAAGCCTAAATATGAAACTAAAGAGACCGCCGCAGCTCTGTCTCGGAATGCGTGGATGATGCATGCTCGATTTGCCTTGCTCGGAAACCCGTTACCATGTCACAGTTGCCTCTGTTTGCACTGTTCTGCACCTCTGAGGGATGTGAAAATTCTTGAGGCACCTCTGAACCATTCCCTGATCATTTTGGAATGCCACCGGCCAATGAAAAGCACCACCGACCATGTAAATGTGATCATCAACCATAAAATTGGTCACCGCCTGGACTTTGATGGTCGGTCAGCACTTAAAGTGGCCAGCCGACCATTTATTCCTGCAGAATCTTGTTTTTGCTGCAGCAGTGGACTGACAACGCATGGCAAGGAAATTTCAAAGCAATGTATGCATGGCCACACTCCCTATCATGTTATGGACTCAAGGGAGTATGGCCCTTGGTCCTCGGGCCACCAATCACGCATCTCGATGCATGATGGCCAAATGCACCAAGTTTGCCAATCAATGTAAATGAATGCAACAAAACGAATGAATGCTTCACGCCCTATCATGTTGAGATCAAGGGCATCGGCGACCGAGGGCTGAGACATGTTTCGTCACTTTGAGTACGAACATACCTCAATCCTCGTGTTTGGTTTGACACCCCAAACCAAACACAATGCTATGTATATATGCTATATGCAATGCGAAGTAATGCAACTAATGCAATGCAATATGAGCATGCTAAGCTAATGCAACATGACACTACCTAACCATGCAAGCCAAACTAATGCAATATGAACATGTCAAGCATACAATGAGACTATGTAATGCAACTAGCTAAACAACATGCAAACATGATATAATGTAAGCATGCAACCAATGTAATGCAACATGTCAATCATGCAATTTATATACAAGAATGGACTTAAATTGAAATGGGAGGCCTCAGCCATGCCTCAAAACAGTGGCCAAACATACTAAAAATGATAGACAAATGCTCATGCAAACACGCACACCAATGGGCCTAAAACTAAGGCATAAAAGGGAGCACTCCATTACAACTATCATGACCACACGTGGCATGGATTATGCAACAAAAAACAGAGTTTTAGTGCGTCAAAATACACCCCAAAATCCACATGAATGGCATCCCAAATGACTTAAACAAAAGGCATGCACTATGACCCATTTCAAGGCACAAAAGGACGATTCTTCAAAGCATGAAAGGGATGATGAATGCAAGCATACAAGCATGGATTATGGACTAAAATAGCATGGGATATGACTCCAAATCACTAAAACAACCCAACTACAGCATGCTTACGGCTCACACACTCAAGGCCTACAAGCTAGAATGCAAAGGGGCTACACAAAACATGGCAAACATGACTCTAAAGACCCAAGACAGACTTTAAACATGATGAAATAGGACTAAAAGCTTCATGGAGTCAAACCAAAATCATGCTAAAATTTCATCTCACAACATGATACATGTTAGGCCAAAACATGGGATTACAAGGCAAGCATATAATGCATGAAATGGACCATCAAACCAACTAAAAACAGAGATATAATATGACCAAATATCACCAAATACCTACTGAAATGATGCTAAAAACAACTAAGCATGCGTGCTACCCTTAAGAGCCAAAAACATAAGCAAAAGAGAGACAAAGGGAGAGGGGTGTCCTTCTCCTATGCAAGACCTCAAAACCTCTTCTTCACCACTGAAAATCTTCTGGATTTCAGTGGTGAGAAGGCCAATACACGAAGGTTCCTGAAGCTCAACAAAGGAAGCAGAAAAAGGGCCAAACAAGGCCTAAGTGGGGGTGGACGACCCCCAACACCAAAGTGACCTTAATGAAGTATCTTAAACACACAAAAAAAAACAGAACTTTTATATGTTATACACAATGCTCAAAACAGCATGCAAAGTGGGTTAAAAGCTAGTGCAAGAATGGAAAATATAAAGTAATTATGCTCACCCTTGAAGAACACTTGAAGAACCAAAACTCCAGCCCCCTTTTCTGATCAAAACCAACTCAAAAGCTCCAAGAACAACCTCTCAACACCTCAATAACCAAGGTATGGTATGGTGTAGCACTAGGTGTTTTAGTGCAAAACTAAGAACAAAACACCCTTTTAAACTCTCAAACACACACAAATGAAGAGAGAGAGGGAGATATAGAGAGAGAGTGGTTTATATATCAGATATATATGTATTATCTCTAGTTTTGCTAAACCTCTTCAAAGGAAGAGGAAGGTCCTCTTATATAGAGCAAGATGAAGGCTTGAAGCTTCTAAGGGAAGCTAAACAAAAGGGTCAAGGGGGTCAAGCTTCTCAAGGAAGCTAACCCAAAGGTCCAAGCTTCTTGAGGAAGCTAAGACAAAGGGTCAAGCTTCCTCAAGAAGCTTGAGCAAAGGGTCCAAGCTTCTTGAGGAGGCTAGGACCAAAAGGGTGCAATTCCTCCATACACCTGTATGAGGACAAATTCGTGCACTCTAGCTGGCACAGCTGGCATGCATAATGCCTGAAAAAGGCAAAAAGGTGGTACCGGCCAGAAAAGGAGTCCATCGGCCAAATAAATGGTCGATCGATCATGCAAAGTGCCGACCGGCTATCACCGATGGCCGGTGGAGAGAAGACACGGCCGGTGGCCTCAAGCCATGGCCGGTGAGGCGTGGGGATGGCCAATAAGCCATTCTCTACCTTCCAAAGCAAAAACCAACAAGTGTTTGGTCCAATCAAGCATAAGACAACCGAGTTGAGAGATCGTGAGGCAAGGCGCGTAGCCGAGACCTCCGGGAACTCAAAACGAACACGAACATGGATGATCACCGAGTGTTCAAACGGTGACGTCCAAGTCTTGAGGACGGTCAGAAATGAGGTGTCTATAGTTGCCCCTCTTTGACAGAACTCGAAAGTCATAAAAATGACGGGAGTGAGTGTCAAAGCCCAGAGACGACCCATTTTTAACAAGGCCGAAGACTTAGACAAAGCATACAAGCTACAAGCAAAGATATGCGCCCGAAGGCAGGGGCAAAATGCATGACAATGCACAAAGCCGAGCATAACTTATGATCATGTAAAGAAAGCTGTAACAAAGCATATACATACAATAAATGCAACAGTTTTAAGCAATCTAACATAAATCCAACTACATTACAATTCAGAAAGCATGTAAGAGAATTATGTAATTCTCGCTACGTTTCACGCGAAGAATACAATACCTGTACGGTTCGTCTAGTCGCGCCAGCTTCAAATGAACCGTTCATACAATATCGTGCATATAAGAGAAAGAAAACTTAACAGGTACAATATCGGTAGCAGTATGCATAACAATCCAATCTGAAGCTGCGTGACAACGCAAGTCAAGTAGGACGCATAACAATGCAATTTGGGGTAGGCATAACAATGCTATAAACACATGTAAGTGAAGAACACGTGACAACGTGCACAATGTGTGAAGATGTAGACACATGTAGGTAAAGCATACGCGACAACGCATACAATGTGTATAAAAAGGGACTTGAACACATGTAAGTAAAGCATAACGTGACAACGCATGCAATGTGTATAAAAAGAACTTGAACACACGTAAGTAAAGCATAACACGACAATGCATGCAATGTGTATAAAAGGAACTTGAACACATGTAAGTAAAGCATACGCGACAACGCATGCAATGTGTATAAAAGGAACTTGAACACATTTAAATAAGGCAATACGTGACAACGCATGCAATGTGTATAAAAGGGAACTTGAACGCATGTAAGTAAAGCATAACACGACAACGCATGCAATGTGTATAAAAGGAGCTTGAACACATGTAAGTAAAGCATAACGCGACAACACATGCAATGTGTGAAGCAAGCAAGGTATGAACACGTGTTCAACATAAGTATAGTGAAGGCATGCTACTCGTATTTGTTGAGATGCAACCAGATCGAGACGAGGCATTTGTTGAAAGCAAGACGCGTAACGAGCGTGTTTATTACAGTGACATGCGGAACTCGCCAGATAAAAGGATACGGGAAAGGATACACTTTGCGCGCACCGAGCATCACACGCAGAAGACATGGCTCGAGGTCAACACGAAGACCAGTTAACATTCCAAAGCGCACTTTCTTGCGCTATCTCGAGTAATGAAGGTGCCAAACCGTATAATTGACCCGAACAAAGGCGCGGGAGGTGCATCGATCACAAGAGGAGGCCACCGGTATTAATCCAGACACTCTGCTGCCCTGCTCTCCTTTTGCTTTACTTTCTTTACTACTGTTAGTTTTAAGCACCTTGCACTGCCTCAGGCAGGTTTTACTTTTTCAAGACTGTGTATTTTTGCAAAGACATGATGGAAATGAAACATCTATTTTGTTCAAAAAGGTGTTACATTGGTACTCTCCATACATCGCATCGCATTGCATTACATAACAATGTAAATGAGATTTGAATCTTGTTTGAAAACCAAGCGTTTGCCTCATAATAATCAGATAGTGAACCGACTAATAACTCGATAAGCAAAACAAAGAAACTCGATAAGCTAACCAAGCGCGAGTACAACTCGATGAGCAAAACAAAAACTCGATAAGCTAACCAAGTGCGAGTACGACTCGATAAGTAAAGAAAAAACTTAAAGAATGTGACATACAACTCGATAAGCAAATATACAACAACTCGATAAGCCAATAGGCGTGACTCTGCAAAATCAATCACTAAAGACACTAGAAGTGGAACCAGTCACAAGTTTTCAGCATTTTCAGCAGATGGACAACTCTGAGGATAGGAGGGAAGGCCACCGGCCAAATAAAGAGGTCACTGGCCACAATAAATGGCCACCGGCCATTATAACTAGCCGATCGGCCAAACATGGTGGTCGGTCGACACTATTTATGGCCGGCCGGTCAAAAATGGCAAGAACCACCAGAATGTTGACACCTGTCCTCCACCCACCTTATCCTCTACAAAAGGCCTCAGCTTCGTAGTTTTTCTCAATTCAACACTGATTTGCTCCAAATGGAAGAGTTTCTTACCAAGAATCTCATGGCTTGGATTGCCAACTTGGATGGCTCGGAAAAGTTGAATTTCTGGGGCTTCGACATAAATGCACTATTCACTCTGAGTCGTACCCCGCTGCACTTTCTGTTCCTTCATGCCGTGGCAAGGTTTTGGAACTCAGTAACACATGTCTTTAGCTTTGGCGGGCAAGAGGTATGTCCTACCTTCGAGGATTTCCAAGCTTTGATGGAATCTGAGTGCAACGAAGAAGTCTTGCCTCAGCTGCGTTTTGGCCACGCCCAAGCCTTAGGGCGAATGTGTGGGCTCACGATGCATGATGCTCGCTCTTTGATTGGTGATGTTCTGAGTTTGATTTGCCGATTTTCTGATGCCGGTAATAGCGGCGACCATCACTGGCAGGGCTTTCGGCAACAAGCCCTCTGTTTGTGCATGCTATCTTAGTTTTTGCTTGCCTCAGGCTCCGGAGGGTCTAGTGTCCGGTTGATCGAGGATGCCCAAGGCTTAAAAGAGGGCAAGAGCTATATTGCCATGACTCTAGCTGAGACGTTGATGGGCTTGGATGCCTTTTATCACTGAGAGACGACCAGATTTGTGGGGAGTCCGCTACTGCTGCAGGTAATGTTTCCCACCCAATCTCACATATGTATTTGCTCACATCACTCGGCCCTCAGGCTCGGTTTTTCTCACAAAACCCTTTTCTCACTTTTCTCTCAACGTACATCTCTCTATTCTTATTCTCTCATTTTTCATCCCTTCCCAGGTGTGGTTGATGGACAAGTTGCGGGTTGTGGACTCTTGCCCAGCATACTCTGCTCACGGTTACTTTTTCCGGCAATGCCTAGTCAATGCCCTTGATGAGGCCTGGTGGTTCGACTGGATGTGTAGTTTGTCCGCAGACCGCATTGCTTGGCGGTGCCATTGGCTCAATCTACCGGCAATGGGCTACAGCATGTCCCGGCAAACTGAGATTCAGTTGATTGGTTTAACTCACTGTGTGTTCTACTTCCCATTCCAGTTCCAGCGCCAGTTCGGCCATGACTAGATTTGCCCGCCAGAGGGGATAGAGTACCCAGCTGCATTTCCGGTCCGAGGCGCATAGCTTGCTCGATATGCCACGGCGTAGGGAACTAGAGAGCTCCTGGTCTCCACTCCCACTTTCAGTTGCACTTTGTCTGATGAGTGCATTGATTGGCTCAATGAAGAGGCACAGATTGGGCCCAGCTTGGCATCAGAGGCCTCGACCAGCTCTGGGAGGGGGCGCAGGAACACCTGACTTATCTATGCCCCGGATTTATTGCTTTATTAGTACTTTCAAGTTTTCTTTATGAATGTAATAAACAAAGCAACTTCAATTTGTATGCAAGAGTAGGAGAACTCTGTATTGAAATCAATGAAATTGAAGGTTGTGGGTACTGAAGATTTTCCGCTTTGGTCCAAAAATGGTCTAAGTTGTAAAAAGATTAATTTGAACAAAGTCAACTTTTATCAAAATTTTTCAAAACCATTTTCGATATGGATTAGAACTGGACACACCTGAGATCTGTCACTGAGATGCACAACCCCGGATCCCAGCAACTGGAAAGTTGACCCTAGTCCGAGTAGCACTGTACCGGAGATCACTACCGAAGCTCTTGAATGCTAAATAGACAAAGATGACCGAGGTGATCAAATGGACAAAGTTGATCGGGGAAAAAGTTTATGGCTGAACTTCAGGACGAGGTTGCCTACGTATCCCAAAGGTGGGAATCAAGCCTTATGTAGTTCAGGCTTGGGTTCACTCGAGTATTTTCACTCTCCTTTTGCGCTCTAACTTTTGCCAAGGCCACCCTTTGCGGGGTTTCAACCTTGCGAGCTCAGTTTTTATAATTTCAAATTTTCTATGCTCTAACTTTTGTCTAGGTCGCCCTTTCGGGTTTTCGGCCTAGCGAGCCTCTCAGGGGTAATATTTCTTCAACTTGTCCATGTTGATTGGTTGGGAGAACTCTAGGCCATCTAGGTCCATCAGAACCACAGCTCCACCTGACCAGATAGACTTGATGATGTAGGGACCCGTCCAATTGGGTCTGAACTTGCCCCTTGGGTCGTGAATGGGAGCTCGGTTGTCCTTGAGCACCAAATCTCCTTCTTTCAAATTCCAGGACTTAACTTTCTTATTGAAAGCCCAGGCAATTTTGCGCTGATATCCTTGAACATGGTACAGTGCTTTCAGTCTGCGCTCATCAAAGAGCATGAGTTCCTCAAATCTGCTCTGCTGCCAATCTGCTTCGGCTATCTGATACTCAGCCAGTACTCGTAAAGACGAAACCTCAATTTCAATAGGTAGAACGGCCTCCATCCCATAAACCAATGAATAAGGAGTCGCCCCAGTAGAAGTTCTGATTGAAGTCCGGTAACCCCACAGAGCGAATGGCAGCTTATCTGGCCAATCCCGGTAGGCTTCCACCATCTTCTGCAGTATGTGTTTGACATTCTTGTTGGCGGCCTCAACTGCTCCATTGGTTTGCGGTCGATATGCAGATGACTTATGAAAAGCCACATTGTATTTTTCCAACAAGTCAATCACTTCCTTCTTGAAGTGGGAACCATTATCTGAAATAATCTTGTTTGGGACCCCATAACAACAGATGATGTTGTTTCTGATAAACTTTGCAACGTGTGACGCCTTTAACACCGCATAAGATTGGGCCTCGACCCACTTTGTAAAGTAGTCTATCGCAACCAAGATGAACTCATGCCCATTTGACCCCTTTGGAGTAACAGCTCTAATCATATCAATTCCCCACACTGAAAATGGCCACGGCGAAGTCATGTTGTACAACTTTGACGGCGGGATGTTCATGCGGTTTGCATGGATCTAACATTTGTGGCATCGCCGAACAAAGCCAATACAATCTTCCTCCATGGTGGACCAGTAGTAACCCTGTTTGAGGATCTTTCGGGCCAGCATTACCCCGTTCATATGCGCTCTGCATTCTCCCCTATGGATGGCCTCCATTAGGCGCTTTGATTCTTCAGCTTCAACGCATAGCTTATGCATTCCCAGATGACCTCTTTAATACAATTTACCTCCGTAGATGATGAACTGAACGACCATTCTTCTGATTGCCCTTTTATCCTTGGCATTTACCCCAGGTGGATATGCTTCCTTCTCCAAGAAATTCCAAATATCGTAATACCAGGGGTTCTCATCTTGGACCTCATCTATAGCAGTAATCGACTTGTAAACCGGCACGAATTTCTGGTCGATAATGACTGGACGCATCCGGACTCCAAACAGGATGTCTATCATGGAAGATAGAGTTGCTAGTGAATCTGCGAACCTGTTGTTTTCACTAAGTAGATGAGTGAAGTTTAGCTTCTCAAACCGAGGAATTAACAAGTCTAGGGTCTGGTGATACATTATCATCTTTTCTTCTTTGACTTTCCAGTCTCCTTTTGCTTGGGATACAACAAGGTTCGAGTCCCCAATGACGTCCAACCGTTTTGCCCCTAGTTCCAGGACTGCTTCTAAACCAGCAATGCATGCTTCATATTCTGCTTCGTTGTTCGAGACTTTGAATCGGAGTTTGAATGCTAGAGGGAGACGGGAATTGTCGGGTGCTATCAGTAACACTCTTATCCCATACCCGTACTAGTTTGACACTCCGTCAAAGTACATCGTCCAAGTTTCATCGTCGATTTGCAAAATGGCCTCATCTGGGAATAAGTACTCAACTGCTTCACCCCCTTCCACCGGATGATTGGCTAAGAATTCTGCTATTGCTCTTCCTTTAACTGACTTGCGCGTCACATATTTCAGATCGAACTCGGAAAGCAACAGCAACCAACGAGCCAGCCTACCCGTAAATGCTGGTTTCTCGAAAAGATATTTGATGGGATCCAGTTGTGAAACCAACATTACGGAGTGAGCTAACAGGTAGTGCCGCAGCTTCCTGGTAGCCCATACCAAGGCTAAGCAAGCCTTCTCCAATGGTGTGTAGCGGGTCTCATACTCTAGCATCTTCTTTCTCAAGTAATGGATGGCTCTCTCCACCTTGTCCTTAGACTCTTGCGTGAGCATGCAGCCCATTGTAGTCTCAGTTACTGACAGATACAAAATCAACGGTTTCCCCGGCTCAGGCAGTGACAACACGGGTGGGTTCTGTAAGTATTCCTTGATCTGTTCAAAAGCAGCTTGGCATCGGCCGTCCCACTGGAACTTTGTTCCTTTCTTCAGGAGACCAAAAAGTGGTTCACAAGTCAAGGTTAATTTTGAGATAAACCGTCTTATGAATTGCACTTTACCCAGAAAGCCTCGCACCTCCTTTTCAGTCCTTGGTGGTGACATTTCTAAGATGGCCTTGATTTTGGAAGGGTCAACTTCGATACCTTTCTATGTAATCAGAAACCCCAGCATTGTCCTTGTTGTAACGCCGAACGTACACTTCTGAGGATTCAGCCGCAACCAAAACTCTCTGATCCTTTGGAAAAACTTTTGCAAGGCGGTGTAGTGGCCCTCTCTTTCTTTGGACTTGATAATCATGTCATCCACGTATACCTCTATCTCTTTGTGGATCATGTCGTGCAATATCGTGGTCGCGGCCCGTTGATATGTAGCTCCAGCGTTCCTTAGCCCAAATGGCATCACTCTGTAGCAATATGTCCCCCACGGGGTGGTGAAAGCAGTCTTCTCCCGGTCCTCGGGTGCCATCACTATCTGATTGTAGCCCGAAAAGCCATCCATGAATGAAAGCAAAGCATGCCCCGCTGTGAAGTCCACCAACTCATCGATATGCTGTAAAGGAAAGTCGTCCTTCGGACTAACTCTATTCAAATCATTGAAATCCACGCATACCCTGATCCTGCCATCCTTCTTCGGCACCAGAACGATGTTAGCCAACCAAGTCAGGTATTCGGAAACCAGCAGGAACCCTGCGTCAATTTACTTGGTGACCTCTTCGTTAATCCTGAGGGCCCAGTCCGGGCGGATCCTTCTGAGTTTCTGCTTGATGGGTCGAGCCTTGGGGTCAAGAGGGATCCGGTGCTGTACAATCTCAGGATCGATTCCAGGCATGTCTTCGTAGGACCACGCGAAAACATCTTTGAAATCTTTTAGTAAAGCGACTAAGCGCTCGCGTTCCTCTGAAGACAACGTGGACCCGATCTGGACCAGCTGCAGGTTCTTCTCAGTACCAACATTTACAGTAGTGATTCCATCAACTAAAGGTTTAACAAATCTTTCTTGCTTTTGTTCAATTAAGCGTTGCAAAATCGGAGGAATTTCTTCCTCGTCGTTTTCATCAAAATTTTGGAAGTCTGAGTTAATGCAATAAATCAAGGGCACAGAAAAGTACTCAGAAACCACATCCACATCATTCTCATTAAGCACATCCAAACCGTCCGATTCTTCTATTACAACAGACTCAAAAGAGAAAGAAAAAGACCACCTAGATAGGACTGTAGCATCCGGGTTATCATCCCCAGGATTACCCGACTCAGACTTAGTCGAGTTGGAACCTGATTCCGACTCACAAGACTCGGTGGAATCAGATTCTAGCTCACTACCTGACCCGGTGCTGCTTGACAAAAATCCCTCTTCATAATGCCAAATGAGAGAGGGTGCGATGGGTGCATCCAAAATGTTTGCTGGTAGGCCCGCAGCCGTTTCATTCCCGATCATGGACACTGAGAAGTTATCCCCCAAGCACTTCTGTTCGATCGGAGGATCTAAAAGTAAACATGCCAGCGCTACCCCCATTTCACTTTCGGCGTCCTCAGACTCCACTTTCTTGCTCTGCTTAACCTCAACTGTTGGGTCTATCTGCTCTTTGGCAACATCATCCCCGAATAATTGCAGGTCAAAAAAGATCTCAAAACCTGGCACGCACTTCCTCTCCGTATTCAGCCACGGCTCTGGGAAGCCACAAAACGGAAAGTCCTCCCCCTCCCGGACGAAGCATCCATTTAGGGTACCCTGGATGAGCCGGTGCATTAGCTCAAAAGGCTTCCCTGCCTGCTTCGCTCTGGCTCTCCCAGCCATCTCCTTGCCTTTCCTTATCCAATCCTCTTTGGTGGGCAGATAACCCAAACCAAAGGTATGCGAGTTGTGTGGCACTTCGGCCAATGCTGTGACGCCCTTCCGGCCGCTTTTTCCCAATCCCATCCCGAAGATGTGTTGGAGCTTGTTCATGAGATACACTGATTAAGCACTAACATACAACCCCTCATTAATAGCCAAAATGTTCTGTACAACCCGGGCCTCGGCAAGGGTAAAACCCGACATGAACACATCCTCCATACCGTGCTCAATTTCCAAAACTGGCGTAGATACTTCTAGTGGTGGATGGATCGACGAATTTCCAAAAACAATGGCTACTTCCTTCCCATGGAGGTATTTCACCATCTGATGCAAGGTGGACGAAACTGCCTTTACTTGGTGCAGCCACGGTCGTCCCAGGAGTAGATTGAAAGTGGCGGGAACCTCTAGGACGTGAAAGTCTATCTCATGCTGTCCCAGGCCAACCTTGGTTTAAATTTTCACTGTTCCCATTACTTCCCTGCTCATGTTGTCATATGCCCGAATCACTTGGGCTGTCAGCACAAAGTCCGCGGTTTTTAAACCGATTGCATATGTAGTTCTTGCCGGGCACACATTGATGGCGGACCCTGTGTCGACAAGTACCACGGGTATCCATTTGTTTCTACACTCCACAGAGGTATAGAGTGGCTTGTTATGGTTCGCACCCTCAGGTGGCAATTCCTTGTTGGAAAAAGTCAACATTGGGGTAGCTCCTCCCTAAAAAACTAAGCCCACCAGCTGTTCAGGCGTGGTGTCTATTGCGAGCTTGGCCTTGTCCATGGCAGATAAGACAGCTTGTCGATGCACCCGCGATGCCATACGCAATCCCTAGATGGAGATGTCTGCTTGTATCTTTTTCAACTGTTTCAGTACAGCCTCATCTTTAAGTTGTTTCTCTTTTTGCTTCTCTGCCTCCTTATCTTTCCCAGACGCCTCTGGCTGATCTAGGTGTGGAGGCTTGAAATACCGTCCACTCCTAGTCATATGGTCGACTTCACCAATATACCAGGTATCGTCTAGTTGATTGCTCCCCCAATCCTCATCCGTGTGGGCAAGACATAAATCGTCGTCCTCCCACCACATTCCATCAGTAACCAACAGACACCTGTCCGATTCCGTTTCTACTGTCCTTGTACTCACAGTATTTTCAGTCCCCTCATGGGCTTTAGCTTTTCTGATTCTCTCAGAATCCTCAAACCTTTCCTGTTCCAACTGCGTCAGTACAGCTGTTTGTTCAATAATTCTCATATTCAAAGTGCACAGATCCCAAACGAAATTCTTAACACCGGCGTTCTCCGGCGATGCACTCCGATCCTCGGCCCTTCCAGCCACAACTGATGTCCTTGCCCCTGACGGGCCCCGTTCCAACTGAAATTCTTCGACAACGTCTAGTAGGTCATCAAGCCACCAGGTAGCCTCTACTGATTCCTCGAAATCTGACCAGTTGACGGCCATGTCCCCTGGGCCTTGTTCGTTGAAAAATTGGAGGTCAGTAAAGTCCCCTTCCACAGCCGCTAAGTCCTCTGATCTCTGATCAAATCTATCCTTCTGCATCACACAAAGCTCTGCCCTTTCTAGCAATTCCACACTTGGTCTATCCTGGCCTACCGACAAGATGTAGTCACTCGGACTATACATCTCTCCGGCAAAACTCCCAGATTCCTCAAATTTTGACTCAACAATCCCATTTTCCTCTGAAATCTCCTCTGTTCTGTCTTCGACAGTCACCACCATTGGTTCGGGTTGGGTTCTGGAGATGTCCAACATGCACAGGTTAGTGCAGTTAGGAAGGAGCACCTCCGGCTTGGGTAGGTGGAATGGGGTGATATATATGCTAGGATCGTAAGACACGACCCCAGTCTGGATAAAGTTGATTCTTTTGGGAGGTAGAGCTTGGTGGTGCGGTGGGAGAGGGTTTGTTGTGACATTGGTTTTTTCGGGAGGCACAATCACCCCATTATCAATGAGATCTTGAATCTCTTGACGTAATCGGAAGCATTGGTCGGTGTCATGACTGTGCTGTTGGTGAAATGCGCAATATTTGGCTGGGTTGTGGGTAGGGGGAAGTTTTTCCGGCAATGGCCGCGGCTCTAGGGGCTTTAAGTGCCCTTTTCTGATTAAAACCCCCAGAGCTTTGGACAGGGGCATATATAGTGGGGCGAAGGTTCTTTGGTTTTTGGGTTGGTATTTGGTTGTTTGTGTGTTACTTCCGGACGCACCGGAGAATGGCGTAGCTGCCATGGTTCTTGAAGTGGAGTTGGTGGTGACCATGCTCACTTCTGAGGCTTTTGCAGTTACAACGCTGCTCGGGCCTACATTGGTGTTTCAGTTGAAGGTCCTCTTGGGTTGCTCCCTATCATTATCAATCAAGCCCTACTTCAAGGCATCCTCAATCTGTACTCCCATCTCATGCAGATCTGAAAAGGTAGGGAAAGGGAGCACGATCATTTTCTGCATCAGCTTAGGCTGGAGATTGCGTACAATCATTTGAATTTGATCTTTATCGGTGGGCCTTTGGGTCATCATTGAGGCCTTGGCCCTCCATCTGGTTACGAACTCCGAAAAGCTCTCCTTAGGCTCCTGCCTTGTCGTCTCGAGATCACGGGTCGTAATCTCGATTTGCGTGTTATATGAGTACTGTGCAATGAACGCCTCGGCATCTCATCCCAGTTCCTCTTAACATCATCTTCTAATTTGGCGTACCAGATGGCCGCCACACCCGACAGGGTCCGGCCGAACAAAGATAGCTTTGGTAGTCTGGTGAGGCCCATCGGCCTTAAGATATCTGAAAACAACCTCAGGTGCACCATGGGGTCCCCGGACCCATCAAATCGGTCAATATGCGGCATCTTTAATCGGTCTGGCAGCGTCACAGCTGCGTCGGTATACCCGTCCTCAATATCAGGGATGGTCTTGACTCCCTGGGATTTCTTAAAGATCTTTTCCAGCTTGCTCAGCTTTAATGCTGTGGGGTCCACTTCAAACTCAAAGGGAGAATCCGGTACATTGATAGGCGTGGGCGTCTTGGATAGTTGCAGTAGAATCGGGGGCGGAGCCGGCCCTGTTGTAATGTCTGTATCCTCTTGGATATTTTGGACATTTGGTGTCTCCTCGGGTATCGGAACCCTTGGTGGGGGAGGAGCTTGATGTGAGGCAGATGCCCCGGCTTGCTGCTGCAGCCTTATGATTAACTCTGCTTGTTCAGTCATAACTGTGGCCTGTTGTTTGGCGAACTCTGCCGGTCGGACAGCGTCTTGCTGCATAGTTTTCATGCTCTCTTGGAACTGGCGCACCATCTCCTCTAAGCTTGCCATACTGCTCTGCTCTGATTGAATTACCGGTATATATTCCCTTTCTGTGGTGAAAACTGAGGCCTCGGCCTGACTGTCCACTAGTAGGGTTGACCACTGCTCTGGCAATCTCTGCTCGGATACACTGCGTTTTCTCGACCTTCGTCTGATAACCGGGGTAAAGAATAAAACACTGGTTGTCCGTCGACCAGATCCTCAGATCGATTAAGTTGGCGACCTCTAGTCTAGAGTGCTTGGGGAATATCTGCTGGGTCGGAAGCAATTATGCTAAACTACCTAGCAAAAAGATAAATAAAGCAATAATAAGGAAATAAATAACCTGACAAACGGACAGCATAACAGCGTAAAATAAACACACAACACACAGTTGGGCATCACAACACACGATTGATAAGCTGAATACACTGTTCCTCAATACTGATTATTGTCCCTGAATCACTGTTCCCGAAAACTAAATCTGATACCCGCAGATAACTGATTCCTAAAATACTGAACTGGTGCCCGCAGGCCTGATACCCAAACTTGTGAGCTGATACATGTATTCCTGTGGTGGCCAACTCTAAAGCACATAACAAACAAGTGAGAGCCAAAACACCCCTATGTTGGGGTAGGATTTCTCTGTCCTACTTTGTCAGGAGCTAGGGTTTCACTACGCACACAGCGGTTTCAAACAATCTAAAATCGGGTAAGCAACCTGTCCTTGCTTTGGAATGTTCACTATGGATTTCGAATATGCACTAGGTCGAATGGTCAAAAGGGTGCCCCAGTAAAAACCAGGGTTTGTGTTCCCACCGTGGCAGAGCCCGTAACCGGTCAGCCTTATGTCACGTTTTTCAAAGCGAGCCTCCGGCAAACCGTTCAGGAATAACAGATGGCAAACACGGTGTCCTAGGCGCACCAATGCACATGCAATGCAAAGAAACACATGAGTGTAGTCAAAACAAGATATCATGAGTTCGAGTCAAGTTCTCTAACTCCCCAGCGGAGTCGTCAGAAACTGTAGACGTCCCCGAACGTCCCGGGAGGGAATCTACCGTTTTGTTCGTTGGGCTCACTACAGTTCGGACTCAAATTGTCACGGTTCTGAATCTAGTCTCGCAAAGTGCAATGTAAGACCGATAAATCACCAAAGAGTCCAAATCCGGCAAATCGTTTTGAAGAACTGATTTTTAGAAAGTGCCAAACATGGACTGCTTTGCCAGATACAGAGTCGCCACCTAAATATTTATTTTGGGGGAATTTAGGAAACCCTGACTCGTTGCCTAAGGCCACGTGTCCGTCATCACCAAAGTTGCCTCAGCTCGGGAACTTGGGTACGATTGGGGAAGGTCAGCTATGAGCACCTCCGCTCGCCCAATCAAAGATCGACCTCTACTAACCATGATATCGAGTTTTGAAAACATTATGTGCTCTTATTCCGGTTATTAGTCTAGAATTACTATGTGATGAACACATCATACAAGTATAGACTGGATTGCCTAAGTTGGAACAAAGCATCGCACATCCGTTTGTTTTGAAAATGGATTGAATTTTGCTACTCGCAAGTAGGCTAAAACACGGGTTTCGATGAATTATTCCAACTCAAGCAACCCAACCTTCACCCACAGGCATTCAGGCAGTTATATCACATAAGCAGTTAGCCTCATGGCAAGCATGCTATCATGTTAACACTCACACTCATGCAAAATGCTAAAGCGTAAAAGCTTACCTAGTACTCCGAGCTAAAACAGAAACTAGTTAGTAATCAGATGCATGATCCTAGTTCATGTTAAGATGGCTAATGTAACACATGCAAAATGCAACTAGAAATAGGCTCGGTTATTCTAAGATGTCATGTGAAATGCAACTTGATACATGTATTCAAATAGGAATTGAAATACAATCCAGTTAGTATGATGCGCCGAGCCCGGTGCATGCAAGACAAATGTATGGATGCATGCATGCATAGCATAAGGTATGCTAATTTAAATATGTCCTAATACTAACCATTGAAAGCAGGTAAGTAAAAGGGAGAAAGAAATAGGGTTGGAAGACACGCACACACGCACGCACACTTATTACACAATTGCCCTCGCTCGGAGGGTCCGAAATAATAATATAGGTTGAATAATGATTAACTATCCTAGCTAATTAATTATTACAAAACTTCTAATTAATTAACAAATTAATTACAAAAAAAAAGCCTAAATATGAAACTAAAGAGACCGCCGCAGCTTTGCTTCGGAATGCGTGGATGATGCAAGCTCGATTTGCCTTGCTCGAAAACCCGTTACCATGCCACTGTTGCCTCTGTTTGCACTGTTATGCACCTCTGAGGGATGTGAAAATTCTTGAGGCACCTCTGAACCATTCCCTGATCATTTTGGAATGCCACCGGCCAATGAAAAGCACTACCGACCATGTAAATGAGATCATCGACCATAAATTTGGTCACCGGCTGGACTCTGATGGTCGGTCGGCACTTAAAGTGGCCGGCCGGCCATTTATTCCTGCAGAATCCTGTTTTTGCTGCAGCAGTGGACAGACAGCGCATGGCAAGGAAATTTCAAAGCAGTGTATGCATGGCCACACTCCCTATCATGTTATGGACTCAAGGGAGTATGGCCCTTGGTCCTCGAGCCACCAATCACGCATCTCGATGCATGATGGCCAAAGGCACCAAGTTTGCCAATCAATGTAAATGAATGCAACAAAACGAATGAATGCTTCACGCCCTATCATGTTGAGATCAAGGGCATCGGCGACTGAGGACTGAGACGCGTTTCGTCACTTTGAGTACGAACACACCTCACTCCTCGTGTTTGGTTTGACACCCCATACCAAACACAATGCTATGCATGTATGCTATATGCAATGCGAAGTGATGCAAGTAATGCAATGCAATATGAGCATGCTAAGCTAATGCAACATGACACTACTTAACCATGCAAGCCAAACTAATGCAATATGAACATGTCAAGCATACAACGAAACTATGTAATGCAACTAGCTAAACAACATGCAAACATGCAAACATGATACAATGTAAGCATGCAACCAATGTAATGCAATATGTCAATCATGCAATTTATATACAAGGATGGACTTAAACTGAAATGGGAGGCCTCAACCATGCCCCAAAACAATGGCCAAACATACTAACAATGATGGACAAATGCTCATGCAAACACGCACACCAATGGGCCTAAAACTAAGGCATAAAAGGGAGCATTCCATAACCACTATCATGACCACACATGGCATGGATTATGCAACCAAAAACAGAGTTTTAGTGCCTGGACCGCGGCCTTGGGCGCGGCCTTGCGCAGCATGGCGTGGCATGCGCGCGGGCGTGGGCGGCCTGGCATGGGCGCGGCATGGGCAGCACGGCATCAACCATGTTCGAGGAGTCATAATGGGGTTTTTTTAAAAAGTAATGGTTTTTTGCCAAAACTTTCAACATGAAAGTTGTAGGAAATAATTTAATACACCATAAAAAAAATTAAAAAAAATATTTTTTTACCGAAAATATTTTATTTTAACTTCAAAATACACCCCAAAATCCACATGAATGGCATCCCAAATGACTTAAACAAAAGGCATGCACTATAACCCATTTCAAGGCACAAAAGGACGACTCTTCAAAGCATGAAGGGGATGATGAATGCAAGCATACAAGCATGGATTATGGACTGAAATAGCATGGGAAATGACTCCAAATCACTGAAACAACCCAACTACAGCATGCTTACGGCTCACTCACTCACGGCCTACAAAGCTAGAATGCAAATGGGCTACACAAAACATGGCAAACATGACTCTAAAGACCCAAGACAGACCTTAAACATGATGAAATATGACCAAAAGCTTCATGGAGTCAAACCAAAATCATGCTAAAATGTCATCTCACAACATGATACATGTTAGGACAAAACATGGGATTACAAGGCAAGCATATAATGCATGAAATGGACCACCAAACCAACTAAAAACAGAGGTATAATATGACCAAATATCACCAAATACCTACTGAAATGATGCTAAAAACAACTAAGCATGCGTGCTACTCTTAAGAGCCAAAAACATAAGCAAAAGAGAGACAAAGGGAGAGGGGTGTCCCTCCCCTATGCAAGACCTCAAAACCTCTTCTTGAGAAGGCCAATACACGAAGGTTCCCGAAGCTCAACAAAGGAAGCACAAAAAGGGGCCAAACAAGGCCTAAAAGGGGGTGGACGACTTCCAACACCAAAGTGACATTAATGAAGTATCTTAAACACAGAAAAATAGAACTTTTATATGTTATACACAATGCTCAAAATAGCATGCAAAGTGGGTTAAAAGCTAGTGCAAGAATGAGGAATATAAAGTAATTATGCTCACCCTTGAAGAACACTTGAAGAACCAAAACTCCAGGCCCCTTTTCTAATCAAAACCAACTCAAAAGCTCCAAGAACAACCTCTCAACACCTCAATAACCAAGGTATGGTATGGTGTAACACTAGGTGTTTTAGTGCAAAACTAAGAACAAAACACCCTTTTGAACTCTCAAACACACACAAATGAAGAGAGAGAGGGAGATATAAAGAGAGAGTGGTTTATATATCAGATATATATGTATTATCTCTGGTTTTGTTAAACCTCTTCAAAGGAAGAGGAAGGTCCTCTTATATAGAGCAAGATGAAGGCTTGAAGCTTCTAAGGGAAACAAAACAAAAGGGTCAAGGGGGTCAAGCTTCTCAAGGAAGCTAACCCAAAGGTCCAAGCTTCTTGAGGAAGCTAAGAGAAAGGGTCAAGCTTCCTGAAGAAGCTTGAGCAAGGGGTCCAAGCTTCTTGATGAAGCTAGGACCAAAAGGGTGCAATTCCTCCATACTGGTGTATGGAGGACAAATCCGTGCACTCCAACTGACACAGCTGGCATGCATAATGCCTTAAAAGGGCAAAAAGGTGGTACCGGCCAGAAAAGGAGTCCATCAGCCAAATAAATGGTCGGCTGACCACACAAAGTGCCGACCGGCCATAACCAATGGCCGGTGGAGAGAAGGCACGGCCGGTGGCCTCAAGCCATAGCCGGTGAGGCGTGGGGATGGCCAACAAGCCATTGTCTACCTTCCAAAGCAAAAACCAACAAGTGTTTGGTCCAACCAAGCACAAGACAACCGAGTTGAGAGATCCTGAGGCAAGGCGCGTAGCCGAGACCTCCGGGAACTCAAAACGAACACGAACATGGATGATCACCGAGTATTCAAACGGTGGCGTCCAAGTCTTGAGGATGATCAAAAATGGGGTGTCTATAGCAAGCAATCACACCCGTGGGTCACGTCGGAGAAGGGCTAAGAGGCAGAAGACGGTTAGTGAACAAACTGAATAACCCCCTCAAGACCTTCGTACTTAGTTGATTGGCAACAAGCAGAGCGAACAACATCGGGATCATCTAGACCGTACTGTTCACCAGATAGAACACCGAGCGCTGGATAGGCTCGTCTCCTCACCATTCTCCCCGAAAATTGAGGCCATAAGACCTCCAAAGAAATTCACCCCACCAAAGTTCACTTCATACGATGGGAAATCAGACCCGCTGATACATATTAGCCATTACAGACAAATGATGTCCCTATGGAGCCAAGATGAGGCACTGATGTGCAAAGTCTTCCCATCCAGCTTGGGAGAAATCGGACTCCGATGGTTCGATCGACTCCCCGCTGGATCGATCCGTGGCTGGAAGCAACTCTCCAAAGAGTTCCTAGCCAGGTTCGTCTCCAACACTAAGATTCCGAAAGAGTCGGATACACTGTTCGACCTTCGAAAGGAGCAGGAAGAAACACTGCGCAGTTATGCTAGGAGGTACTGGGAAGAATATAATGATCTGGAGGAAAATGTATGTAGTGAACAGATGGCTGTCTTGTCTTTCAAGCATGGCCTGCACCCAGAAAGTAAGTTGAGACAATCACTTACCAAGCACCCGGCCGCAACATTAAAAGACTTGCGTGCCAGGATTGAGCAATACGCTCGCCTCGAAGACAATCAGATCCCCATTGAGGTAGCGTCAGCAGAACAAACAGCTCTACGTAAGAAGAGAACAGATTGAGGAGAACACAAAGGGATCGCAGTGAATGAAGTGGATAAGTCAAAATCCCACAAAGCCGTCGTGACTGTGTTCAAAGAGCCAATTTATCGAATCCTGGAAAAGATCAAGAGAGAGCCCTTCTTTGTTTGGCTGCCAAAAATGTTGGGAGATCGGGCTCGGTGCAATCAGAAGCTCAGATGCACTTACCATCAAGATAGGGGGCACATGACTCAGAACTGTAGAGCACTGAAACAATACTTGGAAGACTTAGTAGCAGCTGGGCACCTTCAGAATTACATTGATCAGGATAAGGAAGTGACCGCACCGGGGAACCCACCACCAAAACCAAATATTGAGCATCTACCTCGGGTGATAACAAATGTGATCCGCAGGACAACGACTCAGGAACTTGAGGAGACACTGAGAAAAGAGATTGCTAAGGCTGTGCAAATCTAACAAGTCATGTCAGTGAAGCCCGCATCGAAAAAGGTACGCGCGTTATCCAAATCCCCCTTGTGCACTGTTTCATTTACTAGAAAGGATTTAGAGGGCATACAGCACCCACATACTGATGCACTGATTATAACTGTGGGAATTAGGAAACGATTTGATGTAAAACGAGTCTTGGTAGATCAAGGTAGTGCAGCAGATATATTGTATTATGATTTGTTCAGAAAGCTTGGTCTCTCCGAGCAGTACCGCACCCTAGCGGCAACCCCGTTGGTTGGTTTCAATTCACAGCCAGAATGGCCGCTTGGCAGAATAATGTTACCAGTCGTGGCAGGAACAAAAAACCCCCCAGATAGAGTTCTTGGTTATTAATACACCATCCCCTTACAACGCCATACTTGGTCGTCCATGGATTCATCAAATAGAGGCAGTCCCTTCAACCTACCACCAGCTCATCCATTTCCCAACGGAACACGGAGTAGAGCAGATCTCAAGGGATCAAGTTGCGTCCAAACATTGCTTCATGGCAGCATTAAAGGCAAAGCAGCTCTGCAATCGAGTACAGACAGTAGAAGTGGTCGAACAGCCATTCTTGGAAGATGTAGGGGGAGCCCCAGAGGAGAAGATAGTAGAGGATTTGGAGAGAGTCCTGGTAAAAGAGGATGACCCAAAAAATTACTTCCTTATCGATACCTCGCTAGGCGCTGATGAGAAACTTCAGCTGCTGGAACTACTGAGAGAAAATATGGAGGTATTCGCATGGTCAGCATATGATACTCCAGGGTTGGACCCATAATTTGCTTGTCACAAGCTCAACATCAACCCTTCAGCTCGGCCTATCGTGCAGAAAAGTCGGAGATCCTCAGTTGAGCACACCAAAGTAGTAATTATCGAAATTAAAAAACTCCTGGCTTCAGGAGCAATCAGAGAAGTTCAGTACCTGCAATGGCTGTCCAACACAGTTATAGTCAAGAAGAAGAGCGAAAAATGGAGAGTTTGCGTTGACTTCACTTGCCTAAACAAAGCCTGCCTTAAAGATAGCTTTCCGCTGCCTCGCATTGATCAACTAATAGACTCAACAGCAGGGCATGAGCGTATGAGCTTTCTGGATGCTTATAGCAGTCATCATCAGATACCACTATTCGGTCCAGATCAAGAAAAGACAGCATTTATCACTCCGAGAGGAACTTACTGCTACAAAGTGATGTCGTTCGGCCTCAAGAACGTCGGAGCAACCTACCAGCGGATGATCACTCGGATGTTCAAAGATCAACTCGGGAAAACCATGGAAGCTTATATAGATGATATGGCAGTCAAGAGCAAGTTCGCTACAGACCATCTTACAGACTTGAGAGAAGTTTTCGGCATCTTAAAAAACCATCAGCTTTGTCTCAATGCCTCAAAATGCGCTTTCGGGGTAGGAACAGGGAAGTTCTTAGGATATATGGTCACTCACAGAGGAATTGAAGCGAATCCGGACCAAATAAATGCAATACAAGATCTTGAAGTACCAACAAAGGCTAAGGAGCTGCAGAAACTGGCCAGAATCATCAGCAAATCTTCAGATCGGATGAAGCCCTTCTTCCAGCTTTTGAGGAAAAGGGCAGCATTTGAATGGAGTTGCGAGTGCACCAAAGCACTGCAAAGCCTCAAAAGATACCTCAGTACACCTCTCCTTCTGTCCACTCCAGAGCCAGGAGAGGAGCTGTACCTCTATTTAGCAGTCTCAGATCATGCCGTCAGCGCAGTATTAATTCAAGAAGTTAACAAGGAACAGAGGCCTGTATACTACGTTAGCAAGACTTTACTAGATGCCGAGACACGGTATCCACCATTGGAAAAGTTAGCTTACGTGCTACTTATCGCCTCGAGAAAGTTACAACATTACTTCCAGGGGCATACCATCAATGTCCTCACTGAATTCCCCCTCAGATCTGTATTTAGCCGAGCCGATTTCTGTAGCAGAATAGCAAAATGGGCAGTAGAACTTGGCGAGTTTGACATTTGATATCAACCTAGGACAGTAATTAAGGCCCAGGTCTTAGCAGATTTCGTCGCAGAATTTGCTCCCACCCAGAGTACCGAACCAGGGAATCCAAGTTCGGCACAGGTGCCACGCATCACCGAACAAGGAAAGCCCTGCGCTTCGGAAGCCTGGAAACTCTTCATTGGAAACATTTGACTGCTCTATGTTGACGGGTCGTCCAATAATCGAGGTTCGGGGGCAGGAGTAGTACTTATCTCACCAGAAGGATTTATCTGGAAACAGGCTCTTAGGCTCGGTTGGAAGGCTTTGAACAACGAGGCAGAGTACGAAGCGTTGTTGGCTAGCTTACGTAGTGTCGAACACTTTAGTGCAGAACAGCTTCTTGTTTTCAACGATTCACAGCTAGTGATAAACCAGCTTTCTGGGGTCTATGAAACACGGGATGAAAGAATGGCCATGTACGCAGGTAAGGCCAAAGACTTACTCAAAAAGTTTCAATCCATACGAGTGGAACGAATTAGTCGGGACAAAAATGGCCATGCTGATGCTCTGGCTTGTCTCGGCTCATCAGTGGATACCAAAGATGCCAGAAAAGTTTGGGTTGAGTTCGTGCCAGAACCAAGCATTGCATCTCCAGTCCTCTGTAGCAGTGTAGAGCCGAGCTGGATGGATCCAATACTTGCTTTTCTAAAATTTGGTACTCTCCCCGAAGACAAAAAGGAAGCCAACAAAGTCAGACATAAGTCAGCTCAGCTTTGGATCTTATCATCCAGGAAACTGTATAGACGCTCCTATCTTGGCCCTTATCTTCTATGTGTGCATCCAAATCTGGTCGAGAATGTTCTTTACGAAATTCACGATGGGATTTGTGGATGCCACGTTGGCGGCAGGTCACTGGCCCACCGAGCCCTCACTCACGGATATTGGTGGCCACGGATGCAACAAGATGCTCAGCAGTACGTACAGAAGTGTGATAAATGTCAGAAGTTTGCTCCATTCATTCATCAGCCAGCCAAAACTCTCACTCCACTCACCAACCCATGGCCCTTTGCCCAATGGGACCTGGATATTGTGGAACCATTAGCGCGAGGCACGGGGATCAGACGATTCTTCATTGCTATAACCGACTATTTTACTAAGTGGGTCGAAGTTGAGGCATTGGCAAGTATCAAAGAAGTGGATACAAAGCGGTTTGTCATGAGAAACGTGGTGGTGCGTTTTGGCATCCCGCGAGTACTGATTGCGGATAATGGAACGCAGTTCGATGGTAAGATCTTCAGAAAGTTTTGTGCCGACCTCAGGATTGAGTATAGGAACTCTTCTCCAGGGTACCCAAAGCAATGGACAGACAGAGGCGTCAATCAAAACCATCATCAACGGAGTAAAGAAACGGCTTGAGCATGCCAAAGGAAAATGGGTTGAAGAGTTACCCCACGTGCTATGGGCATACCGAACCATAGCACGGTGCTCAACGGGGGAAACACCTTACTCTCTAACTTATGGAATGGAGGCCGTCATCCCACTCGAAGTAGGCCTCCCAACCCTTCGATCTGAATTGTTTGAGAACACCAGTAATGACGAAGCTATTGCACAAGCACTGGATATGGCAGAGGGTCGAAGAGAAGCAGCACTGATTAGAATTGTAGCGTACCAGCAGCAACTCATCAAGAGTTTCAACCAAAAAGTTTTCCCAAGGCAATTTACTCCAAGAGAACTGGTCTTGAGGAAAGTTATGGATCACAAAAGGGTGCCTGACGAGGGCAAACTTGGGCCTAACTGGGAAAGTCCCTACAAAGTCACAGTTGTTGTTGGAAATGGAGCTTACTACCTAGAGGATCTGAATGGCAGAGCTATACCTCGGCCCTGGAACGTCGCAAATCTCAAGAAATACTATCAATAGAATTATCCCCCAACTTCTCTATCAGAATGTAAAGGCATTTATCTGTTGACCAATGCAAATGCTTCCCCACTTCTCTCAAATTTATCAAATTCTTGTAATTAGCTTTGGTTCTTACTAAACGGAATTAGCTTTGATGTTTATCAAACGGAATTAGCTTTGGTTCTTACCAAACGGAATTAGCTTTGATGTTTATCAAATGGAATTAGCTTTGGTCCTTACCAAATGAAATTAGCTTTGATGTCTATCAAACGGAATTAGCTTTGGTTCTTACCAAACGGAATTAGCTTTGATGTTTATCAAACAGAATTAGCTTTGGTCCTCACCAAATGGAATTAGCTTTGATATTTATCAAACGGAATTAACTTTGGTCTTCACCCAAATGGACTTAGTTTAAGAACGACTGAACGGAATATAAATTTGGTTAGCACTCAAACATGCTAAGTGGTATTGCTTGGTGGAATAATGTTTGGCAACTAAATTGGACTTTGGCCAAGTGGACTTGCTTGGTGGAAACCACACTAACATGTCTTAAGTAAATGTCTTTGAATCCACAGAATTCCTTAAGTACCAACACGTCAACACTTCAGTACTGATTCAAACAAGCAGAGTTGGAACAAGCATGACCAGGTTCAGTCAGGAGTAAACTTCCAGCATTAGTCTTACTCAACTCCAGGTGGGGGCAAACAATTGTTTTTTTTTTTAAAACTAACCTGGACCTGAGTAAGACACCTCTTCATGCCTTTATCTCATTCAAGTGCATCTGCACTATCAAAGTTGTAACAGACTTAAGAAGTTCTATCTAAGAGCACAATCTTTAGTATCAATCTTACTTAGCTCCAGGTAGGGGCAAACAATTGTTTTCTTTCAAAACCAAACAATTGTTTTCTTTCAAAACCAACCTGGACCACATATCCGTTAGCCACACCGAGCATCAGTTCGGCCCCGAGGTCCTAACAGTGCTCAGCCGGGGGCAAACAGTACAAAGCCACACCAAGCATCAGTTCGGCCCCGAGGCTCCAACAATGTTCGGCTGGGGGTAAGCAGTACAGAATCAGACAGAGCATCTATTTAAAAGCAATACAGAACCAGACCGAGCATCTATTCGGCCCCGAGGTTCCAATAGTGCTCGGCCGGGGGCAGGCAGTATAGAAAACATTCAAACATAAAAGCCAAACAACATCCGATTGCAAGTTCAAAGAGAAAATTCTATCATCCAACAAAAGGCATAGATGGCCTCATGACCAACAACAAAGAAAAGAAAAGAGAAAAGAAAAATTGTCTTGGCAAGTACAGAAAGAAAGCTCGTTATGGAGACCAAGCCACAATACATCAAAACAGAAAAGTAAAAAAGTTCAAATCCTTTCAACATCAACTTTCATTAACAGAGGGAAACTCAGGAACAACATCAACAATTTCATCTAAGTCGTCTGGGGGAGGAAAAGTAGAGGCAGCTCCAACTTCCTGAGAAGTAGAAGCCTCCTTAACCACATCTCACGCGGCTTCGGTCTCCAGTGTTTCAATCCCTTCAACATCCACTGTTTCAGCAACAACATTACTGTCCTGGGTCTTGTTTGCAGAATCAACTTCTGGGGAAACTTCGGCTGGAAGAACAGCAGGGGTGGAAACAGTCTTCGAACCCAAGGATCTCGAAGGAATGGGGATATCCTGAAACAGGGAAGAGCCTTCAGGAACCAGCGCAGCAGCCAAAGCACTCGTCCAACCCTTTAGAAAGAGCTTATCTCGCAGCACTAGCACCTCTTCCTTATAGGCAGCCCCAGCTTCATCCCAACCCTGTTGCCAGTGTTTGGCTTCCAGCGCAGAATGCTCGGCAGCCATCACGGCAATAACGGCCTCCAGTTCGGCCACCTTCCCCTCGAGTTGAGCCTGTGTCCCAATAGCAGCCTCCTTCGATTTTTCAACTGAAGCGACAATCTTGTTCAAACGAAATGCTTCATTCTCTGCAGTTCGGCGTCCTTCTTTCTCTGTCTCCAAGCTTACTGTTAGTCTTTCAGTGTTCATTGCGGCCTCCAGCACGGCCCTTCCTAGCTCTTCAACACGAGTAATGGACAGATGCGTTCTCTGGATACACTGCAAAGGACAACGAAGAATTAAGAGAAAATGAGACAGCAACGCAACAATAAAGACAAGTGAAACGAGGAAACACTTACAACAGTCATCATCTGAAGGGTCCCCTTCAAGATAGGAATATCACGGGGCCCATTATGGTCAGCCATGTCAACCGGTATCAACAAAAACTTAGTCAAATCAAAGGCAAAATCTTGTGAAGCGACAATTGAATCAGAAGTGGAAATGGGCCTGCCTTTATGCGACATTGGCGGCTCCTATTTCTCAAAAGCCTCATCCTCAGCAGGATCCTCAGAAGCTTCCCCCACCACTGCTTTGCCAGCTTCTCTTTTTCTCTTTTTTGCTTGCGCAGCGACCGAAGCTGAGGGCTCGGCAGCAGTTGCAGGGGTCCCAGAAGCTCCCACCTCCATCTTCACTTCCATGAGGCTCTTCGCCTCGGTCTTTTCCAGAGGGGTTTCCAAAACATCGGAGGCTCCGAAAGCCTCGGCCTCTAAATCCACCAATACCCTTCTCTTCGCCACAAACCCACCCCCTGCGAAACTGGAGGCAGGGGAGGGCGATCTCTCAAAAAGTGCACCCTGACTCCTGCGATGGTTCGTGACCAAAGGAGTGAGAGACGTGTCAGTCTTGGTATCAGAGTCTGGAAGGGAAGTAGCGAGCCTCGCCTTCTTTGGAATAGTGAAGCGATAAGTAGACTGGTAATCCAATAACTTGGGTGCAGATCTCTTTTTATACCTTAGGGCAGCTTTTATGGCTTCAGTATTCTCTTGGTTCGGTCTTCGTTGGAAACGAAAGGCCTCTGCAAAAAAGAAGTGACCCATTAGAGCAACATCCAAAATAAAGTAAGAAATACAAAAGGCATTAGAAGGAGAGGCCCGAACGTGGGTAGCTGTCTTTCTGGGGCATCTGCTCAGAATGAAACTCAGTTCCGGTGGAGAACTCCCAGTTTCCACCAACTTGTAAGAAATCATCGTTGTGTTTATCCGAATCGGGCAACCCAATAACCAAATGGCAATCAAACGAGCGAACATGCAAGTAATACGTGCTGTGGTCTTTGTTATGAGAAAGAGTATAACAACCTAAGATATCCCATATGTCAAGGTTCAAACCCAATCGTCTATTGAGGGCAGATACGCCGCAAACAACATGGAAAAGGTTCACAGATACTTGCATTGGGGTTAACTGGACTTGATGTAGAAACTGGAGCACCAACGGATCAAAGGGAAACCGAACCCCTCCCTCAACTATGGCCGCGATAGGAAAAGTGACGGTATTCCTCGTGCCCATACGCTTGGCGTCTACTTTCGCCAACGAAAGGGTAACGTCGTCGGGAATATTATAGTCCAGGCGAAACATAGCCATGGCCTCGGGGGTATCAACTAGTGAGCGGAACTTCCCTATTTAACAAACCTAATGGGACAAAGGTAGGACTCAGATAACAGAGTGTGGAACACAGACAGCGAGTGGGCCAAACAAGATGATTAAGATAGAAAGAGGCAAGAGAAGAAGAATCACAAAAGGACTTGCAGAGACTAGAACAGTGGTAGCAGAGCAAGACCAGCGGCGAAAAAGTCTGAGCAGAGCACCAACGAGACTGGTTCAGAGGAACGGGAAGAGTTCTTTCTCTCTCTTTGAAACTCTCTAGAGGAACGAAAAAGCAAATAAAGGGATTTGTATTGATAGCCAAAGCATTAATTGCACTAGCCGGCGCGCAGGTACATGGAGCACGACCTTCGGTATGGAATCGATGCACTATCTCTGCACACCTATCTCACATCGCCACGTGTCAACATGAAAGGACACATGCAGGGATTGTGTCAGGATTGAACCGTCACCAAAGCCGAACTAGGGAAAATCGAAACGACGCGACGCTTGGGAAGCAGAGCAATAGCTCCCCCCAAGGGGAACCTTAGTGCAAGCTAGGGGGCAAATGAAGTGGCTAAATGTGAAATGGGTCGGGTCCAAGCCTTGGGCCAGCCTAATCCACTGAAGTCCAAACCCAAGTGGGTTGGATGAGTATATGGGCAAACCAATTGAGCCCAACTTCATGATCAACTGTCCACCCAAGTCCTCAAGCACTTGGGCCTAACCCGCAGTGGAAAGGCTAGTCCAGCCGTGGTGCTCGGCTGGGCCGAGCTGCGAGACTGAACCTATGGGCCGAACAGAAAATAAGCCGAGCCCATACAAAGATATCCAAATGGATTAGCCCATCTCCATGAATGATCCTATAAGAGGCCGAGACAAGGCATAATGATGCCGAGCTGAGGCATAGCGGTACCGAGCTGAGGAAACATCACAAGGAAACGTGGAAGTTGTGAATGTGTGCATGTGCAAGTTGCCACTTCAGCTTGTCCCCTACACCTAGAATCACGAAAGTTGTTGAACCAAAGGAATGTGGTTTGTTATTAGCATGACTACAATGAGTATATGCATTCAATGACAACTACCAGGTGATCCCCCACCTTGAGCAATGCTAAAAGGACACCTGGCAGCATCCAAGCTCCATGAACCCACCTTGAGAAGCAAGCAAGGAACACTATATATACAACATGAACTTCACATTGAAGGTAACTGAACTATTCCAAGAAAAACCACATTTCGATATAAACTCAACTCGATATACACTCCTTCTCCGATCATTGATTCCCACACCGGAGGGGTTATCCGGCCAACCCTGGCCGGCAGCTCTAACGATGTTTCTTGTGGCAGGAACCTCAGTTCCTGGATAGTCCAACCGAGTGTAGGGCCCCGATCCACTTTCATCTAGTGCGGAATCCGGTACGCACAAAACCTATTCCAAACAAAATTTTTTAATCTCAAACTAAAATAGTCAAAGTCAAAAAAACCAACTCATATCCAAACAAACCCTTAGTCGTTAATTTTGATAGAATAATTTGAACTATTGAATATAAAATATGCTAATCGGTTATAGCCCCGTTAAGTAGAGCTGTGAAAAATGATTATAGATTATAACTTAACAGATTATGATTTATAACTGTGAACATAAACTGTTAACCTGTTTGGTACAACTGTGGAATTATGGATTTAAGCAGCTGAGTAGTGTTTAGTTAATAAGCTGTAAAATAACTTTTTATTGTGTAATTGTCCTTTTTCCTTTATATGTTATAAAAATGATTATTTTGTCATTTTTTTTTTCAATTTTAATTTTAAAAAAAAATATTTCATTAATAAAAGTTAATATAATTAGTATTACAAAAATTATCATTTCATTCATAGTATCAATTAGTATAAAATTATTTCATTTTTTCAATACAAATTAATTAGTGACAATTAATGGCTTAATTAACATCAATTAATACTAAAATTATTAATAGTATCAATTAGTATAATGTTTTTTCATTTTTTCATTCTAAATTAATTAGTGTCAATTAATGACTTAATTAGCATCAATTAATACTAAAATTATCAATAGTATCAATTAGTATAAATTTTTTTTCAGTTTTTCATTCTAAATTAATTAGTGTCAATTAATGGCTTAATAAGCATCATTAATACTAAAATTATTAATAGTACCATTTAGTATAATTTTTTGAGTAATGCTAGAGACCCCAAATATTTTACTAAAAGTTTTACCAAATGTCTCACATGGGTGTGGGACCCACACAATGTGGGTCCCATGTGGGTCCCACACCCATGTGAGACATTTGGTAAAACTTTTGGTAGAATTTTTGGGGCCTCTAGCATTTTTGTAATTTTTTTTCAATTTTTCATTATAAATTAATTAGTGCCAATTAATGGCTTAATATGCATCAATTAATACTAAAATTATTAATAGCACCAATTAGTATAATTTTTTTCATTTTTCCATTATAAATTAATTAGTGTCAATTAATGGCTTAATATGTATCAATTAATACTAAAATTATTAATAGTACCAATTAGTATAATTTTTTTTTTATTTTTTCATTATAAATTAATTAGTGCCAATTAATACTAAAATTATTAATAGTACCAATTAGTATAATTTTTTCGTTATAAATTAATTAGTGTCAATTAATGGATTAATTAGCATCAATTAATACTAAAATTATTAATAGTATCAATTAGTATTAATTTTTTTTCATTTATTCACTATAAATTAATTAGTGTCAATTAATGACACAAATGATTTTCGGGGGTTTGTTCGACATTTTCAAACTCCCGAAAATTTATCCCCTTGGTTTGATTTTGGCCTGATTGTTGATTGGGTTGGGCCTTGTTTATGTATCGCTATAATAGAAAACAGTAATGTTATATTTCTTATTTTGAATTTCTAATTGAGTTCTAATGATACGAAAATTTATACCCAAAAAAAAAGAAAATTAAGGCCAAAACAGCACATTAATAGATGGGACCCACCCCTAGAGCTCATTTGGAACTCATATTTTAGAGCTCCCAAATATTTTTCAATAAAAAAATTATTTCAGCGACCATATTTTTCACTGTTTGGTATTTTTTCAGTTCATTCATTATGTGAAGTTAAAATGATTTTCAAGTGTGATTGAAAAGATGATCGCACTTAGTAATTTTTTTAGCTTTTTTGGATTATTGTGGAATCATTTGGTTTTGTTTCAAATTTCATGGTCCTCAAAATTTTGAATTTTTTGGTGCCGATCCAAGTCTTTTTATTGAAAATAATTTATGGGAAGCAGTAATCCATTGATATTCCTATCTCTTAAATAATAATTTCCCTTAAAGAACAAATTTTAGTCTTTTATTTTTTTTTTAATCATCGATATTTTCTGTCTAATTAATTATTTGAATTGGATAACCAACTCGCTTAACATGATCCCTGGTTTTAAAGATGATGACATGGCTAACAAAGTTTTGGGGATTGCAAAATTTAGGCTCATATGATCAAAGCAGTGAAAATATTAATAATTGAGTCACATAATGGTTCAAGAAATAATCAAAATAACCTTAGAAACAAGGAGTTGCAACAAGAATTAAGGGAAACTTTCTATGAATAGTTATCCCTGAAGATTCGGCTAAATCCATATTATCCCCTGTTACCCCTCCAGGCAACGCCCAATCAAACTTGTGCACAAGACTGGCTAACACAAGCTCAAGATTGGCAATAGCAAATACAATTCCAGGACACCCTCTTCTTCCAGCCCCAAATGGAATAAATTGAAAATTTTGTCCGTTGAAGTCTATCAAACTATTCAAGAACCTTTCTGGTCGAAACTCCTCTGGCTCTTCCCATGATAAAGGGTCTCTCCCAATAGCCCATGCGTTGATGAATACTCTTGTTTTGGTCGGGATGTCGTAGCCTTGTAATTTGACATGTTTGGTTGATTCTCGAGGAATTAGTAATGGCACCGGAGGGTGTAGCCGAAGAGTCTCTTTGATTATTGCTTTTAAATAGTGCATTTGTTCAAGATCATCCTCACTTAAGTTTGCTTTTTTAGGGGTAATTCCTCTAACCTCCTCTTGGAGTTTCTTCATTATTGTAGGGTGCCTTAGCAATTCAGTCATAGCCCATTCTAATACTGTGTAGGTGGTATCCGCTCCAGCAGCAAACATATCCTACAAAGAATGATAAATGGATTAGGTTTTTTACTATAGTTTTTATGATCCTTTGTTAGAATACAAAAACTAGATAAGGCATTTTGCATTGATGATAAAATGAACATTACAGTCAAGATTCATCGGCTAATGACAATTTTTATATTACAAATTATTGTAACATAACATTTAGTACAAAAATGCGTAACAAATATTAGAAAAATGTAGCATAAGGTGCATATAATACTGAAGGGATTTCCTTTTAACTATGGGACCGTTAAAATTTAGTGTAAGAAAAGTTTTAGATTAATGGTATACTTGACAAATATTAATAATTAAAAAAATAATTACACCGTTTGACATTGTACTTTTTGTCCATTATGTAATTTTGATTCTTGTAATTTCAATTGGTTCTCTTTGTCTCAAATTGATTCGCATGTGTCATGCTTTTAATGAAAAAATTATAAACTTGAGTAATTTAGTTACTTGATGTTAATTAACTTAGTAATCATTTTCTATCCAAAACTTTAAAGACGTTATCAATTGGATCAAATTAACATAAAATATAAAATTAAGGGTAAAAAATTGAGCGAAATGAAACTATATGGATCAAAATGACACAAGTGGCAAAATGTAAGGACTACCAATGTAATTGTTCCTAATTAAAATTATAAATTTTTTCATGAATCTGTAATTATAAAAAATAAAAAATAAAAAACACTGAATTGTAATTTCCCCTTTTAACTATTAGCTAGATGCAATTTTAGCCAAAAAGTTTTCAACCCATAGACTTTCATTATCACTTTACATTTTACACTTTTTTTTCATTAAAAAAAAATCAAAAAAATATTCAAAAAAATCAAAAAAAATAATAAATCCAAAACATATTAAATTTTTAACCAAAAAAACCCGCTGAATAAGTTACTTCCCAAAAATCACAAGAAGATAAATTAACAAAAAATTAGAAATCATACCAAAATAATAGCTTTGAGGTTATCTCTACCCAAGGAAGCACCACCATCCATGCTACTACTACTATCTTTCTGAATTTCAAGCAAAACATCCACTAAGTCCATTTGCTCATCTTCCCCTTTATCACCACCCTTTTTTCTTCCACTCCTCCATTGCCCCATATGATTATCAATAACCTCATCAAGAAAGGAATCAAACTCCCTAAAATTCCTCTCCACTCTCCCATTCAAACCACTCACATAGTTCACCCAACCAAGCCATGGTATAAAATCACCCACATTAAAAACACCCAACAATGCACCAAACTCTTCCAACAACTCTTTAAACTTCTTCCCTCTCTCACCTTCACTGTACTTCCTCCCAAACGCAACCCTACAAATCACATCATTCGTAAGTGAAGCCAACATTTCGCTTAAGTCCATCGGAGAAGAAGACCGGTTTTCTATCTTTTCAAGCAAGGCAATAGTCTCTTCTTCTCTCACTCGTCGAAACGAGTGAACCCTTTTGGTGTTTAGAAGTTGTAAGACACATATGCTTCTCATTTGTCGCCAGTAGTCGCCGTAGGGGGCTAAAGATAAGTCCTTCAAATCATAGAGGAGGCGTCGCGGGATGGCTGAGTTGGGCCTGCTTGAGAAGAAGAGATCATGGGTTTTCATGACCGCTTGAGCGAACTCAGCTGAGGAGACTATGAGAGTGGGGATGTTCCCAAGGTGGAGGAGGATGAGGGGTCCATGACGGCGAGCTAGGGTTTGGAGAGAGCGGTGTGGTTGGGGACCTAGTTGGTGGAGGTTTCCTATGATTGGGAGCTTTGGTGGTGATGGTGGCAAGTTTTGTTTGTTGTTGGTTTGAGGAGAGAGGAGCCATTTCCAAAGAAACACAAAGAGGGAGAGGAAGAGGAGAAAGAAAGGGTGGAAAAGAGTTGCAATAGTGAACATTTCTCTGTTCCTTTTGCGTGACTTGTTAATAGTGTAGCCTAAGAAAAGCTCTTATTTAACCAACTTGGCCTAACTTACATGACCATCATTTCTTTCTTAGAGTTTAGTTTTAAAATAGTTATGTGTTTAATTTTTCTTAGAGGGATAAAATTAGAGGGATAAAATTAAAAGAGTATAAGTATTTAGGTATTTTGTCAAGAATTGGAAAATTTTTTTCCATAAATATTAATCTAACAACTAAAATTTACCGATAAAAAAAAAAAAAAAAAAAAAAAAAAAAAAAAAAACTTCTTATTTGAGTTAGCGAGTTAGCCATGAAAATAAAAAAAGAAAAATGTTTGAGGGTCACAATTTTTGTGGCTCAAATGGCTCGAAATTGCCAAAACGACGTCGTTTTGACAATTTCGAGCCATTTGAGCCACAAAAATTGTGGCCCTCAACCATTACTGATGAAAAAAATTTCCGTACACGTAAGGTTCGAAATACATAATGGATAGATGTGACGTAAAAAATATTCATATATGTAATGCTCGACGTGTTCACATCTATTTTGTCTCAATACTAAGCACCAAAAAAAAAAAAAAAACATGAGTAATTAATATTAAAAAAATTAATTACCCAAAAAATAATATGGGTAATTAATACTAGCAATATACTAGGCATCAAAAAAGTAATAATAATACTAAAAAATATGGGTAATTAATAGTAATAAAAAATATATATAGTAGCAATACTAGGTACCCAAAAAAAATTAATATATTCGGTGGTGTTGATAAAAGAGAAATGTTAGAAGCATTATATAGAATTTTTGATAATTTTTTTAGGATTTCTAGCATGGAGTTGGGGTGCTTGTTGTGCTCAGTCACAGCAAGCAATGTTGTGCAGTCTTATGGATTTATTTTGAGGTCTGTTTTGATAATTCGAATTGTTCACATTTTAGAATACATCAAGTAAAATATTCATATAGAAAATTAAGTTAATCAGATATCGTTAACCCTTTCATCTATTCACATTTGTATTCATTTTAATACTTTAAATCACAATATCATTTATTTTTGAAGACACAAATGTAAGTGGATGAAAGGATTAACGATATCTGATTAACTTAATTTTTTACAAATATATTTTACTTGATGTACTCTAAAATATGAAACGTTCGGATTATTTAAAACAGATCTCAAAATAAACCCATAAGAGTGTACAGCACCCCAAACTCCTCTAGCATTGGTTGTCGATAATTTTTTTCTAGAATAAGTATAGTTGGTGTTCCAAATTAATAACTATTTGTCTAAACAATAGGGCCATCACTTTTGTATTGGTAATTTAAGAGACAATATTGAAGGTGTATAGAGCAATGTTTTAAGTCTCCATAATAAATTTTTGGTAGTGTTGGAGTTTCTGAGTAATATGTGACATTGTGATATGATGCTTTCAATTAATAATTTGTAGAAAACTTTATGGGTAGAACAACATTGGCTCATTTTTATTAAATAATTGATTGACAAACAATAAATTTCCCAGTGTGTTTGCAATTCTTTATTTGTCACCAGGTACCTAATAATTTTTCATGCTTTATACGCAACATATAGCATTTGAATCGTAATCTTTAAGTAACATGTGACATTATTACTATGGTGCTTCTAATTAATAATTCTATAGAAAATTTTAAAGGTAAGACAATGACCCATTTTTGTTAAATAATTGATTGATAAAGATAAAAACGTAGATTTCCTTCAGTCCATAACCTAAATTGAAGGACAGTGTTTAGACTCATAAAACCCAACACCAATTTCATTTCAAAATTTCCACTTAATTTTGGAGTTAAGAGTAGATAGGATTTGAGGTGTGATCCATTTGGAAAATGACAAGATGAGACCCGCCACCAATTTCGTTTCAAAATTTTCACTTAATTTTGAAGAAATGATAGATGGATTTTGAGTTCTGATCCATTTGTAAAATGACAAATGGATAGATAGGGGTGTAAATTTGGCCCGGCCTAGTCCCTGTCGGACCTTGCAGGCTCTTGCCAAAATTTGGGCCGAGTCGGGCCAGCCCATGGGCCAGAAAAGTAAGCCTAGGCCCAGGGGTATTTGGGCCTTGGGTGGGCCGGTGGGCCTAGCCTCGGGCTTGAGGGGGGCCTGAACAAATTTTTTTGTTTTTTTTATTTTTTCTACCAAAATTTTATTATTTTTTACTAAAAAAATGCTGGGCCTCGGCGTGGGTCGGGTCTCGAGCCTAACCATGTATGGGCCTTAAACAGACCGATGGGTCGGGGTCCACGGGTTGGGCCAAGCTTCAAATTGATGGCCTTGACCCTGGCTCAGGGTCTCTGGCAGGGGCTCAGGCATAGGCCTAAAACGAGTCGGGTCCACCCTGGACCGTGGGCGGACTTCGAACCGTCTACAGACTGCAGGTCATTTTTACACTCCTATGGATAGAGTATTTGTGGTTATAAAGCCAAAGCAGTGGTGGGATCTTTTATCAATGATTTGAGGGATCTCCAGTTTACGTGGAAGCGCGTCCATCTATAAATTCAAATATATATATATATATATATATTTAAAATTTAAATTATATGAACCAAATTTGTTGTCTTATCCACCCAATTTCTAGGTAAGTCTCCTACCATAGTTTCTAGATTCTTATCATTTCTATCTCCTTAAAGTGGTGGACACGCGTATCCAAGAGGGTAACGACTACAGCACCCCAAAATGGTTTTCTTGTACCATACCAAAAAAATAAATTTTAAGCCCCGTTTGGAATGCTCATTTAGATTAAAATAGTTATATAATATAACATAAGCTATTTTAGCTAAATTAGATAAAATATCATATCTAATTTATAATAATTTCATTTTTTTCTCACAAAAATTAAAAAAATCAAAAAATATATCTCAAACGAGACTTTTTAACTCCAGATTAAAATAATCAAAGCCAAAAAAACCAATCTACATCCCAAACAAACCCTTAGTCATTAGTTTTGATAGAATAATCTGAACTATTCAATATAAAATATGCTAATCGATTATAACCGGTAAATCTCCAAAGCTCCGTTTGTTTTTGGCTGTAAAGGGTGGGATGAGATTAGGATGGAGGTGGGGTCTATTTAGTGTTGTGTTTGTTTGTAGAGTTGGGGAATGGATTAAGATGGAGGAGAGGATTAAAATGGAGGTTGAAATGGGGATTGGAATAGAGGAGATGGAGGTGGAGGTAGAGGTGGGTGTGGTATCAGAAAAATAGTGAGGGGATTAGAAATTTTTTTATTTATTTTATTTTTTTACATGTTGGGCATTTTTTTTTGAACATTAATGTTTAATTTTTTTGTATTTTTTATTTGTTTTATTATTTTATATAAAGATAATTTAATAATTTCTACACTAATAATTATTATCAAAACAAATACAATTTTACTTAATCTTCATTCACTATAAATCCCCTCTATTCTACCTCTGAAAACAAACAAGACCTAACAGAGATATGTTACACAGAGCCCAACAATTTGCACAATTTTCATCCTGTAGTGGAGTAATAAAAGTAAGAATAAATTATAAATACATTTAAATTTATTTAAAATATAAATTAATTTTTTAATTTTAAAAATTATATTTTTTTCTTTTAAGTTTCTAATTACATAACAAATAATTATTTTTATTAATAAAGTATCAAGACATTTAATAGTTATACGCAACATATAGCTTTTGAATCGTAATCTTTAAGTAACATGTGATGTGACATTATTAATATGGTGCTTCTAATTAATAATTCTATAGAAAATTTTAAAGGTAAGACAATGACTCATTTTTGTTAAATAATTGATTAATAAAGATAAAAACGTAGATCTCCTTCAGTCCATAACCTATATTGAAGGGCGGTGTTTAGACTCATAAAACCCAACACCAATTTCGTTTCAAAATTTCCACTTAATTTTGGCATTAGGGTATATAGGATTTGAGGTGTGATCCATTTGGAAAATGACAATATGAGATCCACCGCCGATTCCGTTTTAGAATTTTCACTTAATTTTGGAGAAAAGGGTAGATGGATTTTGAGATCTGATCCATTTGTAAAATGACAAATGGATAGATATGGGTATAAATTTGGCCTGGGCGAGCCCACCTAGATCGGCCCATATCAGGTGTCGCGAGCTCCTGCCAAAATTCAGGCTTGCTCACGGGCCAGAAAATTAAGCCTAAGCCTAGGGTGGTATTCAGGCCTTTGGTAGACCGGTGGGCCTGGGCTCGAGCTTGGGGCAAACTTGGGCGAGCCTGAACAAATTTATTTGTTTTTTTATTTTTTTTATTAAAATTTTATTATTTTCCACTAAAAAAACATTGGGTCTCGGGTGGGCCAAGTCTTGGGCTGATCCTTGAGTGAGACTTAAGCGGGCTGATGGGCTAGGCCATAGGTCGGGTTGGGTTCTCAAAATGATGGCCCAGGCCCTAGCTCAGGCTCTCGGGCTTGGGCCCAAATAGGTCTAAACGGGCCGGGCTCACCCCGGGCCGCCTACAAACCACGAGCCATTTTTACACTCCTATAGATCGGTACGAAGATACTGTTGTGCCTTTAGGCGCAACAGTTACTACTGTCACTTTAAACAACAGCGTTTTGCTATGGTCTTGACTTTTCTTTTTACTGTCTTTTGTGTAAATCGCTATAATTTCTAAGGCTTGAGAAGTCATTTGCTGATGAATTTGTGCACTTTAATATAGTATTTGTAATATAGTATACTAGTATAAAATAAGAATTGTGGATAAAAAAATTTAATTTAGTTTTAATACATGACTAATTGAAGATAAATTCTTATGATTTAAATCGTTTCAATGTGTACATTTTGTTGAATATATTATTTTTACAAAAAAATTAAGTTATTGAGATATTGATAACCATTTGATCAAATCACATTTTCGTTAACAATTTATTTTGAAAATCATATGCCATTGATACAAATATAATCTGATCAATTGGCTATCGATATCCAATCAAAGTAATTTTTTTCAAGAATGATATACTCAACAAGATGTATACATTGGACCCAAATCAGGGACCACAACACTCACCAGTCAGACTGGAGACGAATCTATCCCATTTCTTATATTGTGAAAATAGTATTTCAAAAAATAAAATGTAAATAAATCTAAACGGTCATTATTTTTATTCTTTTCTAAAATTTTTGAACTATAGAACTCATATAATTCAATTTTCTTAGAAAACCATCAACTATAACTCAAATTTCATTTATTAATGTGTAGTAATTAGAGATCATTTATAAAATATGTTATTAATTTTGTATTGTATTTAATCAGTATTTTACAATGTACACTAAGATGATCTCTATTTGCTTCACATTATAAGTAATAACATCAATCCATTTCATTTATATAAGAGATATATGTCACTTATTTTTATCTTTTTTATTTTAAAAATTAATATGAATGACTCATTTTATTAATAAATTATCAATTCAATTAACAACTTTTAATGATATTAAAAATTTATTTTAATTAATAATTTAGATAAATTTATTATTATATAATAGAGTAGTTAAAAATTTCATTTTTTAATTAATTTTATTAAATAAAACATTTTAACAAGTGAGTATTTGTAATTTGTCAAATCACAAAAAATAATTCGTATATTAAGTAAATTTTAAAAAATATATTTGTAATTTATCATATTCTTTACAAATTACAACTACTATACTAAAATATTAAACTATTAAAAAATTTCAATATATAAAGGCTGTTGATTCATCGTGGATCAATAAACCATCAGGAAATGAATATCAAAAGCATGTTGGTTTAAAAAAAAAAAAAGGCAAAATCAATCATGCATGAGCTAAAACGTTACCGTTTAAAGGGACAACAATAACTGTTGCACGTTAGACGCTGCAGTATCCCGTACCCCCTATGGATGGATTGTTTGTGGTTATAAAGCCAAAGCAGTGTGGAGGGATATTTCATCAATGATTTGAGAGATCCCAGATCCATCTATAATTTAAATTATATGAACCAAATCCACCCAATTCCTAGATAAATATATATATATATATATAAATTAAATTATATGAACCAAATTTATTATCTTATCCACGCAATTTCTAGATAAATCTCCTACCATAGTTTCTAGATTCTTATCATTTCTATCTCGTTAAAGTGGTGGGACATGCGTATCCAAGAGGGGAACGACTACATTACCCAAAGTGTACCATACCAAAAATAAATTTCAAGCCCCGTTTGGAATGCTCATTTAGATTAAAATAGTTATATAAGACAAAATATGTTATTTTAATTAAATTAGACAAAATGTCACGTCTAATCCATAATCATTTCATTTTTTCTCTCAGAAAAGTTAAAAAAGCTAAAAAACCTATTCCAAACGAAATTTTTTAGACTCAAACTAAAATAGTCAAAGCCAAAAAAACCAACTCATATCCCAAACAAACCCTTAGTCATTAGTTTTGATAGAGTAATTTGAACTAGGAATATAAAATATGCTAATCGGTTATAGCCTCGTTTGGTAGAACTGTGAAAAAGTGATTATAAATTATACCTTAACAGATTAGGCTTATAACTGTGAACATAAGCTGTTAACCTGTTTAGTGCCGCTGTGAGATTATGGATTTAAGCAGTTGAGTAGTGTTTGGTTAATAAGTTGTAAAATAACTTTTTATTGTGTAATTGTCATTTTTGCCCTTATATGATATAAAAATGATTATTTTATCATTTTTCAGTTTTAATTTAAAAAAATTATTTCATTAATAAAAATTAATATAATTAGTATTACAAAAACTATCATTTCATTAATAGTATCAATTAGTATAAAATTATTTCATTTTTTCATTATAAATTAATTAGTGTCAATTAATGGCTTAATTAGCATCAATTAATACTAAAATTATTAATAGTATTAATTAGTATAAATTTTTTTTCATTTTTTCATTATAAATTAATTAGTGTTGATTAATGGCTTAATTAGCATCAATTAAAACTAAAATTATTAATAGCATCAATTAGTATAATTTTTTTTCATTTTTTCATTATAAATTAATTGGTGTCGATTAATGGCTTAATAAGCAGCAATTAATACTAAAATTATTAATAGTACCAATTAGTATAAATGTTTTTCATTTTTTCATTATAAACTAATTAGTGTCAATTAATGGCTTAATTAGCATTAATTATTATTTTTATTCATTAATTATTATTATTTTATTAAAAAAACACTGAAAACCTCCACACACACACACACATACACACAAGAAAAAAAAAACTTAAAACCCTAGTGTAGACGTCCCCGAACGCCCCGGGAGGGAAATCCTGTTCTGTACATTTGGGGTTCACTACAGTTCAGGACTCTAAAATTGTCACGGTTCCAAGTCTGAACCAAAGAGTCCAAATCCGGCAAATCATTTTGAGAAAATAGATTTTTGAAAGAAGTGCCAAACATGGACTGCTTTGCCAGATACAGAGTCGCCACCTAAATGTTTTATTTTGGGAAAATTTAGGAAACCCTGACTCGTTTGCCTAAGGCCACGTGTCCGTCATCACCAAAGTTGCCTCGGCTCGGGAACTTGGGTACGATTGGGGAAGGTCACTTCGTGAGCACCCCCGCTCGCCCGACCAAAGATCGGCCTCTACTAACCATGATATCTATAGTTGAAAACATTATGCGTTCTTTTTCCGATTATTAGCCTAGATTTACTATGTGATGCGCACAGCATACAAGTATAGACTGGGTCGCCTGAATTGGAGTAAAACATTTCATGTTTGTTTATTTGAAAATGGTTTGCTACCCGCAAGTAGGCTAAGACGTGGATTTGCCAACCTCAGGTGGGCTTTAGAAAACATGATTTTGCCACTATCTAGTGGGCTTAAAACACACATTTGATGAATTGTTCCAATCTAAATAACCCAACCTTCACCCACAGGCATTCAGGCAGTTATATCACATAAGCATATAGCCTCATGGTAAGCATGCTATCATGGCAGTCACTCACACGCATGCAAGGATGCTAAAGCATAAAACTCACCGAGTACTCCAAGCCAAAACAGAAGCTAATTAGAAATCCATGCATGATCCTAATTATACGGAAATGCCTAATGCAACACATGCAAAAATGCAACTATAGCAGGCTCGGCTATTCTAAACATGGCATATGAAATGCTACAGCTAACATGTATTCAACTTGGAATTAAAAATACAATGCAGTTAGTATGATGCGCCGAGCCCGGTGCATGCAAAACAGATGAATGAATGCAAACATGCTATCATACTGTATGTTAATTGAAACATGCCCTAATCTAACCATCATAAGCGGGTAAATAAAAGGGAGAAAGACTTGGGGTTGGAAGACATACATCACACACACGCACACTTATTACAGTTGTGCCCTCGCGCAGAGGGTCCGAATAAATAATATACAGTCCCGAATAAATAATTACAGTCCAAATATGTACAAAACCCTAATTAAAAGCTATAAACTAGCATGCAAGCTAGGGACTGCCTCGACTCCGCTCCGGATGATGAATGATGCATGCTCGGGTTGCTTGGCACGGAAATCCACTGCGATGCCCTAATTAGCCTCTGTTTGCGATTGACGCCGAGATGCTGTGCAAGGCTTTTGAAAGGCTACTGATTCTTGATTTGCTGCAACAGAGAGCAGGAAAAGGGCATGGCAATGTATTTTCACAAATGTATGCATGCCTCGATCCTCGTGCCACCAATCACGCATCTCGATGCATGATGGCCGAGGAGTCGAATTGCACGACTCAATATGAAATGAATGCACATATAAACACAACAAAACCTAAACTCCATCATGGATAATCCGGAGTGTTGGTGACTAGGAATTGAGACACGTTTCGTTACTCGGAGTATGAAACGTACCTCGTTTCCCGTGCTTAGGCTAATTCCTATCCCAAGCACAATGCAATATGCATGACATGCATGAATGCAACTAATATACAACCTAGCATATGTCATGCTATGAATTGAAATGGCATACACGATGCACGAGGTAACATGACATACACAATGCGCTAACATACAACCTAGCATACACAATGCTATGAAATGAAACGGCATACACAATGCATAATGGACTTACACCAACACAAGTGGACCTCAGCCACACTCACATCAGTAGCCATTAGATGAAAATGAGACACTCGAGATGCGTGCACGTATGCACGCAAACCGAGGACCGACCCTAGGGCACCAAATGCCACTCTAACAAGACATGGCAAGGCATGGAATATGGCATACTAGCATGCAAATTTCAGTACCAAAATATGATGCAAAACAGCCCCAGAACATGGAAACATGGCACCCGATACATGGAATGAGACTCGAAACATGAAATTAGGTACATGGAATGGCCTATGGCTATGCAAAGCATGCACTATTTGAACATGAAGTGTGAAGACAAAATCAAGACAGTCCCAAAAAAAGAATATTTATAGTTTTAAGCAAGGCAAAAAGGTGAACACAAATAGGGCTAAGCTAGCATGCAAAAATGGCCTCGAAAGAGAGGTAAAGAAGCAAGTAGCAGTTTCTGGCCCTGAATGGCCAAGAGCCCTTCAACAAAGTTGAATAGGAGCTGAAAAAAAGCTACTTTACAGTTTACGGTCAGGCCCAAAACAGTGCACAAGCAAGCTTAAAATACTATGCAAAATAAGGCATAAAAGAGAGCTTCAACATAAGGAGCAAAAAGGAAGCCTCAAAAAACAAAAGACCCTTGACCAAATATGAAGAGGGGGTCAAAATAAGGATATTTACAGTTCTGACCAGAGCCCAAAAGTACAAGCACAAGAGGCTAACAAAACATGCAAAAATAAGGCCAAAAGAGGGATAAAGAGGCACGTGACAAAAGGAAGCCTCAAACAGTGATGAGCCCTTCAACAAAATTGAATAAGGGCTCAAAATGAGCCACTTTACACTTTACAACATGCCTCAAAACAGTTTACAAATAGGCCTAAAATACTATGCAAGAAAGAGGCATACAAGAGGGGTAAAGAAGCAAGTGGTAGCTGGAGCCCTTAAACAGGGAAGGACCCTTAATCAAACATTAAAAATACCTCAAAACATGACTATTTTCAGTTAGGATCGGGGCCTAAAAATGTAGGCAAGTAAAGCTTAGATATAGAGCAAAATAAAGCACAAAAGAGGAAAAATGGGACTCACCCTTGTAGCCTATATCTTTGACAACTCTTGAACCAAGGAAAGGTGCTCTTTGCTTCTGGAAATGGCCTCCAAGCTGCTGGTATGGAGTGAGGAGGAGTGGTGCTATGGGTTGTAGTGTAAAAATGGTCCAAGAACAAAGGGTTTTGGAGCTTGAAAGAGAGGGAGAGGGAGGTTGTGTGTATAATGCTTCAAACAATTTTTTGTAACCCTCAAAACAGAGCTGGAGGGTCTGGTTTTATAGAGGGAGAAGTGGAGAAAAAAGGAGGGAAAATGAAATTCAAATTTCCCCCCAAAATAGGCCTAAAAGAGAGTTAAAGAGGCAAGTGATAGTAGGAGATCTCAAACTGAAGAGACACCTTCAACAAAGTTGAAGAGGGGCTCAAAAAAAGACACTTTGTAGTTTATGACAAGCCAAGAAAATAAACACAAGTAGGCCTAAAATAACATGCAAAAATAGGCCTAAAAGAGAGTTAAAGAAACAAGTGGTAGCTGGAGTTCTCAAACAGCAAAAGGTCCTTAATCAAACATGAAAATAAGCTCAAAATATGACTATTTACAGTTTGGGTCGGAGCCCAAAAATGCTTTCAAGCAAGGCTTAGATATAGAGCAAGATAGGAACAAAAAAGAGGGAAACGAAGCTTACCCTTGAAGATCAATGGACCAGCAAGTCTTGGTCTGAGAAATGGTGCTCCTAAGCCCTGAAAAAAAGCTCCAAGTTGTTGGAATGGATGGTGGTGGGTTGTATACCAAAAATCGAAGCAAACGGAGGTGGTTAAGCGGTCCCGAACCGAGGCACACGGCCGACAGTTCCGAAAAATCGGAAACCGGGCTCCAAACGGGAAAAATGGCCTACGACCACGAAACGTAGCCTACGGCCATTGAGAGATGATCTACAAGACCTCTCCCTCCCTTCGGGAAGAGAAAACAGAGAAAACGGAGCCTGGTTCGCAAACCGAGACAAGACACGAAAGAGCTCGGAAGTCCGGAGGCAAGGCTCGCAGCCGAGCCTTTGAAACTTCTGAACGAGCACAATATGCACCATCACTGAGCGCTCAATCGGTGACTCTTGAGTCTTAAGGTCGGTCAAAAATGGGGTGTCTACAGTTGCCCCTCTTTGACAGAACTCGAAAGTCATAAGTGACGGGAGTAAATGTCAAAGCCCAGAGACGACCCATTTTTGACAAGGCCGAAGACTTGGACAAACAAACAAAATACCGATAAATAAATGGTTGTGCCCGCAGGCTGCCTACGTATCCCTTTGCAAGGAATCAAACTAGCGTAGTTTAGGGGCAGGATGCAGATGATATGCAGGAAGACTTTGATAATTGGACTTATACGCTACGCGAAGCGGGTTTGATAATTGGACTTATACGCTACGCGAAGCCGGTTTTGAAAGTTGGACTTATACGCTACGCGAAGTCGGTTTGAAAATTGGACTTATACGCTACGCGAAGCTGGTTTGAAAAGTTGGACTTATACGCTACGCGAAGCCGGTTTGATAATTGGACTTATACGCTATGCGAAGCCGGTTTGATAATTGGACTCATACGCTACGCGAAGCCGTTTTTTAAAGTTGGACTTATACGCTATGCGAAGCCGGTTTTGAAAGTTGGACTTATACGCTACGCGAAGCCGGTTTGATAATTGGACTTATACGCTACACGAAGCCGGTTTTGATAATTGAACTTATACGCTACGCGAAGCCGGTTTTGAAAGTTGGACTTATACGCTACGCGAAGCCTGTTTGATAATTGAGGATTCATGCAATGCACTGTAATGTAGTGGCTAAAATGCAATGTAATAGCTAAGAGGTAAAGGTACCTTACAGGGACAATTGGCAATGACTTACCTCATGCTGCTGGGGATCTTTCGCTTCTCCTTGGTTGAACCGCAGGTACTACTTTTCTCCCTGACTATGGTCGCAGTTTTCCCTATTCTCCAACAGGGTGACAGACTAAGTTGGTTCAGTATCCAGAATTGAGGCGCATACACATGCTATCTCAATCTATGGGGCTGCCATACAGATTTTAAGCCGAGGATATACCCCTGGGTATTTAAACCAGACTTTAGTCTTAGAAATCCCGAACCTTTGTGTTCTAGGCATGAGCCATTCGAACTCTAGTTTCCACCGTCTCAGTTGGTCTCCTAAGAACTCATCGCAAACACAGGCAGGTGGCTATACCAGACCACCGGAAGTCGTTCGGGCACGACAAACACCAAAGGAATTGCACCTTTAGAGGATTTAAGGTCTCCTAGACCAGAAAGTGCACAAGACGGTGCGAAGAAATGCAAGTAAAATGCAAGTACGATGCGCAAAACAGCGTGAATGATGATGCAAGATTTAAGGTCTCCGTAGATCAGACGATAAAACAGATATGGTGCAATGGATGTAATAGATGTGATGCAATAGATAATAGATGCGATGCAACAGAGAGTATAATAGATGCAAAATGGTGACATACTCCAACCACGTTGGACTCGTGAGTGGAGGAAAAATAAAGAAAATTAATCAGGAGCGCGCTCCATGCATCCTAAGATAAATTCCAGACACGCTGAAATCGTGTGAGGAAGGGGACAAAGAGAGAAACATAGGGACTTATCCCAGTGTTTCGGAATGGTATAAGCATTGGAACGTATTCCGAACGCTTTTAACCGAAGGGGGAGAAACATAGGGACATATCCCGGTGTTTCAGAATGGTGTGAGCATTGGAACGTATTCCGAACACTTTTAACCGAAGAGGGAGAAACCTAGGGACGTATCTCGGTGTTTCGGAATGGTGTGAGCATTGGAACGTATTCCGAACACTTTTAACCGAAGAGGGAGAAACATAGGGACGTATCCTAGTGTTTCAGAATGGTGTGAGTATTGGAACGTATTCCGAACACTTTTAACCGAAGAGGGAGAAACATAGGGACGTATCCCGGTATTTCGGAATGGTGTGAGCATTGGAACGTATTCCGAACGCTTTTAACCGAAGAGGGAGAAACATAGGGACGTATCCCGGTGTTCTGCAAGGAATGAGAAACAATGGGACGTATCCCGGTGTTTCAGAAAGAGAGAGAAACGTAGAGACGTATCCCGGTGTTTCGGAAAGGGAGAGAAACGTAGGGACGTATCCCGGTGTCTTGGAAAGGGAGAGAAACATAGGGACGTATCCCGTTGTTTCAGAAAGAAGGGAGAAACATAGGGACGTATCTCATTGTTTCAGAATAAAGGGAGAAACATAGGGACGTATCCCATTGTTTCGGAAGGAAGGAGAAATGTAGGGACGTATCCCGGTGTTTCAGAATAAAAGATGCGGGCATTGGAACGTGTTCCAAATGCTCTAAACCAAAGGAGGTCTAAGCCGTCGCACGCGCGAGGAGAAAGAATGATAATTGCAGGTGAATTGGTGCATAACAATGCAATGAATGAGCATAACAATGAGAGATAGATGTGCATAACCAATGCAATGAATAGGTATAACAATGCTAAGTGAAGTGGGTGCATAACAATGCAACTGGAATGTGCATCACGATGCAAGTGAAGTGGGTGCATAACAATGCAATTGGAATGTACATCACAATGCAAGTGGAACGTGCGTGACAACGCATATTTGAAACAAAATGCCGAATAAGGGAATACAAGCCTTAACAAGACCAAATCCAAACGCGACCTCCGATTTACCTCTCGAAGGGGTTTGTAACACACTCCGCCTAAAAAGGGGACACCCTGTTTATATTGGCGAGAGATAACATCTGCTGCTGCTTTAATTGCCATTCTGACTTGAAGCAGGCTTAAGATTGGAGTAGAGGCACACTCATTCTTCGGAGCACTGACAAGGCCTGAAAAGTTGCATCCGGAGTACAATCACGGGATTTGCTGAAGGTGAGACACACTCAGATGCTTAGGTTTTCCCTATTTTCTTTTGCTTTGCAGTCCGGAACCTATATAGCTTCAGATAGATCCTGATTTTACTGTTCTCACATGACCTGGGTTGAACCCTGTAGTTTTCGAAAGAACAAATTCCCTTTTTTGCACAAATGTGGAGAATGGCACAGCACTGTGAGCACACAACAAATCATTTTTTGAAATTGAGAAAATGAGTTCTCGACCAGGTATTAAGCCTACGACTGAACACAGCGAAAAAGACTCAACAACGAAAAACAAAAGGTAAACAACCTAAACACATCGAGACACGCTCAGAACGACTCAAATCCAGAATCGAGACAAACAAAACAAGAGACACGACACATAGACGTGTGTAGACGCGTCCCGCGAGGGGCCTTCGCTACTACAGTTTGGACTCGATTTTGTTACGGTTCTAAATCTGAACCAAAGAGTCCAAATCCGGCAAATCGTTTTGAGAAAACAGATTTTGAAAGAAGTGCCAAACATGGACTGCTTTGCTAGATACAGAGTCGCCACCTAAATATTTTATTAAGGGGAAATTTAGGAAACCCTGACTCGGTGCCGAAGGCCACGTGTCCGTCATCACCAAAGTTGCCTCGGCTCGGGAACTTGGGTACGATCGGGGAAGGTCAGCTATGAGCACCCCCTCTCGCCCGGTCCGAAGACCGGCCTCTACTAACCGTGATATTCTGTTATGAAAACGTTTATGTGTTCTTATTCTGGTTATTAGCCTAGAATTACTATGTTATGCGCACAGCAAACAAGTATAGACCAAATCGCCTAAATTGGAACAAAACATTTCATGTTTGTTTTGAAAATGGTTTGCTACTTGCAAGTAGGCTAAAATGCAGGTTTTGCCACCCTCAAGTGGGCTTTAAAATTCACAGTTTTAATATGTTATCCCAATTTAAGCAATTCGACCTCCATCCACAGGCATTCAAGCAGTAATATCACGTAAGCAACTAGCCTCATGGTAATAATGCTATCATGGCAATACTCACACGCATGCAAGGATGCTAAAGCATAAATACTTACATCGTACTCCGTGCCAAAACAAAGAACTCGTTAGCAATCAATGCATGATCCAAGTCCATGTTTAAATGCCTAATGCAACGCACAGGGAATGTCACTAGAGTAGGCTCGGCTAGTCTATGAATGACATGTGAAAATGCACAGGTAGCATGTATTTAAGTTAGATTTGAAATGCTAATGTTGTTAGCATGATGCGCCGAGCCTGGTGCATGTAAGACAAATGTATGGATGCACGCATGCTATCATACTGTTATGCTAATTTAAATATGCCCTAGTCTACCATCATAGGCAGGTAAATAAAAGGGAGAAAGAAGTGGGGGTTGGAAGACATACACACACGCACCCACACTTATTACAAATACGCCCTCACTCGGAGGGACCGAATAAATATTACAGTCCGAATAAATAACTAACTACTTAATTAATTATTACAGAATTCCTATTTAATTAATAAATTAAATGCAAAGGGAAGGTGGCCACGGCCGCCGCCTCGGGATGCGCGAATGATGCATGCTTGACCCATATCCCCCGGAAACTCGCTGCCATAGCACTACTGCCTCTGTTTTCACTGCCTTTTCCTCTCTGAAAACTTGTCAAAGTCCCAGAGAACCTCCTATGAGCATTGCAGAACATCATCGGCTGGGAGGGATGGCCACCGGCCGTGTACAATATCCATCGGCTGGAGATAAAGCCATCGGCACTGAACAAATGGCCGGTCGGCACTGAATGTTGCCGGTCGGCAGAAACTTCCTGCAGAAGACAGTTTTGACAGCAACAAAGGACAGACAGTGTATGGCATGAAATTCCAAGAAAATGTGTGCACCAACACATCCCTTATCATGCTTTTGACTCAAAGGGGGATGTTCCTTGATTCTCGGACCACCAATTGCGCATTTCGATGCGTGATGGTCCAAGAAACCAAGTATGCGCTTTGATTTCAAATTTCATGCAAACCAAACGAACACATAAAGCCCAACCTCTATCACATGATCAAGAGGCAAGGCATGCATGCCAATGCAATGCAACCTAGGTATGCAAACAAGAATACAAGCATGCTAGGCAACTACATAGCATACACAATGCTAACAACATAACATGCGCAACGCTTTGAAACATGGCATACACAATGTAAGATGGGCTTACACCAATACAAGTGGACCTCAGCCACACTCACATAGGAGGCCATAAGATGAAAATGAAGTGCCTCGAAATGCGTGCACACGGGCACGCAAACCGAGGCAATGACATATGCAATGCAATGGCTAAAATGACATATAGAATGCAACATGGGCTTATACTAACATGAGAGAGCCTCAGCCACACTCACATAAGAGGTCGATGGATGAAAATGAAGTGCCTCGAAATGCGTGCACACGGGCACGCAAATCGAGGCAATGGCATATGCAATGCAATGGCATGGAAAATGATATGCAAACATGCTAATGGGATTTCAGCACTGAAATGTGGGGGAAAACAGCCCCGAAATGAGGCGAAAGTACACCCGATGCATGGAATAGTGCCGAAACATGAATTTTGGCACCCGAAATGGCCTATAGCTATACCAAACATGCACAATACGGACATGCAATGAATAGACAATAGCAAGGCAGCCCCAAAATAAGCATTTTCCCAGTTCAAAGCATGGCCAAACAGCAAACATAAATAGGGCAAAACTAGTATGCAAAAATGGCCCTAAATATGAGATTATGAAGCAACTCACAGCTGCTGACTCCAAACAGGTTAGGGCCCTTCAACAACATTGAAGAGGGGCCCAAAATATGCACATTTACAGAACTGTAAAAACCCCAAAAACAAACATAGGTATGGCTAAGCTCTTATGCAAGAAATGGGCCAAAAGGTGGCCAAAGAAGCAAGTATACAAAACATTCATCAAACAGCCAAAGACCCTTAATGAAACATGACAAGGGGGTCAAAATATGGCTGTTTTTAGTTTGGACCAAAGTCCAAAACCAGCAACATCAGGGGCTGCCAAGGCATGCAAAAATGGGACCCAAAAGAGAATATAAAGGCAAGTATAGCATGGAGGTCCCAAACAGTGTTGAGCCCTTCTTCAATGTTGAAGAGGGGCTCAAAATAAGCCTATTTACAGTTTACATCATGCTCCAAAACAGATCACGTATAGGCCAAGAATAACATGCAAGATAATGGCATTTAAGAGGGGTAATGAAGCAAGTGCAAGCTACTGTCCTCAAACAGCAAGAGGTCCTAATCAAACATGAAGAGGACCTCAAAATATGATGATTTACAGTTTGGGTCGGAGCCCAAAAATGCAAGCAACTATGGCTTAGATATGAAGCAAGAAAAGACTAGAAAATGGAAGAGGAGAACTCACCCTTGAAGACCAGCAAACCAGCACCTCTTGGACCAAGTTTAGGTGCTCCTAAGCTCTGAAGAACAGCCTCAAGTTGCTGCAATGGAGTAAGGATGCCTTGTGCTATGATTTGATGAAGAAATGGCCCAAGAACAAGGGTGTTTGATGGTTGAATGGGAGAGATATAGTGAGAGATGAAGGGATATATGTATGTATATATCAGATATATCTATATATCTCTGATTTTTTTGTTCAAAACATCCAACCTAGACAAAGGGAGAGGAATGGTGCTTATATAAGGCAAGGGAAGCACTTAACTTACAAACTAAGTAAAGGGAAAGGGTCAAAGGGGTTCAAGGGGGGTGCAAGGCTTCTAGAGGAAGCTAAAACAGCTGGAGAAGCTTGGCCAAAGGGTTCAAGCTTCTAGAAGGTTAGGGGGTTCAAAGACTCACAAGGTGCAAAACAACTACACATGTGCATGGGGGATCAAGTCTGTGCACTCCAGCTGGCACAACTGGAATCCACTCAATCTGCAGAATGCTCCGGAAGGTCGTCGGCTAGCAAAAAAGGTCGGTCGGCTACTTTAATCTGCCGGTCGGCAATCTATTTGGCCGGTCGGCCATCTGTTCTGGCCGGTCGGCCATCTATTTGGCCGGTCGGCTATATATTTGGTCGGTCGGCAGGAAAAATCTGCTCTGCAGGTCCAATTTCAAATGGGCATAACTTCTTCATATGAACTCCTTTTTAGGTCAATCTTGTGTCCAAATTGAAGCCCCGGAAGTAAGCTTTCCAATGGCACCAGCCTTGCATCAAAATTCCAACTGTACAAAAAGTTATGCTTATTTTGGTGAAGGATGCTCAGTTTCGGTCCAACCGGGATGATGCCCAACTTCAACCAATCATATCTCCGCCCTCCGGACTCGGATTTAAGAGATTCTTGAATGAAAAATGAAGCCCCGGAAGTCTTCTTTCCAACGGTGGTGGCATCATAGATTAAATCCAAGTGTATAGACTGATAAGCTTGATTTAGCGAGGACTGCCCGTCCCTCTCCTAGCGATTCTTGCCTATCTTCTTCTCCAACTTGGCTTCTCCCCTCTTCTCCTCTTTTCTTCAACTTCAAACCCCTAAGCAAGGTGTTTTGAAAGATTTTTCAAAGATTTCATCTCTCTTTCATTCATTTCCACCTTGTCCTTGCTCGGTTTATCGAAAAGCGCATTTTTTGACAAAATGTGAGCCTCGGAACATCGTAGAAATTTTATTTCAAAAATGTTTCGAAAGAGAGGGTTTTAAGGTCTAAAAACCATTCAAAATAGCTCTGGTCTAAAATGGGGTGTGAAGTTGGGATTTGTCTCTCTTCTTGCCGAAGAAACTGAACCTTTGCCCTACACACCTTTCTCCGCCAAGCAAAACATCAGTGGTGCCCAAGTCTTAAGGGCGGTCAAAAATGGGGTGTCTACAACGTGTTACAAAGACGAGAGACCTCTCAACGCACGAGGAGCCAGTTTCTCTGGGTATTGTTTCCCACCATTTTCTCATTTGTGATTCTCACGTCACTCTGGCACTCAATCTCTGTTTTTCTGAAAAAGCCCTTTTCTCACTTTTCCTCTCATCGCACATCTCTATATTATTCAATCTCTCATTTTTAATCCCTCCCCTGGGTAGTTGATGAATAAACAGACAGTTGTGGGCTCTTGCCCCTAGCGTTCTGCTAGATTCTTCTTCTTGTTCACAACAGTGAGTTTTTTCCACAGAGGGGCTATGTTACAACTGGGTGTGTAGCAAATCTGCAGCTGACATCGGTTGACGATGCTCTGCTGGGGAGTTTGGACGTGATCAGATCTGTCCAGATAAGGGAGTGGAATGTCTTGTCCCATTCTAGTTCGTGCTTCGCACTTAGCTTGATACCTCATTGCTTGAAGGATGAGAGAGCTTTCAGCCCTTTGTTGTTAACTTCAGTTGTGCCCTTTTCTGGCGAATACAATGCCCTTTCTGGTAAGTAGAGTGCCCTTTCTGGCAAATGCATTGACAACGAGGAAAAGACAGGAAGCCTGACTTAACTGTGCCCCTAGTTCATCAATTTGACCATTTTTTGTTTTAGCTTTCTACTAAAACAATTTTGACCAAAATGAGAGTTAGATTGACATGCTTGTTCAATTTTCTGATTTAAAATCATGCAAGTCAGGCTATGAGCACTGAAAATTTTCCTTTTTTGGGTCCAAGAAATGGTCCAGTTTTGGAAAAATTGGAATAATTTTCGAGAGGATTAGTCAACCTCAGTAAAAATTCTCAAAAACTATTTTTGCAAACGACCATTGCTCAACGAGCACGGAACCTACTCTTGAGACGCACAACCTCGGATTTGGAGGAAAATTGCCCCCTTGCTCGAAGAGAGCTGCATGGCAACGGAAAGTTGCCCCTTGTTTGAACGGCACCACAGCGCATTGAATGGCAACAGAAAGTTGCCCCTTGTTTGAATGACACCGCGGTGCATTGAATGGCAACGAAAAGTTGCCCTTTGTCTGAATGGCACCGTAGTGTATTGTAATTAGTCCTCAGAGCGATGATTGCAACCGAACTCCCGGATACAGAAAAGATAAAGATGATCAGAACCATCTCATGGACACAGTCGAATTTGTTTTATGGCTGGACTTCAGAATGAAGTTGCCTACGTATCCCAAAGATGGGAATCAAGCCTTACGTAGTTCGGGGTTAAGGTACACTCGGGTATTAACCTCTCCTTTTTAGGCTCTAACTTTTGCCAAGGCGCCCGTTGCGGGTTTTCGACCTTGCGAGCTTTGTTCTTCTTTTTTTTTCAATTTTTGTATCTTTTCATTCTTTTTTTTTTCTTTTTTTTTTTCATTTTTTTTCTTTTCTCTTTTTTTCTTTTGTTATTTTCTTTTCCCTTTTTTTTTTGTTCTTTTCTCTTACTCTAACTTTTGCCTAGGTCGCCCTTCCGGGTTTTCGGCCCAGCGAGCCTCTCAAGGGTAAAAGTGTAGCTTTGTCCATGTCAAATGGTTTTGAGATCTCGAAGTCATCTAAATCCAGGAGAATAGCTGTTGTTTGCTGACGATGCAAGAGTCCATTCGATGGAGGGTGAATTTGCCCCTAGTGTTTGTGGATAGGAACTCGGTTGTCCTTCAACAATGTCTTCTTCTTTCCTCCCTTCTGGGGTTTGGCATTCTTGCCGATCTTCATCTTGGACTCTTCGAGCACATTTGAAATTCTTGCCCCTAGTTCGAGGGGTGCTCCTGATCTAGCTTCGCAAGCTTCTTGATCTGACTTTGTTGCCGCTAATTCACGGGCTGCTCTGGATCCGGCCACATAGGCCTTACATTGTAGTTGACCTTTGAACTTTCTAAGTTCTAGTCCAAGGTTTGAAAATGAGGAGTCGAGTCTCGAGGCTGAGAGCGATCCTAAGCTGTACAATCTCAAGAGCGATTCCACACAAGTCTTCGCAGGACCGCGCAAAAACATTTTGTTTTTGAAAATTTTTAAGAAAGCGACAAATCGCTCGCGCTAAAGATAGTGTGAAACCAGTCTGGGTCAAGCCAGGGTCCTTCTCAGTACTCACACTAACAAGCATAATCTCAATCATTAAGGGCTTAGCATACCTCTCTTTCTCTCAATTTGATCAAAGTTTTACAAATCCCGAGGAATTCCTTCCTCTTCGTTTTCACCGCAGTGTTCAAAAAGTTTTGGAAAACTTAGGTCGATGCAATGAATTCAAGGCACAGAAAAGACACAGCTTCTAGTCAGATACTGCCATCTCATTTGGAATTTCTGGTACAACTGGCACACGGCAGAAGCAAACGTAAAAGCATGAAAAACCACTGTTGTTCATTCGAATCTGCTGGCGTTACTGGCTCCAAGGCAGAAATAGACTGAAAATAAAACGAAAAGACAAACACAAAACAAAATGGTGATGCCCGAGGTAACATCCCCCGGAATCACCCGACTCCTATACAACAGGACTGACTCGATACAACAAGACAAACCCAAAACAAAAGAGACTGACTCAAAACAAAAAGACATACTCAAAAACAAAACAACAAGACTGACCCAATACCTAAGTCAGAATGTACAAAAACCAGCATTCACAAATGCTCAAAACAGTGCGTGCCATACACCATATCTGAAATAAACTGAACGCCGCCCGCAGGTGGTTCATCCCTCGATCACATCACATTATCCCCCACAAGTTCACTGATCAAGTGCCGATAGACTTTGCAGGACCTGGTGCGGGGATGACCCCGTTGTCAATCAAATTTTGTATCTCGTGGCGGAGACGGACGCAACTGTCGGTGTTATGACCGGTTTGTTGATGGAAAGCACAGTACTTAGTCGGGTCATGTTTTGGAGGGAAAGGATCGGGTAGAGGCCGTTGCTCTAACGGTTTCAGATGTCCTTTCCTGAGTAGGACCCCCAGGGCTTTAGACAAAGACATATAGAGTGGGGTGAAAACCCTCTTGCCTCGGGGTAGATAGTCTGAAGTTCGGGGGTTTGAAGTGGATGCACCAACAAAGGGGGTGGCTGCTCTTGGTGTGGTGGTGGCGACCATGCCTACTTCGAAAGATCTTGCAGCTGCGTCACCGCTGGTGGTCGCATTCGAATTGCGGAAAAATGCCCGCCTAGGCTGCTCCTTCTCCTGGTCAATAAGGCCCTCCTTCATGGCATCCTCGATCTGTACTCCCATCTTATGCAAATCTGAAAAGGTAGGGAAAGGGAGCACGATCATTTTCTGCATTAGTTTGGGCTGGAGGTTACGCACAACCATCCGTATTTGATCCTTGTCCGTTGGCCTAATGGTCATCATCGAAGCCTTGGCCCTCCATCTAGTCACGAATTCTGAGAAACTCTCTTTAGGCTCTTGCCTTGTTGTTTCGAGATCACGGGTTGTAATCTCGATTTGTGTATTATATGAGTATTGCATAATGAAGGCCTCGGCCATCTCGTCCCAATTTCTCTTGACATCATCTTCTAATTTGGCATACTATATGGCCGCCACACCCGATAGGGTTCGGCCGAACAGAGATAGCTTCTGAAGTCTGCTGAGGCCCATTGGCCTTAAGATGTCTGAAAACAGTCTCAGGTGCACCATGGAGTCCCCGGACCCATCAAATCGATCAATGTGCGGCATTTTGAACCTGTCAGGCAGCGTCACAGCTGCGTCGGTATATCCATCTTCGATGTCAGGGATGGTCTTGACTCCTTGGGATCTCTTGAACAGCTTTTCGAGTTTGCTCAACTTCAATGCTGTGGGGTCTGTCTCGAACTCAAAGGGAGAGTCCGGTAGGTTGATCGGTGCTTTAGATAGCTGGGGTAGGATCGGGGGCTGAGGTGGCCCTGTCGGAATGTCCGTATCTTCCTGGACATTAGCTGTCTCCCCGGGGGTTGGAATTCCTGGCGGGGGAGGAGCAGATGCTCCTGTTTGCTGCTGCAGCCAGGCAATTAAGTCTGCCTGTTGAGCCATGATCTCAGCCTGCTGTTTGGCAAATTCTACTTGACGAGCAGCCTCTTGCTGCATGGTTTTCATGCTCTCTTGGAGTTGACGCATCATTTCCTCCATTCCTGCCACGTTCTGCTGTTCCGACTGACTGACTGGTGGGGTGACTAAAAACTGATAAAAACTGAGGCCTCAGCCTGGCTATTCACTGGTGGGGTGGATAAGGGCCACTGATCTGGTAACTGCTGGACATTAGCTGTCTCCCCGGGGGTTGGAATTCCTGGCGGGGGAGGAGCAGATGCTCCTGTTTGCTGCTGCAGCCAGGCAATTAAGTCTGCCTGTTGAGCCATGATCTCAGCCTGCTGTTTGGCAAATTCTACTTGACGAGCAGCCTCTTGCTGCATGGTTTTCATGCTCTCTTGGAGTTGACGCATCATTTCCTCCATTCCTGCCACGTTCTGCTGTTCCGACTGACTGACTGGTGGGGTGACTAAAAACTGATAAAAACTGAGGCCTCAGCCTGGCTATTCACTGGTGGGGTGGATAAGGGCCACTGATCTGGTAACTGCTGAACCGGTGATTTGTGCCTAACTAGCCCCTTTTACCCTGCCTCTGGCGGAGGAACACTAATTTGTCCTTGAACTGAATCTCTGACCTGACAAAGTCTATCAGCACAAGTCCGATGTACCCGGGGGATATCGGAGCCTTCTGAAGCTATGGTTCCAAGACTACCCCCTAGCAAAAGAGAAAACATGCAGCATCTCAGCCTGATTCCACCTGAACAGATATGAGCATAGTTGAATGAGTGTGCTCTCTACTGAATTCTGCCCAAAATTCTACCGGTGAACTGATACCCTCAGGTAAAACTGATTCCCAGATACTGATGCCCGCAGGCCTGATGCCCAAACTTTTAGACTGATACATGCATTCCTATAGAGACGCACTCTAAAAGCACATAGTAGACAAGTGAGAGCCAAAACACCCCTATGTTGGGGTAGGGTTTCCCTGTCCTATTTTGTCAGGAGCTAGGGTTTCACTACGCACGCAGCGGTTTCAAACAACCTACGATCGGGTAAGCAACCTGTCCTAGCTTGGAATGGTCACTACGGATTCCGAATATGCACTAGGTCGAATGGTCAAAAGGGTGCCCCGGTAAAACCGGAGTTTGTGTTCCCATACTGGCAGAGCCCACAACCGGTCAGCCTTATGGTCATGCCTTGACAAGACAAGCCTCCGGCAAACCGTTCAAGAATAGCAGATGGCAAACACGGTGTCCTAGGCGCACCAATGCAAATGCAATGCAAAGAAACACATAAGTGTAATCAAAACAAGATATCATGAGTTTGAGTCAAGTTCTCTAAATCCCCAACAGAGTCGCCAGAAACTGTAGACGTCCCCGAACGCCCCGGGAGGGAAATCCCGTTCTGTACATTTGGGGTTCACTACAGTTCAGGACTCTAAAATTGTCACGGTTCTAAGTCTGAACCAAAGAGTCCAAATCCGGCAAATCGTTTTGAGAAAACAGATTTTTGAAAGAAGTGCCAAACATGGACTGCTTTGCCAGATACAGAGTCGTCACCTAAATGTTTTATTTTGGGAAAATTTAGGAAACCCTGACTCGTTTGCCTAAGGCCACGTGTCCGTCATCACCAAAGTTGCCTCGGCTCGGGAACTTGGGTACGATTGGGGAAGGTCACTTCGTGAGCACCCCCGCTCGCCTGATCAAAGATCAGCCTCTACTAACCATGATATCTATATTTGAAAACATTATGCGTTCTTATTCCGATTATTAGCCTAGATTTACTATGTGATGCGCACAGCATACAAGTATAGACTGGGTCGCCTGAATTGGAGTAAAACATTTCATGTTTGTTTATTTGAAAATGGTTTGATGGTGCTACCCGCAAGTAGGCTAAGACGTGGATTTGCCACCCTCAGGTGGGCTTTAGAAAACATGATTTTGCCACTATCTAGTGGGCTTAAAACACACATTTGATGAATTGTTCCAATCCAAATAACCCAACCTTCACCCACAGGCATTCAGGCAGTTATATCACATAAGCATATAGTCTCATGGTAAGCATGCTATCATGGCAGTCACTCACACGCATGCAAGGATGCTAAAGCATAAAACTCACCGAGTACTCCAAGCCAAAACAGAAGCTAATTAGAAATCCATGCATGATCCTAATTATACGGAAATGCCTAATGCAACACATGCAAAAATGCAACTATAGCAGGCTCGGCTATTCTAAACATGGCATATGAAGTGTTACAGCTAACATGTATTCAACTTGGAATTGAAAATACAATGCAGTTAGTATGATGCGCCGAGCCCGGTGCATGCAAAACAGATGAATGAATGCAAACATGCTATCATACTGTATGTTAATTGAAACATGCCCTAATCTAACCATCATAAGGGGGTAAATAAAAGGGAGAAAGACTTGGGGTTGGAAGACATACATCACACACACGCACACTTATTACAGTTGTGCCCTCGCGCAGAGGGTCCGAATAAATAATATACAGTCCCGAATAAATAATTACAGTCCAAATATGTACAAAACCCTAATTAAAAGCTATAAACTAGCATGCAAGCTAGGGACTGCCTCGACTCCGCTCCGGATGATGAATGATGCATGCTCGGGTTGCTTGGCACGGAAATCCACTGCGATGCCCTAATTAGCCTCTGTTTGCGATTGCCGCCGAGATGCTGTGCAAGGCTTTTGAAAGGCTACTGATTCTTGATTTGCTGCAACAGAGAGCAGGAAAAGGGCATGGCAATGTATTTTCACAAATGTATGCATGTCTCGATCCTCGTGTCACTAATCACGCATCTCGATGCATGATGGCCGAGGAGTCGAATTGCACGACTCAATATGAAATGAATGCACATATAAACACAACAAAACCTAAACTCCATCATGGATAATCTGGAGTGTCGGTGACTAGGAATTGAGACACGTTCCGTTACTCGGAGTATGAAACGTACCTCGTTTCCCGTGCTTGGGCTAATTCCTATCCCAAGCACAATGCAATATGCATGACATGCATGAATGCAACTAATATACAACCTAGCATATGTAATGCTATGAATTGAAATGGCATACACGATGCACGAGGTAACATGGCATACACAATGCGCTAACATACAACCTAGCATACACAATGCTATGAAATGAAATGGCATACACAATGCATAATGGAATTACACCAACACAAGTGGACCTCAGCCACACTCACATCAGTAGCCATTAGATGAAAATGAGACACTCGAGATACGTGCACGCATGCACACAAACCGAGGACCGACCCTAGGGCACCAAATGCCACTCTAACAAGACATGGCAAGGCATGGAATATGGCATACTAGCATGCAAATTTCAGTACCAAAATATGATGCAAAACAGCCCCAGAACATGGAAACATGGCACCCGATACATGGAATGAGACCCGAAACATGAAATTAGGTACATAGAATGGCCTATGGCTATGCAAAGCATGCACTATTTGAACATGAAGTGTGAAGATAGAATCAAGAAAGTCCCAAAACAAGAATATTTACAGTTTTAAGCAAGGCAAAAAGGTGAACACAAATAGGGCTAAGCTAGCATGCAAAAATGGCCTCAAAAGAGAAATAAAGAAGCAAGTAGCAGCTGCTGGCCCTGAATGGCCAAGAGCCCTTCAACAAAGTTGGATAGGAGCTCAAAACAAGCTACTTTACAGTTTATGGTCAGGCCCAAAACAGTGCACAAGCAAGCTTAAAATACTATGCAAAATAAGGCATAAAAGAGAGCTTCAACATAAGGAGCAAAAAGGAAGCCTCAAACAACAAAAGACCCTTGACCAAACACGAATAGGGGGTCAAAATAAGGCTATTTACAGTTCTGACCAGAGCCCAAAAATACAAGCACAAGAGGCTAACAAAACATGCAAAAATAAGGCCAAAAGAGGGATAAAGAGGCACGTGACAAAAGGAAGCCTCAAACAGTGAGGAGCCCTTCAACAAAGTTGAATAAGGGCTCAAAATGAGCCACTTTACAGTTTACAACATGCCTCAAAACAGTTTACAAATAGGCTTAAAAAACTATGCAAGAAAGAGGCATACAAGAGGGGTAAAGAAGCAAGTGGTATCTGGAGCCCTTAAACAGGGAAGGACCCTTAATCAAACATAAAAAAGACCTCAAAACATGACTATTTTCAGTTAGGGTCGGAGCCTAAAAATGTAAGCAAGTAAAGCTTAGATATAGAGCAAAATAAAGCACAAAAGAGGGAAAATGGGACTCACCCTTGTAGCCTATATCTTTGACAACTCTTGAACTAAGGAAAGGTGCTCTTTGCTTCTAGAAATGGACTCCAAGCTACTGGTATGGAGTGAGGAGGAGTGGTGCTATGGGTTGTAGTGTAAAAATGGTCCAAGAACAAAGGGTTTTGGAGCTTGGAAGAGAGGGAGAGGGAGGTTGTGTGTATAATGCTTCAAACAATTTTTTGTAACCCTAAAAAACAGAGTTGGAGGGTCTAGTTTTATAGAGGGAGAAGTGGAGAAAAAAGGGGGGAAAATGAAATTCAAATTTCCCCCCAAAATAGGCCTAAAAGAGAGTTAAAGAGGCAAGTGATAGTAGGAGATCTCAAACCGAAGAGAGCCCTTCAACAAAGTTGAAGAGGGGCTCAAAACAAGATAATTTGTAGTTTATGAAAAGCCAAGAAAATAAACACAAGTAGGCCAAAAATAACATGCAAAAATAGGCCTAAAAGAGAGTTAAAGAAACAAGTGGTAGCTGGAGTTCTCAAACAGAAAAAGGTCCTTAATCAAACATGAAAAGGAGCTCAAAATATGACTATTTATTGTTTGGGTTGGAGCCCAAAAATGCTTTCAAGCAAGGCTTAGATGTAGAGCAAGATAGGAACAAAAAAGAGGGAAAAGAAGCTTACCCTTGAAGACCAATGGAGCAGCAGGTCTTGGTCTGAGAAATGGTGCTCCTAAGCTCTGAAAAACAGCTCCAAGTTGTTGGAATGGATGGTGGTGGGTGTATACCAAAAACTGGAGCAAACAGAGGTGGTTAAGCGGTCCCGAACCGAGGCACACGGCCGACGGTTCCGAAAAACTGGAAACCGGGCTCCAAACGGGAAAAATGGCCTACGACCACGAAACATAGCCTACGGCCATTGAGAGATGATCTAAGAGACCTCTCCCTCCCTTCGGGAAGAGAAAATAGAGAAAACAGAGCCTGGTTCGCAAATCGAGGCAAGACACGAAAGAGCCCGGAAGTCCGGAGGCAAGGCTCGCAGCCGAGACTTTGAAACTTCTGAACGAGCACAATATGCACCATCACCGAGCGCTCAATCGGTGACGCTTGAGTCTTAAGGTCGGTCAAAAATGGGGTGTCTGCACCTAGCTCCAGCAGGCACAGCTGAGACGAACCGGCGCTAAGGTTTGAGATTGATCCACAGAGAGAAAGCCGTTGAAAGAGCAGAGAGAGAGCCGTTGAGAGAGCAACGCCAGAGAGAAAGAGCTAGGGTTTTGTCACGCTGACAGCCCCTTCTTCTTCTCTTCCTCCTCATTCGAACTCTAGTTTCCACCATCGCAGTTGGTCCCTTAGGAACTCATCGCAAACACGGCCAACTTCTGATCGCCATTCTGGCATTAAAACAAGCTTGATCTTGAGCTTAAGGTAGAGGCGCACTCAAACTTTGGAGCATTGGCAAGACCTGAAGAGGTACACAGGGAATGCAATCTCGGAACTTACTGAAGTCGAAACAAACTCAAACGCCTGACATTTTCCCTCTTTTCTTTTGCTTTGGAGTCCGGAACCCATGTAGCTTCAGATAGGTCCTGGTTTTACTATTCTGACATGACCTAGGTTGAACCCTGCAGTTTTACGAAAGAACAAATCCTGTTTTGCACAAATGTGGAGTATGGCACAGCACTCTGAGTACAAAACGATTTATTTTTTTTGAAATTAAGAGTGAGAATAAGTTTTCAACTGGGTATTGAGCCTACGACTGACCACAGTCAAAACGACTCAACAATGGAAAACAAAGGTAAAACAACCTAAACACATCTATTGACACTCGAAACGACTCAAAAGAAGAATTGAGGCAAACAAAACAACAACACAACATAAGACTCAAATGTGCACAGGGAGCCTGTTTCTCCGAGTATTGTTTCTCACCCTTTCTCATTTGTGATTCTCACATCACTCGGCCCTCAGGCTCCATTTTTCTAAAAAAGTCCTTTTCTCACTTTTTCTCTCAACGCACATCTCTATTTTCTTTAATCTCTCATTTTTTATCCCTTCCCTGGATGGTTGATGGATAAACAAGAAGTTGCAGCTCTTGCCCCTAGCATTCTGCTAGATTCTCTTTCTTCTGCTCACAACAGTGAACTTTCTCACAGAGGGGTTGCACTACAACTGGGTGTGCAGCAAATTTGCAGCTGACATCGGTTGATGATGCTCTGCTAGGGAGTTTGGACGTGATCAGATGTGTCCAGATGAGGGAGTGGAATATCCTGATCCATTCCAATTCGTGCTTCGCACTTGGCTTGATACCTCGCTGCTCGGAGGATGAGATAGCTTTCGGCCTTTTGCTGTTAGCTTCAGTTGTGCCTTTTTCTGGCAAGTAGAGTGCCCTTTCCGGCAAGTAGAGTGCCCTTTCTGGCAATTGTGTTGACAATGGGGAAAAGACAGAACACCTAACTCAACTGTGTCCCTAGTTCATCATTTTGACCATTTTTTGTTTTGGCTTTCTACTAAAACAATTTTGACCAATATGAGAGTTAGATTAACATACTTGTTCAACTTTCTGATTTGAAATCATGCAAGTCAGACTATGAGCACTGAAAATTTTCCTTTTTTCGATCCAAGAAATGGTCCAGTTTTGGAAAGATGGAATTGTTTTCGAGAGAATTAATCAACCTCAGTAAAAATTCTCTAAAACAGTTTTTGCAAATGGCCATTGCTCGACCAACACGGAATTTACCCTTGTGATGCACAACCTCAAGTCCAAAACAATGGAAAATTGCCCCTTGTCTGAAGAACACTGCATGGCAACGGAAAGTTGCCCCTTGTTTGAATAGCACCGCAGCACATGGCAACCAGTCCTCATAGTGACAATTACAACCAAATTCTCGGATACAGAGAAGACAAAGATGACCAGAACCATCACATGGACACAGTCGAATTGGAAGTGTTTATGGATGGACTTCAAAATGAAGTTGCCTACGTATCCCAAACATGGGAATCAAGCCTGATGTAGTTCCGATTGAGGTACACTCGGGTATTAACCTCTCCTTTTACGCTCTAACTTTTGCCAAGGCCGCCCTTTCTGGGTTTTCAACCTTGCGAGCTCTGTTTTTCTTTTCATTTCATTTCTTTTCTTCTTTTTTCATCTTTTCTTTTCTCATTCTTTGCATTTTTTTTTTCTTCTTTTTTTTTGTTCTTTTCTTTTTTTTCTTGCTCTAACTTTTGCCTGGGTTGCCCTTCCAGGTTTTCAGCCCAGCGAGCCTCTCAAGGGTAAAAGTATAGCTTTGTCCATGTCAAATGGTTTTGAGATTTCGAAGCCATCTGAATCTAGGAGAGTGGTTGTTGTTCGCTGATGATGTAGGAGTTCATCCAATGGGAGGCTGAATTTGCCCCTAGTGAGATGGATAGAAACTCGGTTGTCCTTCAGCAATACTTTCTTCTTTCCTCCCTTCTGGGATTTGGCATTCTTGCCGATCTTCGTTAGCTTGAGAAATGTCCCAATTTTTGACTGTTCGAGCACATCTGACATTTTTTGCCCCCAGTTCGAGGGGGGCTTCTGATCTAGCTTTGCAAGCTTCCTTTGATCAATCTGATCTCCTTGATCTGACTTTCTTGCCCCTAGTTCGTGGGCTGCTTCAAATCTGGCCTGGCAGCCCTCCTTTGATGGTTGATCATTTGAACATTCTGAATTAAGGTTCAATGGTTTGAACGCAAGGGGTCGAGTCTCGAGGCTGAGAGCGATCCTACGCTGCACAATCACAAGAGCGATTCCACACACATCTTTGCAGAATCACGCAGAACATTTTTTTTTTTTTTTGAAAACTTTTAAGAAAGCGACTAATCGCTCGCGCTGAAGACAATGTAGAACCAATCTAGATCAAGTCGGGATCCTTCTCAGTACTCACGTTAACAAGCATGATCTCAATCATTAAGGGCTTAGCATGCCATTCTCTCAAATGATCAAATTTTGCAAATCCCGAGGAATTCCTTCCTCTTTGTTTTTCATTACAATGTTCAAAAAGTTTTGAAAAACTTAGGTCAATGCAATGCCTTCAAGGCACAGAAAAGACACAGTTTTTTTTTGCCAAATACTGTCATCTTATTCAGAACTTCTGGCACAAGGCAGAAGCAAACACAAGAGTGTGAAAAACACTGCTATTTCATTCAGATCTGTTGGCACAACTGGCTCCATGGCAGAAATAGACTCAAAAGAAAGCAAAAAAGACAAACACAAAACAAGTAAGTGATATCCGAGGTAACGCCCCCGGAATCACTCGACTCCTATACAACAGGACTAACTCGATACAACAAGACAGACCCAATTGACTTAGTACAAAAAGACTAACTCAAAACAAAACAACAAGACTGACCCAATACCCAAGTCAGAATGTAAAATAACCAGCATTCGCAAAATGCTCAAAATAGTGTGTGCCATACGCCATATCTGGAGTAAATCGAGCGCCATCCGCAGGTGGTTCATCCCCCGATCACATAGTCACATTATCCCCCACAAGTTCATTGATCAAGTGTCGATAGACTTTGCAAGACTAGCGCGGCAATGACCCTATTGTAAAACAGATCTTGTACATCATGGTGATGACGAAAGCAACTGTTAGTGTCATGACCGGTTTGTTGATGGTAGGCACAGTACTTAGTCTGGTCATGCTTTGGAGGGATAGAATTGGGTAAAGGCCGTTGTTCCAACGGTTTCAGATGTCCTTTCCTGAGTAAGACCCCTAGAGCCTTTAACAAAGGCATATAAAGTGGGGTAAAAACCCTCTTGACTCGAGGTGGATATTTGGTTTTTTGTGAGCTACTTCCGGACGCACCAGTGAATGGGGTAGCTGTTTTTGATGTGGTGGTGGCGACCATGCCCACTTCAAAAGATCTTACAGCTGCATCACCACTGGTGGTTGCATTCGAACTGCGGGAAAACGCCCTTCTAGGCTGCTCCTTCTCCTGGTCAATAAGGCCCTGCTTCATAGCATCCTCAATCTGTACCCCAAGCTCATACAAGTCGACAAAGGTAGGGAGGGGTAAGACTATCATTTTTTGCATCAATCTGGGTTGGAGGTTGCGCACAACCATCATTATCTGGTCTTTGTCAGAAGGCCTTGTAGTCACCATCGAGGCCTTTGCTCTTCATCTCGTCACAAACTCTGAAAAACCCTCCTTTGGCTCTTGGCAGGTGCCTTCAAGATCACGAGTTGTGACCTCGATCTGTGTGTTATAGGAGTATTGAGTAATGAAGGCCTCAGCCATCTCTTCCCAATTCTGTTTCACAGAGTTCTCCAATTTTGCATACCAGATTGCAGCTATCCCAGACATGGTTCGGCCAAATAGTGACAGCTTCTAGGCTATGGTCAAGCCCATTGGCCTCAGGATATCAGAAAATAGGTGGAGATGCACCATTGGGTCTCCAGAACCATCGAAGCGGTCGATATGTGGCATCTTGAACCGGTCCGGCAGAGTCACGGCCGAATCAGTGTATCTATCCTCTATGTCCGGAATGGATTTTACGCCTTAGGCCTTCTTGAAAATTTTTTCTAGCTTGCTCACTTTTAGCGCTGTTAGATCCACCTCGAACTTAAACGGTGAATCCACTAGATTGGTGGGCGCTTTGGATAACTGGGGTAGGATTGGGGGTGGAGCTGGCCCCGTTGGAATGTCCGTATTTTCCTGGACATTTGCAGTCTCCCCGAGTATTAGAACTCTAGGTGGGAGAGGAGGTGGGTGCGAAGCAGATGCTCCGGGTTGCTATGGTTGTTGCTGTTGCTGAAGTCTAGCAATCATTTCTGCCTGTTAGGCCATAACCTCAGCCTGGCGTGCGGCAAACTCTGCTTGACGGGCAGCATCCTGCTGCATGGCTTGCATACTCTCCTGGAGCTGACGCATCATATCCTCCATAGATGCCATATTGTGCTGATCTAACTGAACAACCGGTATATCTCCCTGAGGTAAAAGAAAATATCTCAACCAACTGCGCACAAGTGAGATGGATAATGACCGCTGATCTGAGGACTGTTGAACTGGCGATCTGTGCCTGACTAGCCTTTCTTTGCCTTACCACTGGTGAAGGAAACACTGGTTGCCCTTGAATTGAATCTCTGACCTGACAAAGTCTATCAACACAAGTCCAGTGTACTGGGGGGATATTGGAGCCTTCTGAGGCTACGGTTCCAAGACCACCTAGCAAAAGAGAAAACAGGCAGCATCTTTGCCCGATTTCACCAGAACAGATATAAGCATAGCTGAATAACTGTATTCTTTACTGAATTCTGTCCAAAATTCTGCCTGTAAACTGATTCCCCCAGAATACTGATGTCCTCAGGCCTGATACCCAAACTTGCAAACTGATACATACATTCATGTAGAGGCACACTCTAAAAGCACATAGCAAGCAAATGAGAGCTAAAACACCCCTATGGTGGGGTGGGGTTTCCTTGTCCTATTTTGTCAGGAGCTAGGGTTTCATTACGCACGCAACGGTTTCAAACAACCAACAATCGGGTAAGCAACATATCCTAGCTTGGAATGGTCACTACGGATTCCGCTATGCACTAGGTCGAATGGTCAAAAAAGGGTGCCCCGGTAAAAACCGAAGTTTGTGTTCCCGTCGTGGCAGAGCCCGCAACTGGTCAGCCTTATGGCACGCTTCTCAAAGTAAGCCTCCGACAAACCGTTCAGGAATAACATACGGCAAACACGGTGTCCTAGGCGCACCAATGCACATACAATGCAAAGAGACACATAAGTGTAATCAAAACAAGATATCATGAGTTCGAGTCAAGTTCTCTAATCCCCAGCAGAGTCGCAAAAAACTGTAGACGCACCCGAACGTCCTGGGCTTCGCGCGCGAAAATGGTGCAGAATCCCGTTTTGTTCATTGAACTACTACAGTTCGGACTCAATGTCATGGTTCTAAATCTAATCTCGCAAAGTGCAATGCAAGACCGATAAATCACCAAAGAGTCCAAATCCGGAAAATCGTTCTGGAAAACTGATTTTTATAACAAAGTGCCAAACATTGACTGTTTTGCCAGATACAAAGTCGCCACCTAAATATTTTATTTTTGAGAAATTTAGGAAACCCTGACTCGTGCCTAAGGCTACATGTCCGTCATCACCAAAGTTGCCTCGGCTCGGGAACTTGGGTACGAGAGGGGAAGGTCATGCAATGAGCACCCCCGCTCGCCCGATCAAAGATCGGCCTGTACTAACATGATATCTTGTTTTTTGAAAACTCATGCGTTCTTATTTCGGTTTATTAGCTAGATTACTACGTGATGCGCACAGCATACAAGTATAGACTAGATCGCCTAATTTGGAACAAAACATTGCATATTTGTTTGTTTGAAAATGGTTTGAAGTTTGCTACTCGTAAGTAAGCTAAATCGAGGATTTCAATGAATTATTCCAATTCAAGATATCCAACCTTCACCCACAGGCATTCAGGCAGTTAATCACATAAGCAGTTAACCTCATGGCAAGCGTGCTATCATGGCAATCAATAACACACATGCAATGTGCTAAAGAGTAAACAATCACAGTGTACTCCGAGCCAAAACAGAGAACTAGTTAGAAATCAATGCATGATCCTAGTTCATGTTAAGATGGCTAATGCAACGCATGCAAGATGCAACTAGAAATAGGCTCGGCTATTCTAAGATGGCATATGAGATGCAGCTTAATAAACATGTATTCAAATTGGAATTGAAATACAATGCAGTTGGTATGATGCGCCGAGCCAGGTGCATACAAGACAGATGAATGGATGCACGCATGCAAGCATAAGTATGCTAATTGAAACATGCCCTAAAACTAACCATCAAAAGCTGGTAAATAAAAGGGAGAAAGACGTGGGGTTGGAAGACATGCATCACACACACGCACACTTATTACAAAAATGCGCCCTCTCGACGGAGGGTCCGAATGAATACGCTAAGCTAGCTATGCTAAGTTATTCTAATTAATCTAATTGAGCTAATTAGATTAATTATTACAAACCAAAATGAATAACTAGCTACAACTAATTATTACAAAACTTAATTAATTAATTACAAACAACAAATGCTAACTAACAAGTAAACATTAAATTAAGCTGCTCCAGCTTTGGTTGAAGGAGAAGAGGATGCATGCTCGGTTGCCGTCCCGAAAAGCTCTCAAGTTGCTCTCTTGAGGCTCTATCTGTACGGTGTCCTTAAGAACTAGCTGTTGGATCTTACCAAAACAGTGCTGAGGAGTGCACCAGTGGCCTGCCGGCCATGAGAGGTGGCTGTCGACCTCCCTGCCGGCTAAGAGTAGGCACTGCCGGCCAAAAATGAAGGGCTGCCGGCCAGAAATAAGAAGCTGCCGGCCACTGGTGTGCTGTGACACCAAGCTGCAGCAAAGCACAAAATAGAGAAAATAGAGGGTCTCCCAAGGGTATGTACGCTCTATGCCACTCCATATCACCTCAAAACATCAAGGGAGAGGCATAATCGGATCCAAGACCATCAATCACGCATCTCGATGCATGATGGCCAAAGATCCAACTTGTGCAATTCAATATAAAATGAATGCACAAAAACACATAAATGCCTAGAACTCTATCATGCATTGTCAAAAGCGTCGGCGACCGAGAATTGAGGCACGTTTCATCACTTCAAGTATGAAACGTCCCTCATTTCTCGTGTTTGGCTTGACACCCAAGCCAAACACAATGCAATGCATGCAGCATGGATATGTCATGCAATGCAACATAAGCATGCCAAATGCAATATAACAAGTATGCAAAATACAAGGCAACCTAAACATGCAAACATGCAATGCAACATGAACAACCTAACAAGGCTAATGGCATGCACAATGCACAATGCTAAGAACAACAACTAGCATAAACAATGCTATGAACATGGCATACACAAATGTAATGATACAACAAGGCATACACAATGTGATGAACTACATGGCATACACAATGCTCAATGGACTTAGACCAAAATGGATAGACCTCAATCATGCCCAAATCAGTGGCCAATGGTGATAAAATTAAGGCACAAAAGGCAAGGTATGCATGCACAAAGCATTGGCCATTCAACTAGGCCCAAGAGCACAACCCTCAAGAAGGCTCGAAGAGTGACAAATGTGCAAGTGTGATAACACTAAGTGCACTGAAATGAGGTAAGAAATGATGCCAAATCATTCAAACAAAGCAAGTAGAGCATGCAAGAATCCTAAAGCATGAAAAGCTAATAAAGAGGACTACCAAGGAGGCATGCAATACATGGAAAATATGCATGAACCAACCACAAACAGAGCTCAAGTAGGTCAAAGCAATGACCAAAACATGCTAAGATGGAGGCTCAAGTACCTAGGCAAGATGGCATACATACTAGGCCACAAACAGGGCAACAATGCACAATACTCAAAGGCATTTAAAACATGAAAGAAGTGGGAATATAGTCATGTTATAAGCTCTGAAATGAAGTATTAAATGATGCCAAATCATCTAAATAGCTCAAAGACAGCATGCATGAGTCATCAAAACACAAGGCTAGTAAGGCCAATTGCACTACAACTATGTAATTCATGAAGCATATGGCAAGGGCAATCCAAAACAGTCCTAGAACATATTAAAATGAGTCTAAAACATGTGTGGAAGGAAGCCAAAACATGCTAGCATGAGGGGCATAAGGCACAATGCATACAAGGCAAATAAGGTGGATTACACTACACTTATTAAGACCAGGCATGGGATGACTTAAGCAACAAAAATTAGAGTTATATCATGGAAAAATAACCCCAAATAAACACTGAAATGATGGCTCGCAAGCTAAGGCATGAAGGCATACGCAATGATCCATGTTAAGGCATAAAGGGGCAAACCCTCCAACGCATTGAATGAGTGATGAATGCAAGTGCATGACCATGAAACATGGACTGAAATCACATTTCACATGATGCCAAATCATTCAAATAGGCCAAGCAATGCATGCTAATAGACTCAATGCACAAAGCCTACAAGCTAGAATGAACCATAGCTATACAAGGCAAGTCATGCATGACCAAAACAACTAAAATTAGAGCTAAAGCATGTTAAAACATGGACAAAAGCTGCTTGAAGTTAAGCCTAAAGCATGCTAGAATGACATCTTAAAGCACGAGACACACTAGGCTAATTCATGGAATTACACTACAAGTGTATAGAGCATGCAAAGGGCCATCAAACCCACCCAAAACAGAGTCATGGCATGCTAAAACAACACCAAAAACCTACTAAAATGGAGACAAAACAAGCTAGAATGACATGCTACTTCATGAAGCATACAAGACTAGTTTGTGTGATTTACACTACAAGTGTATTAGGCATGCATGGAGTGTCAAAACCAAGTAAAAATAGAGGTATGCCACAGCAAAATAACCCCAAATATAAGCTAAGATATGGCCAACATAAGTTTAACAAACATGCTCACACATGAGGCATTCAAAGCAAGTAAACACAACACAAGAAGAGGGGATGACCCTCTCCTATTTAAGGCCCCAAAACCACCTTTCCACCACTGAAAATCCTTTGGATTTCAGTGGTAGAAAGGTCATGCAAAGGTTACAACAAGAGCCTAAAGGGATGGCTCAAAACAAGGCCTAACAAGGCCTAAGAGGATGTAGATCACCCCCAACGAAAAAGTGACCTTAAACAAACTTTTTAAGCATGCAAAAACAGAACTTTTTTCAGTTAAGAGTTAAGCTTAAAACAATATTCAAGAAGGGCTAAAAGCTTAAGCAAAAATGGGGGATTTAAGGATTAAAGACTCACCCTTGAAGACCTTCTTTACTACTGCAACTCCAGCAACCTCTTTGAGCTCAAACCAATCAAGAACACCAAAAACAACTTCAAGAAGCCTCAGCAACACAAGCAAGGTGTTTGAGTGTGTGTTTGTGTGTTAAAGTAAGACAAAACTACACTTTAAGGACACAAAACAAGAACAAAAGAGAGGTATAGATACAAAACTATATGTATCACTCCAACCTCAAATTTATGAACCTCTCAAATGAAGGAGGAGCCTTTCCTTATATAGAAGAGAGGTAAAGCAAAGCTTGTTGAACAAGCTTGAAAAGAGGCTCATCCCTCCATACATGTATGGAGGAGAGATGAGTGAAAACCAGCTGGCTCAAAAGATTTGGAGTGAAATCTGCTGAGACAAGGTGTTCTGCCGGCCATCAGTAGTGGCCGACAGTGGCTCACTGATGGCCGGCAGGCACCATCAGTAGCAGGTAGGGACAAACGCATGGCCGGCAGTGCCAAACAGTGGCCGGCAGTGCACTATGAGAATCAAGTTGAAAGGACCAACACATGGTCCAGAAATGGGGCAGAAAGGATACAGGGTATGGAAAGCTCAAACCTGTGATGTTCCGTCGCGACAATCGAGTACTCGACGAGCAATCGAACTTGTGGCTGGATGTACCTGCAAGCACAACCAAGTCTTAAGGATGGTCAAAAATGGGGTGTCTACAGTTGCCCCTCTTTGACAAAACTCGAAAGTCACAAAGTGACGAGAGTGAATGTCAAAGCCCAGGGACGACCCATTTTTGACAAGGCCGAAGACTCAGGCAAAGATTCAATATAACCATACAGAGATGTGCCTAGGGGTGTGCATAATACTGCCGAAACCACCGAAACCACCAAAACCGCACCAAACCGCACCGCCAAGGAAAATTCGTTATTATTTGCCAATCGAATCGCCGGTTTTTGGTAAGAAAAACGGCAAAATTCTAGTGACACTTTTATCAATCCGTTGGTTTCTATTTTTCTTCCAAACCGCACCGACCCGCACCGCTATTAAATCATGTATTAAAAGATTCTAAAAATTCTTTTTTACTTAAGTTTGCTTGTTGTTCTATACCTTAGAATATAGTATTACATTACTACTCAAAGGGAATTCAAGATGTCAGTAATCCAAAATAATGTTAGATTCCAATTCACTTTTCAATCTTTTTTTTTTCTGGCCATGTTGCAAACTTGCATCAGCTCACTTTTCAATCTAAATACTTTTCAATAGTAAACATTTTCAATATATTGTAAACCCTGCATGATATTAATTTTATGTATTGTATTTGATCATTGTAGCTTCCACAGATGCTTGTAATGAACTGATGGCATAGTCATTGATATTATCATGTTGTTGCTACGCTTGCTGCATCAAAAGAAAGCTTCGCAAGATGCTTAACATCACGGTATCTCTCGTCTTTTTTTTACTCTTTGATTTAAGTTTTGTAATTTGAATTATATTTTTTATAAACCACCAATCCGCCCGAACCGCCAAGGCAAATCCGCCATTATTTGCCAACCGAGCCACTGATTTTTGATAAGGAAAATGGCAAATTCTAGTGACACTTTTGCCACCCGCCATACGATTTCTATTTTTCTCTCAAACCGCACCGACCCGCACCGCGCACACCCCTAAATGTGCCCACAGGCTGGGGCAAAATGCAAATGACATGCACGATGCAAGAGCATAACCAATGATCATGCAAATAGAGCTGTAATGAAGCAATTATATACAATAAATGCAACAGTTTAAGCAAACAAATTCAAACCAAACTACATTACATGCAGAAAGGATGTAAGAAAATTATACAATATTAGCAAACATGTGTGATAGATACACAAAGGGTGAACGAAGTGTGATGGATACACAAAGCGAACGTGTGATAGATACACAAAGTGAGCATGTGCTATAGATACAAAGTGAACGTGTGATAGATACACAAAGTGAGCATGTGTGATAGATACACAAAATGAACGAAGTATGACAGATACACTAAAGGTGAACACAAAGTGTGATAGATGCACTAAGTGAAAAAAGTATGATAGATACACTAAAAGTGAACACGAAGTGTGATAGATGCACTAAGTGAACAAAGTATAATAGATACACTAAAGGTGAACACGAAGTGTGATAGATACACTAAGTGAACAAAGTATTATAGATACACTAAAGGTGAACACGAAGTGTGATAGGTGCACTAAGTGAACAAAGTATGATAGATACACTAAAGGTGAACACAAAGTGTGATAGATACACTAAGTGAACAAAGTATGATAGATACACTAAAGGTGAACACAAAGTGTGATAGATGCACTAAGTGAACAAAGTATGATAGATACACTAAAGGTGAACACGAAGTGTGATAGATGCACTAAGTGAACAAAGTATGATAGATACACTAAAGATGAACACAAAGTGTGATAGATGCACTAAGTGAACAAAGTATGATAGATACACTAAAGGTGAACACAAAGTGTGATAGATGCACTAAGTGAACAAAGTATGATAGATACACTAAAGGTGAACACGAAGTGTGATAAATGCACTAAGTGAACAAAGTATGATAAATACACTAAAGTAAATGAAGTGTGATGGATACATTAAAGTAAATGAAGTGTGATGGATACACTAAAGCAAATGAAGTGTGATGGATACACTAAAGTACATGAAGTGTGATGGATACACTAAAGTAAATGAAGTGTGATGGATACACTAAAGTGAATGATCTTAAACGGAACTTCTTTGAATGAACCGCACATCCAATATCGCCTGGTTGTGCCAGTTTCCAATGAACCGTACATACAATATCGTGCATGAATTAGAAAGAAACTTGATAGGTACAATGCAATACAATGCATGATGCTAAAGGAATGTAATAAACAAACACAGCGACGCTTTAGAAAGCACCTCACGGGGTGAGTGGCGATGAACCGCTCTACTCTGACGATGAACAGTCCTAAAACATGTCAAAATGATACTAAAACATGTATGGAAGGAAACCAAAACAAGCTAGCATGAAGGGCATAAGGTATGAATCATGCAAGGCAAATAAGGTGGATTACACTACACCTAATAAGACCAAGCATGGGATGGCTTCGCCAACAAAAATCAGAGTTATATCACAGCAAAATAACCCCAAATACACACTGAAATGATAGCTCGCAAGCTTAGGCATGAAGGCATACGCAATGACCCATGTTAAAGGCATAAAGGGCCAACCCTCCAACGCATTGAATAGGTGAAAGATGTGAGTGCATGACCATGAAACATGGACTGAAATCACATAATAAATGATGCCAAATCATTCAAATAGGCCAAGAAATGCATGCTATTGGACTCAATACACAAAGCTAACAAGCTAAAATGCACTATAGCTATACAAAGCATGGCATGCATGACCAAATCAACACAAATTAGAGCTAAAGCATGCTAAAACATGGACAAAAGCTTCTTGAAGTTAAGCCAAAAACATGCTAGAATGACATGTTAAAGCATGGCACACATTAGGCTAGTTCATGGAAATGCACTACAAGTGCATGGAGCATTCAAAGGCCAACCAAACCAAACCTTAACAGAGGTATGACATGGTAAAGCATCACCAAAAACATGCTGAAATGGACTCAACATAAGCTAGAAAGACATGCTACTTCATGAAGCATACAAGACTAGTTTATGAAATTTACACTACAAGTGTATAACACATGCAAGAGCCAACTAAATCAATCCAAAATAGATCTAAGGCATGTTAAAACAACACCAAAAACCTACTGAGATGGCCCCAAAATAAGCTAGAAAGACATGCTCAAACATGAGGCACACAAAGCTAGTTTGTACGATTTACACTACAAGTGTATAAGGCATGCATGGAATGACCAAACCAAGTCAAAACAGATCTGAGGCATGCTGAAATAACCCCAAATACATGCTAACAACAAGCCAACACAAGCTAAATAAACATGCTCAAACATGAGGCATATGAAGCAAGTATAGAAAATACAAGGAGAGGGGATGACCCTCTCCTATTTGGGACCCCATAACCACCTTTCCACCACTGAAAATCCTCTGGATTTCAGTGGTAGAAAGGTCATGCAAAGGCTAGAACAAGAGCCAAAAGGGATAGCTCAAAATAAGGCCTAAGAGGGGGTGGACCACCCCCAATGCAAAAGTGGCCTTAAACAAACATTTTAAGGACTGAAAAATAGAACTTTTTTCAGTAGAAAGTCAAAGCAAAAACAGCATGCAAGTAGGGCTAAAAGCTTAAGCAAAAATGGGGGTTTAAAAGGTTAAAAGCTCACCCTTGAAGACCACCTTCAAAGCTACAATTCCAGCAGCTTCTCCATGCTCAAACCATACCAACAACACCAAAACCAGCTCCTAAGCACCTCAGCAACCAAAGGATGGTGTTTGAGTGTGTGTTTGTGTGTTAAAGTATGATAAAACTACACTTTTGAAACACAAAAATGAAGTAAAGGGCAAGATAGATACAAGGGTGTATCTATAACTCTTAAGCACAATTTTCTGAACCTAGAGGAGGGAGGAGGAGGTTCTCTTATATAGAGAACAAAAGTGTAAGCTTCTTGAGAAAGCTAAGGGTCCAAGGCCATCCCTCCATGTGTATAGAGGATGGTTTCAGTGACTTCCAGCTGTGCCAGCTGGAAGAAAATATCTCCAGGAAGCAGGTGAAAAGCAGCCGACCACTTGAAGTGGTCAGCTAGCTACTTATAGTGGTCTCCCAAGACAAAAACTGGTCAGCCATGGTGGGAGAGAGTTTAGAGCATGAAAACAATGCAGTGGTGTGGTGGCCGACCAGAAAAGATGGCCCAAAGACCAAAAAGACCAATTGTCAGACCAGAAAATTGGCTGGTGGGAAGAAAAGTGGTCTCCTAGGGAAAGAACTAGTCTCCCACCCTTGTACCACCTTCCAAACAAGGAAAACAAGGTTTATACCAAAAACAAACCAAAACGGATGCAAGACGAAAGTTCGGGAGGCAAAGCGCGCAGCCGGAAGCCTCGAAAACTAGTCTACAAGCACCAAAAGTGATCTACGACCACAAAAATGGTCTCCCGAACCACAGTGTTCCTCTAGGCAGAGGCAACAAGGCATGATTTAAAAATCAAGCCAAACGGAGAACGTTAAGCAGTCCCGAGACAAGGCGCACGGCCGAAAACTCCGAAAAATCAGAAACTAGTCTCCAAGCGAGAAAAGTGGTCTATGACCATGAAAAGTGGTCTACAACCACAAAGAGGTGGTCTACAGACCACTCCCTCCCTCCAGGGAAGAGAAACAGGGCTTGGTCGACAAACCGAGCCAAAGCACAAAGAGTTCAGAGGCCCGGAGGCAAGACTCTCAGCCAAAACTTTAAAACCTCAGAACGAGCACAACATGCACAATCACCGAGCGCTCAATCGATGACGTCTGAGTCTTAAGGTCAGTCAAAAATGGGGTGTCTGTAGTTGCTCCTCTTTGACAGAACTCGAAAGTCATAAGTGACGAGAGTGAATGTCAAAGCCCAAAGACGACCCATTTTTTTAACAAGGCCAAAGACTTAGACAAACAGGCAAGATAACAAAGAGATACGCCCGCAGGCTGGGGCAAGATGCAAAGGTCATGCACAAAGCCGAGCATAACTTATGATCATGCAAAGAGAGCTGTAACGAAGCAATTATGCAAAATAAATGTAACGTTTTAAGTGAATGCTATGCAAGCAAGTAAACACGAACCAAACTACATCTCATGCAGAAAGGATGTAAGAAAATTATACAATTCTCGCTACGTCTCACGCGGAGAAGGCTAAAAGTGACTACCGGGAACACCCAAAGTCTCAAACACAACATCTCTCAGCGTATCACACGCAAGAGAGAAAAGGGGGAACTTCTCAGCGTATCACACGTGAGAGAGAAAAGGTAAACCTTTCAGCATATCACACGCGATAGAGGAAAGGGAAAACCTCTCAGCATATCACACGCGAGAGAAAAAAGGAAGACCTCTCAGCATATCACACACGAGAGAGGAAAGGGAAAACCTCTCAGCGTATCACACGCAAGAGAGAAAAGGAAGACCACTCAGCGTATCACACGCGAGAGAGGAAAGGGAAAACCTCTCAGCGTATCACACGTGAAAGAAGAAAGGGAAAACCTCTCAGCGTATCACACGCGAGAGAGGAAAGGGTAAACGGAACATATTCCAAATACTCTTTCAAAGAGGGAGAAACATAGGGACATATCCCCGTGTTTCGGAAAGAATGAGAGACAAAGGGACATATCCCCGTGTTTCAGAAATAAGGAGAAACATAGAGACATATCCCCGTGTTTCGGAAAGAAGGAGAGACAAAGGGACATATCCCTGTGTTTCGGAAAGAAGGAGAAACATAGGGACATATCCCCGTGTTTCGGAAAGAAGGAGAAACATAGGGACATATCCCCGTGTTTTAGAAAAAAAGGAGAAACATAGGGACATATCCCCGTGTTTCCAAACAAAGGAGTGTGCACAACAATGCAAGAGGAGTGTGCATAACAATGCAGTGCCCTAACAAGTGCAGATACGGTGTGCAAGATAGCTCGAACAATGCAAATTCAACGAAACAGATACAAGCATTGCCAATGTAAGATGAAAGCATGTAATGAAATTCACAAGATAGTGCGATACGCAAGAAAGCGCGATGCGCTAAACAGCCCGAGTGCATAAGAAAGTGCGATAAAATGCATGCTCAATGCAAGTAAGGTGCACAAAATAGTGCGATGCGCAAAATAGCGTGATAAAATGCATACACAATGCAAGTAAAGTGCACAAAACAATGCGATGCGCAAAATAGCGTGATAAAATGCATGCACAATGCAAGTAAGGTGCACAAAACAGTGCGATGCGCAAAATAGCGCGATAAAATGCATGCACAATGCAAGTAAGGTGCACAAAACAGTGTGATGCGCAAAATAGTGTGACAAAATACATGCACAATGCAAGTAAGGTGCACAAAATAGTGCGATGCGCAAAATAGCGCGATAAAATGCATGCACAATGCAAGTAAGGTGCACAAAATAGTGTGATGCGCAAAATAGCGCGATAAAATGCATGCACAATGCAAGTAAGGTACACAAAATAGTGCGATGCAACAGATAGTATAGTAAATGTAAAGGGGGACATATTCCAACCATGCTGGACTCATGCGAGAAAGGAAAACAACCAATCAGGCGCGTACACAACGCATCCTGAGATAAATTCCAAACACACTGAAATCGTGTGAGGAGAGGGGACGCTCAAACCACGTTAAAATTGTGAGAGGAGGTCCAAAAACAAACAATCAGGAGCGTGCACAACGCAACCTGAGATAAATTCCAAACACACTGAAATCGTGTGAGGAAAGGGACACTCAAACCAAGCTGAAGTCGTGAGAGGAGGTCCAAAACAACCCACCCAGGCGCGTACACGACGCAACCTGAGATAAATTCCAAACACGCTAAAATTGTGTGAGGAAAGGGACACTCAAACCATGCTGAAATCGTGAGAGGAGGTCCAAAACAACCAATCAGGCGCGTACACAACGCAACCTGAGACAAATTCCAAACACGCTAAAATCGTGTGAGGAAAGAAACACTTAAACCACGCTGAAATCGTGAGAGGAGGTCCAAAACAACCTGCCCAGGCGCGTACACGACGCAACCTGAGATAAATTCCAAACACGTTGAAATCATGTGAGGAAAGGGACACTTAAACCACCCTGAAATCGTGAGAAAAGGTCCAAAACAACCAATCAGGCGCGTACACAATACAACCTGAGACAAATTCCAAACACGCTAAAATCGTGTGAGGAAAGGGACACTCAAACCATGCTGAAATCGTGAGAGGAGGTCCAAAACAACCCATCCAGGCGCGTACACGACGCAACCTGAGATAAATTCCAAACACGCTGAAATCGTGTGAGGAAAGGGACACTCAAACCACGCTAAAATCGTGAGAGGAAGTCTAAAACAACCAATCAGGCGCGTACACAATGCAACCTGAGACAAATTCAAAACACGCTGAAATCGTGTAAGAAAAGGGACACTCAAACCATGTTGAAATTGTGAGAGGAGGTCCAAAACAACCCGCCCAGGCGCGTACACAACATAACCTGAAATAAATTCCAAACACGCTGAAATCGTATGAGGAAAGGGACACTCAAACCATGCTAAAATCGTGAGAGAAGGTCCAAAACAACCAATCAGGTGCGTACATAACACAACCTGAGATAAATTCCAAACACGCTGAAATCGTGTGAGGAAATAGACACTCAAACCACGCTGAAATCATGAGAGGAGGTCCAAAACAATCCGCCCAGGCGCGTACACGACGCAACCTGAGATATATTCAAACACGCTGAAATCATGTGAGGAAAGGGACACTTAAACCACGCTGAAATCGTGAGAGGAGGTCCAAAACAACCAATCAGGCGCGTACACAACGCAACCTGAGATAAATTCCAAACACGCTGAAATCGTGTGAGGAAAGGGATACTCAAACTACACTGAAATCATGGGAGGAGGTCTAAAACAACCCGCCCAGGCATGTACACGACGCAACCTGAGATAAATTCCAAACACGCTGAAATCGTGTGAGGAAAGGGACACTCAAACCATGCTGAAATCGTGAGAGGAGGTCCAAAACAACCAATCAGGTACGTACACAACGCAACCTGAGATAAATTCCAAACACGCTAAAATCGTGTAAGGAAAGGGACACTCAAACCACGCTGAAATCGTGAAAGGAGGTCCAAAACAACCCACCCAGGCGCGTACACGACACAACCTGAGAAAGCCCCGGAGGACAACTATCCTAAACGTCGCACAGCGTGAAAGGATAAAAAAGATACAAGAAAACACAGGATGCAAATAAATGCACTAAGTGTGATAATATAGTACAAGCAATGCAATGCATGATGCTTTAAAGAAATGCAGTAAGTAATCAAAGCGGTGCTTTAAAAAGCACCTCATGGAGTGAGTGGCGGTGAACCGCTCTACTCTGGTGGGGACCTCCCCTTGTGTTCTTCGAACACTTACCTTCAACTCGCAGTTCAAAGGTCCTGAAATACTGACAAGGAGTAACCTCTGCATGTAGAAGCCACGAATGTCGCTTTTCTTTCCTGATCATATTCACAACTTTCCCTATTCTTCAACGGGGTGACAAACTAGGTTGGTTCAATATCCAAAACTGAGGCGCATACCCGCTACCTCAACCTATGGGGCTTCCATATAGATTTCAAGCCGAGGATACACCCCTGGGTATTTAAACCAGACTTTAGTCTCGGAAATTCCAAACCTTTGTGTTCTAGGCATCCGCCATTCGAACTCTAGTTTCCACCGTCTCAGTTGGTCTCCTAGGAACTCATCGCAAACACAGAAAAGATGCCCCTGGCACGGAACTGGTACTCAGAGAGAGTACTTTTGATCGCCGTTCTGGCATCGAAACAGTCATCACAATATTCTGTTCACTTTGAACACACAGCTCGTACAGCACACTGCTCATTCTGAACACACAGCTCATAACACAGTATTTGGTTTACTTTGAACACACAGCTCATACAGCACCCTGCTCATTTTGAACACACAGTATGCGTTGACGAAACTTGCAGAGGTTGAAACAAACTCAGATGCTCCAAAATTTTCTCTTTTCTTTTGCTTTGCACTTTGGAACCTAGATAGCTTCAGATAGGTCCTGGTTCTACTGTTCTCACATGACCTTGGTTGAACCCTGCAGTTTTTATGAAAGAACAAATCCTGTTTTTCACAAATGTGGAGAACGACACAACGCTCTGAGCACAAAACGATTTAGTTTTGAATTAAAATGAGTCCTTGACCGGGTATTGAGCCTACGGCTAACCACAGCAAAAACGACTCAACAACGGAAAACAAAAAGTAAACAACCTAAGCACATCGAGAAACACTCGAAACGACTCAAAACAAGAGTCGAGATAAACAAAACAACACACACGACACTCAGACGTGCACAGGGAGCCTACTTCTCTGCGTATTGTTTCCCACCCTTTTATCATTTGTGATTCTCACATCACTCGGCCCTCAGGCTCGATTTATCTGAAAAAACCATTTTCTCACTTTTTCTCTCAGCGCACATCTCTATATTCTTTAATCTCCCATTTTTTATCCCTCCCCTGGGTGGTTGATGGATAAACAGGAGGTTGTGGGCTCGTGCTCCTAGCATTCTACTAGATTCTTCTTCTTCTGCTCACAGCAGTGAACTTTCCCACAAAGGGGTTGCAACAGGATGTGCAGCAGATCCACAACTGACAGCAGTTGACGACGCCCTTGGCCAATATGGATGTGATCAGACCTGTCTAGATGAGGGAGTGAAATATCCTGATCCATTCCATTTCGTGCTTCACACTCGGCTTGATACCTCGTTGCTTGGAGGATGTTGAGAGCTTTCAGCCCTTTTCTGTTAGCTTCCGTTGCGCCCTTTTCTGGCAAATATGATGCCCTTTCTGATAAGTAGAGTGCCCTTTCTGGCAGGTATGTTGACAATGGGAAAAAGACAGAACACCTGACTCAACTGCGCCCCTAGTTCATCATTTTGACCATTTTTTTGTTTTGGTTTTCTACTAAAACAATTTTAACCAACATAAGAGTTAGATTAACACACTTTGTTCGATTTTCTGATTCAAAATCATGCGAGTCAAGCTATGAGCACTGAAAATTTTCCTTTTTTTTTTTGGGTCCAAGAAATGGTCCAGTTTTGGAAAAATGGAATAATTTTTGAGAGAATTAGTCAACCTCAATAAAAATTCTCAAAAAAAAGCTATTTTTACAAATGGTCACTGCTCGACCTACTCAGAATTTGCTCTTGAGATGCACAACCCCAGATCCAAAACAATAGAAAATTGCCCCTTGTCTGAAGGACACTGCACGGCAACAGAAAGTTACCCCTTGTTTGAATAGCACCGCAGCACACTGAACGGCAATAGAAAGTTGCCTCTTGTTTGAATAGTACCGCAGCACACTGTAACCAGTTCTCATAATGAAGGTCTTAACCGAACTCTTGGATACAGAAATGAGAAAGATGATTAGAACCATTACATGGAAACCATCGATTTTAAAAGTGTTTATGGCTGGACTTCAGAATGAAGTTGGCTACATATCCCAAACATGGGAATCAAGCCTGACATAGTTCCGGGTTAAAGTACACTCAAGTATTAACATTTCTTTTTGCACTCTAACTTTTGCCAAGACTGCCCTTCCAGGTTTTCAACCTTGCGAGCTCTATTTTTCTTTTCTTTTCATTTCTTTTTTTTCTTTTCTTCTAACTTTTCTTCATTTTTTTTATTTCATTTCTTCTTGTTTTTTTGTTCTTTTCTTCTTTTTTCTTTGCTCTAACTTTTGCCTGGGTCGCCCTTCCAGGTTTTCGGCCTAGCGAGCCTCTCAAGAGTAAAAGTGTAGCTTTGTCCATGTCAAATGGTTTTAGGATCTCGAAGCCAACTGAATCCAAGAGAATGACTGCTATTCGCTGATAATGTAGGAGTCCATCCAATGGGGGCTGAATTTGCCCCTAGTGTTGTGGATAGGAACTCGATTGTCCTTCAGCAATACTTTCTTCTTTCTTCCCTTCTGGGATTTGGCATTCTTGTCGATCTTCGTTTTAGCTTGAGAAATGTCCCAAGTTTTGACTCTTCAAGCAGATCTGACATTTTTGCCCCTATTTCGAGGGGTGCTTCTGATTTAGCTTTGCAAGCTTCTTTTGACGACGTCTGACCTTCTTGATCTGACTTTCTTGCCCCTAGTTCGAGGGTTGCTACAAATCTGGCCACACAGGCCTCACATTGTGGTTGACTGTTGAACATTCTGAATCCAAGTTCAAGGTTTGAAAGCAAAAGGGGTTGAGTCTTGAGGCTGAGAGCGATCTTAGGCTGTACAATCTCAAGAGTGATTCCACACAGGTCTTCGCAGGACTGCGCAAAATATTTTTTGAAATCTTTTAAGAAAGTGACAAATCACTCGCGCTGAAGACAGTGCAAAACCAATCTGGATCAAGCCAGGATCCTTCTCAGTACTCACATTAACAAACGTAATCCCATTCATTAAGGGCTTAGCATGCCTCTCTTTCTCTCAGTTGATCAAATTTTTGCAAATCCCAAGGAATTCCTTCCTCTTTGTTTTCAATGCAGTGTTCAAAAGGTTTTGAAAAAAACTCAAGTCAAATGTAATGATTTAAAGACACAGAAAAGTAGGTGAAAAGCACTGTCGTTTCATTCAAACTTCCTGGCACAATTGGCTCAAAGCAGAAACAAGCACAAAAACATGAAAACCACCGCTGTTTCACTCAGATCTTCTAGTGCAACTGGCTCCAAGGCAGAAACAGACTTAAAAGAAAGGGTGTAAAAGACGAACAAGAAACAAGCAAGTGATGTTCGAGGTAACACCCCCCCGAAATCACCTGACTCTAATAAAACAGGATTGACTCGACACAACAAGACAAACCCAACTGGCTCAGTACAAAAAGACTGACTATATACAACATAACAAGACTGACCCAAATACCCAAGTCAGAAAGTACAAAACTAGAATTCGCAAATGCTCAAAATGGTGTGTGCCACACGCCACATCTGGAGTAAACTGAGTGCCGCCCGCAGTTGGTTCATCCCGCGAACACATACTCGCACTATCCTCCAAGTTCACTGACCCAGTGACGATAGACTTTGCTGAGCTTGGTGGGATGATGACTCCATTGTCAAACAAATCCTGTACTTCGTAGCGAAGACGGAAGCAATTGTCGTTGCTATGACTAGTTTATTGATGGTACGCATAGTACTGGGTAGTATCATGGCCGAGTGGAAGACGACTAGGGAAAGGCCGAGGCTCGAGGGGTTTGAGATGTCCCTTTTCAGCAAGGATTTGAAGAGCTTTGGATAAAGGCATATAGAGGGCATGGAAGACCCTCCGACCTTAGGGTAGATGCTTCGAGGTTTGTGGATTTTTGCTGGGCGCACTAGCAAAGGGGTCGGCAGGTGCTGACTTGGTTGGCTGATCTCTTTCGAGTGTAGGATTAGGGTTTGAAGTAACATTTCTAGTACGACGGCCCTTCTCCCGGCTTGCCTCTTGATTCAAACTGCTCTTATTCTAAGTGGCAAAAGCGCCATCCACAATCTGTGCAACAACTGCTAGTACTTGCTGTCTGTTCAGTCCTTCGATTTTCAAAGCCTCCACAGCCCACAAAAGGTGTTCATAGGGATCACTGCCTGTCCCTATCTTATTCTTTCTACTCGCCTCAGCTTGGTCAAAGGTTTGAGTTGCTACATCAGAGCAGAGCCCTATTGTTGTTGGCATGTCATTGCCCAAACTTGGGATGGCTTCAGGTTGGCCAATTTCAATTACAATTCGTCCCAGGAGTGGGGAGTCCTCTGGTGTGAAATTTTTGGCATGTGATATGGTCGATGGTGGAGCCGATAGTCCAAAGGCTAGATCAGCCACAGTTTTCTGAAGATCGCCGATCATTCCCATCAGCTCGAAAGTAGTGGGCTCACGAGTTTGAAATGATTGGGGTTCCAAGACTGGATGTGGGGTAGGTGCCCTAGACGGGCGTTGCATTTCAACATCGGTCTTACCCTGCATGGTGATTCCCTGGTTTAATGCCGCTGTCATGACCACGATTTCTTCTTAATTCTGCGTCATCATGAGTTTGCTAAACTGAACAGCAGTGATGTGAATGGTGACTAATGGATCAGATGAACCGGTGAGCCTTGACTGGTCTTTCTCTACCTTGCCTCAGCGAAGGAAAACACTGGCTGCTCTGAACTGAATCTCTGACCTAACAAAGTCTATCAGCACAAGTCCAGTGTACTCGGGGGATAGTGCAGCCTTCTAAAGCTATAGTTCCAAGACTACCCCCTAAAAAGCGAAAACAGACAGCATCTTAGCCTGATTTCACTAGAATAGATGTGAGCATAGCTGAATGAATGTGCTCTCTACTGAACTCTGCCCAAAATAATTCTGCCTGTAAATTGATACCCTCAGGTAAAATTGATTCCTCAAATTTTGATGCCCTTAGGCTTGATGCCCAGACTTGCAAACTGGTACACACAACCCTGTAGAAACACAATCTGATAGTAAATATCATGCAAGTAAGAGCCAAAACAACCCTATGGAGGGGTAGGGTTTCCTTGTCTTATTTTGTCAGGAGTTAGGGTTTCACTACGCACGCAGCAGTTTCGAACAACCTATAATCGGGTAAGCAACTTGTCCTAGTTTGGAATAGTCACTACGGATTCCGATATGCACTAGATCGAATGGTCAAAAAGGATGCCTCGGTAACAACGAAGGTTTGTGTTCCCATCGTGGCAGAGCCTGTAACCGGTCAACCTTATGGCTTGCAGCCTCAGGCAAACCGTTCAGGAATAGCAGACGGTGAACACGGTGTCCTAGACGCACCAATGCAAATGCAATGCAAAGAGACACATAAGTGCAGTCAAAATAAGATATCATGAGTTCGAGTCAAGTTCTCTAAATCCCCAACAGAGTCGCCAGAAACTGTAGACCACCCCGAGGACTCCCAACGCTCCGCGCTACGAGGGCGCAAATTCTGTTTTGTTCTCTAGCTACTACAGTTCAGACTCAATGTCACGGTTCTTAATCTGATCTTACAAAGTGCAATGTAAGATTGATGAATCACCAAAGAGTCCAAATCCAGCAAATCGTTTTGGAAAACTAATTTTTATAAAGAAGTGTCAAACATGGACTGCTTTTCCAAATACAGAGTCGCCACCTAAATATTTTATTTTGGGGGGAATTTAGGAAACCCTGACTCTTGCCTAAGGCCACGTGTCCGTCATCACCAAAGTTGCCTCGGCTCGGGAACTTGGGTACGAGAGGAGAAGGTCATACAATAAGCACCCCCGCTCGCCCGATCAAAGATCGGCCTGTACTAAGCATGATATGTTGTTTTTGAAAACACATGTGTTCTTATTCCAGTTATTAACCTAGAATTACTATGTGATGCACACAGCATACAAGTATAGACTAGATTGCCTAAGTTAGAACAAAACATTGCATGTTCGTTTGTTTGAAAATGGTTTTGAAGTTCGCTACTCGCAAGTAGGCTAAATCAGGGATTTCAATGAATTGTTCCAATTCAAGCAATCCAACCTTCACCCACAGGCATTCAGGCAGTTATATCAAATAAGCAGTTAGCCTCATGGCAAGCATGCTTTCATGGCAACATTAACACACATATGGTATGCTAAAGTGTAAACACTCACAGTGTACTCCGAGCCAAAACAGAGAACTAGTTAGAAATCATGCATGATCCTAGTTCATGTTAAGATGGCTAATGCAACACATGCAAAAATGCAACTAAGATAGGCTCGACGATTCTAAGATGGCATATGAATGCGACAATTCGATACATGTATTCAAATTGGAATTGACATACAATGCAATTAGTATGATGCACCGAGCCCGGTGCATGCAAGATAGATGAATGGATGCACGCATGCATAGCATAAGGTATGCTAATCAAAATATGCCCTAAAACTAACCATCGTAAGCGGTTAAGTAAAAGGAGAAAGAAATGGAGGTTGGAAGACATGCATCACACACACGCACGCTTATTACAACAGTTGGCCCTCTCAAGGGAGAGTCCGAATAAGAATCTAACTAGCTAATCTAAGCTAATTAAACTAATTATTACAACACAAATTGAATAGTTAAACGCATTAACTACTTAAGTACAGAACCAAAGCATAAACTAGCTAAGCAAATTAGCTAAGTAAAGTAGTAAACAGAGGTGCCCTTAGAGGGAAGAATGCATGCATGCCCGGTCGCCTCGTTCGGAAATCCGTCGCGATGCCCCAACTTGCCTCTGTTTGCAATTGTTCTTAGAACCTTGCACCAAGCTCCAGAAAGCTTAAACTCCACCATGGAAACCTGTGGGAGAGTGGCCGACCACCTAGGGGTGTCACCAGCCATGGCCGACCACCTATCTTTGCTGTGAACCAGGAAAAGTGGTCGGCCAGCTAGTTTTTCTGGCTAGCCGACCAGTTGTTGCTGCCAAACTCCAGTTTTCTGCAACAGAGAGCAAGAAAGGGCATGGCAATGTATTTGCAAGATATGTATGCACAACCACCCTCCCTATCATTTCATAAGCTCAAGGGAGTGTGGTTCTCGATCCTCGGGCCACCAATCACGCATCTCGATGCATGATGGCCGAGAAGCTAATTTGCACAAGTCAATGTAAAATGAATGCACAAATAAACACATAAAACCTAGAACTCTATCATGTATGATCAAGAGCGTTGGCGACCGAGAATTGAGGTACGTTTCATCACTTTAAGTATGAAACGTCCCTCGTTTCCCGTGTTTGGACTAACACCTAATCCAAACAAATGCAACTCAAACATGCAATGCAACTTAAACATGCAAACATGCAATGCGAGGGACAAGTATGCAACAACATGCAATGCAACATGGCATACTTAATGCAATGTAACATGGCATACATAATCCAATGACATGATCAACTTAACAAAGCTAATGACATGCAAATAATGCTAATGCATGCAAACTCAATGCAAGGCAACAAAAGCATGCAACAACATGAGGCAATGTAACAATATTCACATAACATGCTTGATGGACTTAAACCAAAATGGACAGACCTCAATCATGCCCAAATCAGTGGCCATAACACCAAAACAAAGGCATGAAATGCAAAATAAAGCATGCACATATATTGGCCTATCAACTAGGCCTAAGAGCATAACTCTCAAGCATGATGAAGAAGCGATAAACATGGAAGTGTGACAATACTAAAGGCTCTGAAATCAAGTGGGAAATGATGTCAAATCATTCAAACAACACAAGTAAAGCATGCAAGAGGGCCTACGGCACAAAGCCATTAAAGGGACTACACAAAGGGGCATGCAATACATGGCACAAATGATTAAACCAACCATTGACAGAGCTTAATTAGGTCTAAACAAAGACCAAAACATGCTAAGATGGGGGCCCAAGGACCTAGGCAAGATGGCATACATGCTAGGCCATAAACAAGGCAACAATGCACAACACTCAAAGGCACTTAAAGAGTGAATGAAATGAGAACATGGAAAGTCTATATGCTTTGAAATGTCATGTTAAAGGATGCCAAATCATGTACACAACACAAATGAAGCATACTATGGTACCCAAAGCTTGAAGCTAGCATAGGCATTTACACTATAGCTATGCAAAACATGAAGCATATGGGAAAGGCAACCCAAAATAGTCCTAGAACATATCAAAATGATACTAAAATATGTATGGAAGGAAGCCAAAACAAGCTAGCATGAAGGGCATAAGGTATGAATCATGCAAGGCAAATAAGGTGGATTACACTACACCTAATAAGACCAAGCATGGGATGGCTTCACCAACAAAAATCAGAGTTAAATCACAGCAAAATAACCCCAAATACACACTGAAATGATAGCTCGCAAGCTTAGGCATGAAGGCATACGCAATGACCCATGTTAAAAGCATAAAGGACCAACCCTCCAATGCATTGAATAGGTGAAAGATGTGAGTGCATGAACATGAAACATGGATTGAAATCACATAATAAATGATGCCAAATCATTCAAATAGGCTAAGCAATTCATGCTAGTGGACTCAATACACAAAGCTAACAAGCTAGAATGCACTATAGCTATACAAAGCATGGCATGCATGACCAAATCAACACAAATCAGAGCTAAAGCATGCTAAAACGTGGACAAAATCTTCTTGAAGTTAAGCCAAAAGCATGCTAGAATGACATGTTAAAGCATGACACACATTAGGCTAGTTCATGGAAATGCACTACAAGTGCATGGAGCATGCAAAGGCCAACCAAACCAAACCTTAACAGAGGTATGACATGGTAAAGCATCACCAAAAACATGCTGAAATGGACTCAACATAAGCTATAAAGACATGCTACTTCATGAAGCATACAAGACTAGTTTATGAAATTTACACTACAAGTGTATAAGGCATGCAAGAGCCAACTAAACTAACCCAAAACAGATCTAAGGCATGTTAAAAAAACACCAAAAACCTACTGAGATGGCCCCAAAATAAGCTAGAAAGACATGCTCAAACATGAGGCACACAAAGCTAGTTTGTAAGATTTACACTACAAGTGTATAAGGCCTGCAAGAGCCAACTAAACTAACCCAAAACAAATCTAAGGTATGTTAAAAAAACACTAAAAACCTATTGAGATGGCCCCAAAATAAGCTAGAAAGACATGCTCAAACATGAGGCACACAAAGCTAGTTTGTAAGATTTACACTACAAGTGTATAAGGCATGCATGGAATGACCAAACTAAGTCAAAACAGATCTGAGGCATGTTGAAATAACCCCAAATACATGCTAACAACAAGCCAACACAAGCTTAATAAACATGCTCAAACATGAGGCATATGAAGTAGGTATAGAAAATACAAGGAGAGGGGATGACCCTCTCCTATTTGGGACCCCATAACCACCTTTCCACCACTGAAAATCCTCTGGATTTCAGTGGTAGAAAGGTCATGCAAAGGCTAGAACAAGATCCAAAAGGGATGGCTCAAAACAAGGCCTAAGAGGGGGTGGACCACCCCCAATGCAAAAGTGACCTTAAACAAACATTTTAAGAACTGAAAAACAAAACTTTTTTCAATAGAAAGTCAAAGCAAAAACAACATGCAAGTAGGGCTAAAAGCTTAAGCAAAAATGGGGGTTTAAAAGGTTAAAAGCTCACCCTTGAAGACCACCTTCAAAGCTACAACTCCAGCAGCTTCTCCAAGCTCAAACCAAACCAACAACACCAAAACCAGCTTCTAAGCACCTCAGCAACCAAAGGATGGTGTTTGAGTGTGTGTTTGTGTGTTAAAGTATGATAAAAACTACACTTTTGAAACACAAAAATGAAGTAAAGGGCAAGATAGATACAAGGGTGTATCTATAACTCTTAAGCACAATTTTCTGAACCTAGAGGAGGGAGGAGGAGGTTCTCTTATATAGAGAACAAAAGTGTAAGCTTCTTGAGGAAGCTAAGGATCCAAGGCCATCCCTCCATACACGTGTATGGAGGATGGTTTCAGTGACTTCCAGCTGTGCCAGCTGGAAGAAAATATCTCTAGGAAGCAAGTGAAAAGCAGCCGTCGGCCAGCTACTTATAGTGGTCAGCCGACCACCATTAGTGGTCTCCCAAGACAAAAACTGGTCGGCCATGGTGGGAGAGAGTCTAGAGCATGAAAACAATGCAGTAGTGTGGTGGCCGACCAAAAACGATGGCCCAAAGACCAAGGAGACTAGTTGTTAGACTAGAAAATTGGCTGGCAGGAAGAAAAGTGGTCTCCAAGGGGAAGAACTGGTCTCCCACCCTTGTACCACCTTCCAAACAAAGAAAACAAGGTTTGTACCAAAAACAAACCAAAACGGATGCAAGACGAAAGTTTGGGAGGCAAAGCGCGCAGCCGGAAGCCTCGAAAACTAGTCTACGAGCACCAAAAGTGGTCTACGACCACAAAAGTGGTCTCCCGAACCATAGTGTTCCTCTAAGTAGAGGCAACAAGGCATGGTTCAAAAACCAAGCCAAACAGAGAACGCTAAGCGGTCCCGAGACAAAGCGCACGGCCGAAGACTCCGAAAAACCAAAAACTAGTCTCCAAGCGAGAAAAGTGGTCTACGACCACAAAGAGGTGGTCTACAGACCACTCCCTCCCTCCAAGGAAGAGAAACAGGGCTTGGTCCACAAACCGAGCCAAAGCACAAAGAGTTCAGAGGCCCAGAGGCAAGACTCTCAGCCAAAACTCCGAAACCTCAGAACGAGCACAACATGCACAATCACTGAGCGCTCAATCGATGACGTCTGAGTCTTAAGGTCAGTCAAAAATGGGGTGTCTACAAAAGCGCGAAGCAATGTGTGCGGAGATGGGACCAAGTTGGATGGATACAATAGTAGCATTCCTTAAAGAAGGAAAATTGCCAGACGATTGAAAGAAGCGCACAAGATCAGACTGAAGTCGGCAAGATTCAGTTTGATAGCAAAAGGCCATCTCTACAGAAGATCCTTTACTGGACCCTTTCTGAGGTGTGTGCATCCTGCACAAGTTGAAGACTTTCTGTACGAAATACATGAAAGAGTATGTGGAAGCCACGCCGGGGGCAGGTCACTTGCTCATAGAGCCATTACACAGGGGTATTGGTAGCCCTACATGCAGAAAGATGCTGAAACCTATGTCAAGAAGTGTGAGAAGTGCCAAAGGTTTGCACCTTTGATACACCAACCAGCAGCAGACTTGAACCCAGTGTCCAGCCCTTGGCCATTTGCCCAATGGGGCGTGGATCTTGTTGGAAAACTGCCCCAAGCAACCGGACAAAGGAAGTACCTGCTGGTAGCAACAGATTACTTCACCAAGTGGGTAGAGGCTGAACCCCTTGCCAAGATTCGGGACGTTGATGTGAAGAACTTCATATCGAAGAACATCATCACCAGGTTTGGAATCCCAAGAGCAATAATAGCTGACAATGGCACACAGTTTGATAGTAAGCTAATCAAGAGCTTCTGTGCAAAGTTCAAAATCAAGAATTATTTTTCCACCCCAAGTTTTCCTCAAAGCAATGGACAAGCAGAAGCATCCAACAAAGTCATCTTGGATGGGATTAAGAAGAGGCTGCAAGCAGCAAAGGGAAAGTGGGTGGATGAACTGCCAAGTGTACTCTGGGCATATCGGACTACGCCGAGAAGATCAATTGGGGAATCCCCATTTGCCATGGCTTATGGCACAGAAGCAGTCATTCCTCTAGAGGTTAGCATCCCAGGGATCAGAACCCAGGGAGTAGAAAATGGAACTAATGATGTATTTATAGCCCAAGATCTGGATCTGCTAGAAGAGAGAAGGGAGAAAGCAGCAATTCAGCTGGGGCCATACCAGCAGCATCTTGCCAGGGCTTATAATAAGAAGGTGAACCAGCGAGAGTTCCAAGTTGGTGACCTCATCCTGAGAAATGTCATCGGCAACAAGAAGGATCCCAAAGAGGGCAAGCTTGGCCCGAATTGGGAGGGACCCTATAGAATCATCTCGGTCTTGGGCAATGGGGCATATTGGCTTGAGGACTGTGAAGGCAAAGAATTGCCAAGACCCTGGAATACTTGCAATCTAAAGTTTTTCTACCACTAGATTTTCTCGTTTTCTAAGATTTCTTTTTATCTTGTTATTAGCAGAAGTAATAAAGTTTTAGCTTGATCTTTAAACTTGTGTAATGTGATTGACCGAATACTTGACGATGTTTCTAAGCGAAACATGACGAATAACTTAGACTTATTATATGGCAGAGTAGAACTTTTACTTGCATATAATAGAGTTGAACTAAGTTGGCGATGTTTCTAAATAAAACATGACAAATAACTTAGACTTATTATATGGCAGAGTAGAACTTTTACTTGCATATAATAGAGTTGAACTAAGTTGGCGATGTTTCTAAGCGAAACATGACGAATAACTTAGACTTATTATATGGCAGAGTAGAACTTTTACTTGCATATAATAAAGTTGAACTAAGTTCGGATAACCTGGGCTGGTCATATTGGCAGAATCAAACTCAGATTGGAACTAAGTACGTATCAGTCAGATTAACAAAAAGGCCGAGGTTGGTTACCTCGGCCAGTCTTTATCTGAATCTGACCTCTGCAACAAGGTCAAAGCCCCAGTCTTAAATGAGAACCCAAGTGGAACTTAGGTTCACATTAGGGGGCAGAGGGCTAGGGCTGGAAATTGATGCTTGGAAGATTGGTTTAACACTTGTTGAAATTTGGAAAAAATTTACAAGAAGATTGGTTTAACACTTGTTGAAATTTGAGAAAAATTTACAAGTTGACATTAAACCGAGGTCATGTTTAACACTTGTTGAAATTTGAGAAAAATTTACAAGTTGAAATTAAACCGAGGTCATGTTTAACACTTGTTGAAATTTGAAAAAAATTTACAAGTTGACATTAAACCGAGGTTATGTTTAACACTTGTTGAAATTTGAAAAAAATTTACAAGTTGAAATTAAACCGAGGTCATGTTTAACACTTGTTGAAATTTGAGAAAAATTTACAAGTTGACATTAAACCGAGATCATGTTTAACACTTGTTGAAATTTGAGAAAAATTTACAAGTTGAAATTAAACCGAGGTTGTCTCAAAGGAAGATTGGTTTAAAACACTTGTTGAAATTTTTTAGAAAAATTTACAAGTTAAGCCAAGGTTGTAACGAAAGAAGTACTTGCGTACTTGCCGAGATGAAAGCGTTGGTTTGTATAACCGAGGTATGTCACCCCGAGAAGATTGCACAATTAAGGTGTATGTAGAAGACATGCAAATTATTCAAAATATAGAGGTATTAAAGGAAGAAACACATACGAGCATTCAAAAGAAATGAAGTTGTATTTACAGACAAAAGAAGGCACGTCGGCCAGCTAAAAGTTTAACATAAACAGAGTACAAGGTACAAGAAATAAAAAAGGAAACATCAAAATAAAACTACTCGGCGTTGGCGGCGGGTTGGGTCTCACCCCCAGAAGACAGTTGGGAAGACTTCTCAGCAGCCTTCTCAGCCGCGAGTTCAGCATCAATCTCCTGAAGAGTTTGATCCAGGCTTTTCTCGGTGATCGACACCTCGGAGGTTATTTTCTGAGAGGAGGCATCTTTAGAGACCTCACCCTCTTCATCCTGAGACAAGTCCACGACTTGCTCATTCAGAGTAGGGGACTTGGCCCCAGCAGCATCCTTCTTCTTCCTCACCAAAGCTTCATCCTCAGACTCAGAATCGTCTTCAGATTGGCTTGGAGTAGGGGGGAATGGAAGGGGGAGGACGTCGGCATTCTTGAGGGGGGAGTCCTCGGGGACATCAAGCTTTTTGAGGGTAGCCATCCAACCAAGGGTGAAACCCTTGTTGCATGCCTGCTTCACTTGCTTTTTGTAGTCCTCCTTGACGTCGGCCGCCCCCTCAGCATACGCCCTCTCATCAGCGGCCTTGATCTCAGCCTCTTTTGTAGCCAAGGCATCTTGAAGTTCTTTTTGGGGCTCGGCCATCTTTTCTTCGGCCTCTTTCTTTTGGGCCTCAAGAACCTTTTTAATGGCCTCGGCAGCATCAGCTTTCTCTTCGGCCTGATCTTTAGCCTTGATGGCTGCCTCGGCCTGATCTGACAAGGTCTTCATCTTTCCCTCAGTCTTTTTAAGGGTCTTCTGCAAACTAGAGACCTCCCTGATCTTGTCGGCCAACTCCTTCCTCATTTCAAAAGATTGCATTGAGAAGGAGTGGGCATGCTGGATCGCCTAAAAGAAAATGGACAGAGTAGAAGTTATTAGAAAATTCTCTAAGTATAGAAAGAAAAAGAAAGAAAAATACCAAGTGTAAAGAACTTACTTGAACGGAATGCTGCAGCATCAGAGCAAAATTTTCGTATTCGCTCATCTTAGCATTACGATTAAGATCTTCGAGCAGAAGCAAGGTGGTGGAGAGGGCAACGCCGACCTCAATGTCGTTGGTGCTATCACCAGCCTTAACTGGCTTGTCGTCGATTGTGATTAGCGGGGCCTAGGGGGAATCATGTTTTAATGGTCCCGAGGTGGTCGCGGAGGACAACCTCAGCCTCTTTGATCTAGTAGATTCGGATGGTTGGGCCTCGGCGGGCCTCTTCTCGGCAGCAGAAGAGGTCTTCTCACTCTCAGCCAATTTTGAAATTGGCAAGGTGTCCTCAGTATCAATCTGAGTCACCGTTGCCTTAGGCTAAGCCTTCTTGAGTCTTTTTGGATTTTGTTTTGGTTGAGGCTGGGTTTGTGCGTTGAGCGTTAACTGAGTCAGGGATGTCGGCTAGAAGATCTTCAGCGACAGCTTTCTTGCGACCCATCTCGGCGACAATTGCAGTCCTACGGCGACGTTGGAGTTGAGATGGTGGGATCAAATATGGAGCCGAGGTTGATGGTTGCTCTGCTGGATCAGAGGTCGATCCTTGATCTGGCCGAGATGATGAGGCTATTGGAGGAGTTGTGGCAGAAGGGGGAGAATTGTTTTTCTTCCTCTTTGGGACATCGGGAAGCACCAACTTGTAGGTCGGGATGAAGTTCAGAAGCAAAGGATCTCTCCGCTTATGAACTGGCAGGTCCAACAGCTCTTTGAGGTCCTTACTGGGACAGAAGGACTTACGAAAGCCCTTAGGTGGTTGTGGAAGAACTGCAAGAAAACAGACGTCAGAATATATAGAAGGAACAAAGTACTAAAAACTTGAAAAACAAATAAATGCAACACTTGGCTCTTACTACTATTCGGCTAAGAGGGTAGAGATGAAAGTCTTCATCTGGAGCAAACTCCCAGTTGCCTGAGACAATGATGTAATCGTCCCCGACTCCCTTGTTGGAGTCTGGGAGGTCAGCAACAAGTTTGTATTCAACGGACCTCGGTTTGAGGTAGTAGACATAGCCTTTTTCTAACTTAAGGCCGCACATGGTATAGCAGTATTGAATATCGGCTAAGGTTACCCTAGCTTTTTCTCGGCGTGCTAAGGCAATTATACCATTTATAACTCGGTAAGAGTTTATGGCAAGCTGTATCGGGTTTAATTTGTAATAGTGGAGGACTTCTCGGAAAAGGATGTTTAATAGAAGCCTAAGTCCACATTCAATAAAGGCAACGACTGGGAAGGGCATGGAGTCAACAGTGGGCATAATGGAGTCGTCCTCCCCAGCCAACCTCAAATGGATGTCGCCTGGAATGGAAAACTCCTGCCTCAAATACTCTAATTTAGTTGGGGTGTCTACCTTATGCCTCCACATACCCATGATATCGACTTGGGGGGAAGGTGGGATTTCGGAAAATGTGTGTTTTATGAAAGGTTGGAGTGACCTCGGCAAAACCTAGAAGAAGGATGAGGAGAGAAATTCTGAGGATCTAAATGAAGTGTGTTTTAGTTTTTCCTAAAGACAGTAAGTTCTACGACGAATCCCAAACCTAAGTCTAGGCAAACAAAGATTGAAGGCAAGTATCTGGAGAAAACACAGAAAACATAAACAAGGGCAATAATTCAGAGTCAAGAACAGTGATAAACTACCAAGAATAGTGGCAAAAGTGAACAAATGGGTGAATAGTGTGTATTTAAGAAACGAACTGGGCAAAAGCGAAATCATAAAAGAAACGTGCTCAGATACATGATTCATAATCAAGAACTTGAACAAAATAGCAATGGCGACGAGTAATGAAAGCTTTTTAAAGAGAAACACAGACTGATAAAGGAGGAATAAATCACCGAAGAAAAATGAAGCCTGCGTTGAGTTCGCCGAAGTCAGACGACAACAGCAAAACGACAGAGCGGTGAAAGCTTCGCCGGAGGAGAAGACTGGAAGCGATCACAGAGCTTGCGAACTTAAGACAATGGCGGATTTGAGAAAGTAAGAGAGAGAGAGAGAGAGGGTTTTTTCGCAAAAGTGATGATGAAGAGGTGAGAAGACGAGGAGAGAAGGAAGAAGTTTTGTCAAAAAAATGCGAAGAGGCGGCAAAACACAATTGATGTGCCTCAAACAATTTGTTTGTCAGACGGCGCACGCAGGCGCAAGGTGACTTAGTGGCACATATCGGACACGGTCCAGTGAGGGAGGGACACGTAGCAAAAACGGTTGAATTGCAATGCGTGACAGCTAATACGCGTGTTGAAACTCTTGGAGTTCTCAATATAATGAAGCAGAAACCTCGGCTAAGGGGACGATCTCGGCTTAAACGAACTTGGTTGTTGGTTCCAGAACATTGATAAAAGCAGACTGTAGGTCTTGATCGTATTAAAACGATAAAGTTATGACTTCGGCAATGAATGATAAAGCGAGATTAGCCGACGTGCTAAAATAAAGGAATGATATAGGTTTCATCACCTCAGGATGCCGAGGTAATAGAACCTACGGAGCAGTTGTGGGGACATAATTTTTAAATGACAACACGTGGCCAAGGTGTCACCAAAGTGCCAGCCGAGGTGCCACGTGTCCTGGTCATGACGCCGAGATGATCTCGGCTAGGCCGAGGTTATCCGCGAAGAAACCGGAATCTGGGATAAGCGGATAAGGGACAAGAGTCCTAGAATGAGAAAGGACTTCAGTTTGGGTAAAGAGAAGACTCTTAGAGAGTTTATCCCAATCCTACTGGGAGTTCAAGATTAGCAGTAATCCTAAGTCCATTGAAGCTAGGCTTCTATTGGGACTAGGTTTGTGTTGGCTATAAAAGAGAGGCACCCCCATGGGTCTAAGGTACGCTTTTTGTGTTCTGAATAATTGAATTAAGCACTTTTGCTATCTTTGAGAGATAACTGACTTGACCATCGGAGTACCCCCGGGTGGACGAACCACCGCCGGAATCTCTTCTTTCTGTTGCAGGTCGTTCGGGCTTAATCTATTATGTCGGTGCTCTCCAGCTATGTACTAGTTTGGCAGTGTAGTCGGAAATTGACACACACAGAAGCATGTTTATTTATTTAAGTTAACTTATTGTGGTTAATTAAATAAATTGGATTTAAGAGATTATGTAATAAAATCATATGGTTTTTTGACATGGTACGATTTCACATATATGTATAAGTATCTTTGTACCTGCATATTTTCTAATGTTATAATATGAGATTGTTTGGTGAGCTAGTGGTTGCTCACCCCCTACCTGTACATGTGTACAGAAAATGCTTTTCGAATTTGAAAATCAAACAATGGGTTTTACCATTTCATAAGTGTAATGTAGTGATGGATTGTACTACTTCATTTGTTTGTTTAGCTGAGTGTTTTTTTTTTTTTTGTAAAAAGTAATGTCCGCTCTTTTATTGTAAGTCTCAGGACATTTCTTTTATTTGTATGTAAATGTCACTGTTGTATAACGAGAGGGAACATGTATATTTAGTCATTCATCATTTCATCAAACGATAAATTGTCATTTGTAAATGTACTTAATTAATAAATATTGATAATTTTATCCGAGTAATAAAATATGGGACGTGACAATTATCTTTTTATTTTAAAAATTATTTGACTCGTAATATTTTTTTATTTTATTTTTTTATATTTTTATCTCTACCTCTTTGTTATTCATATCTAAATATTTGTTGTTCATATCTAAATAGTTATCATTTTGTTTAAATATATATAATCCTGTTGGTTTTTGAGATTTTGATAATTACAAATGATTAAAAATTAGGAAAAGTGAGAGGATAGACTTGAGTTATCATTTTATTTAAATATATATAATCCTGTTGGCTTTTGAGATTTTGATAATTGACAAATGATTAAAAATTAAGAAAAGTGAGAAGGGAGACTTGAGAGGTGACACGTAAGAGAGAGAATCCATAAGAATTTAGCATTAAGAGTTTGGAGAATTCTCATACTCCACTACATTTGCTTATATAGATAGTATAGATATAGATAGATAGATATAGATAGATAGATAGATAGATTACATATAGAGTTCTACACAAATTCAAATCTAATTTAAATTATACTAATTTTATCTATTTTATATGAACTCTATTTGACAAATATGTTTTTTTCCATATATTTTTCATCTTAAATAAAAATAATCCACAAGCCTAATACCAATTTTGGGTTTCACTTTTTTCTTCTTAATTCTTTGAAGGGTATTAAGATTTTTTTTTTAATGCTAAATTGCCTCTCTTTTTTTTCTTCTTTATTTTCCTGTGCATTTTTCTATCCCTAATATCAATTCTGTATTATGGATTTGACATTTAAATTTTATAGTGATTCTATATATGAAATTGTACTTCATTTTCTACATTATTTTATATAATCACAACTAAAAAAAAGAAAAATCTTCACAACAATGATACTCTCGAAGAACCTCTAAAGTTTGGATTTACTACTTGAGTTACTGTTTCAATTATTAAATAGTAAGTTCTTTTATGTTTTGACATCATATTATAGATAATTAATCACTTTACACACTAAGATGTATCTATTGTTTGAATGTTTTTATTATTTTTTGTTTTTAGGTTTATATATTATGTGATTCTTTATTAGTTAATCGTTATTGAATTTCTTTTATATAGTTGATATTTAAATTTAATTAAGAATGTTTATTTTACAATTTTAGAACTTAATATATATATATATATATATATAATCATTATATGATAATCCAATACCAGCATATTTATATTTATTTTTTTTTAATAAATTTTATATAATTTCTATTTCTACATATTTTTATTTTCCCAATGAATATAAAAGAAAATTAAATAGTTAGAATTATTTTTAATTTTATGTTACTAATTCTTCTTATAATTTAACTATTATTTTTAATATCGAAATGAGTATTTATTTTTCTATTTTATAATTTAATATATATCATAAAAAATTATTATATGATAATTATACTTTTATAATACGATATAACTAAAATTAATATTTATAAGTATTCAAGTAACACTTTTATAGAATGATAGCGCTAATATTATCAAAATAAATAATTAAAATCATACTTAAAATTAAAATTAAAATTATTCTTTTATAATAACATTGTACTATCAAAAGTTTTTTATAAAAAAAATAGAACCTACATTGCACAGGTCAACCGTTAATATTTACAACTAGTAATGTTTTTATGTCTTTTATTTTATCTCACATTTATGTATTTGGAGTTTTTTCCTATTTTTAGTCAGTTTCAATCCAAACAAGATATCACTTGTCCAGCCGAAATGGAAAATTGTGACTTGTGGAAATAAGCGAATTGAAGAAATTTTCCCATTTTAAGTCAGTTTCTCATTTCATTCAATGAATTCTTTTCTGTTTTAACAATGAAAGGTGGAATATTTTTGGGTAAATTACATGCACATCTCCTAAGATTTGAATTTTAATCCCTCAGATATTTGAGAATTACACTCTACTCCTTCCCACATAGGCTTGAGCAAAAAATGAAAAAAAATTGCAAACTTTTTTAATTCTGATTAAACCGCACGGTTTGATTTTATTTTCTCAACAAACGATTGTGTTTTGATTTTTAAAATAAGTGAACTATATTTCAAAATTCAACCTTTAGTTTTATAGCTTTCAATCCGGTTTGGAACTGAATTGCACTATCTAAATATATATATACATTATACATAAGTTATAACTAAATACTTTCCACATGAATGTTCTTGGTAAAACTAATTCTAAACATTTCATAGGTTGTAAATAGTATTTTGTGATTATATTGTGAATGAAGGCACAATTTTTAAAAATTGTAGTTCAAAACTAAACCAAACTGCATTTTATTAATTCGATTTGATTTGGTTTTAAAATTTTCATGATTTAATTTAATTCTAAATTTCATAAAACTATAAGTAATAGTTTAGTCCTTCATTTACCTCGATTACCAGATCTTGTTGCTAATTGTATTAATGAAGGAATGCACGATGACATTGTTACTATTACAAGTTCGACACAAAAAAATAAAATTACTAAATTATCCTTCAATTAGTCGAATGGCCGCAGAGCAACGTTACACAATAGGATTACAACGAGGACATAATAGCCGAGCTGTAATTTCGAAAGATATCACATAAGGAAATGAAATCTAATGATGACGCCCGACGATATAAAAGAGATCGAGAGCGAGGCTAGTTAGGGATTAAGAAATAATCATTTCATTTCTACTTCAAATTATTTGGACAAACCAAACGCTATCTTAAAAAAATGGAATTGAAAACTAAATTGCTAATGAAGCAAGAATTGACGATTTGTAAATGCACAGGTTTCCAAAATAATTAACCAAGAAACAAGTTAAGTATTCACCACAATATTTTTTGATTTTGATCAACTCTATTTAGAAAATTAGTGAAAGATACAGGTGAAATGAAGCCACTAATAGTACAAGGGTGGCCTAAAAATTTGCCAAAATTGTCCTCCAAACGAGTGTCTGTTGTGGCTTGTAAAGGGCATTTCTGTCATTTCACACGCAATTGCGGCCGGCAATAGGCCACCCTAGTCTTCTAGTCAAAATGGAACATTGCTTGCAGATAACTTGTCAAGAGCTCACCAGCTCTCAAACCAGTGGAAAGCCGGAGCTTTCTGTAATCTTCAAAATGGATTGGAACATAGAGCCGAGGGTGGTTTTCACTATCTACTAGCTCTGGTGGCGCTTCCAGTGGAGCCTCCTTTGGTCCTAAGACGAACAAAGCAATTGACAGTCGTATCGTGGCTTCCTTGCACTGCACTCTGTGCTTCACATTGTAAAATCTTCCATTGCTCCACACCTTTGACACATTGGTGAATGTATCAATCAAATCCGACTTTAACAAAATAACCGATACAAAAGAGAGTAGGGAAAAAAAAAGGATTACATTTTGCACCCTTCTAATTTACATCCAATCGGCCTCGTTTGCCAATTATACATTTTAGCCAAAAAGTTACTATAAATTGTCACATCACTCTCTCTATTTTTCTACACATCTTTTCATAAAAAATTAAAAAATTACTAAAATAGTATATTCCCAAACGACACCTCAAACTTTAATTTCTCATTTTTTAAATTGTAATAATCAATTCTTTACACTTTCAGTCAAATTATAACGTGGCTCTTTCATTAGTTTGGTGTTAAATTGCTAATGAAAATTGTCACATAACCTTCACATGAGGCATTTTTAAAGGCAAAAATGTAATTGCTCTCTTTTTCTACCTCTCTATTTTTTTATTTTTTTATTTTCACATTATCTTCTCTATTTAATGTATTTTCTATACCCACAATCACCACCAATCATCCCTTTCTTGCTACTCCCCCACCCATTTCTCACTGCCGCCCAACCATGGGTAGTAGGGGGTGGTGGGTTTCAAAAATACAATAGAGACAAAATATCATGGAAAATAGAGAAGAAGAAGAAAAAAAAAATATGAAGAAATTATATTTTTACTCTGAAAAATGTCATATGTGAGGGCCACATGACAATGGCCCTGTTTGGTAGAGCTTATTTCTAGTTTATTTCAGTTTTTAACTTAATTTAAGCTATTTTAATGTGTTTGGTTCAGTTTAACAATACAGCTTATAGCTTTTTGTAATTCAAAAATCAACTTATTCTTTAAGTGGAAGAGGAGAAGCTTAATTTATAAGTCAAAAATCAGCTTATATTCACAGTTATAAGCTATAAGCTGTTGAACTATAAGCTATAATCACTTTCTCACAACTCTACCAAACGGGGCCAACATTAGCCTGATAATTAAAAACCAAACTAACAGAAGGGCCTTGCAACTTGACTGAAATAGCTCTTAGGATTGAAAATTGAATATCAAAGTAGAATTTGCGAAAGTATAGGTATATGAAGTGCAATATAAAAATGTTTTGTTCTCAAGATTGACAAAAAAATCATGAATTTTTCTAGAAGCCAAACAGACATAAGAAAGTGTTACCAACCGTAGCAAAGTCTCCAAGATTGACAAGGAGGGTGCCGGGCATGGGATCAACCGGAACAAATTCACCGGACTTCTTGTCCATCACTTCAAGACCGCCCACGTTTTCATCATCCTGTAATATGGTAAGAAATGCAGAGTCTGTGTGGATTTGAACCCCGGATGATCCGAGAGTTTCAGGGGTGAAGCTGTATTTGTTAATCCTCAATTGGCAGGGCCAACCCATAAACAAATCACTGGCCAAACCCATACTTTGAGCTAATTTGTTCCCAATGTCCATGGCTAGTTTGTGTATAGACTGAGAATACCTCAGTATTGTGTCCCTATAATAATATCATGCTAATCAAATCAAGAAATACATAATTTGCATCCCAATCTAAATCACAACCCCAAAAGAAATAGAAAGTTGTAGTCGAAACAAGAGTTGGTATTGATTTTTTATTTATTCAAAGAGTTGGTATCGATTACTAAATAGTTTTATACAAGGATGTTAGATGGTGAATGTATAATCAAATGAAGATTTTGTTGCAAAATAAACCAATCAGTGATCCATATGTCAGTCGGATTCAAGCCTACTGTTATATCATTTTCACAAGGGTGGAGAACCACATCGCAACTTGAGAGAATTTGAAAAAACTAAAGGCTCACTACTGACATTTTTATTGGGAAAATTACATAAATAAATAAAAAAAACTACTCAAAGATTGATAATGTAACAAAACAAATCTAAAATTTTTTATTTTATCAATTTAAAGCCTAATTTTTTAATTTATTTTCAATCTAAACCACCAACCTATTTTGTTAGGTAAAACCGACAAAAAAATAATACTTCAATAATTAAATGTAAATGTATACAAATTGTTCAAAATATCAAATTTTTATTGAGTTTAAGGACTAAAATTTTTTTTTTTTTTCATTAGTTTTAAACTATCTCCAACCAAGACTCAAATCTTTCATCAAATTTAGATTGAATAAAAATTTGATAAAAACGGTATTCCAACCGTTTCACCAAAGGTATCAAATGAAGGGAACCCACTTTTTCCATCAAATTAAGGGAGCGATTAACTTTTCATTTCTCGTAGGTAAACATTGGTGGATGACTAGATTGGAAAAAAATTTGAAGAAAATTTACACTAGGCCAGATGACTATCTGGTCATCCTCTCAGTCGATTAGTGGTTTGATGAAAATTAAAAATTTGGCGTTAGAACACTTGGTACCAAATGAAGCTTTTAACCCAAATCTATACTCAAATTTGACAGGAAAAAAAAAGTGTAAGCGCTGGAGATACTATTACTTAACGGAAATTGATAAATTGTTTAAATTGAAAACAAATTAAAAAATTAAGGTCTAAATTAACAAAATTAAGGGTCAAGCCCTTTTTCTTTTTCTTTTTAAAATACCCCATTTTTATTTTATCATGTTTGTAACATATATATATATATATATATATTTTAAATTATACTTGTGACAAAATAAAAAGAAAAAGTTATCAAATGGCCCTAATTTTTTTCATATTGAGCGTCAATCGCCTCAAATTTTCAAAGGTTCTAAAGTTGGGATATGAACTTCACGGAAAATTTTAATATACAACTCCTTTGAAAAAAACGTACCATATGCACCCCTATAGACACCCCTACTCACGTAATTTTCTTATTTAATTATGATTAATTATTTTTCGTTATAATATTATTTTAGTAATGATGATTTCGTTAGTTAAAACTCATGTTACATGTAGTTATGATATATACATATTTTTATAAATTATAACTCAAAAAATTAAAACGAAGTGATACTATTTGTACATGTTGAAAGGTATGCTTCATAGGCTGTGTTTGGTTTAGGGTGGAATCATAATTCCATATATGTTTGGATATAGTTTTAAAAAATTGATTTTACACTCATGTTTGAAAATTCTTTTCAGAACATGTTTGGTAAGCGAGTTTTTGAAATTTAAAATTGGATCTACCAAGTCATATGCTCGGACATCTTTTGGACAGTTTTGTTTTTTAATTTTTTGGTCTATCCGGTCATTCGCCCAAACATCCTCCCATACGTTTGGTCGGTAGATCGGAACATTTTTTTTTTTTTTTTTTTTTTATTTTTACAATTGACTGTTATTTGGAAGAAAAAAAATCATATTTATTTTTGATATTTTTAAAATATAGAAATTATTTTTTTAGACCAAATGACAAATTATTTGGCAATTTATTTAAAATTAACAAAAAAATTAAATAAAAATTAATTGGTCACAGTAATTTTTAAAAAATAAAAAAATATTGTTAAACAAAATAATTAAAAAAAATTCCAATCAAAAATAATTTTAAAACACTGAATATTTTTTTAACAAAAAATAATATATATTTTCTAATATTTTAAATAAAAAATATTTTTTGAATTTTTAAATTTTGTAAATAAAAACCTTATTTTTTTTCAATAATTATTTTTTTAATTAAATTTTAAAAAAAAATTAATTATAAATTTTAAATAAAATTTTGAATTATATATTTGATTATGAGTTATAAGTTTTTAAATTAAATTATAAAAACTCATTTTAAAATTAATATCCAAATCATTTTTCTTATTTCAAAACCAAATAACTTTTTTAATTTCAAAACTCCTAATCAAAAACATTTCCTTCTCTTAAATCATGATTCAATAACTTACAAATTCAAAACACATCTCCATAATTCTTAAATCATGATTCTCAAACTAAACCAATTTTCTCGAAATTCATAGAAGCCCAGAAATAGATTTACCGAGTCCACAGATTAGAGTGGATTATCCAAAATCACTCATCATCCGGTGATCAGTTTATAGCTAATTTCAAAGACAAATCGCTTAAAATCAAATCACCCCACAATTCAATTTCATTTCAAATTCTCTAGAGAGAGAGAGAGAGAGAGAAATGAAGCACCTTTGTTGAGGAGAAGCATCGAGCTGAGAGCAAAAATCAAGAACAGCATGAGTGGATCCAATGTCATAGAGACCCAACCCTTCATATAGAGGATTAACCTTGCTCGGCGCCACGTACCCACTTCCGGCGATGACGTCGGTGTTCCGGCGTTTGATTTCCGGCGGAAGATCGAGAAGAGACCTCACCACCGACTTCATATCTGACATCAGAGTTGTGGGGATCTGGTGATTGATGATCCTGAAGCAACCCCATTCTTGGCTCGCATCGATTAGTTTCTGGGATTGAGATGGAAAGTCTTGCAGATCAATCACTGGTACGAGACTACTAGTACCCATTTTCTTTGCGGCTTTGCTTTTCTTTGGTTTCTACGCTCTTCTCTTGCGTGTGGTGTTTGGAGTAGCACTGGGATTCCACGTTTGTTACAATCTCGGGGGCTTTTCTTATATTAAGCCTCTTTTGTATCTTATTTTTCAAATTAAGTTTAGTTTAGACAGATTTTTTAAATTAGGCTAAGCGCTATTACAAATCGAATTTTCACTATTTAGAGTCTAAAATTTAATGAATAGTGAAAGCGTTATTGCAAAACGCGCTTTTAATTAAGAAATCGCTATTTCAAATCGCACTTTTAACCTAAAAAAAATTTTCTAAAAGAAACGCTATTTTATATCGCGTTTTTACTGTGCATATAATTTTTTTTTTTTTTTTATAGAAAATGTTATTTCAAATGACGTTTCTACTGTTAAACCAAGACCAATCCACACTCTGTCATACAGAGACACCCCACACACCCACAACACTAAAGCATTGAAATAATATAATTTTTATATATAATAATAATTTATAATAATCAATTATATAATTTTTATAATTTTCGTAAATATAAATCATTTTTAGGTTATGAATGATTTGATTTATAATATATGTATGTAAGGGTAAAAATTTTTATAATCAAAAATAATTTTTGCAATTTTTATAATCAAAAACAATTTATAAATTATCAAAAATCTATTATAGATTATTAACAAATATATAATAATTATTTTATATATATAATAAATTTATATATTTACTTTAAATAAATTATTAATAAATATATAATAATTATTTTATAAAATAAATTTATTTAAATAATAATTTATTTAAAGTAAATATATAAATATATAAAAATTATATATATAATACATACGTATCAAAAATAATTTATTTAAAGTAAATATATAAAAATTATATATATAATACATACGTATTATATATAATTTATTTAAAGTAAATACATACGTATTATAAATTATTATAAAATTTTTTATAATACATACGTATTATAAATTATTTTTGATTATAAAAATTGTAAAAATTATTTTTGATTATAAAAATTTATTTAAATAAAAATTTATTTAAATAATAATTTATTTAAAGTAAATATATAAATATATAAAATTATTATATATTTAAATAATAATCTATAATAGATTTTTGATAATTTATAAATTATTTTTGATTATAAAAATTGAAAAAATTATTTTTGATTATAAAAATTTTTACCCTTACATACATATTATAAATCAAACCATTCATAACCTAAAAATGATTTATATTTACGAAAATTATAAAAATTATATAATTGATTATTATAAATTATTATTATATATAAAAATTATATTATTTTAATGCTTTAGCGTTGTGGGTGTGTGTGGGTGTCTCTGTATGTCAGAGTGTGGGTTGGTCTTGGTTCAACAGTAGAAACGTCATTTGAAATAACATTTTCTATAAAAAAAAAAAAAAAAAAAAATTATATACACAGTAAAAACGCGATTTAAAATAGCGTTTTTTTTAGAAAAAAATTTTTATGTTAAAAGCGCGATTTGAAACAGCGATTTCTTAATTAAAAGCGCGTTTTGCAATAGCGCTTTCACTATTCATCAAATTTTGGACTCCAAACAGTGAAAGCGCGATTTGTAATAGCGCTTTAACCTAGTTTGGGAAATCCGTCCAAACTAGGCCTAGTTTGAGAAATAAGATGCAAAAGAGGCTTAATATGGGAAAAGCCCCCAATCTCTGCGTCTATGTGGTGTTTATAATATTATTTTATTTATAATTTTAAAAATATATAAGAAGAATTAGTCTAAAATCTCTCTCATATATTTAATAATGAAAAAATCTACAATTTTATTTTATAATGTCTAAGTTGCTCAACTCCCACACCCATATATTACAGACAAATTCTCACCTCTTTCTCTCCCCCCGATCTCATCACTTCACCTCCACTAAGTTTGGTCTACTCTCTTCTCACTCTCTGCTTCCTCTCTCTCTCCTACATCGATGGCAGTTGGGACAAACGATCGTCTGAGGATTCGAATTACAGACGCAAATCAGTAGAGATGTTTTGGGTATAGTTTCTCAGCAGGAGATAGTCTCGCTCTACCAGAGGTTCTGTCAACTCGATTGCAACAGTGGTGGCTTCATCTCTGCCGATGAGTTCTTGTCAGTACCTGAATTCGCCGTCAATCCTCTCTCTCAGGTTCTCAATCACACTCCATTCTCTTTCTCTCTATTTATATATACATACACACAAGCACTGAAACCCACATAATGGATTAGGGATTTGGACCTCAAAGAGGCCTCAAATGAATTTATATGCTGGCATATGCACACATTGTATTGTTTATGCATATATTAATTATATCAAGATGTTGTATTGATGAATTAAGGGAGCATATCAATTAGGGCAAAAAAGTTAAATTCCGTTTCCAATCTCAGATGGGTTATCGTCGGAGTGTATATATATACACATTTGTATGTGTGTATATATATACACTTGTATGTGTGTGTGTATAAATTGATTTAGTGTTTGATTATATATTTTGATAGGATATATCTTTGGTTGTTCAAATTTCTCCTATGGACCAAACCAGGGAATTTCTCTGGACCAATCCAGAAAAAATTCAATTCATATCAGAGAATTTCTCTGAACCAACCTAGAGAAAATTCAGTTCAAACTAAAGAAAATTCAGTCTAAACCAAAGAATTTCTCTAGACCAAGTAAACAAACCCATGGTGGTAACGCTGCAAATTCAAACAGGTGAAGAAATTAATTTGGGAAGCAATGCCCATGGCAATCTTGTGGATTTTATGGAAAACAAGGAATGAGTTGGTTTTGTTAAAATAAGCATCTGGTGTTGTGCGAGACAGGGAGGGCAGAGAAATTTGTTTAATTTTCTCTACCTTTAACTGAGTAAAATTGGTGAAGTCAATTTTCTCTGGGCTTGAGAAGTCCAGAATTTATCAATTTTCTCTGGTTTGAAAATTGGTCAAACTGAACCCTAGAGAAATTTGAATTTTCTCTGGGTTGAACCCAGAGAAATTCTTTGGAAGTCCAGAATTTCTCTAGACTAATTTTCTCTGGACCAATTTTCTTTGGATCAACTTGAGGGACCTTAGACATTATGAAAATATTGAGTGTCCTTTATGCTGTAAAATCTTAATACTAGGAACCTTAAAAATAATTCCCCAAATATATATATTATATTTTATGTGATGTTTAATTATAATTTTTTTTTTTAATAATAGAATTGTAGAATTAAATTATGATATTTACAACATTTGGGAATGGTCTTCTTTGGAACAAGCTATTGTAAAAAAATATGGAGAAAAAAGAATTTTTTTGTTATTTTTTTGTATAATTTATTACTTTTTTTATAATGATTTTTTAAATTTTAAGTTAAAATTTGATATGCCAAACGACTATTTGTCTTTTTTCTTCCTTGGTCATATTGTCTATTACTCATGTATTCTACATAATGACAAAAAAATAAAAATAAAAAAAAAAGTCACAAATCCTATATGACAAATGCCAACGTGCGCCTTAGGTGTTATTTGATATATCGTAATTGGTATAAAAAAAATATTTTCAAAATAGGTGAAAAAGTTAAAAGGTATATTCAAGTTTAAATAATGTTATGTTTGATTGAGGGATTTAAAAAAAGATTTGAAAAAGGAAATGAAAATGGTAAGTGAAATATGAATAAAATATACCTATATTTTATCTAATTTTACACACATTTTTCCTGTTTGTTTCTAAATCCCTCCCTAAATTTCTCAATCAAACACAAGTAAAAAGTGTTTTAATTTTAATAGTTGTCTCATTTTTTACACTTTTTTATTTTTGTCTTTCTTTACTTGAAAACATTAGTTAAATCTACAATCTACAAGGTTACAATTCACTTTTTTAGAGTTTTTAATACAACCATTGATGGGGGGTCAAAATAACCTTGCGAGGCTGGATAGGCTCAGCACCTGCTTGACTGTATAATTTGGTGGACCCGAGCCAAGCTACCACAATAAGGAAGTTCATCTGCCTTTCTACATGAGGGGCAAAGAGACTAACAATCAAGCCCTGGACTAGCTTCAGGATGACATACAACTAGTACGGCCGAAGGGTTGGCCCTTATAGGTCGAACTGGACTCTAGACCAGACTGGACCATCACAAGCTTAGTCGACCAAGTTAGACTGAGCACCTTCAGGAGCAATAATACTTGCAAACAAACTTCGGATCAAGAAGCAATAACCATAGGCCCCGTTTGATTATCTGGATTGGATATAAGAATTTGAGAAGGATATGTAATATCTAAGGAACAAGATGGGATATAATATGTTGTAAGATATAAGATAGATTATATATATATTATGGAGTCACTTATAGTATGTTTGGTTAAGATAGGATATATGATAGAATAAGAGGAGAGTGATTATTTGACCTTTGGATGAAAGATTTCCTATATCCGATGGTGGGTGTTAGTATATTATTATACTTTGTATATTATTATACTTTAGCATTGTTTATTATTCTTTAGCATTGTATACGTTCGTTGTTATTATTATGTTTGTTAGCTTTATGCTTTCGGCTAGCTTTAGCCTTTCGGTGCCTCGCGTCTCGCATGCCTCGCATCCAATGACAGACTATAAGAAGAGAGCTAAGCTCCCTTTGTAATTGCACAACAAATTCAATATATACACCTCATTTATTCACTTGCTCTCTCTCTCTCTCTATCAATTTATTTTACATGGTATCAGAGCACAGGTGTTTTGCCTAGTCTCTACATTTTTTTTTTCTTCTTCTTCGCAGACTGCTGTGTCTCTCGTCTGCATCACATTTGGACAGATTGTTGCATCTCTCGACCTTCTCTGTCTTCCCTATTCAACCACGCCAGTCTCTTCGTCTCCTCACGACGAATCCACCGCCACCAAATTCATCACCAGACGACGTTCCACGCGCCTCCACGCGCCGCCAGAACTTAAGGCCACGCGCATCCTCGTTCTCCGACGCGCTCTACGCGCCTCTGCACTGTCCCGCGCTACTGTGCGCCGCGGCCTCCTCTGCTAACGTGAGCCGCGTGTTTCTGCGTCAGCCAACGTCAGCCCTACTGCTTTCGTGCGCCGCCTGCTGTCTGCTGCTATTGTGCGCCGCGCACCTCTCTGCTAACGTGCGCCGCGCCTATGACGTCAGCCCTGTCGCCCATGACATCATCTGTTTGACCGAATTTTGACCAGCCACTTTGACCAGCTCATTTCGTGCCTTTCTGGTCCTATTTTTTTGTCAGTTCACTCTTTTCCCACTGATTTCGACCTTCTGAATTCACTGGTACCCTCGGATTTTTTAAATTCTACCTCGAAAGTACGATTTTGCCCTCATGGATCGCCTCGACTCCTCCAACCACCCTATTTCCGTTGTTCTTGACGGGACTAACTATGTCTTATGGGCACAAGCTATGTCTGGGTTTCTCAAAGGAAAGAAACTTTGGCGCATCATCACTGGGGATGTGTGCAAACCCATCCACGCAACCACCGAATCCGCTGCCACCACGGACTCCGCTGCCAAATATATCGATCGTCTGGAGGATTGGGATAGTAAAAACTATCAGATCATTACCTGGTTTCGCAATACTTCTATTACATCTATCAGCCTTCAGTTTGGTCGGTTCCAACTTGACTCTGCTTCCTCTCCCGCCAAGGACATCTGGGATTTTTTACAAGAACGCTATCAGACTACTGGCCTTGCTCACCAATATCAGCTTCTGAGTCATCTTCACCGTATGCGCCAAGAAACAACTCAGACCATTAATGATTTCCTCTCCCAAATGTATTATGTTTGGGATCAGCTCGCTCTTTCTGAACCTCCATGGGATTGTACTAAGGATGCTGCCTTGTTTACTACTTACCGTGACCAACATCGCTTGGTTCAGTTTCTCATGGCTCTTACTTCCCGTTTTGAGCCCGTACGAGCATCTCTCCTCCATCGCACTCCTTTACCCACTCTTGAGCAAGCAATTTCTGAACTCCTGTCAGAGGAAACTCGGTTTGGTACTCTCCATCTGCACCCTATGGACTCTGTTCTTGCTACTCCCCAGACTAAGAGTTCTCCTTCTCCACCTTCACCACAGAAGTCAACCTTCTGCAACTACTGTCAAAATCGCAGTCTTCCGTCGACTCATCTTCTGGTTAATTATCCTGTTCGCCTCTGTCGGTTTTGCAACAAGACTGGTCCTGGTCATCTCCAGCAAGATTGCTTCCGCAATCCCGTCCGTGCTTCTCGCAATGGTCCTTCCCCCGGGCATTTTTCCCGCAGCACCTCACATCGTTCTGGGCCTCCGTTTAAATCACTCCCTGCTCAACGCACTGCTGCTGCTGCCTCAGAGAATTTACCTTCCCCTGTCCCTATAGATCCTTCCACTCCAGTCTTCTCTCACACAGATGTCGAAGCCATGTTTCAACATTTTTGGCAACAATCCGATACCCCTTCCTCTCCTGCCTTGTCTGTCACCGCAGGTAACACTTCCTGGTACTTTGACTCTGCTTGTTGTAATCACATGACCTTTGACTCTACTATTTTTACTCCTATCTCTTTTACTCCTCATGTTCCTTCTATCCATACTGCTGATGGGTCTCTTCTGTCTGTAAGTCATGTTGGTTCTGTTTTCACCTCTCACTTATCTTTATCTCATGTCTATCTTATGCCTCCTCTCACTTTAAATCTTATCTCCATTAGTCAATTATGTGAGCATGGTCTAACTGTTACCTTTTCTCCTACTGGTTGTTTGGTGCAGGACCCTCGGACGGGGCAAACCCTTGGGATAGGCCGTAAGCATGGACGCCTCTACGAACTTATCCATCTTCATGTTCCGGATTCCTCTCAGATCACAGCTCCTACCACTGCTACCACTGCTCCTCGTTTATCTCCTTTTCAGCTTTGGCACTGTCGTTTAGGCCATCTTTCTGCTGGTCGTTTAAAAACTTTAATTTCTAGTGGTCATTTAGGTCCTGTCAGTTCTGATGCTGTAGATTGTGTGTCCTGTCAACTTGCTAAACAACCTGCTTTGTCGTTTAATAAAAGTGACTCTGTTTCTCTTGCACCATTTGATCTCATCCATTCTGATATTTGGGGACCCTCTCCTACTCCCACTATGGATGGAGCCCGCTACTTTGTTGTTTTTATTGATGATTTTTCCCGTTTTACATGGTTGTTCCTTATGAAAAGTCGCTCTGAGCTCAAACAACTTTATTACAATTTTGCTACAATGGTTAACACACAATTTTCTAAAACTATTAAGATTTTTCGCTCCGACAATGCCATGGAATATAAAGATTTTGACTTTCTTTCCTTCCTTCAGAGTCATGGTACTCAACCTCATCGTTCCTGTCCCGGTACGTCTCAACAAAATGGACGTGCTGAACGGAAACATCGGCATATTCTCGACACTACTCGTGCTCTTCTTCTATCTTCCTCTTGTCCGGAACATTTTTGGGGAGAGGTAGCTCTCACTGCTACTTACACTATCAATTGTATCCCTACACCTGTCATTCATAATCACACTCCTTATGAGCGTCTGCACGGCACCCGTCCTCCTTACACCAACCTTCGGGTCTTTGGCTCTGCCTGTTTTGTTCTTCTCCAACCTCATGAACGTACCAAACTTGAACCTCGTTCCCGCCTTTGTTGCTTCTTGGGCTATGGTATTGAACATAAAGGGTATCGTTGTTGGGATCCTCTCTCCCAACGACTTCGTATCTCTCGTCATGTGGTCTTTTGGGAACACAAAATGTTTTCCTCTCTCTCTCTCTTCCGTTTGTCCGTTCCCTCACCCTCTCTGTTTTTTACTGATCCTTCCACCGATCTATTTTCTGATGATCTTCCTCCACCACCCACGCCAGCTTCTCTCAAGATCGCCTTGCCTGCTGGACTGTCTCATGCCCTTGCTCCCTCTGATGGTCCTGCTCTTGCTTCCTCGGACTCCTCCCCTTCTGCTGAGTCTCTTCCTCTGACTCCTCCTCCGTCTGCTCGACCACGCCGGGTAACACAACTTTCTACTCGTCTTCGTGACTTTATTGTTGGTTCTACTGCTTTTTCTACTTATGAACCGACCTCCTATCGTGAGGCTCGCTCTAATCCTCTTTGGCAGCAAGCTATGACTACTGAATTGCAGGCTTTAGCCAAAACTCATACTTGGGACATTGTTGATCTTCCTCCTGGCAAGTCTGCCATTGGCTGCAAATGGGTATACAAAATCAAGACTTGTTCTTATGGATCTATTGAGCGCTACAAAGCCCGCCTTGTTGCCAAAGTCTTTAACCAAGAATATGGTATTGACTATGAAGAGACCTTCGCTCCTGTTGCTCGTCTCACCTCTGTTCGCAGCTTGATTGCTGTTGCTACCTCCTGCCACTGGGATCTTTATCAAATGGACGTAACCAATGCTTTTCTTAATGGTGTTCTTCTCGAGGAGGTCTACATGCAACCTCCCCCTGGGTCTACTTATCCACCTCATAAAGTCTGCAAACTTCAGCGTGCCTTATACGGTCTCAAACAAGCTCCACGCACTTGGTTTGCCAAGTTCAGCTCTACTATTCATGACTATGGTTTCACCTCCAGCTCTTATGATACTGCTCTTTTTATCCGGAAAACAGCTCAAGGGACCACCCTGCTTTTACTTTATGTGGATGACATGATTATCACCGGTGATGATATCGATGGTATTCTTCGCCTTAAACAGTTTCTCAGCCACCATTTCGAGATGAAAGACCTTGGTCCTCTCAGCTATTTCTTGGGTCTTGAAATCTTCCATGATTCTACGGGTTCTTTTATCTTTCAAGCTAAGTATACCTCTGATCTTCTCACCCGTGCTGGTCTTACGGATTGCAAGACTGTCTCCACTCCCCTCGAGCCTCAGAGTCGTCTTACACCTCTTGATGGCACTCTTCTCTCTGATGCTACCCTATATCGTCAGCTGGTTGGTAGTCTTGTCTATCTCACTGTTACTCGTCCTGATATTGCCTATGCAGTGCATATTGTCAGCCAGTTTATGTCGGCTCCTCGTACCCCTCATTATGCTGCCTTAATTCGTATCCTTCGGTATCTCAAAGGCACCATGTTTCATGGTCTTCATTATTCCGCCCGCTCCTCTCTCCAGCTTCGTGCTTTTTCCGATGCTGATTGGGCTGGAGATCCTACTGACCGCCGGTCTACTACTGGGTTCTGCTTTTTTCTGGGTGATTCTCTTATTTCTTGGCACAGCAAGAAACAAACTCTTACTGCTCGTTCCAGTACTAAGGCCGAATACCGTGCTCTTGCTGATACTACTCAGGAACTTCTCTGGCTTCGTTGGCTTCTTGCTGATCTGGGTGTTCCCTCCTCTGGTGCTACTGACCTTTTTTGTGACAATCACAGTGCTCTTCAAATTGCTCACAATAATGTTTTTCATGATCGCACCAAACATATTGAGATTGATTGTCATTTCATTCGCCAGCATGTTACCTGTGGTACTGTCCATCTTCTCCCTATTGCTTCTGTCAATCAACCCGCTGATATCTTTACTAAAGCTCATCCTCCTGGCCGCTTCACTGATCTTGTTTCCAAACTCAACTTGGTTGATGCTTTCCCTCCTTGAGTTTGCGGGGGGATGTTAGTATATTATTATACTTTGTATATTATTATACTTTAGCATTGTTTATTATTCTTTAGCATTGTATACGTTCGTTGTTATTATTATGTTTGTTAGCTTTATGCTTTCGGCTAGCTTTAGCCTTTCGGCGCCTTGCATCTCGCATGCCTCGCATCCAATGACAGGCTATAAGAAGAGAGCTAAGCTCCCTTTGTAATTGCACAACAAATTCAATATATACACCTCATTTATTCACTTGCTCTCTCTCTCTCTCTCTATCAATTTATTTTACAGTGGGGATTTACAATACCATGGGGTGGTATTGCATATCCCTTTTTTATCATATACTATCCGGACTCCCTATATCTAGAGCAATCAAATACGGGATATAGAAAGACAAGAAAACATGTGAGACTCACCTCGTCTTATATCCGATCTGACCCTCATATCTGCCTCTTATACATAGTAGTGCTTACATGGGCTGAAGGTGGTTTATCCATAGAGAGGTCCACGTCACAAGAAGCTCTAGATATTGATGAGATTCGATCAGGAAGCATCTTCCGGCACATGGGTAACAGATAGCCCTCTTGGAAAGCCTAACAGAATAGATAGTCCCCCTTCTCTAATCACGTTGACGACCTGAGTCGGGGGCATATGAGACGGTTATACCAAGTGCACCTTGATGAGCACTTTAAAAGTTAACCATAGTCTACTTTGGAGTGGATATTCAATCCTTAACTCCTCTGCAATCTTTTGCTCTTAAACTCTCATTTCTTAATTTCTAACTTTAGCATCAGGGGGTCTTCTTTGGCCACACCCCGGTTGGGCAGCGCTTATAGTGTTCTTTGTCTCGCAGGTCATGGTTCCTGGATCACCTAAATTTTTTAACTGATTGGTCACAACTCCTATTCTACCAGTGCAAAATTCTTCCTTGCTCAACCATAATGTCTTTGAATTTAGGCTAGCAAGTCTATGATTTTGGCCAGAAGTATCGTTTTGTATTTGCTAATATTAGTAGTATGTTTTCTTTACTTGATATTGTTGGCATTCCATATGGAATGGGATGGTATTCATGACATCGTGGAGGCGCCTATTGAATTTTGAGCCTAAAGAGATAAATCTGTAAAACCAACTGTTGGGTTGGACTGTAACAAACAATACTTCCAAGTCAAGGTTGGATGCACTAGCTAGACTATAATAGATAATACTTTCAAGTTTCCAAGTCAAGATTGAATTGCACTAGTTGAGCTATAACACATAATACTTTCAAGTCGAGGTTGAATCACTCAGGCTAGACAATAACATACAATACTTCCAACTCAAGGATGAATCACACATCCTACAAATATTAAATCAAGCGATTTGAAAATTGAAGGAAAATCTGATCCAATCAAAACAAGTATACTAAATCCTAAACAGCCCTATAACTAAATAAAATCAAGTGCCCCTGCCAATGGTTTTCAAAAGTTTCCATCTTTTAGCTCAACTTTCTCGAGAAAGAAAATGGTGCAGTTTGTTTATTTAGCTCATCCTCAACTCGATGTATACGAGCACATTATCAAAATATGTATTTAGCCAAAGACTGCCATAAAGTAGACACATTCATTACAGTAGCATTGGATTATACTGATATGAACACTTATTGTCTCACGTAGAGTAGTTTAGATTAGTAATGTCATTAACATTTTGACCTTCATGTTTCTTCTCACACTGCATCACCATCTTGATTATTATTCCATATCAAACATCAACCAAATTTCATTCACTCTGTCCTCAAACTCAAATGGTGAATTGTACTGAGCGACAGTGTACTCCGTGGCAATCTCAGACGCATGGCTTTTCTCAATGGCAGCCGACCAAACGGTGCCTGAAAGACTGGCATGCAAGGCAGCAGCTTCTTCTCCGACATCAGAGTCGGATACGAATCCGCTGAATTGTCTTACGGCTGCATATATTGGTTCCCATCTCTGGGCATGAAGGCCTTTGGCCGGAGGAGGGCTAGCTTGGTTCTCTTTTGGAACGTAAAAGCTCACAACAAATGAGGATACACAGAATGGTCCGTCGCTAGGCATGACTTGGGTGATCACGGGAGCTGTCATCTCTATCTTCTCTTCAAATTTGTTTTTCCCTTGAATGTAGTCGAAAAGCCTGAAAAAGTTTGTTTTCACGTTTTTATTTTTCATGTTTTCGGAAACAAAAATAGTGAAAAGTTTGAAATTATAATTTCATATTGTCTTTTTAATTTTGTGTGAAAGCAGTTTTCAAAATTTTCAGAAAACAATTTAAATGACTTTTTGTTTAGAAAACAGCTTTCAAAAACACTTAACAAACAAGCTTTCTATATCATTGTGGTTTTTCCAAATTTTTCAGTTTCCAAGAACAAAAAAACAATTTTCGAAACCATTCATATCAGAGATTAAATACAATTCAATACATCTATTGAAGTATTTTTCACACATTTATAATTATACTTAACCAACTATCAAAACTTACATACACAAATATACCAAGTACTCACAAGTAAGTAGGACCCTATCCCCACTTGGCGTGGGCTCATCCAAGTTGAAACATTTTTTAGTACAACTATTAGGCCACGTTTGTTTGGCGGATTAGGTTGGATGGAATTGTTAGTAAGATGGTTAGTGAAGAAATTGTTAATGTGGAGAATGTTAGTGAGGGGGATTAAGTAAAAGTGTATCTGTTTTTATGATAGTGTAAGAGATGGTTAGTGATGGAATTGTTAAATTATTTTAATATAAATTAAATAAAAAAAATTATTTCTATATTTAAAAAAAAAAAAAACTAAAGCAAATAAATGCTCTTGGTAAAATAAAATAAAATAAAATTTTTATATAAAATAAACTTAATTTGCTCATTATTTTCCCAATTCCATCCAAAATCCAGCCGAGCTAATCCTCCTATTGAAGGGGATTACTATGCCCCTCGCACTATCAACCCCTCTACCAAATCATCACCAAACAAGTTGTGAGTAGGACCTACAGCTATAGTTATCCAATCCGGCCACCCACACCGGTAAACAAACATGTCCTTAGTGTCCAAACATTTTCTCAACTAATGTGACAATTGTTGAGTCTCACATGGGTGTGAAATCCACCATGTAAGATATTTGATAAAAATGTTGATAAAATATTTGAGGTTTCTAGCATTCATCTTTTAATTGATAATAATCTTATGATCCCAGAGTCCTGTAACCAAACAGGATGGGAGGAAACACCTAGCAAGCAAACTGATAAAGAGAATAATACCATAAAATTTCATAGGCCAACTGGGTTAGCATAAGATGCAATATGAAGCAGTTAATTTTTTATTATTTTGATAATTTATTTAAACTATTTTTTAATCATACTCTATAAACAAAAACTGTAACGAACAGTTTGGCACATACTGTAATAAAAAATAAAGAAATTATAAACACCCCAAAAGTTCTGGATGTGATAAAAGAGTTCTTACTGTAAGAAGCCAGTTCTGGTGCTTTCAACAAGGGAGATGTCTTGAATGGGTGAAGTCGACATCCACACCGTTGAGTTATAGCGACGAATTTCATAGCCATCACCGACATGAATCACCTCATAGCTTGGGCACTCAATCCGGCTACAGGTTGGTGGGGCAGAAACGCCACCAGCCTTGTTACTCAGAGTTTCCGGCCACAGGCCGGAGTTAGAGAGGAGACTCAAGAGAAATGAGAGCTTGAACAGATTGAGAGAGGCTGTCATGGTGATATTTGGAATTGCTGAGAAAATTTAGAACTGAGTTTTGAGAGACACCGCAAAGCTAAAAAGGTTTGGTAGCTTCTTGTTAGAGAAAGAGTGAGGTGCCTAATGGCCACACAATTATAGGGGTGACTTGGTATAAATTTGTATGGTTGAAAATAAAGCTATGACTCTTCAATGAAACAACTGTAAAATCCAATTTTTTTATGTGTAGAATTATTTTTGGATAAAGTAGTAATTAAATTAATTTATATGAGTCATTTTAGTAACATCAAGGAATTAGTTATGAGGTGGTTTTTTTTTTTTAATTTTTATTACTTAGATGGTTAAGTTTGTAATTTTGGGAGATTGGGTTATAGGCCCACTTGGGCTTTAGGTCTTGGAAACATAGAAGCACAAACAAATAGAGGTAGTGATGTTGTTGTGGCTGCTGCGGCAGATCTAGCAATATAGAAAAAAAAAAAAAAAAAAAAGGAGAGAGAAGAAGAAGAAGTAAAGAAAAGAAAGAAGATTCATAGGTTGGTGACTTTGATCTAATCATCTCTTGGAGGTAAGATTTGTTTTTATGGTACTCCTAACTATTTCTTTAAACATAGTATCTTGTATGTTGATTGGGTGTATGTATTTTGGGGATTTGGAATTTACTTGTAGACTATAGGATTAGATTAGTACATTATAAAGAAAAGAATGATAGATGCATCATGGCGATCAATAATAATTGTTTATGTGGTATAATATTTTATTAGGTTTGTGAGATTGAGGTGGATCTTGGTAATTTGAGATTAGCTTGGGAAATATTATTTTAGCTGTTTGAGGTAAGTAACCCTCTATCATTGTTGGTTCATTTTTATTCCTATCGAATTGTTTAAAATCATAAATATTTATTTATAGCCTTTATGTTCTCTTAAAATAAAATATGGGTCAAATATAAAACAACATCGAATATTATTATGAAAATTATTTGAATATTTGGTTAAACTATTCTGAAAATTGTACTAAACGTTTATTCATGAAAACTTCGAATGTTTTATTTAAAAGTTGTGTATTGTTTGAATTTTGAACATCACTCTAGTCTGACTATGATTTGGACCCTAGCCAATGGGGGTTATTTATTGGCACAGAAACTGGTTTCTTTTGGGGCTTTACCACCGGCCTATGTGTGGTTCTGGGCCTTGTCACGGGCTATGTGACTGTAGTCAGTAAGACTTGGGTTTTGTGAATCAAATCATTGAACCATCTGAATATCGAACCATCAATTTGAACAATGAATTATCTTGTTGGCTTTTCATTTAAAATGTATTGTACATTGTTTATTTTTAGCTATGAAACCATCTTACAAAATAATTGTTCATTTATTGAACTGTAGAAAAATTTATATTTATTGATTATCGATTTATTTTTATTTTTTTTAATACTTGATCCAGCTGGCAGTGATGGTTGGTTATTTACTAGGCTGTCTAGCTTACCCTTATTTTATTTTTTTCAGATTCTGAAGAGTAGAGCTGCGCGGAATTTTTTTTTTTTACATATGGGAGTGCCGAGAGTAGGACTATGATTTAAGTACTTGGATTATTTGTTTTGTTAATGGATTTTATTAGTGGACTTGGTGGATAATTTCATATGATAAGAATAATCAATTTTTTTTTATATGGATTTTAGTATTATGATAATTAAGGATTTGATTGGAGTATTTTACATTGTTAGTTATGTGTTGGACTCTTAGCCTTGCATGCTTACTTAAATGAGTGTGCGGCGTTGTCACGGAGCTTGGGACGTGACAATTTAGTGGTATCAGAGCCAAGTTGTAATTTTTAAAGGCTGGTATAAAATAGTGGTGAGATTGGGTAGATATAGGATTGGGAACGCTTATAATTTGATATAATGTTATTTTTATTTACTTGTTATAGGGACTTGAGAATAGAATAAGATGAGATTTTATTATTGATGCATTTAGGTTGCAATGGAACATGAGGAGACATTGGCAAATATGGCTAGGAATACACGCCAGGGTCAAACGAATCGACGGACTGGTAATAGCAATTGGCGAGGGAATGTGACTAATAATGGTAGTGGTTCTCAAGCAGTCGGAGGAAATCAGGGGCAAGAGTTGGGACACCAAGAACAAGCTGCAATCCCCAATCCAATTGAAATGGTTCAAGTGCTTCAAACGTTGTCCGGGGTGGTGCAACAACAAACCACCATAGGGAATAACTTGACTAGACTTATGGAGCAACAACAGCGGATGCAGCCAGGTGTTGGGTCACAACCAAGGCCACGTTGTAACATTACCGAGTTTAAGAAGATAGCCTTGGCATTTGACGGAGCCACAGACCCTTTGGAGGCTGAAAAATGGTTGACAGAAATGGAGAAGTTGTTTCCCGTTTTTGAGTGTACGGATGATCAGAAGGTGACCTATGCTACGTTTATGCTACAAGGGATAGCTAATGATTGGTGGCAGATGGAGAAGCGCATACACGAGCATGATGCCAACCCCTATACATGAGAAAGGTTTAAGAAGGCATTCAATGAGAAATACTTCCCTAGGAGTGTTCGTCTACAAAAACAGAGGGAATTTTTGAAGTTAGAGCAAGGGAATAAGACGGTTGCAGAATATGAAGCTGAGTTTACAAAGTTGTCTAAATTTGCATCAGCATTTGAAGCAGATGAGGATAGCAGAGCACGAAAGTTTGAAGGTGGACTAAGAACGAACATTATGCAACAAGTGGTTCCTTTCGAGTTACCTACTTTTGGAGCAGTGTTGAATAAGGCTTTGCTAGTTGAGAGTAGCCTTACCAAAGCCCAAGAAGAGAATTATAAGAAAAGGCCTAGTTCTTCCAACTTCCAAACTAACAATTCGAAGGGCAATGCTAAGAGACAAAACACTTCTTCGGTTGGGAGTTGGGGAAGTCGAACTATGGGTAGTAGTGTTGATAAGAAGAATGATCGGGTGCAATGCACTAGGTGTAATGGATTCCATCGGGATAGTGAGTGTCGTTGGAATACTGGGGCTTGTTTCTCTTGCGGGCAACAGGGGCACAGGATAGCTGATTGCCCTAATCGGAAGGGGCATGAGATTGAACAGAAAGCATGGACAAATAAAGGAGCATCAACAGACAAAGGGTCTTCAGGAAGTCAAAAGAAAAATGGAGGTCATAAGCCAAAGACTCAGGGTCGAGTGTACGCACTCACGCAACAAGATGTTCAGACTTCCAACACGGTGGTGTCAGGTACTGTTTTAGTGTCTTCTGTTTATGCACATGTGTTATTTGATTCTGGCGCTACAAATTCATTTGTGTCTATGGGATTTGTTAAGAAACATGGATGGAGATGTGTCTCTAGAGAGATCGACTTATGTGTTGAAACCCCGATAGGAGGGGTTATGGTTGCTGACTTAATTTGCAAATCTCGTGTGGTTAGTATAGATGACAGGAAATTACTTGTAGACTTAACTGTTTTAGATATGCGGGACTTTGACATAATTCTTGGAATGGATTGGTTGGCAACCAATTATGCTTCTGTGGATTGTCGAGGCAAAAGGGTAGTATTTCAGATTCCTAATCAACCAGAATTTTGCTTTGTGGGTAGTGGAGTTAACACTCCTCTTATGGTAATCTCAGCTTTGCAAGCTAGACGGTTGTTAAGGAATGGTTGCGAGGGCTATTTAGCTTCTGTGAGAGATACCCGTGAGACTGAATTGAAGTTAGAGGATATTCTAGTTGTGATGGAATTTCCCGATGTTTTTCCTGAAGAGTTACCGGGGTTGCCACTAGATAGAGAGATTGAGTTTGCCATTGAATTGATACCTGGCACGGGTCCTATCTCCAAGGCTCCGTATCGGATGGCCCCAGCAGAGTTGAAAGAGTTGAAGGAACAGTTACAAGAGTTACTAGATAAGGACTTTATTAGGCCTAGTGTTTCTCCTTGGGGTGCGCCCGTTTTATTTGTGAAAAAGAAGGATGGTAGTTTTCGCCTTTGCATTGATTATCGAGAGTTGAACAAGGTGACAATCCGAAATAAATATCCTTTGCCTAGGATAGATGACCTATTTGATCAGTTGCAAGGAGCATAAGTCTTTTCTAAGATTGACCTTCGTTCTGGCTATCACCAGTTGAAGGTTAAGGTGGAAGATATACCTAAGACAGCCTTCCGAACTAGGTATTGGCATTATGAATTTTTAGTGATGCCGTTTGGGTTGACCAATGTGCCTGCAGCTTTTATGGATTTAATGAACAGAGTATTTAAACCCTTCTTAGATCAGTTTGTGGTAGTTTTTATTGATGACATTCTTGTGTACTCAAAGAGTAAAGAGCAGCACGAAGAACATCTGAGAATAGTGTTGCAGATATTAAGGGAGAAGAAATTATTTGCTAAATTAAAGAAGTGTGAATTTTGGCTGGAGAGTGTATCATTTTTGGGTCATGTGATATCTAAAGATAGGGTGTCTGTTGACCCGAAGAAAGTGGAGGCGGTGGTGGAATGGAATCGGCCTACTAGTGTCACTTCGTTGAGGGATTTTCCCGAATTTCTATGCCTTTAACTCGTTTAACACAAAAAGGGGTTAAATTTGAGTGGTCTGATGATTGTGAGAAGAGTTTCCAAGATCTAAAGAGTCGATTGGTGTGTGCTCCAGTACTTATAGTTCCGTCCGGAGATGAAGGTTTTACCATCTATAGTGATGCATCGAAGATGGGCTTGGGTTGTGTCCTGATGCAAAATGATAAGGTAGTGGCATACGCGTCTAGGCAGTTGAAGCCATATGAGCAGAATTATCCTACGCATGATTTGGAGTTGGCTGCCGTGGTGTTTGCATTGAAAATCTGGAGGCACTATTTGTATGGGGTGAAATGTGAGATATTCACTGATCATAAAATTTTGAATTATATTTTCACTCAAAAAGAATTGAATATGAGGCAAAGGCGATGGTTGGAGCTATTAAAGGACTATGATTTGACTATCAATTATCATCCAGGAAAAGCTAATGCAGTGGCGGATGCCTTGAGTAGAAAGACCCCGAGTAATTTGGCTACCTTGATCACTGACCAAAAGAATATCTTGGAGGACTTACAGAGGTTGAATATTGAGATTAGATGGCACAACCATGGAGTGCAGTTGGCAAACCTTAGGGTTCAACCCACATTGATTGATAGAATTAAAGATGCTCAAGGAAGAGACTCTCAGTTGCAAAAACTTAAGGCTGAAATGGAAATAGGGCTACAGATGGAATTTTGTATGCATAAAGATGGAACCTTGAGATTTGGAGAGAGGTTGTGTGTGCCTAATGATTTAGAGCTCAAGAGAGAAATCCTAAGAGAAGCTCACAGTTCAGGATATACTGTACATCCAGGAAGCACTAAAATGTATAAAGACTTGAAGAGGAACTTTTGGTGGAATAATATGAAGAGGGAAATTGCTCAGTATGTTGCTCAATGTTTGGTATGTCAACAAGTGAAAGTTGAACATCAGAGACCTGCAGGTAAGTTACAACCTCTTCCTATTCCCGAATGGAAGTGGGAACATATTACCATGGATTTTGTGACAGGGTTGCCTAGGACCCAAAGTGGTAACAATGCTATTTGGGTTATCGTTGATCGATTGACCAAATCCGCTCACTTTCTAGCTTTTAAGGTAGGGTTCTCCTTAGAGAAGTTTGCAAAATTGTATATCAAGGAGATTGTGAAGTTGCATGGTATTCCGGTGACCATAGTGTCTGATAGAGATAGCAGATTTGTATCTATGTTTTGGAAGAGTTTGCATACAGCTTTGGGCACTAGTTTGAATTTTAGCACTGCCTTTCATCCTCAAACTGATGGACAGTCGGAGAGAACTATTCAAACCTTGAAAGACATGTTGAGGGCTTGTGTTATCGATCTTGGAGGTTCTTGGGATGAGCATTTGGCCTTAGTGGAATTCTCTTATAATAACAGTTATCATGCGAGTATTCAGATGGCACCATATGAGGCTTTATATGGACGAAAGTGTAGATCACCTATTTGTTGGGATGATGTGGGTGAAAGGAAGTTGTTAGGGCCTGAGATTGTGCAACAAACAGTGGACAAGATCAATCTTATTAGAGAGCGACTTCGCACGGCACAGAGTAGACAGAAAAGTTATGCAGATAACAGGAGACGTGATTTGGTGTTTGGGGTTGGAGACCATGTATTCCTTAAGGTGTCTCCTATGAAAGGAGTAATGAGGTTTGGTGTTCGTGGTAAATTGAGTCCTAGATTTGTTGGGCCATTTGAGGTTTTAGATCGAATTGGTGAGGTAGCTTACAGACTTGCCCTACCACCTTCACTAGTTGGAGTTCATAATGTTTTTCATGTCTCAATGTTAAAGAAGTATATACCGGATCCTAGTCATGTGATTGATCATGCACCGTTGCAGTTTAAAGAGGATTTGACATATGAGGAACACCCTATACGAATTGCTGATAGGAAGGAACAGGTTTTGAGGCGTCGAGTCATTCACTATGTTAAGGTTCAATGGAGTAATCACTCGGAAAGAGAAGCTACTTGGGAACTTGAGGATGAAATGAGACAAAAGTATCCCCAACTTTTTGAAACTTCAAATTTCGAGGACAAAATTTCTTTTAAGTGGGGAAGAATGTAAAATCCAATTTTTTTATGTGTAGAATTATTTTTGGATAAAGTAGTAATTAAATTAATTTATATGGGTCATTTTAGTAACATCAAGGAATTAATTATGAGGTGGTTTTTTTTTTTTAATTTTTATTACTTAGATGGTTAAGTTTGTAATTTTGGGAGATTGGGTTATAGGCCCACTTGGGCTTTAGGTCTTGGAAACATAGAAGCACAAACAAATAGAGGTAGTGATGTTGTTGTGGCTGCTGCGGCAGATCTAGCAATATAGAAAAAAAAAAAAAAAAAGGAGAGAGAAGAAGAAGAAGTAAAGAAAAGAAAGAAGATTCATAGGTTGGTGACTTTGATCTAATCATCTCTTGGAGGTAAGATTTGTTTTTATGATACTCCTAACTATTTCTTTAGACATAGTATCTTGTATGTTGATTGGGTGTATGTATTTTGGGGTTTTGGAATTTACTTGTAGACTATAGGATTAGATTAGTACATTATAAAGAAAAGAATGATAGATGCATCATGGCGATCAATAATAATTGTTTATGTGGTATAATATTTTATTAGGCTTGTGAGATTGAGGTGGATCTTGGTAATTTGAGATTAGCTTGGGAAATATTATTTTAGCTGTTTGAGGTAAGTAACCCTCTATCACTGTTGGTTCATTTTTATTCCTATCGAATTGTTTAAAATCATAAATATTTATTTATAGCCTTTATGTTCTCTTAAAATAAAATATGGGTCAAGTATAAAACAACATCGAATATTATTATGAAAATTATTTGAATATTTGGTTAAACTATTCTGAAAATTGTACTAAACGTTTATTCATGAAAACTTCGAATGTTTTATTTAAAAGTTGTGTATTGTTTGAATTTTGAACATCACTCTAGTCTGACTATGATTTGGACCCTAGCCAATGGGGGTTATTTATTGGCACAGAAACTGGTTTCTTTTGGGGCTTTACCACCGGCCTATGTGTGGTTCTGGGCCTTGTCACGGGCTATGTGACTGTAGTCAGTAAGACTTCGGTTTTGTGAATCAAATCATTGAACCATCTGAATATCGAACCATCGATTTGAACAATGAATTATCTTGTTGGCTTTTCATTTAAAATGTATTGTACATTGTTTATTTTTAGCTATGAAACCATCTTACAAAATAATTGTTCATTTATTGAACTGTAGAAAAATTTATATTTATTGATTATCGATTTATTTATTTATTTTTTAATACTTGATCCAGCTGGCAGTGATGGTTGGTTATTTACTAGGCTGTCTAGCTTACCCTTATTTTATTTTTTTCAGATTCTGAAGAGTAGAGCTGCGCGGGATTTTTTTTTTTTACATATGGGAGTGCCGAGAGTAGGACTATGATTTAAGTACTTGGATTATTTGTTTTGTTAATGGATTTTATTAGTGGACTTGGTGGATAATTTCATACGATAAGAATAATCAATTTTTTTTTTATATGGATTTTAGTATTATGATAATTAAGGATTTGATTGGAGTATTTTACATTGTTAGTTATGTGTTGGACTCTTAACCTTGCATGCTCACTTAAATGAGTGTGCGGCGTTGTCACGGAGCTTGAGACGTGACAACAACCCCCATTGTAAATTCACAATCGTGAATTGTATTCCCAATTGGTTTACATGGTTACACGTGGAGGTAACGTTATCGGAATCTATAGGGCATATGTTGAGAAACAATAATAATTTTAATCACAAAATCAATCAACAATTTTTTTGGTGACTCTCTTGTCGGTTTTGTGGTTGTAGAATCATGGGTTGAGTAATATTATTTGGTATTTTGCACATAACAAAGCAATTACTCATGGGGAGCCAAAGCCAAAAAAGCAAAAGGAATCATAATTCATATTGGCAATTATTGGCATGGTCCAGAACCTGAGGCAGGGACCATTTAGAACATGGGGATATCTTTTGGTTGGTTACAAATTTCTTTTGGTACACAAGTTGACCTTGTGTTTAGATATTGAATTTGAGCAAAAGATTAATGGAGAGATAGAAAGTCGAAGGAAAAATTGATATAAGTTTATCTTTATCTGTTATTTTGTTGACGTCTTCAACCCTCTTAGAATCATTTATATTTGTGTTTATTAAATTGAATTGTTTGATGACTTCTTACTTTCTTAATTTTTTTGGGTTAATTTTACACAGTTCCTTTTATCTGAATAACAATATGAATTTCAATATATTCAATTAATAAATTATTAGGATTTTGTACCTTTAGACAACTTTCAATTTAAGCATTTCTATATATTCAAATTATTTGTCAATTCCGAAACTTTTCGAAATGGTTTCTTTTCCATGCTAATAGAAACAGCATACCGAAACCAAATTTTGATGCTTGGAGATAAAAGATTAATCATAGGAGTCTAATGAACATTGTACATGTAAAGATCAAAATCCTCCTACCATCAATAAAGACCGGTATAATTTTCACTAAGAAAAACATACTAGATTTTATAGCTTCACAGATTAACACAAAATGTTCTCAATGACTAAGTTCTAGAAAGAAGAACTGAGTAACGTATCTGAAACGTAAGACGCTCCTGCTAGACTGACAAACAGCTCAGTCATGGTCAGGAAAGCACCGACCGCCATCTGTGTAAGCTCCATCAAAAAAATGAAATTTAACCACATTGCCGGAATAAGTTGTTTCATTTCATCCATAATTTATGGTTTTGTGATCAAGAAACCAAGTCATTGTGACAATTAAGTTGTTTCATTTCATCCATAATTGTCCACAATATCCTTCTAATCTCTTGAAAATTTATATGGGATTGATCACCTGCGAAAAACAAATTAACCTTGTCTTTCACTATAATCCAACTACAACCCGGACTCTTTTTTATCCCTTTCGATTTCTTGGTCATTCTCACTTGCTCCTCATCCTTTCCTTTTCCTCCAATAGAGTATATGTCATGTAATACCACATAAGGTGTTGCATTATTAGGCTCCAGTTCAAAAAGATGTTGAGCTGCGACCTTTGCAACATCAAGACGTAAATGGGTCCTACTTGCACCAAGAAGAGCACCCCAAACCCCAGAATGGGGTTCAAATGGCATTGAATCAATCAGGTTCATTGCTTCATCAAGCAAACCGGATCTTCCAAGGAGATCAACCGTGCAGGCATAATGATCAGGCCCTGGCTCAATGTGGTATAAAGATCTCATGGATTTGAAGTAGTTCCATCCTTCTTCTACTAGTCCCACATGGGTACAGGCTGAGAGGACCCCGAGAAAGGTAATTTCATTAGGTTCCTGACCTACATCTTGCATTTTCTTCAATAACTCGACTGTTTCTTTTCCAAACCCATTTTGGGCAAATCCAGTTATCATTGAGTTAAAAGAAACAATATTGGGGACCCTGATGGATCTGAATATCCTATAGGCATCGTTTACATTTCCACATTTTGAATACATTGAAACAAGTGAATTTTGGATGGACAAATTGAATTCCATAACCATCTTCAGAACATGAGCATGGATTTGCAAGCCTTGGTTTAATGTTGCCAAACCGGCCGAAGCACTGAGAACACTACTTAAAGTAAGAGGATTCGGTCGGACTGATTTCCGAAGCATTTGGATGAACCAACAGATAGCCTCCTCATATTCCCCATTATTCACAAAGCCTGATATAACAGCAGTCCAAGCAACATCGTCTTTCTCAGGCATCATTTTAAACAACTCAATAGACTTTCCAGTCAACCCTTTGCTAGAGAAACCCGTAATCATGGTTGTCCAAGAAACCACATCTTTCTCCGGCATCTTCTCAAAAAGTCTGTAAGCCACTTCAATATCTTGGGCCTGAACATAACCCGCAATTAGCGAATTCCAAGAAACTACATCTTTTTTGTTCATCATGTAAAATACATTACTAGCTGCATCTACACAACTAAACCTACAATACATGGTAATAACAGAATTTCCCAAGAAGACATCGAATTCAAATCCCATACGCAAGACCAAACCATGCACTTGATACCCTTCTTCATATCTACCACAGTTTCCACAAGCTTCAAATATTATGGTCAGTGTAGTAGAATTGATTTTTACACTATCTTCCCGTCTCATTTCCAAGAAGAATCTGAACCCATCTTTGAAATTCCCCATCTTCAAATACCCATTTATCATCGCAGTCCAAGTAACCACATTTCTCTCTTTCATCCTATCAAACAAATCTCTAGCCTCCCCAATTCTTCCCTCCTTGCAGTACCCATCAACCATTGAGCTCCAAGAAACCACATCTTTCTCCACCATACCCTCAAAAACCCAAATCGCTTCTTTCAAATCACCCATCTTCAAGTACCCAGAAATCAACACATTCGAACAAACCGGGTCCCGCCAAATCACAGGCATCTCCGCATACAATTCCTTAGCTTTCTCAAGCATTCCCGCCTTAACAAAACCCGTGATCATCGCAGCATAAGAAACTGCATTTCGCTCAGGCATTTTCCCAAACAATTCAATAGCTTGATCAATTCCATGAACATTGCGAATGTAACCCGTGATCATTGCATTCCAAGACGCAACACTTCGTTCAGGCATTTCATCAAACACTTCACGGGCTTTCTTAATCTGCCCATTCTCAGCATACGCAGTGAGCATTGCTGTCCAAGAAATGATGTTTTTGGTGGGCATGCGATTGAAAATGGACTCGGCATCTCTGGTATTTCCGTTTCGGCCATTTTTTGTGATCTGGGAATTGCAGTAAACTTGAAATTTGGTGGATTTGGGAGTGGGTTTTGAGAGGATTTGAGTTGTGGAAGTTGAGAAAGTAGTAATGAAATATGAATAGTTTAGTTTAGAGAAGTTTATATAGGTATGAATATAAGTTCGATTAGCTAACATGATTGAGAACTCTGCAACGAGTCCATAGCAGAGTGAGTGCTTTGGGTTCGCCAGTTGAAACTGTTTCGCGCCCTTTCAACGATACCGACGAAATATATAAGCCGTCCTCATTTTAATTTTTCACGTATATTTAATTTTGAATTTTAAATTTTACATTAAATAAGGACAGTCAAATATATTTTCGTCAAATATATTTTCTTTACAAATGGTCCATTTAAAAGGCAAAGTCGTTATACAATTTATTTTATCAGAAATGCTTCCGACCCCCACTGGGGGTCGACCTCCAGTAAGGTGTCACTAGGGGATTGGCCCAAAAAAACAGTTTTCTTTTTTTTCTTTTTTTTTTTGTGTTTTCAGCGAATAGGGGGTCGCCACCTCACTGGGGGTCGACCCCCACTGGGTGTATAAATCACGGTTGTTATTTTATATTGATTAATTTATATATTGTTTGAAATGTAATGAAATTTTTTTTAATAATATGTTAGAACTTTCTTGGTTATAAAGTTTTATTTGATTTGGTTTTCATAATCTATTTTCAAAAAAAATTCCTAACAAGGTAAAAATTAAATTGGTGAAAAAAAATTAAAAACAAGTCATTTTTATATAATTTTATCTTTTGAGGGGATAGAAATTTTTTTTTAAATAATTTCCTTTTATATTTATTTTCATTAAATTAGTTTCTATTTTTTTAAAAGTCAAACATAACGACAATTTTGATATCATTATTAAACTAATCCATTAAATCAAAAAATTTAAAATTAAAAACATTTCATATATTAAACATATCTATTACACATTAAAAGTTTAATAATCATCCATTAAATGATAATCATCTAAAAATATCTATTAACAACAAATACAACCATATCCAAAAATATCAATAAAAACAACCGCTCATTACATGATCATCATCCAAACACATACTAAAAATTAATTTGGTAAAAAAATTAAAAAAATCAAAAAGTAAAAGATTTATCATTTTTATATAATTTTATCTTTGGTGAGTATAACTAATTTTTAAAAAATTAAAAATATTTTTTTGACATTTATTTTTGTTAAACTAATTTATATTTTATCAAATTGTCGATTTTTCCCTTGAAATGGAGCAACAGTATCTTCAATTGTCCTTATTTGAAATGATATTCAAAATTTAGAATTAAATGTATCACAATTGAAAAATTATAGACTAAAGTGACACAAATCTTAAATTACAAGGACCATCAGTGTAATTCACTCTATAAATAATTATATATTAATTAAAAATATAATTATTGCTACCTCTCTTAAAAATAATATATTTTTGTATTATAATTTTAAAAAAAAATTAAAAGATTAAAAGTACTTAAAAAAATATTTTAATTTTTGAAAAAAAAATTAATACAAAAATATATTATTTTAAAGTACTCGATTTTCGTACCAGATAAATAATTTGAGACACTATGAGTAAAATATGTTAGTAACAAAAATGTTTTCATAGGACATGCATATATATATATTTTTTAAATATAAATGCATTTGGCTAATTATTTTTACATTCATTATTTGCAAAATAAATAATCACGAAATGAAAATGCAACGTAATAAATAATAATATACATTTTTCAGAAGTGAAAGTGAGAAAGGATAAAAACCTTTCCTTTCTCAATTTTTTGTTTTCCTTCAATATAATTTTTGGACCTTTGACCTAATTCCTAAAAGAGTGATAATGGGCAGAGACTAAGCAAGCATTTACAATATCCATTACTTCAATTTCCTGTCCCTGTTTAATGATTAAATGGCTTTAGCTGGGGAAATCAAGCTCAACATAGTTGGCTGTGCAAGAGGTGATTGAGGTGAAGAACGTTTTGGAGGTGTCTTTAGAGATGAGAAGGGGTCTAACTGTGTAGGTTCTATGGGAAGTTGACTGTACGTACCAGACTCCGCACTAGATAAAAGTGGATCAGGGCTCTTCACTCAGTTGGACTATCCAAGGATTGAGGTTCCTGCCATGAGAAGCACCGTAAGAGCTGCCCGGCCGGGGTTGGTCGGATAACCCCTCCAGTGTGGGAATCAATTATCGAAGAAGAAGTGTAGAGAGTTGAGTTTGTAAGTAAGTGATGTTCAGCTTGGATCGGTTTAGTTACCTTCAATATGAAGTTCATGTAGTATATATAGGATTCCTTACTTGCTTCTCAAAATGGTTTTATGGAACTTTGGTGCTGCCAGATTTTCCTTTAGCATGGCACCAGGTGGGGGACCATCTGGTAGTTGTCAAGAGGTGCTTATACTCATTGTAGTCATGCTGATAACAAACCTCATTCTTCTGGTTTAACAGCTTCCGTGATTCTAGGTGTAGGGGACCAGCTGAGGTGGCAACTTGCACATGCACATACTCACAACTTCCACGTTTCTCTGCGAGGTTTCCTCAGCTCGGTACCTTGGTTCCCTAGTTCGACCCTAGACGTGGCTTCTGTTGGGATGGGCTGGTCCATTCGAATATCTTTATGTGGGCTCGGCCCACTTTAGTTCGGCCCATAGATTAGGTCTTGCAGCTCGGCCTAGCCCAGCATCGCTGCTGGACTAGCCTTTCCACTGTGGGTTTAGCCCAAGTGCTTGAGGGCTTGGGTAGACTGTGATCATGAAGTTGGGCTTAGTTGGGTTGGCCATATGCTCATCTGACCCATTTGGATTTGGGCTTGGGTGATTGGACCGGCCCAAGGCTTGGGTCCGACCCATTTCTTATTTACCCCATTCATTTGTCCCCTAGCTCGCGCTAAGGTTCCCCTTGGGGGGAGCTACGATTCTGTACTCCAAGCGTCACATCGCTTCAGTTCTACCCCAGTTCGGCCTTGGTGACGGTTTAATCCTAACACACAACCCCTGCATGCGTCCTTTCGTGGTGACACGTGGTGACGTAGGATAGGTGTGCAGAGATAGTGCGTCGATTCCATACCGAAGGTCGTGCTTCGTGTACCTTCACGCCGGCTGATAGAATAAACGCTCTGGCTGTCAATCCAAATCCCTTTATCTACTTTTTCGTTCTTCTAGAGAGTTTCAAAGAAAAGAGAAGAACCCTTCCCATTCCTCTGAACTAGTCTCGTTGGTGCTCTGCTCAGACTTTCCATTGCCGGTCTTGCTTCAGCACCGCCCGTTCACCACCGCTACTCTGATCTGTGTAAGTTCTCTTGTGATCCTTCTTCTCTTGTCCTTTTCTGTTTCAATCATCTTGTCTGGCCCTTGCGCTGTTGTGTTCCCCATCTTGGTATCTGAGTTCTACCCCTGTACCACTAGGTTTGGTTTAATGGGAAAGTTTCGCTCATTAGTTGATACTCCTGAGGCCATGGCCATGTTTCGTCGTGATTACAATATCCCCGATGATGTGACCCTTTCGCTGGCAAGGGTCCATGCCAAGCGTATGGGCACTGGAAACACTATCGCTTTTCCAGTTGCATCCATCGTCGAGGGAGGGGTTCGTTTTCCTCTCGACCCTTTGGTGCGCCGATTTCTGCACTAGGTTCAACTCACCCCAATGCAAGTATGTGTTAACCTGTTTCGTGTTGTCTGTGGTGTGTCCGCTCTCAACAAGCGGTTGGGCTTGAATCTCGATATTTGGGACATTTTGGGCTACTACACTCTTTCTCATAACAAGGATCATAGCACATACTACCTGCGTGTTTGTTCGATCGACTGTCATCTGGTGACTGGTTTGCTTGATTCAGACAAGAATAATGATGATTTTCTACAAGTTGGCGGCAACTGGGAGTTCCCCGCCGGGACCGAGTTCCAGTCCGAACGAATGCCTCTGAAGGATGGCTACCAAGTTCGAATCCTTCCTCCAGTGTCTTTTGTATTTCTTGCCTTTGTTTTGGATATTGTTTTAATGTGGCACTTCTTTTTTGTAGAGGGCTCTCGTTTTTAGCGAAGGCCGAACTGGGAGAACACTGAGGCCATCAAAGCCGTTCTGAGGTACAAGAAGAGGTCCGCACCAGAGTTGTTGGATTACCAAGCGACTTACCGCTCTGTCATTCCGAAGAAAGCGAGGCTCGCTGCATCCCTTTTAGATTATGATACTGAGACTGACACATCCCTCACTCCTCTGGTTACGAATCGCCGTCGAAGCCAGGGTGCATTTCCTGAAAGGACGCCCTCTCTTGCCCCCAGTTTCGCAGGGGGTAGGTCCGTATCGAAGAGGAGAGTGCTAGTGGATTTGGAGGCTGAGGCTTTTGGTGCCTCTGATACTTTGGAGACCCCTTTGTTAAAGGCCGAGGCAAAGAGCCTCATGGATGTAAAAGTAGAGATGGGAGCTTCTAGGACTCACGCTGCTACTGTCGAGCCCTCCGCTTCGGTTGCTACGAGGGCAAAAAAAAGGAAGAGAGAGACTGGCAAGGCAGTGGTGGGGGAAGCTTCTGAAGATCCTATTGAGGACGAAGCACTTGAGAAATGGGAATCGCCGATGCTGCATCAAGGCAGGTCCGTTTCTATCTCTGATTCGGTTGTTGTTTCCCAAGATTTTGCTTTTGATTTGACCAAGACTCTGTTGATGCCAGTTGACATGACTGACCATAATGGGCCCCACAATATTCCTATTTAGAAGGGAACCCTTCAGATGATGACTATTGTAAGTGCTTTCTTGTTTTGTTTGCTTTTAGTGTTATGCTACTGCTTTCTTTCTTTTAATACTTTATAATCCGTTGCAGTGTATTCAAAGGATGCATATGTCTATCACCCGTGCTGAAGAACTAGAAAAGGCCGTGCTGGAGGCCGCTATGAACGACAAGAGACTGACGGTGAGCCTCGAGACCGAGAAAGAAGGACGCTGAACTGCCGAAAGGGAGGCATTCCGTTTGAACAAGATTGTTGCTTCAGCTAAAATATCAAAGGAGGCTGCTATTGGGGCGTAAGCTCAACTTGAAGGAAAATTGGCCGAGCTGGAGGCCGTTATCGCGGTGATGGCTGCCGAGCGTTCTGCGTTGGAGGCCAAGCATTAGCAACAAGGTTGGGATGAGGTTGGGGCTGCCTATAAGGAGAAGGTGCTAGTGCAGCAAGATAAGCTCTTTCTAAAGGGTTGGACGAGTACTTTAGTTGCTGCCCTGGTTCCTGAAGGGTCTCCCCTGCTCCAGGATGTCCCAATTCCCTCAAGGTCCTTGGGTTCAAAGATTGTCTCCACCCCTGCTGTTCTTCCAGCTGAAGTTTTCCCGAAAATTGATTCTGCAAACAAGACTCAGGACAGTGATGTTGCCATTGAAACGGTGAATGTTAAAGGGGGTGAAACCCTGGAGACTGAAGCTGCGGGAGATGTGGTTAAGGAAGCTTCCACTTCTCAGGAAGTTGGAGCTGCCTGTACTTTTTCTCCTCAAGACGGCCTGGACAAGATTGTGGACACTGCTCTTGAGGTTCTCTCTATTAATGAAAGTTAAAGTTCTCTCTGAATGGAATTGAAGTTTTTGCTTTTCTGTTTTGATGTGATGTGGCTCGGCCCCCTTAACGAGCTTTCTCTCTATACTCGCCAAGACAATTTTTCTTTTTCTTTTTTTTTTTTTCTTCTTTTCTTTGTTGCTGGCTATGAGACCATCTGTGCCTTTTGTTGGATGATGGGATTTTCCTTTTGAATTTGCAATCTGATGCTGTTTAGCTTCTATGTCTAAATGTTTTCTGTACTGCTTACCCCTGTTGGGACCTCGGGGCCGAACGGATGCTCGGTCTAGGTAACGAATATGTTACATGGTTGTGCTTGATTTTGTAATGAAATGAAGAGGGTCTTACTTAGGTCCAAGTTGGTTCTAAAAAACAATTGTTTGCCCCCACCTGGAGCTAAGTAAGATTAGTATTGAAGATTGTGCTCTTAGGTAGAACTGCATAAGTCTGTTACAACTTTGATAGCACAGGTGCATTTGAATGGGATAAAGGCATGAAGAGGTGTCTTACTCAAGTCCAGGTTGGTTTGAAAAAACAATTGTTTGCCCTCGTCTGGAGTTGAGTAAGACTAATGCTGGAAGTTTGCTTCTGACAGAGCTGAGTCAAGTTTGTTCCAACTCTGTTTGTTCGCATCAGTACTGAAGTGTTGACGTGACGATACTTAAGAAATTTTGTGGATTCAGAGATGTTTACTTAAGATATGTTAGTGTGGTTTCCACAGAGCAATTCCACTTGGCTAAAATCCAATTTAGTTGCCAAACATAATTCCATCAAGCAATACCACTTGGCATGTTTGAGTGCTAACCAAATTTAAATTCCGTTCAGTTGTTCTGAAACTAAGCTCGTTTGGGTTTAAACCAAAGCTAAGTTCGTTTTATAAACATCAAAGCTAATTCCGTTTGATAAACATCAAAGCTATTTCCGTTTGGTAAGTACCAAAGCTAATTCCATTTGATAAACATCAAAGCTAATTCCATTTGATAAACATCAAAGTTATTTCTGTTTAGTAAGTACCAAAGCTAATTCTGTTTGGTGAGTACCAAAGCTAATTCCGTTTGATAAACATCAAAGCTAACTCTATTTGGTGAGTACCAAAGCTAATTCCGTTTGATAAACATCAAAGCTAATTACAAGAATTTGATAAATTTGAAAGAAGTGGGAAAGCATTTGCATTGGTCAACAGTTGCCTTTACATTCTGATAGAGAAGTTGGGGGATAATTCTATTTGTAGTATTTCTTGAGATTTGCTACATTCTAAGGCCGAGGTATAGCTCTACCTTTGAGATCCTCTAGGTAGTAAGCTCCATTTCCAGCAACAATTGTGATTTTGTACGGTCCCTCCCAGTTAGGCCCAAGTTTGCCTTCGCCAGGCACCCTTTTGTGATCCATAACTTTTCTCAGAACCAGTTCTCCAGGTCTGAATTGCCTTGGGGAGACTTTTTGATTGAAACTTTTGATGAGCTGCTACTGATACGCGATAAGTCTGATCATTACTGCTTCTCTTCGGCCCTCTGCCATATCTAGTGCTTATGCAATAGCTTCCTCATTACTTGTGCTTTCAAACAATTCAGACCGAAGGGTTGAGAGACCTACTTCGAGTGGGATGACGGCCTCCATTCCGTAAGTTAGGGAGTAAGGTGTTTCTCCCGTTAAGTGCCGTGCTGTGGTTCGGTATGCCCATAGTAAGTGGGGTAACTCTTCAACCCATATTTCTTTTGCATGCTCAAGCCGTTTCTTTACTCCATTGATGATGGTTTTGTTTGACGCTTCTGCCTGTCCATTACTTTGTGGGTACCCTAGAGAAGAGTTCCGATACTCGATCCTGCGGTCGGCACAAAACTTTCTGAAGATTTTTCCATCGAACTATGTTTCATTATCCGCAATCAGTATCCGCGGGATGCCGAAACGCATCACCACGTTTCTCATGACAAACCGCTTCGTATCCGCTTCTTTGATACTTGCCAGCGCCTCGACTTTAACCCACTTAGTGAAATAGTCGGTTGCAGCAATGAAGAATCGCCTGTTCCCAGTGCCTCGTGCCAATGGTCCAACAATATCCAGACCCCATTGGGCAAAGGGCCATAGGCTAGTGAGTGGAATGAGAGTTTTGGCTGGCTGATGAATGAGTGGAGCAAACCTCTGACATTTATCACACTTCTGTACGTACTGCTGCGCATCTTGTTGCATCCGTGGCCACTAGTACCCGTGAGTAAGGGCTCGGTATGCCTGTGCCAGCGACCTTACACCAACGTGGGATCCACAAATCCTATCGTGAATTTCGTAGAGAACATTGTCAACCAGATTTGGATGCACAGATAGAAAATAAAGGCCAAGATAGGAGCGTCTGTACAGCTTTCCCGATGGTGAGATCCAAAACCGAGCCGACCTATGTCTGACTTTGTTAGCTTCCTTTTTATCTTTGGAGAGAGTACCAGATTTTAGAAAAGCAAGTATCGGATCCATCCAGCTCGACTCTAAGTTGCTGCAGAGGACTGGAGATGCAATGCTTGGTTCTGGCACGAACTCAACCCAAACTTTTCCAGCATCTTTGGTATCCACTGATGAGACGAGGCAAGCCAGAGCATCAGCATGGCTGTTTTTGTCCCAACTAATCCGTTCCACTCGTATGGATTGAAACTTTTTGAGTAGGTCTTTGGCCTTGCCTGCGTACATAGCCATTCTTTCATCTCGTGTTTCATAGATCCCAGAGAGCTGGTTTACCACTAGTTGTGAATCGCTGAAAACAAGAAGCTGTTCTGCACTGAAGTGTTCGGCATTACGTAAGCCAACCAATAATGCTTCGTACTCTGCCTCATTGTTTGAAGCCTTCCAACCGAGCCTGAGAGCTTGTTCCCAGATAAATCCTTCTTGTGGCATAAGTACTACTCCTACCCCCGAGCCTCGGTTATTGGATGACCCGTTAACATAAAGCTGCCAGATGTTTCCAATAAAAAGTCTTCATGCGTCCGAAGCGCAGTGTTTTCCATGTTCGGTGATGCATGGCGCCTGTGCCGAACTAGGATTCTCTGGCTCGATACTCTGGGTGGGAGCAAATTCTGCGACGAAATCTGCTAAGACCTGGGCCTTGATCGTCGTCCTAGGTTGATACCAAATGTCAAACTCACCAAGTTCTACCGCCCATTTTGCTATTCGACCAGAGAAATCAGCTCAGCTGAATACAGATCTAAGGGGGAATTTAGTGAGGACATTGATGGTATGCCTCTAGAAGTAATGTTGCAACTTTCTTGAGGCGATAAGCAGCCCGTAAGCTAACTTTTCCAAGGGTAGATACTGTGTCTCGGCATCTAGTAAAGTGTTGCTAACAAAGTATATTGGCCTCTGTTCCTTGTTAACTTCTCGAATTAGTACTGCGCTTACGGCATGATCTGAGACTGCTAGATATAGGTACAGCTCATCTCCTGGTTCTGGAGTGGACAGAAGAGGTGGTGTGCTGAGGTATCTTTTGAGACTTTGCAGTGCTTCGGTACACTCGGAACTCCATTCAAACGCTTCCCTTTTCCTTAATAGCTGGAAGGAGGGCTTCATCCGATCTGAAGATTTACTGATGAACCGATTCAGGGCGACCGCCATTCCGGCCAGTTTCTACAGCTCTTTAGCCTTTATTGGTACTTCAAGATCTTATATTGCTTTGATTTGATCTGGATTCGCCTCAATTCCTCTGCGAGTGACCATGTATCCCAAGAACTTCCATGTTCCTACCCCGAAAACGCATTTCGAGGCATCGAGGCGAAGCTAATGGTTTTTCAGGATGTCAAAAACTTCTCTCAAGTCTGCAAGGTGGTTTGTAGCGAGCTTGATTTTTACTACCATATCATCTAAATAAGCTTCCATGGTTTTCCTAAGTTGGTCCTTGAACATCCGAGTGATCATTCGCTAATAGGTTGCCCCGGCGTTCTTGAGGCCGAACGACATTACTTTGTAGCAGTAAGTTCCTCTCGGAGTGATAAATACTGTCTTTTCTTGATCCGGACCGAACAGTGATATCTAGTAATAGCCGCTATAAGCGTCCAGAAAGCTCATGCGCTCATGCCCTGCTGTTGAGTCTACCAGTTGATCGATGCGAGGCAGCGGAAAGCTATTTTGGGGCAGGCTTTGTTTAAGCAAGTGAAGTCAACGCAAACTCTCCATTTTCTGTTCTTCTTTTTTACTACGACTGTGTTGGACAGCCATTGTGGATACTAAACTTCTCTGATCGCTCCCGATGCCAGGAGTTTTTCAACTTCGGCAATTACTGCTTCAGTGTGCTCAACTGAGGATCTCCGACTTTTTTGTACAATGGGCCGAGCGGAAGGGTTGATGTTGAGCTTGTGGCAAGCAAATTCTAGGTCCAACCCTGGAGTATCATATGCTGACCATGCGAATACTTCCATATTTTCCCTCAGCAATTCCAGCAGCTGAAGTTTCTCATCAGCGCCTAGCGAGGTACCGATAAGGAAGTACTTTTCTGGATCATCCTTTTTTACTAGGACTTTCTCCAAATCCTCTACTATCTTTTCCTCTGGGGCTCCCCCTACATCTTCCAAGACTGGTTGTTCGGCCATTTCCATTGTTTGTACCTGGTTGCAGAGTTGCTTTGCCTTCAATGCCGCCATGAAGCAATGTTTGGACGCAACTTGATCCTCTGAGATCTGCTCTACTCCGTATTCCGTTGGGAAACGGATGAGCTGATGGTAGGTTAAAGGGACTGCCTCCATTTGATGAATCCATGGACGGCCAAGTATGACGTTGTAAGGGGATGGTGTATTAATAACTAGAAACTCTGTCTGGAGGGCTTTTGTTCCTGCCACGACTGGCAACACTATTCTGCCAAGCGGCCATTCTAGCTGTGAATTGAAGCCAACTAACGGAGCTGTCGCTGGGGTGAGGTCCTGCTCGGAGAGACCAAGCTTTCTGAACAAGTCATAATATAATATGTCTGCTGCGCTGCCTTGATCTACCAAGACTCGTTTTACGTCAAATCATTTCCCAATTCCCACAGTTATAATCAGTGCATCAGTATGTGAGTGTTGTATGCCTTCTAAATCTTTTCTAGTAAATGAAACAGTGCACAAGGGGGGTTTGGGTACCGTGCATACCTTTTTCGATGCGGGCTCTACTGATATGACTTGCTGAATTTCCACAGCCTTAGCAATCTCTTCTTTCAGTGCCTCCTCACATCCCTGGGTCGCTGTTCCATGGATCACATTTATTATTAGCCGAGGTGGGTGCTCAGTATTCGGTTCTGGTGGTGGGTTCCCCGGTTCGGTTACTTCCTTATACTGATCAATGTAATCCCGAAGGTGCCCAGCTGCTACTAGGTCCTCTAAGTGTTGCTTCAGTGCTCTGCAGTTCTAAGTCATGTGTCCCCTGTCTTAATAGTAGGTGCATCTGAGCTTCTAATTGCACCGAGCCGGATCTCCCAACATTTTTGGCGGTCAAACAAAGAAGGGCTCTCTCTTGATCTTTTCCAAGATTCGATAGATCGGTTCTTTGAATACAGTCACAACGGCTTCGTGAGATTTGGACTTATCCACCTCATTCACTGTGAGGCCTCGGTGTTCTCCTCGATCTGTTTTCTTCTTATGGCGAGCTGTTTGTTGTGCTGATACTACCTCGATGAGGATCTGATCATCTTCGAGGCGAGTGTACTGCTCAATCTTGGCACGCAAATTTTTCAATGCTGTGGTCGGGCGCTTGGTAAGTGATTGTCTCAACTTACTTTCCGGTCGCAAACCATGTTTGAAAGGCATAACGGCCATCTGCTCACTGCACACATTTTCCTCCAGGTCATTGTACTCTTCCCAGTACCTCCTAGCATAACTGCGCAGCGTTTCTTCCTGCTCCTTTCGGAGACCGAACAGTGTATCCGGCTCTTTCGAGATTTTAGTACTGGAAACGAACCTGGCTAGGAACTCTTCGGAGAGCTGTTTCCAGCCATGAATTGATCCAGCAGGGAGCCGATCGAACCATCGATGTCCAGTTTTTCTTAAGCTGGATGGGAAGACTTTGCACATCAGTGCCTCATCTCGGCTCCATAGAGACATTATCTATCTGTAATGGCTAATATGCGTTAGTGGGTCTGACTTCCCATCGTACAAAGTGAACTTTGGCATGGTGAATTTCTTTGGAGGTCTCATGGCCTCAATTTCCGGGGAGAATAGCGAGGAAACGAGCCTATCCAGCACTCAATGCTCTCTCTGGTGAACAGTGCGGTCCAGATGATCCCGATGTTGCTCGTTCTGCTTGTTGCCGATCAACCAAGTACGAAGGTCTTGAGGAGGGTATTCAGTCTATTGGCTAACCGTCTTCTGCCTTTTAGCCCTTCTCCGACGTGACCCACGGGTGTGGCTACTCGACGCCTCACTCTGTACCGGGATAGGCTGGCTTTGTTTCCCAGACTTATTTCTGGGGAACTTCTTCACTGATGGCTCTCTAGATAAGCTCCTCCATTGCAAGCGAAAGGGCTCTGCTTCAGTCTTCTTTTCCGTTGGATCACCCAGTACCCTTTTAAGTTGGGCTTTTAGCTCCTATATCTCCATCCCCATGGAGTCTATGATTCGGTCTCTATAATCCTTTTCCAGAAGAAAGTGATGAGAAAAACCTCCAGCGAAAGGTAATCGATGCTCAACGGATTCAGGTGTCCGGTTATTGTTTCCAGTTTGTTCTTCTAGGACTGTTCGGAGTGCCAAGCCTTTATCCTTTGTCTTCTCCGTCTGTAGAGTATGTGTCGAAGGTGGGATGTCCTCAATCCCCATCACCGGAACTAAGTGTAGAGCTTAGAGACGAAGTGATCCACGCTCACCGCACCAATTGTGCGTACCGGATTCCACACTAGATGAAAGTGGATCGGGGCTCCGTACTCGGTTGGACTATCCAAGGTTTGAGGTTCCTGCCATAAGAAGCATCGTAAGAGCTACCTGGCCGGGGTTGGCCGGATAACCCCTCCGGTGTGGGAATAAGTTATCGGAGAAGAAGTGTAGAGAGTTGAGTTTGTAAGTAAGTGATGTTCAGCTTGGATCGATTCAGTTACCTTCAATGTGAAGTTCATGTAGTATATATAAGGTTCCTTACTTGCTTCTCAAGATGGTTTCATGGAACTTTGGTGCTGCTAGATTTTCCTTTAGCATGGCACCAGGTGGGGGACCATCTGGTAGTTGTCAAGAGGTGCTTATACTCATTGTAGTCATGTTGATAACAAACCTCATTCTTCTGGTTTAACAGCTTTCGTGATTCTATGTGTAGGGGACCAGCTGAGGTGGCAACTTGCACATGCATATACTCACAGCTTCTACGTTTCTCTGCGAGGTTTCCTTAGCTCGGTACCTTGGTTCCTCAGTTCGGCCCTAGACGTGGCTTCTGTTGGGATAGGCTGGTCCATTCGGATATCTTTGTGTGGGCTCGGCCCACTTTAGTTCGGCCCATAGATTAGGTCTTGCAATTCGGCCTAGCCCAGCATAATGGTTGGACTAGCCTTTCTACTGTGGGTTGTGCCCAAGTGCTTGAGGGCTTGGGTAGACTGTTGATCATGAAGTTGGGCTTAGTTGGGTTGCCCACATGCTCATCTGACCTATTTGGATTTGGACTTGGGTGATTGGACCGGCCCAAGGCTTGGGTCCGACCCATTTCTTATTTACCCCTTTCACTGTCAAAACCTAGAAGTTGAAATGTGGGAATCTATCGGGGCCTCACAATTGTGATAGAGAAAAGCCTCCGTGAAGTTATCATTGAAACATACTCAATCTTGGAGCCAAAGTTGCTTACTAACCCTGTATTTAGTTGGGAGATTTGAAAAATAATTTAAAAAGGGAAAAAGAAAAGGTATTTAAAATATGAAAAAATATACTTACATTTTAGCTAATTTCAAATATTTTTTCCCTTTCCTTTTTCAAATCTCTTTTCAAATTCTCCAACCAAACTTACCGTAAATGATCATCTCAGATCTGTCCCTACAGAAGTATTGTTGAAGCAATACAAAAAATTAAGGTTTTAGAAACTAAAATTTAAAGACAAAATTATTTTTTAAGAACCAAATATTTTTGTTACGAAAAATGTCGTCATTATATTTTTAGTAACAAAAATTGGACATTAGTGATGAATTATTATCATTTTTGGACCAAAATTTTTGTTTCAAAAAATAAACTATTTTGAGACCAAATTATTTTGTTTTTAAAAATTTATTTATTAGTGATATTTTCAAAATTTTGTCACTAAAAGCCTTGTTTTTAACTTTTCAGGACGACCTTCTAGCAACTATCCTTACGACTATAGAAATTGATCCCTAAATATCTTTTACAACAAAATTTTTACTTTTAAATACCAAAAAATTTGATCTCTAAAATTCTTATATGTTATAGTGAAGACTCAAGGCATCTTTTGTTCCATTTGCCACATCATGCGCAAAGCCACTCAATGCACAAACAAGCTCGCCAACATGGGAGCAAACCAAACTGAACCCTTGGTGGTGGTGGAAAAACCACCCATGGTTGTTAGGAATCAAATTGTTGCCGATATGGTGGGGATGGAATATCGGTGGATATAGCCAGGGTCAGCTTTAATCCAAAACCAGTAAAGTCGTCGCTTTGAGTCTCAAAAATTAATTAAAAAAAAGGTTCCAAAATATTTTTAGCTATTATACTAGTTTATAAAAATAAATAAACAAATAAAAAATCCACCTAAACAAAATAAGATGGATGTTCAAAATTAATACATGGTTGATAGAGTGAAATATTTAAAACTAATAGATGATTGTTTTTATCCCAAAAAATTGAAAAGTCTATTGATTTAATGAGTTATTTAAAATTAATAGATGGTTGTTTCCAGTTTTATGAATTGTGTATTGAATACAACTAATTATATGCGTTACAATTGTTTCTGGTGAAAAAAAAAAAATTAAATTGAAAACTAAATAAATTTTACCTATGTCACAATAAAGATTAAATGGATTAGTAATTTTATCTATTGAAAAATATTTAGTTGATAAGTTGAATTATTTGAGTTTGATTAGCAATTTTGCAATTAAAAATGTGAGAATGGTGATGTTTAAATGATATTTTATTACAATTTGTTTATTTTTTACATAGTACTTGAGTTTAGATTATTTTAGTTATTTTTTTATTATAAACTTTGTTATATATATTTATGTAAATTTTATGTCAAAAAAAATTGGTGAATAATGTTTTGATTACAATTATTTTTTCTTTTTTCAATGTATGAAAGGCCCCTGTCGGGAGCTTTTTGGCCCAAAAAATGTCATAACTGGCCCTGGATCTAGCCTAAGTTCCCTTGCCTTTTTACTTTGTTTTTCTTTTTCCGTTGTACTAAAATAAAATTTTAAAAAAAAATTTAGAAAAAAACTAATGTGGTGCAAACGTAAGTGGAAAAAGAGGCCGAATATAGGACTTATGTTTCATTTGCAAGCATACATTCTAAAAGTTGAGTATCTCAAAACTATTCTTTTTAAAAAATAGAAATTATCCTTTTGTGAGAATCATTTGCAATGAGATCATTGCTCATGTATATCTTTATACATCATGGCTTACCTTGTATCAACTGTATTTTGCCTTGAATGCAATTTCAAGCCTACTATGTATTCCATTACATATTTTGCTTAAGAAAAAATAAAAGTACCATCAAAATTATACCGTATACGATGATAATAATGTAAATGTCTTAATATTGGCTTAGACTAATAATTTGATCTTCAAAATATTCTCTCAAAATAGTGAGTAACGTGCATCGATTGTTCGGATTTTGTTAGCTACGCTCATAAATTGTTTACCTTTTTTAAATATTTCTTTGTTTGTTTAAAAAGAAATAAATAAATAAAGAACTCTCTCACAACAACATGACAATAGGGCCCCAAAAATTAAGCTCAAAAAAAGGTCTCCAAATTCATTATCTTATACTATAGCAAAAATTCAAAATGGCTCAAATTTGTTTAACTAATTTAGGCCATTTTAAAATGCCTCAAAAGTTCTATTTGACCCAATTGATAAAAGACCCAGTTAAAAAATATTTATAAGTATTAGTTGTTAGCCCAATTAAAAAAATCAAATATAAAATATATGTATATGTCTGTGGGGCCTATTTTTATTTCTTCTCTTTTTATGGCCCAATATGTGTTTTTTAGTGGTTTTTAAATATTTTACGCAATTTTATTTATTTGTTTTGTAGATACATCTAATTTAGATACACTTATAAACTATAATATTTGTACTTTTTTTATAAAAAAAAATAAAAAAAGTTGCCAAATACAAAAAATATAAAAAAAAATACGAATTGCAAACTCAAATAATTATTTTTCAAAATTCTAAACCAAACAGTGTGATTTTTATTTTTATGCTTATGAATATCTAAAAGGTCCCGAAAAATTATTTCGCCTTAAGCCCCAAAAACTCAGGGCCGACCCTGCATGACAACAAGAAAAATGCTTTGAAATTCTAATTTTTGAGCTCTAAAGATAGCTCTAATGAATTAGCAGTGGATTTCACCCACAGTGATGTGATGTTTTCGTCTTAATTTGTTTTTATTTTTATTTTTTTTATTCATTATCATATCATTAGTGTTTTATTAAAACACTAAAATTAATGATCTAAATCATTGCTGACGACAACAATGTCATTCCACATTACCCACTCTCGTCAATGACAATTATTATGACTAATTATATTTCCAAAAATTAGCTATCTTCTCCTTGTGATAAGTTACATCTTGAATTGAAAGTTGAGTGATTGTGATATTTTTTTGTACTTTCCTATTTGGATATCATGATATCTGCTATGTGACTCAACAGCATATTTCTTTAATAAAGGAGTGGTCCATACGAGTTGCATTCCTAAACAAATCAGTATATATATATAGTGTATACATATATATATATATATATATAAGTTTTATTCGCAACTTATTAGACAAAAAATAATTTAAATAAAATTAAAAAAATAATTATCTAAAAATTGGGAAAAAATGTTTTGATTTTTACTTTTTAATTATTAATTTTTAATGGGAACTGTTATTCCTATTTCACTTTGTTTTTAATACACTCTCTTTTTTGCTCTAAATACATTAATAACTTTGGAATTTTAATTTTTTTAGGAAGTATATTTTGTGTGAAAATATATTAATGTAATTATGTATAATAAAAATAACGAATATGTTGTTTTTGGAACAAAATAGAATGAGAATAATAACTCTTTTTAATTCATAATAAATTGTATCAAAATAATGATATATGTGCTTTGTGAAGAGAGGTTGGAGTCAAAATGGGGATTGGAGTTGGGTGAATTGACGGAGCAACATCACATGGGGTGTGGTGTGGCTTCATTCACCATTCATTTCATTATCATTTTATATATATAAAGGAATCAAAAAGGACTAACGAGATCTAAAACCCCATCCCATCCACCCTACCCAACACATATTGGTGTCACCATGTGCACCAAATTGTGGGTTGGATGGTCACTAGTATGGTTGACATTACAATTATTCAATGAGGACTTATTTGTCTTTTTGAATATTATTCTTGCCTTTGTGGGGTTTTTTTTTTCGTTTCATTTAACAAGACAAATAAGGTCAAGTTTGGCTATCCTAAATAAGTACACATTTTTTATCTTTTTATCTTTTTTTCATTACATCATCTCTCTACTTTTCTGCACATCTTTTCGTAAAAAGATAAAAAGTACACTTATTTAGGTCATCCCAAACAAGTGTTTGAGAGTTTTAAATTTCAAGATTAGGGAACCATTTAGAAGTGTTTACTCAAAAATAAAACAAGTAATTCAATTAATTGAACTAGTTGAGTTAGTCACTCAAGTCTAAGAGGTCAGGCAATCAATTTTTGTCCAAAGCAAAAATTGATTATTTTTCTGTATTATAGAGATTAATGAAGTGTTTTAGGAAGTTGGTAAAAAGTTGATTTTTTGGCTTTTTTAGTCTATTTTATCTTTTTGTGGATAAAAATGTGAGAGGTGATGTGACCCAAAATAGATAAAAAGTTAAAAATTAGCTTTTTATTTTCTTATTATTATTATTATTATTATGGGCTATTGATATTGATAAACTTTATAATTTAAAACTAAGTGGCAAATAATCAATGAAAATTGTAATTAAGAGATAATTCCCTTATAATACACCTCTCAACTAAAGGTTATCAATTAGCATCTTGAAATCACATCCGTTAAAATCATAGTGTTTTTTTATTTTTATTAATTGATGCATCATTGAAATTACATTTGTCCTATTACCAATTCTTTTAAAAAAAAATTATATCACTTGGTAAATTAGATCCGTAAGTTTAATTTAGGCCCCATTTGTTTAGTAATTTGTTTTTTTGGCTAAAATAGTAATAAAAAAAATTAAAAAAATTACTAAAAAATTAAAAAATTACTAAAAAAAATTAAACATTTGAGTAATTCACGATTTTTTTTATATAACTAAAAAAGGGCATTTTTCAGCACATTAACTTTTTTTCATCCCCTCATAAAAAAATCAATAAAAAGGCTAATTTTTAGACGGGTCCTTAGTTTGTATAATATTACTCATTGGCTTTCATTTTTAAATATATATATATATATATATATAAGATACTTATAATAATAAAAAATAGTCAAAAAATTAAAAAATCACTACTAAAAAATCAATTATTCTTATTATTTTTTTAAATGTCATTTTGTTAAAAAAATAATAATAATTAAAATGGTTAATTTTTAAAAACAACCCTCATTTTGCAATTTTTTTCTTTTGCAGTAATTAATTGCGTCCATGGTCCTCGACATGAGTTGGGATCCCCTCCTTGCAACTCCTCCTTGCAACAGTTGAGATTAACTGTTACAACATTCAACGGCTGATTTCAATTTTTTAATTTTTTTTTAGGGTACTGTTATGGTGTGCAATATGCAACCGACACAAAAGGTGTAAATAGAAGGTGTAAACATAAAACATGACAGCAAACAAAAAGGCGTAAATATAAGGTGTAAGTTGCAGCCGTTGTAAGAAGAATTGCATGGAGGAGTTGTACCGAGGGAATCCGAACTCCCCCGACATATCCATCAATCTTAACATAATCTTGAAGATATTTGTCTGTCCTCTGATTTGTTTTGTCCTACCTTCTATGGGTCATAGGTACGTGCACTTAACAACCATACATTTGCTTACCTGTAAAGTCATCTTTCTTCTGAGGACCAGGGACAAGTGGAGATTCATCAACACCTCCAACTCCAAACTCTCTTTCATGGAAAGTGGACCCTTAAGTTACCACACCACATGCATGTATAAAATGAATTTTTTTTTTTTTAATGTTGTTTTCTTAAATTTCTTTAATTCTTTATAGGTGCACCTGATTAGTAGGTGAGGGTTTTTAACTTTTTTACGACAGAGACCCTTTGATTTCGGAAAAATTTTCCTCAACTTTTTTACCCATAATGTGTTTTTGTCCAAATATGCAATGAATTTGAGCTAATGTTTCTAGGTCCAATTTATGATAAAAATTCCGAATTTATAATATTATTGTTTTTGTAACATGAAAAAAGCACATATTTGAGAATAACTTTTTTAATTGTTTGAACAAATGTAAATAATTAGTGTGTTTAAGTTATTTATTTAGTATTTTTTTTTTGGTTAAATATTGACTTTTTTTACCAAAAGATCATATTGCTAAATAAATCCGTAGTGTTAGGCTTTTTTTTTTTTTTTTTTTTCCTTGAGTTAACTAAAAGGCTAGTTTCTAAGCTAAAAACAATATTATAAAAAAATTAATACTAAAAATATAATTTGTTTAGTATATTCTTACCTTTTAGTTTTTCTAGTAATTTTTTTAAGTAGTTAAGCCTCGTTTGGCAACAGGCCGATTTAGTCAAAAAGTCAAAAAATTACTAAAAAAAGTAAAAAAAGTCAACAACCCATACCAAAAAGTCAAAGATTCTCTTTTCTCTCTACTTTTTGCACATCTTTTCATAAAAAGTCAAAAAGTCATCCCAAACATACTAGTTTTTTTAGCTCATATTTTAGCCAAATAACTAAAAAGTTACTAAATTAGTCTGTTCCCAAACGAGACCTTAAAGTCAACTTTTTGATGAAAAATGAGTTTGTTAAATGAGATAAGATTTTTTTTATTTTATTAAAATGAATTATTTTGGCAAATAATAGTTGACTCTTAAGCCATAGCCAGAAGTATTATCATTTAACATTATTTATGTGATATTCTGATAAATGAAAGATCACAAAATATATCAAGTGAGTCATTGTAAAAAAATTCCCAATGTCATTGATTAGAAGTGTCACATAAATAAAATATAATAATGTTATTTTGATTTCTATGAGTAACACAACAACATATCATATGATATTATGAAATTATTGAATTAATTATTCGGTTCATAGTGGGAAGCTGTCCCTTTTGAGGATGTACCACATGCTTTGCCTATATAAAGGCCTTCTTTGTGTTGAGATAGTCATTGGCCCCTCTCTCTCTCTCTCTCTCTCTCTCTCTCCAAGTGTTCATTTCATTTCTCCCAAATTTCCTCTACAATGGCTTCCTCATCAGTAGCTGAAAACTGGGCATGCATGATCAACGGTGATGATGAGTTTGATAGATTTGAAGTCCCAGAAATTGACACAGCCCTTCTCATGTCATTGCTTGAAGAATCACAAGTTGATCAGGATTGTGATGATGAGAGATTGACAAGTGTCATTCGATCGCTTGAAGCAGAAATTGAATTTGATCCCAACATGATGGACGGTCAAGATGATCATCATTTACCTCTTCAGCCTCATCATCAGTGGGATGGTAACTTGAAGGGTTGTCAACCGTCCGATGGTGCACAAGTGGACGGTCGGGATTGCTCAGACCCACATGATGATCTTGATTTCAATTGGATGGATGTGGAGATGGCCCCTTCCTCCCCAAGTGATGACATAGCCAATTGGTACATGGACCCTTATGGTGGTGAGATGGAGAGGATAATTGAATTCATTGATCAAGCCAGAGATTATTCACATACTTCCTATGGAGTTCCATTGGAGGAGCATAGTGGTGCCTATGGTTATCTGTGGCAAGAAACACATACTTCAGTGATGTACGGCTAGGATTCCGCCACGTGTATTTCATTTTCTTGTAATGAAAAATATATTTAGGGTAAATTACACTTACACTCTGAATGTTTGAGTTTAATACATATCATCTCTTAACGTTTGGAAAATTACACTAACCCCCATGTCATTGTAATTATTTAGACGAAATAAAAATATTAAATTCATGCACTCTCTTTTCTTACTTTGCTTTACTTCCTCTGTTTTTTTTTTTTGCTTTTCTTTTTCTTTACTTTATTTTTTTTTTCAATGTAATTTATTCTGTTTTTTTATTAGGAATTATTGGCTTTTATATAAGTTGGGGGTTTGTAAAATGAAACTATTAACCACAGAGGTAAGAATGTAATTTTTAAAACGTCAAAGGGTGGAATGGGGAGTTTCTATTTACACACACTAAACCCCCTTTATATACACACTTAATGAAGGGAGTGTGTAAAAAGTGTAGTGAGGGGGATGTGTAGAAAGTGTATATTGTGTGTGTAAATAGAAGCTCCCGATGGAATGTAATTAGACCAAATCACAGAGAGTGTCAATGTATTTTACCCATATATTTAAGTGTATATCCATGGATTGCACCAATGAAATGTTTTGTTAAATAATTTTTAAATCACACAATATGTTAGGTCGGAAATTTTTTTCTTAATCTATATTTGATTAGAAGATTTGGAAAGAGATTTAGAGAGAAAAAGAAAGAAAGTGTGTAAAATTAGGTGAAATGTAAGTATATTTTATTTACATTTTTACTTTCACCTTTCAAATTTCCTAACCAAACACAACGTAAATATATCAGTGCAATAAAAATTAGATTGAATAAATTGGTTCAACAATTGTATACTTAAGACTACCTACCTTCAAAAAAATGAAAAAAATATATATTTAAGACTCAAAATAAGCTGATTAAAAAACGAAAAAAAATTAAAAATTAAAAATTGCTCAATTCAAGCGGATCGTTTAAGCAAGTGATCATAAAATATGTTTTTTAAATTGGTTGTCGATAAAGAATTAGTCTAGTAGATGATTAGTGAATTTAATTGATGACTAGAATGACATACCCAGAAAGTAATGGTCTTTAATTTTTTTATAACCAAAAGGTTTCTTCATTCGACTCTAGCTTATTCAAAACGCCTGTTTATTTTCATCTTTGATATAAATAAATAAATAAACATTTTTTTTAAAAAATTAAACTAGTTTAAACAGATTCCAAAATAATAAAATAAAAACAAAAGTTGGTACCCTCCAGTGTCCGACCATTTTCTCCGAAGCACTCTAGATTCCCTTGACCAACACACAGCTACCATGTATGCCTCATGGAGTAAACGAAACACTCAACAACTTTTCTTTTTTCTTTTTAGGTTGAGCTAATTTCATTGAGAGGTTTTTTATTATTATTATTAAAAAAAAAAAAAAAAAAAAAACAAGTGTTGTTTGAATTTGAAAGGCATATTTTGATAAACTCAATCCGAGGTTATTTGGGATGATCTAAATAAGTATACTATTTAACTTTTTATAAAATATGGATTGGGTTTGAAGTGATGTGGTAGAGAGGTGATGTGATTTAAATAAGGTAATGTGACTTAAATAGGATAGTGACTTTTTGACTTTTTAATTTTTTTGGTGTTATGCCAAACTTAGCCTGAATATGTAAAAAGAAAAAGTTTATGGGTCCAGAAATATAAAGTAAAAAAGTGATGTGTAATTAGCATCTATTCTTTATATAGGAGGACAAACATAAAATTAATCTCAACTATTGAATGTATTTTCTAATATTATAAAATTATTGATGCAAAAACAAAATTGGGTGAACATTAATAACCTCCTCTCTTTTTTTCCTTTTTTTTTTTCTTTGTTTTTCTTTTTTTTAGGGATGCACATACTTCTCAAAGATTGGAAACTTCAACTCATTGTATTTTTTCTATCAAAAAATTACAGTAATGATAGAGACCACCAAAAAATTTCATCACTAATAGCTTTAATGAGTTGAAAAATGTAAAAAATAAAAGAAAAAAAAAAACACAAGAGACAACCATCACATCAAAGAGAGAGACACCTTATTAGTGCTCCCTTTTTAGTGCTCCCAAACATTAATCATAAGGGTAAATTACGCTGACACCTCCTGAGGTTTGATTCAATTATATCCTATTCCCTGACGTTTTAAAAATTACATTCTTACTTCTGTAATTAATAGTCTCATTTCACAAACTTTCCCTACTTATATAAATTGCAATAATTTCTAATAGAAAAATAGAGAAAATTATATTTTAAAAAAAAGAGTAAAGCAAAGGAAAGAAAAGAAAAAAGAAAATAAAGTAAAGCAAAGTAAGAAAAGAGAGAGTGCATGAGTTCAACGTTTTCATTCCGTTTAAATAATTACAATGATAAGAAATTAGAATAATTTTTCAAACGTTAAGAGTGATATATATTAAATTCAAATCCCAAGAATATAAGTGTAATTTATCCAAAAATTAAATAAATAATCCAGTGTAGCTTTTGCTTAATGGAGACAAAGTTTCAACTTTTTGCAAAGTTTCTATCATAGAACAGGACGGTGACTAATATACAATTTATTTTACTTGAAAAAAAAAGAAAAAGAAAACAACAACAACAACAACAACAACAACAACGTGAAGCATCAAATTGGACCCAACAACAATGTTTGGAGCATATAATTGAGATTGCTTTTATAGGGACAATTAGGATGTAGTGGTGTCAGTAATACTGAAATACAAATAAATAAATAAATAAATTATAATTATAATTATTTATATTTATAATATTTTTCACTTTTTAATAGTTGATTTTAGCTGACATCACTATTAAATTATTTTCAATTTTATTTTAAAATTTTGTATCATATTATTTAGTATAATTTTTGTTAAATATAAATTTAAAAACAATAATTATTAAAAAAAAAAGAAGACACTTTTAAATTATCAATCTTAATGGAGTTGCATGTTTCGTTTCTTACAAAAACTTTTGAAGTGGGAATCTACCAAACTTAAATACACATATATACCATAGTGCCTTGTAGAATCATTGAATCATTCACAATGACATAGGTATATCTATACTATATAGTCCTTTTGATTTCAACAATGTTATGCTTTTTCTTTTTTGTAAAAATCTCCTCATATTTAATAACGATCACATTCAACAAATTGTTAAATAATTTTCAATCTAAAAAAAAAAAAATTGTTGAATTTTTTTTTCTCATTTATCATTAAAAATTTTAAATAAAAAATTACAAATACATCGCATTTACATCCATAGTCAATATATCTATTTATTTTATTATATAAAGTCTATGGTATAAATTTATCATGTTTTTTAATTTTTTTATCAAAATCAGAATACTTTTGATAATTGTCAAATCAAATTCCGTAACTTATTGTCTCGTGTAAATGCTCACATCAAATTTTATTAATTTCCTACAATTTTGACAAGACACTGTATATATATATATATATATATGGATACACATATTTTGAAGCAAACACGAGAGTGCCACAGCTTACGTAACAAATCAGGCATCAAAGATTAGTAGGTTCATTCACCACTTTTTCTTTTCTTTTCTTTCTTTTTTTTAATCGTTCACTCACCACCTGAGTCAATTTTATTTGGATAAATTATACTTTGTTCTCTTAAAATTTCACTTATTTTTTACTTTGGGTCTTTAAGTTTGATTTTTTTTTACTTTGGCTCTTCGTATTTGTAATCCTTTCCATTTTAATCCTTTAAGTTTGATTTTTTTCACTTTGTCCCTTCATGCTTGTAATGCTTCCTACTTTACTCGTAGACTAACTTTCATCCAAAAAATTAACAGAATCTGCTATATCACCAATACATCAACTTCATGTGTGATATAAAAATTCACTACAGATACAAAAGATGAAAAATAGAAAACAAAAAAATTGAATTTTTTTTTTTGAGCCTTTAATGAGTTTTTTTTTTCAAATTTATTCAAAAATATTATTATATTATAGATTCATCTAAATTAGATTAGATGCATCTATATTGTCGATTCTAAAATGAAAAGTTTACTATCTTTTTTTTTCATCCTTAGCGAACTTTTTCCTTTTTTTAGTTAAATTTGTTTTTATATAATGTAATAATATTTATGAATAAATTTGAAAAAAAATTCACTTTCTATTTTTCATTTTTTTGCATCTTTAGTGAATATTTTATATTACACGTGGAGTTGATATGTTGGTAATGTGACAGATTCTGTTAGTTTTTTGGATGGAAGTTAGTTTAGAAGTAAAATGTGAATGATTGCAAACATGAAGGGTCAAAGTGAGAAGGATTGCAAACATGAAGGGCCAAAGTGAGAAAAATCAAATTTAAAGGGCTAAAGTGGGAAGGATTGCAAACATAAAGGGCCAAAGTGAGAAAGATTGCAAACATGAAGGGCTTAAGTGAGAAAAATTAAATTTAAAGAATTAAAGTGAGCAATTGATAAAACTTTAAGGGGCAAAGTGTAATTTACTCATTTTATTTATAATATTAGTATCTAAATTCCACCCAACAAGTGGTGGTGGCGCCATGTGCACCAAAGTGTGTGTTGGATGGATGATCAAGAAAGTGGTGGTGGTGCCACTTGGGTCAATTTTATTTATTCAATTTTTAGAACAATAATGTTATGAATTTAGAAAAAATTTATTTTAAATAAAATAAGATATGATTGTGATTTATTTTAATGTGGGTCTAATAATTGAATCTAAATCACATCTCACTTTTTGTATTAAAATTCTTGACAATTTTTTATGATTCTTAATTGTTTTGTATTTAGAGAGATCAAGTTAAACATAAATCTTATACACTTTAATTAAACACTAGTTGAATGCGTGTTATATTGTAAATCTTAAAATAACAACATGATAAAAATTAAGTTTTGATTAATTGGATTTTAAACCAATCAATAATATAATACGAACTTTAAGGGTAAATTGCATTAACCTAACATGTAATTTGAAGAAAATATAATAAATTTCACAAGTTTTACATAATTGTGGGAGTTTCTTAAGATTTCAATTTATATAATGATTGAGACCCCCTCCAATCATTACCCTCACTACCCCATACACACGTGGCGGGTGGTGAAAAAAAAAAAAAAAAAAAAAAAAAAAATTGGCCAATCATGTTGAGAGGGGATCAAGGGGGTGGGGGAAAAGGGGGTCCGGGTCATTATTGTTCATATAATATTTAACTTAATTTTCATAAACAAAATTATTAATCATATAGATAGAAATATGATATTATCATTTCTTTTATATTGTAATATATATTTTCTTGGAGCATTTACATACAAATCTCATTTTGTGAACTTATACTCCATTAAGTCTTAAATAAAATTATTTGCTCCTTCAAATCCCATTAATTTTTAATGGCCCAATTTATTCTTCCAAAACCTCCTCATAGCTGCCAAACATCATTGCTGTCTTCATTCTCTCTCTCTTCACAATTGCAGTTTGAAGTTCTACGCAATTTCAGTTCGACGAACATGGGTGATTCGATCTGGGTCTTGATTCGTCGTTGATTGAAGAGAGAGCCATTTGGCTATCATGTACTCGACCTTCCTCCATGGAGGGATGTGCATTCCTTTTTTCTTCAAGGTCTGTCTTGAGGCCTCCGAAAGGATCGAAACGATTTGCTGAAGACGATCGGCTCGGCCTACGAAAATGTGCGGCAGAGTTTGGAGAATTGATTTGTAGCCTCTGGTTGATCGAGCTATCTCGAACTCGGATCTGAAATCTATGTCTATCAACACTCTCTCTCCTTCCACAATCACATCTATGTACTCATATTCACCTGAATAAATAAATTATACACAAAATCAGACGACATATATATTTACACATGAGAGAGAGAGAGAGAGAGAGGACTTATCGGCTGGATATGAGGAAGATTTTTCCCATCGCGATTTGCAAATTGAAGTACGCAGATCACGCCAGGGCTTCAAATCGAACCCCAAATTGCAACCTTCCAAGTCAAAAAGTTCACCAGATCTGAAATTGTAACCCTATGTACTCAACTACGTTGTTCTTCTGAATTCTAATTTGAAATTGAGAACATTCTCAGTTTATAATATTCTCAATTTTAATCATGAAAAAAATTGAGAAATTTCTCAAAATTGATAATTATAAATTTCTTAGTTTTGATAATATTCTTAGTTCATACTAGAAAAAATTGAGAAATTTCTTAATTTTGATAATTATAAATTGAGAACATTCTCAGTTTTAAAATCGAGAATATTCTCAGTTTTTGGATTAAAGGACAAAACGTTTTTTTACCTATAAATGGGACTTAATGGTTCAAAAACTTTTTCACAGGACCTAAGCTACCACCAAATATGTAGATAGGACTTTTTAGTAATTAATCCTATTTTGTTTTGTTAAGCTTTGTTTTTTCACATTATTTACATTGTTTTCGATCCACCCAGTTTTATTAAAACAAAAATTAATGTAATTATGTTAAAATTATAAAATTTGTTATATTTTTTAAATTTTTTTTAAAAATATGTAATTTACTTAAATTCTAAAATCATGTTTTAAAATCCCCAAGCTCCATATATAATCAAGGGAAAATATTTACCAATTAATAAAAATCATTGCCATATTAAAAGTTAAACTCATAAAAAAATTTATGGCATTAATATTTATTTTTAGACTTTCCACTTTTTTATTATTTCCCGTGTAATCAATTATTGTCAGTGTCAACACAAGGACTAGATCACTAAAGACATATATATATATATATATATATATACAAGATTTTGTGATTCGGACAAGATTATATAGTTAAATCCTCCTCTCTCTTTTTTAATATATTTTTCTATTTTGTATGGTTTAGGATGAATCCAATTATTGCACGTATGCTTCTTTTCTTCACCACTCTTAGTGCAAGAAATTCAGGATGCTTCATGGTAGCGTCGGTCCAGTTTTACAACCAATGATATTAATTTTTTATTTTTTTTAATTGAAGTGTCTGGTTAATTTGTACCTATTTCGACTAATTTTAAAATTTCGAAATTAAATAAAATTAATCTGTTGACGAAAATCTCTCTATTTCATTAGCATTAATGCTGGGGTTTAATCTTATTTTTGATGTATTTGTTTCAGCTTCCTTTCTACCTTTTGTTTTTGGTATTAGACCATGTTTGTTTGGATAGACATGATTTGGAGATTGGATTAATAGTCCAATAAAATTATTAATCCGATATTTGATTAAACAATTAAAATACGGACTAACAATCCATTCGGCTATAGTTTTTTACATATGATGGACTATTCAATCTCATAGAGAGGGATAGGACATAAATTAGAGGACTAAGTCAAAGTCTGGACTATTAGTCATTCCTTATAATCCTAACTCAATCCAAACACAGAGGATACACAATTCAAAGGAATTCATAATTCTAGGACTATTAGAGCATCTCCAATGCACTAGGCATATAATACTTGTTAGTTAAAATGCCTAGTGTGATTCACTTTTTTCAATTCCAATGCACTAGGCATATGATTAGGCATTTTGGCTCAACTCATATTCACTAGCTACATGTAGCTAGCCTTCAACGCTAGGCAAAATGTATTCAATCATTAGGATCATTTCCCTCCATCTTTGTTGTTGACGTGGCATTCTATAAAATTAATAGTGTTTGGATAAATAGCTAAAATAAAGAGCATGGTTGGAGTAAAAACATAAAACAGTTGATAGGCAAAATAAAATATATACTTTATAGTAATATTTAGATAGGTAAAATGCCTACTACCGTTGGAGATGCTCTTAGTCATGCGAATGCTAATCCAACGTAATCTAGTCCGTCCAAACAAACATATCCTTAATGTATTTAATTTTCATTGTGATATAAATTGATTGGACTTTACATTAATAAATAACTAACATATCACCCATACTATGTACAGGATAAAATAATATATTATTTATTAAAAATATAATGATTATATTTAATTTTTTTATATTTTGTCTCTCATAAATAAAACTTTATATATGAATTTAAGAGTTTTCTTTCCAATGCTATTTTACTATAATATATAGTATAAATAGATTAAAATTGTTGTATTGACAATTAATAATTAAAATCAAGCTTCGTTATAAAAAAAAAATGACATAGTTGTAATACTTCACTATTTTAGAATAAAAATATATGAATTTTAAAAAATTACCATATTGGTTTTTGAAAGGAAAATAATTAAAGAAATTTTAAAAACTTAATGAGTAAGAAAGAATCATCGTAACATGTAAAACCGCTAAAATCACGGTTAAACCAGCAGATCATTCAACCCAAAAATGATTTAGCTTAATCAGTTAGGTCAAAAGGCCAACCAGCTTATAAAAAATTAATTAATTAAAACTTTTAAATTTTATTTTATTAAAATTTAAACGGTCACTAAATATGGAAAGCAATTTATTAATTTAAATTTAAAATTGAGATAATATAAATTTAAAATTATAATAATCTATCTCATAATTTATAAATTTTAAATACAAAATTAAAATAATCATAATTATCTCATAATTTTTGTATTAAGGAGCAGTAAGAATGACATTGAGATTATCTATATATCTATATATTTATGTATTTTATAAAAGAATACTTTTAAGATATTATGAGAGTTTCAAAATCTCATACAAAATTATTTTTAAAATAAAAACCTCTATGTGGAATTGTAAAATTAAAGTTAAATAGAAGCTAACCAATCGGGATTTTCGTAATTGTTTATCATTAAAAAAATTTAAAAAATTAGTATGAGATATTAATTATAAGACTTCTTACTAAAAATCTCATTTTGCTTATATAAATGGGAGTATAAGATTCACTTTATGTAACTGAAATAATTTATTTTTTCTTTTTTTTTCGATGTGGGATTATAAAATAAAAGTTAAATAAAGGCTAGCAAATAAGAATTTTCTTAATTGTTTAAAAGTTAACAATTGTTTGGGAGGAAAGTTTATTTCGAATCAAACAATCTTAGCCGTTTAATTTTTAATTAGGTCAATCTTTAATTAATTTATTTCGAATCAAACAAATTTAACCAATATATTTTGATAAAGGGAATGGCTTCCCTCCAGTCCAATCACGGACTAGAGGGTACTGTTGGACCCGTGAGGGCCCACCACGGGTTTTGTTTCGATAATTTAAATCGTTGAATATGTGGAACTCGTCGAGTTCTATACATTTGTAAAAAATCACGTTGATCGAATATCGATAGTTATGTGATCAAATCAGTTTTGTATGAAAAAAATAGACGGTGAAAAATAAACGGCTTAAAAAATCTGATTTGATCACATAGTTATTGATATTCGATCAATGTGATTTTTTACAAGCATATAATACTCGACGAGTTATACACATTGAACGGTTCGGATGATCGAAACGGACCAGTGGTGGGCCCCCATGGGCCCAATAGTACCTCCAGTCCGCTCACAAACTAGAGGGAAACCATTAACTTTGATAAAACCGCTAAAATCACAGTTAAACAAGCAAATCAGTCAAACCGAAAACGGTTCACACTATCAGCTAAGTCAATGACCAACTAACTTATACAAAATTTAATTAATTAAAACTTTTAAATTTTATTTTTATTTTAAAATTTAAGTTGTCTTGAACTGAAACATATACAACACTACAATATTAAATGGGAGTATGGGGTTTATATAGTGAAACAACTCATTGTTTCCTCATTTTCTTGATGTGAGATTGTAAAATAAAAGTTAACAGTTGTTTGGACGGGAAGTTCATTTCTAATCAAACAATCTTAATTGTTCAATTTTTAATAAGGTCAATCTTAGTTTATTTCAAATCAAACAAATCTAAGCAATATATTTTGATAAAACAACTAAAATCATGGTCAAACCAGTGAATCATTCAAACCAAAAATGATTCAGCCTAATCAGCTAAGTCAAAAGACCAACGGATTTACAACAAAATGAGAGTATAAGATTCACTTTATATAAGTAAAACAACTCACTTTTTCTTTCTTTTCTCGATGTGGGATTGTAATTATTTTAAAGTTAAATATTATGAAAGTTTCAAAATTTCATACAAAATTATTTTTAAAATCAAAACGTCTATGTAGGATTGTAAAATAAAAGTTAAATGGAAGATAACCAATAGAGATTTTATTAATTGTTTAAAATTAACAGGAAAAAAAAATTGACATTGATTATAGGGTTTCTCACGAAAAATCTTCTTTTACTTATATAAATAGGAGCATAAGATTTGCTTTATATAAGTGAAACAATCCACTTTTTCTTTCTTTTCCCGATGTGTAATTATAAAATAAAAGTTAAAATGAAACTAACCAATGAGAATTTTCTTAATTGTTTAAAATTAAGAAAATGCAATAATTTATATAAATTGGAGAATAAGATTCACTTTATGTAAATGAAACAATTCACTTTTTCCTTCTTTTTTTCCCTAATTTAGAATTGTAAAATAAAAGGTAAATGAAAGCTAACCAATAAGAATTTTCTTAATTGTTTAAAATTAAGAAAATTCAATAATTTTATAATGGGGGTTTAGAGTTTCTAGAAGGCTTCTCCCTTAAAACCCCTTTATAAGATTCACTTTATATAAGGAAAAAAACTCACATTTTCTTTCTTTTCTTGATTTGGGATTGTAACATTTTACATAAGTAAAACAACTCACTTTTTCTTTCTTTTCTCGATGTGAGATTGTAATTATTTTAAAGTTAAATATTATGAGAGTTTCAAAATCTCATACAAAATTATTTTTAAAATTAAAACGTCAATATAAGATTGTAAAATAAAGGTTAAATGGAAATTAGCCAATGGGGATTTTTTTAATTGTTTAAAATTAAGAAAATAAAAAAAATGAGTATGAAATATTGATCATTGATCATAGGACTTCTCACTAAAAATCTCCTTTTGCTTATATAAATAGGAGCATAAGATTCACTTTATGTAAGTGAAACAATTCACTTTTTCTTTTTCTTTTTTCATATGGATTGTAAAATAAAAGGTAAATGGAAGCTAATCAATAAAAATTTTCTTAATTGTTTAAAATTAAGAAAATTCAATAATTTTAGAATAAGAATTTGGAACTCCTACAAAATTTCTCTTTAAAAATTCCATTTTCCTTATATAATATATAGATAAATAGATAGACAGTAAAACAAACTTTGCTTTTTCTTCTTATCCCAATATGAGATTATAAAATAAATCATAAACTGATTAGAGTTTTATTTTTATATGGTTAAATGGAAGTTAGTCAATGAAATTTTTTTTAATTGTTTAAAATTAATAAAATCATTATGAGAAATTGCGATTAAACCGGTGAATCGATCAAACCCAAAATGGTTTAGCCTAATCGGTTAGGTCAAATGACCAACCAATTTATATAAAAATTAATTAATTAAAACTTTTAAATGTTATTTTAATTTTAAATGTTATTTTAATTTTGAAATTTAAACTTTCTTGAATTGAAGTATACACAATACTACACTATTAAGATTCATTGTTTATAAGTGAAACAACTCACCTTTTTTTTTTTTTCTTTTTTTTCGATGTGGGATTATAAAATAAAAGCTAACAATTATTTGGATGGAAAATTTATTTCTAATTAAGCAATCTTAGTCTTTCAATCTTTAATCAGATCAATCTTTAGTTTATTTCGAATCAAACAAATCTAATCAATATATTTTGATAAAACTGAAAAAATCACAGTTAAACCAACAAATCAATTAAATAAAAAATGATTTATCCTAATCGGCTAGACCATAAGTAATTAATTAAAACTTTTAAAATTTAAACTATATTAAATTGAAGCATGCACAATACTACAATATTAAATAGGATGATAGTATAAGATTCACTTTATATGAGTAAAGTAACTCATTTTTTTCATTATTTTCCCTATGTGGGATTATAAAATAAAAGCTAACCAATGGTGATTTTCTTAATTGTTTAAAATTAAGAAAATTAATATGAGATATTGAAACTCTCACAAGGCTCCTTGCTCAATGGGATGAGATTTTCTTAATTATTTAAAAGTTAACAATTGTTTGGGCGGGAAGTTTATTTTGAATCAAGCAATGTTAATTGTTTAGTCTTTAATTAGGCCAATCTTTAATTTATTTCGAATCAAACAAATTTAACCAATATATTTTGAGAAAATCGCTAAAATCGCAGTTAAACCAGTGAATTAATAAAACCGAAAACGGTTCACCCTATTAACTAGGTCAAAGGACCAACCAACTTATACAAAAATTAATTAATTAAAACTTTTAAATATTATTTTAATTTTAAAATTTAAATTATTTTGAACTAAAATGTACACAACACTACAATATTAAATGGGAGCATAAGGTTTATATAGTGAAACAACTCATTTTTTCCTCCATTTCCTGATGTGAAATTGTAAAATAAAGGTTAACAATTGTTTAGATGGGAAGTTCATTTCTAATCAAGTAATCTTAGTCGTTCAATTTTTAATAAGGTCAATCTTAATTTAATTCAAATCAAACAAAACTAAGTAATATATTTTGTTAAAACAGCTAAAATCATGGTTAAACTAGTGAATCAGTCAAATCAAAAATGATTCAGCCTAATCGGCTAAATCAAAACCAATCAATTTACAATAAAATTAATTAATTAAAACCTTTAAATTTTATTTAAAAATTTAAACCATCTTGAACTGACACATGCACAATACTATAATGTTAAATGAGAGTATAAAATTCACTTTATATAAGTAAAACAACTCACTTTTTCTTTCTTATCTCAATATGAGATTGTAATTATTTTAAAGTTAAATATTATGAGAGTTTCAAAATCTCATACAAAATTATTTTTAAAATCAAAATGTTTATGTGGGATTGTAAAATAAAAGTTAAATGGAAGCTAACCAATGCAGATTTTCTTTAAAATTAAGAAGAAGGAAAAATTGGTATTGATTATGGGGTTTCTCACTAAAAATCTTCTTTTACTTATATAAATGAGAGTATAAGATTCACTTTATATAAGTAAAACAATTCACATTTTCCTTCTGTTACCGATGTAGGATTGTAACACTCTATATAAATGGAACAACTAACTTTTTCTTTCCTTTCTTGATATGAGATTGTAATTGTTTTTAAGTTAAATATTATAAGTTTCAAAATCTCACACAAAATTATTTTTAAAATCAAAACGTCTATGTAAGATTGTAAAATCAAAGTTAAATGGAAGCCAACTGATGGAGATTTTCTTAATTGTTTAAAATTAAGAAAATCAAAAAAATGAATATGAGATATTGATCATAGGGTTTCTCACTAAAAATCTCATTTTGCTTATATAAATGGGAGTATAAGATTAATTTTATATTAGTGAAACATTTCACTTTTTCTTTCTTTTTTCGATGAGGGATTGTAAAATAAAAGTTGAATGGAAGCTAACCGACAAGAATTTTCTTAATTGTTTAAAATTAAGAAAATTCAATAATTTTAGAATAAGGGTTTGGAGCTCATAGAAGGTTTCTGTCACGCCCCACTTTTTATTACTCGAATTCCATTACCAAAACCATTATTAAATATTCAATTTCAGAGATAGCATACAGAAGCTCCTCATATTTATAAAGAAAACATAAGGAAGAGTTCTCTCAAGCGAATATAAAACGAATGCAACATGAATTTATATCTAAATAAATTGCCCGTAGGCTTACATCATTCAAATCAAAAGGAAGGGTTTAACCTTTTACATCAATGGCATTAAGCCTACACATATAGAGGCCCCGTGGCCAACAAATAAGGAAGATCCGAGATCTTGTAGCACATCCTGATAATCACCTGAAAAAGATTAATAACGTGGGATGAACATAAAGTCCAGTAGGGATCTCAACATGATTCTCAACAATAACAACTTACAAATAGCTATGATCATGAATGCTAGTATCATACCATATAAATAATGTGACATTTTATAGCCAAAGTATACTTACATAAATACTTTTCTAAAAACATTCAGTTTATTCAACAGCACCAAGTTCCGCTTTTATTACCCATTTCCCATTTAAACAATTATTACACAATAGCCATATCTTCCATTTGTGACAAACACCACATAATATCCGTTTTATTTCTTTTGAAAGTATGTTCACCCAATCCAACTTTCATCCTATTATTTATACCCAATATACAACAAGGTCCGTCTCCACACGTGTGTCACATTTTTAACCTTAAACTCGAAATTCAACGAGATATCATTAACAAAAATAATACAAGGTATGAAACTCCCACAACTACTCTCTAGCATATCCAATTCTACATGAACACATCTACTCAACATTTAAACAATTCAACCTTACAAAAATCATACTCATCGTAACACAAGACACACACAGTCAAATCGAGACAACAATAATAAATGATCTCTGCTCTACCTACCTGAAGCACGGTAAGCCAATGATACATCTCTCCACAACATAATGCCATTTTACCAGACACCAGCTGGAAGGGAATGGTACCTCTGCCAATTTTCCAGGCGCTAGCTGGAAAGTAATGGTACCCCTGATTTTTAGTGCAACCAATTTCTCTAGGCGTTAGCTGGAAAGCAAAGGTACCTCTGATTCTCAGTGCATTACACATTTTTCCAACCATCTCGTTATACAACACTCATAGACAATTCAAGTGTACTACAGACACACAACCCTTTCACATTTACAATGTCATCCTCCACCGATAACCAAAGACAAAACCTCTAAGCAACATGTATTCAACTTACGCATTAATAACAATAATTCGCATGAAACTTTAGATCCAATTACAACAATAATGAAATTATTTATTTGTGATTCAATCCCAAGTTAATTTCCGAAACTCACACAATGTTAGCATTTCATTCTTCCATTGCGAAATCAATTGTCTTTTCCTTCTATATTAATCTCCTCCATCCTTTGCCTCAATTCATTTATTTTCTTTTCACAAGGGAGTATGACCTACTCACATTCTCTCATTTTAGATAAGGGGATTTCAAACATAATTAACAAGGTTAATATTTACTTAATTTTCACCTAACGGTAATGTAACACCACAGCATTCCAATCTCATGATTAAATTCCCTTTTATTGATTTTCAAGCTACCAATTTGCTACAATCAACTTTGAAACACACAACACCACGTCATGGGTCAAAATTTCATGAGGCTCGATTAATCCCAAATAAAACAACAACTCATCATTTAATTTCTTAAGTTCATGACATGATTTTTTCCCAATTAAAACCCTTTTTGTTAAATGAGCAATATTATTAAAGATTAGGGTTTCACTTCTCTCTTTACATAAACAAGTTAAACTACTACCCAAAATTAATCAAACAACAATAATTTCTCCATTTTACAACCTCACACAACCCATCTTGAAACCCCATTCATGATTTCAAAAGAAATCTAAAACAACAAGGTTTTTATGCAATATGAACATACCACATGTCTATCTATAGGTGAAACATTGAAGAAAATTAAGAAAATCCCTACCTCAAGAGAGAAGAGAAGAAAGGGCCCAAAATCGACCTCGCCGAAATATGATCTCCACCGGTCGAGACGAAGCCCTCGATACGCTCATCATTTTGATATAAGGGACTAGCATCAAAATCCCAATAGATTTCTTGAGATCAAAGAAGATGTAATGTTTTGTGGGTTTGGGTAGAGAGAGATGAGAGAAAAAGAGAAAAAATATTGTATAGAGAGAGAGAGAGATATCAGAAATGGGAGGAAAATGAGCAAAAATGCAAAATATAGCTAGAATGCACAAAAAATGAAGCTGAAAACGCGCTCGGCCGCACGTTCGGCGTCCCCTCCCGCACTTGCGAAGCGCCTCTCCCGCACGTGTGGCTCTCACCCCCGCACGTGCAGGCTCCCCCGCACCACACCTCCGTACCTGCCTTTTTGGCAGTGTGCACACAGCACACTCCCCTACTTCCCGCACGTGTGACCTGACCTCCCGCATGTGCGGCCCAAGACCTCGCACGTGTGTGTGGACGCGCCCTCGGGCTTTATGCCACCACAGTTCGGACTCCCTTTTGTGTCATGGTTCTTAGTCTGAACCAAAGAGTCCAAATCCGGCAAATCGTTTTGAGAAAACAGATTTTTAGAAAAGAAGTGCCAAACATGGACTGCTTTGCCAGATACAGAGTCACCACCTAAATATTTTTTTAATGGGGGAATTTAGGAAACCCTGACTCGTTTGCCTAAGGCCACGTATTCGTCATTACCAAAGTTACCTCGGCTTGGGAACTTGGGTACGATTGGAGAAGGTCAGCTATGAGCACCCCCTCTCGCCCGATCCGAAGATCGACCTCTACTAACCATGATATCTAATTTTGAAAACGTTATGTGTTCTTATTCCGGTTAATTAGCTAGAATTACTATGTGATCCGCACAGCAAAACAAGTATAGATTAGATCGCCTAATTTGGAACAAAGCATCGCATATCCGTTTGTTCGGAAAATGTTTTGAAATTTGCTACTCGCAAGTAGGCTAAAACACGGATTTTGATGAGTTGTTCCAACTCAAGCAATCCAACCTTCACCCACAGGCATTCAGGCAGTTCATATCACATAAGCATCTAGCCACATGGTAAGCATGCTGTCATGTTAACATTCACACTCGTGCGAGATGCTAAAGCACAAAATACTTACAGTGTACTCCAGGCCAAAACAAAGAACTCGTTAGCAATCAATGTATGATCCAAGTCCATATTAAGTGCCTAATGCAACGCATACAGAATGCAATTAGGATAGGCTCGGCTAATCCTAGGATGACATGTGAAATGCAACCATTTGGTGTACATATTCAAGTTAGATTTGAAATACTTATGCAGTTAGCATGATGCGTCGAGCCCAGTGCATGCAATACTGATGAATGATGCACGCATGCATAGTATAAGGTATGCTAAATTAAATATGCCCTAATACTAACCATCAAAGCAGGTAAGTAAAAGGGAGAAAGAAGTGAGGGTTGGAAAACATGCACACACGCACACACGCACACACGCACTCACACTTATTACAAATTCGCCCTCGCCCGGAAGGACCAAAAGAATAATACAATTAATTAACTTACAAGCTAATTAATTATTATAGACAAATTAAACTAGTTAAGAAAATTAACTAATCTAATAAAACAGTAAACAGCCTTGGGAAGAGGGCCCAATGTAATGCATGCTCGGTTCCGTTCGGAAGTCCACTACCATGCACAAGTTGCCTCTGTTTTTACTGTTTGGCACCTCTGAAAATTGCACAAACTCCAAGGTTGCCTCTCTAAGTGCTGTGGAACACCACCGGCCATGAGGAATGGTCATCGGTCATGGGGAATGGTCATCGACCACCTGTGGAGATATCGGCCACAAATTGTTAATCGGTCGGCATTGTATGTAGCCGACCGGCCAAAACTTCCTGTAGAACCTATTTTGACAGCAACAGAGGGCAAAACAAGGCATGGCAATGCATTTCAAACAAATGTGTACACCAACACATCCCTTATCATGTTTGTGACTTAAAGGGACATGGTTCTCGATTCTCGGACCACCAATCGCGCATTTCAATGCGTGATGGCCCAAGAAACTAAGTATGCACTTTGATTTCAAATAAGATGCACATCAAACAAACAAGTGAGGCTCAACCTCTATTATACTCAATTCAAGAGGCAAAGCATGCATGCCAATGCAATGCAACTTAGGCATGTTAACTAAGTATGCAACATGGACATGCAATGCACAATGCATACTAGGCATACAACCTATGCAAGCAAGCATGCAAGGCATGAGGCAATGCAAACCAACAAGTGTGCAAGATGCAATGTGGATGTTCAAGCATGCAACAACACATGGTGCAAACATGTTAAACAACCTAAACATGTAACAACACACAAGTATGCAACAACACACAAGGTGAGCATGCAACAACATGCGAATAATGGACTTAAACTAATTTGGGCAGCTCTATACTAAGCCCAAAACAGTGGCCAATTGCTAAGAGAATGAGGACCAAATAACATGCAAGCATGTATACACACAAGGACCAACACTTAGGCATTGAAGAGCAACTCTCAAGCACACTTAAGAGGATGAAAATATGGACAAATGGCATGCATTATAAGCTCTAAAAATCAAGTCATGAAAGGTGCCAAACCAACTAGACAAGACAAACAAGGCATGCAAGCAAAGCTAAAATTCAAGGCAAGCCCAAGGTGTATTGAACTACACTTAGCAAAATCGAACATGGCATGAATTAAGCAACCAAAATCAGAGTTTTAGCATATTAAGACAAAGCCAATAATACATCTAGATGGCATCCAAATGGCTTAAACATGCAAGCATGCACAAGGGCCTAAACAAGGGGCATAAGACAACAACCTTTTAACACATTAAAGGGGCATCAAATGCAAGCATGCAAGCATGTCATGAGGACTGAAATGACATGTTAAATGGTTCCAAACCACTGGAATAATGCAAGTAATGCATGCTCATGGTTCATACACTTGAGGCTTACAAGCCAAGAATGCAAAGAGGCTAAACAAAGCATGGCAAGTATGGATAAGACAACCTACATCAGACCTTAAGCATGGCAAAACACGCCTAAAAGCTTCACAAAGCTTGGCCAAAACAAGCAAGCATGGTAATCTACATGCTAAGTACATGTTAAGGCAAATGATGGCATTACAAGACATGTATGCTAAACAAGCATGGTGTGTCTAAACCAACATAAAATAGTGCTATAGCATGGCAAAATAACACTAAATAGCAGCTAAGATATGGCCAACAAAAACCTAAATAAGATGCTCACTCAAGAGGCTAAAATGGCCCTTTTCAAGGACAACAAGGAGAGGGCCTCAATGCACCATCCTCACCACTAAAATCCCTCAAGATTTAGTGGTGAGGAGGCCCAAACAAGGTGGTCCCGGAGCTCAATCAAAATGGCACAAAATGGGGCCAAACAAACCCTAAGAGGGGTCAAACAACCCCAAAGCTCAAAACACTCTTAAACAACTATTTAGAGCAGGCAAAAACAAAACTTTTATATGTTATACACAAAGTCTAAAAACAGTTGCAAGATAAGTGAAAAAGCTATGCAAAAATGGGAAAAAATGGGTAAGATTGTTACCCATGTAGACCCTCTTCAAAAATAGAAGACCAGCAGCTTCCTTAGGTTCAAACCAGTCCAAAACCTCCAAGAACAAGCCCCTTATGCCTCAGCAACTAAGGTATGGTGTAATGGTAGGTGTTTGTGTGCAAAACTAAGACTAAACACACACAAAACACTCAAGAGAAGGAGAGATATAGAGATAGAGTATGAACAAACCCTAACCCTAAAACTCAAAGCTCTGAAAAATTTTGTAACCCTAATGGAGGGAGAAGAGGCTCCCTCTTATAGACAATCCCTCTTGTAAAACTTTCCAAACAAGCTAGTCAAGGGGGAGATCCCTCCATACACGTGTATAGAGGGGAGCAAAGTGTATGCCAGCTAGCACAGCTGGCATAAAAATATCTGAAAAAGCAGATGAACAGTGGTCGACCAGCCAAAAATGCAATTTGACCAAAATAGATGGCTGATCGACCATCTAGAGTGTCGGTCGGCGATGGCAACAAAACACAGTCGGTGGCCTCAAGCCATGGCCGGTGGAGTGTGGGGATGGCCAACAAGCCATTCCCTGCCCTCCAAAGCAAAAACACATGTGTTTGGTGCAAAACCAAACACAAAACAGTCGAGTCGAGAGATCTTGAGGCAAGGCGCGTAGCCGAGACCTCCGGGAAATCAAGACGAACACAAACAAGGATAATCACCGAGTGTTCAAACGGTGACGTCCAAGTCTTGAGAACGGTAAAAAATGGGGTGTCTACAGTGTGGCCCTGGCTTCCAGCCAGGAAAAATCCCCAGCTTCTCCCCTAACACTCCGGAGTCGACCCCGCACCCTCCGACGCGAGTGAAAACTCAGAATTGAAACAACTACAACAGAAAATAATTTAAGAAGAGAAAACTCAACAACAACTTAACTGACATAACGTAGCAGAAACAGGGTGGTTTCCGAACCGGTCATCACAGTTTCTTCCTAAAACCCTCATTTTCTTATATAATATATATATAGATAAATAAATAGTGAAACAAACTTTGCTTTTTCTTCTTCTTCAGATGTGGGATTACAAAATGAAATCATAAACTAATTAGAGTTTTATTTTTATATGGTTAAATGAAAGTTAGCCAATGGAATAAATTTTAATTGTTTAAAATTAATAAAATTAATATGAAAAATCGCGATTAAACCAGCGAATCAGTCAAACCCAAAATGGTTCAGCCTAATCGATTAGGTCAAATGACCAACCAATTTATACAAAAATTAATTAATTTAAACTATCTTGAATTGAAACATATACAATGCTACACTATTAAGATTTACTTTATATAAGTGAAGCAACTCTTTTTCCTTTTGTCTTTTTTCAATGTGCATTATAAAATAAAAGTTAATAATTATTTGGGTGAAAATTTATTTTTAATTCAGCAATCTCAGTCTTTCAATTTTAAATCAGATCAATCTTTAGTTTATTTCTAATCAAACAAATCTAATCAGTATATTTTGATAAAATTGCTAAAATCATGGTTAAACCAACAAATCAATCAAATTAAAAATGATTTAGCCTAATCGACTAGGTCATAATTAATTAATTAAAACTTTTAAACTATATTGAATTAAAACATGCACAACATTACAATATTAAATCAGATGAGAGTATAAAATTTATTTATATGAATAAAATAACTCGTTTTTTCCCCTCATTTTTTCCCTTCTTTTCTTAATTGTTTAAAATTAAGAAAATTAAGAAAATTAATATGAGATATTGAAATTCTCACAAGACTTCTCACTAAATGGGATGTGAGTATAATATTCCCTTTATATGAGTAGAATAACTCATTTTTTTTCTTTTTTTTTTTCTCCCAATGTGGGATTATCAAATAAAAACTATCCAATGGAGATTTTTTTAATTATTTAAAATTAAGGAAATCAAGAAAATTAGTATGAAAATTTTAAAACTCTATAAGGTTCCTTACTAAAAACACCATTTCTCTTATATAATATATATAGATAGATAGGTAATAAAAAAACCTACACATTGATTTATTTTATTTTTCAAATTTTAAATCATAATTTGCATGTTATCCCATCATATTATATCCACGCCCACAATGCTAAGTACTTGAAAAAAATTCAAAAAAAATAATAAAACAGTTGAACGTATGAGTCTAGACTGTTTTTCAAATTTTTATACATCTATTGTTTAGGGTTGGTTTGGCAAGGGCTCATTGGGCTTTTTTGGCTCAATGAGCCATAAAAGACAGAATAGGCTCATGAGCCACAACAGACAAAACATCTCATCCAACCCCATAATCATTACACTCTTCTCTCACAAAAAAATCAAAAAAAGCCAAAAAGCCAAAAGCCCTTCCCAAACTAAGCTTTTGAGCCCAGGCTCATATATTCAAAAAAATTAAAAAGCCAAAAAGCCAACCCCCTTCCCAAATAGAGGCTTAGTTAATCTGGACTGTTTTTCTGGGTTTTAAGCTTTTCGCCTCGAAATTATATTTTTCACCTCATGATGTGATAATTTTTAATCAAAAATTAATTATTTTGACACATATATATTAAGATTAGAATATCAGATTTTAAAAAAAAAGAGAGACATAGAGAAATTACAAATGAATAGGATATTAAAAAAATATTTACATTTTTAAAGTAGTGCAAAAAAAATTCCGTGCAGAGTGTAAATTCTTCTTTGTGGGATAGAGTTGCACCGAGTAATTATTTTTTCACTATCTCACAAATTTGTAATTTTTCGAAAAGGAAAAAAAATTGAAGATAGAGGATAGTATGCCCATATCCATTCCGACAAGTACACGTGTCACAATGGTTCCATCCTAGCTTTGTTACATAGAATATGATCCACAAATCTTAGAGAGATATTATTGTATGGTATTTAGGCCTAGTTTGGCTACTGTAAAAAAAGTGCACTTATTTCATCTTTTTATCTTTTTTGGGTCACATCAATCAACATCTCCTCTCTACTTTTTCTACACATAATACAAAAAAAGTCAAAAAATACGCTTATTTAGTCTTCCCAAACTAGGCCTTAGTACTCAATATGCTGTCATGCTTTGTGTCATATTTGCTATAATTCCGGGTTTTGCTTTGTTGCCAAGCCCACCACAACTTGTCTTCATAGACAAGTTTGAAATTATTTATTTCAGTATTATAGAATTTAGAATTTAAATTCAAAAAATTATTTGAAAAAATAATATAAGATTTTAATTAATTTAAAGTGTACCATCATATAAAAGTTGAACGAATTATACATTTTTTAAAAATATTTTATGGTGGATTTTTAGTCCCAACATTATTGTAGTGGAAAATGAGTGGGAGTTTTAATTAGAGCAACCACTAATCATGTAGCAGTGGGTCCCATTCATTGCCACAGTAACTTTTTTTTTTTTTTTACTTTTCTACTTCATTAATGGTGGGTTTAGTACTACCAAATTAGTGGTCTCTAGCATGATTGTTATTGTAGTTTGTATTAATTTCTTCTTTCCAAGCTTTCCTTGATGAATGAGCTCCTCAAGTGTCTTCTCATCCTTGGAACATTTCAATATTAGATGCTCTTCATTGGTGCTATCTTTTCATATATGCCACAGATAACCAGCAAGTTTCTGTTTTCAATTTTCTCTAGTTTCGTATTTTGATTTTTTTTTTCCTATCTCAAAAAAAAAAAAAAAAAAAAAAAAATTATGCTATGTTTGACATGGGTTTTTTGGTTATTTTAACTACAAAAGACAAAATAGGTTAAAAAGTCAATAAAACAAAATGTCACATTCAAACTATAATCATTTCATTTTTTCTCTTACAAAAGTCAAAAAGATCATCCCAAACGAGACTTTTTATCCCAGACTAAAATAGTCAAAAAATTAAAAAATAACCCACGTCCCAAACAAAGACTCACAAGTGTGCCTTCTTGTCAAATACGATGCTCATTGTCTGATGAACTAATACAACAGAATTTTGAAAGGAGAAAATTACAAATAAGGCGTACGTTTCAAAAATAATTATATACATATAACAAAATTTATGACTTTAATAATTAAAATTTATAAACTTTACTGTTAATTTGAAGGAAAAAAATTCAACCCTGGACTAATTTGTTATTCCCCATTCAAATACTCCAAGGCCATGTTTGTTTGGGCGGACTGGATTAGCATTCTCATGACTAATAGTCCTAGGACTACGAATCCGTTGGATTATGTATCCTATCTTAACTAATAGTCAAGTTTAAAATAATTAGTCCGTATTTCAATTGTTTAACAAAACATCAGATTAATAATTTTGTTGGACTATTAGTCCAATTCCAAGCTCATGTTCACCCAAACAAACATGACCCAAGAGTGATATTAGATTATACCAAAAAAAATTAATAGTCTAAAATCATTTTAAGAAAAATCATTCTATAAACAACGTTTATTATTGTTATGCCCCAAAGTCACAAAACATCCCTTCTGGACCTATTTTGGACTTATTTAAATTGTTGATTTTGTAAGATTTATAGGGCTGACAAAAAATTAGATTAACAAAATATCAGTAATCATATATTGATTATATTCAGGGTACAAATGTCAAAGAATTTACAATAATACACTTTTTAAAAGAATTTACAATCATACACTTCTTTGCCATCCAAACAATGTGTGTCCTCTTCAAACAACAAGAAAGGTGACAACAATTAGAATAATGTAGGGGACAGACTATACAATACAAAGACACAAAGTATTCAAGGACAAAGACATCATTCAAAACAAAACAAAACAAAAACAAAAAAACATAAATAAGAAATAAAAGAAGTTCTTTAATACACACATAACAATAATAAAATAAACAAGTTTTTATACGTTATCTATTATTCATTAAAAAGTTAGGAGGAGCATATGATTGGGAGATTCATCATTACATGTTGTCGATGTGCTGGCATCCACTGTGCAAATTTGAATATCAAAATTTGATTATTTTTTTATTGTAATTGATCTTAGTTGATATATGATTTGTTAGTGACTGCCCTATGTAAGAGGCACCAAGGATCCTCTAGAGTATTTTTTTCCTAAAGTTTTCTAAAGTGGTGTATTGTGTGGTTGAGATTTAATGTTGAAAAATTGATGTGACTTGTCATTAAATCTCAACCACACAATGCATCACTTTAGGAAACTTTAGGAAAAAAAAACTCTAGAGGATCCTTGCTCTGTAAGAGGGGTCTAATGTGCCTTTATTTTGTTCTTTGTTTGAATTATGAATTTAGATTGGTAAAAAAGACAAAAAAAAAAAATTAAGAAAAAAAATTTAACTTATATTTCATTACATCTTTCTCTTCTCTTTTCAAATTTTATTCAATTTCTTGATCCAAATATAGTCTTAGAAGGTTCTTCATTAGAATCAGAGAAAAAAAGAAAAAAAAAAAAAAGAACAAAATAAGTACAAAGGGATTGGCTTGTTTCTAGTTCAGTCTAAGACCCAGATCTTATTTCAAGGATTTGATGTGTTCATCATATTTTAAGCATATATGTAAGTAAATCATTCATAAAAAAAAAAAATTAAGATTGATCTGACGATATCAATTTACAAATTTATCATAATTGTCTGCAGAAAAATGGACAATAAAAATGATTTGGAAACTCAATTTTTTTTATAGGTAAACATGATAAAATTATGTGCATACAATTATCAGATCAATCTGTGATATACACAAAAACCTTCAAAATGAATAAAACAAATAGAATCATTGAGGCGGACCCATAATAAGCTTCACGGGTCCGGATATCACTTTTCAAATTTGGGCTAGAGAGAATCTAATCTCCTGCCTATTTATAGGCATATCTTGCTGTGAACTTTGCATTGCCTTCAGCTTCTTCATTTTTTCAGTTCTTGTTAGTTGTTCCCTTCGTGTGCAATACATGGCTTTTTCAGTGCCTGAAAACTGGGCATGCATTGATGACAACAAGGGTGAGATTGAGATCTCCCAAATCAAAAAATCACTTCTCATATCACTATTTGAAGAATCACAAGTTGATGATAGTGATGATGATGATGATGAGAGATTAAGAAGTGTCATCCTAACTTAAGTGATCATAATTCACTTGTTGAGCTCCAATTGGATGATCACCAGGGGTTTTATTTTCAACCATCTGATTCAGGAAATGTGGACTGCCCAGATCATGATTTGATGTCAAATGATATTGACTTCAGTTGGATTGATTATGTGATGGAGATAGCACCATCTGTCTCACCAAGTGATGAGATAACCAGTTGGTACATGGACACTCGTTGTGGAGATGAGATGGATAGAATAATTGAATTTGAAGGTGTTGGAGACTATTCACACATGTATTATTATGGGGTTGCTATGGAGGAGCATTGATACAGTTGAATTCTGTCGTGACATGAAGAGAACCACCCAAACTTGTTGGCTTCATGTTAATAATTTTTTGGAGTAATTACAAATGAAATCTCAAAGTTCGAGTCTCATAACAAAATAAATTTTTAATTTTGTTAATTTAAATCTTAATCTTTTAATTTATTTTCAATCTAAATCATTTGTCTATTTTCATTAAATAAAACCGACGGGGAAAAAGTATTTTAGTCAGTAAATTCAATATAAATATACATAAAATATCTAAAATAACATTTTTTATGAATTTAATGACTAAAATATCAATTTTTCTATTGATATTACTTAACAAAAATAAGTAAATGGTTTAAAATGAAAACAAATCCAAAATATAAGATTTAAATTGACAAAATAAATAATTCAGAGTTTATTTTGTTACATGGTTCAAACACTGAGTTTTTTTTTTTTTTTTGTATAGTTTGCTCTAAATTTTTTGCTTACTGAGGTTATGACTGCTTTACCACTTTTCCATGGTTGATAATGAAAATTATTCTTCTCAAGGCATATTTCTCAAAAATTATTCACTTATGTGGCAAACATCTTGATCCTTAAATCATAGTTGTCAAAACAAAATAAAATAATTCAATATTACTTATGTAATGCCACATATATGCTGATACTTAGATTTCTATAGGACCCATGCAAGAGTTTAGTATGGGTCCCATATAAATCAAGGGTCAAAATATAATTTTGGCATTGTGGTTCCTTAATCTTGATGAAGAAAGAAGATGGAATAACTAAGAAAGTAGTCATTTGTCAAACAGAGGCTAAGCATATATAATACCCATATGTTGCTTTTGTTCTTCTTTTATTAAATTATTAATGCATAAATGCCATGAAACTCACTACTCTACTCTATATTAATAAAAAAAAATAATTTTGGCTTCCTGTAACTAAGTAACAATTGATAGACCTACGAGGGGTAGTTTAATTGGTTAGTGGGTATGCTCTTTATATGTCCAACTCAGGTTTCGACGCTTGTTAATCATTTCATTTGTCTGAATCATGGAATTAGTGGGTGTCACTTGATCCTTGAATTTACACTCATGGAGTGGGTCCAAAAGACCCTGCTTAGCAGACAATCCATTGTTGTCAAAAAAAGAAAAAAAGAACAACTTGATAGAAAGAGAACAACTTGATAGAAAGAGAACAACTTGGCCTATGATTAAGGCTTACTGTAGCATTTTGGTGCCGCAAATTTCAATCAGTAAACCAATTCTCTATAATACGGAGGTTAAGACTGCATAAAACTCACCTTTTTAGATATTATTTTAGTGAAAGCCTAGTACACTAAATCGCCTAAAGAAGAAAGCCGATCATTTAGATGAAAAATGAGGGAATTGTGCAGAATGCCCCAAATATATATATATATATATATATGATAGGGGAATTTACACCGAGTAAATGGGCCGGGCTAGTTTGGGTTTGGGCCGAATTGTGAGGTTACACAACCAAGTTGGCATAGCTAATTGTGCTATGGGCCAAGGATCGAAATCGCAGAAGTTGAGCTAGCCCAAGATCCGGAATGTAGGACTGGGCTGGCTTCTTGGATTGTGAGTTGAGCTAGATGAAATAATGGTGCACTCAACCGGACTAGGTGCACCTTCTGTGCGCTAGGGTCAAGCAATGTTTGCCTTGATAAATAAATGGAACTCGAGTGAATTGAATGTGGCAAGCTGAGCAATTAATTAACTCGGCCCAGAAGGCTGGTTTGGACTGAACTAGGCTGAACTGGGCTATGGATAGCTCGGTGAGAATTGCCGCATGGCCCAATGGAAGAAAGAGAGGAATCCGCTCAAGGTACACGTCAATACCATTTGGCGGTTTGGCCAATGTTATTTGGTAGTATTAACTCGCACACGTGTAAGGAAGAGAGAGGGTGGTACAACCACGCGTCCAGTAAAGGATGACAGAAGTAGTGCACACACAATCTTGGAAGGCAAGGGAACAATCTGTAAAGGAGGCGTGACTCCACCAAACAAGAGGTCTGGAATTCTGGTTATCGGAGCAACCTGTCTTTTGTCCGCTTTCTCTCTTTCTTCCTCTCTTAGTGTGCTAATTTGACCATTTGAGGGGTTGTCCGGCCACACATCCTCCGGGTAACTCACCGTCGTTTTGTTCTCAGGTTGAATGACGTTATTCGGAGCAACGCAGAGCTTGGACACAAGGAATATATTTTGTCCTTAGCTTATTTTGAAATTGTTATTTTGTCCTTTAGTTTGGTTGGTGAAACAATTTGGGTGGTGGTATTTTGGAAATTATGTAAGACATTTTGGTTGCTTAGGTTGGGAAGGTTTGGTTTGGGTTGCCTATTTGGCGAGAGCTTTTATTTGCACATCTCCATTCCTTTTTTTGCACACACTTAATGGTAATTATTTTTATTATAATTTTATTTCCAAGTGAAATTACTATTATGGACATAAAATAAATACATTCGAAAGTTGGATGCCGAAAAAATGAAAAAAAATTGGAATTCTACTTCCGAACAAGTTGTTTATTTTCGGAATGCTACTTCCGAACCAGTTCTTTATTTTCGGAATGCTACTTCCGAATCAATTATTTATTGAAAAAGATGTGTATAGAGTATAATGGGTGTGTGCAAATAGGAGCTCCACTATTTGGCCCTTAGCTTGTTTTTTAATTTCCTATTTTGTCCTTGGGTAAATTACACTGACACCCCCTGAGATTTATGTTTATTATAGTTCCCCCCTCACATTAGAGAAATTACATTGACCCCCTTTGTCAGTGTAATTATTTGACGGTGTTAACTTTTAAGTTAAAATGACATACTTACTCTTAACCTTTACATATACTTTAAAAGGTAAATTACATTGACACCCCCTGAGGTTTCAATTTAATACAAATCTCTCCCTGACATTTAAAAAAAAAAAAAACTAATTTAATAAAAATAAATATGAATAAATATATTTAATTTGTAAAAAATTATTTCTAGCCACTCGAAAGATAAAAATTATATAAAAATGATAATTATTTTTATTTTTTATTTATTAACCAAATTAATTTTTAATTTAAAAAAAAAATTCTAAAAATCAAACCATACATAGCCTAAGAATCTTTTGATAAGTCATTTCTTACGTTGGTAACTTATTTAATTATTTATTAATTTTATAACATTTTTACCATCTGAGGTCTGTTTGATAACCATTTCGTTTTCAATTTTCAATTTATATTTACAAAAATTTTAAAAACTGTCATAAAAACTTGTTTGATAATTTTTTTTGTTTATAAATGGTTGTCTCAGTTTGTAAATTTGAGAAAAAAAACATAAATTCAAAAAATGAGTTTATGTTGGTTTTTAAACAAAAATTTAAAATTTTGGCTAACAAAGAAGTTTTTCAATTAATTTTTTTTTTCAAATAATTTTTTTTCCAATTAATTTTTTTCTATTAATACTAACTGAGGGGGCAATTGGTAACGCTACTTTAAACCTTGGGAAGGGGATTGTAATTTCTAAAATGTGAGGGGTGTCAATGTAATTTACCCAGTGAGGGCAAAATTGGTATTTAAAAACATTAAATTGCTGACATCAGCAAAATCTATTAGTTGACTTAACAGTCAACTAACTGAGGAAGCAATCTGTAATGAAACTTTAAACCTCGGGGAGGGTGATTTAATTTTCAAAAGGTGAAGGAGGGAACTATAATAAACATAAACCTCAGGGATATCAATGTAATTTATCCTTTGTCCTTTAACTTGGTTTGTGAAATAAGGAAAAAAATAATGATATATACACCAATTTGTATACTAGTAATTAATTTAATAACGGATAATGTGGCATAATTTTAAAAACTTTAGATCTTTGTAATTTGTATAATGGATGTGGTCATAGTTTTAAAATGACAATATAATGAGAGAGTTGAGTTCTATACCATTAGATGTGTAACAAATTACCAAACTTAACAAAAAAAATAAAATTCTTAATTACTTTTCTATACAACAATAAAATCAACAGAATTGATAATTAAAATATATTTTTGACATCATTTAAAAGTGTTATTTGACTTATTGATTAATTAATGAAATATGTCATTTTGTTATGTGATTAAAATTTTAAAAGATGACATGTTAGTTTCTGTAACAAGTCCGCAGGGGGACCTCGCTACAGCTCGGACTCGATTTGTGTATCGGTTCTTAATCTGAACCAAAGAGTCCAAATCTGGCAAATCGTTTTGAGAAACGGATTTTTTTTTGAAAAAGTAGTGCCAAACATGGACTGCTTTGCCAGATACAGAATCGCCACCTAAATATTTTTAAAATGGGGAAATTTAGGAAACCCTGACTCGGTGCCGAAGGCCACATGTCCGTCATCACCGGAGTTGTCTCGGCTCGGGAGCTCGGGTACGATCGGGGAAGGTCAGCTATGAGCACCCCCTTTCGCCCGGTCCGAAGACCGGCCTCTACTAACCATGATATCCGATTTTGAAAACATTACGTGTTCTTATTCCATTTATTAGCCTAGAATTACTATGTTATGCGCGCAGCAAACAAGTATAGACTAGATTACTTAATTTGGAAATAAGCATTGCATATCCGTTCGGTTTTGGAAAATGTTTTGGATTTGCTACTCGCAAGTAGGCTAAAATGCGGATTTCAACGAGTTTTCCCAACTCAAACAATCCAACCTTCACCCACAGGCATTCAAACAATTTAACACATAAGCATTTAGCCGCATGGCAAGCATACTGTCATGTTAACATTCACACACATGCGAGATGCTAAAGCATAAATACTTACATCGTACTCCGTGCCAAAACAGTAAACTAGTTAGCAAAACGTGCGTGTCCTAGTTCATGTTAAATTGCCTAATGCAACACATACAGGATGCAATTTAGATAGGCTCGATTAACCTAAGCATGGCATATGTAATGCGATCAATTATCACATATTCGATTTGTAAATTGAAGTACAAATGCAGTTAGCGTGATGTACCGAGCCTAATGCATGCAGTACAAATGCATGAATGCACGCATGCATAGCATAAGGTATGCTAAATTAAACATGCCCTAATCTACCATCATAAGCAGGTAAATAAAAGGGAAGAAAGACGTGAGGTTGGAAGACATACACACACTCACGCACACTTATTACATAATTGCCCTCACTCGGAGGGTACAAATAAATATTACAGTCCCAAATGATAAGCAAATAAAATTATTACAGAATTTCTAATTAATTAAAAGAAAGGATGCAAAAGAAAGAAGAGGGTGGCCGCAGCCTCTGCCTCGGGATTCGCAGATGATGCATGCTCGGAACTTGGTTCGCCCGAAAAACCCGTACCGTACCCCTGCCACCTCTGTATGTACTGCCCTGTCTTTCTGAAAATCGCCAAAACTCCAGAACAGGTTCCTTGCATGTTGCAGAGCACCACCGGCCAGGCAGAATTCCCACCGGCAGTCCAGGATTTCCATCGGCATTATTTTGATTTACCGGCCATCCAAAGATTGCCGGCCGGCACTTAATTCTGCCGGTCGGCAGAAACTTCCTGCAGAAGACAGTTTTGACAGCAAACAGAGAACAGACAGTGCATGGCATGGGGTTTTCAGGCACATGTGAGCATGGTCATGCTTCCTATCATGCTTTGAACTCAAGGAAGCATGACCTTCGATCCTCGAGCCATCAATGGTGCATGACGACCCAAGGGATCAAATTTGCCACTTAATGTAAAGATGCATGCAACATACAAATGAGATCCAAAGCCTTATCATGTCGAAGTCAAAGGCCCCGGCGACCGAGAGTTAAGGCGTGTTTCATCACTTGTAGTATGAACACTCCTTAATACTCACACTTGGTTTGACACCCCAAACCAAGCAATGCAATGCATGATATGCAAACATGGTTCAAATGCAACATGATGCCAATTGTTCAAGTCATGGCAAATGTTATGGAACTATCATGACAAATATGCAATGCTAAGCATGCAAGGTGCAAATGTGATGCAAACATGGGCCAATTTGCCATAAAGTTAGCATGGGACTACACATTAATGAAACAATTATGCAACAAACATGAGACAAGCATGCAAGAGGGCCTTAAAGTGATAAAGGTGCAGGCCTTAATTCACCTCAAAACAGCGCCAAAAGTGCTCAAAATGATGGACAAATTCTCACGTCAACATGCAAGCCAATAGACCCAAGGCTAAGGCACCAAAAGGGCCACTTCATTTCCAACAACAAGACCAAATCATGGCATGGTTTAGACAAGTAAAAACAGAGTTTTTGCAGACAAAATAGGACTCCAAACCTTCCTAATACGGCAGCCAAAATGACTCCAAAGGAGTGTATGCACCAAGGCTCAAATGTAGGCATAAAAGGGTACACCCTCAAGGCACAAAAGGAACGACGAATGCAAGCATGCTAGCATGATTTAGGGACTGAAATAACATGGCAAACAACTTCAACTCATTAAAGTGGACCAACTAAGGCATGCTTGTGACTCATATACTTGAGGGCTCACAAGCCAAAATGCATAGCAACCATATCAAACATGTCAAACATGACCAAATGGATAACCAACAAACTTTAAGCATGGAAAAATAGTGCTAACATCTTCATAGAACCAAGCCAACACATGCAAAAATCATGGTCTAAACACAAGGGACATTTCTAGGCCAAATGGAGCAATACAAAGCAAGTCCTACAAGCATACAAGGAGGCACAAATCCGGCCAAAAACAGAGGTTACATATGACCTAAAACATCCAAAAAACTTCTGAAATAAGGCTCAAGATGATCAAACATACATGCTACCTTTTTAGGCCAAAATGTAAGGAAACAAGACAATGAAGGGAGAGGGGTGTCCCTCCCCTATGCAAGACTTCAAACCACCTTCTTTATCACTGAAAATCAACTGGTTTTTAGTGGTGAAAAGACCAACACACTCAAGCAAACAAGGTCTCTCAAAAGAAGCACAAAAGAGGCCAAATAAAGCCTAATAAGGTGAGTTTGTATTCAAACCACAAAACAACCTTAATGAAAGTTCTAAAGCATGAGAATACAAGCCTCTTTCATGTTATGCACAAAAGCTAAACCAGCAAGCAAGATAGGTAAAAAACTATTGTAAGTTTAGGAAAAATAAAGCAAGATGCTCACCCTTGAAGAACCTTTGAAGAACAAATGGTCTAGCCCTCTTCTTTTGATCAAAATCAGTCCAAAAACTCAAGAATCAACCCCCCAAGTCCCTCAATCTCGGAGCAAGGTGTAATAGTGTGTGTAATGGTGCAAAAGTAAGGTAAAATCCACCTTTAGGCCAAGGAAACACACACAAAGGAGGAGAGAGAGGGAGATATAGAGATAGAATGTATCTATAACTCTAAGCTCTGGTTTTTGCTTCTAACTTTCTAACCTAGAGCCAAGAGGAGAGCCTTCCTCTTATAGAGCTCCCTCTTGCAAAGCTTATACAACAAGCTTGCTTAGAGGGAAATCCCTCCATACACGTGTATGGAGGGAGGCAGAGTTGGTGCCAGCTATCACAGCTGGCACAAAATATCTCCATAAAGTAGATGAACAGTGGTCGGCTGCCCAAAAATGCCATCTTGGCCAAGAAGAGTGCCGACCGGCACTAAAAAGTGCCGACCAGCAACAAAATATGCCGACCGGCAAACTACAGTGCCGATGGAGACAAAAACCAGCCGGTGGCCTCTAGCCACTGCCGGTGGTGGGTGGGGATGGTCTACAAGCCCTACCCTGCCTCTTAAAGGCAAAACACAAGTGTTTGGTGTCAAACCAAGCACAAAACAGTCGAGTTCGGAGTTCCTGAGGCAAGGCGCGTAGCCGAGACCTCCGGGAACTCCAAACGAACACAAACATGGATGATCACCGAGTGTTCAAACGGTGACGTCCAAGTCTTGAGGACGGTCAAAAATGGGGTGTCTACAGTTTCAAAATCATAAGTCCCATTTAATAAAAGTTGAATGATATTCAATAGTCTCCCAATAGAATGACCATTTCTTTATAATAGTGAATAAGAGTCCATTTTCAATACATTTTTCGTCATATGTGAGAATTAATTTCATTGATCATTCCATTCTACTTTCATTTTAGTGAATTGAACACATGAAACTCACCATATCGAATAAGTATTGAATAACAAAATGAACTAACCCAAAAACACTTATATAAAACAAAAAAATATTAAATAATTAGTTTTGTGACTATTTGAAATTGACATGAATATAGACAATAGTACAAGTGGTCATGACAAACGCTTAAGTGTTAAAAACATATTAACTTATACAAATTTGATATAGTTATGTTAGACTCCCTTTAAATTTTAGTCTTATTGAAAAAGAAAAAAGTATAATTATGTTAAAATGTAAGACTTATTATAGTTTGTCTAATTTCTATAATTTATATAATTCTATCATATATTTAATGATTTATTCTATTCAATTTTATTGAACAATATTATTATTTTTAAAAAATTATCAAGATACGTAACTTAAATATACCGTAATAGTAGAACAATTGTCTTATGTGATGACTACTCTTAATATGGTAGGGCCCATAAGCCCCTTAAAAAGTTGAGATCTCTAAAACCGTAATAGTAGAACAATTGTCTTATGTGATGACTACTCTTAATATGGTAGGGCCCATAAGCCCCTTAAAAAGTTGAGATCTCTAAAAAAAGACCAATAAATTGGGACAGGGGAAAATAAATGTATACATATAATATGAATAATGCTATAGTACATGCCAAATAATCATTATTCATTAACTTGTACCATTGAAGTAAAATAAAAATTTTCTTCTTTAACGATATTTTTCTTTCATCAAACAAACACTAATTTAAAATAAAAAAAAAAAAGAAAATTTTAATAATAATAATAAAAAAAAGGGCTGACTCGCCCGTGCCTTGCACGGGTCTACTTGCCTAGTATATATATATATATATATATATGAGAGAAGCTCTTTTTTCTTCATGGCTCGTCTTTTTTTTTTTTTTTTTTTCTTTTTGCCCTTTCATTTTGAATAATTTACTATTTGTGACCTATATGTTGGGTGAATTTTTTTTCGTAATTAAGCAAATATTCTTTGTTAATTATACAACAGGTTTTTCATAATTACACAAATATTCTTAGTCAATTATGAAATATGTTTTTTCGTAATTACGCAAATATTCTTAGTTAATTATGAAACATAAATCTTTTATTTTTGAACAAATTACAAACACACCCATAAAACTTGTTTAAAATATGAATCGGTCGTATAATACTATAAATTACCACTATCGTTTGTTATAAATTTTAATTTAACACAATACCCAAGGAAAAAAGAATCTCCTACCCAATAATAAATTATCAAAAATTTTTATTGAAAAATATTTTTCATATCATGAAAAATTGTTAATTGACTTAATGGTTTATTTATTAACAAAATGGTTAATTAAAAAATATTTTTCATATCATTAAAAATTATTAATTTACTTAATGATTTACTTATGAATAAAATTGATTATTTGTCATGCGAATATGATTTATATATTAATAAAATTAATTATTTGTATATATATTCTTCTACTTCTTGATTAGTTCAGTGACTTACCTTAGTAGTTTTCTTTAGATGGAAGAATTATCTTAATATATGTTTTATATTTATCTGTTAAGAAAAGCTACACACCATAATTTTGTTTTTTTATAAATTCGGAAGAAATGTTAAAAACTCATAAATTCACTCAAAATGATATGGCAATAGAATTGGAGTCGATATCATTTGATGTATAACAAATCAAATGATACATATTATATCACATAATTCTATCATATATCTAATGAATTATTCTATTCAATTTCATAAAGTAATATTTAAATTTTTAATAAATTATCAAAATACAAAACTTAAACATATTGTTATAATAGCTCATGTCTTGCACGGGCACGTATAAATATGTATGAATATATTTCACAATTCACGAGTTTTCCAATTATTTGTTTGGGTAAGACAAAGTGTACATAACCTTATCTTTATTTTTGAAGAAGTTGTTTCCGTAATTTGAATCTCCACCGCCCAACATGCTAAAAGCTAGACTTACCTTTGAGACAAGCCATTTTTTCCCCTTTAATTGGGGTCAACATTAAAATATAATAGGCCTGGAATGACACAACATCCTTCATCAATTCAGCATTAAAATATAATGGGCCTGGATTGACACAACATCCTTCATCAATTTCTCTTGGTTGTTCTTAGAAGAGCAATATTGCTCACATTCATGTTTGTAAAATCCTCTAGAGAAATCAAATTTATTCTTCCAACAAGCAGTGTGATTGGTCTTACCTGATACATATGATTCACAGATGATTACAATTATTTGTGATTAAATTTGCAGGGGTGTGTCTAATGTTAAACTACCTTAGTAATGATCTTTGTCACCCAAAAAATAAATAAATAAAAAGCCTTAACTCTAAAATGATCAAATGATGAAAAATTGCTGTACCCAATTCACCAGAGAATTGTTATATGTAGTCATTCCAATCATTATCCCTTACATTCTTAACAAGCAAGAAAATGAACAAAGAGAGAAGTCTATGCTACTTTCTAAGCCCTCTTGCCTTTTTCATTTACTTCATGACTTAGTTTTTGTACCAAACATTCAATACACTTGCATTTCACATCATAAATTAATGAATAGTTGCAAATGAGTTTTGTAAGCTTTTGGCAATAAAGTTGATGACCCATACACACTAAGGCCTAAACAGCCCATGAAAGTGCCTTAGCCTTAACTATGAACATTATATTATTATGATTTTTGGTAGGACAAAAAGAAAAAAGAAAAAGCAGAGATTGTATACAAGCTTTTTCTACTCTATTAAAAGATTTTGACCCATTAACATGTATGCTGTAGCTCTTGCTTTTGCTTTCCTGTCTTTGCATTGCTTAACATTGATGAGTTTTTTTTTGCCCCACTTGTTTACTAAATTAACTTTAACTTTAGCTTTTTTAATGCAAGTCGTTGGAAGACAACTCAAAGTGAAAGGCAACAAAAAAATACAACGAAAAAGAAGTCATGGTTTCTTTAATATTACTATTATACTAGCTTTACAGTACAACACTTTACTGGTGAATTAGATCAATAATCACAATGATCACAACATTTTTTTGTTTTGGGAGGGAGGGAGGGAGGGTAAGTAAGCAGGGGTGGAGCTGTGTTGTAGACGGAGGGTGGCCATGGGCCCTCCCACTTCATGCAGAATCTTTTCTTATATGTACATTTTTTTTTGATCGACAAATATTAGTTGTTAATTATTAGATTGGCAAAACCCTAGAATGTTTGAACTCCCTTAATTCAACTCTCCTAAGAAAAATTGAACCTATGACCTCCTCAAGACTAAGTTCTAAGGAAGATATGGTGGCTAACTAGGCTATTCTTTTTATGTAGTCCCTCCCACTTAATCTTATTTTATTTTTTTTACCATTATCTCTTTAATATTATGGAAGAGTGCGTTTTATGACAAATTTATAGATAAAATTACATGTTATAAATAATATTGATTGTGCATAACATGTATTATGTTCTAAAATAAATTTTTAAGAAAATAGTTATACATATCATCTTTAATTTTACTATTTTATATCATTAGGTACATGACACTATATTATTTATTTTATTATTTCTTTAATGAATTTTTTAAAATAAAGAACTAATCATGAATAAATATTAGTAAAATATTAATATCTAACATTTCCTGATTTTTAATCATAATATTCACTTTATAAAAGAATATGGAAGGGCTTCTTTTATAAAATATTAGTAATATCATAAGTAGAAATAAATATTCAGCGTAATTGTGACACTATTTATATAATTGAGAAAATTGTAATGTAGTATATTTTCAACAAAAATTTAAAATCAATAATAAACTTTATGAACTTTAATAATTGAAGTTATAAATTTTATTATGAATTTATAAATATTTTGTAAATGCACCATTAATTTGTAATTTTTCATATATAATGCGGTTACTAAAAAAACATAAATGAAATTAGATAGACAATCATCATCTTTCACTTTATGTAAGCCCCGCTCGCACAAGAAGTCTCATTGGACTGTGAGAGGGAGAATTATGAGCCAGATATGGGCCGAGTGAGAAGCCGAGTAAATTGGAGGCCCAATGGTACGTTGGGCCGTGATAACTTTGGATTTGCCCGGAGTTGGGGCTGCTCAGAGATAGACCGAGCCACTTGGATCTGCGTAGGTGATAATCGTGCAACTTGCGTTGCTCGGTCAAAGGCACGCACCGTTAGCCCTGCCGAGAAGCTTGTGCCAGAAGCCCGGTTGGAAGGCCTTTGGTTGACCGGTACGACCAATCTCAAGGCCGACTTCGCCGAAATGCTGCCGAGCATGGCTGGAAAGGATCTCGGTTCTTGGAGCAATTGGGCACGAAACACAGCGTGGCCGTTGACAGCCGAGAAGATTCAGCTCGGTTGCCGAGCTCCCAGTAGAGTGGGCTGGCAGTCGGGCTAGGTGATGTTCAATAAGATTTGTGCTGACAAATGGGATAGCAGAACCACGTGTCGAGAGATCATTGGGAGTTGATTTGGGGCGCAGAAGGTATATAAGCAAGTCTACGCCCTCCATACTGAGACAGATGAACATTTGGTGAGATTTACACTAAACACTCAATCCTCTCTCTCTCTCTCTCTCTATCCCTGTGTGTGCCTAACTTGATCGTCGGAGGGGTATTCCGGCCACACACCACTGGGTAGCTCACCGCTATTGTGCACGCAGGTGATCGGATAGAAACGGGGCTTGAAAGAAAGGAGTGCGGGCTCGCCTGAATATTTGCTCCCCGCACAATTGGCGCTGTCTGTGGGAAGTTGACAGACAAAACCTTGTCTTCCAGGCTCATTCGATCGCCATACATGGCAAACAACGAGGAGATTCCGCTGTCTGCCGTCGACGGAGTTACCCCGGAGTCGGGCAGACGGAGAGAAGGACATCCTACCATCATTCCTCCGATGGCGGACCTGGAGATTTCTCCAGGAGGACATTCAAGAGATGCGCGGGATAAGCGCGGAAGAAGTTATGGTCATTCGCAGAGTCCAGACGGTCATCGGCGGCGGAGAGAGTCACATGCCAGACGTCTGGAACACAAGTTAAGGGACCAGGATGCCGTCATCCGGCAAATGACGGCAGAGATGGAGGAGCTGAAGCGGCATTTCAAAGAGAAAGGTTTAGCTGGAGAGGGAGACCATAGTGAGCGCACCCAGCCCCGCCGTTCAGGCAGTCAGAGTCAGCGGCACACTCCTTTCATTTCTATCACCAGAAGTTACAAGGTTGCAGATTCCGACGTGTACGAAGAGAAGTCTAGCGCGCAAGATAGCACCTATCGACCCTCACGTCCGGCGACGACGTCGGGGTATTCTTATTCCGCTCGTTCTGAGGATTTGCGGGCAGTTTTGAAGGAACGGGCTCGCCGACGGGACGCTTAAAGGGTGTCAGCATTCCAGCGGCTATCCTATGGGGTTCACGCCAGCGAGGAGGTCGGAATGCCTCTACCCCGTCCAGCCGCGCCTCTCCTTGTAGATACAGACTTGGCGAGGCTGAGTGCCATTCCATTCTCCGTGGATATAAAGACCGCACCCCTTCCGACGGGCTTCCACCAGCCAAAGTTCACGCTCTATGACGGAAAAACTGACTCGTATATGCATGTAAGTCATTTACGACAGGTCATGGCTGGACATAGGCGGAATGACGCTCTTATGTGCTTGATCTTCCCATCGAGTTTGGGTGAGCTGGGTTTGAAATGGTTCGAGAGGTTGCCGGAGGGGAGCATTGAAAGGTGGCAGCAGTTGGCCGAAGCCTTTGTGACGCGCTTCAAAACCAACACCAAAACACCAAAAGAAGTTGATCACCTCCTGAGTGTCAAGATGGAACCGAGTAACACATTGAAGGCGTACAACTCCAGATATTGGGAGACCTTCAACGAGATCTTGGATTGCCCGGTAACCTTGCAATCACACAATACAAGCGAGGTCTCCCGGTCAGACATAGACTGCGGGACTCGCTTACCATGCACCAACCAACATCCATGGGCCAGCTAATGCAGCGCATCAATGAGTACATCCGAGTGGAGGATGATGCGTCAGCATCTACCGTGAAGGCAACTCCGATAGCAACAGACAAGCAGTCAGCTGGCAAAGTGCACGCGGTTGGGCAGGAGTCCGGCCAACCCAGCGATCACGCCGAGGAATTGAACCGTGGCACTAATCGCAAAAATAGGGGTAGGGGACGTCGAACTGACCGGGATGACTACCCTCGGGATGACGTAGCTGATGCAAACAGAAGGTGAAAAGCAAGGACAAGCATCACTACGGCCTTTAAGATTCCAATCTATCGCATACTTAGTGAAATCCGTAACGAGGAGTATGTCCGGTTTCCTGCTAAGTTAGGCGACGGCCAGAAGGGCTTCAATCCGCGGTATCGTTGCATGTTTCACCGGGAGTGAGGTCATTGGACAGAGGATTGTTTGCCTTTGAGGCAACACTTGGAAGAGCTAGTCGCAGCCGAACACTTGGACCTTTACATTAATGGCGGCCTGAAGGCCAATCAAGTTCCGGTTGACCCGCGGGGACCAGATGACTGAGATGCGCCTCCCCAAGGGGTTATTAATGTCATCCACGACATAGTGGAACCGGCGCGTATATGCGAGCTCCAAGGAATGATCAAGAAGGCAGAACACATAAGAGAAGTTTTGTCGGTTCAGCCTGTGATCAAAAGGGGAAAGACTGAAGAGAAAGACGTGATCAGTTTCTCCTCAAGAGACCTAGAGCGCATTCAGACACCGCACAATGATGCCCTAGTGGTCACACTCCGCGTCAAAGAATTTGATGTCAAACGGATCTTGATCGATCAGGGAAGCTCGGTCGAGATCATGTACTACGACGCTTTCAAACAGCTCAAGCTCCGGGATACAGATTTGGCCCCGTGTAGACACCCCATTTTTGACCGCCCTTAAGACTTGGGCACTACTGATGGTTTGCTCGGTGTTGAGAGATGTGCAGGGCAAAGAATCAATTTCTTCGGCTGGAAGAGAGGCAAATCCTTCAAAACACTTTGTTTAGGAGTTTGGAGTTGAAGAAGAGAGGAAAGGAGAGGAGAAAACTAGTTTGGGAGAAGTTCGGCATGAATCCGGGTAGAAGCGAGTCGAGCAGCCCTCGCTGAATCGGGCTTATCTGTCTGTACACTTGGAGTTTAGCTATGGGGCCACCACCGTCGGAAAGCTTACTTCCGGGGCTTCATTTTGAACTCAAGAATCTCCTAGAGCCAAGTCCGGGTGGGGGAGATATGATCAGTTGAAGTCGGGCATCATCCCGGTTGGATCGAATCTGCGCGGCTTCACGGAAACGGGCATAACTTTTTGCACAGGAGGAATTTTAATGTAAGGTTTGCGCCATTGGAAAGCTAACTTCCGGGGCTTCAATCTGGACATCCACCGGCACTTTTTTGACCTCACCGGCCACCCATCGGCACTCTGTTTGTGCCGGCCGGCAATTTATTGTGCCGACCGGCCATTTATTGTGCCGACCGGCACTTTATTGTGCTGACCGGCAATTTTTGCTAGCCGACGACCTTCCGGAGCATTCTGCAGATTGAGTGGATTCCAGCTGTGCCAGCTGGAATGCACAGAATTGATCCCCCACGTGCATGTGTGCTTGTTTTGCACCCTTTGCACACCTTTGGCCCCTTTTCTTGCACCCTTTGCTCAAGGCTTCTTGAGGAAGCCTTGACCCCTTTTCTTGGCTTCCTCAAGAAGCCTACCAGCTGTCCAAGCTTCTCCAATAAGCCTTGAACCCCTTTGACCCTTTGAAGCTTGTCTTAGAAGCTTAGCATTGCTTATATAAGCACCTCTCCTCCTCCTTTGTTGAGGTTAGAGATTTAAGGCAACAAAAAACCAGAGATATATAGATATATCTGATATACATACACACAACCCTTGATCTCTCTCTCTATATCTCTCCCATTCAACCATCAAACACCCTTGTTCTTGGGCCATTTCTTCATCAACTCATAGCACAAGGCATCCAACGCCTATTCCAACAGCTTGAGGCTGTTCTCCAGAGCTTAGGAGCACCTAAACTTGGTCCAAGAGGTGCTGGTTCATTGGTCTACAAGGGTGAGTCCTCATCTTCCCTTTTCTAGCCTTTTTTTGCTTCATATCTAAGCCATAGTTGCTTGCACTTTTGGGCTCCGACCTAAACTTCAAATCATCATATTTTGAGGTCCTCTTCATGTTTGATTGAGGACCTCTTGCTGTTTGAGGACAGTAGCTTGCACTTGCTTCAATATCCTCCTTGAATGCCATAATCTTGCATAGAATTTTTGGCTTGTGTGTGATCTGTTTTAGAGCCTGATGTAAACTAAAAATAGGCTTATTTTGAGCCCCTCTTCAACATTGAAGAAGGGCTCAACACTGTTTGGGATTTCCATGTTGTACTTCCCTTTATATCCTCCTTTTGGTCCCATTTTTGTATGTCTTGGCAGCCCCTGATGTTGCTGTTTTTGGACCTTGGTCCGAACTAAAAGTGGCTTTATTTTGACCTCATGAACATGTTTTATTAAGGGCATTTTCTTGTTTGGTGAATATTTTATGTACTTCATGTTATAGCCCTCTTGTGGCCTTAATCTTGCATAAATTGTTTGCCATGCTTGTATCTGTTTTCGAGCCTTGTCATCTACTGAAAAACATCATATTTTGGGCCCCTCTTCAATGTTGTTGAAGGGCCCTAACATGTTTTGGGACAGCAGCCGTGAGTTGCTTCATAACCTCATGTTTAGGGCCATTTTTGCATGCCATTGTTGCCCTATCTTTGCTTGTTGTTTGGCCATGACTTGTACTAGAAAAATGCTTATTTTGAAGCTGTTTTGCTTCTGTCTTCATGCTCCATGTCCATATTGTGCATGCTTTGTATAGCTGTAAGCCATTTCGGGTGCCAAAAGTCCATGTTTCGGGACTATTCCATGTATCGGTTGTGTTTTCGCCTCATTCCGGGGCTGTTTTCCCCCATATTTCAGTGCTGAAATCCCATTAGCATATTTGCATGTCATTTTCCATGCCATTGCATTGCATATGCCATTGCCTCGGTTTGCGTGCCCGTGTGCACGCATTTCGAGGCACTTCATTTTCATCCATCGGCCTCTTATGTGAGTGTGGCTGAGGCTCTCTCATGTTAGTATAAGTCCATGTTGCATTCTATATGCCATTTTAGCCATTGCATTGCATATGTCATTGCCTCGGTTTGCGTGCCCGTGCGCACGCATTTCGAGGCACTTCATCTTCTTCCATTGGCCACTGTTTTAGGCCTATTTGGGGCTGCCTAATTCATGTTTAAGTCCATCTTCTATTTGGTTTGCATGCTTACCTTGCATGTTGGCTTGTAAGCTTTGCATGATTACATTGCATTGTTCATGTTGCATGATAGCTAATATGCTTAGGTTGCATTGCATCAACATGCATTCCTTGTCCCTTGATTTGGGTGATAGGGATTGGGAGTTTGTTTGATTGATTTGCATTGCATTTGAAATCAAAGTTGCATACTTGGTTCTTTGGGCCATCATGCATGGAAATGCGTGATTGGTGGTCCGAGAATCGAGGCACATGTCCCTTTGAGTCATTACAATGATAAGAGACATGGTTGGTGCATATATGCCTTGAAATGTGCTGCCATGCTTTGCCTTGTCCTCTGTTGCTGTGGGTTGCAGGTTCTGCAGGAATACTCTGCCGACCGGCAGTGTAAGGTGCCGGCCGGCAATCTTTTCTCTGCCGACAGCTTCAATTTTGTGCCGATGGCAACATCTCAGTGCCGGTGGCAATTTCACCCAGCCGGTGGTGTCCCCCAGCATCCAAGGAAGCAGTCCTGAAATTTTGGCAGCCTCCAGAGGAGCACAGGAAAGAAAACAGAGGCAGCCTACGCATGGCGGCGCGCTTCCCGAGGCGGTTTACTGTTTTCTTAGAATAATTAATTTGTTAATTAATTTGTAATATTTATTTGGTCCCTCCGAGCGAGGGCAAACTTGTAATAAGTGTGGGTGTGTGTGTGCATGTCTTCCAACCCCCACTTCTTTCTCCCTTTTATTTACCTGCTTATGATGGTAGATTAGGGCACATTTATTTTAGCATACCTTATGCTATGCATGTGTGCATCCATTTGTTGACATGCATCAGGCTCGGAACATCATGCTAACTGCATTCGTACTTCAATTCAAAAATTGACTATGTGATAGTTGATCGCATTTCATATGCCATGTTTAGGGCTAGCCGAGCCTGCCTAGATCGCATTTTGCATGTGATGCATTAGCCACTTTTAACATGAACTAGGACATGCATGTTTGCTAACTAGTTTACTGTTTTGGCACGGAGTACGATGTAAGTATTTTTGCTTTAGCATCCAGCATGCGTGTGAGTGTTGCCATGACAGTATGCTTGCCATGCGGCTAAGTGCTTACATGAGATAAACTGCTTGAATGCCTGTGGGTGGAGGTCAAATTGCTTAAATTGGGATAATGCGTTAAAACTGCGATTTTTTAAGCCCACTAGATAGTGGCAAAACCATCTTTTCCAAAAGCCCACTTGAGGGTGGCAAAATCTGCATTTTAGCCTACTTGCGAGTAGCAAACCATTTTCAAAACAAACATAAAATGTTTTATTTCCAATTTGGGCGATTTGGTCTATACTTGTTTGCTGTGCGCATAACATAGTAATTCTAGGCTAATAATTGGAATAAGAACACATAAAGTTTTCAAAAACGGATATCACGGTTAGTAGAGGCCGGTCTTCGGACCGGGCGAAAGGGGGTGCTCATAGCTGACCTTCCCCGATCGTACCCAAGCTCCCGAGCCGAGACAACTCCGGTGATGACGGACATGTGGCCTTCGGCACCGAGTCAGGGTTTCCTAAATTCTCCCATTTTAAAATATTTAGGTGGCGACTCTGTATCTGGCAAAGCAGTCCATGTTTGGCACTACTTTTTCAAAAATCTGTTTCTCAAACGATTTGCCAGATTTGGACTCTTCGGTTCAGATTTAGAACCGTGACTACAAATCGAGTCCGAACTGTAGCGCGAGGCCCACGCGGGCGCGTCTACACCCCGGCAGCTTCGCCTTTGGTTGGTTTCAACTCACAACCGGAGTGGCCTTTGGGAAAAATTATCCTGCTGGTCAAAGCCGGATCCGTTGTCAAACAGGTGGAGTTCTGGGTGTTGCAGGTGCCGTCCACCTACAATTTGATCCTTGGAAGGGAATGACTTCACACTATGCAAGCCGTAGCGTCAACCTACCACCAGGTGGTGAGATTTCCCTTGGTTATGGAAGCAATCGAAGAGGTTTGGGGCGATCAAGTCATGTCGAAGCAATGTTTCATGGCGGTCAACGGGAGCCGAGCTGCCAAAGGCTTCATTCAAATGATTGAGGGACCGAAAGACCGGGGAGTCCTTGATGATGTGGGCACCAAGGCCGAGGACAAAGCTGTCGAGGAATTGGTGAAAGTGCGCGTTGATATAGAGCATCCGGACAAGTTCTTCTTGCTCGGCTCAAGCCTTACAGCCCAAGAAAGGACCGATCAACATGGTTGAATTTTTTATGGCCAACATCGAAGTCTTCGCATGGTCACCTTACGACATGCCCGGTCTCGATCCGAGTTTATATGCCATCATCTCAATGTCTTCCCTGGAGCAAAGCCGGTCATTCAGCGCACAAGGAGATCGGCACTGCATCACGCCGAGGTAGTTGCCGAGGAAGTAAAGAACTTGCTCGAGGCGCGAGCAATTCAGGAAGTGCACTACCCTCAATGGATTTCAAATACGGTCGTGGTGCCCAAGAAGAATGGGAAGTGGCAAGTTTGCGTTGACTACAAGACCGTCAACCGAGCTTGTCCGAAAGACAGCTTCCCTCTGCCTAGAATAGACCAACTGGTGGACTTGACAGCTGGACATAACAGGCTCAGTTTCTTGGACGCCTACCGCGGCTGCCATCAGATCGCCATGCATGGACCCGACCGAGAGATCACCTCGTTTACTACACCAAGGGGACTCTTCTGCCACCGAGTCATGCCTTTGGTTTGAAGAACGCTGGGGCAACTTTTCAAAGGATGGTGACCAAGATGTTCGCTCCTCTGTTAGGCCAAACAATAGAGGCTTATATTGATGATATGGTGGTTAAGAGCCGGCATCAAGCAGACCATTTGTCCGATTTGGCCGAGATATTCGCCATTCTCAAAAAACACAAGCTATGCCTGAATGCGTCTAAGTGTGCCTTCGGAGTGGGATCCGAAATTTTTTTGGGTTTCCTAGTCACGAACCGAGGTATCGAAGTAGAACCTATACAAATTTGAGCCGTGCAAGAGTTAAAACAGCCTAGCTCGGCTAAGGATGTACAACATCTGGCCGGAATGGCCGCCGCGCTTAACCGATTTATAAGCCGGTCATCAGATCGCTGTCGCCCTTTTTTTCAAGCCTTGAAATCAAAGTTCTCATGGGATGAAGAGTGTGACCGGGCTTTGGCCGAGCTCAAGGAGTATTTGTTTTTCGCGCCGTTGTTGGTCACACCGAAACCCGGAGAAGAACTTTACCTTTATCTGGCCGTATCGCAGCATGCAGTCAGTGCACTACTTGTCCGGTCGGAAGGAATCAAACATCTACCCATCTTCTACGTCAGCAAAACCTTGCTACCGGCAGAGTCGAGGTACTTGCCGCTGGAAAAACTTGCGTTAGCATTGATGATGGCTTCAAGGAAGTTGGCACACTATTTCCATGCCCATACCATCATCGTCTTGACCGAGTTTCCTCTCAAAGCTTTGTTCAAATGGGCAGACTTCTCCGGTCGGATTCTTAAGTGGGCGGTCGAATTGGGACAGTTTGATGTGAAGTTCCAGTCGCGCACAGCTATAAAAGCCCAGACTCTGGCCGACTTCGTTGTTGAATTCTCACCTGGAACTCATCCGGTATGCCCGGTCGATATTGCCGTGGCAGATGAAGAGGTGAATGCAAGCTCGACCGAAGTACCACAGCTTGGCGGCATTGGTGACGTAGAACTTGCGCGCCCCGCCGAAGCCCCTTCAGTTAATACGATACTACAACCCGGTGACGCGATGACGGAGTTGGCTATCGCTGACCAACCCGCTTTGTCCGACACCACATCTCTGAGGAGAGAAGAAATAGAACCGCTCAGCACAGAGCCCGTGGCCGACATAATACCGCAACCTGACAATTCGTCTACAGACTTAGGCATTATAGATCAACTTGCTGAGTCCGGCGCCGAATCACCAAGGGAGGCTGAAGTTGAACCGCGCAGCACGGGATCGGAAGTCGAAAAGCCGAGCAACCGTGATCCCATCAACCTTCAAGCTTCTCAGGACCCCTCAGAGTGTTGGAAGCTCTTTGTCGGCGAAATATGAAAACTTTTTGTTGATGGAGCCTCGAACCGTCACGGTGTCAGGCTGGGTATAGTTTTGATTTCGCCAGACGGACTGACTATTAAACATTCTATCACCCTTGGCTTCCCAGCATCCAACAATGAGGCCGAGTACGAGGCGCTATTAGCCGGTCTCAAGAGCGCGCTTCGGATGCAAGCATCCGAACTAATGGTATACAGCGATTCCCAGCTTATGGTTAACCAAGTTTTTGGGGCTTATGAGGCAAAGGATGACAGAATGATGAAGTACCAAGCTCTGGTCAGAGACCACATCAAGCGCTTTCAGGCGATCAGGGTCTAACAGATTGGCTGAGAAGAAAATGGCCGAGCAGATGAGTTGGCCGGCCTTGCTTCTATGGTCGACAGCACATCTTCCAACCCCCTTCTGATTGAATTCCTTCTGAGGCCCAGCATTGAGGAAGCCGGGCAGACAGAAGTACTCTGCGCTGAGCTAAGTCCTTTTTGGATGGACCCCATAATCCTCTTTCTCAGAGAATGGACCTTTCCAGCCGACAAGAAGGAAGCGCATAAAGTGCGGGTGAAGTCCCAGCAGTTTTGGCTCTCTCCATCAGGCGCTTTATGCAAGAAGTCTTTCACTGGTCCCTACCTGAAATGTGTGCACCCGAGCAGCGTGGCAGCCTTCCTTTTCAAAATTCACGAAGGCATCTGTGGCAGTTATATAGGGGACAGGTCCTTGGCCTACTGTAGACACCTCATTTTTGACCGTCCTCAAGACTTGGACATCACCGCTTGAACACTCGGTGATCATCCATGTTTGTGTTTGTCTTAAGTTCCCCGAGGTCTCGGATACGCGCCTTGCCTCAAGATCTCTCGACTCAATTGTTTTGTGTTTGGTTTTGCACCAAACACTTGTGTTTAGCCTTGGAGGGACAGGGAATGGCTTGTGAGCCATCCCCACACATCACCGGCCATGGCTTGAGGCCACCGGCTGTGTTTTGTTGCCACCGGCCAAATGTTTGGCCGGCCGGCACTATAGATAGCCGGCCGGCTATCTTTTTTTGGTCAATTGCATTTTTGGCCGACCGAATACTGTGCATCTACTTTTGCAGATATTTTCATGCAGCTGGCATGCACTTGGCTCCCCTCCATACACGTGTATGGAGGGATTTCCCTCTTAGCTAGCTTGTCTTGTAAGCTTACAAGATTGAAGCTCTATAAGAGGAGGCCTCCTCTCCCTCTTTGAGAGGTGAGACAACTTAGACAACATTGTTAGAGAGCTCTGGTTTTAGGTTAGGATTTGTATTTATCCTATATCTATATCTCTCTTCCTTTTGTGTCTTGTGTGTGTATTTAGCCTTAGTTTTGCATACAAACACCCACCATCACACCTTTTCTTGGAGCTAAGGCCCATGAGGGTTGTTTTTGGAGTCTTGGAGCTAGTTTTGAGCTCAAAGAACCAGCTGGTCCACTATTTTTGAAGGAGGTCTACAAGGGAAAGACTTTTGTCCCTTTTTTTCCCATTTTTGCATAGCTTATTTACCTATCTTGCATCTGTTTTTGAGCTTAGTGTATAACATGTAAAAGTTGTGTTTTTGTCTGCTCTAAATAGTTTGTTAAGGGTGTTTTAAGCTTTGGGGTCGTTTGACCCCTCTTAAGGCTTATTTGGCCTTTGTTTTGTGCCATTTTGGTTGAGCTCCGGGACCATTGTGTGTGGGCCTCTTCACCACTGAAATCTTGAGGGATTTCAAAGGTGAGGATGGTGTCTTGAGGTCCTAGGAAGGAGAGGGCCACCCCCTCTCCTTGTTATCCTTGAAAAGGGCCCTTTTTTGCCTCTTGAGGGAGCATTTAGTCTAAGTGTGTGTTGGCCATGCCTTAGCTGATTTTCATGCTTATTATGTCATAATATGCCCCTATTTTTAGTTGGTTTTGGTACACCATGCTTGCTTAGCATACATGCCTTGTAATGCCATGTGTAACAAGTCCGCGGGGGACCTCGCTACAGTTCGGACTCTCGATTTGTGTCGGTTCTTAATCTTGAACCAAAGAGTCCAAATCCGGCAAATCGTTTTGAGAAACAGGTTTTTTTGAAAAAGAAGTGCCAAACATGGACTACTTTGCCAGATACAGAGTCGCCACCTAAATATTTTTAAATGGGGAAATTTAGGAAACCCTGACTCGGTGCCGAAGGCCACGTGTCCGTCATCACCAAAGTTGCCTCGGCTCGGGAACTTGGGTACGATCGGGGAAGGTCAGCTATGAGCACCCCCTCTCGCCCGGTCTGAAGACCGGCCTCTACTAACCGTGATATCCAATTTTGAAAATGTTATGTGTTCTTAAACTGGTTATTAGCCTAGAATTACTATGTTGTGCGCGTAGCAAACAAGCATAGACCAAATCGCCCAAATTGGAACAAAACATTTCATGTTTGTTTTGAAAATGGTTTGCTACTCGCAAGTAGGCTAAAATGCGGATTTTGCCACCCTCAAGTGGGCTTTTAGAAAAGATGATTTTGCCATTATCTAGTGGGCTTAAAACTCACAGTTTTAATGCATTATTCCAATTTAGGTAATTCAACCTCCATCCACAGGCATTCAAGCAGTTATATCACATAAGCAGCTAGCCTCATGGTAATCATGCTATCATGGCAACATCCACACGCATGCGATATGCTAAAGCATAAAAGCTTACCTAGTACTCCATGCCAAAACAGTAAACTAGTTAGCAAAATGTGCGTGTCCTAGTTCATGTTAAATTGCCTAATGCAACACATACAAGATGCAATTTAGATAGGCACGGTTAACCTAAGCATGGCATATGTAATGCGATCAATTATCACATATTCGATTTGTAAATTGAAGTACAAATGCAGTTAGCGTGATGTACCGAGCCTAATACATGCAGTACAAATGCATGAATGCACGCATGCATAGCATAAGGTATGCTGAATTTAAACATGCCCTAATCTACCATCGTAAGCAGGTAAATAAAAGGGAAGGAAGACGTGAGGTTGGAAGACATACACACACTCACACACACTTATTACAGATTTGCCCTCACTCGGAGGGCCCAAATAAATATTACAGTCCCAAATAATAAACAAATAAAATTATTACAGAATTTCTAATTAATTAAAAGAAAGGATGCAAAAGAAAGAAGAGGGTGGCCACAGCCTCTGCCTCGGGGTGCGCAGATGATGCATGCTCGGAACTCGGCTCGCCCAAAAAACCCGTACCGTACCCCTGCCACTTCTGTTTGTACTGCCTTATCTCTCTGAAAATTGCCAAAGTCCTGGAGCAGGTTCCTTACACACTGCAGAGCACCACCGGCCAGACAGAATTCCTACCGGCACTCCAGAATTTCCATCGGCTGTTAAATTGATAGTCGGCACTTAAAAAATTGCCGGCCGGCACTGAATTCTGCCAGTCGGCAGAAACTTCCTGCAAAGACAGTTTTGACAGCAAACAGAGAATAGACAGTGCATGGCATGGGGCTTTCAGGCACATGTAAGCATGGTCATACTTCCTATCATGTTTTGAACTCAAGGAAGCATGTCCCTCGATCCTCGAACCATCAATGGTGCATGGTGATTCAAAGAATCAAATTTGCCATTTGATATAAAGATGCATGCAACAAACAAAATGAAAACCGAAGCCTTATCAAGTTGGAGTCAAAGGCCCCGGTGACCGGGAATCGAGGCACATTACATCACTTGAAGTATGAATGTTCCTTGATTCCCACACTTGGTTTGACACCCCAAACCAAGTAAATGCAATGCATGTTATGCAAACATGGCTTAAAATGCAACATGATACCAAGATGCAAGGCACAACAAGCATTATGCAACCAACATGACAAATGTGTAATGCCAAGCATACAAGGTGCAAAAATGATGCAAACATGGACCAATTTGACAATGGGATTAATATGCTACAAGGCTTAATGAAGTAACCATGCAACAAATATGAAACAAGCATGCAATGGGGCCTAGAACCATAAAGGGGCAGACCTTAAACCATCCCAAAACAGCGGCCAAAAGATGTCTAAAAGGTGGACCAATACTCATGCTAACAAGCAAACTAATGGTCCCAAGGTTAAGGCATAAAAAAAAAGACATTTTTTTCCACCAATATGACTACTCATGGCATGACTAAGACAAGTAAAGACAGACCTTTTACATGCAGAATGGGACTCCAAAGCCTCCTAACATGGTAGCTAAAATGACTCCAAAAGAGTGTATGCGCCAAGGCTCAAATGTAGGCATAAGAGGGTACACCCTCAAGGCATAAAAGAGGTCATGCATGCACACATACAAACATGATTCTTGGACTAAAATGTGGTCCTAAATGATGTTAAATCATGAGGGTGATCACAACCATGCATGCTAGAGGTCAACATGCTCAAAGCTTTCAAGCCAAAATACATAGCACCTATAACAAACATGTCAAGCATGACCAAATGGATAACCAACAGACTTTAAGCATGGAAAAACAATACTAAAAGCTTCATAGAACTAAGCCAACACACACAAGAATCATGGCCTAATCATGAGATGCACTTCTAAGCAAAATGGAGCAATACAAAGCAAGTACTACAAGCATACAAGGAGGCACAAATCCGGCCAAAAACAGAGGTTACATATGACCTAAAACACCTAAAAAACTTCTGAAATGAGGCCAAGAATGATCAAGCACACATGCTACCCTTTTAAGCCCAAAAAGCAAGGAAACAAAACAATGAAGGGAGAGGGGTGTCCCTCCCCTATGCAAGACTTCAAACCACCTTTTTTAACACTGAAAATCAACTGGTTTTTAGTGGTGAAAGGACCAAAACACTTAAGTGAACAAAGCCTTACCAAAGAGGCACCAAAATGGACCAAACAAGGCCTAGAAGGGTGAGTTTGCACTCAAACCACAAAACGACCTTAATGAAAGTTCTAAAGCATGAAAATACAAGCCCTTTTTATGTTATACACAAGAGCTAAAACAACAAGCAAGATAGGTAAAAAAACTATTGCAAGTTTGGAGAATATAAAGCAAGATGCTCACCCTTGAAGAACCCTTGAAGAACAAATGGTCTAGCCCTCTTCTTTTGATCAAAACCAGTCCAAAAACTCAAGAATCAACCCCCCAAGTTCCTCAATCTCGGAGTAAGGTGTAATAGTGTGTGTAATGGTGCAAAAGTAAGGTAAAAACCACCTTTAGGCCAAGGAAACACACGCAAAGGAGGGGAGAGAGGGAGATATAGAGATAGAGTGTATCTATATCTCAAAGCTCTGGTTTTTGGTTCCAAAATTCTAACCTAGATCAAAGAGGAAGACCCTTCCTCTTATAAGACTCCCTCTTGCAAAGCTTATGCAACAAGCTTGCTTAAAGGGAGATCCCTCCATACACGTGTATGGAGGGAGGCAGAGTTGGTGCCAGCTATCACAGCTGGCACAAAATATCTCCATAAAGTGGATGAACAGTGGTCGGCTGCCCAAAAAAGTTGTTTCGACAAAAAAGAGTGCCGATCGGCAACAAACTATGCCGACCGGCAATAAAATGTGCCGACCGGCAACAAATAGTACCGATGGAAGCAAAAGACCAGCCGGTGACCTCTAGCCACTGCCGGTGGTGTGTGGGGATGCCTTACAAGGCCTTCCTTGCCCTTCCAAGGCAAAACATAAGTGTTCGGTGTGAAACCAGACACTAAACGGTCAAGTTCGGAGATCCTGAGGCAGGGCGCGCGAGCTGAGACTTCCGGGAACTCCAAACGAACACAAACACGGATAATCACCAAGCGTTCCAAGCGGTGACGTCCAAGTCTTGAGGACGGTCAAAAATGGGGTGTCTACACCATGTTTAGGTCTTAACATGCTTTAGGTTTTGATCCTTGTTCTAGCATGATTTTGGCCAAGCTTTGTGAAGCTTTTGTGTTTGTTTTAGCATGCTTAAGCTCTGTTTTTTGTTGTTTTGGTCGACTATCACATACTTAGTAGAGCCACCTTGCATTTTGGCTTGTTAGCCTTGGTTGTGTGAGTGTGTAGCATGCATTACTTGCTTTGATTTAGTGAGTTGGAACCATTTTCCATGTCATTTCAGTCCACTTAGCTTGCTTGTATGCTTGCATTTCATGGCCCCTTTGATGCTCCAAGAGGTTGTGTCCTATGCTCCGTGTTTGGTCATTGTGTATGCTTCCAGGTGTAAGTCATTTAGATACCATCTAAGTGGTCTTTTGGCTTTGTTTTAACATGCTAAAACTCTGGTTTTGGTCATTTAATTCATGCCATGTGTGGTTGCATTAAGTGTAGTTCAATCCCCCTTGGGCTTGCCTTGAATCTTGGACCATTGTTGCATGCCATGCCTACCTTGTTTGCTTGTTTTGGCACCATCATTAACATGATTTTCAGAGCTTACATTGCATGCCATATGCCCATGTTGTTCCTCTTTTAAGTGTGCTTAAAATTTGTCTCTATGTGCCTAAGTATTGGACCTTACATCCATGCTTATTTGTATGTGTTTTGGCTTCCATTCTTGAGCATGTTAGCCATTGTTTTGGGCCTAGTTGAGAGCTGCCTAATTCAGTTTAAGTCCATCTTTTGCATGCTATTCAAATGTTGTTACATTAATCCACGTTTGCATGTTTTGGTTGCATGTGTTGCATGCTTGAAATCACTTGCATTTGGCATGCATTCCCTTGGTCAAGTTGCTAGCATGTTTGCGTGTCTTGCACACTTGCATGATTAGATCACATCTCGCATGCTTCATTAGCTTGCATAGTTGTGACATGCTTGTTTGCCTTGTTTGCTTAAGTTGTGTACCTAGTGTACATTGCATGCTTGCATGCTCCCCTCCATACCATATAGCATACTAGTTTGCATGCCTAGGTTGCATTCCATCTAGCATGCATGCCTTGTCCCTTGATCTAGTGATAGGGATTGGGCCTTTGTTTGTGTGTGTGCATTGCATTTGAAATCAAAATGCATACTTGGTCTCTTGGGCCATCATGCATGGAAATGCGTGATCAGTGGCCCGAGAATCGAGGCCTATCCTCCTTTGAGTCATAAATATGATAAGGAGTGTGGTTAGTGCATACATTGCTTGAAACGCATTGCCATGCCTTGCCTGCCCTCTGTTGTTGTCAAACAGGTTTCTGCAGGAAGTTTTGGCCGGCCGGCCATATATACTGCCGATCGACCAAATATATTTGGCCGAGAGCTCAATGGATGGTCGATGGCCACTTCAAAATGGCCGGTGATGATCCCACTCAGCCGGTGGTGTTCCACAACACTCATAGAAGCAACCTTGGGAGTTGTACAATTTTCAGAGAAGTAGAACAGTCAAAGCAGAGGCAACTTGTGCATGGCAGTGACTTTCCGAGCGGAGCCGAGCGCGCATTGCATTGGGCCCTCTTCCTGAGGCTGTTTACTGCTTTCATTAGATTAGTCAATTTGTTAATTAATTGATTGATTTGTAATATTTAATTAGCTTGTAGGTTAATTAACTTGCATTATTCTTTCAGTCCCTTCGAGCGAGGGCAAATCTGTAATAAGTGTGGGTGCGTGTGTGCATGTCTTCCAACCCCCACTTCTTTCTCCCTTTTACTTACCTGCTTTTGATGGTTAGTATTAGGACATGTTTACTTTAGCATACCTTATGCTATGCATGCGTGCATCATTCATCAGTATTGCATGCACCAGACTCGGTGCATCATACTAACTGCATAAGTATTTCAAATCTAACTTGAATACATGCTACTTGTGCATTTTCACATGTCATTTATAGACTAGCCGAACCTACTCTAGTGACATTCCGTATGCGTTGCATTAGGTATTTAAACATGGACTTGGATCATGCATGATTGCTAACATGTTCTTGTTTTGGCACGGAGTACTAGGTGAGCTCTTTATACTTTAGCATCTCACATGAGTGTGAATGTTGCCATGACAGCATGCTTACCATGAGACTACTTGCTTATGTGATATAACTGCTTGAATACTTGTGGGTGAAGGTTGGATTGTTTGAGTTGGAACAACTCGTTGAAATCCGTGCTTTAGCTTACTTGCGAGTAGCAAATTTCAAACTATTTTTCAAACAAACGGATATGCAATACTTCGTTCCAAATTAGGAGATCTAGTCTATATTTTTTTGCTGTGCGCATAACATAGTAAATCTAGGCTAATAACCAGAATAAGAACACATAACGTTTTCAAAAACGGATATCACGGTTAGTAGAGGCCGATCTTCGGATCGGGCGAAAGGGGGTGCTCATAGCTGACCTTCTCCAATCGTACCCAAGCTCCCGAGCCGAGGCAACTTTGGTGATGACGGACACGTGGCCTTTGGCACCGAGTCAAGGTTTCCTAAATTTTCCAAAATAAAATATTTAGGTGGCGACTCTGTATCTGGCAAAGCAGTCCATGTTTGGCACTTCTTTTCAAAAATCTGTTTCTCAAAACGATTTGTCGGATTTGGACTCTTTGGTTCAGATTAAGAACTGTGACAATTTGAGAGTCCTGAACTGTAGTGAGCCCAAAACGAACAGAACGGGACTCGTCCTCCCGGGGCGTTCGGGGACGTCTACAGTTTCTGGCGACTCTGTTGGGGATTTAGAGAGCTTGACTCGAACTCATGATATCCTGTTTTGATTTCATTTATGTGTCTCTTTGCATTGCATGTGCATTGGTGTGCCTAGGACACCGTGTTTGCGATCTGCTATTCCTGAACGGTTTGCCGAAGGCTTGCTTTGTCAAAGCATGCCGTAAGGCTGACCGGTTACGGGCTCTGCCAGTATGGGAGCACAAACCCCGGTTTTACCGGGGCACCCTTTTCGACCATTCGACCTAGTGCATATCGAAATCCACAGTGACTATTCCAAACTAGGACAGGTTGCTTACCCGATGTTAGGTTGTTTGAAAACTGCTGTGTGCATAGTGAAACCCTAGCTCCTGACAAAATAGGACAGGGAAACCCTACCCCAACTTAGGGGTGTTTTGGCTCTCTTTTACTTGTTATGTGTTTTTAGAGTGTATCTATGCAGGGAACACACATATCAGTTTACAAGTCTGAGTATCAGGCCTGAGGGCACCAGTATCAGTTTATGAGAATCAGTTATATCTGTGGGTATCCGATTCAGTATTTTGGGGGTAGTGATTCAGGCAATAATGGTCAGCAGTAGAGTACAGTTGTTCGGCTACATCTGTGTTTGATCCATTTAGGCTGAAACGCTGCTTGTTTTTCCTTTCAGTTCAGAGAGTTGATACAGAATGGCTAGTGTTCCCCTTTGCTGAGTGTAGACACCTCATTTTTGACCGTCCTCAAGACTTGGACGTCACCGTTTGAACACTCGGTGATTATCCATGTTTGTGTTCATTTGGAGTTCCCGGAGGTCTCGGCTCGCGTGCCTTGCCTCAGGATCTCCGAACTTGACTATTTAGTGCCTGGTTTTACACCAAACACTTGTGTTTTGCCTTGGAAGGGCGTGCCCCACTTGCATTGGCATGCGTGTCTCATTTGCATTGTCTTACATCCCTTGCGACCTGCATTGTCTTGCATTCATTGTGCATGCTAATTTTATTATCTGCGTAGACCGCATGTTTGCAATTAATTTTATTATTTGCGTAGACCGCATATTTATTGTTCAATTTCTTTACCTGCGTAGACCGCATGTATTGCTTGCGTAGACCGCATAATTGTTCAATTTCTTTCTTTGCGTAGACCGCATCTTTATTGTTCAATTTCTTTACCTGCGTAGACCGCATGTATTGCTTGCGTAGACCGCATAATTGTTCAATTTCTTTCTTTGCGTAGACCGCATCTTTATTGTTCAATTTCTTTACCTGCGTAGACCGCATGTATTGCTTGCGTAGACCGCATAATTGTTCAATTTCTTTCCTTGCGTAGACCGTATATTTATTGTTCAATTTCTTTACCTGCGTAGACCGCATGTATTGCTTGCGTAGACCGCATAATTGTTCAATTTCTTTCCTTGCGTAGACCGCTTATTTATTGTTCAATTTCTTTATCTGCGTAGACCGCATGTATTGCTTGCGTAGACCGCATAATTGTTCAATTTCTTTCTTTGCGTAGACCGCATATTTATTGTTCAATTTCTTTACCTGCGTAGACCGCATGTATTGCTTGTGTAGACCGCATAATTGTTCAATTTCTTTCTTTGCGTAGACCGCATATTTATTGTTCAATTTCTTTACCTGCGTAGACCGCATGTATTGCTTGCGTAGACCGCATAATTGTTCAATTTCTTTCCTTGCGTAGACCGCATATTTATTGTTCAATTTCTTTACCTGCGTAGACCGCATGTATTGCTTGCGTAGACCGCATAATTGTTCAATTTCTTTCTTTGCGTAGACCGCATATTTATTGTTCAATTTCTTTACCTACGTAGACCGCATGTATTGCTTGCGTAGACCGCATAATTGTTCAATTTCTTTCCTTGCGTAGACCGCATATTTATTGTTCAATTTCTTTACCTGCGTAGACCGCATGTATTCCTTGCGTAGACCGCATAATTGTTCAATTTCTTTCTTTACGTAGACCGCATAATTGTTCAATTTCACTACTTGCGTAGATCGCATGTTTTGATTGCGTAGACCGCATTATTATTTTCATTACCTGCGTAGACCGCATGTTTTGATCAATTTCGTTGCCTGCGTAGACCGCATGCTCCACTTACATGTTTGTATTTTCACAGCATTGTTATGCTCCCCACTTGCTTTGCGCTGTCACGCATTTCGAGTACACTACTATGCATATTGTTAACGATATTGTACCTGTTAAGTTTATTTTCTTTTCAGGCACGATATTGTATGTACGGTTCATTTGAGGCTGGCGCAACCAGACGAGCCGCACAGGTATTGTATCTCCCGAGTGAGACGTATTGAGAATTGCATAATTCTCTTACATCCTTTCTGCATTGTAGTGTAGTTCGGTGTATGCTAGCTTAAAACTGTCGCATGTGTGCTTCGTTACAGCTTTCTTTGCATGATCATAAGTTATGTCCGGCTCTGTGCATTGTCTTGCATTTTGCCCCTACCTTCGGGCGCATATCTTGATTGTCTTGCATGTTTGTCTAAGTCTTCGGCCTTGTCAAAAATGGGTCATCTCTGGGCTTTGACATTCACTCCCGTCATTGTTATGACTTTCGAGTTCTGTCAAAGAGGGGCAACTGTAGACACCCCATTTTTGACCGTCCTCAAGACTTGGACGTCACCGTTTGAACACTCGGTGATTATCCATGTTTGTGTTCGTTTGGAGTTCCCGGAGGTCTCGGCTCGCGCGCCTTGCCTCAGGATCTCCGAACTTGACTGTTTAGTGTCTGGTTTTACACCAAACACTTGTGTTTTGCCTTGGAGGGGCAGGGAATGCCTTGTGAGGCATCCCCACACATCACCGGCAGTGGCTAGAGGCCATCGGCTGGTTTTTGCTTCCATGGGCACTTTTTATTGCCGGTCGGCACTATTTGTTGCCGGCCAGCACTATTTAGTGCCGGTCGGCACTCCTTTTGGCCAAGATGGCATTTTTGGCCGGCCGACTACTGTGCATCTGCTTTTGCAGATATTTTAAGACAGCTGTCTTGCTTTTGCTCCCCTTCATACACGTGTATGGAGGGATCTCCCTCTTATGAAGCTTGTCTTGTAAGCTTTACAAGACAAAAGCTTCTATATAGAGAGGGGCTCTCTCTTGTTGCTAGGGTTAGAGAGTTTAGACATTTTAGGGAGAGGAAAACACAGACCAAGCTCTGGTTTTAGGGTTTGAGTTACATACACATCCTATCTCTATATTACTCTTGTGCGTGTTTTAATTCATACTATTGCACACAAGCACCTAGTGTTTCACCTTCCTCTTGAAACTGAGGTTCTAAGGGACTGATTTTGAAGTTTTGGTGTTGGATTCAAGCCAAGGAGGGCCATTGGAGTATCATTTGTAAAGGGGTCTTCAAGGGTGAGAATCTAGTCCCATTATTCTCCATTTTTGCATTGATTTTCTACCTGTCTTAGAGCTATTTTCGTGCTTATTGTATAACACAAAAAAGTTCTGTTTTTTAGTCCTCTTGATTGTTTATTAAGGGTGTTTTGTGGTTTGAGGGTGTTTGACCCCTCTTAGGCCTTGAAAGGCCTCATTTTGTGCTATTTTGTGCTAGTTTCGGGACTTTGGTGTTTGGGCCTCTTCACCACTGAAATCTTGAGGGATTTCAGTGGTGGAGATGGTGCCTTGAAGTCTCTAAAGGGAGAGGGCCACCCCCTCTCCTTGTTGTCCTTGAAAAGGGCATGTTTTGGTCTCTAAAGGGAGCCTATGTTTGAGTGTGTGTTGAGCATGTATAGACTGTTTTTCATGCTTATTTTTCCATAATATAACATGATTTTAAATTGGTTTTGGTACTCCATGCATGCTTAGCATAGTTGTCATGTAATGCCTTGTGATTCCTTAAACATGTCTTAGGTTGTGTGCCTTTGTTTCTAGCATGTTTTAGGCTTTCATTTGTGAAGATTTTGTGCTTATCTTGACATGTTTTAGGTCTGTCCATAAGTGTTTGGGTTGATTTTAGCATGCTTAGTATAGCCCCTTTGCATTCCGGCTTGTTGGCCTTAAGTATGTGCATGTATAGCATGACATCTTTGCATTGATTTGGTGATTTGGGGCCACCTTACATGTTATTTCAGTCCCAATTTCATGCTTGCGTGACTGCCTTGCATGCCTCTTTAATGCTTTGGAAGCATGTGTTGCATGCTCCATGTTTTGACCATCGTGCATGCCTCTAAATTTGAGCCACTTAGATGCCATCTAAGTAGTCCTTTAGCCTTGTTTTAACATGCTAAAAACCTATTTTTAGTTGTTCAATGCATGCCATGATTGTTGTGATAAATGTGCTTCAAAGCTTCATGACTTGCCTCAAGTATTTGGACCATGCTTGCATGCATTTGCTTGTCTTGTTTAACGTGATTAGGCATCATTTTATAGCATGATTTTAGAGCTCATGTTGCATGCTAATCGTCCATGAAATCTCTTGTCAAGTGTGCTTGAATGTTGCTTGCTTAATGCTTGAGGTTTGGACCATAACATGTGTATGTGTGCATGTTTGTTTAGCCTCCATTTTTGGGCATTTTGGCTACTGTTTTGGGCCTTATTAGAGCTGCCCAAGTCTTGTATAAGTCCATCTTTACATCCATTTGCATGGTCCCATGTTTGCTTGTATGCTTGCATAAGCTTGTTGCCATGTCATGTTGCATCCTTAGCTTGCATGCTTAGGTTGCATTGCATCTTGCATGCATACCTTGTTCCTTGACTTGATGATAGGAATTGGGCCTTGGTTTGTTTGATTGGTTTGCATTTCATTTGACATGAAAGTTGCATACTCGATTCTTTGGGCCATCTTACATGGAAATACGTGATTGGTGGTCCGAGAATCGAGACACATGCCCCTTTGAGTCATTACCATGATAAGGGACATGGTTGGTGCATATATGCCTTGAATTGTGCTGCCATGCTTTGCCTTGCCCTCTGTTGCTGTCATTTGCAGATTCTGCAGGAACACTCTGCCGACCGGCAGTGTAAACTGCCGACCGGCAATCATTTCTCTGCCGACAGCTTCGTTTTGTACCGGTGGCCATACCACACTGCCGGTGGCAATTCCATTCAGCCGGTGGCACTCCTCATTGTCCAGAAAAGCAGTCCTGAGGTTTTGGCAACCTCCAGAGGAGTGAAGGAAGGAAAACAGAGGCAGCTCACGCATGGCGGCGCATTTCCCGAGGCGATTTACTGTTTCTTAGTTTAATTAAATTTGCTTAGTTGATTAGGCAATTTGTAATATTTAATTAGCTTGCGTAGTTAATTAATTTGTAATATTTATTTGGTCCCTCCGAGTGAGGGCAAATCTGTAATAAGTGTGTGTGGGTGGTGTGTATGTCTTCCAATCCCCACTTCTTTCTTCCCTTTTATTTACCTGCTTATGATGGTAGATTAGGGCATCTTTAAAATTAGCATACCTTATGCTATGCATGCGTGCATCCATACATTTGTATTACATACATTAGGCTCGGTACATCACGCTAACTGCATCTGTACTTCAATTCACAAATTGAATATGTGGTAGTTGATCGCATTTCACATGCCATGTTTAGGGTTAGCCGAGCCTGCCTAGATTGCATTTTTGCATGTGATGCATTAGCCATTTTTAACATGAACTAGGACATGCATGTTTGCTGACTAGTTTACTGTTTTAGCACGGAGTACGATGTAAGTATTTATGCTTTAGCATCCCGCATGTGTGTGAGTGTTGCCATGACAGTATGCCTGCCATGCGGCTAAGTGCTTATGTGAGATAAACTGTTTGAATGCCTGTGGGTGAAGGTTGGATTGTTTGAGTTGGAAAAACTCGTTGAAATCCGTATTTTAGCCTACTTGCGAGTAGCAAATTCCAAAGCACTTTTCAAAAACCGAACGGATATGCAATGTTTATTTCCAAATTAGGCAATCTAGTCTATACTTGTTTGCTGTGCGCATAACATAGTAATTCTAGGCTAATAAATGGAATAAGAACTCATAACATTTTCAAAATCGGATATCATGGTTAGTAGAGGCCGGTCTTCGGACCGGGCGAAAGGGGGTGCTCATAGCTGACCTTCCCCGATCGTACCCAAGCTCCCGAGCCGAGACAACTCCGGTGATGACGGACATGTGGCCTTCGGCACCGAGTCAAGGTTTCCTAAATTTCCCCATTTAAAAAATATTTAGGTGGCGACTCTGTATCTGGCAAAGCAGTCCATGTTTGGCACTACTTTTTCAAAAATCTGTTTCTCAAAACGATTTGCCAGATTTAGACTCTTTGGTTCAGATTAAGAACCGCGACAACAAAATCGCGAGTCCGAACTGTAGTAACATAAGGCCCCCCTCCATGGACGCGTCTACACTGAGGCAAGACAGATATCTGATCCGTCAGTCACCGTTCAGTACCGCGGACTTATCATGACGGAGAATTCAGAGGAGATTGTGGTTATGACGGCCGCGTTAGATCAAGGAATCACTCTGCAAAGCGAGACCAATGTCGATGTACCGCATCCACCCAGGTCGCCTGTCGTGCACCCGGTCTGAACCCCCCAGTTGTATTAGGCTCGTGAGCCCACCACATTCGAATTGATGGGAATGATAGGTGACCTCCAGAGGTCCGTGGCGGATCTCGCTTACGGAATGTCAGCTTCGCCACCAGCCGTACCGTATGCCGGGAATTTTGTACCACAGGAGCCCCCACTGTTGGGACAGATTGTGATTGAACTTAGCCAACCCGAGATGGCCTCCAACTATAACAATGACATATCAACATCAACCCAAACCGTCGATCAGGATGAGGCCAGAGGCAAGAACAAATGAAGGCAGATGCCGATCCTATTGAACAACTGCTGTGGGCAGTTGAGGCTTTGAAAGCCGAGGAGATGAGTAAACAACAGGTATTCGCAGTCGTAGCTAAGGCTGTAGATGATGTTTTCCCCACTCCAACCGAAGGCAGTACAAGCCAGTTAGAAAATCAGGATAGGCCCCGTCATGCCAGAACAGTCCCTTCCACTCCCAACCCTGCACCTGGGAAAGATCAAAAAGCTAAGGCGGTGCCTGCCGACCCTTTCGCTAGTGCGTCTAGCAAGAATACTCTACCTTCAAAGTACCTGCCCCGAGGGCGTAGGTCCTTTCACGCTCTCTATATGCCATTGTCAAAGGCACTTCAGATCCTTGCCGAAAGGGGGCATCTTAAACCCTTGGAGCCTCGGCCTCTCCCAAAGAATCTCCCTACTACACATGATGCTGCCTCGTACTGTGCGTACCACCAGCAAACCGGTCATGCTACCGACAATTGTTTTCGCCTCTGTCACGAGGTGCAAGACTTGATCGACAGCGAAGTTATCCTCCCGCCCACCTCAGCCAAGTCCGTTACTACCTAGTTATTGGATTTTGAGGATACTAATACTGCGAGTATGTAATCAGGAAGTGAACCACCTGCGGGCAGCGCTCAGTGTATTTTGGATGTGGCGTCTGGTATGTATTTTTGGAGCATCTGCGAATGCTAGTTTTGTAAATTCTGGCTTGGGTGTCGAGTCAGTCTTTTGTTTTGTTTTGAGTCTGTCTCATTGTCTTGAGTCAGTCCTTTTGCTGATGGGTCTGTCTTGTTATAGCGAGTCAGTCCCCTTTGTATAGAATGTCGAGTGATCCCGGAGCTGTTGCCTCGAACACCATTTTTGTTTTATGATTATCATTTTGCTTTCTTTTAAGTCTGTCTCTGTCGTGGAGCCAGTTGCAACCAGGGAATCTGAATGAAACAGCTGCGGCTATCATGTTTCCATGCTTACTACTATTCTGAATTAGTTGTGCCAGGGGACTTGAATGGAACAGCAGTACATTCCACCTGTTCTCTTGTGCCCTAAAAATCATTGCATTGACCTAAGTTTTTCAAAACTTTTTGAACACTGCGATGAGAACAAAGAGGAAGGAATTCCTCGAGTTTTGCAAACTTTGATCAAATTGAGAGAAAGAGAGGCATGCTAAGCCCTTAATGATTGAAATCATGCTTGTCAGCGTGAGTACTGAGAAGGACCCTGGCTTGATCCAGACTGGTTCCACACTATCTTCAGCGCAAGCGATTTGTCGCTTCTTTAAAAACTTTTAAAAACAAAATGTTTTGCGCGGTCCTGCGAAGATTTGTGTGGGATCACTCTTGAGATTGTGCAGCTTAGGATCGCTCTCAGCCTCAAGGCTCGAGCCCTTGTTTTAAAGCCTTGAACCACAATTCGGAGTGTTCAACGATCGACCATCAAGAGAGGCCTGTGTGGCCAGATTGGAAGCAGCCCTCGAACAAGAGGCACCAAAGTCAGATCAAGAAGATCAGATCTCATCAGAAGAAGCCTGTAAAGCTAGAACAGAAGCACCCCTCCAAACTAGGGACAAAAATGTCCGATTTGCTCGAAGAGCCGAAGATGGGTCCTTCAGTAAGTCAATGCAACAGCCACTCTCCTGGATACGGATGGCTTCAAAACCCTAAAACCATTTGGCATGGACTTGTTACACTTTTACCCTTTGAGCGGCTCGCTAGGCCGAAAACCCGAAAGGGCGACCCAGGCAAAATTTAGAGCAAAAGAAAATATATACAAAAAAAAAAGAAAAAATATACAAAAGAGAGAAAAAAGAGAAAAAATATACAAAAGAGAGAAAAATACAAAAAAAGAAAAAATAATAATATACAAGAGAGGAAAAAAAGAAAGGGAAGAAAGAAAAAGGAAAGAAAAGCTCGCAAGGTCGAAAACCCGCATCAGGCACCTTGGCAAAAGTTAGAGCCTAAAAAGTGAAGGTTAATACCCGAGTGTACCTTAACCGGAACTACGTAAGGCTTGATTCCCATGTTTGGGATACGTAGGCATCTTCGTCCTGAAGTCCAGCCCCCAACGCTCTCATAGCGCCTCAGTCCATGTAATGGTTTTGATTATTCTTGCCCTCCCCGAATCCGATAGTTCGGTCGTGACAACCGGATACGTAGGCAACTTCATCCCGAAGTCCAGCCCCCAACACCTTCAAAGTGACTGTGTCCATATATTGGTTTTGACCATCTTCGTCTTCTCTGTATCCGAGAAAGTTCGGTCGTGATCATCACTAGTGAGGACTGTTTACAATATGCTACGGCACTATCCAGACAAGGGGCAACTTTCCGTTACCATGAGTCGCCGTTCAAACCTGGGGCAACTTCCGTTGCCATACAGCGTCCTTCAAACAAGGGGCAATTTTCCATTGCCTCCAATCCGAGGTTGTGCATCTCGAGAGTAGGTTCCGTGCTCTTTGAGCATTAACTGTTTGCAAAAATAGTTTTTGAAAATTTTTACTGAGGTTGACTATTTTCTCGAAAACTATTTCATTTTTTCAAAACTGGACCATTTTCTTGGATCCAAAAAAGGAAAATTTTCAGTGCTCATAGCCTGACTTGCATGGCTTTCAAATCAAAAATCGAACAAGTGTGTTAATCTGACTCTCGTCTTGGTCAAAATTGTTTCAGTAAAAAACCAAAACAAAAAATGGTCAAAATGATGAACTAGGAGGCACAGTTGAGTTGGGCTTCCTGTCTTTCCCACATCACCAACATACTTGCCAAGAAAGGGCACAACTAAAGCTGCCGTTAAAGGGCTGAAAGCTCTCTTAACCTCTGAGCAACGAGGTATGAAACCAAGTGCGAAGCACGAATCTGAAGGGATCAAGGTACTCCGTCCCCTTTACCTGGGGCATCGACCAAATGCCACCAGAAGAAACAGCCGTGAGCTAACTATGTTGGGCGTGAACCCACAACTTCCTATTCATCCATTAAAAAATCCTGGGGAGGGATAAAAATGAGAGAATAAAGAATAGAGAGGTGTAAGTTGAGAGAAAGAGTGAGCAAAAAGGGTTTTGAGAGAAAAACCGAGCTTGAGTGCCAGAGTGATGTGAGAATCACAAATGAGAAAAGGGTGGGAAACAATACCCAGAGAAACTGGCTCCTCGTAATCTGAGGTCCCCCGTCTTCGTTAACGCGTCTGTATGTCGTGTCTTTTGTTTTGTTTACCTCAACCTTTGTTTTGAGTCTTTTCCGAGTGTGTCTCGTTGTATTTAGGTTGTTTACCTTTTTGTTTCCGCTGTTGAGTCGTTCTCACTATGTCCAGTTGTAGGCTCACTACCCCGGTTTAAAAAAAAAAAAAAAAAAAACCCCTTCTTCAATTTCAAAAATTAATCGTTTTATGCTCAGAATGCTATGCCATTCTCCACATTTGTGTGAAAACATGATTTGGTTCTTTCATACAACTGCAGGGTCCATCCCCAATAAGTGTGAATAGAAAAACCTGGGCCTCTCTGAAGCTTTTGGGTTTCGGATCGCATCTGAGTGTGCTTCAACTTCAGTAGATTAAACCTTCATGGTCCGTCTTGTCAGATTTGGGCTGTTTGTTCAGGATCCGCTGTGTGCAAAATGAACCAAGCTCTGTGTTATGAGCTATATGCAGATTAATCCCGTTGGAAGTTGGTATGCCCGAATTCTTGGAGCCGCTTGTTTAGGGGGTTGTTCAGGAGCCGCTTGTTTAGGGGGTTCTATGAAGATTTGAAGATCGAATTCTACAACTCTACCCTGACTTACCCGCAGTCTAACGGTCAAGCCGAGACTTTGAACAAGACCATTCTTGATGGACTGAAGAAGAGGCTTGAGAAAGCCAAAGGAAGGTGGGCTGAGGAACTCCCCAGTGTCCTTTGGGCATACCGAACAACCCCGCGGTGATCTATTAGGGAAACCCCTTTTGCTTTGGCATATGGCATGGAGGCAGTCATCCCGTTGGAAGTTGGTATGCCCACCCTCAGAAGTGAAAGTTTTGAGCCCGAGCTGAACGCCGAAGCCATTGCCTTGGAATTGGACCTAGTGGAAGAACGTTGGGAAAAAGGCTCTTATCCATGTGGCCGCCTACCAACAAGAGCTTTCAAGGAAATATAACAAAACCGTGCACCCCAGATCGTTCAAAGTGGGTGATTGGGTCTTGCGGAAGGTCATGGGCAATACCCTGGTGCCAGGCGAAGGCAAACTAAGGGCAAATTGAGAAAGAGCCTACAAGATAACCGGTCTGGCGGGCAAGGGGGCATATCACTTGAAGGACTTGGATGGTAGAGGAATACCCCGGCCATGGAACGCAGCTAACCTCAAGTTGTATTATTTCTAGCTTTTTGTAGACACCCCATTTTTGACCGACCTTAAGACTCAGACATCACCAGTTGAGCACTCGGTGATATTGCATGTTGTGCTTGTTCAGAAGTCTCAGAGTCGCGGCTGCGAGCCCTGCCTCCGGGCTTCTGAACCCTCTTCTGTGCCTTGCCTCGGTTTGCGAACCAGACTCGGTTTTCTCTGTTTCTTTTCCTGAGGGGAGGGAGAGGTCCCGTAGACCATCTCTCAGTGGCCGTGAGCTACATTTGGTGGCCGTAGGCCATTTTGCCCATTTCGGAGCCCGGTTCTCGATTTTCGGAGCCGTCAGGCCGTGTGCCTCGGTTCGGGACCGCCTAACCACCTCCGTTTGCTCTGATTTTCGTCATACTTCTTATTTTCTCCCTTTTGAGGGACACTGGGGTTTGAGAAACCCACTTCGTGGCCGATTGCCATTTTCGGTGCTTAACAGCCCATTTTCGGGACTCCGAACTGCGTGTTTTGGCCCCCGAGCATTCGTTTTGCATCAGTTTTTGCTCATTTTTGGCAGGTACCTCTGTTTTATCACCAGGAAGGTCACTGAAGGGTGGGAGGCTAGTAATTGTTGCAGCAACCAGTTATCTCTCCTCCGGAGCCCCCCGGCGCCCGTTTTTCCAACTTCCGGGCCAATGTTGAACACCTTGGAGTTAGTGTTGCCAACTTTCGACCATATATCTGTGATCTACACACTTGGGAGGCTCCAAAAAGTTTATGGCCGGCCATTAATTTTTCTTTCCATTTTTGCCCCTCCTCTTCCGGGCCAATGTTGAACACCTTGGAGTTAGTATTGCCAACTTTCAACCACATATATGTGATCTACACACATGAGAGGACACCAAAAGTTGGTGGGAGGCTAGTAATTTTGCCGAAAAGCCAACTTCTTTTTGGTCAAAAGTGGTTCAGCATGAATCCGGGAAGGAGAAAAAGCTGCGCGGCTTCACCGAAACGGGCGTAACTCTTTGTACAAGAGGAATTAAGATATGAGGCCACCACCATTGGAAGGCTTACTTCTGGGGCTTCATTTTGCACTCAAGAATCTCCCAAGTCCAAGTCCGGGGGGGAGAGATGTGGTTGGTTGAAGTCCGCTTGGACTGAATCTGCGCGGCTTCACGGAAAAGGGCATAACTTTTTCTACAGGAGGAATTTTAATGCAAGGTTTGCGCCATTGGAAAGCTAACTTCTGGGGCTTCATCCTAGGGGGTGGCCGGCCACTTTTTCTGGCCGGCCGGCCATTTTTTTCTTTGACCTAGCCGGCCGGCTATGTTAAGTGGCCGGCCGGCCACCTGCAGCAAAAGTACCTGGCCGGCCTGCTTCTTCAGGTTGAGTGCATTCCAGCTGTGCCTTGGTTTTCCCCCAAAAAATATCTACATCCGGGGACCCTTTTGAAAGAAGAAAGAGGCTCATTTTTCTCTACACTTTTGGAGAGGCTCTTCTCTCTCTCTCTTGAATTTTGCTGGCCTCCCAACTCAAGAAAAGGGGTTACAAGGCTTGCTTGGAGGAGATACATAGATAGCACCCCATTTCCTTCAAGTTTTGGGTTCCATTTCTTCATCATCTTCAAGCTCTACCACCACCCTTCCATTCCAGCAGCAAGGGGAAGAATTCCAGCAGCTTAGAGTCACCAAATCTGGTCCAAGAAGCAACAAAAGTGTTGATCTTCAAAGGTAAGTCCAATTTCCCTCTTTTCTAGCTCATTTTTGCACCATCTCTAAGCCATACATGCTTATTAATTCAAGCTCCGGCCCTAACTGAAAGTGGCCCTCTTTTGAGCTCATTTTCACTTTTCATTAAGGGCTCAACCCTGTTTGAGCCCTCCATGATGCACTTGCTTCATTGATCCTCTTATATGTCATAATCTTGCATGCTATTTTTGGCCCTTGAGTAATCTGTTTTTGAGCATGATGTAATTTGTGAATGTGCTTATTTTGGACCTCTCTTCAACATTGTTGAAGGGCCCCTCACCATTTGGTGCCTCCATGTGTCACTTGTAGTTATATCCCTTATTTGGCTCCATTTTTGCATAAATTGGCAACCCCTTTTGCTTCTGCTTTTGGACCTTGGTCCGAACTGAAAGTGGCCTTATTTTGGCCTATACTTCATGTTTCATTAACATTTTTTTTCTGTTTGATGATTATTTTGTATACTTCATGTTATAACACCTTTTGAGCCTCAATCTTGTGCCCTTTTTTTAGCATGTTTGTATATTGATTCGAGGCTTTCCATATACTGTAAACATTCATATTTTTGGTCCCTCTTCAATGTTGTAGAAGGAAATTTTTCAGTTTGGATTTTTCTTATATCACTTGCTTCATTACCCCTCTCTTGGCCCCTATTCTTGCATGCCATTTTTTCCATACCTATGCTTGCTGTTTGGCCATATTTATAACTGTGAAAGTGCCTTTTTTGGGACTTCCCAGCTTCTGTCTTTGCATTACATGTCCATATTGTGCATGTTTGGCATAGCTATAGGCCATTTCGGGTGCCTAAATTCGTGTTTCAGGACTTTTTCATGCATCGGGTGTGTTTTCGCCTCATTTCGGGGCTGTTTTCCCCCATATTTTAGTGCTGAAATTCCATTAGAATGATTGCTTTGCATTTTCATGTCATTTGCATCGCTTTTGCATCGCCTCGGTTTGCGTGCCCGTGTGCACGCATTTCGAGGCACTTCATTTTTATCCGACGGCATCCTATGTGAGTGTGGCTGAGGCTCACTCATGTTGGTATAAGCCCATTTGTCATTTCCATGTCATTTTATTACATTCTATCACTGCCTCGGTTTGCGTGCCCGTGTGCACGCATTTCGAGGCACTTCATTTTTATCCGACGGCATCCTATGTGAGTGTGGCTGAGGCTCACTCATGTTGGTATAAGCCCATTTGTCATTTCCATGTCATTTCATTGCATTCTATCACTGCCTCAGTTTGCGTGCCCGTGTGCACGCATTTCGAGGCACTTCATTTTTATCCGACGGCATCCTATGTGAGTGTGGCTGAGGCTCACTCATGTTGGTATAAGCCCATTTATCATTTCCATGTCATTCCATCACATTTTGCCATTGCCTCGGTTTGCGTGCCCGTGTGCACGCATTTCGAGGCACTCCATTTTTATCCGCCGGCATCCTATGTGAGTGTGGCTGAGGCTCACTCATGTTGGTATAAGCCCATTTATCATTTAAATGTCATTCCATCACATTTTGCCATTGCCTCGGTTTGCGTGCCCGCGTGCACGCATTTTGAGGCACCCCTTTTTTTATCCGCCGGCATCCGATGCGAGTGTGGCTGAGGCTCACTCGTGTTGGTATAAGCCCATTTGTCATTTTCATGTCATTCCATCACATTTTATCATCGCCTCGGTTTGCGTGCCCGTGTGCACGCACTTCGAGGCATCTCATTTTCATTGCATTTTATCATCGCCTCGGTTTGCGTGCCCGTGTGCACGCACTTCGAGGCATCTCATTTTCATTGCATTTATCATCGCCTCGGTTTGCGTGCCCGTGCGCACGCACTTCGAGGCATCTCATTTTCGTTGCATTTATCATCGCCTCGGTTTGCGTGCCCGTGCGCACGCACTTCGAGGCATCTCATTTTCATTGCATTTATCATCGCCTCGGTTTGCGTACCCATGTGCACGCACTTCGAGGCATCTCATTTTTATTGCATTTATCATCGCCTCGGTTTGCGTGCCCGTGTGCACGCACTTCGAGGCATCTCATTTTTATTGCATTTTATCATCGCCTCGGTTTGTGTACCCGTGTGCACGCACTTCGAGACATCTCATTTTCATTGCATTTTATCATCGCCTCAGTTTGCGTGCCCGTGTGCACGCACTTCGAGGCATCTCATTTTCATCGCATTCTATCGTCGCCTCGGTTTGCGTGCCAGTGTGCACGCACTTCGAGGCATCTCATTTTCTCAATTTGCGTGCCTGTGTGCACGCATTTCGAGGCATGTCATTCCATAGCATTCTGTGTATGTTAGGATTGTATCTTAGTTGCATTTCATGCATATCATGCATATTGCATCGTGTCTGGAATAGGAGTTAGCTCGGGCACGGGAAACGAGGTACATTTCGTACTCCGAGTGACGGAATGTGTCTCAATTCCCCAGTCACCGACACTCCGGATTACCCATGATGGAGTTAGGTTTTAGCTGTAGTTTCATGTGCATTCATCCTATATTGAGTAGTGCATTTCGACTCCTTGGCCATCATGCCTCGATATGCGTGATTGGTGGCACGAGGATCGAGACATGCATATATCTGTGTAAATACATTGCTATGCCCCTTTCCTGCTCTCTGTTGCAGCAAAACGAAGAATCAGCAACTTTTGGGGTTTGGCACGCATTTTAAGAGCAGGTGTGAACAGAGGCTAATTGGGGCATTCCGGTGGATTTCTGCGCAAGACAACCCGAATATGCATCATCCATCAGAAGCAAGGCGGTCCCTGGCTTGCACGCCAGTTTTATTTACTTTCGTAGTTAATTTGTTAATTAATTAGAATTTTGTAATATTTCGGACTGTAATATTCTTTTATTTCGGACTGTAATATTTGGGACTGTATATTTATTCGGACCCTCTGCGCGATGGCACAACTGTAATAAGTGTGGGTGAGTGTGATGAATGTCTTCCAACCCCACGTCTTTCTCCCTTTTATTTATCCGCTTATGATGGTTAGATTAGGGCATGTTTAAATTAGCATACAGTATGACAGCATGTTTGCATCATTCATCTGTTTTGCATGCACCGGGCTCGGCGCACCATACTAACTGCATCGTATTTTCAATTCCAAGTTGAATACATGGTAGTTGTAGCATTTCATATACCATCTTAGAATAGCCGAGCCTGCTATAGTTGCATTTTGTATGTGTTGCATTAAGCATTTCTGTATACTTAGGATTCATGCATGATTTCTAATAAGTGTCTATTTTGGCTTGGAGTACTCGGTAAGTTTTTATGCTTTAGCATCCTTGCATACGTGTGAGTGACTGCCATGAATAGCATGCTTACCATGAGGCTATGTGCTTATTTGATATAACTGCCTGAATGCCTGTGGGTGAAGGTCGGGTTATTTGAATTGGAATAAATCATCAAATGTTTCAAAGCCTACCTGCGGGTAACAAACCATTTTCAAAAACAAACATGAAATGTTTCGTTCCAAATCAGGCGACCCGGTCTATATTTGTATGCCGTGCGCATCACATAGTAACCTAGGCTAATAAACCGGAATAAGAACTCGCAATGTTTTCAAAAATTGATATCATGGTTAGTAGAGGCCGGTCTATGACCGGGCGAGCGGGGGTGCTCACGAAGTGACCTTCCCCAATCGTACCCAAGTTCCCGAGCCGAGGCAACTTTGGTGATGACGGACACGTGGCCTTTTGGCACCGAGTCAAGGTTTCCTAAATTTCCCAAATAAAATATTTAGGTGGCGACTCTGTATCTGGCAAAGCAGTCCATGTTTGGCACTTCTTTCAAAAATCAGTTTTCCTAAAAACGATTTGCCGGATTTGGACTCTTTGGTTCAGATTTAGAACCGTGACTACGAAAGTCGAGTTCGAGCTGTAGCGAGGTCCCCCGCGGGCTTGTTACACTTTTGCTCTCTTTTTTTTTGTGCAAAGGAATTTTTTGCCTTACACTTCATGTAATATTCATTTTGGTCAATATATAGAAGTGACTCATTTTTGCCTTAGCATTTTTTGTTGCTTTGAGTTTTGCATATTCTCAACCGAGATTTTTATTCCGGTTGAAAGAGTTGACATTTTGTTCAACTTAGGTATTCTCAACCGAGATGTTTACTCCGGTTGAAAGAGTTGATATTTTGTTCAACTTAGGCACTCTCAACCGAGATGTTTACTCCGGTTGAGACAGTTGATGTTTTGTTCAACTTAGGTATTCTCAATCGAGATGTTTACGCCGGTTGAAAGAGTTGACGTTTTGTTCAACTTAGGTATTCTCAACCGAGATGATTACTCCGGTTGAAAGAGTTGATGCTTTGTTCAACTTAGGTATTCTCAACTGAGATGTTCATTCCGGTTGAAGAAGTTGATGTTTTGTTCAACTTAGGTACTATCAACCGAGATGTTTACTCCGGTTGAAAGAGTTGAGGTTTGCTCAACTTCGGCTTTCTCAACCGAGATGGTTAGTCCGGTTGAAAAATTAATGTTTCGCTCAACTCTGGGTGTACTACCGAAATGATTTACTCCGGTTATATGAGTTAATTAATGAAATTAGTCTTGCCGAGATATTTTGTCCGATTGAAGTTATTCAATTCTAGGACCGTGCAAACACTTGGTGAAACTAGATCTTTTTCATTAATGAAACAAAAAAAGTAGTACAAAATGAGGGGCAAAGAGGCCGGTTACATGTGCAAAGCAAAAAATAAAAGAAAACAGAAAACTACACAAGGGGGGAAAGATTGGCGAATTCGTCATCAGCTGCTTCCAGGTCGACCGTTGTTCGCTCTTGGACACCAGTCTCAGTTTCTCCGGGCTGCTCTTGGCCGCTTCCCTCCTCGGCATTGACCTCGGTTTCTCTGGCAAGCTCTTCCTCGGCCTCAGCTTGCAACGCGCTGAAGACGTCGTTGGCATAGGGCACGAGGTAGACCGATAAGAAGGCAGCCGGGGGAGCGGCAAACACATCGGTATCAGGACCTTGACCGAGATGTTCGCAGGTTGACTTCCAGCCCGCTTTGAAATAAATGTCTTGAGTAGTGAAAACCTGTTTCTTATAGTTGTCCTCGGCTTCCTTGAAGTCGGTGTTGTTGGCATCCTTGCACTCCTTCTCCATTGACTTCTGGAGCGCATCCAGCTCGACCTGGAGCTCATCCCTCTTCTTCTCGGCTTCATCAAGCTGGCCGAGCAACCTATTATTGTCAGCATTGGCAATTTGCAAAGAGGATTTTGCTCGACCCAGCTCGGTTTGAAGGCACTGGACTTGGCCGACAGTGTCATTCGCCTTCTGCCGCAGTTGATGGATTCGCTCCATGACCAAATGTTGCTTCTGGATGGCCTGCAAGAAGAAAGTTCGATCAGAGAAGAAACCGTGCAAACACTTATAAAATTTCAGTAGGAGATTAAGATTCTTACCCTGGTCATGGACTTCACGGCTGATTTCACCAACCGGGTGTCGGGGACGTGGTCGCTGCCGACCACGTCGCTCGGCAACAGAAGGGCTTTTGAAAGGTTGAAGGCGAGCAAGTGCTCCTTGTCGCCCTTGATGGAAGCGTTAGCCAGGATGTCTTTACCCTGGTGCTTCAGCTGTGGTTGCCACGGAGGTGTTGGGTCGACAGTATCGGTGGGTTGCTCGGTGGTTAGCTCAGCAACCATCTCAGCAATTGGATATGCGCAAGGTCTTTTGCCAGCCTGACGAGTCTCTTGTCTGGCCTGCCCGGCGGCTGGAGACGCCAAGGCAACCACAGGGCCGCTGGATTGACCGGCTGCATAAGAGTGGGTGGTGATGCTCGGTATCTCGGCTGAGATGGCTATGAGGAGGTTCTTGATGCGGCTTCGTTTTGTCATCTCTTGTTCTTCGGTCAGCTGGATTAGCGGCACGTCCGGTAGAGTTGGATCCGAAGGAGGTGTTGGAGCACGGAGAAAGTCTGTAACTTTGCTCCGGCGTGGAGCTGAGTATCTGTAGGTTGGAGTGTAGCCGAGCAACTCGTTACAATCCCAGTGGCTGTAACGGAGCACGGTTCAGATGGCTTCAACGTTGGGATATTGGTAGTTGGATTGCAAGGCTTGAATTGCTGCAAAAGAAACAGGAAAAATAGTTAAGTACAGAATATTGAAGGCAGGGACTTAATCGAGCAAATTAGCCCGGCTTACATGTGGAACCAAAGTTCTTGCTGATGAACCAGCCCGGTACGTCGGCTGTTTCATAATTGCCAGACACCCAAAGAAGTCGTCGTCATGTAAGTCCTTGTCCGGGGTGCTGGTTACTATTTTCTCTTTGCCCGGTCTTATTTTTAAATAATAGGCCAAGCAGTCACTGGTGTGCCCAAGGGTGTATTGCCGTAGTATCTCGGCTAAACCTAAGTTTGTTCCTAGCCGGTTGTTTAGCTCGTGCACGCCATTGATTATTCGGTAAGTGTTGGTCGAAACCTGGGTGGGTGCTAGCCCGGTGCAACGCAGAAATTCGGTCATCAAAGGGTTGACCGGGAAGCGGAGGCCATCTTCAATTACTGATAGCACGGTGAAGGGGCATTGGTCAAGCCTGCCCCAAGGGGTTGTTTCCATCTCGGCGAGCTCTAAATGGACGTCTACCGGGATACCGTATTCTTCCTTGAAGGCAGCCAAGGCAGCAGGTGTGTCCACAAGGAAGCGGAATTTTTCCATGTGTGACCGACTAATCTAGCTCGGCTGAGGTGGTTTGGCACAGGTTGGGAATTAATGGCTGCTCGGTCCTTGAGAGCCTCAGAATTGGTCTTTGGTCCCCTTGGACTCTGTAGAAAAATGGAGGGTAATTGTAAGTGGGAGCGCGGTCGCGCAAAACGAGCTAGAGTTGAGCTCGGTCATGGATAGTGCCAAACCACCTCGGTCGTAAAGGTTAGCCAAGGAGCTCGGTCACCCAAGCGAACCAGAGATTAGCCCGGTCGAGCAGCCAAGTCCTTTTTGCTACCCCCGTTTCTCCTAAGGTTGGGACAAACTAATGATTTGCCCGGTCTGAGTGATTTTTTGGATCGAATGAAGATCTGGAGCCCGGTCCACCCCAGATCTTCATTGTTCATCAGGGAAATTGAAGAACAGTGAAGAAACTAAGGGGCACTGAAGGTTTTGGATGGGAGAGGCCCTAAAACCTATGGATTTAGTGCCCTGATATGTGAAAATACCAACTGAAATAACAAAAACGAGGCTCGAAGAACTTACTAGGAGAGGGCAAAGTCTTCTTCTTCGAAGACGAACTCAGCAATGGCAAGCAAACGAAGGCAGAAGCTCTGGATCGACAAGGAGGAGAGAGAGTCGGTAAGGTTGAAATGAAGGAAGGTTCAATATGTTTATAAAGATGAAGAAGACTGCCAAAAATTTGAATCTGAACGGACGTGACGTTTGGCTGCGCGAGGCCAATCAACCAACGACACACGTCCTTATTGACGGTGGCGTCAGTACTGAAGAGATAGGATGGTGAATCGAGGCGTCGACCGGGCAAGTTTTGAAGACAGGCATGTCAAGTAGCCTGGTCACCGCATTGCGAACCGAGGACCGAGGAAGTGTTACCCCGGTCAGAATTGGTAATCCCAGTCACGCTTGCGCAGACGGAATTAAGGGGCAATTGAGAGGGAGAATTATGAGCCGGATATGGGCCGAGTTAGAAGCCGAGCAAATTGGAGGCCCAATGGTGCATTGGGCCGCAATAACTTTGGATTTGCCCGAAGTTGGGGCTGCTCAGAGATGGACCGAGCCACTTGGATCTGCGTAGGTAATAACCGTGCAACTTGCGTTGCTCAGTCAAAGGCACGCACCGTTAGCCCGGTCGAGAAGCTTATGCCAGAAGCCCGGCTGGAAGGCCTTTGGTTGACCGGTATGACCAATCTCAAGGTCGGCTTCGCCGGAATGCTGCTGAGCATGGCTGGAAAGGATCTCGGTTCTTGGAGCAATTGGGCACGAAACACAGCGTGGCCGTTGACAGCTGAGAAGATTCAGCCCCGCTGCCGAGCTCCCAGTAGAGTGGGCTGGCAGTCGGGCTAGGTGATGTTCAGCAAGATTTGTGCTGACAGATAGGATAGCAGAACCACGTGTCGAGAGATCATTGGGAGTAAATTTGGGGCGCAGAAGGTATATAAGCAAGTCTGCGCCCCCCATGCTGAGACAGATGAACATTTGGTGAGATTTACACTAAGCACTCAATCCTCTCTCTCTCTCTCTATCCCTGTGTGTGCCTAAGTTGATCGTCGGAGGGGTATTCCGGCCACACACCGCCGGGTAGCTCACCGCTGTTGTGCACGCAGGTGATCGGATAGAAACGGAGCTTGGAAGAGAGGAGTGCGGGCTCGCCCGAATATTTGCTCCCCGCACAGACTGTTTACCCAATATTTAACTGAGTTCTACTAGGAATTTATCCACATCTTCGTTTGGGAATATGGTTTATGGGTTTTTTGATTATTTTAGTCACAAAAGATAAAATAGGCTATTTTAATCACAATAAATAAATATCACATCCAATCCATAATCATTACACTCTTCTCTTACAAAAAAAGTCAAAAAGTTAAAAAGTCCTTCCCAGACCAAACTTTTTAGCCCAAGTTAAAATAGTCAAAAAAGTCAAAAAATCGAAAAGCCAATCCACTTCCCAAACGAAGCTGAATGAAAAATCCAGTTGCTAACAACATTAAATCTATTACCTTTAAACTTGGGCCAATCTATTTGGTTGTTGGAACCCATCCTAATGCCTTTTTTTTGGCCTTCTGAGAATCAAATCCTGATTCTGTCCCTGTACGTAAGGGACTCAAAAAATAAATTAAAGTAATGCAGGACATCAAACAAGGGAAAAAAAATCATCTAGCATCATCCAATGAGGAGTTTGAGATGAATCACTGAGGTTAATGATTTCGTATACTTAGGAGATCTCGGATTTAAGTCTCACTTAATGTATCCCCAAAAAAAAACAAAAAAAAAAAAAAATTTCAAGGTTTTCATTATTGCTCAATGCTTTATTTGCCATCAAATCACAACCATCATTCTTTTTTTTTTATATATATATGAAAATTGTTAATTAGTGCCCTCAGATCACTGGTTTGAAACTAGAATAGTGTATTTTGAAAATACATTTTAAAAAAAAAAAAAGTATATTGAATTCCATACAAAATGTATCAAGTTCTTCATATTTTTAGTTTTTGCTTGTTTTCAAAAATATTTGTTAACAAAAGTCTTCTCTTGTAACTATTATTTTCTTTTTTCGATTGTGACTCTTACTAAGATCTTTTTATTTCAGTAAGATTGAAATATGACGAGAAAAGCCACATTGGTAGCAATAAGGACTCAAAAATCCTAACATTGGATCTCATAAGAAAATGTCTAATCCATCATATTAACCATTAATTTATCTTATACCCCAATTAAAATTAGCTAAAATATCCATACAATCTAAAATTCAATATTAAAAGCCTAACCATAAAAGGGTTGAGCTATATTGATGACATGAAAATACAATGGCAACGTTGGTTTAGTTTTTAAATTAATATTTTGATCAAAAAATTAAAACATCTGTTTGATTAACAAAATTTTAAAACTCTTTTTAAAATTATTTTTTCTCTCTCCTCTCTCCTTTTCTTTTTTTATTATTAATAAATCATCAATCGTTTTTTCTCATTTCTCCCTCATTCTCTTATATTCTGCACATCAACTAATCAAATTTTCTCTCACATCCATCTATTCAACTACAAAAAATAAATAAAATAAAATAAACTACAAATCATCCCAAAATTATTTTTAAAGCTTATAATCAAATAAATTTTTAATTTTCCAACAACTTATCTTTTAAAATACAACTCAAAATTTAAAATTCTTTTCAAAAATCAAACTAAATGGTGCCAAAGTATGAATCATTCATCAATAAAGTAACGGAGAGCAAAAAAACATCAAAGCTAAGAAGATTAATCTCAATTAGATTGGCATCAAGCAATTTGCCTAACCATGTGCAAGTTCAACCCCACGGTCGATGAGAAGACAACCAAAGAAGAAGAAAAGAAAAAAACAAAACACAAGAGGGCACCAATATAGTATAACAGCTCCCATTCCTGTTGCAGCACGAAAACACCAAACCTCTGCCTCACACACAAACTCTATCTGATTTAGATTTGTTACAATGTTATGGACAGAATAATTCACCCCTTTCAGGAGAAAAGGGTTGACTCTTGAGACTAGACCATTAGGAAGTCCTAAAGGTTACCTTTGGTAGTAAGTCGCGAACTGGCATATAGATTGGAATTCAAACTTACACTTCAAATATTGTGTACAATTCATCCAAACTATGGTTATCAGAATCTCAATCCGGATCTTATAATCCTATGATTTTACAATCCATTTTAGTACAATCGATTCGGATCGTGTAAAAAATTCCTTATAGTAGGATCTTTCGATCCTGGTAATAAGATCTTATTGGATCGTGGAATCTCGATTCGAATCTAATCCTATTCGATCCAATTTACAAGCCCTGTTTTGTATTATATGACCTATTTTATTGTAAACTTTATGTTTGTTGTCTAAATACCAATTTATGTGATAAAAAAAAATAATAAAAATTAAGTAGTATAGAATCAAGGAAAAATTACTCATAAATCTTATTTTGATAAATGTTGATCTAGCTAGTCCTGAGTGTTTTTTCTTAAACCATTTAGTCCTTTTTATTTTTGGTATAATATATGTTTTTGATATATTGTATATGGAGTTTACATTTTTACCCATATTGATTTCATTTTGTAGGTCTCCCAATCTTTCCAACAATGGTAGCCCCTTCGGTAAAGAGAGAGAGAATCCATTCTCATTCGTTTCTCTCAATTTGTATTTGTATTTGTATTTTTGTTTGTATTGTATGGTGTATAAGATATGCAATACCTATCTATCTCAATAGCACGGAGCAGGAATCAGTACAACGATGGCATCATCAGAAAATCGAAGCTCAGAAATCAGGAAAGACACTGTCAATAACCGATGGGTTATCTTCTCTCCCGCCAGAGCTCGTCGTCCTTCCGATTTCAAATCCAAATCTAACCCTAACCCTAACCCTAACCCTAACCCTAACCAATCTGAATGCCCATTTTGCATCGGTCACGAGCACGAATGCGCCCCCGAGATCTTCTGCTTCCCTTTCGATTCCACCTCCAATTAGAAACTCATAGTAATCCAAAACCTCTACTCAGCTGTCACGACCCCAAACCGCCCCTAGTAGTTTGGTGCCATGATGGCCAGTAATCCGGGATTACCGAAGGCCAACTTGAAAAATTCACACACAACAGAGTATATATATATGGGGCTCACAAGTGCAGAAGAAATAATTTAACATACAAGTGGTCCATAAGAGCAGTGCATAAGTCAAATGGAATGGCATACATCTTTACAGCCTTACAACTTAAATACAATTAAAACGAAGTACCAAGAATACATGTTACAGAAGGGCTTTACAAGTCGACATAAACAAAATACACGTAATACAACCGAAAGCATAATCTCCAAGATTGCCGACATCCTCACTGCCGACATAACAAGCATACAAGCACACGTCCTGATCAAAAGACTTCTCGAGCCGACGTATGTAACATACAAGTTTTACAAATCAAGAAGCATAATTTTCAAGACTGCCGACGTAAATACAAGTTAAGCCAACATAATCAAAATCCAAAATAAGCTCCAGAACCACACCTAGGCGTCACTGCCTTCTTGTACATCACCTACATATATATAGAGGGGGTGAGCTTGGATACTCAGTGAATGGTATAAATAATAAAGGGGTTTTGCATGAATAATAGCCGAAGTCCTTTAAAACATTACGAGTCAAAACTCTAGATAACAAGGGATGGACCTCGTCCATCTAACAAATCTTCAAAGCTTCAAGGAATACTGCCTAACATCGCATATTACAATGGTAACATTCCGGCAAACATATCCACGAGGTAAACCGTCACTGGCAAAACAAGACTAGGCAAGAGAGATATCTCAAACAAGGGTGCTACAAAAGTTTAGAGTCCTCTAGCACAAGGGACCTATGTTACAAGGGCCCGTAGCCCTTTAACACGAGAGTGCTGCGAAAGTTTAGAGTCCTCCAGCACAAGGGACTTTCAAAGCAAATGTGCTGCGAAAGTTTAGAGTCCTCCGGCACAAGGGACTTTCAAACAAGATGTGCTACGAAAGTTTAGAGTCCTCCAGCACAAGGGACTTTCAAAACAAAATGTGCTGCGAAAGTTTAGAGTCCTCCAGCATAAGGGACTTTCAAGCGAGATGTGCTGCAAAAGTTTAGAGTCCTCCAGCACAAGGGACTTTCCGAGAAGGTCATCAAAACAAGATCATGCTCGATATACAAAATAGGGACAATTATTCATGCTTAACAAATACTTCCAAAACAAAGCAAAACAAAGTCTTTATCAAAACGTATAACATAGCTTTATTAAAAATACCACTCACTTAGCTCGTCAAACGTCGGGGTCAAGCCACTCCCAGTCCTACAAACACATGGCAAGGTCTATTGAATGTACTACTCAAAACAAGTCTAGCATGCACGTAAATGACCTCGGCATTCTCTAAAAACTAAGTCAAATCGAATCAAACACTGTTTCTCATTTCTGGAAAACAAACTGGGCAACTACCAAGTCTAGGCCGGGGTCCCACATCTCCTTGCCGAGGTGTGGCCCTGACGGCCACATTCAAAAGCGAAGTCGGGAAAATCTGGGTTTCCCTCTTGATAGACATGAAAAGCATGAGCATGAAGAACATGAAGGACATGACATGAGGGAGATAAATGCAAAGATCAAAACTTGTTATTACGAAAACTGAGATTTCATGCTACGAATTCAAAAACATGGAATTGGGTACCCATGTTCAAGGATCTTATCAAAACAAACACAAAAACATGGTTCTAGATGCAAATTTTCGGATCAAACGAGGCTTTTCCTCAAGAACACAAGAAAACCATTTTCTCTTTCCAAAACCAACTTTAAATCAATGCATGGCGTGCAGAACGAGTTCGATCGTGCAATGCAGCTAGATGATCAGTAAGAACAACAAGAGCAGGTTAAGATTCTAACCTCAAAACTCGAATCTAACGGTTCAAGCTCCCACGATCAAGCTTGGAAGTTCTTTTCCTCTCTCAAAACTTCTCCTTCTTCTTTCTAGAGTTTCTCTCTCTAAAAGGCAAGATTTGATACAAATGATATGTTTCTCACGACAATCACTGACTTAATCCCTCTGCCGGGACACGTGGCGTCGACCGATTGGCTCTACACGAAAAGGTGACTGACTTGACAATACAAGACCAAGACAAAGTGTACTCAACAAGCTAGGCGACAAGAACACACCGGCAAGTAGTGACATCGGCTAACAACAAGACTAGGGCAATCAAGGAGCAAGGACATCGGCTTAGAAGGACAACACTTGACTAAACTGTGCCACACCTTAGCCTAGATGTGCCACACCTCGGTCTAGGTCGTACCATTCCAGGAACAAAATCACTCATGCAAGGGTCAAGGATCTAGAACGCCTAGATATTAACATCTCGGCCTAGATGATGCACATCTCGGCCTAGGCGACGCGAACCTTGGCCTAGATGGTGACATCTCGGCTAATATGCCAGGGTGAGGATGGAGGTCAACCAACGGGGTTCCAAGATAGTTCTAAGTGACAAAGGTCTCGAAGGTGCCTAGGCTTAAGATGACCTCGGCAACGCACCAGACGAGAACAAAGCATGCAAGTAATCATTCAAGCAAAACTAGACAAGATTTGCAAACGCACATATTAAAACAAGATCATCCATGAATGTATGCAAGTATGACTAAGTCAAAATGAGGGTTGTTACATCCTACCCCCCCTAAAGAAGTTTGGTCCCCAAACTTGAGTGACCTTGTTCCAAAAACAATTCTGGATGTCGGGCTTTCATTTCCTCTTCCATTTCCCATGTAGCATCCTCTCCGTAATGCTCCTTCCATTCAACTTTCACCATTGGTATCGACTTGCTTCTCAACTATTTCACCTGCCTATCGACAATCCGTATCGGCTTCTCTTTGTAGCCTAAATCTTCATTAATTACGATTCCGAAATGGTCGATCACATGTAGCGGATCTCGAATGTACTTCATCAACATCGAAACATGGAATACATTGTGGACTTGGCTCAATCCTGGCAGCAAAGCAAGTCTGTAGGCAGCGAGGTTAATCTTCTCAAGAATTTCAAAAGGCCCGATGTAACGAGGCGCTAACTTACCCTTCTTCTCAAATCTTGTAACTCCTTTCATTGGCGAGATTTTTAGGAACACATGGTCCTCGACTTCAAATTCCAACTCTCTTCTTCTTTGGTCGGCATAACTCTTCTGTCGACTCTGTGCGGTTTTGATTCTTTGCTGAACAAGCTTAATCTTCTCGGTTGTTACTTGAATCAACTCGGGACCAAGCAGAGCTTTGTCTCCTACTTCGGTCCAACATATCGGCGACCTGCACTTCCTTCCATATAGTGCCTCATACGGTGCCATGCCAATGCTAGCTTGATAGCTGTTGTTGTAGGTAAACTCTACCAAAGACAAATGTACTCCCCAACTTCCTTGGAGGTCCAATACACATAGTCTAAGCATGTCTTCAAGTGTCTGAATTGTCCTCTCTATTTGCCCATCAGTCTGGGGATGAAAAGCTGTGCTAAACTTCAACTCAGCTCCGAAAGCTCTTTGTAGGCTCTGCCAGAATCTGGAAACCAATTTCAGATCTCGGTCTGACACAATTGACATTAGCACTCCATGGAGTCTAACAATCTCATTCACATACAACAAAGCGAGTTTATCGGCGTTGAAGGTGGTCTTAACAGGCAAGAAGTGTGCTGACTTAGTTAGTCTATCCACAATAACCCAAATCGAATCCATACCCCTTTGTGTCCTCGGCAAACCAACCACAAAGTCCATGGAGATGTGCTCCCATTTCTACTCAGGAATCGACAAAGGTTGAAGAAGTCCTGCTGGCCTTTGATGTTCTGCTTTCACTTGTTGGCAATACAGACACTGGGACACGAACTCGGCTACCTCTCCTTTCAGATTTGGCCACCAAAACGTCTGCTTCACATCCTAATACATCTTGGTGTTTCCGGGGTGAACAGTAAACCTGGAACCGTGAGCTTCCTGCAAAATTTTTCTTTTCAATTCTGGGATGTCGGCCACACACAATTTTCCCTTAAACTTAAGCACCTGATTTTCCATGGTGTACCCTGATCTCGGCTTTGTGATGATCTCATCGGCTACTTTCTTCAAGAATTCATCCTCCGTCTGTCTTGTCTTTACTTCCTCAACAATAGTCGGCTCCACTAAGATTGCGGTTAGACATGCCAAATTTCCAACCATCTTTCTGCTCAAAGCGTCGGCCACAGTGTTAGCTTTACCTGGATGATATTGGATCTGCATATCGTAATCCTTCAACAACTCAAGCCATCTTCTCTGCCTCATATTCAACTCCTTCTGAGTGAATAAGTACTTCAAGCTTTTATGATCTGTGAAAACCTGACAAGAAGCTCCATACAAATAATGGCGCCAAATCTTCAAAGCAAATACCACGGCTGCTAATTCTAAATCATGGGTGGGATAGTTCTTTTCATGAGGCTTCAACTGACGAGAGGCATATGCTATAACCTTACCTTTTTGCATTAATACACAATCCAGACCTTTATGCGAAGCATCACTGTAGACATGAAACTCTTCATTACCTGATGGTAGTACAATAATTGGTGCTGCGACTAACCTCGTCTTCAACTCCTGGAAAGCTGCTTCTCTATCCTTGGTCCATTCATAAGCTACTCCCTTCTTAGTCAGTTGTGTCAACGGAATTGTAATCCTTGAGAAATCCTTTACGAATTTTCTATAATAACCAGCCAATCCTAGAAAACTACGAACCTCGGACACATTAGTCGGTCTCAACCAATTCACAACGGCTTCAATTTTACTAGGATCGACCGAAATACCCTCTTCATTAATCACATGGCCCAAAAATGAAACAGTGGAAAGCCAAAACTCACACTTGTTAAATTTAGTATACAATTTCTGATCTCTCAAAGTTTGCAAGGTAAGTCTCAAATGCCCCTCGTGTTCGGCTTTACTCTTAGAGTAGATCAATATGTCATCGATGAAGACAACCACAAACTCATCTAGATATGGCTTAAAGACTCTGTTCATCAAATCCATAAAGGCTGCAGGGGCATTGGTCACTCCAAATGGCATCACTAAAAACTTGTAGTGGCCATACCTCGTCCGAAAAGCGGTCTTCTCGACATCCTCATCTTTGACTTTAAGCTGATGGTAGCCCGATCTAAGGTCAATTTTGGAAAAGACTCGTGCTCCTTGCAACTGATCGAACAAATCGTCTATCCTCGGTAACGGGTATTTATTCTTAATGGTTACCTTATTCAGTTCCCGATAATCAATACAAAGACGAAGCGTACCATCCTTCTTCTTAACAAACAAGACGGGTGCTCCCTAGGGTGAAGTGCTCGGCCTAATAAAACCCTTATCTAGCAACTCTTGTAGTTGAAGTTTCAATTCCTTAAGCTCGGCGGGGGCCATCCTATAGGGTGTTTTAGAGATGGGCTGGGTTCCCGGCATGATGTCAACAGTAAACTCTACCTCTCTATCGACTAAGTGGCCCGGCAAATCATTTGGGAAGACATCGGGGAATTCATTAACCACTGGGACGTCAGCTAACTCAACACTTCCATTCAAATTATTTAGTATGCTACACAGATAACCTTGACACCCCTTTTGGATCAACCTATAAGCTCTCATGGATGAAATTAAGTATGGTGGGGATACTACCCCTTTTCCTTGAAACGTTACCTCGGCTAGGTTTGGGGGTTTTAACGTGACACTCTTTGAAACACAATTTATGGACGCGTGATTTGCCACTAACCAATCCATCCCCAAAATAACATCAAAATGAGTTATGTCCAATGGCATTAAGTCAGCTAACAGTTTAACATTCCCAATCACAACAACACATGCTCGATAGATGGATGCAATATTCATAGATCTCCCAGATGGAGTAGATACAGATAATACATAATCAAGGGGTTCTAGTTTCCTATTAATCTTCTCGGCAAACTTAGCAGAAATGAATGAATGCGTAGAACCCGAATCAATCAATACATATGCACTTTGAGAGCAAATTGAAAGCATACCTGACACCACTGTCTCAGCATTTTGAGTGTCCCCTGGTACCAGTGCAAAAACTCTGCCTTGTCTCATCGGGCCCTTCCTAGCGTTACCCTTCTGCACGGGGCCCGAAGTATTCTCATCTTTTTTACTTTCCCTAGCCTTCGTTTTTGGACAGTCCCTCACAAAATGACCTACTTCACCACATTCGTAACAAGCCCCAGACGCCCAACGACAGACCCCGAAATGTGGCTTCCCATAACTGGAACATATCGGCCTAGTACCACTCTCTTGTCCTGGGTGGCTTGAACTGCCAACGTTCGCTTTTTTCTTGGGACCAAACTGTGCTCGGTGATTGTCATAACTCTACCTCTTCCTCTGGCTCTCTCCCGAACCCTGGCATCTGTTCAAGTTGGCTTCGGCCAGAATAGCTTTGTCTAACACTCCGGCATAAGTCGGCATGTTGAGCATGTTAACCCGGTCTTGTATCGGTCCACGGAGTCAACTTTCGAACTTCCTAGCCTTCATATATTCAACATTGACCATGTGGGGTGCATACCTTGCCAACTCGGTAAAGGCACGGTCATATTCAGCTACTGTTCTACTACCTTGTGTCAAAGTCTGAAACTCGATAGCCTTACGATTCCGAACACTAAAGGAAAAATGCTTGGTGTAGAACAATTCTAAAAATCGGGCCTAGGTCAAGTCTGGATTGCTTTCTCGAACCATCATCCACCATCTGCAGGCGTCGTCATCTAGTGTAAAAGCTGCTAATGTCACCTTCTGGGTGTCAGTGCTGGGAAAGATCTCGAACAGCTTTTCCATTTCCAAAACCCAAGCTTCGACCTTCATTGGTTCTATACCCCCCTAGAATCTTGGTGGCTTTATTTTCTTGAACTCCCTGATCAGAGCTATCGTGCCGTCCCCATATAAAGCTGGCTGTGGGGGCGCTTGTGGCACTGGAGGAGGTGGAGGTGGGACAGTATTTCGGCCGTTTGTCTGCTCGGCCTGAGTCGATGTAGCACTAGCATACTGCTGTCTTGTCTGCCTTAACTCGCGGGCCAAACCTTCAACTAACCTCTCCAGTCTATCCAATCTGTCCTCGAACTGATCTCGGCCAACTGGAGGTCTACCTCTCCTCATGATGCTATGAGTATGCAAAATGTGACTTTTAAACAAGACGAACAAATAATCACGTGGGCAGGTAACAATTAAGCATGCCGAGATGATGCACACCTTGACCACATAGCAAGCAATATGATGCAATCCTAACATCTTTGTAAGGGGGAAATCCTATGCTCCTTAGGACTCAAAGTGTGTGAATAACGTATACCAAGGAACTTGTGCTCTAATACCATTCTGTCACGACCCCAAACCGCCCCTAGTAGTTTGGTGCCGTGATGGCCAGTAATCCGGGATTACCGAAGGCTAACTTGAAAAGTTCACACACAACAGAGTATATATATATGGGGCTCACAAGTGCAGAAGTAATAATATAACATACAAGTGGTCCATAAGAGCAGTGCATAAGTCAAATGGAATGGCATACATCTTTATAGCCTTACAACTTAAATACAATTAAAACGAAGTACCAAGAATACATGTTACAGAAGGGCTTTACAAGCCGACATAAACAAAATACACGTAATACAACCGAAAGCATAATCTCTAGGATTGCTGACATCCTCACTGCCAACATAACAAGCATACAAGCACACGTCCTGATCAAAAGGCTTCTCGAGCTGACGTATGTAACATACAAGTTTTACAAATCGAGAAGCATAATTTTCAAGACTGCCGACGTAAATACAGGTTAAGCCGACATAATCAAAATCCAAAATAAGCTCCAGAACCACACCTAAGCGTCACCGCATTCTTGTTCATCACCTACATATATATAGAGGGGGTGAGCTTGGATACTCAGTGAATGGTATAAATAATAAAGGGGTTTTGCATGAATAATAGCTGAAGTCCTTTAAAACATTACGAGTCAAAACTCTAGATAACAAGGGATGAACCTCGTCCATCTAACAAATCTTCAAAGCTTCAAGGAATACTGCCTAGCATCACATATTACAATGGTAACATTTCGGCAAACATATCCACAAGGTAAACCGTCACTGGCAAAACAAGACTAGGCAAGAGAGATATCTCAAACAAGGGTGCTACGAAAGTTTAGAGTTCTCTTGCACAAGGGACCTATGTTACAAGGGCCCGTAATCCTTTAACACGAGAGTGCTGCGAAAGTTTAGAGTCCTCCAGCACAAGGGACTTTCAAAGCAAGATGTGTTGCGAAAGTTTAGAGTCCTCTAGCACAAGGGACTTTCAAACAAGATGTGCTGCGAAAGTTTAGAGTCCTCTAGCACAAGGGACTTTCAAAACAAGATGTGCTGCGAAAGTTTAGAGTCCTCCAACACAAAGGACTTTCAAGCTAGATGTGCTGTGAAAGTTTAGAGTCCTCCAGCGCAAGGGACTTTCCGAGAAGGTCATCAAAATAAGATCATGCTCGATATACAAAATAGGGACAATTATTCATGCTTAACAAATACTTCCAAAATAAAGCAAAACAAAGTCTTTATCAAAACGTATAACATAGCTTTATTAAAAATACCACTCACCTAGTTCGTCAAACGTCGGGGTCAAGCCAATCCCAGTCCTACAAACACACGGCAAGGTCTATTGAATGTACTACTCAAAACAAGTCTGGCATGCACGTAAATGACCTCGGCATTCTCTAAAAACTAAGTCAAATTGAATCAAACATCGTTTCTCATTTCTGGAAAACAAGCTGGGCAACTACCAGGTCTAGGCCGGGGTCCCACACCTCCCTGCCGAGGTGTGGCCCCGACGGCCACATTCAAAAGCGAAGTCGGGAAAATCTGGGTTTTCCTCTTGATAGACATGAAGAGCATGAGCATGAAGAGCATGAAGAGCATGAACATGAGGGAGATAAATGCAAAGATCAAAACTTGTTATTACGAAAGCTGAGATTTCATGCTACGAATTCAAAAACATGGACCTGGGTACCCGTGTTCAAGGATCTTATCAAAACAAACACAAAAACATGGTTCTAGATGCAAATTTTCGGATCAAACGAGGCTTTTCCTCAAGAACACAAGAAAACCATTTTCTCTTTCCAAAACCAACTTTAAATCAATGCATAGCGTGCAGAACGAGTTCGATCGTGCAATGCAGCTAGATGATCAGTAAGAACAACAAGAGCAGGTTAAGATTCTAACCTCAAAACTCGAATCTAACGGTTCAAGCTCCCACGATCAAGCTTGGAAGTTCTCTTCCTCTCTCAAAACTTCTCCTTCTTCTTTCTAGAGTTTCTCTCTCTAAAAGGCAAGATTTGATACAAATGATATGCTTCTCACGACAATCACTGACTTAATCCCTCTGCCGGGACACGTGGCGTCAGCCGATTGGCTCTACACGAAAAGGTGACTGACTTGACAAGACAAGACCAAGACAAAGTGTACTCAACAAGCTAGGCGACAAGAACACACCGGCAAGTAGTGACATCGGCTAACAACAAGACTAGGGCAATCAAGGAGCAAGGACATCGGCTTGGAAGGACAACACTTGACTAAACTGTGCTATACCTTGGCCTAGATGTGCCACACCTCGGTCTAGGTCGTACCATTCCAGGAACAAAATTACTCATGCAAGGGTCAAGGATCTAGAACGCCTAGATATTAACATCTCGGCCTAGGCGACGCGAACCTCGGCCTAGATGGTGACATCTCGACCAATATGCCAGGGTGAGGATGGAGGTCAACCAACGGGGTTCCAAGATAGTTCTAAGTGACAAAGGTCTCGAAGGTGCCTAGGCTTAATATGATCTCGGCAACGCACCAGACGAGAACAAAGCATGCAAGCAATCATTCAAGCAAAACAAGACAAGATTTGCAAACGCACATATTAAAACAAGATCATCCATGAATGTATGCAAGTATGACTAAGTCAAAATGAGGGTTGTCACACCAGCTCTCTCCAGAGACATCCAACCCTCCTCTCTTCCCCAAAACCCAACTCCTACTCCTACTCTCAGTGGGTTTGGTTTTCACGACGTGGTCATTGAATCCCAACTTCACTCTCTTCACTTGTCCGATTTTAACCCGGTCCACGCCGGTGATGTCTTGTTGGCTTACAAGAAAATGATGTTTGATGATGATTTTTGATGATGATGCTGATTTTTTATGATGTTTTGATGATGGTAAATTTTTTTAAAATGAATCTGATATTCTGATGTTGCTATTGTTCATGATGATGTTCATGATGTTCTGATGTTGCTGTTTTTCATGATGATGTTTGATGATGATTTGATGATGTTGCCGATTTTTTATGATGTTTTGATGATGGTAAATTTTTTTTAAATGAATCTGATGTTTGAAACACCCACAAACATCAAAAACATCGAATGTTTGGAAAATGGGGGAAATCTAAAAAAGGTCTATAGTAAGCTTTTTGGTCAATTCGATAAATTACACATAAACACCAACCCAAAATTACCCCCTCAATTACTGACCCAGATGCGTAAAAAAATGGGTACTAATGTCTTTACACATAAAATAGGACCTATTAGTCCAACAAAAAAAATGTCGGGACTAAATGGGTTAATATTCCCAAATTAGGAATTTAATGGTGCTTTCCCCTAGAATCAAATAGACTAAAAAAAAAACAAATTAGGAAACAAACATTCAAATATTGCGGTAATTTAAGAAAATTAACTAGTTGAAAAAATAAACTTAGCTTTAGCGGAATCTAAGGAGGGTAAGATAATTGCAACTTTATCTCAATTTTTGGAGAGATTTATTTTTGTGACTCGAATCTGCTTTACCAAGGATGTTAACGGCAAACCTTATCATTCAGTTAAGCTGCTCTTTTAAGTTTTTAATCTATTTTCATATATAACTTTGTTAAATATTTTTTCTTCACTTTTTATGCATTATTGTATATTGTAAAATATTTTATTATAGAATTCTTCTTCTTCACCTTCTTTTTAATGAAATACAAAACTTTTACTATCGAATTTTCTATTGTATAATATTATATGTACATTTTACATAAAGTATTATATTTTTCACAATATCTTCACTTCTTTTTAATAGAATATAGGTTCATTTTGTGTATACTTTTTAAGAAATATTTATTTAAATTAAATTATTATGTAATTTTTCTTTTTCGGTAAGTTCTTATGATTCTCGATCCGATTCTATAAGCTCCTCCAATGATCCAACATAGGATCCCGATTTTAACAATTTTGATCCAAACTTAAAATATTCATCCTACCAATCTTGTGTGTTAGCACATTTGATGACTAGTTCTAGTCCTTGGGACAATCAAACTCGAAACTTGAGGCAATAAAATTTACTACTAGTCAATCAATAAGCATGATTCAAGCCCAACTTAGCTTTAGTTACAATAAAAAATAAAGGCTCAACATAGCTTTAACGACCTTTATGTCAAGCTCAACTTAGCTCAACACTTTAATCTAACTTTCTAATATTTTAATGTAAATCGCATAATCCAGTTATGTAATTTTCGTTCGTAAAACTTTAAACAAAAAAATGTAATTTTCATAAGTTAGGCCTTTTTCAAATGAATAGTACAAATTAAATCCCTTTTAAAAGTGATTGGGTGTACTTAAAAGGAATTCAAAAAGAGCATTGTTATTAAAAATAAAAAATTAGACTTAATTTTCAAATTTAGTGATGTGATAATCAATTAAGATATTAAATATAATACTCTCTTTGATATTTTTTCTAATTATCAACCAATCATATCACTTATATCATTGAGTCTATAAAATCAATTTGTTTGGGGTGAACTACAATAACACACTTTTTATTTTTTTGATTATATCACCTCTTTATTTTTTTACATATCTTTTTGTAAAAAATAAAAAAATTACATTCATTTAAATCATTCCAAACAAGTAGGCTCATATATCGTTACCTATTAAAAAAGGAAAATGTCTCGTAGCTCAAATTTTGTGGCTCAAAAGTGGCTCAAATGGCCAAAACGATGTCGTTTTTGCCATTTTTATATTGTTCTGTACTCAAAACAACGTCGTTTTGACCATTTGAGCCACTTTTGAGTTACAAAATTTGAGCTACGTAACATTGTCGATTAAAAAAAGTGTTGTCACCACATTTATGTTGTCACTTTTTTATTTTATTATTTTTTTTATTGATAGAAATCTTAGCATTAGTAGTATATTCTTCGCAATAAGAAATGCTAAAAAATAATAATAATAATAATTCTTAGTGAGATCAAGTTTGGCATACACAAAATAATTTATCTTTTTATTTTTTTTATATCACATCACCTTTTTATTTTTTTACACATCCTTTTATAAAAAAATAAAAAATACACTTATTTAAGTCATTCCAAACAACCTGATAAGAAATGTCAAAAAAAAAAAAATTACATCTTAATAATTAGAACAAGATGAAAAACATGCATCATAATTAGAAGTCTTTGTAAAGTAGTGATTTTTCCAAATTTTAACTTTGAGTAGTCTTCTCCCTCTTTTTACTTTATTTTATAATATTAAAAAAACCGCCATCGCACTGCTTGAAAAGAAGCTCTCTTTCTTTCAGTCTCAGCTTCTCACCATCTCTCTCTCTACTTCCTTCCTTCTCATAGTTGATCAAAAAAGAAAGTTAACAAAGAGACCCCCCCACACTTGCATGAAAAGCAAAAGCAAAAAGCTTCACAAAAGCAAATCAAATTTGACAATGAAGAAGACAACGCATATTCATATAAGATCCCCTATACACTATCATAAGCTCATTATTCATCATCATTCTTCTTCGAGTTCTCATCAATGGCGTCTGAGATCGTCGTTGCAGAGCCCACAAACGAAGGCACTAGCAGTAGTAGTAGTAGTGGTTACAGAAGAGGGTATATCAGCAGGAACACCAGACCTTTTACGAGATCAATCACTTCTGGTCATGATCGTGTTCCTGAGCTCTTCGACAGTGAGAAATTGCCTGTTACTTTGGTTTCCGAGATTCAGAGGTTTCTTAGGGTTGCCAATTGGATCCAAATTGAAGAGCCTCGTGCTGCTTATCTTTGTAAGTTTTGTGTTGTAATTCAAAAAATATTGGTTGATTAGCTATTAGTGTTCAAAGTATGTTACCCAATTCATGTAATTCAGAAAGCAGAACCTTTTTTAACTTTTAAATAATCAGTTTTTTCCATCTTATTTATGCTATAAGCTGCATTAAACAGTCTGATATAGACTTTTAAATTAAAATGAGCTAATCATCTCTTAGAATCTATAACAAACAGTCCCATTGTCAAATCAGAATCGACTTGTGAATCATTTTGCACAAATAGTGAATTGTGAATTATATCGAATTGTTAATTGTAAAATTCACTTTATTATTTCATTTTATACAAATAGGATTTGAAATAAAATAAATATCAATATAGCTAATTATATCTATCTATCTATACTAAAGAGAAGCCTTCTCTTCTCTTGGTGTTTATGTATATCTTATTTTGGGTTTTTTCAAAATACCCTTATATCATTTATATGGGCACCTAAATTTATTTATTTATTTATTTAATTTTTTTTTTTTTTTTTTTCCGAATCTCTCAAATTTTTTTTTCCCAATTCATTTCAATTTTCAGATTTTGAATTCAAGCATATAGTTTACAATCTAATTTTCTAAAACAAAATGATTATATGTGCACACATCGTGTACCCCCCGCTTCTAGTATATATAGCTATGGGTGCACACGCGATGTGTTTATAATTTCACACTTAAAATCTATATATGGTTTGATGATTGAGGGATGATTTGACAAATGATGAGAACTTTTTAATAGTTTTGGACAGGTTGATGAAGCATGTATTGGATGCGATAGTTGTTGAATATGAAGGGCATTATTGAAAAATAATAAGAATAGTGTGATAGTTTACACGAAAAGAGGTGTAGGATTTATATAATAGATAGAAAATGACATGGTTTCATGCATTATGCAAGCAAAACTGAACCGTAGTGAATTGAGTGAATTGCAAAGAATTGTAGTACAACACAATTGAATCGTAAGATTCAACAACACGAATTGAATAATGTTGGTTGAAACTTGTATCGAATTGTATGAGTCAAATCATGAATTGTAAGATTCTAACAACTATGGTTGTAAGAGTGATAATTTGGATGAATGAGTTCAAATTGTTTCTTGTGTGTTTGTGAACTGTAACATTTGGTTATCAATTGCAAGAATTTGGTTTTCCTTTACTATTATTTTGTTTTCCTGTTATTCTTTCTTTAGGCTAGGATGAAACAATAAAATATTTTGTTTGGTTGCTAAAAAAAATGAAGAGGGAAAAAGAGACTGATGTTTTGTTTCATTGGTTGTTGAATAATGAAAAGCAAGAATCAGAGATCATTCTATGTTCCTATATTTTCCTAGCAATGAAACAGGGCATAGGAGAAGTCAGTGGCAATAATTGGTTGCAGAAAGGCAAAATATGGCGATATCCAATGTTTTTGTTTTACGTTCTAAGTGTGGAATATTGGTCATTGTGTGATGGTGTTTTGTGTGCAGGCCGCTTTCATGCTTTTGAAGTGGCACATAATTTGGATCGGAACTCAAATGGCCGGGGAGTACGGCAATTCAAAACTTCTCTTCTTCAGCGACTTGAACAGGTAATTACTGAACTGAATCCTTATAGCTAAACGTATTCCTGGTGGAAAAAAAAAAAAAAAAAAATCCTTCAATATTGTTGTTTTACCAATGCCATTTCTTACTTGATATTGAGAATAATTTCTATTGAAGTTGCTTTAAGGGGGTGTTTGGATCATGGATTTGGATAGAGATTTGATGAAGGAAAGGAGAAAGGTGAGGGAAATGGGAATGAAACATAAGCTAAATTTTTCTCTCCATTTCTTTTGCATTTCTAAATCCCTACTTAAATTCAGGGTCCAAACATAGTCTAAACATAGTCTAGAGGGAATATAAATGTACAAAAGGTCTGGATAACCATACCATTCAATAGGAACAGTTTCATGAGTGGCATGCTCTGTATTGTGCTTCTCCCACTTCTCCTTGTCTTGTTGCATCCTCTTGATACTAGGACTTTAGGGCATGTTTGATTAGTGAGATTATAGTATAGGATTGGGATTGTTAGTCCATAGACTCACAATCCCATGCTTGATTGCAAATTTTATTAACCGGATTACATGTACGGCGGATATTTAATCAAACAAAATTGGCGAATTTTTAATATTGAGAGGTGTTGGGGATCATAATATCAAGTATGAAAGAAAAAAAAGAAAATGAATACATAATAAATGGTTAACTCACTAATTTAATTGGATAACTAATCCTACACTAATTCTTGGGATTGTTAATCCTTTCACTATTAATCTTGTTAATCAAACAAGGCCTCAGAGTATTAGCATTTTTCTCAGGAAAGATTGCTTTGTTAACAAACAGTATTGTTCATGCCCATGTATCTGGCATCTCACCATAATTCACTATAGCTCCGTTTGGGAAGTTGGTTTGTGGGTTTTTTTGGCTAAAATAGCCACAAAAAACAAAATAGGCTTTTTAGTCCAATAAGACAAAACATCATATCCAACTCATAATCTTTATATTCTCTCTCTCTCACAAAAAGTCAAAAAAGCCAAAAGCCCTTCCCAAATTAGGCTTTTTAGTCCCAGGCTAAAATAGCCAAAAAAGCAAAAAAACCAAAATGCCAACCCACTTCCCAGTATAGTTTATGACTTGTTAGGTTCCAAAACTAAGCAGCAAGTGTACCACAACCTGTCTCATTCATTATGTTTGATTTGTCTGCGGAAGAATAGACCTTACAATGTCTAGCTTTGTTCATGACAAATGAGTCTTTTCGCTCTTTTTACAAGCGAGCGTTTGACACCTTTATGCTCACCCTTTCATAGAATTATCCTATGAATATATGTGATAGCCTATGAAGCGTGCACACAAATATGAGATACAAATAATTATGATATGGATACGATGATATAAAAACCTGAAAAAATAAAATAATATATTGGTACAGCCAAGATACATTTATAAATATATATATATATTATTAAAAAATTTAATATTGCATTATATATAAGAACTAGTAGCCATTTTACTTTTAAATTTTCAATAGGTCCTACAAAAAATTCCTTTTCAATATCAAGTCTAACTACTTATATTGCCTATTGCTTTTCCCAGTCACACTTAAAATATGTTATGCAAAAATGTTGTGTGTAATTTTATTTGCTTGTTTAATTGTTGAAATACGATTTTAGTATCATTATATTTTCTCATATATACTTACTTTTTATAAATATGGGACATATGTATGACACATTAAGAATATGTTAATTTGTTAATTCTTAAAAAGTAGGGTATTGCTTTAATCTTATTATTTTCTTCTTTCCTAAGAATTAAGCAAATTATTGAAAAAAAAATTCTGGTATTTATCCTAACAATTATTCTAATATTATTAAAAAATTATTACAATTTCAATTTCATAATAGTTTGGATACGTGACATAGAGTATTCGGAAAGTATACATATTTCTCAAAATTAAAGAAAATTATGAATATGTTTAGGAAGTATTGGATCTGTGTCTGCCTGTGTCTAAGGAGTAATCAGTATCCGATACAACTCCCTTCTAGAAGTATCTGTGCTTCATAGCCGATAGCTAGGTAATTCGTCATGTAGTCCTTCGTTTATTTGTTTTACTCATACTAATTATGTAGGCGAGCAGTTTCATTATAGGTCTTGGTTCACTAAGTTAAGCTGTCTGAATGATTGAATGTCATTGGCATCCCTGTACCTTGTGTCAAAATTTTCTTTAACATGTGAAAATAAGATACTTCCAATGATCATACCATATTTCAAAGCCAAAGCATGAGGATAAAAGTTACTGCAACTGCATCCTCATTAATCTATGTTTTGGATAAAAGTTCAGCGTTTCAATATTTTCATGATCGTTAATTTGTTTTATACCATCTTCACTATGAGGAATAATAACTCAGATTTCTTTTAGATTTTTTTCTTTTCTTTTCCAGATTCTTTCCAGTTAGTCTCCTATATTCTCAGATTCCTGCTTTCCTTCTTCTTTGGTTATTACAGGATGAAGAGTTTACTATTAGAAAAAGGAAAGAAAAGAGTGACATACGTGAACTCAAGCGTGTTTATCACAAGTACAGAGAATACATTATCAAACATGTCGGAGACTGTAATCTTGAAAACAGGTAATTGTTTCTGCTCTTATAGGAATTATGTTGTGCTTCTTTTGAACTGAAGTTTATGGGATATTTTTAGTTTCTGTTAGTTGAAAAAATGAAAACTCTCAAGTTACATCTTGACAGAGAAAATAAGGCACGTGCAATTGCTTCTGCACTGTTTGAAGTATTATGTACAGTTAGCAAAGCAGCTGGTTTGCAGGTATCTTCTTTTTCCATTTTTGTTTTTATTATTTGTTTCTGATATATATTTTAATTCTTCATCCTTCCTTATCCTTTTCGTTATTTAGCAGATTTCTCATAGGATTAAATTAATTTATTTTTACTTTTCATATACTTAACAGGCCCTTGCCGATAAGGACAGCGCAAAATCTGAATTATTTGTGCCATATAATATTCTTCCACTTGATCAAGGAGGTGTTCATCATGCAATAACGCAACTCCCTGAGGTCTGATGTTGTGCAGAAAAAAATATCTATTTTAAGCCCCGTTAAGTTATTACAGTAGTGTTAGCTACCCTTAAGTTATTAAGCCCCTCATTGCTACAGTTGTAAGAGTATTATGCTGTCAAGTGGCACATAATTGAGGCCGATTTACTGTGCCAAGTGATATCAGCGTGTTCTCTGCAGCACGCCCAAACTTTATAGAATCGAATGAGTTTTATGATAAACTAATAAAATGCTACAGATTAAAGCTGCAGTCTTTGCTGTTCGCAATGTTCGTGGTTTACCTTTCTTGGAAGATTTCAAGAAACGCATGGTGTACTTGGATTTATTTGATTGGCTTCAATTTTGCTTTGGATTTCAGGTAATGTCATCTAACATCTTTTATTTATTTTATAAATGGATTACATCCCAAATGGATTACATCCCAAATGGCCATGGAAATATAGAAATTTACTTGAATTTTTTAGTTTTGTGTCTTTTCAATTTTGAGGATTTTTTTTGTTGTTGTTGTTGAGTAAGAGGATTTCTTATTGCATTTGCGTTGAATTTCTCATCTCAGAAAGGAAATGTTGCAAACCAGAGGGAGCATCTGATTTTACTACTTGCTAACACCCATATTCGGAAAATTCCTAAGCAAACAAATGTGTCGCAGGTACTTATGGAATTCCATACTCAAGCCTTTTTCTTTACAATGATTTGCTCTTAAATTTGAAATCTAAATTCTTTCATGGTGTTAGTTGGGAGATGAAGCTATCAATGAACTGATGAAGAAGTTTTTTAAAAATTATACAAGTTGGTGCAAATTTTTGGGGAGAAAAAGCAACATCCGGTAAGATTGATAGTTTAATACTCCTATCCTGTTCTTCTAATTAGAAATATCTTCACTTCCGTTTAACATGAACAAATCATGTATCGTTTCACCCTTTATGTTTTTTGTTTTTTCTTGTCGTACAAACTTGTTCTATTAATGCCTTTCTGTCTCCCATCTATGTTATTTACTTTTGTTTCTTCTTGCTTTTTGAACAATTCTGTCAAAAACATTTTCAAGCCAGTTGTCTTGTTCTTAATTTTTTTTGTTTATTTCTGTGCGTTTGCTCATCCATTTAATATTTTTTTTCCCCTTGTAGGTTGCCATATTTGAAACAGGAAGCCCGACAATATAAGCTTCTATATATAGGGCTTTATCTTCTTATATGGGGGGAGGCTGCAAACCTACGGTTTATGCCGGAGTTCCTCTGTTATATTTTTCACCATGTAAGCTGACTGTTTGGTTTTTTAAACCCATTGCGAAAAACTCAGATTTGTGTCAATGAGTTTAAAAGATGCAAGAAGGCATATTATTTGACAACATTGTGAAGGATTGATTTCTAAATATTTGTCTCTCACATCGTTCAGGAATAGACCAAAATCAAAGCATGACATTTAACAAAATTTTGTTGCAACAACATTTACAACATGGATGTTCAGCTTTCTATAAATTCTTATGTTGTCTTCTTGTTCTGATCCTTCCATTTAAGTAACTCTTCCGAGGGTGATTGAATGTTCAAAGTGTATCTCAATTTCCCCCCACGAACCTCTTCATAGGCATTACAAAACCCTAAAAACACAACTAGTTTTTAAATTAGCCATGTCTAATATAGAAACAATGTAAGGTCTGAATTCCACTCCTAAATTTTTTTGACCTTCTATAAAAATGAATACACAGTAATATTTGAAAAAAAAGAAACAATTACACAGACTTGGATATCTTCTTTTTTTTTTTTTTTTTTGATAAATCAGACTTGGATATCTAAATTACATCAACTGCTGAATTATTATCTATGTCAACTAGGCTCCAAATATTGATCTACACCATAAAGTTGGGCACATGAAAGGGGTTATGACATTAGGTTGCATAATCTACACTTGAATATGGTTTAAATTAACTCAATAAACTATAAAAGGGCTTAGTTGAGGAAAATTTATGAACACAAAGCAACTCCTGCTAGATAGGTAACAAAACACATATTACAAATCACATCTAACGCTCGTGGGCATTTTTAAAATTATAATGTGTAGGTAATTAAATAGAAATCTTCAGATTGAATGTAAATTGGGTGTTTCTTTGATTTTTTTTTTTTTTTTTTTTTTCAGATGGCATATGAACTGCATGGTATTTTGAATAGTGATATTAGCATGATTACTGGGGAAAGGGTCATGCCAGCTTATGGAGGACAGTCTGAGTCTTTTCTTAACAACGTAGTTTCCCCAATCTACACGGTCATACAAAAGGTACTTTGAGCTTCTAACTACATCTTTATGTATCTTTCTTTCATCTAACTTCCTTTTTTCCTCATCAATCATTGAAGGAAGCTATGAAAAACAAAAATGGGACAGCTGATCATTCTACATGGAGAAACTATGATGATTTAAACGAATACTTCTGGTTAGAATTATACTTGTAGTCACAAGTTTACTTTTACTTTTATTGTGCTTCTGATAAATTATCATCTACGTAAATGATGCTTTTAAGATGTTCATCTCATCTTCCATATCTGCAGGTCTCCTGATTGTTTTGAAATAGGTTGGCCCATGCGTCTGGACCACAATTTTTTCTGTGTACAACAATCGGACAATCGGACGGTCAGAAAAGCTCGGGAATCAGTTAAGAATCTTCAGGAAAAGAAGAGAGAACAAAATGAAGATGAAGTAGACGTAGAGGTAAACTATGCATTGCAACATACCTATATTTGCTCATTTTTTTGAAATTACATGAATTATTTTTATATATGTATACATATATACATGTTATGCTGCAATGTAAATTTGTTTACAGTTTGCTAGACCTCATTTTGGACCATAAATATGTGGTATATCTCAATTTTTCAGAAGAGAATATTACTGCTTCCAGATTTTTGGGTAATGAAATATGTGCTTATGGTGCATGTCTTTATCTGTGTGTATATATACAACTGCATGTCTATTTATGCATGTATATCTGTGAACATTCACAGGTCAGTTTGTTTGAGTTTCCTATTAGTATGACTGGCTGCTTAGTTTTTTCTTTTCTTTTTCTTCTGTGTGTTTGTACTGGATACAGGATTACTCTGTCATTTCGCCCACTATATTCGATTTTTTTCCATTGAAACTTTCTTATAATAGGTAATATGAAACATAGATTGATGATAATCTAAAGTGCATGCTGATGGGACTTGACTAAATAATTTGCACAGTTGATTACCACTGTGTAAAGGCATGGGTTACCTCTCTGTGTCTCAATCATTAAAAGTTCTTCATGAAATAGCATAGAATCTTTTCCTTGAAGTATGTCGTGGTGACATAAAAATAATGTTTTTGTGCTCAATAGTCAAATATTGATATGGGAAGGAAATTGCTGAGTTTGATGAGGGCGTTGTCATCAAGATTTTCCTAATGGATCATACCTTTCTCTCTTTTTTTCTTGGCTTATCTCTTAGCATATAGCAATTTCATAGATAATTATCAATATGTTTGAAACTGAGACTTAAAGAAACCGCATCTTTTTAATAAAAAAAAAAAAAGAAGAAGAAGAAGATAAAAGAGATTTATCTTAATTATTCCTTGTTGTTGACAAAATATAAGGAATAATAGGATTTTAGTATACTCTTCCCATTGGCTGGCATATGAATGATTTGAATATCACCACAATAAAAAAATAATAAAAAATCTGTCAGCTCCATCTTTTGTTGTTTTTGCCTGCCTTTTTGCTAACAATAAGGTTCAGTTTTGGGGTTTTTCTTTTTTACTTTTCTTGTGCTTGTAGTGCCCAACAAACAGCATATGCCTGCCAATTTGGTGGTCAAAAAAAGCATGGCAGATAGTGCCCACTCATGGGTTCATTCCTGCTGTGCCAAACTCTACTTGGACTAATTCACCGCTGCACACATGCTCACATAGACACTAACTAATGTATCTCCCATGATTTTGTTTTCTCATTAAGCTTGCTGCCAAAAAATTTCATCCAACCCCTTTGTGATATTCAGGCTACTACTGATGAAAAACAGGAGCAAATATGGTTAGGGAAGACAAATTTTGTTGAGGTCCGATCGTTTTGGCATATTTTCAGGAGCTTTGATAGAATGTGGAGCTTTTTTATCCTATCTCTTCAGGTATCTTAAAATTGACAAAATCTGTTTAGCTACTGATTGTATCTTCTAAAAGTTTTGGCTTATATACACTGAATGGTTTTCTGTTGCTTTCTAGGCAATGATAATTATGGCATCTCATGATCTGGAATCTCCATTACAAGTTTTTGATGCAACAATACTTGAGGACGTTATGAGCATCTTCATTACATCTGCAGTTCTTAAACTCATACAAGGTCTGGTACTGTATTCAGCTAGAACAATTTCTTCAAAGGCAAATGCAAGATGATAAGGCGTCTTTGTAAACCAAGTGTTAAATATTTCCTAATGATAATATAACAGGTTAACAACTACAGGACTAGATATACTTAACTGAAACAACAATAAACATATGCACTTTAAAGAACCAGGAAAGTTTTGTCAGGAGTCATTTGTATACCACAATACAAATCAATGTTACATGGACTCTGGTACAAATGTCAAGTGTGGGCATGTATCTAAGTCTAATTCCCATGTTCAAGGACAAGGGGATACATCAAAATATTCATATTACTTCAGTTTTTTTTTCTTATTTTCTATGGTAATATGGTTTTTACAAAGTGACATAAAGCATTTCATGTAAAATACGGGAGTTTTATGCATAGTTATATGGTAACTCTTTATGTATAACTAGTTATATGGTAAACTGTAATTATTATATATGTTTTAGGAGTGAATGACCAACTACACATGTCAAACACACATCCCATAAACTTACAATAGTGTCAACCATCAGGTTCTCCACACATTTTGAAGAGTCTGAGTAACATAGCTATAGATAATATGCTTAGGAGCTAAATAGGTTCATGATCTTCTCAAGAGAAAACCCGGAAATAAGTACGTAACTCAACTAAACATGCCTCAAATTGAATTATGTGTCTGCTATATTGATCCCTTTTCTCTAGTTGGCTTTTTGTAAAGTCATTCCCTTTGTGAAATCCTATACAGTCATCTTCTTTCTCAACCTCTTGGCACCTAACTTGCATAAAATCACTCCTCGTATGGATACATTTAATTGGTCTGCGTCGCATATGGTTGGACCATTTCAGATGACTCTTTCTCAATCCATGTGGCTTTTTAACTTCAATTCAATGCTTTTGTTTCTCATTGCACCTTTAGCTGCACATCCATTTGTACATATTCATTTTATAACCAATATTCATCTGTTAAAGTAGTTTCTTAGCTGCACAACATGCTATGCCAGTAATTGGTGAAACCAATGTAGACTACGTTTCCATTTCTTCTTAAAGTTAAAACTGAAATACAATGTTTTCTTTAGTCTCTCATATTACAAATGGGTAATGATAATTGACTCAATGACAAACTAAGGATGAAGACTGCTTAAGTTTTCAGCATTAAACTGGAGTGTTGGTTTTGCCAACTAAAATATTCATCTGGAGTGAGCTTGGCTGTTTCTATGGCATTCCATCTATGTATTGTGGACAATCATCAAAAAGCCTTGATATAAGCAATCATTAAAAAAGCCTTAATATTTCTCAAAATCCTTTGTGTTTGGAAATGGGTGGTTAATGTGTGACAGTTTGTCTTTTTGTTACTTTATTGAACATGAATAAGTGTAATTTTGATGTGATGTCGGCCGTATAAAGAGCTTGTTTATCGGATTGAGAAGTTTTCTTGGATAATTTTGAAGATTTCACAGATTTTTCTGAAGGCTCTCTTCAAGTAGTTGGGTTCTCCACTTTGTGGTATTTAAGCAACACTTTAGAGAACCGTCCGTCTTTTATTTTCCCACCATTATGCCCTAAGGGTATTCATATCTTTCTTGATTAATGATTAATGTGGCTTGTCACACTTGTTACATGTAATTGACCATGATGCAGATGTAATGCTTCCGAACTCTTAAAATTCACTGAAATGTTTGTCATGGAGTTATGACCCTTGAAAGTCAGTTCTTTAGAATTAGAATGCTATTGTTAAGTTGAATGATGTCATTCCAAGTATTGCCTGGCTGTTTCCTGACTGATATTTATTTATTTATTTATTTTCAGCTATTCTTGACATAGTCTTTACATGGAAAGCTAGATCCACAATGCACTCCTCTCAAACCCTAAAACATGTACTGAAGGTTGGGTTTTCGGTGATATGGACTATTGTTCTTCCTGTATGTTATGCTGGCTCTAGAAGGAAATATACTTGTTACACGACAGATTATCATAGCTGGCTTGGAGAATGGTGTTATTCTCCTTATATGGTTGCAGTGACATTTTACTTGATGACCAATGCCGTAGATATGGTTCTTTTTTTTGTACCTTTGGTTGGCAGATATGTTGAGACCTCAAATTGCCGCATGGGTACCTTTTTGTCTTGGTGGACTCAGGTAAGATTCGTAATACGTTCTATTACATTTCGTATGCTTTCGGATCAACATTTGTTTCATCTATGTTTTCATTTTGAGCTGGAAAGTCACAGAATGCTCATAATTTTCAGTATTTGGAGTAGACCTTGATTTTTTCTTTTTTTTAAACCCAGAGCAGAGCAGGTTTTGTAACTAATTGATCATTGAAGGCATCAGTGCATATCAATCAATTATGATCATGTGTAGATAATGTCTCATAAATTATGTAGAAATTTAATGTATAAAGAGAAATAGAGAATTGTATTATTGATTGATATAATGTTATTGATTTTCTGTCTATTACAAATGGTTCCTTATATAGATGTAGGTGTAGTGGATGGTGTGTAGTGGATGGTGATAGTGGTGTAGTGGGTTAGGTTTAGTGGAGTAGGTGAGGTGGTAGTGGTGTAGTGGGTTAGGTTTAGTGGAGTAGGTGAGGTGGTAGTGGTGGTAGGTGATGGTAAATTCTAACAGCCCCCCGCAAACTCAAGGAGGATAGAAACTAACCAACTTGAGTTTGAAGAGAGGAACAAAACAAGAAAATACATAAAAAATAAAAGAGGATAGGTGACACTGTATGGTCGTGTCAGACCATTGGTGAAGACACTGGATGGTGGTGTCATAATGTTGTAGAGGACACTGTATGGGGGTGTCATAACCATGTAGAGGACACTGTATGGTGGTGTCATAACGGTGTAGAGGACACTGGATGGCGGTGTCAGACCGATGTAGAAGACAGTTTATGGGGTCATGTCGGACCGTTGTAGAAGACAGTTTATGGGGTCATGTCGGACCGTTGTAGAAGACAGTTTATGGGGTCATGTCGGACCGTTGTAGCAGACAATGTTGTGACAGTTGTTGTGACAGTTTACGGAGTCTTGCTGGACCCTTGTAGAAACTAACCGGAACCAATGTCGGGACAGTTTACAGAGTCTTGTCGGACCCTTGTAGAAACTAACCGGAATCTTTGTCGGGACAGTTTACAGAGTCTTGTCGGTCCCTTGTAGAAACTAACCGGAATCTATGTCGGGACAGTTTACAGAGTCTTGTCGGACCCATAAAGGAGCTAACCGGAATCAATGTCGGGACAGTTTACAGAGTCTTGTCGGACCCTTAAAAAGTCGCACCCTCAAAAGGTGTGCCCAATCTTTCAAAAGGCGTGCCATCAAAAGGCGTGCCCAATCCATAAAAAGTCGTGCCATCAAAAGGCGAGCCCAAGTCATAAAAAGATGTGCCGGACATGATGGCGAGGCACGTGAGTGCCTTGGCTGGCGCGCCCGTTTGTCGTCTGGCGTCAAGTGGCGCGCGATACGCGTGGCTGCCTCGCTATTTAACCAAGGTTGATGCTGAGGCTGAGGCAGACAAAAAACTTCTGAAAATCCTCTGAAAAAACTCTTCGTTGTGCTGAGAGAGAGAGTCTGTAACACTCTGTTGCGAGAGATATTCTGTAACACTCTGTTGCCCAGAAAATGGCTTCGTCGTCCCGTGGGCTGCTCACTCTCTTTCCCGACCTCAACGAGTCAACAAGAGAGACAACTGGTGCGGTGGCACTGGAACCTCAACCAAACGCCCCGGAGTTTACTCCGTTGAACTTTCCGATGCGGTCTGTGGAGCAAAGAATGGCAGTGCAGTCGGATGTGGAGGCCAATCAGTATACTTTGAAGTCATGTGTGGAAAGCATGACGGCGGTCACAAACTTGTCGCACCGGCTGCAGAGTAGGACAAATGAGGTGCAGCAGTTAAATTCCCAGCTGGCTCTGCTCCAACGCATGTATAAGGATGCGCGAGCAGAGATAAGTGTGCTAAAGGCAGAAAACAAGGAACTGAAGCGGAAGGCCACCGTGATGTTCCGTTTTGGAGGTCCGCCATATGCTGCAGTGGAGGAGTATGGGGGAGTGAACGTGCTCGGTGGACAAGGAAGCACTGAGGCAACACCGTCAAGGGCCGTCCAAGACGGAGGCAAAAAGAAGAGACCGGCGGCAGAGTAGAGAAGAAAAAATCCCACTGTGCCGATTTGTGTTGATTTGGTGTTGTTTTTGTTGTTTTTGTTTTTGTTTTTGTTTTTGTTTTTTTTTGTTTTTTTTTTTTTTTTTGTTTTTTTTTGTTTTTTTTTTTTTTGGTGTAAAATGGTGATCAGGGTGAGCCCGACATGAATAAAATAAGTTGGTGTGCAGTTCGTCGTCTTCCGTTTTTTTTTTTTTTTTTTTTTTTGGTGCAAAGAAATAACAATGAAAAAAAAAGATGAAAAATAAAGTGAAAGAGAAATAAAAAAAGAAAGAAATAATAAGAAGATATGGGAAATCAAAATGAGAGAGTGAGAAAAAAAGGAGAATGGTTCACGTGGGTTCGTGGCCCACGATGTTGTGAAAATCTGCAATGGTTGGTTTTTTTTTTTTTTTTTTTTTTTTTTTTTTTTTAACAAAAAATAAATAAATAAAAAAAATAAAAGAAAGAAAGTGGAGTGCAAAAGGTGGATACTGCCAGTGAAAAACATGAGAGTAGTGATTAGACCACTTTTTAATAATAATAAAAAATGAGACCACTTGGGTGGGCTTTTTAATAATAATAAAAAAAATGAGACCACATGCGTTGTGTGAGTGGGTGGTCTGTGTCAATAGGGTGCTGGGTGTGTAAAACTGTGTAGTGTTTTGTGTTTTGTGTTTTTTTTTTTTTTTTTCCCGTGGGTTTCTTCGTTTTCTCCAACCCCTGGAGGCAAGAAGGGCTCCCACCAGCCAGACTCGTACTTTGGATACGGTGCCACCCAGCTTTCTGGCTTCTCAAACTCTAGCGTGACAGGATTTGATGCCAACGCATCTTCCAGACTGTCGGCTTCTCAAACTTTCTGTTAAAACTCTGTCCAGCCTTAACTTCATGAACGTGATCCACGGATCAAGAGCAACGGCGGGTCTCTTTAACCGCTTGGTAATGTTTGGAAATTTATCCAAGAACTTGGGTTCAATCACAAGCCAGAAGTCCTGCTCTTTGTCACGCTCTCCATAGTGACGAAGCCGTTCTGACAACTGCTCCTGGAAATGCTCCTCTTCATCCAGCATGAATTTCGCGTTTGCTACAACGAAATAGTACCTTGTGCTGGTTTGTTGTTGCATCTTTTCGGCAGGATCGGAGGAATCAACGGCAGCAACAGCTGTCTTCACAGACGTGGCAGTTTCCCAGCCGTTGGATGTGGTGGAGATAATGTTCCGTTTGGTCAGAGTTTGCGGCGGAGTAGACCATAGTGGCACCGATTGTGACCGTTGGAGGCGGCTTCTGCCACTGTGCGTGGCCACAGTTGCAGACAAGGCGGCCATTGAGGCCGAATTTAGAGTTGCTGCAGAAGCTACTAACATTATTGCAGCTTTTGTGGAGGGTCTAATTGCAACTACTCACCTCAGTTCACAAGATTAGAAAGAGAGGAGAGATCTGATTTCTGAGATTGTATATTGTTTTCGGGTTGTGAAGATTGATGGGAGAGTATGGTAATCAGGAGGAGCTCAAGGTATGTGTAGAAAAGAAACGGAATAGGTTAAGGTCCGGCGGACGGTTAAGGTGAGGTTGCCGCCCGCCGGTGAAGCGAAAATATTAGGTTCTAAACCTGCTCTGATACCATGTAGAAATTTAATGTATAAAGAGAAATAGAGAATTGTATTATTGATTGATATAATGTTATTGATTTTCTGTCTATTACAAATGGTTCCTTATATAGATGTAGGTGTAGTGGATGGTGTGTAGTGGATGGTGATAGTGGTGTAGTGGGTTAGGTTTAGTGGAGTAGGTGAGGTGGTAGTGGTGTAGTGGGTTAGGTTTAGTGGAGTAGGTGAGGTGGTAGTGGTGGTAGGTGATGGTAAATTCTAACAAATTATCAAATTCAGAATTAAAACCATAATACTCTATACCAGTTGAAAAATTATTAGTTGCATGTGGCTTCCATATTTGCATGTATTATTGTCATGCACTTAATGTTGCTGAATGACAATTTATAAGTTATATGTTGCTTAATGATTTTGTTTTGTGGTCTAGGCTTATTTGTGCAGTAAACATAGAGATGTAGCATTAGCAACTTCATCATTGGTGAATAGACAAACAATTCATCTTGTCTCCCAATCTGTGGTGTACAGTTGCCTACCAAAAGAACTGCAGGATAATAATTGAGAAAACATGCTTTACTTGTGAACATTAAATGCTTCCTAATTCGAAACTCGTCTCGTAAATTATTTGGCACACATAATACATAATTTGGGAACTTACTGAGAAATATTGTGATAAATTATGAAACTGGTAACAGTAATAGTGTTACAGAATAAGAATTGAAAAAAAATAAAACAATAATAATAGGAGAAGAAAATAACAAGAACACTATACAGATACACAGCTAGTTGCACAGGATTTTCAATATTCCTGAATAGTTTTGATTCATTCTACGGAAGCATAAGTTGAGGTTGGATATTACTGGTTGCACTCCACTAAAAAGAATTACTATATACCCTCACTCGTATAGTGCTCAAAGCTAGTGCCACTTGTTATAGAAGTGCCTACTGAATACTGAATACAAGCATGTACCTGGTGCAGCTGATGTGGAAGTTTATAATTCAGTTGTACTTGGGAAAAGTATACATGGTTTCAATTGCTTCTAATAAAAATAATTAACCCAACAATGTCTCTATCATTATGCAAAGATTTTGGTGGACCCTGCACTGGAAAAAGGATATTGTAATGGGAACCACGAGTTGTCTTTAACAGTCTCTAGATGGCGGAGGAAGTATATTAAACTAATGCCTTCACTTTGGCATGCTCAAATGATGTTTGGCTCTCTTGCAACCTTTCATAGATAATAAAAACCGAGGCTTCATCAAGTCTTAGTTTCTTTAAGCTTGTCAGCTGCTGGGTAATTTAAATTTGAGCTTTTCAACTTCAATTGAGTTATAGGCAATTCTGCAATTTCATATTTGGTGGCCTTTCTCTGTAATAATTGTGATGGCTTCCTAGACAAGCTTAGTTGTGTATCGGGCCTTTGCTTATGGTTGGCACAAATCTTAAATAGGTTTGACAAGTTGAAAGTTTCTCATTTGTGACTGTTGAAGTCCTTGTCCTATTATAATGAGTAACAGCTAGCAACCTATATATATCCACGAAATTTTCAATTCAATAGAGGAAACTATAAAATTGACTATGCAATGCCAGCCTAAAAGAAACTGTGTTCACTGTAAAATCCAAAGTGCGACTGCTGGATTCTTCTTCTTTTACATATCATTATTACTACTGCACTCACTTATTTACAGAAGCCAGTTATCATCTTTCCAGATTTTAATGTAGACGCCTACAGTAGAATGGAAAGAATGGTATTGGCTTACCTATGAATGAGGTAGAGGCCATGTGTATATAATATATTCATGATACAATTTTGGAAACAATATAAACAAGGCTCTAAATCCGTGATTTATATAATCATGGATTTTATACGATCTAAAAAAATAAAAATATTCTAATTCCTATACTTAACATTCTAATTCCTATATTTAACACTCTCCTTCAAGCTGGCGTGAAGACATTCACCAAACGCAGCTTGTCAATGGATAACTAGAGCAACATTGGTCCCACAAGTTTTGCGAACATGTCTGCCAACTGCTGAGAAGAAGAGACAAAGGATGGACTCACAATGTCCAAACCTTTTCTCTAATGAAATGTATGCCAACCTCGATATGCTTGGTACGCTCATGAAGCATAGGATCAAAAGATAATATAATGGCATATTTGTTATCACAAAATAAAGAGGAAGGAACAGTCTCCTCAAAACCCAACTCTGCCAAAATAGAGCAAAGCTAAAGAATCTCGCATGTCCTATGTGCATAGCTCGATACTCAGCCTCTGCAGAAGACCTAGCAATAACCGTCTGCTTCTTACTTTTTCACGATACAAGATGATCACAATAGAAAGTACAGAAGCCTGAAGTGGAACGCCGATTAGTCCTAGATCCTGGCATCCTGCATAGTCAACATTGGTGAAACAGGAGAGCCCAGATTAAAGATGAGATGTGAAGAACAATCCCACGCCAGGAGAAGTCTTCAAATACCTCAAAATGTGATGAATCGCATCATGGTGCTTTGTGCGAGGTGTATGTACGAACTGACTCACAACACTAACCGCAAATGTCAAGTTAGGTCTAGGTCAAATAAATGAGGCGTCCAACAAGACGTTGATACATGCATGGGTCATCCAGCAACTCACCAAACTCTGATCTGAGCTTGACATTAGAATCCATAGAAGTAGAAGCAGGTTTACACCCTACTATACTAGTATCCTTAAGAAAGTCAAGAGTGTACTTCCTTTGAGACAAGGAGATCCCCTTCCTTGAACGAGCCACCTCAATTTTCAAAAAATATTTGAGACATCTCAGATCCTTAATATCAAAAGTTTGGCCCAAGTTTTTTACTTAACCAATGCCAAAAGAGTCATCACCTATAAGAATAATGTCATGCATATAAACTAACAAGAGTATAAACTGACTCGCAAAATTACAGCGAATGAAACAAGTATGATCTGAGTGGCACTGAATAAAGCCTATAGATATGATAAAAAAACTGAAGCGACCAAACCATACTCATGGAGACTGTTTTTGACCGTATAAAAATTTGTGTAACGGGCACACTTTCTCTGAATACTGTCTCTCAGCACGAAACCCAGGCGGAGGAGCAATGTAAATCGTCTCAAGCAGATCCCCATGAAGAAATACATTCTTGTCATCAAGTTGATGAAGAGGCCAAGAATATGATGCTGCAAGGGAGATAAGGAGATGCACAGAAGTAAGGTTGGTGACAAGGGAAAAAGTGGTTCCAAAATCCTTGTTATGGATCTATATGAAACATTTGGCCACTAGGCGGGCTTTGTAATGATCAACAGAGCCATCAACAAGATACTTTATAGGGAACACCTATTTGCAACCAACAGTGCTTTTCCCAGGAGGTAAAAATACAAGATCCCAAGTGTGATTCTATTGTAAGGCCGCCATCTCAGTTTGTATAGCCTTTACCTATTTAGGATTTTGAAGGGCCTCAGACACGGAACGAGGAATGGACTCCGACTCAAGCTTGCCAAGGAAAGAACGATAAGAATCGGAAACTCTGTCATAGGAAAGATACTGAGAAATGGGATAATTAGTACTATTCAAATAACCCCAACGATCTGGAGAATGTCGATCCTGAGATGGGTTACGACGAAAAGGTGGAGGAGATAGAGCCAAAGGAGAAGAGTTACCTGACCTAGAGATCGGAGAGGCGGCAGGGGACAACTGAGTGTATGGGCGACGAGAGTATTCCAGTAATAGATTGAGAAGGAGGGAGGGCAACAACCTAATCTTTAACCTCGTCCAAAATTGGCACTAGGCGAACACCGGAAGTAATGGGAGGATAAGCTTGCAAAAGAGGGTTAATACCAAAGAAAGGAAGATCCTCACAAAAAGTAACATCCAAAGTATGGTGAAAATGACGAGACACAGGATCATAACACCTATACCCTTTGGACATGGAAGAGTACTCTAAGAAGACACAACGAATAGATGCGTCATCTAACTTATTGCGAGTGGGACTTTGATTTGAACAAAACAGGTACATCCAAAGACACAAGGTAATAGAGGAAACAAAGTGGTAGTGGGCATAATATGAAACGGAGTGAGGCCATGCAATACACGACTAGGGGTCCTATTAATGAGGTAAACAGGAGTAAAGTAAAGACAGCCATATGCCAATAAGACTTGGGAACACCCATACCCCAAAGAAAACACCAGATAACAGATATAATATGACGGTTTTGCATTCAACAACACCATTTTGTTCAAGGGTCTGAGGACAAGTACATTGTTGAAGAATACCGGTTTGATTAAGATGGGAACGAAATTTATTCCCTACCATTATCAAAACGGATATTCCTAACAACTGTATGAAACTGAGTTTTAACCATTTGTAAAAACTGAACAAAAAAGAGAAGCACGTCAGACTTGCGACGAAGTAGATAAACCCAAGTGCACCTAATTTGATCATTAATAAAAATCACATAATATCTATAACTAGACAAAGCAGTGACAGGGGATGGATTCCAAACATCAGAATGTATAATATCAAAGGCACTAGGAGCACGAGTCATAAGGGATATAGCTAGTAGGAGTATGCTTAGACAACTCACAAACCACATAATGAAATTTAAAATCTTTGCAAGCTTTATTAAATGAAGGAAAAAGTTGACATAAATATTGAAATTAACATGACTCATACGAACATGCCATAATTCTAAAGTTTGAATATTAAAAACACAAGACATAGAAGTAGGCAAAATAGAGGCCTGAAAACTAGATAAAGAAGAAGAATGCTCGTCCAGTGGATCTCCAAAGTAGTAAAGCCTATCATGCTCACAGCCTTCGCCAAAAATCCTTTTCGAACTCAGGTCTTGTAAAAGGTAAGAAGAGGGTAAGAAGATGACAACACAATTAAATTGTTTGGCAAGATGACTAACGGATAAGAGATTATATGCAAAATTTGAAACATGTAAAACAGACGATAAAGTAATGGTAGGAGATAAAGACACTACACACTTATGACGAAAAGATGATGAAGAACCATTAGCAAGACACACAGGGACTGGAAATGGAAGAAAGGAACTCACCTGTCATATGATCATTAGCCCTAGAATCCAAAACCCATGAGGAACTAGTAAATCGAATATGGAAAGCAGTAGAAGTACTTGTAGCAACAGTGGAAGATGATGGGCCATGAGAACTAGCAGTGAGAGATTCAAGCTGAGCCTGAAGCTAACCAATTTGAGTCTGCAACTCCTGTAAATTAGGGATATTAGGAGACCCAGGAGCAGAAGTAGCCTCCACTAAAGTAGTAGTGTGAGCGGTGCTAGTACTATGAGGGCGAGAAGAACGTTGCCTCAACTCAGGATGAAGTTTGAAGCAACGAGCCTTAACATGACCAGAAACACCACAATGATGACAAGTAACTGGACTAGTAGAACCCCGAGAACCAGACTTTGCAGCAAGAGCCATCTGATCAGATGAAATCGGAGACACAGGGGGAGGGCTCGGCTGAACCAGATGCCGGCGCTCATGATTATCGATGGTGGCAAAGGCCTTATTAAGAGATGACATGGGTGATGTGTTTAAAATCTGAGTTCGAAGAGATTCAAACTTAGAGTTTAAACCCATGAGAAATTGGTAAGTGTGTTGAGGAGCAAGGCGTTTGGACACGAGAAAGGCAATATCTGCTGGTAACTCAGTTAAGAGCTCATATTGAGCTAACTCTTCCCAATGGGCCGGAAGATATCCAAAGAACTGTGGCACAAAAGTCCCAAAGTAGACTAAGAGGCACGAGTAATATCCTCATAGAGCTCAAAGATGCGAGCATTATTATGAGCATGAGCATACATCTGTGACAAGGCATGCCATAGAATCAGAACTATGTCACAATGAAGGAACATATGTTAAATATGATTCTCTATGAAGTTGAACATCCATCCCAAGATAGTATAATTATCAATATCCCATTAGGCACAGGTAGGGTCTGTCGTAGCTGGCTGGGTAGTAGTAGGTAAAAATCAGGGGGCCTTTCCCTTTCTCCCTAAATAAAGTTTATGGGAGCGGCTCCATGCGGCAAAATTTTTCTCATTCAATACCAGACTTGTAATGCGATGAACAAGTGTGTGATGAGGAGAGAAAAATCAGAACTAATTGGGACAGGTTTTGTGGGTACATCAGAAGAGACAACAAGAGATGGTGCAGTCATGGTGGAATAATAGGGGTTAAAAAACACACAGAATCATAGCAAAACAGTCCGAAACAATGCAAGAAGCTGGAAAAAACTCAACGGCTTATCCAAATAAATACTACCGAACAAACCCCATAGCCCAATGAGCTAAGTAAATATAGAAAAGTGCTTACCATGTCAAAACAAGAACCTAGAAGGGTGAAAAGAAGTTCACACTGACCCAATACAGCAAGGGTCTAGTCGGCACTCAAAAAACCCTCGACAAGAGAGGTGCGGAGGTATTGGAAGGGGAGAGAAAGGACTGTCGACTGGTGTAGAGGGAAGAGAAACGGTTGTCAGTGGATGGGTACGGGAGGAAAGGGCTGTTGGAGTGGTGGGTGTGGCTGTGGCTATGGCTATAGACTACCAAGAGAGAGAGAAAGAGAGAGAAAAGGTGGCTAGGGTTTGGCTCTGATACCAAGAAGAATGAAAAGAACGGTATTGGCCTACCTATGAATGAGATAGATGTCATGTATATATAATATATTCATGATACAATTTAGGAAACAATATAAACAAGGCTCTGAATCTGCGATTCATACGATCACGATTTTATACAATCTACTAAAAATAAAAGCATGGTATTGGCTTGCTTATGAATGAGGTAGAGGCTATGTATATATAATATATTCACAATACAATTCAGGAAACAATATAAACAAGTCTCTAAATTCATGATTCATACGATCACGGATTTTATACAATCTACCAAAAATAAAAATATTATAATTCCTATATTCAACACCTACTTCCATACCTGATCCTCTTCCTATGTTTTGCAATTTGAAACCTCAAACTTCAAAATTTTCAAGAATTTTTATAATGTAATTCTTGGATTTTTGAGAAGTATACAATCTAAATACTTTGGTACATCTCTTCCAAAACCACATACTACTATAAACTGCCACTCAACCTAAATCTATAATTGACAGCTTTATTTACTTTTCAGCTCTGTGTTACATCATATTTGAAATATACCAAAAACCTAGAAAGATAGGAGTTGATATGTTCATGATATTTGTAACATGGATACTTCAACTTGTGCAAAGTATGCATGTCGTGACACGAGGAGATGTTCAAGACTAGGGCTGTGCAAACGAACCGAGCCGAGTTGAGCTTGGCTCGTTTATTGAGCTTGAGTTCGGCTCGATAAGGAACTAGGTTCGAGCTCGGCTCAATAAATTTTTTTAAAATATTATTTATATTATTTAATATATAAATATTGTATTTATTCTATTATTTATATATATTTATATATTATTTAATATATAAATAATATATTTATTATATAATTTAAATAAAGATAAACAAGCCGAGCTTGACGAGCCGAGTTTATGCGAGCTCAGGCTCGGCTCATTTACTAAACAAACCGAGCCAAGCCGAGCCCTTAACGAGCCGAGCTGAGCTTGTTCATGAACAGCTCGGTTCATTTGCAACCCTAGGCATGACGAAAGATGTGTTTCAGACACTTGTTGGGTGCAATTGCATATCCAACAAATTTCTCTCAAATATGAACAATATGGGAATAACTTTTGTTTGTTAGAAGTTTTCTAGCTTACTTTCTTTAATTGTTTGATTTTTAATATATATATATATGATAAAATAGCATCCTTGTAATGTCTATAGATGGAAACTTACTTTTTAATAGTTCAGCTATGTTTTTGTGTATTAAGTTAATAGAAGGCACAGATGAGCTTGAGATCTACATACACACAACTCCAGTACTCGCATTTTAGTTTATGCAACATTGATTTTAAGCAGCGTGTTACTTTGTAGCTGATGTAGATTGGATAATTGGAAAATCCACATGAACCTGTTGTTATCTCTTGAAGGTGAAAAACTGTTTTAATCCTAATAATTTCCTTGCCTTAGTCATGAAACTCTTCCAATGGTATGAATTATTTGCCATTATAGTGTGATATATCAGATGAATTTCATTATTTTTTAAAGTTCAAATCTCTGGTTTTAAGTTCCTAGCATTTTATCTCTTATTATTTCTGTTGAACCGGAGTTGTTCTGTGTCATGGCCATAAGACTAAGATGCATTTATTTATGGCTTAGGTTTTCATCTGCTTGATTTTTGTTATGAACTCTGTGAACTTACCTTTAAAAACTTCTTTGCATCATGTAGCCTAGACTATATATTGGACGAGGAATGCAAGAAAGCCAGGTCTCCCTTTTGAAGTATGTCCTTATTTGTGCCATAAAGTTATTCTTTTAGTCCTTCTTGTTCTCTACTGACAACCCTCACTTGAGATGTGTATGCTCTCTTATTTGTAGGTATACATTGTTTTGGGTTCTTTTATTGTTAAGCAAGTTCTCCTTTAGCTACCACTTTGAGGTAATTATTTGGTTTTTCTTCTCAATGTTATTTTACAGTATTGCTTTTTGACCCTGGTGCATATTGATACTTGTTTCTATTGAAAAAATACAGATAAAACCACTTATCGCACCAACAAGACAAATCATGAAAATAGGGGTAAAAAATTATGAATGGCACGAGCTTTTTCCGAAAGGTACTATTCGTTGCTTTCAATGTCTTGTGTACACAAAATTGGAACAGGTTTATTGTTCTAGATTCATCTAACTTTAAGTGTCCTCCTAATTCAGTCAAAAGTAATGCTGGTGCAATCGCTGCTATTTGGGCTCCCATAATTCTTGTGAGTTTTCTACATAAGTATCATAATAAATCTCTTGTGGCTTTGAAGTTTGAATAAACAATATATGGGCTAGTCTTTTTTTTTCCCTTTTTTTTTTTCAACAAAAGACTTGTTTCAACACTAGTCTCAAAAATATTAGTCCTAGTTCTCTGATAGTCAATTTTATACTCAGCAGATTGTTTAATTAATTCGGGCATATATAACAATTGCTTTTTCTTCAGGTATACTTTATGGACCCACAGATTTGGTATTCTGTTTTTTGTTCAATATTTGGTGGAGTTTATGGAATCTTGCATCATCTTGGCGAGGTGAGCTTTCTTGTTCTATTTGACTAAATATGTATGGTAAATTGGTAATCACCTCACTTGTCTTTTTCTGAATAGATTCGGACATTGGGTATGCTGAGAAGTAGATTCCAGTCTTTGCCTTCTGCATTCAGTGCTTGCCTGGTCCCACCCCCATCAAGTAACGAAAAAGATGCCAAAAAAAAGAGTTTCTTCCAACAGAGATTCCAGAAGGTTCGCTTTTCTAATGACCTATGGCTAACTGCTTGGACTCTTGATATGTTTCTGATCTAGTTATTGTGAGGTCATTGTGTTTTAGGTGTCTGAAAATGAGAAGAACGGTATTGTTAAGTTCGTTCTGGTATGGAACCAAATTATCAGTAGCTTTCGGGAAGAGGATGTGATAAGTAACAGGTCATTTTGTAATTACAGCAGCATTCTTCTTCTATGTCTTTATACCAGTTGAAATTTAGTAAGAACGTGTTCATTGACAACAGGGAGATGGATTTGATGAAAATACCTTTGTCATCAGAGCTATTTTCTGGTGTGATTCGCTGGCCTGTTTTCCTTCTAGCAAATAAGGTGTGATGTCTATTTTATTTTATTTGTTTTTTTGCAACTCAATGCTACTATTTTTATTAATATCTGCATCTTCCTATTCTTTACAGTTTTCAACAGCATTGAGCATTGCAACAGATTTTGTTGGAAAGGATGGGAATCTTCATAGAAAGATTAGAAAAGACAACAACATGTATTGTGCAGTAAAGGAGTGCTATGAATTGCTGAAGTATATCCTAGAGATGCTTGTAGTAGGTGAGCTGGAGAGAAGGTAAGAATTAGTGGCATCATTTGATGAAATTACCTTTTCATATATGTCACCTAAGAAACACGGACAACTCTATAGAGGAGGCAGTGTGTCATGTCGGACATGACACAGCAGATACTCCTAAAAAGCATGTCCGACACTTCTTCAATGTGTATTAATTAAAAATGTAAATTCAAAATATCAGACACTTTACAAACACTTCTCAGAAGCTTTGACTTTGAACCCTCAAAACACGACCTATGTGATGAATCTCTTCATAGTAACAATGTTCTATATTCTTTGGAATGCAACTTATTCACTTTGAATATGTCATGTGTATTTCTATATTCTATAATTGTTTGTCATTATTTAGATTGTAATTGTTACATGAATGATATTTTGATATTTAACTTATGGAATATATGACTTTTTAATTTTAATTAGTGTTATGTTGTTTTTTCATTAGCTTTGAATAAACTATCCATATTTTATAAATTTAAAAATTTTTAATGTCCCAAGTGTTTCTGCAATTTTTGAAATCAGCGTATCGGCGTATCAATGTCATGTCCGTGTCGTATCATGTATCTGTGCTACTTACTATGTCCATTAAATTTGATAATTTTTCTACATTTGGCAAATAGCTAACAATCAACTCATATAAATTTTTAAGTTGTTTAGGAATGAGCCCCACAATGTATGTGTCAAGCTCTCACACCCTCTCTTATGTGTGAGTTCCTCTTGGATGTGTAACAAGACAAACACAAATTGAACTGGATCGGATACACAAGCATGTCCAAAATGTAGTGCACAAAAACAAACATAACGAGGAACAAACACATACAAAGAGACTTGAATCCAAGACCTTAGGACCAAAGATTTATGCCATGTTAACTACCAACTCATTTGAAAGTTCAAGTAAATTAGGCAATGGGTCCAATAATATATATATATATGTCAAGCTCTCGTACAAGTTATGCATTGAATATTCTGCATTGCTAGCCAATAATTCGATACCTGCTATGCACTTCAAGCTTCTAACATGTTTTTCCTCTCTGGTTGCATTGCTTTTAAGGATTATTTCTGGCATATTTGATGAGATTGAAGGAAACATTGAAAGATCAAGCCTTCTTGAAAATTTCAAGATGAGTGAATTACCATCTCTACAGTATAAATGCGTCGAGTTAGTAGAACTGCTGGTAACTGTTGCACTTTAAAAGTCTAGTTCTAGGTTTGAGTAGGCTTAATTTTTTCCTCCAACTTTTTTGAATCTTGGCAATGTTATATTTTACATTTAAGGTCGAGGGAAATGGAGACCATCGTAATAAAGTTGTGAAAGCACTCCAAGACATTTTTGAGCTTGTAACATACAACATGATGGCAAATGGTTCCAGGTTTGTGTGAGAATATTAGGTTTTATGTATATATACATCATTTTATAGTACTCAATTTACCAAAATTCATTCGCAATGGATGCAGAATATTGGATTCACTTTACTCTGAACAAGAAATAGAGGTAGAGGAAACTGAATTTTTCGGCCATATTGAACCAGAGTTATTTGCATCAAATCATTCTATACATTTCCCGTTGCCAGATAGTGGCCCTATGAATGAGCAGGTGATTCTATTTACATCTTTTCATGATATTTCTTCGTTGGACTTTTGATTACAATATTGGCATCTGGGGCCTGATCTGATATTTGGGTCAAAATCATGAATCTAAATTTGAGCTCACAGGCCATTTAAATTATGGTTTCTGTTGTAAATAAGACAAATTTATGTGCATATACACACCAAAAGACATGTCAGAGGCTTGCAACACATAATACATGTAATTAAGTTGTCAATCTTTGGATGGCAGATCAAGCGTTTTCTTTTGCTGCTTACTGTCAAAGATACAGCTATGGACATACCCTCAAATTTGGAGGCTCGGAGACGTATTTCATTCTTCGCTACATCTCTCTTTATGAATATACCTAGTGCTCCTAAAGTGCGTAACATGTTGTCATTCAGGTAGATACTCTTTTGTATTATTTTCATTTCTTTGTGATTTGTGGTGGTATGGTGTTATTTTCCTTAATATGTATTTGTCATCTTTTGCATGTACAATTTGTAGAAAGAAAGCAATCTAATAAGAATTACCTTTTTTTAACATAGAAACTGTTTCCCAATCAAGATCAAGTTATGCTCTTGGCATTTGTCCAATTTGCACCATCATGTAATTACAGTAGGGAAATAAAGGACAGCAAAGCTTAGGTGTGGTTATGGTTATGGTTTTTCTTATTCTCCATGATCATGTGTGTCTTTAAGACATTTCATCCTCTATTTCAATTTTTTGTTTTCTTACTAAAATTTTGGCTTTGTGTTTGTCTTGAGAGACAGGGGTGAGGATTATATAATATGGGGTTTTAGTTTTATGGGAGATTGAGATTTAAGTAAACTGTAAAAACTATTGCCACATGACTAGTGCTTCATATAGGCTAACCAATTTGATTACCTAAACAATGGTTAAAAATATACATCATAAAAATTAGACAAAACATGCACTAGCATCATGCAAAAGGGTGTTTAGGAGCATTCGTAAGGAGAAGAAAGGTACTTGTTAAAAAAATACTTGCCCCAAAAGCTTAAATTTGGAAATTGGTGAAATAATGTTCGTCAAGCACTCATACTATCCCTCAGAAGCAACCACTTCACCAGTGGGGAAAGAGAGAGAGGGAGAGAAAAGAAACAGGGTGCAACAAATTTATAGAACAAAAGGCACATGGATGAATAAGTGAGAGAACTGATACACATAGAGAGTCTTGAACTCTTGCCATGCTAGATATCCACTAGGCCCAAAGTTTAAGATGTTAGGAAATAGGCAGAACATGTATCAAACTCTAGTTGTACTCTCAGTAGGTTTGAGGAACAATTCAATCTATGACCAAAACAGGTTTATATGTTGGTAAAATCAACTAAAATGCATGAGAAGAATTAATCTTTGCATGGCCAAGGTTTTTCCGGTTATTTTAGTTGTGCTGTGAAATTCAATTGCTTAATTTAGTGGAACCATTTTTTTTTTTTTCAACCTAGTAAAATATTTCTTTCTACTTGAAGTTCAAGAATGGACAAGGAACCACTCTCAAGAAACACAAGTGGCAAAGAACAAATGTTAACATTTGATGAGAAATGAAAGAAAATACACTGAAGTTCACTGGATGGAAATTAGATTGGTTGAGTCAGTTTTACCAAATGTTCACCTTTGTTGTACAGTGCTTCTAAGCACGATGTTTGAACATGCGTTTACATTGCCTTGTGGTATGCTCTTTTGGAATGCAATTTTACACTGAATGAACCAGCAAGTCAACAACAATGCCTTGTGTGCCAAACCTACTTATGCAAACTCAATGATCATGAGCATGGCTTTCTAGCCAAACTTGCGCCTCATGACACTAAGCCATTCAGTGGTTTAGAAAACTCCAGTTTACAACTTTGTGATAAGTTGTTAGGAAAGAGGTCTAACAATGCGCATTGAGCTTTTCCACACCCTCCTTCACGTGCAAGAGATGTAGACATCCAATCATGTAGAGAAAGATAATGCAAGTCGGAAAACAAATGCAAATGATGAGACTTGAACCCAAGACCTCTCCTAACTTGATACCATGTTAAAAGCTTGTTAGGAAAGAATCCCAACAATGCATATCAAGCTCTCCAATATCACAAATGTCACATGTTAATTCCTGGATTATCAATCTTGTGAGGAGAATATATCCTCAAAATGTTTACTCAACTAATATTAGCTGTTCTATAAGACATCGGTACTTTGTAATTATGTCTTTTGTAGAGATCTGATTAAAATCCCAATTATCTTGATTCAGTATATTGTCTTTTATTTGCAGTGTTTTGACTCCGCACTTCACGGAAGAAGTTATATTTTCAGCAAAGGAAATTAGTTCAAGCAAAGAAGAGGTTTCCATCAACTTTTATATGCAAAAGATATATCCAGGTGCACAGGAAATAAGACTGCGTATTTGTAAATTGATTTTTCATTACATCCAATTGGAGCCTTAGCACTTGACTGTTTTCATATCTCATATATTTTTTTCACAGATGAGTGGAAAAACTTTTTGGAACGCATGGGGATTGAAAATTTAGACGGATCAAAAGTTGAAACTGATGCAGAAGTTCTGAAAGATCATAGAAATTGGACTTCTTTCCGGGGACAAACTCTGAGCAGAACAGGTGAGTGGCAATCATCCAGTATGTTCTTGGAAATTAGTGTTAATTACAAACTAGCTCTAAATGTGGTGGTTCTCTATGTAGCCTTTACTTTTTGTGTTCTATGTTTACAACAGTACGAGGAATGATGTACTACAGGGAAGCCCTGAAATTACAAGCTTTTCTCGACATGGCTGAAGATGAAGGTTTGTTGCATGAATGCACTAAGTTGAACTTCCGATGTAGAAATTGGTATTCAACAGTCTTTTGACAACTGAATGTTTTATATTATTCATTTGGGTTAATTCCACTTTTATCCCCTAAACTATTTTCATTTTTCCTATTTCATTCCTAAACTATCAATTTCGTATGTTTGGTCCCTAAAGTTTATAATTACAGTTCATCTAGTCTAATTGGAGACAGTCTATCCAATGTAATGCTGGAAACTCAGCCTAACAGGTAAAAATGTAATTTTACATTTTAGATGGCTTAAATCATACAATCGAACACCCCATCTTCTTGCTCACACTATATTAAACAATTTACACCCTACATTCCATGCTTCATTTTGAAGTAGTGAATACAAAATTGAGTTTTTTCTTATATGGTTTAAATTGTTCAAATTTTGGTATGACTTTTTTGTCCATCAAATTAAGCTTTAATGTGAACAACCGTCTCCAATTGGACTACATTAGCTGAAAACCCTAAACCCGTAACCCTATTCATTATACTACAGTGAAAGCCCAATGTGAGGCCTATTTACATGGCTGGAGATTATTTACCGAGGTTTAGTTTCTCTAACTGTTTTCTTGGCCAATTGGCCCAATCTGTTCATCCAGATATTCTTCAAGGTTATGAAGCCATTGAAAGGAGAAATGATACATTATCAGCTCAACTAGATGCCCTAGCAGATATGAAATTTACTTATGTCATTTCATGTCAAATGTTTGGATCACAAAAATCTGCTGGAGATCCCCAAGCCCAAGATATACTTGACTTGATGATTAGGTAATCCTTTTTTAGCAAAAGGAGATCATTTATTTATTTTATTTTATTTTTTTACACAATCTATAAGTTTTACAAGCTATTCGATGTTAGCTTTCCAATTGTTGCTTGAAGGTACCCATCACTCCGTGTTGCTTATGTTGAAGAGAAAGAAGAGATTGTGGAAAATAAGCCTGTAAAGGTTTACTCTTCCATATTAGTTAAAGCTGTCAATGGTTTTGACCAGGTAGTGGACAGATGCAATCTGTAACAGCTGTCAAATTCAATGTCTAATATAGTTTTGACAACAGTCTACTTGATATTATTTGTCCAATTTTATATGGGTTGCCCACTCATTTCTTTGAAATAAATCCTTGTTTTCTGGAGCTTAAATGAAAATATTTAACTTACAGAACTGATAAAATGAAACTGGTTTGCATAATTGAAATTATATATTGCTTTGGTGTTTATAATTGCATATATTGCTACTTTCAATCTCTGTAAATTGTACACTGATTTTTTTCTTTTTATATGGGTGTTTAATTCCTGAATTGTTTACTCATACACACTAGGACTAATAAGATGCATGCATTCATATGTTTTCTAATTTAAAAAGCCATTAAATGGCTTACCAATGTTTAGCTTGTTGATTTAGTTCAAGAAAATTAATCCCTACTAATTTCTCACACATTGGAAAATATTTAGTTCTGAAAATAATTAAATGTTGCACGAAACCAGGAAAATGTGCTAACATGTTTAAGCCTGAACTTTGCTTAGAGATATGATAACCTACAATAGTTGGATGGACTGGATAGGATAAATGACCAAAAGACTATTTTACTCTTTTTCAATTGTTTATTAAATAATAGCAATATTAAACATATTTTTAATATTTTATTTTATTTTTTACACAATTAAATAAATTTATTTTTTAAAAATAAAATAAATAAAATATCAATAAAAATATATGTTATTTTTTAATTAAAATTTTAAATAAATTTGTTTTTAAAAGTAATAATAATTAAACAATGAAATTAAATAAAACATCTATTAAAATTTAAATAATGAAATTAAATAAAATATAAACAAAATTTTAAAATAAAACATCAACAAAATATCTATAAAAAATTATTTTAAAAAAATTAAATAAATAAAACATCAATAAAAAGTTAAATAAAATTATTTTATTTTTAAATTGAGACATTTAAATTTTATTGAATTTTACTAAATATAATATATAATTAAATAGTAGAGGGTCAAAATGGTCATTTTATCACCTAATCTCAACAGTGGATTGTCCCCCAAAAATTGTCCCACACCCCCCTAGGACACAATAGTCCCCCCATATGGGGGATAAGGAGTCCGGCCGGACTCCATGTCCGGCGGACTAAAAAAAAAACAAACGGCGGATTGGATGTTTCCTTCGGATTACAATCCGCACAGTAAATAGTCCCCTCCCTTATCCCCACAATCAAACACACCCTAAGGTGAATGTAAATTAAAAATGGTAATAGATTATAGACCACTAAGTTATTACATCATAAGCTATTTAACTACCTATACTAGGTTATCTGCATCCTTGCAATGCTACTTAATTGAATGTATTGTTCATATGACTTCACTCGTTTATATTTATTTATTTATTTAATCAATGAAATCAAGAAAGCCTAGCATTTTTTTTATGAAGTTTGAAATTCTGTAATAAACTTGTCTTGGATAAACTGTTAATTTTTATAGGAGATATATCGCATAAAGCTTCCAGGTCCACCAAATATTGGGGAGGGGAAGCCTGAGAATCAAAATCATTCCATAATTTTCACACGTGGTGAAGCTCTCCAAGCAATTGATATGAACCAAGTAAGCTCAGCCTCCAATTCCTAAAAGATGGCTTTTATGCATTTTGTTTATATAACCATATTATACATGTTCTTGCAGGATAATTACATGGAAGAAGCTTTCAAAATGAGAAATGTATTACAAGAATTTCTACAGCACCAAGGACGTCCTCCAACTATACTTGGGTTGAGAGAACACATATTCACAGGAAGGTTAGATGGTAGATCCTTAAATTATAATTAATACAAGATTCACCTTCATGAGCAAACTGAAGAGAGTTGATGAGGAAGTTTTCAAACAATTCATGCAACACATTTTAGCTGCTTTTGGAATTCTTTTTTGACTGATGTTTATGCTTTAAAAATGAAGTATATCCCATAAACATAGCAAAATCAATAAACACTCATCAAGTGCACAAAACAATCATTGAAATTATATTTGAATAGAAAATAGAATTCTCAAATAGTATAACACACCTTCACATACATTGATGCTGGTTACCTTTGCACTAATCCAATTTAGAATGGATAAGGAAGATACTTGGGACTTGGAAGATGATGCTAACACTATGTGGAATTCGATGGCCAATTGTATGAGGAGATTCTCAAGGGAAGTGCTTGGAGAGTCGAAAGGAACGGGATCCAGCTCTAGGGAAACTTGGTGGTGGAGGGAAGAAGTTCAAGCGGTAGTTAAGGTAAAAAAAGAGTGCTTTAAAAAGTGGCAAAAGGATAGAACTGACGAAAATCTTAAGAGCTATAGATTGGCTAATAAGGAGGTCAAGAAAGTAGTAAGAGAGGCTAAGTTAAAAGCTTATGATGATGACCTATACACTAGACTAGATAGTAAGGAGGGATAGAAGAGGATATACAAACTTGCTAACATACAGGAAAGAAAAATAAGAGATTTTAATCAAGTTAAGTGCATCAAGAGTGAGGATTCTAAGGTATTAGTGAGGGATGAAGAGATTAAGGAAAGATAGAAGAATTATTTTGAGAAACTATTAAATGAGAAACATGAAGTGTTAAAACCTATCACCTACTTCACCCACTTAAACCTACTCCACTAAACCTAACCCACTACACCACTACCACCTCACCTACTCCACTAAACCTAACCCACTACACCACTACCACCTCCACTTCACCTACTCCACCTACCACCTACTCTTCTATATATAGGAATCATTGTAACATTCAATATATCAATCTATCAATAATACAATCATTTCTCTTTATACATTTCTACATGGTATCAGAGCAATAGGTTAATCTCTTGGTATTCTTCGCCTTCCGGCGGGCGGGCAACCTTGCCTTGACCGCCCGCCGGACCTCAACCAATTTGAGACCTCCATCAACTCGCAAGACCTTCTGCAAGAGCTTCAGTGCCTCCTCAGGTTCATTAAAAGATTCATAAATGGCTGAAATTTCTGTCATCCCACTTGCAATCTCTTCTGCAGTGGCTCCAGGCACAGGTTTTGCATATATCCTAAGGGCATTTTCACAATAGGATCTGGACTCTCGCAGCTTCCCTGTCTTGTAGTATAGGTCAGCAAGACGTACAAAAACAGAGGCAACTGAAGGGTGGCTGTCACCCTTTGATGATTTGAAGACAGTGAGTGCCTTCGGGTAGGAGAAGACAGCCCCATCAAAGCGAGATAGGGACATGTAGATGTTGCCAATGCTGACATCAATTGAAGCAACCTCATTTTCTTGTCCATTGGCAATCATTGCCCTGCTGGCAAGGACAAGGTGTTCAAGAGCTGATTTGTAATCTCCTTTAGCCTCACATATGAGGGCCATCAACCTGCGGTCTGCCACTTCCTCGAGAGATGCTGGTGGACTGTGCACACGATGGATTTCAAGAGTCTTCTTGCTCAAATTTTCTGCTTCATCAAATTGCATTGCTTGAACATGGGCCTCAGCCAAATACCTGCAAGTCTCTGCAACTCTCGGATCTGTGTCTCCCAAAGCCTCCATCTGAATTTTCAACCCCTCTTTATAACAATCAATCGATCGATCCAGCTACCCAAGCATTGAATGCGTGTCGCCGAGCTGCATATACCCTGAAAATGCCGCGAGAGCATGATCTGCACCTCTGGTAGGCTTCTTGCGGTCTCTCTCTCTCTCTCTCCTCAGTTTCTATTGAGGGTTTTCCCAGAAAATCGTCGTTGGAGCTGATTGGTGATGGCTCCAAAGCAACCTAACACTGGCCTCTTTGTGGGTCTAAACAAAGGACATGTTGTGACCAAGAAGGAATTGGCTCCACGCCCTTCTGATAGAAAGGGGAAAACAAGTAAAAGGGTCCATTTTGTGAGAACCCTCCTCAGGGAAGTTGCTGGCTCTCATATCCTGTTCCTCACCCTCTATTTTTTTATTCTCTTTGTTCCCACCATGTCTCACCCACCACTCTGACCAACCACCACTCTTCTTTTATTTACACATAAAACCCTCTCTCCACTCATTCATTTTATTATTATTATGCACACACTCAGCATCCACAATCCATGTGCTCTTTGACCCTTTTTTATCAACCCTTCCACCCAGACCCACACACCCACATATATATATTTTGATTACTTTTCATTAGTATATATCTTTTACTTACTTTTCATTGAAAAAAAAAAAAAAAAAAAAAAAAAAAAAAAACAGAAGAAGACGAACTGCACACCAAACTCATTTTATTCATGTCGGGGCTGCTCCCCCTGATCACCATTTTACACCCAAAAAAAAAAAAAAAAAACAAACAAACAAACCAAAAACAACCACATCCACAGTGGGATTTTCCCTTCTCTACTCTGCCGCCGGTCTCTTCTTCTTGCCTCCGTCCTGGGCGGCCCTTGACGGTGTTGCCTCCGTGTTTCCCACTCCACTGGGCACGATCACTCCACCCTGCTCCTCCACTACAGCATATGGCGGACCTCCAAATCGGAACATCACGGTGGCCTTCCGCTTCAGCTCCTTATTTTCCGCCTTTAGCACACTTATCTCTGCCCGCGCATCCTTATACATGCGTTGGAGCAGAGCCAGCTGGGCGTTTAACTGCTGCACCTCATTTGTCCTACTCTGCAGCCGGTGCGACAGGTTTGTGACCACCGTCATGGTCTCCACACATGACTTCAAAGTATACTGATTTGCCTCAATATCAGTTTGCACCGCCATTTTTTGCTCCACCGACCGCATCGGAAAATTCAACGGAGCAAAACCAGAAGCGCTTGGTTGAGGTTCACTGGCCACCGCACCCGTTATCTCTCTTGTTGACTCGTTGAGGTCGGGAAAGAGAGTGAGCAGACCACGGGACGAAGAGGCCATATTCTGGGTAGCTGAACGGGAAGACGAGGCCATGTTATGGGTTGCTGAGTGTTTCAGAGAAGGGTTGGTTACAGCGTGTTTACAGAGTGTTTCAAGATTTGCAGCTCTTAGCGACAAGCTCTCAGAGAACGAAGAGGTTTTCCACTGGTTTGTTATGCTTCCAAGCCTCAGCCTCCGCTTCGGTTTATAAAGACCATGATGAAGAGGCAGACACGCGCATCATGCGCTGCTCGGCGCTAGACGACAACTTGGGCGCGCCTTTTGATGGCACGTCTTTTGATGGCACGCCTTTTTATGGATTGGGCACGCCTTTTGATGGCACGCCTTTTGAAAGATTGGGCACACCTTTTGAGAGTGCGACTTTTTAAGGGTCCGACAAGACTCTGTAAACTGTCCCGACATTGATTCCGGTTAGCTCCTTTATGGGTCCGACAAGACTCTGTAAACTGTCCCGACATTAATTCCGGTTAGCTCCTTCATGGGTCCGACAAGACTCTGTAAACTGTCTCGACTTTGATTCCGGTTAGCTCCTTTATGGGTCCGACAAGACTCTGTAAACTGTCCCGACATTGATTCCGGTTAGCTCCTTTATGGGTCCGACAAGACTCTGTAAACTGTCCCGACATTGATTCCGGTTAGTTTCTACAAGGGTCCAGCAAGACTCCGTAAACTGTCACAACAACTGTCACAACATTGTCTGCTACAACGGTCCGACATGACCCCATAAACTGTCTTCTACATCGGTCTGCCATAACCATACAGTCTTCTACAACAGTCTGACACGACCATACAGTGTCTCCTATCCATTTTTATTTTATTTTATTTTATTTTTCTTGTTTTGTTACTCTCTCCAAACTCAAGTTGGCTAGTTCCTATCCCCCTTGAGTTTGCGGGGGGCTGTTAAAACCTATCACCTAGTTCACCCACTTAAACCTACTCCACTAAACCTAACCCACTACACCACTACCACCTCACCTACTCCACTAAACCTAACCCACTACACCACTACCACCTCCACTTCACCTACTCCACCTACCACCTACTACCACCTACTCTTCTATATATAGGAATCATTGTAACATTCAATATATCAATCTATCAATAATACAATTATTTCTCTTTATACATTTCTACATGGAGGTACGGCAATAAGAGAAGAAATAGCCAGTAATATGATACACCAAGACTATAGGTTCTATTGCAAGATTAGGAATTTTAAAGTGGAGATTGCACTTAAGAAGATGAAATCAAATAAAGCTTTAGGACCAGATGATATCCCTATTGAAGCTTGGAAGTATTTGGGTAAAAATGGGGTTACTTGATTGACTAGGTTGTTTGGCAAAGTTTTGTTGACTAGGAACATGCCAAATGAGTAGAGGCAGAGTATTTTAGTGTCAATCTATAAGAATAAAGGAGATGTCCAGAATTGCAACACTTATAGAGGAATCAAGCTAATATGTCATATAATGAAAGTGTGGAAGAGGGTGATAGAACGCCGATTGCGAGATATAACAGAAGTGTCAGAGAATCAATTTGGGTTTATGCTTGGCAGGCAAGGTTCAGAAAAGCGGTTGCGGTCGTAGTAATGGTAGCGGTGACACGGTTGTGGGGTGTAAAGGCCGTAGTGTAACGGTTGCGGTAACCGGAACCGTGAATTTTTTTATTTTTCGCACAATTTGAACATGATCATATTTATTGGATTAAAAATAAATATTGATCAATTTTTGTAAATTTTTTAGTATGATCCAATATATTTCATATTTTTAAATCACTATAAACTGAGTTTTTTACATTTTATTTTAATAATTAATGACTTTATATTATACAAAAATTCAATCCCTAACTATAATATATAAACAATGACAAAAGTATGAGAATAAATAAGAGCCTAAATATATACATATTTTAACCAAGCCAAATAGATAATGACCACACTTATTATTATTATTATTATTATTATTATTATTATTATTATTATTATTATTATTATTATTTTCAAACAATATATAGATAGACACACACAAACAAAATGGTTTAGTGATAGCAGCTGAATAGCATAGCATAGGTCATACAGTTTCAACAAATCAATAACATATTCTTCATCTTCTCTCTTCTCTCTCTCTATCTCTTGCTCTTCCATTTTCTTTCTTTATTTTCCCTCTTCTCTCTATCCCACTTCCCCCATTTTCAACTTTTTTTTTTTGTGTTTTTTCAAAAGAAACAGTTTGGAACCGTTATGTAATGGTGCGTAACAGGCTGTTACGGCACCATTACGACCGCTACGGCAGCCGTTACAGCTGCCACACCTGTGAATCTCAATCACACTGCAAAAGCAGCCGTACCGGGTGGCGGTAACTGCCAAAACCGTTACGTAACGGCGTTACGTAACGGTTGCGGCCGCTTTTTAAAACCTTGCTAGCAGGTCAACAATGAAAGCAATCTATTTTTTGAGGAGAGGTTAGTTGCACAAAGCGGGAGCAGGGGCGGGGGCGGGAGTGGGAGCGAGGAAGCGTGAGCTGATAGAAGTTTCTTAGGTTAGGAGCGTCTCAGAGAGCGGTAATATATATATATATATATATTTAATACACATTAGAAGTTTTTTTATAAATATTTTTATTTTAATACACATTAATTATTTTATTTATTTATTATATTTTTTAAATAATGTGTTATTGTTAATTTTCTTTATTTTATTTTACATATATGTGTTTGTGTTTTTTTATTAATATGTATAATATATACTCATATATATGTATATTTTATTTATATGTGTTAATGTTTTTTTTTATGTATATATTTTATAAAGATTATATATATTAATATTTTTATTTTTTTTATTAATGTTTTTTTATTATATATTTATATGTATATATATGATATATATATTAAATAATAATGTGTTGATGTTTTTATTTTTATTTTTTAAGAATATGTATTTATATAAAGATTATATATGATTCATCTTTTATATATATATATATATATTACTTATATTAGATGTATATCATGACAGAAGGCCAGAGAGAAAGAGAGTGCGAGTGAGATGAAGGCAGAACGCAAAGACGAAGGCAAAGGAGACGATGACGATCAGCAAGGAGACGATCTGCGAGAGAGAGAAAGAGAGAGAGAAAGACGATCTGCTAGAGAGAGAGAGAGACGAATTGCGACAGAGATGAAAAACACACATATAGAGAGACGACCTTCGAAGTGATGAAAGAAGAAGAAAAACGAAGCAAAGGAAGACATACCCAGAGACGACCTTCAGGTTCTTCTTCACCTTCTTTCTTCTCTCTCTCTTTGTTGACCAATAAGCTAGGGTTTTTGTTCATAGCCACCAACGATCCCATCTTGGACAGGATCGCGTTTCTCTCTCTACAGAAACGCGATTCTTACACGTTTCTTTCTATGAAATGCGGAATCGCGTTTCTTACGAAGATTCGTCACCTGGTTGCACGATTCCTGCAACTAAGAAGGAGAGTAATAGAAAAGTATAGAGAAAAGAAAAGAGACATTCATATAGTGTTTATTGACCTTGAGAAAGCATATAATAAAGTGCCTCGGAATATAATATGGTGGGTGTTAGCAAAGAAATGGGTGACAAAAGGTTACATTGATGTGATTAGGGGCATGTATAAGGGGGTGGTGACCATTATTAGATCACCTGCTGGAGAGACAAATGAATTTCTTATCACTGTAGGGTTAAACCAAGATTTACCTTAAGTCCTTATTTTTTTACTTTAGTTATGGATGAGTTGACGAGATATATCCAGGATGACGTGCCATGGTGTATGCTTTTTGCAAACGATATAGTGCTAGTAGATGAGATTATAGAAGGAGTTAATACAAAGTTAGAAATTTGAAGAAAAACTCTTGAATCTAAAAGATTCCGAATAAGTAGAATTAAGACAGAGTACATGGAGTGTAAATTTAGTAACAGTAACAATGAAAGCAGAGAAGAAGTAAAGATTGAGAACCAAGAATTGTCTAAGAGTGAACATTTTCGTTATTTAGGGTCGATTATCACAACAGCGGGGGAGATTGATGCGGATGTAGCCTATAGGATTAAGGCGGGATGGTGTAAGTGGAGAAGTATGTCTGGGGTACTGTGCGATAAACGAATACCCACTAGACTTAAAGGTAAGTTCTATAGAACGACTACTAGACCAGCGATGTTGTATGGGACGGAGTGTTGGATAACTAAGAAACAACATGAAGATAAGATGAGTATGACTGAGATGAGAATGCTAAGGTGGATGTGTGGCAAGACCAGACAAGACAAAATTAGGAATGAGTGTATTCGGTAATGGATAGGAGTAGCACCGACAGAAGATAAGTTGAGAGAGAATCGATTGAGATGGTTTGGTCATATTCAACGAAGACCAACAGAAGCAGTAGTGAAGAGATGCGATACTATAACAGTGGATGGAAGTGTTAGGGGACGAGGTATGCCTAGATTAACATTGGTTAGCATTGTAAATAGAGATATGGATCTATTTAATTTGATTAATGAAATAGCCTTTGATAGAGCCGTGTGGAGAAGAAGGATTCATGTAGCCAATTCCATTTGATGGGACTTAAGGCTTGGTTTGGTTTGGTTTGGTTTGGTTTTGGTTCTCTTGTCATGTAATCCAGGTTCCATACATGCATAAGATAATTTATGTGGGGTTTGAACATTAAGTTCGCCTTTTTGGGTTTCATGATCCTTTTACTTATGTCTCTTTATTCTTCTAGAAACAACCAACTAATATGTTGACAAGATTTGGACCCGGGGACATTTCACATAAAGTAAGATCTGAAGATTGAGTTTTGAATTTGTCACATTAAGTGCCTACTAAAAGGGTGCAAATTTGTCACATTAACTTTTAATTTCAATTTTTTTGTAAACATTGTGATTTTTTTAATTGTTTATGACATGGTCCACCCCATTGATCTACTATTTGCTACTTAAATACCAGGCTTGAGAACATACAAAGATTGAAAAAATTGTGTAAAGAAACAAGCAGGAAACTGTAGAGATTTAATGTATAAAGAGAAATGATTGTATTATTGATTCATGTATTGATTGATTTTCTGTCTATTACAAATGGTTCCTTATATAGATGTAGGTGTAGTGGGTTAGGTTTAGTGGAGTAGATGAGGTGGTAGTGGTGTAGTGGGTTAGGTTTAGTGGAGTAGGTGAGGTGGTAGTGGTGGTAGGTGATGGTAAATTCTAACAGCCCCCGCAAACTCAAGGAGGATAGAAACTAACCAACTTGAGTTTGAAGAGAGGAACAAAACAAGAAAATACATAAAAATAAAAAAAGGATAGGTGACACTGTATGGTCGTGTCAGACCATTGGTGAAGACACTGGATGGTGGTGTCATAACGTTGTAGAGGACACTGTATGGGGGTGTCATAACGTTGTAGAGGACACTGTATGGTGGTGTCATAACGGTGTAGAGGACACTGGATGGCGGTGTCAGACCGATGTAGAAGACAGTTTATAGGGTCATGTCGGACCGTTGTAGAAGACAGTTTATGGGGTCATGTCGGACCGTTGTAGAAGACAGTTTATGGGGTCATGTCGGACCGTTGTAGCAGACAATGGTGTGACAGTTGTTGTGACAGTTTACGGAGTCTTGCTGGACCCTTGTAGAAACTAACCGGAATCAATGTCGGGACAGTTTACAGAGTCTTGTCGGACCCTTGGAAAAGCTAACCGGAATCAAATATCGGGACAGTTTACAGAGTCTTGTCGGACCCATGTAGAAACTAACCGGAATCAATGTCGGGACAGTTTACAGAGTCTTGTCGGACCCATGGAAGAGCTAACCGGAATCAATGTCGGGACAGTTTACAGAGTCTTGTCGGACCCCTAAAAAGTCGCACCCTCAAAAGGTGTGCCCACTTTATCAAAAGATGTGCCATGAAAAGGCGTGCCAGTTTGTCTGGCGTCAAGAGGCGTGCGATGCGCGTGGCTGCCTCGGCTATTTAACCAAGACGAAGGCTGAGGCCGAGGCAGAGGCGGAGACAAAAAACTCTGTAACACTCTGTTTTCTGAGAGAGATTTCTGAGAGAGATACGTTGTAACACTCTGTTTTCTGAGAGAGAACTCTGTAACACTTTTTTTTTTTTTTTTGAGAGAGATTTCTGAGAGAGGTACTTTGTAACACTCTGGTGCCCAGAAAATGGCTTCGTCTTCCCGTGGGCTGCTCACTCTCTTTCCCGACCTGAACGAGTCCACAGGAGAGAGAACTGGTGCGGTGGCCCATGAACCTCAACCAAACACCACTGGGTTTGCTCCGTTGAACTTTCCGATGCAGTCGGTGGAGTAAAAAATGGCAGTGCAAACGGATGTGGAGGCTAATCAGTATACTTTGAAGGCATGTGTGGAGTCCATGACGGCGGTCACAAACCTGTCGCACCGGCTGCAGAGTAGGACAAATGAGGTGCAGCAATTAAACTCCCAGCTGGCTCTGCTCCAACGCATGTATAAGGATGCGCGAGCAGAGATAAGCGTGCTAAGGGCAGAAAACAAGGAGCTGAAGCGGAAGGCCACCGTGATGTTCCGTTTTGGAGGTCCGCCATATGCTGCAGTGGAGGAGCAGGGAGTAGTGATCATGCCCAGTGGAGTGAGAAACACGGAGGCCGCACCGTCAAGGGCCGCCCAGGACGGAGGCAAAAAGAAAAGACCGGCGGCAGAGTAGAGAAGAAAAATCCCACTGTGGGTGTGGTGGTCTTGTTTGTGTGTTTTTTTTTTTTTTTTTTTTTTGATGTAAAATGGTGAACGGGGGAGCCCCGACATGAATAAAAGGAGTGTGGTGTGCAAGTTCGTCGTCTGCCTGGTTGTTTTTTTTTTTTTTTTTTTTTTTTTTTTGTGTGCAAAAATTAAAAAAGAAACAAAAAAATAAAAATAATAATAATAATAATAATAATAATACTAATAAGAATGGTCTGTGCAATAGATGAAAAGAAACATAGATATATAGATATAGAGATAGATTAAAATAAGAGAAAGTGGAGTGGGGTTGATTAAATAAAAAAAAAAAAAAAAAAAAAAGAAAAGGGGCTCTTTATGCAGGTGTATGTCGGCTGAGAATGCATTAAATAAAAATAAAAATAAAAAAAGGAAGAATGGGTTTTGTCCTTGAGTAGAGAGAAAGAGAGATCTGTGTTGTGGTATCAATTATAGAGAGAGAGCCATTACCAGTATCGGCTGGCCCAAAACAAAACCCTTGTCCTTGTCTCTCTCTCTCTCTCTCTCCTCTGTGTCTGTCGTTCTGTCTTGGGGCTTTGTTGGTTTGGATTGTGAAATGCTTGGAAGGGATGCAGAAGCTGCCAAACACACCCATCACGATGCAAACTATAAGGATAACCAGTACTTCAGCTGAGAAGTCCCATGTCAATCCCCTGATGTAAACCAGCGCTAAGAAGACAGATAAGCAAAGGAGATTGTTCATGGTTGCAGCCCCATATAACTCAGAGAAAGTCAACGAGGCAGATCTCTGCCTTTTTCTGCTAGAAAAGATAATTGCTGTTACTGACTTACTGGAGGTGGTAGCCAAAGGCAGCGCAATAAATGAGATGAAGAAAGATGGAATGCTTGTCGCATCGGAGAAATTATCAACAGCGTCTACCAATGGATCAGCAAATGCAGCTGCAATGACGGTTCCCAGAAGCAGCAACAACACTGCTTTGATGAAGAGTTAAAGGAGGAAAGTTCCAACTCTGACATGCAGAGCACCCATAAGAAAAGACTCACTTTCTGCGTTGAAGGAAATATCAGTGTAGGGAAGACGAGAAAGGAGATCCAGGGGAGGGCATGGAGAAGATGTCAATGCTATTGAAGAAAATTAAGGAAATTTGGGTTTGTCCGGCGGGCGGCCAAGGCGAGATTGCCGTCCGCCGGTGGAACGAAAATACTAGGTTTTTAACCTTGCTCTGATACCATGTAGAGATTTAATGTATAAAGAGAAATGATTGTATTATTGATTCATGTATTGATTGATTTTCTGTCTATTACAAATGGTTCCTTATATAGATGTAGGTGTAGTGGGTTAGGTTTAGTGGAGTAGATGAGGTGGTAGTGGTGTAGTGGGTTAGGTTTAGTGGAGTAGGTGAGGTGGTAGTGGTGGTAGGTGATGGTAAATTCTAACAGAAACAACAAAAAATGTTTCATCAAATGAGAAGTTATGGAGGTTATGCTAATGAATGCAATGAATAAAAACTGTCGTTTAATGAGATAGTGTATTTGTTGACTTTAGAACTCAAGTACTAAGAATCTTACTTTGTCTCATAATTGCAGTGTTTCTTCATTAGCATGGTTCATGTCTTATCAGGAGACCAGTTTTGTCACCATTGGTCAAAGGCTTCTAGCGAATCCTCTCAGGTAACAGATGGCTTGTTTTTGATGGCTCATGTTAATAACAACTTCGTTGGAAATTCCAAAAAGTGAGATTGTAATGGTGTGGAAATTTTTGCTTCGCATTCAACTAACAGAATGAATTATTCACAATTTACATCTTAGTTAATAAAATTCTAATTGGTTATATGTTTTGAAGTGCGTAATCCTTTCACTTCACTTGCAATGTTGAAGACTTGTATTGTTATTTTTTGACATTCAACTGATCTTCACCAATGTGTAAATGCTTAGTCATTCTATCATTTTCTTCCATCATATGTTATCATGCAGGGTCCGATTCCATTATGGGCATCCAGATTTATTTGATAGGGTGTTTCACTTAACAAGAGGCGGCATAAGCAAAGCATCTAAAACAATTAACTTGAGTGAGGATGTTTTTGCGGGTAGGAATTAATTATTTTTCAATTTGTTGTTTGAAAACATGTATTTTTTTTTTTTAATGAAGTATAATTTTATTGAGATCTTGGTTCAGTGTCCAATTATAGATAATCTGATAAATCACAGGATTTAATTCTACTTTACGAAGAGGATATGTCACGTATCATGAGTATATGCAAGTTGGCAAAGGTCGCGATGTAGGCCTTAACCAGATCTCAAAGTTTGAAGCCAAAGTGGCAAATGGAAACAGTGAACAAACTCTAAGCCGTGATATATACCGCCTTGGACGTCGGTTTGATTTCTTCCGGATGCTTTCTTGTTACTTCACAACCATTGGGTTTTATTTTAATAGCCTGGTAATCTTTTGAACCCTGGAAATGATTTTGCTTCGTTACTCTATGAATATAAAAATATCTAGTTATGTACAAAACAAAGAACTGGTTAATCATAATAATTAACTTTTTCAAAAACACAATTGTAAATTGGGAAGACACAAGCACTGCCTTAAATACTGTTTATATCCAGGACTAGAAGAAATTATTAATCAAGTGAAACATGCCAGGAAAAGCACTTGATAGGCAGAAGTAACATCTGCAAACCAGGAGAAATTATCCATTGCAATTCTCAAAATGCAAAAACCGCTTTAAGTATATTTAAAAAATGTTCTGTTCAGTTGTGTGCAAAAAATGTGACTTTAGTTTCCAATCAATTACCAAAAACCATGCCAGAAAACCATATCATTTTTACAAAATATCAGGCGTATATGCTGTTTTATTTAACCCAAAAAAGCAAACCAAAGAAGTGCAACTCGTTTATCTTTAAAGATGGTTTTGATGATTTACACCAAGACACTCTCAACTATTGTCGAATATCACTTTATCTCCCTTATCTATGAACTCATATATTTTGATTCCCTCATCTATAAAAAGGCTTCACTCTTAATCCACCCACAAGGGGGCATTTGTATGGATTTTTTTTTTTTCTATTGTAGTTAAGGGGATCAAAAGCTATAGGGTCATAGATAAAGGGGTTAAGTGATACTAGCTAGTTGAGGATGTCTTGGTGTAATTAAAAGAACGAAAATAATTATTTGACTTACCCATGAATGAGGTAGAGACCATGTAAATATAATAAATTCATGATACAATTTAGAAAACGATATAAATAAGAAAACAATACTAAATTCAGCGATTGACACAATCACAAATTATATACATAATACTAAAAATAAAAAGATTCTATGTATTCTAATTTCTATATTCAACACTCCCCCTCAAGCTGGTGTGAAGATATTCAACAACCGCAGCTTGTCAATGTATGACTGGAAGAAGCCGAAAAAAACTCAACGGCTAGTCCAAATAAATGCTACCAAACAAATCTGTTAGTCCACTAAATAAAAAAGACCAAAAAAGTGCTTAATACATCAGCACACACCCTAGAAAGGAAAAAAAAGAGAGACTAAACTGCCCTAGAAGAAACTGACAGGAATCAATATCGGGACAGTTTAAAGTGGTCATGCTGGACCGTTGTAGGAATTGACTAGAATCAATGTCGAGAGTCATGCCGGACTGTTGTAGGAACTAATCGGAATCAATGTCAGGATAGTTTAAAGGAGTCCTGCTGTACCAATGTAAAGAATTGGATGTTGAACCAGCAAGCGCGGCACACACATAACTTATGACGTGGTGCTGAACGATGATGGCAACAAATGACTGCGTGTGCCACGGGGCGGCTTATTGGAAAGTGCACCAAGGGGGGCGACTTAGGTGGCGCGCCAAGGGGGCGACTTGGGTTATGTGCCAAGGGGGTGACTTGGGTTATACGCCAAATGGGGCGACTTAGATTGTGCGCCAGATGGGGCGGCTTAGGTGGTTCACATGGTACATCACTATGCTTACTATGATATAGGTATAGTGCCCTCCCTCAAACTCAAATAGGTTTGAAGATAGAAATCTGTTTAAAATTGAAATAGAGGGAAAGACAAAGTGGAACAAAAACACAAAAAAATGGGTTGCGAGTAAAAAAAGATATGATAGATATTTGAGGTAGGAATAAACTAGTGGATAGAGAAAGAGATCACCACAAAGTGATACTGAAAGAAAATATGACAGTGGAATGGATTGAGGTTTGGCGGGCGGCCAAGGCAAGGCTACCACCCGCCGGCGGGCTCTAATACCAAAAAGAATGGAAAGAATTATTTGACTTATTCATGAATGAGGTAGAGACCATGTATATATAATAGATTCATGATACAATTTTGGAAACAATATTAAATCAGTGATTGATACAATTATAGATTATATACATAATACTAAAAATAAAAAGATTCTATGTGCTCTAATTTCTATATTCAACATAATTAACCCTTTGATATATTGCTTCAATTGAAATTCTGCTGTTTACATCAGGTTGCCATGTGTTTTGTAACTTTGCAGATATCAGTAATTGGAATTTATGTATTCCTTTACGGGCAGCTATACTTGGTTCTCAGTGGTTTGGAGAGGGCATTCCTTCAGGCTAGAATTCATAACATACAATCATTGGAAACGGCTCTAGCTTCCCAATCATTTATCCAACTTGGACTCTTAACAGGCTTACCAATGGTGATGGAGATTGGACTCGAGAGAGGATTTCTTAATGCCGCCAAAGATTTTGTCCTCATGCAATTGCAGTTAGCTGCTGTTTTCTTCACTTTCTCCCTTGGAACAAAAGCTCACTATTACGGTCGAACAATTCTTCATGGGGGTGCTAAGTACAGACCTACCGGACGCAAAGTTGTTGTGTTTCATGCGAGCTTTACTGAGAATTACAGATTATATTCACGAAGTCACTTTGTGAAAGGATTTGAGCTTCTGCTACTGCTGGTTGTTTATGATCTGTTTAGGCGGTCTTACCAAAACAACATGGCATATGTGTTAGTCACATACGCTATTTGGTTCATGTCACTGACTTGGTTGTTTGCACCATTTTTCTTTAATCCTTCTGGATTCGATTGGGGTAAGATAGTTGATGATTGGAAAGATTGGAACAAGTGGATCAATCAACAAGGCGGGATAGGAATTCAAGAGGATAAGAGTTGGCAGTCTTGGTGGAATGATGAGCAAGCCCATCTTCGTCATTCACGGCTGAGTTCTAGGTTGATTGAAATACTCCTATCACTCCGGTTTTTCATTTACCAGTACGGCCTGGTCTATCACCTTGATATATCTGGGAAGAGCAAAAATTTTATAGTTTATGTGCTCTCGTGGGTTGTCATCGTTTTCATTTTCTTGTTAGTCAAGGTAAATTCCCATTCCTTTCTTTTGGGTTTGAAAAAATGTATCCATACAAATCTTACCTGCCTTGGATGTGTCATATTATATGCTATTAGCCACAAAAGATATTGCTCAAGTTAAAATTAACATGGATCTTGAAGTAAATTTGGTTAACATTAGAGAAACTCCAATGGTGTGCTGCTATAACTCATCCAAATTCATCTCTAATGATGCGCTATTTTGTATGCCGAATGTCAATTTGGCGAGAGCTCTTCTCTCTCTATATCTGTCATTCCACAAATGGCATTTATATTTGACTTTTTGTGGTGTGTGTGTTTGGGGGGGGGGGGGGGGGGGGGGGAGAAGAAATAACATTTGCACTATTGGAGCAATATTGCTAAATTATGGCATTTTAGCGCTGTATCATGTCAAAATTCGGCTGTGACATTGCCATTTTGGCATCAACCATTGGAGAAACTACAGTTCAATCCCATTTTTTTGACAAAAGGATGTGATTAGTCATCATATTAGATTGTGAATCCCAACCTCTGTCCTCCATCTCCATTTTTCCCATCTCCTAATATATGTTAAAACAGTCAAAATATTTTTAAAAAATCGGGAAAACAATTTGAGACAGTTCCAACAGCATCAATGGTGTTTTTCTGATGTCTAATGTTACTGCCATGTTAGCTGAGTGTGTGATGATTACTTGTAGATACCATACTAATCTCTATGAGGATCTTTAGATATAGCTTTAAATCTCAACATTGAGAACGACTCTAATTCTATTAAACCTGCTTGTTTATAATTTTATTTACGAATTCATACACTGACAGTATTATTTATATATTGTACTAAGCTATGTGATCTTGACATGCAAGCCAGGCAGTGAATATGGGGAGGCGTCTACTCAGTGCTAATCATCAACTCGCATTCAGGTTATTCAAAGCGTTTCTTTTCCTAGGCGTTCTATCTACCATATTCACTCTCTCCCTCGCCTGTAAACTATCTTTGAAGGACTTGATTGTATGTTGTCTTGCATTTTTTCCTACTGGATGGGGTCTTATATTGGTAAGCTCAGTCAATTAATCCCTTCTTTCTTTTTTTCTTTTCTTTTTTAAGGGAAAAAGGAAAAATAAATTTTAAAAAATCCACTTGAATGATATTTTGGTTTTTTTTTTAATAATTTTTTTACAGGCTGCACAAGCTGTCAGACCAAAGATAAAGGACACGGCACTATGGAACTTCACCGAGGTCTTTGCTCAAGCTTATGACTACGGAATGGGGGTTGTACTTTTTGCTCCAATGGCTGCTTTGGCATGGCTTCCAATCATCTCATCTTTCCAGACTCGTTTCCTTTTCAACGAGGCTTTCAGTCGAAGACTGCAGATCCAACTGATTTTAGCAGGAAAAAAGAAGCGTACATAAATTTTTCCCATTGGTGACATTGTGAATATGATAGTTTTGTATAGTCAAGTCATAATGCTCATTGTGAGATGTACATGTAATGTAGGTGATTCTTATAATTAACAATACGAAAGAGTAACGATATTCACACTTTTCTGAGATGTTAAAAGAAAAATAAATAAATAAAATAAAATAAAAAAAGAGTTTGGGAGGTGTTATAATAGATTGTGAATATCATTGATCATAGGAAATGAGAAGTTTTTAATTAAAGTGAAGTTCTTTAGTTCAATGCAGATGACTTTCTCAAACAAAAACATCTATTCCTTGGTTGTATTATATAAACTAGGGCTTGGCCAGAACAATGCTCAGTACGCAAAGGGTGTGTTTGTTTTGAAGGATTAGGGGGTGAGATTGGACTATTAGTCTTTCCGGACTAATAATTTATTGTTTGTTTTATTTTTTTGCTCCGGACTATTAGTCCCACAAATATGGGACTATCCTATCCCATGGGGGAGGTGGGATAGAAACTATGGAATTGGTATCCCATGAGATTATTTTGTGAAATGCCTATTTTACCCTTCATGCTATTACTTAGCAAATAATTAGAAAATGATAAAATAGTCTTTTGAACATTTATAAATTATTTTTTTAGTGTCGTTAAAAAATTAAATTTACATATTAAATTAAATTATTTTTTTAGTGTTGTTAATTTAAAATTATATATTAAATAAAAAATATAAATTATAAATTAAATTTATTTAAAAATAATAAATTATAAATTTTGGCCTTATAAATTAAATTTTTTTAGTGTTGTTAAAAATTTAATTTATATATTAAATAAAATTATTTTTTATTGTCGTTAATTTAAAATTATATATTAAATAAAAAATATAAATTATAAATTACAAATTTAATTTAATTGAAAATAATAAATTAAAATAATTAAAATATTGTGCAAAAAATAAAATAAAACAAATTTTTATTTAATCTAGCTAAAAATAATTAAAATATTAAAGTTATGTTTAATATTGCTATTACTTAGTAAATAATTGAAAAGGATAAAATAGTCATTTAAGCATTTATCCTTCTCCATAAGATCCCAAACAAACATTGGATAACTAAAAATAATCCAATCTAGACATCTAATCTCATGACTAAACAAACATAGGATACAAATTTAATCCAACCAAATAGTTCCAGGACAATGTATTCTAGGATTAATAGTCCGATGGATTACAATCTCCCCGTATCCAGTTCATCCAAACAAACGCACCTAGGGTTTTAAATATATATATATATATATATATATTAGGGCGAATTACATTAACGGTCTCTCTAGTTTGGGGCTTGTGTCACTTTAAACCTTGACTTTTGAATTGTGATACATTTGACCATGAATTTCGAATTTTATTCAAAATAAGGACAATTGAAAATACTATTATTCAATTTCAAGGGCAAAGTCATCAATTTGATAAAATATAAATTAATTTGACAAAAATAAATGTCAAAAAAATATTTTTGAATTTTCAAAATCATTTCTACTTACCAAAGAAAAAATTATGTAAAAGTGATCAATCTTTTACACATTTATTTATTTATTTATTTATTTATTTTACTAAATTAACTTTTATTATGTGTTTGAATAATGATCTTGTAATGAATGGTTGTTTTTATTTTCATTAAATTAGTTTTTATTTTCCCTAAAGTCAAATATGGCAATAACTTTGATATCATTATTAAACTAATCTATTAAATCAAAAAAAATCTAACACTAAAAACATTCATATATTAAATATATCGATTACACATTAAAAGCCTCTCAACCACTCATTACATGATCATCATCCAAACACATAATAAAAATTAATTTGGTAAAATAAATAAATAAATAAATAAATGTGTAAAAGATTTATCAATGTTACATAATTTTATCTTCAGTGGGTAGAATTATTTTTTAAAAATTCAAAAATATTTTTTTGATATTTATTTTTGGTCAAATTAGTTATATTTTATCAAATTGACAACTATGCCCTTGAAATTGAGCAATGGTATCTTCAATTGTTCTTATTTCGAACGAGATTCAAAATTTAGGATCAAATGTGTCGTAATTAAAAAGTCAAGGACTAAAGTGACACGAGTCCCAAACTATAGGGACTGTTAGTGTAATTCGCCCTATATATTAATATAAAGCTAAATTAATACAAAGTAAAAAGAATAGAAAATTAGTCATAAAATCATAATATCTTCAAGGAGAACTGAACTACTAAGCTTATGAGAAGGCATGATTATCCAAAAAAAAAAAAAGTGCAGTGAGACTTGATCTTTAACATCATGCTTGGTTAAAAAGAAAAAAGAATTGCCTCATCAAGTCTTTCTTTGATCTTTATAACAAATATTTAATTCAAAACATCTCCAACAGACTCAATATTCTTATGAAAAATGCTTGGGAGCACTAATTAGTGTTCCCACTAATTAGGTGGCAGTGGGTCCCGTCATTAATGATGTGATGTTTTGGTCTTGGAGTTGTATTTTTTTTTTTTTTTTTTTACTTTTTTAATGCATTAGTGCTATTAGTGGTGATGTTTTTAGTGGGATGAATCATTCTTGATATTCTTATATCTGACTCAAAATAGTGTCATTTAATATATATATACCAATTGGCCTTTTATATCCTCAAATCACTCAACAAATGAAGATGGGTAGTAAGGCTCCCTAAAAAAAACTCTCTTATCTTTCCAAATATCATCAAGTGGAAGGATAATTTAATTTTGAAAAATAATAAATATATTTATATATAATAAAAAGGAGAATAGACAGGAGCTCAGGCCATAAATCTAATTTTTAAACTTATTTGGTAATAGGTCTAAGCACTAACTTGATAGGTTAAAAATTTTGGGACAGATAGATTAAAATAATTTAGACAAATATGTTAATAATCTAGTTAAAAATAATTTGGACAGATAAGTATACACAGGGCATTTACTTGGGACACTTACTTTAAAATAATTTGAACAGATAGATTAAAAATATTGGAACATAATTTAAAAATAAAATAATTTGGACAGATAGGTATATGCAAGGCACTTGCTTGGGATATTTAAAATAATTTGAACAGATACATTATAATATTGGGACCTAATTTGAATAGATAGGTTCAAATAATTTGGACATATAGATATATATGAAGTAAATTAGCTATCTGTTCAAATCGTTTATGGTGTTAAAACTTCAATAAGTCATAAGTTTGGGCTTGATAGTCCGTTTTGGACGATTTTTTTTTAGTCCATTTATTTTTTCAAGATCTATCCATAAAAAATCGGCGAAAGCGGTTTCGGACACTTCAAAAATGTTGTTTCGTTGTTTTGATTAACTAAAAAATCAATCTATTATTTTTTTTTATATATTTAATATTGATCTTGTTTGAAAGATCTAAAAAAAGACAAATCTATAAATATCAATTTTGTTAAAAATAAATTTGTAAAACTCAAATGATGAGATTGAAAAAAAAAAAATAGCACAAAATGCATTTTAGACTTATCAACCAAGGTTGTACTTATAACCAATAAAAGATCAAAAGGTGACCTCTGTCCCAAAACACTCTATAGGTTGGATTTTTCACTAAATTTTCCTAGAAAATATTGTTTGAGAATCTATTTATAAAAAAGATAAATTATGCTCACCTCTATTGAAATTTAAATATACATATACTAGCATATCACCCGTGCTATGCATGGATTGTGTTTACAATTATTTATATATGTGAATTGTGATTTTTAAATGTTTTATTTTTTTATATTTTAAATGTCTTCTTTTTTTCCTTTTTTATATTATATTAAAGTTTAATATTTTGATAATAATCATATGTGTTGGACTTTTCAAGGAATTAAATGTATTTTCTTTTTTATTATATTATATTAAATTTTAGTGTTTTGATAATAATCATGTGTTGGACTTTTCAAGAATTTTTTTTTATACTTGTTTTTAATGCATTAAAGTGTTATTATGAGGAATAATAATCATATGTGTTGGGACTTTTCAAGGAATTCATATGTGTTGGATTTCAAAGAATTTTTTTTATGCTTGTTCTTAATGCATTAAAGTGTTATTATGAGGGTAAGACTTTAAAGTTGGGAAAAGTTAATAAATACTAAGATTTTTTTTTTTAAATCAAAAAATCAGGAAATTTAGATTGAGAGATTGGAGCTCCCACAATGCTTGGGGTTAAAAACCCCTTTTTGCTTAATATATAGTATATATATATATATATGCATATATTAACCCTGCATTTTTAATATAACTACATTATTCTCTCTTTTCGTAAGTTAAAGTGACCAAAACTAATACAGATAGTGGATAGATACTGAATTAAATAAAGATAAATATATGTTTTAATATAAAAGAGATAATAATATTTTTTCATTCATACGACTAATAAATTACTGATAAAAAATGTAACGCCCTGAAATAATTGCAATAATCCAACTCCAAACAACAAATACAATGTGAGATAATTGAGATGATAAGTTTTCGTTAATCAGAATTAAAATACAAAAGGTGATAAGAAATGAAAGCTAAACAAATGTTCATATGCCCTAAAAGCTTACATCTTTCCAAGCAAAGCTTGGGTACATCAAAAATGAGTCATAAGCTCAATACAAATAAAGCCCTAAGCTTGTACAAAAGATAAATATAAGATAAACAAAACTGAGCCTTCAGCTCCACAATCCTCCCAAGCTAAGTCCTTGGTGGAGGCATATCATCAGCATCTGAAAATGATTTTCCCAAGTAAGGTGAGCCAAAACCTTGTAGAAATAATCTAACACAATGTATGAATATTTACAAAGATATAAGTATGGCATGCATATCCAATGCTCAAGATAAAATCATTTATAACTCTTTTACAAAATCATACAATACCAAGCTTTATATCTCAATTCATGAGTCATTCACTATTTTATTCAAATAACCAAACTGAAGATACAACTCAATGGGTCTCTAACCAGTACCACCATTATACAGACACTTCCATTTTTCATTTTACGGATATTTCGTCTACGGGAATCGACACCTATATATACGTGCGATTTTCGGGACTTTCACCCTAGACACACAGGCTAACTTAATTCAATGGAGTTCATCCTCTTTCTTCTCCCAAATATGGAATACATCTCCTTTCTTCTCACAAACATCATACATTTACAATGTATCAAAGACATAGTCATATTCAATGACAACGGATAAGAGATTAGTTTTAATTCACTTAATCCTCATGCAATTTCTACAACAATTATAGCTATCCTCCACTGATAGTCCAAAACATATATTTCTAAACAGATATGCAATCTCCATAACAGATAAATTATCAATATTTTCATAGGTGAAAGATAATACACATCTAACTCCACTATTTATATAAACACTCATTTAATTCCACATTCTCAATACCAATTTCATTTATTTATACAAAATAACTATTTGAGACATTTTAAGGCAAAACTCTCACCTCTTTCAAAATGCATCCAAGTACCCAAATCAACAAAGTTATCACTATACAACCTCATACTTATCTCGATAACCATTTTAATACACACATTTGAAAAATTCTTCTTTTGATTTTAAACAAAAATCCTAGGTTTGTTCAAAATCTTTCCAAATTCCAATATTACTTACACATCACCAAATAGCCAAGTTAAAACCCATAAAAGAGTGTAGAAAATCCCTACCTCGAGTTTAGAAGATCAATGAAACAATGGAGGAGCTTTAAAGACGCCGAAACGAAGCTATATTCGGATCAAAACGTAGCCCTTGAGGTGTTCTATCTTTTTAACAAAGGCACAAGGGTAGAGAAACCACCAAATCTAGGTGAAAATGTAAAGAGAGAGGCTCTAGATCTAGGGTTTTGAGATAAAAATATGTGAAAAAGTTATGTAGAAAGGTGTTGTTACGAACTGATATACGTACAGTCCGTTTGAGCACAAGAAGTGATGCTCGAGCACAAAATGTACACTCCTAGTAGTTTTGCAGACAACAAACCAAAGCTCGAGAGAAAGACCACTCGAGCGTAGAATACACTCTTCTAGTAGTTTTGCAGACCTGCAAAAGTATTGAGAGTTCACAAAGCCCGCTCGAGCGCAAGAAGTGCCGCTCGAGCGATGGAGTAAAATTCTAGACAACAAAAGTTTGAAAACCAAGCAACCAACCTGTTCCAAACGTAACTATTACAATCTAACAGCCAAACCCAAGGAAGTATGAAGGAAAAAAGACATAAACAACACTATAAAACCACGAAACCCAAATCCAAGATACAAAAGGGTCGGGTTAAAACCGAAATCACTATAAAAAATAACATTTTTGTTACGTGAATTAAAATTTCAAAAAAGACCAGTATAATCATATTAAAAAAATATGAGAATAATTGTAATTTTTATTTTTCCTGAACATGAGGCGAGGTTAGTATAATTTACCCTTATAAAAATAGCTAAAATTCCATCTTGGGTAAATTACAAATACACCACCTGAAGTTTACTTAGCATACGGATTACCTCCTGTAATTTAAAAAATTATAAATATCCTTTTATCAGAATTTTTTATTTAACAGAACTAACTGAAAAAATAAAATTCCTAATTGCTTCCTATACACTAATAAAATTATGGGTAAATTACAAATACACTCCCTGAGATTTGATTAAGGTACATATTGTCTCCTGGAGTTTAGAAAATTACAAATATCCCCTTATTAGAATTTTTTATTTGACAGAATTAACTAAAAAAATGAAATTCATAATTGTTTTCCTATACAATAATAAAATTACCTAAATTATTAATTAAAATATATTTCTAATATCATTAAAAACTGTTAATTGACTTGATGATTTATTAATAAAATGAGCAACTTGTTATAAAATTAAGGGAGTGAAATGTGGTTTTTAGAACCACAGGAGGCAATTCGTATTTTAATTAAATCTCAGGAGATGTATTTGTAATTTATCCTAAAATTATTTGAATTATTAATTGAAACAAATTTATGATATTATTAAAAATTGTTAATTGACTTGATAATTTATTAATAAAATAAGTTATTTATTATGAAATTAAAATTTTCAAAAGGAAAGTAATTTTTAGAACCACATAGAGTCATTAGATTGGGTGTCTTAGGGAGGTGTTTGGAAAGTAGATTAGAGGCTAAAATAGTCAATAAAAACAAAATAAGCTAAAATATCGTAAGATAAAATATCACATCCAAACTATAATCATTTCACTTTTTCTCTCACAACTATTAAATCAACTACAAAAACAAACCAACCAACTTCTCAAACATAATTTTTTTAGCCAGACTACAGTAGCCAAAAAATTAAGCCCTCGTTTGGCATGGGGCTAAAATGAGGTTGGGGGCTAAAATAGTCATAACAAGACAAAATAGACTAAAAAGTTAATAAAATAAAATATTATATCCAAACTATAATCATTTTACTTTTTCTTTTACAAAAGTCAAAAAAAAAACCAACCCAAACAAAGTTTTTAGCTCCAAGTTAAAATAGCCAAAAACCAACTCACTTTCCAAACAAAACTTAAAAAACTAATTAAAATAAATAATTTTTCAAACAAAGCCCTAGAATATCTAATAGGACAATCCATTGGATTGCTCGAGCACTTAGATGAGGCTGTACCGTCAGATTGGATTTCTCCTCCCCTCAATCATTTTACTTTTTCTTTTACAAAAGTCAAAAAAATAAAAAAAAAAACCAACCCAAACAAAATTTTTAGTTCCAAGTTAAAATAACCAAAAACCAACTCACTTTCTAAACAAAACTTAAAAAACTAATTAAAATAACTAAGTTTTCAAACAAAGCCCTAGAATAGCTAATAGGACAGTCCGTTGGATTGCTCGAGCACTTAGATGAGGCTATATTGTCGGATTGGATTTCTCTCTCCCCCCGCGCAACTCTTGTTGAGTATCTTTTAAATTCTATGTAATTGAGGTTTTTTCGATAAAAATGAAAATAAAAATAAAAAGCCACGTTCATTCATATTTGTAATTTACTCTTCCACTTAAAAAAAATGAAGAAAATATATCTATACTATTATATATGTGAATACTTATTTTGGTGTCTTGAAACTTTTTTTCTCGTGTCCAATTTTCTATTCACAAAAGACAAAAAAAAATAAAATAAAGAGAACGTGACTTGAACTTGAGATCACAAATTTAATAAATTAAACTTTTACCATTTGAATTACATATAACATATAATAAATATTTTGTTTATTTATTTATTTATTTACCTTGCACCCACATTGCAACTCAGAGTACATATATATACCTGACTTCCTTCTAGTTCCAGATCAAATTAGAGACTACTGTTGGACCCGTAAAGGCTCATCACGGCTTTCGTTTCGATAATCCGAACTATTTAATGTGTAAAAATCGTCAAGTACTATATGTCTATAAAAAATCACATTGATCGGATATCGATAGCTATTTCATCAATTTAATTTTTTGTCAACCGTTTATTTTTTCAACGTCCATTTGTCTTTATACAAAATTAATTTGATCACGTAATTATCGATATCCGATCAATGTAATTATTTATAAATATATAATACTCGACGATTTCTACATATTAATCGATTCAAATTATCAAAATAAAATCCATAATAAATCCTCACAGACCTAACTGTACCCCCAATCCGATCCGGGGCCGGAGAGAAGCCAGTGCCATATGTGTAAACATTGCTACGAGCTCACTCCACAGTTCACTCACGACAAAGCAAGTCCAATGCTCCGAAGTCACAATCTTAAAATGATTTCACGTTTAATATTTGCTAACAACACTACCCAAATTCACCAATCAACTCTTCAATCTTCATTGCTTTACCCTCTTCCCCAAATTCTCAACCACAAATCGAGTTCCTCAATCCATTCTCACTCCTTTTCTTCATCTGGGTCATCTCCAGATTCCAATAATCCCACCATTCTCAATCACAAAGACTGGTTAAGCCCCAATGAGGTTCTCAAGCTCTTCCAAACTCTCAAAAACCCCAATTCAACACTCTCTCTCTTAACCCAACTCTCAAATCGCATAGACTATCGACCCAATGAAGCTCTCTACACTGTGATCGTCAACAAGCTCGCTCTAGCCAAGAACTTCGATGGGATTGAAGATATCATGGAAAGAATCAAACTTGAAAGAAGAAGTTACAGACTCTCTGAAGATTTTTTCTACAATGTTATCAAGATCTATGGCAATGTGGCGGGTCGTATAAACCGAGCAATAGAGACCCTTTTCGATATGCCCAATTATAATTGTTGGCCAACGGTAAAATCTTTCAATTTCGTGTTGAATTTGCTTGTTTCTTCGAAACAATTTGATGTTGTTCATGAGGTTTATATGGGTGCTTCTAAGTTGGGTATTGAGATTGATGCTTGTTGTTTGAATATCATGATTAAAGGGTTGTGTGGGTGTGGGGATTTGAATGCTGCATTCCAAGTGCTCGATGAATTTCCTAAACAGGGTTGTAAGCCAAATGTTAGAACTTATTCGACTCTAATGCATGGGTTGTGTGATCGTGGTCGGATCGAAGAAGCATTTGGGTTGTTTGAGAGGATGGAGAAGGAGGGTATAGAGCCGGATACGGTTACGTTTAATATATTGATTTCGGGACTTGGGAAACAAGGGAGAGTTGAGGAGGGGATTGAGTTTTTGTATAAGATGAGGCTTAAGGGGTGTGACCCGAATGCTGGAACTTATCAGGAGGTCTTGTATGGTTTGCTCAACACCAAGAAGTTTCTTGAGGCGAAGAATTTTATGGGTCGGATGGTTTTGATTGGGGTGAGTCCGAGTTTTGATTCTTTCAAGTTGACAATACATGGACTTTGTGATCAAAATCTTGTGGAAGACGTGGATTGGGTTTTGAAGCAAATGGTGCAGCATGGTTTTGTACCAAAGATGGGAATGTGGAAGCAGATTCTTCGGTGTACGCTCTCTGGACACAGTAGTTGTACTTTTGAAGAAATTCTAAAAAACTAGCCTACTTGGAACATTGAGATCATTAATGGAGTTTTTCATGATGCTAGCCTATTTGAAAAACTGGAATCACTAATGGTGTTACTTATGCAGCTACCATATTGCAAAAAGTACTTCTCTTCTATAGAACGGATATGAATGGTTTAATCAACATCTTAGAGGCCCTGCATCACTTCATTCAATCGCTCCTCCGTCATAAAGAATGCAAAAGATTTTATTGATCAATCACTTGAAGCTGCCTTTCTTTCTTTGCTTGCCACAAGGGATGGCTCAACATAGTTAACCATGAACAAGCCAATGATACATATGCCTATGAGGAACAACTGCAAGTGGAAACGGATGAATTTTATCTTTCAATGCTACATGGGCAGCAATCTGTACAGTAACCACCAATAATACTTCAACATATTTATCTGTTTATAGGAAGTTTACGTATACATATTAAAAAAATTAAAACAAGGTGGCCCAGATTTTGTTGTCGTTCTGCTTGTGGCTGCAACGTATATGGAAAATCACCAATGTTAGTGCAGTCAGTTACATGAATTCTGTTTTGTCATTTTGCTTGATCAGGGGGCATAATCTTAGTTAAACTACAAGTTAACATGACTGTTTTTACTCTCTCCACTCAAGTTAATTTGGTCTCGTCCCCTGGTATTACCCTCAATGGCGATCGTGTCACTCTTCGACAATTATTGTTGTACAATGTTCAAACCATCTTAATCGCTCTACCATCTCACGAATCGTTCCTAACCCTCCCTCTCCTAACTTGCACAATCACCTCAACATTCATCCAGTTACATTCATTTTGCTAACATACTGTTTCTCCCATTGTATGCCATGAAGCAATGGTTCTTGTGTATATATATATATATGTATATTTATATATATTGGCCTATGTTGCATTCCATATAAGATGTGAAGAAAAATGAAACCCAAAAATAGCATTGAGGATTTTGCTAATTTGCTATACATAGTGAATGCCTCATTTTGCTAATTCGATGTGTATCTTTTAATTAAGTTGCTATATACATGCTAAATATAAATGCATTCAGTTCTATAAATTCAATACACATTAGTTACATAAATATTATAGAAATTTCCTAAAATACTCACCTTTCAGCATTTATTTTACCCTCTGGCAGATCTTTTCCCAGTTTAGTTTACATTTATCTCTTCAATAGCATTCGGCACTTCAAACTGAAACACCAGAAATGGTGATACCAGATATTACTGTAAGTTATACAAGTAGTAAGACTCGAGACTAAATGTTCTGATATTTATTGCTATCATTCGCATACAAAATTTACTAACTGTTCCGAGCTTCGTTGGAATTACATATTTGCAAACAATGAATGATACAATACTCACAAATCACCACATAAAAAAGCTATGAGATGTAACAAGATCACCAAGTCTAATAGAATCTACAGACAAGTTGATCAACATGCAACTAGATGGAGCATTCCTGATCTTCACCATAACTTGATTCCGCAAATTCACTATACAACACAATTATCACTAACTAAAATTTAAATTTATACAAGAAATCTATCTTTTATCTACTTCCAAACTTTTCTCAGAAAGGTCGGGGTTTAGCGAAGACTCGATCAATATATCCTCATTTTCTTCAGAGCTGGCCGATGGGTAATCACCTAACTTGTCGTTACCTTCAAGAATTTCCTTATTTACCGGGTCCTCAACATTCATTGTAAGGTGACTTGGAGTTTTCTGATCATTAAGTTCTTCGGATTTAAAAGAATCATTACCACAGCTTGATATGACTTTGGAAACAACTGGAATCCCTTCAGAGGCACAAACCGATGACTGAAGAGATTCTTCATCAGAAGACTCTGACTCCACAGAAACATCTATCTCTGTTGTCACTGATCCTGAATAACCTTGGGATTTTCCTGACCCTTTCGGAGTAAATGCATGCTTGACATTACGAGCAGAATTTCCAGCATGCTTTAAAATGTTCTTTGCCATGCCCTTCATCACATGTCTGTCCGGACTTTCTGTACCTTTCATTTTCTCAACTGTAACAGGAGACGGTGCAGACAGGTTGTCATCCAAAATGAAATTCACGCCAATTGTCTTCGCATTAACTGCCTTAAGGTTAGGTTGCGGAGATGGAACCAGGTCTTCCATCATACACGACATATCCTCCTTTTTGGACTTGGAATTCCTCCGGTGAAATACTGAACCGATCTTATGTATACCCCGCATCATTTTGTTTGGCCGATTTCCCTTACTACATTCCTGGCTTTCATCGGTGCTACTACTTTCATTGTTATAGGATCCAGAAGTTGATGATTTGACACTTCCAATACAATCACTACCCTCCCCGTGAATTTGTGAATCGAGGAGTCTATTCCTCCCCTTTCTAGGCTCCCATATTTGTGAAACTTCACTTCCTGGGTGATGCACCCATATCCCAGTCTCGCGTTGTCCTTCAATGTCAATGGGTTCAAAGTTATCTGCCAATTTCGGAGACTTCTCTAACAATCCAGATGAAAAAGAACCTTTATGAACTTTTTCATCCACAATGGGGGTTTTTTCATCATCATAATTTAATGTTTCACTCTCGCTTGGCTGATCTGACACCTGCACATATACGTGTAATGATTAGATCAAAATTCATACTTCGGTTACAGAATCCTTGTAAGCATGTAATTGTGGTTCACACAAAAGTATGATCCAACTTCGTTTCCTGTGACATTTGAAATGAGTCAGATCCTTTTGTGGATATATAGTTTTTTTAATGGATTGTATAAACACGTAGCAATTTCGTCAATTGTCATGTTGGCTCAAACATGAGGAATAGTACTTCAGTGAGAAAAAATAACCTTTTTGTTGCTTTCAAATACAGTTATGGCAAGATGTAATCTGCCCATTTTAATGTTCCGAAGAGGCAACCACATGTCACGTCTCTGGCCACCCCTAAGGTCACTGATGGTTACAGAACAATCCCTGTAAAGGAATAAGAGATTTAGTACATCAAATAAAAATTTGCAGGACAGAGACCGTGTACAACTGTTCAGAATCTCCAATCCATAATCAATTAACCTCAAAGTTGAAATTATTAAAATAAAAAATAAAAAATTCAAATCCCAAAACTTTGCATAGCACAGAAGGTCATTCAGTGTGCAACAACTAGTTTAAGTTCTGAAATATAATTCAAAACGTTGTCTCATATTCAGTATATGTTCGAAACATGTTTCAAATGGCAATGATGAGCAAAAGTGTTTAGGACATTACAACTTACAAACCAGAAGGCAATAAACTCAAATTCCTTCGACTCTTCAATTTTTTATGTAAAAGGATGCTCAAACATAGAAGTTAAAGTTGAGAAATAACCACCAGTTGATTTAGAACAGTCATTAATCTAAGGAATTCTTAAGGTGTTGAGATACCTCTGCTTAGAGGACTAAGCACGAGTGAAGTTTAGGCTTTACTAGAGCCTCTAAGTTAGGTTAAAATGCCTGGTTGTTGTTGCATGTGAGAGAGAGAGAGAGAGAGAGAGAGAGAGGGATAACATTGCAGTGTTACTATGACATTACCCAAGGCAATCATCGACAAAATGGTCTTTGTCACGAACTTCAATAGCTAGCACATTAGGCGACTCCCATGTACAAATGGGGACCTTAAATTCCTCGTGCCATTTTGGAGTCAATGTTTTCCTTTGTGTCTTACTCCTGAATCTGTAATTACCAAGTTGCCCTTTAACATATGGATCGGCCAATCCTGAAATGGAGTTCCAGTTATTATGCATATACATACTTGGAATGTAAGCTATGGTGTGAAAAGGTCAACGATAGTGTAGTATAAACCAACCATTCATATCTGACGGCTTCATGTCAGCTGCTTCAATAACTTCCACCAATGCATAACCAACTGGTTCCTTCTCATCCACAGAGAACCAAGTTTCTGAAATAAGAAATACATATAATTCAAATATTAGAAATCCTTCAATAATCATTAATTGCATTGAATTACCGTATGCATCTAACAAAAGAAGCTAAGAATTATAGCTATTTATGCATCACTAATATGATTTGCTAAAAAGTTAGCTTATAAAAATAAGTCAACAAAAAAACTAATGCTAAAAAAAACTAGTTTGTTTAGTATATTCTAACTTTTTTGACTTTTCTAATGTCTTTCTGCCGTGACAAATCTAAAATCCAAAAAGTAAAAATTTTGACTCAAAATTGAAATTGAAAAAAAAATTAAAAGACAAAATAGATTAAAACTAAAAAAATTAACTAATTTTTAGTTTTTGCCAATCTAGCAGCACAAGTTGACAAATACAATCACATTTTAAAGAAAAAAGCTAGGAATCCAGACATACAGACTCAGAATTTGTCCAGAAGAAAATTGTGTGGTTGAGATTTAACTAGTACATTGTGGGTCTATGACTTGAATAAATTTGGATCACAAGTTGATGTTTGCTGATGAAATTCTGGGGAAAATTCTGGGAGTGTAGCATTCCTGGTAGTCATGTATTTCTGTATCCAAATTTATTGCATATGAAAAGTCGGATAACATCATACCATTCTGAAAAAGGTTGAGTCTAAATTTTTTGGCATAATCCACTAGAGTTTCATATATTAATGTTCCTTCCATAATCTTAATTGCATATTGATTGCATTTCTTATCCCAAAACTAGATATTGAAAAAAAATGAAGTCCAATGAAAGGGGAAATAGAAGCATAGTTGTTGAGTGATAATTAATAAGATCCTATACTACTCCGAATACTGAAGCAACATAGTTGTTGAGTTATATTAAGTAATTGAGAAGCAATGAGCCTAATCCTAATTTCTTTCTTCACAAAAATTACCTTGCTGTGGCGAAACGAATTTCTCCATGTCAATGACCAACATATTGGGCTGCAAATATTGTGAAGATTCAGAATTGAAAGTCTATATAACTAAATAATCAACTGCTAATGTCTTTGAGACAATACAAAAAGAGAGCCTAAACTGTCTCAATGGAATAAGGAAAACACTAAAACACTACAGTGGAGTATCGAAGAGAAATTCACCTCAACTAGTGTCTGCTCAAACGCAACTGCTAGAAGCTTATCCTAATCAGCAAGAAAGATTTAATAAAATAAACAATTAGTAAGAGATAATGAGAGAGAGTGACAAAGTAATTGTTGCACATGACACATGACAATAACTTACCAACCATCCAGCAATCCCTGGAAGTTCTGTAACATCAAGCCCATGAGTGAAAATAGGTTTCACTGTCATCTGAAAATATGGTGGCTCGACAAAGCATACCCTCAAACGGCCAAGGAAAGGCCAGTGACGAAGGAACTTTACACCAATCAAGACCTAGAAGAGACAAAGAAAGACATTTTCTGTTAAATGCAAGAAGAAATTACTAAGCATTAGTCATTTTTTCGCAATCAATGGCACATGACAAATATTCCAATTTTAAAAATCATTACGAAACATTATAGATCGATCCTGTACTCTACAGATTACACATTTCTGATGCGGTGAGAAAACATGAAATTAAGAACAGTATAACAAAGGATAACTCATTATAGATGTGTGATGTGAAAATTTAACAGTAATTTATTACCTTCCCTTCAACATGCATGCCCATCAAATGCAACTTTGCCCGCATTCCAAATCCCAATCTCTTACTTAATTTCACAGCAAGTATTGCACTCATATCATCTGCAGTCCGAAAATTCATTCCCAACTCCAAAACCTGCATTTAATGAATTTCAACTATTATTCTGGCTACGAAACAGATTATGACTAGAAGTAATACACTATTGACATGAATCCACCATGACGAAGACAGTATTACATACCAAGTGGTCGTCATCAGTGGTTTGATGAAGAACCCTCATTTCTGTGAACACAGGAGGTGATCGTCCCATATACAGATGCTGAACCACGGCATCTTTCTGTGTATATACCCAAATAATTTTCAAAACTAATCATCAACACATTAAAAATGATTTAAAAACACAATTTTCATACATAAAACTCATCCAAAATGATGTGGTGTAAGTAATGCCATTTTTCAAATTATAAGTCATAACATTGGGCATTTTAGTTTGAAATTAATATAACCCCCAAAAAGCCGCATTATTTGTATGCGAATTTTGTACAAAATTTCCGTTCGTGTAGAATAGGGAATTCCTCAAAGACAAAGGCATTTTGAACCAGAAAAATGGAACAAGAACAGCAATTAATTGTATTTAGGAGGGCAGACTCGTACCACAGTCCATGGTTTGTACTTCTCCAAGAACCAAGGTATGATAGGGAGGAGAATTTTCTGTGAAACAATGGGCTCCATACAAACAGGCCAAATCTTTTCAACCGCATGGTTCAACCACCGCACAGTTTCAGAATCAAAGAGTACCTTTAGAAAAGCAAAAAAAAAAAAAAAAGAAGTTGAAATTATAAACATTTATACATATTTATACCGGCAAGAAAGTAAATTCTCAGAAGGAATCTCAATATCTAACTACACACACATATATATACATAGAGATAATAAAAAAGATGCAAAGAAAAAATGGCCCGAATTGACAAGAAAGCGAATTTATAAGGGAAATAAAGCTCACACTGTAAACTAAAACTTTTCAGAGTTTTGGACCCCATAGAACAAACTTTTTTTGTACTAGATTGAATACCTTTTTTCGATCACAAAACATGAGAGTCAAATTCAATTTCCTTTGCCGCAATTTTCTCATACGTATTCTTATTAGCCAAACAGGAAACAAAATTCCAAAGCTAATCTAACAACTAACAATTGAATTGTGCCAATCATAATTTTTTTTTTTTTTTTTTTTTAAAAAGAAAAAAATTCTAAATCAAAGTAGCCCAAATTTACCCGTCTTTGATTAGACCGTTTTGTTTCCTCGTATCGTAGTTTTCTGCGCAATCTCATCTCATACCGTTCATGAACCTTCAAAAACAGAATAAAAATTGTGAAAGTGAAACACTAGTCATCTGAAAAATGAATCCATGAAAATACAATTAGTAATTGAACACACATTAAAATGCTCACCAAATAGAGGTAGATTAGAGAGAAGAAGTAGACGATCGGGTGAGAACAATTGAAGAAAGAAAGTAACCAAAGCAAAAGAAGCACAATGCAGACATGGTGCAAAATCGAAACCTCCAATAAACTACTCATCTCCTTCTCTTCTTCTCTTTCAAACCCAAATCCAATCCAATCCAATCCAAACCAAATCAGTTTTTACTAGGAAAATCTACCGATCAAATGGTTCATCGAAGTCTTGGGAAAGTTATGGATCTAGATTCAGAAGTAAATGAAACGGAATCTGAGAAATGAATAATGGTTTTAGACTTAAAAACAAACAAAACTTCACTGGATTTGCATTTATTGAAGTTGATTCGATATGAGAAAGTAAATATTTGAATGTATATCTGTAGTAGAGAGGAGAGTGAATGGAATGAGAATCAAAATCTGATGAAAAACCCAATTGGATTCGGCTTGGTTACGCGTAGTTCGTGTTCCGGAGAAACACGCAGTCTTATAGACGAAGACAGAGAGAGAGAGAGAGAGAGAGAGAGAGAGAGGAGTTGTTGAATTAAAATGAATATGAGAGACCGGTTCGTCTTTTTTATGTTTGAGGGATACGGTGGACGGCAGTTTTGCGCCACGTTTCATGCCACATCACGGATGTGGCGTTGTGTCTTCTCGTAAACAATTGTAGGATAACTATTCCTTTTGAAAAATATTATTGGTTCTAAATTTTTTATTAAATAAATAATTAAATATTTTACATAGATATAATTTATAAAATTGTGACTCTCTTTTTCATGTGAAACATTTGATCATTTATTTGATAAATAATTTAATATTCTTAACATTATCTTTAATTTTTAATCTACTTTTTAAAATAGGCCACACATGTTAGTGGTGTGTTTTAATGGCAAAAAAAATATTTTCGTGAAATTTTTTTATTTTAGTAGAAGAAAATTAAATTTATTGTAGACGAATCCACAAAATTAATAACTATTAAGTGCTTTTTGAATTTTTTTTTTTAAAGTTTTTTGATTTGTCTAATCATGGAGAATCTAAAAGTGTAAAATCTAAAAAAAAAAAATTACAAAAAATCATTACCGATAAAAAAGGTCAATCCTAAACACCCATTTTACAAAATATCGAGTAAGGTCTTGTTTAAGAACTTGACATTTAGGTTAAAAATGTCAATATTTTTCTTGACAAAAAAAAAAAAATTCAAATCAAGCACACTAGTTATTCACGATTTTTCATCAAATTGAAAAAAGTCTTTCAAACACATTAATTTTTTTTTCAGTTTATAAAAAAAAAAAATTATTAAAAAAATCAAATCTCAAACATGTCCTAACTTATATTGGCAGCTGTACACGCAATGTGTCACATAAGTAGTTTTTAAATTGTGACATTTTAATATATATAAGAAAATACAGAATAGTGTTCACCAAGAAGTATGAATATGGACACACAGACATAGTAATTTTCAAAAAATGCACAACATGACACATGAAGAAATACACAACTCGACACGTGAGGGATACGCACAAAATATATAATTTTATATAATTATTTTATGTCATATCTATAAACATGTTTTAAGACAATAAATAAATACAACATAATATTAACTTCTATAATTAGTTCCGTGTGTCAAATCAATGGACACGTGTGTTCTCTAAGTTTTCAAAGAGTGTCCGAAAAGTGTCTGGATCCTAAATTCTTTATAAAAAAATTAGGATACGTTTGGATGAGTGTCAGACACATATCGAGAGAGTGTCTGATTAGTATCGGTGTTCGACACAAACATGACACGGATACGCTACTATTTTAAAAGTGTCCATACTTCTTAACTGTTCATACCAAAAAATCTTTTAGACTTTACAGTTTATACAATAATATAAATATTATAGATGAGATATGCTATTTTAATAACAATAAGATTACAGATATCATTTATCGTCTACTTATAATAAGAGTGAAATCCAACTCATGTGATTGCGTGGGTGATAAAAAAAATGTAATGGTCTTATAGATTCTTTGTTTTAAATTTTTTTTTTTTTAAAAAAAAGAAAATTATCCTGTCTCTCGTACGATAAAGTTGGGCCGAATTCACTAGCTAACTTTCCATTCGTTATTCACCCAAAAAAAAAACTTTCCATTCGTTTTGGTGCACTGATTTTTTTGTCATCGACCCTCTTTGTTGTCATGTCCTAAGGAATTAATTGTTGAATATATTTTGAATTTTCTATAGTTTGATTGAGATTTTAATATATTTTTAGAATACCGATGTTTAGGGATAATGGATCTTTTTTGTGTCATATGATAAATTATTCATTAGTTTTCGATGGCCAAAGGCGGAGATCTGACATAAGGGTTTTATATATTTGTTTAAAAAAAAAAAACTTGCTTCTGTATATATAATTATCAAAATTAGATATTAAAATTTAGGTCAAGTTTGGGAAGACTAAAAAAGTGTACTTTTTGTCTTTTTGGACTAAAAAATTGAGGTTGAAAATATGGATATTTGGGTTAACTTTTTGACTTTTTATTGAAAAATGTGTAATAAAAAATTGTAAAAATTGATTTGTAGGGAAAAATTTGAATTGGGAGTTGTGCACCCGTAATTGTTGACTTTTGGTGAATAGTATTAACTTTTTAACTTTTTGAGTAACTTTTTGACTTTTTGACTTTTTTGAATTTTCCCAAACTTGGCATTACTTACATACAAAACAAAATCCAGTTTACGATGAGTAAAAGACACCAAACTAATCTAAAATTATAATATTAACTAAATATTGAATAAATTATAACAAATTGTTACTTAAATGCTACTCTCTTGCTTTTTAAATTATAAAATTACTAATTAAACTTACATAATTCAATTTATTTATAAAATATTTTTTCAATGAATAACATTATTAATTATTCAATCTTTCTTGTCATATGTTGACTAAAAATAAAATTTAACAACTTTTATCTCCAAAAGCAATTGTAACTTGTGTAATCAGTAATATTTATGAACCATTTAGTTTTAGATTAGGTTTTTTTTAATTGGGAAACTGAAAACAATCTTAATGCTGTGTTTGGTTTGAAGATTTGGAGAGGAATTTGGAAAGGAAAAAGGAAAAGGTGTGTGAAACTATGTGAAATGTAGGTATATTTTATTCATATTTCACCTAACTTTTCCTTTTCCCTTTCTCTTTCCAAATCCCTTCTCAAATCCTCCAACCAAACAAGGATATTGTTAATGTTAGAAAAATATGTAAAATATGTAATAAAATGTGTGAAAAATGTATTAAAATTAAAAAAAAAAATTGCATTTATTATTATTATTTTTTTTTTGACAACTTTCAAAACTGTCATTAGTGAACCTTTTTTTTTATCTTTATTTGAACCATAAAACGTAAAAAGAATTTTAAAAAATATTAGACTTGGCATAAGGTTATATTTTTTTAACCCCAGGTGGTGTTTGGAATGATGATTATTGGCTAAAATAGTTAATAAGATAAGAAAGACTAAAATAATTAATAAAATAAAATGTTAAATATTACAAATTAATTAATTATTTTTTTTCTCACAATTATTTATTCAACTATATAAAAATTTAAAATCACTTTAAAAATAATTTATTTTTATTAATTAAAATAATTCAAAATTCAAAAAACTAACTAAAATATTAATTGTAAACATGCCAAAAGAGGGCATTTGGAGAGAAGTTTCATAGTCAAGAAGGGACAGCTGAGAACCGTTTGATCAAAACAGACTCGTGATCTGTGGTTGTCAAGTTTGACTAGGCGTATTTTGAATGGTAGGTCGCTCATTTGGGTATAAGTCCATCGTTTTATCGTGCACCGGTTACACAATATCATATCCTTATTTTAATTTTATTTTTTTTAAAGATTGATATCCTTATTTCAGAACTCTCGCATGTTGTCAACTTGCAACATGTCGGCAAATAACGTGTGCGATTGGAAGTTTCTCTCTGTCGCAATCAGCATACGTTGTTCATAAATAGGCAAATAATGTTGATGTTTAGCCACCTCAGTAAAATTCAGTTTTATACTCTGTTGTAGTGATGTGGCGTGACTCGATTGGGTCTTTATTGTAGTTATTTTGTATGGTTCTGTAGCAGAAGCTTCCTGCATATTTAACCGGTTTTAACTGCCCGCAGTGATCGAGATTGCATTCCCACTTAAGGCCTACTAATTTTATTACACGTGTACCCTTTTGTGAAATCTAAACAACTAATTTATTTTACGACAATGCTACGTAACTTAAATTTTGTGACTCAAAAGTGGCTCAAATGACCAAAACGACGTCGTTTTGAGTACAGAACAACATAAAAATGGCCAAAACGACGTCGTTTGGGCCATTTGAGCCACTTTTGAGCTATAAAATTTGAGTTACGAGACATTTTCCTTTATTTTATAAACCAACAATGCTAGAGGGCCACAATTTTTGTTGCAACAATAGCTCAAAACTGTCAAAACGACGTCATTTTGACAGTTTTGAGTCATTGTGACCACAAAAATTGTGCCCCTCAAACATTTTTCTTTATAAACAAGGAACATAAATACTTTTCAAATCAAATAATTAGAAACCTAGGGGATGCGGGATGAGGGGTCACTGCGATGGTGCCCATGCTGTGCCTGCTGTGCTGTTCAAAACGGCACCGTTTTTTTTTTTTTTTTTTTTTTTTTTTGAGGATTACATTAACTTCTTATTTCATTACCACACAAAAAAAAAAAAAAAAAAAAAAAAAAAAAAGAAGAAGAAGGAAGAAAAGAGAAGAAGAATAAGAAGAAGAAGGGACACAGTTTCACCTTCTTTTTTTTTTTTTTTTCCATATTCTCACTATGTTTTTCGGCATGATAAATTACACTTTATCCTTATATTTGGTCACTTTTTTACTTTAATTCTTAAATATATATATATATATATATATTTAGGGTTTAGTGTTTAATTTTTAATTTTTTTTTTATTTTAGGGTTTAGGGATAATTTTTTATTTTTTATATTTTAGAGTTTAGCATTTAGGGTTTAGGGTTTAATTCTTAAAATTTATTTATTTTATTTTAGGGTTTAGGGATAAATTTTTCTTTATTTTTTTATTTTAGGGTTTAGGGTTTAAGATTTAGGGTTTAATTCTTAATTTTTTATTATTTTAGGGTTTAAGGATAAAATTAATTCTTTTTTATTTTAGGATTTAAGGTTTAATTCTTAAAATTTATTTTTTTTAATTTTAGGGTTTAGGATTTAATTCTTAAAATTTATGTTTTTTATTTTAGGGTTTAGGATTTAGGATTTTTTTTTTTTTTTTTTTGGTGGCAAGAAATAAGAAGTTAATGTAATCCTCAAAAAGAAGAAGAAAAAAAAAAAAAAAAAAAAAAAAAACGGTGCCGTTTTGAACGGCACAGCAGGGGGACACCATCGCAGTGACCCCTTATCCAGGGGATGCGTTTGCTTCTTTTTGAAATTAGAAAAATACTTCATACCATTAATTCAACACTACTAATGCACTACTAATAACATGACATCATGTGAATCTCACTGTTAATGTGATAGTTTGCCCTTTATTTGTTTGTTTGTTTGTTTGTTTGTTTGTTTGTTTTTTCTTACGCTTATCAACTCATTAGTGGTGCTTTTAGAGCTTTTAATTTAGTATTCTAAATCGGGACTGTTGAAATTATGATTTTAATTAAAAAAAATTTAAAATTTATAACTAAACATATAATTCAAAATTATTGAAAAATTAATTTAAAAATTATTTTCAAAACTCATAACTAAACACACAATTCAAACTTTTTTCAAAATTCTATTTAAAAAAATTAAAAATATATATTTTTATTTTGTCTTTTAAAATTATTTTTAGAATCATGACTTGAGTATAGAATTGTGCTTTGAGTTTTGAAAAAAGAAAATTTGTTTGGTTATGAGTTTTGAAAAGAGTTTTGAGTTGTATTTGAATTTATTTTTTAAAATATTTAAAATATTCTTAATTTTATTTTTTTAGGGTAAATATTTTATATTTTAAATATTTATTTATTTATTTTAATGTGAGCTATGTTTCATACATTTGTGTACTGTATTTTTTAAAAATATTTTTTAAATATTAAAAATATTATTTTTTATTTTAAATATATAATTTTTATTTTAGATATTTTATTTTATCTTATAAATATATTTTTAAATATTTTAATTTTTTTGTTATGTGTTTGGTTATGATTTGAGTGTGGAGTTTGAAAACAGTGTAGAGGTTTGAGTTATGTGTTTGGTTATGAGTTTTGAAAATACTTTTTTAATTGAGTTTTGAGTTGAGTGTTTGATTACGATTTGAGTGTTGAGTTGTGTTTTGAGTTTAAAATGTTAAAATTAAAATATTTACAAAATAAAATAAAATATTTAAATAAAAATTATATATTTAAAATAAAATAAAAAAAATTTCTTAAACATTTTTTAATAATTAAAAAAAATAAATCCAAATTTTTTTAAAATACAACTAAAAATTCAAAAACTCAAAACTCAAAATATAACTCAAAACTCTTTTTAAAACGCTTTTCAAAACTCTTTTCAAAATTTATAACCAAATAAAATTTTCTTTTTCAAAACTCAATTCACAATTGTTTTCTCAAATCACAATTTCACGCTTAAATCATAATTTCAAAACTAAATCAAACGGAGTGACTGTATAATAGGATATTCTACGGTATAATTCTAAGTGGAAAATACTTTTGAGGACCTCAGTGGGAAGTGCTATGGATAGGATTTTGATTTATGTTTTAAATTTAAGATATATAAATATATTTAAAAGTGTATAAAATGTGTAAGAACTTATTTATTTATATATATTTTTTTATCATACGACAAATGCTAAGATGTTAGTGAGTTAAATTATAATAAAAAAGTCGTAATTACTTTATCGATTTGAATCTTGAAAATCTAATCTTCTTACTGTCCTAAGAGACAATTACATGAATCACTAGGCCAACTATTTTGTCATAAGAACTTTTTATTAGTACATAAAATTTATTAACTTTAATTATTGGATTAGATTATATTAGATTTTATTAACATTAATTTTTCTTTTATGTATAACTTTTTTGTGTTACTTTTAAATTTGATTTTCTTATTTTTATTCATTAATTTTGATTTTAGTTTTAAAAATTTTAAATCCATACTTATTAATCATAAATAAAGTAACAAATAAATTTTAATTAAAAAGTACCCATAAGTAATCTAAAATGCCAATTAAATTTTCTACTACAAAAGGTGATCCAAACATCTCATAGCACAACCCACAACTCTAATTGGGTTTCTAACTTTTATCCAACACATTATCCATTGCTCTTTTCAATTTTTATAAGAATTGATTCTATTTATTTATTTATTTTTTTTGTTTTAAATTATTTGATGATGAGATAGAGCAATATAGATAGTGTTTTTAGACATTATTCAGCTCAGTGTATGTGTTGCTAATGATCTCATTTTGTTTGCCAAAGCCAACAATAGCAACTGTGATTGTATTATGGAAGTGCTCTCTGATTTTTGTGATATGTCTGGCCAGAAAATCAACCTCTAAAAATCTAAAATGTTTGTCTCCCCTAACATTTTCTAGAAGAGAAGCCCTTCCTCTTAATCACAAGTGTGGCATATTCTTGACTAATGACCTTGGCAAATAGTTGGGCACTTCCATTCTCCACCATAGAGTTAACCAATCCCTCATAAAAATATTATTGAGAAAATGTCCAAAAAACTCCCAGGATGGAAAGCCAAGAACTTATCCTTAGCTGGTCGAACTACTCTAGTTAAAGCTATAACCTCTGCTATCCCTAATCATTTGATGCAAACCTTGGAAATCCCTAGGAAAGTGTGTGACCAAATTGATAAATTAAATAGAAATTTCTTATGGGGTAGCACTGAAGGTGCTAGAAATGTTCATCTTGTTAACTGGCACCAAGTGTGTAAAAATAAGAAACATGGTGGGCTTGGCATAAGGAAAGCCAGAGAGCAAAATTCAACTTTTATCTCTAAATTGGGCTGGAAGCTTACTAACAATACTGAGGACCTTTGGCGCAAAGTCCTTGAGATCAAATACCTCAAGAATCATTCTATCTCCAACTGGCCTAGCAAAAAAAGAGCTTTTCACACCTAGAAGAGCATTATCAAGAACAGAGATGTACTAGATAAGAATATTAAGTGGAATGTGGGCACAGGGGAGGACATCTCTTTGAAGACTGATTGGTGGTATGGATCACAGGCCCTTTGTAACAAATATCAAGGACCTCATGTTGATAATGGGGCTATGGTCCAGTCTATCATTGATGATGAAGGACAATGGGATTTATCTACTATTCAAGATGTCATTTCTCAACAAGATAAGGATGAGATTCTTAACATATACCGGCCTAGGTATGTGACATTTAAAGATAGTCCCACCTGAAAGGGTTCTAGTAATGGCAATTACTCAACTGTAGCAGCCTATCAAGCCATATCAGGGCATGAAGACAATGGAGAAGATTGACAGTGACTGTGGAAGATTAAGGCCACTCAGAAAATAAAAAGCTTCATGTGCCTTGTTGTTAAAGAAAGACTACTAACCAACCATATGAGGCTCATCAGAAACCTTTTTTTAACTGATACTTGTCCCAGATGCCAAACTAGTAGGGAAGATGTCCCTCACTTACTCAGGAGTTACCCTAAAGCACAGTCAATATAGTTAATTTTAAGGGACTACAACTGGTGGCATCACAGCATATTTGTTCCCCTTCAAGAATGGATTAAAGCTAACCTTAAAAGCAAAGGGCAATACAATGGTATATAATGGCACATACTCTTCCTGCCAACACTTTGGAACATTTGGAATGAGAGAAACAAAGAAGTTTTTGACAACTACATCCAACCACTCTCTGTCAGTGTCAATCTCATTTTACAGCAAGCAGAGGCAACCCAACAAGCCTTCTAAAATGTCCTTAATCCAAATTATACTAATCTCATTCTAACTATGTAGTCTTGTACCATTGCAGGTAAACTCAAACTTAACACTGATGGTTGCTCCAAAGGAGACCCGGAACAATCTGTCTATGGAGAACTACTAAGGGATGAAGTGGGTTCATGGGTGTAAGGCTACCTAGGACACTGCACTAGCTTGGAGGCAGAAATTTAGGGCATTTACAGAGGTTTGACTATTATCATGCAAAAAGGGATGTCCAACATCGCCATTGAAACAGACTCCCAAATTGCCATGAATCTGATCAAAGATGGTGCTGCAAGTACCTCACCCTATCGAGCCATTGTAGAGGATGCAAACTGTTAATGTAAAATGTAAATTGTGTAAACTACCACCACCCACTCTACACCTACTACTCCCAAAACCTCTCTATATATAGGACTTGTAATATACAGATATAAATATCAATATACAGAACAATCTTGTAATACATCAATCAATAATACATCATTTATCATGGTATCAGAGCTATAAGATTTAAGCCTGTATTTCTTTGTCACCGGCGGGCAGCCGGCCGACAACTTTGCCTTTGCTGCCCGCTGGAATTTTCTAACACATACCTTCCACTCTCGTAGCTTTCCGGCCGATAGGAGTCCGCGCATGCGCCACCGGAGGTCACCGGAAACCGGGCACACACACAGCCGGAAAAGCACGTCTTCCAACTGGTGGACCCCACTCTTCGACTGGTCCTTCGAACCCGACTACATTGACTCCGCCAACAGCACCAACACCGATCTTTCGGCGAAGTCGGATAGCAAGTCGTCCTCCGATCTGGACCAGAAGTCTGCCAGATCTCGGTTCTCGCCGGGTTGCTTCACAGACGAGAAAGCCAGGCAGCTCCGGCTGATGACTAAGGAAACGTCGTCGTTCCACGACGTCATGTACCACTCCGCGATTAATCATATCTAAGAAACGCTGGTCCGATTCCTGTCTCTGTAATCGGATCTGGTGGTTGAAATTCTGGATAAACGCTTCCACTCGGCTGTTCAACTCGTCATGACTCAGCAAATTAAGGTGGTGGTCTCTCGTCAGGCGCTGACACCGACGACACCCCTGCATCATTGAACGTCTCGGACTTCCTCAGCTCCTTCTTCCAAGCCGTCAACGTTGTGGTCGTGGACGACCGTCATCAAAGTCGCGGTGCTCGCTCTTCCTGATGAGTCGTGGACTGCTCTGTCGTGGCCTCCCTCCTCCTTCCGCCATATTTGCTTTCCATGTTCCCTCCACTGTATCATCATCATCGCTGGTGGTTCCCACCTTGCCAATCATACCCGGCTGATCAACCTGCCTGCAGAGAATAATACTACCTTCCCAGCTCACATCAACTTCAAAAGATCCAACTTTCGTCAAATGTGGAATCCCGTCCTTGACCCGTCCCTCCACCCATTCTCTCTCTCTCTCTCTCACTTTGCACCCACTCTCCCAATCCACCACATGCCAACCGACTCCCAATAATATATCTTATCCCCACTTTCATCATTAACCACACCAGCACTCACTTTCCTCTTTTCTTTCTTTATTTTACACACTTTTTCACGGAAAGTGAGCCAGCCCTTTTCAAATCATTTTTCATTCCATTTTTCTTTTATAAAAAAAAAAAAAAAAAAAACAAACAAACAAACAAAAAAAAAAAAAAAAAATATTCATTCCAGTTGATTTTTCTGCCTTACCACACCTCCCATTCGAATTTGCAAAACACACTTATTTTATTCATATCAGGGATTCACCCCGCTCACCATTCTACACCACAAAAAAAAAAAAAAAAAAAAAAAAAAACAAACAAACAAACCACAACCCTTTTTCAATTTGCACAACAACCATCTTTTATTCATCTCCGGGATCAACCCCGCTCATAATTTTACACAAAAAAAAACAAAAAAACAAAAAAAAACAAAAAAAAAAAAAAAAACAAAAAAAAAAAAAAACAAAAACAAAAAAAACAACAACAACAACAACACAAGCTTTGTTTTCTTTTCTGCAGCGGCCATACATCGACCTCCATTTTTCTCTACTCTGCTGCAGGTCTCTTCTTCTTGCTTTTCTCTTGGGTGTCCCTTGCCGGTGTTGCCTCCGTGTTTCCCACTCCACTGGGCATGATCACTACTCCTTGCTCCTCCACTGCAGCATATGGCGGCCCTCCAAATCGGAACATCACGGTGGCCTTCCGCTTCAGCTCCTTGTTTTCTGCCCTTAGCACGCTCATCTCTGCTCGCGCATCCTTATACATGCGTTGGAGCAGAGCCAGCTGGGCGTTTAACTGCTGCACCTCATTTGTCCTACTCTGTAGCCGGTGCGACAGATTTGTGACCGCCGTCATGGACTCCACACATGCCTTCAACGTATACTGATTGGCTTCCACATCCGACTGCACCGCCATTTTTTGCTCCACAGACCGCATCGGAAAGTTCAGCGGAGCAAACCCAGCAGTGTTTGGTTGAGGTTCACTGGCCACCGCACCAGTTCTCTCTCCTGTGGACTCGTTGAGGTCGGGAAAGAGGGTAAGCAGCCCGCGGGAAGACGAAGCCATTTTTTCTGGGCAACAGAGTGTTATAGAGAGTGTTACAGAGTATCTTCTCAGCAAAACCTTCTCAGCAAAACGAAGAGTTTTTCAGAGGATTTTCGCCACTTGTTTGTCTTCGCCTCTGCCTCAGCTCTGTCTTGGTTAAATAGCCGAGGCAGCCACGCGCATCGCGCGCCTCTTCTCGCCGACAAACTGGCACGCCTTTTCATGGCACGCCTTTTGATGTCTCGGGCACGCCTTTTGATGACACGCCTTTTGAGGGTGCGGGCACACCTTTTGAGGGCACGACTTTTGAGGGCTCGATATCTACATCCATGTATATTTTTTTGGGCAGCCTATCTACACACTCATACAGTGTCTTCTACACCGGTCAGCTTTATCAATCCCTTTGTTTCAACCTCAAATAGGTTTCTATCTTTACACCTATTTGAGTTTGAGGGGGGGTTATACACAGTATCATGTATAAGTCGCTCATGGCGCACTCCCTAAGTCGCCCCCTTGGTGCACCACCACAAGCTTCTACAACGGTCTGACACGACCACACAGTGTCTGCTACAACGGTCCGACATGACCCCATAAACTGTCATCTACAACAGTCTGACACAACCACACAGTGTCTGCTACAACGGTCCGACATGACCCCGTAAACTGTCTGCTACAACGGTCCGACATGACCCCGTAAACTGTCCTGCTACAACGGTCCGACATGACCCCGTAAACTGTCCTGCTACAACGGTCCGACATGACCCCGTAAACTGTCTTCTACAACGGTCCGACATGACCCCGTAAACTGTCTTCTACAACGGTCCGACATGACCCCGTAAACTGTCTGCTACAATGGTCCGACACGACCATACCGTGTCTTCTACAACGGTCTGACACGACCATACCGTGTCTCCTATCCTGTTTTATTTTATTTATCAGTTTATTTTTCTGTTTTATTACTCTCTTCAAACTCAAGTTGGTTAGTTCCTATCCTCCTTGAGTTTGAGGGGGGCTGTTAATGTAAAATGTAAATTGTGTAAACTACCACCACCCACTCTACACCTACTACTCCCAAAACCTCTCTATATATAGGACTTGTAATATACAGATATAAATATCAATATACAGAACAATCTTGTAATACATCAATCAATAATACATCATTTATCACAAACTTCATACTGAGTAGATGCCAGTGCTCCATCCAACATATACCCAGGGAAGGCAACCAAAGTGCTGATGCTTTGGCAAACCTTGGAGCCAGTCAACAGGAACATCTGTTATACCTGGAGGATCCACCTAGCTCTATTCTTTGTCTTCTTATTATTGATATGGTGGATGCTAATGCTAATTCTAGAAGGGATTGAAATATCCCAGGACTGTCTTGTTTGCAACTTTGGTTGTTTTTATTCCTATGAATCAAAAAAAAAAAAAAGCTACTTCGATTTTTTTGGGATGACGAGCCGAAAGTCGGTATAATGCTATAATAATTATATACTGTTTTTTAAGGAAAATGAGTGAGATCTTCAATTTTGAAAATCTCCATGACCTCTGGAATTAGGGGTGTGCGCGGTGCGGGTCGGTGCGGTTTGAGAGAAAAATAGAAACCGTATGGCGGGTGGCGGATTGATAAAAGTGTCACTAGAATTTGCCATTTTCCTTATCAAAAACCGGCGGTTCGGTTGGAAAATAATGGCGGATTTGCCTTGGCGGTTCGGGCGGATTGGCGGTTTATAAAAAATATAATTCAAATTACAAAACTTATATCAAAGAGTAAAAAAAAGACGAGAGACATCGTGATGTTAAGCATCTTGCGAAGCTTTCTTCTGATGCAGCAAGTGTAGCAACAACATGATAATATCAACGACTATGCCATCAATTCATTACAAGTATCTGTGGAAGCTGCAATGTTCAAATACAATACATAAAATTCCCCTCGAGCATTAATGTAATACTATATTCTAAGGTATAGAACAACAAGCAAACTTAAGTAAAAAAGAATTTTTAGAATCCTATAAAACATGATTTAATAGCGGTGCGGGTCGGTGCGGTTTGGAAGAAAAATAGAAACCGGCGGATTGATAAAAATGTCACTAGAATTTGCCATTTTTCTTACCAAAAACCGGCGGTTCGATTGACAAATAATAATGAATTTGCCTTGGCGGTGCGGTTCGGTGCGGTTTTGGCGGTTTCGGCGGTTTTGGCGGTATTATGCACACCCCTATCTGGAATCATCTGGACCATTTATATGTGTTTTTTTTTTTCCCTATCTCTCTCATATGAGTGGTTCAGATTATTTTGAGAGTCATGGGAGTTTCCAAATTTGAGGTCTCAATCATTATTGATTTTTTTTGTTATACCGTAATGATAACAAACATAATTGATGGAAGCTACTAAATTAATATAGTATTGATATGAAAAATAATCAATAAAATATAATTAAAATATTATTATTGTAACATTATTTTAATTTTTAAATTTGTGATTTAAAACAAAATTTTTGCACCAAAGTCAAGAACTTCTAATTTGAAGATTCCCCTTTTATTTGTTATATATCAACTTTATTAAATTTTCTAACTTGTTATTTTAAAAAAATTGTGTGCACTTTTACAAAAAAAAATAAACAAATAAATAAATAAAAATTAAAAATTAAAAAAAAACAAAAAACAAAAAAACAAAAAAAAAAAATCTCATTCAGAGTGTCTATCAAATGTGTGAATTGAATTTGGACAAGTTTCCGTAAAAGATTTTATTTTAATTAAGGCTTTGTTTGATCAACTAGATTAATTGTGAAAGGATCAATAATTCCATAAATTAGTGTTAGATCAGTTATCTAATTAAATTAGTGAGATAATAATTTATTATGTATTTATTTTATTTTTTTGTTTCATACTTGAAATTATTATCACCAATTTCTCTCAATATTAAAAATTCGTCAATTTTATCAGATGGAATATCCACGGTACATGTAACCCGATTAATAAAATTTATAATAAAATATAGAATTGTGAGTCTATAGATTAACAATTTCAATCCTAGACTATAATCGTATTAATCAAACATACTCTAACAAAAGCTAACCAAATCCAGTAAAATTGACTTTTTAAAATTTTGAAATGTTAAGCAATCTAAATTTGTATAGAGTATGAGAATTCAGACAAAGGCCATCTAAAATTTCATGCAAACAATGGTAGTGTTTGATTCAAAGTAAAATGAAATAATAATTTTATTAAAACATTTATCCTTGCAATTGATTAATTAAAAATAATAATAATAAGGGAATTTTATCTTCGACTCCCTCATCATAAGTTTTTAGTAGTTTAAGGACATAAGAAAAAAGTTTTTTTTGTTCAAGTTCTCTAAGCCTCCGTTTGGGATGTGGGTTGGCTTTTTGGTTTTTTTAGCTATTTTAGCCTGGGTTAAAAAGTTTGATTTGTGAAGGACTTTTTGGCCTTTTGACTTTTTTGACTTTTTTTGTGAGAGAAGAATGTAATGATTATGAGTTGAATGTGATATTTTGTTTTTTGTGGCTAAAATAGCCTATTTTATCTTTTGTGGCTAAAATAGCCAAAAAGGCCCCGTTTAGCTCTTGCCAAACGGAGCCTAAGACTTCCAACATCATTTGAACCAAAAAAGCGAGCTTGTACAAAAAGCGGACTGGGCTGAGTCAGTCACACGAAATCTCAGCCCAGCCTCAAGGGGTACTTAGGTCGGACCGCCAAGGCTATTCATTTTTTTTTTATTTTTTAAATTTTTTTTCCCACCAAAATAGCTTAAAAATGACATTGGGCCTCATGCGAGGCAAGTCTTGAAGCAAGGCTTGAGTAAGTCGGTGGGCCGAGCTTTGGGTTAGGCCAATTAGGCGGCTTCCGTCTGACATTGGGCTTGAGCTCGGGCTTGAGCCTGATCGAGTTGGACCAATTTTACACCCCTAAAAATCAAACAAAATTAATGATTGAATTGAGATTTAGGCCTCGTTTGGGAACAAGTTTTTTTAGTAATTTTTTGGCTAAAATATAAAGTAAAAAAGCTAGTATGTTTAGAATGACTTTTTGATTTTTTATAAAAAGATATGTCAAAAATTGAGAGAAAATGAAATCTTTGACTTTTTAGTATATGTCTTAGATTTTTTTAATTTTTTTAATAGCTTTTTGACTTTTAAACTAAAACAAGCGAAACCGAAACGAGGCTTTAAGAATGTATTTGCCAACCGATTAAAAGAGTCAAAAATTTAGAAGCCACAAAAGCATCTATAATGAGTTAAAAAAATAAAATATCACATCAATATGTTTCACTTATTTAAAAATAAAAAATATTAAAAAAAATCAATCCCAAACTACCAGGTTGGCATTGACAACCACGTTGGCATTGTTTGAGAACTTGGTTTGGGACTAAAATAGTCACAAAAAATAAAATAGACTATTTTAACCACAACAAACAAAATATCATATCTAATTTATAATCATTACACTCTTCTCTCACAAAAAAAAAAGTCAAAAAAGCCAAAAAATCAAAAAACTCTTCTCAAATCAAACTTTTTAGCCCAGGCTAAAATAACCAAAAAATTCAAAAAATTAAAAAGTCAACCCACTTTCCAAACCACACCAACATGATCCAAAGTGATTGAAAACAATAATGGCGTGTATATCTATCCCCAGTCCCTACTAATAATGTTCTGATATTCCAAGAATTAATTGTCTCAGGATAAGATATTTCTTTTCAAGCGTTTGTGATCACATAACTCACAATTAGGTAATTTGATTTTATTTTTAAATAAAAATAAATAATTAAACAAATTGTGTAATTTTTATTCACTCTTAACTAAAAGATTTGGGGATCAATTATTGTTAAAAGACAAATATTAATTAATTCTTCCTTATTAAATAGTCTTTATTTCTTTCTTATTATAATGTGTATATATATATATATATATATATGTATTAGTTATTGTTGAAGTGGGGCATGTGAGTTTTGTTGGAATTTTTTGTGTAATTCAATTTTTTAATTGATATAGTTTTCTTAATATTTTATAAATAATTTCTTAGCCATTAACAAAAAAAATAAAACAAAAAGGCATAAAAATAAAGGAATATGCACATTTTTTAGGCAGAGGATCCAATGCCAATTGTCACTATGCAATTGTTAACTTTTATGTATTTATTTTTTGCCAAAAAGGTAGACAAAGATAATATAGATCAAGTAAAACATCCATCCCTGTCAATATCATTGTCAAAATGTGTCTGTGTGAGGGTCCATGAAATAAATTTGGGAAAATTACCAGAGAGTGGTGGTTTCACAAAATTATTATAAATTTAAATTATTAATATTTATAAATTCTACCATTAATTTGTAATTTATTTTTTAAATATCTCACGAATTGTTATTTGGAAGAATAACAAATCCGTGCACTTTTTCAACAAAAATTTCCAAAGAATGGTAAACTTTAAAAAGCCTTCGGTTGGGATGTAGGTTGGCTTTTTAACTTTTTAACTGTTTTAGCCTAAGGTTAAAAAGTCTCATTTGGGATGAACTTTTTGACTTTTTTTACTTTTATAAAAGAAAAAATAAAATGATTATGGTTTGGATGTGACATTTTGTCTTATGAATTTTTAGCATATTTTGTCTTTTTTGACTAAAATAGCCAAATTATATGCCGAACATAACCAAATATTAATAAGTAAATTCATAATTTTTTTACTAATTTATAAATATTTTATCAAAAAATCACTGATATGTAATTTCCTCTTGTTATTTCCCATTCAACAAAGGAGTGAATCTGCTTATATTACAGTTTTTTTTTTTTTATATATATTTTTAGCGAATGTTATCTTTTTTTTTATTTTTTTATTTTTTTATAGAGTTAAAACAGTTCATGATACAAAAATGAAGTTACATATTTTTATAGTAGGGTTACATATTTTATGATTCAAATTTTTTTTGATAAATATTTAAATTTTTTGTGGTAATAATATTTAAAATTTATTTTTCTCACTTTTTTAAATGAAAAATATTATTATTTTTTAATTTTAATTTTTTTAGGATAAATTACACTCATTTCTCTTGTGGTTTGAGAAAAATATAATTAACTTCACACTTTTGACATAATGACACTGTCTTTCTTGAAATTTTAATTTACATAACAATTAGACCGAAACTAAAATAGTTAATAGGCATACACTGAAATAAATAAAGATAAATTTATATTTTAGTAGAAAAAAATTATAATATCATTTTTTATTTATACAACTAACAAATTATTGATAAAAATTATTCTTATTTTAGCTTACAAGAAGGGAAGTCGGTGTAAATATGTTAAAAGTAGGGACTAATTACACTTTTCAAATCTCAGGAGACATGAATGTAATATACACTTTTTTAAATATATTCAGAGGTTTAATTAATATTTTATAAATATTTTGGGGTAAATAAAATTTGAAATGGAGTTTTAGTATCACGATAATAATTTTTGCGGAACTACTACGTAGCTCGAATTGTCGAGCTCGAAATTGGCTCGAATCCAATTTCAGAAGCAGAGAAGGAGAAGAGAAGGAAGGAGGAGGAGGAGGAGGAGGACTCGAGGGGGCATAATCACAGGGGGAGAAGAGAAGGAAGGAGGAAGGAGAAAGGAAGAAGGAGAGGGGCTCGGCCGACGGCAGTGGTGCTGCGGCGAAGGGGAGGGGCTCGGCCGACGGCAGTGGTGCTGCAACGAAGGGAAGGGGCTCGGCGGGACCGAAGGCGACGGCGGTGGTGCTGCGACGATCGCTGGTGCTACGACGAAGCGGAGGGGCTCGGCCGACGGCAGAAGTGGAGGGGCCCTCTCTTCTCTCCATTCCCTCTTCCCCTCCTCTTTCTCTTCTCCTCTCTTCTTCCTCTCTTCTCTCCCTCTTTCTCCTTTGTTTCAGACCACCCAAAACGCCTAAAACGACATTCAAGCCAATTTCGAGCCAAGATTTTTGAGCTACGGCTCATTTTCCTAATTTTTGTTTGATTATAAATAGCAACTAACAGTAGGGATAAAATTAATTTTTAAATCAAATAATTTAAATATGAAATTGATATTATTAAAAAAAATAAGAGTTAAATTGATTTTAAATGATAATTTAAAGAATAAAATAAAATTTCTCTTTTTTTTTTAAATGCCCCAAGCTTCAAGTGGCCCAATGATAAAAGTTTGCTTGAGTCCTAAAAAGCTTGAGCCGACAGTGTTTTTTTACTTTATATTTTGCCATCAACTGATGATTCATAACCCTAAATTTAGAGTTCTAATAATGCACTAATGAAGTAATATGGAGTAAAAAAAAAAAAAAGAAAAAAAGATACATATATCAAATTATTCATGAGTGGAGTCACTGCCATATAAATAGAGTTCTCATTAAAACTCTACTTTTAGTGTTCTTAAACATTTTTTTTTTTTGCTATTTAGTGTGTGCAAGTACAACATTACTCTTTAAAGTAATAGGTGATAAATTTATCTTCTTTTTTTTTTTAAATCTTTAAAGTGTCTCGTGCTAATGGATTGAATTTAGGGTTTGTTTGGAAAGTGGGTTGTTTTTTTGGTTATTTTAATCTGGGGCTAAAAAGCCTCGTTTAAGATGAATTTTGACTTTATTAACTTTTGTGAGAGAAAAAATATAATGATTATGAATTAGATGTGATGTTTTGTCTTATTGAACTAAGGGGTTGTTTGGGATGTCCTAAATAAATGCACTTTTTGAATTTTTAGACTAAAAAGTTGAGGAAAAAAATATGGTTGTTTGGGTTAATTTTTTGAATTTTTATAAAAAAATATGTATTAAAAAATTATATAAATTAGTGTGTAGGAAAAAATTAAGATTGAGAGTTGTGCAGTCGTAATTTTTGACTTTTGGTGAATAGTGATAACGTTTTAACTTTTTGAGTAACTTTTTTAACTTTTTGACTTTTTGACCACATGCCAAACTTAATCTAAAAAATCTATTTTATTTTATTTTTTGCGACTATTTTAAGTAAAAAAAGCCGTAAAACCTATCTTCCCAAACAGATGATGAAGGATGATCTTTTTTTTCAGTCCTGCATTTCCGCCTCACTCTTTGCAGATTTTTCCTACCCCAATGAGGAGATTGGCCAGGACAAATTGTGCTTCTCCATTCTAACCAACCGTTGCCTCAATTATATTTTTACTAGCGGATCGTATACATATCACATGTACAATTTAAATAAGTAAGTATAAAAATAAATAATAATAAATTAATATTACAATATGTATATTAGTAAGTACTAGAAATGTTCTTAATGAAAGTTAAAGTTTCTTACGTTCAAATCTTTTAGATTAGATAAACTGTTATGTAACATAACGTGAAGATTTGGATACAAAATCTAATATTCACTTAATAATAGGATAGAAAATATCTAAATATAGATATAGATATATATAATATATATCTTATAATTTTTGTAATATAATAAGACTAAAATGTTACATTTAACATTCATTTATACTTATTTATTTACTTTCATTAATTATAATTTATTATCTATAATATAATATTTTTATTTCGTAACTTACAAAATAAACCCACCCCCTACACCACATACAAACCCGCCCAATCAATATCCCTAACTGAATTTAAACTATTATATTGGTAGATGAATTGGGGGTTGTGATTGGCATTTGAAAATGGATAATGGAGTTGTTCTATTTTGAACAAGAACAAGATGTTTTGATATGACATAGTGCACTATATACATTATTATATAAATCGATCAAACTGACTTTATGAAGGAAAAAACCTACAAATATCTCGCAAGTCGCAACTGGCTGGCTATAAAAATTATAGTGATGATGATACAGCACAAGAATAAAAAATTTAATAGAAAAATATTTGATTATGGAAGAAGGTCTAATATTTGATTTACGATGATATGATATGATATAATATAATAAGTGTCATCGGTCTAAATTGTAAGTGTTGGAGAAAATACCAGAAACTAAACAATATTATTGATAAATGATGCAAAGAAAATGAGATACAAATAGATCAGGCTGAGGCACGGATATCTCGTTTTCTTTAAGGAGATCAAGCCCACTGCGGTAGGAAGAAACCAAATACCGATGCAGCAGTCACAATACTATGACTTGTCCCCTCCAGGATACAACAGCCCGACCACTTGTCGTATGGTTCAGGCCAACTCTGCACAAAATGGTGAACCCAAAGCTCCACCAATAAAACACCCTTCTTTGCTAGTAATCTCTCTTGTATAGAAAATAGCTTATCTCTATAGATAGAAAAGAGTAGACTATATATATAGGCTATAAGGACCTTACAGTTACACCAAAAATAATGACCATTAAACAAGAAAATGGTTACATCAAAATAATGACCATTAACCAAGTTCATAAATTCTATTAAACCTCTATTTATGACCAAGAGGTTACCAAAGTAATAAAACCCCATTAATGAAAAAGATAAATCAATAAATAAATATAAGATATTAAAATGGTCCAACAATCCCCCACTCATTTTAATATCAACAAGGATAAAAGAGATTACCAAACAAAGATAGACTAGTATGCATCATGAAGGTGTGCTCTGCATTGAACCTTCATTAGTGAAACATCAACCTCTACTCCAGAGTCAGTAGTGGTCTCAGACTTGAACTATGACTGCTTAAGGGAAATAAAGTATTACTGCTCACACATAATAGTCCAGGTGTTGACATGAGCTTTAATAGCCAGCACATTACGGCCTTGTGCTAATCCCAGTTTTCATGAGCATATTTGAGAATAAGCCTAGTTCTCATAGAAAGCGGCCCCACTTTCATGCTCACATAGGTGAAATCTGTCAAGGATGTTCCTGTAATTTACACACCCCACTCAACAAGAGCTACAGAATTTCATTAAGAGTATAAAAACTCAACCCTCCAACATTACAGGACAAATGCACTTACATCATAGGGATGGATAACAAAATATTAAAGAGTGCATTTTTACAACCGCCATATGATTCGTTCTTCCCATTGAACCTAGTTACATGATCTCTGGTCCCTAGGTTGGGTATCCTCATACATGGTTTTTGATTTTATAGGCTTCAAACCCATCCCCCTCGATGTATTCCAGACCCTATCTCTCGCCAAGGCCTTGGTTAATGGATCCGCAAGATTATCACAAGATCTTACATAATTCACAGTTATGATGCCATTACTCAAAAAGGATCTCACATTACTGTGTTTCCTTCTAATAGGTCTGGATTTACCATTATAAAAATGATTGTTCACTCTACCAATAGCAGCAGTGCTATCACAACGAATTAACACAGGAGGAATTGGTTTTTCCCAAAAAGGAATTTCATGTAACAAATCTCTTAACCAATTCGCTTCCTCACATGCTGAAGCTAATGCTATAAGCTCAGCTTCCATTGTAGAATTAGCAATTATCGTCTGTTTTTTAGACTTCCAACATATAGCACCACCACCCAAGGTAAAAATAAAACCCGAGGTAGAGAGAGAATCACCTGACAAAGTGTTCCAATCGGCATCACTATATCCCTCAAGTACCGCAGGATACTTGTTATAAAACAAACCATAATTTTTTGTTCCAAATAAATATCTCATAATTCTTCCCATGGCTAGCCAATGATCTCGACTTGGTTTGCTAGTAAACCTGCTAAGTACTCCAACAGCATATGCAATGTCAGGTCTAGTACAGTCAGTAGCATATCTCAAACTACCAATCATACTAGCATATTCCTTTTGATTAATCACTTCTTTTTCATTTGTTACAACAGATAAGTGTATGCTTGCATCAAAAGGAGTAGCAACATATTTACAGTCTAGAAAATTATATTTCTTTAACATTTTCTCAACATAATGCGACTGATCAAGAAAAATGCCATCCTCAGTCTTGGTAACTTTAATTCCCAAAATAAAATTAGCTTCACCAAGATCTTTCATATCAAAGTGGCTATTAAGCATATTTTTAGTCTCATTTATAATATGCAAATTAGAGCCAAAGATAAGTAGATCATCCACATATAGGCTAATAATCACATGTGCATTCTCACAAGTTTTATAATATATGCACTTATCACATTCATTAGTCTTATAGCCATTCTCAAGCATGCAGGAATCAAATTTCTCATGCCACTGTTTAGGAGCTTGTTTTAAACCATAAAGGGATTTAGTTAGCTTACACACTTTGCTTTCTTGGCCAGGCTCCACAAAGCCTTCAGGTTGGTCCATGTAAATCTCCTCATCTAGATCTCCATTTAAAAATGCTGTTTTTACATCCATTTGATGAATTTTTAAATCATGAATTGCAGCCACTGCAATTAACAGTCTAATGGATGTTACTCTAGTAACCGGAGAAAAAGTATCAAAGAAATCAAGATCAACTTGTTGCTTAAAACCTTTAGCGACAAGCCTCGCTTTATATTTATCTATAGTTCCATCCGGTTTAAGTTTTTTACGAAGGACCCATTTACATCCAATAGTTTTACAACCTGGAGGTAAATCCACTAACTTCCATGTTTTATTTGAAAGTAGTGAGTCTATCTCATCATTTACAGCCTCTCTCCAGAAAATAGCATCAGGTGATAATAAAGCTTCTTGTATCGTATGAGGAATTTCTTCCACATTGTAAAGATAATAGTCAGGGCCAAAATCTTTTTCAACTCTAGCTCGTTTACTTCTTCTTGGTTGAATTTGAAAATTTTCTTTTTCTTGAAAAACTTGAGAAGGAGTAGAAGTGCTAGGCATAGATAAAATATTTTCAGATATTATTTGACCCCCACTATTTCTAGATTTGAAAGGAAATTTATTTTCATGAAAAATAGCATCACCTGATTCAAAAATAATATTATTTTCCATATCAAAAAATCTATAAGCTGTACTATGCAACGCATACCCAAGAAAAGCACAAGTGGTAGCTCGTTCACCCAATTTAGGTCGTTTAGGATCTGCAAGCCTCACAAAAGCTAAACAACCCCAAACCCTCAAATAACCTAAATTTGGTTTATGCCCTCGCCACAACTCATAAGGGACAATTTTAGTCTTTTTGTGTGGCACTCTATTTATCACATGGCAAGCTGTCAAAATAGCCTCACCCCAAAAATTTAAGGGAGTACCTGAATCAATAAGCATAGCATTCGTCAAGTCAATTAACGTTCTATTTTTTCTTTCAGCTACGCCATTTGATGAAGGTGAATATGGTGGAGTAGTCTCATGAATAATTCCCAATGACTGAACAAAAGAGTTGAATCCTAGAGATTCATACTCCCGGCCTCTATCACTTCTAATTCTTTTAATCTTTTTACCGAATTGATTTTCCACTTCAAGAAGGAATTCTTTAAATTTCTCAAAAGCATCACTTTTATTTTTTAATAAATATACGTTCGTATATTTTGAAAAATCATCAATAAAAGTGATAAAATATCGGTTACCACCCTGAGTTAAAATTCCTTCAAACTCACACAAATCAGTATGAAATAATTCTAGCAATTCGGTATTTTTTCCAGCACTTTTATGAGGCCTCTTGGTAATTTTTGCTTTACTGCAAACTTCACATTTCTCAAAATTTTTTGTCACTTTAGGAATTAATTCTAAACTACTCATGATTCCCACATATTTACTATTTATATGACACAAGCCAGCATACCCATAAATTAATAGAAGACAAAGTGTAAGTGGTGTCATAGTAATAATCATAAAATTAATCAGCAAGTAAATTTAAGAGATAAAAGCGACATTTATACTCATCTGTATTATAAGAAGCCACTTTTGCTTCATGTGCCTCATAGTCTTCATCATTCATCTCCTCGGTTGGGATTTTGTTCGGATTCTTTCCTGTAAGAACATATGCAACTTTCAAAAGGCTAAGGTAAAAAAGAACTTTTCCTTTCCACCTCTTAAAATGAACTCCTTTGAACTTGAAAGGTTTGTTGAGATCTCCAATTCCATCATTGGTTTTTTCTAGTACTTGTTCCATGTTTGATCTCCTTAAAATTGTTGGAGAAAATACCAGAAACTAAACAATATTATTGATAAATGATGCAAAGAAAATGAGATACAAATAGATCAGGCTGAGGCACGGATATCTCGTTTTTTTTAAGGAGATCAAGCCCACTGCGGTAGGAAGAATCCAAATACCGATGCAGCAGTCACAATACTATGACTTGTCCCCTCCAGGATACAACAGCCCGACCACTTGTCGTATGGTTCAGGCCAACTCTGCACAAGATGGTGAACCCAAAGCTCCACCAATAAAACACCCTTCTTTGCTAGTAATCTCTCTTGTATAGAAAATAGCTTATCTCTATAGATAGAAAAGAGTAGACTATATATATAGGCTATAAGGACCTTACAGTTACACCAAAAATAATGACCATTAAACAAGAAAATGGTTACATCAAAATAATGACCATTAACCAAGTTCATAAATTCTATTAAACCTCTATTTATGACCAAGAGGTTACCAAAGTAATAAAACCCCATTAATGAAAAAGATAAATCAATAAATAAATATAAGATATTAAAATGGTCCAACAGTAAGTCTAAGTAATTCTTTTAATAATATTTTAGTTACAAAGGTGTCGTTGTCATAACTTATACCATTTTGATTATAATACTTCTATCAACATAAAATCGATAATCATTAAGCGCGTAGTTCAGTTGGTAAAAGGTTGGGCTAGCTTAACCAAGGTCTTCGGTTCGAGACTTGGGAATGTAACTGCGTGAGGTAGGGAGAGCTTACCGCCCTTGTGGTCCTTCCCGGCTTGAATCCAAATTAGTCGGAGCCCAATTGGGTTTCTGGATACCGGATGGTTTAACCAAAAAAAATAAAATAAAATAGAATGATAATAAAACATAAATTTAAGTGAAATTGTATGTTTTATTATAAGTTTCACTGTCTTATTTGTACGGTTAAGATTATTTTATGTGGTTCATTCTTTGGTTGGTAATGGGTGTACTAGTTGTTTTGATAGAAAATTCTGTAAAAATACTCTGTTTGATTTTAAGTTTTTGAATTATTTTAATTTTTTGTATTTTGTTGTTGTTAGAAAATGTTTTTCATATTTTAGTTATTTTTAATTTTTTTAGATGCACTTAAAATGTAAAATACTTGTGAATAAATTTTTTAAAAATTCAATAAATACAAAAAATATATATGCTTAATTTATATATATTTTTATATTTAGTGATTATTTAAAAAATTATAAATATTTTACTTCTTAAGTATCTAAAAATAAAAATAAAAAATTCACCAAAAGACATAAAAATATTAAAAGATAAAAAAATTCAAAAATTATATTTGAAAAGGTTTTTTTCTAAAAAATATGCAAGACCAGCGAGGTCGGCAGTCCTGGCCTGGATGGCATTGCCGAAAAAGCAGAGGGGGACATATCCGAAGATGTAAGAATAAATATGATGCAAATATTCGGGGGCGAAGAAGTAATTAATCACACTTTACATGCCATCTTTAAAATAAAAAATATGAATATTTATACACAAGTACTAATATATGAACTTATATTTTATTATGTCTTAACTAACATTTTTCGGACATTTAAATCTAATTAACTAACATTTTTCGGACATTTAAATCTAATTAAATTTTTAATAATCGGAATTGTTCTTCAAATAATAATTGTTCATCATTTAAAATTATTTATAAATGAAAATGATGATTTGACATTTATTTTGATTTTCAAAATTTTAGAACATCAAATTTTAAATTGAAAAAAAAAAATATATGTGCAAAAAAAAAATTGAAAAAATTGAATTATTTTTTGTGCAAAATTAAAAATTTTGTGCCTATAAATGAGCATGATCTTGGAACATTAATGTGCAAAAAAAATTTAAAAATGAAAAAATTTATAATTTTTTTCAATTTTATTGAATAGTATAATCAAACCAATAAGTAGAAGGGTAAAAACGTTTAATCTCATGCTTTATTTTTTTTATTGATAGTGAAATAATTATCTGAAACATTATTATGCAAAATTAATAATGTTCTTAATTTTAAAAATTGAAAAAAACGGATAATATTTTTAATTTTACTAAATATGACTTATTAGTTCAAAAAATCTTAGATAAGATCTGAGGTACCATAACATTTGTAAATAGGAATTTTAGTTAATTAATTCTAAAAAATATATATAGATGGATGTACTTAGATTATTCCCCCCCTAATGTGAAGTTATATTTTGAATTTTACTCCAGGGACAAAGACCTTATTTGATTAGTTTTAAAATTATGATTTAAGTATGGAATTGTGATTTAAGTGTGGAGTTGTGAGTTGAATTTTGAAAAAAAAAAAATTTGTTTAGTTATGAATTTAAAAAAAAAAGTTTTAAAAAGTGCTATGAAAAGAGTTTTTGAATTTTGAATTTTAAAAAGAGCTTTGACTTTTGAGTTGTATTTTAAGTTTTGAATTTTAAGTTATATTTTGAAATTTTTGAAATTTATTTTTTTAATATTTAAAAATATTTAATAAAATTTATTTATTTTTATTTTAGACATTTAATTTTTTTATTTTAAATATTTTATTTTATTTTGTAAAATATTTTAATTTTTTTAATATTTTAAATTTAAAATATAAATTAACACTCAAATCATAATTAAATGCATAACTCAAAATTCAATTCAAAAAATATTTTTAAAATTAATAACTAAACGCATAATTTAAAACACTACATTACTTTTAAAACTTCATGCCCAAATTGTAATCAAATTTAACTGAATAACTCTGGCCATAGCATTCATTATGATTGTTTCCCCATTTGGCGTGTTGTGGACTTCTGATCAATCTAATCAACATCAATCATCAATCAATGGATGTAGATGTGCCTTTGACCTCAAGTTATCGGCTCTTATTTAATTATTATTAGGAAAATATAAAAATCTCCTCTATGGCTTCGTTTGAGAAGTCATGATTTGGGTTTTTTTAACTATTTTAGTCACAAAAAATAAAATAGATTATTTTAGCCATAACAAACAAAACATCACACCCAACCCATAATCATTACATTCTTCTCTCACAAAAAAACTCAAAAAAGTCAAAAAGCCAAAAAATCCTTCCCAAACCAAGCTTTTAAGCCCAGGCTAAAAAAGCCAAAAAGCCAACCCACTTCCCAAACGGAGGTTGAATTAATAGTTAGCTTATTTTTTACAACAAATGTTATAATAGTATTATTATTATTAAATTATAATAATAAATAGTAAAAAATAATAGAATTAGGCCCCGTTTATTTAGGATTATAGAGAGATGATTGAGATTGATAGTGATGTGAGACTACTATATAGGGTATTTATTTTGAGAGATTGGGAGGAGACTCCTAATCCCTTGGTATCAGTAAAGGCCTTGGAAGGAGGGATTGGGATGGATGAGGTAGAGATGATATTAGAAAAATAGTGAGGGAATTAAAAAAAAAAATTATTTATTTTTTTTTTTACATATTGGGAATTTTTTTTAAATATTAATGTTTAATTTTTTATATTTTTTATTTGTTTTATTATTTTATATAAAAATAATTTAACAATTCTACACTAACAACTATCATAAAAAATAAACACAATTTTACTTAATCCCCTCACTAACAATCCCCTCACTATGGCCTCGTTTGGGAAGTGGCTATTTTAGTAGGCTATTTTAGTTTTGTGTTTGGGAAGATGAGATGAATTTTTAGTTGAGTTGTCGTATTGGAAAGTGTATTGAAATGATGTTTAAATTTAAAATGACAAATTTGTCCCTAAAAATATATTTTTTAAAATTGATATCAAGGGCTAAAATCGTAATTTACCTATTGATGGAACAAGTGCTGTAGCTGACAGTGTAGGCTGTGCAGCCTATACATTTTTTTTTTTTTTGAAAAAGCTTCCAACAGTGTTGCTTTTGGGCTTTTTTCTCAAAATAAGCTATAATAGCCTCATTTCTGGCTTCCCAAATAGCGCCTATGAATCCCCTCTATTCTATTTCTGAAAACAAACGGGGCCTTATAGTAATAATACTCTAATGACCAGTTGTCATTTTGATAGAACTAAATACAAAATTAATGTATCTTCTGTGTTTGATTCTGCAAAAATGGAAAGCGGAAGAGAGAGAGTGAAAGAGGTTTTGCTTGATGAGTTGACAGTTGCCAAAAACTTGTGTCAAATTTGACATAAGTTTTGGCATTTGACACAACTTTTGGCATTTGCCAAATTTAACAGCTGCCTAGCTATGTTTGGGATAATCTTTTTTGGCTATTTTAACCACAAAAAAAGGACTAAAAAGTCAATAAAACAAAATATTCAAATCATAATTATTTTATTTTTTTTCTCAAAAAAGTCAAAAAGTTCATCCCAAACGAGACTTTTTAGTCTCAGGGGTTGTTTGGGGTGTCCTAAATAAGTGCACTTTTTGTCTTTTTGGACTAAAAAATTGAGGTTGAAAATATAGATGTTTGGGTTAACTTTTTGATTTTTTATGAAAAAATGTGTAATAAAAAATTGTAAAAATTGATTTGTAGGGAAAAATTCGAATTGGGAGTTGTGCAGCCGTAATTGTTGACTTTTGGTGAATAGTGTTAACTTTTTGACTTTTTGAGTAACTTTTTGACTTTTCGATTTTTTTACAAGTTTCCAAACTTGGCCTCAGTTTAAAAAAGTCAAAAAGTCAACTCACATCCCAAACGAAGGCATAACCAACCATTTGAGACTTTTTTTTTTAATCTACAATTGCCAAATTATGGCAATATCAACTCCATTAACAAACCATTGAAGATACTTTTATAATTTGTAATATGTTTTTAGTTATGACATATTTTGATGGTGGTTATGATATTATTTTGATTATGATTTAAGAATTATTTAGTTATACCTCATTTAATATTTGATTATAACTTAATTTTTTCTTTTTTATTTATAACTTCCACAATATTGAGTTATGTCATTTATAATAATCAAACTCACAAATAACATAACTTATATATGATACACACCCTTTTCAAGAATACCATACCCTTCCTTGGGAAATATTGTTGGTAGTTTCATACGTAATGGGAGAATACTCAACTAGAATTTTGTAACCAAAATGGAGTACTTATGATTTCAATTTTTGTTTTTGAATTGCACATAGAGATATTGAGATGAAAAGTTGTTTGTTTAGTAAATCAACCTTGCTGTGTGTGGTTATGTGCCACCTAATAATAGAAAATCTCAATCTTGTACCAAAAATAACTTCATTTTGTGGGGGAAAAAAAATGTCTTTTTTCTCTTCTACTTCTGTCCAAAACAATGTCATTTTGGAGGCAATATAAGATGCACTACAAAGGGTCCAAATTTAATAATAAAATAATACAAAATTAGTTTATCTAAAATATATAAGAACAAAAATAAGAAAAAATAGTTACATGTTATAATTGAAAGAGCACACATATAAGTTGAAACTGCCAATCTTAGAAACAAACGTAGGGGCTCTTTTTGGGCTTTTATCAGTGACAGAGAGACTACCAAACCAGGCCTATCACAGGCCACAGGCCCACAGTCCATGTGTTTGTTTCCTTCTACAGTTCCATTTCATGATTAATGTACAAAATAAGATTTATTTGACCCTATAAATACCAATAACCTTATGTTAATGTTCCTTTTTCACTTAATAGATAAAATTAAAAATTGTCGCATGTGAGATTTCAGGTTTTAGTTTTATGGAGAAATGTTAATTTACGTTGTAATTTAATTACTAACATACTAATTACTAATTCAAGTATAAAAAAATGATTATCCAATGGAATATTTGTCACATAATGCCTTATTTAAATATAATTGGGTTGTAAGGTAGGACTAATTATATGTGTCAAAAATTATCTAATAATATAGGGTCACAGATAATAATTGGTGATTGGTATAGCGTCAAGGAAAACCGCCCGGCCTACCAAATTGATGCCCAAATTTACACATGGACTATGGTTAACTATGTTTTTTACCAAAGGCCCAGAGGAAGCCAGGACGAAATACTATAAATTCAGAAAATAATTATTTAAAAATTATTTAAAATTATTAATGTGTGGTTTAAATTTATTTTGTGTATGAATCTTACAATATATAATTTTAATATCTACCACTCACTCCATTTTTGACCAAATCTGAGACAAAGTCTGGGTTCCAGACTTACTGAAATATCAAGTCTTGTCTAGTTGGTTTGGCTTAGATAGACTAGCAAATTGAGTCTATTTGGACCCAAAAAATTATTTAGTATGTTTAATTTCTTAGTCCTCTCTATTAAATTATTTAAGATTATAATTTACTTTCAATACATTCTAAATTTTTTTCACAAATTACCTTTCAAAATAAAATCATAATTTTTGGTACACTCAAATCATTCGGTATTTAATGGCGTTTTTTTAACGGCGTTTTTTTAAACGCTACTTTTTTTAATTTTTAACGACGTTTTATAACCGCCACATATTTTTTAATCAAAACGGCACCGTTTTATAATTGAAGGCGTTTTAAAACGCCTCCAAATGCGGTGGGTACACGCGCTTCTTTCGTGCTCATTTTGAAACCCTTATTTTGATTCTGTGCGAGTGAAACTTTGAATGTTACAACTCTCTCTCTCTCTCTCTCAACCCTTATACGCACATCTCTCTCTCTCTCTCTCTCAACCCTCTCGAAGCTCCATGAAGCTCCATCTACACCCGCGATTTCGAAGCTTCAGAGCGATTTCGAAGCTCCATCGCCCCACCATCTACTCACTCTCTCTCTCTCTCTCTCTCTCGATTTAGATCTACTAAGCTCCATTTTTCCAAATTTCGAGGTAGCGAGCTCCACCGTCTCTCTCTCTCTCTCTCTAGATCTGTGAAATCAATAGAGAGATCTATGAAATCAATGTTTGAAGGCATTCTTACTTGATCCTTATTTGCAGAGACTCAGAGATTCAGTGATTTCAGAGCGATTTCGATTTCGAAGCTCCATCGCCACCACCATCTGCACCTACGATTTTCATTTCACTAAGGCGAGCTCCACCGTCTCTCTCTCTCTCTCTCTATATATATATATATACCTACACTTTCTCTCTCTAAAACTCTCTCTTCTCGTCTTCCAGAAGCTCAGATCTGAACTCTGACCCCTCGATTACTCGCATTTCAAGCCCCAATGGCCGCGAATAGTCTACTTTGGTTCTGAACTTTAATCGGCACTCTCTCTCTCTCTCTCGCTCGCTCGCTCTATGTCTTTCGAATTTTACTGAATGTATAACATTTGAGTTCTTGGATTTGTGATTCAAAACTCCATCTTCAAATCCCTCTTTTCTCTCATTTCGTATCTGTTTATATATATATATATATATGTATGTATGTATGGTTTGATTTGTGTTCTCATTCTCAGATTGCATCTTATAAAGAGGGGTTCGGTTTGATCTTGTTCTCTTCCTTGCAATTTCAATCCGGGTCAAGAAAAATTGGCTATGGCAAAAACCTTATTGTTCTGATTGACGGAGCTTGATTTAGATTTAATTTATTACTGTGGATTTGGGTTTTTCATTATTTGATTTAATTTGCTGGCTCTGTCATGCTATTTGTTTATTTTTTTTTTATGGTTCCAATGTTTCATATATTCTAGTATTTAATTAATCACTCTTATGGTTACAGTTGCCTGTGAATTGGAATTGGTTGAAACCATCATTGTGGGATGGGATTCTTCATGCTAATGTTTGAACTATATGTATGAGTATGATTACTTATGGTTGCATTGTAGGAACCATGCAAATGGCAGTTGGAGTTACATTTGGTATGTGTCTGAACTTTTTTTTTTGTCAATATCGTGGTTGTTCCATAACATTGCCCTCATTAGTTTGTTACAGTTAATTACTTATAATTACTTTTGAGTAATTTGTTAATGTGTACTGTTGCTCTTGATTATGTCTAATAATGTTTTTATTATATCCAAACAACTTTCTATTGCTTATTTGTGTTGTGTGTTTGTGTATATATGTATAGAGAGGATCTAGCTACTTTTTCTAAGTAATCTTATTCTAGCCATCAATTTTTGAGGATAAAATTAGTTTTCATTTTGCTATTTCTGATGAGAATGTGAACATGTGGAATTCTAGATGGCTTTTTTAGCATGTACAAATTTTAAGTAAGTGTAGCATTTTAATATGGGCTTATTGTTTCAGAAGAGGGCATTGTAAGCGGAAGAGGAAATGATGCGAGGAAGGACTAAACTGAGGTTTGTGTCTATAGATGGTGTGAAATTTATTGTACAAGTTATATTTCATGGACTAATTTTTCTGTCCAAATTTCTGCCGCTTCTAGACAAGCGGGGAAAGCGATGAATTTACATTAGCTTATTTAATTTTGCATGTTAACTTGTTACTGTGATAGGTTTGGGACAGACGTTGCTTTAAAGCAGAGGGAAAGCCAACAGGGGGTCCTGGTGGGACACGTAGAAGGGGTTACATTTCTTGACAGCCGTGGAGATGGTCATTATTTCATTTCAAACGGTAAAGATCAGACCATCAAACTTTGGGATATCCGGAAAATGTCCGCCAATGCTACTGGGTATGCTCACTTCCAGGCCTATTTGTAATTACTTGTTTATTTTAAATGATAATAATCGTGAAAAGTATGAGTTATTAATCAAACTTTCTGAGTCAACTAATTAGTTATGTCTCATTGTGCCAAAATTTTGTTTGACTTTAGTCCAAAATGTTGTACATGTTGAACAGCTTTGAAAGAGCTAATAGGAACCCCTGTAATACATTTTTCTTTCCTCGATTTCAGCAAACCTGGATTTGGGCATTATGAATGGGATTACTGATGGATGGACTACCCATCTCAGGCAAGAGGTTTAAAGCACCCAAATGATTAATCATTGGCCACATATAAAGGTCATTCAGTATTGCGCACTCTCATTCGCTGTTACTTTTCGCCCACATATAGGTAACACTATGTAAATCTCTTTCCCTGTACATTGGGGCTGTTATTTTGAAGTTATGGATTTGTTTTCTTGGTTAGCTCAGTTCAACAAGCTTGCAGGTTGCATCCTATCTTGGTTTTACCTGAAGAAACTCTATTTGCCTATTTGTTAAGAGTATATATAAACACCATTTTACAACTTTAGCCAATGTGTTCTCAAATTTCTTGATTGATTTTTTCGCAGCACTGGTCAGAAGTACATCTACACTGGATCTCATGATTCTTGCATATGCATCTATGATGTGGTACGTAATGAAATATATCGACTGTTTTTCTCTTTTCTGAATGCTTTACCCCAGTACAAACCAAAGTTCTTTATCAGAACGGACGTGCAGGAGGTTGCAATTCTCTGATTCCATTCTGTGCTTGTGGTTTGCATGTAGGGAGATTCAAAATCATTCTTACATGGGATATCTTAGGGAAATTTACTGTGAACACACACAATTATATTGAAGATATGACAAAGATTTCTTTTGGTGTTTCGAAGGAAAGAACATAAATATCATAATTGGACAGATATGATATATACGATAGAGGAAATGTTATGCGTGCATGCGCTGTTTTCAACTGCCATATTAGACATAATGTAGTAAGTGGCTTGTGCAAAACCGTGGTTTTACTAAAGCATTAATAATAGAACAAACACACACAGAATCAAGAACACAATATATACTTGGTTCAGCAGGGTGTCCCTATTTCCACAGTAGATGTGCAGGCTGTTTCGTTTTGTGCTGGGCTCAATTTTGTGCCGGGCTCAGGCAGTTTAGAGGAGTCCCAGGTGTGTGTGTGTGTGTACATTTTTCATCTGGAATTCGTATACTTATTATTATTATTATTATTGTGTGTGTGTGTGTGTGTGTACATATATAATGCTGATATTGTTTAAATTTTATGTTAAATCAAATTCTTTTAGTGCCTCAATGATGGGACTCCAGAAGTGAGGGATGCAGCCTTTTCTGCTTTGGCAGCAGTGGCTAAGGTATTCCTTTCAATCATATTGCTACTCAACTATATCATGTCTTTCTAGTAAAACTTGATTCTTATTTTTTTCCCCAAACTTGTGAAGGAAATAGACCAAGATTTGCTAGTTACTTCTGTTGCACTAATTATTGTTTCTTCATTTTTCTTTCTATTCTAGGTGGTTGGCATGAGGCCTTTAGAAAAATCGTTGGAGAAACTGGATGACGTTAGAAAAAAGAAGCTTTCAGAAATGATTGGGGGTTCTGGAGCTGGTTCAGTTGGTTCAATCTCAGGTTTGAATTATTTTATTGTTTTAAATTTGTTACAATTTATCTCCTGAAAAAATGATACATTCTTTGAGGTTTTCTCTATGCTGATAATAATCATGATATGCCAGTTACAGTTCAAACTTCTAGTGGAAGCATTTCTTCTGCAGCTGTGAGTTTATTCTTGCCTTTCAAATTAATGGCCATGCTTTGTATACTTTTTACCTATGAACTAATAGAAATTTTAGGGCTTCATGAAGTAATCTTGACACTAGAATTTTGGTGGATGGAACTTCTAATGAAAATTCCATTTTTGGCTTACTCAAAAGGGTTCTGCTTTTTCAATTACTTACCTCCTTCATCTCTTCTCCAAAAGATAAGGATCCGTGGAATCTTCATCATGTAGTATCATCAATTCTATTTTCATGATGGTAAAATGAAGCATGGCATAGTAATCAATTTAATATTTGAATAAATGCATGTGAAATTTAAATCTTATGAATTTAGGCCTCCAAGGAGTCATTTCGACATGTTTATCTAGCTTCAATATGATGTACACGTTAATCTTTTTGTAGGTTTCTGAAGGATCATTTGTCAAAAAATTGGCAGTAAGCATGCTTAGTGGGAAGAAACCTGTTCAGGCTGTTGTGAGTATTTTCTTATAATTTTTTCCTTAGCATGTCCTGTTTTATGCATATTGTGTTAGATAGCATTTTTTTGCATCTTTGTGTTCTATTATTGGGTTTATATGTTTTCTCAGCCTGCTAGTAAGAAATGAGGGGCTGTAAAATCGGGTGTCAATAAGAAAGGAGATGCTGTTGGACAGTTAAAAACATCCAAACCAGCTGAACCTGAAGACGTTGAGGTAAATCATTGATAATTTTATTTTAGCTATTTGATGTGCAGCTTGTACTATCTTTTGTGATGATGACTGTGTACGACGTTTTAATTGCGCCACTTTTTAACAAGCTCACTCCAGTGAGTTTCAAATATTTTTTTAGCCCATTTTACTTGAAGAAATCAATTCAAGTTCATGTTTAGTTTAATGGTAATTTATTGTGGAACTTGCCTTGATATATGGTTTTTATTGTACCCTTCATTGTTGCCTACTGTTTGCTTACAGTATTACTAGTTTTCTGAAAGATCTTAGGGCCTCATCTTAAAAGTTGCGTGGCATTTTCTTATAGGAGCACCCTAAAACATTTATTTATCTGCATAGCCAATTCATGCTGGTTAATGGGTTGTGTGCAAACTTGCTTGGTGGACTGGGTAGTGATAGACACAACATTTTCATTTTGATAGAAATTTGGGTGATATTCAAGAATCTATATCAAAATAATCATTAGAATGGTTTGCAATGGCGAAGCAACATTCTATGGTTCCGCATGAGTGGTTGCAGAACACTTGCACTAGGATCTGGTGTGTTTGGCATGTCTTTCTTTATTTTTTGTTTGGCTTGTCTTTGGCATGTTTGTAGACACTTCAATGTATATTCTAGGAGTGTAGTTAATGCTGCTGCTGTGTTGTTGTTATGATTAGTTTTATTTGTGAGAGAATCTGTTTTTACAGAGCTTATAGTTTCCTGTTGTTGGAGGAGAGGGAACATTTCTAGTTAGTATATATGCTGGAAAAATAACATTTCCTTTCTAATTAATTATGCTCAGATGAAATTAGTTGTAAACATGCTGGACCTTTCCTTCTTTAACCATACTGGATTGATAAATTTGCAGGAATGGTGATTGACACTTTGTTATTCCTTTTCATGCATGTGGGGGACTCCAAAACTTGTGCAGAAAATGCCTACCATACAGGTAAATCTATGGATTTGGTTTTAACTTGGATGATTTTCATGATTTTCCCCCCTCCTAATAATGATAAAGGACCATGTAACAGCTGTGGAAGGATGGCAAGAAACAGGCAGATGCGTCCTATTGGACCAAAAGCTGGTGGTTCTCCATGAAAACAATATCAGTTACTGTGTAATACATTGGCATGAAATTTTGTTTGTTCTTCTTGAATGGCTATGAGATGTATTGGTAAGTTGTATAGGGAAGAGGATTAAATCAAATAAAACTAAGCTGTGTATCACAACCAGAATTTATTTGCACCATATTTTATGTATGTTCTCTTGAAACAAATACATTAGATTTTTTTTTTTTTTTTTTGGTATTTGTGTTTGCAGTTTGAAGGCCTATTTTCCTATTGTTACTGTACTTGTCAAAGTGCTTTTGAGGGCTTATGCATCATTAAGTATGGGTATATCAATAATTAGTGTTCATTTTATAAAAAAAACAAAGAATGGTTTATTTTTAAAATCACAGAATTAGCATAATTTAAAAAAATAAAAAAAATGAAGTTATAACGGCGTTTTTCAAACGCCACTATAGTATAGTGTTAACTTCTATATTTTTAAAATTGAAAAAAGATATCACAACGTTTTTAAAACGTCGCTAAATACTAGTGTGACATCACTTAACACATTTAGCGGCGTTTTTGAAAACGCCGCCTATACTAATATAACGACGTTTTCCAAGCGTCGTAAAGATACAGCGACGGCCGCATCTTCGACGTTTGATATTAAGCGTCGCAAAAAGAATTGGCGGCGTTTTTGATAGCTATAGAGGCGTTTTTTGAACACCTCTAAAAACCTCATTTCCAGCAGTGATTTTAGGGATGTTCGCGGTTTGTGGTCCAAAATGTGGTAGATTGATTCGATTCAAGCAGTTTGGACGGATCGAGATTGTTATCCCAGGTAGGCAACCCAAGAGGGGGGTGAATTGGGTTATTAAAAATTTTACAATATTAAAAATAGCACAATATTCAGAATTTTAACAAATAAAAAAAACAGAATAATAATTATCAATATAAAAGTAAGAGAGATAGGGAGACAAAATCAAACACTGAGATTTATAGTGGTTCGGCACGCCAGGCCTACGTCCACTCCCCAAGGAACCTCCTTGAAAATTTCTTTACTATCAATTGAATAAATATACCACCAAGCTTGTGGATTTGACACAGGACTTACTCTTATCTATTGAGTCTCACTCAATAATAAATGTCTTACCCTTACAAAATCTCTCACAAAAATAATGAATAAGTGGTACTTAATCCTTCTTTTACAATAATTCTCTCACAAAGAGTAGATATGAAAATGTAAGAACAATGGCTACACTTAGATTTGAAAGTGAAAGAGCAGAATACAATATACTCAGAATTTTGGAGCACACAGAAATTTTTCTCTTCAAGTTCTTAATTTTTCTTCATACACAACACTTCTATTTATACACAAAAATATACCTGTTGGAAGTAGAACGCTCATTGCTAATGTCATGGCTTACATAAGCACGCTCCTTGATTTTAAATAGTCAGCAACCTTGCTGACATCATGGCTTACATAAGCACGCTCCTTAATTTTAAATAGTCAGCAAATATTAATTATTAAAAAGATAAAAGTAAGATTATTTTTTTCTTTTCTTTTTTTGTTTTTTTTAAACATGGAGCCACCGTTTTTGTAGATAATTTAATACAAAGTTCACAACTTTCAAACAAGCAAATGATTTGCTCCATCTTGTTTTATTATAATATATATATATATATAACTCCATCTTTTTCTTCTTATTTTATTATAATATAATCAATATAGTGTAAAAAGTTTAATTACTCACGTGATGTATTCTATTTATATTATATGCATTTTATATAATATTCTAATCAAATATTTGCATATATAGTAAAATCTCTTCAAGTAATATTTATAATAGATCTGATCATACCCTTTTTAAATTTTTGTAGAGATTTTCAACTAAACATAACCTACCACTCCATTTGGATTTATCACTTTTGTCAAAAGAAGACAACTCATCAATATCACATTTGTCAAGATAATACAACCAATTAATCAATTTTGTCAAAATAATATAATTAATCAATTTTAATTTTGTCAAAAAGTAAATAGTGATCAGCCTAAATTTTCAAAAAGTGAATAGTAAAGTGTTCAAAAATATTTTTTATTTAAATAATATTTAACAAATTTATCATACAATATATATTTTAAATAGATAATATTTTGTGTCAAATAATATAAAATATGCATATTATTTACAAATTTTCAATTAATATTTTAGACATCATCAAAACTAAACAACATGATTGACAACCTCCCCCTTTTTGATGATGGCAATATTTGTATGGATTTGACACAAAATAATAATTTTGCAACATAAAATATGTAAAACGCATGCATGCACAACAATTCAAAGTCATATTTTTTCTTCCCCTTTGACATCATCAAAATAAAATATGAAGATAGAAAATAGACACATTTGGTAAAATAATCTGAGATACAAAAAATATAATAATGGTCCGTAGGTCTTGTCGAGATCATTGTGGGGATTTTGGAGCATCTCGAGCGCACAAAATGTTGACAAACAAAAGATTTGAGCAGATATGTATCGAGGATTGGATCGATGGAGTGTATAAAAAGTAACAAGGATGATAGGCAAAGAAACGAAAATATCAACTGTTGGAGAGAAAAATTTGTTTTACCTTCTTGTGTAATCATGTCATTCCTTACCTTGGCCATCAATGGTTCGAACCTGCATGAGGTGCTTGTAATGCAGGAAAATGAAAGGGTACCAGTGGTGCAAGCACATGCTATGCCTGTAAATGAGGGTCCTAGTGTTATTGGTAATTGAAATAATATGGATACTATTAATAACACTATGGCTCTTAGTACACAGGCAATGACAGCAGTTTCCAATATGGCGCAACAATTGCAAGCAAGAGTACAAGAAAATAAGCAATGGAGAGATGGGGTGTGCTTGTTAAAACAACAACTGATTAATATGTGTAAGGAGAAGAAAGAGCTAAAAAGAAAAAACGCACAGTTGGAGAATGCGGTGCAATATTATGCAATGGTTATAATGCCAAGACTCACAGAAGTCGAAAATAGAGAAACGTATGTAAAAGAGGCTTATGAAAAATTGTTGAGAAAAGTGAAACGGAAAAAAATCTGTGAAGCCTTCTGAAAATTTACATGTAATCGAGTAATATTTTCTTCTTCTGAAATAAAATTGCAAGTTTTTCTTCCTTATATATATATATATATATTTTTTAATTCTGTCTTTGCACAAAAAAAAATTGTTGTTTGTTGGTGCAAATAAGGAGTAAAAAAAAATGTATATATACTCCCCCTAAAATTATGCACAGAATATACACACGCCCTTTTCTTTTTATATTTTTATGATAATTGTTAATCTCAAAATATATGAGTCTCCCCCTAAATTAATGCACTAAAAATTATATAAATTTGAAGAAACAAATTACCAATCTATAATACCAAGGGCCATTAAGATCCGGTCATAAACAACTACACCAAGTGCACTAGCATAAAAGGAGAAAATAAAAATAAAAACAATTTCTTCAGACAAAGTAGAAGCAACCATTATTAAATTCAAGAGAGTTTGGAGCACATACAACAAGTACAAAAATATAACACAGTGCAACAAGAATTTTAACATGTTGATCGGTGATGACCTTGATGATCGGAAGAAATAGAGAAAATTGGGTAGATCGGTGACGAATTTGTGTAGATCATCAATGGATCCTGATGGATCGGTGATGGAACTTGATGAATCGGTAAAGATGGCGATGCAGATTTTAGGTAGAGAAGAGATGGAGTTCGGTAGATTGGTGAGGGATTTGGGTGGATGATGGTAGTGATGGATGATTTTGTGAATGGTAGAGTTGGTTGTAGACGATGGTGAGGATGGAGATGGAGTCGGCTGAGGATGTGAGGAAGAAAGGGAGAGTGAGAGAGCAAGAGAAAGAGAAAAAGAGAGTGAGGGAGAGAGCAGATGCGAGAGAAACTGAGTGGGTGAGAGAGAGAGAGAGAGAGAGAGAATATATATGTATATAATTTATTTTTATTTATTATTATTATTATTTATAATTATTATTAGAAATATTTTATTTAATTATTTTAAAAAAATATTTTTAATATAAACATTATATTGGAGTATTCATCATACCAAGTTCTGTTCTAATATAACAAAATTGATCTTCATTTAGAGGCTTGGTAAATATGTCAGCTAATTGACGATTTGTAGGCATAAATTCGAGTTCAATGTCACCTTTGAGTACATGATCTCTTAGAAAATGATGCATTATTTCAATGTGTTTAGTGCATGAGTGCTGAATAGGATTTTTTGAAAAGTTAATGGCACTTGTGTTATTGCATTTTATAGGAATATGATCATAGTGAAGTCTAAAATCTTGAAGCTGTTGTTTCATGTAAAGCAATTGTGCACAACATCCAGCGGCGACAATGTATTCTGCTTCAGCAGTTGACAAAGCCACTGAGTTTTGTTTTTTGCAAAACCAAGAAGTGAGAGAGTGTCCAAGAAAATGACAAGTGCCAGTAGTACTTTTTCGGTCAAGTCTACATCCCGCAAAGTCGGCATCTGTGTAACCAAAAATTTCAAAGGTGGTTCACTTAGGATACCATAATCCCAAATTTGGAGTGCCGACAAGATATTCAAAAATACGTTTGACTGTGGTGATGTGTGACTCTTTCGGTGCGGATTGAAAACGTGCACACATACAAACACTAAACATTATGTCGGGCCTACTTGTAGTAAGATAGAGTAAAGAACCAATCATACCTCGATATTTCTTTTCATCTACAGGTTTACCTTGCTTATCTTTGTCGATTTTTATCGATGTGCTCATTGGAGTTGTTGCAGGCTTTGATGATTCCATTTCAAACATTTTGAGTAGATCTTTAATATATTTCGTTTGATTTAAATGGAATCCATCATTAGTTTGTTTAATTTGTAGACCAATGAAGTAATTTAATTCCCCCATCATACTCATTTCAAACTCACCCTGCATGTCTTTAGCAAACTCTTTGCACAAATTTTCATTAGTAGCACCAAAAATGATATCATCAACATAAATTTGAACAATTAGCATATCTTTCTTTTTTATTTTTATAAAAAGTGTTGTATCAATTTTTCGTCTAGAAAAACCTTTGTCAAGTAGAAAATTACTCAATCTTTCATTTCATGCTTTAGGAGCTTGTTTCAAACCATATAAAGCTTTTGAGAGTTTGAAAACATGATCTGGGTATTTATTACTTTCAAAACTGAGGGGTTGTTCAACATAAACTTCCTCCGAAATGTACCCATTTAAGAAAGCACTTTTAACATCCATTTGATACAATTTGAAATCTTTAAAACATGCAAAAGTAAGTAACATTCTAATAGCTTCAATTCTAGCAACTGGTGCAAAAGTTTCATCAAAATCAATGCCTTTTTCTTGATTATAATCTTGGGCTACCAACCTAGCTTTATTTCTAGTAACAACTCCGGATTCATCCATTTTATTTCGAAAAACCCATTTTGTCCCAATAACAGGATGATCCTTAGGTCGAGGGATCAAAAACCGAACTTTATTCCTTTCAAATTGATTTAATTCTTCTTGCATTGCTAAAATTCAGTTTTCATCATTTTCAGCTTCTAAAAACGATTTTGGTTCAATTTGTGAAACAAACGCTGAGTTACCACAAACATTTCTAACAGAGGAAAGAGTTTTTATACCTTCCGCCGCATCACCTATGATGAGGTCTTTGAGGTGACCATGAGCATACTTCCATTCTTTTGGTAAATTTGAGTCGCTTTCTGGAAGAGCATATATTTCTTGAAGTTTCTTTATTGTCATTTCTTCTTTATGTTCGCGTAATGGATTTTCTTCATTTTCTTTTATGTAAAGGCTCTCCATGCGTGGTTGATTTTCTACAATATCATTACTTACAAGATTCTTGAAATTAATGTTATTAGATTCATAAAAAATAACATGCACAGATTCTTCAATAAGTAGAGTTCTTTTATTGAATACTTAAAAAGCTTTACTAGAGATCGAATAACCAAGAAATATAGCTTCACCCAATTTAACATCAAATTTTCTGAAGTTATCTTTATTATTATTTAATACAAAGCATTTACAACCAAATGCACGCAAGTGACTAATGTTAGGTTTCCTTCATTTCCAAATTTCATAAGGGATTTCTTAAGAATAGGTCTAATCATGGCACGGTTTACAACATAGCATGCAGTGTAAACAGCTTTTGCCCAAAAATATTTAGGCAAATTATTTTCACAAAGCATAGTACGGGCCATTTCTTCAAGAGTTCTATTTTTTCTTTCAACTACTCCATTTTTTTAAGGAGTTCTAGGGGCAGAAAAATTATGATCAATTCCAAACTCATCACAAAACATAATAAAATCATCATTTTCAAATTCTCTACCACGATCAGTTCTAATACTACAAATATTAAGATTTTTTTCATTTTGAATTCTTTTACAAAGTCTTGAGAAATTATAAAAATCTTCATTTTTATGTGCTAAAAATAATACCCATGTATATCTAGTATAATCATCAATACAAACAAGAGCATACGATTTTCCTCCTAAACTTAATGTTTTAGATGGTCCGAATAAATCAATATGCAACAGTTGAAGCGGTTTAGTAGTTGAAACAATATTTTTGGATTTAAAAGAAATTCTAGTTTGTTTTCCAAATTGACATACATCACAAAGTTTGTCTTTTTCAAAAATAATTTTTGGTAAACCAATGACTAACTCATTTTTTGAAAGTTTGGAAATTAAATCAAAACGAGCATGTCCTAATCTTCTATGCCAAAGCCAACAATTATCATTTGTAGCAGATAAACATTTAATATTAAAATGAGAAGACAAATCATACAAATCAAACACATATACATTCTCATGTCTATAACTTACAAATAAAGTTTTGTTTTCTAAGGTGTTTTCAATAGTGCAATGAGTTTTCTAAAAAATAACTCTATAACATTTATCACATAATTGACTAATACTAAGCAAGTTATGTTTTAAACCTTCAACAAATAAAACATTTTCAATAATAGGAGAAGGATTTTTACCAATACTTCCTACACCATTGATTTTACCCTTGCTATTGTCGCCAAAAGTCACATATCTGCCATCATTTGGTTGGAGTGTGGCGAACATAGCTTTATTTCCAGTCATGTGCCTTGAACATGCATTGTCGAGATACCATCTATCATTACTAGATTTTTTCTTGAAACATACCTACAAAAATTTGATTTCTCTATTGGTACCCATTTTTTCTTGTGTCCATAAAAGTTAGAATTTGACACTCTTGAAATGTCCTTAGGGACCCGCATCTTTTTTATTTTAGCAAAATGATTTCTTTTAACATGACATGAAGGTGAAATATGACTTTTTGTACCACAAAAATGACATGTGAGATGAGAGTGATTAGAAGATGCATACACAAAGCCATTTTTGACGGTTTTTACTTTTGAAAAAGGTTTATATCCAATTCCGGCTCTACCAAAAGTACGATTTTGATTTTTAATAATTTTATCTAAAGTCTCTCTACCTTGAGTGAATTTTGAAAGAGTATTTTTCAAGTCTTCAATATTTTCTTTCAAAATAATTTGCTCCTTTTTTAAAGACTCATTTTCGTTTTGCAATACAACTAAATGCTTTTCAGAAATTGAAGACTCTTTTCGAGTTAAAATCTCAATTTCCTTTTCCTTTTTCATTTTCATGGCTTCATTTTCTAAAACATTTATCTTGGAAGTTAACGATTCATTTTCTTTTGATAAACTTGAAATTACTTTCTTTTGACAATTACTTTTTAAACTAAGTTTCTTAAATTCAGCACGTAATTCATCAAAAGCTAATTGTAATTTATCAAATGTAAAGGATTCGTCATTTACCTCATTTTCGTTTCCAAGTGCCATTAAGCATAGGTTAGCAACCTCATCTTTGCAAACTTCGATTTCTGTGTCGCTTTTATTGCTATCTTCTTCCCATGCTGCAATCATAGCTTTCTTCTTGTTCTTCTTGAATTTTTTCTTAAGTTCCGGACATTCTGATTTGTCATGTCCAGGTTTGTTGCATTCGTAGCAGGTAACTTCAGATTTTTTATGATTTTCTCTTCTTTGAAAAACCCTGTTGAAGTCTTTTCTGAAAAAATTTTATACGCCTTGTTTCTTTCTCACAAACCTTTGGAACTTTCTAGTGATGAATGCCATTTCCTCATCCTCATTTGAATCATCTTCCTCATCCTCTTGATGTTTCGAAGTGGATTTGAAGGCTATTCTTTTCTTCTTCTTGTTGTCCTCCTCCTCATTTCCTTCTTGCATTATGAGCTCATCAGTTAAGAGAGATCCCATTAACTCATCTAGACTTAGCTTTGATAAATCCTTGGCTTCGGTAATGACAATGACTTTTGTCTCCCAACTTTTCGGCAATGACCTAAGCACTTTTCTTACAATTTCAGCATTAGTATATATTTTTCCAAGAGAAGTTAAACCATTAATAATATTAATAAAGCGAGTAAACATTTGAGAAATAGTCTCATCAGGGTTCATTTTAAAGAGTTCATAATTATGGACTAACAAACTGACTTTAGATTCTTTAACTTGTTTAGTTCCTTCATGAGTCACTATAAGCTTGTCCCAAATTTCTTTTGCGGTTTTACATATGGAAATTATGTTGAACTTGTTGGTATCTAAGGTGCAGTACAACATGTTTGTGGCTTTGACATTAATTTGGGCCATTATAGTATCTGATTCATTCCACTCATCTTCAGGTTTTGGTACGACGCTCCTTGCTGACGTCATGGCTTATATAAGCACGTTCCTTGATTTTAAATAGTCAGCAACCTTGCTGACGTCATGGCTTACATAAGCACGCTCATTGATTTTAAATAGTCAGCAAATGTTAATAATTAAAAAGATAAAAGCAAGACTAATTTTTTCTTTTTCTTTTCCTTTTTTATTTTTTCAAACATGGAGCCACCGTTTTTGTAGACAATTTAATACAAAGTTCACAACTTTCAAACAAGCAAATGATTTGCTCCATCTTGTTTTATTATCATATATATATATATATAACTCCATCTTTTTCTTCTTGTTTTATTATAATATAATATAATCAATGTAGTGTAAAAAGTTTAATTGCTCATGTGATGTATTCTATTTATATTATATGCATTTTATATAATATTGTAATCAAATATTTGCATATATAGTAAAATCTCTTCAAGTAATATTTATAATAGATCTGATCATACCCTTTTTAAATTTTTGTAGAGATTTTCAACTAAACATAACCTACCACTCCATTTGGATATATCACTTTTGTCAAAAGAAGACAACTCATCAAATCACATTTGTCAAGATAATACAAATAATCAATCAATTTTGTCAAAATAATATAATTAATCAATTTTAATTTTGTTAAAAAGTGAATAGTGATCAGCCTAAATTTTCAAAAAGTGAATAGTAAAATTTTCAAAAATATTTTTTATTTAAATAATATTTAACAAATGTATTATACAATATATATTTTAAATAGATAATATTTTGTGTCAAATAATATAAAATATGTATATTATTTACAAATTTTAAATTAATATTTTAGATATCATCAAAATTAAACAACATGATTACCATAAATATCCGCAGAGCACCCCTAGTAGCTTTATCCTTATTCTTCTCCTTCTGCAGAAAACTCTATGTTTCTTGATCTATGAAAACTTTTTGTGTTCCAAGTCTTCAACTATATAAAAATTTCACACTTACCTTTCATCCGACGTCAGGTATTTATGTATTGACAAACTATTTGTTAATATTTGTGCCTAACTTCACTGGTATAGATATTCTGTTGATGTCTTATTGTCATGTAACGCCCCGACCTTTTACACGTCATCGATATTGTCCGCTTTGAGCCACGCCCGCACGGATTTGTTCTTCCCAGTGGGTCACCCATCCTAGAACTACTCTAGCCTAAGCACGCTTAACTGGGGAGTTCTAATAGGGATTTCACCACTTAGGAAAAGGCCTCGATGCTATATAAGGGTCCAGGTTTTTACTTTTATAGCCCAGGAACTCTCCCTCCATTCCCGATGTGGGACACCGGGGCCTTACAATCCATCTCCCATAAGGCTGCACGTCCTCGTGCAGTAGCCTGCCAGCTCGCAAGCCCGCCCACATGCACCGAGAGACGCCAGGGGCCCACACTCGGTACCCCGGAGAGTCGGCTCTGATACCATTCTATAACGCCCCGACTCTTTACACGTCATCGATATTGTCCGCTTTGGGCCACGCCCGCACGGATTTGTTCTTCCCAGTGGGTCACCCATCCTAGAACTACTCCAGCCTAAGCACGCTTAACTGGGGAGTTCTAATAGGAATTTCACCACTTGGGAAAAGGCCTCGATGCTATATAAGGGTCCAGGTTTTTACTTTTATAGCCCAGGAACTCTCCCTCCATTCCCGATGTGGGACACCGGGGCCTTACATGTCAAGACCCAAACCCGCTCTATAGGTTTAACATCGTAACCAGCCAGTAATCCTAAGATTACCGAAGGCCTCTGAATAAATTAACAAAAATTAAAGGGGCTAGCGAAAGCAAACATCAAATTACAATGTCCATAGAGCTGTGCAGACGTATATGAGATGGAAAATTTAAACTTAATTTACATATATATGTGAAATTATAATTACATCAGTCTTACGTCATCCTTACACAAATAAAACAAAATAGGAATTAGCCTTATTTATATCATATACAAAAACTTGTCAAACGAACAAAAGAAAATAAAGTTGGCATTGAATTCACAAAACTTGACCATTAGAAACACTTGGGAACCTCCTCGGGAGGCACGGTGGTTGGCTTGACAAAATAGAACTCCAGGCTAGCAACTTAGGCCTGGTCCCGCGCCTGATCACCTACATACATAAATAGTACAGTGGAGCTGGAGCCCAGTGAATAACAACAAAGTAAATGTTTTATGAATAATATCCATCACATATTCAGAAATTAGAGTTCATATCAGAAACAGATTCAGATTCACATACTTATACAGAATTCATAAATAGTTATACGTGGTACATCCATGAGCTAACAGATCTGATTGGTCATAAAGACCTACGTGCAGAGTAGGTGGTCAATAAGACCATAATCGGTACCGACAACTATATAGGTCAACATCTTTGTGCATATATAGCCATGGTATTGTTACCCCCAAGCGAGGGCCACATGAACATAGGTCGCGGTATTGTTACCCTCAGGCTAGGGCCACGTGAACATAGACCTTGGTATTGTTACCCCTAGGTAAGAGTCACATGAACATAAACCTCGGTATTATAAACCCTGGGTAAGGGCCACATGAACACTTGATGCTAAGGATGCCACGAATACATTTCAGAAAACTGGACAATCATTAATGATTCACAAATAGCATTTCAAAAAATAGATCATATCACATTGTTCAGAAAATACTTAAATTCAAACATATCTTTACAGAGTCGTTACTCACAGATAGCTCCAGTAGTAGAACAGATCACCTGGACAGAACAAACTAATCAGGTAGCGATAACACGTGACCTACATAAACAGACAGATATACATTGAACACGCGTCTCAAAGGTGTTTAACTTATCATTCTTCTTTCTTAGCTTGTGTTTCTAATTCTTATCCTTATTATTGTAGCCTCAATCATGGCTTAAGAATGCCTAGGATACAATGAGGATGTAAAACTGAACTTTAAAACCCTTAGCCAAATTTCTAAAAACAGGGCAGTTCGCTCAAGCGTAACTTCTGTTGCTTGAACGGTCTGCAAAGTCTGCAAAAATAATGGATACTCGATTTTTACGCTCGAGCCAACTTTTGGTCGTTTGAGCCAAGGTTCAAAACAAAGGGTGGTCACTCAAGCACACCTTCTGTCGCTCGAGCCAACCCCCAAACTCTACACAACTTCTAAGAGTTCGAGTTTTACACTTGAACGAAAGAACAGTCGCTCGAGCGCTCATGCCGAATTTTGGAATTTCCAAATTGTTCTCCAAGCTTCAAAACACAATTCTAATACATCAAAACATATTCTTTTAGGCCAAAACGTGAGAAAACATTTGTAAACTTGTAAAACCTCATGAATTAAAGATCATTTCGCAAAATCTAAGCCCAAAAGCAAGTCAAGTGTGCAAAACTAAACTTGAAACTTGACATATAACACATGAAAGAATTTACATGCTATCCTTCCTTCCAAAACATGAAATATTGAGGTAATTTGGTATGAAACATCATGAAATTCTCAAAACAAAGTCAAGATGAACACATGCATATGAGAATTCTTTAAAATCAAACTCAAATTGTAACGAAATGGACATGCATGAATGGAGTGCTCTTCTTTCTACTTTTCAAACTCAAATTCTCATGCTTAAACACTTAAACCTCTAAAATTCATTCACTAATGTCTTGAATATAAAGGTTAAGAGTATGATTCTTACCTAGAGTTCCCAATTCCCTTGAATTCTAGTAATTTCTTACTCAATTTCACCATTTCCCTTCAATTCTTCTAGCAATTCCTAGCTTGATCTTAATTTCTCTTCAACGTTTTCTCTAATCTCTCTCTCTCTCTCTCTCTCTCTCACGGTTGAGAGCTCAAAAGATGATGAAGGAGGGTATAATATGAGTGAGCTCTAGAATCATGTAAGCCTTATATAGGCTTGGTTAGGGTAATTTAGTTAGTCTTTAATTAGGTTAATCTCTTACAATTATTTTATTCTAATTATTAGATTCCAAATCGAATTCTAATTAAACTCACTATAAAATTCTAAAAATTCTAAATAACACATAGACGTAGTCAATTTCGTATTCAGATGCTGATAAGGCCTTTAATTCGCATATTGAATCAGAAATTCAGATAGATATTCCTACATTAGACAGACATAAACACAAATAACACAATACACATATAATTAACTTAGAATTTTCTCTTAATTACTTATTAGGCATTCTTAATCAAGAATTATAAGCTAATCACAGGTCACGATTGTTACACTTGTTATAAGTTGTGTGTACAAACCTCAAAGTCGTCAATCAGCATTAATTGTGTGATATTCTACCCTCGTTTGGCAAGGGGCTTTTTTGATACGTTGGTGATCAGTTAGTAAGTTTTTCTTCTTATATAATTTTTTGGTGAAGATTTCATATTATCAGATAAAATTTTTATGAGATGTAATTTCATAATTCAAGACCTTAGGGATTTTAAAATGACTTGAAATAATGCTTCTTTTTGGGGGGTGAGTTCGAGTTTTGAAATAAGGAAGAAGATAAAGAGACTTGAATATAAATAATACGTATTAATAATTAGGATGTACTATAAGAAAAAAAATTTATTTAAGGGTTTATTAATAAATTTACATTAGGGTATTGATCAGAGCTAAAATATATTTTATTAGTTCATTAATTTGTATTATTTTATAATTTCCTATCTTGTTTAGGAAATGATTTTTTAAGCTTTTTGGGATAAAATAGTACTAAAAGATAGACTAAAATAGCTAATAAAAAAATATCTCATCAAATCCATTATCATTTCACTTCTTCTCTTACGAACATCACATCAAATTACAAAAAAATTCAATCATCTTTCCAAACATAACTATTTTAGCATACTAAAATAGTTTATTAACATAACTAGCTTTCTAAACACCCTTATAATATTATGTGTTTTTATACATTGTGAATGTTTGTACATAAATTAGTATAAATAATATATTTTAAATATTTTATATTTATATATATTATAAAATAAAATAAAGAAAAGAAAAGGGCGAGGCGGCTAGCAACCACTCCCTCAATCGTTATATATAATAAAATATTATATTATTATGTTGATTTTATTTATAGATATTTTTCCTATAAAAATAGGTGAAGGAGCTCAGCGAAGCAAAAAGTGGCTTTGGCCAAGGCTATGGAAGGAGAAGGTTAAATGAAAGAAGAATTGAAAGAAAAGTGAAAGTGAGAGAGTTTAATTTGTATATATTAAAATGTGATAGTTATATGAGTATGAGAAACTGAATATGAGAAACAAACTTTCTTATTGTTAACAGATATTTTAATATTATAATGTGCTATAGATTATATTATGTGATTGGGCTCCAAATAACTTGTTAATCCTTTCTTTTCCTCCAAGGAAACTTGCCCACCAAGTCTTCCAAGGCTTCCAAGTCAAGTCTTCCAAGTCTTCCAAGTCATGTCTTCTTCTCCCAGGTAAGTCTTCTTGTCACGACCCAAACTCGCCCCTATGGGTTTAGCACCGTAACCGGCCAGTAATCCGTGATTACCAAAGGCCTACTTAATAGTAATGACAGTAATACAGAGTAAAGGGGCTAGCAGAAGCCAAAACAGTAAATAAAAGATGTCCAATGAGCTGTGACAATTTGGATACAAAAAGACTTTTTATAAACATGCCACATTGATAACCAGAACATATGTACATGCGACATATATACAAACATCCATGCCAGGGACCAAATCCCTAACTATAACTGTACAGTCAAGTCTAAAGAGTTAATACAAAATAGAGACAAAAAGGGGTGGGTCTAAACACCCCAACACAGCCTTGGCTTGGCAGCACTTGGAACCTCGAGGTGAGGCACGATGGTTGGCTTGACAAAATAAAAGCTTAGCCTGACGCTCCTAGCTGCGGTCCGGTGCCTGGACACCTACATATAAATATAAACAGTGACCTAAAACCCAGTGAATAACAGTTGTGTAAAGAGGTTAAGAATGAATGTCCTTTCAGTAATTAAACAGTCATATCAGTCATTTAGAAACCAAAGCAGTCATATGTGGTACATCCAATAGCAAAACAGTACAGTAGGTCTTAACAGACCGAACAGTCAGTTGATGGCCATCATAACGGTAAACAGTAGTAGTTCTAACATGGGAACTGACAGAGATCTCTGTAACAGTAGCAATAACAATAACAGTAGGTTGCTATGGATGCCACGAGCACAGTTTACAAATAGGACAAACATTCATTCATTGAACAATAGCATTTTAGTAAGCAGTACAGTTGATCATTCAGAAAATAATCATAATTGAATATATCTTTACAACATTGTTACTCACAGAGCACTGGGCTACAGATAGGCTAATGAGCGTCCTCGGATGCCAACCCTACACAGTTACAGTACGAACACACACTAAGTTACGCACTAGGGAATCAATAACTTAGCCCCTTATCTAGACTTGGTGTGGTTCTATAACATTATCCTCATTAAGATGCCTTAAACTAGGCCTAGGAATGCCTAGGATGGAATGAGGATGCAAAAATACACTTTAAAACACTTTTCAAATTTTTGCTGAAACAAAGCGTGGCTTTCTACCCTCAAGCGAGCGTGCCAAAACAGAGGGGTCGCTCGAGCATGGACTTCCTCGCTCGAGCAGTCTGTAAAAATGCAAAAAGTGCTGGATGTTGAAAATCCCTGCTCGATGCTCGCTCGAGCGTGAGACATAGCTCTTCGCTCGAGCGTAGGTCTCGTCACTCGAGCGTGCGTCTGCGTGCACCAAAAACTTGAGAGCTTGCAATCTACGCTTGAGCCAGCATTTCGTCGCTCGAGCGGAGCTCTGAACAAAAAGATGGTCGCTCGAGCGTGGAATCCCTCGCTCGAGCGTGGAAGCCAAATCTGGAATTTCTAGATTTGCCTTCAAAGCTCAAACCAAGCATTCAACACATCAAAACTCAACCTTTTGGGCCAACTTTCTGGAAAACACTTGCAAACTCATACTACAACATGTTTTTGAAGATCAATTTGTAAAATTAAGCCCAAAGGTGAGCCAATTCAACACAATTTCAAAGAAACCTCCAAGAATAAAACTTAAATGCAACATGCATGATCTCCCTTGAATTTCAGCACTTCAAACCAGGGTTAAACTGGCAATTTGATAGAGAGACATGGTGAATTCATGGACTACAACAAAATTATGAACTTGCATGTAAGAATTTCATGAAAAACAACTTCAAAATGCTATGATATGTACATGCATGCACGAATTACTACTCAATTCCACTCTTTAGACCAATTCTTGACTTTAACTTCAAATTTCCATGGAACATGCAAGAGATAACTTGAATTTACAATTAAGAAGATGATTTTCCTACCTTAGGCCTTGAATTCTAGGTATGGAAGCTCAATTTTTTGCAATCTCCTTCAATTCCTCTAAGTCTCCAAGCTAATTCTTGTTGAAAACAATTTTCTTCCAAGCCTCCCTCTCTCACTCGGTTTTGGTCTCAAGAAGATGAAGTGAAGAAAGATGCTAAACAATGTAAAGGGTGAGAGAAGTAGTGGCCTAGCATAATGCACTCAATGGGAAATTGGTAGTAAATGCAAACTAATGTAATTTAACTTTATTTAATCTAATTTAATCATTCCAAATTGAATTTTAATTAAACCTACCATAAAATCACATAAATGCTAATTAGCATATAACACTAATCAATATCAGATTCGGTCGCCGATAAGGCCTTCAATTCGCAGTCCAAAGTTAAAACATGAATAGATTCATTCAGAAATCAAATAGATAGAAATGCATTCAAAATAATACACTCATACAATCAGTTCAGAATTTCATTCTTATCAGTTGCTTATCATGCTTAATCATAGATTAGCACTAATCGGAGGTGAGGGTTGTCACAGTGTCCCCTCTTTAAAAAGAGTTTGGTCCTCCAAACTCGGATTATCTTCATTTTGGAAGAACATTGGATTCAGAGGGAATAATTCAGGATACCGTTTCATCATATCGTCTTCCCTTTCCCAAGTGGCATAAATGCCACCATGGTTTTGCCAGTCCACTTTCACTAACAAAATTTCTTTATTCCTCAATTTTTTGATTCGTCGGTTCACAATCTGAATAGGCCGTTCTTTATAAGTGTAGTCATCATTTAGCACTACACGGGTAGGCTCAATAACATGGAAGGGATCCCGAAGATAATCCCTCAACATAGAAATATGGAAGACATTATGCATATGCTTAATTTCAGGAGGAAGCGCTACTTGATACGCCACTGGATTAATCTTTTCAATGATCTCATACGGTCCGACATATCTCGGTGCTAGCTTACCCTTGACTCCGAAACGAGTCTGCCCTTTCATTGGTGTCACTTTAACAAAGACATGATCACCCACTTCATATTCCCTGTCTCGCCTTCGGACATCCGCATAACTTTTCTGTCAGCTCTGTGCGGTTTTTAATCTTTGCTGAATCAGTTTCACCTTTTCTGTAGTTTTCTATACAATCTCGGGCCCAAGCAAAGGTCCATCTCCAACTTCTGCCCAGTAAATAGGAGATCGGCATTTCCTGCCATACAAAGCCTCGAAAGGCGCCATACCAATGCTTGAGTGAAAGTTGTTGTTGTAGGTGAATTCAGCTAAAGGTAAATGGCTTTCCCAATTTCCTTGGAAATCAAGAACACACATACGTAGTAGATCCTTCAGAGTCTAGGTGGTCCTTTCTGACTGACCATCTGTCTGAGGATGGTATGCACTACTCAGTCTCAGTTCAGTACCCAATACAATTTGCAGACTTTGCCAAAATCTCGATGTGAACTTCGAATCTTTGTCAGAAACAATAGATACAGGCACTCCATGCAATCTAATAATCTCATCAATATAAATTATAGCCAATTTGTCCGCATTATAGATTGTTTTGACATGTAAGAAGTGAGCAGATTTAGTCAATCTATCAACAATAACCCAAATTGAGTCCATACCTTTACCAGAGCGAGGTAAACCGACAATGAAATCCATAGTAATATGTTCGCATTTCCACTCCGGTATTGGTAAGGGCTGAAGTAAGCCTGTGGGTCGTTGATGTTCGGCTTTGACTTGTTGGCAATGTAGACATTTCGATACAAACTCGGCAATTTCTTTCTTCATTCCCGCCACCAGAAATTCAGTTTCAAGTCTTGATACATTTTTGTGTTTCCTGGATGGATGGAAAGTTTTGAGTTGTGGCCTTCTTGCAAAATTCGTCTTTTCAATTCAGAATCATTCAGTACACATAACCTTCCTTGAAACTTCAACACATTGTTTTCAAATTTGAAGTCCGGCCTTGGTTTGGATTCCCGTTCATCAATGATCTTTTTCAGATAGTCATCTTGGTGTTGTTTCTCTTTAATCTCCTCAATAAGTGCCCGTTGAGCAGAAATAGCAGCTAATGTTCCACCTTGTTCACGCAAAACAATCTCAACTTCAAATTTTTCAAGGTCACATAGCAATTCTTTCTGTCCGGTGAGTAAACAGGCTAAATTCCCAACTGACTTCTGACTCAATGTATCAGCAACGGTGTTGGCTTTCCCCGGATGGTACAAAATTTGCAAGTCATAGTCTTTTATTAGTTCTAACCATCTCCGCTGCCTCATGTTCAACTCTTTCTGTGTGAAGAAGTACTTCAAACTCTTGTGGTCTGTGTACATCTCACATGTTGCCCCATATAGGTATTGACACCAAATTTTCAACGCAAATACCACGATAGCAAGTTCTAGGTCATGAGTAGGGTAATTCTTTTCTTGCGGTCTCAGTTGTCGGGAAGCATACGCAATAACTTTATCATTCTGCATTAAAACACATCCCAAACCCTTATAAAAAGCATCACTAAAAACAGTAAATCCATCCGTACCTGAGGGTAGGGCGAGAATCGGTGCAGTCACAAGTTGAGTCTTTAGTTCTTGAAAAGCTGATTCCCTTTGGTCAGTCCAATCAAATGGTACTCCCTTTTGAGTCAACTGAGTCAACGGCAAGGCAATTTTGGAAAAATCTTTCACAAACCTTCTGTAGTACCCAGCTAAACCCAAGAAACTTCGAACTTCAGTAACATTTGTCAGTCTAGGCCAATTTACTACTGCTTCAATTTTCTGTGGGTCAACTAGAATGCCATCCTTATTTATCACATGTCCCAAAAACATAACATTATCAAGCCCAAATTCGCATTTGGTATGTTTTGCATATAGTTTCTGTTCTCTTAAGGTCTGCAAGGCAATTCTCAAATGACGTTCATGTTTTTCCCTATTCTTGGAATAAATCAAAATGTCATCTATGAAAACAACTACAAATTCATCGAGGAACAGTTTAAAAATTCGGTTCATAAGGTCCATGAATGCAGCAGGTGCATTAGTAACTCTGAAAGGCATAACAAGAAATTCATAATGTCCATACCTCGTGTAGACGCGCCATCGAGGGCCTTGCTACTACAGTTCAGACTCAAATGTCACGGTTCTGAATCTAGTCTCGCAAAGTGCAATGCAAGACTGATAAATCATCAAAGAGTCCAAATTCAGCAAATCGTTTTGGAAAACTAATTTTTAGAAAGAAGTGCCAAACATGGATTGCTTTGCCAGATATAGAGTCGCCACCTAAATATTTTATTTTGGGAGAATTTAGGAAACCTTGACTCGTTGCCTAAGGCCACGTATTCGTCATCACCAAAGTTGCCTCGGCTTGGGAACTTGGGTATGAGAGGGGAAGGTCATCTATGAGCACCCCCACTCGCCTGATCAAAGATGGGCCTGTACTAAGCATGATATCTTGTCTTTGAAAACACATGTGTTCTTATTCCGGTTATTAGCCTAGAATTTACAACGTGATGCGCACAGCATACAAGTATAGACTAGATCACCCAAATTGAAACAAAACATCTCATGTTTGTTTATTTGAAAATGGTTTGAAAGTGCTACTCGCAAGTAGGCTAAGCCGTGAATTTGCCACCCTCGGGTGGGCTTAGAAAAACATGATTTTGCCACTCTCAAGTGGGCTTAAAACTCGCATTTGATGAATCGTTCAAATTCAAGTAATCCAACCTTCACCCACAGACATTCAAGCAGTTATATCACATAAGCAAATAGCCTCATGGCAAGCATGCTATCATTGCAGTCACTCACACACATGCAAGGATGCTAAAGTATAAACACTTACAGTGTACTCCAAGCCAAAGAAAGAAGTTAATTAGAAATCATGCATGAATCCTAACTATGATGAAATGCCTAATGCCACACATGCAAAATGCAACTAAGATGGCCTTGGCTATTCTAAGATGGCATATGAGATGCAACAGCTGATTCATGTATTCAAATAAGAATTGAAATGCGATGCAATTAGTATGATGCACCGAGTCCGGTGCATGCAAGACGAATGAATGAATGCAAACATGCGAGTGTAAGTATGCTAATTGAAACGTGCCCTAAAACTAACCATCAAAAGCTAGTAAATAAAAGGGAGAAAAACGTGGGGTTGGAAGACATACACACACTCACGCACACTTATTACAAAATTGGCCCTCTCGACGGAGGGTCCGAAAGAATAATACAAATCACCTAACTAACTAACTCGCAAGCTAATTAATTACAAAACCACTTAACTAATTAAACGAATCAATTAAGCTACTAAGGCAGTAAAGAGGCCTCGGGAAGAGGGACAAATGCATGCATGCTCGACTCTGCTCGGAAATCTATCGCCATGCTTCTGTTGCCTCTATTTGCACTACTCTGCACCTCTGAAGACTGCACAAGTCTCAAGGATGCTCCTGAACCACTCCCTGAGCACTGTGGGATATCACCGGCCGAAAGGCAAGGCCATCGGCCAAGTGGAACTGGTCATCGACCATTTGTGGGGATCTTGGCCAACAATTCATAGCCGGCCGGCACTGAAGATGGTCGATCGACCATCTCTTCCTGTAGAATCCTGTTCTTGCTGCAACAGAGGACAGACAGAGCATGGCAATGCATTTTCAAGGCAATGTTTGTACCATCACCCTCCTTATCATGTTTAAGACTCAAAAGAGTATGGTTCTCGACCCTCGGGCCATCAATCACGCATTTCAATGCATGATGGCCAAAGGAGCCAAGTGTGCAAATTAATGTACAATGAATGCACAAAACATATGAATGCCTCACACTCTATCATGTTGGATCAAAAGCGTCGGCGACCAAGGATTAAGGCACGTTTCATCACTTCAAGTACGAAACATCCCTCGATCCTTGTATTTGGTTTGACACCCCAAACCAAACACAATGCTATGCAAGTGTACCAAATACAATACAAAGCATGCAACCAATGTAATTCAACATGTGCAATGCAACCCAATGTAATCAACCTAAGCATGCAAGTTAAGTCAATGTAGCATGAGCATGACCAATGCAATGCGATGTAACCTAACATGCATCCAAACACGCAAGAATATGTGACAACATATCAAGCACGTGACAAAATGCAAGCTAACAAGCATGCAAAATGCGCCTTAAGCATGTAAATATGCAAGGCATGTAACAACATGTGAAGCAAGCATACTTAGACCAATATAATACATGCATGACGAACTTAACAAAGTGACATAAGCATGCAAGCATACAATGCAATAGGCATGCAACAACAATACCAATGATATGCATGCAACAACATGCAATAGGCCAAGTATGCGACAACATGCAAGGCAAGCATGAAACAACATGCGGGACAGCTCTCAAATAAGCCCAAATCAGTGGCCAAGACGCAATGGAAATGAGGACAAATGCACATACAAACATGCATGCCAATTGGCCTAAAGACTAAGGCATGAAAGGGAACTTTCAAGAACACTTAAAACAAAACAAACATGGACATTAGATCAACATGTTAAGCTCTGAAAACATGTAAGGGATGATGCCAAAACAAATAAACCATGCAAGTAAGGCGCGCAATGAAGCCCAAAACTTGAGACTAGCCAAGGGGTTCAAACCATGGCCATATGAGGCAAGCCCCAAAGGGCCAAGGGGACCAAAATTAGAGCTTAAGCATGTCACAACATGGCTAAAAGCTTCATGAAGTTAAGCTAAAATATGCAAGCATGGTAGTCTAAATGCTAGATACATGTGAAGACAAATAATGAGATTACAAGACAAGTATATGATGCATGCAAGAGACCACTAAACCAACTCAAAACAGAGGTATAAAATGACAAAATAACACTAAATACCTACCGAAATGGTGCTAAAACAAACTAAGCATACATGCTATCATACTAAGCCATTAGCACAAGCATATGAGACACAAGGAGAAGGGGGGTGTCCCTCTCTTTCTCGGGACCTTAAAACACCATCCCCACCATTGAAATCCCTCTGGATTTCAGTGGTGCGAAGGCCAAAACAAAGTGGTCCCGAAGCTCACAAAAGAGGCGCAAAAATAAGGCCAAACAAGGCTTAAGAGGGGGTAGACAACCCCAAACACAAAAGTGACCTTAAACAAAGATTAAAAACATGCAAAAATAGAAATTTTATTAGTTATAAGTTAAGCTCAAAATAGCATGCAAGATAGGCTAAAAGCTTATGCAAGAATGGGGAATAAAGAGGATAGTTTCTCACCTTTGAAGAACCTCTTCAAGAACACCACTCCAGCACCTCCTTCTGATAAAAACCAACTCAAAAACTCTAGAATCAACTCTTTAGCACCTCTGTAACTAAAGGACGGTGTATTACTAGGCGCTTTAGTGTAAAAAAAAGAACAAATACACCATTTAGAGTACTATAACACACACAAATATAGAGAAAGAGGGAAATATATAGAGAGAGAGTGATATATCTCTTCTATATCAGTTTTCTCAACCCCTGAGAAGGGAGGAAGCGCTCCCTTTTTATAGAAATTAAAATGCAAAGCTTCTTGGAGAAGCTTGCACAAGGATGAAATCCCTCCATGCACATGTATGAAGGAGCCAGTCTGTGCTCTCCAGCTAACACAGCTGGCAAGCACAAACTCCACAGACACAAAGAGAAAGGGTCAGCCACGAGAAATGGCCGATTTCCCAAAACAAAGTGCCGACTAGCCAAAGACAGTGCCGATCGGCCAAATATTTGGCCGATGGAAAGAAAACATGGCCGGTGGCATCATGCCTTAGCCGATGGGTTTCAGGGATGGCTAACAAGCCACTACCTACCATCAGAAGCAAAAAAAAGCACAAGTCCTTGGTCCACAACCAAGGACAAAACAGTCAAGTTGAGAGATCCTAAGGCAAGGCGCACAGCCGAGTCCTTCGGGAACTAAAAACGAACACGATCATGGATGATCATCGAGTGCTCCAACGATGACGTCCAAGTCTTGAGGACGGTCAAAAATAGGGTGTCTACAGTTGCCCCTCTTTGACAGAACTCGAAAGTCATAAGATGACGAGAGTGAATGTCAAAGCTCAGAGACGACCCATTTTTGACAAGGCCGAAGACTTAGATAAGCATACGAGATAACAAAGATATGCGCCCGCAGGCAGGGGCAAGATGCAAAGGACATGCGTGATGCCAAGCATAACTTATGATCATGCAAAGAGAGCTGTAATGAAGTATTTATGCGAAATAAACACTACATTTTAAGTAGGCGAATAAGAAACAAGCCGCATTTCATACGGAAAGGATGTAAGAGAATCATACAATTCTCGCTGCGTTTCACACGGAGTATACAATACCATCTGGTCCGTCTAGTCATGCCAGCTTCAAATGAACCGTACATACAATATCGTGCCTGCAAAAGAAAGAAACTTAACAGGTACAATATTGTTAGAAACGTGCGTAGCAATGCAAGTGAAAAGTGCGTTACGCATGTGGAAAGGTGCATGACAATGCAACCTAAGTGTGACGCATCACAATGCGAGCGAGATGTGCATAACAATGCAAGAAGAGTGCGTGACAACGTAGGTAGAGTGTACATAACAACGCGATTGAAACAAGCATGATAATGCAAGTAAAACATGCGCGACAATGCAAGAAAGGAGTGCATAAACACATGTAAGTAAAGCATGCACGACAACGCATGCAATGTGTAAAGTAGGAAAGAAACACATGTAAGTAAAGCATGTGTGGCAAGGCATACAATGTGTATAAAGGAAAGGCATGAACACATGTAACTAAAGCATGCACGACAACACATGCAATGTGTAAAGCAGGAAAGAAACACATGTAAGTAAAGCATGCGCGACAACGCATACAATGTGTATAAAGGAAAGGCATGAGCACATGTAAGTAAAGCATGCGCGACAACGCATACAATGTGTAAAGCAGGAAAAAAACACATGTAAGTAAAGCATGCGCGACATCTCAAACAATGTGTAAAGTAGGAAAGAAACACATGTAAGTAAAGCACGCGCGACAACGCATACAATGTGTATAAAGGAAAGACATGAACACATGCAAGTAAAGCATGCGCAACAATGCATACAATGTGTAAAGCAGGAAAGAAACACATGTAAGTAAAGCATGCGCGACAATGTATACAATGTGTGTCGGAAAGAAACACATGTAAGTAAAGTATGCACGACAATGCATACAATGTGTGTAACCAGGAAAGGCATGAACACATGTAAGTAAAGCATGCGCGACAACGCATACAATGTGTAAAGGAAATGCATGTTATTCGCGATGCTGAGATGCAACTTCAAAGCAAGACGAGGCACTGTTCAGCAAGACGCGTAACAATCTCGCTTATCACAATCATAACAAAGCATTGGTAATAGGACATATTCAAAAGCAATTCTTGAATTTTTCCAAGTACAAAAGGATACGAAAAAGGATACACCTCGCGCGTATCGGGTGTCGCGCACAGAAGACACGGTTCGAGGTCAACACGAAGGCCGGTTAAGCTTCAAAAGCATACTTTCTTGCACTATCTTGAGAAACAAGGGTGCCAAACAACACAACTGACCTAGAAAAGGGTGTGAGGGGTACATCGACCACAAGGGGAGGCCACCGGCCATTGATTGGCCACAAAATGAGACCATCGGCCAAATATTTAGCCAACCGGCTAAAAATTTGGCCGACCGGCCAAAAATGGCAGTGTCGGGGCAGTTTTGACATTTAGCCACGGGTCTTTAAATATAGGGCCTCAAACCCTATATTTTCATTTCCTCCTAACTCGAAAAACCCTACTTTCTCTCTCTAGGTGATTTTCCAACCTTCGATCCTCGTTTTTCTCTTGTTTTCGATGCTTTTCCGTTGTTTGATTCGCGAAACCCTTCCCGTTTCGCACACTTTGAACCGAACAAAACTCGATTTTGGTGACCTTTTCTCGGTTTCCACCACTTGGGGTTTGTTTCCCCCGAGTCATACTTGGTTTTCGTGCCTTTTTCACACTTCGACCTTTTCTCCCATTTTTCACCCTTTCGGGGTTGACTTTTCACATTCTCGCCCATTTTTGACACTTTTGGCCATTTTCGCACTTTTTTTGAGATAGCAGACGACGTTCCAGGCGGTGGGGCTCCCCCGGAGATGGATGTGGACCCCGAGGTCGAGCTTCTACCTCTTCGCATCCGTCCATTCGACCCGGTGACCTACAGGCCGGTGATTCATGTGCTTCCTCCTGATGGCATCCGCCACTTTAGGAGCTATGCGCGGGGTGCGCCATTGGAGCTTCTACTACGCGAGCCTGAGTCGCATTTGTCCTACGGCACCGCTGAGGTATACTCCTCCTCTGTTTCATTTTCCGCAATGTAGAATGTATAACTGCAATAGTCAATACTATTCTTTAACTGCTTAACCCAGACACACTGACACATCACACGCTGTAGTTCACTGTGAACACATCTACACCCGAAGTCTGTGTGGTCGTGAACACATGCACCCGCACTGCATTTTTATCCATTCTAAACACATTCAAACACATGTACGCACACTGCATTTTCATCAACTCTGAATGCATTCAAACACATGCACACACACTGCATTTTCAACTAAATAACCCGAACATACTGACACATCATATGTTGTAGTTTGTCATGAGCGCACCTGTACCCAGCACTTGTATAGATTCAACACCTACATATACACTATATTTTCATCAATTCTGAGTATATTCAACACTATATCCCTAACATTGCTTCGCAACTGTTTGTCTTTGAACACAGGGAGATTTTCATGCCTTCCGGGGTATGGGAACACTGTCGCCCGAGGTTGGTTTATGGAGCTGCCCGACGCGGTCCATCATACTGTCGACCAGGCTGGTTTTGGGACTTTCTGCATGGGACTCTCGCGCCTCACTGCGAGCAGGCCCCTTCTTGCTACTTTGGTGGAGAGGTGGTGGAACACCACCGACTCCCTCCACCTTTCTGCCACCAAGGAGATGACGATGACTCCCTTTGACTTCTCTATGCTCACAGGCATCGGAGTGGGGGGTGATCCGATCCCCTTTGACACAGATATGGACGAGTGGGACGCCGCTCAGCTATACTTGCTCAACACTCAGCCACCTCTTGCCCGGTTAGGGTTTGTGAGGTACTCATGGTTTGAGGATCACTTCCGGATCTAGGCGCCTACTACTCGGGAGGAGAAGGAGCAGTATGCCCGTGGCTTCGTTATGTTCCTGCTGGAGACCACGCTCTTCGCCGACCAGGTGAACACTGTCGTCCTCTATCTACTGAGCGCACTTGTGGATGTGACGCGGATCTGCGGCTACGACTGGGGTGGCGCGGGCTTGGCCACCCTTTACGGATATATGAGCTCATCCTCCTACCTCAGCGGGCAGTTGCTTGGAGGCTACTGGCGAGCCTGGGAGGTACATGTTCCCTTTTCTATTTTACAATTCTGCTTTACATTACTTGTATACCACACACACTGCACACATGCAATATGCTTTATCTGTATACTGCATTATCTGATAAGCATACTCATATCTGCTCTGTTGCATTCTGTAGTTATGGGTGTATGCCTACTTTCCTAGGATTGCCCCAGTGTCGGATGAGGAGATGTCCCCCATGGTTCTGTTTTCCCACCGCTTCGATGTGAGATACGAACGGAGGCAACGAGAGTCCTTCATGTTCTTCCGCCGCTGTTTTGACACCATTACAGCAGCCGAGGTATGTCAAACATTTCAGTTTATTTAAGCTTCGCTTTATATCGTACTCTCAATAACAGTAGATAACAAATTGTGTATTATTTGTAGATCACCTGGCAGCCTTGGGCCCCGCTGCCTGACGCAGTTCGGGAGCGGTATGCTGGTGCTCGAGAGACTGCCAGGTTTAGGGTCTTGTTGGAGCGTCCAGTCTAACGGGCGTGGTACTTGGGTGAGTGCTTCTTGCGGCAGACCCTCGGCTTACCGGAGCAGGTAGTCCCGAGGCCGCCTCCCACCCATATGAGGCATACTGAGAGGTATACCTTCCTTTGAGGAGATGATGGATTATACGATCGGCTGGGACTCGGAGCGCTTTAGAGACGAGGGCGATTACGCCGAGCTCATTCAGGCTTATCTCATGCGGCCTCTGACCGGTGCTCGCCCAGTCGAGAGGGAGAGGCCTGCGGTGCCGACAGGAGTAGGAGCACCGAGGGCGACTCAGGCCCATGGTAGGAGTGGATCTCGGAGGGGACGGGGTGCTCAGTGGCCAGCACTGCCCACGACGATCACATGCCGATGGCAGGGTGGGGAGACTTATCAGATCCCTTTCGCTCCTCCTCTTGCTGATTATGAGCTTGTTGGAGTCTACGGCTCAACCCCGGTATGTACTACTAGACTTTGTATTCTGTACAGCCATTTCAATTCATTTGATATCCCGCAGAATACTAATGACTTCAACACTTTTGCAGGCTTCTGTCGAGTACACTCGCTAGTCCCTGGAGTTGACAGCCTCAGCGGTAGGGATGCTGCAGCGATGCATCGACTTGTTGACCATCTATAATATCCCGGTAAGTTCTTTCAACCGCAATCTCAAACTCTGCCTAATCCATTTCATACATAATCTGATGCATCACACTATCAACACGGCACTTGATACACAGTACTCACGGCACTGATACATTGTAACCCACATACTGCTCACAGCGTTGCTCTCGGTATTCATACATTGGACCCATACACTGCCTTCTGTATTAACACACTGCTCACAGCATTTATATACTATTTTGCATAGCATGACTGATGCATTTGCTATTTGTCCTTTTCAGGCCCCATTCCAGATTCCAGCTGCGGGAGGTGCTCCAACTGGACCATCTGTTCCTGCTCGAGGAGGAGGGGGAGCCAGGCGGCGGATGACTATCCACAGCCGAGGCAGACACAGGCGCACCCGTGCTGAGAGCAGTTCACGAGAGCCCTCCCCCGATGATTCTGATGAGGAGGCGGCGTCGTCTAAGAGTGAGGCCGGAGATAGCTCAGATTCAGACTACGGAGCTGGCAGCGGTGATCTTGGACTCTCGTCCAGGAAGAGGACCAGGATGGACTCCTGTGCTCGAGATGACTGATACTAATCCAGACATTTGCTCCTTTTCTTCTTTTTTGCTCTGTTCAGACACTTTGCTGCTTTTCTCATCTTTTGTTTTGTTTTATTTTTCTTTTTTACTGGTAGTTTGAGCACATTGTATTGCCTCAGAGAAGTTTTACTTTCTTCAAAACTATGTACTTTTTGCAAAAGACATGATGAAATGAAACAGTTGTTTTGTTCAAAAAGTGTTACATTCGTACATTTTATGTATCGCATCGCATCGCATTACATAACAATGTAAATGAGATTTGAACTTTTGTTTGAAAATTAAGCACTCGCATCGTAATAATCAGGTAGTGAACCGAATAACGACAAAACAACTCAATAAGCAAAACAAAGAACTAGATAAGCTAACCAAGTGTAAATACAACTTGATAAGCAAAGCAAAGACTTAAAGAAAGTGAAATGCAACTCGATAAGCAAATGTACAACAACTCGATAAACAAATTGCGGTAACATGCGCGACTTCGCAAAATCATCACTAAAAGACATCGGAAGTGGAACCAGTTACAAGTTCTCAGCATGTTCCATATATAATCAGCTCAGGGAACAAGAAGGAAGGCCATCGGCCAAAGGAAAAGCCCATCGACCATAAGAAATGGCCATCGGCCACAATTTTTAGCTGATCGTCCAAAAGAGATAGTCGGTCGGCACTGATTTTGGCCGATCGGCCAAAAATGGCAAGCACCTCCAGAATGTTGACACTTGTCTTCCATTCACCACCTTATCCTCTACAAAAGCCTCAGCTTCGTAGTTTTTCTCATTTCAACACTGTTTTACATGAAAATGGAGGCATTTCTCATCCAAAATCTCACAACTTGGATTGCCACCTTAGACGGCTCGAAAAAGTTAAACTTCCGAGGCTTCGGCATTAATGCACTATTCACGTTGAGTCGCACTCCGCTGCACCTTCCATTTCTCCATGTCGCGGCAAGGTTTTGGAACCCGGTAACACACGTCTTTAGTTTTGGCGGGCAAGAGATGTGTCCTACCTTTGAAAACTTCCAAGCTTTGATGGAATCCGAGCGCAACAAAGAAATATTGCCCCAGCTTCGCTTCGGCCACGCCCAAGCGTTAGGACTAATGTGTGGGCTCACTATGCACGACGCTCGGTCATTGATTTGTGACGGAATGTTGGACATTCCGAGTTTGATTCGTCGGTTTTCCGATGCCGGTGACCATGGTGACCATCATTGGCAGGGCTTTCGGCGACATACGCTTTGCTTGTGCATGCTGTCCCATTTCTTGCTTGCCCTAGGCTCGGGAGGGTTTAGCACTCGTTTGATCAAAGTTACCCAAGGCTTAAAAGAGGGCAAGAGCTGCATTGCCATGACACTGGCCGAGACATTGATGGGCTTGGACGCTTTCCATCGTCGGGAGACGACCAGATTCATAGGGAGTCCACTACTGCTGCAGGTAATGTTTCCCACCCTATCTCACATATATATTGCTCACATCACTCGGCCCTCGGGCTCGATTTTTCTCTTAACACCTTTTTCTCACTTTTCTCTCATCGTACATCTCTCTATTCTTTAATCTCTCATTTTTCATCCCTCCCCTAAGTGTGGTTGATGGATAAGTTGCAGGTTGTGGACTCATGCCCAGCGTATTCAGCTCGCGGCTATTTTTTCCGACGACGTCTAGTCGATGCCCTTGATGAGGGATGGTGGTTCGACTGGATGTGCAGTTTGTCCGCAGACCGTATTGTTTGGCGTTGTCCTTGGCTTAATCTACCGGCAATGAGCTACAACATGTCCCAGCAGACCGGGATTCAGTTGATTGGCCTGACACACTGCGTGTTCTATTTTCCTTTCCGGTTCCAGCGCCAGTTCGGCCATGATCAAATTTGCCCGACAGAGGGGATAGAGTACCCAGCTGCATTTCTGGTCTGAGGCGCATAGCTAGCTCGGTATACCACGGCATGGTGGATGAGAGAGCTTCTGGCTCTCGCTCCCACTTTCAGTTACACCCTTTCTGATGAGTGCATAGATTGACTCAATGAAGAGGCACAGATTGGGCCCAGCTTGGCATCAGAGGCTTTGACCAGCTCTGGGAGGAGATGCGGGGACACCTGACTATGCCCCTGATTTATTTGCTTTAATCAGAACTTTCAAGTTTTCTTTATGAGTGTAATAAAAAAGCAACTTCAATTTGTATGCAAGAGCAGGAGAACTCTGTGTTGAAATCAATAAAATTGAAAGTTGTGGGTACTGAAAATTTTCCGTTTGGTCCAAAAATGGTCTAAGTTGTAAAAGATTAATTTGAGCAAAATCAACTTTTATTAAAACTTTACAAAACCATTTTCGATATGGATCAGAACTGGACACGCTTGAGATCTGTCACTGGGATGTACAACCCCGGATCTCTGCAACTGGAAAGTTGCCCCTAGTCTGAAAAGCACTGCACCGGAGATCACAACCGAAGCTCTTGAATGCGAAACAGACAAAGATGACCAAACATGATCACATGGACAAAGTTGATCGGGGAAATGTTTATGGCTGGACTTTAAGATGAGGTTGCCTACGTATCCCAAAGATGAGAATCAAGCCTTACATAGTTCAGCTCAGGTTCCCTCGTGTATTAACCCTCACCTTTTACGCTCTAACTTTTGCCAAGGCCGCCCTTTGCGGGTTTTCAACCTTGCGAGCTCAGTTTTCATAATTTCAAATTTTTCTATACTCTAACTTTTGCCTAGGTCGCCCTTTCGGGTTTTCGGCCTAGTGAGCCACTCAGGGGTAATATTTCTTCAACTTGTCCATGTTGATCGGCTGTGAGAACTCTAGGCCATCTAGGTCCATCAGAACGATAACTCCACCCGACTAAATAGACTTAATGATGTAGGGACTAGTCCAATTGGGTCTGAACTTGCCCCTAGGGTCATGGATGGGAGCTCGGTTGTCTTTGAGCACCAAATCTCCTTCCTTCAAATTCCTGGACTTAACTTTCTTGTTGAAAGCCCTGGCAATTCGTCATTGATGACCTTGAACATGGTACAGTGCTTTTAGCCTTTTCTTATCAAAGAGCATGAGTTCCTCGAATCTGCTCTGCTGCCAATCTGCCTCAGCTATCTGACACTCAGCCAGCACTCGTAATGATGGAACTTCAATTTCGATAGGTAGAACGGCCTCCATTCCATAAACCAATGAATACGGAGTCGCTCCAGTAGAAGTTCTAATTGACGTCCGGTAGCCCCACAGAGCAAATGGCAGCTTATCTGGCCAGTCCCGGTAGGGTTCTACCATCTTCTGCAGAATGTATTTGATGTTCTTGTTGGCGGCCTCAACTACTCCGTTGGTCTGCGGCTGATATGTGGATGACTTATGAAAAGTCACGTTGTATTTTTCCAACAAGTCAATCACTTCCTTCTTGAAGTGGGAACCGTTATCTAAAATAATCTCGTTCGGGACCCCGTAGCGACAAATAATGTTGTTCCTGATGAACTTCGCAACATGTGAAGCCTTCAGCACCGCATAAGGTTGGGCCTCAACCCACTTTATGAAATAGTCTATTGCGACCAGAATGAACTCATGCCCATTGGACCCCTGCGGAGTGACAGCCACTATCACATCGATTCCCCAAACTGAAAATGGCCATGGCGAAGTCATATTGTACAGCTTCGACAGCGGGATGTTCATGCGGTTTGCATGGATCTGACATTTGTGGCATCGCCGAACAAAGCTGATACAATCCTCCTCCATGGTAGACCAGTAGTAACCCTGTCTGAGGATTTTTCGAGCTAGCATCACCCCGTTCATGTGCGCTCCGCACTCTCCTCCATGGATGGCCTCCATTAGGTGCTTCGACTCTTCAGCCTCAACACACAGCCTATGCATTCCCAGATAACCTCTCTTATATAGTTTACCTCCGCAGATGATGAACTGAGCAGCCATTCTTCTGATTGCCCTTTTATCATTGGCATTTGCCCCTGGTGGATATGTTTCTTTCTCCAGGAAGTTCTATACATCGTGATACCAGGGATTCTTATCTTGAACCTCATCTATGGCAGCAATCAGCTCATAAGCTAGCACAAATTTCTGGTCAATGATGATCGGACGTATCCGGACTCCAAAAGGGATGTCTATCATAGAGGATAGAGTTTCTAGTGAATCTGCGAACCTGTTGTTCTCTCTTAGTAGATGAGCGAAGTTCAGCTTCTCAAACTGAGGAATCTGCAAGTCCAAGGTCTGGTAGTAGATTCTCATCTTTTCTTCTTTGACTTTCTAATCTCCTTTTGCTTGAGATACAACAAGGTTCGAGTCCCCGATAACGTCTAACCGTTTTGTCCCTAGTTCTAGGGCAGCTTCTAAACCAGCAATGCATGCTTCATACTCTACTTCATTGCTCGAGACTTTGAACCGGAGTTTGAATGCTAGAGGTATACGAGAATTTTCGGGCGCTATCAGCAACACCCCTATCCCATACCCGTATTGGTTTGATGCTCCGTCCAAATACATCGTCAAAAACTCTTCTTCAACATGTAGAATGGCCTCGTTTGGGAATAGGTACTCAACTGCTTCATCCCCTTCAACTGGGTGATCATCTAGGAACTCCGCTACCGCTCTCTCCTTCATTGACTTGTGCGTCACATACTTCAATTCGAATTCGAAAAGCAGAAGCAACCAACGAGCTAGCCTACCCGTAAGTGTCGGTTTCTCGAAGAGATATTTGATGGGATCTAATCTTGAAACCAACATTACAGAGTGAGGTAGCAAGTAGTGCCGCAGCTTCCTGGTAGCCCATACCAAGGCCAGACAAGCCTTCTCCAGCGAAGTGTAGCGGGTCGCGTATTCCAGCATCTTCTTGCTCAGGTAGTAGATAGCTCTCTCCACCTTGTCCTCAGACTCCTGTGCAAGCATGCAGCCCATTGTAGTTTCAGTTACTGAAAGGTAAGAATCAACGGTTTCCCCGGCTCAAGTGGTGACAACACGGGTGGGTTCTGTAAATATTGCTTGATCTGTTCAAAAGCAGCTTGGCATCGGCCGTCCCATTGGAATTTCTTTCCTTTCTTCAGGAGGCCAAAGAGTGGTTCACAAGTTAAGGTTAATTTAGAAATAAACCATCTTATGAATTGCACTTTACCCAGAAAGCCTCGCATCTCTTTTTCAGTCCTCAGTGGTGGCATTTCTAAGATGGCCTTGATTTTGGAAGGGTCAACTTCGATACCTCTCTGTGTAATCAAGAACCCCAGCATTTTCCCTGCTGTAACACCAAACGTACATTTCTAAGGATTCAGCCGCAACCGAAATTCTCTGATCCTTTGGAAAAACTTTTGCAAGGCGGTGTAGTGGTCCTCTCTTTTTTTGGACTTGACAATCATGTCGTCCGCGTACACCTCAACCTCCTTGTGGATCATGTCGTGCAATATTGTGGTCGCAGCCCACTGATATGTAGCTCCAGCATTCTTCAGCCTAAACGGCATCACTCTATAATAGTAGGTCCCCCACGGGGTGGTAAAAGCAGTCTTCTCCCGATCTTCGAGTGCCATCACAATCTGATTGTAGCCTGAAAAGCCATCCATGAATGAAATCAATGCGTGCCCAGCAGTGAAGTCCACTAATTCGTCGATATATGGCAGAGGAAAGTCGTCCTTCTGACTGGCTTTGTTCAAATCCCTGAAGTCCACTCATACCCGAATTCTGTCATCTTTCTTTGACACTAGAACGATGTTGGCCAGCCAAGTTGGGTACTCAGATACCAGCAGGAACCCTGCGTCAATTTGTTTGGTGACCTCTTCTTTAATCTTGAGGGCCCAGTTCGGGCAAATCCTTCTGAGTTTCTGTTTAATGGGTCGGGCCTCTGGGTCAAGAAGGATCCGGTGTTGTACAATCTCAGGATCGATTCCAGGCATGTCTTCGTAGGACCACACGAAAACATCTTTGAAATCTTTTAATAAAGCGACTAAGCGCTCGCACTCCTCCGAAGACAACGTGGACCCGATCTGGACCAGCCGCGGGTCCTTCTCAGTACCAACATTAACTGTAGTGATTTCATCAACCAAGGGTTTAACAAATCTCTCCTGCTCTTGATCAATTAATCGTTGTAAAACCAGAGGAATTTCTTCCTCGTCGTTTTCATCAAAATTTTGAAAGTCCTGATTAATACAATAAATCAAAGGCACAGAAAAGTACTCAGAAACCATAACCATTTCATTCTCATTAATCACTTCCAAATCGTCCGATTCCTCTGTTACAATAGACTCAAAAGAGAAAGAAAAAGACGACCTAGACAGGACTGTGGCATTCGGGTTGTCACCCCCAGGAATACCGGACTCAGACTTAGAGGAGCTGGAACTTGATTCCAACTCCACAGACTCGGCGGAATCAGATTCTAGCTCACTACCTGACCCGGTGCTACTTGATAAAAATCCCTCCTCGTACTGCCAGATGAGGGAGGGTGCGATGGATGGATCCAAAATGTTTGAAGGTGGGCTTGCAGCTGTTTCATTCCCAATCATGGACACCGAGAAGTTATCCCCCAAGAACTTCTGTACGATCGGAGGATCTGAAAGTAGACAAGCCAGTGCTGCCCCCATTTCAATCTCGGTGTTCTCAGAATCCACTTTCCCATACTGCTCAACTTCAGCTGGTAGGTCTGTCTGCTCCTCGACAACATCATCCCCGGACAATTGCAAGTCAAAGAAGATCTCAAATCCCGGCAGGCGCCTCTTCTCGGCATTCAACCATGGCTCTAGGAAGCCGTATAATGGAAAGTCTTCCCCTTCCCGGACAAAGCGCCCGTTCAGGGTACCCTGAATAGGTCGGTGCATCAACTCAAAATGCTTCCCTGCCTGCTTAGCTCTGGCTCTTCCAGCCATCTCCTTGCCTTTCCTCACCCAGTCCTCTTTGGTGGGCAGATAACCCAAACCAAAGGTATGTGCAATGCCCTTCCAGCCACTTCTTCCTAGTCCCATCCTAGGGATGTGCTGGAGTTTGTTCATGAGGTATACTGACTGAGCGTTGACATACTACCCTTCATCAACAGCTAAGATGTTCTGTACGACCCGGGCCTCGGCTAGGGTAAAACCCGATAGGAACACATCCTCCGTGCCATGCTCGATTTCCAAAACTGATGTAGACACTTCTAGCGGCAGATGGATTGACGAATTCCCAAAAACTATAGCCACCCCCTTCTCGTAGGGGTATTTCAACATCTGATGCAGGGTAGAAAAAACCGCCTTTACCTGGTGCAGCCACGGCCGCCCTAAGAGTAGATTAAAGGTCGCGGGAATGTCTAAGACATGAAAGTCAATCTCGTGATGTCTTGGACCAACCTTGGTCTAAATTTGCACAGTCCCTATCACTTCTCTGCTAGTATTGTCATAAGCCCTTATCACCTGAGCTGTTGGCACAAAGTCCATGGGCTTTAACCCGATTGCATATGCCGTCCTTGACGGACATACGTTAATAACAGATCCCGTGTCGACAAGAACCACCGGTATCCATTTGTTTCTACACTCCACAGAGATGTAGAGCAGTTTGTTATGATTCGCGCCCTCAGGCGGCAGTTCCTTGTCAGAAAAGGTCAACGTCGGGGAAGCTCCTCCCGGAAAAACCAATCCTACCAGCTGCTCAGGCGTGGTATCTATTGAAAGTTTGGCCTTGTCCATAGCAGAAAGGACAGCTTGTCTATGGACTCGTGAAGCCTTAAGCAGTCCCCAGATGGAGATGTCTACTTGTATCTTTTTCAACTGCTTCAGCATGACCTCTTCTTCAAGTAGCTTCTCTTTCTGCTTCTCCGACTCCTTGTCCTTCCCGAACGCCTCTGGTTGATCTAGGTGTAGGGGCTTGAAATACCGCCCACTCCTAGTCATATGGTCAACTTCACCAATATACCAGGTATCATCCGGTTGATTGCTTCCCCAGTCCTCATCGGTGTGGGCGAGACATAGATCATCGTCTTCCCACCACATTCCATCGGCAGCTGACAGACACCTGTCTAGCTCCGTTACAACAGTCTTTGTACCCATAGTACCTTCCGTCCATGTGCTCGCAGCACGCTCTGTTCTTGTGCACACATCACGTTCAGTTTCCACAGGGGCTTTGGCCTTTCTGGCTCTCTCAGAGTCTTCGACCCCTTCCCGTTCAAACTGCTTCAGTGCAGCCTGCTGTTCAACATCTCCTGTACTCAAAATACCCAAATCCCGAGCAAAATTCTTGGCACCGGCGCTCTCCGGCGATGCATGCTGTTCAACAACTGATGTCCTTGTCCCTGACAGGCCCTGTTCTGGCTGGGATTCTTCAACGACATCTGGTTGGTCATCAAGCCACCCTGTAACCTCTGCTGACTCATCAAAATCAAACCAGTTGACTGTCATGTCTCCTGGATCTTGTTCGTTGAAAAACTGAAGGTTAGCAATGTCCTCTTCCAAATCCGCTAAGTCATCTAGCCTCTGATCAAGTCCATCTTCCCGTACTATGCAAATCTCTGCCCCCGTTGGCAATTCCACATTCGACCTAACCTGGCCCACTAATGTAATGTAGCCACCTGGATTGTATACCTCCTCAGCAAAGCTTCCAAATTCCTCAGACCCTGAATAACTAGTCCCATTTTCCTTCGAAGTCATCCCTGTTCTATCTTCGATAGTCACCACCATTGGTTCGGGTTGAGTTCGGGAGATGTCCAACATGCACAAGTCAGTGTTGTCATGAATGAATACCTCTGGCTTGGGTAGGTGAGACGGGGTGATGTATATGTGTAGCAAGCCCGCGGGGGACCTCGCCACAGCTCGGACTCGACTTTCATAGTCACGGTTCTAAATCTGAACCAAAGAGTCCAAATCCGGCAAATCGTTTTTGAGAAAACTGATTTTTTGAAAGAAGTGCCAAACATGGACTGCTTTGCCAGATACAGAGTCGCCACCTAAATATTTTATTTTGGGAAATTTAGGAAACCCTGACTCGGTGCCAAAAGGCCACGTGTCCGTCATCACCAAAGTTGCCTCGGCTCGGGAACTTGGGTACGATTGGGGAAGGTCACTTCGTGAGCACCCCCGCTCGCCCGGTCATAGACCGGCCTCTACTAACCATGATATCTATTTTTGAAAACATTGTATGTTCTTATTCCGGTTATTAGCCTAGGTTACTATGTGATGCTCACAGCATATAAGTATAGACTGGATCGCCTGAATTGGAACAAAACATTTCATGTTTGTTTTTGAAAGAGGTTTTGCTACCCGCAGGTAGGCTTGAAACATTTGATGATTTATTCCAATTCAGATAACCCAACCTTCACCCACAGGCATTCAGGCAGTTATATCATATAAGCACATAGCCTCATGGTAAGCATGCTATTCATGGCAGTCACTCACACACATGCAAGGATGCTAAAGCATAAAGCTTACCGAGTACTCCAAGCCAAAATAGAAACTCATTAGAAATCATGCATGAATCCTAAGTATACAGAAATGCCTAATGCAACACATGCAAAATGCAACTATAGCAGGCTCGGCTATTCTAAACATGGCGTATGGAATGCTACAACTAACATGTATTCAACTTTGAAATTGAAAGTACAATGCAGTTAGTATGATGCGCCGAGCCCGGTGCATGCAATACAGATGAATGAATGCAAACATGCTGTCATACTGTATGCTAATTGAAACATGCCCTAATCTAACCATCATAAGCGGATAAATAAAAGGGAAGAAAGACGTGGGGTTGGAAGACATACATCACACTCACGCACACTTATTACAGTTGTGCCCTCGCGCAGAGGGTCCGAATAAATATACAGTCCCGAATAAAAGAATATTACAGTCCAAATATTACAGTCCGAATAATATACAAATTCCTAATTAATTAACGAATTAACTAAGAAAACTGTAAAACTGGCATGCAAGCCAGGGACTGCCTTGCTTCTGATGGATGATGCATGTCCGGGTTGTCTTGCGCGGAAATCCATCGGGATGCCCCAATTAGCCTCTGTTTAGCAGTTAATCTTGGAAAGCGTGCCAAGCTCCGAAAAGTTGTTGGTTCTTCATTTTGCTGCAACAGAGAGCAGGAAAGGGGCATAGCAATGTATTTGCACAAATATATGCATGTCTCGGTCCTCGCGCCACCAATCACGCATACCGAGGCATGATGGCCGAGGAGTCGAATTGCACAACTCAATATAGAATGAATGCACATGAAAACACAACAAGAACCTAACTCCATCATGGATAATCCGGAGTGTCGGTGACTGGGGAATTGAGACACATTCCGTCACTCGAAGTACGAAATGTACCTCGTTTCCCGTGCCCGGGCTAACTCCTATTCCGGACACGATGCAATATGCATGATATGCATGAAATGCAACTAAGATACAATCCTAACATACACAATGCTATGGAATGACATGCCTCGAAGTACGTGCACACGGGCACGCAAACCGAGAAAATGACAGAATACAATCTAAGATACAACCTAGTATGCACTATGCTATGAAAATGAGATGCCTCGAAGTGCGTGCACACGGGCACGTAAATCGAGGCGATGGTATACGCAATGTAAATGACATGGAAATGTGATATGGGCTTATACCAACATGAGAGAGCCTCAGCCACACTCACATAGGATGCCGGTGGATGAAAATGAAGTGCCTCGAAATGCGTGCACACGGGCACGCAAATCGAGGCGATGGCATACGCAATGCAATATGGCAAAAATGGCATATAGAATGCAACATGGACTTACACTAACATGAGAGAGCCTCAGCCACACTCACATAAGAGGCCGATGGTTGAAAATGAAGTGCCTCGAAATGCGTGCACACGGGCACGCAAACCGAGGTGATGGCATACGCAATGAAATGACATGAAAATGTGATATGGACTTATACCAACATGAGTGAGCCTCAGCCACACTCACATAGGATGCCGATGGATGAAAATGAAGTGCCTCGAAATGCGTGCACACGGGCATGCAAACCGAGGCGATGGCAGAATGCGATGCAATGACATGGAAACATGATATGGGCTTATACCAACATGAGTGAGCCTCAGCCACACTCACATAGGATGCCGGCAGATAAAAATGAAGTGCCTCGAAATGCGTGCACACGGGCACGCAAACCGAGGCAATGGCATACACAATGCGAATGACATGAAAACATGATATGGGCTTATACCAACATGAGTGAGCCTCAGCCACACTCACATAGGATGCCGGCAGATAAAAATGAAGTGCCTCGAAATGCGTGCACACGGGCACGCAAACCGAGGCAATGGCAGAATGCGATGCAATGATATGGAAACATGGTAATGGGATTTCAGCACTGAAAAGTGGGGGAAAACAGCCCCGAAATGAGGCGAAATGACACCAAATGCATGAAATAGTCCCGAAATGCGAATTTAGGCACCCGAAATGGCCTATAGCTATGCCAAACATGCACAATATGGACATACAATGCAAAGACAGAAGCTAGGCAGTCCCAAAAAAAGCACTTTCACAGTTATAAACATGGCCAAACAGCAAGCATAGGTATGGCAAAAATAGCATGCAAGAATAGGGGCCAAGAGAGGGGTAATGAAGCAAGTGATATAAGCAAAATCCAAAATGAAAAATTCCCTTCTACAACACTGAAGAGGGACCAAAAATATGAATATTTACAGTATATGGCAGCCCCAAAATCAGTATACAATCATGATAGAAATGCGATGCAAAATGAGGCTCAAAAGTGGCTATAACATGAAGTATGCAAAATATTCACCAAACAGCCAAAGACCCTTAATAAAACATGTAGAATGGGCCAAAATAGGACTATTTCCAGAACTGTAAAATGGCCAAAAACAAAAGCATGGTAGGCTAACTAAACATGCAAGAATGGGGAATACAAGAGAGATATAACATGAAGTGGCATATGGAGGTCCCAAACCATGAAAGGACCTAAATGAAACATGAATAATGGACCAAAATAAGCACTTTTTCAGAACTGTAAAATGGCCAAAAACAAAAGCATGGTAGGCTGCCATTGCATGCAAAAATGGGACCAAAAGAGGAGTATAAAGGTAAGTATAACATGGAAGTCCCAAATGGTGTTGAGCCCTTCTTCAATGTTGAAGAGGGGCTCAAAATAAGCCTAATATCAGTTTACAACATGCTCAAAAACAGATTACTCATGGGCCAAAAATAGCATGCAAGATTATGACATATAAGAGGATCAATGAAGCAAGTGCATCATGGAGGGCTCAAACAGGGTTAAGCCCTTAATGAAAAGTGAAGATGAGCTCAAAAGAGGGCCCCTTTCAGTTAGGGCCGGAGCTTGAAACAAAAAGCATATGGGGCTTACAAATGGATCAAGAAAAAGGGTCAAAGAGAAGAAATGTTACTCACCCTTGAAGACTAAAACTTTTGTTGCTTCTTGGACCAATTTGCAGCTCCTTTAGCCTTTGAGAAGCCTTCCTTGTTGCTGGAAATGAGGTGGTGATGGTAGGGCTTGGTGGTGTAGAAGAAATGGTGATTAGGGACTTAGAAATTTTCAAGGAAATGAGAGGGATAAAGATGGCTTTGTGTATGGAAGCTTGAAGAACAATTTTTCTAACCCCTACAAGTGAAGCCACCAGCTGGTTATAAGGGCCAAAAATGGGGTGTAAAGGTGGGGGAAAAGGAGAGCAACTTTCCCCCACAAAATATCCCCCGGATAAAGATATTTTCTGGGGGATAAAGCTCCACAGCTGTAAAGTGCACAGTGCAAGGAACTCGGCCGGCCTGTTACTTTTGCTGCAGGTGGCCGGCCGGCCACACCCCCTAGCCGGCTAGGGGTCAAAAGGGTCAATCTGATTTAGTGGCCGGCCACCAACTGATGGTGTCCTCCTATCTGTGTACAACACAACCCTGTGGTTAAAAGTCCAAGAAAGTGGGTCCAAGGGGTTCAACATTAGCTCGGAAAGAGGGGTTCAAAAGGGTCAGGTGGAATTACTGGCCAGCCACCAACTTTTAGGGTCCTCTCATGTGTGTACATCACAAATATGTAGTTCAAAGTTCGAGAAAATGGGCCCAAGGTGTTCAACATTAGCCCGGAAGGAGGGGGTCAAAAGGGTCAAGTAACATTAATGGCCGGCCACCATTTTTTAGGGTCCTCCCAAATGTGTACATCACAAATATGTGGTTCAAACTTCAAGAATGTGACCCCAAGGTGTTCAACATTAGCCCGGAAGTGTGAAAAACGGGCGCCGGAGGGCGTCGGAGGATGTATAACTGGTTGCTGCAACAATTGCTGGCCTCCCACCCTTCAGTGGCCTCCCCGGTGATAAAACAGAGGTACCTGCCAAAAATGAACGAAAACCGTTGCAAAACGAATGTTCGGGGGCCAAAACGCGCAGTTCGGGGTCCCGAAAATGGGCTGTTAAGCACCGAAAATGGTATTCGACCTTGAAGTGGGTTTCTCAGCCCCCAGTGTCCCTCAAAAGGGAGAAAATAGGAAGTATGCCAAAAATTAGAACAAACGGAGATGGTTAGGCGGTCCCGAACCGAGGCACACGGCCAACGGTCCCGAAAAACCGGAAACCGGACTCCGAAATGGGCAAAATGGCCTACGGCCACCAAATGTAGCCTACGGCCACTGAGAGATGGTCTACAGGACCTCTCCCTCCCCTCAGGAAAAGAAACAGAGAAAACCGAGCCTAGTTCGCAAACCGAGACAAGGCACAAAAGAGGGTTCGGAAGTCCGGAGGCGGGGCTCACGGCCGCAACTCTGAAACTTCTGAACGAGCACATTATGCAACATCACCAAGCGCTCAATCGGTGACGTCTGAGTCTTAAGGTCGGTCAAAAATGGGGTGTCTACAATATGCTAGGGTCGTATGACACAACCCCAGTTTAGATTGAGTTGATGCGTTTGGGAGGTGGAGCTTGGTTGTGTGGTGGGAGAGGGTTGGTTATGACATTCGGTTTCTCCGGAGGCACGATCACCCTGTTGTCAACGAGATCCTGAATCTCATGACGCAATCTATAGCACCGGTCGGTGTCATGACCATGTTGTTGGTGAAACGTGCAGTATTTAGCTGGGTTGTAGGAGGGGGGAAGTTTTTCTGGCAACGGCCACAGCTCTAGGGGCTTCAAGTGCCCTTTCCTGATCAAAACCCCCAAAGCCTTGGACAAAGACATGTATAGTGGGGTGAAGGTTCTTTGGCCTCGAGGTGGGTACTTGGTTGTTTGTGAGTTACTTCCGGACGTGCTGGTGAATGGTGTAGCTGCAAGGGTTCTTGGGGTGGTGGTGGTGACCATGCTCACATCTGAAGCTCTGGCAGCTGCAGCACTGCTTATGCCTGCATTCGTGCTGCGGTTGAAAGTTCTCCTGGGCTGTTCTCTGTCATTGTCAATCAGACCCTGTTTCAAGGCCTCCTCAATCTGCACCCCAATCTCATGTAGATCTCCGAAAGTGGGGAGAGGAAGGACGATCATCTTTTGCATGAGCTTGGGTTGGAGGTTGCGCACAACCATCCGTATTTGATCTTTGTCAGTTGGCCTGATGGTCATCATCGAGGCCTTGGCCCTCCAGCGGGTCACAAAATCGGAGAAACTCTCCTTCGGCTCTTGTCTAGTCGTCTCGAGATCACGGGTTGTGATCTTGATCTGTGTATTGGAAGAGTATTGAGCGATGAAGGCCTCGGCCATCTCCTCGTAGTTCCTCTTGACGGAATCTTCCAATTTTGCATACCAAATGGCCGCTACACCCGACAGGGTCCGATCGAACAAAGAAAGATTCTGTAATCTGGTGAGGCCCATCGGCTTTAAGATATCTAAAAACAGCCGTAAGTGCACCATGGGATCCCCAGACCCATCGAAACGGTCTATGTGCGGCATTTTAAATCGGTCTGGTAGAGTCACGGCCGAGTCGGTGTACCCATCCTTAATGTCCGGAATGGACTTCACACCCTGAGATTTCTTGAACAGCTTTTCAAGCTTGCTCACTTTTAGCACCGTGGGGTCCACCTCGAACTCAAAGGGAGAATCCGGGAGGTTGGTCTGTGCTTTGGGTGGTTAGGGTAGGATCGGAGGCGGAGCTGGCCCTGTTGGAGCGTCTGTATCATCCTGGACGTGTATTGTCTCCCTAGGTATGGGAACTCTTGGTGGAGGAGGAACCTGGTGTGAAGCAGATGCTCCAGCTTGCTGCTGTAGCCTGGTAATTAACTCTGCCTGTTGGGCCATGACTTCGGCCTGTTGTTTGGCAAATTCTGCTTGACGGACAGCGTCCTGCTGCATGGTTTTCATACTTTCCTGGAGCTGACGCATCATCTCTTCCATTCCTACCATACTACCCTGATCTAACTGAACCACTGGTATATCTGTCTCTGCAGTAGACTCGAAAATCTCAACCTGACTACTCAAGGACCAATGATCTGGCAACCGCGGTATCGATACACTGCGCCTTACTGACCTTCATCTAGCAACCGGGGGTAAAGAATGGAACACTGGTTGTCCGTTTATTAGATCCTCAGATCGATGGAGTCTATGACCTCTAGTCCAGAGTGCTCGGGGAATATCTGCTTGGTCGGAAGCAATTGTGCTAAACTACCTAGCAAAAAGATAAATAAAGAATAATAAGGAAATAAACAACTAGAAAACGGACAACATAACGGCTTAAATAAACACAACACACAGTCGGTATGACAACACACAGTTGGCATTTGTAAGCTGGATGTACTGTTCTCAACTACTGATTATTGTTTCCAAACCACTACCCCAAATCTGAATCTGATACCCACGGATATAACTGATTCTTAAAACACTGATGCCCGCAAGCCTGATACCCAGACTTGCAAATTGATACATGCAACCTGTAGAGGCACACTCTAAAAAGCACATAGCAAGCAAGTGAGAGCTAAAAACACCCCTATGGGAAGGGTAGGGTGTTTCTGTCCTAGTTTCGTCAAGAACTAAGGTTTCACTACGCACACAGCGGTTTCAAACAATCTATAATCGGGTAAGCAACCTGTCCTAGTTTGGGATGGTCACTATGGATTCCGAATATGCACTAGGTCGAATGGTCAAAAAGGGTGCCCCAGTTAAACTGGGGTTTGTGTTCCCATCGTGGCAGAGCCCGTAATTGGTCAGTCTTATGGCACGCTTCTCAAAGTGAGCCTCTGACAAACTATTCAGGAATAGCAGATGGCAAACACGGTGTCCTAGGCGCACCAATGCAAATGCAATGCAAAGAGACACATAAGTGTAGTCAAAACCAGATATCATGAGTTCGAGTCAAGTTCTCTAAATCCCCAGTGGAGTCGCCAGAAACTGTAGACGCGTCCTCGAGGGCCTTGCTGCTACAGTTCGGACTCAAATGTTACGATTCTGAATCTAGTCTCGCAAAGTGCAATGCAAGACTGATAAATCACCAAAAAGTCCAAATCCGGCAAATTGTTTTGGAAAACTGATTTTTAGAAAGAAGTGCCAAACATGGACTGCTTTGCCAGATACAGAGTCGCCACCTAAATATTTTATTTTGGGAGAACTTAGGAAATCCTGACTCGTTGCCTAAGGCCACGTGTCCGTCTTCACCAAAGTTGCCTCGGCTCGGGAACTTGGGTACGAGAGGGGAAGGTCATCTATGAGCACCCCCGCTCGCCCGATCAAAGATTGGCCTGTACTAAGCATGATATCTTGTTTTTGAAAACACATGTGTTCTTATTCCGATTATTAGCCTAGTATTTACTACGTGATGTGCACAACATACAAGTATAGACTAGATCGCCCAAATTGGAACAAAACATCTCATGTTTGTTTATTTGAAAATGGTTTGAAGGTGCTACTCGCAAGTAGGCTAAGCCGTGAATTTGTCACCCTCGGGTGGGCTTAGAAAAACATGATTTTGCCACTCTCAAGTGGGCTTAAAACTCGCATTTGATGAATCGTTCCAATTCAAGTAATCCAACCTTCACCCACAGGCATTCAGGCAGTTATATCACATAAGCAAATAGCCTCATGGCAAGCATGCTATCATGGCAGTCACTCACACGCATGCAAGGATGCTAAAGCATAAACACTTACAGTGTACTCCAAGCCAAAGAAAGAAGCTAATTAGAAATCATGCATGTATCCTAACTATGCTGAAATGCCTAATGCCACACATGCAAAATGCAACTAAGATGGGCTCGGCTATTCTAAGATGGCATATGAGATGCAACAATTGATACATGTATTCAAATAAGAATTGAAACACGATGCAATTAGTATGATGCGCCGAGCCCGGTGCATGCAAGACGAATGAATGAATGCAGACATGCGAGCTTAAGTATGCTAATTGAAACGTGCCCTAAAACTAACTGTCACGACCCGAACCCGCCCCCGTGGGTTAAGGACGTAACCGGCCAGTAATCATGAGATTACCTACGGCCTCAAACTGTTCTAAACGTATTTTAACAGAGTTAATGGGGGCCAAACGGAAGCAAAATTAAAAACTTTGTCCATAGAGCCGTGCTTATATGCACATCAAACAAACCATACTCAGATACGTTAATAACTCACATCAAAAGTACAGCTTCACAAAATTCATTACAGACAGGATCGTCCAAAACGAGTCAACCTATAACAGACTATGTACAGACATGCACTGGGTCCTTGCCAACAAGACAAAACATAGGTACATAGTAAAAGGGCAAGGATGGTCTCATGCGCGAGGCACAAGGCTGACTCTCCCAAAACTCCTGTTGTTCCTAGCAGACTTCACTGGGGCTGGGTTTGGACTTCCCTTGGCTCACCTACAAATACATGAATGAGCGTGAGCGATAGCCCAGTGAATAATATCAAATATAACAGTTACATAACAATATGTAGATCAACATGCTCCAAACGGCCTTGGGCCCAATTCATACTTCTGTTTAACAGCAAAATATATATAACTATATGAAATGCAAGTCAAGTAACTGTAGTTCCAAACATTCTGGCCTTTGGCCCATCCGGGTTTCCATTCATGGCAAAACGGCCTTCGGCCCATTCATTCATGTCAAACGGCCTTTGGCCCATTCATTCATGTCAAACGGCCTTTGGCCCATTCATTCATGTCAAACGGCCTTTGGCCCATTCATTCATGTCAAACGGCCTTTGGCCCATTCATTCATGTCAAGCGGCCTTTGGCCCATTCATTCATGTCAAGCGGCCTTTGGCCCATTCATTCATGTCAAGCGGCCTTTGGCCCATTCGTTCATGTCAAACGGCCTTTGGCCCATTCATTCATGTCAAACGGCCTTTGGCCCATTCATTCATGTCAAACGGCCTTTGGCCCATTCATTCATGTCAAACGGCCTTTGGCCCATTCATTCATGTCAAGCGGCCTTTGGCCCATTCGTTCATGTCAAACGGCCTTTGGCCCATTCATTCATGTCAAACGGCCTTTGGCCCATTCATTCATTTATTCTTGTCAGACTTTTGTCCACAATCCCAATTAACAACTCATAATATTTATAGGGGAATAACAATTGGACATTGACAAGTTTTCAAATATTGATATTACTCACAGTGATCGGCTTGTGGATTTGCCCTGGAGCTTGACCCTACGCGTTTCATGAACACAAAAGGGTCATTAACAGTTCAATCCGTTCTTTAATTCACATATTCCTCTTTAGGCTTTATTATTATCTCATTAACTCATTTACAATGCTTAACATATGCCTAAGAGTGCTTGCAAGTGAAAGAAAACGGAAAACAGAACACAAAATGCAAAAACAGAATTTCAGAAAATAGGGTCCCCGCTCGAGCGTGGACTTACCCGCTCGAGCGGACCCTTAAGTCTGCGAAAGTACTGGTTGCCTTCTATTCCAGCTCGAGCGTGAACTAGGCCGCTCGAGCGGACTGCCTGCCTACACAGCTCCCTGCTCGAGCGTAAACTTCCCCGCTCGAGCGAACACCACATCTGCAGAAAATGCTGGGAGCTCGATTTCTCCGCTCGAGCATAACTTCACCCGCTCAAGCGTACATCGAAAATCTGGGTTTTCCAGATTGAGTTCTTGAGCTTCATCTTGACATTCAAAGGCTCTAAATGCATGATTTCGGCCCAAATTTCACATAATCATATACTAACATGGTACAAACATAGAATTACAACATATTGAAGCTCAATTTCATAATTTATTTACATGCATGGCTCATTTTCCACCAACTCATTACCAATGTAGCCATTTCATGCATTCAAAGCTCATATCTTCTCAATTTGTACATGCATGTGATGGATTAGCCACATTCTCAACTTAGATAACACCAATGGTGATCAAGACATGAGTTTCCTTTAATATTTCACATGGGTTATACACATTTGTGCTCAAACATGCAAATTTCAAAGTATTTCTTACATGCATGCACATATTAAGCTTCAATTCAACAAACACAACTCAACTTCATTACAATCTTGTTCTTGATCACCAAGATAGCTTGGACATGCACCAAATTACAATTATAATCCAAGAATCACTCACCTAGGAGCTTGATCCTCACAATCTATGATCAAATCTTGAATTAGACTTCCAATCTCCAAGTTTCAAGACCAAAGTTGCATAATCCCTCTTTCTCCCTCCTATGGTCGGCTCTCCCTCTCAAATTGAGTTCAAGAATCAGCCAAAATAAGCCAAGGGAGAGAAATAAGGTGTAGTGCTCAAATATATTAAGTCCCACTAAGTCAATATAATAATATAAAATAATGGGGTACTTAATTTATCATTTCAATCAGTTTAAATTGACCAGAATCAATTTTCAATTAAATTTCACTGTAGGCTCTAAAAATTATGCCAACCACAATGGCGTAATCGATTTCGGGTTCTGTGGCCGATAAGGCCCTCAATTAAATTTTCAAAGCTGATTATTCAAACAGATATTCCTACGGTGAACAGATGGAACTTCAAATCACATATTTTCACATAGTGGAACACAAATCATATCAAAATACATAATCACATCATGTTAAGGACCAATTAACATATTACGGAACAGGGGTATTACACTAACCATCAAAAGCTAGTAAATAAAAGGGAGAAAGACGTGGGGTTGGAAGACATACACACACTCACGCACACTTATTACAAAATTGGCCCTCTCGACGGAGGGTCCGAAAGAATAATACAAATCACCTAACTAACTAACTCGCAAGCTAATTAATTAAAAAACCACTTAACTAATTAAGCGAATCAATTAAGCTACTAAGGCAGTAAAGAGGCCTCGGGAAGAGGGACAAATGCATGCATGCTCGGCTCTGCTCGGAAATCTATCGCCATGCTTATGTTGCCTCTATTTGCACTACTCTGCACCTCTGAAGACTGCACAAGTCTCAAGGATGCTCCTGAACCACTCCCTGAGCACTGTGGGATGTCACCAGCCGAAAGGCTAGGCCACCGGCCAAGTGGAACTGGTCATCGACCATTTATGGGGATCTCGGCCAACAATTCATAGCCGGCCGGCACTGAAGATGGTCGACCATCCATCTCTTCTTGCAGAATCCTGTTCTTGCTGCAACAGAGGACAGACAGAGCATGGCAATGCATTTTCAAGGCAATGTTTGCACCATCACCCCTTTATCATGTTTAAGACTCAAAGGAGTATGGCTCTCAATCCTCGGGCCATCAATCACACATTTCAACGCATGATGGCCAAAGGAGCCAAGTGTGCAAATTAATGTACAATGAATGCACAAAACATATGAATGCCTCACACTCTATCATGTTGGATCAAAAGCGTCGGCGACCAAGGGTTGAGGCACGTTTCATCACTTCAAGTGCGAAACGTCCCTCGATCCTTGTGTTTGGTTTGACACCCTAAACCAAACACAATGCTATGCAAGTGTACCAAAAACAATGCAAAACACGCAACCAATGTAATGCATCATGTGCAATACAACCCAATGTAATCAACCTAAGCATGCAAGTTAAGTCAATGTAGCATGAGCATGACCAATACAATGCGATGTAACCTAACATGCATCCAAACACGCAAGAATATGTGACAACATATCAAGCACATGACAAAATGCAAGCTAACAAGCATGCAAAATGCTCCTTAAGCATGTAAATATGCAAGGCATGTAACAACATGTGAAGCAAGCATACTTAGACCAATATAATACATGCATGACGAACTTAACAAAGTGACATAAGCATGCAAGCATACAATGCAATAGGCATGCAAGAACAATACCAATGATAAGCATGCAACAACATGCAATAGGCCAAGTATGCGACAACATGCAAGGCAAGGATGAAACAACATGCGGGAGTGGTCTTAAGCCAAAATGGACAGCTCTCAAATAAGCCCAAATCAGTGGCCAAGACGCAATGGAAATGAGGACAAATGCATATACAAACATGCATGCCAATTGGCCTAAAGACTAAGGCATGAAAGGCAACTTTCAAGAACACTTAAAATAAGACAAACATGGACATTAGATCAACATGTTAAGCTCTGAAAAACATGTAAGGGATGATGCCAGATCAAATAAACCATGCAAGTAAGGCGTGCAATGAAGCCCAAAACTTGAGACTAGCCAAGGGGTTCAAACCATGGCCATATGAGGCAAGCCCCAAAGGGCCATGGGGACTAAAATCAGAGCTTAAGCATGTCACAACATGGCTAAAAGTTTCATGAAGTTAAGCCAAAACATGCAAGCATGGTAGTCTAAATGCTAGATACATGTGAAGACAAATAATGGGATTACAAGACAAGTATATGATGCATGCAAGAGACCACTAAACCAACTCAAAACAGAGGTATAAAATGACAAAATAACACTAAATACCTACTGAAATGGTGCTAAAACAAACTAAGCATACATGCTATCATACTAAGCCATTAACACAAGCATATGAGACACAAGGATAGGGGGGGTGTCCCTCTCTTTCTCGGGACCTTAAAACACCATCCCCACCACTGAAATCCTTCAGTGGTGGGAAGGCCAAAACAAGGTGGTCCCGAAGCTCACAAAAGAGACACAAAAATAAGGCCAAACAAGGCCTAAGAGGGGGTAGACAACCCCAAACACAAAAGTGACCTTAAACAAAGATTAAAAGCATGCAAAAACAAAACTTTTATCAGTTATAAGTTAAGCTCAAAATAGCATACAAGATAGGCTAAAAGCTTATGCAAGAATGGGGAATAAAGAGGATAGTTTCTCACCTTTGAAGAACCTCTACAAGAACACCACTCCAGCACCTCCTTCTGATCAAAACCAACTCAAAAACTCTAGAATCAACTCTTTAGCACCTTTGTAACTAAAGGATGGTGTATTACTAGGCGTTTTAGTGTAAAAAAAAGAACAAATACACCATTTAGAGTACTATAACACACAAATATATAGAGAGAGGGAAATATAGAGAGAGAGTGATATATATCTTCTATATCAGTTTTCTCAACCCCTGAGAAGGGAGGAAGAACTCCCTCTTTATAGAAATCCAAATGCAAAGCTTCTTGGAGAAGCTTGCACAAGGATGAAATCCCTCTATACACGTGTATGGAGGAGCCAGTCTGTGCTCTCCAGTTGGCACAGCTGGCAAGCACAAACTCCACAGACACAAAGAGAAAGGGTCGGCCAGGAGAAATGGCCGATTTCCCAAAACAAAGTGCCGACCGGCCAAAGACAGTGCTGATCGGCCAAATATTTGGCTGATGGAAAGAAAACATGGCCGGTGGCATCATGCCTTGGCCAATGGGTTTCAGGGATGGCTAACAAGCCACTACCTGCCATCAGAAGCAAGAAAAAAACACAAGTCCTTGGTCCCCAACCAAGGACAAAACAGTCAAGTTGAGAGATCCTAAGGCAAGGCGCGCAGCTGAGTCCTTCGGGAACTCAAAACGAACACGATCATGGATGATCATCGAGTGCTCTAACGATGATGTCCAAGTCTTGAGGACGGTCAAAAATGGGGTGTCTACAACTCATTCGAAATGCAGTTTTTTTAATGTCCTCTTGTTTGACTTTCAACTGGTGGTATCCAGATCTAAGGTCAATTTTGGAGAAAACCTGGGCACCCTGTAACTAGTCAAACAAATCATCAATACGAGGCAATGGATATTTGTTTTTCACCGTTACCTTGTTCAGTTCATGGTAATCAATGCAGAGTCTTAATGAGCCGTCTTTCATTTTCACAAATAAAACTAGTGCACCCCATGGTGAAGTATTGGGCCTGATGAACTTCTTATCTAACAATTCATGTAGCTGAACTTTCAGTTCTTTCAATTCATTAGGTGCCATCCTATAAGAAGCTTTGGAAACTGGTTGTGTACCCGGTAACACTTCAATGGTGAACTCAATCTCCCTATCAATCAAATCCCCTGGCAAATCATTTGAAAAAACATCTGGAAATTCTCTAACTATAGGAATATTGTCCACATTAGCTTTAATATCAGTAGGTACAGTCAATGTGCAACATAGATACCCCTTACAACCCTTTTTAATCAATTTAAAAGCTTTCATGGACGAAATTAGATAGGGGGAGGTACTACACCAATTCCGTTAAACACAAATTCAGGCAATCCAGGTGGACGGAAAATAACTTGTTTCGTTACACAGTCTATGGTAGCATGATATTTTGTTAACCAGTCCATTCCCAAAATTACATCGAAATGATCAATGTTCAAAGGCAGTAAATCAATATACAAATGCACATCCCCGACAACAATCTCACATGCAGGATACATATAAGTACAAGTCATGAATCCCCCAACAGGTGAGGATACAGCTAACAAATAGTTCATGGTTTCCAGTGGTTTATTCAATTTTCGTGAGAAAGCATGCGAGACAAATGAATGTGTAGACCCTGAATCAATCAATCAGAATATAAGCATTTTGAGCACAAATTGAGAGTATACCTGACACAACTGTCTCGGTATTCTGCACATCTCTCGGCACGAGTGCAAACACCCGGCCTTGCCTTAAAGGCTCTTTTCCAGTAGCTTTGTGTAGACGTCCCTGAACGCCCCGGGAGAACGAGTCCCGTTCTGTTCGTTTTGCGAGTCTACTGCAGTTCAGGACTCTCAATTTGTCACGGTTCTAAATCTGAACCAAAGAGTCCAAATCCGGCAAATCGTTTTGAGAAAACAGATTTTGAAAAAGAAGTGCCAAACATGGACTGCTTTGCCAGATACAGAGTCGCCACCTAAATATTTTGTTTTGGGAAATTTAGGAAACCCTGACTCGGTGCCAAAGGCCACGTGTCTGTGATCATCAAAGTTGCCTCAGCTCGGGAGCTTGGGTACGATCGGGGAAGGTCAGCTATGAGCACCCCTTCTCGCCCGATCCTAAGATCGGCCTCTACTAACCGTGATATCCGTTTTTGAAAATGTTATGTGTTCTTATTCCGGTTATTAGCCTAGAATTCCTATGTTATGCGCACAGCAAACAAGTATAGACCAAATCACCTAAATTGGAACAAAACATTTCATGCTTGTTTTGAAAATGGTTTGCTATTCGCAAGTAGGCTGAAATGCAGGTTTTGCCACTCTCAAGTGGGCTTTAGAAAAGATGGTTTTGCCACTATCTAGTGGGCTTAAAACTCACAATTTCAATGCATTATCCCAATTTAGTTAATTCAACCTCCACCCACAAGCACTCAAGCAGTTATATCACATAAGCATCTAGCCTCATGGTAATCATACTATTATGGCAACACTCACACGCATGCGGTATGTTAAAGCATAAATGCTTACCTAGTACTCCGTGCCAAAACAAGAACATGTTAGCAATCATGCATGATCCAAGTCCATGTTTAAATGCCTAATGCAACGCATACGGAATGTCACCAGAGTAGGCTCGGCTAGTCTATAAATGACATGTGAAAATGCACAGGTAGCATGTATTCAAGTTAGATTTGAAATACTTATGCAGTTAGTATGATGCGTCGAGCCTGGTGCATGCAATACTGATGAATGATGGACGCATGCATAGCACAAGGTATGCTAAAGTAAACATGTCCTAGTACTAACCATCAAAGCAGGTAAGTAAAAGGGAGAAATAAGTGGGGGTTGGAAGACAAGCACACACGCACCCACACTTATTACAAATTCACCCTCGCTCGGGGGGACCAAAAGAATAATACAAATTAATTAACCTACAAGCTAATTAATTATTACAGACCACCTAATTAATTAAGCAAATTAACTAAGCTAAGAAAGCAGTAAAGGCCTCGGGAAGAGGATCCAATGCGCGCGTGCTCGGGTTTGCTCGGAAATCCAACGCCATGCACAAGTTTGCCTCTGCTTTGACTGTTCTGCTTCTCTGAAAATTGCACAACTCCCAAGGTTGCTTCTTTGAGTGTTTTAGAACACCACCGGCTGAGTGGGATCATCACTGGCCATTTTGAAGTGGTCATCGACCATAAATTGAACTCTCGGCCAAACATTCTTTGCCGATCGGCACTCAACACTGCCGGCCGACCAATTCTTCCTGCTGAAACCTGTTTGACAGCAGCAGAGGGAAGACAAGGCATGACAATGTATTTCAAGCAAATGTATGCACCAACCACACTCCTTATCATGTTTATGACTCAAAGGAGGATGGGCCTCGATTCTCGGGCCACCAATCATGCATTTCCATGCATGATGGCCCAAGGGACCAAGTATGCATTTTGATTTCAAATGCAATGCACATAACGAAACAAATTGAACTCTACCTCTATCATACTCACTTCAAGAGGTCAAGCATGCATACTCATGCAATGCAATCCTAAACATGTGAACTAGCATACAACATGGCAATGTAATGCGAATATGCAAGTATGCAAGCAAACATATAGGGTGAGCACACAATCAAGCAAAGGGGATGGACTTAAACTAATTTAAGATGGTTCGCAAGCATGCCAAAATCAGTGGCCGAAGTGCTCAAACACGAGGACCAACACACACACACACATGCGCATGTTAATGGGCCAACATTTAAACATCAAAAGGCAACTCTCAAGCACGCTTGGAAGAGACTAAACATGGACTAAGGGCATGCAATGTAAGCTCTGAAAACCATGCTAATGATGGTGCCAAACCAACTTAACCAAGACAAACATAGCGTACAATTGGTCCAAGTACTTGAAGCTAGTCAAGGAGACTTAAACCATGGCTAAGCCAACCAAGCCTCACAAGGCCAAGAGGGCTTAAAACAGGTTCAAGGTAGGCCTAGACCATGCAAAGGGAACACCTAGATGGCATCCAAGTGGCTTAAACATGGAAGCATGCAAAAGAGGCCAAACATGGAGCATTCAACACAAGCTTTTAAGGCATCAAAGAGGCATCAAAGAGGCATGCATGCAAGCATGTTATGAGAACTGAAATAGCATGGTAAGTGATTCCAAACCACTGAAAATGATGCAAGCAACGCACACTACACACTCACACACTTGAGGCTAACAATCCAAAATGCAAAGGGACTATGCAATGCATGTCTTGGTCGACCAAAACAGCCAAGGACAGACCTTAAGCATGGCAAGACAAACATAAAAGCTTCACAAAGCTAGGCCTAAACATGCTTGAATAAGGACTCAAAGCGTAGGACATGTTAAGGCTAAAACAAGGCATTACAAGGCATGTATGCTAAGCAAGCATGGTGTACCAAAACCAACATACAAAAATGCTATATTATGACATAATAAGCATGAAAATCAGTCAAGGCATGGTCAATACACACTCAAACTATATGCTCCCTCAAGAGGCAAAAATGGCCCTTTTCAAGGACAACAAGGAGAGGGGGTGGCTCCCTCCTTCCTAGAACCTCAAGGCACTATCCTCACCTCTGAAATCCCTCAAGATTTTAGTGGTGAGGAGGCCCAAACACAATGGTCCCGGAGCTCAACCGAAATGGCACAAAACAAAGGCCAAACAAGCCTTAAGAGGGGTCAAACAACCCCAAAGCTTAAAACACCCTTAACAAACTATTTAGATCACTCAAAAACAAGACTTTTCTATGTTATATGCTAAGCTCAAAAATAGATGCAAGATAGGCTAAAAAGCTTTGCAAAAAAGGGGTAAAAAAGGGACAAAAGTCTTACCCTTGTAGCACAACAGCAAATCAGCAACTTTTGGACCAAGAAAAGGCTTCAAATCACCCCAAAAATCACCTTCAAGGACCTCAGCTCAATAAAGGGAGTAGAGAACTAGGTGTTTGTATGCAAAAGTGCAAAGAAAATGCACTTTTGAGCACAAACAAGCCCTAAACCTTAGAGAGAGAGGCAGAAAAATGTAGAGAGAGAGGGAGATTTTTTGCTCCTTAGGTTGTATATCTCCTCCTCTTCCTCTTGTATCTCTCTTCCTTTGAGAGAGCTTGATTGATATAGATATATCAATCTGCAGCCCCCTCAGAAGTCCCACGTCCAAGCATAGACTGGGGTATGGCCTGGAATGACAGCTGCCAGCTGTCTACAGAAATATCTGTTGAAAACCACATTTGGCCGGCCGATCATCAAAGTGGTCAATCGGCAGTCAAATTGGCCGGCCGGCCATCACATTTGGCCGATGGCAACAAGACATAGCTGGTGGCCTCAAGCCACGGCCAGTGGAGTGTAGGGATGTCCCAAAAACCATTCCCTGCCCTCCAAAGCAAAAAAAAAACAAGTGTTTGGTGGAAAACCAGACACAAAACGGTCCAGTCGAGAGATTCTGAGGCAAGGCGCGCAGCCAAGGCCTCCAGGAACTCAAGACGAACACAAACAAGGATGATCACCGAGTGTTCAAACGGTGACGTCCAAGTCTTGAGGACGGTCAAAAATGGGGTGTCTACACTTTGGGGTTGGGTTTTGGTGGGGCAATTGATGGTGCGGCACTAGCTGTAGCTTTACTATTGCCTTAAGACGTGGAAGGGCAATCTTTAACCATGTGGCCCACCTTGCCACATCTGTAACAAGCACCATAAATTTTATAACAAACTCCTTTATGCCTTTTTCCACATTCGGAGCAGGGTGGTATGGAGTTGTTTCCTTGACTAGAGCTGGTCGTTGACCCTGTATTTTGCTTCTTGTTCGATGAGTTATTTTGGCCTTTCTTAAACTTGAAGCCCCGTCTCTTACCGCGCCACTCAGACACTGGTGTTTCAGTCTGTTTCAATGCCTCGATGTTCTGTTGTTGTCGTAAAGCTTCGATCAATAGTTCAACCGTTCTTTCTAACCTTGCCATTCTTGCCTCAGATGATTCAGATTCATCGGTAGTTCTTGCATTGTCCATTTCATGATACGCAATACAGTAATTATAAACATAGGAATTGCTTACCCAAGCACATTATCACATTAGCACATATATTCATGTCACGACCACACACATTTTTATCAATGCTCATGCAATGCCCTAATCACTTTTCTAGGACATCCTATAGCTCATTTAGACACGTGTGTGCTGTATAACTCGTGGTTTAGTATCGATCTGATACCACTCTGTCACGACCCAAACCTGCCCCTATGGGTTTAGCACTGTAACCGGCCAGTAATCTGTGATTATCGAAGGCCTGCTTAACAATAATGACAATAATACAGAGTAAAGGGGCTGACGGAAGCCAAAACAGTAAATAAAAGATGTCCAATGAGTTGTGACAATCTGGATGCAAAAAGACTTTTTATAAACATGCCACATTGATAACCAGAACATATGTACATGCGACATATATACAAACATCCATGTCAGGGACCAAATCCCGAACTATAACTGTACAGTCAAGTCTAAACAGTTAATACAAAACAGAGACAAAAAGGGGTGGGTCTAAACACCCCAACACAGCCTTGGCTTGGCAGCACTTGGAACCTCGAGGTGAGACACGATGGTTGGCTTAACAAAACAAGAGCTTAGCCTGACGCTCCTAGCTGCGGTCCGGTGCCCGGACACCTACATATAAATATAAACAGTGAACTAAAGCCCAATGAATGTCCTTTCAGTAAGAGGTTAAGAATGAATGTCCTTTCAGTAATTAAATAGTCATATCAGTCGTTTAGAAACCTGTCACACCCCAAACCCGCCCCTAAAAGTTTGGGCATGACTTATTCGGAAACGGACACTAAATCTGATATACATATCATATGGGGCCTGAACGGAAGCATTTAATATCATATAATAACATACATGACTTCCATTGAGCTATCACTACTATGCCAGGATCGCGAACAAAACATAAGGCAGATAAACATACAGTGACGTGCATCTGAGAATTCGGCTATGTACATATACATATACAGACCCAGCCCTCAAAATTGGGCGCATAACAAGAATATTGAAAGGTAAAAGGATTATATACACTTCGACTTTAGACAGACAATTAAAGCATAAACCAAAAACCTAGTAAAACCTTGCAAAATGTATGGTTCCATCTAAGTGCCTGGACACACTGGGGTTGACAAGAGAGAGACGAGCCTTAAGGGTTAGGACTGGCCTCCCGGATGCTTACCTACAGAAACGGACAAAATGCAGAGTCAGTAAAACTCAGTGAATAATAGTATATAAATAATGTAATGGTTAACTTGAATGATAAAGCATATAACTGCAGAGATATATGATTAACTTCTTTCTGTAATTATTTTCAGAACAACCATGGGTTCAGTTTGCTTAACAGAGTAGCTTTAAGCTCAGTAATGTACAGAACGGCCATAGGCCTAACAGATACAGAACGGCCATAGGCCCAGAAATATCAGAACGACCATCGACCCAGAAATAACAGAACGGCTTTAAGCCCAGAAATAACAGAACGGCCATCGGCCCAGAAATAACAGAACGGCTTTAAGCTCAGTTCATATATGTATGGACTTAAGCAGTGGCTCGCACGGATTCTAGAGGTGGCTCCCACCAAAGTGTAGCACTTAGTTCCGTACTGCACTTTGTTCCATACCAAAAATCAATAATTCTCATCATGTCATAATATAAACGAAATGAACATCATAACAGAATAACCACAGATATCATTAGAGAAGACTAGTCTTATAGTCATACAGAGGCACACGGTTTCTTTTTATCATTCAAATGAGTTAGCATAATTAAGTTACATTTAACAAAGTGCTAACAACAACCATTAGCAGATTGGGTGATTCCAAAGGTACATAACTACTATAGTTTCATAATGTATCCACATTTCACTTATTCATCATGAATTAATGCCACTAACTTGCAGATAACAGAATGTGCATATTAATTATCAGCATAGTTATCTCGTAAATAGCAGAACATAAACATTAACGAGGATCAAGAGCGACTATACCATTAACAGAGGGCATAATGCCATTCCATTGCATTTCATGAGGATAGAACATTTCACATTCTAACGTGGGTTATATGATAACATTAGACCTTTGCATTTATGTCATAGGATCTGAACGATCTCAAGTTCATGTGTCATCTAACAGAATAATCTTGATTCATTAGTGGCAACCCAGAATGATCTTAAATGCACCCAAATTTCATCATTCTAAGATGAACATAAGTTCCCTTTATGCTTAAAAGACGACATAGTTCGTTTATAGATAACATGGAGTTAATGTTCGATATTGACAGAACAAAATGATTCCAAAGTCATGCCGACGTATGTAAACCTTTCAACATTCACATTGATTTCTAGCTGACATAACTGTTAGTGTAATCACTTATAAGGATAAGACGTTAGTAACAACCGTACTATTACTCACAGTGGTAGGTCTCTGATAGCGGTGGAACGATGTCCTCGTCTTGACCTACAAACACAATGCACATAACAGATTATGAGAATAAAACCAATCCCTTTTTATTCCTCACTCAATAGCTATGGTTGTACTAGACTCATTATTCCTCCATAGGTTATAATCCATGCCTCATAAGATAGGAGGAATCGATAGGAGAAAGGTTCAGACGAAGAAATGGTACAAATCGGTAAACAGAAAGTGAACAGTCATCATTAACTTGGGCATAACTATTCTTGTATTTAACATTTGGGAGTGAGACCACCACCATTGGAAACTAGACTTCCGGGGCTTGATTTTAGGCTCAAGAATCACTCAAAACAGAGTCCGGATGCAAAAGATATGCTTGTTCAAAGTTACCTAGTGTATGCTGAAACAAGGGTGGCCGCTCGTGCGCCCACTTTGGCCGCTCGTGCGGCCCAATTCCGCTCGAGCGGAAGAACCCGGCCGCTCGAGCGCCCAAAAACAGAATGAAAACTCCTTTTTTCTTCTTCATGTCCGCTCGTGCGGTGCCCGTGGCCGCTCGTGCGGTCTGGGCAAAGAAACCCGTCTGAAAATTGCAGCAAAACTCATTCTTTTGGGAGTGTTTGCAAAGCTCTAAGATGGATCTTTTAATTGCTAAATCATGGTTCAAAAAGCATGTAAATAGGGATACAAACATACAACCATTTGCACATGGATTTGATCTTCTTCACTCTCTCACCATCACAATCCCATTCTCTCCAATACATACACAATTCATCTCTCACATAATTAGATGCAAGCATGTAAATTCACAAAGAGCATGTAATTTTCCCTCTTATGGTTCAAATTAACACAACTACAACATGATGATCATACTTCTTCAATTCCATAAATGTCACACACACACACACCACAACACACCTCTTACCTTACTTGAACACCCAAGAAATTCATGCCCCAGGACAAGAAGAGGAGTTAATTAAAGTGAAATTTACATACCTTGTGCCTAGATCTCTCAAATTCCCAACCTTCTTTGATGATCTACCTCCCTTAGCTCTCAACCCTTCTCTATTCTAAACTCTTCCTCCAGGAGATATTTTGAATGAAGTCCTAAATCCATTTGTTTAAAGAGCTTTGATACAAAGATATATATATAACATGTGAATAGGACAAAAATCATTCGTTTAATCATCCCAAATTGAAATTTCACAGAAACGCTTATTATTATCTAAAAATTACACTGATCTCAAATGTAAAATCAATTTTAGCTAATTAAGTCTCTAAGGCTTCCAATTTCTGATTCAAACATTATAATGGTGACAGATACTTCCTTATTAAGACAGATAGAAATCAATGTTCATAAGTTTTGCTTAATTAAACCTCATTTCACATGAAATTTCACAGGAAGCGAGTAAATGCACAGAATAAAGGACCGAAAATGTACCCGAAACGGATATAAGGGTCGGGTTATTACACCATCCCCCCCTTAAAATAAGTTTGGTCCCTCAAACTTGTTTTACCATGTAATAGATTAGAAGTCTCAGTCTCACACCATTGGCCAATTCTGTTATAGAGATTCATATAATTCCCTAGTTTGAATAATTCGCAGTTAATCCGATATTCTTCTGCAATTTTGAGAGCTATCCACATTTAAGCAAACTTTATACTTCTATTTCAGAAAATCATATGTCGAATAAGATAGGGCTATAAGACTCCCTGGCAGGACATACAGGGTATATCATTCCCCGTGGCAGAGTTTACATTCACAATACGTTTCCTGACAATACATTCTATCATATTAATTCCCACATGCAAAATACAAATAAACCATTCCCTTATACACATACTTCAAATATTCCTATAGCATAGGTTAATTTTTATCATATTATGCGTAACGAAATCAAATATTAGAGCCCACCACAAGATTCTGCCCATTTGACAAGGTATACTTCACTCCAATAGTTACAATTAAATCACTTAAGTACGTAATTTGTAGCTTCTTAATTTGTTTGTAGTATTTCCCTAGTTCTATAAGCATTTCAGGGTCATACCAGTATATTGGCTCAGAATGATAGGTAATAGTTCTTAACATAGTCAGTACAACAGAAAGAAAGATCACAGTATACATCGTGAATTCCTCATAGCTTTATTCTTAATGCAGTAACACAAAAAGAATCTTACTCCGAATTAAACAGTTATGATAATATCAAACTAGTATCATATGCTTTTACAAATTCATACCAACATAATACTGTCATAAATTTAAGTCTGAGCAATAGATACAAATATGACAACCATCATTTCGAGCAAAGGGAGCCATTCAAAGATAGAGTTAGAAATCAAATTTCGAATTGTATTTCATAGTCAGTCATAACGGTAAGGTACCACATCCACTTTTATTAAGCAATTTTTTTTTTGTCATCACCTCAGGGTTCTATTGGTCATATAACTTCTCATTTTCTAACTATAGGGTATAAAATCAGTCACATTGTTCCGTATCCACAATTTAGAAATACGGTGGTTAACACCAGTCATACAGCTTAGTTCTAAAATCATAGATCCCATTAAATATGCCGCAATCATAGTTATCACATTCATCCCGATTCTGTAATGTCAAAACCCAATAGACAATGATATAGCAAAAGAATAATTTCTCGTAAATCAATTCATAACCACGTGCTGAATATCGGTCAAATCTGTATCCACTTGCAATAAGAGGTAAATGCCTGGTGCATAACCTCAATCGAACATTATCATAGCATATTCCCAATTCCATTTGTTCCTATCAGAGTTCACAATGTCATGCAGAACAGTTCACATTATAATCTCCAAGTAGGTAATAGAAGACTAATTCACAATATCCAATATTTGCATTTTACACAGAAATGATTTCTCCATCTTAAATCATTAACACACATAGACAGAGTTTTCGTTCTTGCGATAAATTATCAGATCCCACTCATTTAATTTGGTTTCACGGTGGTCCTTAACTACCCTTTTTTTTTCCGGGTATCATATAAGCAGATACATAATATAGGTAGGGCTCTTCATGTTCTTCGCCCAGTTCTTATAAGAAATCTCGATTACAGATTACAGATGAAACGTAAACAGAACATATTACAAATTTCAGATTTTAGGTTTCAGATAACAGATTACAAATTACAGAGGGCAGAGTACAGAGTACAGAGTACAGATTACTTAACTATGAGCAGTCAGAATTATGGTTACCGATTCCCATAATCAAATTCCTGTTACACACAAACACTACTCCTTAGATCTCATCAATAATTCCCTATCAGAAGTCTTCGATAATTTCCTTAGTTCACGAAATCATGTCACTTACATACTATTTCAAGATCATTTATTCTGTACTTAGAGTTTAATCAAGTCACGTAAGCAGATGCTAAAAGCTCATTCATATTATCATTATTCCCATGATAACACACATTTCATCTAATCATTTGTATATAAATTGTCTTACCGACCAGCTCAAATCCTCACCACGCTTCCGCTACGCAACTTTATTGATTTAATCCCATCTGCAAGTCTTACCATGTTTTGCATGGCAATCAATCACAATATACACAAGGAATGTACAACCGACATAAATAATAACCATTACGGTTAGCGATATACATGCACCATTATCGTTGCTATCAATTTCTTGATATGCATTAAGGATGTCATGCATGATACCTAAGTCTTTTCTAGACATCCTAAAGCTCAATGGATTCGTGTGTGAGATAGCAACTCGTGCTCTGATACCACTTGTCACGCCCCAAACCCGCCCCTAAAAGTTTGGGCATGACTTATTCGGAAACGGACACTAAATCTGATATACATATCATATGTGGCTTGAACGGAAGCATTTAATATCATATAATAACATACATGACATCCATTGAGCTATCACTACTATGCCAGGATCGCGAACAGAACATAAGGCAGATAAACATACAGTGACGTGCATCTGAGAATTCGGCTATGTACATATACATATACAAACCCAGCCCTCAAAATTGGGCGCATAACAAGAATATTGAAAGGTAAAAGGATTATATACACTTCGACTTTAGACAGACAATTAAAGCATAAACCAAAAACCTAGTAAAATCTTGCAAAATGTATGGTTCCATCTAAGTGCCTGGATACACTGGGGTTGACAAGAGAGAGACGAGCCTTAAGGGTTAGGACTGGCCTCCCGGATGCTTACCTACAGAAACGAACAAAATGCAGAGTCAGTAAAACTCAGTGAATAATAGTATATAAATAATGTAATGGTTAACTTGAATGATAGAGCATATAACTGCAGAGATATATGATTAACTTCTTTCTGTAATTATTTTCAGAACAGCCATGGGTTCAGTTTGCTTAACAGAGTAGCTTTAAGCTCAGTAATGTACAGAATGGCCATAGGCCTAACAGATACAGAACGGCCATAGGCCCAAAAATATCAGAACGACCATCGGCCCAGAAAAAACAGAACGGCTTTAAGCCCAGAAATAACAGAACGGCCATCGGCCCAGAAATAACAGAACGGTTTTAAGCTCCATTCATATATGTATGGACTCAAGCGGTGGCTCGCACGGATTCTAGAGGTGGCTCCCATCAAAGTGTAGCACTTAGTTCCGTACAGCAATTTGTTCCATACCAGAAATCAATAAGTCTCATCATGTCATAATATAAACGAAATGAACATCATAACAGAATAACCACAGATATCATCAGAGCAGACTAGTCTTATAGTCATACAAAGGCACACGGTTTCTTTTTATCATTCAAATGAGTTAGCATAATTAAGTTACATTTAACAAAGTACTAACAACAACCATTAATAGATTGGGCGATTCCAAAGGTACATAACTACTGTAGTTTCATAATGTACCCACATTTCACTTGTTCATCATGAATTAATGCCACTAACTTGCAGATAACAGAATGTGCATATTAATTATCAGCATAGTTATCTCGTAAATAGCAGAACATAAACATTAACGAGGATCAAGAGCAACTATACCATTAACAGAGGGCATACATGCCATTCCATTGCATTTAATGAGGATAGAACACTTCACATTCTAACGTGGGTTATATGATAACATTAGACCTTTGCATTTATGTCATAGGATCTGAATGATCTCAAGTTCATGTGTCATCTAACAGAATAATCTTGATTCATTAGTGGCAACCCAGAATGATCTTAAATGCACCCAAATTTCATCATTCTAAGATGAACATAAGTTCCCTTTATGCTTAAAAGACGACATAGTTCGTTTATAGATAACATGGAGTTAATGTTCGTTATTGACAGAACAAAATGATTCCAAAGTCATACCGACATATGTAAACCTTTCAACATTTACATTGATTTCCAGCTGACATAACTGTTAGTGTAATCACTTACAAGGATAAGACGTTAGTAACAACCGTACTATTACTCACAGTGGTAGGTCTCTGATAGCGGTAGAACGATGTCCTCGTCTTGACCTACAAACATAATGCATATAACAGATTATGAGAATAAAACCAATCTCTTTTTATTCCTCACTCAATAGCTATGGTGGTTCTAGACTCATTATTCCTCCATAGGTTATAATCCATGCCTCATAAGATAGGAGGAATCGATAGGAGAAAGGTTCAGACGAAGAAATGGTACAAATCGGCGAACAGAAAGTGAACAGTCATCACTAATTTGGGCATAACTATTCTTGTATTTAAAATTTGGGAGTGAAACCACCACCATTGGAAACTAGACTTCTGGGGCTTGATTTTAGGCTCAAGAATCACTCAAAACGGAGTCTGGATGCAAAAGATATGCTTGTTCAAAGTTGGCCGCTCGTGGGCCCACTTTGGCCGCTCGTGCGGCCCAATTCCGCTCGAGCGGAAGAACCCGGCCGCTCGAGCGCCCAAAAACAGAATGAAAACTCCTTTTTTCTTCTTCATGTCCGCTCGTGCGGTGCCCGTGGCCGCTCGTGCGGTCTGGGCAAAGAAACCAGTCCGAAAATTGCAGCAAAACTCATTCTTTTGGGAGTGCTTGCAAGGCTCTAAGATGGATCTTTTAATTGCTAAATCATGGTTCAAAAAGCATGTAAATAGGGATACAAACATACAACCATTTGCACATGGATTTGATCTTCTTCACTCTCTCACCATCACAATCCATTTCTTTCCAATACATACACAATTCATCTCTCACATAATTAGATGCAAGCATGTAAATTCACAAAGTGTATGTAATTTTCCCTCTTATGGTTCAAATTAACACAACTACAACATGATGATCATACTTCTTCAATTCCATAAATGTCACACACACACACACCACAACACACCTCTTACCTTACTTGAACACCCAAGAAATTCATACCCCAAGACAAGAAGAGGAGTTAATTAAAGTGAAATTTACATACCTTGTGCCTAGATCTCTCAAATTCCCAACCTTCTTTGATGATCTACCTCCCTTAGCTCTTAACCCTTCTCTATTCTAAACTCTTCCTCCAGGAGATATTTTGAATAAAGTCCTAAGTCCATTTGTTTAAAGAGTTTTGATACAAAGATATATATATATATATATATAACATGTGAATAGGACAAAAATCATTCGTTTAATCATCCCAAATTGAAATTTCATAGAAACGCTTATTATTATCTAAAAATTACACTGATCTCAAATGTAAAATCAATTTCAGCTAATTAAGTCTCTAAGGCTTCCAATTTCTGATTCAAACATTATAATGGTGACAAATACTTCCTTATTAAGACAGATGGAAATCAATGTTCATAAGTTTTGCTGAATTAAACCTCATTTCACATGAAATTTCACAGGAAATGAGTAAATGCACAGAATAAAGGACCGAAAATGTACCAGAAACGGATATAAGGGTCGGGTTATTACAAAACCAAAACAGTCATATGTGGTACATCTAATAGCAAAACAGTACAGTAGGTCTTAACAGACCGAACAGTCAGTTGATGGCCATCATAACAGTAAACAGTAGTAGTTCCAACATGGAAACTGACAGAGATCTCTGTAACAGTAACAGTAACAGTAACAGTAGGTTGCTATGGATGCCACGAGTACAGTTTACAAATAGGACAAACATTCATTCATTGAACAATAGCATTTCAGTAAGCAGTACAGTTGATCATTCAGAAAATAATCATAATTGAATATATCTTTATAACATTGTTACTCATAGAGCATTGGGCTACAGATAGGCTAATGAGCGTCCTCGGATGCCAACCCTACACAGTTATAGAACAAACACACACTAAGTTACGCACTAGGGAATCAATAACTTAGCCCCTTATCTAGACTTGGTGTGGTTCTAAAACATTATCCTCATTAAGATGTCTTAAACTAGGCCTAGGAATGTCTAGGATGGAATGAGAATGCAAAAATGCACTTTAAAACACTTTTCAAATTTTTGCTGAAACAGGGGTCTTGCTCGAGCGTGGCTTTCTACGCTCAAGCAAGCGTGCCAAAACAGAGGGGTCGCTTAAGCGTGGACTTCCTCGCTCGAGCGGTCTGTAAAAATGCAAAAAGTGCTGGATGTTGAAAATCCCCGCTCGATGCTCGCTCGAGCGTGAGACACAGCTCTTCGCTTGAGCATAGGTCTCGTCGCTCGAGTGTGCGTCTGCGTGCACCAAAAACCCGAGAGCTTGCAATCTACACTCGAGCCAGCATTCCGTCGCTCGAGCGGAGCTCTGAACAAAACGATGGTCGCTCGAGCGTGGAATCCTTCGCTCGAGCATGGAAGCCAAATCTGGAATTTCTAGATTTGCCTTCAAAGCTCAAACCAAGCATTCAACACATCAAAACTCAACCTTTTGGGCCAATTTTCTAGAAAACACTTGCAAACTCATACTACAACATGTTTTTGAAGATCAATTTGTAAAATCAAGCCCAAAGGTGAGACAATTCAACACAATTTCAAAGAAACCTCCAAGAATAAAACTTAAATGCAACATGCATGATCTCCCTTGAATTTCAACACTTTAAACCAAGGTTAAACTGGCAATTTGATAGTGAGACATGATGAATTCATGGACTACAACAAAATTATGAACTTGCATGTAAGAATTTCATGAAAAACAACTTCAAAATGCTATGATATATACATGCATGCACGAATTACTACTCAATTCCATTCTTTAGACCAATTCTTGACTTTAACTCCAAATTTCCATGAAACATGCAAGAGATTACTTGAATTCACAATTAAGAAGATGATTTTCCTACCTTAGGCCTTGAATTCTAGGTATGGAAGCTCAATTTTTTGCAATCTCCTTCAATTCCTCTAAGTCTCCAATCTAATTCTTGTTGAAAACAATTTTTCTTCCAAGCCTCCCTCTCTCACTCGGTTTTGGTCTCAAGAAGATGAAGTGAAGAAAGATGCTAAACAATGTAAAGAGTGAGAGAAGTAGTGGCCTAGCATGATGCACTCAATGCCAAATTGGTAGTAAATGCAAACTAATGTAATTTAACTTTATTTAATCTAATTTAATCATTCCAAATTGATTTTTAATTAAACCTACCATAAAATCACATAAATCCTAATTAGCATATAACACTAATCAATTTCAGATTCGGTCACTGATAAGGCCTTTAATTCGCAGTCCAAAGTTAAAACATGAACACATTCATTTAGAAATCAAACAAATAGAAATGCATTCAAAACAATACACTCATGCAATCAGTTCAGAATTTCATTCTTATCAATTACTTATCATGCTTAATCATAGATTAGCACTAATCGGAGGTGAGGGTTATCACACTTCTCCTCCTCCAAGAAACTTATCCACTAAGTTTCTTCTCCTCCAAGACACTTGCCTACCAAGTTTCATCTTTTATAAATTGATCTAACTTCTTATCTTGGAGGTGAGAAGAAGTTTTTGTTACTTTATTATGTTTTGTGTGAGATTATCTGGCAAATAAAAAAAGGTATATGATAAAGCTTTGGGTTCAACCAATTGTGCAGTATTGGTGAACCATACGACTTAATCGGGCTGTTGTATCCTGAGGGGGACAAGTCAAAGTTTTTTCTGCTGCACCGGTGTGAGGCTTTGCCTAACTGTAGAGGGCTTGAATCTCCTTAAAGAGAGCGAATTTCCCGCGCCTCAGCCCTTACAATAATTATTGTAATTTTTATTATTTGTATTTTCTAGTGTTTTATTTGTAGTTATCACCAACAATTTTAAGGAGATTCAATAGCAAAAATTCATAGAGCCAGTACTGGAGAAGCCCAACGAGAATATTGGCGATCTCAACAAGCCCTTTCGGTTCAAGGGAGCCCATTTCAAGAGATAGAAAGGCAATGTGCTTTTTTACCTCTGTCTCCTCAAGGTAGCCTATATCCTGATCGAGAGAAATCCAAACAAAGTCCCCACTGAAAAGATGACCGACGAAAAGTATGCTGCTTATCTTGAAAAATCAAGAAATACAACACAGATGAGTATAAATGTCGATATTATCTTTTGAATTGTCTTTCAGATCAATTTATGATTATTATGATACTACTTACACCACAAGCAAGAAAATTTAGAAAGCCTTACAGAATAAATATGACATTGAAGAAGCAGGGGCTAAAAAATATACTGCAAGCCGTTTTTTCCACTATCAAATGATAGATGAAAAATCAGTGGTGGAGCAAGTTCAAGATTTTCAGATGCTAGTGGCTGAAGTTAGATCTGAAGGCATCAAACTTGGAGACAATCTTGTTGTAGCAGGTATTGTTGACAAACTACCATCATCTTGGAGGGAGTTCCAGAAGTCAATGCGTCACAAGCAAAAAGAGACATCCTTGGAGACTCTAATCACACGGATTCGGGTGGAGGAGGAAGCACGAGGACAAGATGCGCTTATGACACAAAAGCATTCCACTACAAAGGTAAATTTAACTTTTGAAAATATTTTACCTAAAGGTCGATTTCATAAAAATAGTCACTTGAAGCCAATTAAGAAAATCTGGAAAAATACTGGAAGACCACAAAATAAAAATTACCCGAGGCAAAAGAAATGGAACCAAGAACCCCCTTCACAAGATTTGACAAATGTGACATGTTTTGTGTGGAAAAAATGGGCATATTGCTCGAACTTGCAAATTTCGGAAACAACAGTCTCGACCACAGGCTAATGTCACCGAGGAACCATTTGTGGCTATGATTACAGATATTTTTATGGTTCAATCTGTGAAAAGGTGGTGGGTAGACTCTGGTGCCAATAGGCATGTCTACTATGATAAAGATTGGTTCAAAGATTTCACTCCTTTTAATGAGGAGATGACTGTTATGCTTGGTGACCCCAGTTTAACCAAGGTGCTCGGGTGTGGGGATGTTGAGCTGAATTTTACCTCTGGACGTGTGCTTGTTTTAAAAGATGTGTTGTACACACCATCCATGAGGAAAAATTTGATGTCGAGTTATTTGCTCAACAAAGCTGGTTTCAAGCAGACTATTGAATCTGACTAATATGTAATCACCAAAAAAAGCATATTTGTGGAGAAATGGTATGCTTGTGATGGAATGTTTAAATTAAATATTGAGAATAAGAAAGCACACATTTTTGTTTACATGTTGTCTTCTATGAACTTTTGGCATGCTCGTTTGTGTCATATTAATAGCTGATATGTGGGAGTCATGAGTAGTTTAGGATTAATTCCCAGACTAACAAATAAGTTTGAGAAATGTGAAGTTTGCAGTCAAGCAAAGATAACTAAAAGGCCTCATAAAAGTATGGTGAGAAATACTGAATTGTTATAATTAATTCACACTGATTTATGTGAATATTGAGGAATTTTAACACGTGGTGGAAATAGATATTTTATCACTTTTATTGATGATTTTTCAAAATACACTTATGTATACTTGTTGAAAAATAAAAGTGATGCTTTTGAAAAATTTAAAGAATTCCTTCTTAAAGTTGAAAATCAATTCAATAAAAAGATTAAAAGATATAAAAGTGATAGAGGCCGCGAGTATGAATCTTTTGGATATAACTCGTTTGCTCAGTCTTTGGGAATAATCCATGAAACTACTCCACCATATTTACCTGCATCTAATGGTGTAGCAGAAAGGAAAAATAGAACTTTAACTGATTTAACAAATGCTATGTTAATTGAAGCAAGTGCTCCTTCAAATTTGTGGGGAGAAGCAATTTTAACTGCATGTTATGTTATGAATAGAGTGCCACATAAAAAAACAAAAGTTACACCTTTTGAGTTGTGGAAAGGGCATAAGCCAAATTTGAGATATTTGAGGGTTTGGGGTTGTCTAGCTTTTGTTAGACTTGTGGACCCTAAAAGACCTAAATTAGGTGTGAAAGTTGCCACTTGTGCTTTTCTTGGATATGCAACAAATAGTACAGCTATAGATTTTTTGATATGGAAAACAAAATAATTTTTGAATTAGGTGATGCAATTTTTTATGAAGAAAAATTTCTTTTTAAATCTAAAAATGGTGGGGGTCAAAATTATCAAGAAAATATTTTATTTGAAACCGGTTCCTCTACTCATCTTTTACAAAACCAAGATACTGTAGTTTTTGAACTTAGAAAGAGTATAAGAGCTATATTAGAAAAAGATTTTGGCCCTGATTATCATATTTTTAATGTGAAGGAAACTCCATTAACTTTACAAGAAGCTTTGGCATTTCCTGACTCTGTTTTTTGGAACGAGGTTGTAAATGATGAGATGGAATCATCATTATCCAATAAAACTTAGGTATTAGTAGATTTACCACTAGGTTGTAAAACTATTGGCTGTAAATGGGTTTTGAGGAAAAAAAAACTTAAACCGGATGAAACTATTGATAAATATAAAGCAAGGCTTGTTGTAAAAGGTTTTAAACAACAAGCAGATCTTGACTTTTTTGATACATTTTCTCCGGTTACTAGAGTTACATCCATTAGATTATTAATTGCAGTGGCTGCAATTCATGATTTAAAAATTTATCAAATGGATGTTGAAACAACCTTTTTAAATAGAGACCTGGGTGAAGAAACCTATATGGATCAACCTAAGGGCTTTTTGAAACTCGATCAAGAAAGCAAAGTGTGCAAGCTAGTTAAATCCCTATATGGCTTAAAACAGGCCCCTAAACAGTGGCATGAGAAATTTGATTCCTGCATGATTGAGAATGGCAATAAAACAAATGAATGTGTTAAATGCATCTACTATAAATCTGAAGAAAATTCACATGTCATTATTAGCCTCTATGTGGATGATTTATTTATATTTGGCTCTAATTTGCATATCATCGTGGAAACTAAAAATATGCTTAGTAGTCATTTTGATATGAAAGATCTTGGTGAGGCTAATTATATTTTGGGAATGAAAATTACCAAAACTTGTGATGGTATATTTCTTGATCAGTCGCATTATGTTGAGAAAATATAATTTTTATAAGTGCAAGCATGTTCTTACTCCTTTCGATCCTCATGTGCATTTATTTCCTATTGAAAATGATAAGGATGTAATTAATCAAAAGGAATATGCTAGTATGATTGGTAGCTTGCGTTATGCGACTGACTGTACTAGACCTGACATTGCCTATGCAGTTGGAGTACTTAGCAGGTTTACTAGCAAGCCTGGCAGTGATCACTAGCTAGCCATTGAGCGGATTATGAAATATTTATCTAGTACCATAAAATATGACTTGTTTTCTAATAAGTATCCTGCAGTATTTGAAGGTTACAGTGATACTGATTGGAATACCTTGTCAGTTGATTCATTATCAACCACTGGTTACTTATTTACATTGGGAGGTGGTGCTATAAGTTGGAAATCGAAAAAACAAACCATTATTGCTAATTCAACAATGGAGGCTGAGCTTATTGCTTTAGCTACAGCTAGTGAAGAAGCAAATTGGTTGAGAGATTTGTTAAATAAAATCTTTTATTGGGAAAAACCGATCCCACCTATATCGATTCATTGTGATAGCACCACAGCAATTGGTCGAGTTAATAACCGTTATTATAATGGTAAATCCAGACCTATCAGAAGAAAACACAGTACTGTGAGATCTTATATGAATAATGGCATCATAAATGTGAATTATATTAAATCTGGTGATAATCTTGTAGATCCATTAACTAAGGCCTTAGCAAGAGATAGAGTCTGGAATACATCGAGGGAGATGGGGTTGAAGCCCATTGAATATAGCAGGAGCCATGTATGAGGATACTCAACCCAGGGACCAGAGATCCTGTAACTGGGTTCAATGAGAAAAACAATCATATGATGGCTGTGAGAAATGCACTGAATTACTTTTTACCTATCCCTATAATGTAAGTGCATTTATCCTGTAACATTGTAGAGGTTGAGTTATTAAAAAACTCTTAATGAATTTCTGTAGCTTTTATTGAGTGGGGTGTCATAGTTACAGGAGCACCCTTGACAGAATTCACCTATGTGAGTGTGATAGTGGGGCTGCTACCTATGAGATTTGGGCTAATTCTCAACCACACTCATGAATCTTGGGATCGCACTAGGCCGTAAGGTGCTGGCTCTTAAAGCTTATGTGAACACCTGGAATATTATGTGTGTGCAATAATTATTTATTTCCCTTAAGTAGTCATAGTTCAATGCTGAGCATACTATTGGCTCTGGAGTAGATATTATTGTTTCACTAATGGAGGTTCAATGCAGAGCACACCTACCATGATACATAATATCTTTATTCGCCTAATAATCTTAGTTTTTGTTACCTATAATATTAAAATAGGTGGGGGAATGTTAGCAGATATTTTAATATTATAATGTGTTATAGATTATCTTATGTGATTGGGCTCCAAATAACTTGTTAATCCTTTCTTTTCCTCCAAGGAAACTTGCCAACGAAGTCTTCCAAGTCAAGTCTTCTTCTCCAAGTCTTCCAAGTCAAGTCTTCCAAGTCTTCCAAGTCATGTCTTCTTCTCCAAGTTAAATAAAAAATGGTTTATGTGATAAAGTTTTGGATTCAACCAATTGTGCAGTATTGATGAATCATATGACTTAGTTGGGCTGTTGCATCCTGGGGGGACAAGTCAAGGTTTTTTTTGCTGCACCGGTATGAGGCTTTGCCTAACCGCAGAGGGCTTGAATCTCCTTAAAGAGAGCGAAATCTTGATTGTAAAGTTAGTTGTAGTTTCAAAACCGTGAGATATTTTTTATTTTATTTTAATTATTTTCAAAATCAAACTCTTCAAATTATTTTAATTATTATTTTTGAATCATCACAATTCGATTAACCTCTGAAGATTGACGCCGGATTTTAATCGTTATATTTCAGAATATGAATTATTAATTTAGTTTAAATAGAATATTTTAATATGTAAACAATCACACCAAATACAATATAAATTAAAATTTTAAAATTTTAATTAAAAGAATTACTATTTAATAAAATAAAATCACTCAAGGTTAAGCCTAATGGAATTCGATTAGGGCATACCTTTAATTTTAATTATTATTATTATTATTATTATTATTATTATTATTATTTTTTACCACGGGTCAATTGATGAGCTGCCTTACAAGTCAATGAGCTGAATTACAACACACAGGCACAAACCTTAATACTACAACCCTTATTCCGCCTAGTTGTTTTGTTAAAGTTTTTTAAAATTATTTTTATACCAGTTTTGTTTGTCTTTATTGAATTTTTATATTTTATTTATTTTTTTGTATTTTTTAAATAAATTAAGGTTAGATGTATTTTAAAAAAAAATTAATTTAAAAAAAATATATATATATATATAACTAAAAACAAATAAAATCCAAACAAAAATGCACAGTGATTTTTATTAAATTTTTATTTTTATAATGATTTTTTTAAAAAATATTTTAGTCAATTTATTTTACTTTTTAGATGCAATTGATTCGGTGCATTTAAAAAGTACCCAAAAAAAAATTAAAAAATACAACAAAAAAATCACTAAAAATAAACAAGAACTCATCTAAAAATAATTTTTAAAAAACCAAGCCAAATAGACACTAAGGCCTCGTTTCGGAATTTGACTATTTTAATTGACTTTTTGACTATTTTATGAACAAAATTTATGTTTGGTATAATTTGTGAATTTTTTTGTAATTGAATAGATAGTTATGAGAGAAAACATGATTAATTTATATGTAAGATATAATATTTTATTTTATTAACTATTTTTTTTTTATCTTTTATTAATTATTTTAGCCCCAACACTTGTTTTCAAACAAGACCTAAATTTGAACCATATAAAAACTCGTCAGTTTAGGTGGACTAATTGTACCCCCAAAAAAGTAATGATACTAATAGAATTTTTGCACAAAGTTACGTACAAAATGAGTTGACATCTTATAATTTTTTTTTTAATTAAAATAACAATTATTATTTGGGAACCGCTATTCCCACTCTATTTGACTCTAAATACATTCTTTTCTTAGTCTTTTATGGATTAATGCTTGAGACCCAAAAATGGGTGATCCCCATAACTCCCAATTGATGTGGACAAGACATATATATCTATATATATATATATATATATTTTTGCCCCTCTCTCATAAGTGCGTGGGTGTCGTGGGGTTTAGGTTTTGTAGGAGTCTGTATCAAAACTGCATACATAGTTACATTAATTCCTTTTCACACAAAATACACTATTTGAAAAAACTAAAATTCCAAGAGTATTAATGCAACTATGTATAATAAAGATAAAGAAGGGAGTATATTTAGAGTAAAGTGTAGTGAAAAAAGTAGTTCCCTATTATTTTTGTAATTTCATAAATATTATTGATACTTATATATTCAAAGAATTTTATATTCATAAATCACTATCTCCAAGTAGGTCTTACTTTTGAAATTTATTCTCCATTAAGTTTTATTGATAAATTTATCACTTAAATTTATTAGTCTCTCTTATTTTTATGAATAAATTTATAGTGAAAAATTTATCAATTAAGATCTGTAGATAAATAAATCTAATGAATAGGGCTGATTGATAAGTGGCCCAAATAAAAATTGGTAATGAGAGAGAAGCTTCTATTTGCACCCCAAAAATTATGTTGGACACCCTAGTTTAATAATATTTTTTTTATTGCTATTAAGTCCCTATTTAAAATGACCAAAAAAGGCTTGACATTAGAAAAAGTATAAATAAAAGTGTTTTGAACAGCCCATTAATCATCAATCTCAATATGCCTTTTTTCTCTTCTCTTTATACTTTCATTATTTTGCATCGTCATACACAACCCTAACCCAACCCTATTTGTTTTAATTCATCATTCTTGCATTTTATTTCATATTGAAATCAACAATGGATAATAAAGAAAATGTTTTCAAACAATTTTCTACAGCGCAAGTAGTTTTTGTTAGAAAAATGGTTTAATATAGGCAAATTTTTTTTTTAGCTCTAATTTGAGTGGGCCCCGAACGTCTTTTGGGGTGGGTCCGAAGAGGTGACGTGTTCCTTACCGCGTGACAAGTCACACGGTGAAGACGGGAACGCCAAAACCATTTATGAGTGAATGAGAAGTTGACGTCGTTTTCGGATTTAACATTAATTTTTTAGATAAAATTCATTTGAATTTTTTAATAAAAAATTATTGTGGAAATTTAATTTAAATTCTAAATTTAATTTTTGGGTTCCTAAGTGGTCTCCTAAAATTTGTACCTCTTTCTTTATTTATTAAACTATTTAATTTGTTTTATATATATATATATATATATATTCAAATAGTTTAATATATATATATATATTCAAAATAGTTTATAAAATAAAGTCCAAACATGTTTTTCACTATTGACTCTGATTAAACTATTCTAATAGTTTAAATAAAGTATATTCCAAACAGTTTGTTTGATAGTTCTCCAAACGGCTACTTTTTCAAATTTGTTTGGAAGGAAGAAAACTGCTTCATGTGGTACGGGCAGTTTTTCTTCAAATTTGTCCAGATCTGTATAATATTCAAAACAGTATCTGTTGCACCTGTTCACTACATGTAATTGCACCTGTTCAGGAGTGTGATGTTGCCTATAAATACTTGGGTTTACCAACAGTCTTGGGGATGAAAAACAATCTCACATTTTGTCTTTTTGTTGTCCAAATTACTTTAGTGCATTATTCTTCATTTTAGATTTAAGAATAAATAAATCTGAATTGATGGCTACTGAAACGAATGCCCAAACAAGTACTACTGTGGTGGCTGCAATGACGCCAACCTCCTCTCCTGTGATGACAGTACCAATAAATATAGCAATCCCGGTTTTCCCTTTCGTGTTTAACTATAATCCGGATTCGGTTTCGTAAGGGTGCTGTTGTCTTATCCTCTTTCTATCCCTTTACTCCTTGTGTTCGAGTCTTGGGTTGTGTTGGGCAGGTTTGAAACAGGATGGTTGAACTTGGAAACCAAGAGTAGTTGCCCAGATTTTGGCCTTCACACTCGAGCGGGGATTTTGACGCTCGAGCGGGACCTTCGTTGTTGTCTGTCCGCTTGAGCGGGGTTTCCGACGCTCGAGCGTAGTTTTCCATCTTCCAGTATCTCCTCTGCAGTGTTGTGCGCTCGAGCGGGATGTTGTGTGTGACGCTTGAGCGGTGAGGGTTAACGCTCGAGCGGGGGTATGGTTCTGTAAAAGTTCTGGAAGTGTGTATCCGCCGCTCGAGCGGGATTGTTGACGCTCGAGCGGCAGTCTGTGACTGACGCTCGAGCGGGGGTTTGGACGCTCGAGCGGGACGACTTTTATATAAATCCGAGATCCGACTTTTGGATCACTTTTTCAACTCCTTTTCTCTCTCTTACTTTTCAAAATCTCCATTTGAGAGCTCCTCTCACTAGAACCTCAACTTCTCTCTAAGTATTGATCTAGCTAGGGTGTATGCCTCACCTTTGGTCTTTACAAAAGTTGGGTTGATCGTCGAGGGCTTTGCATTGATCCGAAAATTTCGAGTTTTGGAGCACGTTGAGTTTCTTCATCTTCACCCCTTGAACTCCGAATTTGAGGTAGGGATATCCTACTCCTCTTTATGAGTTTTGTCTTTAAATTTTGGCATTTCGATATGTTGGGAGTTGTTGGGTAACTTTGAGAAAGTTTGGGCCTTTGTGTAATTTTACAAAAGTTGGGGTTTTAATCATATAAAACCTAAATGCATGCTTGGCATGGAAAAGTGAAATTAATGTTAAAACATTAATGAAAATGGAACCTAAGGGTTGTGATGTTAATTATGGAATATGCCCTAATTACATTGGTAAATTAATTTGTATAATTAATTGTTAGAAATGAGGAATTGAATTGAGAATGTTGAAATCGGGAATGTATGGGACTAAAGAGTGTGGTTGGATCATTTATTGCTCACCTAATTGAAATGTCGATTTAATATCCATTTTTATGCATTTATTTTCTGTTTAGAAATAACTGCTTTGGGCTATCGGTGGAGGATAGTCTTGATTGTTGTAGACAATGCATGATGATTAGGCAAACTAAAACTAATCGATTGAATGTGTCATAGAGTATGACGGCGGATAGAATACATTAATTTTATGTATTGATTGATTGTATATAGGACCCTTGGGTTTATATGCATTGTGTGTAGAGGAGGAGATGGGGGATGTACTCCGCGGTTTAGGGGAAGATGGGGGATGTACCTCTAAACCGGATAGGATTGGAGGAGATGGGGGATGAACTCCGTAGACACAGCTCATATGCTTGTCTAGAGAAGTGAAGATACAGCTCATATGCTTGTCTAGAGAAGTATAGATACAGCTCATATGCTTGTCTAGTGAAGTGTAGATACAGCTCATATGCTTGTCTAGTGAAGTGTAGGTACAGCTCATATGCTTATCTGTTGATGTGTAATGTGTTTGTCTGTTGTAGCATTGATATAGCTCATATGCTTATCTGTTGAAGTATTGATATAGCTCATATGCTTATCTATTGTAGTAGTGATATAGCTCATATGCTTATCTATTGAAAAGTTTGTTTAATTTGGTATAGCACTAAAATGTATATCATCATCATTTGCGAAGCATGGAAGTAGTTTATGTGTTATTGATACAACACCAAAATGTGTATCCACCTTGGATTTCGAAAGTGTTCTAGTGATGAACTATAATCTCATCAAATGTTTTGGCCAGAGTACTGAGCCTTGTTTTCAAACTCAAAGTTGAATAAGAAATGGAAAGTGAATTGTAACATAGACTTGGCTGTCATGGAATTGTAATAAGATGTAAATGGAAGTGTAAGTATTGACCATCTATCAGTTGTTAATCTTTTAGGCATTGTTCATAGTCGGTTTAGTATATTTCTACTGGGCTGTGGCTCACCCTATATGGGAACATCATTTTCAGGTACAGGTAGCATGCCACCTCTGAGGACATAGCTTGGGAGGCTAGAGGCAAACATACTTTTGTTGCCTTATTCTTTCTTGATTGTATTACATATAGATTCAAGCCAAGGGCTTAATGTGTAATTGAGTTAGTACTCTCTTTTGTAACCAAGTGTCAACTTGGAAAGCTGTAAGCCCGTAGGGCATTTGCTTTTGTTGTTAACATGTAATACTTTTGAAATGAAATACTCTGATGAATTGATGAATGTGGATTTTTATATATAAATGCATGTTTATATTGATGGGTTTAATGTTATTATTTTGAGGGCGTTACAATAAATCATGGAGAAAAGTCAGAGAAGTTCTTAGGAACTGACTTTAAAAGATGGCAACAAAAAATGTTGTTCTATCTTACAACTCTGAACCTGGCTCGTTTTCTCCGTGAAGATGCTCCTATCCTGAAAGAAGATGAAACCGACCGGCAAGTGGTTGCTGCGGTTGATGCTTGGAAACATGCCGATTTCCTTTGTCGGAATTATGTCTTGAACGGACTGGACAACACATTATACAACGTCTACAGTCCAATCAAGACAGCAAAGGAACTTTGGGAATCGTTGGAGAAAAAGTACAAAACAAAAGATGCCGGCTCAAAGAAATTTGTGGTTGGCAGATTCTTGGATTTTGTAATGGTTGATTCAAAAACTGTGATCAGCCAAGCTCAAGATTTCCAACTCATTCTGCATGACATTTACGCAGAAGGTATGTCTCTCAGTGAATCCCTTCAAGTTGCAGCCTTAATTGAAAAATTACCAAAAGGCTGGAAAGAATTCAAGAACTACCTCAAACACAAGCGCAAAGAAATTTCTATGGACGAGTTAATTGTGCGTTTGAGGATTGAGGAGGACAACCGCAATTCTGAAAAATGGGCTGGTAAGCTTCCTATGGAGTCTAAGGCAAATGTGGTGGAACATGCTTCAAAAACCAAAAAACGAAAGTCTTCTGGAGAAAGTTCATCACAAGGCTCTAAAGGGGGGGAAAATAAAAAGTACAAGTTTAATGGCAAATGTTACATCTGTGACAAAGAGGGACATCGGGCCAAAGATTGCTGTAGCAAAGGCAAAAACAAAAGAAGAACAAGCAAGAAGCCTGCTCAAGCCCACATGATTGAAGTGGACAATATTTCCAATGGTGTCGATGACATCAATCTTTCTGCAGTTGTTTCCGAGGTAAATCTTGTCGGAAATCCTAAAGAATAGTGGGTGGACACTAGTGCTACTCGCCATATTTGTGCCGACAAAAAGATGTTCACATCTTATTCTTCAGTGGACAATGGTGAACAACTTTTTATGGGCAACTCCTTAACTTCCAAAGTTGAAGGACAAGGAAAGATTATACTCAAGATGACATCTGGAAAGGAACTCACTCTCAACAATGTGTTACATGTACCGGACATTCGCAAGAATCTTGTTTCCGGATCTTTGTTGAGTAAGAATGGGTTTAGGCTAGTATTTGAGAGTGATAAATTTGTACTTACTAAGAATGGGATGTATGTAGGAAAAGGTTACATGATTGATGGCCTTTTCAAGTTAAATGTAATGACCGTTGTACCCTCAGTTATTAATAATACTACATCTTCTTCTTACTTGCTTGAGTCTTCAAATTTATGGCATGGTAGACTAAGACATGTTAATTATGGATCTTTGCGTAGATTAATTAATATGGAATGTTTACCTAAATTTAACATTGATTCAAATCATAAATGTGAAATTTGCGTTGAGGCAAAATTATCTAAAACTCCTTTTCATTCAATTGAAAGAAGTACGGAACCACTTGAATTAATTCATAGTGACATTTGTGATTTTAAATCAATTCAAACTAGAGGTGGAAAAAAGTATTTTATCACTTTTATAGATGACTATACTAGATATAGTTATGTTTATTTAATTCGAACCAAGGATGAAGCTTTGGAAACTTTCATTCAATACAAGAATGAAGTTGAAAATCAACTTGGTAAGAAAATCAAGAAACTTAGAAGTGATAGAGGTGGTGAATATGAATCACCTTTTGGTGAATTTTGTAAAGAACATGAAATAATTCATCAAACCACCGCTCCTTACTCACCTCAGCAAAATGGAATTGCTGAAAGGAAAAATAGGACTTTAAAAGAAATAATGAATGCCATGTTAATAAGTTCTGGATTACCTCAGAACTTGTGGGGGGAAGCAATACTTTCTGCTAATTATATACTTAATAAAGTACCCCGAAAGAAAGTGAATCAAACACCTTACGAATTGTGGCATGGAAGAATACCATCCTACAAATACTTAAAAGTGTGGGGGTGTTTGGCTAAAGTGGCTATTCCTAGTCCTAAAAAGACTAAGATAGGTCCTAAGACCATTGATTGCATTTTCATTGGTTATGCCAAGAATAGTAGTGCATATCGGTTTTTGATTCATAAATCAGAACATTCCGAAATGCATGTAAATACTATTATTGAATCTCGGAATGCATCTTTCTTTGAACATGTATTTCCGAATAAGATTGGACAAGAGACTAATAATAAGAAAAGATCTTTTGATGCTATTACTAGTAATGATCAAGAACATGATCAAGAACAAGAGTTAGATCAAAATGAAGAAGAGGAACTTAGGCGTAGCAAACGTGCTAGAACCTCAAAATCTTTTGGTCCAGATTTTCTAACATTTTCGTTAGAAAATGAGCCTTTGACTTTTAAAGAGGCTATGTCCAGTCCTGAAGCTCCTTTATGGAAAGAAGCTGTCAACAGTGAAGTTGAATCCATTTTGCAAAATCACACTTGGGAATTAGTGGACTTGTCACCAGGTTGTAAACCTCTTGGGTACAAGTGGATTTTCAAAAGAAAATTGAAAGCGGATGGATCAATAGACAAATACAAGGCAAGACTTGTAGTCAAAGGTTTTAGACAAAAAGAAGGTCTAGATTACTTTGACACATACTCACCAGTTACTAGAATAACATCCATTAGAATGCTAATTGCCATTGCATCTCTATACAATCTAGAAATTCATCAAATGGATGTTAAACCGCTTTCTTAAATGGTGAGTTAAATGAAAAAATTTACATGGAACAACCAGAAGGGTTTTCTATTCCAGGGAAAGAAAAGAAAGTGTGTAAATTGGTCAAATCATTATATGGTTTAAAACAAGCGCCAAAGCAATGGCATGAGAAATTTGACAAGGCAATGATGTCAAATGGATTTAAAATTAATGAGTGTGACAAATGTGTTTATATTAAAAACACAGACAAAGGTTATGTCATTGTATGTCTTCATGTAGATGATATGCTCATCATAGGTAGTAATAATGAAATGATTAAGACTACTAAGAAAATGTTGAATAAACATTTTGACATGAAGGACATGGGCATTGCTGATGTAATACTTGGTATGAAAATTACCAAAACATTAGAAGGATATGCTTTGTCACAATCTCATTACATTGAGAAAATACTTGACAAATTCAGCAAAGATGATGATCATCTTGCTAGAACTCCTGTAGATGTTAATTTGTATCTTTCTAAAAATGTACAGGAAAGTATTTCTCAATTAGAGTATGCCCAAATTATTGGAAGCTTAATGTACTTGATGAACTGCACTCGCCCAGATATAGCTTATGTAGTAAGTAAATTAAGTAGATATACGAGTAACCCGGAAGTAGAACACTGGAAAGCAATTATAAGGGTTCTAAGATATCTCCGATTTACTCGTAACAGTGGGCTTAACTATACTAGATATCCAGCAGTACTTGAAGGATACTGTGATGCAAATTGGATATCGGATACTAGAGACTTGAAGTCCACCAGTGGGTATGTCTTTACTCTTGGTGGGGCGGCTGTATCTTGGAAATCTTCCAAACAGACTTGTATTGCTAGGTCTACTATGGAATCTGAATTCATAGCTTTAGACAAAGCAGGGGAAGAGGCAGAATGGCTTCGCCACTTCCTTGAAGATATTCCAATATGGCCAAAACCGGTGCCTGCTATATGCATACATTGTGATAGTCAATCAGCTATAGGTAGAGCACAGAGTCATATGTATAACGGTAAGTCACGACACATTCGTCGTCGACATAACACCGTGAGACAACTACTCTCTAATGGAATTATTTCCATAGAATATGTTAAGTCTAAAGACAACATAGCGGATCCACTAACCAAAGGGTTAGCAAGAGAGTTAGTTGAGAATTCATCGAGGGGAATGGGACTTAAGCCTATGAAATAAGAGTTACCACAACGGCAACCCAACCTAGTTGACTGGAGATCCCAAGATCTAGGTTCAAAGGGACAACCAAGTTGTGATTGATTTAGAAGGATCACTGTGGAGTCCAACTCCTACCCATTTCCATGATGAAATAAGTGATGTCTGCAGCGATTTAGGTTAAGTAATACTTTTAATGATTCTTATATCTAGGTAAACCTAGTGGAGTATGGCAGGATACTTTTCATAAGAATCACCTATGTGAGTGTGAATCGGGCCGGTTCTATGAGATTTGTGAAGGGCTACAATTCTCTAGAGCACTCATGAAAGACCAGGTTGTTCAGGGCCAAAATGAACACAATAGTGAGAACTAAACTGTGTCTGGGAATATACTGTATGAGTTCTATTGTCTTGGTTTATACAAACGGCTAAACAGTTCAAGACATCATGTTCACTGTTTAGCTAGTAAATCCGATAGTGTCTCACAAGGGAAGGTTCAAAGCCAAAAGCTACCTATCCTTTGCAGAATATTACCAATTTTTTAACTCTCTGATTAGATCATGTTGTTGCATTTTCTCTCCGTCAAATTCCATTCATGTGGGGGATTGTTGGAAAAATGGTTTAATATAGGCAAATTTTTTTTTTAGCTTTAATTTGAGTGGGCCCCGAACGTCTTTTGGGGTGGGTCAGAAGAGGTGACGTGTTCCTTGCCGCGTGGCAAGTCACACGGTGAAGACGGAACGTCAAAACCATTTATGAGTGAATGAGAAGTTGACGTCGTTTTCGGATTTAACATTAATTTTTTAGATAAAATTCATTTGAATTTTTTAATAAAAAATTATTGTGGGAATTTAATTTAAATTCTAAATTTAATTTTTGGGTTCCTAAGTGGTCTCCTAAAATTTGTACCTCTTTCTTTATTTATTAAACTATTTAATTTGTTATATATATATATATATATTCAAAATAGTTTATAAAATAAAGTCCAAACAGGTTTTTCATTATTAACTTTGATTAAACTATTCTAATAGTTTAAATAAAGTATATTCCAAACAGTTTGTTTGATAGTTCTCCAAACGGCTACTTTTTCAAATTTGTTTGGAAGGAAGAAAACTGCTTCATGTGGTACGGGCAGTTTTTCTTCAAATTTGTCCAGATCTGTATAATATTCAAAACAGTATCTATTGCACCTGTTCACTACATGTAATTGCACCTGTTCGGGAGTGTGATGTTGCCTATAAATACTTGGGTTTACCAACAGTCTTGGGGATGAAAAACAATCTCACATTTTGTCTTTTTGTTGTCCAAATTACTTTAGTGCATTATTCTTCATTTTAGATTTAAGAATAAATATTCAGAGAGTTAGAACACAGGTTTGGTTCGCCGAACAAATTTGTTTGAAGTGCTACAACAATTTTGTGAAGATCATTGTATCCTGGGAGATAGACGCCACTCAACCGTAAGTACCGTAGCGGGACGAATCTGTCTTAAGGACAGAGTGTCACACACTTGACTTGGTCTTAATTTTAATTCGTTTCGATAAATAAATCTAGTATGATATTTATTTATTTTGTTTGAATTTATTTCAAGTTATTTTATATACACAGAAGATTGTTCCAACAGTTTTTAATTGTTGTTCAATGTTTTTCGTAATTTAGTTTTCTGAATACATTCGAAACTGGAACAAACTCCATATGTTTGGAATTAAGTAATTAAACAAATATATTTTGTTCAACACTGAGTATCTAGATAAAATAAATAGAACCAATTTTCTTGTGTTCGACACTAAGTATCAGAACAAATTTCATATGTTTAGAATTAAGTATCCAGAAAAATATATTTTATTCGATACGGAGTATCCATATGAAATAACTTGAACAAATTTTCTTATGTTCGGTACTGAGTAGCTGAACAAATTTCATATGTTTGAAATTAGGTATCTAGACAAATATATTTTGTTCGATACTGAGTAATCATATGAAGTAAATGGAACCAATTTTTTTGGGTTTGGCACTGAGTATCGAACATATTTCATATGTTTGGAATTATGCATACAGACAAATATATTTTGTTTGCCACTGAGTATCTATATAAAACAATTGAAATCGATTTTCTTGAGTATTAGGAAACCGATAGTCGCCGATAGATGTAGAGTGAGAGGAGATCTTCGTCTAATGTAAAATGGGAGGAGACCGCCGATAAAGGTAGAGTGGGAGGAGTAGACTTTCGTCGCTTGGAATCCCTTTTTGTCTCGTATGAACCTTCTTCGTCGCTTGAATTTTTTTTCCCTGATTATGTTCTTCTGTTTATAGGTAATAAGGTCTACAAAATAGATTTGTATAGAGCCCATGTTTGGTAAGTGGTCTTTTTGATGTTGGGGGTTTAAATTAGTCGCTAAAAACAAAATAAACTAAAAAGATAATAAGATAAAATGTCACATCTAAACCATAATCATTTTATTTTTCTCTCACAAAAGTCAAAAAAGTCAACCTAAACGAACTTTTAACCCCATGCTAAAATAGCTAAAAAGCTAATCCATTTCCCAAACGAAACTAGAGTTTTAAGGCCCCGTTTGATTGTTTGAGGAAGATATGTAATACATACGGATAAAGATGTGATATAATATGTTGTAAGATATGAGATGGATTATATATATACTGTGGGATCACTTATATTATGTTTGGTTAAGATAGGATATAGAATGAGATAAGAAGAGAGTAATTATTTTTAAACTTTTAAGGAAAGATTTCATATATTCAACGATATATAATATTATGGGGGGCTGGTATTGCATATCCCCCTTTTGCATCATATACTATACAGACTCTCTATATTAGGAGCAACTAAACACGGGATATAGGGGGACAAGAAAACATATGGGACCCGCCTTGTAACGCCCCAAAAATAATCCATCAAGACGAAATACTTTAACTAACATTCACTATATAAGTATAACGAAACCTTCAACTTTTACATCATTAATCACTGGTTTTATACAAAAGTTCTACATGCAAATTATACATTCAAGGATGTTGAATACATGGATCTATAGCATGTAGAGCGTCAGTTTTCAAAAATAAATAAAATGCCCTCATGGGCTACAACTTCCAAAGCTTAAGCCCGGTTACACAAAAGTGGCCTCTCGGGCCCATACAAGAGTAGCCCTTGGCTAGCAATTAAATCACAACAAAATAGAGCTATTTACTCTTCATAAATTATCTACGCCCTCAACTTGGCGGAATCACCACATCTTTACCTGCACCAAAATCCCATAGGGGTGAGCATAAAGCCCAGTAGAGAATCCTTACAAAGTATATACAGTTTTGCTAGACTTTCCAATATTAAATGCAATGCCATGCAATGCCAGTTTGAAAGAAATTTCATGCACACGCTTTTCTTAAAAAAAATCATCACATTTCAACAATAGTTTAAAATCTCAATAATTTTGAAATCTCCAAATTTAATCATAGGGGCGGTAAATACGACTCAGGTAATCCTTAGGTTGGTGTCTGCAAGTAGGCTCAACAAACACTACCAATAACCCTACTCTACCGGTTGCTAACAGGAAGGAAAATGGTACCTCCTCCGCGCGTGTTTCGGTCTTTCACCCCAGACACTCAGGCCAACTTATCAATTCCATTTACACCCCATATCCGAACTTACCAACGTATTTTCCCCAAACATTTCAATAGTTCTCATTCAAAACATTCTTTTCCCAATGTAACGTTTCCAACTCAATTCAAGATGTGCAAAAATGATAATGAATAGAATGAGTATATAATGCAATGATTAATATCTCATAACATTTCTCCATTTCTCTTCCTTCCAATGTCATTTCACAAATAACCATATGCTCAACCGATGCTATCAACACATAGCAAGAACTTCTCATCATACACAATTTTTAGCATTTTAGTCTCATCCAGGCTATATGTAATTTTTCAAACATCCATTTCTAAGGTTGAAATTCTCATAATCCATGGTACTTAACAATTATCATCTCACAATTATACAGGTTCATGCATTTAACAATAGTTTTTAAAACAATTTTCCCCATTCTCATATATCAATAAGATTGCCATTTTGCAAACCACACCATGAAACCTACACTCATTCATTCTTTTAACACAAGAAAAGAGAGAAATCTATAGGCATTCCCATACTTTCCCAAAACTCCCAATTTCTAGGGTTTTTCATCAAAAACCAAGCATTTCCCATTTCCTTGGTGGAACCCTACCAAAATCATCTTTCTTAAGTTTAATGAAAAGGAAAACCCTCTAGGATTGACAAAAGGGTTGAGACTCAAACCCACCTTTAAAACTCTCTACATTTTGGATCTCAAAACAAAAATCAACATAAGAACTTCAAGAAAACTTTTAAATCAACATCAATATAGCCAAACATGTATATATAACTCAAGAAATCCCTACCTCAAGCTTGATGAAACCCTAGGATCAAATGGTGTAGAAATTTTTGACCTCCACCACACAAGGGATGTTCTAGCTTAGGTCTCCAAAGCTTGAGAGAGAGATGATGATGGATCTAGACCCAATGGATTGCAAGAACCAAAGAGTTTTAGTGTTTGATGAGGTTTTCTAGAGAGAAGGGGGAGTAAAAATGTTTTTAGAGAGAGAGGAATGTGAAAGAAATGAGATACACTCAACCCTAAATGAGAGAAAAAATAGAGCCCTCGGACTGCCTAGATTGTCGCATGTGCGGAACCCATCCTGTACGTGTGGAGCACCTCCTTCGCACGTGCGACCTTCATCCCCGCACGTGTGGTGGCCCTCCCAGCTCTTCAATCCACACCTGTCTTTTAGGTAGTGTGCAACCTTCCCAACTCGCCTCTCCCTACACGTACAGTCTCATCCCCCGCACGTGCGGCCCTAGCCTAAAACCCCAGAACTTTCTCGGTTCGCTCCCGGACATTCCGGACTCGGCCGCGCACCCTCCAAAACAAAAGAAAAGCCAACCCAAAATAAACAAGGATAAGAATTTGAGAAGAGATGTCCGGACACACAACAATCCCAATGAAAACAAAAACGAAGAGACATATAGCAAAACCGATCATCACACGCCTTACATTATATCTGGTCCCATCCTCATATTCACCCCTTATATACGATAAACAAACAGGGCCTAAGAGTTTTAGAAACTATAGCTTGCTTTTCGTGCACCTTTCAAATACGATAGCCCTACAGTTCGGACTCCTGTGGTTCTGAATCTGATTTCATAAGTGCAATGTGAAATAGATAAACACAAATGAGTCCAATTCTGGCAATTCTTTTGGAGAATCGATTTTGACTCAAAATGTCAAAAATGGACTGTTTTGCCAGATTACAGAGTCACCACCTAAATATTTTTGGCAAATTTAAGAAACCCGAGACTCGTGCCAAAGGCCACTTATCCGTCATCACCAAAGCGTCTTGGCTCGGGAACTTAGGTATGAGAGGGGAAGGTCATGAATTGAGCACCCTACTCACCTGATCAAAGATCGGCCTTTACTAATCATGATGCGATTCTTATTTACGCTATATGCTATTGTTCTGACTATTAGGCTAATTTTACTATGTGATGCACACAAGTATAGATTAATTTGCAAAAGTTGGAACACTTTGATTTCATGTTTGTTTTGAAAGGTGTTTTGAATATGTACCACTCAAAAGAGTGATCTCATATGTACATTAATCAAATTATCCTAACATAAGCAGCACTTAAGCACTTAGTGTCACGACCCAAACCCGTCCCTAAAAGTTTGGTTCGTGACCGGCCCGAACATAGGCCTCAAACAGAATTTAGAATAATATTTAAACACATAAGGGGCCTTACGCGAAGCAATGTCAATAAAAGACAACATCCATTGAGTTTGTGCATACATGATGGTTTAATTAGATTCAAGTATAAAAAATACATTCCCAGAGTTACACATACAATCACAGAATCTATACAGATCTCACACACTCTTAAATAAGACTCCAAAAATTACACAACTCCCAGTAATCAAAATTACGGTCTTAACACGGAGGCGTACCCTAGGCGGCTTAACAGACGGTAGATCTCAATACAACTCTAGTGTTAATCCCCGATGGCTCACTTACATAAATATACACAAAAACAGAGTGAGCGAGACTTAGTGAATAATAGCAATGTAAGGAGGTGAGTTAAACGAGCATAGACTTAAAGAATGTAAATATGCATATTGAACCATACACAGATCTTATTCATAATCATGTGTTAAAACGGCCTCAGGCCCACATGTAAAACAGATCGACCTCAGGCCCAGATATAATATAGAGCGGCTGTAAGCCCAGATATGATACAGAACGGCTGTAAGCCCGGATATAATACAGATCGGCTATAAGCCCAGATATAATATAGATCGGCTATAAGCCCAGATACAATACAGAATGGCTTTAAGCCCAGATGTGATACAAAACGACTTTAAGCCCAGATGTGATACAGATTGGCTTTAAGCCCACAGATAATACAGAACGGCCTTAGGCCCAACATATTATGCAGAGCGGCCTCAGGCCCAGATATCAACGGATTGGCCTCGGGCCCATTATTAACAAAACAGAATGATTCCAGATACATAAAGATATCATTGTTCCATAATACACATATGTTCCATTTGTTCATCATGAATTCAGATAATTAACTTGCAGATAACAGAATGTCAGTATTAACTATTAACAGTAAGCAAAACGTACTGCTACAGTACTACTACTCAATAGTGCACAAAGATTTTCCCATGGTTTATTACAAGTTGACATAGTTGTCTTGCGGATAACAGAACATTAATAATAACTATTAACAGAAGGCAAATGTATCACTGCATTAATAGGGACAGAACAATTCACATCGTAACGGCACAATCAAAGCACAACATCAATGGAATAGACCATTCACAAATAACAATACATAAATCATAATCACCGGAAGTAAGTGGAACATATTGTTACACTACTATTACTCACAGTGATCGGCTCCCGGTAGTAATGGGACGATGTCCTCGTCTCGACCTACAAATACAGTGCACAACACATAACATGAGATTATACTCGATCATTTACTTATTCTCTTTGATCATTCAATCAATTAGCCATGGTGGTACCAAACTCATTATTCCTTAATAAGTTATAATCCATGTCTCAGAAAATAAGAGAAATTGATGGGAAATGGTTTAGGTGAAAAAATGGTATAAAATTGGTTGATAGAAAGTGAGCAGTCGTCACTAATTTGGGCATAACTATTTCTGTATTTAGAATTTGGGAGTGAGACCACTACCATTGGAAACTAGACTTCCGGGGATTGATTTTAGGCTCAATAATCACTCAAAACGGAGTCCCGAGGCAAAAGATATGCTTGTTCAAAGTTGGCTGAACAGAGCTATCTCCTGCACGTGCGGGAAACAGAGTCGCAAGTGCGGCCCTGGGCAGTTTGCAGTCCGAAAATGGCTGAAAAATTGGGACTTCTCATTTTCAAAATCAAACCTCAATTCCATGTAAATCAAAGCCCAAAACCCTTTAATACATGACCAATTTCACATTATTAATCTCCACCAAACATCATAACTCAAAATATTACTCAATTTCCAAGCACAAGAACACAAGAGCATAATTAGCCATAGTTGGGGTTCAAAATTCACATATTCCATATCAATCCTTGATTTCATGTAATTGATGCTTTAAACATCAGGATTCAAGATAGATGATCATACCTTAGTTCAATCTTTGTCTTCCTCTTAATTCTCTTCCATTTCCTCAAGCCTCCATGGTTGATCTCCCTTCTCTTTCTTCAATTCCCTTCAATCCTCTTCAAACCCCCATTATTGTTAAGCTTTTCTTCAAGAATCTTAGTCTCTCTTCTCTTTTCTCCCTCACGGTTCTCTTCTCTCTCTTTTAGATATTTTGGGCTCCCAAAAGATGAGACCAACCACTCAAAGACATATCTATATGTATAAATAAACACACACACATCGCTTAACACAATAGGGAGAGCCAAACGTGGCCTTACGAATCACACGAAATCAAATTTCAATTAAAGTTCCCAGGTGACTCTAAAAATTATGTTGATCATAAATATGTCCCCTGTTCTGGTTTCTGAAGCCTCTAGGGCCTTCAATTTGCAGCACAAAGTTAACCACCCAAATATGCATTAGCAAATCAGACAAATTAAATTTCCAATTACTTTTCCCAAATAGCTTTAAAAATTCCCATTAATATATCTATGTACTCAATTTCGATTTCTGAACCCACAAAGGTCGTCAATTCTAGTTTTAAAGTCATGGCTTAACAGATAGTTCTTCAATTCCAATAGATATAATTAAATTAAAACACATTATCCCATAGTTAAACAATGATGACTTCTTATACGCATTTTGGGGTCGTTCCACTTAGCCTCATGGAATATGCTTGATATGACAACAATCACACACAATGCAACATGCTAAAGCAATAAGTGCTCACCTAGTACTCCAAGGCAAGCCAAACAAAGCAAAATAATTAGAAAATATGCATACTCCTAAACAATGCAATATGACTAATGCAACACATACAATTATGCGAATAACAAGTTCGGCTACTAGCATGGCATATGATTCAATCCAAGACATGGGATAAAACATGTATTCAAGCAAAGAATTTGATCTTGATGTTGGTTAGAATGATGAGCCGAACCCTTATGTATGCAAGACAAATGGATGCGAGACATGGACAATGCTAATTAAAACATGATGCTGTTATGTTACCATCATAAGCGGAGAAATGAAAGGGAGAAAGAAATGTGGGTTGGAAGACATACACACTTATTACAATTTTGCCCTCATGCAAGAGGGTTTGAATGAATGTCCAAATGTCCGAATTTACTAACTATTACAAATTTAAATGGAAACTAATTAGCTTAATGAACTAACTACTTATTACATATTTGAATAAATTCTAACTTAACCAGCTATCTAATTTATTACAACAAGGATATTATAACAATACTAATTACAACAATGAAATTGAAACAATAAATATTTACAACAACAATAATCACAATTGTAATATTAATACAAGCAACGATCGCATGCACAATGTCCAGAAACTGCTTTGTCTGCCCAGACTTGCTCTGTTTCACCCCCAGCCACTACATTTCGTTTCTGCCAGAATTCACTGTTTACCAAACATTGAGGGTCGGCCGGCCCCAAATGAGACCCGACCGGGTCCAACAACAGCTGGCCATGTCCTAATTTCATGCCAAAAATATTTTTTGTGCTCTAAGGTGAGAACAGTGCAGATATAGCCTTTCTAGGCCCTGTTTGTCCCTTCTACTCTTCTCTGCCATGGGGAACTCAAGAGAAGAACAAATTCGAGTCCAAAACCACCAACGATAGCAAGTTGATTACTTCATGATTTTGGGCACGTTTGGACAAAAAACTTAATAAATGCAATGAATACGACCACCCCTCCTCCTATCATGGAATTTCAAAAATGGAGGTAGACACGTCTCAAGACTCATCAAAACATCATGAATTGGTATGTGACGATTCTTGACATGATGGACTCGACATAACGTCTGGCCAAATCCAATTATTCTAATCCCTTTTCTTTATGTCGATTTCATTGATTTTAAGCCAATTTTATTAGTCTTTTCGTTCTTTAGTCAATTTGTCCAAAGTGATAGTTAAGTCCACTAAATGAGAAGACACATCAAATGAGAAGCGATTATTGGCATGAAAGAGAGACTACACCTTGACGATGAACCTCTGTAAAGGTTAAGCCATTGAGCATAGGTCTCTTTCCCATGTCTTGAATAACCATCAATCTTTGAAATAACTCTCAAACAAAAGAAAAGAAGAAAAGAGGGAGGGCGCAGAAATTATTATGCGAGATTGATTATTAGAAGGAGACTCCTGACATGAAAACCAAGCAAAAGAAAGTTATTAACTCAAATGACTTGGTGTCTAAGGCTTAAACAACCGAAGGCATGAGGACTTACAACATAACAAGTGAAGCATTCAAAGCCTAAACAAATTAAATAAATTAAATCAACCCTAAATAACCCCTAAACATGAAAAACAATGGCTAAAAATTATGTTAAGAGCACCAAAAAAAAAAAGAAGGTAATAACAAGGAGATACCAAACTAGTAAGCAAAAACAAGGAGAGAAGGCTAACCCTTCCACTTTTGATACTTCAAACCATGTTTTTTAGCCTTCTTTAAAATTTAAAAAATAGTTTAGAAGTCAAAGAAAAGAGTGTAAAAACAAGGGTATAAGCTATGAATTTAGGTGCAAGTAAGGGTGTTTATCCTAACTACCTTTGGTAGCTATTCAAATCCAAGTCTAAACACTTGAAATGCATCCAAAACAACACAAGAACACAAGAAATAGATATTGATAGATTGAAATGAAAGCAAAAACAAAGGTGACAAGTTTATACCTCTTGAAAGGAACAAACTTTGTTTGCAAATCAAACTCAATCCTAGCACACTCTCAAGGTTGAATTATGATTTTCAAGGCTTAACCAAGACTCCAAGGTTAAGGTTTGAGGGTGTGTATGGTGTATAGATATAGCTCAAGGATGGTAAGCTTGATCAAAGATGGCTTGGCAAAGAAGAATGAGCTCTTAAATGAGTTTATAAGCTCTTTGGAATTTGTTCAATCCTCAAAACAGATATATGACCTCATATTTATAAAATTTGAGCAAAATAGGTCGAAAATATCTTCAAAAATAAACAGCTAGCATGCTTCTACCCAGAACAATGTGTCTTGCCAACAAGGCATGGCTGGCTCCAAATGGCCACAGCTGGGCCCCAATGTGCTCCCCTGTTCCTCTGTTTCAGGCTTAGTGTAGGGTGGCACAATGTTCAAAAAGAGACCTCTGAGGTAAGAATAGTGTAAATAGGAATGTATTGGGATTGTTCCAAAGCTCAACCTTGGAGTCCTTCGTTGAGAATTCGAGTCATACACAATGTAACTTTCATCATCGAGTGCACAAAACAAAGCGCCCAAGTCTTGCGGGCAGTCAAAAATGAGATGTCTACAGAATTATGATAGGTATTGTTTAAAATGTCCAAATAAATAAATAAAATTTCAAATTTATTAGGAATAATTGTTGAAAAATCCAAGCTAAGGAAGGCATAAGACATTAGGTCCAATGGATATTTTTTGTTGGTGAAAGGTTCTTCCTTTGTGAAATAGTGTGGTGAAAAGTCCTTTTATTTGTTTTGAAGGACATTTTGTTTCTAATTTAAATTTATTTGTTGACTTTCATTAACTATCTGTTTAAATTTTTTTCCTATTTGTTCAAATTTTTTTTCTATCTATTCAATTTTTTCCTTAGCTGTTCAATTTTTTTCGTTATCTGTTTAATTTTTTTCCTATCTATTCAATTATTTTTTACCCCATATGTTTAATTTTTTAATCTTTACAATTGAAATTTCCTTTATCTGTTTAAATTTCCCATATTTGGTAAGTGGCTTTTTGGATGTTAGAGGGTTAAATTAGTCACTAAAAACAAAATAAACTAAAAAGATAACAAGATAAAATGTCACATCTAAACCATAATCATTTTATTTTTCTCTTACAAAGGTCAAAAAAGTCAACCTAAACGAACTTTTTAACCTCAGGCTAAAATAGCTAAAAAGCCAACCCACTTTCCAAACGAAGCTAGAGTTTTAAGGCCCTGTTTGATTGTTTGAAGAAGATATGTAATACTTACAGATAAATATGTGATATAATGTGTTGTAAGATATGAGATGGATTATATATATACTATGGGATCACTTTTATTATGTTTGGTTAATATAGGATATAGAATGGAATAAAAGGAAAATAATTATTTTTAACCTTTTGATAAAAGATTTCTTATATCCGACGATATACAATGTTATGGAGGGCTGGTATTGTATATCCCCCTTTTGCATCATATATTATACGAACTCCTTATATTCAAAGTAACCAAACACAGGATATAGGGAGACAAGAAAACATAGGGACCTACCTCATATTATATTTGGTCCAACCTCATATCCACTCCTTATATACGGTAAACAAACAGGGCCTAAGAGTTTTAGAATTATGATAGATATTATTTAAGATGTCCAAATAAATAAATAAATTTTCAAATTTATTAGGAATAATTGTTGCAAAATCCAAGCTAAAGAAAGTGTAAGGCATTAAATCCAAGGGATATTTTTTGTTAGTGAAAGGTTCTTCCTTTGTGAAATAGTATGGTGAGAAGTTCTTTTATTTGTTTTGAAGGACATTTTGTTTCCAATTTTAATTTATCTATTGACTTTCGTTAACTTTCTGTTTAAATTTTTTTCCTTATCTATTCAAAAAAATTTCTATCTATTCAAATTTTTCCCTATCTGTTCAATTTTTTTTGCTATCTGTTTAATTTTTTTCCTATCTGTTCAATTGTTTTTTACCCTCTATGTTTAATTTTTTAATCTTTACTATTGAAATTTCCTTTATCTGTTTAAATATTTGTCCAAATAAAATTCTATCTGTCCAAATTTATTATTTGTTCAAATTTTTTGACAATCAATTTTTTTTTTCCCTTATATGTTGAAAATTTTGACCAAATTTGATTATCTAATGCAATTTGTTTATTCATCATCATCGTTAACAACAACAACAACAATAATAATCAACTAAAAAATACATAAAGAAATAAAGATTTGATTTGAGAGAAACAAATAATTTTTCCGTGCATAGAACTGAGAGATTCCATCACACAATAATATTTGAAAAGTCTGGATCTAAAGATTCTACACTACTTTTGATTACTTAAGAGATTCTATCAGTAAATAAATTCATTATTCAGTGAACAAATCTTCCACTCGATTAAGCCAAGTACATTATAATGAAATCTAAATCAACAAAATTCAAATTTATACTCACAACACCAAAAATTCAAAATCATAATACATCAGTTCCCTCAGTATACTCAAACAGATACTTCAAATAACACATCAAATCACGTAATTAAAACACTATTATTCAGATCAATGAGAAACAAATCATAGCACACCACTACTATCTAAACCGGTATGTCTTTTATGATTTAAACAGATAACATGTGAGAAACTTCACCGATGGACAAATCTTATTGAAATAAATGCAAAAATGATAGAATTGATAACATATATATATATATATATATAGAGAGAGAGAGAGAGAGAGAGAGAGAGAGAGAGAGAGAGAGAAAATTCAATTCTGTTTGGTCTGGGTGTTTACCGTATAGAATATATATACGTGGGTAATGTGATTATTTTATTTAAGCTTGTCTTTATGGATATATTATTGTAACGTTTGGACCTTTAGAAGAAAAATAATAATTTTAGACTTTTGACCCCGAGTGGTGTGCCAAAATAATAGGGAAATTCTATTTTCACACACATAATTACCTCAATACACACACTTAATGAAATATTATTTTAATGATAATTATATCTTAAATTAAAATGACCATAATGACACACACCTTTTTGTATTATCACTTTGCGCTATCATAGGGTTCGGGGTGTGGGCGCGTTTAGCACCAGAACAGATAGTGTTGTAACCAACCATGCTAACAGCTATCGACCTCAAAAAGTTATTGAAGTAGTTAGGGATACGTTGGCCAACAAGGTATGTAGCAACCACTTGCAGGTAACCAGTCCTTGTGAATGCGATGAGCCAATGAATACTGAGACCAGACAGTTGTTTCAGGGAATTGACACCGAGTTCGACCTTCTGGATATCAACAAAAAGAAGCTAAGGATGCAGGCAGGGAGTTGTCTTTGCTGTTTCCATTATCCTGGCTATCACGCTAAAACCATATCCCCCACAGTGTTTCTCTGCGTATTAACAAGAAGCGACAAATCGGCTCAAACCAACACCTACAATATTATATGAAAATATTCTCTATATACATCTTTTAAAAAGAAAAAAAAAATCGCAGTGTAGAGCTTTTAACTAAAAAAACTAAACCATAGTTGTTTTTTATTATTTTTTTTGGTTGTCACTTTGCTTGCTACACACTCTATACTACTCTATTACTTGCAAAGCAATACTCTTATAATAACTCTCATATTGCTTTAATCTGTACGTTTATACTCTATTATTTATATTGTTTCTTATTTTTCTTGATTTTGTTATGGAAGAGTTGCAAAACAATAGAAGTTCAAACTCAAGCAAAAATATGTCTGGTGACAGCAAAATCAGTGATAAACGGGTTGGTTTTTTCGTGCATAATTTTTTTTTTCTTTTTGCAGTTTTCACTTGGACAACCTGTGCTGAATTATTTCAATATATTCGGATATCAATTGCTGAATTATTTAATTTATTTCGACACACTAAGACCGAAAATAAGAGATTATTTTGATAATTTAATATTGATTTTTGTTTATTTTTTTGATATTTAAAAATCAAATTTAGTAATTTATTTCGACTATCAAGTGCCGAATTATATTGTTCTATTCGGTTCTATATTGCCGAATTATATTGTTCTATTTGGCTTTGTACTGCTGACTTAAATTTTTTCCTCCCTAGTCAGATTCCATGCACTAAACAAACTGAGGTTCAATATGATATTATGGTGGATTGTGCTAGTCATTTTACAGCAAAACAAGTAACCTTTAACATGAATGTCATAAGTTAATAATTTTTATTAGTTAATTTGTTTAGTTTGTTCTTATGAAAGTTGTATGACATTATATATAGGTTTTCGACAATAAGGATGATTTGCTTACTTGGGTACGTGATATTGGAAGGACCAATGGCTATATTATTATTATTAGGACGTCGGACTATGGTTGTGGACGCAAGAGACCAAGAATTTATCTTGCTTGTGAGCAGAGTGGCAAGTATAGATGCATTAACAAGTTGAACGATGGTTCGAAAGACTTGTTGAGGCAAACTGATACGAAGAAGTGCAAATGTCCATTTGATTTGAGGGCATACAAGTTGAAAACAAATGATGAATGGACATTGAAAGTAGTTTGTGGATTGCATAGTCATCCAACTGCGGAGTAGCTGCAAGGACATTCATATACCGGGAGATTGTCAGCTAATGAGAAGTCACTATTAGTAGATATGTCAAAGAGCCTGGTAAGACCAAAAAAGACTCTCATTACACTCAAACAAAGAGATGCCCTTAATATGAGCACAATGAAGACAGTTTAAAATGTACGACATCGACGTAGGGTTCTACAAAAAGCTAGTAGATCCCAGATACAACAATTGTTGGGTGAATTAGCGAAACATAAGTACATTAAGCATCATCGATGTGAGGAAAGCTCTATGATTGTGACGGACTTGTTTTGGGCACATCCAGTGAGCTTGGATTTACTTTAAACATTCCTTCGTGTATTGATTATGGACTGCACATATAAGACAAATAGATATCAACTTCCTTTTCTTGAAATTATAGGAGTGACATAAACTCAAATGACATTCTATGTGGCTTTCGCATACTTGCAAACTGAGCGAGTTAATAACTATGGGCGTTACAAACATTGCATGATCTTATGGACAAAAGTATTTTACCTGAAGTCATTGTCACAGACAGAGAGCTTGCCTTGATGAATGCAATTAAGAACACCTTTCTGAATGCCCGACATTTGTTATGTCGTTGGCATATTAATAAGAATGTATTAGCAAAATGCAAGAAAATATCTGAGACAAAACAAAAAATGGGAAAAGTTTTACACTGCATGGAACTATTTAGTTTTGTCATCGACTAAAGAGGAGTACAATGAGCACCTTGCTATACTGCATAATGATTTCAGTAACTATTATGAAGCAGCCAAGTATATTACTCTAAGTTGGTTAAATCTGTATAAAGAAATATTCATTATGGTATATACAGACATGTATATGCATTTTGACAATATTACAACCAATCGGTAATATTTATTTTTTCATTTTCTTGTAAGTCATATTGTTGTTTTTAATTATTATAGTTGATTATTTTTTGTTTACATCCATATGAACAGGGTTGAGAGTACTCATGCTAGATTGAAGAGGCGATCAGGTTCAAGTTAAACGATATTTGAGATATCATTTGAAAAAATACATTGTCTTGTTGAGTTACATCACGTTCAAGTAAAAGCATCGTTCGAGAAGAGTTTGACTGTTGTACAACATCAATTTAAACCTTCTCAATTTAGAGAGCTTCAGGGTAATGTGTCTATTTGTGCATTAGAGTGCGTGTTAGCAGAAAGTAAGAGAGAAAATTCAGTTGGAATTGATGTTGCAGCATGTGGGTGTGTTCTTAGGCACACGCATGGTTTACCTTGTGCTCACGAGATTGTAGATTACATGAGACAAGACCGTCCTATTCCACTCGGTAGTATACATGTACATTAGACGCGGCTTAATATATGTGTGCACAATCCAATGGCTTACAAATTGGTATTGACTTGTATCCTAGAACTTGAGATGATTTTGAAGTGGTTCAATGAGCCTGATATTGCCACGCAATTGGATATCTTGAAGAAGTTGAGGGAAATTGCAAACCCAACGAGCACTTTTCTTATTGAGCTTGATGTGAAGCCTAATCTACATCGAGGACATAAGAAAGTTGATATATCTTGTCGTCGTGACCCGTGTGCATTCGAGTTGGTTGATGTTGACCATGATAGCCAGAGCACATTAGCTTCCAGTCAATCAAAGAAAAGAAGATCTTTGAAAGTCCATGAGAAAAAACAGAATGTAAAGACAAAGACATATTGTGCTAGAACAAGTTTACCGAATGCATATGTTAGTGACTTCCTGCCTATGTTAAAACCATTCATAAAGTTGATGAAGGATGTAGATGGTGATGGGAATTGTGGTTTTAAAGGTATTGCAGGTTTACTTGGTTTTGGAGAGAATGACTAGGTGCAAGTAAGGCGTGATCTGCTACATGAATTGAATGGTTACAGAAATGAATACGTTGTACTATATAGGTCACATGAGAGGGTTGAGGAGCAGACACACATCCTGTTATATTTTGAAGATAACACAAGCTTTGATCGTTAGATGACTATGCTTGACATGGGGCATCTAATTGCATCATTTTATAATGTAGTCTTGTACCACTTGTCATTGCAACAGTGTCTCACTTTCTTACATTTGAGATCACCACCAGCTACCCCAGCTAATCATCGCAAGATTGCCATTGGATTTGTCAATGAAAATCATTTTGTACAGGTATAACGTATGAAACTTACCTACCATTGTTGTTTAATAATTGTGTATTAGCAAATTTGATTTATTTGGTAAATATATGTAATTTTTTATTATTATATTAATTTGGTTGAATTCTCGTTGGATGTTCGTGCAGGTATTTTTGGAGGCCGGTCATCTAGTTACTCTCATTGCTATGCTTTGGCGAGTTCGCCATCACCCTTGTGCATTAGAATGAGAGAATGCATATATTAGTCGCATTCAGAAATTCAAAGACAACATAGGAATGGATATATTAGAGAGACATTTGATGAAGACATTGACTGATACATTAGATAGCAGTTCTAGGATATTTAAAAGATTTAAGACATTAGTTTTTATGATTTATACTACCACGGAGTTATGAAATGGATATCATTTTGCCATTGGATTTTGTAATGGCCATTTTTTGATGGAATGTCATATAAGTTATAGTTATGTTATGTATAAAATGGATATCATATTATTTACATTGTCTGAACACAAAACGCAATGAAAATAATATTAACCAAGTGTAACTATTGTTAAAGAGTAATAATATTAACCAACAAGTATCGAAAAACAGAAAATAATATTAACTAGTAGTTCATTCCATCGACATCATCACAAAATACATGTCTTGTTCTACATAATACAAAGAGTAATAATAATATTAAAGAGTAACTGATAAATATCTACTACTAAATCCACCAAAGTATCCAAAAAGTACATAATCCAAAGATAATAATAATATTTGTCTCCTTGTACATCCACCAACACTATCACAAAATACCTAATGTAACATTATGAACTACTCTCAACTACGTGATCGGCGAGTGTAATGTGCTCCAAAATGATGTGTAGTAAAAGAGCTAGGTGCAGACCGACCCCGAGCGGATGTACTAAGCGCAGCTTCACCAATGTGTTGATCTTGCAAAAGCTGTTCAATTACATAGTAAAGCCTATCAGGATGTTGAACACTGTCCTCATAGCCTGCCTCAACGAAAGGATGAGTAATCTATATTTGTGACATATGATGTATTACGAGAACAAGTACAACATTATATACATTATCTGAACAGTTTACATACATAATTTGTAATGTAAATGATAAAGATGATACTTGTGTGTATTGGCTAAGATACTGATAATGATGAATATTTAGGTCCACCTGAGAACGACGCATTGGGTTTTGAACATATATATGGGTAATAGTTTGGTACCAATCCATGTAACCAGGAACATAATCCCAAGGCTGCCGTGTCGGTGTATTTCTCCTCGGCTCAGATAACACATGGTTATTTTATGCCTCCCAAATGATGTTCAAGTATGCATACATAACATTGTAGCATGGAGCTGTGTTTCCTCGAGAAGCACGCATAGGGATTATTTGTACTCTGCCAAACTATCGTAAAACTCTATCAAGGTGATATGGTTCAACTACTTTCAAACACTTCAGGCAACCGTGGTAGAACATAACTGGGTGACACGGATGGACATCTCTACAACTCTAATACGGGTCCCAAATAACCTACAAACAATAACAACTATAAGATATAACAACTGTAAAATTTGCATGAAATAGAGTTTCAATTTTGAAGGACTTCTTAACTTACATCGTGTACACCCAACCTATTAAGCTCCTCTTGAAAAGCCTGCAACCGTATCTCTTCACCAGACTCTCTCCAAGAAGTCCAACGGTAAACATGTGGCTTGTCTTGAGTGTAATTCATATTTAGGTGTGGTTGGAATCCATGAAAGTGCTCATAAATCCATCTTTCAAGGAGTATCATGTAACCGGCTATTTGTTTCACACCGGACCTACTAGCGTATCCCAATTGTCTATATAAATATGCCAATGTAGCAGCCCCCCAAGCATATAAAGATATGGTCATCAAATTAGACAACAAACTCAAATAAACAATGGGGATCCTAGTACCAGTCTTGTCACTGAAAACTGTATAACCCAACAAAAATAGCAAGTATCCTTTGCTTGCACATGCAATTCTTTCCATTGAATTATTGTCTGTAACATTATGAAAGTGTGCTCGTAACCACTCGAGCCTCACTGAATTGCCTTTAGCACTAGACAACTCATGTTTGACTTCTTACTCATCAATTTCCAAGGTATTAACTACTAATGCAATGGCCCGCCTTTTTGACAACTTACGCACGCTAATAGATTTGCCTACAATATGAAGCCCTATGATAGTGGCGATATCGTCCAATGTGATAGTCATCTCTCCAACAGTCAAATAGAATGTGGTTGTCTCCAGTTGCCATCTCTCAACAAAATTGGACACAACAATTTTGTTAACAAAGCGGTACATGCAACGAGCTAAGTGTGCAAGTCCTGACAACTCCACAATGTTTACAAATGTAGCATTGTTGCCTTGTTCCCGCCACGGCCATGAACGAATCTTAGATGAGTGATTATGACACTGCAAGGGCCCCCTTTCATTAGCATCATTCCAAATAGCTGCAGCAACATGACTTTTAAAACTTTTAAGGATTGATAGATCATTTGGCCCACCCGGCAATGGTTGAGTAAGGATATCTTCATCATTAGTGTCAGCATCATCACCAGTAGGGTCATTATCTATAGCAATATCGCCCATAACTGGTGCATCATGTATAAGATCATCATCCATGGCAATGTGTGCATCATCATCATGCACTCGAGCACATCCACATCCACGTTCAGCATTTTCTGATTTGTGGAGTCTTCTATTCGAAGCTGTTACTGACTGACGTTGACTAGGACCGGCATTCATCTGCATAAGGAAAATTGTTCTTATCAACTCAATATAGCAAACCACTATAATAAAAACACAATGAAACAACCAAATTATAGTCATCAACCAATATAGCAATAACATTAGAGGTTAGACTAGGGTGTGTTCTCTAGTTATATGAAATTTGAGTTCAAATATCACTAGTAAAATAAAAATAAAAATAAAATTGTTGGAAAAGAGGAACTGAAAGGGGAAAAAAAAGACCTAAAGGAATAAAATGATCGCATGAATTTCAGTGAATAATACTAGCTTCCATGTCAGTGCACCACCATAGATTTGCTTTAACTCTCATTTCCAAAATCAAACTCTGAACAACACTCCAATCTTGTGATCCTTTAAACATAAAAGAACCTAAGGTCCATCCAATCATGGTGTGTAACTTGGTCCAAATAAAATAAAATAAAATAAATCATTCAGAACTATAGTGTCAAAACAAAATACATAATTTGGAGCTCTACTGTCAAAAAAATTGACAAAATTCAGAACTACAGAACCGAAATAATTTGTTAAATTCATAATTCGACCATCGATATTTTTATTTTTATTTGGAACTAACTTGTTGAATTAGTAAATATTATTCGAAAGTAAATTTCTGAAATAAATATATAATCTCGGAAAACCAAGGCCGAATGCTCAAAATGGCTAAAATTGGAAGAAAAAACGAGGGTTTTATGGTAATGGAGTACACAAATATCTAGAAATGATAAATGCAATAACAAAATGGTAAATGAAATAACAAAATGAGATAATGCCTCACCTTCGACAATGTAATGGAGTCTCCTTAATGTTGTCAATGGAAGTCTTCAATGGAATGGAGGCCTTCAATAGAGGATTTTGGTTCTTCAATGTGGGTCTTTACTTTGATTGTATTATTTGAAGAAGAGTCTTCACTTTGACTACAAATTTTCAAACTGTAGCACTAGTAGTGTGTAGAAGAAGAGACAAGTGTGTGGAAGGAGGTTTGAAATGGTGTGTGTACAATGATATAAGTAAATGGTATAATTAATACATTTACTACGTGAATTTAAAAAACTAATTAATAATTAAATTACAAAATATATGCACGAAAAAATAATGTGAATTGAGATAATTATGTGTGAACATAGAATTTCACAAAAGAATGGGAGTGCATTTGCAGAGGGGCAAAAGAAGAATACCTCGGACTGAAGGGTACTCAAACCTTAGATTTATATCAAATAAATAAGACTCTTACTTCTTGACTAGTACACAATATATATCAAATTTTTTATTTTATTTTTATTTATTTGAATATCAAACGCATCCCGTATAACAACAGGTAGTTATTAATATATGTGTGACTATCACTCGTATATTCACTCATGTATGTACAGGCGAACACCATTGCTTAAGATCCAAAGAAACTGTAGATAAAATAATGAATGATGAAAAAAAAAAGTCTCAATCATTGTTGGGGGCAAAAACAGGTGCGAACTCGGAACCAACGGCCATGACATCCATCTGAAGACTTCGCCTAAATTCAAAACCCACAGAATACTTCCAATCGATGTCGATCGATTTCATCGTCCTCACACACTCTACATTCGTGAATTCAAATGCTAAAATTTCGGTTCCTACGCCTCTTTGTCTCTCCTTCCAATCTCTCTCCAAAACCCACAACAACACTTCTTCCACCTCTATTCACCTCTCTCTCCACAACTCCAATCACAAAACCCACATCTCCAATGGCCTCTTACACCACCTCCTCCGCTTCTCACTCCCCCAAGCTCTTGTTCCGTCAGCTCTTCGAGAAAGACTCCTCTACTTATACTTACCTTCTAGCCGATCAATCCCACCCTGAAAAGCCCGCTCTGGTTCGATTCCTAATCTGAATTCATATTCATTTGCATAGATTTGGGTATATTTGTGTTTTGGGTTGTGGGTATATTGAGGTGATCTATTATGGGTTTTTTTTTTTTTTTTTTTTTTACTTTTTGGGTTTTGTGCTTAGAATTGAAATTAATTGAGCTATTTGTTGAATTTAAGTGTTTTTTTTGTTCTTTTTATTCTTGGAATTTCTTCAAATTAAGGGTATTAAGGAATTTACTATTGTGATTAGCTCAAAATGATGTGGTGATCTTGTTTGATGCTTGTTGAAATGTGTGTATGAGAAAAAATTGTTCATGGCTTTATAAATGCAAGAACTGATACAAAGGGTAAGCATGAATTACAAATGGTGATTGATTGCTAGTTTGACATGGATATAGAAAAGGGAAATGAATTTTCTTCGGTTGTGGCATATTGTTTGAAGCTTTCAGTGATTAATCGAAGTTGGACTAATATTAGTTTTTATCAAGGTAAAGTTTTTGAATTTTAAGGTTAATAATAGCTGTAAAGTGACAGATCAATTCAGATTTAATTTGTATACCATGGTTGAAATTCTAAAGAAGTATGGGGAGTTATGTACTCAAAAGACTCTGAAATGGATTGAAATCAATCAAAATGCCAAAATTTGAACTTTTTAGGACTTTGAAGTCTTGTTTTTTATTTTTATTATTATTATTATTATTATTATTTATTTTATTTTTATTTTTTTTTTACAATCTACTCTTAAATCTCCAAATGTTTGTTTAATGTGTACTCTGCTTGACTAGTCAGAATACACTACATAGCCAAGCTTTTTAGTAAATATCACTGCAGTTCCTTTTGTTTCTACAGTTTATTTGCATTGTAAATCTAGTGTTATCTATTTGCTTCACTTTCTCTGTTGGTTGCCAAGTTCAGTATATGTTGACATCTTTACCTATATGTAGTTAGTTGACCCAGTAGACAGGACAATGGATAGGGATATTTCTCTGGTAAAAGATCTGGGATTGAAGCTCATATATGCCATAAACACCCATGTTCATGCGGATCATGTCACTGGAACTGGTCTGATTAAGGTAGGTCAAATTTTCATTTCAATTATAAGCATTTTGTAATAGACCTTTGCTACTGCTTCAAGAAGTGATCATTTTCAGGAAATTTATTTGTGTCATTGGCTTATTTCATTTTACAGTTCAATAGAACCTGTCAGAATCTGTTACTTCATTTTTGTTTTGTTTATGTTATTGTGTCTTGCAGACAAAGGTTCCTGGTGTGAAATCTATCATTTCGAAATCAAGTAATGCAAAAGCTGATCTTTTTGTTGAACCTGGTGATAAAATTTATTTTGGTGGTCTTTTTTTGGAGGTAGGCATGCATGTTTGTTTCATATCGATATTGTCTGAAAGTTGAATGCTACAAATGTACATTAGTATTTTATTTATTTAAGCTTCTCTTCATTTTAATAAAAACAACGCCCAATTAGTACACATTAATTTGTGTTTGGGAGGGGAAAGATTGAGTAAACATCCAACCTTTGGCATAATGTACAAAGTGATGGTCCCAAGGCTTGAATCCATAACCTCAAGGTTGTTAGGTCAAGTCTTAATCATTGAACTAATGGTCACCCCTTCTTCTCTTCATTTTAATGTTACACAAAAAAACCATGAAGTGCCTTGTAGATGGTGTCTCTTGCGAAAGAAAACATGCATAGCAGGATCAGGCTAATAGGCGTCAAACGGTAAAGACCAGTCAACTTTTAATATGAAATAACATTATCATATCAAGCAAATATGAAAAAACACAAACAATGTTATTTCTATGATTTACTTCAAATTCAACTGCTGATGTTATGATGTGAGGATAAATAACAATTGTGGTTGGGTTCTAGGTCTTAAAGATGCTTTAGAAAATAGTACCACATACTTCTGCTGAAATGTGAACCTAATGTAGTTGAATTCAACCCTCAAGGGATGATATTACATTTTATATTGTAATTGAATGGTATATGGTATTGTATTCTATTTATAGTTTTATACATATATTGATTACTGTATTAAGGAATTATTTTGAAACTATGAAGTGATACAGTGAATAGCAAGGAGATATAAAAAGTTTGGCTTCATGTAAAGAATAATTTATTAATTTGGCAAAGAACAAACAATTTCAATACCTAGGCTGAATCATACATAGGAGAGAGAGATTCATATTGGTGTTACTCATAGAATTAAGGCAGGATAGACTAATTGGAGGAATGCTGTGGGTTTCTTCTGCGATTGTCACATACCTATGAGATTAAAAGGGAAATTTTGTAAGATGACTATAAGACCAGCCATGCTTTATGGTAAAGAGCATTGCACAACCAATCAAGAAGACAGATAAGTGCCCCGGTTAGAAAGTGTAAAACTACCTACATTGAGGATAATGCTAGGGGAAGAGTGAGGCCAAAGTTAACTTGGATTATGATAATAAATAAATACTTCTTGTCTTGCGGCTTTTAACTAAGATTATTGTCCTTGATAGAGCAGAATCATGAAACAAAATTCATGTAACCAACCCGAAGTAGTTGGGAAAAAGGCTTAGTTGAGCATCCAGGCCATAGAGTGCTCACTGAAATTATACTTGAATTTCCATTTTAAATTGCAGAGACAGAATAAGCGCGACATTCACACTCTGATCAGATTAATGTTTACTACAACAAAATACATAAGAGAATGTAGGCAATAACTATAACCCTGGTTGTAATTAGGATCATGAATATAAAAGATCCAGTATAGCTCACGTCACTTACTTTTTAGTCATGGCCAGTTTGATCAGAATCTCATGTCAGCGGTCTTGAATACCACCTCTGGATCAGTCATCATCTAACATTTCCTCGGTCTTGAAGAAAATCTTTGCATGCAATCATGATTCTTCTTGGTTGATCATTATTACATTCCATGCTTAATAATCCTTTAAGTAGGTCATTTTGTCATTATACAGTTCTACCCTTGAAGGTATCAACATGCTTTGTTGTGTTTTCTTAGAGCACCTCTATGATAGATTGAAGTGTAAAACGACAACGTAAAGGGTCATTTGGGAGGTCACTATGTAGTATGTAGGACCTCTACAACTGAATTGAGACCTGTGTGATGGTTATTATGGTTTGATAGGTTGCCAATTTGCTATATATAATTATTAATCTACATGTTTATACATGTAGATTAAGGCGGGGTGGCTTGAGTGGAAGAGTGTGTGGAGTACTGTGCAATAAACGAGTACCCATTAGACTGAAAGGGAAGTTCTATAGAACGGCTATTAGACTAGTGATGTTGTATGGGATGGAATGTTGAGCAATTAAGAAACAACATGTAGATAAGATGAGTGTTGCTGAGATGAGGATACTAAGGTGGATGTATGGTAAGACTAGAAAAGACAGAGTTAGGAATGAGTATATTTGAGAATGGATAGGAGAAGTACCAATAGAAGATAAGTTGAGAGAGAATAGATTGAGATAGTTTGGTCATTTACAATGGAGACCAACAGAGGCAGTAGTGAAAAGATGTGATACAATGACGGTAAATGATAGTGTTACGGGAAATGGTAGACGTAGATTGACGTGGACTAGTGTAGTAAATAAAGATATGAATCTTCTTAATTTAACTAATGAAATGGCCTTGGATAGAGTCGAGTTGAGAAGAAAGATTCATGCAGCCGACCCCATTTGATAGGCCTTAAGGCTTGGTTTGGTTTGGTTAGGTTTGGTATGTTTATCCATGTAGCATGCTTGTGTGCATTTAGTTTTATTGCTTAGTTTTTTCCTCCCCCAAAAACCTATCTTCAATCTCCATCTCACTTATCTGATAACAAACTATATATTTTTTGTAGGTTCGTGCTACTCCAGGTCATACCGTAGGATGTGTTACGTATGTTACAGGAGATGGACGGGATCAGCCTCAACCAAGGATGGCTTTCACTGGTGATGCACTATTAATACGTGGATGTGGGAGGACGGATTTTCAGGTATAGTTGTTTGTCAACAATGATTGCTTCTCATTTCTTAAGAATAATATTCATGCATAATGATTTTGAAAATGTGCGGATAGCAAATTACAGATTCTCAATCTTATGAAGCATCATGTAGTGATGAAATTTTTTGGCTAGGCATCATAAATCATCGATTCTTCCCTCCTGTTCCAGTAGCTGAATGGCATTATATCAATTGTTAGATCTTCCTTCCTGCTTTTAGAGCCTTGAATTGGTATCTTTCCTTCCACTCAACATTTTCATCAAAGCCAGATTCAATGCATGAACGTGGGCTTTTATTATTATTATTATTTTCTGTTTTCTATTGTTGGTTTCTCATGTGATGGGACTTCCATTGTGTTCTTCACGCATGCAAGATATAATGTTCACATGTGCAAGACAAGAATGTGCTTAATTCTTTTCAATGGCGGGGCCTCATACTGTGGGTTGGGTTTACTGCTTGTTTGCAGTGTCCTTTTAACTGGAATTGAACATACGCAGCTAGATTTATTTTATTTTATTTTTTCCTGCAGGGTGGAAGTTCTGAGCAGCTGTATAAATCGGTGCATTCACAGGCAAGAACATGAAAATCAGTGTGTTTTTACCCAAGGAGTAAACCTAAGAAAAGTAAAAAAAAAATAAAAAAAGAAAAAAGAACTCATAATATGTTTATGCTTATTTTTCTTTTTCTTTCGCCACTGTATCACTAATTCTATGACATTATATGAGCCAGATCTATACATTGCCCAAGGACACATTGTTATATCCAGCTCATGACTACAAAGGTTTCACTGTAAGGATACATTTAAGGCCCCTTGTTTATATATATATATTGGAAAAATGTAGCTTCTTATATGACGCCAATAATTTCAGGTTAGTACCGTAGAAGAGGAGTTGCTCTATAATCCTCGCCTGACAAAAGATGAGGTGATTCCCTATTTGAAAAGTGTATTACTGTTACTTAAATTTTGACATTTTGTTTATCTTGGCTGCATATAGCTAAAATAGCAAGGGAGTTATCCAAGTATGGTTCCATTCGGTACTGAGGAAATTTCCAGGAATTTACTCTAGATATGTGTCACCCTCAAAAGTGCTCTTATCATATTTAAGATTCCTATCTCAGTAATTTGTTCACATGACAGATAAAATCCATGGCGAAATTTGGCACAGTAAGTTTGGAAAGGCATTTGATTACCTTGCACATTGCTTGGTAAAAAATAAGTCTTTTTAAACTTGTTAGTGTGAATTCGATAGAAAGCCAAGTGTATTGCAAGAGCTTTTCAAAAGAAAGATAAAAAAGAAGATTTATATTTACAAGAATGCTATGATGGCCAGATTTGTATATCAAAAGTTGTTTAGCATTTAATGTGTCATCATCGCATACTCTGTTTGGAAATCTCCAAGTAAGCTGTTTTTTGGTTAAAAATTTCAGAAGTAAAAAGGTTGTTTGGTTTTGGCTAAAATAAGTAACTTCTCTAAAATTTATTTTATTTTATTATTATTATTATTTTTTTGTGTGTGGAAATCTTTGCAGATTTTGTGTAAAGACGATTTTCGTGTCCCTTTGGTTTCACCAAAAATCAGAAGTTTGAAAAAAACCCCACCAAACTATCTCCATAACAAAAAAAATGAACTTTTTTTGGGCAATTACCAAACATATAAGCTTTTTAAGATTGTAAAAGAATAAAAAAGTATTAAAAAAGCAATTGCCAAACCGTATCTGATAAAATATATGAGTGCTAGGGCCCATTAAACTAATGCAATGGTGACATATGAGATGATAAATATTTTTTGGTATACAATTGTGATAATCATAACATTATTATTCTATTTAGCAATGCAATGGGGAGAGGTTGATGCATTTCATTTAAATAATAAAAACAAATCTCGGTTCAGTCTCCATTTGATACATTTCATTGAAAAGCAATTTTATTCTCTGCCAAAAGACAATTTAGGTTTTATTGCATTCTATTTTGGAAATATATATATATATAGAAGCATGATGGTGAAAACCCTTTTTTTTTTTTTTTGCAGGAAACATTCAAAAGCATCATGAAAAGTTAGTAGATTTTGCTACAACATGTGGAAAGCTAGTTTATTAGTATTCCTCTTGACAAGCACAAATAACCATATAAAATTCCTAAAATTGTTTCCTAATTCTACAGATTTGAACCTGGCATACCCAAAGATGATTGATGCAGCAGTCCCCGCAAATATGGATTGTGGGTTGCAAGATCTGGTTCCCAAAGCCAGTTATTAATGCACTTAAAGGCCGGATGGACCAAATTACGGTACCAGTTGTTAATAAAGAGCTTGATTCTATGTGTTGAGCAGAACAACATAACTAACACAGTTTGCTGCTGTATTTGGGCCTGAAAATGTTGAATAAATGGCCCTATGAAATGGGTTTTAGAAATGATGTTCATTGTAATTAACGTGGTTTTTTTTTGGTCAACATTTTAGAAAGTTAGAGTTGTTAAGTTTGTTAGTAAAGTTAGTGTATAGAAGTGTATCACTTAAAGGGATCACTGCTAATTCATCAGCTCGAATCCCTCATCTCTCCTCATTGCACCTTGAGGTGCAGTTACTTGCCAAAGTGATGGATTTTCTCGAGATATATATTTATATATATATTTGGTTTAGCTCTGCAAGTACTGTTTTGGATGCATAAACTCAAACTTCTCAATCCTCATCCAAACTTCATAAATCTGCAAGAAAGAAGCCATTGTAATCTTTTCTTTTGTTGAAGTTTTCCTGATTGCTGTTGTTGTGGAGGTCCATTGTTACCACGCGTTTTAAAATTGTGCACAAACTGGGCAAATTTCTATAACATTAGGTCAGGAGCCTTCCGTTGCGCGCCCATCGTTCCGTCATGCATTAAGCATAGTTTGGTACTTCAATTTATTTTTCTTAAATTGGGTTTAATGAAGAAAACTCTGTTTTACATAACCATATTTGCTTTTAACAATGTATCCTGCATGCATTCATACAAACAAGAGAAATCATGTTATTATCCCGGAAAACGTTGTACTCTAAAAATGTTAACCAGACACAACTTTAGGCTTTGTTTGGCTATCCCAATTGGGATTAAAAAACACAAAAGACAAAGTTTTCATTTGGAATCTGAGTTGACGTTTTGGCTATTTTTAGGGGCGTCGCTACCCTTTGCTTAGGGGTGTCAACTGAACCCCTCGGTGATTTTTTTTTTAATTATTTATTATTATATGGATATTAGAATTTATAACAAAAGTCAACAACTGAACCCACTAAATTATAATTTTGAACCCACACTTTTCAAAACCATTACTTTTTGAACCCTCCAAAAAAAAGTTTTTACTTTTGATTTTTTTTTTTTTAATGATGTCTACTTTTTGTTTAAATATTTTATATGTAAAAAAGTGTTATTTTGGGAGATCAATAGATGAATGATTGTTCGGTTATATATATTGAGAATGATGTATTTGATAATATTGATAATGAGCTTATTATGCAATGATTTCAAAATATGAAATCTCGTCATGGTCAATTGTAAGAGCTCATGTATTAACATGTCTTTTTGTTTAAAGAGTAGTATCAATATATTGACATTCCTTTTATTTATAATTTGAGAATTTAAATTAACTTGTTGGTTTTTTTGTAAATAGGTGACATATATGATTAATGTGAATTTTTCTGTATATATGTCATTTAAATTTTTGATTGACACCACTAACAATAATTCCTGGAGTCGCCACAGGCTATTTTAGCCTGAAACTAAAAAGTTTTTTTTTGGATTATTTTTTGACTTTTTTTTTTTACTTTTGTGAGAGAAAAAATGAAATGATTATGATTTGGATGTGACATTTTATCTTATTGACTTTTTAGCTTATTTTATTTTTTTTGTGGCTAAAATAGCCTGAAGCCAACACTTTTGTAGACCCCACACCCATTTGAGTCATTTAGTTATTTATTTAGTAGGAAATTTGGTATCTCTAGCATTATTCGTAGGTTAAAACTGATTTTTTGATTTTTTATGAAAAAATGTGTAAAAAAATAAAGTGATAATGTGACCCAAACTAAAAGTAAAAAAAAAGTGACTTTTAGCCAAGTTTCTAAATTAAGGCCTCGTTGTAAACTATATATTTTAGTTAAAAAGTTCAAAAGTCGCTATAAGTTATCACATCACTTTTTTTTATTTATTTTTCTATATATTTTTTCATAAAAAATTAAAAAGTTAAAATATCATATTCCCAAACGAGGCCTAAGTCAAAAAAAAAAAAAAAACCAAAAAAATCATTAATTTACAATCAAAGGTGGTCTTATTACAATAAATCTCCATGAATTATGACTTATTTGTATTTTATCTTTCCAAACGTTAATCTCCTTATAATATTATTTTATTATAATTAATTATTTTTATCAGGATTGTATTCGAGTTTTATAGCAAGGAAAATGTTTAAGACTCTCTTTGGGGATGACTCTTACATCCCAAAAATGATCATGACCCTCCATATATGTGTGGAGTTCACATCATGAGTGATTCAAATTTGTAAGAGTCTTGTAGGTGTTTTGTGGGGTGAGGGTCTCAATCATTACTCTTATAGAAAATAAGATCATATATAAAAGGAAAATGTTTGGGGTCCCCATTTGGGATGACCCACACACTCTCAAAGTGATCCTGACCCTCCATGTATGTGTGGGGTCCGCATTATGAGTGATTCAGATTTGTGAGAGTTTTATGCGGGTGGGAGTCTTAATCATTGCTCTTAAATTTTTAATAGTGTCCTAATAAAAAAAATTAATTATAATAAGATAATACTAGTGGTAATTCGTGCTATGTACGGGAACTTTATAAATTAAAAATATATATATAATTATCTTGAAGTAATTTAATATTTTGTCTTATATATACATGAAATTTATAAGTTAACTTTTATGTTTATAACCTTTTAAATTATTAGTTTAAAAAAATTAAAAAATATATATACATATAAATCTATTTAGTGCAATTTTGATAATTTGTATTAAAAAAGTTAAACCTAATTAAATAAGATTAAATGAGTTATGACATATCTATTCTTGTTATGAAAATATACAAATTTAAAAGTTATAATTAAGATAAATATAGAATTTAATTATAATGTGAAGTGAAGTGATATTTAACAATAATTAAGGGTTGAAGATTCTTTTAATTGAAATTATAGTGAAATAACATCTTGAAATAGTCAAAGTTTGAGTATTTGGTTGATTGAAATGTATAATTTAATTAATTCTCTTATCATATTTGTATAAAAATTGACACTGATGACTATATCATTATAAGTCAGATTATGGAAAAAAAAATAGAGGTGTCCAACATTTCCCATTTGTAAATATCCTACATATTAAAAAAAGAAAAGGAAAAAAGATGTGTAGCTTTTTGGATATGTGTTTATCAATTTTGTTTTATGAACATACACAATTGATGTTTCAATTTAAAAAATAAATAAAAAATAGATTGAATTTTTTAGAGATAAAAGAAGCCATTTAACTCTTCTATATAATATTTAAGATGGACTATTTAATCACATAAAAAAAATCAAAATTATATTTAGAGATTATCCCAATATATTATGCTATTGTATGTAACTATAACTAACAAATTAACTATAATAAATATGAAAAGCTATATTAAACTTTCATTTTCAATTAATTGAATTATAATTAACAAACTAACAAATAACAGCAATGGTATAATAGGATAGAAAGATGATAAAAATAAAGAACACAATGATATTTAAAAGTTTTAAATTTACCTAGTTATACAGAAATCTAATGTTACAATAAAATCTTGATTTTTCAATAAATTTTCACATTTTCTATAAAATAAAATGACAATAAAAAATAATTAAATTGATACCTATTTTTTTTACTTCAATTTTATGGTATTCATTGAAGAAAACAAAATTCGATCAAAATCCTTGGCACAAAATGGACATAGATACTTCGATTGCAACCATAATTACCAATACTTTTTGGAAAATGCGGGCGACACCCAGTAATGGGCGACCCCCAGCCCACATGGCTGTGGGTGATTAGCAAGAAAGAAAAAAAAAAAGAAAACTGACGAATGACGCTGCGCCACATCACTGGGGGTCGACCCCCAGTGGGGGTGTGTAGCATTGTTGATACTTTTTCTCTACCATACAAACCTGTAAATAAACACATAACCTCACTAAAATCGAAACCAACAGCAGAGAAAGAGAATCACACAGGGAAAAAAATAAATAAATTTATGGAATGGTAGGATATTACCCCAACTTAGACCTCGTCCCGCCTAATCCGTCAGCTTCTCCGCCAATGCCCGCGAAATTTAGGAGTTGGGATGACTAATTAAATTATTCTTTAAATAAGACTTGAAAATTGATTAATTTTTCCCATTAAGTGATTTAAAATTTTGATAGATATACATCAGAAAAATAAATAAGGGTAAATTATATTAACACACTCTGAGGTTTATGTTTATTACAGTTCCCCCTCACCTTTTGAAAATTACATCCCTCTCTCTGAGGTTTAAAGTTTCATTACAGATTGCTCCCTCAGTTAGTTGACTGTTAAGTCAACTAACAGATTTTGCTAATGTCAACAATTTAACTTTTTTTAAATACCAATTTTGCTCTCACTGGGAAAATTAGATTGACACATTTCACATTTTAGAAATTACAATCCCTTCCCAAAGATTTAAAGTAGCATTACCAATTGCCCTATTGGTTAGTATTAGTTGAAAAAAAATTAATTGGAAAAAAAAAATTAATTGAAAAAAAATTTGGTTAGTCAAATTTTTAAATTTCTGTTTAAAAACCAACGTAAACTCATTTTTTAAATTTACATTTTTTCCTCAAATTTACAAACTAAGACAACCATTTATAAACCAAAAAAATTATCAAACAAGTTTTTATAACACTTTTTAAAATTTTTGTAAATATAAATTGAAAACTAAAAACGAAATGGTTATCAAACAGGTCTCAAATGGTAAAAATATCGTAAAATTAACAAATAATTAAATAAGTTACCAACGTAAGAAATGACTTATCAAAAGATTCTTAGGCTTTGTATGGTTTGATTTTTAGAAAAAAAATTAAAAATAAAAAATTAATTTGGTTAAGAAATAAAAAATAAAAAATAATTATCATTTTTATATAATTTTTATCTTTTGAGTGGTTAGAAATAATTTTTTACAAATTAAATATATTTCTTCATATTTATTTTTATTAAATTAGTTTTTTTTTTTTTAAATGTCAGGGGAGGATCCGTATTAAATTGAAACCGCAGGTGGTGTCAATGTAATTTACCCTTTAAAGTATATGTAAAGGTTAAGGGTAAGCCTCCGTTTGGGAAGTGAGTTGACTTTTTAGCTTTTTTGGCTATTTTAGCTTGGGCTAAAAAACTTGGTTTGAGAAGGCTTTTTTGACTTTTTTTTATGAGAGAAGAGTGTAATGATTATGGATTAGATGTGATATTTTGTTTGTTGTAGTTAAAATAGCCTATTTTGTCTTTTGTGGCTATTTTAGCCCCAAAACCACTTGCCAAACACCACCAAGGGGGGTCATTTTAACTTAAAAGTTAACACTGTCAAATAAGTACACTGACAAGAGGGGTCAATGTAATTTCCCAAATGTGAGGGGGAAACTAATAAACATAAACCTCAGGGGGTGTCAGTGTAATTTACCAAATAAATAATTATATTACTAAATTATAATTCAAATTTAGATATTGTCATATTTTTTTGAGATCCATATCCAAATTCTTATCTTTTTTTATTTTTGTATGGTTTCTATTTGTTTTTTTTTTTTCAATTTATTTAAGATAGAGTTGTGGGTTTCTATTTTTAAAAAAAATTTAATTTATCTATGGTTTCTATTTGTTTTTAATTATTATTGTTTAGGTAAGTTATGATGTGAGTTAGAAATGTGATTGACATGTGAGTTTTATTAATTTAAAATATAATGGTAAGAGATATTTTCAAAATTGATTTGTTTAGATAAACTTTAAAAAATTTAAAAATTTAAAAATTGGATATTGAGATCCAAAATAAAGATTTTAACTGAATAAATAAAAATCAAATTTATTAATTTTATTTGTTTGTATATTTGATTTTTAGTTTTGTTTTGTTTTGTTTTATTTTTTTTTTCTTGCTATGTTATAATATAATATATAAGATATAGATAGATATCTACAACTTTCATGAAAAATATTATCTGATTTTTTTGGGGAACAAAGAAGTTTTTAGAAATCAGGGAGAGAGATTATGATTGAGAGATTATGAAATATTTTTGTTATCTTTCCATTTAAAATCCGTAAATTAAGAAAAAATTATTATTTCTAAAATAATTAAACAAATAAATCAGTCAATAATTTTTTTAATCTATTTTATAAATTGAAAAATCAATAATTTTAGAATATTGATTAATTTGTCTCATTAAGTAGTTTAGAATTTTGATAGATATACATGAAAAAAAAGTAGATAATTATATTACTAAACCATAATTCAAATTTAGATATTATTATATCTTTTTGAGATCCATATCTAAATTCTTATCTTCTTTATTTTGTGTGGTTTCTATTTGTTTTTTTTTTTAAATTTATTTTAGATGGAGTTTTGAATTTCTATTTTTTTAATTTAATTTATCTATGGTTTCTATTTATTTTTAATTATTATTATTTAGGTTAGTTATGATGTGAGTAAAATATGTGATAGGTATGTGAGTTTTATTGATTTAAAGTATGATAGTGGGAGATATTTTCAAATCAGATTTATTTAGATAGACTTTATAGATTTTTAAAATTGGATATTGAGAGGCAAAATAAATATTTTAGCTAAATAAATAAAAATTAAATTTATTAATTAATTTTATTAATTTTATCTGTTTGTATATTTGATTTTTATTTATTTATTTTGTGTTATGTTATAATATAATAGATAAGATATAAATGGATACCCATAACTTTCATGAAAAATATAATCTAGTTTTTTTTAGGAGAGAAAATGAATGCAAATTTTAATATTTTTTTTAAAAAAATTGGTGAGAGAGATTATGATGCATGGATTATGAAATATTTTTTGTTATCTTTCCTTTTTCCTTATATAATATAGATATAGATATAGATATTTATATTTTTTTTAGATATTTTTTTAATATGCAAATTATTTTTTTTAACAATCTCATTACTAACCATAATGTATGGGAGAAGTTGAAAAGGGTGCTGCAATAACAATAAAAGAAGTAAAAAAGGCTTGTGAGTTAGGAGAAGTCAATAAATGTTAAGGTTATTTTTTTTAAATCAAAAAATTAGAAAATTACGATTAAGATATTAGAACTTCCGCAAGGCTTGTGGGTTAGAAACCCCATTTTCCTTATATAATACTAGCATATCACCCGTGCTATGCACGGCATTAAATTTTTTTTAAAAAAAAACTATTTATATTATGTCAAACATATTTATATATTGTTAGCATAAAATATATGTAATTTTAAAAGAAAATGTTGACATTGCATAATTAAAGTAATAAAAATAAGAATTTATTACATTTGTTCGAAATTCACTGAATAAGTAAAACAAAAAAATAACTAAAATCTAAATTGTTGTGGGCATTCCATCAGCATTCCTGCATTGTCAGCATGATAGTTAGGAGGTGTTTGGTTATCATATTTGGCTAAATAATCACAAAAAGACAAAAAAAAATTCAAAAAATCACAGAAAGCCAAAAATCACAAAAAGACAAAAAAAAAATCCATTATTCCAAAGCTAAAAAGTCAAAAAAGCCAATCAAGAATACCAAACGAACAAAAAAGTCTCCGGCTAAAAAAGTCAAAAAGCCAACTAAAAAAGTCATTGCCAAACAAAGGCTTAGTATTATAATTAATAAACAATACATATATTATGTGTTTATAAAATGATATAAAATAAAAATGTTATACTTACATTTTTTTTTAACCTTCTGAAATGTATAGACATTCTTCTGACCAATCTACATTTAAAAAAAATAACCGTTGAACTAACAACAATCACATTTTTCTCTTGGTGAGTGTTTATATCTATCTAACTTCAATCATATTAAAAAATCAAATTATAATTTTTTTTTGGCTAGACCAAATACAAATAAAAAAATGAGATAATTTCAATCATACAAATCGCAAATATTTTTATGCTATCTAGCTACAATCATATTTTTTTCATAATAAAAAAATAATTCTAAAGAAGAACCATTAAAGTAGTAAATAAAATGATTAACTCACATTAAAAAAAAAAATCATTGAACAAACTACAATCACATCACATTTTTCTCATAATAAAAAAAATAAATGAAAAAAAAAAAACCATTGAACTAACTACAATACAATCACATTAAAAAAAAAATCATTGAACAAACTACAATCATATCACATTTTTTCCATAATAAAAAAATAAATGAAAAAAAAAGTATTATTAAACTAATTACCATACAATCACATTAAAAAAAAAAACCAATGAACTAACTATAATCACATTTTTCTCTTTGTGAATGTTTATATTTATCTAACTTCAATCATATTAAAAAATCAAATTATAATTTTTTTTTTAGCTAGACCAAATACAAATCAAAAAATGAGATAACTTTAATCATACAAATCACAAATATTTTTATGCTATCTAACTATAAACATATTTTTTTTCATAATAAAAAAAATAATTGTAAAGAATAACCATTAAAACAATAAATAAAACAATTAAATCACATTAAAAAAAACCATTGAACAAATTACAATCACATCACATTTTTCTCATAATAAAAAAAAGTAAATGAAAAAAAAAGAACTATTGAACTAACTATAATACAATCACATTAAAAAATAGAACCATTGAACAAACTACAATTACATCACATTTTTCCCATAATAAAAAAAAAAGAAAAAAAAAGAACCATTAAACTAATTACAATACAATCTCATCAAAAAAAAGAATCATTGAACTAACTACAATCACATTAAAAAAAAAAACTGTTGAACTAATTACAATCACATTTTTCTCTTTGTGAGTGTTTATATTTATCTAACTTCAATCATATTAAAAAATTAAATTATAATTTTTTTTTTACAAATCACAAAAGCAGATAACTTCAATCAAAAAAAACTATTAAAAGAACCATTAAAATAGTACACAAAAGAAGAAATTGCTAAACCAAATACAAATTATAATTTTTTTTTTTTGGCTAGACCAAATACATAAAAAAGGAGATAACTTCAATCATACAAATCACAAATATTTTTATGCTATCTAATTACAATCATATTTTTTTCATAATAAAAAAAAATTGTAAAGAAGAACCATTAAAATAATAAATAAAATGATTAAATAATTATGAGGGGATTTTGACCAAATCTCCCAAAAGTCTTGAGGATTGGGAGAAATTAATAAATGCTGAGTTTTTTTTTTAAATCAAAAAATTAGAAAATTAGGATTGAGATATTGGAACTCCCACAAGACTTGTGGGTTAAAAACCCTCTTTTGCTTAATATATAGTTCTAGCCTATCACCCGTGCTATGCACGGGATAATTATAGATATTTATATTTGTTTTAGTTTTTTTTTAATATATAAATTATGTTTTTTAAGATTTTTTATAAAAATAATTTAACAATCTTATCATTAACCATAGTGTATGGGAGAAGTTAAAAAGTGTATTGCAGTAGCTATATACGGATTGTATCTATAATTATATGTATGAGGGGATTTTAAATGCTGATTAGTGGATTTTGACCAAATCAATAAATGTAGGTATGTGGAAAGACATGTGGATTGAAAAAATTTAATAAATGCTGATCAGGAGATTTTACCAAAACCAATAAATACTGAGTTTTTTTTTAAATAAAAAATAAAAAATTTAGAAAATTCATATTGGGATATTGAAGCTCCCACAGGCCTTGGGGGTTAAAAACCCTATTTTGCTTAATATATAGTATAGAAGTATAGCTATAGCTATAGATAGATAGATAGATAGATTGTAAAGAAAAACCATTAAAATAGTAAATAAAAGATTAAATCACATTAAAAAAAAGAACCATTGAACAAACTACAATCACATCACATTTTTCGCATAATAAAAAAAATAAATAAATGAAAAAAAAAACCATTGACTAACTACAATCACATTAAAAAAAAAGAACCATTGAACTAACTACAATCACATTTTTTTCTTTGTGAGTGTTAATGTTTATCTAATTTCAATTATAATAAAAATAAAATTAAAATAGCAAATAAAAAGATTAAATAACATTAAAAAAAAACATTGAACTAACTACAACAATCATATTAAAAAAAAGAGCCATTGAACAAACTGCAATCACATCACATTTTTTCCATAATAAAATAAATAAATGAAAAAAAACTATTAAACTAACTACAATCACATTAAAAAAAAGAATCATTTAACTAATTATAATCACATTTTTCTCTTTGTGAGAGTTTATATTTATCTAATTTCAATCATAGTAAAAAATCAAAAATAAAATTAAAATAGTAAATAAAAAGATTAAATAACATTAAAAAAAACCATTGAACTAACTACAACAATCATATTAAAAAAAAGAGTCATTGAACAAATTACAATCACATCACATTTTTCACATAATAAAATAAATAAATGAAAAAAAAGAACTATTAAACTAACTACAATCACATTAAAAAAAAAGAATCATTGAACTAATTATAATCACAGTTTTTTCTTTGTGAGGGTTTATACTTATCTAACTTCAATCATATTAAAAAATCAAATTATAATTTTTTATTCGCTAGACAAATCACAAATATTTTTATGCGCTCTCTAACTACAGTATTAAAACAGTAAACAAAAGGAAAAGTCAAGAAGGAGAAAACAAAAAGAAGACTTATTGTTTGCATACGTGGTCACTGAAGTTGAAAATGTAGAAGTGAGAAGTCAAAGAAGAAAAAAACAAAAAGGAGACTCACTGTTTGCAATAGGTATGTGAAAAGTTAAAAAGAGTGTATGTATTGGAGAAGTAAAAAAGACTTGGAAGAATTTAATAAGTGCTATGTTTTTTTAAAAAAAAAAATCCAAAAAATTAAGAAATTAAGGTTTAGATATTGAAACTCCCACAAAACTTGTGGGTTAGACATAGATATAAATAAAATAGATAGATATAGATATAGATATTTATATTTGTTTTAATTTTTTTTTTAATATACAAATGATTTGTTTTGGAAAAGGTACTGCAGTAATTATGAGAGAAGTCAAAAAGTCTTGTGGGTTGAGAGAAATTAATAAATGCTGAGATTAATTTTTTTTAAAAAAAAAACAAAAAATTAAAAAATTAGAATTGACATATTAAAACTCCCACAGGCCTTGGGGTTAAAAACCCCTTTTGCTTAATATATAGTATAGATAGAAGTATAGATAGATAGATATATAGATATAGATAGATAGATAAATATATAGATATAGATATAGATAATATAATATAAATAGATAGATGTGTCGAAATTTTGAAGGAATTTTGTTTATGCTGGTCTTTAATGCATTAAAGGTTAATTATGAGGGAGTTTTGACCAAATCTCCCAAAAGACATAGGGATTGGAAGAAATTAATAAATGGTGAGGTTTTTTTTTTAAATAAAAAAATTAGAAAATTAGGATTGGGATATTGGAGCTCCCACAAGGATAGACTAATATATAGTATAGACTAGCATATCGCCCGTGCTATGCACGGATTGTGTTTACAATTATCTATATATGTGAATTGTGATTTTTAAATGTTTTCTTTTTTTCTTTTTTTTTATATTATATTAAAGTTTAATATTTTGATAATAATCATATGTGTTGGACTTTTCAAGGAATTAAATGTCTTTTTTATATATATATATATATTATATTAAAGTTTAATATTTTGATAATAATCATATGTGTTAGACTTTTCAAGAAATTTTTTTTATGCTTATTCTTAATGCATTAAAATGTTATTATGAGGGATAATAATCATATGTGTAAGGACTTTTCAAGGAATTTATATGTGTTGAATTTCAAATTTTTTTTTTTTATACTTGTTCCTAAGACATTAAAGTGTTATTATGATAGTAAGACTTGAGAGTTGAGAGAAGTTAATAAATGCTAAGATTTTTTTTTTTTAAATCAAAAAATCCAAAAATTTAGATTGGGAGATTGGAGTTCCCACAAGGCTTAAGGTTAAAAACCTCATTTTGCTTAATATATAGTACTAGCCTATCACCCGTGTTATGCACGAGATAGTTATAGATATTTATATTTGTTTTAGATTTTTTTTAATATATAAATTATGTTTTTTAAGATTTTTTATAAAAATAACTTAACAATCTTATCACTAACATAATGTATGAGAGAAGTTGAAAAGGGTATTGTAGTAACTATACACAGATTGTATCTATAATTATTTGTATGAGGGAATTAAATGCTGATCAGAGGATTTTGACCAAATTAATAAATGCAGGTATGTGGAAAGACATGTGGATTGAAAAAAGTTAATAAATGCTGATCAGAGAATTTTGACCAAATTAATAAATGCTGAGTTTTTTTTTAATAAAAAATTTAGAAGATTCAGATTGGGATATTGAAACTTCCACAAGCCTTGGGGTTAAAACACCATTTTGCTTAATATATAGTATAGATATAGATATAGATAGATAGATGTAGATATAGATATAGATAATATAATATAGATAGATAGATGTGTTAAAATTTTTAAGGAATTTTGTTTATGCTGGCCTTTAAAGCATTAAAGTTTAATTATGAGAGGGGTTTTGACCAATTCTCCCGAAAGGCATGGGGATTGGAAGAAATTAACAAATGCTGAGTTTTTTATTAAAAATCCCATTTTCTTTAGATAATTATGTTTACAATTATCTATACTAGCCTATCACCCGTGCTATGCACGAGATAATTATAAATATTTATATTTGTTTTAGATTTTTTTAATATATAAATTATATTTTTTAAGATTTTTTATAAAATAATTTAACAATCTTATCACTAACCATGGTGTATGAGAGAAGTTGAAAATGGTACTGTAGTAACTATACACAAATTGTATCTATAATTATTTGTATGAGAGGATTTTAAGTGTTGATAAAGGGATTTTGACCAAATCAATAAATGCAGGTATGTGGAAAGACATGTGGATTGAAAAAAGTTAATAAATGCTGATAAGAGGATTTTGACCAAATCAATAAATGCTGATTTTTTTTTTTAGGAAAAAAAAAATCATATTGGGATATTGAAACTCCCACAGACCTTGGGGTTAAAAACCCCTTTTTGCTTAATATATAGTATATATATATATATATATAAATTATAAGATGAGATAAATAAAATGCTATCTTATTATAATGAATGAGATCTTATAAAAAAACGTTTAGACATGAATGCCCTTCTATTTTATTGTGTTTACAATTATCTATACATGTGAGTTGTGATTTTTAAATTTTTTTTTTTATTTTTTAAATGTCTTCTTTTTTTCCTTTTTTATATTATATTAAAATTTAATATTTTGATAATAATTATAAGTGTTGGACTTTTCAAGAAATTAAATGTATTTTTTTTATTATTATATTATATTATATTAAAGTTTAATATTTTGATATATATAGATTATAAGATGAGATAAATAAAGTGCTATCTTATTATAATGGAGGAGATCTTATAAAAAAAACGTTTAGACATGAATGCCCTCCTATTTTATTGTGTTTACAATTATCTATACATGTGAATTGTGATTTTTAAATATTTTTTTATTTTTTAAATGTCTTTTTTTTTTCTTTTTTTATATTATATTAAAATTTAATATTTTGATAATAATCATAAGTGTTGAATTTTTCAAGGAATTAAATGTCTTTTTTTATTATTATATTATATTATATTATATTTTAATATTTTGATAATAATCATATATGTTGGACTTTTCAAGAATTTTTTTTTATTATTGTTATTAATGCATTAAAGTGTTCTTACGAGGGATAATAATCATATGTGTTGGGACTTTTCAAGGAATTCATGTGTTGGATTTTAAAGAATTTTTTTTTTTATACTTATTCTTAATGCATTAAAGTATTATTATAAGGGTAAGACTTGGGAGTTGGGAGAAGTTAATAAATGTTAAGATTTTTTTTTTTTAAATCAAAAAATCAAAAAATTTAGATTGGGAGATTGGAGCTCCCACAAGGCTTTGGGGTTAAAAACCCTATTTTGTTTAATATATAGTATAGATATGTGAATTGCGATTTTTAAATGTCTTTTTTTTTTAGATGTCTTTTTTTTTCTTTTTTATATTATATTAAAGTTTAATATTTTGATAATAATCATATGTGTTGGACTTTTCAAGAATTTTTTTTTATGCTTGTTCTTAATGCATTAAAGTATTATTATGAGGGATAATAATCATATGTGTTGGGACTTTTCAAGTAATTCATATGTGTTGGATTTTAAATTTTTTTTTTATATTTGTTCTTTATGTATTAAAGTGTTATTATGAAGGTAAAACTTGGGAGTTATGAGAAGTTAATAAATGTTAAGGTTTTTTTTTTTAAATCAAAAAATCAAAAAATTTAGATTGGGAGATTAGAGCTCCCACAGGGTTTGAGGTTAAAAACTCCCTTTTGCTTAATATATAGTATAGATAGATAATATATATATATATATATATATATATTATAAGATGAGAGAAATAAAGTGCTATCTTATTATAATGGAGGAGATCTTATAAAAAAAACGTGTAGACATGAATGCCCTCCTATTTTATTGTGTTTACAATTATGTATATATGTGAATTGTGATTTTTAAATGTTTTTTTTTAAATGTCTTATTTTTTTTCCTTTTTTATATTATATTAAAGTTTAATATTTTGATAATAATCATATGTGTTGAACTTTTCAAGGAATTAAATGTGGTTTTTTTTATTATATTATATTAAAGTTTAATATTTTGATAACAATCATATGTGTTGGATTTTTCAAGATTTTTTTTTTATGTTTGTTCTTAATGCATTAAAGTGTTGTTATGAAGGATAATAATCATATGTGTTGAAACTTTTCAAGGAATTCATATATGTTGAATTTCAAAGAATTTTTTTTATATAGATTATAAGATGAGAGAAATAAAGTGATATCTTATTATAATGGAGGAGATTTTATATAAAAAAACATGTAGACATAAATGTTCTCCTATTTTATTGTGTTTACAATCTATACTTACTATATATTAAGCAAAAGGGGGTTTTTTAACCCCCAAAGCCTGTGGGAGCTCCAATATGCCAATCCTAATTTTTTAATTTTTTGTTTTAAAAAAAAAAAATTATCCTCAGCATTTATTAACTTCTCTTAACCCATAAGACTTTTTGACTTTGACATGGACAGGCCCACGAGGCATACAGCCCACGGCAAACCACCCAGAACCCATCGCTTTGGACCCATAGCATAACTTGGTTGGCAAAGCCCAGGACAGCTGGAGGCCACCTGGACGTGGAGGGCCAAGGGCATTCGGACACATGACAGATGAGACACAGGCCACATCAGCAGACAAAGATTTGCAGAGTTATTGCCACAACACATCACCATTAATGCAGCCCATCACAGCATTTATTACGACAACACCTCCCCGTCGGAACAGAGCCCCCTCACCCTGAACAAGGTAAGCTACGGCACAGGCTTTCGGCGGAAAGGGGGCACGTCACAAGGGACAGTGAAATGATTACCAAAGGATATAAGCAACAAGAGAAGCACAAGAAAAAGGTTAAGCTTTTTATCTCTCCATCTTCTTCCCTACATTTTCCTGTTTTTCTCTACTAATTCTCTCGCCGGAGGGTTTACTGGGGGACTGCCCCGTTCCCCTTTGGACTTGCTTGCAGGTCATTTGACGGAATCACCACCCGAAGCCGGAACCTGAAGAACCTGGGCCAGCCTGACCCATCCACCCGGGACGGACTGTATCATCAGTTGGCGCCGTCTGTGGGAACCTGGTGGTCTATTCGCGCGCTAGTTGTGTTCGCTATCGCCGGAGCCCTCCTTTCTCACTATCATCTTTTTCCTCTCACCCGTCCAGGTGTATGGTCACGACTAGGTCCATGGCCTCCCACCATAATGCCACCGATCATCAAATAGACCCTTCCCATCCAAACAACCCACCACAGTACATCATCGAGCTTACCAACAGTATTAACCGCATGGCCGAGCAAAACCAGGCCCTGATCAATGCTCTGCTCCAAAGAAACCTCCCTGCTCCACCCCCAGACATTCCACCCAACCAAGAAAGAACCCCGAACCACACGGCTTCACCACCCCTTCCCCCCAACCCAGAAGGTTTACGACCCCCTCCTCCTCCACATATGAGCCTACCACCTCCGTCTCCACGCCCGCCAGTTGTGCCACTACCCCCTAAGGGGAAGCCAGCAGTGTCCAGCCCCCATTTACCGACCATGGAGACAACATTCCCCTCTGGGACGCGGAACTTCGAGCTATGAAACTCCAACTACAAGGGGTCATCCAGAACATCCAACACAAGCCCTCAACCACCGCCCACTCGCCTTTTGTTGCCTCCATCCGCGACAAACCGTTGCCCGCCAAGTTCAAAATGCCTACCATTGACTCATTCAATGGCACAACAGACCCCGACCATCTGGAAACCTACCGCACCCTCATGATCCTCCATGCTTTCCCTGACGAGATCATGTGTCGAGCCTTTCCAGTGACACTAAAGGGATCAGCTCGATTGTGGTTTAGCCAGTTACCGGCAGACTCCGTCTCCACCTTCCAACACCTCAGTGACTCTTTCCTGAGCCACTACATCGGGGCCCAGCGTCAGAGACGCCCAGCCACCCAACTCCTCAACATTCGTCAGACCGAGGGGGAGTCGCTTCGCAGCTTCGTCACCCGCTTCAACACCGAGGCCCTTCAAGTAGCGGAGAATGACGACAAGGTCATCCTCACCGCCTTCATGGCCGGCCTGCGGTCGTCGGATTTCCTTTTCTCCCTCTCCAAAAACCCTGCAACCACCATGGCAGCCCTCCTATCCAAAGCCCAGAAGTACATGAATGCTGAAGATTCTCTGGCCGCTCGACAAGAACCCACCCCTAAAAATCCGACCCCTAGAGACAAGAGGAAAGACTCCGAATCAAGAACCGCCCAGTATAATAACCAAACACCCCACTATAATGACCGACCCCCCCGTGCCGACCGGACGACTCCGACCAGACCGCCCGGTCGGTTTGAGCGATACACACCTCTCAACTCCCCTATGGAGCACGTCCTCAATCAGATCCAACGGGACTACCCCCTCAAGTGGCTCCTACCTTCACGAAACCCTTCCACTCGAAAAGATCAGTCCAAATACTGCCGCTTCCACCAAGACCATGGTCATACCACCGACGAGTGTGTTAACCTCAAAGATCAGATTGAGACCTTCATATGCCAGGGCCGCCTCAGCCGATTCACAGATAACCGCCCTCCATAGAGACAAAGAACTGACCTCACCAGGAACAATCACCGACAAACACCACCCCGCAACCAAGGCCCACCTAACCAAGGCCACGATCGCCCACCACCACAGCCTCGGCCTCCTGGTAATCCCCATCCACCAGTCGGAGAAATTCGAGTTATCTCAGGCGGCCTTGCTTGCGGGGAACCATCCCGCTCGGCTCAGAAGGCAGAACTCAGAAAAATCAGGCAGGGCTCAGACAAAGCGGTGGCGACGGTGGACCGACCTCCCAAACAGTCAAAACAATGGATCGAACCCATCACCTTCACCGACACCGACTGTGCAGGAGTCCGTTACCCACATGATGACCCCCTTGTCATTTCCGCCATCCTCTCCAACTACAAAGTCAGACGAGTCCTCGTAGACAACGGCAGCTCTTCAGACATTATCTTCCTCAATTGCTTCCGCCAGCTCAAGATTGGGGAAGAGAGCTTGTCTCCTCTCCAAACCCCTCTGGTCGGCTTCACCGGCGACCGCGTTACCTCCATCGGCTCCATCGATCTACCTATCACCATTGGCGAGCACCCGCGGCAGACCACTAAGTTGCTCACCTTCCTTGTGGTCGACTGCCCCTCTGCTTATAACATCATCCTCGGCCGCACAGCCCTCAACGCCTTCCAAGCCATCACATCTACATATCATCTTGCCATCAAATTTCCTACCGATCTCGGTGTCGGCACTGTCAAAGGAGAGCAGACCGTGGCCAGGGAGTGTTATGTCGCCTCACTCAAGGAAGTCAGGCTAAAAGAGGCCATGATCATCGAAGGGCTTGACGTCCGAGATGAGGACGAGCTGGTCAGAGGTGAACCTGTAGAGGAACTTATTGAAGTTAACATTGATCCCACCAACCCAATCGGAACCGCCAAGATTGGCAGCCAATTACCTACCCAAGCCAAGGCCGACCTTACTGCTCTCCTGACCGAGCATAGAGATGTATTCGCCTGGACCCATTTTGACATGCCAGGCATCGACCCCTCCTTCATAACCCATCGCCTCAGCATCGAACCCCACTTTCGACCCCACCGCCAGAAGTAACGCATTTTCCATCCGGAGCGCAACACCCTTATAGCCGCCGAAGTTAACAAACTCCTCGAGGCCCAATTCATCAAAAATGTGGACTATCCTAGGTGGTTGTCCAATGTGGTCCTCGTCCGCAAACACAATGGCAAATGGCGGCTCTGTGTCGACTACTCTGACCTGAACCGAGCTTGTCCCAAAGACAGCTACTCCCTTCCCCGCATAGATCTGCTGGTCGACGCCACGGCCGGTCATCAAATGCTCAGCTTCATGGATGCCTTCTCAGGGTACAACCAAATCCTGATGCACACATCTGACCAGGAGCACACATCCTTTATTACCGATCGAGGTACCTACCACTACTGTGTAATGCCGTTCGGATTGAAGAATGCTAGGGCCACTTATCAGCGGCTGGTTAACGCCATCTTCCATCACCAAATAGGTCGGAATATGGAAGTCTATGTCGACGATATGCTAGTCAAAAGCAAATACTCCTCCGATCACCTTACTGATTTACGTGAGACCTTTGCCACCTTGCGCAAGTACCAGATGAAGCTCAACCTAGAAAAGTGCGCCTTTGGCGTAGGGTCTGGCAAATTTTTGGGCTTTATAGTCAGTCAGCGCGGCATCGAAGCTAACCCTGAGAAGATCAAGGCTTTGGTTGAGATGCAGTCGCCTAGGATGGTCAAAGAGGTTCAGAGACTCACCGGCCGAGTGGCGGCCCTCAACCGCTTTATCTCCCGTGCGACAGATAAGTGCTTGCCCTTCTTCAAAGTTCTTCGGCAGACTTTTGAATGGACAGCTGAATCCGAGGAGGCCTTCCAACAGTTAAAGCAATGCATGGCCAACCCCCCCTTCTCTCCCAAGCAATCACAAGCGAACCCCTCTTTCTCTACCTAGCAGTATCAGGAACCGCAGTCAGTGCAGCTCTCCTCCGAGAAGATGGCTCAATCCAACGACCGGTCTATTACATTAGCCGAGCTCTCAGGGGCGCGGAGCAGAACTACCCCTTGCTGGAAAAACTGTCCCTGGCCTTGGTCATTGCCTCTAGACGACTCCACCCATACTTCCAAGCCCACTCCATAGTGGTCCTCACCGACCAGCCCCTGAAGAAAGTCATGCAGCAACCAGAACTCTCGGGTAGACTGATGCAGTGGTCCGTAGAACTCAGCCAGTTTGACATCTCTTACCGCCCTCGGACAGCAATCAAGGGGCAGGCTGTAGCTGACTTCATCATGGAGTTCACCAAGCCAACCCCAACCACTACACCTCCGCCCCTACCAGCTCCAACAGAGCCAGAAGATCCTCATTCTTGGATCCTTAACGTCGACGGTTCGTCCCGAAGAGAAGGAAGTGGTGCCGGCCTCATCCTCACCTCCCCTGAGGGCGGCTACTTCAAATGTGCCCTCCGTTTCTTGTTTGAAGCAAGAAACAATGAAGCCGAGTGCGAGGCATTAATAGCAGGGCTCCACCTTGCCAGGGACATAGGGGTCAGCCACCTCCGAGTATTCAGCGACTCCCAACTCGTCGTCGGCCAGATGACGGGAGACTTTGATGCCAAGGAAGACACGATGCGAGCTTACAGGGACCTGGCACTTCCCCTTACTCGCCTCTTCAATACCTTCCACATCAGGCAAATTCCTCGGGCAGAAAACTCCAAAGCAGATGAGATGGCTCAGTTGGCCTCTGCTGACCATCCTACTCTCAGCCATGATGTCCGCGTCGAATATCTACACCACCCAGCCATTTCACCCGATCTGCAAGCTGTACAATACATCCAGAGCGAACCCATCCCTTGGGCATCCGACATTCTCCTATTCCTACCACAGGAGCACTTCCAGATGACCAGCAGCAGGCTGCCAAAGTCCGATCCCGAGCATCCAATTACGTCATTGTCGACGGTATATTGTACAAGCGCGGTTTCTCCCGGCCATATCTACGGTGCCTCAATCCAGCGCAAGCAACTTATGTAATGCAGGAGATCCACGAGGAAATTTGTGGTAATCACTCAGGTGGCAGGTCCCTTGCCCAGAAGATACTCCGTACTGGGTACTTTTGGCCAACCCTTAATCAGGATGCGACCGACTTCGTGCTCAAATGCGATAAATGTCAACGCTTCGCCAACATCCCTCATGCTCCTCCTACAGAGTTAATCACACTCTACAGCCCTTATCCGTTTGCCAAGTGGGGGATCGACCTGGTTGGTCCACTTCCCACCGGTCGAGGCCAGACCAAGTTCGTGATTGTTGCCATTGATTACTTCACCAAGTGGGTCGAGGCTGAACCCCTTGCCACAATCACCGAGCGGAACACCACCAGGTTTATCTGGCAATCGATCATTTGCCGATTTGGCATCCCTCAAGCCGTCATCTCTGACAATGGCAAACAATTCGATAACGCGAAGTACAGAAAATTTTGTGCAGATCTCCAGATCCAACTGTGCTTCTCCTCCCCCGGTCACCCCCAAGCAAACGGCCAAGTTGAGGTCACCAACCGTTCCCTTCTAAAAATCATCAAAACCAAGCTTGAAGCTGCTAAAGGCCTTTGGGCTGAGGAACTACCAAATGTACTCTGGGCTTACCGAACCACTGCTCGCACTCCCACTGGTGAAACCCCTTTTCGCTTAACATACGGCGCTGAGGAGGTTATCCCGGTAGAAGTCGGTTTGCCCACTCCCAGGATCTTACATCCGGATCTGGCCGTTGCCGAAGAACTCCATCGAACAGACTTGGACCTCGTTGAAGAGCTCAGAGAGACCGCTGCTGTCAGATTGGCTTTGTACCAGCAGAAAATGAGAACACACTACAACCGCCGAGTCCAACCACGAGAGTTCTCCGTAGGGGACCTTGTCTTACGAGAAATGACTCCTGCCACAAAGAATCCAACCGAGGGCAAACTAGCAGCCAAATGGGAGGGGCCCTACGTTGTGAAAGCCCGACCACGACCAGGCACTTACCGATTTCAAGACATAGAAGGCCGAGACCTGCCTCATCCTTGGAACGCGGAACATTTGAAGCGTTACTATCAATAAATTCGTACTTCTGTATTGTCCATATTGTATTCCCCTTTTATACATAATGCAAACCCCGACTGGTGACTTAGACTTTCATAATTCAACTGTCTCTATGTTGCTCCCATAACTTTTTCACTTACAGCATTCCAAAGCCTCGGCCAGACCGAGCACTTCAAAGCCTCGGCCAGACCGAGCACTTCAAAGCCTCGGCCAGACCGAGCACTTCAAAAGCCTCAGCCAGACTGAGCACTTCAAAGCCTCGGCCAGACCGAGCACTTCAAAAGCCTCAGCCAGACTGAGCACTTCGAAAGCCTCGGCCAGACCGAGCACTTCAAAAGCCGCGGCCAGACTGAGCACTTCAAAAGCCTCGGCCAGACCGAGCACTTCGAAAGCCTCGGCCAGACCGAGCACTTCAAAAGCCTCAGCCAGACAGAGCACTTCGGCCAGACTGAGCACTTCGAAAGCCTCGGCCAGACCGAGCACTTCGAAAGCCTCGGCCAGACCGAGCACTTCAAAAGCCTCCGCCAGACAGAGCACTTCGAAAGCCTCGGCCAGACCGAGCACTTCGAAAGCCTCGGCCAGACAGAGCACTTCAAAAGCCTCGGCCAGACCGAGCATTTCAAAGTCTCGGCCAGACCGAGCACTTCAGAAGCCTCGGCCAGACCGAGCACTTCAAAGCCTAGCAGAACCACATTTTCAACACTTAGTCACATTATGAAGTTTCTTCACAGCTCCAGGACCACGTTTTTTCCTAGTTAAATTCCTCACGTACTCTCACGTATTTCATTCACTAATCAGATTATTCGCCAACTATTTAGTTACAATTTGCAACCTGCCTCTTACTCCAATTTTTGAATTATCCTTTCAATTTTCATACAACTCCAATTGCACTCCGCAGGGAGGAACTTTTAACTTTCATTTTACACGATATTTTTATTGACCCAATCTTTACGACCAGTTTTTATCATAACACTTTGTAGACACCCCATTTTTGACCGACCTTAAGACTCAGATGTCACTGATTGAGCGCTTGGTGATGTTGCATAATGTGCTTGTTCAGAAGTTTCAGAGTCACGGCCGTGAGCCCTGCCTCCGGACTTCCGAACCTTCTTTTGTTCGCCTCGGTTTGCGAACCAGGCTCGGTTTTCTTTGTTTCTTTTCCTGAGGGAAGAGAGAGGTCCGGTAGACCATCTCTCAGTGGCCGTGGGCTGCATTTTGTGGCCGTAGGCCATTTTGCCCATTTCGGAGTCCGATTTCCGATTTTTCGGGACCGTTGGCCGTGTGCCTCGGTTCGGGACCGCCTAACCACCTCCGTTTGTTCTGATTTTTGGCATACATCTTATTTAATCCCTTTTGAGGGACACTGCGGTCTGAGAAACCCACTTCGTGGCCGAACGCCACTTTCGGTGCTTAACAGCCCATTTTCGGGACCTCGAACTGCGCGTTTTGGTCCCCGAGCATTCGTTTTGCAACGGTTTTCGTTCATTTTTGGCAGGTACCTCTGTTTTATCACTAGAGAGGTCACTGAAGGGTGGGAGGCCAGCAATTATTGCAGCAACCAGTTATACATCCTCCGACGCCCTCCGGCGCCCGTTTTTCGCACTTCCGGGCTAATGTTGAACCCCTTGGGCCCATTTTCTTGAACTTTGAATCACATACTTGTGATGTACACACATGAGAGGACCCTAAAAGTTCATGGCCGGCCATTAATTCAACTTGACCCTTTTGACCCCCTCCTTCCGGGCTAATGTTGAACCCCTTGGGCCCATTTTCTTGAACTTTGAACCACATATTTGTGATGTACACACATGGGAGGACTCTAAAAGTTGGTGGCCGGCCAGTAATTCCACCTGACCCTTTTGAACCCCTCTTTCCGAGCTAATGTTGAACCCCTTGGACCCACTTTCTTGGACTTTTAACCACAGGGTTGTGTTGTACACACATAGGAGGACACCATCAGTTGGTGGCCGGCCACTAAATTTGATTGACCCTTTTGACCCCTAGCCGGCCGGCCACCTGCAGCAAAAGTAATAGGCCGGCCGAGCTCCTTACACTGTGCACTTTACAGCTGTGGAGCTTTATCCCCCAGAAAAGATCTTTATCCGGGGGATATTTTGTGGGGGAAAGTTGCTCTCCTTTTCCCCCACCTTTACACCCCCTCTTTGGCCCTTATAACAAGCAAGCTATATCACATTCAAGGGTTAGAAAATTTGGTCTTCAAGCTTCCATACACAAAGCTATCTCTATACCTCTCATTTCCTTGAAAATTCCTAAGTCCCTAAGCACCATTTCTTCTACACCACCAAGCTCTACCATCACCACCTCATTTCCAGCAACAAGGAAGGTTTCTCAAAGGCTAAAGGAGCTGCAAATTGATCCAAGAAGCAACAAAAGTTTTGATCTTCAAGGGTGAGTAACATTTCTCCTCTTTGACCCTTTTTCTTGATCTATTTGTAAGCCCCACATGCTTTTTGTTTCAAGCTCCGGCCCTAACTGAAAGGGGCCCTCTTTTGAGCTCATCTTCACTTTTCATTAAGGGCTCAACCCTGTTTGAGCCCTCCATGATGCACTTGCTTCATTGATCCTCTTATGTGTCATAATCTTGCATGCTATTTTCGACCCATGAGTAATCTGTTTTTGAGCATGTTGTAAACTGATATTAGGCTTATTTTGAGCCCCTCTTCAACATTGAAGAAGGGCTCAACACCATTTGAGACTTCCATGTTATACTTACCTTTATACTCCTCTTTTCTTCCCCATTCTTGCATGCAATGGCAGCCTACCATGCTTTTGTTTTTGGCCATTTTACAGTTCTGAAAAAGTGCTTATTTTGGTCCATTATTAATATTTCATTTAGGTCCTTTCATGGTTTGGGACCTCCATATGCCACTTCATGTTATATCTCTCTTTTATTTCCCATTCTTGCATGTTTAGTTAGCCTACCATGCTTTTGTTTTTGGCCATTTTACAGTTCTTAAAAAGTGCTTATTTTGGCCCATTCTACATGTTTTATTAAGGGTCTTTGGCTGTTTGGTGAATATTTTGCATACCTCATGTTATAGCCACTTTTGAGCCTCATTTTGCATCACATTTCTATCATGTTTGTATACTGATTTTGGGGCTTCCATATACTGTAAATATTCATATTTTTGGTCCCTCTTCAATGTTGTAGAAGGGAATTTTTCAGTTTGGGTTTTGCTTATAGCACTTGCTTCATTACCCCTCTTTTGGCCCCTATTCTTGCATGCCATTTTTGCCATACCTATGCTTGCTGTTTGGCCATATTTATAACTGTGAAAGTGCCTTTTTTGGGACTGCCTAGCTTCTGTCTCTGCATTGCATGTCCATATTGTGCATGTTTGGCATAGCTATAGGCCATTTCGGGTGCCTAAATTCGCATTTCGGGACAATTCCATGCATTTGGTATCATTTCGCCTCATTTCGGGACTGCTTTCCCCCATATTTTAGTGCTGAAATTCCATTAGAATGATTGCATATCATTTCATGTCATTTCATCGCATTCCGTCATTGCCTCGGTTTGCGTGCCCGTGTGCACGCATTTCGAGGCACTTCATTTTTATCCGTCGGCATCCTATGTGAGTGTGGCTGAGGCTCACTCATGTTGGTATAAGCCCATATCATGTTTTCATGCCATTACATCGCATTCCGTCATTGCCTTGGTTTGCGTGCCCGTGTGTACGCATTTCGAGGCACTTCATTTTTATCCGTCGACATCCTATGTGAGTGTAGCTGAGGCTCACTCATGTTGGTATAAGCCCATATCATGTTTTCATGTCATTACATCGCATTCCGTCATTACCTCGGTTTGCGTGTCCGTGTGCACGCATTTCGAGGCACTTCATTTTCATCTATCGGCATCCTATGTGAGTGTGGCTGAGGCTCTCACATGTTGGTGTAACCCCATCTCATATTTCCATGTCATTTACATTGCGTATGTCATCGCCTCAGTTTGCGTGCCCGTGTGCACGCATTTCGAGGCATCTCATTTTCATAGCATAGTGCATACTAGGTTGTATCTTAGATTGCATTCTGTCATTTTCTCGGTTTGCGTGCCCGTGTGCACGCATTTCGAGGCATCTCACTTTCATAGCATGGTGTATGTTAGGATTGCATCTTAGTTGCATGTCATGCATATTGCATCGTGTTCGGGATAGGAGTTAGTCCGGGCACGGGAAACGAGGTGCATTTCGTACTCTGAGTGACGGAATGTGTCTCAATTTCCCAGTCACCGACACTCCGGATCATTCATGATGGAGTTAGGTTTTGTTGTGTTTTCATGTGCATTCATCCTACATTAAATTGTGCAATTCGACTCCTCGGCCATCATGCTTCAGTATGCGTGATTGGTGGCACGAGGATCGAGACATGCATATATTTGTGAAAATACATTGCTATGCCCCTTTCCTGCTCTCTGTTGCAGCAAAATCAAGAATCAGCAACTTTCCGGGACTTGGCACGCTTTCCAAGGTTAACTGCTAAACAGAGGCTAATTGGGGCATTCCGGTGGATTTCCGCGCAAGACAACCCGGACATGCATCATCCATCAGAAGCAAGGCAATCCCTGGCTTGCATGCCAGTTTTACCGCTTTCTTAGTTAATTTGTTAATTAATTAGGATTTTGTATATTATTCGGACTGTAATATTTTGGACTGTAATATTCGGACTGTATTATTTATTCGGACCCTCCGAGTGAGGGCATAACTGTAATAAGTGTGCGTGAGTGTGATGTATGTCTTCCAACCCCACGTCTTTCTCCCTTTTATTTATCCGCTTATGATGGTTAGATTAGGGCATATTTAAATTAGCATACAGTATGACAGCATGTTTGCATTCATTCATCTGTATTGCATGCACCGGGCTCGGCGCATCATACTAACTGCATTGTACTTTCAATTTCAAAGTTGAATACATGATAGTTGTAACATTTCATATGCCATCTTAGAATAGCCGAGCCTGCTATAATTGCATTTTGCATGTGTTGCATTAGGCATTTCTGTATAGTTAGGATCATGCATGATTTCTAATGAATTCCTATTTTGGCTTGGAGTACTCGGTAAGCTTTATGCTTTAGCATCCTTGCATGCGTGTGAGTGACTGCCATGAATAGCATGCTTACCATGAGGTTATGCGCTTATCTGATATAACTGCCTGAATGTCTGTGGGTGAAGGTTGGGTTACTTAAATTGGAATAAATCATTAAATGTTTTAAAGCCTACCTGCGGGTAGCAAACCACTTAGCATGAAATGTTTCGTTCCAATTCAGGCGACTCGGTCTATATTTGTATGCTGTGCGCATCACATAGTAACCTAGGCTAATAAACCGGAATAAGAACTCACAATGTTTTTCAAAAATTGATATCATGGTTAGTAGAGGCCGGTCTATGACCGGGCGAGCGGGGGTGCTCACGAAGTGACTTTCCCCAATCGTACCCAAGTTCCCGAGCCGAGGCAACTTTGGTGATGACGGACACGTGGCCTTTTGGCACCGAGTCAGGGTTTCCTAAATTTCCCAAAATAAAATATTTAGGTGGCGACTCTGTATCTGGCAAAGCAGTCCATGTTTGGCACTTCTTTCAAAAATCTGTTTTTCTTAAAACGATTTGCCGGATTTGGACTCTTTGGTTCAGACTTAGAACCGTGACTAACGAAAGTCGAGTCCGAGCTGTAGCGAGGTCCCCCGCGGGCTTGTTACACACTTCATTCATTCTGGCAACATAAGCAAAATAAATAAAAATTCAACTGGCAACATAAGCCAAATAATCTTTGTACACAAATTCATTACAAGTAAATTCTTCATACGTTCATTCATTCATTCACTCCTTTACAATGTGTTCACAAGTTCAAAAAAAAAAAAAAAAAAAAAAAAAACATAGAGCACGTCCAGCTTTCCTTCCCCTTGGCTATTCCTCCTCGCTAGATGCCAGATCCCCTTCTTCAATACCTTCGTCCAGGGGGGTCTGGGCCACATCATCTTCCCATATCGTCACACTACTAAGGTCCAAGTGTGGGAACAGCTCTTCAGCTCTGCGCTTGAACATTTTCCAACCACTGTCCCAGAACTCGGCCATTTCGTGCTTGTAGAAATCTGACTGCTGGAAGCTTTCAATCACCTCTGTCTCTGTCCTACCTCCAGCAGTCTTCCTTGATGGGCCCACCCCCCCGACTCTTGACCAGCTAGACTCCTGGCGACAACGGCGTCCACCACCATTTGAAATTCAGAGGACCCCTTATATTGCTCCACTGCTGCGACGCACAGATTAGGGTAGGCCGCCTTTTCAGACGCCGCCTTCACCCTCTCCTCGTCCAGCTCTCTTTGCAGGGCCCCCCTTTCAGCTGCCGCCGTCGCCTTCTCCTTCTCCACCCCCTTCTTCAGACTCTCCAGCTCCGCCATTGCCTTCGCCTTCTCTATCTCCCACGCCCTCAGAAGCCTCCCCTTCTCCTCCTCTGCTCTGGCGCGCTCCTCCCCCAACTCCTTCAACAAATCTCCAATTCTGGAATCCGCTTCGTCCTTTTGCCTGACCAGCTCTTCATTGCTGGTCATGGCCTCTTCATGCCGCTCGACTGCCACGGCGCAGGCCCTCTCAGACTCTTCCAACTTTTTCTGTTCACCAGCCAGTTGGAACTCAAGCGACACGACCTTACGGCGTGTGTCCTCGAGCTCCAACTTGACTGCTGGCAGATCGACATGGGCAGTCTTCCAGTCGGCACTGTCCTTCCTCAATTTGGCCAACTGGACCCTGGCCTCCTCAGCCTTCAACTTGGCAGCCCCCGCCTTCCTAAGGAGGGCCCCTGCCAAGGTAGTTACCTCCATTTGGGCGGAGCATAACCCCCTCAGCAGGTCGGCCTCGTTATACCCTGATGCCGCACGCAGAGCCGTCTCCTCCACAATCTTCACCAGGCGGTCTGCCCCCGCCCTGGCTGGGCCTTCTTCTCCCTCCAACCTTCCAACTACCGCCTGCGCATGATAGATCGCCGTAGCCAGACGAACCCCTCATTCCTGGGGGTCAGGTCTCTTCTGGACCTGTTCCATTCCGCTCGGCACTGCCTCAGTCGACCCAGCCTCTACTTGCACTGATGGAGCAATCTCCACAACCTCCACCGTTATACCTCTGGGGCGTCCTTGGCCACGGGGACCTCCACCTCAGTTGGGGCCACCTTAGCCCTCTTGGCCCCAGACGCATCTGCTGCTTCCTCTAGGGCACTCCTCTTCTTCTTCTTCTTTTTTAGAGCCTCTACCGCCTTTCTAGCCTTTTCCTTTACAGGGTCTACAGGCGGCGGCCGCGGCTCAAAACTGCTTAAGTCTTTTTCACCCAACGGCCTTGGGCGCGGTCGGATTCTCTCCCGCGCGATCGGTTGAGGCGGACGGTCCCTCTGCGCCTCCGTGAACTTCGCGGCCTTTGCCAGAATGGCCCGATCCTCTATCTCCTGAGCTTTTCTCCTCGCCTCCAATTCCGCCCGGCCGAGGTCTCCTCCTTTCGACTGCGGTCCCAGCCCCGCCTCAAACAGTGCAGACGGTTGGACAAGCTCGTCCCATCTGGCCTTCTCTCTCTCTTTTCACTCCTTCACCCTCTCTTCCGCCATCGCCCCCAGTCTCGACTCCATCGACCTGGTTGGCACCTTCCAGATGGTGCGCACCCCCATCCCCCCATTAACAGTCACGTAGAACCATCGTGGTCGCCACCCCTTGATCGACGTGGGCAGCCCCGCCACCAATCCCCTCCCCATCACCGCCTGTAAGGTGACCCAAGTTTCTTGCTGCCCCGACGCCTTGTAACACGAAAAGAACTCGTCTACCGTCATGGCCTCCCCCCCATTCGCCTTAGGCCACGCACTCGCACAGGCCAGCAGAATCTTCCAGGCATTGGGCATCAATTGCCCCCGCGCTACCTCCAGGCGATTCAGCACGTCAACCACCACTTGAGGCAGTGGCAACCTCAGCCCCCCTTTTAGCGCTTCCTTGTACAGGGAAAACTCCCCTGGCCTCGCAGTAGACGGCCTTTTCCCCTGATGTTGGCAGCAGTAACTCTACCTCCGCTGGAATCTGGTACCGCTCCCTAATCACCTCCAAATCCGCCACCGTGAGTGTGGATTTGTCCGCCTTAGTGTGCCATTGCTCTGGCTCCACCTGGCTTAGTGGCTTTGGGGCCAATATTAGGGCCGATGCCTGCGATTCTCCCACCGTCTCACCCACCCCCACCCCCACCATCTGTGCCTCCGTCCTGTATTGCGCTGCTAACTCCTCCCCATCATCATCCCCCAACGGGTCCACCCTCACATTAACTCCTTCTTCTTGTGCCATTTCTAGGGTTTGCTTGCAACTCACTTCTGACGCAGGAACGAGGACGTTCAGAAAATGCTACACAGGTATGTCGTATGCAGTGAAGGAATTAACACTTGGATATTTTGGGTTTTTGTACACAGGTAGTTGAAACGCATTATACCAACAACCCACGGTTTACCCGTATTCCATGCATCCGCATTAATTTTCGCCCGTTTCAAAACCTTTCAAATCAACCGCCAAAGCCGCCTTTTCAAAACCCCACTCGTGACCTATCGTTTCATTTATGCTCCAACGCTTCACTTCCCCCACGATATTACCACGTGTATGGCCACGATGCACTGTCCCCTCCCTTTCCCCTGTCCTTTCCATTTCAAATCATCACATGGCCCCACCCTACCCCCTCTCTTCTCGAGCCCCGCGCCGTCCTGGTCGGCAAGCCCCACGGCCGACCCCTCTCACTCGGCCACCCTCGCGGTCGACACGCCTCTCGGTCGACCCCTCTCACTCGGCCACCCTCGCGGTCGGCACGCCTCTCGGTCGACCCCTCTCACTCGGCCACCCTCGCGGTCGGCACGCCTCTCGGCCGATGCCTCCCGCTCGGCCACCCTCACGGTCAGCTTCTCCCGATTCAATCACCCTGGCGATCGGCACGGCTTCCCGTAGACCTCTCCACTCGGTTCGAACTTCTCTTCCTTATTACTATTCCCTTCGTTGGACTAAAGCTGCACTCGGAAATGGGAGACTACTGACATGGACAGGCCCACGAGGCATACAGCCCACGGCAAACCACCCCGAACCCATCGCTTTGGACCCATAGCATAACTTGGTTGGCAAAGCCCAGGACAGCTGGAGGCCACCTGGACGTGGAGGGCCAAGGGCATTCGGACACATGACAGATGAGACACAGGCCACATCAGCAGACAAAGATTTGCAGAGTTATTGCCACAACACATTACCATTAATGCAGCCCATCACAGCATTTATTACGACAACACCTCCCCGTCAGAACAGAGCCCCCTCACCCTGAACAAGGTAAGCTACGGCACAGGCTTTCGGCGGAAAGGGGGCACGTCACAAGGGACAGTGAAATGATTACCAAAGGATATAAGCAACAAGAGAAGCACAAGAAAAAGGTTAAGCTTTTTATCTCTCCATCTTCTTCCCTATATTTTCCTGTTTTTCTCTACTAATTCTCTCGCCGGAGGGTTCACTGGGGGACTGCCCGTTCCCCTTTGGACTTGCTTGCAGGTCATTTGACGGAATCACCACCCGAAGCCGGAACTTGAAGAACCTGGGCCAGTCTGACCCATCCACCCGGGACGGACTGTATCATTAGACTTCTCTCATAATTACTTCAGTACCTTTTCCAAAACAAATAATTTGTATATTAAAAAAAATTTAAAACAAATATAAATATCTATATCTATATCTATCTATTTATTTAGATCTATCTCTAACCCACAAGTTTTGTGAGAGTTCCAATATCTGAATCTTAATTTCTTAATTTTTTTGATTGTTTTTTTTTTAAAAAAAACTTAGCACTTATTAAGGCTTCGTTTGGGAAGTGGCTATTTTAGTAGGCTATTTGGCTTTTTGGCTATTTTAATAGGCTATTTTAGTTTTGTGTTTGGGAAGATGAGATGAATTTTTAGTTGAGTTGTTGTATTGGAAAGTGTGTTGAAATGATGTTTAAATTTAAAATGACAGATTTATCCCTAACTTTTTATTTTTAAAATTGATATAAAGGGACAAAATGGTAAATTTGCCCTTGATGTAACACTGCCCGGCTGTGACAGTGTAGGCTGTGCCTACACTGTCCGGGCAGCAGCCTAATTTTTTTTTTTTTTTTTTTTTTTTTTTGAAAATCAGAAAAAAGTTGCTACAGTAATGGCTTTTGGGATAATTTTTCAAAAGAGGCTATATTATCCTCAACCTCTGATTGCCAAACATCCCCTAAATTTTTCCAAATCTTTTTAACTTCTCCAATACACACACTCTTTTTAACTTTTTACATATCTATTGCAAATAGTGAGTATTCTTTTTGTTTTCTCATTCTTGATTTCTCACTTCTACACTTTCAACTTCAGTGACCACGTATGCAAACAGTAAGTCTTTTTTTTTTGTTTTCTCCTTCTTGACTTTTCCTTTTGTTTATTATTTTAATATTATAGTTGGATAGAGCATAAAAATATTTGTGATTTGTCTAGCGAATAAAAAATTATAACTTGATTTTTTAGTATGATTCAAGTTAGATAAATATAAACCCTCACAAAGAGAAAATGTGATTGTAATTAGTTGAATGATTTTTTTTTTATTGTGATTATAGTTAGTTTAATAGTTCTTTGTTTTCATTTATTTATTTTATTGTGGAAAAAATGTGATTTGATTGTAATTTGTTCAATGGATCTTTTTTTTAATATGATTGTTGTAGTTAGTTCAATGGTTTTTTTTTAATGTTATTTAATCTTTTTATTTACTATTTTAATTTTATTTTTAACATGATTGAAATTAAATAAACATAAACACTCACAAAGAAAAAAATGTGATTGTAATGTGATGTGATTGTAGTTTGTTCAATGACTCTTTTTTTTAATATGATTGTTGTAGTTAGTTCAATGATTTTTTTTAATGTTATTTAATCTTTTTATTTACTATTTTAATTTTATTTTTAATATGATTGAAGTTAGATAAACATAAACACTCACAAAGAAAAAAATGTGATTGTAGTTAGTTCAATGGTTCTTTTTTTTTTAATGTGATTGTAGTTAGTCAATGGTTCTTTTTTTCATTTATTTATTTTTTTTATTATGGGAAAAATGTGATGTGATGTGATTGTAGTTTGTTCAGTGGTCCTTTTTTTTAATGTGATTTAATCTTTTATTTACTGTTTTAATGATTTTTCTTTACAATTATTTATGAAAAAAATATGATTGTAGTTAGATAGTATAAAAATATTTGTGATTTCATTTGATTTTTTTCTGGTTTGATTTTTAAAGTACCAATTATTGATAATGATTAGATTGTATTTTGAAAAAAAATTATAATTGATTTTTTTAACTCACTGTGTTTTTTGAAAAAAAAAATATTATGTTTTTTTAACTATCAATTCACTTTATTTGTGATTTGATTTTTAACTCACTGTATTTTTTGAAAAAACAAAATGGATTGTACTCATTAGGGTCACATAATGTACCAATTATTGATGATGATTAGATTGTATTTTGACCAAAAAAAATTGTAATTGATCTTTTTAACTCACTATGTTTTTTAGAAAATAAATTATTGTGTTTTTTAATTATCAATTGACTTAATTTATGATTAATTTTTTTAATTATTGATGATAATTAGATAGCATTAAAAAAATTGTGATTTATATGATTGAAGTTATCTCCTTTTGTTTATAATTTTATTTTTTAATATGATTGAGGTTAGATAAACATAAACACTCACAAAAAGAAAAATGTGATTGTAGTTTGTTCAATGGTTCTAAATAATCTTTTTTATTTACTATTTTAATGGTTATTTTTTAAAATTATTATTTTATTATGAGAAAAATGTCATTGTAGTTAGATAGCATTAAAAAAATTGTGATTTGAATGATTGAAGTTATCTCATTTTGTTTATAATTTGATTTTTTTAATATGATTGAAATTAGATAAACATAAACACTCACAAAAATAAAAATGTGATTGTCGTTTGTTCAATGCTTCTAAATAATCTTTTTATTTACTATTTTAATGGTCATTTTTTTTAATTATTTTTTTTATTATGAAAAAAAAATGTGATTGTCGTTAGATAGCATTAAAAAAATGTGATTTGTATGATTGAAGTTATCTCCTTTTTGTTTATAATTTTATTTTTTTAATATGATTGAAGTTAGATAAATATAAACACTCAATGGCGTTTTTAAGGAAAATAGGGTTTTTAACCCCAAGGCCTGTGGGAGCTTCAATATCCCAATCTGAATTTTCTAAATTTTTTATTAAAAAAAAAGCAGCATTTATTGATTTGATCAAAACCCCCTAATCAGCATTTATTAATTTTTTTCAATCCACATGCCTGCATTTATTGATTTGGTCAAAATCTCCTGATCAATATTTAAAATTCCCTCATACAAATAATTATAAATACAATTTGTGTATAGTTACTGTAGTACATTTTTTAACTTTTTTCATACACTATATGGTTAGTGATAAGATTGTTAAATTATTTTTATAAAAAATCTTTAAAAACATAATTTATATATTAAAAAAAATCTATAACAAATATAAATATCTATAATTATCTCGTGCATAGCACGAGTGATAGGCTAGTTATTTATATATGTGAATTGTGATTTTTAAATGTCTTTTTTAAATGTCTTATTTTTTTCTTTTTTTATATTATATTGAAGTTTAATATTTTGATAATAATCATATGTGTTGGATTTTTCAATGAATTAAATGTGTTTTTTTTATTATATTATATTAAAGTTTAAAAAATTTAATATTTTGATAATAATCATAATTCACAGCTCCCAACTCCCAAAATATAATCATAATCATATTTTGATAATATGTTTCTTCCTTCCACATACATTGTCCAAACAGGCCTAGGATGAAAAAACGGCTTGTGCAAGTGTTCTTTATATGTTAGTATATTAACTTATGATCCTTCCATAAGTAAAACTCTCGAATGGAAAAGGGGTTTGTAAGAACAAATAGAATAGAACTAGCAGTTATATTTTGTAATGGTTTGTGGACGCTAGCATGGTTGTCTCTAGTATGAAGAACCACAAGATCGTCTTCAGCGAACTGGTCCAAATTTGCAGGCTGAAAGATTGACAGCATGACGACTGCCGAATAAGCGGCAGTGACAAATATACAGATGATTTGAGTGTGATTGCTAATGAGAGAGCTGGAATGAAATTCATTGTGTTGTTATGGAGTCCTTCCTTTTACATGTGCCAGTCCTATTTTATGTTGGGGAATATTCTATCAGTGGTCCATATAATTTGTCTCATGTGTCATTTTAATCTTGTAGCTCAAATTGTATTAATTTTGCCTTTTAATTTTTCTCATTGTATCAATTTAGTCCAACTGATGACATCTGTTAATAAATTGAGAAATCAATGGCAAAAGGGTATATTCAAAAGGAAATGGTCCTTTTCAAATTGGACATCAACCCTTCAATTATTTTGAGAAGAGTAAATGAATGATGTTGTCCCTTGATTTCAGTCAAATTTTTAAAAGGGCATTATCATTTGGGTTATATTGACACAATGTGAAAAATTAATAGGTAAAATTGATGCAATTAATACTACAATGATCAAATTGACACGAAACAAACTATAAGGATTACGAGTGTAATTTGGCCTTAATGTTATTGTAACACACGTGGTGGAGATTGTGTACTTTGTGTTTGGTAAGGCTTTCAAAACTCAATTACACTCTTTGGTTTGAGTGTTGTGTTTGGTTAGAGTTTCAAAAATTGATTCGACAATGACTTTTGAAAACACGTCTATCTGGTCATCCTCCCGAACATTCCTCTGGACGTCTGGTCGGTTGACCGGAACTTGTTCGTGTTTTTTTTTTTTTTTTTTTTGCACCTGTTATATTATATTTTAAATAAAAAATATTTTTGGAATCTTTTAACAAAAATTTATGAGATTTGAATAGAATTTTGGGTTGTGTGTTTGGTTATGAGTTATAAGTTTTTGAATCAAATATTATATGTCACATCAAAAATTTCAAACTCAATTCAAAACTCATAACCAAACAAATTTTTCACACTCTGTAAGAGGGGCTAATTTGAGCCCACTAAATTATTTAGGCCCAATAGCCCAAGATTAGTGAGCCCGAATTTATCGCAAGTCCAAGAATCGGTGGGCCCAGATTTATCGCCATCAAACGGGTTGAATCGCTCTAAGCCTCGAAAGGGTTCGGATCCACGAACCTAGAGACTTACTTGGACCCGGACTCGAAAGGGTATTGAGCAAGCCTAGAGATCCGAGGCACTCAGACTCGAAAGGGTTCGGATCCACGAACCTAGAGGTCCGAAATACTTGGCTTCGAACGGATTCAGACGCAATCTAGAAGTCGCTCCGTTAATGAGTCCCAGAACACTTGCGGGCTCGGAGCTTTCCGGGATCTACGCACCAGAACCATGGGCGTAATGGAGTTCGAACAAAGGACCCGATCCCGAGGACGGTGAGTGGAGATAAATTCACTCTTCGGTTAAACTAGCCTATACCCGGGTCGAGGTGGCACGACCCCGGGGGGTCCATGAGACTCGGCAATATTTTGCGGCAGGACGTCCTCTGGGACTACCCCTGACCCTTTGGGATGATTGGGGATCATTGGTTAGGTGTGGCTAAGAAGAAGGGTTCGCCGAGGGATTGATCTCCTCTTCGGGGTTTTCTCATCCTCGGAGAAGTCACCTCCTCGGAGAAGTCACCTCCTCGGAGAGGTCACCTCCTCGGACAAGGTGGTTAGAGAGAATATCCCCCATGTGCCTTGCACATGGGCTCCATCCTACATCATGAGGTGCCTATAAATAGCACCCACCCATAGCTTTACAAGGGATGGATTTTGGAGATTTTTAACTCTCGGGAAAGAACTAATTTCCCTTCTCCATTATCAACCTTGAGAGCGAAAGTGGGAGATCCCTGGGAGAGCTTTGCCATTATTCTATTCTCTAGCCATTTTGCCTTCTTCTTCACCCAATCTCTTATCTCCATCATCTCCTTTCTTTTGTGTTTCTTGAGTTGAGACCATTGAAGAATCTAAGCCTCTCATCATCTTCTAGAGAATTCGAAGTTGTTCTTCAAGGATCCTCGAAGATCTTCGAATTTTTCAACTCTTTTCTTGAACCCTCTCCTACACACTCAAATCATAATTTTAAAACTCACAAACTCAAAATATAACTCTATTATCAAATCATAATTCTAAAACTTTACCGAACGTTACCAAAGCTCTTTTATTTTATTTTATTTTTTATTTTTTTATCTTAGTTTGAAATGACAATATTGAGAATAGAAGTATTCGAACTTTAAAATCTCAATACCTAACAGGTGAGACAATAACTACTTACTGATATTTAAAATGTCAGTACAATAGAGCTTATGAATGCAATTTGAAGTGGCTTGAGATTTAATGTGCTGTTTAGACTGTTATTTTTACAGGTTTGTTTGACTAATGATTGATCCATGTTAGTCTTCTGTCTCTCTATTGTACTGCATCTCTTTCTTTTTTCTAATAAATTTATGTTTTTGTGCAAATCAAAAGAGAAAAAAAAGAAAAAAGAAAAAGAGAGAGGGTAAATTTTATTGACTATCCCTTGAATTATTTATTTATTTATTGTAATTTTAAGGATTTGCCTTGAGATCTTTGAAATAACACTGCTCATCCAACCAAATGCCGTTAACGGAGATTGTTATTTTACAAATTTACCCTTATAATTAAATAATTCATTTTTTATCAAGGAAATTCATTGTTTTTGTTTTGATTTCTAAAAGTTTCAATTTTGGCTTGATATAGGATTGATCAACCCAAAATCTTCAGTTTGTTGCTTTGCATGTGGGCCACATGATACTGGGTTTCAATTATTTCCATTTTTTTGGATTTTTAAATTTTTGTATGAAATTATTTGATTGTGGTTGTCTATATAAATTGTGTTTATCATACTTTTGCAATTAAGTTGTGCTCTTTTTTATTTCCTTTGTGACATGTAATCACTTGAAACGAAAGCAAATATATGGTGGATTAGGTGGTGATGGTGTGAAAGGGGATGTTGGACTTGCCTTTTGTTGATGTTGGTTTTAGTGTTTGCTCACTATATTAAATTTTTATTGATAAAGATCTCTTTTTACTGATCAAAAAAGAGAGTGAAGTTTGATATATACTTCAAATAACTTGAACCCTAAAAAAAAAAAATTTGAAAGTATTATGTTCATGATCCATTTAATCATCTAATGCACTAGCATAAAAAAATTAAAATAAAATGGCAATAATATTCACACTTTCCTTTTGAGAGATTATAAAATAAAGAAAAGTGATTTAAAATGAAGTCTAAATATCATTGTTTAAAAAAAATAAGACAAACATATTTTAAGCTAAAAGGATTTTTTGTGCATAATACGGTTATACTCTTAGTTAAAAAAATAAACTAGAAGGGATGTAAGTAGCATTTAAGAGATTTTAAATTTCATTTTTGCCAAGATTGTTTCAATTTGAACCATTTGTTCTCTACACTTGAGTCTAATTTTAATTTGATTATTCTTTCTAAATAACCATCAATTTCTTCTGTGTATGTTTTAGGAGAGTGACGTGTATACCAAAATCACTTTAACTTTTAAGTTAAGTGGAATAACTAAATTAAAACTAAACTAAAAGTATATTGATCAAATTGAAACTAGACAGAAAGTACGTTGATTAGATCCGTTGATGACCCGTATTCCCATTCTTCTTCTATTAGGCTCTGTTAAACGGATGATAGAAAATGAATATGATAGAAAGTGAAGTGAAAAAGGAAAAAGAAATGAAAATTTATTCTCTTACATGCATTTGAATAGATGAAAAATATTATAACAAAATGATAGGGAAAAAATATAATCATTGCAAAACAGGGAGTTGTGGAGAGAAATATAGGTAAAAAGGAAAAAAAAAATTTAATTTTGTCAAGATTTATGAATTTTTTTTTTTTTTGTAAGCAATTGTTAGCCTAACTAACAAGTTAGAATAAGTTATACAAAAAATTTTAATTTCTATTATTTTCTAGAACTCTCTATCTAAGTAAACACATACATTTTTTTTCTTTTTCTTTTATTTTTCTATATTATCTATCCAACCAAATTAAATTTTAGACTAAATTTTTTCTCTATCTCTGTGTTTTGTAGAATTGGAGCTACATTAGGCCTAGAAGGGCAATTGCTTCCACTGCAAATTTTTTTTCTCTCTTCCCTCACTTTTTTTTTTTTTTTTTTTAATTTTTGTCTATCTTCCTTAAGTATTGATTTAAATTTTATATTATATATAGTAAATTTTTAATTTAATTTTTTTTTCTTACTCAAATTTTATTAGCAAGATCTTCCACTGGCAATTTTTTCTCTTTCTTCCCTCACTTATTTTTTATTTTTTATTTTTGCCTATCTTCTGTAAGTATTGATTTAAATTTTATATTTTATATAGTAAATTCTTAATTTAATTTTTTTTTCTTACTCAAATTTTATTAGCAAGATCCTTTCTTTTAAGCACAGCAATATTCCTATTCCTCAAAAGGTTCAATTGCTCCTTTTTGGGGATTACTAAAATTAGGAAATAAATGAGAATTCAATCACACAAGTCAATCAAAAGCTTAAAATTAGTTTATATTTTCATATTATTAATCTATTTATAAACATTTTCAAGGATGCAAGGTTACTGCTGTGTGACTTCCATTGCTATTCGCTAGTGTAGCCCATACGGTACCATTTTATTTTTCTTTTATTTTTCCAAATCCTTCTCTTATGGTGCTGTTTGTTGGAGCAAGATATTTGAAATAATATAATATTTTTATTTATTAATCTATTAAAATAAACACAAAAGAATGTTTATATATATATGTGTACACATAAATAAATTAATTTAAATCAAAACTTATTACTTTAAGTTATATTTTTATAGTATGATATAACTAAAATTATTATTTTACATTATAAATGTCACAATCTATATTAAAATAATTTTAGGAACCATTTGTTATATGATTAAAAATTACAAATACAAAAGGGACCATTTGTTATATGATTAAAAATCGCAAAGCAAGAGATCTAATTTTTTTTCTTCACTCAAATAGAGTCACCCGCAAGAAAATGAACGGCTCTGATTTATTTCTTTAAACAAAACAAAAAAAAAAATACACACCCAATGACTAAGGCCATACTCATTGTTATGCTTGACATGAGTCACCGTTTGTGCACTTGGCATTTGATGCAAAATGCATGAAGGCATATTAATTCTCTCTTTCAAGATAAGTGGGTGAAAGGTGTATTAAATAGATTCATGTTGGATATTGAGGATGAAAATGAATGGAAAATGAAGAGGTGGGAAATGCTTGATACATATGATGCTCATGATAATGTTGACTTTTGGGGTGAAAGAAAAATAGGGCTAGCCATATGTTAGATCAACATGGGCTGCGGGAATGAGTACAACACAACTTAGTGAATCTTTTAATACGTTTTTGAAGGATTACATTCGTTCTGATTTTAATTTAAATGAATTCTTCATGCATTTTGAAAGGGTACTTTGTGAGAAGCGGTACAAGAAGTTAGAAGCTTGATATGCTTTATGCCAAAGGTTGCCAAGGGTGAGAGCACCATTCATAATGTTAAGTCAAATGGGTAATGTGTACACTAAAAATATTTTTGAGGAGTTTCAAGATGAGTATTTTCTTTCTGTTGAATCAAACGTACAAGTAATTGAATACGTTGATGGTTGTACCCTATACACAATTGTTGATGCTATTGGGAAAAATGCAAGGAAAATGAAAATGGAGATGGATGGCTCTTTGGCTTGTAGTTGTACAAAGTTTGAAAGGAAAAGGGATTTTGTGCAGTCATTGCTTGAAGGTTGTAAGAGAAATATTGAAGCCGAAAGAGATTCCTTTACAATACATTATAAAGAGATGGACCAAACAAGCAAGAGCAGAAGCTATGAAGGACAAATTGGGAAATGTGATTCAAGTAGATGTCAAATTCCAACAATTCTCACGATATAAGACATTGATGACCGCATTTAGAGCAATATAATGTAGAGCTGCTGAAACTGAGGAAACTTTTGATTTATCTTGTTCACAAGTCGTTGCATTAGGTGCAAATGTTGAAAGCAAGTTAAGTGACCATTTTTGTACCGAAAAAGAAGTAAGTATTGATGATTAACCTCAAAGCTTGGAAATCGCTTTTGAAGACAATAATCATGTTGTGCGAATTCCAACAGGATTGAAGAAAAAGTATCCAACTAGTAAGGGCAAAAAGAGGATAAAATGTTAATGTGAGCTGGCATTGGAAGCAAGCTTTGAAAAGAAATCATGTGCTAAATTTGTGAGTTCTTCAAAGCCTGTTGCTGCTCCAACAATAAGACCTTCTCTATTATTTGTTGGAGGAGATGTCTACATTCATGAAAATGTTACTCCTTTTCATCCTCCTCCTCCTCCTCCTCATCATCATCATTCCTTTGCCATGGGTGGTACTTCAATTCCTCCTCCATTCATATATCCCACATATAATGTCAGTGAGAATTTGTCAATTAGTTTTTCTTTTAGTGTTTTTTATTTTTATTTTATTTGGTGGGTATAATATGGTCATTTGCATCTTGTTATGAAGCCTAATATATTATGAATTCATTGTAGGCAAAGAATTTGGTGTATTGTACTCAACCAACATTTATGATGGTACTTCAAGGTAGGTATGACATTGGGTTTCAAGATTCTTAAGCTTCAAATACAGATTCTCGACCAACAAATAATTTGCTGCTGTGTAGTGAGGTATTTTTACTGCTGTTTTGGTATTGTTTTTGCTAAATTTGCTACTATTTGGGTGCTATATTGCTGTTGAAATTGTTGGTGTTTTGCTGCTGAAAGTGCTGTTGTGTTGGTGCTGTTTTTTGGTCATTTTTTGTGCTGAAATTAAGGCTATTTGTTGTTGCTGAAAATGCTGCTATTTTGGTGCTGTTTTACTGTTATTTTGTGCTGCAATTGCTGTTGTTTGTTGCCTCTGATGCTGCTGTTTTATTTAATTTAATTTTTTCAAGGTTTGGATGGCCACGAGGAGGTGGAATGCACTTCAAATTTCAAGCATAGGAGATGAATTATTTTTGAACTTTGCTGCTGCTGTTTGTGCCTCACAATTTGTTGAATGTTTTGTTTTTAGCTCATGTTCTAGTCCATTTGTAGTAAAACTTGAGGCTTTTGAAGTCAACATGTGAAGATGAGTGCATTTGGGTTGTTGTACAATTTGAGTAGCATTTGGAGATGAATGCACTTGGATTCTTGTAAAATTTAATGTGTTTGTTAAACAAATGAGGACAAATGAATAATATGTACTTCATTTTCTGTGTGCAATGCATGCCTATTAAGAGGCAATTCTTCTTATTTGAGGCAAAGTCAAATTTCTTCCATTTGAGTAATAACAAAGAATGCAGGTCACTATGCAGGTCAAATTTGTTCCATTTGAGGCAATTCTTCTTTTTTTAAACAAGGAATGCAGGTCACTATTTACAAAAGGGGATATTCCCTGACACAACCCACTATGGTTTGGTATAACACTCATATCAACTCCTTGTAACCTACACATTAGCAAACAATTAGAAACACCCATATATAATGATGTTGTTAGAGTTAGAAAAGCAACCCACAATATATGACAAGCCATTACATTCAACCTTTAAACAAATAAATCATTACCACTTCATTAAACAAAAAATGCCATTACATTCATTACCGCTTCAACAAAATGGTAGTGGTTCACCATACATTACATACACATTCAACTTACAATACAAGTCATACTCATTCTACCCTACATTACATAAACTATTTCAAATACACTAGAATGACAACTACCACCAACAACAGAATAATAAAAGCAAAGACGTAATTCAATTTATCACCAACTCTTTCAATCACTATTGCCAAGTCTTTATATTGTTTCCTACTTTTCATAGTCATGTGTTTGAGCTCCCTATTCAATATAATTACCTCTCTAAGAGTAGACAAGACATCCATGCGTTCTTTAAGAATATCAGTCTCGACCACCTTCAAATTATGCTACATATGTGGAGGGATCCATCACTCAAAGAACTTATAATCATTCGGTGAATGGGGGCATACAAAAATATAAGTAATTTGGGTTATCTGTTGACTGAGAAATCTTAACCATAGCTTTGCTGCTACATTGACAATCGCAGTTGTCAAATCTAACTTCATGAATGCTGCCCATACTTGCATTTGACGTTGACGTTGACACTGACCTTCAAAAAAATATCAAATAGCAAAACTCGTTTATCATATCAACCAACCTCCAAGATTCAACAAAGAGCATTAGCAAATTAACGGATTGACATTTCTACATAGTCATCAACTTTCTCCTAAATTGGATGAAGGAAAAACTACAAACTAGAATTTTAACAATAGTGAGCATTTTTTTCTTTTACTTTGAACAAGAAAAAGTACTAGACAGTCACTCATTTTAAAATCATCAATATTGACAATGTTTGGATGTTACGAGTCACAACTACTAAATGAACCAAATTAGAAAAAGCAACATAGACACAAGTTATTTTAGCAAGCAAATACGAAGAGATTGCTATTGCCCAAAAAACAGAAAGACCAGTAATCAGAATTAACTTATACTATCAGAATTAACCCACTACTAGTATATATATATTTCATGTTAATTTCACTTTTATTTCTCCTATTGACATTTTTTTATTTTATCAACAAAACTTACCAATTCATCTATCTAGTTTGCTTTGAAGTTATTTATTTATTTATTTATTTATTTATTATTAATGTATATGATTGTTAACTATATATAATTTAATGAATAAAAAAACCATTTCAGTCTACAAAGGGAGCAGATGAGGGAGGGAGATAAGTAGATGAATGTTTAAAGTGGTGTAGGACAAAGGAAACACAAAAAGGAAAGGAAGAAGTTGGAAGGAAGCTCTTGAAAATTTCATGGTTTTTGGTTTGCCTGATTTCAGTCTCTTCTCTGCATTTATTTTATTTATTTATTTGGGCCTATTAAACAATGAAAATGATAGATTATCAATCATCCTTTCCACTGCATAGGAAACACACATCATTGTTCAAGTTTTGAAAATGGCAGATTATTTGGGAGAAACAATTGAAAAAAACATATTGCCTTAATTTTGGTTCGTGGCTGAAATCTTCGGAGTAAGACAGAGGAAAAGACTGTCGATGTCCGCCGCCGACTTGGATTTGCCGCCGTCGGTGTCACGAGATAGAGTCGTCATTCACCAGAGCTCAAGAGGGAGGGAAAAAGTGAATGGGAAGATATGGGAGGAAAATTTTGCTGTGTTGAATGAAATGAAATTCAAAATTTTTTTTATTTGTTTTTTAGCTAATTTGCTTTGAACCGTAGATTTTGAGTCCAGATTCTCTCTAGCCTCTCTTTCCGGCTGTTCTTACGGGAGATGACTCATATAGAGCCACGTCACCCGCAAGGAAATGAATGGCTCAGATTTATTTCTTTAAACCAAAAAAAAAAAAAAATACACACTCACTGACACACACACTCACAGCACACACACTCTCTCTGTCCGTTTCTCACCGACACACACACTTACAGCGCACACACTCTCTCTATCAAATTTCTAATAAAAAATTAAAATCACACACTCACAACAAACACAAACACACACACACACATACTATCACATTTCTAATAAAACATTAAAAAAACTATATATATGATTTTTCGTTCCATTGTCATAATATATATATGATTTTTAATATAAAATTTTAATTTTTATAAAATTAATATCATTGAAAATATACTTTTAAAATAAGACTAATATTAAATATATTTAATAAAAATTTAAAACAAATAAAAAATAATTACTATGGTTTGTTATGCTTTCAAATTATTATTTTTAAAATATAAAAAATATTTTGATGGAAATAAACACACAAAAATCATATATTTTTGAAATTCTCAAAAGCAATTTTCATTCCAAAAAAAAAAAAAACTATGAATATAATGACTTTAAATTTAATTTTATTAACCAAACGAGTTTATAATTTTTTTTGAAACAAATTTAAAAAAACACATAAATCCAATCTGTGCATAGATGTAAATTTTTTATTTTCTTTAAAACACAAATTCAACTGTGCATATGTGTAAATTTTTTATTTTCTTTAAAATACAAATTCAACTGTGCATATGTGTAAATCAAATACATTTGGTTAATAAAATAAAATTAAAAGTCATTATTTTCATATGTTTTTTTTTTTTTTTAAATGAAGATTGTTTTTGAGTATTTCAAAAATATATGATTTTTTGTGTGTTTATTTTATCAAATTAATTTTTATATTTAAAAATAATAATTTGAAAATATAATCAAATATCGAATTACTTTTTATTTATTTTAAATTTTTATTAAATATATTTAATATTAGTCTCATTTTAAAAGTATATTTTCAATGATATTAATTTTATAAAATAAAATTTTATATTAAAAATTATATATATAAATCATGAAAATAAAATGACATTTTTATATATATATATATATTTCATGTTAATTTCACTTTTATTTCTCCTATTGACATTTTTTTATTTTATCAACAAAACTTACCCATTCATCTATCTAGTTTGCTTTGAAGTTATTTATTTATTTATCATTAATGTATATGATTGTTAACTATATATAATTTAATAAATAAAAAAAACCATTTCAGTCTACAAAGGGAGCAGATGAGGGAGGGGGATAAGTAGATGAATGTTTAAAGTGGTGTAGGACAAAGAAACACAAAAAGGAAAAGAAGAAGTTGGAAGGAAGCTCTTGAAAATTTCATAATTTTTAGTTTGCCTGGTTTCAGTCTCTTCTCTGCATTTATTTATTTATTTATTTGGGCCTATTAAACAATGAAAATGACAGATTATCAATCATTCTTTCCACTGTATAGGAAACACACATCATTGTTCAAGTTTTGAAAATGGCAGATTATTTGGGAGAAACAATTGAAAAAAACATATTACCTTAATTCTGGTTCGCGGCTGAAATCTTCGGAGTAAGACAGACGAAAAGACCATCGATGTTCGCCGCCGACTTGGATTTGCCGCCGTCGGTGTCACGAGATAGAGTTGTCGTTCACCAGAGCTCAAGAGGGAGGGAAAAAGTGAATGAGAAGAAATGGGAAGAAAACTCTATTTTGCTGTGTTGAATGAAATGAAATTCAAAATTTTTTTTATTTGTTTTTTAGCTAATTTCATTTGAACCGTAGATTTTGAGTCCAGATTCTCTCCAGCCTCTCTTTTCGGCTGTTCTTACGAGAGACGACTCAGATAGAGCCACGTCACCCGTAAGGAAATGAATGGCTCAGATTTATTTCTTTAAACCAAAAAAAAAAAAAAAAATACACACCCACTGACACACACACTCACAACGCACACTTTCTTTCTCCGTCCGTTTCTCACTGACACACACACTCACAACGCACACACTCTCTCTATCACATTTCTAATAAAAAATTAAAATCACACGCTCACAACAAACATACACACTCTATCACATTTCTAATAACACATTAAAAAAACTATATATATAATTTTTCATTCCATTTTCATAACATATATAATTTTTAATATAAAATTTTAATTTTTATAAAATTAATATCATTGAAAATATACTTTTAAAATAAGACTAATATTAAATATATTTAATAAAAATTTAAAACAAATAAAAAGTAATTACTATGGTTAGTTATGCTTTCAAATTATTATTTTTAAAATACAAAAAATATTTTGATGGAAATAAACACACAAAAATCATATATTTTTGAAATTCTCAGAAACAATTTTCATTCAAAAAAAAAAATATTATGAAAATAATGACTATTAATTTAATTTTATTAACTAAACAAGTTTATAATTTTTTTTGAAAGAAATAAAAAAAAAAACACATAAATCCAATCTGTGCATAGGTGTAAATTTTTTATTTTCTTTAAAACACAAATTCAACTGTGCATATGTGTAAATCAAATACATTTAGTTAATAAAATAAAATTAAAAGTCATTATTTTCATATGCTTTTATTTTTATTTTTAAATGAAGATTGTTTTTGAGTATTTCAAAAATATATGATTTTTGTGTGTTTATTTCATCAAATTAATTTTTATATTTAAAAAATAATAATTTGAAAATATAATCAAGTATTGAATTACTTTTTATTTATTTTAAATTTTTATTAAATATATTTAATATTAGTTTCATTTTAAAGGTATATTTTCAACGATATTAATTTTATAAAATAAAATTTTATATTAAAAATTATATATATAAATCATGAAAATAAAATGAAAAAGATTAAAATAATTTTTTAAATTTTTTATTAAAAGAGAGAGAGAGACCTCGTTTGCCAAGTGATTTTTTTAGTTAAAAGGGTCAAAAAGTTGCTAAAAAAATTAAAAAGTCAACAACTTATATAAAAAAGTTAAATATTTTTTTTTTCTCTTTATTTTTTATACATCTTTTTGTAAAAAATTAAAAATTTATCTTAAATATATTAATTTTTTCACATCATATTTTAATTAAAAAATCAAAAAATTATTAAAAAAATTGTTCCCAAACGAGATCTATGGGATACGAGACGTGTGCGTGTGTCAGTTGAATCAGGATCCTCTCCTTGAGGTTCCTACTTGACTTCCTATTTGCTGGGCCATTGGGCCTACTTTTAGGCCCAATTTTGATAATCCGAACCGTTCACATTTAAAGATTTGTTGAGTATAACATACCTGTAAAAAATCAAGTTGATCGAATATCAAAAAGTATGTGTTCGGAAAACTATTTATTAAATTTTTTAAAAAAACTAGTTTTTAGTTAGGTTGCATTTGGTAGAGTTTTGTAAATATAATTTGAGAGTATGAGTTGTATTTTGAATTTGTGAGTTGTAGAATTATGATTTGAGTGTAGAAAATTAGTTTGGTTATGATTTTTGAATAGAGTGTTGAATTGAGTGTGGAATTGAGTTTTGAATTGATTTGACATGTGAAGTAATAAAATTTGTTTGGTTATGAGTTTGGAAAGAGTTTTCAAAAATTAATTTAAATTGTTATAACTCATAACAAAATACACTATTTTCACGCTATTGAAAATTCTAATAAACACTCATAACCAAACTCTTTTTAAAATTCAATTAAAAAAAATTATTATTAACAGAAAATAACATTAATCAATTTTTTAATTGAAAATACTACAAAGGAAATAATTTTTTTTTCAAAACAAATATTCAAAAAATTTAAGTCATAAATATTTAAATAATTTAAATAATCTAAAAAAATTTAATAAGTAAAAAATTAAAATAAGTATTCAAAAAATTTAAATAATTTAAATATTCAAAAAAATTAAATAATTTAAAATGTTAATATTTTAAATTTAAAAACAACTCTACACTCAAATCGTAACCAAACACATAAAACAAAACTCAATTAAGAAATTATTTTTAAAATTCATAACCAAACACGTAACTCGAAACTTTATACTATTTTCACAACTCTACACTCAAATCGTAATCAAATACATAACAAAAAAATTAAAATATTTAAAAATATTTTTATAAAATAGAGTTTCAATTTATTTTTATAAAATATTTTAAAATTTAAAAAATTAAAATAGTAATATTTTGAAATTAAAATATTTAAAAATATTCAAAAAATTAAAAAATTTAAAAAATCGTAACATATTTAAATATTAAAATATTTAAAATCTTACCAAAATTAAAATATTTTTAAAATATTTAAATATTTAAAAAATTAAAATATTGATTTGAATTGACTTTTGAATTATGTGTTTGATTATGAGTTTTGAAAAGTAATGATTATGTTTTGAATTGAATTTTGAGAAATAGGTATAGAATTATGATTTGAAAGCTCAAAATAAACAACACACTCAAATCAATGGGTGAGATTATAATTTGAGAAGCTTATCAAACGGAGTCTTAGTTTTTCAAACACACACTTGTTAATATCTGATCAATTTAATTTTTTACAAATATAATATACTCAACAAATCTTAAAATATAAATAATTTAAATTATCAAAATTAAACTTAAAAATAGATCCAATAACTCAACAAATAGGAAGTCAAGTAGAATCCTTGATACTGATTCCTGTTAGTGAGACAGAGATTCTGAACGCGTACATTTTGCCCAAATGACGTGGCCGTTGGCTGGACTTTTGGACTCAAGCAGCATTAAGTACCTGAAATAGAAGATTCTGAAAGAGGAGTGATGGACCAATCACCATCTCACCGCTCCAGATACAGCTGGCAGGGGGTGATCGGAGGATAAGAGAAAAAAAAAAAAAAAAAATCGAACTAATGAGAAAGAAAGAGAGAGAGGGGAGTAAAGGGGTGGAAAAAAAAAAGAGGTCTTATACATTTTTGATTCTGAAAATTCTGAAATTAATTATAGTTCTGTTCTGTGAAGTTAGGGAAGCCCTTGCAAGATGTCCCTAGAAATGGTTGAGGTTGCTATGGCCGTGATTGGTTCGATCGCTATCATCTTGCTACAACATTCCTCCCCACGTGTGGCGCCCTATGTTGAGTACGCCTTTTTCCTATCTCTGGCGATCGGCTTCTTCGCAATCACAAGTATGTTTCTACCTTTCTCCTGGATGATCTGTCCTGCCGTTGCTGCTGTTCTCCTTTCGCACGCGTTTGTCCGGGCGTTCTTGAAACTCCGGTAATCCTCACAAACTTTCGTTAGGGTTTTCTTTTCAAATGCCAAAATTCAAATATTACACACTCATTATTTTTATGAAAAAAGTACATATAGAACCCATACCTACAAGGAACAATTTGTATTTTAAGCAAATGTATTCGCCGGAAATCGCCTGGTTTGTTCGCCGGAAATCGCCTCTCTGTCTCTGAGTGAGAGAGAGAGAGAGAGAGAGAGAGAAGAGATAGTGGTTCGTGAGAGAGAGCTCTGGTTTGTTCACCGGCAATTGCCTTAACACGCCAGAAATCGCCTCTCTCTCTTTCTCCAGTGTGCAAACGATCAGTGTTTTGAGAAAGGGAGTATATATACTTGGTTTTTTCGTAATAGTTGAAATTGATGAGGGGCATTTAAGTAATTTTGTTCCTCAATTTTCAGCTTTCCGTTTAAGCTAAATGGAAAAGCAGCCCCCCCATACTCAAAGAAAAAGCTGAAAATCAACTTATAAAAAGCTATAATCTATACTATTGGCCCCGTTTGATAGAGCTGTGGGAAAGTGATTATGGATTATAGCTTAACAGCTTATAGCTGTGAACATAAACTGATTTTTGACTTATAAATTAAGTTTCTCGTCTCTCACTCAAAGAATAAGTTGATTTTTGACTTACAAAAAACTATAATCTGTATTGTTAAGCTAAATCAAACACATTAAAATAGCTTAAATTAAGCTAAAAGCTGAAATAAGTTAGAAATAAGCTCTACCAAACATGGCCACTAAACCACACTAAACAGACAAAAATAACTTATTTTAAGCTATAAGTTGACTTAAGTTGAAAATAAACTGTGCCAAACGGGGCCTTAGTAACTAATAAGCTACAAGAGCTTACATAGTATTCACAACAAACCATTCTTAGACATCACTGAAAACTTTGATAGTTAACAAAACCAGTGAAACAAAAACTGTTGTAATAGAAATACCAAATTAGTTACAACTGGAGTTGGTTAAGATAAATAGTTAAGAGTTAGATTAATCCTAGTTAGTGAGTTCTATAACTTACTTTGGTGTTTATACAAGATAGTCTCATCCCTATAATCTGTATTAATATTGAATCAATTGAAATGAATCCTTTTTAGAACATTGATTGTAGATGCTTTCTGTTAAAGGTTATAGGTGTTTAGACCTTGCCACTAGCAAGGTTTATATGTCTAACGATTATTTTGGGTATGGCTTATAAATTCATTTTTATATTTATTATGAAAAATCGTGTAGAGAAGTAGAGAGATGATGTAACCCAAATAAACTAATAAAGGTATTGCCAAAAGAGCCCTAAGCATGTAATTTTTTATGAACTTCATTTTCCCTTTGCCAGTTCTTGCTCTTCTTTTCCTTTTGTGAAGTAGCGGCAGACCTTTTGGTCTTCCTCTCCCACGTTCCCCTCTCTACCCTTATCATCTTCTTATTTTTTTCTACAATTCTTTCTTCCATTTTTTTTTTCAATTTCATATTGCTTAGGCTTCATCTCCTCTAGTTTCCAGGTCCAGTTTTCTTCCAGGCAGAAGTGTTTCTAAGCAACCTACTATCCGATTCTTTTTGTTTGGCTCTTTACTTTCAGTGGAAAATTAAGCAACTGAACATCTCCAATGCCTCTTCATGGTATTTTGGAAGAGGACGTCTACATGTCTCAGTCAGGGCTTGGTTGATTAAGCTCATCCTCATCTTATTTACAAGCAAACCAAAGCCATTTATGGACTTAAACAGGCCCCTAGAGATTGGTTTTCAATCCTTTCTTCTCTCCTTCTTTCAATGGTTTAAAAAGCAGCAACCATGATTCTTCTTTTTTTATGCGAAAAGACTTCCACTACAATTATTATCATGCTCATTTACGTTGATGATATACTCATCATTGACAATGATTCAGTCTATATTGCTTCTTTCACTCACATGCACTCTTTGTTTCCTATAAAAGAGTTGGAAAATATCAATGACTTCTTGCCAAGATTGGCATGGTTGAGTGCAAGCCTTATTCCTCACTCATATCTGTCGTGCCCTTTTCTCATATTGGTGCTTCAATGCTATATTCTCAACTATCCTTCATGGAAGGTGAGAGGTCTAAGGAAATTAATTAGGAAGCTTGTGATGTCTAGGAAATTAGTTGTAGTGTTCTCCCAAAAGATTGTTCTGGGAAAAGGTGATTTTTTATGGAAATTTAGTAAAAGGTTGATCTATTTGGTAGTCTACATTCAATTTAGGCCGAAGGCTCTTTTATTTTGCAAAGGAATTTATTTCTTAGAAACTTCATCTTGCACGAAGGTTCCTTTGTGTTTTGGTGAACTTCGATGGGTCAATTGGTGAAACTTAGTGCTTTCAATTGGTCTCAACTTAGTGCTCTTTATCAAATGTTCTTTGCCCCTTGGACTTTGGAAGGGATTTATTTGAAGTCTTCACAGTTGGCGATAGGAATGGTTGTTTAAGATGTAGCAAAGGCATAATTGGTTTTAAGATAATTCATTGATGAAATGGTCATTTTTGTTCTACCCAAGATTGGAAGAATATTCACAAGCAATATGTGGAGTAATGGAGTAGGCTCCACCGGTTGTTATATTCAATTTCTGCCTTGATAGTATTATGTTCATCGTTTGGAGCCTTCCTAGATGTCTTTCTTATCAGTGCCCGGTTCTCCTTGTTGATGAATCTGCTGATAGTGGTTTTGCTTCAATTCAATTTTATGATGTTGAGATTTTGTGAGCGAAGAGGTTTTTTTTTTGGATGAGTGTCATGCCTTTATTAATTAGAAAGCAATAGAGTTAGGCATGGAAGCTTCAAACTTAAGAGATTATTTTGGAAGGACTTGTCCATATTAGAAGACTTTGCTGGACAACTGCTCTGTCGCTATTGCCTCTTTTTTCAGTGGATTGCTCCATTAAGGCCTTTTGGTGCTCATCTTGAGTTTAGTCTGTTGGTGTTCTATTACTTTGGTTAGCTGCAAAAGTCTTGAGTTTAGGGGTGTAGTTGTGTTTTTGGGTGTATTCATTTTAATGTTTTGGTAGTGTTGTCTTGCCAACTTCGTTTAGCTTGGTTTGGGATTCTTACTTGATTTGCTTGGGGCATATTCTAACTTAGAATGTGCTTATTAAGCAATTATATTTTTTCTTGAATTTCTCGATGTAATTTGTTGTACTTCTTGTACTACATAATTCATCAGTAAACTTTTATTTTGCCGATAAAAAAAAAAGAAGGAAGTGTGCTTAGTGCTTTGTAGTACTTAACAATTACAAGGTCAAATTTGGCTTTTGCAGTTAATCATACTTGTCAATTTATGCAGAATCCAACAAATGGACATTTTGGTACTTATATGCTTTCCATTTGGACCTGTTTTAATTCTTGGATGCCTTTGTGGTATTCCCAATGAAGAGATCGAGAAAGATCACCTTTTTGATGGCTAAAAAAAGATGATTTCAATTGAAAAAGGCTTGAACACCCTTTCCCAACCCTTTTTTTTTATTTTTTATCTCTCAAAGACTTAAAATTTCATTTTTGACCCTTAGAAGCTCAAAATACATAACAAAACCCTAAAGTCACAAGTTTTTCTCAGAATGATGCCCGTATACTGAGTTTTGACCAACATGGTGCAAACTAGACTAAGCATGGCACATAACCCCCCCCCCCCAAAAAAAAAAAAAAAAAAAAAAAAGAAAAAAGTGTTTAGGTTAAGGAGATATCATTAATGAGTTCTTTGGTCAATAGTCTAGTAAGATTCCAGGAAAGATCAGAGTAGTCAATATAGCCTCCCTTCGATGTTCAATCTCCTTAGATAATAAACCTATCTTTTTCATAAATCTCACAAGGTCTCAACCAGTAGATGGAAAGGTTGAAGTTTAGAAGTACAAATATATATGAATATATATAAGTAGGTGAATAATTACGAAGTCATACTTAGCCATAGACCAGAAGTTCCATTATATTTCCAAAAGAATAATACAATTTGGAATGGACTTTAAACAAAAGGACACTCTGCTAATGTCTACAATAGCCAATAATCTTCGAAAGTTTCTGGCTCTCCTTCATCTTGGTAGGTCTTCGTGATATCTGGCATGAAACGCCATGAGTTTGGAATGCTCAGTAAACACATACACACCCCATCCCATTTTATAATCCAATACACAATAATAATATGATCATAATATATAGTGGAAGTAATAATCAAGCAAAGCTTAAATTAAATTTCAGTTCTCAAGAATCACAGTCAATCAAGTTAATTTTAGGCAATTCCCTGCGAAATGTTGTTCCTACCCAACCACTCACATTGGCCACTGGCAATTCTGACTCTCCATTGATTAAACAAATACCAATGCGCCGCATATCGCACAATTACCAATGTGTCGCATATCGCACTATTACCAATGATGCCCATGCACCTAGGTTACATATCCGAGTAGTGACATTATGGTCTACCACAAGGGAACGGGCTTCCAGGGATACTCTCCCTGTGTGAGACTTTCACTGCCACTCTTATACCTCCCAATTCCGTTAAGCAGCTAGAATACCTCTCGTGCCACGTTAGGGTTTGAACATACACTTGTGTAATACTTAACTCCCGAATAGGGAACACATCCCACCAATCAATAATTGAAATCAACAAGTTATTATCTTATAAGATTTATCTTAGTGATCGAAAATCTGATACCATCCTTATTAATTCCCATTGAATTAGATAAATTTGGTTAAGGCTAGCGCATGCCATGAGACAATAATTCATGAACAATATCATAGCATCATTATTATGAAAAATAATTGCAACACATGTAGATAATCATACTAATGCATGAACAAATGGCTACAAGCATATTCATGAAACTAGAACTATGAGCTCACTAATAAAGTAAATTTCCAAATTTGGTACTTTCTGAAGAGACATATGCATATTTTTCCTGAACTTGGCCTCCTTATGGTGTGTAGAGAATTTTGTCTAGTTTTCGGAACATATTTTAGAATTTGAATACCTTTCCTAGATTTTTATTTATTTGAGAAATACACCAGAGCTGTCTTGGTTTTTCCGCTGTTACGAAAAACGGATTTTCTCTCAAATCACTCACTCTTTTTCAATAAAACCTTTTTTCCATGGAAACTAACACTCAAAGGAAGATTTGGACATAAAAATGAGGTCAAGGAGATTTTTCTGTATTTTTCTAGAATTTTTGAAAGTAGGCTGTAAAAATCTATCTTCTTGCACAATATTAAATATAAGAAGGTTTGAGTGAAAAGAAGGCGACTTAGGGAAATTTCTCACTTCCTATGAGATTAAAACATGTTAAATAATGTACTTAGATTTTTAGAGTGATGGTTTGCCTTTGAACTAGTGTGAGATATGGAGAGAACAACATAGCTTTCATCCCTTGAGTGAGAATACCAGTAGGAGAAGACTCAAGGCTCAACCCATCCATTTCACACACAGGAACAACAGAATATCAGAACTGGAATGATAGTAACGGTCCTCTAGAACTATGTATTTGAATAAGAAAATAGAAGAGGAGATTGTGTTGTGGCTTACATGAATTTTTATGAAATGGTGGCACAAGATTTTCCTTCTATCTTCCCTTCCTTCACCACCAAAGCTTTTTCCATTACTCTCTTTTCCTTTCAGCTGTGGGTGAATGTGGTGTATGAGTGTTTTCTTTTTTTCCAAAATGTGGAGGGAGAGTGACGTATTTATAGGTTTCACAAGCTTACTCTACGATTTTCCCAAGCTTCCTTCAAAATCTATGTTTAAAGCTTCCTCAAAAATCTATGTTCAAAGCTTCTCTGAGAATCCATGTCGAAGGCATCCCTAAGAATCCATGTTCAAAGCTTTCCTAAGAATCCATGACCAAAGTTTACAAGTTTAAACATATATATATATATATATATATATTATGGTACTACTTGGGGTCCAAGTATAATTTCACTAAATTATGAGGGCTAGGGCTTAATTTTATTATTTGAAACATTTACTTAAGTGTAGTATTTAATTGGATTAGGATTTGAAAGTGTAATTCGGTTAAAGTTTCTCTGTTTCGAATTAAACGACGAATGTAATGAGAACCAGAAATCTAGGATTTCAGTTGACCAATCCTTAATCAAAAAGTTAATTAATTATCATTAAGGTATTAGAAATGATCCCTAAGTTATCGGAATTGATTAGGGTTTGCACGTTTTTGATCGGTGGTCACTTCCAATTTTAGGGTTAAAATTGCAAGAGAACAAGAATTCGAGAGCTTTCATTGAAATAATTCTAAAATAAGGGTTTAGAAGAAATTACAAAAGTCAAGGGCCTCACACATACCGCACTAAGTTCTGTATGCTACACTGAGTTTTGGGCATGCTTTATGACATGGCGCGTGTCGTATTGTCGCGATATGGCATGTGCCATAATGTGATATGGCATGCTCCATATCGTGTCGACACAAAATGGCGGGTGTCATATCATGATATGATAGGCACCATATCGTGACTAGTGTGTGCCATTCTGCAACTGCACTTGCATGTCCTTGCACATCGGTCCAAGATTTATCTAGTTGACTTTCCCCACCATCTCTGACCTTTGACTCTATAAATAGAGGCCTCTTTTTAGTTGGGAGGAGAGAGGAATCATAGAGAGAGCTTTGAGAAACACTGGAGCTAAGAATTGGTAAGGGAAGGAGATCTCAATTCTTTTCATCTTGCTAAAGTCTTGTGTAAATATCTGCTCAAACCTCTGAAATCATCTATATCTCAGCCCCTAAATCAGTATTTAAACACTCTACAACTCCCAAACATTGAAAATCTTGTTCAAATCTTCAAATCAAGCTAGTCATCTTCAAGTAAAAATTCATAACCGAAGGAATATTGAAAGGGACAAGGCTGGTGGCTTTGTTGCTATTTCAATCACGCTTCTATAGGTATAACTTACTGTTTTCCTAGTTTTTATTAACTTTGGTGTTCATTTCTTTAACCAAATGCATAGATAGTTGCTTGAAAATGCATGTTTTGACTCTTAATTATGTAGTGATAGATTTTAATACAAATGTACTGGTTTTTCATGCTTAGCTAGCCATAATATAGTCATTGCATAATTATGAATGCTTAGAATAATCATTTCTCACATGTTATTCAAGAAAATCACATTTATCGCCTTTTAGGTGTATTATTAGAAGAGTTTTATTTGTGTATGTAAGATTTGTATCTTTGAGGAGTACGCATTTTCCATGTTAAAGTTCATTAGATTGTCATAAAATTACGTATTTTGCTTTTCCTTTCAGCATTTCTTTAGTTTGTAAGTAGTGAAGTTTTGAATTGCATGCCACAACATTTTCTTTGATTTTTAGCATTGGAATACCTACTGTTCGAGCATGAAATAGTTGCGGGAAATTATAGTTTTAAACTCCTAATTGTATCATATGCCCATGAAACATGCCATGCGTTTCTTTAGATAGGTCCATCCATATTTTCCTATAATTCGTGTTTTATAGCCATGATTTGCTCGCTGTTTTGATCCTTATGTTGTTATTTTTTATTTAATTTCCAGCATATTAGTGTAGTTTGAACACTTAGAAACATGATAGGAGCTTCCTTTAAAATTAAGATTTCATGCTACCTTTATTCTGCACATGTATTGTGTTATTTAGGAAGTTTACTTCATTATCTTTCTTTTTATTACATTATTGAACTAAAAGATTTGTCATGATTTTTTTTCCCTCTTCCTTTCTTGTTATCAAATAATAATTATTTTTATTGCTTTGATTATTTATCTTTTTGCTCATATCTGTAAATATGCATGTAAGTTTATTTTTAGTTTATAAAGAAAAATTCAAGCTAACTAGAGACTAACCATATGGTTAAGTTAAATGGGTACTTAATACCTTCATAATTAGTAACTTGGCTTCCGAACTCATTTTCACTTGGTAATGATGGAACTAATGCTTATCCTTGGATTCATATATAAAGTTTCATGAGACATGTAACCGGGTGGCAACTCTTTAAATCAATTAAACCCTTTTTTGGACCTCCAGCTTCCTCTAGGACATCATTTACTAGACCGTTCTACAAGTGCTGGTCCCAAAAGCCCCGCAAGTTTTATTAGGAGGGAAGACCGAATGTGGTCCACCACACACGCACCCTGCCGTTAGGGGTGGGCAGCAGCTCGTTGGCCCATCCAACCTACTTGGCCTAACCCTATTTTTTAAGGATTTGAGAAGGTTGTTTTAATCCATGAGGCCGGGTTGGGCCAACATTTTCAGCCCATATATTAATGGGCTGCATTTGGGATTTATATTTTCAACCCAGCCCGACCTGCTATTAAATTAATTAATTAATTATAATATATTAAAAGATATATTTTTTATTGAGATGTATACTTTATCTTTATTGATTTTATTAAAATTTACATTTGTAGTGATGTGTGTTTGAATTTATTTAAGAAATATCATGTGTGATTGAATTTAATTATGGAATGTTTTAATTTTTTTTTGACATATAACCCCGATGGGTGGGTTTAGGATTTATAATTATTTTTTGGGTTGAGTTTGGACAGATGTAGAGGCCCGATGTTAGGGCTGGGACAGGCTTGGATAGACAAAAAATCCCTTATTATGTAGATGAATGTCCGCCCTTACCTACCGCTACCCCAAGTTGAACTGGGCCAGGATGTGGGTCAATCATTTATAGTATATTAATCAGGATGTGGGTCAATCATTTATAGTATATTAATTTTTGACAAAGTTTATTTAAATTAAAATAAATTTATTATTTAAATAAATCCGTGATTGTTTATTTATTTGGTCAAAACCGAATTGGGTGTGATGCATAATTCGAACGCACTACTCTAAGAACAGACATGATTGTTCTATTGCACCTCTTCCATTGAACAGGCCTTTTCAATCTCAATAGTCATTGTGGCCTTTCGAAAAAGCATGAGTTTGCCTATATAACAACACTGTTGCATTCATTCTGCTTCAAAATCAACTCGTCTTCTCTCCATTCTACTCTCTACTTTCTGTCAAAGAGAGTACACCACTTTGTTCGTTCACCAAACTCGACGATTGAAGTGTTACTTCTACTAGGTTCTTGATCGTTGTATCTTAAAATATGGACGTCTATTCAACTCATGAGCACAGGAGCGAGGGGCGAATTAAGTCTTTAGAACACTGTGGCAAACACAAGCCTCGATCATTTACTATTCTTTGCGGATTTTCAGAATTTTTACATTTCGTAAGTTATTATTTTCAGTATAATTTTTGAATTATTTTTGGTGTATCATTGGTTTCACACACAAGTACACAAGATTGTCCAACAATTTGTTTGTTAGCTTTTCTATATTTCATATTTAGCATAACACATACTACCTGAGAGCAAGGATGGATCCAGAAGGCAGTGACCTCACTCCCAAAAATTTAGAAGAAAAAAAACCCCTCATATTATACCAGTAATTAATAAGAAAATTTTAAAATCCTAACATTTCACATTACCAAAATTATAGGGGTTCGCACCCCAAAACGTTAGGGCTTGCATCCCCCAAATTAAATATAATGACTAAATTTTAAACTAATTTTTTAAACAAGTTTTATCAAATATTAGTCTCCCCGTCCTTATTTATGTTTACTTTGGGGTATACTCTAAAGAACCTGTGAGATTCATTCCATTCAATACCAGTTACAGAGGGTTCTAGTACATTATATACATGTGATACAATTGCTTAACCATAACTACTAACTACCTAACCTAACCATAACTACATGCATCTAACTATAGTTCTAACAAACTAACTAGTTCTGAGGAGAGTCGACTAAGGCTTCATACTGCAGGTCATACTGCAGCCTTGTCATGTGTGGCTTGAGCTGCAGCTGCTGTGTCTTTGGCTATGGCTGAGGTTGCAGCCTTGGCTACTACAGGCTGCGGCCGCAGCCTTGACTGCTGCTGAAGCTGCCCTGTGTCTATGCTCAGCTCAGATATCTTATCATTCCCCCTCAAACTTTGGGGACATGGAAAGACCTGAAATTTTCCTTGAAGATACTGAAACCTAGAGATTGAAAGAGGTTTAGTGAGAATATCTGCAATTTGATCAGTAGAAGCAATATGAAAAATGACAATCTTTTTGGCGGCCATTCTTTCTTTGACATAATGATAGTCAACCTCAATGGGCTTGGTCCTAGCATGAAAAACTGGATTGTGAGCCAAAGCTATGACAGACAAATTAACACACTAGAGAGTGGGAACAGATGTATGGAGTTCAGCAAGAAGCATGCCAAGCTTCACTTAGCAGAAACTTGAGCTAAACTCTATATTCTGCTTCTGAGGATGATCTTGAAATTGTGGGCTGCTTTTTAGCACACCAAGAAACAAGATTGGGAGCAAGAAATACACAATGCCCTGTAGTAGATCTTCTATCAATAACAATTTTAGCCCAATCCGAATCTGAGAAAGCATTAAGAGAAAGAGGACCATTGGTAAAATGAAGGCCACGACTCAACGTTACATTGAGATATCTGAGAAGTCTCTTAACTGTTGTAAAATGACTTTGCAAAGGATTTTACAAAAATTGACAAAGATGATTAACAGTAAAACTAAGATCTGGCATAGTGATGGTTAGATATTGACGAGCTCCCACTAAACTTCTGTAAAGACTAGGCTGAGAGAAAGGAGGATCGTCAACAACAGAGTTAGCAACCTTAGTAGCCATGGGAGAAGCATAGGACTTACAATTACTCATACCAGCCTTAGCTAAGATTTCTAAGGCATACTTTTGCTGAGACAAAACATAGCCTGAAGAAGAAGAAGAGTGGAGATATAATTGAGAAATCCGAACTCTTTCATAGAGAAAGAAAAATGCATTTGTTGAATAAGAGTGGAGATATAAAGAGGATCACTACCGGTGAGAAGAATATCATCAACATAGGCCAGAAGAATGGTAATGGAAGTAGGAGTTTTCTTGACTAATAAAGAAGAATCACAATGACTAGGAATAGAGTCATGAGATAGAAAAAAAGAGGAGAATGTAGAGAACCAAGCTCTTGGAGCTTGCTTCAAGCCATAGAGAGTTTTGTGAAGTTTACAAACAAGAGATGGATTAGAAGTATCAATGAAACCTTGGGGTTGCTGCATATAGACTTCTTATTCAAGCATTCCATGAAGAAAGGCATTTGAAATGTCAAGTTGCTTAATAGACCAATGATGATGTAGAGCAAGACATAGAAGCACCCTAATTGTAGGTTGTTTAGCTACAGGACTAAAGGTTTCATGATAGTCCACCCTTTTAGTTTGAAGAAAACCCTGAGCAACTAATCTTGCTTTATGCCTAGCTACAGAACCATCTGAGTTTCTCTTAAGTCTAAACACCCATTTGCAGCCAATGTCTTGCTTGGTGGGTGGAGGTGGAACTAAAGACCAAGTACCTTGTCTTTGCAAGGCTTGATATTCATCAACCATAGCAGCTTGCCAAGCAGGAGAAGTAGATACTTCCTGATAAGACTGAGGTTCAACATGATCAGTAGAAGCCAACAAACAAGTAGAGGAAGACACAAGAGGAAGTTTGGCCTTGTATATGGTTACCATGGAACGAGAATTTGAAGAGGAAATATGAGGAAGATCTATAAAAAGAGAAGAAATTGGAATTTGAGGTGAAGAAGAAGAAATAGGGGCATGTGAAGGAACAGGAGGTAAGCCAGGAGAGATAGCAGATGCAGGTGCTGCAAGTGCAGAAGCTGCAGACGCAAGTGGAGCAGGTGTAGGGGAGATGGGTGTTACTGGAGCAGAAAAAGGAGAAGGCACAGGAGATGTAGACCAGAAAAAATTGTGTAAGGTAGTGAGATGAGATAAAGTAGAGAAAGATGGAAGCTGATGCGGAAGAAGAGAACGATGAAGACTAAAAAGGTCTCACAAAAAACAACATGGCGAGATACATAGACTTTGTTGGTACTTGGGTCAAGACATCTATAGCTTTTAACAGAGGGTTGATACCCTATAAACACACATGGAACAGATCTAAGCTGAAGTTTAAGGGAGTTGTAAGGTTTAAGCCAAGGATAACACCTGCAGCCAAAAGTTCTCAAGAACTGATAATCAGGTTTTTGATGAAACAAAACCTCAAAGGGAGTACTGTTTTGAAGTTTGAGTGTATGCAATCTATTGATTAAAAACACAGAGGTGGCAAGAGCATTGAACTAATAAACCAAAGGCAATGAAGATTGATGCATAAGAGTAATAGTAGTCTCAATGTGATGCCTACAAGTTAATTAATGGTCAATGCCTTTTAGTTTGAGAAATTCCTGGAATTGAGTACTAAGATATTCACCCCCATTGTCACTTCTTAGAACTTGTAACTTGGTAGTGAATTGTGTTTCAACAAAAGATTTAAATTCCAGAAAGTTAGTGAATACTTCACTCTCATAATGAAGAGGAAAAAGCCATGTGAATTTACTGAAATCATCTGTGAACAAAACATAGTATTTATAGCTTGAACAAGAAGCTGAAAAAGGACCCCATAGATCTGTGTGAATGAGAGCCAGTGGTTTATTAATAGTTGAATTGGAAAAGTTAAAAGGTAGTCTATGACTTTTGGAAACACAACAATGCTCACATAGACTAGAAGTTTTATTAGTAGACAAATGACTATAAGCAAGAACATGACGAAGCTTCCTGGAAGAAGGATGGCCAAGTCTAAAATGCCAATTAGTAGCAGCATTGAGTGAACCAGGAGAAGAAGGCCTTGTGGAACAAGACAAGCAGACTGGAGATGAAGTTGCAACAAAAGTAGAAGAAGATGCAAGAGGATAGAGGCCATGAGAGTAAGAACCTCTATATAGCTCCTTCTGAATAGTCTTGTCCTGAGCAACAAAAGAATGTTCATCAAAAGTAATGGTACAATGATTATCTACTGCTAATTGATGAACTGAAAGCAAGTTTGGGGAAATGAAAGGAACACAAAGCATGTTGGTGAGATGAAAGGGAAACTTAGGAGTTGGAAGTTAATCATTACCAGCGTGTGAAATAGGCAAGGTGGAACCATCACCAATAGCCACCTGATTATATCCTTGATAAGGTTGATAAGTGGACAAGTTACTCAGGTCATTTGTCATATGACTTGTGGCTGCAGAGTCCAAGAACCAATTTGAAGCAGATGAGGAAGTAGATGATGGTGAAGTCATAGCTGGAGTTGCAGCCACATAGGCTTTGGCTTATTGTGATGGAGTGTGTTGACCTGTCTGATAAGATGTGTCCCAACTGAACCAGCATTCTAGGGCAGTGTGATTTGCTTTTCCACAGATCTGACAGATCACAGAATTAGTATTGTGACCTGTCCTACCACCTCTTTGATAGTGATGACCTCCTCTTGTTTGAAAGGGATTAACCTGAGTAGTCTGAGAACCTTGACAAGAGCCTCTATAGCCTCCCCCACCTCTTGTGGAATAGCGTCTGCCTCGAGAAGAGGAGCCTCTTTAGCCTCGAGTAGCAGAATAAGCAAATGGAATTTCTGCAGCATGAGTGTGTTTGAGTGAAGACTCAACATGAATGGATTCAGAACAGAGGAGCAGACAAATCTTCCAGAGAAATAGGAGCATATCGGGCCCTAATTGTGGTTTTGAAAGCATTATATTCATCTGGTAAACCATTGAGAATTAACAAGATCAAATCCTCTTCATCCACATGTGATGAAGTTAAAGAAAGCTGACCTGAAATGTATTTGAATTGACTCAAGTAATCTTCCATTGTTCAACCTTTTTTAGTAATTCGACTGAGTTCGTTCTTTAACTAATGAATATGAGATCTGGAAAGAGATGTGAATCTCTTTGCAAGAACATTCCAGACCTCAGAACTAGATTGACACTGAATCACAGATGTGTAAACAGATGGTGATAATGTTGCTGTTATACAGCTCAAAAAATGGGCATCAATTGTGATCCACGGTGTATGTTCAGGATTCTGAACTTCATTATTGTTGGAACCAACTACACTGAGGGTGGACATACCTCTGATCCATCAATATATCCAAGAAGCTTCGTAGCTTTTAGGATATTATGCAATTGACTCTTTCAAACAATGTAATTTGTTGAATCAAGCATGGTTGTAACAAGAGCATTGAGATTAGAGATTAGTGTTGTCAGATTTGCAGGTAAAGAAGATGAGGAACTTGAAGCCATGGAGATTGCTGTTGCTGTTGTGAGGTTAGGGAGGTTAGGGTTTGGAATAGCCATTAAAGGACCTTTGCTTGTAGGAGCTTTAGAGCTTTGATACCATAAAGAAACTGGGATTCAGTTACAGAGGGTTCTAGTACATTATATACATGTGATACAATTGCTTAACCATAATTACTAACTACCTAACCTAACCATAACTACTTGCATCCAACTATAGTTCTAACAAACTGACAACTTGCTCTGAGGAGAGTCAACGGAGGCTTCATCATACTGCAGCCTTGTCATGTGTGGCTTGAGCTGCAGCTGCTGTGTCTTTGGTTATGGCTAAGGCTGCAGCCTTGGCTACTGCAGGCTGCGGCTGCAGCTTTGACTGCTGCTGAGGCTGCCCTGTGTCTATGCTCTGCCCTGTGTTTATGGCTCAGATATCTTATCATACTCTTTCATTTAATATGTGAGTTGTGTCATTTATATTTTTTTCATTTATTGCAATAGTTATTTATTATTTATTATTGTAGTTAATACAATCAATAGAATATGATCATAATTTTGTAGTCAAACTATGTTGATAAACGATGTTTAGTTGATGATAATATTTTTGATTTTTTTATATTAGTATTGCATTTTAAATTTTTCAACAAATTTTTCGATTAGGAGTCATATACTTTGACCCAGTGTTATAATTGTGCATCCGTCTCTATGTGAGAGGGCGTGTTGGATTTTGATAATATATTTTTTCTCTATGCAGAGATGCAGGGAAATGGGAAGAAGGCATTACCGTCAACTAAACAGTAAATAGACTCTTTGGTGAGGCTTTTAAAACTCAATTCTACCACTTGGTTTGAGTGTGGTGTTTGGTTAGAGTTTTCAAAAATTGATTCTATAGCCACTTTTGAAAACACGTCTACCCGGTCATCCTCCCCGGGCATCCCCCAGACGTTTGGCCGATTGACCAGAACAGTGTTCGTGTTTTTTTTTTTTTTTTTTTTTTTTGCACCTGTTATTCTTATATTTGAAAAAAAAAATATTTTCGGAATTTTTTTTAAAATTTTTTATGAGCTTTGAATAGAATTTTGGATTGTGTGTTTGGTTATGAGTTATAAATTTTTGAATCAAATATCACATGTCACATCAAAAATTTCAAACTCAATTTAAAACTTTTTTCAAAACTCATAATCAAACAAAATTTTCACACTCAAATTATAATTCCAAAACTCACTAACTCAAAATATAATTATATTCTCAAATCATAATTCTAAAACTCTACCAACCACTGCCTTAGTTTTTTCAGCAATGGTTGGTGGCCCGAAAATACATGGCTCGAAACATCCAAAGCAAAACGACTTTGTTTTGGGTGCAAAACGACGTCGTTTTGACATATTCGAGCCATTTGAGCCACAGAATTCCGACCACCAAACATTTTTCTAGTTTTTTTATATTCTTCACCCCCTTACTTTTAGTTGAAATCTTAGTTTAACTCTTTTTATATTTCTTGTCTTTGTGTCATTTTGGTGATATTTTTATTTTGTCCTTTTTATTGATCTTAGTTTAACTCTTTTTATATTTCTTGGCTTTTTACTCGGTAAAATTACTTTGTTGCTGACCAAAAAAATAAAATAAAATATTCTTTACCCCCCTAACTCAGCTATGACTCAGTGATGCTGCTTATTATGTGCAGGCTGTTATTGCTACCGTTGCTGTCATCTTTGGCGCTGCAAGCAATGACATTCTGAACAGCTTCTTTTCCTGCCCATCTAAAGATAATAAAAACATAATACGATCTTAATTTTTATAAATTTAAATTTTTTTGTTTTATTATGGTATCTTAATTTATTTTGTTCAATATATAATGTGTTTCACGTGTATCTATTCGATATACACGTGTGTCTTTCAAGTGTCATGGTCTTAAAAAACAAATTTAATACATTTTGATTAGTGTTATACATGTATCAAGAAGTATCTAACGAATATTGGTGTCTGACACAGACACATCACTTTCTTAGAAATGTTTATACTTTTGAGATATTATATAATTAGTTGTGATGCGTTAAACAGTACGATGCTTGATTGCAAATTGAATAGGTAATTAAAACCTTGCTTGACATACTGATTAAGATTGGTAATTAACTTTCTAATCTTGTTTTGCTTGTTCTTGATACATTATAAATTAGTTTATTAATTGGATAAAATGATTTAGATCTTTTTGAAGGACAATTCGCTTAATTTATCATCCCTTATTCATTTATTGGGGGCGTCTCATAAAAATTGAATAACTACATAGTTAAAATATTATGGATGTTATATAATTGGTTGTAATGTGTTGAGGGTACAATGCTACATTGGTAAATATAAGCCTCATCGGGTTTAGTTTGGTTAAAGAGTGGGCGATCTCTTATGAAATTGATATAGATTAACAAAAATGTTTACAACTTGAGACTGAGAAGCTATTAATTGAAATTACAAATTTTATTCTTAAAATAATTCAAAGAAGGATGGAGAGGTGAAGGGCTGAAGAAATTTCACATGATGACAAATTCTTTAAGCACACAAGAAAATAACATGCACGTGTGCACGCAAGCAAACAGCATGCACATGTCTACATCGTTACACCAGCTCACATAATGTGGAATTATTTTTTTCCGATTACGAAATTGAGAAGAAAATTAATATTTATTTACTATTGTAAAAAAAATTCATTTTTGCCTTTGGTACAAATAGAAAGGACAGTAATGCTATGGTGATCAATTTGATCAATTTTGAATAATCCATTATGCTATTTTATTTTATCTCACTTAGGAAAATTTAAATTCTAAATAAATAAATAAAAAAGGGGCAAATTTCATTTTATTTCCTGTAGTTTGGGCCAGGTGCGGTTTACTTACCTAACATTTGAAAATGACAATAGAACCTCTTTGTGGATTGTGGATTGTGGATTGAAGTGCGCCATTAACATTCTGTCCAACTTAATAGCAAGTGTGAAACATATTACATATAAGTATAACGGGTTGTATGCTCATTTTCAAATTTCTTTCAAGGGAAGTAAATCGCATATGAAATAAAGTACAGAGGGTTAAAGTGAGCTTTATCTTTCAAACAAATGATGAAAATATAGGAATATTTTAGTCTTTTTCATTAAATCGTTAACGGGGTTAACGATATATTTCAGTCCACAATCCTCAAGGAGGTTATATAGTTATTTCCAAACGTTAGTAAGAAAAATTGCACATGGGCCAAATCACTGGAGATAAATTAAAAGATGCCCTAAAAAAAAACCTAGACTTAAAAAGAAAATGTTGTAGATGTTAGATGGAAAGTGGCTTTTGCATTTTTATTGTAACTAACAAAATTACCTTATGAATATTGAAATTTGAAATTATTTAATATAAAAACTATTGATATGACATTAAGTCTTCGTTTGGCAATAACTTTTTTAGTTGGCTTTTTGACTTTTTCAGTCGGGGATTTTTTTGTTTGTTTTGTTTTCTAGTTTGACTTTTTGGACTTTTTGACACTGAAATGATGTTCCCAAAAGTCAAATGACAAAATTGCCCTCCACTTGCTAACTCCAAAAACACCTCCAATTAATTACTGATTTTGCAATGGAATTACACTATTTTTATTTTTTGTGTCATTTCTCTTTTTTGACATTATTTGTATTGTGCTTCATGAAATTTGTTTTACATGGCTGCTGATTTGCAACAGGAAAAATATAAAACAAATGAAACAAACTACGACAATATTACGGAATTAACGGAAAAGTTATTTTCCATATTACAAGGCTTTGCTGTTTGTTAATGAAAAATTTGTTACACTTCTAGTATGGCATTTCCATACGTCAACGAACATGGTCCACCAAGCCACTGTTGCATATCCCAAACTAAAAAGAAACGTCGCAAATACATTAATGAAATTAATTTTCCAAACCGCGGCAAAGGTTTGTACGAACAATTTTCCCCTCAATTAATACATAGGACAACAATTTCATGGTAATTATCTGTCCGACAATAACCAATGCATGAACCTACCATAATGGGAATGTACATACCTAATTACATAACGTATATATGCACAAGACCATAAATACCGTGGTGCTACAATTCCATACACATTCAAATGACAACAAAAATTCCCTTGGGTTCAATGTCGTTTACCGAATTCCCCCTATATATTTCCCAACATGTTGTGGTTGCGTATGTGGACCTAACGATCTCTTACGAGAAGGTGCACGCTTGCCATATGTGGCTCATCATCCCTAACCATTAGTCCATCCTCCCGATGTGCTACCAAAGGTATTGCATATTGATTATGGTTGTCGCGTCATCCTTAGTTATTATGGAGTGCACAGTGGTTGGATTACCCGTATTTCTACGTATGTAGTTATGTAATGCCATCGACGCACCAACTAAATGCACCTGCACAGCCACAAAATCATAACGAGGCATATTCTCGATAAACCCCCATCAATTTTTCCACGCTCCGAATGTTCGTTCAACGACACTGCGTAACGAGTGTGCCTTCTTAAATAATTCTCTTGGGTTCACTGCGTTCCTTGCACCTAGCCGAAAATCTTGTTGGTGGTAATGGTAGCCTTTGTACGGTGTGAGATAACTCGTTCAGTTAGGATAGCCCGAATCAACAAGATAATATTTCCTTACCGGATGTAAACAAATAATGCTACAAGCTTTCCCTCCATACTTCTACATACTTAATTTTTTTTAAACAATTGTCTATACCTTCCTCCAGGTGCGAAAACGGCACATTTTCATTGTTGATTATTTCAGCAAAAATTCGAATGTCATGCATACTGCCTTCCCATCTAATTGATAAGAATGTAAAACACATGTTGAAATCAACCACGACCATGATATTTTGGGTGTGACAGTATTTGCGTCCAAAATATGTCACTACATCAGGTCCCGTCACTTTCGCAACAACATGCGTGCCATTGATTGCGCCGATGCAATCCTAATTTCTAAATTAAACAGCAAAACAAAATTCAATATATGCCAAAACTTTGAGGTAAAGAAACCATATGTTATGAAAATATGAAGGCTATACCTTGAATGGTAGGTATTTCATTTTTGACTGCAAGTGAGGATGCTGAACATTTTGATTTGTTGTTGGCCTACAATGCACAACCGTAAACTTCTTCATCGCTTCCAAAGCGTTATGAGTGTGGCATGATATGGTTTCACCCGAATGTTGAAACCATTCTTGGATGGCTCTATTCTTAAACCCTCTCAATGCTTTCTTCCACGGCTAATCCATGGCTACGTTGGTTAACACATAAACTGAATTTTACAACTAACATGTCACAAGAAAGAGAATACTTCCTTTTCGAATACATACGTTTTCTTCAAAACGACCAATGTGTTCATCGTATAATTCACATATTCATGCACGTTTAGTCAATATTGATGTTCGACATAGAGTTTTTAACATATATTTTTCGTAATACTCTTGTACATACCGACATGCTTGCACGTACGTCCAATTATTTTGTCATTGCATCTATATAGCCATTTGATTTATTTGCTCGACGAAGTCATCGTTGCTGCTACCTTCTCCATTGGACATGGCCATGACTTCGGCGAGGCCTACAAGACATATGTCCAATGTTAAAATCATTACTGTAACTGTTAACTTGTTCAACCATTTCGCCAACATGAAAGATATACATCAAACCTAATGACACATAGCCATTACAAAAAAAAGAGCAAGCTATCAAAGGGAAAAAAAAAAGCCATAAACCATCCATTCCATACTGCATTAAGAACTTAATGAAAAAAAAAAAAAAAACTGGTGATGTTGTTTCATGCCAACCATCCAACATTTGTGATATGCAAGTATGTTGTTCAGGACCAACCAAATACGGCAAATGAAACACACCAAAAAAAAAAAAAAAAAACCTTAAACACGTCCTACTGATCCAACACACCAAACAAGTTCCCATAAAAACATCATAACACATCGAACCCGAACAACCATCACTAAACAGCAGCCCCCCAAAACATTGCCTCATCCTAGTAGCCATCAAACCCGTCGTGCACCAAAGAGGTTCGCAAATGGAGCTCCAGCGAAGCTTTATAGTTGCTTCTACATACGCCATCTGATAATATGGTCATCATCGGGCTGGGACATCATAACCTCGCGATAACCACCGTTGTCCATAAGCGAGGATGCAAAGTGGAACAACGGTGTACCAGCAAGAGTAAGAATGGATTTCAGCCTCTCCATGCACTCTGAAATGGTATATAATGACTCATTACCAATTAAGTGCCTAACAGTAACTTGCTGGTTTTGACTTCGGATGACATTAGTCAGATTGTTCATGTTGTCAACTATAGCAGATGCTCCACTAGTCGACTTCTGTGACTTTCCAAACCTTGCGGGTGTATTCCTTTTCCTTTTACCCCTAGTTTCAACACCTTCCATTGATGATTCAGCATCCACGTCAATACCAACTAAAGGGATTGGATCTAGGAATAGCCGCATGCTAAGGCTCTGAACTGAATCAGAAGAGCCCTCGTTATCTTCAACAGTTTTCTCCCCCGGTGTCCAATGATGGTTGTCGATTGCAGCAACCCCTGTAAAGAAAATCTCCATCAAATCCCAGTGCTCCAAAGTTTTATTCCTGAACTTTGCACAAGTCTTGTTTATTTGCAGAACAGGAAACACAACACAATTAGTAAAATATGTTACTAACTGAAATTAAAAGCAATGCATAAAAAAAAAGTGTAAATACTATACCAGTTCCATCCGATCCCACCATTCATCGAAAGCCTGAAACATGCCTATTTTGTTGTCAAATCCAAGTCCTGTAATTCCTTTGGTACGATCCATCAACTTCATTCAAGCAGTCCAATCTCTTTTCATGCTCGCGTACTTGTTCTTCAACTACTTCACATCATGTTTTCTACTGATTTTTTTTCAAACTTTTTCGCCAATGATTTGTACCTAGCGCTACTCAATACCATGAATGGCCAGTTCCCCCCAAGAATCTCATTGGCAATAAGCTCTAAGAAAAGTCTTGTGGATTCAATATCCTACACAACTTTGTGAACATGATACGTGTCCTCAATAATGATTGGTCCACCCATTACAATCCCTTTATTTTTTGGAAGGGGTACGTGGTGAAGTTCGTGTTGAAGCCATAACGACAATGCAACTAATAAGCGTAAGTACCTTATATATGTATGCGTATTACTCACCCAACCCAATTTGCGCAACAAAATAGATTAGGCATTATGACATAAAAAAATAAAAATAAAAGATTACCACAAAGTTTAGACAAACAATTATGTAGATCCAAACCATCCAACATTACATGTCATGCACAAAGTTATTGCTATCAAGTCCACAACAACATAAGTCATTACAATACTAGCTTTGCAACTGCCTACTAACACTTGGAACATTTTCACATACGCAATAACAAAATTACGACGACAATGCACAACACGGAAACAATGGTTTTCAAAATTTAAAGCTACAAAAACATATACATAACAAGGATTAAACAAAAAAACAAGAACCAAATTAAGTCCAACAAAATTTCATAAGATTAGGCAAACAAACCTGACACTTTCAATCCCAATTGGACTAAAATAGAACAAAAAAAATATTTTCTTGAAATTCAAAAAAAGCACTAAAAGGTTTGGCTTTATTTGGTCTCGAGAGACAACAAACTAGTTTGGCTTCACTTTTGTCAAAGAAAATGGATAGTTAGACATCTCCAACCCTTCTCCAAAACTTGACTCAAACTTGAACTTAAGTATGTAAAACCATTGAATTCCCTCCAGTCCTTTACTCAAACCTATACCAAATTAAATTTTGAGTTAAATTTTACTCAAATCAAAAACCCATTTTATTGACTCAAATTTCTATCCAAACAAAATTTCACATAGGTGCTTCTATCCGAACTTTTCTAATTCTCCTTTACTCCCAACTTCTAAGCATCTCCAACCCTCATTCACAAAATTTTAATCGAATTTGAATCCAAATTTGAGTAAAATTGATTTGGTATGAACTCCAATACTTTCATCAATTTTCTATCAAAATCTTTTTAAAAATTCCCCTATCATCCTAAATTTCCGTTTTGATTAAATTTGATGAAAACAAAAATCATCTCCAATGCTTCAGCTTTTAAATCAAATTTAAATTGATGAAGAATTATCCTTCACCTTTTCTTAAGTGCTAAAAATTGATCACCAATCCTTTCATCAAATTGAGAACCCATCAAAGTTGATGAAAAGAAAAAAATATTTTGATTATATAATCAAGCTTTTTATTTAGACATTAGGTCTAGTGAAGCAAAAATTAGTAACAGATTTATTTATCCAACTTATTTGTTGCTGGTATACTGCTGTTCTTCATTGAATTCATCAACAAGAAAAACAAAAAAGAATTACAGAAAAAAAAATTAAAAAACCATAATCAGAGTTAAGACAATCTTTATAGAGACAAACTGATTAAAATAGAGGGAAACAAAAGGTTTGTGTGGGGAAATTGGTTCTTCATTTTTGAACATCATGTTCGACAATGCAGTTGCTGGTAATACATACAAAGGAGTTCAAACTGTGACAATATTTCGGATTTAAACCTCCATTGACACCAACAAAAGCATATTACAACTGATCCAACACGACAACGACAGATTTTGAATATATACACAACAAACAAGTATGATCTAGTGCAAGGAGAGGAAAACCCCAAAATAAATCGAGTTATGCGCACCAGAGATGCAAACACGAAACAATATTACGAGTAGAGGATGGTCGAGGCGTTAAGGAAGCGATGTTGGCTTGGATCGGTGGTCTATGAAAAAAAATGGAATCCTAGTTTGTGTATACAGCTGTGTATTGGTGTACACGGGGCAGTTTAGTAATTTTGCATTCCAATTCATGTGGCTCAAAACTCGCATGATAGTGTTTTAGCAATTTGTGATTTTGTAGCCTCTTTTGTCCATATATGTCTACCGTAGCCCCAAAACAATTGCCAAACAAGGGCTAAAATTTTTAGTATGCTTTTAATGATCAAATCCTGATTACAGTAGTGTTAGTGTATTAGAGAACTGGTATACAAATTTTTTTGGGTAAATTACGCTCACCTCCCTTGAAATTTGGAAAAACATACTAATTAAGTTTCAAAAAAAATACAATTAGTCTCACACTTTGATATAATTATACTAGTTTCCCTTAAAGTTTTAATTTGCACAACAGTTAAGCCATTTTTCATTAGTAATTCATTAGTCATATAAAATAAAATAGAAAAGATGTTGTCATCTATTTTCTACGAAAATGTTTATTTATTTTTGTTTTTTTAGTGTTTACCGACCATCTTTAATAGTTTCAGTCGTTTTAGATTTACCAAAATTAAGTAATGCTAGGGGTCATGAAAAAAATATCATGAAGATGATCATGAAAGATTCTCCACCTTTGGATTACACATATAATAAAACACCAAACACTAATCAAATGATAAAAAATCTTCATGATGCATTTCATGATATTTTTTTTATGATTCTTAATATTATTAGGGATGATGAAAAAAAGTCATCGTAATTATGTCAAAAGTTTGGGGCTAAATGTAATTTCATGGGAAATCCAAAATTGGAAGTGCTAATCATTTTCCAATACCCAAAACAATGTTTAACTTACCAATTAAGATTAGTAATTTGCTTTCAGATCTTGTTGCGTGTGTTCTTGATTTATATGCTAGTTTAGTAAATAGATTAGATGATTTAGATATTGTCGAAACTTTGTATTTATATGATTGTTGTTATATTTGAACATATGTTATGTGAAATTTGATGGGAACCCAAAATTTGAAATCCTAATCATTTTGTGGTACTCAAAATTGTGCTTTACTTACCGATTAAGATTAGTATTTTACTTTTAAATCTCGTTGCACTTAGTCTTGATTCATTATGAGCTAGTTTAGTTATTGGATTAAATGATTTAGATCTTGTCGAAGGATAAATCAATTAAGCTATCTTTGGATTCATTTATTGAGGGTGCTTTGTGGAAATTGAATATCTATATAGTTAACAAATTGTTATGAGTGCTATACTAAGAAGCATGGATATGAACATGACACGTAACACGTCAATTTAAAAAAAAAATCAAGACATAACATGTAGGGGACATGCATGAAATATATAATTTTATATATTTGTCATACGTCATATACATGTATGTACAATTCTCGTTCCCGCCTTGCCTGAGATAACGTACACGTAGACTTGACGATAACTTGTTAGACGAGTTCCGCATATATATACATATATGAATACATCATCCAAAGATAATAAAAAAACACAATATGACATTAATTCTTATGAATTTATTTTTCTTTTATTATCATATCTAAATTTATTTTGTTTAAACTTATAATTAGTTTCACCTGTATCTAATGATAGAGGCTTCTTTGGAAGTTGGGCCACGTAATGGGACACATTTTGATAAGTGTCGGACATATGTCCAGAAGTATCTTACGAGTATCGTGTTCAACATGGGCATGTCACTTTCTTAGAAGTGTCCATACTTTTGAGGTGTTATATAATTAGTTATGATACATTGAACAATAAGATGCTTGATTGGAAATTGAATAGGTAATCAAAACCTTGCTTAACACACTAATTAATATTCATGATTAAGTTTCTAATCTTGTCTCGTTTATTCTTGATTCTTTCTAAGTTAGTTTAGTTATTGGATCAGATGATTCAGATCTTATCTAAGGACAATTCACTTAAGCTATCTTCTCTTATTCATTTATTGGGAGTGTCTCATGGAAAGTGAATAGCTACATAGTTAACAAATTATTATGGATGTTATATAATTGGTTGTGATGCTTTGAATGGTACAATGGGGGTGTTTGGTGGGGCTTTTTTGAGCCAACTTATGGCTGCTGACTTTTAAAAAGTTATTTTGGACTGTTTGGTTAAACTTATTTGAAGCAGTTTCTAATTCTAACAACTTATTTGAAGTCAAAAAAGCTGATTCTGAGAAGCTGCTCACCCCTTGCTTCTGATTATCAGCTTCTGTTGTGGACATATTAATTCACGGTTATACTCTTAGATTTTTTTATTTTTTATTTTTTTAAAAATAAAAAAAGTCCCAAATGGATTATAGAATATTATTATTATTTTTTATGAGAAATGTAGACAAATAGAGAATAATAAAAAATAAAAGTTAATTGAAAAAGCTGCTTCACAGCTTATTTAACAAACACTACTCAGCAACTTAAATCTATAATCCAACAGCTACACCAAACAGATTAACAGCTTCTGATTAAAGTCATAAGCTATAATTTGTAATCTGTTAAGCTATAATCTATAATCTGTTTTAACAGCTACACCAAACAGGACCAATGCTAGATTGGTAAGCCTTGCAGAGTTTGGTTTGGTTAAAGAACACGATTTCTTATGAAATTGGTAGAGATTAACAAAAACGCTTACATCTTGAGACTAAGAAGCTATTAACTGAAATCACAAGTTTTATTTTTAGGATAATTCAAAGAAGCACTACAACATAAACACTTTTAGCAACCAATTGATTTCGTCCCTAAAACTAGTATTTTTTGTCGCCAATTACATTTTCGTATGGAATAAAAATTGTTGGGAAAGCCCTGTTCGAAAAAGTCAAAATAGCCTTTTTGGTGACGAACTTTTTATAACGTCGCTAAAACCAATAATTAGTGATGATTTTTCTTTTGTGCCGAAATGTCTGAATTTTCGAAACTAAATATTTTGTCTCTAATAGTTCATCACAAAACATCTAATTTCGTTGCTAAGAACTAAATAGTGGCATTTTTAGGAACAATTATATTTGGTCGCTAAAAATATAAATACTTTCTACATCATACATTTTCATCTCTAAAAGTTAGCTCATAATTTTCAATCAAAAAAAGAATGAGGAAACATGTAAATATCAAGACGTTGGCTTGCGATAAAACGTAAAAGGGGATATTCACACAATACTATGCAATTGTCCCTATTCATTTTAAAATCTTTGCACATATTCTTCTCATAAGTTCATAAGGGACTCTTGGGGGTTGAATCCAAAGAACTCGTATATGCGTTGAAACCTTAAAAATGAGATCGACCTTCTAATTGATACTGAAGATCTCAAATCTCCATTGGCGTACTAGACAAAGAAAACAAAGTTGTAGAATAGAGAGCATGCATTTGACATGTTAGGGCAAGAGGAGGAGATTTTATTTGCCTATTATTAAGAGGATCAAAATATTTGGTTCCCATAAGGCTTCATACATTTAGCAACCAAATTAATTGGTCTCAAGCTCTTACGCTCCTAATTGCATGGGGTCAAGTGGGCAAATAAAAATAATCTTCAACATATTGGATCCCTAAAAAGGTCTCCAAATAATTTTTTTTTTCTTCCTATAACAATTATCATGAAGGAATATGGTGTTTTGGTCCCTAAATATTGGTATCTAAACCACTAATTCCTTGTAGTGAGGGTGGAAGGGTAAAAATTTGAAGAAATTTTATGTAATGACAAATTTCTTAGCACATTGGAAAAACAAATTCACATGTGCATGCGTGCAAACAACATGCACATGTCTACGTGCTTACATGTGCACAAAAAGTGAAATTATTTATTTTTGGTTTTTGTTAATAAGTGCTCTTAGGACATTTGTTAAGGATGCATTAAATTATCTCAACTACCTCTACTATTACAGAAGATCGAAAAATTATAAATGTGTCTTTCTAGAGACTAAAATATCCATGTCTCTAATTTTGTCTATTTCAACATTATATACTTTTCAAATTTGGTTTATTTATTTTTTAAATATTTTTTTATCATAAAACTAAATACATTTATTTTTAAAATGAAATTTCATTTTTTTTTTATAAATTTTAAATATCCTTTATTTTCAATCATAATTATATTATTTGGTGTAAAGAAAATGAACCTAAAAATAAAAAATAAATAAAAGTGAATTTAAAAATAAAAAAGGAAAATGAATCTAAAAATTAAAGGAAAATGAATCTTAGAAAAATAAAGGGCATATAATTTTTTATATTTATAATAAAAATAAAGGTGTAGCTCGACTTTCCGCACCCCCTTTCGAAAGGCGAATAGCCCTACAGTTCAGACTCCACTTGTGGTTCTGAATCTGATTTTATAAGTGCAATGTGAAATAGTGAAAACACAAAAATAGTCCAAATCCAGCAATTCTATTTTGGAAAATCAATGTTTTGAATGAAATGCCAAAAATGGACTGCTTTGTCAGATTTCAAAGTCGCCACCTAGATATTTTGTTTTGGGAAATTTAGGAAACCCTAGACTCGTGCCAAAGGCCACTTATCCGTCATCACCAAAGTCTCTCGGCTCGAGAACTTAGGTACGAGAGGGGAAGATCATGAATTAAGCACCCCATTCGCCCGATCAAAGATCGGCCTTTACTAATCATGATGTAATTTTTTATTTAAATTATATGCTCTTGTTCCGATTATTAGGTTAACTTTACTATGTGATGCATACAAGTATAGACTAATTTTGCAAACATTGGAACACTTGATTCATGTTTGTTTTGAAAAAGTGTTTTCAATATGTACCACTTGAAAAAGTGATCGCATATGAACATTACTCAAATTATTCTAATTCAAGCAAATAGCCTTCACCCACAAGCATTCAAGTAATTTATCAATTAAGCAGTTAGCCTCCTGGTAAGCATGCTAGACATAGCAATAATCACACTCATGTAACATGCTAAAGCAAACAAAAGCTTACCTCATACTCCAAGCCAAAACAAAGCAAATAATTAGAAATATGCATGCTCCTAATTAATGCAACATGACTAAAAACAACACACATTATGTATTTCATAGGCTTGACTATGAACATGGCATATGATTCCATTCAAGACATGCGATAAAGCACGTATTCGAGCAATGAATTGAAACATTTGATATCGAGTTAGTATGATGAGCCGAGCTTGGAATGCATGTAAGACAAGTGGATGCAAATATGAAGTATGCTAAACGAAACGTGATGTCCCTAAACTAACCATCATAAGTAGTTAAATAAAAGGGAGAAAGACGTGGGGTTGGAAGACATACACAAATTATTACATATTTATCCTCACGCAGGAGGGTTCTGATGTCCAAGTGTCCGAATTGACTACTTATTACAAATCCAAATGAATAAGTGAATAAATACTAAGCTATTATTAACTAACTAGCTAATTATCAATCCAAGGATGCATAATGCTCGCATGTGCAGCGTCCAAAAACTACTCTGTTTGGCTAGATTATTATGTTTCACCTTCAGCCACTGCCCTCTGCTTCTGTACAACACACTGTCTTACTAAACATGGATGCTCGGCCGGCCCTTACTGATACCCGGTCGGGCCTAAGAAAGGTTAGCCGTGCCTCAGTTTCATGTAACTCCATTTTGTGCTCTAAAGTGAAAACAGTGTAGGCAGAATGTTTTGGACTCTATTTGTCCATCTTACACTTCTCTATCATGGAAAACCCTCAAGAGAAGGGTAGAATTGTTTACAAATCCATCAATGAGCAAATTGATTGCTTGATGGTTTCAATGTACAATTTGGACAAAAATGAATAAATGAAAATGGCTATACCACCCCTCCCTCCTATCATAGAGTGAATTCAAAGAGGGAGGTAGAGACGCTTCAAGGTTCATCAAAACATCTAGAATTGATTTAAAACAAACCTTGACATAACGGACTCGGCATAATGTCCGGCCGAACCAAAGCAAGATAACTCATTTTCTTTTTATGGGTTGGTTAATTTTAAGCCAAATTCATTAGTCCTTACCATCCTTTAATCCATTAAGTCCAAGGTGATGATTATGTCCACTAAAAGGAGAGAAGCATCAAATGGGAAGTAATTCTCAACATGAAAGAGAGATTACGCTGTTGACGATGAATCTCCGTGGAGATTAAGCCATTAAGCGCAAAACTGTAGTTCATGTGTTGAATAACCATCTACCATTTGAAATAACTCTCAAATGAAATAAACTAGTGACAACTTGATTATTAAAGTAAGGTTATTAAATATGGAAATGAGTTGAAGAAAAGCTAGAACAACATGCAATAAGCTATGCAAGTGAACTTATGAGACAACAAATGAACTAATCAAAGCATCAATTAATTAAATAAATTAAAACAGCCTTAAAATAGCCTCTAGAGTGTAAAAAGCAGTAGCTAAAATCATGTTAAAAGAGCACAAAAAGATAGGCAAAACGAAGAGATACAAAGCTAGTAAGCAAGGCTAAGGAGGGGCGGCTAACCCCTCCACTTTTGAGACTTCTAAATCATATTTTGGCCTCTAAAAATAGTCCAAAAAAAAATAGTCCAAAAAATGCCCCAAAATAGTGGCTAAAATCAGAAAAACAAGTGGGAAACACAAGGATATAAGCTTGGAATAAGGTTCAAGAAAGGGTAGTTAACCCCTCTACGTTTGGTAGCTCTTAAATCACAAGTTTCAGCCTTTGAAAATAGTCCAAGAACAGTAAAAGATGGACAAAGACTGAAATGAAAGTAAAGGAAAAGATAGAAGTTAATACCTCTTGTAGAAAATGTATTCTTGTTGTAAACCAAACTTGATTCTAAAGCACTCTCAAATTTGAGCTATGATTTCCAAATCTCAATCAAAAGTCCCAAGTCCAAGCTCTTGATATGGATGATATGAGAGCTCAAAGGTTATGTGAGTGTGAAGATGAATTACAAAGAGGAAGTCCAACTCTTTGATGATTTCTACCACCTTTATATTTGATATTTCCTATCTTTGATATTTTTTAACGCCTAAAACAGAGGTCTGAGCCTCCTATTTATAGAATTTGAGCTGCAAAACACAAATATCTTCAACATTAGACAGCTGGCAGATTGCTGTACAATCTGCCTAGAAAAGTCAAGAAGCCCAGCCGGGCATCACTGAGGCACGACCGGGCCTCAGTGTAATTCCATTGTTTCTCACTTTTAGGTTGAATGTAGGTTGGTACTATGTTCAAAATTGAGTTTATTGGGCAAAAATACAGTGGCTATGGCAGGTTGGGATTGTTTAGAGCTTGAAATTAGATTTCTTTGTTGAGAATTCAAACCATTTACACAATGTAACCTTCATCATCAAGTGCTCGGAACAAAGCGCTTAAGTCTTACGAGCGATCAAAATTAGGGTGTCTACAAAAGGGCATTAATTTTTATTTTTTTTATTTAAAAACCTTGAAATTTCATTTTAAAATAAATGCATTTAGTTTTACGATAAACATATTTAAAAAATGAATAAATTATATTTGAAAAGTTTATAATGTTGAAATAGAGAGAATTGGAGAAAAGAATACATTAGTCTTTAGTGAGACACATTTATAGATTTTCCTATCTTCTATAATAGTAGAGGTGATTGAGATGATTTAATGCATTCTTAACAAATGTCAAAACCCTTTAATTTTACAGTTAGATTAGGAAAATGAGGAGAAAATTAATATTTATTTATTGTTATAAAAAAAATGTCATTTATGTGTTCTCAAATAGAAATGACAGTAATGTTATCATGATCAATTTGATTAATTTTGAATAACCCATTATGCTATTTTTTATTTTTTCACACTTACAAAAATTTAAATTCTAGGTTAACAAAACTCTGACTTACAGAATAAATGTTGTAAATGTTTGATGGAATTTGACATTGAATTTTTATTGTAACTAACAAAATTAACTTTTGAATTTTGAAATTATTTAATATAAAAAAGCTATTGATGCAACATTAAAATTTTATTACGTTTTTAATGATCAAATCCAGATTATAGTAGTATTACTATATTATTTGAAAACTGGTATACAACTTTTTGGTTAAATTACACTCACCTCCCTTTAAGTTGAGAAAAAATACAACTACTTTTACATTTTTTATATCATTACACTATGTTGTCTTATGGTTTTAATTCATATAACGGTTTGACCTATTTTCATCAATAATACATTAGTCGTATAAAAAAAAATGTGATATTTTTTACAAAAATATAGATATATTTATCTTTATTTATTTCAATGTTTACCTGTCATCTCTATTAATTTCGATTTCTTTAACCCTATTAAAAATTTAAAGTTTGGGCTAAACCTTAGGGCAAGTGAATGTAATTTACCCAAACTTTTTAAAGCATTTTCTTACATTGAAATTTAAAGGATAAATTACACCATTTGAACAATTTTAACCCTACACTTTTAATTTTATGGCAATATGGCCCCTCCATCAAGCGTCGTTAACATTTGGAACCAAAAAAAAAAAAAAAAAAGGTACAAAACTAAAAGGACTAAAGTATAATTCAAAATAAACTATATGCACATTTGAACAAAATTGAAAGTGTAAAGTTTAAATTAAAATTATGGGAACTAAAGTGATATTACACTTAAACTATTAGGACTAGTGGTGTAATTTACCAAATTTAAACACACACACACAAACACGTTCATCTGGCATCTTCATATACCAAAATAGCACTTTAGCCATTGCCTGATAATGCAAGTTGACATAGAGATATCGGCATGTATTCATGTTTCCTCTTCAAGTTCATGCACAAAAGTGAATGTTAACATAGCATTTCACAAGAAAGTATTGAACTCCACAGATATTCTTTCGTAAGGGCCTTGAGTTGGATATTTGAAAGTGTTTTTCTAGAAAATGAAAAAAGAAAACAAAAAAACAACCAGACAAATGTTCTGCTTCCATAATTCACCTAATAGCGAAAGGATGCTTTTATATTCTATTGATTCAGCAATGCCAAAGAAGTGTTCACTTGCAAATTGAAACATCCACCATTGCAATAGTAGAGAGAGAGAGAGGATGCAATATGTGTTGTATTCAATCAATCTGCCCTATACAATAGAAGGCCTGTATATATATAGGCTGAGAAAGATTATCCTATAGGATACCTAACTATGAGAAAAGGGAATTCTACAAGAAACCTAACTATAGCAATACAAATATATCTAGGAAATTAATACCTAATATATGTAGGAATATATACCATATATACATTAACATCCCCCCTCAAACTCAAAGAGGAAAACATCTTGAGTTTGGAGAGAGAAACTAAAACATAAAATAAAACTAAATAAAACAAAAAAAAAATAAATTGCAAAGTCTGAACGGGAGCACAAGGGCTCTTGAGATATATCAGAGGCCAGAGCTAATGTTGGGAGACAGTTTATGGTCATGTCGGACTGTTGTAGGAACTGGCCGAAACTAATGTCAGAACAGTTTAAGGTCATGCCGGACCATTGTAGGAACTGACCAGAATCAATGTCAGAACAGTTTACGGGGTCATGTTGGACCATTGTAGAGACTAGATGTTAAACCAACAAGCGTGGCACACGCATAACTTATGACATGGTGCTGAACGATGATGGCAATAGATGACTTTGTGCGCTAGGGGACGACTTAGGTGGTGCTCCAAAGGGTAGCTTAGATAATATGCCACATGGGGCAACTTGGGTTGTGCGCCACAAGAGGCGACTTAGGTAATGCGCCAATGGGATGGCTTAGAGAGTGCGCCATAGAAGGCGGCTAACGTTGTTAGGTCCCTTTATTGTCAAATCCGGGTACAAAACTTTGTGTTGAAAAAGTTATAATTTTTTCTATGTTTTTGTCTTTCCCGCTCGAGCGGGACCATTGGCGCTCGAGCAGAGATTGGGGTCTCTTAGTATTTTTTCAGGTCTGTAAAAATACTGGAAGGTGTGATTTCCCGCTAGAGCGGGTTATCAAGCGCTCGAGCGGAACTCTGTTTTGTCACACGCATATTTTGCTGAAGCCGCTCGAGCGGGATGTTGGGCGCTCGAGCGAGATGTTGGGCCCTCGAGCAGAGATCGCGGACTCAGGTTGCCTATTTATACCTGTTTAGGTTGTTTTTAGGTTTTACTTTTCCTAGATCTTATTCAAGAGTCCTAGGGTTTTGTTTGAAGTTTTCTTCTGAGGTTTTTGTGAGTTTTCCTTGATGTTTTTGAGAGAGTTCTAAACTTATGATTTGAGATTCATACATCAAGGAGTTTGTTACTTTATATTCAAGAGAGTTCTCTTCGGTGGATTCCGAAGATTCAAGCGTAGAGTTTCAAAAGGCGTTTGATTCTGTACGTAGTTGTTAATTCGACAAGTGAAGTTGTGGATTCAACTTCAAGATTGATCAGTTCCGAGTTGAAGGCGTGGTGAAAGAGTTACAAAAGATTCGAAGACAAATTGACTGAGTTGAGTAATTTGTGTGTTATCTTTGTAATCTTTCTTTCTTTAGTAGTGGATTGATTAGTGGCGTTTCGCCCATGGTTTTTGATTACAATTGAAGGTTCTTCAATTGTGGTTTTTTTCACATAAAAATCGTTTGTGTCGATTTATTGTTTATTCAGAAAAACAACAATCTAAATCACTTTCGTAAGTGCTTGACGATTTAGATTGCGTGTTTTGAATTATTGGGATTTGGAATATTTTAATCTTGATCTAATCACGAATCACTTAGGATTTTCAATTGGTATCAGAGCAGGTCACTCTTTGTTTTTATCTAAACTATAGGAGTGTGATTTTGTGTGACTAGTGATATGGATTCTATTCGTGAAGGTAACTCGACCCATAGACCTCTTTTACTCGATGGTACAAACTATTCTTATTGGAAAGCTCGTATGAGAGCGTTTTTAAAATCCATCGATGAGAAAGTCTGGCACTGCGTGATCTATGGGTGGAGTGAACCTACTATCACCATTGATGGTGTTGATATTCCTAAACCCCTTGATAAATGGGAAAAAACTGATTACCAAAACTTGAGTTGGAACAGTAAGACTCTCAATTCCTTGTTTTGCTCCGTCATACCCGAAGAGTTTTGTCGTATTTGCACGTGTGAGGTAGCAAAAAAGGCTTGGGACATTCTTGAAACGATTCACGAAGGTACTACTTCTGTCAAAAGGTCAAAACTTCAACGTCTCACCTCTGCCTTTGAAACCCTTTTTATGTGCGATGATGAGACGTTTGATGATTTCTATGCAAAACTTAGTGATATCGTGAATTCCTGTTTCACACTCAGGGAAAAAATCCCGGAAGCTAAAGTTGTTGGAAAAATTTTGAGGTCCTTACCCGAGAGGTTCCAATCAAAAGTGACAACCATTGAGGAGGCTCAGAATGTTGATACCCTCAAGCTTGATCAGTTGGTTGGAAACTTGCAGATTATGAAGCCCACCAGATTTCAAAGAAAAAACAAAAAGATAGTGTGGCTTTCACTAGTGCTCATGAGACTACAAAAACTCCGGAGACTGAATTTGATTTAGAGTCTGAGATGATGGCTATGTTTACTAAACAGTTTAAAAAAATTTTGAAGAAAAAGAAGCCTAATTTTAGAGACCCTATTTCAAAAGACAAGAGTAATGAAAAACCCAAAACTTTTCCACCAAAACTTGCTCCAAAAACTGAAAAGAAGATTGTAAAGGGGCAAGGGGTCAAGTGCTATGAATGTCAAGGGTATGGTCATATTGCCCTTGAATGCCCTTCGAAAAAGAATCGAAAGAAAGTCTACACTGTGACCTGGGATGATGAAAGCGGGTCGGAGCAAGAACCCGAAGAACCTGAATCCAGTGAAGACGGGGATAGTGCTTTCATGGCATTTTGGTCCACTTTCACTCAACCTCTTCCAAAGCCAGCAGAATTAGCTCGTGGTCAGAACCTGTATCATGCTCCCACCTTTGATGGGAGTAATTACCTGTATTGGAAGATCAGAATGAGGGCGTTTCTGAGAGCCTTTGACCCAGAAGGCTGGCCAGCCATTGAAGAAGATACAGAAAGTACTGACAATCCGAGCAATCAGAGAGCCCTGATCACTATTCGTGGAGCAATTTTTGCTGAAGAACAGCAATGGGTTGTTCATTGCACAAAGGCTAAAGAGGCATAGGAAATTTTGAGCCAATTCCATGAAAGAGGAAATTCACCTTCACCATCATCCAACAACTTTTCTGTCTTAGTTGCTAGATTGGATGAGGTCAAGGAGAATGAAGAGCAAAAAGAGGATGATGAAACATCTGAAGACAATGATGAGATCAATGGCGATGAACTACAACAAGCTTATGAAAAGCTGTACGAGGAATCTCTGAATTTGTCCAAAATCAACGACAAACTCTCTCTCAAGCTCAAAACATGTGAGAGTGAGAATGTCAGGCTGAAAGGAGAACTTGTAGCAGCAAAGCAGAATATCATCAAGATCTCGAGTGACAGGCAAGACTTATGTGGAAAACTTCTATCCTGTGAAACTGAAAGGAATGAACTTCTAAAGGTGTATTCCACATATGAAGAAAAGCTTGAAAGTCTTGAGATGTCACAAGCTACATTGGAAGACATAGCCTGTCAAAAAGATGAAGAACTCCGTGTTGCTAGAGCCACTATTGCTATGTGGAACAAAGGTTCCAAATCTTTAGAAGACATCCTCGAGTCTCAACAAATGGGTTGTGACAAAAGTGGGCTAGGCTATGGTACGACAGCTCACAAGGGACAGGCCTCTACTTCACATGACATGAAGACTCAAGCAAAGGGAAAGTTGAAGGTAGACCAGGCTGATCTCTCTCTTCATCTACCTAAAGTTAGTAAGATCAACAAAAATGAGGTAAAACCTGCTTTTATTTGTCATCACTGTGGTAGGTATGGCCACATTCGTCCTTATTGCTTTGAATTGTTTGGTAAGGTGTCTCAAAAGGGTAGAAATTCGAATACTTTTTGGGCTAGGAGACAACCTTATATGTCTAGGAGGAATACCAAGACTAAAAAGATTTGGGTGAGAAAAGATGATTTGACTTGTTTAATTGTTCACACTGCTCTAAAAGCACGTGATTCACACATGTGGTATCTTGACAGTGGGTGCTCTCGTCATGTGTCCGGTAACAAATCCTACTTCACCTCCCTTGAAAAATATGAAGGAGGAATTGTTACCTTTGGAGATGGCGGCACTTCTAGAGTCATTGGTAAGGGTTCTATAAGTGTTGCTGGTCTCCCTAAGCTCAAAAATGCTCTTCTTGTTGATGGTCTTCAAGCAAATCTTTTGAGCATTAGTCAAATGTGTGATTCCCACCATGAAGTATTGTTTTCAAAAAAATAAATGTGAAATTTTGGATAAAAAGGGAAATACTGTCTTGCATGGGGTTCGCACATCTGACAACTGCTATGGGATTGTTATTACCAATGATCTCACTTGTCACTCAGCCATCATAAGTAACATTGGGTTGTGGCATCAAAGATTAGGTCACATGAATTTCAAAGACCTAACTAAGATAGCCAACAAAGAACTTGTGACAGGAGTACCTAAATTGGGTAAGAATCTGAACTATGTGTGTGGACCATATCAACTTGGAAAACATACTCGTGCCCCTCATAAAAAGGTGAACAGCTTTACAACCAAACGTCCTCTTGAATTGGTTCACATGGACTTAATGGGACCTACTCGCACTGAAAACATCGGAGGTAAAAGATACATTTTTTTGATTGTTGATGATTTTACTTGATTTTCGTGGGTAAATTTTTTAAGGGAAAAATCTGATACGTTTGATGCTTTCTAGGCCTTAGTCCTTAAAATCCAAAATGAACAGGGTGTTTCCATTGAGCGTATCATAAGAATCCGAACTGATCATGGTCATGAGTTTGAAAATAGTTCATTTTTGGATTTTTGTGATATGCATGGAATTAAGCATGAATTTTCTGCACCTATTACTCCACAACAAAATTGAGTTGTTGAGAGGAAGAACAGGGTTGTTCAAGAAATGGCTAGGGTCATGCTCCTTAGTAAGAAACTTCCTCCAAAGTTTTGGGCTGAAGCCCTAAATACTGCTATTTATGTCATAAATCGCGTGTATTTAAGGCCCGGCACTTTACAAACTCCATATGAATTGTGGAAGGGATTGAAACCTAATGTAAAATACTTCAAAACCTTTGGGAGTAAGTGTTACATCTTCAAAGATAGAGAGCCTTTGGGCAAATTTGACTCCCGAAGTGATGAATGTATTTTTCTAGGGTATTCAACCACCAGTAGGGCTTTTTGAGTCTATAACTTACGAACTTCTTCTTTAATGGAATCTATCAATGTGGTTATAGATGATACAGGTTTACCTACTCCAGCAACAAATGAGGATGACAATGGTGAGTCTCCAATCTTGGATATTGAACCACAAAATCAAGGAGAAGCTGTGGTCCAATCACAAGAAATTGTTACAGCACTATCCTCACAGGTAAGTTCAAGTCCAAAGAGTGCTCAAAGGGACATCACTCCTGTTGCTTCTATCACCGCAAGTCCTGAGCTTAAACCATCAGCAAGGGTGAAACTGAATCATCCAGTTCAACAGGTGATTGGAAGTGTCTTGGAAGTGTCTTGGATGGAATGAAAACCCGAAGACAGATTCGGGATGAGGTATCACATATGTGTTATGTTTCATTAATTGAACCTAAGAATTTTAAAGAGGCCTTGCTAGATGATAGTTGGGTCAATGCTATGCATGAAGAATTAGGTCAATTTGAACGTAACAAAGTTTGGACTCTAGTTCTCAAACCTAGAGACATGAATGTGATAGGTACCAAGTGGATCTTTAAAAATAAATCTGATGAGAATGGTACTGTTGTTAGGAATAAAGCCAGGTTAGTTGCTCAAGGCTACACACAAGTAGAAGGTGTTGACTATGATGAGACGTTTGCCCCAGTTGCACGTCTCGAATCTATTCGTATTTTGCTTGGTGTTGCATGTTTTCTTGGTTTTAAATTGTTTCAAATGGATGTGAAAAGTGTCTTCCTAAATGGGTACTTGAAAGAAGAGGCATATGTTGAGCAACCAAAAGGGTTTGAGGACCCTAAATGTCCAAATCATGTCTACATGTTAGACAAGGCTTTGTATGGATTGAAACAAGCTCCTCGGGCTTGGTATGATAGACTTACTATATTTCTTCTTGATAATGACTTTCAAAGGGGTAGTGTGGATAAGACCTTATTTGTGAAACATACTAAGTCTCATATTCTTGTTGCTCAGATTTATGTTGATGATATTGTGTTTGGATCCACCGCTGAACATCTTGTGAAATATTTTTCGGATTGCATGGCACATGAGTTTGAGATGAGCATGATGGGAGAGTTGTCTTATTTTTTGGGTCTTCAAATTAAACAGTCTCCTTCAGGTATGTTTGTTTCTCAGTCTAAGTATGCCAAAAATCTTGTGTCAAAGTTTGGTCTTGAGTCTGCCAAACATGCATGCACTCCGATGAGCACCAGTCTTCACCTCTCTAAAGATTCCTCTGGTATTGATGTTGATCCTACCCTTTATAGGAGTATGATAGGGAGTCTTTTGTATCTGACAGCCAGTCGTCCTGATATTTCTTTCAGTGTCGGTGTTTGTGCCTGTTACCAAGCCAGTCCTAAAGAGTCTCACCTTCTTGCGGTCAAACGCATCATCAAATATGTTAATGGGACCTTGGGGTATGGGTTTTGGTTTTCCACTGATACTACAGCTGAAATTATTGGTTTTTCTGATGCCGACTGGGCAGGGTGTGCTGATAATAGGAAAAGTACATACAGGGGGTGTTTTTACCTTGGGAATAATCTGGTTTCCTGGCATAGTAAAAAGCAAAATGCCATCTCTCTTTCGACTGCTGAGGCTGAGTACATTGCTGCAGGAAGTTGTTGTGCACAAATGCTGTGGATGAAGCAAATGCTTCATGATTATAGGATAGAACAGAACACTCTCATACTTTTTTGTGATAACACAAGTGCCATAAACATTTCAAAAAATCCTGTCCAACACTCTCGCACCAAACACATTGACATTCGTCATCATTTTATTCGAGAGTTAGTGGAAGAGGGCCTTGTTGTTCTTGAGCATGTTCCCACTGAGCATCAAAAAGCTGATATTTTTACAAAACCCCTTGATTTTCTTCGGTTTGAGTTCCTTAGAAAGACCTTGGGTGTCATGCTCGATCACTAGAGTGTTACTTGTTCCTTGAGTAGGTGTGAGTGTTTGGCTTTATGTGTGCTTGGATGCTATAATCTCATTGTCATTGATATCTGTTTGTCTTGCATCTAACTTTATTTGTCAACTACTCATGCTGCTTACAAGATCACATTGTTCTCTGTTCATAGCTCATTTTGAATGCCCATACTTATTAACCTCATGATTTCATTCTGTATACATCCTTGAGATAAATTGCTGTAGGGGTTTCCACACAAGTGATCAAAGTTCTCTATGGACCACTAACAGTGTTTCTTGTACTTTTACAGTGGAATTGACCGATACTAGTATATCATGGGTGATGTTGAGTCTCTTAACTATCTACCATCTGTTTTACTTCCACGGTTTCTCCCTTAGTTCCTTGAAGTTCGGGCATTAGGAAAAGGCTACCTCAGAGGCACCAACCAGGCCATCCTTTATGATTTCATTCTTCTTTGGTTTGGTTTCCATACTCTTGAGCGTGAATGCCACTAGTGAGTGCCCACAAGAAAGAAAAGTCAAAAAAAAAAAAGGGGACTCATTGATTGAGGGGGAGCCTCCGCATTTACTCAACAAATACCCCGTGATTCCTAGTGGTTTGACTTTTCTCTGTGTTGTTAAGTTACTCTTGGTGGAGGTCCAGCCATCCGATCACTATGAGGATTAACTCTAGCTCAGTGGACTCTCATGGCTTGCACACACACACCTTATTTTGTGAACTCTCATGTTGGATTTTGAGTTATACATTCTCATGTAGCTTATGCTCACTGATTATATTTTATCTGCTTTGCTCATGATTCCCAGTGTCATTGTTTTTTAATATTGCAAGATTATAGAATTCGTGAATTGCGGATTATTTCATCTTAGTATCCTTTTTGGCCAAAATTGATCATCTACTTATGTTAAAGGTCTCTCTTGTAGATATTGAGTATCTTGTTTTTATTTTAAAAAAAAAAAAAATTTGTTTTTTTCCCTCGCTCGAGCGGATATTCCCACACTCGAGCGTGATTTTGAGCCTTGCAGTAGTTTGCTCTTTGCTTTACAGTTTTGAGAGAGGTATTTTTGTGTTCGAGTGTCCTTCTTCGAGCTCGAGCAGGTGTCAGCTTGCCTTGCTTCACGCTTGAGCGTTAATCCTTACGCTCGAGCGGACCTATTTTGTATAAAACTCTCTCCTCTGACTCTTCAGGTCATTGTTTTTCTCTCTTTTCCAATCTCTCTCCCTAGGGTTTGGATCGTGGTCTTTGTGGGTTAGATTTCATCTTCCTTCTTCTTCTTCCTCGCCGATTCCACCTTGGTAAGTGTTTTTCCCTCACCTCCTCTGTTTTTTTTTTTTTTTTTTTGTAATTTCGGCTCTTATGGGGGTTGTATTTCGGGTTTTTGGGTGTTCTGTGTCTAGTTGTTTATTCCCTTCTCTCACACACTTTCACTGAGTCGTAATGGTTTTTTTCATGGTAGATTTTATATATTTTTTTTATGTGTTTTGTTGTGTCATTAGATCTAGGGTTTATCATTGTTCTTTTTGTCTTCATGCTTTTGTTGGGTTTGGGTTCGAATGTGCTAGACTATGGGTATCTACAAGTATTGCTATGGTGCCTCTTTGGTTTTGTTTTGCAAGGGTTTGGTTTCTCATCAGTGATCACTAGTGTTATTTGTTCTCCTACTTGGTGTTTGACATTGCTATTATGCCCTACAGTCTGAACTCTACATTAGTCATTGTGTATGTGAGTTGCATCATATTGTAAGTGTCATATTTGTTTTCATTATTCTTAATCTCATTGTTACTAATATTACTAATGTTTGCTTTGTTCTCTGTTCGGTTTGGTTTTTTTGGAATTGTTGAGTTTTTGGGTTTTAGTTGTGTCTCACATCATCATGTCTGTCTCTAAGCGCCGAAAGGCCACAGTGTCTCGTCCTACTTTTAATACTGATAGGTCTCAGACTGCTAAACAAGCCAAATTGTTCCATAAATCTTTTAAGGCTCGAACTGTTCACCTAGAATGGAATGTCCAGCCTAACGCTTTCAAGTCCATTCACATCCGTCCATTGTTTGACCCCCTTAGTGGTGGCTAGGTGTTGTCTTTTTCTGGGCGTCAAAATCTCGATTGGGTTCGAGAATTTTACTGCAATATTGAGCAAATTAGTGACATTGAGCCTTTATTCACTACTTGGGTTCGGTCAAAATCGATTTCTGTCACACCTGATCTCATTCGCAGGCTTCTTAAGTTTGATCAAGTGTTCCCTGAACACTATCATTTTCTAGTTCCAGGCCGTCCTACCTGTGATTTTAATCATGTGGCTGAGGTGTTATGTGGTGCTTCCCGTACTTGGCCTACGGGTGCATTGATTAAACAGTTTGAACTCCTTCTGGAGTTTAGACTGCTTAATCTTATTGTTTGTGCCAACATCCTTGTGACCACTCACTCATCCGAAATTAATCAAGACCAAGGATTTGTTTTGTTCTGTATCGCCCGTCACATGTCTATTGATCTAGCCACACTGATTATTAAGAAGATGATAGGTGTTTCTGGGAATAAACAGTTAGGACTTCCTTATGGTTGTATGATCAACCATCTTTTGTTCAAGCTTAAGGTTCAAGTGTTAGAGAATAATGACTTTTCCTTTCCCTCCCGACCATTCACAAAAAAAACTATTTATCAGAGTCGTGCTCATTTTAAGGGAGAGTCTTCTCGGGCCGGTGCTTCTGCAGGTACCACTGCTGGTCTAGCTGAGGAGGTTGAGTTTGACGCTGCAGCCGTAGGGGGTGAGGAGGATGCTGTTCCATCTCGAGCTCTTCATGATCAGCTTCAGCATTTCGAGGAGGCTATGACCCGGTGGTTAGACTTTCTGGATGCACGCTTTGATGCCTTTGATGGCCGCCTTGGTTAGTTAGAGCAGACTGCATTCCAGACTACCACTCAGCTGGCACACATCGTTTCCTTACTTCAGCTTCGGCAGCCCCAGCCTCTTGTAGACACCCCATTTTTGACCGTCCTCAAGACTTGGACGTCACCATTTGAACACTCGGTGATCATCCATGTTTGTGTTCGTCTTGAGTTCTCAGAGGTCTCGGCCACGCGCCTTGCATCAAGACCTCTCGACTTGCCTGCTTTGTGTTTGGTTTTGTACCAAACACTTGTGTTTTGCTTTTGAGGAGCAGGGAATGGCTTGTTGGCCATCCTCACATCTCACCGGCCATGGCTTGAGGCCACCAGCCTTTTTTTTGTTGCCATCGGCCAAATGTTTGGTCGGTCGGCACTCTGTTTGGTCGGTCGACCATTTATTTGGTCAATTTGGCATTTTTGGCTGGTCGACCACTGTGCATCTGCTTTTGGCAGATATTTTGTGCCAGCTGTGCTAGCTGGAACCCACTTTGCACCCCCTCCATACACGTGTATGGAGGGATTTCACTCTTGCTTAGCTTGTTTTGTAAGCTTTGCAAGAGTGATCCTTTATAAAGGGAGGCCTTCTCCTCCCTCCTCAAGGGTTACAAAAAAGAGTTCCAGAGGTCTGAATTAGGGTTAGGTCTTGTGTATCTATATATCTCTATATCTCCCTCTCTTTTGCTCTTTGTGTGTGTATTAAGGTGTTTTGTTCATAGTTTTGCACACAAACACCTAGAGTTACACTTTCCTTTAGCTACTGAGGTACTAAGGAGTGATTTTCAGAGTTCTTGAGCTGATCTAAGCTCGGAGAAGGGGCTGGAGTGGTCCTTGTGAAGAAGGTCTTCAAGGGTAAGAACTTTACCCATTTATTCTCCATTTTTGCATAGGCTTTTAGCCATCCTTGCATCTGTTTTTAAGCTTAACTTATAACATATAAAAGTTCTTATTTTAAGTGCTTAAAATAGTTGTTTAAGGTTGTTTTGGTGTTTGGGGTTGTTTGACCCCTCTTAGGCTTTGTTTGCCCCCCATTTTGTGCTATTTTGGTGAGCTTCGGGACCACCTTGTTTGGGCCTCCTCACCACTGAAATCCAAATCCAGAGGGATTTCAGTGGTGGGATGGTGCTTTGAGGTCCTAAGAAGGAGAGGGCCATCCCTCTCCTTGTTGTCTTCAAAAGTTGTCATTTTAGCCTCATGTGTGAGCACCACTGTTGAGTTCATGTTGGCCATGTCTTAGCTAGTATTTGTGCTTATTTTGCCATGATATAGCACTGTTTTAAGTTGGTTTAGACACACCGTGCTTGCTTTGCATACTTGTCTTGTAATGCCATGAATTGCCTTAACATGCTTTGTACTTTGAGCCTTGTTTCTAGCATGTTTTTGGCCTAGCTTTGTGAAGCTTTTATGCATGTCTTAGTATGCTTAAGGTCTGTTTGGAGTTGTTTTGGCCATCCATGACATACTTTGCATAGCCACCTTGCATTTTGGCTTGTTAGCCTTGGGCGTGTGAGTGTTGAGCATGCATTACTTGGCTTGTTTCAGTGGTTTGGCACCACTTATAACATCATTTTAGTCCTTGTGGTATGCTTGTATGCTTGCATTTGATGCTCCTTTAATGCTTCAAGAGGTTGGTATCTTATGCTCCATGTTTGAACCCTTTTGCATGCCTTTAGACTTAGGCCATTTAGATGCCATCTAGGTGTGCCTTTGACTTTGTTTTGATCTGTCTTGGGGTGGTTTTGAGTCCCCATGGCCCTTTGGGACTTGCTTCATATAGCTATGGTTTAAGCTTCTTGGCTTACCTTGAGTTTTGGACATAGTTGCATGCCTTGCTTGTATTGATATGTTGATTTGGCATCATTCCTCATGTATTTTCAGAGCTTGCTATTCTTGCCATTAGTCCATGTTTATCCTCTTTTAAGTGTGCTTAAAAGTTGCTTTTTTATGCTTAAGAGTTAGGCCATGTGTGCATGCATGTTTGTATGTGTTTTGGCCTTCATTTCCTTAGCATTTGGTCACTGTTTTGGACCTAGTAGAGAGCTATCCATCTTGGTGTAAGTCCCTCCTTTGCATGTTGTTGCATGCTTGCCTTGTGTGTTGTTGCATACTTGGCCTATTGCATGTGTTGCATGCTTGAATCACATTGCATTTAGCATGTTTTCTTCCTTTTGTCTTGGTTGCTTAACATGTTACGTGTCTTGCATGTTTGCATGTTCGCATTGCATATTGCATGTTCGTTAGCTTGCACATGTTGTTACATGCCTTGCATGTTTGTTTGTTTAGGTTGTGTGCTTAGTACACATTACTTGCTTTCATGCTCATGATTACATACTTAGCTCACATGTCTAGGTTGCATTGCATTAAGCATGCATGCCTTGTCTCTTGATCAAGTGATAAAGGTTGGGCCTTATGTGTTTATTTGGTTTGCATTTCATTTGACATCAAAATGCATAACTTGGCCTCTTTGGCCATCACGCATTGAAATGCGCGATTGGTGGCCCGAGGGTGGAGGACCATCCTCCTTTGAGTCATGAACATGATAAGGAGGATGTTTGTGCAAACATTTGCTTGAAATGCATTGCCATGCCATGTTTGCCCTCTGCTGCTGTCAAAACAGGATTCTGCAGATAAATATGGCCGGTCGATTGCATAAAGTGCCGATCGACCAATGATGGATGGCCGAGAGTTGAATATTTGGTCGATGACCCTTCTACCATGGTCGGTGATGCTCCACAGTGTTCAGAGAGTGTTCCTTGGGACTTGTGCAATTTTCAAAAGAGCAGAACAGGGTAAATAGAGGCAGCTTGTGCATGGTGACAGATTTTCGAGCAAACCCGAGCACGCATGCATTGGACCCTCTTCCCGAGGTTATTTTATTGCTTTCTTAGCTTAGTTAATTTGCTTAACTAATTAGGTGGTCTGTAATAATTAATTAGCTTGTAGGTTAATTAATTTGTATTATTCTTTTGGTCCCTCTGAGCGAGGGCGAATGTGTAATAAATGTGGGTGTGTGTGTGTGCATGTCTTCCAACCCCCATTTCTTTCTCCCTTTTACTTACCTGCTTTTGATGGTTAGTACTAGAGCATATTTAATTTAGCATACCTTATGCTATGTATGCGTGCATTCATTCATCAGTATTGCGTGCACCGGGCTCTGCGCATCATGCTAACTGCATAGTATTTCAAATCTAACTTGAATACATATTACTTGTTGTATTTCGCATGCCATCCTAGGATTAGCCGAGCCTATTCTAGATTGCATTTTGCCTGTAATGCATTAGCCATTTAACGTGGACTTGGATCATACGTTTGACTGCTAACATGTTCTTTGTTTTGGCTTGGAGTACGCTGTAAGTATTTATGCTTTAGCATCTCGCATGAGTGTGAATGTTAACATGACAGCATGCTTACCATGTGGCTATGTGCTTATGTGATATTACTGCCTGAATGCCTATGGGTGAAGGTTGGATTGCTTGAGTTGGAACAACTCGTTGAAATCCGTATTTTAGCCTACTTGCGAGTAGCAAATTTCAAACCATTTTCCGAACAAACGGATATGCAATGCTTTGTTCCAAATTAAGCGATCTAGTCTATACTTTTGTGTTGTACGCATCACATAGTAAGATTAGCTAATTAATCGGAATAAGAGTTTTCAAAACAAGATATCATGGTTAGTAGAGGCCGATCTTCGGATTGGGCGAACAGGGGTGCTCATAGCTGACCTTCCCCAATCGTACCCAAGTTCCCGAGCTGAAGCAACTTTGGTGATGATGGACACGTGGCCTTAGGAAAACGAGTCAGGGTTTCCTAAATTCCCCTATAAAAAATATTTAGGTGGCGACTCTATATCTGGCAAAGCAGTCCATGTTTGGCGCTTCTTTACAAAAAAATCTATTTTCAAAAACGATTTGCCGGATTTGGATTCTTTGGTTCATATTTAGAACCGTGACAATTTGAGTCCTGAACTGTAGTGAGCCCAAATGAACGAAACGGGATTCCCTCCCGGGGCGTTCGGGGGACGTCTACACTCCTCCTGATGCTTGATCTTTGTATTTTCATCCTTGCTTCCCGGCCAAAAAGGGTGAGTGGACATTGGACATTTTTGGACATTTGTGGTACATATTTTGATATTTGGATATTTTGTTCATGTTTGGATATGTTGGATACTTTGTGGATATTTGGATATTTTGAATATTGTAGTTGGTGGTTAAGTTTGATTTGTTGATACTTGGATATTTTGTTCATGTTTGGATATGTTGGATACTCTGTTGATATTTGGATATTTTGAATATTGTAGTTGGTGGTTAAGTCTGATTTGTTTGGATATTATTGTGGTCATTATGGATACTGTATTATGGCTATCTTTCTATGTATGTTTTGATATATTCTTGTACAGTTCCACAAGTTTTGTTTTTCTGGTATGTTGCTAGCTATTTCACAGGTGAATGTTGGATGGATGGATTGATCACATGGCAAGATTGTTTGATAATAGAGTTGTTTAGAGTCTTTTTTCTTTATTATTAATCTTGTCTAGTGCGTGTGTTTAAGGACAATTGTTTAGAAATGTTTTGTCCGGGAATTGACAAAGGGGGAGATTGTTAGGTCCCTTTATTGTCAAATCCGGGTATAAAACTTTGTGTTGAAAAAGTTTTAATTTTTTTTTATGTTTTTGTCTTTCCCGCTCGAGCGGGACCATCGGCGCTCGAGCGAAGATTGGGGTCTTTCAGTATTTTGTCAGGTCTGTAAAAATACTGGAAGGTATGATTTCGCGCTCGAGCGGGTTATCAAGCGCTCGAGCGGAACTCTGTTTTGTCACACGCATATTTTGCTGAAGCCGCTCGAGCGGGATGTTGGGCGCTCGAGCGGAGATCGCTGGCTCAGGTTGCCTATTTATACCTGTTTAGGTTGTTTTTAGGTTTTACTTTTCCTAGATCTTATTCAAGAGTCCTAGGGTTTTGTTTGAAGTTTTCTTCTGAGGTTTTTGTGAGTTTTCCTTGATGTTTTTGAGAGAGTTCTAAACTTATGATTTGAGATTCATACATCAAGGAGTTTGTTACTTTATATTCAAGAGAGTTCTTTTCGGTGGATTCCGAAGATTCAAGCGTAGAGTTTCAAAAGGCGTTTGATTCTGTACGTAGTCGTTAATTCGACAAGTGAAGTTGTGGATTCAACTTCAGGATTAATCAGTTCCGAGTCGAAGGCGTGGTGAAAGAGTTACAGAAGATTCAAAGACAAATTGACTGAGTTGGATAATTTGTGTGTTATCTTTGTAATCTTTCTTTCTTCAGTAGTGGATTGATTAGTGGCGTTTTGCCCGTGGTTTTTTATTACAATTGAAGGTTCTTCAATTGTGGTTTTTTCCACGTAAAAATCGTTTGTGTTGATTTATTGTTTATTCAGAAAAACAACAATCTAAATCACTTTCGTAAGTGCTTGATGATTTAGATTGCGTGTTTTGAATTATTGGGATTTGGAATATTTTAATCTTGATCTAATCACGAATCACTTAGGATTTTGAAACGTTATGCGCCATTAGGGCGACTTAGAGAGTGCGCCAAAGGAGGCGGCTCAGAGGGGGCGGCTTGGCTTGTGCGCCAGAAAGGGCGACTTAGGTGGTGCTTCAGATGACGACTTATGAGAAAGTGAGCCTTGGGGTGGTTTGGGTTGTGCGCCAGAGGAGGCGGCTTGGGTTGTGCGCTAGAGGGGACGACTTAGGTGGTTCACATGGTATATCACCATACTCATCATGATATAGGTATAATACCACAATGCGATACTGAAAGAAAAATATGGCAGCGAAATGGGTTAAGGTCCGACAAGCGGCCAAGCTAAGGTTGCTACCCCTCAGTAAGGCGAAGAACACCAAGAGCTTAACCTATAGCTCTGATACCATGTTGCAATAGTAGAGAGAGAGAGAGAGAGAGAGAGAGGAAACAATATGTATTGTATTCAATCAATCTACCCTATACAATAGAAGGCCTAACTATGAGAAAGAGAATCTTACAAGAAACCTAACTATGGCAATACAAATATATCTAATACCTAATAGATAGAGGAATATATACTGTCACACTCCAAATCCGGGCATGACCGGCCATGGCCCACAAGGACTTAGCCCAAGGCACACGTAAGCCTTAACATGAATCCCAAAACCATAAAGAATAAATGTGATGATAGCCTAGAAATAAATAAATCAAAACTCAATCAAGTGACATTCCACAAGTGCAAAACAGGTCATAACCAACTTCCTAAAAATATATATATATACTAAATGGGATACAAACTGCCCACAAAATAAAATAATTCTAAATAAAACCCAACCACTATGTATGCACAAAACCCGACAAAGAAACCTAAAACAAATTAAATAAATGCCCTAGAGGTCCATGCAATTGAGTCCCCGCTACGCCATGAGTCCACTCTAAGTCCTTCTAACACCTGAAAATGGTAAACAACGAAGTCAGCTGATAGCTCAGTGAGTAGCAACATGGATAGTAAATACAATTTTGAAAACAGGGTTCAATTCCAAAATAAGATACATATCACAGAAACTAGATTGGCATACAGTTTGGTAAAGAGAATCTGTTTCAAAAAGAAGGTTCCACAGTTCAACAGTTAAAATACTCATGTCTCTCAAGAACATGATAAATGACATTTTTCACTTAAAACAGATTACAACATAAACACTAATAATTTTCTGGGTACCAAGAAAAAACAAATAATATGCCACACAGTTCTCAAGGTTATAAGCCCCGTTGGATCTAATATCGAACTAAGAGTCATCCTCAGGGTGGCAACCTGGGCCTTTTCTCGAAGACGATCCGATTGAAGGTCACCTAGTTTAATGGAGGTCTTTTCCTTACAATCGTTGAGCACTAGAGTCATCACGGCCCAACCCGGATCTGTTCCCTAGTGGCCAGAGTCACCACACATAGTGGAATAATTTCCTTGGACTAAATACACATATGGTCTCAATAATCAATACACATCAGTTTCGCAAAACATGGTAGTTCATCATTATAAACATGAGACCAAAATAAATAGTTTAAAGTATGCCAAGTTCACACATGTTTTAGAAATGATTTGATTCCATTGATAATATAATAATTTATCAAAACAGTTTAGTCCTGAAACAACAATTTATTTTTCCAATAGTTCAAGGTAGGGGAACATTTATAAAAATACGTGGCATGAAACTACTCACCTGAAAACGAAATAATATAATCCTCGAATAAAGTATGAAAGTCCAACTAGTGCCCTGAACAAAGTATTAAAACTATACGTCACTACTAATTCAAACGTACTAAAAGGAATAACAAACAAAGTAACCCCAAACTAAAATGCACTAATACAGCTCAACCCAACTCACCGTTACTTTTAAATATTATCTAAGTTCATGTTCTTTAAGGTCTAAAATCACTCAAGACATGGGTTCTGATCGAAACTTAACTAAAAGTAACTTTAAGATAAAATAAAGTTTTTTCAATCTATTTGCTAACTTTGAAAATTAAAAACCCACTCCACGTTGTTTAAAAATTCTAAAACCCTCCAGATATCAAATAATACATCTTAAGCTTCAAACCCAATTGGTTTCACTTGATTTGCTTATTAAAATAATTATCTACAATTTTTTATATCCAAACAGGTTGTTTTCGGCAGCACTTGAAATAAATTGACGGTTCTCTTAATATACACGAGCAACCAATGCAAGGCCAAAAATGTAAGAAATTAGACTCGTAATCGGTTCTAATGACGCTGATTTGATAATTTTTGAATTTATACCCAAAGAGAACAACACTCCCAAATTTACTGTTTAAAACCAGTTTTCTGGACAGATTTGAACGCATCAGTTTATATGGATTTTGACTCCCAAAAATTATAAAAAAATTCAGATATGCAATTCAATATGTAATTAATCTATTGTAAAAATTTTAGTTCAAAATTCATTTGTTTGATATGGTTTCTTGATTTTTAAAGTTTGTGGTTCTGTGCAAAATTCTTATCTAACGACTTTAGCTCCTTAATTCGCTTTAAAATTTTGTATGATAATATTATACACAGAATACTAAGAGAATCAGCCAATCCATTCCTTTTTCTTCCAATCAATACACCGAAACATCTATACACAATAATCATAGATATAATATATTATAGAAGAACAATACCTTAAAGTTGTAGAACCACAAAATGCTAGAAATTTCTCTCTCTCTCTCTCTCCTCCTCACAATGACTCATGGCTGCTAAGAAACCTAAAGTGGCTGCTGTTGTGTTGTAAAAATAATAAGAGAGTTAGGGTTTTTCTTTTTTTTTTTATTTTATACTAATGGTTGGGTACACCTAAAGCATGTGTAGGTCAAATAAATAGATAAATATAGAAAATATATGTATAAGTTATATGCAACTCAAATGGTAAAGCCTTATTTATTAAGTTTGTGATCTAGAGTTCAAGTCACACCCTCCTCTCTATTTACTTTATTTTATTTTTATTTTTTTTAGATAATAAATCTTGCCTCTAAATTAAAGACTTTCACCATAAATTTATTTTAGGTTTAAAAATTAATTAAAAGATCCTCCAATAATATTTAATTTGCACCTTAGAATTCACCACCAAAATATTTGAGATTATAATATTATTATTTAATTATTTACTTAATTTTTATATTCGGGTTCTCACATATACCATATATACATTAACATCCACAATGGAGGCAAAACTCATAAGTTGCTATGTCACACAATTAAAATTTATTGTTCTATTAACTAAAAAAGAATAGCATTGTTTGGTAAGAGTTCATGAACTCAAACATTTATACTTTTGTAGTGTATAACAATCATCGAATGTTATATCCCTCCTTTCAGTTAATTCGCAAGAAAGCTACAATTTTTAATACAATATATAGCGTGGTACCTTTTTATGAAGATGTAATGAATCACATAAAGCTTCTAATTCGTACGGGCACTTATTAATGTGTGGAAGGCTTGATATTCTTCATCTTTAAGCCCACAACCTTGTATGCTTGAATGAATTCGCTCCATCAAGAATGACTTAGAAATCAAACATTACCTTGTACTTCAGAAAATATGTCCATTTTAATCAATCCGCTCTAGATTATACATCACTATTCCCACAAGTGCTAATCGAAACGCGCTTTGAGGAAGACACTAAAGGTTTTGGATCGCGAGCTCAACCTTTTCTTTTGCTAGATCTCGAGCTCTCTCAATCCCCCCCACAACTCTTGACTATTTTGTAAGATAGACTTAACAATGGCAAAGGATCAGAGTTCCCGTGAGAGTGTTTATCATGCAAGAATATAGAATCCAGAAGAGAAAAATAAAGAGAGAATTCAAGTGAAATGAACCCATGTTCTGTCCATATATTTATAGTATATATGGTGGCTTTTGGTCAATGGTTACAACCATTGAAATTGAATCATCAAACTCAATGGTCACCATGTTTCCAACCATTGTGGCTCTTCATTCAAAATGCAAATGTCTAGTTGTTTCTTCCTGCAGGAACGTATGAATCACCATATCAAACTTTGATTAGGTGTGAGAGGGTTCACCACATTATGGTGTGATCACCCCTCATACCTTCATCTCCCACTTGATCACATTAGAATAATGGTGATAAAACCTGAGTTAGGCATGTTTACTTTGGTACCAAAATTTTACCTCATGCCAACTTTCATTTATGAATGTACCTCATAGATCGACGTCTGATTGTGACTTGGCGATACGTGTACACGTTTTTGCCACCAATCTAACCGCACCTGTACGAATGTGTTCTCCTACTAAAAACACACTCAAGATGACTTCAATTCACCATATTTCAAATGAACGACATCAATTTTCAGTGTTAGGTTCACAGTCCATACCCAATCACCATTTACGATTTCAGTCGCACACATTCCTCATGTATCGACCTGCGCCGAAATTATTGCTAAGTACTTCCTCTAAGGCCCATTTCGGAAGGTTTCCTTAACACACCTTATCAATGACTTTTTGTTGATCAAGCAGACAACATCATCTAGTCAGCATGTTGCATATCATGGAATTTACATCTCATGCTAACTATGATATATGTACCTTGTCAGTTCGTTTATCTTATTGCCTGACCAAACACATGTTTCCATGCAAGATAGAGTCGCAAAACATTGGTTATCTAGGCGTTCCCAGAGTCATCCGACTATGTTCTTATATAAGTAGCTAAACCACCTAGCTAGACATTTTTCAATCCCATATTAGTTACATGTTCTCTGAATTTTTCCAGAGACAACCCTTTGGTCATAGGGTCGGCCACCATCTCTTCTGAGGATATATAGTCGACTTTAATTTCACCTCTCTCCACTATGTCCTGAATATAGTGATAACTTACATCAATATGTTTTCCCTTAGAGCTATTCACTCCATTTTTTATTAACGAAATGGCAGACTAATTGTCAAAAAACATATTGACCGGTCTGGCAGGTGTACCTAATTGTAAGCTATCAACAAATCGTTTTATCCAGACCGCATTACATAGTGTACTTTGCAACACAACTCCGTTTCTTACTTAACCAAGAAGCTGTTGTTCTACTAAATAAGAACACATGACTACTAGTAGATTTTCTATTATCTATATCTCCTACAAAATCTGCGTCAATGTATCCTTTTATGTCTAGATCACACAAACCAAAACACAATTTCAAATTTTTAGTGCCTTTTAATATTTGAATATTCTTTTGATTGCTTGCCAATGTTCTTTACCTGGATTAGATTGAAACCTTCTTACTAATCCGACTGCATGACAGATGTTAGGTCTTGTGCTTGTCATAGCATACATTAGGCTGCCTACTACCTGAGCATATGGGACATCTCTCATTTTCTCAATTTCAGACTTAGTTTGAGGACTCATACTTTTACTAAGACTTTGTCCCTTGCAAACATGTGTGCTTAAAGAATTACAATTATCTATATTAAATCTTTTGAGCACCTTGTCTAGATATTTTTCTTGATCTAGATATAATAATTTTGAATTTCTATCTCTTGAAATTCTAATTCCTAGAACATAGGTTGCAAGACCCATGTCTTTCATTTCAAATCTAGATGCCAAGAAAGTTTTGGTTTTTATAATCATATCTGGACAATTTCCTGCTAACAATATGTCATCCACATATAAAGACAATATTGCTAACTTATCATCATTTTTCCAGATATAAACACAGTGATCTACTGGACTCACAACATAGCCCATTTCTAAAATGGCTTGGTGGAATTTCAAATACCATTGTATTGACGATTGTTTGAGTCCATACAAGGATCTTTTCAGCTTGTAGACTTTATCTTCGTTGCCTTGGATTTGGAAACCATCAGGTTGCATTATATGAATTTTCTCTTTTAATTTGCCATTGAGAAAAGCTGTTTTAACATCTAATTGATGCAATTCAAAATCTATCCTGGCTACTACCACCATTAGAATCCTTATTGAGGCAAATTTTGCAACAGGAGAATACATATCCACAAAGTCTACTCCAGGGTGCTGTATGAATCCCTTGGCTACTAGCCTTGCCTTGTATTTCTCCAAACTTCCATTTACTGTGAATTTCTTTCTAAGAACCCATTTGCAATCAATGGCTTTTCTTCCATTTAGGAGATCGGTTAATTCCCAAACATCATTTTTCTTGATTGACTCAAGGTCTTCATTCATTGCCTCAAGCCATTGTGTAGCATCACTGCTACTCATTGATTCATTACAACTAGTAGGATCATCTACTATGTTATTAAGCTCTTCAACTTGAAAAACATAATGATCTTTCAAAAACATAGATAGATGTCTTGCTCTCTTACTCCTACTTATCTCAGGATTCAAAGGAGGTAAAACAACGTCATGTAGCTTTTGTTTCCTCCCACTATTAAGTGGTTCAGGGTGAATTTGTGGATCGAGTGACAAAGAAGGAAGAGAAGAATCCGCAGATACTTTGGAGAGTATTTCAATTTGTTCAATAGGAGTAACAAGATCAGTGGATTCAAGAAAATAGCATCTCTACTTTCTATCAATCCACGTTCGGGATGGTAAAAGCGATAACCACTCCCATTTTCAACATAGCCAATAAACTTGCATTCCTAAGTTTTACTTCCAAATTTATCCTTTAAAGGTTTGGGAATAAGTTCATGTGCTTTACATCCCCAAACTTTGAGATTTTGAACATTAGGTTTAGTACCATTCTAGTATTCATAAGGAGTTAGAGGTTTGGCTTTCGTTTCGATTCTATTTAATATGTACGCAACGGTGGACAAGGCTTCCCCCCCAAAAATGAATAGAAAGATCAACATGATCCATTGTAGACCTTGTCATTTCCATTAGAGTATGATTTCATTTTTTTGCGATCCCATTTTGTTGTGGTGTGTATGGCATTGTAAACAAATGTTTGATGCCATTATCTATGTAGAAAAAATCTGTAGCTTCATATTTGCCACCTCTATCATTTGTCAAGTTTTTAATGGACTGACCAAGTTGTTTTTCTACTTCTAATTTATATTCCTTAAGCTTCTCAATTGCCTCTGATTTGTGTTTAAGGAGGTAGATATGTCCATATCTTGAATAATCATCAGTGAAAGTAATAAAGTATTCCACGTCTCAATGAGTTTTAATTCTTGGGCCACAAATGTCCGAATGAATTACGTCAAGTAATTTCGATGATTTCCAATGTTTTAAAAATGTTTTTCTAGTCATTTTTCCTTTGATACATGGTTCACATATATCAAAATCATCAAAACACATTTTAGACAATAGACCACTTTGAAACATTCAAGACATTTTATTTTTATTAATGTGACCTAATCTTCGATGCCATAAATAAGAACTATTACTGGTAGAAACAGACAAATAATCAGAAATACATACTTTATTATTATCAATAGAAAGATAGAACATGTCATTTACTCTTACACCTTTCACTAATACATTTCCTTTCTTAATCAACACAGTGTTAAACCTAAAATTAATCTCAAAACCCTTTTGGTTAATACTGGAACTGAAATTAACTTTCAGAGAATGCTGGGTACATAACGCACATCATGAAGCACAATGGAAGTTCCATTAATAGAGAATTGACAGTTGTCGATGCCCAACACATCACTATAGGAGTTGCTGTCCACGTAGATTTTGTGTTCACCAATCTTCTTTTTAGTAAACTCCACGAACATGTCTTTGTTTCGCACGATATGCCTAGTTGCAGCAGAATCAATCCACCATGAATTTGATGAAGGTTCAAGCACCATTGCTTCAGAAACAATCCTGGCAATGGAATTATGATCCTTTTTCTGCTTGTTCTGAGGACAAGTGGCTTTGATATGATCTTTTTGACCGCAATTGTAACATGGGTCAGTTTGACTCTTGTGATGTTGCTTTTGCCATCCTTGCTACTTTTGACATCCTTTTTGAAGCCCGTTCTTCCATTTTTTCTTGAAAAAATAGTCTTTTTTCTTGTTGAATGGTGTGTGAGAATTATTCTATGGTAGTGGCGAAGATTGTGCCATCAACAAGTTAGAAGATAATCCTTCTTTACACCTTCGCTTCATTCTTTCTTCTTCCAAAACTAAGAGTACAGGCAATGTCACAATTGAAATCTCTCATCCTCTATGAGTTAGAGATGTGACAACGTGATCCCAAGACAATGGAAAAGTATTAAGTATTGTAGTTACTTACATCTTGTCTGACAAAGGGTGATCGGCGTTGGATAATTCTTTAGCAATTAATTCCATCTGATTAACATGATCACCAACATTATCATTATCACTCATACGAGTGTTACTATATTTGCCCAAGAGCAATTGAATTTGAGTGTCCAATCGAACTCCATACTTACTTTTTAGTGCTTCCATTAATTGTTTTGCAGTTTTATGTTCTTCGAATAGCAGAATAATGTTGTCTTTCATATTATGTAACATAGTTGCCTTTGCCATTGCATCATCTTCTATCCATTTATTTTGAAACCAATTAGAATCATCATCTGGTTTATAAGTGGATAAAGTGTGCAATGTTTTGTCATGTGTAAGAAGATAAGAAATGTGGTGTTTCCATGCTTGGAAATTATTTTCATTAAGCATCTCAATTCTTGAAGAATCAATACCACTTTTAATAGCCATACTAAAAACAAATGTGTTACAATAAAAATAAAAATGTGGATATTACCAAAAAAAAAAAGCAAATGAAATACAACGACAAGTCTTAATAAGAATAAGCCTTGTAGTTGTTGAGTCGACTCTCGTGATAAGCAAAATATTGATGTGGAGGAATACAACAGTCTTCTTGGCTTGGGTAAGAAGAATAATGAAAACCCAATGGCCTATTGAACCCAAAACCATGCTTATGAGTCTTGTAAAAATAGTTACGAGCCCAAGGAACACAATGGTGTTTATTAGAAAATTTTTCTTTGGATGTTTTCCTAGGTAACACCCTTGAATAGCCTTATTCTCTGATTATTTCTTCCGGAATATTAGTATTATTACCCATGGAAAAATTCTAAGAAGAATTCTAGAGATTTTGGCTTTTGAATGACTAAAAATGGCTTTGAAATGAGCGAGAACGGACCTAAAAATCATTTGGACCAAGTTGTTGCCGGTTCAAGGGCTGGGCTAAACCGGTTTGGGCCGGCTGGGACCAAACCGACATGACACATGGGTCAGACAGATGCCGGTCGGGCAGAGCAGATGGACGCGGGTTCGGAAGCGGAGCAGAAGGGCGTAAAGCACTAGGCATTGGGCCGACGCGCGAATCTGGGCGCTGGGAGATGGGCTGCGATTTTGGGCTACTTGATTGTGCCTCTATTGCTGGGTTGGGCCGCCTAGATTGGCTATCACGCCTCGATTTTTAATTACTGGGAATCATTACCAAAAGCCTTTAATTTAGGTCTTTTTTTTTATTTTATATATCTATTACCTTTGAGTAATAGAAGTATAATAGTATATGTTCTCTCTCATGATGAATATAACAATAATAATAATACATGCCAAGCTCCCGCTACGGAGTTACAAATAAATAATTATAAACATCAATGTACAAAATTCATTTCTTTCACATCTATTATGAAATTACACCTAACAGACACGTGAACTTCTTAATTCTCCAACCAATTAATCCGACTTCTCTTCCTGTAGGAAATGAAACAACAAGGGGTAAGCACAATTGCCAGCAGGAATCTCATAGTTCCAAAACTATAACCATCCTATAGATAGAAATGATCATACATGCAGGATGATACCATATAATAAGATGATGTTCTGTAATTTCAAAATATCATACGTAGAGTACCTTTTTTTAAAAAATTTATTGAACATTTAAGGAAAACCTTCAACCATAAAAATTATCCCTTATCATCAAAAAACCACAAATCCTTTTTGAAAACAAATATGTTTAAGGAACAACATCATTTTAAATTTATTAACCAATTCCAAAATATTCCTCATTTAATTTCCATTTTTAATATTCGTCTTTTTAATTCCATTTTCTCTTTCTACTCATTACATTTCTTAAAACTCCATAACCTCAAGTTCATGTTCCCTTAATACGCAAAAACAACCCTCATACACTCCATTCCCACCTGTCAATCCTTTATTACTATAACTCCTTAACGTAGAAATCCAAGTCTCCTTTATATTCAATAAAAACTCTCCTACACTCAACTCCTACTTGCCTAACAACTACATCACATCCACATTTGTATTATCAATTATAATTCAACATATCACAAGGATAATAAACCCTTTTAATTCAATTTCTTCAGATAATTTTTATATGCATTCCTTTTCCATGCCAAATTACACACCAATTGTAATTTCATAAGTTCATCTCAATTCACACATATTATCATCGACTCAACACATTTCTCAACATATTCCACCTTTTGCCAACTTGATACGGTGGGACAGCGGGCACCCAATCCATAACACTTTCCACTTTTTGCCGACTATTATACGACGGGAAGTGAACTCCCAAAAACCATTTTCTCCTAAAAACCAAATTTTTCCAAAAACCAATTTTCAACTTTTTAAAACCATCCCCTACATTTGTCGGCTGTTATACAGCAAGACGTGGGCACCTAAAACATTTTCGAAAACTATCATTTTTCCACTTGTGCCGGCTATTATATGGCAGAATTGTGTTGACACCTAAAAACATTTTCCCACATTCGTCCAACGATAAGCCTAGACAGGGCAATTGGGCACCTTGAATTCAAATCACCCCTACATTTACCGGCTATTATACGGAAAGCCGTGGGTACCGAAAAATCGTTTTTCAATTTTAAAACCATCCCCCACATTTGTCGACTATTATACGGTAGAACGCGGGCCCCCAAAAACCTTTTCGACTCCCCGCGCGGGTACCAACCACAACACAACCCAACACAACTCAACTCAACTCCACACAACACAACTTAACCAAACTCAACACAACCCAACTTAACTCAACACAACATAACCCAATACAATTCACTTAACACACAACAAAATTCAACACAACCGTTTCAACACAAAACTCATATCATCCATTCCATTAGTAATTTCTTTTCCCCCAAGTTTAGTTTCATATTATAACATAATTTAAAATATCAACATTAAAAGTTCAATCGTAACTTTTACCTAAATTTTTCAAACTCTTTAACATTTCAATTAAACTTGTACATGTGTAATTTAACACCTTAATTTCATGATTCTACTATCAATTGAAGCAAAACCATTAACCATCTTCATGAGCCAAACTAGGGTTTTTAAGAGAAAATTAAAGCTTTTCACAAAAACACATTTTATTCCAACCCTTCTATTACTTTTACACCCAAACTCATGACCCAAGATCATAACCCAACAAATAAACCCAACTCTCTTCAAACCCTAACCCCCAATCTCATGATTCATCACAATATGCATAAAAATATAAACTTTTGTATTTATATAAAGAAAATACCACAAATCTATCTATAAATGAGGGTATTGAAAGAGAACTAGAAACCTTTACCTCTTGAAGCAAGGAGATGACAACCCAAAATTCACCGGCGACGAAACCATTAACTATTTGGATCAAAATGAAGCCTTTGACGAGATTTACACTCTTTCTTAAAGGACCAAGGTGAAAAGATCACCCTAGGTGAGTAGATCTATAGATTTAACTGAAAAAGTTTGAGTTTTAGAGAGAGAGAAGAGAACTCATGGTTTGAGAGAGAGGAAAGAGGAGAAAAGTGAAATGAAAATATGTTTGGAGCCTATTTATAGTAACAAGGTAATAATAGAATAACAGCCCCAAAGTCAAATGAAAAGAAAAAGTCAAATGAAAAGAAGAAGTCAAAAACCCCCAAAACGTAGGGCCCAAACCAGCCCAAAAAGGTAAAAATTACACGCAAGTGTCGACCCTTCGGGCAAAGGGGTCGACCCTTTAGGAAGAAAAGCAATCTTTGCAACAGGCAAGGTGTCGACACCTTCCAGACTGGTGTCGACACTAAATTTCAGCAAGCAACTTCTAGATTCAGCAACATACAAGGGTCGACCCTTCCCAGACTGGTGTTAACCTTTGTGGACAGCAACAAGAGGCAGGTGTCGACACCACCAAGGTTGGTGTTAACCCTAAATTCTAGCAACACTTGTATAATGAAGCATTAATTTTTTTATGAGAATTTATTTAAGTTGAGTCTTTCAAATTTTATGATGATGATGATTGAATGACAGTGAAAGGTTATGTGAGGGTATTTATTTTATTGATCATATAACCGAATATAGCCTTTGGGGCCACAAGGGCCAAAATGCTTTGGGGTCCTGGGGACCGAAATGTTTTAAGGACCATAAGGGTCGTTGTATGTATAAGGGGTCCCGGGGACCGAAACATTGAAATGAGAATTGAAGTGCTACGATGACATGAGCTATGTTCCTATGGTTATGTTTTGGGTAACGGTACCGTCACCACCTAAGTCGCGAGGTAACGCGACCCTAAGGCTATGTAGTGGATTGTATGATGGGCAGGAAATCTTAATGTATTGAAAAGTTATATTTTTGTTTACTTTCATTATCCAAATGTATTTTTTTCTGCCTTATGAGATTCCTTGGAAAAATCTTGATAACGTTTTATGAAAATTGTATTTCATCATTTTTATTTTTATTTTGTATAAATTTAAGTCCAATTAAGCTCTTATGTTTAGTATCTTTATTTTGAACCCTATTGGTAGGAGCAAGTTTTATAACTCCATGGTATTGGTATACTCATTGGGCTTTAGCTCATTCTTTTAAATAATTTTTTTTTCAGATTCATAGACTTTTGTGTGGCTCGCCTCAACTTGGAAGACTAGAATTTTTTTGAAGGATCACAGGTGGGCATCTTGTGGTTGAGGTTTTGCTTAGGGTCATTCTAGGATGTAAGCTTACCCTTTTTTTTATGAAGGAGGTTGATTGTAAATATTGCTTATGAAGTTGGATGTATTGATGGATTCGTGATTAGTATGTATTATTTTTTTTTTTGGGAGGAAATGCTTGGGAACTATCTTTTAGCATGATAATACTTTTTTTGTCTTTGAATAGATCATCTCATATATGTTAGGCAATTGAAAGGTCTTATACACTTTTGGTGATGTGGTGATGTGATGTAAGAATTATACAGGAATTGTGGTGTAAAGGTGCTATAGCGTTTGAGGTGCACCCTCTTGGCAGGGTTTTGCCTTGCCAAGATTGGGTTGTTACATTTTTGGTATCAGAGCACGAGTTAATATCTCACACACGGGTCCATTGAGCGTTAGAATGTCTAGAACAGAGTTAAGTTGCATGCATCTAATAAGTAAGTGATAAGTTGTGCACTTGGGAATATATGTGTTTGTGTAATAGATTTAAGTATTAAAACCAAGAATTAAGAGTTGTAGGGTATTTTGTTGCTTATAAGAGGACCGAAATGTGTTTGTTTAATAAGTGTGATATTGAGGCTAAACGCCAAGAACTATTGAGGAACTTTTTCACATTGTAAGTAAATATTAGTGAGTACAAGTATAATGATCTGCGAGAATGTAATATTATAAGAACTAAAGGTTATTTTGGAATTTCGATGATTAAGAAGGACTGGGATATGTGTGTTCAACAAGTTTAGTGTTGAAGATAAGAGTTATTGTGAAATTTTCTTTTTATGCTATAAGGGAAATGTAATTTTTGATCATAGCACATTGGTGAGTACATGCATATTGATTCATGTGAACACAGTATTAAACAGAATTAAAAGTTTTTGATGGAAGTTAGGAAGGCTATGTGGTTAAATGTAAAATTAGAGTTTGAGAACATTTTAGGAAGTTAAAGTATTTGATGATTAATGAAGTGTGTCGAACTATGGTGATTGAGAGTTAGAAAACTATTTGATATGAAGATGATATGCTATTTTGGTGAAGGACCTACTATATGAACCATGGAAGTTCATACATATGTTGATGACCTTGAAAGTCCGATTAGAATCACGTTCGGTCAACATAGTTTCGAATCGGAAATTCTTGATCAACTTCATGGGAATGAATAGGTTGCCCTACCAATCTCTTTGCAAAAAAAAAAAAAAAAAAGGAATTGTTTAATTATGGTTGAATTTGTGATGTATGATTTAGGTTATCCAATATTACCCCGACTGCTATCTATCTTGTCTTGTGACTCTAAGAAAAGATAATGAGAAGAAAGAACGAAATGGAAGTTGAGTCTATGTTGGAGCAATTGGGCAAAATAGAGGAAGTGTTAAGAAATATAATGAAAGCTAGGCAATAATGCTATGGGAAACTGCAAGATTATAAGAAAAGTAAAGTGTTAAGTCAAAGAAGGAATTACATAATATGTTTGAGAAGCAGAGTATTAAGTGTTAAGCAAAGTTTGGAGTGGTTAGAAATTTTAAGCAAGATATAAGTTCATTCCCCAAATGTTCGATTTGTTGCAAATATTATAACGGGGTATATCATCGAATTTTAAGAGCATACTACAAATATGGAGAGATAGAACAACTAACGAAGGATTATTTAGGAGTAATAAAATTTTAAGGAGATTTCAAGTCAGCCAGTCAGTTTAAAGATTAGTTTCTAACCCAATTGCTAAGTAAAGGAGTACTTTAAGCATGTGTATAGAATTTTGAGTTGTTATGTCATATATGTTTTGGGATATGTGAATCTTTCCTACCTAATGTTTGGCAGGCATAAGATACATTTACTTGGATTTTGGAACTCCATCTGAAAATGCTAAGAATATTAGAGTATGACCAAGACTTAGATTTATTGTAAAGAAGCCTGTATCTAGTACTACTACTTAGAAGAGTTATTGCGAAATGAAAAGCAAGAAAATATTTTTGCCGAAGTTATAAATGCATATTTCTTAAGAACCTCTTAGGACAAAGAATTTGAATTGACTAACTTGCAAAGGATTGAGAAAGACAAAATTTGGTTTCAAAATACTTTGATGATAGCTTTGATGCTACTTGATGGTTGAAGTAAGTTATATATGCATACAAGAGAATTGGAAAATTTAGAATTTATTTGCTTAGGCATTTGGAACCCAATATGAGATTGTTAAGACAATTAGAATAAGATTGTTATTTCGGGTACCTCAACTAATTGTGAGTAAAGTGTCCACACGTTAATTGATTCAAGACCTATCCATTCATTTGAAGCTAATTGTTATAAGATGAATGTATCATTGGAAATATTATTATATAATAATAAATAACTAAATAAAAAAAAAATGTTTTTTTCGTTAGTTAGAGAATTATATTACTTGGGAACTTGTATTATGATTATGGTTCGATATGGACCCTAGAATGTAACGTTTTGAGTGAATGGATTTTCTATCTCTCAAGTGGATGTGATCATACACCTAAGCGAGTCGTCTTTGACTTCTGAGATTAAACAGTTATTTTGTGGAACCAATGGAGTAAAACCCCAGCCTATTTGGTTTGTCAATAAGGCCATTGTGGTCCGAGTATTTGTGGACCCAAAAAAATAAAATAAAATAAAATAAAAAATAAAAATAAAAATTGAATTTGTCATTAAGGCTGTGTTAAATACTTAGTCTATTTTGGAGACTTCATATGAGATGTCAATAATGGAGTATTTTGATTTATTTGAAGTTAAGTTGGATCACGAATATCATTTGTGATTGATCCTCAATGAATTGGAGACATGTGGATTATTTGGCGATATGTGAATTATTGGAGACATGTGAATGGATGAGTAGAAGTATATAAATTAAGTGATTGACGAGAATAGTACATTGTGATTAATATGTTTCATGGTTTAATGTTATGAGGTTGATTTCAAGGTCTAGTACATATTATTGATTACTGAATGACCTTTGATGACAATATAGATTATGATGAATCACCAATTTGGGTTATGAACCAACAAATAAATGAGAATGAGTCGAACTCCTGTGATGAGAAAATCGAATGGTAAGAAAGTTACTTCGAAAGGAGGAATGAAATGAAGCAAAGCTATTTGATTCGTTTTCAAGTACAAGTGACTTAAGTTTGGAGGACCAAACTTTCTAAGGGGGAGAGATTGTGACAACCCCGCCACGTATAATATTTTATATTTGGTTAATTAAGGAGATTTGGGATTTTAATTAGTCGTTATCCTAATTTAGTTTGGGATTTATGATAATTGTGGAATCTGATTCGTATATGATTCTTTTAAAGATTTATTTTGCAATTAGAAATTAAGGGTCCAAATGGCTTAAGGACGTGAAATTAAGAAGTTGAATCAATTTAATTTTTAATTACGGACCCATTTGGGAGTTTAATTAAATATTCAATTCAGTTTAGTAGAATTGAGATTCGATTAATTAGGTCTGAATTGGAGTTAATTAGGTTAATTAAATTATGAGGATTGAGAATTGTGATTATTACGAATTAAATTTATTTATGGGGTGTCCAGTTTGAATATGTAATTTATTGACGAAAATTTGGAATCTGATTAGAAATTGAAGGCCTAAATGGTTTGAGAAATCAAAATTGATGATGACAATAATTTTAATTTAATATTTGGAGCCTTTTGGGAGTTTGATTAAAAAAATAAAAAAAAATAATAAAAAATTCTGATTCAGATTAATAAATTTAAATATTATTAATTGGGCTCTAAAGGAAGTCAGATTAGACTAATTAAATTAAGTGGGATTTGGGATTAGTCATGATTGATTTAATTATGTGTTAATCAAGATTTATTAAGACTAAGTGTTGCTTAGTTAAATTAATTTTGATCATACAGTAAATTGTAGAATAATCTAGAATTGGGTGTGTTTGTGGGTGTGTGTGTGTGTTGAGAAAATCTGGATGTGAAAAGATGGCTGTGTGTGTGTTTATTCATTGTTTATACGTTGTATTAGATAGAGCCCATTGAATTCATTCTTTGACATTCAGGAAGAGAGCTTGAGCCGTAAAGAGAGAAAGGCCCAGAGAGAGAGAGAGAGAGAGAGAGAGAGAGAGAGAGAGAGAGAGAGAGAGAGAAGGAAGGAACTGAAGGCTTGAGAATTGAAGGAAGAACAAAGGAGAAGAGGGTTTTGTGGGATACCAAGAGTCAAGCAAAAAAAAAAAAAAAATTGTGGAAAAATCATCATAAGGTAAGAAATTTCATCTTTTTTTTAGTATAGTTAAAATAATCTAGACATAAATTGATTCAAGATGGATTTTTAGAGGATTAAAAATGAAGATTTTAAGATTAATTATTTAAATTGGGTTTTACATATTTTGAGTTAAAGATGATGAAATTTTTCTATTTTAGATCTATTATGATTCAGGTTTGATTGTTGAGTTTTATACTCTCAATTAGTTTCTATGAGTATTTTACATGTAGAAAAATGATCAATTTGATGGTTGTTTTGGAGATTAAGATTTGGGTTAATCTAGGGTTTGAATGTGATGTAAAAAAATTGGGGATTTTGGTGTTAGGAAATTTATATGTTGAAATTGACTTGATAAATGGTAGATTGGGTATCTCTATGTTCTATGGAGGAATTTTATAAATGATTGAAGTGGTTTTACTTAAGTTGTTGAGTTTATGAAAATGTTGATTTTTGACTTTTGTAGTTTATTGATGGTGGTATTGTGCATATAAATTGATTGGATATTTAAAAAGTTTATTAACTCAAAAAATGTACAATGGATGGGTGTTGTGGAGATTGGATAAGAAATTTGTTTGGGTGACTTGAAGTTGGAGGAGTTCTTTAGCTTGTCATTCCATAGCATGTCTTATTTAGGATAAATTTTGTAGATGTTGTAATTTTCATTGAAAGCTTTTCCTTAATTTTAGATCCTATTTACCAATTGTTAGGATTGGAGGGAGGCGTCTCTACACCTCTTGGGAATTAATTCGTAGAGTTTCAATCTATGCTTTTGCTAATTGGGAGGTGAGTATACTTACCATGGAAATTACCTTACATCTATCTTTATTACAAAGTTTGAAAATAATTTTTGAATTAAAGGAAATGAATGATACATTTCATCATGATATATGTATAAAAAGAAAATCTATAAATTTATTGAGGCCAATGGTTGAATTTTAATAAAGATATGATTTCATTTGTATAATGAAGCATTAATTTTTTTATGAGAATTTATTTAAGTTGAGTCTTTCAAATTTTATGATGATGATGATTGAATGACAGTGAAAGGTTATGTGAGGGTATTTATTTTATTGATCATATAACCGAATATAGCCTTTGGGGCCACAAGGGCCAAAATGCTTTGGGGTCCTGGGGACCGAAATGTTTTAAGGACCATAAGGGTCGTTGTATGTATAAGGGGTCCCGGGGACCGAAACATTGAAATGAGAATTGAAGTGCTACGATGACATGAGCTATGTTCCTATGGTTATGTTTTGGGTAACGGTACCGTCACCACCTAAGTCGCGAGGTAACGCGACCCTAAGGCTATGTAGTGGATTGTATGATGGGCAGGAAATCTTAATGTATTGAAAAGTTATATTTTTGTTTACTTTCATTATCCAAATGTATTTTTTTCTGCCTTATGAGATTCCTTGGAAAAATCTTGATAACGTTTTATGAAAATTGTATTTCATCATTTTTATTTTTATTTTGTATAAATTTAAGTCCAATTAAGCTCTTATGTTTAGTATCTTTATTTTGAACCCTATTGGTAGGAGCAAGTTTTATAACTCCATGGTATTGGTATACTCATTGGGCTTTAGCTCATTCTTTTAAATAATTTTTTTTTCAGATTCATAGACTTTTGTGTGGCTCGCCTCAACTTGGAAGACTAGAATTTTTTTGAAGGATCACAGGTGGGCATCTTGTGGTTGAGGTTTTGCTTAGGGTCATTCTAGGATGTAAGCTTACCCTTTTTTTTATGAAGGAGGTTGATTGTAAATATTGCTTATGAAGTTGGATGTATTGATGGATTCGTGATTAGTATGTATTATTTTTTTTTTTGGGAGGAAATGCTTGGGAACTATCTTTTAGCATGATAATACTTTTTTTGTCTTTGAATAGATCATCTCATATATGTTAGGCAATTGAAAGGTCTTATACACTTTTGGTGATGTGGTGATGTGATGTAAGAATTATACAGGAATTGTGGTGTAAAGGTGCTATAGCGTTTGAGGTGCACCCTCTTGGCAGGGTTTTGCCTTGCCAAGATTGGGTTGTTACAATCGGAGTTCCCGTGAGGGTGCTTATCACACAAGAATATACAATCCGAAAGAGAAATAAAGAGAGAATTCAAGTGAAATGAACCCATGTTCTGTCTATATATTTACAGTATATATGGTGACTTTTGATCAATGGTTACAACCATTGAAATTGAATCATCAAACTCAATGGTCACCATGTTTCTAACCATTGTGACTCTTCATTCAAAATTCAAGCTTCCAGTTGCTTCTTCCTGCGGGAAGGTATGAATCACCATATCAAACTTTGATTTGATATGAGAGGGTTCACCATATTATGGTGTGATCACCTCTCATACCTTCATATTTCAATGGCCTCATCGAGTGAACCATTCTTGTAGAATTCAGATTCAATGAGCTCTCTCAGTTTCGGTTATTTCTCTAGTGTGAAAATTACTGGCGCAGTCAGGTTCTCTTTTGCCAAGTCGCTTCTAGCTGGCTTTCTCAGCTGCTCCACAGACTGTGTGAAATCCAAAATGTCATCAACAACTTGGAAGGATAGTCCGAGATTCTTACCATGCAGATTCATTTGCTCATTAATATCGCTATCGACCCCACTAAAAATGGAAGCTCCTTTGGTGCTAGCGGTGATTAAGGAGGCTGTTTTGTAGTAGCTCTTGATCAAAGGCTAACAATATAATATCGAATTGTTTGGGATTTTAAGAGAAAGAAACTATTTTATCTACTAATAGTGGCCAAATTGGCATGTTAGTCTGATTCTATCTCTATTCATTCCGTTTGAAGAGATTAAACCTAACGAAATTCCAAATAGAAACTTTCGAGGGTTATTAGCATGTGAGAGAGAAGCATGAACACCAATTAAAGTTTTTAAGGACTTGTGGTGCAATACCTGACTGATGAGCTTGATGACTTCAAGATTTTCAAGATTAGCAAGGTACCGTGATGACTGGGCAAACATGAAGTCCCCAGCAAGCACTGCCACTCTTGTACCAAAAAGTTAGTGAACAGCTTCTTTTCCTGCAAATAGCCAGAAACGTGATATAGCTATGAAGAGAGCGGCTGTCTAGTTACTCATTTTAATGGTTGAAAGTTGAAACTTGAAAGAGACGTCCTTATATATGATGCCACTTAAATTTTTGCATAAAGTAACAGAACCTCAAAAGTTTGCCATTTGTGTGTGGGGTCAACCTTATACCTTTGAAAACAATAGAGCAAGATCTCATGGTTTGCTTGGTCTACAGCACATAAACCAGTGACACTACTTAACGTCCCCCCGGGGGTGCAAAAAAACAACTGAAAGAAAACTCAAAAAAAATGGCTCAAGGGATAATTCAAACATGGTACACGCCATTTCAATTTAGGTTCATGTCCTGAATGCAAACATTTATAAAGTTCGCAACAAGACAGAGAAACGTGTCGGCACATAGTTCCACCAATATGTATTTCCTTCCTCTGTTACTATTGTTTAACCAAAAATCTATGTTATGTAGGCCACTTTAGCTAAACAAAACTCAATTGTATAAATCCTAATCTAGACTTCTAGATAGAACTACAAACAATGGAACTTGTCAAATCTAATACTTGTTATGAAAAATTGCATATAATGTTAACACAAATAGAGATGACATAACTACTTAACGGTCTTGTCAAGTTTATATTGGTAAAATCTGGACTAAAACCACCAAATATTTTGGGAAACAGTTGAAAGTTTCTGCTAGCAAGTTCCGTATCGTAGACTCATTCAACTTAAGAATTAGAAATCAGCAATATCATGTGAAACAATGACATGAACTGTGCTGGAGTTCAATACAGATAGGAGGTTTCAACAGTATAAACTGAAATGTGAAATGAATCATGACAATGATTTTGATGCCACACAACAGCACCGAATTTTGAATAAACCGAGAGCAGCAACATATACCTAAAGGCTTACCTCTGTGCACGTCACTTTCATCTAATACGTCATCATGAATCAAGCTTGTAGTATGGATCATCTCAATAATCTCTACCAAGCACCTATGTTCTTTGGTAAGTTCCCTGGTAAGAAATAATAGTATTGAATAAAACATCTATTTTGTTTAATATCTCAGAAAGTGTATTTTAACAAATACAAATAACACTGCTGACATCAAGCCTGCAATTTCTGTTGTTGCTCTTGACACTAGGAACATCGAAGCTGGCCTCATCCTCTTCCCACTAGCACTGAAAATCTATTCAGTGGCAGACATCAAAACCGGGTTGTCTGCACCAATAATCTAGCAAAAAATTTTCCTCAAAACGGAAGCATATAAAAGAGAGAATGGGAAATTTAGACTCATATTTTAACGGGCAAATTATGCTGATCACCCTTAAGGTTTAGAAAAAAATACAATGAATCCACAATATAATTACACTGACCTCTCTTTTACTAAAGCTAAAACAATCCGAACTAATATAAATGATGTGTGTCGGTGTTGGCTTTTTGGCTTTTCGAAGGGTATTTTTGTGAATGTGAGCGTGCCAGCAAGGATCAATCAGTCCTTACAGAAATTGTGATTGCCAACCAATTATCAGACGATTGTGTTTTAGTTCTTTTTAGCCTCAATGAAGAGGACTTTTACTGGTGGCTTGACTTAGGAGAAATTAAGAGAAATAACAGTAATATGAAGAACAATTGAAGTATTTCATAAAAATGAACACTGAACTCAGCCTCGGAGAGGTTTACAACAGCAATCTACTTGAATCTACTTGAATCTACTTGAAGCTACTCCTATGAATCGAAGTGCAGTGCGGGTATTTAAAGTGCAGGTATTTAAAGAACAGGTATTTAAAGACTGGAAATGTAAAAGACTGGAAAAGAAAATATATGAAGTAAATGACTAATTTGTATGATCTGAGTCCGTCCTCTTTTTCTGGAGGCTGCCCTGCTATTTATACTCGTCAGTGATGACCTTCGAACTGCACTTCGAACCGTCGAACTGCTCCTCCATGATCGCTGATCATGCTTCCTTACAAGTAGCTCCATTACGCCATTACTGGCAGTTGAGCTTCCCTCTTGTACTTGAATTTGAATATGAGTAACCGTTTGAAGATATGTCATCTTGCATCCCGTTATTGATCTAGTGTTACTCAGATCATGTGAGGACCAATATTTATTGCCACGTGTACGATCAGGATTAAAGGCTTAAATAACCTTCCTTTATTACCCTTACTCTGCCACGTGTCGAACTGTAACTGGCTTTTACAAAATATGTAGCCAACATTACCCCCCGCACTAATATACCCAATACTTGGTGATATTAGTGGATTACAGTTTTCCCGCGCCTCTAGATCGTGTATGGAGTCCAAATTCTGGAAATACAACCGTCATCCATTTGGTGATCATTTGCATTAACTCGTTGAACATCCCAATACCTTAGTATTCGAACAGGCTATGGCTGCATCAACTTCCCTTACTACTGATCAAGCATATGAAGAGCCTTTGAGTGATGTTATTTCTCCTCGAAAGAATCTCCACGCATTCATTAGCCACCTTTACCCGCCCTTCTCTATTCAGGTAATGGAGGCTTTTGCAGATTATAAACCTTTGGACTACGAACACATTGCCTTTAATCCCTTGGTTTACAAACTTACAGACACAAAGAGTTCTTCCCCTAAGCTCCCTTTGTATTTTGACCGAACTACTCTCAAGCCTTTGCTTCGACAAGTTGCAAATATGGACTTAGGAAACTCTTCTTCACAGACCTCTGCATGGGATGAAACTGTAACCTCTTCTCCCTCTGGGGCTTCTGGCTGGACAAGCTGGTCAACTCCTGAGACTTATGATTTAAGGGAGCGAATCAATCACCATTTTGTTGAGTTCACTGACCCCTTGGAGTTTCCCTCCTACGCTCGAAGCTCAGTGGTCTACCCTTACGTGCCCATTGACCTTCGACGTAGCTTGGAAGAGACTCTGCTTGTGGCTTGGTATACTTCTTCCATGCCTACAAAGATAATGCACCCTGCCCGGCGTCCAGAAGAAGCACAAGGGTATACCCCTTCATTCTTAGCCAAGAAGGCGAAGATTTGTTCTTCTGATTGGCTTGATTACATTAATGCCTTTGTTCCTTCTGCTCCCGTGCCATCTCCCATAATAGAGGCATCCACACCCTCTTCTGCATCTTCTGAGATAGAAACATCTACTCCCTCCCCTTTGTCTTCTGAAGCAGAGCCATCTACTCTCTTCCCATCTTCCGAAGCAGGATCATCTTCTCCTTCTCCTTCTCCCATTCTTTCCTGGACAGAGAAACTAAGACTTGCCCTTCCAATGGACAAAGTTTTTCCACCTTACCAACCTCCGTCACCCCCTTCTCCAGCCGAGCGAAAGCAAGCTCAACTTTTGCTCGCGGCTTTCTCCCACCTGCCCTTCAATGTTCTTGAGGATGACATTCCTCTTAAGAACTTTCAATGGGCTTGTGATGTCCTGACTAGGGGTCATGTCCTCAACCCTCTTGCCCAAGCAGAACTTCATTTGTTTTTGGACCAACTCCCAGTGCTTCTCTACTGGCATCAGAATTCTAAGATCACTATCCAAAATCTGGATCAACTTTTATCTCTCCGAATTCATGCCCAGTATGAAGCAGAGAATTTTATCGAAGAGTTCGATGACTTCAGGAATAAAGATTCTGCGTACTGGGATGATTTGGTTATAGATGAATTGGAACAAAAATCGAGGGAAGAGGCTTTCGAAGCAAAGGCTGAAGAACTCTATTATGAAGTGAGAGCTCATCAGCTTATGCAACCAACTTTAGAAGAGATAGAAGAAATAATAAAGAAAGAACAGAAATTTATTGACCATTGCTGGACAAAATTTCATGACCTTGTTATTTATTCTATTCCTTATTTTTATGAGCTTGAATTTGTACCCAGATAGGGTTACTTAATGTAATCATCTTGGCTTTAATGTAAACAAAGTCTTTCTGTATTTAACATTGTTTGACTTTGTTTCCTTTTATCTTTAATAGCTAACTCGTAACTTCGAATTTGAACAATCTCACCCTTCGAATCAATTGTTTAATGAAGTACTAAAAGAACCAATCATGTCTTTTTCCAATTCATGGAGTAAAATTGACAATTCTGGCAGATATTATTTTAGTACTTCGATTTTAATGACTTTACTCTTCAACACTAACTGTAACCAATATATGGTCATGGTTGATAAAGCCAATCAATTTTAAACTGATCTCTTTTGGCTTCGAAGGGCAACCTATGGCAATTCCTTCTTGCTCATATAGAAACCAATGATTGGTCTTGGATGTTTCGAACAGTGCCCCTCTTCCTTAAAGAGTCCTAGGGTTTGCTTCGAATGTTGTCATTTTGACTGATAACCTTCAAACAGGTCTTTAGATTTTTGAAGTAGACCAATACTTTGAGCATTCAAGCATTTTTAAGCATGTAGTATGCTCCGAACAGCGTTTCTCATACTCAGAGAATACTAGGTTTTGCTCCGAAGGTCGTTACTTTGATTTATAACCCCTAAACAGACCCATAATCAAGCAATTTAGCACCTTTAAGCATATACTAGGCTTCGAAGCCGACTTATGTATTTCGAAGCCGTTGTTATTTGATTTTTTGACGCCAAGATCTTATTTTCGAAGCCAAATATTTCATTTCGAAGCTGGCCCCAATCTCCGGAATACGCTCTTCCCTCCAAAACTATCAATATTGGAAGAAATTCCTCGCATTCGTACTTTTAGTACTTAACGACTTATGGGGTATAATTTTGGACACAAAGGTTTTAAAACCCTCTCGTTTCGTGTTCCGAAATCTCTTGCCTTTTACAAACCCTTCTCTCTACTGGTTCTTCTGATCTTCTTTGCTCTTCTTTTGCTTACTACCAATGGATCCCTCCTCTCTAAAAGTACTTGCTGGCGACCATATCAGCCCTACCATGGCTTTGAAATATTGTATCGATGAAGAAATCAGCAAGCTGACATCTGGTGAGTCAAGTAACATCGATGGTCGTCTTTTCGTTCCTCGCCACAGCAACAAACAGGAGTACGTCCTAGGTCCTATCTTCCGGGAGGCTCCTGCTCAACTCCCAGCTCTGTACCCTCGTTTGGAGGACCATTTCCTTCTCTACGAAGGAAGGCTTGATTGGGGAAATTGGAAAGTAAATCGTCCTCATCGTTGCTGGCCGACATTGAGGACTGAATGGGAGGAATGGTATGACAGAGTGGTGCCTGCGAGAGAAGATGACCTGCAAGAGCTTTATATCCTCGATGCCCTTCGACTTTCCAGGTTCATTATTCCTGAAGACCCCTTTTTGATTCCTGCTGCCTTATGTTTTTGGAATATGGCTTTCAATTTCTTCCAGTTTCGGTGCGGTATGATGGCCTCCACCGTTCTTGATATTTGCCATCTCCTAGGGCTTTCACCCCATGGTTCTCCTTTTACTCCCAACTACCCAGACCTTCTTGTCAAATTTTCTCTTCCAGCCCTAAGCTCTTCTTATAGTGACTTCGTAAAGGCTGAAAATAAGAGAGAAGGTCCTGTGCGGGACAGAGAACTCTTCTCCTTCATATTATACTGGTTATGCAAATTCCTCTTTTGTACCTCATCTCAGAGGATTATGCTTGAGTTTGCTCCACTTGCGAAGGCACTCGTCTTGAAGAAACATATCGCTCTTGCTCCTTATCTTCTAGGTCATGTCTACAGAACCTGCTCCCAATTTTGCGAAAAACCCCTCGATGCTAACCAAGGAGGTCCCCTCTGGGTGCTCCAACTCTGGCTCTTTGCTTATTTTACTGACCTACATCCCAAGTGTTTAGGATTCCTTGTTCAGGATCCTAGTACTTACGGGGAAAAATATGCCAGGATTGCCCTTTACCCTGCTTCCTTTGCTTATTACTTTACCTTCTTTTATCAACTTCCTATCTCTCCATCTGCTTCCTTCTTTTGTCCTTTCGAAGCCAATAGAGGGCCAACCTGGCTACAATCTTTTCTGGCTGATAAGGAATGTTCCACTTCTCCCCACAAAGATATGCGGGCCTCTATATTATTACCAAGGGAGCTGTTCATTGGCACTCTGAACCCTCAAGCCTATAAATGCATATCTGAGGTATACTGCCCTTCTCAATTTGCAAGGCAATTTGGGCTCTCTCAAGGGATACCTGTTCCTCTTTGCAGTCTTTCAAATGTCCATCTTACTGCCAGGGATTTGAGAATACCCAAATCCAAGCCAGAGGCAGCAGTACTCAGACTGCTGAAGGAATTGAGTGAATTCCAATTTATCCCCTTTCGCCCCTTTGGCTCAGTTTTAAAAAGGTTTAAGAACTGGTGGACAGCCAATATGGAAGTGCGCCTCTCTGTACACCCTCATGACTTGTTGGTGGGGTTGGGATTGCCTTCGAAGGATAAGTCAACAACAGCCCAGAACACTTCTCCCCCTCCTGAAGTTGTCATCACCACTCCTGCCACTTTACCCCTTCCAGCCAGGGTTACTAGAGCTGCTTCGAAGAAGGGTGAGTATCTTCAAGTTCTTTTCCTCCCCTTTTATTTCTGAATCTTTTGTTGGTTTCCTTATACTCATGCTTTTGGTGTAGGGTCTCCACAAGAAGAATCTCCCAAGAGAGCCGAGACTTTAGCTATTCTCAAGAAGAAACAACAACAAAAAACAAAAAGGAGACTAGTCCTTCCTCCTGAAGTACCTGAATCTCTTGAAGAAGAAAGAGAGGTTGAGCCAGAGAAGGAAGTGCCCTTACAAAGAACAAAGAGACAAAAGGTAGCTGTTTCTTCATCTGATGCCATTGAAAATCCTGTTAGCGAGGCAACCACCATAATAGCGGAGAAAGAACTTATCTCTGGAGAGTCTGAACCCCGATCTGAAGAAGGGGAGGTTGGAAAAGAATTGGTTGTATCTCTGCCAAGGGAGAAGAGAAAGAAAATGACTGTTCCTGTCACTGACCATGTTGAGGACTCTACTCATAAAGCAGCTGCCAAGGCAGTCGAACAAGAACATTCCAAGGCAATCGTTGTATTTGAGAGGGCCAAGAAAAGATGGCAAGAGCAAATACTAAGAGAGGAAGCTGCTACTGCCGATGCAACACAAGGGGAAATGGTAAGAAGGCAGCAGACTGCTGGACATTACTCTCTCCGCAGTTCTCCCATCAGTACTAGCGCCTCTGGAACAAGTAATTTCTTTCATACCTCTGCTGTTTTTTACTTTGTCAGCTCGTGGTATTGAAGTTTAACATTGTTCTGCATTTCTTCCTTTTGCAGCGACAACTACTGCACTCACCTTTCCAATGAGACCTTCCTCAATTTCGGTTGAGGTTGACCAAATGCAGAATGTCAGGGTTGTTCGAGTCGTACTTCCACTTCCAAAGCCTATATTTGTCGTACCTTCTTTAAACTCCAGTATTCCTGCATCTCTTTTTCTTGGATTAAAGCCATACCTCCCTTTTTTGGCTCGTGACCTACCTCAGTCTACTTTTCCTTCGAGCCTTGCTCTTTTTCCGTCCTTTATAGAAACTCCAACTGCTACTCCATTCCCAATGGCAGTTGATTCTTCCACAGAGGACACTGGTAGCCCTTCAATTCATGGTTCATCACCAATGCCCACTTCCAACCCCTCTTCTCTTGATTTGCTGGTGGCCAAGACCATAGAGGCTGCCAAAGATGCTCCATCCGTTTCTCCCATCCCTATGCAGCCCTTTGCGTCTTCCACCACAACACTCTCTATGCCCTTCATGTCAAGGGATGAGGTAGACATTTTTGAAGGAAGACTAGCTAGTCTCTTTGACATACCTTCTACCTCTCCCACCTCTATTGCTGAAGCTGAGCCATTAGCCTTGGCTGACTCCCTATTGGAAATCTTCGAGAGTTCTCCTTCCTCCAGCAACAAGCCTTTTGTACCTTCAGTAGATTTGGACACATGCTTGCAACTGTTGACTTCCTTTTCAAGGATCCCCTTCGAGGCTTTACAAAGGCCTATCATCAGGAATGGGTTCCTTCAATGCTGTAACATTGCTGAGCAGTCTGCCATGAGTGTCTCAAGTCATCTATCTCAAGCTGCAGCTACTATTAATTTTTATCTCAACATTTGCCATGCTGCTAAGGCTGCGGATGATAAGCTGGCTAAGGACCAGAGTTTTGTTTCTCAAGTGCATACTGAAGTATCAACTCTGAAAGAACAACACTCTTCTGCCTCCCACTATCGAGTCCAACTTCTGGAGAAGAAAGCTCAGCTCGAAGAGGAGTTAGCCGCAGTAAACCAAGCCTTGGTTTGAACTGATAAGAAACTGCACATCACCAATCAAGGGCTGGCTGATCGAAAAGAAGACATGGCTGTAGCTATTCAATTATTTCCTTCCCTTAGCAATAGGAAAGCTATTGTACAAAAACAATTAAAGCATTGTAATGATTTTTGGGCCAATTTGTGGCACAATGTACTTGATTCTTTATGAAAGCACAATATTTTGAATATCATTTGAACAAGCTTGTGTTTTTGCATATGGTGTTCACTCTATCCCTTGTGTTTCCCAAATGGTTGGAAAATAAGGTTTTAAATATCTGCCATTAATCTTTTTGGGATGTACATAACCATTCAAATTTCTTAAATGGTATGCTCCAAAAGGCAGAACCCTATGAATTTGATATGGTCCTTCCCAGTTAGGTGACCATTTGCCAAACTTATGGCTTTTAATCCCAATTGGGAGTATTGTCTTCCATACCAAATCACCTTCATCAAAGCCAATGTGTTTGACTTTCTTATTATAATTCTTGGCTGCTTTCTTCTTTTGGAAAAGAATGCTATTTAATGCCAAAATTCTGGCTTCATCTATGCCTTCTAATTCTAAGCACATACTTTGATGGTATTGTTCAGGATTCAATTGATCTTGACATCTTACTCTCAAAGATTTAACATTAATCTCTACTGGTAAGACTGCATCATGTCCATACACCAAGGCATAGGGAGTGACTCCTGTGCTTGACCTCGGTGAGGTTCTATATGTCCACAGAACATCCAATAATAGGTTATGCCAATCCCTAGGATTGTCATCCACAACCTTTTGTATTCCTTTTTTCAAGGACTTATTGGATGACTCAGCTTGACCATTAGCTTGTGCATAATAGGGTGTGGAATTAACAAGACTAATTCCAAATTCTGCCACAAAAGACTTCACCATCTTCCCATCAAACACAGTTCCATTATCAACTGTTATGGTTTGCGGGATGCCAAATCTATGGATCAAATCTTTAATAAAACCAATAACCTCTGTTTGGTCTACAGTCTTGTATGGCTTAGCTTCGACCCATTTAGTGAAGTAGTCAGTGGCCACTAGAATGAAACAATGATGTTTCGAAGAAGGTGGGTGTATTTTTCCCATCATATCCATGGCCCACCCTCTGAATGGCCAAGGATTCACTACTGCATGTAGGTCAGTTATGGGCACGTGCCTTATTGTGCCATGCTTTTGACATGCCTGACACCCCTTTGCATATTCTATGCAGTCTTTAAGGATGGTTGGCCAATAATAGGAATGCCTTCGAAGCAACCATCTCATTTTTACACTAGGTTGATGAGCACCACAGATGCCATCATGAACCTCAGCCATGGCTGTTAATGCTTCTTTCGGGCCTAGACATTCTAACAATAAGCCATCTCCCCCCCTTTTGTAGAGAGCATTACCATATATCATATATTGCATAGACTGCAACTTAACTTTTCTACTGGCCTTCGAAGATGGACCAGCCAAGTACTGCATTATTGGATGCCTCCAATCTTGTTCTTGTAAGTCATTATGATTGACTTCCAAGATCACATTCCTTTTATTCAAAGGTTGTATTAATCTCTGATATGTTGTTTGGCTTATGTCCCTTTGGGTATTATCCCTTCTCTTGAAGTTCGAAGCCTTTTGAGCCACATTATTGGCTCTATTGTTCAAGAATCTTGGAACATGGGTTACATTTGCTATTTGAAACTGAGAAAGCAAATGTAATGCAACAACATAATATGGCAGGATACTTATGCTTTGACACTTGAAAATTCCTTTCACTTGGTTAACCACCAATTGAGAATCTCCAAATATGTCAACTGCATGTACTTGTAATCCAATAAGAATCTCTAGTCCCACAATTAAGGCTTCATATTCAGCCTGGTTATTGGAACAGGTAGCTTCATCCACTCTAAAACCATGGGTAGTTTCTGTCCCCTGTGGAGACTTGATTACAATACCAATTCCAATTAACCCATTTGCTTTCGACCCATCGAACCACATTTGCCATGGCTCAACACTGGCCATACCAAGTTCCATTATCTCCTGACTCTCTGTTTGAGATGGATGATCTGCCAAGAAATTGGCTAAAACCTGCCCTTTTACTGCCCTTTGAGGGACATATTCTAGATGAAATTCTGATAAGGCAAGTATCCATTTGCCAATTCCTCCCCTCAACATTGGTCTAGATAACATATATTTAACCAAATCTGTGGTTGCAATTACCAAGACAGTTGTAGGCAAAAGATAATATCTTAATTTTATTGCAGCAAAATACAAAGCAAGACACAGCTTTTCAACAGCTGAATATTTACATTCACAAGAATTTAAAAACCTACTAAGGTAATAAATAGCTTGCTCCTTGCCTCCTTCATTGTCTTGGGCTAAGAAAGCTCCCAATGAATCCTCTGCTGCGGCTATGTACAACTTCAAGGGCTTGTTCCCCTTTGGTGGCATCAGCACTAGAGGGTTAGCCAAGTAGGCCTTGATACCTTCGAAAGCAATTTGATGCTCTGCTGTCCACACAAATTCCTCTTCATTTTTCAGCCTTAACAAGGAAGAAAATACTTTAGTTTTCCCTGCAGTGTTAGAAATGAACCTTCGAAGAAAGTTAACCTGCCCAAGGAACCTTTGTAATTCTTTCTTACTTGATGGGGGTTTGGCTTCAATGATTGCTTTGGCTTTATTCTGATCAATCTGTATTCCTCTCTTGTGAACAACATAGCCCAAGAAATTTCCAGATGATACACCAAAAGCACATTTAAGAGGATTGAGCTTTAACTTGAACTTCCTCATCCTTTCAAAAGCTGCTTCTAAGTGAAACAGGTGCTCCTCCATGGATTGGGACTTAACCACAATGTCATCAATATAACATTCCAAATATCCTCCAATAAGATCATGAAAGATAGTGTTCATGGCTCTTTGATATGTAGCTCCAGCATTCTTTAGACCAAATGGCATTTTAACCCATTCAAAGGTGCCAATATTCCCAGGACATCTGAATGCTGTCTTGTGGATATCTTCCTCTGCAATGCAGATTTGGTTATAGCCGCAATGCCCATCCATCATTGACAAGACTTGGTGACCTGCTGAACTGTCCACCAGCAAGTCCATTATAGGCATAGGGTACTCATCTTTGGGAGTTGCCAGATTTAAATTTCTGAAATCAATACATACCCTCATTTTGCCATTCTTCTTGACTACAGGCACAATATTAGATAGCCACTCGACATACCTGGCTGTTCTAATAAAACCTGCCTTGAGGAGTCTAAGGATCTCTTCCTTGACTTTCTGAATTACTTCTGGACTCATCCTCCTTGGTTTCTGCTTGTAAGGCTTGAAATTAGGCTTCATGGGGAGCCTATGTTCCACTAATGACCTATCCAATCCTGGTAGTTCATTATAAGACCATGCAAAGCAATCTTTGTATTTCTTCAGAACAACCAATAGCTGGTTTCTGTCTAGAGCATTCAAACAAGCACTTATATAAGTGGGCTGTTGTACAGAACCTTCCCCTAGATTTACTTCTTCTAAAGGGTCTTGTGCATGAGAACTCCCTCTGGTTTCTTTTACCTTTGAAGTGATCTTCAAGCTTGGTTCTGCCCCCAGGTTCTTCAATTCAATATCTCTGCCCTCCTCTTCATAGACAAAATCTGTCCACAAGGCTTCCTCTTCCTGTATCTCCTGGACTTTTGTTTCAATGTCCAAGGCACAGTACTTACCAAGAGTCAAGACTCTAGCCTGTTGCTTCTGCTGTTTGCAGCCAATTATCATGGCCTCTCTCTCTTGCTCCTGAACTTTCTGGACTATTGCTTTTATATCCAATGCTGAAAATTTAATCAAAGCCAAGGACTTGGCTTCTTGTGGTTCCTCTCTTTGCCTATAACCAGGCATCATTGTCATCTCTAAGGACAACCTCTTCATCAGCACTTTCTTGGACTAAGTGCTTCAGGTGTGTCACCTCCTCATCAGTCGTTACTTCGGCTGAACTGTCATCTTTCATCAGTAAACTGAGTGGTGTCACTCCCTTAATATACAATTTAGCCTCCGCAAAGTCTGCACAGGCTATGAAGGGTTGAGGATCTGCATCGATTTCCTCTGTCTCTCCATTGCCTAAAGCCATCATGATTTTCTGATGTAAAGAAGAAGGCACACATTTGTTAGTGTGGATCCAATCCCTTCCAAGCAAAGCATTGTATTTAGTATTACTGTCGATTACGAAGAATGCTGTCATACAATCCCTGGTTCCCACACTTAAATTAATGGGTAGAATCCCCTGAGCCATTTGCTTATCTCCAGCAAAACCAGCAATGGTTGTGCTGGTTGGTATCAACCTGGGATTCTTTTTTCCTAGTTTCTTCAAAGAAGATTTCGGGAGTAGGTTTACTGCTGCCCCATTGTCTATCAGGACTCGGTTCAGCTGTATCCCATCAAAGAAAGCCTTGATGTACAAAGGCCTGATGTGCTGCGTCATCGAATCTGAGGGGTACTCAAATGGATACGATAGATTGATGCTTACCACTTCCTCACTTTCATATTCATCTTCCATCGGGGTAACCATTTCGAAATTATCTTGCACCATGCTTGCTTGCGAGTCTTCACTAGAGATCTGAACTGGATCAGCTTCCTGCCCCTCTTGATTTTCATCTCCAGCTTGGAATTCCTGTGGTAGTATGTGTACCATGTTCACTGATATTGGGGGAAACGAGCCAAACTGGATGGCTGGCTGTACTTGTTCCCCCTCTTGGTTACTTTGGTTGACTCCCTCAGAAACATCCTGCATGATGCATTCTGGTATTTCATTGCTAACTGATCCCTTCGAAGGATCTTTCTCAACTGGCTCTTCAGTCAGAAACGTTTGCTCAGCCATGAAGGCTTCGAACATCTCTTCCTCCACGACCTCTTTCTTCTAGCTTATGCTAATCTCTTCTTCAGTCTCGCTATCTGTCTCCATCAGAGCTTTCTCCAACCCTACCAAACTAGCCTTCTCTCTGGTTTTCAGTTCAGAATGAACCTTGGCCAACTGTTCTCGGCTGCAGACCACTTTACTCTGTGGAACTGGCTTTGGAGCATAGTCTGACTTTGGGTTCTTCCTTCCTTCCGTTTTGACTGGTGAAGAATTTTCTCCACTTTCCTTCAGATCTTTCTGATACTGGGTGTACCTGCGCTGAATTTTTCTTCTCTGTGATCTTGAGATGACTGGGACCATGTCTGGTTCCCTTGTCTTTGGGTGTTTAAGCAGCACCCAGTTATTCGGAGCCACCATAGGAGGCCTGATCATCCTACCTTGGTTTACAACATCTCCTCGAACAGGCAATTCTCTAGGTTTGTTTTGCATTACAAACTAGTCTGGGACTCCAGGTATCCATGAACTTGCTGATTCAGACGCTGATCTGCCCTTTTCCACCTTCGAAGCCATCTTCGAAACTGGCCGTGAAGGTAAGTGCTTGGTTTTGTCCTCATGTTTTGAATCTGATTCAGACCTTCGATAAGGGTGACCATTTTCTGTCCTGCGTGAAACTGGTCTAGGGGGCCAATCTCTGGCTTTGATTCCATGAACTGAACCTCTCTCCAGTTTTCTTTCAGAATGGCTACTCTCCATTCTATAATAGTTATGTGGCCTGGATTCATGCAAGAGCTTCTTGCCTTTGTCATGCATTCTGTTCACCACAGGCTCAACCACTGGTGGTCTCTGCCTATCACTAGCCGGATATGGCCTTTTGTTGTAAGCATTAGTTGACTTAGGACGTCTCTGAACATCCCTGTAGTATTGCTTCCCATCAGTTGGAAGCCCCTTCAACCACTTGTAACTGAGTCTGCACCTGGGGCACATTCTCTGCATCACCACTGCTTCTAAAGAATCATCATCCAGCGACTCTTCATCAGAACGTTCCATCTGGTGCGAGAAACCCTGTTCAATAACTGGTGGGCTTCTAGTATTCTTCTTAATGTTGGTTTGATTAGCAACATGCATCTGCACATTGACTTCCTCCAATTCTGTCGAGGACAAGTTCTAGAAGTCTGATGTAATGACATTGGCTGCTGCCTCTCCAACTTCTGGAAAGGGATCACTGTCAATTCCCATGGCTTTTTCTGTTTTAGCTGAGAACTTCAAACTTCCTTTTCGAATCTGTTCTTGGATCCTGTCTCGAAAAACAATGCAGTTTTTAGTCGAGTGAGACCAAGAATTATGCCATTTACAGTATACTTTTCCTTTCAGTTCATCTGGAGATGGTAGTTTTACTCCTTTAGGTAACTTAAGGAAATTAACCGCGAGCAAATGATCAAAGATGTCATCTGCTTTTGTTAAATCGAAAGATTATTTTCTGTGAAAGTCTTTCTTTTTAAACTGCTGGTCTATAGTTGTATCCTTATGAATTAATGCTTCACAGATTACAGGTTCTTTGCCTACAATCACTGCTGCATCTATTTCATAATTAGGATCTCTATAATATGTCTTATATGATGCATTATTTCGATCTTGTTCCTCTTCTAATAATGCTTCATACCGAGACACCTTATAGGTCAGTTCGACCAAATCTCTGAATTCAGTTGAATCAAACTTCTTTCGAAGCCTGAATTCTAAACCATTTTGAGCCAATCTGACGAATTCTGGCTCTGGCAGGATGACTCTACATTTATTTCGAGCCCTTTTAAATCTGGCAATAAACTGAGTAGCCTTTTCTTCAGGCCTTTGACTCAATCTAGCCAAATCTGCCATAGATACTTCTGGCTCTGATTGGAAGAATTGGGCATGAAATGCCTCTTCTATTTGTTGCCAATTTTGAATGGAGCCAGGTGTAAGGTTGATGTACCATACAAATGCTCCCCCCGTTAGGGAATTTGGAAATAATCTCAGTTTCATATAGTCATGGTTAGTAAATTCACCGCATTGAGCAGCAAACCTAGCAATATGTTCTATCGTTGATTGATTTCCAGTCCCATAAAAAAGGGTAAAATCTGGTATCCTGAATCCCCTTGGGTATTCATGTACCCTATCCACCCATTCTGGGTATGGTTTTCTGTATATAGGAGTCTGGACCCCCCGAGCCATTGGTCCACATATCTCCCTAACAATATCAACAATCTGGTCTCTAGGGACCATATTTTGTGCCTGCTGAACCACTACTGGAGGGGCAAACACAGGATTTGGTGGATAAACTTGTACTTGTGGTCCTCTTGGTCCATAAGGTGGTAAATTTGGGGCTGGTTGTCCTTGCGGTGCAGGTTGCTGTTGAGGGTATGGGTAACCCCTTTGAGCATGACCTGCGAAAGGACCTGCAAAAGGTGCTGGAACAGGTGTTGTGTCTCTGCCATTTGTAGGAAAACCCTCCAACCCCCCGGGTGTAAATTCGAATAAGGGATTAGTGTACCCCCTTGTGCCAGGTATGGCTTCGAACATGGGATTTGTAACCATTCTTATGCCAGTTTCTTGTATTTGGCCAGATCCACCAACTTGTGTGGCTTCATTATTAAGTACTGAGGCATTTTGGCCTACTATAGGCCTTGAAATGGGTTCATACCAAGACTGAGGTGATGGTCTTTCATAGTTCTGATTACTAGTTTGACCATTATACTGTCCATTAACTTGCATAGGCTGTTTTTCTCTAGCCAATCTTTGTTGGGGGACATTTACGACTTCCTCCGTGTGTCTTATGTTTGTTGGTTGGTGGTTATTCATTCGATCCAAAAAGGATGTTGCCCACCTTTCCATTGTGTTCATTAATTGTTGTCCCATGGCATTTACTAAACCATCCCATGGATTTGTTGGTTGAATAAATGGCACAGTGGACGGTCCAATTCCTTGGTTTTGTCCAATAATATGAACATATGGTTCTTGTCCAGAAGTACTGGTCTGTTCGACCATAGGTTCTGACAATATAGGAGTTTCCACAGGATGTGTTACCACATTATCCTCTGGATTTGGTATTTCTACCTCTCCTTCCACGCCTTCTTCCAAGCGTTCATTTCCTCCTTGTCGTCTTCTTCTAGCCATTTTTAATTAGGTCCCACTGGGCGTGCCAAAAATATATGTTGGCTTTTTGGCTTTTCGAAGGGTATTTTTGTGAATGTGAGCGTGCCAGCAAGGATCAATCAGTCCTTACAGAAATTGTGATTGCCAACCAATTATCAGACGATTGTGTTTTAGTTCTTTTCAGCCTCAATGAAGAGGACTTTTACTGGTGGCTTGACTTAGGAGAAATTAAGAGAAATAACAGTAATATGAAGAACAATTGAAGTATTTCATAAAAATGAACACTGAACTCAGCCTCGGAGAGGTTTACAACAGCAATCTACTTGAATCTACTTGAATCTACTTGAAGCTACTCCTATGAATCGAAGTGCAGTGCGGGTATTTAAAGTGCAGGTATTTAAAGAACAGGTATTTAAAGACTGGAAATGTAAAAGACTGGAAAAGAAAATATATGAAGTAAATGACTGATTTGTATGATCTGAGTCCGTCCTCTTTTTCTGGGGGCTGCCCTGCTATTTATACTCGTCAGTGATGACCTTCGAACTGCACTTCGAACCGTCGAACTGCTCCTCCATGATCGCTGATCATGCTTCCTTACAAGTAGCTCCATTACGCCATTACTGGCAGTTGAGCTTCCCTCTTGTACTTGAATTTGAATATGAGTAACCGTTTGAAGATATGTCATCTTGCATCCCGTTATTGATCTAGTGTTACTCAGATCATGTGAGGACCAATATTTATTGCCACGTGTACGATCAGGATTAAAGGCTTGAATAACCTTCCTTTATTACCCTTACTCTGCCACATGTCGAACTGTAACTGGCTTTTACAAAATATGTAGCCAACAGTCGGACAATCTTCATTGTATTCCGAATAAATTAAGTTTGTGTACTTAACAACAAACAAAAGAAATAAAGGAAAGGAAAGAGAATGTTTGATTACAAAAATCAAACTAGAAAATAAAATAAATAAATAAAAACATATTTTTATTTTGTTACAAAAATAAAATTAAAATCTGATATAAATAAATAAATAACCAGAAAATAAATTAACAACTTACTTGATTAATTTCTTGAACAAATTTTTGATCAAGTCTAGTGTTTAACACTGTAACTTTAAGACAGATTCATCCTCTCCACGGTGCTTTTAGAATATGGACGTCTACCTCCCAGGATAAAATGATCAATAACGAATAAATGCAGCACTACAATTTATTCGCACAACGAACACACTTTGTGTTTACACTCTTTCTCACAAGAAAAGAATATAGTTAATGCAACAAAATATGCAAAGAGCAAAAGCATAATTTTTGAACGAAAATTAGAGTGAAAAACAAGTGAGGGACTTGTCTTATTTATAGATGCAGTGGTACCCTTTTAGTTTGAATTAAACAGCTAGCATACCTGTTTGAACAAGTACTTAACCTGTTAGGTTTGAATTGGAACTATTTGGGTTCAAATTTTGAATTTGAACAGATATCAACCTGTACAGAATTCCAATTTGAAATTTAAACATATTAAAATCTGTCCGGGTGGGAAAAAATCGGACCCAATTTTGAATTTAATTTCTGAAATTCAAATTCAAAAAATTAGAATTTAATTTTAGAAAAATAAAAATCAAATGTTTTTGGCCCAAAAAGATAGGTATTGGACCGGACAAGCCCAACCCAACCTCACACCACGCACCTGCGCCCAAGCCTAGCCTAGCCCGACCGGACGGACGGGCGGCGCGCACGTGTGTGGTAATTTTTTTTTGGTCCAATGGGTTTAGCCCAATTTGCTCATAACCTCTCCCTTCTACAAACTTGGGGTGCCCTTGGAGCCCTCCCCAAGTTATAATTCTAAGCTTTATAAACCCATAAATTTCTTCCCACCAAACCAATGTGGGACAAGTCTTTATTCAAACCTTTAAGGATTTTCCATCAAAATTCCACTTCCATGGAGCACACTTTGGCTTCAATTTCCTATTCACCCGATAATGGTTTTGAGCAACCAAATATACTACGTGAATCACAACGTGGCATAGAACGCGTTACCACTAAGACCCACGAAATTTGACACATGGGTCCCACCTAAAAATTAGACCAAAGTTTAGAAAAAATTCTATTTTTTGTTTCCAGATTTTTTTCAAAAACTATTTCTAACAATCCCCTACATTAATAGAATTTGATGACAACGGAAATGCAATAATATGCAGAATTTGTCGAAAGAGTATAAATCGAAAAATATCTTGCATCAGGATAGATAGTTTTCGGGCTTGAACCTTCCCTAGTGAAAACCTATCGGGTTTACTAGCTAACCAATAAACGCGATGCCTTGAATTGTTCAGCCGTTTATGTAAGCCAAGACAGTAGATTTCACACAAAATATCTTCTGACACATCATGGTTCTCACGGTTGTGTTCATTTTGGCCTTGAACGCTCCCAGTTTTCATAAGTGCTGCTAGAGAATTTAGCCTTTTCATTCTCATAGAACCGGCCCCAGTTCGACACTCATATAAGTGATTCTTATTGTTAGTATCTCCTTATACTCGTCTTGATTTTATGCCTAAATCAAGATATAAGTAATCATTAAAAGCTAAGCTTATCCTTAGACCCCTGCATATAACACATGTTGCAGATATCACTCTCACCATAGGAATGGGTAGGCAATTTTAATCCCTTGGTGATTTCTGGCAAGCTACACATAACTTAGTTGTGCCTTTGAACTTAGTTCTTGGGATCTCCAATCATATAAGTAGGGTTACCATTATGATGACTCTTATGTAATAGGCTTTAATCCCATCCCCTTCGATGAACTATATACTTGCTCTTTTATCAAACATTTTGTTAACGGAACCGCAATAGTCTCTTTAGATTTTGTATAATCTATTAAGATTATTCCACTTGAGAGCAATTTCCTTACGGTATTATGTCGACGATGAATATGTCGTGACTTACCATTATACATATGATTTTATGCCCTGCCTATTGTAGATTAACTATCACAATGAATGTAGATAACTGGCACAGGTTTTGGCCACATTGGAATGTCTTCTAAGAAGTAACGAAGCCATTTTGCTTCTTCTCCTGCTTTGTCTAAAGCAATGAACTCAGATTCCATTGTGGATCGTGCGATGCATGTTTGTTTTGTGAATTTTTAAGAAACAGCAGCGCCTCCCAGAGTAAAGACATATCCACTAGTCGATTTTTGATCTTTAGTATCCGATATCCAATTGGCATCATAATAACCTGCGAGTACTGCTAGGTATTGAGTAAAGTTTAATCCATGATCACGGGTAAATCTTAGATATCTAAGAACCCGAATGATCGCTTTCCGATGGTCTTCTCCAGGGTTACTAGTGTACCTACTCAATTTACTAACTACATAAGCTATGTCAGGATGAGTACAATTCATTAGGTACATTAGGCTTCCAATGATCTGAGAGTATTTTAACTGAGACACCGCATCACCTTTATTTTTTGATAAATAAAGACTGATGTTTACAGGTGTTCTAGCTACATTCATATCATCCTTGATAAACTTATCAAGAATTTTCTCAATATAATGTGATTGAGATAATGCATATCCGTTAGATGTTTTAGTAATTTTCATTCCTAATATTACATCTGTGACTCCCATAACTTTCATATCAAACCATTTGTTCAGCATTTGCTTAGTTGATTTGATCATGTTTTAACTGCTTCTAATGATAAGCATGTCATTGTAGACACCCCGGTTTTGACCGACCTTAAGACTCAGACGTCATCGATTGAGCGCCCGGTGATAGTGTATGTCGTGCTCGTTTCGAGGTTTCCGGAGTTTTGGCTGAGAGCCTTGCCTCCGGGCCTCTAAACTCTTTGTGCTTCGGATCGGTTTGCGAACCATGCCTTGTTTTCCTTGCCTGAGGGAGGGAGAGGTCTTGTAGACCACTCTTTTGTGGTCGTAGACCACTTTTCCCATTTGGAGACTAGTTTCCGGTTGTTGGAGCCTTCGGCCGTGCGCCTTCTCTCAGGACCGCTTAACGTTCTCCGTTTGGCGTGGTTTTTGAACCACACCTTGTTTCCTTGGCCTAGAGGGTCATTGTGATTTGGGAGACCACTTTTGTGGTCGTAAACCACTTTTGGTGCTTGTCAGCTAGTTTTTGAGGCTCCCAGCTGCGCGCTTTGCCTCTCAAACTTTCGTCTTGCATCCGTTTTAGTTTGTTTTTGGTACAAACCTTGTTTTCTTTGTTTGGAAGGTGGTACAAGGGTGGGAGACCAGTATTTCCCCTTGGAGACCTCTTTTCTTCCTGCCAGCCGGTTTTCTGGTTTGACAACTGGTCTCCTTGATCTTTGGACCATCAAAAGTGGTCGGCCACCACACCATTTGCTTGCTTTCATTCTCTGGACCCTCTACCACCATGGCCGACCAGTTTTTACTCTAGGGGACCACTTAAAGTGGTCCCCCGACCACTTAAGTAGCTAGCCGACCACTTTAAGTGGTCGGCTGCTTTTTGTCACCTTTTTGAAGATATTTTCCTCCAGCTGGCACAGCTGGAAGGCACTGAGACCATCCTCCATACACGTGTATGGAGGGATTGCCTTGGCCCTTAGCTTCTTGATGAAGCTTTGGCTTTTTGTTTCTATAAGAGGGAGGCTCCTCCTCCCTCCTCTAGGTTCAGAAAAATTGCCTCAAGAGTTATACATATAGCTTTGTCTCTATATTACTCTTGTTCTTGATTTTGTGCCTTAAAAGTGTAAATTTGTCATACTTTTGTACACAAACACACACTCAAACACCTTTCTTGTGTTGCTGAGGCTTCTTGAGGTTGTTTTTGAAGTTCTTGGGCTGGTTTGAGATCAAAGAGGCTGCTGAAGTTGCAGTAGTAAAGAAGGTCTTCAAAGGTGAGTTTCTAACCCTTAAAACCCCTATTTTTGCTTAAGCTTTTAGCCCAACTTGCATGCTGTTTTAAGCGTAACTCTTAACTGGAAAAAGTTTTGTTTTTGCATGCTTAAAAATTTTGTTTAAGGTCACTTTTTCGTTTGGGGTGATCTACCCCCCTCTTAGGACTTGTTAGGCCTTGTTTTGAGCCATCCCTTTAGGCTCTTGTTGTAGCCTTTGCATGACCTATCTACCACTGAAATTCAGAGGATTTTCAGTGGTGGAAAGGTGGTTTTGGGGTCTTAAATAGGAGAAGGTCATCCCCTCTCCTTGTATTTTGAATACTTGTCATATATGCCTCATGTTTGAGCATATGTTTTAAGCTTGTGTTGGCTTGTTCTTAGCATGTATTTGTGGTTATTTTGTTGAGGCTTACCACTGTTTTTGCTTGGTTTGGTCATCCCTTGCATGTATAATACACTTGTAGTGTAAATCTTACAAACTAGCTTTGTGTGTCTCATGTTTGAGCATGTCTTTCTAGCTTGTTTTGATGCCATCTTAGTAGGTTTTTGGTGTTGTTTTAACATGCCTTAGATCTATTTTGGGTTGGTTTAGTTGGCTCTTGTATGCCTAATACACTTGTAGTGTAAATCACACAAACTAGTCTTGTATGCTTCATGAAGTAGCATGTTATTCTAGCTTGTTTTCTTTCCATTTCAGCATGTTTTTGGTGATGTTTTGCTATTTCATGACTCTTTTTTGGGTGGGTTTGATTAGCCCTTGCATGCTTCATGCACTTGCAGTGCATTTTCCTGAAATAGCCTAACATGCATCATGTTTTAACATGTCATTCTAGCATGCTTTTGGCTTAACTTTAAGAAGCTTTTGTCCATGTTTACATGCTTTAGCTCTGATTTTGGTTGTTTTGGCCATGCATGCCTTGCTTTGTATAGCCATGGTTTAATCTAGCTTGTTAGCTTTGTGTAGCAAGTCCACTAGCATGTTTTACTTGGACTATTTGAATGATTTGGCATCATTTATCATGTGATTTCAGTCCATGTTTCATGCTCATGTACTTGCATTTATCACTCATTCAATGCGTTGAAGGTTTGCCCCTTTATGCCTTAACATGAATCATTGCGTATGCCTTCATGCATTAGCTTGCGAGCCATCATTTCAGTGCTTATTTTGGGTTATTTTGCCATGATATAACTTTGATTTTTATTGGTTAAGTCATCCCATGCTTGGTCTTAATAGGTGTAGTGTAATCCACCTTATTTACCTTGTATGCATCATGCCTTATGCCCTCTATGCTAGCTTATTTTGGCTTCCTTCCATGCATGTTTTAGACTTATTTTAACATGTTCTAGGACAATTTTGGGTTGCCTTGATCGCATGCTTCATGTTTTGCATACTTGTAGTACAAGTGCTCTTGCTTGCTTCAAGCCTTGACCACCATTGCATGCTTCATTTGTGTTGTGTACATGATTTGGCATCATCTAACATGACATTTCAGAGCTTTTAGCATTGCCATGTTCCCACTTCATTCACTCTTTAAGTGTCTTTGAGTGTTGTGCATTGTTGCCTAGTTTATGGCTTAGCTTGTATGGTTGCATGCCTAGGTTTTTGAGCCCTCATCTCAGCATGTTTAGATCCATGTTTTGACCTGCTTGAGCTCTGTCCATGCTTGGTTCATGCATTTGTGCCGTATATTGCATGCCTCCTTTGTAGTCTTCTTTACTAGCTTCATGCCTTAAGGACTCTTGCATGCCTTACTTGCTTTGTTTAAATGATTTGGCATCATTTCTTACTTAATTTCAGTGCATTTAGTGTTGTTACACTTCTGCATTTATCACTCCTTAAGCCCTCTTCAGAGTTGTGCTCTTAGGCCTAGTTGGTTGGCCATGGCATTGTGCATGCTTGCTTTCCCTTTTTGTGCCTTTGTTTTATCATTATGCCCACTAATTTAGGCATGGCTGAGGCCTATCCATTTTGGTTTAAGTCCATTGTGCATTGTGTATGCCATGTTAGTTATTGCATTGTGTATGCTAGTTGCCATTTGCATTGCGTATGCTAGGTTGTTACATTGCATTGAGTATGCCATGTAGTTGTGTTGCATTGTGTTTGGAATAGGTATTAGTCCAAACACGGGAAATGAGGGACGTTTCATACTTAAAGTGATGAAACGTGCCTCAAATTCCGGTTGCCGATGCTCTTGATCTACGTGATAGAGTTTTAGGCTTATGTGTTTACTTGTGCATTCATTTTTACATTGAATTGTGCAACTTCGCATCTCGGCCATCACGAATTGAAATGCGCGATTGGTGGCCCAAGGGTCAAGAACCACACTCCCTTGAGCTCATGACATGATAGGGAAGGTGGTTGTGCACACATATCTTGCAAATACATTGACATGCCCTTTCTTGCTCTCTGTTACAGCAAATTACGGTTCAGCAGCAACAACTGGTCGGCCAGCCAGAAAAACTAGTTGGCCGACCACTTTTTCTGACTTTCAACAAAGAAAGTGGTTGGCAGGTGGTTGGGGAGACCAAAAGTGGTCGGCCACCCTCCCATAGGTCTCCCAAGATGGAGTTTCAATTTTCTGGAGCTTGGTGCAAGTTTCTGAGAACAAATGAAAATAGAGGCAAATCCGGGCATCGCATTGGATTTCCAAACGAGACGACCTGGCTTGCATGCATTCCTCTCCCTCCGAGGCTCCTAATTTATTGTTTTCCTTAGCTGCCATGCTTAGATAGCTAGCTTATGATTTGTTTTGTACTTTAATAGTTAATGCGTTTAGCTATTTCAATTTGTTTTGTAATAATTAGTTAACTAGGATTAGTTAATTAATTGTGCTGTAATAATTAAGTTTAATTAGCTTAGATTAGCTAGTTAGCTTCTTATTTGGTCCCTCCCTCGAGATGACGTATTATTGTGATAAGCGTGCGTGTGTGTGATGCATGTCTTCTAACCCCCATTTCTTTCTCCCTTTTACTTAACCGCTTACGATGGTTAGTTTTAGGGCATATTTCATTTAGCATACCTTATGCATGCATGTGTGCATCCATTCATCTAGATTGCATGCACCGGGCTCGGCGCATCATACTAACTGTATTGTATTTTAAATTCCAATTTGAATATATGTACCAAGTTGCATTTCACATGACATTCTAGAATAGCCGAGCCTATTTTAGTTGCATTCTCGCATGTGTTGCATTAGCCATCTTAACATGAACTAGGATCATGCATAATTTCTAACTAGCTCTTTGTTTTGGCTCGGAGTACACTGTGAGTGTTTACGCTTTAGCATACTGCATGTGTGTTAATGTTTCCATGAAAGCATGCTTGCCATAAGGCTAACTGCTTATGCGATATAATTGCCTGAATGCCTGTGAGTGAAGGTTGGATTACTTGAATTGGAACAATTCATTGAAATCCCCAATTTAGCCTACTTGCGAGTAACAAACTTCAAACCATTTTCAAACAAACGAACATGCAATGTTTTGTTCCAACTTAGGCGATCTAGTCTATACTTGTTTGCTGTGCGCATAACATAGTAATTCTAGGTTAATAAACGGAATAAGAGCACATGTGTTTTCAAAAACTAGATATCATATTTAGTACAGGCCGATCTTTGATCGGGCGAGCGGGTGTGCTCATTGCATGACCTTCCCCTCTCGTACCCAAGTTCCCGAGCCGAGGCAACTTTGGCGATGACGGACACGCGACCTTAGGCACGAGTCAGGGTTTCCTAAATTCTCCCAAAATAAAATATTTAGGTGGCGACTCTGTATCTGGCAAAGCAGTCCATGTTTGACACTTCTTTATTAAAAATTAGTTTTCCAAAACGATTTGTTGAATTTGGACTCTTTGGTGATTTATCGGTCTTACATCGCACATTGTAAGATTAGATTCAGAACCGTGACATTTGAGTCCGAATTGTAGTAGCTCGGAACTAAACGAGATTCGACGGCGCCCTCCAGCGCGCGTGGATGTCGGGGAGTTCCCGGGAGCGCGTCTACAGTCATCCACATAAATACAAACTATGACATATCCTTGGTCAGTGTTTTTAACATAGACGCACTTGTCACATTCATTTATCTTAAACCTATTAGTAAGCATAGCATGATCAAATTTTTCATGCCATTGCTTAGGTGCTTGTTTTAATCCATAAGGAGATTTTACAAGCTGACAAACTTTTTTTTCTTGCCCTGGCACTACAATCCCTTCGGGTTGCTCCATATAAATCTCTTTATTTAGATCACCGTTTAAGAAAGCTGTCCTAACATCAATCTAATGTATCTCTAAATTTATAACGTTGCTATGGCAATAAGCATGCCGATAGATGTTATTCTTGTCACAGGAGAATGTGTGTCAAAATAGTCTAGACCTTCCTTTTGTCTGTAACCTTTTACAACAAGTCTTGCTTTATACTTGTCTATTAAACCATCTGCTTTCATTTTTCTCTTGACTATCCACTTATATCCAAGAGGTTTATAACTAGGTAGAAGATCCACCAATTCCCAAGTATGATTTTGCATAATGGATTCAATTTCATTATTAACAGCCTCTTTCCACAAAGGTGCTTCGGGACTTGTCAGTACTTCCTTAAAGCTTTGAGGTTCATTTTCTAACAAGTATGTCAAAAAATCTGGACCAAAGGATTTTGATGTTCTTGCTTTCTTACGTCGTCTTGGTTCATCATTAGTTAAATCCTGTTGGTCGAGACCATTACTAGTCTCTTGTATTTGATTGCCATTAGTCTCTTGACTTTGTGTACAATCATAAGTTCTTTTCTATGAACTTAATTCATGTCCTTTCTTGTAAGGAAAGACATGTTCAAAAAACACAGCATTCCTTAACTCTATAATAGTGTTCACATTTAAATCAGGTATTTCTGATTTGTAAGTCAGAAACCGATATGCACTACTATTCTGAGCATAACCAATAAACACACAATCCACTATTTTTGGCCCTATCTTTGTCTTTTTCGGAACAGGAACTTCAACTTTTGCCAAACACCTCCACACTTTTAAATATTTATAGGAAGGTGGTCGACCTTTCCATAATTCATAAGGAGTGCTGTTGGATTTCTTGTGGGGTATTCTGTTAAGAACATAATTAGCAGACAATATTGTTTCCCCCCTACAAGTTCTGAGGTAAGCCCAAACTTAGTAACATGGCATTCATCATTTATTTAAGGGTTCTTTTATTCCTTTCACCAATTATATTTTGCTATGGAGAATAGGGTGTTGTAGTTTGGTGAATAATGCCATGTTGTGCACAAAATTCATTTAATGGTGCATCATATTTACCACCCCTATCACTTCTTACCATTTTAATGGTTTTACAAAGTTGATTTTCAACTTCAGTTTTGTAGAGTTTAAACATTTCTAAGGTTTCATCTTTACTTCTAAGTAAGTATACATAACAATATCTTGTGCAATCATCGATAAATGTTATGAAATACTTTTTGCCTCCTCTAGTTTGAATAAATTTAAGATAACACACATCTGTATGAATTAATTCTAGAGGTTCGGTTTTTCTTTTAACCGATTTAAATGGAGCCTTAGTTAGTTTCGCTTTTACACAAATCTCATATTTGTGATTAGGATCAATTTCAAACTTTAGTATATAATCCAAACTAATTAATCTACGCAAAGCATCGAAATTTACATGTCCTAATCTACCATGCCATAAATTCAACTTAAGAATATAAGCAAAAGATGTGTTATTCTTATTCATATAAGTTTTGGTACAACCACCATTACATTCAATTTGAAGAGACCATCACTCATGTATCCCTTACCAACATACATACTACTCTTTGATAATACAAATTATTAGACTCAAATACAAGCCTAAAACCATTTTTACTTAACAAAGAGCTAGAAACTAAATTCTTTCGGATGTCTGGTACATGCAGTACGTTGTTGAGGGTAAGTTCTTTCCCTGATGTCATCTTCAAGTTCACTTTTCCTTTTCCAGCCACAGTAGAAGTAGAAGAATTTCCCATAAAAAGTTGTTCACCATTTGTAGCCTCATTATAAGTTGTGAACATCTTCTTGTTCGCACAAATGTGACAAGTTGCTCCAATGTCAACCCACCATTCCTTGGGATTTCCAACCAAATTAGCCTCAGATATAACAACAAAGAAATTGATGTCATTTACAGTGAGAGATGTAATCTAATTCTGTCACATTGGCTTGATTGGTGGTCTTCTTGCTTGTATTTTCGCGATCCTTCTTAGGGCAACGACAATCAAAAGCTCAATATCCGGTCTTGCCACAGTTATAGCATTTACTTTTGAACTTTTTATTGCCATTATTGTCGCCTTGTTTAAGACCATCTCCAGTAAACTTCCGCTTTTTGTTATGTGGTTTGTGCACTTGTTCAACCACATTAGCCTTAGACTCAATGGGATTTTTACCATTCCTCTTTTCAGCCTTTCGGTTATCTTCCTCAATTCTCAATCTTACAATCAATTCATCCATGGTCATCTCCTTCCGTTTATGTTTTAAATAATTTTTGAAATCTCTCTAAGCCGGTGGTAACTTTTCCACTAAAGCAGTGACTTGGAAAGACTCGCTAAGAGATATATCTTTAGAATCAATATCATGCAAAATTATCTAAAGATTTTAAACATGAGAAATTACCGTTTGGGAGTCTACCATAACGAAGTCTAGAAATTTACCGACAACAAATTTCTTCATTCCGGCATCCTCTGTCTTGTATTTTTTCTCCAAAGAATCTCATAATTCTTTTACTGTTTTCAAAGGGCTGTAAACATTATACAACATGTTGTTAAAACCATTGAGAATGTAGTTTCTGCACAGGAAATCAAAGTATTTCTAAGCATCTATAGCGGCAACAACTTGCCGATCACTTTCATCCTCTCTAAGTACTAAAGCTTCTTCATGAAGAAACCGAGCCAAATTTAGAGTTGTAAGATAGAACATCATTTTCTGCTGCCATCTCTTAAACTCAGTGCCATTAATTTTTTTCGGTTTTTCTCCATGATTTATCAGAACTTGAACATGGTTCGAAATAGGGACCAGAGTCATTGTAACGATCGGATTTGGAGTACTACTTTCAGCAGTCATAATGTCTGATTACAAAAATCAGAAAAAACCAAAACACAAATTAATTTTCTAGTTACTAAAACCAGAAAATAAATTATAACACAAAATAAAATTATTTTCCTTGTTACTAAAACTAGAAAAATAAAATGCCACAATAATTTTCTGTAACACAAATTACTATTCTGCGATTGTTAATGACACCAGTATATTACTACTAATTGTCAAAGAAAATAAACAGTATATTACTACTTTTGTCAAACAGTATATTACTACTATTTGTATTTTCCAACCAGAACATCACTTTGTAAAATCACAAAAAATTAAATGCAATGAAGACACCAAAAAATTGGTCTGTCTGAAGATTGTTGGACAATCTTCACTATATTCGGAATAAATTAAGTTTGTGTACTTAACAACAAACAAAATAAATAAAGGAAAGGAGAGAGAATGTTTGATTACAAAAATCAAACTTGAAAATAAAATAAATAAATAAAAATAGATTTTTATTTTGTTACAAAAATAAAATCAAAATCTGATATAAATAAATAAATAAACCAGAAAATAAATTAACAACTTACTCAATTAATTTCTTAAACAAATTTTTGATCAAGTCCATTGTTTAACACTGTGTCCTTAAGACAGATTCGTCCTCTCCACAGTGCTTTCAGAATGTGGACGTCTATCTTCCAGGATAAAATGATCAACAACGAATAAATGCAGCACTACAATTTATTTTCACAACGAACACACTTTGTGTTTACACTCTTTCTCACAAGAAAATAATGTAGTTAATGCAGCAAAATATGCAGAGAGCAAAACCAGAATTTTTGGACGAAAATTAGAGTGAAAAACAAATGAGGGACTTGTCTTATTTATAGATGCAGTGGTACCCTTTTAGTTTGAATTAAACAGGTAGCATACCTGTTTGAACAGGTACTTAACCTGTTGGGTTTGAATTAGAACTGTTTGGGTTCAAATTTTGAATTCGAACAGATATCAACCTGTACAGAATTCCAACCGGGTTTTTTGAAATTTAAACAGATTCAAATATGTCCGGGTGGGAAAAAATCAGACCTAATTTTGAATTTAATTTTAGAAAAATAAAACTCAAATATTTTTTGCCCAAAAAGATAGATATTGGGCCGGACAAGCCCAACCCAACTTCATACCACGCATCCATGTGTGGTAATTTTTTTTTTTTAGTCCAATGGGTCTAGCCCATAATCTCTCATTTCTACAAACTTGGGGTGCCTCTTGGGGCCCTCCCCAAGTTATAATTCCAAACTTTATAAATCCATTAATTTCTTCCCATCAAACCAATGCGGGACAAGCTTTTATTCAAACCTTTAAAGATTTTCCACCAAAATTCCATTTCTATGGAGCACATTTTGGCTTCAATTTCCCATTCACTTGATAATGGTTTTGAGCAACCAAATATACCACGTGAATCACAACGCGGCATAGAACGTGTTACCACTTAGGCCCGCAAAATTCAATGCATGGGTCCTACCTAAAAATTAGACCAAAGTTTAGAAAAAATTATGTTTTTTATTTCCAGATTTTTTCAAAAACCATTTCTAACAATGTGTAGACACGAGAATAAATAAGATAAAATATAAATTTCAGAGTAACAGAGACAATATCATCATTTTTCCATCGACACGACTAACGAATTATTACCAAGTGCTATGTGAATTAAAAACCTTAAGAGAGTCCAATATAATTATGTCAAATATTTTGTAGGGCTCAATGTCCTCCCCCCTCTAAGGGAGGTTAATGTAATTTATCTTGTTTTAAAAGAGCACGCCGGTCTAAGCATTTGAAGTTGATATAAAAGGTTAATTGGCTAAGTGTAGAAGCATAATATATTGATGAGGGAATTCAAATGATATTTAGTGAATTTTTTAAAGATTGTTTTTATAAATATTATATTTTTTAAGTGTATTTATATTAGATGTGTCTAAAAATTAAAAAAAAAATTGTTTAAAATATTAAAAAAAATTTATTAAAAACAAAAAAAATACGAAAAATAAAAATATAAAATTTTTTGAAAAGTATTTTTTAAAAACTAAAATCAAACAAGCTGATTGTAATACTTTTTTTTATTGAAGTTTTCCTGATTTCTGTTGTTGTGGTGGTCCATTGTTACAACGTGTTTTAAAATTGTGCGCAAAGTGGGCAAATTTCTACAATATTAGGTTAGGAGCCTTAAGTTGCACGCCTATCATTACATCTTGCATTAAGCCTAGTTTGATACTTTAATTTATTTTTCTTAAGCCTTCTTTTGGAATGTGGGTTGATTTTTTTTAGTTTTTTTGCTATTTTAGCCTGGGGTTAGCCTTGTTTGAGATAGGTTATTTGACTTTTTTAATTTTTGTGTGAGAAAAGATGAAATGATTATGATTTAGATGTGATATTTTGTTTTATTTGGCTAAAATAGCCAATTTTATTTAGTTATTCCAATTGGGATTAAAAAAAAAATTGTCAAACAAACTTTTTAATCACAAGTTTAAAAAATCTTAACTTCAAAAAGCCAACTAAAATTTTTTTTTGTCAAACAACAACTTAATTTGTACACATTGGGATTGCTTAGTGCAGCTTAAATAATTTTTTTATAGCCTTGACCCAAAAAATAAATTATTTATAAAATAAAGTTAAAAAAATTAATTAATTATCTAAAAACTAAAGAAGTACTTTTATTTATTTTCTGACTATTAACTTTCAGCTTAATATCAACTTTACATTGAGGACTCATACATTGCAATCGACCGTAATTTGAGTTGTTATTATCTGAATTTGTCATAAGTTCAAATTTGATAATTTCTCTCTATTTCTCACTCCAATATTAAAATTAAAATTTTTTGCTGAATTTTTTCACATCTTCAATTGTCTAGAAGGACATTTGAGCAGATGTCTTGGAGGTCGTTCAAACATGAACAAAAAAGGCTGTCAAATTGCCTTAGGTGGACATTCGGGTGAACGTCTGGTCTAACGGTAACAATTTAAATTTGATAAAGGATCAAATCTTCCTTCATTTGATGAAATATTTACTTCTACCTCTATTTAATATCACTTTGATGAAAACGTTGGAGCTTATTTTTTAAGACTTTTTTTTTTTATTTATCAAATTTGAATTTGATGATAGATTTGAGTAACGATTGAAGATGCTCTACAAAAAATTTGATTTTTTGCGACGGTAAAACGCCGTCGCAAATACCTCAAACGCCGTCTCAAAAGGTTTTTTGCGACGGTAGGTGACTTTTTGCGACGGCAAGTGGGGGGTCGCAACAAAGGGGGTTGCAAAAGAGTTTTTGCGACGACATAGTGCCGTCGCTAATGTTTTGCGACGGCATTTTTACCTTTAGCATAATGTTTGAAATTTCTTGACTTTTTGCGACGACACTATTTTACCGTCGCTAAAAATGTTATTTGAGACGGCAAATAATACCGTCGCTAATAGTCTTTTTTTTGCAACCACAAGAACACTGTTTTTGCGACGGTGTGGTGCCGTCGCAAAAAATAAATATTAAAAATATGAAAAATTCCATTTTTTGCGACAGTATACTACCGTCGCAAAAATTATTAAAAAAATAATAAAATTTCTATTTTTTGCGACAGTTTAGTGTTGTCGTAAAAAATAAAACCTGTAACAAAATCAATAAAAATATTAAAATTTTTTATTTTTTGCGACAGTATAGTGCCGTCACAAAAAAGAAAAAAACATCCTACGATAAAATTATTAAAAATATTAAAATTTCTCCATAATAATTGCATAATAATATAAAAATTTCTGTATCAAAATAACAATTTCTCCATAATAAAATATTCTTCCATTCATAATTACACATCAACAAAATTATCCCACTACATAATGTTCCATAATACATATATAATGTTTAAATACATGATTTTGTTCATAATTCAAAATAACATAAACCAAAATTAAATGTTTTTCTCGTCATTCTTCGTAAATAACAAAAACAAAAATTAGCCACATTCTGCACAGGCATGCATTCCACAAGCACACTCCTACATGAGAAATATCTGAAAAATAAAAATAAAAATAATTAATGACAATATAATTATGTGTTAATGTTAATTACAAAAAAACATAAAAATTTAACTACTATAGCATCAAATACAATATTTTTTTATTAGTCATCAAATCCCACATGGATAATTAAACATCTCAATCAAATACAAAAATAAAATTTAACTACTATAACATCAAATACAAAAAAACATAAAAATTATATCTGAAATCTAGCTCTAACTCCCAACAACATCAAATACAACATTTTGAGGATAATTTCAAATTTAAATGACCTTAAACATCAATCAATGAGTCCAGATCAAGTTTAAACGAAAATTTAAATTGAAGAAACAAAACCACTTACAAACTTCAAAAGGCAATATTTGAGAAAAAAATAAGTATTATTACCCATGAATCACCACATTGACGAGTTGCTTGAGGGAACAAATATCTGATTACCTCCAATCTTCAAATAAATTGTTTAGTTAGAATGGATTCATAAAACCTTACTGATGGATCCATATTTTCTCCTTCTATATCCTCTCCCCTCTGCAAGCATGAACAGAAGTAAATGAACCATATTTTCTCCTTCTATATCCTCAGAAATTCTCTTATGATTGATGATTTAATATTATACATATCTCATTTCCCAAGTGCTACACACCTGCAACAATGCACCATGCTTTACATCAATCTGAACTTACTAAAAAAGAGGACAATAATGTGTGATTCCAATAATGTTCCAGCACATAATTATCTTCCAGCATTGGGGAAGAGAAGAGTGAACAATAATGTTCAACCCAATTGACAACACTGGGAGCATGTCATTTTTTTCTTTCCTAGTAGCAGGCAGGGGTGATTATTCTGTATTAGAAGAGAATGTCCTAAATACCAGGATATTAATCAATTAAATACTAGCATATTTTAGGGCCCTGGAAAGGCAATAAAATGAATTCTATGATTTGAGACAAAAACACATGTCACAACCATCAAGCAACTTCTCACTGCAAAAATTACCAAATGGAGGTTGGAGCCTCCAAGGAAAAAGCAATTTGCAAGGGGTAAAGACTAAGGACAGTCCAAGGACATCTTTGTATATATAATGTAAGACAGGTCAACAAACTGCAGGCACATCATTACGGACTTTTTCAAACATTCGGAAAATAGGAGAGTTATTTTAAACACAGAGCATATACAAGGGTCTATACATAAGATTGCAACAAGAAGTGTGGCTGGTTAATCACATTTGGATACACAATCAGTTAGCAATTCATTTGCAATACCAATTTGTCTTATGCCAACAGGAACTCAGTTTTATTGCAGACTTCTAATTATGACCTTATAAAATGATGAAACCATGCATTTATAGAATACACTGATTTCACAAGATTCAGGGCAAGGAGTGAAACATGCAACAAATAAACACACTGCTTAAGTACAATACATTAATTGAAAAACTAGTCAATCTACAAAATTTCCACATTGCATCCTATACACAGAGATAAAATTTTGATCTATGGTAGACCATCCTCCTGAAACCGGTTCGATGAACTAATTGGAAAAGAACAAGTGGTACAAATAAATAAAATAAAGAGCCCTAATTAAGGAATAAATTTTCCAAACAAGACCCAAATGCCATAAAAAAAAACATGCGATACAGCAGGGGGGGAAAAATCAAAACCCAGATAGAAGCATGAAGTGCTGAAAATTTATAGAAAACTAAAAACCCTAGAAATCAAGGGCAGAAAGCAGTTCAACGAAACAAAACCTAGATAAACTAGGGCTTACGTCAAGCAGAGGAAGGAGTTCATCGACCGAAGACGGAGGTTGAAGGAGCCTATTCCCAGCTTCCTCCAGCTGCTCCTCGAACTCTCTCTCTCCGGACGCCATGCTCTTCTTTTCTCTTCTGTTTTTCTCTCCAGATTCCCCCAAAATCCCTCGATTTGAACTCAAATTTCACACCATTAAAACCCTAGAAAACCAGAAAAATAAAACCAAATCCCAACAATTATACAAACTAGAACACGAAAGAAGAGAAATGATCTCAGAGAAAGTATTGTTTCGAGACGAAATGAATGAAAAAAAGAGGTCAAACACAGCATTAAGATATTTTGGCAGAAGGGGGGAAAAGAAAGGGGGGAATTAGAAAGAGCGGGAAAACGAAAAAGAAAAAGAAGAGGGGGATTTGGCAGAAGCAGGGGTAATTTTTGTTTTAATGAAAAAAAATTAATTCTATTTTCTTATTTTTTGTGTTTTTTTGTTTTTATTAAATTTTTTTAATATTTTAAGTAATTTTTTTACTTTTTAGGCACACTTAACATAAATACACTTAAAAAGTAAAAAAAATTGTAAAAAAAAAATTTAAATTCACTAAATATCAAAAATATAAAAAAATACAAGAATTCAGTATTTTTTTTGTATTTTTATGTATTTATTAATTTTTATAAATATTTTTTTAAATTTTTTTTATTTTTTAGATACATCTAAATAAGGTGCATTTAAAAAAGTAAAAAAAAATACTTAAAATTTTTAAAATATTCACTAAAAACAAAAAATACGAAAACCAAAAAACTCAATTTTCAAAAAATTTAATCCAGAAAACTTTAAAAATGAATATTTAAAAATTTTATTTTTTGTTAAAATAATTTTCTTTTTTATAGTTAATGAATTTTATTTTTTTTTTTCGTTTTCTTTTAGTTATTAAGGTTGAAAATTTATTTGTTTCATTTTTATTTTAATGAATACAAAAGTATTATTATTATTATTTTTCATTTTGAATAAAAAATATTTTTCATTAAAATAAAGTTAATTTTTTGTCATCAATGAAAAATATTTTTCTGCGACTCATTTTTTTTTGTTACTAAAAATCAGAAACTAATTTTTTGTGGCAGAGGATAGAGAGCGGCAATAGTGGTGAAGGTGGTGGATAAGAGGTGATAGTGGTGGTGGTGGTGATACCGAATGAGATTAGTGGTGAAGTTGTGGTAGTGGTAGAAGAGATAAAGTAGCGGTGGTGGATGAGAGGTAATAGTAGTAGTAATGGTGGTAGTAGAGTGGTGGTGATGATGGTAGTAATGATAGTCGTAGAGGCGGAGCGGCAACAGTGGTAGTAGTTGTCGTAGTGGAATGTCATTTGCAGTAGTAGTGAAGGTGGTAGAGGAGATGGGTGGTGAGAGAGAAATGAGTGAGAGATAGACAAAAAGAGAGTGAAACAAGAGATGAGCGAGAGATAGACAAAAAGAGAGAGAAAGAAAATAAAAAGTGATGAGAGAGATAGAGAGACGAGAGATAAGCGAAAGAGAGATAAAGAGAAGAGAGATGAGTGAGAGAGGTAGAGAGAGAAGACAGATGATAGAGATAGAGAGAAGAGATATGAGCGAGAGACAATGAGAGAAAGAGAGAGAGACAGAGACAGACAGACAGACAGAGAATAGTGATGAGTTAGAGAGAGAAAGAGAAAAAAGAGAGGAGTGGCAATGAAAAATAAAAGTTAATTTTTTGTAGTCAATGAAAAATATTTTTCTGCGGTCTATTTTTTTTTATTACTAAAAATCATGAACTAATTTTTTGTAGTAGAGGAAAAGGAGCGGCAACAGTAATGAAGGTGGTGGATAAGAGATGATGGTGGTGGCGGCGGTGATGGTGATGGCGAAACAGATTAGTGGTGAAGTTGTGGTAGTGGTAGTGTAAATGGAGTGGCAGGGGTGAAAGAGAGGTAATGGTAGTAGTGGTGGTAGTGGTGGTAGTGGAGTGGTGGCGATAGTAGTAGTAATGGTAGTCGTAGAGGTGAAGTGGCTACAGTAGAAGTAATGGTGGTGGTGGAATGGTGTTTGCAGTAGTGGTGAAGGTGATAGAGGAGATGGGTGGTGAGAGAGAGAAATGAGTGAGAGACAGATAGAGAAGAGAGAGAAAGACAGAGTGATGAGCGAGAGAGAGATAAAGAGAGAAAGAGATATAGAGAGAGAAATCGATAGAGAGAGACATATAGAAAAATAGAGATAAACAAGAGATGAGAGAGACATATAGAAAGAGAGCGAAAAGAGATGAACGATAAAGAGAATAGAAAAATAGAGAGATAGAGAGAAAAGAGATGAGCGAGAGAGACAGAGAGAGAAAAGAGATGAGAGAGATAGGGAGAAGAGAGATGAGCGAGGGAGACATAGAGAGAAGACAAATGAGAGAGATAGAGAGAAGAAAGATGAACGAAAGACACACAGACAAACAGACAAACAGATAGATAGACAAACAGACAGAGAAATAAGAGTGATGAGTGAAAGAGAGAAAGAGAAGAGTGGTGGTAGTTGAATGGCATTTGCAGTAGTGGTAAATGTGGTAGAGAAGATGGGTAGTGAGAGAGAAAGATGAGTGAGAGACGAATAGAGAAAAGAGATAGAGAGGCAGAGTGATGAGCGAGAAAGAGACAAAGTGGTCGCTAAAAGTGCATTTTCTTGTAGTGGATCGATAAATCGATAGGGAGCTCAATAAATAAAGAAGACAGATAATTCAAAACTCTGTTCAAAACTTAATTCAAATCAATTTTTTAAATATTTTAATTTTGTGAGAGACAGATAAAGAAGAGAGATAGAGAGAGAGACACACAGAGATAGAGTGATGAGCGAGAGAGAGATAGACAAAGTGGTTGCCAAAAGTGTATTTTCTTATAGTGGATCGATAAATCGAGAAGGAGCTCGATAAATAGAGAAGATAGGAGTAAGAGAGTGAGCAAGTTGAACATAGTGAGGGAGAAATAGACAAATAGACAAGTAGACACAGAGAGATAAAAGAGTGATGAGTGAGAGAGAGACATGGAGAGAGAGATAGACAGAAAAAGAAATAGAGAGAGAAAGAAAGAGAGAGACTGAAAGATAGAAAAAGAGAGAGAAACAAGAGATGAGCGAGAGATAGACGAAAAAAGAGAGAAATAGAGCGAAAAGAGATGAGCAAGAGAGAGACACAGAAAAAGAGAGAGACAGAAGGAGAAGAGAAATGAGCGAGAGAGATAGAGAGAGAGAGAGAGAAAGATAGGAGAGAGAGAAAAAAAAAGAAATGAGAGAGATAGAGATAAGAGAGATGAGCGAGAGAGACAGAGAGAGAAAACAGATGAGAGAGATAGAGAGAAGAGAGATAGGCGAGAGACACAGAGAGAAAATGAGAGAGAGAGAAACAGGCAGACATAGAAAGAGAGAGAGATAGAGATAGAGAGAAATGAATGAAAAGAGATAAAGAGAAGAGAGAGAGATAGAGACAGAGAGATAGGAAAATGAAAAAATGAATGAAAAGAGAAATGTTATATCAAAAGAGTAAGACGACATTGTTTTTTTTAATTTTTTTTGCGACAGAAAAATACCGTTAAATTTATTCAAATCATTTTGTGACTGTATATATATGAAGCTATCTCAAAACCACAATCACCAAAATCTTTTAAAAATTCACTAAATACCAAAAATACAAAAAAAAAATACCATAATTCAATACATTTTTTTTTTGTATTTTTATGTATTTATTAATTTTTAAAAATATTATTTCATAAATTTTTTATTTTTTAGATACAGTACATCTAAAAAAAATATTTAAAATTTAAAAAATATTCACTAAAAAAAAAAACACAAAAGCCACTTTTTGTGACGGCAGAAAATGCCGTCTCAAAAAAGCAGAGTATTTGCGACGGCACCATTTGCCGTCTCAAAAAAGCAGAGTATTTGCGACGGCACTATTTGCCGTCTCAAAAAATGAGAGTGTCGCAAATAGTTCCGTCTCATATACCCAGTTTTCTTATAGTGATGGTCTAAGTTATAACATTTTGACATAAAATATGATCTTCTTGAATGCCAAAATGCCAATTGGAGTTGTTTTTAACCAAAGGCTTGTTTTGGAGAAGTAGGTTAAATGTTGATTTTTTTTATTTTTTTGACTTTTTATGAAAAAAATATAAAAAAAATAAAGAAATAATGTGACCCAAATAGGTTAAAAGTAAAAAAAAAGGTGACTTTTAGCCAAGTTTCATAATTAAGGTTTCGTTTGTCAATTGGCTTGCTTTGGCAAGTTAATAAAAAGCCAGCTTTTGACTTTTTTAGCCAAAAAAACTAATTTTTTTACCCAAGTCACTACTCAAAATGTTAGTTTTTTTAGTTAAAAAAATTAACTTTTTACCAACTTTTAAAAACACCACTATACGTTTTAGTCAAAAAATAAAAAATAATGTAAGTTGTCATAATATTTTTATATTTTTTTGTATATTTTTTTATAAAAAATTAAAAATTTGTTAAAATAATTTGATCTCAAACAAAAAAAAATTATTAACTTACAATCAAAGGTGGTCTTATTGCAATAAATTCCTCCAATCATGTCCTACAATCAAAGGTGGTCTTATTACAATAAATTCATCCAATCATGTCCTACGTATGTACACGTGTACGGTCCCCAGAAGACAAACCCAGATAAACGGCTAGGGTTTACATGCACTTTCCTGCATCTCTCTATCTAATGATCAATTGCTCTCGACACTGATACTTACGGAAGAAGAAACAATAAGAAGAAGACCATCTCTGAAAACCCGAAGGAGAAGACCATCTCTGAAAACCCTAGAAATTTCCTAATTGTTTTTTTAGGAGAAGAAGATGAGCGAAGAAGAAGGGAAGGTTCCTTATCATCACCGTCACCAGCAAGAGCAGCAACAACAACAACGAACTCAGTACGGAACGTTTCAGGGCGTTGCCAACTACCCTCCTCCGCAACCGGTGATCGGATTCCCTCAGCCTATTCCGCCGCCCGGTGCCGCCGATGCTCCACCGCCGGGTTACGATGCTCATGGGTATCAGGCTGTTCCAGGTAATCCCTGCTATTCTAGTTGAATTCTTGAAGCTCTCTGTTTCATTGATTCACTCCAAATTTAACAATTCCTGTAGATCTTGCTAGAAAGCCTCGATATGATCTTTGTTGTTCAGTTTGAAAGACATTATGACAAACAATTGAGCCAAACAGAAGGAAATTAGGGATTGAAAGTGGGTTTTTGAACTTCTATGAATGATCAGTGCTTGGTAGTGGGTAACAAATTGAAGTCATTACAGGTTTTAATCTTTAAGGCTGTGTTTGGTTTATGGATTTGGTGAGAGATTTGGAAAGGAAAAGGGAAAAGATATAAGTGAAATGTGAATGCCCCTTCCTAAATTCCTACCCAAATCCATGAACCAAACATGGCTTAAGGCAATTAGGTGTGAATCCCACATGAACTTTTTGGAAAACAAATTTGTGATGATCTATGAACTTTTTAGTTATTTGGGTTGTTATTTATGAGTTCAGTTATTTTATATTTGAATTTAAATTAGTGTGATGCTGCTCTAGGTTATGCCGTTGCTGAAGGAAGGCCTGTAAGAGAGCGCCGCCTTCCTTGCTGCGGTTTTGGGTTTGCCTGGTTTCTGTAAGTTTTTATTATTATTTGTGTGATTGACCTACCAATGTAGGTCATGATTTAAAGATTATGGCATTGGTTTGTAGATTTGTTTGGCAAGCTTTGCATCTTCTCCTTTGAGAAAACAAGTGGGTTAAGGTTTCAAATATTTAGCTGTACTTGTGAAATTGAAAATTGAAAATTTTGCTTGGATGAAATTGATTTGGAAATTTTGAATGTTTTAGGTTTTGCCCTTTTGCTCTAGCTTATCTTTGCTTGGTCACATTGTTTTGTGTTACATGATAGTAGAGCTTGAAAGTCGACACTTGCACTTGTGAAGAAGTTGGACTTTATGATAAAAACTGATGCTGTTCATCCATATTACCAAAAGAAAGTGTGAAAATAAGGAGAGGGAATGATAGGAAGGAAGGAAGGAAGGAAGGAAGGAAGGAAATGAACTAGAGAAAGAGAAAAATCTGATGTAGTTGGTCGCTGTGAAGTGCTATGCCAATTATGTTCATTTGGTGGATGAGGTTAAACTTTTTTGTGTTTTCAATTTCCTGCATTTCTCTCCATCTTCGGCCCATTTTGCCGCAATGCATAAAAAAATTGGAAACATCTCTTTGTGTGTACTTATGTGTTTTCAATTATGAAGGAAGTAGGCCTTGTTCATTTTTGTTCCAAACGGACCGGAGTTTTTTCCTATAAAGGTTGCACTAAGTGTGATGAAATGGACCCTTTGTGTGATTCTCTTCGGCCCAGTTCTGAAATTCAGTTGCCTTGTATGCATTGTAACTTGTAAGAGACTTTGCAAGTTTCTTGAATAAGCCACTTTACAATTGCCTAGTTATTTACATTTAGGGTAACATAATGAGTTTACATTGTTGTTTTTCGTACAGCTTGTGTCAATGTGATCATTTACCAATTTATAAAAATAATCATTATTAGATAGAAGAATTTCACTTTTACGCTTGAAGTGACTGGAGTTACTTTTACTTGTATCATTATTTTGGTCATGAATCTGACATGATGTGTTAATATGCCCGGGTTTCTGATTTCAGAAACCTGATATATAGTAATGTTTTGATTTCATTTGTCATTTTCTATAAAATTCTTTTATTTTTCTTTTGCTGCATTTAATCCTGCCATGCATAGTTAATAGGAATTTTCCACTTCTTCATGATGGTTGATAATAGTGAGCTGTTTGTATTATGAAGGTTCATCATTGGTTTCTTCCTTGCTGCTATCCCCTGCTATGTTGGGGCAATCATTGAGAAACCAGGATATATCACATGCACAGTTGCGGTGAGTAGTTCTTTTCTGTCATTTTAGTTTAATTTGCAGACTCAGGACAGTTTCCTATTTTTTCGGTCATTGATTTTACTTCTTGGTTTAATTCTTAGTAACAAAGTTAGCACCGTTGTTTTCGTAGTTATGTTACTTCCACATACATTGTCCAAACAGGCCTAGGATGGAAAAAAGGGCTTGTGCAAGTGTTGTTTATATGTTAGTATATTAACTTATGAAAATTCTGAAATTAATTAGTTCTGTGGAGTTAGGGAAACCATTGCATGATGTCCCCAAAAATGGTTGAGGGTGCTATGGCCGTGATTGGTTTGATCGCTATCATCTTGCTACGCCATGCCTCCCTACGTGTGGCGCCCTATGTTGAGTACGCCGGTTTCCTATCTCTGGCAATCAGCTTCTTCGCAATCACAACTATGTTTCTGCCTTTCACCTGGATCATCTGTCCTGCTGTTCTCCTTTTGCATGCGTTTGTCCGGGCGTTCTTCAAACTCCGGTAATCCTCACAAACTTTAATTAGGGTTTTCTTTTCAAATGCCAAAATTCAAATATTATGCACTCACTATTTTTATGAAAAAAGTACATATAGAACCCATAAATTTTTTTTTTTTTTTTTGAACGGGTATAGAACCCATAATTAGATACACAGATCTCAATAGTCTAATTATTTATTTATTTTTTTAGGGTAAATTACAAATGCATCATGAGATTTACTTAAAATATAAATTACTCATTGTGTTTGAAAAATTATAAATATTTCATTGTCAAATTTTTTTATTTATCAGATTAACTGAAAAATTGAAATTCTTAACCGCTGTCCTATGTAATAATAAAATTTCCTAAATTAACATCATTACTATTAATTAATTTGATGTTTTATTAATAAAAGGGGTTAATTGTTATTAAATTAAAAACCTCAAGGGTTGGGATGTAATTTTCATCACTGCAAAGAACAATTTGTGTTTTAAGCGAATGTATTCGCCGGAAATCGCCTCTCTCTCTCTCTCTCTCTCTCTCTCTCCCCAGTGAGCAAATGAACAGTCTTTTGAGAAAGGGAGTTTATATACTTTGGTTTTTCGTAATAGTTGAAATTGACGAGGGGCATTTAAGTAATTTTGCTCCTCGATTTTCAGCTTTCCGTTTAAGCTAAATGGAAAAGCAGCTCCTCCCCCACTCAAAGAAAAAGCTGAAAATCAGCTTATAAAAAGCTATAATCTACACCATTAAGCTACACCAAACACACAAAAATAACTTAGTTTAAGCTATAAGTTGACTTAAGCTAAAAATAAATTGTGCCAAACGGGGCCTTAGTAACTAATAAGCTACAAGAGCTTACACAGTATTCACAACAAACCATTGTTAGACATCACTGAGAGCTTTGATAGTTAACAAAACCAGTGAAACAAAAACTGTTGTAATAGAAATACCAAATTAGTTACAGTTGGAGTTGGTTAGCTAAATAGTTAAGAGTTAGATTAATCCTAGTTAGTGAGTTCTATAACTTACTTTAGTGTCTATACAAGATAGTCTCATCCCTATGATCTGTATTAATATTGAATCAATTGAAATGAATCCTTTTTAGAACATTGATAGCAGATGCTTTCTGTTAAAGGTTATAGGTGTTTAGACTCTGCCACTAGCAAGGTTTATATGTCTAACGATTATTTTGGTTATGGCTTATTAATTGATTTTTATATTTATTACGAAAAAACGTGTAGAAAAGTAGAGAGATGATGTGACCCAAATAAACTAATAAAAGTATTGCCAAATGAACCTAAGCATGTAATTTTTTATGAAGTTCATTTTCCCTTTGCCAGTTCTCGCTCTTCTCTTCCTTTTGTGAAGTCTTCTTCCAGGCATAAGGGTTTCTAAGCAACCTACTATCCGATTCTTTTTGTTTGGCTCTTCACTTTCAGTGGAAAATTAAGCAACTGAGCATCTCCAATGCCTCTTCATGGTATTTTGGAAGAGGACGTCTACATGTCTCAGTCAGGGCTTTGTTGATTAAGCTCATCCTCATCTTATTTACAAGCTAACCAAAGCCATTTATGGACTTAAACAGGCCCCTAGAAATTGGTTTTCAATCTTTTCCTCTCTCCTTTTAATGGTTTAAAAAGCAGCAACCATGATGATTCTTTTTTTATTCGAAAAGACTTCCACTACAATTATTATCATGCTCATTTATGTTGATGATATACTCATCATTGGCAATGATTCAGTCTATATTGCTTCTTTAACTCACATGCACTCTTTGTTTCCTATAAAAGAGTTGGAAAATATCAATGACTTCTTGCCAAGACTGGCATGGCTGAGTGCAAGCCTTATTCCTCACTCATATCTGTCATGCCCTTTTCTCATATTGGTGCTTCAATGCCATATTCTCAACTATCCTTCATGGAAGGTGAGAGGTCTAAGGAAATTAATTAGGAAGCTTGTGATGTCTAGGAAATTAGTTGTAGTGTTCTCCCAAAAGATTGTTCTGGGAAAAGGTGATTTTTTATGGAAATTTAGTAAAAGGTTGATCTATTTGGTAGTCTACATTCAATTTAGGCTAAAGGCTCTTTTATTTTGCAAAGGAATTTATTTCTTAGAAACTTCATCTTGCACGAAGGTTCCTTTGTGTTTTGGTGAACTTCAACGGGTCAATTGGTGAAACTCAGTGCTTTCAATTGGTCTCAACTCAGTGCTCTTTATCAAATGTTCTTTGCCCCTTGGACTTTGGAAGGGATTTATTTGAAGTCTTCACAGTTGGCGATAGGAATGGTTGTCTAAGATGTAGCCAAGGCATAATTGGTTTTAAGATAATTCATTGATGAAATGGTCATTTTTGTTCTACCCAAGATTGGAAGAATATTCACAAGCAATATGTGGAGTAATAGAGTAGGCTCCACCGGTTGTTATATTCAATTTCTGCCTTGATAGTATCATGTTCATCGTTTGGAGCCTTTCTAGATGTCTTTCTTAGCAGTGCCCAGTTCTCCTTGTTGATGAATCTGCTGAGAGTGGTTTTGCTTCAATTCGATTTTATGATGTTGAGATTTTATGAGCGAAGAGGTTTTTTTTTTTTGGATAAGTGTCATGCCTTTATTAATTAGAAAGCAATAGAGTTAGGCATGGAAGCTTCAAACTTAAGAGATTATTTTGGAAGGACTTGTCCATATTAGAATACTTTTCTGGACAACTGCTCTGTTGCTATTGCCTCTTTTTTCAGTGGACTGCTCCATTAAGGCCTTTTGGTGCTCATCTTGAGTTTAGTATGTTGGTGTTCTATTACTTTGGTTAGCTGCAAAAGTCTTGAGTTTAGGTGTGTAGCTGTGTTTTTGGGTGTATTCATTTTAATGCTTTGGTAGTGTTGTCTTGCCAACTTTGTTTAGGTTGGTTTGGGATTCTTACTTGATTTGCTTGGGCCATATTCTAACTTAGAATGTGCTTATTAAGCAATTATATTTTTTCTTGAACTTCTCGATGTAATTTGTTGTACTTTTTGTACTACATAATTCATCAGTAAACTTTTATTTTGCTGATAAAAAAAAAAAAAAGTAAGTTTGCTTAGTGCTTTGTAGTACTTAACAATTACAAGGTCAAATTTGGCTTTTGCAGTTAATCATACTTGTCAATTTATGCAGAATCCAACAAATGGACATTTTGGTACTTATACGCTCTCCATTTGGACCTGTTTTAATTCTTGGATGCCTTTGTGGTATTCCCAATGAAGAGATCGAGAAAGATCACCTTTTCGATGGCCAAAAAAAGATGATTTCAATTGGAAAAGGCTTCAACACCCTTTCCCAACCCTTTTTTTATTTTTTATCTCTCAAAGACTTAAAATTTCATTTTTGACCCTTAGAAGCTCAAAATACATAACAAAACCCTAAAGTCCCAAGTTTTCCTCAGAATGATGCACGTATATTGAGTTTTGATCAACATGGTGCAAACTAGACTAAGCACGGCACATACCCCCCCCCCCCCGCCCCGCAAAAAAAAAAAAAAAAAAAAAAAGTGTTTAGGTTAAGGAGATATCATTAATGAGTTCTTTGGTCAATAGTCTAGTAAGATTCCAAGAAAGATCGGAGTAGTCAATATAGCCTCCCTTCGATGTTCAATCTCCTTAGATAATAAAGTTATCTTTTTGACAAATCTCACAAGGTCTCAACCAGTTGATGGAAATGTTGAAATTTAGAAGTACAAATATATATGAATATATATAAGCAGGTGAATAATTACGAAGTCATACTTAGCCACAGACCAGAAGTTCTATTATATTTCCAAAAGAATAATACAATTTTGGATGGACTTTAAACAAAAGGATACTCTACTAATGTCTACGATAGCCAATAATCTTCGAAAGTTTCTGGCTCTCCTTCATCTTAGTAGGTCTCCATGATATCTGGCAAGAAACGCCATGAGCTTGGAATGCTCAGTAAACGTATACATACCCCACCCCATTTTATAATCCAATACACAATAATGATATGATCATAATATATAGTGGAAGTAATAATCAAGCAAAGCTTAAATTAAATTTCATTTCTCAAGAATAACGGTCAATCAAGTTAATTTTCGGCAATTCCCCGCGAAATGCTATTCCTACCCAACCACTCCCATTGGCCACGGGCAATTTTGACTCCCCATTGATTAAACAAATACCAATGCGTCGCATATCGCACAATTACCAATGATGCCCATGCACCTAGGTTACATACCCGAGTAGTGACATTACGGTCTACCACAAGGGAATGGGCTTCCAGGCATACTCTCGTTGTGTGAAACTTTCACTGCCACCCTTATACCTCCCAATTCCGTTAAGCAGCTACATTACCTCTCGTGCCATGCTAGGGTTTGAAAACACACTTGTGTAATACTTAACTCCTGAGTAGGGAACACATCCCGCCAATCAATAATTGAAATCAACAAGTTGTTATCTCATAAGATTTATCTTAGTGATCGAAAATCTAATACCATCTTTATTAAGCTTCCCATTGAATTAGATAAATTTGGTTAAGGCTAGTGCATGCCATGAGACAATAATTCATGAACAATATCATAGCATCATTATTATGAAAAATAGTTGCAACACATGTAGATAATCATACTAAGGCATGAACAAATGGCTACAAGCATATTCATGAAACTAGAACTATGAGCTCACTAATAAAGTAGATTTCCAGATTTGGTACTTTCTAAAGAGACATATGCATATTTTTCCTGAACTTGGCCTCCTTATGGTGTGTAGAGAATTTTGTCTAGTTTTCGGAACATGTTTTAGAATTTGAATACCTTTCCTAGATTTTTATTTATTTGAGAAATACACCAGAGCTGTCTCCGTTTGTTGGCTGTTACGAAAAACGGATTTTCTCTCAAACCACTCACTCTTTTTCAATAAAACCTTTTTTCCTTGGAAACTAACACTTAAAGGAAGATTTGGACATAAAAATGAGGTCAAGGAGATTTTTCTGTATTTTTCTAGAATTTTTTAAAGTAGGCTGTAAAAATCTATCTTCTTGCACAATATTAAATATAAGAAGGTTTGAGTGAAAAGAAGGCGACTTAGGGAAATTTCTCACTTCCTATGAGATTAAAACATGTTAAATAATGTACTTAGATTTTTAGAGTGATGGTTTGCCTTTGAACTAGTGTGAGATATGGAGAGAAAAAGATAGCTATCATCCCTTGAGTGAGAATACCAGTAGGAGAAGACTCAAGGCTCAACCCATCCATTTCACACACAGGAACAACAGAATATCAGAACTGAAATGATAGTAACGGTCCTCTAGGACTATGTATTTGAACAAGAAAATAGAAGAGGAGATTGTGTTGTGGCTTACATGAATATTTATGAAATGGTGGCACAAGATTTTCCTTCTATCTTCCCTTCCTTCACCCCCAAAGCTTTTTCTATTTATCTCTTTTCCTTTCAGCTGTGGGTGAATGTGGTGTATGAGTGTTTTCTTTTTTTCCAAAACGTGGAGGGAGAGTGACGTATTTATAGGTTTCACAAGCTTACTCTACAATTTTCCCAAGCTTCCTTCAAAATCTATGTTTAAAGCTTCCTCAAAAATCTGTGTTCAAAGCTTCTCTAAGAATCCATGTCGAAGGCTTCCCTCAGAATTCATGTTCAAAGCTTTCCTAAGAATCCATGACCAAAGTGTACAAGTTTAAACATATATATATATATATATATATTATGGTACTACTTGGGGTCCAAGTATAATTTCAATAAATTATGAGGCTAGGGCTTAATTTGATTACTTGAAACATTTACATAAGTGTAATATTTAATTGGATTAGGATTTGAAAGTTTAATTCAGTTAAAGTTTCTCCGTTTTGAATTAAACGATGAATGCAATGAGAACCAGAAATCTAGGATTTTAGTTGACCAATCCTAATAAAAAAGTTAATTAATTATCATTAAGGTATTAGAAATGATCCCTAAGTTATCGGAAGTGATTAGGGTTTGCACCTTTTTGATCGGCGCTCACTTCCAATTTTAGGGTTAAAATTGCAAGAAAACAAGAATTCGAGTGCTTGCATTGAAATAATTCTAAAATAAGGGTTTAGAAGAAATTACAAAAGTCAAGGGCCTTACACATACCGCACTAAGTTCTCTATGCTACTGTAGACACAAATTTTAAAACATTAAGTGTTTCAACACATTTCAAAATTTTATGTTACAAATGTCCACTGTTTAGTTTTTTGACTAAACAGTGTTGATTATTTGAATAGTAGGTTCTTATTTCCGATCTGTATTTCAGATTGTTAATTACACATTTTATACAAATGAAACCTCCGATTAATGAAAAAACAAAATAAACAACAAAAGACAATTTAAAAAAAAAAGAAATATTTTATTGAGATTGTTATGGCTTTTGAACCCTCGAATACAAAATACAGTTTGGGTTTGGAACCCTTTACCTATTCATCACCATTAGCGTAGGCTCTGAGTTCTCTAGGCTTATCGTCTTCTTTCTTGTAACGATTTGTTTAGCTCTCAATTTCTTTCTCTCTCTCTCTCTCTGATCTTTTCACTTCTGATTCTCTCTGATCCTCCGTCTTGTGTGATGGTCCTCATATTTATGGAAGGCCATCAGGTGATAGGAATGCTTCATCTTCAATTTGAATTTCAAATTGAATGATAGCGCCATTTAAATTTTGAATAATAGCGCTATCTGATTAATCGTATATCTGATTAACCGGATTGATCTTTGGGGTTTCATCTTGTGTGGTGTCCTTGCTGTAGGCTCTACAGGTGTCATCTTTCGTAGGCTCCACGTGTCATTTGCGCATCTTGAATAACGTCGTTAAGATACGACGCCGTTTTACTTATGTACTTCAACGGATCATATTGATTTTTTTAAGGAAGTGATTACCTACAGCCTTCTTATTATAGGCTCTATACGTGTCATAAATTTAGTTAAAATTTATGTGTCAACAAATGCCCCTCGTGGTTTGCACAAGTGAATTTTCTCAACTGTGTGAGTCACGACAATTTGGCACTTTTATCTGGATGATCTTTAGGTCTTGGATGAGATTATTTCTTTGCTTTGATCCCTAGCCCCTTTTTTTTTTTTTTTTTTTTTGTGGTCGACGGCTCTTTTTTTTATGGGCCCTTTTACTTTTGTTACATGGGTCCTTTTTATGGGCTTGATCATTTTTAAAATAAAGGGTTAATTGCCCTTTATAGTCCATGGGCCATTTATTTTTGTTGCGTGGGTCCTTTTTATGGACTTTTATTTATTTTAATTTATTTATTTATTTATTTATTTTTTTTTGAAGGGTCATGAGTAAGGTCCAAGATTTAATTGGGCATTTCCTTTTGTGGGCCTCCAAGTTGCCACCATTTTTTTTACAGTAGATTTTTTTTCTAGGCCATCATGGATTTTTCTAGACCATCATGGATCTTTCCTTTTCTAGGCCACCATTTTTTTAATTGGGCCTTTTCTTTTGTGGATCTCCAACTTGCCACCATTTTTTTTTTGTAGGCCATCATGGATTTTTCTAGACCATCATGAACCTTTCCTTTTCTAGGCCACTATTTTTTAATTGGACATTTTCTTTTGTGGGCCTCCAACTTGCCACCATTTTTTTTACAGTAAATTTTTTTTTCTAGGCCATCATGGATTTTTCTAGGCCATCATTTTTTAATTGGGCCTTTTTTTTAGCAGATTTAGCAGATTTATTTCATGAACTCACCATTGAATGCTGTGCTTTTTATATGATGGCAAAAACAACCCCTTTTGCTGGCCCATAAATCCACATAGTTCTTGAAATCAGGACAACCATGTAAATAATTTTTAAGACCAAACAGTTTCTTTTTCTTGTGCTTTTAACTTCCACAAGATTTTCTTCATCTTTTTCTTTTTTTTCACTTAGCCCTATAGCAAAATTTCTTTTTACATGAGCCCCTCTTTTTTTTATTACGCATATATAACCTGAATAAACCCCTTTTTTCTTTTCTTTTATTTTTACCTTCCAGCAGAAAATTTTTCTCCATGAGCCCTTTTATAACCCATATGAACCGCTCTGCTGTAATGTTTGTTAAGCAGATATGGCTTAGATATGAATAAAGGCAGTCCATTTTGCTAGACCACAAACCCAAATAGTCAAACAAAAACCCTTTTTGAAGCCAACACAAGCATGTAAAGATTGAAACCACACCCTTTTTTTTTTCAGCAGCAGCAACCCACACCTTTTTTTTTACATTCTTCGCTCTAAAAATGTATTATGTGTATAATCTGCTGTCATGTTTGTTAGGCAGATATGGCTTAGATATGAATAAAGACAGTCCATTTTGCTAGACCACAAACCCAAATAGTCGAACAAAGACCCTTTTTGAAGCCAAGACAAGCATGTAAAGATTGAAACACCTTTTTTTTTTTTTTTTTTTTTTTTTTTTTTTCAGCAACAGCAACCCACACCCCTTTTTTTTACATTCTTCGCTCTAAAAATGTATTATGTGTATAATCTGCTGTCATGTTTGTTAAGCAGATATGTCCTAGATATGAATAAAGACAGTCCATTTTGCTAGACCACAACCCAAATAGTCAAACAAAGACCCTTTTTGAAGCTAAGACAAGCATATAAAGATTGAAACCACACCTTTTTTTTTTCCAGCAGCAGTAACCTGTTTGTTGTCTAGCAACTTTTTTTTTTCCTATTTTATGGCTTTTTCCCTCTTTTACAGGCAACCCGCAAGGCGTCAGAGTTTGTTTGAAGGTATCATTGCCCCTTCTAGCCTAATGGCAATGAGTGGCTTGAATTCTTGGCAGTGATTGTGTCCTTTCACCCCAATGGCTTGAATCCCTGGCAGTGATTGTGTCCTTCACCCCAATGAGTTGAATCCTTGGCAGTGATTGTGTCCTTCACCCCAATGGCTTGAAACCTTGGCAGTGATTGTGTCCTTTACTCCAACGGCTTGAAACCTTGGCAGTGATTGTGTCCTTCACCCCAACGGCTTGAAACCTTGGCAGTGATTGTGTCCTTCACGGCTTGAATCCTTGGCAGTGATTGTGTCCTTTCACCCCAACGGCTTGAAACCTTGGCAGTGAATGTGTCCGTCACCCCAACGGCTTGAATCCTTGGCAGTGAATGTGTCCGTCACCCCAACGGCTTGAATCCTTGGCCGTGAATGTGTCCGTCACCCCAACGGCTTGAATCCTTGGCAGTGAATGTGTCCGTCACCCCAACGGCTTGAGTCCTTGGCAGTGATTGTGTCCGTCACCCCAACGGCTTGAGTCCTTGGCAGTGAATGTGTCCGTCACCCCAACGGCTTGAGTCCTTGGCAGTGATTGTGTCCGTGACCCCAACGGCTTGATTCCTTGGCAGTGAATGTGTCCGTCACCCCAACGGCTTGAGTCCTTGGCAGTGATTGTGTCCGTCACCCCAACGGCTTGAAACCTTGGCAGTGATTGTGTCCGTCACCCCAACGGCTTGAAACCTTGGCAGTGAATGTGTCCGTCACCCCAACGGCTTGAGTCCTTGGCAGTGATTGTGTCCGTCACCCCAACGGCTTGAAACCTTGGCAGTGATTGTGTCTGTCACCCCAACGGCTTGAAACCTTGGCAGTGATTGTGTCCGTCATCCCAATGCCTTGAAACCTTGGCAAGGGGCTTTCGTCACTTTCTTTATATTAGGACATTTTACCTCAACTAACCCCCTTGAGGCCCAATACTATGAGAAGAAGCTTCATTTCGACAAAGTTTCTGGCGAACATGAACAGTTGTTTGCTTCAATTATCAAGTCGGATGAGCGCATTGCGGGTCTTAATCAAAGGTTTATTCAAACCAAAGAGTTACTCAAACACCTTGAAGAGGAATTGTCATCCACCCAAGCGGAACATGCATCCTTTATGTGTGATTTTGCACAAGCTTCCGAGAATGTTTCTAAATCAGAAGAAGACGTACAAACTGCTTTGAATGTTTTGAGCCAACACAAGAAGAAGAATGGACAACACGGTGTTGTGGAACACGCCTTTGAGAGGGCTAAGGCTTCTCTTAATGAATGAATGCACTTTTATTTTGTTATTCATCCGAACATAATGTATTTATGAAATTTCGCTCAGTGATGGATTTATTTGTTATTCGAAATTTCTCAATACAATACATTGATTTGTCTTATTTTAGCCGTATACAATAGATATATTTGTTATATGAAATTTCTCAATACAATACATTTATTTGTCTTATTTTGGCCGTACACAGTTTATACTCTTGCGGGCCAGGAGTATCCTTAGATTTCGGTGAGGTATTTTAGCAGTTTAACCACATACAATACCGTTGGTGGTTTTTTTGACTTTTGTTTGGCCGTACACAGTTTATACTCTTGCGGGCCAGGAGTATCCAATGTTTTACCACCTTAGATTTTGGTGGGATATTTTAGCAGTTTAACCACATACAATATCGTTGGTGGTACTGACCTTTGTTTGGCCGTACACAGTTTATACTCTTGCGGGCCAGGAGTATCTAATGTTTTATCACCTTAGATTTCGGTGAGGTATTTTAGCAGTTTAACCACATACAATACCGTTGATGGGTTTTCTTTTTATTTTTTTTATTTTTATTTTTTTTTGCCCTAACTTTTGCCTAGGCCGCCCTTTCGGGTTTTCAACCTAGCAGACTCTTTTTTTTTTTTTTTTCTTTTTGCCCTAACTTTTGCCTAGGTCGCCCTTTCGGGTTTTCAACCTAGTAGGCTTTCTTAAGGGTAATATCTCTTCAAGAACCTTGCATTGGTTAGGGGAATGATTCTGTCACCATCCATCGTTATCAACAAATAGGCCCTATTAGAATAAACCTTCTCAATCACATAAGGTCCTTCCCATTTGGGCTCAAGCTTTCCTTTGATTCTTCGTGAGACTACTATGGGTGTTCTAACCATTAGTACCAAGTCTCCCTTTTTAAAGGAACGAAGCCTCACTCTTTTATTGAATGCATTTGCCATCCTTTGTTGGTAGATTTCCAAGTTCTGTTGAGCATACAACCTTCTTTCATCCAGGGTCTCCAACTCAACCAACCTCACTCTTGCACTTTCATCTTCTGTTAAGGACGCTTGTATTGCCACTCGTAATGATGGTATTTGAACCTCAAGTGGTAACACTGCTTCTCCTCCAAAAACCAACGAATAAGGGGTTGCTTGAGTAGGAGTTATGTGCGAAGTTCGATAAGCCCACAAAGCTTCTTGTAACTTTTCGTGCCAAGCTTTTTTGTTCTTATCCACCATATTCTTTAGAATTTTGCACAATGTCTTGTTGAAAGCTTCTGCCAAACCATTGGCAGGTGCATGATATCTTGATGAATGGTTGTTTTTGATTTTGTACTTGGCAAATAACTTGTTCAAAACATCACTCCTGAATGACTGTCCATTATCCATGATGATACTTTTTGGAATCCCAAACCTGTAAATGATATGGGTTCGGATGAACTCGGAGACAACTGTACTTTTTATATCCTTTAAAGCCACAGCCTCTGCCCATTTTGAAAAATAGTCCGTTGCAGCTAGGATGTATCGATATCCTGCTGAAGATGGAGGTACAAAAGGACCAATAATGTCCATTCCCCATGCTGCAAATGGCCAAGAACAAGTTGTTAAATGTAAAGGGTCTGGGGGTTGGTGGAGAAAGTTCCCATGGAATTGGCAGACTTGGCATCTTCGAGCATAATCTATGCAATCTGCAATCATAGTCGGCCAATAGTATCCCAACCGTTTTAGCTGCATATGTAATTTAGGACCACTTTGGTGTGCCCCACATACACCTGCATGTATTTCTGCCATTACCTCTTGAATACCCTCCTTGGCTATACACCGCATGAACATTCCATCCAAAGACCTTTTGTATAACGTTCCATCTTTTCACAGGACGAATTTGGTAGCCCTGCGTCTCACTTCAATTCTTTTTACTTTATCTTCAGGTAGCCTACCATGTTGGAGGTAAGCTATGAATGGTTCCCGCCAATCCTCCTCGTTTTCTCCTTTCGTGGTGACGACCAAAATTGGAACCAAGTCAGAAACCTCTTTTAAAGGTTGTAACACCCTTCTTTCACCTACCGTGATAGTAATTGTTTTGCTATCTAGTAGGGTGAATGATGCAGCCAAACTTGCAAGTGAATCAGCTCGAGCATTTGTTCTTCTCTTCACATGGAAAATATGTGTTTTCCTGAATTGCGAAAGCAATTGATCAGCCCTTTCATGATACGGGATGAGACTTGTTTTCTTAACAATGTATTCTCCATGGAGTTTCTTTACCACCAGTTCCGAATCTCCATAAATTGAGAGTTCTTTAATAGGAATTTGTAATGCCAATTCTAATCCAGCAATTACAGCTTCATATTCTGCCTCATTATTGGAGCATCCTTCACTTAAGGCGAAAGAATGGGTGATTATAGCATTGTCTGGAGTCACAAACACAATTCCAATTCCGGCTTTATTGTTTTTAAAATTTTCTTGCTTTTTGCCATCTGGACTCCTTGAAGCTCCATCAAAATACATCTCCCATCCTTTCTGAATTTCTACTTGCATAACCTTTTCATCTGGTAAATCAGTTACTAGAGGTGAGTCATCAGGTATAGGATGTGCTGCCAAAAAATCTGCTAGAGCCTGCCCCTTTACAGCTCTTTGGGGAACATATTCAATTGCGAATTGTTGGAGAATTACAACCCACTTTGCAATTTTCCCTGAAAGTATGGGCTGTGAAAGTATATATTTCAAGGGGTCTGCTCTTGATATCAACTTGACTTCGTGTTCCAAGACATAGTGCTTTAGTTTTTGCAAGGCGAACACCAAGGCATGACATGTCTTTTCGATAGGGGAGTAATTGACCTCTGCCCCAACCAAAGTACGACTCAAGTAATACAAGGCATTTTCTTTCCCATGCTCATTATGTTGTGCCAACAATGCCCCTAACAAACCATCCAAGGTTGTTATGTACAACAAAAGTGATTTTCCTTTTATTAGGCTCATAAGTACTGGAGGCTTCAAAAGATACTCCTTAATACTATTAAAAGCATTTTGGCATTGCTGATCCCATTCAAATGGAACACCCTTTTTCATCAATTTTGAGAACGGCAAACATCGACCAGCCAAGTTAGAAATAAATCTTCTGATATAGGCCAATCTCCCTTGTAGCCCTTTCAATTCCCTTAAATTTCGTGGAGGAGGCATTTCGGCAATAGCTTTAATCTTGGTAGGGTCAATTTCAATCCCTTTGTTTCGAACCACAAACCCAAGAAATTTTCCTGATGAAACTCCAAATGCACATTTTAGTGGGTTCATCTTGAGTTTGTACCTCAAACGTTCGAAGATTTTTCTCAAATCTTCCACATGGTTTTCCTTTTCCTTTGTCTTGACGACAAGATCATCAACATAGCATTCGATGGTGTCATGGAGCATATCACCAAAAATTACAGTCATCGCCCTTTGATACGTGGCCCCAGCATTTTTCAGGCCAAAAGGCATTACCTTATAGCAAAAGACTCCTTTTGGAGTCCTGAATGCAGTCATTTCTTCATCTTTAGGTGCCATTCGGATTTGATTGTATCCTGAGTATCCATCCATAAAAGACAAGGTTTCATACCCAGTAGTTGCATCTACAAGAAGTTCAGTGATGGGCAAAGGAAAGTCATCTTTAGGACAAGCCTCATTGAGATCACGGAAATCAATGCAAACCCTGATTTGACCATTCTTTTTCTTGACTGGCACTATGTTTGCTAGCCAAGTTGGATATTTGACTTCTCTGATGAATCCTGCATTGATAAGCTTGTCGACTTCGGCTTCAATTTGGGCTGTAAGCTCTGGTCGAGTTCGCCTTTGAGGCTGTTTAACTGGCCGTTTCTCAGGGTGAATTGCAAGCTTATGGACTGCAATCTCTGGATTAAGACCAGACATCTCACTGTAGTTCCATGCAAATATGTCACGATACTCCCTTAAAAAGGAAATATATTGCCGAGCTTCTTCTTCCTTTAAATTTGCACTAATGAAGGTTGGTTTGTTTTCTCCTTCATCACCCAGATTTATTTCACGAAGGTCATCCACGGTGGCTTGGCCTCCCGCTTCAAATTCTGTTGGTGCAGGTTGAGCTTCATCTTGGTCAACATCTTCCAACACATCTTGAGTGATAGTCATGTTTACTGGAAATTTTTCCTCATTCCCCTGATAGCCTAACCCCTCTGTCCTGGCGGTGATAATACCGCCTTGCTGGATAGCCTGCCTCTGTGAAAGTGTTAATGCAAAGTCAAAGGGTGTCATTGTTCCTGGTATTTTTTCAAGATCTAAACCAACTTTTACCAACATTTGTGTGATTTATGCACTGAAGGTAGGCTTCTCAAAACTCGAGATGTTTTCTTCTGGCATTTGTTCAATTTTTACTTTCTGTTCAACATCTCCAAGCGAGTGGAATATGATGGGTTTCGACCCTTTTCCTTTAGAAGGGACCACAATCTTATTATATTTTTCCACATAGGTGCATTCTGTCCTCCTTAATGGCAACGTGAACTCACCCTTGAGATCCAAAATTGGATTTATTGGGGCTAGAGCCTTTGCCCCCAGTTTCCTTTCGGACTTTGGCACATATCTAAAAGTTCTTTTTGTTGAAACTGGAGTAGACTCTAGAGCGTCTTTGACATTCGGAGTATCTTCAGACTTTTTCACTTCTTTTCCCTTTCTTTGTGAAGTCTTTGTATAGAAGCGAGCATCAGCATAGTAGGCCTCTACTTCTCCAAATGGATCATTGTCAGCCACAATTGTCCCCTCTTTTTTGGGTGAAGGCAACGGGTACTTAATACCTAAGAAGCACGGACACTTCTAAGAAGGTAACGTATCCGTGTCGTATCCGTGTCGGACACCGACACTCTTTGGACACTTTCCCGACACGTGTCCGACACTCTTTAAAACGTGTCCTATTTTTAAAGACCCGGACACTCTTTGGACACTTGGAGAATACATGTGTATCTCTTAAACACACGTGTCTATCAATTAGACACATGTGAAACCAATTATAAGTTTGAACAAAACAACTTAAGATACAATAATAAAACAAAAATCATATAAATTCATAAGAATTATTGTCATATTTAATATTTTTATTATCTTTGAATGATATATTCATATATATAACATATAATAAATATATAAAATCATATATTTCATGCGTGTCCCCCGCGTGTCGTGTCCTGCATTTTTTGAAAATTAGCGTGTCGGCGTGTCCGTGTCGTATCCGTGTCGTGTCACGTGTCCGTGTCCATGCTTCTTAGCTTAATACATTGGTGATAAGTTGATGGCAATGCATGATGATTATGCATCCATGGTCTCCCAAGAAAAGCATTGTAAGAGGTGTCTACATCAATAACCAAGAACTCAGTGCTTTCTTCAATATCCCTAAACTTGGTTTGTAATTCAATTTTCCCCATTGGGTGTTGCTCATTCTGATTAAATCCTTGAATGACCAAACGACTTGGGCGAAGTTGTGAAATTCGAACCCTTAATAAATTTAAGGCCCTCCGAGGCAGAAGGTTCACCGCAGATCCTCCATCAACGAGAATTCGAGAAATTTTCACATCATGGATAAGCCCAGTGATAAACAAAGGCCGATTATGGTCTGTCATTTCAGCACACATGTCTTTGTCACCAAAGGTTACCATAGCCATGCATGTAGTTGCCTTCTCTTGATTTCTACCCTCAATTTCTTTGTGGAAATCCTCTGGCTTGGATAGGGCATATATTAAAGACTTTCAAAGCTCTGGAGACATTTTTAGTGCATCATATACGCTCAACAATGCTGGAATTTTCTTTAGATGAGCTAGTACATCATATTTCACTTGTTCTTCCTCCATCAAAACTTGTGGAACTTCCGACGTTTGAGGGTCCTGAGGATTTCGTAATTTCCTCCGGTAGGTCAAATAAGTCTGGCATACTTCAGCAACCGCCTTTTCGTTGACCTCAACTTCTTTTATTCCCTCACTTATTTGGACCATGTTAACTGGTCCAGCTGCAGGGTGATCATCATCATCAGTCACTTCACCATCTTCTTGGAGCTGCATTCTTCTCCCATTTCTTAGGTACCAGGAGTCACGCCTATAAAAGCATTGAGATTCTTCAAAACCATTCTTCTTGGCCTCCCAACTAGGCACCACGACTCCATCGAGGGAGCAATACCAGTCAAAGGCGATCCCCTCTAAGGAAAGGGGGAATTGTTTTAGGCAAAGTGCTTCATTTTGAGCTGTTTTTCCACACTGTTTCAAAAAACGCCTAATATGTTTTTGAGGATCTCCATACCCCTCATATAGGACAAAATTTGGAAGTTCGTATCCTTCAGGAAATGGTGTTTGCTCTACCCATAAAGGGAACAAATCCCTTGGGCGATAAGTGCCCATCTCTCGAAGTTCAATGGCAGTTTCAATCTTCTCCTCAATTGTGCCTTCTATGAAATCATATGTTTGAGAAGATGTACCTTCGTCATCCAAATGTTTTGACATCTCAATTTCTATTGGCCATGGTTTATAAAATGTCCTATAGAATCGATTAGCCATGGTGTCCCAATCTGGGATTGAATTAGGTGGTAGGCTGAAGTACCAATCCGCTGCCCATCCTTCCAAAGAAAGAACGAACTGCCGTAGAAGTAACGCCTGGCTTTTTACTGTGTTTCCACATTGTGCAAGGAAACGAACCAAATGGCGCCTTGGACAACCTGTCCCATTATATAAAGGAAAACGAGGTACTACATATCCTCGTGAAAACTGAACCCATTCGATCCAATTAGGGAAAGGGTGTCCAAAAATTTGATTTCTTTCAATACTCAAATTTTGATGGGCTTCAAAACCCTCATCTTTCAAAGAGACTGTTACTTTTGCCTGATGTTCCATTTCCCTTCTAGCTTCAATTTTTGCTTTCTCATCATCACCTGGATTGCGAATGATATGTATTTCTCGCTCTTCAAAATTTACGTCCACAGTGATGACATTACAAGGAAAGTCAAAGTGGTCACTTGATACACTTTCTCCATCGTATGTCCTAACTGGGGATGTGTATGGTGAATCATCAGGGGAAAAGTCAAGTTCCCAATCTTCATTAGGATTCTTAACTTGAGATGACTTTGCTTGTTTACTTGAATGCTTCCACACTTCATCATCCGACTTACACCTGCCATTCACCTCATCATCCTTGAAGTGTAGTCGTTTTTTCGCTTTTTTTACAAGCTCAGAGTCGGACCTACACCTAGTGTCTCTTTGTTCTGTTCCCCTTACTTATTCTGGAGTGCTTTGATAGTACATTGGTGGTACTGGCGAATACTTTGGAGAAAAGGCTTCTGGTGTATACTCTGGAGAAGCTGGTGTATATTCTGGAGAGGCTGGTGTGTATTCTGGAGAAGTTGGTGTATACTCTGGTGAGTCAGGTATACAGATAGGAGATGTAATGCAATCCCCTTCCCTAACTTTTGAACCAACTTCACCCTCATCTTCCTCGCCATCACTCAAAACAATGATGATTAGGCAAGGGGCCAAAGTAAACTTTTCCTCCCTTCTTTTATCAAAGTATGTCTGCAACTCTACAGATTGAAATTTTGAAGGTAGAAATTCCTCCAATGTGACTGGGACAAGAGGACCTTGCTCTAACTGCTCATCAGGGACCAATTTCTCCCCCTTTTCCTTCTTTGGGTTCTTTTTTCCTTTTCTCTTACTTACTTTGGCTTTTTTCTGTTTCCTAGAAACTTTTGATTTTTGCTTTTTGAAAACTTTTGGCCCTTGTGTTGTTGAATCAACCGCACTTCTAGCTTTCACTGTGGCATTTTGTTTTTTCTTCATGCTTTTTGACTGATAAATAACCCATTCACCTTTATTATCATTGTCGATAGTGATTGGGTTAGCAGATGCTTTCTCTTGAGGAGGGAGTTCGATAATTTTAGAGTCCAAAAGTTCCTGAATTTTATCTTTCAGAACAAAGCACTCTTTTATCGGATGGCTAATCAAACGATGGTAGGGGCAATACTTTGGATCATTGGTCTTTCCTACCTCATGTGGTCTTTTCACCTCAAGGAGAGCAATCAACTTTTGCTCCAACAGATCTTCAAATAGGTCTTCGACCAAATCATCCATGAAAGAATACTTCTTCTCCAACCTCTCTTTTATAGTCACCTTTTTAAATTCCTTAGGCTTTTTAGCCCCTACTACAACGGGACCCTTCTTTCTGGTTTCGATTGTAGCTGCAGTCGAGGACTCAACCCTTTCAATGGCCTAGGCCTCCTTCGTTTAGCTAGATGCAGCTCCATGTCATGAGCTTTAGTGCATAGATCATTAAATCCTTCAAAAGTTTGAGCCATAAGAGCCGTAGAGAGCTCATGTCGGAAGTTGTTAAGGCACATCCGAATTAACTCTAATTGTGTAAATTTTTGAGGACAAGCAAATGTCAAAGCTCGCCATCTTGCAATGAAATCTGTAACAGACTCATTGTCACGTTGCTTGGTCTCAATCAGTTCTGGTACTCCAACTCGCCTTTGTGTGTTGCAGAACTGTTTAAGGAACTCCTTCACCATAGAATCTCAATTTAGGATTGATCCCTCAAGAAGGTTAGCATACCAAGTAAATGCAGAACTTTCAAGTGACTGAACAAATAGCTACAGACACAGGGCCTCATTATGGGCTATTGGCCCGCACCTTGAAAGAAAATGAGCCACATGTTGCCTTGGATCTCCTGTTCCATCAAACATTTTGAAATCTGGTTGGGAAAAACCAGAAGGGAATGGAACACCATCTACCCATGCTGGGTAGGGTTTTGTAATTATTCGAAAATTCTCATCATCTTTTTCTTTGACTTTCTTTACTTGTCTCCTCACCATATCATCAATCATGGCCATGAGCATTGGATTCATACCACCACTGGTTAGATCAGAGTAACAAGGACCATTGCCCCCTGGGGCTAGTGTACTTTGTATGCCTACAGATGTCCCCACAACAGGTTGTGTCATTTGTTTGGGTGCACTTCCTGGTCCCGTCATTTGGGCCTGCAGCTGTTGCATTTGCTCCAACATAGCAACCATTTCCCGTTCTTTTTTCTTGAGTTGTTCTTGTAGGGCCACCACTTTTTCCTTGAGACCTTGGTCTTGTTGGACCTGCGAATTTTCACCTTCTTTCTCAACCTCAGTCATCATAACCGCAACTTTGTTGATATCTTTCAATTCATTGTTTCCAATATTCGTTGAAACAAACGAGATAGAATCATCTTGTTCGTATAAAGGATTATCAACCCCCACAACATTACTCATATTTGAAGCATCTGATGCTTTGTTTTGAGCCTGACGGGTTATGGACCTTGTTACAGGCCCTTTTCTTATTCCCTCCATAGATAGTTCAACCAAAGTAGAAATATTTCCTAAGGGTTGCTTACCCTCCTCCACCTTGGATTTTCCGACAAAGACAGGACCTTCAATTTGTTTTTGGGGTTCATCTTTCGAGAGAGCCCTTTCAATAGCACCTATAACATTTATTGCCACTGTTCTTAGTTCCAATTTCTTTAAGGCCTTATTTCTTCTTCGCCTTTGTCTTTTCGAAACTGGACCGGATGACATATCAAGTCGAGCCCCTAAGGGCATAGAAGGAACGGTTTGTGCCTTTGTAAGTTCCTCATGAATTTTCAAAACAGTCCCTACATTTTTAGAGCGGGTCAATTGATGTTGATTCAAATCCCGTTGGGCCAACAGGTGTTCCTTATTCGAACCTTCCCGGGCCAACGGGTGTTCCTTATTCTGTCGGGCCAACGGGTGTTCCTCATTCGAACCCTGTCGAGCCAACGGGTGTTCCTTATTCTGTCGGGCCAACGGGTGTTTCTCATTCGAACCCTGTCGAGCCAACGAGTGTTCCTTATTCTGTTGGGCCAACGGGTATTCCTTATTTGAATCCTGTCGAGCCAACGAGTGTTCCTTATTCAAACCTTGTCGAACCAATGAGTGTTCCTTTGGCTCCTGAGAGTTGACTGAGATTTGGTTTGACCGATTTTGTGCTCTGAACAGAACTATCGGTTCGTAGGCAGCAACTATTTTTTCAACAACAGGGGCCTTTTTTCCATCAACAGGAGTTTGGGTCATTACCCTCTTCCCAATGGCCCTAATGATGGCCATGTTTTCAACAGAAGCTTTCTTCTGGGCAGACTCCACCATTTTAATGGAGTCTTCTACCTTTTTGAGTAGTTAGGCCACAACATTTTTTGTTGCCCCCGTTGAAGCTGCAACAAAAGTCGTAGTTGCAAACTGATTAGCCTCCTTTGCTTGAATTAGAAAGTTCTTCGTTCGGGCTGTGGCCCTCACAATTGCGTACTGCTTTGACGCTTTCACATAATCTTCAGTAATCTTTTTCAAACTTTCAGCTTTCTGGAGAAGTGTGACTTTCTTCGTCACACCAGTTACCTTCGGGACAGCCAAGAGCTTTCGCTCCGGAGCCCCTTGGGTGACAGGGGAAAGAAGTGCATCTTTCTAGGATTTCGTTGGCTCTACCTTTGGGATAGCCAAGAGCATTCGCTTCGGAGCCCCTTGGGTGATGGGTGTTATCTCCAACCTTGGTGATTTCAGAACCACTGGAGTGCAGGTTTGTCTCCTAACAGTTGCTTCAGCATTCCTATTACAAAAGAATACGTCAGTAAGTTTCAACTATATATATATATATATTTTTTTGTTCTTCAAAAGATGGGAGGAGAAATAAGGTCCCATTGGGCGTGCCAGAATTTGTAGACACAAATTTTAAAACATGAAGTGTTTCAACACATTTCAAAATTTTATGTTACAAATGTCCACTGTTTAGTTTTTTGACTAAACAGTGTTGATTATTTGAATAGCAGGTTCTTATTTCCGATCTGTATTTCAGATCGTTAATTACACATTTTATACAAATGAAACCTCCGATTAATGAAAAAACAAAATAAACAACAAAAGACAATTTAAAAAAAAAAGAAATATTTTATTGAGATTGTTATGGCTTTTGAACCCTCGAATACAAAATACAGTTTGGGTTTGGAACCCTTTACCTATTCATCGCCATTAGCGTAGGCTCTGAGTTCTCTAGGCTTATCGTCTTCTTTCTTGTAACAATTTGTTTAGCTCTCAATTTCTTTCTCTCTCTCTCTCTCTCTGATCTTTTCACTTCTGATTCTCTCTGATCCTCCGTCTTGTGTGATGGTCCTCATATTTATGGAGGGCCATCAGGTGATAGGAATGCTTCATCTTCAATTTGAATTTCAAATTGAATGATAGCGCCATTTAAATTTTGAATAATAGCGCTATCTGATTAATCGTATATCTGATTAACCGGATTGATCTTTGGGGTTTCATCCTGTGTGGTGTCCTTGCTGTAGGCTCTACAGGTGTCATCTTTCGTAGGCTCCACGTGTCATTTGAGCATCTTGAATAACGTCGTTAAGATACGACGCCGTTTTACTTATGTACTTCAATGGATCATATTGATTTTTTTAAGAAAGTAGCCTTCTTATTATAGGCTCTATACGTGTCATAAATTTAGTTAAAATTTATGTGCCAACAGCTACACTGAGTTTTGGGCATGCTTTATGACATGGCACGTGTTGTATTGTCGCGATATGGCATGTGCCATAATGTGAAATGGCATGCTCCATATCATGTTGACACAAAATGGCGGGTGTCATATCATGATAAGATAGGCACCGTATCGTGATTAGTGTGTGCCATTCTGCAATTGTACTTGCATGTCCTTGCACATCGGTCCAAGATTTGTCTAGTTGACTTTCCCCACCATCTCCGACCTTTGACTCTATAAATAGAGGCCTCTTTTTAGTTGGGAGGAGAGAGGAATCATAGAGAAAGCTTTGAGAAACACTAGGGCTAAGAATTGGTAAGGGAAGGAGATCTCAATTCTTTTCACCTTGCTAAAGTCTTGTGTAAATATCTTCTCAAACCTCTGAAATCATCTATATCCCAGCCCCTAAATCAGTATTTAAACACTCTACAACTCTCAAACATTGAAAATCTTGTTCAAGTCTTCAAATCAAGCTAGTCATCTTCAAGTAAAAATAACCGAAGGAATATCGAAAGGGACAAGGCTGGCGGCTTTGTTGCTATTTCAATCACGCTTCTATAGGTATAACTTACTGTTTTCCTAGTTTTTATTAACTTTGGCGTTCATTTCTTTAAACAAATGCATAGATATTTGCTTGAAAATGCATGTTTTGACTCTTAATCATGTAGTGATAGATTTTAATACAAATGTACTGGTTTTTCATGCTTAGCTAGCCATAATATAGTCATTGCATAATTATGAATTCTTAGAATAATCATTTCTCACATGTTATTCAAGAAAATCACATTTATCGCCTTTAAGGTGAATTATTAGAAGAGTTTTATTTGTGTATGTAAGATTTGTATCTTTGAGGAGTACGTATTTTCCATGTTAAAGTTCATTAGATTGTCATAAAATTACGCATTTTGCTTTTCCTTTTAGCATTTCTTTAGTTTGTAAGTAGTGAAGTTTTGAATTGCATGCCACAACATTTTCTTTGATTTTTAGCATTGGAATACCTACTGTGTGAGCATGAAATAGCTGTGGGAAATTATAGTTTTAAACTCCAAATTGTATCGTATGCCCATGAAACATGCCATGCATTTCTTTAGATAGGTCCATCCATATTTTCCTATAGTATGTGTTTTATAGCCATAATTTGCTCACTGTTTTGATCCTTTTGTTGTCATTTTTTATTTAATTTGCAGCATATTAGTGTAGTTTGAACACTTAGAAACATGATAGGAGCTTCCTTTAAAATTAAGATTACATGTTACCTTTATTCTGCACATGTATTGTGTTATTTAGGAAGTTTACTTCATTATCTTTCTTTTTATTACATTATTGAACTAAAAGATTTTTCATGATTTTTTTTCCCTCTTCCTTTCTTGTTATCGAATAATAATTATTTTTATTGCTTTGATTATTTATCTTTTTGCTCATATCTCATAAATACGCATGTAAGTTTATTTTTAGTTTATAAAGAAAAATTCATGCTAACTAGAGACTAACCGTATGGTTAAGTTAAATGGGTACTTAATACCTTCATAATTATTAACTTGGCTTCCGAACTCATTTTCACTTGGTAATGATGGAGCTAATGCTTATCCTTGGATTCATATAAAAAGTTTCAGGAGACATAACCGGGTGGCAACTCTTTAAATCAATTAAACCCTTTTTTGGACCTCCAGTTTCCTCTGGGACATCATTTACTAGACCGTTCTACAAGTGCTGGTCCCAAAAGCCCCACAAGTTTTATTAGGAGGGAAGACCAAATGTGGTCCACCACACACGCACCCTGCCGCTAGGGGTGGGCATCGGCTCGTTGGCCCATCCAACCTACTTGGCCTAACCCTATTTTTTTAGGATTTGAGAAGGTTGTTTTAATCCATAAGGCTGGGTTGGGCCAACATTTTCAGCCCATATATTAATGGGCTGTGTTTGGGATTTATATTTTCAACCCAGCCTGACCTGCTATTAAATTAATTAATTAATTATAATATATTAAAATATATATTTTTTATTGAGATGTATACTTTATCTTTATTGATTTTATTAAAATTTACATTTGTAGTGATGTGTGCTTGAATTTATTTAAGAAATATAATGTGTGATTGAATTTAATTATGGAATGTTTTAATTTTTTTTTAACATATAATCCCGATGGGTGGGTTTAGGATTTATAATTATTTTTGGGTCGAGTTTGGACAGATGTAGAGGCTCGATGTTAGGGCTGGGACAGGCTTGGACAGACAAAAAATCCCTTATTATGTAGATGAATGCCCACCCTTACCTACCGCTACCCCAAGCTGAACTGGGCCAGGACGTGGGTCAATCATTTATAATATATTAATCAGGATGTGGGTCAATCATTTATAGTATATTAATTTTTGACAAAGTTTATTTAAATTAAAATAAAATTATTATTTAAATAAATCCGTGATTGTTTATTTATTTGGTCAAAACCGAATTGGGTGTGATCCATAATTCGAACGCACTACTCTAAGAGCAGACATGATTGTTCTAATGCACCTCTTCCACCAAACAGGCCTTTTCAATCTCAATAGTCATCGTGGTCTTTCGAAAAAGCATGAATTTGCCTATATAACACTGTTGCATTCATTCTGCTTCAAAATCAACTCGTCTTCTCTCCATTCTACTCTTTACTTTCTGTCAAAGAGAGTACACCACTTTGTTCGTTCACCAAACTCGACCATTGAAGTGTTACTTCTACTAGGTTCTTGATCGTTGTATCTTGAAATATGGACGTCCATTCAACTCGTGAGCACCGGAGCGAGGGGCGAATTAAGTCTTTAGAACATTGTGGCAAACACAAGGCTTGATCATTTACTATTCTTTGTGGATTTTCAGAATTTTTACATTTCGTAAGTTATTATTTTCAGTTTAATTTTTGAATTATTTTGGTCTATCATTGGTTTCACACACAAGTACACAAGATCGTCCAACAATTTGTTTGTTAGCTTTTCTATATTTCATATTTAGCATAACACATACTACGTGAGAGCAAGGATGGATCCAGAAGGCAGTGACCTCACTCCTAAAAATTTAGAAGAAAAAAAACCCCTCATATTATACCAGTAATTAATAAGAAAATTTTAAAATCCTAACATTTCACATTACCAAAATTATAGAGGTTCGCACCCCCAAAACTTTAGGGCTTGCATCCCCCAAATTAAATATAATGACTAAATTTTAAACTAATTTTTTAAACAAGTTTTATCAAATATTAGTCTCCCCGTCCTTATTTATGTCTACTTTGGGGTATACTCTAAAGAAATTGTGAGATTCATTCCATTCAATACCAGTTCCATGTGATACAATTGCTTAACCATAACTACTAACTACCTAACCTAACCATAACTACATGCATCTAACTATGGTTCTAACAAACTAACTTGTTCTGAGGAGAGTCGACTTAGGCTTCATACTGCAGGTTATACTGCAGCCTTGTCATGTGTGGCTTGTGCTGCAGCTGCTGTGTCTTTGGCTATGGCTGAGGTTGCAGCCTTGGCTACTACAGGCTGCGGCCGCAGCCTTGACTGCTGCTGAAGCTGCCCTGTGTCTATGCTCAGCTCAGATATCTTATCATTTCCCCTCAAACTTTGGGGACATGGAAAGACCTGAAATTTGCCTTGAAGATACTGAAACCTAGAGATTGAAAGAAGTTTAGTGAGAATATCTGCAATTTGATCAGTAGAAGCAATATGGCAAATGACAATCTTTTTGGCGGCCATTCTTTCTTTGACATAATGATAGTCAACCTCAATGTGCTTGGTCCTAGCATGTAAAACTGGATTGCGAGCCAAGGCTATGACAGACAATTATCACACTAGAGAGTGGGAACAGATGCATGGAGTTCAGCAAGAAGCATGCCAAGCCAGCTTCACTCAGCAGAAACTTGAGCTAAACCTCTATATTCTGCTTCTGAGGATGATCTTGAAATTGTGGGCTGCTTTTTAGCACACCAAGAAACAAGATTGGGAGCAAGAAATACACAATGCCCTGTAGTAGATCTTCTATCAATAACATTGTTAGCCCAATTCGAATCTGAGAAAGCATTAAGAACAAGAGGGCCATTGGTAAAATGAAGGCCACGACTTAACGTTACTTTGAGATATCTGAGAAGTCTCTTAACTGTTGTAAAATGACTTTGCAAAGGATTTTACAAATATTGACAAAGATGATTAACAGTAAAACTAAGATCTGGCGTAGTGATGGTTAGATATTGAAGAGCTCCCACTAAATTTCTGTAAAGACTAGGCTGAGAGAAAGGAGGGTCATCAACAACAGAGTTAGCAACCTTAGTAGCCATGGGAGAAGCATAGGGCTTACAATTACTCATACCAGCCTTAGCTAAGATTTCTAAGGCATACTTTTGCTGAGACAAAACTTAGCCTGAAGAAGAAGAAGAAGAAGAAGAAGAAGAAGAAGAAGAGACAGAGATGCCCAAAAAATAATTGAGAAATCCGAACTCTTTCATAGAGAAAGCAAAATGCATTTGTTGAATAAGAGTGGAGATACTAAGAGGATCACTACCAGTGAGAAGAATATCATCAACATAGGCGAGAAGAATGGTAATGGAAGTAGGAGTTTTCTTGACTAATAAAGAGGAATCACAATGACTAGGAATAAAGTCATGAGAAAGAAAAAAAGAGGAAAGTGTAGAGAACCAAGCTCTTGGAGCTTGCTTTAAGCCATAGAGAGTTTTGTGAAGTTTACAAACAAGAGATGGATTAGAAGTATCAATGAAACCTTGGGGTTGCTGCATATAGACTTCTTATTCAAGCATTCCATGAAGAAAGGCATTTGAAATGTCAAGTTGCTTAATAGACCAATGATGATGTAGAGCAAGACATAGAAGCACCCTAATTGTAGGTTGTTTAGCTACAGGACTAAAGGTTTCATGATAGTCCACCCTTTTAGTTTGAAGAAAACCCTGAGCAACTAATCTTGCTTTATGCCTAGCTACAGAGCCATCTGAGTTTCTCTTAAGTCTAAACACCCATTTGCAGCCAATGTCTTGCTTGGTGGGTGGAGGTGGAACTAAAGACCAAGTACCTTGTCTTTGCAAGGCTTGATATTCATCAAGCATAGCAGCTTGCCAATTAGGAGAAGTAGATACTTCCTGATAAGATTGAGGTTCAACATGATCAGTAGAAGCCAACAAACAAGTAGAAGAAGACACAAGAGGAAGTTTGGCCTTGTATATGGTTACCATGGAATGAGAATTTGAAGAGGAAATATGAGGAAGATCTATAAAAAGAGAAGAAATTGGAATTTGAGGTGAAGAAGAAGAAATAGGGGCATGTGAAGGAACAGGAGGTAAGCCAGGAGAGACAGCAGATGCAGGTGCAGCAAATGCAGAAGCTGCAGACGCAAGTGGAGCAGGTGTAGGGGAGACGGGTGCTACTGGAGCAGAAAAAGGAGAAGGCACAGGAGATGTAGACCAGAAAAAATTGTGTAAGGTAGTGAGATGGGATAAAGTAGAGAAAGATGGAGCTGATGAGGAAGAAGAGAACGACGAAGACTAAAAAGGTCTCACAAAAAACAACATGGCGAGATTCATAGACTTTGTTGGTACTTGGGTCAAGATATCTATAGCTTTTAACAGAGGGTTGATATACCCTATAAACACACATGGAACAGACCTAAGCTGAAGTTTAAGGGAGTTGTAAGGTTTAAGCCAAGGATAACACCTGCAGCCAAAAGTTCTCAAGAACTGATAATCAGGTTTTTGATGAAACAAAACCTCAAAGGGAGTACTGTTTTGAAGTTTGAGTGTATGCAGTCTATTGATTAAGAACACAGAGGTGGCAAGAGCATTGAACTAATAAACCAAAGGCAATGGAGATTGATGCATAAGAGTAATAGTTGTCTCAATATGATGCCTACAAGTTAATTAATGGTCAATGCCTTTTAGTTTGAGAAATTCCTGGAATTGAGTACTAATATATTCACCCCCATTGTTTCTTTTTAGAACTTGTAACTTGGTAGTGAATTGTGTTTCAACAAAAGATTTAAATTCCAGAAAGTTAGTGAATACTTCACTCTCATAATGAAGAGGAAAAAGCCATGTGAATTTACTGAAATCATCTATGAACAAAACATAGTATTTATAGCTTGAACAAGAAGCTGAAAAAGGAACCCATGAGAGCCAGTGGTTTATTAATAGTTGAATTGGACAAGTTAAAAGGTAGTCTATGACTTTTGGAAACACAACAATGCTCACATAGACTAGAAGTTTTATTAGTAGACAAATGACTATGAGTAAGAACATGATGAAGCTTCCTGGAAGAAGGATGGCCAAGTCTAAAATGCCAATTAGGAGCAGCATTGAGTGAACCAGGAGAAGAAGGCCTTGTGGAACAAGACAAGCAGACTGGAGATGAAGTTGCAACAAAAGTAGAGGAAGATGCAAGAGGATAGAGGCCATGAGAATAAGAACCTCTATATAGCTCCTTCTGAGTAGTCTTGTCCTGAGCAACAAAAGAATGTTCATCAAAAGTAATGGTACAATGATTATCTACTGCTAATTGATGAACTGAAAGCAAGTTTGGGGAAATGGAAGGAACACAAAGCATGTTGGTGAGATGAAAGGGAAACTTAGGAGTTGGAAATAAATCATTACCAGTGTGTGAAATAGGCAAGGTGGAACCATCACCAATAGCCACCTGATTGTATCCTTGATAAGGTTGATAAGTGGACAAGTTACTCAGGTCATTTGTCATATGACTTGTGGCTGCAGAGTCCAAGAACCAATTTGAAGCAGATGAGGAAGCAGATGATGGTGAAGTCATAGCTGGAGTTGCAGCCACATAGGCTTTGGCTTATTGTGATGGAGTGTGTTGACCTGTCTGATAAGATGTGTCCCAACTGAACCAGCATTCTAGGGGCAGTGTGATTTGCTTTTCCACAGATCTGACAGATCACAGAATTAGTATTGTGACCTGTCCTACCACCTCTTTGATAGTGATGACCTCCTCTTGTTTGAAAGGGATTAACCTGAGTAGTCTGAGAACCTTGACAAGAGCCTCTATGGGTATGGCCTCCCCTACCTCTTGTGGAATAGCGTCTGCCTCGAGAAGAAGAGCCTCTATAGCCTCGAGTAGCAGAATAAGCAAATGGAATTTCTGCAGCATGAGTGTGTTTGAGTGAAGACTCAACATGAATGGGTTCAGAACAGAGAAGAGCAGACAAATCTTCCAGAGAAATAGGAGCAGATCGGGCCCTAATTGTGGTTTTGAAAGCATTATATTCATCTGGTAAACCATTGAGAATTAACAAGATCAATCCTCTGCATCCACATGTGATGAAGTTAAAGAAAGCTGATCTGAAATGGATTTGAATTGACTCAAGTAATCTTCCATTGTTCAACCTTTTTTGGTAATTCGACTGAGTTTGTGCTTTAACTGATGAAATATGAGATCTGGAAAGAGATGTGAATCTCTTTGCAAGAACATTCCAGACCTCAGAACTAGATTGACACTGAATCACAGATGTGTAAACAGATGGTGATAATGTTGCTGTTATACAGCTCAATAGATGGGCATCAATTGTGATCCACGGTGTATATTCAGGATTCTGAACTTCATTATTGTTGGAATCAACTACACTGAGGGAGGACATACCTCTGATCCATCAATATATCCAAGAAGCTTCGTAGCTTTCAGGATATTATGCAATTGACTCTTCCAAACAATGTAATTTGTTGAATCAAGCATGGTTGTAACAAGAGCATTGAGATTACAGATTAGTAGTGTCAGATTTGCAGGTAAAGAAGATGAGGAACGTGAAGCCATGGAGATTGCTGTTGCTGGTGTGAGGCTAGTGAGGTTAGGGTTTGGAATAGCCATTAAAAGACCTTAGATCGTAGTAGCTTTAGAGCTCTGATACCATAAAGAAACTGAGATTCAGTTACAGAGGGTTCTAGTACATTATATACATGTGATACAATTGCTTAACCATAATTACTAACTACCTAACCTAACCATAACTACTTGCATCCAACTATAGTTCTAACAAACTACCAACTTGCTCTGAGGAGAGTCAACCGAAGCTTGATACTGCAGCTCATACTGCAGCCTTGTCATGTGTGGCTTGAGCTGCAGCTGGCTGTGTCTTTGGTAATGGCTAAGGCTGCAGCCTTGGCTACTGCAGGCTGCGGCTGCAGCTTTGACTACTGCTGAGGCTGCCCTACATGCTCTGCCCTGTGTTTATGGCTCAGATATCTTATCATACTCTTTTATTTAATATGTGAGTTGTGTCATTTATATTTTTTTCATTTATCGCAATAGTTATTTATTATTTATTATTGTAGTTAATACAATCAATAGAATATGATCATAATTTTGTAGTCAAACTATGTTGATAAACGATGTTTAGTTGATGATAATATTATTGATATTTTTATATTAGTATTGCATTTTAAATTTTTCAACAAATTTTTCGATTAGGGGTAATATACTTTGACCCAGTGTTATAATTGTGGATCCATCTCTATGTGAGAGAGCGCGTTGGATTTTGGTAATATATTTTTTCTCTATGCAGAGACGCTGGGAAATGGGAAAAGGCATTACCGTCAACTAAACAGTGAACAGACTCTTTGGTAAGGCTTTTAAAACTCAATTTTACCCCTTGGTTTGAGTGTGGTGTTTGGTTAAAGTTTTCAAAAATTGATTCTATAGCCACTTTTGAAAATACATCCAGACGTCAGGCCGGTTGACCAGAACAGTGTTTGTGTTTTTTTTTTTTGCACCCATTATTTTTATATTTTAAATAAAAAATATTTTCGGAGTTTTTTTTAAATTTTTTTATGAGCTTTGAATAGAATTTTGGATTGTGTGTTTAGTTATAAGTTATAAGTTTTTGAATCAAATATCTCACATCAAAAATTTCAAACTCAATTTTAAACTTTTTTTCAAAACTCATAACCAAACAAATTTTTCACACTCAAATTATAATTCCAAAACTCACAAGTTCAAAATACAATTATATTCTCAAATCATGATTCTAAAACTCTACCAAACGCTACATTAGTTTTTTATATTCTTCACCCCCTTGCTTTTAGTTGAAATCTTAGTTTAACTCTTTATATTTCTTGTCTTTGTGTCATTTTGGTGTGATTTTTATTGTCCTTTTTATTGATATTTGAGGACTTCTAGTCGCCTTTTGTATTTTTTGGCTTTTTACTCGATAAAATTACTTTGTTGCTGATCAAAAATATAAAATAAAATATTCTTTACCCCCCTTGCTCAGCTATGACTCAGTGATGCTGCTTATTATGTGCAGGCTGTTATTGCTATCATCTTTGGCGCTACAGGCAATGACATTAATGGTGGTGATACTGAATAGCTTCTTTTCCTGCATGTATAGTCTAGTTACTCATTTTAATGGTCGAGATTGTTGAAACTCGATAGAGACGTCAATGTCACATAAATTTTTGTGAAAAACAACATAAAATGATCATCTAAGCCTCCGTTTGGGAAGTGAGTTTGCTTTTTAACTTTTTTGGCTATTTTAGCCTGGGTTAAAAAGCTTGGTCTGGGAAGGATTTTTTGATTTTTTGGCTTTTTTGACTTTTTTTGTAAGAGAAGAGTGTAATGATTATGGGTTAGATGTAATGTTTTGTTTGTTGTGACTAAAATAGCTTATTTTGTTTTTTATAGCTATTTTAGCCGCAACACCACTTGTCAAACACCACCTAAAGATAATAAAAACATAATATGATATTAATTTTTATAAATTTAAATTGTTTTGTTTTATTATCGTATCTTAATTTATCTTGTTTAAATATATAATTTGTTTCACGCGTATCTATTCGATAGACACGTGTCTTTCAAGTGTTGTGGTTTTAAAAAACAAATTTAATACATTTTGATGAGTGTTAAACATGTATGTATCATGAAGTATCTAACGAATATTGGTGTCTGACACAAACACATCACTTTCTTAGAAATGTTTGTACTTTTGAGGTTTTATATAATTAGTTGTGATGCGTTAAACAGTACGATGCTTGATTGCAAATTGAATAGGTAATTAAAACCTTGCTTGACATACTGATTAAGATTGGTAATATACTTTCTAATCTTGTTTTGCTTGTTCTTGATTCATTATAAGTAGTTTATTAATTGAATAAAATGATTTAGATCTTTTTGAAGGACAATTCGCTTAATCTATCATCTCTTATTCATTTATTGGGGGCGTATCATAGAAATTGAATGACTACATAGTTTACAAAATATTATGAATGTTATATAATTGGTTGTAATGTATTGGGTCATGTTTGTTTGGGCGGACTGGATTAGCATTCTTATGACTAATAATCCTAGGATTGCGAATCCATTGGATTATGTATCCTATCTTAACTAAAAGTCAAGTTTAAAATAATTAGTCCGTACTTCAATTGTTTAATCAAACATCGGATTAATAATTTTATTGGACTATTAATCCAATCCCAAGTTCATGTCTACCCAAACAAACATGAGCTGAGGGTACAATGCCAGATTGGTAAATATAAGCCTCGGTAGGTTGGTTTGGTTAAAAAGTGGGCGATCTCTTATGAAATTGATATAGATTAACAAAAATGTTTACAACTTCAGACTAAGAAGCTATTAATTGAAATTACAAATTTTATTCTTAAAATAATTTAAAGAACGATGTAGAGGTGAAGGGCTGAAGAAATTTCACATGATAACAAATTCTTTAAGCACCCAAGAAAATAACATGCACTTGTGCACGCAAGCAAACAACATGCACATGTCTACATCCTTACACCAGCACACACAGCGGAATTATTCATTTCTGGTTAGGAAATTGAGAAGAAAATTAATATTTATTTACTATTGTAAAAAAAATTCATTTTTGCTTTGGTACAAATAGAAAGGACAGTAATGCTATGGTGACCAGTTTGATCAATTTTGAATAATCCATTATGCTATTTTATTTTATCTCACTTAGGAAAATTTAAATTCTAAATTAAAAAAAATTGGGCAAATTTTATTTTATTTCCTGTAGTTTGGACCATGTGCGGTTTACTTACCCAACGTTTGAAAATGACAATAGAACCTCTTTGTAGTTTGTGAACTGAGGTGCACAATTAATATTCCATCCAATTTAATAGCAAGTATGAAACATGTAACATGCATAAGGGGTTGTATGCTCATTTTTAAATTTCTTTCAAGGGAAGTAAATCATATATGAAATAAAGTACAGAGCGTTAAAGTGAGCTTTATCATTCAAACAAATGATGAAAATACAGGGATATTTTGGTATTTTTCATTAAATTGTTAACGGGCTAACGGTATATTTCAATCTACAATTCACAAAGAGGTTATGTAGTTATTTCCAAACGTTAGTAAGAAAATTGCACATGGGCCAAATCATTGGAGACAAATTAAAATATGCCCTAAAAAAAAACCTTGACTTACAAAGAAAATGTTGTAGATGTTAGATAGAAAGTGGCTTTTGCATTTTTATTATAACTAACAAAATTATCATATGAATATTGAAATTTGAAATTATTTAATATAAAAACTATTGATATGACATTAAGCCTTCGTTTGGCAATAACTTTTTTAGTTGACTTTTTGACTTTTTTAGTCGGGAATTTTTTTGTTTGTTTGATTTTCTAGTTTGACTTTTTGAATTTTTTGACATTGAAAATGATGTTCCCAAAAGTCAAATGACAAAATTGCTCTCCACTTGCCAACTCAAAAAACACCTCCAATTAATTACAGATTTTGCAATGGAATTGCACCATTTTTTTTTAATTTTTATTTTTGTCATTTCCCTTTTTTGACATTATTTGTACTGTGCTTCATGAAATTTGTTTTACATGGCTGCTGATTTGCAATAGGAAAAATATAAAACAAATGAAACAAACTACGACAATATTACGGAAATAACGGAAAAGTTATTTTCCATATTACAAGGCTCTGCTAGTATGGCATTTCCATACGTCAACGAACATGGTCCACCAAGCCACTGTTGCATATCCCCCCAAAACAGAAACGTCGCAAATACATTAATGAAATTAATTTTCCAAACCACGGCAAAGGTTTGTACGAACAATTTTCCCCTCAAGTAATACATAGGACAACAATTTCTTGGTAATTATCTGTCCGACAATAACCAATGCATGAACCTACCATAATGGGAATGTACATACCTAATCACATAACATATATACGCACAAGACCATAAATACCATGGTGCTACAATTCCATACACATACAAACAACAACAAAAACTCCCTTGGGTTCGATGTCACTTACCGAATTCCCCCTAGATATTTCCCAACATGTCATGGTTGCGTATGTGGACCAAACGTTTCTTATGAGAAGGCGCATGTTTGCCATATGTGGGTCATCATCCCTAACCATTAGTCCATCCTCTCCATGTGCTACCAAAGGTATTGCATATTGATTATGGTTGCCATGTCGTCCTTAGTTATTATGGGGTGCACAGTGGTTGGATTACCCGTATTTCTACGTATGTAGTTCAGTAATGTCATTGACGCACCAACTAAATGCACTTGCACAGTCACAAAATCATAACGAGGCATATTCTTGATAAACCCCCATTGATTTTTCAACGCTTCGAATGTTCGTTCAACGACACTGCGTAACGTCGAGTGTGCCTTGTTAAATAATTCTTTTGGGTTCGCTGCTTCCTTGCACCTAGCCGAAAATCTTGTTAGTGGTAACGATAGCCCTTGTACAATGTGAGGTTACCCGTTCAATTAGGATAGCCCGAATCAACAAGATAATATTTCCTTGCCGGATGTAAACATATAACGCTATAAGCTTTCCCTCCATATTTCTACATACTTAATTTTTTTTAAACAATTGTCTATACCTTCCTCCAGGTGCGAAAACAGCACATTTTCATTGTTGATTATTTTAGCAAAAATTCGACTGTCATGCATACTGCCTTCCCATCCAATTGATAAGAACGTAAAACACATGTTGAAATCATCACGACCATGATATTTTGGATGTGACAGTATTTGCGTCCAAAATATGTCACTACATCGGGTCCCGTCACTTTCGCAACAACATGCGTGCCATCGATTGCGCCGATGCAATCCTAATTTCTAAATTAAACAGCAAAACAAAATTCAATATATGCCAAAACTTTGACGTAAAGAAACCGTATGTTATGAAAATATGAAAGTTGTACATTGAATGGTAGGTATTTCATTTTTGCACTACAAGAAAATACACCTTTGACGACTAAATCCTTTTTTAGTTGCCAAAGGTCGAATTTTCACTTTTCCCGACAAAAACTTTTAGTCGCCACTGTTATCGCGAATTCATGGTCGCCCATTCCTTTGGCGACTAAAAACCTGTTAGTCGCCAATTCACAGGTCTTCAGCGACGAATTTTTTTGTCGCCAAATGCAATTCCATTTTTTGAAATCATACATTTAGCGACTAAATTTTTAGTCGCCAATAGTGATTTTTTTTATTTATTATTTAAACATTTCCCGACTAAGATTTTCGTCGCCAAAAGGTATACCTTTCGGCGACCAACGCCTTTAGTCGCCAAAACCATATTTCAAAAAAAAAAAATGTTGCCTCTGCTGGATGTCCCAAGGTTCAAACTTGTGTTCCCAACTTGCACCCCACTACGCCTTCCCAAGGCTTGCTCCCCCACTACGCCACTCACAATTCATATGAATATTATTGCAACAAATATTATTTATATACTATATTCACTGGCATTAATACAAAATTGTATATATGAAAATAAATTTTTTTATTTAATATATTTTATGTAAAAAATAAAATATTTACAAAAAAAAATAGGGTAAGCACTTTTGGCGACTAAAGTCAGTTTTAGTCGGCAAAACCTCTACATTTAGCTACTAATTTTTTTTTTAGTAGCCAAAAACAGCCACTTTTGGCGACTAAAGTCAGGTTTAGTAGCCAAAACTCCTCCTTTTAGCTACTAATTTTTTTTTAGTAGCCAAAAACAGCACTTTTGGCGACTAAAGTCGGGTTTAGTAGCCAAAACTCCTCCTTTTAGCTACTAATTTTTTTTTAGTAGCCAAAAACAGCCACTTTTGGCGACTAAAGTCAGGTTTAGTAGCCAAAACTCCTCCTTTTAGCTACTAATTTTTTTTAGTAGCCAAAAACAGCACTTTTGGCGACTAAAGTCAGGTTTAGTCGGCAAAACCCCTCCTTTTAGCTACTAATTTTTTTTAGTAGCAAAAAATCTGCACTTTTGGCGACTAAACTGAATTTTAGTCGCCAAAACCCTTACTTTTGGCTACGAAATTGATTTTAGTCGCCAATAACTATGCATTTGGCTACTAAATTGTCTTAGTCGCCAAAAGTGAACACTTTTGGCGACTAATTCCATTTTAGTCGCCGATTGTCCTACTTTCAGCGACGAAAATTCATTTTTTAGTCGCCAAAGCTGGATTTTCTTGTAGTGTTGACTGCAAGTGAGGATGTTGAACATTTTGATTTGTTGTTGGCCTACAATGCACAACCGTAAACTTCTTCATCGCCTCCAAAACATTATGAACGTGGCATGATATGGTTTCACCCGAATGTTGAAATCGTTCTTGGATGGTTCTATTCTTAAACCCGCTCAATGCTTTCTTCCACGGCTAATCCATGGCTACGTTGGTTAACACATAAACCGAATTTTGCAACTAACATGTCACACAACGAAGAGAATACTTCTTTTGGAATACATACATTTTCTTCAAAACGACCAATGTGCCCATCGTATAATTCACATATTCATGCACGTCTAGTCAATATTGATGTTCGACATAGAGTATTTAACATGTATATTTCGTAATACTCTTATACATACCGACATGCTTGCACGTACGCCCAATTATTTTGTCGTTGTATCTAAATAGCCATTTGATTTATTTGCTCGACAAAGTCATCGTTGCTGCTACCTTCCCTATTGGACATGGCCACGACTTCGGCGAGGCCTACAAGACATATGTCCAATGTTAAAATCATTACTGTAACTGTTAACTTGTTCAACCATTTCGCCAACATGAAAGATATACATCAAACCTAATGACACATAACCATTATAAAAAAAGAGCAAGCTGTCAAAGGAAAAAAAAAAAGAAGCATAAACCATCCATTCCATACTGCATTATGAACTTAATGAAAAAAAAAAAAGCTGGTGATGTTTCATGCCAACCATCCAACATTTGTGATATGCAAGTATGTTGTTCAGGACCAACCAAATACGGTAAATGAGACACACCAAAAAAAAAAAAAAAAACCTTAAACACGTCCTACTGATCCAACACACCAAACAAGTTCCCACAAAAACATCATAACACATCGAACCCGAATAACCATCACTTAACAGCCCCAAACCGTTGCCTTATCCCAACAACCATCAAACCCATCGTGCACCAAAGAGGTTCGGAAATGGAGCTCCAGCGTAGCTTTGTAGTTGTTTCTACATACGCCATCCGATAATATGGTCATCATCGGACTGGGACATCATAACCTCAAGATAATCAGCATTGTCCATAAGCGAGGATGCAAAGTGGAACAATGATGTACCAACAAGGGTGTGAATGGATTTCAGCCTCCATGCACTTTGAAATGGTATATAATGACTCATTACTAGTTAAGTGCCTAAGAGTAACTTGCTGGTTTTCACTCCGGATGACATTGGTCAGATTGTTCATGTTGTCAGCTATAGCTGATGCTCCACTAGTTGGCTTCCATGACTTTCCAGACCTTACGGGTGTATTCCTTTTCCTTTTACCCCTAGTTTCAACACCTTCCATTGAGGATTCAGCGTCCACGTCAATACCAACTAAAGGGATTGGATATAGGAATAGCCGCATACCAAGGCTCTGAACTGAATCAGAAGAGCCCTTGTTGTCTTCGATAGTCTTCTTGCCCAGTGTCCAATGATGTTTGTCGATTGTAGCAACCCCTATAAAGACAATCTCCATCAAATCCCGGTGCTCCAAAGTTTTATTCCTAAATTTTGCACAAGTCTTGTTTATTTGCAGAACAGGAAACATAACATAATTAGTAAAATATGTTACTAATCGAAATTAAAAGCAATGCAGAAAAAAAAAAAAAAAGTGCAAATGCTATACCAGTTTCCTCCAATCCCACCACTCATCGGAAGCCTAAAACATGCCTATTTTGTTGTCAAATCCAATTCCTGTAATTCCTTTGGTACGATCCATCAATTTCATTCGAGCAGTCCAATCTCCTTTCATGCTCGCGTACTTGTTCTTCAACTGCTTCACATATGCTTTCTATCGATTATTTTTTTTTTCAAACTTTTTCTCCAATGATTTGTACCTAGCGCTACTCAATACCATGAATGGCCGGTTCACCCCAAGAATCTCATCGGCACACAACTTTGTGAACATGATATGTGTCCTCAATAACGATTGGTCCACCCATTGCAATCTTTTTATTTTTGGAAAGGGTACATGGTGAAGTTCGTATGGAAGCCATAAAGACAATGCAACTGATACATGAAAGCGTAAGTACCTTATACATGTATGCGTATTACTCACCCAACCCAATTTGCGCAACAAAATAGATTAGGCATTATGACATAAAAAAATAAAATAAAAGATTACCACAAAGTTAAGACAAATAGTTATGTAGAACCAAACCATCCAACATTACATGTCATGCACAAAGCTATTGCTATCAAGTCCACAACAAACATACGTCATTACAATACTAGCTTTGCAACTGCCTACTAACACTTAGAACATTTTCACATACGCAATAACAAAATTACGACGACAATGCACAACACGGAAACAATGGTTTTCAAAATTTAAAGCTAAAAAAACATATACATAACAAGGATTAAACAAAAAAACAAGAACCAAATTAAGTCCAACAAAATTTCACAAAATTAGACAAACAAACCTGACACTTTCAATCCCAACTGGACTAAAACAGAACAAAAAAAATATTTGCTTGAAATTCAAAAAAAGCACTAAAAGGTTCTGCTTTATTTGGTCCTGAGAGACAGCAACTAGTTTGGCTACACTTTTGTCAGAGAAAATGGATAGTTAGACATCTCCAACCCTTCTCCAAAACTTGACTCAAACTTAAATTTAAGTATGTAAAACCACTGAATTTCCTCCAGTCCTTTATTCAAACCTATACCAAATTAAATTTTGAGTTAAATTTTACTCAAATCAAAGACCCATTTTATTGACTCAAATTTCTATCCAAACAAAATTTCACATAGGTGCTTCAATCCAAACTTTTCAAATTCTCCTTTACTCCCAACTTCTAAGCATCTCCAACCCTCATTCACAAAATTTTAATCAAATTTAAATCCAAATTTGATTAAAATTGATTTGATATGTGAAAATCCTAAGTGATTCGTGATTAGATCAAGATTTAATTACTCCAATTCCTAATCATATAAAACCCACAATCTAAATCATCAAGCACTTACGAAAGTGATTTATATTGTTGTTTTCGAAAAATGATAAATCGACACAAACGATTTTTATGTGGAAAAACCACAATTGAAGCACCTTCAATTGTGATAAAAAAAACCACGGGTGAAACACCACTAACCAATCCACTATTAAAGAAAGAAAGATTACAAAGATAACAAATAAATTACCCAAACGCTTCTCAATTTGTCTTCAAACCTTCTGTATATCTTTCACCGCAACCTCCGTCTCAGAATTGATTAGACTGAAGTTGAATCCACAACTTCTATTGTCGAATCAACGACTACGTACAATATCAAACTCCTTTGAAACTCCACGTTTGAATCTCCGGATTCCACCGAAGAAGAACACACTTGAATATAACCAATCAACCTCCTTGATATGTGCTTATCAGAACATGAGTTTAATACTCACTCAAATCATCAAGGAAAACTCACAAAAAACTCTAAAAGAAAACCTTAGAAAACCTTAAAGTAGATCTCAAAACGTAATCCTAGTATTGGACCAAAACAAATACTTATAGAAATCTGAGACTGCGAAGCTCGCTTGAGTGAAGACTCACTCGCTCGAGCGAGGAACTTATCTCGCGTGTTTTCCATAAGCGGCTTCGCTCGAGCCACGCAACCTGTGCTTGAGCGCACATACATCCTTCTCAGGTTTTTGTAGACGCAGCCTTCGCTCGAGCGAGGAAGACAAAACAACAAGGAAATTTACAACTCAATAACTCAAGTTTGTTCGTGGGATTGACAAGACTAAGGGACCTAACAATCTCCCCCTTTGTCAATTCCCGGACAAAACTTTCTAACACAATTTCCAAGAAAACAAATGTACTAACTAAACAAACCAACTATCAAAACAATCTTGATGGATAAAATCTGCAAAAAATAAAAATAGAGAGAATAGTTATTCATAATCAGAAACCATCAAGACATAAATCCAAAGCCCAAAAGAATTAGATCCCAATAAATCAAAATCTATAGATCCCAATATATCATATAGCCCATACAAAAACTAGTCCAGTGCTGCCTGCAAAAATCACTATGAGTATGCAAAAAAAAAACATCTATCCCATATATACCCCCCAAAAAACCATAACCACTTCCCTTTTTTGTCCGGGAGTGACAAAAGAAACAGTTATATACAGACCAACAAAAAATTGACCAAGAAAATAAAAACTGTCCAAGAGCCACAGTCCAAATATTGTCACAAACTAAGAGTCTGATGGAGGTGGCTGCTGTATCTGGAGCAAGGAAAAAATCTGAGCTAGCATGGTGCTCTGCTAATCGAGGCGACCATCCAGTGTATCTAAGCGAGCATCCAACAGATCAAGGCGATGTATGACCGACAGCTCAAACTGCTGCAGCTAGCCACGAAATGAACGAGGACGTACCTCAGGCATCTTTAGTGCACTAGCAGCGGCTGTATCATACTCAGCCTCCTCAGCTAAAGGATCATCACCTGTATCAGTACCCCCAATTCTCGATGGACCCCCTCGAATATAAGCTTGACTTTGAGACACGGTCAACTTGGTAATGGGTTTAGTAGGAGAGGCAAATTCATCATTCTCAAAGACATGGACACCAAGAGAAGTAAGGAAGCTAGTGAGAAAGCAACCATAAAGAAGACCTAAGGACTTACGTCCCTTAAAAACAGAGATCATTTTGGTGACAATCATAGCGGGCAGATCAATCGGTAGACGGTGATCAATGCAATATAACACATATCCCTGATCTTGGGTTATGTGGGAGGAATGAGTGGTCACATGAATATTGGCACAGACAATGATATTAAGAAGGCGAAAACGAAGAAGAAGCTCATTCTGTTGAATGAGCGCCCAGGCAATCCAAGTTCGGGATATACCACAAAGCTCAGTGGCAACTCGATCAAAATCAACACCAGTACGAGTAAGGAGAGGAGAATGAAGATTCAGGACTTCTGGAAGACCAAGAAACAACCGAAAAACATCACCAGTGATGTCTAAAGATTTCTTCCTAACCCAAGTGCTAAAAGATAAAGGAATTTCTTTGTGAATAGAATGCATGTTACAATAAAACTCATGGACCAGACTGAGATTTTGAGGCCCTGAGAAAAGGAACACCTGATCACCTCCTAAGGAATCAAATAATGAACGAATGAGGAGCAACTCAAACGCATTAGAAAGGACATTTCTTTCAAGATGGACTTTCCTAGAGGCATAAAATTCCCTAAACAGTTTGGATTTTTCTTTGGAGGCAAACTTTTCAGTGTTGAAATTGGAACGGGAAACAGTAGTCTTACGACGTTTTGAAGGCTCACCCATGGCTGACCAACTCACAAGGACAAGACAATTACAGAGAATACCTAGCAACCCATAACACAAGGTACCCAGTGAAAAAAAAAAAATAGAAATCCCAAAGTAAAAAACTAGAAGTAGCCAACAAAACACCATTAGTCCAACATGGTTAGAAAAAAAACTAAAACTCATAACCTTAGCATAATATAAATGTCATGAAAAACAGAGCTAGGTTAAAAAACAACAAGCACAGATGTAGCAATGAGTGAAAGAAATTAACAATAGATGAGATGAAGCAACATCAATACAATTCAAATAGACCACATTAATTAACATATGAAGCACAGGACACTATGTAACATATAAAAATAAAACCCCAATTTAAACCCTAACAGAAAAACCTAGCAAAAATGATCCATACCACTACACCAAGATGCAATAGAGAGACACTACTGTAGAACACACAATGTAGAACCCTAGATAGACACACACAAACAAAAGCAAACAACCAAACCGATTGAAAACAAGGAAAATAAAAAGAACGACTTACCAACAACGAAGATGCACGACTAAAGTGGTGTAACACCCTCAAAAACAAGAGAATCCCAAGAGATGAACAGCAATGGAAGCGAAATCGCCCAATGAGAGTGATAGAGACGCTCAAACAAAGCAAAAGGGGAACAAACTGAAGTAAAGAGACACAATGGCAGTATTTAAACCTCGACAGGTCGCTTGAGCGAAAACTCTCTCGCTCGAGCGAAGACACTTATGCGCAAAGGGTCGCTCGAGCCAAGAGTTTGTCACTCAAGCCAAAAAAGCACGCTCTCAGATTCTAAGCCACCAACAAAAGCACGCTCAAGCGAACACTCCCTCGCTCGAGTGAAAAAGAAAAAAAAAACACCAAACAAAACTTTTTGAGCAAAAACAGAATACTACACCATGATGTGGAACCTGAAACAAGAGTAGGTGAGCACAATAGCATGAAGGTAATACTAAGATGATATAATCGACAAACCATGAAGCCCGCAAACTTGCAATTTTGACAATATGAAGCATATAATCATGCGCAAATCAGATAAAATATAATCAATGATCATAAGCTACATGAGAATGTTCAACTCAGAAACCAACATGAGAGCTCACAAAATGAAAGTGTGTGTGTGTGAAGTCCTTGAAAGGCCACAGAGCTAGAGTTAATCCTCGTAGTGATCGAATGGCTGGACCTCCGGAAAGAGTAACTAAACAATGCAGAGAAAAGTCAAACCACTAGGAATCATGGGGTATTTTGTTGAGTAAATGCGGAGGCTCCCCCTCAATCAATGAATCCCTTTTTTTTTTTCAACTTTTCTTTCTTGTGGGCACTCACTAGTGGCATGCACGCTCAAGAGTGTGGAGACTAAACCAGAGAATCATGAAAATAAAAAAAGATGGCCTGGATGGTGCCTCTGAGGTAGCCTTTTCCTAATGCCTAGACTTCAATGAACTAAGAGAGAAACCGTGGAAGTGAAATACAATGGTAGATGGTTAAGAGACTCAACATCACCCGTGATATACTAGTATAGGTCAATTCCTTTGAAAAAGCACAAGAAACACTATTATTGGTCCATAGAGAACTTTGATCACTTGTGTGGAAACCCCTGCAACAGTTTATCTCAAGGATGTGTACAGAATGAGATCATGAGGTCAATGAGCATGGGCATTCAGAATGAGCTATGAGCAAAGAAGAATGAGATCTCATAAGCAACATGAGCAGTGTTTCATATAAATTTAGATGCAGAGATGACAGGAATCAATGGCAATGAGATTATAGCATCCAAGCACACATAAAGCCAAACACACACACCCTCTCAAGAAATAGGTAACACCCTAGTGACTGAGCACTACACCCAAGGTCTTTCTAAGGAACTCAAACCGAAGAAGATCAAGGGATTTTGTAAAAGTATCATCTTTTTGATGCTCAGTGGGTACATGTTCAAGAACAACAAGGCCCCCTTCCACTAACTCTCAAATAAAATGATGACAAATGTCAATGTGTTTGGTGCGAGAGTATTGGACAGGATTTTTTGAAATGTTTATGGCACTTGCGTTATCACTGAAAAGAGTCAGTGTTCTGATCTATTCCATAATCATGAAGCATTTGTTTCATCTACAACATTTGTACACAACAACTCCCTGTAGCAATGTACTCAGCCTTAGCAGTTGAAAGAGAGATGGCATTTTTCTTTTTACTATGCTAGGAAACCAAATTATTTCCAAGGTAAAAACACCCCCCGGATGTACTCTTCCTATCATCAGCACACCCAGCCCAGTCAGCATCAGAAAACCTAGTAATTTCAGCTATAGTATCAGTAGAAAACCAAACCCCATACCCCAATGTCCCACTAATATATTTAATGATGCATTTGACAGCAATAAGAGGAGACTCTTTAGGACTGGCTTGGTAACGGACACAAACACCTACACTGAAAGCAATATCAGGACGACTGGCTGTGAGGTAAAGAAGACTCCCTATCATACTCCTATAAAGGGTAGGATCAACATCAGTACCAGAGGAATTTTTGGAAAAGTGAAGACTGGTGCTCATAGGAGTGCGTGCATGTTTGGCAGACTCAAGATCAAACTTTGACACAAGATTTTTGGCATACTTGGTTTGAGAAACAAACATACCCGAAGGAGACTATTTAATTTGGAGACCCAAGAAATAAGACAACTCTCCCATCATACTCATCTCAAACTTATGTGTCATGCAATCTGAAAAATATTTCACAAGATGATTAGCAGTGGATCTAAACACAATATCATCAACATAAATCTGAACAACAAGAATATGGGACTTAGTATGTTTCACAAATAAAGACTTATCCACACTATCCCTTTGAAAGTCATTATCAAGAAGAAAGGTAGTAAGTCTATCATACCAAGCCCGAGAGGCTTGTTTCAGCCCATACAAAGCCTTGTCTAACTTGTAGACATGGTTTGGACATTTAGGGTTCTCAAACCCTTTTGGTTGCTCAACATAAGCCTCTTCTTTCAAGTACCCGTTCAGAAAGGCACTTTTTACATCCATTTGATACAATTTGAAACCAAGAAAACATGCAACACCAAGTAAAATATGAATAGATTCGAGACGTGCAACTGGGGCAAACGTCTCATCATAGTCAACACCCTCTACTTGTGTGTAGCCTTGAGTAACCAACCTGGCTTTATTTCTCACCACAGTACCATTCTCATCAGATTTATTTTTAAAGATCCACTTGGTACCTATCATATTCATGTCTCTAGGTCTGGGAACTAAAGTCCAAACATTGTTACGTTCAAATTGACCTAATTCTTCATGCATAGCATTGAGCCAACTATCATCTAGTAAAGCCTCTTTAATATTCTTAAGTTCAATTAATGAAACATAACACATATGAGATACCTCATCCCGAATTTGTCTTCGGGTTTTCATTCGATCCGATACACTTCCAATCACCTGTTGAGTTGGATGATTCAGTTTCAACCTTGCTGATGGTTTAAACTCAGGACTTGTGGTGATAGAAGCTTTAGAAGTGGTGTCTTTTTGTGCACTCTTTGGACTCTGACTTACCTGAGAAGATGGTGCTATCTCAACTTCTTGTGCTTGGACTTCAGCTTCTCTTTGACTTTGTGGTTCAGTATCCAGGATTGGAGACTCACCATTTCCATCCTCATTTGTTGCTGGAGTAAGGGAACCTGTGTCATCTATAACCACATTGATTGATTTCATTAAAGAAGAAGTTCGCAGGTTATAGACACGAAAAACCCTACTAGTGGTTGAATACCCTAGAAAAATACCTCCATTGCTTTGGGAGTCAAATTTGCCCAAGGGCTCTCTATCTTTAAAAATGTAACAATTACTCCCAAAAGTTTTGAAGTATTTTACATGAGGTTTCAATCCCTTCCACAATTCATATGGAGTTTGTAAAGTACCTGGCCTTAAATACACGCGATTTATGACATAAACAGCAGTATTTAGGGCTTCAGCCCAAAACTTTGGAGGACGTTTCTTACTAAGGATCATGACCCTAGCCATCTTTTGAACAACCCTATTCTTCCTCTCAACCACTCCATTTTGTTATGGAGTAATAGATGCAGAAAATTCATGCTTAATTCCATGCATATCACAAAAATCTGAAAATGAACTGTTTTCAAACTCATGACCATGATCAGTTCGGATTCTTATGATACGCCCAATGGAAACACCCTGTTCATTTTGGATTTTAAGGACTAAGGCTTGGAAAGCATCAAACATATCAGATTTTTCCTTAAAAAATTTATCCACGAAAATAGAGTAAAATCATCAACAGTTAAAAAAATGTATCTTTTACCTCCAATGCTTTCAGTGCGAGTAGGTCCCATGAGATCCATATGAACCAATTCAAGAGGATGTTTGGTTGTAAAGTTGTTCACCTTTTTATAAGGGGCACGTGTTTGCTTCCCAAGTTGACATGGTCCACACACATGATTCAGATTCTTACCTAGTTTAGGTACTCCTCTCACAAGCTCTTTGTTGGCTATCTTAGTTAGGTCTTTGAAATTCATGTGACCTAATCTTTGATGCCACAAATCAATGTTACTTATGATGGCTGAGTGACAAGTGAGATCATCAGTAGTAACAATCCCATAGCAGTTGTCAGATGTGCGAACCCCATGCAAGACAGTATTTCACTTTTTATCCAAAATTTCACATTTATTTTTTGAAAACAATACTTCATAGTGGGAATCACACATTTGACTGATGCTCAAAAGATTTTCTTTAAGACCATTAACAAGTAATGCATTTTCAAGTTTGGGAAGACTAGCTACACTTATAGAGCCCTTACCAATGACTCTAGAAGTGCCACCATCTATAAAGGTAATAATTCTACCTTCATATTTTTCAAGGGAGGTGAAGTAGGATTTGTCACCTGACATGTGGCGAGAGCACCCATTATCAAGATACCACATGTGTGAGTCACGTACTTTTAGAGCAGTGTGAACAACTAAACAAGTCAAATCATCTTTTCTCACCTATATCTTTTTGGTCTTAACAAAATCAGGACTGGCGATCTTAGTAAATGTTTTAGCATTGTGAACACCCTCATGTATCTTGGTGTTCCTCCTAGACGTGTAAGGTTGTCTCCTAACCCAAAATGTATTAGAATTTCTACCCTTTTGAGACACCTTACCAAACAATTCAAAGCAATATGGACGAATGTGGCCATACCTACCACAATGATGACAAATAAATACAGGTTTTACCTCCCTTTTGTTGATTTTACCCCTGTTAGGTAGATGAAGAGAGGGATCACCCTAGTGTACCTTCAGCTTTCCCTTTGCTTGAGTCTTCAGGTCATGAGATGTGGAGGCCTGTCCTTTGTGGGCGGTCATAATACCATAGCCTAGTCCACTTTTGTCACAACCCATTTGTTGAGATCCAAGGATGTCTTCTAATGATTTGGAACCTTTGTTCCATATGGCAATTGTGGCTCTTGCAATTCCGAGTTCTTTATCTTTATGGCAGACCATCTCTTCCAATGCAGCTTGTGACATTTCAAGGCTTTCAATCTTCTCTTCATATGTGGAATACACTTTTAGGAGTTCATTCCTTTCAATCTTACAAGATAGAAGTTTCCCATATAGGTCTTGCCTGTCACTAGAGATCTTGATGACATTCTGTTTTTGTAATAACCCGGCCCTCGCCCATGTTTCTGACATACTTTTAGTCCTTGACTCTGTACCTTTATATACTTATTGTGAAACTCCATGTGGAATTAGGTTTAATTAAGTGAACGTTATTACCTATTTAATAAGAAAACATATCTCTTGGGCAAGGGTAGTATCTGTCATAATTAAACTGGTTAAAGCAGGAATTGAGGTCCCTTGAGACTTGATAATCTGAAATTTATTTTATATTTGAAACCAGCATAATTTGTAAGTAATTATAAGTGTGGTTGCAGAAATTTGATTTGGGATGATTAAACGATTGAATTTTGTCTTTATTCCCCTTTATATGTATATGCTCCCTCTTGAGACTAGTACTAAGCCCTAATTACTATCTCCAATAGTGATTGAGAGAAGAGAACTAGAGAGGAAGGGGAAGTCATCATGAAGAAGGGTTGAAACCTTGTGAGGGATTGTAGAATTGAGGATTCAAGGTATGTGTGTGTTGCTTGAATTAAGCTCCCTCTTCAGTAATTTCCTTTGATGATCATGTAAGTTAGAGAAATTAAAAGAAAAGGGTGTTTTCTCAATTGGTTGATGTTGAACTAGTTGCTTATGCACACATGTGGCAAGAATTACCTCCTATTCCTTACTTTTTCATGAAGGTTTTATGAAGGTCATGAAGAATTTACCTATGTATATATATGTGGTGTTATGTTGAATGCAAGAGAAAGCTAAGTTATGGTTAAGAATTCAAGAACTAGTGTTTATCTAGATTAATGTATGTGTTTGAAGTCTTTATTAACATGATCTTTAGGCCATGTATTATCACTTAAGAATGCTACTATGAGTCTTGTAAAGAGGTACCAAAAGATGAGATTTGGTTGCATTTTTTCAGACCAAAACTGGACAATCGCTGCACGTGTGGGGCCAACTACCGCACATGCGGCTCATGCTGAGAAATATTATCTGCTCCGTTTTGCGTGCTTAATCCTCTGATATTTTTTAAAATATTTTTCTGATGATTTTAGGATGGCTGTAAATTCATTCGAATCGTGATGAGTCAGGAAGTAATTTGACAAGGAAAAAGGGAAGTTAATATGTGAACCTTGTATGTGTGTAGGACACGCTTCAGGGGGGGAAGTAGCGCTTCGCCACAACACTGTGAGTAGTAGTACGGAGATCGTGCATTTACTTACCGTTAATGATTCATATTCTTAACACTTTATTCCTTGCAAGTAATTGTATTAACATTTATGTTGGTTGGAAATCGGTGCGAATGTATGGGAACGTTGAAAGACTTATGTACACTGGTATGACTCTGAAACTAATCTACATTCCGGTTATGATTAATGGTTGTCGATAATGGGCCATAGTCTGTAAATTATCTATGACTTCGCATGAAAATTTCATACGAATCATTAACGTTGGACTAGTTTAAAGATAAATCTAACAGGAGGGATGTGTTTTAAGAGCATTGTTGTATTGTGTTCTGTATTCGGGAATTAATACTCTGGAATTGGTTAACAGGAAGAAATGGTAAATGTAAACCCCGCTTACTAGGAACATGATATTCTGAATGGCCTATCGAAGGCTACTATAGTTCATTTGGCTCAACACATGTTTTATGACATACATATCTACCCAGAGTAGACCCTCAAAATGAATAATTGGATAAGATCATGGGTTGTTTTATACGTTAACAACTGTTACGAATTATGATAAACGTCAGAGTGACTTACGAATGACTCAACTTGAAGACAGAATAATGACATTGTCATGTAACCCATATTGTGATGAAATTGTCTTGTCTTTGTTAAGTGTACTGTGATGACATGATATAACAAGAAATGCCCTATGTTCTGATATGTTACGTTCTGACTTATTGAACAGTTGTCCATATATGTAAAGTACTCATGATATCCGTAGCACACGGCCCTTACTCGGGGGTATCACGTATGTTACAAGTTTACGTATGTTACAAGTTTAAGCATGCACAAGTTTAGGTATGCTACAAGTTCATGTATGTTATAAGTTCTCAGTATCGGGGGATTCCTTTATGGAACTACCAAGAATGCTTTATATTGATTTGTTAGCGCTAGCGAAGCGCCAAGTATAATTTCTAGTATTTGTTTATGATTCAAGTATAATGCATATGTATGAATTTGTTTCCGTTTATGGTTTGACATGATATGTATGGTTTGGTCTGTAAGACCTATTGGGCATGTTTGATTGGGTGGATTAGAGCATGGGATTGGGATTATTAATCCGTGGGCCCAATTATCCTATGTTTGTTTTAACACTTTGGTTTAGGATTATTAATCCAATGGATGCTTAATCCAACAAATTTGTAGGATTATTAGTAATGGGGTAGGGGTGGGATTACTAATCCAATGGATATTAATCCAATTGGATAGTGAATACCACACTAATTTAATAGGATTATTAATACTTCATTATTAATCTTGTGAATCAAACATGACCATTAAGTACTGGTATGGAACAAAGTGCTACTTGGAACTAAGTGCTACATTGTAAGCCACCTCTAGAGTCCATGTGAGACACCTCTCGAATCCATACATATATGAACTAGGCTTAAAGCCAATCTGGGCCTATGGCCATTTTATATGATCTATTAGGCCAGAGGCCATTCTGTATTTTTGGTATGGAGCAACGTGCTGTACGGAACTAAGTACTGCAGTGCGAGTTACCTCTAGAATTCGTACGAGCCACCTCTTGAGTCCATATATATGCGAAAGTTATGAGGCCTATGGCCATTTTGTATGATCTGTAAGATCTGTTAGTATGGAACAAAGTGCTGTACGGAACTAAGTGCTGCAATGCGAGTCACCTCTAGAATTCGTGCGAGCCACCTCTTGAGTTCATACACACAAGTTCAAGGGCTTAATGCCATTCTGTTAAGGGCTTAATGCCATTCTGATAAGGACATAATGCCATTCTGATAAGGGCTTAATGCTGTTCCGAAAAAGGGCCAATTTGTGAAGTTGTGAACCGTCAAGGTCGTTCTGAAAATTAGTACAGAATCATATTAACTACATAACTTCTGCATTTATATACACTTTAAAATGTATTCTATTTTAAGATGTGCATCAATTTGTTTAAGTATTATTATTCACTGAGATTGTCTCACTCTGTATTTTGTCTGATTCTGTAGGTACTAAATCTGGAGGTCAGCCTTAACCCTCGATGCTCGCTTCTCTTTTGCCAACCTTTGTGTGTCTAGGCATTTGAGTGAAGCCTGATCATTTCTTGAAGTTTTGCTAAGTTTGACTTGCACTCTGATTTTTCCAATGTTTTTGATATCTGCCCAATTAAGGGGCGGGCCTTGTATATGTGTATGTAAATATTTATCATCTGATGCACTATTTGTGATCCTGGCATAATATTGGTCGCTCAATGGATGTCATTCTTTTACTTTATGTTAATTTCTCATATTTAATGCTTCCGTTCAGGCCCCATATGTTATGTACAGTAGGTTAAGTGTCCGTTTCCAAGTGGGTCATGCCCAACCTTTTAGGGGCAGGTTTGGGGTGTGACAGTTTTGCTGTTACAAGTTCTCCTTTTAGTTTGACATTCTCGCTTTCACATGCTTTGAGCTTGAGAGTGAGTTTGTCATTGATCTTGGACAAATTCAGAGATTCCTCGTAAAGCTTTTTGTAAGCTTGTTGTAGATCATCACCATCAATCTCATCATTGTCTTCTGATGTTTCATCATTTTCTTTTTGTTCCTCATTCTCCTTGACCTCATCCAGTCGGGCAACTAAGGCAGGAAAGATGATAGATGGTGGTGAAGATGACTCTCCTCTTTTATGAAATTGACTCAGAATGTCCCATGCATCTTTAGCCTTTGTGCAGTGAGCAACCCGTGGTTGTTCTTCATCAGAAATTGCTCCATGAATAGCAATAAGAACTCTCTGATTGTTCAGATTGTCAGCACTTCTAACATCCTCTTCAATGCTTGCCAGCCTTCTAGGTCGAAAGCTCTCAGAAACGCCTTCATTCTGATCTTCCAAAACAAGTAATTACTCCCATCAAAGGTGGGAGCATGGTGCAGATTCTGACTATGAGCAAATCCCATTGGTTTTGGAAGAGATTGAGTGAAAGAGGACCAGAATGCCATGAAAGCACTATCCCCGTCTTCACTGGATTCAGTTTCTTCAGGTTCTTGCTTCGATCCGCTTTCATCATCCCAAGTCACTGTATAGACTTTCTTCCGATTATTTTTCGATGGACATTCAAGAGCAATATTTCCAAACCCTTGACATTCATAGCACTTGACCCCTTGCCCTTTTAGCATCTTCTTTTCAGTTTTTGGAGCAAGTTTTGGTGGAAAAGTTTTGGGTTTATCATTACTCTTGTCTTTTGAAATAGGGTCTCTAAAATTAGGCTTCTTTTTGTTTAAATTTTTTTGAATTGTTTCGTAAACATAGCCGTCATCTCGAACTCTAGATCAAATTCAGACTCAGGAATTGTTGCAGTCTCATGAGCACTAGTGAAACCCACACTATCTTTTTATTTTTTCTTAGAAATCTGGTGGTCTTCATAAGTCTGCAAGTTTCCAACCAACTGATCAAGCTTGAGGGCATCGACATTCTGAGCCTCCTCAATGGCTGTCACTTTTGATTGAAACCTCTCAGGTGAAGACCTCAAAATTTTTCCAACAACTTTAGCTTTAGGGATTTTTTCACCAAGTGTGAAATAGGAATTCACGATGTCACTAAGTTTAGCATAGAAATCATCAAACGTCTCATCATCATGCATAAAAAGGGTTTCAAAGGCAGAGGTGAGACGTTGAAGTTTTGACCTTTTGACAGAAGTAGTACCCTCGTGAATCGTTTCAAGAATATCCCAAGCCTCTTTTGCTACCTCACACGTGCAAATACATCGAAACTCTTTAGGTGTGACGGAGCAAAAAAGGGAATTGAGAGCCTTACTGTTCCAACTTGAGTTTTGGTAATTGGTTGTGTCCCATTTATCAAGGGATTTGGGAATATCAATGTCATCAATGGTGACAATAGGTTCACTCCACCCATAAATCACACAGTGCCAAACTTTCTCATCGATTGATTTTAAAAATGCTCTCATACGAGCTTTCCAATAAGAATAGTTTGTACTATCGAGTAACGGAGGGCTATGGGTCGAGTTACCTTCACGAATTGAATCCATATCACCAATCACACAAAATCACACTCCTATAGTTTTGAAAAAAAAACAAAGAGTGACCTGCTTTGATACCAATTGAAAATTCTAAGTGATTCGTGATTAGATCAAGATTTAATTACTCCAATTTCCAATCATATAAAACCCACAATCTAAATCATCAAGCACTTGCAAAAGTGATTTAGATTGTTGTTTTCGAAAAATGATAAATCGACACAAACAATTTTTACGTGGAAAAACCACAATTGAAGCACCTTCAATTGTGATAAAAAAAACCAAGGGGTGAAACACCACTAATCAATCCACTACTAAAGAAAGAAAGATTACGAAGATAACGAACAAATTACCCAAACACTTTTCAATTTGTCTTCAAACCTTCTGTATATCTTTCACCGCAACCTTTATCTTAAAATTGATTAGCCTGAAGTTGAATCCAGAAATTCTATTGTCGAATCAATGACTACGTACAACATCAAACTCCTTTGAAACTCCACGTTTCAATCTCCGGATTCCACCGAAGAAGAACACACTTGAATATAACCAATCAACCTCCTTGATATGTGCTTATCAGAACGTGAGTTTAATACACACTCAAATCATCAAGGAAAACTCAACAAAAACTCTAAAACAAAACCTTAGAAAACCTTAAAGTAGATCTCAAAACGTAATCCTAGTATTAGACCAAAACAAATACTTATAAAAATTTGAGATTGTGAAGCTCGCTTGAGCGAGGAACTTATCTCGCGTGTTTTCCATAAGCGGCTTTGCTTGAGCCACATAACCTGCGCTCGAGCGAACATACATCCTTCTCAGGTTTTTCCAGATGCAGCCTTCACTCGAGTGAGGACTCCTTCGCTCGAGCAAGGAAGACAAAACAGCAAGGAAATTTACAACTCAATAACTCAAGTTTGTTCGTGGGATTGACAAGACTAAGGGACCTAACAATATGAACTTCAATCCTTTCATCAATTTTCTATCAAAATCTTTTTAAAAAATTCCTCTATCATCCTAAATTTCCATTTTGATTAAATTTGATGAAAACAAAAATCATCTCTAATGCTTCAGTTATTAAATCAAATTCAAATTGATGAAGAATTATCCTTCACCTTTTCTTAAGTGCTAAAAATTGATCACCAATTCTTCCATCAAATTGAGAACCCGTCAAAGTTGATGAAAATAAAAAAGTATTTTGATTATATAATCAAGCTTTTTACTCAAATTTTGAATCAAGCTTTTTATTTAGACATTAGGTCTAGTGAAGCAAAAAAAAAAAAAAAATAGTAACAGATTTATTTATCCAACTTATTTGTTGCTATATACTGCTGTTCTTCATTGAAGTCATCAACAAGAAAAACAAAAAAGAATTATAGAAAAAAATAAAAATAAAAATAAAAAACCATAATCAGAGTTAAAACAATCTTTACAGAGATAAACTGATTGAAATAGAGGGAAACAAAAGGTTTGTATGGGGTAATTGGTTCTTCATTTTCGAACATCATGTTCGACAATGTGGTTGCTTGTAATACATACAAAGGAGTTCAAACTGTAACAATATTTCAGATTTAAACCTCCATTGATACCAACAAAAGCATATTACAACTAATCCAACACGACAACGATAGATTTTGAACATATACACAACAAACAAGTATGATCTAGTGCAAGGAGAGGAAAACCCCAAAATAAATCGAGTTATGCGCACCAGAGATGCAAACACGAAACAATATTACAAGTAGAGGATGGTTATAGCGATCCCGGATTTACCCTTGTTGTACAGTGATCCGGACATGTGTCCGTGGATGTTGGTAGTTGATTATTATCTCGTTTACATCCTTTTACTTCGTATTTGAGTTATAGAATGTGTTGGGCAGGTTTGTTAGAGGTTGGTTGAGTTTAGAAACCAAAACTAGTTGCCCAGATTTTGACCTGTCCGCTCGAGCGGGGGTTTTGGCGCTCGAGCGGGAATTTCACCCATCCAGTATTTCCTGTGCAGTGTTGGACGCTCGAGCGTGGAGTTGGCTGCTCGAGCGGGGTTGTGTGAGTGCCGCTCGAGCGGGGAGCTGGAAGCTCGAGCGAAGACCTGGTTCTGTAAAAGTTCTGGGAGTGTGTATCCTCCGCTCGAGCGGGATTGTTGACGCTCGAGCGGGAGTCTGTGAGTGACGCTCGAGCGGGGTGTTTGACGCTCGAGCGAGGCGACTGGGTTTAAGTTCTGAGTTTTGACTTTTCAAATCACTTTTTCACTTTCTCTTCTCTCTCCTACTTTTCCAAAAACACCATTGTTGAGCCTCTCACTCTAGAACTCTACCTTCTCTCTAGGTTTTGATCTAGTAGGAGTGATTTGCTCATATTTGGCCTTTACAAAAAAGTTGTTGATCGTCGAGGGCTACATTTTAATCTGAAAATTTCGGGATTTGGAGCACGTTGGGTTTTGTCATCTTCTCCCTTGGGGCTCTGAATTTGAGGTAGAGATATCCTACTTCTCTCTATGGATTTTGCCTTTAAATTTTGGTATTTTGAGATGTTGGGGTTGGTTTGGTAATTTTGTGAAAGTTTGGGGCTTTTGTGTTATTTTACAAAAGTTGGGATTTTATTTATAATAAACCTAGATGCATGTTTGGTATAGAGGAATGGAATAAATGTTGAATCATTGATGAAAATGGGACCTAAGGGTTGTAATGTTAATTATGGAAAATGACCTAATTACATTGGTTGATTAATTGGGATAATTAATTGTGAGAAATGAGGAAATGAAATGGAATTGTTGAGATTGGGAGTGCATGGGGTTAAAGGGTGTAGTTGAATTGTTTATCACACACCGAATTGAAATGTTGATTGAATATCCATTTGTGCATTTATTTTCTGTTTAGAAATAATTGCTTTGGGCTATCGGTGGAGGATAGTCGTGATTGTTGTAGACAATGCATGATGATTAGGCAAACGGAAACTAATCAATGGAATGTGTCATGGAATTTGACGGTTGATAGAATACATTAACTGTATGTATTGAGTGATTGTATATAGAACCAATGTGTTTGTATACGTTATGTGTAGAGGAGGAGATGGGGGATGTACTCCGCGGTTTAGGGGAAGATGGGGGATGTACCTCTAAACCGGATAGTATTGGGAGAAGATAGGGGATGAACTCCGTAGATACAGCTCATATGCTTGTCTAGAGAAGTGAAGATAGAGCTCATATGCTTATCTTTGTGAAGTATAGATATAGCTTATATGCTTATCTGTGAAAGTGGGATATTGTTATTATACATATCTGTTGAGAATGTGGATATAGCTTATATGCTTATCTGTGAATGTGGGATATTGTTGTTATACATATCTGTTGAGATGATGATAGAGCTAATATGCATATCTGTTGAAAAAGGGAAAATGAAAAGTAACTTGGACTCATAAGTCGGATGACATAAAATGTGATTTATGTAGATGTATCAGTGTTGGCCATCTATCAATTGCTAATCTTTTAGTCATTGTTCATGGTTGGTTTAGTGTATTTCTACTGGGCTGTGGCTCACCCTATATGGGAATATCATTTTCAGGTACAGGTAGCATGCCACCTCCAAGGTCATAGCTTAGGAGGCTAGAGGCGAGCAGATTGTTGTTGTTTTAGTTCTTTTTGATGTATTACATGTATATTCAAGCCGAGGGCTTAATGTGTAGATGAGTTAGCACTCTTTTGTTGTAACCAAGTGTTAACTTGGAAAGCTGTAAGCCTGTAGGGCATTTCGCTTTTGTTGTTAACATGTAATATTTTTGTAATGAAACTCTGATGAATAGAAGAATGTGGTTATTTCATATGTCAATAAATGTCTTATTTGATGGGTTTAATGTCATTATTTTGAGGGCGTTACAACTTGGTATCAGAGCGTACCGAGTTCGAATACTTTGGGTACATGGGAAGTGATTAGTATCACAATGGGTTTGTCTCGCTTGATAGAGACTTAGATGTAGTATCATATGCTATGTGCTTGATTGATAACATGCTTATGTGACTATGTGGGTATGGGATTTGATTTCTAGGATGTTGATTGGATCCTTGGGTTTCTGGGAGTCTTGTTGGAAAAGCACTTGATCAATGCTGTTTCTAACCGGAACTCTAGTAACGCCTCGGGACTATCATGATGTCAAAAGTTTGGGGCTAAATGTAATTTCATGAGAAATCCAAAATTGGAAGTCCTAATCATTTTACAATCCCCAAAACAATGTTTAACCTACAAATTAAGATTAGTAATTTGCTTTCAAATCTTGTTGCGTGTGTTCTTGATTTATATGCTAGTTTAGTAAATAGATTAGATGATTTAGATATTGTCGAAGCTTTGTATTTATATGATTGTTGTTATATGTGAACATATGTTATGTGAAATTTGATGGGAACCCAAAAGTTGAAATCCTAATCATTTTGTGGTACTCAAAATTGTGCTTAACTTACCGATTAAGATTAGTATTTTACTTTTAAATCTCGTTGCACATATTCTTGATTCATTATAAGCTAGTCTAGTTATTGGATTAAATGATTTAGATCTTGTCGAATGATAAATCAATTAAGCTATCTTTGGATTCATTTATTGAGGGTGTTTCATGGAAATTGAATATCTATATAGTTAACAAATTGTTATGAGTGCTATACTAAGAAGCATGGATATGAACATGACACGCAACACGTCAATTTTTTAAAAAAATTCAAGACACAACATGTAGGGGACATGCATGAAATATATAATTTTATATATTTGTCATACGTTATATACATGTACGTACAATTCTCGTTCCCGCCTTGCACGAGATAACACACACGTAGACTTGACGATAACTTGTTAGATGAGTTTCGCATATATATATATATATATATGAATATATCATCCAAAGATAATAAAAAACACAATATGACTTTAATTCTTATAAATTTATTTTTCTTTCATTATCATATCTAAATTTATTTTGTTTAAACTTATAATTAGTTTCATCCGTACCTAATGATAGATACTTAAGTGTCCTGTCTTAAAAAGAATAAAATAAAAAATAGGACACATTTTGATAAGTGTCGGACATATGTCGAGAAGTATCTAACAAGTATCGTGTTCAACATGGGCATGTCACTTTCTTAGAAGTGTCCATACTTTTGAGGTGTTATATAATTAGTTGTGATGCATTGAACAATAAGATGCTTGATTGGAAATTGAATAGGTAATCAAAACCATGCTTAACACACTAATTAATATTCACGATTAAGTTTCTAATCTTGTCTCATTTATTCTTGATTCTTTCTAAGTTAGTTTAGTTATTGGATCAGATGATTCAGATCTTATCTAAGGACAATTCACTTAAGCTATCTTCTCTTATTCATTTATTGGGAGTGTCTCATGGAAAGTGAATAGCTACATAGTTAACAAATTATTATGGATGTTATATAATTGGTTGTGATGCTTTGAATGGTACAATGCTAGATTGGTAAGCCTTATAGAGTTTGGTTTGGTTAAAGAACGCAATTTCTTATGAAATTGATAGAGATTAACAAAAACGTTTACATCTTGAGACTAAGAAGCTATTAACTGAAAACACAAGTTTTATTTTTAGGATAATTCAAAGAAGCACTACAACGTAAACACTTTTAGCAACCAATTGATTTCGTCCCTACAACTAGTATTTTTTGTCGCCAATTACATTTCCATATGGAAAAAAAATTGTTGGGAAAACCCTGTACGAAAAAGTCAAAATAGCCTTTTTGTGACGAATTTTTTATAACGTCGCTTAAGACAATAATTAGTGATGATTTTTCTTTCATGCCGAAATGTCTGAATTTTCGAAACTAAATATTTTGTCGCTAATAATTCGTCACAAAACATCTAATTTCGTCGCTAAGAACTAAACATTGGCATTTTTAGGAACAATTATATTTGGTCGCTCAAAGTATAAATGCTTTCTACATCATACATTTTCATCTCTAAGAGTTAGCTCATAATTTTCAATCCAAAAAAGATTGAGGAAACATGTAAATATCAAGACATTGCCCTGCGATAAAATATACAGGGGGATATTCACACAATACTATGCAGTTGTCCCTATTCATTTTAAAATCTTTGCACATATTCTTCTCATAAGTTCATAAGGGACTCTTGGGGGTTGAAGCCAAAGAACTCATATATGCGTTGAAACCTTAAAAATGAGATCAACCTTTCGATTGAAACTGAAGATGTTAAATCTCCATTGGTGTACTAGAGAAAGAAAACAAAGTTGTAGAATAGAGAGCACATATTTGACACGTTAGGGCAAGAGGAGGAGATTTTATCTGCCTATTATTAAGAGGATCAAAATATTTGGTTCCTAAAAGGCTTCATACATTTAGCAACCAAATTAATTGGTCTCAGGCTCTTACGCTCCTAATTGCATGGGTCAAGTGGGCAAATAAAAATAATCTTTAACTTTTTGGATCCCTAAAAAGGTCTCTAAATAGTTTTTTTTTTTTTTTTTTTCCTCTAGCCGATATCATGAAAGAATATGGTGTGTTGGTCCCTAAATATTGGTCTCTAAACCACTAATTCCTCGTAGTGAGGGTAGAAGGGTAAAAATTTGAAGAAATTTTATGTAGTGACAAATTTCTTAGCACATTGGAAAAACAAATTCACATGTGCATGCGTGCAAACAACATGCACATGTCTACGTGCTTACATGTGCACAAAAAGTGGAATTATTTATTTTTGGGTTTTGTTAATAGAATCCGGATCCTCGGTAGCATTTTCCAGTCGCCATTTCCTGTAGCCCCCCAAAACGACGTCGTTTTGGGGGGTTTTTTTATTTTTTTTTCTTTTCTTTTTCTTCTTTCTCTTCCGTCAGCCATTCATGGCGTTTGGTAGAAACCAGAGGGGGAGGGGAGGGGAAGAAGAGAGAGAGAGAGGAAAGCTTCTCGGGGTCACAGCCGGTAAAAACCAGAAGGGAGTGGAGGGGAGGGGAGGGGAAGAAGAGAGAGAGAGGAAAGGAGCTTCTCGGGGTCACGGCCAGTGAGGAGCTTCTCGGCGATGAGGAGGGTCACGGCCGGCGAGAAGCTTCTCGGCGAAGAGGAGGGTCACGGCCGGCGAGGCCGGCGAGGAGCTTCTCGCCATTTCTGTCACTCTCTCTCTCTGCTTTCAGTCTCTCTCTCTTCTCCCTTCCTCTCTCTCTTCTTCCCCTCGAGCTTCCATTTCTGTCCCTCTCTCTGTCTGCTTTCACTCTCTCTCTCTTCTCCCTTCCTCTCTCTCTTCTCCCTTCCTCTCCCCTCCCCCTCTGGTTTGTACCCCCTCTTGGTTTCTACCAAACACAGATGGAAGAAAAAGAAAAGAAAAAAAAAATAAAAAAACCCCCCAAAACGACGTCGTTTTGGGGGGCTACAGGAAATGGCGACTGGAAAATGCTACCGAGGATCCGGATTCTTTGTTAATAAGTGCTCTTAGGATATTTGTTAAGGATGCATTAAATCATCTCAACTACCTCTACCATTATAGAAGATCGAAAAATTATAAATGTGTCTTTCTAGAGACTAAAATACCCATTTCTCCAATTCTGTCTATTTCAACATTATATAATTTTTCAAATGTGGTTTATATATTTTTTAAATATTTTTTTATCATAAAACTAAATACATTTATTTTTGAAATGAAATTTCATTTTTTTTTATAAATTTTAAATGTCCTTTATTTTCAATCATAATTAAATTATTTGGTGTAAAGAAAATGAATCTAAAAACAAAAAATAAATAAAAGTGAATTTAAAAATAGAAAAGGAAAATGAATCTTAGAAAAATAAAGTGCATATAATTTTTTATATTTGTTATAAAAATAAAGGTGTAGCTCGACTTTCCGCGCCCCCTTTCGGAAGGCGAATAGCCCTACAGTTCGGACTCTACTTATGGTTCTGAATCTGATTTCATATGTGCAATGTGAAATAGTGAAAAGAAAAAAAGAGTCCAAATCCGGAAATTCTATTTTGGAAACTCAATGTTTTGAATGAAATGCCAAAAATGGACTGTTTTGCCAGATTTCAGAGTCGCCACCTAAATATTTTGTTTTGGAAAATTTAGAAAACCCTAGACTCATGCCAAAGGCTACTTATCCGTCATCACCAAAGTGTCTCAACTCGGGAACTTAGGTACGAGAGGGGAAGGTCATGAATTGAGCACCCCACTTGCCCGATCAAAGATCGGTCTTTACTAATCATGATGTGATTTTTTATTTACATTATATGCTCTTGTTCCGATTATTAGGTTAACTTTACTATGTGATGCATACAAGTATAGACTAATTTTGCAAACATTGGAACACTTGATTCATGTTTGTTTTAAAAAAGTGTTTTGAATATGTACCACTTGAAAAAGTGATCGCATATGAACATTACTCAAATTATTCCAATTCAAACAAATAGCCTTCATCCACAGACATTTAAGCAATTTATTAATTAAGCAGTCAGCCTCCTAGCAAGCATGCTAGACGTAGAAATAATCACACTCATGCAACATGCTAAAGCAAATAAAAGCTTACCTCATACTCCAAGCCAAGACGAAGCAAATATTAGAAATATGCATGCTCCTAATTAATGCAACATGACTAAATGCAACACACATTGTGTATTTCATAGGCTCGACTATGAACATGGCATATGATTCCATTCAAGACATATGATAAAGCACGTATTCAAGCAATGAATTGAAACATTTGATATCGAGTTAGTATGATTGTAGACACCCCATTTTTGACCGTCCTCAAGACTTGGACGTCACCGTTTGAACACTCGGTGATTATCCATGTTTGTGTTCGTTTGGAGTTCCCGGGGGTCTCGGCTACGCGCCCTGCCTCAGGATCTCCGAACTTGACCGTTTTGTGTCTGGTTTTGCACCAAACACTTGTGTTTTGCCTTGGAGGGGCAGGGAATGCCTTGTGAGGCATCCCCACACACCACCGGCAGTGGCTAGAAGTCACTGGCTGGTTTTTGTTTCCATCGGCACTTTTTGTTGCCGGTCGGCACTAAATTTTGTCAAAATGACATTTTTTGGGCAGCTGACCACTGTTCATCTACTTTATGTAGATATTTTGTGCCAGCTGTGATAGCTGGCACCAACTCTGCTTCCCTCCATACACGTGTATGGAGGGATTTCCCTCTAAGCAAGCTTGTTGTATAAGCTTTGCAAGAGGGAGTTCTATAAGAGGAGAGGCCTTCTCTTTGCTCTAGGTTAGAGACTTTGAAGGAAAAACCAGAGCTTACACATATAGATACACCCTATCTCTATATTTCCCTCTCTCTCCTCCTTTGTGTGTGTTTCTTGGCCTAAAAGTGTGATTTTACCTTACTTTTGCACCAATACACACACTATTACACCTTGCTCCGAGATTGAGGACTTTGAGGGTTGATTCTTGAGTTTTTGGGCTGTTTTTGATCAAAAGAAGGGGGCTGCCTTGGTTGTTCTTGAAGTGTGCTTCAAGGGTGAGCGTTTTACTTTAGTTTCCCCAAACTTGCACTAGTCTTTTACCTATCTTACTTGCTGATTTAGTTTTTGTGCATAACATAAAAAAGGCTTGTATTTTCATGCTTAAGAACTTTCATTAAGGGTCCTTTGTGGTTTGGGTTCAAACTCACCCTCTTAGGCCTTATTTGGCCCTTTTTGTTGCCTCTTTGGTAAGGCCTTATTTACTTAAGTGTTTTGGTCTTCTCACCAATGAAAACCAGTGGATTTTCAGTGGTGAGGAAGGCGGTTTGAAGTCTTGTATAGGGGAGGGACACCCCTCTCCCTTCATTGTCTTGTTTCCTTGCATTTTGGCTTAAAAGGGTAACATGCATGCTTGATCATTTTTGGCCTCATTTCAGAAGTTTTTTGGGTGTTTTGGGTCATATGTGATCTCTGTTTTTGGCCGGATTTGTACCCATTTGCATGCTTAATATACTTGCTTTACATTCCTCCATTTGGCCTAGAATTGTATCTTGTGTTTAGGCCATGATTCTTGCATGTATTGGCTTGGTTCCATGAAGGTGTTGGCATTATTTTACCATGTTTAAGGTCTGTTGTCCATCCATTTCAGTCATGCTTGCCTTGTTTGGTGTCATCTCTTTGTGTTTTGGCTTGTAAGCTTTGAGCATATTGACCTCTAGGATGCATAGCTATGACCGTCCTCATGATTTGCCATCATTTAGGGTCACATTTCAGTCCATGAATCATGTTTATATGTGTGCATGTGTGACCTCTTTCATGCCTTGAGGGTGTGCCCTTTTATGCCTACATATGAGCCTTGGTGCATACATATCTTTGGAGCCACTTTAGCTGCCATATTAATGGGTTTTGGAGTCCATTTTTGCATGTTAAATTTCTGTTTTGGCTTGTCCAAATCATGCCATGAGTGGTCATGTTGGTGGGAGTGAAGTACCTCCTTTTTGTGCCTTAACCTTAGGACCATTGGCTTGCTTGTTGGCTTGAGTATTGGTCCACCTTTTTGGACACTTTTGGCCACTGTTTTGGGGTGGGTTAAGGTCTGCCCCTTTACCATTTTAAGCCACCATTGCATGCTTGTTTCATGTTTGTTGCATGGTTACTTCATTAGGTGTTGTATCATGATGACCCTTTGGCTTAAATTGTCCATATTTACATTGCACTTGCAACTAGTATGCCTAACATTGCATGCTTGCCATACTAGTTGCATGACACTTGTCATGCCTTGCATCTTGATATCATGTTGCATTTTGAGCCATGTTTGCATAACATGCATTGCATTACTTGGTTTGGGGTGTCAAACCAAGTGTGAGGGTTAAGGGGCGTTCATACTATAAGTGATGTAATGTGCCTTAACTCTCGGTCACCGAGGCCTTTGATTTCGACATGATAAGGTCTTGGTCCTCATTTGTGTGATTGCATGCATTTTTACATCAAGTGGCAAGCTTGATCTCTTGGGCTATCATGCACCATTGATGGCTCGAGTATCGAGGGCCATGCTTCCCTGAGTTCAAAGCATGATGGGAAACATGACCATGCTCACATGTGCTTGAAATCCCATGCCATATACTGCCTGTTCTCTGTTGCTGTCAAAACTGTCTCCTGCAGGAAGTTTCTGCCGACCGGCAGAATTCAGTGTCGACCGGCCTTTGGTGAATGGCCGATAAATCCAGAAGCAGCCGGTGGAAATTATGCACTGCTGGTGGGAATTTCCCCCAGCCGGCGGTCCTCTGCAGTATGCAATAAACCTGTCCCAGCACTTTGGAATTTTTCAGAGAGATAGGGCAGTGTAAACAGAGACAGCCTTAGTATGGTACGGACTTTCCAAGCAAGGCGAGTTTGAGCATGCATCATTCGCGTATCTCGAGGCGAAGGCTGTGGCCATCTCTCTCCTTCATTTTGCATTCGTTCTATTAATTAAGTAGAAATTCTATAATAATTAATTTATTTGTTATTCAGACTGTAATATTTATTTGTACCCTCCGAGCGAGGACAAATCTGTAATAAGTGTGGGTGAGTGTCTGTATGTCTTCCAACCCCCACTTCTTTCTTCTCTTTTATTTACCTGCTTATGATGGTAGATTAGGGCACATTTAAAATTAGCATACCTTATGCAAAGCATGTGTGCATTCATACATTTGTCCTGCATACACTGGGCTCGGTACATCATGCTAACTGCATTTGTATTTCAAATTCCAAATTGAATACGTGCATCAATTGGTTGCATTTCACATGCCATGTTTAGGTTAACCGAGCTTACTCTAATTGCATCTTGCATGTGTTGCATTAGTCAACTTGACATGAACTAGGACATGCATGTTTGCTAACTAGTTTGTTGTTTTGGCACGGAGTACGATGTAAGTATTTTCGCTTTAGCATATTGCATGCGTGTGAATGTTGCCATGATAGCATACTTACCATGTGGCTAAGTGCTTATATGAGACAAACTGTTTGAATGCCTGTGGGTGAAGGTTGGATTGCTTAAGTTGGAGAAACTCGTTGAAATCCACATTTTAGCCTACTTGCGAGTAGCAAATTCCAAAACATTTTCCAAAATAAATGGATATGCAATGTTTCTTTCCAAATTAGGCAATCTAGTCTATACTTGTTTGTTGTGCGCATAACATAGTAATTCTAGGCTAATAACCGATTTAAGAACACATAACGTTTTCAAAAATGGATATCACGGTTAGTAGAGGCCGATCTTTGGATCGGGCGAGAGGGAGTGCTCATAGCTGACCTTCCCCAATCGTACCCTAGCTCCCGAGCCGAGGCAACTCTAGTGATGACGGACATGTGGCCTTCGGCACCGAGTCAGGGTTTCCTAAATTCCCCCATAAAAAATATTTAGGTGGCGACTTTGTATCTGGCAAAGCAGTCCATGTTTGGCACTTCTTTTCGAAAAAATCTGTTTCTCAAAACGATTTGCCAGATTTGGACTCTTTGGTTCAAGATTAAGAATCGTGACACAAATCGAGTCCGAACTGTAGTAGCGGGGTCCCTCACGGGCGCGTGCTACAATGATGAGCCGAGCTTGGAATGCATGTAAGACAAGTGGACGCAAATATGAAGTATGCTAAACGAAACGTGATGTCCCTAAACAAACCATCATAAGCAGTTAAATAAAAGGGAGAAAGATGTGGGGTTGGAAGACATACACAAATTGTTACATATTTATCCTCATGCAGGAGGGTTTGAATGTCCAAGTGTCCGAATTGACTACTTATTACAAATCCAAATGAATAAGTGAATAAATACTAAGCTATTATTAACTAACTAGCTAATTATCAATCCGAGGATGCATAATGCTCGCATGTGCAGTGTTCAAAAACTACTTTGTCTGCCCAAATTATTCTGTGTCACCTTCAGCCATTGCCCTCTGCTTCTACACAACACACTGTCTTACCAAACATGGATGCCCGGCTGGGCCTCAGTTTCATGCAACTCCATTTTGTGCTCTGAAGTGAAAACAATATAGGCAGAATGTTTTCGACTCTGTTTGTCCATCTCACACTTCTCTATCACGGGAAAGCCTCGAGAGAAGGGTAGAATTGTTTCCAAATCCATCAATGAGCAAATTGATTACTTGATGATTTTGATGTACAATTTGGACAAAAATCAATAAATGAAAATGGTTATACCACCCCTCCCTCCTATCATAGAGTGAATTCAAAGAGGGAGGTAGAGACGCTTCAAGGTATATCAAAACATCATGAATTGATGTAAAACAAACCTTGGCATAATAGACTCGACATAACGTCCGGCCGAACCAAAGCAGGATAACTCATTTTCTTTATATGGGTTGGTTCATTTTAAGCCAAATTCATTAGTCCTTACCATCCTTTAATCCATTAAGTCCAAGGTGATGATTATGTCCACTAAAAGGAGAGAAGCATCAAATGGAAAGTAATTCTCAACATGAAAGAGAGATTACGCCGTTGACGATGAATCTCCGTGGAGATTAAGCCATTAAGCGCAAAACTCTAGTTCATGTGTTGAATAACCATCAACCATTTGAAATAACTCTTGAATGAAATAAATGAGTGATAACTTGATTATTAAAATAAGGTTATTAAATATGGAAATGAGTTGAAGAAAGGCTAGAACAACATGCAATAAGTTATACAAGTGAACTTATGAGACAACAAATGAACTAATCAAAGCATGGATTAATTAAATAAATTAAAACAACCTTAAAATAGCCCCTAAAGTGTAAACAATAGTAGCTAAAACCATGTTAAAAGAGCAAAAAAAGATAGGCAAAACGACGAGATACAAAGCTAGTAAGCAAGGCTAAGGAGGGGTGGCTAACCCCTCCACTCTTGAGACTTCTAAATCATATTTTAGGCTCTGAAAATAGTCCAAAAACTGCCCCAAAACAGTGGCTAAAATCTGAAAAATAAATGGGAAACACATGGATATGAGCTTGGTATAAGGTTCAAGGAAGGGTAGTTAACCCCTCTACCTTTGGTAGCTCTTAAATCACAAGTTTCAGCCTTTGAAAATAGTCCAAGAACATGAAAAGATGGACAAAGAATGAAATGAAAGTAAAGGAAAAGATAGTAAGCTAATACCTCTTGTAGAGAAGGTATTCTTGTTGTAAACCAAACTTGATTCCAAAGCACTCTCAAATTTGAGTTTTGATTTCCAAATCTCAATCAAAAGTCCCAAGTCCAAGCTCTTGATATGGATGATATGAGAGCTCAAAGGTTATGAGAGTGTGAAGATGACTTACAAAGAGGAAGTCCAACTCTTTGATGATTTCTAACACCTTGATATTTGATATTTCCTCTCTTTGATATTTTCTAACCCCTAAAACACAAGTCTGAGCCTCTTATTTATAGAATTTGAGCTGCAAAACACAAATATCTACAGCATTAGACAGTTGGCAGATTGCTGTACAATCTGCCCAGAAAAGTCAAGAAGCCCGGCCGGACATCACTGCGGCACGACCGACTATCTCTGAGGCACAACCGGGCCTCAGTGTAATTCCACTATTTCTCACTTTCAGGTTGAATACAGGTTGGTACTATGTTCAAAATTGAGTTTCTGGGGCAGAAATACAGTGGGTATGGCAGGTTGGGATTGTTTAGAGCTTGAAATCAGAATTCTTTGTTGAGAATTCAAACCATTTACACAATGTAACATTCATCATCGAGTGCTCGGAACAAAGCGCCTAGGTCTTACGAGTAGTCAAAATTAGGGTGTCTACAAATGGGCATTTAAATTATTTTTTTTTTAAAAAAAACATTGAAATTTCATTTAAAAATAAATGCATTTAGTTTTATGATAAACATATTTAAAAATGAATAAATTATATTTGAAAAGTTTATAACGTTGAAATAGAGAGTATTGGAGAAAAGAATGCATTAGTCTTTAGTAAGACACATTTACAAATTTCCCTATCTTCTATAATAGTGGAGGTGATTGAGATGATTTAATACATTCTTACCAAACGTCAAAACCCTTTAATTTTTAAGTTAGATTAGGAAAATGAGGAGAAAATTAATATTTATTTATTGTTATAGAAAAAAATGTCATTTATGTGTTCTCAAATAGAAATGACAGTAATGTTATCGTGATCAATTTGATCAATTTTGAATAACCCATTATGCTATTTTTTATTTTTTCACACTTAAAAAAATTTAAATTCTAGGTTAACAAAACTCTGACTTACAGAATAAACGTTGTAAATGTTTGATGGAAATTAATTTTGAATTTTTATTGTAACTAACAAAATTAACTTTTGAATTTTGAAATTATTTAATATAAAAAAGCTATTGATATAACATTAAAATTTTATTACATTTTTAATAATCAAATCCCGATTATAGTAGTATTACTATATTATTTGAAAACTGGTAGACAAGTTTTTGGCTAAATTACACTCACCTCCCTTTAAGTTGAGAAAAAATACAACTACTTTTACATTTTTGATATCATTACACTATTCTGTCTTGTGGTTTTAATTCATTTAACAGTTAGGCATATTTTCATCAATAATACGTTAGTCGTATAAAAAAGGAGGATCAAACGATACAACGGTAGTCCAGATCCAATGTTTTTGTTCCCATCGCGGCAGAGACCGCAACCGGTCAGCCTTATGGCACGCTTTTCCAAGCAAGCCTTCGACAAACCCTTCAGGAATAACAGATGGCAAACACTTTGACTTAGGCACACCAATGCAAATGTAATGTAAAGAAACACATAAGTGTAAATAAAACATCGTGTCATGAGTTTGAGTCAAGTTCTCTAAATTCCCAACAGAGTCGCCAGAAACTGTGGACTCGACTTTCTTCGCACCCTCTTTCGGAGAGCTCGAATTGGTCCTACAGTTCGGACTCCTGTCACGGTTCTGAATCTAATCTCACAAAGTGCAATATGAAATTGATAAACACTAAAGAGTCCAATCTGGCAAATCATTTTGGAAAATCGATTTTGAATCAAATAATGCCAAAACTGTACTGCTTTGCCAGATTATAGAGTCGCCACCTAAATATTTTATTTTTGGGAAATTTAGGAAACCCTACTCGTGCCAAAGGCCATGTGTCCGTTATCACCAAAGTTGCCTCGACTCGGGAACTTGGGTACAAGAGGGAAAGGTCCTGAAATGAGCACCCCCGCTCGCCCGATCAAAGATCGGCCTATACTAAACATGATATGTTGTTTTATAAACCTCATGTGTTCTTATTCCGATTATTAGCTAACTTTACTATGTGACGCACACAAGCAAGTATAGACTAAGTTGCAAGACTTGGAACAAATTCAATTCATGTTTGCTTTCGAAAATGGTTTGAATTTGCCACCCTCAAGTGGGCTAAAGCGTAGATTTGCCATCAAACATGATGGGCTTAAAACATGATTTGCCACTCTCGCAAAGTGGGCTTAAAACATTCATTCGTTGAATTGTTACAATTCAAGCAACAAAGTCTCTATCCACAGGCATTCATGTAGTTTAGCACGTAAGCAAATAGCCTCATGGCAAGCATGCGAAGCATGGCATCATGGTAATCGCACTCATGCAAGCATGCTAAAGCGCAAAAAACTTACCGAGTACTCCAAGCCAAAACAAAAGCTAGTTAGAAATATGCATGATCCTAACTATACAACATGCCTAATACAACACATGCAATATGAAATTAATAGGCTCGGCTACTAATATGGCATACGATTTGATTTGAACAACATGCTATTAAACACGTATTTAAAGAAGTATTGCAATACGATACAGTTTGAATGATGCGCCGAGCCTCAGTGCATGCAAGACAAATGAATGATGCAGACATGCAAGCATAAGGTATGCTAATTGAAACATGCTCCTAAACTAACCATCGAAAGCGGTTAAGTAAAAGAGAGAAAGACATGGGGTTGGAAGACATGCACACACATACACACACTTATTACAACATTGCGCCCTCTCGAAGGAGGGTCCGAATGAATAAGCTAAGCTACACTATGCTAAGCTATTACAACACGATTGAAACTAATTAACTATCCTAGCTAATTATTACAAACCAAATTGAGATGAATAACTAGTTACGCTAACTAATTAAGCTATTACAAAACGAATTGAATAATCAGTTATGCTAACTATTAAAGCAATTAAAATGGCCTCACGGGCAAGGGAGACATGCATGCTCGATTGACTTCCTTTCGGAAATCCATCGCCTTGCCATCGGCTGCCTCTGTTTGCATTCGTTTTGATCTCCGAAAATTGTACCAACTTCCAGACTGCCTCTGCTCCAACACAAGAACACTTTTGCACAAAAAACTCACTAGTGGCCAGTTGGCCACAAAAAGTGGTTGTCGGCTACCTTAACTGGCCGGTCAGCTAGCTCAGGTGGCCGGTCGGCTACCTCAAGTGGCCGATCGGCCACCTTTTTTCCCAAACTTCTGTTTTTGCTACAACAGAGAGTAACAGAGGCAAAGCAATGCATTTTTCAATAAATGTGCGTACTGCCACCCTCTTTATCATTTCTCAAGCTCAAAAGAGTGTAGCACTTGGCTCTCAAGCCATCAATCAAGAATCTCAATGCATGATGGCCAAAGAGTCAAGCTTGTACAAGCTTAATGAATGCACAAATAAGACTCGAAAGACCACTACCCTATCATGCATGATCAAGGGTAATGGTGACCAACAAAAAGTGACACGTTTCATTACTTTGAGTATGAAACGTCCCATTTTTCTTGTGTTTGGATTAACGTCCGATCCGAACACACGCATTGCAACACGACATGTTTATCTTGCTCAAGTTTTACTTGTCATGTTTTGTTTACACATTTTACATTACCGATTAGTCCTTTAACCGATTAAGTCCATAGTGAAAGTCCTCTAATTGGAAAGAGGGCCTAAGCCATAAGTGCTTTGAGCATGAAAGTGGTCTCATGTTATTGGTTAGTAGAAACCCTCAAGGGAGAATTAAAACCATTAGGAATGAGAGCCTCAATTCCACACTTAAGCCAACAAGGGGCTCAAGGCCACTTTCAAAACAAATTGAAAAGTGAAGAATAAAGGGAGGTTGGAGACATTTCAATGCTGATATGGCATACAACAGACACTAAATCATGCAACCTACTCATGCAAGTGGTACTTAAGAGCCTAAAGCATCAAACTAGTGAAGAGCACGACACTATAAGCATGCAACATAATGCTCAATTGACCAAACCAGCTCTGGACAGAGTTAAAACATGCCAAAATAGTGGCTAAAACATGCTGAAATTGAGGCATGAAAAGGTAGAAAAACATGCTCGCATGTTAGGCTACAAACAAGACTCAAGACACAACTTTCAAAAGCAATGAAAGAGTGAAATAAGTGAGAGTGTGACAGAGTTGTATACACTGAAATCACATGTTAAAAGACACTATAACATGAAATCATCTCAAGCAAAACATGTTTAAAGGCTTAAAACACTAAACTAGTGAAGCCATTTGCACTACAACTATGTAAAACAAGACTCAACTGAGCCAAACAGCTCAAAACACAGCTAAAGCAGTCCAAAATAAAGTCTAAGACATGCTGGAATTAAGCTAAATTAAACCACAAAAACTTGCTACCATAAGATGCTAACTAGGCATACAAGTGACACACAAGGAGGGGAGGCCAACCCCTCCATTTTTGGACTTCAAAACATACTTTTTACCACTGAAATAACTTTAAATTTCACTGGTTTAAAGGCCCAAAAAGTTTGATTTAAAGGCCTTGAAAGAAGGCACGAAAGCTCACACAATTAGGCAACAAGAAGGGTGGACCACCCCTCAACACAAAAAGGCCTTAAACCACCATTTTTAGGACCGAAAAATAGAGGTTTTTGTAGTTGAAAATCAGGCCAAAAACAGTTTGAAAAGATGACAAAACAAGCATGCAAAACAAGCTTAAATAGGGTAAGGTCTATACCTTTGAAGCACAACACACTTTAGGCACAAATGAGGCACCAAATCAAGCTAAATCCTCATTCTAGAGCTCAAACAAGACTCCAAGTAATCTCAGCCCAAAGGTAAGCAACTTTGGTTAAGGATCTCTAGGCAAAAGAAAGGTGTATCTCTACTTGTATGTAAAAAAGGGCAAGAGAGAGAGAAATCTAGAGAGAGAGAGAGGCTCCCAAACTTTGTAACCTTGCAATATGAGAGATATGACATCTATAGATAGCAATACAAGAGCTCAAGGTCGAAATATCTGATTTAGAGACAGCTGGAGCTTGTGGAAGACAACTGGAGGTAAATATCTGCAAAATATCTGAGTTTGGGACATTAATGGCTGACCTGCCACTTCTAGTGGCCAACCGGCCACTTAGGTGGTCGACAGCAAAAATTTGCTTTCCAGGTCCAATTTCAAATGGGCATGTCTCCTTCATCTGGATTCATTTTCAGATCATTCTTGAGCCTAAATTGAAGCCCCGAAAGTCTTTTTTCAATGGTGGCAACCACACATAAAAATTCCAAGTTTGCTACGAGATATCTTTCTTTTGTGAAGACTGCTCAATTTCAACTAAATCAGATTGATGCCCAACTTCAACCAGCCATATCTGCCTCATCTGGACTCGGCTTTAGGAGATTCTTGAGTAAAAAATGAAGCCCCGGAAGTCCACTTTCCAAGTTGGTGTCCTCATAACTGAAATCCAAGTGTATAAATGGATAGGCCTGACTTAGCGAGGGCTGCTTGACTCTCTCTCTTAACAGTTCATGCCCATCTTCTTGCCCAACTTGGTTTCTTCCCTCTCCTCTTCTTTTCTTCAACTCCAAACCCCTAAACAAGATGTTTTAAAGATTTTTTCAAAGAGTTCACCTCTCTGTCATTCAATTCCACTTTGTCCTTGCTCGGTTTACCGAAAACGCAACATTTAACGAAATGCGAACCTCGAAACATCGTAGGAACTTTGTTTCAAAAATATTTTGAAAGAGAGGGTTTTAAGGTTTAAAATCTTTTTGGTCAAAATCATTTTGGTCCAAAAATGGGGTATGAGGCTTGGATTTAATGCTCTTCTTGCTGAAGAAGTTGAACCTTTGCACAAGATAGCCTACACCATCAAGTAAGAAATGAATAGCGCCCAAGTCTTAAGGGCGGTCAAAAAGGGAGTGTCTACAGTTGCCCCTCTTTAACAGAGCTCAGAGTCATGAAATGACGTGAGTGAATGTCAAAACCCAAAGACGACCCATTTTTGACAAGGCCGAAGACTTGGATGAATAAACAAAATGCAAATGTAATTAGTTGAACCCGAAGGTTGCCTACGTATGCCTTTGCAAGGAATCAAACTAGCGTAGTTCAGGGGCAGGGTGCAAAATGATACACAATATAGCAAAACAATATAGACGATATGCAATGCACATGATATACAATGTAATTGAATTATCAAACCACAAGCAGTGCAAAACCACACAAATATCATAAAGAGATGGTGATGCAAAATCAAACTATGTTTAACACAGAAAAGGTATCGGAGCCCTCAGAACATAATTCTCTTAGTGGAGTAGGCGTGTGCACATGCAAAACTATGTGTTTCGCAGAAAGAATACAAGTAATTGGGTGGCATGATATAAGTGAGGAATGATCTGCTGAGGAAAGATCGTAATCCTACATGCTGAATGCAACAAAACAAAGTACAATGCAATGGATGCAGTGAATAAGGCATAGGTCAAACCACCTTTTACCTAGAAAAGGCATGGACACAAACCAGACCATGTCTAACACAAAAAAGGTGTCGAAACCCTCAAACCACAATTCTCTTAGTGGAATAGGCACGTACACATTATCACAGAACCATGCTTTAACGAAGGAAATGCATGAGCATATGCCAGACTAAGCTTAACATGGAAAGGATGCAGGTGATAAATGGACAATGCAATAGATGCATGTGATAGATGCTATATGCAATGCAATAGATGCAATAGATGATGTAGTAGCTAGGAAGTGAAGGTACCTTACAGGGGCAATTGGCAATGACTTACCTCATGCTGCTGGGGATCTTCCTCTTCTGCATCTTGTGTTTCCGAACCATAGGTACTACTTTTCTCCCTGGCTATGGTCGCAGCTTTCCCTATTCTCCAATAGGATGACAGACTAGGTTGGTTTAGTATCCAGAATTGAGGTGCATACACGCTACCTCAACCTATGGGGCTGCCATACAGATTTCAAGCTGAGGATACACCCCTGGGTATTTAAACCAAACTTTAGTCTCAAAAATTTCGAACCTTTGCATTCTAGGCATCAGCCATTCGAACTCCAGTTTCCACTGTCTTAGTTGATCTCTTAGGAACTTATCGCAAACACCGGCAGGTGGCTATACCAGACCACCAAAAGTCGTTCGGGCACGACAAACACCAAAGGAATTGCACTTTCAGAGGATTTAAGGTCTTTTAGACCAGGGAGGATGCATAAGACAATGCGATGCAGAGTGAATACGCAGGTGTAACACGTCCGCGAGGGGCCCCGCTACAGTTCGGACTCGATTTGTGTCACGGTTCTTAATCTGAACCAAAGAGTCCAAATCTGGCAAATTGTTTTGAGAAAACAGATTTTTTTGAAAAGAAGTGCCAAACATGGACTGCTTTGCCAGATACAAAGTCGCCACCTAAATATTTTATTTTGGGGGAATTTAGGAAACCTTGACTCGGTGCCAAAGGCCACGTGTCCGTCATCACCAAAGTTGCCTCGGCTCGGGAGCTTGGGTACGATTGGGGAAGGTCAGCTATGAGCACCCCCTCTCGCCCGATTCGAAGATCGGCCTCTACTAACCGTGATATCCAATTTTGAAAACGTTATGTGTTCTTATCCCGATTATTAGCCTAGGATTACTATGTTATGCGCACAGCACAAAAGTATAGACTAGATCGCCTAATTTGGAAATAAGCATTGCATATCCGTTTGTTTTGGAAAAATGTTTTGGAATTTGCTACTCGCAAGTAGGCTAAAACATGGATTTCAATGAGCTATTCCAACTCAGACAATCCAACCTTCACCTACAGGCATTCAAGCAGTTATATCACATAAGCAGCTAGCCTCATGGTAATCATGCTATCATGCCAACACTCACACGCATGCAAGGATGCTAAAGCATAAATACTTACATCGTACTCCATGCCAAAACAAAGAACTCGTTAGCAATCAATGCATGATCCAAGTCCATGTTTAAATGTCTAATGCAACGCATACGGAATGTCACTAGAGTAGGCTCGGCTAGTCTATGAATGACATGTGAAAATGCACAAGTAGCATGTATTCCAGTTAGATTTGAAATACGAATACAGTTAGCATGATGCGCCGAGCCCGGTGCATGCAATACTGATGAATGATGCACGCATGCATAGCATAAGGTATGCTAAATTAAACATAACCTATTACTAACCATCAAAGCAGGTAAGTAAAAGGGAGAAAGAAGTGGGGGTTGGAAGACATGCACACACTCACCCACACTTATTACAAATTCGCCCTCGCTCGGAGGGACCAAAAGAATAATACAATTCGAATAATGAAGTAACTATCCTAGCTAATTAATTATTACAGACCAACTAAATTAATTAAACAAATTAATTAATTTAAGAAAGCAAGAAGAAGGGCCTCGGGAAGAGGGCTCAATGCACGCGTGCTCGGGTCTTGCTCGGAAGTCCACTGCCATGCGCAAGCTGCCTTTGTTTTCCCTGCTCTGTCCCTCTGAAAACTTCCAAAGTCTCAGGATGTGCTCACTGGATGTTTGGGAGTGCCACCGGCTGGAGGGAATCATCATCGGCTGTGATTTGGTGGTCATCGGCCACAAATGAATCTATCGGCCACCAATGGATTGCCGGTCGGCACTCCGTGCAGTCGATCGGCAAAAAGTTCCTGCAGAATCTGTTTGACAGCAGCAGAGGACAGAGCTTTGCATGGCAATGCAATTCAAGCAATGTATGCACCGACCATATCCCTTATCATTTTTATGACTCAAAGGGATATGGTTCTCGATTCTCGGACCACCAATTACGCATTTCCACGCATGATGGCCCAAAGCATCAAGTGTGCATTTCAATTTCAAATGAGATGCAATGCACATAAACAAACCAAGGGGGATTTCAACCTCTATCATGGCTTGATCAAGAGGTGAAGCATGCATGCCAATGCAATGCAATCCTAAGCATGTGAGCCTAAGTGTACAATATGGGCATGCAAGCAAGTAATGCAAACAAGCATACAAGGCATGTGACAACTATGCTAGTTACTCAAGCATGCAAGTATGCAAAGCATGCAACATGTTAGGCAATTCCAACTAAGAGAAATGCATGCCAAATGCAAAGTCACTTGAACATGCCACAACACGTGATAGGCCAAGCATGCAATCAACACACAAGGTAAGTATGTCACAACATGCAAGAATGGACTTAGACTAATTTAGGCAGCCCTCAAACTAACCTAAAACAGTGGCCAAAATGCTATGGAATGAGGGGCAAATACACATACAAACATGCATGCAAATGGACCAATACTTAAGCATCAAAGAGACAACTTTTAAGCACACTTAAAAGAAGATAAACATGGACATATGGCATACATACCAAGCTCTGAAAATCATGTTAAGGATGGTGCCAAACCAACTAAACAAAGCAATCGAAACATGCAACAATGGTCCAAGACTTAAGGCAAGCCAAAGGGGAGGTAAACCAAGGCTAGGTCAACCAAGCCTCACAAGGCCAAAGGGACTTAAAATAGGTCTAATGCAGACCTAAACAAAGCCAATGATGTACTTAGATGGCATCTAAGTGGTCTAAAAATGCAAGCATACTCCAAGGCCTAAACAAAGGGCATAAGGCAACAACCTTTAAACACATTGAAGGGGGATTAAATGCAAGCACATAGGCATGCCACAAGGACTGAAATAACATGACAAGTGGTTCCAAACCACTGAAATAATGCAAGGATGGCATGCTAGAGGGGTCAATGCTCAAGGTATACAAGAGAGTTTGCATGGTAGCTATACAAAGCAAAGCATGGATGACTCAAATGACCAAAAGCAGTTCCTTAGCATACTAAAACAAGCATAAAAGCTTCACAAAGCTAGGCCAAAACACATGAGCATGGTAGTCTAAATGCTAGGCACATGTTGAGGCAAATCGTGGCATTACAAGGCATGTATGCTAAGCAAGCATGGTGTACCAAAACCAACTTGAAACAATGCTATTTCATGGCAAAATAAGCATAAATAACAACTAAGGCATGGTCAACAAGAGCCTAAGCTAGGTGCTCCCTCAAGAGGCAAAAATGGTCCTTTTCAAGGACAACAAGGAGAGGGGGTGGCCCTCTCCTTCTTGGGACCTCAAGGCACCATCCTCACCTCTGAAATCCCTCAAGATTTCAGTGGTGAGGAGGCCCAAACACCAAGGTCTCGGAGCTTACTCAAAATGGCACAAAATGGAGCCTTACAAGGCTTGAGAGGGGTCAAACAACCCCAAAGCTTGAAACAACCTTAAACAACTATTTAGAGGGCCTAAAAACAGAACTTTTTTATGTTATGCACTAAGCTCAAATACAGATGCAAGATAGGCTAAAAAGCTTTGCAAAAAAGGGGTAAAAAGGGACAAAAGTCTTACCCTTGAAGACCTTTTTCACAAATGAAGCTCCAGCAGCTTCTTAAGCTTCAAACCAGCTCCAAAACTTCAAAAACAGCCTCTAGAACCTCAATTCCAAGAGAAAGGTGTAGTAGTAGGTGTTTGTGTGCAATACTAAGGCCTAAAACACACACAATACAACAGAATGAGAGATATAGCTATAAGATAGATACAAAACCCTAAACCTAGAACCAGAGTTTCTCTAACAATTTTTTCTAACCCTAATGCCAAGAGAGGAGCCCTCTTCTTATAGGCAACTCCCTCTTGTAAGGCTTCCAAAACAAGCCATCCAAGAGGGAAATCCCTCCATACACGTGTATGAAGGGGAGCAGAGTGGGTGCCAGCTATCACAGCTGGCACAAAATATCTACTAAAAGTAGATGAACAGTGATCGGCCATTCAAAATTGCCATTTTGGCAAAATAAATGGCCGACCGACAACAAAGAGTGCCGACTGGCAATATACATTGCCGATGGCACAAAATCACTGGCCGGTGGCCTCAAGCCATGGCCGATGATGTGTGGGGGTGCCTCACAAGGCATTCCCTGCCCCTCCAAGGCAAAACACAAGTGTTTGGTGCAAAACCAGACACAACACGGTCGAGTCGAGAGATCCTGAGGCAAGGCACGCAACCGAGACCTTCGGGAACTCAAGACGAACACAAACAAGGGTAATCACCAAGTGTTCCAATGGTGACGTCCAAGTCTTGAGGACGGTCAAAAATGGGGTGTCTACAGTAGGGTAATGCAATGCAAGCGCACAAGATAATGCGAGTGAGGGTGCACAAGACAGTGCGATGCAAGGTGCACAAGATAGTGCGATGCAGGGTGCACAAGACAGTGCGATGAAATGCACAAGACAGTGCTATGCAATGTAAAATGCACAAGACAGCGCGATGCAATGCACAAAATAATGCAATATAAAAGGAATGCACAAAACAGTGCTATGTAGGGCACATATGACAATGTGAGTAATACAAGGGGCACATGACAGTGCGATACAGGGTGCACAAAACAGAGAAATGCAGAGTGCATAAGATAGTGCGATGCAAGTACACAAGACAGTGCGATACAAAGTGCATAAGACAGTGCGAGTAAGGTGCGCAAAATAGCACGATGCAATGCACAAACAAGTGCAAGTGAGGTGCGCAAAATAGCGCGATGCAATACACTAACAAGTGTAGGTAAGGTGCACAAAATAGCGCGATGCAATGCACTAACAAGTGCAAGTAAGGTGCACAAAATAGCGCGATGCAATGCACTAACAAGTGCAGGTAAGGTGTACAAAATAGCGCAATAGAACGCATGTTCTATGCAAAAGATACGAGCATTTTCTATGCAAGATGAGAGCATGTAATAAAATGCACAAGATAGTGCGATGCGCAAGAAAGCGCGAGTGTAAATTGCGTAAAAAAGCGCGAGTGTAAACTACACAAAAAAGTGCGATGCACAAGAAAACACGAGTGTAAATTGCACAAAAAAGTGCAATACGCAAGAAAGCGCGAGTGTAAATGTAGGATTTTAAGGTCTCCTAGACCAAAGAATGCACAAGACAATGTGAGTGATACACAACCACAAAGTGCACAAGACAGTGCGAGTGATACACAACCACAAAGTGCACACGACAGTGCGAGTGATATGAAATTAGTGCAATAGATGCACTGAGTGAGATTATTGTACGATAAATACATGATGTTAATTGAAAGCATGTTCTATGCATGAAACAAGCATATTCTATGCAAGAGACAAAAGCATATTCTATGCAAGACTGAAAGCATATTCTATGCATGAAATGAAAGCATATTCTATGCAATATTGATAGCATATTCTATGCAATAGACAGGCATATTCTATGCAACATTGAAAACAATATTCTATACAAGAATCATAAACGATGCGCGGCACGCATGCAATAAAAGTGTATATGAAAGTGCACATTCTATGCAAGAAGAGAATCAAATATGTACTTTGATGCCTCCAATTTACCTCTCAGAGGACTTTGCAACATGCTCAGTTCAAAAAGGATACATCCTGTTTATATTAGCGAGAGGTAACATCTGCATGCTGCTTTAATTGCCATTCTGACTTGAAGCAGGCTTACACTTGGGGTCGAGATACACTCATACTCCAAAGAAATGGCGAGGCCTAAGAAGATGCACCTGGAATGTAGTCTCAGAATTTGTTGAAGTTAAAACAGACTCAGATGCTCCAAATTTTTCCTCTTTTCTTTTGCTTTGCAGTCTGGAACCCATATAACTTCAGATAGGTCCTGGTTCTATCGTTTTCACATGACCTGGGTTGAACCCTGCAGTTTATAAAAGAAAGAATCCTGTTTTGCACATATGTGGAGAATGACACAGCACTCTGAGCACAAAACGATTTAAAATTGAAATTGAGAAATGAGTTCTTAACTAGGTATTGAGCCTATGATTGACCACAGTCAAAATGACTCAACAAAGGAAAACAAAGATAAAAACAACACAAACACACTAAATGACTCAAAACTAGAATCGAGACAAACAAAAACAACAAACACAACACTCAGATGTGTACCACCAGTGGGAGACCTCTCAGTTCATAAGGAGCCCACAGCTTCTCCAAGTATTGTTTCCCGCCCTTCTTTATTTGTGATTCTCATATCGCTCCGCACTCAATCTCTATTTTTCTGAAAAAACCCTTTTCTCACTTTTTCTCTCAGCGCACATCTCTCTATTCTTTAATCTCTCTTTATTTTTTATCGCTCCCCTGGGTGGTTGATGGATAAGCAGGAAGTTGTGGGCTCTTGCCCCTAGTATTCTACTAGATTCTCATTCCTTCGCTCACAACTAGTGAGTTTCTCTCACAGAGGGGTTGTGATGTGACTGGATGTGTAGCAAATCTGTAACTGACATCGGTTGACGACGCCCCTAGCTTAGCTTGATCGAGGTGAGTTACAACATGTCCCACCAGCCAAGCATACAATTGATTGGTCTCACACATTATGTTTTCTACGTCCCCATTCCGGGTCAGATGCCAACTTGGGTTTGATCATCCGGATGAAGGAACCGAACATCCCACTCGGATTTGTGCTTCGCACTTAGCTTGGTACCTCACTACTTGGAGGATGTGAGAGCTTTCAACCTTTTGCTGTTAGCTTCAGTTGTGCCCTTTCTGGCGAATATGGTGCCCTTTCTGGCAAGTATGTTGACAATGAAAAAAAAACAGAAAACCTGACTCAACTGTGCCCCTAGTTCATCATTTTGGCCATTTTTGTTTTGGATTTCTGTTAAAACAATTTTGACCAATATAAGAGTTAGATTGACATACTTATTCAATTTTCTGATTCGAAATCATGCAAGTCAGGTTGTGAGCACTGAAAATTTTCCTTTTTTGGGTCTAAGAAATGGTCCAGTTTTGGAAAAATGGAATAATTTTCGAGAGAACTAGTCAACCTCATTAAAAATTCCCAAAAATTGTTTTTGCAAATGGCCACTGTTCAACCAACACGGAATCTACTCTTGAGATGCACAACCTCAAATCTGAACTTTGAATCATCTTGCTGCTGAATCTTTTTAACGGAATTGGACAATCCGAATTTGAACGAAGACAAGCCAATTTGCACATGGATAAGATAGCTGAGTTTGAACAAGGATAAACCAATCAACATGGATGAGCCAAGCAGGTTAAAAATGGTTGGGGCCGAATTTCAGAATGAAGTTGCCTACGTATCCCAAACATGGGAATCAAGCTGTACGTAGTTCCGAGTTAAGGTTCACTCGGGTGTTGATACTCTCCTTTTACGCTCTAACTTTTGCCAAGGCCGCCCTTTCGGGTTTTCAACCTTGCGAGCTATTTTCTTTTCTTTTCATTTCTTTTGTTCTTCTTTATTTTCTTTGTATTTTTCATTTTTTCATTTTTGTTCTTTTTTTTTCTTTTTTCTTGCTCTAACTTTTGCTTGGGTCGCCCTTCCAAGTTTTCGGCCTAGCGAGCCCCTCAAGGATAGAAAAGTTTAACTTATCCATGTTGATCGATTTTGAGATCTTGAAGCCATCTGAATCCAGGAGAATGGTTGTTGTTCGTTGATGATGTAGGAGTCCATCCAATCGGGTCTGAATTTGCCCCTAGTGTTGTGTATAGGAACTCAGTTGTCCTTTAGCAAAAAACTTTCTTCTTTCAGGTTCTACAATTCGGCTTTCTTGCCAGTCTTGGTTTGCGAAATGACCCATCTTATGAATCTTTGAGCACATCTAACATTTTTGCCCCTAGTTCAAGGGCTACTTCTGATCTAGCTTTGTAAGCTTCTTTTAATGACATTTGAACTTATTGCCCCTAGTGTAAGGGTTGCTTCCGATCCGGCCATACAAGCCTTATGTTGTGATTGATCGTTGAACATTCTGAATCAAAGTTCAAGGTTTGAAAGCAAAAGGGGTCGAGTCTCGAGACTGAGAGCGATCCTATGATGCACAATCTCGAGAGCGATTCCAATCATGTCTTCGCAGGACCACACAAAACATTTTTTGAAATCTTTTAAGAAGGTGACTAGTCGCTCGTGAAGACATTCTAGAACCAGTCTGGATCAAGCCAGGATCCTTCTCAGTACTCACATTAACAAACATGATCTCATTCATTAAGGGCTTAACATGCCTCTCTCTTCCTCTCAGTTTGATCAAACTTTTACAAATCCCGAGGAATTCCTTCCTCTTTGTTTTCATCACAGTGTTAGAAAAGTTTTGAAAAACTTAGGTTAATGCAATGATTTCAAGGCACAGAAAAGTAGGTGAAAATCTCTGCCATTTCATTCAAATTTGTTAGCACAACTGGCTTCATGGCAGATTCAAACTCAAAAGAAAGAGTATAAAAGACAAACATAAAACAAGATAGTGATATCCGAGGTAACACCCCCGAAATCACCCGACTCTAACACAACAAGACTGACTCGATACAACAAGACTGACTCAATACAACACGACAAAACTGACTCAATACCCAAGTCAGAACTTACAATAAATAGCATTTGCACATTGCTCAAAACAGTGCGTGCCATCCCCACATCCGTTGTAAAATGAATGCCATCCGCAGGTGGTTCAACCCCTGATCACATAATCACATTATCCCCTAAGTTCATCGATCTAGTACTGATAGACTTTGCAGGACCTAGTGCGACGATGACCTCTTTGTCAATCAGATCTTGTATTTCATGGCAAAGACGAAAACAAAGGTCAGTGTCATGACCGGTTTGTTGATGGAAGGCACAGTACTTGGCAGCATTATGCTTAGCTGGAAGGGGATTCGGAAGAGGCCGAGGCTCAAAGGGTTTGAGATGGCCCTTTTTGATCAACATGCCCATGGCTTTGGATAAGGACATGTAAAGCGGAGCGAAGACCCTTTGGCCTCGGTCCTGATGGCTTGAGGTTTGTGGAGTTGTATTGGATGTACCTGCAAAGGGATGGGTAGGTGCTGGCTGAGTTTGATAATCTCTTCCGAGTGTAGGATTGGAGCTGAAAGCGGTGTTTCTGGTACGACATCCCTTTTCATGGCCTACCCCTTGATTCAGAATGCCCCGAACCTGAGTGACAAAAGTGTCATCTACAGTCTTTGCAACAACTGCGAGCACTTGCTGTTTGTTCAACCCTTCGACTTTCAAAGCCTCAACAGCCTACAGAAGGTGTTCATAGGGACCAATGCCTGCCCCTACCTTGTTCTTGCCATTTGCCTCCACTTTGCCAAAGGATTGGGTCGCTATATCAAAGCGGAGCCCAGTTGTGGTTGACATGTCATTGCCTAGACTTGGGATGGCTTTAGGTTGGCCATTTTTAATTGCAACTCGCCCCAAGATTGGGGAGCCTTATGGTGTGAAATTTCTAGCATGTGATGTGGTCAATGATGGAGCCAATATCCCAAAGGCTAGATCTACCACAGTTCTCTGAAGATCTTCAATCATTCTCATCAGCTCAGAAGTAGTGGGTTCATAGGGTTGAGATGATTGGGGTTCAGGTGTATCCATCATGCACAAGTCTGTGGTTTCTGGAATGAACACCTCAGGCTTGGGTAGATGGGCCAGGGTGATGTATATGTTGGGGTTGTAGGTGGATGGTAGTGTATGGATTTGATTGAGGTATGGATGAGGTATGGTTGTAGGTGGATGGTAGTGTATGGATTTGATTGAGGTATGGTTGTAGGTGGATGGTGATGTGGTCATTAGGGTCTTGAGGTGGAGCTATCGTCTGGTTGTCAATGAGATTCTAGACCTCATGACGAAGGCGGTAGCAACGATCGATGCCATGACCGCGTTGTTGATGATACACACAGTACTTAGTGGGGTTATGTCTGATAGGGAATGGGTCAGGCAGAGGTTGAGGATCAAGGGATTTGAGATACCCTCTTTCCATCAAGACTTTTAGCGCGTTGGTTAGGCTCATATAGAGGGGGATGAAAGTTCTACCTTGAGCTCAGGCTGGACTAGCTGTTTGTAGGCTTGATTTGGCAAAAGGGTCGGCTGTGGCGACTACATTGATTTCAGTGGGTTTGGAAATAATGCTACTGCCAGCATTGGTACTCCCGAAAATCACATTCCTTATCGGTTCACTTGTTCTGGGAATAATCTCTCTGATGAACGCATTCTCGATTTGAACCCCCAGTTCATGCAAACTTTTGAAAGTGAATAGTGGAGCAACTATCAGCTTTTGCAACATATCAAGCTCAAGGTTATGCACCATTATCCGCATTTGGTCCCTCTCAGAAGTCTGATCTGTCATCTGTGCTGCCTTTGCTCTCCACCTTGCAACAAATTCCACAAAAGGCTCTGTTGGGTTCTGGTGGGTTGCTTCAAGCTCTTGAGTGGTCATTTCAACTTGGATTGTAAGAATACTGATCGACAAATGCCTTAGCCAATTCTTCCCAGTTCTGTTTCACTTTATTCTCCAACTTAGCGTACCAAGTGGCTACTATGCCCGATAGGGTTCTTCCATACAAAGAGAGTTTCTGCAGCTTAGTCAGATCCATCGGTTTCAAGACGTCCAAGAAAAGCCGAATGTGTACCATAGGATCTCCAGACCCGTTGAAACGGTCAATGTGTGGCATTTTGAATCTGTCTGGGAATTGTACATTAGCCTCGGTGCACCCATCCTCAATGTCGGGAATGGAGTTAAGGCCCTATGCCTTTTTGAATTGCTTCTCAAGATTAGCAATTTTTAATGAGATCGAGTCGAGCTCATTAATATCAAGGGAATAATGCCTCTCATTAGGTTGCACTAGAGGTGTGAAAACTCGAGCTTGAGCCAACCCTTCTCGAGGATCCGGACCTTGTAAATTTTTAACTGGCGGAAGTAGGTCAAAGTTCGGCTGGGGTCCCGAGACTGGATGTGTGGTAGGTGCCCCAGATAGGCGTTGCATTTCGGCATTGGTCTCATCCTGCATGACAATTCCCGGGTTTAATGCCGCTATCATGGCCACAACTTCTTCCGGACTCTGTGCCATCATGGTCTGCTGAGTTTGAACAAAGGTGATGTGACTGGTGACTATCGGATTAGTTGAATCGGTGAGCCCTGACTGACCTTTCTTTGCCTTGCCCCTAGCGAAGGAAACACTGGTTGCCCTTGAACTGAATCTCCGACCTGACAAAGTCTATCAACACAAGTCCAATATACCCGGGGGATATCGACGTCTTCTGAAACTATGGTTCCAAGACTACCTTGCAAAAGAGAAAACAGACAGCATCTCAGCCTGATTTCACTAGAACAGATATGAGCATTGCTGAATGACTGTACTTTTTCCAAAATCGATACCAACTTGGCAACTGATATGCACATCCTTGTACAATTTCACTGCACAACACATTGTAGACACCCCATTTTGACCGGCCCTAAGACTTGGGTACTTTCTTTTGACCACCCGCTGATAAAAATTGGAATATGTCATTTTACGAATATCTCAGCAGAAAAATTAGATTGAAATTTTAATCCCAAATCTCACCCATTTTGACCAAATTATTTTATATCACTCAAATCTTTTTTTTTATTAATTTGTAATATTTTATAATTCTATGTGTTTGTATATATTTTTAGATGTTTTATATAAATTTGTATAAATAATATATTTTTGGTATTTTATAAATAAAAATAATTAAAAAACAAAAAAAAAGAAAATAATAATAATAATAATAATAATAATAATAATAATAATAATAATAATAATAATAAGAGATTGAATTCAATTTATATATATACAAGTTAGAATATTTGGTTAGGATGGGTTTGGTATTGTGATGACTTTGTGAGTGAAGCATAATAAGAAAATGAGAAGAGAGGGTCACAGGAGTGATAATGTTTTTGGAGTGGAGATGGAGATAAGATATTTGTAAGGATGTGTGGGGGCATTGGAATAGATGATAGAGAGATTATAATGAATAAGTGCATAGTGGTTGTTAAAGTGTGTTCAGTTAAAGAGGGAGTGGGTGGTGTATTATTTTAAAAGGAGACAATCTGAAATTGAAAAAGAAATGGAGAGGGAGATAGGGGTGTTGAATTCGGTAGGAGTGGGGCTCAAAGGTAGGTGGAGAAGATTGAAAAGAGAGGAAAGCAGGTAAGAACGTGGAAAATGTTGAAAAGAGAGGAGCAGTTTCAAAAGAGAGGGGGAGTGAGTGAAAAAGGGGAGGGGAAGAGAGGTTCTTTGTCTGAGCTACAAACACACAGAGCAGAGATACACAGCACCATTTTACACACACTCTCTCTCTCTCTCACAAAGGTAGGTGGAGAAGATTGAAAAGAGAGGAAAGCAGGTAAGAACGTGGAAAATGTTGAAAAGAGAGGAGCAGTTTCAAAAGAGAGGGGGAGTGAGTGAAAAAGGGGAGGGGAAGGGAGGTTCTTTATCTGAGCTACAAACACACAGAGCAGAGATACACAGCACCATTTTACACTCTCTCTCTCTCTCTCTCTCTCTCTCTCTCTCTCTGGATTTTGTCTTCAATGCAATGCAATAAGACTGCACAGGGCTACTCTGAAAATTCAGCTATTCTTTGTAGCTCAACCCCAAAACTCACCACCACATCACATTGCTTTCATTGTGCCAATCTCCAAACTTAACACGAGGTTCATGGACTTTCTCACTACCTTGTCGATTCCTTTCAAGACCTCTTCAATCTTCAAAAGAATAATTCTGGGTTTGTTACATATAAGCACTGCCACTGCTGGTATGGTACTAAAAACAGCCTAGGTTCATCAACCTTGTTCAACCCAATCAACCCTCAAGGTGAAGAAGGAGAAACTAGGAGATCAGATGACTCTTCTCCCACCTCTACCCCAACTCCTCCAGCCACTGCCACGGCCTCCGCCGCAAAATCCTTCATGCACACCGTGAAACGCTTCGTCAAGAAGCCACAGCGCCGCATCTTCTGCACTGCCACTGTGACCAGCGCTGCAATCCACTGCACCACCTTGAAGAAGCCCGACGTTGAGAGATGATGATGATGATGAAGTTGGACGCGTTAGCTTCCTGGAATTCTTACCTCATCAATCTTTAGTCTAAAGCCAAGGAGAAGACTGCACACATTCCTGGCAGAGAGCACAGTTGGAAAGAACTTCAACCTCGCCGGCGCCACCATCTTCCTCACCATGGCAGCAGAACCATGGCAGCAGCTTCGGCAACTCTTCTTTCCATGCATGACCTGTCAAGAAGTAGTTTAGGTAATTAGGATAATTAGTAATTAGTTTAGGTAATTCGAATTTCATTAATTAATTAGAAGTTGTTTTAACTAATTAGTATAATTAATTAGTTAGTTCATTAGACTTTTATAATTAACTAATTAGTATAATTGATTAATATAATTAATTCGCTAGTTCATTAGAATGTTATAATTAATTACTTAGTATAATTAATTAGTTAGTTTAAATAGAATTTTATAATTAATTAAAGTTGTAATTAATTAGTTTAGTTAATTAGAATTTTATAATTAATTAATTAGTATAGTTAATTAGTTAGTTCATTAGAATTTTATAATTAATTAATTAGTGTAATTAATTAATAATTAGTGTAATCAATTAATTAGTTAATTGGAATTTTATAAGTAATTAATTAGTTGTCATTAAGTAGTTAGTTCCAATTTGTAATAATTAGGTAGAATAGTCAATTAATTGTGATGTTGTAGCTAACATAGTTAATTGATTTGTTTTGTCATAATTAGTTAAGTAATTAGTTAGCTAATTAGTTCATTCGGACCCTCCTGCGTGAGGGCGCAAACTTGTAATAATGTGTATGTCTCCCCACCCCGCTTCTTTCTATCCCATTCTTTACTCGCTTTCCCTAACTGTACATATATATATATTAGACATGTCATGCATATCCATGCTTTACATCGATGTTTCATGCATTAAGATTCGCCTAAATTTGCATTTGTGGATTTAATCAATTTTTTATGTGATTCTATGTGCGCTACTCCATGTTCTTGAGATGATTCACATGTCATATCTTAGAAGCCGAATCTTTAGTTGCATCTCATAAGTGAATTGCATTAGAATTTTGTATATAGGATCGTGCATATTTTACTAACTTTGTTTTGTAACTTGTTCGAGGGACGTCGGTAAATCTGTGAGTTGTTATGCTTTAGCATCCCGCCTATACATAATTTTCTTATTATGTTTAGCATCCTACCATGAGGCTAATTGCTTAAATGATAAACTGTTTGAATGCCTATGGATGAAGGCTTGTTGCTTGAATTGGAATGATTCAACGATTGTACATGGTAAGCCCACTTTGTAGTAGCAAATTCAAACCCCTTTCGACAAACAAATATGAAATTGAATTGTTATAATTTGAGCAAACTAGTCTATACTTGTATGCTTCACATAGTAAATTTTAGGATTTACTAAATAATCAGAACATGAACAAATAAAGAAAATAAAAGTCATATCATGGTTTAGTAGAGGCCGATCTTTGATCAGGTGAGCGGGGGTGCTCATCATTAACCTTCCCCTCTCATACCTAAGGTTCCGAGCCAAGCATCTTTGGTTACGACGAACAGTGGCCTTAGCAGGAGTCATGGGTTTCCTAATTTTCCAAAATATTAGGTGGCGACTCTGAGATCTGATGATGCAGTCCATTTTTGAAAAAATTGCAACAAAATGGATTTTCAATAAAAGTTACTAAATTTGGACTCTCATTTATGTTTCACATTGCATTCGTGAGACTAGATCAAGGAAATCTCAGGAGTCTGAACTGTTTAACGCGCGCAGGTACCCCCCGGGCATGTTACACACATACTAGTTAAAGAGAGCCAAAACACCCCTATGATGGGGTAGGGTTACCCTGTCCTAGTTTCGTCAGGAGCTAGGGGTTCACTATGCAAACATGCGGTTTCAAACAATCCTGTATTCGGGTGAGCAACCTGTCTTAGTTTGGAACAATCTCTAAGGCTTCCAATATGCACTAAGTCGATTGGTCAAAAAGGGTGCCTCAGCAAGACCACCTAATATACCTTTCGCTCCAAACACCAAGAAGTGAAAGGAGGATCAAACGGTACAACGATAGTCCAGATCCAAGGTTTGTGCTCCCATCGTGGCAGAGCCCATAACCGGTCAGCCTTATGGCACGCTTTTCCAAGCAAGCCTCCGGCAAACCATTCAGGAATAGCATATGGCAAACACTGTGACTTAGGCGCACCAATGCAAATGCAATGCAAAGTAACACATAAGTGTAAATAAAATATCATGTCATGAGTTTGAGTCAAGTTCTCTAAATCCCTAGCAAAGTTGCCAGACACTATGGACTCAACTTTCTTCGCGTCCCCTTTCAAAGAGCTCGAATTGGTGCTAAAGTTCGGACTCCTATCACGGTTCTGAATCTAATCTCACAAAGTGTAATGTGAAATTGATAAACACCAAAGAGTCCAATCCGACAAATCGTTTTGAAAAATCGATTTTGAATCAAATAATGCCAAAACTAGACTGTTTTGACAGATTACAGAGTCGCCACCTAAATATTTTGTTTTTGAAAAATTTAGGAAACCCTGACTCCTGCCAAAGGCCACGTGTCTGTCATCACCAAAGTTGTCTCGGCTCGGGAACTTGGGTACAAAAGGGGAAGGTCTTGAAATGAGCACCCTCACTCGCCCAATCAAAGATCGGTCTCTACTAAACATGATATGTTGTTTTATAAACATCATGTGTTCTTATTCCGATTATTAGCTAACTTTCCTATGTAACGCACACAAGCAAGTATAGACTAAGTCACAAGACTTGGAACAAATTCAATTCATGTTTGCTTTCGAAAATGGTTTGAATTTGCCACCCTCAAATGGGCTAAAGCGCGGATTTGCCATCAAACATGATGGGCTTAAAACATGATTTGCCACTTCACAAAGTGGGCTTAAAACATTCATTCGTTGAATTGTTCTAATTCAAGCAACAAAGCCTCCATCCACAGGCATTCATGCAGTTTAGCACGTAAGCAAACAGCCTCATGGCAAGCATGCGAAGCATGGTATCATGGCAATTGCACTCATGCAAGCATGCTAAAGTGCAAAAAACTTACCGAGTACTCCAAGCCAAAACAAAAGCTAGTTAGAAATATGCATGATCCTAACTATACAACATGCCTAATGCAACACATGCAATATGAAATTAATAGGCTTGGCTACTAATATGACATACAATTTGATTTGAACAACATGCTATTAAATACGTATTCAAAGAAGTATTGAAATACGATGCAGTTTGAATGATGCGCCGAGCCTCAGTGCATGCAAGACAAATGAATGATGCAAACATGCAAGCATAAGGTATGCTAATTGAAACATGCTCCTAAACTAACCATCGAAAGCGGTTAAGTAAAAGGGAGAAAGACGTGGGGTTGGAAGACATGTACACACACATGCACACTTATTGTAACATTCTGCCCTCTCGAAGAGGGTCCGAATGAATAAGCTAAGCTACACTATGCTAAGCTATTACAACACGATTGAAACTAATTAACTATCCTAGCTAATTATTACAAACCAAATTGAGATGAATAACTAGTTACGCTAACTAATTAAGCTATTACAAAACGAATTGAATAATCAGTTATGCTAACTATTAAAGCAATTAAAATGGCCTCACGGGCAAGGGAGACATGCATGCTCGATTGACTTCTTTTCGGAAATCCATCGCCTTGCCATCGGCTGCCTCTGTTTGCATTCGTTTTGATCTCCGAAAATTGTACCAACTTCCAGACTGCCTCTGCTCCAACACAAGAACACTTTTGCACAAAAAACTCACTAGTGGCCAGTTGGCCACAAAAAGTGGTTGTCGGCTACCTTAACTGGCCGGTCAGCTAGCTTAGGTGGCCGGTCGGCTACCTCAAGTGGCCGATCGGCCACCTTTTTTCCCAAACTTCTGTTTTTGCTACAACAGAGAGTAACAGAGGCAAAGCAATGCATTTTTCAATAAATGTGCGTACTGCCACCCTCTTTATCATTTCTCAAGCTCAAAAGAGTGTAGCACTTGGCTCTCAAGCCATCAACCAAGAATCTCAATGCATGATGGCCAAAGAGTCAAGCTTGTACAAGCTTAATGAATGCATAAATAAGACTCGAAAGACCACTACCCTATCATGCATGATCAAGGGTAATGGTGACCAAGAAAAAGTGACACGTTTTATCACTTTGAGTATGAAACGTCCCATTTTTCTTGTGTTCGGATTAACGTCCGATCCGAACACACGCATTGCAACACGACATGTTTATCTTACTCAAGTTTTACTTGTCATGTTTTGTTTACACATTTTACATTACCGATTAGTCCTTTAACCGATTAAGTCCATAGTGAAAGTCCTCTAATTGGAAAGAGGGCCTAAGCCACAAGTGCTTTGAGCATGAAAGTGGTCTCATGCTATTGGTTAGTAGAAACCCTCAAGGGAGAATTAAAACCATTAGGAATGAGAGCCTCAATTCCACACCTAAGCCAACAAGGGGCTCAAGGCCACTTTCAAAACAAATTGAAAAGTGAAGAATAAAGGGAGGTTGAAGACATTTCAGTGCTGATATGGCATACAAAAGACACTAAATCATGCAACCTACTCATGCAAGTGGTACTTAAGAGCCTAAAGCATCAAACTAGTGAAGAGCACGACACTATAAGCATGCAACATAATGCTCAATTGACCAAACCAGCTCTGGACAGAGTTAAAACATGCCAAAATAGTGGCTAAAACATGCTAAAATTGAGGCATGAAAAGGTAGAAAAACATGCTCGCATGTTAGGCTACAAACAAGACTCAAGACACAACTTTCAAAAGCAATGAAAGAGTGAAATAAGTGAGAGTGTGACAGAGTTGTATACATTGAAATCACATGTTAAAAGACACTATAACATGCAATCATCTCAAGCAAAACATGTTTAAAGGCTTAAAACACTAAACTAGTGAAGCCATTTGCACTACAACTATGCAAAACAAGACTCAACTGAGCCAAACAGCTCAAAACACAGCTAAAGCAGTCCAAAATAAAGTCTAAGACATGTTGGAATTAAGCTAAATTAAACCACAAAAACATGCTACCATAGGATGCTAACTAGGCATACAAGTGACACACAAGGAGGGGAGGCCAACCCCTTCATTTTTGGACTTCAAAACATACTTTTTACCACTGAAATAACTCTAAATTTCACTGGTTTAAAGGCCCAAAAAGTTTGATTTAAAGGCCTTGAAAGAAGGCACGAAAGCTCACACAATTAGGCAACAAGAATGGTGGACCACCCCTCAACACAAAAAGGCCTTAAACCACCATTTTTAGGACCGAAAAATAGAGGTTTTTGTAGTTGAAAATTAGGCCAAAAACAATTTGAAAAGATGACAAAACAAGCATGCAAAACAAGCTTAAATAGGGTAAGGTCTATACCTTTGAAGCACAACACACTTTAGGCACAAATGAGGCACCAAATCAAGCTAAATCCTCATTCTAGAGCTCAAACAAGACTCCAAGTAATCTCAGCCCAAAGGTAAGCAACTTTGGTTAAGGATCTCTAGGCAAAAGAAAGGTGTATCTCTACTTGTATGTACAAAAGGGCAAGAGAGAGAGAAATCTAGAGAGAGAGAGATTTTAGAGAGAGAGGCTCCCAAACTTTGTAACCTTGCAATATGAGAGATATGACCTCTATAGATAGCAATGGAAGAGCTCAAGGTCGAAATATTTGATTTAGAGACAGCTGGAGCTTGTGGAAGACAACTGGAGGTAAATATCTGCAAAATATCTAAGTTTGGGACATAAGTGGCCGACCGGCCACTTTTCTGGCTAACTGGCCACTTTTCTGGCCGACCGACCACCCCCGGTGGCCAACAACAAAAATCTGCTTTCCAGGTCCAACTTCAAATGGGCATATCTCCTTCATCTGGACTTTTTTTCAGGTCATTCCTGAGCCTAAATTGAAGCCCCGGAAGTCTTCTTTCCAATGGTGGCAGCCTCACATCAAAATTCAAAGTGCTAAGAGATATCCTTCTTTTAGTGAAGACTTCTCAGTTTCAGCTCAATCGGATTGATGCCCAACTTCAACCGGCCATATCTCCCTCATCCGGACTCAGCTTTAGGAGATTCTTGAATGCAAAATGAAGCCCCGGAAGTCCAATTTCCAACGGTGGTGGCCTCATAACTAAAATGCAAGTGTATAAATGGATAGGCCTGATTTAGCAAGGGCTGCTCGACTCTCTCTCTTAACGGTTCATGCCCATCTTCTTCCCCAACTTGGTTTCTTCCCTCTCCTTTTCTTTTCTTCAAATCCAAACCCCTAAACAAGATGTTTTAAAGATTTTTTCAAAGAGTTCACCTCTCTTTCATTCAATTCCACTTTGTCCTTGCTCGGTTTACCGAAAAACGTAACATTTAACGAAATGCGAGCCTGGAAACATCGTAGGAACTTTGTTTCAAAAATATTTTGAAAGAGAGGGTTTTAAGGTTTAAAATCTTTTTGGTCAAAATCATTTTGGTCCAAAAATGGGGTATGAGGCTTGGATTTGACGCTCTCATTGCTGAAGAAATCGAACCTTTGCACAAAATAGCCTGCACCATCAAGCAAGCAATTAATGGCACCCAAGTCTTAAGGGCGATAAAAAATGGGGTGTCTACACCTATTTTCATCAATAATACGTTAGTCGTATAAAAAAAATGTGATATCTTTTTTACAAAAATATATATTTATCTTTATTTATTTCAATGTTTACCTGCCATCTCTATTAATTTCGATTTCTTTAACCTTACTAAAAATTTAAAGTTTGGGCTAAACCTTAGGGCAAGTGAATGTAATTTACCCAAACTTTTTAAAGCATTTTCTTACAGTGAAATTTAAAGGATAAATTACACCACTTGAACAATTTTAACCCTACACTTTTAATTTTATGGCAATATGGTCATTCCATCACGCGTCGTTAACATTTGGAACAAAAAAAAATATGTACAAAACTAAATGAACTAGAGTATAATTCAAAATAAACTCTAGGCAAATTACAACAAAATTGAAAGTGTAGAGTTTAAATTAAAACTATGGAAACTAAAGTGATACTAGACTTAAACTATAAGGACTAGTGGTGTAATTTACCAAATTTAAACACACATGTAGGAGCCGGATAATTGAAATAATCAGAAGCGCACTCTAGAAGACAGATATTACACGGCTCTACCCTGCACGATAAGAATGCTGAATAAAATGATAGGCCGAATAAATACTGAACTGTGGAGCCAAATAAATAAGAGGATAACGAGTGACAAATGGGCCTGGTCACAAAGCCCAGGAAACAAGTATAAATAAAGGAATGACAGACTGAGAAAGGTAGGTGAGAATTATTGTGCTTAACTTAGAATACAAGCATTCTTGTGTGCGGGTACTGACTTGTCCGTCGGAGTGCTAATTCCGGCACCCCCGACGAGAGTGTTTAATTCTTTTCAGGTGACCAAAAGAGGATCACAAGCGCTCCCCAGGATCAGAAGAGTATTTCCAAACCACTTTCCCACAACACACAAACACGTTCATCTGGCATCTTCATATACCAAAATAGCACTTTAGCCATTGCCTGATAATGCAAGTTGACATAGAGATATAGGCATGTATTCATATTTCCTTTTCAAGTTCATGCACAAAAGTGAATGTTAGCACAGCATTTCACAAGAAAGTATTGAACTCCACAAATATTCTTCCATAAGGGCCTTGAGTTGGATATTTGTCATGACCCGAACCCGTCCCTAAAAGTTTGGGTCATAACCGGCCAATAATCTATGGATTACCGAAGGCCTCAAGCGAACATACAAAATATTTATGTTAATGGGGCCATAACGGAAGCATATAATGAGAAGGAATCCATTGAGCTATGCATACATGCCATGGTCAGGAACATACATATTAAATCTCACATCACACTTCATGTCTTATGCCATAACATTTATACACATACATTATATATACATAACCCAGAAGCAAAACTTATAACATCATAGACTACACAAAACCCAAGCTTCTCAAGCTTGGCCAAAACACTACCAGAGTCCCGACGTAGAGGTGCAACTTGGGTGGTTTTATAAAAGGCTGACTCCGATGTGGTCTCTAATGTGGAACTCCCTGATGCTCACCTACATACATACAAATAAATAGAGTGAGCTGGAAGCCCAATGAGTAATCTCCATATAAGGGGTTAAATGAATAAACCTCATGTTTTATTTAATCAATATAAAGATCTTGACATATTTAAAAATTCATTTCGAAAATGCATAATATCAAATACCATTCACGATCCTTTCATAGCTTACCAAATAGCGAAGTTCATACTTTTCTTTTAATCACATTTACGGAACGGCCTCGGGCCCAACATATAACAAAACGACCTTGGGTCCAATATATTAAAACGGCCTCAGGCCCAACATATAACAAAACGAGCTCGGGTCCAATATATCAAAACGGCCTCGGGCCCAATCATATATCAAAATGGCCTCAAACCCAACATATAACAAAACGACCTCGGGTCCAATATATCAAAACGGCCTCGGGCCCAATCTTATATCAAAATGGCCTCAGGCCCAACATATAACAAAATGACCTCGGGTCTAATATATCAAAACACAACATTGACACAATTTACCATTCATGGCTCAAGTACACAACGAAGAACATATAAGTACAATACTGTAGAAATTGCTCACTGTGATTTAGGCTTTAATTAACTTGCTAAATTACCATACAGGACAATCGTCAAAGATTGACATCATACCGAATGTTTATAGCGGATCATCAGCTTATACAAAACGTCCAAGACGGACCATAGACCAATAACAGTTGGTAAGGGTCAAAGCACATTTTCCCAATTTATCATAATTGTTGCTTAAAAGGAACTCATTCATTCTTACTCAAACATTCTTTTGGGAACTTGCCATACCGTAATTACTCTAATGATTTCAAGCATATCTTACCATTTCGGAAATGCTCGTCAAGGCACATAATTTATGCAAAGCACAAGTTTCACAATTCTAGAGTATTTCATATGAAAATACTGTTACAAAGAGAATTACTCACAGTGCTTAGTCGGATGGCACTCCTTAACGACTCAGCCTATAGGAACATAACCAAGCATAACAATTCAGAACACATTACTTTCAATTCACTAAATCGATTTATTCATTACATATCCATTCAATCATTCCCCATTCTTAAATTCCTCTCAAGTGTTTAATGCTAAACTTCTCTACATGTGATTCACGTACAAAGCTTGTGCCACGGATGTATTTTAAATGGCCATAAATGTTCATGACTTAACTTACGGTTTCCTATAACAATCTCATATGTTTTCCATTGAAAATATCATGTTTACATATTTAAGGTTCAAGGAAATAGCAAGAAGCGAAAGGAAACTAAGTTAGGATAGGAATTGGCATGAAACGGTTAAAAGAAAATAAGTAGCCTTCACTAATTTGAGAATATCTATTTGTGTACTTAGAATTTGGGTGTGAGACCACCACCATTAGAAACTAGACTTCGAGGGCTTGAATTTAGGCTCAAGAATCACTTAAAATGGAGTCCGGATGGAGGAGATATGCCTTCTCTGAACAGGGGATCCGCTCGAGCGAAAATATTCACCGCTCGTACGGCCCAAATCCGCTCGAGCGGAAAAACTGGCCGCTCGAGTGCCCAAGGAGCAGAATCAAAACTTATTTTTTTCTTCATTTCCGCTCATGCGGTGCCCGTGGCCGCTCGTGCGGTCTGGGCAACCTCAGACAGTCCGAAAATGGCCAAAAAATGCCAAACCTTCCAACTCATTTCCAAGCTCAAATTTATGCTAAAACAACTCAAAAACATGATATCTAAGCATGATACGAGTGTAATTCTACATTAAACATACTAATCTTGCATCAACAACAATTCCATGGTCTTATATTTTTCCCATATTCATACATTACATAAATAAATTCAAAATACATAATCCATAAGCAATCTTTCAACAAATCTTGTTTTCATGAATGATCAAGGGTTTGTTTCATGGGTCAATCACAAGAGTGAACTTAAATCAAACAAAGATAGAGAGATTAGGGTTCAATTTCATGCTTTAAGCTCAAACCACCATATAACTCAAAACCCTAGCTCAAATCCCTAATTTCTTCTTAATTTCTTGACAAAGATGAGTTAGAATCAAAGTTTGTGAGTAGTTTTCCATACCTTAGTTCCAATCTATGGTTTGCCCCTTGATTTCCTTCAAATCTCTAGCTTTCTCCTCTTCTTCTCTCTCTAACTCACACTTTAGGACTCTCAAGCAACAATGAAGAACTAAAGGTAAAATACACATATATGACCCAACTCACAAAACATTAATTAATCATTACAAATCGTAATTTCTCAAAATCTCACTAAAAGCTCTAAAAATCATGCTAATCACAGATATGAAGTCGGTTTTGGTTTATCGTGCCTCTAAGACTTTCAATTTTTAGTTCAAAGGTATAATTGCAACAAATTTTCCTACATTCAATAGATATAAAATCCAAAGTCACATAATTCACATACTTAACTTGCAAATTCATATTAAACATATAAACACGTGTATAATTAAGCATAATACGGGTTGGGTTATCACAATATTTGAAAGTGTTTTTCTAGAAAATGAAAAAGAAAACAAAAAAAACAACCAGACAAATGTTCTACTTCTATAATTCACCTAATAGCAAAAGGATGCTTTTATATTCTATTGATTCAGCAGTGCCAAAGAAGTGTCCATTTGCAAATTGAGACATCCATCGTTGCAATAGTAGAGAGAGAGAGAGAGAGAGGAAACAATATGTGTTGTATTCAATCAATCTACCCCATACAATAGAAGGCTTGTATATATATAGGCTGAGAAAGAGCATCCTATAGGAAACCTAACTATGAGAAAAGGGAATTCTACAAGAAACCTAATTATGGCAATACAAATATATCTAGGAAATTAATACCTAATATATGTAGGAATATATACCATATATACATTAACATCCCCCCTCAAACTCAAAGAGGATAAACATCTTGAGTTTGGAGAGAGAAACTAAAACACGAAATAAAACTAAATAAAATAAAAGGCAAATAGATTGTAAAGTCTGAACATGAGCACAAGGGCGCTTGAGATATATCAGAGGCTAGAGCTAATGTTGGGAGACAATTTATGGTCATGTCGAACTGTTGTAGGAACTAGCTGAAACTAATGTCAGAACAGTTTAAGGTCATGCCGGACCATTGTAGAAACTGATCAGAATTAATGTTGGAACAGTTTACGGGGTTATGTCGGACTGTTGTAGAGACTGAATGTTGAACCAACAAGTGTGGCACACACATAACTTATGACATGGTGCTAAACGATGATGGCAATAGATGACTTTGTGCGCCAGGGGACGACTTAGGTGGTGCGCCAAAGGGCAGCTTAGATAATGAGCCATATGGGGCAACTTGGGTTGTGCGCCACAAGGGGTGGCTTAGGTAATGCACCAATGGGGTGGCTTAGAGAGTGCGCCACAAAAGGCGACTTAGGTAATGCGCCATTAGGGCGGCTTAGAGAGTGAGCCAAAGGGGGCGCTTGCGTTATGCGTCAGAAAGGGCGACTGGGGTGGTGCTCCAGATAGCGACTTATGAGAAAATGAGCCTTGGGGCGGTTTTGGTTGTGCGCTAAAGGAGGCAGCTTGAGTTGTGTGCTAGAGGAGGCGACTTAGGTAGTTCACATGATATATCACCATACTCATCATGACATAAGTATAATACCACAAAGTGATACTGAAAGAAAAATATGGCAGCGGAATGGGTTGAGGTCCAACAAGCAGCCAAGCTAAGGTTTCTGCCTGCCGGTAAGGCGCAGAACACCAAGAGCTTAACCTATAGCTCTGATACCATGTTGCAATAGTAGAGAGAGAGAGAAAGAAAACAATATGTATTGTATTCAATCAATCTACCCTATACAATAGAAGGCCTAACTATGAGAAATAGAATCTTACAAGAAACCTAACTATGGCAATACAAATATATCTAATACCTAATATATATAGGAATATATACCATATATACATTAACATCCACAATGGAGGCAAAACTCAAAAGTTGCTATGTCACGCAACTCAAATTTATTGTTCTATTAACTAAAAAAGAATAGTATTGTTTGGTAAGAGTTCATGAACTCAAACATTTATACTTTTGTAGTGTACAACAATCATCGAATGTTATATCCCTCCTCTCGGTTAATTCACAAGAAGGCTGCAATTTTTAATACAATATATTGCGTGGTACCTTTTTATGAAGATGTAATGAATCACATGAAGCTTCTAATTCGTAGGGGCACTTATTAATTTGTGGAAGGCTTGATATTCTTCATCTTTAAGCCCACAACCTTGTATGCTTGAATGAATTCCCTCCATCAAGAATGACTTAGAAATCAAACATTACCTCGTACTTTAGAAAATTTGTCCATTTTAATCAATCCGCTCTAGATTATACATCACCGTTCCCTCGAGTGCTAATCGAAACGCGCTTTGAGGAAGACACTAAAGGTTTTGGATCACGAGCTTAACTTTTTCTTTTGCTAGATCTCGAGCTCTCTCAATCCCCCCCACAACTCTTGACTATTTTGTAAGATAGACTTAACGATGGCAAAGGATCGGAGTTCCCGTGAGAGTGTTTATCACGCAAGAATATACAATCTGGAAGAGAAAAATAAAGAGAGAATTCAAGTGAAATGAACCCATGTTCTGTCCATATGTTTATAGTATATACGGTGGCTTTTGGTCAATGGTTACAACCATTAAAATTGAATCATCAAACTCAATGGTCACCATGTAGGGATGGCAATATGAACCCGGCCCGACGGGGACCCGAACCGCCCCGTCCCGATAAATAGGGTTTTCCCCGAAAATTATTCCCCATAGGGGCGGGGCTGGCATTATGTAGACACCCCATTTTTGACCAACCTTAAGACTCAGACGTCACCGATTGAGCGCTTGGTGATATTGCATAATGTGCTTGTTCAGAAGTTTCAGAGTCACGGCCGTGAGCCTTACCTCCGGACTTCCGAACCCTCTTCTGTGCCTTGTCTCGATTTGCGAGCCAGACCCGATTTTCTCTGTTTCTTTTCCTGAGGGAAGGGAGAGGTCCCGTAGACCGTCTCTCAATGTCCGTAGGCTACATTTGGTGGCCGTAGGCCATTTTTCCCATTTCGGAGTCCGGTTTCCGGTTTTCGGAGCCGTCAGGCCGTGTGCCTCGGTTCGGGACCGCTTAACCATCTCCTATCGCTTTAATTTTTGGCATACTTCCTATTTGCTCCCTTTTGAGGGACACTGGGGTTTCGGAAACCCACTTCGTGGTCGAACGCCACTTTCGGTGCTTAACAGCCCATTTTCGGGATCCCGAACTGCGTGTTTTGGCTCCCGAACATTCGTTTTGCAACGGTTTTCGTTCATTTTTGGCAGGTACCTCTATTTTATCACAGGGAAGGTCACTGAAGGGTGAGAGGCCAGCAATTGTTGCAGCAACCAGTTATCTCTCCTCCGGAGCCTCTCGGCGCCCGTTTTTCCAACTTCCGGGCTAATGTTGAACACCTTGGAGTTAATGTTGCCAACTTTCAACCACATATCTGTGATCTACACACATGAGAGGCCCCTAAAAGTTGGTGGCCGGCCATTAAGGTTACCTGACCCTTTTGACCCCTTTCTTCCGGGCTAATGTTGAACCCCTTGGGCCCACATTCTTGAACTTTCAACCACATATCTGTGATCTACACACATGAGAGGCCCCTAAAAGTTCATGGCCGGCCAGTAATTCAACTTGACCCTTTTGACCCCCTCTTTCCGAGCCAATGTTGAACCCCTTGGACCCACTTTCTCCAACTTTCAACCACATGGTTGTGTTGTACACACATAGGAGTACCTCCCCAGTTGCTGGCCGACCAGAAAATATGATTGAACCTTTTGACCCCTAGCCGGCCGGCTAGGGGGTGTGGCCGGCCGGCCACCTGCAACAAAAGTGATAGGCCGGCCGTGTTCCTTGCACTGTGCACTTTACAGCTGTGGGGCAATATCTCCCAGATATTATCTGTATCCGGGGGATATTTTGTGGGGGAGTTTTGCTCTCCTTTTCCCCCACCTTTACACCCCCTTTTGGACCCTTATAACCAGCTGGTGGCCTCCTTTGTTGGGGTTAGAAAACTTCATCTTCAAGCTTCCATACTCAACTCCATCTTCATCCCTCTCAATTCTTCAAAAAACCCTAAGTCTTTAACCATCATTCCTTCTACACCACCAAGCTCTACCACCACCATCTCATTTCCAGCAACAAGGAAGGATTCTTGAAGGTCAAAGCAGCTGCAAATTCATCCAAGAAGCAACAAAAGTTTGAGTCTTCAAGGGTAAGTAATACTTTTACCCTTTTGACCCTTTTTCTTGATCTATTTGTAAGCCCCACTTGCTTTTTGTTTCAAGCTCCGGCCCTAACTGAAAAGGGCCCTATTTTGAGCTCATCTTCACCTTTCATTAAGGGCTCAACCCTGTTTGAGCCCTCCATGACACACTTGCTTCATTGATCCTCTTGTATGTCACAATCTTGCATGCTATTTTTGACCCATGAGAAATTTATTTTCGAGCATGTGGTAAACTGATATTAGGCTTATTTTGAGCCCCTCTTCAACATTGAAGAAGGGCTCAACACCATTTGGGGTTTCCATGTTATACCTACCTTTATACTCCTCTTTTCTTCCCCATTCTTGCATGCAATGGCAGCCTACCATGCTTTTGTTTTTGGCCATTTTACAGTTCTGAAAAAGTTCTTATTTTGGTCCATACTTCATGTTTCATTTAGGTCCTTTCATGGTTTGGGGTCTCCATAGGTCACTTCATGTTATATTCCCCTTTTATTCCCCATTCTTGCATGTTTAATTAGCCTACCATGCTTTTGTTTTTGGCCATTTTACAGTTCTGGAAAAGTGCTTATTTTGGTCCATTCTACATATTTTATTAAGGGTCTTTGGCTGTTTGATGATTATTTTGCATACCTCATGTTATAGCCATTTTTGAGCCTTGTTTTGCATCACATTTCTATCATATTTGTATACTGATTTTGAGGCTGCCATATACTGTAAATATTCATATTTTTAGTCCCTCTTCAGTGTTGTAGAAGGAAATTTTTCAGTTTGGGTTTTGCTTATATCACTTGCTTCATTACCCCTCTTTTGGCCCCTATTCTTGCATGCCATTTTTGCCATACCTATGCTTGCTGTTTGGCCATGTTTATAACTGTGAAAGTGCATCTTTTGGGACTGTCTAGCCTCTGTCTTTGCATTGCATGTCCATATTGTGCATGTTTGGCATAGCTATAGGCCATTTCGGGTGCCTAAATTCGCATTTCGGGACAATTCCATGCGTTTCATGTCATTTCGCCTCATTTCGGGACTGTTTTCCCCCATATTTTACTGCTGAAATTCCATTAGAATGATCATTTGTCATTTCCATGTCATTTCATTGCATTCCGTCACTGCCTCGGTTTGCGTGCCCGTGTGCACGCATTTCGAGGCACCTCATTTTTATCCGACGGCATCCTATGTGAGTGTGGCTGAGGCTCACTCATGTTGGTATAAGCCCATTTGTCATTCCCATATCATTCCATCACATTTTGTCATCGCCTCGGTTTGCGTGCCCGTGTGCACGCATTTCGAGGCACTTCATTTTTATCCGCCGGCATCCTATGTGAGTGTGGCTGAGGCTCACTCATGTTGGTATAAGCCCATTTGTCATTTCATCGCATTCCGTCATTGCCTCGGTTTGCGTGCCCGTGTGCACGCATTTCGAGGCATTCCTTTTTTATCCGCCGGCATCCTATGTGAGTGTGGCTGAGGCTCACTCATGTTGGTATAAGCCCATTTGTCATTTCCACCTCATTTTCATAGCATTCTGTCATTGCCTCGGTTTGCGTGTCCGTGTGCACGCATTTCGAGGCACCTCATTTTCATAGCATTCTGTCATTGCCTCGGTTTGCGTGCCCGTGTGCACGCATTTCGAGGCACCTCATTTTCATCGCATTCCATCATTGCCTCGGTTTGCGTACCCGTGTGCACGCATTTCGAGGCACCTCATTTTCATAGCATTCTGTCATTGCCTCGGTTTGCGTGCCCATGTGCACGCATTTCGAGGCACCTCATTTTCATAGTATCCCGTCATTGCCTCGGTTTGCGTGCCCGTGTGCACACATTTCGAGGCACCTCATTTTCATCGTATTCTACCATTTTCTCAGTTTGCGTGCCTGTGTGCACGCATTTCGAGGCATATCATTTTCATTGCATTCATGCATTTTCTCAGTTTGCGTGCCTGCGTGCACGCATTTCGAGGCATTTCATTTCCATAGCATTGTGTATGTTAGGATTGTATCTTAGTTGCATTTCATGCATATCATGCATATTGCATCGTGTCCGGAATAGGAGTTAGCCCAGGCACGGGAAACGAGGTACATTTCGTACTCCGAGTGACGGAATGTGTCTCAATTTCCCAGTCACCGATACTCCAGATTATCCATGATGGAGTTAGGTTTTAGCTGTATTTTCATGTGCATTCATCCTATATTGAGTTGTGCATTTCGACTCCTCGGCCATCATGCCTCGGTATGCGTGATTGGTGGCACGAGGATCGAGACATGCATATATCTGTGCAAATACATTGCTATGCCCCTTTCCTGCTCTCTGTTGCAGCAAAATGAAGAATCAGCAACCTTTTGGGGCTTGGCACGCATTTCAAGAACAGGTGTAAACAGAGGCTAATTGGGGCATTCCGGTGGATTTCCGCGCAAGACAATCCGGACATGCATCATCCACCAGAAGCAAGGCAGTCCCTGGCTTGCATGCCAGTTTTATTTGCTTTCTTAGTTAATTCATTAATTAATTAGGATTTTGTAATATTTTGGACTGTAATATTCTTTTATTCGGGACTGTAATATTGGGACTGTATTATTTATTCGGACCCTCTGCGCGAGGGCACAACTGTAATAAGTGTGCGTGTGTGTGTTGTATGTCTTCCAACCCCACGTCTTTCTTCCCTTTTATTTACCTGCTTATGATGGTTAGATTAGGGCATGTTTAAATTAGCATACAGTATGACAGCATGTTTGCATCATTCATCTGTATCGCATGCACCGGGCTCGGCGCATCATACTAACTGCACTATACTTTCAATTCCAAATTGAATACATGATAGTTGTAGCATTTCATATACCATCTTAGAATAGCCGAGCCTGCTATAATTGCATTTTGCATGTGTTGCATTAGGCATTTCTGTATATTTAGGATCATGCATGATTTCTAATACAGTTTTTGTTTTGGCTTGGAGTACTCGGTAAGTTCTATGCTTTAGCATCCTTGCATGTGTGTGAGTGACTGCCATGATAGCATGCTTACCATGAGGCTATGTGCTTATCTGATATAACTGCCTGAATGCCTGTGGGTGAAGGTTGGGTTACTTAAATTGGAATAAATCATCAAATGTTTTAAAGCCTACCTGCGGGTAGCAAACCATTCTCAAAAAAACAAACATGAAATGTTTCGTTCCAATTCAGGCGACTCGGTCTATATTTGTATGCTGTGAGCATCACATAGTAAACTAGGCTAATAACCGGAATAAGAACATACAAAGTTTTCAAAAATAGATATCATGGTTAGTAGAGGCCGGTCTATGACCGGGCGAGCGGGGGTGCTCACGAAGTGACCTTCCCCAATCGTACCCAAGTTCCCGAGCCGAGGCAACTTTGGTGATGACGGACACGTGGCCTTTTGGCACCGAGTCAGGGTTTCCTAAATTTCCCAAAATAAAATATTTAGGTGGCGACTCTGTATCTGGCAAAGCAGTCCATGTTTGGCACTACTTTTTCAAAAAATCAGTTTCTCAAAACGATTTGCCGGATTTGGACTCTTTGGTTCAGATTAGGAACCGTGACATTTTTAAGAGTCCGAGCTGTAGTGACCCCAAATGAACAGAACGGGAGCTCGTTCCTCCCGGGGCGTTCGGGGACGTCCACAGTTTCTGGCGACTCTGCTGGGGATTTAGAGAACTTGACTCGAACTCATAATATCTGTTTTTTACTACACTTGTGTGTTTCTTTGCATTGCATTTGCATTGGTGCGCCTAGGACACCGTGTTTGCCATCTGCTATTCCTGAACGGTTTGCCGGAGGCTTGTCTTGTCAAGGCATGACCATAAGGCTGACCGGTTGTGGGCTCTGCCAGTATGGGAACACAAACCCCGGTTTTACCGGGGCACCCTCTTCGACCATTCGACCTAGTGCATATTCGGATCCATAGTGACCATTCCAAACTAGGACAGGTTGCTTACCCGTTTATAGGTTGTTTGAAACCGCTGTGTGCGTAATGAAACCCTAGCTCCTGACACAATAGGACAGGGAAACCCTACCCCAACATAGGGGTGTTTTGGCTCTCACTTATCTGTTATGTGCTTTAGAGTGCGTCTCTACAGGAATGCATGTATCAGTATATGAGTTTGGGCATCAAGCCTGCGGGCATCAGTTCAGTATTGACAGTATCAAGCCTGCGGGCTTCAATTCAGTATTGTCAGTATCAAGCCTGCGGGCATCAGTTCAGTATATGAGTTTGAATATCAAGCCTGCGGGCATCAGTTCAGTATTGACAGCATCAGGCCTGCGGGCATCAGTTCAGCATTATGAGTATCAGGCCTGCGGGCATCAACCAGTATTTGAGAACGAGTTATCTGCGGATATCAGATTCTGTTTTAGGGAACAGTGATACAGGGATAATAATCAGTGTTTGAGGACAGTGTGTTATTCAGCTTATTGACTATGTGTTATTATGCCCGACTGTGTGTCATGCATTTTATTTTAAGCTGTTATGCTGCCCGTTTATCTGTTTATTTATTTCCTTTTCGCTTTATTTATCTTTTGCTAGGTCAGTTTTTAGCACGATTGCTTCCAACCCAGCAGGCATTCCCCAAGCACTTTGGACACGAGGTCGTCGACTCCATCGATCTGAGGATCTAATCGACGGACAGCCGGTGTTCCATTCGCTACCCCCTGTTACCAGAAGGAAGCCGAAAAGGCGCAGTACGTCAGAACAGAGGTTATCAGAACAGTGGGTTACTTTATCAGAGGACTACAGGACTGAGGTCTCAATTACTGCTGCAGAAATAGACATACCAGTTAGACAGATGGAGCAACAGAATACATCAGGGATGGAGGCTCTAATGCGCCAGATGCAGGAGAGCATGAGACAGATGCATGACGATGCCGCCCGTCAAGCGGAATTCTCCAAACAGCAGGCCGCAGTCATGGCCCAGCAGGCTGAGCTGATTACCAGACTGCAACAACAGAATACAGTGTCTGCTTCACACCAAATCCCTCCTCCGGCAGGGGCTCCGTTACCTGAGCAGGCACCTACTGTTCAGAACGCCCCACCAAATGCCCAGAATACCCTACCAAATGTCCAAAACTTACAAGAGGACACGAGTCTTCCAACGGGGCCAGCTCCGCCCCCGCTTCCACCACAACTGTCCAAGGTCCATACATCCAATCACCCGGACTCTCCCATCGAGGTCGAGGTTGATCTTACAGCTCTGAAATTGAGCAAACTGGAGAAGCTATTCAAGAAATCCCAAGGGGTCAAGGCTATGCCGGATATCGAAGATGGATATACCGAGGAGGCCGTAACACTCCCTGATAGGTTCAAAATGCCACAAATCGACCGTTTTGATGGGTCCGGCGACCCCATGGTCCATATCCGACTGTTTGCGGATGTCTTGCGGCCAATGGGCCTTACACGACCACAGAAGCTCTCACTATTCGGCCGAACCCTGTCGGGTATGGCCTCCCATTGGTACGCAAGATTACAAGATGAAGTGAAAAGGAACTGGGATGAAATGGCTGAGGCCTTTGTCGCACAATATTCATACAACACCCAGATCGAGATCACAACTCATGATCTTGAAACGACAAGGCAAGAGCCTAAGGAATCTTTCTCGGACTTTGTGATCCGATGGAGGGCAAAGGCGTCAACAATGACTTTAAGGCCCACGGACAAAGATCAAATCCGGATGATTGTACGCAATCTCCACCCAAAGCTAATGCAGAGGATGATTGTAGTCCCCTTCCCTACTTTCGCAGATTTACATGATATGGGGGTGCAAATCGAAGACGCAATGAAACAAGGTCTGTTTGACCATGATAGAGAACAACCGAGGAGGACGTTTAACCGTAACAACAATGCGGGCCCGAGTGGCGCTGCAAATACGAGAGCCTCGGAAGTTGGAATGGTCACCACCACTCCCCCTCCCCCTCCAAGACCCATGACTGCCACACCCTTTTCCGGCGCGTCCGGAAGCAACACACAAAACAACCGGTTCCAACCGCAAGGCCAAAGGACCTTTACCCCACTATATATGCCTCTGACCAAAGTTCTGGGAATATTGATCAGAAAAAATCATTTAAAACCCCTGGAACCAAAGCCATTACCGAATCCACTCCCCCCCTCTTACAACCCGTCAAAATACTGTGCGTACCACCAACAACACGGTCATGACACCTACCGTTGTTACAGATTGCGTCATGAGATCCAAGATCTTATTGACAAACAGGTGATCGCACCTCCTGATAAACCCAATGTCACAACCAACCCTCTCCCACCACATAACCAAGCTCCTCCTCCCAAAAGAATTAACTTTATCCAGACTGGGGTCGCATCTTACGATCCTAGCATCTATATTACTCCCACCCACCTACCCAAGCCGGAGGTGTTCCTCCCCGATTGCACTAATTTCTTGTGCATGGTGGACATCTCCAAAACCCAACCAGAACCGGTGGTGGTGACCGTCGAAGACGGAGCAGGGCAGATTTTGGGAGAGACTGAAATTGCTGAATCAGGGACTGGGCAGAATTTTGCTGAGGGAGCCTATGATCCAAGCAAGTACTTCCAGTTGCATCTTCCTGCGGGAAGGTATGAATCACCATATCAAACTTTGATTCAGTGTGAGAGGGTTCACCACATTATGGTGTGATCACCTCTCATACCTTCATCTCTCACTTGATCACATTAGAATATTGGTGATAAAACCTAAGTTGGGCATGTTTACTTTGGTACCAAAATTTTGCCTCATGCCAACTTTCATCTATGAATGTACCTCATAGATTGACGTCTAATTGTGACTTGGCCATACGTGTACACGTTTTTGCCACCAATCTAACCGCACCCGTACGAATGTGTTCTCCTACTGACAACACACTCCAGATGACTTCAATTCACCATATTTCAAATGAACGGCATCAATTTTCAGTGTTGGGTTCACAGTCCATACCCAACCATCATTGATGACTTCAGCCGCACACATTCCTCATGTATCGACCTGCGCTGAAATTATTGTTAAGTGGTTCCTCTAAGGCCCATTCCTGAAGGTTTTCCTTAACACACCTTATCAATGACTTTTTGTTGATCAAGCAGACAACATCATCTAGTCAGCATGTTGCATCTCATGCACATCATGGACTTTACATCTCATGCTAACTATGATGTCCGTACCTTGTCAATTCCTCTATCTTATTACTTGACCAAACACATGTTTCCATGCAAGATAGAGTCACAAAACATCGGTTGTCTAGGCGTTCCCAGAGTCATCCGACTATGTTCTTATATAAGTAGCTAAACCACATAGCTAGGCATTTTTCAATCTCATATTAGCTACATGTTCTCTGAATTTTTCCAGAGACAACCCTTTGGTAATAGGGTCAGCCACCATCTCTTCTGAGGGTGTATAGTCGACTTTAATTTCACCTCTCTCCACTATGTCTCGAATATAATGATGACTTACATCAATATGTTTTCCCTTAGAGCTATTCGCTCCACTTTTGATTAACGAAATGGAAAACTGATTGTCACAAAACATATTAACCGGTCTGGCAGGTATTTCTAATTGTAAACTATTAACAAATCGTTTTATCTTAACCCCATTACTCACGGTTGTGCTGCAAGCTATGTATTCAGTTTCCATAGTGTACTTTGCAACACAACTCTGTTTCTTACTTAACCAAGAAGCTGTTATTCCACTAAACAAGAACACATGACCACTAGTAGATTTTCTATTATCTATATCTCCTACAAAATCCGTGTCAATGTATCCTTTTATGTCTAGATCACACAAACTAAAACATAATTTCAAATTCTTAGTGCTTTTTAAATATCTGAATATTCTTTTGACTGCTTGCCAATGTTCTTTACCTGGATTAGATTGAAACCTTCTTACTAATTCGACTGCATGACAGATGTCAGGTCTTGTGCTTGTCATAGCATACATTAGGCTGCCTACTGCCTAAGCATATGGGACATTTCTCATTTTCTCAATTTCAGACTTAGTTTGAGGACTCATACTTTTACTAAGACTTTGTCCCTTGCAAACATGTGTGCTTAAAAGAATTACAATTATCCATATTAAATCTTTTGAGCACCTTGTCTAGATATTTTTCTTGATCTAGATATAATAATTTTGAATTTCTATCTCTTGAAATTCTAATTCCTAGAACATAGGTTGCAAGACCCATGTCATTCATTTCAAATCTACATGCCAAGAAAGTTTTGGTTTTTATAATCATATATGGACAATTTCCTGCTAACAATATGTCATCCACATATAAAGACAATATTGCTAAATTATCATCATTTTTCCAGATATAAACACGGTGATCTACTGGACTTACAACATAGCCCATTTCTAAAATGGTTTGGTGGAATTTCAAATACCATTGTTTTGACGATTGTTTGAGTCCATACAAGGATCTTTTCAGCTTGTAGACTTTATCCTCGTTGCCTTGGATCTGGAAACCATCAGGTTGTATTATATAAATTTCCTCTTTTAATTTGCCATTGAGAAAAGCTATTTTAACATCTAATTGATGCAATTCCAAATCCATCCTGGCTACTACAGCCATTAGAATCCTTATTGAGGCAAATTTTGCAATAGGAGAATATGTATCCACAAAGTCTACTCCAGGGTGCTGTATGAATCCCTTGGCTACTAGCCTTGCCTTGTATTTCTCCAAACTTCCATTTACTGTGAATTTCTTTCTAAGAACCCATTTGCAATCAATGGCTCTTCTTCCATTCGGGAGATTGGTTAATTCCCAAACATCATTTTTCTTGATTGAGTCAAGTTCTTCATTCATTGCCTCAAGCCATTGTGTAGCATCACTACTACTCATCGATTCATTATAACTAGTAAGATCATCTACTATGTTATTAAGTTCTTCAACTTGAAAAACATGATAATCTTTCAAAAACGTAGATAGATGTCTTGCTCTCTTACTCCTACTTATCTCAGGATTCGAAGGAGGTAAAACAACGTCATGTAGTTTTTGTTTCCTCCCACTATTAAGTGGTTCAGGGCAAATTTGTGGATTGAGTGACAAAGAAGAAAGAGAAGAATCCAGAGATACTTCGGAGAGTAATTCAATTTGTTCAATAAGAGTAACAAGATCAGTGGATTCAAGAAAAATAGCATCTCTACTTTCTATCAATCCACGTTCGGGATGGTAAAAGCGATAACCACTCTCATTTTCAACATAGCCAATTGTAGACACCCCATTTTTGACCGACCTTAAGACTCAGACGTCACTGATTGAGCGCTTGGTGATGTTGCATAATGTGCTCGTTCAGAAGTTTCAGAGTTGCGGCCGTGAGCCCTGCCTCCGGACTTCCAAACCCTCTTTTGTGCTTTGCCTCGGTTTGCAAACCAGGCTCGATTTTCTCGGTTTCTTTTCCTGAGGGAAGGGAGAGGTCCCGTAGACCATCTCCCAGTGGCCGTGGGCTACATTTGGTGGTCGTAGGCCATTTTGCCCATTTCGGAGTCCGATTTCCGGTTTTTCGGGACCGTTGGCCGTGTGTCTCGGTTCGGGACCGCCTAACCATCTCCGTTTGTTCTGATTTTTGGCATAATTCCTTTATACTCCCTTTTGAGGAACACTGGGGTCTGAGAAACCCACTTCGTGCCCGAATGTCACTTTCGGTGCTTAACAGCCCATTTTCGGGACCCCGAACTGCGTGTTTTGGCCCCCGAACATTCGTTTTGCAACGGTTTTCGTTCATTTTTGGCAGGTACCTCTGTTTTATCACCGGGGAGGTCACTGAAGGGTGGGAGGCCAGTAATTGTTGCAGCAACCAGTTATACATCCTCTGACGCCCTCCGGCGCCCGTTTTTCACACTTCCGGGCTAGTGTTGAACACCTTAGGGCCACATTCTTGAACTTTCAACCACATATTTGTGATGTACACACTTGGGAGGACCCTAAAAGTTGGTGGCCGGCCAGTAATTCCATTTGACCCTTTTGAACCCCTCCTTCCGGGCTAATGTTGAACACCTTGGACCCACTTTCTTGAACTCCAAACCACATATTTGTGATGTACACACTTGGGAGGACCCTAAAAGTTGGTGGCCGGCCAGTAATTCCATTTGACCCTTTTGAACCCCTCCTTCCGGGCTAATGTTGAACACCTTGAACCCACTTTCTTGAACTTTGAACCACATATTTGTGATGTACACACATGGGAGGACACCATCATGTGGTGGCCGGCCACTAAATCAGCTTAACCCTTTTGACCCCTAGCCGGTCGGCTAGGGGGTGTGGCCGGCCGGCCACCTGCAGCAAAAATAACTGGCCGGCCGTAATCTTCACACTGTTCACTTTACAGCTGTATAGCTTTATCCCCCAGAAAATATCAATATCCGGGAGATATTTTGTGGGGGAAAGCTTGTCTCCTTTTCCCCCACCTTTACACCCCCTTTTTGGCCCTTATAACCAGCTAGTGGCATCACATATAGGGGTTGGAAAAATTGTTCTTCAAGCCTCAAGATCCATATCTCCCTCCATCCTTCTCATTTTCCTAAAAAAACCTTAAGTCCTACACCTTGTGTTCTTCATCACCACCAAGCTCTACCATCACCACTTCATTTCCAGCAACAAGGAGGGCTTCTCAAAGGCTAAAGGAGCTGCAAATTGGTCCAAGAAGCAACAAAAGCTTTAGTCTTCAAGGGTGAGTGACATTTCTCCTCTTTTGACCCTTTTTCTTGATCCATTTGTAAGCCCTATATGCTTTTTGTTTCAAGCTCCGGCCCTAACTGAAAGGGGCCCTATTTTGAGCTCATTTTCACTTTTCATTAAGGGCTCAACCCTGTTTGAGCCCTCCATGATGCACTTGCTTCATTGATCCTCTTATATGTCATAATCTTGCATGCTATTTTTGGCTCATGAGTAATCTGTTTTTGAGCATGATGTAATCTGTGAATGTGCTTATTTCGGGCCCTTCTTCAACATTGTTGAAGGGCCCCTCACCATTTGATGCCTCCATGTGCCACTTGTAGTTATATCCCTTATTTGGCCCCCATTTTTGCATAAATTGGCAGCCCCCCTTGCTTTCGTTTTTGGCCATTTTACAGTTCTGGAAATAGTCTTATTTTGGTCCATTATTCATGTTTCATTTAGGGCCTTTCATGGTTTGGGACCTCCATATGCCACTTCATGTTATATCTCTCTTTTATTCCCCATTCTTGCATGTTTAGTTAGACTATCATGCTTTTGTTTTTGGCCATTTTACAGTTCTGGAAATAGTCTTATTTTGGCCTATACTTCATGTTTCATTAACATTTTTTTTCTGTTTGGTGATTATTTTGTATACTTCATGTTATAGCACCTTTTGAGCCTCAATCTTGTGCCTTTTTTTTAGCATGTTTGTATATTGATTTGAGGTTTTCCATATACTGTAAACATCCATATTTTTGGTCCTTCTTCAAAGTTGTAGAAGGAAATTTTTCAGTTTGGATTTTGCTTATATCATTTGCTTCATTACCCCTCTCTTGGCCCCTATTCTTGCATGCCATTTTTGCCCTACCTATGCTCGCTGTTTGGCCATGTTTATAACTGTGAAAGTGCCCTTTTTGGGACTGCCTAGCTTCTGTCTTTGCATTACATGTCCATATCGTGCATGTTTGGCATAGCTATAGGCCATTTCGGGTGCCTAAATTCGCATTTCGGGACTATTCCATGCATTTGGTGTCATTTTGCCTCATTTCAGGACTGTTTTCCCCCATATTTTAGTGCTGAAATTCTATTAGAATGATTGCTTTCCATTTCTGTGTCATTTGCATTGCGTATGTCATCGCCCCGGTTTGCGTGCCCGTGTGCACGCATTTCGAGGCACTTCGTTTTCATCCATCGGCATCCTATGTGAGTGTGGCTGAGGCTCACTCATGTTGGTATAAGCCCATATCATGTTTTCATGTCATTTGCATTGCGTATGTCATCGCCTCGGTTTGGGTGCCCGTGTGCACGCATTTCGAGGCACTTCGTTTTCATCCATCGGCATCCTATGTGAGTGTGGCTGAGGCTCACTCATGTTGGTATAAGCCCATATCATGTTTTCATGTCATTTGCATTGCGTATGTCATCGCCTCGGTTTGCGTGCCCGTGTGCACGCATTTCGAGGCACTTCGTTTTCATCCATCGGCATCCTATGTGAGTGTGGCTGAGGCTCACTCATGTTGGTATAAGCCCATATCATGTTTTCATGTCATTTGCATTGCGTATGTCATCGCCTCGGTTTGCGTGCCCGTGTGCACGCATTTCGAGGCACTTCGTTTTCATCCATCGGCATCCTATGTGAGTGTGGCTGAGGCTCACTCATGTTGGTATAAGCCCATATCATGTTTTCATGTCATTTGCATTGCGTATGTCATCGCCTCGGTTTGGGTGCCCGTGTGCACGCATTTCGAGGCACTTCGTTTTCATCCATCGGCATCCTGTGTGAGTGTGGCTGAGGCTCACTCATGTTGGTATAAGCCCATATCATGTTTCCATGTCATTTGCATTGCGTATGTCATCGCATCGGTTTGCGTGCCCGTGTGCACGCATTTCGAGACACTTCGTTTTCATCCATCGACATCCTATGTGAGTGTGGCTGAGGCTCACTCATGTTGGTATAAGCCCATATCATGTTTCCATGTCATTTGCATTGCGTATGTCATCGCCTCGGTTTGCGTGCCCGTGTGCACGTATTTCGAGGCACTTCGTTTTCATCCATCGGCATCCTATGTGAGTGTGGCTAAGGCTCACTCATGTTGGTATAAGCCCATATCATGTTTCCATGTCATTTACATTGCGTATACCATCGCCTCGGTTTGCGTGCCCGTGTGCACGCATTTCGAGGCATCTCATTTTCACAGCATAGTACATACTAGGTTGTATCTTAGATTGCATTCTGTCATTTTCTCGATTTGCGTGCCAGTGTGCACGTATTTCGAGGCATCTCATTTTCACAGCATAGTGCATACTAGGTTGTATCTTAGATTGCATTCTGTCATTTTCTCGGTTTGCGTGCCCGTGTGCACGCATTTCGAGGCATCTCATTTTCACAGCATAGTGCATACTAGGTTGTATCTTAGATTGCATTCTGTCATTTTCTCAGTTTGCGTGCCCGTGTGCACGCATTTTGAGGCATCTCATTTTCACAGCATAGTGCATACTAGGTTGTATCTTAGATTGCATTCTGTTATTTTCTCGGTTTGCGTGCCCGTGTGCACGTATTTCGAGGCATCTCATTTTCATAGCATAGTGCATACTAGGTTGTATCTTAGATTGCATTCTGTTATTTTCTCGGTTTGCGTGCCCGTGTGCACGCATTTCGAGGCATCTCACTTTCATAGCATGGTGTATGTTAGGATTGCATCTTGGTTGCATGTCATGCATATTGCATCGTGTTCGGGATAGGAGTTAGTCCGGGCACGAGAAACGAGGTGCATTTCGTACTCCGAGTGACGGAATGTGTCTCAATTTCCCAGTCACCGACACTCCAGATCATCCATGATGGAGTTAGGTTTTGTTGTGTTTTCATTTGCATTCATCCTACATTAAATTGTGCAATTCGACTCCTCGGCCATCATGCTTCGGTATGCGTGATTAGTGGCACGAGGATCGAGGCATGCATATATTTGTGAAAATACACTGCTATGCCCCTTTCCTGCTCTCTGTTGCAGCAAAATCAGGAATCAGCAACTTTGCGGGACTTGGCACGCTTTTCAAGAATAATTGTAAAACAGAGGCTAATCGGGGCATCCCGGTGGATTTCCGCGCAAGACAACCCGGACATGCATCATCCATCAGAAGCAAGGCAGTCCCTGGCTTGCATGCCAGTTTTGCCGCTTTCTTAGTTAATTTGTTAATTAATTAGAAATTTGTATATTATTTGGACTGTATTATTCGGACTGTAATATTCTTTTATTTCGGGACTGTATATTTATTTGGACCCTCTGCACGAGGGCCACAACTGTAATAAGTGTGCGTGTGTGTGTTGTATGTCTTCCAACTCCACGTCTTTCTTCCCTTTTATTTATCCGCTTTTGATGGGTAGATTAGGGCATATTTCAATTAGCATACAGTATGACAGCATGTTTGCATCATTCATCTGTTTTGCATGCACCGGGCTCGGCGCATCATACTAACTGCATTGTACTTTCAATTCCAAATTGAATACAGGATAGTTGTAACATTTCATACGCCATCTTAGATTAGCCGAGCCTGCTATAGTTTGCATTCTTGCATGTGTTGCATTAGGCATTTCTGTATACTTAGGATCATGCATGATTTCTAATGTAGTTTCTATTTTGGCTTGGAGTACTCGGTGAGTTTTATGCTTTAGCATCCTTGCATGCGTGTGAGTGACTGCCATGAATAGCATGCTCACCATGAGGCTAATTGCTTATATGATATAACTGCCTGAATGCCTGTGGGTGAAGGCTGGGTTATCTGAATTGGAGTAAATCATCAAATGTTTCAAGCCTACCTGCGGGTAACAAACCATTTTCAAAAAAAGCGAACATGAAATGTTTTTGTTCCAATTCAGGCGACTCAGTCTATACTTGTATGCTGTGCGCATCACATAGTAACCTAGGCTAATAACCAGAATAAGAACACACAATGTTTTCAAAAATAGATATCATGGTTAGTAGAGGCCGATCTTTGATCGGGCGAGCGGGGGTGGTCACGAAGTGACCTTCCCCAATCGTACCCAAGTTCCCGAGCCGAGGCAACTTTGGTGATGACGGACACGTGGCCTTTGGCAACGAGTCAGGGTTTCCTAAATTTCCCATTAAAAAACATTTAGGTGGCGACTTTGTATCTGGCAAAGCAGTCCATGTTTGGCACTTCTTTCAAAATCTGTTTTCTCAAAACGATTTGCCGGATTTGGACTCTTTGGTTCAGACTTAGAACCGTGACTACAAAGTCGAGTCCGAGCTGTAGCGAGGTCCCCCGCGGGCTTGTTACACCAATAAACTTGCATTCCCAAGTTTTACTTCCCAACTTATCCTTTAAAGGTTTGGGAATAAGTTCATGTGCTTTACATCCCCAAACTTTGAGATTTTGAACATTAGGTTTAGTACCATTCCAGTATTCATAAGGAGTTAGAGGTTTGGCTTTTGTTTCGACTCTATTTAATATGTACACAGCGGTGGACAAGGCTCCCCCCCCCCTAAAAATGAATAGGAAGATCAGCATGAGCCATTATAGACCTTGTCATTTCCATTAGAGTACGATTTCATTTTTCTACGATCCCATTTTGTTGTGGTGTGTATGGCGTTGTAAACAAATGTTTGATGCCATTATCTTTGTAGAAAAAATCCATAGCTTCATATTTGCCACATCTATCATTATTCAAGTTTTTAATGGACCGACCAAGTTGCTTTTTTACTTCTAATTTATATTCCTGAAACTTCTCAATTGCTTCTGATTTGTGTTTAAGAAGGTAGATATGTCTATATCTTGAATAATCATCAGTGAAAGTAATAAAGTATTCCATGCCTCAATGAGTTTTAGTTCTTAAAGGGTCACAAATGTCCAAATGAATTACGTCAAGTAATTTCGATGATTTCCAATGTTTTAAAAATGGTTTGCTAGTCATTTTTCCTCTGATACATGGTTCACATATATCAAAATCATCGGAACACATTTTAGACAATAAACCACTTTGAAACATTCGAGACATTTTATTTTTATTAATGTGACCTAATCTTAGATGCCATAAATAAGAACTATTACTGGTAGAAACAGACAAATAATCAGAAATACATACTTTATTATTATCAATAGAAAGATAGAACATGCCATTTACTCTTACACCTTTCACTAATACATTTCCTTTCTTAATCAACACTATGTTAAACCTAAAATTAATCTCAAAACCCTTTTGGGTTAATACTGGAACTAAAATTAAATTTCGGCGAATGCTGGGTACATAAAGCACATCATGAAGCACAATGGAAGTTCTATTAATAGAGAATTGACAGTTGTCGATACCCAACACATCACTACAGGAATTGTTGCCCATGTAGATTTTGTGTTCACCAATCTTCTTTTTAGTAAACTCCACGAACATGTCTTTGTTTTGCACGATATGCCTAATTGCAGCAGAATCAATCCATCATGAATTTGATGAAGGTTCAAGCACCATTGCTTCAGAAACGATCCTGGCAATGGAATTATGATCCTTTTTCTGCTTGTTCTGAGGACAAGTGGCTTTGATATGATCTTTTGGACCGCAATTGTAACATGGGCCAGTCTAATTCTTGTGATGTTGTTTTTGCTATCCTTGCTGCTTTTGCTATCCTTTCTGAAACCCCTTCTTCCATTTTTTCTTGAAAAAATTAGTCTTTTTCTTATTGAATGGTGTGTGAGAATTATTCTGTGGTAGTGGCGAAGATTATGCCATCAACAAGTTAGAAGACAATCCTTCTTTACACCTTCGCTTCATTCTTTCTTCTTCCAAAACTAAGAGTACAAACAATGTCACAATTGAAATCTCTCGTCCGCTATGAGTTAGAGATGTGACAACATGATCCCAAGACAATGGAAGATTATTACGTATGGTAGTTACTTGCATCTTGTCTGACAAAGGGTGATCAGCGTTGGACAATTCTTTAGCAATTAATTCCATCTGATTAACATGATCACCAACACTATCATTATCACCCATACGAGTGTTATTATATTTGTCCAAGAGCAATTGAATTTGAGTGTCCGATCGAACTCCATACTTACTTTCTAGTGCTTCCATTAATTGTTTTGCAGGTTCATGTTCTTCGAATAGCATAATAATGTTGTCTTTCATATTATGTAACATAGTTGTCTTTGCCATTGCATCATCTTTTATCCATTTATTTTGAAACCAATTAGAATCATCATCTGATTTATAAGTGGATAAAGTGTGCAATGTTTTTTCATGTGTAAGAAGATAAGAAATGTGGTGTTTCCATGCTTGGAAATTATTTTCATTAAGCATCTCAGTTCTTGAAGAATCAATAGCACTTTTAATAGCCATACTAAAAAAAAATGTGTTACAGTAAAAATAAAAATGTGGATATTACAAAAAAAAAAATCAAATTAAATACAACAACAAGTCTTAATAAGAATAAGCCTTGTAATTGTTGAGTCGACTCTTGTGATAAGCAAAATATCGATGTGGACGAATACAACGGTCTTCTTGCCTTGGGTAAGAAGAATGATGAAAACCCAATGGCCTATTGAACCCAAAACCCTGCTTATGAGTCTTGTAAAAATAGTTACGAACCCAAGGAGCACAATGGTGCTTATTAGAAAAATTTTCTTTGGATGTTTTCCTGGGTGACACCCTTGAATAGCCTCCTTCTCTAATTATTTCTTCTGAAATATTAATATTATTGCCCACGGAAAAATTCTTAGAAGAATTCTGGAGATTGTGGCTTTTGAATGACTAAAAACGGCTTTAAAATGAGCGAGAACGAACCTAAAAATCGTTTGGACCAGGTTGCTGCCGATGCAAGGGCTGGGCTAAACCAGTTTGGGTCGGCTAGGACCGAACCAGCGTGACACACGGGTAAGACAGATGCTGGTCGGGTGGAGCAGACGGACCCGAGTTTGGAAGCGGAGCAGAATGGCGTAGAACACTGGGCGTTGGGCTAACGCACGGATCTGGGTGCTGGGAGATGGGCTGCAGCTTTGAGCTACTTGACTGTGCCTCTGTTGCGCTGGGTTGGGCCACCTGGATTGGCTGTCACGTCCCAATTTTAATTACTCAGAATCATTACCAAAAACCTTTAATTTAGGTCCTTTATATATATATATATATATATATATCTATTACCTTTAAGTAATAGAAACATAGTAGTATATGTTCTCTCTCATGATGAATACAACAATAATAATAATACAGGCCAAGCTCCCGCTACGGATTTACAAATAAATAATTACAAACATCAATGTACAAAATTCATTTCTTTCACATCTACTATGAAATTACACCTAACAGACACGTGAACTTCTTAATCCTCCAACCAATTAATCCGACTTCTCTTCCTATAGGAAAATGAAACAACAAGGTGTAATAACTCTCACCATTGATTACTGATTAAGCTACTGATTACTGCTAAACTGAGACTGATCATGATAAGTAATTGAACTGACTGAAAAACTGAACTGATAGATTGAATGTACTAGTTTAAATGCATTTCTATCTATTTGACTGTTAAATTATCTGTCCATGTTTTATGCTTTAAACCGCAAATTGAAGGCCCTATCGGCGGCAGAACCCGAAATCGATTAGTGTTTTATGATCATTAAAATTTATGTGAATTTATGGCATGTTTATCCAAAATGTGATTTAGTGTGATTAAATTAGATTAGATAATGTAAAACACATAAGTTGGTTTTATCTACCAAAATGCCATTGTGAGTGGGCCACTACCTTAGACCATATTTGAGCCTTATTACACTCATTCATACACATTTCGTCAACTCATTTCCAAGCACAACCGACCATAGAGAGAGAGAGAACTAAGAGAGTTGGTTTTCATCTTGTTTTGCTTGGAAATTGAAGGAATTGAAGAGAGTATTGCAAAATTGAGCTCCTAGACCTTTAATTCAAGACTTAAGGTAGAACATCCACCTTCTTGAACTTGTTTTTGAATTAATTCATGCATGGTTCTTGTGTCCTTAGTGATCTAAGCCTAGATTGAGCCTTATAATGTTGAATTGTAGCATATATCATGTATGCATGTTTCCATTCTTGGGTTTTGAAGCTATTGTTCATGAAATTCACATGCATGTTCATGTTTTTGCAAATGGACCATGAATTCACCATGATTTTAGAAGAATTGGCTCATTTGAGCTAGCACTTGAAGCTTTGAAGTTGTTGAATTCATGCATGTTACACATTCATCATGTTCTTGAAATGTTGTTTGAAATTGGGTTTAATTCCCTCACCTTTGGGCCTTGATTTTACAAATTGAGCTTTAAATCATGTCATACTATGTATTTACAAGTGTTTTCCAGGAAATGGGCCCAAAGGAATCGAATTTGATACATTTGAAGTTGAATTTGAGCTTGAGATTCAAATCTGGGAATTCCAGATTTTGAACTCACGCTCGAGCGGGGTGACTGGCGCTCGAGCGTGAAATTCGTGCTCCCAACACTTTACACTGTTTTAAAGTCCGCTCGAGCGGGGCAATTTACGCTCGAGCGGGACCTTGTGTCTTACGCTCGAGCGGGTGTCGAGCACCCAATCAAGTGTGACTTTCACACATCCAGCACTTTTGACTGTTTTGCAGTACACTCGAGCAGGTAAGTATACGCTCGAGCTGAAACCTTTGTCTGCATGTCCACTCGAGCGGAGTAACCGACGCTCGAGCGGGACCCCTGTTTTCTGAAAATTCTGAAAATGCTTTTAAAGTGCATCTTTGCATCCTCATTTCATCCTAGGCATTCTTAGGCCTAGTTTAAGGCATCTTAATGAGGATATTGATGTAGAACCACACCGAGTCAAGATAGGGATTAAGTTACTATTTTTCCCAACTGTGTAGCTTAGTGTGTGTTCACTCTGTAACTGTGTAGGGTTGGCATTCGGAGACGCGCTCTAGCTTATCTGTAGTCCAGAACTCTGTGAGTAACAATGTTGTAAAGATATGTTCGAAAATGAATATTTTCTAAATGATCAATTGAACTGTTTTTTGAACTGTTTTCTGTTAACTGAATGAATGTTTGTCCTCTATTCTGAACTGTATTGTGGCATCCTTAGCAACTACTATTACTGCTACTGTTACTGCTACTGTTACAGAGATCTCTGTCGGTTCCCATGTTTGGAACCATTACTGATGGCCATCATTGACTGTTCGGTCTTTCAAGACCTACTGTTTACTGTACTGTTTTGCTACTGGATGTACCACATATGACTGTTATGACTGAATGACTGATACACTGAATCAATTGACTGTTTTCAATACTGAAAGGACATTCATTCTTAACCTCTTTACGCATTATGTTATTCATTGGGCTTTAGCTCACTGCTCATATACATATGTAAGTGTACAGGCACCGGACCGTTGCTAGAAGCGTCGGGGTAAACTCCAATTTTGTCAAGCCAACCTATGTGCCTCACTGCGAGGTTCCGAGTCTGTTCAAGCTAAGGCTATGGGGTGTTTTAGTTTCCCCCTTTCTGTTCTGTTTTTGTATAGACTGCATACACTGTTACTGTACTGTTTTAATAGAGATTAAGTCCCTGTCCTGAACAATTGTAAATGTTGTACATACTGTTTTGCACTGATTGTATATATGTATGAAAATTCTTTTTGCATACACACTGTCACAGCTCATTGGACATTGTTTATTTACTGATTTGGCTTCCGTCATGCCCCTGTACTCTGTATTACTATTTTACTGTTAAGCAGGCCTTCGGTAATCTCGGATTACTGGCCGGTTACGGTGCTAAACCCATAGGGGCGGGTTTGGGTCGTGACACAAGGGGTGAGCACAATTGCCCAGTAGGGATCTCATAGTTCTAAAACAATAACCATCTTATAGATAGAAATGATCATGCATACAGGGTGATACCATATAGTAAGATGATGTTCTATAATTTCAAAATATCATACGTAGAGTAACTTTTTTTCAAAATTTATTTGAACATTTAAGAAAAACCTTCAACCATAAAAATTATCCCTTATCATCAGAAAACCACAAATCCTTTTTGAAAACAAATATGTTTAAGAAACAACATCATTTTTAATTTATTAACCAATTCCAAAATATTCCTCATTTAATTTTCATTTTTAATTCCATTTTCTCTTTCTACTCATTACATTTATTAAAACTCTGTAACCTCAAGTTCATGTTCCCTTAATACGCAAAAACAACCCTTATACACTTTATTCCCACCTGTCAATCCTTTATTACTATAACTTCTTAACGTAGAAATCCAAGTCTCCTTTATATTCAATAACAATTCTCCTACACTCAACTCCTACTTGTCTAACAACTACATCACATCCACATTTGTATTATCAATTATAATTCAACATATCACATGGATAATAAACCCTTTTAATTCAATTTCTTCAAATATTTTCTACATGCATTCCCTTTCCATGCCAAATTACACATCAATTGTAATTTCATAAGTTCATCTCAATTCACACATATTATCATCGACTCAACATATTTCTCAACACATTCCACCTTTTGCCGACTTGATACGGTGGGACAGCGGGCACCCAATCTATAACACTTTCCACCTTTTGCCGACTATTATACGACGAGAAATGAACTCCCAAAAACCATTTTCTCAAAAGCCATTTTCTTCCAAAAACTACATTTTTCCAAAAACCATTTTTCAACTTTTTAAAAACATCCCCTACATTTGCCGGCTATTATACGGCAGAACGTGAGCATCCAAAACATTTTCGAAAACTATCATTTTTCTACTTTTGCTGGCTATTATACGGCAGGATTGTGTTGACACACAAAAACATTTTTTCCACATTTGTCCAGCGATAAGCCTAGACAAGGCAATTGGGCACCTTGAATTCAAACCACCCCTACAATAACCCAATACAATTCACATAACACACAACAAAATTCAACACAACCGTTTCAACACAAAACTCATATCATCTATACCATTAGTAACTTCTTTTCCCCCAAGTTTGGTTTCATATTATAACATAATTTAAAATATCAACATTAAAAGTTCAATCGCAACTTTTACCTAAATTTTTCAAACTCTTTAATATTTCAATTAAACTTGTATATGTATAATTTAACACCTCAATTTCATGATTTTACTATCAATTGAAGCAAAACCATTAACCATCTTCATGAGCCAAACTAGAGTTTTTAAGAGAAATTAAAGCTTTTCACAAAAACACATTTGTTCCAACCTTTTTATTATTTTTACACCCAAACTCATGACCCACGATCATAACCTAACAAGTAAACCCAACTCTCTTCAAACTCTAACCCCCAATCTCATGATTCATCACAATATGCATAAAAATATAAACTTTTGTATTTATATAAAGAAAATACCACAAATCTATCTATAAATAAGGGTTTTGAAAGAAAACTAGAAACCTCTACCTCTTGAAGCAAGGAGATGACAACCCAAAATTCACCGGCGATGAAACCATGAACTATTTGGATCAAAATAAATCCCTTGACGAGATCTACACTCTTTCTCAAAAGACCAAGGTGAAAAGATCACTCTAGATTAGTAGATTTAGAGATTTAAGTGAAAAAGTTTGAGTTTTAGAGAGAGAGAAGAGAACTCACGGTTTGAGAGAGGAAAGAGGAGAAAAGTGAAATGAAAATATGTTTGGAGCCTATTTATAGTAACAAGGTAATAATAGAATAATAGCCCTAAAGTCAAATGAAAAAAACAAATCAAAAACCCTTAAAAAGTAGGGCCTAAACCAGCCCAAAAAGCTGAAAATTACACGCCACGACTCTTCAGACAGAGGTGTCGACCTTTCAGGAAGAAAAGCAATCTATGCAACATGCAAGGTGTCGACACCTCCCAGACTAGTGTCGACACTAAATTTCAGCTAACAACTTCCAGATTCAGCAACATACAAGGGTCGACCCTTCCCAGACTGGTGCCGATCCTTGTGGATGGCAACAAGAGGCAGGTGTTGACACCACCAAGGCTAGTGTCGACCCTAAATTCTAGCAACACTTCCAGAAACTTCACCAATAGGTAAAGGTCAACGCTTAGGAAGGCTGGTGTCTATCCCATAATAGAATTTCTAAGTTCCCAAAGAACTTTTTGACAAGAACAAGCGCGAACAAACAAACCCGACATGTCTAAATCGAGTTATACTCCTCTAAACCAAGATACAACAACCCTAAAGACTCCTAAAATTAAAATAATGAAATTAAATACACCCTCCAATAGCTTTAAAGGACCCAAGTGTTACATTGGCCCAATCAAATTCTTTTTAATTCTTAAGCCCAATGGAGTAGATTTTCTTGCTGTTTTTCTTATTTTTGGTCATTTCTTCAAGTTTAAATTTGGCCCAATTTGTTGTGTCCCGAAAACAGAAGCATCAACGGACTGTAAACTCCGATTGCCTTCTCCGGTGACTGGGGTAGGAGACCACACACTGAAATTTGAATTTTGTGGATCAAATTTTTGCCCTTTTTCACAACGAATTTCACCATTGTGATCAAAATTCTAAAAGAACAAGATGGTGCTAATGTGGAGATGCAAATTGAACAGAAAATTATTTAATAAAATTACTTCCACCGATATAATTCGGCCTTACTTTCGACAAGGTTCAGAACAACAGCACCACCAACTGTTATTTTCTTTGGGTATTTTTCTGGGAATACAACACATTGGTGATGATTAAATAAACAAACTGAATTAACCAATGCCGAAGATTGACAATCAATAACTCTCTGAATTTTTGGTAGAATTCTTTCGGAAAATTTTTGTTCTTCCGGGCTGTAATTCATCATCTGCGTTTTTGTGTAAACAAAGCTCTGATACCACGGTAAGATAGACTTAACAATGGTAAAGGATCGCAGTTCCCATAAGGGTGTTTATCACGCCAGAATGTACAATTCGAAAGAGAAAAATAAAAAGAGAATTCAAGTGAAATGAACCCATGTTCTGTCCATATATTTATGGTATATATGGTGACTTTTGATCAATGGTTACAACCATTGAAATTGAATCATCAAACTCAATGGTCACCATGTTTCCAACCATTGTGACTCTTCATTCAAAATTTAAACTTCCAGTTGCTTCTTCCTGCAGGAAGGTATGAATCACTATATCAAACTTTGATTCGGTGTGAGAGGGTTCACCATATTATGGTGTGATCACCTCTCATACCTTCATATTTCAATGGCCTCATCGAGTGAATCATTCTTGCAGAATTCAGATTCAATGAGCTCTCTCAGTTTCGGTTCTTTCTCTAGTGTGAAAATTACTGGCGCAGTCAGGTTCTTTTTTGTTAGGTTGCTTCCAGCTGGCTTTCCCAGCTGCTCCACGGACTGTGTGAAATCCAAAATGTCATCAACAACTTGGAAGGATAGTCCGAGATTCTTACCATGATGATACATTTGCTCATTAATATCGCTATCGACCCCACTAAAAATGAAAGCTGCTTTGGTGCTAGTGGTGATTAAGGAGGCTGTTTTGTAGTAGCTCCTAATCAAAGGCTAACAATATAATATCGAATTGTTTGGGATTCTAAGAGACAGAAACTATTTTATCTACTAATAGTGGCCAAATTGGCATGTTAGTTTGATTCTATCTCTGTTCGTTCCGTTTGAAGACATTAGACCTAACAAAATTCCAAATAGAAACTTTCGAGGGGTATTAGCATATGAGAGAGAAGCATGAACACCAATTAAAGTTTTTAAGGACTTGTGGTGCAATACCTGACTGATGAGCTTGATGACTTCAAGATTTTCAAGATTGGCAAGGTACCGTGATGACTGGGCAAACATGAAGTCCCTAGCAAGAACTGCCACTCTTGTACCAAAAAGTTGGTGAACAGCTTCTTTTCCTGCAAATAGCCAGAAACGTGATATAGCTATGAAGAGAGCGGCTTTCTAGTTACTCATTTTAATGGTTGAGAGTTGAAACTTGAAACTTGAAAGAGACGTCCTTATATATGATGCCACTTAAATTTTTGCATAAAGTAAAGAGACCTCAAAAGTTTGCCAATTGTATGTGGAGTCAACCTTATACCTTTGAAAACAATAGAGCAAGATCTCATGGTTTGCTCGGTCTATAGCACATAAACCAGTGACACTACCTAACATCCCCCCGGGGGGCAAAAAAACAACTGAAAGAAAACTCAAAAAATTGGCTTAAGGGAAAATCCAGACATGGTGCACGCCATTTCAATTCAGGTTCATATCCTGAATGCAAACATTTATAAAGTTTGCAACAAGAAAGAGAAACGTGTCGGCACATAGTTCCACCAATCTATATTCCTTCCTCTGTTACTATTGTTTAACCAAAAATCTATGTCATGCATGCCACTCTAGCAAAACAAAACTCAATTGCATAAATCCTAATCCAGACTTCTAGATGGAACTAAAAACAATGAAACTTGTCAAATCTAATACTTGTTATGAAAAATTGCATATAATGTTAAGACAAACAGAGATGGCATAAATACTTAACGGTCTTGTCAAGTTTATATTGGTAAAATCTGGGCTAAAACCACCAAATATTTTGGGAAACAGTTGAAAGTTTCTGCTAGCAAGTTCCGTATCGTAGACTTATTCAACTTAAGAATTAGAAATCAGCAATATCATATGAAACAATGACAAAAACTGTGCTGGTGTTCAATACAGATACTAGGTTTCAACAATATAAACTGAAATGTGAAATGAATCATGACAATGATTTGGATGCCACACAGCAGCACAGAATTTTGAATAAACTGAGAGCAGCAGCATATAGCTAAAGGCTTACCTCTGCGCATGTCACTTTCATCTAATACGTCATCATGAATCAAGCTTGCAGTATGGATCATCTCAATAATCTCTGCCAAGCGCCTATGTTCTTTGGTAAGTTCCCTAGCAAGAAATAATAGTATTGAATAAAACATCTATTTTGCTTAATATCTCAGAAAGAGTATTTTAACAATTACAAATAACACTGCTCGCATCAAGCCTGCAATTTCTGCTGTTGCTCTTGACACTAGGAACACCAAAGCTGGCCTCATCCTCTTCCCACCAGCACTGAAAATCTGTTCAGCGGCAGACATCAAAACCGGGCTGTCTGCACCAACAATCTAGCAAAAAATTTTCATTCTAACGGAAGCATATAAAAAAGACAATGGGAAATTTAGACTCATATTTTAAAGGGTAAATTATGCTGATCACCCTTGAGGTTTATAAAAAAATACAATGAACTTCACAATATAAGTAACCTCTCTTTTACTAAAGCTAAAACAATCTGAACTAATGTGCAGACATGAGAATAAATAAAATAAAATATACATTTCAGAGTAAAAGAGATAATATCATCATTTTTCCATCAACACGACTAATGAATTATTAAAAGGGGCAAATGCTATGTGAATTAAAAACCTTAAGAGAGCCCAATATAATTATGTCAAATATTTTGTAGGGCTCAATGCCCCGCCCATTGATGAGGGAATTCAAATAATATTTAGTGATTTTTGTAAAGATTGTTTTTATAAATATTATATTTTTTAGTGTATTTATATTAGGTGTGTTTAAAAATTAAAAAATTGCTTAAAATATTAGAAAAATTTATTAAAAACAAAAAAAAACGAAAAAATAAAAATGTAAAATTTTTTTAAAAGTATTTTCTAAAAACTAAAATCAAACAAGTTGATTGTAATCTTTTCTTTGGTTGAAGTTTTCCTGATTGCTGTTGTTGTGTAGGTCCATTGTTACAACGCGTTTTAAAATTGTGCGCAAAGTGGGCAAATTTCTACAATATTAGGTCAGGAGCCTTCAGTTGCGCGCCCATCATTCCGTCTTGCATTAAGCATAGTTTATGTCACGACCCGCTCTCCGTATCCAAGGGTTAAGCATCGTAATGACCAGTAACTGAGGTTACTTACGGCCAATTCTTAAACAAATCAAATAACGCGAGCAGAAGTAATATTTAAACAAGGGTACCAAAATAATCATCGAAGCTTCTATTTTTGTTACAGAATTATTGACCAAAAATGTCGATATTTACATAGAAAAATATCATAAAAGTGCTGTGCGTGTCTATTCCGCAGCCCCGCATCTAAGACTTTCCAAAGGCTATTTCTGAATTGCATTGGTTCCTGAAAATTGATAAACAACTATAAGCACATGACAGACTGAGAAATATTATATCAAGAGTATAAGGGACACGAAATATTATATCAAGAAATGTTAGTTAAGGTAAAACATTTGAGATAGCTTAGTCGGAACAAATAATCTTTTAAGTAGCAAAATTGAGATTATTTTTATTTAAGTGGCAGAAACTGAAATACAGAATTATGTAAGTAAATGACCATAACCACGGTACTGAACAGAACAGAACAGAGGTCACAGAAGTGACAGTTAGAACAGAGGTACGGATTTAAGAGGTGGCTCGTACGGATTCTAGAGGTGGCTCCCACAATAGTGTGGCACTTAGCTCCACACAGCACTTTAATCCGCACAGAACAGAGGTCAATGGATCCATGACAAACAGAGAACCATAAAGTGGTCAAACAGAGGCCAATCGTGATTTAAGTCCTCCAAGGCATGGGACTCCCGTGATGGTACTTACAAAACATAATTGTATATAAGGTCATAACTAAATATTCTTTAAAAGTAAAAAAAAATATATCCATGAGTTTCCTTTTCACAAATAGAGTTCAGAAATTAAATCACGTAATTGAAATATTTGTATAGTTTATAATAACGTATAAAACATAACTTGTATAAAATACATATGGTAAGCCAAAATATACGTAAAATATATTTTGATAACTCAAGATATAATATAACTCATTTTAATTTTAATACCTCGCTCTTTCTTTCTACCACTAAAGACCCTTTCAATTTCTATTATTTTTTTCTCTATCTTCCTTCCCCTCTTTTCTTTCTTTCTTCTTTCCTTTTCTTTCCTCTCTTTCCATTCTTTTCCTTTTCTCTTCCTCTCCAGGTGACACGCCTCCCTTTTATAGGGAGGTAAGGCGCATACGTGGCTCAAATCAAGATTCGATTAATAATTATATAGGTCCGTTCTTATTTTTAATAGATATTTAAGATAATCAATCCTGCTGCATATCTTCAGTGGGGTCGCGCCCCCAGTGACGTGGTGCGCCCCCACTGGCTAAAAACTCAAAAAAATAAATAAATAAATAAATAATTTTTTTTTTTGCCAATCCCAGAGTGACACCTCACTGGGGGTCGACCCCCAGTGGGGGTAGGAAGCATTTTTCTTAAGATAATTATATTTTGACTTAATATTTTAATATAATTATATAAAAAATTTAATTTCTAATTAAATTACACTTTATCGTATATTAACAGAAAATTAATTATTTATTTTAGTACCACACTCATTATTATTATTATTTATATTATCTATCTTATTATTATTTATATGTTGACCCCTAAATTTTTAATAATTATATTATTTTACAAAATTACATATAATAATATATAATAAATTATATATTTTCCGAATTGATATTAAATAATATTAGTATAAATTCTACAGAATAATTAAAAATCTGGGTTGCTACAATTTAATACTTTAATTTATTTCTCTTAAGCATTCTTTTGGAATGTGGATTGATTTTTTGATTTTTTTATTATTTTAGCCTAGGACTAGCCTCGTTTGAGATAGGTTATTTGACTTTTTTTACTTTTATAAGAGAAAAAATGAAATAATAATGGCTTGAATGTGACATTTTGTTTTATTTAGCTAAAATAGCCAATTTTGTTTGGCTATTCCAGTTGGGACTAAAAAAAATTTGTCAAACAAATTTTTTAATCACAAGTTAAAAAAATCTAACTTCAAAAAGACAACTAAAAAAGTTTTTGTCAAACAACTTTGTACACATTGGAATTGCTTAGTGCTGCTTAAATAATTTATTTATAGCTTATTAGACGAATAAAAACTAAAATAAAGTTTAAAAAAATTAATTAATTATCTAAAAACTAAAGAAGTACTTGTATTTATTTTCTGACTATCAACTTTCAGCTTAATATCAACTTTACAATGAGGACTCATGCATTGCAATCGACGGTAATTTGAGTTGTATTATCTGAATTTGTTATAAGTTCAATTTTGACAATTTCTATTTATTTCTCACTCCAATATTAAAATTTTCATTCGATTTTTTTCACATCTTCAATTGTCTAAAAGGACATTTGAGCAGATGTCTTGGATGTCGTCCAAACATGAACAAAAAAGGCTGTCAAATTGCCTTAGGTGGACATTCGAGTGGACGTCTGGTCTAACGGTAACAATTTAAATTTGATGAAGGATCAAACCTTCCTTCATTTGATGAAATATTTACTTCTCCCTCTATTTAATATCACTTTGATAAAAACGTTGGAGCTTATTTTTTAAGACTTTTTTTTTTTTTAATCAAATTTGAATTTGATGATAGATTTGATTAAAGATTGAAGATGGTCTAAGTTATGACATTTTGACATAAAATATGATCTTCTTGAATGCCAAAATGCCAATTGGAGTTGTTTTTAACCAAAGGCTTGTTTTGGGGAAGTAGGTTAAAAGCTGTTTTTTTTTTTTTTTTGACTTTTTATGTAAAAAAAAAAAGTACAAAAAAATAGAGAAATAATGTAATCCAAATTGGTTAAAAGTAAAAAAAGCGACTTTTAGCCAAGTTTCTAAATTAAGTCTTCGTTTGTCAATTATATATTTTAGTCAAAAAGTCAAAAGTCAATATAAGTTGTCATAATACTTTCTATATTTTTCTACATATCTTTTTATAAAAATTCAAAAATTTATTAAAATAATCTATTTCTAAACTATGGCTATGCAAAAAGAGGGCAAAAAAATCATTAATTTACAATCAAAGGTGGTCTTATTACAATAAATCTCCATGAACTATGACTTATTTTATTTTATTTTTCCTAATCGTTAATCTCCTTATAATATTGTTTTATTATAATTAGTTATTTTTATTAGGATTCTTTTAGAGTTTTATAGAAAAATGGTTTTATTATAATTAGTTATTTTTATTAGGATTATTTTAGAGTTTTATAGAAAATCAAATGATATATAAAAACATGACATATTTAGTGAATTTTTAGGATAATACCCATTATTGATTGTTCTATCTGGTGATTTCATAATTTAATTTTTTATGAATTTCTAATAGAATCCTAACCAAAATGATTAACTATAATAAGATAATTTCTTAATTTAATTTTTTGTGAATTTCTAATAGAATCCCAACAAAAAGAGTTAACCATGATAAGATAATATTTTAATAGATTAAAAAATGTTGAGTTTTGAAATTGGGAAGAGCAAAATGTAAATGAGTCATACTTTGGCCTATTTTGGCTATTAATCAGATGCCCTCTTTATATTTTTACACATTTAAAAAGAAAAAATCAAAAAATTAGGCTGTGTTTGGAATGATTTCCAAACTGTAATTTTACCTATACATTCCAACTTCATGTTTGGATATGGCTTTCAAACTGTATTTTCAAAACTTTGCAAAAAACTCTGTCTCAGGCACGATTTTTATTTTTATTTTTTAAATTTGGCCTAACCGGTCGTCCCATCGGTTGACCGGAATAGTGCAAATTTTTTATTTTTTATTTTTAGAATTGACCCATTTTAATTTTTATATATTCAAAAAAAATATTTTTCGAATTTTTAAAAAAATTTTGTAAGATTTAATAGAATTTTGAGTTGTATATTTGGTTATGAGTTATAAGTTTTTGTGTGGGTAAAAATCTGACCACACTGCCCGTTTAGTGATCAGCAGCTAAGCACCGGCAGAATAGATGGCACCAACAACCTGTAACAGAAAGGAAAAGCTCCGGCGGTGGTTCTTCCACCCGGGGGCACTCCGACGATCAAGTCAGTATGTTTCTCAAGGATAATCAAGTATTAAACTGAATACTCAAAGTATGAATTACATACCTTAGACCCACGGGGGTGCCTCTCTTTTATAATATACTTAATCCAAGTCCAACTAGAAATATGACTTCTGTGTACCCCAATCTTAGTACTTACTCTGGACTCTTTAGGAGATAGAGATAAACTCCCTAAGAGGTTTATCCTTATCTTAATTAAGTCCCCTCTTTGCTTCAGGACTCTTGACCCTTATCTTCGGATTCCGACATCTTCGGAGATGACCTCGGCTTCTCCGAGATGACCTCGGCTTAACTACCAGGGCACGTGGCACCTCGGCTGACACGTCGGCGTCACCATGCCACGTGTTGGTATTCAGAAAATATGTCCCCACAACTGCCCTCTAGGTTCCATTACCTCGGCATTCTGAGGTGATGGAATCTATTCCGAAATTTTGTCACTTCTTTTCTGGGCAATGGCTCAAAAAAACTGTTTTGCCAAGATTATCTTCTTTCAGCCGACGTGTTCTCTTCGGAGAACGAGGCTTCGGTCGTACTCCCCCACGCGCATGAGCTGTCATGCATATCCAACTATTTCTTTTACGTGTTTCGTCTTTATTGGAGCGTGTCAGTGACGCGCCTGAAGCTGTCTGTTCGTTCGTCTGCGCCGTTTGACGCGTGCGTTGCTCTAGGCGCAATAATTGCCCTATTTTTGCCGCCGTTTCAAATTTTTGACAAAACTCTTTTTTGCCTCTTCTTTTCCTTTACTTTTTCATTCTGTCTTCTCGTTCTCTCTCTTTCTGAAAGCTTTTTCTTCTTCGAATCCGCCATTGCTTCAAACTTTCTTCTGGAACTGCTTTTGATCCTTCATTCTTGAAAAAACCCTCTTTGTTGTTGCAACTGGTTTCTGGGTTCGGTGAGCACTGCCTTGGCTTCATTTGTTCTGGTAAGACCCTTTCTTTTAATTCTTCAATTCTCTTTATGTGCTTTTGTCTGTCTACTGCCATTACTGATTTTGTTCGAGGTCTGGGATTCATTTGTCTCTTGAATTTGTGGCTATACTTTGAGCTTCTATGCTTTTTCATCATTCTCTTTGCCGCTGTTTCTTGATTTGTTTCTGTATCTCTATTGCTTCTGAGAACTATACCTCTGTTCTTGAATTTAAAACTTCGTCTTTGTTTTCTTCTTTTTTGTATCTGTCCCAGATCTGTGCCCTCGATCTTTATCTTCATAGTTCATAGATTTGGGATTTGTCTGTAGAACCCTTAATTTTTAGGGAAACTTGAAAAACGCCCATCTTTTAAGACATATTCCTCTTAGTCTAAGCCGACATAATGGGTATGTGGAGGCATAGAGTGAATACCCCAACAAAACTTGAATACTTTAGACAAGAATTCTCTATCCCAGCCGATGTTCATCTTAAATTGGCTGGGGATGATGATACCATCGTGCCCACAGATCATACAATGCCCTTTCCAATAGTTGCTTTTACCGAATGTGGACTTCGGCTTCCACTCGATCCCCTCTTTCGTCAAGTTCTCCATTTCTATAGGCTGAACCCTATGCAACTCACTATCAACTCCTATAGGGTAATTAATGGTATTATTGCCTTAGCTAGGCAAGAAAACCTTAGAATCACCCTAGCCGACCTTCAATATTGTTATACCATGTGTCCTCTCGATCTGAAGGATAGGGGTTTTGTCTATTACCTTAAGCCGAGATCCACTCAGTACAAGATTATAGCCGACCTTCCAGACTCCAACAAGGGGGCTGGAGATGACTTTCTTATTGCCTCTGGAAATTGGGAATTTGGCCCAGATGAAGATGTCCACCTCTACCCTCTTCCTCGAACACTTACAGAGGGCAAGAGTAAGAGCCCTGAGTCAATACTTAGTTGTTTTCATTCAACACTTAAATACTTTGTTGTTTCTGACGTCTGATTCTTTGCAGATCTTCATCAACCACCGAAAAATTTTCGTCAATCCTTCTTCCCAGGAACAGATCTGAAAACACTTCTTGGCCTCCCAATCCATAAACGAAAAGCCCCAGTATTACTAAACTTCATCCCTACATACAAATCCACCTTACCCGACGTCCCAAGAAAAAGGAAAAAGAGCCTTTCTCCACCTACAGCCACAACCTTAACTGCTTCCACATCCCGAACGGATCAAGAATCCACATCTGCTCCAGCCGATCTTCCATCAACTTCGGCCCCCTACTTAATTCCAATTCCAGAACGTAGACGCCGAAGAAAGCTTGTAAAAACAGCCGAAATGGTTCGTTCAAAGCCTGTCGTCCAAGATCTTCTTGCCGATATTCCAACTGACGCCGAAGCCGCACCAGCGCAAACAATGCTCCCACCCAAACAAAAGAGAGTAAAAAGGGCTCAGCCTAAGGCCAAGGCTACGGATGCCGAAGCTGAAGATACTGTGCCTATTTCAAAGTTGGCAGAAAGCAAGAAATCAGCCTCTGTCTCCACCAAGAGATCTGCTGAGGGTCAACCCTCTGGGTCTACACAAACAAAGCGGCCAAGGTCATCGTCTGCGACGACCTCGGCTTCAAAGAAGCCCGACGTCCCATGGGCCCCTGATCTATCTCTGGAGGACAGGCCCATTATGGCTAGCGAGAGTGCTGACGACATTAATGTTGCTGTCGCTCTTAGCACTGCTCTCCTCCTACCGAATGACTTGGAGCGAAATGCCAGTTTTAGTGAGTATGAAAATTATGCTCTTATGCTCCAACACTCCGCTCAAGTAAGTATTTCTGTTTGTATTTATGTTTCTTCCTTCTTTTTCTTTCTGAGGAAATTTTCTGATACTTCTGTTTTCATTCAGGCTATCCAACATGCCCATTCATTTTCAATGCAATCCTTTGAGAATCGTCAAAAATTGGTTGATATGAAGAGGGAAGCAACTTCAATGAAGAGAGAATTAAGGGCCCTTGAAGTAAAAATGAAAAAACTAGAGGATCAAGCCGAGGCTGCAACGAAGAACCAAACCTTAGCTCTTGAAAAGGCCGAAGCTGCTGAAGCCGTTAAAAAAGTAGCTGAAGCCGAGAAAAGGGAGGCCGAGGCTCAGAAGGTCCAAGCGCAAAAAGAACTTCAACAAGCGCTGGCCACCAAGGAGGCCGAAATCAAAGAGGCCGATGAAAAGGCCTATGCTCAAGGTATGGCCGACGTTGCAGAAGACTGCAAGCTTCAAGTCAGGCAGGCATGCAACAGGGGATTTTCCCTTGGTTGGATGTCCTTGATAAAGAAGCTTGACCTTCCTGCTGACTCGCCATTGCGTCAGGCCGATGCTATTCCGTTACCATTTCCTCCACCTCCTCCTGCTGGTGAGTCAGAGTCCGAGGCCGAGGAGGAAGATGAAGAAAATGATGATGGTGAGGCCTTGGTGAGAAAACCCAAGAATGCTGCCGAAGTCAAGTCCCCTCCTCCCGCTGAATTGGTTATGGACTTAACTCAAGATGAGGGGGGTGATGATGCTGAGGAAGTGTCCAAGGAGTCTGTTCCAGGGTGTCTATCATCTGACCTCCTTTTGACTGAAAGAAGTCTTGACACAACTTTGGCAGAGATAGACGCCGAAATACAAGCGGAGAAGGTGGCCGAGGAGATTCCAGCTGAATCATCCGAGGTTCCAGTTCCTGCTGCTGCTGATGTTCAAGAGTCTTGATTTTCCCTTCTTTCTTTTCTGGATTTTGGACTTTGTTTTTTCTTTCAATTCCTGGACAATGTATATTCCTTCTTATGGCCGATGTGCCTTTTTTAGTATGTATTTGCAACTGTTCTTGCTATGGATATGTCAATCTTATGATGTTCTGTTGTTTGCTTCTGCGTAGTTCTATACTTAGAAATTTTTGCTTGCTTTCTGCTTTCTTTGTGCAATCTTCTCGGGGTTACATACCTCGGGTATAACTGCAAAGCTTTTACTTCGGCAAGATACTGACCTGCAAACCTTGTATAAATTTTGATAAGCACAAATCATATACTACTCCATGTGTACTTTTGCCATCTTTTTCTTTTCAAGTTTTCAACAAGTATTTAAACAACGATTTCGTTCTAATCTACTTGTAAATTGCTACAAATTTCAACAAGTGTCTAAGCAATATACTTAACCTTTGCTTCAACCCCTCAATTTTCTGTATACCTCAGCGGGTGATCATACGTCGGCTTAACATAAACTTGTAAATTGCTACAAATTTCAACAAGTGTTAAGCATCTTCTCTAGGGTTTAAACAACCCACATATTGCTATGAGAACTTAAGCAATAACCTCGGCCTATCTTCAACTTGTAAATTGCTATAAATTTCAACAAGTGAAGATAAGGAATCAGCTTAATTCCAACTTGTAAATTGCTACAAATTTCAACAAGTGAATTAAGGAATAACATCGGCTTATCTTCAACTTGTAAATTGCTACAAATTTCAACAAGTGAAGATAAGGAATCAGCTTGATTCCAACTTGTAAATTGCTACAAATTTCAACAAGTGGATCAAGGAATAACATCGGCTTATCTTCAACTTGTAAATTGCTACAAATTTCAACAAGTGAAGATAAGGAATCAGCTTGATTCCAACTTGTAAATTGCTACAAATTTCAACAAGTGGATCAAGGAATAACATCGGCTTATCTTCAACTTGTAAATTGCTACAAATTTCAACAAGTGAAGATAAGGAATCAGCTTGATTCCAACTTGTAAATTGCTACAAATTTCAACAAGTGGATCAAGGAATAACATCGGTTTATCTTTGAGTTTGATATGTCTTCAGAAACATCCATGCATAACTTTATCAATCGATCGTGTTGAAAGGATTCTGAAAAGATTTTATTGATAACATCGGCCAAACAATGATGTTTTTCTAATGATAGAAAAATTTCAAATTACAAGTATTCCAAGGTCTGGGCAATGCTTTGCCCTCATTGTCTTCAAGCCGATATGCTCCATTGCCTAATACTGAAGTGACTCTGTAGGGTCCTTCCCAGTTTGGGCCAAGCTTGCCCTCCCTGGGATCCTTCTTGTTTCCGACGACTTTTCTTAGGACTAAGTCGCCGACTTGAAAATCCCTTGGATTAACTTTCTTGTTGTAAGCTTTGGCAAGCTGTTGCTGGTATACTGCAAGCTGAATTGCAGCCTTCTCTCTTCGTTCTTCTAGTAAATCCAGGTCTCGGGCTAAGAGTATGTCATTGGTGCCATTTTCTACTCCCTGGGTTCTGATCCCTGGGATGCCGATCTCTAATGGGATGACTGCTTCTGTGCCATAGGCCATGGCAAAGGGGGATTCTCCTGTTGATCTTCTTGGCGTAGTCCGATATGCCCAAAGTACGTTGGGTAGCTCGTCCACCCACTTTCCTTTTGCTGCCTGGAGCCTCTTCTTTATTCCATCCAGGATTACTTTGTTGGACGCCTCTGCTTGCCCATTGCTTTGAGGAAAACTTGGTGTTGAGAAATAGTTCTTGATCTTGAATTTTGCACAAAAGTTTTTGATAAGTTTGCTGTCGAACTGTGTTCCGTTGTCGGCAACTATTGCTCTTGGAATCCCAAATCTGGTGATTATGTTTCTCCAGATAAAATTCTTGACATCCACATCTCGGATTTTGGCAAGAGGTTCTTCCTCTATCCATTTTGTAAAGTAGTCTGTTGCTACCAGTAAATATTTTCTTTGCCCAGTTGCTTGGGGAAGTTGTCCAACCAGATCCATGCCCCATTGGGCAAACGGCCAAGGGCTGGATACTGGGTTTAGGTCGGCAGCTGGCTGATGTATCAGAGGTGCAAACCTTTGACATTGCTCACACTTCTTTACATAGGCTTCGGCATCCTTTTGCATGTAGGGCCACCAATACCCTTGGGTAATGGCCCTATGGGCTAACGATCTGCCCCCAGTATGGCTTCCACAAATTCCTTCATGAATCTCGTAAAGAAAATCTTCAACCTGTAAAGGGTGTACGCACCTTAAAAGTGGTCCAGTGAAGGACCTCCTGTAGAGATGGCCTTCCGCTGTTAGACTGAATCTGGCCGATTTCAGCCTAATTTTATGTGCTTCTTTATGGTCTGCTGGCAGCTTCCCCTCTTTTAGGAATGCAATGATTGCATCCATCCAACTTGGTCCAAAGCCCACGCACATTGCTTCTTGTTCGATGTTCTGTTTATCTATGCTCGGGGCCGACATGTAGTCGATCATAATTGTCCTTGTTTTTCCAGTTTGAATTGAGCTGGCCAGGTTGGCTAATGCGTCGGCGTGGGTGTTGTCATCTCGGCTTACTTGGAGTAATCTGCAGTTCTGGAATAGGGCCGCCAGTCGGATGACTTCTTTTGCATATGCCGACATTCTTTCGTCTCTGGCTGCAAATTCTCCTATTGACTGGTTAACAATTAATTGTGAATCACAAAAAACAATTACCTCGTCTGCCTCTGCTGCTGCTGCTAGCTTTAGTCCTGCAATTAATGCCTCATATTCCGCTTCATTATTGGAGGCTTTGAACCCCAGCCGGATGGACTGTTCTACAATTTCTCCATCTGGAGATATCAGCAGTACTCCTGCTCCTGCTCCCTGGCGGTTTGAACTTCCATCGACAAATAGTCTGAACGAATCGCCGATGTAGATGCTGCATGGTCTGAGCTTTTCTTTCTCTTCCTGTTTTGTCTTTGACTGGGTTTCTTTTTGTTTGTCGGGGTGATGCTTATCTCGGCTCGACGGAGCCTGAGGTGTGATGGCTTCAAGGGTGAGTTCTGCGACGAAGTCGGCCAAAACTTGGCCTTTTATTGCTGTTCTTGGCCTGAATTCCAGGTCAAACTGGCCCAGTGTTACTGCCCATTTTGCTATCCTTCCTGTTAAGTCTCCTTGATGTAATAAGGACTTCAATGGGTGTTCTGTTAGAATCACAATCTTGTGTGCCTGAAAGTAATGGCTCAATTTCTTTGAGGCCATTACCAAGGCTAGCATTAATTTTTCCAGTGGAAGGTACCTTGTTTCCGCGTTAGCCAAAGTCTTGCTTACATAATAGACAGCCTTCTGCTCCCCTTTTTCCTCTCGGATTAGCACTGCACTGACTGCGTGTTCAGAGACTGCTAAGTATAAAAATAATTCCTCCCCTGGGACTGGGTTAGAAAGGACCGGGGTTGTGGTCAGGTACTTTTTCAGGTCGGCTAAGGCAGCTTCACATTCTTCCGTCCACAGGAAGTCTGTGGCTTTTTTCACCAGGTTAAAGAAGGGTCTGCACTTGTCTGAGCTTCTGCTGATGAATCGGTTCAGGGCTGCGGCCCTTCCAGTGAGCACTTGAACTTGCTTTGCCGATGTTGGACTCTGTAGTTCCAGGATGGCCTTGATTTGGTCTGGGCTGGCTTCAATGCCCTTTCTTGTTACCAGATACCCTAGAAATTTACCTGACCCAACTCCGAAGGCACACTTCGAGGCGTTGAGTCGGAGCCGATATCGTTTGAGTATGTCAAAGACTTCTTTTAGGTCGGCAAGATGACCTTCTGATTTCTTGGTCTTTACGACCATGTCATCGATGTAAACTTCCACCGTTTTGCCAATCAGGTGTTTAAACATCTTTGTCACTAACCTCTGATAGGTTGCTCCTGCGTTTTTCAGCCCGAAAGGCATTACCCTGTAACAGTACAGGCCTTTCGGGGTGATGAACGCGGTTTTCTCCTCATCTGGAGGGTACATAGCAATCTGGTGGTACCCTCTGTATGCATCTAAAAAACTCATCCTTTCATGTCCCGAGGTGGCGTCTACCAGTTGGTCGATTTTGGGCAGAGGAAAGCTGTCTTTTGGGCAAGCCTTGTTGAGGCTGGTAAAATCTACACAAACCCTCCATTTGCCATTCTTCTTTTTTACTACTACTGTGTTGGACAGCCATGTCAGGTACTGAACTTCTCGGATGGCCCTGGCTTCAAGGAGTCTGTCTACCTCCTCTTCCACTGCTTCGACGTGCAATAACGTCGGCCTTCTGGCTCGTTGAATCACTGGTTTTGCCGATCTGTCGACGTTCAGACTGTGGTAGGTGACCTCGGGGTCAATGCCAGGCATTTCATAGGGTGTCCAGGCGAACGCCTCTATGTTTGCCCTTAAAAAATCTTCCAGTTCCTTTTCCTCTTCTTTGGCTAAGCCGGAGCCGAGAAGAAAAAATCGTTCTTCGTCGCCCTCCTGGACGAGGATTTTCTTTAGCGCCTCTTCGCTTTTCTCGGCTGGTTCTTTCCCAACATCTTCCAGGACTTCTATGTCCTCATCTTCAACTTCTGCTTTCTTTGGCTCCCGTATACTACAGGTGGATTTTATTGCTGCCATGGAGCAATTTTTGGCTTGTAGTTGATCCCCTCTGACTTCTTCAATCCCATGCTCTGTTGGGAACCGGAGTAGTTGATGCAACGTCGAGGGAACTGCCCCCATTGCATGCAACCACGGTCTTCCAAGGATGATGTTGTATGGTGAGGGTGTGTCAATGACCAGGAATTCTGTCCTGATCTTCTTAGTGCCGGCTTGTACCTCCAAGCTTGTTGCACCCAGTGGCCATGTCGGCGTTCCATTAAAGCCGACCATCGGGCCGCTGGATTGCTCTAGGTCATCGGGGTGAAGGCCTAGCTCTTTGTAACATCTGACGTACATGATATCACAGGAGCTGCCTTGGTCTATTAGGATGCGTTTTACTTGGCACTCCCCAACCTGGAGGGATACTACCAAGGCATCATTATGCGGATGTTGGACCAATTCTAGGTCGGCTTCGGTAAAGGCTATCATTGGCCCTTGGCATTCTTCCGGCCGATGTCTCTTGTCCCCAACTTGGTAGATATGCTGTAAATGTCTTACCCTCTGGGTTTCTCCTCTGACTTCGTTTTCGTTGACCCTTGAGTGGATCACATTGACCACCCTTGGTTCTCCTGCCTGTGGTAGCTGTGCTGGGGGAGGGGGTGCTGCTGGTGCTTGAGGCAACCTTGCCTGTTCTTCCCTTGTTCTGGCCTCATCGACCAGGTCCCTCAGGAGGCCTTGTCTTACTAGGTCCTCCAAGTGTGCTTTTAAGGCTCTGCAACCTTGAGTTGGATGCCCTTCTTCATTGTGGTAGGCACAACGTCTGCCGACGTTTCTTCCCATGTATTCCCCTGGAGTTCTTTCCGGAACCCTGAAATATGGTTGATTTCGAATCCGATCCAAGATTTTATGGATTGGGATCCGGAATACCGTGGTTACCGCCTGTTTATTTCTTAATTCTATTTCTTGCCTGGTGGGTCCATTGTTGACTCGGCCTCGCTTTGGCGAGCCGTTTCCCTTTTCTTGCTTCACCTCTTTGTTTCCCGACGTATCTTCCTCGGCCCTGGCGTATTTCTCAATTCTTGCCATGAGTTCTTCCATGCTTTTTGGCAATGTTTTTGCCAAAGACTTCCGTAGTGGGCAGTCATCTTTCAGGCCGTTCTTGAAGGATACGACTGCTACTTCCTGGTTACATTCAGGTATTCGGTTGAACACCTCGTAGTACCTCTTCGCATAGGCCCTGAGGCCTTCTTCTTTGGTGATTCGTAGAGCCATCAAAGCATCAACCCTCAGGGGTTGCAGCTTGTTGGTCACGAAACTGGCCACAAACATCTCGGCCAAGCCTTCCCATGTCTTTATACTTCCTTTTGGTAACTTGTGGAACCAATCAGATGCAATTTCCCCAAAGGACGAGGGGAATACTTTGCAGAGCAACGGCTCGTTTCCGCTATATAGTGCCATTGAATTTAGGTACAACCCAACATGAAAGTTCGGATCTGATTTACCGTCATAGATTTGAAACCTCGGCATACTGAATCTTTTGGGTGGTTCAAATTTGTCCAGTTCCGCCGAGAAGGCTGTCTTTGGTTTCACGGGGGAGTTTACCTCGGCTTCTCCATTCTGTTGCCTCCTCTTGAGGTAGTCCCTTAGGTCTTCCTTGCTCCTCCCTGGAGCTCGGCTGTCTCTGGATTTTAATCTTTTTGGCACACTGCTTTCGGCCTCGAGGTGGGTCCGTTTGGGTCTTTCTTCATGGGTTGTGTCAAAGTGGAGTAGCTGCCCCTGAACATGTCGATGTTCTTTGGGGTCTGGATTCTTCATGTGTTGCGTCCTTCGGGACTCTTCTTGCCTCGGCTTTTCTCGCCCGACTTCCCTGGAAGGCCGGTGAGAGTGCCTTCCGCTCCTGGTATGCTGAGGAACCTCGGGGATTGTTTTTCTTCCGCCCTTTTGGGTATTGGTCGCTGGTATCGGCGTATCTTGCAGCGGGTATGGTGGTTGCATTACATTGTTTTGCATCATGAAGTTGACGACTGACTGAAGGTCTGCCAACTTGTCCGCCAATTCTTTTACTTCCTCATCCCTCCGTAGGCACCTGTCCCTCCATATCTGGAGGTTATCTTCATTGTAGTACGTTCCTTGGTTTGTTCTTTTTGACGTGTCGCCTTCCAGGTTTACATCGTTTTCCCTGTGGCCCAGGCCACGGGCTTCTGAATTGTGGTTGTCTCCTTCAATGTCGAGGCCAATTGGTCTGCCACTCCCAGTGGGAGCGTCATCCCCAATATTTTCCTGTTGTCCGTTAGTGGCCATCTATTCTTCCTTCGTTCCCACAGACGGCGCCAAATTGTGTGGGTAAAAATCTGACCACACTGCCCGTTTAGTGATCAGCAGCTAAGCACCGGCAGAATAGATGGCACCAACAACCTGTAACAGAAAGGAAAACCTCCTCCGACGATCAAGTCAGTATGTTTCTCAAGGATAATCAAGTATTAAACTGAATACTCAAAGTATGAATTACATACCTTAGACCCACGGGGGTGCCTCTCTTTTATAATATACTTAATCCAAGTCCAACTAGAAATATGACTTCTGTGTACCCCAATCTTAGTACTTACTCTGGACTCTTTAGGAGATAGAGATAAACTCCCTAAGAGGTTTATCCTTATCTTAATTAAGTCCCCTCTTTGCTTCAGGACTCTTGACCCTTATCTTCGGATTCCGACATCTTCGGAGATGACCTCGGCTTCTCCGAGATGACCTCGGCTTAACTACCAGGGCACGTGGCACCTCGGCTGACACGTCGGCGTCACCATGCCACGTGTTGGTATTCAGAAAATATGTCCCCACAGTTTTTGTATAAAATATTATATGTCATATAAAAAATTCTCTACTCAATTCAAAATTCTTTCACAAAACAAATTTTTCATACTTAAATTATAATTTTAAACTCACAAACTCAAAATATAACTCATACTCCCAAATTATATTTACAAAGTTCTACCAATTAACTTTTTTTTCTTCCTTTCCATGACAATTTATCCTTTCAGTATAAATTGGACTTTGCTAGAGAGCTCTAATTAATGCCTTTTAGAGCTATAAAGGTCTCACTCATTTTTGGTTTAAATTCATCCAATCATGTCCTACACATGTACACGTGTACGGTCCCGATAAGTCAAACCCAGATAAACAGCTAGCGTTTACTTGCACTTCCTGTGTCTATCTATCTATATGTACATGAATCAAATATCAATGAAATCAAATATCAATGATCAATTGCTCCCCACACTGATCCTTACGGAAGAAGAAACAAGAAGAAGAAGACCATCTCTGAAACCCTAGAAATTTCCTAATTGTTTTTTTAGGAGAAGAAGATGAGCGAAGAAGAAGGGAAGGTTCCCTATCATCACCATCACCATCACCAGCAAGAGCAGCAACAACAACAAACTCAGTACGGAACGTTTCAGGGCGTTGCGAACTACCCTCCTCCGCAACCGGTGATCGGATTCCCTCAGCCTATTCCGCCGCCAGGCGCCGCCGATGCTCCACCGCCGGGTTACTATGCTCATGGTTATCAGGCTGTTCCAGGTAATCCCTGCTATTCTAGTTGAATTGTTGAAACTCTCTGTTTCATTGATTCACTCCAAATCTAACAATTCCTGTAGATCATGCTAGAAAGCCTCGATATGATCTTTGTTGTTCAGTTTGAAAGACATTATGACAAACAATTGAGCCAAACAGAAGGAAATTAGGGATTGAAAGTGGGTTTTTGAAGTTCTATGAATGATCAGTGTTTGGTAGTGGGTAACAAATTGAAGTCATTACAGGTTTTAATCTTTAAGGCTGTGTTTGGTTTACGAATTTGGTGAGAGATTTGGAAAGGAAAAGGGAAAAGATATAAGTGAAATGTGAATGCCCCTTCCTAAATTCCTACCCAAATCCATGAACCAAACATGGCCTAAGGCAATTAGGTGTGAATCCCATATGAACTTTTTAGTTATTTGTGTTGTTATTTACGAGTTCATTTATTTTATATTTGAATTTAAATTAGTGTGATACTGCTCCAGGTTATGCCGTTGCTGAAGGAAGACCTGTAAGAGAGCGCCGCCTTCCTTGCTGCGGCTTTGGGTTTGCCTGGTTTCTGTAAGTTTTTATTATTATTTGTGTGATTGATGTAACCAATGTGGGTCATGATTCAAAGATTATGGCATTGGTTTGTAGATTTGTTTGGCAAGCTTTGCATCTTCTCCTTTGAGAAAACAAGTGGGTTGAGGTTTCAAATATTTAGCTGTACTTGTGAAATTGAAAATTTCGCTTCGATGAAATTGAAAATTTATTTGGAAATTTTGAATGTTTTAGGTTTAGCCCTTTTGCTCTAGCTTATCTTTGGTTGGTTACATTGTTTTGTGTTACATGATAGTAGAGCTTGAAAGTCGACACTTGCACTTGTGAAGAAGTTGGACTTTATGATAGAACCTGATGCTGTTCATCCATATTACCAAAAGAAAGTGTGAAAATAAGGAAAGGGAATGAAAGGAAGGAAGGAAAGAAAATGAACCAGAGAAAGAGAAAAATCTGATGTAGTTGGTCGCTGTAAAGTACTATGTCAATTATGTTCATTTGGTGGATGAGGTTAAACTTTCTGTGTTTTCAATTTCCTGCATTTCTCTCCATCTTCGGCCCATTTTGCCGCAATGCGTAAAAAAATTGGAAACATCTCTGTGTGTACTTATGTGTTGTCAATTATGAAGGAAGTAGGCCTTGTTCATTTTTGTTCCAAATGGACCGGAGTTTTTTCTTATAAAGGTTGCACCAAGTGTGATGAAAGGGACCCTTTGTGTGATTCTCTTCGGCCCAGTTCTGAAATTCAATTGCCTTGTATACGTTGTAACTTGTAAGAGACTTTGCAAGTTTCTTGAATAAGCCACTTTACAATTGCCTAGTTATTTACATTTAGGGTAACTTAATGAGTTTACATTGTTGTTTTAGTTTCTTACAGCTTGTGTCAATGTGATCATTTACCAATTTATAAAAATAATTATTATTAGATGGAAGAATTTCACTTTTATGCTTGAAGTGACTGGAGTTACTTTTACTTGTCTCTATTATCAGAATCTTACGATTCGCAATTCGATTCGCAATTTTTGCAAAATCGATATGAATTTATGAGTGAATCTATTTTGGTAGTGAATCTCTAGTGAATCGCACGATTCACAATCGATTCACGATTCAATTCACTTTTTACGATTTATGCAATTTTTGAAATTATTGTGTCTAACATATTTTCGATTCTTTTTTTCTCCATCTTTTTAGTGAAATGACAGAATACAACTTCTAATAGTTTTTAATACCAAAATGACCAGCATATATACATTGTTTGTTGTTATTTTAGTGATCATAGAATTTTTAATAGGATCCAATTAGATTCATTCAGACCCAAAATATTTTTTAACTTTATTCTCATTTTTTTTCTTTTTAAAAAATCATAATATATCTTCTAAAGATGTTTAAAATTAAAGTTACATTACGATTTATCTGTTGCTATTTTATTAAATTGAATATAATTGAATATTACATGTGTGGGGTTTGTTATACCTTTTAAAATGTTTTAGGCTTTAAAATAAATGATTCTAAATAATTCTTTCTTATTATTTGCTTACTGTTACTTAGAAAAGTATATATGTTTATTGTCCAAATATCAATATTGTTGTTAATTATTGTTACTTTGGAAATTGATAGTTTGTCTAGTTGGTTATTATCTTTATTAAAAAAAAAAAAGAAAAGAATGGTTGATAAGAAATATCTAAAAAAGAAAAAAGGTAAGATGATGATCTTACATAGGAACCTTTGTTAACTTCTTACCTATTAAAGTACGTGATTATTATTTAAAATAATATTTTCATTGATTTAAGTCTAAATATTTCATATTCATAAGATATGTGTAACATCTAAATGTGTAGATATATGTTTTTAAGTAGTTTAGAAAAAGAGACCGAATCTTTACGATTCACGATTCGATTCGCTTCGCGATTCGGTATAAGACCATTTCAATTCACAATACGAATCCCGATTTGACAACTATTATTTTGGTCATGAATCTGACATGATGTGTTAATATGCCTGGGTTTCTGATTTCAGAAACCTGATATATAGTAACGTTTTGATTTCATTTGTCATTTGCTATAAAATTCTTTTATTTTTCTTTTGCTGCATATAATCCCGCCATGCATAGGTAATAGGAATTTTCCACTTCTTCATTATGGTTGATAATAGTGAGCTGTTTGTATTATGAAGGTTCATCATTGGTTTCTTCCTTGCTGCTATCCCCTGGTATGTTGGGGCAATCTTTCTACTTTGTGTCAGATCAGTTGATCACAGAGAGAAACCAGGATATATTGCATGCACGGTTGCGGTGAGTAGTTCTTTTCTGTCATTTTTAGTTTGATTTGCAGTCTCAGGACAGTGTTTCCTATTTTTTCAGTCAGTGATTTTACTTGGTTTAATTCTTAGTCACAAAGTTAGCATCGTTGCTTTGGTAGTTATGGTACTCCCTTCCACATACGTCGTCCAAACAGGCCCTTGATGGAAAAAACAGCTTGTTCAAGTGTTGTTTAGTTGTTAGTTTATTAACTTATGATCCTTCCATAAGTAAAACTCGAATGGAAAAGGGGTTTGTAAGAACAAATAGAACGTTTGGAACTAGCAGTTATATTTTGTAATGGCTTGTGGACACTAGCATGGTTATCTCTAGTATGAAGACCACAAGATCGTCTTCAGCGAACTGTTCCAAATTCACAGGCTGAAAGATTAACAGCATGACCAGTGCTGAATAAGTGGCAGTGACACATATACAGATGATTTGAGCGTGGTTGCTAATGAGAGAGCTAGAATGAAATTCATTGTGTTGTTATGGAGTCCTTCCTTTTACATATGCCAGTCCTATTTTATGTTAGGGAAGATTCTATCAGTGGTCCCTATAATTTGTCTCATGTGTTAATTTGATCCCTGTAGTTAAAATTGTATCAATTTTGCCCTTTAATTTTTCTCATTTATCAATTTAGACTAATTGATAACATCTGTTAAGAAATTGAGAAGAAATCAATGGCAAAAAGGTATATTCCAAAGGAAATGGACCTTTTCAAATTGGACATCAACCCGTCAATCATTTTGAGAAGAGCGAATGAATGATGTTGTCCCTTGGTTTCAGTCAAATTTCTAAAAGGGCATATTATCAATTGGATTATATTGACACAATGTGAAAAATTGAAAGGTAAAATTGATGCAATTAATACCACAATGATCAAATTGGCACAAAACAAACTACAAGGATTATGAGTGTAATTTGGCCTTTATGTTATTATATAATGCACGTGGTGGAGATTCTGTACTGTTGGAGAAATTTAGGCCGTGTTTGGTATAGTTTTGGAATCTTAATTCTAGAGTTATTTTCAACACATTGTTTGGTTTAAGCTTTTCAAAATTGATTCTAAGTCATATTTCAAAACTTATTTGAAAACCTATTTAGCAGCACAGTGAGTTTTTGAATTTTGAATTTTGAAAAGAGCAATTTGGTTTACCCGGTCGTCCTCTTGGACATCCCTCCGGATGTCCGGCCAGTTGACTGGAACTTCTTTTTTTTTCTTTTTTTTTTTTGGTTAAATGGCACCTGTTATTTGGGAAAAAAATGGGAATTTGTTTTTGATTTTTTTTAAGAAAAATAATATATATTTGTTATATTTTAAATCAAAAATATTTTTAAAAAAATATTTTGAACTAAATATACAATAAAAGTTATTTTAAATCAATAATTGAATATTTATTTTGAAAAAAAACTATTTCTTTTGTAATATTTTCAATTAAAAAAATTGATTAATGTTATTTTTTGTTAATAATTATTTTTTTAAATTGAATTTTAAAAAGAGTTTGGTTATGAATGTTGATTAGAATATTTAATAGAGTTTTGAGGAGTGTATTTGGTTATGAGTTATAACAATTTGAATTGAGTTTTGAAAATTCTTTTCAAAACTTATAACCAAACAAATTTTCTTATTTCACATGTCACATCAAACATTTAACACTCAATTCAAAATTCAATTTAAAAATTATTTTTAAAATTCATAACTAAACAATTTTTTTACACTCAAATTATAATTTCAAAATTCATAAATTCAAAATACAATTTTATTTTCAAATTATATTTAGAAAATTTTACTAAATGCTACCGTAGTTTTTTTATGTTCTTCACCCCCTTGCTTTTAGTTGAAATTTTAGTTGAACTCTTTTTATATTTCTGGTCGTTGTGTCATTTTTGTGTGATTTTTATTGCCCGTTTTATTGATCTTTGAGGACTTCTTGTCCACCTTTGTACTCTTTTGCTTTTTACTCAATAAAATTACATTGTTGCTGATCAAAAAATAAAATAAAATAAAATATTCTTTAACCTCCTAGCTCAGCTATGACTCAGTGATGCTGCTTATTATGTGCAGGCTGTTATTGCTACCATTGCAGTAATTTTTGGCGCTACGAGCGATGACATTGACTGGTAATCTTCAGCTGAACAGTTGTACAGGTTGTGATGGGTGTGAAGCTGTTGGGGTTTATAACATTAATCACTGCTATATTTTTTTTATTTTATAAATTGAATCAATTGTACTATGATTTGTAACAACATCGTCTTATCTTCTACCAGTGCTTTTATTAATTTGAATAAGAACCATGTACTCAATTGTATGTTGCAGATTTATTTGAGTATTTGCAGGATTGCTATTTATGTCTACACTGTAATGTTGCGGATTTATCTAATATTCAGTATTTGCATCTTAGAACTCAAGAACATGGACAAGTTCTTATTTTTATTTATCTGGTTGTTGACAAAAAGGAAAGAAATGAAAAAGCAGAAATCTGGAAATTTTTTTAATGCTATGTTTGGATTAGATTTGTGAAGGGAAAAAGCAAATGAGAAGAAAGCTCTGCCACTCTTGTAGAAACTTTCGAGGGGTATTAGCATATGAGAGAAGCAATGAACACCACTTGTGATGCAATACCTGACTGATGAGCTTGATGACTTCAAGATTTTCAAGATTAGCAAGGTTCCATGATGACTGAGCAAACATGATGTCCCCAGCAAGCACTGCCACTCTTGTACCATAGAGTTGCTGAACGGCTTCTTTTGCTGCATATAGTCTAGTTACTCATTTTAGTTGTTGGGATTCTTGAAACTGGACAGAGATGTCGATGTCACATAAATTTTTGCGAAAAGTAACATAAAATGATCATATAAAGATAATAAAAGCTTAATGAGCAAGGATGTTCTAGAGTGATTTTTTTTTAAAGTTTCTTAGAGTGCTACATTGTGTGGTTGAGATTTACTGACAAGTTATATCAATTTTTCTGATGTGACTTGCCAGTAAATCTCAATCACACAATGTAGTACTCTAGAAAACTTTAGAAAAATTTCACTCTAGAGGATCCTTGGTGAAGCTTAATATAACACTACTTTTTATAAATTTAAATTGTTTTGTTTTGTTATCGTATCTTAATTTATTTTGTTCAAATTTATAATTCATTTCACGCATATTTATTTGATAGACACGTATATTCTTTAAGTATTGTGGTCTTAAAAAATAAATTTAACACATTTTATTGAGTGTCACACATGTTGAAATTTTTTTTTAAAATGTTTGTCAAACAAGTAGGTAATTAAAAACCTTGCTTTGACATAGTAATTAATTTTCTAATGTTTTTTTGCTTGTTCTTGATTCATTATAAACTAGTTTAGTAATTGGATCAAATGATTTGGATCTTGTTGAAGGACAATTCATTTAATCTATCTTCTCTTATTCATTTATTGGGGGTGTCTCATAGAAATTGAATAACTACATAATTAATAAAATATTATGGATGTTACATAATTGGTTGTAATGTGTTGAGGGTACAATGCTAGATTGGTAAATATAAGCCTCATCGGGTTTGGTTTGGTTAAAGAGTGGGCGATCTCTTATGAAATTGATATATGTTAATGTATAATGTGATGTTAATGTATAATATAATGTATAATGTAATGTATAATGTTTAATGTAATGTATAATGTATATAGTATAATATATTATAGGACAGAGCATAGAAAGCATATGATTCTTTTCTTTCGGTTGTAAAGGCCAAACACCACTCACACAGTTTCATTATTATGCATAGCTTTTGTCTTCTCCTTTCGGTGCTTCCTCTATAAATGAGCATCACTCTTGTAACCAATTTATATAAAAAATACAACATTCATTCAGATATCTCACATATCTCACAATATAGATTAACAAAAATGTTTACAAGTTGAGACTAAGAAGCTATTAATTGAAATTACAAGTTTTATGGAGAGGTGAAGAGCTGAAGAAATTTCACATGATGACAAATTCTTTAAGCACACAAGAAAATAACATGCGCGTGTGCACGCAAGCAAACAACATGCACATGTCTACATCCTTACACCAGCACACACAAAGTGGAATTATTTATTTTTGGTTAGGAAATTGAGAAGAAAATTAATATTTATTTAATATTGCAAAAAAAAAATTCATTTTTGCCTTTGGTTCAAATAGAAATGACAGTAATGCTATGGTGACCGATTTGATCAATTTTGAATAATTCATTATGCTATTTTATTTTATCTCACTTAGGAAAATTTAAATTCTAAATAAATAAATAAAAGGGGCAAATTTCACTTTTATCTTCTGTAATATGCGCTATGTGTGGTTTGCTTTCCTAACGTTTGAAAATGACAATATAACCTCTTTGTGGTTTGTGGATTGAAATGCACCATTAACATTCCGTCCAATTTAACAGCAAGTGTGAAACATGTGACACATATAAAAAGTTATATGCTCATTTTCAAATTTCAAGGAAGGTAAATCACACATGAAATAAAGTAGAGAGGGTTAAAGTGAGCTTTATCTTTCAAACAAATGATGAAAATACAAGAATATTTTAGTCTTTTTTATTAAATCGTTAACGGGCCTAACGGTATACTTCAGTCCACAATCCACAAGGGAGTTGTGTTATTATTTTCAAACATTAGTAGAGTAAATTGTACATGGGCCAAATCACAAGAGATAAATTAAAGTATGCCCTAAAAAAAAAACCTTGACTTACAAAGAAAATGTTGTAGATGTTAGATGGAAAGTGGCTTTTCCATTTTTATTGTAAGTAACAAAATTACCTTATGAATATTGAAATTTTGATATGACATTAAAATTTTTAGTATGCTTTTAATGATCAAATCTTGATTACAGTAGTGTCAGTGTATTAGAAAATTGGTATACAAAATTTTTTGGATAAATTATGCTTACCTCCCTTGAAATTTGGAAAAAAATACTAATTAAGTTTTGAAAAAAATACATTTAGTCTTACACTTTGATATAATTATCCTAGTCTCCTCTAAAGTTTTAATTTGCACAACAGTTAAGCCATTTTTCATTATTAATTCATTAGTCATATAAAAGAAAATAGAAAAGATGTTGTTATCTATTTTCTACAAAAATGTCTATTTATTTGTGTTCTTTTAGTGTTTACCAGCCATCTTTAATAGTTTTGGTCGTTTTAGATTTACTAAAAAAGAAGTTTGGGGTTAAACGTAATTTCATGGGAAATCCAAAATTAGAAGTCCTAATCATTTTGCAATACCCAAAACAATGTTTAACTTACCAATTAAGATTAGTAATTTGCTTTCAAATCTTGTTGGCTTGTTCTTGATTTATATGCTAGTTTAGTAAATAGATTAGATGATTTAGATACTGTTGAAGCTCTCTACCCTAGGGTGGTTTTCCTGGGTTTATCCCAGCCTTCCATTTTCTTTAGCAGCAATGTCAGGTATCATGAAAAGTCTTTCATGAAAATAATCATGAAAGATTTGTGACATTTGGATTACACTTAGAATAAAGCACCACACACTAATCAATGTAATTTAAAGATCACAAATCTTTCATGATCATTTTCATGAAAAACTTTTCATGATCCCTAATATTTCTCTTTCTTTAGACCCTCCATTCGGTCCCAGGCGGCTCTGTTTTCAACATCTCTTGGAGACGTCTTCTCCTACAGTCTTTTCTCTTTCTTGTTTTGTCCCGTTTCAAAGCTGCTTATTCTATATACGCTTTCCTATACATCCTTTTTGCTGGGTGATCTGGGGATGGAAGAACCGCTGCATCTCCACTCGAGTTCGAAATCGATCTCTCTTGAAGACAGTGATGAAGTTAGTGAAGCAGTGTCTCGTCAGTGCTTGATTGGGAAAATCCTAGCTTCCAAACAACTCAATAAGCAAGCTGTGTCAACCATCATCCATAGTGCTTGGAAGATGAGAGCCTCCTTTTTGGTTTCACCATGGAATGATAACATGTTCTTGTTCAACTTTGAGGATGTTGAGGACCGTCGTTGGGTTTTGCAAGAGGCACCATGGTCCATAATGGGTAACTTGCTGATTGTACAACCCGTGCAGAAAGACACGCCGACGATGGATCTAGAGTTCAAATGGAGTCCTTTCTGGGTCCAGATTCATGGGCTGCCGCTGGTAAAAATGACAAAAACAAATGGTGAAATTATTGGGAAACGGATTGGTCGTCTTATTAGAGTTGAAGCTCACTATGAAGGTTTGCTCCTGTACAGAAGCCTTCTACGTATCCGGGTGAAAACAGATGTTACCAAGCCTCTTCCCAGAGGATTCCGGCTCCACCTTGGCGGTCCTGACCAGCCCACTGCTTCTGAGATCTGGATTTCTTTCATATTTGAGAAATTATCATATTTCTGCTTTGATTGTGTGCGAATAGGCCACGACAGAAGAGTGTGCCAATTTGTAGGTTGGAAATATCTCTAGTTATGGTCTGGAGATGTGCACTGGAATAGCTCGAAGTACTGGGTTACCGGTGGAACACTACCGACAACAAGTGGATGACTTGGAAGCTCGACTCTGGCCACTATTGCATCATTCCCCAGGGCCACCTAAAGAGGTAGCAAACACGGCGGTGCGTGAGAAAGGGCGGGTGGAAGACGATGGGATCACAACACAAGGCTCAATACCGGGTACGTATGTACAGCCTATAGACCACGCCTCTGCGGGGGACGTAGAGATCGTGGGGGCAGTGGATGCTATCAAGGACAAGGAGGATATTCTTCCTAATTCTCCAGGCGATTCTTAGTCAGTTGGGCTGGGCCCTCCAAAGGCTTCAATTTCTTCGCTGGTTTCAGGCCCAGGGCGCGCAGGTCAAACAATTGTGGGTGGAGACAACACTTTAATTGGGCTCAAGGCCTTTGTTGGGCCTCATTACTTTATGACTGAGCCATAGGACAACCCAGTGCCTTCAAGCCCAAGGCCGGTTTTGACACACACTGTTTCCAGTCCCATTGGTATTGAAGAAATTAGCCCCTCATCTAGCCCACCTCATTTGGATCTCAAGACAAGTTTTGGATGAGTGCATGTCTACTATTTTTAATAGTCTATCTTTGAAACGCAAGGCCCAACCAGATTCTGAGTGTTTCGGTAGACAGACCAAATTGATCAAGGGCACTGAGCTTCAAACATTCCCAGGTAGAAAGGCGAGCATCAGTTCGACAGCCTCCCGCAAGCCCTATACTACCCTTGGCCGAGGTCGAGGTAATAAGAGAGGTCGCAGGGGCCACCAAGATGAAGTTAGTGATTTATTTGATGTCAAAGTGGATATAGATCCTGCTTTCTCGGATGGAACTCAAGGTGGGTCTGCGCTGGGTACCTCCACTTTAGAGTATGATAAATGTTGCACACAAGTCCTAAGTACGTACCCCTCCGAAAATCTTAATACCGAGGTTGCATCGGCTTTGGTGGCTGGCCTGAAACAGCCATTCCCACCATGTTGATTTTAAGCTGGAACTGTCAGGGGTTGGGATGACCTCTGACAGTCCATATCTTCCGAGGGTTGGTTCCTACCCATCGTCCCAAAGTAGTATTTCTCATGAAGACCAAAAATAAATCAGTTTATTTAGATAGAATTCGCAAACGACTTCAATTTACCAACAAATGTTACGTTGAACCTGAGGGCCTATCCGGGGCTTAGCTCTATGGTGATCAGTTGATTTGTAGCTCGATGTTCATTTTAAATCGACTTATCTGATCAAGGCGATCATATCTTCATCCACAATATCTCCCTGTTGGGCTATCACATTTATGCATGCCCCACCAACTCGTCGTCTGACTTTCTGGGGACAATTCAAGTGCATGGCGGAGCAAAATGAGTATCCTGGGTTTGTATTGGCGACTTTAATGAGATCGGGATGATAACAGAAAAGAGGGTGGAGCGGAGTGCCAAATTAGTCAGCTTCAGTTTTTTTCCAAGTTACTCTCTGATTGTGCTTTAATGGATTTGGAATTCAAAGGGGCCCCGTTTACTTGGACAAATAATCAGCAAGGAGAAAGGAATGTCCGGGAACAGTTGGATCGAGCGGTTGCTACTGTTGATTGGAGGGCTCTATTCCCGTATGCTCAGGTATTTCATGAAATTCAATTCAAGTCTGATCATTGTCCGCTGGTCCTTAATTGTTGTGTTCCTCTTAAAAAGATTCCCAGGATTTTTAAATTCGAATCAATGTGGTCCACAAGCCCTTCTTGTACGGAAGTGATTAAGACAAAATGGGCTGATAGCCAAGGTGGTTCTCCTATGTTCCAACTAGTTAAGAGACTTCAGGCTTGTCGGGATGGGCTTAGAGTGTGGAGTAAGGAAACTTTCGGAAATAACAAAATTCAGATTACCCGCCTCAAGTCGGAGCTGGCAGCTCTTCAAATCCAACCGGTCTCGGATCCCAATCTGCATCTTCAGAATCAAATTAAATCTGATTTGGAACTTTTGTTGGCTCGGGAAGAAATGTATTTGCACCAACGGTCACGAATCTACTGGCTTAATTATGGGGATAAGAACTCAAGCTTTTTCCACGCTTCTATGGTTCGAAGGAGACAAAGGAATCAGATTCTCCAACCTCAATCTGAGGATGACACTTGTCTAACTACTGATCTGGAGATTGATCACCATTTGCATGGTTATTTCACAAATCTCTTCACTAGTGTTGGGCATCAGGATTTTGGGGAAGCATTATCAGTGGTCGAGTTGTTGGTTACAACAGACATGAATAGTCTTTTGATAGCTCCAGTGTGTGATGCAGAAATCCGAACCGTAGTTTTTCAATTGGGTGCACTTAGAGCTCCTGGGCCGGATGGCTTTCCGGGATTTTTCTATCAAACTTATTGGCAGGAAGTTGGAGAGCATGTTTGTTCAGCAGTGAAGAGCTTTTTCCTAGGAGGTCATTTGCTTAAAGAATTAAACCGAACAAATCTAGTTTTGATCCCAAAGGTGGCCGACCCAGTTAAAATCTCGCAATTTCGGCCCATTAGTCTCTGCAATTTCAATCTTAAAATTATCACCAAGATCCTTGCAAATCGGTTGAAGAAAATCCTCAAAAGCCTCATCTCTCCAAATCAATCCGCTTTTGTTCCTAGGCGCCTGATTCAAGACAATATTCTAGTGGCTCATGAGGCTTTTCATTCCTTGAAACTTAAGATGAGCGGCAAATTGGGAAATATGGCCATTAAGCTCGACTTTAACAAAGCCTATGACTACATTGAGTGGGATTTTTTATTTGAAGTTCTGCGAAAACTGGGCTTCCACCCTATTTGGATTCAATGGATTATGGAATCTGTGACTACGGTATCGTTTTCTATTGTTGTCAATGGTGAAAAACGGACCTCCTTTATTCCTACTCGTGGGCTGTGACAAGGTGACCCTCTGTCTCCTTACTTATTTATCTTGGTTGTGGATGTGTTCTCCAATCTCCTTACTCGCGGTCTTCTCACAAAACATATTTTCAGTTTGCGGATCACACGACATTGCCAACCCTTTCTCATTTATTGTTTGCTGATGACATACTTCTGTTTCTAAAAGCAGAGGTCATTGAGTGTCAACATGTGTTGAATCTTATTCGGATTTACTCTGAGGCCTCAGGCCAGGTGATCAATTTCGAAAAGTCCAGTATGCAATTCTCTCACAATCCTCCTCCAGCAGTGTGTAACTCGATATGTAACTTATCGACTTTTCGCATGTCCCAGCCAGATGCAAAGTATTTAGGTTTGCCCTCATTTTGGGGAAGATTGAAAGCAGAAGCCTATGAGTTTATCATCGAGAAGGTTCTCTCAAAGCTACAAGGGTGGAAGCAAAAGTTGCTATCCCCAGCGGGAAAGGAAGTTCTCATTAAAGCTGTGGTTCAAGCTATACCTGCATATGCAATGGCCTGTCTCGCTTTTCCAAAGAAGTTTTGTGCCAAATTAAATTCCTATATCAGCAACTTCTGGTGAGAAGAAGATCCGGAGGGAAAAGGGATCCATTGGATAGGATGGGGACTCATGGGTCTGTCAAAATTTGAAGGTGGGCTGGGGTTTCGGGATCTCAACTCTTTCAACTTGGCTTTCCTGGCTCGATAAGGGTGGCGCTTAGTGAAATATCCTCACTCTTTTTGTGCTCGTATATTCAAAGGCATCTACTTCCCCCACTCCACCTTTATGCAAGCTACGAAAGGTCGACGGGCGTCATGGGCTTGGGCAAGTCTTCTACAAGGTAGGAGCATTCTCCACCAGGGTATTCGTTGGCAAGTGAATAGTGGGTCTAATATCCAATTCTGGGACGACAAATGGATTCCCTCAATTCCGGGGTTTCAAGTGACCTCCCCAAAACCTGAGGAAACTGCGATTCAGAAGGTCTCAGATGTAATTGATGTTCTATCCAAGGTTTTGAAGGTAAGCTCATTACAATGTAGCATTTCTGAAGTAGAAATTTAGGCCATAAGCTCCATCTCTATTGCTCTAGAACCAACTGCGAACTCTCTGGTTTGGTATTTTGAGCAAATCGGTGAATATTCGGTGAAGTCGGGTTATAGAATTGCACAGGCAGAGACAAGTAGCAAGCTCTCTCAACCCCCTACTACTTCTTTTCAGCCTTCTGGAAAGATGTGGAAACGGATTTGGGCCCTCCATATCCCTCCAAAACTCAGACACTTTTGGTGGCGTGTGAGCAAAAATGTGCTCACAACCAAGGAAAATCTTTTTCAAAGAAGATGCACAGGAACTTGGCTTTGTCCACTCTGTCATACACTTCCGGAAACAATTGAACATCTTTTATTCGGGTGTGAGTGGGTTTGAGCTGTTTGGTTTAGAAGTGGCCTAAAATTCAATTTTGATGGAGGTCCACACCTCTTGATCCTCAAATGGTCAAGTGAGTTACTGGACAAGTTCGAGTTGTCCAAGGAGTGGGAGCTTTTTATTAGTCTCATTATCTAGATCGGGTGGTTTATTTGGAAGGACTGAAACAATTTTGTTTTCAACCATATTGCGCTAAAGCCCTCTTCGACTTTATTTCGAGCTCGAGCGGTTGTTTTAGAGTTTGAGAGGGCAGCTTGTAGGGATGAACCCCAAACTCAGATTGGAGGTGCATTTTTGTGGAGGATTATAAAATGGCAGGCCCCTGAATCAAGAGCCTACAAGATCAACTGTGATGTGGCGATCAAAAATAGCTTGTCGAAAGCCTTTATAGTTGTGCTGTTGAGGGATTCTGGGGGTAGACTGATTGATGGTCTGACCAAAAGGTGGACAGTTTCATCTCCACTTCAAGGCAAAGCTTTAGCTTGCAGGTGTGCTTGTCAATTGGCACAAGCCCGCAACTTGAGTAGAGTGGAGATCGAAGGTGTAACAACCCTCATACTGATTACTGATTAATGACTGATTGATTACCGATTACTGCTAAACGGAACTGATAATGACTGATAACTGACTGATAATTGAACTGATTAAAGTACTGAACTGACTGACCGAACTTTAAACTGAATTAAATGAATACATCTGTTTGAATTGCATTCTATCTGTTTGACTGTATGATTATCTGTTCATGCTTATATGTTTAGACTGCTAATTGAAGGCCTTACCGGCGGCCGAATCCGGAATCGATTGATGTTTAATGATCCTTAGAATTAATGTGATTTTATAGTATAATTATCTGAAAACTGATTAGGTATGATTAAATTAGATTAAATTAAGCTAATTAAAGAGTTGGACTTAATTACCGTTTTGACCTTGAGTGGGCCACTACCTCTATACCTTGAGCTCATTATACTTGAGCCAAGAACATTTCATCAGCCATTTCTCATTGTGCCTAGCCGACCTTAGAGAGAGAGAGACTTGAGGAGTTGATTTCATCTCAATTTTGCTTGTAGAATTGCTTGGTAATTGAAGAAATTGTTGAAGTGATTGCATATTGAGCTCCCTTCTTGAACTACAAGACTAAAGGTAGCTCCATTGTCTTCTTGTCCATGTTTTGTGTTGATTGTTGCATGATTCATGCTTCATTGTAGAACTAAGTCATGTTTTGGTTCATTGTGGTTGAATTGAAGCTCAATCTTTGCATGCATGTACATATATTGAAGTTTTGAGGTTGTGGTTCATCATACCTCACATGCATGTCCATCTTTTGGTCATACTCCATGAGTTCATCTTGGTTTTGACGGCTTGAGCTCTTTTGAAACAGCATTAAAGCTTTGAAAATGATTTAAGATCATGCATGTCATGTTTGAAGATTGTTCTTGAAAATGATTTGAAATTGGTTTGAAATTGGGTTTGAATTAAACACCCTTGGGCTTTGATTTCTCAAATTGCGCTTTGAAACATGATGTCCTATGTGTTTTTAAATGTTTTCCAGAAAATGGGCCCAAGAGGATTGGTTTTGATGCTTTTGAGCTTGGTTTTGGACCTGGAGCTCGAATCTGGGATTTCCAGATTTCAGTCGTCCACTCGAGCGGGGGAAGTGCCGCTCGAGCGGGAAAATCGAGCTTCCAGCATCTTGCACTGTTTTACAGTCCGCTCGAGCGGAGTATTGGGCGCTCGAGCGGAGTCATGTCTCAAGCTCGAGCGGGCGTCGAGCGGGGATTTCACCCATCCAGTACTTTTACAGTACGCTCGAGCGGGAAAGTTTGCGCTCGAGCGTGTACCTTTGTTTGCCTGTACGCTCGAGCGGGGAAACCTGAGCTCGAGCGGGACTCTGTTTTTCTGAAAATCCTGAAAATGCTTTTAAATGTGCATTTTTGCATCCTCATCCCATCCTAGGCATTCTTAGGCCTAGTTTAAGGCATTTAGATGAGGATATCGTTGTAGAACACACCAAGGCAAATTAGGGATTAAGTTATGATATTGCCCAACTGTGTAGCTTAGTGTGTGTTCAACCTGTGAACTGTGTAGGGTTGGCAACTGGGGAGACACGCTCTAGCATACTGTAGCCCAGAACTCTGTGAGTAACAATTGTGTAAAGATATGTTCAACTGATTATCTTTTGAATACTGAACTGAACTGTTTACTGAACTGGTATTATTTACTGAATGAATGTATGTCCTTTATTTCTGAACTGTACTGTGGCATCCTTAGTACCTACTGTTTACTGTTACTGTTACTGCGACAGAATTCTCTGTCGGTTCCCTCGTGGAACCACTACTGTTTACTGACTGATGGCCATCATTACTGTTCGGTCTTTCAAGACCTACTGTTACTGTTATGCTAATGGGTGTACCACATATGACTGTTTACTGTACTGAACAACTGAAATACTGATTGAACTGAACTGTTTTCATTACTGTAAGGGCATTCATTCTAAACCCCTTTACGCTTTATGTTATTCACTGGGCTTTAGCTCACTGCTCATATATATATGTAGGTGTACAGGCACCAGATCGGAGCTAGGAGCGTCAGGGTAACTCCAGTTTTGTCAAGCCAGCCTTTGTGCCTCACTGCGAGGTTCCGAGTTGCCATGCTATGGCTTGGGGGTGTTTTGTTTGTTTTTCCCCCGCCTGTCTCCATACTGTCTGACTGTTCTGTATAGACTGACTGTTACCGTACCGTTATCAAGGGATTAGGTCCCTGTACTGTGTGATTGTAAATTTTGTATAGACCGTACTGTTTTGTACAGACGGAATGCTTTCTGTACTGTTTATGTATGAATGCATGAAAAATCTTTTTGGCATACAGACTGTCACAGCTCATTGGACATTGTTTAATTACTGTATTGGCTTCCGCCAGGCCCTGTACTCTGTTTTACTGTATTACTGTTAAGTAGGCCTTCGGTAATCTCGGATTACTGGCCGGTTACGGTACTAAACCCATAGGGCCGGGTTTGGGTCGTGACAGAGTGGTATCAGAGCGATACTTACCACGAGTTATACCGCACACACGTGTCCAAATGAGCTATAGGGTGTCCTAGAAAGGTCATTAGGGCATCTCATGAGCATGACAAGTGTGTGGTTATGTTATGACCGAATACATGCTAATGTGTTAAACTGTTAAACAAATGACTGCTTATGTTTAAAACTGTTATAACTGCTTATAGTGAAATGGACAATGCAAATGAACCTGAGTCCTCATCTACTGAGGCAAGAATGGAAAGAATGGAAAGAATGATAGAACTGATAACTGCTAGACTGGAACAACAACAGAACCAACAGCCCCCACCACCTCCTCCTCCTCCGGTACAGCCGGAACCTAATGTGAATGTGGATGATGGGGATATTATTGCTCTCACCCATAAATTCAGCAAGATGAAACCGCCATCCTTTCAGGGAGGCCTCGAACCGTTAAAGGCTGAAGCTTGGGTGCTTGAAACAGAAAAATTATTCGAAGTGTTTCCGTGCTCAGAAGCGAACAAAGTACTGTTAGCTACCTTCACCCTACAAGAAGAGGCTAGAAGGTGGTGGATGTTAATCCGTGATACAAATACTGTTATGACTTGGGCTCAGTTCAAGGAGTCCTTCTTTGAAAAATATTTCCCTCAGTGTGTTAGGGATAGGAAAGTGACTGAATTTGAACAGCTGAAGCAGGGCACAATGTCCGTTGCAGAATATGAAACGAAATTCACCGAACTTGCCCGTTATGCACCGCACATGGTGGATACTGAGTATAAGAAGGCCAGAAAATTTGAAGGCGGCCTTAATGTGGCAATACTTGACCGGACAAATGTTTTGAAACTACCGACTTTTGTGGGTGTTCTCGACCGGGCATTGATGGCCGAGTCGAACATTGCAGCAGTGAAACAATCTGAAACACCAACAACTGAATGGCATGGAAAAAGGCAGGGTTTCAAATTCAAGAAAGGCAAGCACAACCCAGCCAATAAGAAACAGAACACGGGAACAATGACTAGCCCCAGCCAAGGGGGTGGGTTCATTCCACCCTGCTCTGTATGTGGCAACAGGCACAAAGGGGTTTGTCACAAATTATCTGGAGCCTGTTACAGGTGTGGCAAGGTGGGCCACATGGTTAAAGATTGCCCTTCTGCTCCACAAGCCAGTGGTAAAGCTGCACCAAGCGCAGCAGCATCAAATGCTCCACCAAAGCCTAACCCTAAAGCTACCGGGAAAGAGCCTGTGAGGCAAGGCCGAGTGTTCGCACTAGTACCGGGAGATGTGCAGAATACCGAGACCGTTGTGTCAGGTATCCTTTCTATCTGTACGCAAAATGCATATGTATTGATTGATTCGGGGTCTACACATTCTTATGTATCACATGCTTTTTCACGGAAATTGAATAGACCCTTAGAACCTATGAACTATCTGCTAGCCGTATCATCACCCGTAGGGGGATCCATGACATGTGCTTATATGTACCCCGCATGTGAAATTATTGTTGGGGATATGCATCTGTTTATTGATTTACTGCCATTGAACATTGATCATTTTGACGTAATATTGGGGATGGATTGGTTACAAAAATATCATGCCACTATTGACTGTGTGACCAAGCAAGTTGTTTTCCGTCCACCTGGTTTGCCTGAATTTGTGTTTAATGGGAGTGGAGTAGTACCTCCTCCGTATTTGATTTCGTCAGTGAAAGCTGTTAAATTAATTAGAAAGGGGTGTAAAGGATATCTGTGTTCTGTACTGACTGTGTCTACTAATGATAGTGTTAAAACTGATGTGAATTGCATTCCTATAGTCAGAGAATTTCCAGATGTTTTTCCAGATAATCTTCCAGGAGATTTGACTGACAGGGAGATTGAATTTACCGTTGATGTGATTCCCGGAACACAACCAGTTTCTAAAGCTCCGTACCGAATGGCCCCAACTGAACTGAAAGAATTGAAAGTGCAACTGCAGGAACTGCTGGATAAGAAGTTTATCAGGCCCAGCACTTCGCCATGGGGTGCGCCTGTTTTGTTTGTAAAGAAGAAAGATGGCTCACTGAGACTGTGCATTGACTACCGTGAATTGAACAAGGTAACTGTAAAGAATAAATACCCATTACCGCGTATTGATGACCTGTTTGATCAGTTACAGGGTGCTAAAGTATTTTCCAAGATTGATCTTAGATCCGGATATCATCAATTGAAGGTTAAACCAGAAGACATTGATAAAACTGCTTTTAGAACGAGGTATGGACACTACGAATTTTTGGTTATGCCTTTCGGAGTCACGAATGCCCCTGCCGCTTTTATGGACCTCATGAACAGAATTTTTAAACCATACCTTGATGACTTTATTGTTGTATTTATCGATGACATATTGATTTACTCCAAAAGTATAGAACAGCATGAACATCATCTGAGACTTGCCCTACAAACCTTAAGAGAACAGAAACTGTATGCTAAACTGTCTAAATGTGAATTTTGGCTTGACCATGTTATGTTTCTGGGGCATGTTGTTAGCAAAAATGGAATTTCTGTTGATCCGCAGAAAATTGAAGCTGTAGTGAACTGGCCTAGACCGACCAATGTGACTGAAGTCCGAAGCTTTTTGGGACTGGCTGGATATTACAGAAGATTTGTCAAGGATTTCTCCAAAATTGCTCTACCATTGACTCAGTTAACTCAGAAGGGGACATCATTTGACTGGACTGACCAAAGAGAATCTGCTTTCCAGGAGTTGAAAACTCGATTAGTGACTGCACCGGTTCTTACCTTACCTTCAGGTACGGATGGTTATACTGTATTTAGTGATGCTTCTCATAAGGGTTTGGGATGTGTTTTAATGCAGAATGGGAGAGTTATTGCTTATGCTTCCCGACAACTGAGACCACATGAAAAGAACTACCCGACCCATGATCTGGAACTTGCTGCAGTGGTGTTTGCACTAAAAATTTGGCGTCACTATCTGTACGGGGTGACATGTGAAGTATACACCGACCACAAGAGTTTAAAGTATTTCTTCACACAGAAAGAACTGAACATGAGACAGCGGAGATGGCTAGAACTGATTAAAGACTATGACCTACAGATATTGTACCATCCGGGAAAAGCCAATACCGTTGCCGATGCATTGAGCCGGAAGTCGATTGGAAACTTAGCTTGTTTGCTTACAGGACAAAAAGAGTTGCTTTGTGACCTTGAAAAATCTGGGATTGAAATTGTTTTGAGAGAACAAGGTGGAATCTTGGCTGTTATTTCTGCTCAACCAGCACTGGTTGAAGAGATTAAAGAGAAACAGCAACTGGATGACTTCTTGAAGAAGATCATCGAAGAAAGAGAATCTAAACCGAGACCGGGATTCAAATTTGAGAATAATGTACTGAAATTTCAAGAAAGACTGTGTGTACCAAATGACACTGAACTGAAAAGAAGAGTTCTGCAAGAAGGCCACAATTCGAAATTGTCTATCCATCCGGGGAATACGAAAATGTACCAAGATCTGAAACGGAATTTCTGGTGGCCGGGAATGAAGAAAGAAATTGCCGATTTTGTATCCAAATGTCTTCATTGCCAACAGGTCAAAGCGGAACATCAACGACCTGCCGGATTATTGCAACCCCTACCCATACCAGAATGGAAATGGGAGCATATCACGATGGATTTTATCGTTGGGTTACCTCGCTCCAGAAAAGGTATGGATTCAATTTGGGTTATTGTTGATAGACTGACTAAATCTGCTCACTTCTTACCTGTCAAGACAATTTATAATGCGGATAGATTGGCCGTGATTTATATTAATGAAATTGTGAGACTGCATGGAGTGCCTGTGTCTATTGTTTCTGACAGGGATTCGAAGTTTACATCGAGGTTTTGGCAAAGCCTACAGACTGCATTGGGTACTGAACTGAGACTGAGTAGTGCCTATCATCCTCAGACAGATGGCCAATCAGAAAGGACCATCCAAACTCTGGAGGATTTACTGAGAATGTGTGTCCTTGATTTTCAGGGAGACTGGGAAAGTCATCTGCCATTAGTTGAATTCGCCTACAACAACAGCTACCATTCGAGTATAGGTATGGCGCCTTTTGAGGCATTGTATGGCAGAAAATGTAGATCTCCGATTTGCTGGGCAGAAGTCGGAGATGGGCCTTTGCTTGGGCCCGAGATTGTGTATGAAACAACTGAAAAAGTGAAACTGATACAGCAAAGACTGAAAACTGCACAGAGTAGACAGAAAAGTTATGCAGATGTCAGAAGACGAGACAGAGAGTATGAAGTGGGTGATCACGTTTTTGTGAAAGTGACACCAATGAAAGGCCAGACTCGTTTTGGAGTCAAAGGCAAGTTAGCACCGAGATACGTCGGACCATATGAGATCATTGAGAAAATCAATCCGGTGGCGTATCAAGTTGCGCTTCCTCCTGAAATGGAGCATATGCATAACGTCTTCCACATTTCTATGTTGAGAGACTACCTCCGGGATCCCTTCCATGTGATTGAGCCTACTCGGATAGTGTTGAGTGATGACTACACTTACGAGGAACGGCCTATACAGATTGTAAACCGACGGATCAAGAAACTGAGGAACAAAGAGATCCCGCTAGTAAAAGTTGACTGGCAGAACCACGGTGGCGTGTATGCCACTTGGGAAAGGGAAGATGACATGGCCAAAAGATATCCTGAACTGTTTCCACTGAATCCTGTTTTCTTCCAGAATGAAGGTAACTCGAGTTTAGAGGACTAAACTCTTTATAAGGAGGGGAGACTGTAACAACCCTCATACTGATTACTGATTAATGACTGATTGATTACCGATTACTGCTAAACGGAACTGATAATGACTGATAACTGACTGATAATTGAACTGATTAAAGTACTGAACTGACTGACCGAACTTTAAACTGAATTAAATGAATACATCTGTTTGAATTGCATTCTATCTGTTTGACTGTATGATTATCTGTTCATGCTTATATGTTTAGACTGCTAATTGAAGGCCTTACCGGCGGCCGAATCCGGAATCGATTGATGTTTAATGATCCTTAGAATTAATGTGATTTTATAGTATAATTATCTGAAAACTGATTAGGTATGATTAAATTAGATTAAATTAAGCTAATTAAAGAGTTGGACTTAATTACCGTTTTGACCTTGAGTGGGCCACTACCTCTATACCTTGAGCTCATTATACTTGAGCCAAGAACATTTCATCAGCCATTTCTCATTGTGCCTAGCCGACCTTAGAGAGAGAGAGACTTGAGGAGTTGATTTCATCTCAATTTTGCTTGTAGAATTGCTTGGTAATTGAAGAAATTGTTGAAGTGATTGCATATTGAGCTCCCTTCTTGAACTACAAGACTAAAGGTAGCTCCATTGTCTTCTTGTCCATGTTTTGTGTTGATTGTTGCATGATTCATGCTTCATTGTAGAACTAAGTCATGTTTTGGTTCATTGTGGTTGAATTGAAGCTCAATCTTTGCATGCATGTACATATATTGAAGTTTTGAGGTTGTGGTTCATCATACCTCACATGCATGTCCATCTTTTGGTCATACTCCATGAGTTCATCTTGGTTTTGACGGCTTGAGCTCTTTTGAAACAGCATTAAAGCTTTGAAAATGATTTAAGATCATGCATGTCATGTTTGAAGATTGTTCTTGAAAATGATTTGAAATTGGTTTGAAATTGGGTTTGAATTAAACACCCTTGGGCTTTGATTTCTCAAATTGCGCTTTGAAACATGATATCCTATGTGTTTTTAAATGTTTTCCAGAAAATGGGCCCAAGAGGATTGGTTTTGATGCTTTTGAGCTTGGTTTTGGACCTGGAGCTCGAATCTGGGATTTCCAGATTTCAGTCGTCCGCTCGAGCGGGGGAAGTGCCGCTCGAGCGGGAAAATCGAGCTTCCAGCATCTTGCACTGTTTTACAGTCCGCTCGAGCGGAGTATTGGGCGCTCGAGCGGAGTCATGTCTCAAGCTCGAGCGGGCGTCGAGCGGGGATTTCACCCATCCAGTACTTTTACAGTACGCTCGAGCGGGAAAGTTTGCGCTCGAGCGTGTACCTTTGTTTGCCTGTACGCTCGAGCGGGGAAACCTGAGCTCGAGCGGGACTCTGTTTTTCTGAAAATCCTGAAAATGCTTTTAAATGTGCATTTTTGCATCCTCATCCCATCCTAGGCATTCTTAGGCCTAGTTTAAGGCATTTAGATGAGGATATCGTTGTAGAACACACCAAGGCAAATTAGGGATTAAGTTATGATATTGCCCAACTGTGTAGCTTAGTGTGTGTTCAACCTGTGAACTGTGTAGGGTTGGCAACTGGGGAGACACGCTCTAGCATACTGTAGCCCAGAACTCTGTGAGTAACAATTGTGTAAAGATATGTTCAACTGATTATCTTTTGAATACTGAACTGAACTGTTTACTGAACTGGTATTATTTACTGAATGAATGTATGTCCTTTATTTCTGAACTGTACTGTGGCATCCTTAGTACCTACTGTTTACTGTTACTGTTACTGCGACAGAATTCTCTGTCGGTTCCCTCGTGGAACCACTACTGTTTACTGACTGATGGCCATCATTACTGTTCGGTCTTTCAAGACTTACTGTTACTGTTATGCTAATGGGTGTACCACATATGACTGTTTACTGTACTGAATAACTGAAATACTGATTGAACTGAACTGTTTTCATTACTGTAAGGGCATTCATTCTAAACCCCTTTACGCTTTATGTTATTCACTGGGCTTTAGCTCACTGCTCATATATATATGTAGGTGTACAGGCACCAGATCGGAGCTAGGAGCGTCAGGGTAACTCCAGTTTTGTCAAGCCAGCCTTTGTGCCTCACTGCGAGGTTCCGAGTTGCCATGCTATGGCTTGGGGGTGTTTTGTTTGTTTTTCCCCCGCCTGTCTCCATACTGTCTGACTGTTCTGTATAGACTGACTGTTACCGTACCGTTATCAAGGGATTAGGTCCCTGTACTGTGTGATTGTAAATTTTGTATAGACCGTACTGTTTTGTACAGACGGAATGCTTTCTGTACTGTTTATGTATGAATGCATGAAAAATCTTTTTGGCATACAGACTGTCACAGCTCATTGGACATTGTTTAATTACTGTATTGGCTTCCGCCAGGCCCTGTACTCTGTTTTACTGTATTACTGTTAAGCAGGCCTTCGGTAATCTCGGATTACTGGCCGGTTACGGTACTAAACCCATAGGGCCGGGTTTGGGTCGTGACAGAAGGGGACAACAAGACCGTAATTTACTTGTGCATTTCTGAGAATGCTCCGCCGTGGGATTACAGTGTAATTATTGGTGACATCAAACGTCTGGCTGCTCGAGGAAATTTTACCTTCAGTTGGAAGCCTAGAACCGCTAACCGAGCTGCTCATTGGGTGGCCCAAACTTCTCTTCATGGCTCTCTTTCGATTGACTGGGTCCCAAATCCTCCCTCTCACTTAGCTCTTCTTCTGCAAAAGTTCTGAGTTTTTATGTTGTATGCTTGTTGTTCTTTGTTTCTACTTTCCTGGTTCAAAAAGAAAAGAAAAAAAAAAAAAAGAACATATGTTATGTGAAATTTGATGGGAACCCAAACGTTGAAATCCTAGTCATTTTGTGGTACTCAAAATTGTGTTTACTTACCGTTTAAGATTAGTATTTTACTTTTAAATCTCGTTGCGCTTATTTTTGATTCATTATAAGCTAGTTTAGTTATTGGATTAAATGATTCAGATCTTGTCGAAGGATAATTCATTTAAGCTATCTTTGGATTCATTTATTGAGGGTGCTTCGTGGAAATTGAATATCTATATAGTTAACAAATTGTTATGGGTGCTATACTAAGAAGCATGGATATGAACATGACACGCAACACGTCAATTTTAAAAAAAATTCAAAACACAACATCTAAGGAACATACACGAAATATATAATTTTATATATTATGTACATACAGTCTTATTCCCGCCTTGCCTGAGATAACGTACACGTAGACTTGATGATAACTTGTTAGACGAATTCCACACACACACACACACACACACATATATATATATATATATATATGAATATATCATCCAAAGATAATAAAAAACACAATATGATATTAATTCCTATAAATTTAATTTTCTTTTATTTTCGTATCTTAATTTATTTTGTTTAAACATATAATTAGTTTCACCCATATCTAATGATAGATACTTAAGTGTCCTGTCTTAAAAAAGAATAAAAAAAAAAATAGGACACATTGTGATAAGTGTCGGACATATGTCGAGAAGTATCTAACGAGTATCGTGTCCAACATGGACACGTCACTTTCTTTGAAGTGTCCATACTTTTGAGGTGTTATAGAATTAGTTGTGATGCATTGAACAATAAGATGCTTGATTGGAAATTGAATAGGTAATTTAAACCTTGCTTAACAGACTAATTAAGATTAGTGATTAAGTTTCTAATCTTATCTCGTTTATTCTTGATTCTTTCTAAGTTAGTTTAGTTATTAGATTAGATGATTTAGATTTTATCGAAGGACAATTCACTTAAGCTATCTTCTCTTATTCATTTATTGGGAGTGTCTCATGGAAAGTGAATAGCTATATAGTTAACAAATTATTATGGATGTTATATAATTGTTTATGGGGAAATTATTTAACATTTCTGGAGTACCATGTGTCTGTACTCCCTAACCAATCATCATTTAATATATTCTCCAATCACCCAACACAATGGCCCTATTTGGTAGGGCTTATTTCCAGCTTATTTCAGCTTTTAACTTAATTTAAGCTATTTTGATGTGTTTGGTTCAGCTTAACAATACAGCTTATAGCTTTTTGTAAGTCAAAAATCAACTTATTCTTTGAGTGGGGGAGGAGAAGCTTAATTCATAAGTTAAAAATCAGCTTATGTTCACAGCTATAAGCTATAAGCTGTTAGGCTATAAGTTATAATCATTTTCCCGCAGCTCTACCAAACGGGGCCAATACCCCACTTGTTCACCTTCTCCACCAATCAAAATACTAGGGGTGAAATCGGTGCGGTTCGGCCGGTTTTTTCGTAGTTTTTAAACCGAACCGAAATAATTGGTTGTATTTTTTCAAAAACTGAACAGACCGAAAGACACTTACAAACTAAACCAAACCGCTATATGCGGTTTCGATGCGGTCCGGTCCGGTCCTACGGTTTTGTGCTTTTGGGCCTCACATTTTAGGCTTATTTTTATCCATTACAAAAATGAATTTGGGCCTTGGAAACTAAAGTCCAACAACACCTAAACATAAGTTTTGCATATGCTTTATCAAATTAAATTGGGCTTTATTTGCCCCCCAAAAAAAATTAAAATGAATTGGGCTTTGAAAATCCTTGTCTAGTAAGAGCTAAAAAATTTTAAAATAAAAATGTATCAAACATATCCAACAAACCTATCAAAACTATTTATGTTGAAACAAACATATCCAACAAGCATCAAACATCCAACAAACCAAACATACCAAAATTTATCCAAATATATCCACCAACTATTTGTCTGTTCAAAACAAGCACCATGCATCAAACCTATCCATTATCCAACAAGCACCATATATCATATTCAGCCCCTCCAAAAAAAAATCATATATCCATGACCAAATATTACAAACATTAATATTAAAAAACTGAAAATAAAATAGATAGAGTATGTATTTTCCAACCAACCAAGCAAGAGTGGTCCTGCCAAAATAAATAAATAAATAAAATTGTTATCATCATCTAATCAAAAAAAAAAAAAATTGTCATCATCATAATTGAATTTAACATAAAAAAAATCTAAATGAATTATTTAATTTCTTACCTTTCCAACTATTAATACTCAATCTCAAAGATCAAAAACTAAAATGTGCAGAAATTTGGCACATTTTCCAACCAACAAAACACAAGAAGCCTTGCAAAAATAATAAAAATATTCTCATAAGAATTGAATTTAACATAAATACAATAATAATAATAAAAATTAGATCAAATATTCAACTTGTTACCATTCCTTTCTAACATCAATCAATGATGTTGACATCCTTGTTGCTTGATCCTTCCATAAGCACTAAAAAAAAATGAAAGAAACAAAACATAAGAAATTCAAGTATTTACCATATAACTTTTAGAAAATATAAAAGAAAGAAAACAAGAAATATTTATTGATCAAGGAATGTACCTGATTCAGTATCTTCCAATTCATCCAATTGATCTCTAAGACTGATTTGAGATGGGGAACGCAACCAATTTTGTGTACAAATGAGGGCCTCTACCGTGATGGGTGATAAAGAGCTACGGAATGGATCAAACACACGACCTCCCGTTCTAAAAGCAGATTCTGAGGCAACTGTAGACACGGAGATAGCTAAAACATCCCGAGCTATGAGAGAGAGAATGCGATACTTAGTGGAATTAGCCTTCCACCAACCCAATATATCAAAATCATCATTGTCTTCTTCACAATCATCCATAAAAAACTTTTCTAACTCAGATTTGTTAACCATGTTACTTTGTTTCTCCAAACGCATCTTGTACTTGGATTTCATTTTTGCCCGAACATCCATGTCATGTTCTTCATCCAAATCCATTGCCCTTGATGACTCCCCCCCAGTTTGTGTTTGCACATTTCCACTTTGAACATTCAAGGCATACCAATCATATAATCGTGTCAACTCATTCTTTAATTTCATCATCAAATCATCAACATGCTTAACTTCATAAATTTCTTCCAAGCACCATTGAATATAATTGAGTTTGTAACGGGGATCAATAACAATCGCAACAAAAAATAGCAAATTAACCTTGTCAAATTTACCCCAATACTTATCAAACTTAGAACTCATGCCACGTGCCATTAAATGCAAGCTTACATCTTCATTGTCCCACAATTCAATGATTGCATTTTTTATCAACATAATTTCAATAAAAAATGCATTACTAGTGACATATAAAGAACCTGAAAAACGTAATGTGGCATTGTAAAACAATTTTAGGAACTTGACATACAATCTTGCCTTCTTCCAATCATGTTTTGTAGGCGGCCCGATTGTCTTTCTTCTCTCTTTTCCTTTCCCATTATTACTTAAAGCAACTTCGTCCTCTTCACCAATGTCACCAACTTCTCCCTTCTCCTCATCAATCTCATCAAGCTCACCAACCTCACCAATCTCACCAATCTCATCCTCTTTAAGATTCGAGCGGAAGTGAGTGTCATCATCATCTAACCGCTCAAAAGTCTTTTGAAATTGTATAGCCCGTTCTAACATGAAATACGTAGAGTTCCACCGGGTAGCCACATCCAAACAAGGTTTACCATTAAACTCAATGCCCTTTTTTTCAACACATAATTTGAACTTGGCCATTCTAGATGGAGAGGATCTCACAAATTTTATAACACGCCGAATTCTTGTTATGGAATCATCAATTTCTTTCAATCCCTCACAAACAATTAGATTCAATATGTGAGCACAACACCTCACATGTAAAAAGTCATGCTCTAATATGGTACTCTTTCTTCTCTTTGTCTTTCGCTTCAAAAAGTTAATGAGACCATTATTTGAGCTTGCATTATCAACCGTGATTGTGAGAAACTTATCAATTCCCCATGCTACCAAACAATCCTCAATCACCTTACCAAGTGTGTCACCTTTGTGATTTGGAACAATACGAAAGTTCAGAATTTTTTTATGAAGTTTCCAATCACAATCAATGAAATGTGCAGTGAGACACATATAATTCAAGTTTTGCACGGATGTCCAAGTGTCTGTGGTAAGACATAGTCGTTGACCTCTAAGTGCATTCTTCAAAGCCTTTTTCTCACTCACAAATATTGACATACATTCTTTGGCAATGGTAATCCTAGATGGGATTTTAAACCACTTGGGTTGCACCACACGCATAAATTGTCTAAATCCTTCACCCTCCACAAATTTAAATGGCAATTCATCTCTAGGGCCTTTCTATATGCATCAACACTAAAGCTTACAGCCACAAGATTACCAACTGTTTCCCCATCACCAGTTTCATTTTTTGGTTTAAAACCTAGTGTTTTCATCTTGCCTTAGGGGATACTTCTTACACTTTGATTCTAGATGAGCTCGCATTGATGTTGTCCCATTAATTTTTGGATCACATGCATAAGTTGTACCATAATAGTTACAAGAAGCCCTAGGTTTTTTACCAGATTCACACTTCAATTTCGTGAAATGATCCCAAACCAAAGATCTTTCTCTTTTACCCTTGACACTGTTAGACTGATTTTTTGTACTTTCATTCTCATGTTCTTGTGTTGTAGGTTGTTCAGTAGCAATTTCACTGGGCCCTTGTGTAAGGGAAATTAAATCATCCATCTAAACATAATAACAACAAGAAATATTTGATTTATCAACAAAAAAAAATTAACAAGAAGAAATAGTAACTAATAAAATAATAAGAAGAAGAAAAACAAATTTTAACTAATACAAAAAAAACTAATAACAAGAACAAATTTTAACTAACAAAAAATAAATCATTCATGTAAACATAATAACCAACAGAAAAATCCTAATCCTCCTATTTATTAACAGAAAAAATATATTACTACCACTAAAAGAAAAAAAATCATAATAAAATAATAATAACAAGAACAAAAATTAAATCATCAAATTTTTTTTTTTTTTCATTTGCATGTTAAGAGTAGTGTTTTATTTGCATGTTAATTAATAACGAACACCCTGTTTTTTGTTTTTTTTTTTTTAATTTTTTTTATAATCTTTTTATGGATCTAAAACACCATCAAAATCAAGTGTTTGAAAACATCATAAATATTATATAAATTTATATATTTTTTTATAATCTTTTTATAGATACCACCAAAATCAAGTGTTTGAAAACATCATAAATATTATACATATATATATATATATATATAAACAAGTTCAAAAACAGGATTTTTACTTTGACACAAAAGTCAGTCTACTAGGGCTTTTGAAAAGTGTTTAAAAAAATTAGGGATTTGTGTCATAAACATGGTGTTTTTAATAAATAAAAAATAGGGTTTGTTCAAAAAGTAAAACAATAAAAAATAGGGTTTTGAAAATAAAAAAATTAGGAATGAAATTTACCTAGTACCAAGACTTCGCTTCAAGATTCTTCTGAGTAATGGATGATAGTGGTGGACCACCTGAGAGTGCCTTATTAAAAACCCCGATTGATTTCTCACCTGCAGTAAAAAAGCCCTAATTTGTCTGAAGTATAAAGTGGAAGAAGACAAAGAGTATGGGAATGGGACAGAGCTTCTGAGAATGAATAAAGAAGAACAAAAAAGTGATTCAACTTTTTGTTTTCTCACCATGGGACTTGGAAGACAAAAGGCTGTACTAATGTTATATATTATATTAAGTGGACGGCTAGGATTAAAATATGTGGATGGTTTAGATGGGAGTACAATTCGGTGCAGTTCGGTTTGGTTCGGTGTAAAATTCATGCAAACCAAACCGTAAACCGAAAACCGAAATTTTGTAATAAACATACCGACCGACCGAATTTTAAAAAATAAACAGACCGTATACCGGCGGTTCGGTTCGGTTCGGCCTATCGGTTCGGTTTCTGTGATTATTCTTTCACCCCTACAAAATACTACGGAATACCATATGTTTATGTTCCGGAATTACTAAATAATTACCCTTGGTTGTGATGCTTTGAATGGTACAATGCTAGATTGGTAAGCCTTGTAGAGTTTGGTTTGGTTAAAGAACGCGATTTCTTATGAAATTGATAGAGATTAACAAAAATGTTTACATCTTGAGACAGAAGCTATTAACTGAAATCACAAATTTTATTTTTAGGATAATTCAAAGAAGCACTACAACATAAACACTTTTAGCAAACAATTGATTTCGTCCCTAAAACTAGTATTTTTGTCGCCAATTACATTTCCCTATGTAATAAAAAATGTTGGGAAAGCCCCGTCTGAAAAAGTCAAAATAGCCTTTTTGTGACGAATTTTTTATAACGTCGCTAAAATCGATAATTAGTGATGATTTTTCTTTCGTGCCGAAATGTTTGAATTTTCGAGACTAAATATTTGTCGTTAATAGTTCGTCACAAAACATCTAATTTCGTCGCTAAGAACTAATCAGTGGCATTTTTAGCAACAATTATATTTGATCGCTAAAATTATAAATGCTTTCTACATCATATATTTTCGTCACTAAAAGTCAGCTCATAATTTTCAATCCAAAAAAGAATGAGGAAACATGTAAATATCAAGACGTTGCCCTGCGATAAAACATAAAGGGGGATATTCACACAATACTATGCAACTGTCTTTATTAATTTTAAAAATCCTTGCACATATTCTTCTCATAAGTTCATAACCAAACAAGGGACTCTTGGGGGTTGAAGCCAAAGAACTCAAATATGCGTTGAAATTGAAACCTTAAAAATGAGATCGATCGATTGAAGTTGAAGATCTCAGATCCCAGATCTCCATTGGTGTACTAGACAAAGAGAATAAAGTTGTAGAATAAAGAGCCCGTATTTGACACGTTAGGGCAAGAGGAGGAGATTTTATTTGCCTATTATTAAGAGGATCAAAATATTTGGTTCCTAAAGGGCTTCGTACATTTAGCAACCAAATTAATTGGTCTCAAGCTATTACGCCCCCAATTGCATGGGTCAAGTGGGCAAATGAAAATAATCTTTAAGGTCTCTAAATAAATTTTTTCCCCCTATAACGGATATCATGAAGGAATATGGTGTGTTGGTCCCTAAATATTAGTCTCTAAATCACTAATTCCTTGTATCAAGGGTGGAAGGGTAAAAATTTGAAGAAATTTTATGTAATGGCAAATTTCTTAGCACATTGAAAAAACAACATGCACATGTCTACGTCCTTACATGTGCACACAAAGTGGAATTATTTATTTTGGGGTTTTTGTTAATAAGTGCTCTTAGGACATTTGTTAAGGATACATTAAATCAATTCAAGTACCTCTGCTATTATAGAAGATCAAAAAATTATAAATGTTTCTTTCTAAAGACTAAAATATCCAACATTATATACTTTTCAAATGTAGTTTATTTATTTTATAAATATTTTTTTATCATAAAACTAAATGCATTTATTTTTAAATAAAATTTCATTTTTATTATTATAAATTTTAAATGTCCTTTATTTTCAATCATAAATAAAAAATAAATAAAAATAAAAAAGGAAAATGAATCTAAAAATTAAAAAAAATAAAGGAAAATGAATCTTAGAAAAATAAAGGGCCTATAATTTTTTTATATTTGCTATAAAAATAAAGGGCATTTAAAAATTAAAAAAAAAACCTTGAAATTTCATTTAAAAATAAATGCATTTAGTTTTATGATAATAAATAAATAAATAAATTATATTTGAAAAGTTTATAATGTTGAAATAGAGAGAATTGGAAAAAAGAATATATTAGTCTCTAGTAAGACACATTTATAGATTTTCCTATCTTCTATAATAGTGGAGGTGATTGAGATGATTTAATGCATCTTTAACAAATGTCAAACCCCTTTATTTTTTTAGTTAGATTAGCAAAATGAGAAGAAAATTAATATTTTATTTATTGTTATATAAAAAAATGTCATTTATGTGTTTGCTTCTCAAATAGAAATGACAGTAATGTTACGTTGTCAATTTGATCAATTTTGGATAACCCATTATGCTATTTTTTATTTTTTCACACTTAAAAAACTTTAAATTGTAGGTTAACAAAACTCTGACTTACAGAATAAATGTTGTAAATGTCTGATGGAAATTGATTTTGAATTTTTATTGTAACTTTTGAATTTTAAATTTTGAAATTATTTAATATAGAAAAGTTATTGATGTAACATTAAAATTTTATTACGTTTTTAATGATCAAATCCCGATTATAGTAGTATTACTATATTATTCGAAAGAGTGGTGTTATATGCACTAATTAACCAACACTAGTTATGATATTATTATTGACCCCACTCATTATACAAATTATAAATATCAAAAACATCTTAAATTATGTCACATTATCAATTGGTACACTAGTTAGTGCACTAATTGGTGCATATAGCATTAGTCTATTCGAAAACTGGTATACAACTTTTTGGGTAAATTACAATCACCTCCCTTTAAATTGAGAAAAAATACAACTACTCTTGACATTTTTTATATCATTACACTAGTCTGCTTTATGATTTTAATTCATATAACAGTTAGACCTATTTTCATCTATGTTAGTTGTATAAAAAAAATGTGATATCTTTTTTACAAATATATATATATATATATACATATATCTCTTTATTTATTTCAATGTTTACTTGCTATCTCTATTAATTTCAATCACTTTAACCTTATTAAAAATTAAAAGTTTGGGCTAAACCTCAGGGCAAGTGAATGTAATTTATCCAAACTTTTTAAAGCATTTTCTTACAATGAAATTTAACGCTATGTTTGGTAACTTAGGAGAGAAAAGAAAAGAAATGATTACTTAAGTAATAAGAGAAAAGAAAAGAAATGAAATGATTGTAATTTCTCTCCTTTTTGTTTGGATAAGTAAGAAATAAAAGAAAAGAAATGATTGTGATTTCTCTCCTTCTTGTTTGGTTAGATTTCATTAAGAGAAAAGAAAAGAAATTATTTTATGTTATATTACCAAAATAACCTTTTTATATTTTCAATCATTTTATTTCTTTTATTTTTATAGGGGTAAAATTGGTATTATGAAAATATAAACATTTGTGGATTTCTTTTCTCTCCCAATCTCTCCACTTTTGGAAAGATTGAAAATAAGAGTTATGAGAGAAATGAGTTTCTCTCCATTTCTCTCTATTTCTCCCCATTTCTCTCCACTTAAGATAACCAAACAAGGAAGAGAAATACATTTCTCTCTATTTCTTTTCTTTTCTCTCCAAATCACTCAATCCAAACACAGTGTAAAGGATAAATTACACCATTTGAACAATTTTAACCCTATACGTTTAATTTTACGGCAATATGATCCTTCCATCACACGTTGTTAACATTTGGAACCAAAAAAAAAAAAAAAAGGTACAAAACTAAATGGACTAAAGTACAATTCAAAATAAACTATCGGCAAATTATAACAAAATTGAAAGTGTCGAGTTTAAATTAAAACTATGGAAACTAAAGTGATACTACACTTAAACTATAAGGACTAGTGGTGCAATTTACCAATTTAAACACACACACAAACACGTTCATCTGGCATCCTCATATACCAAAATAGCACTTTAGCCATTGCCTGATAATGCAAGTTGACATAGAGATATAGGCATGTATTCATATTTCCTCTTCAAGTTCATGCACAAAAGTGAATGTTAACACATCATTTCACAAGAAAGTATTGAACTTCACAGATATTTTTCCGTAAGGGCCTTGAGTTGGATAATTGGAAGTGTTTGCTAGAAAATGAAAAAAGAAAATAAAAAACAACCAAACAAATGTTCTACTTCCATAATTCACCTAATAGCAAAAGGATGCTTTTGTATTCTATTGATTCAGCAGTGCCAAAAAAGTGTTCATGTCCAAACTGAAACATCCACAATGGAGACAAAACTCATAAGCTGCTATATTAGGTGTTCATGTGCAAACTGAAACATCCACAATGGACACAAAACTCATAAGTTGCTATATCATGCAACTCAAATTTATTGTTCTATTAACTAAAAAAGAATAGTATTTTTTGGTAAGAGTTCATGAACTCAAACATTTGTACTTTTGTAGTGTATAACAATCATCGAATGTTATATCCCTCCTCTCGGTTAATTCGCAAGAAGGCTGCAATTTTTAATACAATATATAGCGTGGTACCTTTTTATGAAGATGTAATGAATCACATGAAGCTTCTAATTCGTACAGGCACTTATTAATGCGTGGAAGGCTTGATATTCTTCATCTTTAAGCCCACAATCTTGTATGCTTGAATGAATTCCCTCCATCAAGAATGACTTAGAAATCAAACATTACCTTGTACTTCAGAAAATATCTCCATTTTAATCAATCCGCTCTAGATTATACATCACCATTCCCTCGAGTGCTAATTGAAATGCGCTCTGAGGAAGACACTGAAGGTTTTGGATCGCGAGCTCAGCTTTCTCTTTTGCTAGATCTCGAGCTCTCTCGATCCCCCCACAACTCTTGACTATTTCAATGGCCTCATCGAGTGAACCATTCTCGCAGAATTCAGATTCAATGAGCTCTCTCAGTTTCGGTTCTTTCTCTATTGCGAAAATTACTGGCGCAGTCAGGTTCCCTTTTGCCAGGTCGCTTCCAGCTGGCTTTCCCAGCTGCTCCGCGGACTGTGTGAAATCCAAAATGTCATCAACAACTTGGAAGGATAGTCCAAGATTCTTACCATACTGATACATTTGCTCATTAATATCGCTATCGACCCCACTAAAAACGGAAGCTCCTTTGGTGCTAGCGGCGATTAAGGAGGCTGTCTTGTAGTAGCTCTTGATCAAATACTCCTCAAGTTCAACATCACAGTCGAACAAACTCGATGCTTGCTTTATTTCACCACTAGCAAAATCTTTAATAACCTGCCACAATGCCAAATAGTTTACAAATATGGGCTAGGGCTTCATAACCTCCATTTTTTTGGGGATAGTTTTGGGGATTATATAAAAAGGGTGTTCGGAGAAATTTTTTGTAGGTCGTCTATGGCCATTATGTTGCTAGGGGTATCCAGTACAAAGGTTAACAGTATAAAACTTCTACGATTAGCAATTTGAAGAAATTACCTTAAATCTTCGTGTACTGAGCCCTAATCGAATAGTTTGAGATTCTAAAGAGAACGAAACTATTTTATCTATTAATAGTGGCCAAATTGGCATGTTAGTCTGATTCTATCTCTGTTCGTTCCGTTTGAAGAGATTAGACCTAACAAAATTCCAAATAGAAACTTTCGAGGGGTATTAGCATATGAGAGAGAAGCATGAACACCAATTAAAGTTTTCAAGGACTTGTGGTGCAATACCTGACTGATGAGCTTGATGACTTCAAGATTTTCAAGATTAGCAAGGTACCATGATGCCTGGGCAAACATGAAGTCCCCAGCAAGAACTGCCACTCTTGTACCAAAAAGTTGGTGAACAGCTTCTTTTCCTGCAAATAGCCAGAAACATGATATAGCTATGAAGAGAGCGGCTTTCTAGTTACTCATTTTAATGGTTGAAAGTTGAAACTTGAAAGAGACGTCCTTATATATGATGCCGCTTAAATTTTTGCATAAAGTAACAGAGAACCTCAGAAGTTTGCCAATTGTATGTGGAGTCAACCTTATACCTTTGAAAACAATAGAGCAAGATCTCATGGTTTGCTCGGTCTACAGCACATAAACCAGTGACACTACTTAACGTCCCCTCGGGGGAAAAAAACAACTGAAAGAAAACTCAAAAAATTGGCTCAAGGGATAATCCAGACATGGAACATCTGGTTCATGTCATGAATGCAAACATTTATAAAGTTTGCAACAAGACAGAGAAACGTGTCTGCACATAGTTCCACCAATCTGTATTTCCTTCCTCTGTTACTATTGTTTAACCAAAAATCTATGTTACGCAGGCCAATCTAGCTAAGCAAAACTCAATTGCATAAATCATAATCCAGACTTCTAGATGGAACTAAAGACAATGGAACTTGTCAAATCTAATACTTGTTATGAAAAATTGCATATAATGTTAAGACAAACAGAGATGGCATAAATACTCAACGGTCTTGTCAAGTTTATATTAATAAAATCTGGACTAAAACCACCAAATATTTTGGAAAACAGTTGAAAGTTTCTGCTAGCAAGTTCCATATGGTAGACTCATTCAACTTAAGAATTTGAAATCAGCAATCATATGAAACAATGACATAAACTGTGCTGGTGTTCAATACAGATATGAGGTTTCAACAATATAAACTGAAATGTGAAATGAATCATGACAATGATACACAGCAGCACAGAATTTTGAATAAACTGAGAGCAGCAGCATATAGCTAAAGGCTTACCTCTGCGCATGTCACTTTCATCTAATACGTCATCATGAATCAAGCTTGCAGTATGGATCATCTCAATAATCTCTGCCAAGCGCCTATGTTCTTTGGTAAGTTCCCTGGTAAGAAATAATAGTATTGAATGAAACATCTATTTTGTTTAATATCTAGTATTTTAACAAATACAAATAACACTGCTCACGTCAAGCCTGCAATTTCTGTTGTTGCTCTTGACACTAGGAACACCAAAGCTGGCCTCATCCTCTTCCCACCGGCACTGAAAATCTGTTCAGCGGCAGACATCAAAACCGGGTTGTCTGCACCAACAATCTAGCAAAAAAATTGCATCAGAACGGAAGCATATAAAAAAGACAATGGGAAATTTAGACTCATATTTTAAAGGGTAAATTATGCTGACCACCCTTGAGGTTTAGAAAAAAATACAATGAACTCCACAATGTAATTGCACTGACCTCTCTTTTACTAAGGCTAAAACAACCTGAACTAATGTAGATGATGTGCAGACACGAGAATAAATAAGATAGAATATACATTTCAGAGTAAAAGAGATGACATCATCATTTTTCCATCGACACGACTAACGAATTATTAAAAGGGGCCAAGTGCTATGTGAATTAAAAACCTTAAGAGAGCCCAATAAAATTATGTCAAATATTCACGCAACTAACCCCATTTGATGGGACTTAAGGCTTGGTTTGGTTTGGCACCGCCCCCCCCCCCCCCCCCCCCCCAAAGGGAGGTTAATGTAATTTGTCCTGTTTTAAAAGAGCACACCAGTCTAAGCATTTGAAGTTGATATAAAAGGTAAATTGGATTGGCTATGCGTAGAAGCACAAGGTATTGGTGAGGGAATTCAAATGATATTTATAAAATAACTGAAACTGTCACTAAGAAATTTCCTTGAATTGAAAATATTCTCATGAATTTCATGCACATTTAGGACCTCAATGATAACACCAACGAAACAAAAAAAAAAAAAAAAAAGTTTATGATTTATTTTGAATCAAAGAGGAGATATTTAACTCAAAGGTAACTCGTTTAGCTGAGCTAGCAAGAGTGTAACTACTCCCCTAACCTGAATTGACATGCATCCAAAGAAAATATCATTGGTTGAACTGATTCTCTTAATGTCATGATATTTGTAATCAGTGACACATCATGTGTACCCATGGTATATCAATCTTCATAACCAAGTTCTGATGGTAACACACAGTAATTTATGATTCAATCAAAAGTCAAGATATTAACTATTCATTTATGTACTAGTTGTGAACATTGTCTCAGCTCTTTCATTGTGTATTGGCTTTAATCCTCGAACTTCAACACAGAATAAACAAAATAATTGAGTGGGATATATATAATTTGAGTAACACAAAATATACAACTGTACTAATTTTTCTTAGATTAGTTTGGTTGAGTATTTGAGAATAGTGATTATTGGTAAGTTAGAACATTCCCATCAAATTATGGTTGCTAGGACAGCATGAAAATTAAGGCTTTATGCTATTAGAACTTTATATCAAATCCTTTTTCCACCCAACCCCCAAAGCAGGAATTTCCAGCGCCATTCTGCCTATAATCACAACTCCACTACCAAATCACAATCCACCTCCAAAAGCCATTGATTCTCTACCACTAGTATAATTACTACCACAGCTGAGGGACAAATTGTTAAGAATACCCTACACTTACTTTTTTTTTGTGGCTAAGTGTAAAAAAGAAAAGAAAAATAAAGTGCTCGCCTTGCTTCTAAAAGTAATTTCGAACATAATCAAGTTAAAGAAAACTCAACTGAATTTGACAAAAAACCATTTCTAAACTATTGGGCCTGAGATAATAATCTTCTTTTGCCATTGTACTCAAACTAGACAAGATATCCATTAAATAATACATTCAATTGTCAATATTTTCCATTACTCCCTCAAGCCATATCAATTTTGGTCCTCTTCTTGCCCTTGCAACATTTTCAAAGGGGACCACGCTGCTGTTCCTCACTCGAGCACTAATTTCTCTTCAGTGCACACACATGGCCAAACAATCTTAACAGGTTTTTCATTCATAATAAAACTAAATTCAGCAGGCACAAACACCATTAAAGCAAGAAGTGTGTAAAAGTAAAACATCTTCACCATGATAATTTGTTAAGGCTGTGTTTGGATCAAAGATTGAGTGGGGATTTGGGGAGGGAAAGGAAAAGTGAAAAAGAATTAGCTTCTGTTTCATTCACTTCTCCTTTCCTTTTCCCTTTCCCTTTCCCTCCGCAAATCCCTCCTCAAACCCAAACACAGCTTAGAGGTTAAATCTAAGAACATCTTATAACATACAAGCCAATATAGAATTTTTCACATAGGTACTCACAGACTGTAAATTTTTGTTCAATGTTTGGAGGTCATCAGCAACCACTTGAAACAAATTTGCCACTGCAATAGGGCTTATAATTTCTTCCTTCACATCCAATACTGGTGGAGGACCTTCTGCAACCCCAATAATAGTCCCATAACAAGTTAATAAACAATTCTAATGGTTCAACCTCCAAATTCATAAGACAAAACTACATGTTTGTACCAATTTAACAATCAGAAACAAACTCAAATTGTGCTTATCTCAATAAAACAAAGTACCATTCAGCAAAGTCTCCGGAGTCTTTGTAGAGAAAACGCCACACCGAGCAATCTCATGCCGGCGACACACCAATTTGCGAGCCCCAAAGCCTCTGTTAAATCTCCTGCAGACACCCTTTTTTGCATAGTTTCTTACTGAAAATCGATCAACCGAGGCATTGGAAGAACATCCACAAGCAACCAAATCCAACCCAGTTCGACTAAACTCAAGACTATGGCACGTCATTGACATCATCATCAATAAAATCCAAATTCAAGAAACACAAAAATATTTTTCAATCAAATCAAAAACCCAACTCAGAAAATAGCTCAATTTCCCATTTCACCAAAAACCCACCAAGAAAACAACAATCCCAACCATGAAACAGTGATTGAATTGAGAAGAAAGTGAGTAGCAGAGTGAGCTTCAAATAAGAGAAAAGATTTGAAATGGGTCCTAAGGTGACAAGCTATAGTTGAAGTTGAACCCAAAGCCTGGAATGGTATATGTGTTGTGAACGAATACTTGTATTGAGTGGATCCAAGAAGCCCACATATCAGAAAAATTTTGGGGGGTGTATTATTTATATAATCATATGTTTTTGGGAAAAAAAGAGGGTAAGCTTTTTAGGACGAAGGAGTGTATGGCCTATGGTGGAAAGAGATAGAGCGAGTGCGCGAAAGAGAGGCAAAGAAACGGCCTTATCTTTCTTAGCGGTCAAATATATATACTCTGGTTTTTATTTTTTTATATTTTTTATATACCCTGTTTTTGGTCCTTAAATAATATATGGGTAAATATTGGGATTTTTATTAATAAGTCTTATTTAGAAATGTTCTAATTTAAGAAGTTTATGAAGAAATTTTTTAATCCACTTTAATCTCACGTATTTATAGTTTTATTCCATAAAAAAAAAATTTCTTGATTTACACTATTTTTTTAGACTTTTATACCCTTATATTTAATATTGATATTTAATGTTGGGGAGAAGAGAGAAGGAAAAGAACCAAGGCATAGAAAATTTCATACACAAATTAAATAACATTAATGTTATTATTTTATATTATTATATAATGTGAATATATTTTTAATTGACAATACATTAAAATTAATGTAAACATTCCCTCTCGTCTGATGTGAATATATTTTTAACGTCATCTGATGAGAATATTCACATTCATGTCATCTAATGTGAACATTCATATCATCACGTACAGTCATGTTTATATTCAAATGAAAGTTCAAGCTTGTGATTGTGTAATTTGGCGAAAATTGGGCCGAGCTGTGAGATGGACTTTGTGGCCCAAAATACGAAGGACTGTGTAAAAAGGCCGTAATGTTACTCCGGCCCAAGAAAGGTAAAGTTACTCCGGCCCAAGAGATAAAGTTCTTTCAGTCAGAGCAGGAAGTGTAACAAAACAAGTGGAGTTCTAGGTATTGAAGGTCCCCTCCACTTACAACATCATCTTGGGCAAAACATGGATACACGCCATGCGCTCGGTGGCGTCATCCTACCACCAGGTAATGCGGTTCCCCAACGACACCGGTATAATTGAAGAAGTATATGGAGATCAGATCATGTCAAAACAGTGTTTCGCCACGGTAAATGGCAGTCGCGCTGCAAAAGGATACGTCCATTCGGTGGAGAAACCAGAAAGCAATGAACTATTCGCGGACGTCGGCAAAGAGGCTGATCAGAAAGCGGTGGAGGACTTGGTGGAGGTAAAAATAGATGAGAAGAACCCGGATAAGTTCTTCTTGCTTGGCTCATCGTTGTCCAGCACTGAGATAATAGAGGTCTTGGAATTCTTGACTTCTAACATCGAAGTGTTTGCCTGGACACCCTACGACATGCCAGGCATTGATCCAAACTTCATCAGTCACCAACTCAATGTCCACCCATCCGCCAGACCAGTCATTCAACGCACGCGCAGATCGGCACTCCACCACCCGAAAATAGTGGCGGAAGAAGTAGGCAACCTGCTGGAGGCATGAGCAATTAGAGAAGTGCACTACCCAAGATGGATCTCCAACACAGTCGTAGTGCCAAAGAAAAATGGCAAATAGCGAGTCTGCGTCGACTACAAAACAGTCAACAAGGCATGCCCAAAAGACAGCTTTCCTCTACCACAGATAAATCAACTGGTGGACCTAACGGCGGGGCACAACCGACTTAGCTTTCTGGATGCATACAGAGGCTACCACCAAATCGCCATGCATGAGCCAGACCAGGAGGTCACATCCTTTACAACTCCAAGAGGACTATACTGTTATAAGGTCATGCCATTTGGCCTGAAGAACGCTGGGGCAACATTCCAACGGATGGTCACCAAAATGTTTGAACCATTGTTAGGCAGAACAATGGAGGCATACATCGATGACATGGTAGTCAAAAGCAAGGATGAGAATGACCATCTCAAGGACCTTGGCGAGATGTTTGAGATCCTAAAGAAGCACAAGTTGCGCCTCAATGCGTCCAAGTGTGCATTCGGAGTAGAATCTAGCAAATTCCTGGGCTTCCTTGTGACCAACCGAGGCATAGAGGCAGACCCCTCCCAAATCAAGGCAATCCAAGATCTGGAGAGACCAAACTCAGTAAAAGAAGTGCAGCATCTCACCGGCATGGCAGCTGCACTCAACCGGTTCATAAGCAGATCATCAGATAGACTACGACCATTTTTTCATGCCTTAAAAGCCAAGTTTGAGTGGGATGAAGAATGCGACCGAGCTCTGGAAAGCTTGAAGGAATATATGTCCTCCCCACCACTGCTTGTTACCCCAGTACCTGGTGAAGAACTCTTCTTATACCTGGCGGTCTCTCAACACGCAGTTAGCACGGTGTTGGTTCGTACAGAAGGAATCCAACACTTGCCTATCTATTATGTCAGCAAGACGCTGCTGGGAGCCGAAACAAGGTATTTGCCACTGGAAAAACTGGCATTGGCCTTGATGATGGCCTCCAGGAAATTGGCACACTACTTTCACGCCCACACCATAGTCGTCCTCACAGCTTTCCCACTAAAAGCTTTGTTTGAGAGGGCGAACTTTTCTGGGCGAATTTTAAAGTGGGCAGTAGAATTGGGGCAATTCGACATCAAGTTCCAACCCAGGACCGCAATAAAAGCCCAATCTTTGGCAAACTTTGTCGCAGAATTTACTCCTGGAAGTCATCATATCTGCCCAGTCGACCTAACTGACACAACCGAACTAGGGACGGAAGTTGACGCCGGAATAGCGCAACCCCTGGTAGAAGGTACTCAGTCAAACTCCAAGGCAGACCAGACTAAGGACAACAAGAAAGAAACAAACAAAGGCTCACCCACAGTACGATCAGATGACGAAGGGCAGACAGCAAGCATGGACCTTGAAGAAAACACCATTCTTGACCCCACGACATCATCTGACCCCTCCACGTGTTGGAAGTTGTTCGTTGGAGAGATGTGGAAGCTCTTTGTGGATGGAGCATCCAACCGGCATGGTGCAGGGCTTGGCATAGTCCTCATCTACCCAGACGGCCTGGTTGTAGAGCAAGCAATCAACCTTGGCTTCCCAGCATCAAACAACGAAGCGGAGTATGAAGCACTTCTCGCAGGACTCAAATCAGCATGCTACATGAAGGCCACCGAACTAATGGTTTACAGCGACTCACAACTGGTGGTAAATCAAATTTCTGGCGACTATGAAGCGAAGGATGATAGGATGGCCAAGTACCAAGAGTTGGTCAGCACAAAGATCAAAAACTTTGAAGTAGTAAGGATAGAGCAAATCGGCAGGGAGGAAAACAGCAGAGCAGACGAACTAGCAGGTTTCGCCTCCATGGCAGATACCTCCATACCCCATCCACTACTGATCGACTACCTACCTAGACCAAGCATAGAAGACCTCGAAGCGGAAGAAGTATGTTGCACAGAACTAGGCCCCTCTTGGATAGATCCCATCATCCTGTTCTTAAAAGACAGCATCCTACCAGAAGAGAAAAAAGAAGCCAACAGAATAAGAGCAAAATCACAGCGATTTTGGCTCTCCCCATCCTTAGCATTATACAAGAAGTCCTTCTCAGGACCTTACCTAAAGTGCGTACATCCCAGCAAAGTAGAAGCTTTCCTGTACGAGATACATGAAGGGGTGTGCGGAAGCCATCAAGGTGGAAGATCGCTAGCTTACAGGGCCATTTCGCAAGGTTATTGGTGGCCATATATACAGGCAGACTCAGAGAAATATGTGAAGAAGTGTGAAAAATGCCAGAAATTCGCACATCAAATACATCAACCAGCTAGAGAACTCCTACCATTGACTAGCCCATGGCCTTTCGCAATGTGGGGCTTGGACATAGTAGGACCACTTCCAACAGCACCCGGCGGCAGGAAGTTCTTTCTCGCGGCAACAGACTACTTCACAAAATGGGTTGAAGCAGAAGCATTGGCATCAATCAAGGAAAAAGATGTGAAGAAGTTCGTCTGGTAAAACATCATCACTCGATTTAGCATACTAAAGGCCCTAATCCCAGACAATGGCACTCAATTCGACGGCAGAATCTTCAGAAGCTTTTGTGAAGAATACAAGATAGAGTTCTATAATTCTACACCGGCATATCCTCAAGCAAATGGCCAAGCAGAAGCATCAAATAAAGTCGTCTTGGATGGACTTAAGAAAAGATTAGAGAAGGCAAAAGGTTAATGGGCGGACGAACTTCCTCATGTTTTATGGGCTTACCGCACCACACCTCGACGATCAACAGGAGAGACACCATTCTCCTTAGCCTATGGAATAGAAGCAGTAATCCCACTGGAAGTTGGCCTCCCCACAATCCGAAGCGAAAATTTTGATCCAGACTTAAATGAAGAAGCCATAGCATTGGAACTCGACCTTGCGGAAGAAAGAAGAGAAAGGGCATTGGTTCACATTGCTTCATACCAACGAGAGTTAATTAGAAAATACAACAAAAAGGTGCATCCAAGACAATTCAAGATCGGCGATTGGGTACTGCGCAAAGTAATGGGAAACACTTTGGTACCAAGAGATGGCAAGTTGGGGCTAAACTGGGAAGGTCCTTACAAAGTAGTTGGGTTAGCAGGCAAAGGGGCATACCACCTAAAAGACAAGGACGGCAAAGCAATCCCTAGGCCATGGAACACAACCAATCTCAAGTTGTTTTATTTTTAGCTTTTTTTCTTTCAAACATGTAATTTCTTCTTTTTTCTCAATAAAACAACCAATTCTTTTTCAGCATGAGTTGTTCTTTGTAAAAGTTAGTTTTAGTAAAGATAGGAATATTGCAAACCTTTTGTTCTAAGTTAGCTGGAAAAAACTAACTTAGAGGTTGGCCGGAATAAACCAACCCTTAGTACTCTTCAGCCGAAGTATGGGGGTGGCTGAAGAGTGGTTGGCTGGATTAAACTAACTCTTAGTACTCTTCAGCCGAAGTATGGGGGTGGCTGAAGAGTGGTTGGCTGGATTAAACCAACTCTTAGTACTCTTCAGCCGAAGTATGGGGGTGGCTGAAGAGTGGTTGGCTGGATTAAACCAACTCTTTGTACTCTTCAGCCGAAGTATGGGTATGGCTGCAGAGTGGTTGGCTGGATTAAACCAACTCTTTGTACTCTTCAGCCGAAGTATGGGTATGGCTGAAGAATGGTTGGCTGGAATAAACCAACTCTTAGTATTCTTCAGCCGAAGTAAGGGTATGACTGAAGAGTGGTTGGCTGGAATAAACCAACTCTTGGTACTCTTTAGCCGAAGTATGGGTATGGCTGAAGAGTGGTTGGCTACAAAACAACTCATCGTACTCCTCAGCCGAAGTAATTATGTTGGCTAAGGAGTGGTTGGCTGATAAGCATAGTTCAACCATTTAAAACCGGAATAGCAGTTGGAACAATAGAAGACATTACAAGTGCAAGCACACATGAAAACCGGAATAAGAGTCCAACAAAATTTTCATTCATTGAAAATCAATTACAAAGAGGCATAGCCCGGTTACAAAGACAAAAGGTAACAAAAAAGAGAAAAAGTGCAAAATCAAGAAAAAAGATCTTCAATTTCGGCGTCAAAGGCAGCGTCGGCATCAACTTGAAGACCGGTTTCAGGCGGAAGGACGTTTTCAGTCGCAAGAGTGGTTTCGGTCGGAACCACGGTTTCACCTGGTTGTTCAATAGTTAGATCTTCCACCGTGGGCTTCGACCGAACTACCTGATCTACATTCGCAACCGGAGTATCCTCAGGGGCAGAGTCTTCATCAGAGTCTAAGCCCTCAAGAAACTGCTGTTACATGGCATTTGCATATTCCATGAGGGAGTTCGGTATGAAGTAGGCTGGAGGGTTGAAAACCTCGGTCTGAGGATCATGACCGAGCTTCTCAACGGCTCCCCTCCAGCCACACTTAAAGAACAGCTCCTTGGCGGCCTCACACTGTTGGACATATATATCCTCTGCCTTCTTGTAGCCTTTCTTTTCGGCCTCTTTTGCGTCCTCCTTCGCCTGGGATATTTCGGCATCTTTCTTCCTTTCCAGCTTCACCAGCTCGCGTAGGTACTTGTCTTTCAGAGCAATGGCAGCCTTCTGCTTTTCGGCTTCGGCCGAACTAACCAGTCTGGTCAGTCTGCCGACCTCACCTCGTAGTTCGGCCATTTCCTTTCTGGCCTCCTCCAGCTCGGTCGTTTTTGCCTCAGCTTTTGCCGCTGCTTGCCTGGTTACTTTCCTAAGCTCCAGCACTTTCCTATGAGTGATTTGATTTTTCTGAATGGCCTGACAAAGCAAAAATTTCCCTTTAGCCGAAGTAGAAGTTGAAAAAAGAAAGTAGACAGAAAAATGACCGAAGTTGCTTACCAGAATCATGGATTTAGTCGTAGACCGGATGGCCTTCAGTTCGGTGTTTAACTGTTTGTGGTGGTGCTCCATGTCTTTGGGCAGACACACACTCTTGGCCAGATTGATGGCCAACAGGTGGTCTTTCTCAGCTACAACTGAGTCTGTATCTCGGATGTCTCGGTCGTTGAAAGTAAGTTTTGGGGCCCAGCTGCCGGTAGTTCGGTCAGAAGGTTCCGGTTGGGGGCTCGGTGGCAAGCTCGGTGGAAGTGCAGGTTCTGCTTCATCAACCAAAATTTGTTTGGTTTCAGCAGTCCGGGCGCGCTTGGTTCGGCGGGAAGAAGACGACTGTTGAGAAGGGAGGGCCACAACAGCAGGTTGCGATTGGCTGGGTGGCGTTACTTCGGGCCTAGTTGTTTCGGTTAAAAGAGCCCTGACTCTGTTCTTTTTCGCTATCTCTTCTTCGGCTGTCAGTGGGATCAGTCTGATCTCGGGCAAGGATGGGTCCGGTTCTGGGACGTCTTCAAGAAGAAAGTCGGTTACTCTGGCTTTCCGGCGACTGTTGTATCGATAGGTCGGCTCGAATTGCAGCAATTTGGCCCAGCTACGTTCTGGATATCGTAGTGAGGCTCGCAAAATTGCAAGGTTTGGATAACCGTATAAGAAATAAAGGTGGGCAGAATTTGCGTAAGAAAAACTGTTAGTTCGGTTGATACACTAACAAACCGAAATAAAAAAATGCAAGGAGGAAGACCGAAGTTAAAATTACCGGGCTCTCCTTTTTTCCAATTTATAGGTCGGTCAGGAATTTGGGCTTGAAAATCCTCAAAGTTCCCAGAGACCCAGAAAAATTCATCGTCATTTACGTCTTTGTCCGGTGTATGTTTAATTATCTTCTCTCGGCGGCGACGTATTCTAAGGTAATAAACCCACCCATCCTCTTTTGAGCCAATGGAATATTGATGCAAGCTTTCGGCCAGGCCAAGGTTTAGTCCGGCTTGGCGGTTCAGTTCGGCAATCCCCATAATGATGCGGTAGGAGTTAGTAGATAGTTGGGTTGGGCATAGCCTGGTTTGCCTAAGGAATTCGCAAATCAATGGCTGGACTGGAAACCGTAGTCCGGTTTCTATGATGGATAAAAGGGTGAAGGGGACGAAGCCTTCATTGTCCCAGGGAATGACGTCTTTCTCGGCCAGGACCAGATGGACGTCGTCAGGTATTTGGTAGTTTTTCCTGAATTCGGCTAGGCCGCCCGGAGTATTTACTAAGTATCTATACTTCCCCATCTATCGTATAATTTAAGAATAAGTTATTTCGGTGCAAATATTGTGCTCAGTAGCTCGGTTGAGCGCACGCAGGAGTGCCTGGGCAACCTAAGTCTGCAAAGTAGAAAACAGGGTTAAGCACAGATCATTAGACCGTGCTACAAATTAAAAGCGAGGTTAAAAAATCCTACTTCGGCTTTATGGACGGGTTCTATCTCGGTTCAGCAAAATGTTTGGTAGCTCGGTTTGAGCAAGGTTCTTATTAGCCAAACCTTGGTGGCATCTCGGCATACTGGCTTTGGAAACAATTTTGTTAGACCGGTTCATAGTTTAGGGGCAGCTTTCTGAGTTCGGTCTAAAAAACTAAGAAAGCTGGCTCAGCCCCAAAGGCCTAAATCGGTTGTAACTGGGAGTTTTGTTATTTCGGTTGAGCCTCTAGGGGCAGCTTTCTGAGTTTGGTTTAGAAACTAGGAAAGCTGGCTTAGCCCTAAAGGCTTAGCTCGGTTGAAAACCGAGGTTCCTAGTTTAATGTCTTCAAACTTCGTTCGGTGATCTTATTTCGGCTAAGGTGAATCGGAAGTCGGTTATTTTTTGAAGCTGCTGTTATTTCTACAAGTTCTAGTTCGGTTATTTTCTGTATTGATCTACCTATATAGCACAAAACAGTATCCTAGTTCGGTTGGGACAAGTTTTTGGATCAAAGACTAGTCTTCTACAGGATATTACATATACGCACGAGTTCAGTAAAGTTTTTCCAGTAAAATACAGAAGCAAAGCAGAAAATAGACTAATATGTTTCGCAAAAAAATGGAAAGCAAAATACGAAAACAAACAAAGCAAGAATGTTAGATTTGCTTACCAGAGTAAAAAGGAAGAAGCTAGAAGATGGAAGCAATGGCAGCAATGAAGGGCACGAACACAGCAAGCTCAAACTCAGGGCTCAGGAACAAGGGAGAGAAGAAATAAGGAATAACGTAAATGATTCAAAAATAAAAGGGTTGTTTTTTGTAAAGGATGAAACGCAAAAAGGCGGGACTGTTCAAAAATTTCGTAGTACGAGGGTGGTATGACAGCTGCCCCAGCCTATCAGAGCCCGCCACGTGTCTTTGGAAAGGGAAGCGTTACAGTCATGATTGAAGAGACGTTTTGACCGGACAAAACAGAGCCCGGAGTAAAATTAGCTCGGCTTAAAAGGCTTAGGAGTTTTTAGCTTGGCTGGAGAGGCTAAAGGGTTTTTAGCTCGGCTGGAAAAACTTAAAAAATCCAGCTCGGCTAGTAGACTGGTAATCCCAATCATGCTGTGCAGATGGAATTAAGGGGCAATTGAGAGGGTAATTTTTGGCGAAAATTGGGCCGAGCTGTGAGATGGACTTTGTGGCCCAAAATACGAAGGACTGTGTAAAAAGGCCGTAATGTTACTCCGGCCCAAGAAAGGTAAAGTTACTCCAGCCCAAGAGATAAAGTTACTTCGGTCAAGAGGAATGAAGTTACTTCGGCCCAGGAATTGTAAAACGACTTCGGTTTGGACAACTTGGAGTTAGTCCGGTCTCCGAGTTAGTCTGGTCATGTCGTATTCTGGATAGATCGGTCAAGACCATACTACTCGACAGCTCGATCCCAACACACCATGGTTGAACAAGAGAGAACCGAGATAAGGAGTGGATGGAGAAAACCGAGCTAAGGATAGTTCGGCCTACTCTGTGGCTCGGCATAGCCAGTATTACTTCGGTCGAATGGTAGTTCAACCATGGTAGAAACCATCCCACTTGGTTTAAGCAGTGGGGGGGTGTAAAAGGATAAGCATTATCCTTTAGGAGTATGAATCCTAGGAGGACTCTGCATGGAGAAATAAAAGTCCTACTAGGATTGTGCCACTCGAAACTTATAAAAGCTCACAAGCATCACCTTGGAGGAGGTAACATAACACAATATACCAATTTTTCTTTCTGAATACATTGAGCTTTGTCTATTTATCAAGTTTTCTGACTTAGGCATCGGAGAGGTTTCCGGCACACACCCGCCGGCTAGCTCACGTTCGTGTTTTCAGGTGACAAAGCGACGTCATACGGAGAAGCGTGGACTTGGTCAACAGGATTATACGAGGATAATTATTTCTTCCCTGTACATGAATATATTTTTAACGTCATCTGATGAGAATATTCACATTCATGTCATCTAATGTGAACATTCATATCATCACGTACAGTCATGTTTATATTCAAATGAAAGTTCAAGCTTGTGATTGTGTAATTTGATGTAATACTGATATGAATCTTAACATCACCTTTATTATACGTTATATGATGTGCATTCACATTCACGTTATCTAATGTGAACATTCAAGTCATCACGTACCGTCAATATTTGAAGGCATAATAACTATCAAAACATAATGATAATCAATAAAAGACCATATTTAATTTTTTTGTGTGTAATATATATCAATATTAAGGATTGGTTTGGCATGACCAAAAAAAGTTAAAAAGTGAAAAAGTCATTATTCTATTTAAGTCGCATGATCTTATTTCAGTCATATCACCTCTCTACTACATCACTTTAAACACAACCCATACCCAATCCATATTCCATAAAAAGTCACAAAAATGTATTTATTTAGTTTATCCCAAACAACCCCTAAATATTGGTGTGTTTTTGGAGTGAAGATATGGAGAATAAGAATGGTCATGGGAACTACCAAAATATAATGACAATCAACATTAAATATCAACATTAATTAGGGCAAGAGAGATTGAGGGTGCATTAATTTTCTTATTTCAAATAGGACCTAATAAAATAATTAAAAAAAATATAAATTAGATGAAATAAAACTCTTAAAAATGGAACTTATAAAAAAAAAAAAAACTCCCTAAATTATACTTTGCCCGGTTACACTTTTGCCTTTTTGACTATTTTTTCATTTTGATGTTAAATTTTTTTGGCAACTTCTTCAATCGTTTATGTTTTAAATACTTTTCAATTCACTTCAAAAATTATCTTATGTGGCCACTTTTGGGTACATAAAAAAACAAGTCAGTTTATTAGTTTATTAATTTATTTAAATTATTTATCTTTTTATTTTTTTTATATTTTTTCATAATAAAAAAAATCAATTTATAAATTAGACCTAAAATAATCTTAAATCGAAAATGATACATTCACAACTGTATGGTATAAAAATATTTTACTATATATAACTTAAACTTCTGACACAAACTCAAAACTTGTTATGATAATATATTTTTATATCATATGATAGTTAACATGATATTTTTTTTGTTTAATTTTGAATAAAAATTAATTTGAAAAGTAAATTAAAAAAAATTAAAACATAAAGGATTAAATGAGAAAATGATTGAACAAAAAAAAGGGACAAAGGGTAATTTACTTTATATATATGTATTTGTCGTAGCACTGGTGATGTATGGGTAATTTTGTATGCAGATAGAGACTTATTTTGAAAAGTGAGTTAAAAATCACTTCTCACCTTTTAATTTACTTTCTTTCTTACAGGAAAAAGTCAGAAAATCAAAAAAAAATTAAAAAGTCAATTTTTAATAATTTTCTCAAAACACTCCAAAATATATGTTATGTAATACTTTTCACTATTGTAATTGATTTTGACAATAAATTTGTTATATTTATATTAAATGTTTAAAAAATAATAAAAAAATAAACATTTATAATTAGGCCAAGTTTGAGAAGTTGAAAATAATTCATCTTTTTATCTTTTTTCTATCACATCACCTCTCTACTTTTCTGTACATCTTTTCGTAAAAAGACAAAAAGTACACTTATTTAGGTCATCCCAAACAACCAATAAAAAACAATGTCACTTAGGGTTGGTTTGGCAACCTTAAAAAAAGTCAAAAAGTTATTACTATTCACAAAAAAAAAAATATTAAAAAATTAATATACAAATATTAATACATATAAAGTAGATGACCCAAGATTGGTACTGACGTGATGAGGAGGTCAGTGACGGAGACCCAAAAAAAAAAAAAAAGTGTGTATATTCACTAATGAAATGTATGGTAAAGATGGGCTCGTGAGGGCCATCATATGTCCCGTTTTGATAATCTGAACCGTTAAATATGTAGAATTCGTTTAGTACTATATGTTTGTAAAAAATCACATCTATCGGATATTGCTAACTGTATGATCAAATCAGTTTTGTATAAAAATGGATGGTGTTATAGTTAACAGTTAACAAAAAAAAAAACTAACAGGATCAGATAGCTATCGATATCCAATTAATGTGATTTTTTACAATTACATAGTACTCGACGAGTTCTACACATTGTATGATTCCTATTAGAAAAACGAGACCTGTGATAGGCGTCCACGGGCCAAACAAACACCATCCAACTAAAGCCCGAGAATGAGACAATATTTTCTCATCTACTCGTAGACTCTACTGCCAATCCGTACGGCCTCCTACCTTATCTTCTCCTATACACTAATTTATATAATTTTTTAATACACATTTTTTTCTTCAACTTTTTTATTTAAAAAAATAAAAAATACACTTCTTTACGATACCCAAACAACCTCTAACGCGATATAAAATTTTCTCGTGGTCTAGAGATCGCCGGGTAACTCCTCCTCAATGGAGTGGTGGGTAACCACAAAAGGATCTAAGATTCTGCCACGTGTGTGATTCCTGTTGATCCTTCCAATGAAAAATTGGAGGACGAGATAATTGAATTTTTTTAATAATTGAATTTTTTTACTCTAGGCCCGGTTCTGTTTTGTTTTTTAAATAAATTTTAAAATTTAAATTATGTTTGAAATATAAATTTTTGAAATGAGTTTTGTGAAAAAAATTTTTTATTTGGTTGAATTTTAAAAAGAGTTTTAAATTTTAAGTTGTATTTTAAAATTATTTTGGGTTTATTGTTTTTAAATATTTAAAAAATTTCTTAATTTTTTTAGAATAAATATTTTTTATTGTAAATATATTTTTTTCAATGTACACTGTATTTACTACATTTGCTTTTGATTTTTTTACAATTTTTGTGCTGGTTACGTATAATTTTGATTAGTTAATATATACATAAAACATAACAAATTATTTTGTTAATATTTAAAACTAACTTAAAATTCTAAATCGGTATTAAATTCAAATTCCGATGGTTATGACCATTTGAATATCAATAAAAGTACCGACCCTAATTCACTTTCGTTTGTATGATCCACTTTCTCATGAGTTAACCCCACAAGCACTAAATATTTTAAATATTTAAAAATTTTATTTATTTTTATTTTCAATATTTTATTTTATTTTATTAATATTTTAAATATTTTTTTTAATATTTAAGGTTTTTTTTTATTTAAATTTTAAGAATTTGGATTGCTCATATATATCTAAATCATAACAAATTATTTGGTTAATACTTAAAAAAATAACAAAATATTTGTTTCTAAAATATAACAAAATATTTTTTCTAAAAAATAAAAAAATATATTTTTGAAAAAATATATTTTCAAAAAAATAAAAAATAATTTTAAAGAATAAAATAAACAAATTTGATTTTTTTTAAAATAGAGTTTTGAAAACTTATTTGGTTAGATAAATTTTTAAAATGAATTTTAAATTGTGGATTTTCCGAATCTTTTTTTGATAATTCGAACCGTTCATATTATAGGGTTTGTCGAGTATATTATCTATGCAAAAAATAAGTTAATAAAAAATCTGTAACCCTATGATCAAATACTAATTATTTGTAAAAGATTATAAAGATGAAACTAATTGTTTATATTTTAAAAAATAAATGTGTTCTTGTTATAGAGTTACAGATATTTAATCAATTTAATTTTTGGGATATTTATTAGAAAATCCATCTTCAAGTGTTTGTATCCCAATTAGTTCATAAGATATTCTTGTATTCTAATATGTCATATTATTTGAATATTTGATCTACCAAATCCTAATTCTCATATTTAAAGTATTTCATGAATATTTCTACCCTTACAAATATTTTTTGAATGATTAGCAATTTGGTGATGTGAATATTTATATTTTATAACGTGAAAATTCGCATTGACATGCGAATGTTCACATTGACATATTAATATTCACATTGATGGTGTGATCATTGAACATTCACATCACGGAATATTCACACTGTAAATGTGAATATTAGTAGAGGTATTTTGGTAATTATGTTACTCATAAGACTTATTGGAATATAAAAAAATAATGTGAACTAAATGAAATATAAGTAGGTGAAAATAGATTTATGAAAAAATACTCCTTAATTTTTTTTTTTGTATAAATTATCTAATCAACAAATCTTACAACATGAATAGTTCAAATTATCAAAAAGGACTCGAAAAAAATCTCCATGGGAGCACCACAAGATGCTACTATGAGTTGCTTACATCAACCTCTCCAATTTCAAGAGGAATGTAGCTAGCGTTTGGTTTAATTTTTAAATGAAGATTTAGATAAAAAAAAATTAAAGAAACACTACAAAGAGATGTGAAAAAGAAAAAAAAAAACAAAAAAACCATCACAAAAGGGGTGCAAGTGATCCTTGCATCCCACACAACACACCACCTTCCACCTTTCTCTTTACTATAAATACATTTATACTCTCATATATCGCTTGTGCTCTTACAACCTTTTATTTATACTTTATTATATTATAGACATATTTACACAGTAATTTTTTTTTTCTTCTTAAATAATATTAAAATTTTTATTAAAAATCCTATCAAATATCACATGAGTATGAGTATGGACCACGCAAATTTTAAAATTGGTTTCAAAAACTCACAATTAGGAGCCAAGTCCCAGTATCTCTCTCATAGTATCAGTCTGAGATTGTTCTCACTGTCACACCCTCTCTGTCAGACGTCTCTCACGCTCTCAATCTCGATTTCGCCTCTCTCCATCTTCGGTCTCACCTTTCTTCATCTTCGACGACGACAATGATCGCACCGAGATCTGTTCATCTCATCCAAGGTAATTTCCAAACTTTTTTATTTATTTTTTATTTTTTAAAGTTTGTTGAAAATCCCGATCTCAAACCCCAATTCAAAGTCCTAGTTTGAGTATTCTAATTTGAAAAATAAAACCCTAATTTGTTGTTAATCAATTCTTTAATTCTGTTTTATTTGTTGTTAGATCTGATTGTTTTGTTTGTTACTACTGTAAAGAGAGAACACATGTTTGGGGTCTCGCACTTTTGAAGTTGTGTGGACTTTTCCACTATACCAAAATTGCCAAAAGGCATCTGTTATGTACAATTCAATTGACTTATATGTTGTGTTTGGTTGAGCGATTTGGAAAGGTCGGTGAAATGTCAATAAACATACTTATATTTCACTTACACATCTTTTTCCTATATCTTTCTAAATTCCTTCCCAAATTCCTCAACCAAATACAGCTTTAGTATAGATACTTAGTATAGATATGGAAACAAATGGTTAAGAAACTTTCTTTGCCGAAAAAGTAACTGATTCAGTTTCTTCTTACTTTTATTTGTTGTACTATATTATATAATATAATATATAATAACTGTAAACAAAGAGTACATTTTAGGTTGGCTTTTCCAGTCCTTAACCCATTCCATTGCCAGCCATGGTGAATCAATACTCTCTCAAGTTCTCCCTTATGTTCTTCACTTTCTCACCAAAACAACACAATTCTCCAATATGTCGAGAAAAGGGAAGTTAAGGATTTGCATCGAAACACGACTCGAGAAGCTTTTAAGAGGAAGAGTTGCATTTCATATGCTCATGGAAGATTTATACTTTTGTTAATAAGGGGGGAAAAAATAGAAATTTCTTTCCATCCGTGATGAATTAAAGGTGGGTTTTGGAGCAGTGGTTTGGTTGGGGGCAGCGGGTACTATCAATGTACTTATGTGTTTTCCCTGAGTTAATGCTTACATTTATCATTATCTAACTCAATTATTTATGCTATTAATGTTTTATTTGCTTATTCTTCCAAGTTCCAATACACACACATCACCTTCTAGTTTTGACTAATGCTATATGTACTAATTAGTGTACTAACTAGTGTATCAATTGATGATGTGACATAATTTAAGATGTTTTTGGTATTTGTAATTTGTATAATGAGCGGGGTCAATAATGATGTCATAACTAGTGTTGGTACGCTAGTTAGTATACTAATTGATGTATGTTGCACCACTCTCTAGTTTTTTCATTGCCCAAATAGAATCCTTTGAACTGAACCAAACTGCCTGAATTGACACCAATTTGGTTCGGGGGGTGCCCCACAAGAAAGCTGAACTGATTGGTTCAGTTCTAATACCAGGTTCTACCCTGACACTATCGAACCGATTTCACCCCTAGCTTTCATCAACCTGCATCTTCTTTTTGTTTTTGTGCTCTCAAACTTGCCATTGGTATTAGCAGAGAATGTGAGTTTTGATTTCCCATCTTTCACTCTTCTAAACCTCATTCTTCTCCATGATTCCTACTTCTGGAATAGTGTCTTCGAGATCCAACATAGTAATTTACAACTTTTGAATTGCTATACATATTCTATCCATGAGTGTAATAACAAATTTGTCTCTATCCAATTCGATACTACAATCGATTGACTCTTTGTCTAAATTATTGGTATTGAAATTTGTGTAGGTGTCTTTCTCTCAATTTCTCGATTTCGTTAATTATATGACATATGAAAAGTAACGAATTATGGTTTTATTATTTGGTTACTTGGTAATCATTTTTATAACGTTTTCTTTTCATAGTTCTTATTCTTATCTTAAAGTTCTTCGCTTAATAAATATACATTTTTATCTTTGATAAATTTTCTTTGACTATTAGGTTTTCTCTCTAATAAATATATTACTCATGGATTTTTTTTTTACTTTGTGTATTGATTTGTTTGCCAAGAAATCTTAGGAACAAAATTCATAACTTTTGGATCTCAATGCTAGATGCTAAAAAAATGGACACCTTTCTCGCAGTCTTCATCGAGACTAATTTCTTTTTCAGATTTCTTTGCATCAAAATTATATATATTTTTTTCTATTTACATTTGTAATATTTTGTTTCTTTTTTGCAATTTTTCCCCTAGATTTTTTAATTTAAATTACTAGCATTGAATTTGTGTAGCTTCGTTTCTCTCAATTTATCGATTTCCTTAATTATATGACTTGCAAACAATAACATATTTATCAGTTATGATTTTATAATTTGGTTACTTCTTAATTATTTTTGTAATGTTTGGTTTTCGTCGTTCCTATTTTTGTCATACAATTTTTTGTTTAATATTTTATTTGTTTTCAATAAATTGTCTATAATTATTTGGTTTTCGTTTTGATAAATATATTATTTATTGCTTGATTTGCTTTTCATCTTTTGGAGTGGTGGTTTTCCAAGAAAGCTTGAGAATATAATTCCTAGCACTATTGGATCCTAATGCTTGAGGTTAAAAAAAACAGACGTCTCTTTCTTGTAGTCTCCATCGAGACCAAAGTTTTAAAAGGCTTTATTGAGGCTCGCTTCGAGACGAGGCTAAGGAAAAAAGCCTCAAGGCGTTGATTATTAGGCTTTACTCCCCAAAGGCTTGTACACACAGTCTGAGATATGCGCATTAGGTGCGTCTTGTATGCCTTTTATGCATAAGCATGTGAGGAGTACGCATATGAAGTGTTTGTATTAGGATCTTGTTAAATTTAATCTAGTAGATGGTTTATGTTGGAATGTGTCCCACATCGTTTGGAGTTGCTCCATCTGTGCTAGTTATAAGGCTCTAGTTTCCCTCTCTTTAATACCTGGGTTTTAAGGAGAAGTATGGACTGGGCTTTTCAATTTGGTGTCAGAGCTTGGTTGGGCCTGTAACTGGTGGGTTATTTGTCCAGCTTGTGTGTGTTGTGGTCCAGGAGGGTGTGTTGGAATGTGTCCCACATCGCTTGGAGTTGCCTCATCTGTGCTAGTTATAAAGTTTTAGTTCCCCTCTCTTTAATACTTGGATTTTAAGGAGAAGTGTGGGGTGGGTTTTTCAACTATTTAAACATAAAAAATAAAAAATAAAAAATAAAAAAGAACCACTTTTACAACTATATTCTATAACAAAAATTAAGTAAATGACCAACCAAGAAAAAACAAAAAGTTATTGACTAGTATTGAAATTTGTGTAGTTTCCTTGCTCTCGTTTTCTCAATTTCATTAATTATATGAGTTATGGTTTTGCAATTTGGTTATTTGGTAATTATTTTTAAAATGTTGGGTTTTCGAATTTCCTATTCTTGTTTTATAATTCTTTGTTTAATATTTTCTTTATTTTTGACAAATTTTCTCTAATTATTAGGTTTTTTTTTCTTCTAATAAATATATTATTTATTTAATTTGTCTATTGGTTTGTTTGCCAAAAAATCCTGAGAATATAATTCTTAGCTTTTGGATCTCAATGTTTGATGCTAAAAAAACGGACATCTTTCTCGCAATCTTCATTGAGACTAAGATTCTCTCCTGGATTTTTTTGCAATCAAAATTATAATTTTAATTTCTTGTTAAATTTGTAATATTTTGTGTCTTTTTTACAATTTTTTTTCCATTTAAATTACTAGTATTGAAATTTGTGTTGTTTCGTTTCTCTTAATTTATTGATTTTCTTAATTATACGACATATGAACAGTGACGAATTTATCTCTTATGGTTTTATAATTTGGTTACTCGATAATTATTTTTATAATGTTTGGTTTTTGTAGTTCATATTCTTGCCTTGCTATTCTTTGTTTAATATTTTATTTTTTTGATAAATTTTCTTTAATTTTTTGGTTTTTTTATTATATAAATATATTTTTTATTGCTCGATGCTTGATTTCACTTTGTCTATCGCTTTGTTTGCCAAAGAAAACTAATTCATAAACTTTTGGATCTCAATGCTTAATGTTAAAAAATGATCTTTTTCTTGCAATCTCAATTGAGACTAGTAAATTTCTATAATATTTTGTTTCTTTTTTGCAATTTTTTTCCCCCAAATTTTTTCATTTAAATTACTAGTGTACAAATTTGTGTTGTTTCGTTTCTCTCATTTTCACGATTTTCCTAATTATTTGATATATAAATTGAAACAAATTTATTTGTTATGGTTTTCTTAATTTATCGATTTCCTTAATTATTTGATATATAAAACTATAACAAATTTATCTATTATAGTTTTCTCAATTTCTCAATTTCCTTAATTTTTTGATATATAAACTATAAAAAATTTATCTGTTATGGTTTTGTAATTTGGTTACTTGCGAATTAATTTTATAATGTTTGGTTTCATAGTTCTTACTATTGTTGTGCAATTGTTTGTTCAATGTTTTCTTTAATTTTGTTATTTTTTTATAATTATTTGTTTTCTATTTTTTTGATAAATATATTATTTATTGCTTGATTTTACTTTGTCCATTGGTTTATTAGCCAAGAAATCCTGGGAATATAATTCATAACTTTTTGAATCTCAATGATCGATGTTAAAAAAATAGACATCTCTTTCTCACAATCTCCATTGAGATTAAGGTCTTGTTTGGGAGGTAATCTTTTTAGTTTAAAAACTAAAAAGTCACTAAAAAAATCAAAAAGCCAATAACCTATACCAAAAAGTTGAAGATTATTTTTTTTCTCTATTTTTTGCACATCTCTTTGTAAAAAATCATAAAGTCATTTCAAACATATTAGTTTTTATTTTACATCATATTTTAGCCAAAAAGTTAAAAAGTTACTAAAAAAGTCTGTTCCCAAATGAGGCCTAAGTTTCTTTCTCAGATTTCTTTGCAATCAAAATTTTGATATTAATTTCTAATTATATTTTTTTTATTTATCACATTTTTTTTTGTTTAAATTTACAGTAACTAACTTTTCTATATTTTTTCTTATTTTCCAAATTTTTTCCTTTAAATTACTTTTGTTGAAATTTGTGTTAGTGCCTTTCTCTCAATTTCTCAATTTCTTTAATTATATGACATATGAATATTGGCAAATTTATCTGTCGTGATTTTATAACTTGGTTACTTGGTAATTAATTTTATAATGTTTGGTTTTCATAGTTCTTACTATTGTCGTGCAATTCTTTGTTTAATATTTTCTTTAAGTTTGATTTGATAAATGTTCTCTAATTATTTGGTTTTTGTAATAAATATATTATTTATTGCGTAATTTTTGTTTGGTCTATTGGTTTATTTGCTTAGAAATTCTGGGACTAGAATTCATAGCCATTCAATTTCAATGCTTGATGTGAAAAAATTGAACATCTCTTTCTTGTGATCTCCATGGAGACTAGATTTCTCTATTAAGATTTTTTAGTAGTCAAAATTTATAATCTTAGTTTCTAATTAAATTTTTTCCCAAATTTTGTCCTTTAAATTATAAATTACTAGCATCAGAATCTGTGTTGGTGAGTTTCTCACAATTTCCCGAATTCCTTAATTATATGACATATGAACTGTAATAAATTTATCAGTTATGGTTTTATAATTTGGTTACTTGGTAATTATTTTTATAATGTTTGGTTTTTGTAGTTTTTATTATTGTCTTACAATTCTTTGTTTAATAATTTCTTTGTTTTCAATAAATTCTCTCTAATTATTTGAATTTTTTTTTTGATAAATATATTTTTATTGCTTGATTTTCCTTTCATCTTTTGGAGTGGTTGTATGCCAAGAAATCCTGAGAACATAATTCATAGCTATTGCTTGAGGTTAATTTTTTTTTTTTACATCTCTTTGTTGTAGTCTCCATTGAAACTAAGTTTCTCAGATTTCTTTGCAATCAAAGTTATAGTTTCTAATTGACCTTTTTATATTGTGTTTCGTTTTTCCAATTTCTTTATTTAAATCAATCAATAGTATTGAAATTTATATGGCTGCCTTTCTATCATTTTTTTTTCTTCTTTATTTGTATGACATGAATTGCTGCAAATTTATGAGTGATGTTTTATAATTTGTTTACTTAATAATTCTTTTTCGTATTCTTGTCTCTCATTTCTTTTTTGTTTTCTTTATTCAGTAATAAATTTTCTAGAATTTTTTGGTTTTCTTTTGATTTGTTTGATGACCTTTAGAACCAAGACTACCCTTGAAAAGAGGTTACAAGCTTTGCACTCTTCCAATCAATGAATTTGGGAAGCACAATATCATTGATGGTGTTTCCCTATTTAGATTCAATCCCATGGGAACGTGCTCTATGCCAATGTGTAGCATCGAAGGAATCATCAAATTGATGATCCTTGGAACCAAGACTACCTTCGAAAAGAGGTTTGCAAGCTTTGCACTTTTCCAATCAAGGTAGCAAGTTGTTGACTAAACTCTTCAATCTCTTTTCTTTGGTTCTGTTTTATCATTCTTTCATCCAATTGAAGATTCATCCAAATGTCGTCTTCCAAATTTGGAAGATAAACCCTAATATGTCCACCTTGTTGACCTCCTTTGAGCCATGAATCTAAATCATAATAAATCAGGATTCAGTTACACAACAATGAAAATCAGTCCAAAATACGTAGTCCAGCTAAAAGTGCCGAAGGATACTTTTGAAATACTGATTGAGCAAAGAAATATCGATGTCAAAACAATTTGTGAATCTGGATCTGAAAAACTCAAGGCAGTCAACATGAACTAGAGTCAAATTTGAACCAGAACTCAAGCTGAGGTTGACTTTCACAAATCAATGTTGTCGACGTGTAGCTCGAAGTCACATTCACCTTGCTTGTTTTCTCTTTTCAAAAAACACTTTTCAGAAAATTCTACTTTCTTATTTTTCGTGTTTTTTTGTTTTTACTGAATTTTTTAAATATTTTAAGCATTTTTTTTACTTTTTGGACACACCTAACATAAATACACCTAAAAAGTAAAAAAATTATAAAAAAAATCTTTTAAAAATTCACGAAATACCAAAAATACAAAAAAATACAAGAATTCAGTACATTTTTTGTATTTCTATGTATTTATTAATTTTTTAAAATATTTTTTCACAATTTTTTTACTTTTTAGATACATCTAACTAAGGTGCATCCAAGGTTCTGAAAAGCGGTTGCGGTCGCCGTAACGGTGGCGGTGACGCGGTTGCGGTTGCGGGGTGTAAAGGCCGTAGTGTAATGGTTGCGGTAATCAGAACCGTGAATTTTTTTTATTTTTTGCATAATTTGAAAAAAACTTACCGATACGCATATTTTTTTTCCATAATCATATTTATTGGGTTAAAAATAAATATTGATCAATTTTTATAAATTTTTAAGTATGATCTAATATATTTCATATTTTTAAATCATTATAAACTGAGTTTTTTACATTTTATTTTAATAATTAATGACTTTATATTTTACAAAAAATCAATCACTAATTATTATATATAAGATAAATAATGACAAAAGTAAAACAATAAATAAGAGCCTAAATATATATATATATATATACATATTTTAACCAAACCAAATAGATAATAACCACACTTATTATTATTATTATTATTTTCAAATAATATATAGATAGACACACACAAACAAAATGGTTTAGTGATAGCAGCTGAATAGAATAGCATACATCTTATAGTTTCAACAAATCAATAATATGTTCTTCATCTTCCCTCTTCTTTCTCTCTCTATCTCTTGCTCCTCTATTTTCTCTCTTTATCTTCCCTCTTCTCTCTATCTCTCTTCTCCCATTTTCAGTTTTTTTTTTGTGTTTTTTTGAAAGAAACAGTTTGGAACCGTTACGTAATGGTAAGTAACAGGCCGTTACGGCTGTTACGACACCGTTACGACCGCTACAGCAGCCGCTACGGCCGACGCACCTGTGAATCTCAATCACACTGCAAAAGCGGCCGTAACGGGTGGCGGTAACCGCCAAAACCGTTACATAACGGCGTTACGTAACGGTTGCGGCCGCTTTTTAAAACCTTGGGTGCATCTAAAAAAGTAAAAAAAATGTTTAAAATTTAACAAATATTCACTAAAAACAAAAGAATACGAAAATCAAAAAATTCAGTTTTTAAAAAACTTAATCCAGAAAACTCAAACCAATCACACTGATTACTTGCAAGATCTGTGTAAATGAATCTCTACACTTTGAAGTTGGTGTACCTCATTCAGCTTCAAACAATCAAGGGAACTTGAAGAGCAACGCTCAATGGATTTGAACAAGATCCAGATCGATAACAGTGATTGAGAACTAATGCAATGAGCTCAGTCTGATAGCCAGTTACGAGTATCGTGAAAGGTTAATCAACTTGAGACAAATCAACTCCAATTGTGAGTCACAACTCTAAGCTAGGGTTTTCGATTGTTTCGGATTGAGTTCGGAGTTTAACTTGGGTTTTGGATTAAGTTCATAACTCAATTGGAATTTTGAATATAGCAATTTGGAACTTGAATTCTGCTTGAATGAGGTGTGAAGCCTATGGAGGCTGAATCGAATTAGAGTGCAAAGTTTTCGAACAAAATATCCAGTTGCGATTGACTTGTGAATAACTAGTGCACTCCATAGGACACTCCAGCAACTCGAATCAGAGGTGATAATAGGACATGAGATAATTGTAGATCTAGGGTTACAAAGAACTGATTCGAATTCAGCTTTGAAGCAAAGCTGCGAAGCTCAAAGCTGATGTAAAGTTTAAAAGTCCAGATTGTGTTGGGATTTCAAGGTGCTAGGGTTTCCGTAGTCAGGATGTCTCATGCAAGAGGGCTTTGTAAGGTGGAACTCAAGGGCAATTCAACTGCAATTAGGACTGAACTTCAACTACAGAGGAAGAATCAACTCCAATCTGGAAGAACTAGGACTCAATCTAAAGCTCTAATACCAAAATGTCAACCAAATTTAGGAATTGAATTTCATTAGAGAGAGAAAATGTCCAATTAGGGACAATAAGCACTTAACTTGGAAATATTCAATATCAAAATGTCATCTATTCATTATTTGTATATCAATTATTTTTAAGTTAGATATAATTTCTGTTTGATAGTTTTATGTACTATCTCAGCTGTGGTTCACAAATATACAGTAAATAAGAAAGAGAAGAGTCCTCTCGCTATGGAAGCAACTGGGTGTTAGTTTTTTGGCCATGAAGTTGAACAGAGAGCTTGAGTCAGGTCTCAATCCAACCCCAGATCTAATCTTGAGCTGTGGTATTCACATGTAAGCTCTATGATCTTTTTGGCTTAATTGTTCAAATGATTCGCAGATAGAGCTGGCATAGGATACTACCACAACGGGTAGGTTGCTGGTAGAGCAACATACATTAAAATTGTTCCCAGTGTCATTGGGATTAGTTCTTATTGTTCATTGCTTTCCATGTTAACCAAACAAAGAACAATAATTTCCTTTGCATTTGCTCTTCTTTTTTTTTTTTATTTGCCCTTTCCAAATCCTGAATTAAACAGAGCATCATCCATTTGATTTATTCTAGTAACATGTTGTCAACTCATTGTGAATTGTTACACTTTCTAAAAGGTTAAACTTCTATGGAGGGGTGTACCTGCAAATTTTAACATGCTTATATTTTCAAGTGTTTTTTATTTTGTTCTTGTCGCATTTAGTCTTGCCATTGCTATCTCCTTCTCTATATGGAGCATTTCAAAGTTCATTTGTAGTACCTCTTTTACTTTTTGCAGCATTATAATTTCATCATCTAGTTCAACAAGCGAAGTGTTTCCTTATTTGTTTTTTGGGTAACTGCAAGCGAAGTGTTTCCATCTACTCTTTGCCCCCACATTTTTGCTTGCCACCATGGAAGAATCCCATAATTCCATGACTTCATTGTCTATTGCAACACCTAAAAGCTAAGAAGCACAGACACTTTTAAGAAGGTGACGTATCCGTGCCGTGTCCGTGTAGGACACTGACACTCTTTGGACACTTTCCTGACACGTGTCCGACACTTTTCAAAACATGTCTTATTTTTTAATTTTTTTAAAAACTCGATACTCTTTGGACGTTTGAAGAACAAACGTCTATCACTTAAATACATGTATCTATCGATTAGGCACATATGAAACTAATTATAAGTTTGAACAAAATAACTTAAGCTACAATAATAAAACAAAAATTATATAAATTTATAGGAATTAATGTCATATTGTATTTATTATTATTATTTTTGAATGACATATTCATATATATAACATATAATAAATATATATAATTATATAATTTTTGTGTATCCTCTGCGTGTCATGTCTTGTCTTGCATTTTTAACATGTCGACATATCTGTGTCGTGTTGTGCGTCCGTGTCCGTGTCCGTGTCCGTGCTTTTTAGCCTAAAAGATTCATCTTGGCCTGAGCATTCTTAATTTCATGTTCATTTGCCGATGTATTACTTTCTCACACCTGATTCTCTCTTGCTCCTATCTCATCTACCACTGTAATTGTCAACCACTTCGTCAGGATTCCCTTCAAAAACATCACTTGAATGTCCAACATTGTGTCCTCAAGTTCATAGCAAACCAAGGACCCCTCTTCCTCTAATAAATGCACAACCTAACAAAAACCAAATATTTCAAGACCAAACAATTATCAATACAATAAATTATTCTGTGTTTAATCTCTTTTTCTCTGATGTATGATTCTATTTGTTTAGAAAATAAAAGAATAAACATAATAATTTTTTTACGCTCAAATATAAATATCTATTTAAAGTGTGATTAAATTAGTAGGTTCATGATAATAGTTAATATATATTAAATGGATGGATTTGGATTTAATAATTTTTTTTTGCTAAATTTTGGATGACTAAATTAGGTTGATGCTAGTCTGGCTCTGTCCTGGCTTAAAGTAACATGTATATTTCTTACTATGTAGTGTAATCCTGATCAAATCTGATCGATGTTCACCACTAGTTCTAAGAATTCAGTTCCTCCATATGATCTATCTCCACTAGATTCCAAAATCCTACCAAAGCAATTATCTCCTTTCAAAGTCCCTAACAATTAACTATAATCCTTACAACTTTATTTTTAAATTGAGTAATGATATACAAATAAAAAAAAACGTGCAAAATGATATAGTTGAATTGGGAAATTATCATTTGAGAAAAAAAAAATTCCACCAAGATGATTCTAAATTTCAAAAAAATTTACTGCCACATCATTCTAATTAAGTGAATTTGTATGAAAATTTTAGTAGAATAGAATTTTCCTTCAAAATTTGGTCCATCAAATAATGAACCATATATACATGCTGGAATCTGGAGCTTTCCATTTGCCAACTATTTTCTCAATTGGATAGGAAAATTGTTCGTTCATAGATTGAAATTACAATTACCATCAAATTCTGTATGACCAAACTAAAGCAACCCAACCCAGCCAATAGGAAAATCAACTCAAAAATCGAATAGGTGCAAGTGCAGTTCTCCCGAGTCAGAGAAGGTATACTAAATAACTGACATAGTTGAGACACCAAACAAGTTATTGCCTTAAAATTATAGCATTATATATATATAGGGTTTTTCTATGTGTGCGCGCTCGCGCACGCGCTGATGCTAATTGTTGATGTGTTGCTCTTCCAAATCAGTCCTTCACTAAACATTCAGTCATTATCCCCGAAATTAGGTGATAGAGATGCAACATACTGAGCACGCCTTTCCTCTAGTTCTTTCAATCTTTTCTTTGTTGCCTTTAATCTTGTAGTTAGCCACTCTACCTCATCTAGTTCAGTGAGAGAAGATTGTTCAGCAGTTCTTGTCCCTTCCGTTTCATCGTCTGTAGAAACATCTGAAAAAACCTCTCTATATGGTCCACGAAAACGCTTTTGACTCTCCATCTCGTCACGCTCTTTCCCCAAGATCTCTTCTATCATCAAATCCTTGCAATCCCCTATACCATTACCATCTTCACACACACTTGCTGACATCTCCAATTTTGTCTCACCAAGTTTGCAAGGCAAGAACTGCTCCTCTAGTATAGGAAATATCTAAGGAGCAACCAAAAAAAAAAAAAAAAATTAATAGTATAAGATATTACCAAACAAAAAGGAAAAAGAAAGGATAACGAGAAAAAATTGGAACTAAAATTTTATTTCTCTTGCTGGGGCATATTTGGACTTGCTTATCTGACTTTTTGTCAAAGTATAAGCTTAAAATGTCACCACTACTATTTTCTTTAGGATTATTTTGCCCGCTACTCTTTATTACATGTTGATTGTGGTTTTAGTTTGATGAAAATCCCCAATTTTTTTTTTTTTAAAAAAAAAACATGTTTGCTTCCTCAAATGAGAAAACTACATTGGCTGCTACTGGAGGACCATTGTACCATTTAAAAAAAATGTTTTTAGTTATTTTCCACAACAAAACTAACATGGAATTTTTTTGGAGGGTACGGTGAAGAATAGATTATATAACCGAACCCGTTAGAACATCTCTAATTCTTCACTAAATCCTTCATCAAATTTAAATTTGATAAAAAAATTTAATAAAAATGAGATCCAATCCTTTTATTAAACTTATATCAAATCAAGAAAGAAGCAAATTTTTCATGAAATTAAGGATGGACCAAATCTTTCATCAAATTTTTCAATAAGTCTATTTCCACTTAAGTCTGATGGAATTGTTAAAAAATGAAGGATTAGAGCTGGGTTTTTTTCATCAAAATTGATGAAAAGTGAAATTTGGGATGAGAAATTAATTTTTTAAAGAATTTGATGAAAATTTGATGAAAGGATTGGAGTAGCTCATATCAAATCAAGCTCCATATTCAAATTTGGAATCAAATTAGATAAAAATTTTGATAAATGGTTGGAGATGGTCTTACTCAGTTAACACCATATGCATACTCCTCCCCAAAAAAGGTTGTGTACAGAATTCTGTTCTATCACTCTATATAACTACCCAAATTTATAGCCAACTGACAGTAAATATGGAAAAATAGGTGGGTTAACTTTTACTTTTATCATAAATAATGAATTGCATTAATTAAAGGGTTGTAGGCTAAGTGACTAATCCTTTGGTCACCAAATCTCACAGGTCTAACAATTAAACACCGCCTTCCATTATCATTAAGCCTTCCTCTTACTCACAATCTCAATAGACTATAACTTGTGTTTTAAAACGTTTGGAAGTCTCTTGGTCCTCTTCCCAGCAGTAAGGAATAATGAAGGTCAACTTGATGATAAAGAGCTTTGGTTCTATCATGTTAAAAAGAGCTTCTGAACCCAGAGAGAACTAAACAATACAAATTGAAGAATTTGGAATCCCAACAAGATCTAAACTGCGGGGCAATACGATTTAGGCACTAGTATTGCAACAGTTAGAAATTTCAAGTCACCTAGACTCCTGAAACCCACCAAATAGTTCTACTTAGCTCTCTTTTTTTTTTTTCTTTTTTGTCTCTCTTGAAAAAGAAAATCTATTCAGGTAAAAAAAAACTGAAACTGCATACATACCTCAGAAAGCTGGCAATGAACATGAGCAACGTAGTGGCATTCTTCACAATAGTAAGTAGGATCATATAACTCCCTTCTTTCCTCACAAGAATCGCAGATGAACTCCGAGTATTCATTTTCATCTGGATGGTCTTTGATGGGAGAATTGGTGAGAGTGAGGGGATGCCTATGATATTTATCTTTGACAGTCGGTGGCAATGTTGTTACACAACCGACATGGAGATTGAATTCGCACTCCACACAGCGGAAAAAATAGGTGCAGATTTGCCGATTACAAGCGTTGCAATAGAGCAGGTAGGGTATGGCGGAGAAGAGAGCAAGAGGGTGCTCGTGTTGAAGTTGAGAGCTGATGAGGAAGGGTTTTGAAATTGGGCATTTAATGTCAAAGAAGATTGCGCACTTGGTACATACATATGCAAAGCCTGAAGCATATACTTGACAGGCATGGCACTTAAATTTACCGCTGAATTCATTTGCATCGCCAATATTTTCTTCCCTGAGCGAATTCTTGCACAACTGACCAAGTGAATATTGGAGCAGGGTGAGTGTGTGTTGGTGGTGGCAAAATGAGCTTTTTACCTGCAGAGGCAAATCAGCACAAGATTTGTGAAGCAAAAACTTGCATTCAAGACAGATGTAGACAATAGAATCATCATCCTCAAAGTGAAGCTGGCAAGCATCGCAAGGTATACGATAATCCTTTTTCTTCTCACAAAGAATCAAGGGGTGGGGGTGTCTTAGCTGTTGAATCTGGAACTCATCATCCCTGCTGCTGCCTTGAGAATTTTGGGTAGACGACGGCAATGGTATCAACGAAGCGCACAATGGGTCCAGGCTGAAATTACACTCAGAACAGTTGAAGGAAAAGCCCTCTGTCAGGAACTTCCCACAAGCGCTGCACCGACTTGAATCCACACGTTGGTCATTTCTAACACGACAATCATCACATTTGAAGAGAATGCCCTTCTCAAGCACCTTCCCACAAGCTCTACATTGCCTCGAAAATGTATTCCAACGTTGGTCAAGCAGGGTAAGTGGGTGTTTTCGGTGGCAAGGGTGTTCGATCTGTGAAGGCCACTCGGCACATGATTGGTCGAGCAAGCACTTGCAGTAAAGGCAAACATAGATCCGACTTCCATTGATGGGTAACTTGCAGAAAGAGCAGGTAAAATTAAACAAAATCGTGTCGTTGTTGTTGCAGACAATCAAGGGATGTGGGTGACGTAGTATATGATGTTGAATTTGGGATTGATTCTTCTGGTGGACTAGGATTTTGGCAGGCATTAGTGAAGCACAACAAATGTCGAGGTTAAAGTCACACTTGAAACAATGGTAGTTACTATGGGTCCGACCGGTCCTCCAACAGGCATCGCAGTCGAAGTACTCAAATTCATTTCGGGGCCTGATGAGGAGGGTCAGAGTGTGTGGGTGAAAGGGATGTAGCATCACTTGTGGGAATTGAGCGCATGATTTGTGCATGTACACCTTTCTCAAGCAAAACTCGTTGCAACACGAGTACATTGGTGAAGCGATGTCTTTGTGGCATAACAAGCAGAAGCACCGTTCATCATCGAGCACACCTTTCTCCATTCTCAATGGATGTTCATGGATGAAATGTTTAATCTGGTTCTCCATCTCTCTCTCTCTGATGAATGCTTTACAGGGTTGCTGGTAGTTGAAGTGGAACGGTCCCCGCCTGTGTTTGAATTCGCGGCCCTCCTGAGCATCATCACCAGCAAGGATCCTTTGTTTCTAAATAACCTGTTATAACTATTGGATCATATAAAAATCTCAAGATGTGAAAATCTCATGGCATATTGAGTGATTGTGAGTAATTTGGAATAGGGGACATGATTATTTGGGGACAGAAGATTCTTGGGCTATCACCACCTACAGAAATAGTTTTAATTGCTTAATAAATAACTTCTTTTATTAATAAAATATCAATTATATTAAAAATTATTTTTAATAACGTCAAAAATATATTTTAATAAACAATTTTGACAAAAAAATGTTTCTAATTTTTAAAATTATATAAAAAATAATTTATATTTTAAATAAATTTTATTACCATTAAATTATTACGATAACTTTAGAAAATATGCACTTGGTCAAGTAGTCTTTTAAATTGCAGACGCCTCCTTGGACAAGGCAAGTAGAGATTTCCTGCCACCGACACTCATCTCTGCTTTGCATTAATTTCTTGTACAAAAGCAAAGTATTTAGCTTTATTCGCTGTCCCTCGTTGACTTTATAGTGGCTACGTTTGGCATGAGTTTTTTATTTTAATTATTTTTATTATAAAAAGATAAAATAAGTAAAAAAATTAATAAGATAAAATATCATATTTAAATTATAATTATTTTATTTTTTCTCTTACAAGAGTCAACAAAACTAAAAAAACTCATTTTAAATGAGGCTTTTTAATCCTAGAGTAAAATAATAAAAAAAGATTAAAAAAAAAATTAAAAAGTCAATCCACATTTCAAGTGAATGCAATATTTAAATAAAATTAAGTTTTTATAAAATAATTATCGAAACAAAATATTACAATTTTAAACCCTAGTTACCTCTGTCACGTGTTCGGTGTACATGTAATGAAATTACGTGATTTGCAATAATATTATGTATTTTTATAGTAATGTTACATAATTTTTTAATTAGATAAATAAAATATGTAATGTTATTACAAAAATACATAATATAACACAAAATGCGTAAGGTGTAAAACCACTACTATCGCTACCGTTATCGCTTCCGCTTTCACCACTATCACCATCATTACCATTATTACTACCATATTCGTTACTATTGTTATTATTGCCATAAGTACTGCCATAATTTTAAAACTACCACTACCATCTCTATCGCCGCCACCACTACCATCATCATCACCATCAACGCTACTACTACCACCACCGTCACTACCACTACCACCACCGTCACTACCACTACCACCACCATCACAATATAAAAATTGAAATATACAATTTAAAAATAATAAATTTCAAATTTGATCTTATATATATCAAACAACTTGTTTTTGGTTTAATGCTTAAATTTTTATCAAACAGCTTTTCAGTTTAAAAGATTCAATATTTAGCATTCAATACTTAATTTTCAATTTTATCAAACATTACCTAAGTAGTGTATTTTATTAACATTCTTTATCAGTGTGCCACGTAGCATACTAAAAAATTGTCATGTGTCATTTATTTATTTATTTTCTCTATCTTTTGTGTCCTTTTATTTTCTGTTGTCTTTCTTAACTTCATAGATTGTCTTATCATTTTATTTTCTATTTTGATAGAGATGTAAATATATGAATGTGGGATAGATGAAAAGAATATTTATCAATGTTTAGTATTTTTTTGAGAATTTGTAGAGTATTTTTTTTAAATCTTTGTACATGTAATCATGGGACAATTATAATTTGGATTTTTTAAAATAAGTATATATGTAACAATTATAATAATATATTACAATTTATAATACTGTGATGAATCCATTACATATTTAATGAAATAGAAATATAAATTTATAGTTATTTTAAATTTAGAAAATATCATTACACTTATCACTGAATGATATAATGAATCATTTCCATTATAATATGTAATGAATTATAATGGAGAGGATCTCAATTCGAGTATAGATAATTTAAGTAAGGAAAATGCATGAGACCCCCAGTGGGGGTACTGGGGGTCTCTCCTGATTGGTCTAAAATAAATTTTTTTTTTTTTTTTTTTTTTTTGGTTTTCCTTCCATTGCCAGCCCCCCACGTGGAGGTGGGGGTGCTGGGGGTCCTTCCCTGCTGGGGGTCTCCAGCAGGGCTCTTTAAGTAAAACAAAAAAAAGGAGAGAGAGTTGAAACACAACATGAGTTATTTTTGTTTCTTAATTATAGTGGATCCAAGTAGACGAGCTTGATGCATGATTATCTAAACAGTGATGGTTTGCTCTTTCAAATCAGTACTTTACTAAGACTGTATTTAGTTCATGAATTTGAATAGAAATTTTGACAGGAAAAAGAAAAAAGTAAGTGAAATATAAGAGAAAAGTTAGGGATCATGAAATTTTTTTCATGAAAATGATCATGAAAGATTTATGATTTTTGGATTACCTTGATTAGTGTGTGGTGTTTTATTCTAAGTGTAATCCAAGGGTCACAAAATTTTCATAATTATTTTCATGAAATTTTTTTCATAATATCTAACATTGCTGGAAATATAAATAAAATGCAATTATGTTTCACTTATGTTTTATACGTATTTTCTCTTTCTCTTTCTCTTTCTTTTTTTAAATCCTTTTCTAAATTCATGAATCGAACATAGCCTAAACATTGTTGTCACTCACTATCCTCATAATTGGGCGATGGAGACGCAACATGCCCAGCACTCCTCTCCTCTACTTGTTTTATTATTCTCTTTGTTGCCTTTAGTTTTTTGGCTAGCCACTCTGCCTTTGAACGACGCTCAACAATCTCTTTATCTAGTCTAGTTTAATAAGAAAAGAATCTCCATCAACTCTTGGCCCTTCCATTTTTTTGCTTGCTACCATCGAAGAAACCCCTCTTGCCGTAATCTCATCGTCTGTGGAAACACTTGGAAAACCCTTTCTAGATGAACTAGTTCCCATGTCAACTTGATCAGCACCTGCATGACTCTCCTGTTCATCAACTCCCTCTTCTTCCTCCACCATATCTTCTATCATCAAAGCCGTACTAGAGGAAATGTCCAATTTTGTCTCCCCAAATTTGTAAGCTCCAAGCATAGGGAATACCTAAGAAGCAACCGAAAAAATTGATCCAATAAAATTAATAGCAGTAGATATATTAGCTAAGCAAAACTTTAAATGAAAGTAAACAAAACAAAGAACAAGAAGGAAGAATTGAATTAAAATGTTTTTTTTCTTTTTATGGGAATATGTTGTCTTGCTTATCAGACATTTAGACACAGAACAATCTTAAAATGTAACTACTATTATTAGATGTTGATTTTGATTTTATCTTTTGGCCCGTTACTTTTTATTAGATGTTGATTTTGATTGTGGGTTTTTAAGTTTTATAAATCGCAAAATAGTAAAAAAAATTAATAAAACAAAAAATAAAAAATAAAAAACCAAAACAAAAATCTATCAGTCTGTACAGGTAAATAAAACTGAAAGTGTGCATGCATACCTCAGGGAGAAGGCAATGAACATGAGCAACGTAGTGGCATTCTTCACAATAATAAGTAGGTTCATCTAGGTACCTCATTTCCTCACAAGCATCGCAGTAGAACTCTGAGTATACATCTTCATCCGGATAGTCTCTGATAGGAGATTCGGTGAGAGTGAGGGGATGCCTATGAATTTTATCTTTGGCAGTTGGTGGCAATTTTGGAACACAATAGGGATGAAGATTGAATTCGCACTGCACACATCGGAAGAAAGGGGTGATGTTTATCATCCTATTGCAAACGGTGCAATACAACCAGGACGGTCCGTCATTGAAAAAAGGAATGGGGTGCTGGTGAATTTCAGACTTGATGAACCAGGGTTTGGAAACTGGGCATCTAATGTCAAAGAAGATTCCACACTTGGGGTTGCAACAAACATAGGCGAAACCTGAAGCATAATTAGTACAAGCATGGCACTTGAGTTCACCTTTGAAGTCATTTGCCTTCCCACTACTTATTGGCCTGATATATGGCTTCTCCTTTACAAAAGGATCCTCCGACTGACGAATTGAATACTCGATCAGTGTGAGTGCGTGTTGTTGGTGGCAAAAGGAGTGTTTTACCTTAAGAGGCAAATCCGCACAAGATTTGTGCAGCAAAAACTTGCATTCAAGGCAGACATAGACGACAGAAGAATCCTCCTCGAAGTGAAGCTGGCAAGCATCGCAAGTTATAGTATAACCCTTTTTCATCATCTCACAAGGAATCAAAGGATGGGGGTGGCTTAACTGTTGAATCTGGAATTGGAACTGAACTTGAGAATTTTGGCTAAATGGCAATGGTATCAAAGAAGTGCAACATGGGTCGAGGCTAAAATTACAGTGAGAACAGTGGAAGGTAAAGCCCACCAGCAGCTTCCCACAAGTGCTGCACCGATTGGAAGTAGAATCGAAATGGTGGTGGACGAGCAAGGTGAGCGGGTGTTGCGGATGAAGAGGATGATCGATCTGGGAAGGCCATTGGGCGCATGATTCGTCCAGCAAGCAATTGCACTCTAGGCAAACACAGATCCAACTTCCATGGATGGGTTGCCTGCAGGCAGAGCAGGGAAAATTAAAAATTGTTTTGTTCTCGCAGATAATCAATGGATGTGGGTGGCGAAGTAGACTTTGAATTTGAGTTTGAATTTGACGGTCTTGGACATTTCTTGGTTTGGTAGGCTTTAGTGAAGCACAACAAGGGTCCAGGTTAAAGCCACAGTCATAACAGTGGAAGTAATTAGAGGAGCGAGGGATCGGCCTGTAACGCCCCGACCCTTTACACGTCATCGATATTGTCCGCTTTGGGCTACGCCCTCACGGATTTGTTCTTCCCAGTGGGTCACCCATCCTAGAACTATTCCAGCCTAAGCACGCTTAACTGGGGAGTTCTAATAGGGATTTCACCACTTGGGAAAAGACCTCGATGCTATATAAGGGTCCAGTTTTTTACTTTTATAGCCCAGGAACTCCCCCTCCATTCCCGATGTGGGACACCGGGGCCTTACACGGCCCACAGGCATTGCACTTGAATGACACAACAGACGATGATGCAGCATTTGGGAGCGTCATTTGGAAGGTGATGGAGTGTTTTGGGTGAAAGGAGTGTACCATCTCTCGTTGCAATTTGGCGCATGGTATGTGGATATTGTAACTTGGAAAGCAAAAGTGTTCGCGACACGAATACGCACTAGTTCCAATAGAGATTTCATTCCGGCATACCAAGCACTCGCCAGGGTCCACCTGCTTGAGTAACAACGGATGCTCATGGATGAAATGTTGAATCTTGTCTTCCATCTCTCTCTCAAATTGGGGCGGTTGTCTTTTTGATAAGTGCTTAAGCAAGGAGGATCTCAATCTTCATCGGAGTCACTGCTGGTCTTTCAATCTGAAACGTGTGAGATCTGGGAGACAAAAGAAAAGAGGAGAAAAAAATGATATTATTTTGTTTGGTTTAACAAAGAATTACAAAGGAATTTTAAATGAATGAATTTAAATCTGGTACTTTAACTTCAATACACTTCAAACATATCAAATTATATTTTTGAATGTAAAATTTATTAAATTCTGTCAAATTCCAAAGTTCCAAATAAAAAGTTACTTGAAAACTGTTGCAAAACAGAGGCTAAATTTTTTAACAAATAAACTTCTTGGTTGTTCCATGTGGTTGGCATGAAACAGCATGAAAATCAACATTAAGGCCAAGTTTGGGTAGTTTAAAAAAAGTTAAAAAGTCAAAAAGTTACTCAAAAAGTTAAAAAGTCATCACTATTCACCAAAAGTCAACAATTACGACTGCACAACTCCCAATTCAAATTTTTCCTTACAAATCAATTTTTACAATTTTTTATTACACATTTTCCAATAAAAAGTCAAAAAGTTAACCCAAACATCCATATTTTCAACCTCAATTTTTTAGTCCAAAAAGACAAAAAGTGCACTTATTTAGTCTTCACAAACTTGGCCTAAAATTTGTAAAGAGGAGAAATTGAGAAACTTTTTCTTACACAGTATTTACAGTATTTGTTAAAAAAAAATTATAGGACAAAATTTTCTTATTTACAACAATGATGGAAAGAGAGATTTTCTCAATTATATAATGGAGACTCCTTCCCAATTACAATAAAATTAAGTTTCTGAAAAAAACTCCGTAGTCAATCCACTAAAAATCTGTTAATTTGACAAAAACATACAACACCAAACACATCTATCCCTTTTAACAAGTAGAGATTTATTAAATGACCACTTCAATTACTTTTTAATTGATTTTTTTTCATAAACAATTGTATATAGAGAGAGAGGAATAGATGTTGGTTCTGTTTTAAATTGAGAAATTCAAACTTCAAAATTAAAAAGTTCCAGGTGGGATTTTGAAAAATTTGGATAGAAAATTTTATGTTCGTTCGGCAAGGGCTTTTGTGGCTATTTTAGCTACAAAAGACAAAATAAATTATTTTAGTCACAACAAATAAAGCATCACATCCAACCCATAATCATTACATTCTTCTCTCACAAAAAAAGTCAAAAAAGTCAAAAAGTTAAAAAGTCAACCCACTTCTCAAACGGAGGCAATGAAAAATAAATTTATTTGGATAGAAAATATTTTTTACTTTTAAAAGGCGAAAAACATTTTTCGAATTAAAATTTTACCAATGTCACCATGCTCACCGCCACCACTATACCACCATCACTATAGTCATTGTCACCATCATCGTTGCAAACATTGCTGCCTTCGCCTCAGCAATCATTGCTGTCACCACCATCACCATAGTCATCGTCACCACCATCATTATGCCAACATCTTCACCTTCTTTCCACCGCCACCACCACTACCACCAAACATAAAAAAATATTTTTTTGAAAAATATTTTTTTTAAAAAAAATTCTATAGAAAATGATTTCCATCCAAACAAATGGAGTGCAAGTTTACTGGTCGGAAAAATGGTACAATGGGCTACTAAATAGTTGGTCGGGAAAATGGGTATGTTTGGTTTGAATTTGGGAGATGAGTTTTAGAGATAAAAAGTACGCAAAGTTGTTTGGTTTGGTTTTTTTCAAAAGATGTTTTGAAAAATTATTTTGAGAGAGAGTTTTGGAAAAAGTGATTGATTTGATGTGTATGAGAGAAAGATTTGTTTGGAAAACTTGTAAACCAAACAAGTTTTGAGAAATTTTTTTGGAAAAATTTATTTGGTTTGATTACTTTTAAAAACTTATTTGTAGAGAATTTTTCTAAAAATTTTTGGGAAACACAAACCAAAAGCGACTAAAGTTTTCAGCTACAAAACTCTTTAATCACGGTAATTGTATGAAAAATGATACAGACCACTAATTAGTGGTTGCACTAGGGATGTGGCAGTGGGTCCCACCCACTACCACATGTGTTTTGTGTCTTAGTTTTTTGTTTTTTTTAGCTTGCCACATCATTAGTGGTGATGTTAGTGGTGATGTTTTAGTGATCTGTATCTTTATTGGTAATTGTATATTCAACAATAAAAAATTTAATCGTCAAATATTGAGTTTTGCCCACAAATAAATTTTTTAGTTGTAAATTAATTTTGTTGACCAGGTATCTGCGACCAAAATGACAACTAATGAAATTTGTTGCAAATGTCTTTGGCAACTAAAACAATTTTCTGCCACGAAATTTTTGCCAACGAGAATCTTCGTCTTCTAACTTGACAACTTTAAAAAGTAACTATTTCCCAAATCTGTCCTTTGAATTTTGATTGCAACCAATCATCTGGCGTGGTTCACAAGCACTTAAGCGCCCCCCTCCCCCTTTTTTGCTTTGCACCACAAGCTTTTCATTTTTCATTTCGCTCCACAAGTTATCTATTTATTTATTCAATATTGATTCATACCGCTAAAAAAAAGATTACTAATAGCACTAATACATTGAGAATGTCACAAAAAAAAAAATCCTGCCCACTGCCACATCATTAGTGGTACTATTAGAGCACTACTTTTAGTGCTCTTAATCATTTTTCTTATTTACTTATTTTTTTCGATAAAATATCATTTTGCCTCTCAAATTATTAGTCCAAAATCAATGTAACTCATTTTCTTTTAATAATATTAATTTTATACTTAAATTATTTTATTTTACATTAATTTCACTCCTACCGTCAATTGCCGTCGATAATCAAACGAAAGTTGGTGATGTAACACTCAAACTTCATTTTAAATTTTATTTTATCCTCCAAATTATTCCCAAAATATTAATTAGACCCCTGAATAAAATAAAATTTGAGAGTCTAATTGATATTTTAAAAATAATTTAGGAGGTAAAATAAAATTTCAAATGAAATTTAGGTGTCATGTCAGCAACTTCCATTTGATTATAAACCGTAGCTAACTATAGATGTAAAATTAATTCAAAATCAAATAGTTTAAATATAAAATTAATATTATTAAAAAAACAGAGATGGAATTGATTTTGAGAATAAAATGATATTTGCTCTTTTTCTTTGGCACCACAAGCTTTTTCTTTTTTCATGCTTTCGCATCACCAAATCAACAACAGCTATGATGCTATATCAACGCAATAAACCTTTTCGAGTTTAATCTTTCTCAGTGTTCGGAATAAACTTTTCCCAACAATGGATGTAAAAGAAACAAAACAGTCATAAAAAAAAAAAAAATACAAGCTGCTAATAATAGAATTAAAATTGACTTAAATACACTCTTCTAATATTTTTTTTTACACTGTTAACACAACACTATATTACACATTATTATTATTATTATTATTATTATTATTATTATTAATTTATGGATTTTATTAACGTGTGTCTTTAGAGTACATGTTGAGATGTTTTGTCTGTTTATAATACCTGTAAAAGACTTTAATCCTCTTTATTCTATATATGTAATAGAGAATTTTCACTTTTTAAAGTTTCTTATCATGTGTTTAAAGAACATGGGGTTGGCTTCCCTTGTTGGGCCCGTTGAAGTCCACTACGGGTCCCATTTCGATAATCTAAATCATCAATGTGTAAAACTTGTCGAGTACTATATGTCTATAAAAAATCACATTGATCAGATATCGATAGTTACGTGATCAAATCCGTTTTGTATAATAATAAAAAATGAACTGTGAAAAAATAAACGGTTGACAGAAATATGATCTAATGAAATAACTATCCGATCATGTGATTTTTTACAGACATATAGTATTTGACGATTTTTACACATTAAACGGTTCGAATTATCGAAACGAGACTTGTAATGGACCTCCACATGCCCAATAGAACCCTCAAATTTAATCACAGATTGGAGAGAAACCCAACCCAAAGAACATATGTTGATAATACTCTAATTTATTACCACACAACAAGACACCACTATTTTCTTCCCCTATCCAAAAAAATTTAGGCCAAGTTTGACAACTTCCAAAAAAGTCAAAAAGTTAAAAAGTTATCACTATTCATAAAAAAAAAATATTAAAAAATTAATTTTCCAAGCCAAGTACAACTCAGTGATGTAAGCAATCACTGCTCTGTGTTGTGTGTGGCCGAACAAATCTGATCAAATTGGGTGCAATTGAACACACTACTGTTCAGCCCGTGGGGGTCCATCACGGGTCCCGTTTTGATAATCTGAACCATTCAATGTGTAGAACTTGTTGAGTGCTATATGTTTATAAAAAATCACGTTGATCGGATATCGATAACTACCTGATCAAATTAGTTTTTTTATAAAAAATGGATGGTGTTATAATTAACGATTGAAAAAAAATAAATTCGATCAGATAGCTATCGATATCCGATCAACATGATTTTTTATAAGCATATAGTATTCGACGAGTTCTACACATTGAATGGTTCAGATTATCAAAATGGGACTCGTGATGGGCCCCACGGGCCGAACAAAACCGTTCAGTGCAATGCCCAAACATTGGCCAATAATTTCCTACCATCAATTCAATTGTACAGCTTGTACGGCTGCCAACCCACCTTTCTCATCTTCTCCTACACACTTCTTTATATAATTTTTTAATATACATTTTTTCATAAAAAAATTAAAAAGTTAACCTAAACATTCATATTTTTTTCCTCAACTTTTTGGTCCAAAAAGACAAAAAGTGGACTTATTTAGGACACCCCAATATAAGTACACTTTTTAACTTTTTTGTTTAAAAAGTAGAGAAAACATATGTATATTTGAGATAATTTTTTGACTTTTTACGAAAAGTGTGTAATAAAAAATTGTAGTAAAATCAAAATAATCATTCTATTCTTGTTGACTTTTTGACTTTTGAGTAGTTGAATTCAAATGGCAAAATAATGGGTATGTTTGATTTGTGTTTGAGAGATGTGTTTTAGAGATAAAAAGTACGAAAAGTTGTTTGGTTTGGTTTTTTTCAAAAGATGTTTTGGAAAATTATTTTGAGAGAGAGTTTTGGAAAAAGTGATTGATTTGATGTGTATGTGAGAGAGATTTGTTTGGAAAACTTGTTTGGTTTACAAGTTTTGAGAAATTTTTTTGGGAAAATTTGTTTGGTTTGATTACTTTTAAAAACTTATTTGTAGAGAAAATTTCCCAAAATTTTTTCAGAAATACAAACCAAACGGACCCAATAATTTTACTTTCTAGACTTCCCTCACAAGCTTCTTCCAAATAATATGAATTTTTTAACTTTTTCAATAATTTTTTAAATTTTTTGACTTTCGTAAATTATTTAAAAATGTAAATGCAATATTGTTGATTGCTCCACCCATTTAACATCAATGTTAAGTGCCTGTGTTCCAAACTTCTCCTTGGCTACCCATTGCAATACTGGATTAGCTAAGTATGACTTGGAGAACTTCTCAGCCTCCTCCGTTCCACTAATTTCAGCCTCCCAAAAGCCCTAATTTAGGAGGTATTGGGTTTGCATTTGGAAACTGATTTGGGGATTATAAGCCTGCCCCAGGCATGTGACGTCATCTTGGGGATTGCTTCTCCACTCAAAAACTGCTCGGTTAAAGAGAATACACGGAAGGGTGTTCCAAAAAAAAAAAAAAAAATGTACGGAAGGTTCACATTACACAGAGGTTTAAAATCTGGAATTTAAGTTATTAAAATTAAAATTTTGAGATTTAATTTTCAAAATGCGTAAAACTTGAGATTTTTATGTAATTTTTCCTTAATATTTTAAAGTGTATACAAAAATATTCGTACAAGTGGAGTACCAATATTTCATACAACCAGGACAGTACCAATTTGAATCTGACTCGACGGGAACCCGGCCCTCTGACCTCGATTAGAATGATTTTTTCTCGAAAAATACTCTCGACGGGTCGGGGATTGTATTCGAAAATGAATCTCCGATAAGTTTCGGCCGAGGACGGTGATACGTTCCTCGTCCCCGTCCCCGTCCTTGTTTCCCCAAACTGAAATAACTATTATACCCATATATATATATATATATATATACTAGACCCTAACACAACCTCACACACAAGTCCAAAAGCCATCTCTCTCTCTCTATCCCTATCTCTCTCTCTCTTTCTCTCTCTCTATTTTGATTCTCCAACTTTGAAGATCAGAGATGGGGAAGTAGACCAAACCCAAGTCCAGGAAACCAGAAAGCTATGGCAAAGGAGAAGTCACTCCAGTCCAAATCGCATTCATCGTGGACCAATATCTCTCCAATAACAACTTTTCTCAAACTCGCTCCACTTTTCGCACCGAAGCCTCCGATCCGATCTCTAAAATGTGCGCTCCGCACTCCCCTCCATGGATGGCCTTTATCAAGCGCTTTGACTCCTCTTTTTCAACACACAACTTGTGCATTCCCAGATGACCTCTCTTGTACAGTTTACCTCCACAGATGATAAATTGAATGGCTATTCTTCGTATTCCCCTTTTGTCCTTGGCATTTGCCCCTGGTGGATAAATTTCCTTCTCTAAGAAGTTCCAAATATCGTAGTACCAAGGGTTTTTGTCTTGCGCTTTATCGATTGCGGTGATAGCCTCATAAGCCGGCGTATATCTCTGCCCAATGATGATTGGACGCATCCAAACTCTAAGCGGGATGTCTATTATGGAAGATAGAGTTGATAAAGCATCAACGAACTTGTTGTTCTCTTTTAGTAGATGCGTGAAAGTCAGCTTTTCAAATCTAGGAATCAGAACGTCCAGGGTCTGGTGATAAACCTTCATCTTTTCTTCTTTGACCTTCCAATCTCCATTTGCTTGAGAAATAACTAGGTTCGAGTCCCCAATAACATCCATCCTTTTTGCCCCTTGTTCTAGGGCGGCTTCTAAACCAACGATATACGCCTCATAATCTGCTTCGTTGTTGGAGACCTTGAACCGGAGTTTGAAGACTAAAGGTATATGGGAATTGTTGGGTGCTATCAGCAACACACCTATCCCATAACCGTATTGATTGGACGCTCCGTTAAAGTACATTGTCCAAGTTTCCTTCTCAACTTGCAGAATAGCTTCATCTGGGAATAGGTATTCCACCGCTTCATCCCCTTTTATTGGGTGATCTAGCAGGAACTCTGCCACAACTCTCTCCTTGACCGACTTGTGGGTGACATACTTGAGATCAAATTTAGATAGGAGAAGCAACCAACGAGCTAGTCTACCTGTAAGCGCCGATTTCCCAAAAAGATATTTGATAGGATCTAATCTCGAAACCAGAATTACAGAGTGGGCTAACAAGTAGTGCCTTAACTTCTTGGTAGCCCATACCAAGTCTAGGCAAGCTTTCTCCAGTGGAGTGTAGCGGATCTCATAATCCAGCATTTTTTTCTCAAATAGTAGATGGCTTTCTCCACCATATCCTTAGATTCCTGAGCAAGCATGCATTCCATTGTGGTGTCTGTTATTGACAGATACAAAATCAAAGGTTTCCCCGGCTCTAGTAGCGATAACACATGCGGATTCTGAAGGTACTGCTTAATCTACTCAAAAGCGAATTGACATTGATCATCCCATCGAAATTTCTTTCCTTTCTTTAGGAGACCAAAAAGTGGTTCATAAGTCAAGGTTAATTTGGAAATAAACCGTCTTATGAATTGCACTTTACCCAGAAAAGCCTCATACCTCCTTTTCAGTCCTTTGTGGTGACATTTCTAGGATGGCTCTAAATTTGGAAGGATTTACCTCGATGCCCCTCTGTGTGATCAAGAAGCCCAGCATTTTCCCTGCTGTTATGCTGAAAGTACATTTCTGTAGATTCAACCTCAATCTGTGTTCTCTAATTCATTGAAAGAATTTCTTTAAGACAGTGTAGTGGCTCTTTCTTTCTTTGGACTTGACAATCATGTTGTCCACATACACCTCGACTTCTTTGTAGATCATATCGTGTAGAATAGTGGTTGCAACCCTTTGATAAGTAGCCCCAACATTCTTTAGCCCAAACGGCATCACCCTGTAGCAGTAGGTTCCCCACGGCGTAGTGAAGGCAGTTTTTTCTTTGTCTTCGGGTGCCATCAGAATCTAGTTATAACTGGAAAATCCATCTATGAAGGAGAGCAATGCATGACTTGCGGTGAAGTCTACCAACTCATCAATATGTGGCAGGAGAAAATCATCCTTCGGACTAGCCTTATTCAGATCCCTGAAGTCGACACAGACTTTGATTCTACCATCCTTCTTTAGGACTGGAACAATGTTGGCCAACCACGTTGAATACTCAGACACAAGCAAGAATCCTGCCTTTATCTGTTTGGTAACTTCCTCCTTAATTTTCAATGCCCAATTCGGACGAATTTTGCACAACTTCTACTTGACGGGTCGGGCCTCGGGGTCAAGAGGGATCCGATGTTGTACAATCTCATGATCAATTCCGGGCATGTCTTCGTAGGACCACGCCAAAACATCTTTGAAATCTTAAATAAAGTGACTAAGCGCTCGCATTCCTCTGAATACAACGTGGACCCGATTTGGACCAGACGCGGATCCTTTTCAGTACCCACATTAATAGCAATGATTTCATCAACAAGGGGTTTTGCAAACCTCTCATCCTCTCAATTAATCAAGTTTTTCAAAACTAGAGGAATTCCTTCCTCTTTGTTTTCATTAAATTTTGAAGATCTTGGTCAATGAAATAAATAAGAGGCACAGAGAAATACTTAGAATCAATAGCGCTCTCATTATAAGATCCAGCTCATCTAGCTCTTCGGTTACAACCGACTCAAAAGCAAAAGAAAAAGAGGATCTGGACAAGACCTTGGCATTCGGGTTATCACCTCTAGGAATACCAGACTTAGACTCAGAAGAACCGGAATTTGATTCCGATTCCACAGACTCTGTGGAATCAGATTCAAGCTCATTACCTGACTTAAAACTAGATAGGTAGCCCTCCTCCAGCTGCCAAATGAGAGATGGTGCTTCAGATGCATCCAAAATCCTACTAGATGGGTTTACACCCCGTTGGTCCCCGATCATGGAGATGGTAAGGTTATCCCCCAAGCTCTCTGAGTCGGCTGGAGGATTTGAAATGAGACATGCCAGTGCTGCCCCTACTCCAAGCTAGCTGTTGTCCGAGTCACTTTCCATGCCCTTTTCAGCTTCAACACTTGGTTTAGTCTTTTCCTTGACGTCACTGCCTTGCAAATGCAGGTCGAAGAAGATTTCGAAGTCAGGGACATGTTGTTTTGCAGAATTTATCCAGGGATCAGAAAAGCCACAAAATGATAAGTTTTCACCATCCCAAACAAAGTGGCCATTCAGCGTTCCTCGGATTGGCCTGTGAACAAGCTCATAGTGTTTTCCAGCTTGTTTGGCTCTAGCTCTGCGTACCATCTCTTCTTTTTCCTGACCCAATCCTCTTTGGTGGGCACATAGCCAAGACCAAAGGCATGCGAATTATGTGGCACATCGGCCAATGTTGTGACGCCTTTCCGACCACTTTTTCCAAGTCTCATTCCTGGCACATGTTGCAACTTGTTGATGAAATAGATTGATTGGGCGCTAACATACATGCCCTCATCTGCTGCCAAGATGGTTTACACTGTCTGGGCCTCAGCTAAAGTAAACCCTGAGAGGAAAACATCATTCTCGCCATGAACGATCTCCAGCACTGGTGTAGTTACCTCTGGCGGAGGATGTATGGATGAATTTCTGAACACAATCGTTACTCTCTTCCCATGAGGGTATTTCAGCATTTGGTGGCGGGTAGAAGAGACTGCTTTCACCAGGTGCAGCCAGGGCCTCCCTAGCAGTAAGTTGATAGTGGCCGGCACATCCAGGACATAGAACTGGACATCCTGTTGAGCTGGGCCAACCTGAACTCAGATTTGTACTGTGCCTATCACCTCCCTGCTGGTATTATCATATGCCCAGATCACTTGGGCTGTGGGCAAGAAGTCTGCTAGTTTCAGGCTGATGGCATAAGTTGTGCGCGAAGGACAGACATTGATAGCTGACCCGATGTCGACCAACACCACTGGCACCCATTTTTCTTTGCACTCAACAGATATGTACAAAGGTTTATTGTGTATTGAGCCTTTCGGCAGGAGTTCTTTCTCGGAAAAGGTTAGGGTTGCGCTGGCACCACTTGGGAAAACTAATCCCACAAGCTGTTCAAGGGTAGTGTCAATGGACATTTTAGCTTTGTCCATTGTTGAGAGTACAGCCTGTCGATGCACGTGGGAGGCCATAAGGAGACCCCAGATTGAAATGTCAGCTTGGATTTTCTTCATTTGTTTTAACACTGCCTCTTCCTCTAACTGCTTCTTTTTCTACTTTACAAACTCTCTATCTTTCCCAAAGGCCTCAGCTTGGTCTAAGTGTGGTGGCTTGAAATACTGCCCACTTCTTGTCATGTGGTCTATCTCTTCAGCGTACCACGTGTTGTCTGGAAGGGACTCATCCCAATCTTCATCGGTGTGGGCCAGATGTAGATCGTCATCTTCCCACCATACACCTTCGGCAACCAACAAACAATTGTCCTGCTCCGTTCTGATCGCTCTCACATCACGGGCATCCCCTGTGCGGTATTGGGCCATTCTAGCTTTCTGTTTGTCTTGAACCCTTTCTTGTTCAAACTGCTTCAACGCAGCTTCTTATCCTGTGTCTGCAGTACTCACAGTGCCCAAGTCCTAAGCTGAATCATTCACGCCGGTGTTCTCTAGCAGTTTTCCCTTTTCATCGGCCATTCTAGCCACTGCAGTAACTCTTGCTTCCTCTTCCTCCGGTTTTGTTTCAATTCCTTCCTCCCTGTTAGGTTCATCACTCAACCACCCTGAGTTGTTCATTGCCCTATTCAAATCGAACCAGTTAATCTGTACATCCCCTTGATCTTGTTCATCAAAGAACTGTAGGTTGTCTAAGTCCTCATCAAGCTCTGCCAGATCATCCAAACCTCAACTTGGGCCATCCTCCCTAACCACATTGACCTCTGTTATAGTTGGCAGCACCACTTTCGGCTTGACTTGATTAATCAGAACAATGTAGCAGCACAGATTGTACTCTCCCTCAGTCAAATCCTCAGAGCACTCAGACAGCGGGCTCGTACTCTCCTCTAAGGCCAGCTTCTCTTCTTCTACCATTGTCACCACCACGGGTTTAGGCTGAAGTGTGGACGTGTCCATCATGCACAAGCCTGTGCTTTCAGGTGTGAACACCGTTAGTTTGGATAGGTGGGAATGGGTAATATCTATGCTGGGGTCATAGGGGAGGGCCAGTGTATGGATTAGGTTTAGATTGTGAGGTGGGGGAACTTGATTGTAGGCTGGGAGAGGGTTGGTAGTTACATTTGGCTTTTGAGGTGGTGCGATCACCTTGTTATCAATAAGGTCTTGAATCTCATGACGCAGCCTGAAGCATTGATCGGTGTCGTGACCATGGTGCTGGTGAAATGTATAGTACTTGGCTGGGTTATGTTTTGGTGAGAGAGGATCAGGCAATGGATGAGACTCTAATGGCTTAAGGTGCCATTTTTTAATCAACACCCTCATGGTTTAGGATAAAGGCATGTAGAGTGGGGTAAAGATCCTCTGGGATCGGGCCAGGTTGTTTGAAGTTTGTGAAGTTGTGCTGGCAAAGGGATTGGCAGTCTTGGTTGTGGTGGTGACAACACTCACATCAGACGGTCGTACAGTTGTGCTACCACTAGTGGTTGCATTGGAACTACGCACAAAAGGCCTCTTGGCCTGCTCTTTTTCATCAGTAATCAAGCCCTGTTTCATGGCATCTTCAATCTGAACTCCCATCTCATGGAGCTCGGTGAACGTGAACAATGGCAGGACGATCATTTTCTGCACCAACTTCCCATGCAGATTGCGGACTACCATTCTTATTTGATCTTTCTCTGAAGGTCGTGTAGTTATCATTGAAGCTTTGGCCATCCACCTCGTCACGAATTTTGAAAAGCCCTTCTTTGGCTCATGGCGCGTTGCCTCGAGATCACAAGTTATGACCTCGATTTGTGTGTTGTAGAAGTATTGTGCAATAAAGGCCTCAGCCATTTCCTTCCAACTCTACTTCACAGAATCCTCTAACTTTGCATACCATATTACTGCTATACTAGATAGGGTCCGGCCAAAGAGTGAGAGCTTCTGCAATCTGGTCAAGCCCATCGGCCACAGAATGTCTGAAAAGAGCCGAAGATGAACCATAGGGTCTCATGAGCTGTCGAATCTATCGATATGCGACATTTTGAGCCGATCCGACAATGTCACTGTAGAGTCGGGATACCTGTAGCTCGGCTTTTTCGCGCCCTCTTTCGGAAACTCGAAAAGAAGCCCTACAGTTCGGACTCCCGCGGTTTTGAATCTAATCTCACAAGTGCAATGTGAAACTGATAAACACCAAAGAGTTCAAATCTGACAAATTGTTTTGAAAAATTGATTTTGAGTTAAAAGTGTCAAAATTGGACTGCTTTGCTAGATACAGAGTCGCCACCTAAATATTTTATTTTGAAAAAATCTAGGAAACCCATGACTCGTGCCAAAGGCCACGTGTTCGTCATCACCAAAGTTGTCTCGGCTCGGGAATTTAGGTACGAGAGGGGAAGGTCATGAATTGAGCACCCCCACTTGCTTGATCAAAGATCGGCTTGTACTAATCATGATATGATTTTTATAAACATTATGTGCTCTTATTTTGGTTATTAAACAATGATTACTATATGATGCATACAAGCAAGTATAAACCAAAATTGCAAGACTTGGAACAATTCAACTCATGTTTGTTTGCGAAAATAGTTTGAATTTACCACCTCAAGGGGGCTTAAAGTTTGCGGATTTGCCACCAAACATAGTGGGCTTAAAACTGATTTGCCACTAGATATAGTGGGCTTAAAACGCACATTTATTGAATTGTTCCAATTCAAGCAACAAGCCTTCATCCACAAGCATTCAAACAGTTTATCAAATAAGCATTTAGCATCATGGCAAGCATGCTAGACATGACAACATACACATTCATGCAAGTATGCTAAAGCATTAAAAACTCACCTAGTACTCCAAGCCAAAACAAAAACTAGTTAGCAAGATTCATGATCCTAACTATGCTAAATGTCTAATGCAACACATGCGAAGAACGCAATTAATAGGCTCGGCTACTAATATGGCATATGAATCGATTTGATAACATGTGGTTAACACATATTTAAAGAAGGTATCGAAACATCAATGCAGTTTGAATGATGCGCCGTGCCTCGGTGCATGCAATACGAAATGAATGGATGCAAGCATAAGGTATGCTAATTGAAACATGTCCTTAATCTAACAAACAAAAGCGATTAAGTAAAATGGAGAAAGACGTGGGGTTGGAAGACATACACATTATTACATTTTGCTCTCACAAAGGAGAGTCCGAATGAATAAAGCTAACTAACTAGCAACTAATTAAGGCTAAGCTAATTAAGCTAATCTAATTAAGCCAATTATTACAAACCAAATGAAATAAATAGCTAAACTAATTAACTAATTATTACAACACTTTAATGAACTAACTAGTAAGCTAACTAATTAAGCTACAACACAAATGCAAGCGAAATAAGCAATTAAGATATTTAACTACGTTGCCACTACTCCGCCTTGAGAAATGGAAGATGCACATGCTCAGATACCACCCGAAAAGACCTTCGTTTTGCTCTCGAAAGCCTCTGTTTGCAAGGTTGAACATTTCCAGAACCATTCAGCTCCACCTTACCAACATTCTGCTGAAGTTTACATCAGTGGCCAACCGGCCATGGATGAATGCTGTCAGCCAAGAAGGTGGTCTGCCGGCCATCTATAGTGCACTGCCAGCCATGGATGATGGCCTGTCGGCCACTAATGCACTGGATCACCATACTAGAACAGAGTACAAACATAGCAAAAAGAGGGTTTTTCCAAGGATTGTTTGCACAATTCACCCCTCATTTTCATGGACAAATCCAAGGAGTTGTGAACTTAAACCACAAACCACCAATCTAAGCAATTCCATTGCATGATGGCTTGTGATTCAAGGCGTGCAAGCTTAATGAATGCAAAACAAGACACTCAAGAACCATCACCCTATCATGTATGATCAAGGGTAACGGAGACCTAGGAAACTTGAGACATTTCATCACTTGAAGTATGAAATGCTCCCATTTTTCTTGTGTTCAATCAACGTCCGATTGAACACACAACACACAAGTCATTATCTTGCTCAATTTTAGTCCTAAATTGTTAGTTACTCATTTTAACTTACCAACCATTTCTTAGTCAATTAAGTCCAAAAGGTGAGTTAGAGTCATCTAATGGAAAGAAGGCTAAAAACACAAGTTGCTTTGGGTATGAAAGAAGTCTCATACCATTGGTAATGAATCCCCAGAAGGATTAAACCATTAAGTATGAAACCTCAATTCCACACTTAGACAAACAAGTGACTTGAAACAACTTTCAAAGCAAAAGAAAAGCCAAGAAAGGAGGGAGGTTGCAGAGGCGATTAGTGCTAAAATGAAGTGCAAAACAACACCAAAGCATGCAATCAACTCAAACAAGAGGTACCTAATGGCCTAAAACACCACCCTTGTGAGGACTATTACATTACAACCATGCAAAACAAAATTCAATTGACCCAAACAGCCCAGAATATAGCAAAAGCTATCTAAAACAAAGGCAAAAATATGCTGGAATATAGTTACAAAAGGCTAGAAAAACATGCCAACACATGGAGTTAACTAGGCTAGCAAACAAGACACAAGGAGAGGAGGCAAACACCTCCAACTTTGGACTTCAAAACATATTTTTTGCCACTAAAAATACTCTAAAATTCAATGGTTAAAGGCCAAAAAAAAGATGGTTTAAAGGTGGGAAACACAAGTGAAGAAGCCTTACAAACAAGGTATGAAGACGGGTGAACCACCCCCTACCTTAAAATGGCTTCAAACCACAAATTTTAGCCCATATTGACAGAGTTTTTATAGCCCCAAAACAGCCCCAAAACAGTAAAAAAAGATAGGAAAATAAGTATGCAAAATAAGCTAACAAAGCAAATATTATACCTCTGGAAGAGAAGAGTGATTCTAGGCAACAATTCAAGTCAAAACCAACTTGTAGAGCTCCAAGAGGGCCTTAAAGAACATCATCTCAAAGGTGATCAATTTTTGTTAAGGAAGTCAAGGCAAGAGTGCAGTGTACATAGGCAAAAGTGTAGAGAAATGCAAGAGAGAGAGAAATCTAGAGAGAGAAAATTTTGATTTTGAAATTTTCCAACCTTAAAACATGAGAGAGGGACTCCCTATATATAGAAAACATGAATTCTATACAAGGAGATCCAACTCTCTACGTGTGGACAGATGCAAGCATTTATGCAAACATCTAGCACAACTGGCACAAAATATCTGTAGAAAACACTGGTGGCCGGCCGACCATCAGTGATGGCTGGCAAGGCATCATTGATGGCCGGCAGGCTACCAAAGACTATAGGAGGGAAAGACCAAGACATGGTCCAAAAAGAAGACAAATGGATGCAGAGTTTGAAAGGCTCAAACCTGTGGCGTTCCGCTGAGAACTTCAAGCGTTCGGCGAGCAATCAGACTCATCATCGGAGGTACCTGCAAGAATATCCAAGTCTTGAATGGCTGTTAAAAATGGGGTGTCTACAGTTGCCCCTCTTTGACAGAACTCGGAGTCATGAAATGACGTGAGTGAATGTCAAAGTCTAGAGATGACTCATATTGACAAAGCCATAAGACTTGGACAAACAATCAAGACAGAAAACAAAATGGTTGCGTCCGCAGGTTGCCTACGTATCCCTTTGCAAGTAATCAAACCAGCGTAGTTCTGGGGCAAAATGCAAATGATATGCATGATGCAGGAACATAACTTATGATCATGCAATGAGGCTATGAAATGAAAAATTTGAATACAAATGCTATGCAAAGAAATGCCACAGTTAAACAAACTGAAACAAAGCACAGTAATTCCAAACATGAGAAGAAAATCACGCGCCACGCGCAAGAAACACAAACCCAAACTACAGTAGCTCGGCTTTTTCGCACCTCCTTTTGGAAGCTCGAAAAGAAGCCCTACAGTTCAGACTCTCGTGGTTCTGAATCTAATCTCACAAGTGCAATGTGAAACTGATAAACACCAAAGAGTCCAAATCCGGAAAATTGTTTTGGAAAACTGATTTTGAATCAAAAAGGCCAAAATTAGACTGCTTTGCCAGATACAGAGTCGCTGCCTAAATATTTTATTTTAGGAAAATTTAGAAAACCCATGACTCGTGCTAAAGGCCATGTGTCCGTCATCACCAAAGTTGCCTCGGCTCGGAAACTTAGGTACGAGAGGGGAAGGTCATGAATTGAGCACCCCCGCTCGCCCGATCAAAGATCGGCCTTTACTAATCATGATATGATTTTTTTTATAAACAATATGTGTTCTTGTTGATTATTAAGCTAGCTTTACTATGTGCTGCGCACAAGCAAGTATAGACTAGTTCACTCAATTTGAAACAATTCAACTCATGTTTGTTTGCAAAAATAGTTTGAATTTGCCACCTCAAGTGGGCTTAAAGATTGCGAATTTTGCCACCAAACATAGTGGGCTTAAAACTGATTTGCCACTCAACAAAGTGGGCTTAAAATATACATTCGTTGAATCGTTCCAATTCAAGGCATTCAAGCAGTTTAGCATTTAAGGACATAGTCTCATAGCAAATATGCTAGTCATGGCAAGATTCACATTCATGCAAGTATGCTAAAGCATAAAAACTCACCTAGTACTCCAAGCTAAGAAGATATGAGTTAGAAAACTATGCATGATTCCTAACTATACAAGATGCCTAATGCAATACATGCAAAGAATGTAATTAATAGGCTCGGCTACTAAAATGGCATATGGATCGATTTGATAACATGCAGTTAAACACGTATTCAACGAAGATATTGAAATGACAATGCAGTTTGAATGATGCGTCGAGCCTCGGTGCATGCAAGACAAGATGAATGGATGCAAGCATAAGGTATGCTAATTGAAACATGACCCTAATGTAACCATCAAAAGCGGTTAAGTAAAAAGGAGAAAGACATGGGGTTGGAAGACATGCACACACGCATGCACACTTATTACAACATTACGCCCTCGCGAAGGAGCACCCTCGCGAAGGAGGGCCCGAATGAATAAGAGCTAACTAACTAACAACTAAGCTAAGCTAATTAAGCTAATCTAATTAAGCTAATTTAAACCAATTATCACAAACCAAATGAATAACTAGCTAAGCTAATTACTAATTATTACAACACTTTTAACTAACTAGTAAACTAATTGATTGATTTACAACACAAATGTACACGAACTAAGTGTAGAAACCCCATTTTTGACCGCCTTAAGACTTGGGCACTACTGATGGTTTATTTGGTGATGAAAGTTGTGCAGTGCAAGGGTTCGATTTCTTCGGCAAGGAGAGAGTCAAATCCCAACTTCATACCCACTTTTGGACCAAAATGATCTTGATCAAAATATTTTAGACCTTAAAACCCTCTCTTTCAAAACATTTTTGAAAGAAAGTTCCTACGATGTTCCGACGCTCACATTTTGTTAAATGTTGCACTTTTCGGTAAACCGAGCAAAGGACAAAGTGGAAATGAATGGAAGAGAGGTGAACTCTTTGAAAAATATTTCAAAGCACCTTGTTTAGGGGTTTGGAGTTGAAGAAAATGGGAGAGGAGAGAAGAAAACAAGTTGGAGAAGAAGTTCGGCATGAATCCTAATAGGATTGAAACTGAGCAGTCTTCACTCAAATGAGCATAAATTTTTGCACACTTGGAATTTTGATGTGAGGCTGCCACCATTGGAAAGAATACTTCCAGGGCTTCAATTTAGGCTCAAGAATTACCTGCAAAGGAGTCCAGATGAAAGAGATATTCCAATTTGAAGTTGGGCCCAAAAAGTAGATTTTTCTGTCCAACTAGAGGTAGAAGTTTATGACCATGAATGGGATTTTTTGGCCATGTGCCGGCCATGAATGGCCAATGCCGGCCCCCTTCCATCCAGAGGTGCCCCCATGCTAGCCAACAATGATCAAGTACCGGCCAATAGTGATAAAGTGCCGGCCATTGATGGCAGAAAACAGTTTTTTGCAGATATTTTTGTTCCAACTGGCACAGCTGTCTCTCTTGAGATATTTTCGACCTAAGGCTCTTTTATTACTATATATTGAAGCCAAATATCTCATATTGAAAGGTTAAAACATTTTAACAAAAGGTTTACGAGCCTCTCTCTCTAAAACCTCTCTCTAGATTTCTCTCTCTCTTGAGCATTTGTGCTTGAAGGCTTGCATACAACCATCTTCAACCTATCAACCCTTAACAAGAGTGGTTCAAATTTGGGCTGAGGCTTCTTGAAGCCCTCTTGGAGCTCTTGAAGGTCCTTTGGCTTGGTTTTGTTGCTTAAGTGTTGTCTTCCTTTCAAGAGATATAAAACTCACCCTTTAAGCTTGTCTTTCACACTTGCTTTGCCATCTTTTTCCACCATTTCAAGGCTGGTTTTCAACTGTAAAAAACTCTAATTTTGAGGTTCTAAAATGATGGTTTAAGCCTTGTTTGGTTAGGGGGTGTTTCCTCCCTTTTGCTCATTGGCTTGTAAAGCCTTTTGAGCTATCTTTCAAGCTTTTCAAACAATCTCTTTTTGACCTTAAAACCACTGAATTCTAGAGGAATTTCAGTGGTGGAAAGCTTGTTTTGAGGCCCAAAATGGGAGGGGATGGCCTGTCCTCATTGTCTCTCTATGTCATGCCTTGTTAGCCTTACAAAGTAGCATGTTTTTATGGCTTGTCTTAGCTTAGTTTGAGCATGTTTTTGGCTATATTTTAACATGTTTAAACTCTATTTTTGGTTGGTTTGGCCACTCATTGCTTGCATCTTGCACTTGTAGTGTAAACGTGCTCACTAGCTTAGTGTACTTGATGGTTTAGCCTATTAATCTAGCGTGTGTATGCTCCACTCCAGCATGTTTTTGGCTCTGATTTAGCATGCTTTAGGACTGTTTTGAGTGGTCTTTCCCTTTTGAGGCTTTCTTTGTATAGCTATAGTAGAGTTGGCCTTTACTAGCTTTGTGATTTAAGGTTTCTAGCATGCTTGGCTTGGGTTGTTTGGATGTCATAGCATCATTTAGCATGTAATTTCAGAGCATATACCTCTGTTACACTCTCACATATATTACTCTTTCATTGCTTTTGAGAGTTGTGCTTTGATGCCTTGCTTGTGAGCCAATTTGTGTGCATGCTTGTCTAGTCTTTTGAGCTTCAATTCCAGCATGTTTAGGCCTTTATTTTGGCATGTTTAAGCTCTGTCCAGAGCTGGTTTGGTCCTTTGTGATTGATATTGCATGGTTCTATGTAAAGCTCTTCAATAGTTTTAATGCTTAAGTCTCTTAGCATGTTGTACATGAGTTGTTTGCATGTTAGAGTCTCACTTTTCATGCCATTTCGGCATTGAAATTTTGCAACCTCTCTTTGTTCTTCACTTTTGAATTTGCTTTTGAAAGTGGTCTTCGGCCCCTTGTTGGCTTGAGCATGAAATTGAGGCATTCATCCCTAATGGTTTTAGCCTTCTCTTGAGGGTTTCTACTAACCAAAAGCATGAGGCTTGTTTCATGCTCAAGGTGCTTGTGGCTTCGACCATCTTTCCAATTAGAGGACTTTTCATATTGGACTTAACCGGTTAAGGGACTAATTGGTAAGCTAAAATGTATAAACAAGAATTGGACAAGTAAAATATGTCAAGATAAGCATGTTGCATTTGCATTGCATTATGTTCAATCGGACGTTATATTGAACACAAGGTGAATTGGTCCATTTCACACTCAAAGTGATGAAAATGAGCCAATTCCCTTTGTCTCCATTGCCTTTGATCATTCATGATGAGGTAGTGGTTCTTGAGTCTTGTTTGTCTTGCATTTATTGAACTTGTTCAAATTGGATGCTTGGCCATCATGCATTGTGTATGCGTGGTTGATGGTCTTGGATCCAATGGTGTCTCTCCCTTGATGTTTTGAGATGATATGGAGTGGCATAGTACATACATGTTCTTGGAAGACCCTTCATTTTTCTCTGTTTTGTGCTCTGTTGCAGTTTGGTGTCACAGCACACCAGTGGCTGGTAGTGCCACATTGATGGCCGGCACCCTTGCATTGTTGGCCGGCAGAGGCCCATCTTTGGCTGGCAGGTGGCCGGTAGAAGCTCTTCATGGCCGGCAGGCCACTGGTGTACTCCCCAGCCTTGATTTGGTAAGGCTCAGCAGAAAGATCCTGAAGACACACTGCAAACAGAGCCTCTAAAGAGCAAACCGGAGAGCTTTTCGGGGCGAGAAACCGAATGCGTGCATGCATGTTCAACTTCTTCAACTTGCTGAGGTAGCTTGGTTTAATGCTTTACTATTTAGTTAGCATGGTTTTGTAATCTATTTAATTAATTTGTTAATTAATTAAGTATTGTAATAATTAAGTAGCTTAGTTTAGCTATTTCTTTATTCGTTTGTAATAATTAGTCTAATTAGTTTAATTAGATTAGTTTCTTAGCTTAGCTTATTCATTCGGACCCTTTGTCGAGAGGGCACAATGTTGTAATAAGGGTGCGTGCATGTGTGCATGTCTTCTAACCCCCCACTTCTTTCTCCTTTTTATTTAACTGCTTTCGATGGTTAGATTAGGGCACGTTTTGTTTAGCATACCTTATGCTTGCATGTTTGCATCCATTCATTTGTCTTGCATGCACCGGGCTCGACACATAATTCAAACTGTATTGTATTTCAATACCTATTTGAATACATGTTATCAAGTGTTGCATTCATACATCATCTTAGATAGCCGAGCCTATTCAGTTGCATTTTTGCATGTGTTACATTAGGCATCTTAACATAGTTAGGATCATGCATGATTTCTAACTAGTTTTCTGTTTTGGCTCGGTGTACACTGTAAGTGTTTACGCTTTAGCATCCTTGCATGAGTGTGGGTGTTGCCATGATAGCATGCTTGCCATGAGGCTATTTGCTTAGGTGATTTAACTGCATGAATGCCTATGGATGGAGGCTTCATTACTTGAATTGGAACAATTCATCAAAATATGAGTTTTAAGCCCACTTGGAGTGGCAAATCATCATGTTTTAAGCCCACCTTGTTTGGGGGAAAATCCGCATTTTAGCCTACTTGCGAGTAGCATCTTCAAACCATTTTCAAAAAACAAACATGAGATGTTTTGTTCCAAATCGAGCGATTTAGTCTATACTTGTGTGTTGTGCGCATCACATAGTAAGTTAGCTAATAATCAAACAAGAACACATGTGTTTTCAAAAACAATATATCATGTTTAGAAGAGGCCGATCTTTGATCGGGCGAGCGGGGGTGCTCATTTCAGGACCTTCCCCTCTTGTACCCAAGTTCCTGAGCTGAGGCAACATTGATGATGACAGACACGTGGCCTTAGGCACGAGTCAGGGTTTCTTAAATTTCCCAAAACAAAATATTTAGGTGGCAACTTTGAAATCTGGCAAAGCAGTCCATGTTTGGCGCTTTTTGATTAAAATATGATTTTCCAGATTGGACACTTTGGTGATTTATCAGTCTTACATTGCACTTTGTGAGATTAGATTCAGAACCGTGACAGGAGTCCGAACTGTAGTAGCTAGAACCCAATTCGCGCCCTCTCCGAAAAGGGGGGCGCGCGGAGAGAGTTCGGGTGGTCTACACTAAGCAATTAAGACATTTAACTACGCTGCCACTGCTCTACCTCGGGAAGTGGAAGATGCACATGCTCGATTTTTTATTTTTTTATTTTTTTTTATTTTTTTTATTTTTATTTTTATTTTTATTTTTTTTATTTTTATTTTATTTTTTTTCTGAAAAGACCTCCATTTTGCTCGAAAGCCTCTGTTTGCAGGGTTGAACATTTCCAGAACCTTTTTGCTCCATCTTACCAAAATCAACTGAAGTTTACATCAGTGGCCTACCAGCCATGGATGAATACTGCCGGCCATCTATGGTGCACTGCCAGCCATTAATGGTGGCTTGCCGGCCATTGATGCATTGGATCACCATGCTGCAACAGAGTACATACAGAGTAAAAAGAGGGTTTTTCCAAGGATTGTCTGCACAATTCACCTCTCATTTTCATGGACAAATCCAAGGAATTGTGAAATTAAACCACAAACCACCAATCAAAGCAATGTCATTGCATGATGGCTTGAGCTTCAAGGTGTGCAAGCTCAATAAATGCAAAACAAGACATTCAAGAACCATCACCCTATCATGCATGATCAAGGGCAATGGAGACCTAGGAAAGTGGCACATTTTATCACTTTTGAGTATGAAATGTTCCATTTTCCTTGTGTTCAATTAACGTCCGATTGAACACACAACACATAAGTTATTATCTTGCTCATTTTTTAGTCTCAAGTTTTATTTACACCATTTTACTTACCAACCATCCTTTAATCAAATTAAGTCCAAATGGTGAATTAAGTCCTCTAAATGGAAAGAAAGCTCAAACCAAAGGTTGTTTTAGGCATGAAAGAGATCTTATGCCGTTGGTAATGAACCCCCAAAGGGATTAAACCATTAAGCACAAAACCTCAATTTCATGCTTTAAACAAGCAAATGGTTTGAACCACTTTCAAAGCAAAAATAAAATCAAGAAAGGAGGAAGGTTGCAGTGATGATTAGGTGCTGAAAATGAGTGATAAAAGCATAAACAAATGCTATCAATTCAAACAAGGTGTCTAGAGCCTAAAACACCAAGCTTGTGAGGACTGTTGCACTACAACCATGCAAAACAAGACTCAACTGACCCAAACAACCCAAAATAGAGCTAAAGTAGTCTGTTTTAAAGGCAAAAACATGCTGGAATTAAGATAAACAAGCTAAAAAAATAAGATAACATATGGCACCAACTAGGCTAACAAACAAGACACAAGGAGGGGAGGCTAACCCCTCCAATTTTGGACTTCAAAACAAGTTTTTTGCCACTAAAAAAACTTCTGAAATTCAGTGGTTAAAGGCCCAAAAAAAAGGTAGTTTTAAAATGGGAAACAAAAGTGCAAAGGCCTTAACAACAAGGGATAAAGAGGGATGAACCACTGCCTAACCTTTAATGGCCAAAAACACCAATTTCAGCCCATGAAAAAAAAAGTTTTTTATAGCTCAAACCCAGCCCATAACAGTAGGAAAAAGATTGAAAAACAAGTAAGCAAAGTAAGCTTAAAAGGTTAGTGTTATACCTCTTGAAGAGAAGAGTGATTCCAAGCAACAATTCAAGCAAAAAACAACTTGTAGAGCTCCAAGAGGGCCTCAAACAAATTCAGCTCAAAGGTGATCTCTTTTGGTTAAGGGTTGATATGCAAAAGTGTAGTGTAAGTAGGCAAAGGTGTAGAGAAATGCAAGAGAGAGAGAGAGAGAGAGAGAGAGAGAGAGAAATCTAGAGAGAGAGAATTTTGAGTCTTAAATCTTCCAAGCTTAAAACATAAGAGAGGGCCTCCCTGTATATAGAAAACATGGATTCTATACAAGGAGATCCAGCCCTCCATGTGTGGGCAGATGCAAGCCTCTGTGCAACCAGCTGGCACAGTTGGCATAAAATATCCGTAGAAAACACTGGTGGCCGACCGGCCATTAGTGATGGTCGGTAGGCTAGAAGCCCTGGTTGGCAGCCCTCATAGATGGTCGGCAGGCCACCAAAAATTGTAGGGGAGAGAGACCAAGACATGGTCCAAAAAGGAGACAAAAAGGATGCAGGGTTTGGAAGGCTCAAACTTATGGAGTTTCGCTGAGGACTTTGAGCGCTTGGCGAGCAATCGGACTCGTCATCGGATGTACCTGCAAGAACTTCCGAGTCTTGAAAGATCGTCAAAAATGGGGTGTCTATAGTTGCCCCTCTTTGATAGAACTTGGAATCATGAAATGACGTGAGTGAATGTCAAAGCCCATCGATGACCCATTTTGACAAGGTCGTAAGGCTTGGACAAATAATCAAGATAGAATTAAAATGGTTGTGCCTGTGGGCTGCCTATGTATCCCTTTGTAAGGAATCAAACCAGCGTAGTTCTGGGGCAAAATCAAATGATATGCATGATGTAAGAACATAGCTTATGATCATGCAATGAAGTTGTGCAATGAAGCATTTAAATGCAAATGCTATGCAAAGAAATGCCAGAGTTAAACAAACTGAAACAAGGCACAGTAATTCCAAACATGAAAAGAAAACCACGAGCCACATGTGAGAAACACAAACCCAAACTACATTTCATGTAGAAAGGATATAAGAAAAAAATGCAAGCTTAACTATGCGTCACGCAGGAAAGACGAAGGGCGACGTAACCATCGGGTACACCCGAGGTCTTAACCGAGATCCTAACGCGTCTCACGCGGAAGGAGAAAAAGGATGGTGTGAACACCGGGCGCACCCAAATGTTTTTAACCAAGAGGGGTGGTGTGAACACCGGGCGTACTCGAATGTTTTTGACTGAAGGGGGTGGTGTGAACATCGGGCTGCACCCGAATGTTTTTAACAAAAGGGGTGGTGTGAACACCGGGCATACCTGAATGTTTTTAACTGAAGGGTGTGGTGTGAACACCGGGACGCACTCGAATGTTTTTAACTGAAGGGGTGGTGTGAACACCAGGCGTACCCGAATGTTTTTAACCAAAGGGGGTGGTGTGAACACCGGGCGTACCTGAATGTTTTTAACCGAAGAGGGTGGTGTGAACACCGAGACGCACTTGAATGTTTTTAACTGAAGGGTGTGGTGTGAACACCGGGACGCACCTGAATGTTTTTAACCGAAGGGGTGGCGTGAACACCGGGCGTACCCGAATGTTTTTAACCCGAAGGGGGTGGTGTGAACATCGGGCGTACCCAAATGTTTTTAACCGAAGGGGGTGGTGTGAACACTAGGATGCACCCAAATGTTTTTAACCGAAGGAGTGGTGTGAACACCGGGTGTACCCGAATGTTTTTAACCGAAGGGTGTGGTGTGAACATCGGGACGCACTCGAATGTTTTTAACTGAAGGGTTGGTGTGAACACAGGGACGCGCCCAAATGTTTTTAACCGAAGAGGGTGGTGTGAACACCAGGACGCACCCGAATGTTTTTAACTGAAGGGTGTGGTGTGAACACCGGGACGTACCCGAATGTTTTTAACCGAAGGGGGTGGTGTGAACACAGGGATGCACCCGAATGTTTTTAATCGAAGGGGTGGTGTGAACACCGGGTGTACCTGAATATTTTTAACCAAAGGGTGTGGTGTGAACACCGGGACACACCCAAATGTTTTTAACTGAAGGGTTGGTGTGAACACCGGGCGTACCCGAACGTTTTTAACCGAAGGGAGTGGTGTGAACACTGGGACGCACCCGAATATTTGGAACCAAAGGGGTGGTGTGAACACCGGGCATACCCGAATGTTTTTAACCGAAGGGTGTGGTGTGAACACCGGAACGCACCCGAATGTTTTTAATCGAAGGGGGTGGTGTGAACACCGGGACAAACCCGAATGTTTTTAACCGAAGGGTAGATGGGTGTACCAGAATATTTTTAACCGAAGGGGTGGTGTGAACACCGGGTGTACCCGAATGTTTTTAACCGAAACAATCCTAATGTGTCTCACGCGAGAAGAGAAAGAGGAAAAGGATAGGATCCGAAAGGCATGAATGATTTTACTTGGAACTCCTCTGAATGAACCGTACATACAAAATCGTGCATTTCCAAGAAAGAAACCTAACAAGTGTAATTCAGTGGGAATGCATGTTCTATGCAAGACAAACAATTGAGATACAATGTTTATGGCATGTTTTATGCAAGAAACAGAAGCATAAGCATATTCTATACATGATTGGTAACGAAAACGTATTCTACGCAATAAGTGGATGTGCGTTCCATGCATGTTTCAAGAGCGAATGCAAGACGTGCATGTAATGCCGTGAGATACACATCTCACGATGACATATGTGAAATGCATATTTTATGCCACAAAGTGAAGTGCATGTTTCATGCGACAACGAATAAGAAATGCATGTGCGATGCAAGATATCAAAGCATGATTTGATGATAACAAACCCAAAGGAAACTTTCGATTCACCTCTCGGAAGAATTACAATGTACTTAAAGAATACACCTCATTCAAGTTGACAAGTAACGAACATTACGCATCGAAACACAGTTTCGAGTTTCCACAGAGGCATTTTGAACTCAACAGCAAACAATCCCTTCAATTCTTGGAAACCAAGGACACAAAATAGCATCAAGAACCCCAAGAAAGCTGCCAGCCACCTGCCGGCCATGAGGGAAGGCCACCGGCCAGGTGTCGGCCACTAGTAGACCTTGTCGGCCATCGATGAGCCTTGCTGGCCATCGATGGCAGATCGAGGGCAAAATGGGGTTTTCGGATCGGGCCTTTAAGTATGGATCACCACACTTCATTTCCTCACTTTCCTTTGCTAGAAAATCATCTCTCTCTCTCTAGACCTTCTTTCTCTCTAGATTTGCACTTTCTACGCTTTTTCCAACACCCTACGTGAAGTTGATTCGCTAAATCCCCTTTGTTTACTTCACTTTGAACAAATTGAAATTCAATTTCGGTGCTTCTTTCCTTACTTTCACCATTCTAGGCTCATTTCCCTCGAGTTTTTATTGAGTTTTGTGCACTTTTCCCAACTTTGATTTTTTCCTTCATTTTCTCTTTCCTAGGGTTTGACCTTTCCAAGTTTACCCTTTTTTCTTCATTTTGCTTCACTTTTCACCCACTTCACACCTATTTTCAGATGGCAGATGAGGTTCCTCATGATGGGGCTCCTTCGGAGGTTCCCCTAGTAGTTCCACCCGTATCGGAGGTAGAGGAGCCGGTAGCTGATCTTGAGGTTGACTTAGAGGCTGAGTTTGAGCCCAAGGCCGAGCCAGAGCCACTACCACTGAGGGTACGACCTTTTGATATGGCAAGGTATCACCCATAGACACACCTACTGCCTACTTTCGGAGGCATCAGACGTTTCATCGAGTTCGCCCGCAGTGCGCTAGAGGACCTTTTGTGAGGGAGCCAGAGTCTCACTTATCGGCCTTTGCCATCGAGCTAAGAACTCCATTTTCAAGCATTTTGTCCTTCTTCTTTTTTTTAATTTGCATTTCTTGTACTACCTTTTTTATTCGAATATATTATCATCACTGCTTTATCTAAACGTACCTTCATCACTGTTTACTACATTTCTTGCATTGCATTGTATTTGGATCCACCTTACTGTATTTCATACATTGCCTTTATCTAATCATCCATTGTTTTCATCTGATGCATTTATTTCATTTGGTTGTATTTCATGCATTGCCAATTATTTGATACATTTCATGCACTATCTTTTTTTACCACAGGGCGAGTCTCGCGCCTTCAGAGGCTATGGCGCTACGACTGCCAGAGATTGGTATGACGAGCTCCCAGTTGGACTTCGAGACATTATTGATGGGACAGGCTTTGGCCTTTTTTGTTTAGGCTTGACTCGAGTCGTCGCGAGTTGTCCCCTCCTAGGAGCGCTGGTGGAGAGGTGGTGGGATAGTACAAACTCCTTCCACTTCTCTACCGTAGGGGAGATGACGATGTCGATGAATCCTTACGAGTTCGCTATGATCACTAGCTTAGACGTAGGGGGCGATCTGATCGCTATTGATACCGATATGGAGAAGTGTGAGGCAGCCCGGTTCGAGTTGCTAGGAGCATACCCACTCATATACCGAGTGGGGATGGTTAGGTACACCTGGTTCATAGAGCGATTCAGAGGCACTGAGCCCGAGATGATAGAGGAGACCGAGCCGTATGCCAATGGCTTCCTAATGTTTGTCTTCAGTACCACCTTGTTTTCGAACAGGTGGAATACCGTTGGCATGTATTTGCTGAGTGCTCTGGTGATCCTACCTCGAGTCCATTTCTACGGCTGGGGTGGAGTTGGGCTCACCACACTGTATGGATACATGAGCTCTACCTCTCGTCTACGGGGAGGCCTGATTGGAGGCTACTGGCGAGCCTGGGAGATACACATCTCAGTTCCCTCTTTGCACTTTAGATTTATTTTACAATTCCTGCTTTACACTTATTTCAATACATGCTTTCTGTTTGGCATTTCTATATTTGCTCAAACACTGTTTATACACTATGCTTTCTGTTTTGCACTTTCTGTATCGGTTCGATGTTGTACTGATCACATTCCGCGCTATATTTTCCTTGCAGCTATGGGTATACACATACTTCTCGATTCTCGCCCCAGAGCCTGTTGTGGAGCTTCCGTTGACTTTACCCTACTGACAGATATACGATGGTTAGCTTCGCCACAGGACTCACGAGCCTTTCACTTTCTTCTACCGGTACTTTGACACAGTAGGCGCCCATGAGGTACTCCGAAAGCACAGTCATTTCATTTTTGCTTTGAAAATGTTCACTTAGCAACTAACAACAACTAATACTCTGCACAACTTCTGTTTGCAGATCAAGTGGCAGCCATGGGCCTTGATGCCAGGGGGGTATGGGTTCAGTTTATCTGCGCATGGGTCATCGCCCGCTACCATATTCTACTTGAGGGTCCGGTTTACCGGGCCTGGTTCTTGGGTGAGCTCTTCCTGTGCCAGATTATGGATGTACCGGACTCGGTCGTCCTGATGGCTCCACCAAAGTCCATGCGGTCCATAGAGAGCCTATCCGCTGAGGTGGTCATCCAGTTCATAGTGGGCCTCGAGGTTGACTTCTTCTGAGTAGAGGGCGATTATGCAGATTTCATTTAGACACACCTGATGCCACCCCTGATGGGTGTTCGCGGTGATGAGGAGGCGGGGATTCCTACTGCGAGAGCGAGGCATAGAGTGACTTGGGTGAGCAGGGCCCATGGCAGAGGGGCTTCTTGAGCTTGGAAGAGGGCTGATTGGCCAAAGTTTCCCACCATGATGACTTGGTGGCGACACACCGAAGAGGCCTATTAGGTCCCGATTGAGCCTGCAGCGGTTGGTGATAAGCTTGTCAGGGTGCAAGGCCCAACTCCAGTATGAACCACACTTTAGCACTTGCACTTTGTATTTCAATTCAAATATATCTATGGCAGATACTAATCAGTCAAATACATTTGTAGGCACCAATCGAGTACACAAGAGGCGTCCTTGAGCTAATAGCCTTGATGATAGGGATGATACAGAGGAAGGAGGCACTGCTCAGCCTCTACGGTATCCTGGTAAGTTTCTTCAATTTTCCATTCCAGGCATCAACTTTCCACCGACAAACTGACACTAACATTTCAACTGAAACTGCCCAAATTGTACTGATATATTGCATTGATAGACCACATCTGACACACTGCACTTGCACACTATATTTACACACTGTATCTGACTTCAACTCATTCTGCATACTATACTTGCATCTGATACACATGCTGTGACTAATACGTAACAACTGTCTTCCATGCCGATGGTGCTAGTGAGAGCTATAGCACCTGCACCAGCAGTACCTCCTCCAGCAGTAGGAAGAAGAGAGAGATAGAGTCCGGTACACGACCGAGTTAGAGGCTGAGGCACCCGAGACGGGAGCGGCCCTTCAGAACCCATTCTGAGTGATGATGATGTTGAGACGAGCGACTCTGAGGAGGCAGCGAGTCAACATTTAGAGTCATCTGAGAGTGGAGATGATGACGCTGACTCCAGGGACGGATCTAGGATTATGACTTTGGGGGGGCCAAAGTAGTTTTAACCTCTAACCAATAAAATTTGAAATTCAATACCAATTTCTACTAGCATGAAAAAAATCAATAATGTTGTGATAAAATATTGAGCTATATATTCCTTGTCAACATAGTTGAGTACCAAAATATGATCCTGCAATTGAGAATATTTTTTTTCCTATATTCACTTAGAAAAAGTAGTAACTATTTCTACATGCATTTATTTACTAAAGTTAGGCATCTTCAATTGAGCTTGATGCTCTTTCATAATATCAAAAGCATGAATGATAGAGTCTACATCAAACCCTCGAGCAAATGTATCTTTCAATGTACGTAATCAAGTAACTAGTTAGAAAACCATCTTCCATCATATTGCACAATTTAGACTTAACGAGTTTCATAGTTGAAATGCACGTTTCAATATAGCAGTTGAAACAAGTAAAGTCAACACAAGATGAATCAATTTATCAATAAGAGGACAACTTGTCGACTTTTTTGTTTTTGCCAACATTTGACACAACTCAGAAATGGTTGACAGCTTCTGAAACTCGGGAAGTATGGAAATATCAAGCTTATAGTTTTCCAACTGATACTTCAAATGCAATTTTTCTTGCTCGGAGAAATCCATGGGATAAAATTTATTTGCAAGTTTGATTGATCTATAACCATCCCTAGGATCCAAAGCTGAGCTAAGAACAAGCAATTCCATTACATCTTCCTCAAACCTATTGTTTAATTCTTGTAACTGAGAATCAACTGTAACCATAAAAATATCAACTCGAAAATGATGTTCCACGGTGAGCTGATCTCTTTCAGAACTAAACTGACCTCGGCCTCCTTTATAAGGACAACTCATATCAGGAATCTGTATACCATGATCATTAGAAAATAATTTAATTTTCTCCAACAATGGAACCCATCCATCTTCTCTAAATTTTTGAATAAGTATCTTTGTTATAGACACCAAATCATAGTATTAAAAAAAAAATCACAATATTTAGTTAATAATTGTACCGGTAACAATTATTAGATTTTCATCGCACCAATAACAAATTAAAAGCTAAATAATCACATTATTCAGTCTAAAATCACAATCAATCATAGATTAATAATATTCAATCTAAAAGCAGAATAATCACATCACATTGAAGCTGAAGGGATATCATATATCAGATAACTACCAGATTCATAACTCTTCATTTGTGAATATCAGATAACTTATGCCCCCACAGATTATTTTATCTGATGTCGTTTGAGATTCATAACTTATTTTTTTGTCAAATAACAGTGCATTTCCTTGCTCTTCGTTTGTAAATATCAGATAATTTCGTCTGAAGGGATATCCACGGTTCCACCATCCACACCGACAGCTCCAATGAAGCCTCCGCCGGACCACCGATAACAAAGCTTCTCCATATCCCTCGTCGCTTTGCTCCTCTCTCTTTGACCGAATCACAGCAAGTCTCTCAGATCAGATTAGTTTTTTTTTTTTTTTTTTTAAATCTTAGTGCTTTGTTTAAAGCTTCTCTAGCAAGCCTTATAGTTTATATATATGTAAAGGTTTCATAACAGTTTGACCCACTAAAGTTTCTAAAATTTTTCTTTCATCTTGACCTAATTTAAAAAATACATATACATGAAATTTAAAAAAGATTATTATATATGTTAACTAATTCAAAAAAAAATTCCAAATAGTTAAAAAATTTTTGGGGGGGGGGGAGGGCTACTCTATATAATTTTGAAATTATCTAAAAAAAATTTGGGGGTGCGAACTCCTATAATTTTAAATTATTTAAAAAAATTTAATATAATATATGATATTTTTCAAAATTTTGGGGGTGTGGACCCCCCCTTCGCCCCCCTTTAGATCCATCGTTGGCCGACTCGGGTTTCGAGAGTGGGGCGGTGCTGAGGCGAGCTCGGAGGTGGAGAGTGGAGATGGCTCCAGTTCAGACTCTAGTCCAGAGGGAGAGTCAGACAGCGGTGCTGACGGAGACAGTGCCTTAGAGTCCTCTCCTCCGAGGAAGAGGACGGAGAGGGCTTCTCGGGCCTGAGGCAACCAACGCTGATTTACTGTATTTTTGCTTAGTTTCTTTTGGTTTATAGTTTTAGCACATTGTACAGCTTCAGACATGTTTTATTTGCTTTAAAAACTTGTACCGCACTCTTTGTAAAAACAACCATGATCGGAATGAAAACCAGTGTTTATTTGAAAAAGTGTTGTATTTTGCATCATGAGCACCATATTGCATAAAAATGAGGTTGAACTCAATACTAAAAACTGAATACTTGTATTGCCACAACAATCTTAATTGGGTAATGAACCAACCAACAATTGAAATAACAACAATATACAACTCGATAAACAACACAACAACAACTCGATAAACAACAACAACACAAATAAAACTAGATAAGCAAAACAAAACAAATAGACCTTAACAAACATGCTAAAGCCCGAAAAGACTCAAAACAAGACTCTAAAACACACAAAGAACAAAACAAAACACATGCTTTCAGCACTTTCCAGCACAAAGAAGGACAGCAGGCTAGAGAAGGAGACTGTTGGCCATAAACGGTGATTACCGGCCATGTGCCGGCCATGAGGGGTGTCCTGCTGGCCATCAATGAGCCTTGCCGGCCAGCAATGTGTAAGTCCTCCAAAATGTTGACACCTAGCTTCTATCGACTACCTTATCTTTTACAACAGGTTGGACCTCGTAGTTTTTTCATTTCAGCTGCAAATTCTTCACAAATTGAGCCATTTTTTGCCGAAAAACTCTCAAATTGGATTGCAACCTTGGATGGCTCAGAAAAGGTGAACTTCTGGGGTTTTGGCATAAATGAACTATTCCCGTTGAGCCGTTCTTAGCTTTGTTTTTCGTTCCTACATGCCGCAACTAGATGTTGGAGCTCGATTACACTTGTCTTTAGCTTCAGGGGACAAGAGATATGCCCAACAATCGGAGAATTTCAAGTGCTAATGTTGTCCTAGCGCGATGAGGAAATCTTGCCTCAGCCTCATTTTGGTCACATCGAAGTTTTGGGATGGATGTGCGGGCTTACTCTACACGAGGCTTGATCCTTAGTTCACAATGGAGAGCTGGATATCCCCAGTCTAATTCATCGATTTTTTGAAGTTGGCGACCGAGGTAATCTTCTTTGGTTGGGTTTTCGGCAACATGCCCTTTGCCTATGCATGTTGGCTCATTTCCTTCTTGCCCCTAGCTTCGGAGGGTCTAGCATTCAACTCATCGAAGTGGCCCAAGGTTTGAAAGAGGGCAAGAGTCGCATTGGCATAGCATTTGCTAAAACTTTGATGGGCTTAGACGCCTTTCGTTGGCGAGAGACAAGCAAATTTGCGAGGAGTCCACTACTTCTTCAGGTAACGTTTCCCACCCTTTCTAATATATGTTCCTTACATTACTCGGCACTCATGCACGATTTTTCTCTCAAAGCACTTTTCTCACTTTTCTCTTAACATACGTCTCTCTATTCTTTAATCTCTCTTTTCTTTCATCCCTCTCCAGGTGTGGCTAATGGACAAGATGAAGGTAGTGGACTCTTGCCCCGTATACTCAGTTCGAGCATACTTTTTCTGCCAACGGCTAGTGGATTTCCTAAATGAAGGATGGTGGTGCCACTGGATGTGCAACAGGTTTGCTGCTGACATTGCTTGGCATTGCCCCTGGCTTAATCTGATCGAAATGAGCTACAGCATGGTTTCCATAACCTGGCATTCAACTGATTGGCCTGACACACTATGTATTCTACTTTTCGTTTCGGTTCAGGTGTCAGTTTGGACATGATCAAACTTGCCCCAAGGATGGGGTAGAGTACCCGGTTTCATTCCCAATCTGAGGTTCATATTTGGCCAGGTACCTCACTGCTTGGAGGACGAGAGAGCTTCTGGCCCCTGCCCCTAGTTTCAGCTACGCACTTTCTGGCAAGTGCCTGATTTGGCTTGAAGATAAAACACAAACTGGGCCCACTTTACCATTAGAAGCTTCCACAAGCACAAGCGGGGGACATAGGCGAACCTGACTCATCTATGCCCCTAGTTGATTTGCTTTGATCTTACTTTTCATGTTTTATGAATGTAATAAAAGCAATTTTGATTTGTATCGAGAGTTAAAGAACTTTGTATTGAAATCAATGAAATTAAAGTTGTGAGCACTGAAAATTTTCTTTTTGGTCCAAAAATTGTTTAAGTTGTAAAAGGAAAAATTTGAGCAAAAATCAACTTTTATCAAAACTTTCCAAAACCATTTTCGATAAGGATCACAACTTGACACGCACGGAATCTATCATCGAGATGTACAACCTTGAATCCAAAGATCACAAATTGCCTTTTGTCTAAATAGCACTGCTCAACATTGTAACCAGTTCTCAGAATAAAGATCACAACCAAACATAACTGAACATTCAGATAAAGAATAGACAAAGATGACCTGATCAACACATGGACATGACAGTTGGTTTGGAGGTGTTTATGGCCGAACTTCAGGATGAAGTTGCCTACATATCCCAAAGATGGGAATTAGGCCTTACATAGTTCGGTTTGGGTTCACTCGAGTATTAACGCTCTCCTTTTATGTTCTAACTTTTTCCAAGGCCGCTCTTTAGGGTTTTCAATCTTGCGAGCTCAGTTTTTATTTATTTCCAATTTTTTTGCTCTAACTTTTACCTAGGTCGCCCTTCCAGGTTTTTGACCTAGCGAGCCTCTCAGGGATAGTATTTCTTCAATTTGTCCATGTTGATTGGTTAGGAAAATTCTAGGTCATCCAGGTCCATAAGAATAATGGCTCCACCCGACCAGATAGTTTTGATGATGTAAGGACTAGTCCAATTGGGTCTGAAATTGCGCCTAGGGTCGTGGACGGGAGCTCAGTTGTCTTTTAGCACCAAATCCCCTTCTTTGAGATTCTGGGACTTAACCTTCTTGTTAAAAGCCTTAGCAATCCTGTATTGATAACCTTGAACATGGTATAATGCTTTCAGTCTTCTCTCATCGAACAACATCAGTTCTTCAAACCTGCTCTGTTGCCAGTCCGCCTCTGTTATCTGACATTCAGCCATAACCCGCAGCGACGAGACTTCTATTTTAATTGGCAGAACAGCTTCTATCCTATAAACAAGAGAGTAAGGAGTTGCCCTAGTAGACGTCCGAATTGAAGTTCTACAGCCCGAGAGTGCAAATGGCAATTTGTCTGGCCAGTCCCTGTAGGTTTCAACCATTTTCTGCAGAATGTGCATGATGTTCTTGTTGGCAGCCTCAACAACTCCGTTGGTTTGCGGTCGGTATGTGGATGGCTTATGAAAAGTCACGTTGTATTTCTCCAACAAGTCGATCATTTCTCTCTTGAAATGGGAGCCATTATCTGAAATGATCTCTTTTGGGACTCCATAACGGCAAATGATGTTGTTTCGGATGAACTTAGCCACATGCGCTGCTTTCAACACTGCATAAGACTGAGCTTCCACCCACTTTGTGAAATAATCAATTGCCACTAGAATGTATTCATGCCCATTTGACCCTTTCGGTGTGACTGCGCTGATGACGTCGATTCCCCAGACTGAGAAAAGCCATGGTGAAGTCATGTTGTATAGCTTCGACGGTGGGATGTTCATGCGATTGGCATGAATTTGGCATTTGTGGCATCGTTGAACAAAACTGATAAAATCTTCCTCCATGGTAGACCAGTAGTAACCTTGCCTGAGAATCTTCCGAGCTAACATTACTTCGTTCATGTGCCCTCTGCACTCTCCCCCATGGATGGCCTCCATTAGGTGCTTTGATTCCTCTGCGTCGACACACAACTTGTGCATTCCGAGATGACCCCTCTCGTACAGTTTACCTCCACAGATGATAAATTGAACGACCATCCACCGTATTGCCCTCTTATCTTTGGCATTTACCCTTGATGGATAGACCTCGTTTTCCAAGAAGTTCCAGATATCGTAGAACCATGGGTTTTGATCTTGCACTTCATCTATTGTGGCGATAGACTCGTAGGCCGACGTATACCACTATTCAATGATAATTGGACACATCTGGACTCCAAACGGGATGTCTATCATAGAAGATAGAGTTGATAAGGCATCAGCGAACCTGTTGTTCTCCCTTAGTAGATGCGTGAACGTCAGGTTCTCAAACCTAGGAATCAGAACGTCCAGGGTCTGGTAATAGATCTTCATCTTTCTTCTTTAACCTTCCAGTCTTCTTTAGCTTGAGACACAACTAGGTTCGAGTCCCCGATGACGTCCAACCTTTTTGCCCCTAGTTCTAGGGCGACTTCCAAACCAGCAATACATGCCTCGTATTCTGCTTCGTTGTTGGATACCTTGAACCGAAGTTTGAAGGCTAAGGGTATATGGAAATTGTCGGGTGCTATCAGCAACACCCCTATCCTATAACCGTATTAATTAGACGCTCCGTCAAAGTACATTGTCCAAATCTCTTCCTTGACTTGCAGAATAGCTTCATCTAGGAACATGTATTTTACCACTTCATCCCCTTCCACTGGACGATCTGCCAGGAACTCAGCTACCGCTTTTCCCTTAACAAACTTGCGAGTAACATACTTTAGATCAAATTTAGAGAGGAGAAGCAACCAACGGGCTAGCCTTCCCATAAGCTCTGGTTTCTCAAAGAGATATTTGATGGGATCTAATCTTGAAACCAGAATTACGGAGTGACCTAACAAGTAGTGCCTCAACTTCCTAGTAGCCCATACCAAGGCTAGGGAAGTTTTTTCTAGCAGTGTGTAGCGGGTCTCGTAATCCAGCATTTTTTTTCTCAAATAATAGATGACTTTCTCCACCCTATCTTTAGATTCCTGAGCAAGCATGCATCCCATCGTTGTGTCCGTTACTGACAGATACAAAATCAAGGGCTTCCCCGGCTCTGGCGGCGATAACATAGGTGGATTCTGAAGGTACTGCTTGATCTGCTGAAAAGCGAATTGACATCGATCATCCTATCAGTACTTCTTTCCTTTCTTCAGGAGACCAAATAGTGGTTCACAAGTCAAGGTTAATTTAGAGATAAACCGTCTTATGAATTGCACTTTACCCAGAAAGTCTTGCACCTCCTTTTTAGTCCTTGGTGGTGGCATTTCTACGATGGCCTTGATTTTGGAAGGATCTACCTTGATGCCTCTTTGTGTAATCAAGAATCCCAACATTTTCCCTGCTATTACACCGAAAGTACACTTCTGTGGATTCAACCTCAGTCTGTATTCTCTGATCTGTTGAAAGAATTTCTTTAAGGCAATGTAGTGACCCTCTCTTTCCTTGGACTTGACAATCATGTCGTCCATGTACACCTCAACCTCTTTATGGATCATATCATGCAGAATAGTGGTTGCAGCCCGTTAATAGGTAGCCCCTGCATTCTTCAGCCCAAACGGCATCACTCTGTAGCAGTAGGTTCCCCACGACGTAGTGAAAGCAATTTTCTCTCTGTCTTCGGGTGCCATCAGAATCTGGTTATACCTGAAAAATCCATCCATGAAGGAGAGCAACGCATGGCCTGCTGTGAAGTCCACCAATTCATCAATAGGCGGCAAGGGAAAGTCGTTCTACAGATTGGCTCTATTGAGATCCCTGAAGTCCACACACACCTGAATTCTTCCGTCTTTCTTTGGCACTAGAACAATGTTGGCCAACCAAGTTGGATACTCAGATACTAGCAAGAACCCTGCATCTATCTACTTGGTGACCTCTTCCTTAATCTTCAAAGCCCAATTCGGCGTATTCTCCGCAACTTCTGCTTGATGGGCTGAGCCTTGGGGTCAAGAGGGATCCGATGTTGTACAATCTCAGGATCGGTTCCAGGCATGTCTTCGTAGGACCACGTGAAAACATCTTTGAAATCTTTTAATAAAGCGACTAAATGCTCACGCTCATTCGAAGACAACGTGGACCCGATTTGGACTAGACGCGGCTCCTTCTCAGTACCTACATTAATTGTAATGATTTCATTAGTGAGGGGTTTTGCAAAGCTCTCCTCCTCTCGATTAATCAAAATTTTCAAACCAGAGGAATTCCTTCCTCATTGTTTTCACCAAAATTTTGAAAATCATGATCAATGCAATAAACAAGAGGCATAGAGAAATACTCAGAATCTGGATTGGCATTCTCATTCAAAAGGTACAGCTCATCCAGTTCCTCGGTTACAACCGACTCAAAAGAAAAAGAAAAGGACGACCTGGACAAAACCTCGGTATCCGAGTTATCAACCCCAGGAATACCGGACCCAGACTTAGAGGAACCAAAATCTGATTCCGACTCCCCAGACTTTGTGGAATCAGATTATGGTTCACTACCCGACTCAGAACTGCTCGACAGGTAGCCCTCCTCTAGCTGCCAAATGAGGGATGGCGCGTCAGATGCATCCAAGATGTTGCTAGAAGGGTTCGCACCTGGTTGGTCCCCGATCATGGAAACGGTTAGGTTATCCCCCAAGCTCTCTGAGTTGATCTGAGGATCTGAAAGGAGACATGCCAGTGCTGCTTCTATTTCAAGCTCGGTGCTGTCGGAATCACTTTCTGTGCTCTTTGCAGCTTCAACAGTTAGTTCAGTCTGTTCCTCTGTATCACTCTCTTGCAGCTGCAAGTCAAAGAAAATCTCAAAGCCGGGAACCCACTGCCTCTCAGAGTTGAACCAGGGCTCAGGGAAACCACAAAATGGGAAGGCTTCTCCCTCTTGAATAAAATAACCATTCAGGGTTCCCCAGATTGGTCAATGCACAAGCTTGTAGCGCCTCCCAGTCTGCTTTTCTCTGGCTCTGCCGGCCATCTCTTTCCATTTCCTAGCCTAGTCCTCTTTGGTGGGCGTATAGCCAAGACCAAAGACATGCGGGTTATGTGGCACATCGGCCAATGCAGTAACGCCCTTCTGTCTGCTTCTTCCCAGTCCCATTCCTGTCATGTGTTGGAGCTTGTTCATGAAGTATACAGATTGGGCGCTAAAATACAAGCCCTCATCAACAGCCAAGATACTTTGAACTATCCGGGCCTTAGCCAAGGCAAACCCCAAAAGGAAAACATCATCTTCGCCATGCACAATCTCCAGCACAGGTGTAATGACCTCTGGCGGAGGATGTATAGACGAATTCTCGAAGACTATGGCCACCCCTTTCCTGTGGGGGTACTTTTGCATTTGGTGGAAGGTGGAAGAGACATCTTTTACTTGGTGCAGCCAGGGTCACCCAAGTAGTAAGTTGAAAGTGGCTGGTATATCCAGGACATGGAATTCAATATCCTGCTGAGCCGGGCCAACCTATACTCTAATCTGCACTGCTCTCGTCACCTCTCTGCTTGTATTGTTATACGCCTGAATCACTTGGGCTGTAGGCACAAAATTAGCTAGTTTCAGGCCAATAGCATAAGCCGTGCGACAAGGACATATGTTGATTGTTGACCCAGTGTCGACCAATACCATTGGCATTCACTTTTCCTGACAGTTCACTGATATGTATAGAAGCTTGTTGTGTGTAGAGCCTTCCGACGACAGTTCCTTGTCCGAAACGGTCAAGGTTGGCGTAGCGCCTCCTGGGAAGACTAATCCCGCCAGTTGTTCCGGGGTGGTGTCGATGGACAACTTAGCTTTATCCATCGCCGATAGTACAGCCTGTCTGTGCACTTGCGAAGCCATAAGCAGACCCCTGATAGATATATCAACTTGAATCTTCTTCAACTGTTTCAGCACAGCCTCTTCCTCTAACAGTTTTTCCCTCTGTTTCTCAACTTCTTTATCCTTCTCGAATGCCTCGGGTTGGTCCAGATGCGGTGGTTTGAAATACTGGCCACTTCTTGTCGTATGGTCAACTTTTTCCACATACCAAGTGTTGTCAGGAAGGTCTTTGCCCTAATCTTCATCAGTATAAGCCAAGTGTAGGTCATTGTCATCCTACCAGACTCCTTCGGCAGCCGACAAACATTTGTCCAGCTCCGTTGGGATTACCTTCTCATCACAAATCTCAATCTTAGGGTGTTGGGCTTTTCTAGCTTTCCAGTTGTTTTCATCCATTTCTTTCTCAAACCGTTTCAGCACGGCTTCTTATTCAGTATGTACAGTACTAACAATGCCCAGCTCCTGAGCCAATTGTTCTACACCGGTGTTTTCCGGCAATTTACCCTTTCCATTGGCCATTCCGGCCATTGCAGCAGTTCCTGCGTTCTGTTCTTCCAACTTCGATTCAGTTCCCTCATCTCTATTGGGTTCATCACTTAGCCACCCAAAATTGTCTGTCGACCTGTTCAGATCAAACCAATCAATATGCATGTCCCCTTGATCTTGCTCATCAAAGAGTTGCAATTGTCTATATCCTCCTCTAGGTTGGCTTGATCATCTAATCCCTGACTTGGGCCATCCTCTTGAACTACATTGACCTCCATATAAGTCGGCAACACCACTTCCAGCTTAGCTTGATTGATTGGTATAATATAGCAGTATGGGTTATACCCCCTTCAAATAAGTCTTCAGAGCCCTCGAGCAACATATTGATATTCTCTACCAAGGCTGACCTCCATTTATTTTCCACTGTCACCATCACTAGTTCGGGTTGGAGTAGAGACGTGTTCATCATGCACAAGTCAGTACTCTCAGGGATGAACAATGCCGATTTACGTAGGTGGGAAGGGGTGATGTATTGTAACAAGTCCGCGGGGGAACCTCGCTACAGTTCGGACTCTCGATTCGTGTCACGGTTCTTAATCTGAACCAAAGAGTCCAAATTCGGCAAATCGTTTTTGAGAAACTGATTTTTTGAAAAGTAGTGCCAAACATGGACTGCTTTTCCAGATACAGAGTCGCCACCTAAATATTTTAAAATGAGAGAATTTAGGAAACCCTGACTCGGTGCCGAAGGCCACATGTCCGTCATCACCGGAGTTGTCTCGGCTCGGGAGCTAGGGTACGATTGGGGAAGGTCAGCTATGAGCACCCCCTCTCGCCCGGTCCGAAGACCGGCCTCTACTAACCGTGATATCCGTTTTGAAAACATTATGTGTTCTTATTCCAGTTATTAGCCTAGAATTACTATGTTATGCGCACAACAAACAAGTATAGACTAGATTGCCTAATTTGGAAACAAGCATTGCATATCCGTTTGTTTTGGAAAATGTTTTGGATTTTGCCACTCGCAAGTAGGCTTAAAACACGGATTTGAACGAGTTTTTCCAACTCAAACAATCCAACCTTTACCCACAGGCATTCAAACGGTTTATCACATAAGCATTTAGCCGCATGGCAAGCATACTGTCATGGCAACACTCACACGCATGCGGGATGCTAAAGCATAAATACTTACATCGTACTCCGTGCCAAAACAATAAACTAGTTAGCAAATATGCATGTCCTAGTTTATGAAAAATGACTAATGCATCGCATGCAAAAAAAATGCAATTGGAGTAGGCTCGGCTAACCTAAACATGGCATGTGAAATGCGATCAATTTGATGCACGTATTCAATTTTGAATTGAAGTACAAATGCAGTTAGCGTGATGTACTGAGCCTAATGCATGCAATACAAATGCATGAATGCACGCATGCATAGCATAAGGTATGCTAATTTAGACGTGCCCTAATCTACCATCATAAGCAGGTAAATAAAAGGGAAGAAAGGAGTGGGGATTGGAAGACATACACACCACTCACACACACTTATTACAGATTTGCCCTCACTCGGAGGGACCAAATAAATAATACAAATTAATTAACTACGCTAGCTAACTAAATATTACAAATTGCCTAATCAGTTAACAAACTAATTTAAGCTAGGAAAACAGATAAACTGCCCCGGGAGAAGAGCTCGATGCAATGCACGCTCGGTCCTGCTCGGAAATGCACCGCCATGCATAGGCTGCCTCTGTTTTCCTTCCTTTACTCGTCTGGAGGCTGCCAAAATCTCAGGAATGCTCCCTTGGACATTGGGGGACACCACCGGCTAAATGGGATTGCCACCAGCAGTAGCATGTGGCCACCGGCCATTGGTGAAGCTGTCGGCAGAGAAAGGATTGCCGGTCGGCACTTGACACTGCCGGTCGGCAGAGTGTTCCTGCAGAATCTGCAATTGACAGCAACAGAGGGCAAGGCGAAGCATGGCAGCACAATTCAAGGCATATATGCACCAACCATGTCCCCTATCATGTTTTTGACTCAAAGGGATATGTGTCTCGATTCTCGGACCACCAATCACGCATTTCTATGCATGATGGCCCAAAGAATCAAGTATGCAATTTTCATGTCAAATGAAATGCAAACCAAACAAACAAACCAAGGCCCAATTCCTATCACCAAGTCAAGGAACAAGGCACGCATGCAAGATGCAATGCAACCTAGGCATACAAGCTAAGGATGCAACATGGCATGGCAAGACACTTATGCAAGCATACAAGCAAACATGTGGCAATGCAAATGGATGAAAAGATGGACTTATACATGATTTAGGCAACTCTAAATGGGCCTAAAATAGTGGCCAAAGTGACCAAAATAAAAGACTAAAACACATACACGCATGCACATGTTAAAGGGCCAATGCTTAGGCATAAGTGAAGCAACTCTCAAACACATTTAAGTGAGGGATAACATGGACAATTAGCATGCAACATAAGCTCTGAAAATCATGCTAAGATGGTGTCAAATCAAACAACAAGATAGGCTAAACATTAGCATGCAAATGGTCCAAGTACTTGAAGCAAGTCAAGGGGACTTGAACCATGACTAAGCCAACCAAGCCTCGCAAGGCTAAGAGGGCTTTAGATAGGTTCAAGACAGACCTAGACTATGCAAAGGGGGCCCCCTAGATGGCATCTAAGAGGCTCAATTTCAAAACATGCACAATGGCCAAAACATGGAACATGCTACACAAGCTTTCAAAGCATTAAAGATGCGTCCAATGTAAACATATAGGCATGCAAATGGGACTGAAATGACATGGTGGATGGTTCCAAATCACCAAATCAATGCAAACATGTCATGCTATACATTCACATACTTAAGGCTAACAAGCCGGAATGCAAAGGGGCTATACTAAGCATGCCAAATCCGACCCAAACAACTATGGACAGACCTAAAACACGGCAAAATATGCACAAAACCTTCACAAGACTAAGCCTAAAACATGCTTGAACAAAGACTAACAACCTAAGGCATATTAAGGCAATAACAAGGCATTACATGGCAGGTATGCTAAGCATGCATGGTGTACCAAAACCAACAATAAACAGAGGCATATTATGATATAATAGGCTCAAAAAACAGCCAAGGCATGGTCAACATGAAGCTTAGCTAGATGCTCCCTCAAGAGGCCAAAAATGGTCCATATCAAGGACAACAAGGAGAGGGGGTGGCCCTCTCCTTCTTGGGACTTCAAGGCACCATCTTCACCACTGAAATCCCTCAAGATTTCAGTGGTGAAGTGGCCCAAACACCAAAGTCTCGAAACTTGCACAAAATAGCACAACATGGGGCCTTTCAAGGCCTAAGAGGGGTCAAACACCTCCAAACCACAAAACACTCTTAATAAACAATCAAGAGGGATGAAAAACAGAACTTTTTTATGTTATACACTAAGCACAAAAATAGTTCAAAGATAGGCAAAAACAAGATGCAAAAATGGGGAATAAAAGGGAAGTTTCTCACCCTTGTAGACCACCTTCACAGATGATGCTTCAATGGCCCTCCTTGGCTTGAATCCAACACCAAAACACCAAAATCAGCCCCTTAGAACCTCAGGAGCCAAAGGAAGGTGAAACACTAGGTGTTTGTGTGCAATAGTATGGACTAAAACACCTAGAACACAAAGAGAGAAAAAGAGAGATAGGAGATATGTATGAACCCTAACCCTAAAACCAGAGCTTCTCTCTGTCCTTTCTATCTCTAAAATGTCTCAAGTGTCTAACCCTTGCAACAAGAGAGAAGACCTCTCTTTATAGAGGCTTTTGTCTTGTAAAGCTTACAAGACAAGCTTCCAAAGAGGGAGATCCCTCCATACACGAGTATGGAGGGGAGCCAAAAGCAAGACAGCTGTCTTAAAATATCTGCAAAAGCAGATGCACAGTAGTCGGCCGGCCAAAGATGCCATTTTGGCAAAAAAGAGTGCCGACCGGCACTAAATAGTGTCGACCGGCAATATACATTGCCGGTGGCAGAAAAAACCAGCCGGTGGCCTCTGGCCATGGCCGGTGGTGTGTGGGGATGCCTCACAAGGCATTCCCTGCCCTTCCAAGGTAAAACACAAGTGTTTGGTGCAAAACAAGACACTAAACGGTCGAGTTCAGAGATCCTGAGGCAAGGCGCGTAGCCGAGACCTCCGGGAACTCCAAACGAACACAAACATGGATGATCACCGGGTGTTCAAACAGTGACGTCCAAGTCTTGAGGACGGTCAAAAATGGGGTGTCTACAGTTGCCCCTCTTTGACAGAACTCGAAAGTCATAACAATGACGGGAGTGAATGTCAAAGCCCAGAGACGACCCATTTTTGACAAGGCCGAAGACTTAGACAAACATGCAAGACAAACAAGGTATGCGCCCGAAGGCAGGGGCAAAATGCAAGACAATGCACGAAGCCAAGCATAACTTATGATCATGCAAAGAAAGCTGTAATGAAGCACGCATGCGACAGTTTTAAGCTAGCATACACCAAACTACACTACAATGCAGAAAGGATGTAAGAGAATTATGCAATTCTCGATACTTCTCACTCGGAGGATACAATACCTGTGCGGCTCGTCTAGTTGCACTAGCCTCAAATGAACCGTACATACAATATCGTGCCTGCAAAGAAAACAAACTTAACAGGTACAACATTGTTAACAACATGCATAGTAGTGTACTCGAAATGCGTGATAGCGCAAAGCAAGTGGGGAGCATAACAATGCTGCGAAGGCACAGATGTGTAAATGGAGCACGCGGTCTACGTGGGCAACGAAATTGATCATAAGCATGCGGTCTACGCAGGTAATGAATTTTGAACAATTATGCGGTCTACGCAATCAAAACATGCGGTCTACGCAAGTAATGAATTTTGAACAATTATGCGGTCTACGCAAGCAATACGTGCGGTCTACGCAAGTAATGAAATTGAACAATAATGCGGTCTACGCAAGCAAAACATGCGGTCTACGCAGGTAATGAAATTGAACAATTATGCGGTCTACGCAAGCAAAACATGCGGTCTGCGCAGGTAATGAAATTGAACAATAATGCGGTCTACGCAATCAAAACATGCGGTCTACGCAGGTAATGAAATTAATATGCGGTCTACGCAACCAAAACATGCGGTCTACGCAGGTGATGTAATTAACATGTGGTCTACGTAGGTAATGTAATTAACGTGCGGTCTACGCAAGTAATAAAATGATTACAAACATGCGGTCTACGCAGGTAATGTAATTAACGTGCGGTCTATGCAAGTAATGGAATTGATTACAAACATGCGGTCTACGCAGGTAATGTAATTAACATGCGGTCTACGCAAGTAATGGAATTCATTACAAACATGTGGTCTACGCAGGTAATGTAATTAACATGCGGTCTACGCAAGTAATGGAATTGATTACAAACATGCGGTCTACGCAGGTAATGTAATTAACATGCGGTCTACGCAAGTAATGGAATTGATTACAAACATGCGGTCTACGCAGGTAATGTAATTAACATGCGGTCTACGCAAGTAATGGAATTGATTACAAACATGCGGTCTACGCAGGTAATGTAATTAACATGCGGTCTACGCAAGTAATGGAATTGATTACAAACATGCGGTCTACGCAGGTAATGTAATTAACATGCGGTCTACGCAAGTAATGGAATTGATTACAAACATGTGGTCTACGCAGGTAATGTAATTAATATGCGGTCTACGCAAGTAACGAAATTGATTACAAACATGCGGTCTACGCAGGTAATGTAATTAATATGCGGTCTACGCAAGTAATGAAATTAGTATGCATAACAGTGCAAAGTGGATGCAAGACAATGCAGGTCGCAAGGAATGTAAGGCAATGCAAATGAGGCACGCATGCCAATGCAAATGAGGCACGCATGCTGATACAAATGAGGCACGCATGCCGATGCAAATGGGGCACACGTGTCGATGAGAACGAGGCACACGTGCCAATGTAAGTGAGGCACACGTGCCGATGTAAGTGAGGCACACGTGCCGATGAAAATGAGACAAAATGAAACACGCATGCCCCACAGGATGCAACATAATACAAATGAGACACGCATGCCTCATAAGATAGAAAATGATACAGATGAGACAAGCATGCCTCACAAGATGCAAAACGAAACAAATGAGACACGCATGCCTCATAAGATGCAAAATGAAACAAATGAGACACGCATGCCTCATAAGATGCAAAATGATGCCCAGTTGTGACACGTATGCCACACGGAATGTAAAACGATGCTAAGTGTGACACGCATGCCCCACGGAATGTAAAATGTAAATGGACTTAAATGCGTAACAACGCACGTGTTTCGGAATGCATGACAATGCTAGTAATAAAAAATGCAATGACAAGGCCTGAGAGATGTGCATGACAATGCAAGGGGTGCGTGTTACAACGCATGTAGTATGTGCATAACGATGCAACTGTGAGGTGCGTAATAGTGCGATGTGATGCACCGAGATAGTGCGATGAACGCGTGCAACGCACACTGGGCAACTTTTGGATCTCATAAGAGGCAAAAAGGATATCAAAGGATACAATCATTGCATGAGTTGGAGTGCTACGCATAGAAGACGCGGTCCGAGGTCAAAACGGAGGCCGGTTGAGCGTCGGAGATACACTTTCTTGCACTTTCTTGAGCTATGAAGACCAAAAACTTATCATATGGCCTAAACAAGGTTGTGGAAACACCACCGGCCGGGAGGGGAGGCCACCGGCTGTCCACCGGCTGCAAAATAACTCCATCGGCACAATATTGTGCCGGTCGGCACAAAATATTGCCGACCGGCAAAAAGTTGCTGAGTCAGGGCAGATTCGACATTTCACCTCGGGTGTTTTAAAATAGGGTTTCAAACCCTATTTTCTTACTTTCCCTTCCGCCGAAAAGTCCCACACTCTCTCTCTAGAGTGTTTTTCTCTCCTCTTTTGCTCGTTTCTTCGCGTTCTACGCCCGTTTCGTCGTCGGATTCGCGATTTTCTTCGCGTTTCGGACATTTTCAACCGAACAAAACTTTGTTTCGGTGCCTCGTTTGACGTTCCCACCTTTTCGGGGTTTGTTCCCCTCGCTTCCCTCTTGATTTTCGTACCATTTTCACATCCCGGCCTTTCCGGCCATTTTTTACCTTCTCGGGAGTTGACTTTTTGGTTGACTCTTCGTATTCTAGCCCGGTTTTCCTTCCTCCTGCTATTTTCTCATCATTCCTGACATGGCGGATGACATTCCACGCGGCGAGACTCCCCCGGATCACGAGATGGATCCCGGGGTCGAGCTTCTTCCTTTGAGCGAGCGCCTGTTCGACCCGGCGACCTACCGGTTGGCGATTCATGTTCTGCCCCTCGATGGACTGCGCCAGTTCTGGAGCTTCGAGAGGCACGTGCCACCCGAGCTATTGCTGCGTGAGCCTACCTCCCACCTGTCCTTCGGCGCTTTTGAGGTAACTCTCTTTCCTTTACTTTACTTTCTGCAATGTAGGCACAAAAACTTTTCGTAGCTTATTTATGCTCTTTAACTGCTTTAGTCTGATATGCTATACACCGTAGTTGATTGTAAACATACATACAACTGATATCTGCTTGAAACTGACACATGCACACACACTGCACTAGCCCCGAATCACCCAAACACACTGTGCTCACTGTATTTCACTACAAACACAGCGATATCCAACATTTGCTTGAATCTGCCAAACCATGCACACATGCTACACTGTACTGAACCACTCGGGCACGTTGACGCATCACACATTGTAGTTCACTATAAGCACACCGGCACCCGGTATTTGTTCGAATCTGTCAAACTTTCACACATGCTACATTTGCTCTGAACCACCCAAACACGCTGACGCATCACACGTTGTAGTCCACTATAAGCACACCGGCACCCGGTATTTGTTTAGATCTGTTAAACTTGCACGCATGCTATATCTGTTCGCTTCTTAAAACTGCATTTTGAATGTTGTCTTGCAATTGTTATCTTCTATTTACAGGGAGATTCCCATACCATCCGCGAGTATGGGAACACTGGCGCTCGGGAGTGGTACGACGAGCTTCCTGACGCGGTCCGTCGCATAGTGGACCAGGCGAGCTTCGGCGCCTTCTGCCGAGGACTCTCCAGGCTTACCACATGCAGACCTCTCCTTGCCGCACTGGCAGAGAGATGGTGGGACACCACCGATTCATTTCACTTCTCCACAGCAGGGGACATGACGATGACCCCTTACGATTTCTCTATGCTCACAGGCATCAGGGTAGGGGGTGATCCGATCCCCTTTGATATCGACATGGATGAGTGGACTGCCGCTCAGGTCCATCTGCTGGGTGAGGCGCCACCTCTTGCTCGTCCAGGCTTTGTCCGGTATTCCTGGTTCGAGGTGCAGTTCAGGGTGCAGCCCACTCTTGTTGATGCAGCCCCGATGACCCTGGAGGCCGTGGAGAGGTACGCTCGCGGCTTCTTCATGTTTTTGTTCGGGACGACCATCTTCACCGACCGGGCGAACACCGTGCCTCTCTGCCTTCTCAGCGCACTGGTGGACGTCCGAGACATCCTGCATTATGACTGGGGTGGCGCCGCTCTGGCCACTCTCTACGGGTACATGAGCTCAGCTTCCCGCGGCAGCGGACAGTTGCTCGGAGGCTACTGGCGGGCGTGGGAGGTACACTTCTTCTCCGCTTTTCATTTCTGCCCTATATTTTCTGTACTCTGTACACTGCACACACTGTAGTCTATTTTATGCTTGCTGTATACTGTACACACGGCACACACATACATTCTGCTTTACACTGACTGTACACTGCTCACACTGCACACTCTGCACAATACACTGCACAACATACGGCTCTGCCATTTCTGCTTTATTCTGCATCTGGCTTTATCTGATAAATGCACTGGTATTTACCTTGCAGTTGTGGGTTTACGCCTACCTTCCTAGGCTCGCTCCCATACCAGTCAGAGAGACTCCTCTGGTCCTCCCCTTTTCGCGCCGCTTTGATGGGAGATGCACCCGGCGGCCACGAGAGACATTCAGCTTCTTCCGCCGATACTTCGACACCATTACCCCTGCCGAGGTATGTTTTACTTGCAGTTCATTTAAGCTTCACCTTTCCACTGCATATTTCAAAAACAGTAGATAACAGACTGTATGTCATTTTCAGATCACTTGGCAGTTGTGGGCTCCATTGCCGGCGACGATGCGGGACCGATTTGCCGGTGCTGAGGAGACCTCGCGTTTCCGGATCTTACTGGAGGGCCCGGTCTGTCGGGCTTGGTACCTGGGTGAGCGTTTCCTACGCCAGACCCTAGGATTACCTGAGCAGATAGTCCCGGTTCACCCTTCTGCGGATATGAGGGAGACTGAGGGGCTCACCACCGAGCAGATAGATGATTACACTATCGGCTGGGAGGAGGCCCGCTTCAGAGGCATTGGCGACTACAGAGAGTACGTGCAGACGTACCTTATGCGACCTCTGAGCGGCGGTCGTCGAGCGGAGGGAGCCAGGCCCGTGGCGCCAGCGGCTGGGGCAGGAGCGGGAGCTGGAGCAGGGGCTTCGAGGAGGGCTCGAGTCCGTGGCAGGGGCGGAGCTCAGGGAGGACGGGGGGCTGGCTGGCCCGCTCTGCCTGCTGTACTGACTTTCCGAGGGCAAGGTGGGGCGACCTATCAGATCCCCTTCGCCTCTCCCCCAGCTGATCACGAGTTCGTCGGTGTCCCCAACTTGCCTCCGGTATGTATTACTGCATTTTTGTATAGTCATTTCATTTCAGTTTATTTGATATTCCACAGAATATTGATGCATCTGATACTTTTGCAGGCTTCTTCTGGGTATACCCGGCAGTCATTGGAGATGAACGCCTCCATGATGGGGATGCTTCAGCGGACTTTTGATCTCCTGGCCCTCTACAGCATTCCGGTATGTTCTTTTGACACTGGCCTCATACCATTCATACACTGCTTCACATAATCTGATGCACGGCACAACACCTGATATACTGATCTCACAGCATCTGATACACTGCATACACTGCATTCTGCACTGAGAAACTGCTCACGGCATTCTCACACTGTACTCATACACTGCATTCTGCACTGATAAACTGTCCACAGCATACACACACTGTACTCATACACTGCATTCTGCACTGATAAACTATCCACTGCATACACACACTGTACGCATATACTGCATTCTGCACTGATAAACTGTCCACAGTATACTGATGCATTTGCCCTTTTATGTACTTTTTCAGCCTCCTTTCCAGATTCCTATGGCAGGAGGTGCTCCAGCTGGACCTTCCGTCCCTGCCCGAGGGAGAGATGAGGAGGGCAGAGCATTCCCTCGCACCAAGGCGGGGCGCACTTATGTCGGGAGTAGCTCGCGAGCTCCAGTCCCGGATGATGATGACGACGAGGAGTCAGAGGCGGAGGCGGAGTCATCAGAGGAGGAGACCGGAGACGGCACTAGCTCGGGCTCTGACGACGATGCTGATGATGCTCCTGGACCTTCGTCCAGGAAGAGGACTAGGACAGACTGATGGCCCTCGGAGTGCTCGACATGGATACATATTTTTGTTATTTTTCTTTCTTGTACTTTTCTCTTTTGTTGGTAGTTAGATGCTCTGTACTGCCGCTGGCAGGTTTTTGTTTCCAAAACTTGTACATTTGAAAAGATGATGAAATGAAACAGGCTTTTTATCTGAAAAAGTGTTACATTTACATATCTCACGTATTGCATTGCATCTCATCATATTACACCTCAACGTAAATGGAATTGACTGGTTGCCTGAAAATTGAACACTTGCACTGTAATAATCAGATAACTAAACAACCAACAGCAAAATAACCCAAACAACCCATTGCCTGATTCTGGACACACAGCCCTTACTCTGTTGGGGATTAATCTGCATACAGCCCAATAACCCAACATCCGGTTCATTCTGCACATAGCAAATCCCGAACAAGCAGCCCAATCTGACAAGATGGACTACGGAGGTGAAACCAGGTGGAGTTGAAACACAATCGAATATAGAGAATGGCACAACATTCTGAGCATAAACGATTAACTTTCAGAAAAGGGGCTTTCTTAACCGGGGTATTGAGCCTACAACTGAACACAGCGGGGAGGACTCAAACAAAGAGGTACGCGACCTAAACACAACCAGACACACTCGGAAGAGACCTAAAACAAAGGTTGAAGTAAACAAAACAAAAGACACGACACACAGGCGCGTCGACGATGGGGGACCTCAGATCACGAGGAGCCAGTTTCTCTGGGTATTGTTTCCCACCATTTTTGATCTGTGATTCTCGCATCACTCGGCCCTCAGGCTCGGTTTTTCTCTCAAAACCCTTTTTCTTACTTTTCTCTCAACTTACACCTCTCTATTCTTTATTCTCTCATTTTTTCGTCCCTCCCCAGGGTGATTAATGAATGAATAGGAAGTTGCGGGTTCATGCCTGATGCCATTAGCTCACAGCTATTTCTTCTGGTGGGTAGAGTGCCCTCCGGGCGAGTACGTTGACGACAGGGGAAAGACAGAACGCCTGACTCAACTGTGCCCCTAGTTCATCATTTTGACCATTTTTTTTTCGTTTTGGTTTTCTACTAAAACAGTTTTGATCAAAATGAGAGTCGGATTAACGTACTTGTTCAATTTTTTGATTTGAAAACCATGCAAGTCAGGCTGTAAGCACTGAAAATTTTCCTTCTTGGGTCCAAGAAAATGGTCCAGTTTTGGAAAACGAAATAGTTTTCGAGAAAATAGTCAACCTCAGTAAAAATTTTCAAAAACTATTTTTGCAAACGGCTAATGCTCAACGAGCATGGAACTTACTCTTTAAGATGCGCGACCTCGGATCAGAGGCAATGGAAAATTGCCCCTAGTTTGAAGAACGCCGCACGGCCACGGAAAGTTGCCCCTGGTTTGAATGGCCGCTCGCGACGACTGGTGGCAACGGAAAGTTGCCCCTTGTTTGGATGGTGCCGCAGCAATCCGCAGACAGTCTTCATTGGTGGTGGCCGAACTCTTGGACACAGAGATGACAAAGACGGTCACAACAAATATATGGACACAATCACCTTGGAAGGTGTTGGCAACTAGACTTTGGGACGAAGTCGAAACCATTGCATGGACTGAGACGCTATGACAACGTTGGGGGCTGGACTTCAGAATGAAGTTGCCTACGTATCCCAAACATGGGAATCAAGCCTTACGTAGTTCCGGTTAAGGTACACTCGGGTATTTTAACCTTCACTTTTTAGGCTCTAACTTTTGCCAAGGCGCCTGATGCGGGTTTTCGACCTTGCGAACTTCTTTTCATTTTCTTTTGTTCATTTCTTTTTCTTTTCTTTTTTGCATTTTTTTTAATATTTTTTTCTTTTCTTTGTATTTTTTGCTTTTTTTTTTTTTTGTATTTTTCTCTTGCTCTAACTTTTGCCTGGGTCGCCCTTTCGGGTTTTCGGCTCAGCGAGCCTCTTAAAGGGTAAAAGTGTAACAAGTCCATGTCAAATGGTTTCTGAAGTTGAAGCCTCTCTGTGTCTAGGAGAACGGCTGTTGCAATGATTTGCAGAAGAATCCATCCCGGTTGCTCCACGAGCTTCTTCCGGCGAGATCTAGTCCTTCTGATTCGGCTTTGGTGCCTCTTGTTCGAGGGCTGCTTCAGAACTGGCCATACAGACCTTGCATGACGTTTGACCGTTGAACTTGCTGAACGGGTTCAAGGTTCGAAACGGACGGGTTGAATCTTGAGGCTAAGAGTGATCCTAGGCTGCACAATCTCAAGAGCGGTTCCACACAGGTCTTCACAGGGTCATGTAAAACATTTGTTTTTGAAAGTTTTTAAGAAAGCGACGAATCGCTCGTGCCGAAGATAGTGTGGAACCAATCTGGATCAGGCCAGGGTCCTTTTCAGTACTCACGCTGACAAGCATGATTCCATTCATTAAAAAAGGCTTCGCATGCTTCTCTTTCTCTCAAAGTGATCAAAATTTTGCAAAACCCGAGGAATTCCTTCCTCTTCGTTTTTATCACCGGAGTGTTAAAAGGGGTTTTTGAAAAACTTAGGCTAATGCAATGAGTTTGGCGCGCAAGAGAGCAGGCGAGACGTACTGTCAGTCCATTCAAGTCCTCTGGCACTATTACTGAAAGCAGGCACGAAAGTGAGATAGCAACAGCTGTTTCATTCAGATTCGTTGGTGTAACTGGCCCCTCGGCAGAAACAGACTCAAAAACAAAAAGCGGGTAATTACAAGACAAAACGGTGTTCGGGACAACAACCCCAGAATCACCTAGTATTCTATACAAAGGGGACTGACTCGATACAACAACACAGACCCTTAAGCAAAAAGACTGACTCAAAACAAAGAGACAGACTCAAAACAAAAGACTGACTCGATTCCCAAGCCAGAATTTACAAAACTCGGTTTGACCGATGCTCAAAAATGCGTGCCAGACGCTACATCCAAAACATACCGAATGCCGCCCGCAGGTGGTTCACTTTACATGCTTGCAGCATCTGAGCCCTCAAAATCCAATAACTGGGTGGTAACGGACTTGGCTGAGGTGGGCGGGAGGATAACCTCGTTACCAATCAAATCTTGCACCTCATGACGGAGGCGGGAACAATTGTCGGTTGGATGGCCTGTCTACTGGTGGTACGCGCAGTACTGAGCAGCATCATGCGTGGCGGGGAGATTCTTCGCGAGTGGCCGAGGCTCCAAAGGTTTAAGATGTCCCCTCTCGGCAAGGATCTGAAGTGCCTTGGACAAAGGCATGTAGAGAGCATGAAAGGCCCTGCATCCTCGGGGCAGGTACTTTGGGGTCTGAACGCTCTTACTAGCCGCAGAAGCGAAAGGATCGGCAGGCGCCACCTTAGCTTTCTGATCTTTCCCAGGTGCAGGGCTGGGAATAGGAGGAACTATTCTGGCATGACAGGGCCTATCCCGATTTCCTGACTGACTTGAACTACCCTCAGGTGGAGTGGGGAAAGCATCCTCCACAGCTTTTGCCACAATTGCAGATATCTGTTGCTTGTTCATTCCCCCGGCTTTCAAAGCCTCGACTGCCCACAGCAGTTGTTCAATAGGATTGGCGTCTACCTTCGCTTTGTCTTTTCCTCTGGCCTCAGCCTGATCGAGGGTTTGGGTTGGTGCTGATATGTCATTGCCATAGCTGGAGGCCATCTCCGGTTGGCTAAGTTCGATCACAATACGTCCCAACAGCGGAGGCTCCTGGGGTACAAAACTCTCGGCATATGGCGCGGCTGGAGGCGAAGCTGACATTCCGTAGGCGAGATCCGCCACAGACCTCTGGAGATTGCCTATCATCCCCATTAGTTCAAAGGTGGTGGGCTCGCGAGCCTGATACAACTGGGGGGTCCAGACCGGGTGCACAACAGGCGACCTGGGTGGATGCGACATATCAATGTTGGCCTCACTTTGCAGAGTGATCCCTTGATCTAATGCAGTCGTCATAAGCACGAACTCTTCTGAATTCTGCGTCATCATAAGCCCTGCCTCAGCAAAGGGGGAACGCTGGCTTATTCTGTATCAACTCTCTGAACTTTCTGAACTGAAAGGGAAAACAAGCAGTATTTCAGCCCAAAACGGATCAAACACAGGTGTAGCTGAACAACTGTACCCCATTACTGATCACTGTTTCCCAGAATTACTGTCCCCAAAACTGAATCCGGATACCCTCAGATAACTGAGTCTCAACAACTGATACTGGTGCCCTCGGGCCTGATACTCAAACTTGCAAACTGGTATGTACGTTCCTGTAGAGATACACTCTAAAAGCACATAGCAAGTAAAGAGAGCCAAAACACCCCTATGTTGGGGTAAGGTTTCCCTGTCCTATTTTGTCAGGAGCTAGGGTTTCACTACGCACGCAACGGTTTCAAACAACCTAATATCGGGTAAGCAACCTGTCCTATTTTGGAATGGTCACTATGGATCCGAACATGCACTAGGTCGAATGGTCAAAAAGGGTGCCCCGGTAAAACCAGGGTTTGTGTTCCCATACTGTCAGAGCCCATAACCGATCAGCCTTATGGTCATGCCTTGACAAGACAAGCCTCCGACAAACCGTTCAGGAATGGCAGATGGCAAACACGGTGTCCTAGGCGCACCAATGCACATGCAATGCAAAGAAACACATAAACGAAATCAAAACGGGATATCACGAGTTCGAGTCAAGCTCTCTAAATTCCCCAGCAGAGTCGCCAGAAACTGTAACAAGTCCGCGGGGGAACCTCACTACAGTTCGGACTCTCGATTCGTGTCACGGTTCTTAATCTGAACCAAAGAGTCCAAATCCGGCAAATCGTTTTTGAGAAACTGATTTTTTGAACAGTAGTGCCAAACATGGACTGCTTTGCCAGATACAGAGTCGCCACCTAAATATTTTAAAATGGGAGAGTTTAGGAAACCCTGACTCGGTACCGAAGGCCACATGTCCGTCATCACCGGAGTTGTCTCGGCTCGGGAGCTAGGGTACGATTGGGGAAGGTCAGCTATGAGCACCCCCTCTCGCCCGGTCCGAAGACCGGCCTCTACTAACCGTGATATCCGTTTTGAAAACATTATGTGTTCTTATTCCAGTTATTAGCCTAGAATTACTATGTTATGCGCACAGCAAACAAGTATAGACTAGATTGCCTAATTTGGAAACAAGCATTGCATATCCGTTTGTTTTGAAAAATGTTTTGGATTTTGCTACTCGCAAGTAGGCTTAAAACACGGATTTCAATGAGTTTTTCCAACTCAAACAATCCAACCTTCACCCACAGGCATTCAAACGGTTTATCACATAAGCATTTAGCCGCATGGCAAGCATACTGTCATGGTAACACTCACACGCATGTGGGATGCTAAAGCATAAATACTTACATCGTACTCCGTGCCAAAACAATAAACTAGTTAGCAAATATGCATGTCCTAGTTTATGAAAAATGACTAATGCATCGCATGCAAAAAAAATGCAATTAGAGTAGGCTCGGCTAACCTAAATATGGCATGTGAAATGCGATCAATTTGATGCACGTATTCAATTTTGAATTGAAGTACAAATGCAGTTAGCGTGATGTACCGAGCCTAATGCATGCAATACAAATGCATGAATGCACGCATGCATAGCATAAGGTATGCTAATTTAGACGTGCCCTAATCTACCATCATAAGCAGGTAAATAAAAGGGAAGAAAGGAGTGGGGATTGGAAGACATACACACCACTCACACACACACACTTATTACAGATTTGCCCTCACTCGGAGGGACCAAATAAATAATACAAATTAATTAACTATGCTAGCTAATTAAATATTACAAATTGCCTAATCAGTTAACAAACTAATTTAAGCTAGGAAAACAGATAAACCACCCCGGGAGAAGAGCTCAATGCAATGCACGCTCGGTCCTGCTCGGAAATGCACCGCCATGCATAGGCTGCCTCTGTTTTTCTTCTTTTACTCCTCTGGAGGCTGGCAAAATCTCAGGAATGCTCCCTTGGACATTGGGGGACACCACCGGCTAAATAGGATTGCCACCGATAGCAGCATGTGGCCACCGGCCATTGGTGAAGCTGTCGGCAGAGAAAGGATTGCCGGTCGGCACTTGACACTGCCGGTCGGCAGAGTGTTCCTGCAGAATCTGCAATTGACAGCAACAGAGGGCAAGGCGAAGCATGGCAGCACAATTCAAGGCATATATGCACCAACCATGTCCCCTATCATGTTTTTGACTCAAAGGGATATGTGTCTCGATTCTCGGACCACCAATCACGCATTTCCATGCATGATGGCCCAAAGAATCAAGTATGCAATTTTCATGTCAAATGAAATACAAACCAAACAAACAAACCAAGGCCCAATTCCTATCACCAAGTCAAGGAACAAGGCACGCATGCAAGATGCAATGCAACCTAGGCATACAAGCTAAGGATGCAACATGGCATGGTAAGACACTTATGCAAGCATACAAGCAAACATGTGGCAATGCAAATGGATGAAAAGATGGACTTATACATGATTTAGGCAACTCTAAATGGGCCTAAAACAGTGGCCAAAGTGACCAAAATAAAAGACTAAAACACATACACACATGCACATGTTAAAGGGCCAATGCTTAGGCATAAGTGAAGCAACTCTCAAACACATTTAAGTGAGGGATAACATGGACAATTAGCATGCAACATAATCTCTAAAAATCATGCTAAGATGGTGTCAAACCAAACAACAAGATAGGCTAAACATTAGCATGCAAATGGTCCAAGTACTTGAAGCAAGTCAAGGGGACTTGAACCATGACTAAGCCAACCAAGCCTCGCAAGGCTAAGAGGGCTTAAGATAGGTTCAAGACAGACCTAGACTATGCAAAGGGGGCCCCCTAGATGGCATCTAAGTGGCTCAATTTCAAAACATGCACAATGGCCAAAACATGGAACATGCTACACAAGCTTTCAAAGCATTAAAGATACGTCCAAGGTAAACATATAGGCATGCAAATGGGACTGAAATGACATGGTGGATGGTTCCAAATCACCAAATCAATGCAAACATGTCATGCTATACATTCACATACTTAAGGCTAACAAGCCGGAATGCAAAGGGGCTATACTAAGCATGCCAAATCCGACCCAAACAACTATGGACAGACCTAAAACACGGCAAAATATGCACAAAACCTTCACAAGACTAAGCCTAAAACATGCTTGAACAAAGGCTAACAACCTAAGGCATATTAAGGCAATAACAAGGCATTACATGGTAGGTATGCTAAGCATGCATGGTGTACCAAAACCAACAATAAACAGAGGCATATTATGATATAATAGGCACAAAAAACAGCCAAGGCATGGTCAACATGAAGCTTAGCTAGATGCTCCCTCAAGAGGCCAAAAATGGTTCATATCAAGGACAACAAGGAGAGGGGGTGGCCCTCTCCTTCTTGGGACTTCAAGGCACCATCTTCACCACTGAAATCCCTCAAGATTTCAGTGGTGAAGAGGCCCAAACACCAAAGTCTCGAAACTTGCACAAAATAGCACAAAATGGGGCCTTTCAAGGCCTAAGAGGGGTCAAACACCTCCAAACCACAAAACACTCTTAATAAACAATCAAGAAGGATAAAAAACAGAACTTTTTTATGTTGTACACTAAGCACAAAAGTAGTTCAAAGATAGGCAAAAACAAGATGCAAAAATGGGGAATAAAAGGGAAGTTTCTCACCCATGTAGACCACCTTCACAGATGATGCTCCAATGGCCCTCCTTGGCTTGAATCCAACACCAAAACACCAAAATCAGCCCCTTAGAACCTCAGGAGCCAAAGGAAGGTGAAACACTAGGTGTTTGTGTGCAATAGTATGGACTAAAACACCTAGAACACAAAGAGAGAAAAAGAGAGATAGGAGATATGTATGAACCCTAACCCTAAAACCAGAGCTTCTCTCTGTCCTTTCTATCTCTAAAATGTCTCAAGTGTCTAACCCTTGCAACAAGAGAGAAGACCTCTCTTTATAGAGGCTTTTGTCTTGTAAAGCTTACAAGACAAGCTTCCAAAGAGGGAGATCCCTCCATACACGTGTATGGAGGGGAGCCAAAAGCAAGACAACTGTCTTAAAATATCTGCAAAAGCAGATGCACAGTAGTCGGCCGGCCAAAGATGCCATTTTGGCAAAAAAGAGTGCCGACCGGCACTAAATAGTGTCGACCGGCAATATACATTGCCGGTGGCAGAAAAAACTAGCTGGTGGCCTCTGGCCATGGCCGGTGGTGTGTGGGGATGCCTCACAAGGCATTCCCTGCCCTTCCAAGGCAAAACACAAGTGTTTGGTGCAAAACCAGACACTAAACGGTCGAGTTTGGAGATCCTGAGGCAAGGCGCATAGCCGAGACCTTCGGGAACTCCAAACGAACACAAACATGGATGATCACCGGGTGTTCAAACAGTGACGTCCAAGTCTTGAGGACGGTCAAAAATGGGTTGTCTACATGTATATACTGGGGTCATAAGGGACGACTAGTGTGTGGATGAAGTTTATATGCCGGGGTGAAGGGACTTGGTTATGTGGCGGGTGAGGATTTGTAGTGACGTTGGGTTTTTGAGGAGGTGCTATCACTTTATTGTCAATGAGATCTTGAATCTCATGATGTAGCCTATAGCATTGATCAGTGTTGTGACCGTGTTGCTAGTGAAAAGCATAATATTTGGCCGGGTTGTGTTTTGAAGGGAGAGGATCGGGTAGTGGGCCTTGTTCTAACGGCTTAAGATGTCCTTTTCTGATCAAGACCCCTAAGGCTTTGAACAAAGGCATGTAGAGCAGGGTAAAGACCCTTTGAGATCGGGCCTGGCTGGTTGAGGTTTGTGGAGTTGTGTTGGATGTATAGGCGAAGGGGGTGGCAGTCTTGGGTGTGGTCATGACCATGCTCACATTCGAAGGAAGTGTAGAGGCGCTACCACTCATGGTTGCATTGGAGCTGCGTGTAAGGGGCCTCTTGGGCTGTTATTTCTCATTGTCTATTAGCCCCTGTTTCATCGCGTCCTCAATTTGAACCCCTACCTCATGGAGCTTAGCAAATGTGAACAAAGGCAAGACTATTATCTTCTGTAATAGTCTCCCTTGCAAGTTACGAACCACCATTCTGATTTGGTCATTTTTAGACGGCCTGATAGTCATCATAGAGGCCTTAGCCCTTCATCTTCTTACAAAATCCGAGAAGCCCTCCTTCGGCTCCTGGCGAGTCGCTTCAAGATCACGAGTTGCTCCTCGGCTTAGCCCTCCTCGGCTTTTTCGTGCCCCCTTTCAGAAGCTCAAAAAGAAGCCCTACAGTTCGGACTCCCGTGGTTCTGAATCTAATCTCATAAGTGCAATGTGAAATTGATAAACACCAAGGAGTCTAAATCCAGCAAATCATTTTGGAAAATTGATTCTGAATCAAAAAGGCCAAAATTGGACTGCTTTGCCAGATACAGAGTCGCCACCTAAATCTTTTATTTTGGAGAAATTTAGGAAACCCATGACTCGTGCCAAAGGTCACGTGTCCGTCATCACCAAAGTTGCCTCAGCTCGGGAACTTAGGTACGAGAGGGGAAGGTCATGAATTGAGCACCCCCGCTCGCCCAATCAAAGATCGGCCTCTACTAATCATGATATGATTTTTTTTATAAACAATATGTGTTCTTGTTGATTATTAAGCAAGCTTTACTATGTGATGCGCACAAGCAAGTACAGACTAGTTCGCTCAATTTGGAACAATTCAACTCATGTTTGTTTGCGAAAATGGTTTGAATTTGCCACCTCAAGTGGGCTTAAAGGCTGTGAATTTTGCCACCAAACATAGTGGGCTTAAAACTGATTTGTCACTCAACAAAGTGGGCTTAAAACATACATTCATTAAATCGTTCCAATTCAATTAACAAGGCTTCATTCACAAGCATTTAAGCAGTTTAACATTTAAGCATATAGCCTCATGGCAAGTATGCCAGTCATGGCAACATTTACATTCATGCAAGTATGCTAAAGCATAAAAACTCACCTAGTACTCCAAGCTAAGAAGATATGAGTTAGAAAACTATGCATGATTTCTAACTATACAAGATGCCTAATGCAACACATGCAAAGAATGCAATTAATAGGCTCGGTTATTAAAATGACATATGGATCGATTTGATAACATGCGGTTAAACACGTATTCAACGAAGATATTGAAATGACAATGCAGTTTGAATGATGAGCTGAGCCTCGGTGCATGCAAGACAAGATGAATGGATGCAAGCATAAGGTATGCTAATTGAAACATGACCCTAATGTAACCATCAAAAGCGGTTAAGTAAAAGGGAAAAAGACATGGGTTGGAAGACATACACACACGCACGCACACACACTTATTACAACATTACGCCCTCGCGACGGAGGGTCCGAATAAATAAGAGCTAACTAACAAACAACTAAGCTAAGCTAATTAAGCTAATCTAATTAAGCTAATTTAAACCAATTATTACAAGCCAAATGAATAACTAGCTAAGCTAATTACTAATTATTACAACATTTTTAACTAACTAGTAAACTAATTGATTGATTTACAACACAAATGTACACGAACTAAGAAATTAAGGCATTTAACTACACTGCCACTGCTCTGCCTCGGGAAGTGGAAGATGCACATGCTTGGTTTTTTGCCCGAAAAGAACTCGGTTTTACTCGAAAGCCTCTGTTTGTAGGGTTGAACATTTCCAGAACCTTTCTGCTCCATCTTACCAAAATCAACTGAAGTTTACATCAGTGGCCTACCGGCCATGGATGAATATTGCCGGCCTTTTGTTGGCCAAGAAGGTGGCCTGCTGGCCATCTATGGTGCACTACTAGCCATTGATGGTGGCTTGCCGGCCACTGGTGTAGTGGATCATCGTGTTGCAACAGAGTACAAACAGAGCAAAAAGAGGGTTTTTCCAAGGATTGTCTGCACAATTCACCTCTCCTTTTCATGGACAAATCCAGGAATTGTGAACTTAAACCACAAACCACCAATCAGAGCAATTTCATTGCATGATGGCTTGTGCTTCAAGGTGTGCAAGCTCAATAAATGCAAAACAAGACATTCAAGAACCATCACCCTATCATGCATGATCAAGGGCAATGGAGACCTAGAAAAGTGGCACATTTTTATCAGTTTTGAGTATGAAATGTCCCATTTTCCTTATGTTCAATTAACGTTCGATTGAACACACAACACACAATTTATTATCTTGCTCATTTTTAGTCTCAAGTTTTATTTACACCATTTTAGTTACCAACCATCCTTTAATCAAATTAAGTCCAAATAGTGAATTAAGTCCTCTAAATGGAAAGAAAGCTCAAACCAAAGGTTGTTTTAGGCATGAAAGAGATCTCATGCCGTTGGTAATGAGCCCCTAAAGGGATTAAACCATTAAACACAAAACCTCAATTTCATGCTTTAAACAAGCAAATGGTTTGAACCACTTTCAAAGCAAAAATAAAACCAAGAAAGGAGGAAGGTTACGGTGATGATTAAAGTACTGAAAATGAGTGATAAAACCATAAACAAGTGCTATTAATTCAAACAAGGTTTCTAGAGCCTAAAACACCAAGCTTGTGAGGACTATTGCATTACAACCATGCAAAACAAGACTCAACTGACCCAAACAACCCAAAACAGAGTTAAAGTAGTTTATTTTAGAGGCAAAAACATGCTGGAATTAAGCTAAAACAAACTAAAAAATAAGCTAACATATGGTACCAACAAGGCTAACAAACAAGACACAAGGAGGGGAGGCTAACCCCTCCAATTTTGGACTTCAAAACAGGTTTTTTGCCACTGAAAAACCTCTAAAATTTAGTGGTTAAAGGCCCCAAAAAAAAAGGTAGTTTTAAAATGGGAAACAAAAGTGCAAAGGCCTTAACAACAAGGGATAAAGAGGGATGAACCACCTCCTAACCTTTAATGGCCAAAAACACCAATTTCAGCCCATGAAAAAAAAGTTTTTTATAGCTTAAAACCAACCCATAATAGTAGGAAAAAGATGGAAAGACAAGTAAGCAAAGTAAGCTTAAAAGGCTAGTATTATACCTCTTGAAGAGAAGAGTGATTCCAAGCAACAATTCAAGCCAAAAACAACTTGTAGAGCTCCAAGAGGGCCTCAAACAACCTCAGCTCAAAGGTGATCTCTTTTGGTTAAGGGTTGATATGCAAAAGTGTAGTGTAAGTAGGCAAAGGTGTAGAGAAATGCAAGAGAGAGAGAGAGAACTCTAGAGAGAGAGAAAGAATTTTGAGGCTTAAATCTTCCAACCTTAAAACATGAGAGAGGGCCTCCCTATATATAGAAAGCATTGATTCAATACAAGGAGATTTAGCCCTCCACGTGTGGGCAGATGCAAGCCTCTGTGCAACCAGCTGGCACAGCTGGCATAAAATATCCGTAGAAAACACTGGTGGCCTGCTGGCCATCAGTGATGGCCAGCAAGGCACATCAATGGCTGGTAGCCCTCATAGATGGCTAGTAGGCCACCAAAAAATGCAGGGGAGAGAGACCAAGACATGGTCCAAAAAGGAGACAAAAAGGATGCAAGGTTTGGAAGGCTCAAACCTGTGGCGTTCCGTTGAGGACTTTGAGTGTTCGGCAAGCAATCGGACTCGTAATCGAATGTACCTGTAAGAACTTCCAAGTCTTGAAAGACCATAAAAAATGGGGTGTCTACAACTACATTTTATGCAGAAAAGATGTAAGAAAATTATGCAAGCTTAGCTACACATCACGCAAGAAAGGCGAAGAACGACGTAACCGTCGGGCACACCCGAGGTCTCAACCAAGATCCTAATGCGTCTCACGCGGAAGGAGAAAAAGGATGGCGTGAACACCGGGCGCACCCAAATATTTTTAACTGATACAAACAATCCACGCATCTCACGCGAGAGGAGAAAAGATGATGTGAACACCAGAACGCACTCGAATGTTCTTAACTGAAAAAGGATGGTGTGAACACCCTAACACACCCGAATGTTTTTAACCAAGGAGGTGGCGTGAACATCGGGACACACTCCAGTGTTTTTAACGGAAAGGGGTGGTGTGAGCATTTGGACCCACCCGAATGTTTTTAACCAAAGGGGTGGTGTGAACACTGGGACGCACCCGAAAACACATAAGTGTAAACAAAACAACATATCATGAGTTCGAGTCAAGTTCTCTAAATCCCCAGTAGAGTCGCCAGAAACTGTAGACCGCCTAAACTCCGCTCCGCGCGCGAGGGCGTGAATTATAGTTCTAACTACTGCAGTTCGGACTCCTTTCATGGTTCTGAATCTAATCTTACAAAGTGCAATATAAGACTGATAAATCACCAAAGAGTCCAAATCCGGCAAATCGTTTTGGAAAATCGATTTTAATCAAAAAGCGCCAAACATGGACTGCTTTGCCTGATTTCAGAGTCGCCACCTAAATATTTTGTTTTGGAAAATTTAGGAAACCCTGACTCGTGCCTAAGGCCACGTGTCCGTCATCACCAAAGTTGCCTCGGCTCGGGAACTTGGGTACGAGAGGGGAAGGTCCTGAAATGAGCACCCCCGCTCGCCTGATCAAAGATCGGCCTCTATTAACATGATATGTTGTTTTTGAAAACACATGTGTTCTTATTCCGATTATTAATCTAACGTACTACGTGATGCGCACAACATACAAGTATAGACTAAATCGCTCAATTTGGAACAAAACATCTCATGTTTGTTTTTTGAAAATGGTTTGAAGTTGCTACTCAAGTAGGCTAAGACGCGGATTTGCCACTCTCAAGTGGGCTTAAAATATGATGATTTGCCACTCTGCAAAGTGGGCTTAAAACTCACATTTCGATGATTTGTTCCAATTCAGGCAACAAAGCCTTCATCCATAGGCATTCAAGCAGTTATAGCAATTAAGCAAATAGCCTCATGGTAAGCATGCTAACATGGCAACATACACATCTCATGCAATATGCTAAAGCGTAAACACTTACAGTGTACTCCGAGCCAAAACAGGAAACTAGTTAGAAATATGCATGATCCGAACTATATTAACAATGCCTAATGCAATACAAGCAAAATGCAACTAAATAGGCTCGGCTATCTAAATTAATACATGTATTCAAATAGGAATTGAAATACGATGCAGTTTGAATGATGCGCCGAGCTCGGTGTATGCAAGACAAATGAATGATGCACGCATGCAAAGTATAAGATATGCTAATTGAAATATGCCATCAACTAACCATCAAAAGCTAATAAGTAAAAGGGAGAAAGAAATGGGGGTTGGAAGACATGCACACACGCACGCATCCTTATTACAACATTTGCCCTCTCGACGGAGGGTCCGAAAGAATAAGCTGAGCTACATCTAAGCTAAGCCAGCTAACTAATCTAATAAAGCTAATTAGACTAGTTATTACACAACAAATTGAATAACTAGCTACAACTAATTATTACATCACTTTAACTAATTAACAAATTAATTAAATTACATAAACATGCTAATTAACAAGTAAGCATTAAACTACACTACGCAACTCTGCTTTAGAAAGTTGAACAATGCATGCACTTGGTTTCTCGCTCGGAAATCCATTGCTATGCCCAGAATTGCCTCTGTTTGCATTTGATTTTATCTCTGAAAGGTGCACAAACCTCCAGATAGCTTCTACTCCAACAAGGGGACCTCCTGGTGGGTTGCCGACCAGTAAAGGAGGCTGTAGACCACTTGCAGACCATAAAAATTTGCTGTAGACCAGAAAAACTGGCTGTACACCACTTGTAGACCAGAAAAATTGGCTGTAGACCAGAAAATTTGCCAAACTCCAGTTTTGCTGCAGCAGAGAACAACAAGGGGCATAGCAGTGTATTTGCAAGATATGTGTGCACAACCACCCTCCCTATAATTTCTCAAGCTCAAGGGAGTGCGGTACTTGACTCTCGGGCCACCAACCGAGCATCGCACTGCACAATGGCCGAGAAGCCAAGTTTGCACAAGTCCATGTCAATGAATGCACAAATAACACATAAAGGCCTCCACTTCTAACATACTTGATCAAGAGGGTCGGCGACCGAGAAATGAGGTGTGTTTCATCACTTTAAGTGTGAAACGCCCCTCGTTTCTCGTGTTTGGATCAACATCCGATCCAAACACAATGCAATGCAACACACATGCAAACAACATACTTATCTATCAATGCTAGCAATACATGCACAAGGTTCTAACATATGAACAATGAATGCATGGCATGTTCGGAGGCCAAGAACATCAAAGCAAGTAAAGATCATCATACAAGAGGCATGCAATAAAATGCTCAATGGACTTAAACCAACCCCAAATAGACCTCATGCATGCCCAAATAATGGACAAAATGCACTAAAATGATGGCATGAAAGGCAAGATAATGGTGCTCATGTAATGGCTCATCAACTAGGCATAAGGGCACAACTCTTAAGAGCACTTAAAGAGTGAAAAACATGGAAGTGTGACCATACTATATGCTCTAAAATATCATTCCAAATGATGCCATAACGAACAAATACCTCAAGCCAAGCATGCAAGATACCCCAAAATTCAAAACTAGCTAATGCACTTGCATCATAGCCATATCAAGCAAGCACCAAAGGGCCAAGATGACTCAAAACAGTCCCAAGGCAGGTCAAAACAAGGCAAAAAACATGCTTGAACATAGCCAACTTATGCTAGAATAAAAGGCCAAAAGCATGACGCATGCAAGGCCAATGAGCATGATTACACTACACCTACCAAATCCAAGCATGAGATGGCTTCACCAACAAAAATCTGAGTTGTATCATGGCAAAATAAGACCAAAAACACACTGAGATGATAGCCCAAAAAGCTTAAGCAAGCATGCATACCAATTGGCTCATGGTTAAGGCATAAAACACAACCCTCCAAAGCATTGAAAGAGTGATACACATGAGGGTATGATAGTGAAACATGCTCTGAAATCATATATCAAATGGTGCTAAATCATGCAAATAGCCCAAGCAATGCATGCTAGTGGACTCAAAACTCAGGACTAGTCAAGGCATTTGCACTATAGCTATACAAAACATGAGTCATATGACTAAGGCAGCCCAAAACAGTCCTAAAACAGCCCAAATGGAGTCCAAAGACATGCTTGAAATAAGCTAAGAATGGCTAGATTTAGAGGCCAAAACAATAGCACATGTTAGGCAATTTAGCACAATTGCACTACAAGTATACAAAGCAAAGCTTGAGTGATGAAGACCACTCAAAAGAGAGTTAGAGCATGCCAAAACAACACCAAAAATGGGCTGAGACTAAGCCAACACATGCTAGAATGACAAGCTAACTCATTAGGCATGCAAGGCTAGCAAAGAGGATTTACACTGCAAGTGCATGAAGCATGCAACCAATGATCAAACAATCCAAAAATAGAGTTATGGAAGGTCTAAAAAGTCACAAAAATGAGCCTAAAAAAAGCCACTAAGAAGTAGAAACACATGCTCTTTTGATGGGCCATTAATACATGCAAATAAGAGAAGAGGAGGGGGGGACCACCCCCACCCATTTTGGCCCTCAAAACAAGTTTTCTACCACTTAAATTCCTCTAGAATTTAGTGGTTTTAAGGCAAAAAAGAAGTTGTTTGAAAAGCTTGGAAGTTAGCTCAAAAGGCCTTACAAGCCAATGAGCAAAAGGGAGGAAACCCCCCCTAGCCAAACAAAGCCTAAATTTTTAGGACTGAAAAACAGAGTTTTCTTTAGTTCAAAACCAAGCCAAAAATAGTTTGAAAGGGTGGCAAAACAAGCATGCAAAGGTGACCAAGATAGTGTACAAAAATGAGCTTAAAAGAAGGAGATGTTTACCCTTGAAGCACAGCTGCAAAACAAGTCCAAACTCTGAGCTAAAACCAACTTCTAGGACTCCAAATGATCCTCAAAGAACCTCAGCCCAATGGTGGTTAAATTTGATCAAGGGTCTCTTTGCAAAAGTGTAGAGAATTCTAAGCTTAAGTCTCAAAAACAAGAGGAGAATGAGGCTTGTAGAGGGAGGGGCTGGAATTTTACTCACAAAATTAGAGAGAGAGAGAGAGAGAGAGAGAGTTTAGAGAGAGAGACTCCCCAAAACTTTCTAACCCTTCAATATATGAGATATAGCTCAATATATAGCAATATATGAGCATTTGTCGAAATATCTCAATTCAGGAATATCTAGGACAGCCTGGAACAGCTGGAGCAAAATATCTTCAGATTCTGGGCTTTCTGGAAATTTCTGGTCGACTGACCACCCCAATTGGTTGACCGACCACTTTTTCTAGTCTGCAAGGATCATTTCTGGTCGGCATATGATCTGCATGCTCCATTTGTGGTCGGCACACTCCCTTAGTGGTCTGCAGCAAAAATCAGTCCTGGTCCCTGACTTGAAGCAAGCCTAACTCCTTCATCTGGATGCCTTTTCAGGTCATTCTTGTGAGCAAATTGAAGCCCCGGAAGTATGATTTCCAATGGTGGCAGACTTGCATCAAAATTCAAAGTGTCCCAAGAGATATCCCTCTTTTAGTGAAGACTGCTCAGTTTCGGTCCAACCGGATGGATGCCTAATTTCAACCAGCTATATCTCTCTCGTTCGGACTTGGCTTCAAGAGATTCTTGAGTGCAAAATGAAGCTCCGGAAGTAATCTTTCTAATGGTGGTGTCCTCATAGCTGAAATCCAAGTATTCAAAAGGATAGGCCTGATTTATCGAGGGATGCTCGACTCTCTCTTAACGGTTCATGCCCATATTCTTCCCCAACTTGGTTTCTTCCCTCTTCTCCTGTTTTCTTCAACTCCAAACCCCTAAACAAGGTGTTTTGAAATATTTTTCAATGATTTCATCTCTCTTTCATTCATTTCCACTTTGTCCTTACTCGGTTTACCGAAAAGCGCAACATTTAACGAAATGCGAGCGTTGGAACATCGTAGGAACATTTTTCAAAAACTATTTTGAAAGAGAGGGTTTCAAGGTCTAAAATCTATTCAAAATAGTTTTGGTCCAAAAAAAAGGGGTGTGAGGTTTGGATTTGACGCTCTCGTTGCCAAAGAAATCGACCCTTTGCATAGCATAGCCTGCATCACTAAATAAGCAATCAGTAGTGCCCAAGTCTTAAGGGCGGTCAAAATTGGGATATCTACACCTGTGTGTTTTGTTGCTGTTTTGTGCCTTTGGTTCTCGAGAAAGTACAAGAAAGGTTCACTTTCAAGCTCAAAATTGTCTCTGCGGAAGCTCCAAACCGTATCTTCGGTGCATGGCTCATCACTTGTCAACGTGAACGAGGTGTATCCTTTTGAAACATATTATAACTCTTCCGAGAGGTAAATCAGAAGTTGCGACTGAGTCAATTTTATCGAGCATCTCTTTTGTCGTTGCACAGAACGTGCATCTCTTTGTCGTTGCGTAGAATGTATATCTCTTTGTCGTTGCATGAAATGTGCTTTTCACATGAGATCTTGTATAGAACGTGCTTGTGGACTCGACTTTCTTCGCGCCCCCTTTCGAAGAGCATCAAATTGGTCTCACAGTTCGGACTCCTGTCATGGTTCTGAATCTAATCTCAGAAAGTGCAATGTGAGACTGATAAACACCAAAGAGTCCAATCCGACAAATCATTTTGGAAAATCAGATTTTGAATCAAATAATGCCAAAACTGGACTGCTTTGCCAAATTACAAAGTCACCACCTAAATATTTTATTTTTGAAAAATTTAGGAAACCCTGACTCTTGCCAAAGGCCACGTGTCCGTCATCACCAAAGCTGCCTCGGCTCGGAAACTTGGGTACGAGGAGGGAAGGTCCTGAAATGAGCATCCCTGCTCGCCCGATCAAAGATCGGCCTTTACTAAACATGATATGTTGTTTTTATAAACATATGTGTTCTTATTCGGTTATTAGACTAACTTACTATGTGATGCGCACAGCATACAAGTATAGACTAAATCGCTTAAGTTGGAACAACTCAACTCATGTTTGTTTTTTGAAAAATGGTTTGAAAATGCCACCCTCACGGTGGGCTAAAGCGCGGATTTGCCATCTCACAAGATGGGCTTAAAACATGATTTGCCACTTCGCAAAGTGGGCTTAAAATACACATTTTGTTGAATTGTCCCAATTCGAGCAACAAAGCCTTCACCTACAGGCATTCATGCAGTTAAGCGAATAAGCACATAGCCTCATTGTAAGCATGCTATCATGGCATCATGGCAACACTTATGCAATATGTTAAAGCGTAAAAACTTACAGTGTACTCCGAGCCAAAACAAAAGCTAGTTAGAAACAATGCATGATCCTAACTATATACAAAATGCCTAATGCAACACATGCAAAATGAATTTAGTAGGCTCGGCTATCTAAGATGGCATATGAATACAACACTTTGATAACATGCGATAAACATGTATTCAAGCAAGTGTATTGAAATACAATGCAGCTTGAATGATGCGCCGAGCCCGGTGCATGTAAGACAAATGAATGATGCAAACATGCAAGCATAAGTATGCTAATTGAAGTAGGCTATAATCTAACCATCGAAAGCGGTTAAATAAAAGGGAAAAAGGCATGGGGTTGGAAGACATGCACACACGCACGCACCCTTATTACAACATTATGCCCTCGCGAAGGAGGGTTTGAATAAATAAGCTAACTAGCTACGCTAATTAAGCTAATTATTACAAACCAACTAATTAACTATTCTAGCTAATTAATTATTACAACACAATTGAATAACTAGCTATGCTAAGCTAATTAAAATATTATAACACTTGTATTAATTAACTACAATTAGCTAATAAAGCGATGAATGGGCTTCGCGGGCGAAGGAGATATGCATGCTCATTTGCGTCCTCCCGAAAATCCATCGCCTTGCCTCAAAATTCCTCTGTTTACACTCATTTAATCCTTTGAAAATTATGCCAACTTCTAGACTGCTTTTGTTTGATCTCAAGAACAAACTGAGGGCTGATCAGCTAGAAATGGTGACTATCGGCCAACACTGGTGGCCGGTCGGCTGCTTTGGTGGCCAGTCGGTTAGTACATGCAGCCAGTCGGCCACTGCTTTCTTGAACTTCCTCCTTTTGCTGCAATAGAGAGCAAACAGAGGCATGGTAGTGTATTTGCAAGGAAATGTGTGTACTGCCACGCTCTTTATCATTTCTCAAGCTCAAAGGAGTGTGGCACTTGGCTCTCAAGCCACCAACCAAGCATTTCAATGGATGGTGGCCAAAGAACCAAGCTTGTACAAGCTTAATGAATGCACACATAAGACTCGAAAGGCCGCCACCCTATCATGCATGATCAAGGGTGACAACGACCAAGAAATGGGACACGTTTCATCACTTTGAATATGAAATGTCTCACATTTCTTGTGTTTGGATTAACGTTCGATCCAAACACATGCAATGCAACAAACATGCTTATCTTGGTCATGTTTTACTTGGTTCAATTCTTGTTTACACATTTTACATTACCAAGCCATTCCTTAACCGGTTAGCCCAATGTAAAAGTCCTCTAGTGAGTGGGGTCAACCAAAAAATGACTTAAGACATGAGAGAGACCATGCCATTGACTAGGAGGAGCCCTCAAAAGAGGGTTAAAGCCATTTAAGCACAAGCCTCAATATCAAGCTTAAACACAACTTTAAGACTAACCACCCCTCAAAACAAATAGAAAAATGAAGAAATGAGGGAGGTGGCAGAATTTTAGTGCTAAAATGGCATGAAACACAAGACTCTAACATGCAAACAACTCATGTTCAACATGTTAAGAGACTTAAGCATCAAAGCTAATGAATGGCTTTACGCTAGAACCATGCAATACCAAGTTCAAATGGCCAAACCAGCTTTGGACAGAGCTAAAACATGTCAAATCAATGGCTAAAACATGCTAAAATTTAGGCACAAAAGGGCATAAACACATGCTCACAGGTTAAGCTACAAACAAGGCTCAAAGCAACTCTAAAGAAGTAACGAAAGAGCAAGGAAAATAAGCATGTGACAGAGCCATCAACCCTAAAATTACATGCTAAATGATGCCAAAACATGCAATCATCACATGCACAACATGATAGAGGCCTTAAAACTCAAAGCTAGTAAGGGCCTTTGCACTACAACCATGCATAACAAGTCTCATATGACCAAGACCACTCAAAATAGAGTTAAAGCATGCTAAATCAGTAGCAAAAACATGTTGAAGACAAGCAAACACAAACAAGAATGATAGGCTAAATCATCAAGTATGCTAGGCTAGTAAGCATGATTACATTACAAGTGCAAGATGCAAGCAACAAGTGGCAAAACCAGCCAAAAACAGAGTTAAATCATGTTAAAATAGAGCCTAAAACATGCTTGAACTAAGTCCACACTAGCCACAAAAACATGGTACTTTGTAGTGCTAACTAGGCATAGCATAGAGAGACAAGGAGGGGAGGCCACCCCCTCCCATTTTAGACCTCAAAACAAACTTTTGGTCACTAAAATTCCCCTAGAATTCAGTGGTTAAAGGCCAAAAAGGGTTGTTTGAAAAGCTCTAAAAGAAGGCTCAAAAGGCTTTACAAGCCAAGGAGCAAGGGGGGAGGGAGGGGGGGGAACACCCCCTAACTAAACAAGGTTCAAACCACCATTTTAAAACCTTAAAAACAGAGGTTTTTGTTGTTGAAAACTAGGCCAAAAACAACATGCAAAGTTGGCCAAACAAGCAACTAAATAAAGCTTTAAAGAGAGTAAAGCCTTACCTTTGAAGCACAGTAGCAAAACAGCAACTTTCTGAGCCAAAACCTACTTTTAACAGCCCAAATAAGACCTCCAAGCACCTCAGCAACAAGGTAGTCTAACTTGGTTAAGAGGTTGTATGCAAAAATGTAAAGAAAACTCACTTTCAAGCACAATATATATATATATATATATAGAGAGAGAGAGAGAGAGAGAATTCTAGAGAGAGAGGCAGAAAATATTTGCTTAAACTTTTTTTTTCAACCTCTAAAATAGGGGAGAGGCCTCCCCTTATACAGAAAAACAAGCCTCAAGCTTGTTTGAATCCCTCCATACACGTATATGGAGGATACACCAAGTGATCAACAGCTGGCACAGCTGGCAAGAAAAATATCTAAAAAAGGAGAAAAAAGGCCATCGGCCATCATTAATGGCTGACCGGCCATCTATGTAGCCGACCGGCCACCACTAATGGCCGATGGGCACAAGCCATGGCCGATGAGTTGGAGGAGTGCCCGGCAGGTCATTCCCTCCTCCATGCATGAAGAAACAAGCTCTTGGTCCACAACCAAGTACAAAACAGACAAGTTTCAAAGGCTCAAAGGCAAGGCACTCCGCCAAGAACTTCGGGTGTTCAAAACAAACACAAACATGGGTGATCATCGAGTGTTCAAATGATGACGTCCAAGTCTCGAGGACGGTCAAAAATGGGGTGTCTATAGTGCTTCAGTTTCCCATTCGCATAGAGCACGCATTTGGCGTTTTGCAGCGAGCACGCTGTTAACCTCGCATTGAACATGCGTTTTCTACTATTGATCATTGCATGGAACATGCATCCTATACTATTGCATGGAATATGCATTTCTCTGTCTATTACGTAGAACATGCGTCCAATTCATCATGTACAGAACATGTTACGACATTTGCATAGAACATGCTTTGCTTATCTTGCATAGAACATGCATTCTTACTATATTATGGTTGTTAAGTTTCTTTCTTATGCAGGCATGATACTGTATGTACGGTTCATTCAAAACTGGTGCAACTAGAAGATATTGTATGTACGGTTCATTCAGAGGAGTTTTAGGTGAGACCATCCCTGTCCTTTGATACACCCTGTTTTGGTTAGAAGTACTGGGACATGTTCCGATGCTTATACCACTCTCGTTTTCAGTTAGAAATATTCGGGTACGCCCGGTGTTTACACCACTGTCTTTCTTCTCTCGCGTGTGACACGTTAGGACGCTTTCGGTTTAGAGGCATTTGGGTGCGTCCCAGTGTTCTCGTTGCTCTTTCTCCTTTCGCGTGTGATGCGTTAGGACGCTTTCATTTATAGGCGTTTGGGCGTGTCCCGGTGTTCTCATTATCCTTTTCTCCTCTCACGTGTGACTCGTTAGGATGCTTTTGTTTAGAGGCATTTGGGCGTGTCTCAGTGTTCTCGTTATCCTTTTCTCCTTTCGTGTGTGACGCATTAGGACGCTTTCGTTTAGAGGCATTTGGGTGCGTCTCAGTGTTCTCGTTGCCTTTTCTCCTCTCGCGTGCAATGCGTTTGGAGGCTTTCAGTTAGAAATGCGCGGGCGCGTCCCGGTGTTCACTTCTTTTTCCTCTCGCGTGCGACGCGTTGGGACATTTCGGTTTAGAAACATTTGGGCATGTCCCGATGTTCACATCATCCCTTCTTTCCTTCCGTGTGCAACGCGTTGGAATCTTGTTTGACACCTCGGGTGTGCTCGATGTTTGTGTTGTTCTTTGCCTTTCCTGCATGATGCGTAGTTAAGATTGCATAATTTCCTTACATCCTTTTTGCATGAAATGTGGTTTGGTTCATGTTCGCTTACTTCTGTTCATGTTTGAGTTTGCTGTACCGTGTTTTGGTTTGTTCAAATGCAGTGTTTCTTTGCATAGCACTTGCATCTAGATGTTTCATTACAGCCTCATTACATGATCATAAGTTATGGTGTCACATCGTGGATATCATTTGTATCTTTCCCCAGAACTACGTTGGTTTGATTCCGTGCAAAGGGATACGTAGGCAGCCTGCGGACGCAACCGTTCTTTGTGTTACTTGTTTGTTTGTCCAAGTCTTCGGCCTTGTCAAAAATGGGTCGTCTGTTGGCTTTGACATTCACTCTCGTCATTTCATGACTTCCGAGTTCTGTCAAAAAGGGGCAACTGTAGACACCCCATTTTTTACTGTCCTCAAGACTTGGACGTCATCATTTGTGCACTCGATGATTGTGCTTGTTTGTGTTTGTTTGAGCGCCCGAAGTCCTTGGCGGAATGCCCTGACTTTAAGCTTTGAACCTTGACTGTTTTGTGCTAGTTTTTGGACTAAGAGATTGTTGCCTCTCCCTTGGAAGGGAGGGTGACCTGTCGGCCACAAGTTGTGCCTGTCGGCCACTAGTCGTGGCCGACTGCCATTGGTCTCCTTTTTCAAATATTTGTTTGCCAGTTGTGCCAGTTATTGCTCACTGAACTGCATCTTCATACACGTGTATGGTGGGATACATTCAAGCTCAGACCTTGATTTTCTATATATAGGGGGTGTTCTCCCCCATTTTTGAGGGTTAGAATTTTTGGACAAAAAATCTCTCTCTCTAGACTTCTTTCTCTCTCTCTCTTGTTATTTTGCATACAATTGCTTGGTTTCTCTATACTTTTGCACATCAACCCTTAATCAAACACTCTCACTTTTGAGTTGAGGTCCCTTGGAGTTTTGATTGAGCCTTGGAAGGGGATTTGAGCTTGAGTTTGTAGCTAAATTGCACTTTGCTTCAAAGGTATTGAACTTGCCTCACTTAAGCTTATTGTGCATACTTGATTTGCCATCTTCTTCAACTGTTTTGAGGCTATTTTTGAAGTGTAAAAAACTCTATTTTTTAGGGTGGTAGCTTGAGTCTTTGTGAGTTAGGGGGTTGTCCCCCCTTTTGTTCCTTAGCTTGTGAAGCTTTTAGCGCCATCTTTTCTCACATTTAAATCAACATTTTTGGGCCTTTTAACCACTGAAAATTAGAGTTATTTCAGTGACAAAAACCTTCTTTTGAAGTCCAAAATTGGAGGGGTTAGCCTCCCCTCCTTTTGTCTTGTTTGCATGCTTAGATAGCTTAACATGTGAGCATGTTTTTCTAGCATTTTGTAGCTTAATCTCAGCATGTTTTTGCTACTGTTTTGACTTAATTTAGCTCTATTTGGGGCTGGTTAAGTCCTTTGAGCTTTGTGTTATATGGTTGTGGTGCAATTTCTTTCACTAGCTTAGTGTTTTTGAGCTTGGAACATCATTTGTGTGTCTTGGATGCATGTTCTAATGCTTTTTCATACCTAATTCCAACACCTAAATAGCTGCAACCTCCTTTCCTTCTTTACTTTTTCATTTTCTTTGAGGATTGTTTAGCTTTAAGGTTGTGTTTAAGCTTGAGATTGATGTTTGTGCTTAATGGTTTCAATCCTCTTTTGAGGGTTTCTACTAACCAAAGGCATGACCTCTCTCTTACCTTAAACCATCCCTTCGCTGACATCTCTTCCATTAGAGGACACTCACCTTGGACTTAATCAATTAAAGAATGGATTGGTAATGTAAAATGAGTAAACAAAAATGGCAAGTAAAAGAGACAAGATTAAGCATCTTTCGTGTTGCATTGCATGTGTTTGGATCAGACGTTAATCCGAACACGAGGAAAATGGGACGTTTTATACTTAAAGTGATGAAACGTGCCACTTTCCTTGGTCACCATTACCCTTGATCATGTATGATAGGGTAGTGGTTTTGTTGAGTCTTGTTTTGCACTCATTAAGCTTGTAGAAGCTTTGGCTCTTTGGCCATCATGCATGGAAAATGCTTGGTTGATAGTTTGAGGGCCAAGAGTTACACACCTTTGAGCTTGTGTAATGATAAGGAGAGTGACGGTGTACACAAACCTTGAGAATACACTGTTTTGCCTCTGTTTGCTCTCTGTTGCAGCAAAAAAAGAAGTTTGGGACAGGGGTGGCCGACTGGCCACCAGTACTAGCCGATCGGCCACCAATGGTAGCCGACGGCCACCAATGAAGAAGGTTGCTCTGTGTGCTCCTAAAGGGGATCAGAAGTGTTCTGGGAGTTGGCACAATTTTCAGTGGTTGACAATGTGCAAACAGAGGTTGCAATGGCAAGGCAGTGGCATTTTCGAGCGAAGTAGTCGAACATGCGTGCATCCCTGGCCCTTGAGGCCATTAAAGTGCTTTATTTATTTGATTAATGGTAGCTGATTTACTTGCCTTGTAATTAGTTAGTTAAAGTGTTTAGCTAATTAATTCATTTTGTAATATTTAACTAGCTTAGAATAAGTTAGTTAATTCATTTTCGATTTGTAATAATTAGTTAACTAGAATTAGTTAATTAGTTTCATTTTGTAATAATTAGTTAGCTTAATTAGCATAGCTTGTTAGCTTATTCATTCGGACCCTCCTTCGCGAGGGTGTAATGTTGTAATAAGTTTTTGTGCGTGCGTGTATGTTTTCCAACCCCACGTCTTTCTCCCTTTTATTTAATCGCTTTTGATGGTTAGATTAGGGACATTTTCAATTAGCATACCTCATGCTTGCATGTTTGCATCCATTCATTGGTCTTACATGCACCGAGGCTCGGCGCATCATTCAAACTGCATTGTTATTTCGATTTTTTCTTTGATACGTGTTTAATCACATGTTGTTCAAATTGAATCATATGCCATATTAGTAGCCGAGCCTATTAATTGCATATTGTGTGTGTTGCATTAGACACTTAACATAGTTAGGATCATGCATTTTTCTAACTAGTTTTTGTTTTGACTTGGAGTACTCGGTGAGTTTTATGCTTTAGCATACTCGCATGAGTGTGATTGCCATATTGCCATGATTAGCATGCTTGCCATGAGGCTATGTGCTTCAATGCTAAACTACATGAATGTCTGTGGACGAAGGCTTGTTGTTTTAATTGGAGCAATTCAACGAATGTATGTTTTAAGCCCACTTTGTTGAGTGGCAAATCATGTTTTAAGCCTACTATGTTTGGTGACAAAACCGCATCTTTAAGCCCACTTGAGGGTGGCAAATTCAAACCATTTTTATAAGCAAACATAACTTGAAATGTTCCAATTTTTGTGATATAGTCAATACTTTTATGCGTGCGCATCACAGAGTAAGGCTAGTTTAATAACCGAAATAAGAACACATAATGTTTATAGAAAATGCGTATCATGATTAGTAGAGGCCGATCTTTGATCGAGCGAGCGGGGGTCCTCATTTCATGACCTTCCCCCCTCGTACCCAAGTTCCCGAGCTGAGGCAACTTTGGTGATGACGGACACGTGGCCTTCGGCACGAGTCAGGATTTCCTAAATTTTTCCAAAACAAAATATATTAGGTGGAGACTCTGTATCTGGCAAAGCAGTCTAATTTTGGCATTATTTGATTTAAAATCAATTTTTCAAAAAGATTTGCCGGGCTTGGACTCTTTGGTGATTATCAGTTTTACATTGTACTTGTGAGACTAGATTCAGCACCGTAGAAATCCCAACCGTGACGCCTTCTTTTCAAACCCTTTCCGAAAGGCGGGGGCGCAGAAAAAGGCGAGTCTACATAGGGTCATGGATGGGAGCTCGGTTGTCTTTCAGCACCAAATCCCTTTTTTTGAGATTCTGGGACTTAACATTCTTATTAAAAGCCCTGGCAATCCTGCATTGATAACCCTAAACATGGTACAATACTTTCAGCCTTCTCTTATCGAACAACATTAGTTGTTCGAACTTGCTCTGTTACCAATCCACCTTTGCTATTTGACATTCAGCCATAACTCATAGCGACGACACATCTATTTCGATTGGCAGAACAGCTTCCATACCATAAACAAGAGATTAAGGAGTTGCCCCAGTAGACGTCCGGATTGAAGTTCTATAGCCCAAGAGTTCAAATGGCAATTTGTCTGGCCAGTCCCTGTATGTCTCAACCATTTTGTACAAAATATGCTTTATGTTCTTGTTGGCGGTCTCAATAGCTCCGTTGGTTTGTGGCCGGTATGTGGATGACTTATGAAAAGCCACGTTGTATTTCTCCAACAAGTCAATCACTTCTTTCTTGAAATGGGAACCATTATCTAACATGATCTCGTTTGGGACTCCATATCGGCAAATGATGTTGTTTTGGATGAACTTAGCCACATGCGCTGCTTTCAACACTGCGTAGGACTGAGCGTCCACCCACTTCGTAAAGTAATCAATTGCCACCAGAATGTATTCATGCCCATTTGACCCTTTCAGTGTGACTGCACCGATGACGTCGATTCCCCAGACTGAGAAAGGCCATGGTGAAGTCATGTTGCACAACTTCGACGTCGGGATATTCATGCGATTGGCATGAATTTGGCATTTAGGCATCGCCGAACAAAACCGATACAATCCTCCTCTATGGTAGACCAGTAGTAACCTTGCCTGAGAATCTTTCGAGCTAACATTACTCTATTCATGTGCTCCGCACTCTCCTCCATGGATGGCCTCCATTAGGCGCTTTTATTCCTTTGCATCGACACACAACTTGTGCAATCCCAGATGACCTCTCTTATACAGTTTACCTGCATAGATGATAAATTGAACGGCCATCCACTATATTTCCCTTTTATCATTGGCATTTGCCCCTGGTGGATAAACCTCCTTTTCCAAGAAGTTCCAAATATCATAGTACCAAGGGTTTTGATCTTGAACTTCATCTATTGCAGCGATAGTCTCGTAGGCCAGCGTATATCTCTGCTTAATGATAAGGCATCAATGAACCTGTTGTTCTCTCTTAGTAGATGCGTGAAAGTCAGCTTCTCAAACCTAGGAATCAGAAAATCCATGGTCTGATGATAGATCTTCATCTTTTCTTCTTTAACCTTCCAGTCTCCTTTTGCTTGAGACACAACTAGATTCAAGTCCCCGATAACGTCCAACCTTTTTGCCCCTAGTTCTAAGGCCACTTCCAAACCAGCGATACACGCCTCGTATTCTACTTCGTTATTGGATACCTTGAACCGGAGTTTGAAGGCTAGGGGTATATGGAAATTGTCAGGTGTTATCAGCAACACCCCTCTCCCATAACCATACTGGTTAGACGCTCTGTCGAAGTACATTGTCCAAATCTCTTCCTTGACTTGCAAAGTGGCTTCGTCTGGGAACAGGTATTCTACCGCTTCATCCCCTTCTATTGGGTTATCTACCAGGAACTCCGCTACAGCTCTCCCCTTGATAGACTTGCGAGTAACATACTTCAGATCAAATTCAGAAATGAGAAGCAACCAACGAGCTAGCCTAGCCATAAGCGCCGGTTTCTCAAAGGGATATTTGATATGATCTAATCTCGAAACCAGAATTATGGAGTGAGCTAACAGATAGTGCCTCAACTTCCTGGTAGCCTATACCAAGGCTAAGTAAGCTTTCTCCAACGGGGTATAACGGGTCTCGTAATCCAGCATTTTCTTGCTCAAGTAGTAGATGGCTTTTTCCACCTTATCCTCAAATTCTTGAGCAAGCATGCATCCCATCGTTGTGTTCGTTATTGACAGATACAAAATCAAGGGCTTCCCCGACTCTGACAGTGACAACACAGGTGGATTCTGAAGGTACTGCTTGATCTTCTCAAAAGCGAACTGACATCGATCATCCCATCGGAATTTCTTTCCTTTCTTCAAGAGTCCAAATAGTGGTTCACAAGTCAAGGTTAATTTAGAGATAAACCACCTTATGAATTGCATCTTAACCAGAAAGCCTCGCACTTCTTTTTTAGTCCTTGGTGGTGACATTTCTAGGATGGCCTTGATTTTGGAAGGATCTACCTCGATGCCCCTCTGTGTGATCAAGAAACCCAGTATTTTTCCTGCTGTTACGCCGAAAGTACACTTCTGTGGATTTAACCTCAGTCTGTATTCTCTGATCTATTGAAAGAATTTCTTCAAGGTGGTGTAGTGGCCCTCTCTTTCCTTGGACTTGACAATCATGTCGTCCACATACACCTCGACCTCTTTATGGATCATATCATGCAGAATTGTGGTTGTAAGCCATTAATAGGTAGCTCCAGCATTCTTCAACCCAAACAGCATCACCTGGTAGCAGTAAGTTCCCCACGGCGTAGTGGAGGCAGTTTTCTCTTTGTCTTCGGCTGCCATCATAATCTGGTTATACTCGGAAAATCCATCAATGAAGGAGAGCAACGCATGGCCTGCGGTTAAGTCCACCAATTCATCGATGTGCGGTAGGGGAAAGTTGTCCTTCAGACTAGCTCTATTTAGATCACTAAAGTCCACATACACCCGAATTCTGTCGTCTTTCTTCGGCACCAGGACGATGTTGGCCAACCAAGTTGGATACTCAGATGCTAGCAAGAACCCTGCATCTATCTGTTTGGTGACCTCCTCCTTAATCTTCAAAGCCTAATCCGGACGTATTCTTCGCAATTTCTGTTTGATGGGTTGGGCCTTGGGGTCAAGAGAGATTCGATGCTGTACAATCTCAGGATCGATTCTAGGCATGTCTTCGTAGGACCACGCAAAAACATCTTTCAAATCTTTTAATAAAGCAACTAAGCGCTTGCACTCCTTCGAAGACAACGTGGACCTGATCTGGACCTGACGCGGATCCTTCTCAGTACTCACTTTTATTGTAATGATTTTATCAGCAAGGGGTTTTGCAAACCTCTCCTCCTCTTAATTAATCAAATTTTTTAAAACCAAAGGAATTCCTTCCTCATCGTTTTCATCAAAACTTTGAAAATCATGATCAATGCAATAAATAAGCAGCACAAAGAAATACTTAGAATCTGCAGTGGCATTCTATTTCACATGGTCAAGCTCATCCAGTTCCTCGATTACAATTGACTGAAAGGAAAAAAAAAAAAGGATGACCTAGACAAAACCTCAGCATCCGGGTTATCAACCCCAGGAATACCTGACCCAGACTTAGAAGAACTGGAATCTGATTCCAACTCCACAGACTCTGTGGAATCAAATTTTGGTTCACTACTCGACTGAGAATTGCTAGATAGGTAGCCCTCCTCCAGCTGCCAAATAAGGGATGGTGCGTCAGATGCATCCAAGATACTGCTAGAAGGGTTCACATCCTGTTGGTCATCGATCATGGAAACGGTCAGGTTATCCCCCAAGCTCTCTGAGTCGATTGAAGGATCCGAAAGAGACATGACAGTGCTGCTCCTACTTCAAGCTCGCTGCTGTTGGAATCACTTTCTGTGCTCTTTGCAGATTCAGCAGTCGGTTCAGCTATTTTCTCTGTATCACTGTCTTGCAACTGCAAGTAAAAAAAAATCTCAAAGCTGGGAACCCGCTACTTCTCCGAGTTGAACCAGGGTTTGGGGAAACTACAGAATGGGAAGTCTTCTCCTTCCTGAACAAAATAACCATTCAAGGTTCCCTAGATCGGTCGGTGCACAACTTCATAGCGCTTCCCAGTCTGCTTAGCTCTGGCTCTTCTGGCCATCTCCTTCCCTTTTCTAATCCAATCTTCTTTTGTGGCCGTATAGCCAAGACCAAAGGCATGCGGGTTATGTAGCACATTGGCCAATGTAGTGACGCCTTTTCGGCCGCTCCTTTCCAGCTCCATCCCTGGCATATGTTGGAGTTTGTTCCTAAAGTATACAGATTGGGCGCTGACATACAAGTCCTCATCAACAGCCAAGATATTGTGCACTACTCGGGCCTCATCCAAGGTAAACCCCAAAAGGAAAATATCCTCTTCGCCATGCACAATCTCCATCACAGGTATAGTGACCTCTGGTGGAGGATGAATAGATGAATTCCTGAAGACTATGGCTACCCCTTTCCTATGGGGGTACTTCAGCATTTGGTGGAGGGTGGAAGAGATAACTTTCACTTAGTGCAGCTAGGGTCGCCCAAGTAGTAAGTTGAAAGTGGCCGGAACATCCAGGACATAGAACTCGATATCCCGTTGAGCTGGGCCCACTTGACCTCTGATCTGCACTGTTCCCATCACCTTTCTGCTTGTATTGTCATATGCCCGAATGACCTGGGTTGTAGGCACAAAATTTGCCGATTTCAAGCTAATAGCATAAGTCGTGTGACAAGGACAGAAGTTGATTGCTGACCCAGCGTAGACCAATACCACTGGTATCCACTTTTCTCGACACTCCACTGCTATGTATAGAGGCTTGTTGTGTGCAAAGCCTTCCGGCGGCAGTTCCTTGTCTGAGAAGGTTAGAGTTGGCACAGTGCTTCCTGGGAAGACTAATCCCACCAGTTGTTCCAGGGTAGTGTCGATGGACAACTTAGCTTTATCCATTGCTGACAATACAGCCTGTTTGTGCACTCGTGAAGCCATAAGCAAACCCCAAATAGATATATCAGCTCGGATCTTCTTCAACTGTTTCAACAAAGCCTCTTTTTCTAACTGTTTTTCCCTCTGCTTCTCAACCTTTTTGTCCTTCCTGAAGGCTTCGGGTTGGTCCAGATGTGGTGGTTTGAAATATTGGCCATTTCTTGTCATATGGTCGACCTCCTCTACATACCAAGTGTTGTCAGGAAGGTCTTCTCCCCAATCCTCATTGGTATGGGCCAGGTGTAGGTCGTCGTCATCCCACTAGACTCCTTCAGCAGCCGACAAGCATTTGTCCAGCTCCGTTCCGATTACCTTCTCATCACAAATCTCCCCTACAGGGTATTGAGCTTTTCTAGCTTTCTGGTCATTTTCACATATTTCTTGCTCAAAATGCTTCAGTGCGGCTTCTTGCTCTGTATGTATTGTACTAACAATGCTCTGTTCCTAAACCAATTGTTCTACACCGATGTTTTCTGGTAGTTTACCCTTTCCATCGGCCATTCCAGCCATTGTAGCAGTTCCCACTTTTTGTTCTTCCGACTTCAATTCAGTTCCCTCATCTCTATCGGGTTCATCACTTAGCTACCCAGAATTGTCTATCGACTAGTTCAGATCAAACCAATCAACATGCACGTCCACTTGATCTTGCTCCTCAAAGAACTGCAAATTGTCTATGTCTTCTTCTAGGTCGGCTAGATCATCTAATCCTTGACTTGGGCCATCCTCTCGAACTACACTGACCTCTATCTCAGTCGGCAACAGCACTTCTAGCTTTGCTTGATTGATTGGGACAATATAGCAGTATGGGTTGTACACCCCTTCAGATAAGTCTTTAGAGCCCTCGGGCAACGAACTTGTACTCTCCTTGGCTAACCCCTCTTCGACTACCTTTGTCACCACCATGGGGTCAGGTTGGAGTGTGGACATGTTCATCATGCACAAGTCCATGCTCTCAAGGATGAACAATGCCGGTTTAGGTAGGTGGGAAGGGATGACCTATATACTGGGGTTATAAGGGACGACCAGTGTATGGATGAGGTTTATATGTCGGGGTGGAGAGACTTGATTATGTGGCGGGTGAGGATTTGTAGTGACGTTGGGTTTTTTGGGAGATGCTATCACCTTATTATCCATGAGATCTTGAATCTCATGACGCAACCTATAGCATTGATCAGTATCATGATCGTGTGCAGACACCCCATTTTTGACTGTCCTCAAGACTTGCACGTCATCGTTTGAACACTCGATCATCATCCATGTTCGTGTTCATTTTGAGTTCCTGGAGGTCTTGGCCACGCGCCTTGCCTCAGGATCTCTTAACTTGCCTGTTCTGCGCTTGGTTGTGGACCAAGAACTTGTTTGTTTTTGCTTCTGAGGGCAGAGAATGGCTTGTTGGTCATCCCCACACCTCACCGGCCTTGTCTTGAGGCCACCGGCCCTGTTTTGTTGATACCGGCCATTGGTGAGGCCGGTTGGCATTGTTTTTGGTCGGCCGGCCGTTTGTTTGGTCAATCGGCCATATTTTCTGGCTGGGGCTTCTTTTTTGCCTTTTTCAGGCATTGTTCATGCCAGCTGTGCCAACTGGAGCACACATACCTGTCCTCCATACATGTGTATGGAGGATTTGCACCCTTTGCACCCTTTTGCTCTAGCTTCTTGAGGAAGCTTGAACCCTTTGGCTTAGCTTAACCAAGAAGCTTGGACCTTTGCCTTAGCTTCCCTAAGAAGCTTGACCCCTTTGCCTTAGCTTCTTCAAGAAGCTTAGGCCCTTTTTGTTCTATAAAAGAGGGCCTCCCTCCTCCTTTAGAGGGGTTGAACAAAAAATCAGAGATATATATCACACATGCCACTCTCTCTCTATATCTCTCTCTCTCTCTCTAGATTATGTGTGTATTAGTGTTCAAAAGTGTGTTTTTGTTCTTATTTTTGCACTAAAGCACCTAGTGTTACACTATAACTTGGTCATTGAGGTGTTGAGAGGTTGTTCTTGGGGTTTGTTGGTTTTGATCAGAAGGAGGGTGCTGGAGTTGCTGTTCTTGAAGTGTTCTTCAAGGGTGAGCACTATTGCTTTATATTCTCCATTTTTGCAATAGCTTTTAGCCTATCTTGCATGTTGTTTTTAGCTTAGTGTATAACTGATAAAAGTTCTGTATTTTCATGCTTAAGATGTTTGTTTAAGGTCATTTTGGTGTTGGGGGTCGTCCTCCCCCTCGTAGGCCTTGTTTGGCCTCTTTTTGTGCCTTCTTTGTTGAGCTTTGGAACTTTCATGTATTGGCCTTCTCACCACTGAAATATAGAGGATTTTCAGTGGTGGTGAAGTAGTTTTGAGGTCTTGTATAGGGGAGGGACACCCCTCTCCCTTTGTGTCTCATATGCTTGTGTTTTTGGCTCATAAAGGTAGCATGCATGCTTAGTCGATTTTGGCTCCATCTCAGTGGGTATTTAGTGATATTTGGTCATGGTTTACCTCTGTTTTAGGTTGGTTTTTTGACCCCTTGCATGCACCATACACTTGCCTTGCATTCCTCTATTTTGCTTAGAAATGCATCATGCATTTAGACCACCATGCTTGCATGTTTTGACTTAGCTTTATGAAGTTCTTAGTCAGGTTTTAACATGTTTAAGTTCTGTTTGGTGTCAATTTGGTCATGCTTACCATGCTTTATATAGCCTCTTTGCATTCTAGCTTGTTGGCTTCGGGTGTGTGAGTCATTAGCATGCTTCATTTGAGATATTTCAGTGATTTGGCATCATTTGTCATCATATTTCAGTCCATGTTTCATGGCCACACACTTGCATTTATCACCTATTCTATACTTTGGAGAGTTGTTGTTTCATGCTCCTTACTTGGACCATTGCATGTGCCTCCATGATTTGGTCTTTGGAAGACCTTCTCATTGGGTTTTGGGGTTTGTTTTGGTATATTATAACTCTAATTTTATTTTCCTAAGTCATGTCATGTTCGGTTGTAAGAGGTGTAGTGCATTTGCCCTTTTGGGCCTTGTATGCGTCTTGTTTTGTGCCCTTCTTTATATCATGTTTTGGCTTCATTCCATATGAGTTTTAGCTTTATTTTGGTCTGCCTCGGGACTGTTTTGAGTCGCTTTGACCATTTGGGGCTTGGTTGACATAGTCATGGTTCAAGTCCCGTAGCTAGTTTTGAGCTTTAACTCCATTAACATGCCATGTTTGCATTGTGTAGTCGATTTGGCATCATTCTTCATGTGATTTCAGAGTTTATTGTAATGCCATATCCTCATATTTATCACATCTCGCTCATGTTTGAAGGTTGCGCATTGTGGCCTAGTTGATGAACCAACATGTGTGCATGTCTATCTTGCATATTGGTGCCTTAACTTTGGTATTTTGGCCACTGTTTTGGGATTGGCTGAGGTCTTTCCATTTCGGTTTAAGCCCATCTTTGCATATAGTTGCATGTTTGACATGTTGCATTTGTGTGTTGTTGCATGCTTGCATTATACCATGTTTGCGTGTTTATTATATTACATGTCATACTTGGTGTGTTTGTGTTACATTAGCTTAGCCTGCATGTTAGGTCACATTGCATTGCATCTTGCATGCTTAGCACATTGTACATTTGCATGTTTAGGTTGCGTTACATTTGGCATGCTTTGCTAACTTAGCCCCATATTGCATACATGAGCCATTTTGTATATTTGAGCCATATTGCATACATGCATTGCATTGTGTTTGGTTTGGGGTGTCAAACCAAACATGAGGTATGAGGTGTGTTCATACTTAAAGTGACAAAACATGCCTTAAACCTCGATCGCCGACACTCTTGATCCCAACATGATAGAGTGTGTAGCATTCATTTGTTTTCATTGCATTCATTTTACATTGATTTGCAAACTTGGCACCTTTGGCCATCATGCATTGAAATGCGTGATTGGTGGCCCGAGGACCGAGAGCCATGCTCCCTTGAGTTCATTGCATGATAGGGAGAGTGGCTATGCACACATTGCCTTGAAAATACCTTGCCATGCACTGTCTGTCCTCTGTTGTAGCAAAACCAGTATTCTGCAGGAAGAAATGGCCGGTCGGCAATCTTCAGTGCCGGCCGACCACAAAAGTCCAGCCGGTGGACCAACTTCTGGTCAGTTACCATAATTCCATAGCCAGTGGTCAGATATCTCGGCCGGTGATATCCCATAATGATCAGGGAGTAATTTAGAAGCATCCCAAGAATTTTCACAATTGTCAGAGGTGCAGAACAGTGCAACAGAGGCAACAGAGGCATGGCAATGGGTTTTCGAGCAAGACAAATCGAGCATGCATCATTCCATCATTCCGAGGCAGGACTATGGCCACCTCATTTTCTAATTATTTTGTTTAATTAGTTAGAGTTTTGTAATATTTAATTAGCTAGAGTATTCGATTATTTACTTAGTCTGTATTATTTATTTGGACCCTCCGTCGAGAGGGCGAATTTGTAATAAGTGTGCGTGCGTGTGTGAATGTCTTCCAACCCCACGCCTTTCTCCCTTTTATTTACTAGCTTTTGATGGTTAGTTTAGGACATGTTTCAATTAGCATACTTATGCTCACATGTTTGCGTCATTCATCTGTTTTGCATGCACCGGGCTCGGCACATCATGCTAACTGCATTGTGTTTCAAATCCAACTTGAATACGTGTATCGAGTTGTCGCATTTCACATGCCATTCTTAGGGTACCCGAGCCTATTTTAGTTGCATTTTGCATGCGTTGCATTAGCCATTGCTAACATGAACTAGGATCATGCATGATTACTAACTAGTTTCTTGTTTTGGCTCGGAGTACTAGGTAAGCTTTTATGCTTTAGCATCCTTGCATGCGTGTGAGTGTTAACATGAAAGCATGCTTGCCATAAGGCTAATTGCTTAGTTGATTTACTACCTGAATGCATGTGGGTGAAGGTTGGGTTGCTTGAATTGGAATAATTCGTCGAAACCCGTGTTTTAGCCTACTTGCAAGTAGCAAACCTCAAACCATTTTCCAAACGAAACGGATATGCGATGCTTTGTTCCAAATTAGGCGATCTAGTCTATACTTGTGTGTTGTGTGCATCACATAGTAAATTCTCGCTAATTAACTGGAATAAGAACACATATGTTTTCAAAACAAAATATCATGCTTAGTACAGGCCGATCTTCGGATCGGGCGAGCAGGGGTGCTCATAGCTGACCTTCCCCAATCGTACCCAAGTTCCCGAGCCGAGACAACTTTGGTGATGACGGACATGTGGCCTTAGGCAACAAGTCAGGGTTTCCTAAATTTCCCAAAAATAAAACATTTAGGTGGCGACTCTGTATCTGGCAAAGCAGTCCATGTTTGACACTTCTTTCTAAAAATCTATTTTTCAAAACGATTTGTCGAATTTGGACTCTTTGGTGATTTATCAATCTCACATTGCACATTGTGAGATCAGATTAAGAACCGTGACTATTTGAGTCTAAACTATAGCATGAGGCCCATGGGCGCGTCTACACCATGCTGCTGGTGAAAAGCATAGTATTTGGCCGGGTTATGTTTTGGGGGGAGAGGATTGGATAGAGGGCGAGGCTCTAGTGGCTTAAGATACCCCTTTTTGATCAAGACCCCTATGGCTTTGGATAAAGGCATGTAGAACGGGGTAAAGACCCTTTGAGATCGGGCCTGGCTGGTTGAGGTTTGTGGAGTTGTGTTGGATGTATTGGCGAAAGGGTTGGTAGTTTTGGGTGTGGTGGTGACCATACTCACATCCGAAGGCCTTGCAGAGGTGCTACTACTTGTGGTTGCATTGGAACTGCGTGTAAAGGGCCCCGTGGGCTGTTCCTTCGCATTAGCTATAAGCCCCTGTTTCATCGCATCCTCAATTTGAACCCTTATCTCATGGAGCTTAGCGAATGTAAACAAGGTACGACTATCAACTTCAGGAATAATCTCCCTTGCAGGTTATGGACCACCATTTTAATTTGGTCCTTTTCAGACAACCTGATAGTCATCATAGAGGCCTTGGCCCTCTACCTCGTTACAAAATCTGAGAAGCCCTCATTTGCCTCCTGAAGAGTCGCTTTAAGATCACAGCTTGTGACTTCGATCTAGGTATTGTAGGAGTACTGCGCGATAAAGGCCTCAACCATTTCCTCCCAGCTCCGTTTCATAAAGTCCTCGAGTTTTGCATACCAGATGGCCGCTATACCAGACAAGGTCTGGCCAAAAAGCGACAGCTTCTGAAGTCTAGTAAGACCCATTGGTCGCAGGATATCAGAGAATAAACGCGGATGGACCATAGGATCCCCCGAGCCGTCGAACCTGTCTATGTGCGGCATCTTGAATCTGTCCGGCAGAGTTACTGCAGAGTCTGTGTATCCATCCTCAATGTCAGGGATTGAATTCACACCCTGTGCCCGCTTGAAGAGCTTTTCTAACTTGTTGACCTTCAGTGTAGTGGGGTCAACCTCGAATTCAAATGGCGCCTCCGTTTGGTACATTGGTGCCTTGGAGGTCTGAGGTGGGATCGGATCTACCGAAATGCTCAAATTCTCTTGGACATTGACAGTGACTCCAGGTGCTGGAATACCCACTGGAGGTGCGTAGGATGCAGAGGCTACTGCTGGTTGTGGCTGCTATTGTTGAAGCCTATTTATCACTTCCACTTGGTGGGCTGTGACCTTAACTTGGCGGGTAGCATCTAGTTACATAGTTTCTATGGTCTGTTAGAGCAGATGAAGCATGTCTTCCATGCCAATCGGAGGATGTTGAGCCATCAGAACTGGCAAGCAATCTCTCACTGGAGTGGTAGTAGAAGACTGAGCCTAACTGGGCGCAGGTGAAGTAAAAGGTGACCGCTGGACTGGTGAATTATGCTTGATTCTCCTCCGTCTGGCAACCAGTGGGAGTGAAACAAACACTGGCTGTCCCCTAACAAGATCCCCAGATCTGTAAAGTCTTCTCACTCGGGTCCAGAGTGCTTGCGGGGTAACAGGATCATCCGAAGCAATTGTGAAAAACTACCTTTCAAAAAAGAAATAAAGCAAAAGAAAGCAAAAATTAGAAACCGCAGCACCTCGGCTCAGATACTAACAACACACAGTTGCAATCATAAGCTGTAGAACTGCACTCGACACTGATTTCTGTCCCCAAAACTGATGCCCAAACTTGCAACTGATACATACATTCCTATAGAGTTTCACTCTAAAAGCACATACCAGTTAAGTGAGAGCCAAAACACCTCTATGATGGGGTAGGTTACCCTGTCCTAGTTTCATCAGGAACTAGGGTTCGCTATTCAAGCAAAGTGTTTCACACAATCCTGAATTTGGGTAAGCAACCTATCTTAGTTTGGAACAGTCTCTATGGCTTTCAATATGCAACTAGGCTGATTGGTCAAAAACGGTACCTCAGCAAAGACTACCTAATATACCTCTCACACCTAACACTAAGAAGTGAAAGGAGGATCAAACGGTACAGCAGTAGTCTAGATTCAAGGGTTGTGTTTCCATTGTGGTAGAGCCCGCAACTGGTCAGCCTTTTGGTAAGCTTTTCCAAGCAAGCCTCCGACAAACCGTTCAGGAATAGCAGATGGCAAACACAGTGACTTAATAGCACCAATGCAAATGCAAATGCAAAAAAACACATAAGTGTAAATAAAAAAGTCATATCATGAGTTCAAGTCAAGTTCTCTAATTCCCCAGCGAAGTCGCCAGAAATTATAGCTCGGCTTTCTCGCGCCCCCTTTCGAAAACTCAAAGAAAAGCCCTACAGTTCGGACTCCCACGGTTCTGAATCTAATCTCACGAGTGCAATGTGAAATTGATAAACACCAAAGAGTCCAAATCCAGAAAATTGTTTAGGAAAATTTATTTTGAATCAAAAATGCCAAAATTGGACTACTTTGCCAGATATAGAGTCGCAACCTAAATATTTTATTTTGGGGAAATCTTGGAAACCCATGACTCATGCCAAAGGCCACGTGTCTGTCATCACCAAAGTTGCCTCAGCTTAAAAACTTAGGTACCAGAGGGGAAGGTCATGAATTGAGCACCCCCGCTCGCCCGATCAAAGATCGGCCTCTACTAATCATGATATGATTTTTATAAACATTATGTGCTCTTATTCTGGTTATTAAACTAGCATTACTATGTGATGTGCACAAGCAAGTATAGACCAGAATTACAAGACTTGGAACAATTCAACTCATGTTCGGTTGTGAAAATGGTTTGAATTTGCCACCTTAAGTGGGCTTAAAGTTTGCGGATTTGCCACCAAACATAGTGGGCTTAAAACTGATTTGCCACTAGACATAGTGGGCTTAAAACACACATTTATTGAATCATTCCAATTCAAGCAACAAGCCTTCATCCACAGGCATTCAAGCAGTTTATCAAATAAGCATTTAGCCTCATGGCAAGCATACTAGACATTGCAACATTCACATTCATGCAAGTATGCTAAAGCATTAAAAACTCACCTAGTACTCCAAGCCAAAACAGAAACTAGTTAGAAAGATGCATGATTCTAACTATGCTAAATGTCTAATGCAACACATGTGAAGAATGCAATTAATAGGCCCAGCTACTAATATGGCATATGAATCGATTTGATAACATGCGATTAACACGTATTCAAAGAAGGTATTGAAATAACAATACAGTTTGAATGATGCGCCAAGCCTCGGTGGATGCAATACGAAATAAATGGATGAAAGCATAAGGTATGCTAATTGAAACATGTCCCTAATCTAACCAACAAAAGCGATTAAGTAAAAAGGAGAAAGACATGGGGTTGGAAGACATACACATTATTACATTTTACTCTCATGAAGGAGAGTCTGAATGAATAAAGCTAACTAACTGGAAACTAATTAAGGCTAAGCTAATTAAGCTAATTATTACAAACCAAATGAAATAAATAACTAAACCAATTAACTAATTAAGCTACAACACAAATGTAAGCAGAATAAGCAATTAAGATATTTAACTACGCTGCCACTACTCCGCCTCGGGAAATGAAAGATGCACATGCTCGGATACCACCTGAAAAGACCTCCGTTTTGCTCTCGAAAGCCTCTGTTTGCAGAGTTGAACATTTTTAGAACCATTCAGCTCCACCTTACCAACATTCTACTGAAGTTTACATCAGTGGCCAGCCAGCCATGGATGAATGCTATCGGCCATCTGCCGGCCAAGAAGGTGGTCCGCCGGCCATCTATAGTGCACTGCTGGCCATGGATGGCTTGCCGGCCACTGATGCACTGGATCACCATGCTGCAACAGAGTACAAACAGAGCAAAAAGAGGGTTTTTCCAAGGATTTTCTGCACAATTCACCCCTCATTTTCATGGACAAGTCTAAGGAGTTGTGAACTTAAACCACAAACCACCAATCTAAGTAATTTCATTGCATGATGGCTTGTGATTCAAGGTGTGCAAGCTTAATGAATCCAAAACAAGACACTCAAGAACCATCATCCTATCATGCATGATAAAGGGCAATGGGGACCTAGGAAACTTGAGACATTTCATCACTTTAACTATGAAATGCTCCAATTTCCTTGTGTTCAATTAACGTCTGATTGAACACATAACACACAAGTTATTATCTTGCTCAATTTTAGTCCCAAACTGTTAGTTACTCATTTTAATTTACCAACCATTACTTAGTCAATTAAGTCCAAAAGCTGAGTTAGAGTCCTCTAATGGAAAGAAGGCTCAAAACACAAGTTGCTTTGGGTATGAAAGAAGTCTCATACCATTGGTAATGAACCCCCAAAAGGATTAAACCATTAAGTATGAAACCTCAATTCCACACTTAGGCAAACAAGTGACTTGAAACAACTTTCAAAGCAAAAAGAAAATCCAAGAAAGGAGGGAGGTTGTAGAGGTGATTAGTGCTGAAATGTAGTGCAAAACAACACCAAAGCATGCAATCAACTCAAACAAGAGGTGCCTAATGGCTTAAAACACCACCCTTGTGAGGACTATTACACTACAACCATGCAAAAAAAAATTCAATTGACCCAAACAGCCCAAAACAGAGCTAAAGTAGTCTAAAACAAAGGCAAAAACATGTTGGAATATAGTTACAAAAAGCTAGAAAAACATGACAACACAAGGAGTTAACTAGGCTAGCAAACAAGACACAAGGAAGGGAGGCAAACCCCTCCAACTTTGGACTTCAAAACATGTTTTTTTTTCCCATTGAAAATACGCTGAAATTCAGTGGTTAAAGGCCCAAAAAAAAAAATGGGTTAAAGATGGGAAACACAAGTGAAGAAGCCTTACAGACAAGGTACGAAGAAGGGTGAAGCATCCTCTACCTTAAAATGGCTTCAAACCAAAAATTTTAGCCCATTTTGACAGAGTTTTCATAGCCCAAAAATAGTAAAAAAACATAGGAAAATAAGTATGCAAAATAAGCTAACAAAGCAAATATTATACCTCTTAAAGAGAAAAGTGATTCTAGGCAACGATTCAAGCCAAAACCAACTTGTAGAGCTCCTTGAGAGCCTCAAAGAACCTCAGCTCAAAGGTGATCAAGTTTTGTTAAGGAAGTCAAGGCAAGAGTGTAGTGTACATAGGCAAAAGTGTAAAGAAATGCAAGAGAGAGAGAGAGAGCGAGAGAGAGAGAAATCTAGAGAGAGAAAATTTTGAGTTTGAAATCTTCCAACCTTAAAACATAAGAGAGGGACTCCCTATATATACAAAACATGAATTCTATACTAGGAGATACAGCCCTCCTCGTGTGGATAGATGCAAGCATCTGTGCAAGCAGCTGGCACAACTGGCACAAAATATCTGCAGAAAACACTTGTGGCCGACCGGCCATCAATGATGGCCAGCAAGGCATCATTGATGGCCGGCAAGGCACATCAATGGCCGGTAGACCAGCAGCTCTGGCCAGCAGCCTTCATAGATGGCCGGCAAGCCACTAGTGACTGCAGGAGGAAAAGACCAAGGCATGGTCGAAAAAGAAGACAAAATGGATGTAGGGTTTGAAAGGCTCAAACCTGTGGTGTTCCGCTAAGGACTTCAAGCGCTCGGCGAGCAATCAGACTCGTTGTAGCTTAGCTTTTTCACACCCCCTTTCGAAAGCTCGAAAAGAAAGCGCCACAATTCGGACTCCCGTGGTTTCGAATCTAATCTCACAAGTGCGATGTGAAACTGATAAACACCAAAGAGTCCAAATCCGGCAAATCATTTTGGAAAATTGATTTTGAATCAAAAAGTGCCAAAATGGGACTGCTTTGCCAGATACAGAGTCACCACCTAAATATTTTATTTTGGAGAAATTTAGGAAACCCATGACTCATGGCAAAGGCCACGTGTCCGTCATCACCAAAGTTGCCTCGGCTCGGGAACTTAGGTACGAGAAGGGAAGGTCATCAATTGAGCACCCCTGCTCGCCCGATCAAAGATCGGCCTCTACTAATCATGATATGATTTTTATAAACATTATGTGCTATTGTTTCGGTTATTAATCTAGCTTTACTATGTGATGCGCACAAGCATGTATAGACTAGTTTGCTTAATTTGGAACAATTCAACTCATGTTTGTTTACGAAAGTGGTTTGAATTTGCCACCAAACATAGTGGGCTTAAAACATGATTTGCCACTCAACAAAGTAGGCTTAAAACTTACATTTGTTGAATCGTTTCAATTCAAACAACAAGCCTTCATCTATAGGCATTCAAGCAGTTTAGCAAATAAGCATTTAGCCTCATGGCAAGCATGATAGACATGGCAACATTCACATTCATGCATGTATGCTAAAGCATAAAAACGCACCTAGTACTCCGAGCCAAGAAAATATGAGTTAGAAAAATATGCATGATTCCTAACTATACAAGATGCCTAATGCAACACATGCAATATGCAATTAAAAGGCTCATCTACTAGTTTGGCATATGGATCGATTTGATAACATGTGGTTAAACATGTATTCAAAGAAGGTATTTGTAGACACCCCAATTTTGACCAACCTCAAGACTTAGACGTCATCGTTTGTGCACTTGATGATTGTGCATGTTTATGCTCATTTTGAGTGCCCGAAGCTCTTGGCAGAATGCCTTGACTTTGAGCCTCTAAACCCTCTTTGTTTTGTGCTTGTTTGTGGACTAAACCTTGGTGCCCCTTGCTTGGAGGGGAAGAAGGCCCTGTCAGCCACTTTTGGCTATTGTCGGTCACTTGTCCTCCTTGTAGGCCACTTGAGGTGGCTGGTCGGCTAGGGGAGGTGGCCGATCGGCCACCAAGAGTGGCCGACAGCTATTTTTCTCTTTTTTCAGATATTTTATGTGCCATCTATGCCAGCTGTTGATCACTGAAGGCCTTCTCATACACGTGTATGGAGGGATGAATACAAGCCTTAGGCTTGTATTTCTCTATAAGGGGAGGTCTCGTCCCCTCTTGGGGGTCAGATTTTTTAGGAGCCAAAAATTTCCTTCCTCTCTCTCTAGAATTCTCTCTCTCTCTCTCTCTCTATATATATATATATATATATATTTTGTACTTGAAAGTGCTTGAAAGTGGGAATTCTCTATACATTTGCAAGGAGACTCTTGATCGAACACCCTCACCTTGGAGCTGAGATTCTTGGAGGCCTTGTTTGAGCCTCTTATAGTGGTTTTAGCTCAGAAAAGTGGCTGGTTGTTACTGTGCTTCAAATGTATAAAGCTTAGTCCTTTTAAGCTTCTTTTTGCACACCAGTTTGGCCACCGTTGCATGCTGTTTTTGGCCTAGTTTTCAACTACAAAAACCTTTATTTTTAAGGCTTAAAAATGGTGGTTTAAGGTCTTCTTGGAGTTAGGGGTGGTCTACCTTCTTTTGTAGCTTGTTTGCTAAGTGTTGTGCCATCTTTCAAACCCTTTTGAAACAACCTTTTTTGGCCTTTTAACCACTGAATTCCAGGGGAATTTTAGTGGCAAAAACTTAGTTTTGAGGTCCCAAATAGGAGGGGTGGCCTCTTCTCCTTGTGTCTTCTTTGCAAGCATAGATGGCCTAACAAAGTAGCATGTATTTCTACCTTTTTATAGCTTAGTTCAAGCATGTTTTTGGCTCTATTTTGACATGCTTTAACTCTATTTTTGATTGGTTGGACCACTTCTTGCTTGCTTTTTGCACTTGTAGTGTAATCATGCTCACTAGCTTAACATACTTGCTGATTTAGCCTATCATCCTAGCTTGTGTTAGCTTAACTTCAACATGTTTTAGCTGCTGATTTTCCATGATTTAGCTCTATTTTGAGTGGCTTTGATCATATGGCTCATGCTTTCTATAGTTATAGAGTAATTACCTTCACTAGCTTTGCATTTTGAGGCCTCTAACATGCTTTGCTTGGGTTGATTGCATGATATAGCTTCATTTTACATGTGATTTCAGTGCATATACCTCTGTCCCACTCTCACTTACTTCACTCTTTCATGGCTTTTGAGAGTCGGGTTTAGTGCCTAGCTTGCGAGCCAAAACTTGAGCATGTTTTAATAGTTTTTTGTGCTTCAATTCTAGCATGATTTAGCCACTGATTTGGCATGATTGAGCTCTGTTTTGAGCTGGTTTGGTCATTCGAGCTCAATGTTACATACCTCTAGTGTAGTGTTCTTCACTAGTTTCAATGCTTTTGACCCTTCACATGTTGCGCATGCGTTGCTTACATGTTGTAGTATCATTTTCATGCCATTTAAGCATTGAATGTTTGCAATCTTCCTCCATGCTTCACCCTTTTCAATTTGTTTTGAAAGTAGCCTTGAGCCCCTTGTTGTCTTGAGTATGGAATCGAGGCTCTCACGCCTAATGGTTTAATTCCTTCGGGAGTTCATTACCAACAGCATGAGGCCTCTTTCATGCTCAAGGTACTTGAGGTTCAAGTCCTCTTTCTATTTAGAGGACAATCACTACGGACTTAACCGGTTAAAGGGACTAATCGGTAATGTAAAATGAGTAAACAAAATTGAACTAGTAAAATATGAACAAGAAAAACATGTTTTGTTGCATTGCATGTGTTTGGATCGGATGTTAATCTAAACACAAGAAATGTGGGACGTTTCATACTCAAAGTGATGAAACGTGTCACATTTCTTGGTCGCCGTCACCCTTGATCATGCATGATAGGGTGGTGGCCATTTGAGTCTTATTTGTGCATTCACTAAGCTTGTACAAGCTTGGTTTTTGGGCCATCATGCATTGAGATCCTTGGTTGGTGGCTTGAGAGCCAAGTGCTGCTCTTCTTTGAGCTTCAGACATAATAAGGAGGGTGGCAGTACAAACATTTCCTTGCAAATACATTGTCTTGCCTCTATTGTTCTCTGTTGCAGCAAAAACAGGAGTTTGGGAAAGGCGGTAGCTGATTGGCCAGTGGTAGTAGCCGACCGGCCACTTGCACTAGCCGACTAGCCACTTTTTGTGGCCGGCAGCCACTTTTTGTGGCCGACCGGCCACCAGTCCATTTTGGTGCAAAAATGTTCCTGTTTTGGAGTTGTGGCAGTCTGGCATGTTGGTTCAATGTTCAGAGATCAAGGCGAGTGCAAACAGAGGCAGCCGATGGCAAGGCGATGGATTTTCGGGAGGACGCCAACCGAGCATGCATGTCTCCCTCGCCCGCAAGGCCATTTCATTGCTTTAATTAGTTTGTGTAACTAGTTGATCAATTCAAATTTGTAATATCTTAATTAGTTAGCGTAACTAGTTATTCATTTCAATTTGGTTTGTAATAATTAGTTAACTAGAACAGTTAATTAGTTATTTTGTAATAATTAGCTTGGCGTAGCTAGCTAGTTAGTGTATTCGAACCCTCCTTCGAGAGGGCGCAATGTTGTAATAAGTGTGCATGTGTGTGTGCATGTTTTCCAACCCAGCGTCTTTCTCCCTTTTACTTAACCGCTTACGATGGTTAGATTATGGCATATTTTGATTAGCATACCTTATGCTCGCATGCTTGCATCATTCATTTGTCTTGCATGCACCGAGGCTCGGCGCATCATTCAAACTGCATCGTATTTCAATACTTCCTTGAATACGTGTTTTAAAGCATGTTATCAAAGTGTTGCAAATCGTATGTCATATTAATAGCTGAGCCTATTAATTACATTGTTGCTTGTGTTGCATTAGTCATTTAGCATAGTTAGGATCATGCATTGTTTCTAACTAGCTTTTGTTTTGGCTCGGAGTACTCGGTAAGTTTTACGCTTTAGCATATTTGCATGAGTGTGAGTGTTGCCATAATAGCATACTTGCCATGAGGCTATGTACTTATATGATAAACTACGTGAATGCCTGTGGATGGAGGCATTGTTGCTTGAATTGGAACAATTCAACGAATGTGACTTTTTAAGCCCACTTTGCGAAGTGGCCAATCATGTTTTAAGCCCATCATGTTTGATAACAAATCCGTGCTTTAGCCCACTTGAGGGTGGCATTTTCAAACCATTTTCAAAAACAAACATGAGTTAAATTCCTTCTAATTCTTACGACTTGGTCTATACTTGTGTGTTGTGCGCATCACATAGAAAGTTAGATAATAACCTGAATAAGAACACATGTGTTTATAAAAACAACATATCATGTTTAGTAGAGGTCGATTTTTTGATCGGGCGAGCGGGGGAGCTCATTTCAGGACCTTTCCCTCTCGTACCCAAGTTCCCGAGCCAAGACAACTTTGGTGATGACGGACACGTGGCCTTTGGTCCGAGTCAGGGTTTCCTAAATTTCTCAAAAAGAAAATATTTAGGTGGCGACTCTGTAATCTAGCAAAGTAGTCCAGTTTTTGGCATTATTTGATCTAAAATCAATTTTCCAAAAAGTTTGTTGGATTAGACTCTTTGGTGATTTATCAGTTTCACATTGCACTTTGTGAGATTAGATTCAGAATCGTGACAGGAGTCCAAACTGTAGGAGACCAATTCAAGCTCTTTGAAAGGGGGGGCGAAGAAAGTCGAGTCCACAGTTTCTGGCGACTCTGCTGGGGATTTAGAGAACTTGACTCGAACATCATGATATGTTGTTTTGTTTACACTTATGTGTTTCTTTGCATTTGTATTTGCATTGGTGCACCTATGCCACAGTGTTTGTTGTTTGCTATTTTTGAACGGTTTGCCGAAGGCTTACTTTGAGAAGCGGGCCATAAGGTTGACTAGTTACGGGCTTTGCCGTGATTGGAACACAAACCTTGGATCTGGACTACTGCTGTACCATTTGATCCTCCTTTCACTTCTCGGTGTTAAGAGCGAGAGGTATATTAGGTGGTCTTGCTGAGGCACCCCTTTTGACCAGTTGACCTAGTTGCATATCAAAAGCCTTAGAGACTGTTCCAAACTAGGACAGGTTGCTCACCCGAATGTAGGATTGTATGAAACCGCATGCGTGTGTAGTGAAACCCTAGCTCCTGACGAAATTAGGACAGGGAAACCCTACCGCACCATAGGGGTGTTTTGGCTCTCACTTGCTTGCTATGTGTTGTTAGAGTGTGCCTCTGCAGGAATGCATGTATCAGTTGCAAGTCTGGGTATCAGTTTGAGAATGTCAGTTTTGAGGCAGAAATCTGGGGCAGAAATCAGTGTTTGAGTACAGATTATCCAACTTATGACTGCAACTGTGTGTTGTCTCTATCTAAGCCAAGGTGCTGTGCATTTTTCTGATTTTTGTTTCTTTTTGCTTTATTTTTCTTTTTACAAGGTAGTGTTTCACAATTGCTTCCGACAAGGTAGATCCCCCCCCCCCCCGAGCACTCTGGACCAGGGTCAGGAGGATTCATCGATCTGAGGATCTTGTGAGAGGACAACCAGTGTTTGCTTCACTATCCTCGGTTACGAGACGAGGGTTAGTCAGACATAGACTACCGGTTCAACAGTTGCCAGTTCAGCGGTCATTATCTGTTTCACCTGTGTGTAGTTGGGCCCAGTTTTCTGCTTCCGCCTCAGAGACAGAGTATGCACCGGTTCTGACAGATCAACACCCTACAGTCATGGAGGACATGATGCATCAATTCCAGCAAACCAACGAGGCTATGCAGCGGGATGCTGCTTGCCAAGCGGAGGTTACCGTTCGTCAAACAGAGATTGTAGCCCAGCAAGCTGAACTGATTACTAGGCTTCAACAGCAATAGCAACCATCGCAAGCAGCAGCTTCTGCTTCACACCCACCCCTAGCCAGGAATCTGACACCCAGGGATACAGCTAATGTCCAGGAGAATGCAGACATTCCAGCAAGGCCTGTCCCATCGCAGACTTCCAAAGCACCAGTCTACCCAACGGAGCCACCGTTCAAGTTTGAGGCTGATCCTACTGCTTTGAAAGTAAGTAAGCTCGAGAAGCTGTTCAAACGAGCTCAGGGAGTTAACTTGATCCCGGACATAGAGGATGGTTACACCGATGCAGCGGTGACCTTGCCGGACAGGTTTAAAATGCCTCACATAGACTGCTTCGATGGTTTGGGTGATCCCATGGTCCATTTGAGGCTATTTTCTGATATTTTGCGACCGATGGGCCTATTCAGACTCCAAAAACTATCCCTCTTTGGTCGAACCCTATCGGGTGTCATGGCCATCTGGTATGCTAAGCTCGAAGATTCCGTGAAGAGAAGCTGGGAAGAGATGGCTAAGGCCTTTGTCGCCCAATATTCTTACAACACTCAGATCGAGGTCACAACTCGTGATCTCAAGGCAACGCGGTAAGAGCCAAAGGAGGGTTTCTCTGATTTTGTCACTAAGTGGAGGGCCAAGGCCTCCATGATGACCACCAGGCCAGCTGAGAAAGACCAGATAAGAATGGTTGTGCAAAATCTGCAACCGAAGCTGCTGTAGAAGATGATTGTCTTACCCTTCCCCAACTTTGCTGACCTGCATGAGATAGGGGTGCAGATAGAAGATTCTATGAAATAGGGTCTGATTGACCATGAAAAGGAGCAGCCCAAGAGGGCTTTGCGCAGTTCAAATGCGGCTACGAGTAGTAATGCAGCTGCAAGGACTTTTGATAAGGGAATGGTCACCACCACACCAAAAACAACCACACCCTTTACTGGTACATCTGGAACCACCTTTCAACCTGCAAAGTACCCACCTCGAGCCAAAGGACTTTCACTCCCCTCTACATGTCTCTGTCCACGACCTTGAGGGTTTTGATTAGAAAGGGGCATCTAAAGCCCCTGGAGCCATGTCCATTGCCAAATTCCCAACCTCCAACACACAACCCGGCTAAGTATTGCGCATTCCATTAGCAGTACGGTCACGACACCAACCTTTGCTTTAGACTCCGTCATGAGATTCAAGATCTCATTGATAATAAAGTGATAGCGCCTCCTGAAAAGTCAAACGTCACTACAAATCCCCTCCCACTGCATAACCAACCTCCACCATCCAGACAAGTCAACCTCATCCAAACAATGGCCGTTCCATACGACCCCAGCATATACATCACCCCCTCTCACCTACCCAAGCCGACATTGTTCATCTTCGAAAGCACAAACTTGTGCATGATGAGCACGTCCATCCCCTAACCCAAATCTGTAGTGGTGGCTATGGTAGAAGAAGGTATGCCTGAGGGCCCTTTGAGCTTGATTGAGGAAGCATATAACCCGTGTGGTTACATTGTGCCAACTTGCCAGGCTAAGCCAGGGGTAGAATTGCCAACAGGGCTGGAGGTAAATGTAGTTCAAGAGGACGGGCCAAGTCGGGGGCTGGATGACCTAGCTGAGCTTGAGGAGGATGTCAGTAATCTGCAGTTCTTTGATAAACAAGACCCGGGTAATGTGCGCATCAATTGGTTTGACATGAATGGATCAACAGACAATTCTGGGTGGCTTAGTGATGAGCCAGATGTTGTTGAGGGGTCTTTACCAAAGCAGGAACAGTCAGAAATAGGAATGTCTGCAATGGCCGAAACGGTTGATGACGAGGGGAAATTACCGGAGAGCACCGGTGTTGAGAATTTTGCTCGGGAATTGAGCAGTGTGTGTACAGCTGACACAGAGCAGGAGGCTGAGCTGAAACGGTTCAAACATGAGAGAGTTGAGAATGAGCAAAGCGCTAGAAAAGCCAAAAGTCTTGTGGGAATAGAATGTGTTGTGAACACGGGAATAACTACAGCGGAACTAGACAGTTGTTTGTCGGTTACCGAGGGAATGTGGTGGGAAGACGATGATTTGCGTCTTGTCCATACTGATAAGGATTGGGGGTAGAATCTGCCGGATAATAGGTGGTATGCCGAGGAGGTCGATCACATGACTCGGAGTGGGCAGTACTTTAAACCCCCACACACTTGGACCAACCGGAAGCATCTAGGACGGACAGGGAGGCAGAGAAGCAGAAAGATAAACTGTTAGAGGAGGAAGCTGTACTGAAGCAGCTGAAAAAGATTCAAGTAGACATCTCCATTTGGGGACTGCTCATGGCCTCGCGGGTGCAAAGACAAGCCGTCCTATCAGCAATGGACAAGGCAAAGCTTTCTATTGAGACAACACCCGAGCAGTTTGTGGGACTGGTGTTCTCGGGAGGTGCTTCGCCGACTTTGACCTTCACAGAGAAAGAATTGCCTCCTGAGGGCTCTGAGCATAACAAGCCACTCTACATCTCCATGGAATGTAAAGAGAAGTAGATACCGGTTGTCTTGGTTGATACGGGATCTACAATTAATGTGTGTCCATCGCAAACGGCGTATGCTATCGGTTTGAAGCAGGCAGAATTCGTACCAATAGCCCAGGTGATTCGGGCTTGTGACAATACGAGTCGAGAAGTGATGGGGACAGTTTGGGTTAGAACTCAGGTGGGCCCGGCGCAACAGGACATAGAATTTCACGTTCTGTATGTCCCAGCCACCTTTAATTTACCCCTTAGAGGACCGTGGCTGCACCAAGTGAGAGTTGTCTCTTCCACTTTACATCAGATGCTGAAGTACCCCCATGGGAAGGGAGTAGCTATTGTTTTTGGGAACTCTTCCATACATCCGCTGCCGGAGGTTACTACGCCGGTCCTGGAAATTGTGCACGGCAAGGAGGATGTCTTTTTGTCTAGGTTCACCTTGGCCGAGGCTCGGGTAGTGCAGGATATTCTAGCTGTTGATGAGGGACTGTATGTCAGTGCGCAATCCATTTACCTCATGAATAAGCTTCCACATGTGCTCGAAATGGGTTTGGGAAGGAGCGGCCGGAAAGGCGTCGCTGCGTTAGCCGAAGTGCCGCATAACCCTCATACCTTTGGTCTAGGTTACACGTCTACCAAAGAGGATTGGGTAAGAAAGGGAAAGGAAATGGCTGGAAAAGCCGAGACGAAGCGAAGCGGGAAGCATTACGAGCTGGTGCATAGACCTATTCAAGGAACCCTGAACGGACGCTTTGTCTGGGAGGGGGAAGATTTCCCGTTTTGCGGCTTTCCAGAGCCATGGTTGAATTCTGAGAAGCGATGCTTGCCCAGCTTTGAGCTCTTTTTTGACCTTCAATTGCAAGGGGATGAAGTTACAGAAGAGCAAACTGACCTACCGGCTAAGGCTGAGCAGTGCAAAAAGGATGAGTCCGATGGCACAAAACTCGAGATAGGAGTAGCACTGGCTTGTCTCCTCTCAGATCCTCAAACCACGCTGGAGAGCTTAGGGGTGACTTCTCTGTTTCCATGATTGGAGATCAATCGGCTGTGGGCCTTTCTTCCGACATTCTGGATGCATCTATCGCACCTTCCCTCGTTTGGCAGTAGGAGGAAGGCTTTTTGTCTAGCAGTTCTAAGTCAGGTAGTGAACCAGAATCTGATTCCACAAGGTCTGTGGAGTCAGAATCAGATTCTAGTTCTTCTGAGTCAGAGTCCAGTATTCCTGGGGTTGATAACCCGAATGCTACTGTTTTGTCCAGGTCATCTTTTTCATTTTCTTTTGAGTCGGTTGTAACTAAGGAATCAGACGAATTGGAAGTTGTGAATGAGAATGGTACCGCAACTGCTTTTGAGTACTTTTCTGTGCCTTTAGTTTATTGCATTAATCAGGACTTTCAAAGCTTTGACAAAAACGACGATGAAGAAATTCCTCCAATTTTAAAACTTTTGATTGAACGAGAGGAGGAGAGGTTTGTAAAACTTTTGGTTGATGAAGATGTTTTCGCTTAGTCGCTTTATTAAGAGATTTCAAAGATGTTTTCGCATGGTCCTACGAAGACATGCCTAGAATCGATCCTGAGATTGTACAGCACTGAATCCCTCTTGACCCTGAGGCTCGACCTGTTAAGTAGAAGCTTGGGAGAATTCACCCGGATTGGGCTTTGAAAATCAAGGAAGAGGTCACCAAACAGATTGATCTAGGGTTCCTGTTAGTATCAGAGTATCCTACTTGGTTGGCCAACATAGTTCCGGTGCCAAAGAAAGATGGCAGAATTCAGGTATGTATGGACTTTAGAGATTTGAACAAAGCCAGTCCGAAGGACGACTTTCCTCTACCGCATATCGACAAATTTGTGGACTTCACCACAGGGCATGCGTTGCTCTCCTTTATGGATGGGTTTTTCGAGTACAACCAGATCTTGATGGCACCCGAGGATAGGGAGAAGATCGCCTTCACCACCCTGTGGGGGACCTACTACTATAGGGTAATGCCGTTCGGTTTGAAGAATGCTAGGGCTACTTATCAACGGCCTGCAACTACAATCTTGCATGATATGATCCATAAAGAGGTTGAGCTGTATGTGGACGACATGATTGTCAAGTCCAAGGAAAGAGAGGGCCACTACACCGCCTTGAAGAAATTTTTCCAACGGATCAGAGAGTATCGGTGGCGACTGAATCCTTGAAATGAACTTTTGGTGTCACAGCAGGGAAAATGCTGGGGTTCTTGATTACGCAGAGGGGCATTGAAGTCAATCCTTCCAAGATGTAGGAGCCGAATAATCAGAAGCATACCCTAGAAGACATATATTACACGACTCTACTCTGCACGATAAGGATGCCGAATATAATAGATGGTCTGAATAGATACTGAACTATGGAGCCGAGTAAATAAGAGGACGATGAGCGACAAGTTGGCCTGGCCATGAGGCCCAGGACACAAGTATAAATAAAGGAACAACAGACTAAGAAAGGTATGTAAGAATTGTAATGCTTAACTTAGAATAAAAGTATTCCTGAGTGTGGTTACTAATTTGTCCGTCGGAGTGCTAATTCTGGCACCCTCGCCGGAGTACATATTCCTTTTCAGGTGACCGGAAGAGGATCACGAGTGTTCCCCAGGATCAGAAGAGTACTTCCAAACCACTTCTCCACAATTGGCGCCATCTGTGGGAATACTCGAGCACATCCATGGCGAGTGTGACAGAAGATCCTGCGATGGTCACTATCGACCCTATACCCCAAGAGGAAACCACTCCAACAAACTTGCTTGGAACAGAGACTATCGCTGCAAGACGTGCCTTGAATTTCACCTCACCCTCGACTTCGGAGCACGAGACAATGCAGGCGATCATGGAACAAGCAAAGAAAAATGAACAGAGGTTAGAAAACATGATCACTGAGAACGAACGTCTTCATGAAGATTTGGCCTTGGAAATGGCAAAGTCCAAGCAAGCTGCGCGCCCAAATCCAGAACAACCTCCGAAGGCAGGTGGTCGACAACCTCGAGCACGACAAGACACTGATAGTGACTCCAACTCATTATCCCTAGAGCCCAGGAAGAAGGGATGACACGAAACCACCAGTTCTTCCGAAGAAAGTCCCTGTGAAATGCACAAGCGAAGAAGGAACAGTTCGGACGAAGACGAACACGATCCCTTCGTACGATGGATTGCAAAGGCTGAGCTACCCAAGAAATTCAAAGCACCGTTGTTCACCTTGTACGACGGAAAATCAGACCCCACCGACCACATCCGCCACTACAAGCAGGCCATGACATTGCATGCAGACGACGAGGCCCTCATGTGCCGAATATTTTCCAGCAGTTTGGGATCACTGGCGGTCAAGTGTTATTATAAACTGGAGCTGGCTTCGATCAAAACCTTCCACCAACTACAAAAATCCTTCAGGGCCAGATTCATCACCAACGAAGTCTAGCCGAAGCAAGCCGACTCTCTCTGGGCAATGCAAATCCTGCCAGGAGAAAATCTAAGAGCATATTCGGCGCGATATTGGGAATGCTTTAATCTTGTTGACGATGCTTGTAACGATTCCATGGCCATCAACGCCTTCAAAATGGTATTACACCCCGATAGCGCCTTTCGCACCCCCCAAAATAGTGTCGGGGTTGATGAAGAAAGTAGAGGAATACTACAAAGTGGAAGATGATGCCGTGCAGGTTAAAGCCGGACACGTGGCCAACAAAACGGCCCCTCCCGAAATTGTTCAACCAATAAGTTCCGCACCACCTCAGAGCCCTGAACCACGACAGCGGGCTAAATGAGACAGGAGACGAGACTCTCGCCGATCCAGCGATCAATGCTCGCACCAGGCAAATGAGCAATTGCAGGTCGATAGCAGGCTCACAAAGCGCGCTGACAAGAAATATACGGAGCTGTCAAAGCCAATTAGCTCGATTATGACCAAAATCCAACATCTTCCGTTCTTCAAATGGCCGTCCAAGATGGCAGGACCTCCTGACACGAGAAGGCGGGACAGGCGTTGTGAATATCACAAAGATCATGGTCATGATACGGACAGTTGCTATGCCTTGAAAGACCACCTCGAGGAATTGGTGCAAGATGGTCGGCTCCGGCAACACGTCCGCAAGAGCACAATCAAAACTGTTGCCCTTCGGCAGGAGTCACTTCCCCTCGACGTTATACATATGATATACAGCCTTCCAACGCCATGTACCATACACTCAATTCATTCAGCCTCCCAGAAGCAACGCTCACAAGCGAAACAGCCCCGCAAAGCTCTGAGCGTCATCTTCGACGATTCCGATCTTATCAACATAACGCTCCCCCATATTGATCCATTGGTCATTGAACTACACACGAATCGATTTACCGTCGAACGCGTCCTCATAGACCAGGGAAGCACTTCGGAGGTCATGTACTACGAGACCTTCCTCAAACTCCGCTTCAACGAATCAGACCTGTCTCCGACTCCTCATCCATTATTCGACTTCAACGCAAATCCAAAGTACCCGTTGGGGAAAATCACATTACCCGTTCGAGCGGGCTCCCAAACAGTGGATGTGGAATTCTTGGTCGTCAAGCTCCCTTCGCCGTATAACCTCATCATGGGGCAAACTTGGCTGCATACTATTCGGGCTGTGCCAAGCACCTATCATCAGCTGCTACGATTCTCGACCGAACACGACGTTGAGGAAATCCGTGGTTCCCGGCAATCCACACAAGCATGCTATCTCCTTTCTGGAAAGACACCAACGGAGACACAGGTCAACTCCACTAAAGTGTCGAATCGAGACAGTCTCGTTGATGTCGGACGGCTCCCTGATGACAAGCCACAGAAGTTCTAGGCGATACCAGATGATAGGGGGCCGGTTGATGGAAAGTTAGGCCCGCGACATTGCTACTAACGCATTTGGGCAAATTCTATCATTAAACCCAACCTGTGGGGAATGATATTGGTTCTGAATGGTTCACCATGTACACTTTCCACTTTTGTAAGTAATGCAAAGATTCATGTTTACTTACCGTGAAATCCAGCTCAAAAGTATTCCAAATAAAGTCTCCGGATTCGGAGCGCCCTTCGTGGATATCACGATTGGCTGATAAAGCCTCCGGATTCGGAGCGCCTTTCGTGGATGTCACGATTGGCCCAATAAAGTCTCCGGATTCGGAGCGCCCTTCGTGGATATCACGATTGGCCAATAAAGCCTCTGGATTGGGAGCCCCCTTCGTGGATGTCATGATTGGCCCAATAAAGTCTCCGGATTTGGAGCGCCCTTTATGGATGTGACGATTGGCCCAATAATGTCTCCGGATTCGGAGCGCCCTTCGTGAATATCACGATTGGCCGATAAAGCCTCCGGATTCGGAGCGCCCTTCGTGAATGTCACGATTAGCCTAATAAAGTCTCCGGATTCAGAGCGCCCTTCGTGGATATCACGATTGGCCGAGAAAGCCTCCGGATTCGGAGCGCCCTTTGTGGATATCACGATTGGCCGACAAAGCCTCCGGATTTGGAGCGCCCTTCGTGGATGTCACAATTGGCCCAATAAAGTCTCCGGATTTGGAGCGCCCTTCGTGGATATCACGATTGGCCGAGAAAGCATCCGGATTCGAAGTGCCCTTCGTGGATATCACGATTGGCCAACAAAGCCTCCGGATTCGGAGCGCCCTTCGTAGATGTCACGATTGGCCCAATAAAGTCTCCGAATTTGGAGCACCCTTCGTGGATATCACGATTGGCCGATAAAGCCTCCGGATTCGAAGCGCCCTTCGTGGATATCACGATTGACCGATAAAGCCTCCGGATTCGGAGCGCCCTTCGTGGACATCACGATTGGCCGATAAAGCCTCCGAATTCGGAGCGCCCTTCGTGGATATCACGATTGGCCAATAAAGTCTCCGGATTCGGAGCGCCCTTCGTGGATATCACGATTGGCCGATAAAGTCTCCGGATTCGGAGCGCCCTTCGTGGACATCACGATTGGCCGATAAAGCCTTCCGGATTCAGAGCGCCCTTCGTGGATGTCACGATTGGTCAAGTAAAGCCTCCGGATTTGGAGCCCCATCGGCGCATGACGTCTTTGGGCCAATAAAGTCTCCAGATTCGGAGCGCCCTTCGTGGACATCACGATTGGCTGATAAAGTCTCCGGATTCAGAGCGCCCTTCGTGGATGTCACTATTGGCCCAATAGTCTCCAGATTCGGAGCCCCATCGGCGCATGACCTCTTTGGACCGATAAAGTTTCCGGATTCGGAGCGCCCTTCATGGATATCACGATTGGTCGATTAAGCTTCCGGATTCGGAGCCCCATCGGCGCACGACATCTTTGGGCTGAATAAAGCCTTCGAATTCGGTTGACCAGTTTCATCGAGCGGCACTCGAGGGCCGAGTAATATTCTGAATTCGGAACGCCCTCTAGAATGAAAACATTTACACATGAAAGCAAGGATATGTAGGTTGAACCAGTACAACCGTGTGAACAACACAAAACGTTCCAACATTCAAAATAAGATGCTTAATCAGGCATACAAAATTCAGAATGAGATAAACTTCTAGAATGAAACATTTTTATTCGATTAAACAGTAATTCCAAAAAAAACGCAATCCGCGTTCGAAGCATTACAATATCTAATCTCATACGACGTCGCATTGTGACGAGCGGCAATGCCGAATGAACGCCCGCTGATCAGAGAGCACCCGCAACTTGAAATGCCTTGATTTGGCCGCGCTAGAATCCACGATTCACACCGACGAGATAATCACCCTTGAGGCTGGGACCTTTGACACCATAGACAACGTCAAGGCCAAGATCCAAGACAAGAAAGGAATTCCCCACGAAAACAATAATACCCAACGGTCGCGGCGCTACGTCAGCCTCATTTCTTAGTCGCGATTGCGGAGAACTTCGCCATTGCTGTTTGTCCCTTCGAGGTGATCTGCTTTGATGACTTAGAGGCTGACGTTTTTCTCGTCTTTTGAACGCCCTACCTCCTGCGTGAGTGGGTTCTTTGCTACAATTCATTACAACGTCAAGCTCAACCAGAGTCCGAGCTTCTCCTCTACTGCTGAAGAAAAACTCTATTCGACACTCACACTTATCTAACCCCACGCAACAAGATCATTTTAAATCGAGTTTGAGCACAGTAAGTGAAGCCTCTAGAGCGAAAAATCCGAGGCAATTTATTTTGAAACACCTTGCGGTGGCCTCGAGGTGATTTCATTAACATTGAACTCCAAAAGACGAACGCCGAGTGATATTACCCCCAGCCACTCCATGCGCCGACTGTCTCCCAATTCGGAGCCCCTGTCGCATGACGCCTTTGTGCCGGTTGAGCCTCCGAATTCGGAGCCTCATCGGCGCGATTGACCGCGCGTAACACATGCAAAATATATATTTAATGAAGAGTGCTCATGACAAGCCAGCATATAACCGTTCGGAATTAAAATGACTAGCTGACTCGGGCCGGTCAATGTTTATGAATGAGACACATGCAAACACGTGTGTGCCGAACGCAAATTATAATGAAACTTTTAAAATAGGACATTTTATTCAATCAGCCAATAATTACATAGTTATGAACACGATCTACGTTCGAACGTTACATTGAGTGTTTTTACACAACGTCTCCCTCATTTTCACTCTGCTCGACTTCAAAGGCGACAAACGGAAGATGGTTACATTGGTACAACGGCAATGCCGAGTCGACGCCCATTGCTCGGAGAGCTTTTTCAACCTGATGCGCCTTGATCCAACCGTGCTTAAATCCACGATTTTCGCATCGGCAAACTTCCTCGGCGAGTTTTTCCTTGGTCTTCTGTATTATGACTTTCTGGCCATCGTGGAAGCCTTTTCCATAGGCCCTTCCCTTCGTAGATTCCATCGCGAACATGCTCGCCGTATCTCGATCGGCGAGCGCGATACTGATAAGCCGTTGGGTGACTCTTTCTTCCATGATTGGGTTAGCCTGTCCGACGGGTTGTCCGTGAACGGCCTTGACCTCCCTTAGCTTACGTTCAGCCTCTTCCGTGCGAGCTTCCAAGTTTCAGATGCGTTCATCCCTCTTCTCTATTTCTTGGCAGGCAGTACGGAGACGCATACCGATTTTGTAGGTGGTGTAGAGCCCCTTCACCGCACCATGCATGCCTTCACGAAACACTTCGCAGTCCTGCCGACCTACCATCGACTGCTGAACCTCGGGAGGAAAAATCTGTTGAGCGAATTCGACCGCCACACTTGAATCTCAAATGATCGAGTCCGCATCTGTCATGGGTCTATTCCCCACAAAGACTACGAAGCTCAATGGGCGTGGGTTCGCACCGGGCTCCCTTCCAGAACGTGGTTGCGGGGATTTGCCCTGTGGCTCCTTGTCCCCCCTAGGCGACCTACTTCGACGACGAGGAGATCCACGTCTCTCCCGATCCCTCGAAGTCCTGCCTCTCACCCGCGAAGGTTCGCCACTTCGATTCATGTTTCCTCCCAGCTCCGCTAGCGTCCTTGCTTCCCCTTTGCTGTTAAAAAAGAGTCTATTCGACATTCGCGCTCGTTTATTCTTTATCAAAGACCTGAACTAAGTTGCTCACTGAGCACGTAAATAGGACCTCTATTCATTTATTCCCTATGAAGGCAGCGCCACCGAGGTAATGTCATTAATATCAAAACCTCAACAGCCCGGTGCCGACCCAGTCTTGCCCCCATCACATACCATGATTCGACATTTAATGTTCACGAACCAGCTGGGGTAAGGGCAGATTCATCAATCTATCCGACTCGAGTGCCGCAGTCGCTTCATGAATTGACTAATCAATATTGTATGATTCGGCGTTTAATGTTCGTGAACCAGCTGGGGTAAGGGCAGATTCATCAATCTATCTAGCTCGAGTGCCGCAGCCACTTCATGAATCGATTAATCAATATTGTATGATTCGGTGTTTAATGTTCGCGAACCAGCTGGGACAAGGACAGATTCATCAATCTATCCGACTCGAGTGCCGCAGTCGCTTCATGAATTGACTAATCAATATTGTATGATTCGGCGTTTAATGTTCGTGAACCAGCTGGGGTAAGGGCAGATTCATCAATCTATCTAGCTCGAGTGCCGCAGCCACTTCATGAATCGATTAATCAATATTGTATGATTCGGCGTTTAATGTTCGCGAACCAGCTGGGACAAGGACAGATTCATCAATCTATCCAACTCGAGTGCCGCAGCCGCTTCATGAATCGACTAATCAATATTGTACGATTCGGCGTTTAATGCTCGCAAACTAGCTGGGGCAAGGACAGATTCATCAATCTATCCAGCTCAAATGCCGCAGCCGCTTCACGAATTGACTAATCAATATTGTACGATTCGGCGTTTAATGTTCACGAACCAGCTGGGGCAAAGGCAGATTCATCAATCTATCCGGCTTGAGTGCCGCAGCCGCTTCATGAATCGACTAATCAATATTGTACGATTCGGCGTTAATGTTCGCGAACCAACTGGGGCAAGGAAAGATTCATCAACCTATCCGGCTCAAGTGCCGCAGCCGTCTCACGAATCGATTTACTAGTCCTATTCGGCACCAAGAGTCCGTTTACTTGTTCGGATAAATTAAAGTTTAACTAATATAATTCCCAAGATTACACTGATTCCAATCACTGGTTAAAAGGCACAACAGACAGTAATCATTGTATCCACAGTAGTGGAAGGCAAAACTCTTCATTAATATCAGAAACTTCGTACAAATAAAAGTGAAATGGGAAGGAAATTTTCATTAATAAATTGAGCACAAATAGTAACTAACTTATACATGAAAATTACCTTGAACTAACAAGGATCCACTAAACAAAAACGTACATCGAAATTAAAGATACCTAATAAAACTAGAATGTCTCCCAGATCAATCCTCGGGATCATACTCTAGTGGTTCAACGTCCACTTGCTCGTATGGAATTGGCAAGGCCAACGTAACTCCAGCGGAGGCAAGGGCTTTGAGCCACCCATGTTTGAATCCTTGATTCTCGAATTTGGGGACCTCATCTATGTATTCCTTCAAGGTGGCGCTCTTCCTAGCTTCTAGCGCCGTAGAAGCTTCAGATTCAGCTTTTTCCTTGGCCGCCTTCAATTCTTCTAACTCGGCCTCTGCCTTGCAAAACGCCTCTTGGGTTAACTTGAGCGACTCCTCGCTCACGTTCGCCCTATCCTCGGCTTCAGATCTAAGCTGGTCCGCAGTCCGAGCCCTCTCCTTTTCAGCTTCGGCTTGAGCACTTTCCATTGCGGTTCTCATCGCTTCGAACTCGGCCCTACTTCTTTCACCCTCAGCTTCAACCTTTAAGTGGCCAATTCTTTCAATGGCATCATGCTGCTGGCGGCCTAGTTCGGCTATCCTTCCAACCGTCTACAAAACAAGTTCGAATTGCCACATCAAGCAACGTCGTACGCAAACCAAACCAAACGAGCAAAAACGAAAGTATTGTATACATACCAGAAGGGCCGACTGGACAGCGAACGCTATAGCTACCAAATCCGGCTCTTCTCGAAAAGTGGCCTTGTCAGCCAGTAGTGAAACTAAGGAGGCCAAGCTCAACGCCACGGCTGGATCCTTCCTGGCAGATGTGTCAGCAGAGTTTGGCGTGTCTTTGATCTTTGGTTAAACAATGAAGGGGACAACCACGTCGGACTCCTCTAACCGAGGCCGTTTGTCAGCAGGGCTATCCTCTAAGCCAGCCTCTCCCTCGGCGGAATGTTTTTTGCCCCGCTCTTTTGAAACCAGCCGTTCTTTCATAACCTGCTGTTCAGCTCCCTCCATCCCGGCCACAACAACTTGGGCCGTTTCTTCTCTAGTAACCGGCTGTATAGATTCAAGCGGGGCAGGCTCAGAATGAGCGGCCTCAGCTTTCTTTCAGGCGGCCATTCTCTTGACATTTTTCTTTCTCGCCATCTATGTGAGATTTTCCCTAGCCATGCCTTCAGAAAAAGCGCCGGGTAGATCTCCCAAGTTTGTAAAAATGTCTCCAAAGGAAAACTCTGCCCGACTCAAAGTAGATGGAGAGTTAGGCTCGTTAAGATCGGCTGCCGCAAAAGCTGATTTGAGGGCTTCGTCGACTTCTTCGACCTCCGTAGCGAACACCTTCATTGATTTGGCAACTACTTCGACCACCGGCTCTAAGTCTTGCTTCGAATCAGAAGCTTCAAGACCAATTTGCCTGAGGGTCTTGAAGCTGGGGAAGACAAGAGCCGTAAGGTGCTGTTCACCGGTTGGGATCGGAATATTGTCCGCGGCCGAGAATGTGGTATAAGTAGGCTCGTACCGCAGGAGAATATGGGCGGCTCTCCCTTGCTTCTATATGTTCAGACGGCGAAAGTACTTTAGTGCTGTCTTAATTTTCGCAAGGACGACGTCGTTAGTTGAGGTCAAAATCCTCTTCAACTTATTGCCTGCAAGAATAAAGGGTAAGGCTTGGAGAAAACGCCATATGAAAGAATGATCAACAAACAAGGAGTTATACGGCAACCTGGTTCACCCCTCCGTCTGGGAATAGGGTCCAGGCGATCTTTGCCCTTGCCAAATTCCCAATTACCTCAGACATTGACCATTACATCGTCAACTCGTTTGCCAGAACTGGCAAGTATCGTCACCAAGTGATGGCCGGTGTCCTTGGCCCTTAGAAAGTAGCGCCCGAGCCGACCGGAGGATTTGGCTAAAGCATAGCAGTGCCGAATCGCCGGAATGCCGAGGTTGATCCTGAGACACCGGTTCAACTCTATGATTCCCATTACGATTCGAAAAAAGTTTACATTGGGTTGCGAAGGAATCAGACTCCAATAGCGGAGGACGGCCTTAAGAAATGGGTGTAGGGGAAAGCGAACTATGCCCTCCGCAATAGATAGGAGAGGGAAGACAATTGTATTTTGGTCGTCCCTCTCCATATCAAGGGTATTGTCCATTACCAGAGCAAGATGGACATCCTCAGGAATAGAAAAATGTTTTCGGAACCCAGAAATTAGACCTTCAGAAAGGATGTCTTTCAAATGCTTAGCCATTCTAGCAAGGACTCAAGGATATCCTAAATCAAAATAAATACGGAAGATAGGATTGCAAAGAAAAGAAAACTTACGAAAGGTAAAGGAGACAAGGAGAGAACGGATAAGAGTTACAGAAAACGCGTCGAAGAAGAGATACTGACTGGCAGTCCAGGAAGCTCAAATATTCGAAAAAGATTATTTTCGAAGGAACTTAAGCTTCAAATCATAATAAATGCGATAGAAGCACGAATGGGGTGGGAAAGTGTTACAATGACCAAAAAGTACGCACGTATTCTGATATGCATCGGGAAGAGGATTAACTGCCGAATTTTTTAACTTCTAGCCAAACACGCCGACTAACTGATGCTAGCGAGGTGTTTGGGGGGAAATTATGGGAGCCGAATATAATAGATGGGCCGAACAAATACTGAACTATGGAGCCGAGTAAATAAGAGGATGATGAGCGACAAGTGGGCCTGGCCATGAGGCCCAGGACACAAGTATAAATAAAGGAACAATAGACGAAGAAAGGTATGTAAGAATTGTAATGCTTAACTTAGAATAAAAGTATTCCTGAGTGTGGTTACTGACTTGTCCGTCAGAGTGCTAATTTCGGCACCCCCGCCGGAGTACATATTCCTTTTCAAGTGACCGGAAGAGGATCACGAGCGTTCCCTAGGATCAGAAGAGTACTTCCAAACCACTTCTCCACACAAGATTAAGGCCATCTTAGAAATGCCACCACCGAGGATTGAAAATGAGGTGCGAGGCTTTCTGGGTAAAGTGCAATTCATAAGACAGTTTATTGCAAAATTAACCTTGACTTGTGAACCACTGTTTGGTCTCCTGAAGAAAGGAAAGAAATTCCAGTGGGATGACCGATGCCAGGTTGCTTTTGAGCAGATCAAGCAGTATCTACAGAACCCACCCATGTTGTCACCGCCAGAGCCGGGAAAATCGTTGGTTTTGTACTTGTCAGTAACTAACACGATAATAGGCTGCATGCTTGCACAGGAATCTGAGGATAGGGTCGAGAAGGCCATCTATTACCTGAGCAAGAAGATGCTGGAATATGAAACCCATTACACTTTGCTCGAGAAGGGTTGTTTGGCCTTGGTATGGGCTACCAGGAAGTTGAGGCACTACCTATTAGCTCACTCCATAATTCTGGTTTCGAGATTAGATCCCATCAAATGCCTCTTTCAGAAACCAGTGCTTACGGGTAGGCTAGCCCGTTGGTTGCTTCTTCTCTCCGAATTTGATTTGAAGTATATGACTCACAAGTCTGTGAAAGGGAGAGCGGTAGCAGAGTTCCTAGCCGATCACCCAGTGGAGGGAGATGAAGCAGTAGAGTATCTGTTCCCAGATGAGGCCATTCTGCAGGTCGAAGAAGAGATTTGGACTATGTACTTCGACGGAGCATCTAACCAGTACGGGGTATGGGATAGGGGTGTTGCTGATAGCACCCAACAATTCCCACATACCCTTAACTTTCAAACTCCGATTTAAAGTATCAAACAACGAAGCAGAATACGAGGCATGTATTGCTGGCTTAGAAGCCGCCCTGGAACTAGGGGAAAAACAGTTGGACGTCATTGGGGACTCGAACCTGGTTATGTCTCAAGCGAAAGGAGGCTGGAAGGTTTAGGAAGAAAGGATGAAAATCTGTCACCAAACTCTGGATGTTCTAATTCCCAGGTTTGAGAAGTTAACCTTCACGCATCTGTTAAAAGAGAACAACAGGTTCGCTGACGCTTTATCAACTCTATCTTCTATGATAGACATCCATTTGGGAGTCCGAATGCGTCCAATCATTATTTAACAGAGGTATGTGCCGGCCTACGAGTTGATTTCCGCAATAGATGAAGTGCAAGATCAGAACCCCTGGTACCATGACATTTGGAACTTCTTGGAAAATGAGGCGTATCCACCAGGCGCAAATACCAAAGATAAGAGGGCAATACGGTGAATGGCTTCTCAGTTTGTCATTTGTGGGGGTAAATTATACAAATGGGGCCATTTGGGAATGCATAAACTGTGCGTTGATACAAAAGAGTCGAAGTGCTTAATGGAGGCCGTCCATGGAGGAGAGTGCGGTTCGCACATGAGCGGAGTGATGCTAGCTCGGAAGATTCTCAAACAAGGTTATTACTGGTCAATCATGGAGGAGGATTGTGTCGGTTTTGTTTGGCGATGCCACAAATGCTAGATCCATGCAAATCGCATGAACATCCCGCCGTCCATGCTGTATAACATGACTTCACCATGGCCATTTTCAGTCTGGGGAATTGATGCTATTGGGGCAGTTACTTCGAAGGGGTCAAACGGGCACGAGTACATCCTGGTGGCGATAGACTACTTTACAAAGTGGGTCGAGGCCCAATCCTACGTAGTGCTGAAAGCGTCGCACGTAGCCAAGTTCATTAGGAACATATCGTATGTCGCTATGGGGTCCCAAATGAGATCATATCGGACAATGGTTCCCACTTCAAGAAAGAAGTGATCGACTTGTTGGAGAAATACAATGTGGCTTTTCATAAGTCATCTACATATCGGCCGCAAACCAACGGTGCTGTTGAGGCTGCCAACAAGAACATCAAGCACATTCTACAGAAGATGGTGGAAACCTACGGGGACTAGCCAGATAAGTTGCCGTTCGCTCCTTGGGGTTACAGGACATCGATTTTGAACTTCTACTGGGGCAACTTCATATTCCTTGGTTTATGGAATGGAGGCTGTTCTTCCGATTGAAGTTGAGGTTTCGTCGCTGCAAGTGATGGCTAAGTGCCAGATAGCAGAAACTGATTGGCAGCAAAGTAGCTTCGAGGAACTTATGCTGTTCGACGAGAGAAGGCTGAAAGCATTGTACCACGTCCAAGGTTATCAATGAAGGATTGTCAGGGCTTTCAACAAGAAAGTTAAGTCCAAGAATTTGAAAGAAGGGGATTTGGTGCTCACGGACAACCGAGCTCCCATCCATGACCCTAGGGGCAAGTTCAGACCTAATTGGACTGGTCCTTACATCATCAAGTCAATCTGGTCGGGTGGAGCTATTATTCTTATGGATTTAGTTGGCCTTGAATTCTCCCAACCAATCAACATGGACAAGTTGAAGAAATGTTAGCCTTGAGTGGCTCGCTAGGCCGAAAACCCGAAAGGGTGACCTAGGCAAAAGTTAGAGCACAGAAAATTTGAAATAAGAAAAACTGAGCTCGCAAGGTTGAAAACCCAGAAAGGGCAGCCTTGGCAAAAGTTAGAGCATAAAAGGAGAGTGTTAATACCTGAGTGGACCTGAACCAAACTACATAAGGCATGATTCCCATCTTTGGGATACGTAGGCAACTTCATTCTGAAGTCCAGCCATAAACACTTCCAAATCAACTGTGTCCATGTGATTGTCTTGGTCATCTTTGTCTTTCTACATTCAAGAGTTCAGTTGTGATCTCCAGTGCAGTGGAGTGCTCTTCAGACAAGGGAGAACTTTCCAGTTATTGGATTCGGGGTTGTGCATCTCAAGGATAGATTCCGAGTGTGTCTAGTTGTGATCCTTATCGAAAATGATTTTGGAAAGTTTTAATAAAAGTTAATTTTGTTCAAATTAATCTTTTTACAACTTAGACAATTTTTGGACCAAACAGAAAATTTTCAGTACCCACAACCTTCAATTTCATTGATTTCAATACAGAGTTCTCTGACACTTAGTACAAATTGAAGTTACTTTTTATTACATTCAAAAGGAAAACTTGAAAGTTGTAGACGTCCCCGAACGACCCGGGAGGGTGAGTCCCGTTCGGTTCATTTTTGGGGTCACTACAGCTCGGACTCTCAAATCGTCACGGTTCTTAATCTTGAACCAAAGAGTCCAAATCTGGCAAATCGTTTTGAGAAACAGATTTTTTGAAAAGAAGTGCCAAACCTGGACTGCTTTGCCAGATACAGAGTCGCCACCTAAATATTTTAAAATGGGAGAATTTAGGAAACCCTGACTCGGTGCCAAAGGCCACATGTTCGTCATCACCGGAGTTGTCTCGGCTCCGGAGCTAGGGTACTATTGGGGAAGGTCAGCTATGAGCACCCCCTCTCGCCCGATCCGAAGATTGGCCTCTACTAACCGTGATATCCGTTTTTGAAAACGTTATGTGTTCTCACTCCAGTTATTAGCCTAGAATTACTATATTGTGCGCACAGCAAACAAGTATAGACTAGATTGCCTAAGTTGGAAATAAGCATTGCATATCCGTTTTGTTCTTAAAAACACTTTGGAATTTGCTACTCGCAAGTAGGCTAAAACACGGATTTCAACGAGTTTTTTCCAACTCAAACAATCCAACCTTCACCCACAGGCATTCAAGCAGTTTATCACATAAACATTTAGCCGCATGCAACATGCTAAAGCGAAAATACTTACATAGTACTCCGTGCCAAAACAATAAACTAGTTAGCAAACATGCATGTCCTAGTTCGTGTTAAATTGCCTAATGCAACACACACAGGATGCAATCGAAGTAGGCTCGGCTAACCTAAGTATGGCATGTGGAATGCAATCAGTTGATGCACGTATTCAATTTGGAATTGAAGTACAAATGCAGTTAGCGTGATGTACCGAGCCCGGTGCATGTAAGACAAATGAATGAATGCACGCATGCATAGCATAAGGTATGCTAAATTAAACGTGCCCTAATACTAACCATCAAAGCAGGTAAGTAAAAGGGAAGAAAGAAGTGGGGATTGGAAGACATACACACCACTCACACACACTTATTACAGATTTGCCCTCGCTCGGAGGGACCAAATAAATAATACAAATTAATTAACTACGCAAGCTAATTAAAAATTACAAATTGCCTAATCAACTAAGCAAATTAACTTAAGCTAGGAAAACAGATAAATCGCCCCGGGAAAAGAGCTCGATGCAATGCATGCTCGGTCCTGCTCGGAAATGCACCGCCATGCATAGGCTGCCTCTGTTTTCCTTCCTTTACTCCTCTGGAGGCTGTCAAAACCTCAGGACTGCTTCCTTGGACATTGGGGGACACCACCGGCTGAATGGGATTACCACCGGCAGTGTTAGGTGGCCACCGGCCATTGGTGAAGCTATCGGCAGAGAAAAGATTGCCGGTTGGCACTTGGAACTGCCGGTCGGCAGAGTGTTCCTGCAGAATCTGCAATTGACAGCAACAGAGGGCAAGGCAAAGCATGGCAGTACAATTCAAGGCATATATGCACCAATCATGTCCCCTATCATGTTTTTGACTCAAAGGGATATGTGTCTCGATTCTCGGACCACCAATCACGCATTTTCATGCATGATGGCCCAAAGAATCAAGTGTGCAATTTTCATGTCAAATGAAATGCAAACCAAACAAACAAACAAACCAAGGCCCAATTCCTATCACCAATTCAAGGAACAAGGCATGCATGCAAGATGCAATGCAACCTAGGCATGCAAGCTAAGGATGCAACATGGCATGGCAAAACACTTATGCAAGCATACAAGCAAACATGAGGCAATGCCAACTAATGACAAGATGGACTTAGACATGATTTAGGCAGCTCTAATAAGGCCCAAAACAGTGGCCAAAGTGACCAAAACAAGGGACCAAATACACACACACGCATGCACGTGTTAAAGGGCCAACACTTAGGCACAAGTGAGGCAACTCTCAAGCACACTTGAATGAGGCAATCATGGACATATGGCATGCAAGGTAAGCATTGAAAATCATGTTAGGATGGTGTCAAACCAAGCAAACAAAATAGACCAAGCATGCAATAATGGCCCAAGTACTTGAAGCAAGTCAAAGGGACTTGAACCATGGCTAAGCCAACCAAGCCTCACAAGGCTAAGAGGGCTTAAGATAGGTTCAAGACAGACCTAGACTATGCAAAGGGGGCCCTTTAGATGGCATCTAAGTGGCTCAATTTCAAAGCATGCACAATGGTCAAAACATGGAACATGCTACACAAGCTTTCAAAGCATTAAAGAGGCATTCAAGGCAAACATATAGGCATGCAAAGGGGACTGAAATGACATGGTGGATGGTTCCAAATCACCAAATCAATGCAAAAATGTCATGCTATACATTCATACACTTAAGGCCAACAAGCCGGAATGCAAAGGGGCTATATTAAGCATGCCAAATCCGACCCAAACAACCATGGACAGACCTAAGACACGGCAAAATATGCACAAAACCTTCACAAGACTAAGCCTAAAACATGCTTGAACAAGGGCTAACAACCTAAGGCATATTAAGGCAATAACAAGGCATTACATGGTAGGTATGCTAAGCATGCATGGTGTACCAAAACCAACAATAAACAGAGGCATATTATGATATAATAGGCACAAAAAACAGCCAAGACATGGTCAACACATAGTCTAACATGATGCTCCCTCAAGAGGCCAAAAAGGGTCCTTTCAAGGACAACAAGGGGAGGGGGTGGCCCTTCCCTTTTGGAGACTTCAAGGCACCATCTTCACCACTGAAATCCCTCAAGATTTCAGTGGTGAAGAGGCCCAAATACCAAAGTCTCGAAACTTGCACAAAATGGCGTAAAATGGGGCCTTTCAAGGCCTAAGAGGGGTCAAACACCCTCAAACCACAAAACACTCTTAATAAACAATCAAGAGGGCTAAAAAACAGAACTTTTTTACGTTATACAAGCACAAAAACAGTTCAAAGATAGGTAAAAACAAGATACAAAAATGGGGAATAAAGGGGCTAGTTTCTTACCCTTGAAGACCCCTTCAACAATGGTGCTCCAACAGCTCCTTCTAGGTTGAAAACAGCTCCAAAACTTCAAAACCAACCTCTTAGAACCTCAGTGGCTAAGTGAAGGTGAAACACTATGTGTTTGTGTGCAATAGTAAGACACAAACACAATTTAACAGAGGGAGATATAGAGATAGAAAGTGTATGGTTTCTAACCCTAGAACTCAAAACCCTAAAAATGGCTGTCTAAACTCTCTAAAATATCTCAAGTGTCTAACCCTTGCCACAAGAGAGAAGACTCTCTCTTATAGAGCCTTTTGTCTTGTAAAGCTTACAAGACAAGCTTCTAAAGAGAGCGATCCCTCCATACACGTGTATGGAGGGGAGCCAAATGCAAGACAGCTGTCTTAAAATATCTGCAAAAGCAGATGCACAGTAGCCGGCCGGCCAAAGATGCCATTTTGGCAAAAAAGAGTGCCGACCGGCAACAAACAGTGCCGGCCGGCAATATACATTGCCGGTGGCAGCAAAAACCAGCCGGTGGCCTTTGGCCATGGCCGGTGGTGTGTGGGGATGCCTCACAAGGCATTCCCTGCCCTTCCAAGGCAAAATGCAAGTGTTTGGTGCAAAACCAGACACTAAACGGTCGAGTTCGGAGATCCTGAGGCAAGGCGCGTAGCCGAGACCTCCGGGAACTGCAAACGAACGCAAACATGGATGATCACCGAGTGTTCAAACGGTGACGTCCAAGTCTTGAGGACGGTCAAAAATGGGGTGTCTACAGTTGCCCCTCTTTGACAGAACTCGAAAGTCATAACAATGACGGGAGTGAATGTCAAAGCCCGGAGACGACCCATTTTTGACAAGGCCGAAGACTTAGACAAACATGCAAGACAAACAAGGTATGCGCCCGAAGGCAGGGGCAAAATGCAAGACAATGCACGAAGCCGAGCACAACTTATGATCATGCAAAGAAAGCTGTAATGAAGCAACACATGCGACAATTTTAAGCTAGCATACACCAAATTACACTACAATGCAGAAAGGATGTAAGAGAATTATGCAATTCTCGATACTTCTCACTCGGAGGATACAATACCTGTGCGGCTCGTCTGGTTGCACCAGCCTCAAATGAACCGTACATACAATATCGCGCCTGCAAAGAAAACAAACTTAACAGGTACAACATTGTTAGCAACATGCATGACAATGCAAATGAAAGCAAAATGATATGCAATAGATACAAAACAATGTATAAACAATGCAAATGAAGATGCAATGTAATTGAAACAATGCAAACTATATGCAAAGCAATTGAATCATGACCCAATCACGAGTGGCTCGGAACCACACCTATGTCAAATAGATTGATGGAGGTAACAAGTCTGTCTACCATAGAACGGTCAACTGAACTATGAGTAACGTAGACGGACGCAAGAACAAGTATTGGGGGGGTGACATAAGAGGGGAAACGACCCGCTGGGGAAAGGACAACGATCCTAATGCCGGATGCAAAAATTACACTACAATGTAATATATATGGATATGCTAGGAAGATGGCAATGGATATGGCATGCGGGCCAGACCAAATCTTGCCTAGGAAAGGCATGTACGCATACAGGCCATGTTTAACATAGAACGATCCACTGAACTATGCATCGACACGAGAAGTATGGGCACATACCAGACCAAGCTCAACATGGAAAGGCGCAAGCCATAGATGGGAGGTGATGCAACGAATGCATGCGATCTACAATGCATTGGATATGGCACGCGGGCCAAACCAAATCTTGCCTAGGAAAGGCATGTACGCGTACAAGTCGTGTCTGACATAGAACGGTCCACTGAACTATGTTTTGACATGAAAAGTATGGGCACATACCAGACCAAGCTCGATCATGGAAAGGCGCAAGCCATAGGCGGAAGGTGATGAATGCATGCAAATAACAATGTAATATCTACAAATATGCACTATGTTCCAATGATGCATGACAATGCAACTATTTACGATGATGCATGCCAATGCATTTTTTTTGTTTTTTGTTATGTTATGCAAATGATGTATAAAATGCATGTTGCATGGAACGCGCGACAACACGCGGCTTAAGATACATGACAATGTAACTAATTAAGAGTCGTTCGGGCACGACAAACACCGAAGGACTTGCACCTTCAGAGGATTTAGGGTCTCCTAGACCGTGCGTATTTAAGGTCTCGCCAGACCATGAAAGTGCACAAGACAGTGCGATGCAGAGTGAATGCACAAAACAGTGCTCAAACAGATGCACAAAATAGTGCGATGCGTTAGACAACGCGAGTGCACAAGACAGTGTGATGGAATGCATGTGAAATGCAATGAGATGCGCAAAATAGCGCGCTGGAATGCAATGCACAAAACAGTGCGATACGCTAAACAGCGCGATCGATATGCAATGCATAAAACAGTGCGACAGATTTTTTGAAATGCACAAAACAGTGCGATTGATTTGAAATGCACAAAACAGTGCGATTGGTTTGAAATGCACAAAATAGTACGATTGATTTGAAATGCACAAACAGTGCGATACAGATAAGGTGCGCAAGATAGCGCGATGCAATGCACTAACAAGTGTAGAGAGGTGCGCAAAATAGCGCGAATGTAAACTGCACAAAACAGTGCGATGCGCAAAATAGCGCGAATGACAAACTGCACAAAACAGTGCGATGCGCAAAAAAGCGCGATTGATTTTGAAATGCACAAGACAGTGCGATACGCTAAACAGCGCGATTGATTTGAAATGCACAAAATAGTGCGATACGCTAAACAGCGCGAGTGATTTTGAAATGCACAAGATAGTGCGATACGCTAAACAGCGCGATTGATATGCAATGCACAAAATAGTGCGATACGCTAAACAGCGCGATTGGTTTTGAAATGCACAAAACAGTGCGATTGATTTGAAATGCACAAAGCAGTGCGATTGATTTGAAATGCACAAAACAGTGCGATACGCTAAACAGCGCGATTGATTTTAAAATGCACAAGACAGTGCTAGTGAGATACAAAGTGTAAGTGCACAAGATAGTGCGAGTGAATGCATGTTCTATGCAAATGAGGTGCACGTGCCGATGCCAAATGATACAAATGAGACACGCATGCCTCATAAGATGCCAAATGATACAAATGAGACACGCATGCCTCATAAGAGGCAAAATGAAACAAATGAGACACGCGTGCCTCATAAGATGCAAAATGATGCCCAGTGCGATACGTATGCCACACGGAATGTAAAATGATGCCCAGTGTGACACGTATGCCACACGGAATGTAAAATGATGCCCAGTGTGACACGTATGCCACACAGGATGTAAAATGATGCCCAGTGTGACACGTATGCCACACGGGATGTAAAATGATGCGAACGGACTTAAAGGCGTAACGACACATGTGTTTCGGAATGCATGACAATACATGGTAAGGGAATGCACGACAATGCGAACGATGCGCGAGGCGACGTATGCATTGAAATGCATGACAATGCTTGTAATAAAAATGCAATGACAATGCATGAGAGATGTGCATGACAATGCAAGGGGTGCGTGTTACAACGCATGTAGTGTATGCATAACAATGCAACTGTGAGGCGCATGATAGCGCGATGTAATGCACCGAAATAATGTGATGAACGCGTGCAACGCACACGGGGTAACTTTTGGATCTCGTAAGAGGCAAAAAGGATATCAAAGGATACAATCATTGCATGAGTTGGAGTGCTACGCACAGAAGACGCGGTCCGAGGTCAAAACGGAGGCCGGTTGAGCATCGGAGATACACTTTCTTGCACTTTCTTGAGCTACGAAGACCAAAAACTACTCACATGGCCTAAACAAGGCTGTGGGAACACCACTGGCCGGGAGGGGAAGCCACCGGCTGTCCACCGGCTGCAAAATAACTCCATCGGCACAATATACTGCCGGCCGGCACAAAATATTGCCGACCGGCAAAAAGTTGCTAAGTCAGGGCAGATTCGACATTTCACCTCGGGTGTTTTAAAATAGGGTTTCAAACCCTATTTTCTTACTTTCCTTTCCGCCGAAATCTCACACACTCTCTCTCTAGAGCGTTTTTCTCTCCTCTTTTGCTCGTTTCTTCGCATTCTACGCCCGTTTCATCGTCGGATTCGCGATTTTCTTCGCGTTTCAGACATTTTCAACCGAACAAAACTTTATTTCGGTGCCTCGTTTGCCGTTCCCACCTTTTTGGGGTTTGTTCCCCTCGCTTTCCTCTTGATTTCCGTGCCCTTTCCACATTTCAGCCTTTTCGGCCATTTTTGACCTTCTCGGGGGTTGACTTTTCGGTTGACTTTCCGTATTCTAGCCCGGTTTTCCTTCCTCCGGCTATTTTCTCATCATTCCTGACATGGCGGACGACATTCCATGCGCGGGACTCCCCCGGATCACGAGATGGATCCCGGGGTCGAGCTTCTTCCTTTGAGCGAGCGCCCGTTCGACCCGGCGACCTACCGGCCGGTGATTCATGTTCTGCCCCCCGACGGACTGTGCCAATTCCGGAGCTTCGAGAGGCACGTGCCACCCGAGCTATTACTGCGTGAGCCTACCTCCCACCTGTCTTTCAGCGCTTCCAAGGTAACTCTCTTTTCTCTGCTTTACTTTCTGCAATGTAGGGCACAAAAACTGTCGTAGCTTATTTATGCTCTTTAACTGCTGAAATCTGATATGCTGTATACCGTAGTTGATCGTAGACATACGTACAACTGATATCTGCTTGAAACTGACACATGCACGCACACTGCACTAGCCCTGAATCACCAAAACACACTATATTTCACTGCATACACACTGGTACCCAGCATTTGCTTGAATCTGTCAAACCATGCACACATGCTATACTGTACTGAACCACCCGAACACGTCGACGCATCACACGTATTTCACTGTAAGCACACCGGCACCCAGTATTTGTTCAAATCTGTCAAACTTGCACGCATGCTATATCTGCTCTGAACCACCCAAACACGCTGACGCATCACACGTTGTAGTTCACTATAAGCACACCGGCACCCGGTATTTGCTTGAATCTGTTAAACTTGCACGCATGCTACATCTGTATGCTTCTTAAAACTGCATCTTGAATATTGCCTTGCAATTGTTATTTTCTGTTTACAGGGGGATTCCCATACCATCCACGGGTATGGGAACACTGGCGCTCGGGAGTGGTACGACGAGCTTCCTGACGCGGTCCGTCGCATAGTGGATCAGGCGGGCTTCGGCGCATTCTACAGAGGACTCTCCAGGCTCACTACATGCAGACCTCTCCTCGCCGCTTTGGCGGAGAGGTGGTGGGACACCACCGATTCATTCCATTTGTCTGCGGCAGGGGACATGACGATGACCCCTTACGATTTCTCGATGCTCACAGGCATCGGGGTAGGGGGTGATCCGATCCCCTTTGATATTGACATGGATGAGTGGACTACCGCTCAGGTCCATCTGCTGGGTGAGGCGCCACCTCTTGCTCGTCCAGGCTTTGTCCGATATTCTTGGTTTGAGGTGCAGTTTAGGGTCCAGCCCACCCTTGTTGATGCAGCCCCGATGACTCCGGAGGCCATGGAGAGGTACGCTCGCGGCTTCCTCATGTTCTTGTTCGGGACGACCATCTTCGCCGACCGGGCAAACACCGTGCCTCTCTGCCTACTCAGCGCACTGGTGGACGTCAGGGACATTTTGCATTACGACTGGGGTGGCGCCGCTCTGGCCACCCTCTATGGATATATGAGCTCAGCTTCCCGCGGCAGCGGACAGTTGCTCGGAGGCTATTGGCGTGTCTGGGAGGTACGTCTTCTTCCCTTTTCATTTCTGCCCTATATGTTCTGTACTCTGTACACTGCACACACTGTAGTCTGCTTTATACTTGCTGTATATTGTACACACGGCACACACATACTCTGCTTTACACTGACTGTACACTGCTCACACTGCACACTCTGCACAATACACTGCACAACACACGGCCCTGCTATTTCTACTTTTACTCTATATTCTGCTTTATCTGATAAATGCACTGGTATTTACCTTGCAGTTGTGGGTTTACGCCTACTTTCCTAGGCTTGCTCCTGTACCAGTCACAGAGACTTCTCTGGTCGTCCCCTTTTCGCGCCGCTTTGACGGGAGATGCACCCGGAGGCCGCGAGAGACATTTGGCTTTTTCCGCCGATACTTCGACACCATTACCCCCGCTGAGGTATGTTTTACTTGCAGTTCATTTAAGCTTCACCATTCCACTGCATATTTCAAAGACAGTAAGTAACAAACTGTATGTCACTTTCAGATCACTTGGCAGCCGTGGGCTCCATTGCCGGCGGCGATGCGGGACCGGTTTGCCGGTGCTGAGGAGACCTCGCGTTTTCGGATCCTACTGGAGGGCCCGGTCTGTCGGGCTTGGTACCTGGGTGAGCGTTTCCTATGCCAGACCCTAGGGTTACCTGAGCAGATAGTCCCGGTTCACCCTCCTGCGGACATGAGGGAGACCGAGAGGCTCACCACCGAGCAGATGGCCGATTTCACTATCGGCTGGGAGGAGACCCGCTTTAGAGGCATCGGCGACTACAGGGAGTACGTGCAGACGTACCTTATGTGACCTCTGAGCGGCGGCCGTCGAGCGGAGGGAGCCAGGCCTGTGGCGCCAGCGGTTGGGACGGGAGCGAGAGCTGGGGTAGGGGCTTCGAGGAGGGCCCGAGTTCGTGGCAGGGGCGGAGTCCAGGGAGGACGGGGGGCTGGCTGGCCTGCTCTGCCTGCTTTGTTGACTTTCCGAGGGCAGGGTGGGGCGACCTATCAGATCCCCTTCGCCCCTCCGCCGGCTGATCACGAGTTTGTCGGTGTCCCCGACTTACCTACGGTATGTATTACTGTATTTTTGTACAGTCATTTCATTTCAGTTTATTTGATATTCCACAGAATATTAATGCATCTGATACTTTTGCAGGCTTCTTCTGAGTACACCTGGCAGTCATTGGAGATGAATGCCTCCATGATGGGGATGCTTCAGCGAACTTTTGATCTCCTGGCCCTCTACAGCATTCCGGTATGTTCTCCTGACACTGGCCTCAAACCATTCATACACTGCTTCACATAATCTGATGCACGGCACAACACCTGATATATTGATCTCACAGCATCTGATACACTGCGTACACTGCATTCTACACTGTACTCATACACTGCATTCTGCACTGATAAACTGCTCACGGCATTCTCACACTACACTCATGCACTGCATTCTGCACTGATAAACTGCCCACGCCATTCTCACATTGTACTCATACACTGCATTCTGCACTAATAAACTGTCCACAGCATACACACACTGTACTCATACACTGCATTCTGCACTGATAAACTGTCCACAGTATACTGATGCATTCGCCCTTTTATGTACTTTTTCAGCCTCCTTTCCAGATTCCTATTGTAGGAGGTGCTCCAGCTGGACCTTCCGTCCCTGCCCGAGGGAGAGATGAGGAGGGCAGAGCATTCCCCCGCACCAAGGCGAGGCGCACTCATGTCGGGAGTAGCTCGCGAGCTCCAGTCCCGGATGATGATGATGACGAGGAGTCAGAGGCGGAGGCAGAGGCGGAGGCGGAGTCATCAGAGGAGGAGACCGGAGACGGCACTAGCTCGGGCTCTGACGACGATGCTGACGATGCTCCTGGACCCTCGTCTAGGAAGAGGACTAGGACTGACTGATAGCCCTCGGAGTGCTCGACATGGATACATATTTTTGTTATTTTTCTTCTTTCTTGTACTTTTCTCTTTTGTTGGTAGTTAGATGCTCTGTACTACCGCTGGCAGGTTTTTGTTTCCAAAACTTGTATATTTGAAAAGATGATGAAATGAAACAGGCTTTTTATCTGAAAAAGTGTTTACATTCGTATATCTTTACATTAAAAAATTTGCACACACAGCATTCGGTTCATTCTGCACACACAGCATTCGGTTCATTCTGCACACACAGCAAATCCAGAACAAACAGCCCAATCTGACAAGACGGACTACGGAGGTGAAACCAACTGGAGTTGAAACACAATCGAATATAGAGAATGGCACAACATTCTGAGCATAAACGATTAACTTTCGGAAAAGGGGTTTTCTCAACCGGGGTATCGAGCCTACAACCGGACACAGCCGGGAGGACTCAAACAAAGAGGTACGCGACCTAAACACAACAAGACACGCTCGGGAGAAACCTAGGACAAAGGTTGAGGTAAACAAAACAAAAAAACCCGACACACAGGCGCGTTAACGAAGGTCGGAGACTTCGGATCACGAGGAGCCAGTTTCTCTAGGTATTGTTTCCCACCCTTTCTGATTTGTGATTCTCATATCACTCGGCCCTCAGGCTCGGTTTTTCTCTCAAAACCCTTTTTCTTACCTTTCTCTCAACTTAAACCTCTCTATTCTTTATTCTCTCATTTTTTTCGTCCCTCCCCAGGGTGATTAATGAATGAATAGGAAGTTGTGGATTCATGCCCAATGCCGTTAGCTCACAGCCATTTCTTCTGGTGGGTAGAGTGCCCTTCTGGCAAGTACGTTGACGACGGGGAAAAGACAGGATGCCTGACTCAACTGTGCCCGTAGTTTATCATTTTGACCATTTTTTTTTGGTTTTCAACTAAAACAGTTTTGATCAAAATGAGAGTCGGATTAACATACTTGCTCGATTTTTGATTTGAAAATCATGCAAGTCAGGCTGTAAGCACTGAAAATTTTCCTTTTGGGGTCCAAGAAAATGGTCCAGTTTTGGAAAACGAAATAGTTTTCGAGAAAATAGTCAACCTCAGTAAAAATTTTCAAAAACTATTTTTGCAAACGGCTGACGCTCAACGAGCATGGAACTTACCCTTTGAGATACGCAACCTCGGATCGGAGGCAATGGAAAATTGCCCCTGGCTTAAAGGGGGGTGGATGGCAACGGAAAGTTGCCCCTGGTTTGAATGGCGTCTTGCGATGACTGGTGGCAACGGAAAGTTGCCCCTTGTTTGGATGGTGCCGTAGCAGTCCGCAGACAGTCTTCATCAGTGATGGTCGAACTCTTGGACACAGAGATGACGAAGACGGTCATAACAGATATATGGACACAATCACCTTGGAAGGTGTTGGCGACTAGACTTTGGGATGAAGTCAAAACCATTGCATGGACTGAAACGCTATGAAAGCGTTGGGGGCTGGACTTCATGATGAAGTTGCCTACGTATCCCAAACATGGGAATCAAGCCTTACGTAGTTCCGGTTAAGGTACACTCGGGTATTTTAACCTTCACCTTTCAGGCTCTAACTTTTGCCAAGGTGCCCGATGCGGGTTTTCGACCTTGCGAGCTTCTTTTCAATTTCTTTTTCTCTTTTCTTTTTTTCTTTTTCTGTATTTTCTTTTCTTTTCTTTTCTTTTCTTTTCTTTTCTTGTATTTTTGCTTTTTGCTTTTTTTTGTATTTTTCTCTTGCTCTAACTTTTGCCTGGGTCGCCCTCCCGGGTTTTCGGCCCAGCGAGCCTCTCAAAGGGTAAAAGTGTAACAAGTTCATGCCAAATGGTTTATGAAGTTGAAGCCTCTCTGTATCTAGGAGAGTGGCTGTTGCAATGATTTGTAGAAGAATCTATCCCGGTTGCTCCACAAGCTTCTTCCGGCGAGGTCTACTCCTTCTGATTCGGCTTTGGTGCCTCTTGCTTGAGGGCTGCTTCTGATCGGGCCATATAGCCCTTGCATGACGTTTGACCGTTGAACTTGCTGAACGGGTTCAAGGTTCGAAACGGATGGGTTGAATCTTGAGGCTGAGAGCGATCCTAGGCTGCGCAATCTCGAGAGTGGTTCCACACAGGTCTTCACAGGGCCGTGTAAAACATTTGTTTTTGAAAGTTTTTAAGAAAGCGACAAATCGCTCGTGCCGAAGATAGTGTGGAACCAATCTGGATCGAGCCAGGGTCCTTCCCAGTACTCATGCCGACAAGCATGATTTCATTCATTAAAGGGCTTAGCATGCTTCTCTTTCTCTTAATTGATCAAAATTTTGCAAAACCCGAGAAATTCCTTCCTCTTCGTTTTTATCACCGCAGTTTTAAAAGGGGTTTTTGAAAAAACTTAGGCTAATGCAATGAGTTTGGCGCACAGGAGAGCAGGCGAGACGTACTGTCAACCCATTCAAATCCTCTGGCACTTATACTGAAAGCAGGCACGAAAGTGAGATAGCAACAGCTGTTTCATTCAGATTCGTTGGTGTAACTGGCCCCTCGGCAGAAACAGACTCAAAAACAAAAAGCGGGTAATTACAAGACAAAACGGTGTTCGGGACAACAACCCCAGAATCACCTAGTATTCTATACAAAGGGGACTGACTCGATACAACAAGACAGACCCTTAAGCAAAAAGACTAACTCAAAACAAAGAGACAGACTCAAAATAAAAGACTGACTCGATTCCCAAGCCAGAATTTACAAAACTCGGTTTCACCGATGCTCAAAAATGCGTGCCAGACGCTACATCCAAAACATACCGAATGCCGCCCGCAGGTGGTTCACTTTACATGCTTGCAGCATCTGAGCCCTCAAAATCCAATAACTGGGTGGTAACGGACTTGGCTGAGGTGGGCGGGAGGATAACCTCGTTGTCAATCAAATCTTGCACCTCATGACGGAGGCGGGAACAATTGTCGGTTGGATGGCCTGTCTGCTGGTGGTACGCGCAGTACTGAGCAGCATCATGCGTAGCGGGGAGATTCTTCGGGAGAGGACGAGGCTCCAAGGGTTTAAGGTGCCCCCTCTCGGCAAGGATCTGAAGTGCCTTAGACAGAGGCATGTAGAGAGCATGAAAGGCCCTGCGCCCCCGGGGCAGGTACTTTGGAGTCTGAGCGCTCTTACTAGCCGCACAAGCGAAAGGATCGGCAGGCGCCACCTTAGCTTTCTGATCTTTCCCCGGTGCAGGGGTGGGAATAGGAGGAATTGTTCTGGCATGACGGGGCCTATCCCGATTTCCTGACTGACTTGAACTACCCTCAGGTGGAGTGGGGAAAGCATCCTCCACATCTTTTGCCACAACCGCGGATATCTGTTGCTTATTCATTCCCTCGGCTTTCAAAGCCTCGACTGCCCACAGCAGTTGTTCAATAGGATCGGCATCTACCTTTGCTTTGTCTTTTCCTCTGGCCTCAGCCTGATCGAGGGTTTGGGTTGGTGCTAATATATCATTACCATAACTAGAGGCCATCTCCGGTTGACTGAGTTCGATCACAATGCGTCCCAACAGCGGGGGCTCCTGGGGTACAAAACTCCCGGCATATGACGCGGCTGGAGGTGAAGCTGACATTCCGTAGGCGAAATCCGCCACAGACCTCTGGAGATCACCTATCATCCCCATTAGTTCAAAGGTGGTGGGCTCACGAGCCTGATACAACTGGGGGGCCCAGACCGGGTGCAAGACAGGCAACCTGGGTGGATGTGGCATATCCATGTTGGTCTCACTTTGTAGAGTGATCCCTTGATCTAATGTAGTCGTCATAGCCATGAACTCTTCTGAATTCTGCGTCGTCATAAGTCCTGCCTTGGCAAGGGGGAACGCTGGCTTATTCTGTATCAACTCTCCGACCCTCTGAACTGAAAGGAAAAACAAACAGCATTTCAGCCCCAAATGGATCAAACACAGGTGTAGTTGAACAACTGTACTCCACTACTGATCACTGTTCCCCAGAATTACTGTCCCCAAAACTGAATCCGGATACCCGCAGATAACTGATTCTCATAAACTGATACTGATGCTGGTACCCTCGGGCCCGATACTCAAACTTGCGAACTGATATGTGCGTTCCTGTAGAGATACACTCCAAAGCACATAGCAAGTAAAGAGAGCCAAAACACCCCTATGTTGGGGTAGGGTTTCCCTGTGCTATTTTGTCAGGAGCTAGGGTTTCACTATGCACGCAACAGTTTCAAACAACCTAACATCGGGTGAGCAACCTATCCTAGCTTGGAATGGTCACTATGGATCCGAATATGCACTAGGTCGAATGGTCGAAAAGGGTGCCCCGGTAAAATCGGGGTTTGTGTTCCCATACTGTCAGAGCCCATAACCGGTCAGCCTTATGGTCATGCCTTGACAAGACAAGCCTCCGGCAAACCGTTCAGGAATGGCAGATGGCAAACACTGTGTTCCTAGGCGCACCAATGCACATGCAATGCAAAGAAACACATAAGCGAAATCAAAACGGGATATCACGAGTTCGAGTCAAGCTCTCTAAATCTCCCCAGCAGAGTCGCCAGAAACTGTAGACGTCCCCGAACGCCCCGGGAGGGTGAGTCCCGTTCGGTTCATTTTTGGGGTCACTACAGCTCGGACTCTCAAATCGTCACGGTTCTTAATCTTGAACCAAAGAGTCCAAATCCGGCAAATCGTTTTGAGAAACAGATTTTTTGAAAAGAAGTGCCAAACCTGGACTGCTTTGCCAGATACAGAGTCACCACCTAAATATTTTAAAATGGGAGAATTTAGGAAACCCTGACTCGGTGCCAAAGGCCACATGTCCGTCATCACCGGAGTTGTCTCGGCTTGGGAGCTAGGGTACTATTGGGGAAGGTCAGCTATGAGCACCCCCTCTCGCCCGATCCGAAGATCGGCCTCTACTAACCGTGATATCCATTTTTGAAAACGTTATGTGTTCTCACTCCAGTTATTAGCCTAGAATTACTATATTGTGCGCACAGCAAACAAGTATAGACTAGATTGCCTAAGTTGAAAATAAGCATTGCATATCCGTTTTGTTCTTAGAAAACACTTTGGAATTTGCTACTCGCAAGTAGGCTAAAACACGGATTTCAACAAGTTTTTTCCAACTCAAACAATCCAACCTTCACCCACAGGCATTCAAGCAGTTTATCACATAAACATTTAGCCGCATGGCAAGCATACTGTCATGGCAACACTCACACGCATGCAACATGCTAAAGCGAAAATACTTACATAGTACTCCGTGCCAAAACAATAAACTAGTTAGCAAACATGCATGTCCTAGTTCGTGTTAAATTGCCTAATGCAACACACACAGGATGCAATCGAAGTAGGCTCGGCTAACCTAAGTATGGCATGTGGAATGCAATCAGTTGATGCACGTATTCAATTTGGAATTGAAGTACAAATGCAGTTAGCGTGATGTACCGAGCCCGGTGCATGTAAGACAAATGAATGAATGCACGCATGCATAGCATAAGGTATGCTAAATTAAACGTGCCCTAATACTAACCATCAAAGCAGGTAAGTAAAAGGGAAGAAAGAAGTGGGGATTGGAAGACATACACACCACTCACACACACTTATTACAGATTTGCCCTCGCTCGGAGGGACCAAATAAATAATACAAATTAATTAACTACGCAAGCTAATTAAAAATTACAAATTGCCTAATCAACTAAGCAAATTAACTTAAGCTAGGAAAACAGATAAATCGCCCCGGGAAAAGAGCTCGATGCAATGCATGCTCGGTCCTGCTCGGAAATGCACCGCCATGCATAGGCTGCCTCTGTTTTCCTTCCTTTACTCCTCTGGAGGCTGTCAAAACCTCAGGACTGCTTCCTTGGACATTGGGGGACACCACCGGCTGAATGGGATTACCACCGGCAGTGTTAGGTGGCCACCGGCCATTGGTGAAGCTATCGGCAGAGAAAAGATTGCCGGTTGGCACTTGGAACTGCCGGTCGGCAGAGTGTTCCTGCAGAATCTGCAATTGACAGCAACAGAGGGCAAGGCAAAGCATGGCAGTACAATTCAAGGCATATATGCACCAATCATGTCCCCTATCATGTTTTTGACTCAAAGGGATATGTGTCTCGATTCTCGGACCACCAATCACGCATTTTCATGCATGATGGCCCAAAGAATCAAGTGTGCAATTTTCATGTCAAATGAAATGCAAACCAAACAAACAAACAAACCAAGGCCCAATTCCTATCACCAATTCAAGGAACAAGGCATGCATGCAAGATGCAATGCAACCTAGGCATGCAAGCTAAGGATGCAACATGGCATGGCAAAACACTTATGCAAGCATACAAGCAAACATGAGGCAATGCCAACTAATGACAAGATGGACTTAGACATGATTTAGGCAGCTCTAATAAGGCCCAAAACAGTGGCCAAAGTGACCAAAACAAGGGACCAAATACACACACACGCATGCACGTGTTAAAGGGCCAACACTTAGGCACAAGTGAGGCAACTCTCAAGCACACTTGAATGAGGCAATCATGGACATATGGCATGCAAGGTAAGCATTGAAAATCATGTTAGGATGGTGTCAAACCAAGCAAACAAAATAGACCAAGCATGCAATAATGGCCCAAGTACTTGAAGCAAGTCAAAGGGACTTGAACCATGGCTAAGCCAACCAAGCCTCACAAGGCTAAGAGGGCTTAAGATAGGTTCAAGACAGACCTAGACTATGCAAAGGGGGCCCTTTAGATGGCATCTAAGTGGCTCAATTTCAAAGCATGCACAATGGTCAAAACATGGAACATGCTACACAAGCTTTCAAAGCATTAAAGAGGCATTCAAGGCAAACATATAGGCATGCAAAGGGGACTGAAATGACATGGTGGATGGTTCCAAATCACCAAATCAATGCAAAAATGTCATGCTATACATTCATACACTTAAGGCCAACAAGCCGGAATGCAAAGGGGCTATATTAAGCATGCCAAATCCGACCCAAACAACCATGGACAGACCTAAGACACGGCAAAATATGCACAAAACCTTCACAAGACTAAGCCTAAAACATGCTTGAACAAGGGCTAACAACCTAAGGCATATTAAGGCAATAACAAGGCATTACATGGTAGGTATGCTAAGCATGCATGGTGTACCAAAACCAACAATAAACAGAGGCATATTATGATATAATAGGCACCAAAAACAGCCAAGACATGGTCAACACATAGTCTAACATGATGCTCCCTCAAGAGGCCAAAAAGGGTCCTTTCAAGGACAACAAAGGGAGGGGGTGGCCCTTCCCTTTTGGAGACTTCAAGGCACCATCTTCACCACTGAAATCCCTCAAGATTTCAGTGGTGAAGAGGCCCAAATACCAAAGTCTCGAAACTTGCACAAAATGGCTTAAAATGGGGCCTTTCAAGGCCTAAGAGGGGTCAAACACCCTCAAACCACAAAACACTCTTAATAAACAATCAAGAGGGCTAAAAAACAGAACTTTTTTACGTTATACAAGCACAAAAACAGTTCAAAGATAGGTAAAAACAAGATGCAAAAATGGGGAATAAAGGGGCTAGTTTCTTACCCTTGAAGACCCCTTCAACAATGGTGCTCCAACAGCTCCTTCTAGGTTGAAAACAGCTCCAAAATTTCAAAACCAACCTCTTAGAACCTCAGTAGCTAAGTGATGGTGAAACACTATGTGTTTGTGTGCAATAGTAAGACACAAATACAATTTAACACACACAAGAGGGAGATATAGAGATAGAAAGTGTATGGTTTCTAACCCTAGAACTCAAAACCCTAAAAATGGCTGTCTAAACTCTCTAAAATATCTCAAGTGTCTAACCCTTGCCACAAGAGAGAAGACTCTCTCTTATAGAGCCTTTTGTCTTGTAAAGCTTACAAGGCAAGCTTCTAAAGAGAGAGATCCCTCCATACACGTGTATGGAGGGGAGCCAAATGCAAGACAGCTGTCTTAAAATATCTGCAAAAGCAGATGCACAGTAGTCGGCCGGCCAAAGATGCCATTTTGGCAAAAAAGAGTGCCGACCGGCAACAAACAGTGCCGGCCGGCAATATACATTGCCGGTGGCAGCAAAAACCAGCCGGTGGCCTTTGGCCATGGCCGGTGGTGTGTGGGGATGCCTCACAAGGCATTCCCTGCCCTTCCAAGGCAAAATGCAAGTGTTTGGTGCAAAATCAGACATTAAACGGTCGAGTTCGGAGATCCTGAGGCAAGGCGCGTAGCCAAGACCTCCGGGAACTCCAAACGAACACAAACATGGATGATCACCGAGTGTTCAAACGGTGACGTCCAAGTCTTGAGGACGGTCAAAAATGGGGTGTCTACAAAAGTACAGATTAAATCAATAAACTTAGGGCATAGTTGAGTTAGGTGTTCCTGCGCCCCCTTCCCGAGCTTGTGGAAGCTTCGGATGCTAAAGTAGGCTTGGTTTGCGCCTCATCTTCAAGCCAAGCTATGCATTCACCAGAAATGGTGCAATTGAGAGTGGGAGCGGGGGCCAAAAGTTCTCTTGTCCTCCATGCAGTGGAATATCGAGCTAGCTGTGAGCCTCTGATCGGAAATGAAGTTGGGTACTCTATTCCCTCTTCCGAGCAAGCCTGGTCGTGTCCGAACTGACGTCTGAACCGGAATGGAAAATAGAAGACACAATGTATCAAGCCAATCAACTGACTGCTAGGCTGTCAAGACATGCTGTAGCTCATCTCAGGCAAGTCAAACCAGGGGCAATGCCAAGCAATGTCAACATCAGACCTGTTGCACATCCACTGGCACCACCACCCCTCATTTGGGAAATCAACCAGTTGTGAGCGAAAGAAATAGCCGCACGCTGAATATGCTGGGCAAGAGTCCATTACTTTCAACCTGTCCATCAGCCAAATCTTTGGAGGGATGAAAAATAAGAGAGATTAAAGAATAGAGAGGTGTACATGGAGAGAAAAAGTGAGAAAAGGGTTTTAGAGAGAAAAACAGAGCCTGAGGGCCGAGTAATGTGAGAAATACATGTGACAAGGGTGGGAAACATTACCTACAAGATTAGTGGACTTCCTGCGAACCTGGTCGTCTCCCGGCGATGGAAGGCATCCAAGCCCATCAAAGTTTCGGCTAGTGTAAAGCCAATGTAGCTCTTGCCCTCTTTCAGGCCTTGGACAACCTCAATCAAGCAAAGGCTAGATCCTCCGAAGCTAAGGGCAAGCAGGAAATGGGCCAACATGCACAAGCAAAGGGCATGCTGCCGAAAACTTTGCCAACGACAGTCGCCGCGGTCGCCGGCATTAGAAAATCGGTGAATGAGATTGGGAGTGTCCAGTTCTCTGTTGTGAACCAAGGATCGAGCATCATGTAAAGTAAGCTCACACATCCTTCCTAAAGCCTTGATATGGCCAAAACGAGATTGGGGCAAGATCTCCTCATTATGTCAGAATTCAACCAAAGCTTGGAATTCTTCGATTGTGGGACACATTTCTTGTCCCCCGAAGCTAAAAACGTACGTAACCGGATTCCAACATCTAGCTGTGGCATGGAGGAATGGAAAACACAGCGGAGTATAGCTTAGCGGGAATAGTGCATTTTTCCCGAAGCCCTGGAAATTCAGCTTTTCTGTGTCATCTAAAGTTGCAATCCAATCGGAGAGTCTTTCAATTAAGAATGGCTCCATTTGGGGCAAAAACAGAGCTGGAATGAAGAAACCACGACGCTGGAGCTTTTGTAGAAGATAAGGCACTGAGTAGAGGACAGGTGGCAACAATCTAGAGATTCTCAAAATTATTGGCCGACCGGCCAGTTCAAGTGGCCGACCGGCCACCTTTACTGGCCGACAATGATCATAAGTGGCTGACAGCCACTTCTTGTCTCCAGCAGCATTGCTTTGGTTTCCCTGCGTAGTGAGAATGCTAAAGACCTGTGTTTTGCTTCACTCTGGATGTGTTCCGTTGCCCTATTTTAGTAGCTTTGTTGAGTTACTCTTAGGTTGTTTTTGTTTATCGAGTTGTTGTGATTTGTTTATCGATTTGTATTTATTTGTTTATCGAGTTGTTGCATTAGTTGTTCTTTGTGTTATCTTGTTTGTTTTGTTTTAGTTTGTTCACTACCTGACTAAGCCATTGTCAAGACAATGTACAATGGTTAATTCCCATCAATCCCGTTTTTGTGTAAAATGGTGTGATGCGATGCTCGAAATATAAAATGCAACACATATTAAATCAAAAGGTTGTTATCATTCCAATCATGGTTTCTTTTTACAAATGTACAAATGTTTAAGGAAATAAAACAGCCTAAGGCTGTACAATGTGCTAACACTACTAAAAAAAAGAAAAAAGAAAAGAAAACAAAGCAAAAATACATCTAAATTGATGCCAGCTATCTCAAGATCAAGAGGCCCTCTTCGTTCTCTTCCTCGGCCGAGCAGACTTTGAGTTATCACCATCAGCGCCACTATCTGAATCTGAGCCAAAGCTTGAACCAGAGCCACCTCCGCTCTCATCAGTAGAGCCCTCCTCAGTATCATCATCATCCTCAGAACCCGAGCTGGTGTCGTCGTCTCCACCCTCAGATGACTCTGACTGGGGACTCACTAGCTCCTCGTCCTCGCTAGTCTCATCATCGTCATCGTGCATGACGGGCTCCTGACGCCTCCCTCGGTTGCGTGTTGGAATCCCTCTCCCTGCTGCTGGAGAAGGCTCTGATGGTCTCGTCTGCAGGGGTGTGACCTGAAGAGGCAGTTTGAGTATATCAGTCATAGTATATGTATTAGATGCAAGTGTGGTGCACTAAGTGAAGTCAGATACAGTATGAGAATGCAGCGTGCGAATATGTTCATAATGAGCGGAAATGCAGTGTCATTGTGTTCAGAATGAGCAGAAATACAGTGTGTGAACGTGTTCAGAATGAGCAGATGAAATACAGTGTAAAGGTGTGAGCTCTACAAGAAATGTAAAGTTTATCACAGGAAATGTAAGAGTGCAGTGTGTACCTCGGGCATGTCGTGGGATAGGTGAGACTCTGGCTCCCGTAGCAGAAGATCTGATGGTGCCCATCGAGCAAATCCGCTAAAGTGACGGACTGTGTCGGGAGGTAGTACATGTGCCCCAGGGTGGTACCTTTCTAAGTCGAAAGGCCGGACCCTGGGCAGCAGCGGGATGTACTCCGGTTCCTCCTCCATCCTTGGAGAACCCCCGTCGTGTGGAGCGTCACCTGCCATCTGAAAAGAAAATGAAGGGTAGGCGAAAATGAGTGAAGTAGGCGGAAAATGCCAAAAGTCAACTCTCGGGAAGAGGAAAAGTCAAAGAAAGTCAAAGCTCGGGAAAGGGCGCCAAACTCAAGATAAATTTGAGGAAAACAAATCTCAAATGGTGAAAATAGAGGAAAAAACTCCGAAAATAAGTTTTGTTCAGTTCAAAACGAAGGAAACCAAAAGGTTTTAGTGAATCAACTTCGTGAGGGGCGTTGGAAAACGTGTGGAGTATGGATCTAAGAAGAAAAAGTGTCTAGGGACAAAGAAAAGATGATTTCGTCACTGTGAGTGTGAGGAAAAGTGATTTGGATGTGTGTTTTTAAAGTTCTCCAAGCAAAAAGACCAAACTAGCCCGAAAATACCAAGACTGGCCAACCGACCAATTTTTGTGGCCGACCGGCCCCTTAGGTGGCCGACAGCTTTATCAAGTGGCCGACATGATCTTGGGGTGGCCGGAAGGTGCCCAGTGTCTTCCCTATGTGTTTTTAGATTGTTTTGAGTCCTTGGTTCTCAGGAAAGTGCAAGAAGAGTCCACATTTTTAGCTCAAAATGTCTCTGTGGAGGTTTTAACTCATGTCTTCGATGCGAGACTCATTGACTAGTCAGCATGACTGAGGTGTATCCTTTTGAAAAACATTGCAACTCCTCCGAGAGGTAAATCGGAGGTTGTAACTGAATTGGTCTTGTTAAGACGTGCATCTCTTTATTCAGTATTTTGTATTGAGCATGCCACTGTGTTGCGTTGAATAATGCATTGTTGTCATTATAGCATCGTGCATGCCCTTACATTCGCATAGATATTGTCTATACTTGTTGCATTGAACATGCATTCGATGTTGCATTGAACATGTATTCGATGTTGCATAGAGCATTCTCCATGTTTCATTGCAAAGAACATGCTCCATTTCTTGCATGATTTGCATGAAGCATGTCCATCAGAGCGATGTGTTATGATTATGTGTTTTGCATAGAACATGCATTCCTATCGTATTGTACTTGTCAAAGTTTCTTTCTTGTGCAGGCACGATATTGTATGTACGGTTCATTCAGAGGAATTCCAGGTAAGATCCCTGTCCTTTGCCCCTCACTCCATTGGTTAGAAACACTCGGGTACGCCCGGTGTTTTACACCGACACTGCTTTGGTTAGAAGCATTGGGTCGCGTGCCCAATGTTTATATCTTGCTTTGGTTAGAAGCGTTTAGACCGTGTGCCCGACGCTTATACCACTCTTCTGGTTAGAAGCGTTTGGACTGTGTGCCTGACGCTTATACCACTCTTTTGGTTAGAAGCATTGGGTTGTGTGCCTGATGTTTATACCTTGCTTTGGTTAGAAGCGTTTGGACCCTGTGCCTGACGCTTATACCACTCTTCTGGGTAGAAGCGTTTGGACTGTGTGCCCAACGCTTATACCACTCTTTTGGTTAGAAGCATTGGGTCACGTGCCTGATGTTTATACCTTGCTTTGGTTAAAAGCGTTTGGACCGTGTGCCCGATGCTTATACCACTCTTTTGGTTAGAAGCATTTGGACTTTGTGCCTGACGCTTATACCACTCTTTTGGTTAGAAGCATTGGGTCGTGTGCCCAATGTTTATACCTTGCTTTGGTTAGAAGCGTTTGGACCGTGTGCCCAACGCTTATACCACTCTTCTAGTTAGAAGCGTTTGGACGGTGTGCCCGATGCTTATACCGCTACTTTGGTTAGAAGTGTTTGGACTGTGTGCCCGACGCTTATACCTTGCTTTGGTTAGAAATGCTCGGGTACGCCCGATGTTTATACTTCTCTTTGGTTAGAAATGTTTGGGTCGTGTGCCCAACACTTGTACCACCCCTTTGGTCAGAAGCGTTTGGATCGTGTGCCCAACGCTTATACCACCCTTGTGGTTAGAAGTGTTTGGGTCGTGTGCCCAACACTTATACCACTCTTTTGGTTAGAAGCGTTTGAGCTGTGTTCCGACGCTTATACCGCTTCTTTGGTTAAAAAAAAAAACATTGGAACGCGCTTTGATGTTTATGCCACCCCCGGTGTTTGCACCACTCCATTTTCCCTCTCGCGCGTGGCGCGTTAGGACGCTTTGGTTAAATGCATTTGGATGGATTTTTATGCTTATACTGTTCTTTGCTTTGATTGCATAATGGTTGGATGTGTTTCACCTGTTATTACTGTTTGCTATGGTTTGGAGCCTTAGGGTGTGTCCTTAGGTTCGCACCACCTTTTACCTCACGTGTGCCATATGTTGGGGTCTTGTTGGCCGCCTCAAGTGTGCTCGGCGGTTGTTGCTCTTTGTCGTTCTGCGTGAGGCGAGGTTGAGACTGCATAATTTTCTTACATCCTTTCTGCATGAAATGTAGTTTGGTTTGTGTTAACTTTCTTATGTACGAGTTTGCTATAGCATTTCTTTGCATGACATTTGTATCTAGAGGTTTCATTACAGCTCTCATTGCATGATCATAAGTTATGTTCTGCATCATGCATGTCATTTGCATTCTGCCCCAGCCTGCGGGCGTAATCGTTCTTTGTTTTGATTGTTTGTTTGTCTGAGTCTTCGCCTTGTCAAAAATGGGTCGTCTCTGGGCTTTGACATTTACTCCCATCATTTCATGACTTTCGAGTTCTGTCAAAGAGGGGCAACTGTAGACACCCTAATTTTGATCGACCTCAAGACTTAGACGTCATCGTTTGTGCACTCGATGATTGTGCATGTTTGTGCTCGTTTTGAGTGCCCAAAGCTCTCGGCAGAACGCCTTGACTTTGAGCCTCTAAACCCTCTTTGTTTTGTGCTTGTTTGTGGACTAAACCTTAGTGCCCCTTTCCTGGAGGGGCAGAAGGCCTTGTTGACCACTTTTGGCTATTGTCGGCCACTTGTCCCCCTTATAGGCCACTTGAGGTGGCCGGTCAGCTAGGGAGGTGGCCAACAGCCATTTTTCTTCTTTTCAGATATTTTATGTGCTAACTGTGCCAGTTGTTGATCACTGAAGGCCTTAGGCTTGTATTTCTATATAAGGGGAGGCCTCTCCCCCTCTTGGGGGTCAGATTTTTTAGGAGCCAAAAATTTCCTCCCTCTCTCTCTAGAATTCTCTCTTTATATTTTGTGCTTAAAAGTGCTTGAAAATGGGAATTCTCTACACATTTGCAAGGAGACTATTGGTCAAGCACCCTCACCTTGGAGCTGAGATTCTTGGAGGCCTTATTTGAGCCTCTTATAGTGGTTTTAGCTCAGAAAAGTGGCTGGTTGTTGCTGTGCTTCAAAGGTATAAAGCTTACCCCTTTTAAGCTTCATTTTGCACACTAGTTTAGCCACTGTTGCATGCTGTTTTTGGCCTAGTTTTCAACTACAAAAACCTCTGTTTTTAAGGCTTAAAAATGGTGGTTTAAGGTCTTCTTGGAGTTAGGGGTGGTTTACCTTCTTTTGTAGCTTGTTTGCTAAGTGTTGTGCCATCTTTCAAACCCTTTTTAAACAACCTTTTTTGGCCTTTTAACCACTGAATTCTAGGGGAATTTCAGTGGCAAAAACTTGGTTTTGAGGTCCCAAATAGGAGGGGGTGGCCTCCCCTCATTGTGTCTTCTTTGCAAGCGTAGATGGCCTAACAAAGTAGCATGTATTTCTACCTTTTTATAGCTTAGTTCAAGCATGTTTTTGGCTCTGTTTTGACATGCTTTAACTCTGTTTTTGATTGGTTGGAATACTTCTTGCTTGCTTTTTGCACTTGTAGTATAATCATGCTCACTAGCTTACCATACTTGATGATTTAACCTATCATCCTAGCTTGTGTTAGCTTAACTTCAACATCTTTTAGCTACTGATTTGCCATGATTTAGCTCTATTTTGAGTGGCTTTGATCATATGGCTCATGCTTTCTATAGCTATAGAGTAATTGCCTTCACTAGCTTTACATTTTAAGGCCTCTAACATGCTTTGCTTGGGGTGATTGCATGATATAGCTTCATTTTACATGTGATTTCAATGCATATACCTCTGTCACACTCTCACTTACTTCACTCTTTCATTGCTTTTGAGAGTCGTGTTTAGTGCCTAGCTTGCGAGCCAAAACTTTTTTTAGTTTTTTGTTCTTCAATTCTAGTATGCTTAGCCACTGATTTGGCATGATTGAGCTCTATTTTGAGCTGGTTTGGTCATTCGAGCTTGATGTTTCATACCTCTAGTGTTGTGTTCTTCACTAGTTTCAATGCTTTTGACCCTTAACATGTTGTGCATGCGTTGCTTACATGTTATAGCATCATTTTCATGGCATTTCAGCACTGAATGTCTGCAATCTTCCTCCATGCTTCACCCTTTTCAATTTGTTTTGAAAGTAGCCTTGAGCCCCTTGTTGGCTTGAGTGTGGAATCGAGGCTCTCGTGCCTAATGATTTAATTCCTTCAGGAGTTCATTACCAACAATATAAGGCCTCTTTCATGCTCAAGGTACTTGAGGTTCAAGCCCTTTTTCTATTTAGAGGACAGTCACTATGGACTTAACCGGTTAAAGGGACTAATCGGTAATGAAAAATGAGTAAACAAAATCGAACAAGTAAAATATGAACAAGATAAGCATGTTTTGTTGCATTGCATGTGTTTGGATTGGACGTTAATCCAAACACAAGAAATGTGGGACGTTTCATACTCGAAGTGATGAAACGTGTCACATTTCTTGGTCGCCATCACCCTTGATCATGCATGATAGGGTGGTGGCCATTTGAGTCTTGTTTGTGCATTCACTAAGCTTGTACAAGCTTGGTTTTTGGGCCATCATGCATTAAGATGCTTGGTTGGTGGCTTGAGAGTCAAGTGTCGCACTCCTTTTAGCTTGAGACATGATGAGGAGGGTGGCAGTACAAACATTTCATTGCAAATACATTGTCTTGCCTCTGTTATTCTCTGTTGTTCTCTGTTGCAGCAAAACTAGGAGTTTGGGAAAGGAGGTAGCTGACCGGCCAGTAGCAGTAGTCGACCGGCCACTTGCATTAGCCGATTGACTAGTTGAAGTGGCCGGCAAGTGGCCGACCGGCCACCAGTCCATTTTGGTACAAAAATGTTCATGTTTTGGAGCTATGGCAATTTGGCATGTTGGTTCAATGTTCAGAGATCAAGGCGAGTGCAAACAGAGGCAGCTGATGGCAAGGCAATGGATTTTCAGGAGGACACCAACCGAGTATGCATGTCTCCATCGCCCCCGAGGCCATTTCATTGATTTAATTAGTTTGTGTAACTAGTTGATCAATTCAAATTTGTAATATCTTAATTAGTTAGTGTAACTAGTTATTCATTTCAATTTGGTTTGAAATAATTAGTTAACTAGAATAGTTAATTAGTTGTTTTGTAATAATTAACTTAGCGTAGCTAGCTAGTTAGTGTATTCGGACCCTCCTTCGAGAGGGCGCAATGTTGTAATAAGTGTGCGTGTGTGTGTGCATGTCTTCCAACCCCATGTCTTTATTTCTTTTACTTAACTGCTTACAATGGTTAGATTAGGGCATATTTTGATTAGCATACCTTATGCTCACATGCTTGCATCATTCATTTGTCTTGCATGTACCGAGGCTCGGCGCATCATTCAAATTGCATCGTATTTCAATACTTCCTTGAATACGTGTTTTAAAGCATGTTATCAAAGTGTTGCAAATCATATGTCATATTAGTAGCCGAGCCTATTTATTGCATTGTTGCATGTGTTGCATTAGTCATTTAACATAGTTAGGATCATGCATTGTTTCTAACTAGATTTTGTTTTGGCTCTGAGTACTCGGTAAGTTTTACGCTTTAGCATATTTGCACGAGTGTGAGTGTTGCCATAATAGCATACTTGCCATGAGGCTATGTGCTTATATGATAAACTGCGTGAATGCCTGTGGATGGAGGCTTTGTTGCTTGAATTGGAACAATTCAACGAATATGAGTTTTTAAGCCCACTTTGCGAAGTGGCAAATCATGTTTTAAGCCCATCATGTTTGCTGGCAAATCCGCGCTTTAGCCCACTTGACGGTGGCATTTTCAAACCATTTTCGAAAACAAACATGAGTTGAATTCGTTCTAATTCTAGCAACTTAGTCTATACTTGTGTGTTCTGCGCATCACATAGTAAAGTTAGCTAATAATCAGAACAAGAACACATGTGTTTATAAAAACAACATATCATGCTTAGTAGAGACTGATCTTTGATCGGGCGAGCGGGGATACTCATTTCAAGACCTTCCCCTCTCATACCCAAGTTCTCGAGTCGAGGCAACTTTGGTGATGATGGACACGTGGCCTTTGGCACAAGTCAGGGTTTCCTAAATTTCCCAAAAACAAAATATTTAGGTGGCGACTCTATAATTTGGCAAAGCAGTCTAGTTTTTGGCATTATTTGATCTAAAATCAATTTTCCAAAAAGTTTTCCGGATTAGACTCTTTGGTGATTTATTAGTTTCACATTGCACTTTGTGAGATTAGATTCATAATCGTGAGTAGGATACCAATTTGAGCTCTCCGAAAGGGGCGCGAAGAAAGTCGAGTCCATAGTATCGAAACAACAATGAAATTTGAATGATGTCCCGAGCCTCAGTGCATGCAAGACAAGATGAATGCATGCAAGCATAACGTATGCTAATTGAAATATGTGCCTAATCTAACCATCTAAAGCGATTAAGTAAAAGCGAGAAAGACGTGGGATTGGAAGACATGCACATTATTACATTTTGCTCTCACGAACGAGAGTTCGAATGAATAAGAGCTAAGCTAACTAGCAACTAATTAGGGCTGAGCTAATTAAGCTAATCTAATTAAGCTAATTAGACTAATTATTACAAGCCAAATGAATAACTAGCCAAGCTAATTACTAATTATTACAGCACTTTTAATTAACTAGTAAACTAATTAATTAATTTACAACATAAATGTACACGAACTAAGCAATTAAGACATTTAACTACATTGCCACTGCTCCACCTCGGGAAGTGGAAGATGCACATGCCCGATTTTTTCTCGAAAATACCTCCATTTTGCTCTCACAAGCCTTTGTTTGCACAGTTGAGCATTTACAGAACCTTCCTGCCCCATCTTACCAAATCTTTGCTGAGGTTTACATCAGTGGCTTACCGGCCATGGATAGATGCTGCCGGCCCTCTGTTGGCCAAAAGGGTGGTCTGCAGGCCATTTATGGTGCACTGCTAGCCACCAATGGTGCATTGCCGGCCACTGATGCATTGGATCACCATGCTGCAACAGAGTTCAAACAGAGCAAAAAAAGGGTTTTTCTAAGGATTGTATGCACAATTCACCTCTCCTTTTCATGGACAAATCCAAGGAATTGTGAACTTAAACCACAAACCACCAATCTAAGTAATTTCATTGCATGATGGCTTGTGCTTCAAGGTGTGCAAGCTCAATAAATGCAAAGCAAGACACTCAAGGACCATCACCCTATCATACATGATCAAGGGCAATGGAGACCTAGGAAAGTGGCACATTTCATCACTTTTGAGTATGAAATGTCCCATTTTCCTTGTGTTCAAATTAACGCTCGATTTGAACATATGCAGTGTAACACAAAGAAATGCTTATCTTGCCACTTTTACTTGCCAATTTTGTTTACACATTTTAGTTACCAAATCATTCTTTAATCAATTTGTCCATTGGTGAGTATCCTCTAAGATGAAAGAAGTGTCAACCAAGGGATAATGTAAGGCAAGAGAGAAATCATGTCGTTGATAATGAACCCTCAAAAAGGATTAAACTATTAAGCATGACCTCAATCTTAAGCTTAAAGGATCCCAAACTTGAAACAACCCTCAAAAGAAAATGAAAGAGTGAAGCAAAGAGAGAGGTTGCAGAGTTTATAGTGCTGAAATGGAGTGAAAAACAACACCAAAAGATGCTATCAACTCAAACAAGAGATGTCTAAGGCCCTAAAACACCAACTTGTGAGGACTATTACACTACAACTATGCAAAACAAGACTCAACCGACCCAAACAGCCCAAAATAGAGCTAAAGTAGTCTATTTCAGAGGCAAAAACATGTTGGAATTAAGCTAAAACAAGCTAGAAAAATATACTAACATATGAAGTTAACTAGACTAGCAAAAAAGATACAAAGAGGGGATCCAATTTTGGACTTCAAAATGAGTTTTTTGCCACTGAAAAACCTCTGAAATTCAGTGGTCAAAGGCCCAAAAAAATGTAGTTTTAAAATGGGAAACAAAAGTGTAAAGGCCTTAACAACAAGGGATAAAGAGTGATGAACCACCCCCTAATCTTTAATGGCCAAAAACACCAATTTTAGCCATGAGAGTTTTTTTAAAGCTCAAAATCAGCTCATAACAGTAGGAAAAAGATGGAAAAACAAGTAAGCAAAGCAAGCTCAAAAGGCTAGTATTATACCTCTTGAAGAAAAGAGTGATTCCAAGCAACAATTCAAGCCAAAAACAACTTGTAGGGCTCCAAGAGGGCCTTAAACAACCTCAGCTCAAAGATGATCACTTTTGGTTAAGGGTTGATATACAAAAGTGTAGTGTAAGTAGGCAAAGGTGTAGAGAAATGCGCGCGAGAGAGAGAGAGAGAGAGAGAGAAATCTAGAGAGAGAAAATTTTGAGTCTTAAATCTTCCAACCTTAAAACATGAGAGAGGGCCTTCCTATATATAGAAAACATGAATTCTATACAAGGGGATCCAGCCTTCCACGTGTGGGCGGATGCAAGCCTCTATGCAACTAGCTGGCACAAAATATCTGCAGAAAACACTGGTGGCCGGCTGACCATCAGTGATGGCCGGCAAGGCTTCATTGATGGCTAGCAAGGCACATCAATGGCCAGCAGGCCAGAAGCCCTGGCCAGCGGCCCTCATAGATGGCCCGTGGGCCACCAAAGACTGCAGGGGGGAGAAACCAAGACATGGTCCAAAAAGGAGACAAAAAGGATACAGGGTTTAGAAGACTCAAACCTGTGGTGTTCCGCTGAGGACTTTGAGCGCTCGGCGAGCTACCAGACTCATCATCGGATGTACCTGCAAGAACATCCAAGTCTTGAAGGGCTGCCAAAAATGGGGCATCTACACTCGTCATCGAAGGTACCTACAAGAATATCCAAGTCTTGAAAGGCCGTCAAAAATGGAGTGTCTACAATCGCCCCTCTTTGACAGAACTCGAAGTCATGAAATGACGTGAGTGAATGTCAAAGTCCAGAGATGACTCATTTTGACAAGGCCGTAAGACTTGGACAAACAATCAACACAGAAAACAACATGGTTGCGCCTGCAAGCTGCCTATGTATCCCTTTGCAAGGAATCAAACCAACGTAGTTCTAGGGCATGATGCAGGAACATAACTTATGATCATGCAATGAGGCTGTGTAATGAAACATTGGAATACAAATGCTATGCAAAGAAATGCCATAGTTAAACAAACTGAAACAAAGCACAGTAATTCCAAACATGAGAAGAAAACCACGTGCCACGCGCGAGAAACACAAACCCAAACTACATTTCAAGCAGAAAGGATGAAAGAAAATTATGCAAACTTAACTACGCATCACGCAAGAAAGGCAAAGAATAATGTAACCGTCGCGCACACCCAAGGTCTCAACCAAGATCCTAACGCGTCTCACGCGGAAGGAGAAAAAGGATGGTGTGAACACTGGGTGCACCCAAATGTTTTTAATTGATACAAACAATCCACGCATCTCATGCGAGAGGAGAAAACATGGTGTGAACACCGGAACGCACCCGAATGTTCTTAACCGAAGGGGGTGGTGTGAACACCGGGACGTACCCGAATGTTTTTAACCGAGGAGGTGGCATGAACACTGAGATGCACCGAGTGTTTTTAACCCAAGGGGGTGATGTAAGCACCGGGACGCACCCGAATGTTTTTAACCAAAGGAGTGGTGTGAGCACCGGGACGCACCTAAATGTTTTTAACCGAAAGGGTTGGTGTGAACACTGGGACGCACCCAAATGTTTTTAATCGAAGGGGTGGTGTGAACACTGGGACGCACCCAGTGTTTTTAATTGAAGGGGATGGTGTGAACACCGGGATGCACCCGAATGTTTTTAACTGAAGGGGTGGTGTGAACACCGGGACGCACCCGAATGTTTTTAACCGAAGGGGCTAGTGTGAACACCAGGACCCACCCAAGTATTTTTAACCGAATGGGTGGTGTGAACACCGGGACGCACCTGGGTGTTTTTAACCGAAGAGGTGGTGTCAACACCGAGACGCACCCGAGTGTTTTTAACTGAAGGGGTTGGTGTGAACACCGGGACGCACCCGAATGTTTTTAACCGAGGAGGTGGTGGGATGCGATTCGAAGGACACAAGTGATTTTACCTGGAACTCCTTTGAATGAACCATACATACAATATCATGCATGTGAAGGAAAGAGACTTAATAAGTGCGATTCAGTAAGGGTGCATGTTCTATGCAAGATAAAGAAGAGCATAAGCATATTCTATGCATGATTGGTAACGGGAGCATATTCTATGTATAAAAGCAGAAACGGATGCACGTTCCATGCATGATTCAAGAGTGAATGCAAGATGAGCATGCAATTCCCGTGAGATGCAAATCTTACAACAACACATGAAATGCAAATTCTATGCCACAAAATGAAGTGCATGTTCCATGCAACAACGAATAAGAAATGCATGTTCTATACAAGATATCAAAGCATGATTTGACGAAAAACAAACTCAAAGGCAACTTCCAATTCACCTCTCGGAAGAATTACAATGTGTTTAAAGGATTCATATTGACAAGTGACGAACATCGCGCACCAAAAACACAGTTTCGAGCTTCTGCAGAGGCATTCTAAACTCAATAGTGAACAATCCCTTCACTTCTTAGAAACTAAGGACACAAAACAGCATCAAGAACCCCAAGAGAGCTGCCAGCCACCTGCCGGCCATGAGGGAAGGCCGCCGGCTAGGTGTCGGCCAACAATAGACCTTGCCGACCATCGATGGCAGATCGAGGGCAAATTGGGCAATTCGGCTCGAACCTGTAAGTATGAGCCACTAGGGCTCATTTCCTCACTTTCCCTTGACCAAAAATCATCTCCCTCTCTCTCTCTCTAGACCCTCCTTCTCTCTAGATTTGCACTTTCTACGCGTTTTCCAACGCCCTATGCGAAGTTGATTTGCTAAACCCTCTTTGTTCTCTTCACTTTGAACCAATTTAAACTTGATTTCGGTGCTTCTTTCCTCACTTCCACCATTCTAGGCTCATTCCCCTCAAGTTTCTCTCGAGTTTTGTGCACTTTTCCAGACTTTGACTTTTTCCTCCATTTTCTCTCTCTTAAGGTTTGAATTTTTCCAAGTTTACCCTTTTTCTTCATTTTTCACCCATCTCGCACCTATTTTTTGAGGGCGAATGAGGTTCCTCATGACGGGGCTCCTCCGTAGGTTCCCGCTGTAGTTCCACCTGGGCCAGGGGTAAAAGAGCCGATAGCTGATCTTGAGGCTAACTCAGAGGCGGAGTTCGAGCCTGAGGTCAAGCCAGAGCTGCTACCATTGAGGATACAGCCTTTTGATCCAGCGAGATATCACCCACAGACACACATACTACCCGCTTCCGAAGGCATCAGACACTTTACCGAGTTCGCCAGCGGTGCACCGGAGGACCTTTCGTTGAGGGAGCCAGAGTCTCATTTGTCAACCATTGCCATCGAGGTAAGAACTCTGTTTTAATGTATTTATGCTTCACGTATTTCTGCCTTTAGTTACTTGCAATTCTTGCACTGCCTTGTATTCGGATCCACCTAACTGCATTTCATACACTGCCTTTATCTGACCATGCACTGCTTTACATCGGATTGCATTTCATGCACTACCCTTATATCTGATTACATTTCATGCACTGCCCTTATTTGATTGCATTTCATGCATTGCCCCTATCTGATGCATTTTATTTGCCACAGGGCAAGTCTCGCGCCTTCAAAGGCTATGGTGCTATGTCCGCTAGAGACTGGTATGACGAGCTCCCAGCTAGAGTTCGAGACATCATCGACGAGGTAGGCTTCGGCCTCTTTTGCTCCGACTTGACTTGGGTTGTCGCGAGCCGTCCCCTCCTAGGAGCACTAGTGGAGAGGTGATGGGATACCACCAACTCCTTCCATTTTTCCACCGCAAGAGAGATGATGATGACTCCTTACGACTTTGCCATGATCACCGGCTTAGACGTAAGGGGCGATCTGATCCCTATTGATACAGATATGGAGGAGTGGGAGGCAACCTGGTTCGAGCTGCTAGGGGCATACCCACCCATATACCGGACAGGGATGGTGAGATATACTTGGTTCGCAGAGCAATTCAGAGGGACTGAGCCCGAGATGATAGAGGAGACCGAGCAACACGCCAGGGGCTTCCTGATGTTCATCTTCGATACCACCTTATTTTCGAACAGGTGGAATACTGTTGGCCTGTATTTGCTGAGTGCCCTAGTGACCCTTCCTCGAGTTCGTTTCTATGACTGTGGTGGAGCTAGCCTCACTACACTGTACGGATATATGAGCTCTACCTCCTGTCTGCGAGGAGACCTGATTGGAGGCTACCGGTGAGCCTGGGAGGTACACATCTCAATTCCCTCTTTGTACTTTATATTTACTTTACAATTCCTACTTTACATCTAATTCAACACATGTTTTCTGCTTCCCATTTCTGTATATGCTCAAACACTCTTCATACACTATGCTTTCTATTTTGCACTATCTGCACCTGTTCATACTGTATTGATCACATACCACTGCATTTTCCCTACAGCTATGGGTATACGCATATTTTTCAACTCTCATCCCGGAGCCTGTAGTGGAGCTTCCGTTGACGGTACCCTATTCGCGGATATACGACGGTCAGCTTCGTCGTAGAACCCGTGAGCCTTTCACATTTTTCTGCCAGTACTTCGACGTGGTAGCCTCTCATGAGGTAATCCGAAACACAGTCATTTCATTTTGAAATTGTTTTGCTTTACACACTTAGCAACTGATAACAACTAATAATCTGTACAACTTCTGTTTGCAGATCACGTGGCAACTGTGGGCCTTGATGCCGGGGGGGAGTACGGGACCAATTCACCGGCGCCTGGGCCATCTCCCGCTACCACATTCTGCTTGAGGGTTCGGTTTGTCGGGCCTGGTTCTTGGGTGACCGCTTCATGCACCAGATTATGGGTGTGCTGGACCCAATCGTCCCGATGGCTCCACCAGAGTCCATGCGGTCCACAGAGAACCTATCCATTGAGGAGGTCATCTAGTTCATGGTAGGCCTTGACGTCGACTTCTTCCAAGCAGAGGGCGACTATGCAGCTTTCATCCTGACACATCTGATGCCACCCCTGATGGGTGTTCATGGAGATGAGGAGGCGGGGACTCCTGTCGCAAGAGCGAGGCACAGAGTGACTCGAGCGAGCAGGGCTCATGGCAAAGGGGCTTGCCGAGCGGGGCAAAGGGCTGATTGGCCAAAGCTCCCTACCACGACGACTTGCTAGCGACACACAGGGAAGGCCAACCAGGTCCCAATTAAGCCTGTAGCGGCTGGTCATGGGCTTGTTGGGGTCCGAGGCCCGACTCCGGTATGAACCACACTTTAGCACTTGCATTCCATATTTCATTTCAGATATATATATGGCAGATACTAATCAAATACATTTGCAGGCACCAATCGAGTATACAGGAGGCACCCTCAAGTAGATAGCCTCGCTGATGGAGATGATACCAAGGAGAGAGACGCTGCTCAGCCTCTATGGTGTTCAGGTAATTTCTTTAGTTTTCCATTCCAGGCATCAACTTTCCACTGACACACTGACACAGACATTGAAAACTTCCCAAACTGCACCGATACATTGTATTGATAGACCGCATCTGACACATTGCACTTGCATATTGTATTCACACTGTATCTGACTTCTGCATATGCTCATCCTGCATACTACGCTCGCATCTGATACACATATTGTAACTAATGCGCAACATCTGTCTTTTCAAATCCCACCTATGCCGATGGCGCCAGCGGGAGCTGCAGCACTTACACCAGTAGTTCCTCCTCTAGCAGTAGGAAGGCAATAGAGATAGATTCTCGCACACGGCCGAGGCAGAGCTAGAGGTACCCGAGACGGGAGCGGCCCTTTGTAGACACCCCATTTTTGACCGTCCTCAAGACTTGGACGTCACCGTTTGAACACTCGGTGATTATCCATGTTTGTGTTCGTTTGGAGTTCCCGGAGGCATCGGCTCACGTGCCTTGCCTCAGGATCTCCGAACTCGACCGTTTAGTGTCTGGTTTTGCACCAAACGCTTGTGTCTTGCCCTTGAGAGGCAGGGTAGGGCTTGTAGACCATCCCCACCCACCACCGGCAGTGGCTAGAGGCCACCGGCTGGTTTTTGTCTCCACCGGCAATATAGTTTGCCGGCCGGCACTTTTTGTTGCCGGTCAGCACTATTTAGTGCCGGTCGGCACTCTTTTTGGCCAAGATGGCATTTTTGGCCGGCCGATTGCTGTTCATCTACTTTTGCAGAATTTTTTAGACAGCTGTCTTGCTTTTGCATCCCTCCATACACGTGTATGGAGGGATCTCCCTCTTGTAAAGCTTGTCTTGTAAGCTTTACAAGACATATAGGGAGAGGCTCTCTCTTAGAAAAAGAAGAGAGGACTTAGGTTAGAGAGGGGAGATATTTTGAGAGCAAAAACAGCCATTGTTGAGCTCTGGTTCTAGGGTTTGAGTTAGATACATTTTCTATCTCTCTTTCCCTCTCATTTGTGCACTAGGTGTTTTGTGTCTTACTATTGCACACAAACACCTAGTGTTTCACCTTTCTTTGGCTCTTGAGGTTCTAAGGGACTGGTTTTGAAGTTTTGGCATTGGATTCAAGCTAAAGGAGGCCATTGGAGCACCATTTGTGAAGAAGGCTTCAAGGGTGAGAATCTAGTCCCATTTTCCCCCATTTTTGCATTGATTTTCTACCTATCTTAGAGCTATTTTTGTGCTTATTGTATAACATAAAAAAGTTCTATTTTTAGGCCCTTTTTATTGTTTATTAAGAGTGTTTTGTTGATTAAGGGTGGTTGACCCCCCTTAGGCCTTGAAAGGCCTCATTTTGGGCCATTTTGTGCTAGCTCTGGGATTTTGGTGTTGGGGTCTCTTCACCACTGAAATCTTGAGGGATTTCAGTGGTGAAGATGATGCCTTGAAGTCCCAAGAAGGAGAGGGCCACCCCCTCTCCTTGTTGTCCTTGAAAAGGGCATATTTTGGCCTCTTGAGAGAGCATTATGCTTGAGTGAGTGTTGAGCATGTTTAGGCTATTTTTCATGCTTATATATCCATAATATAACATGAATTTAAATTGGTTTTGGTACTCCATGCATGCTTAGCATAGTTGCCATGTAATGCCTTGTTTATGCCTTAATGTGCCTTAGGTTGTTAGCCTTCGTGGGAGCATGTTTTAGGCTTAGTCTTGTGAAGATTATGTGCTTATTTTGCCATGTTCTAGGTCTGTCCTAGGTTGCTTGGGTCGAATCTGACATGCATCATATAGCTCCTTTGTATTTAGGCTTGTTGGCCTTGAGCATTTGAATGTATAGCATGGCATCTTTGCATTGTTTTGGTGATTTGGGATCATCCTACATGCCATTTCAGTCCCATTTTCATGCTTGCTTGATTGCCTTGCATGCCTCTTTGATGCTTTGGAAGCATGTGTTGCATGCTCCATGTTTTGACCATTTGTGCATGCCTTTGTTTTGAGCCATTTAGATGCCATCTAAGTGGTCTTTTGGGCCTTATGTTATGTGCTAAAATTCTGTTTTTAGTCATTTAGTCCATGCCATGTTTGGTCTTGCTAAGTGTAGTTCAATGCCCCATTGGTTTGCTTTGAACACTTGGACTATTTGTTGCATGTTTGGCTTGATTTTGTTGCTTGGTTTGGCACCATCCTAACATGCATTTTTAGAGCTCATGTTGCATATTAATTGCCCATGCTATCCCCCTTTCAAATGTGTTTGAGGGTTGTTCAACTTATGCCCAAGTGTTGGCCTTTCAACATGTGTATGTGTGCATGTGTATTTGGCCCCTCATTTTAGCATTATGGCTATTGTTTTAGGCCTATTTAGAGCTGCCTAATTCATGCGTAAGTCCATCTTTCCATCTATTTGCATTGCCATATGTATGCTTGTATGCTTGCATAAGCTTGTCCCCATGCCATGTTGCATCCTTAGCTTGTATGCTTAGGTTGCATTGCATCTTACATGCATGCCTTGTTCCTTGACTTGATGATAGGAATTGGGCCTTGTTTGGTTTGATTGGCTTGCATTGCATTTGAAATCAAAGTTGCATACTTGGTTTTTTGGGCCATCATGCATGGAAGTGCGTGATTGGTGGTCCGAGAATCGAGGCACATGCCCCTTTGAGTCATTATCATGATAAGGGACATGGTTGGTGCATATATGCCTTGAATTGTGCTGCCATGCTTTGCCTTGCCCTCTGTTGCTGTCATTTGCAGATTCTGCAGGAACATTCTGCCGACCGGCAGTGTAAGGTCCCGGCCGGCAACAATTTCTCTGCCGACAGCTTCATTTTGTGCCGATGGCTACACACCAGTGCCAGTGGTGATTCCACTCAGCCGGTGGCACTCCCCAGTGTCTAGGGATGCAGTCCTGAGGTTTTGACAGCCTCCAGAGGAGTGAAGGAAGGAAAACAGAGGCAGCCTATGCATGGCGGCGCGTTTCCCGAGGCGGCTTACTGTTTTTCTTTAGCTTAATTTAATTTGTTAATTAAATTAATTAATTTGTAATTATTAATTAGCTTGCGTAGTTAATTAATCTGTAATATTTATTTGGTCCCTTCGAGCAAAGGCAAATCTGTAATAAGTGTGTGTGAGTGTGTGTATGTCTTCCAACCTCACGTCTTTCTTCCCTTTTATTTACCTGCTTATGATGGTAGATTAGGGCACGTTTAAGTTAGCGTGCCTTATGCTATGCATGTGTGCATCCATGCATTTGTATTGCATGCATTAGGCTCGGTACATCACGCTAACTGCATTTGTATTTCAAATTCTAAACTGAATATGTGATAGTTGTGCATTCTCACATGCCATGTTTAGGATAGCCGAGCCTATTCTAGCAACACTTTGTATGCGATGCATTAGGCACTTAACATGGACTTGGATCATGCATGTTTGCTAACGAGTTCTTTGTTTTGGCACGGAGTACGATGTAAGTATTTCCGCTTTAGCATATCGCATGAGTGTGAATGTTGCCATGACAGCATGCTTAACATATGGCTAGATGCTTATGTGTTATAAACTGCTTGGACGCCTGTGGGTGAAGGTTGGATTGTTTGAGATTGGAAGAACTCATTGAAATCCGTGTTTTAGCCTACTTGCGAGTAGCAAATCCAAAACATTTCCCAAAACAAACGGATATGCAATGCTTACCTCCAAATTAGACAATCTAGTCTATACTTGTTTGCTGCGCGCATAACATAGTAATTCTAGGTTAATAATTGGTTTAAGAACACATAAAGTTTTCAAAAACGGATATCACGGTTAGTAGAGGCCGGTCTTCGGACCGGGCGAAAGGGGGTGCTCATAGCTGACCTTCCCCGATCGTACCCAAGCTCCCGAGCCGAGACAACTCCGGTGATGACGGACATGTGGCCTTCGGCACCGAGTCAGGGTTTCCTAAATTCTCCCATAAAAAAATATTTAGGTGGCGACTCTGTATCTGGCAAAGCAGTCCATGTTTGGCACTACTTTTTCAAAAATCTGTTTCTCAAAACGATTTGCCAGATTTGGACTCTTTGGTTCAGATTACGAACCGTGACACAAATCGAGTCCGAACTGTAGCGCGAGGCCCTCTCGCGGGCTTGTTACAATTTCTGGCGACTCCGCTGGGGAGTATTTAGAGAGCTTGACTCGAACTCGTGATATCCTGTTTTGATTTCACTTATGTGTTTCTTTGCATTGCATGTGCATTAGTGCGCCTAGGAACACAGTGTTTGCCATCTGCCATTCCTGAACGGTTTGCCGGAGGCTTGTCTTGTCAAGGCATGTCCATAAGGCTGACCGGCTATGGGCTCTGACAGCATGGGAACACAAACCCCGATTTTACCGGGGCACCCTTTTTGACCATTCGACCTAGTGCATATTCAGATCCATAGTGACCATTCCAAGTTAGGACAGGTTGCTTACCCGATGCTAAGTTGTTTGAAACCGCTGTGTGCGTAGTGAAACCCTAGCTCCTGACAAAATAGGACAGGGAAACCCTACCCCAACATAGGGGTGATTGAGCTCTCTTTACTTGCTATGTGCTTCTGGAATGTGTTTCTACAGGAAAAGCACATGTCAGTTTGCAAGTTTGAGTATCAAACCTGGGGACACCAGTAATCAGTATCAGTTGTGAGAATCAGTTATCCGCGGGTATCGGTTCAGTTTTCGGGAACAGTAATTTCTGGGAACAGTGATCAGCAGTAGGGTACAGTTGTCTGGCTACACCCGTGTTTGATCAGTTTGGGCTGAAATGCTGTCTGTTTTTCCTTTCAGTTCAGAAAGTTGCAGAGTTGATACAGAATAGCCAGTGTCTCCCCTTTGCTGAGACAGGATTTATGGCGGCACAAAATTCAGAAGAATTTGTGGTCATGACGGCTGCATTGGAGTAGGGGACCGCTCCGCAGAGTGAGGCCAGCATCAGTATGTCACACCCGCCCAGGTCGCCCGTTGTGCACCCGGTTTGGGCTCCCCAGTTATATCAGGCTCGTGAGCCCACCACCTTCGAATTGATGGGAATGATAGGGGACCTCCAGAGGACCGTGGCCGATCTAGCCTATGGAATGTCGGCTTCGCCGCCAGCGGCGCCATATGCCGGGAATTTCGTACCACAGGAGCCCCCGCTACTGGGACGGATTGTGATAGAGCTTAGCCAGCCAGAGGTGGCTTCCAACTACAGCCGCGACATGCCAACACCGACCCAGACCCTTGATCAGGCTGAGGCCAAAGGAAAAGACAAGGCAAAGGTAGATGCCGACCCTATTGAACAACTGCTGTGGGCAGTCGAGGCTCTGAAAGTCAGAGGGATGAACAAGCAACAAACATCTGCAATCGTGATCAAAGCTGTGGATGATGCTTTCCCCGCTCCAATCAAAGGCAGTTCAAGCCAGGTAAAAAATCGGGATGGGCCCTGTCATGCCCAGACAATGCCTGTAGTTCCCAACCCTGCACCGGGAAAGGTTCAAAAAGCCAAGGCAGCGCCAGCCGATCCTTTCGCTAGCGCATCTGGCAAGAATCCTCAAACCTCAAAGTACCTGCCCCGAGGGCGCAGGATCTTTCACGACCTCCACATGTCTTTGTCCAGGGCATTGCTAATATTGGCGAAGAATGGGCATCTTAAACCTTTGGAGCCCCGGCCACTCCCGAAGAATCTCCCCGCCACTCATGATGCTACCTTGTACTGCGCGTACCATCAACAGTCTGGTCACAGTACCGATGGATGTTCCCGCCTTCATCATGAAGTGCAGGATTTGATTGATAACAAGGTTATCCTACCACCCACCTCAGGCAAGCCCGTCACCACTTAGTTGTTGGATTTCGAGGGCTCAGATACTGCGAGTATGTAAAGTGAACCACCTGCGGGCAACATTTGGTATATTTTGGATGAAGCGTCTGGCACGCATTTTTGAGCATCGGTGAAACCGAGTTTTGTAAATCCTGGCTTGGGTATCGAGTCAGTCTTTTGTTTTGAGTCTGTCTCTTTGTCTTGAGTCAGTCTTTTTTGCTTAAGGGTCTGTCTTGTTGTATCGAATCAGTCCCCTTTGTATATAATACCAGGTGATTCTGGGGTTGTTGCCTCGAACACCGTTTTGTCTTATAATTATCTGTTTTTGTTTTGAGTCTGTTTCTGCTGAGGGGCCAGTTGCACCAACAAATCCGAATGAAACAGCTGTTGCTATCTCAACTTCATGCTTGCTTTCAGCATAAGTGCCAGAGAATTTGATTGGGCTGACAGTACATCTCGCCTGCTCTCTTGTGCGCCAAACTCATTGCATTAACCTAAGTTTTTCAAAAAAAACAAACCTTTTGAACACTGCGGTGATAAAAACGAAGAGGAAAGAATTCCTCGGGTTTTGCAAAATTTTGATCATTTTGAGAGAAAGAGAGGCGTGCTAAGCCTTTTTATGAATGAAACCATGCTTGTCGGCGTGGGTACTGAGAAGGATCCTGGCCTGATCCAGATTGGTTCCACACTATCTTCGGCACGAGCGATTTGTCGCTTTCTTAAAAACTTTCAAAAACAAATGTTTTGCGCAATCCTGCGAAGACCTGTGTGGAATTGTTCTTGAGATTGCGCAGCCTAGGATCGCTCTCAGCCTCAAGATTCAATCCGCCCGCTTCGAACCTTAAACCCGTTCAGAACATTCAAACGGCCGACTGTCAGAGAAGGCCCGTGTGGCCAGTTTTGAAGTAGCCTTCAACCAAGAGGCGCCGAAGCCGAATCGGAAGGAGTAGGTCTCGCCGGAAGAAGCTCGTGGAATAACCGGGATGAATTCTTCCGTAAATCATTGCAACAGCCGTTCTCCTAGACACAGAGAGGCTTCAATTCAAAAAAACCATTTGGCATGGACTTGCTGCACTTTTACCCTTTGAGAGGCTCGCTGGGCCGAAAACCCGGAAGGGCGACCCAGGCAAAAGTTAGAGCAAGAGAAAAATACAAAAAGAAAAAAAAATGCAAAGAAAAGAACAAAAAAAAAAAGGAAGAAAGAAAAAAAAAAGAAAAAGAAAAAAAAAATGGAAAAGAAGCTCGCAAGGTCGAAAACCCGCATTGGGCGCCTTGGCAAAAGTGAGAGCCAAACAAAGTGAAGGTTAAAATACCCGAGTGTACCTTGACTGGAACTACGTAAGGCTTGATTCCCATGTTTGGGATACGTAGGCAACTTCATCATGAAGTCCAGCCCCCAACGCTTTCATAGCGTCTCAGTCCATGCAATGGTCTCGATTTCATCCCAAAGTCTAGTCGCCAACGCTTCCAAGGCGACTGTGTCCATATATGTGTTGTGACCGTCTTCGTCATCGCTGTGTCCAAGAGCTCGACCACCGCCAATGAAGACTGTCTGCGGATTGCTGCGGCACCATCTCAAACAAGGGGCAACTTTCCGTTGCCACGAGCCGTCGTGAGACGCCATTCAAACCAGGGGCAACTTCAGGATGAAGTTGCCTACGTATCCCAAAGATGGGAATCAGGCCTTACGTAGTTTGGTTCAGGTTCACTCGAGTATTAACTCTCTCTTTTTGCGCTCTAACTTTTGCCAAGGCTACCCTTTAGGGTTTTCAACCTTGCGAGCTCAGTTTTTTCTTTATTTCCAATTTTTGTGCTCTAACTTTTGCCTAGGTCGCCCTTCCGGGTTTTCGGCCTAGCGAGCCTCTCAGGGATAATATTTCTTCAACTTGTCCATGTTGATCGGTTGGGAAAATTCTAGGCCATCCAAGTCCATGAGAGTAACAACTCCACCTGACCAGATAGTTTTGACGATGTAAGGACCAGTCCAATTGGGTCTGAAATTGCCTCTAGGGTCATGGATGGGGGCTCGGTTGTCTTTCAGCACGAAATCCCCTTCTTTGAGATTCTGGGACTTAACCTTCTTGTTAAAAGCCCTGGCAATCCTGTGTTGATAACCCTGAACATGGTACAGTGTTTTCAGCCTTCTCTCATCGAACAACATTAGTTCTTCGAACTTGCTCTGTTGCCAGTCCGCCTCTGTTATTTGACATTCAGCCATAACTCTTAGCGACGCTTCTATTTCGATTGGCAGAACAGCTTCTATACCATAAACAAGAGAATAAGGATTTGCCATTGTAGACGTTCGGATTGAAGTTCTATTTCCCCAGAGTGCAAATGGTAATTTGTCTGGCCAGTCCCTTTAGGTCTCAACCATTTTCTGCAAAATATGCTTAATGCTCTTGTTGGCGGCCTCAACAGCTCCGTTGGTTTACGGCCGGTATATGGATGACTTATGAAAAGCCAGGTTGTATTTCTCCAACAAGTCGATCACTTCTTTCTTGAAATAGGAACCATTATCTGAAATGATCTCGTTTGGGACTTTATATCGGCAAATGATGTTGTTTCGGATGAACTTAGCCACATGTGTTGCTTTCAACACTGCGTAGGACTGAGCTTCCACCCACTTCGTGAAGTAATCAATTGCCACCAGAATGTATTCATGCCCATTTGACCCTTTCGGTGTGACTGTGCCGATGACGTCGATTCCCCAGACTGAGAAAGGCCATAGTGAAGTCATGTTGTACAACTTCGACGTCGGGATGTTCATGTGATTGGCATGGATTTGGCATTTGTGGCATCGCCGAACAAAAACGATACAATCCTCCTCCATGGTAGACCAGTAGTAACCTTGCTTGAGAATCTTCCGAGCTAACATTACTTCATTCATGTGCACTCCGCACTCTTCTCCATGGATGGCCTCCATTAGGCGCTTTGATTCCTCTGCGTCGACACACAACTTGTGCATTCCCAGATGACCCCTCTTGTACAGTTTACCTCCACAAATGATAAATTGAATGGCCATCCGCCGTATTGCCCTCTTATCTTTGGCATTTGCCCCTGGTGGATAAACCTCCTTTTCCAAGAAGTTCCAAATATCATAGTACCAAGAGTTTTGATCTTGAACTTCATCTATTGCGACGATAGTCTCGTAGGCCGGCGTATATCTCTGCTCAATGATGATCAGACGCATCTGGACTCCAAACGGGATGTCTATCATGGAAGATAGAGTTGATAAAGCATTAGCGAACTTGTTGTTCTCTCTTAGTAGATACATGAAAGTCTGCTTCTCAAACCTAGGAATTAGAAAATCCAAGGTCTGATGATAGATCTGCATCTTTTCTTCTTTAACCTTCCAATCTCCTTTTGCTTGAGACACAACTAGGTTCAAGTCCCCGATGATGTCCAACCTTTTTGCTCCTAGTTTCAGGGCGACTTCCAAACTAGCGATACATGCCTGGTATTCTGCTTCATTATTGGATACCTTGAACCGGAGTTTGAAGGCTAGGGGCATATGGGAATTGTTGGGTGCTATCAGTAACACCCCTATCCTATAACCGTACTGGTTAGACACTTTGTCGAAGTACATTGTCCAAATCTCTTCCTCGACTTGCAAAATGGCTTCATCTGGGAACAAGTATTCTACCACTTCATCCCCTTCTACTGGGTGATCTACCAAGAACTCTGCTACAACTCTCCCCTTGACAGACTTGCTAGTAACATACTTCAGATCAAATTCGGAAAGGAGAAGCAACCAACGAGCTAGCCTATCCATAAGCGCCGGTTTCTTAAAGAGATATTTGATATGATCTAATCTCGAAACCAGAATTACGGAGTGAGCTAACAGATAGTGCCTCAACTTCCTGGTAGCCCATACCAAGGCTAAGTAAGCTTTCTCCAACGGGGTATAATGGGTCTCGTAATCCAGCATTTTCTTACTCAAGTAGTAGATGGCTTTTTCCACCTTATCCTCAGATTCTTGAGCAAGCATGCATTCCATTGTTGTGTTCGTTATTGATAGATACAAAATCAAGGGCTTCCCCGACTCTGACGGTGACAACACAGGTGGATTCTGAAGGTACTACTTGATCTGCTCGAAAGCGAATTGACATCGATCATCCCATCAGAATTTCTTTCCTTTCTTCAAGAGTCCAAATAGTGGTTCACAAGTCAAGGTTAATTTAGAGATAAACCGCTTTATGAATTGCACTTTACCCAAAAAGCCTCACACCTCTTTTTTAGTCCTTGGTGATGGCATTTCTAGGATGGCCTTGATTTTGGAAGGATCTACCTCGAAGCCCATCCGTGTGATCAAGAAACCCAACATTTTCCCTACTGTTACACCGTGTGGATTCAATCTCAGTCTGTATTCTCTAATCCATTGAAAGAATTTCTTCAAGGCGGTGTAGTGGCCTTCTCTTTCCTTGGACTTGACAATCATGTCATCCACGTACACCTCAGCCTCTTTATGGATCATATCATGAAGAATTCTGGTTGCAACCCATTGATAGGTAGCCCTAGCGTTTTTCAGCCCAAACGACATCACCCTGTAGCAGTAGGTTCCCCACAGCATAGTGAAGGCAATTTTCTCTCTATCTTTGAGTGCCATCAAAATCTGGTTATACCCGAAAAATCCATCCATGAAGGAGAGCAACGCATGGCCTGTGGTAAAGTCCACCAATTCATCGATGTGCGGTAGAGGAAAGTCATCTTTCAGACTGGCTCTATTCAGATCCCTAAAGTCCACACACACCTGAATTCTGCCGTCTTTCTTCGACACCGGGATGATGTTGGCCAACCAAGTTAGATACTCAGATACTAGCAAGAATCCTGCATCTATCTGTTTGGTGACCTCTTCCTTAATCTTCAAAACCCAATCTGGACATATTCTTCGCAATTTCTGTTTGATGGGTCGGGCCTCGAGGTCAAAAGGGACCCGATGCTGTACAATCTCAGGATCGATTCCAGGCATGTCTTCGTAGGACCACGCAAAAATATCTTTGAAATCTTTTAATAAAGCGACTAAGTGCTCGCGCTCCTCCGAAGACAACGTGGACCCGATCTGGACCAGACTCGGATTCTTCTCAGTACCCACATTAATTGTAATGATTACATCAGCAATGGGTTTTACAAACCTCTCCTCCTCTCGATTAATCAAAATTTTCAAAAACCAGAGGAATTCCTTCCTCGTCGTTTTCATCAAAACTTTGAAAATCATGATCAATGCAAGAAATAAGCGACACAGAGAAACACTCAAAATCTGCAGTGGCATTCTCATTCACAAGGTCAAGCTCATCCAGTTCCTCGGTTACAACCGACTCAAAGGAAAAAGAAAAACACGGCCTGGACAAAACCTTGGCATCCGGGTTATCAACCCTAGGAATACCGGACCTAGACTCAGAAGAACTGGAATCTGATTCTGACTCCACAGACTCTGTGGAATCATATTCTAGTTCACTACCTGACTTAGAACTGCTAGATAGGTAGCCCTCCTGCAGCTGCCAAATGAGGGCTGGTGCATCAGATGCATCCAAGATACTACTAGAAGGGTTCATACCTGGTTGGTCTCCGATCATGGAAACAGTCAGGTTATTCTCCAAGCTCTCTGAGCCGACCGGAGGATCTGAAAGGAGACATGACAGTACTGCTTCTACTTCAAGTTCGCTGTTGTTGGAATCACTTTATGTGCTCTTTGCAGCTTCAGCAGTCGGTTCAGCCATTTGCTCCATATCACTGTCTTGCAGCTACAAGTCAAAGAAAATCTCAAAGCTATAAACCTGTTACTTTTTCGAGTTGAACCACGGTTTGGGGAAACCACAAGATAGGAAGTCTTCTCCTTCCCGAACAAAATAACCATTCAGGGTTCCTTGGATCGGTCGGTGCACAAGTTCGAAGCGCTTCCCTGTCTGCTTAGCTCTGGCTCTTCCGGCCATCTCTTTCCCTTTTCTAATCCAGTCTTCTTTGGTAGACGTATAGCCAAGACCAAAGGCATGAGGATTATATGGCACATTGGCCAATGCAATGATGCCTTTTTGGCCGCTCCTTCCCAGTCCCATCCCTGGCATATGTTGAAATTTGTTCATGAAATATACAGATTGGGCGCTAATATACAAGTCCTCATCAACAACCAAGCTATTCTTCACTACCCAGGCCTCAGCAAAGGTAAACCCTGAAAAGAAAACATCCTCTTCGCCATGCACAATCTTCAGCACAGGTGTAGTGACCTTTGGCGGAGGATGAATAGATAAATTTCCGAAGACTATGGCTACCCCTTTCCCATGGAGGTACTTCAGTATTTGGTGGAGAGTGGAAGAGACAGCTTTCACTTGGTGCAGCCAAGGTCACCCAAGTAGTAAGTTGAAAATGGTTGGAACATCCAGGACAAGGAACTCAATATCCCGTTAAGCTGGGCCCACTTGAACTCTGATCTACACTATTCCCATCACCTCTCTGCTTGTATTATCAAACGACCGAATCACCTAGGCTGTAGGCACAAAATCCACCAGTTTCAGGCCAATATCATAAGCCGTGCGACAAGGGCAGATGTTGATTGCTGACTTGGTGTCGACCAATACCACTAGTATCCACTTTTCTCGGCACTCCACTGATATGTATAGAGGCTGGTTGTGTGCAGAGCCGTCTGGCGATAGTTCCTTGTCTGAGAAGGTTAGAGTTGGCGCAATGCCTCTCGGGAAGACTAATCCCACCAGTTGTTCTGGGGTAGTGTCGATGGACAACTTAACTTTATCCATCTTTGCCAATACAGCCTGTCTATGCACTCGCAAAGCCATAAGCAAACCCCAGATAGATATATCAGCTTGGATCTTCTTCAACTATTTCAACACAGCCTCTTCTTCTAACTGTTTTTCCCTCTGCTTCTCAACCTCTTTGTCCTTTCCAGAGGCTTCAGGTTGGTCCAAATGCGGTAGTTTGAAATATCAACCACTTCTTGTCATATGGTCGACCTCTTTTACATACCAAGTGTCGTCAGGAAAGTCTTTACCCCAATCCTTATCAGTATGGGCCAGCTGTAGGTCGTCGTCATCCCACAAAACTCCTTTGGTAGCCAACAAGCATTTGTCTGGCTCCGTTCAGATTACCTTATAATCACAAATCTCCCCCGCAGGCTGCTGGACTTTTCCACTTTCTGGTTATTTTCACCTATTTCTTGCTCAAAACGATTCAGTGCGGCTTCTTGCTCTGTATATACAGTACTAACAATGCCCAGTTCCTGAACCCATTGTTCTACACCAATGTTTTTTGGCAGTTTACCCTTTCCATCGGCCATTCCGGCCATTGCAGCGGTTTCCACTTTCTGTTCTTATGACTTCAATTCAGTTCCCTCATCTCAATCAGGTTCATCACTTAGCCATCCAGAATTGTCTGTCGACCCATTCAGATCAAACCAATCAATATGCACATCCCCTTGATCTTGCTCCTCAAAGAACTGCAAATTGTCTGTCTTCTTCTAGGTCGGCCAAATCATCCAATCCTTGGCTTGGGCCATCCTCTCAAACTACACTAACCTCCATCTCAATCGGCAATACCACTTCCGGCTTAGCTTGATTGATTGGCACAATATAGCAGTATGGGTTGTACACACCTTCAAATAAGTCCTTAGAGCCCTCGAGCAACGAACTTGTACTCTCCTCAGCCAACCCCTCTTCTACTACCTTCATCACCAACATGGGTTCAGGTTGGGTGCAGACGTGTTCATCATGCACAAGTCCATGCTGTCAGGGATGAACAACGCCAGTTTAGGTAGGTAGAAAGGGGTGATATATATATTGGGGTTATAAAGGACGACCAGTGTATGGATGAGGTTTATATGTTGGGGTGGAGGGACTTGATTATGTGGTGGTAGAGGATTTGTAGTGACATTGGGTTTTTGGGGAGGTGTTATCACCTTATTGTCGATGAGATCTTGAATCTCATGACACAGCCTATAGCATTGATCAGTGTCATGACCGTGCTGCTGGTGAAAAGCACATTATTTGGCTGGGTTGTGTTTCGGGGGAAGAGGATCGAGTAGAGGGCGAGGCTCTAGTGGCTTAAGATGTCCCCTTTTTATCAGGACCCCTAGGGCTTTGGATACAGGCATGTAGAGCGGGGTAAAGACCCTTTCAGATCAGGCCTGGCTAGTTGAGGTTTGTGGAGTTGTGTTGGATGTATTGGTGAAAGGGTTGGAAGTTTTGGGTGTGGTGGTGACTATACTCACATCCGAAGGCCATACAGAGGTGCTACCACTCGTGGTTGCATTGGAACTGCATGTAAAGGGCCTCTTGGGCTATTCCTTCTCATTGGCTATAAGCCCCTGTTTCATCGCATCCTCAATTTGAACCCCTATCGCATGAAGCTCAGCGAATATAAACAAAGGTAAGACTATCAACTTCTGTAATAATCTCCCTTGCAGGTTACAGACCACCATTCCAATTTGGTCATTTTCAGACAGCCTACACTACAAGAAAAGTGGGTTTATGAGACGGAATTATTTGCGACGGCACACTTGCCGTCTCAAAAAAGTAGAGTATTTGCGACGGCACCATTTGCCATCTCAAAAAAGCAGAGCATTTGCGACGACACTATTTGCCGTCTCAAAAAATGAGAGTATTTGCGACGGTATTTTCTGCCGTCGCAAATACTCTTATTTTTTGAGACGGCAAATTATGCCGTCGTAAATTCTCTACTTTTTTGAGACGGCAAATGGTGCCGTCGCAAATACTCAGCTTTTTTGAGACGGCATTTTCTGCCGTCGCAAAAAGTGACTTTCGTGTTTTTTTTTGGTTTTTAGTGAATATTTTTTAAATTTTAAATATTTTTTTAAGATGCACCTTACTTAGATGTATCTAAAAAATAAAAAATTTATGAAAAAATATTTTAAAAAATTAATATATACATAAAAAAACAAAAAGAAAATGTATTAAATTATTGTATTTTTTTTTGTATTTTTGGTATTTAGTGAATTTTTAAAAGATTGTGTTTTTACAACTTTTTTAATTTTTAGGTGTATTTATGTTAGATGTGTCTAAAAATTTTTAAAAAAATACTTAAAATATTAAAAAAATCAGTAAAAACAATATAACATGGAAAACAAGAAAGTATAATTTTCTCAAAAGAGTTTTTGGAAAACTCTAACCTAGCATAGTAATTGTGGTTTTGAGATAGCTTCATATATATACAGTCACAAAATGGTTTGAATAAATTCAACGGCATTTTTCTGTCGCAAAAAAAATTTAAAAAAAAATGTCGTCTTACTTTTTTGATATAGCATTTCTCTTTTCATTCATTTTTTCATCTTCCTGTCTCTTTGTCTCTATCTCTCTCTCTCTCTCTCTTTATCTCTTTCACTCATCACTCTTCTTTCTATGTCTGTCTGTTTCTCTCTCTCATTTTCTCTCTGTGTCACCCGCCTATCTCTCTTCTCTCTATCCCTCTCATCTGTTTTCTCTCTCTGTCTCTCTCGCTTATCTCTCTTCTCTCTATCTCTCTCATTTCTTTTCTCTCTCTCTATCTCTTTCTCTTATCTTTCTATCTCTCTCTATCTCTCTCACCCATTTCTCTTCTCTCTCTGTCTCTCTCTTTTTCTGTGTCTCTCTCTCGCTCATCTCTTTTCGCTCTATTTCTCTCTCTTTTTTTTGTCTATCTCTCGCTTATCTCTTGTTTCTCTCTCTTTTTCTATCTCTCCCTCTATCTCTCTCTCTCTCTTTCTCTCTCTACCTCTTTTTCTGTCATTCTTTTCTCTCTCTCTCCCTGTCTCTCTCTCTCTGTCTACTTGTCTATTTGTCTCTGTCTCTCTTCTCTCTCTCTCTCTCTTACTCATCACTCTTCTTTGTCTGTCTGTCTCTCTCTTTCTCTCTGTGTCTCTGTCTCTCTTCTTTTTCTCTCTCTCACTCATCACTCTTCTCTGTCTATCTGTCTCTCTCTCTCTTTGTGTCTCTCGTCCATCTCTCTTCTGTCTATCTCTCTCATCTCTTATCTTTCTATCTCTCTTCTCTCTCTATTCTCTTTATCTCTCTCGTTCATATCTTTCTGTCTCTCTCTCGTTTATCTCTTTTCGCTCTTTTTTTTTCTCTCTCTCTTTGTCTATATCTTATCACCCATTTTTTCTCTTTCTTTCTCTCACTCATCACTCTTCTCTCTCTTGAGAAAAACAAAAAAAAAAGAGTAAAATATATATATATATATATATTGTGGCTTTGAGACGGCTTCATATATATATAGTCACAAAATGGTTTAAATAAATGCAACGGTATTTTTCTGTTACACACACACACACGCAAAAAAAAAAAAAAAAAAAAGACGTCGTCTTACTATTTTGATATAACATTTCTCTTTTCACCCATTTTTTCATTTTCCTGTCTCTCTGTCTCTCTTCTCTTTCTCTCTCTCACTCATCACTCTTCTATGTCTGTCTGTTTCTCTCTTTCTCTCAATGTCTCTCGCCCATCTCTCTTCTCTCTATCTCCCTCATCTCCCTTCTCTCTCTGTCTCCCTTCTCTCTTTGTTCTCTTTATCTCTCTCGTTCTCTCGCTCATCTCTCTCTATCTCTCTCTCGTTTATCTCTTTTCGCTCTTTTTCTCTCTCTCTCTTTGTCTGTCTATTTTCACCCATTTTTTCATCTTCCTCTCTACTCTTCTCTTTCTCTCTCTTACTCATCACTTTTCTCTCTCTATCTGTCTGTCTATCTCTCTCTCTCTCTCTCTCTCTGTGTCTCTCACTCATCTATCTCTTCTCTCATCTCTTTTCTCTCTCTGTCTCTTTTGCTCATCTCTCTTCCCTCTATGTCTTTCTCTGTCTCTTTCGTTCATCTCTCTTCTCTCTATATCTCTCTCCCTCATCTCTCTTCTCTCTATATCTCTTTCGTTCATCTCTCTTCTCTCTCTCTATCTCTTTTTCTGTCTCTCGCTCTCTATCTCTTTCTCTCTTTGTCTCTCTCTCTCTCTCTCTTTTTCTCTCTGTCTCTGTCTCTCTCTCTTCTCTATCTGTCTCTCACTCATCTCTCTCTCACCACCCACCTCTTCTACCACATTCACCACTACTACAAATGTCATTCCACTACTAGCTTTATTACCATTGTTGCCACTCCACCTCTACGACTACCATTACTACCACCATCGTTACCACTCCACTACTACTACCACCACTGCTACTATTACCTCTCCCTTACCACCGCCACTCCATCTCCTCTGCCACTACCACAACTTCACCACTAATCTCCTTCGCCATCGCCGCCACCACCACCACCTCTTATCCACCACCTTCATCACTACTGCCACTCCCTCTCCTCTACCACAAAAAATTAGTTAATTTTTAGTAACAAAAAAAAATAGACCACAAAAAAATATTTTTCATTGATCATAAAAAATTAATTTTATTTTAATGAAAAATATTTTTCATTAAAATATTAGCTCTACTTCTACCAAATAAAAAAAATCATTAAAATAAAAATAAAACAAAATTTCTCCCTTTTTTCATTGACCCGCCCGCCCAAACTTAATTTCCCCCCTTTTTTCCCCTCTGTCTTTCCCCCCTTTTTTTTCATTTCCTTTCAGGTAGGGGTGTGCATAATACCGCCAAAACCGCCGAAACCGCCAAAACCGCACCGAACCGCACCGCCAAGGCAAATTCATTATTATTTGTCAATCGAACCGCCGGTTTTTGGTAAGAAAAATGGCAAATTCTAGTGACATTTTTATCAATCCGCCGGTTTCTATTTTTCTTCCAAACCGCACCGACCCGCACCGCTATTAAATCATGTTTTATAGGATTCTAAAAATTCTTTTTTTACTTAAGTTTGCTTGTTGTTCTATACCTTAGAATATAGTATTACATTAATGCTCGAGGGGAATTTTATGTATTGTATTTGATCATTGCAGCTTCCACAGATACTTGTAATGAACTGATGGCATAGTCGTTGATATTATCATGTTGTTGCTACACTTGCTGCATCAGAAGAAAGCTTCGCAAGATGCTTAACATCACGATGTCTCTCGTCTTTTTTTTACTCTTTGATTTAAGTTTTGTAATTTGAATTATATTTTTTATAAACCGCCAATCCGCCCGAACCGCCAAGGCAAATCCGCCATTATTTGCCAACCGAACCGCCGGTTTTTGATAAGGAAAATGGCAAATTCTAGTGACACTTTTATCAATCCGCCACCCGCCATACGGTTTCTATTTTTCTCTCAAACCGCACCGACCCGCACCGCGCACACCCCTACTTTCAGGTTTGCAAAGCCCTAAGTTTCGAAAGAACAGTCTCTCTCTCTCTCTCACGGAGGCGAGCGACGAGCGGGGAATTTTGGTTTGGACGAGCGACCAGCAGGACCATGATTCTCGACAAGGGTCAGCTTCTCGAGACCGAGCAAATGTTCCGCGACGCCGGTGAGCAGTGGCCTGTTATTATCCCCAACCCAAGGAGGAGATCCGCTAAGCAGCCCCTGGTACTAAGGTAACAGTTTCTGATCAAATCTCGACATTTTTTAATTCATACATTTGATCGAACAGTTGGTGGGTCTTTATTATTCTTTCTTCATTGTTGTCCGAACATTAGTCGTCATGTTTGTCAAATAAACAGCAAAAAGACTTTTCTTCTTCTTAATCTTCTTCTCCACTTCTTTTTCTGCTTCAAAAGTGATGGGATTTGAAGTCCTAATTGTAAGCTTATCCTGATCATAACCATCCTTCACTCCATGAACAAGAGCAGACAATATTTCAACAGACAATATTTCACAGATTGGTGCACGAGACACCTTTTCCAGGGATGATAACAAATCAGCACGTGTTTCTTCAATAAGTGGGTTGATGAATGACTTCATGTAGTGATCAGTTGATAAATATGTCATTGGAATTTGCTTGACCTGTCAAAAAAAAAATTCAAAATTTAAAACAAACTTCAATTGTTCATGTTGAATAGCTTGATGGGGCCCTTTTCTCAGAGCAGTTCTACGATTCACGTCACTTTGTTTGCATTTAGTCCTGAATGCATCTTTCTATTTGGTGCATTAATCATAGAAATAATCACAACCAAACTATAGTAACTAATAGTCTAGTCTTATCTTAATTTATTTTATCTAACAGGCTAGCTCTTGGGAGCTTATAGGGTCTCATTCTGTAACTCTGTTGAAGGCAACCACTACATGGTACACCTATTGGTTATGTTACTCTTTGATCTGGCTTTACAATTTCAAGTCACCAAATAGTGTTTGAACTGTTTGTTAAAATGTCTGACCCAAAAATGTTTATTTTTGGAAATAAGTTTGTTTCTTTTTGTTTTTGATGAAATTAGCAGTATCTTTTGAGGAAAAAACATCTCATCTTTCTTAATGAGTTCTGAGCAAGCTTACCCTCCATTTTAGTTAAATGCAAGAAAGTTTCCAGCTTCATTGGGATAGTCTTTTCATCTAGATGGTTCTGTATGAGTTTGAAGAGCAGCTGGCATATTTTTGTGGTCAATACATTTGTTTGATAGATATTTTTATCCCGAAGATTGTGGAAACTTTTCAATCTTTTTTTTTTTTGTATTAAGGAATAAAAATTAACCAGTCTATCAGACACAGCCCCAAAGCACAGGAGCCATTGCCACCCCTGTTAGTCTGGGGTTTAGGACTCATGAAAAATGGATAGCACAGACAAAACAATTGTAGATTGCTGTCATTTATTATACTTCTTTAATGCATTATGGTTTGAATAAACAACCTTTTGGCTAATTTTCCACCATGTCTACAGGTTGGCTATGCATGAAGAATCATCATCCAGGCGAAAGGTGGATGATGATGTGTTCTGTGAACTGGTTGTGTTTAGATCAGTGTTCAATTTCATGATTGATGGCGATTTGTGAAAGTTTTAAAGGGCTTATTGGTTAAACTTAGGGCTTTTTAATATGTGATTATTTTTTTTTAACCTTTGTAAGTTTTCGCTTTGTTCATGGTTGTCTAGGGTTTATATAGAGTATTTAATTGTATATTCATGTGCCATGTGAGCTAGATGTTTTTAGATTAGTGTTTAATTTCATGCTTTCATGGTGATCTGTGAAGGTTTTAACAGTCAATATTGATAAGTCATGTTAGAGATTGGTTTTGTTTTTTTGTTTTATTTTTTGGTGTGATAGATCGATGTGACTTTCTATATATGATGTTGAATAATCCTTTTTGTTGTGATACATAAAAGTGACTTGTTTTCTTAAAAATAATTGTCTCATCCTTTGTTCTCTCATTTTTTTGTTTTGGTTAAGGGTTTTTGATTTGTAGGTTTTGTAGACAGTATAAGCCTGAAGTATGAGGAAATTGTTTACTGTTTAAGCTTGGAGTTGTAATCTATCAATATCCCTGGAAGTGCTACCTTTTCTTGAAATTCAAATATTGTCTTGGTAATTGTGTTTTTTGTGATTTGGATGTTTACCTCCTATGTGTGTTGTGTGTTTTTTTTGGTTTCTTGGTTAGTGTTAAATATTGTCTTAGAAAGTCTTCCATCTTTGTTTTGCATGATTCCTCTTATCTATCTTTCAATAAGTTGCTGCTAATCTGCAAAAGCACTGGTCCACTAATTATCTTAAAGAGGCTTGCCAATTAAGATTGCTGATTTTGATTTGTGAATCATGATTTTTCCATCTGATATTCGTACCTCCAAAAATAGCTCTATTTATTTTTGTTTTTTCTTTTGCATCTAAAGTGAAACTGTTAATGGGTAAAATAAGCATGTATTTTTTAGCATGAAATGGCTCCTCAATTGATATGAAACGATTGCTAATTGAACGCAGTGAACATGGTACTGTGGTCAACTTTGACAAATTATTGTTTTATCTTGTGCTATTTTACTATTATAAAGGGAGAAACCAGCTTGGCGAGTCCTAAACCCATTTTTAGATTGCCGTCATTTATACTTGTTTAATGCATTATGGTTTGAATAAACAACATTTTGGCTAATTTTCCACCATGTCTACAGGTTAGCTATGCATGAAGAATCATCATCCAGGCGAAAGGTGATAGTACTTTTTAGCTAAGATGATAGTACTTTTTATAAAGTTCTACATTTTATGGATGTTAAGTGTAAATATATGTTGGCCATGATGTGAAATTGTTAATAACCAATTATGTATTTAAAGAAAATAAAAATGCCAATTTTCAGTTCTTCCCCACGCCACAGAAATTAACACATAATTATATTTAAAGAAATTAACACATAATTATATTGTCATTATTATTTTTATTTTTTGTTTTCAGATATTTCCCCAGTAGTATTTTGCTTCTTGTGGAATGCAGGCATATGAAGATTGCGATTAACTTTTGTTTTTGTTATCCACGGAAGAATCATGATGAAAACTTTTGTTTTTTATTTATGTTATTTTGAATTGTGAACAACATTATGTATTTAAACATTGTATATGTATTATGCAACATTATATAGTGGGATAATTTTGCTGATGTATTGTTATGAATGGAAGAATATTTTTATTATGGATGAATGGAATTTTTATATTATTATGTAATTATTGATTTCTTTTTCAATTATTTTTCATTTAATACAGGTATTTTTCATATTTTTAATAATTTTATTGTAATTTTTTTTTTTTTTTTTTTTTTTGAGACGGCACTACATTGTCGTCGCAAATGATATCTGCACTAGTTGAGACAAAAGCCTTTTGCGACGGTACTCTTTGTCGTCGCAAATGATATCCGCACTAACTAAGACAAAAGCCTTTTACGACGGTATTCTTTGCCGTCGCAAATAATCTTTTAGTGACGGTAGGTATCCTGTCGCAATAAAAATTCTTTAGCGACGGCATTGCCGTCGCAAATAATGCCTTTAGCGACGGCAGCATAATGCCATCTCAAAAAATTTCAAATTTTTTCATATTAATGGCGACGACAAAATTCCGTCGCAAAAAGGCAACTTTGCCGTCACAAAAAAAAAGGCGACGGTAACATGCCGTCGCTAAAACCTTTTTGCAACCCCCTTTGTTGCGACCCCCCACTTGCTGTCGCTAAAAGTCCTCTGCCGTCGCAAAAAACTTTTTGAGACAGCATTTTGAGTATTTGCGACGGCATTTTACCGTCGCAAAAAGTCAATTTTTTTGTAGTGCTAATAGTTATCATAGAGGCCTTGGCCCTGAATTTCGTTACAAAATCCGAGAAGCCCTCCTTTGGCTCCTGACAAGTCGCTTCAAGATCACTGGTTGTGACCTCGATCTAGGTATTATAGAAGTACTATGCGATGAAGACCTCAACCATTTCCTCCCAGCTCCGTTTCACAAAGTCCTCGAGTTTTGCATACCCGATGGCCGTTATTCCCAACAAGGTCCGGCCAAAAAGTGATAGCTTCTGAAGTCTAGTAAGACCTATTAGTCGGAGGATATCGGAGAACAAATGCAGATGGACCATAGGATCCTTAGAGTCGTCGAACCGGTGTATGTGTGGCACCTTGAATCTGTTCAGCAGAGTTACTGCGGAGTCTATGTATCCATCCTCAATGTCAGGGATTGAATTCACGCCCTGTGCCTGCTTGAAGAGCTTTTCTAGCTTGTTGGCATTTAGTGTAGTGGGGTCAACCTCGAATTCAAATGGCACCTCTGTTTGGTACACTGGTGCCTTGGAGGTCTGAGGTGTGATCGGATCTACTAGAATGCCCAGATTCTCTTGGACATTGACAGTGACTCCGGGTGTTGGAATACCTGCTAGAGGTGCATGGGGTGCAGAGGCTACTGCTGGTTGTGGTTGTTGTTGTTAAAGCTTATTTATCACTTCCGCTTGGTGGGCTGTGACCTCAGCTTGGTGGGCAGTATCTAGTTGCATAGTTTCTATGGTCTACTGGAGCTGACGAAGCATGTCTTCCATGCTAACTGGGGGATGTTGAGCCATTAGAACTGGCGAGTAATCTCTCACTGGAGTGGAAGTAGAAGACTGAGCCTGACTGGACGTAGGTGAAGTAAAAGGTGACTGCTAGACTAGTGAATTATGCCTGATCCTCCTCCGTCTGGTAACTGGTGGGAGTGAAGCAAACACTGGTTATCCCCTGACAAGATCCCCGAACCTGTAAAGTCTTCTCACTCGGGTCCAGAGCAAAAGAAATTGTGAAAAACTACCTTGCAAAAAAGAAATAAAGCAAAAGAAAGCAAAAATTAGAAACCACACAGCACCTCGGCTCAGATACTATCAACACACAGTTGTAATCATAAGTTGTAAAACTACACTCAACACTAATTTCTGTCCCCAAAACCAATGCCCAAACTTGAAACTGATACATACATTCCTATAGAGTTTCACTCTAAAAGCACATACCAGTTAAGTGAGAGCCAAAACACCCCAATGATGGAGTAGGGTTGCCCTGTCCTAGTTTCATCAAGAACTAAGGTTCCCTATTTAAGCAAAGTGTTTCACACAATCCTGAATTTCGGTAAGCAACCTGTCCTAGTTTGGAGCAGTCTCTATGACTTTCGATATGCAACTAAGCCAATTGGTCAAAAATGATATCTCAGCAAGACTACCTAATATGCCTCTCACACCTAACACCGAGAAGTGAAAGGAGGATCAAACGGTACAGTGGTAGTCCAGATCCAAGGGTTGTGTTCCCATCGTGGCAGAGCTTGTAACCGGTCAACCTTTTGGCAAGCTTTTCCAAGCAAGCCTCTGACAAACCATTCAGGAATAGCAGATGGTAAACACAGTGACTTAGGCGCACCAATGCAAATGCAAATTCAGAAAAACACATAAGTGTAAATAAAAAAGTCATATCATGAGTTCGAGTCAAGTTCTTTAATTCCCCAGCGAAGTCGCTAGAAACTGTAGCTCGGTTTTTTCGCGCCCCCTTTTGAAAACTTGAAAAGAAGCCCTATAGTTCGGACTCCCGCGGTTCTGAATCTAATCTCACAAGTGCAATGTGAAACTGATAAACACCAAAGAGTCCAAATCCGGCAAATTGTTTTGAAAAATTGATTTTGAATCAAAAGTGCCAAAATTGGACTATTTTGCCAGATATAGAATTGCCACCTAAATATTTTATTTTGGAGAAATCTAGGAAACCCATGACTCGTGCCAAAGGCCATGTGTCCATCATCACCAAAGTTGCCTTAGCTCGGGAACTTAGGTACGGAAGGGAAGGTCATGAATTGAGCACCCCCACCTGCCCGATCAAAGATCAGTCTCTACTAATCATGATATGATTTTTATGTACATTATATGCTCTTGTTCCAGTTATTGGGCTAGCATTACTATATCGCACACACAAGTATAGACTAACTTGCAAGAATTGGAACACTTGACTCATGTTCGTTTTGAAAATTGTTTCGAAACATGTACCACTTGAAAAAGTGATCGCATATGAACATTACTCAAATTATTCCAATTCAAGCGGTAAGCCTTCATCCAAAGGCATACAAGCAGTTTATCAATTAAACATTTAGCCTCATGGCAAGCATGTTAGATATGGCAACAATCACACGCATGCGATATGCTAAAGTGAGTAAAGGCTCACATAGTACTCCAAGCCAAAATAAACAAAAGAGTTAAAAAAAAATGCATGATTCCTAACTATGCAATATGACTAATGCAACACATGCGATATGCAATTAATAGGCTCAGCTACTTAATATGACATGAAAGATTTGATAACATGCGGTCTAAGCACGTATTAAAAAAAGTATTGAACTAACGATACAGTTAAAATGATGCGCCGAGCCTCGGTGCATGCAATACAAATAGATGCAAACATGGAGAATGCTAATTTAAAATGTGATGTCCCTAAACTAACTATCATAAGCTAGTAAATAAAAGGGAGAAAGACGTGGGGTTAGAAGACATACACATTATTACATTGCGCTCTCACGAAGGAGAGTCCAAGAGAATAAACTAAGCTAACTAGCTAACTAACTAAAGCTAAGCTAATTAAGCTAATTATTACAACACTTAAATTAACTAACTATTCTAGTTAACTAACTAATTAAATAATTACAACACAAGTGCAATTGAAATAAGTAATTAAACTAAACAACTAACTACTACGCCTCGAGAAACGAGGGATGCTCGTGCGCATGCTAGGTTTCCACCCAAAAAGCCACTGTTTTGCTTCTGAATGCCTCTATTTGCACAGTTGAACACCAACAATGTTGCCCACTTCCAAAACAACTGTGCTTTGCCTCAGAAACACACTGTTCAAATTTTTATCAGTGGCCAGCCTGCCAGTGATGAAGGTTGCCGGCCATCAAAGGTGGTCTGCCGCCCATGAAAAGTGGCCTGCCGGCCATTGATGCTCAGGTTCATCTTGCTGCAACAGAGGACAAACAGAGCATATACAGGGTATTTCAAGGGTTTGTTTGCACAACTCACCCCTCCTTTTCATGAGCAAATCTAAGGAGTAGCAAGTTCGGTTCACAAACCATCAATGGATGCAATTTCATTGCATGATGGCTTATGAAACCAAGTGTGCAATTTCAATAAATACAAAACAAGACACAAACCTCCTCCCTTTCATGAGTGATCAAGGGAAGTGGTGACCTTGGAACCTTGAATCATTTCATCACTAATGAGTATGAAATGGTTCAAGTTTCCATGTGTTCAATTAATGTCCGATTGAACACAACCAAATTTATCTTGCACACTTTTAGTCCCAAGTTTTAGTTACTCCATTTTAAATTACCAACCATTCTTTAATCGATTGAGTCCAAAGGTGAGTTTAAGTCCTCTAATGGAAAGAAGACTCAAACCAAAAGTTGTTGTAGGCATGAAAGAGACATTATACCATTGGTAATGAACCCCCTAAGGGATTAAACCATTAAGCATGGCATTTCAATCTCATGCTTTAAACAAACAAATAGTTTGAACCACTTTCAAAACAAAATAAAAATAAACCAAGAAATGAGGGAGGTTGCAGAGATGATTAAGTGTTGAAAATGAGTGAGAAAAGCATAAATAAATGCTATCAACTCAAACAAGATGGTGTCTAAGGCCTAGAACACCAAACTCATGAGGGCTATTACACTACAAGCATGCAAAACAAAGCTCAAATGCAACTAGCAGCCCAAAACAGTGCTAAAACAGGTTAAAGCAGTCCTAAAACATGTTGGAATTAAGCTAAAAATAGCTAGATTAAAATGCTAAAACATGGCACCAACTAGGCTAGTAAGCAAGACACAAGGAGGGGAGGCTAACCCCTCCAAATTTGAACTTCAAAACATGATTTTGGCCACCGAAAAAGCTCGGAAAATCAGTGTTTAAAAGCTTGGAAAAAGCTAGTAAAAGGGTGGGAAACACAAAGGCAAAGGCCTCCAAAACAAGGTACAAAGAAGGGCTATCAACACCTCAACCTTTAATGGCCTTAAACCCAAGCTTCAGCCCAAAAAACACAGAGTTTTGACAGCCCAAAACAATGGAAAAATAGTGGGAAAAACAATAGAGAAATCAAGCAAATAGGTAAAGCCTTATACCTCTTGAAGAGAAGAAGCAATTCCAAGCAACAAAACCAAGTAAACACACCTTCTAGAGCTCAAACCAAGCTCAAAAGTACCTCAGCTCCAAGATGGTGAGATTTGGTTAAGGGTGTATAGGCAAAGGTTGAAGATTTGTAGGCAAAAGTGTAGAGATTTGGTAAAGAGAGAGAGAGAGAGAGAGAGAGAGAATTGTACAGAGAGAGGAAAATTTTTTATCTCAAAATTTTCTAACCTTAAAAAATGAGAGAGGGGGCTCCTATATATAGAAAACATGAAATTCTCTCAAGGAGATCCAGCCCTACACGTAGGGATAGATACATGCATCTGTGCAAACAGCTGGCATAACTGGCATAAATATCTACAAAATACACTGGTGGCCGGCAGCCCAAAAGTGATGGTCAGTAGCCCAAAAGGGGTAGCCGGCAGGCCACTAGAGGCTGCAGGCTCGAAAAGCTAGGCTTGGTCCAAAACTGGGACAACGAAGGTACAGGATTTGAAAGGCTCAAAGTTGTGGCATTCCGCTGAGGACTTCGAGCACTTTGCGAGCATATAAACTCATCATCAAGTGTGCATGCGAGGACGTCCAAGTCGTAAGGGCCATCAAAAATGGGGTGTCTACAGCAGGCCGTGAAAAGATTGCCTAATTGTCAAATTGCTTGGGAAAACTTTAGGGTATATACTTCTAGTATCCAAATTGAGAAAGATGTGGGGACTACAAGGAGATTTTGAAACAACTAATTTGGGTTTAGGGTTCTTCTTGAACAAATTCGAAATGATGGTCGATTGTAGTAGAGTGTATACAGAGGCCCCTTGGATTATAATGGAACATGATTTTAAGCCGTCGGAGGCAGGAGAAGTGGCCACGGCACTATAGGTTAAGTTTTCCCAGCTTCTAATTGAGTACTATAACGGGAATTTTCTCTTCCATATAGCAAAGGCAATTGGGAAACCCCTCAAGGTAGATCTTAATACTGCCATGTTTACTCGAGGAAGGTATGCACGCTTATGTGTGGAAGTTGATCTAACAAAGCCATTAATTTCGAGATTTGCTATAGGTAAATATACTTACATAGTGGAATATAAACATTTACACTATTTTTGTTTCTAGTGTGGGAAAGTTGGGCATCGAAAAGAGTATTGTAGTAGTAACAAATCGGCGCCGGAGCTGGCGAAAGCTACCTCAATAGCCATAGCTAACGGTCATTGCACTGGATTAGATCAAGCAACAACGGCTAGTTCATCAGGAAGACAATCTCATCCTGACAGAGAGTAGATAGAAGAATTTGGGCCTTGGATGTTAGTGAATAAAAGAAATAATAGGCCCAACCCCATTGCAAGACAAGCTGGGCCCAACAACTATAATCACAAAAGATCTGCTAATAGGTTTGGCCCTCTAGCTGAGAATGGGAACATGGAAGGAGCAAAAGAAAGAGCTAAGCATAAAGGCCCCATTGGCCCAAGCATGGAAGACATCCACAGAAATGACTCTACTAGTGAGTCAGGCAATCCAAATAAAGCTTAGGAAATCTTTTTAGAAAGGCAAGAAGATGAAAGACAACTCAACAAGGATAAGGATCCAACTGTTGAAGGATAAATTTTACCTAAGAATCCTGCTCCAAGCTAACCTAACCTGGTGCAAGCTACAAGCAAAGAACTAGAATTGATAAGTATAGATGTTAGTACACCTAACCCTCCATTATCACCTTTTAATCCCATCCCAGCTTAGATTTCTTGTCTTACTTCTTCTCCATCTACCTCTATAACTTCCCAAACTTCCATTGATAGTTTTAATCTAAAACAAAAATCGCCCGATATAAAACATAAGCATCCCCAGCAACACCAGCTCCAACGACGACCCAGAGATACCAGAAGTGCAACTCACTAAAATGAGACACAGCTCTGTGGGGTCATACCTCGAACCAGAGAGCGGAGCCACTTACCAAGTAGGCATTGAATGGTGGATAGAAGAGATAAAGCTGACTATAGAGGCCAGGCGGGTGAGCATAAGAGGAAGGCCGCTGCAGGCAACTCAGATGGCAGCCCTAAGGCCATCAGAACTATCCAAGAAGATAGTGCGTAATTTCATTGGTCTAGCTAACACAGATCCGTTACCCGACTTTCTTAACCAATCATCCATGAATGTTATGTTGTGGAACTATCGGGAAGCCAGCAACAAAATACTTCGGAGAAACTTTAGAGAACTCATTAGAGTACATCACCCAAATGTTGTTGCTTTTTTTGAAACAAAAGTCCCTTTCAGCTCAATGGGTCTCTTCTTCAACCACCTGGGGTTTACTACTTCTACCATTGTTGATCCTGTTGGACGTGTAGGAGGCATATGGCTGATTTAGGACCCTACACAAGTCTCAATTAGTGCCCATATTGCCAACTCTCAAGTTATTCAAGCTACTATGAAAAGAGAGGACTATGAAGAGTGGGTGCTAGCTGCAGTCTATGCTAGTTCTAGTATTGGTATGCGTCAAAATCTCTAGAATGATCTTGAAAATTCGGCAAACTCCATGGCTAACCCATGGCTTATTGTGGGAGGTTTTAATGATGTCATGGGTCAGAATCAAAGGAGAAGCTTCACATAGAATAATCAAAGTAACCGTTGCAAAAGGTTTCTTGAAAACATTAATCGTTATGGGCTTATGGACCTAGGTTGCACAGGGCCGAAATTTACTTGGTCTAACAATAGGCAGGGATTGGCTAATACTATGGAAAGGTTGGATCGAGCCCTTTGTAATGCGGAATGGAGGGCCACCTTCCCTGAAGGAGCAGTCAGAAATATTCCTCGTGCATATTTGAATCACTCACATCTTATGATCTACACATAAGGTATAACTAAACTCTTCCTTATAAATTGCCCTTTTCGCTTTGAAGCAGCTTGGTTATCATATCCTACTTCTAAAGATATTGTCAATATTTCTTGGAATCATGAGTGTTTTCTTCAAGACAACCCGAATTCTCTTACTACTAATTCTCTTGTTTGCCACGAAAATGTGTTTGGAAATATTTTTTAAAGAAAAAGGTGGTTGTTATCTCGAATTGAGGGAATCCAAAAAGCTCAACATTTTTCCTCTTCTCATAACCTCTTTTTGTTGGAAAAAGATATTATTAGTCATTATAACAAACGTTTTTTTCAAGAAGTTTTATGGTTTCAAAAATCTATAGCTAATTAGATTACTCAAGGTGAGAGGAATACAAAATTTTTCACATATCTGCTATTGCTAGAAGGAAAAAATTGAGGATTGATTCTTTGAAGAATGATCAAGGTGTATGGATTGATGACCCCCTGTTGGTGAAAGATCACATCCAAAATTATTTCATTTTATTTAATAATGAGCCTGTTGATGTCCTAGACCATTGGTGTAATATTGCCACGCATAAATTTTCACATGATGAGAATAGATTATTGTTGAGAAACATTACTAAAGCTGAGATTTGGGAGGCCGTCAAGAATATTAATCCGTTCAAGGCACCGGGGAGAGATGGGTTTCAAGCCATATTTTACTAGAAATTTTGGGATGTGATTGGGACTAATGTTTGTGCATTCATCAAAAAGTGTTTTCAAGAGAAACATATGCCTCCAGTAGTAAACCAAACCCTTCTTGCCCTCGTTCCCAAGACTGATATCCCTGAGAATATTTAAATAGTTTCTACCTATTAGCCTTTGTAATGTCTCTTACAAAATTTTGTCTAAAATCTTAGTCAACCGCATACAGCCCCTCCTTAATGATCTTGTTAGCCCCAATCAAAGCAGCTTCATTCCTAGTAAAGCCACTCATGACAATATTATCATTACACAAGAGTTGATTCATACTCTTAGGCACAAGAAAGGTAATTATGGTGGTCTTATTATCAAAATTGACCTTGAAAAGGCTTATGACAAATTATCCTGAGATTTTTTGAGAGCAACTCTTGAAGAGTTCAATCTTAACCAGCATTGGATAGATCTTATAATGTCTTGTGTTTCTTCTGTTAGTTTCTCTATTTTATGGAATGGAGAAACCATGAATAATTTCAATCCAGGAAGAGGTTTGAGGCAAGGAGACCCGTTTTCACCATATTTGTTTGTGTTATGCATGGAAAGGTTGTCTAACATGATCAGAGTACAGGTAGAGAAAGGAAAGTGGAAGGGATTTAAAGCTTCAAATAACAGCCCATCAATCTCTCACTTGTTCTTTGTAGATGACCTCATTCTCTTTGCTAAAGTTGACCAATCTAATTGTGACACAATCATGGAAACTATGAATGAGTTTTGTTGCATATCAGGGCAGAGAATCAACCTACAGAAATCTAAGATGTTCATTTCCCCCTATGTCAACATAAATTTAGCTAAGGAGTTTAGTCTACAGTGTGGGATAAGCCTCACTCAAAACCCTGGTAGATATCTTGGAGTTCCTCTCATCCATAGTCGAGTTAGCATAAATATCTACAATGGAGTTATTGAGAAAATCCAAAAAAAAATTGTCCTCGTGGAAGGCTAAGGCCTTATCCTTAGCTGGTAGAGCAACAGTGATCCAATCTATGTCATCCCCCATACCTTCCTACATTATGCAAACTGCTAAACTCCCTCAAAGCATATGTAAACAAATTGACAAGCTAAATAGAAATTTCCTATGGGGTGATTAAGAGGGAAGGAAAATGGTTCACTTGGTAAATTGGAAGCAAGTTTGCAAGAGCAAGCAAGAAGGAGGTCTGGGACTTAGGAGGGCTGAAGAACAGAACATTGCATTGTTAGCCAAACTAGGCTAGAAAATAAATTGAGACAAAGAAGTTGTTTGGTCCAAGATTCTTAGAGGCAAATACCTTCACAAGCACACTTTTGATATTTGGCTTGCTAATAAGAATGCTTCACAAACTTGGAGGAGCATTATGAAGACTAGAGATATTCTGGAAAAGGGCACAAAATGGACTGTTAGGAATGGGAACAATATTTCCTTTTGGAAAGATTGGTGGTGTGGAGATGGGCCTTTAGCTTCTCTATTTCCAAGTCCACATACCAATGGGGCTGTTAACGTTGTTGATATGCTCAATGAGGAAGAAGGATGGGATCTATCTGAGGTAGAGAATATTTTATCACATTATGTGCTACAACAAATACAATAGGTACATCTTCCACAATTTGTTGAAATAATAGACAACCCCCACTAGATTGGATCCTCTAGCGGTCAGTTCTCAGTTGGGGCTACCTATAATCTAATTACCAAGCAAGATTCTAATCAGGCTAATAGCTTGGTCAACTGGAGTTGGATATGGAAACTAAAAATCCCTCAAAAATTGAAAGGGTTCACTTGGCTGCTAATGCTTAACACAGTACTTACCAACCATCAAAGAAGGGTCAGAGGTATCACCAATATTAACACCTGCCCCAGATGCCAACTCTACTGTGAGGATCTGAACCATCTTCTGAGAGAGTGTCAGAAAGCTGTGGCAATTTGGAAAATTCTTAGTAATCACAGCTGGAGAATATCCAATGCTAACATGCCCTTGGATATCTAGCTCCAGCACAACATAAAGAGCAAGAGTAAAGAGTTCTCTAATGTCCCTTGGGGTACTGTTTTTGTAATCGCTTTGTGGAGATTATGGAACGCTAGAAATAATGTGGTTTTTAGACAAGAGGAGTGTAGTGCTCAAGAAACTGTGAGACAGATTCATCAACAAGTTGCAGAAATTTATCGTGCCTTCTAAACTGATCATTTCACATGTGATACTTTATTCTATAAAACTAACTGGTGTTCTCCTTGTGCAGGGAAAATCAAACTTAACACACATGGATGCTCCAAAGGAAACCCTGGCCCTGCTGAGTATGGTGAACTGTTCGAAGATGCTAGAGGAGCCTAGATTCTTGGATACCATGGGAAATTAGAGGTACCTACAAGTGAGGAAGCTGAGCTTTGGGGAATTTATAGAGGCCTCACCATTATCTTGGAGAAAAGCATGCAGGATATTACAATTGAAACAGATTCAGAGCAAGTGGTGTTGAACATCAACAACAACACTCCCAGCAATTATCCACACAGAGCCTTGCTAGAAGACATCAAATTTCTTATGCTAAGATGCAATTGTTATTCACATTCTCCGAGAAGGGAACAAGTGTTCTGATGGTCTTGCAAACATGGGAGTGAATCATGTAGAGAACCTGGTAGTTTTAGATAACCCCCTAAATGAAATTGCAAGTCTACTGATTGCAGACATAGTTGGGGCTTCCTATGAAAGGGCTTAACCTATTTAGCCCTCTTTTGGTCTATTTTGTTTCTGTTGTGTTGCTTGAACTACTTCATTTGAATCACAAATAAACAAAATTACAATTTAAATTTATGAACTGAGTGTTCAATATAATATACTATAATTAATATAAAAAGCCCTAAAGTGAGAGATATAAACTCAATAAATATACAGAAAATTAAACCTATACATAATGGCAGAGCTTTGACTAATTGGATTAACCCATTGGTTACCTAAACTTATCACTTGATCTACTCAAATGTTGATTATATTTTTTAAAATGGTGAATTATACTAATTGTCCCTATAATTTGAAATTTGTGTCACTTTGATTCTTGACCTTTCAATTGTGATACATTTGACCTTAAATTTTAAATCTTGTTCAAAATAAGGATAATTGAAGACATTGTTGCTTCATTTAAAGGGTAAAATCATTATACAACTTATTTTGTATTGGTTAGATTATATGTTATTTCAAATATAATGGCCTTTTTTTTAATGAATAATATTGAAACTTTTTTGGTTATAAAGTTTTGTTTCATTTAGTTTTCATAATCTATTTTCAGAAAAATCTTATAAGAAACTAAAAATTAAAATAGTGAAAAAAAAAATTAATACACACATCATTTTATATAATTTTATCTTTTGAGAGGGTAGAAATAATTTTTTAAAATAGTTTTTTTTTATATTTATTTTCGTTGAATTAGTTTTTATTTTTTCAAAAGTCAAACATGATGACAACTTTTATGTCATTATTAAATCAATCCATTAAATAAAAAAATTCAAAACTAAAAATATTTCATATATTAAATATATCGATCATACATTAAAAGCCTAATAACCATTAATTACATGATAACCATCCAAAAATATCAATAAAAACAACCACACATTACATGATCATCATCCAAATACGTACTAAAAATTAATTTGGTAAAAAAATAAATATGTAAAAGATTTATCATTTTTATATAATTTTATCTTTTGTGGGTAGAAATAATTTTTAAAAAATTGAAAATAATTTTGTGACATTTTTGTTAAACTAGTTTATATTTTATCAAATTGATGACTTTACCCTTGAAATAGAGCAACAATGTTTTCAATTGTCTTTATTTGGAACGAAATTCAAAATTCAATGTCAAATATATCGAAATTTAAAGGCCAGCAATTAAAGTGGTAAAAATCCCAAATTATAGGGACTGCTAGTATAATTCACCCATTTTAAAAAATAACATATATTGTAATAAGCCTCATTATTACTCTTGAATTTAAAAAAATAATAGGAAGAGTCACCAATGGTAAAATTTAGGAAGACTCACTTCTTATACAATTTGAAAAAAGAAAAAAAAAAATTATTAATTTTAGATTTTTAACATGATTATATTGATTTTTTTTTTTAATAAAGTTAAATGGGTTGAAACTAATATAGATAGATAGTAGAGGTGTAAAATCGGCCCACCGACCTGTGGCCCACCCGAAAATCCGCCCGTGGCCCGAGCTCAACTTGTGACCCCAGGCCTAGGCTGTGTGTTTTGGGGCCTGACCCAGCCCAAAGCCCGTCTCACCGGGCACTTGAGACCCAATGTCATTTTAAAACTATTTTGGTAGAAAAAAAATTAAAAAAAGAGCCAAGCTTGGCCCAAACCTATCCAAGCCCAAGCCCAAGCCCAATTGAGGCCCGAGTAGCCCCTAGACTTGGGTCAAGATTTTGCACGAGTGGGCAGGTTAGGCTCGACCCAATTTTTGTCGGAGTCTGCTAGGTCTAACGGCAAGTCAGACCATTTCATACCCCTAAATAATAAATATAGATACAGATAGACATTGAATAAATAAACATAAATATATATATATATATATATATTTTATTAAAAAAAATATGAGATTTTTTTTGTTTTTATTGATAGTGATAATGCAATATGGTCAATTGAGGATGAGTCAGACAAATCCATGCGTTCCACGGGTTTGCTAGCCTTCGTCTTCTTACTGCGTGCCTACAAAAAGTCCAGTGGGAAGGCACCAAGATTGGAGTGGTTTTTCCCCGTAGACACTCTGATGATCAAGTTAGATTGGAAGTGATAGAGAGAGTAGTTGGAGAGAGAGAGAGTATTACTTGTTGTCGTTAATGTTCTTCACGAGCTTCCTTATATCTTTTTCTTATCATTTTCTTGTCCATTCAAGCTGTCTTATTAACTGAAAGTCTAGGGTCTACTTGTCGTCGGCCATGGTAGTTTTGCCATACCCAGGAGTGAGAGGCCTTGTTGCATTTAATGCCATGATACTCTCATTTAATGCTTGATGTCTGGACTCAAGATGTTTGGACTCAATAACTCTGCAGGATTTTTGTCTGCCAAGTGGCTAGCTCCCTGTCTAATTGGTGTCTAAGTGTCACAAGATTTGGACCAACGTGGGTTCTTCACTAGATTGTTACTAAATGCCTATTTGGGCCATCCAAGGCAGTTATGGGTTTGACTGTCCTAGGCCATGTGGGCCAATAACTAAATGCCTGTTTGGGCCATTAAGGCAGTTGTGAGTTGGACGATCCTGGGCTATGTGGGCCATGCCCATCAGATAGTTAATGAAACATGTCTTAAATCTATACTATATATTAAGCAAAATGGGGTTTTTAGCCCCAACCTTTGTGGGAGTTCCAATCTCTCAATCTAAATTTCTTGATTTTTTGATTTAAAAAAAAAAAATCTTAGCATTTATTAACTTCTCCCAACTCCCAAGTCTTACCCTCGTAATAACACTTTAATGCATTAAGAACAAGCATAAAAAATATTCTTTGAAATCCAACACATATGAATTCTTTGAAAAGTCCCAACACATATGATTATTATCCCTCATAATAACACTTTAATGCATTAAAAACAAGCATAAAAAAAATTTCTTGAAAAGTCAACACATATGATTATTATCAAAATATTAAACTTTAATATGATATAATAATAAAAAAAGATATTTAATTCCTTGAAAAGTTCAACACATATTATTATTATCAAAATATTAAACTTTAATATAATATAAAAAAGAAAAAAAAGAAGACATTAAAAAAAAAACATTTAAAAATCACAATTCACATATGTAGATAATTGTAAACACAATCCGTGCATAGCACGGGTGATATGCTAGTATTATATAAATTAAAATCTCCTTAGAGATTAATATGATTATGTAAAATAAAAATTGTCAGAAAAGTGAGAGTAAGGATAGAAAGTTCCACTTTTGTAATTCAGCAATTGTGTCTTGAAAAATCTTTCATGAAAATAATCATGAAAGTTTTGTCACCCTTGAATTATACTTAGAATAAAACACCACACACTAATCAAGGTAATCCAAATATCATAAATCTTTCATAATCATTTTCATGAAAAAATTTTCATGATCCCTAACTTTTCTCTTTATAATTAGCTTTTCAATTCTCTATTGAAATCCTAAAACACATTGGGGTGTAATTGCCCCATCTTTTTTCCTGTAAACCGTAGCAACTGAGCAGCATCGTTCCCTTCTATTGCTCTCTCATCTCTCTCTCTCTCTCTCTCTCTCTCTCTAGAAAAGGGTATTTGTGGCTAAAAATTCCCCCAAAAAATGTAAAGTGCAACTGATTTCATGACCTAAAATAAAAGCAACAATTTGTGGCCCTAAATTCATTTCTGTTTTTTTTTTGGCAATTGATTTTTTGTAGCATTCTTCTATTTGTTGGTTCTTGTCTGTTTGTTTTCAGACGACTTTCCTCTGCAAAGATGAACATAGATGAGATGGAGTTGGATCACGATTGACGTCTGGTTGCGGGTAGAAGATTTACATGTGATGAATTTTATATGAGGTGCCAAATTGAATCACTTGCCTGTTGTTGTTGTTGTTACACTTGTGTATAATACAAAACAAAACCATAAATCATCCCAACAAATTTGAAAAATAAAATAAAATAAAAAATGAAATAGCAGTAAAGAAGCATAAATGATAATTCATGGGTAATGTTCATGTTTTTGTTTCCACCCCAGTTCTGATTGGAAGTCTGTGGAACTAAGACAAGGCTGCTGCATTGAAGTGTCATAGATGTTCTAGCTGCTTCATTTCCATGCACTTTGGCACTTTTTGAAGATTCAAGACTTAAATGCTAATCAAGTTGCATTAGAAATTGACTGTAGTAGGTGACCAGTGGATGAGTGAACCAACTCATAAGTTGTAAGATTTCCCTTCTCTGGTTTTACTTGAGCATAGTCTGGATCTCATTGACATATATGGCCTCGTTTGGGAAGTGGCTATTTTAGTAGGTTTTTTGGGAAGTTGGGTTAAATTTTTGGATTGATTATTGTATTGAAAAGTATATTTGAAATGATGTTTAAATTGAAATGACAAATTTGCCCCTGACTTTATTTTTTCCAAATGGATGTGTAGGGGTAATATCGTAATTTAACCTGTCTGCAGCCTACATTGTTGGTGGCAGTGTAGGCTGCGTTGCTGCAGCAGCCGTTGCTTTTTGACTTTATTTTTTTATTTTTTATTTTTTTTGAAAATCAATGGTTGGTGAGACTTTTTGGCTATTTTCTCATTTGAGGCTAAAATAGCCTCTTTCAAGGCTTCCCAAACACCCCCTATGTATGTGTGTGTTTGTGTGTAGATAGGGAGATAGTGTGAGAGTTTCTTATGCATTTTACATCTTTAAGAAGATTAGCAAAATCATTCAATTGATGGAAAGGTACTTTCAATGCCACGGGATAATTATAAAATTTTCAAAATTTTTGAAAACGAAAAAGGCAAAAAAAAAAAAAAAAAAAAAACCTTCACTTCACCTGTTTTCAAAACAAATTTCCATTCTCTCCTCCCTCTTCCATCACCCACTACCGCCATTCGCCATCGGCGACCACTGATTCTCCAGCCATCTTCAGGGAAGCTTCCGGCAGGCTCATTTGTATACACGAATTTATTTATTTTTTAATAAATAAAAAGAAACAAAAACTTGTTATCTGTTTTTGTAAATTGAAAGTAAAAAAATTGACAACATTACCAAATGATACCTTAATATCTAGTAGACAACCCAACAGGGGTTGAAAATTGATTAGGGACATATCGGTTGTGTTTGGTATGTAGTTTCAATCATGATTCCACACTCATATTTGAGTGCGGTGTTTGGATACAACTTTCAAAAATTAATTCTACACTCGCTTTTGCAAACTTGTTTCAAGCGGGGTTTTGAATTTTGAAATTGGGCCTACCCGGTCATCCGGCCGATTGATCGGAATGATGCTCTTTTCTTTTCTTTTTTTTTTTTTTTTTGGAAAATTGGCATATGTTGTTTTTTATATTTTAAATAAAAAATATTTCCGGAATTTTTTATGAGTTTTGAATAGAATTTTGAGTTGTGTGTTTGGTTATGAATTGTAAATTTTTGAATTGAATTAAATATCATATGTCACATCAAAAATTTCAAACTCAATTTAAAACTCATAACCAAACAAATTTTTCGCACTCAAATCATAATTCTAAAACTCACAAACTCAAAATACAACTCTATTCTTAAATCATAATTCTAAAACTCTACCAAACACTACCATCATATTTCTCTTACCTACTAGACAAAATTAAGTTGGTTCCATGTGTATTTATGAATATGAGGAAATATCATGAGAAAAGATTGATTAAGCACATAACACATTTCTTAGCTACTTGAGAAAATTATTTTGTGAATATGTCTTTCACTAATTTGTAATTATTTTTTTTTTTTTTGTTAATTAATAGGAAACAATTTATAAATATCATGAAAATCATATCAAATTAGATATTCAATTATGTAAAAAATTGTCTAACAACCACAACGTCGTCTACTTCTAGAGAAATCAAATTCAGAATGTCAACAATCAGAGATAGAAATATTACCAACTGATTGTCTCCTTGTGACAAATATAATGGTCCACCACCACCTTATCATTATTTTTAAAAAGTTAGAAGCGTATTTAATGAATTAGAAAGGTAGATATGTATAGCATTACTCTTAAAGTCATATTTGACCAAATGAGATTAGTGCCAATTCGCAATCTCAAATTATTTTATTTTATTTTATTTACAATACCATAAGATTATTGTGGTAATATTATTTTCTCCTTCCAAACACATATAATGTGTATTAATTGGGCGTTTTTTTTTTTTTACCATAAGATTATTGTACTATGTCTTCTTAGAATGAGATAAAATATGAGATAAGATTTGTTTTGAAAGAAAGTTCTAAAAAGGGTGTTTTAAAAAGAATATTTAAACAATGTTCTAGTTACATATTTTTTCTATGATAGATGTAAGAATATAGGGGTTGTAGTATGATTGTGTGCCATGTCCAAGGATCTTCTGTCCCCAAATAACTTTATTTCCTTATCCCAAATCACTCACAACTATTGAATATGTCTTGAAATTTTCACATCTTGAAATTCTCATATGATCTAATAGTTGTGAGTAATTTGGGACAGGGGGACAGAATTATTTAAGGACAGAAGATCCTTAATGGCGTGCCATGTAGCAATATGGATCTCAAACAAGGAAATCTTGCTCAAGAAAGTAATTAAAAAAAGCTTTTACTTATGGCTAATCAGAGCAAATTGTATGGCATTTTTGTTTCCTCATATGTGCTAAATGTTGTATTTCACATGTGCATATATTTGACGCTCTCTTACTAACCAACCACATGTACCATCGTGTTGATTTTTTTCTAATTCAATAAAATTTTGATGAATTGCTTCGACAAAGAAATGTCATATATGAATACGAGGCTTTTCTCAATACATTACAGGAAAAGATGTATCGTCCAATCTGTCGAGAATTGGGTTGGTATCGGCGTCGCCTAGATTTGGATTTCAATTTCTCTATTGTGATTCGCCACTATACTCTCAAAAATAAAAATAAAAAAATTGGAAAAGGTGAATTTTTAAGACAACCAATTTTCCTTTTTGTACAATAAAAATTCTAATTTTTTAATGTGCTTGAAAAATGATTTGTAAGCCGAAATTGGCTGAATTTTTGCTTGAATTAAGCTGTGCCATATCTAGCCTAATATACCATCCAATTGTATATTGGGTTTTGAAAAATAAAAAGATCAAAAAAAAAAAATTTCCAATTCATACTGAACATATCAGTGAATTTGAACTTGAAAAACACAATATTTTGCTATTTTAATGTGCTGCCCAACTATAGTGTACTGGGCCAATAGTATGAAAGGGTAGTTCACTTGGCCTGTTACATTGATTGGCTCCTATTATTTATTTGGTAAAAAAAAAAAATAGATAGGTAGATAGGTTACTTCAGATATTCGATAAAGAATATTGTCTCTTAGTACTCATAGGACATCTGCAGGGAATTCTACTGTGCCTACATCAAGGCCTTACAAAGTATATTTAACTCCAATAAGAGGCTATGGATATTCGAACTCAGGCTTTGAGTAACGATTTCGAAAGTTTACCACGGAACCAATTCCTGTTGGTATTTGGTAAGTATATTAATTGGCTAATACATGACAATATTGGTAAGTTCACATTTAGGGGTTATTTTGATGCAGCTTACCTAAGTTATTTTTTTATTTAATTTTTTTTTAAGTTCGAAAAGTCTATTTTAGATTATTTGGTGCAATTTCTATTTACAGTTTGTTAGGTAGAATAATTTAAAAAACTGAAAAAATAGATTATCTAGAAACGAGAGGAGGGGCATTTTTTACTTCTATTTTTTTGTTGCCAACTTACAATAAATTATACCAAACAAGCCCTTATCCTCACTAAAATTTTAGATGCGTCTTTTTATGGAGATTCTATTTGCAACCAAAAAATTATTAAGTACGCCTAATTTTTCAATACACTCTGGGTCTGTTTGGGAGGAGCTTTTTCAGGCTTTTTTGGCTATTTTAGCCACAAAAGACAAAATAAGCTATTTCAGTCACAAAAAACAAAACATCACATCCAACTCATAATCATTACACTCTTCTCTCACAGAAAAAGTCAAAAAAGTCAAAAAGCCAAAAAGCCCTTCCCAAACCAAGCTTTTTAGCCCAGGCTAAAATAGCCAAAAAAAGTCAAAAAGCCAAAAAGCCAACCCACTTCCCAAACGGAGGCTCTATTAAATTATTTAAGATTATAATTTACTCTTAATACACTATGTTTTATTTTGTCTTTTTTTTTTTTTTTTTCAAATTACCCTTTAAGGTACAACCAAATAATAAACAAATCAAAAGTCCCAAATTTTGAAAAGCTCTTATGTTCGCATACAGGGAACAACGGCACAGGCGGCGGCGACAACATTGCAAAGGGAAATGATGTCAGCAAACCTTAACCCCTTGTCGTTGGTCCCCATCGCATTCAAGCTTGAACTTCGCGTTTGCATTCACTGACCACCGGCTAGTGTTGATGGGTTGCTGCTGCTGCTGCTGCAAAGTAGTGTTGTCGTTGGCTTTGGGCAAAACCAGCTCTGAACTAAGGCTATTGAGGCCGTTGCCTTAGACCTCAAAAAATTGGTTCAAAATAGAGCCTTCAAATTTAGTAGTATCTTATAGTATATATATTACAAATTTAAATAGGCTTAATTTATTTTTGTTGTTTTAGAGCCAGTCTGAAAAGGTCAAAAAATTCTATTGGGCCCATATGAAAAGAAAAATTTATTTGTTAGTGTGATTTAACCCAATTAAAATTAAAATATATATAGACAAGTTGTTTTAGCTCAGTTTTTAATATTTTTGAGTAATTTTAATGATTTATTTCTATTTTAATATATAAAAATAAATTTTAATTTATAATTTTAAGGGTAAATATGCAAATAGTCTCTGTACTTTACACGATGTGTCAATTTGGTCTCTATAATTTCAATTTATTTGATTTTACCCCTTAATTTAACGGATTGTGTTATTTTAGTCCAATAAATGGTTGTTAAATTAATTTACCGGAAGGTCAAATAATGTGTTAATTTGGTCCATGTAGTTTCAATTTTCTCGATTTTGACAGGGACTAAATTGACACATTGTGAAAAATACAGGGACCAAATAGACACATTGTTTGACTTTCTGTTAAATTAACTTAACAACCGTTATTTATTGGACTAAAATGACTCAATCCGTTAAATTAAGGGACAAAATTGAAGAAATTGAAATTATAGGAATCAAATTAATATATCGTGTAAAGTATATGGGCTATTTACATAAGTTTTCTTAATTTTAATTATTATATGTGTAAGTAAATTTAAAAAAAAAAAAAAAACTTATTGATATTTAATATTTTATGCATAAATTTTTTATTAAAATATATATATATATATATATATATGAGGTCCATTTTTAAAATTCACCGCCTCATAATTGTCAGGCCGGCCCTGGATCTGGCGTTGCGTTGGTATCATTGGAATTATCTTTATCAACCTGCTTGGGTATTGATCATGGCGACTAGTATGTGTTTTTGATAGTGAATGCTATGGCATCTATTCGACAACGGGTTAATATTTCAAATTTTCTGCAAATTTGAAATTCAACCAACGAAAACAAATTGAAAAGTTTAACTTTAAATTAAAAAATTAGGAGGGTTGATTTGGGGCTTTGATTTGTACATGTTTTTTTAGCTATTACAATTTTATTCAAATTTTCTTATATTTACAAGTAACAACACAATAATAAATAATGATGTTAATGATAATAGTAAATTTTGGTAGTGTGGATTAGAGTTTTGGAATGAGAAAGAAGATGAAGAGAAAATAATTCAAATTTAGAAAATAAGATGAAAAGATTTGAATATAAATAATACGTATAAGTGGTTTGGGTGTACAATGAAAAAAAATATATTTTATTTTAAGATTTAATTTATATTATCTTTATTAATAAATTTATATTAAAATATAATATGAATTAAAATTTTAAATTAGATATACTAATTATTATTTGGATGCAAATAGAATCACCCACCTTTTTGCTGGGTTACCTTTATCCAGGGCAGCTATATTGACAAAGCTATTACATTTTTTGGGCCCCTTTTATGGGTCACCATTTTATCTAGGCCCAGCCCAATTAACAAAGCTACCCCTTTTTCGGCCCCTTTTATGAGTCACTATCTATCTAGGGCCAGCCCCATATTGACAATAATATCCAATTTTGTGACGGTGGTGATGGCATGATCGAAGTGGCGGTGGATATGGGCAAAGCTATGGGTGATTCTATTTTTACTTACAAAATTATTTAGCACGGTCAATTTCTCAAGATACTCTAAGTAAATTATTTAGGATTATAATTTATGACTTACATATAAATTTTAATAAGTGAATTTATTGTCTAATAGATGATAATTAATGATATTTTTTTATCAAATATTATTAAAAAAAAATCACTAATTATTAATTTTCAGTGACAGTTTAAAAATTTTATCGCAAAAAAATGTCACTAATTATAAGTTTTTGCGACAATTTAAAAAAATATCACAAAAAAATCACTAATTTCCAACTTTCAGCGATAATTTGAAAAATTCGTCACAGAAAAATACTACTAATTGTAAATTTTAGCGACAATTTATAACAATCGCGATAAAAAAAAGTTCACTAATTATCAATTTTTAACTACATATGTAAAAAATCATCCCAAAAAATGATTTTTAAGGATGATTTTATTAGGTCTTATTTTTAATAGGACTTGATAAAAATTAAATCTAACTATTAGGACCTATTGATAATTTACACTTAATTTAAATTGCTCTCATTTAAAAAAAAAAATTTTCTTTATCCATTAGAAATTTTACATATGTAAAACCCAAGCATGTTATCTTAATTTTGTTTGGTTAGTATAAACTTTTAAATACATAAATCGTTTTATAGAATCAAATTAACATCTTTACTATAAAAAGACATTACAATAATTGCAAACATGAAAAAATATCAAATTTACATTACAATGAGTTTAAATTTAAAAAATAAAAAATACTATCACAATCACTTTGACTTAGGTCAAACTCTCCAAATGCAAAATAAAAAAATAAAAAATAAAAACTATATATATACAATGCAATATTATATTATTTTTTAAAATATTTAAATTAATATGCCAATTAATACATATTTTCAAATTCAATTTAACTATTGTTGATGTCTTATTTTAAAATGATTTGCACAAAAAAAAAAAATGTTTGGATAGATTAGTAGGATAATTTTGTACAATTTTTATCAAAATTTCAATTTTAATTTTAATTGAGAATATAAATTCTATTTTAATTTATTTTTATAAGTTTATATTCTTTAGCCTTTTTGATAAGTGTTTTTTTTTTTTGGTTCTATTTATTTTTTTACTATATAATTATTTATATATAAATGATTTTTTTACACGCAACCTACCTAGGACGAGTCAAAAACTAATTTTGTTTTGATGACTCGGTGTCAACCTTAACTTTCACGCAAAGCCTCTTTGCAATCCTTGTCCATTTTATAAATTTGCCATAGGCCACCAAACGTTTTTGTTTCGTGGCAACAAAGACAATATGAATATGGTGGTGAAGTCGAACTCTGTCCAACCACAACCACCAATCAAAACCAACATCTTGGAATCAATCTTGGTTGCTTCCTTTACAATCACCGCACTTCTGATCATACTTCCATGCGAATTCATAAATGGCAGCCCAGTTCCAAGTCTCATATTCAAGGGACTCCCCTCCGCGTTCCATGCCTTCGTTGTCTGCCTTGTTTTCGCCTTTTCTGGCGCGTTGAGTGCCTTGTTAATCCACGACAATTCGTTTATCGCTAAGTTCTTCAAGTACTCTTCTATGGCTTCCATGACAACTGCTCTGGCATTGTTGATTTGGGCCATTGTTAAATGACAATTTTCAGGCAGCCATGGATATCACCACCACAGGTATATAATAATGATCTTCAGAAACTACTAATAAGGTTTGGTAAATTTTGTGTGTTTTGTGATTGTGTGTGTATGTGTGTAACTTTAATGTTGTAATATGATTGATTGATGAGGCGTTCTCTATACTCTTCCACAAAATTATTGGTCTTCTTTGTATAAAACATTTATTATTCAAAGCATTGGATTTCTTGGCGTGTAAGAAAATATTATTTGAACCACGAGGGTTGGTTTGGGATGTGGGTTACTTTTTTATTTTTTGGTTATTTTAGGCCAAGTTTGGCATGAAGTCAAAAAGTTAAAAAGTAAAAAAGTTACTCAAAAAGTTAAAAAGTTATCACTATTCACCAAAAGTCAAAAAAGTACGGCTGCACAACTCTCAATCCTAATTTTCCTTTACATACTAATTTATACAATTTTTTAATACACATTTTTCTATAAAAAGTCAAAAAGTTAACACAAACAACCATATTTTTTTCCTCAACTTTTTAGTTTAAAAAGTCAAAAAATACACTTATTTATAACACCCAAACAACTTTATGGCTAAGCAGTCTCGTCACTACAAGAATTTTCACTTTTGGCGACTAAATTTTTAGTCGCCAAAGGACTTTAGCGACTAAATTTTTTGGTCGCAAAATTAGTAGCTGAAGAGTAGTCGGGAAAGCTAATTGGCGACTAAAATTATTTTAGTTGCCAAATGTATTCATTTGCCGACTAAATATTTAGTCACAAAAAAGTTGAACATTAAATTAAATTAAACTCTTTTCGGCGACCAAACTTTTAATCGCCTAAAGTCCCACCTTTTTAGCTACTAAAATTTTAGTTGGCAAAGAGTTCTTTTTTGGCTACTAAAATGTTAGTTGCCGAAAGCCCCTATCTTTGGCTACTAAATGTTTAGTCGGCAAAGAGTTCTTCTTTTGGCTACTAAATATTTAGTCGCCTAAAGTTTTACATTTTTAGCTACTAAAATTTTAGTCGACAAAAGTGTGTTTATACTTTAGTTTTTTGTTTTTAGTTACGAAATATTTTAGTCGCCAAATGTTTGATTTTCTTTTGGCTACTAAAGTTTTAGTCGCCAAATATCTTCTTTTTTTTTTTTGCTACAAAACTTTTAGTCACCAAATGTCTTTTTTTTTTTGTACAAAACTTTTAGTCGCCAAATGTCTTTTCCTAATTTCTTTTTAGCTACTAATTGTTTAGTCGCCAAAAACATGATATTATGTTTTATCGCGAAATTATAATTTCTCTACAACCTGTCTATATACAATGCAACTTGTAATATGTATAAAAACAAGATGATACATACTATCAATTATTCCACAATCTGCATCCATATACCAAAAATAAATAACATTAAATATTAAAGTCCATACAAATCAACTATTGTCCAAACTAAAATAATAATTCCATACAAAATATATCATACAAAAATCAAAACCCTCCGTATACAAAAAAATACATTTACAACCAAGCGAAATTACCACGACAGAAGGTGATCTATGTACCACGACAGTCATTATCTGTTGATTGCCAAAAGTTTTCTATATCAATAATAATGAACTACACAAAAGCTGAGGGCGACAAAAGTATTATATTAGTTCTACATAAAAGTGAAAATTCTTCTCCATGCACCAATATGGATTATTTACAAGTCCACGCAACAAAGCCATCTACAAAGAAAAACAACAAACGAAACATTAGAATTGGTTACAAAATATCAATTCAGTCAGCCATATGGAACATGTTCTAACATGCATTTAAGGTAAAACAATCGAGAAATGTCTTCTTGGAAATAAAAGAAAGTATATATATATATATATGTATCATGCAATATTTATTCCAACCAACTGCACAAACAATGTAATATGTAATTTTTTCGTCCTATAAATATATAAAGGCAATTATTAGAATATGTAGATGTTATTTTAATAAAGTTGTTGCTTTTTGAACTAAGTGTTACAAGTTTTTCGACTAAGTGTAAGGCGTATTTGGAGGCTGTTATGAATTTTCGCCCCCAGAAAGCCCATTTTCAAGTAAGTTTAGGGCGTATTCGGCTCTAACTCCCAACCTACGGGTCCGAATTATGTTTTGTCAAATCTCACAAGTCTTATTTGTCATGGCGAAGCTATCTGTGTGAGCCACACCGTCGTTCGGAGGCTGTTTAGAAGTTTCGCTCCCCAAACGCCCTTTTTCGACTAAGTTTAGGGCGTATTTGGCTCTAACTCCCAACCTACAGGTCCGGATTACATTTAGTCAGTTGTCACAAGTCCTATTTGTCATGGGGGAACTGTCCGTCTGAGCCACACAGTGATTCGGGGGCTGTTTTGAATTTTCGCCCCCCGAAACGCCCTTTTTTGACTAAGTTTAGGGCGTATTCGGCTCTAACTCCTAACCTACGGGTCTGAATTACGTTCTGTTAGTTCTCACAAGTCCTATTTGTCCTGGGGAAACTGTCCGTGTGAGCCACACGGTCGTTCGGGGCCTATTTTGAATTTTCGCCCCAGAAATGCCCTTTTTCGACAAAGTTTTGGACGTATTTGGCTCTAACACCCAACCTATGGGTCCGAATTACGTTCCGTCAGTTCTTACAAGTCCTATTTGTCATGGTGAAGCTATCCGTGTGAGCCACACGGTGGTTCGGGGGCTGTTTTGAATTTTCGCCCCTGAAACGCCTTTTTTCAACTGAGTTTTAGACGTATTCAGCTCTAACTGTCTACTTACGGGTCCGAATTACGTTCCGTCAGTTCTCACAAGTCCTATTTGTCATGGTGAAGCTATCTATGTGAGTCACATGGTCGTTCGGGGACTATTTTGAATTTTTGCCCCCGAAACGCCCTTTTTCGACTAAGTTTAGGACATATTCGGCTCTAACTCCCAACCTACTGATCCGGATTACATTCCATTAGTTGTCACAAGTCCTATTTGTCATGGGGGAACTGTCTGTGTGAGCCACATAGTAGTTCAGGGGCTGTTTTGAATTTTCACACCCGAAACGCCCTTTTTCGACTAATTTTTGAACGTATTCGACTCTAACTCTCTACCTACGAGTCCGAATTACGTTCCGTCAGTTCTCACAAGTCTTATTTGTCATGGAGAAGCTATCCATATGAGCCACACAATCGTTCGAGAGTTGTTTTGAACAAGTCCTATTTGTCATGGGGAAGTTATTCGTGTGACCCATACGGTCGTTCGGAGGCTATTTTGAATTTTCGCTTCCGAAACGCCATTTTTCGACTAAGTTTAGGGCGTATTCAGCTCTAACTCCCAACCTACGGGTCCGAATTACATTCCGTGAGTTCTCACAAGTCCTATTTGTCACGGGGAAGCTATCCGTGTGACCCACATGGTCGTTCGGAGGCTGTTTTGAATTTTCGACCTCGAAACACCTTTTTTCGACTAAGTTTAGGACGTATTCGGCTCTAACTCCTAACCTACGGGTCCGAATTACATTCTGTGAGTTCTCACAAGTCCTATTTTTCATGGGGAAGCTATTCGTGTGACCCACACGGTCGTTCGGAGGCTGTTTTGAATTTTCGCCCCCGAAACATCCTTTTTCGACTAAGTTTAGGGCGTATTCGTCTCTAACTCCCAACCTACATGTGCTAATTACATTTCGTCTGTTGTCACAGTTCCTATTTGTGATGAGGAAGGTGGCCGTAACATTCATACGGTGGTTCGGGGGCTGTTTCCTATTTTCGCCCCCTTATCGCCCTTTTTCGGTTAAGTTTAAGGCGTTTTCGGCTCTAACTCCCAACCTACACGTACTAATTACATTCCATCTATTGTCACAGGTCCTTTTTGTCATGGGGAAGGTGGCCGTGACATCCGTACAGTGGTTCGGGGGCTATTTCTCATTTTCGCCCCCTTAACACCCTTTTCCGGTTAAGTTTAATGCATTTTCGGCTCTAATGTTATAAACTCAAAATAATTACAAAGAGATGGAAATACAAGACCTAGTTACACAATTCAAGGCATAAATTGGTTGTATTTTCAATTCTCCCATCTTATTTCATGGCCTTCAAAAAATATGAGACTTTCACTAATAAGAATTTTTAAAAATTTTAAGCAATAGACTAAGTGGTCTAATGATTGAGTCACCTCTAATTTTACATATGTGGAGTTTATCTGTTTAAGAAGGTGCACCTATTACATATGATAATTTTACTTGCTAATGCCAATATGTATCTTTTCACCGTATTTAAATCATGAATTTAGAGAGTAAATTAAAAATAAAATGGAAATAGAAATGAAAAACAAAAATTAACTTACATTTCATTCTTGAAGGGATGTGTTTGGTGATAATAATTTCGTGTTTTTTGTTTTGTATTCGATTCTATGTCTTTAGACTTCTTGTTAATTTAATAGTAAGTTTGAAGACATAGATCTGACCACAAAAACAACACCATCAAAATAGATGGAACAACAATTTGAGTGAAACTATTTTTGTATGGCTAGAGATCATTGAAATGTTTCAATGTGCTGAGAGATCATTGAAATAGTTCAGGGGCTGCTTTGCATTTTCGCCCCTCGAACGGCCTTTTTCAACTAAGTTCAAGGCGTTTTTCACTCCAACTCTCAACTTACGTTTGCTAATTACATCATGTCTATCCCCATAGGTCCTATTTGTCACGATGAAGCTACCCGTGACATCCATAGAGTGGTTCAGAGGCTAATTTGCATTTTCGCCCCCCGAACAACCTTTTTCGACTAAGTTTAATGCGTTTTTCACTCCAACTCCCAACCTACATGTGCTAATTACATCCCGTCTATCCCCACAGGTCTTATTTGTCATGAGGAAGCTACCCGTGACATCCATAGAGTGGTTCGGAGGCTACTTTGCATTTTTGCCCCCCAAACGGTCTTATTCGACTAAATTTAAGGCATTTTTCACTCCAACTCCCAACCTACGTGTACTAATTACATCCTGTCTATCCCCACAGGTTCTATTTGTCATGAGGAAGCTACCCGTGATATCCATAGAGTGGTTCAGGGACTGCTTTGTATTTTCGCCCCCCGAACAGCCTTTTTCGACTAAGTTTAATGTGTTTTTCACTCCAACTCCCAACCTACATGTGTTAATTACATCCCGTCTGTCCCCATAGGTCCTATTTGTCACGAGGAAGCTACCCGTGACATCCATAGAGTGGTTTGGAGGCTACTTTGCATTTTTGCCCCCCGAACGACATTTTTGGACTAAGTTTAAGGCATTTTCCACCCCAACTCCCAACCTACATGTGCTAATTACATCCTGTCTATCCCCACAGGTCCTATTTTTCACGAGAAAGTTTTCCGTGACATCAATAGAGTAGTTCGGGAGCTGTTTTGTATTTTTATCTCATGAATGCCTTTTTTCGACTAAGTTTAAGGCATTTTTTACTCTAACTCCCAACCTACGTGTGCTGTCCCCACATGTTCTATTTAACATGAGGAATCTGCTTGTGACATCTATAGAGTGGTTCGAGGGTAATTTTGCAATTTCGCTCCCAAAACGCCTTTTTTCAACTAAGTTTAAGACATTTTCGACTCTAACTCCCAACCTACGTGTGCTAATTACATGTCATTTGTCCCTATGGGTTCTATTTTTCATGAGAAAGCTACCTGTGACATCCATGGAGTGGTTCGGGGGTTGTTTTGTATTCCCCCCCCCCCCCCGAATGCCTTTTTCCAACTAAGTTTAAGGTATTTTCGACAAAGTAAACTAGTTGTTTGGTTTACTTTTGCTTTTTTTTTTTCTTAGAACAACTAAAGAAATCTTGGTTTGATTGAATTCAAAGTTGTACAAAGCTTTGTTTGTACTTTCAGAAGCTCAAAGTAAAAAAGCAAGCAAAATAAAATAGTAACTATTGTCTGAATTCTGAAAACAAAGCAGAGGAACGGGCCAACTTGAAGATTGTTTGCTATCTTGTTTTCTGTTTTTGTTTACTCAATTCCCTCTCCCTAACCTAAGGCACAGTTATAAGATATACAAATTTGGAAATAAAGATCATAAAATAATCTAGAAATATTTCCTAACTGTAAGATTAAGATTATATTATTTAAATCTTCTCAAATCAGCAGCTATATAACATGTAGTATGCTTACAGGAACAACACACAAATAATGGAAGTTATGAAACCATAAAATCTTGTGAGCAAAAAAGTATCTAACAACCACTAGAATTATTTGATTTGCAAGAAAATTGACGATACAAACCATTCATTGTGAACTTGCTAAAGTCATTAATTAAATAGAGCATAAAGTCATTAATTTAAACAGAGCATAAAGTCATTAATTAGTTTGTTATTCTAATAAATCCTATATACATGTGACAGATGTGCAAATTTATTTTAAAACCAATGACCTTAACTACTCAAATGAATGAATAAATATATTACATCATCCTATTTAACTCAAGCATTGACAATGAAACAACTAGTCAAAACTTTGAAATTATAAGAAATTTAAACATTGTGTTTGTTCACAAGACAAGAGATTGGGGATATACATGTTGTGCCCAATTGACTTACAAACTATCTATCCATCATTTACGAATTGCTGCTTAAAAATTTTACTTTACTTAAACCATGCAATCAAAAAGTAAAAGAATTAAATAGTTCTGCTCCTCCATTCACAATTATAAATCATGAAATAAATTCTGCACTTTAGAATGGCAAGTTTGACGAGCAACTAGAGAAAAAAGAAATTGTTGCTATTATTATTATGAAGAAAAAAATTGTAAACCAAATTAATATTTCTGCTTTTTTTATATATTAAAAACATTTATAGTACTTGAACAACTAATTTTCTGATAAAAATTTACAACTGAACACCATATGAAATCAATAGTGCAAATTCAATAAGGGTTGTTAACCCAAGTTCTTGTTTGTAAATGGAACAGTTAGTAGTTTTATAGATGCAAAAGAATAAAATCGCCACCAGATAGATAGCAAGGATCTCACATACCAAACTTTGTAAATACTTTTTTGTGATTATTTTTGTGCTGTAAGTATGAAGACACTTCAAGAATGCCTGGTAATCATCTGAACTACGCAACCTCTTGTTCACTTGCTCACAGAAAATGAACTCTTGCTTGTACATGCCTGGAATGATTTTGAGCAAACCACAAATAAAAGAAGTTAAGAAATAAGAGTATAGCAAGCTTATTCAACATGTGACAGCAATCCAACTGAAAGCCATAAGAGACAAGCTAACATTTTTGAATTTCAAAGCAGCGAGATAAAATAAAGCGTATGCATGTCCTCCAAAGAAATCAAACAATAAGCAACATGGGGAGATCAGAGTTCAGGAAAAGGGGAAATGAGATAAAATGAAGCATATGCATTCTCCATCAGTGCAGTCATTTTCCAACCTCCAACATATATTCCTCAAAAAATGAATAATAAATAATAAAAAATTCCACAACATTTTAAAAGATTTAGCATTATATATATGTGACATAAAAACTGACTTCCCAATGACTACAGAACATAATAAATCACAACTGCTTTTACATCAAGAAGGCTAGAATCACAAACAAAAAGACTAAAAGCAAAAATCAATATCATTTTTGGAAGGCATCTTTATAATCATAAGTGGCATCATCAACTTACTTCTCAAGGCTTCTTTATCATCATAAGAAGCTAAAACAAGATTGACTCCAAAGTTTTCAACCTTCCGGGTAGATTTCCTTTTGTCATGAAACCGTTGCATGTTGAAGTCCCTATTGCTATCATGCTCGGTAAACCTTCAATCCAAATTCAACCCAAAATAAGACAAACAATCCCAACCATATAAAAAAATTCAGATTGTTTAATATGAGCTTATATAGGTGTAGAAGTGATTGACACAAAGTTTAAAATAACGAAAGCCTAAATGGGTATGGAAACATGGAATTAGGAAATGGTACAAAAGATTGTATAGCAAATACAAGTAATGTCAGCACAAACCTAAAGCAAAATCGCCAGCCTAAATACTCTACCCCAAGCCTGCTAACCAATCCCCCCAATGCAAACTTTGACTTTTTGCAAGTTGAAAATAATATCATTAATTGAAAAATCCAAAGAGAGGCAATATACTTTGATCTACATTGCAATCCTTAATTTAATAGTCTCACACAGCTCCCCTATATATGGCTGTGACCCCTTAAAAATGCAATTATTCCTCTATTTCCAAATAGACCAGAGCATAGCCAAAGGAACGGCCCTCCAAATGATATTATTCTGTTTTTTAAATTTAATACCAACCCACCATGTAGTAAGCAATTCACAGAGCCAGGTAGTACCCATTGCAAGCCTCACCATCTGATAATATGAGACCAAACCTTCTAGATAAAAGGACAAAAGAGCAACACATGGTTTAAGTCTTCCCCCTCTTCATTACAAAAAATGAAGTTTACATTAGCTTCACCACTTAGAATGCTTCATGTGATAGTGTTACTCATGCATATATCTAAGGTGTCTTGTATAATAACCCATGTAAAAAAAAGTTACAAGTCAAATAAAGCTAGTAAAGAAATGGTGATGAAGAAGAACAGCCTGCAATGCAAGGCATGGACTGAATTTGTCATAGTTAGTAATGTGATAGGACAGAGTGATAACTTCTTGAAAATCAACAATATTTTGTCATAGATATATTATGAAAGCTGATCCATTTCTGGATAGATCAGCTAAAGTAGATTAGGTTTAAATTGTTGCCTTTTGTTTTGTTAGTGCCTTTTGCTAAATCCAATTTATTTATTTATTTTCCTGTTAGATGGGGGGGAAAAAAACCTTATTTATAAATGCATGTGTTACACACAAACACATAAAGAAATATATCTTCTACCTTTTCAACAATCCCTCCATTAATGTAATCACCAAAGCTTTAGGTAGAAGTCAAGCATCATGCGTAGAAGAAACAACCAAGATAGCCTCATTTAGAAATTTTCCCCAAACAATCTCAAGTGGTTTATCAGATTGTACAAATCAATCCCCAAAAATAAATATAAAAAAAGGTAAAAGAATCAATAGATTTGAAGCAAAGAGACCCATTTGCTCAATAATCAGTTAAAAAAAAAAACCTAAATCTAGAACAAAAATCAAAACTCATTTACTCGAAACATAGAAATCAAAATCCTACAGCATCAAAAAAAAAAAAAACCTAGAGCTAGAGTGAAATAGGAAAATAGAGGAAGGGGAGAGAGAGAGAAAGAGAGAAGAACAAAGAATAACTTGAATGTCGATGGGAGGCGAGGCAATGGTGAGTTGCGGTGGCGATGTTCGACAGTGGAAGACTGACGGACACTGTGGTCGCCTGCGACAGTGAGATGAGGGACGGTGGTGATCTATTCTCTGTGAGAGAGAGAAAGAGAGAGAGAGAGAGGGAGAGGGAGAGCAAGAGAGAGATAGAATAGAACCGTGTGAAGACTAACATATTTGAACAAAAATTTAGGCACCAATATGAAATATTTCCCACTAAATTTTTATACACATTTGGCGACGGAATTTTAGTCTTGAAATATTTCCCACTAAATTCTTTCTTTGAAATTTTAATTACAATTGGTGACTAAATATTTTAGTCAAAAAAAGTCAGCTAAAGGCGACAAATAATTTTTTGTCGCTGAAAGTAAATTTTTGGCGACTAAAACTTTAGTCGCTAAAGAGAAAAAATATTTTTTTTTTATTTTCCATTCGGCGACTAAATATTTTAGAAGCCAAAAATCAATACACAGCGACTAAATTTTTTTTTGTAGCTGAAAGTAAGTTTTTGGCGACTAAAAATTTAGTTGACAAAGAGAAAAAATATTTTTTTTATTTTTCATTCGGCGACTAAATATTTTAGTAGCCAAAAATCAATATACGTCGACTAAATTTTTTTTTTGTCGCTGAAAGTAAGTTTTTGGCGACTAAAACTTTAGTCGCCAAAGAGAAAAAATAATTTTTTTATTTTCCATTCTGCGACTAAATATTTTAGTAGCCAAAAGTCAATATACAAGGACTAAGTTGTTTTTTTTTTGTCGCCAATTCTGGTATTTTTAGCGACTAAATTTTTTTTTAGTCGCTAATAATGAATATACCCCGACTAAAAAAAATTAGTAACTAAATATTTTACTTTTGGCAACTAAAAAAAATGTTGGTCGCCAATTCGATAACTTTTGGCGACTAAATTTTTTTTAGTCGCCAATTTTGGTCGCTAAAGGCGCTTTTTGTTGTAGTGCGTTTGGAATAAATCTTTTGACTTTTTTAACTTTTTGTGAAAAAGAATGTAATGATTATGAGTTAGATGTGATATTTTGTCTTATTAAGTTAAAAAGTCTATTTTGTCTTTTTGTGGCTAAAATAACCACAAATCCAATCCAACCCCAATTGCCAAACGAAGGCTAAATGAACTGAGTGTTACGTGTATTTTTGTCTAGAATGAGAAAATGGAGTGAAAAAATAGAATTATGTATAGTTAGATGTGTTGATGCCACATTTAGAAATGCTATAATGTGCTTTTGCACTTTGTAAGAAAAATTATGATTTCTGTGATTAAAGTTATGAATTTTTGTGATGAAACTTATGAATGGTAAAATTATTACGTGCACCCCTAAAAGTTATGTATAATATTGAAATTATGTTTTTTTTTTAATTTTATTTTATAAAAGTTATATTTTTTGTAAATGAAGAAGTTAGATTTTTGTGATAAAAATTATAGGTTCTATTTGGTAGAGCTTTAGAATTTTAGTTCTAGTCATTGGTTGTAACAACTCAAATTTTTAATTATTCTGTAAAATTTATACTAATATTATTTAATCTCAGTTCGGAAAATATATAATTTATCATATATTATTATGCGCAATTTTGTAAAAAAATATAATTATTAAAAGTTTAGGGATCAAAATATAAATAATAATAATATAAATAATATAAATAATAATAATAATGGGTATAGTACTAAAATAAATAATTAGTTTTATGTTGGTATACGATAGAGTGTAATTTAATTAAAACTTAATTTATTTATATAATTATATTAAAATATTAGATCAAAAGGTAATTATGTTAAATATATCTTTAGTGAGCTAAGGAGAATCTTGGAGTTGGCCACGTGTTGGCCGGACAAGGCATTCATCCCCTTATTTAAGGAGATGATCAGTGCCGTGGAAAGAAAGAAGAAAGAAAAAGAAAGGAAAGAAAAGAAAGAAGAAAGGAAAGAAGAAAAGAGAGGAGAGAAAGAAAGGAAAATGGCGGAAGCTAAAAGGTTTTTGAGAATGAAAAGGAATAGTAAAGTATTAAAGTTAATGTAAGTTATATTATATCTTGAGTTATCAAAATATATTTTATATATGTTTTAACTTATCAAAATTTGTTTTATACAAGTTATGTTTTTAATAAAAGTTATGTTTTATAAAAGTTTCAGTTACGTGGTTTTATTTCTGAACCATATTTCCTTAAAAGGAAACTCATGGATATATCTGTTTATATTTTAAAGAATATTTGACTATGACCTTATAAACAATTATATTTTGTAAGTGCCACCACGGGAGTCCCACCCCTTGGGGTACTTAAATAACCATTGGCCTCTGTTTGACCATTTTGTGGTCCTCTGTTTGTCATGGATCCATTGACCTCTGTTTTGTGTGGACCAAAGTGCTGTGCGGAACTAAGTGCTACACTATTGTGGGAGCCACCTCTAGAATCCGTACGAGCCACCTCTTGAATCCGTACCTCTGTTCTGTGCGGACCAAAGTGCTGTGCGGAACTAAGTGCTACACTATTGTGGGAGCCACCTCTAGAATCCGTACGAGCCACCTCTTGAATTCGTACCTCTGTTCTGTGCGGACCAAAGTGCTGTGCAGAACTAAGTGCTACACTATTGTGGGAGCCACCTCTAGAATCCATATGAGCCACCTTTTGAATCGGTACCTCAGTTCTGACTGTCACTTCTGTGACCTCTGCTCTGTTCTGTTCAGTACCGTAGTTATGGTGATATATTTACATAATATTTGTATTTCAGCTTCTGCTACTTAAATGATTTCTGTTACTCAAATGATTTGTTTATGTAAATGTTTTGGTTACATAATTATCCATGGTTATTTCGTGTCCCTTATACTCTTGGTATAATATTTCTCACTGTGCCATGTGCTTATAGTTGTTTACCAATTTTCAGGAAACATGCAATTCAAAAATAGCTTCTGGAAAATCTTAGATGCGAGGCTGCGAAATAGACATACTTAGCACTTTTTTATATGTAAATATCGGACTTTTTTGTCAATAAATTTTGTAATAAAAATAGAAGCTTCAATGATTATTTTGGTACCCTTACTCAAATATTTCTTCCGCTTGCGTTTATTAATTTGTTTATGAATTGGCCGTAAGTAACTTCAGTTATTAGTACTTAAATATTATATTTTGTTAGTTGATTTAATTATATTATAATTTTATATGATTATATATATATATAATAAATTTTTTTTTTAGTGTGCCTAATTTGTAAAGGATAATAGATATAAGTTATATTTATTATAGTAAAAGAAGGACAAGAACAGAAGGATGTCGGGTTCAATCACCTACCAAAATTATAATATAATTAAATACATATAATTTTCAGTTCAGTATTCAAAAAAAAAAATTATTTTGAAAGTGAGTTCAAATTATAAAGATACTAATTTTGAAACTATTTCCTATCAATGAAAAGTTCATCTCAAATTTTTCAATTCTTGCATATAATTCTGTCATTGTGTTCTCATTTTTATCTATTTTCATCATAAACAAAACGAGTGAAAAGTTTTTAAAGTTGTCCATTATTTCTCATTTTGGCCCAAATCAATTTTTGACAGTTAGACAGTGAATTATTTTGGTAAAGTTTTTTTTTGAGGTACTATTTTCTATCAAATTAATCATCTAATATATATTTATCAGAGTGCGTAGCGAATAGCTTACATATGACAAATTTCGAGGACTAAATTTTTAAAAGGAGGGAAGATTATAACAATTCAGATTTTTAATTATTCTGTAAAATTTATACTAATATTATTTAATCTCAGTTCGGAAAATATATAATTTACAATATATTATTATGCGTAATTTTGTAAAAAAATATAATTATTAAAAGTTTAGGGGTCAAAATATAAATAATAATAATATAGATAATATAAATAATAATAATAATGGGTGTAGTACTAAAATAAATAATTAATTTTATGTTAATATATGATAGAGTGTAATTTAATTAGAACTTAATTTATTTATATAATTATATTAAAAAATTAGGTCAAAAGGTAATTATTTTAAATATCTAATCCGATAAGCATAAATCTTTAGCGAGTTAATGAGAATCTTGGAGTTGCCCACGTGTTGGCCGGACAAGGCATTCATCCCCTTATTTAAGGAGATGATCAGTGCCGTGGAAAGAAAGAAGAAAGAAAAAGAAAGGAAACAAAAGAAAGAAGAAAGGAAAGAAGAAAAGAGAGGAGAGAAAGAAAGGAAAATGGCGGAAGCTAAAATGGTTTTTGAGAATGAAAAGGAAGAATAAAGTATTAAAGTTAATATGAGTTATATTATATCTTGAATTATCAAAATATATTTTATATATGTTTTAATTTATCAAAATTTGTTTTATACAAGTTATGTTTTTAATAAAAGTTATGTTTTATAAAGGTTTCAGTTACGTGGTTTTATTTCTGAACCATATTTCCTTAGAAGGAAACCCATGGATACATCTGTTTATATTTTAAAGAATATTTGACTATGACCTTGTAAATAATTATGTTTTGTAAGTACCACCACGGGAGTCCCACGTCTTGGGGGACTTAAATAACCATTGGTCTCTGTTTGACCACTTTGTGGTCCTCTGTTTGTCATGGATCTACTGACCTCTGTTTTGTGCGGACCAAAATGCTGTGCGGAATTAAGTGCTACACTATTGTGGGAGCTACCTCTAGAATCCGTACGAGCCACCTCTTGAATCCGTACCTCTGTTCTGTGCGGACTAAAGTGCTACACTATTGTGGGAGCCACCTCTAGAATCCGTACGAGCCACCTCTTGAATCCGTACGAGCCACCTCTTGAATCCGTACTTCTGTTCTGACTGTCACTTCTGTGACCTCTGCTCTGTTCTGTTCTGTTCAGTACCGTAGTTATGGTGATATATTTACATAATATCTGTATTTCAGCTTCTGATACTTAAATGATTTCTGCTACTCAAATGATTTGTTTATGTAAATGTTTTGGATATATAATTATCCATGGTTATTTCGTGTCCCTTATACTCTTGGTATAATATTTCTCTTTCTGCCATGTGCTTATAGTTGTTTACCAATTTTCAAGAAACATGCAATTCAGAAATAGCTTCTGAAAAGTCTTAGATGCGAGGCTGCGGAATTGACATACTTAGCACTTTTTTATATGTAAATATCGGCCTTTTTGATCAATAAATTTTGTAATAAAAATAGAAGCTTCAATGATTATTTTGGTACCTTTACTCAAATATTTCTTCCGCTTGCGTTTATTAATTTGTTTATGAATTGGCCGTAGGTAACTTCAGTTACTGGCCATCACGATGCTTAACCCTTGGGTACGAGGAGTGGGTCATGACATTGGTTCTTACGTGGTGTTTGTTTGTAATTTTTAAAAATTAATTCCACACTCACTTTTGAAAACTCAGTCGAAGGCGAGAAAATTTGGGCTAACCGGTCGTCTTACCGGACGTCCGGCCGATTAACCGGAAAGAACAAATTTTTATTATTTTTATTTTTTGTAATTGACACATGTTAAGTTTTATATATTCAATAAAAAATATTTTCTGAATTTTTTAAATTTTTTTATGAGCTTTAATAAAATTTTAAGGTGTGTATTTGGTTATGAATTGTAAGTTTTTGTATCAAATATCATATGTCACATAAAAAATTCCCCACTTAATTCAAAACTCATTTACCAAACAAATTTTTCACACTCAAATCATAATTCCAAAACTCACAAGCTCATAATATAAGTCCTATTCTCAAATCATATTTAAAAAGTTCTACCAAACGCTACCATTTTTTTTTTTTTTGGGCATATAAAGTGCATATCATATGTATCCTTTTAACACAATACCACAACATGAAAAATAAATAAATTTAATTAGTAATAAGATAATTTTAACACAAACTCAAAATAACATGTCACAAAACCCACCTAAAATAGGAGCCTAAATTTATTAAAAGAAAATTGCTTGGGAGCATTAAAAAAGGAGCACTAAGGGGAGCACTAATGATGTGACAGTGAGTCCCGTCCACTTTCTATATCTTGTTTTTATTTTATTTTTTTATTTTTTGTCATTCCTAATATATTAATACTATTAATGATACATTTTTTAACGGTCTAAATCATTATTGTTTATTAAAATTTAGGTGTCGAAGACGAGCCAAGGTTCTCTCCTTGCAGTCTCGTACTTGCGTCCGTCATTGCAGGCCTTCGGGTCTACTTTTAGGCCAAATTTTGATAATCCGAACCGTTCATATTTTATAATTTATTCAGTATATCATACCTGTAAAAAATCAAGTTGATCGGATATCAGAAAGTATGTGTTCGAAAAATTGAACTAAAAACTATTTTTTAAAGAATTTAATAAATAGTTTTCCGAACACATACTTTCTGATATCCGATCAACTTGATTTTTTACAGGTATGATATACTGAATAAATCATAAAATATGAACAGTTCGGATTATCAAAATTGGGCCTAAAAGTAGACCCGAAAGCCTGCAAGGACGGACGCAAGGATGAGAGCTGCAAGGAGAGGATCCTCATTCGTCGAAGACAGCCAACCACCTTGGTCACGTCTCCCAAGAAGCCGACTAACCCTAGGGGTGCACGTAAGTGTAATCCAAATCAAGAAACAAGTTTGAAACTGAATCAATTCAAACTTTGGGATCAACATTTGAAATTTGATAAATTAAGGCTTCGTTTGGTATGTGTTAAAATAACGTATGTTATTTTGGCTTATTATCTTATTTAGATTATAATTATTTTATTTAAATCACATTATCTTTCTATCACATCTCTTTAAATTTAACTCATATTTTATATTTTTCTTTTTGTTATAAAAAATAAAAAATTATACTAATCTAACACTTTCCAAACAACTCCCACATTTATCATACTTGAATTAAGGACTTGGTGGAATTTAAGGACCTGGTAGCTTTACTTGTTGGAATTTAAGGACTTATATCTAGGCTTTATAAAGTCTGAAGATTTGGAGGCCTCATTTGGGAATATATTTTTTTAGTAATTTTTTGATTTTTTAGTTAAAATATGATGTAAAAAAATTAATATATTTAAGAATATTTTTTAATTTTTTACGAAAAAATATGTAAAAAGTATAGAGAAAAAAAAATATTTAACTTTTTGATATAAATGATTAATTTTTTAATTTTTTTAGTGACTTTTTAATTTTTAAGTTAAAAATATTACTTCTCAAACGAGGTCCGAAAGTCGGTTTGAGTTGAGTTTTTTTAGGTCTTTTGGGGATTTTACTTGGTTTTTGTGCTTATCACATTTGAGCTCATAAAAGGCAAGCTCACAGGCTTTTCTAGACTGGAATTATGGCTAAGGCTTGATTTGGGATGTTTCAAAAAAAAATCAAAAAAAGTAAAAAGTAATAAAATAAAAAGTGAAAAAGTTATTACTATTTACAAATTAAAAATAAAAAAAAATTAATATACATAATATTTTAATACAAACTAATTTTACACTGTTTACGGGACTATATTGATGACTTCAGTACCGTGAAAGGACCAAAAAAAAATACATATATATATATTCACTAAGTTGAACGATAATGTTGGGTCCGTAGGGGCCCACCACGGGTCCCGTTTTGATAATCTGAACCGTTCAATGTGTAGAACTCGTCCAGTACTATATGCTTGTAAAAAATCACGTTGATCGGATATCGCTAACTACTTGATCAAATCAATTTTGTATAAAAAATAGATGGTATTATAGTTAACGGTTGACAAAAAAAATAATCCGATCAGATAGTTATAAATATCCGATTAACGTGATTTTTTACAAATATATAATACTCGACGAGTTGTACACATTGAACAGTTCCGATTAACAAAACGAGACCCATGGTGGCCCCCACTGGCCAAAGAGTACCGTCCAAATGGTTGCCGGAAAAGGAGGGAACTATTTCCTATTACACCACTCAACAAACCAAACCTGCCCGTACAGTCAAAAAGTCAAAACTTTTTCTACATACTAATTTATATATTTTTTTAATACACGTTTTTTCGTAAAAAGTCAAAAAATTATCCATTTTTTTTTCTCAACTTTTTAATCCAAAAAATCAAAAAGTATACTTATTTAGAACATTTCAAACAACCCCTACATGTTGGCTGCCCCTTCAAAACCTTGAGACCTAATTGATCTTTATGTCCCGTGGGTTTTTTTTTTTAAAAAAAAAAAAATTATATTTTTTGGGCCATTTATTTCAACTAGTTTTGGGCCTTCAATGGGCTAAACTTCATGGCTTTTAAAGTTTTTACTTTTTGGTCTTATTTGGCAAGTGGGTTTTTAGTTTTTTTTTTTATTATTATTAAAATTTACAAAAAAAATAAAATAGTTAATAAGATAAAATGTTATATCAAATTTATAATTATTTTATTTTTTTTCTCACAAACATCATATCCAACTATAAAAAAATCCAACTATCTTTTCAAATACAAAAATTTTAACCTTTTAAAATAGTCAAAGATTAAAATAATTTATTGAAATAGCTAACTTTCCAAACGAGGCCTTGTATGGTGTACGAGTTTGAAATCAACTCTCTTTCTTTATCACAAACAACTTACTGCTAAAAACCAATCACTACAAGAAATGTCACTTTTGGCTACCAAAATATTGGTCGCCAAAAGTCACTTATTTAGTCGCCGAAATGAATTAGCGACCAAAACTTTTCGTCGCTAAGCTCGTCGTCTTTACCCTGTCGGCGATAGTATTGGCGACTAAAATCTTCTTGGTCGCCGAAAGTGTAGACATTTGGCTACTAAATTGGCTTTAGTCGGCAAAAGATACGTTTCCCCTACTAAATTAATTGGTCGCCGATAATCAGCATTTGGCTACGACTTTGATTTTGGTCGGCAAAATATATGTTTCTGCCACTAAATAATTGGTCGCGGAATTACACTTTTTGGCTACCAATATGTGGTGGTCGGGGAAGGTTCACTTTTAGCTACTAAATAATTGGTCGCCGAAAGTGCACATTTGGCTACTACTTTGAGTTTAGTCGGCAAAAGGTCTGCTTCTGCCACTAAACTATTAGTCACTAAAAGTGTTACCATAATTTAAGAATAACTATTATAGACCAAACATTTTTGTCACCAATAGAATACATATTTTTAGTGACTAAGTAATTTTTGTCATTGTTACTTTTGCCCACTAAAAGTTTTGTAGCCAAAAGCCTGCTCACATTCACTTTTTCATTTTTTGCCACCAAACATTTTAGTAGCCAAATGACACCATATTTTTTCCGTGACTAAAAAATTTAGTAGCCAATACTTTCTTTATCTCTTTCTCAATTGTTTTAGCTACTAATTATTTGGTCGCAAAAAATTAATAGGTTATGTTTTTGCTACTAAATTCTTAGTCACCAAAACATTTGATTACATATTTACCTACCAAAATATTTGGTGGCCAAATACGTTACACATTTTTTTTTTAATGAAAATATTTGGTGCACCTGTATCCCTTATTAATCAGCATTCCTATATCCATCAACGGTAAATATGTTATGAACCATTCAACAACAATTACACACATTTCAATTCCAACCATCCAAAAAATTAATATTGAACATCCAATTATATATATATATATATATATTACAAATTTCATAAGAACCAAAGTCTAAGCCCACGTCAATAATTTAATTCAATTTAATTTAATTCAATACATAATACTGGAATAACCAAAGTCATTGTGCACCTACAACTTTTGTACCACAACAAAAATTATATTATGTACTGCCACAAAACTATTATGTACCACGTGCTATGTTAATTGCTACCAACAAAAACTTTTTTACAAACCACTACATATACGGATAGAGATATGAAAAAAATGCCCTCCTGTACTTGTCAACAAAAATATATCCACATTTGTATGTCCAAAAACATCTGCAAGAAAGGGGGAAAAAATCATTAGTTCGGTGCGTGTAATGGCACTTCTGGACGACATATATATATCGTAATAATTTCAAACATTAAAAGACAAGGACAGTGATATCTATTAACTAATGCAAGACATCCAAACATGAACCCATCATGAGTTCTTGTTTTAGTTTTTTTATCTCTAAATCTATCGAAGTAAATTTTAGTACTTAAATGTGAAAGTAAATTGTGTAGGTATTATGAAATTACCAAAATTTTGGGTGTACTTACCATTTCATCCAAAAATTATTTGTTATAAAAATGTAAGAAAACCCATAATTACAGTTTGTCTGGTATCCATAAAACTCACTATGGTTATGCTTTTGTGACCTCCACGAAGCTTCCAGTTACGTTAGTTCAGTGTTTTTCTGACCTCCACGGATGGAAATTAATATGGTCTTTTTCTTCGTAAAAGATTCTAATTTTCTCGATATACTCATTGAAATTTTGGAAACACTTTCCTTAAAGAATAAACTAATTAGTGGGTTTATAGATGTACATATGCTTCGGTTTATATAACTATTTTCCCAACTTTGAAAATATTTGTAGAAATGGTGTGGTGTAACCACAGTAGTAGTAGTTGTGGTGGTGGTGATGTGATGATAGTTATGAGGTGGTTTGATGATGTGATGTGGTGATGGTGATAGGATAGTGGTGACATAGACGGTGGTAGCATTGGGAATGATAATGAATCTTCATCTACTAAGGCCTCTTTTGTGAAGACTAAAAAAATCAAAAATTCAGTTTTTAATCTATTTTCGGTCGCATCATTCTCTTTATTTTTAATCTACTAAGGCCTCATGGTAGTAGTAGTTGTGGTGGTGGTGATGTGATGATAAAAGTCAGATAAAGAAGAGAGATAGAGAGAGAGAGAGAGACAGAGATAGAGTGATGAGCGAGAGAGAGAGAGATAGACAACGTGGCTGCTAAAAGTGTATTTTCTTATAGTGGATTGATAAATCGAGAAGGAGCTCGATAAATTAAATTCACCAGACTGACCTGTAACTATGCCTTTAAATTTTTGCAATGTAAAACTATCGACAAACAGCCAATAACAAGTTGCCCATTTTAGCATACCTTTCGCGTGAGGGCCCAATTATTAAAAGATGTGTTCAACCATCAAATGAAAGCTGACTACTTCTTCCATCTAAAAATAATAATCTAGTTTCAGAATTTAATTTCTTTTTATAATACAATTATTACATTTTAAAAATATTAATTTTTCAAAATTACCTTTTGATAGTGTATTTTTTTAGACATATCAATTGTCATAATTGTACTTTTTGTATTATTAATGGATTTAAAAAAAGGACAAAATAAGAAATTCATATTATTTTAATAATTAATTTTTTCAAAAAATTTATATTTTGAGATAATAAAAAAAAAGATATTAATATTTTTGGATGGTGGGTGTACAACCTCTTAATAAAAATAAAAAAAAATAATTAATTTTCTTATTTTCATTCGGCTACTAAACAATTTAGTAGCCAAAAGTAGAGGTACAGCGACTAAAAGAAATTTTGTCGCGGAAAATTGACATTTGGCGACCAAAAGTTTGGTCGGGAAAGATTAAAAAACAATTTTTTTATTTTCATTCGGCTACCAAATAATTTAGTAGCCGAAAGTAGGTATACAGCGACTAAAAGAAATTTTGTCGCGGAAACTTGACATTTGGCGACCAAAAGTTTGGTCGGGAAAGATTAAAAATCAATTTTTTTATTTTCATTCGGCTACCAAACAATTTAGTAGCTAAAGGTACCTCTACGGCTACTAAATTTTTATTTAGTCGCCAATTGTCATATGTTTAGCTACTAAAAATTGTTTTAGTCATCAATTGTAATATCTTTAGCTACTAAATTTTTTTTAGTAGCCAATAATCAACATTCCCCTACTAAAAAAAATTAGTAGCTAAAAATCTGACTTTTGCCGACTAATATTATTTTTGGTAGCCAATTCCGTGACTTTTGGTGACTAAATTAGTTTTAGTAGCTAAAAATAATCGACAAAAATATTTTTTCTTGTAGTGAATGGTGTAGCCGACTTGACAAGTACATAAAAATTGAGATCTTCGGTTTTCAAACGAGGCCTTTGTATGGTGTAAGAGTTTGAAATCAACTCCCCCTTTCTTTGTCACAACAAAAAACTTACTGCTGGGACCATTGGTGTAGCCAACTTGATAAGGATATAAAATGTAAAAGTTTGAAATCAACTCCCTCTTTTTTTGTCACAAACAACTTACTGCTGGGAACAACTGGTGTAGCCGACTTGATAAGATATAAAAATCTAGATCTTAGGTTTGATTCTTTTCAGAGTTAGTTATTTAGCGGATATTATAAGTGTATTTTTGATTTTTTATAAAAAGATGTGTAAAAAAGTAGAGAGGATATGTTGATTGATGTGATCTAAAAAAGATAAAAAGATAAAAAGATGGTCTTATTTAGTTCATGCCAAACAAGCCTAGTTGGTAGAACGAATTTTTTAAGTTTAAACTAACCGTATATAATATCAAAAATGTGGATTCAAATTTCCACTTGTATGTGAATTTGTAATTTACCGCTATATGATTAAGTAGTTCTAGTTCAAATCTATAATTTGTTACTATATAATTAAATAATTCCACTATATAGTACTCTTTAAAACAACCTTCAGAAAATTTTTTGGGAAATTTTTTGGTTTGTGTTTCTGAAAATTTTTTGGTTTGTGTTTCTGAAAATTTTTTGAGAAATTTTCTCTACAAATAAGTTTGTAAAAGTAATCAAACCAAACAAATTTTTCCAAAAAAATTTCTCAAAACTTGTAAACCAAACAAGTTTTCCAAACAAATCTCTCTCACACACACATCAAATCAATCACTTTTTCCAAAACTCTCTCTCAAAATAATTTTCCAAAACATCTTTTGAAAAAAACCAAACCAAACAACTTTTCGTACTTTTTATCTCTAAAACACATTTCTCAGACATAAACCAAACATACCTTCTTAAGAGTTTTTTTAAAAGTTTTGTGAGAGAAAAAATAAAATGATTATGAGTTAAATGTGATATTTTATTTTATTTGACTAAGATAACTTATTTTATTTTATATGACTATTTTGATCCAAATATTCTTTCCAAATAAAGGGGTTGTTTGGGATGATCTAAATAAGTGCACTTTTTGACTTTTTATGAAATATACGTTGGGTATGAGTTGGGTTTGAAGTGATGTGATAAAGAAGTGATGTGATATAAATAAGATGATGTGACTTAAATAGGATAGTGATTTTTTTACTTTTTAACTTTTTTAAGTTTTGACAAACAAGACCTAAGATCAATTTCCGAACATCATCTATCTTTCTCTCTCAACTTTTTTAACTTCTTACCAAGAGGTTTCCTTATCACCATTGTTGGCTTTTTTGGCTTTCGAATGTTAGTGTTGTAATTTTAAGCGTGCCAGCAAGGATCAATCAATCTTTACAGAAGATCAAGTGCCAACCAATTATCAGACGATTGTGTTTCAGTTCTTTCAGCCTCAATGAAGAGGACTTTTACCGATGGCTTTGTTTAGGAGAATTTAGCAAATAACAATTAAATGAAGAATAGTTGTAGCATTTCATTAAGTAAAAATGAAATAAACTTACAATGATCTAATTCAGCCTCATAGAGGTTTACAGCAACAAGCTACTTGATCTACTCTTATGAATGAAGTGCAGTGCAGGAATTTGAAGTATAGAAATGTAAAGAACAAGAAATGTAAAAACTAGAAGGAAAATAAAGTAGATAAAAACTGGTTTCTAGATCTGAGTCTGAGGGCTCTTTCTGGGGCTTTCTCTGCTATTTATACTTCTTAATGATAACCATCAAAATGAGTTTCTAACCATCGAATCATCCCTCCATGATCGCTGATCATATTTCCTCACAGTTAGCTCCATTACGTCATGTCTGCAGTTAGGCTTTCCTCCTGATTTTGAATTTGAATTTATGAGTAACTGTTAAAGCCACGTTGTAGACACCCCATTTTTGAACGACCTTGAGACTCAGACGTCACCAGTTGAGCGCTCGGTGATACTGCATTTTGTGCTCGTTCAGAAGTCTCAGAGTCGCGGCCGTGAGCCCTGCCTCCGGATTTCCGAACCCTCTTCTGTGCTTTGCCTCGGTTTGCGAATCAGGCTCGGTTTTCTCTATTTTCTCTTCGCGAAGGGAGGGAGAGGTCTTGTAGATCATCTCTCAGTGGCCGTAGGCTACGTTTTGTGGTCGTAGGCCATTTTGCCCGTTTGGAGTCCGGTTTCCGGTTTTTCGCAGCCGTTGGCCGTGTGCCTCGGTTCGGGACCGCTTAACCACCTCCATTTGCTTCGGTTTTTGGCATACTTCTTATTTGCTCCCTTTTGAGGGACACTGAGGTCTGAGAGACCCACTTCGTGGTCGAATGCCACTTTCGGTGCTTAACAAGCAGTTTTCGGGGCCCCGAATTGCGTGTTCTGGCCCCCGAACATTCGTTTTGCATCGGTTTTCATTCATTTTTGGCAGGTACCTCTATTTCATCACCAGGAAGGCCGTAGAAGGGTGGGAGGCTAGCAATTGTTTCAGCAATCAGTTATATTCCTCCGGCGCCCTCCGACGCCCGTTTTTCTCACTTCCAAGCCAATGTTGACCACCCTAGGGTCACTTTCTTGCACCCAAAACCACATATTTGTGATGTACACACCTGGGAGACCACAAATATCATATGGCCGGCCACTAATGTTGATTGACCCTTTTGAACCCCTCAAAAAAGTGGGCTTTTCTCTCTCTTGGTTCACTTTCTCCAGTTTTTGACTACATGGTTGTGTTGTACACACATGGGAGGCCACCAATATCATATGGTCGGCTACTAATTCTCATTGACCTTTTTGACCCTTGGCCGGCCGGCCACCTGCAGCTTGGATAATTGGCCGGCCATGATCCTCAGTGTTGGTACATTACAAATATGTATTCATTTTCCCCGGATTTGGTATCTGAGAGGGGGTTGCCTTTTTGGAGAGAAACTTGGTTGGTTTTCCCTCCATTTTTCCCCCCTTTTCCCCCCTTTTCTTGCCTATATATCAGCAGCTCCAGCTGCTGGTTTAGGGTTGACAAAAATCCCTCTCAAACCTTTGCATTATATCTCTCTCCATCTCTATCTCCAAGCTTTCATCCTTCAAACCCTACATCATTTTACACTACACCACTAAGCCCCACCCTTCCATCCTTCATTCCAGCAGCTGGAGGCTATTCTTCAAAGCCTAAGGAGCCACAAGCTCAAGCCAAGAAGCTACCAAAGACTAGTCTACAAGGGTAAGTTTCATTTCCCCCTTTTTGGTCCATATCTTGTATCATTTCTTAGCCATACATGCTTGCTGTTTTGAGCTCCGGCCTTAACTGGAACTAGGTTTATTTTGAGCTCCTTTTCACTTTTTCTTAAGGGCCTCTCACTGTTTGAGGCCCCCTTGATGCACTTGCTTCATTATCCCTCTTATATGCCATTACCTTGTGTAGTATTTTTGGCCTATGTGTGATCTTTTTTGGAGCATGATGTAAACTGTAGATAGGATTATTTTGATCCCTTCTTCAACATTGAAGAATGGCTCATCACTGTTTGGGACCTCTATGTGCCACTTGTCATTATACCCCTCTTTGGTCCCCATTTTTGCATGATTTATTAGCCTATTGTGCTTCTATTTTTGGGCGATTTTCAGAACTTAAAAAAGTCTTATTTTGGCCTCCTCTTCATGTTTCATTGAGGGTATTTCATTGTTTGAGACATCATTTCTATACTTTGTGTTATATCTCTCTTTTTGGCCATATTTTGCATAATATTTTTGGCTTGTATGCATACTGTTTTGGGTCCGGCCATCAACTGTAAAATGCATTTTTTTTGGCCCCTCTTCAATGTTGTTGAAGGGCCCCTTTGTGTTTAAGGCCAGAAACCTTCACTTGCTTCTTTGTCCACCTTTTGGCCCATTTCTTGCAGGAGAGCTTAGCCATGCTTGTGTTTGTTTTTGGGATCTTTTCAGAACTATAAAAGGTCATATTTTGGGTCCCTCTTCAACATTATTGAAGGACCCTCGGCTTTTTGGGGCCAGAAGCTGTGTGTTGCTTCATTACCTCACATTTAGGGCCATTTTTGCATGCTAGTTTTGCCCTATTTGTGTTTTCTGTTTGGCCATGGTTTGAACTGTAAAAATTCTTATTTTGGGGCTGCCTTGCTTCTGTCTTTTCATTCCATGTACCAATTATGCATGCTTTGTATAGCTGTAAGCCATTTCACGTACCTAATTCGCATTTCGGGAGAAATTCCATGCATCGGGTGTCATTTCGCCTTGTTTCGGGGCTGTTTTCCCCCTCACTTTGCTACTGTTTTTTTCATGCTTGAATATCATATTCCATGTCTTTTCCATGTCTCATTAGAGTGGCATTTCGGTGCCTGAGGGTCGGTCCTCGGTTTACGTGCACGCGTGCACACATTTCGAGTTGTCCTGTTTTCATCTGATGGCCTCCTGTGTGAGTGTGGCTGAGGCTCTCTCATGTTGGTGTAAGCCCATTATTGCATTGCGTATGCCATTTCATCCATAGCATTGTGTATGCTCGGTTGTATATTACCTCGTGCAGCGTGTATACCATTCCATGACATTGTGTATGTTAGGATTGTATCTTAGTTGCATTTCATGCATGTCATGCATATCGCATCGTGTTTGGGATAGGGGTTAGCCCGGGCACGGGAAACGAGGTGCATTTCGTACTCCGAGTAACGAAACGTACCTCAATTCCCCAGTCATCGACACTCCGGATTATCCATGATGGAGTTAGGTTTTAGTTGTGTTTTCATGTGCATTCATCCTATATTGAATTGTGCAATCCGACTCCTCGGCCATCATGCATTGAGATGCGTGATTGGTGGCACGAGGATCGAGACATGCATACATTTGTGAAAATACATTGCTATGCCCCTTTCTTGCTCTCTGTTGCAGCAAATCAAGAATCAGCAGTCTTCCGAGGCTTGGCACGCATTTCAAGAACAGGTGCAAACAGAGGCTAATTGGGGCATCGTCATGGATTTCCGCGCAAAAGCAACCCGGGCATGCATCATTCATCATCCGGAATGGAATCAAGGCAGTCCCTGGCTTGCATGCCAGTTTATTTATTTTCTTAGTTAATTTGTTAATTAATTAGGGATTTGTACATTATTTGGACTGTAATATTTGGACTGTACTATTCTTTTATTCGGGACTGTACTATTCTTTTATTCGGGACTGTATATTTATTCGGACCTTCTGCGCGAGGGCAATGTTGTAATAAGTGTGCGTGAGTGTGATGTATGTTTTCCAACTCCACGTCTTTCTTCCCTTTTATTTACCTGCTTATGATGGTTAGATTAGGGCATATTTCAATTAGCATATAGTATGATAGCATGTTTGCATTCATTCATCTGTTTTGCATGCACCGGGCTCGGCGCATCATACTAACTGCATTTGTATTTCAATTCCAAGTTGAATACATGTTAGCTGTAGCATTCCATATGCCATGTTTAGAATAGCCGAGCCTGTTATAGTTTGTATTTTTGCATGTGTTGCATTAGGCATTTCTGTATAATTAGGATCATGCATAGATTTCTAATTAGCTTTTGTTTTGGCTTGGAGTACTCGGTGAGTTTTATGCTTTAGCATCCTTGCATGTGTGTGAGTGCTGCCATGAATAGCATGCTTACCATGAGGCTATATGCTTATGTGATATAACTGCCTGAATGCCTGTGGGTGAAGGTTGGGTTATTTGGATTGGAACAATTCATCAAATGTTTGTTTTAAGCCCACTAGATAGTGGCAAAATCATGTTTTCTAAGCCCACCCGAGGGTGGCAAATCCACGTCTTAGCCTACTTGCGAGTAGCACCATCAAACCATTTTCAAACAAACAAACATGAAATGTTTTGTTCCAATTCAGGCAACTCAGTCTATACTTGTATGCTGTGCGCATCACATAGTAACCTAGGCTAATAACCGGAATAAGAACACATAATATTTTCAAAAATAGATATCATGGTTAGTAGAGGCCGATCTTTGATCGGGCGAGCGGGGGTGCTCACGAAGTGACCTTCCCCAATCGTATCCAAGTTCCCAAGCCGAGGCAACTTTGGTGATGACGGACACGTGGCCTTAGGCAACGAGTCAGGGTTTCCTAAATTTCCCAAAATAAAATATTTAGGTGGCGACTCTGTATCTGGCAAAGCAGTCCATGTTTGGCACTTCTTTCAAAAATCTGTTTTTTCTCAAAACGATTTGCCGGATTTGGACTCTTTGGTTCAGATTTAGAACCGTGACATTTGAGAGTCCTGAACTGTAGTGACCCCAAAATGAACAGAACGGGGGACTCACCCTCCCGGGGCGTTCGGGGACGTCTACACACGTCATCTTGCATCTCTTTGCTGATCCAGTGCTATGCAGATCCACAATAACCAATACTAATTGCCACGTGTGTGATTACGATTGAAGATTTGAATTGTCTTCCCGTATTGCCCTCATCCTGCCACGTGTTAAACTGTGATTAGCCTATACAAAATATGTAGCCAACATTACCTCCCGCACTAATATACCCAATACTTAGTGATATTAATGGATCAAGGCACTTTATCCACGTTTTAGAACGTGCATGGGCTTTACATTCTTTTTTCCAGAAATGCAACCGTCTTTCATTAACGTAACATTTGCATTAAATTTTCTTCTATTCCTTGAACATTCCCACTATCTTAGTATACGAAAAGACTGGTACAGCTTTCATGGCCAAACAAACCTTTTCTTACCTCGATCAAGCATATGAAGAGTTGCTTGATAATGTTGTTCGTCCTCAAAAGAACCTTCATGCATTAATTAGCCACCTTTATCCTCCTTCCTATATTCAAGTCATGGAAGCTTTTGCAAACTATCAACCTTTGGATTACGAACCTATTGTCCACAATTCTTTAACCCAAAATTTTGCAAACATGGATATTGGAAGCTCTTCTTCTGACCCAAAACCTTCTGCATGGGATGAGGCTGCAGCTTCTTCTTGTTTTGGGGCTTCTAGTTGGAGAAGCTGGCCAGAATCTGAGGAGTCCAAGTTAAGAGAGCGAGTCAATCATCATTTTTTTCGAATTTGTTGATCTTCTAACTTTCCCTCTCTCTGCTCGGAGCTCGGTGGTTTACCCATATGTACCCATCGACCGTCGACACAGTTTGGAAGACAATTTACTTGTAGCATAATACACATCCTCCATGCCTACGAAGATAGTACAAGCCACTCGCCATCTAGAAGAGGCACAAGGGTATAGCCCATCATTCTTAGCCCAGAAGGCAAAACTTTGCTCTTTTGACTGGCTTGATTGCGTCAACAACCCCCAGTTCCCTCATTCTTTCGAGATGGAAGCTCCTATATCTCCTCTTCCGCAAAACCCTCACTGGATGGAGGAACTGAGATTTACTCTCTTTGAGGACTAGTTCCTCTCCTCTTATAGCCCTCCATCTCCCCTTACTATATCTCAGCGACATGAAGCCCAACTTCTGCTTACGACTTTTTCTCACTTGCCCTTCAACGTTCTCGAGGATGATGTTCCTCTTAAGAACTTTCGATGGGCTTGTGATGTTATGACCCAGGGTCATGTCCTCAACCCCATCGCCCAAGCAGAGCTCTAGATGTTTTTGGACCAACTCCCACTACTTCTTCATTGGCATCAAATTTCTGTGGCCACCACCCAATATTTGGACCAAATCTCAGCTCGTCGAGTTCATACCCGGTATAAAGCAGAGAACCTTGTCGATGAATATAATGATTTCAAGAATAAAGACTCTACATACTGGGATGACTTGGACATGGATGAGATGGAACAAGGGTTGAAAGAAATAGAGTTTGAGATAAAGGCTGAAAAGCTTTTTTTTATCAAGGAAGAGCATATCAACTTTAGCAGCCTAGCCTGGAAAAGATAGAAGATAGAATAAAAAAGGAACAGAAGTTTATTAACCATAGTTGGACCAAATTCCATGACCTTGTCATTTACTCTGTTCCTTATTTTTATGAACTTGAATATGTAGCCAAGAAAGGCTTCTGATGTAATTGCTTTTGTCTTAATAATGCTCAGATGTTTTCTCTTTATTTGGCATGGTCTGATTTTACTCCATTTGTCAAAAACAAACAAAATTAGGGCTTCGAATTCACCAATGTTGTCCTTCGAAACTTGACACCCAATGGAGTACTGGAAACCCAATTCGAACTTTTCCAATATATAGAGGTCTCCTTTCAGAGTCAGAGCTTTGAATTCACCAATCTTGCCCTTAGAAACTTGATTTGATCATATTCAATTCCCCAACATATGGTTAATACAATCAAGTAGTTTCAATTCAACTAATTTTGCTTCGAACAAACAGTCTACACTTTCCAAAATATGGAAACCTCTTCTAAGGATTGCATTGTTTTATTCTAAAAATGACTCTTTTTGTATACTACTAAACCAACTATTGGTTTGAAACCTAGAACGAACAAATTCTAATTGTAAGGTATTTCAAACTTTGCTTCGAAGGATTTTATTCTCATCAAGAAACCCTAAAAGCAGGTCTTTAATTCTTCTGAAGTAAACAAATACCTATGCATTCCTACATCCTTAGGTGTGAAATGTGCTTCGAAGTCAACTTCCTATTTTTGAAGCTGTTTGTCACCTGATTTTGGCGCCAAAGCTTGGCTTCGAAGCCAAACATTTGATCTCGAAGCCAATATCAGTATTTGAGATACGTTTCCCTCCAAAATTAACAACATTGAGGGAAACCTTTTGTATCCGTGCCTTTAGCACTTCTTTATGAATTCAACCCACTTAAAGCGATTGGGTATGTTTTCAGACCCAAAGGTTTAAAACCCTTTTATTTTGTGCTTTCAATTCACTCGTTTGCCTAACACACAAACCCTTCATCTCTATTAACCTTCTCTTTCTTGTTGCCTCTTACCAAGGGAGTCTTTTTCCTCAAAAGTACCAGCCGGCGAACGTATAAGCCCAACAATGGCTTTGAAAAGATGTATTGAGGAAGAAATTGCTAAATTTAAAGCTAGTGGACCGAGTGCCATAGACGGGCGCCTTTTTATTTCTCGCCACAGTGAAAAACAAGAATATGTCCTAGGTCTTATCTTTCGAGAGGTTTCTGCTTAACTTCCCGCTTTGTACCCTCATTTGGAGGACCATTTTCTTCTCTATGAAGGGGGGCTTGACTGGGGAAATTGGAGGGTGAATCGACCTCACCGTTGCTAGCCAACATTGAGGGTTAAGTGGAAGGAGTGGTATGGCAGGGTCGTGCCTACTAGAGAATGGGACCTCCAAGAACTCTGTATTCTTGATGTCCTTCGTCTTTCCAGGTTTATCATTCTTGAAGACCCTTTTCTAATTCCTGCCGCTCTTTGTTTTTGGAATATGGCCTTTAATTTTTTTTAGTTTCGGTGTGGTATGATGGCCTCTACCGTTCTTGATATCTGCCACCTCTTAGGGCTTTCACCACTTAGTACTCCCTTGACACCTAGTTATCCAGACCTTTCGTTTGATTTTTCTTTTCCACCTTTGAATTCTTCCTCCAGTGACTTCGTAAAAGCTGAGAATAAAAGGGAGGGCCTTGTGAGTGATCGAGAGCTCTTCTCCTTTATTTTATATTGGTTATGTAAATTTCTCTTTTGTGCATCATCCCAACGAATCATGCCTGAGTTTGCCCTACCTGCAAAGGCCTTTGTTTTGAAGAAGCGAGTAGCCTTGGCCCCTTATCTTTTAGGCCATATCTATAGAGCCTGCTCTCATTTCTGTGAGAAACCTCTTGATGTCAACCAGGGAGGTCCCCTATGGGTGCTTCAACTCTGGCTCTTTGCATACTTCACTGATTTACATCCCAAGTGTTTGATGTTCTTTGTTCAAGAACGTAGCACTTATGAATAAAAGTATGTTAGAATTGCCCTTTATCCTGCTTCTTTCGCCTACTATCTTACTTTTTTTCACCAGCTTCTTGTTTCCCCATCTGCCACCTTCTTTTACCCCTTCGATGCCAATAGAGGACCGACTTGGCTAAAGACATTCTTGGCTGATAGATAGTGTTCCAACCCATTACACAAGGATATGTGGGCTTCTATCTTGTTGCCGAGGAAACTTTTCATTGGTACTTTAAACCCTCGAGCTTATAAGCGTATATCTGAGGTATACTGCCCCTCCCAGTTTGCCAAGCAATTTGGGCTTACCCAAGGAATTCCCATTCCACTTTGCAGTCTCTCGAACATCCATCTCACAGCCAGAGACCTGAGAGTACCCAAACCTAAGCTAGAGGAGGCAACATTTAAACTGTTGAAAGATTTGAGTGAGTTTAAATTTACACCCTTCCTCCCCTCTGGCTCAATTTTAAAAAGATTTCAAAATTGGTGGACAGTCAATATGGAAGTGCATCTAGCAATACATCCCCATGATTTACTAATAGGGCTAAGTGTGCCTTGTAAGGCTAAACCAAAAGAAACTGGGACCATCCATTCTCCTCCTACAGCTACCAAGACTATTCCTACAGTTTCACTCCCTCCTTCCAGAGTTACCAGAGTTGCTTCGAAGAAGGGTATGCACTTTTAGGTTTCCTTTCTTTCAAAATTTTCTATTTGTTTTCTTCATATTCATACTACATGGTGTAGGGTCTCCACAAGAAGAATCTCCCAAGAGAGCTAAAGCTCTGGCTGTTCTCAAAGACAAACGCTAGTAGAGAAAGAAAAGAAAACTACTACTCACTCCTGAAGAGTCTGAGTCTCAGATTGCAGAGGAAGAGACAAAGAAAGAGCAGGAAATACCATTGCAGAGGAAAAAGAAAAAGAAAACAACCGTCTCTTCTTCTGACTTGGCCAAAGATCCCATTCATGAGGCAGCTGCCAAAATAGTGGAAAAGGAACACTCTAAATAAATAATTGTTTTTCAGAGGGCTGAAAAAAGGCGACAGCAGCAACTACTAAGGGATGAAGCTACTGCTGCTGATACAACCCAAAGAGAAACTACAAGAAGGCAACATACTACTAAGCATTATTCCCTTCGTAGTTCTTCCATCATTGCCACTACTTCTGAAACCAGTAATTTCCTTTCGTGTCTCTATTCTCCTTTCTCAAATTCTTGATACTGAGACTTGCATTACTTTGTATTTCTTCTTTTGCAGCAACAGCTACTTTTCTTTCTCCTCCAATGAGGACTCCTTCAGTTTCATCTGAAGTTGAAAGACCTCAAAATGTAGAGCCAATCCAAGCAATATTCCCACTCCCTGGTCCTACAGTTTCATCTAAAGTTGAAAGACCTCGAAATGTGGAGCCAATTCAAGCAATATTCCCACTCCCTAGTCCTATATTTTCCATACCTTTCTTGAGGCAAAGCATTCCTACATTCCTATCTTTTGGCTTAACTCCATACTATCCTCTTTTATCCTTCAATTCTAACCAAATTATTCTCCCTTCAAGCCTTGCTGCTTCTTCCCCCCCTAAGGAAATTCCAGCTATTACTTTATCTGCAGTGATAGCTGATTCTTATAGAGAAGGCACTGGTAGTTCACCAGTTCCTTGTCCACCATCCCTATCTAGCTTCAATCCCTCTTCTCTGAACTTACTGGTAGCCAAAACTATGGAGACTGCTAGGGATGCTTCACTTTCCTCTCCTATTCCTATGCAGTCATCTATTCCTTCTACCAAAATCCTTTCTGCACTCTCCATGTCAACGGAAGAGGTGGACATCTTCAAGGGTAAGCTAGCTAGTTTTTTTGACATGCCTACCACTATTCCAACAGCTAGTAATGAAACTGAGCCATTAGCCCTAGCTGATTCTCTTTTAGAAATTTTTGAGAGCTCTTCCTCCCACCAGTAGGACTTCCATGCCTTCATTAGACTTGGATAGCTATTTGGAGTTGCTGACACTCTTCTCGAGGATTCCTTTCGAAGCCTTGCAAAGGCCTATTATCAAGAATGGTTTCTTCTAGTGCTGCAAGGTTGTTGAGCAATCCAGTATGACTATCTCAAGTCATTTATCTCAGGCAACAACTACTATTGACTTTTATATCATCTGTCATGCTGCCAAAGCTGCGGAGGAGAAATTGTTGAAAGACCAGAGATTTGTTTCTCAGATACATGCTAAAGTGTTAGATTTGAAAGAACAACATTCCTCTGTCTCCGAATTTCGAGTTTAACTACTGGAGAAGAAAGCTCTGCTAGAAAAGGAATTATCAGCAGCCAACCTAGCTTTGGATCGAACTGCCACCAAGCTGCAAATTACCAACCAAGGTCTAGCTGATTGAAAGCAGGAAATGACTACGGCCATTCAGTTGTTCCCATCTCTCAAGAGTAGAGAGTCAATTGTAAAGGAACAACTGAAACATTGTACTGATTTTTGAGCCAATCTATGGCTGCATGTATTTAACTCATTATGAAATAAAAATCTTTATTTATTATTTGAGTGTTTTCATGCTCCTTTTGTTTAGCACTTATTATACTATTTGTGTTTCCCATACAGTTGGATAGTAAGGCTTCAAATATTTGCCATTAATTTTCTTAGGGTGTACATATCCATTCAAGCTTCTCAAATGATATGCTCCCCAAGGCAAAACTCTATAAACTTGATATGGTCCTTCCCAATTAGGTGATCATTTTCCAAACTTATGGCTTTTAATACCTATTGGAAGTATTGTCTTCCATACCAAATCACCTTCATCAAAGCTAATGTGCTTGACTTTCTTATTATAGTTTTTGACTGCTTTCTTCTTTTGGAAAAGAACGCTATTTAATGCCAAAATTCTAGCTTCATCCACATTTTCTAATTCCAAGCACATACTCTAATGGTACTGCTCAGGAACTAACTGATCCTGGCCTTTCACCCTCAAGGACTTGATGTTAATTTCTACAGGTAACACTGCATCATGCCATATACCAAAGCATAAGGAGTAACTTCTGTACTTAACCTTGGAGAAGTCCTGTAAGCCCATAATACATCCAACAGTAAGTTATGCCAATCCCTGGAATTGTCTTCCACAACTCTCTGAATTTCTTTTTTCAAGAATTTATTGGATGATTCTACCTAACCATTTGCTTGTGCATAATAGGGGTTAGAATTAACAAGGCTAATTCCAAATTCTACCACAAAAGACTTTACCATCTTCCCATCAAAGATAGTCCCATTATCAACAGTTATAGTCTGAGGGATGACAAATCTGTGGATTAGATAGTCCCATCAAAGATAGACTTTACCATCTTCAGTCTGGTCTATAGCCTTATATGGCTAAGCTTCGACCCATTTAGTGAAGTAATCGGTGGCTACTAAGATAAAACAATGGTGCTTCGAATATGGTGGATGTATTTTCCCTATCATGTCTATAGCCCAGCCTCTAAATGGCCAAGGTTTCACAACTGTATGTAAGTCAGTTATTAGCACATGTCTTATCATGCCATGCTTTTGGCATGTTTGGTAACCTCTAGCATATTCTATGCAATCTTTAAGGATGGTTGGCCAATAGTAGGAATATCTTTGAAGTAACGATCTCATCTTCACACCAGGCTGGTGAGCACCACAGTGCCTTCATGAACTTCTTCCATGGCTGTTAATGCCTCCTTTGGCCCTGAACATTACAATAATAACCCATCTGCTCCCCTTTTGTAAAGAGCATTATCATACACTATGTATTGCATAGATTGTAATTTGACTCTTCTGCTGGCTTTCGAAGATGGGCCAGTTAGGTATTACATTATTGGATGCCTCCAATCTTGTTCTCGTAAGTCATTATGATTGACTTCTAACACCACATTCCTCTTAATTAAGGGTGGGATTACTTTTTGATATGTTGTTTGACTTATGTTCATTTGAGTGCCATCCATTCTCTTAAAATTCAAAGCTTTCTAAGCAATATCATTAGCTTTGTTATTCATAAATCTTGGGACATAAGTCACATTTGCTATCTGGAATTGAGAAAGCAAATGTAATGCAATAACATAGTAAGGCAACATGCTTGCACTTTGATATTTGAAGATTCCTTTCACTTGGTTAACCACCAATTGAGAATCCCCAAATATATCAACTGCATTAGCTTGCAATTCAATAAGTATTTCTAGTCCCACTATTAAAACTTCATATTCAACTTGATTATTGGAACAAGTAACTTCATCTACTCTAAAACCATGTGTGGTTTCTACCCTCTGTAGTGACTTAATCACTACACCAATTCCAGTTAGATCGTTGGCTTTTGATCCATCGAACCACATTTTCTATGGTTCAATACTAACCATACCAAGATCCATTGTCTCTTGGCTTTCTATTTGACATGGATGATCTGCCAAGAAATTAGCTAAAACTTGTCCTTTTTCAGCTTTTTGGGGGACATATTCTAGATGAAATTCTGATAAAGCTAGTATCCATTTGCCAATTCTTCCTCTCAACATAGGTCTAGACAACATTAATTTAACCAAATCCGTGATTGCAATTACCAAGAAAGTTGTAGGCAAAAGATAGTATCTTAGTTTCATTGCAGCAAAATATAATGCAAGGCACGGTTTTTTCCACAACTGAATAGTTACATTCACAAGAATTTAAGAACCTACTAAGGTAATAAACTGCTTACTCTTTGCCTTCTTCATTGTCCTGGGCTAAGAAAACTCTCAGTGAATCTTCTGCTGCAGCAATATACAACTTCAAGGGCTTATCACCCTTTGGTGGCATCAACACTGGAGGCTTGGACAAGTAGGCTTTGATTCCTTTAAAAGCAGTTTGATACTCTGTTGTCCACCCAAACTCCTCTTCATCTCTCAACCTTAATAAGGAAGAAAATACTTTAGTTTTCCCTACAGTATTAGAAATAAATCTTCGAAGAAAATTAACTTGTCCAAGGAACTTTTGTACTTCTTTCTTACTTGATGGAGACCTGGCTTCAATGATAGATTTAGCTTTGTTTTGATCAATCTGTATTCCTTTCTTGTGTACTACATAGCCCAAGAAGTTTCCAGCTGATACGCCAAAAGCACATTTGAGAGGATTGAGCTTCAATTTGAACTTTCTCATTCTTTCAAACGCTGTTTTCAAATGTTCCTCTATGGATTGAGACTTTACTACAATGTCATCAATGTAACACTCCAAATATCCTCCAATGAGGTCATGAAAGATAGTGTTCATAGCCCTTTAATATGTAGCCCCAGCATTCTTTAAACCAAATGGCATTTTAACCCATTCGAAGGTGCCAATGTTCCCAAGACATCTGAATGCTATCTTATGGATATCCTCTTCTGCAATGCAAATCTGGTTATAACCAGAGTGCCCATCCATCATTGATAAAACCTTGTGCCCTGCTGAACTATCTACAAATAAATCTACTATGGGCATGGGGTACTCATCTTTGGAGTTGCTAAATTCAGGTTTCTAAAATCGATGCATACCCTCATTTTACCATTCTTCTTAACTACAAGCACAATATTGGATGGCCATTCAACATACCTGGCTATTCTAATGAAGCCTGCTTTAAGGAGCCTAAGAATTTCTTCCTTGACTTTCTGAATCACTTCAGGACTCATCCTTCTTGGTTTTTGCTTGTATGGCTTGAAATTAGACTTCATAGAGAGCCTATGTTCTACTAATGACCTATCCAATCCTAGTAGTTCATTACAAGACCATGCAAAGCAATCTTTATATCTCCTTAAGACTACTAACAACTGGCCCCTATTAAGAGCACTTAGCCAAGCACTACTGTAGGTGGGTTGTTGTGCAAAACCTTCCCCTAAGTTAACATCTTCCAAAGGGTCTTGTATTTGAGAACTTACTAATGCTTCTTTTTTGATTTCTTCTATCTTCGAAGCAATTTCTTTGCTTTGTTCTGCTCCCAATTCCTTTGATTCAACATCTTTGCCCTCCTCCTCATAGACAAAGTCTGTCCATAAGGCTTCTTCTTCTTGTATCTCCTGGACTTTTGTTTCGATGTCCAACGCACAATATTTATCAAAGGCCAAAAACCTGACATGTTGTTGCTCCTGTTTATAGCCAACTACCATGGCTTCTTTCTCTTACTCTTGCCCCTTCTAGACTATTGATTCTATGTCCAATACTGAGAATTTAATTAAAGCCAAAGATCTGGCCTCCTGGGTTCCATCTTTTTGCCTACAACCAAGCATCATTGTCATCCCCGGTGACAAATTCTTCATCAGTAGGGATGGCAATTTGAAACCGGCCCGATGGGGACCCGACCCCCCGGCCCCGAATTGAGCGGGTTTTCCCCGAAAAATATCCCCACGGGGACGGGGATGGTATTTAAAAATTAATCCCCGAACAGATTAGGGCCGGGGACGGGGATAAGTGTTCCAGCCCCGTACCCGGCCCGGCCCCGTCCCCGTTCCCCGGCCCGGTTTATCCCTGAACTTATCCCCGTATATATATACTTTCCTATTCACTCATCTGCCCTCATTTCTTTATTCACTGATTTCACAAATCCATTCTCCTCCACACTGCTTTCTCTCTCTCTCTCTCACACCCTAATCTAGTTTTCATCTTGGTCTTCGTCTCACACCCTAAGCCCTTTCTCTCTCTCTTCTCCTCACCTCTGTTACTGCCTTGTCACCGACCACCACCAATCGTCAATAGAAGAACCACTCTCTTCTCTCTTCTCTTCTGTCCCTCTCGGTCTCACGCTCGGAATCAGCCAACAGATCGTGAATCAACCCTTAGATCTCAGTTTTTTTTTTTGATTCAGATATATATATATATATATATATTTTGAATCACTCTCTATATCGTGAATCACTCTCTCTCTCTCTCTATATATATATATATTTGATTCAGATTTTTTTTTGATTCAGAATATATATATATCTCGTTGTTGTTGTTGTTGTTGTTGACGAAGATGAAACATAGGATCATTGTTAGATTATTATTGTTGTGCATTGTTGTTCATCACAGATCTAACAATATTATTACTGTTGCTGCTGTTGTTTTTTTTTTTTTTTTTTGTTTTGGCCCGGGGAATGTCCGGGGTCGGGGAAAACCGATCTCCGTTAGGGGACGGGGGTGGGGACGATGATGGGTCCCCCGTCGGGGATCGGGGCCGGGGACGGGGTAATTTTCACCATCGGGGATCGGGGACGGGGAGGGTGATCCCCGGCCCCGCCCCGCCCCGTTGCCATTCCTATTCATCAGCACTTTCTTGGACTAAGTGCTTCAGGTGTGCTAATTCCTCATCAGTCGTCACTTCGGCTAATCCATCAGGTTTTCTGAGTATACTGAGTGGTGTCACTCTTTCAATATACAATTTGGCCTCTGCAAAGTCTGCACAAGCTATGAAAGGTTGAAGGTCTGCATTGATCTCCTCTGTCTCTCTATTGCCCAAGGCCATCATTATCTTCTGATGTAGAGAGAAAGGCACACATTTGTTGGTGTGAATCCAATCCCTACCAAGTAGAGCATTATACTTAGCATTGTTGTCAATAACAAAGAATGCCGTCATGCAATCCCTGGTTTCCACACTCAGGTTGATGGGAAAAATACCCTGAGCCATCTGTTTGTCTCTAGCGAAACTAGCAATGGTTGTGCTGGTTGGGATTAATCTGGGGTTCTTTTTCCCTAGTTTCTTCAAAGAAGATTTCGGAATCAGGTTTACTGCTGCCCCATTATCCACCAATACTCGGTTCATCTGTATCCCATCAAAGAAGGCCTTGATATACAAGGGTTTGACATGCTGTGTCATGGATGTGTAGGATACTCAAAAGGGTATGAGAGGTTAATACTCACCTCTTCCTCACTCTTGTCTTTAGTTTCCATTGGTGTGGCCACTTCGGATTCGTCTTGCACCATACTAACCTGTGAGTCTTCACTAGAATCTGGAATTGGGTCAATCTCCTGACCTTCTTGGTTCTTTTCTTTAACTTGGAACTCCTGTGGTAGTATATGCACCATATTTACTGACACTGGAGGAAACGAGCCAAATTGAACCACTGGTTGTACCTGCTTCTTTTCCAAGCCAACTTGTTCAATTACTTCAGAAACATCTTCCATGCTACATTCTGGCACTTCAGTACCAATAACTTCCTTTGAATGGTCTATTTCTGCTGGTTTTCTAACCAAAAATGTCTGTTCAACCATGAAGGTTTCGAACATTTCCTCCTCAATTGTCTCTTTCCTTTGGCCTAGGCCAACTTCTCCCTCTGTCTCACTATCACTCTCTATCAAAGCCATTTCCAATCCTGCTAAATTAGATCTTTCTTTGGCTTTTAGTTCGGAGTGAACTTTGGCCAACTGCTCTTTGCCGCAACTCCTTTTGTCTTGATTTTGTACTATGATCTAACTTTGGACTTTTCCTTCTCTCTGTCTGGCCCTTTGGCTAGACCAACAAAGAGCTTCCCCCACTTTCTTTCAGATCCTTCTGGTACTGAATGTACCTTCGCTGGATCTTCCTCCTTTGGGATCTACAAATCATTGGGACCATGTTTGGTTCCTTTGTTTTTGGATGCTTTAGTAACACCCAATTATTTGGAGCCACAAAGAGAGGTTTAACCATTCTACCCTAGTTTCCAACAACACTCCTTTGGGTAGGTATTTCCTTAGGTTTGCTCTGCATGACAAACCAATCTGGAACCTTAGGCACCCATGAATCCACTAGTTCGGTTGTCGAACTGTCTCTTTCTTCCTTCGAAGCCAGTTTCAAAACTGCCTGTGAAGGCTGCTGCTTGGCCTTGATTCCCTGTTTTGGGCCTAATTCAGGCCTTCCATGAAGGTGGCCACTTTCTATTTTGTGTGAGGCTGGTCTAGGGGGGCTAATCTCTGACTTTGATCCCATAACTTGAGCCCACTTCAAGTCTCCTCTCAGGAAAATTGCCCTCTATTCTGTAATAGCTGGGTGGTCTGAACTCATGTAGAGGCCTCTTGCTCTTGGAGTGCATTCTAGTGGCTATTGGCCCAGCCAGAAATAGTTACTGCCTAGGACCAGTTGGATATGGTCTTTTGTTATAGGCATTGGTTGGTTTAAGATGCCTCTGCAAATCCATGTAATAATGCTTCCCATCAATCAAGAGCCCTTTCAACCACTTATAGCTCAACCTGCACCTGGGATACATTCTTTGCATGATAGCTGCCTTCAAAGAGTCATCATCTAGTGCCTCCTCATTAGAGTCTTCCCTTTGGTCTGCAAAGCCCTGTCCATCAGCTGGTGAGCTTCTAGCCTTTTTTTTTACAGTAGTCTGGCTAGCAACATGCATTTGCACATTAACCTCTTTCAATTCCTTCAGGGATAAGTTCTGGAAGTTTGGCACAATAACATTGGCTGCAACTTCTCCAATTTATGGGAATAGATTAGTGTCAATCCCCATAGCCTTTTCCGCTTTAGCGGGGAATTTTAAACTCCCCTTTCGAATCTGTTCTTGGATCTTGTCCCGAAAAATAATACAATTTTTAGTTGAGTGAGACCAAGAATTATGCCATTTACAATACACTTTTCCTTTAAGTTCCTCTGGAGAAGGAATTTTGACTCCTTTTGGTAACTTTAGGAAGTTTGCCGCAAGCAAATAATCAAAAATGTCATCTGCCTTTATTAAATCGAAAGAATATTTCCTATGAACACTGCAAGAATAGTTGCCTATAACCACATTTGTTAGACAACGTTTATTGAAAAACGCTGTGAAAAACATAAAATAAAATTAAAAGACACGCATTCCACTTTATAACGTGCTCTGTCTCCCTCAGTCTCTATTTCTCTTTCCGTCATTCTGCTTTCTCTCTTCATTTCTTTCTCTTCTCATTTTCTGTCACCGTCCAAGATCTAGGGTTTTCTCTGTCTCTCCTCATTCTCCTTGAGAGATTCACCAGGTTCGATTCCGATTACTTGTTCAGATCCATCGATTAGGAGTTCCATCAATTCAGATCCATCGATTCTTGAATCGATTTGGTTGTAATTTCTTGACGGTTTTTTTTTTTAATTCTGATTTTGATAATTTTGCAGAGGAAGATAGGCCAGTTGAGTGAAGAAGGATCGGGATCGAGATAGGGACCGAGATCGAACTCGATCAAGTCGCAACAAGAGGAGGAGAGAAGATAGGTTGATTCACGAGAGTAATAGAGAAGATGATAGTGAGGATAGTTCAGAGGAGAGCGTGAATGATGAGAAGGACAATGACGATTATGATGGAGTCGCCACCGCATTGCCGACCTAGGGTTTGATTGGAGCTCTAGGGTTTTAGAGCCTCGCGAGACTCGTCATGGCTACTCCATTTCACTTGCCCGTCACTGCTGCTCAGGTCCTCTCTCTCTCTATATATATATATATATATATTCACTCTCTCTCTCTAAAAAGATAGGTCTTTGGATTTTAGGTTGGGACGTACTTTGTTGGGCAGTATTACCAGGTACTTCAGCAGTAACCAGATTTTGTTCACCAGCTTTACAGTGACGTCAGTACTATGCTTCCTATTGATGAGAACTCAAGAGAAACAACCATGGTAATGCTGGTATTGTCTTTTAGATTCTCTCTGTATGTTTGTGAGTGTGTGTATGTACTTGAATTTATGTATTTGAATTATAAGTGAGGGTAGATTTCCAACAATCAAATGATGAGAACTACACTTTTGAAGCAGGGAATGGGCTTTTGTTGTCTGTCATGCAATTCTGGTATCAAATTTACTGTTGTTTTGCTGAATTATACACAAATTTGTGGAAATGTCCAACAATCAAATGATGAGAAATTCACCTTCTTCTTTTTTTATTATTTTTTATTTTTTATTGTATTGAATTGTATTCACAACAGCTATAAAGTAAGGTAATTCAATGATTTTAGATGAAGAAAAAACCTTTTGGCTTAATGTGGAATGAACAATTGGATTTATCTATAGGGGGAAGCCTAGACATCATTGGTTGGGTGCATTGCCTAAAAAGAAAGTTACAATTTTCAGGTGGAGTAGAACAAGGAGTTGAGGGATTGCCGAGTTTTTTTTATTCTTTAAATTAAATACAGTTACTTGTATAAGGTTGTGATTGTAGGAGAACTAAATTTATAAAGTTTTGCCACGCCATATTGATAGTTTCTTATCTTTTTGAGGGGTCAAACCTCCATAATGGGTTCAAAACTTGTAAATCTGTTTCTGTTAGCTAAACCTATCTGCAATGTTAAATCGGATAATTTTTATCATAGTTTTCATGGAAAAAAAGGGCCTGGAGACGGTTTATTCGTTACTTTTGATTCTTTCACCCTTCATAGTAACCAGGCTTAAAAAACTCTGAATTTGGAGTATTACAAATATTCTTGGTGTTTGCTTATTTGTCAAATGAGCTTAATGGTCTCTCGTTCTTCACACGCACTAGTTCTTATAATTGCTTATTCTACATTAATAATTGCCAAAGACACTTGTTTGGACCAGATAATAAGTGGCCAGTCCATAGGCACTAGGCACCAGGAAGGACCTACTTGTAATAAATAAAGAATCACTCTCTTAATTATGAAGTTGCAGCCATAGAGTGAGACCTAAACTAAATTTGGTTGTGGTTAAAATTGAAGTGGTGTATTATTGATTCATATATAGAGTGAATTTGGATCGCGTATTAATATTTTTTGACTAACATTTTGAATAAATATTTTAGATATGTAGTATTACGGTTTGTGTATACTAAATTCTTAAAAATTGTTGTGATATGGGCATATTTTGGGCCAAGAGGGGAAAATCCAGAGTTGTATTTCAGTGCAGTCAGCTCTAGCCTTCTTAAAGACGCTCTAAATGTAAGTCCGATAGTTAAAGGTGAAACAAGTGTAAAAATTGAGCTTTGAATTTTTTTTCATCAATGTTATAACTGTGTTCATTTTTTTTTTTTTTTTTTCTGAAACATTAGACAAAGAGGGATAAGATTCAGAGGCTAGTTGGACAAAGGGAGGGCATAATCATCAAAGCATCTGAAGAACAAATTAAAGCCACGACACACCGTGAGGAAGGTGGTGGCATATGGCCATTTGGTGGCGAATCTAAACACACATTTAATCTGTTTAGCAAGCACCCTTCCCAATGGAACCAGTATGGACAATTTAGTCTCATTTATGTCTATCCATTCTTATAGCCCATAAGTTAATATAAGAATGTCATTATCACATTATTTACTGTCTTAAATTATGAGTATTGTTTTTTTCAATGGAAAATATTTTTTGTTAAAACAAACGGTGTGTAAATCATAATACAATCTTTATAAATTTCATAGTAACCGAATCTCATGTACTGAAACCGTCATTTTTATTAATTTGGTTATGTTGATGTAGGGATCGATGACAGCTCTATACTACAACTCAAGGGCCACAAAGATAGCTGTGGTGACTAATGGGAAAGGATACTTTGAGATGACATGTCCTCACTTGTCCTCTTCGGAGTCCGGTGGCACCGGCAGCAGCAAAGGAAGGCAAGAGGGGGCAGAGGATTGCACCAGCAGCAATGCAGGAGCAGTGGCCCAAGCTACCAAAAAGTGAGATGCCGCCTGAGTCATGGTGTGGTGTTTATCGTTCCCCCCGGTCGCCCAATCATCACCATTGCTTCCAAGAATCAAAATCTGCAAATTGTCTGCTTCAACGTCAATGCTCTGAACAATGAGAAATTCCCTCTTGCAGGTAATTAAAATTTTTCTCGGGCTTTCTCACTAATTGATATTTCTTCTTTTATTAATGTTATGTACCTAAAAATAAATCATACATGACATGTGCTGAATTTAGTTTGCTTCTCTTCTTAATTTGAGCTAAAAACTACTTTGATTCCTCTTTTGGTGTTAATTGCATGCTGAATTGAAGAAATTGAGTTGGTTTTGCTATCCAATTCGTGTTCTTTCGAAGCGTTCCTCACAGAAGCTTTGAATTTCAGTATACTTTATCTCATTGTAGGTAGTTTCACTCTTTCTTCTTAATATAAGATGAAAGGCGCAAATTATTCGTACATAGTTAAGAATTTACTGGAACAGGTGCGGTCGAAAGCAAGCGAGGAAATGCTTTCTGAGTTCCTTCGATCTGGCACATCTTTGAACTTATTGAAGCTTGAGAAAGAAGTCCTGCTCTGCTGCCCTGTGTTAAGTAAAGTGAGTTGACTCCCATTCTTACCTCTAGCCACACTATATTTTTTCTATTAAGTAATTTGTTAAATTTTATACTAAATTTTCTTCTGCTTTTGTCATCCTCTTTTAGTTACATAGTTGTTAATGTTTGATTTCATAGTCCTGTTGGCCACATTCTTTGGTTTGAAGCTTTCCATTGTTTTTGTCAAACATTATCATTGTATATGGTTAGTAGTTACTGATTGAATTGAACTGAAAGTGCAGGACATATGCGGGAATGATGTACTTTTGAGAAATTACAATGGGAAGGTTGTTCTGATTGTGAATGTTGCTTCAAAATAGCAAGTGACTTTATATATCCTAGTTAGTCAAATCTATTATATTTACATGGTTAATTTGCCTCTTCTTCTTCTTCTTCTTCTTCTTCTTGTTCACTATTCTCTTTTGATAATCATTCATACTAAAACTTTTTTTTTTTTTTGTCCTTGCTGTTAATTACTTTGTCTGCTTCCTGGGAGCTGATGGTGCACAATTGATCTTTTGGCCATATTCTTCTTCTTTTATTTCCCTAGGAATATTTAGAGCTCTTTGGATTTATTCATAATGCTACTTCTTTCTTGAAACCTACTTAGTTGTTTGGCATATGACTTCTTGTTTATTGTTTGTTTGAGTTTACAAAGATAATATAGACTACAAAATTCTTTTAATCATATTAAAGTTGTTCAATTCAAACTAACATAAACTTTTATCACCTTTTTTGGCTCCCTTTTGCAGTGGCTTAACACAATCAAACTATAAAGAATTGAACATTTTATATGAAAAATATAAAGATCAAAGGTCTGTTAGTTATTCAACTCGAGTTATTTGTGTGTTTCCTTTCTATAATTTCAAAGAGTTTGAGGGGTCTTAATATTAGGAATAATGCAAAAAGGTCGAAGGCATGCTTTTTATGTTTCCATGAATGTCTCATTTTAGCATCATTTGTTTCCTTAGCATGGTTGTCAATATTACTAAGCTATACTGATGGTTCACTACTGATGGAGAGTAAAACGGAGTTGGTTGAAAAAAACGGAAGATTAGAATTTTAGTTTATTTGTGAATTTTAATTTATTAATGAAGTTGAATTGTTTAGAATTTTATTTTTACTTTATATTTAAAAGAGGGGTTTTGGTTTTCCTTATTTGTTTTCAATTGTTGTTTTTTTTTTCAGTGCCACTGTTTTTCAAATCTGGATAGTCATGATCATGTCATTGGCAAGATGGAACCAAATTATTGATGCTTGGATTGATGGAGTTTAATGATGGTTTTATAAAGATGTACTTTGATGATACTTTTTGTATGAATGATTGAGATAATTTTTATGCACTATTTCCCCATCTCCATATAATGTTTTATAGATGTGTTGATTACAATATATTGAATATATAAAAATTGCGATCCTGTGTTATGCTATATTTAAAGTTACGTTCTTAGTTAAATTCTTTGACCTTGTGGTGTGTTATGCAGAATCAGTACCCCACACCCATCCAAAAACAAAAAAATTTAAGGTGGCGTTTTTTGAAAAACGCCACTAAATGATGTCATCATGACATCATACGTTATTTGTGACGAAAATGTAAGTGGTCATTAAAGTTTTTTGCGGCGTTTTAATGTTTTTAGCGACGTTTTTTAAACGTTGTGAAGCTATTACGGCGGCTGTATCAACGACGAAAATAGTAAACGTTGCTGTAATCTTTTATGGCATTTTTCAGGCTCTTAGCGGCGTTTTACAAACGCTGCTAAAACTCAAATTTCCTGTAGTGGAAGGTCTTTCTTTTTAAATTGCTGGTCTATTGTAGTGTCTTTATGAATTAATACCTCACAGATCACAGTCTCTTTCCTTATGATCTATGTTGCATCAATTTCATAATTAGGATCTCTATAATATGTCTTGTATGATACATTACTTCGATCTTGTTCTTCTTTTAGTAATGATTCATACTTAGACACCTTATAGGTTAACTCCACTAAGTCTCGAAACTCAGTTGAATCAAACTTCTTTCAAAGCCTAAACTCTAAGCTATTTTGAGCAAATCTCACAAATTCAGGCTCTGGAAGAATGACTCTACACTTGTTTCGTGCTCTTTTAAATCTGGCAATAAATTGAACAGCCATCTCATCAGGCTTTTGACTCAACCTTGCCAAGTCTGTCATGGAAACTTCTTGCTCCGTTTGGAAGAATTGGACATGAAATGCCTCTTTCATCTGTTGCCAAGTTTGGATAGAGCCAGGTGTAAGGTTAATATACCATACAAAAGCTACCCTGGTTAGAGAATTTGGAAAAAGTCCTAATTTCATGTAATCATTATTGGTAAACTCACCACATTGGGTAGCGAACCTAGCAATGTGTTATACTATGGACTGGTTTTCGTTCCTATAAAAAAGAGCAAAGTCTGGTATTCTAAACCCTCTTGGGTATTCATGTACCCTATCTATCCATTTTGGGTATGATTTCCTATATACAAGAGTTTGAACCTCCCGAGCCATAGGTCCACACATTTCTCTAACAATATCAGTAATTTGGTCTCTAGGGACCATATTTTTGTGCTTGTTGAACCACCACTGGAGGAGCAAACACAGGATTTGGTAAAAAACCTTGTGCCTGAGGTCCTCTTGGTCCATAGGGAAGTATATTTGGGATTGGTTGTCCTTGTGATGCTGGCTACTGTTGAGGGTATGGTTGACCTCTCTGAGCCTGTCCTGCAAAAGGACTTGCGAAAGGTGTTGGAACAGGTGTTGTGTTTTTTCCAGCCGCAGGAAACCCTTCCAACCTCCCAGGTACAAATTCGAATAAAGGATTAGTGAACCCCCTCGTGCCAGGTATGGCTTCGAACATGGGATTTTGAAACATTCTTATGCCATTTTCTTGTGTTGGCCCAGATCCACCAATTTGCATGACTTCACTGTTACGTAATGTCGCATTTTGATTTGTCATAGGCCTCGAAAGAGGCTCATACCAAGACTGAGGTGATGATATTTCATAGTTTTGATTACTAGTTTGACCATTAGTATGTCCATTATTTTGCATAGGCTATTTATCTCTAGTCAATCTTTGCTGAGGGACATTTGAAATTTCCTCTATATGCCTTGTATTAGTTGGTTGATGGGTATATATTCGATCCATAAAGGATATTGTCCATCTTTCCACTAAGTTCATTAACTACTATCCCATGGCATCTACAAGGCCTCCCCATGGATTCATTGGCTGAGTAGATGGAACAGAGAATGGTCTAACTCTATGGCCTCGTCCAATATTTTGAACATGTGGTACTTGCTCCGAAGTGCTGGTCTGTTCGACCATAGGTTCTGATAAGACAGGTACTTTCACAGGATGTGTTATCACATTATCCTCTAGATTAGGTATTTCTACCTCTCATTCCATGCCTTCTTCCAAGCATTCATTTTCTCATTGTCTCTTATATCTAGCCATTTCAAGAAGTCCCACTAGGCGTGCCAAAGGCTTTCAAAGGTTAGTATTGTAATTTTAAGTGTGCTGGTAAGGATCAATCAGTCCTTACAGAAGATTAAGTGCCAACCAATTATCAGATGATTGTGTTTCAGTTCTTTCAGTCTCAATGAAGAGGACTTTTACTGGTGGTTTTGTTTAAGAGAATTTAGCAAACAACAATTAAATGAAGAACAGTTGTAGCATTTCATTAAGTAAAAATGAAATAAACTTACAATGATCTAATTTAGCCTCGTAGAGGTTTACAGCAATAAGTTACTTGGAACTACTTCTATGAATGAAGTGCAGTGCAGGAATTTGAAGTACAGAAATGTAAAGAGCAAGAAATGTAAAAACTGGAAGGAAAATAAAGTAAATAAAAACTGTTTTCTGGATCTGGGCTTGGGGGCTCTTTCTAGGGCTTTCTCTGCTATTTGTACTTCTTAATGATAACCGTTGAAATGAGTTTCTAACCGTCGAATTATCTCTCTATGATCGCTGATCATGTTTCCTCACAGTTAGTTCCATTACACCATATCTGCAGTTAGGCTTTCCTCCTGATTTTGAATTTGAATATATGAGTAATTGTTAAAATCACGTCATCTTACATCTCTTTACTGATCCAATGCTATGTAGATCCACAATAACCAATACTAACTGCCACGTGTGTGATTACGATTGAAGATTTAAATTGTCTTCCCGTATTGCCCTCATCCTGTAACGTGTGGAACTGTGATTGACCTATATAAAATATGTAGGCAACAACATGTAAAGTAAAAACTTTCAAAGATGCTATCTGATTCAATAACGTTATAAATTTATTTTTATCCATTCAAAATTTATTCTTATCCATTCAATAACGTTGTAACTTTCAAAGATGTTAACACTATAAATTTAATCTCATCCCTTCAAAATTTACTCAGAAAAAAATAAATAGTTTAAATTTATTTTATGAATCACACATTTTATCAATTTAATTATTACCACATAAATATATTCAAAATAAATTATAAATTTATAAAAATGGGTTCTAATCAGTGTGTTTGATTTTAATTTTTTAAATTTAATTTTTTTAAAATTGAATTTTTTTATTTTTAGTGAATATTTTTAAAATTTTAAGTAATTTTTTTTTAACTTTTATTAGATGCACCTTATATAAATATATCTAAAAAATAAAATATTTGTAAAAACTATTTTAAAAAATTAATAAATACATAAAAATATGAAAAATATATTGTATTTTTTGTATTTTTGACATTTAGTGAATTTTTTAAAGATTTTTTCATAAAAATTATACTTTTTAAGTGTACTTATATTAGGTATGTCTAAAAAATTTTAAAATTATTTAAAATATTAAAAAATTTTAATAAAAATAAAAAAATAAAAAAATAATTTTTTTTAAAAAGATATTTTCTAAAAACCACAACTAAACCGAGTGAATATTCTACCTGATTTGGATAAGTACAACACGTGAAGGCTCTGTATTTGTTACTTTCGAGGAAATTGTTTGCGTTGGACGTACGTATATTATGTCAGACCCATACATTGACAAAAAGTACACCATCACTTTTTTATTAGGTAAATTATAAACATATCTCTTAAAATTTATTTAAATTATAAATTATTTTTTGTAATTTTAAAAATTATATTATATCTCTTAAGAGCTGGTTTGGCATAGATTATATAATTCATCTTTTTATTTTTTTATTATTTTTTCATCACATTATCTCTCTACTTTTCTGTATATCTTTTTGTAAAAAGACAAAAAGTGACACTTTTTTAGGACACCCCAAACCAACCCTTAATTTCATAACAAATACGTTTTTTTATTAATAAATTATCAAGTTAATTAATAGTATTTAATAATATTAAAATTTTATTTCAAATAATAATTCAGGTAATTTTATTATTGTATAAGTGAGCAGTTAGAAGCTTCACATTCTCAATTAATTGTGTAAAATAAAAAATTCTCACAAAAAAATATTTTAATTTTTCAAATCATTAGAAATAATTCATATTTTAGCAAACATCTAGAAGTATATTGGTAATTTAAATTTTTTTTTTTTTTCATCGAGGTACTCCATCACTTTAAACGTCACTATTGTATACATATTTACCGTAAAACACAAAACCTAAAGTAAAGCCAAATTTGACATTCCTATAAAAAGATAAAAAGTCAAAAAATTAAAAAGTTATTACTACTCACTAAAAACATATTAAAAAATTAATTTTTCACACAAAAGTACAACTCATTAATCATGTATGTTCAGAGCTGTACAGTGTTTATTAAGAAAAATTGCATAGTTTGGATGCAATTTTCAGACACTGTTGTTCGACCTGTGGGGGGCCCATCACGTATTCCGTTTTGATAATTTGAACAGTTCAATGTATAGAATTTGTCGAGTACTATATGTCTATAATCAATCACATTGACCGGATATCGATAACTATATGATCAAATCAGTTTTGTATAAAAAAATAGATGGTGTTATAATTAATGATTGAAAAAAACAAATCTGATTAGATAGCTATCAATATCTTATCAACGTGATTTTTTATAGGTATATAATACTCGACGAGTTCTACACATTGAACGGTTCAAATTATCAAAATAAGACCTGTGATGGCTCTCACGGGCCAAACAATACCTTCTAGTGCAATGCTCGAAAAGTAGCCAATAATTTCTTATCATCAATTTGGCTGTGCAGATTATACAGCTGTACAACACACATCTCTAATCTTCTCCTACACATTTCTTTATATAATTTTTTAATACACATTTTTTCATAAAAAATTAAAAAATTAACCCAAATATTCATATTTTTTTCCTCAACTTTTTAATCCAAAAAGATAAAAAGTTCACTTATTTAGAATACCCCAAACAACTCCTAAAAGTATAAAAAATAAAGAATGGGTAAATTACCTCCGTTAAGGTTTAATCTAATTGCATCATAGCTTTTGACATTTTAAAATTTATATTTTTCAAATCTCTTTATTTATATAAAAGGTAATAATTTTTAATAGAAAAATAAAAAAAAATTACATTGAAAAAAAAAACAAAGAAAGGGGAAAAAAAAAAAAAAGAAGAAGTAAAGCAAAGCAAGAAAAGAGAGAGCACATGAGTTCAATGTCTTCATTTCGTTTAAATAATTACAATAACAGGAAGTTAGTGTAATTTTTCAAACGTCAAGAGATAGTATGTATTAAATTCAAATCTCAGGCTGTGTAAACGTAATTTATCAATAAAGAGTATAAATTTTTATAAAATTTTTAGTTTAATTTCCTTAATATTAAAATTTTATAAGATAAAAAAATATGTAACATTTTCAAATTAGTTTATTTAAAAACAAAATTCATATTCGTTGGGATCTCTTAATATTTTTATAGATAAATTTTTTATTTTTCATAAAGAAATGACGAATTGAAATTTTTCTGTAACAAACTGAAATTTCTCTAATAATGTTATTGAGATACCTTAACTAATAAAAAAAACAATATATTGAACCTCTCTTACTATCCAAAATTAAAGATAGATGCTTCATTAATTTTTTTAATTTTTATTTTAAGAATTAATTTTTATAATAAAATAAATTTTAAAATATTAATTTCTATTGAATTTAAGATGAGTTATGTACGGGTAAAATCTACACATATATATATATATATATATATATTAATATATTTATATTATAGAAAATAATTTTTTAAAAAAATAACCGTACATCGGTTTCATTTGGGAAATGAATTGGCTTTTTGCCTTTTTGACTATTTTAGCCTGGGGTTAAAAAGTCTCGTTTAGGAAGAGTTTTTTGACATCAGGTTCATTGGGGAAATGAATTGGCTTTTTGCCTTTTTAACTATTTTAGTCTGGGGTTAAAAAGTCTCGTTTGGGAAGAGTTTTTTTGACTTTTTGTGAGTAGATGTTTGGGAAGTTACTATTTTAGTAAGCTATTTTCGGAGGCTAAAATTTTTGAATTTGGAAAGATAGATAGATTTTTTTGTAGTTGGATGTGATGTTTGTAAAATAAAAAGTAAAATAATTATGGGTTTGATGTGATATTTTGTTTTATTGGCTATTTTAGTCTATTTTGTCTTTTAGTGTTATTTTAGACAATAAAAAGCTAAAAAAAACTTCTTCCCAAACACCACCAAAGAATGTAATGATTATAGATTATATGTAATATTTTGTCTTATTGGACTAAAATTTCTATTTTGTCCTTTTGTGGCTAAAATAGTCCCAAACCCACCCAACCCAGTCTTCCCAAACGAAGCCGTCATTCTGAAAAATCTAAATAAACCTTGAGATATTGATTCCTAATTATGTTTCAATTTAAAATAGTGAATATCAATCACAATCACAATCACAATAAAACAATCAACGACAAATCAACATAACCTGGTAAAAATCACAATTGAAGCACCTCCGATTGATAAAAAAAAAATTACGGGTCAAAGCCACAAACAATCTATTAAGAAGACAAAAAAGAATTACATATGAGTATCCTTAATTACCAAGTGAATCCACACCTGAATTGAACCAAACACAATGTGTCTCTTCCAACACGATCTTCATCTCGGAATTACTTTGCCCAACGTTGAATCCACAATACCAATGTCGAATCCACGAGGATGAGCTACTTCGGAATTCACCACAATCCTCTCAAAAATAAAAATAAAAAATTTGAAAAAGGTGAATTTTTAAGACAACCAATTTTCCCTTTTGTACGAGAAAAATTCTAATTTTTTAATCTGTGTTTGAAAAATTATTTGTAAGCCGGAATTAGCTGAATTTTTTGCTTGAATTAAACTGTACCATATCTAGCCCAATATACCATCCAATTGTATATTCGGTTTCGAAAAATAAAAAGATAAAAAAAAAATTCCAATTCATACTGAACATATCAGTGAATTTGAACTTGAAATACACAATATTTTGCTATTTTAATGTGCTGCCCAACTAGAGTGTACTGGGCCAATAGTATGAAGGGTAGTTCACTTCGCCTGTTTTATTGATTGGCTCGTATTATTTATTTGGTAAAAAATATAGATAAGTAGATAGGCTACGCCAGGTACCTGTCAGGGAGGATTATCCCTTAGGAATTTGTAATGTATTTGCAGGGAATCCCACTATACCTATGTCGGGACCAAAACTAAGGCCTCTCTCATGCTCTGGGTGCTACAAAATATATTTAATCACAACAAGGCGTTATGAATACTCGAACTCAAGCTTTGAGCGACGATTTCAAAGGCTTTACCACTGAACCAACCCTTGTTGGAATTTGGTAAGTATATTAGTTGGCTGATACATAACAATATTGGTAAGTTCACATTTAGGAGTTATTTTGATGCAGCTTGTCTAAGCTATTTTTTTATTTTTTATTTTTAAAACTCGTAAAGTCTATGTTAGATTATTTGGTACGATTTCTATTTATAGTTTGTAAGGTAAAAATAATTTAAAAAGCTGAAAAAATTGATTATATAGAAACGAGAGAGGAGGGGCATTTTTTACTTCTATTTTTTGTTGTCAACTCACAATAAATTATACCAAACAGCCCTTATCCTCACTAAAATTTTAGATGTGTCTTTCTGTGGAGATTCTATTTGCAACCAAAATATTATTGAGTATGTCTAATTTCTCAGTACACTCTATTAAATTATTTAGGATTATAATTTAGGAAAAATTAGTCTAAGGTCCCTCTTCAATTTTTAGTAATGTAAGAGATCCACAATATTATAGTGTGATGTCTAAGGTCCCTCAGTAAGATGCTTCCCAAAGCGCGTGAGATCAATTTATATAGTTCAGTGAGCTCTCTCTATCTCTGTCAATTTCATAAAGACTTGTTGGGCTTCGATTTCTAGGGTTTCTTTCTCTTAGATTCTCCTGATCAACTCTCTTTTCCTTTGGATTTCTACTTTTGGAGGTCTTTGGGGTCAAATTCGCAGCTGATCGAGAGAGATTGATGGTTCAGTTGATGAATTCTAGGAAATCTCCACCAGAATCGGAATCTTAGAGCATGAAAATAGTGCCGGTGAAGCTAAAGGTGGAGGACCCCTCGGAGGACAAACATGAGCCCCCTCAACAAACAATCTAAGCTCTTCATAGCCCTGGTGCAGAGGCTCACTGGTCTCTCCTCTTCCTCGCGATCATCTGAAAAGAACGAAACTTCACAATCTCAACCTAGAAACAATACTAGTAGTTATGAAATGAAAAGTATCAAAGTTGATGATGATGAGTCCTTTTCAAGCCCAACAGATCAAAATTGTGGTGGTCACAAGTATAGCTCAATTTTGTTGAAAGTTGAAAGATGAGGGCAGCAAAGTTCCATGGTGATGAAAAGGAAAAAATGGCGATCAACAAAGACTTCCATGTCATCCACAAACAACTCTCATGTCCTGGTTTGCTCTCTCTTTCTCTCTTTATATATATATATATATATATACATAGTTGATTGCTAAGTGGGTGTGAGAGATACGTAGAGACCTGCCATTAGAAATCACAAAAAATGAAATTTCTCTGGGTTTGAGAGAATTTCTCTGGGTTGAAGTGAATTTCTCTGGACTTGAATTTCTTTAACTAAAAAGAAGGCCGTGTGCATTGTGCATGCCCATTCTCCAATTCATGGTGCACACTTTTGTTTGTCTTGTAATAACTACTCTGGAAACAAACAAGGAGAAAGAGACCTTTACTAATAAGAACATACTTTCAAGATCTTCAATTGTCTTGGCACTTCCTTTTTTTTTGAAATAGTCTGAGATAAGTAGAGACCTGCCATTGAAAATCACAAAAAATGAAATTTCTCTAGGTTAGAGAGAATTTCTCTAGAAAGAAAGTGATCTAGAGAAATTCTTCCTCCATTTTCTCTGGAGAGAATATAGAAATTCTCTGGGATTTTGGCTATTGTGTAAATTTTTTCTGAGAAATTCTCTGGGAGGTCCAGAGAAATTCTATTTCTTTGGAAAGAAACCTCCCAGAGAAATTCTAGTTCTCTGGAGAGAAATTCTCTCAGAGGTCCAGAGAAATTCCAAAGAAATTCCCAAAATTTCTCTAGAGAGAAATTATTTCTCTGGAATAGAAATTCTCTGGATGAAATTTCTTTGGATCAAATTGAGAGATCTTAGATATTATGAAAATATTTGGTATCCTTTATGTTATAAAATTTTAATACCAGGGACCTTAAAAAAAATCCCCTATAATTTAATCTCAATACACTCTATTGGACACTTGAACGGCCACCATTGGACCTTCCTACCACCCACCGGCCACTTTTCTTTCCGGCAGTCCATTTTTTTGTCCTGAAAGTAGCTGGCCGGCCAGAAAACCTAGCAGGCCGGCCACCTAGCTTGCGAAATGACCTTTTTGCCCTTTTTGAGCTGGCCGGCCATAATCCTTGCCCCAAGTACATTCTAGCCATGTATTTTGTTTTACACTTCACCCATGTCCGAGGGTTTGGCACTTTTGGAGGGAAACTTGACTCATTTTCCCTCAATTTTTCCCCCCCTTTTTCCCCCTCTTTGGCCTATATATCAGTAGCTCCAGCTGCTGGTTTAGGGTTACAAAATTTCCCTTTAAACCTCTTGCATTATATCCCTCTCCATCTCTATTCCAAGCTCAAAACCTTTCAAGTCCTACACCCCTTTCCACACCACCACCAAGCACCACACCACCATCATCCATTCCAGCAGCTTCAGGGACATTTTCAGAGATAAAGAGCCACCAAACTCAAGCCAAGAGTTGCCTAAAGTTTGGTCTTCAAGGGTAAGCACCATTTTCCCTCTTTTTGAGCTTATTTTGTATGCTTTCTAAGTCATTCTTGCTTGCTGTTTTGGGCTCCGACCCTAACTGGAACTAGGCTTATTTTGAGCTATTTTTTCATGTTTGTTTAAGGGTATTTACCTGTTTGAGGCCTCCTTGTTGCACCTACTTCATTACCCCTCTTGTATGCCATTGTCTTGTGTAGTATTTTTGGCCTATGTATAAACTGTTTTGAGCTCTGTCATGAACTGAAAAGTAACTTATTTTGAGTCCTTCTTCAACATTGTTGAAGGGCTCATTACTGTTTGAGGCTTTCATTTATCAATTTCCTTTATATCCCTTTTTTGGCTCCATTTTTGCATGATTCATTAGCCTCTTGTGCTTCTATTTTTGGACCCTGGTCTGAACTTAAAACAGCCTTATTTTAACCCTTTCTTCATGTTTCATTAAGGGTCTGTCATTGTTTGAGGCATCCTTTATATACTTTGTGTTATATCTCTCTTTTTGGCCTTATTTTGCATGGCATTTTGAGCATTCTTGCATACTGTTTTTGGCCCATTCATAAACTGTAAAAGGTCATATTTTGGGCCCCTCTTCAATGTTGTTGAAGGACCCTCAGCTGTTTGGGGCCAGCAGCTGTGACTTGTTTCTTTATCTCACATTTAGGGCCATTTTTGCGCATCGGTTTAGCCCTATTTGTGTTTGCTGTTTGGCCTTATTTAAAACTGTAAACATGCTTTTTTTGGGGCTGCCTTGAATCTATCTTCACATGTCATGAGCAAATAATGCATGCTTGATGTAGCTACAAGTCATTTCATGTGCTTAATCTTGCATTTCGGGACCATTTCATGCATCGGGTGTTATATTGTCATGATTCGGGGCTGTTTCGGGTCATATTTTAGCGCTGAAATTTGCATGTTTGCATATCATATTCCATGCCTTGCCATGTCTTGTTAGAGTGGCATTTTGTGCCTTAGGGTCAGTCCTCGGTTTGCGTGCATGCGTGCACGCATCTCGAGTTGTCTCATTTTCATTTCATGGCCTCTTATGTGAGTGTGGCTGAGGTCCACTCATGTTAGTGTAAGTCCATTGTGCATTGTGTATCCCATTTCATCTCATAACATTGTGTATGCTAGGTTGCATGTTAGCGCATTGTGTATGCCATATTATCTCATGCATCGTGTATGCCATTTCATAGCATTGTGCATGCTAGGTTGTATTTTAGTTGCATTCATGCATCTCATGCATATTGCATTGTGTTTGGGATAGGAGTTAGCCCAAGCACGGGAAACGAGGTACGTTTCGTACTCCGAGTGACGGAACGTGTCTCAATTCCCAGTCACCGACACTCCGGATTAACCATAATGGAGTTAGGTCTTAGTTTTGTTTTTATGTGCATTCATTCTATATTGAGTTGCACAATTCGACTCCTCGGCCATCATGCATCGAGATGCGTGATTGGTGGTACGAGGATCGAGGCATGCATACATCTGTGAAAATACATTGCTATGCCCCTCTCTTGCTCTCTGTTGCAGCAAATCAAGAATCAGCAACCTTCCGGAGCTCGGCGCGCTTTTCAAGAATAATTGTAAAACAGAGGCTAATTGGGGCATCCCAGTGGATTTCCGCGCAAGGCAGCCCAAACATACATCATTCATCAGAGTCGAGGCAGTCCCTAGCTTGCATGCTAGTTTACAGTTTTCTTAGTTAAAGTTGTAATTTAATTAGGATTTTGTAATTATTCGGACTGTAATATTCATTCGGGACTGTATTATTCTTTCGGACCCTCTGAGCGAGGGCAATGTTGTAATAAGTGTGCGTGTGTGTGATGTATGTCTTCCAACCCCACGTCTTTCTTCCCTTTTATTTACATGCTTATGATGGTTAGATTAGGGCATGTTTCAATTAGCATACAGTATGACAGCATGTTTGCATCATTCATCTGTTTTGCATGCACCGGGCTCGGCGCATCATACTAACTGCATTGTATTTTCAATTCCAAATTGAATACATGTTAGCTGTAGCATTTCATATGCCATGTTTAGAATAGCCGAGCCTGCTATAGTTGCATTTTTGCAAGTGTTGCATTAGGCACTTCTGTATAATTAGGATCATGCATAGATTTCTAATTAGCTTCTTTTTTGGCTTGGAGTACTCGGTGAGTTTTATGCTTTAGCATCCTTGCATCCGTGTGAGTGACTGCCATGAATAGCATGCTTACCATGAGGCTATTTGCTTATGTGATATAACTGTCTGAATGCCTGTGGGTGAAGGTTGGGTTATCTGGATTGGAACAAATCATTAACTGTGAGTTTTAAGCCCACTAGATAATGGCAAAACCATATTTTCTTAAGCCCACCTGAGGGTAGCAAAATCTGCATCTTTAAGCCTACTTGCGAGTAGCAAACCATCTTTCAAAAAAACAAACATGAAATGTTTTGTTCCAATTCAGGCGATCCAGTCTATACTTATATGTTGTGCGCATCACATAGTAATCTAGGCTAATAACCAGAATAAGAACACACAATGTTTTTAAAACTAGATATCATGGTTAGTAGAGGCCGATCTTTGATCGGGCGAGCGGGGGTGCTCACGAAGTGACCTTCCCCAATCGTACCCAAGTTCCCGAGCCGAGGCAACTTTGGTGATGACGGACACGTGGCCTTAAGCAAACGAGTCAGGGTTTCCTAAATTTTCCCAAAAATAAAATATTTAGGTGGCGACTCTGTATCTGGCAAAGCAGTCCATGTTTGGCACTTCTTTCAAAAAATCTGTTTTCTCAAAATGATTTGTCGGAGTTGGACTCTTTGGTTCAGACTTAGAACCGTGACTATTTTAGAGTCCTGAGCTGTGGTGACCCCAAATGAACAGAATGGGACTCACCCTCCCGGGGCGTTCGGGGGACGTCTACAGTTTCTGGCGACTCCGCTGGGGATTTAGAGAACTTGACTCGAACTCATGATATCTTGTTTTGATTACACTTATCTTTTTCTTTGCATTGCATTTGCATTGGTGCGCCTAGGACACCGTGTTTGCCATCTGCTATTCCTGAACGGTTTGCCGGAGGCTTGTTTTGTCAAGACATGACCATAAGGCTGACCGGTTGTGGGCTCTGCCAGTATGGGAACACAAACCCCGGTTTTACCGAGGCACCCTTTTGACCATTCGACCTAGTGCATATTCGGAATCCATAGTGACCATTCCAAGCTAGGACAGGTTGCTTACCCGATTTAGGTTGTTTGAAACCGCTGCATGTGTAGTGAAACCCTAGCTCCTGACAAAATAGGACAGGGAAACCCTACCCCAACATAGAGGTGTTTTGGCTCTCAATTATCTGTTATATGCTGTCAGAGTGTGTCTCTACAGGCCTGCATGTATCAGTTTGCAAGTTTGGACATCAGGCCTGCGGGCACCAGTTCAGTATTTTGGGATTCAGTTTACCTGAGGGTATCAGTTTACGGGCAGAATTCTGTAGAGGCACAATCATTCAGCTCTGCTCATATGGGTTATCGTGAAAACAGGCTGTGATGCTCTCTGTTTTCCCTTTTGCTAGGTAGTCCTGGAACCATGCTTCAGAAGGCTTCGATATCTCCCGGGTACATTGGACTAGTGCTGATAGACTTTGTTAGGTTAGAAGTTTGATTCAAGGGAAACCGGTGTTCTTTCACTGAGGCAAGGTAAAGAAAAGCCGGTTAGGGCTCATCGGTTCATCTAATCCGTCAGTCGCCAGTCACATCACCTTTGTTCAGACTCAGCAGATCATGATAGCACAAGGTTCGGAAGAATTCATGGCCGTAATAGCAGCGCTAAATCAGGGAACTACCATGCAGGCTGAGACCAGTATTGAAACGCAGCACCCATCTGGGGCATCTGCCTCACATCCAGCTTTGGGACCCCAGCCGAACTTTGACCCAATTCTGCCAATTGAAGATTTGCAGTATCTGAATCCTCGAGAAAGGTTGACTCAAGCTCAGGTGCTCAGACCCTTGGTGCAGCCTAATGAGAGAACTTAACCCTTTCATGTTGATGAGTTCAATCTGACTGCAGTGAAAATTGCAAACCTTGAGAAGCAATTCAAAAAGGCACAGGGCCTTAACTCCATTCCCGACATTGAAGATGGGCATACCGAGGCTGCCATCCGGCTCCCAGACAGATTCAAAATGCCATATATCGACCGTTTCGATGGGTCTGGAGATCCAATGGTACATATCTGACTTTTCTTGGATGTCCTAAAGCCGATGGGTCTGACTAAGCCACAAAAACTCTCTCTGTATGGGAGAACCCTGTCGGGTGTAGCAGCCACTTGGTATGCTAAGTTGGAGAGTACAGTGAAGCAAAACTGGGAAGAATTGGCTGAGGCCTTTGTTGATCAGTATTCTTACAATACCCAAGTTGAAATGACCATCCAAGAGCTTGAAGCAACCCGCCAGAACCCAACAGAGCCTTTTGTGGAATTCGTTGCGAGGTGGAGAGCAAAGGCAGCACAAATGACAGATCGTCGCCCTTCTGAGAGGGATCAAGTGCAGATGATGGTGCGAAACCTCGAGCATGATATGTTGCAAAAATTGATAGTCGCTCCACTATTCACTTTCAAAAGTCTACATGAACTGGGGGTTTAGGTCGAGAATGCGTTCAATAGTGGGATCATTCCCAGAACAAGGGAACCGACAAAGAGGGTGATTTCAGGGAGTACCAACGCTGGAAGTAGAACTATTCCCGAATCCACTGAAGTCAACACAGTCATCACAGCCAACCCTTTTGCTAAACCAAGCCTACAACCAGCCAGCGCAGCCCAAGCTCAAGGCAGAACTTTCACTCCCCTCTATATGAGCCTGACTAGCGCACTAAAACTCCTGATGGAAAAAGGGCACCTCAAACCCCTCGATCCTCAACCTCTTCCTGACCCACTCCCAGCCAGACATAACCCCGCCAAGTACTGTATGTACCATCAGCAGCGTGGTCATGGCACCAACCGTTGCTATCGCCTTCGTCATGAGGTCCAAAATCTCATCGACAACCGGACGATAGCACCACCTTCAGACCCCAATGACCAAACATCTCCTGCCTATCTCAACCTCATCCATACACTACCATCCACCTTCGACCCCAGCATATACATCACCCCAGCCCATCTACCCAAACCTGAGGTGTTCATTCCAGAAAGTATGGGCTTATGCATGATGGATGCACCTGGACCCCAATCATCTCAAACCCGTGAACCCACTACTTCTGAGCTGAAGAGAATGATTGAAGATCTTCAGAGAACTGTGGAAGATTTGGCCTCCGGGACATCGGCTCCGTCATCAACCACATCACATACCAGGGAGTTTATGTCAAAAAGCTCCCCAGTCTTGGAACGGGCTGTATTTGAGGAATTCCAATCCCTTGGCAAAGTGGAGGCAGACGGTTAGAACAAGGTAGGGATAGGCATTGGTCCCCATGAACATCGTCTGTTGGCTGTTGAGGCTTTGAAAGCCGAAGGACCAAACAAACAACAAGTGCTTGCAATGGTTGCAAAAACTGTGGATGATATTTTTGCTACTCAAGTTGGGGGCAGTTTGGATCAAGGGGCAAGCCGGGAGAAGGGTCGTTGTATCAGAAACGTTCCTTTCAGCTATAATCCTGCACTCAGAAGAGATCAACAAACCAAGCCAGCACCTGCCAAGCACTTTGCTGGTGCGTCCAGCAAAAATCCACAAACTTTGAAGTACCAACCCCGAGGTAAAAGGGTCTTCCATGCCCTCCACATGCCTTTGTCCAAAGCTTTCCAAATCCTTATAAGACAAGGCCATCTCAAACCCCTTGAGCCTCGGCCTCTCCCGAATCCTCTTCTAGCTACGCATGATGCTGCCCAATACTGTGTATTCGATCAACAAACCGGTCATGGTACTGACAATTGCTCTTGTCTTCACCACGAAGTGCAAGATCTGATTGACAACGGGGTCATTGCCGCGCCAAGCTCTGCAAAGTCTATCGGCACTGGATCGGTGAACTTGGGGGATAATATGACCATGTGATCGGGGGATGAACCACCTGTGGGCGGCGCTCGATTAACTCCAGACGTGGGAATGGCACGCACTGTTCCGAGCAATGTGCAAATACCAGTTTTTGTGCTTTCTAACTTGGGTATTGGGTCAGTTTTGTTGTTTTGTTTTGAGTCTGTCTTTTTGTTTTGAGTCAGTCTCTTTTGTTTTGGGTCTGTCTTGTTATATCAAGTCAGTCCTGTTGTATAGGAGTCGGGTGATTCCGGGGGGTGTTACCTCGGGCGTCACCATTTTGTTTTATGTTTGTCTTTTCGTTTTGTTTTGAGTCTGTTTCTGCCAGGGAGCCAGTTGTGCCAACAGTCTTTTTGAATAAAACAGCGGTGATCTTCACGCTCTCGCATTTGCTTCTGCCTTGTGCCAGTTATGCCGGAAGTTCTGAATGAGACGGCAGTATTTGACTAAAGAACTCTGTCTTTTCTGTGCCTTGAAATCATTGTGTCGACCTAAGTTTTTCAAAACTTTTTTGAGCACTACGGTGAAAACGAAGAGGAAGGAATTCCTTGGGATTTGCAAAACTTTGATCATTTGAGAGAAAGAGAGGCGTGCTAAGCCCTTAATGAATGAAATCATGCTTGTTAGCATGAGTACTGAGAAGGACCCTGGCTTGATCTAGACTGGTTTCACACTATCTTTAGCGCGAGCGATTTGTCATTTTCTTAAAAACTTTCAAAAACAAAATGTTTTGCGCGGTCCTGCGAAGACTTGTGTGGAATCGCTCTTGAGATTGTGCAGCCTAGGATCGCTCTCAGCCTCGAGATTCAACCCCTTTGCTTCCAAACCTTGAACTTGAATTCAGAAGGTTCAACGGTCAACTACGATGTGAGGCCTGTGTGGCCGGATTTGAAGCAGCCCTCGAACAAGAGGCCAGGAAAGTCAGATCAAAAAGGTCAGAAGATCAAAAGAAGCTTGCAAAGTTAGAACAGGAGTACCCCTCGAACTAGGGGCAAAGATATCAGACATGCTCGAAGAGCTGAAGATGAGTCCTCTTGCAAATCAACAGCCACTCTCCTGGACACAGATGGCTTCGAAACCCTATAACCATTTGGCATGGACCAAGCTACACTTTTACCCTTGAGAGGCTCGTTGGGCCGAAAACCCGGAAGGGCGACCCAGGCAAAAGTTAGAGCAAGAAAAAGAAGAAAAAGAACAAAAAAGAAGAAAAAGAAAAGAAAAGAAAAAAAAAGAAAGAAAGAAAAAATGCAAAAAAAAAAAGAGAAAAGAAAAGAAAAGAATATCAAAAAAAAAAAAAAAAAAAAAAATTGAAAAGAGAAAGAAAGAAGAACAAAGCTCACAAGGTCGAAAACCCGCGACGGGCGCCTTGGCAAAGGTTAGAGCCTAAAAAGGAGAGGTTAATACCCGAGTGTACCTTAACCCCGAACTACGTAAGGCTTGATTCCCATCTTTGGGATACGTAGGCAACTTCATTCTGAAGTCCAGCCATAAACACTTCCAAATCGACTGTGTCCATGCGATGGTTCTGGTCATCTTTGTCTTCTCTGTATCTGAGAGTCTGGTTGTGTTCGTCGCTCTGAGGACTGACTACAATGCGCTGCGGTGCTATCCAAACAAGGGGCAACTTTCCGTTGCCATTCAAAACGCCGCAGTGTCATTTCAAACAAGGGGCAACTTTCCGTTGCCATGCAGTGTCCTTCAGACAAGGGGCAATTTTCCATTGCTATGGATCCGAGATTGTGCATCTTAAGAGTAGGTTCCGTGCTCGTTGAGCAGTGGTCGTTTGCAAAAATAGTTTTTGAGAATTTTTACTGAGGTTGACTAATCTTCTCGAAAAGTATTCCATTTTTCAAAACTAGACCATTTCTTGGACCCAAAAAAGGAAAACTCTCAGTGCACATAGCCTAACTTGCATGATTTTAAATCAGAAAATCGAACAAGCGCGTTAATCTAACTCTCATGTTGGTCAAAACTGTTTTAGTAGAAAGCAAAAACAAAAAATGGTCAAAATGATGAACTAGGGGCGCAGTTGAGTCAGGTGTTCTGTCTTTTCCCCCTTTGTCAAAATACTTGCCAGAAAGGGCACTCTACTTGTCGGAAAGGGCACCGTATTCGCCAGAAAAGGGCACAACAAAGGGCAGAAAGCTCTTACATCCTCCAAGCAACGAGGTATCAAGCAAAGTGCGAAGCACCAACTAGAATGGGGCAAGATATTCCACTCCATCATCTGGACAGATCTTATCACGTCCAAACTCCCCAGCAAAGCATCATCAACTGATGTTAGCTGCAGATTTGCTACACACCCAGTTGTAGCGCAACCCTTCTGTGGGAGGAATTCACTAGCTGTGAGCGGAAAAAAGAGAATCTAGCAGAATGCTAGGGGTACGAGTCCACAATTTGCTGTTTATCCATCAACCACCCAGGGGAGGGATGAAAAATGAGAGATCGAAGAATAGAGAGATGTGCGATGAGAGGAAAAGTGAGAAAAGGGTTTTTTCAGAAAAAACAGAGCTTGAGGGCCGAGTGATATGAGAACCACAAATGAGAAAGGGTGGGAAACACTACCCGGTGAAACAGGCTCTCTGTGCACGTCTGAGTGTCGTGTCTTTTTGTTTTATCTCGATTCTTGTTTTGAGTCGTTTCGAGTGTTACTCGATGTGTTTAGGTTGTGTGCCTTTTATTTCCTTGTTGAGTCGTTTTGCTGTGTTCAGTTGTAGGCTCAATACTCAGTCGAGAACTCATTTCTCAATTTCAAAAAATCATATTGTGTTCAGAGTGCTGTGTCATTCTCCACATTTGTGCAAAACAGGATTTGTTCTTCCATAAAACTGCAGGGTCCACCCCCGATAAGTGTGAACGGTAAAACAAGGACCTATCTGAAGCTATATAAGTTCCGGACTGCAAAGCAAAAGAAAATAGGAAAAATTTTGAGCATCTGAGTGTGTTTCACCTTCAGAAAATTCTGAGATTGCATTCCATATGTACCTTTTCAGGCCTTGTCAGTGCTCTGAAGAATGAGTGTGCCTCTACTCCAAGCTTAAGCATGCTTCAAGTCAGAATGGCAATTAAAGCAGCAGCAGCAGATGTTATCTCTCGCCAATATGAATAGGGTGTGCCCTTTTTGAGCTGAGTGTGTTGCAAAGTCCTCTAAGAGGTAAACCAGAGGCACCAGAGTACATATTTGATGCTCCTCTACTACATAAAATGTGAACTTTCATATACATTGTTGTTGCATGCGTGCCGCGCATCGTTATGATTCATGCATAGAATATGCTTGCTTTCGATTCCGCATAGAATATGCTTTGCTTGTTTCATGCATAGAATATGCTTGCTTTCAATATTGCGTAGAATGTGCTTTCATACTTGCATACAAAATGCCTGTATCTTTTGCATGGAAAATGCCCCCATACTTGCATAGAAGATGCATTTTATCGCACTGTTTTGTGCATTTCAAATCACTCGCACTGTTTAGCGTATCGCACTGTCTTGTGCATTTCAAATCACTCGCGTTGTTTAGCGTATCGCACTGTTTTGTGCAGTTTACATTCGCGCTATTTTGCGCACCTCAATCGCACTGTTTTGTGCAGTTTATCATTCGCGCTATTTTGCGCATCGCACTGTTTTGTGCAGTTTATCATTCGCGTTATTTTGCGCACCTGCATCGCACTGTTTTGTGCATTTCAAATCACTCGCGCTGTTTAGCGTATCGCACTGTCTTGTGCATTTCAAATCACTCGCGTTGTTTAGCGTATCGCACTATCTTGTGCATTTCAAATCACTCGCGCTGTTTAGTGTATCGCACTGTCTTGTGCATTTCAAATCACTCGCGTTGTTTAGCGTATCGCACTGTTTTGTGCAGTTTACATTCGCGCTATTTTGCGCACCTCAATCGCACTGTTTTGTGCAGTTTATCATTCACGCTATTTTGCGCATCGCACTGTTTTGTGCAGTTTATCATTCGTGTTATTTTGCGCACCTGCATCGCACTGTCTTGTGCATTTCAAATCAATCGCGCTGCTTAGCGTATCGCACTATTTTGTGCATTGTACCATTCGCGCTATCTTGCGCACCTTATCTGTATCGCACTGTTTTGTGCATTCACTCTGCATCGCACTGTCTTGTGCACTCCCTGGTCTAGGAGACCTTAAATCCTCTGGTCTAAGGAGACCTTAAATCCTGCATCATCATTCGCGCTGTTTTTGCGCATCGTACTTGCATTTTACTTGCATTTCTTCGCACTGTCTTGTGCACTCCCTGGTCTAGGAGACCTTAAATCCTCTAAAGGTGCAATTTCTTTGGTGTTTGTCATGCCCGAACGACTTCCGGTGGTCTGGTATAGCCACCTGCCTGTGTTCACGGTGAGTTCCTAGGAGACCAACTGAGACGGTGGAAACTATAGTTCGAATGACTTATGCCTAGAACGCAAAGGTTCGGGATTTCCGAGACTAAAGTCTGGTTTAAATACCCAGGGGTATATCCTCGGCTTGAAATCTGTATGGCAGCCCCATAGATTGAGATAGCATCTGTATGCACCTTAATTCTGGATATTGATCCAACCTAGTCTGTCACCCTGTTGGAGAATAGGGAAAGCTGCAACCATAGTCAGGGAGAAAAGTAGTACCTGTGGTTCAACTGAGAAGAAGCGGGAGATCCCCAGCAGCATGAGGTAAGTCATTGCCAATTGCCCCTGTGAGGTACCTTCATTTCCTAGCTATTACATTGCATTTCAGCCACTACATTACAGTGCATTGCATGAATCCTCAATTATCAAACCGGCTTCGCGTAGCGTATAAGTCCAATTATCAAATCGGCTTCGCGTAGCGTATAAGTCCAATTTTCAAACCGGCTTCGCGTAGCGTATAAGTCCAATTATCAAAATATTTTTGCATATCATTTTGCATCCTGCCCCTGAACTACGCTGGTTTGATTCCTTGCAAAGGGATACGTAGGCAGCCTGCGGGCGCAACCATTTATTTATCTGTATTTTGTTTGTTTGTCCAAGTCTTCGGCCTTGTCAAAAATGGGTCGTCTCTAAGCTTTGACATTCACTCCCGTCACTTCTTGACTTCCGAGTTCTGTCAAAGAGGGGCAACTGTAGACACCCCATTTTTGACTACCTTTAAGACTTGGACGTGACTGATGGTTTACTTGGTGGAGAAAGGTGTGCAGGGGAAAGGTGCAATTTCTTCGGCAAAGAGAGAGTCAAATCTCAACTTCATACCCCTGTTCTGGACCAAAACAATCTTGATCAAAAGATTTTAGTCTTAAAACCCTCTCTCTCAAAAACGTTTTTGAAATAAAGTTCTTACGATGTTCTGACGCTCGCATTTTGTTAAATGTTGCGCTTTTCGGTAAACCGAGCAAGGGCAAAGTGGAAAAGAATGAAAGAGAGATGAAATCTTTGAAAAAATCTTTCAAAATACCTTACTTAGGGGTTTGAAGTTGAAGAAAAGAGGAGAAGAGGGAAGAAATCCAGTTGGGGGAGAAAATGGGCATGAACCGTTAAGAAAGAGTCGAACAGCCCTCGCCGAATCGGGCCTATTCATTGGCATACTTGGAATCAAGCTATGAGGCCACCACCGTTGGAAATAATACTTCCGGGGCTTCATTTTGGACACTTGAACGGCCACCATTGGACTTTCTTACCACCCACCGGCCACTTTTCTTTCCGGCAGTCCATTTTTTTGTCCTGAAAGTAGCTGGCCGGCCAGAAAACCTAGCAGGCTGGCCACCTAGCTTGTGAAATGACCTTTTTGCCCTTTTTGAGCTGGCCAGCCATAATCCTCGCCCCAAGTACATTCTAGCCATGTATTTTGTTTTACACTTCACCCATGTCCGAGGGTTTGGCACTTTTTGAGGAAAACTTGACTCATTTTCCCTCCATTTTCCCCCCCTTTTTCCCCCTCTTTGGCCTATATATCAGCAGCTCCAGCTGTTGGTTTAGGGTTACAAAATTTCCCTTTAAACCTCTTGCATTATATCCCTCTCCATCTCTATTCCAAGTTCAAAACCTTTCAAGTCCTACACCCCTTTCCACACCACAACCAAGCACCACACCACCATCATCCATTCTAGCAGCTTCAGGGACATTTTCAGAGCTAAAGAGCCACCAAACTCAAGCCAAGAGTTGCCTAAAGTTTGGTCTTCAAGGATAAGCACCATTTTCCCTCTTTTTGAGCTTATTTTGTATGCTTTCTAAGTCATTCTTGCTTGCTGTTTTGGGCTCCGACCCTAACTGGAACTAGGCTTATTTTGAGCTATTTTTTCATGTTTGTTTAAGGGTATTTACCTGTTTGAGGCCTCCTTGTTGCACCTACTTCATTACCCCTCTTGTATGCCATTGTCTTGTGTAGTATTTTTGGCCTATGTATAAACTATTTTGAGCTCTGTCATGAACTGAAAAGTAGCTTATTTTGAGTCATTCTTCAACATTGTTGAAGGGCTCATTGCTGTTTGAGGCTTTCATTTATCAGTTGCCTTTATATCCCTTTTTTGGCTCCATTTTTGCATGATTCATTAGCCTCTTGTGCTTCTATTTTTGGACTCTCGTCTGAACTTAAAACAGCCTTATTTTGACCCTCTCTTCATGTTTCATTAAGGGTTTGTCACTGTTTGAGGCATCCTTTATATACTTTGTGTTATATCTCTCTTTTTGGCCTTATTTTGCATGGCATTTTGAGCATTCTTGCATACTGTTTTTGGCCCGTTCATAAACTGTAAAAGGTCATATTTTGGGCCCCTCTTCAATGTTGTTGAAGGACCCTCAGCTGTTTGGGGCCAACAGCTGTGACTTGTTTCTTTATCTCACATTTAGGGCCATTTTTGCGCATCGGTTTAGCCCTATTTGTGTTTGCTGTTTGGCCTTCTTTAAAACTGTAAACATGCTTTTTGGGGGGCTGCCTTGAATCTTTCTTCACATGTCATGAGCAAATAATGCATGCTTGATGTAGCTGCAAGTCATTTCATGTGCTTAATCTTGCATTTCGGGACCATTTCATGCATCGGGTGTTATATTGTCATGATTCGGGGCTGTTTCGGGTCATATTTTAGCGCTGAAATTTGCATGTTTGCATATCATATTCCATGCCTTGCCATGTCTTGTTAGAGTGGCATTTTGTGCCTTAGGGTCGGTCCTCGGTTTGCGTGCATGCGTGCACGCATCTCGAGTTGTCTCATTTTCATTTCATGGCCTCTTATGTGAGTGTGGCTGAGGTCCACTCATGTTAGTGTAAGTCCATTGTGCATTGTGTATCCCATTTCATCTCATAGCATTGTGTATGCTAGGTTGCATGTTAGCACATTGTGTATGCCATGTTATCTCGTGCATCGTGTATGCCATTTCATAGCATTATGCATGCTAGGTTGTATTTTAGTTGCATTCATGCATCTCATGCATATTGCATTGTGTTTGGGATAGGAGTTAGCTCAAGCACGGGAAACGAGGTACGTTTCGTACTCCGAGTGACGGAACGTGTCTCAATTCCCAGTCACCGGCACTCCAGATTAACCATGATGGAGTTAGGTCTTAGTTTTGTTTTCATGTGCATTCATTCTATATTGAGTTGCACAATTCGACTCCTCGGCCATCATGCATCGAGATGCGTGATTGGTGGCACGAGGATCGAGGCATGCATACATCTGTGAAAATACATTGCTATGCCCCTCTCTTGCTCTCTGTTGCAGCAAATCAAGAATCAGCAACCTTCCGGAGCTCAGCGCGTTTTTCAAGAATAATTGTAAAACAGAGGCTAATTGGGGCATCCCAGTGGATTTCTGCGCAAGGCAGCCTAAACATACATCATTCATTAGAGTCGAGGCAGTCCCTAGCTTGCATGCTAGTTTACAGTTTTCTTAGTTAAAGTTGTAATTTAATTAGGATTTTGTAATTATTCGGACTGTAATATTCATTCGGGACTGTATTATTCTTTCGGACCCTCTGAGCGAAGGCAATGTTGTAATAAGTGTGCGTGCGTGTGATGTATGTCTTCCAACCCCACGTCTTTCTTCCCTTTTATTTACCTGCTTATGATGGTTAGATTAGGGCATGCTTCAATTAGCATACAGTATGACAGCATGTTTGCATCATTCATCTGTTTTGCATGCACCGGGCTCGGCGCATCATACTAACTGCATTGTATTTTCAATTCCAAATTGAATACATGTTAGCTGTAGCATTTCATATGCCATGTTTAGAATAGCCGAGCCTGCTATAGTTGCATTTTTGCAAGTGTTGCATTAGGCACTTCTGTATAATTAGGATCATGCATAGATTTCTAATTAGCTTCTTTTTTGGCTTGGAGTACTCGGTGAGTTTTATGCTTTAGCATCATTCCATGCGTGTGAGTGACTGCCATGAATAGCATGCTTACCATGAGGCTATTTGCTCATGTGATATAACTGCCTGAATGCCTGTGGGTGAAGGTTGGGTTATCTGGATTGGAACAAATCATTAACTGTGAGTTTTAAGCCCACTAGATAGTGGCAAAACCATCTTTCCTTAAGCCCACCTGAGGGTGGCAAAATCTGCATCTTTAAGCCTACTTGCGAGTAGCAAACCATCTTTCAAAAAAACAAACATGAAATGTTTTGTTCCAATTCAGGCGATCCAGTCTATGCTTATATGCTGTGCGCATCACATAGTAATCTAGGCTAATAACTAGAATAAGAACACACAATGTTTTCAAAACTAGATATCATGGTTAGTAGAGGCCGATCTTTGATCGGGCGAGCGGGGGTGCTCACAAAGTGACCTTCCCCAATCGTACCCAAGTTCCCGAGCCGAGGCAACTTTGGTGATGACGGACAGGTGGCGTTAGGCAAACGAGTCAGGGTTTCCTAAATTTCCCCAAAAATAAAATATTTAGGTGGCGACTCTGTATCTGGCAAAGCAGTCCATGTTTGACACTTCTTTCAAAAAATCTGTTTTCTCAAAATGATTTGTCGGAGTTGGACTCTTTGGTTCAGACTTAGAACCGTGACTATTTTAGAGTCGTGAGTTGTGGTGACCCCAAATGAACAGAATGGGACTCACCCTCCCGGGGCGTTCGGGGGACGTCTACAACATTCACGTTCACATTCACTGACCACCGACTAGTGTTGATGGGATGCTGCTGCTGCTGCTGCTGCTGCAAAGTGTTGTTGTTGTTGGCTTTGGGCAGAACCAGCCTCGGGTTAAGGCCATTCAGGCCTGTACCTTAGGCCCCAAAAAATTGGTCTAAAATAGAATCTCCAAATTTAGTAGTATTTTATATTATATATATTACAAATTCAAATAGGCACAATTTATTTTTGTTATTTTAGGCCAATCTAAAAGGCCCAACAAACTCTCTTGGGCCCATATGAAATGAAAATTTTATTTATAAGTGTGATTTAGTCCAATTGAAATTAAAATATATACAAACAAGTTGTTTTGGCTCAGTTTTTAATATTTTTAAATATTTGTAATGATTTTTTCCTATTTTAATATATAAAAATAAATTTTAATTATTATATGTGTAAGTAAATTTAAATAAAAAACTTATTAATACTTAACATTTTATGCATAATTTTTTTATTAAATATATATATCTATACTCTATACTATATATTAAGCAAAATAGGGTTTTTAGCCCCAAGTTTTGTGGGAGTTCCAATCTCCCAATCTAAATTTCTTGATTTTTTTATTTAAAAAAAAAAAATCTTAGCATTTATTAACTTTTCCCAACTCCCAAGTCTTATCCTCATAATAACACTTTAATGCATTAAGAACAAGTATAAAAAAAATTCTTTGAAATTCAACACATATGAATTCCTCGAAAAGTCCCAACACGTGATTATTATCTCTCATAATAACATTTTAATGCATTAAGAACAAACATAAAAAAAAAATTCTTGAAAAGTCCAACACATATGATTATTATCAAAATATTAAACTTTAATATAATATAAAAAAGAAAAAAAAAGAAGACATTTAAAAAATATATATATATTTAAAAATCACAATTCACGTATATAGATAATTGTAAACACAATCCGTGCATAGCACGGGTGATATGCTAATATATATCTATACTATATATTAAGCAAAAGGGGGTTTTTAACCTCAAGCCTTGTGGGAACACCAATCTCCCAATCTAAATTTCTTGATTTTTTGATTTAAAAAAAAAAGACTTAGTATTTATTAACTTCTTCCAACCCCAAGTCTTACCCTCATAATAACACTTTAATTTATTAAGAACAAGTATAAAAAAAATTCTTTGAAATCCAACACATATGAATTCCTTAAAATCCCAACACATATGATTATTATCCCTCATAATAACACTTTAATGCATTAAGAACAAGCATAAAAAAAATTCTTGAAAAGTCCAACACATATGATTATTATCAAAATATTAAACTTTAATATAATATAAAAAAGGAAAAAAAGAAGACATCAAAAAAAAAAAAAAGATATTTAAAAATCGCAATTCACATATATAGATAATCTATACTATATATTAAGCAAAAGGGGGTTTTTAACCCCCAGTCTTGTGGGAGCTCCAATCTAAAAAAAAAAGACATTTAAAAATCGCAATTCACATATATAAATAATCTATACTATATATTAAGCAAAAGAGAGTTTTTAACGCTAAGCTTTGTGGGAGCTCCAATCTCCCAATCTAAATTTCCTGATTTTTTTTATATAAAAAAAAAAACCTTAGCACTTATTAAATTTTCCCAACCCCCAAGTCTTACCATCATAATAACACTTTAATGCATTAAGAACAAGCATAAAAAAAATTCTTTGAAATCTAACACATATGAATTTCTTGAAAAGTCTCAACACATTTTTATATATATATAAAAAAAAAACCTTAGCACTTATTAAATTTTCCCAACCCCAAGTCTTACTATCATAATAACACTTTAATGCATTAAGAACAAGCATAAATTTTTTTTTTGAAATCCAACACATATGAATTTCTTGAAAAGTCCTAACACATATGATTATTATCCTCATAATAACACTTTAATTCATTAAGAACAAGCATAAAAAATATTTCTTGAAAAGTCCAACACATATGATTATTATCAAAATATTAAACTTTAATATAATATAATAAAAAAAAGAAGACATTTAATTCCCTGAAAAGTCCAACACGTATGATTATTATCAAAATATTAAACTTTAATATAATATAAAAAAGGAAAAAAAAAGACATTTAAAAATCGCAATTCACATATATAGATAATAAATTGTAAATATATTAAGAAAAATGGGGTTTCTAAACCCCAAGCCTTGTGTGAGCTCCAATCTCTCAATCTTAATTTTCTAAATTTTTGATTTAAAAAAAAAAACTCAGTATTTATTGATTTGATCAAAATCCCCTGATCAGCATTTTATTAACTTTTTCCAATCCACATGCCTGCATTTATTGATTTGGTCAAAATCCCTGATTAGCATTTAAAATCCACTCATACAAATAATTATAGGTACAGCCCATGCATAGTTACTGCAGTAGTTTTTTTAATTTCTTCTGTACTGTGATACCCTTATTCCGTAATATGCTAATCGATCCTTAATTTGAGTATGATTATGTGTTTAGCATGATTTTATGTGCCATTATATGAATATATGTGATTTTGAAGTTTTATCTGTTCACCGTAGGAATATCTGTTTGAATAATCTGCTTTAGAAATTAAATTGAGGGCCTTATCGGCCACAGAACCCGAAATTGATTACGCCATTGTGATTAGCGTAATTTTTAGAGCCTACGGTGAAATTTAATTGAAAATTTATTCGGGTCAGATTAAACTGATTAAATTGATGAATTGAGTGCCCAATTATTTTATATTAAAATAATATGTTAATGGGGCTTGTTGTATATTAGCACTACACTCTCCTTTAACTCTATTGAACTCAAAATCTGAGTTATACAATTGAGATTGAGAGAGAGACGGCTGTTAGAGAGAGAGGAGAGAATTGTGCATTTGTGGTTCAAGACTTGGACCTTTTGGAGATTACGCTCAAGTATTGCTTAATTGGGGAGATTAAAGCTCCTTGGTGAGTGATTCATGCAGTTATAGTCATCACCTTGTGAATTCAAGTTTCATAGATGGTCAAGAGCATGAATTAGTTTGAATGTAAGGGAATTGAGTTGCTTGTGTTCAATTGAAGGTCAATGAAGGCATGCATGTATATAATTGTTGTGGAAATGCATAATCTAGCATGTATTGAGTTGAACATGGAAATAAAGGTGTTAAATCTTACATGCAAGTATGCTTTTGTTGTATTCCATGAGAATGAACACCATTTGCACTGTTTGGGATGGAAATGAAATCAAGATTAGCATGCATGTTTGAATAATTAAGATATGAGCTTTGAATGTATGATTTTGTTTGTATTAGAATGAGTTGATGGGGGATTGGGGCATACATGTGAATTAATTGTGAATTGGGCTCCATTGTAATGTGTTTTGGTGTTTATGACATGTTAGCATAACTATATTTGAGATTTGAGCCATAACATGCATGTTTTGTTGGTTGAAATTCGAATTGGAGCTCAAGAACTCAATCTGGAAAACCCAGATTTTTTATGTCCGCTCGAGCGGAAAAATCGTACTCCCAGCACTTTTTGCAGAGTTGGATATCCGCTCGAGCGGTATATATCACGCTCGAGCAGGGAGTTTTTGTAGGCAGGCCTTTCACTCGAGCGCTCTATCCCACGCTCGAGCGTATTTTTCATGCAACCAGTACTTTTGCAGGCCTTAAGGGTCCGCTCGAGCGGGGACCCTGTTCTCTGAAATTTTGTATGCTCGTTCTGTGTTTCGTTTTCCATTCTCTTTCACTTGTAAGCACTCTTAGGCATATGTTAAGCATTGTAAATGAGTTAATGAGATAAGAATAAAGCCTAAAGAGGAATATGCAAATCAAAGAACCGATTGAACTGTTAGTGACCCCTTTTGTGTTCATGAAATGTGTAGGGTCAAGCTCCAGGGGAAATCCACAAGCCGATCACTGTGAGTAATATCGATAGTTGAAAGCTTGTCAATGTCCAATTGTTTATTTCCCTTATAAACTTTATGAGTTGCTAATTGGAATTGTGGACAAAAGTTTGACATGATAGAAATGAATGGACCGAAGGTCGTTTTGATAGAAATGAATGGACCGAAGGTCGTTTTGACATGAATGAGTGGGCCGAAGGCCGTTTTGACATAAGTGAATGGACCTAAGGTCGTTTGGACACGAATGCATGGGCCGAAGGCCGTTTTGACGTAAATGAATGGGCCGAAGGCTGTTTTGACAAAAAAGAATGGGCCAAAGGCCGTTCTGACATAAATGAATGGGCCGAAGGCCGTTTTGACATGAATGGAGATCTGATTGGGCCATAGGCCAGTATGTTTGGAACTATAATCATTTTATCTAAATTTTGTATAAGTATATATATGTTAAGTAGAAATATGCATTGGGCCCAAGGTCGTTCGGAGCATGTTGTTCTTCATATTGCTTATGTAACTTATGTATTCGATATTATTTACTGGGCTATCGCTCATGCTCATTCATGTGTTTGTAGGTGAGCCGAGGGAAGTCCAAACCCAGCCCCAGTGAAGCCTGCCAGGAACAACATGAGTTTTGGAGAGTCAGCCTTGTGTCTCATGTACGAGACACATCCTTGCCATTTTGTTATGTAATTGTATTTTGTCTTGTTGGCAAGGACTTTGTGTACATCTGTATATAGTTTTGATATGGGTTAACTCAGTTTGGATGATCCTGTCTGTAAAGGATTTTGTGATACTGTACTTGTTGTGGGTTATTAACGTATATGTGCATGGTTTGTTTTGAGTGCATATAAGCACGGCTCTATGGACAAAATTTTAAATTTTTACTTCCGTTTGGTCCCGTTACTCTGATGAGTTATGTCTGTTAAGGTTTGAGGCCGTAGGTAATCTCAGGATTACTGGCCGGTTATGTCCTTAACCCATAGGGGCGGGTTCGGGTCCTGACATGTACACTATGGTTAATGATAAGATTGTTAAATTATTTTTATAAAAAATCTTAAAAAATATAATTTATATATTAAAAAAAATTAAAACAAATATAAATATCTATAATTATCCCGTGCATAGCACGGGTGATAGGCTAGTTATATATATAACCAAATGTAGTTGTTAAGGAAAAAAGTTTCAAAACTTAAATCCTAAATTCTCATAATTTTGAAGGAAAAAAAATATTATGTGTGTAGACACCCCATTTTTGACAGCCCATAAGACTTGGGCATTATTGATGGTTTACTTGGTGATAAAAGGTGTGCAGGGCAAAGATCTAGTTTCTTCGGCAAGGAGAGAGACAAGTCTCAAATTCACACCCCGTTTTGGACCAAAGCTATTTTGGATGGTTTTTAGACCTTAAAACTCTCTCTTTCAAAACTTTTTTGAAATAAAGTTTCTGCGATGTTCCGAGGCTCGCATTTTGTCAAACGTTGCGCTTTTCGGTAAACCGAGCAGGGACAAAGTGGAAATGAATGAAAGAGAGATGAAATCTTTGAAAAATCTTTCAAAACACCTTGCTTAGGGGTTTGAATTTGAAGAAAGGAGGGGAAGAGAGAAGAAACCAAGTTGGAGGAGAAGACAGGCATGAATCCGGGTAGAAGGGAGTCGAGCAGTCCTCGCTGAATCGGGCTTATTAATTTGCATACTTGGATTTTAGCTATGGGGCCACCACCTTCGGAAAGCTCACTTCCGGGGCTTCATTTTGCACTCAAGAATCTCCTAGAGCCAAGTCCGGGTGGGGGAGATATGATTGGTTGAAGTTGGGTATCATCCCGGTTGGATCGAATCTGCGCGGCTTCACCAAAATGGGCATAACTTTTTCCACAGGAGGAATTTTAATGCAAGGTTTGCGCCATTGGAAAGATAACTTCCGGGGCTTCAATCTGGACATCCACCGGCCACTTTTTGGCCTTGGCAGCCACCACCGGCCATCAATTTATCTGACCGGACAAATAGATGGCCGACCGACCATTTAAAATAGCCGACCGACCAATTTTGCTGGCCGAAGACCTTCCGGAGTATTCTACAGATTGAGTGGATGCCAGCTGTGCCAGCTGGAGGGCACAGACTGGATCCTCCATACACGTGTATGGAGGATCTTTGCTCTTGGTTTGAAGCTTCTAAGAGAAGCTTTAGTCCATTGACTCTATAGAGGAAGCTCTCCTCTTCCTTATACCAGGTTACAAAAACCAGCTGAGGCTTTGATACATACACCCTCTATATCTCTCTCCTTCAACCCTCCAAACCCTAAGGTTCTTGCACCCTTTGCACTACAACCCATAGCACCACACCTCTACACTCCATTCCAGCAACTTGGAGGCCATTTGAAGAGATTGAGAGCTCAGAAACTTGGTCCAAGAGCTGCTGGTTTACTGCTCTATAAGGGTGAGTTCTTCTTTTCCCTTTTCTAGTCTTTTCTTGCTTCATCTATAAGCCATACTTGCAAGCATTTTTGGGCTCCGACCCAAACTGTAAATGGTCATATTTTGAGCTCCCTTTCATGTTTTATTAAGGACCTCTTGTTGTTTGAGGTCTCCTACTATCACTTGTCTCTTTATTCCCCTTTTAGGCCTTTTTCTTGCATGATAGTTTAGCCTCACTTGTACTAATTTTCGTGGCTTGATGTAAACTGTAAAGGGTCTTATTTTGAGCCCCTCTTCAACTTTGTTGAGGGGCTCATCACTATTTGGAGCCAACTGCTGTCCCTTGCCTCTCTATCTCTCTTTTAGGGCCATTTTTGCATGATAGATTAGCCCTACTTGTGTTTGTTTTTGGGACTTGTCATAAACTGGAAATATGCATGTTTTGGGACTGTCTTTCCTCTGTCTTCATGCTTCATGATCAAACAATGCATGCTTTGTATAGCTATAAGTCATTCCATGTGCCTAATTTTGAGTTTCGGGGCTCATTTCATGCATCGAGTGCCATGTTTGCATGTTTCGGGGCTGTTTAGCATCATATTTCAGTGATGGAAATTACATGCTTGTATTCCATCTTACATCCCTTGCCATGCCTTGGTAGAGTGGCATTTGATGCCTTAGGTTCGGTCTTCAGTTTGCGTGCATGCGTGTACACATTTCGATTGCCTCATTTTCATCTAATGGCCACTGATGTGAGTGTGGCTGAGGTCCACTCACATTGGTATAAGTCCATCTTGCATTGTGTATGCCATGTTTCAATGCGTTATGCATGTTATGTTGTTAGCATTGTCTGTGCCATGTAGTTGCATTGCATGTTTGTATGTTTGCCTGTATGCTTAGGTCGCATGTGCATTGTTGTGCATTGCCTCGCCTCTTGATCAACCATGATTGAGGTTGGGTCCCTTTGATGTGTTTTGTGTTTGCATTTCATTTGATATCGAAGTTGCATACTTGGCTTTTGGGCTATCATGCATTGAAATGCGTGATTGATGGCCCGAGGGTCGAGGGCCATGCTCCCTTGAGTCCATTACAGGATAGGGAGTGTGTCCATGCATACATTTGCCTAAAAATTCCATGCTATACATTGCTTGCCCTCTGCTGCTGTCAATTGCAGGTTCTGCAGGAAGTTTTGGCCGGTCGGCTACATACAGTGCCGACCGGCCAGGAATCTGTGGCCGATAGATCAAAAGGCAACCGGTGATCATCTCCTTTGGCCGGTGACCATTTCTCCTAGCCGGTGGTGCTCCAAAGTGTGCAGAGAACCTATCCCAAGACTTTGGCAGTCCCCAGAGGAGCAGGGCAGTGTTAACGGAGGCAACAGTGCTATGGTAGCGAGTTTCCGGGCGAGACGAGTCAAACATGCATCATTCGCGCATTTCGTGGTAGAGCTGTGGTGGTCTCTTTAGTTTCATATTTAGACTGTTTCTGTAATTAATTTTTTGATTAATTAGAAGTTTTGTAATTAATTAATTAGTTAGTCGGCTAGTTAATTAGTTAAATCTGTAATATTTATTTGGACCCTCCGAGCGAGGGCAATTGTGTAATAAGTGTGCGTGAGTGTGTGTATGTCTTCCAACCCCACGTCTTTCTTCCCTTTTATTTAACCACTTATGATGGTAGACTAGGGCATATTTAAATTAGCATACCTTATGCAATGCATGCGTGCATTCATACATTTGTCTTGCATGCACCGGGCTCGGCGCATCATTCTAATTGCATTTGTATTTCAATTCCAAATTGAATACGTGTTAGTTGTAGCATTTCACATGTCATTATAGGTTAGTCGAGCCTATCTTAGTCGCATTTTGCATGTGTTGCATTAGCCATCTTAACATGAACTAGGATCATGCATATGATTACTAACTAGTTTTGTTTTGGCTCGGAGTACTCGGTAAGCATTCATACTTTAGCATACCGCATGCGTGTGAGTGTTGCCATAACAGCATGATTACCATGAAGCTAGTTGCTTATGTGATATAACTGCTTGAATGCCTGTGGATGGAGGTTGAATTACCTAAATTGGGATAATGCATTAAAACTGTGAGTTTTAAGCCCACTCGATAGTGGCAAAAACATTTTTTTCTAAAAGTCCATTTGAGGGTGGCGAAACCTGCATTTTAGCTTACTTGCGAGTAGCAAACCATTTTCAAAACAAACATGCTATGTTTTATTCCAATTTAGGCGATTTGGTCTATACTTGTTTGCTGTGCGCATAACATAGTAATCTAGGCTAATAACCAGAATAAGAACACATAATGTTTTCAAAATTGGATATCATGGTTAGTAGAGGCCGATCTTCGGATCGGGCGAGAGGGGGTGCTCATAGCTGACCTTCCCCAATCGTACCCAAGTTTCCGAGCCGAGGCAACTTTGGTGATGACAGACACGTGGCCTTTGGCACCGAGTCAGGGTTTCCTAAATTCCCCCAAAATAAAATATTTAGGTGGCGACTCTGTGTCTGGCAAAGCAGTCTATGTTTGGCACTTCTTTCAAAAATCTGTTTTCTCAAAACGATTTGCCGGATTTGGACTCTTTGGTTTAGATTAAGAATCGTAACAATTCGAGAGTCCGAACTGTAGTGAACCCAAATGAACAGAACGGGACTCACCCTCCCGGGGCGTTCGGGGACGCCTACAACGTGGCACTGTCTTTCACATCTCTTTTCACTTTTCAAGCCTTTTCACTCTCTCTCTCTCTCCCTATATAAAATATAAAATATTAAAATATTTATCCATGTCCATCATCTATATCCATCACCAACAATAATATTTATCCCCAAATAATAAAATATTCATCCATATCCATCACCTACAATAATATCTATCTCACTCTTAATCTCAATTTAATAAAAAAAAAAAACTCGGAACTTCTATAACTTTCACACACACACACCTCTATTTAATTTACTCCAATCAAATTCAATCATTTTCTCATCTATCCATCTTTTATTTCTCAGAATAACTCATCTTCTCCATTGTTACATTTTGCAAGTTTGATGATCTGGAAAAATCATTACAAGGTCAGTGCAATATTATTTCTTATTTTATATGTATGTTTTTAGTGTTTGTTACTTTGTGTGTATATATTTCTCTTTCTTAATATTTTTCAATTCATTTACACATCTTTTCATATTCTCCATTTTTATGATCCTAATATTATTTCTTATTTTATATGAATTTTTTTTAGTGTTTATTACTTTTGTATGTATGTATATATATATTGCCAATATTTGTCAGTTTATCTACATATCTTTTCATCTTCTCCATTATTACATTCACTCATTCTCTCATCTACCTATCTTTTCTCAAAATAACTCATCTTCTTGATTGTTATATTTTGCAAGATCTGTGAAAATCATTACAAGGTCAATGTAATATTATTTTTTACTTTATATGTATTTTTTTAGTGTTTGTTACTTTGTGTGGATATATATATTTTCTAATATTTTTCAATTCATTTACACATCTTTCATTTTCTCCATTTTTATGATCCTAATATTATTTCCTATTTTATATGTATTTTTCCAATGTCTATTACTTTTATGTGTGTATATTTTTTTCCTAATATTTTTCAATTCATTTACACATCTTTTCATCATCTTCATTATTACATTTTTCATGATTTGGGCTTGCTTTTTTTTAAAAAAAAAAAAAAAGTGTGAACTGCGTTTGTTCTTCAATTTAATCAGATTTGAAACTCATCAAATCTTGAATTTAATTTTTTTATTTTTTTATTTTATCTCATATCTATCACACCATCACACCCATTAATAGTTTCAGGTAAACTCTCGAAATCAAGAAGATCAGCTATGCATAGAGTTAATCTCACATTTGCTTCTTCAAGCTCTCTCAATCATCTACAACCAATATATATCCAGTTAAATACACACACAAAAAACAGCTTCAAAACCTTAAACACAATTTCTCAATTTTAAAATTTTTAAAAATAAAAAATATATTTGGCTTAAAGTGATAGGTACATCTAACAATATTTAATTTTAAAATTTTAAAATGTTTAAATTCTATCTAAACATACCTAATTTAAAATTTTGAATTTTTTTTAATAATATTAGAAAAAGTGGTTCAAATCTATTAGTGTATTATCTAAATTTTGAATTAACCCACATGGCATAATCTTACTGGATTTAACATTTAAATTTTAAAATTAACTAAAATGTCTAATTATATGATTAGAGGAATTCCAACACTTTATTTTGAATTTTGAATTTTTTTTTAATTTTTGCAAAATTTAATGCTAAGTGTTGATTTATTATTGGCTATCCATGATTTTATCCAAAGTTCTTTTTGTAGGCTATAATGATAACAATTGACTACCAGCAATTTTAAAATTTTCTATCAATGTTTTTTTTTTTTTTTATTGAAAAAATTCATCATCAAGCATGCAATTTAAAAATTAAATATATTTTATTCTATTACAACTTTATTAAAAAAGTAAATTTATTTTGCTACTATTCAATAAAATATATATGCCTTTATTTTGATATAACAAACAAAATTAAATTATCTTTTACTCATACATAATCTCTCATAAATATTTATCTTTTTAAAATTTTGATTATCAACAACCGAATTCCCACATTTCTCTCTTCTTTTTTTTGTAGGATGTTTATTTTACTTTTATCTTTACTTTTCAAATTAGATTTGATATCTATCTTTTTACCTATGTATATATCTATACTATATATATAAAAGCAAATATAGTGTGTTCTCTAAAATTTTTAAAGTCTTTGTACTCAATTCTTAAGTAGAGTTAAGATTCTATTTCCTACATGTTGCTCTCTCAAAGTGATATTTTTAATTTTTCATCCTTATTTTTCTCCAATAAGAAATATTTTTTTTCTCTTACTATTGTTTTTATTTTAAATTTTTAACTTTTAAAATCTTTTTATTATCGAAGACTCCTTATCTCTTTTTATTGATTTTTTATTTATCTTATTCTTCTCCAATATTTTCATTTTTCTTTATTTCTTATTTCTTCCTTTTTAATTTTTTTTTTGTAACCCCAATCCTATCATTATCTCCAACTTTATTTTTATTATATTTTTCGTATGATCCTTTTTTTTTAATTTATTTTAATCTCTAATCTAATAATTATCTTCAAATTCGTTTCTATCTTATTTTTCAAATGCTTCACACTTTAGCTATATATTTTAACATGCCATCGAGTTTTTTTAGTATTTGCATATTGGGTATAAAGTTTTGTTCAAATTCTACGTTTAAGATTCGAGTTACATTCAACCATCGACAACGTTATAATTAGTTAGACAATTGCAGGATTTTAGGGTTTTGATGAATTTTATTCTCTTTGTATACCTATATGTATATGTAGAGGGGGCATTTTTTTTGTTGTTTTCTTTAAAGGGGCCTTTGAACATTTTTACATTATTTGTAGTAGTATTCATTTTTACATTTTTATATTATTTGTAATGATATCCACTTTTACATTATTTGTTTTTAAAGCTAGAATAATGTTCGATAGAAATATAGTTCATGCTGCTAAATGACCTACTTGGACTAAGATAATTTTATAATCAATGTTTCAAATGACAAATTGATGGAAAAAAATGAATGTATGAACTTAAGTATTAGATAGTTATCATATTCAAAATATTTGTTAGTTATAACTCCCTATTATATTTTAAATTTATAAGAATTTTATATTTTATAATACAAAAATGAGTATAATAAATTATTTAACTTATACATTTCCGATTTCCGTGCATAGCACGGGTTACCGCTAGTTTATACTATATATTAAGCAAAAGGGGGTTTTTAACCCCAAGTCTTGTGGGAACTCCAATCTTCTAATCTAAATTTTCTGATTTTTTTGATTTAAAAAAAAAAAAAATCTTAACATTTATTAACTTCTCTCAACTCCAAAGTCTTAACCTCATAATAATACTTTAATGCATTAAGAACAAGCATAAAAAAAATTCTTTGAAATCCAACACATATGAATTCCTTGAAAAGTCTCAACACATATTATTATTATCCCTCATAATAACACTTTAATGTATCCTAAGAACAAGTATAAAATTTTTTTTTTGAAAAGTTCAACACATATAATTATTATCAAAATATTAAATTTTAATATAATATAATAAAAAAAAGAAGACATTTAATTCCTTGAAAAGTCCAACACATATGATTAATATCAAAATATTAAATTTTAATATAATATAAAAAAGAAAAAAAAGAAGACATTAAAAAAAAGACATTTAAAAATCGCAATTCACACATATAGATAATTATAAATATATTAAGGAAAAGGTGGCTTCTAAACCCCAAACCTTGTGGGAGTTTCAATCTCTCAATCTTAATTTTATAAATTTTTGATTTAAAAAAAAAGAAACCTCAGTATTTATTGATTTGGACAAAATCCCCTGATTAGCATTTATTAACTTTTTTCAATCCACATACATGCATTTATTGATTTGGTCAAAATCCCTGATTAGCATTTAAAATCCTCTCATACAAATAATTATAGATACAGTCCGTGCATAGTTACTGTAGTAGTTTTTTTAATTTCTCCTGTACACTATAATTAGTGATAAGATTGTTAAATTACTTTTATAAAAAATCTTTTAAAAAATAATTTATATATTAAAAAAATTAAAACAAATATAAATATCTATAATTATCCCGCGCATAGCACGGATGATAGGCTAGTACTATATATTAAGCAAAATGGGATTTTTAATCCCAAGTCTTGTGGGAGCTCCAATCTCCCAATCTAAATTCACTGATTTTTTGATTTAAAAAAAAAAAAAGAAAAATCTTAGCATTTATTAACTTCTCCCAACTCTCAAGTCTTACCATCATAATAACACTTTAATGCATTAAAAACAAGCATAAAAAAAATTCTTTGAAATCCAACACATATGGATTCCTTGAAAAGTCCCAACACATATGATTATTATCCCTCATAATAACACTTTAATGTATTAAGAACAAGTATAAAAAAAATTTCTTAAAAAGTCCAACACATATGATTATTATCAAAATATTAAACTTTAATATAATATAATAAAAAAAAGACATTTAATTCTTTGAAAAGTTCAACACATATGATTATTATCAAAATATTAAACTTTAATATAATATAAAAAAAGAAAAAAAGAAGACATTTTAAAAAATATATATTTAAAAATCACAATTCACATATATAGATAATTGTAAATACAATCCGTACATAACACAAGTGATATGCTAATATATATATATATATATATATAAGGTCCATTTTTATAATTCACCGCCTCACAATTGTCACGCCGGCCCTGGCTCTGGGGTTGTGTTGGTATCATTGGAATTATCTTTATCAACCTCCTTGGGTATTGGTCATGGCGACTAATATGTGTTTTGATAGTGAATGCTACGGCATCTATTCGGCAATGGGTTAATGTTTTAAACTTTCTGCAAACTTGAAATTCAACCAACGAAAACAAATTGAAAAGTTTAACTTTAAGTGGTGTTTTGGGAACATTTTAAAAAAGTCAATTTTTTTACTTTATAATTTTTTTAGTTAGAAAAAAGTTAGCTTTTTGACATAAAAAAATCAAAAAGTCACAAAAAAAAAAAAAAAGTCAAAAAGTTAATTTTTTATCAACTTTTCAAAACATCACTAAATTAAAAAAAAAAAAATTAGAAGGTTTGATTTGGGGCTTTGATTTGTACATGTTTTTTTTAGCTATTACAATTTTATTCAAATTTTTTTGTATTTACAAGTAATAACACAATAAGAAATAATGATATTGATGATAATAGTGAATTTTGGTGGTGTGGATTAGAGTTTTGGAATGAGAAAGAAGATGAAGAGAAAATAATTGAAACTTAGAGAAGTAGATGAAGAGACTTGAATATGAAGAATACGTATAAGTGGTTTGGGTGTACTATGAGAAGAAATATATATTTTATTTAGGGTTTAATTTGTATTATCCTTATCAATAAATTTACATTAAAATATAATATGAACTAAAATTTTAAATTAGATATAATAGTTATTATTTGAGTGCAACACTCTGTTTGTTTCTAGTTTTCCGAATTCACTTTTCAGAAAACTTTACTTTTTGATTTTCTATATTTTTTTGTTTTTACTGATTTTTTTAATATTTTAAGCAATTTTTTTATTTTTAAACACATTTAACACAAATATACTTAGAAAGTACAATATTTATGAAAAAAATATTTAAAAAATTCACTAAATATCAAAAATACAAAAAAAAATTATGAAAATTCAATATATTTTTTATATTTTTGTGTATTTATTAATTTTTAAAAATATTTTTTCACAAATAATTTATTATTTAGATAGATTTAAGTAAGGTACATCTAAAAAAAAAATACTTAAAATTTTAAAAATATTTACTAAAAATAAAAAAATATGAAAAATAAAAAAATTAATTTTTAGAAAACTAAAACTGAAATCAAAACAATATAGAATCACCCATCTTTCTGTCCTTGCTGTGTTACATTTTATCCAGGGCAGCTATATTGACAAAGCTAATACATTTTTTGGGCCCCTTTTATGGGTCACCATTTTATCTAGGCCCAGCCCAATTTACAAAGCTACCCATTTTTTGGCCCCTTTTATGAGTCACTATCTATCTAGGGCCAGCCCTATATTGATAATACTATCCAATTTTTGGGTCAATACAGTGGTGATGGTGGTGGCAACGACATGGAAGTTGCGGTGGACATGAGCGAAGCTATTAATGATTCTATTTGTACCTAAAAAATTATTCAGCACGTTTAATTTCTCAATATTCTCTACTAAATTATTTAGAGTTATAATTTAGGAGGACTTACATATAAATCTTAACAAGTGGACTTATTGTCCAATAGATGATAATAATGACATTTTTTATCAAACACTATTAAAAAAAATTACTAATTATTAATTTTCAGTAACAGTTTAAAAATTTTATTACAAAAAATATCACTAATTATAAGTTTTAGTGACAGTTTAAAAAAATGTCACAAAAAAATCACTAATTTTCAACTTTCAGCGATAATTTGAAAAATTCGTCGTAGGAAAGCATCATTAATTATAAATTTTAGCGACAATTTATAAAAATTGTGATAAAAAAATCACTAATTGTCAATTTATAGCGACATATGTAAAAAATCGTCCAAAAAAAATTATTTTTAACAATGATTTTATTAGGTCTTATTTTCAATAGGACATGATGAAATTTAAATCCAATTATTATGACCTATTAGTAATTTACTCTTAATTTAAATTGCGCTCATTTTAAAAAAAAATTCTTTATGCCATTAGAAATTTTACATATGTAAAACCCAAGCATGCACTAATTTTTAGTTTTGTTCGGTTATTATAAGCTTTAAGCCTTTGTTTGGGGAGATGGATTGGGGGTGAGTTTGGAACTATTTTAATTATAAAAAGACAAAACATCACATTTAACTTATAATTATTATATTTTTTCTCTCATAAAAAGTCAAAAAAGTTAAAAATCCTTCTCAAACGAGATTTTTTAACCCTAAACTAAAATAGCTAAAAAAATCAAATGTCAATCCACCTTCCAAACGAACCCTAAATACATAAATCGTTTTACAGAATCAAATTAACATCTTTACTATGAAAAGACATTACAATAATTGCAAACATGAAAAAATATCAAATTTACATTACAATGAGTTTAAATTTAATATATATATATATACACACACAATACAATATTATATTATTTTTAAAAATATTTGAATTAATATGTCAATTAATTCATATTTTCAAATCCAATTTAACTATTCTTGATGTCTTATTTTAAAATGATTTGCAAAAAAAAAAATTGGATAGATTAGTAGGATAATTTTGTACAGTTTTTTTTTAATCAAAATTTCAATTTTAATTTTAATTTTAATTGAGAATATAAATTTTATTTTAATTTATTTTTATAAGTTTTTATTCTTTAACCTCTTTTATAAGTATTTTTTTTCTATTTATTTTTTTATTATATAATTATTTATATATAAATGAATTTTTCACACACAAGTCTTGCATGGCACAAGTCAAAAATTAGTTTTGTTTCGATAACTTGCTGGCAGGCTGAATAAAATTCTTAATTTTCACTCAAAGCCTCTTTGCAATCGTTGTCCATGTTATTTTCACAGTGGATGTGTGTGTAAACTAAATGTGTAAATAAAATAAAAAATAAAACAAAATAATTCAGAAAATAATTACATAAATTAAATTCTGAATTAAATGCTTATAGAAATTAAAGTCGAGGCTTGTGTTGAACACAATTTTCTTAAAGTAGATTTCGCCATCGCTCCGGTACTTCGAGTTTTAATGGCATCTACTTCCCAGGATGCAACGACTAACACTTGATTTGCAGCACTACAAAATCAAGTCTGGCAAACCAAAGCTCTGCTGTGACTCTCTCTTTTTCTTCCTAAAAATTAAATGCAAAACAGATGCAGGAGCACTGGAGAAACAAAAGAAGAAGGACGAAATTCTGAGGGAAAAATTAGATGCCAGGAAATGCTAGAATGACAGGCTTTATATAGGAGAAATTGTGGCTTTGCCGAACAGGTACCAACGGGAAAAACCTGTTCAGAACAGGAAAAAACCTGTTCAGAACAGGAAAAAACCTGTTCAAAACAGGAACAGATCTATTCGGGTGGAAATTGCACCTGTTCGTGTGGACTTTCTGAACCTGTTCGGATGTGGACCTTATGAACCCTGTTCGGATGTGTTTGGGTGAAAGAAAAAAAAACTGGACCAATTTATTTTGAATTTTCAAACCAAAAATTAAAAATAAATAAATACATTACAAATGTTTTGGTCCAAAAAGATAAGTATTGGGCCGGACAAGCCCAACCCAACCCAACCTCACCTCATACCACGTATCCGCGCCCAGGCCCAGGCCCAGGCCCAGGCCCAGCCCGCCCGACCGACCAAAACAACGGACGACGGCGGCGGCGGCGGCGGCGGCAGCGGCAGCGCGTGCGTAGTTTTTGTTTTGGGTCCAATAGGTTTAGCCCACTTTAACCATAACCTCACCATTCCATAAGCTTGGGTACTCCTTTGGGCCCATCCCAAATATCGCAAGCTAGAGTATATAAACCTATTCAAAACCTTAAGTCTTTCCAATGTAGAACAAGCACATATCACAAATGTGTAGGAAGCCCAACTAAAGCTATTTCCACGAACTGAAAAATGCATGTTAAATTCTCATTCATCCGAAAATGATTTTGAACAACCAAATACATGATTTTATTCACTACGCAGCATTAAACATAAACCAAATTAGTAACGTTAAAAATAAAGATTGGGTCCCACCTTAATTAATGTTCAAAGTTAGCAAAAAATAAAGCTTTTTTCCAAAACATCAAATCCATTTTCCAACAATCCCCCACATGAATGGAATTCACGATAACGAACATACAACAAGATGCAAACAAAGAAAGAGTACATTAAGAAGATACACCAGATCGAAATAGGTAGCCTTTGGCTTTGAACCTCATCTAGTGAAAGCCTATTGGACTTACTGGCTAACCAGTGGACGTGATGCCTTGAACTGTTTAGCTGTTTGTGTAACCCCAGACAATAGATTACACATAGTGTATCTGCAGATACAGTTTGGTTCTTACAGTTATTTTCATTTTGACCCTGAACAACACTTGGTAATTCATGAGTGCTCTAGAAAATTTAGCCTTCTCAATTCTCACATAACTAGCCCCGTTCACACTCATGTAGGTGACTTTTTATTAAGAATATCCTGCTATATCCTACTTGGATGTCCAAACTATAAGAATCATTAAAAGCAAAACTTATCCTACTAACGCTGCAGGCATCACTCTTCTTATCATAGAAATGGGTAGGAGTAAACATCCTTAGTGATACGTGAAGTCATCCATAATTCAATTGTCCCTTTGAACCTAGATCTTGGGATCTCCAGTCAACTAGGTTGGGTTGCCATTATGGCGACTTTTAAGTAATAGGCTTTAATCTTATTCCCCTCGATAAATAGTACACTTGCTCTCTGGCTAGCCCTTTAGTCAATGGATCCGCAATATTCTTCCTTGACTTTATATATTCTATGGATATTATTCCATGTGAGAGCAAATGCCTAACGGTATTATGTCTTCGACGAATGTATCGAGACTTACTGTTATACGTATGATTTTGTGTCTGTCCTATTGCTGCTTCACTATCATAATATAGCTGGCATAGGTTTAGGCTATATTGGAATGTCTTCTGAGAAATTACAAAGCCATTCTGCTTCTTCTCCTGTTTTATCTAATGCGATAAACTCAAATTCCATTGTCGACCTTGCTATGCATGTCTGCTTGGAGGATTTCCAAGAGACTGTAGCACCTCTCATGGTAAAGACGTATCCACTCATGGATTTTGAGTCTTTAGTATCCAATATCCAGTTTGCATCACTGTACCCCTCGAGTACTGCTAGATATTTGGTATAATGTAAGCCATAATTCTGGGTATGTCTTAGATACCTAAGTACCCTAATTATCGCTTTCCAATGATCAGACCCTGGATTACTTGTGTACCTACTCAATTTGCTTACAGCATAGGCTATATCTGGCCTGGTGCAATTTATTAAGTACATTAAGCTTCAAATTATCCGAGAGTACTCTAATTGTGATATGCCTGCACTTGTATTTTTTTGACAAATGAAGACTAATGTCAACAGGTGTTTTAGTAGGACGGTCGTCATGCTTTCCAAATTTCTCCAAAATCTCCTCAACGTAATGAGACTGAGATAAAGCATATCCTTCAAATGTTCTAGTAATTTTTATTCCTAGAATTACATCTGCTATTCCCAGATCTTTCATGTCAAACTTTTTGTTCAATATTTTCTTTATGGATTTAATCATGTCATTATTGCTTCCAATAATGAGCATGTCATCCATATAAAGACAAACTATGACATAGCCTTTGCCTGTGTTTTTAACATAGACGCATTTGTCACATTCGTTTATCTTAAAGCCATCCGAGAGCATAGCGTGATCAATTTTTTCATGCCATTGTTTTGGAGCTTGTTTTAATCCATAAAGGGATTTGACAAGCTTACAAACCTTTTTCTCTTGGCTGGGAACTTGAAACCCTTCTGGTTGTTCCATATAGATTTCCTCATCTAACTCACTATTCAAAAAGGTTGTTTTAACATCCATTTGATATATCTCCATATTATACAAAGCTGCAATCGCAATTAGCATGCGAATAGATGTTATTCTTGTCATTGGTGAATAAGTGTCAAAATAATCAAAGCCTTCCTTCTGCCTGTATCCCTTAACAACAAACCTAGCCTTGTATTTATCAATTGAACCATCTGCTTTTATCTTTATCTTGAATATCCACTTATATCCAAGAGGTTTACACCTTGGTAGAAGATTCACTAATTCCCAAGTATGATTTTGTAGTATTGATTCAATTTCATTATTCGCAGCCTCTTTCCATAATGGAGCTTCAGGACTTGACATTGCTTTCTTGAAGTTTTGAGGCTCATTTTCTAACAGGTATGTCAAAAAATTTGGACCAAATGATTTAGAGATCCTATCCCTCTTGTTACGTCTAGGTTCATCTACTTCATTATTATTATGGTCTTCACTGTTACCCATAGCAGTATCAAAAGTTCTTTTATTTGAACTTGTCTCTTCAGTTTCCTTGTAAGGAAAAATGTGTTCAAAAAACAATGCATTCCTTAACTCAATAATAGTGTTTACATATATATCAAGATTTTCAGATCTATGAACTAAAAATCTATATGCACTACTATTATTTGTATAACCAATGAACACACAACCAACGGTTTTTGGTCCTATCTTAGTTGTTTTGGGACTAGGGATTGCCACCTTGGCCAAACAACCCCACCCTTTGAGGTAATTATGGGAAGGTCGTCGACTTTTCCATAATTCATAAGGTGTTTGATTAATTTTCTTGTGAGGTACCTTGTTAAGGATGAAGTTAGCAGACAAAATCGCCTCCCCCCATAAGTTCTGAGGTAACCTTGAACTAATCAACATGACATTCATCATCTCTTTAAGAGTTCAATTTTTTCTCTCAATAACTCCATTTGACTGAGGAGAATAGGGTGCAGTGGTTTGGTGAATAATACCACGTTTAGAACAAAATTCCTCAAATGGTGCATCATACTAACCACATCTGCCACTCCTCACTATCTTAATAGTTTTACCAAGTTGATTTTCAACCTCAAGTTTATATTGCTTAAAACTTTCTAAGGCTTTATCTTACTTCTCAATAAGTAAACATAGCAATATTGAGTGCAATCATTAATAAAAGTAATAAAGTACTTCTTACCTCATCTAGTTTAAACAAATTTTAAATCACAAATATTTGTGTGAATTAAACTTAGAGGTTCAGTACTTCTTTCTACATTATTAAATGACGCCTTAGTGAGTTTTACTTCAACACAAATCTCACATTTATGATTAAGATCAAACTCTAAGTTTGGCAAACATTCTAAAGAAACAAGTCTACGCAAAGAATTAAAATTAACATGTCCTAATCTACCACGCCATAAAAAAGAAGACTCAACAATATAAACAGAAGATATGTTTTTATTATTAATAGCCAAATTAGGTATAACAGTTATTACATTGAGCTTAAAGAGCCCATCACTCATGTAACCTCGCCCCACATACATTCCATTCTTGGAGAGTACAACTTTATTACAACTTTATTAGATTCAAAGACTAATGTAAACCCATTCTTGATCAACAATGATCCAGAAATCAAATTCTTGCGAATTTTTGGCACATGGAGTACATTGTTGAGCTTGAGTTCTTTCTCCAAGGTCATTTTTAGTACAATCTTTCCTTGTCATTCTATAGTTAATGTGGAGGAGTTTCCCATAAAAAGTTGTTCTCTACTTTCCACCACTTTGTAGGTTGTAAACATCTTCTTATCTGCACAGATATGGCAAGCTGCTCTAGTATCCACTCACCACTACTTGGGATTGCCCACCAAATTTTCTTCAAAGACTACTGCAGCAAGATTGATGTTTGCCACTCCATCGGAAAGATAAAAATCCTCGGTTATGTTGGCTTGCGTTGGCTTTTTGCTTGAACTTCCTCTGTCCTTGCGAACATGACAATCCTTAGCATGGTGTCTATCTTTGCCAAACACAAAACACTTGCCTTTAAACCTCTTATTGTACCAATTGTTGATCCCTTTGTTGATCTTACTAGTGAATCCTTGTTTGGGACCATTGCCATCATGCTTCCGCTTCTTGTTGTTGAACTTTAACCCTTGTTCATGTTCCACAACATTTGTTGATACCACATTTAAAAATGCTATAATGTGGATTTGCACTTTGTAAAAAAAATTATGGTAGCGTTTGGTAGAGTTTTAAAATTATGATTTGAAAATAGAGTTGTATTTTGAGTTTGTGAGTTTTGGAATTATGATTTGAGTAAGGAAAATTTGTTTGGTTATGAGTTTTGAAAAAGAGTTTTGAATTTAGTTTGAAATTTTGATGTGGCATATGATAGTTGATTCAAAAACTTGCAACTTATAACCAAACACACAACCCAAAATTCTATTCAAATGTCATAAAAAATTTAAAAAAAAAAATTGAAAATATTTTTATTTAAAATATAAAAATAATAGGTGTGAAAAAAAAAATTTGTTCCGGTCAACTGGGTAGATGAGTTTTCAAACGCGAGTATGGAAATGATTTTTGAAAACTAAAACCAAACATAACATTCAAATTAGTGGGTGAAAAATTGATTACAAAGCCCCACCAAACACAGCCATGATTTCTGTGATACTGTTCGCCCCATAAATAAAATTTCTGTCGATTATAACTAGGTTTAAACTTTTTATTACTTATTATTATTATTATTATTATTATTATTATTATTTGTTGTTGTTGTTGTTGTTGTTGTTGTTGTTATCATGATTATGCAGGAAAATCTTGAAAATTAAAAAAAGTTAAGTCAAGTTTTGAAGATTCAAGAAATGGATGACAAGTGGCACTGTAAGAAGATGTAAGTTATATGAGTGGTTATTGGATGGTTAGTAGAAGCTTTTTTCTACATTTTTGTATAAATTGTCATTGATGGCTCTATTGTAAAAATCACCAACAAATCAATACATGACTTGATTTTCATTTGTTTTCTATCCTAGGAGTAGATCTAATCTATATAGGAGTAGTTTAAACTTAAATAAGAGTAGTCTTAATGTACGTTACTTGTATTTGATTATTCATTCAATCATTTAAATTATCATCTTATTCTCTATTTCTCTTTTTCTTGTTTGTATTGCCATTATATTTACTGTAAGGAAGTCCTTGAACTTTCAAGGCATAGAACCTTAGCACAATTGCTTGATCATTGTGTTGTTTGGTGAGATTTTGGTTAAGGCTCCATCGATCTAAGCCTAACAAAAATTTTACTAACAATTTTTGGCACGCCCTAGTGAGACATCGTCCTAACTTGGGGGGGGGGGGGAATGATATGAACAAAATATCAAGAAATTATGCCATCAAGTGGCATGTTTGCATCTTGTGCCCCCATGGATGCAAACTACTAATGGAGTGGCAATGTTCCAATGGGTATGAATTATTATTGGAATGCCTCATCTTCCATGTATAATGATTGTCAATATTATAACAATAATTCTACCGTCTATTGCCAACATAATGGCATGACAAATGATATGGAAAGAATAATTCGGCGTTATGAGGATGAAATTTATTGGCGTAAGAGTAAAATTTTGGCTCTACAAGAAGAAATTAATTCTCTTGATTGGAAAAAATTGTAAATAATTTCATCACTGTCATATTATTTGATGCAAAAAGATATAAGTTACTGATGAAAAATTTGTCAACTTAGTTGTCAATTTTATCAAGTTGATGGAGAAATTTAACATTGGAGTAAAAAATTAGAGAATCTTAAAAAGCACAAATTTTATGTGTTTCTAAGATGCTTTTCCAAGCAAAACTTTCTCTCCACAAAAATCATGGCCAAGGAAAAATTAAATTTTGAAAATGGCATGCTTGGGGGGTAATTTTTGAAGCCATTAATTGAAAAAGAAGACAAACTTCTTTTGCCAAAAGCTATTGAGCATTTTAATCCAATTGGAGGATATGGTTTTAAGTCAAATATAACATAGAATGTTAAACAACCATTACAAAATGATGGTGAACATTCAATTGGAGAGTATGATTTTAAGCCAAATATGGCTAAATTTGATGAACAACCATGACAAAATGATGATGAAAATCTAATTGGAGGGCATGGTTTTAAGCCAAATATGGCTAAATTTGATGAAAAAATATCACAAAATGATGGTGAAAATACAATTAGGGGGTATGATTTTAAGCCAAGCATGACTAAAAATTATAAACAATCCACATTGATGAATTTTAATTTTTCGACGTTGTTAATTTTGTCAAAAAATTTAATTTTATAAAGTCAATTGACATTATGATTTTTGTCATCCAACAACTATAATGGCTTTGTGATTCACATCAAAAATTTGTTTTGATAAAGTGGTTTACAAAAAGAAATTCTGAATTTTATTTCTATTTTTTATATAACAGTACTGGGAGAGTATTTCGATGTGGCCACAACAACAAAACACTATATATATGGCCAATCGATTATAATTTTCATAATTTCTATTATATAATTATGTTTAAACAACTCTTCAAGAATTCGAATACTCATTCTTAAAGAGTTGAGGGGCATTGTTTGTACCATAAATAAAATTTCTATCCATTACAACTAGGTTTAAACTTTCTATTACTTATTATTATTATTATTATTATTATTATTATTATTATTATTATACAGGAAAATCTTGAAAGTTAAGAGAAGTTAAGTGAAGTTTTGAAGATTCAATAGATGGAGGACAAGTGGCAATGTAAGAAGGTGGAAGTTATATGGGTGGTTAGATGATGGTTAATAAAAGTTTGTTTCCTACATTTTTTTTTTTTTTTTTTTTTTTTGTGTGTGTGTATAAATTGCCATTGATGGCTCTATTGTAAAGATCACCAACAAATCAATACATAACTTCATTTTCATTTCTTTTCTATCCTAGGAGTAAATCTAATTTACATAGGAGTAGTTTAAATTTAGATAGTAGTTATTTAATGTACTTTACTTGTATTTGATTATTCATTCAATCATTTACATCATCATCTTCTTCTCTCTCTCTTTTTCTTGTTTGTATTGCCATTATTTTTACTCCAAGGAATTCCTTGAACTTTCAAGGCATAGAACCTCAACACAATTGCTTGATCATTGTGTTATTTGGTGAGATTTTGGTTAAGGCTTTGTCGATCTAAGCCTAACAAAAATTTTACTAACAGATAGAAGTTATGAATTTTTGTGATGAAAATTATGAATGGTGAAGTTATTATGTGCACCCCTAAAAGTTATGTTTTATTTATTTATTTTATAAAAGTTATATTTTTTGTGAATAAAGAAGTTAGACTTTTGTGATAAAAATTATACTTCTTGCATAAAGTGCATATCATATGCACCCTTTTAACATAATACCATAACATGAAAAATAAACGAATTGAATTAGTATTAAGATAGACAAACACAAAATAACACGTCATGATACTCACCTAAAATAGGAGCCCCTAAATTTATTAAAATTTGGGTGTCGAAAACAAGAGACCACCTTGGTTGCTTCTCCTAAGAGGCCAACCAACCCCAAATATCCGAATCAAGAAACAAGTTTGAAACGGAATCAATTCAAACTATGGGATCAATATTTGAAATTTGACAAATTAAGGCATTGATTGGCATGTGTTATAATGTGTTAAAATAACACATGCTATTTTAGCACATTATCATATTTGGATCATAATCATCTTATTTAAGTCACATCACTTCTCTACCACATCATTTCAAACCCAATCCATGTTATTTAGGTAGGCAACCCAAGAGGTGGGTGAATTGGGTAATTTAAAAATTTGGTCCAAGAATAAATTAGCAAAGACTAAGTGATTAAAAATATGATAATAAATGAATGCACAGAAAATGAAAGAAAATGAAATAAGAACTTAACACAAGGATTTATAGTGGTTCGTCTCACCGGCCTATGTCCACTCCTCAAGACACCTTCTTGAGAATTTCTTCACTATGAATAGATGCACCACCAAGCTTCACCTAGCTTGTGGATTTTACAAGGACTTACTTCAATCTGTTGAGGGCCTCTCAACTAAATGCCTCACCTTACAGGTGTGCCACTCAGAAAATAAGAAGCAAGAATAAGAGGTACAACTGTCCTCTTTTACAAATATTCTCTCACAAGTGATGGATATGAAAGTGTAAGCTCTTAAGTAATTTAAGTCTCACTCAGATATGAAAGTGGAAGTACAAATAGAGTATAATAAAAGCTCTTGATTTCTCTTGAATGCACTAGGTTTGTTGTGTTCAAGGAGTGTGTTGAATGAACATGAAGAGCTTCATCTTTATGGCATTAATGGCTTCACCGTTGGAGAGAGAGAGGTTTTGAAAGTTCTAGCCATTGAAGAAGATCAAGCATGATATATTCCAGTTGTTATTTGATCAGAGTAGGGTGAGTTGCAGATTGTGGATAGGTCTTGGGAAGAAAAGGATCATTTAATGCACATGCTTTTTATTTAATGTTCTTCTTCATAGGTCAACTTCTTGGAGGGGATATGGTTCTAGAAGATCTGTTCAGAGGTCAGAAAAGATGACATATTATGCACAGAACTCTGAAAAAGTGACTGAGAAACGATCTGCAGCAGTTTGGATCTGATTTGGCAGGTTGAATTTTTAAACCCAAATATTACAGGTGTCGACCCCTGCAGATTTGGGTGTCGACCCTTTGCTTCTCTCTCTTCTCTGCATTAAGTCTCAAATGTCTCTGGCGTCAACCCTTATCTTTCTTGGTGTCAACCTTTGCTGCTGAATTGCATTCTAAAATTTGGTGTCGACCATTGTAGTTCTTGGTGTCGTCCCTTGCTACTGAATTGTATTATGAAATTTGGTATCGACCCTTGTAGTTCTTGGTGTCGACCTTTGCTGCTGAATTGCATTCTGAAATTTGGTGTCGACCCTTGCAGCTAGAACACTTGTGCATTTTGAGCCTTATTCTGGTGTAGACCCTTGCCATCTTGGTGTTGACCCTTAGACCTGTTTTAAGTATAGATAGAGTTTTGCAACCAAGTTTTGATGCTCATGTTTTGAAGCCCCAAAAATCACTAAAAAAGATACTTTAGAATCATATGACTTCTAGAATTTATGAAGCACAATTTGTTAAATTTTTATTTTGAAAACTTCAAATAACAAAATAGGTTCAAAATAGTTGTTCATAATCAAAATCAATACAAATTTAGAATTGAATAACCTTTGGGGCTAACAATCTCTCCATTTTTTATGATGACAAATATTTAAAATTTTCAAAGAATGAGTAAAAGCATTAAGAAGAGTTGTTTTAAGGAATTTTTGTATGATAAGGGATTTGAAACATGAGATCAAAAACACCCCCTATAAAAAGGGCTTTATGACCAAATCAAAGAAGATGAGAAATAAATATAACAAGACAATATATTAAGGTCCCCCTGTCAACATGTACTGAAGTAATTATTAGTGAAATCAATTTCTACAATTTATTTTCATTGAATGAAATCACAAGCATTTAACATAGATTCCATAATGCTTCAAATATAGATATTCACAACACATCACGAGCATTCATAATCAATCGCAATTAATAACAAAATGTTTCCATACCATAATATATTTGTGTTACCAAAATATCAAGAACTTCAAATTTTCAAATGTTTGTGTGTCCAAAAGTAAATGTTTATAAGCATCCACATCTAAGCTTTCTAAGCATCTAAGCATCCACATCTAATAAGTAACCAAGTACAAGTAAGACAACTTTAAAAAAAACTACAGCGCAACAACTACAACTTTCTCCCCCTTTGTCATCATCAAAAAGAGGTAACAACTAGCGGAAAGGTGGAGGAGAACGCGGCCAGTGAGGAGCAACTTCGCACCAGCCTTGAGCAAACCATAGCATAAATTTCCTAATCTGTTCCCGCAAATCATTGTCCCAAAGCTGTTGAAAGATTTGACGAGATTCTTCATTAGAGGCCTTAATCCCATAGGCGGCGACCACCATACTTTCAACACTTTCTTTAGCAGCTGCGATGACTTGGTCTTGTTGCAGTTTCATGCGATCAATATCATACTGTATTTTAGTTTGCTGAGAGACTAGTTAGAGAACCAGGGCGCTCAATTCATTTATTTTTTCTTCCAGGGCAAAGGAGGATGATGCAGGAATAGAGTGAGAAAATGATGGAATGTCAGTGGCAGGGATGGAGTGAGAATCGAGGTTGAGATTGTTGAGCCTAGAATTAATCGAAGCAATCCCATCCATTAGGGGACCCTGAACCATAAAGTGAAGATGGTCGATTTTTTAAGAGAGAGAGGAGAAGTCAGAGGAAGATGATGGAGAAGAAGAGCCAGGGGTGGAGAAGGGAAGTGGAGCACTGTGAAGAGAAGACCCAGAGGTAGAGAGACCAGGGGAAGACAGAGGTTTCTTGGTCTTGGTCCAAACGCGGTTAACAAGAGAATATCCCATGTTTCGAAGAGTTTCAGCCCCATAACATGAGGGGTCTCTAGGGACTTTTTCTTCCCCCTTCAAATCAATTTTGAAATTTTTAAAGATTGTAGTGAAGACCATTCTGTAAGGAAGAGCTTGATTGTTCTGTTTGTGGGCATTTTTGATACAATGGATAACCAAAAAACCAAAATCAGTGGGGAAACCAGTGGTTAAGGCCCAAATGAGATAAATGTGGTCGTATGTGACGGCATCAAAACGGTCGGAATGAGAAATGATGTTATGAGTGATGATATGATGTAATAGTCTCAGTTCTAGGGAGAGATCTTTCCTAAAGACTGTGACTAGGTGATCTAAATCAGGGTTGTTTGTGAGGAGGTGGAGACTAGTGAGATAATAGTATTGAGTTGGTTTGAGAGTTACAGATGGATTTACCCGATATTCATCATTGGAGATTTTCAAAATAGAGTTAATAATAGAGGATGTTTGAGTGAAAAGGACACCTTTTACAAAACAGTCAAGGGTTGGAGAGGTGTCCTCATCACAAGATAGATTTGTAAAAAACTCTTTGATAAGTGTAGGGTAAATATCACAGTCGAGTTTCAAAAGGGATGACCACTTTTGATTATCGAACCATGTTTTTACGGGTATAGAATGTTTTTCAAAAAATGCGAGATCAATCGTACGATCAGAAATTACCTTTCAAAGATTAAAGTCCTTGTTGAAAGCAGATTAACATTCTAGGTTCTTGAATCGACGAATAGGAGGAAAAGCAGCAATTGTGGTAGAAGTGCAGGAGGTTCGAGGTCGCTTTCGTGTTGCAATAGGAGGAGGGGCTTGAGATTCCATGGAAAAGAAGGATAGAGATTGAGAGAGATGGAAGATGATCGGCATGTGGATCGTCGGAAAGAGTCGCCTGAACTGAAAAAGGGGGCTAGGGCTAGATTTTAGGAGGTGTCGAGAGAGAGAAAGGAAGGGTCGCGGGGTATAAGTACCCTTGAGAGGGTGTCGACCCTTAGAATATGAGCAGATCGCGCAGCAAACATTTTACTCAAAATGTCAGTGTCGACCCTTAAGGGAAGGGGGTCGACACTAAAAAGCAGTGTCCACAGATTCATCAGGTGTCAACACCTTAGAAGAGAGGTGTTGACCTTAAGCAACAAAAAAACACAAGCTTAGTTCACAAGGTGTCGACCCTATAGAGTAGGGGGTCGACCCTTAGGGTCTTGGAAGGCAAAAACTAGTGTTTTTCTCATCAAATTTCTCAAATAAGCATAATAACACATAGTTTAATATCACATGGGAATATTTAACATACCAAGCTTAGTCCGTATAAAGTAGAAATGTTTCTCATTGAGAGGCTTTGTAAAAATATCAGCTAATTGTTGACTTGTAGACACAAATTCGAGTTCAATGTCACCTTTAAGTATATGATCTCGTAGAAAGTGATGCCTTATGTCAATGTGTTAAGTGCATGAGTGCTGTATGGGATTTTTTGAAAAATTAATGGCACTAGTGTTATCACATTTAATAGGTATGTGATCAAAGTGAAGTCCAAAATCAAGAAGTTATGGTTTCATCCAAATCATTTGAGCACAACAACTAGCGGCGGCAATATATTCCACTTTAGCTGTACATAAAGCTACAGAATTTTGTTTTTTACAAAACCAAGATGTGAGTGAATTTGCAAGAAAATGACAAGTGCCACTAGTGCTTTTACAGTCAAGTCTACATCCCGTAAAGTCGGCATCCGAATAACCATAAAGATAAAAAATATTTGTTTTAGGGTACCAAAGCCCCAAAAGTTAAGTGCCAATGAGATATCTAAAAATGCATTTTACTGCGGTGACGTGTGATTCTTTTGGAGATGACTGAAAACGAGCACACATGCAAACACTAAACATGATATCAGGTTTACTAGCCGTTAGATAGAGTAAGGAACCAATCATACCTCGATATTTCTTTTCGTCTACCGGTTTACCTTGCTCATCTTTGTCAATTTTAATCAAAGTGCTCATAGGAGTTGCTGCAGGTTTGGACAAATCCATTTCAAATCTTTTGAGGAGGTTTTTGATATATTTGGCTTGAGATAGATGAATGCCATCTTGGATTTGTTTTATTTGCAATTCGAGAAAGTACGTTAATTCTCCCATCATACTCATTTCAAATTCGCTCTGCATATCCTTACCAAATTCCTCAAACAAAGATTCATTAGTAGCTCCGAATATAATATCATCAACATAAATTTGAACAATAAGCATATCTTCATTTTTAGTTTTTATGAAAAGAGTGGTATCAATTTTTTCACGAGAAAAACCTTTTTCAATAAGAAAATTGCTTGGTATCAATTTTTCCACGAGAAAAACCTTTTTCAATAAGAAAATTGCTCAAGTGTTCATACCACACTCTAGGGGCTTGTTTCAAACCATACAAGGCTTTTGAAAGCTTTTGAAAGTTTATAAACGTGGTCCGGGTGTTTTTGGTTTTCAAAACTGGGAGGTTGTTCAACATACACTTCCTCCGAAATATACCCATTTAAAAAGGCACTTTTCATATCCATTTGAAAGAGTTTAAGATTTCTAAAACAAACAAATGCAAGCAACATACGAATAGCTTCAAGGCGTGTAACGGGTGTAAATGTCTCATCAAAATCAATGCCCTCTTCTTGGTTATAACCTTGGGCTACAAGTCAAGCTTTGTTTCGGATAACAACCCCGGATTCATCCATTTTATTTCGAAAAACCCATTTGGTTCCAATAACGGGATGATCCATAGGACGAGGAGTCAAAAACCAAACTTCATTTCTTTCAAACTGATTTAACTCTTCTTGCATAGCAAAAATCCACTTTTCATCGTGTTTAGCCTTAGAAAAGGTTTTTGGCTTAATTTGAGAAACAAAAGCTAAATTTCTACAAACATTATGAATGAAGGAACGAATTCTTACTTCTTATGCGGCATCTCCTATAATGAGGTCTTTGGGATGTCCATAATAGTACTTCCATTTTTTGGGTAGATCATTTTCCTTTGTTGGATGGGTATACTCTTTTTGAAGATCTTCTATAGAGACTTCAATATTGGGTTCCGAAGAAAAAGGTTCATCATTTTTCGATAAGTAAATGCCTTCAATACTTGGATTAGAATCTACAACATCATCACTAGCGGTATTCTTGAAAGTAAAGGAGTTAGATTCATCAAAAGTAACGTGTATAGATTCTTCAACAAGTAAGTTTATTTTATTAAAGACACGATAAGCTTTACTAAAATTTACATATCCAAGAAACATGGCTTCATTAGATTTTGCATCAAACTTCCCAAGATTTTCTTTATTATTATTAAGTACAAAACATTTACATCCAAATGCACGAAAATGGCCAATGTTGGGTTTTCTATCCTTCCGTAATTCATATGGCGTTTTCTTAAGGATGGGTCTAATCATGGCATGATTAATAACATAACAAGCTGTATTTACGGCTTCTGCCCAAAAATATCTTGACAAATTATTTTCACAAAGCATAGTCCGAGCCATTTCCTCAATAACTCTATTTTTTCTTTTTACCACACCATTTTGTTGAGGAGTTCGGGAAGCAGAAAAATTATGATCAATACCATGCTCATTACAAAATAAAATAAACTCATCATTATCAAATTCTCTACCATAATCACTTCTAATGCTACAAATAGTAAGACTACTCATGTTTTGAATACGTTTACAAAGAGCAGTAAATGTAGAAAAAATGTCACTTTTGTGTGCTAAGAAAATCACCCAAGTGAATCTAGTAAAGTCATCCACACAAACAAGACAATAAGATTTACCACCAAGACTTAAATTTCTAGAAGGTCCGAACAAGTCAATATGCAACAATTGAAGAGGTCTAGAAGTGGAAATAATATTTTTAGATTTGAAAGAAACTCTTGTTTGTTTTCCTTGTTGACAAGCATCACAAAGTCTATCTTTTTCAAAATCAATTTTTGGTAAGCCTACAACTAAATCAAGTTTTGAGAGTTTTGAAAGAAAATCCATATGAGCATGTCCTAGCCTCCTATGCCATAGCCAACCGGATTTATTCATAGCAGATAAGCACTTAATATCATGATTAAGAGATAAACTATGCAAATCAAATATATATACATTTTCATGCCTATAACCAACAAAAAGCACTTTGTTTTTAGCAGAATTTTTAATGGTGTAGTGGGATTTTTCAAAAGTGACATGATTGCCTTTATCACACATTTCTCTAATACTAAGCAAGTTATGTTTCAATCCTTCAACAAGTAATACATTTTCAAGGATGGGTGAAGAAGTTTTACTAATACAACCTTCGCCGATGATTTTTCCCTTACTATTGTCTGAGAAGGTCATGTGCCCTCATTCTTTGGATTTAAGGGTTGAGAACATTGCTCTATCTCCAGTCATGTGCCTTGAGTATGCATTGTCAAGGTACCATTGGTTGTTGCTAGATTTTGACCTAAAGCACACTTGCAAAAATCAGATTTTTGTTGACCTTTTGATACCCATTCTTTCTTGGGTCCATGAGAGTTAGGAGTTGAAGTGTTTTTGAGAACCCATTTCTTTTTCATTCTATCAAATGAATTTATTTAGTAGGACAAGAAGGAGAGATGTGACATTTTCTTCTACAATAATGGCATGTGAGATGAGAATGGTTAGATAATGCATAAACAAAGGTCTTTTTGGAATTTTTTTTCTTTTGAAAAAGGTTTATAGCCAATTCCCATTCTTTCAAATGTTTCATTTTGACTTTTGAGAATTTTATCTAAGGTATCTCTACCTTGAGTAAATTTTGAAAGAACATTTTTTTTTAAATCTTCTATGTTTTCATTTAAGACAATTTTCTCCTTTTTCAAAATTTCATTTTCCTTTCGCAAATCATCTACTTTTTCTTCTAAAATAAAGAATTCTTTTTCCTTTGAAAATTCTTTCTCCTTTTCCAATGTCAAGACTTTATTTTCCAAAGTATTGATCTTAGAAGTCAAGGATTCCTTTTCTTGAGATAAACTTGAGATCATTTTCTTTTGACAATTACTTTTCATACTTAATTTTTTAAATTCAGCATGCAATTCATCAAAAGTAGTTTGTAATTCATCAAAAGTGAAAGAGTCATCATTTACCTCATCTTCAAGTGCCACCAAGCATAGATTTGCGACTTCATTTTTGCAAAGATCCATATCCGAGTCGCTGTCATCACTGTCTTCTCCCCAAGCTGCGATCATGGCCTTCTTATTATCCTTCTTGAATTGTTTTTTGAGCTCTGGACATTCCGATTTGTAGTGTCCCGGCTTGTTACATTCATAGCAACTAACTTCAGATTTTTTGTGACTTTCTCATTTTTGAAGATCTTTGTTGAAGTCTTTTCTGAAGAACTTTCTTACACCTTGTTTCTTCTTTACAAACCTTTTGAATCTTTTGGTAATGAAAGTCATTTCTTCATCTTCCTCTAAAGCATCTTCTTCTTCCTCTTGAAACTTTGAGGTAGACTTGAAAGCTATTCATTTCTTGTTATTTTTGTCTTCTTCTTCTTTTCCTTCTTGCATGATGATTTCATGGTTAGGAGAGATCCCATTAGCTCATTAAGACTCAATGTTGACAAGTCTCTTGCTTCTATCACTGCAATAACTTTGTTCTCCTAACTTTTTGGCAATGATCGGAGAACTTTTCTGACAATCTCTGCATTAGTATAAGTCTTCCCAAGAGATTTAAGACAATTTATAATGTTTGTAAATCGAGTGAACATTTGGGATATATTCTCATCAGGTTTCATTTTGAAGAGCTTGTAATTGTGAACAAGCAAGCTCACTCTAGACTCTTTGACTTGAGTAGTTCCCTCATGAGTTACAACAAGTTTATCCCAAATTTCTTTTGAAGTTGTATAAGTGTATATTCTACTAAACTCAGTAGTATCAAGTGCACAATATAACATGTTAACAGCTTTGGCATTGGGTTGAATATCTTTGTAATCAGCACTAGTTCACTCACTTTCAAGTTTGGGGACTAACATACCATCTATGGTTTTAGTGGGGGCTTTAGGACCATCACATATGATTTTCCAAACCTCATAGTCGATAGATTGAATATGCATAATCATGCGGGTTTTTCAATAGTTGAAATTTGTGCCATTGAAGAAAGGTGGTTTGTTTGAGGCTTGACCTTCAGGAAGAGATGAGTTAGGGGTTGCCATAAATCACTCTAAGACGGTTAAGTCACAATACTATAGATGCGGCTCTGATACCAATTGTTATTTAGGTAGGCAACCCAAGATGGGGGTGAATTGGGTAATTTAAAAATTTGGTCCAAAAATAAATTAGCAAAGACTAAGTGATTAAAAATATGGTAATAAATGAATGCACAGAAAATGAAAGAAAAGGAAATAAGAGCTTGACACAAGGATTTATAGTGGTTCGGCTCACTGGCCTATGTCCACTTCTCAAGACACCTTCTTGAGAATTTCTTCACTATGAATAGATGCACCACCAAGCTTCACATAGCTTGTGGATTTTACAAGGACTTACTTCAATCTGTTGAGGACCTCTCAACTAAATGCCTTACCTTACAGGTGTGTCACTCAGAAAATAAGAAGCAAGAATAAGAGGTACAACTGTCCTCTTTTACAAATATTCTCTCACAAGTGATGGATATGAAAGTGTAAGCTCTTAAGTAATTTAAGTCTCACTCAGATATGAAAGTGAAAGTACAAATGGAGTATAATAAAAGCTCTTGATTGCTCTTGAATGCATTAGGCTTGTTGTGTTCAAGGAGTGTGTTGAATGAACAAGAAGAGCTTCATCTTTATAGCATTAATGGCTTCACCGTTGGAGAGAGAAAGGTTTTGAAATTTCTAGCCATTGAAGAAGATCAAGCATGATATATTCCAGCTGTTATTTGATCAGAGTATGATGAGTTACAGACTGTGAACATGTCTTAGGAAGGGAAGGATCATTTAATGCACATGTTTTTTATTTAATGCTCTTCTTCATAGGTCAACTTCTTGGAGGGGATATGGTTCCAGAAGATCTGTTTTGAGGTCAGAAAAGATGACATATTATGCACAGAACTCTGAAAAAGTGACTGAGAAACGATTTATAGCAGTTTGGATTTGATTTGGCAGGTTGAATTTTTAAACCCAGATATTACAAGTGTCAACCCCTACAGATTTGGGTGTCAACCCTTTACTTCTCTCTCTTCTCTGCATTGAGTCTCAAATGTCTTTGGTGTCGGCCCTTATCTTTCTTGGTGTCGACCCTTGCTACTGAATTGCATTTTGAAATTTGGTGTCGACCCTTGTAGTTCTTGGTGTCGACCCTTGCTGCTAAATTGTATTTTGAAATTTAGTGTCCACCCTTGCTGCTGAATTGCATTCTGAAATTTGGTGTCGACCCTTGCTATTTTGGTGTCGACCCTTGCAGCTAGAACACTTGTGCATTTTGAGCCTCATTCTGGTGTCGACCCTTGCCATCTTGGTGTCGACCCTTAAATATGTTTTAACTATAGATAAAGTTTTGCAACCAAGTTTTGATGTTCATGTTTTGAAGCCCCAAAAATCACTAAAGAAGATACTTTAGAGTCATATGACTTCTAGAATTTATGAAGCACAATTTGTTATATTTTTATTTTGAAAGCTTCAAATAACAAAATAGGTTCAAAATATTGGTTCATAATCAAAATCAATACAAATTTAGAATTGAATAACCTTGGGGCTAACAATTCATGTTTTACATTTTTTTGTAAAAAAATCAAAAAGTATTCTAATCTATTACTTCCCAAACAATCCCTAAATTTATCATACTTGAATTAAGGACTTGCAGGAATTTAAGAACCTGGTATCTTTACTTGCTGGAATTGAAAGGACTTATATCTGGGATTTATAAAGTTTGAAATATTGGGCCTAAAAGTGGGTTTGAATTGAGTTTTTATAGGACTTTTTGGGATTTTACTTGGTTTTTGGGCTTATCACATTTGACCTTATAAAAGGCAAGGACACAGGCTTTTCTGGACTGGAATTACGGCTAAATGTTGGCTGCCCCTGCAACGGGTGATTCTATTTGCACTTAAAAAATAGCTTAATATGTCCAATTTAATTTTTAAAATTTTAGACTGTGTTTGGTAGAGTTTTCTAAAATTAATTACACCCTTACATTCTAATGTTATGTTTGATTTGAGTTTTCAAATCATGATTCCAAATCAATTTCAAAATACATTTTGAAAACATGTTTGGTAAAGTAGACAATTTTTGAATTTTTGGTTTACCTGGTCGTCCACCCGAACATCCTCTCAGATGTCCAGCCAGTTGTCCAGCTGGTTGATCAGAACAATACCTTTTTTTTTTTTCAATTGCCAATCGCCATCTGTTATTTGGAAAAAAAAAATATATATTTGTTTTTGATATTTTTTAAATATAGAAATTATTTTTTAAAACCAAAATGACAAATTATTTTTTTGAATTGAATTTTAAAAAGAGTTTGGTTATACATTTTGAATAGAATTTTCAATGGAGTTTTGAGTTACGTGTTTGGTTATGGGTTATAAGTTTTTCAATTAAGTTTTGAATAACCAAACAACTTTTCTCATTTCATATATCACATCAAAAATTCAAAACTTTTTTCAAAACTAATAACCAAACAAATTTTCTCTTTTCAAATCATAATTCCAAAACTCACAAACTCAAATACAACTCTATTCTCAAATCATAATTCTAAAACTCTACTAAACAATACCTTAATTCCTATTATATCCTAATATAAATTTACTAATAAAGACAACACATATTAAATCTTAAAGTATTTTTTTTTTTTCATAATACACCCTAATCACTTATATGTATTCTTTAGATTCAAGTCTCTCATCTTCTTCCTCAATTTTCAATTATTTTATCTTTTTCTTCTTCATTTCAAAACTCGAATTCTCCTCACCAAAACTCACCATTATCAACACCATTGTTTCTTATTGTATTGTTACTAGCAAATAGAAAAAAGTTTAAACAAAATTAAATGATTGATGAGAATAATAATCAAAATTATATTTTGAAGCAACTCATCAAAAACGATGTAAGTATTCTCATAAATATCAAATTACAATTATTAATTTTTGTGTTTAGGGTATTATTTAGATAAAAGAAAAACTCTTTAAAATTGCATTTGGATGGAAAAAATTAAAATAAGGATTTGAGACCTAGATAAACAAAACCTGTACGAGTAAGAAATAATCTTGTCGTATAATCCTGTTGATCAAGATTGCGCTCCTCCGTACGTCGTCTCTTTATTCCCTGAAAACACAAACGTGAGCCAGCCGGCGGGTGTGTGCCGGATACCTCTCCAATGCCTAAGTCAGAAAAATAGACAAATAGACAAAAAGCTCTGTGTATTCGAGAATCAAAGTTGTGTTACCTCTCCATAGGTGATGTTATGAGCTTTTATAGGTTCCGCGTGGCACAATCAAAGTAGGACTCTTACTCCTCCATATAGAGTCCTCCTAGGAATCACATTCCTGAAAGATAATGCTTATCCTTCAGCACCCCCTCACTGCTTAAACCAAGTGAGATGGTTTTACCACGGTTGGATGTCAATACGACCGAGCTAACATGACCATGCTAAAGCCGCAGACTAGACCGAGCTCCAGCTAGCTTGGTTCTTCCTTTCACTGCGTGTACCTCAGTTTGACATACTCCAACTGTGGTGTTTACTTACTACCGTGCTAACCATAGTAAACCCCCGACCAAGCTAACGATAGCTAACACTTGCGATCCACTTGCTAAGCTCTTTTTACCGCGGCTAACACCTTTACCTCAACTGACACCTTTACCTCGGCTGACCCTTTACCTTGGCTGATATCTTTACCTCGGCTAACATTGCGGTCAACCAAGTTACTTCGGCTCTTCTCTCCATTTGACTACCTTGCTTGGTAGCTCGGCCATAGCGTTGGCCGCCACTAGGAAGTAGCTAAGTCCCGTGGCTAGGTCTCATAGCTAGGCTGCGTAGCTAGGTCCAATAACTTGGTCCCGTAGCTAGGTCTTGTAGCTCGGTCTCGTAGCTAGGTCCTGTAGCTAGGTCCAACAGCTTGGTTCTGTAGCTAGGTCCCGTAGATAGGTCCTATAAACATCTTTGACCGCCACCCCAACCTAGCTCGGCCCAATTTGGCTACACAAATTACCCTCTCAATTGCCCCTTAATTCCATCTGCGTAGCATGATTTGGGATTACCTGTTAACAGCCGAGCTAAAAACTTCAGCCCTTCAACCCAGCAATAACTTGGGGCGAAACCAACTCCTTGACTTAGTCAAAACTGAACTAAGAACGTCGTACCATAAGGTTCAACCGGGCTACGAATCCCTCGTTCCACTTAGCCGAGAGAGGACTCCCTTTTATTTCGCCTTTGTTTCTTTTAGCACGGTCCAACGATCCGTGCTTAATATTTTTCCTTTTCACTTTGCAGATTGACTAGGTTGGCCAGGCACACCTTTGCACGCTCAACCGTGATACTGAAGTGGCCCAACAAAAGACAACCGAACTTCAGACCGAAATCGTCTGCCTTACCGAGCTAGTCAAATAAGCGGAAGCAGATAAGCAAAAGGCCCTGGTCGAACGGAAAGACAAGTACCTATATCTTGCAATGTGAGGCTGCCAAAGACCTCTTCTTCAAGTGTGGGTGGAAAGCAGCTGTGGCGCAACTCGGTCATAGCCAAGAGACTGAGGTCTTCCTAAACCCTCCTCCATATTTTATACCGAGCTCCATGGTGGATTATGCAAATGCCATTCAGCAAAAATTTCTACAAGCTGAGGAAGATGATGCATCCCAAGAGCCTGATAACAACACCCAGCTCGGTCGCCAGTCCATCTCTCCAACTCCAGTGGTCTCCATCCTCCTTGCCTATTGTGTCTGATGCGGTGCCTTCGACCGAGCTCAACCAAAGTGTGCTTGCCATAACCGAGCTACCTTTAGGTGAAGCCAGGGTTGAATTGGACACTGATTTAGATGACCTATTTGCATGACCATGTACTTTCTTTTCTTTGGATGCTAACTTTGGAAGCTTTTGTAACCGGGCTATGGCCCCTCCTTTTGTAATGCACTTTTGGAATGAAATCTTCAGTTTGGAATGAAATCTTCCATTTTCTCATCTTTCTATTCGGTTTATACCTGCATCCATTATTCAACTATAACTTGTATGAAGTATAACAATTTCTTTCCGAGGTACTAATCTCGATCTCAACCTTGCAATCTACTTATACCTGCCAACCACTCTTTAGCCTAGATCCTTATCTCGGTTGAAGAGTACCAAAAGTTGGTTATTTCAGCCAACCACTCTTCAGCCTAGATCCTTATCTCGGCTTAAGAGAGCTAAATGTTGGTTATTTCGGCCAACATAGAGCTAAGCGTTTGGTTATTCCTGCCAAACTTCTTGATTGCCCCCCAAGTCGGGCAAAGACTTGTTGGTCAAACCCGCCAACTTCCTACAGCCTAGATATCCTTATCTCGGCTTAGGAGAGCTAAATGTTGGTTATTCTGGCCAACATAGAGCTAAGCGTTTGGTTATTCCTGCCAAACTTCTTGATTGCCACCCAAGTCGGGCAAAGACTTGTTGGTCAAACTTGCTAACTTCCTGCAGCCTAAATATCCTTATCTCGGCTTAGGAGAGCTAAATGTTGGTTATTCCGGCCAACATAGAGCTAAGCGTTTGGTTATTCCTGCCAAACTTCTTAATTGCCCCCCAAGTCGGGCAAAGACTTGTTGGTCAAACCTGCCAACTTCCTGCAGCCTAGATATCCTTATCTCGGCTTAGGAGAGGTAAGTGTTGGTTTTTCTAGCCAACTCTACTTTTAATGCCCCTAGCTCGCTAAAATAACTTTTACAAAAGAAAATAATCTATGCTGAAAAGGAAACTACTTGTTTTATTGAGGAAAAGAAAAATTACAAGTACTATATAGGAAAGCTAAAAATAAAATAACTTAAGATTGGCAGTGTTCCACGGCCTGGGGATAACCTTGCTATTTCCATCTTCCAAGTGGTATGCCCCTTTTCCTACTAATCAACCACTTCGTATGGTCCTTCCCATTTAGGCCCTAGTCTTGCCATCTCCAGGTGCCAAAGTGTTTCCTATTACTTTGTGCAGCACCCAATCTCCAATCTTAAATTGCCTTTTATTCAGCTGCCTTGCCAACATCTGTGAACAACTCCTTGCTCTCGAGTTCTTCCACCAGCTGTACATATCCTTTGGCAGCGCGACTGCCATTTGCTGTGATGAAGCATTGTTTGGACATAATTTGGTCTTCAAAGACCTCTTCAATTACCCCGGTTTCGTTGGGGAACCGCAATACTTGATGGTAGGTTAAAGCTACCGATCGCATGGCGTGCAACCATGTCCTTCCCAATATTATGTTGTAAGAGAATACCCAGAATTTCACTTGTTTTGTCATGGTTCCTGCCTTGACTGGGAGGATTATCTTGCCCACTGGCCACTCTGGCATTGAGTTGAATCCGATTAGGGGAGATGTTGCAGGTGCCAAGTGTTTGTCCTCTAGTTTCAATTGTTTGAAGGTTTCGTAATACATTATCTTATATAAGCTTCCTTGGTCGATCAAAATCCGTTTGATGTCAAAATTCTTGACGCGTAGAGTGACAACCAGTGCATCATTGTGAGGGCAGTATATCCTTGCTAAGTCTTTGTCCGAAAAAGATATGACATTTGTGGGTTCTGTTCTCCCCTTTTTGATGGTAGGTTGTGCACTTAGTACCTCCCTTACGTGCTCAACCTTTTTGATCATCCCCCTGAGCTCACTTACTCGCTCAGGTTCGAATACTTCATGAATTACGTTTATTATGCCTTGAGGTGGAGCGTCGACCGGCATCCCATTTGGGTTGCTGTGGTTCTGGGGGGCTGGTCGTGTCCCTCCTTCTATGTATTGGTCCAGGTGCCCAGCTGCCACTAACTCCTCCAAATGCTGCCTTAATGGTGTGCAATTTTTAGTGTGGTGACCCTTTTCATCATGGAAGGTGCACCACGTCCTCTCGTCATAGTCTCTTTGCGCTTCTCTCAATTTAGCAGGCCATCGGACGAAAGGTTCATTGCGAATCTCGCTGAGAATCCGATAGATCGGTTTTTTGAACACCGTGGTAATGGCAGTGCGGACTCTCAACCTCCTTTTGTCTTGGTCCTCTCCGTTGTCCCGCCTGTCTCGCCCATTTTTACTTGGACGTTCTACCGCATTGACTTTTGCCGTAGTCTTTTTATCTGGTATTGCGGTTGTGCCAGATTTTACTTTAGCGCGGTTGCCATCTTCCTCCATGCGAATATATTGGTGTACTCTCTCCATCAAGGCTTCCATCGTATGGGGTGGCGTCATGGTGATTGAGTCCCTCAACCTGTTTCCGACTGGAAGACCTCTTTTGTATTGTGCAATGGCGAGATTAGTGAGGCAATCCCTAATCTGGTTGAAGGTCTCCCAGTAGCGGCTATTGTAGGATCTTAACGTCTCCTTGTCGCCCTTGTCGATGGAGAGTAGCTGATCGATCTCCACTGGGGTTTTGGTGTTCGTTCTGAACCTTGTTACGATCGCCTTCGCCAATTGCGCCCAAGAGGCTATGCTGCCTTCTGGAAGCTTTTCGAACCAAGTCAAGCCTAGGTTGCCAAGGCTAGATGGAAAGAGGATGCACATCAAAGCCTCGTTTCGCTGATATACCGCCATAACCTGGCAAAAGTGGCTTAGGTGCATGTAGGGGTCTGTCTTCCCCTCGTACGTGATGAATTTGGACTGGAGGAAGCCTGAAGGTAGGGGCGCATTCTCAATTTCCTGAACGAACAGCGAGCTTTGCAGCCTCACTAATGCTTTGTCTGTTGGTTCGTAGGCAGGGCGCGGTATTGGCATTCCAACCTCGACGCTTCCATGCGTCCGAGGAGCCAACCGCTGAAAGGCAGAAACTCTGCAAGGGTCGTGCGCCCTAGTGTCCTCCTTCCATCGTGCCCTTTCTTCTAGCACGGTTCGTAAGTTGGATGATCTAGGCAACTCCGTCTGCCTAGATGATGTCTAGTGCGTGCGTGAAGGCCGATAGGTGCTTCCCTCAGTGCAAGACCTCTCAGATCTCGTTCTCTCAGACCTGGAGCAACGAGTCCTGGAGGTTCTGGATTGAGTATCGCCTGTTCTGAGGCTTCTACTCTCTGCTCGTGATGGTGTGGTATGCCTACCATGATCTTTTGAGTGGCGAGGGGGCGTTTTGCTTTTGCGCCCCTCTCCTGTCGTCACCCCTTTTCCTTTGATCTGGTGTTTCATAGATTCTATATCCGCCACCATCCGTCGTATCAATTCGTCCTGCTCCTTCACGCGGTCCTCTAGAACTTGAGGATTAATCCTTTGCCTTTGTCTGTCAGGACTTCGTGAGTATGAGCGACGGGGGCTATTATTCCGCCTCCTCCTAGTATCCCTCCTGGGGTTCTGTCGTTGGGGCTCCAAATCCGTCATGGGAGGGATATGAGGAAAACCTTCACGCCTCCCACCCCCTTCTGGAGTTTGTCCGTCGATGGCGGACTACGGCAAATCTTCGTTGTGAGCCATTGATTCTTACTAGCAAGGAAAACTTGATCAAGAGGTTTTGTTCTAGTCTGATGTTCCCACAGACGGCGCCAATTGTACGGGCATGAAATATTCTTCATGTATAATCCTGTTGATCAAGATTGCGCTCCTCCGTACGTCGTCTATTTATTCCCTGAAAATACAAACGTGAGCTAACCGGCGGGTGTGTGCCGAATACCTCTCCGATGCCTAAGTCAGCCAAATAGACAAACAGACAAAAAGCTCTGTGTATTCGAGAATCAAAGTTGTGTTACCTCTCCATAGGTGATTTTATGAGCTTTTATAGGTTCCGCGTGGCACAATCCAAGTAGGACTCTTACTCCTCCATATGGAGTCCTCCTAGGAATCACATTCCTGAAAGATAATGCTTATCCTTCAACACCCCCCTCACTGCTTAAACCAAGTGAGATGGTTTTATCACGGTTGGATGTCAATACGACTGAGCTAACATGACCATGCTAAAGCCGCAGACTAGACCGAGCTCCGACTAGCTTGGTTCTTCCTTTCACTGCGTGTACCTCGGTTTGACATTCTCCAACTGTGGTGTTTACTTACTACCGTGCTAACCATAGTAAACCCCCGACCAAGCTAACGATAGCTAGGTCCACCGCAAGAAGCCCAAATACCTTGGTTCTGAATACCATGACCGAGATAACTACCTTTACTCCGTCTGGTGACTTTAATCACACTTGGACCGTGGTAACACTTGCCAATCCCTTTTCATACTTGGACCGAACTAACTATGGTGCGCTAAGACCGCGCTAACCAAAGCGAGGTCCACCATGAAAAGCCATCATACCTTGGCTCCAAATACTACGACCAAGCTAACTATGGCGCGCTACGACCGCGGTGACCGTCATTACACTTGGACCGAGCTAACACTTGCGATCCACTTGCTAAGCTCTTTTTACTGCGGCTAACACCTTTACCTCGACTGACACCTTTACCTCGGCTGACCCTTTACCTCGGCTGATATCTTTACCTCGGCTAACATTGCGGTCAACCAAGTTACTTCGGCTCTTCTCTCCGTTTGACTACCTTGCTTGGTAGCTCGGCCATAGCGTTGACCGCCACTAGGAAGTAGCTAAGTCCCGTAGCTAGGTCTCATAGCTAGGCCGCGTAGCTAGGTCCAATAACTTGGTCCCGTAGCTAGGTCTTGTAGCTCGGTCTCGTAGCTAGGTCCTGTAGCTAGGTCCAACAGCTTGGTTTTGTAGCTAGGCCCGTTAGCTAGGTCCCGTAGATAGGTCCTATAAACATCTTTGACCGCCACTCCAACCTAGCTCGGCCCAATTTGGCTACACAAATTACTCTCTTAAAACCTATAAGAAGCTTAGATATAAATATTGTACTGAAATATATAAGGAGAGATTCGAGAGACAAGAGAGAACTGAGCATCATTCAAAAAAAAAAAAATACAAACAAACAAACTGGGCAACCCATCAATGATCTTCTCAAATGGGCACTTGGCATGGTAAACACAATTGCTGACACTTCCCAAAAAAACCTTTTTCAGAAATTGATAAAATAACTGCTTTATATATTCTAAAAAAAATAAAATAAAATTTAATGATAGGTTTAATTGAAATCGAGAAATCTATACGTGAATAAAAAAAATAGTTGTGAGAAATCTATTTAAGAATTTTTAAAAGGATTTTTTAAAGTGATGTAATTTGAAATTTTTGATTTGTTTGTTATTTGGGTGTATTTAAAAGGACAATTTAGGAAAAACGTAGGGTGTATTAAGAGTAAATTATAACCTTAAATAATTTAATAAGATATATTGAGAAATTAAGTGTACTTAATGATTGTTTGGGTGCAAATAGAATGTGGATTTAAATTCCCACTTGTATGTGAATCTACAATTTACCGCTATATGTTTAAGTAATTCTAGTATAAATCTATAATTAACTGCTATATAATTAAGTAATTCTACTATATTGTACTCATTAAAACAACCTTCAGAATCTCAGGATGCGCTTGATTTATGTTTTGAGATAAATTTTCAAAATTTTTTTTAAGAAGAGTTTATTTGGTTGTATATTTTGAAAATAGTTTTGGAGTTTGGGATAATTTGATATTTTGTTGTAACTGAGTAGATGTGTGTAAGAAAAAATATAATTGAGAAGGAAAGAGGAGAGAGAAAGAGTGATTGATTGATGTGTAAAGAGTGATTGATTGATGTGTAAGAGAGAGAAACTGATTTTGAATTTTTTTTTCAAAAAATTTAAACCAAAGAAAATTTTGAATTTTTTTTTTCAAAAACATCTCAAAATACAAATCAAATAAGCCCATCCCTCTCTCTCCCTCTCTAACTTTTTTAACTTCTTACCAGGAGGTTTCCTTATCCCATCTTAAGTAAGGGCTGGTTTGGCTTATACTAAATAAGTCAAAAAGTCAAAAAGTTACTCCAAAATCCAAAAAGATATCACTATTCACCAAAAAAAAAAAAATTAAAAAATCAATTTTCTTCAAAATCACTATTCACCGAATTGATGTGTGCGGCAGTGCTGTGTGCGGCAGTGGAGGAAAAAGAAATGATTGGGTGTGGTTTTTACACACACCGTTGTTCGTCCTATGGATGTCATCACGGGTCCCGTTTTGATAATATAAACCGTTCAATATGTAGAAATCGTCAAGTACTATATGTCTGCAAAAAATCACATTGATCGGATATCGATAACTATATGATCAAATCAGTTATGTACAACAAATGGATGGTGTTATAATTAATGATTGAAAAATAAATAAATCTGATCAGATAGCTATCGATATCCGATTAACGTGATTTTTTATAGGTACATAGTGTTCAACGAGTTACACACATTGAACGGTTCAGATTATTAAAATGGGACCCGTGATGACCCCCACGGGCCAAACAAAACCGTCCAGTGCTTTGTACAAACATTAGCCAATAATTTCCAACCTCAATTCACTCCAGCCAGTTGTAAGGCTGGGGCCACCCCTCTCTAATCATCTCTTACACACTTTTTTTATACAATTTTTTAATACACATTTTTCTATAAAAAGTCAAAAAGTTAACTCAAACCTCCATATTTTTTTTCTCAACTTTTTTAGTCCAAAAAGATAAAAAGTACACTTTTTTAGAACACCTCAAACCAGCCCTAAAACTCTCAAAGATGCTACCTGATTTAGGTCTTATATGTCATAAATTAAAAAATTCAAAAAGTTATTATCCTATTTAAGTCACATCATCTCTCTAATACATCACTTTAAACCCAATCTATACCCAACCCATATTTCATAAAAAGTGAAAAAGTACACTTATTTAGATTATCTCAAACCACCCCTTAATAACACTATAAATTTATTCTTATCCATTCAAAATTTATTCAGAAAAAAATAAATAATTCAAATTTATTTTATTTATAAGGTCTCATTTAGTAATAGGTTTTTTAAATAATTTTTTTGTTTCTTAACTAAAATATGACATAAAAAAAATAGTATGTTTAGAAATTTTTTTAACTTTTTACAAAAAGATGTGAAAAAAATAATATAAATAAAATAAAAATAAATAAATTTTAAAAATAATTTGAGAGTTTGGGATGATTTGATATTTTGTTATAGTTAAGTAGATGCATATGAGAGAAAATGTGATTGAGAAGGAAAAATGAGAGAGAAAGAGTGATTGATTGATGTATAAGAGAGATAAAGTGATTTTGGAATTTTTTTTTTCAAAAAATTTGAACTAAACAAAATTTTGAATTTTTTTTTTCAAAAATTATGAGTGTGTTTGGTTTCCTTTTGAGATAGTGATTTTCAAAAAAAGTTTTAGGGAGGGAGTTTAGAATTTTTTTTAGTTTGTTTAGTTGTATATTTTGAAAATAGTTTGGGATGATTTGATATTTTGTTGTAATTGAGTAGATGTGTGTGAGAGAAAAAGTGATTGAGAATGAGAGATGAAAAAGAAAAAGTGATTTATTAATGTGTAAGAGAGAGCAAGTGATTTTGAAATTTTTTTAAGAAAAATCTCAAACCAAATAATTTTGATTTCCAAAACTTCTCTCTCAAAACTAAATCAAACACACCCTATATCTTGATATACAAACCAAACAAGTCCACCTCTCTCTCTCTCTCTCTCTTAACTTTTTTAACTTCTTACCCGGAGGTTTCCTTATCACCATCTAAAGGGTTCGTTTGGGAAGTGGGTTGACTTTTTGGTTTTTTGATTATTTTAGTTTGCGGTTAAAAAGTTTCGTTTGGGAATGACTTTTTGACTTTTTTGATTTTTTGTGAGAGAAAAAATATAATAATTTTAGATTAGATGTGATATTTTATCTAATTAAGCTGAAAAGCCTATTTCATCTTTTTATAAGTAAAATAGTCCCACACCTAATCTAATCCTCCTTTCCAAACAAAGCCAAAGTAAAAACTTTCAAAGACGCTACCTAATTTAATAACACTATAAATTTATTCTTATCCATTGAATATTTATTTAGAAAAAAATTAATAATTCAAATTTATTTTATTTATGAGGACTCTTTTGAAAACAGGTTTTTTTTAAATAATTAATTAAAATATGATATAAAAAATTAATATATTTAATTTTTTTAAAATTTTTTATGAAAAAATATAAAAAAATAATATAAATAAAATAAAAATAAGTAAATAGACATTTTTACCTTCAAAAAGTTGCTGGTCAATCAATAGGCATGCGACTTCACCCAATAAGCATGTGACTTCACCTAATATGCTGTCTAGGTGTGAGCATGGTCAAGTTTGGATCGGATTAGGGTAAAATCAAGATTAATTTGTTATTTATAATTCTTAAAAAATTAGAACTAGTCAAATCCATTTAAATCGTGGAAACAATCCGAGCCAATCAATTTAAACACGGATTGGATCGGTTTAAGACCACAGATTTACATAATTAAATAACAAAAAAACATAAAAACATAAATATAGCACCATATTAGTTTCACAATAGCAACATGTCTTTTCATAATAGCGACATACTGTTTTAAAATTTAAACAACTATAAGAAAACTAGTTCCACCGTAAGGATTTGGACCATTACAAATTAACACTAAAAATTAGCAAACAAAAGTAATAAAAGAAAATACCATGCGAGTTTAGATTTTGATTTAAGTTTCATATGAAATAAGAGAATATATTATGCAGGAGGGTGTATAATAAAAATATAGACTATTTATATACGGTCCGGATCGGTTCCAATCCAGAACCGTGGGGTTCAATCTAGAACCAATCCATGAACTACGGATTTTTTAATTTTTCAATCTGGAACCGAACTACGGATTAAAAAAAACCAATCTAAACCTACTGAATTAGACTGGACTGGATCGAATTACGAATTTTACGGATTCCTTACTCAGCCGTGATGTAGCAAATATTATTGCAATATGCCAGCTAAATAGGCTTAGGTGATATGGGGATTGTTGGAGAAAGGATCTCCTCCATAACTTTTCTACATGACTCCCTATTTGATAGGTGATTGGATCTATTTTTGGGTCTAATTTTAATAATTCGAACTATTTATATTTTAAAATTTGTTATGTATATTATATATGTAAAAAATCAAGTCGATCGATATCAAAAACCATGTGATCTAAAAGTTTTATTAAACAATAAAATTATTTATTAATTTTTTTATAATAAATGATTTTTAATTCTTCTAATATTTAATAAATTTAAATTTTTACAAATATGATATACATGATAAATTTTAAAACATAAATGATCCGAATCATCAAAATTAAATCTAAAAATAATCGTAATGACCTATCTAGTAGTGAGTCAAGTAAGGGAGTCGGTGAGGAGATCTTTGCTCGGGGTTGTTGCCGCATAATGTTGCCTTCACTGATTTTTGGTATGTAAAAACATATATATGTTTTTTTAAATGTACAAATTGGTGGTAAAAAAAAAAAAAACCAGTCACGTGGCAATATGGTTTGTAGTCACTTTTTTTTGGTTAGTAGCAAAAGTCAAAAGTTGACTTTTTTGTCTTTTTTTTTCATTTGGGATGTTGGTTTTTAGCCAACGGTGAAATTACAATTTTACCCTTCATGGGTCAAAATATGTTACATAGGTGAGATTGTAAATATTTTAAATAAATGGGGGTAGTTTGGTCATTTTATTATGATTTGACATCATAAACAAACATTAATAAAAAAAAGTAAAAAGTCACTTTTTACCAACTTCCCAAATCATTTGTCTAAAAAAAGCCAAAAACTTGATTAAAAGCCAAAAAGGCACTTTTTACCATCTTCCCAAAATAAGCCAAAGGAGGGTTCGGACAGAAATTAAAAAAAAAAAGTAGCGTTGAGAATATTAAATTTTTTATTAAATAAATAATTAAATGTCTCATATAGATAGGAAGTTTGTAATTTTGTAAACCCTATACTTGTGAGACATTTGATTATTTATCTAGAGAAAATTTAGAACTTATAACATTTTTTTATTGGGCAAATTACACATGCTTTCCTTGAGATTTAGCTAAATTACAGATATTCTTGAGGTTTAAGAAATTATAGATTCTCTCCGAGATTTATAATTTCATAACAAATTGTCTCATAATTTGTTATGCAAATACAACTTTCAGGGAGGAATTTGTATTTTTCAAATCTTGGGAGTATTTGTAATTTAGCTAAAGGAAAATGATTTGTCCCCCGAAATTCTTCCCTCCGAATCCCCCCTAATGGCCAAAACGACGTCGTTTTGGCCATTTTCCTTTTCTTTTTTTTTTTCTTCTTCTTCCATTTCGACTCTGAAACGCAGAAGGAGGGAGGGGGAGAGAAAGAGAGAATAAGAGGAGAAGAGAGAGAGAGAAGAGAGCCCAGCCCATCGCCGTCGTCGCCCAGCCCGTCGTCGCCTTCGGTGGTCTGCCCAGCCCCGGTCATCTGCCTAGCCCCGCCGTCGCAGCCTCTACTCAGCCCTGCCTCCGCCTCTGCCCAGCCCCGCCTCCGCCTCCTTCCATTTTGATGGCCCCCTCCAGTTCCTCCTTCTCCCCCTCCTCCTCCTCCTTCGCTGCTGAAAAAAAAAAAAAAAAAAAAAAAAAAAAAAAAAAAAAAAAAAAAAAAATTAGAGGGATTGGGGGGAGCTCATTTTCGAGCTCCCTAGCGCTGCTCTTTAGCTAAATCTCGAGGGATATATGTAATTTGTCTTTTTTTATTAAAAAAATAAAAAACAAAAAACAAAAAGAAGGGGTAGAAAGGTCATTTGACCTCTGCTGTGTCACATATCACGTGATTTGACCTCTGGTGGGTCATTTGACCTCTGGTGTGTTGCATAAAATTGTAGGTTTTGGTTTTTTTTTTTTAAATTTTTTTTTTTTTTAATTGTATGGAAAATGTAAGGGGATGAGATTTAAAATGGGATAAAAGTTAAAAAATAACTTTTAATCCACTTTTTAAAAATGGTATTAGTAATTTTTTAACTTTTAAACTAAAACACTTATATGCCAAACGAGGCATAATCAATTTAGTTGTTACTACACGTATATATTTAGAATAAATTATGAATTCATAAGAATGGGTTCTAATAAGTGTGTTTGGTTTTAATTTCTAAATTTAATTTTTTGAAAATTAATTTTTTTTATTTTTCATATTTTTTTATTTTTAGTAAATATTTTTAAAATTTTAAGTAATTTTTTACTTTTTTAGATACACCTTCCTTAGATGTATCTAAAAAGTAAAATATTTGTGAATAAATATTTTAAAAAATTAATAAATATACAAAAATATGAAAAATGTACTAAATTTTCATATATATATATATATATATATTTATATTTTTGGTATTTAGTGAATTTTTTAAAGATTTTTTTTTAAAAAAAATATACTTTTTAAGTGTATCTATGCTAGGTATTTAAAAATTTTGAAAATTACTTAAAATATTTTAAAAAATTCAGTGAAAACAAAAAATATATATATAAAATAAAAAAGTAAATTTTTTAAAAAGTATTTTCTGTAAAGTAAAATCAACCTGAGTGAATAGAATAATACTATATGCACCAACTAGTATATTAACTAGTGTACCAATTGATAATGTGGTATAATTTAAGAGATTTTTGGAATTTATAATATGTATAATGAGTGGGTCAATAATAATGTTACAATTAGTTTTGGTATACTAGTTAATATATTAAGAGATGTTTTGAAAAATTGGTTAAAAATTAAAATTTTGAATTTTTTGAATTTTTTTTTTTTGATTTTTTTAACTAAAAATACTAATTTTTTTGTGATTTTTTTATTTTTATTTGTTTAACTAAAAGAATTTAAAAAAACTAGAGGGTTGTTTGGAATATTTTAAATAAGTATATTTTTTGACTTTTTATAAAATATGAGTTAAATTTAAAATAATAAGATAGAAAAATAATGTCACTTAAATAAAATGATGTAAGGAAAATGACTGGTAGCTCGAAAAAAGTGGCCCGATTTTGGCTCAAATTGCAAAACGACGTCGTTTTGTGATTTTTTTTTTTTTTCCCCTATTTCTTCCTTTTCTTTCTCTGTCTTTTCTTTCTTTCTTTTATTCTTATTCTTCGTTGAACACAGGAGAAGAATAGAGGGGAAGAGGAGGAGGGAGGGAGAAAGAGAGAGGAGAGGAGAGGAGAGAAGGGTCCCTCTTATGTCTCCGACGTCGCCGATTTTCTCAGCATCTCCGATCGTCGCAGCCCCGCCGCAGCTCGTCGCAACCCCGCCTTCTCCAGTCCAATTTTGATGACTCCTTCCCTTCCAGTTCTCCTTCTTCCTTCTCTTTTTTCTTCTTCTCCAAATTCGAATCAAATTCAAACATCCGAATTCGAGTCACTAATCAAAATCAAATGATATAATTTAAATAAAATATTAACTTTGTCACTTTTTTAACGGATGAAGTTCCAAAACAGTCCCACGTACATCCAGCACCACCGGAGCGAATATTATTCAACCTGATTTGGTTAAGTACAACACGTGAAGGCTCTGTATTTGTTTCTTTCAAGAAAGGCTCTGCATTTGTTACTTTCGAGGAAATTGTTTGGATTGTTGGACATACGTATCTTATGTCAGACCCATTCACTATTTCATTTTTAATTTTTAATTTATATTTATAAAAATTAAAAAAATTATAATAAAAATTTATTTAATAATTTTTTTAATTTATAAATAATTATCTCAATTTATAAATTTGAAAAAAAAATATAAAGTAAAAAAATAAGTTTACACTGATTTTTAAACAGAAATTTAAAAATTTGATAAACAAATTTTTTTTATCAATTATTTCTATTCAATTAATTTTTTTTCCATTTTATTTTTTTAATTATAACGTGTATGATTCTATTGTCATAAATAATAAAAAAATAAATATAAATATTTTAGGCCTGAACAAACATATTTTTTAGTTTATGTTTTTAAAATTTTTCAAATATTTTGTTGAAACCAAACGAGTTTGTAGTTTATGTTTTTCTAAAAATAAACAAAAATTAGTTTATAAAATTTTTATAAACATAAATAAAAAACGTAAACGTTATCAAACGCTACCTAATAAAATAGAAGAGAGATAGAAAGAAAAGTGGTGGCTCTATTTTTATATTGGCACTTTTCACATTATTAAAGTTATATTAGAACTTTCAAATTAAAATTTTCAAACATTATTCAATGAGTGATGCTACATGTATTAATTAGTGTATTAACACTAATTATGACATTATTATTGACCACACTCATTATGTAAATTATAAATATAAAAAACATCTTAATTATACAATCTCATCAATTAATACATTAATTAATGCACTAATTAATATATATATATATATATATATATAAAACATGGGTGATGATTGAGACCCCCTCCAATCACCACCCCCACCGCCCATAGACACGTGGTGATTGGAGGAGAAGGAATAAAAAAAAGAAAAAAGAAAAAGTAGTCAATCAGGTGAAGAGGGGTCAAGGGGTTGAGAAAAAAAAAAGGTCAAAGTCATTATTGATATAACATTACGCTTCTATATTATATATTAAGGAAAATGGAGTTTTTAACCCCAAGCCTTGTGGGAGTTCCAATCTTCCAATTTAAATTTTTTGATTTTTTGATTTAAAAAAAAAAAAATCTTAACATTTATTAACTTTTCCCAACCTCGAAGTCTGACCCTCATCATAACACTTTAATGCATTGAGAACAAGTATAAAAAAAAATTCCTTGAAATCCAACACATCTATACTATATACTAAGCAAAAGGGGGTTTTAACCCTCAAGGCTTGTGAGAGCTCCAATATCCCAATTCTAATTTTCTAATTTTTTGATTTGAAAAAAAAAAAAACTCTGCATTTATTAATTTCTCTCAATCCCCATGGCTTTTGGGAGATTTGGTCAAAACCCACTCATAATTAAACTTTAATGCATTAAAAACTAGCATAAACAAAATTCCTTGAAAATTTCAACACATCTATCTATCTATATTATATTATCTATATCTATATCTATCTATCTATCTATATCTATACTATATATTAAGCAAAAAGGGGTTTTTAACCCCCAAGGCCCGCGAGAGTTTCAATATCCGAATCTGAATTTTTTATATTTTTTATTAAAAAAAGAAAAACTCAATATTTATTGATTTGGTCAAAATCCCCTGATCAATATTTATTAACTTTTTTCAATCCACATGTTTTTTCACATGCTTATATTTATTGATACAATCCCCTGATCAGCATTTGAAATCCCCTCATACAAATAATTATAGATACAATCCGTATATAGTTACTGCAGTACCCTTTTTAACTTCTCCCATACACTATGCTTAGTGATAAGATTGCTAAATTATTTTTATAAAAAACCTTATAAAACATAATTTATATATTAAAAAAATCTAATACAAATATAAATATTTATAATTATTCCGTGTTAAGCAAAAGGGGGTTTTTAACCCCCAAGGCCTGTGGGAGTTTCAATATTCCAATCTGAATTTTCTAAATTTTTTATTTTTTATTTTAAAAAAAAAAACTCAGCATTAATTGATTTGGTCAAAATCCACTGATCAGCATTTATTAACTTTTTTCAATCCACATGTCTTTCCACATGCCTGCATTTATTGATTTGGTCAAAATCTCCTGATTAGCATTTAAAATCCCCTCATACAAATAATTATAGATACAATTCGTGTATAGTTACTGCAGTACCCTTTTCAACTTCTCACGTATATTATGGTTAGTGATCAAATTGTTAAATTATTTTTATAAAAAATATTAAAAACATAATTTATATATTAAAAAAATCTAAAACAAATATAAATATCTATAATTATCTCATGCATAGCACGGGTGATGGGCTAGTATTATATAAGGAAAATGAAATTTTTAACTTGCAAGCCTTGTGGGAACTCCAATATTCTAATCTTAATTTTTTAAAATTTTGATTAAAAAAAAAAAAGAACTCAGCATTTATTGACTTCTCCCAAGCCACTTTTTGACTTCTCTCATACCTACTCTTACACCCTTTTCAACTTCTCCTATACACTATGGCTAGTGATGGGATTGTTAAATTATTTTTATAAAAAAAATTAAAAAATAATTTGTATATTAAAAAAAAATATCTAAAACAAATATAAATTCTTATTAAATCTATATATATCTATACTATATATTAAGCAGAAGGGGTTTTTAACCCCAAGCCTTGTGGGAGCTCCAATCTCCCAATCTAATTTTTTTTATTTTTTGATTTTTAAAAAAAAAATCTTAGCATTTATTAACATCTCCCAACTCCTAAGTCTTAGCCTCATAATAACACTTTAATGCATTAAGAACAAGTATAAAAAAAAATCTTTGAAATCCAACACACATGAATTCCTTGAAAAGTCCCAAAACATATGATTATTATCCCTCATAATAACACTTTAATGCATTAAGAACAAACATAAAAAAATTCTTAAAAAGTCCAACCCATATGATTATTATCAAAATATTAAATTTTAATATAATATAATAAAAAAAACACATTTAATTCCTTGAAAGATCCAACACATATGATTACTATCAAAATATTAAACTTTAATATAATATAAAAAAGGAAAAAAATAAGACATTTAAAAAAAAATTAAAAATCACAATTCACATATATAGATAATTGTAAATACAATAAAATAGAAGGACATTCATATCTACACATTTTTTCTATAAGATCTCATCCATTATAATAAGATAGCACTTTATTTCTCTCATCTTATAATCTATATATATATATATATATATTATATATATTATCTATATCTATACTATCTATACTATATATTAAGCAAAAGGGGGTTTTAAACCCTAAGCCTTGTGGGAGTTCCAATCTCCTAATATAAATTTCTTGATTTTTTGATTTAAAAAAAAATTAGCATTTATTAACTTCTCTCAACCCTCAAGTCTTACCCTCATAATAACACTTTAATGCATTAAGAACAAGCATAAAAAAAATTCTTTGAAAACCAACACATATGAATTCCTTAAAAAGTCCCAACACATATGATTATTATCCCTCATAATAACACTTTAATGCATTAAGAATAAATATAAAAGAAATTTCTTGAAAAGTCCAACACATATAATTATTATCAAAAATATTAAACTTTAATATAATATAATAATAAAAAAATTTAATTTCTTGAAAAGTCTAACACATATGATTATTATCAAAATATTGAACTTTAATATAATATAAAAAAGGAAAAAAAGAAGGCATTTAAAAAAAAAAAAGAGAAGACATTTAAAAATCACAATTTACATATATAGATAATTGTAAACACAATCCGTGCATAGCACGGGTGATATGCTAGTCTGTTATATAAGGAAAATAGAATTTCTAATCCACAAGCCTTGTGGGAGTTTCAATATCCCAATCTTAATTTTTTAATTTTTTGATTAAAAAAATCAACATTTATTGACTTTTCCCAACCTACAAGCCTTTTTGATTTCTCTCATACCTACTGCTACACCATTTTTAACTTTTTCCATACACTATAGTTAGTAATGAGATTCTTAAATTATTTTTATAAAAAATCTATAAAAAAAATAATTTGTATATTAAAAAAATATCTAAAATAAATATAAATTCTTATTTATCTATCTATCTATATATTATATAAGTAAAAAGAGATTTCTAACCACAAGTATTGTGGGAGTTTCAATATCTCAACTAAAATTCCTAATTTTTTGATTTTAAATAATTTAAAAAAAAAAACTCTATGGTTGTGTTTGGTAAAGTTTTCTAAATATGATTTGAGAATAGAATTGTATTTTGAGTTTGTGAGTTTTGAAATTATGATTTAAGTGTGAAAAATTTGTTTGATGAATGAATTTTGAAAAGAGTTTTAAATTGAGTGAGAAAGTTTTGATGTGACATATGATATTTGACACAAAAACTTACAACTCATAACCAAACACACAACTCAAAATTATATTCAAAGCTCATAAAAAAAAAATTTAAAATTCAATTTTTTTTTACTTCAAATATAAAAAATAACAGGTGCCAATTGCAAAAAAATAAAATAAAATAAACAAATAAATAAAATAAAATTATGCACTATTCCGGTCAAGTGGCCAGATGTTTGGGAGGATGACCTGTCGGACACTCGGGGGATGACTGGTTAGCATAAATTTTCTCACCTTGGACAGAATTTTTAAAAGTGAGTGTTGAATTAATTTTTGAAAACTTTAAACAAACAACATACTCAAAACATAGGATATAAGTATGTGTAGAAAATATAACCAAACACAGCCTATAGCTCTCATTCAAGCAAAAATAAAATATAAATTAATAAATAATCTATACTATATATTAAGTAAAATGGGGTTTTTAACCCCAAGCCTTGTGGGAGCCCCAATCTCCCAATTCTTGATTTTTTGATTTTAAAAAAAAAATTTAGCATTTATTAATTTTTCCCAACTCCCAATTCTTACCATCATAATAACACTTTAATGCATTAAAAACAAGCATAAAAAAATTCTTTGAAATTCAACACATATGAATTCCTTGAAAAGTCCCAACACATATGATTATTATCGCTCATAATAACACTTTAATGCATTGAGAACAAGCATAAAAAAAATTCTTGAAAAGTCTAACACATATGATTATTATCAAAATATTAAACTTTAATATAATATAATTAAAAAAAAAGACATTTAATTCCTTGAAAAGTCCAACACATATGATTATTATCAAAATATTAAACTTTAATATAATATAAAAAAAGGAAAAAAAGAAGACATTTAAAAAAAAAATTAAAATCACAATTCACATATATAGATAATTGTAAACACAATCCGTGCATAGCACGGGTGATATGCTAGTACTACATATTAAGCAAAAGGGAGCTTTTAACCCCAAGTCTTGTGGGAGCTCCAATCTCCCAATCTAAATTTCTTGATTTTCTGATTTAAAAAAAAAAATCTTAGCATTTATTAACTTTTCCCAAATCCAAGTCTTACCCTCATAATAACACTTTAATACATTAAGAACAAGTATAAAAAAAATTCTTTGAAATCCAACACATATGAATTCCTTGAAAAGTCCCAACACATGATTATTATCCATCCTAATAACATTTTAACGCATTAAGAACAAGCATAATTTTTTTTTTAAATACATATGATTATTATCAAAATATTAAACTTTAATATAGTATAATAAAAAAAAAGACATTTAATTCCTTGAAAAATCCAACACATATGATTATTATCAAAATATTAAATTTTAATATAATATAAAAAAGGGGAAAAAAGAAGATATTTCAAAAAAAAAAAAATTTAAAAATCACAATTCACATATATAGATAATTGTAAACACAATCCGTGCATAGCACGGGTGATATGCTAGTATGAATTACTTGAAAAGTCATAATAATATTTTAATGCATTAAGAATAAGCATATAAAAAAATTCTTTGAAATCCAACACATATGAATTCTTTGAAAAGTCCAACACATATAATTATTATCACTCATAATAACACTTTAATGCATTAAGAATAAGTATAAAAAAAATTCTTGAAAAGTCCAACACATATGAATATTATCAAAATATTAAACTTTAATATAATATAATTTCTATACTATATATTAAGCAAAAGAGGGTTTTTAACCCCAAGCCTTGTGGGAGTTCCAATCTTCCAATCTAAATTTTCTGATTTTTTGATTGAAAAAAAAACCTTAGCATTTATTAATTTCTCCCAACCCCCAAGTGTTACCCTCATAATAACACTTTAATGCATTAAGAACAAGCATAAAAAAATTCTTTGAAATCCAACACATGAATTTCTTGAAAAGTCATAATAACACTTTAATGCATTAAGATCAAGTATTAAAAATTTTTTTTGAAATGCAACACATATGAATTCCTTAAAAAGTTCCAACACATATAATTATTATCTCTCATAATAACACTTTAATACATTAAGAACAAGCATAAAAAAAATTTCTTGAAAAGTCCAACACATATAATTATTATCAAAATATTAAACTATTATCAAAATATTAAACTTTAATATAATATAAAAAAGGAAAAAAAGAAGACATTTAAAAATTAAAAAAAAAAAGACATGTAAAAATCGCAATTCACATATATTGATAATTGTGTAAATATATTAAGAAAAAAGGGGGTTTCTAAACTCCATGCGAGCTCCAATATCTCAATTTTAATTTTCTAAATTTTTTATTTTAAAAAAAAATAACTTCAGTATTTATTGATTTGGTCAAAATCCCCTGATCAGCATTTATTAACTTTTTTCAATCCATATGCCTGCATTTATTGATTTGGTCAAAATCTCTGATTAGTATTTAAAATCTCCTTATACAAATAATTATAGATACAACCTGTGCATAGTTACTGCAGTAGCCTTTTTAATTTCTCCTATACACTATGGTTAGTGATAAGATTGTTAAATTATTTTTATAAAAAATCTTAAAAAATATAATTTATATATTAAAAAAAATTAAAATAAATATAAATGTTTATAATTATCCTGTAAATAGCGCACAAGTGATAAACTGGTATTCAATTGACAAAAAGTACTCAAGTCACTTTCAACATCACCATTACATATTTACCGTAAAACACAATAACGTAAAGTAAAAGTATAAAAAATAAAGAATACGTAAATTACACACCTTTAAAGTTTGGTCTAGTTACTTCTTATCTTTGGACCTATGGGAAATTGTATTCTCATCATTATGGTTAATAATTTTATTTTAGTAATCTTTTCATTTATATAAAAGTTAATAATTTTTATTAAAAAAATAAGAAAAATTATATTGAAAAAAAAAATAAAGCAAAGAAGGAAAAAAAGAAGAAAAAAAAAGAAGAGAAACTAAGGCAAAACAAAATAAGAAAAGAGAGAAAGTGTATGAATTCAATATCTTCATTTCATCTAAATAATTACAATGACAGAGAGTTAGTGTAATTTCTCAAACGTCAAGGGATGATATGTATTAAATCCAAATCTCAGGGGGTGTAAGTGTAATTTACCAATAAAGAATATAAATTTTTAGTTTAAGTTCCTTAATATTAAAATTTTGTAAGATAAAAAAATATGTAACATTTTCATATTAGTTTGTTTGAAAAAACAAATCATATTAGTTGGGATCTCTTAATATTTTTATAGAGAAATTTTTTATTTTTCACAGAGAAATGACGAATTGAAATTTATCTAATAATATTATTGACATACCTTAACTAATAAAAAATAACATATTAAATCTCTCATACTACCTAAAGTTAAAGATGGATGTTTCATTAATTTTAAAAAATTTTATTTTAAGATTTAATTTTTATCATAAAATAAATTTTAAAATATTATTTTTATTGAATTTAAGATGAGTTATGTATGAGTAAAATCTACATAAATATATTTATAAAATAATTTTTTTAAAAAATCATCGTACATCATTTTGAAAAATCTAAATAAACCTTGAGATATTAATTCCTCATTATGTTTCAATTTAAAATAGTGAATATCAATCGCAATCAAACAATTAACGATAAATCGACATAACGTGGTAAAAATCACAATTGAAGCACCTCTAATTGCAATAAAAAATCATCGGCCAAAATCACAAAACAATCCATTAAGAAGGCAAAAAAGAATTACACATGAGTATCCTCAATTACCTAGCGAATCCAAACTTGAGTTGAATCAAATCCAATGTGCCTCTTCTAACACCGTCTTCACCTTAGAATTACTTTGCCCGACGTTGAACCACAGTACCAATGTCGAAACCACGACAATGAGCCACTCTGAAATTCATCAAAACTTCAGGCCTAAGTTCCTCGGAATTTACCGAAGAACTAAACAACCCTTGATGTTTAACAAGGGGTGTAAGTGTAATTTACCAATAAAGAATATAATGTTTTATAAAATTTTTAGTTTAAGTTCATTAATATTAAAATTTTATAAGATAAAATAATATGTAACATTTTCATATTAGTTTGTTTCAAAAAAAAATACCATATTAGTTGGGATCTCTTAATATTTTTATAGAGAAATGACGAATTGAAAATTTTCAATGACGGGCTAAAATTTCTCTAATAATGTTATTGAGATACCTTAACTAATAATAATAATAAAAAAACATATTGGACCTCTCCTACTATCCAAAATTAAAGATGGATGTTTTATTAATTTTTTTAATTTTTATTTTAAGATTTAATTTTTATAATAAAATAAATTTTAAAATATTATTTTTATTGAATTTAAGATGAGTTATGTTTATAAAATCTAAATAAATATATTTATAAAATATTTTTTTAAAAAAATCACCATACACCATTCTGAAAAATCTAAATAAACCTTGAGATATTGATTCCTCATTATGTTTCAAATTAAAATAGTGAATATCAATCACAATCAAACAATCAAAGACAAATCAATATAATATAGTAAAAATCACAGTTTAAGCACTTCCAATTGTGATAAAAAAAATATGGGTCAAAGTCACAAAACAATCCACTAAGAAGAAAAAAAAAAATTACACATGAGTACCCTCAATTACCTAGCGAATTCACGTCTGAATTGAACCAAACCCAACGTGCCTCTTCCAACACCGTCTTCACCTTGGAATTGCTTTGCCCAACGTTGAATTGACAATTCCAATGTTGAATCCACGACGATGTGCCACTCTGGAATTCACTAAAACTCCAAGCCTAAATTCCTCAGAATTCACCGAAGAACACCTCTCTCTTTATGTATATAAAAGAACTAAACAACCCTTGATGTTTGACACTATATAGTTCATTGATCAAACGATCACCTTCTATACAAGAAAACTTATATAAAAATACCCTCCAATGTAGAACACTTAGTATTTTTCTCCTTTCTAAAAATCTGGATGGGTTAAACCCTAAAATAGCAAATGATGCACTTTATAAAAAACAGAACTGCGCTGACTACTCGAGTGGTGTGAGTAAAGGCGGTGCAAATCATATAGGCTAATCGCTCGAGCGCAACATCCACCGCTTGAGCAGTAAAAAGTTTTTTAGAAGTTCTGACTACAGGCTGAAATATTGGAAACTCCACTTCACCACTCGAGCACATAAATGACCGTTCAAGCGGTCAAACTACTTTAACAAGCTTGATTCCCATATATAGTTAGCGAAGTGACAAAGAAGTAAGGCTCAAGATACAGAATGTCAGCACAAACTCCTTTGCACAGTCACCATTCTAGTTGGATTCACATCTAAAGACTCATAGCCTCATTGAAATAAAAGTGCGAATAAAATTATAACTGAAAAGAGTTTTGTCAAACAAAATTGTCAATTATAAAAACCTAACGCATTCCTTTTCTTTCTTTTTTTTTTGAAAAAATTATTTATCAGTGTTATTCTTCAAAAATAATTATTAATTGATAAAAAAAATTATAACATTAATTATTAAAATTTATAAATTGTATCACAAATTTAAATTACAAACTAACACTAAACAGTTACTTTCTCTTTTTTTTCTTTGTTTCTTCCATCGGTGTCACACACAAACAGCAAAGTCATTTTTTTTTTAATTTTTTTGGGGTAAGCAGACACCAAAGTCAAACTTTGATTTTTATAAAGGTCCAAAAATTATTACAAATTGCCATATTATTTTTTATTTTAATTAAAATAGTTAATTTCTAAAGGAGACCTCATTCTCTGTTTCTATAATTTGACCTTGTAACAAAATAACATGAGTATTTAATTTTATTAATTTGAATCCCAATCCTTTAATTTATTTTCAATCTAAACTATCAGTCTATTTTCGTTAAGTAAAACCAACGAAAAATAAGTATTTTAATAATTAAACTTGAAAAAAATAAAAAAATTCTCAAGATTGTGATTTGTAATTAGGATTAAATTTCAATAATAAACAACAATTCTCAATCAAACAATCATAGATCTAATCCAATTATAAGAGAAATTGAATTTGTTCTACTATTAAGCAACAAAAAGATCACACAGTAATTAACGTGAAAAAAAAATCACAATTTGATTCCTCTAATTGTGATAAAAATTGAGGACCAAAATCAAAAAATAATTCACTAAGAAGACAATAGAATTACATAAGAGAACTCTCAATTAGTTAACGTTTTGATATCCAAATTGAACCCAACTTGTTGTGTCTCTTCCAATACCGTTTTCATTTTAGAATTGCTTTACTCAACATTGAATCCACAACGCTAATATCGAATTCATGACGATTATCCACTTCGGAATCCACCAAAGCTTCAAATCTTAAGTTCTCTGAAATCCACCAAATAACATCTCTTCAGAAATGTGTATTTAAATGATAATTCCTCGATGATTTTCAATATAAAGCGCATTGATCCATAGATCGCTCTTAATTCATCAACACATACAAATCACACTAGAGAACACACACATTCTCTCTCTGTCTCTCTCTCTGTTTTTTGCACTTCAAGAATGAATATATTAAAGTCTCACCTTAGATCTGACCCAGAAATGCATTTTTAAGTAATTGTAACCACCTTGGTTGCTCGAGCACACATTTGGTCGCTTGAGCAAATTTTTTGGTCTTGTAGAATTTTTCTCTTCTAAGAAGTTACAAGAATGTTTTAGTTGCTCGAGTGCATATTTAGTGAATCAAGCAAACTATATTACTTTATTGGATTGTCTTTAACATGGGAGAATAACTGTCTAATGATTGCTAGAGACAAACTGAGTTGGATTCATATCTAATCAACTCTCAATCTCGCAAATACAAAAAAAAAAAAAAAGAAAAAACACACACACACACACACACAAATGTGATTATAATTTGATGACATTTTGCTCAACGAGAATTCCAATCATAAAATTCCTAACAAAACTCAATATGAGTGTAGAGAAAATGTCTAAAATATCAATTTTTGTTCAATTTAATGACTAAAATATTTTTCTTATCATTTTTGCTTAACAGAATGTAGCTCGGCTTTTTTGAGCCCCCTTTCAGAAGCTCGAAAAGAAAGACTTACAGTTCGGACTCCTGCAGTTTTGAATCTAATCTCACAAGTGCAATGTGAAATTGATAAATACCAAAGAGTCCAAATCCAGCAAATTGTTTTGGAAAATTGATTTTGAATAAAAAAATGTTAAAATTGGACTGTTTTGCCAGATACAAAGTCGCCACCTAAATATTTTATTTTGGGGGGAATTTAGGAAACCCATGACTCGTGCCAAAGGCCACGTGTTCGTCATCACCAAAGTTGCCTCGGCTTGGGAACTTAGGTACAAGAGGGTAAGGTCATGAATTGAGCACCCCCGCTGGCCCGATCAAAGATCGATTTCTACTAATCATGACATAGTTTTTTTTTTTTTTTTATAAACATTATGTGCTCTTGTTGATTATTAAGCTAGCTTTACTATGTTATACGCACAAGCAAGTATAGACTAATTTGCTCAATTTGAAACAATTCAACTCATGTTTGTTTGTGAAAATGGTTTGAATTTGTCATCTCAAGTGGGCTTAAAGTTTGCGGATTTGCCACCAAACATAGTGGGCTTAAAACATGATTTGCCACTCAACAAAATGGGCTTAAAATGCACAATCGTTGAATTGTTCCAATTCAAACAACAAGCCTTCATCCATAGGCATTCATGCAATTTAGCATTTAAGCACATAGTCTTATGGTAAGCATGCTAATCATGGTAACATTCACACTCCTACAAGTATGCTAAAGCATAAAAACTCACCTAGTACTCCAAGCTAAGAAAACAAAGTTAGAAAAATATGCATGATTCCTAGCTATGTTAAGTGTCTAATGCAACACATGCAATATGCAATTAATAGGCTCGACTACTAATGTGGCATATGAAACAATTAAACAACATGCGATTAAACATGTGTTCATATAAGTATTGAAATGGCAATGCAGTTTGCATGATGCGCCGAGCCTCGGTGCACGCAATACGAATGCATAGATGTCAAGCATAAGGCATAAGGTATGCTAATTGAAACGTGTCTCTAATCTAACCATCAAAAGCGATTAAATAAAAGGGAGAAAGATGTAGGGTTGGAAGACGTACACGTACGCACGCACACTTATTACAACATTACGCCCTTGCGAAGGAGGGTCCGAATGAACATGCTAACCAAGTAGCTATGCTAATTAAGCTAACTGATTATTACAAAAATCGAATTAATTAACTATTCTAGTTAACTAATTACAAAACAAAATCGAATAACTAGTTAAACTAACTAATTAATTACAACTCTTAATTAGCTACAACTAATTAATTATAACACGTATTTGATCTATTGCTAATTAAACTAATTAGCTAATCTCAGGAAGCGAGGGAGGCTCATGCATGCTCGGTTTCTACCCAAAAAGCTACTGCCTTGCTACTGAACACCTCTGTTTGCTCATTTGAACATTGACAATTCTGCCCATTGTAGACCGCCCGAACTCGCTTCGCGCGTGAGGACGCGAATTGGGTTCATAGCTACTACAGTTCGGACTCCTGTCACGGTTCTGAATCTAATCTCACAAAGTGCAATGTAAGACTGACAAATCACCAAAGAGTCTAATCCAGCAAATCATTTTGAAAAACTGATTTTTAATCAAATAATGCCAAAATTGGACTACTTTGCCAGATTACAGAGTCGCCACCTAAATATTTTGTTTTGGGGGTTTAGGAAACCCTGACTCATGCCAAAGGTCACATGTCCGTTATCACCAAAGTTGCCTCGGCATGGGAACTTGGGTACGAAGGGGGAAGGTCATAAAATGAGCACCATCGCTCGCCCGATCAAAGATCGGCCTCTACTAAACATGATATGTTATTTTTATAAACACATGCATTCTTGTCCGATTATTAATCTAACTTTACTACGTGATGCGCACAACATACAAGTATAGACTAAATCGCCTAAATTGGAACAAAACAATTCAATGTTTGTTTTCGAAAATGGTTTGAATTTGCCACCCTAAAGTGGGCTTAGAAATGCGGATTTATAACCAAACAAGGTGAGCTTAAAACATGACGATTTGCCACTCCAAGTAGGCTTAAAACTCACATTTTGTCGAATTGTTCCAATTCAAGTAATGAAGCTTTCATCCACAAGCATCCATGTAGTTAATCACTTAAGCATATAGCCTCATGGCAAACATGCTATCATGGTACTACTCACACACATACAAGGATGCTAAAGCGTAAACACTTACAGTGTACTCCGAGCCAAAACAGAAAACTAGTTACAAATCAATGCATGACCCTAACTATACAAGGTGCCTAATGAAACACATGCAAAAAATGCAACTAAATAAACTCGGCTATCTATGATGGCATATGAATGCTACAATTTGATACACGTATTCAAATAGGAATTGAAATACAATACAGTTTGAATGATACGCCGAGCCCGGTGCATGCAAAACAAAATGAATGATGCAAACATGCAAGCATAAGGTATGCTAATTGAAATGTGCCCTAATCTAGCCACTGAAAGCGGATAAATAAAAGGGAGAAAGACGTGGGGTTAGAAGACATTCACACACACACACACACACACACACTTATTACAACATTTGCCCTCTCGAAGGAGGGTCCGAATAAATGAGCTAAGCTAGCTACGTTAAGCTACTTATTGCAAACCAACTAGTTAACTAACTTAGCTAATTAATTATTACAACACAAATTGAATTACTAGCTAATCTAAGCTAATTAGAACAAAGTACTTTAAACTAATTAATTACAAAAACATGTAATTAACCACATCTAGCTAACAAAGCGATAAATGGCCTCGTGGGTGAGTGTAGACGTCCCCGAATGCCCCGGGAGGATGGGTCCTGTTCTGTTCGTTTTGGGCTCACTACAGTTCGGACTCTCAAATCGTCATGGTTCTTAATCTGAACCAAAGAGTCCAAATCCGGCAAATCGTTTTGGAAAACAGATTTTTAGAAAAGAAGTGCCAAACATGGACCGCTTTGCTAGATACAGAGTCGCCACCTAAATATTTTTTATGGGGGAATTTAGGAAACCCTGACTCGTTTGCCTAAGGCCACATATCCGTCATCACCAAAGTTGTCTCGACTCGAAAACTTGGGTACGATTGGGGAAGGTCAGCTATGAGCACCCCCTCTCGCCCGATCCGAAGATCGGCCTCTACTAACCATGATATCTTGTTTTGAAAACATTATGCGTTCTTATACCGGTTATTAGCCTAGAATTACTATGTGATGCGTACAGCAAAACAAGTATAGACTAAATTGCTTGAGTCGAAACAAAGCATCGCATTTCCGTTTGTTTGGAAAATGGTTTGAATTTTGCTACTCGCAAGTAGACTAAAATACGGATTTCGATGAATTATCCAAATTCAAACAATCCAACCTTCACCCACAGGCATTCATGCAGTTATATCACATAAGCATATAGCCACATGGTAAGCATGCTATCATGTTAACATTCACACTCATGCGAGATGCTAAAGCATAAATACTTACATCGTACTCCGTGCCAAAATAGTGAACTAGTTAGTAATCATATGCATGATCCTAATTCATGTTAAGGTGGCTAATGTATCTTCATACAAAATGTCACTAGAATAGGCTCGGCTAATCTATGAATGGCATGTGAGATGCGACAGATAACACGTATTCAATTTGGAATTGAAATACAATGCAGTTAGCGTGATGCGCCGAGTTTGGTGCATGCAAGACAAATGTATGAATGCACGCATGCATAACATAAGGTATGCTACATTAAATATGCCCTAGTACTAACCATCAAAGCAAGTAAGTAAAAGGGAGAAAAAAATGGGGGTTGGAAGACATGCACATACGCACCCACACTTATTATAAATTTGCCCTCGCTCAGAGGGATCGAAAGAATAATACAATTTAACTAACTATCAAGCTAACTAAATATTACAGACAATTAACTAGTTAAGCAAATTAACTAAGCTAATTAAGTAGTAAAAGTAGCCTCGGGAAGAGGGCCCAATGTATGCGCGCTCGGTTTCGCTCGGAAACCCACCATCATGCACAAGTTTGCCTCTATTTCCCCTGCTCTGCTCCTCTGAAAATTGCATAACTGCCAAGGTATGCTCCATGGACACTGTGGATCACCACCGACCAAGTGGAAACCCCATCGACCATGTCCGGATGGTCATCGACCATTTGTTGGGCTCTCAGCCATCAATAATTGGTCGGTCGGCACTCCATGTAGTCGACCGGCCAAGTCTTCCTGCAGAACCTGTTTTGACAGCAGCAGAGGGCAAAACAAGGCATGGCAATGTATTTCAAGCAAATGTGTGCACCAACACATCCCTTATCATGTTTGTGACTCAGAGGGGTATGTTCCTTGATTCTCGGACCACCAATCGCGTATTTCTATGCGTGATGGCCTAAGGAACCAAGTCGTGCATTTTGATTTCAAATGAAATGCAATGCATAGAAACATACCAATGGGCTTTCAACCTCTATCATGGCTTGATCAAGAGGTGAAAGATGCATGCAATGATATGCAACCTAGACATGTGATCTAAGTGTGCAACATGGGATGCAAACAAGTAAGCATGCAATAGGTACACAACCTAAGCAAATAAGTATGCAAGAGATGGAATAACTATGCAAGCTTAACCATGCAGGCATGCAAGGTGTAACATGGACAACATGTTAGGCAGCTTAGCCAAGAGAATGCGTGCCAAATGCAAAGCGATTGAAGCATGCAACACATGCAATAGGCTAAGTATATGACAACACACAAGGTGAGCATGCGACAACATGCAAACAATAGACTTATACCAATTTGGGCAGCCCTATACTAGGCCCAAAACAGTGGCCAACATGCTAAGGAATGAGAGGCAAAACACACACAAACATGCACATGTTAAGGCCTAAACACTTAAGCATATGGAGACAACTTTTAAGCACACTTAAAAGATGATAACATGGACATATGGCATACATTATAAGCTCTAAAATCATGTTATAAAATGATGCCAAATCAATTTAAACAAGGCAATCAAAGTATGCAAACAAAGTCCAAGGTCTAAGGCTCACCAAAGAGGTATTGAACTACTCTTAACAAAACCAAACATGGCATGAATTGAACAACTAAAATCAGAGTTTTAGCATGTTAAAACAAAGCCAAAAATACAATGACATGGCATCCTAGAGGCATAAACATGATGGCATACATGAAGGCACAAACATGGAGCATGAAACACCAACCCTTTAAGCCTTAAAGGAACACCAAATGCAAGCATACAAACACACCACAAGGACTGAAATGGCATGTCAAGTGGTTCCAAACACTGAAACAAAGCAAGGATGGCATGCTAGAGGGGTCAATACTTAGGGTATACAAGAGAGGTTGCATGGTAGCTATACAAAGTAAAGCATGGACTACTCAAATGACCAAAAACAATCCTCTAGCATACTAAAACAAGCATAAAAGCTTCACAAAGCTAGGCTGAAATCATGCTAGAACAAGGGTTAAAGCCTACGGCATGTTAAGGCAAAAATATGGCATTACAAGACATGTATGCAAGGCATGCATGGTGTGTCTAAACCAAGTAAAAACAAAGGTAAAACATGGCAAAATACTACCAAATGTCCACTGAAACATGGCCAACATGAGTTCAAAAATGGTGCTCACACATGAGGCTTAAATGGCATATATTAAAGAGAACAAGGAGAGGGGATGGCCCTCTCCTTCTTAGGACCTTAAACCACCATTCTCACCACTGAAATCCCTCAAGATTTCAGTGGTGAGGAGGCCCAAATAAGGTGGTCCCAGAGCTCACCAAAATAGCACAAAATGGGGCCAAACAAGCCCTAAGAGGGGACAAACAACCTCAAACAACAAAGTGACCTTAAACAACTATTTAAAGCACTCAAAAACAAGACTTTCATTAGTTATATACAAAGTCTGAAAACAGTTGCAAGATAGGTTAAAAAGCTATGGAAAAATGGGGGAAAAGGGGTAAGATTGTTACCCTTGTAGACCTCCTTCACAAACAATGCTCCAGCTGGTTCTTTGATCTCAAAACCAGTCAAGAACTTCAAGAATAGCTCCCTAGCACCTCAGTAGCCAAGGTAAGGTGTAATGGTGGGTGTTTGTGTGCAATAATAAGACTAAACACACACTTATACACAAAAGAGAGAGAGATATAGAGATGGGGGATATGCAAATCCTAACCCTAATATCAGAGCCCTCTGGAAAAATGTTGTAACCCTAATGGAGGGAGAAGAGGGTCCCTCTTATAGAGATTCACTTTTGCAAAGCTTCTCAAGTAAGCTAGTCAAGAGGGAGATCCCTCCATACACGTGTATGGAGGGGAGCAAAGTGGGTGCCAGCTATCACAGCTGGCACAAAATATCTGCCAAAAGCAGATGCACAGTGGTCGGCCAACCAAAAATGTAATTTGACCAAAATAGATGGCCGACCGACCATCCAGAGTGCCGACTGACCAAATATTTGGCCGATGGCAACAAAACCCAGCCGGTGGCCTCAAGCCATGGCCGGTGATGTGTGGGAATGGCCAACAAGCCATTCCCTGCCCCTCAAAGGCAAAACACAAGTGTTTGGTGCAAAACCAAACACAAAACAGTCAAGTCGAGAGATCCTGAGGCATGGTGCGTGGTCGAGACCTCCGGGAACTCGAGACGAACACAAACATGGAGGATCACCGAGTGTTCAAACGGTGACGTCCAAGTCTTGAGGACGGTTAAAAATGGGGTGTCTACAGCGAGGGAGATATGCATGCTCGGTTGCGTCCTCTCGGAAATCCACCGCCTTGCCTCAAGACGCCTTTGTTTGCACTCATTAGACCTCTGAAAATTATGCCAACTTCCAGATTGCTTCTTTCTAATCTTAAGAACACCTTGAGGGGCCATCGGCCAGAAATAGCGGTAACCGGCTAGTACTTCCTTGAAATTCCTTCATTTGCTGCAACAGAGCACAAATAGAGGCAAGACAGTGTATTTGCATGGAAATATATGCACTTCCACACTCCTTATCATATTTGAAGCTCAAAGGAGTATGGCACTTGACTCTCGGGCCATCAACCAAGCATTCTCAATGCATGGTGGCCAAAGAATCAAGCTTGTGCAAGCTTTAGTGAATGCACACATAAGACTCGAAAGGCCTCCACCCTATCATGCACAATCAAGGGTGTCGGAGACCGAGAAACGCAACATGTTTTTATCACTTTGAGTATGAAACGTGCCACATTCCTCGTGTTTGGATTAACGTCCGATCCAAACACATGCAATGCAACACACATATGCTATCTTGGCATGTTTTACTTTGCTCAATTCTTGTTTACTCATTTACATTACCAAACTATTTCTTAATTGATTAAGTCCAATGTACAAGTCCTCTAAGGAGAGGAGGTCAACCAAAAGGGGGATTTAGGACATGAGAGGGATTATGCCCTTTGACTAGGAGGAACCCCCAAGGGAGGGTTAAAGCCATTTGGGCACAAACCCTACTTCATGCTTAAACACAAGCTTAAGGCTAAACAACCCTCAAATCAAATTGAAAAATGAAGAAATGGGGGAGGTTGCAGATGTTCAATGCTGAGATGGTATGCTAAAGACCTTAAAGTATGCAAACTATGCAAGCATAACATGTTAAGAGACTTAAGCATTGAAACTAGTGAAGGACACAACACTAGGACCATGCAATACAATGCTCAATGGACTAAACCAGCCCTAAATAGACCTTATGCATGCCAAAAAAGTGGCTAAAATGATCCGAAATGATAGCATGAAAGGCAAGAAAATGATGTTCATGCATTGGCTCATCAATAAGGCATGAAGCACAACTCTTAAAAGCACTTAAAGAGTGATATACATGAGAGTAGGACTAGGCTATATGCTTTGAAATTACATGTCAAATGATGCCATATCATGCAAATAGCTCAAATAAAGCATGTCAAGAGACTTGAAACACAAAGCTAGTCAAAGGCTTTACACAAGAGGCATGCAATACATAGCCTAAACAACTAAACCAGCTTTGGACATAGCTCAATCATGCCAAATCAAAGGCCAAAACATGCTGAAATGATAGTCCAAAAGCTTAGACAAACATGCATGCAAGTTGGCTTATGAGCAATGTCACGTCCCAAACCCACTCCTAAAAGTTTGGGCATGATCACTTCAGAAACAGATAGCCAATTCGATATATACAATGTATGGGGCCTGAACGGAAGCATCTAATAATATAAAATATCATGAATTAACATCCATCGAGCTCACGCCTATATGCCAGGATCTCAATGTATCATTAAACAGTTCCTCTTATGATAGACAGACATATAAGAAGTAGATATTTGCATACACACAATTACATCTATGAGTATATATACAAAACCAGCCCCACACGTGGGCTTACAGCAAAAAAAATGTTAGTAAGAAGGTTATACACAACTGATCACGTTAGACAAAAGTTTAGAGACCAAACTAGGGGTCACTAAGAGAACCCCACAAAATGTATGAGCTTCTTTACATTGCTTGACCAAAAAGGAGTGACTAATGCTGAACTAAGACCGACCTCCAGGTTGATTGCCTACATAAACAGACATAACACACAATGAGCAAGGCTCTGTGAATAATAGTACTTAAACAATTCAATGATTAACTTGAATTGTAATGTACATACGTGCAGAGGTTATATGATTAAGCTTATTCTGCAAATATTTTCAGAATGGCCTTGGCCTAGATTTTATGCAGAGCGGCTACAAGCCCAGTGTCATACAGAACGGCCTTAGGCCTAACAGATTTGACAGATTGGCCTTAGGCCCAACAGATTTTACAGATCGGTCTCTGGCCTAACAGATTTTGCAGATTGGCCTCTGACCCAGATATCAACAAAGCAGAATAATCCGGAGTTGTACAGATGTACACAGGTTTCTCAATCATTTATAAATGTTTACGTAATTAACTTGTGAATAACAGAGCGCTAATAATAATAATTATTAACGATAAGTAAATGTACAACTACAGTACTATTACTCACAGTGCTGTGATAGAGCGACAGTTGCTTCCAGTATGTACCCTACATACACACACAGTTCAAGAATTAGTTCGTTTTTCTTTTTAAACAATTCCTGATTCATTTCGTTTTGAATGAATTTACAACTATGTAAAGAGCATCAAATACGGATTTTAAAAATATCAGAGGGCCACATAAGGAAAACGGAGTGGACGAAATTTTTCGGCATGGGCCGCATGTGCGGTAGTACCCTCCGCACGTACGGAAAGGTGGGCCGCACGTGCGGTGATCCTCCCCCGGACGTGCGATGAATTTCAGAATGCAAACTTCAATTTTTCCCTGTTTTCCGCACGTGCGGCTGTGACCTTCGCACGTGCGGTGGTGCTCCCGCACGTGCGGCCGTGGCCCCTGTTTTGGGCAGTCCAAAACAAAACACAACTTTACCAAATTTCAAAATTTCAAAGCCCAAAAATGGAGGAATTTAAGACAATAGGATGGTATAACATCATATTAACATGGATCACAAATTCAATTAAGTCTTTAATTCCTTGAAACTCATAAACATAGCTCAATTCCATGAGATTTCCAACGTTTCACATAGATAGATATATATACATACATGGCCATTTATCCACATAGTTGAGCTCAAGCATGACAATTGAAGAAATGAGATGTAAATTCTCACTAGACAGTTCAATATAATTCCAAATCAACCAAACACAAGAGGCATCATCCCAATTAATCACTGAACACATGCTTGACTTATATCGCAAACCCTAACTTCAATATTGTAGAGAATTCCTCACTTTTTAATCAAGAGAGGCTTAATAAAAGTAGATAACACATACCTTGAACTTAAATCTCTATAAGCCCTCTTAATTCCCTAATCTTTCTCCTTGAAGGACTTCTCTCCCTTTTGTTCTTCTTCTCTACTCTCTCTCCCTCTCCCTCAGGAGGTATTTTTGGGTTCAAGCTTATTAAGTCAAGTGCTTAAGGGACCAAGTTTATATAAAAGTGAATAAAGACAAAAGTCAATCAGTTTAATCATTCCAAATCAAATTTTTACAAAAAATCATATCACGATCTAAAAATTATGCTGATCTCAAATATAAAATCAATTTTAGATTATTAAGCTTCTAAGGCTTTTAATTTCTGATCCAAACATCGCAATTGTAACAGATATTTCACTTATTGAACATATATGAATTTCTAATCATAAAATTCACCCACTTAACTTGATTTCACATGAAATTTCACAGTAAGTATATAAAGGCTCAAAGTAAGGGACTAAAAGTATATCATAAACATATACGAGGGTCGGTTTATTACAAGCAAGGCACAAGGCACATCTCTCAAAAGCATTAAAAGAGTAGAACATATGAGAGTGTGACCACACTATACATACTGAAATCATGTAAGAAATGAGGCTAAGGCATGCAAACATCACAAGCAAAGCATGCTAGGGACTTTGAAACTCAAAGCTAGTCAAGGCCCTTTACACTACAACCATGCAAGGCAAGGCATATATGATAAAGACCACTCAAATCAGACATAAAGCATGCTAAAACATAGCCAAAAACATGCTGGAGTAGAGCATACACATGCTAGATCAATACGCTAAAACACCAAGCATGCTAGGCTAGTGAACAAAGTTGCACTACAAGTGCAAGAAACATGCAAGAGGTAACCAAATCAGCCAAAATCAGAGTTAAAGCATGTTAAATAATGGCCAGAACCATGCTGGAGTGGAGCCAAAATATGCTAGAATTATAGGCTAAGACATGAAGCATGTTAGGCTAGCAAGTAGGATTACACTACAAGTGCATGAAGCATGCAAGAGATGACCAAACCAGTCAAAAAAAGAGTTATAGTAGGTCTAAAAAGTCACAAAAACATGCTCAAACTAAGCCTCAAGAAGGGAGAAATACATGCTCATTTGGTGAGCCATCAACACATGCAAGCAAGACAAGAGGAGAGGGGACCACCCCCTCCTATTTGGGACCTCAAAACAAGCTTTCCACCACTAAAATTCCTCTGGAATTCAGTGGTTAAAGGGCCAAAAACAGATGGTTTCAAAAGCTTTAAAAGATAGCAAGAAGCTTAGAAAATAAGGCACAAAAGGGGGTGAAACACCCCTAACTCAAACAAGGCCCCAAACAACCATTTTTAACACTTAAAAACAAAGGTTTTTGTAGTTGAAAGCTAGGCCTAAAATAGCATGCAAAGGTGGCTAAGTAAGCAACTAAAATAAAGCTTTAAAGAGGATATAGGACTCATCCTTGAAGCACAACAGCCACAACAGCACTTCTGAGCCAAAACCAACTTCCAAGACTTCGAATCAAGCTTCAATGGGTCTCAACTCCAAAGTGAAGGTGTTTGACTAGGTGTCTTAATGCAAATGTGTGAAGAAAATACACTTTAAGGCTCAATATAGCACAATATATATAGAGAGAGTGAGAATTCTAGAGAGAGAGGGAGATTTTTTTAGCTTTGAAAAATTTGAACCCTCAATAAGGGGGAGGCACCTCCCCTTTTATAGAAATGCAAGCAAGAGCTTTCTAGAATCCCTCCCTACACATGTAGGGAGAATGCATTCTGTGCCCAACAGCTGGCATAGCCGACCACCTCCCCTAGTCGATCGACCACATCAAGTGGCTGACAAGGGAGAAAAGTGGTCGACAGGGGAGAAAAGGGGTCTACAAAGAGAGGAGAAGAGGATGGCAGGCTGCCGACCACTTAAAGTGGTCGACTGACCACCTACCCTAGCCGACCGACCACCACAAGTGGCTGGCAAGGAGAAAAAGTGGTTAACAAGGAGAAAAAGTGGTCGACAAGCCCTATTTCTCCCTCCAGGCAAAAGGGGCACCAAGGTTTGGCTTAAAACAAGCACAAAATCAAGAGAGTTCAGAGACTTAGAGGCAAGATGCACAATCGAAAACTCCGGGGACTCCAAACAAGCACAAACATGAGCAATCACCGAGCTCTCGAACGACAACGTTCAAGTCTTAAGCATGGTAAAAAATGGGGTGTCTACACCCACTTCCAGAACACCTCTTCTCCACTTTACCAATACACTGTGCAAATTTCACTAATGGCTGATAAGGGGCTGGTCGGCTATCAATGGCGGCCGGTTGGCTACCACTGATGGTTGGTCATCTACTGGTGGTGGATGTCAGCCACTAATAGTCTGGACTTCCTTGCTGCAACAGAGAGCAAACAGAACAAAACAGTGTATTTCTCCAGGGTTGTTTGCACATTTTGCCTCTCATTTTCATGGAAAAATCAAAGGAGGGACAAAATTTGGTTCATAAACCATCAATCAAGAAATTTCATTGCATGATGGCTTGTGAAACCAATTGTGCAAGTTTAATAAATGCAAAATGAGACCAAAATGACCATCACCCTATCATGCATGATTAAGGGCAATGGAGACCTAGGAAAATGGAACATTTCATCACTTTTGAGTATGAAATGTCCTATTTTCCTTGTGTTCAAATTAATGTCTGATTTGAACAAAGGCAATGCAACAGAAAGGAATGCTTATCTTGTCACTTTTACTTGCCAATTTTGTTTACACATTTTATTTACCAAATCATTCATTAATCAATTTGTCCATTGGTGAGTGTCTTCTAAGATGAAAGAAGTGTCAACCTGTAGACGCGCTCACGAGGGCCCCCGAACTCCGCGCTTTTGCAAATGCGCGAAATTCGTTTGCTCTCTAGCTACTACAGTTCGGACTCAAATGTCACAGTTCTTAATTTGATCTCACAATGTGCGATGTGAGATTGATAAATCACCAAAGAGTCCAAATCCGGCAAATTGTTTTGGAAAACAGATTTTTAGAAAGAAATGCCAAACATGGACTGCTTTGCCAGATACAGAATCGCCACCTAAATATTTTATTTTAGGGGAATTTAGTAAATCCTGACTCATGCCTAAGGCCACATGTCCGTCATCACCAAAGTTGCCTCGGCTCGGGAACTTGGGTACGATTGGGAAAGGTCATTTAATGAGCACCCCCGCTCGCCCGATCAAAGATCGGCCTGTACTAAGCATGATATCGAGTTTTTGAAAACACATGCGTTCTTATTCCGGTTAATTAGCTAGAATTATTATGTGATGCGCACAACAAAACAAGCATAGACTAGATCGCCTAATTTGGGAACAAAGCATTGCATATCTGTTTGTTTGGAAAATGATTTGAAATTTGCTACTCGCAAGTAGGCTAAAGTGCGGATTTCGATGAATTGTCCCAATTCAAGTAATCCAACCTTCACCCACAAGTATTCAGGCAGTTATATCATATAAGCAAATAGCCTTATGGCAAATTTAACACACATGCAGTATGATAAAGCGTAAACACTCACAGTGTACTCCAAGCCAAAATAAAGAACTAGTTAGAAATCAGTGCATGATCCTAGTTCATGTTAGAATGGCTAATGCAACACATGCAAAAATGCATTTAAGATAGGCTCGACTATCCTAAGGATGTCATGTGAAATGCAACTTGGTACATGTAATCAAATTAGAATTAAAATACAATGCAGTTAGTATGATGCACCGAGCCCGGTGCATGCAATACAGATGAATGGATGCAAACATGCAAGCATAAGGTATGCTAAATGAAACGTGCCCTAAAACTAACCATCGTAAGCGGTTAAGTAAAAGGGAGAAAGAAATGGGGATTGGAAGACATGCATCACACGCACGCTTATTACAACAATGTGCCCTCTCGAGGGAGGGACCAAATAAGAAGCTAACTAGCTAATCTAAGCTAATTAAACTAATTATTACAAAACAAATTAATTAACTAATCTTAGTTAACTAATTATTACAAAACGAATTGAAAATAGCTAAACGCATTAACTAATTAAAGGAACAAACCAAAGCAAAACCTAGCTATTTAAGCATGGCAGCTAAGGAAAGCAATAAAAGCAGGAGGTTCTCAGAGGGAGAAGACTGGATGCATGCTCGGTCGCCTCGTTCGGAAATCCAATGCGATGCCCCGATTTGCCTCTGTTTTCATTTGTTCTTAGAAACTTGCACCAAGCTTCAGAAAGCTGAAAATCCACCTTGGGAATCCAGTGGGAGGGTGGCCGACCACTTTTTGTTGTTGAAAACCAAGAAAAGTGGTTGGCCAGCTACTTTTTCTGGCTGGCCGACCAGTTGTTGTTGCTGAACTACAATTTGCTGCAACAGAGAACAAGAAAGGGCATGGCAATGTATTTGCAAGATATGTGTACACAACCACCCTCCCTATCATGTCATGAACTCAAGGGAGTGTAGGTTCTCGACCCTCGGGCCACCAATCGCGCATTTTCATGCATGATGGCTGAGAGGCGAAGTTGCACAATTCAATATGAAAATGAATGCACAAGTAAACACATATAGCCTAAAACTCTATCATGGATGATCAAGAGCGTCAGCGACCGGGATTTAACGCACGTTTCATCACTTTAAGTATGAAACGTCCCTCGTTTCCCGTGTTTGGACTAACACCTACTCCAAACACAATGCAAACAAGCATGGCATACACAATACGACTCAAGCATGCAAGTATATGCAATGCAACTACATGGCATACTTAATGCAACTAACAACATATCATGCGCAATGCAATGAATAAGGCATACACAATGCTCAATACTAAGAAATAGATGGCATACTCAATGCAAGGCAATCATAAAGTTCTAAGCATAATGTAATGCATGCATGCATGCACAATGCAATGCAACAAGGGCAACTTATGTAATATACCAAGCATGGCATGCTCAATGCGATATACATGGTATACTCAATGGACTTAAACCAAAAGGGTAGACTTCAATCATACCCAAATCAGTGGCCATAAGTGATGAAATGAAGGCACATAAAGCAAGGCACGCATGCACAATGCGTTGGCCATCAAAGAGGCCAAAGAGCACAACTCTCAAGAGTGCACAATGAGTGACAAAAGTGGAAGTGTAACAACACTAAGTGCACTGAAATGAAGCAAGAAATGATGCCAAATCATTCAAACAACATAAGTAAAGCATGCTAGGGTCCTAAGGCATGAAAGCTAGCAAAGAGCAACACAAAAGAGGCATGCAATACATGGCACAAATGCATGAACTAAGCATGGTCAGAGCTTAAATAGGTCAAAATAAAGACCTAAACATGCTGAGACAAGGGCCCAAAGGCCTAGGCATGGAAGCATGCAAGCTAAGGCATAACAAGGCTACAATGCACAACACTTAAAGACATTCAAAGCATGAATGAAGTGGGAATATAAACATGCCATAAGCTCTGAAATGTCATGGTAGATGATACCAAATCACGTACACAACACAAATGAAGCATGTAATGATGCTCAAAGCTTAAGGCAAACAAGAGCATTTGTACTACAAGTACACAAAACATGAAGCATGAGATTAAGGCAATCCAAAATAGTCCTAGAACATGTTAAAATGAGTCTAAAACGTGCAAGGAAGGAAGCTAAAATGTGCTAGCATGAAAGGCATAAGGCATGATTCATACAAGGCAAATAGGGGGGATTACACTACACCTATGTGGTCAACCAGAGCAAAAACTGGTCGGCCATAGGTGGGAGAGGTCAACACACTAAATGCTAGGTGGTGGTATGCTGGCCGACCAGAAAAGATGGTCCAAAGACCAAGAAAGCCAGTTATCTGACAAGAAAACTAGCTGGAGAAAGGAAAAGTGGTCTCCAAGGAGAAATACTGGTCTCCCACCCTTGTACCACCTTCCAAACAAGAAAAACAAGGTTTGTACCAAAAACAAACCAAAGCGGATGCAAGACGAGAAATTGGAAGGCGAAACACGCGGCCAAAAGCCCCGAAAACTAGCTAACGAGCATCAAAAGTGGTATGTAACCACAAAAGTGGTCTCCCGGACCACAGTGTTCCTCTAGGAAGAGCCAACAAGGTGTGGTTCGAAAACCACACCAAACGGAGAATGTTAAGCGGTCCCGAGACAAGGCGCGCGGCCAAAGGCTCTAAAAATCAGAAACTAATCTCCAAACGGGAAAAGTGGCCTATGACCACAAAAAGTAGTCTATGACCACAGAGAGATGGTCTACAAGACCACTCCCTCCCTCCGGGAAGGAAAAACAAGACTTGGTTCGCAAATCGAGCCAAAGTACAAAGAGTTCCGAGGCCCGAAGGCTAGGCTCTCAACCAAAACTTCGAAACCTCAGAACGAGCACAACATGCACCATCACCGAGCGCTCAATCGATGACGTCTGAGTCTTAAGGTCGGTCAAAAATGGGGTGTCTATACAACCATGTGATAGTTTAAGGCATGAGAGAAACTTCATGCCGTTGGTAATGAACCCTCAAAGGAGGATTAAATCATTAAGCATGAGCCTCAATCTCAAGTTTAAACAACCATAAAGTTGAAACAACCCTCAAACCAAATGAAAAAAGTGAAGAAATGAGGGAGATTGCAGAGATTATAAGTGCTGAAATTAGGTGATAAAAAGCACTAAAACATGCAATCAACTCAAACCAATGGTGGTTAAAGCCTTAAAACACCAAGCTAGTGAAAGGACTTACACTACAACTATACAATACAAGACTTAAATGACTTAACTAGCCAAAAATAGAGTTACAACAGTCCAAAAAAGAGCCTAAATCATGCTGGAATTAAGCTACAAATTGCTAGAAAAATAGGCTAACACACAGAGCTATCTAGGCTAGCAAACAAGACACAAGGAGAGGAGGCTAACCCCTCCTATTTTGGGACCTCAAAACAACATTTTTAGCTCTGAAAACCTCTGAAAATCAGTGGTAAAAAGCTCAAAAAAAGTTGAGAAAAGAATGGGAAACACAAGTGCAAAGGCTTAGAGAATAAGGTTTAAAGAAGGGTGATTAACCCCTCAACCTTTAATAGCCTTAAACCACAAGCTTCAGCCCATAAAAACAGTTGAAAAACACTTCTAAATCAGCAAGAAAAGATAGAAAAGAAGTAGTGCAAAGGTACTCAAAATTATACCTCTTAAAGAGGAATAACACTTTTGTTCACAAACCAACCAATTCTCACTCTCAAGGGCTGAAATCTGGACTCAACAATCTCAACAAGGAGAGCTCCAATATTGGTTTAGGAAGTGTAGAGAGAGGGTGTATAGGTTGCAAGATAGAGATAGAGAGAGAATTCCAAGAATTGGAGCTTTTGGAATTTTTTTTGAACCTTAAATCAAGAGGTTTGGCCTAGTATATATAGAAAAACAGCCTAACAGGTCAAAAATATCAAGCCTTGAACAACTAGAGCTTGTGGGGGACAGCTGGACAAAAATATCTAGGTTTTTCACCAGTGGCCGACTGCCAGAAGTGTGGATTGTCGGTCATCAAAAATCTACTTCTAGGCCCAACTTCAAATGGGCATATCTCCTTCATCCAGACTCCTTTGTAGGTCATTCTTCAGTCTAAATTGAAGCCCATGAAGTCTACTTTCCAATGGAAGTGTCCTCACATCAAAATTCTAAGTGGGCTAAGAGATATGTCTATTTAAGTGAAAGTTGCTCAGTTTTGGCTTAACCGGATGGATGCCTTACTTCAAACGGCCATATCTCCCTTATCCAGACTCGGCTTTTGGAGATTCTTGAGTGTAAAATGAAGTCCTGGAAGTCCACTTTCCAATGGTGGTGGCTCCACAATTAAAGTCCAAGTGTACAAAAGGATAGGCCTGATTTAGTGAGGTTGCCTAGTTTTTTCTCAACGGTTTTATACCCAACTTCTTCCCCAACTAGTTTTCTTCCTCCCCTCCAATTTTCTTAAACTCCAAACCTCTAAATAAGATGTTTTAAAGATTTTTTCAAAGAGTTCACATCTCTTCCATTTATTTCTACTTTGTCCTTGCTCGGTTTACCGAAAGTGCAATTTTAACGAAATACAAGCCTCGGAACATCGTAGAAGAATTTTCAAAAATATTTTGAAAGAGAGAGTTTTAAGGTCTAAAATAGTTTTTGTCAAAAATCATTTTGGTCCAAAATGGGGTGTAAGGTTGGGATTTAGAGCTCTTTTTGCTGAAGAAATCAAATATTTGCATAGCACAACTATCATTATCGAGTGATCAATTAGTGGCGCCCAAGTCTTAAGGGCGGTAAAAAATAGGGTGTCTACACAGAAATAGACAGATGGTTTAGATTGAAAACAAATCAAAAGTTTAGTGTTTAAATTGATAAAATTAAAAATTCAAGATTTATTTTGTTACAAAAGTGAAATCCTGAGATTTTTTTTTTTGTGTAATTTCTCCAAAAAACATGTGTGTGTGTATATATATATATAACATTATCACAAATTGTGTTATTTTATTTCTAATTTATAAATTATTATATTTCTATCATAAAATATATAATATTTATCTCAAAAATTTGTAATATGTATATATATATATATAATAAAAATACCTAACAAGCATGCATATGATATATCAACCTTGCAACATTAACACCACAACTAGCAAACTCATTGGAGAGACAAAGAAAATAGGGTGATACTAATGGTTTCTGTAGTTTGTAACTTATTTTATTTTGGTCTTTAATCTTTCAATTATGATATATTTGATTTTGAATTTTAAATCTCATTCTAAATAAGGACAATTAAAGATACTGTTGCTCCATTTTAAGAGTAGAGTCATCAATTTGATAAAATATAAACTAGTTTGACAAAAATTAATGTCAAAAAATTATTTTTGAATTTTTAAAAATTATTTCTATCCACCAAAGATAAAATTATATAAAAATGATAAATTTTTTTTATATTTTTGTTATTTTTTTTATCAAATTAATTTTTAATGTGTTTGGATGATGATCATGTAATAGGTGGTTGTTTTTGTTAATTTTTTGGATAGTTCTCATGTAATAATGGCTATCATATGATAGATGCTTTTTAAGTTTTTAATGTGTAATCGATATGTTTAATATATAAAATATTTTTAGTTAATAATGACATTATAATTGTCGATATAATTTTTAATGACATTATAAATTAATGTGTAATTGACCAATGTTTTAATTTAATTAATTGGTTTAATAATGACATTAAAATTGTCGATATATTTGACTTTTGAAAAAATATAAACTAGTTTAACGAAATAAATATTAAAAAAATTATTTATACCCTCCTAAAGGATAAAATTATATAAAAATGATGTGTTTTCAATTTTTTTTCACTAATTTAATTTTTAATTTTTTATAAATTTTTTTTGCAAATAGGTTTTGAAAACCAAACTAAATAGAATTTTATAACCAAGAAAGTTCTAACATTATTCATTAAAAAAATGCCATTACATTTCAGACAACATATAAATTTACCAACACAAAATAAGTTGTATAGCGACTTTGCTCTTGAAATGGACCAGTTGCAAAGGAAACATTTTTTATTACCCTTGTTTGGAACAAGATTCAAAATTTAGGATCATATGTATCTCAATTAAAAAGTGATAGATTAAAATGACACAAGTCCCAAATTGCAGGGATTGTTGGTGTAATTTACCCAAGAAAATAGATACTTGTTAACTGTTTAGCATCTAACACTAATAGGCTCTTTATAGAATACAATGGAGATGTTCTATGGAATTTTAACTCACAATGATAATAAATAAAAGGGTAAATTATATAATTGTTCTTAAAATTTGGGGAAAAAATATAATAAACTTTTAATTTTGGTATAATTGGACTAATTTCTTTTTTAATAAAGTTAAATTGATTGAAATTAATAAAAATAATGTAAAGGCACAAGGATAAATAAGAAAAAAAAAAATTTCAATGCAGAAGAGATGATAATATTATTTTTCTATTCATTTGGCTAACGAATTATACATAAAAATGAAATTCAGTCTATACAAATCAATACATTAAATAGTTCTATTTTATGCAATCTTAGAAGAGATAAGTGTTAGGTTTTTTTAATTGGCAATTCCGTTTAATAAAACTCCCTTTAGTAATGATTTTATTTACTCTTTTGTTTTAGTGGGGCTGAGTGTTTAGATACGAATACAATTTGAATTTTGCCTGTGTGGAGGAGTTTGTGCTGACATTCCGTATCTTGAGCATTCCTTATTTTCTACTTTGCTAACTATGTATGAAAAAGTTGTTTGACCACTCAAGCGATTATTTGTGCGCTCGAGCGATGAAGTGGATCATCCAATATCTCTGCTTGCAAACTGAATTTTTTAGAAATATGTTTCATCGCTCGAGTGGTGGATGTTGCGCTCAAGCGGTTGGCCTATATGTTTGCATCACCTTTTAGTCACACTACTCAAGCAGCCAAGTGTTCGCCCGAGCAGTCTTCCGCTTTGTTTACTATAAAGTGCGTTGTTTGCTGTTTTTAGGGTTTAACCCATCCAGATTCTTAGAGAGGAGTACAATACAAAGTATTCTATGTTGGAGGGTGTTTTTATATAAATTTGCTTGATGTATAGAAGGTGATCGATTGATCAACAAACTACATAGTGTCAAACATCAAGGGTTGTTTCATTCTCTTATTTACATAAAGAGAAAGGTGTTCTTCGATGAATTTTGAGAAATTTGGGCCTACAATTTTGGTAAATTTCGGAGTGGCTCATCATCGTGGATTCGACATTGGCATTGTAGATTCAACATTGGGTAAAGCGATTCCGAGGTGAAGAAGGTGGAGGAAGAAGCACATCGGGTTTGGTTCAATTCGGACATGTATTCGCTAGGTAATTGAGGTTGCTCGTATGTAATTTTTTTTTTTGTCTTCTTAGTGGATTGTTTTGTGACTTTGACTCGTAGTTTGTTTTTTTTTTTTTTTTTTTTTATATATATATATCACAATTGGAAGTACTACAATTGTGATTTTTTCTACGTTAAATCATTATATTCCTATTTGTTGTTGATTGTTTGATTGAGATTGATATTCACTGTTTAAAATTGAAACATAATCACTAATCAATATCTCAACGATTTTTAGATTTTTCCATTGGTATCAGAGCGGGTCGCTCAATCTTTGTTGTTCGAAGTTTTAAGGAGCGAGATCTTATTTGATTTGTGATAATAGATTCAATTCGTGAGGAGAATTCTATGGTTCGACTACCCCTACTTAATAGATCCAATTATTATTACCCATATATATGATATAAAATATAAAAACTATATTATGGGTATTACATAATTTTTATATACATGGGTAATAATATAATATTTATAGTACGATAATACTTTTTTTGGCATGAATAATATATGAAATACATATCATAAGTAAAATTATGAATCATTTTTAGTAATTGATTATGAGGGGTTGTGCGATCAATAAATTTTGAATTAAATTTAATTATGATTTGCTTCTTGTATTTGATTATTATGTCTAAGTCATTTTAATTTTTGTGATCATTTTTATTATGAGATTTTCAGTTCTATGACCAAGGGCATTGAATAAACCAATAAATTAAAGAATTTATTTTCATGGTTATTGGTCCTCTTCCTTGACTATTCTTTGCCTCAATTAATGATGTAATGATTTTTAATTTTATATATAGTAAAGTCCAATCCAATTTGGGTACTTGTTTTTTATTTATTTATTTATTTTTGGAATTGCAGGAATAGAGAAAGTAACCATTTTGAGTTTATGGTATTCTTCACTAATGAAAAGTTATAAACACATATTATGCTAGTCATTTTTTTTTTTTTTTTTTTTTGCAATATGATTGATTTAGAATATCACATAAACATGTCACTTGATATTATAGAAGTACTGAATAAATTACTGACAATGGCGTCTATGTCTGTCTATACTTAAATATAAGTTAAAATTACATGTGGCACAAATTTTATATAGGGCTGTATTTTTCTATTTTCTAATTTTCATTGTCTTGTAATTATTTCCTTTATTTCTCACTTATTTGTAATTTTTTTTTTTTGGTTGTGTGTTCGTTTAACTGACAATTAGACTTGTCAAGCAACTTGCTTTGTCTTTTGTAAAGTATGGAAAGTGTGAGTTGCCTACTGGATACCGAAGAGAGTGAGAAAACAAAGGTAAGATGTAAGAGGAGTTAATTTGAGCCTACTAAATTAATTAGGCTGAACAGTCCAAGGTTGGTGAGCCCAAATTTATCGCAAGTCCAAAATTGGTGGGCCCGGATTTATCGCCATTAAACGGGCCGAATCACTCTAAGCCTTGAAAGGGTTCGGATCCATGAACTTAGAGACTTACTCGGGCCCAGACCCGGAAGGGTATTGAGCAATCCTAGAGATCCGAGGCACTCGGACTCAAAAGGATTCAGATCCACGAATCTAGAGATCCGAAGCACTTGGCTTACAATGGATTCAAACACAATCTAGAAGTCGTTTCGTTAATGAGTTCCAGAACATTTGCGGGCTCGGAGCTTTCTGGGATCTACGCACCAAAACCATGGGCATAATGGAGTTCGAACAAAGGACCCGATCCCGACGATGGTGAGTGGAGATAAATTCACTCTTCCGTTAAACTAGCCTATACCCGGGTCGAGGTGACACGATCTAGGGGGTCCCTGAGACTTGGCAATATTTGCGGCAGGACGTTCTCTTGAACTACCCCTGACCCTTATACGGTAGGACGTCCTCTGGGACTACCCCTGACCCTTTGGGATGATTGGGGATCATTGGTTAAGTGTGGCTAAGAAGAAGGGTTCGCCAAGAGGTTGATCTCCTCTTCGGGGTTTTCCTCATCCTCGGAGAGGTCACCTCCTCGGACAAGGTGGTTAGAGAGAATATTCCCCATGTGCCTTGCACATGGACTCCATCCTACATCATGAGGTGCCTATAAATAGCACCCACCCATAACTTTACAAGGGATGGATTTTGGAGAGATAACTCATGGAAAAGAACTAGTTTCCCTTCTCCATTATGAACCTTGAGAGTGAAAGTGGGAGATCCATGGGAGAGCCTTGCCATTATTCTCTCTCTAGTTACTTTGCCTTATTCTTTACCCAATCTCTTATCTTCATCATTTCCTTTCTTTTGTGTTCTTAGTTGAGACTATTGAAGAATCTAAGCCTTACCATTTTCTAGAGAATTCGAATTTTTCTTCAAAGATCTTCGAATTTTCCCACAACATTCTTGAACCCTCTCATATATAAGATAAATGGAGGGTTGTGTCTGATTACAAGCTTCAATTGGGATGAAGAGAGAGAGAGAGAGAGAGAGAGAGAGAGAGAGATAGAGATAGAGAGGGGTTGAAATGATAGAAGAGGCTCTTATTTATTGTAGTAATTTTAGTTAAGTATTAGGAGTAGTAGGTGTTTTTTATTTTATTTTATTTTATATTATTACCCACACATATAAAAATTATATATTATTTATCCCTTATAAAATCATAATAGTACCCTTCTTTAAATCATATAAAACCTCTTATATTTTTAAAATTTTAAAAATGTTATATTCTATTCTTTTGGTTGTTTTTGTACACTTTTAATTGATAGGTCAAGACAATAATTGAATCAATTGATAATTGATTTCCTATTATGAGATTTATTTAGTTGCTTGTTTCTCCTCATTATGGGACTCTTTTGTTGAGTTGATAGGTTTGAACTTATTGATTGTAGATTTAGTTGTTTGTTTGTTTGTTCATATTGTTGAGTTAATAGAATTTAGTTATGGATTGTGAATTTATAAGTCACGTTGATGTAAATCTCATGAGATTTAATAATATCTCGTTGTTATTTGTTATGGAAATAAAAGTGCATTAAGTTTAATAATATCTCGTTGTTATTTGTTATGGAAAAAAATTTTAATGGTGCGCTTAATGTGTGCCCTCTCTTTGTTAAATTCCTAGCTCCGTCACTGCTTGAAAACATAATATGCACAAACTCTAGAAGATTTCCCATGAATGAATGTGATGCAACATGTGAAGAGTATAGATCTCATGAGAAAAGTTTATGTGCCTCTTGAAGGTCTAGCTACGTGATGCAACATGTAAAGAGTATAGATCTCAGTCAACCTCTAGTGATCGATGGGTATTTGTTGAGTAAAAGCGAATGCTCCCCCTCAAACAATGGATACAATTTTCTTGCGCACTCACTTATGACTTTCACTCTCAAGAATATGGAAACCGAATCAGAGAAGGATGGAAAAGATAGTGAAGCCTGGTTGGTGACTTTGAGGTAGCCTTTTCCTCATGTCTTGAGAGACAAGCACAAAGGGGTAAGTAGTGGAGGTGCAAAAAGATGGTATGAGGTTAAGAGACTCAACATCACCCAAGATATGCTAGCATTAGTCAATTTCTCAAGAAAAACACAAGAAACACCATTAGAAGTCCATAGAGAACTTTGATCACTTATGCAGAAGAGTTCGATATTTGCTAATCCAAGAGTGCGTACAGAATGAGACATACTAATCAAAGTACACACAATCTGAAATGAGTAATGACCACAGATAGCACACACATATTAGCAGGTAATGGATATTCTCATCAATTTCAATATGCACCAAGAACTTCTCAAAAATTTCAAACTTGCAAAACCATACAAAGAAAACTTCTTGAATTTTTGATAAACAAAGCAAGAAAGAAGCAAGCAAACGCACACAGAAACACCAAAAATATGAAAGCAAACAAAAAAAAAAAAAAAAAAAAATCAAATAAACAAATTAACCCAAGTAAAGCTTTCTTACCCAAATTGTTTTAGTATGAACAATGTTATGGGAATTGCGGTTCTTGGGTGATGTCTTGACGTTGTGGTTCCCTTCCCCTTTAATGGGAACCCGTCTCGACTTGGTTTCCATCCTCCTATTCCAAGGTCTAGGCAAATGCAAACTCGCTTCATCTTTGGTCTCAAGCAAATGAAAATAATGAGGTCTAATATGACCCTTAAGCCTACAATGATGACAAATAGGAATGAATTTACCCTTGGCTATACAATCATGAGACAATGAAGAAGATGAAGTGATGTTACCCCTAGCCTTGAAATCTTAAGTGCTCTCATCCCTTGAAAGTTGAGGGTTTGGATGGTGAGAAATGTCCTTTGATGATGCCAACTCCTCCTTTATCATTGATCATGTATTGAGTACAAGCAGCCGCATCCACACTTTATGCACTTAAAGCTTTGATACATTCGAGTTATAACTTCAAGGAGATAATTTTTGCTTCAAGCTATTTCTCGTACTTTGAACAAGTCTCCAACACTCTTTCAAGATCACCATTCTTCTCTTTCACCTCATCATGATCATGAAACAATTGAGTTCTCTCCATCTTGTATGTAAATAGCTTGGTTGTCAAAGATTCTAACTCTTTTGAGAGAACACGAACTTCTGCCATGAGCTTCCTTGAGCTCTCGTTCTACTTTCTCTTTCCCTTCTTTACTTAGCCTAAGTTTGGTGGACAGCTTGATGTCAACTTTGTCAAGATGAAATTCCGCTTATACATATCATACGAAAATTATGAATTAATTTGTAATAGCATTGTGATCAATAAATTATTAACGTGACCTCCCTAAGCCTTAGGTGGCTCCATTCCTATTTTCAAGTAATTGTGTTTCTTGGATTCTTCTTGTGTGCTTTAAGGTACAAATATGAAATTCCTCACCTACTCCATTACATTGATTTTTTGTCCTTTTTTTCTCTTTTTTCCCCCCCTCCCCCCCCCCCAAGCTTGAAGTCCTTTGATGAGGTTATTTATTGAGGGGGAGTTAGTTGAACATGGACTTATGTTGTTTGTTTTGAGAGGGAGATAGATACTTATTGGTTTGCTTGTTGCTATGTGTTACTTACTTATCGCATGCTATTTGTTACTACATCTTCTTGTCATTACTTACTTATCGCATGCTATTTGTTATTATATCTTCCTATCCTTGTGTGGTTTTTGTACTTACTTTTATTGATTAAGCTTCCTTTGACAATTCATGACAAAAATAGGGCGTATGTTTGAGGCGAAGATTTGTTACTTGATAGCATGATGTTCTTTTAAGATTTTCATTTCATCATATGTTTCATGCTATCATATTCTGTTGTGACACTAATAGTTGTTTGGAAAAACATGACCTTAAGAAAGTTGTCTTTGTTGGTTGTAATGGGTTGGGGTGATTACAATTTTATTTGTTAGATGTGTTTTGTCACGAAGTTGTCAAATGGGGAGATTGTTAGGTTTTTGTAATTAGCAATCCCATTTGACAAAACTCCTTTTAGTAGTAATTTTATTCGCTCTTTTGTTTCAGTGAAGCTGTGAGTGTTTAGATGTGAATCCAACCCGAATTATGTCTATATAGAGTAGTTTGTGCTAACATTCCGTATCTTGAGCATTCCTTGTTTACTATTTCGTTGACTATGGATGGGAAAGTTGTTTGACTGCTCGAGCGGTCATTTGTGCGCTCGAGCAGTGAAGTGGATCATCTAGTATTTCTATCTGCAAACTGAACTTTTGGAAAATATGTTTCACCGCTCGAGTAGTGGATGTTGCGCTCAAGCGGTTGGTCTATATGTTTTCACCGCCTTTTAGTCACACCACTCGAGTGGTGAAGTGTGCACTCGAGCGGTCTTTGCGGCTCTGTTTACATAAAGTGTGTTGTTTGCTGTTTTTAAGGTTTAACCCGTCCAGATTATCAGAGAGGAGTAAAATATAAAGTGTTCTCTATTGGAGGGTGTTTTTATATGAGTTTCCTTGATGCATAGAAGGTGATCGATCGATCAACGAATTACATAGTGTAAAATATCAAAGGTTATTTTCATTCACTTATTCACATAAAGAGAGAGGTGTTCTTTGGTGGATTCTGGGGAATTTGGGAATGAAGTTTTTGTGGATTCCGGAGTGGCTCATCATCATGAATTTGAAATTGGCATTATGAATTCAATGTTGGGTAAAGAAATTCCAAGGTAAAGATGGTGGTGGAAGAGGTACATTGGGCTTGGTTCAATTTGGGTATGGATTCGCTAGGTAATTGAGGGTACTTATGTGTAATTCATTTCTTTCTTTTTAGTGGATTGTTCTGTGGCTTTGACTTGTACTTTTTTTTTCCACATTAAATTGTTATGTCTATTTGTTGTTGTTTATTTGATTGAGATTGATATTCACTATTTAAAATTGAAATATAATTACGAATCAATATCTCAAGAGTTTTTAGATTTTTCAATAAGTATAATTTAACCTATATATATATATATATATATTTCTAAAAACTAGAGACCTAATTTTATTTATTTATTGTGTAAATTACACACACTTCTTGAAGTTTTGCTTAAAATACGAATTATCTTCTGTGTTTTGAAAAATTACAAATATCTCATTGTCAATTATTTATTTATTTAATAGAATTAACTAAAAAATAAAATTCCTAACTATTTTCCTATATGTAGACACCTCATTTTTGACAGCCCTTAAGACTTGGGTGCCACTGATTGATCACTCAATGATGAATGTGTATGCTTGTCAAATGCTTGACTTCCTCAGCAGGAAACCTCAGTGTCACGACTCCATTCCGCCCCTAGTAGAATGGTGCCATGATGGCCAGTAATTCGAGGTTACCAAAGGCCAACTTACAAGGATTTACACACAATCAGAGTATACATATGGGGCTAACATGTGCGGAAGCAATAAATTTAAATCTAATTAGTCCATAAGAGCTGTGCATAGATCGAATGGAATGTCATACATCTTATCAAGGTCTTACAACTTGGATACAATAAAATGAAATACAAAATACATCTTGACCAAAAGGCTTCTCAAGCCATCATATACAAAACACAATGAAAAGATGGTCCAAAGACCAAGAAAGCTAGTTATCTGACAAGAAAACTAGCTGAAGAAAGGAAAAGTGGTCTCCAAGGAGAAATATTGGTCTCCCACCCTTGTACCACCTTCCAAACAAGAAAAACAAGGTTTGTACCAAAACAAATCAAAGCGGATGCAAGACGAGAAATCGAGAGGCGAAACACGCGGCCAAAAGTCCCGAAAACTAGCTGACGAGTATCAAAAGTGGTATGCAACCACAAAAATGGCCTCTTGGACCACTGCGTTTCTCTAGGTAGAGGCAACAAGGTGTGGTTCAAAAATCACGCCAAACGGAGAATGTTAAGTGGTCCCGAGACAAGGCGCGCGACCAAAGGCTCCAAAAATCGAAAACTAATCTCCAAACGGTAAAAGTGGCCTACGACCACAAAAAGTAGTCTACGACCACATAGAGATGGTCTACAAGACCACTCCCTCCCTCTGGGAAGGAAAAACAAGACTTGGTCCGCAAACCGAGCCAAAGCACAAAGAGTTCTGAGGCTCGAAGGCTAGGCTCTCAGCCAAAACTCCAAAACCTCAGAACGAGCACAACATGCACCATCACCGAGCGCTCAATCGATGACGTCTGAGTCTTAACGTCGGTAAAAAATGGGGTGTCTACACATCCTTGCATGTGTGTAAGTGTTGCCATGATAGCATGCTTGCCATGAGGCTATGTGCTTAATTGCTATAAATACATGAATGCCTGTGGATGAAGGTTTGATTGCCTAAATTGGAACAACTCAACGTTTGTGAGTTTTAAGCCCACTTGAAGTGGCAAAATCATGTTTTTCTAAGCCCACTTGAGGGTGGCAAATCCGCGACTTAGCCTACTTGCGAGTAGCAACTTCAAACCATTCTCGAAAAACAAACAAGAGTTGTTTTGTTCCAACCCGCGTGATTGTGTCTATACTTGTATGCTGTGCGGATCATGTAGTAAATTAGCTAATAATCAGACAAGAACACATGTGTTTTCAAAAACAACATATCATGTTTAGAAGAGGTCGATCCTTTGATCGGGTGAGCGAGGGTGCTCATTTCAGGACCTTCCCCCTATCATACCCAAGTTCCCGAGCCGAGGCAACATTGGTGATGACGAATATGTGGCCTTTGGCACGAGTCAGGGTTCCTAAATTTTCCAAAATAAAATATTTAGGTGGCGACTCTGAAATCTGGCAAAGCAGTCCATGTTTGGCGCTTTTTGATTAAAATCGATTTTTCAAAATGATTTTTCAGATTTGGACTCTTTGGTGATTTATCAGTCTTACATTGCACTTTGTGAGATTAGATTTAGAACCGTGACAGGAGTCCAAACTATAGTAGCTAGAACTACAATTCGCGCCCTCGCACATGTAGCAGAGTTCGGGGCGGTCTATAATCGCCTCTGTCATTGATGTGAGAAAATCGATGAATCAAGATAGGTATGTCTTGCTTTTCATTATGGGCCAAAGATCATCGCGCAAAATGAGCCCACACATCCGTCTCAAAGCTTGAGCATGGCCAAAATGTAGCTGAGGTATGATTTCCTCATTGCATCAGGTTCCCATCAATGCCTGAAATTCTTCAAGAGTTGGGCACATTTCTTGTGTTCCGAAGCGAAATACATGTGTAATAGGGTCCCGGCATCGGGCTGCGACGTGGAGGAACGGAAAGCAAAGTGAAGTGAGGCTTAACGAAAAAAATGCATTTATGTCGAAGCCCCAGAAATTTACCTTTTCCATGTCGTCTAAAGTGGTTATCCAATCCATGACCTTCTCGGCAAGGAATATCTCCATTTGTGGAAGAAACAACAACTAAAATGAGGTTTTGCAGAAGAAATCATGAAGGAGGACTTTTTATAGAAGATAAGGATGTGAGTGGGGGCCAGCTGTCAGCTCTCTGGAGGTTCCTTACATTTGTGGCTAGTCGGCCACTAATAGTGGCCGGCCACCCACCTTTTGTGGCCGACACCCCCACTTCTGGCCTACCATACACTTGTGTGCTGGGCAGTGTTGGTAGCTTGGCTTTTGTCTTGATCTTTGTGTTTTGAGGTCTTGTTTTGAGTCTTTTGGTTTTAGCAAGTGTATTTATCTGTGTTTGAGTTGCTTTTACTTTGCTTATCGAGTTGTATTTTGTATTTTGGTCGTTGGTCGGCTCATTACCTAATTAAGAACATTGTGCCAAGTTTTCATTTTCAAATTCAATTCGATTTCCATTTTCATGCAAATATGGTGCTCATGATACAAAAATAATAACACTTTTCATAAAAATTGCGAGGTTTTATTCCGATCATGGTTTTTACAAAAGAGGAGTACAAGTTTCAAAAGAAAAAGCAAAACCTATCTGAAGCTATACATGTGCTAAGCTACCAAACAAAAAGAAACTAAGCAAAAATACAAAAATCCGTGCTAGTCATCTCAAGCTCGTGAGGCCATATTCGTCCTCTTCCTCAGAGGGGACTCAGGGGCGCTGTACTCATCAGCACCGCTGTCAGAATCAGACTTTGAACCAAAGCCAGTATCATCTCCGCTCCCTACCTCAGAGCCCGCCTTGGCATCATCTCCGCTCCCAGACCCTGAGCTAGCATCATCATCTCTGCTCTCAAATGACTCAGGATGTCGACTTGCTACCTCCTCGGAGTCGCCGGTCTTGGCATCATCATCACTCAAAATGGGCTTCGATGGGTTGCTCAGGCCTCGAGTACCCTTATCCCTGCCTCGGCCACATGTTGGGGCCTATCTCTCTCTCCTCTCTGTTGCTGGAGGAGGTTCTGCCGATGTTGGTGCTACTGGTGCCACTGGTGCCCTCTGTATAGATGGAATTTGGAAAAAAAGTTGTCAACATATCAGCTACAATGTGTTTATCAGATACAGGCATAGTATGTAGAATGAGCATCATGCAGAAACCAGATACAATATGAGTACAGTGTGCTGACGCAGTGTATCAGTGTAGTTTGGGGAAGACTACAGCAGAAGTGCCAATGTATCAGTGGGAATATGATAGTGTGGTGCACAACAAAGTTAGTAGTGAAAGGCAAGCTGAAATAGTTAAAGATACTTGGATACCGTGGAGACCAAGCAGGGTCTCTCTCTTCTGCACCATGCCGATTAAAGAGGCGACTAGCTCGAGGAGGCTCTTTGTATACTCCATGGGTGCCTGCAAGTGCATTTGGATGATCAATATCTAGAATAATCAATATTTGAAATAGAAAATGTGGGGTGCAAATTGTGGAGTGTGGTTCATACCTGAGGTGCGCCTTGGGCCCTGACATACTCGTGCCCTGCCTCTATCGGCTCGATTGGAATCTAGTAGGCTATCCCAGTCAGCCGCCAACATGTGAGCACAGTGGAAATCTCCAGCCAACCGGTAATCTGCCCAACAGGAGGGGCCCCTCTAGTATGGGCCCTGGTCGCTTGAGACGCATTACCTACCACAGGAGCTCCTACTGCCTCGCCTATGTGAACTCCCGTCAGAGAGGGCACGAGATGAGTCTGGATGAACGTCGTGTAGTCATCTTCCCCTCTGACGCAGTCAGCGTCTAGGCCTGCCATTAACTAGATGATCGCCTCAATAAGCAAGCTATCCGCTATTATCATAGACGCTGGAGGTGGCATGGGAATGACCGGATCAGGTAAGTCTATGGTCTGGCATACAAACCGCTCGCTTAGAAACCAAGCCCGACAGACTGGGTCCTCTAGCAAAATTTGAAATCAGAATGTGGCCTAGGCTCCCACGTACTGGTCCCGCACCCCAACTGGCATCGTCACCCAGGGTTGCCATGTGAACTGCAAACAGAGAATGTACAAATTCTTAGTTGCCGTCAGTTGTCGAAGTATGAACTCAGAGCAGTAGTAAAGAAAAAATGACTATGAGTTTCGGGTTACCTCATCGGTAGCCACTGTGTCAAAATATCGACGGAAGAAGGCGAAGGTCGTGTCGTCACGGCTCCGACGTCGGCACCGACTGTCATACCGTTATGAGTATGGCACCACAGGGGGAATCTCCTCCATAACCTCCAGAGCCAGAGTCCGGAAGTATGCATAAAACCACAACTGCAAGGAGAGGGTAGTGGTGTTATCAACAATGCATGAACAGATATTAAAGCAAAAAGTGCAAAGCAGAAAGCACAATGCATGAATAAATATTAAAGTAGAAAGTGCAAAGTAGAAAGCACAATGTATGAACAGATAAAGAAAGTGCAAAGCAGAAAGCACAAGTTATGAACAAATATGAAAACATAAAGTACAAAAGCAGAAAGGTGTAGTACATACCTTCCAGGCTCTCCAGTAGCCTCTAACTCGCTCTCCCCTCATCCAAGAAGTGGAGCTCATGTAGCCATAGAGGGTGGCGAGGCCAACTCTGTCCCAGTCATAGAATCACACTCGAGGCAATGTCACTAAGCGCTCAGCAAATATAAACCCATGGTGTTCCACCTGTTCAAAAACAAGGTAGTACCGAGGAGAAGCATCGAGAAGCCCCAGACATACTGCTCCATCTATTCTGGTGTCTTGGGCTCGCTCCAGCAAAACTTCTTGGCAAACCAACTATACCTCACCATGGCTGAGCGGTATAAAGGTGGGTGCGCTCCGAGCAGGTGAATCTATGCTGCCTTCCACTCGCCCATGTTCGTGTTAAAGGGGATCGGATCACTCCCTACTCCTAAGCCTGTGAGCATAGCGAAGTCATAGGGAGTCATCGTTATCTCCCCGGTAGAAGAGATATGGAAAGAGTTGGTGGTGTCCCACCACCTCTCCCCCAACACCTCGAGAAAAGTCTGGCTCGCTATGTGCCCTGAGAGCCCGGAGCAGAATAGACAGAAGTCGGCCTCGTCAATAATGTAGTAGACCCTAGTGGGGAGCTCATTGTACCAGTCCCTCGTTGTCGTCGCCTCGTACCCCCTATAAGCACGGAGTCCCCCTGTGGTAGAGAAAAGGTGGATTAGACGAAAGATAGTGATAAAAGAGCATTCAGATAAAAGGCAGTGCAAGAAATATAGTTAAAGGAAATGCAAGAATGCATGAAAATAGAGTTCATACCTCGGTAGCGCTGGAGGAAAAGTTTAAGTCCAGCTTCTTCAGTAGGAGCTCCTCTAGCATGCCATGAGCGAACTTAATGAAACGCCTAATGCCTCTGGACGGTAGTATATGTGTGCGAGGGTGCTACGTCATCGGATCAAAGGACCGCACCCGTAGTTGTAATGGCTTTGGCTTGAGCTCTAGAGCGAACTTCGCCTCAAGATTAGCTGCGATGTCCTCTGTCGCCTCACCGGCCTCGGCGATCACCGGCTCCTCAAGCTTAGCAGGGGGTGATAATGGAGGTGGAACCTCAAGAGGAGCACCGTCATGGGGAATATCATCCGCCATATGGAAAGTGGGTGAAAAATGGATGAAAAATAAAGAAAAATGGAGAAAAGAAAGAAAACTTGGAAAAAGTCAACCCTAGGAGAGAGAAAATGGAAAAAAAGTCAAAACCCGAAAAAGTTCACAAAACCCGAGAGAAACTCGAGGAGAACAAGCCTAAAGTGGTGAAAATGAAGAAAAAATGACAAAATCAAAATCTGATCGGTTTAAAGTGTGGAGAATCAAGAGGGTTTTATGAAAAAAGTTTGCGTAGGGCGTTGAAAAACATGTATAAAGCGTAAATCTAGAGAGAGGAAGCACCTAAAGAGGGAGAGGGGGTGTTTTCGAATGTGTGGAAATGAGGAATTGAGGTATGGAGTTGGATATATAAAGACCCACGATAAAAAGATGAATCTGCCCCGATTTGTGCACGGGTGGCCGGGCAGTCCACATTTGTGGTCAGCAAGCCTAACTTGTGAGCGACAGATGGCCAACAGTCTTCCCTTGTGGCTGGCAGGTGGCCAGTGCTCCTCATTTGTGTCCTAGTGCTTTTTTGTGCCTCTGTTCCCTGTTGGGTTCAGATTAATTCCTTGGGAGCTTGAAACTGTGTTCCAGTACGTGAATGTGTCCCTACTTGCCAATATGAACGAGGTGTATCCTTTTTGAGCATGTTGCAAAGTCTCCGAGAGGTGAATTGGAGGTTGTCACTAAATATCATTTTTATTCATTTTGTCAAATTACATCTTTCTTCTTTTCTGTTGCATAGAATAGGCATTTTCACATACACTCATGCTGCACGCGTGTCTTGCATCATTCATGATTCATGCATAGAATATGTTTTTAATTTTGCACAAAATTTGCTTTCAATTTTGCATAGAATATGCTTTTGTTTCTTGCATAGAACATACTTTCAATTAACATCATACATCGGTAATCTATCTTGCATGGAGCATACGCTGTCATTTTATTGACGTGTCAACTTGTTCAGTTTGTGTATCTATCGCACTTGTTTAGTTTGTGCATCTATCGCACTTGTTCACTTTGTGCATCTATCGCACACTTACATTTCATTGTGTATTTGTGGTGCAGTCTCGCACCTTTTGCTTTTATCTCAGGATACGTGAAGTGAGGCCCTGGGTGTGTTTTATCTCAAGACGCGTGAAGCGTCGCCCCAATCGTTTTATTTCAGGGCGCGTGAAGCTCGACCCTGGGCGTGTTTTATGTCGGGATGCGTGAAGCGTGACCCCAAGCGGTTTTATCTGAGGACGCGTGAAATGCAACCCCAAACAGTTTTTATCTCAGGATGCGTGAAGCGTGACCTTAGGCGTGTTTTATCTTGGGACACGTGAAATGCGGCTCTGATTGATTTTTATCTCAGGATGCGTGAAGCGTGGCCCTGGACGGGTTTTATCTCGGGACGTGTGAAACACTACCCCGAGCGGTTTTTCTTTTCTTCTCACAAGTTTAGCGTGATTAGAGTATCTCAGGACGTATGAAACGTGACTTTGAGCAGTTTTTATCTTGGGACGCATGAAACGTGACCTTGAGTGGTTTTTCTCCTATCTCAGGATGTGTGAAACGCGATCTTGAGCGGTTTTCATCTCAGGACGCGTGAAGCGTGACCCTGAGCTGTTTTTGTTTCTCAGTTTCTCAGGACGCGTGAAAGGCGACCCTGGGCGGTGTTTTCTTTCCTCGTCCCACGTTTTGGCGTGGTTAGATTGTGTTATAGATCTTTTTGCATGGAACCTGTGTCGGTTTTAAGCTTGAAGCTGCTTATTCATATGTTGTTATTTTATTATTGCTTATTGCATCTGTTATTGCTTATTGCATCATCTTGCATGATCATAAGTTTTCAAAATAGCCAGCTTCGCGAAGTGTGTGAGTCTAGCTTTAAAGTATTTTTGTGCATATCATTTGCATCTTGCCCCAGAGCTACGCGGGTTTGATTCCTTGCAAAGGATACGCAGGCAGCTTGCGAGCACAACCATTTTAATTCATGTCTTGATTGTTTGTCCAAGTCTTACAGCCTTGTCAAAATGGGTCATCTTCGGGTTTTGACATTCACTCACGTCATTTCATGACTTCGAGTTCTGTCAACTAGGGGCAACTATAGACATCCCATTATTGAGCACCCTTATGACTTGGACTCCATTGCTAGCACTCCCGATGATGAAGTTGTATATGCTTGTCAAGTGCTCGAAGTCCTCAGCAGAATGCCACAACTTTGAGCCTTCAAACCCTATGCACCTCTTGCCTTGTTTTGGGTCAAAACTGTAGTTTTTCAAGCCTAACAACCCTGAGACTTGCAGGCCCCTTTCTTTGGGCTACCAGCCACTGCTATTGGCTACTAGCAACAAGAGTGTTTTGGTAGAAATTTATGCCAGCTGTGCCAGCTATTTCCACTGATGCTTGCATCTGCTTACACGTGTATGTATGCATATTTTTGAGGGATTTTCATGTTTTTCTGTATATAGAAGGCCTCCCCTTTCATTTTTGAGGGTTGAACATTTTGGTGCAAAATTCTCTTTCTCTTTCTCTTTCTCTCTCTCTCTCTCTCTCTCTCAAAATTTTAAGTTTTTGCCTATACACTCTAAACCAAACCTTGTAGTATTGGAATTGAGGCATTTTTGAGATTACTTTGAGCTCTTGAGGCTGTGTAAGTGTTGATTTGTGACCTGGAAAGTGTTCTCCTCTTTAAGAGGTATAAGTCTTGCTTTATTATTTTGCTTTAATTGCTATTTTGCCTACTGTTTTTGGGTTGTTTTTAGGCAGTTTATAGTCTAAAATTTTGGGCTGAAACTTATGGTTTAAGGCCAATATGGGTGGAGGGGTGGCTCACCATTCCTTCTACCTAGCTTCCAAGGCCTTTACCCTTGTGTTTCCCACCTTGTTGTCAACCTTTTTTTGAGTTTTTTAATATTGAATTTCAAATTTATTTTAGAGGCTAAAAAAATATTTTGAAGTCTCAAAAATGGAGGGGGTAGCCTCCCCTCCTTGTGCTTGTTTACTAGCTTAACATGCTCCATGTTTTAGCTTATTGTTCTAGCCTTTTTTTTATCTAAATTTCAGCATGTTTTAGGACTGATTTAGCACTGTTTTAGGACTATTTTTGGTTGTTCATTGCATTTGAGCCTTGTATTGCATACTTGTAGTGTAATTGTCCTCATAGGTTTGGTGGTTTAGGCCTTAGCCACCAACCTATTTGAGTTGATAGTGTTTATTTCTTGTTTTCCATGCTTGTGATCACCTCTAATCACCTCTACAACCTCCCTCCTTTCTTGGCTTTTCATTTTCTTTGAAAGTTATTTCAAGCTAGTTCTTTGATTAAAGCTTTAGATTGTGGTCTTGTGCTTAGTGGTTTAAGCCCTTTGGGGGTTTCATTACCAACAGCATGATACTTCTTTCATGCATAAAACAACTCTTGGTTTGGTACTCCTTTCCATTAGAGGACTTAAAGCTCACTCTTGGACTTAATTGACTAAGGAATGGTTGGTAATTAAAATGGAGTAATAAAATGAGGACTAAAATGATACAAGATAATAACTTGGTTAGGGTTCAATCGGACGTTAATTGAGCCCTTGAGTCTGGAATTGTTTCATAGTTGTTCGTGATGTAAACGGTTCAAGAGTCAATATCAACCACTTCCCTTGATCAATCCATGATAGGGAGGAGGTTTGAGAGTCTTTATTTGTTGCATTTATTGAACTTGTACACTTTTGGTTCATAGGCCATCATGCAATGAAATTGCATCTTTTGATGGTTTGTGAATCAAATTTACCACTCCTTTGAGCTGTTTGATAATAAGGAGGGGTAAGTTGTGCAAACAACCCTTGAGAATACCTCGGTTGTGCTCTGTTTGCTCTATATTGTAGCAGGAGGAACCAGGATTTTGTGGCTGACAGGCCACCATTTTTGGACGGCCGGCTACCATTTGTGGCCAGCAGGCCACCACTTCTGGCTTGCGGGCCACTTTTGTCAAGTTGAGCAGTGCCCTTTTGAAATAGAATAGGGCTAGTTTTGAGGTGAAAACAGTGCAAGTGTTCCAACAGTGCAACAAAGCCTTTTTGGCAACAGAGCAGTGGCTTTTTCGTGTGAAAAATCCGTACGCATGCATGAGCATCCCTCGCTCCCCGGGGCTAATTAGTTAATTTAGTTACTTTATTTCATGTTGTATTCATGTTGTAATTAATTAGTTAATGCTAATTTGTACTTAATTAGTTAGTGTAACTAATTAGCTAGAATAGTTCATTAGTTGGCTTTGTAATAACTAGTTAGCATAGTTAGTTTACTTGTTGTTGTAATAGTTAGTTAATTCGTTTTGTAATAGCTAGTTAATTAGCTTAGCTAGTTAGTTTATTTGGACCCTCATGTGTGAGGACGCTAACTTGCAATTATGTGTATGTCTGCAACCGTACGTCTTTCTCCCTTTTATTTACCTGCTTATGATGGTTAGTTTGGGGCATCATGTTTTGTTTAGCATCTCTCATGCCTTGCATCCATTGTCTTGCATGCATCGAGCTTGGCGCATCATTCTAACTTGCATTGTCAGTTTAACGCTTCTTTGAATCGTGCTTAGACCGTATGCTATCAAATTGATTCATATGCCATGTTAAGTATCCGAGCTTAGTAATTGCATATCGTATGTTTTGCATTGGTCATATTGCATAGTTGTGATCATGCATTATTCTAACTTTATCATCTTTTTAGCATGGAGTACTAGGTGAGCTTTTACTTGCTTTGGTATATCGCATGAGTGTAGTTGTTGCCATGTCAAAGCATGTTCACCATAAGGTGATGCATCAACTCCAAGAAAGTATGAAACTCATGCAGCAGGACGCTGTCCGCCAAGCGAAATTTCCCAAACAACAGGCTGCGATCATGGCCCAGCAGGCAAAGCTAATCACCAGGTTGCAACAGCAAAACAGAGCATTTGCTTCGCATCAAGCTCCTCCACCACCAGGGGTTCCGACACCCGAGGAAACACCAAATGTCCAGGAAGGTACGAACATTCCGACAGGGCCGGCTCCGCCCCTAATCCTACCCCAGCTATCCAAAACACCTACCAATCTACCGGACTCCCCCTTCGAATTCGAGGTGGACCCCACGACATTAAAACTGAACAATCTTGAAAAGTTGTTCAAGAAATCCCAAGGAGTGAAGTCCATCTCGGACATCGAGGATGGGTATACCGACGTAGCCGTGACGCTGCCGGACAGATTTAAGATGCCACATATTGACCGATTTGATGGATCCGGAGATCCCATGGTGCACCTGCGGCTGTTTTCAGACATACTAAGGCCGATGGGCCTCACCAGACTACATAAGCTTTCTTTATTCGGCTGGACCTTGTCAGGTGTAGCGGCCATCTGGTATGCAAAATTGGAAGACGATGTCAAGAGGAATTGGGATGAGATGGCCGAGGTTTTCGTCGTTCAATACTACTATAATACACAGATCGAGATTACAACCCGTGATCTTGAGACGACTAGCCTGGAGCCTAAGTAGAGCTTTTCTGACTTTGTGACTCGGTGGAGGGCCAAGGCCTCAATGATGACCATTAGGCCAACTAACAAAGATCAGATTCGGATGGTTGTATGCAAGCTCCAACCAAAGCTCATGCAGAAGATAATCGTTCTCCCCTTCCCCACATTTTCAGATTTACATGAGATGGGAGTACAGATCGAGGATGCTTTGAAACAGGGCCTGATTGACAATGATAGAGAACAGCCCAGGAGGGCGTTTTCCCGCAGTTCGAATGTGACCACCAGTGGTGATGTAGCTGTGAGATCTTCTGAAGTTGGAATGATCACCACCGAAACAACCACCCCCTTTGTTGGTACATCCAATCCAAACCCCCGAACCTCAGACTATCTACCCCGAGGCAAGAGGATTTTCACCCCACTTTATATGCCTTTGTCTAAAGCTTTGGTTGTCCTACTCAGGAAAGGACATCTGAAACCGTTAGAACAACGGCCTCTACCCGATCCTCTCCCTCTAAAGCATGACCCGACTAAGTACTGTTCTTTTCATCAACAAACCGGTCATGACACCGACAGTTACGTTCGTCTCCGCCACGAGATACAAAATTTGATTGACAACAGGGTCATCCCCGTACCAGGTCCTGCAAAGTCTATCGACACTTGATCAGTGAACTTGTGGGGGATAATGTGATGTGATCAAGGGATGAACCACCTATTGGCGGCGCTCAGTTTACTCCGGATGTGGCATATGGCACGCACTATTTTGAGCATTTTGTGAATGCTAGTTTTTGTGCTTTCTGACTTGGGTATTGGGTCAGTCTTGTCGTTTTGTATTAAGTCAGTCTTTTCATATTAAGTCAGTAGGGTCTGTCTAGTTGTATCGAGTTAGTCCTGTTGTACAAAGGTCAGGTGATTCCGGGGGTGTTACCTCAGGCATCACCATTTTGTTTTGCGTTTGTCTTTTCGTTTTCTTTTGAGTCTGTTTCTGTCTTGGAGCCAGTAATGCCAACAGATTTGAATGAACAGCAGTGATTTTCACACTCTTGTGTTTGCTTCTGCCTTGCGCCAGTTGTGCCAGAGGATTTGAATAAAATGGCAATGCTTTTCACTTGCTTTTTTGTGCCTTAAAGTCATTGCATTTGACCTAAGTTTTTTAAAACTTTTTGAATAACGTATTGAAAATGAAGAGGAAGGAATTCCTCGGGATTTGCAAAATTTGACCAATTGAGAGAAAGAGAGGCGTGCTAAGCCCTTAATGATTGAGATCATGTTTGTTAACGTGAGTACTGAGAAGGATCCTGGCTTGATCTAGATTGGTTCAACATTGTCTTCAGCGCGAAAGATTAGTCGCTTTCTTAAAAAAAAAAATTCAAAAAAAATGTTTTGCACGATCCTGCGAAGACCTGTGTGGAATTGCTCTTGAGATTGTGCAGCCTAGGATCGCTGTTAGCCTTGAGACTCAACCCCTGGCTTTCAGACCTTGAACTTAGATTCAGAACGTTCAACGGTCAACCACAACGTGAGGCCTGTGTGGCCAGATTTGAAGCAGCCCTCAAACAAGAGGCAAGAAAGTCAGATAAAAGAATATCAGATGTGATCAAAGGAAGCTTGCAATGCTAGATCAGAGGCACCCCTGGAACTAGGGATAGAAAAATGTCAAATGTGCTCAAAGAGCGAAAGATGAGTCATTCCTGCAAACCAATGAAGACTGGCAAGAGTGCCAAATCCCAGAAGGGAGGAAAGAAGAAGGTATTGCTGAAGAACAGCTGAGTTCCTATCCACAACACTAAGGGGCAAATTCAACCCCCCATTGGATGGACTCCTGCATCGCCAGTGAACAGCAGCCATTCTCCTAGATTCAGATGACTTCGGGATCTCAAAACCATTTGACATGGACAAAGCTACACTTTTACCCTTGAGAGGCTCGCTGGGCCGAAAACCCAAAAGGGCGACCCAGGCAAAAGTTAGAGCAAAGAAAAGAAAAGAAAAGAAGAAAAGAATGAAAAAGAAAAGAGAAAAAGAAAAAGAGAAGAAATGAAAAAAAATGAAAAAGGAAAAGAAAAACATAGCTCGCAAGGTTGAAAATCCGGAAGGGCGGCCTTGGCAAAAGTTAGAGCGCAAAAGGAGAGGTTAAATACCCGAGTGTACCTTCACCCGAACTACGTAAGGCTTGATTCCCATGTTTGGGATACGTAGGCAACTTCATTCTGAAGTCCAACCACAAACACTTCCAAATTCGACTGTGTCCATGTAATGGTTCTGGTCATCTTTGCCTTCTCTAAAGCTAAGGATTTGGTTGTGTTCGTCACTCTGAGGATTGACTACAATGCGCTGCAGTGCCATTCAGACAAGGGCCAACTTTCCGTTGCCATTCAATGCGCTGCTGTGCCATTCAAACAAGGGGCAACTTTCCGTTGTCATGCAGCTCTCTTCGAGCAAGGGGCAATTTTCCTTCAGATCTGAGGTTGCGCATCTCAAGAGTAGGTTTCGTGCTCGTTGAGCAGTGGCCATTTGCAAAAACAGTTTTTGGGAATTTTTACTGAGGTTGACTAATTTCTCGAAAATTATTTCATTTTCCAAAATTGGGCCATTTTCTTGGACCCAAAAAAGGAAAATTTTCAGTGCTCATAGCCTAACTTGCATGATTTTAAATCAGAAAATCGAACAAGCGTGTTAATCTAACTCTCATTTTGGTCAAAATTGTTTTAGTAGAAAACAAAACAAAAAATGGTCAAAATGATGAACTAGGGGCACAGTTGAGTTAGGTGTTCTGTCTTTTCCCCATTGACAATGCATTTGCCAGAATGGGCACCATACTTGCCAAGAAGGGCACCTTGTTAGCCAGAAAGGGCACCACTGAAGCAAACCGCAAAAGGGCAGAAAGCTCTCACATCCTTCAAACAACGAGGTATCAAGCCAAGTGCGAAGCACGAGCTGGAATGGATCAAGATATTCCACTCCCTTATATGGACATATCTGATTACGTCCAAACTCCCCGGCAGAGCATCATCAACCAATGTCTGTAGCAGATTTGCTACACGCCCAATTGTAGCACAGCCTCCCTGTGGGAGCAACTCACTGTTGTGAACAAGAATGAGAGTCTGGTAGAATACCAGGGGTAAGAACGCGCGACTTCCTGCTTATTCATCAACTACCCAGGAGAGGGATTAAAAATGAGAGATTGAATAATAGAGAGATGTACGATGAGAGGAAAAGTGAGAAAAGGGCTTTTTTCAGAAAAACAGAGCTTGAGGGCCGAGTGATGTGAGAATCACAAATGAGAAAGGGTGGGAAACAATACCCGAAAAAACAGGCTCCCTGCGCACGTCTGTATGTCGTGTCTTTTGTTTTGTTTGTCTCAAATCTTGTTTTGAGTCATTTCGAGCTTGTCTCGTTGTGTTTAGGTTATTTTACCTTTGTTTTCTATTTTCGAGTCGTTTTGGCTGTGGTCAGTTGTAGGCTCAATACCCGGTCGAGAACTCATTCTCAATTTCAAAAATGAATTGTTTTACGCTCAGAGTGCTGTGCCATTCTCCACATTTGTGCAAAACAAGATTTGTTCTTTCAACCCAGGTCATGTGAGAACAGTAAGACCAGGACCTATCTGAAGCTATATAGGTTCCAGACTGCAAAGCAAAAGAAAAGAGGGAAAATCAGAGCATTTGAGTTTGTTTCAAATTCCATGATTGTATTCCGGATGCACCTCCTCAGGCCTTGTTAATGCTACCGAAGTATGAGTGCGCCTCTACCTCAAGTGTAAGCTTGCTTCAAGTCAGAATGGCAGTCCAAGCAGTAACAGATGTTATCTCTCGCCAATATAAACAGGGTGTACCCTTTTCAAGCGGAGTGTGTTACAAACCTCTCCGAGAGGTAAATCGGAGGTCGCGTTTGGATTTGGTCTCATTAAGGCTTGTATTTCCTTATTCGACATTTTGTTTCAAACACGCTTTTGAAGTTGCACATTCGTCGCATCATTATGCACACCATTTCTCGCATTGTTATGCACACCATTCGTTGCATTGTTATGCACATCTATCTAGCATTGTTATGCTCGTTACTTGCATTTTTATGCACATCTATCTTGCATTGTCATGCACCTCTTTACTTGCATTGTCATACTTCACTTGCATTGTTATACACCCATTCCTCTTGTATTGTGATGCACACTCCAGTTGCATTGTTATGCACCTTTTCACTTGCATTGCTGTTCTTTCTTCTCGCGCGTGCGACGGGTTAGACCTCCTTTGGTTTAGAGCATTTGGAACACGTTCCAATGCTTATATCTTTCTGAAACACTGGGATACGTCCCTATGTTTCCCCTTCTCTCTGAAACACCGGGATACGTCCCTATGTTTCTTCTCCGTTTCCGAAACACCGGGATACGTCCCTATGTTTCTTCTCCCTTTCCGAAACACTGGGATACGTCCCTATATTTCTCCCTCTTTGGTTAAGAGCATTCGGAATATGTTCCAATGCTTGAACCGTTCTGAAACACTGGGATACGTCCCCATGTTTCTCCCTCTTTGGTTAAGAGTATTCGGAATACGTTCCAATGCTTGAACCATTCTGAAACACAGGGATACGTCCCTATGTTTCTCCCTCTTTGGTTAAGAGCATTTGGAATACGTTCCAATGCTTACACCTTTCCGAAACACTAGGATACGTCCCTATGTTTCTCCCTCTTTGGTTAAGAGCATTTGGAATACGTTCCAATGCTTATACCTTTCCGAAACACTGGAATATGTCCCTATGTTTCTCCCTCCTTGGTTAAGGGCATTTGGAATACGTTCCAATGCTTATACCTTTCCGAAACACCGGGATATGTCCCTATGTTTCTCCCTCTTTGGCTAAGAGCATTTGGAATACGTTCCTATGTTTGAACCATTCCGAAACACCGGGATATGTCCCTATGTTTCTCCCTGACCCCTTTCCTCACACGATTTAAGCGTGTTTGGAATTCATCTTAGGTTGCATTGTCATGCACACCTCTTCACTTGTGTTGTTACGCGCATTCCGCTTGCATTGTTATGCACGCTTCTTTTCAAAACACCGGGATATTATAGACACCCTATTTTTGACCGACCTCAAGACTTGGACGTCATCGTTTGAACACTCGGTGATCATCCTTGTTCGTGTTCGTCTTGAGTTCCCGGAGGTCTCGGCTACGCGCCCTACCTCAGGATCTCTCGACTTGACTGTTTTGTGTCTGGTTTTGCACCAAACACTTGTTGTTTTGCTTCTGAGGGTGGAAAGTAGCTTGTAGGCCATCCCCACACCTCACCGGCCATGGCTTGAGGCCACCAGCCTTGTTTCCTTGCCACCGGCCATTGGTGATGGCTGGTCGGCACTATTTATGTTCAGTCGGCATTGTGTTTGGTCGGCCGGCCACTGTTTCTGATCAATCGGCCACTTTTCCTAGCCGAGACCTTTTCTTAAGGGAGCTTGACCCTCTTGAACCTTTTTTTTTAGCTTCTTGAGGAAGCTTGAACCTTTTTAGCTTCTCCAAGAAGCTTGACCCTTTTGAACTTTTTTTTAGCTTCTTGAGGAAGCTTGAACCTTTTTAGCTTCTCCAAGAAGCTTGACCCTTTTGAACCTTTTTTTTTAGCTTCTTGAGGAAGCTTGAACCTTTTTAGCTTCTCCAAGAAGCTTGACCCTTTTTTTTTTTTTAGCTTCTCCAAGAAGCTTGAACCCTTCTAAGCTTCCAAGAGAAGCTTGCACCTCTTGACCCCTTGTCTAGCTTCTCCAAGAAGCTTGACCCATTTGCCTAGCTTCTCCAAGAAGCTTGGCCCTTTTGTCTAGCTTCTCCAAGAAGCTTGGCCTTCTTGGCCCTTTTGCTCCAAGCTTCTAAGAGAAGCTTGGCCTTTTTGGTCAAAGCTTCTAAGAGAAGCTTTGCCCCATTGGTTTCTTTATATAAGGAGAGCCTCTCCTTCCATTAGAGAGGTTAGAAAATCTGATATATAAGATATATATATCACTCTCTATATATCTCCCTCTCTCTCTACATTTGGGTGGGTTAAAGGGTCCAAAAGGGTCTAGTTCTTGGCCATTTGAACTACACCTCCTAGCACAACACTTCCATCATCACTTGGAGGTTCTTGGGTCTTGTTTTCAGAGGTTGAAGGTTGCATTTTTGGGTCTAGAGGCTGCTGTCCCCTTTTGGCTACAAAGGTAACCCATTTTCCCTCTTTATTCCCCATTTTTGCACACCCTTTTAGCCTGTCTTGCTTGCTGATTTGAGCTTTGTGTATAACATAAAAAAGTTCTATTTTTTTGTGTTTGAGATACTTCATTAAGGACACTTTTGTGTTTGGGGTCGTTTACCCCCTCTTAGGCCTTGTTTGGCCCCATTTTGTGCTATTTTTGGTGAACTTTGGGACCACCTTGTTTGGGCCTCCTCACCACTGAAATCTTGAGGGATTTCAGTGGTGAGGATGGTGGTTTAAGGTCCTAAGAAGGAGAGGGGTGACCCTCTCCCTTGTTGCCTTGATTGTTGCCCTTTTTGGCCTTCCAAAGGGGCTCCTATTTGCATGCTTTCAAACCTTGTTTCAAGCATTTTTCAGTGGGTTTTAGGACCCCCATAAGCCATTTCCAGAGTTGATTTGGTCTTGCTAAATGTCTATCTTGCATGTGCTTAATAACTCCTTGCATGGCCCTCTAAAGTAACTCATTATTTTTGCATGCCATGGTTGTGTATCAGTGGTTATTTGGGCCTATTTTCACATGTTTTATTCACTAATTTTTGATGATTTGGTGAGATTCCATGTGTATCATACACTTGCTTTGTATTCCTCTATTTTGCTCAGAAATGCATCTTGCCTTTGGACCACCATGCTTGGATATTTTAGCTTAGCTTTGTGAGGTTTTTGGTCATGTTTTAACATGATTAAGGTCTGTCTTGGGTCTTTAGATTCACATTTTCTATGTTTAGTATAGCCCTTTTGCATTTTGGCTTGTTGGCCTTAAGTGTGTGAGTATGTAGCATGCTTTATTTGCTTTGTTTTATTGGTTTGGCACCATTTGTAGCATCATTTCAGTCCCTTTGACATGCTTGTATGCTTGCCTTGGACACCTCTTTAATGCTTTCAAAGTTTGTGTAGCATGCTCCATGTTTTGGCATTTGTGCATGCCTTTGAATTTAGGTCATTTGGATGCCATCTAAGTGATCTTTAGGCCTTGTTTTAATATGCTAAAATTCTGTTTTTAGTCATTTAATTCATGCCATGTGTGGTTGCACTAAGTGTAGTTCAATATTTCTTTGGTGGGCCTTAGGAATTGGACCATATTTGCATGCATGTTTGCATGTCATTTAGCCCTTATTTCATAGCATTATGGCCACTGTTTTGGGCCTAATTAGAGCTGCCCAAATCATGTTTAAGTCCATATCTTTGTTTGTTGCATGCTCTCCTTGTATATTGTAGCATATTGGTGAGTTGTTGCATGTTTGAAATCACATGATTGAATGAAGTCACATGTTGGCTTACATGCTTGAATGCTTACATTAGCCTTGCACACTTGTTAGTCGCATTGCTCTATGCCTCGCATTTCTTGCATGCTCATTTGCATTGTCGTATTGTATGCCTATTTAACATGCTTAGGTTGCATTGTATTGGCATGCATGCTTGGCCTCTTGACTATCCATGATAGAGGTTAAGTCCCCATTGGTTTGATTGTTTGCATTGCATTTGACATGGAAATGCATAACTTGGTCTCTTGGGCCATCACGCATTGAAATGCGCGATTGATGGTCCGAGAACCAAGGAGCATGTCCCTTTGAGTCACTAACATGATAAGGGACATGATTGGTGCATATATGCCTTGAATTGTATTGCCATGCTCTGCCTTGCCCTCTGTTGCTGTCAATTGCAGATTCTGCAGGAACTTTCTGCCGACCGGCAGTGTTTAGTGCCGACCGACAATCCTTACTGGGCCGATATCTTCACCAACAGCCGATGATCACATACCACTGCCGGTGGCTATTCTACTCAGCCGGTGGTGTCTCCCAATGTCCAGAGAAGCAATTCTGAGGCTTTGGCAGTCTTCAAAGAGGCAGAGCAGCATTAACAGAGGCAGCCTATGCATGGCAGTGCACTTTCGAACAAGACCTGAGCACGCGCGCATCGGACCCTCTTCCCGAGCCCCTTTTTATTGCTTTCCTTATGCTTAGTTAATTTGTTAATTAATTAGGTAATTTGTAATAATTAATTAGCTAGGATAGTTAATTCATTATTTGAATTGTATTATTCTTTTGGTCCCTCCGAGCGAGGGTGAATTTGTAATAAGTGTGGGTGAGTGTGTGAATGTCTTCCAACCCCCACTTCTTTCTTCCCTTTTATTTACCTGCTTATGATGGTAGATTAGGGCATATTTAAATTAGCATACCTTATGTTATGCATGCGTGCATCCATACATTTGTCTTGCATGCACCGGGCTCGGCGCATCATGCTAACTGCATTTGTATTTCAATTCCAAATTGAATACGTGCATTAATTGGTTGCATTTCACATGCCATGTTTAGGTTAGTCGAGCCTACTCTAATTGCATCTTGCATGTGTTGCATTAGTCAACTTGACATGAACTAGGATCACACATGTTTGCTAACTAGTTTATTGTTTTGGCTTGGAGTACAATGTAAGTATTTATGCTTTAGCATCTCGCATGCGTGTGAATGCTATCATGACAGTATGCTTACCATGTGGCTAGATGCTTATGTGATAAACTGTTTGAATGCCTGTGGGTGAAGGTTGGATTGTTTGAGTTGGAAAAACTCGTTGAAATCCGTATTTTAGCCTACTTGCGAGTAGCAAATTCCAAAGCGCTTTTCAAAATAAAAGGATATGCAATGTTTCTTTCCAAATTAGGCAATCTAGTCTATACTTGTTTGCTGTGCGCATAACATAGTAATTCTAGGCTAACAATTGGAATAAGAACACATAATGTTTTCAAAAAACAGATATCACGGTTAGTAGAGGCCGATCTTCGGATCGGGCGAGAGGGGGTGCTCATAGCTGACCTTCCCCTTCAGTGGGTATTTGGTCATATTTTGGCGTGCCATGAATCTTTTTTTGGCTGTTTTAGTGGCCCCTTGAATGCTTCATATACATATAGTGTAATCCATGCTTACTAGCCTATGTTGCATGTTGTTTTGGCCCTCCATTCTAGCATGTTTTGGCCACACTCCAAACATGTTTTTTTCATATTTTGGGCTGCCTTAGCTCTATTTTTAGGCCTCTTGGTCGATTGGTGTTTGCCATACATGCTTGTAGTGTGATAGCCATGCTTAGCTTTGAGTTTTGAAGCCTATTGCATGCTTATATCGAGGTGTTTGGATGTTTTAGTATCATTGTGTATGATATTTCAGAGCTTATACTTGTGTCATACTCCCCTAGTTTCCATGCTTTAAATGTGTTTGAGAGTTGTGCTTGTATGCCCCATTTATGAGCCTTTGCAGGAGCTTCATTTAAATGCATTTCGAGCCACCATCTCATATCATTTTGCCACTGTTTTAGGGCTGCATAAGGTCTGTTTAGGGTTGGTTTCATCATTTGAACATAGCTTTGCATGACTATAGTGTAATGCACTTCACTAGTCTTTGGTGTTTGAGCTTTCTAGCATGCATAGCATGAGTGTTTGCATGCTTTAGAGTCATTTTGGAATCATTTAGTATGCCATTTCAGAGCTAGAATGTATGCCATTGTATGCCACGTTTCATCCTTGCATTGCTCTTGGAAAGTTGCATTTTGAGCCTTAGGCTTGGAGCCCTTGCATTGTGCATGTTTGCATGAATCTTGGGCCTTGTTCTCATCTCATATGGCCACTGATTTAAACATGGCTGAGGCTTGTCCATATTAGTTTAAGTCCATCTTTTGCATGTTGCTAAAATGTTGTTACATTGCTTCATGTTTGCATGCTTTGGTTGAATCATGTCTTGCATGCTCATTGTTTGAATATTGTCACATGCTTGCATGTTTGTCCACATGTTCATGTTACATACTTACCTCGCATGCTTAGGTTGCATAGCATATCATGCATCTCTTGCCTCTTGATCAAACCGTGATAGAGGTTGGAGGCGTCTTGTTTGTTTTGTGTGCATTTCATTTGACATTGAAATTGCACACTTTGGCTTCTCGGGCCATCATGCATTGAAATGCGTGATTGGTGGCCCGAGAACCGAGGGCCACACTCCCTTGAGTCCATAACATGATAGGGAGGGTGGTTGTGCAAACATTTGCTTTAAAAATGCATTTCCATGCCTTGTCTGTCCTCTGCTGCTGTCAAACAGGGTTCTGCAGGAAAAATGGCCGACCGACCACATTCAGTACCGGTCGGCCATGCATCGTTGGCCGAGAGCCTCACAAATGGTCGATGACCACTTTTCCATAGTTGGGGACCATCTCTCTTGGCCGGTAACATCCCACAGTGTTCAGGGAGTGTTCCGGAACCAACCTTGGGACTTGTGCAATCTTTAGAGGTGTAGGGCAGTGTAAACAGAGGCAACTATGGCATGGCAACGGGTTTCTGGGTGAGGCAAATCGAGCATGCATCATCCCATCATTCCGAGGCGGGCTGCGGCCACCTTCCTCCTGTAATTAACTAGAAGTTTTGTAATATTTAATTAGCTAGAGTAGTTAATTATTTATTTGGTTTGTATTATTTATTCGGACCCTCCGAGCGAGGGCAATGTTGTAATAAGTGTGTGTGTGTGTGTGATGTATGTCTTCCAACCCCACGTCTTTCTCCCTTTTATTTACCAACTTATGATGGTTAGATTAGGGCACGTTTCAATTAGCATACTTATGCTCGCATGTTTGTATTCACTCATTTGTCTTGCATGCACCGGGCTCAGCGCATCATACTAACTGTATTGTATTTCAATTCTGAGTTGAATATATGTTATCTGTGCATCTCACATGCCATCTTAGAATAGCCGAGCCTATCTTAGTTGCATCTTGCATGTGTTGCATTAGCCATCTTAACATGAACTAGGATCATGCATTGATTACTAACTAGTTTCTGTTTTGGCTCGGAGTACTCGGTGAGTGCTTATGCTTTAGCATCCTTGCATGTGTGTGAGTGACTGCCATGATAGCATGCTTACTATGAGGCTAACTACTTATGTGATATAACTGCCTGGATGCCTGTGGGTGAAGGTTGGGTTGCTTGAGTTGGAATAATTCATCGAAACCCGTGTTTTAGCCTACTTACGAGTAGCAAAATTCAATCAATTTTCAAAACAAACGGATATACGATGCTTTGTTCCAACTTAGGCAATCCAGTCTATACTTGTTTTGTTGTGCGCATCACCTAGTAATTCTAGGCTAATAAACCGGAATAAGAGCACATAATGTTTTCAAAAATCGATATCATGGTTAGTAGAGGCCGATCTTTGATCGGGCGAGCAGGGGTGCTCATAGCTGACCTTCCCCAATTGTACCCAAGTTCCCGAGTGTAGACACCCCATTTTTGACCGACCTTGAGACTCAGACGTCACCAGTTGAGCACTTGGTGATATTGCATGTTGTGCTTGTTCAGAAGTCTCAGAGTCGCGGCTGCGAGCCCTGCCTCCGGACTTCCGAACCCTCTTCTGTGCCTTGTCTCGGTTTGCGAACCAGACTCGGTTTTCTCTGTTTCTTTTCCTAAGGGGAAGGAGAGGTCCCGTAGACCATCTCTCAGTGGCCGTGGGCTACATTTTGTGGCCGCAGGCCATTTTGCCCATTTCGGAGTCCGGTTTTCGGTTTTTCGGGATCGTTGGCCATGTACCCCGGTTCGGGACCGCTTAACCATCTCCATTTGCTCTGAATTTTGGCATACATCTTATTTTCTCCCTTTTGAGGGACACTGGGGTCTGAGAAACCCACTTCGTGGCCGAACGCCACTTTCGGTGTTTAACGGGCAGTTTCCGAGGCCCCGAACTGCGTGTTTTGGCCCCCGAACATTCGTTTTGCATCGGTTTTCATTCGTTTTTGGCAGGTACCTCTGTTTCATCACTAGGAAGGTCATGGAAGGATGGGAGGCCAGCAATTGTTTCAACAACCAGTTCTTTACTCCTCCGGCGCCCTCCGATACCCGTTTTTCGCACTTCCGGGCCAATGTTGAACACCTTGGAGCCATTTTCTTCAAACCCAAACCACATATTTGTGTTGTACACACATGGGAGGACCCTAAAAGTTCATGGCCGGCCATTAATTCCACTTGACCCTTTTGAACCCCTCCTTCCGAGCCAATGTTGAACACCCTTGGGCCACTTTCTTAAACTTTGAACCACATATTTGTGTTGTACACACATGGGAGGACCCTAAAATTTTATGGCCAGCCATTAATTCCATTTGACCCTTTTGAACCCCTCCTAAAATTGGCTTGTTCTCTCTCCTGTTTTAGAATTTCCAAATTCGAACCACAGGGTTGTGAAGAGGAGACCCGGGAGGCCACCAATATGTGGTGGCCGGCCACTATTTCAAGTTGACCTTTTTGACCCCTAGCTGGCCGGCTAGGGGGGGTGGCCGGCCGGCCACCTGCAGCAAAAGTAAGGGGCCGGCCATATTCCTCATGCTTGGTACTTTACAGCTGTGCAGCTGTTTCCCCCAGAAAATATCCCAATCCGGGGGATATTTTGTGGGGGAAAGCTTACCTCCTTTTTGCCCCACCTTTACACCCTCCTTTTGGTCCATATAACCAGCTGCCTTTGTTTATTTTGGGGGTTGGAAAAATTGTTCTTCAAGCCTCAAGATCCATATCTCCCTCCATCCTTCTCATTTTCCTAAAAAACCTTAAGTCCTACACCTTGTGTTCTTCATCACCACCAAGCTCTACCATCACCACTTCATTTCCAGCAACAAGGAGGGCTTCTCAAAGGCTAAAGGAGCTGCAAATTGGTCCAAGAAGCAACAAAAGCTTTAGTCTTCAAGGGTGAGTGACATTTCTCCTCTTTTGACCCCTTTTCTTGATCCATTTGTAAGCCCTATATGCTTTTTGTTTCAAGCTCCGGCCCTAACTGAAAGGGGCCCTCTTTTGAGCTCATTTTCACTTTTCATTAAGGGCTCAACCCTGTTTGAGCCCTCCATGATGCACTTGCTTCATTGATCCTCTTATATGTCATAATCTTGCATGCTATTTTTGGCCCATGAGTAATCTGTTTTTGAGCATGATGTAATCTGTGAATGTGCTTATTTCGGGCCCTTCTTCAACATTGTTGAAGGGCCCCTCACCATTTGATGCCTCCATGTGCCACTTGTAGTTATATCCCTTATTTGGCCCCCATTTTTGCATGCTATGGCAGCCTACCATGCTTTTGTTTTTGGCCATTTTACAGTTCTAGAAATAGTCTTATTTTGGTCCATTCTTCATGTTTCATTTAGGTCCTTTCATGTTTTGGGACCTCCATGTGCCACTTGTAGTTATATCCCTTATTTGGCCCCCATTTTTGCATGCTATGGCAGCCTACCATGCTTTCGTTTTTGGCCATTTTATAGTTCTGAAAATAGTCTTATTTTGGTCCATTCTTCATGTTTCATTTAGGTCCTTTCATGGTTTGGGACCTCCATATGCCACTTCATGTTATATCTCTCTTTTATTCCCCATTCTTGCATGTTTTGTTAGCCTATCATGCTTTTGTTTTTGGCCATTTTACAGGCCTAGAGATGGCCTTATTTTGGCCTATACTTCATGTTTCATTAACATTTTTTTTCTGTTTGGTGATTATTTTGTATACTTCATGTTATAGCACCTTTTGAGCCTCAATCTTGTGCCTTTTTTTTAGCATGTTTGTATATTGATTTGAGGTTTTCCATATACTGTAAACATTCATATTTTTGGTCCTTCTTCAAAGTTTTAGAAGGAAATTTTTCAGTTTGGATTTTGCTTATATCACTTGCTTCATTACCCCTCTCTTGGCCCCTATTCTTGCATGCCATTTTTGCCCTACCTATGCTCGCTGTTTGGCCATGTTTATAACTGTGAAAGTGCCTTTTTTGGGACTTTCTAGCTTCTGTCTTTGCATTACATGTCCATATTGTGCATGTTTGACATAGCTATAGGCCATTTCGGGTGCCTAAATTCGCATTTCGGAACAATTCCATGCATTTAGTGTCATTTCGCCTCATTTCGGGACTGTTTTCCCCCATATTCTAGTGCTGAAATTCTATTAGAATGATTGCTTTCCATTTCTATGTCATTTGCATTGCGTATGTCATCGCCTCGGTTTGCGTGCCCGTGTGCACGCATTTCGAGGCACTTCGTTTTCAACCATCGGCATCCTATGTGAGTGTGGCTGAGGCTCACTCATGTTGGTATAAGCCCATATCATGTTTCCATGTCATTTGCATTGCGTATGTCATCGCCTCGGTTTGCGTGCCCGTGTGCACACATTTCGAAGCACTTCATTTTCATCCATCGGCATCCTACGTGAGTGTGGCTGAGGCTCACTCATGTTGGTATAAGCCCATATCATGTTTTCATGTCATTTGCATTGCGTATGTCATCGCCTCGGTTTGCGTGCTCGTGTGCACACATTTCGAGGCACTTTATTTTCATCCATCGGCATCCTACGTGAGTGTGGCTGAGGCTCACTCATGTTGGTATAAGCCCATATCATGTTTCCATGTCATTTGCATTGCGTATGTCATCGCCTCGGTTTGCGTGCCCGTGTGCACGCATTTCGAGGCACTTCGTTTTCAACCATCGGCATCCTATGTGAGTGTGGCTGAGGCTCACTCATGTTGGTATAAGTCCATGTTGCATTCTATATGCCATTTTTGCCATATTGCATTGCGTATGCCATTGCTTCGGTTTGCGTGCCCGTGTGCACGCATTTCGAGGCATCTCATTTTCACAGCATAGTGTATACTAGGTTGTATCTTAGATTGCATTCTGTCATTTTCTCGGTTTGCGTGCCCGTGTGCACGCATTTCGAGGCATCTCATTTTCACAGCATAGTGCATACTAGGTTGTATCTTAGATTGCATTCTGTCATTTTCTCGGTTTGCGTGCCCGTGTGCACGCATTTCGAGGCATCTCACTTTCATAGCATGGTGTATGTTGGGATTGCATCTTAGTTGCATGTCATGCATATTGCATCGTGTTCGGGATAGGAGTTAGTCCGGGCACGGGAAACGAGGTGCATTTCGTACTCCGAGTGACGGAATGTGTCTCAATTTCCCAGTCACCGACACTCCGGATCATCCATGATGGAGTTAGGTTTTGTTGTGTTTTCATGTGCATTCATCCTACATTAAATTGTGCAATTCGACTCCTCGGCCATCATGCTTCGGTATGCGTGATTGGTGGCACGAGGATCGAGGCATGCATATATTTGTGAAAATACACTGCTATGCCCCTTTCCTGCTCTCTGTTGCAGCAAAATCAGGAATCAGCAACTTTCCGGGACTTGGCATGCTTTTCAAGAATAATTGTAAAACAGAGGCTAATCGGGGCATCCCGGTGGATTTCCGCGCAAAGCAGCCTAACATACATCATCCATCAGAAGCAAGGCAGTCCCTGGCTTGCATGCCAGTTTTATTTATTTTCTTAGTTAATTTGATTAAGTAGGAATTTGTATATTATTTGGACTGTAATATTCGGACTGTAATATTCTTTCATTCAGGACTGTATATTTATTCGGACCCTCTGCGCGAGGGCATAACTGTAATAAGTGTGCGTGTGTGTGTTGCATGTCTTCCAACCCCACGTCTTTCTCCCTTTTATTTATCCGCTTATGATGGTTAGATTAGGGCATATTTCAATTAACATACAGTATGATAGCATGTTTGCATTCATTCATCTGTATTGCATGCACCGGGCTCGGCGCATCATACTAACTGCATTGTACTTTCAATTCCAAATTGAATACATGTTAGTTGTAGCATTCCATATGCCATGTTTAGAATAGCCGAGCCTGCTATAGTTTGCATTCTTGCATGTGTTGCATTAGGCATTTCTGTATACTTAGGATTCATGCATGATTTCTAATGAGTTTCTATTTTGGCTTGGAGTACCCGGTAAGTTTTATGCTTTAGCATCCTTGCATGCGTGTGAGTGACTGCCATGAATAGCATGCTTACCATGAGACTATGTGCTTATATGATATAACTGCCTGAATGCCTGTGGGTGGAGGCTGGATTATCTGAATTGGAGTAAATCATCAAATGTTTCAAGCCTACCTGCGGGTAGCAAACCATTTTCAAAAAACGAACATGAAATGTTTTGTTCCAATTCAGGCGATCCAGTCTATACTTGTATGCTGTGTGCATCACATAGTAACCTAGGCTAATAACCGGAATAAGAACTCACAATGTTTTCAAAAATTGATATCATGGTTAGTAGAGGCCGGTCTATGACCGGGCGAGCGGGGGTGCTCACGAAGTGACCTTCCCCAATCGTACCCAAGTTCCCGAGCCGAGGCAACTTTGGTGATGACGGACACGTGGCCTTTTGGCACCGAGTCAGGGTTTCCTAAATTTCCCAAAATAAAATATTTAGGTGGCGACTCTGTATCTGGCAAAGCAGTCCATGTTTGGCACTTCTTTCAAAAATCTGTTTTCTCAAAACGATTTGCCGGATTTGGATTCTTTGGTTCAGACTTAGAACCGTGACTACAAAGTCGAGTCCGAGCTGTAGCGAGGTCCCCCGCGAGCTTGTTACAGTTTCTGGCGACTCCGCTGGGGATTTAGAGAACTTGACTCGAACTCGTGATATCTGTTTTTGACTACACTTGTGTGATTCTTTGCATTGCATTTGCATTGGTGCGCCTAGGACACCGTGTTTGCCATCTGCTATTCCTGAATGGTTTGCCGGAGGCTTGTCTTGTCAAGGCATGACCATAAGGCTGACCGGTTGTGGGCTCTGCCAGTATGGGAACACAAACCCCGGTTTTACCGGGGCACCCTTTTTGACCATTCGACCTAGTGCATATTCGGATCCATAGTGACCATTCCAAACTAGGATAGGTTGCTTACCCGATACAGGTTGTTTGAAATCGCTGCGTGCGTAGTGAAACCCTAGCTCCTGACAAAATAGGACAGGGAAACCCTACCCCTTTGTAGGGGTGTTTTGGCTCTCACTTATCTGTTATGTGCTTTAGAGTGCGTCTCTACAGGAATGCATGTATCAGTATATGAGTTTGGGCATTAGGCCTGCGGGCATCAGATCAGTATATGAGTTTGGGCGTCAGGCCTGCGGGCACAAGTTTGCGAGTTTGGGCATCAGGCCTGCGGGCATTACTATCAGTATTTGGGAGTCAGCTTTACCTGTGGGTATCAGACTCAGATTTTGAGGCCGAACTTTGGGCAGAATTCAGTAGAAGGCACACTCATTCAACTATGCTCGTATCTGTTCAGGTGAAATCAGGCTGAGGTGCTGTCTGTTTTCTCTTTTGCTAGGTAGTCTTGGAACTGTCGCTTCAGAAGGCTCCGATATCCCCCGAGGTTCATCGAACTTGTGCTGATAGACTTTGCCAGGTCAGAGATTCAGTTCAAGGGTAATCAGTGTTCTTTCGCTGAGGCAAGGTAAAGAAAAGCCGGTCAGGGCTCATATGTTCATCTAATCCGTCAGTCGCCAGTCACATCACCTTTGTTCAGACTCAGCAGGCCGTGATGGCACAAGGTTCGGAAGAGTTTGCAGCCATGACAACAGCGCTAAATCAGGGAACTACCATGCAGGACAAGACCAGTGCTGAAACGCAACGCCCATCTGGGGTATTTGTTTCGTATCCAGCTTCGGGACCCCAGCCGAACTTTGACCCACTTCTACCAGCTGAAGATTTGCAGGGTCCAGATCCCCGAGAAAGGTTGACTCAAGCTCGAGTTTCCACAACCCCGGTGCAGCCTACTGAGAGGCTTCCTTTTTCTGATGTTAATGAATTCAATCCGACTGCAGTGAAAATTGTGAACCTTGAGAAGCAATTCAAGAGGGCACAGGGCCTCAACTCCATTCACGACATTGAGGATTGGTCCACCGAGGTTGCCGTAAGGCTCCCAGTCGAGAGTACCAATGCTGGTGGTAGCACTATTTCCAAACCTGCTGAAGTCAACACAGTCGCCATAGCCGACCCTTTTGCCAAGGCCAGCCTACAAATAGCCAGCTCAGCCCGAGCTCAGGGTAGATTTTTCACCCCCCTCCATATGAGCCTAACCAGGGCATTCAAAGTTCTGATGGAAAGAGGGCACCTCAAACCCCTTAATCCTCAACCTTCGCGAAATCCACTCCCTGCCAGACATAACCCCAGCAAGTACTGTGTATATCATCAACAGCGCGGCCATGGCACCGATGGTTGCTACCGCCTTCGTCATGAGATCCAGAATCTCATTGACAACCGGACAATAGTTCCACCTCAAAACCCCAAAGACCAAGTGCCTCCTCCACATCTCAACCTCAGCCAAACACTGCCACCCACCTACAACCCCAGTATATACACCCCGACCCATATACTCAAACCTGAGATGTTTATCCCGGAAAGCATGGGCTTAAGCACGATGGATGCACTCGGACCCCAATCATCTCAAACCCGTGAGCCCACGACTTTCTGAGCTGAAGAGAATGATCGAAGATCTTCAGAGAACTGTGATAGGTTTGGCCTCCGGGACATCGGCTCCGTCATCAACCACATCACATGCCAGGGAGTTCATGTCAAAAGGCTCCCCAATTTCGGAACGGGCTATATTTGAGGAATGCCAATCCCTTGGTAAAGTGGAGGCGAGTGGAAAGAACGAGGTAGAGGTGGACATGGATCCTCATGAATATCTTCTGTTGGCTGTTGAGGCTTTGAAAGCCGAGGGACTGAACAAAGAGCAAGTGTTCGCGGTCGTTGCAAAAACTGTGGACGACATTTTCGCCACTCAAGTTGGGGGCAGTTTGAATCAAGGGGCAAGCCAGGAGAAGGGTCGTTGTATCAGAAACGTTCCTTTCGGCTATAATCCTGCACTCGGAAAAGATCAGCAAACCAGGCCAGCACCTGCTAATCCCCCTGCTGGTGCGTCCAGCAAAAATCCACAAACCTTGAAGTACCAACCCCGAGGTCGGAGGGTCTTCCATGCCCTCTATATGCCTTTTTCAAAGGCTCTAGAGGTTTTGATCAAGAAAGGGCATTTGAAGCCCCTTGAGCCGCAGCCATTACCAAAGAACCTCCCTCTCTCGCACAACTCAGCCGACTACTGTGCCTTCCATCAGTGAGCTGGTCATGGCACCGACAGTTGCTTTTGTCTGCGCCATGATGTACAAGATTTGTTTGACAACGGGGTTATCCCCGCACCAAGTCCTGCAAAGCCTATCGGCACTTGATCAGTGAATTTGTGGGGGGATAATGTGATGTGATCGAGGGATAAACCAGCTGCGGGTGGCACTCGATTTACTCCAGATGTGGGAGGGACATGCGCTATTCTGAGCATTTGCGAATGCCAGTTTCTGACTTGAGTATTGGGTCAGTCTTGTTGTTTTGTTTTGAGTCTGTCTTTTTGTTTTGAGTCAGTCTCTTTTTGTTTTGGGTCTGTCTTGTTGTATCGAGTCAGTCCTGTTGTATAGGAGTCAGGTGATTCCAGGGGGGTGTTGCCTCGGGCATCACCATTTTGTTTTGTGTTTGTCTTTTCGTTTTGTTTTGAGTCTGTTTCTGTCAGGGAGCCAGTTGTGCCAACAGATTCTGAATGAAACAGCAGTGGTTTTTCACGCTCTTGTGTTTGCCTCGGCCATGTGCCAATTATGCCAGAAAGTTTGAATGAAACGGCGGTACTTTTCGCCTACTCTTCTGCACCCCAAAATCATTGCATTGACCTAAGTTTTTTTAAAACTTTTTGAACACTGCGGTGAAAACGAAGAGGAAGTAATTCCTCGGGTTTTGCAAAATTTGATCATTTGAGAGAAAGAGAGGCGTGCTAAGCCTTTAACGAATGGAATCATGCTTGTTAGCGTGAGTACTGAGAAGGACCCTGGCTTGATCCGGATTGGTTCTACACTACCTGCAGCGCGAGCGATTTGTCGCTTTCTTAAAAATTTTCAAAAAAAAATGTTTTGCGCGGCCTTGCGAAGACCTGTGTGGAATCACTCCTGAGATTGTGCAGCCTAAGATCGCTCTCAGCCTCGAGACTCAACCCCTTTGCTTCCAAACCTTGAAACTTGAATTCAGAAGGTTCAACGGTCAACTATGATGTGAGGCCTGTGCGGCCGGATTTGAAGCAGCCTCGAGCAAGAGGCCAGGAAAGTCAGATCAAAAAGATCAGATCTCATCAGGAGAAGCTTACGAAGCTAGAGCAGCAGCCATTCTCTTGGATTCAGATAATTTCAGGATCTCAAAACCATTTGGCATGGACTCGTTACACTTTTACCCTTTGAGAGGCTCGCTGGGCCGAAAACCCGGAAGGGCGACCCAGGCAAAAGTTAGAGCAAGAGAAAAATACAAAAAAGAAAAAAGCAAAAAAATGCAAAAAGAAAAAAAAGAGAACAAAAGAGAAAGATGCAAAGAAAAGAACAAAAAAAAGAGAAGAAAAGAATTGAAAAGAAAAGAAGAACAAAGCTCGCAAGGTCGAAAACCCGCAACGGGCGCCTTAGCAAAAGTTAGAGCCTAAAATGGAGAGGTTAATACCCGAGTGTACCTTAACCCCGAACTACGTAAGGCTTGATTCCCATGTTTGGGATACGTAGGCAACTTCATTCTGAAGTCCAGCCATAAACACTTCCAATTCGATTATGCCCATGCGATGGTTCTGGTCATCTTTGCCTTCTCTATATCTGAGGATTTGGTTGTTTTCATCACTCTGAGGGCTGCCTACAATGCGCTGCGGTGCTATTCAAACAAGGGGCAACTTTCCGTTGCCATTCAATGCGCTGCGGTGCTATTCAAACAAGGGGCAACTTTCCGTTGCCATTCAATGCGCTGCGGTGCTATTCAAGCAAGGGGCAATTTTCCTTTGAATCCGAGGTTGTGCATCTCGAGAGTAGGTTCCGTGCTCGTTGATCAGTGGTCGTTTGCAAAAATAGTTTTTGAGAATTTTTACTGAGGTTGACTAATCTTCTCGAAAAGTACTCCTCTTTTTTTTTTTTTTTAAATTGGACCATTTCTTGGACCCAAAAGAGGAAAATTTTCAGTGCTCATGGCCTGACTTGCATGATTTTAAATCAGAAAATCGAACAAGCATGTTAATCTAACTCTCATGTTGGTCAAAACTGTTTTAGTAGAAAGCAAAAGCAAAAATGGTCAAAATGATGAACTAGGGGCACGGTTGAGTCAGGTGTTCTGTCTTTTCCCCTTTGTCAAAATACTTGCCAAGAAGGGCACTCTACCTGCCAGAAAAGGGCACAACTGAAGTTAACAACAAAGGGCTGAAAGCTCTCTCATCCTCCAAGCAGCGAGGTATCAAGCCGAGTGCGAAGCACGAATTGGAATGGGTCGAGATGCTCCATTCCCTCATCCGGCGCATCGACAGATGCCACCGAAGGAAATAGTCGCGAGCTGATTTATGTTGGACACGAGCCCACAGTTTGCTGTTCATCCATCAAACCACCCAGCGGAGGGATGAAAAATGAGAGATTGAAGAATAGAGAGATGTGCGATGAGAGAAAAAGTGAGAAGAGGGCTTTTTCAGAAAAACAGAGCTTGAGGGCCGAGTGATGAGAGAACCACAAATGAGAAAGGGTGGGGAACACTACCCGGTGAAACAGGCTCCCGGTGTACGTCTGTGTGTCGTGTCTTTTGTTTTGTGTCTCGATTCTTGTTTTTGAGTCGTTTCGAGTGTTACTCGATGTGTCTAGGTTGTGTGCCTTTTATTTCCTTGTTGAGTCGTTTTGCTGTGTTCAGTCGTAGGCTCGATACCCGGTCAAAAGCTCATTTACCAATTCCAAAACAAAATCGTTTTGTGCTCCGAGTGCCATGCCATTCTCCACATCTGTGCAAAACAAGATTCGTTCTTTCATAAAACCGCAGGGTTCAACCCAGGTCATGTCAGAACAATAAAATCAGGACCTATTTGAAGCTATATGGGTTCCAGACTCCAAAGCAAAAGCAAAAGCAAAAGAGGAAATGTCGAGCAACTGAGTTTGTTTCAACTTCAGTAAGTTTCGAGACTACATTCCGTGTGTACCTCTTCAGGTTTTGCCAATGCTTCGAAGCACGAGTGTACCTCTACCTCAAGCTCAAGATCAAGTCTGCTTCAAGCCAGAATGGCGATCAAGTGCTCTTCCAGAGTACCATTCCCTGCCAGAGGCATCTTGGCTGTGTTCACAATGAGTTCCTAGGAGACCAACTGCGACGGTGGAAACTAGAGTTCGAATGGCTGATGCCTAGAACGTAAAGGTTCGGGATTTCCGAGACTAAAGTCTGGTTTAAATACCCAGAGGCGTGTCCTCGGCTTGAAATCTGTATGGAAGCCCCATAGGTTGAGATAGCATGTATGCACCTCAATTCTGGATACTGAACCAACCTAGTCTGTCACCCCGTTGGAGAATAGGGAAAGTTGTGAATGTGATCAGGAAGAAAGGCAACATCCAAAGTGTTCTACATGAAAAACCCTTGTCAGTATTTCAAAGCCTTTGTACTGTAGGTTGAAGGTAAGTGTTCAAAGAGCACAAGGGAAAATCCCTATCGGAGCAGAGCGGTTCACCGCCACTCACCTCTTGAGGCGCTTTCTAAAGTGTTGTTTTGTCCATTTATTGCTTTCCATAAGCATCATGCATTGTATTGCATTGTACCTATCAAGTTTTCTTTCCCATTCATACACGATATTGTATGTACGGTTCATTCAAAGAAGTTCCGTTTTAAGATCATTTATTTAGTGTATCAATCACACTTCATTCATTTAGTATATCTATCATACTTTGTTCACTTAGTGCATCTATCACACTTTGTGCTCACCTTTTTGTGTATCAATCACATGTTCGCTCTGTGTATCTATCACACATGCACACTGTATTCGCGGTGAGAATTCCATAATTTTCTTACATCCTTTCTGCACGAGGTGTAGTTTGGCTCAAGTTTACTTGCTTGCCTAGCAATCGCTTAAAATGTTGCATCTATTTCGCATAATTGCTTCATTACAGCTCTCTTTGCATAATCATGAGTGATGTCTTGGCTTCGCGTAGCGTATAAGTCCACTCTTCAAATCGGCTTCGCGTAGCGTATAAGTCCAACTTTCAACTTGGCTTCGCGTAGCGTATAAGTCCACTCGTCAAATTGGCTTCGCGTAGCGTATAAGTCCACTCTTCAACTTGGCTTCGCATAGCGTATAAGTCCACTCTTCAAATCGGCTTCGCGTAGCGTATAAGTCCAACTTTCAACTTGGCTTCGCGTAGCGTATAAGTCCACTCGTCAAATCGGCTTCGCGTAGCGTATAAGTCCAACTTTCAACTTGGCTTCGCGTAGCGTATAAGTCCAACTTTCAACTTGGCTTCGCGTAGCGTATAAGTCCACTCTTCAAATCGGCTTCGCGTAGCGTATAAGTCCAACTTTCAACTTGGCTTCGCGTAGCGTATAAGTCCACTCGTCAAATCGGCTTCGCGTAGCGTATAAGTCCAACTTTCAACTTGGCTTTGCGTAGCGTATAAGTCCACTCTTCAAACTGGCTTCGCGTAGCGTATAAGTCCACTCTTCAAATTGGCTTCGCGTAGCGTATAAGTCCATTCTTTAAATCGGCTTCGCGTAGCGTATAAGTCCAAATTTCAACTTGGCTTCGCATAGCGTATAAGTCCAACTTTCAACTTGGCTTCGCGTAGCGTATAAGTCCACTCGTCAAATCGGCTTCGCGTAGCGTATAAGTCCAACTTTCAACTTGGCTTCGCGTAGCGTATAAGTCCAACTTTCAACTTGGCTTCGCGTAGCGTATAAGTCCAACTTTCAACTTGGCTTCGCGTAGCGTATAAGTCCACTCTTCAACTTGGCTTCGCGTAGCGTATAAGTCCACTCTTCAAATCGGCTTCGCGTAGCGTATAAGTCCAACTTTCAACTTGGCTTCGCGTAGCGTATAAGTCCACTCTTCAAATCGGCTTCGCGTAGCGTATAAGTCCAACTTTCAACTTGGCTTCGTGTAGCGTATAAGTCCAACTTTCAAATCGGCTTCGCGTAGCGTATAAGTCCAACTTTGAACTTGGCTTCGCGTAGCGTATAAGTCCACTCGTCAAATCGGCTTCGCGTAGCGTATAAGTCCAACTTTCAAAACCGGCTTCGCGTAGCGTATAAGTCCACTCTTCAAATTGGCTTCGCGTAGCGTATAAGTCCACTCTTCAAATCGGCTTCGCGTAGCGTATAAGTCCAACTTTCAACTTGGCTTCGCGTAGCGTATAAGTCCACTCGTCAAACCGGCTTCGCGTAGCATATGAGTCCAACTTTCAAAACCGGCTTCGCGTAGCGTATAAGTCCAACTTTCAAAACCGGCTTCGCGTACCGTATAAGTCCCACTTTCAAAACCGGCCTCGCGTTGCGTATAAGTCCAATCTTCAAAATCTGCTTGCATATCATTTGCATTTTGCCCCTGCCTGCGGGCACATCTTTGTCTATCTTGTCTGCTTTGTCTAAGTCTTCGGCCTTGTCAAAAATGGGTCGTCTCTGGGCTTTGACATTCACTCCCGTCATTCTTATGACTTTCGAGTTCTGTCAAAGAGGGGCAACTGTAGACACCCCATTTTTGACCGACCTTGAGACTCAGACGTCACCAGTTGAGCACTTGGTGATATTGCATGTTGTGCTTGTTCAGAAGTCTCAGCGTCGCGGCTGCGAGCCCTGCCTCCGGACTTCCGAACCCTCTTTTGTGCCTTGCCTCGGTTTGCGAACCAGACTCGGTTTTCTCTGTTTCTTTTCCTAAGGGGAAGGAGAGGTCCCGTAGACCATCTCTCAGTGGCCGTGGGCTACATTTTGTGGCCGCAGGCCATTTTGCCCATTTCAGAGTCCGGTTTTCGGTTTTTCGGGATCGTTGGCCATGTGCCCCGGTTCGGGACCGCTTAACCATCTCCATTTGCTCTGATTTTTGGCATACATCTTATTTTCTCCCTTTTGAGGGACACTGGGGTCTGAGAAACCCACTTCGTGGCCGAACACCACTTTCGGTGTTTAACGGGCAGTTTCCGGGGCCCCGAACTGCGTGTTTTGGCCCCCGAACATTCGTTTTGCATCGGTTTTCATTCGTTTTTGGCAGGTACCTCTGTTTCATCACTAGGAAGGTCATGGAAGGGTGGGAGGCCAGCAATTGTTTCAACAACCAGTTCTTTACTCCTCCGGCGCCCTCCGACACCCGTTTTTCGCACTTCCAGGCCAATGTTGAACACCTTGGAGCCATTTTCTTCAAACCCAAACCACATATTTGTGTTGTACACACATGGGAGGACCCTAAAATTTCATGGCCGGCCATTAATTCCACTTGACCCTTTTGAACCCCTCCTTCCGAGCCAATGTTGAACACCCTTGGGCCACTTTCTTAAACTTTGAACCACATATTTGTGTTGTACACACATGGGAGGACCCTAAAATTTTATGGCCGGCCATTAATTCCATTTGACCCTTTTGAACCCCTCCTAAAATTGGCTTGTTCTCTCTCCTGTTTTAGAATTTCCAAATTCGAACCACAGGGTTGTGAAGAGGAGACCCGGGAGGCCACCAATATGTGGTGGCCGGCCACTATTTCAAGTTGACCTTTTTGACCCCTAGCTGGCCGACTAGGGGGGGTCGCCGGCCGGCCACCTGCAACAAAAGTAAGGGGCCGGCCATGTTCCTCATGATTGGTACTTTACAGCTGTGCAGCTGTTTCCCCCAGAAAATATCCCAATCCGGGGGATATTTTGTGGGGGAAAGCTTACCTCCTTTTTGCCCCACCTTTACACCCTCCTTTTGGTCCATATAACCAGCTGCCTTTGTTTATTTTGGGGGTTGGAAAAATTGTTCTTCAAGCCTCAAGATCCATATCTCTCTCCATCCTTCTCATTTTCCTAAAAAACCTTAAGTCCTACACCTTGTGTTCTTCATCACCACCAAGCTCTACCATCACCACTTCATTTCCAGCAACAAGGAGGGCTTCTCAAAGGCTAAAGGAGCTACAAATTGGTCCAAGAAGCAACAAAAGCTTTAGTCTTCAAGGGTGAGTGACATTTCTCCTCTTTTGACCCCTTTTCTTGATCCATTTGTAAGCCCTATATGCTTTTTGTTTCAAGCTCCGGCCCTAACTGAAAGGGGCCCTCTTTTGAGCTCATTTTCACTTTTCATTAAGGGCTCAACCCTGTTTGAGCCCTCCATGTTGCACTTGCTTCATTGATCCTCTTATATGTCATAATCTTGCATGCTATTTTTGGCCCATGAGTAATCTGTTTTTGAGCATGATGTAATCTGTGAATGTGCTTATTTCGGGCCCTTCTTCAACATTGTTGAAGGGCCCCTCACCATTTGATGCCTCCATGTGCCACTTGTAGTTATATCCCTTATTTGGCCCCCATTTTTGCATGCTATGGCAGCCTACCATGCTTTTGTTTTTGGCCATTTTACAGTTCTGGAAATAGTCTTATTTTGGTCCATTCTTCATGTTTCATTTAGGTCCTTTCATGGTTTGGGACCTCCATGTGCCACTTGTAGTTATATCCCTTATTTGGCCCCCATTTTTGCATGCTATGGCAGCCTACCATGCTTTCGTTTTTGGCCATTTTACAGTTCTGAAAATAGTCTTATTTTGGTCCATTATTCATGTTTCATTTAGGTCCTTTCATGGTTTGGGACCTCCATATGCCACTTCATGTTATATCTCTCTTTTGTTCCCCATTCTTGCATGTTTTGTTAGCCTATCATGCTTTTGTTTTTGGCCATTTTACAGGCCTAGAGATGGCCTTATTTTGGCCTATACTTCATGTTTCATTAACATTTTTTTTCTGTTTGGTGATTATTTTGTATACTTCATGTTATAGCACCTTTTTAGCCTCAATCTTGTGCCTTTTTTTTAGCATGTTTGTATATTGATTTGAGGTTTTCCATATACTGTAAACATCCATATTTTTGGTCCTTCTTCAAAGTTGTAGAAGGAAATTTTTCAGTTTGGATTTTGCTTATATCACTTGCTTCATTACCCCTCTCTTGGCCCCTATTCTTGCATGCCATTTTTGCCCTACCTATGCTCGCTGTTTGGCCATTCTTATAACTGTGAAAGTGCCTTTTTTGGGACTTCCTAGCTTCTTTCTTTGCATTACATGTCCATATTGTGCATGTTTGACATAGCTATAGGCCATTTCGGGTGCTTAAATTCGCATTTCGGAACAATTCCATGCATTTAGTGTCATTTCGCCTCATTTCGGGACTGTTTTCCCCCATATTCTAGTGCTGAAATTCTATTAGAATGATTGCTTTCCATTTCTATGTCATTTGCATTGCGTATGTCATCGCCTCGGTTTGCGTGCCCGTGTGCACGCATTTCGAGGCACTTCGTTTTCAACCATCGGCATCCTATGTGAGTGTGGCTGAGGCTCACTCATGTTGGTATAAGCCCATATCATGTTTCCATGTCATTTGCATTGCGTATGTCATCGCCTCGGTTTGCGTGCCCGTGTGCACACATTTCGAGGCACTTCATTTTCATCCATCGGCATCCTACGTGAGTGTGGCTGAGGCTCACTCATGTTGGTATAAGCCCATATCATGTTTCCATGTCATTTGCATTGCGTATGTCATCGCCTCGGTTTGCGTGCTCGTGTGCACACATTTCGAGGCACTTCATTTTCATCCATCGGCATCCTACGTGAGTGTGGCTGAGGCTCACTCATGTTGGTATAAGCCCATATCATGTTTCCATGTCATTTGCATTGCGTATGTCATTGCCTCAGTTTGCGTGCCCGTGTGCACGCATTTCGAGGCACTTCGTTTTCAACCATCGGCATCCTATGTGAGTGTGGCTGAGGCTCACTCATGTTGGTATAAGTCCATGTTGCATTCTATATGCCATTTTTGCCATATTGCATTGCGTATGCCATTGCTTCGGTTTGCGTGCCCGTGTGCACGCATTTCGAGGCATCTCATTTTCACAGCATAGTGTATACTAGGTTGTATCTTAGATTGCATTCTGTCATTTTCTCGGTTTGCGTGCCCGTGTGCACGCATTTCGAGGCATCTCATTTTCACAGCATAGTGCATACTAGGTTGTATCTTAGATTGCATTCTGTCATTTTCTCGGTTTGCGTGCCCGTGTGCACGCATTTCGAGGCATCTCACTTTCATAGCATGGTGTATGTTGGGATTGCATCTTAGTTGCATGTCATGCATATTGCATCGTGTTCGGGATAGGAGTTAGTCCGGGCACGGGAAACGAGGTGCATTTCGTACTCCGAGTGACGGAATGTGTCTCAATTTCCCAGTCACCGACACTCCGGATCATCCATGATGGAGTTAGGTTTTGTTGTGTTTTCATGTGCATTCATCCTACATTAAATTGTGCAATTCGACTCCTCGGCCATCATGCTTCGGTATGCGTGATTGGTGGCACGAGGATCGAGGCATGCATATATTTGTGAAAATACACTGCTATGCCCCTTTCCTGCTCTCTGTTGCAGCAAAATCAGGAATCAGCAACTTTCCGGGACTTGGCATGCTTTTCAAGAATAATTGTAAAACAGAGGCTAATCGGGGCATCCCGGTGGATTTCCGCGCAAAGCAGCCTAACATACATCATCCATCAGAAGCAAGGCAGTCCCTGGCTTGCATGCCAGTTTTATTTATTTTCTTAGTTAATTTGATTAAGTAGGAATTTGTATATTATTTGGACTGTAATATTCGGACTGTAATATTCTTTCATTCAGGACTGTATATTTATTCGGACCCTCTGCGCGAGGGCATAACTGTAATAAGTGTGCGTGTGTGTGTTGCATGTCTTCCAACCCCACGTCTTTCTCCCTTTTATTTATCCGCTTATGATGGTTAGATTAGGGCATATTTCAATTAACATACAGTATGATAGCATGTTTGCATTCATTCATCTGTATTGCATGCACCGGGCTCGGCGCATCATACTAACTGCATTGTACTTTCAATTCCAAATTGAATACATGTTAGTTGTAGCATTCCATATGCCATGTTTAGAATAGCCGAGCCTGCTATAGTTTGCATTCTTGCATGTGTTGCATTAGGCATTTCTGTATACTTAGGATTCATGCTTGATTTCTAATGAGTTTCTATTTTGGCTTGGAGTACCCGGTAAGTTTTATGCTTTAGCATCCTTGCATGCGTGTGAGTGACTGCCATGAATAGCATGCTTACCATGAGACTATGTGCTTATATGATATAACTGCCTGAATGCCTGTGGGTGGAGGCTGGATTATCTGAATTGGAGTAAATCATCAAATGTTTCAAGCCTACCTGCGGGTAGCAAACCATTTTCAAAAAACGAACATGAAATGTTTTGTTCCAATTCAGGCGATCCAGTCTATACTTGTATGCTGTGCGCATCACATAGTAACCTAGGCTAATAACCGGAATAAGAACTCACAATGTTTTCAAAAATTGATATCATGGTTAGTAGAGGCCGGTCTATGACCGAGCGAGCGGGGGTGCTCACGAAGTGACCTTCCCCAATCATACCCAAGTTCCCGAGCCGAGGCAACTTTGGTGATGACGGACACGTGGCCTTTTGGCACCGAGTCAGGGTTTCCTAAATTTCCCAAAATAAAATATTTAGGTGGCGACTCTGTATCTGGCAAAGCAGTCCATGTTTGACACTTCTTTCAAAAATCTGTTTTCTCAAAACGATTTGTCGGATTTGGACTCTTTGGTTAAGACTTAGAACCGTGACAAATTTGAGAGTCCTGAGCTGTAGTGACCCCAAAATGAACAGAACGGGAGCTCGTTCCTCCCGGGGCGTTCGGGGACGTTTACACCGAGCCGAGGCAACTTTGGTGATGACGGACACGTGGCCTTAGGCAACGAGTCAGGGTTTCCTAAATTCCCCCAAAATAAATATTTAGGTGGCCACTCTGTATCTGGCAAAGCAGTCCATGTTTGGCACTTCTTTCTAAAAATCAGTTTTTCAAAACGATTTACCGGATTTGGACTTTTTGATGACTCATCGGTCTTGCATTGCACTCTGCGAGATTAGTTATAGGATCGTGACTATTTGAGTCCAAACTGTAGCATGAGGCCCACAGGTGCGTCTACAGTCTGCAAACCGAGCGAAAGCACAAAGAGTTCAAAAGCCCGAAGGCAAGGCTCTCAGCCAAAACTCCGAAACCTTGAAACGAGCACAACATGCACTATCACCGAGCGCTCAATCGATGACGTCTGAGTCTTAAGGTTGGTCAAAATGGGGTGTCTACAGAGAGACAGACCTGTAGCCACAGCAGGAGGAGTGGGAGGATCCAGGGTGACCCAGGCCTATAGTAGGAGGGGTTCCTGGAGAGGACAGAGAGCAGAGTGGCCAGACCTGCCCACCATTATGACATGCCAAGGAGGGGCTGGAGAGACTTACTAGATTCCTATCGCTCCTCCCCCAGCTGATCATGAGTCGTCAGAGTTCGAGGCTCAACCCCGGTATATGCTATACTTTACATTTTGTTCATTCATTTCATTTCAATTGATATTCCACAGATTACTGATTACCTCAACACTTTTGTAGACTTCCATAGAGTACACTGGGCAAGCTCTAGAGCTGTCAGCTTCGGTGATGGGGATGCTATAGGGAAGCATGGACCTACTGAGTATTTACGGTATTCTGGTAAGTTCTTTCAACCTCTGTCCCAAAACCCTCTATAATTTGCTCTGTACTGATCTGATGCATCACATTGTCAATACTACATTTGATACACCACACACATATACCACTCAAGGCACTGATACTCTGCATCTCATATACTAGCCACGGCCCTCACATACTATAATCATTCACCGCTCACAGTGTTCATAAACTGCTCACGGCATTCACACACTGTAATCATATACTGCATTTGATACCATACTCAGCTTCGCATAGCATAACTGATGCATTTGCCAAATTGTTCTTTGCAGGCCCCATTCCAGATACCAGCCATAGCGGGTGCCTCAACAGGACCTTCAGTGCCTCCTCGACCAGCAGGGGGAGCAGGACAAGGGACTCCAGTGCACAGCCGGAGCAGAGCTGGGCGTGCTCACACCGGGAGTAGTTCACGAGAGCCTGCCCCAGATGATGATGAGTTTGACGAGGAGGCAATGAGTCCACAGTCGGAGTCGTCTCAGGATGGAGATAAGGCTGGAGATGGCTCGGGTTCAAACTCAGGTAACGGAGCTGACGGCGGTAGTCCTGGGCCTTCGTCGAGGAAGAGGACGAGGAGGGCTTCCCGCTCTTGAGGCGACTGGGGCTGATTCAGATATTTTGTTTTTGCTTTATTTCTCTTTTGCCTGTAGTTTTTGCACATTGTACTGCCTCAGGCAGTTCTATGTTCTTTAAAACTTTGTACTTTGTAAAGAGAAACCAGGATGGAATGAAAACAGCTTCTTTTTCAAAAAGTGTTGCATTTTACATTCTAAGCATCACATCGCATCGCATCACACAACATGTAAATGAGATTGAATTTTGTTTGAAAACCACACACTCGAATTGCAATGTCTTAATCAAGTAGTGAACCAACTGATAACTAAAAGAACAAAACAACTCGATAAGCAAAACCAGGACTTGACATGCTAACCAAATGTGAATACAACTCGATAAGCAAGACAAGAACTTAACAGTCAACACAAAATACAACCCGATAAACAAAAATGCAACAACTCAATAAACAAATTGAAGTAACATAGGCACGACTTCGCGAAATCGTCACAAAAAGCATTTGAAGTGGAACAAGTCACAAATTCTCAACACCTCCAACACATGGACAGCTCAGAGAACAAAAGGAGAGGCCATCGGCCAGAGTAGAAGGCCATCGGCCACAAGAAATTACCCTCGGCCACCAACACTAGCCGATCGGCTACTAACATGGTTGGTCAACCATCATCACTGGCCGGTCGGCCACTAATGTCAAGAACCTCCAGAATGCTACCACCTGTCTTTCACTCAACACCTTATCTTCTATAAAGGTTCCAGCTTCGTGGTTTCTCCATTTCAACTCAGTTTTTGCACCAAATGGAGGCATTTCTTGTCCAAAATCTCATAAATGGGATTGCTAACTTGGATGGCTCGGAAAAGCTAAATTTCCAGGGCTTCGGAATAAATGCACTATTCATGTTGAGTCGCACTCCGCTGCGTTTTCCATTCCTCCATGCCAGGGCGAGGTGTTGGAATCCGGTAACTGATGTTTTTAGCTTCGGTGGACAAGAGATGTGTCCCACTTTCGAAGACTTCCAAGCTTTGATGGAGTCCGAGCGTGAGGAAGAGATCTTGCCCCAATTCCGCTTCGGCCACATCCAAGCCTTAGGATGGATGTGCGGGCTCACTTTGCATGACGCTCAATTTTTAATTCGCGATGGAGAATTGGACATCCCTAGCTTGATTCGTCGGTTTTCTGATGCCGATGACCATGGCGATCATCACTGGCAGGGTTTTAGGCGACATGCGCTTTGCTTGTGCATGTTGTCTCATTTCTTGCTTGCCCCAAGCTTCGGTGGGTCTAGCGTTCGTTTGATTAAGGTTGCCCAAGGTTTAAAAGAGGGCAAGAGTTGTATTGCCATGATGCCAGCTGAGACATTGATGGGTTTGGATGCTTTCCATCGCCGAGAGATGACTAGATTTGCAGGGAGTCCACTACTGCTGCAGGTAATGTTTCCCACCCTATCTCATATATATTTCTCACATCACTCGGCCCTCAAGCTCAGTTTTTCTCTCAAAACCCTTTTCTCACTTTTCTCTCTACGTACACCTCTCTATTCTTTAATCTCTTATTTTTCATCCCTTCCCAGATATGGTTGATGGATAAGTTGAAGGTTGTGGACTCATGCCCAGCATATTTAGCTCGCAGCTATTTCTTCCAGCGACGTCTAGTCGATGCCCCTGAGGAGGGATGGTGGTGCGAATGGATGTGCAGTCTATCTGCTGTCAACATTGCTTGGCGCTGCCCCTGGCTCAATCTGCCGGCGATGAGTTACAGCATGTCTCGCCAGTCGGGCATTCAGCTGATTGGCCTGACACAGTGTGTCTTTTACTTCCTATTCCGATTCCGGCACCAATTCGGACATGATCAGACTTGTCCGGAAGAAGGGATAGAGTACCCTACCGTACTTCCAGTCTGAGGCGCACAGCTAGCTCGGTATGCCATAGCATGGAGGACGAGAGAGCTTCTAGCCCCCGCTCCCACTTTCAGTTGCACCCTCTCTGATGAGTGCATAGCTTGGCTTGATGAAGACACGCAGGTTGGGCCTACTTTGGCATCAAAGGCTTCCACAAGCTCTAGGAGGGGGCGCAGGAACACCTGACTTATCTATGCCCCGAATTTATTATTTTATCAGTACTTTCAAGTTTTCTTTATGAATGTAATAAAAAGCAACTTCAATTTGTATTCAAGAGTAGGAGAACTCTGTACTGAAATCAATGTAATTGATGGTTGTGGGTACTGAAAATTTTCCATTTGCTCCAAAAATGGTCTAAGTCGTAAAAAGATTAATTTGAGCAAAATCAATTTGTATTAAAACTTTTCAAAACCATTTTCGATATGGATCACAACTGGACACGCCTGAGATCTATCACTGAGATGTACAACCCTGGATCCAAAACAACTGGAAAGTTGCCCCTAGTCTGAATAGCACTGCACCGGAGATCACAACCGAGCTCTTGAATGCAAAATAGACAAAGATGACCAACATGATCACATGGACAAAGTTGATTTGGAAGTGTTTATGGCTGGACTTCAAAATGAAGTTGCCTACGTATCCCGAAGATAGGAATCAAGCCTTACGTAGTTTGGTTGAGGTTCACTCGTGTATTAACACTCTCCTTTTGCGCTCTAACTTTTGCCAAGGCCGCCCTTTCCGGGTTTTCAACCTTGCGAGCTCAGTTTTTATTATTTCAAATTTTTCATGCTCTAACTTTTGCCTAGGTCGCCCTTTCAGGTTTTCGGCCTTGCGAGCCACTCAGGGAAAGTATTTCTTCAACTTGTCCATGTTGATCGGCTGGGAAAACTCAAGGCCATCTAAATCCATCAAAATGACAGCTCCACCCGACCAGATTGCCTTGATGATGTAGGGACCAGTCCAATTAGGTCTGAACTTGCCCCTAGGGTCATGGATGAGAGCTCGGTTGTCTTCAAGCACTAGATCCCCCTCTTTCAAATTCCTGGACTCAATTTTCTTGTTGAAAACGCTAGCAAGTATTCGTTGATAACCCTGGACGTGATATAATGCCTTCAGCCTTCTTTCATCAAAGAGCATGAGTTCTTCGAACCTGCTTTGCTGCCAATCTACCTCAGCTATCTGATACTCAGCCAATACCCGTAATGACGGAACCTCAACTTCACAGCCTCCATCCCATAAACCAAGGAATACGGAGTTGCCCTAGTAAAAGTTTGAATTGAAGTCTGGTAGCGCCAAAGAACAAATGGCAACTTATCTAGCCAGTTCCTATAGGTTTCCACCATCTTCTGCAGAATGTACGTCATGTTCTTGTTGGTGGCCTCAACTGCTTTGTTGGTTTGTGGCCGATATGTAGATGACTTATGAAAAGCCACGTTGTATTTCTCCAATAAGTCGATCACCTCCTTCTTAAAGTGGGAACCATTGTCCAAAATAATCTCATTCGGGACCCCGTAGCGACAGATGATGTTGTTCCTGATGAACTTAGTGACATGCGATGCCTTTAACACCACGTAAGATTTGGCCTCAACCCACTTCGTAAAGTAGTCTATCGCTACCAGAATATACTCATGCCCGTTGGACCCCTTCGGAGTGATAGCTCCAATTACAACAATCTCCCAGACTGAAAACGGCCATGGCGAAGTCATATTGTATAGCTTCGACGGCGGAATGTTCATGCGGTTTGCATGGATCTAGCATTTATGGCATTGCCGGATAAAGCCAATACAATCCTCTTCCATGGTTGACCAGTAATAACCCTGCCTAAGGATCTTCCGAGCTAGCATCACCCCGCTCATGTGCGCTCCGCACTCTTCTCCATGGATGGCCTCCATCAGGCGCTTAGACTCTTCAGCATCAATGCATAGCTTATGCATCCCGAGATGACCTCTCTTGTACAGTTTACCCCCGCAGACGATGAACTGAGCAGCCATTCTTCAAATTGCCCTCTTGTCTTTGGCATTTGCCCCTAGTGGATACACCTCATTTTCCAAGAAGTTCCAGATGTCGTAATACCAGGGGTTTTGATCTTGTACCTCATCTATGGAAGCAATCAGCTCGTAGGCCGGCACGAATTTCTATTCAATGATGATCGGACGCATCCGAACTCCGAAAGGGATGTCTATCATAGAAGATAGAGTTGCTAATGAATCAGAGAACCTGTTGTTCTCTCTTAACAGATGAGCGAAGTTCAGTTTTTCAAACCGAGGAATCAGAACATCTAAGGTTTGGTGATAGATTCTCATCTTTTCATCTTTGACTTTCCAATCTCCTCTAGCTTGAGACACAACAAGGTTCGAGTCCCCGATGACATCCAACTGTTTTGCCCCTAGTTCTAAGGCGGCTTCTAGTTCAGCAATACATGCCTCAGATTCTGTCTCCTTGTTCGATACTTTGAACCAGAGTTTGAATGCTAGAGGTATGCAGGATTTGTCAGGCGTTATCAGCAACACCCCTATCCCATACCCGTACTGGTTTGATGCTCTGTCAAAGTACATCGTCCAAGTCTCTTCTTCAACATGTAGAATGGCCTCATCTGGGAACAGATATTCAACTGCTTCATCTCTCTCCACTGGGTGATTGGCTAGGAACTCCGCTATTACCCTCCCTTTCACTAACTTGCACGTTATGTACTTCAGATCGAATTTGGAAAGTAGAAGCAACCAACAGGCTAGCCTACTCGTAAGTGCCGGTTTCTCGAAGAGATATTTAATGGGATCTAATCTCGAAACCAGTATTACAAAGTGAGCTAACAGGTAGTGCCTCAGCTTCCTAGTAGCCCATACCAAGGCCAGACAAGCCTTCTCCAGCGGAGTGTAGCGGGTCTCGTAATCCAGCATTTTCTTACTCAGGTAGTAGATAGCCTTCTCCACTTTGTCCTCAGACTCCTGTGCAAGCATGCAGCCCATTGTCATTTTGGTCACTGATAGGTACAGAATCAACGGTTTCCTCGGCTCAAGCGGTGACAACACAGGTGGGTTCTGTAAGTATTGCTTGATCTACTCGAAAGCAACTTGGCATCGGTCGTCCCATTGGAACTTCTTTCCTTTCTTCAGGAGACCAAACAGTGGTTCACAAATCAAGGTTAATTTTGCAATAAACCGTCTTATGAATTGCACTTTACCCAGAAAGCCTTGCACCTCATTTTCAGTCCTCGGTGGTGGTATTTCTAAGATGGCCTTGATTTTGGAAGGATCGACCTCGATACCTCTTTTTGTGATCAAGAACCCCAGCATTTTCCTTGCTGTAACACCAAATGTACATTTTTGAGGATTCAGCCACAACCGATACTCTCTGATCCGTTGGAAGAATTTCTGTAAGGCGGTGTAATGGCCCTCTCTTTCCTTGGACTTGACAATCATGTCGTCCACGTACACCTCAACCTCTTTATGGATTATATCATGCAAAATTATGGTCGCAACCCGTTGATACGTAGCTCCAGCATTTTTCAGCCCAAATGGCATCACCCTATAACAATAGGTTCCCCACAAGGTGGTGAAAGTAGTTTTCTCCCTGTCTTCGGGTGACATCAAAATCTGATTGTAGCCTGAAAACCCATCCATGAACAAGAGCAGCGCATGCCCAGCAGTGAAGTCCACTAATTCTTTGATATGCGATAGAGGAAAGTCATCCTTCGAACTGGCTTTGTTCAAATCCCTGAAGTCCACACATACCCGAATTCTGCCGTCTTTCTTCATCACCGAAACTATATTGGCCAACCAAGTAGGGTATTCAGATACCAACAAGAACCCTACGTCAATCTGCTTGGTAACCTCATCTTTGATTTTCAGAGCCCAGTCCGGGCGGATTCTTCGGAGTTTCTACTTAACAGGTCACGCCTCTGGGTCAAGAGGGATCCGGTGCTGTACAATCTCATGATCTATTCCAGGCATGTCTTCGTAGGACCACGCAAAAACATCTTTGAAATCTTTTAATAAAGCGACTAAGCACTCACGCTCCTCTGAAGACAACGTGGACCCGATCTAGACCAGCCGCGGGTCCTTCTCAGTACCAACATTAATTATGGTGATTTAATTAACCAAAGGTTTTACAAACCTCTCATGCTCTTTGATCAATCAAACGTTGTAAAACCGGAGGAATTTTTTCCTCGTTTTTATCAAAATTTTAAAGTCTTGATTAATGCAATAAATTAAAGGCACAGAAAAGTACTCGGAAGCCACAGTCGTACTATTCTCATTAATAACATCCAGTCCGCTTGATTCCTCTGTTATAGCAGACTCAAAGGAAAAAAAAAATGACCTAGACAGGACAGTGACATCCGGGTTATCACCCCCAAGAATACCGGACTCATACTCATAAGAGCTGAAACCTGATTCCTACTCCACAGACTCAGTGGAATCAGATTCCGACTCACTACCTGACCCGGTGCTGCTCGATAAAAAGCCCTCCTCGTATTGCCAGACGAGAGAGGGTGCGATGGATGCATCCAGAATGTTTGAAGATGGGCCCATAGCTGCTTCATCCCCGATCATGGAAACTGATAAGTTATCCCCCAAGCACTCTGGTACAATCTGAGGATCTGAGAGGAGACAAGCCAGCGCTACCCCCATCTCAATTTCTGTGCTCTCGGAATCCTCCTCCTTGCACTACTCAGCCTCAGCTGGTGGGTCTGTCTGCTCTTCGGCAACTTCATCCCCGGACAATTGCAAGTCAAAGAAAATCTCAAATCTCGACAAGCGCCGCCTCTCTGCATTTAGCCATGGCTCCAGAAAGCCGCAGAACGGGAAGTCTTCTCCCTCCCGGACAAAGCGTCCGTTCAAGGTCCCCTGGATAGGTCGGTGCACCAAGTCATAATGCTTCCCGGCCTGCTTTGCCCTAGCTCTTCCGGCCATCTCTCTTCCTTTCCTCGCTCAATCCTCTTTGGTAGGCAAATAACCTAGGCCAAAGGTATATGGGTTGTGCGGCACTTCGGCCGATGCTGCAACGCCCTTCCGGCCACTTCATCCTAATCCCATTCCGGGGATGTGCTGAAGCTTGTTCATAAGGTAGACAGACTGTACACTGACGTATAGCCCCTCATCAATAGCTAGCATGTCTTGTACAACCTGGGCCTCAGCTCGGGTAAATCCTGACAAGAATACATCCTCTGCGCCATGCTCAATCTCCAGAATTGGTGTAGAAACCTCCGGCGGTGGATGTATTGAAGAATTTCCTAAAATGATGCCCACCCCCTTCCCGTAGGGGTACTTCAGCATTTGGTGTAAGGTGGAAGAGACGGCTTTCACCTAGTGCAGCCACAGCCGCAGCTGCCCAATGAGTAGATTGAAAGTTGCGAGAACATCCAAGACATGAAACTCAATATCCTATTGCCCCGGACTAACTTGAGTCTGAATCTGTACAGTCACCATCACCTCTTGGCTGGTATTATCATAGGCCCATATCACCTGGGTAGTAGGCACGAAATCTGCAGGCTTCAACCCAATAGCATATGTCATTCTCGACGGGCACACATTGATAGCAGATCATGTGTCAACAAGGACCACTGGTATCCATTTCTCTCTACACTCGACCGAGATATAGAGCGGTTTGTTATGATTTGAGCCCTCAGGCGGCAGTTCCTTGTCAGTGAAGGTCAAGGTCAGGAAGCTCCTCCCGGGAGAACCAACCTTACCAACTGCGCAGGGGTCGTATCGATTGAAAGCTTGGCCCTATCCATGGCTGTAAGGATGGCCTGTCTGTGAACCCTTGAGGCCATTAGCAGTCCCCAGATGGAGATATCTGCTTAAATCTTCTTAAGCTGTTTCAGTACAGCCTCCTCCTCTAACAAATTTTCCTTCTGCCTCTCTGCTTCTTTGTCCTTCCTGGATGCCTCCGGCTAGTCCAAGTATGGGGGCTTGAAGTCCCGCCCACTCCTAGTCATATGGTCAACTTCCTCAACATACCAGGTGTCATCTAGTTGGTTCTGCCCCCAATCTTCGTCAGTGTGGGCAAGACGTAAGTTGTCATCTTCCCACCACATACCATCGGCAACCGACAGACAGCTGTCTAGCTCCATTGTAATTGTTTCTGCGCTCGCAGCACATTCCGTCCCCGCAGGGGCTTTGGCCTTCCTTGCCCTCTCAAGATCCTCGATCTTTTCTTGCTCAAGACGCTTCAATGCAGCCTCCTTTTCAGTTTCTACCATACTCAAACTGCCCGGATCCTGAGCAAAATTCTTTGCACCGGTGCTCTCCGGCGATTTCTCCTGACTCTCGGCCATTCCGGCCACTGCTGATATTCCGGCTTCTGATTACACTTGTTCTAGCTAGGGTTCCTTAACAACATCTGGCTGGTTGCAGAGCCACCCAGTATTTTTTGTTGACCCATCCAAGTCGAACCAGTTGACAGTCACATCCCCCGGATCCGGTTCATTGAAGAGCTGTAGATTGGCAATATCCTCTTCCAGCTCTGCTAGGTCATCTAGCCCCTGACTTGGTCCATCTTCCCGAAACGCACTGATCTCTGTCCCAAACGGCAACTCTACCCTTGGCTTAACCTGATCTGTTGATGTGATATAACCACTCGGGTTGTACGCAAAGCTCCTAGACCCCTCAGGCTCTTAATCAACATTCCCATCTGCCTCCAAAGTCATCCTGGTTCTATCTTCGATAGTCACCACCATCGATTCAGGTTGGGTTTGGGAGGTGCTCAACATGCACAAATCCGTGCTGTCTGGGATGAACACCTCAGGCTTGGGTAGGTGGGAGGGTGTGATATATATGCTAGGGTCGTATGGCACAACCCCAGTTTGGATCAGATTGATATGTTTAGGCGGTAGGGCTTGGTTATGTGGTGGGAGTGGGTTGGTGGTGACATTTGGCTTTTGTGGTGGCACAATTACCTTATTGTCAATGAGATCCTGGATCTCATGACGCAACCTGAAGCACTGACCGGTATCGTGACCATGTTGTTGGTGAAAGGCACAGTATTTGGCCGGGTTATGGGTTGGTGGGAGGTTATTAGGTAATGGCCACGGCTCCAGGGGCTTTAGATGTCCCTTTTTGATTAAAACCCCCAGGGCTTTGGACAAAGGCACATACAACGGGGTAAAAGTCCTCTGGCCCGGGGTGGATAATTCGGAGTTTGGGGGTTTGAAGTGGAAGTACCAGCAAAGGGATTGGCTATTTTCGGAGTGGTGGTAGTGACCATGCCCACATCGGAAGTTCTGGTAGCTGCAGCACTACTCGTGCCTGCATTCGAACTGCGAGTAAATGCCCTCTTGGGCTGCTCTCTCTCATGGTCAATCAAACCCTGCTTCATGGCGTCCTCAATCTGTACCCCAATCTCGTGTAAATCAGAAAAGGTAGGAAGGGGTAAGACGATCATCTTTTGCATCAGTTTGGGTTGGAGGTTGCACACAACCATCCGTATCTGATCCTTCTCGACGGGCCTGGTAGTCATCATAGAAGCTTTGGCTCTCCAACGGGTTACAAAGTCAGAGAAGCCCTCCTTTAGCTCTTGTCTGGTTGTCTTGAGATCACGAGTTGTGATCTCGATCTGCGTGTTGTAGGAGTATTGAGCTATAAAGGCCTCAGCCATCTCCTTCCAGTTTCTCTTGACAGAGTCCTCCAACTTTGCGTACCAAATAGCCACAACACCCGACAGGGTCCGGCCGAAGAGGGAAAGCTTTTGCAATCTGGAGAGGCCCATTGGCCTTAGGATATCTGAGAACAACCGCAAGTGTACCATGGGGTCCCCAGAACCGTCAAAACGGTCTATATGCGGCATCTTGAACCGATCCGGTAAAGTCACCGCCGAATCGGTGTATCCATCCTCTATGTCCGGAATTGAATTAACACCTTGAGCTTTTTTGAACAGCTTTTCTAACTTGCTCACTTTCAGCGTTATTGGATCCACCTCAAATTCAAACTGTGTATCCACTAGTTTAGTCGGTGCTTTGGACAGTTGAGGTAGGATTGGGGGTGGAACTGGCCCCGTTGGGACGTCTGCATTTTCCTAGACGTTTGCAGTCTCCCCAAGTATTGGAACTCTAGGTGGGGGTGGGGGTGGGGGTGGATGCGAAGTAGATGCTCCGACTTGTTGTGGTTGCTGCTGTTGCTGCTGTTGCTGAAGTCTGGTAATCAGCTTTGTCTGTTGAGCCACAACCTCTGCCTGGCATACGGCAAACTCTGCCTGGCGGGCAGCATCCCGCTGCATGGCTTGCATAGTCTCTTGGAGCTGACGCATCATGCCCTCCATACTGACCATAAGGTGCTAATCTCTCTGAACAACAGGTATATCTCTCTCTGCGGTAGAAATGGAAACCTCAGCCCAACTACACACTGGTAGGGTGGATAAAGACCGTTGATATGGTAACCGCTGTACTGACGAACTGAGCCTAACTGACCTTCGTCTAGTAACCGGGGGTAATGAAAAGAACACTGCTTGTTTGTCTATCAGATCCTCGGACCAATGTAGCCTTCGACCTCTGGTCCAGAGTGCTTGCAGAATATCTGCCTGGTCGGAAGCAATGATGCTAAACTACCTTGCAAAAAGATAAATAAAGCATAATAAGGTAACGATAAGCAGAAAAATGGACAGCATTTCAACTTAAATTAAGACAACACACAGTTGGCATTTGTAAACTGAACACGCTGTTCTCAACACTGATTATTGTTCCCAAATCACTGCCTCAAATCTGATCCCCTCGGGTAAAACTAATTCCCCCAAATACTAATGCCCGCAAGCCTGATACCCAAACTTGCAAACTGATACATGCATTTCTGTAGAGACACACTCTAAAAGCACATAGCAAGCAAGTGAGAGCCAAAACACCCCTATGAAGGGGTAGGATTTCCCTGTCCTATCTTGTCAGGAGCTAGGGTATCATGACACACGCAGCGGTTTCAAACAACCTACAATCGGGTAAGCAACCTGCCCTAGTTTGGAATGGTCACTATGGATTCCAATATGCACTAGGTCGAATGGTCAAAAAGGGTGCCTCGGCAAAAATCGAGGATCGTGTTCCCATAGTGGCAGAGCCCGTAATCGGTCAGCCTTATGGCACGCAGCCTCAGGCAAACCGTTCAGGAATAGCAGACGACAAACACGGTGTCCTAGGCGCACCAATGCAAATGCAATGAAAAGAAACACATAAGTGTAAACAAAACAACATATCATGAGTTCGAGTCAAGTTCTCTAAATCCCCAGCAAAGTCGCCAGAAACTGTAAACCACCCCGAACTCTGCTCCGCGCGCGAATTATAGTTCTAGCTACTACAATTCAGACTCCTGTCACAGTTCTAAATCTAATCTCACAAAGTGTAATGTAAGACTGATAAATCACCAAAGAGTCCAAATCCGACAAATCGTTTTGGAAAATCGATTTTAATCAAAAAGAGCCAAACATGGACTATTTTGCCAGATTTCAGAGTCGCCACCTAAATATTTTATTTTGGAAAATTTAGGAAACCCTGACTCGTGCCAAAGGCCACGTGTCCGTCATCACCAAAGTTGCCTCGGCTTGGGAACTTGGGTATGAAAGGGGAAGGTCCTGATATGAGCACCCTCGCTCGCCTGATCAAAGGATCGGCCTCTACTAAACATGATATGTTGTTTTTGAAAACACATGTGTTCTTGTCTGATTATTAGCTAATTTACTACGTGGTGTGCACAACATACAAGTATAGACTCAATCATGCAGATTGGAACAAAACAACTCATGTTTGTTTTTCGAAAATGGTTTGAAGTTGCTACTTGCAAATAGGCTAAGTCGCGGATTTGCCACCCTCAAGTGGGCTTAGAAAAACATGATTTTGCCACTTCAAGTGGGCTTAAAACTCACAAACATTGAGTTGTTCCAATTCAGGCAATCAAACCTTCATCTACAGCCATTCATGCATTTATAGCAATTAAGCACATAGCCTGATGGCAAGGATGCTATCATGGCAACACTTACACACATGCAAGGATGCTAAAGCATAAACACTCACAGTGTACTCTGAGCCAAAAAAGAAGCTAGTTAGTAATCAATGCATGATCCTAGCTATGTTAAGATGCCTAATGCAACACATACAAAATACAACTAAGATTGTGATAACCCTGTTCCATATATGCTAATTGGTCCTTAGTATGATTGTGATTATGTGTTTGATATGTTTTGGTGTGCTATCTGTATGAATATATGTGGTTTTGAATTTCTATCCGTTCACCGTAAGAAGATCTGTTTGACTTTCTGCTTTGGAAATTAAATTGAAGGCCTTATCGGCCACAGAACCCGAAATTGATTACGCTATTGTGATTGACGTAATTTTTAGAGCCTACAGTGAAATTTAATTGAAAATTTATTCGGAACAAAATAATTAGATTCAAAACGATTGATTAAGTGCCTAATTATTTAATATTAGAATAATGTATTGAGTAGGAGTTTATAATGGGCCACTTTCACTCAATTTCCTATCTTTTATTCATTTGGCTGATATTAACTCTTGAAAGAGAGGGTGAGGGTCGGTTAGAAAGAGAGGGAGCTCAAAAATTGGAGTTTTGATCTTGAAGCTTGGAAATCTTGAAGATTGCTCAAGAATTTGCTATAGATTGGAAGAATTGAACCTCTAAGTGAGCAATTGAACTTGAATTCATGAGTATAAGTTTGTAGATTTGTGTATCCAAGCTAGTTGGGTAATCAAGAGCAAGAATTGAAATGAAATTGAGTTGGTTTTGGTGAATTGGAGATCAATGGATGCATGCATATGGGAAATTATTATGCATTTGTATGTTTGAGTTTGAAATACATGGTCCATGTTAAATCTTTGATTGAAATTCATGTTTTTCACTATCTCTCCATCACCTAAGTTGAGAATGAAGGTTATATCTCACATGCATGTACAATTCATGAGAATATGAGTTTGAATGCATGAATTTGTTATGTTGGAAATGAGTTTGATGTAAATTGGGGCATGCATGTGATTAATTTGTGAAATTGGGCTCCATAATGTTGTAATTTGGTGTTTGTACCATGTTAGTACATGTATATGTGACGTTTGAGCCAAAATCATGTGTTTAGAACCTTTGAATATCAAGTTGAAGCTCAAGAATAAGTTCTGGAAAATCCAGAAATTTTGATGTCCACTCGAGCGTGAGAACCGCCGCTCGAGCGTAAAATGCGAGCTCCCAGTATTTTCTGTAGACATGATGTCCACTCGAGCGGGAAAGTTCACGCTCGAGCGGGGAGCTATGTAGTGAGGCCTTCAGCTCGAGCGCCCAAATTCACGCTCGAGCATAAATTTGACATAACTAGTACTTTTGCAGGCCTCATGGGTCCGCTCGAGCGGGGACCCCTGTTCTGAAATTTTGTGATGATGTTCTGTGTTTCGTTTTCCGTTCTCTTTTACTTCTAAGTACTCTTAGGCATGCATTGAGCATTGTGAATGAATTAAAAGGGTAAGAAAGAAGCCTAAAGAGGAATATGAGAATTAAGGAACGGATTGAATCGGTTGTGACCCATATGTGTTATGTGATGTGTAGGGTCAAGCTCCAGGGCAAATCAACCAACCGATCACTGTGAGTAATATCTTAATAAACATATCTGAAATATGCTATTTGTCCAGTTGTTTATCTTCTTAGAAGTCTGTTAATTTGAATTATGGATAAATGTATGCTATGCCTAAAGAATGGAAATGTGAATGGGCCGAAGGCCAGTTTGATACGAATGAAAGTGTGAATGGGCACGAATGGGCCAAAGGCCAGTCTGACATGAATGAAAGTTTGAATGGGCCAAAGGCCAGTTTGATATGAATGAAAATATGAATGGGCCAAAGGCCAGTTGGATATGAAAGTCTGAATGGGCCAGAGGCCAGTTTGACATGAATGAATGGGCCAAAGGCCAGTTTGACATAAATGAATGGGCTGAAGGCCAGTTTGACATAAATGAAAGCACGAATGGGCCAAAGGCCAGTTTGACCTGAATGATACAAATGAATTGGGCCCGAGGTCGTATGATGTGTTTGGAACCGTAATTACTTGACCTAAATTGTGTGTATATACTAAATAGAAATGTGAATTGGGCCCGAGGCCGTTTGAAGCATGTTGTTCTACATACTGTTTGTATAACTTCTTTATTTGATATTATTCACTGGGTTTTCGCTCATGCTCATTCATGTATCTGTAGGTGAGCCAACAGAGGTCCAAACACAGCCTCAGTAAAGTCTGTGTGGAACAACCAAGGTTTTGAAGAGTCAGCCCTTGCGTCTCACGCGGGAGACTCGTCTTCGTCCTTTGTTATTCTGTTTTATGTTGTCATGATTGGCAAGGACTTTGAATATGTCTGTATATAGTTTTCATGGGTTGACTTAGACTTGAATGATCCTGTCTATACTGAACTTTATGCTACCGTATTATCTGATGTGAGTTATTAATATGTATATGTATGGTCTGTTATGATGTGCCATGTAAGCATAGCTCTATGGACAAAGTTTTAAATTTTACTTCCGTTTGGCCCCTTTATCCTGACGAGTTATGTCTGATTTGGTTTGAGGCCGTAGGTAATCTCAGGATTACTGGCTGGTTATGTCCTTAACCCATGGGGGCGGGTTCGGGCCATGACAAAGATAGGCTCGGCTATTCTAAGTTGTCATATCAATGCTACACTTGATACATGTATTCAAATAGGAATTGAAGATACAATGCAATGATGCGCCAAGCCCGGTGCATGCAATACGAATGAATGATGGACGCATGCAAAGCATAAGGATGCTAATTGAAACATGCCCTAAAACTAACCATCAAAAGCTGGTAAATAAAAGGGAGAGAGACGTGGGGTTGGAAGACATTCACACAAACACGCACACTTATTACAGCATTTGCCTTCTCAACAGAGGGTCCGAATGAATAAGCTAAGCTAGCTACACTAAGCTAAGCTACTTAAGTAATCTAATAATCTAATTAGACTAATTATTACACAACAAATTGAATAACTAGCTGCAACTAATTATTACAATACTTTAATTAATTAACAAATTAACTAATCAATTACAAAATAACTAAGCTAATGAACTAGTTTAGCTAAGAAAATCAAACAGATGGCCTCGAGAAGTGAGGGGGATATACATGCTCGGTCGGCTTCGCTCGTCATTCACGTCAAACAGCCTTCAGCCCATTCATTGTCCCATCCGTGTTAGACGGCCTTTGGCCCGTTCATCTTTCCATTCATGTTAAACATTTGTCCACAATTCAAATTAACAAACTAATAAGACTTATAGGGAAACAAGCAGTTGGACAAATAACATACTTCAAAATATCTTTATTAAGATATTACTCACAGTGTTCTGCCGGTGGATTCACCCTTGAGCTCATCCCTACACATTACATAACGCATATGGGTCACAAACGATTCAATCCGTTCTTTAATTCATACATCCCTCTTAGGCTTCCTTCTTATCCTTTTAATTCATTTACAATGTTCAATGCATGCCTAAGAGTACTCAGAAGTGAAAGAGAACAGAAAATGAAACACAGAACACTTCTACAAATTTTCTGAAACAGGGGTCCCCACTCGAGCGTGGAATTTCCCGCTCAAGTGGACCCATTAGGTCTACAAAAGTACTGGTTGCCTCGTTTTTACGCTCGAGCGCGAATTCGGACACTCGAGCTGAAAGTCATTCTACATAGCTCCCTGCTCAAGCGGACATCCATGTCTGCAAAAAGTTCTGGGAGCTCGTATTTCACGCTCGAGCGGCGCTTTCCCCACTCGAGCGGACATGCCAAATTCTGGGTTTTTCAGAACTGTTCTTCAAGTTCAAACTCGACCTCCAAAGGTCCAAAACTCATAATTTTGGTTCAAAACATGGAAATGCATTATATATCATGAGTATACAAGCAATATGAGGCCAATTGCTCAAAATCATGGTGACATTCTCAAATTATTCAACACTTCTTTTGTATAATCAAAATTTATGCATTCAAACCTCATATAAGCTCCATATCTCCAATAATCAAACATGCATGTCAATTTTTTACTTCAATTCCATTTCAAATAGCAACAATGGTGCTCATAACCATGAGAATCAACAAAACCATGCTTGCATGTATGCTTTAATACCCATATTCTCATATTCAACTTGATACATGCTTGATTATGCAAAATCATGGTAATTCTATGCATGCATGTACATATAAGCTTTAAATTCTTCAATTTCATCTTAATTTCATCTCAATTTATGTTCTTGGTTACCCAACTAGTTTGAATACACAACTTTACAAACTTATACTCATGAATTCATGCTCAAATGCTCACCTAGAGGTTCAATCTTCCAAATAGTAGCAAATTCTTGAGCCAAGCCCTTCAAAGCTTGAGCTCCTTAGCAAGATCTTCAAGATTGGCCCTTCTGTCTCTCAAATTTCAGTTCTCTCTCTCTCTCTAGAGAGCAAATTCAGATTCTTTGAGCTCAAAAGTATGAGCTTACGTATAGTTGGGTTCTTTATATAGGCTTCTTTGATCAAATTTGATCATAGCTAATTAATAGCACTTAATTAATCGTTCTGAATCTAATTATTTTGATCTGAATCAATTTTCAATTAAATTTCACCGTAGGCTCTAAAAATTACGCTAATCACAATGGCATAGTCAATTTCGGTTTCTGGGGTTGATAAGGCCTTCAATTTAAATTCGAAAGCAGATAATCAAACAGATCTTCCTACGGTGAACTGATAGAAATTCAAAACCACATATATTCATATGAATGGCACTCAAAATCATATCAAACACATAATTACAATCATAATTAAGATTAATCAGCATAATACAGACCAGGGTTATCACACTAGGACCATGCAACACAATGCCCAATGGACTAAACCAACACCAAATAGTCCTCATGTATGCCAAAACAGTGGCTGAGACGCCCTGAAATGCTAGCATTAAAAGTAAGAAAATGCATGCTCATGCATTGGCCCATGAATACGGCATTAAACACAACTCTCAAACACAATCAAAGAGGGATATGCATGAGAATATGGCAATGCTATATACTCTGAATCAAGTGTTAAATGATGCCAAATCATCCAAACAACACAAGTATAGCATGCAAGAAGGCTCAAAGATCAAGATTAGCTAAGGTACTTGCACCATAGCCATATCAAGCAAGCCCCAAAGGGCCAAGATGACTCAAAATAGTCCCAAGGCAGGTCAAAACAATGCCAAAACATACCTGGAGTGTAGCCAAAACAAGCTAGCATGATGAGCCAAAACACCAAGCATACAAGGCCAAAGAGCATGATTACACTACAGGTGTAAGAAGCATGCAAGATGTGGCTCTACCAACCAAAATTAGAGTTATGTCATGGCAAAATAAGACCAAAAACATACTGAGATGGTAGCCCAAAAGCTTAGGCATGCATGCATACAAGTTAGGTCATGATCAAGGCATAAAGCATGACTCTCCGAAAGCATTGAAAGAGTGAAGCATGAGAGAGTATGACCACACTACACACACTGAAATCGCATGCCAAATGATGCTAAATTATGCAAATAGCCCAAGCAATGCATGCTAGTGACTTGGAAACTCAAAGCTAGTGAGCGAGATTGCACTATGGCTATACAAAGCAAGGCATGCATGACCAAAACAACTTCAAACAGAGCTTAAGCATAGAAAAACATGAGTAAAAGCTTGCTGGAGTGAAGCAAAAAACATGTTAAAATGATGGTCCAAAGCATGATGCATGTTAAAGCTATAGGGAGGATTGCACTACAAGGGTATGAAGCATACACGAGGCAACCAAACCAACCCAAAATAGAGCTATATCATGGCAAAACAAGGCCTAAAACATGCTAAGATAGGGCCAAAACATGCTAGAAGGATATGCTCCTTTGCAAAGCTATAAGTAGGATTGTACTACAAGTACAAAAAAGCATGCAAGAGGTGACCAAGACAGCCAAGAAGAGAGTCATGGCAGGTCTAAAAGGTCACAAAAAAAGTGCTTAAACAAAGCCTCAAGAAGATAGAACTACATGCTCTTTTGATGAGCCATCAATTTAAGCAAAAAAGAGAAGAGGATGGGGGACAACCCCCACCCATTTGGGGCATCAAAACACACTTTCTACCATTGAAAATCTATTGGATTTCAGTGGCTAAAAGGCCAAGAGAAGGTGATCTCAAAGGCCTAAAGATGTGACACAAAACAAAGCAAAATAAGGCACAAAAGGGGGTAGACCACCCCCAACACCAAAGAGGCCTCAAACAAACACTTTTAATCCTTAAAAATGAAGCTTTTTACAGTTGAAAGTTAAGCCAAAAGAAGCATGAAAAGGTGGCTAAGTACTCAATCAAAACAAGGCTTAAAGGGAGTAACAACTCACCCTTGAAGAATCACAACCAAGCAGCAACTTCTGAGCCAAAAAAAACAAACTTTGAGAGTCCAAACAAGGTCCTCTAGTACCTCAGCAACAAAGCAATGGTGCTTCACTAGGTGTTGTAGTGCAAAAGTGAAGAGAAAACACACTTTAGGGCACAAACTAGTGCAAATATAGAGAGAGATGGAGAAATATAGAGAGAGAAGGATATGTATATCTCTATGCAAATTTTCTGAACCTCTGAAAGGGGAGAGGAGCCTCCCCTTTTATAAAAATCCAAATCTCAAGCTTGTTGGACAAGCTAGAAGCTTGGTGCAATCCCTCCATATACGTGTATCGAGGATGCATTCTGTGCTCAATAGCTGGCAACAAAATATCTGCAAAAGCAAAGAAAAGGGCCTTGGCCAAAAAACATGGCCGACCAGCCATAAAAGGTGCCGACCGGCCATCAGTGAAGCCGACTGGTCACCACTGATGGCCGATGGAAAGAGGGCATGGCCGATGGACCTAGGGCCTGGCCGATGGACATAGGGCCTAGCCGATGGGTCGTAGGGATGGCCAACAAGCCACCTTATTCCCTCAGAAACAAAGCCACAAACTCTTCGTCCACAACCAAGCACAAAACAGACAAATTGAGAGACTCCAAGACAAGGCGCACAGCCGAGACCTTCAAGAACTCAAAACGAACACGAGCATGGATGATCATCGAGTGTTCAAATGATGACGTCCAAGTCTTGAGGACGGTCAAAAATGGGGTGTCTACAGCGACCTAGTTTGTAAGACTTAGAACAATTCAACTCATGTTTGTTTACAAAAATGGTTTGAATTTGCCACTTCAAGTGGGCTTAAAGATTGTGGTTTTGCCACCAAACATAGTGGGCTTAAAACATGATTTGCCACTCAACAGAGTGGGCTTAAAACGCACATTCGTTGAATTGTTCCAATTCAAATAACAAGTCTTCATCCACAGGCATTCATGTGGTTTATCATTTAAGCACATAGCCTCATGGCAAGCATGCTAGACATGGCAACATTCACACTTATACAAGTATGCTAAAGCGTAAAAACTCACCTAGTACTCCGAGCCAAAACAGAAACTAGTTAGAAAGATGCATGATCCTAACTATGCAAGATGCCTAATGCAACCCTTGCAATATGCAATTAATAGGCTCGGCTACTAATATGGCATATGGATCGATTTGATAACATGCGATTAAACACGTATTCAAAGAAGATATTGAAATGGCAATGCAGTTTGAATGATGCGTCGAGCCTCGGTACATGCAATATAAATGAATGGATGCAAGCATGTGATATGCTAATTTAAACATGACCCTAATCTAACCATCAAAAGCGATTAAATAAAAGGGAGATAGACGTGGGGTTGGAAAACATACACACACGCATGCACACTTATTACAACATTATGCCCTCGCGAAGGAGGGGCCGAATGAATAAGTCAACCAACTAGCTATGCTAATTAAGCTAACTAATTATTACAAACCGAATTAATTAACTACTCTAAGATAATTAAATATTACAAATCAGATTAATTACCTAAACACTTAACTAACTAATTACAAAGCAATCAAGCTAATTAATTACAACATGAAATAATTAACTAACTACTCTACTTAAATAGTTACAACATGTATTTCATCTATTGCTAATTAATCTAATTAGTTAATGTCGGGAAGCGATGGAGGCTCATGCATGCTCGGTTTCCACCCGAAAAAGCCACCGCCTTCCCACTGAACGCCTCTGTTTTCACATTTGAACACTGACGATGCCGCCAACTTCCAGAACACCTCTACTCCACTTTACCAACACACTATGCAAATTTCATTGATGGCCGGTCGGCTACCAATGGTGGCTGTCGGCTACCATTGGTGGCTGGTCGGCTACTGCTGGTGGCCATCGGCCACTGCTAATGACCGGTCGGCCACTTTTGACTTGAACTCCCTCTTGCTGCAACAGAGAGTAAATAGAGGCAAAGTAGTGTATTCTCAAGGATTGTTTGTACTGTTACCCTCCTTACCATCAAACAAGCTCAAAGGAGTGTAACTCTTGGCCCTCAAACCATCAACCAAGCAATTTCCATGCATGATGGCTAAGGAACCAAGTTTGTACAAGTTTAATAAATGCACAAACAAGACCAAAATGACCACCACCCTATCATGCATGATCAAAGGCAATGCAAACCAAGAAAAATGGCACATTTCATCACTTTTGAGCATGAAATGTCTCACTTTCCTTATGTTCAAACTAATGTCCGATTTGAACACATGTAATGCAACACAAAGAATGCTTTTCTTGCCTTTTTTACTTGTCCAATTTTGTTTACCCATTTTAATAACCAAATCATTCATTAATCTAATTAGTCCATGAGTGAATGTCCTCTAATGGAAAGATGGCTCAAACCACAAGTTGTTTTGGGCATGAAAGAGGTATTACACTGTTGGTAATGAAGCCCCTGAGGGATTAAACCATTAGGCATAGCACCTTCATTTCATACTTAGGAAAACAAGGGGTTTAAAACCACTTTCAAAGAAAACAAAAAAGTGAACAATTAATGGAGATTGCAGAGATTAAAGTGCTAAACTTAAGTGCAAAACAACACTAAAACATGTTATTAACTCAAAACAATGGTGATTAAAGCCCTAAAACACCAAGCTAGTGAAGGAAATTACACTACAACCATGCTATACAAGGCCCAAATGAATTGACTAGTAAAAAATAGAGGCAAAACAACCCTAAATATAGTCTAAAACATGCTGGACTTAAGCCACAAAAAGCTAAAACAAAAAGCTAATACATGAGGCTAACTAGGTATGCAAGCAAGACACAAGGATGGGAGGCTAACCCCTCCAATTTGGACTTCAAAATGAGGTTTTTGCCACTGAAAAACCTCTGAAATTCAGTTGTTAAAAGGCTCAAAAAAGTTAGTTTGAAAGTGATGAATAATAGCGCAAAAGCTTAACAAGCAAAGGAGCAAGGAAGGTGAACTACCCCCTAACCCAAAATAGCGTCAAACTATCACTTTTAAACCATAAAAACAGAGTTTTTGACAGTTCAAAATCAGCCAAAAAATAGTTGAAATAGATGGAAAAACAAAGATACAAAACAAGCATAAACAAGGTAAGTGCTCTGTCATGACCCGAACCCGCCCCTATGGATTAAGGTCACAATCAGCCAGTAACCAAGAGATTACCTACGGCCTCAAACCAAACAAAACATATTGCATCTGAGTTAAGGGGCCAAACGGAAGCAAACTTAAAAATTTGTCCATAGAGCTGTGCTTACATGGCACATTAGAACATCAAATTCATGTATTCATTAATAACTCACACCAAAAAGGAAATCGACTTAAAGTGTTATACACACACAGGATCATTCGGATCTTAGTCAGCCTAGCCAAAACTTATATACAAAGGTGATTCCCCGTTTTTGCCAACATTACAAAATTATAACATAACAAAAGAACAAGAGCAAAACGAGTCTCGTGCGTGAGACATTAAGGCTGACTCCTCAAAACTTGAATTTTCACATACACTTCACAGGGGCTGGGTTTGGACATCTCTTTGCTCACCTACATACACATGAATGAGTGTGAGTGAAAGCCCAGTGAATAATATCAAAATAAAAAAGATTCATGAATGAAGTTCGAAACAGATATACATAGTCAAACGGCCTTTGGCCCATTTATGATTTTATCTTGCTTACTAAACGGTTTCAAACCCCAGTATGTCAAACGGCCTCTAGCCCATTTCATTCATGTCATACGGCCTCTAGCTCATTTATTCGTATCCGACGGCCTTTGGCCCAATCATTCGTGTCTGACGGCCTTTGGCCCAATCATTCATGTCCGATGGACTTTGGCCCAATCATTTATGTCTAACAGCCTTCGGCCCAATCATTCATATCTGACAGCCTTTGGCCCAGTCAATGGTATCCAACGGCCTTTGGCCCAATCAATTGTATCCGACGGCCTTTGGCCCAACCATATGGCATAACAAACATTTGTCCACAATTTGAATTAACAAAGTTGTAAGACTTATATAGAAATAAGCAATTGGACAAATAACATACTTCAAAATATCTTTACTAAGATATTACTCATAGTAATCTGCCGTTGGATTTGCCCTCGTGCTTGACCCTACACATTTCACGAACATAACGGGTCACAAACGATTCAATCCATTCTTAATTCATACATTCCTCTTAAGCTTCTTTCTTTTTCTCTTAACTCATTTACAATGCTTAATGTATGCCTAAGGGTGCTTAGAAATGAAAGAGAACGAAAAAATGAACACAAAGCATCTTTTCAAAATTTCAGAAACAGGGCTTCCTACTCGAGCGTGGCTTTGGCCGCTCGAGCGGACCCCTTTAGGTCTGCAAAAGTACTGGTTGCCTCATTTTTATGCCCAAGCATGACTTCAGACGCTCGAGCTGAAATTCAAACTACATGGCTTGGCGCTCGAGCTGAATATCCCCGCTCGAGCAGACATCCATGTCTGCAAAAGTTCTGGGAGCTTGCATTTCACGCTCGATTGGCGATTCCCCCACTCGAGCGGACATGCCAAATTCTGGGTTTTCCAGAACTGTTCTTGAAGCTCAAACTCAAAGTTTAAAGATTTAAAGCTCATGTTTTGGACACAAAAACATGGAAACATATTACATAACATGAGAACAACACCAATATGAGGCCAATTGCTCAAGTTCATGGTCCCTTTTTCCAAAATCATTTTGAATTCTTTACATAGTTCCCAAAACATGTGCATTCAACTTCATTCTAATTCCCCATCTTCATCAATCATGCATGCAAGTCAATTCTTGACTCCAATTCTATTCCAATAATACTAATGATACTTAAAATCATGAAATCCATGAAAACCCATGCATGCATGTTAGATTTGGTGCTCAATTCCATTTGTTCTACATAATTCATGCTCAAATATGCAAACTCATAACAATTCTATGCATGCATGTACACATAAGCTTTAAATTCTTCAATTTCATCTCAATTTATGTTCTTGATTACCCAACTAACTTGAATTCACAAAATTACAAGCTCAAAACCATGAATTCATGACTAATTACTCACCTATGAGCTCCAAACACCCAAATTCTTGCTAATTCTTTGAGTTCAACCTCTAATTCTCAAGCCTTTAGTTCAATCTTCAATTGAGCTCCCTCTCTATCACTAAGTTCGGTTCTCTCTATCTCTAGAGAGCAAAAATTAGATTTTGAGCTCATGCCCCAAAAATAAGAGTGTGTATTGCCCTTTTATATAGGCTCTCTTAATCACATTTCATTAATACTAATTAATTGAGCACTATGTCATCAATTTAATCTATTTAATCTGATCCGAATAATTTTTCAATTAAATTTCACCATAGGCTCACAAAATTATGCCAATCTTAATGGCGTAGTCAATTTTGGTTTCTGTAGCCGATAAGGCCTTCAATTTAAATTCCAAAGCAAAAAATCAAACAGATTTCCCTACGGTGAACAGATAGAAATTCAAAACCACATATATTCATATAAATAGCACTCAAAATCATGTTAAACACATAATCACATCTGTAATTAAGATTAATTAGCATAATATGGAACAGGGTTATCACATGCTTAGTGTGCAACAACTGGCACAGCTGTCAATAAATATCTGGAAAAAGAGACTATGGCCGTCGACTACCACTGGTAGCCGACAAGCATAAGCCAGTATGGAAAGCAAGATATAAAGGCTATCAACTCAAACAGGTTAGTGGCTAAGGCCTAAACCACCAAGCCTATGAGGACCATTACACTACAAGCATACAATACAAAGCATGAATGAAGCTTATTCATAAAAACAGTCCTATAACAGTCCAAAAAAGTGTTGGAGTTAAGACAAAAACAACTACAACAACTAGCTAAAATATTGAGGGATTAAAACTAGCACACAAGCACAATGAGGGGAGGCTAACCCCTCCACTTTTAGGACTTCAAAAACATGTTTATAGCCTCCAAAAAATATCTAAAAACCAGTGATAAAAAGCTCAAAAAAAGTTGATGAGAAAGTGGGAAACACAAAGGCAAAGGCCTTAGAAGGAAGGTTCAAAGAAGGGTTGTCAACCCCTCTACCTTTAATGGCCTTAAACCATAAGTTTTAGCCCCAAAAGACAAGTAATAAACAGCTTAAAAACAACAAGAAAAGATAGAAAGCAAGTAGTGTAGAGATGGTACAAAAGCACTAGAATGTATACCTCTTGAGGAGGAATGATCCTTTGAGTTACAAACCACTAATTCACACTCTCAAGTGCCTCAAGAGCTAATATACAAGCTTAAATCACCTTAGCAAGGAACTATTTAGGTTTGGTTTAGAGTGTTTAGGCAAAGGTTATGTAAGTTGCAAGAGAGAGAGAGAGAGAGAGAGAGAGAGAGAGAGAGAATTGTAGAGAGAGAATTTTTTCAAAATTTTCTAAATTCCAAAATTTTTCTAACCTCTCAAACAAAAGAGAGGGTCATCTATATATAGAAATATATGAGAGACCCTCGAAAATATCTTTACAAACACAGTTGGAATGGTGCCTGCATCTGTAGGGACAGTTGGCAGAAAATATCTGTTTTTTTGCACTAATGGCCGCAGGCCACTAATAGTGGATGGCCGGCCATTAATAGTGACTAGCAGGCCACATCAGTGGGCAGTATGCCACACTAGTGGGTTTGTAGGTCCCTGGATGCTCAGGCCTGAAAAAGCACTATTTTGGTCCAAAACAAGGCACAAGGTTTGTAGGTTCAACACTGAGGTTTCCTGCTGAGGAAGTTAAGCATTTGACAAGCATATACATTCATCATTGAGTAATCAATTAGTGGTGCCCAAGTCTAAAGGGCCGTCAAAAATGGGGGTGTCTACAGTTGCCCTTCTTTGACAAAGCTCAAAGTCATGACATGACGTGAGTGAATGCCAAAGCTCGAAGACGACCCATTTTGACAAGGCCGTAAGACTTGGGCAAACAATCAAGACATAAATAAAATTGGCTGAGCTCGCAAGCTAGCTATGTATCCCTTTACAGGGAATCAAACTAGCATAGTTTTAGGACAGGATGCAAATGAGATGTATGAAAAAAAAAATACATTGAAAGTTGGACTCACATGCCACGCGAAGCCAGCTATTTTGAAAACTCGTGATCATGCAAGATGATGCACTAAGCAATAACAGATGTGATAAGTAATAAGCAAGAAGTGCAAACACGTTTCACGCATGAAGAACTAAAACAAGCACTCTAACCACGCCAAAGCCGTAAAAAGAGAAGAGAAAAAAAAACTGCTCAAGGTCACGTTTTATGCGTCCTAAGATACTCGAATCACGCTGAAATCGTGAGAAGAGGAGAAAAACCGCTCAGGGTCGTGTTTTATGCTTTAGACACCCTATTTTTGACCGTTCTTACTACTTGGACGCCATCGCTTGCGTGCCTGATGATGAAGTTGTATATGCGTGTCAAGTGTTCGAAGTCCTTAACAGAATGCCACAGCTTTGAGCTTTCAAACCCTATGCACCTCTTGCCTTGTTTTGGACCAAAACCCTAGTTTTTCAAGCCTAACAACCCTGAGACCTGCAGGCCCCTTTCTTTGGGTTGTCGACCACTGATCTTAGCTGCCGACCAGATGTGTGGCCTGTCGGCCAAAATTAGTGGCCCGCCAACCACAAGTATGTTTTGGCAGATATTTCTGCCAGTTGTGCCAGTTGTTTCCACTTATGCTTGCATCTGCTTACATGTGTATGTATGGATATTTCTGAGGGAGTTTCATGTTTTTCTATATATAGAAGGCCTCCTCTTCCATTTTTTAGGGTTGAACATTTTGGAGAAAAATTCTCTCTCTCTTGCAAATTTCTAAGCTTTTGCCTATACACTCTAAACCAAACCTTATGGTATTGGAGCTGAGGCACTTTTGAGTTTACTTTGAGATCTTGAGGGTGTGTAAATGTTGATTTATGACTTGGAAAGTGTTCTCCTTTTCAAAAGGTATAAGTCTTGGTTTATTATTTTGCTTTAATTGCTATTTTGCTTACTATTTTTGGGTTGTTTATACTCTGAAATTTTAGGCTGAAACTTATGGTTTAAGGCCAATAAGGGCGGAGGGATGGCTCACCATTCCTTCTACCTGGCTTCCAAGGCCTTTACCCTTGTGTTTCCCACCTTGTTGTCAACCTTTTTTTGAGCTTTTTAATACTGAATTTCAGAGTTATTTTAGAGGCTAAAACAATGTTTTGAAGTCTCAAAATTGGAGGGTGTAGCCTCCCCTCCTTGTGCTTGTTTACTAGCTTAACATGCTCCATGTTTTAGCTTATTGTTCTAGCTTTTTTTGTCTTAATTCCAACATGTTTTAGGACTGAATTAACACTGTTTTAGGACTATTTTTGGTTGTTCATTGCATTTGAGCCTTGTATTGCATACTTGTAGTGTAATTATCCTCATAGGTTTGGTGGTTTAGGCCTTCGCCACCAGCCTATTTGAGTTGATAGTGTTTATTTCTTGTTTTCCATGCTTGTGATCACATCTAATCACCTCTGTAGCCTCTCTTATTTCTTGGCTTTTCATTTGCTTTAAGAGTTGTTTCAAGCTAGTTGTTTGTTTTAAGCTTGAGATTGAGGTCTTGTGCTTAATGGTTTAATCCCTTTAGAGGTTCATTACCAACGACATGATACTTCTCTCATGCCTAAAACAACTCTTGGTTTGGTACTCCTTTCCATTAGAGGGCTTAAAGCTCACTCTTGGACTTAATTAACTAAGAAATGGTTGGTAATTAAAATGGAGTAATAAAATGAGGACTAAAATGATGCAAGATAATAACTTGGTTAGGGTTCAATTGGACGTTCATTGAACCCTTGAGTCTTGAATCGTTTCATACTTGTTAGTAATGTAAACGGTTCAAGAGTCAATGTAAACCATTTCCCTTGATCAATCCATGATAGGGAAGAGGTTTGAGAATCTTTATTTGTTGCATTTATTGAACTTGTACACTTTGGTTCATAGGCCATCATTCAATGAAATTGCATCGATTGATGGTTTGTGAATCAAATTTACCACTCCTTTGAGTTGTTTGATAATAAGGAGGGGTAAGTTGTGCAATCAACCTTGAGAATACCTTGGTTATGCTCTGTTTGTTCTCTGTTGTCGCAGGAGAAACTAGGATTTTGTGGCTAGAAGGCCACCATTTATGGACGGCAGGCTACCATTTGTGGCCAGCAGGCCACCACTTCTGGCTTGCCGGCCACTTTTGTTAAATTGAGCAGTGCCCTTTTGAAACAGAATAGGTTTGGTTTTGAGGTGAAAACAGTGTAAGTGTTCCAACGGTGCAACAGAGCCTTTATGGCAATAGAACAGTGGCTTTTTCGGATGGAAAATCCGCATGCATGCATGAGCATCCCTCGCTTCCCGGAGCTAATTAGTTAATTTAGTTTCTTTATTTCATGTTGTATTTAAGTTATAATTAATTAGTTAATGCTAATTTGTACTTGATTAGTTAGCGTAACTAGTTAGCGTAACTAGTTAGCGTAACTAATTAGCTAGAATAGTTCATTAGTTGGCTTTGTAATAACTAGCTAGCATAGTTAGCTTACTTCTTGTTGTAATAGTTAGTTAATTCATTTTGTAATAGCTAGTTAATAAGCTAGTTAGTTTATTCGGACCCTCCTATGTGAGGACGCAAACTTGCAATAACGTGTATGTCTTCCAACCCTACGTCTTTCTCCTTTTATTTACCTACTTATGATGGTTAGTTTAGGACATCATGTTTTGTTTAGCATCTCTCATGCCTTGCATCCATTGTCTTGCACACATCGAGCTCGGCGCATCATTCTTACTTGCATTGTTAGTTTAACATTTCTTTGAATCGTGCTTAGGACGCCTGCTATCAAATTGATTCATATGCCATGTTAGCTTAGTAATTGCATATTGTATGTATTGCATTAGTGATATTGCATAGTTAGGGTCATGCTTTATTCTAACTTTATCATCTTTTTGGCTTGAAGTACTAGGTGAGCTTGTACTTGCTTTAGTATCACATGAGTGTAGTTGTTGCCATGTCAAAGCATGTTCACCATAAAGCTAAGTGCTTAAATGATAAACTGTTTGAATGCCTGTGGATGAAGGCTAGTTACTTGAATTGGGGTTGTTTGATTCATGTACATTTAAGCCCACTTTTTCAAGTGGCACATTCACAAACTCTTTTCAAAAAAAACAAAAATGAAATCAAAATGTTCCAATTTTTTGCAAATTAGTCTATAATTGTGTTCTCATCACACAGTAATGTTAGCCTAATAACCAGAACAAGAGCATATAATGTAAATAAGATTCACATCATGATTAGTAGAGGCCAATCTTTGATCAGGCGAGCAGGGGTGCTCGATTCATGACCTTCCCCTCTCGTACCTAAGTTCCCGAGCTGAGACAATCTTGGTGATGACGGACATGTGGCCTTTGGCATGAGCCATGGGTTTCCTAAATTTTCCAAAAATATTTAGGCGGTGACTCTGTATCTGGCAAAGTAGTCCATTTTTGGCAATTTGATTCAAAGTCGATTTTTCAAAAGATTTGCCGAATTTGGACTCTTTGGTGTTTATCTATTTCACATTGCACTTGTGAGATCAGATTCAGAACCGTGGGAGTTGAACTGTAGGGCTATCGTTTTCTGAAAGGAGCATGAAAAGTCGAGCTACAGTTTCTAGCAACTCCACTGGGGATTTAGAGAACTTGATTTGAACTTCATGATGTGAAATTTTATCTACACTTATATGTTCTTTGCATTGAATTTGCATTGGTGCGCTTAAGTCACTGTGTTTACCATCTGCTATTCTTGGACAGTTTGCTGGAGGCTTGCCCAAAAGCTTGCCAAATGGTTAACTGGTCGTGGGGTTTGCCATGATGGGAACACAACCCTTGAATCTGGACTACCCTTGTACCATTTGATCCTCCTTTCACTTCTCGGTGTTAAGTGCGATATGTTCTTTGCATTGAATTTGCATTGGTGCGCTTAAGTCACTGTGTTTACCATCTGCTATTCTTGGACAGTTTGCTGGAGGCTTGCCCAAAAGCTTGCCAAATGGTTAACTGGTCGTGGGGTTTGCCATGATGGGAACACAACCCTTGAATCTGGACTACCCTTGTACCATTTGATCCTCCTTTCACTTCTCGGTGTTAAGTGCGAGAGGTATATTAGGTAGTCTTGCTGAGGTACCCTTTTTTGACCAATTGGCCTAGTTGCATATAGTAAAGCCTTAGTGATTGTTCCAAACTAGGACAGGATGCTCACCTGAAATGCAAGCTTGCGTGAAACCGCTTTGTTTGAATAGTGAACCCTAGTTCTTGACGAAACTAGGATAGGGTAACCCTACTCCCTCATAGGAGTGTTGTGGCTCTTGCTTAATTGGTATGTGCTTTACAATGAAATTGTACAAGAATGTGCATGGCAGTTGCAAATTTGGTATTTGTTTTGGGGGTAGAATACAATGTGGAGTACAGTCCTACAACTGTGAACATGTCAGTGTTGATAACATCATTAGCTGAGGTGCTATGTGGTTTCTGATTACTGCTATTTTTGCTTTATTTCTTTTGCTAGGTAGTTTAACACCATAGCTTCAGAAAGTTCAGATATCCCCCAAGTACTCTGGACTTGAGTAAGAAGACTTTGCAAAGCCGGGGATCTTGTTCGGGGACAGCCCGTGTTTACCTCACTCTCACTGGTTACAAGACGGAGGAGAATCAGGCAGAGTTCATTGGTTCAGTTTTTACAACAGTCACCCCTCAACTCACCTGCGTCCAATCAAGTTCAGGGACAGTCATCTACTTCTAGCCCGGCACGAGATCACTCGCATATTCCAATGACACAGTATCCCCCAGTCAATATGGAAGAATTGATACATCATCTGTAGCAAACAGTTGAAACCCTACAGCAAGATGTGGCCCGCTGTAGACAACCCATTTTTGACGGCCCTTCAAGACTTGGATATTCTTGTAGGTACATCCGATGACGAGTCTGATTGCTCGCTGAGCGCTTGACGTCCTCAGCCGAACACCACAAGTTTGAGCCTTTCAAACCCTGCATCCATTTTGTCTCCTTTTTGGACCATGCCTTGGTCTTTTCCTCCTACAGTCTCTGGTGGCCTGTAGGCCATCTATGAAGGCTGTCGGCTAGAGCTTCTGGTCTACTGGCCATTGATGTGCCTTGCCAGCTATCACTGATGGCCGGCCTGCCACCAGTGCTTTCTGCAAATATTTTATGCCAGCTGTGCTAGCTGTTTGCACAGATGCTTGCATCTGTCCACACGCGGAGGGCTGGATCTCTTAGTATAGATTTCATGTTTTCTATATATAGGAAGTCCCTCTCTCATGTTTTGAGGTTAGAAGATTTCAAACTCAATTTTTTTTTCTCTCTCTCTCTCTAGACCTCTCTCTCTCTCTTGCAATTTCATGCATACTTGCCTAGTTATATCACTCTTTTGCATATCAACCCTTAACCCAAATTGATCACCTTTCAGCTGAGGTCCCTTGAGGTCTTGTTGAAGCTCTTGAAGGTGGTTTTGGCTTGCATTTGTGCCTAAAGTTGTGCTTGGCTTCAAGAGGTATAATACTTGTCTATTAACTTGTTTCAGTATACTTGTTTCTCTATTTCTTCCCACTGTTTTTGGGCTATTTTTGAGCTATAAAAATCTCTGTTTTAATGTGCTGAGATTGGTGTTTTAAGTCATTTATGGTTAGGGAGGTGTCTCACCCTTCTTTATTCCTTGCGTCTAAGGCTTTTGCACCTTTGTTTCCCGTTTTCAAATCATTTTTTTTTGGGCTTTTAACCACTGAATTTCAGAGTATTTTCCGTAGCAAAAAACATGTTTTGAAGTCCAAAATTAGAGGGCTTAGCGTCCCCTCCTTGTGTCTTGTTTGCTAACCTAGTTAACTCCATGTGTTAGCATGATTTTCTTGCTTTTTGCAACCATATTTCAGCATCTTTTTGCCTTTGTTTTAGACTGCTTTAGCTCTGTTTCAGGCTGTTTGGGTCAATTGAGTTTTTTTTACATGGTTGTAGTGTAAAGGTCCTCACAAGTTTGGTGTTTTAGGCCATTAGACACCTCTTGTTTCAGTTGATTGCATGCTTTGGTGTTGTTTTGCACTTCATGTCAGCATTAATCACCTCTACAACCTCTCTCCTTTCTTGGTTTTTCTTTTTTCTTTGAAAGTTGTTTCAAGTCATTTGTTTGCCTAAGTGTGGAATTGAGGTTTCATACTTAATGGTTTAATCCCTTTGGGGGTTTATTACCAACGATATGAGATATCTTTCATACACAAAGCAACTTGTATTTTGAGCCTTCTTTCCATAGAGGACTCTAACTCACCTTTTGGACTTAATTGGAATAAAGAATGGTTGGTAGGTTAAAATGAATAACTAACAACTTGGGACTAAAATTGAGCAAGATAATAACTTGTGTGTTGTGTGTTCAATCGAACATTAATTGAACATAAGAAAAATTGGGACATTTCATACTCAAAGTGATGAAATGTCTCAAGTTTCCTAGGTCTCCATTGCCCTTGATCATGTATGATAGGGTGATGGTTCTTGAATGTCTTGAGCTTGCACATTTTGAATCACAAGCCATCATGCAATGAAATTGCTTGGATTGATGGTTTGTGGTTTAAGTTCACAACTCCTTGGATTTATCCAAGAAAAGAAGGGGTGAATTGTGCAGACCATTCTTGGAAATACTCACTTTTTGCTCTGTTTGTACTCTATTGCAACATGATGATCCAGTGCATCAGTGACTGGCAGACCACCATCCATGGCCGGCAGTGCACCATAGATGGCCGACAGATGGTCGGCAGCATTCATCCATGGCCGGCTGGCCACTGATGCAAACTTAGCAGAATGTTGGTAAGGTGGGGCAGAATGGTTCTGGAAATGTTCAACTATACAAACAGAGGCTTTCGAGAGCAAAACAGAGGCCTTTTCGGGTGGTATCCGAGCATGTGTATCTTCCATTTCCCGAGGTGGAGTAGTGACAACGTAGTTAAATATCTTAATTACTTAGGTTACTTATATTTGTATTGTAAATTAATTAGTTAGCTTACTAGTTAGTTCATTCAAGTGTTGTAATAATTAGTTAATTAGTTTAGCTTTTTATTTCATTTGGTTTGTAATAATTAGCTTAGATTAGCTTAATTAGCTTAGCCCTAATTAGTTACTAGTTAGTTAGCTTTTATTCATTCGGACTCTCCTTCGTAAGAGCAAAAATTAATAATGTGTATATCGTCCAACCCCACGTCTTTCTCTCTTTTACTTAATCGCTTTTGATGGTTAGATTAGGGACATGTTTTAATTAGCATACCTTATGCTTGCATCCATTCATTTGTATTGCATGCATTGAGGCTCGGCGCATCATTCAAACTGCATTGTTGTTTCAATACTTCTTTGAATACGTGTTAACCGTATGTTATCAAATTAATTCATATGTCATATTAGTAGTCGAGCCTATTAAATTGCATATTGCATGTGTTGCATTAGGCATCTTCTATAGTTAGGAATTATGCATATTTTTCTAACTCATATTTTCTTAGCTTGGAGTACTAGGTGAGTTCTTGGTGCTTCAGCATACTTGCATGAGTGTGAGTGATTGTCATGACTAGCATGCTTACCATGAGGCTAAATGCTTACTTGCTAAATTGGTTGAATGCCTGTGGATGAAGGCTTGTTGTTTGAATTGGAACGATTCAACGAATGCGTGCTTTTTTAAGCCCACTTTGTTGAGTGGCAAATCAGTTTTAAGCCCACTATGTTGAGTGGCAAATTTGCAAACTTTAAGCCCACTTGAAGTGGCAAATTCAAACTCTTTTCGCAAAAACAAACATGAGTTGAATTGTTTCAAATTAAGCAAATTAGTCTATACTTGCTTGTGCGCATCACATAGTAAAGCTAGCTTAATAACTGGAACAAGAGCACATAATGTTGATAAAAATCATATCATGATTAGTAGAGACTGATCTTTGATCGGGCGAGCGGGGATGCTCAATTCATGACCTTCCCTTCTCGTACCTAAGTTCCCGAGTCGAGGCAACTTTGGTAATGATGGACACGTGGCCTTTGACACGAGTCATGGGTTTCCTAAATTTCCCCAAAATAAAAAATATTTAGGTGGCGACTCTGTATCTGGCAAAGCAGTCCAATTTTGGCATTTTGATCCTAAAATCGATTTTCCAAAAGATTTGCCAGATTTAGACTCTTTAGTATTTATCAATTTCACATTGCACTTGTGAGATTAGATTCAGAACTGTGGGAGTCCAAACTGTAGGGCTCTTTTCGAGTTTCTGAAAGACGGCACGAAAAGCCGAGATATACCCTCCAGGCCGAGGTAATGACCCGACTACAACAATACAACCACAGTCGGCTGCGGCCTCTATATCCTATGCACCTCCCGCGGTTATCCCAATGCCTAAAGCCACTGCTCATACTGCCAATGCCCAAGAAAGCCAGGGCAATCCAACAGAGCCAATCCCAGCACAAGCCTCCAAAACTCCTGTTTATCAGACTGAGGCTCCATTTGAGTTTGAGGTTGACCCAACTGTACTCAAGGTCAATAAACTAGAAAAGTTATTCAAGAGAGCACAAGGGATTAACTCCATTCCAGACATTCAGGACGAGTATACCGATTCTGCAGTGACATTGCTAGACCGGTTTAAAATGTCGCACATTGACCGTTTTGATGGTTTCAAAGATCTGATGGTTCACCTATAGTTGTTTTCAGACATCTTGTGGCCGATGGGCTTAACGAGACTATAGAACCTGTCTCTCTTTAGCCGTACCATGTCAATTATAGTTTTCATATGATATGCTAAGTTAGAAGACTCCGTCAAACAGAATTAGGAAGAGATGGCCGAGGCCTTTGTAGCACAATATTCGTACAATACACAGATTGAGGTCATAACTCGTGATCTCGAAGCAACACGCCAAGAGCCGAAAGAGGGCTTCTCTGAATTTGTGACAAGGTGGAGAGCTAAGGACTCGATGATGACTACCAGGCCTTCTGAAAAGGATCAGATTAGGATGGTTGTCCGAAATTTGCTCGACAAGTTGCTGTAAAAGATGATCGTCTTACCTCTGTTTACATTTACAGAACTCCATGAAATAGGGGTGCAAATTGAAGACGCCATGAAGCAGGGGCTGATTATAGATGAGAAGGAGTCGGCAAAAAGATTGTTTGTCCATAGTTCTAATACTACCAATGGTAGCACAGCTGTGAGGCTGTCAGATGTAAGCGTTGTCACCACAACCAAGACGGTCGACCCTTTTGCCAACACAAGCTCACAAACACTGTCCAATCCTGTCCGATCCCCGAGGACTTTTCACCAACTGTACATAACCCTATCTCAAGCAATGAAGGTGCTAGTCAAGAAAGGGCACCTCAAACCCTTAGAACCCTACCTATTTCCTGATCCCTTTCCACCCAAACACAACTCCGCAAAATACTGTGCGTTTCACCGACAGCATCGTCATGACACCGACCAGTGCTTTCGATTGCGTCATGAGATTCAGGATCTCATTAACAACAAGGTGATCACCCCACCTCAAAAGCCAAATGTAACCACAAACCCACTCCCAGCCCATAATCAAGTCCCCTCACCTCGAAATCTCAACCTGATCCATACACTGGCCACCCTTTACGACCCCAGCGTATATATTACCCCTTCCCACCTATCAAAATCGACGTTGTTCATTTCCAGAAGGCGCTGATCTGTGCATGATGGACTCGTCTAACCCCAACCCAAGCCTGTGGTGATGAGACTTACAGTGGCAGGGGAGTTGACCTTGGAGAAAGGTACTAGTCCGTTGCCAGAGTACCTTGAGGACTTACTTGATAGGGTGTATGACCTAAGCTGCTACATTGTGCCAATTGGTCAAATCAAGCCCGAATTAGTGCTGGCAGCCTTAATAGACATCAATGTCATCAGAGAGGATGGCTCGAGCCAAGGGTTGGATGATCTAGCAGAACTCGAGGAGGATTTGGACAACCTACAGTTCTTTGACGAGTAGGGTCAGGGGGATGTACAGATCGGCTGGTTCAACTTGAACGAATCAACTGACAATTCTGGATGGCTGAGTGATGAGCCAGATAAGGAAGAAGAAACTGGAATGAAACCAGAAGGAAAGGAAGGAGAGATCGTTGTAGAGGCCGGAAGGGCCGATAAGAAAGGAAAGCTGCCGGAGAGCACTGGTGTGGAAAATTCAGTCCAGGAAGTGGGCACTGTGAATCCTTTGGCTATGGAACAGGAAGCTGAACTGAGGTAGTTTGAACAAGAAAGAGATTAAGACGATCGAGAAGCTGTAATGGCCCGATACCCTGTGGGGGATGCCTATGATGTAAAGGTGATACGAGCAGAGTTGGACAATTGTTTGTTGGCTGCTGGGGGCGAATGGTGGGACGATGATGATCTGCATCTGGCCCACATCGATAAAGATTGAGGCGAGTGCCTTCTGGACAACACATGGTAAGCGGAAGAAATTGACCATCTGACAAGAAGTGGACAGTATTTTAAGCTGTTGCACCTGGATCAAGCAGAGGCCTCTGGAAAAGATAGAGAGGCTGAGAAATAGAAAGACAAACAACTAGAAGAAGAGGTAGTGTTAAAACAGCTTATGAAAATCCAAGTTGACATCTCTATCTGGGGTCTTTTCATGGCCTCCCAGGTACACCAACATGCAGTGTTGTCAGCAATCGACAAGGCTAAATTGTCTATTAATGCCACGCCCAAGCACCTGGTAGGTTTGGTTTTTCCAAGTGGTGCTAGACCAACTCTTACCTTCTCTGACAAAGAACTGCCGTCGGAAGGCTCGGCCCACAACAAACCTTTGTATATATCTGTGAAATGGGTGTCGGTGGTGTTGGTAGATACCGGTTCGGCCATTAATGTCTATCTTTCTCGCACTGCCTATGTAATTGGCCTCAAACTAGCGGACTTTGTTTCCACAGCCCAAGTAATTCGGGCATATATGATAATATGAGCAGAGAGGTCATAGGCACAGTACAAGTCAGAGTCCAGATGGGCCCAGCTGAGCAAGAGGTCGAGTTCTATGTCTTGGATGTGTCGGCTACCTTCAATTTGCTGTTAGAAAAGCCCTGGTTGCATCTGTAGCTCGACCTTTTCACGCCCCTTTTCGAAAGCTTGAAAGAAGCCCTACAGTTCGGACTCCCACGGTTCTGAATCTAATCTCACAAGTGCAATATGAAATTGATAATCACCAAAGAGTCCAAATCCGGTAAATCTTTTAGAAAATAGATTTTGAATCAAATTGCCAAAAATGGACTGTTTTGCCAGATACAAAGTCTCCACCTAAATATTTTTTGAAAAATCTAGGAAACCCATGACTCATGCCAAAGGCCACGTGTCTGTCATCATCAAAGTTGCCTCAGCTCGGGCACTTAGGTACAAGAGGGGAAGGTCATGAATTGAGCACCCCCACTCGCCCGATCAAAGATCGGCCTCTACTAATCATGATATGCTTTTTATTAACTTAAATGCCCTTGTTCCGGTTATTAGGCTAGCATTACTATGTGATGCGCACAAGCAAGTATAGACAAATTTGCTCAAATTTCAACAATTCAATTTCATGTTTGTTTTGCGAAAAGGGTTTGATTTTGCCACCTCAAGTGAGCTTAAAGTTTGTGAATTTGTCACTCAACAAAGTGGGCTTAAACTTACATTTATTGAATCATTCCAATTCAAACAACAAGCCTTCATCCACAAGCATTCAAATAGTTTATCAAGTAAGCACTTAGCCTCATGCAAGCATGTTAGTCATGGCAATCACTTACACTCATGCAAGTATGCTAAAGCACTAAAAACACACCTAGTACTCCAAGCTAAGATAAAATGAAAGAGTTAGGAAAATATGCATGACTCCTAACTTATGCAATATGACTGATGCAACACATGTGAAGAATGCAATAATATAGGCTCCGCTACTTAACATGTTATTTGCAACAATTTAAGAGCATGTATTTGTTTACTTGAATTTTTGAAGGGCCAAACCAAGCACATGACTAATCTAGGCAATAAAATGCTTTGAATAATATCAACAAAATGCTTCGAATGATTTATGGTGCTAATAGTATTCTAAACATGTATTCATCGAAGAATTGAAACGACAATGCAGTTTGAATGATGCACCGAGCCTTAGTGCATGCAAGCCAAGATGAATGTATGCAAGCATAAGGTATGCTAATTGAAACATGATGCTCCTAAACTAACCATCAAAAGCGGTTAAGTAAAAGGGAGAAAGACGTGAGGTTGGAAGACATACACATTATTACATTACGCTCTCACGAAGGAGAGTCCGAATGAATAAAGCTATGCTAACTAGCTAAAGATAATTAAGCTAATTAAACTAATTAAGCTAATTATTACAAAACTTGAAAGAATAATTAACTAACTATCTAAGCTAATTAAATATTACAACACAAACTAATTAGCTACAACTAATTAACTGTAACAAATAAAGGATTAATTGTTAATTAAACTAATTAACTAGCTAACTAGTCGCGGGAAGCGAGGGAGGCCCATGCATGCTCGGTTTCCACCCGAAGAACATCTGTTGTCTGCCCTCGAAAGCCTCTGTTTGCACAAACCTTGCATTGTTTTCCTTCTCCAGATCAACTCTGCCATTCTTCACAAGCATACTGCCCAAAATTCATTGGTTGCCGGCAGTCCAACACTAGTGGCTGACAGGCTAGTAACAGTGGCCGGCCGACCACTGATGACACACCATATTTTTTTGCTACAATAGAGAGCAAATAGGACAAAGAGAGGGTATTCCCACAGGTTGTTTGTATTGTGTATCCCTCCTTATCATCAAAACATCTCGGTCCTTAAACCATCAATCAAGTAATTTCATTGCATGATGGCTAAGGAACCAATTTGTACGAGTTCAATAAATGCACAAACAAGACTCAAGAAAGACCATCACCCTATCATACATGATCAAGGGCAATGGAGACCTAGGAAACTTGGCACATTTCATCACTTTGAGTATGAAATGCCCCAATTTTTCATGTGTTCAATTAACGTCCGATTGAACATATCAAAACACAACAAAAATCTTATCTTTGCTTACTTTTAGTTTCATCTCTATTCATTTTAAATTACTAACCATTCCTTAACCAATTAAGTCCATTGGTGGGAAGTCATCTAAAGAGAAGGAAGTGTCAAACAAGTGGTAATTTAAGGCAAGAGAGAGGTGTCATGCCTTTGGTAATGAACCCCCAAAAGAGGATTAAACCATTAAGCAATGAACCTCAATCTCAAGCTTAAGCTATCCTAAGATTGAAACATCCCTCAAAGCAAATAAAAAGTGAAGCAATGAGGGAGATTGTAGAGATTATAAGTGCTGAAATGAAGTGAAAAAAAAAAAAAACACTAAAACATGGCAGTCAACTCAAACAAGGGGTGTCTAATGGCCTAAAACACCAAGCTTGTGAGGATTATTACACTAGAGACATGCAAAACAAGACTCAAATGCAATAACCAACAAAAAACAGAGTTGAAACAGCCTAAAATAAAGCCTAAAACATGCTGAAATTAAGATACAAAAGTCTAGAAAATAATGCTAACACATAGAGCTAACTAGGCTAGCAAACTAGACACAAGGAGAGGAGGCTAACCCCTCCAAATTTGGACTTCAAAACATGATTTTTACCACTAAAAATTGTAAAATCCCGTATTTTTGAGGTACTAATATTTTAGTGAGAGGTATTGGTGGTAGTTTGGTGGTGAGATTCTTAGATGAGAACCTAACTTATTTTTATCTCTTTTTCTCTCCACCTCATTATTATTCATCTCCTTTGTTTTCTAATATTTTTTTCATTATTCTTGGGCGACAAGTAAATTTTATTTTATTATTTTTTCATCATTTCCTTTCTTACCAAGTAATCTTTTATTTTTAATTTCTTTAATCTTCCTTTCTCTCCAAGTTACTTTGTCTCCAAGGAAGTTTCTTTTCTTGTTCTCCAAGTAAATCCCTTTCTTGCCCACCAAGTAAAGTTCATTTCTTTGACCCAAAGTCTTCCTTTTCTTTTGTCCCAAGCATCCTTTTCTATAAATTGAGCTCACCTCTCAACTTCTTTCTATGGTTCTTCCCATATCTCTCTCCATTTGTTATATAGATTTAGAGTTTAGATTAAGAGTGTTTAAAGTGAGAGTAAGCATTTTCATATAAGAGGAGAGTTGTAGATTTTGATAAAACCTTGCATACTTTATGGCTTAGAATTTGGAGATCCATGGAGAAATATCGAGATTTGACTGTTGGCGACGGCGGAGATTGATTTGAGGTAATTCGGGTGGTATACAATATGATTCATTTAAATCTCCTTGCAAAGAGTTTATTTTAATTATTTCCAATTTTTCATTCTCTTGATTATTGTGATCATTTGATAAATCCTGTGAAATCATTATCCGTTACACGTTTGAGTGCTCTGGTCATTTGATAAGTTTTCTAAAGTTGTTCTGTGTAGTTAGTGTCGATTTGTCTGGCTAAATGACGTGGAAATGCTCCATACATGGATAGAGTAGACCTTGCCAATAGCTTGGACCAATAGCCCGGATAAGCGGTTGTGCTTGGGTGAGATGGGTGAGGCCGGTCATTGGTCATGTACGGAGTAGGACCGCGTATTTGGTTCTGGATAAATTATCATATGTTGAGTTATCTTGTTTGTGCAATTTGGTAAATTGCTTGATTATCGAATCTAATCAGTTGTGTAATTGTTGGATCTCTGTTGATTTATTTTTTGTCCGAGCCTTGTTATTCCTGTTGTATTGTATACTTCCCGAAGTAATTTATTTTTCAGGTGTGGAGAAAATTTAGTAGCGATTGGAGTTGAAGCATCTAAAGAGATTATTTAGGTTGGAGATTTTTTTTTAGTCCACAACTATATATTATTTTTGGAGATTTGTAAAATTTATGTTTTGGAGACATTTGAGCTACTTATTTATCAAGACGATTTGTATATTTGAGATTATGAGTTACCTGCAATTATAAATTTGAGGTTGATTTGATTTATTAATGGCCCAGAAGTTGGTGTGTTACAAAAATACTCTGAAATTTAGTGTTCAAAAGCCCAAAAAAAAGATAGTTTGAAGGTGGGAAACAAAGGTGGAAAAGCCTTACAAGTAAGGAATAAAGAAGGGTGAGACACCCCCCTAACCTTAAATGGCCTAAAACACCAATTTCAGCCCACAAAATAGAAGTTTTTACAGCTCAAAATTAGCCCAAAAATAGTTTGAAAAGAAAGAAAAACAAGTGAACTAAGCAAGCTTAAAAGGGAAGTGTTATACCTTTTGAAGTAAAGATCAACTTTAGGCACTAACTCAAGCCAAAACCACCTTCAAGAGCTCCAAGAAGGCTTCAAGGAACCTCAGCTCAAAGATGATCAACTTTGGTTAAGGTATTATAGGCAAAAGTGTAGTGTAACTAGGCTTATATGCACAAATCTTCAAGAGAGAGAGAGAAATGAAGAGAGAGAGAGAGAGAGAGAGAGAGAGAGAGAGAGATTTTTGTTCCAAAATTTCTAACCCTCAAAAATGGGAGAGAAGACCCCATATATATAGAGAAAACATGCATTTGGTTGGTATAAATCCATCCATATATGTGTATGATGATAGAGGCAATTGTGGTAACAGCTGGAACAGCTGCCACCAAAATATCTACAAAAAGGTCACTGGTGGCCGGCAAGGCACAAGGGTGGCCGGCAACCTCAAACAGTGGTCGATTAGCCACCAGGGGGGGTAGGCTTGAAGCACTAAGGTTTTGGGCTTGAAACACTAAGGTTTTGGTCTAAAACAAGGCTTAGAATGGACAGGGTTTGAAGGCTCGAAGATAGGGCATTCTGACGAGGACTTTGGGCACTAAAACGAACACATGCAATCACAATCATCTAGTGCACAAGCGATGACGTCCAAGTCTTGAGGACGGTTAAAAATGGGGTGTCTACAGCATCATGTAAAGGCCGTCTCCTCCACTCTCCATCAGATGTTAAAGTACCCTCATAGAGGAGAGTGACTATTGTTTTTGGAAATTCATCCATCCATCTACCACCAGAGGTAACTATGCCAGTGCTGGAGATCACCCATGGCGAGAAGGATATAATCCTTTCGGGATTCACTTTGGCTGAAGCCTGAGTAGTACAGACCATTCTGGCCGCAGACGAAGGCATGCACGTCAGCGCCCAATCCATCTATTTCACGAACAAACTGCAGCATGTTCCAGGAATGGGACTCAGAAGAAGTGGCCGAAAAGGTGTTGCTACACTAACATATGTACCGCACAACCCACATGCCTTTGGTTTGGGCTATGTGCCCACCAAAGACGACTGGATCAAAAAGAGGGAAGAGATGAAAGGCAGAGCTAAGGCTAAACAAGCCAGGAAACACTGTGAGCTCACTTACAGGCCAATCTAGTGAACGTTGAATGGCCTCTTTGTTCGAGAAGGAGAAGATTTCCCTTTTGTAGTTTTCCCGAGCCTTGGGTGAATGCCTCGAAGCAGTGTATCCCCGGGTTTGAGATTTTCTTTGATCTACAGCTGTAGAACAGTGATGATGAGGAAAGGGCTAAACCAAGCATCAAAGCTGAACAGAGCATGGAAAGTGACTCAGATGGCAGTAAGCACGGGCTAGGGGCAGCACTGGCTAGGCTCCTGACAGATCCTGTGGCCAACCTAGAAAACTTGTGGGATAACCTTACTGTTTCTGTAATCGGGGAAGAACTGGGTGTGAACCCAACCAGCGGCATTTTGGATGCATCAGGGGCACCATCTCTTATCTGGCAGTTGGAGAAAGGCTATCTATCCAGTTTTGAATCGGGTGATGGGCTAGAATCTAATTCCACTAAGTCTTTGGGGGTGGTAACCTGGATACCGAAGTCCTGTCTAGGTTTTCATTCAACTTTTCTTTTGAGTCTGTAACCGAAGATTTGGACCTTTTGAATGAAAACTCTGTAGATTCTATATACTTCTTTGTGTCGTTGATTTATTGTATTGACCAAGATTTTTAGAATTTTAATGAAAACGAAGGGGAAGAAATTCCCCTGGCTTTAAAAAACTTGATTAATTGAGAGGATGGGAGGATTGCTAAGCCCTGTGCTGATGAAATCATTGCCATTAATGTAGGTACTGAAAAGGATCCGCGCCTGGTCCAGATCGGGTCCACGTTGTCTTTAGAGGAGCGCGAGCGTTTAATCGGCTTGTTAAAAGATTTCAAAGATATTTTCGCGTGGTCCTACGAAGACATACCTGGAATCGATCCTGAGATTGTATAGCATTAGATCCCTCTTGACCCCAAGCCCCGACTAGTCAAGCAGAAGCTGCATAGAATTCGTCCGAATTGGGCACTAAAAATCAAGGTATAGGTCACCAAGTAGATAGAGGCAGGTTTCTTGTTAGTATTTGAATACTGACTCGGTTGGCCAACATTGTTCCAGTGCCAAAGAAGGATGGTAGAATCTGGGTTTGTGTAGACTTCCAGGACTTGAATAGAGCCAGTCTGAATGATGACTTTTCTCTGCCGCATATTGATGAGTTAGTGGATTTCACTACGGGCCATGCATTGTTATCATTTATGGACGGATTTTTCGGATACAACCAGATTCTGATGGGGCCCGAGAATAGAGAGAAAGCCCAATTCACCACTGTAGACATCCCATTTTTTACCATCCTTAAGACTCGGATGTCATCATTGGCGCACTCGATGATTGTGCTTGTTTGTGTTCGTTTTGAGTGCTCGGAGTCCTCGGTGGAGTACCTTGCTTTTGAACCTTGAAACCTTATATGTTTTGTGCACTATTTTGGACCAAAAGCTTGTTTTTTCAAGTCTGGAAGAGTGGGTGACCTGTCGGCCAGCCCCATAGGCTGTCGGCCTCTTGTGTTCACCTCTAAGCATCTTTGCAACCTCACTCATTTCTTGATTTTTCATTTTCTTTGAGAGTTGTTTCAACCGAAGGATTGTTTAAAGCTTGAGATGGAGGTCGTTGTGCTTAATGGTTTAATCTCTTCGAAGGTTCATTACCAACGGCATGACATCTCTCTCATGCCTAAAACAACCCTTTGTTTGACACTTCTTTCCATTAGAGGACTTGATCTTCATTTTTGAACTAAATGAATTAAGGAATGGAAGGTAATTAAAAGGGAGTAATAAAACTTGGACTAAAATGGAACAAGATAATAAAATAATTTGGTGTTCAATCGGACATTTATTGAACACATGGAGACTTGAGTCATTTCATACTTGTTAGTGATGAAATGGTTCAAGTTTTCAAGGTCAATCACTTCCCTTGATCAATCCATGATAAGGAGGAGGTTTTGTTGGTCTTTCTTACCATTTATTGAAATTGTGTCCCTTGATTCACAAGTCATCATGCAATGTAATTGCGTTGATTGATGGCTTGCGAATCGAGCCTATCTCTCCTTTGAGCTTTTTGATGATAAGGAGAGGCAGGGTGGACAAACATCCCCTGAGAATACTCTGCTTTGTACTCTATTATTGCAGGAAAGAACCAACATTAGTGGCCGACAGGCCACTTTTACTGGATGGCTGGCTACTACTTCTGGGTTGTCGGCCACTTTTTCCAGGCAGGCAGTGTCCTTTTTCTATCAGAGCAGAGGCTAAGGTAGAAAAAAAACTGTAAAATTTTCTAACTGTGCAACAGAGGCATTCCGGTAGCAAAACAAAGAGCATTATCGGGTGGAAATCCACATCCATGCATGGGTCATCCCTCTATTCTCGGGATCCGTTAAAATGATATTGTAATATTAGTATGTTGTGCTTGGAGTAGCGGATTTGTAATTAATTAGTTAGAATAGCTAGTTAGTTTTGTGTTATAATTAGTTAATTAACTAGAATAGTTAGTTAAATTTGTTGTTGTAATAATTAGTTAATTAGCGAGTGTAATTAATTTATTTCATTTGATTTGTAATAGTTAATTCATTAGGTAATTAATTAGCTAGGGCATTCATTTGGACCCTCCTGCGCGAGGGCAAACTTGTAATAATGTGTATATTTTCCAATCCCATATATTTCTCCCTTTTATTTACTCGCTTATGATGGGTAGTTTAGAACATCATGTTTCTTTTAGCATTTCACATGTTTGCATCCACTTGTCTTGCATGCATCGAGGCTCGGTTCCTCATTCTAAGCAAGCATTGTCGTTTATATACTTCGTTAAATACGTGTTAAAACACATGCTATCAAATTGGTTCACATGCCATAATTAGTAGCCAAGCCTATTAGTTGCACCATTGCATGCGTTACATTAGTTAGGAGCATGCGTATTTTCTAACTCTTTTGTTTCTATTGGCTCGCCTCGGAGTACTAGGTGAGCATTTTGCTGCTTTAGCATATCGCATCCGTGTGATTGTTGCCATGTCTAGTATGCTTGCCATGAGGCTAAGTGCTTAATTGATGAATTGCTTGAATGCTTGTGAATGAAGGCTAATTGCTTGAATTGGAATAATTTGAGTAATGCACATATGAGATCATTTTTTCAAGCGGTACATATTCGAAACAATTTTTAAACAAACATAAATCAAAGTATTCCCATTTTTACAAATTAGTCTATACTTCTGTGCGCATCAGAGTAATAATAACCTAATAGTCAGAACAAGAGCATATAATGTAAATAAGAATCACATCATGATTAGTAGAGGCCGATCTGGGATCGGGCAAGTGGGGTGCTCAATTCATGACATTCCCCTCTCGCACCTAAGTCCCAAGCCGAGACAATCTTGGTGATGACAGACACGTGGCCTTTGGCACGAGTCATGGGTTTCCTAAATTTTTCAAAAATATTTAGATGACGACTCTGTGTTTGGCAAAGCAGTCCATTTTTGGTATTTTGATTCAAATCGATTTTCCAAAAGATTTACCAGATTTGGACTCTTTTGTGTTGGTCTATTTCACATTGCACTTATGGAAATCAGATTCAAAACCACAGGAGTCCGAATTGTAGGGCTATCGTATCCGAAAAGAGCACAAAAAGTCGAGCTACACTATACAATAACAAAATTATCTTAATTATTAATAGTGGTGGGCATCGTGTCGTGTTAGGTTGCGTTTGTGTTGTGTCATATTGAGTTCGTGTCAGAATTACCTCAATTCTAACTCAACCCGTTTATTATTTCTTGTTATCGTGTCGTGCCATTTTCGGTCCATATTCAGTTCGTGTCATGTTTCATGTCAAAAAATTCCACTATTAACTAAAAATATCAAATGTATGAAAAAAAATTAACAATTTCTTCATAAGTTAAATTTAATGAAACTAATCTCTATTAAATGAAATTATTTATAAAAATATTTTAGTTCAACTTAATTTGTATTATCGTGTCGTGTCACAAATTCCACCATTAGTTATCAATTGACTTGATGATTTATTAATAAAAATTGTCATTTGTATGAAATTATAAATTTCAAGAAACGGGATGTAATTTTCAGAATTAAGGGATACTTCATATCTATATATTGTTATAATTGCAAAATATTGTTATTTTATTAAAGCTGGAAGTTGCAATTCTTTTTTCTCATTTTTTTTATTTTGCTTAATTTTTATTAATATGTGTCACAATATAATTGATCTATAAATTAATTGAATAATGCTATATGCACCAATTAGTGTACTAACGAATGATGTGGCATAATTTTAGAGATTTTGGGTCTTTATGATTTGTATAATAGGTGGTGTCATAGTTTTAAAATGACAATGTCATAACTATATTGGTACACTAATTAGTATATCAATTGGTGTGTATAACACCACCGAAATTAATTTTATATTCTTAAAATAAAATTTTAAATTAATATTATTCCTTAAATTATGTTACCATGGAATAAGATCAATATGCATTCCTTAATTTATGCATCTTTTTTTTTTAATAGATAGTAATTTATGCATCCTTTATTAAATTAAAAAATTAAAATTTTAAATTTAAATTCTTATTTAAATTATGTTGCTACAATTAGAATAAAATTAATATTCACATGTGTCATAATATAATTGGTCTAAACATAATATGTTATTAAATACACGTGTTCAAATTATTAATCGCTATCAAAAGTTTATATTTTTATTTTTTTTCATTTTTGGTTTTAAATTTTATAATTTTTTTTATATCATTCTAAGCTATAAGGACTTAAACAATAAATTTTTTAATACAAGTATTTTTTTAACAGAAGACAAATATTAAGAAAATGAATATTTTTTTAACACTTGCCAAACATAGTAGATTCTGTTAATTTTTTTTTTTTATTTTATCCCAATTGTCAATTAAACAAATTACAATAAAAATAAAACTTTTTTGACTTAAATAGTTAAGAAGTGACTTTTGCTAAAATCAAATAGAAATAAACACTAACACATATGATATCCCATTTTTTTGACTTAAATTAAAAAAAATTTAATCTATTTGATTTTAGCAAAAGTCACTTCTGTTTTTTTTTTTCTTTTTTTAATCTCAATTGTCAATTAAATAAATTAAAATAAAAAAAGGAAAATTTTTTGGCTCAGATTGCTAAAAAGTGAATTTTGCTAAAACAAATAGAAATAAATGTTATTTTTCTATTAAAAGTGATGGTTTGTGAAGTATATATTTTTTATTAAAAAAAATTGGGGTTATAGGTGATAATTTTTTAGTCATAAAGAATTATTTTCAAATCAAATGATAATATCATTCTAAATTTTCTTTTTATAATTTTTTTTACCAAGATACTTGTGTTTTGTAAGAAATTTAATTTTATTATATTAAAAATTATTTCTAAAAAATCATATTTAAATTATTTTATACCATTATAAAATATAATTTTTTTAATATAATCTTGTTGAATGATCCCTTTCTAAGGTGTATTTTTAAAACATAATGAAAAAAAAAAAGTTTCTATTGAAAAAACTTAAGTAGCTTTTGCTTTTGTTTATTAATATTAAATTTTTAATTAATCATATTTATTGTTAAAAAATAAATTAACAAATAATTTTATATATATATATATAATTTTGTTTCAATTGTTCAGATTATTTGACATTTTTACCTAAGTCTACTCAAATTTATTTGAATTTTACATAGGTCCTCAACGAATTAAAAATTATGCTATTCAATCTATAAAAAATTCAAGTTTGGCTCAAGTTATTTATGTTGAACTCACCTAAATTTATAACTCTAGCAAGGGGGTTGAAAGTTACATAATTGAAATTGTGACAAATTAAAAATTGATATATAAATTGTGATAAAATTATTAAACTTAAATTGTAAATTTCAATAATATTTTTTTTGTTTTCATAATTTACATACAAAAATCTAACTATTTATATTATTTTATATAAAAATATTTTATTAATTTTTTTACATCATTTCCACTAATTTTAAACAAATTTGAAACAATATATTTGTAATTTAAATTTATTTATTTGGGTAAATTACAAATACACTTCTTGAGATTTTCTTAAAGTACAGATTATCCACTGTAGTTTGAAAAATTATAAATACCCCCTTGTTAAATTTTTTTATTTAACAGAATTAACTGAAAAAAAGAAATTCATAATTGCTCTCTTATAAAATAATAAAATTATGTAAAATTTTAATTAAAACATATTTATAACATTATTAAAAATTGTTAATTGACTTAATAATTTATTAATAAAAGTGACGATATATTATAAAATTAAAAATCTCATAAAATATAATGTAATTTCTAAAATTATAAGAAGTGATTTATATTTTAATTAAATTTTAAAAAATGTATTTGTAATTTATCTTATTTATTTTAAGGAGTGGAGGCAGATTTGAATTTAAAGCGGAGCGGAGGCAATTCAAAGCGCGGATGGTTTTTTGGGGTTGTTCAAACTTTAATTTTTTTTTTTTTTTTTTAACTACTTCAAAATTTTACTTTTTTAAAGTGTTGCATCGACTTGCCCTTTCACCTCTTTTGATAATTTTTAACTTTTTTTTAAGTTACATAACTATTTTGTCTTTTTTATACTTTTTAAAAAAAATAAAAAATAAAAAATAAATTTTTAATCCGTTTCTAAAAACACAAAGCAACTAGAGGCTCATCTTCCTCTTTTCCTCTGTTTTCAATTTCTCTCTTTGTTTATTTTTAAAATCAAGTAATGTATAAAAGTGATAATAGGCTATAAATTATAAAAGATGAGAAAAGAGTGAGACCCCACCACCTCCATTGAATTTTGATTGGCCTATTTTCTTTTTTTTTTTTTTTGGTCATTCTCTCCTTACCCTCTACGTGTGTATGTGAGGGTGGTGAGATTTACCCTCAACTAGGGGTCTGGATCACCTCCACGTGTATGAAGGAGATAATTTATTTTAATATTTTAATAGATTGTCATTTAAAACGTGGGTTAACTCTAATTTAAACTCACCTCATAAATATAAGGGAAATTTCGTACAAGTAAGAACATCCCCACCAATTTATCTAAATTTTACTTTAAAATATTATTAAAAAATTTATTTCCTATTTTAGAAATCACTTTTTCATTTATTTCTCCCAACAGACTCTCTATTCTTTCTCTATTCTATTAACAAATTCCTTATTTTTTCTTTATTTTATTAAAATATAATTTTTAATTATAAATTTTTAAAAAATAAAAATCATAAATGTGTACTGCAGTCCCTAAAACACACACACACACAAAAAAAAAAAAGGAGCTACAGTGATTCCCTAGAAATAGAGAGTCACTGTAGTAAAAATTAATTTAAGGGATCATTTAAGGGAGCTGATACAGGTGTATAAAGAGTCACTTATCCCTTAAAATAGATAAGAAAAAACTTTAGGACATCTGGTAGGGATGCTCTAAGAGAGGAAAAAAATTATCAACGATATGCTTGATAAAATACAAATAAAATATTATACAGGTGATATATTAGTAATTCTCCTCACCTTTCCCCACCTATAGGTAGTTTTCCCATAAATGCATTACTAGTACTATCATCTAAATACTGTTTTATTTGGAATAAATTAAAAAAAAAAAAAAAGGTTGGAAAGTTAAAAAAATTACTATTCTCTCTATCTCAAAATAATGATCTCTTCTAAAGAATTTAACTTTATTTAGTATTATAATTATTATATTTTTAAAAAATTAATTTTTAAAAATTATCTTTTGATAGTACTTTTTTTGAGAATATCAATGTCATAATTGTACTTTTTATATTGTTAACGAATTTAAAAGAAGGGTAAAATGAGAAATTTATATTTTTTTATATTTTTAAAGAAAAGACTAATATTTTGGAACAATAAAAAATGGGATAAATAACTAATATTTTAAGAAAGAGAGAGTAAAAATGTAAAAAAATTTATACTATTCAAGAGTAGTTTATGAGGAAGTCAGTCACTAGGGTTAAATTATTATTTTGTCTTTTGAATTCAACTATTCAAAAAGTCAAAATAGTAAAATTGTCATTTTAATTTCACTACAATATTTTATTACACATCTTTTCACAAAAAGTTAAAAAATTATTTCAAACATACAATTTTTTTATTCTTTATTTTTTTAACCAAAAAATAAAAAAGTGGACTTATATGTGTGTCCCAAACAACTACTTAAACAAGACCCTGAAAACCAAATTGCAAATCTGCAACAACATGCTATCAGCAGAAGTTGTTGGAGCTCTTAGAGATGGGCTGAAGTTGAACTCTGTCCAACAAATTAAAACCAACATATTGGAATCTATATTGCTAGCATCTTTCACAATTGTCATAGTTCTCCTGATGCTTCCATGTGAATACATAGATGACAGTCCAGTTCCAACTGTCATATTCAAAGGACTACCCTCTACCTTCCACGCATTCGTAGTGTGCTTGATCTTCTCCTTTACTGGCTCGTTGAGCGCGTTGTTAATCCATGACACCTCATTTCTTGCCAAGCTCTGTGAGTACTCGTCCATGGCTTTCATGGCATCTGCTCTGTCTTTGTTGCTTTGTGCCATGTTTCAGCAACGATGGATCTCCCAGGTGCTAATCGTCTCAACTTAAGAAAATGTTTGGTTCTGTAAGCTTAGATAATGTTGTTGATTTTTATTTTTTTTTTGACTGTTTTTGGTTAAGTCCTTCAAGCTTTATTTTCCACACCTGAAAGTGGATTCAGCTAGCTGTAATATGTTTGATGGATTTGTACAGGCTTTGTTCTCTTGCCTTTAGGATATAGTTTGGTGTTGGCTACTTGCTTATTGTATTGTTTGGGATTTTTTATTTATTTATTTATTTATTTATTTTACATAGATAGTTACTCTACATACTCGTACGGAGTATTAGCCCTTAGTATTTATTAGGTTGCAATTCGGGCGAGTTCGGTCAGATTGAGATGTTGTTCAAGCTCAACTCAAGTTGTACTGAGACTTGTCTAAGTCCGAATTGCAACCCGAGGTTGTATATTCAAGCCCGACCAAAGTTAAACTCAAATTATCCGAATTATAAATGAATTTCAGCTTCTTTTTTTTTTCCAGCTACATTATTATATTATTAAAATTTGACTCTATTTATAATTTTTTATTTATTTTATAGAAAATCATTAATACCATCAAAAACAAATAATTTATATAATGAAAGAGAAATACTACTATAGTAATCCTTACAATTTATGAATGTAAAAAAAAAAAAAAAAGATTTTATGTTATTTGTATATATAATATATATTCAATATGATTTAATAATATAAATTATTTTAATATCATGTAATGACTAATAATTTATATGTATATTTAATATTTTTATATATCTATATATGTATAATTTAGGTTTCGGGTTGTTCGACATCTTTGTCTAAACCCGTTCAAATTTAATTCAGCCTTCTGAATTTTTGTCCAAATTTATACCGATTTAAAAATATTTTGTCTAAGTCCTAAAAAATATTGAGTTAACATTGGGTTACTCGGATTAAACCCGTCCAGGTACACCCTAGTATTTACAGTGCATTTGCAAGGAATACACGGCACCCATATTGGGTCCAAAGCTAAGGCTCTCACATATTCTAAGCGTTAAAAAATGTGTTTAACTCTTAATAAGACATTATGAAGACTCGAACCTACCCTTTGAACAAGAAATCCGAACACCTTAGTACTAAACCAATCTCATTTGAGACTTTGGTTCATGATATGATTAACTTAGAAGCATGTGTAAACTTTAGTAGCGATATGTTCTTTTCAAGTAATGATGTAGTTGACCGTAGTATTTTGTGTAATTTGATTATTGTAGTTGTTGCACCTTTGATTTGCATTAATTATTTTTTTAAAAAAATTTTACTCAAAAATAAATAAATCTTGAATGAGCTTATGCAAATTCAGGGCCTTAATGCCTCATCTCCCATAATTCAAAAAATCTAATCACTTCCTTTGTATTATTGTAAAGTCTCTTTTTGCATAAACATTTTTGATTGATTTTCATTCAACAAGTAGGGGGGTTTCTTCTTCTTCTTCTACTAATTTCCTCCCTCACTATTTGTGTAGGATGACCTAAATAAATGTATTTTTTATCTTTTTATGAAAAGATGTGCAGAAAAATAGAGAGATGATGTGATGGAAAAAAGATAAAAAGATAAAAAGTGTCTACTTATTAAAATAAAAACATTAAGAACATTATAAAGATATGTTTGATTTACTGGAATAAAAGTGCAATGAATGTTAATTTCTTAATCTTTTTACAGAATGACCATTTATTTACAGTGTTGAATGATAATTATATTTACAGTGTATTTTGCATAATTTTTTTAATGAACCAAACATGAGAATAATGAATAATTAAACTGAACACTACCTAATTGAGTAGTCTTAGTAAAATTTGATTTGGTTGAATTTTCTAAATAAGTTTTTGAAAATTTCTTAAAAATTAATTTGTTGACAAAAAATTCATTATTTTTTTTATGATTTACTTTTTTGAGATGAAATAATTTTTTTAAATTTAAAAATATATTTTAGTATTTATTTTTGTCAATCTAATTTTTAATTTTTTTAAAGTTTAGAAAATAAATTTTGAAATTTTAATTGATGATGAAAGAGAGAATTGGTGCAAATGGGGGATGGGCGTGGATTGATTGAAAGAGGAGCTGAAGTTTCACGGCTATTATGTGTTAGCAGTGTTCTGTTTGAATTATGAATTTGAATAATAATTTAAAAAGGAAAAAAATATAAAATAAAAGTGAAATATAACTTAGGAATCGTTTGGAAATTGAGTTGTCTTTTTAGTTTTTTTTTATTATTTTAACATGAGTTAAAAAGTTTGGTTTGAAAATAGTTTTTTGACTTTCTTGGTTTTTTTGATTTTTTTTTGTGAGAGAAGAGTGTAATGATTATGAACTGGATGTGATATTTTGTTTGTTATGTTTAAAATAGTCTATTTTGTCTTTTGTAACTAAAATAGTCAAAAAGGTTCATAAATCATCTTTCCATGCAGAGCCTTAGTAAATTTATAATTTAAACACATCTTAAATTCAATTATCAAATGCCACAACAGAAAAAGAACCCGATAGAAGTGAAATAAGCATTTCACAGCCATAGGGTGAGCCTTAAATTTCGTCCCTTGCTTGGTTATGTTAATATGATTGAAGAACAAGTCAGACATTTATCTCACGTACTTTATGTTGGTTTGGCTCTAAATCGTCACATCGGATAGGAGGATAAAAATGGTCGGCAGACCGTGAACAGCTTGAAATTCATCCGTAGCTTGGGATGGGCTTAGTCCAATTAGGCCCGGGTCTGAACTCAGTTCGGGATCTTGAGCCTAAGCCTGAGCTATCATTTTGAAACTCAATCTATCGGTCTGCTTAAGTTCCAAAACTTGGCCCGAGACTTGGCCCGCCTAAAGACTCAGTGTCATTTTTGATGAAAAAATACAAAAGGTAAAAAAAAATATTTAAGCCCTGCCCAAGCCCCGGTCCCTTGCTTGGTTATGTTAATATGATTGAACAACAAATCAGACATTTATCTCATGTACCTTATGTTGGTTTGGTTCTAAATCGTCACATCGGATAGGAGTGTAAAAATGGTCTTTGGTTTGTGGGCGACCTGAAATTCAACCGCAACTTGGGATGGGCCCAGCCCCATTAGGCCTGGGTTTGAACCCAGTCCGGGAGCTTGAGCCTGAGCCTGAGCCATCATTTTGAAGTCCGGCCCATCGGTCCGCTTAAGACCCAAAGCTTGGCCTGAGACCTGGCCCGCTCGAGACTCAATGTCATTTTTGGTGAAAAAAATAAATTTTTGGTAAAAAAATAAATTTTTGGTGAAAAAATAAAAAAACATATTTAAGTCCTGCCCAAGCCCGATCTCAAGCCCACTGACATGGTTCGACGCCCAGTCTGCCCAAGACCCGAATACCTCCTAAGCCTAGACGTAATTTTCTAACTCGTGGGTCGAGTCGGGCCGGCCTGAACTTTGATTGGAGCTTGACATGGCCAGCCCAAGCCCGAGTGTGTTGGGCCAAGCTAGACTGGATCAAATTTACACCCCTCATTAGAATATGTTGCGATAATGGTCATTATTTAATGCTATTAAAAGTATTGAGTGATAGGTATAAGAAATCAAGTAAGGTGGTCATGAAACTTATAACATTATTTCTAAAACTCAATGATATGAATTTTTTTATGGGTATTTTGAAGCGATGATTAAAAATTATTTTTCAGTTTTTAATTCATTTTGGCTTATATTATCATTCATATTTTTTACACCTTTCAAAAAAAGTTTTAAAAAAATTAAAAAATCAACCTTTAATCATCTTTCTAAAAGAACCCTTAAGGGCACTTTGATTAATGGTTAAAAATTATTTTTTTAGCTTCTTTTAATTTTTTTTTAAATGTAAAAAATATAAAAAATAATGATTTAAAATGAGTTAAAAGCTGAAAAATGACCTTTAATTATTTTCTCAAAATACCTCTAAAGGTCCAGTTCAAAAATTGTTACTCTATTATTTAAGCACGGTATATACGATTGTCCTGTGAAATGATGTGTCAATATGATTATTCAATGTGTCAGTACGGTCAATACGGTTGTCTTGCAAAAGGTGTACGGATCCTCTAGACTGATCCTATCAAGTGATCCTCTATAGTAATTCTTTATGGCGCGACACGTGTCCCATTAATGGAATCAATGTCTAAGACAATGCCTCTTCAAAATGACGACGTTTTGGTGAGCCAAACCCCAAAAAAAATTTTAAAAACAAAATTGCAGAGTTTGCAAATCCAAAGGGAGGAGGAGAGAGAGAGAGCTGAAGAAATTTTTTCTTTGCAAATTTTTTTTGTAGAGTTTGATCCACTGTACTTGTCCATGAGTTTCTCAAACCTGTGGTATGGTTCTGGAGGCTACATATTGGGATGAGGTGGCTTTGGATCAGAGGGTGGTGGACATTGAAGGAACCTTAGAGGTGGGTTTGAATTTGAATTTGAATTTCTTGAAGATGTGGGTTGCCATTGATGCATAGTGAGGTTTGGGCTCTGTGAATGGAAGAGACTAGCTTGTGCACACTGCTCACTGATGCACCACAATTTTTTGCCGAAGTCCATTAAGCACAACACAGCAAAAAAACGAAGAATAGTGAAGAAATAGAAATTGAAAAACTCATTCACCCAAAAAATAAAAAATAAAAAACAAACTGAAAAATGAAATAGGATTGAAATTTGAAATCCATGTACAATTAATGCAAATTAACACTCATCTACAACTCTCTCCTATTGTTTCATCAGTAATCTATGCCATATAAAGCAAATCAAAGAAAAAATCCGTTAAATTTGACTCAAACAAGCATTTTTTTGGATTCAAGAAGAAAGAAAACCCAGATCAAAGTCTGAAATGTGAACCTCTTTGAACATGAGAATTTTGGGGATGATTCTCTGTGAGGACAAACAACAAACACCAAAGCTACAAAATCAAGGTAAGAGTTGTAGCCAATATGAATCGACGACTTCTAGTGGCGGCGGGGCGACGTTGGGCGGCGACGACTTCCTTCTTCTTCCTCAGCTCTCTTTCCTCCTCTCTCTTAATGTGCAAACTTTGCAAAAAAATTAAATTTTTTTTTTTGGGGTCTGGCTCACCAAAACGACATCGTTTTGGCGAGGAATCATCTCAGCCATTGGTTCCATTAATGGGACATGTGTGGCGTCATAAAGGATTACTCTAGAGGATCACTTCACAGGATCTATAGCGATCCCGGTTATCCCTTTTTTGTTCTGTTGTTTTTCGGACGCGGTTCCGTGGAGTTGGTAGTTGTACCTATCGTGTTGTCAACCTTTAAACTCTTTTGTTTGAGCTTTAGAATGTGTTGGGCTTGGTTGTTACAGGTTGGTAGAGTTTTAGCTCCCATTGTTGTTGTCTAGTTTTTGAATGGTCCGCTCGAGCGGGTATTATTGCGCTCGAGCGGGGTTTGCACAGTTTCAGTATTTCGTGCCTCTGCAAAACTTCTGCAGATGGGTTTTCTACGCTCGAGCTGGTTTCTTGTGCTCGAGCGGGTAGCGCTCGAGCGGGATTGTTAGCGTTCGAGCGGATAGTACTTTTTGGTGTAAGTTCTGGGAGGGAGAAATCTACGCTCGAGCGGACTGGTTTTCACGCTCGAGCGGATGTACTTTATTCTTGTGTCTTGGCGCTCGAGCGGGCCTTCTTGCGCTCGAGCGTACCTAGTTTTGTCCTTGACGCTCGAGCGTTGTGTTCTCCGCTCGAGCGGGAGAGTCGTATATCAGTTGGCAGCTAGGCTATTTTAAATCACTTTTTACATTTCCTTTCTCTCTCTTACTTTCCCAAAACCAATTTTTGAGAGCTCCTCACTCTAAAACCTAACTTCTCTCTAGGGTTTGATCTAGTAGGAGTTGTTTTCTCACCTTGGGCCTTTACAAAAGTTGTGTTGATTGTTGAGGGCTATCTTTTAATCTGAAAATTTCGGGATTTGAAGCATTTCCGTTTCTTCATCTCCTTCGTTGAGTCCCATCACTCGAGGTAGGGATAACCTACTCCATCCTATAAGCTTTGTCTTTGAATTTTAACATTTTGATATGTCGGGGGTTGTTGGGAAATTTTGAGATAGTTTGGGCCTTTGTGTAATTTTACAAAAGTTGGGGTTTTAAATATATAAACCTATATGCATGTTAGGCATAGAGAAATGAGATTAATGTTGGGACATTGATGGAAATGGAACCTTAGGGTTGTTTTGTGAATTATGGTAATTTGCCCTAATTGGTTTAATTAATTAACGCATATAATTAATTGAAGAAAATGAGGAATTGAATTGAGAATGTTGAAATTGGGAATGTATGGGACTAAAGAGTGTAGCCGAATCTTTTATTGCTCATCTAGTTGAAATGTTGATATATTATCCATTTGTGCATTTATTTCCTGCTTAGAAATAATTGCTTTGGGCTACCGGTGGAGGGTAGTGTTGATTGTTGTAGACAATGCATGATGATTAGGCAAACTAAAACTAATCAATTGGATGTGTCATAGAGTATGACGGTTGATAGAATACATTAACTTTATGTGTTGGTTGATTGTGCATATGGCCAATGTGTTTTTATGCATTATGTGTAGACAGTTGATGGAATACATTAACTTTTTGTATTGATTGATTGCGTATGTGATTCTGTGTTTATATACATTACTTGTGTATGGGAGGAGATGGGGGATGTACTCCACGGTTTAGGGGAAGATGGGGATGCACCTCTAAACCGGTCGATGGTTAGGGAAGATGGGGGATGGACCCAGGGATGCAGCTCATATGCTCTCCCATTGTAGTGATGATACAGCTCATATGCTTATCTATTGAAGTGTTGATATAGCTCATATGCTTATCTGTTGTAGTATTGATATAGCTCATATGCTTATCTATTGAAAAGTTTGTTTGATTTGGCATAGCACTAAAATGTATATCATTATCGTTTGTGAAGTACGAAAGTAGTTTATGCGTTATTGATACAACACCACAATGTGTATCCACCTTGAATTTTGAAAGTGTTTTAGTGATGAACTATAATCTCATCAAATGTTTTGGTCAGAGTACTGAGCTTGTTTTCAAACTCAAAGTTGAATAAGAAATGGAAAGTGAATTGTAACATAGACTTGACTGTCATGGAATTATAATAAGATGGAAGTGTAAGTATTGACAATCTATCAGTTGCTAATCTTTTAGGCATTGTTCATAGTCGGTTTAGTATATTTCTACTGGGCTGTGGCTCACTCTATATGGGAACATCATTTTCAGGTACAGGTAGCATGCCACCTCTGAGGACATAGCTTGGAAGGCTAGGGGCAGACATACTTTTGTTGCCTTATTTTCCTTTTGATGTATTACATGTAAATTCAAGCCAAGGGCTTAATGTGTAATTGAGTTAGTACTCTCTTTTGTAACCAAGTGTTAACTACAAAAGCTGTAAGCCCGTAGGGCATTTGCTTTTGTTGTTAACATGTAATACTTTTATAATGAAGTACTCTGATGAATTGAAAACTGTGGATCTTTTGTATATAAATGTATGTTTATATTGATGGGTTTAATGTTATTATTTTGAGGGCGTGACAGGATCACTCTTGCAAAAGACCATTTGTAAAACAATTATACATTCCTCTAAAACTAAAATTCTAATTGAATTGCATTCCTCTAAAACCAAAATTTTAATTAAATCAAAAATCAAAAAAATAAAAATCAAAATAAAAGTTAAAACATCACATCAGATAAATTCTACATACATATTAGGATTATTAGAGTTTATAAATTAGAGTTTCAAAATATTTTTGAAATGCCTTTCACGGGACAACGTGTAACATATAATCTCCTCTCTCTCAAAACTTTCCTCCAATATGTCAGTACTAATCTTGAATTACAAACTTTAAAGGGGAAATTACATTTTAATCGGACATCAAAAAAATTTTATTTTTATAATAGTACAAATTCCTCGTGTGTACAATATAATTTTTTTTTTGGTGTCAAATTTTTACAAAAAAAAAAAAAAAAAAAAAAAAAAAATCCTACATCTAATACAATTATTTTAAAACAATACCATTTATTTACAATTTCTCAAACTTTCAAGGAAAATGACTCAAAGCTCGAAACTGAGAGGCTCGAAACGGCTCGAATTTTTTTTTCCTTTTCAAGCAAAGGAGCTTTGCACAAACAGAGGGAAGAGGAGAGGATAAAGAGGGAGAGAAGAGAGGAGAAGAGAAAGAGGAGGAGGCAGCACCACCGCCGCCGATCGTCGCAGCACCACCGCCTCCGCCGCTCCTCCGCCACTGGTTGAGGCCCCCTCCTGTCCAGTTCTCCCTTCTCCCTTCTCTCTTACCTTCTTCTTCTTCTTCTTCTTCTTCTTCTTCTCCCCTCTTCGTTTCTGATTGAACAAAAACACAGGAAAAAAAAAAAAAAAAAAAAGACACCAAAACGACGTCGTTTTGGTGTCGAGCCAAATTCGAGCCAAAGAATTTCGAGCTACGTAGCACTGTCGAACTTTTAATGATACTAGTGCTTAAGGATAAATTATCAATAGATCTTAATAGTAGAATTTAATTCTCATTATAAAATAATTATTGCTAAAATAATTTTTTGTGACTATTTTTTGCATATGTCACTAAAAATGGACAATTAGGAACTTTTTTTTTTTTTTGTCACGGTTTCTAAATGATCACTAAAACTTATAATTAGTGACGTATTTTTGTAACAAAATTTTCAAACTATCGCTGAAAGTTAAAAATTAGTAATTTTTTTTGTGACGATTTTTTCAAACTGTTGTTAAAACTTATAATTGGTGACATTTTTTATAATACAATTTTTAAACTGTTGTTGAAAATTAATAATTAGTGACGTTTTTTAATAATATTTGATAAAAAATATCATTAATTATCATAAAATCTATTGAACAATAACTCCATCTATTTTTAGGACCTACACAAATTTTTTTAATTTACATATGTCCATGTGTTAACTTAGTTGAGATATGATGCTGTTCTAAACCTTGCTATTTTTGTTTTTGTAACTTCCTTTGTATCATATGAATCACGTTAATAAAATCTCTCTTCTTCGCTGCTAAAAAATTTTTTAAAAAATAAAATAAAAATAATTAAAAAAAGATTGATGTTATTTCATCAGTAGTGCTTTGCGCTAAGCAAAACATTGCCGCTGTTTTTTGTTTTTGTTTTTATTTTTATTTTTATTTTTTATGATGTTTTCTTTTTTCTTTTTTCATTTCTTTTTTGTTGGTTTCAGTTAGACACTCTTAAAATTAAAACAACATAATTTTCGAGCAGCTGTAAAAATACAAAATAGTTTCCATTGACTTTTAAAAAATGTAAGATCATAAATAAATAACTAAATAATCAATAAATACACATTATATTTAGCTCACATGAATTTATATAAATTTGCAAAAGTTAAACAAAAAATGTGCCATTAAATTCATGAGTTGGTATTTAACGTGTGTCTACTACTTATGGGAGCTTCTGCGCAGCAAGCATGGTTGCACGGCCAATGAGACTTTTTTCGGGTCCCATTATGACGATATTAAAAGTTAAATATACTTGTAAAAATTCAAGTTAATTAGATATCGGTATCCCTTTTATCAAGACATTTTATTTTAAGTATAAATTTGAATACAAACTTGACTTGATGAAAGGGATACCGATATCCGATTAACTTGAATTTTTGTAGGTATATTGTATTCGATGTCTTCTAAAAAGTGAACGATTCGGATCGTTGGAATGAGACCCGAAAAAAGCTCCATTGGCTGCACGACAATAGTACGTAGCTGCCTCCCCAATCCCTACTTACGGTGGCGGATTCATAAAGTCTTTAAATTTGTTGAAAAAATAAATTAATTAAAAAATATAAACAATATTTTGAGATATTTGAAATAGTGAAATAATTTGAGACAGAGGGAGTAATACTTAAGAGGCACCAGGGAAATTTTTTTTTGATCATATTTGTATGTAAAAAGTCATGTAATTGTTAATATGTTATTTTTAATTATAAATTGAATGGGCATTTGAGACTTGGGCTAAATTTGGGAACATTGAGATAGTTCAAGAACCAAATTAAAAGGGCAAATTTACACTATTTGACTCTATTGTTAAAGGAAAATGTCACTTTAGAGTCTGGTGAAAGTGGTGAAACCCTTGATGAGAGTGATAGGGTTGGTGACGACAAGGAATCAGAGAGATAGAAAGATTGGCGATGACGGTGGTGGTAACGATAGATAGGTGGCAAATAGAAGTTAAAAAGGGGTGGGTGAGGATATGAAGGGGTTAGGAAAGGTCACTGGAGCTAGAACAAGCAGGAAGAGCACCAGATAGAATAGTGGGATTAGGATTTGGGGTTTGGGAAGTTAGGAATGAGTATAAAATGGATATTTTATGTTCAAACAAAAGTACAATAATAAAAAGAGTTAAATATACGAAGACTTTTTCAATTATTAATAAATATTTCTTTATTTCATTTATGATCACATATATATTGATTTTCTTAAGTATGAAAATTGTGCGTACCGGATTCCGCACTAGATGAAAGTGGATTGGGGCTCCGCACTCGGTTGGACTATCCAGGGACTGAAGTTCCTGCGACAAGAGGCACCGTTAGAGTTACCCGGCCGGGGTTGGCCGGATGACCCCTCCGGTGTGGGAATTAGTGATCGGAGAAGGGAGTTGAGTATGGTTTAGCTTGGAATAGTTCAGTTTTATTCAGTTACCTTCAATGTGAAGTTCATGTAGTATATATATGTTGTTCCTTGCTTGCTTCTCAAGGTGGATTCATGGAGCTTGGACGCTGCCAGGTGTCCTTTTGGCATTGCTCATGGTGGGGGACCACCTGTTAGTTGCCAATAAATGCATATACTCATTGTAGTCATGCTAATAACAAACCACATTCCTTTGGCTCAACAACTTCCGTGATTCTAGGTATAGGGGACCAGCTGAGGTGGCAACATGCACATGCACACGTTCACAGCTTCCACGTTTCCTTGCGAGGTTTCCTCAACTCGGTACCGATGTTCCTCAGCTCGGCATCATTATGCCTTGTCTCGGCCTTTTACAGGATCACTCATGGAGATGGGCTTGTCCATTTAGGTAACTTTGCATGGGCTCGGCCTATTTTCTGTTCGGCCTGTAGATTCAGTCTCGCAACTCGGCCCAGCCCAGCACCACGGCTGGACTGGCCTTTCTACTGCGGGTTGGACCCACGTGCTTGAGGACTTGGGTGGACTGTTGGTCATGAAGTTGGGCTTAATTGGTTTGCCCAACTACTCATCCAACCACTTGGATTTGGACTTCAATGGATTGGGCCGGCCCAAGGCTTGGATCCGGCCCATTTCACGTTTAGCCCCTTTATTTGCCCCCTAGCTCGCGCTAAGGTTCCCCTTGGGAGGAGCTATTGTTCTACTTCCTAAGCGTCGCGTCGTTTCGGTTTTCCTTAGCTCGGCCTTGGTGACGGTTCAATCTTGTCACGCAATTCCTGCATGCATCCTTTCATAATGACACGTGGCGATGTGAGATTGGTGTACAGAGATAGTGCGTCGATCCCATACTGAAGGTCGTGCTCCGTGTACCTGCGCGCCGGCTAGTGCAATTAATGCTCTGGCTGTTAATACAAATCCCTTCATCTGCTTTTTCGTTCCTCTAGAGAGTTTCAAAGAGAGAGAAAGGACTCTTGCCGTTCCTCTGAACCAGTCTTGTTGGTGCTCTGTTCAGACTTTTCACCGCTGATCTTGCTCTGCTACCACTGTTCTAATCTATGTAAGTCCTCTTGCGACTCTTCTTCTTTTTGCCTCTTTTTGCCTTAATCATCTTGTTTGGTCTACTCACTGTCTGTATTCCATACTCTGTTATCTGAGTCCTACCTCTGTCCCATTAGGTTTGTTGAATGGGGAAATTCCGTTCACTGGTTGATACCCCCGAGGCCATGGCTATGTTCCGCCTGGACTATAATATTCCCAACGATGTTACCCTCTCGTTGGCGAAAGTAGACGCCAAGCGTATGGGCACGAGGAATACCGTTGCTTTTCCCATCGCGGCCATAGTCGAGGGAGGGGTTCGGTTCCCTCTTGACTCGTTGGTACGCCGGTTTCTGCATCAAGTCCAGCTAACCCCAATGCAAGTATCTGTGAACCTTTTCCGTGTTGTTTGCGGTGTCTCTGCCCCCAATAGACGATTGGGTTTGAACCTTGGCATGTGGGATATCTTAGGTTGTTATACTCTTTCTCATAACAAAGACCACAGCACATATTACTTGCGTGTTCGTTCATTTGATTGCCATTTGGTTACCGGGTTACCTGATTCGGATAAACACAATGATGATTTCCTTCAAGTCGGTGGAAACTGGGAGTTCCCCGTCGGTACTGAGTTTCAGTCTGAGCGGATGCCCTAGAAAGATGACTACCCAGGTTCGGGTCTTCCCTTCTAATGCCTTTTGTATTCCTTACATTATTTTAGGTATTGCTCTAATGTGTCACTTCTTTTTTGCAGAGTCCTCTCATTTCCAACGAAGGCCGAACCGAGAGAATGCTGAAGCCATAAAAGCTGCCTTGAGGTATAAAAAGAGATCTGCACCTGAGTTATTGGACTACCAGTCTACTTACCGCTCCTTTATTCCAAAGAAGGCGAGGTTCGCTGCTGCCCTTCTGGATTCCGATACCGAGATTGACACATCTCTCACTCCTTTGGTCACAAGTCGTCGCAGGAGTCAGGGTGCACTTTCCAAAAGAGCGCCTTCCCTTGCCCCCAGTTTTGCAGGGAGCGGGTCTGTGGCGAAGAGAAGGGCGTTGGTGGATTTAGAGGCTGAGGCCTTCGGAACCTCCGATGCTTTGCAAACCCCTCTGGAGAAGACCGAGGTGAAGAGCCTCATGGAGGTGAAGATGGAGGTTGGAGCTTCTAGAACCCCTGCAACTGCTACCGAGCCCTCAGGTTCAGTCGCTGCGCGAGCAAAAAAGAGGAGAAGAGAGGCTGGCAAGGCAGTAGTAGGGGAAGCTTCTGAGGATCCTGCTGAGGATGATGCTTTTGAGAAATGGGAGCCGCCAATATCGCATGAAGGCAGGCCTATTTCCACTTCTGATTCAGTTGTCGCTTCACAAGATTTTGCTTTTGATTTGACTAAGTTTTTGTTGATGCCGGTTGATATGGCCGACCACAATGGGCCCCGTGATATTCCTATCCTGAAGGGGACCCTTCAAATGAGGACCGCGGTAAGTGTTTCTTGTTTTACTTGTCTTTACTGTTGCGTTGCTGTCTTCCTTTTTCTTAGTTCTTCGTTGTCCTTTGCAGTGTATCCAGAGAATGCATCTGCCTATTACTCGTGCTGAAGAGCTAGAAAGGGCCGTGCTGGAGGCCGCAATGAACGCTGAAAGACTGACGGTAAGCTTGGAGACAGAGAAAGAGGGACGCCGAACTACGGAGAGGGAAGCATTTCGTTTAAACAAGATTGTCGCTTCAGCTGAAAAATCGAAAGGAGGTTGCTATCGGGACACAGGCTCAACTCGAGGGGAAAGTGGCCGAACTGGAGGCTGTTATTGCTGTGATGGCTGCCAAGCGCTCTGTGCTGGAAGCCAAACACTGGCAACAGGGTTGGGACGAAGCTGGGGCTGCCTATAAGGAAGAGGTGCTACTGCTGCGAGATAAGCTCTTTGTGAAGGGTTGGACAAGTGCCTTGGCTGCTGCGCTGGTTCCTGAAGGCTCTTCCCTGTTTCAGGATGTCCCCGTTCCTTCGAGATCCTTGGGTTTGAAGACTGTTTCCACCCCTGCTGTTCTGCCGGCCGAAGTTTTCCCAGAAGCTGATTCCGCAAACAAGACCCAGTACAAGAATGTTGCCGCTGAAACGGTGGATGTTGAAGGGATTGAAGCCTCAGAGACTGAAGCCATGTGAGATGTGGTTAAGGAGGCTTCTACTTCTCAAGAAGTTAGAGCTTCCTCTACTTTTCCTCCTGCAGATGGCCTGGACAAAATTGCTGATGCTGCTCCTGAGTTACCCGCTGTTGATGAAAATTGATGTTGAAAGAATTTGAACTTTTTTTGTTTTGATGTACTGTGGCTCGGTCTCCATGATGAGTTTTCTTTTTGCATTTGCCAAGACAATTTTTCTTTTCTTTTCTTTGCTGCTTGTTATAAGGCCATCTGTGCCTTTTGTTGGATGATAGAATTTTCTTTTTGAACTTGCAATCTGATGCTATTTGGCTTCTATGTTTGAATGTTTCCTATACTGCCTGCCCCTGGCCGAGCACCGTTGGGACAACGGGGCCAAATAGATGCTCGGTCTAGTTCTGTATTGCCTTTAAATGGATGTTCTGTCTGATTCTGTATTGCTTGCCCCCAGCCGAACGTTGTTGGGGCCTCGGGGCCGAACTGATGCTCGGTGTAAAACTGTACTGTTTGCCCCCGACTGAGCACTGTTAGGACCTCGGGGCCGAACTTGTGCTCGGTGTGGCTAACGGATATGTAGTATGGCGGTGCTAGAGTTCGTAAGTAGGTCTTACTTAGGTCCAGGTTGGTTTTGAAAAAAAACAATTGTTTGCCCCCACCTGGAGCTAAGTAAGACCGGCGCTGAAGATTATGCTCTGAGGTAGAACTGCTGAAGTTTGTTTCAACTTTGATAGCATAAGAGCGCCTAAACGGAGTAAAGGCATGAAAAGGTGTCTTACTCAGGTCCAGCTTGGTTTGAAAAAACAATCGTTTGCCCCCAGCTGGAGTTGAGTAAGACTACTGCTGAAGGCCTGCTCCTGGCTGAACTTGGCCAAGTTTGTTCCAACTTTGTTTGTTCGCGTCAGTACTGACATGTTGACGTGTTGATACTTAAGAAGCTCTATGGATGCAAAGATGTTTACTTAAGATATGTCAGCGTGGTTTACACCAAGCACCTCCACTTGGCTAAATAGAGATGTTTACTTAAGATACATTAGTGCGGTTTCCACCAAGCAATTCCACCTGGCTAAATAGAAATGTTTACTTAAGATATATTAGTGCGGTTTCCACCAAGCAATTTCACTTGGCTAAAGTCCAATTTAGTTGTCAAACATAATTCCACCAAGCAATACCACTTAGCATATTTGAGTGCTAACCAAATTTAAATTCCGTTCAGTCGTTCTGAAACTAAGTCCGTTTGGGTTAAGGCCAAAGCTGATTCCGTTTGGGAAGTACCAAACCTAATTCCGTTTGATAAACATCAAAGTTATTTCCATTTGATGAGAACCAAAGCTAATTCCGTTTGATAAACATCAAAGCTATTTCCATTTGGTAAGAACCAAAGCTAATTCCGTTTAGTAAGAACTAAAGCTATTTCCGTTTGATAAACATCAAAGCTATTTCTGTTTAGTAAGAACCAAAACTAATTCCGTTTGATAAACATCAAAGCTAATTACAAGAATTTGATAAATTTAAGAAAAGTGCCTTTACAATCTGATAAAGAAAGTGGGACCATCTTATTGATAGTATTTCTTGAGATTTGCTACGTTCCAGGGCCGAGGTATAGCTCTGCCACTCAGATCCTCGAGGTAGTAGGCTCCATTTCCAACGACGATTGTGACTTTGTAGGAACCTTTCCAGTTTGGCCCAAGTTTGCCCTCGCCAGGCACCCTTTTGTGATCCATAACTTTCCTTAAGACCAGTTCTCCTGGTATAAATTGCCTTGGGAAAACCTTTTGGTTGTAACTCTTGATGAGCCACTGCTGATACGCTACAAGTCTGATCAGCGCTACCTCTCTTCGGCCCTTTGCCATATCCAGTGCTTGTGCAATAGCTTCCTCATTACTGGTGTTCTCAAACAGTTCGGATCGAAGGGTTGGGAGACCGACTTCGAGTGGGATGACGGCCTCCATTCCATAAGTTAGGGAGTAAGGTGTTTCCCCCGTTGAGCGCCGTGCGGTGGTTCGGTATGCCCATAGCACGTGGGGTAACTCTTAAACCCTTTTCCCTTTGGCATGCACAAGCTGTTTCTTGATTCCGTTGATGATGGTCTTGTTTGATGCCTCTGCTTGTCCATTGTTTTGCAGGTACCCTGGAGAAGAGTTCCTGTACTCAATCCTAAGGTCGGCGCAAAACTTTCTGAAGATCTTTCCATCGAACTATGTTCCATTATCCGCAATCAGTACCCGCGGGATGCCGAAACGCACCACCACATTTCTCATAACAAACTGCTTTGTATCTGCTTCTTTGATATTTGCCAGTGCCTCAACTTCAACCCACTTAGTGAAATAGTCGGTTGCAGCAATGAAGAATCGCCTGTTCCCAGTGCCTCGCGCCAATGGTCCTACAATATACAGACCCCATTGCGCAAAGGGCCATGGGCTGGTGAGTGGAGTGAGAGGTTTGGCTGGCTGATGGATGAGTGGAGCAAATCTCTGACATTTATCACACTTCTGTACGCATTGCTGTGCATCTTTTTGCATCCGTGGCCACCAGTACCCGTGAGTGAGGGCTCGGTGTGCTAGTGACCTTCCGCCAACGTGGCATCCACAAATCCCATCGTGAATTTCGTAGAGAACATTCTCGACGAGATTTGGATGTACACATAGGAGGTAGGGGCCAAGATAGGAGCGTTTGTAAAGCTTCCCAGATGGTGAGATCCAGAACCGAGCTGACTTGTGTCTGACCTTGTTGGCTTCCCTTTTGTCTTTGGGGAGTGTACCAGATTTCAGAAAAGCAAATATTGGATCCATCCAACTCGGCTCTAAGTTGTTGCAGAGGACTGGAGATGCAATACTTGGTTCTGGCACAAACTCAACCAAAACTCTTCTGGCATCCTTTGTATCCACTGATGAGCCGAGGCATACCAGAGCATCGGCGTGGCCGTTTTTGTCCCGACTGATTTGTTTTACTCGTATGGATTGAAATTTTCTGAGCAAGTCCTTGGCCTTTCCTGCGTACATAGCCATTCTTTCATCTCGTGTTTCATAGATCCCAGAAAGCTGCTTGACCACTAGTTGTGAATCGCTAAAAACAAGAAGCTGTTCTGCACTGAAGTGTTCGGTGCTACATAAGCCAGCCAATAACGCTTTGTACTCGGCCTCGTTGTTTGAAGCCTTCCAACCGAGTCTGAGAGCCTGTTCCCAAATAAACCCTTCTGGTGAAATAAGTACTACTCCTGCCCCCGAGCCTCGGTTATTGGACGATCCATCAACATAGAGCTGCCAAATGTTTCCAATAAAGAGTTTCTAGGCTTCCGAAGCACGGGGCTTTCCTTATTCGGTGGTGCATAGCTCCTGTGCCGAACTTGGATCCCTGGTTTGGTACTCTGGGTTAGAGCAAATTCTGCGACAAAATCCGCTAAGACCTGGGCCTTGATTGCTGTCCTGGGGTGAGGTGCTGCTCGGAGAGACCAAGCTTTCTGAACAAATCGTAATACAGTATGTCTGCTGCACTGCCCTGATCTACTAGGACTCGTTTTACGTCAAATCGTTTCCCAATTTCCACAGTTATAATTAATGCATCAGTATGTGGGTGTTGTATGCCTTCTAAATCTTTGCTAGTAAATGAAACTGTGCACAAGGGGGATTTAGGTACTGTACGTACCTTTTTTGATGCAGGCTCCATTGACATGACCCGCTGAATTTGCGCAACCTTAGCAATCTCTTCCTTCAGTGCTTCCTCAGATTCCTGAATCGCTGTCCCGTGGATCACATTTATTATCAGCCGAGGTGGATGCTCCATGTTTGCTTCTGGTGGTGGGTTCCCTGGTTCGGTCATTTCCTTATCCTGATCAATGTAATCCCTTAGGTGTCCAGCTGCCACTAGGTCTTCCAAGTATTGCTTCAATGCCCTGCAGTTCTAAGTCATGTGCCCCCTGTCTTGGTGGTAAGTGCATCTGAGCTTCTGATTGCGCCGAGCTAGATCTCCTAACATTTTCGGCAGCCAAACAAAGAACGACTCTCTCTTGATCTTTTCTAGAATTCGATAGATTGGCTTTTTGAATACAGTCACAACGACTTCATGGGATTTGGACTTATCCACCTCATTTATTGCAATTCCTTGGTGTTCTCCTTGATCTGTTCTCTTCTTATGCCGAGTTGTTTATTCTACTGACGCTACCTCGATGGCGATCTGATCGTCTTCGAGACGAGCGTACTGCTCAATCCTGGCGCACAAGTCTTTCAAAGTTGTGGCCAGGCGCTTGGTAAGTGATTGTCTCAGCTTACTTTCCGGGCGCAGACCATATTTGAAGGACATAACGGCCATCTGCTCGCTGCACACATTTTCCTCCAGGTCATTGTATTCTTCCCAGTACCTCCTAGCATAATTGCGCAGCGTTTCCTGCTACTCTTTTCGGAGGCCGAACAGTGTATCCGACTCCTTCGAGATCTTAGTGTTGGAGACGAACCTGGCTAGGAACTCTTCGGAGTGCTGCTTCCAGCCATGGATCGATACAGCGGGGAGACGATCGAACCATCAAAGTCTGGTTTCTCCCAAGCTGGATGGGAAGACTTTACACATCAGTGCCTCATCTCGGTTCCATACGGACATCATCTGTCTATAGTGGCTAATATGTGTCAGCGGGTCCGACTTCCTATCGTATGAAGTGAACTTTGGTGGGGTGAATTTCTTTGGAGGTCTCATGGTCTCGATCTCCGGGGAGAATGGCAAAGAGACGAGCCTGTCCAGCGCTCAATGTTCCCTCTGGTGAACAGCACGGTTCAGATGATCCCGATGTTGTTCATTCTGCCTATTGCCAATCAACCAAGTACGAAGGTCCTGAGGAGGATATTCGGTCTGTTGACTAACGGTCTTCTGCCTCTTGGCCATTTTCCGGCGTGACCCACGGGTGTGACTGCTTGCTGCCTCACTCTGTACCGGGATAGGCTGGCTTTGTTGCCCAGACTCATTCTTGGGGAACTTCTTCATTGGTGGCTCTCTGGATGAGCTCCTTCGTCGCAAACGAGAGGGCTCCGCTTCCGTCTTCTTTTCTGTTGGATCGCCCAGCACCCTCTTAAGTTGGGCTTTCAACTCCTGTATCTCCATCCCAATGGAGTCTATGATGCGATCTCTATAATCATTTTCCAGAAGAAAGTGATGAGAGGAGCCTCCAGTGAAGGGTAATCGGTGCTCGACGGATTCAGGGGTTCGATTATTGTTTCCAGTTTGTTCCTCCGGGACTGTTGGGAGTGCCAAACCTTTATCCTTCGTCTTCTCCATCTGTGGAGTATGTGTTGAAGGCGGAACGTCCTCAATCCCCATCGCCGGAACTGAGTGCAAAGCTCAGAGATGAGGTGTCCACGTTCACCGCACCAATTGTGCGTACCGGATTCCGCACTAGATGAAAGTGAATCGGGGCTCCGTACTCGGTTGGACTATCCAGGGACTGAAGTTCCTGCGACAAGAGGCACCGTTAGAGTTACCCGGCCGGGGTTGGCCGGATGACCCCTCCGGTGTGGGAATTAGTGATCGGAGAAGGGAGTTGAGTATAGTTTAGCTTGGAATAGTTCAGTTCTATTCAGTTACCTTCAATGTGAAGTTCATGTAGTATATATATGTTGTTCCTTGCTTGCTTCTCAAAGTGGATTCATGGAGCTTGGATGCTGCCAGGTGTCCCTTTTGGCATTGCTCATGGTGGGGGACCACCTGTTAGTTGCCAATAAATGCATATAATCATTGTAGTCATGTTGATAACAAACCACATTCCTTTGGCTCAACAACTTCCGTGATTCTAGGTGTAGGGGACCAGCTGAGGTGGCAACTTGCACATGCACACGTTCACAACTTCCACGTTTCCTTGCGAGGTTTCCTCAGCTCGGTACCGATGTTCCTTAGCTCGCCATCATTATGCCTTGTCTCGGCCTTTTACAGGATCACTCATGGAGATGGGCTTGTCCATTCAGGTAACTTTGCATGGGCTCGGCCTATTTTCTGTTCGGCCCGTAGATTCAGTCTCGCAGCTCGGCCTAGCCCAGCACCACGGCTGGACTGGCCTTTCTGCTGCGGGTTGGACCCACGTGCTTGAGGACTTGGGTGAACTGTTGGTCATGAAGTTGGGCTTAATTGGTTTGCCCAAATACTCATCCAACCCACTTGGATTTGGACTTCAGTGAATTGGGCCGGCCTAAAGTTTGGACCCGACCCATTTCACGTTTAGCCCCTTCAAAAATTATATAAATATATCCTTTTTAGAATTGATCTAAAGGGAATCTGTTGAGGACGAAAGTAATATATTTCATAATCGAAAGTATCAAAATATATAAATTTATAGATAAAAAAGATAAAATAATAGTTGAAGGGGGTTAAATATAGCCTAACATAAAAGCATAAACATGATAACTTGATAAGGACCCACAAAAAAAATAGTAGGAATATTTAGGTAGCGTTTGGTAACGTTTACATTTTTTGTTTATGTTTATAAAAATTTTATAAATTGGTTTTTTTTACTTTTAGAAAAATATAAACTATAAATGCGTTTGGTTTGAACAAAATATTTAAAAAAAATTTAAAAACATATACTAAAAAATATGTTTATTCAGTCCTAAAATATTTATATTTATTTTTTAATATTTATGACAATGAAATCATACACATTATAATTGAAAAAAAAATTAATTGGAAAAAAAATTATTTGAAAAAAAATTGTTTGAAAAAAAATAATTGAAAAAAGAATTATTTGAAAAAAATGAATTGGAAAAAAAATTTTAGTCAAATTTTTAATTTCTGTTTAAAAATCAATGTAAATTAATTTTTTGAATTTACGTTTTTTTTTTTCAAATTTATAAACTGAGACAATCATTTATAAGCTAAAAAAAATTATCAAATCAATTTTTATGACAATAATTTAATTTTTTATAAATATAAATTAAAAATTGAAAAACAAATAATTACCAACCAGGGCCTAACAACTCACTATTTTTTTTTTTGTTTTTTTGGGTTACGTCAAAAAGGAAAAAGCAAACCAAACAGCATGGAAACACAGAACAGAAAGAATCCTAGATGGGTTGAAAAGTAAAGGGCAAATTACAAATTATAAATATTTTTTTGAGATTTTAGAAATTATATTCTGTCTCTTGAATTTTGTATTTTTATAATAATTTGCTCCTTAAAATTTATATTTCATAACAAATTATTTCTTAATTTATTATGTAAATATAACATTAAAAAAGAAATTTGTAATTTCTTAAACTTTAAAAAAATATCTATAATTTAATCAAGATATATGTAATTTGCCCAAAAGTAAACGCAGAACGAGGAAACAAAGAACAGAACAACGGCAAGGAAACACGCTACTGGTTTGTTGAAAGGTAAACCAACTTTAAAGAGGTGGGTGGAGACAGTGGTGACTTTGAATTCACGTTACCAAATTTTAAAAACAAAACACAAGCTTTAGCACGAGGACCCACAAGAAAAATAGTGGGAATATTTAGGAACACACTACTAGTTTGTTGAAAAGTGAACCAACTTTAAATAGGTAGTTGGGGACAGTGATAACTTTGAATTCACTCAACTTACCAAATTTTAAAAACAAAACACCAGCTTTAGCACGAGGACCCACGAGAAAAATAGTAGGAATATTTAGGCCTCGTTTGAAAAGTGGTTAGGTTAAAATTTTTAGGGTAATGCTAGGGATACCAAATTTTCTACTAAATAAATGACCAAATGTCTCACATGGGTGTGGGATCCGCAATTTTGTGGGCCCCACACCCATGTGAGACATTTGGTCATTTATTTGGTAGAAAATTTGGGACCTCTAGCATTTTCCAAATTTTTATATTTAAGAAGATGATTGAATTTTTTTGTGATTGTATATGATGTTTGTGAGAGAAAAAATGAAATGATAATGAGTTTGATGTGATATTTTATCTTATTAACTATTTTAATTTATTTTATCTTTTTGTGATTTTTAACCTAAATTAGACTATTTTTTTTTTTTTTCCAAACACCCCTTTATACTAGAAGTGTGTTGAAAAGCGAACCAACTTTAAAGAGGTGGGTGGGAACAGTGATAACTTTGAATTCAAGTGATTAGCTCAGGGCCCACCAAATTTTAAAAACAAAACACAAGGATTAGCTCAGGGCCCACCAATGAGAGAGGCGCGAAAGGCACGTCTATCTATAAATGCGCCTTGGCAGGTGGAGTGATTATATTATTTGATTGGTTTGACGAACGAGAAATTACTGAGTGTTTTAAAATAATGATTATTTGAACGGATCAAATAAAAATATGTTGACGCTGTTTGATAGAGTTGTGGGAAAGTGCTTATATATACTTAAATAACTTATAACTTATAACTATGAATATAAATTGATTTCTGACTTATAAATTAAGTATCTTCTGTCCCACTCAAAAAATAAACTGATTTCTAACTTCCAAAAAGTTATAAGGTATAAGCTAAACCAAACACATCAAAATAGCTTAAATTAAACTGAAAGCTGAAATAAGCAGTTTTTAAACTGCACCAAACAGGGCCATTGTAATTTATTAGATTATTAATTTTGAAATACATAGGGTATGTTTGGTTTGTATTTGTAAAGTAGTTTTTTAGATAAAAAATATGGAAATTTATTTAGTTTGCCTTTTTTCAGAAATAGTTTTAGAAAATTATTTTGGAGAGAGAGTTTTAAAAAAAGTGATTGATTTGACATGTATAAGAGATAGTGATTTTGGAAAAGTAGGTAACTAAACAAAATTTTAAGATTTTTTTTGAAAATTTTTTGTTTGGTTTGATTATTCTTGAAAATTTATTTGTAAAAAATTTTTCTTAAAATTTTTTTAAAAAACAAACCAAACAAGGCCATAGTTCATGAACTATTTATTTTATTTCTATGGGTTCATTTGGGGTAATTTTATTTCTACCTACAAATTCTCCTAAATTCACACACTTAATGAAATTATTCTTTAATACAATCTTGTTTTAGAATAAAGATACTATAATACCCTTATCTTCTTCTATTCAAATTCTAATTTAAAATATCACAATCATCTTCTATCGCCAACTCTACTTCTCTCCTACGTCATCCTCTCTCATCACTTCTTTTCCCTTCTGTCTACCACAACCTTCCGCTAGAACTATATATACTCTTACACATAATCCCCACTGCAAACCATCTCATTTTTAAGATTGACTATAAAAGCCTAGTATCGAGAGGAATAAGTTGGGAGTGGCAGCGGTGATGATGATAATGGCGATGAAAGACTAAGAGTAGCGGCAAAGAAGGTGTAGAAGGCATGAGTGAATAGAAGAAAATTAGGGTTGGTTTGGGGTGTCTTAAAAAAGTGCACTTTTTGTCTTTTTACGAAAAGATGTGCAGAAAAGTAGAGAGGTGATGTGATGAAAAAAAGATAAAAAGATAAAAAGATGGATTATAAGTCTATGCCAAACAATGTTAACGTTGGCAAGTTGAAAAAAAGTCAAAAAGTCAAAAAGTTACTCAAAAAGTTAAAAAGTTGTCACTATTCACCAAAAGTCAAAAATTACGGCTGCACAACTCCCAATCTTAATTTTCCCCTGCACACTAATTTATACAATTTTTTAATACACATTTTTCCATAAAAAGTCAAAAAGTTAACCCAAACATCCATATTTTTTTCCTCAATTTTTTAGTCCAAAAAGACAAAAAGTGCACTTATTTAGGACACCCCAAACAAACCCTAAGACTGTGTTTGGCTTGTAATTCAAATCATGATTCCAAACCTGTTAGGAACCCTCTATTTGCTTACAGTTTTCAAATCATGATTCCAAATCAATTTCAAAACTCATTTTGAAAACATGTTTGGTAAATCATAGAGTTTTTGAATTTTTGGTCTACCTGGTTGTCTGTCCGGACATCCAGCGGATTGACCCGAACAATATTTTATTATTATTATTTATTTATATAGCAATTGGCACGTGTTCACTGGAAAAAAAAACATATTAAATATAGAAAATATGTTTTTGAGACTAAAATGACAAATTATTTGGACATTTATTTAAAATTAACAAAATAAAAATTTGAAATAAAAATTAATTTGTCATAGTAATTTTTAAAAATAAAAAAAATAATAATATTTTTTAAATATTTTAAATAAAAAATATTTGGAATTTTTAAAATTTTTTAAATAAAAAATTATTTTTGTCAATAATTATTTTTTGAATTGAATTTTAAAAAGAGTTTGGTTATGAGTTTCGAGTAGAATTTTCAATAGAGTTTTATGTTATGTGTTTGGTTATGAGTTATAAGTTTTTGAATTAAGTTTTGAAAATTCTTTTCAATACTCCTAATCAAATAACTTTTCACAAATTCAATACTCATTTCAAAAATTCAGCACTCAATTTAAATCATAATTCAAAACTCTTTTCAAAACTTATAACCAAACAAATTTTATATTTTCAAATCATAACTCCAAAACTTACAAATTCAAAATACAACTTTACACTTAAATCAAAATTCTAAACACAAACCAAACGCTATCTAAGATTTTGAAATTGAAATAAAGATATATGTATTGAGATTTTATATTTTTTTAATGTATGTATTAAAAATGTATTTATTAAGTGTGTACATTTAGGGAAATTGGCGTGTGGAAATAGAATTACCTGTTCGTTTGAGATGTGTGTTGGTTTTTTGACTATTTTAGCCTGAGACTAAAAAATTTCCTTTGGAATGGATTTTTTTAACTTTTGTGAGAGAAAAAAATAAAATGATTATGATTTGGATATAATATTGTCTTATTGGGTTTTTAGTCAACAGACAATTCTGGGTGGCTAAGTGATGAACCCAATATAGATGAGGTAACCGAATTGAAGCTGGAAGAACAGAAAGCGAGAATTGTTGCAATTGGCAGAATGGTCGATGGGAAGGGTAAACTACCAGAAAACACCGATGAAGAACAATTGGCTAAGGAACTAGGCATTGTTAGCATTGCACATACGGAATAAGAAGCCTCGCTGGAGCGGTTTGCACAAGAAAAGAGTGAAAGCGATCGGAAAGCTGAAAAAGCTCAACACCCTGCGGGGAATGTTTGTAATAATAGAATGATCCGAACAGAGCTGGGCGAGTGCTTGTCGGCTACCGAAGGGGTCTGGTGGGATGACGACGACCTACACTTGGCCCATACCGATAAGGATTGGGGTGAAGACCTTCCTGACAACACTTGGTATGTGGAAGAAGTCGACCACATGACAAGAAGTGGCCGATATTTCAAACCACCGCATCTGGACCAACCTGACGCATCCGAGAAGGATAAAGAAGTTGAGAAACAGAAACAAAAGCAGTTAGAGAAAGAAGCTGTGCTAAAACAGTTGAAGAAGATTCAAGCTAATATATCTATCTGGGGGCTACTTATGGCTTCGCGAGTGCACAGGCAGGCTGTACTGACAGTGATGGATAAAGCCAAGTTGTCCATCGACACTATGTAGGCAACCTATTTTTGACCGCCCTTAAGACTTGGGCGCTACCGATGGTTTACTTGGTGATGAAAGATGTGCAGAGCAAAAGTTTGATTTCTTCGGCAAGAGGAGAGTCAAATCCTAACCTCACACCCCATTTTGGACCAAAGCTATTTTGAATGATTTTTAGACCTTAAAACCCTCTGTTTTGGACCAAAGCTATTTTGAATGGTTTTTAGACCTTAAAACCCTCTTTTTCAAAATATTTTTGAAATAAGGTTTCTACGATGCTCCGAGGCTCACATTTTGTCAAATGCTGCGCTTTTCGGTAAACCGGGCAAGGACAAAGTGGAAATGAATGAAAGAGAGATGAAATCTTTGAAAAATCTTTCAAAACGCCTTGTTTAGGGGTTTGGAGTTGAAGAAAAGAGGAGAAGAGGGAAGAAACCAAGTTGGAGAAGAAGATGGGTATGAATCACTAAGAGAGAGTCGAGCGGTCCTCGCTAAATCACCCTTATCTGTCTATACACTTGGACGTAAGCTATGAGGCCACCACTGTTGGAAATAATACTTCCGGTGCTTCATTTTTCACTCAAGAATCTCCGAAATCTGAGTCCGGATGGGGGAGATATGATTGGTTGAAGTTGGGCATCAATCTGGTTGGACCAAAACTGAGCAGCTTCACCAAAACAGGTATAACTCTTTGCACAGTTGGAATTTTGATGCAAGGCTGCCACTATTGAATATCTTACTTCCGGGGCTTTAATTTGGACACAAGAATGACCTAAAAAGGAGTTCATATGAAGGAGTTATGCCCATTTGAAGTTGGGCCTGAAAAGTAGATTTTGTTGGCCGTTCGGCCAAAAAAGTAGCAGATAAGTGGCAGATCGGCACCAAAGATGGCCAATGGCCAAGAGTGACCCAAGCTCAGATTTTTTGAAGATATTTCATCTTCGGTTGTTCCACACAACCTTCAGCTATCCCATGGTTAGATATTTTCGACCAAACTCTTGCCTTTTGCTATATATGGAGCGAAATATCTCATTTCTAAAGGGTTAGAACTTCTTAAGCAAGTTTTGAGAGCTTCTCTCACTAAAACTCCCTCTCTCTCTACAATTTTTAGAACTTGATCTCTGCCTCTCTCTCTAAAGCCTCTCTCTCTTGCCTTTTGTGCATGCAAGTAGAGAAATACCTCTCTTTGGGCTAGACATCCTTGATGAAAGTGGTCCATCTATGGGTTAAGGTTGCTTGAAGCTTACTTGGAGCCTTGTTTGAGCTCTAAAAGGAGGATTAAAGCTTGGTTTAGTGCCTCTTTTGTGCCTAGTTTGTGCTTTGCTTCAAAGGTATACAACTTAGCCCATTTAAGCTTGTCTTGCACTATTGTTTTACCATCTTTCTACACTATTTTTGGGGTGGTTTTGAACCATAAAAAAAATCTGATTTTCAGGTTCTAAAGTCTTGGTTTGTGCCTTGGTTGGTTAGGGGGTTGTCCTCTCTTTTGCTCCTTGGCTTGTAAGGCCTTGTGAGCTAACTTTCAAACTTTTCAAACAACTTTTTGGCCTTTGAACCACTAAAATCCAGAGGATTTTCAGTGGTAAAAACCCTGTTTGAGGACCCAAATACCCCCTCCTCTTGTCTTGCTTGCTAGTGTTGATGGCCAACCAAATGAGCATGTGTTTTTATTTCTTTATGGCTTTGTTTAGGCTCATTTTTGTGACTTATTAGACCTGCCATAACTCTGTTTTTGGCTGTCTTGGTCCCCTCTTGCATGCTTATTGCACTTGTAGTGTAAATCCTCTTTGCTAGTCTTGTTAGCCTTACAAAGTAGCATGCTCTTGTGGTTTGAATTAGCTTAGTTAAAGCATGTTTTTGGTATTATTTTGGCATGTTATAACTCTGATTTTGATTGGTGGACTCACCTCTTGCATGCTTTATACACTTGTAGTGTAATCCATGCATACTAGTCTAACATGCTTGATGTTTTGGCCAATCATGCTAGCTTAGTTTGGCTATACTCCATACATGTTTTAGCATTATTTTGACATGCTTTATGACTGTTTTGGTTGTTCTTGGCCTTTTGAGGCTTGCTTTATATAGCTATAGTGTATCTGGCTTTGCTAGCCTTGCACTTTGGGCCCCCTAGCATGTCATATTTGAGCTATTTGCAGGATATGGAATCATTTGGTAGGTAATTTCAGACCATAAAATTTTGCCATGCTCTCATGTTTATCACTCTTTAATTGTGTTTAAGAGTTGTGCCATTATGCCTTGTTTGTGAGCTAATTCGGGAGCCTAACTTTCTTGCCATCTTTGTTGCGAGTCCAGCATTTTTTTGCTGTCATTTTGACCTGAGGTCTGTTTTGAGTGCTTTAGGTCATTTGAGCATTGCTTGGTATGGTTGTAGTGTAAAGCTCTTGACTAGCTTTGTATTTCAAGCCCTTTTGCATGCTTCATTTGAGTTATTTGCATGATATGGCATCATTTGGTAGGTGATTTCAGAGCTTATTTCATTTCCATACTCTCACATTTTCCACTCCATCAATGCGTTTGAGAGTTGAGCTTTGTGCCTTCCTTGCGAGCCATCATTTGGGCATGCTTTTTCTTGCTTATCATGCTATCATTTCAGTCCATTTTAGCCACTATTTTGGCATGCATGAGGACTGTTTGGGGTTGGTTTAGTACATTGAGCATTGTATTGCATGGTCCTAGTGTAAAGCTCTTTGCTAGTTTCAATGCTTACGTGTTCTAGTATGTTGTGCATGCGATGTTTGCATAGCAGAGTCTTACATTTCATGCCACTTTAGCAATGAAAATTTGCCATCCTCCTCATTTCTTCACTTTTGATTTGTTTTGAGGATTGGTTAGTCTTGCGTTTGAGTTTAATGTAAGGGATTGAGGCCTATGCTTAAATGGCTTCAACCATCTTTTGAGGGTTACTCCTAGTCAAAGGCATTGGTCTCTCCCATGCCTTAAACCATTCTCTTTGATAGACCTCTCTCTCATTAGAGGACTCTCATATTTGGACAAGTTGATTAATGAATGGATTGGTAATGTTAAAATGTGTAAACAAAATCAATCAAGTAAAATGTGCCAAGATAAGCATGTTGCATGTGTGCATTGCATATGTTCAACCGGACGTTATGTTGAACACAAAGTGAATTGGTCCATTTCATACTTGAAGTGATGAAAATTGGCCAACCTCCTTTATCTCCACTGCCTTTGATTATCCATGATAAAGGTGATGGTCCAAGTGTCTTGTTTGTCATGCATTTATTGAGTTTGGGCAAGCTTGACTCTTTGGCCATCATGCATTGAGATGTGTGATTCGTGGCTTGAGAGCCGAGTACTACACACCTTTGAGCCTTAGACATGATAAAGGGTGTAGTTGCACACACATTTTCTTGCAAATACATTGCCATGCCCTTGTTTGTGCTCTGTTGCAGCAAAAGGAAAGTTTGTAAGAAGAAATGGCCGATCGGCTATCTAGTGTGCCAATCAGCTAACAATAATTGGCCGATGGCATCAAATTTGGCCGATGACCTTTATCTCTTGGTTGATGGCCATACCCTTTGGCCGATGACCTCTCAACATGTCCATGAGGTGGATCAGAAGTATGTTGGAGATTTGCACAGTTTTCAGAAGCCTAAAATAGTGCAAACAGAGGCAACACGAGGCACGGAAGTGGATTTCCAAGCAAAGCCGACCGAACATGCATTATCCTCTTCCTCAAACAGAGCTGGAACAGCTTAGTTTAATTATTTACTTGTTAGTTAGCATTTATTTTGGTAACTTAATTAATTTGTTAATTAGTTAAAGTGATGCAATAATTAGTTGTAGCTAGTTATTCAATCTGATTAAGTAATAATTAGTCTAATTAGTTTAGTTAGATTAATTACTTAGCTTAGCTTAGATTAGCTTAGCTTATCATTCGGACCCTCCGTCGAGAGGGCCAACTGTTGCAATAAGTGTGCGTACATGTGTGAATGTCTTCCAACTCCACGTCTTTCTTCCTTTTACTTAACCGCTTTTGATGGTTAGTTTTAGGGCATGTTTCGATTAGCATCCTTATGTTTGCATGCGTGCATCCATTCATTTCTCTTGCATGCACTGGGCTCGGCGCGTCATACTAACTGCATTGTGTTTCAATTCCTATTTGAATACATGATTATCAAGTTGCATCTCATATGTCATCTTAGAATAGCCGAGCTAATTTCTAGTTGCATTTTGCATGTGTTGCATTAGCCATCTTAACATGAGCTAGGATCACGCATTGATTACTAACTAGCTATAGTTTTGGCTCGGAGTACACTGTAAGTGTTTATGCTTTAGCATCTTGCATGAGTGTGATAGTTGCCATGATAGCATCCTTGCCATGAGGCTAACTGCTTAAGTGATTAACTGCCTGAATGCCTGTGGGTGAAGGTTGGATTGCTTGAATTGGAACAATTCATCGAAATGCGAGTTTTAAGCCCACTTGAGAGTGGCAAATCATTTTTTTCTAAGCCCACTTGAGGGTGGCAAATCCACGACTTAGCCTACTTGCGAGTAGCACCTTCAAACCATTTTCAAACAAACAAAACATGAGATGTTTTGTTCCAACTTAGGCGATCTAGTCTATACTTGAATCCTGTGCGCATCACATAGTAATTCTAGCTAATAAACCGGAATAAGAACGCATGTGTTTTCAAAAATAAAATATCATGTTAGTAAAGGCCGATCTTTGATCGGGCGAGCGGGGGTGCCCATTGCATGACCTTTCCCTCTCGTACCCAAGTTCCCGAGCTGAGGCAACTTTGGTGATGACGGACATGTGGCCTTTGGCACGAGTCAGGGTTTCCTAAATTTCCCAAAACAATAACATTTTGGTGGCGACTCTGTATCTGGTAAAGCAGTCCATGTTTGGCACTTCTTTAAAAATCAGTTTTCCAAAATAATTTGCCAGATTTGGACTCTTTGGTGATTTATCGGTCTTGCATTGTACTTTGCGAGATCAGATTCAGAACCGTGACATTGAGTCCAAACTGTAGTAACTAAATGAACAAAATGGATTTCGCGCCCTCGCGGGGCGGAGCCGGGACGTTCGAGAACATCTACACACTACACCAGAACAACTGGTGGGATTAGTCGTCCCAGGAGGCGCTGCACCAATTTGACCTTTTCGGAAAATGAATTACTGCCAGAAGGCTCTGCACACAACAAGCCACTATACATATCCGTAGAGTGTTGAGAAAAGTGGATACCAGTGGTATTGGTCGACATCAAGTCAGCAATCAACATCTGTCCCTCTCGTACGGCTTATGCTATTGGTTTGAAACCGGCCGATTTTGTGTCTACAGCCTAGGTGATCCGGGCGTATGACAATACAAGAAAAGAGGTGATGGGAACAGTGTAGATTAGAGTACAGGTTGGCCCAGCTCAGCAGGACATCGAGTTCCATGTCCTGGATGTTCCTGCCACTTTCAACTTACTACTTGGGCGACCCTGGCTGTGCCAAGTAAAAGTTGTCTCTTCCACCCTCCACCAAATGCTGAAGTACCCCTATGGAAAAGGGGTAGCTATAGTCTTCGGGAATTCATCTATACATCCTCCGCCAGAGGTCACTACACCTTTCCTGGAGATTGTGGATGGTGAAGAGGATGTCTTCCTTTTAGGGTTTACCTTGGCTAAGGCCCGAGTAGTACAGAATATCTTAGCCATCAATGAGGGCTTGTATGTTAGTGCACAATCTGTGTACTTCATGAACAAACTTCAACACATGCCAGGAATGGGGCTAGGAAGAAATGGCCGAAAGGCATTACTGCATTGGCCGATGTGCGATATAACCCACACGCCTTTGGTCTTAGCTATATGCCCACCCAAGAGGATTGGGTGAGGAAAGGGAAAGAGATGACAGGAAGAGCCAGAGCTATGCAAACTGAAAAGTGCTACAAGCTTGTGCACCAACCACTTCGGCGAACCCTGAATGGTTATTTTGTTCGGGAGGGTGAAGACTTCCCATTATGTGGTTTCCCCGAGCCCTGGTTCAACTCTGAGAAGCAGCGGGTTCCCGGCTTTGAGATTTTCTTTGACTTGCAGCTGCAAGACAATGATACGAAAAAAAAGGGCTGAGCCAATTATTGCTGAAACTGTAAAGAGCACAGAAAGTGATTCCAATAGCAGTGAACTAGAGATAGAAGCAGCACTGGCATGTCTCCTTTCAGATCCTCAGATCAACTCAGAGAGCTTGGGGATAACTTGACTGTTTCCATGATAAGGGACCAACCAGGTGCGAACCCTTCTAGTGGTATCTTGGATGCATCTGACGCACCATCCCTCATTTGGTAACTGGAGGAGGGCTATCTGTCTAGTAGTTCTGAGTCGGGTAGTGAACCATATTCTGATTCCACAGAGTCTGTGGAGTCGAAATCAAATTCTGGTTCTTCTGAGTCTGGGTCCAGTATTTCTGCGGTTGATAACCTGGATGCCAAGGTTTTGTCCAGGTCGTCCTTTCTTTTCCTTTTTCTTTTGAGTTGGTTGTAACTGAGGAATTGGATGAGCTGGACCTTTTGAATGAGAATGCCACTGCAGATTCTGAGTATTTCTCTATGCCTCTTCTTTATTGCATTGATCATGATTTTCAAAATTTTGATGAAAACGATGAGGAAGGAATTCCTCGAGTTTTGAAGCATTTGATTAATCGAGAGGAGGAGAGGTTTGTAAAACCCCTTGTTGATGAAATCATTCCAATTAATGTGGGTACTGAAAAGGATTCGCGTCTGGTCCAAATCGGGTCCACGTTGTCTTTAGAGGAGCGTGAGCGCTTAGTCGCTTTATTAAAAGATTTTAAAGATGTTTTCGCGTGGTCCTACGAAGACATGCCTGGAATTGATCCTGAGATTGTATAGCATCGGATCCCTCTTGACCCCGAGGCCCAATCCATCAAGCTGAAGTTGTGGAGAATACACCCGGATTGGGCTTTGAAGATTAAGGAAGAGGTCACCAAGCAGATAGACGTAGGATTCTTGCTAGTATCTGTATGTCCGACTTGGCTGGCCAACATTGTTCCAGTGCCAAAGAAAGACGGCAGAATTCGGGTGTGTGTGGATTTTAAGGATCTGAATATAGCCAGTTAGAAGGATGACTTTCCCTTACCACACATTGATGAATTGGTGGACATCACCATAGGCCATGCTTTGCTCTCCTTCATGGATATATTTTTCGGATATAACCAGATTCTGTTGGCACCCAAGGATAGAGAAAAAACTACTTTCACTACACCGCAGGGAACTTACTGCTACAGGGTGATACTGTTTGGGAAGAAGAATGTCGAGGCTACCTATCTGTAGAGAAGTGGTTTGGAAATACTCTTTGGATCCAATAGGACGCTCGAGATCCTCAACTAGTCAACTGAAAAGGAATGAACACTCCGGTCGGGAGATGTCGGAATTAGCACTCCGACAGATCAGTCGGTGTATATTCTCTAGGTTGCTTATATCTCAAGTTAAGCTTACTTTTTCTCACATGCCTCCTTTTGGCTGATGTTCTTCTATTTATATTCATCATTTGGGCTTCAGGGTCGGCCCCACCCTTAATCCATTGCAGGTTTATTTATTCGGCTTTTATTCAACTGTTCATTCATTGGTCTATTCGGCTCTATGATTGTCCAGGATGAGGCCGGATACAAATTCCGCCCTTGATTGTCCTCATACTATTATTCGGCCTTATTGCTCCCATAATATTCGGCTCTCACAATTGGCCCCCAAACATCCTATTAACGCCAGTTAGTCAACATGTTTGGTTTTGAACGGCATATTTGGTTTTGAATTTAAAAAGCCAAGGAAAGAACGGTGGCTAACCTCATTCCAATGCATGTCAGAACACACGCTTTTTAGGCATCATTACCTCTTCCCGCCTCTTCGTACGCTCTCTTCATTTAATGCGATTTGAAACTATGTTGTCCCTTCGAATGTAAGTTCTTTTGAATACTCAAAGCTTCTGGTCTGCCTTTCGATATACTTCCGTTTTGTGACCTCTGCAACTTCCTCCTGTTTCTCATTGTCTCTTCTATTCCTTGTAAGTTTTCTTCTTTTTCACTTTAAATCCCATTTCCTTATTTGTTTTTGGTTTCGCATAGTCCTTAGACTGGCTAGGATGACAAACCATTTGAAAGAACTCCTTTCTGCAGATCGAATCTCCGGTTTTCAATGCCATTATTCTATCCCCGACGATGTCCATCTGTCACTCGTGGCAGACAGCACCACTGATATGGAGAGGATTGATGAGAGTACAATCATCTTTCCTCTCCTATCGATTGCTGAGGGTGGAGTCCGTTTTCCCCTTCACCCATTTTTAAGGGCCGTCCTTCGACACTGGGGTCTAATCCCTTCCCAACCTAACGTAAAATTTTTTCGAATCATAATGGGGATTATAGAGTTAAACCAACGCCTTAGGATTAACCTTGGTATACCTGCAATTCGGCATTGTTATGCCTTAGCCAAATCTACTGGCCGGCTGGGACGCTATTTTCTCAGGGACAAGGATACCAATCATCACTTAGTGACTATGCTTGCCAGCTCTGGCAAGCATGTTGACGACGTAATGGTCGTTGTCCAAGGCAACTGGGAATTCAGTGAGGGTGAAGATCGCCTAGATCCCAGGCCAAGACGAAAAGGCGAACCAGGTGGCCGTACAGCTCATTTTTTTATTAATATTTATTCGGCTTTCCTTCTATGTTCTTACCGTTTTGTTTATGCAGACAGCGATTTGAAGAAAGTTCTAGTTTCATCCGACGACGCCGTATTTGCAGACATTAAAATCACTCTCCAGTTCTTTGGCCGTCCAAGCCTTTAAAAACAAGGGAGGGCGGCCTATATTCTTCTGAGATACACGCCGACTTACGCAACACTTTCAGTGGAAGACAACATTCCAATCCCGAGGGGCGAGGAGTAACTTACAGCCCTTATCTTCCCCAACTACAAAAACCTGAGGGAGGTTGGTTTGGAAGCCTCCGATTTCGAGCAGGTGGAAGAACAAGTAAACAAGGTGGTCACCAAGGAGCCCAATCAGTCGGATGTTGAGGTGGATGAGGCTTTAAACTTAGCCTTTGAGGAAGTCAGCCTCAATTCGTCCAACTCTCCATCAACTTCGGGCCGAGGGGACGTATCTTTTGAAGACATCTTTATAGACTTGAGAGACCTTCCCGGCACTTATCTTGAGGATATGGCTGGGGAATCGCTCACACAACTTGCTAGGAGGAAAAACGCCAAAAGGATGGCCGCCCAGAGGAGAGCCGAGGCCGTCCGATCGGAAACTCCAACCGCCGCCGTCGTAGATTCCTCTCTGCCCGTTATCGAGAAAGAAACGGCTTAGACTCAAACGGTTGAGACGAAGCAGGCAGAACAGGGGGATCAACAGGCAGAGCAAAGCGGGAAAAAGCACCCGGCTGAGCAAGAAGTCATCTCTGGTGAAGACCAAACTAATAAACGGCCGCGCATTGAGGAATCAGACTTGGTTGTTCTATTCACTATTCAACCAAGGATAAGGAATAAGCTGATTGCCTCTGATGTGTCGGCTTTGAATGACCCGGCTATGGCCTTGAGCATGGCCTCCTTGATTTCTTTGCTGGTTGACAGAGCCACATTTCGGGTGGAGCCAGATCTAATGTTAATTGCATTAGCCGCTCAATTGGCCTTATCGGTACATTACTTGCCTTATCTGCAGTCTTCTGCCTAGATATATATATATATATATATATTTTTGTGTTTGCAATTATGTTTTCTTACTTTGCAGTTGGTGGGCAGGATAGCCGAAATCGGCCACCGTCAACATAACGCTATAGAACAGATCGGCTTCTTGAAAGCCGAAATTGAAAATGAAAAAAGTAAGGCTATAGTAGCCTCTCAAAGGACCGATTCTGAGGCATCACAACCGGTAGAGGAACGTGCGCGAGCCGACTCCGAGGCTGAGAGAGCAAGGAATGCCGATCAACTGAGGCTTGAAGCCGAAGAGAGGGCCAAAGCGAGCGAAGATGAGCTTAAGTTAGCCAAGGAGGTAATCGCCAAGCTAGATGTCGATTTGGAAGAATCGAGGAAGGCAAAGGAAATGGCCGACTCTGAGATTTCCAAAGCGTTCCAAGCTAGGAAGGATGCCACCTTGGAAAACTACGTGGAAGAAGTGCCTAAGTTCGAGAATTGGGGCTTCAAACACGGCTGGCTCAAAGCCCTCACTGCCACGAATGTGACATTGGCAGAGCCGATTCCATACGAGCAGGTGGACGTTGAGCCGCTAGCATCTAACCTTGAGGATTGATTTAGGGAATATTTTGGTTTTTGGTAGGCATCTTAGATGCATAGCTTTTGTAGGTTTTTTGTTAGCAGATTTTCGTTTCGTTACTTTGACTGGAAGTTTTCATATAAGTTAATTTTCATGTGTAAAATGACTGCTATTTGCGCTCAATTTATTAATGAAAATTTTCTATGATTTCCGGTTTACTGCATGTATTCCATTTGTCTTCAATTTACTAGAGATAGTTCCTTATGCTTTTCTGTTTGCTACATAAGAGTGAATTAAACATCCGATAAATTAATCGAATTAATTAAACAAGCTCCCACTTTGCAATTTAGCCAAATAACTAAAATAATCGGCAGTTAACAATTTAGAAAGGTGCATGAATATTTGATAAACTAACAAACGTCTCAAGGCCTCGAACTAGAACTAGAACGCCGAATAAAATTAACTCATGGAGCAGCTAGGGCACATGAAATGATCTGCATCATGCCTGGACATTTAGCTGATTATATTAATGAATCTGCCCTTGCCCCAGCTGGTGCATGAACTAGAACGCCGAATAAAATTAACTCATGGAGCGGCTAGGGCACATGAAATGATCAGCATCAGGCCTAGCCATTTAGCTAATTATATTAATGAATCTGCCCTAGCCCCAGCTGGTGCATGAACTAGAATGCCGAATAAAATTAACTCATTGAGCGGCTGGGGCGCAATGAGAGGATCGGCACCAGGTTTTGAAATTTAGCATTGGTGAGGTCGCCTCGGGGGTGCTGAACCTATAAGGTATAAATGGGGCGTGTGGTGGGTGTGTGGAGGGACCATTGGTGCGTTCAGAGTCAATAATTTGAGGGAGTATTTGTAGATGGAAAGAAAAGTATTTTTCAATAGCAGAGGAGAATGGAGGACACTCGCAGAGTTGGATGGACAAATGAACCAAGGTGGCGAGCCTGTGCGCGCGGGGAGCAGGAGGTAGGTCGCCCAGAAGGGAGAAACAACAACGGGGCAACTCCCCTCACCCACGCTCGAGAGGAGAAACCAGTGCAACACCACGTCCGCTAAATTTTACGGGTTTTATGGGGAACAAACCGATGACGGAAGCAGATTCAATCGTGCACAACCCAAATGTCGCAGTCGAGTTTGCTCGACAAATTTTTCCACCAGAAGTCCAACAGTCGATGGTCGATCGACCTGATTTTGAAGTGTTTTGGGAGGGCATCCATAGAGTGGTGAAAGGGTTGTATACCGCCTATGAAATTGACATGCGTCTTCGTGCCACACGACGGGAGATAGAGCAGAAGGATGAATGCATTCGAAGCTTAGAGGCGCGCAAGGAGAAGGCTGAGCGCGAACTAAGAAAGGTCAAAACCACCGAGGCACAATCGGTCGGCCAAGCTAACCCGATTGTGGACGAAATGGTGACCCAACGGTTTATAAGTAATGCGATTGCCGATCATGATATGGCTAGCATGTTTGCTATAGAGGCCGCAAAGGCGAGGTCTTACGAGCAAGGCTTCTACGAGGGCCAGAAAGTTGGGATACAGAGGGCTAAAGAAAAGCTCGCCGAAGAGGTTTGCTGATGTGAGAACCGTGGATTTAAGCATGGGTGGATCAAGGCTCTCTAGGCCGTAGAGGCTCTAGGGGTAGCATGCGTTGATTCGGCATCGCTGTTATATTAGAGTCATCATTTTCCTTTTGGGGCTTTCAAAGTCAAAAAGAGCGACGATGAGGGGGACGCCGAATAAAACTGAACACAACTGTACCACTCTAATGTAGATTAGGAGCAATTTATGTATTATCGATTAATTCAATGAAACATTATTTTAACTATTTGCATGTTTCAATTGATGTTTATAAATTTAGTTATGTTCATCTTCCACTTTTTGTCAATTGCGTTTATGTTTGTTAATCATAATATTCATAAAAAGCGCGCCGAATTCGGAGGTTTTGAACTTTAACTTGGCCAATCATTAATTCCACGAAGGGCGCTCCGAATCCGGAGGCTTATTCGGCCCAAACGTGTCTTGCACGGATGGGGCTCTAAATTCGGAGGTTCTTAACTTGGCCAATCGTGAATTCCACAAAGGGCACTCCGAATCTAGAGGCTTACTCGACCCAAACGTGTCTTGCACAGTTGGGGCTCCAAATTCGGAGGCTTTTATCGTGGCTAATCGTGAATTCCACGAAGGGCGCTTCGAATCTGGAGGCTTAATTGGCCCGAACGTGTCTTGCACGGATGGGGCTCTGAATTCGGAGGCTTTTAACTTGGCCAATCATGAATTCCACGAATGGCGCTCCGAATCCGGAGGCTTACTCGGCCCAAACGTGTCTTACACAGATGGGGCTCCAAATTCGAAGGCTTTTATCTTGGCCAATTGTGAATTCCATGAAGGGCGCTCCAAATCCGGAGGCTTTTAACTTCCAACTGAAATTTCATATAGTAAGAAAGAAGTCTTGCATTATAAAAGTGAAAGCTGTACACAGCGAACATTCAAAACAAGTTATCATGCCCCAAAGGTCGGGTTAATGATAAAATTTACGCAAATGCATGGAATTCCAAGGACGTGGCAGACTTCTCCCAGACATGTCTTTGAGCCGATATGCCCCTGTTCCTATAACTGAATCGATCTGATAGGGGCCGTCCCAATTAGGACCCAGTTTTTCGTCAGCCGAACTCCTGGCAGCTGGAAGTACTTTCTTGAGGACCAGTTCTGCTGGTGTATAATAGCGTAACTGAACACGTTGATTATACGACTTAGCAAGCTGTTACTGGTACCGTGCCATGGATATAAGGGCACGGTCTCGTCGTCCTTCAATCAGAGTCAAATCCAAGGCCAACATCATGTCATTTCGGCCCATATCAAAAACTTTCAATTTCAAGGTTAGGAGGCCGATCTCCAGGGGAATGATTGCCTGGGTTTCAAAGCATAAAGCAAACGGTGTTTCCCCAATGGATCGCCTCGGAGTAGTGCGATGAGCCCATAATACACTCGACAATTCTTCAACCCATTTACCTTTAGCTTTCTCCAGCCTCTTCTTGATGCCGTCCAAGATGGCTCTGTTGGAGGCTTCAGTTTGACCATTGCTCTGTGGATAAGTCGGGGTGGAGAAATAGGGTCGAATACCGTACGTGTTGCATAATACTTGGCAGACGCCGCAATCAAACTGGGTGTCGTTGTCTAAAATGAGTGCTCTTGGAATGCTGAATTGTGTTATGATATTCTTCCACACAAAATGCCTAACATCAGTATCTCGAATGTGTGTTAATGCCTCCGTTTCGACCCATTTTGTGAAGTAATCTGTCGCGACAATCAGAAATCGGTTGTTCCCTGGGGCCTGTGGCAATGAACCAATGATATCAAGCCCCCATTGAGCGAACGACCAAGGACTGGTAATTGAGATTAACTCCTCAGCTGGCAAATGGGTTAAAGGGGAAAACTTCTGGCATTGTTCACATTTCTTGACGTAACACATGGCATCAGCTCTCATGGTCGGCCAGTAGTACCCCTGTGTTACAGCTCAATGAGCCAAAGATCGCCCACCAGAATGGGCACTGCAACTTCCTTCGTGTATTTCAGTCAAGAGTTCTTCGATTTTATTTGGATGAACACATTCTAGGTATGGGCCAAAAAGGGATTTTTTGTAGAGCTTTCCCTACGGATCTAAATAATATCGCAAGGCTTTGTTTCGCAATTTGTGCGCTTCTTTCTTGTCTGTCGGGAGCTGTTCGGAAGATAGAAATGCAGTAATGGGGTCCATCCAACTTGGCACTGACTCTATGTTACTAATTTGAACGGACTCTGAGGGGGTAATGCTCGGCTCAGGTATGAATCCTACTTCGATTGTCCGTTTAATTTCTAAGTTGATGGCGGAGGCTAGGCAAGCCAAAGCGTCTGTATGTGTGTTCTGATCTCGGGTTATTTGATTTAGTTCATGATGGTCGAATTTTGCCAGCAAGGAATTCGCCGTTTTCATGTAAGCTTCCATACGGCCATTTTTGCCTGCGTATTCTCCCTTCAATTGGTTGATGACTAACTTCGAGTGGCAGAACACAAGCAGACGTCGAGCACTAAGGAGAAATGCATTCTGTAAGCTGGTTAGCAATGCTTCGTATTCGGCCTCATTGTTCGATGCGTCAAAACCCGATTTGATAGCCTGCTCGATTATTGCTCCGTCAGGAGCCATGATCACTACGCCCGCCCCACTGCCGCGTTGGTTAGAAGATCCATCACAATACAACTGCCAAACGTCCCCAACATAAATTCTCCAATTCGGCTTAGGTTGAATTTGATCAGACTTGAAGTCAGCGAGGCCTCTAGTGAATTCGGCCACAAAGTCGGCAAGCGCTTGTCCCTTGACTGAGGTTCCAGGAAGAAATTGAATATCGTACTGGCCGAGTTCGAGAGCCCATATTGAAACACGTCCTGATACCTCTGCACTACGAAGTACTGACCGGAGGGGGTAGTCCGTTAGTACACCGATGGTATGTCCCTGAAAGTGATGCATCAGTTTTCTTGCTGCCATGACGAGAGCAAGGACAAGTTTTTCTAACGAAAGGTAATGCGTTTTGGAATCAACCACTGTTTTGCTCACATAAGAAACCGGCCGCCGCTCCCCAAGTTCTTCTTGTAACAAAACGGCGCTAACGGCCCGATCAGAAACTGCTAGATATAGAATCAGCGGATCACCTGCTGAAGGTGTTGTCAAGAGTGGAACTAATCGGAGATAAGTCTTCAAACCGTCCAAAGCGGCTTTGCACTCCGGGGTTCATTCAAAAGCTTTACCCTACCGAAGGGTATGAAAGAATTGTCGGCAGTGATCTGTGGAGCGACTAATGAACCTGTTGAGTGCGGCGGCCATCCCCATAAGCTTTTGAACCATTGTGACTGACCGAGGAGAGCCGAGTTCTAGAATTGTTGTGATTTGCCTCGAGTTAGCTTCGATGCCGCGGTGGTTAACAATGTAGCCAAGGAATTTTCCGGATCTGATGCCGAATGCACATTTGGAAGCGTTCAGCTTCATTTTGTATTTGCAAAGAATGCCGAATGTCTCTTCCAGATCGGCTAGATGAGTTTGCTCCTCTTTAGACTTGATGACCATATCGTCGATGTACACTTTCATAGTGCGGCCGAGTTGTTCCTTGAACATGGCAGTGACTAGTCTTTGGTAGGTTGCCCCCGCATTCTTCAGCCCGAAAGGCATAACCTTATAGCAATAGGTTCCTCTTAGGGTCAGGAATGTAGTTTTGGCTTGGTCCTCCAGATGCATGGCAATTTGATGGTAGCCTCTATAGGCGTCTAGGAAGCTCATACATTGATGATGGGCCATTGCATCGACGATTTGGTCTATTTTTGGGAGTGGAAAGCAATCCTTAGGACAAGCTTTGTTTAAGTCCGTAAAATCCACGCAAACATGCCAAGTTCCATTTTTCTTCTTTACAACCATAGTATTCGACAGCCACGTAGGGTAGGTCACTTCGCGGATTGCCCCGGCATCAAGAAACCGGCCAACTTCTTCAATAACGACAGGAGTGTGTTCCGCGGCTGACCGCCAGCTTTTCTGAATAATCGGCTTACATTTGGGATCAACATTTAAACGGTGCTGAGTAATAGATAGATCCACCCCCGGCATCTCATATGGTGACCATGCAAATACATCAAGGTTGCTGAGTAAGAAAGAAATTAGCTGTTGCCTGTCTTCTTTACTCAGGAAAGTGTCGACCATGAAGAACCTGTCAGGATTCCTGTCAATTTCAACTCCACCCAGGGTTCCTGTTGCCTTTTCATAGGGGAGCCGCCCAACATTGTCGAGGCTCTCTCGATCCGGCACCTCAATTGAATTCACTTCTAGCTCCCTTGGTGTCTTTGCGGCGAGAAGATAACATGATTGCGCTGATTTCTAGGAACCACAAATTTGCTCTATGCCGCGTTCAATCGAGAAGCAAAGTAATTGATGATAGGTGCTTGGCACGACCTGCATGGTATCCAGCCAGGTTCATTCCATGATGAGATTATACGGTGAAGGAAGCTTTACAACCAAAAACTCCACATCCACTGACCGCCAGCCCGCTCGAACTAGTATTATGATCTTGCCCAATGGATACTCCAGATTAGCGTTGAAGCCGAATAACGGATAAGGAGCTGGAGACAGGTTTGACTCAGTGAAGTTGAGCTTGATGAAGGTCTTGTAGTACATAAATTTCGAAGTACTCCCCTAGTCAATGAGAACACATTCAACGGTGAATCGATTTACGCGTAGCTCGATGACCAAAGGATCAATGTAGGGGAGCACTACGTTGGCTAGATCAGAATCGTGAAAAGTAATACTCGGTGCATCGTGGGGCTATTTCACTGGTATGATTTGCTTTCAAGGGTCAGGATGCGACTGGATTGTGTGTACCGCGAATGCTGTTGGCAAGCTGTATATCATATAGATTACGCTGAGTAGGGGTGAATCTTGTCGTAAAGTAACTATTTTGGTCGAGTTGTTCTTTCAGACGTGTTGTTTGAGCCGACCATCTTGTACTAACTCCTCAAGGTGATCTTTTAACGCATAACAACTGTCGGTATCATGTCCGTGGTCTTTGTGATATTCGCACCATCTATCTCGTCTCCTCATATCGGGAGGTCCCACCATCTTGGGTGGCCATTTGAAGAACGAAAGATATTGAATTTTAGACATAACTGTGATGATCGTCTCTGACAACTCCGTATATTTCTTATCCGCGCACTTGATGCGCCTGCTATCCACTTGAAGTTGTTCATTAGCCCGGTGTGAACATTGGTCATTTGATCGGTGTGAATCTCGTCTTTTGTCTTGTTTAGCCTGATTCTGTGGTTTAGTGCTCCGTGATGGTACAAAATTTATCGGCTGAACGATTTCTGATGGAGCCGTCTTGTTGGCCTTGTGCCTGGCTTTAACCCGCAGGGCATCATCTTCCACTTTGTAGTATTCCTTGACTTTCTTCATTAGCGACTAGACTGTTTTGAGGGGCCTTCTGGTCAAGGAGCTGTGGAGGGCACTACTAGGGTGCAAACCCATTTTAAAGGCGGTGATGGCCATGGAGTCATTGTAGGCATTATCCACGAGATTAAAGCACTCCCAATAGTGTGCCAAATAAGCACGTAGAGTTTTCCCTAGTTGAGTTTGCATTGCCCAGAGAGAATCGGTCTGCTTCGGCTGGACCTCATTGGTGATGAACCTTGCCCTGAAGGATTTTTGGAGTTGATGGAAGCTCTTAATTGATGCCGGTTCCAATTTATAATACCATCTAATGGCTAATGGTCCCAAACTGTTGGGAAATATTCGACACATGAGGGCCTTGTCATCGACATGTAATGTCATGGCTTGCTTATAATGACGGAATGTGATCGGTGGAGTCTGATTTGCCATCATATAGAGTGAACGAGGGAGCTTTGAAATTTTTGGGTAGTACCTCCTTTGCGATCCGTCGCACAAAGGGGTCATGTTGATCCTCTTCGTCTGAATCATTTGTTCTTCGTTTGTTCCTTGCACGCAGACTCCCTTCGGAAGAACTGGAGACTTCAACTCGTCCCTTCTTTTTGGATTCTGGGGATGACGAGTCAGAATCACTGCCATTATCTTGTCTCCGAATTCGAGGTTGTTAATCATCTTTTCTCAAAGGTCGTCCTAGATCTTGGCGCGCAGCCTGTTGGGATTTTGCCACCTCCAAGGCCAAATCCTGTCGAAGGCCCTCGTTCTCAGCCATCATGTTTTCCAACATTTGTTCGTTTTGCTTCACTTGATCCATAATTGCTTGCATTGCCTCATGTGCTGATGTCGAGGGTGAGGTCTGGGCAACTGAGTCGAAGTTCAAGGCTCCTTGTGCGGTAATGTTTTCCAGTCCAAGCATGTTGCTTGGAGTAGTATTAGCTCGTGGTATCAAGTCTTCAGCAACTACCGAAGGATCTTCCGTCACGTCCGCCATGGATGTGCTGGAGTATTCCCACAGACGGCGCCAATTGTGGAAAAGTGGTTTGGAAATACTCTTTGGATCTAATAGGGCGCTCGAAATCCTCAACTAGTCACCTGAAAAGGAATGAACACTCCGGTCGAGGGTGCCAGAATTAGCACTCCGATGGATCAGTCAGTGTATACTCTCTAGGTTGCTTATATCTCAAGTTAAGCTTACTTGTTCTCACATGCCTCTCTTTGGCTAATGCTCTTCTATTTATATTCCTCTTTTGGGCTTCAGGGTCGGGCCCACCCTTAATCCATTGCAGGTTTATTTATTCGACTTTTATTCAATTGTTCATTCATTGGTCTATTCGGCTCTATGATTGTCCAGGATGAGGCTAGATACAAATTCCGCACTTGATTGTCCTTATACTATTATTCGGCCCTATTGCTCCCACAATATTCGGCTCCCACACTATCAATAGGCTGCAACCACAATTCTACATGATATGATCCATAAAGAGGTCGAGGTGTACGTGGACGACATAATTGTCAACTCCAAGGAAAGAGACGGCCACTACACCGCCTTGAAGAAATTCTTTCAACGGATTAGAGAATATCGGTTGAGATTGAATCCACAAAAATATACTTTCGGTGTAACAACAGGGAAAATACTGGGTTTGTTGATCACACAGAGGGACATCGAGGTAGATCCTTCCAAAATCAAGTCCATCCTAGAAATGCCACCACCAAAGACTGAAAAGGAGGTACGAGGCTTTCTGGGCAAAGTACAATTCATAAGACTGCTTATTTCTAAATTAAGCTTGACATGTGAACCACTATTTGGTCTCCTGAAAAAAGGAAAGAAATTTTTATGGGATGATCGATGTCAATTCACTTTCGAGCAGATCAAGCAGTACTTTCAAAATCCACCTATCTTGTCGCCGCCAGGGCTGGGGAAGCCGTTGATTCTATATCTGTCAGTGACGGACACAACGATGGGATGCATGCTTACCTAAGCAAGAAAATGCTGGATTATGAGGCTCGTTACACCCCGTTGGAGAAAGCTTGCCTAGCCTTGGTATGGGCTACCAGGAAGTTGAGGCACTACCTGTTAGCTCACTCCATAATTCTGGTTTTAAGATTAGATCTCATCAAATATCTCTTTGAGAAACCAGCACTTATGGGTAGGCTAGCTTGTTGGTTGCTCCTTCTCTTCGAATTTGACTTGAAGTATGTTACTCGCGAGCCTATCAAGGGGAGAACAGTTGTAGAGTTCCTGGAAAATCACCCAGTAGAAGGGGATGAAGTGGTAGAATACCTGTTCCTAGATGAAGCTATTCTACAAGTCGAGAAAGAGATTTGGACAATGTAGTTTGACGCTCGTCTAACCAGTACGGTTATGGGATAGGGGTGTTGCTGTTAGCACCCAAAAATTCTCATATACCCTTAGCCTTCAAACTCCGGTTCAAGGTATCCAATAATGAAGCAGAATACGAGGCGTGTATCACTAGTTTGGAAGCCACCCTGGAACTAGGGGCAAAAAGATTGGACGTCATTGGGGACTCAAACTTAGTTGTGTCTCAAGCAAAAGGAGACTGGAAGGTCAAGGAAGAAAAGATGAAGATCTATCATCAAATCCTGGATGTTCTGATTCCTATGTTTGAGAAGCTGACTTTCACGCATCTACTGAGAGAGAACAACAGGTTCGCTGACGCTTTATCAACTCTATCTTCTATGATAGACATCCCGTTTGGAGTCCGGATGCGTCCGATTATTATTGAGCAAAGATATACTCCGGCCTACGAGTCTATTGCCGCAATAGATGAAGTGCAAGATCAAAACCCGTGGTTTTATGATATCTGGAACTTCTTGGAAAATGAGGTTTATCCACCAGGGGCAAATGCCAAAGACAAAAGGGCAATATGGCGGATTGCCGTTCAATTTATCATCTACGGAGGTAAACTGTACAAGAGGGGTCATCTGGGAATGCACAAGTTATGTGTCGATGCGGAGGAATCAAAGCACCTAATGGAGGCCATTCATGGGGAAGAGTGCGGAGTGTACATGAACGGGGTAATGTTAGCCTGAAAGATTCTCAGGCAAGGTTACTATTGGTCTACTATGGAAGAGGATTGTATCGGTTTTGTTTAGCGATGCCACAAATGCCAAATTCATGCCAATCACAAGAACATCCCGCCGTCGAAGCTGTACAACATGACTTCACCATGGCCTTTGTTAGTTTGGGGAATCGACATCATTGGCACAGTCACACCCTTTTAATACATTCTGGTGGCAATTGAATACTTTACAAAATAGGTGGAAGCCCAGTCATATGCAGTGTTGAAGGTAACGCATGTAGCTAAGTTCATCCGAAACAACATCATTTGCCGTTATGGAGTCCCAAATGAGATCATCTCAGATAATGGCTCCCATTTCAAGAAAGAAGTGATTGACTTGTTGGAGAAATACAACGTGGCTTTTCATAAGTCATCCACATACTGGCCACAAACCAATGGAGCTGTTGAGGCTTCTAACAAGAACATCAAGCATATTCTACAGAAAATGGTTGAGACCTACAAGGACTAGCCAGACAAATTGCCATTTGCACTCTTGGGTTATAGGACTTCAATTCGAACTTCTATTAGGGCAACTCCTTACTCTCTTGTCTACTGCATGGAGGCCGTTCTGCCAATCGAAATTGAGGTTCTGTCGCTGGAAGTTATGACTGAGTGTTAGATAGCAGAGGCAGACTGGCAGTAGAGCAGGTTCAAAGAGTTGATGCTATTTGATGAGAGAAGGCTGAAAACATTGTACCGTGTTCAGGGTTATCAACACAGGATTGCCAGGGCTTTTAACAAGAAGGCTACGTGCCATAATCTCAAGAAAGGAGATTTGGTGCTGAATGACAGCCGAGCTCCCATTCATGACCCTAGGGGCAAGTTCAGACCTAATTGGACTGGTCCTTATATCATCAAAACTATTTGGTCAGGTGGAGCTGTTATTCTCATGGACTTGGATGGACATGGACAAGTTGAAGAAAGACTATCCCTGACAGGCTTGCTAGGCCGAAAACCCGAAATGGCGGCCTAGGCAAAAGTTAGAGCATAAAAAATTGGAAATAATAAAAAAAAAAAACTGAGCTTGCAAGGTTGAAAACCCTAAAGGGCAGCCTTGGCAAAAGTTAGAGTGCAAAAGGAGAGCGTTAATACTCGAGTGAACTCGAACCGAAATACGTAAGGCCTGATTCCCATCTTTGGGATACGTAGGCAACTTCATTTTGAAGTTCGGCCGTAAACACCTCCAACTCAACTTGTGACAACCCTGACCTCTAGACTAGTACATTATATAATTTAAATGAGTTTAGTTACATGATTATGTGTTTAATTGTGTGATTGCATATTTAATTCTATAATTATCTGTTGATATATGGAATATATGTTTAAATTGACAGCTTAGAATCGAAAATTGGAAGCCTGAACGGCTTCAGAAACTGAAATTGACTAGCCCAATAGGCTAATTAGAATATTTAGAATTTTATGACAACCTTAATTCATATTTGATTTGGATCAAAATAATTAGAATAAACTGATTGAATTAGTTAGAGTTAAGTCTAATTAATTAATCTTAACCACATTTGATTAAGCTAACTTAATCACACCCTATATAAGGCTCTATTTAAGCTTATAGGCTCATTTTCATAACACTTAGCTGAGAATTGAGAGAGAGGAGAGGGGAGTTCAACATTTAGAGAGAGAAAAAAGAGAATTGTAGAGATTTAGTGGAAGATTAAAAGATTGGAGCCATAATACACTTGAATTCAACACTAGGTATGTCATTCATCACTAATTCATGTAGATGTGGCATGTAGTAGTTGAATTCCTGTCATTTTTGAACTCATTGGCATGTTATTGAAGAAAAGAAGCTATGAGTATCATAAAAATTGAAGAATAGAGTTGAATTATACACATGCATGCATAATTTGAGTTAGAATTCAGGAATTCCTACATGCATGGCACATTTACACCTTAATTTGGAGAATCCTTCATGTTTTCATGCTACTCATGTCACTTGATCATATTTTGAACATGTTTTGGAGAAATGTACACTCAAATTGAGTTGAACTTATTTTATAAATTGAGGTTGGAGTCATTGGTTAGGAAATTACTATGATTTTGAATAAATGTGTTCAAATTGGAAGTGTTTTCATGTTATATAGTGACTCTCCATGTTTTTATACCAAAAACACAAGATTTGAAGCTTGAGTACCATGTTTGAACTTCAAACACAATTCTGGAAATTCCAGAATTCGTGCTGTCGACTCGAGCGAGGGAGTCCATGCTCGAGCGTGGAATTCGGCCTCCCAGAAGTTTCTGAAATTTTACAGTCTGCTCGAGTGACCAAAGTGGCGGTCGAGCGAGGACCCTTGTTCTCAGTCTTCCGCTCGAGCGACCATTGAGATGGAATTTCATGTAACCAGTACATTTACAGACCACTCAAGCGACAGAAGTTACGCTCGAGCGGCCACCTTTATTTTGAACCCCCGCTCGAGCGAGGGAAGTTGCGCTCGAGCGGAGACCCTGTTTTCAACAAAATTTTACCAACTCTTTTAAGTGCATATTTGCATCCTCATGCCATTCCAAGCATTCTTAGGCACCATTTAGACTCCGATAATCATACAATAAGTTAGAGATACATAAAGAGAATTGAATTAAAATGAAATGGAGATTCATTTGTACTTTGTTAAGTGCTTCGTTTAGATGGACGTCCGAGGCTTAGTGTCACCGCAAACCACTGTGAGTAATAACCTTATAAAGATATGTTCAAATTATCTTTACTTTCAAAAATGTTATTGCTATCAAAATGGATATGTGATTGTTTGAAGGAATTCTTAAAATGATTGATAATTGATAGCATGGCTCATTGAAATGTTATGTTCTCTAATGAATGAAGTTCTGTTTTGGAATCGGTATTGTGGCATCCATTGAATATAGGCCCTTGCCTGGGGGTAATAATACCATGGCTAGGCCCTTGCCTAGGTGTAACAATACCATGGCTAGGCCCTTGCCTGGGGGTAACAATACCATGGCTAGACCCTTTCCTGGGGGTAATAATACCATGGCTAGGCCCTTGCCTGGGGGTAACAATACCATGGCTAGGCCCTTGCCTGGGGGTAACAATACCATGGCTTGGCCCTTGCCTGGGGGTGATAGTACCATGGCTAGGCCCTTGCCTGGGGGTAACAATACCATGGCTGGTATGATCCGTTATCATTGGAATATTATTGTCACTTCATGAATGTACCACATATAATGTTGCGAATGGATTTTGTTACTGTAATGAGGTGCTATTATTGCTAATCAAAATGTTTTGTTGTGAATTTGATCTAATATGGCAAATGCCTCTCTGGAAAATGATTTATGGTTCACTTTGAAATTGTAAGACATGTTTTTGTACTATTGTCGAACTTCATTCATTCAACCTCTTTATTCTGTTATTACTCATTGGGCTCTAGCTCACTATTTATTTGTATATGTAAATGTAGGTGGGCAAGCGGAACATCAAACTTAAATGGCCTCGAGTCTACTCGGGTCAGCCTTTGCAGAGCTTCCAAGTGAAGCAATTAGGCTCAGGAGGAGCCATGCTTTTGAACTCCTCTTTTTGTGGACTATAGAGCTCTTTTCGTATGTGTATAGTTGGGGTTGTACTTTGTAAGACTTGAATTTGTACTTATGTTGGATGTATTTTTGAAACAAAACTTTACTCATTATACTAGTTCTCTACTTATACGCACAGCTCGATGGACAATTTCTATGTCATTTTAGTCTTCCGCTAAGCCTCGTACGTTATATTAAAGGTTCATTTGTATGGAGGCCGTAGGTAATCTATGGTTACTGGCTGGTCATGACGCTTATCCTATAGGGGCGGGTTTGGATCTTGACATAACTGTCCTGTCCATGTGTTGATCAGGTCGTCTTTGTCTATTCTTTATCTGAATGTTCGGTTGTGATCCTCTCTAAGAATTGGTTACAATACTGAGTAGTGCCATTCAGTCAAGGGGCAATTTGTGATCTTCAGATTTGGGGTTCTACATCTCGAGGAAAGATTCCACGTGTGTCAAGTGGTGATCTTATCGAAAATGGTTTTGAATTTTTTTTATAAAAGTTGATTTTGTTCAAATTTTACCTTGTACAACTTAGGCCATTTTTGGACCAAAAGAAAAATTTTCAGTGCTTATAACTTCAATTTCATTGATTTCAATACAAAGTTCTCCAACTCTTGATACAAATCAAAGCTGCTTTTATTACATTCATAAAACTTGAAAAGTATGATCAAAGCAATAAACTTGGGGCATAGATGAGTCAGGTGTTCCTGCGTCCCCCGCTTGTGCTTGTAGAAGCTTCTGATGCTAAAGTGGGCCCAGATTGCACCTCATCTTCAAGCCAAGTCAGGCACTCGCCAGAAAGGGCGCAACTGAAACTAAGGGCAGGAGCCAGAAGTTCTCTCATCCTCCAAGTAGTGAGGTACCTAGCCAAATGTGAGCCTCGGACAGGGAATGAACCAGGTATTCTACCCCCTCCTTTGGGCAAGTCTAATCATGTCCAAATTGGCGCCTGAACCAAAAACGGAAAGTAGTGGACTCCCCACAAATTTGGTGGTCTCTCGCCAATGAAAGGTGTAGACAGCCTGAAGCTCTGCTCCGCGCGCGAGGACGTGAATTGGGTTCGTAGCTACTACAGTTCGGACTCCTATCATGGTTCTGAATCTAATCTCACAAAGTGCAATGTAAGACTGATAAATCACCAAAGAGTCCAGATCCGGCAAATCGTTTTGGAAAATTGATTTTAATCAAGTAGTGCCAAACATGGACTGTTTTGCCAGATTTTAGAGTCGCCACCTAAATATTTTATTTTGGAAAATTTAGGAAACCCTGACTCGTGCCAAAGGCCATGTGTCCGTCATCACCAAAGTTGCCTCGGCTCGGGAACTTGGGCACGAGAGGGGAAGGTCCTGAAATGAGCACCCCTGCTCAACCGATCAAAGATCGGCCTCTACTAACATGATATGTGGTTTTTTAAAACATATGTGTTCTTATTCCGATTTATTAGCTAGTCTTTACTATGTGATGCACACAACAGACAAGTATAGACTCAGTCACGTGGATTGGAACAAAACAACTCATGCTTGTTTTTGAAAATGGTTTGAAAGTGCTACTCGCAAGTAGGCTAAATCGCAGATTTGCCACCCCCAAGTGGGCTTTAAAGCATGATTTTGCCACTACGCAAAGTCGGCTTAAAACTCATAATCATTGAGTTGTCCCAATTCAGGCAATCGAGCCTTCACCCACAGGCATTCATGCAGTTCAACACATAAGCACATAGTCTCATAGCAAGCATGCTATCATGGCAGTCACTTACACACATGCAAGGATGCTAAAGCATAAACATTCACAGTGTACTCCGAGCCAAAAAAGAAGCTAGTTAGCAATCAATGCATGATCCTAGCTATGTTAAATGCCTAATGCAACACATGCAAAAATGCAACTAAATAGGCTCAGCTATTTAAGATGGCATACGAATGCAACACTTGATAACATGTATTCAAATAGGTATTGAAATACGATACAGTTTGAATGATGCGCCGAGCCCAGTGCATGCAATACGAATGAATGATGCACGCATGCAAAGCATAAGTATGCTAATTGAAACATGCCTTAAAACTAACCATCAAAAGCTGGTAAATAAAAGGGAGAAAGACGTGGGGTTGGAAGACATTCACACACACACGCACACTTATTACAACATTTGCCCTCTCGACGGAGGGTCCGAATAATAAGCCAACTAGCTACGCTAATTAAACTAATTATTACAAACCAAACTAATTAACTAACTAGCTAATTAATTATTACAAAAAAATTGATTAATTAAGCACATTAACTAATCAAGTACAAAACTGACAAATTAGCTAACTAAGTAAAGTAGCTAAAGCAGTTAAAAGAGGTCCTTGGGACGAGGTGTGCATGCATGCTCGGTCGCGTCGCTCAGAAATCCATTCCTATGCCAAGAATTGCCTCTGTTTGCACTTTCCTTGACCTCTGAAAATTGTGCTAATCTCCAGAATGCTTTTTCTCCAACACAGGGACCTCCTGGTGGGTTGCCGACCAGAAAAGGGGGCTGTAAACCAGAAAAACTAGTTGTAGACAAGAAAAAGTGGTCGGTCGACCACCCTTACTGGTCGGCCGACTAGAAATTTTGCCAAACTCCAGTTTTGCTGCAACAGAGAACAAGGGGCATAACAGTGTATTTGCAAGATATGTGTGCACAATCACCCTCCCTATCATTTCTCAAGCTCAAGGGAGTACGGTATGCAACTCTTGGGCCACCAACCGGGCATCGTAATGCACAATGGCCGAGAAGCCAAGTTTGCACAAGTCAATGTCAATGAATGCACAAATAACACATAAGAGCCTCCACCTCTATCATGCTTGATCAAGAGGGTCGGTAACCAAGAAATACTACACGTTTCATCACTTTGAGTATGAAACGTTCGGCATTCCTCGTGTTTGGATTAACGTCCAATCCAAACACAATGCAACACACAAAACATGCCTATCTATCAATGTTAATGTGGCATGCACAAGGTTCTATCATGTAAGCAATGCATGCAAGACATGTTCGGAGGCCAAGAACATCAAAGCTGGTAAAGAGCATCTCACAAGAGGCATGCAATACCAAGTTTAAATGGCTAAACCAAGCATGGACAGACCTAAACCATGCCAAAATAGTGGCCTAAGTGCGCTGAGATGATAGCATGAAAGACAAGAAAATGATGTTCATGCATTAAACCTTGAACAAAGCATAGAAGCACAACTCTCAAACATAATGAAGAAGTGACAAATGTGAGAGTGTAGCTACACTATGTGCACTGAAATCATGTGTGAAATGATGCCAAATCATTCAAACAACACAAGCATAGCATCCTAAGCACCTTGAATCATTAGGCTAGTCAAAGTTATTGTACTACAACCATGCATAACAAATCCCATATGACCCAAACTACTCAAAACAGAGTTGAGGCATGCTAAATCAAGGCCGAAAGCATGCTAAAACATAGGCTCAAAAGGGAAGGAAAACATGTTCATTCATTGGCTCACAAACAAGGCATAATGCATAACCCTCAAGGGCAATGAAAGAGTGATAAACATGGGAGTATAGCAATGACATAAGCGCTGAAATTACATTCCAAATGATGCCAAGGCATGCAAACATCACAAGTATAGCATGGTAGGGGCCTCAAAACTCAAGACTAGTCAAGGCATTTGCACTATAGCTATACAAAACATGAGTCATATGACCAAGGCAACCCAAAACAGTCCTAAAACAGCCCAAATAGAGTTCTAAAACATGCTTGAAATATGCTAAGAATGGCTAGATTTAGAGGTCAAAACAATAGCACATGTTAGGCAATTTAGCACAATTGCACTACAAGTATACAAAGCAAGGCTTAAGCGATGAAGACCACTCAAAACAGAGTTAGAGCATGTCAAAACATGAACAAAAACATGCTGGAGTGGAGCCAAAATATGCTAGAATAATGAGCCAAAACATCAAGCATACAAGGCTAGTAAGCAAGATTTGCACTACAAGTACATGAAGTATGCAAGAGGGGACCAAACTAGCCCAAAACAGAGTTATATCAGGTCCTAAAAGTCACAAAAACATGCTTGAAAAGATCTAACATAAGCCACAAAAAGATGCTACTTTATAGTGCTAACAAGGCATGGCATGGAGAGACAAGGAGGGGAGGCCACCCCCTCCTATTTGAGACCTCAAAACAAGTTTTCTACCACTGAAATTCCTTTGGAATTCAATGGTTTTAAGGCCAAAAATAAATTGTTTGAAAAGCTTGAAAGTTAGCTCAAAAGGCCTTACAAGCCAAGGAGCAAAAGGGAGGAAACACCCCCTAGCCAAACAAGGCTTAAACCACCATTTTAGAACCTCAAAATCAGAGTTTTTTATGGTTCAAAACCAGCCCCAAAATAGTCTAAAACAATGGAAAAAGTGGGATAAAGCAAGTGCGTAAAAACAAGCTTGAAAGGGAGAGGTGTTTACCCTTGAAGCACCTTGAAGCATAGCAGCAAAACCAGCCAAAATCTAAGCTAGAATCAGCCTTTTGGAGCTCAAACAAACTCCTAGGCTACCTCAGCCCAATGGTGATCAAGTTTGATCAAGGATGCCTAGGCAAAGGAGAAGTATATCTCCAAGTATATCTCTTGCATGCACACAAGGGCAGGAGGGAGTGACCTTCTAGAGAGAGGGGCAAAGATTTAGCTCTGAATATTTTCTACAGAGAGAGGAGTTTTTAGAGAGAGTGGCTCTCAAAATTGCTTCAATGTTCTCTTCTTGCAAAATGAGTGATATGCCTCAATATAGCAAGATACAAGAGTTTGGTCGAAATATCTTATTATAGGACAGCTGGAGGTTGTGGAAGACAATTGGAGGGAAAATATCTTCAAAATATCTAAGTTTGGAAACTTAGTGGTTGGTCAGCCACTTTTTCTAGTCGACCGACCACCTTTTTGGGTCGACTGGCTACTTTTCTGGTCAACAACCCATTTTTCGGGTCGACGGGCAAAATTTTGCTTTCTAGGTCCAATTTCAAATGCCTATAACTCCTTCGTCTGGACTCTTTTTTAGGTCATTCTTGTGTCGAAATTGAAGCCCCGGAAGTAATATTTCCAATCGTGGTAGCTTGGCATCAAAATTCCAACTGTGAAAAAAGTTATGCTTGTTTTGGTGAAGCCGCTCAGTTTTGGTCCTACCCGGATTCATGCCGAACTTCTCCCAAACTAGTTTTCTTCTCTCCTTTCCTCTTTTCTTCAACTCCAAACCCCTAAACAAGGTGTTTTGAAATATTTTTCAAAGATTTCATATCTCTTTCATTTATTTCCACTTTGTCCTTGCTCGGTTTACCGAAAAGCGCAGCATTTAACGAAATGCGAGCCTCGGAACATCGTAGGAACTTCTTTTCAAAAATATTTTGAAAAAGAGGGTTTTAAGGTCTCAAAATCACTTATTCAAAATAGTTTTGGTCCAAAAGGGATGTGAGGTTGGAATTTGACTCTCTCCTCATGCTGAAGAAATTGAACTCTTGCACTGCACAACTTTCACCACTAAGTAAACCATCAGTAGCGCCCAAGTCTTAAGGGCGGTCAAAAATGGGGTGTCTACAGTTGCCCCTCTTTGGCAAAGCTCGAAGTCATGAAATGACATGAGTGAATGTCAAAGCCCAGAGACGACCCATTTTTGATAAGGTCGAAGACTTGGACAAACAAACAAAATACAGATAAATAAATGGTTGCGCCCACAGGCTGCTTACGTATCCCCTTGCAAGGAATCAAACCAGCGTAGTTCAGGGGCAGGATGCAAAATGATACACAATATAACAAAACATTGTAAATGATATACAATGCAATGAAATAATCAAACCACAAGCAGTGCAAAACCACACCAATATCATAAAGGGATGGAGATACAAAATCAAACTACGTTTACCACAGAAAAGAAGTGGGCACGAGCCGAACGACACCTAACACAGGCTAAGTGCCTACATCCTCAATACTGGCCTCAGCCCAGCATGGATGCTTACACATAACAGAACCGTGTTTCAACGTGAAAGGGGTGTGAGCACATGCAAAACTATGTGTTTCGTAGAAAGAATACAAGATACAAGTAATTGAGGTGGTATGATATAAGTGAGGAATGATCTAGTGTGGAAAGATCATGATCCTAAATGCTGAATGCAACAAAACAAAGTACGATGTAATGAATGCAGTGGATACAATGAATAAGGTGCGCAGCCAAACCACATTTCTACCTAGAAAAGGCATGGACACAAAACAGACTGCGTCTAACACAGAAAAGGTATCAACACCCTCAAACCACAATTCTCTTAGTGGAATAGGCACGTACACATTATCACAGAACCATGCTTCAACGCAAAACGTATGGGCACATGCCAAACTAAGCTTATCATGGAAAGGATGCAAGCGATAAAACAATGCAGTAGATGCATGTGATAGATGCTATATGTAATGCAATAGACGTAATAGATGACAAAATGCAATGTAGCTAGGAAGTGAAAGTACCTTATAGGGGCAATTAGCAATGACTCACCTCATGCTGTTAGGGATCTTCCTCTTCTACATCTTGCATTTCTAAACCACGGGTACTACTTTTCTCCCTGGCTATGGTCACAACTTTCTCTATTCTCCAATAAGGTGACAAACTAGGTTGGTTCAGTATCCAGAATTGAGGCGCATACCCGCTACCTCAACCTATGGGACTTCCATACATATTTCAAGCCGAGGATACACCCCTGGGTATTTAAACCAGAATTTAGTCTCGGAAATCTCGAACCTTTGCATTCTAGGCAACAGCCATTCGAACTCTAGTTTCCACCGTCTCAGTTGATCTCCTAGGAACTCACCATAAACACAGGCATGTGGCTATACCAGACCACCAGAAGTCGTTCGGGCACAACAAACACCAAAGGATTTGCACCTTCAGAGGATTTAAGGTCTCCTAGACCAGAGAGGGATGTGAATACATCCAAGCGCGTCTCATGCGAGAGGAGAAAGTGAATAAATGAACACCAGAATGCATCTAATTGTTCGAAACCGAAGGCGTCCTAACGCACCACATACGAAAGGAGAAGAGGTATGAATGAGCACTGGAACTCATCTGAGTGTTCGAAATTGAAGACGTCCTAATGCACCACATGCGAGAGGACAAGGGTTGCGCAAGAAAACGCGAGCATCCAAACGCGCCACACGCGAGTGAAGAAAGGGTGCGCAAGAAAGAGCGATGCACATGACAGTGCGAGTATGTCCAAACGCGCCACACGCAAGTAGAGAAAGGTTGCGCAAGAAAGCACGATGCACATGATAGTGCAAGTACGTCCAAACGCACCACACGCGAGTGGAGAAAGGTTGCGCAAGAAAGCGCAGTGCACATGACAGTGCGAGTACATCCAAACGCGCTACACGCGAGTGGAGCAAGGTTGCGCAAGAAAGCGCGATCCACATGACAGTGCGAGTACGTCCAAACGCACCACACGTGAGTGGAGAAAGGTTGCGCAAGAAAGCGCGATGCACATGATAGTGCGAGTACGTCCAAACGTGCCACACGTGAGTGGAGAAAGGTTGCGCAAGAAAGCGCGAGCAACCAAACGCGCCACACGCGAGTGGAGAAAGGTTGCGGAAGAAAGTGCGATGTACATGACAGTGCGAGTACGTCCAAACGCGCCACACGCGAGTGGAGAAAGGTTGCGCAAGAAAGCGGGAGCATAAACTGCACAAAACAGTGCGATGCGCAAGAAAGCGCGAGTGTAAACTACACAAAACAGTGCGATGCGCAAGAAAGCACGGGTGTAAACACGAGATTTTAAGGTCTCCCAACCAAAGAATGCACATGACAGTGCGATGCGCAAGAAACCACGAGTGAGACACAAAGTGTAAGTGCACAAGATAGTGCGAGTGAGATGCATAAAAGAAGTGCGATAAAATGCATTTTCTATGCAAGAGATATGAGCATTTTCTATGCAAGTATGGAAGAGTGCATTTTCTATGCAAGTATGGGGGCATTTTCTATGCAACACGGAAAGCATATTCTATGCAAGGATGGGTGCATTTTCCAAGCAAAGGATTCGAGCATTTTCTATGCAAGAATGGGAGAGTGCATTTTCTATGCAACATGGAACGCATATTCTATGCAATATTGAAAGCATATTCTATGCATGAGACAGGCATATTCTATGCAACATTGAAAGCATATTCTATGCAAGAACCACAAACGATGCGCGGCACGCATGCAACATAAGTGTGTATGAAAGTTCACATTCTATGCAATAGAAGGGGAATCAAATATGTACTTTGGTGCCTCCAATTTACCTCTCAGAGGACTTTGCAACATGCTCAGCTCAAAAAGGGAACACCCTGTTCATATTGGTGAGAGATAACATCTGCATGTGAAAACCACAGGTGCTGCTTGGACTGCCATTCTGACTTGAAGCAGGCTTACACTTGGGGTCGAGATACACTCATACTCCTGAGAAAGGCGAGGCCTGAGAAGGTGCACCTGGAATGCAATCTCGAAATTCGCTGGAGTTGAAACAAACTCAGATGCCTGACATTTTCCCTCTTTTCTTTTGCTTTGTAGTCCGGAACCCACATAGCTTCAGATAGGTCCTTGTTTTACTGTTCTCATATGACCTAGGTTGAACCCTGCAGTTTTATGAAAGAACAAATCGTGTTTTGCACAAATGTGGAGAATGGCGCTGCACTCCGAGCACAAAACGATTTTATTTTTGAATTTGAAATTGAGAAACGAGTTCTAAACCGGGTATTGAGCCTACAACTGACCACAGCCAAAACAAGTCAACAAAGAGGAAAGACAAGGTAAACAACCTAAACTAATCTATTGACACTCAAAATGACTCAAAACAAGAATCGAAACAAACAAAAATAACAAACACAACACTCGGATGTGTACCACCAGTGGGAGACTTCTCAGTTCACAAGGAGCCTGTTTCTTCGGGTAGTGCTTCCCACTCTTTCTCATCTGTGATTCTCACATCACTCTGGCACTCAATCCCTTTTTCTTTAAAAATCCATTTTCCCACTTTTCTCTTACGCACATCTCTCTATTCTTCAATCTCTCTTCTTTTTTTTATCCCTTCTCTGGGTGGTTGGTGGATAAGTAGGAAGTTGCAGGCTCTTGCCCCTACCATTCTGTTAGATTCTCATTCTTTCGCTCAAAACAGTGAGCTTCTCCCGTAGAGGGGTTTTGGTGCAACTGGATGTGCAGCAGATCAGCAATTGACATCGGTTGACGATGCGCTTGGCCAGCTCGAATGTGATCAGACCTGTCCAGATGAGGGAGTGGAATATTTTGATTCATTCTAGTTTGTGCTTCGCACTTAGCTTGATACCTCGCTGCATGGAGGATGAGAGAGCTTACAGCCCTTTGCTGTTAGCTTCAGTTATTCCCTTTTTTGGCAAGTGCAGTGCCCTTTCTAGCAAGGATAGTGCCCTTCCTGGCAAGTGTGGTGCCCTTTCTGGCAAATATGGTGACAATGGGGGGAACAGACAGAAAACCTGACTCAATTGTGCCCCTAGTTCAGTATTTTGACCATTTTTTGTTTTTTTCAGCTTTCTACTAAAACAATTTTGACCAAAATGAGAGTTAGATTAGCATACTTGTTCGATTTTCTGATTTGAAAGCATGCAAGTTAGGCTATGAGCACTGAAAATTTTCTTTTTTTGGGTCCAAGAAATGGTCCAATTTTGGAAAAATGGAATGATTTTCGAGAGAATTAGTCAACTTCATTAAAAATTCTCGAAACTGTTTTTGCAAATGGCCACTGCCTGACCAACACAGAGTTTACCCTCAAGATGCACAACTTCAGCTCCAAAACAATGGAAAATTGCCCCTTATCTGAACAACACCGCATGGCAACGGAAAATTGCCACTTGTTTGAATAGCACCGCAATGCAATGTAACCAGCTCTCGTAGTGAAGGTCGCAACTGAACTCTTGGATACAGAAATGACAAAGATAACCCGTTCAATCTCATGGACAGGACAATTGAATTGAAGTGCTTATGGTTGGACTTCAGAATGAAGTTGCCTACGTATCCCAAAGATGCGAATCAAGCCTGACGTAGTTCCAGGTTAAGGTACACTCGGGTATTAGCCTCTCCTTTTGCGCTCTAACTTTTGCCAAGGCAGCCCTTTCGGGTTTTCAACCTTATGAGCTATGTTCTTTTTTTCTTCTCAATTCTTTTCTTCGTTTTTCTTTTTTCATTTTCTTTTCCTTTCATCTTTTCTTTTCTTTTCTTTTCTCTTGCTCTAACTTTTTCTTGGGTCGCCCTTCCGGGTTTTCGGCCCAACGAGCCTCTCAAGGGTAAAAAGTTTAACTTGGTCCATGTTGAATGGTTTTGAGATCTCGAAGCCATCTAAATCTAGGAGAATGGCTGCTGTTCGCTGTTGATGTAGAAGTCCATCCAATGGGGGCTAAATTTGCCCCTAGTGTTATGGATAGGAACTCGGTTGTCCTTCAGCAAAACTTTCTTCTTTTCTCCCTTCTGGGATTTGGCTTTCTTGCCAGTCTTCATTGGTTTGCAGAATGACCCATCTTTTGAATCTTTGAGCACATTTGACATTTTTGCCCCTAGTTCGAGGACTGCTTCTGATCTAGCTTCGCAAGCCTCCTCTGATAACATCTGATCTTCTTGATCTAACTTTCTTGCCCCTAGTTCGAGGGCTGCTTCAAATCTGGCCATACAAGCCTCACATTGTGGTTGACCGTTGAACATTTTGAATTAAAGTTCAAGCTTTGAAAGCAAGGGGTCGAGTCTCGAGGTTGAGAGCAATCCTATGCTACACAATCTCAAGAGCGAATCCACACAGGTCTTCGCAGGATCACACAAAACATTTTTTTAAAATCTTTTAAGAAAGCAACTAGTCGCTCGTGCTGAAGACAGTGTAGAATCAATCTGGATCAAGCCAGGATCCTTCTTAGTACTCACATTAACAAGCATGATCTCGTTCATTAAAGGCTTAGCATGCCTCTCTTTCTCTTAGTTGATCAAATTTTTGCAAATCTCGAGGAATTCCTTCCTCTTTGTTTTCATCACAGTATTCAAAAAGTTTTGAAAAACTTAGGTCAATGCAATGATTTCAAGGCACAAAAAAGTAGGTGAAAAAAACTACCGTTTCATTCAAATGTGCTAGCACAACTGGCTTCAGTGCCAGAAACAGACTCAAAAGAAAGCAAAAGGACAAATACAAAAACAAGCAAGTGATGTGCGAGGTAACCCCCCGAACTCACTCGACTCTAACACCACAGGACTGACTCGATATAATAAGACAGACTCGACTGACTCGGTACAAAAAGACTGACTCAATACAACACAACCAAACTGATCCAACACCTAAGTCAGAAAGTAAAACAACCAGCATTTGTACATTGCTCAAAACAGTATGTGCCATCCCCATATCTGGAGTAAACTGAGCGCCATCAGTAGACGGTTCATCCCCCGATCACATGATCATATTATCCCCCAAGTTTGTCGATCCAGTACCGAAAAAAAAGTCCAAAGTACCCGGAGGATATTGGAACCTTCTGAAGCTATGGTTCCAAGACTACCTTGCAAAAGAGAAAACAGATGGCATCTCAGCCTGATTTCACTAGAACAGATACGAGCACAGCTGAATGACTGCACTCTTTGCAGAATTTTGTCCCAAAATTCTGCCTGTAAACTGATACCCTCAGGCCGATACTCAGACTTGCAACTGATACATACAACCTATAGAGACACACTCTAACAGCACATATCAAGCAAGTGAGAGCCAAAACACCCCTATAGTGGGGTCGGGTTTCCCTGTCCTATTTTGTCAGGAGCTAGGGTTTCACTACGCACGCAGCGGTTTCAAACAACCTACAATCGGGTAAGCAACCTGTCCTAGTTTTGATGGTCACTATGGTTTCCGATATGCAACTAGGTCGAATGGTCGAAAAGGAGTGCCTCGGTAAAAATTGAGGTTTGTGTTCCCATCGTGGCAGAGCCCGTAACCGGTCAGCCTTATGGCACGTTTTTCCAAGCAAGCCTCCGACAAACCGTTTAGGAATAGCAGATGGCAAACACGGAGTCCTAGGCACACCAATGCAAATGCAATGCAAAGAAACACATAAGTGTAAACAAAACAACATATCATGAGTTCGAGTCAAGTTCTCTAAATCCCCAGCAGAGTCGTCAGAAACTGTAGACTGCCCGAAACTCCGCTCCACGCGTGAGGGCACATATTGGGTTCATAGCTACTACAATTCGGACTCCTGTCATAGGTCTGAATCTAATCTCACAAAGTACAATGTAAGACTGATAAATCACTAAAGAGTCTAAATCTGGCAAATCGTTTTGGAAAATCAATTTTAATCAAGAAATGCCAAATATGGATTGCTTTGCCAAATTTAAGAGTCGCCACCTAAACATTTTATTTTGGGAAATTTAGGAAAGCCTGACTCGTGCCAAAGGCCACGTGTCTGTCATCACCAAAGTTGCATCGGCTTGGGAACTTGGGTACGAGAGGGAAAGGACCTGAAATGAGCACCCCTACTTGCCCGATCAAAGATCGGCCTCTACTAACACGATATGTTGTTTTTGAAAACACATGTGTTCTTATTCCGGTTTATTAGCTAACCTTTACTATGTGATGCGCACAGCAAACAAGTATAGACTCAATCACGTGGATTGGAACAAAACAACTCATGTTTGTTTTTGAAAATTGTTTGAAAGTGCTACTCGCAAGTAGGCTAAAGCGCGGATTTGCTACCCTTAAGTGGGCTTTAAAAGATGATTTTGTCACTTCGCAAAGTGGGCTTAAAACTCACAATCATCGAGTTGTCTCAATTCAGGAAATCGAGCCTTCACCCACAGGCATTCATACAGTTAAACACATAAGCACATAGCCTCATGGCAAGCATGCTATCGTGGCAGTCACTTATACATATGTAAGGATGCTAAAGCATAAACGCTCACAGTGTACTCCGAGCCAAAAAGGAAGCTAGTTAGTAATCAATGCATGATCCTAGCTATGTTAAATGCCTAATGCAACACATGCAAAAATGCAACTAAATAGGCTCAGCTATCTAAGATGGCATACGAATGCAACACTTGATAACATGTATTCAAATAGGTATTGAAATACGATACAGTTTGAATGATGCGCCAAGCCCGATGCATGCAATACGAATGAATGATGCACGCATGCAAAGCATAAGTACGCTAATTGAAACATGCCCTAAAACTAACCATAAAAAGCTGGTAAATAAAAGGGAGAAAGACATGGGGTTGGAAGACATTCACATACACACGCATACTTATTACAACATTTGCCCTCTCGACAGAGGGTCCGAATAATAAGCTAACTAGCTATGCTAATTAAACTAATTATTACAAACCAAACTAATTAACTAACTAGCTAATTAATTATTAGAAAACAAATCGATTAATTAAGAACATTAACTAATTAAGTACAAAACCGACAAATTAGCTAACTAAGTAAAGCAGCTAAAGTAGTTAAAAGAGGTCCTCGGGGCGAGGGGTGCATGCATGCTCGATCGCCTCACTCGGAAATCCATTCCTATGCCAAGAATTGCCTCTGTTTGCACTTTCCTTGACCTCTGAAAATTGTGCCAATCTCCAGAATGCTTTTTCTCCAACACAGGGACCTCCTGGTGCGCTGTCGACCAGAAAAGGGGGCTGTACACCAGAAAACTTGGTTGTAGAGCAGAAAATTTGACAAACTCCAATTTTGCTACAACAGAGAACAACATGGGGCATAACAGTGTACTTGCAAGTTATGTGTGCACAACCACCCTCCTTATCATTTCTCAAGCTCAAGGGAGTGCGGTACTCGACTCTCGGGCCACCAACTGGGCATCGCAATGCACAATGGCCGAGAAGCCAAGTTTGCACAAGTCAATGTCAATGAATGCACAAATAACACACAAGGGCCTCCACCTCTATCATGCTTGATCAAGAGGGACGGTGACCAAGAAATGCTACATGTTTCATCACTTTGAGTATGAAACGTGTGGCATTCCTCGTGTTTGGATTAATGTCCAATCCAAACACAATGCAACACACAGAACATGCCTATCTATCAATGTTAATGTGGCATGCACAAGGTTCTATCATGTAAGCAATGCATGCAAGACATGTTCGGTGGCCAAGAACATCAAAGCTGGTAAAGAGCATCTCACAAGAGGCATGCAATACCAAGTTTAAATGGCTAAACCAAGCATGGACAGACCTAAACCATGCCAAAACAGTGGCCTAAGTGCGCTGAGATGATAGCGTGAAAGATAAGAAAATGATGTTCATGCATTAAACCTTGAACAAAGCATAGAAGCACAACTCTCAAACATAATGAAGAAGTGACAAATGTGAGAGTGTAGCTACACTATATGCACTGAAATCATGTGTGAAATGATGCCAAATCATTCAAACAACACAAGCATAGCATCCTAAGGATCTTGAATCATTAGGCTAGTCAAAGCTATTGCACTACAACCATGCATAACAAATCCCATATGACCCAAACTACTCAAAACAGAGTTGAGGCATGCTAAATAAAGGCCGAAAGCATGCTAAAACATAGGCTCAAAAGGGAAGGAAAGCATGTTCATTCATTGGCTCACAAACAAATCATAATGCATAACCCTCAAGGGCAATGAAAGAGTGATAAACATGGGAGTATAGCAATGACATAAGCGCTGAAATTACATTCCAAATGATGCCAAGGCATACAAACATCACAAGTATAGCATGGTAGGGGCCTCAAAACTCAAGACTAGTCAAGGCATTTGCACTATAGCTATACAAAACATGAGTCATATGACCAAGGCAACCCAAAATAGTCCTAAAACAGCCCAAATGGAGTTCTAAAACGTGCTTGAAATAAGCTAAGAATCGCTAGATTTAGAGTTCAAAACAATAGCACATGTTAGGCAATTTAGCACAATTGCACTACAAGTATACAAAGCAAAGCTTGAGTGATGAAGACCACTCAAACAGTGTTAGAGCATGCCAAAACATGAACAAAAACATGCTGGAGTGGAGCCAACATATGCTAGAATAATGAGCCAAAACATCAAGCGTACAAGGCTAGTAAGAAAGATTTGCACTACAAGTACAAGAAGCATGCAAGAGGTGACCAAACTAGCCCAAAACAGAGTTATATCAGGTCCTAAAAGTCACAAAAACATTCTTGAAAATATCTAACATAAGCCACAAAAAGATGCTACTTTATAGTGCTAACAAGGCATGGCATGGAGAGACAATGAGGGGAAGCCACCCCCTCCTATTTGAGACCTCAAAACAAGTTTTCTACCACTGAAATTCCTCTAGAATTCAATGGTTTTAAGGCCAAAAAGAAATTGTTTGAAAAGCTTGAAAGTTAGCTCAAAAGGCCATACAAGCCAAAGAGCAAAAGGGAGGAAACACCCCCTAGCCAAACAAGGCTTAAACCACCATTTTAGAACCTCAAAATCAGAGTTTTTTTATGGTTCAAAACCAGCCCCAAAATAGTCTAAAACAATGGGAAAATGGGGATAAAGAAAGTGTGTAAAAACAAGCTTGAAAGGGGGAAGTGCTTACCCTTGAAGCACCTTGAAGCGTAGCAGCAAAACTAGCCAAAATCTTAGCCAAAATCAGCCTTTTGGAGCTCAAACAAACTCCCAAGCTACCTCAGCCCAATGGTGATCAAGTTTGATCAAGGATGCCTGGGCAAAGGAGAGGTATATCTCCAAGTATATCTCTTGCATGCACACAAGGGCAAGAGAGAGCGAACTTCTAGAGAGAGGGGCAGAGATTTAGCTCTGAAAATTTTCAAGAGAGAGGGGAGTTTTTATAGAGAGAGGCTCCCAAAATTTCTTTAATGTTCTCTTCTTGCAAAATGAGTGATATGCCTCAATATAGCAAGGTACAAGAGTTTGGTCGAAATATCTTATTATAGGACAGCTAGAGGTTGTGGAAGACAGTTGGAGGGAAAATATCTTCAAAATATTTGAGTTTGTGACCTTAGTGGTCATTCAGCCACTTTTTCTAGTCGACCGACCACCTTTTTGGGTCGACTGGCTACTTCTCTGGTCGACAACCCATTTTTCTGGTAGACAGGCAAAATTCTGCTTTCCAGACCCAACTTCAAATGCCCATAACTCCTTCGTTTGGACTCTTTTTGAGGTCATCTTGTGTCCAAATTGAAGCCTTAGAAGTAATCTTTCCGATGGTGGTAGCCTGGCATTAAAATTTCAACTGTGAAAAAAGTTATGCCTGTTTTGGTGAAGCCGCTCAATTTTGGTCCTACCCAGATTCATGCCGAACTTCTCCCAAACTAGTTTTCTTCTCTCCTTTCCTCTTTTCTTCAACTCCAAACCCCTAAACAAGGTGTTTTGAAAGATTTTTCAAAGATTTCATCTCTCTTTCATTCATTTCCACTTTGTCCTTGCTCGGTTTACTGAAAAGCGCAACATTTAACGAAATGCGAGCCTCAAAACATTGTAGGAACTTCTTTTCAAAAATATTTTGAAAGAGAGGGTTTTAAGGTCTCAAAATCATTTATTCAAAATAGTTTTGGTCCAAAAGGGATCTGAGGTTGGAATTTGACTCTCTCCCCTTGCTGAAAAAATTGAACTCTTGCACTGCACAACTTTCACCACTAAGTAAACCATCAGTAGCGCCCAAGTCTTAAGGGCGGTAAAAAATGAGGTGTCTATAGTTGCCCCACTTTGACAGAGCTTGAAGTCATGAAATGAGGTGAGTGAATGTCAAAGCCCAGAGACGACCCATTTTTGACAAGACCGAAGACTTGGACAAACAAACAAAATACAGATAAATAAATGGTTACGCCCGCAGGCTGCCTACGTATCCCTTTGCAAGGAATTAAACTAGCGTAGTTCAGGGGCAAGATGCAAAATGATACACAATATAACAAAACATTGTAAATGATATACAATGCAATGAAATAATCAAACCACAAGCAGTGCAAAACCACACCAATATCATAAAGGGATGGAGATACAAAATCAAACTACGTTTACCACAGAAAAGAAGTGGGCACGAGCCGAACGACACCTAACACAGGCTAAGTGCCTACATCCTCAGTACTGGCCTCAGCCTAGCATTGATGCTTACACATAACAGAATCGTGTTTCAACGTGAAAGGGGTGCGAGTACATGCAAAACTATGTGTTTCGTAGAAAGAATACAAGATACAAGTAATTAAGGTGGTATGATATAAGTGAGGAATGATCTGCTGTGGAAAGATCATTGAACTAAGTAAACCATCAGTAGGGCCCAAGTCTTAAGGGCAGTCAAAAATGGGGTGTCTACAAAAGGCATCTAAGCCCATCAAAGTCTCCGCTAGTGCCAAACCAATGCAACTCTTGCCCTCTTTCAAACCTTGGGCTACTTTGATTTGTTGAATGCTAGACCCGCCGAAACTAGGGGCAATGAGGAAATGGATAGCATGCACAAAAAAAGGGTGTGTTGTCGACAACCCCGCCAAAGAAGGTTGCCAAGGTTGCCGGCGTCAGAAAATTGACGGATCAAACTAGGTATGTCCAGCTCTCTGTCGTGAACCAAGGAGCGGGCCTCGTGTAGAGTAAGCCGGCACATCTGTCCCAAAGCTTGGATGTGACCAAAATGAGGCTGAGGCAGGATTTTCTCATCGCGCTGGGACTCCATTAGCACCTGAAATTCTTTGATTGTTGGGCATAGCTCTTGTCCTCCGAAGCTAAAAACATGTGTAATCGGGTTCCAACATCTAGCCGCGGCATGTAGGAACGGAAAATAAAGTGGAGAACGACTCAGCAGGAATAGTGCATTTATGCCGAAATCTCGAAAATTTAGCTTTTCCGAGCCATCTAAAGTTGCAATCCAATTCGAGAGTTTTTCTACAAAGAATGGCTCCATTTGTGAAGAATTTGCTGAAATGAAGAAACTATGAAGCTCAACCTTTTGTAGACGATAAGGCAGTGAGTGGAAGCCAGGTAGCAACAATTTGGAGGTTCCTCACATTGATGGTCGACCGGCCATTAATGATTGCCGACAACCTCTATTCATGGCTGACAACCTTCTTTTTTATCATGTTGTCCACCTGTGTGCTGAGAATGCTGAAAGCATGCGTTTTGTCCTGTTCTTTATGCATTTCAAGGTCTTGTTTTGAGTCCTTTTAGTTCTAGCAAATTTGTTGAGTTGTATTTGAGTTGTTTTGTTTTGTTTATCAAGTTGTTTTGTTGTTTACCGTGTTGCCTTGTTTTGTTTATCGAATTGTCGCCATTTTGATTATCGAGTTATATGTTATGTTTAGAATTTCAAATGTTGGTTCATTACCTGATTAAGATTGTTGTGCCAATACTATGTTCAAATTTCATTATCAAATTCAATCTTGTTTTCATGTAATGCGATGCTCATGATGCAAAATACAACACTTTTTCAAATGAAAACCAGTTTTCATTCTGATCATGGTTGTTTGTTTTTACAAAAGTGTAGTACAAGTTTTTAAAGCAAATAAAACCTGTTTGAAGCTATACATGTTGCTAATGCTACTAATAAAAAGAAGCTAAGCAAAAAACTACAAGAAAATCAGCGTCAGTTGCCTCAGGCTCGTGATGCCCGCTTCGTCCTCTTCCTCGGAGGAAGGGACTCTGGGGCATTGTCTCCGTCAACGTCGATGTCTGAATCTGAACCAGAGTCTGAGCCGGCGCCATCTCCACTCTCTATCTCTGAACTTGCCTTGACATCAGCACCCGTACTCTTGGAACCCAAGCCAATGTCATCACCTCCACTCTCAAATGACTCTGACTGTGGCCTTGCTACCTCTTCAGAGTCATTCATCTCAGCGTCATCATCGCTCAGAATGCGCTCTGAAGGATCACTCTCATCTCAAGTTCCCCTAGCTCCGCCTCGGCTACGTGCTGAAGCCTGTCTCTCTCTCCTCCCTGCTGCTGAAGAAGACATCGCTGGTGCAGGTGCTACAGCTGTTGCCGGTGCTGTCGGTATGGGTGGGACCTGAAAAGACAATTGTCATATTTTAGCCACAGTATGCATATCAGATGTAAGTATGGTGTGCAGAATGAGTATATGCAGGAGTCAGGTATAGTGTATGAATTCAATATAGAAGTACAGTGTTTCAGATACAATGTATCAGTGCAGTGTGGGGAAGTTTTCAATTGAAATGTCAGTTTCAGTGTGTCAGTGGAAATTTGATGACTGGAATGCAAGAAAACTGAAGAAAATGACCTGAATGTCGTGGAAGCTGAGCAGTGCCTCCTTCCTCAATATCATACCCTCAAATGAGGCTAGTAGCTCCAACAGATCCTTGGTGTATCCTGGGGGTGCGTACAAATGCATTGGGAATGATCAATGTCCAAAAGGAACAAATATCAAAAAGAGATGGGAAAACTAAAAAATATGGTACATACCGGAAGTGCATCATGAGCTTTGACATATCTATGCCCCACTACAGTAGGCTCAATCGGAATCTGATATGCCTCTCCAGTATACCTCCAACATCTGAGTGCGGTAGGCAGCTCCGGCCAGCCGGTCCTCTACCCCGCCTGGGTAGCTCCTCTACCATGCACCCTGGTCGCCCTAGTCGCTCCAGCCGCCTCGAGCACTCTAGCTCTCTCTCTCTCTCGCAGCTGGAGCCCCTGCCCCCTCACCTCCACGAATGTCGGTTAATAGAGGCATGAGGTGTGTCCTGATGAATGTCGAATAGTCCCCCTTCTCGCGAAAGTAGTCGGCCTCCAAGCCCTCCATGAACTAAATCATCTCCTGGAATGTGAGTCTCTCTATAGCTCTCATAGACCGCGGGGGCGCCATGGGAACTATCGGATCAAGTAAGCCCATGGTCTGGCGCAAGAACCGCTCGCCTAGAAACCAGGCTCGACAAATCGGGCCTTCGAACAAAAGCCAAAAATAGGAGGCCCCCCAAGATCCAGCAAATTGGTCCCTGACTCCGGCCAGCATCGTCGCCTAGGGCTGCCATGTGATCTGTAAATAGAGAATGCACAAATGGTAAATGGCCATCAAATATCAAAGTACGAATCAAAGCCCAAGTAGAATGAAAATAACTGTGAATTTTAAGTTACCTCTGTTGCGATCACGATGTCGAAGTATCGGCGAAAGAACGAAAAGGTCTCATTAGTCCTTCACAAGCATCTATCGTCATACCAATAAGAGTACCGCACAACGGGGGGCATCTCCACCTCCGGCTCCAGAGTGAGAGTCGGGAAATATGCATACACCCAAAGCTATAAGGGAAGGGGCAATAGTGAGTATACAATGTATAGTGTATGGAAAGTACAAGCGCAGATGCAGAAAGCAGAATGTGTGCAGAAGGTGTATACAGTGTACAGAGAGTACAGATACAGAGGATACAAAGTGTACGGTGCAAAAAGTGTAGTATATGGGTGTCAACAGTGCAGTAGGCAGTGCACAAAAAGTGCAAAGCAAAAAGCACAAAAATAGAAAATTTAAAACATAAATGTAAAGCGTACCTTCCAGGCTCGCCAGTGGCCTCCGACTCTGTCTCCACTCCCACAGGATGTGGAGCTCATATAGTCGTACAATGTGGCTAGGCCAGCGCCGCCCCAATCGTAGAGTCAGACCTGAGATAAGTCCACCAAGGCGCTCAAAAGATACAATCCTATAGTGTTCGCCCTGTTTGCGAACAAGGTGGTGCCGAAAAGGAACATTAAAAACCCTCGAGCGTAATGCTCTGTCTCCTCAATAGTCTCTGGCTCAGTCCCCCGGAACTGCTCCGCGAACCAACTGTATCGTACCATCCTCGGTCAGAAGTGAGGCGGGAGTGCCCCTAACAGGTAGATCCAAGCAGCCTCCCACTTGCCCTTGTCTGTATCATAACGGATCGAGTGACCCCCTACTTCTATGCCGGTGAGCATGGAGAAGTCATAGGGAGTCATCGTCATCTCCCCAGTGGTAGAGAAATGGAAAGAGTTGGTGGTATCCCACCACCTCTCTACCAATGCTCCAAGTAAGGGCTGACTAGCGATAAGGCGCGACAGCCCCGTGCAGAATAAGCTAAAGCCATCCTTGTTGATAATGTGGCGGACACCGTTAGGAAGCTTCATGTACCAGTCCCTCACGGACGTGTCTCCATAGCCTCTAATAGAGCGAGAGTCCTCCTGTGATCAGAACAGTGATATACAGTGGTATGAGAACAAGCAGATGAAAAGGCAGTGTAAGAAATATAGTGCAAGAGTATGATTAGGGCAAGAAATGCAGTGTAAACAATACAGTTGAAGCAAGGAACACAGTTAGAGCAAGAAATGCAATGTATAGTGAAGAAAACTTGAGAATACAGTGTATACCTCGGTGGCGCCATAAGACAAATGGGAGTCCGACTCGCGTAGCAAGAGGTCCTTTGGTGTACCTCGCATAAACCCTCTAAAACCTTGGGTACTCTCGGGTGGTAGCACATACGTCCAAGGATGATATGTCGTCGGATCAAAGGGTCGATTCTTGGGTGGTAGTAGCACTGGCTCAAGCTCCGCCTCCATCTCTGGAGACAACTGGGATGGGATCTCCGGGGAAGCTTCGTCGTGAGGTATGTCGTCCGCCATCTGGAAAGAAGGTGAGAAAATGGTCCAAAATGAGGAATTTATGTGGAAAATGCCAAAAGTCAACCGTAGAAGAGAGAAAAGGGAAAAAAAAGTCAATGCCCAGAAAAACGGCACCAAACCCAAGAAGAACTCGAGGGAAACAAACCTCAAGTGGTGAAACTCTAAGAAAAAGCACCGAAATCAAATTTCAATCTGTTCAAAACAGAGTAAATTAAGAGTTTAATGAAGAAAATGTGCGTGAGGCATTGGAAAATGCGTGTAAAGCTCGGATCTAGAGAGGGAAAGTGTCTAAAGAGAGAGAGGGAAGATTTTTGGCCTTGGAGGAGTAAGGAAATGAAGTATGGATGAGTGTATATAAAGACCCGTGGTGAAAAGATAGAAATGGCCTCAATGTGCCATCGGTGGCCGACAGGTGGCCGACACCCTCCCCTTGCAGTCGTCCAGTGCCCAGTGCTCCTCCATTGAGTCTTCATGCTGTTTTTGTCCCTGTTTCCCGAGAGGTACAAGGTAAGGTTACTGTTGAGTTCAAATTCTCTTTGTGGAAGCTCGAAACTATGTTTTTGGTGATCGTCGTTCGTCACTTGTTGAACAAGGTGTATCCTTTTTTGCATATCGCAACTTTTCCAAGTGGTAAATCGGAAAGTTGCTACCGAACTTGGTTCGATAGAATACGCTTTCATTCTTGCATAGACTATGCATCTCTTCATTGCTTGCATTTCACACATGCTGTTAATCGTGCATGGAACATGCATTTGGTATTTAGCATAGAACATGCTGTTGATCGTGCATAGAACATGCATTTGGTATTTAGCATAGAACATGTTGTCGATCGTGCATAGGACATGCATTTGGTACTTGGCATTGAATATGCCTTCGTGTGGCTTTTTGCCTCGATTGTTTTTTTGCATAGAACATGCATTCTTCCTGTATCGCATTTGTTGAGTTTTATACAGGCACGATATTGTATGCACAGTTCATTCAAGAAAGAAAACGATATTGTATGTGCGGTTCACTCAGAGGAGTTCCAGGTAGGATCATTTGTGCCCTTCGAGTGCACGCATTCACTTTCTCCTCTCGCGTGAGACGCCTTTGGACGTATTCACTTTATTCTCTCGCGTGAGATGCGTTTGGACGTATTTACTTTCTCCTCTCGCGTGAGACGTGTTTGGACGTCTTCACTTTCTCCTTTCACGTGAGATGCGTTTGGACGTATTCACTTTCTTCTCTCGCGTGAGACGCATTTGGACGTATTCACTTTCTCCTCTCACGTGAGATGTGTTTGGATGTATTCACTTTCCCCTCTCTCATATTGATTTTCTCCTCTCTCGTGAGACGCGTTTGGATTTATTCACTTTCTCCTCTCACGTGAGACGTGTTTGGACGTATTCACTTTCTCCTCTTGCGTGAGATGCGTTTGGATTTATTCACTTCCTCCTCTCGCGTGAGACACATTTGGACGTTTTCACTTTCTCCTCTCGTATGAGACGCATTTAGACCTATTCACTTTCTCCTCTTGCGTGAGACGCGTTTGGACGTATTCACTTTCTCCTCTCGCGCGGGACACATTTGGACATATTCATTTTCTCCTCTCGCATGAGACGCGTTTGGACGAATTCACTTTATCTTCTCGCGTGAGACGTGTTTGGATTTATTCACTTTATCCTCTCGTGTGAGACATGTTTGGATTTGTTCATCTTTCTCCTATCGCGCAAGATGCATTAGGATTGTTTGCTTCGGTTAAAAAACATTTGGGTGCGCCCGGTGTTTACATCGCTTTCCCTCCTCTCACGTGAAATGCATTGTGATCTCGGTTGAAACCTTAGGTGAGCCTGACAGTTATGTTGATTTTTTCCTTTCCTACGCGTCGCGTAGTTAAGCTTGCATAATTTTCTTACATCCTTTCTGCATGAAATATGGTTTGGCTCATGATTCTCCCGTGTGGCGTGTTAATTTATTTATTTCTTTTCATGTTTGGGATGTTGTACCTTGTTTCAGTTTGTTTGAATGTGCCATTTTCATTGCATCGTGTTTGCATTTAAATGTTTCATTACAACTCATTGCATGATCATAAGTTATGTTCTTGCATCGTGCATATCATTTGCATCTTGACCCAAAACTACGCTGGTTTGATTCCTTGCAAAGGGATACGTAGGCAGCCTACGGCACAACCATTTTTGTCTTGCTTGCTTGTTTGCCCGAGTCTTCAGCCTTGTCAAAAATGGGTCGTCCCTGGGCTTTGACATTCACTCCCGTCATTTCATGACTTCTGAGTTCTGTGAAAGAGGGGCAACTGTAGACACCCCATTTTTGACCGACCTCAAGACTTGGACGTTATCGCTTGTGTACTCGATGATTACAATTGCATTTATTCGTTTTGAGTGCTCGAAGTCCTCGGTGGAACGTCCTGTCTTTGAGCCTTTAAAGCTTGTCCTTTTTGTGCTTTATTTTGGACCAAAACCTTGTTCTTTCAAGCCTGGACATTGTGGTGACCTGTTGGCCACCACCATAGGCTATCGGCCACGGCTCATGGTTGTCGGCCATTGGTGTGGTCGACCGGCCACCAGTGTCTTTTTCTAGATATTTGTTGACAGCTATGCCAGCTGTTGGCACATTGAGCTGCATCCCTTTATACATGTATGGTAGGATGTTCCTAAGCTCAAGGCTTGTTTTTCTATATATATATATGGGGGTTCCTCCCCCATTTTAGAGGTTACAAAATTTGGAACCAAATTCTCTCCCTCTCTCTCTATCTCTCTTGTAATTTTATACACATTTGCTCACAAATCCTACATTTTTGCCTATACACCCTTGATAGAAGTTGCTAGTCTTTGGGCTGAGATAGCTTGGGACTTGTTTGAAGCTCTAGGAGGAGGTTTTGGCTTGGATTGTTGGCCAAATTGTGTCTTGGTTTCAAGAGGTATAACACTCTCTCTTTATACTTGTTTTGTACCCTTGCTTTGCCATCTTTTTCAATTGTTTTGAGGCTATTTTTCAGCTATAAAAAACTCTGTTTTTATGGCTTAAAAGTATTGGTTTGAAGCCATTTTCAATTAAGGGGTGGTTCACCATTGTTGCTTCTTAGTTTGTAAAGTTTTTGCGCCTTTGTTCATCACTTTCAAACCACCTTTTTTGGGCCTTTTAGCCACTGAATTTCAGAGATTTTTAGTGGCAAAAAACTCATTTTGAAGTCCAAAATTGGAGGGGTTAGCCTCCCCTCCTTGTGTCTTGTTTGCATGTCTAGTTAGCCGCATGTATTAGCTTAATGTTTTAGCTTTTTGTGGCTCAAGTCCAGCATGCTTTACACTCTATTTTGCACTTTTTTGCCAATGTTTTGGCTATTTGGTGCCTTTTGAGTCTTGTTTTGCATAGTTATAGTGTGAGCCCTTTCACTAGCTTGGTGTTTTAAGATTTTAATCGTCATTGGTTTGAGTAGATTGCATATTTTAGTGCTTTTTCTCACCTAATTTCAGCACTTGTAATCTCAACAATCTCTCTCATTTCTTCACTTTTTCATTTGCTTTGAGGGTTTTTTCAACCTTACGATTGTTTAAGCTTGAAATGGAGGCTCATGCTTAATGGTTTAATCCTCCTTTGAGGGTTCATTACCAACAACATGAAGCTTCTCTCATGCCTTAAACTATCCCTTAGTTGACACTTCTTTCATCTTAGAAGACACTCACCAATGGACTAATTGATTAATGAATGGTTTGGTAACTAAAATGTGTAAACAAAATCGGCAAGTAAAAGAGGCAAGATAAGCATTCTTTTGTATTGCATTGCATGTGTTCAAATCAGACGTTAATTTGAATGCTGATGAAATGTCCCATTTTCCTAGGTCTCCATTGCCCTTGATCATGGATGATAGGGTAATGGTCATTTGAGTCTTGTTTTGCATTCATTAAACTTGTACAAACTTGGTTCTTTGGCCATCATGCAATGAAATTGCTTGGTTGATGGTTTGAGAGCCAAGAGTGTCACTCCTTTGAACTTGTTTGATGATGAGGAGGGTAACAGTACCAACAAACCTTCAAAAAGTACACTATTTTGCTCTGCTTGCTCTCTGTTGCAGCAAGGAAGTCCATCGTAGTGGTGGCCGACGGCCACCACCAGTTGCCGACTGACCATCAGCAGTGGCCGACGGGCCCCCTATCGGCCACAAATGCAAATTCAACATCGTGTTCCTGAGATAAAACAGAGTTGATTTGGAGAAGGAGAAAATGTAAGTGCTTATGTGCAAACAGAGGTGTTCAGTAGCAAAATAGTGACCTTTTGGGTAGAAATCGAGCATGTGCATGAGTCTTCCTTGCATTTCAAGCTTATTTAACGTTTAAATATCTAGCTTAAATACATGTTGTAATTAATTAGTTGTAGCTAATTAAGAGTAGTAAATAATTAGTTAGTTTAACTAGTTATTCGATTTCGTTTTGTAATTAGTTAACTAGAATAGTTAATTAATTCGAGGTTTGTAATAATTAGTTTTCTTAATTAGCGTAGCTAGTTGATTAGCTTATTCATTCGGACACTCCTTCGCGAGGGCGCAATGTTGTAATAAGTGTGCGTATATGTGTGTATGTTTTTCAACTCCATGTATTTCTCCTTTTTATTTAATCGCTTTCGATGGTTAGATTAGGGACATGTTTTAATTAACATACCTTATGCTTGCATCCATTAATTCGTCTTTGCATGCACCAAGGCTCGGCGCATCATTCAAACTGCATTGTTATTTCAATATCTTATTTGAACACGTGTTTAATCGCATGTTATTTAATTGTTTCATATGTCATATTGGTAGTCGGACCTATTAATTGCATATTGTATGTGTTGTATTAGACACTTAACATGGTTAGGAATCATGCATATTTCACTAACTCATGTTTTCTTAGCTTGGAGTACTAGGTGAGTTTTTACACTTTAGCATACTTGCATATGTGTGAATGTTGCCATGATTAGCATGTTTGCCATGAGGCTATGTGCTTAAATGCTAAATTGCATGAATGCCTGTGGATGTAGGCTTATTGTTTGGATTGGAACAATTCAACGAATGTGCGTTTTAAGCTCACTTTGTTGAGTGGCAAATCATGTTTTAAGCCCACTATATTTAGTGGCAAATTCGCAACTTTAAGCCTACTTGAGGTGGCAAATTCAAACCATTTTTGCAAACAAACATGAGTTGAATTGTTCCAAATTGAGCAAACTAGTCTATATTTGCTTGTGCGTATCACATAGTAAAGCTAGTTTAATGACCGGAACAAGAGCACATACTATTTATAAAAAATAATATCATGATTAGTGGAGATTGATCTTTGATCGGGCGAGTGGGGGTGCTCAATTCATGACCTTCCCCTCTCCTACTTAAGTTCCCAAGCCGAGGCAACTTTGGTGATGACGGACACGTGGCCTTTGGCACGAGTCATGGGTTTCCTAAATTTTTCCAAAAATAAAATATTTAGGTGGCGACTATGTATCTATTAAAGCAGTCCAATTTTGGGATTTTTGATTCAAAATCAATTTTTCAAAACGATTTGTCGGATTTGGACTCTTTGGTGTTTATCAGTTTCACATTGCACTTGTGAGATTAGATTCAAAACCACAGGAGTCCGAACTGTAGGGCTTCTTTTCAAACCTTCCGAAAGGGGGCGCGAAAAGGCGAGGTCTTCGAAGCGAACAATGGTTGATGAACAGAACCTTCGAAGTAGTTGCATTGATCATTTGAAGTAACGCAACTGGTGGTTACACAACTTGGATATGAAACTGATATGGCTAATTGTATTCTCTGCTATCACCGTACATGATGCATATATTGCCCTAAGACTTAACAAAGTTCAGCACTTGGACTTCCCCAGAAAGAATTAATGATTGTCACCAAAATTGACCAATTAACTGAGAGATAAACAAAAGGTCACATTTAGTATTATATTTGTTGACAGAAGCCAAGAATGACGGCCCCATTATTCAAGCACATTTGGCCAAGTCTTTTAAATTTGTAGACTTCATTCAATAAACTTGAGACCAATAAAAACGAACACATACTTTGTGCTTCGTGCAATGTGACACAAGCTTTGAAGGTAACCATAAAACCAAATAGTGATAGTCTTATGGATAAATTAATAAGCATATTTTTGGCCCAATATATTGTAATTACAAAATATTTTTTATTAGTCACTCCATCGAAATCAAATTTTGATGTGAACCACAAATCCAAAATAGATTTTGAACAACAAAAGTCATGGCATAGTGTGACCATGAAAATTCATACTTTTTGATACTTTGAAAATTGTCAAACATTTTAAATTCATGAACAGTGGCTTGTTCATTATTCTTGACCATGTTTGGTTTAAAAACATGACTTTCGCCGAATTGACTTTCATAATTATTTGGTAAAGTGGGTTGTTTTTCCATGTTAGACATTAATAGCTTATGAAAATCCCCCATAGGTATGTTATTTCCATGACTTAACTTTATAAAAATTAGTTTTTGGACCCCTCGAGCCATGCATAGAACATCATTCTTAGCCAAATTTGGCGCAAGAACATACTCTTTCATTATATTAATTTCATAATTTGGCTCTTTAAAAATGGGCTCTTGAACCCCCCCTCCCCCCGAGCCATTGATGAAATCAACTCTTTGCTTTTGCTATTTTCAACCATGGAAAAATTCTGAAAAAAATTCACCAATTCCGGCCATTAAAGCCTCAATTAAAGACTTGATAGTGAGAGTTAACAACTTATCATTCCATTGGAAAATTTCCATATCAAGTTCATGAATTTTTCCAATTAAATCGTGTCCCAAATAATATTGTAATGGATGGAAGTTTGTTTCATCAAGAAAATAGATATCTTCTTGAAGATTCAAAATTTTTTGTTTACACCAAAAGATTTCATCTAAGCTATTTAGAATAGACGAATCCAATTCATTTTTTATTTTTTACACTTGACGTCCCATTGGGCATGCCAAAATTGTTGGCTTATTTTTCCTATGAAAGAAAATATCATAAATGCGAGCATGCTAACAAGGATTGAAAAATCTTTACAGATTAAATTCATGCCAATTATCAAGCGACTGTGTTGACGGTTCTTTTGCTTCAACAAAGAGGACTTCAAAATTGCCAAGTGTAGAGAAAAGAAAAATTAAAAGAAGAAAGAGGGAGACGGAGAAAGTTGATTGAGTGAACAATCAAAGTAATAATTACTTACCTTTACTTCTATGCTTTGAAAAGGAAGTGCATAAAATGCTTTGAAAAAGAAATGCTGAAAATAAATGCTTCGAAAATGAAGCACGTAAAATAAAATATAGAAAATATAAATGACAAGAAAAATAGAAATCAATTGTCTTTGATTTGAGTTTTGGATCCTTTAGAATGTAGCCATTGATGGCTATTTATAGAGGAAAAAATACAGCAATAACTACTTAGTAATTACACATCTCGCCCATTTTCATCCTTATCTTGCCATGTGTCCTTCTACTCATCCACTTTGTCATTCATGTTCTCCATCATCTCTATAACTTTTTTTAATTTCTAAATGAATAAGAGGATGACATGTGTCCTGAAAATAATAACAATAATAATAACAATAATAATAATAATAATAATAATAATAATATTATTTTATGGTGCCAACAATATAACATAATTTGATAATACGAATGTTAAACAAGTCAAGTTACTATTGAGCCCACAGAACACTAAATTGACACGAATAATTTGTTGAATGAAAAATTATTTATATATTTTAGTATTTTAAGATGGCATTTTCTTCTGTATATAATTTTATCAAATTTATTAAAAAGTATGTAAAATAATATTTGAAAAATATTAGAGACTCTCAATTTAGACATTTAAATTTATTGACAATGATATGGTAAGGAGCTACATCTTACATGGTTGAATGTATGACAAATGTTGATACTTATTATACCACATCATTGTGGATCAAATTGTGAAAAGTTTTTACGGTTGTCAAACCTTTTTCATAGAATTTTAAAAGACAAGCATATGGTTTTGGTTTTGGTTTTGGTTTTGTTTTTAATTGAACATTATGTATTTTTTGTCTACTATTTGAGTTAATCTAGTAAAAGACATAATAGACAATTTACACATAAATCCTAATTTATGAACTTATACTTTATTAAGTCATAACTAAGATTTTTTGGACCTTCAAGTCGTATTAAATTTTTAATAGTTGGAATTATTTTTCAAACAATAATTGTTCATCATTTATGATTATCTATAAAGGACCATGATGATTTGATATTTATTTTGATTTTCAAAACTTTAAAATATCAACTTTCAAATTGAAAAAAACTAAAAACTAAAAACTAAAAACTAAAAAAAAAAAAAAAAATTATGTGCAAAAAAAATTGAAAAAATTGAATTCTTTTTGTGTGCAAACTAAAAATTTTGTATCTATAAAAGAGCATGATGATGAAACATTGATATGTAAGACTAAAAAAATAAATAAATAAAACTTTAAAAATGAAAAAACTGATAATGTTCTCAATTTTAAAACTGAAAAAAAAAAACTGATAATGTTTTCGGTTTTATTGGATAGTTCAATCAAACCAATAAGTAGAAGGGCAAAAACGTTTAATTTATGCTTTGTTTTTTTCATCAGTTAGTGAAACAATTATTTAGAACATTACTATGCAAAATTGAAAATGTTCTTAATTTTAAAAATTGTGAAAAACTAATAATATTATCAATTTTACTAAATATGATTTATTGGTTCAAAAAATCTTAAATAAAACCTGAGTCACCATAACATTTGTAAATAAGACTTTTAGGCAATTAACTCAAGAAATAACAATAGGATATAATTTTTATAAATTAAGATAACAAAATTGAGTTGACAGCAAATCTTCTAATGAATAATTTCATTAAGATTAGTTTTATTAGGTTTAACTTGTGAATTATTATTTTAATTTTTTTTTTCATTCAGTTGATACTTTTAGTTCATGTAGATTTTTTTTTTTTTTTTGGACTTGACACATTAATACTGTTGAGGACTTAAAAGATAAATTTTATTTAAAATTCTGAAAACAAAATTTCATCATGAAATAAAAAATTAAAAAAATCACATTGTCAAATATTCCCGGTTATAAAAATTGAAAACATATTTTTTATCCGAAGGCTCATAATAAATATATTTGTGAAAGAAAAAAAAATGAATAAAGGCCATAATCGTAAAGTCCAAAAAAAGGAGAAAGATTAGTGTGTACCATTTTTCAAATGAATCAACCATCTCAACACATGAATTAACATATGAGTCTTATGTTGAAAGGGTTGATTCATATGTTAATAGAGCTTAATAATTTTTTTTATTTATTGAAAAATAGGACTTATTGAATATATTTCTTAAATTTTTTTTCCAATTTTCAAAAGGTCCACAAAACATTTACTCAAACAAAGACCCAGGTAAAAATGAAGTGTCTTAGTAAACTACCAAAATATATTTTCAATATTGGAAACATAAATTGCATATAAAATTTTTTTAAGTATGAAAGAAATTCTATTAAAATTTTACTTTAGACTTTGTCAAGGGTTAGGTCCGGCCTGTAGGAGAATCAAACGCACATTATGACCGTGCCAACCACCTTATACAGTAAACAGACACATTTCCCGACTTACTTGAATGTCACCAAAAGCCTACTTTTCTGACTCATATTAGGTTGTTAAAAGTCTATTTTTTGTCGATACAAGATGTAAGCAAAAATGTCACATAATCATCATATTTGAACCATTTTTACTTAATGTGTTTTGCTTTCAAATCAGAAGGGATAAAATGAATTTTATTCTTTATATCTTATAGAATTTTTTTCACCGACAACTGATTGAGTCGCCAAAAATGCAAAAACCATTGGCATATATATATGAACAATAATTTTTTCTATAGGATACCACCCTGACACTTGTTTGACCCAGTAACCTGTATCTTGTTTGAACACATTCATAAAACATACATACAAATCCATATATAACATACTATCCAACCCAAATGAGACATAATCCCAAATGCATCCAAATATCAAACAATTGTAAATGTATTCAAATATCAAACAATCCAAAACATAACAATTCCAAAACATTTTTAAATATCCAACCATCCCAAGCATGACAATTCCAAAATATTTTTAAATATCCAACCATCCCAAACATAACAATTCCAAAATGTAACCAATCCCAAATATAACAACTTCAAAATTTATCTGAATGTCCAACAAGAACAACACACCGAATGACCATAAACTTTTATCTTCAATGACCACATCATGCTGAATCACGAATGTCCATCACCAATCTATGTCAACAAAAAGACAAAAACACAAGTATCTTTTCAATGCATGAACTCCAAACTATTATACAATAATATTGTTGAAGTTAAATGAATTCCTTAGATTTATTTCATTTTAACATATCAAATGTTCAAACGAGCAAGTTTGAGCTTAAATTTCAAACCGCAGTCACATATTTGTCCCATTAACTTCTACAAGTTAATTTTGTCCTTGCTATGGTATTCATACGAATTATTGGGTATTTCTATGGATATTTTACAATTTTTCTTGCTGAACCCTTATTTTGAAGCCTAAGTGTTAAAAAAAAATACATATTTGAACTTAATTTTCAAACTAGAAGTCATGTTGAAGCAGCGGAATGTATCACGTGAGATTAGATAACGTTCTAGTAGATACAAAACACATTGAATCCACAAAAAATAATGAATTCTCACAGAGAAATTGAGTTATATTAAATAAAAATTTATTTTCCCAAGGCATACATTATTATTTATAATAAATGAAACCCTATCCAAACAATGAAACAAGGAATTAGGCTAATTCTTTTCTAGGCACGAAAATAAATAAAAAATTACCAAAAATTTAAAATTTGGGCCCAAATCTAAATGCTAGGATATATTGGAAACGCGCCAAAACAAACTGCACAAAAAACAAATTTCTCAAAATAAAGTTATTGCTAAGAAGAAACTCTTCTAAAACGGTAAATTACTAATTTCAAGCCCTAAAAGAAAAATTTTTGCTAAAATCCACTATGCATCATCACCGAGGATGTCAATTACCCTCAATTTGACTTCTTCATCAATTTTTACTGCTTCAGTTGTTCCAAAAATTCCTCAGCTATTTATTCTACATCACCTGTGCTTATTCCACTAGCTTCTACAAGTTACTTGTTCTTACTAAAGTGTTCGCACCAATTTCAAGGGAATTTCATGGATATTTCATAATTTTCCCTTCGAAAGTTTATTTGTCAAGCTTAAGTGTTCAAAAAAACACAAGTTCGAGCTTAATTTTGAAATCAAGAGTCTTATTATTATTTTTTTTTGTTTGAGTTTAAAAGTTACTTTTATCCTTGTTAAGGTGTTCACACTAACTCTGAAGCATTTTCGTGGAGATTTCACATTTTGTCACTCGAACACTTAATTTTTAAGCCTAAATGTTTTAAAAAAAAAACAAAACAAAACAAAACAAGACAAAAAAAAAAAAAATGCAAATTTGAGCTTATTTTTCAAACCAGGACTGTCATGCTTGTTCCATTAATTTTTACATGTTACTTTTATCCATAGTAAGGTGTTCATACCAATTCATAGACATTTTCATGGACATTGCACTATTTTTCCCATGAAACGCATGTTTCCAAGCCCAGGTGTTCAAAAGATACAAGTTTGAGTTTAATTTTCAAACTTGAAGTTTCATACTTGTTCTGTTAGTTTTTAAAAGTTACTTCTATCCTAATTAAGATATTCATACCAATTCAAAGGCATTTTTATAGATATTTCATGATTTTTCCCTTCAAATACCTATTCCAAGCTTAAGTGCTTAAAAAACACACGTTTGATCTTATTTTTCAAACTAAAAGTCCCATGTTTATTTCCTTAGTTTCAACAAGTTACTTTTGTCTTATTTTAAAAGTAACCATATCATTTGAAAGTTAAGGACAAAGTAGTTATGTATTCTCATACTATTGAAATGATAGTATCCCAACACCACTAATTAATTTCTTGGATTAATGGTTAGTGGGTAAACAAGTTTTGGTCTTTTTATTATTGTTAGCAAAAAGCTTGATGTGGAGCTTGTTAATATTATTGTTGCATGACACATCACAGTCAACAAAGGAGCATATAACTACAGGCTTATCTAAAGAACATATTAACTTTGAAAAACTTCTAAGAAGGGCTATTTGGAATGGAATCCTATTTGATATTGCTTCAACTTTCTTTAATTCTGTTAGATTTAAATTTGTATCGCCAATCTAAACTATTCAAACTTGGTTAATTAATATAATGCAAGAGTCATTTTACTTATTGCCAATTGGTTTTAAGTTGAATGTTTTAACGTAGTATCAAAGCTGAGTCTTGGGTAGCATCTTACATCATGTGGTATAGATGGTCTATCTCGCAATCGGACATTTCAATCACCTCCACGTGCTATCGGGTAGCACGTGAAGGGGAGTGTTAGACTAAGACCCACATCGACAATCTAAACTATCTAAGCTTAATTAATATAATACAAGAGTCTTTCCACTCAATATCAATTCGTTTTGAGTTGGATACTTTAACAAATTCTATGTGAAAAGTTCATCCATCTCAACCAAGCAAAGTTGCCGCGCACAAAAAAAATAGACCAATTTAAGTATGGATATCAATGGATAATCACAACATATAGAGAGAGTGTGTGTAGAGCTCCTATGTGCCCATATATACCAATAAGAAGGCTCGCTATGGGGGTAAGTTGTGTGGATGTGAGTAGTAGTTGGGATGGATTGTACTTTTTGAATCTCTTTCGATGTATTTTATCTTTTTGTACCTTTAATTTTATATGTTTAATGAAATTTTTACTTTGCTGATGAAAAAAAAAAAAAAAGTTGGCAAAGCCACCGCGTTGGACTCCCAATTTGGGCTAGAATATAGGCCACATGTAAAAAAAAATCCTTATAATATTGAGCAATTTTTTTTTTTTTTAAGGCCTCAATTAAATGAAAGGTCTCAATTATTTTGATTGTTAACTTATTAAAACTCACTTAACTCTAAACCATTAACACTAAACTCAAATTTTAACTTATCAAAACCCAATTACGTCCCGCTCTTAATACCAAACCCAAAAACAACACTATTTTTATTATTGGAGGACTCTAAGTAATTGATTTCACTTTATCAAACTTCTCTCCAACCCAATTTACCATATTGATATTGAACTTTTTTGGTCTAAATATTTTCTCTAGATGATTTCAGATTTGGTATAATTTCAAGTTCTACTTCAATTGTTTGTTATATTTACTTAAAAATTGACATCTCTATAATTGAATTAACTGTTGCTTATTGAATTATAGAATGAATTATTTATTTAATCATACTTCCTAGAAAGTATTGAAGAATTAATTGAATCTTAACCAAAAGCTCTTGGTTCAATTTTTTTCTTTTTTTTTTTTTTATTAGCAAAAGAAGAAAATTTTATTGATGAAATCAACATATAGTACATATGGAATTACATCAACAAAAAAGAGGCAAGAGTAAAAATTATCATAGTATAACTTCCTAATCTCAACTAGATTGGTATCAAGAAGAGTGTCTAATCATCTGAAAGCTCAAGCCAAGAGAGTTGGTGAGTACCAACAGAAAAAAAAAGAAAGTGAAAACAAACTACAACCCCAACAGGCAATAAACAACAAATCTCAATAACTAGCTAGGCTCACTATTATGATCACAGCCAAAAATAAACTCCTTTGAGCTCTTGGTTTAGTTTTACAATTAGAAATGTACAAATAGTAATGTTTATGTGATATTGTGTTCAAATTTTTTTTTTTTTTTACTTTAGATTTTTGTGTACTAAAATTTTGCTTGTGTAAATGGTTAAAATATAAAACAATAACAATACAGCAGATTTTATCTTTTTAAAATTTTCTAATAACTATTTTAAATTGATTTTATCTTTTTAAGTGATGTGTAGAAATATAGGACCCCAAATTAACACTTTGCTTTGTGCCCCTGAATCTTCATCTTTAGGGCCGGCCCTGAAGATCATCATTGTATCTCAATCAACAATGATATGTCATTGAAATAGTTATTATCAAATAAGAAGTCATGTGAAGAATCAATTCAACTAGTAATTTATTCAAAACCCAACAAATTAACTCAAAGGCCAACCACACGTTGTAAATAACCAATTCAAAGTGAAGCACGGAATTTCTAGAACACCAAACATGCATTCCACATGAGAGAAGCATTCAAAAAATCAATATCATGATTTAAAAATATAATAAAGAAATTTGAAATTACATCCAAAATATAATATGGAGGAAGAGATCTTTGCAAACACAAAGTCGTTGTTGCCAAAACTACAAGGTTGCCACTAAAACGAATACATTTTTGGAACGCGCCTTCTCCCTTAGTCACCTAATAAATGCTTTAACTATATAATGACAGATTGGGAATGACGTCGCTAAAACTCTAACTTTTACCGACTAAGATGATACTTGTGTCATAGAAATTGTGCTTTCGACTTACAAAACATTAAATTCATCGCCAAAAGTAGTTTCTAAAAATGATCACTTTTTTTTTCCCTGTAGAGAAGAAGTTTCAAAGTATGTGGAATGTATAAAATATTGAAATCAAGTGTAGAAGAAAAATGAAATTATTTCTCAAAATTTTATGAATAAATTGTAATTTTTTTTTTTTGATCCGGAATAAATTGTAATTGAAATTAGAAGTTTTAAAGGAATATATATTTTTGGGGAAAAAATGGATGAAAAGCTTGTGAATATGGAAAAGAAAATGAAATTTAAAATAAACAATCGAAGAAAAGTTTGCAAAAGCAAAAAAACAAAAAAAAAAAAAAAAATAAGTGAAGGAAAATGTGCAATTTGTAGAAGAGAAAAAGTTACAATTTCTGAAGAAGTTTGTATTAAGAAACATGATTTAGTGATGGCAAAAAATGATTTTTGTTAAGAATAGGTGAAACGGGTGATAGATGCTAAAATGTGACACATTGAGGCTCTGCAATTTATACTTTTAGTTCAATATATCAGTGACTTGGCTTAATTTTTTGATTAGCAAAGTGAAAATTTCATTAAAAATATAAAATTAAAGGTACAGGAAGATGCAATGCATCTAGACAGATTTGGACAGTACAGAGTACCCTTACTACTGCTACTCGCAAACATATAACCAACCCCTTGGCCTCACGAATTTAAAGAAAAGAAAACCAAAACAAAACAAAACTAGTTTTCTTCCCCCCCCCCTCCCCCCAAGTTAAGAAGGACTTAATTACACAAAAACAAAAATCTTGAATCTCCAAAAAAACAATACACACAACCCAAAATAGACACCCAAAACCATATGTCACCTATGCCTGGTCACCTCAACTCCGAAGGCACAACCCCACAACTCCCACGGCACAACTTTGTGTCTTCCACATCTGCCACCTCCGCTGGCCAAATGTTCCATGATCTAAAACACCCATGGCCATAGCTACTATGGCCGAAGCCGGACATACCCATGGTGAAACAAGACCCACTGCCACCTCATCTTCAAACAAAACAAACTAGTGACTTGGCTTAATTAATGACCATTTTTATTTGAATCAAGTTGATCGCGCATTGCAGTGAAAATGCACAAAAATAAAAGAGGAAGGCAATTTATGGTGATCACTACATATGTGGTAGATAAGCCCCACACATGCGGCCAACTCTTAAGATGCCCAAATCCTCACCGTCCCTTTTTGCATGTGCAAGAGGTAGGTGCCATACATGCTGGAAGTAGGAGTTGCACGCGTGGCATTGCCTCAGGAGGCGTGTTCGCGTGTGTAAAAGACCTTTGTAGATTCTCTCTTCTCCAACTTCTTCATGGCGTTCTCTTCTACATTGGTGGATTCTCTCTTCTCCATGAGTAGCTATGAGTCGTGTGTATTGAAGAACTTAGAGAATAGACAAATCATGCTAAGAGGAAACAAGTTGTGTTGTGACTCTGGTTTAGTATGGACAATTTTTATCGTTCAAAGATAGTTCGTGCTCGTGGATTTAATACACTGATCTTTTTGTTAACTTTTTAACATGTAGTTATGAAACGTTCTTCATCCAAAATCAATGATTTTCCATAATTCGAAACACAACTCATGGTTACATAAATAACAGTTACCAACCTTTTAATTGCTTTGCTAATTTAGGACTTTAGAATTTCAATTCTTAGTTTAACCATTCTTAATATTTGTGACTTGTTACATATCACAAGTCCTAATGGTCACACCTCAAGTGAATAACAATTCCTAGATTGATTTGAATAAATTACTTGAGAAGGACCCTTATGAGTCTTCGAAAGTTTCAAATTCTTAGCATTCTTCTTGGTATGAGATTTTCCCAGTGATGGATTATGTTCCAACCAAAAATAAAGACTAAACTACACCTCAATTCTATAGAACAATACTAAGTTCAACTATCAATCTATAAGGACTATTGGATTTAACTAAATTATTTTGAAATAAAATTAGGGCTCCTATTTCGTAATGTCATTTGATTTCACAATTTACCTCTCAAAATCTTCTCCATTATTGTGCAATGAGTAGCAACAGTGCTTGAACTGAAGGTGAAGAGTGAAGTAACGGGATTCACATTCTCCAGTAAAGTTATCTTGTTTTGTCAACGACACTAAGTGTCAGTGACCCCTCCCTCTAATCCAACACCAAATAACCCATCCTTCAAAGTTTTCCATTTTCCTACTTCTTTTTCCCTTCTATCCTTCTATTCTCCTTGCCTTTGCCAACCTTCCTCTTCCTCCTTTGATAAGCACTCATGCCACTACTTCATCCTCCTACCACTCTTCTTTCCATCCATAGCTCCACACCTAGTCTTCTCCTTGATCATCGTCAATTGTTTGCAACTCTATTTCCATCATCCTTTCCTTTATTCTCTTCCTCCTCTTATTTTCCTCTCCTCTCCCTTCCATCCTTCATATTTCCTGTCATCTCCTACTCCTATTTTGCTTGAGTGAGTTTGTTTTATGTTTCTAATTTTGTTTTTGATGCAACGAAAATTTGAGAATTCCTCACAGGCTCAACTTGTCTAACAATGTGTTATTTGTCTAATGCAAAGTAGGATTCAAAGTGGCATATGTGAGGATTCAAAATCTAACAATGCGTTGCTTGTCTAATAGATTTTAGCCAAACCACCCCTAGAGTATTTAGAAATTAAAAAACTTTCACAATTATCACTCATAACAAATAGAATAAATATATAAACAAATAAACACGCAATCAAACGATACGAAGTCTTACATGATTCAATGTTATCCTATCTCCATGGGCAATATACATATATATATAAATTTAAAAAACAAAAAAGAAGGAAAAAAAAAAAAGAACAAGGATTTCACAAACAAAGAAAACGATGTTCTAAAGAGTTACAATGGTGACAAAGTAAATTCGTCGAAGTAACAAAGCTCACAAAATCCAAAATCCACTCTCTAACCCAAGCAAATAAGTCACGCAAATAGAAGCCAAAGAATAAGTTTCACGAAGATACCAGGACAAGAGATAAAATTTTACCTAAATAAGTCTCAAAGAAGTCTCCAAGGATCTATGAAAGACCTCCAAAACAACACTTATATGAGGCCCCCAAGGATGTTCAACCTCCATCAAGATTTGTAGTAAATCACCAAGCAAAGATTCACAAACAAGCATATTCCAAGACCAAAGAATAAGGATCCATGAAGGATCATCAAGCAAGGAAAAACTTCCAAAGAGGCCAATGGACTCTTGTCGAAGAGAGGCTCGAAAGAATTGTTAATTAACAAAGAAGTGAGAGTTTCTACATTTATAGCCAAAAAAAGTCCTTCCAAAGCATAATTCAACCAAAGTTGGTTTCCTTGAAATTTAATCCAATGGAAACACCCATAATAAAGTTATAGAAAGTTCAAAAACATGACTAAAAGTTGACTAAATAAGTCTTCCCACAAATCCAATCCAACAAAAAGAGTTAAAGATGATAGGAAAAAAAAAAAAGACAACAACAACAACAAATCTTCACTTTGCCTAGATTTTCAACTATCGTGCTAAATCAACTGTTGAACCAAGATGTGGGAAATTAAAAAAATCCACTTAGTGAGACATCCAACAAACCAATAAAGAGCTAGTTGACCGAACAAACACTTTGAAACCAACCAAACCAATGCTGAAGACACATAGAGTCAATTCAAATATATTGCAATACCAAAACAAACATAGCCAAATGAATAGTTGAACAAGATGTTATAGTATATATGATTACTACCAAACTCCAAGACATGAGCAAACAATCACGCACACAATGAATCTAGAACGAAGAAGTAAAATAATTGAAAAAACAAACTCACAAAGCAACACAAGAGATTTACGTGGTTCATCCAAATCACGGGAATCTAGAACGAAGAAGTAAAATAATTGAAAAAACAAACTCACAAAGCAACACAAGAGATTTACGTGGTTCATCCAAATCACGGGTTACGTCCATAGAGTCACTGCAGATTTACCATGATCAATATGAAAGGAGTTACAAGAGTCTCACACACTCAATCTCACAAACTCTCTCTACATTGATCTATCTCTCACTCTCACTCTCACTATTGTGCATCTCTCTCTAAGATCACAAAACTAAAGAATGAATTAAAAAAATATAAAGCTACATGGGAGTATTTATCAGGCTAGCCTTAAACCCAATCTTAAATTAATAAGGAAACCAAAACCTAAACTAAGAAGGAAAAATGTCAACCAACAAGGACATAATTTAGAATCCAAAACTAATCAAACACTAATTTATTTGTTTCCTTTTCCTAATCTGATTAAATTTAGTTTTGTTTCAGGCTCCACCAATAACAATCTCCCACTTGGAGACTAATCAAGGCACAAACAGTCATCACCCATAACTCTATAGAACACCGCAATGACTTGAACCATCATCCTCACGTGTCGATGCCAACTGAAGCTGCATATAGCTTCATCTTCTCAGCTGTAATTACCTTGGTTAACATATCTGCAAGATTTTCACTTGTATGGATCAACTCCAAGCTAAACTTGCCATCTTTCAAGAGTGAACGAATAAAATGGTACTTGATACCAATATGCTTTGTTCTTAAATGAAATGTGGAATTCTTCGCAAGATGTATTGCATTTTGACTATCACTGTACAATTTGCAATCATCGAACTTCTTCTCCAATTCACTTAAGAAACTCTGTAACCATACTATTTCTTTGCAAGCTTCTGTAGTTGCAACATACTCCACTTCTATGGTTGAAATAGTCCCAATCTTCCCTAACTGAGAGACCCAACTTATTATAGCACTGCCAAGAGTAAACATATACCCTATCATGCTCTTCCTACTATTAATGTCACCTGCTAGATCGGAATCAACATACCCAAGCAAGCTGATTTCTGTGTCGCTATACTAGAGAGCCATGTCACTCGTACCTCTAAGATACCTGAATACCCACTTGACAGCTTCTCAATGCTCTTTCCCGAGATTATTCATGAATTTGCTAACAACTCCTAATGCATGGGCAATGTCTGGTCTCATGCAGACTATGGCATACATCAAGCTACCAATGATTAAAGCATATGGTTTGCCATGTATTCTCACTCTTCATGTGTAAGCACCTTGTTCCTTCATCAATTTGAAGGGGCTTGCTAATGGAATGCCTACAGGCTTTCACACCCCATGTCGAATCTGTTGAGTACTTTTTCAATGTACTCAGCTTGCAAGAGCTTCAGTTTCTTATTCCTCATGTCCTTGCTTATTCACATTCCTAAGATTTGTTTTGCCACAACCAAATCTTTCATTGCGAACTCTTTGGACAACTCCTCTTCGAGATTCGAAATCTCATTTATACTTGAACCTGCAACAACCATATCATCTATGTACAAGAGAAGTATTAAATGTGAAGTGTCAAGCTTTTTATAATAACAACAATGATCATCGTGGTACCGATTGAAGCTTGCACTTGCCATGAAACTATCAAATTTTATGCAAAGTGTCAGCCCATATAAACTCTTCTTCAGTTTACATAAATGATTTTCTTTCCTAACCACCTCATAGCCCCGGGGTTGATGCATATAGAAATCTTCTTTCAAATCACCATGAAGGAATGCAGTTTTAACATCTAACTACTCTAGATGCAGATCTCCAATCTCAACAATTCTAAGTACAGTACGAATGTAAAAATTATTAACCACATAAGAGAAAATCTCGGTATAGTCGATACCTACTTTTTGTTGGAAACCATTTACCACTATTCTGGCCTTGTATTGCTTGGTGTCATTGGGTTCTTCTTTCAATCGGAAAACCCATTTATTGTGCAATATAGATTTACCTTTGGGCAATTGTACTAGTTCCCAAGTTTGATTCATCGCAAGAGACTTCATCTCATTGTCCATTATGAGCTTCCACTTTTCCTTTATCTCAACTTATAAGGCTTTCTCATAACATTCTGGTTCACCATTATCAATTAACAATAAATAATGTAAGGAAGGAGAATAATGATCAATAGGTTTCTTTTCTCTTGTCGACCTCCTAAGAAGAGGAGGAGTTTGCATCTCAATGTGTGGCATCAATTGTACATTAGAGTCTTGGTTTCAATACATCATTATCAGAAATCTCCTCAAGTTCAACCGTTTTAGGTTCTTTAGTCTTGTCATCAAGACTATTCTTGTACATGACAAACTCATTAAACACCACATCTATGCTTCTAATTATTTTTCAATTTTCCATTTACCAAAACCGGTACCCATAATTGTCAGAGCCATACCCAATAAAGATGTGTTTACGAGACTTGAGAGATCTAACTTACTTCTTTTAACAAAATCAATGTGAACATAAAAGATACAACCAAATATTTTTAAATGCGACAAATTTACGTCTTTATTAGTCCATACTTTTTCCAGGATTCCACTATTTAGGAAAATTAAAGGACTTTTTCTAATCAGATACGCAGTTGTATGTCCAGCTCAAAACTATTTTGGCAAACCGGCATTAATCCTCATCCATGTAGCACAATCTAGGATGTTTAGTTCATGTGCCCAACCACATCGTTTTGCTGTGGTTTGCCTGAAACTGTTGTCACATGTCGAATTTCGTTCTTTGCACAATATTTTTCTAGAGCACCATTTATGTACTCCCCACCATTGTCAGACTTGAGACGCTTCAACTTTGAACCTATCTTATTCTTAACTAAAGCTTTCCACTTTTTGAAGACATCAAACATATCATATTTATTCTTCAAAAAATATACCCACAATTTACGCGTAGTATCATCAATAAGTGACAAAATAACTAGAGCCTCCAAGAGATCTTACCGGAGATGGTCTCTACACGTCTGTGTGAACTAACTCTAACTATTCTGACTTCCAAGCTTTTGGAATCTTAGTGAAACTATCCCTTTTTTACTTTTCCAAGATGTTGTCTTCACAAAAATTCCAGTTCAAAGACTTCAAACCTGGTAGTTTCCCCTTTGACATCAGAACCTTCATCCATTTCTTACTCATATGTCCAAGTCTGTGGTGTCATATGCTCGTTTTGACTTCTGATGATGTTACCATAATTTCACTATAGGTACCCGACGTCACGTATAGAGTATGGCTCCCTTGGTCTTCTTCCATGTATCATCGGCAAAGATTATCACAATACTAGAATCTATGAGTTGACTAACAAAAATTAGATTCTTCTTCAAACACGGCACATGTTTGACATTATTGATTTTCGAAGTTGTTCCATTGGGCTGGTTTATCTGTATTTCACTCTTGCCAATTATGTTACAGGTTTCATCATTTCCAAGATACACCTTTCCGAAATTACCTGAGACATAATTGTGGAGCCCTATTGGGCTTCCCGTGTTTGTCATCAATTGCCGACACCGAACTAGAGCTTTCAACATTATCTTTTCTTTGGATGTCTTCACTCGAAACCAAACCCGCTACATGATCCATACTCAACTTTGCCGAACTGGTGGAATCACTCACTACCACAACCAACGAATTCTAACTCTCAATAAGGCTTGATAGCAGTGCCAAGGCCTTGACTTCTTCATCAAACAAGACACTAACTGTAGACACCCCATTTTTTATCGCCCTTAAGACTTGGGCGCCATTGATTAATCACTTGATGATGAAAGTTGTGCTGTGCAAACGTTCGATTTCTTCAATAAAGAGAGCTCTAAATCCCAACCTTACACCCCATTTTGGGCCAAAATTATTTTGACCAAAACTATTTTAGAACTTAAAACCCCATCTTTGAAAATATTTTTTTCCAAATGTTTTTACGATATTCCGAGGCTTGCATTTCGTTAAATGCTGCACTTTTCGGTAAACCGAGTAAGGACAAAGTGAAAATAAATGGAAGAGATATGAACTCTTTGAAAAATCTTTAAAACATCTTATTTAAAGGTTTGGAGTTAAAGAAAATTAGAGGAGAGGGGAAAAAAACTAGTTGGGGAAGAATTTGGGCATGAAACCCGTTAAAAGAGAACTGAGCAGCCTCACTAAATCAGGCATATCCTTTTGTACACTTGGACTTTAATTGTGAGGCCACCACCATTGGAAAGTGGACTTCTGAGGTTTGAATTCAGACCTGAGAATCTCCTAAAGCCGAGTTCGGGTGAGGGAGATATGGCTGTTTGAAATTAGATATCAATCTGATTAAGATAGAAACTGAGTAACCTTCACTAAAATAGGCATTTCTCTTTTCACACTTAGAATTTAGATGTAGGGCTGTCACCATTGGAAAGTAGACTTTCAGGGCTTCATTTTAGACTTAAAAATGACCTAAAAAGAAGTCTGGATAAAGGAGATATGCCTATTTGAAGTCGGGCCTGGAAGTCTATTTTTGGTGGTTGGCATGTAGCCGGTAGATGGCCTGCCAGCCACCATTAATGGCCGGCAATGCACACTTCTGGCTGGCCGGCCATGTGCCAGCCACTAGTATAAAACCCAAATATTTTTTCCAATTGTTTCCACAAAGTTCCAATTGTCCCTTTTTAGATATTTTCAACCTAAGGCTCATGTTTTCTATATATAGAGGACCTATCGTATTCCTTTCAAGGTTAGAAACATTTAGGAGTGAAAAAATATTTTTGGAAAATTTCTCTCTCTACAATTCTCTCTCCTGACAATTCTCTCTCTCTCTCTCTCTTGCTAATTGCATAACCTTTGTCCAAACACTCTAAACCAAACCTAGAGAACTTCTTGCTGAGGTGATTTGAGCTTGACTTTGAGCTTTTGAAGCACTTGAGAGTGTGAAATTAGTGATTTATGACTTAATAGTTCATTCCTCTTCAAGAGGTATACCTTCTCTTGTTTTTGTACCATCTCCACACCACTTGTTTTTCATATTTTCTTGCTGTTTTTAAGCTTTTTAAACCTGCTTTTATGGGCCGAAACTTGTGGTTTCAGGCTATTAAAGGTAGAGGGGTTGACTGTCCTTCTCTACGCATTGTTTCCTAAGCCTTTATACTTGTATTTCCATTCTTTCATCAACTTTTTTTGAGCTTTTTACCACTGATTTCAGAGATTTTCAGTGGTTTTGAAATCCAAAAAATGGAGGGGTTAGCCACCTCTCCTTTGGCTTGTTTTCTTGCTTAACTTACTCCATGTTTTAACTTATTATTTTAGCTACTTTTATCTTCATTCCAACACATTTTTGTACTATTTTTGGGTTGTTTTTCGACTGTCTAAACTCTAAAATTTTGGGTTGAAACTTATGGTTTAAGGCCAATAAGGATGGAGGGGTGGCTCACAATTCCTTCTACCTAGTTTCCAAAGCCTTTACCCTTGTGTTTCCCACCTTGTTGTTACCTTTTTTTGAGCTTTTAAATACTGAATTTCAAAGTTATTTCAGTGGCTAAAAACACTTTTTGAAGTCCAAATTTAGAGGGATTAGCCTTCCATCCTTATATATTGCTTACTATCCCAGTTTGTGCTATGTTTTAGCATATTAATCTAGCTATTGTTAGCTTAATTCCAACATATTTTTGGACTTGTTTTAAACTGTTTTAGCACTATTTTTGAGTGATAGTTGCATTTGAGCTTTCTTTTGCATGCTTGTAGTGTAATAGTCCTCGTGAGTTTGGTGTTTTAGGCCTTAAATACCATCTTATTTAAGTTGATAGCATATATTTATGCTTGTCTCACTCATTTTCAGCACTAATAGTCTCTGCAACGTCCCTCCTTTCTTGGTTTTTTATTTTCCTTTGAAAGTGTTTCAAACAATTTGCTTGTTTAAAGCATGAGATTGAGATGTCATGCTTAATGGTTTAATCCCTTTGGGGTTCATTACCAACAGTATGAGGTCTCTTTCATGCCTAAAATAACTTTTGGTTTGGGCCCTCTTTCCATTAAAGGACTTAAACTCACCCTTTGGACTCAATTGATTAAAGAATGGTTGGTAATCTAAAATGGAGTAATTAAAACTTGAGGCTAAAAATGGTGAAAGATAATAATTTGATTGTGTATGGAATCTTGAACTATTTAATACTCATTAGTGATGAAATGATTTAGGTTCCAAGGCCACCACTTCCCTTGATCATTCATGAAATGAAGGAGGTTTGAGTCTTGTTTTACATTTATTGAACTTGCACACTTGGTTTCATAAGCCATCATGCAATGAAATTGCATCCATCGATGGTTTGTGAACCGAACCTGCTACTCCTTTGATTTGCTCATAAAAGGAGAAAAGGAGGGGTAAGTTGTGCAAACAAACCGTTGAAATATCCTGTATATGGTCTGTTTATCCTCTGTTACAGCAAGATGAACCTGTACATTAGTGCCCGGTAGCTGGTCGGCCATCATTGGTGGCCAGCACCCTTCATCACTGGCTGGTCGGCCACTGATGAAAAATTGAGCGGTGTGTTGGTAAGGTGGAGCAGAGTTGTTCTGGAAGTGGGCAACAATGTTGATGTTCAACTGTGCAAACAGAGGCATTCAGAAGCAAAACAGTGACTTTTCGAGTGGAAACCAAGCATGAGCATGAGCATGAGCATTCTTTGCATATCGAACTTGTTTAGCTTAAATATTTAGCTTACATATTGTTGTACTTAATTAGTTGTAGCTAGTTAATTTTGTCAATTGTTGTAATTAATTAGTTATTCAATTTCGTTCTGTACTAAATTAGTTAACTAAAATAGTTAGTTAATTCAAGTGTTGTAATAATTAGTTAAGTAGTTTAGTTAGTTATTCATTTCGATTTGTAGTAGTTAGCTTAATTAGCTTTACCTCTAATTAGTTAGTTAATTAGCTTAGTTCATTTGGACTCTCCTTCATGAGAGCACAATGTAATAATGTGTATATCTTCCAATCCCACATCTTTCTCTCTTTTATTTAACTGCTTATGATGGTTAGTTTAGTGACATCATGTTTCAAGTAGCATTCTCCATGTTTGCATCCATTTGTATTGCATGCACCGAGACTCAGTTCATCATTCTAACTGTATTGTTAGTTTAATACTTCTTTGAATACGTGCTTAGACCGCATGCTATTTAAATTGCTTTCATATGCAATATTAGTAGTCGAGCCTATTTAGATTGCATATCGCTTGTGCTGCATTAGTCATATTGCATAGTTAGGAATCATGCATTTTTCTAACTCTTTTGTTTATTTTGACTTGAAGTACTAGGTGAGCCTTTACTTCGCTTTAGCATATTGCACGAATGTGATTGTTGCCATGTTTAGCATGCTTGCCATGAGGCTAATTGCTTAAGTGCCATAATTGCTTGAATACCCGTGGATGAAGGCTAATTGCTTGAATTGGAATAATTTGAGTAATGTTCATATACGATCACTTTTTCAAGTGGTACATATTCGAAATAATTTTCAAAACAAACATGACTCAAGTGTTCTAATTCTTGCAAGTTAGTCTATACTTGTGTGTGTGCGCATCACATAGTAATGCTAGCCCAATAAATCAGAACAAGAGCATATAATATATATAAGATTCATATCATGATTAGTAGAAGCCGATCTTTGATCGGGTGAGCAGGGGTGCTCAAATGCATTCATGACCTTCCCCTCTCGTACCTAAGTTCCTGAGTTGAGTCAATCTTGGTGATGACGGACACGTGGCCTTTGGCATAAGTCTTGGGTTTTCTAAATTTCCCAAAAAAATATTTAGGTGGTGACTCTGTATCTGGCAAAGCAGTCCAATTTTGGCATTTTGATTCAAAATCGATTTTCTAAAAAATTTGTCAGATTTAGATTCTTTGGTGTTTATCTATTTCTCATTGCAGTTGTGAGATCAGATTCATAACAGCGGGAGTCCGAACTGTAAGGCTTATTTCTGAAAGGGAGCGCGAAAAAGTTGAGCCACACTAGCCGATTTTAACTAACTGATCAGTGAGCTACAATCGTTAATATACTCAATCGCGACTCCTCCTTAAGATATCTTCAAGTTGAACAACTTCTTGATCAGATGGACTTTTTTTTGTCGCTGAAGGCTTTCATAAGTTCGTGATAGGGCAGCTATCAAATCTTCGATTATCTTCTCGTTGAATATTAAATGCAACTGATGCAGAAAGGGATAGCCTTACTATACCCAAAGCTTTTCGATCGAGTAACTCTCATTCACTAGCCTTCATCATTTTCGGCTTTTTGGCTACTCCTACGAGAATAAGATAAAGATCCTTCTGATAGAGATGATCCTCTATCTACATCTTCCACAATTGGAAGTTTGAACCACTAAATTTTTTGATTTTCACTTTTCCTTTATCCGCTATTGTTCTTGGTTTAGGAACCAATGCTCTGATACCACTTGTTATATGGTATATATGATTAATATTGAACTCCAGGACCTGAGCAAACAATCACACACACAAAGGATCTAGATTGGAGAAGTAAAATAACAAAAAAAAAAAAAAAACTCATAAAGCAACACAAGAGATTTATGTGGTTCACCCAAATCACGGGTTACGTCCATGGAGATATTGTGGATTTACCAAGATCAATATGAAAGGAATTAAAAGAGTCTCCTGCACTTAATCTCACAAACTCTCTCTATAATGATCTATCTCTCATTCTCACTATTGTATATCTCTCTCTAAGATCATAAAACTAATAAATGAATTAAAAAACATAGAGTTACATGGGTGTATTTATAGGGCTAGCCTTTAACCCAATCTTAAATTAATAAGGAAACCAAAACCTAAACTAAGAAGGAAAAACTTCAACTAACAATGAAACAGTTTAAAGTCAAAAACTAACCAAACACTAATTTTCATGTTTCCTTTTTTAGTCTGATTAGGTTTAGTCTTGTTTTAGGCTCCACCAATAACATAAGAGAGTAGAGAAAACTTCAAAAGAACTAAATAAGCTCTCAATCAAACAAACTAAAACTAACTGTTGACCAATTGAATTCTAAACAAATTTTGAAGTATCAAGCAACCTCCAGAACCAAAGAAAATCCTAAATTCCAAATCCAAGCTTCAAATTCAAATTCCAAATTCCAAATTCCAAATATTAAAACAAACTGAAAACGAAAGACACAAATTTGATCAAACTATCTTCAAAGGTTGCCACAAATTGCCTAATGGAGCATGAACTAGAGGTGTTGTACTAGTTTTGTGTGTATGTGTGTGTGTGTGTGTGTGTGTGTGTTGTTGCTGGAAATGAGTTTGCCAATGAGGTTTAGGCTTTTCTAGCCAATATGCTAGCTTTTAAGCTGCAGCCAAATCAATTCTAACTAATGTTTACATAACTTAATCACACTTAAACAAGTTTATCGTGGAGTAAACTTTTAGTTCGGACAATGTAGTGAAAGGATGTATGGCTCCCTTCCATACATTTATTATCTATACATCTCCATATTTTATTTTTGGGCTCCATTTGAGGCTCACATTGATAATCTAAATCGTTCATCTTGTAAATCTCATATTGAAGACAGGCTGTGCAAAAAATCAGTTCCATCAGATATTGATGAATACATAAACAAATCATTTTTTATTTTATAGAATGAAAGTTTAAACTCACAATTATTGTTCATTTTTAAAAACAAGATGCAATTTGTTCATTTTTTGCATAACTCATCTAAATTATTGAAATTACGATATGAACGGTTTAAATTATCAATGTGAGTCTAGAATGGAGCCTAAATAAAGTATGAAAGAGTATGGAGGAAAGCCATTCCCAATGAAGAGGCCTAGATGTCTAAGTATAGCAGGTTATACCTTCGTAATGTATGTATATTTAGGCCTCGTTTGGGAACAGGCTAATTTAGTAATTTTTTGACTATTTGGCTAAAAAGGTAGGTAAAAAAAACTTGTATATTTGGGATGACTTTTTGGCTAATTACGAAAAGATGTGTAAAAAGTAGAGAGAAAAGAGAATCTTTGACTTTTTGGTATGGGTTGTTGGCTTTTTGACTAATTTAGTAACTTTTTGACTAATTGGCTAAAATAGCCTCTTGCCAAACGAGGCCTTAAGCTTCGTTTAACATTGGCTAATATAGTCAATTTTTTTGTATTGGGACTTTTTTAACCTAACTTTTTTAGCCTCGTTTAGTTTGGATTTTTGAATTTTTTGACTTTTGTGAGAGAAAAAATTTAATGATTATGGGTTAAATATGATATTTTATCTTATTAACTTATTTAGTGTATTTTATCATTTTTTATTTTTTTAATACCAAAATGATAGCCAAATTAGGGCTTAGTATTTGATTTATAGTAAGTTACAGAAATTTTATTTGAGATGTGGTGTTTGACATCCTTAAAAAATGAAGTTGTGGAACCATCAATTCCAAATAGAATAAAAACTGTATATTATTGGAAAATTGGTAACTGTTTTTTTACTACTTTTGCAACGTCCAATCCCATCTCTGTACTACATCGTACAGGTCACCTTTGTTAGATTATCAGTGAGGTTCTGCCTAATTTAAAGAGGTGTCCGACAAAGTTAATGCGCAATAATTAAAGCATATGATAATTTAGATTAGAGCATTTGAAAGCCACAAAATAAAAAGGAAAAAAAGCAAACCCTAGTGAAGAGACAGCATTATTACCTCATCGTGAAAGCTATGAAGATCAAACCACCGGCAGGCAACAAAACCCAACAGGTCATCGTCGCAGGGAGGAATATGCTTGGGATACCCAAGAATCCGAACGCGTAAGCTAATCCACCCACATACTGAATACATCGAGCAACGCCTGCATAGCCCTGGCGGCGCATGAACATCGCCAACAACGCACCTATGCAACCGATTGCCATAGAAGCCTTAACCACGGAAACGGTTGTCTTGTACGGGTTCATAGATGGAGAGATCGAACCCATACAGGATATCAAGATGAACAATAAGCTAGCTGGGACGGTGAGGATGGTGTTTCCGGTAAAAAATGAGGACTCCCCATTTGGTTTGGTATGGATCAGGTGATCTGACAGAGAAGTATCCCTAGGGTTTGGGAAGGACGAAGACATCATAGTTGTAATCTGAATGTTGTATTAAGAAAGAAGTACTATTAATTGTTGTTTTGTATTGAGTACAGTACGAAAGTGTATGTTTTTACCAAATAAACTGTGAAATAAAACATGTTTGGGCCATGGATGATGTGAAACACCCACAAAAAACACGGTTTGGGTTTTTCTTTTCTGTCTAAAGTTACAGATACACCTTCAATGTGATTTGCCTAAAATATGAATTTTTTTGTGGTTTTAGAAATTACAAATATCCTTTGTGAGAAAATTTTATTTTATAGAATTAATAGAAAAAAAAAATTATTAACTACTCTTCAATACAATAATAAAATTACATAAATAATAGAAATATATTTATAGCACCATTAAAAACTATTAATTAACTTGATAATTTGTTAATAGAATAGGTCATTTGTTATTTGATTGAAAACTTGAAGGGGAGGCATATTATTTTCAGAATTACATGGAGAAATCTATATTTTAAGTAAATCTCAAAAGATGTATTCGTAATTTATCTATGAAATAAAAATTGTATTGAGAATATAATATAAATAATAAATTTATCCCTCTCTTTAATAGTTTTTTATTTTTATTTTTAAAGTTGGTCATTAATAATTTAAGATGGTATCAAGCATACAATAAAATCTCACTACTTTCTCGATAATTAAAAATACTGATGTGTTTGGTCTGTTTTATGGAGGAGAATCTAGTCACACACGAGCTTTTTAGATGAGTTAGGAGTTAATAAGTTAATACCGTCTTGAGAAAATAGTCAATAAGTCATATTTTGCTCTTAAAATTACTGTTAAGTCCTATCAAGTTTTAAAATAGATAACTGAGTCTTATTTTTCATAACATATTTTCAAAAAAATTATTGCTCTATAATGGTACCCCTCATTTAATATGAGCAACAATTTCATAAATGTTTTTAGTAAAATCATAATATTTAATTGTACAAATTATGATATTATATTAAAAAAATCATAAATCACAATGAAAAAATTATCAATAATTTATATTTTCTTTTAAAAATTATTATTGAATTATATCAAATTTCAATATTAACAAATAATTTTTTTTGTGTGTGTATAAATAGTTATAAATAAATTCAATTGTTCGTAATAGTATATTTTATTTTCATTTTATCTTTTTCATTAAAATATGAAAAAAAATTGATAAATAATTTTAAGTTATTAGAAATTTTATAATTAAATTATTTTTAATTGTTCAAATTAAATTATTTTTCCGAAACAAAATTTTAAGTATAAGATTAATAATTTTTACGATTAAAATTTTAAATTTTAATTAAGTTAACATTATTTATAAAATTGTTGTTTATATTAAATAGGAAGGGTAAAATTAGGACAAGACACACCATTATAGAGCAATGAATATTTTGGGAACCTTTTATTATAAATAAGACTTACATATTGAAACTTAATAGGACTTGATAGTAATCTTAAGAGGAAAATATGACTTATTGGTTATTTTTCCTATTGTCTTCATTTTTTTAAGGCTTGAATTAGAAGAGTAATTATTGGGTATTACGGGAGCACCATGCAACATTGCTTATGTGGTTGTTAAACCAATGGTGGTGCCTAAAATTTTATGAGTGAGAGATGGTGACTCACTTTTGTTAAGTAATTGTGCTTGTAAGGAGATAGTGCGAGTTCAACTCCCCCATTTGCCAAGAGTCCCACGTAAAAAATGAAACACCGTACTCTGAAATTACCTAATAATTTTTAAAATAGGAATAATCAATTAAATAGTACAATCTAATTTCAGACCAAAATAAAATATAGAGAAATTTTGTAAGGACAGATATTCTTGCACTACTAAACTTTTGTATATTCTTTTTTCTTTCATCTTTTCCTTTTTGGTGTTGGACACAATGATTTAACTTCTACTGCATACTACTTGGGTTACATGTAAATTAATTTAAATGTAATTCACCAAAAATACAAGTACTTAAATTTAAAAGTATTGAAGACAATTTATACTAGCAGCCTAAATGAATGATGATATGCAAAATTTCGAATAATTAACAGGTTTGTTAGAATTACAAGCTACTTTCCTTTATAATTTAACAAATTTTTACACTTTCTTAGGCATTTAGTATTATTCGTTAGAACTATTTCATGTAAAGACGAGTAAAAAAATATATACATAAATCTATTTATTCTTGAACATATACTAATGATATCAATAAATGGATGGTTGTAGACTTCATGCAGTGGAATATATCTCACGAGGCTGGATATCATTCTATCAGACGAAGAACATCTTGAATTTACAAGAAAGAAAGAATTCTAAAAAGAAACTGAATTATATTGAATAAAAGTTGATTTGCCCCAAGGTATACATCCTTATTTATAATGAATGAAACCCTAACTAGACAAGGAAACAAGGAATTAGACACAAAAATATATAGAACATTATCAAAAATAGAAAATTTGAGTTAAGCCCAAATTTGAATACTAGGTAATAATAGAAACGCGCCAAAATAGATGGCGTTAAAAATGAACTTCTCAAAATAAAGTTATTACTAAAACAAAACTTTTGTAAAACGGTAAAATCACTTGTTTGAGAGCTTAAATGAACGAATTTAGCTAAAATCCACCACATCATGGCAAAAGTAGTGATGATTTTGATTTAAAATGTTGTTTCCGATTAGACTATCAAATTTGAAATAATTCTGAGTTTATCCCAAAAGTATTGTTCTTACTCTCAATTTGTCTTCTTCCTTTTTATTTATCGGTCCAATTGTTCCAAGAATTCTTCATTTACTTGTTCTAAATCAAGACTGCAATTTGAAATTTGATCTACCACCCCCATGACACACCATCACTGCCACTCCAGCCCCTATCCTTCATGACCCCAACTCTCATGAGCGCACACAAACATAAACATAGAGAGAAATCAAGATTCAAGGTTTAAAGAAGAAGAAAACGAAAGAATATGATAGAGGTGTCAAGTTGAGAAGATGGTGGTTACAGAGGCCGATGAATGGTGGATGAGATTGGGTGAGGGGTTGAAAATAGGTGACAGAGTGAGAATGGGATTAAGGATGGAGCAACCATAAGAGATGACAATGAGAAGATGGGAGGGGATTAGAGAAGGACCGGCAACCAGCAATGGTAATGGCGGCGGATAGATTTAGAGGAAAAAATGGTTGCAAAGAGGAAGTGAGGCGACAGGAGAGTGGGTGGTAGCCAACAATGATGATGGCAATTGTTAGGGTTAGAATTAGGTTAGGTTCACAAGTTAGAGAAGATGGATGGTATTTTTGGTATTATCAAAAAATTGATATTATGATTGAAAAAAAAGAAATTTTGTTAGTATGAATGTAATAAGTATTATGAGTTTGGCATAATTGCAATTATAATCTTTTCTTTTCTTATCTAATTTCATATCACACTACTCCGTCTTACTATTTCTTTTTTATCGGCAAAAATAAAGTAATTGATAGAAAATAACTTCAAAAACATCCAACTTAAATTACGTTAAAGAGAGAGAGAGAGAGAGAGAGAGAGAGAGAGAAAAGGTAATGTTGTTTAAAACTACATGGTAGTCAGAAAATATATATATATATATATATATGCCAACTAGGTTGGCACATGAAAACTACCAATACATGACCACAATATCTCTTATATATAAAAAAGAAAATTAATAGGTACTCTCAAAATACCATGTGATTATATTTCCTCACCAATTACCATTCATTATATCCTCTCATATTCCTCAATCACCTAATTCAAGTAATTAATGGCCTACTTTTTTCACAAATCATATTACCATGGAGTACCACGTGACCGTACTCCTAAATTACAAAATAATTACCCATATAAGAGGCAATTCAGGCTTCATGGCTCTTATTTGTGTTTTCCCATTTTACCCTTATGGTTGGTCCTATTTACTTTACTAATAATGTCTTGTGCTTTAATTTCTCCATTTTGTCCTTTTCTTTTACATTATTTACCAATATTTGTGAGACTAATTTTAGATGAAAGGTTTTTAGTAAATATTCAAAGAATCTTGGTCAATTCTGAGACATGAATATTTGGTTTTCAGATAATTATAAATACACCTCTAAAGTTTATTTAAAATATGATTTGCCTCTATAATTAGAGAAATTCTAATTACACTTGTTAGATTTTTTAATTTAACAGAATAAACAGGAAATATATATTTGGAAATTTTTTTAAGGTCTCTGGTATTAAGATTTTATAGGATAAATGGCATGCAATATTTTCATAATGGTTGGAGTTCCTCAACATCTTTTCAGAGAAATTTCAATCTAGAAAAATTTCAAAATACAGACAAATTTCTCTGGTTTGTTCAATTTCTCTGATTTTTTCTGCATTTTGAATTTTTTTTGGTTTAAAATTTATTTGATTTACTCACAAATTTCTTTGTGTTTTGACCAATTTTATCTGGTTTGCTCACAATTTTCTTTGTGTTTTGGTCAAACTAGAGAAAATTGAACTACAAAATTGAACAAAGATAAACTCGTAGAGAAATCATATTCGTGTATGTATGTATGTCAGTTAATACAACAATAATTGATCAAAACCCAAAAAATCTAAATAGGTTTGAATGATTATACTAAAATTTGAAAATACCTAGGAGCTATGTTGAAGAAATTGAGAAAATAATTTAACAAATACCAGGAATACTTAGACTATAAATTTGTTTAATCCAGACAAAATTACTTGATTTAATTCCCCAACTCTCTCTCTCTCTCTCTCTCTCTCTCTACAAAACTAGATTGTGATTGTGAACGGGGGTGGTGGTTTGGTCTAGGGTTTGGGAGATGAAGGAGAAGGGGGTGGCTGATGGTGGGAGAAGGTGGAGGAGAAGAAGCAGGATGACGTTGGCGACGGTAGGGAGAAGAAAACGCTGAGAGAGAGAGAGAGTAAATGTGATATATGGGTGTGAGTGAAGGACCTTAGGTTACAAAATATATATATATATATATTGTGGACCTCTCCAATTACAAAAAGTTGGAGATGGATTTAGACTAATTTTTCCTATTTTCTAACTCCTTTTCAAAGCAATAAATTATCCAAATTATTCATTGAAAGACATTTTTCATATTATTAAAAATTATTAATTGACTTAATGATTTATTTATTAATAACATGAATCATTTGTTATGTGTTTATGATTTATTTATTATTAAAACATATCATTTTTTTTCATATTTTAGTCTCTTTGAAAAAAATAATAATTGGATGCATCAAAATTAGATACATTTAAAAAGTATAAAAAAGAAAAAACCAAAATGTAAAATGATTCAATAAAAATAAATAAAAATTTGAACAGAAATGCACACAAGCTCTTGTTTAGATTTTCATTTATTTTTAGTGAATTTAATAAATAGCTGAGTCAATTAATTTTACTGTTTTAGATGTACATGGATTTAAAAAAGTTTTTTTAAAAAAAAATAAAAGAAAGAAAGAATAAAATATATAAAAAAAAATTCATTAAAACAAACGAAAATCCATCTAACAAAATTTAAAAAAAAAAAACAAAACAAAACAAAACAAAACAAACTAATTTGTTAGAAAATTTATATTTTATAAATTTAAATTTACCACAGAAATAATCCGTGCCTTGCAATGATCTAAAATTAATTTTTGAAAAATCAAACTAAGCAAAATAACTTATTAGAGGATTTATATTTTTAAAATTTAAATTTATCACAATAATGACACATGCCTTCCACGAGCAAGTTTTTAAGCTAGTGTATATATATCAATAACAAAAAACTTATGTAGCCAAAAAATCCCATGACCCCAACATTAAAGCCTCATCCTCTTGATTTCTTCAATCTTTGTTTGGTTTAGTAAAAGTACAAAAAATATATATATATAATTCAGTATATTTTTTATTTTTTGTATTTATTTAATTATTTTTAAAATTTTCTTTACAACTTTCTACTTTTTAAGTGTATCTAAATTGAGTAGATCTAAAAAGTTTTTAAAAAATTGATTAAACTATTAAAAAATTTACTACAAACAAAAAAAATACTAATTGAAAACTCAAAAACCTATTTTTAAAAATTGAAAACCAAATAAATTGCTATAACCCTTATCAAAACCACCAGTAGAATCCCACTATTTCACAATGGGCAGACCACACCGTCCATGAACTTCTACATAACACCAGATGTGATCAGCTGTCTCAAACACATTGAAACACATTCAATGGAATTAGAGAAGCAACCCTTCAACTTAATGAAAATTTTTGCGACTAAACATATCTGAAATCTTGAATAAGTCATCATCCAACACACAAATTAATCCACATTCCCAGTTAACTGCTTCCCATGCAAATCACCTTTATCCCCGCAACATTTTATTTTCGGGAAATGTTACAATCTGCAACCATTGTAACAAACATGACGATTTTTGCAGTGAAAGTTATAAATTTTTGTGATAAAAATTACAATTTTTGTGATGAAAATTACAATTTTTGTGTTGAAAATTATGAATGATAAAATTATGGTGTACACCCTTGAAGTTATAAATAATCAAAATTATGTTTTTGGGAGAAAAAATTATACTTTTGTGAGGAGCAAAAATTATATATATATTTAATAGTTATACATTTTGAATCTTTTTTTGGACATGGTAGCCATTCCCATTAAATTTCTATCATTCATCTTTTCCCCTCACACCATTCTTCTTTCTTACACTCTTTCGAGATACTAGTTGATTGGCCATACCAATGAACCCTAATTCTTCAAGCATTTTTTTCCTCCTTAATTTCTTCTTTTCTCTATAGCATGATATTTGGCCTATAATTTATCAGATTAAGGCCTTTGGGTAGTGGCCCAAAATCCTCAACAGTAAATTTCACCAGTGTTAGGATTAATGCACTTATGTAGGGAAATTCTATGCTACACACTCGTTTAAGGGTATGCACTCTATCATAAATTAGCGTAATCTCGCCACAAGCTGACGTAACAAAAATGTCATAATCAAGCCAAAACTTTGTTACATAATTGTAAAATTTTGGACATTTTGTTACGTTTGATTTGTGGCGAGTTTACATATTTTGTGATTGATATTACGAAATTTTGTGATAAAATTATACTAATTGTGGTAGGGTGCATAGGATACACACTCTTAGATAGGGTTTCCTATGTAATATGTGGATCTAAAATAATTATTAATTTAGTTTATATATGTATTTCAATTATGATAGTAGAGTTTAGAATTTATTGAGAAAATCAATATATATAATTTGGTTATATAATTGTATGAAACTATAATTATTATAGGTAGACTATTATAAATAATGATGAAAATCATATGTTTTTGTTAGATTGAGAAAAGGAAAAAATAGAACCTTTGAGCATAAAGGGTTCAAGTAATGGTGTAGATTTTGAGTATTTCAATTATCGCATAGGGATTCTCCATTTTATTATTCATTCTATAGATGTAGGCAATTTGGAGCCAAATCACACAACTTTCTTTATTTCTCTTTGGTGCTTATGCATGGTTGGGCTGTGAAATAAATCACAACAACTAGCCCATTGTGATTTGGATAAAACTACACCTCTTCCCATTATTCATCCGTTTGTAATATGAATAAAAATAATGTTGTCAATGTATACTTCACCTATGATTATCTGCACACACCACCTACATTAGTTTAGTTTATTTTACTTTTACTAAAAGTGAAGTTGACAAAATTATGCAAAAGTTGTAGGATTTACTGTACTTTCTAAAATTTTATATGAAAAATAGTGTGATTTACCCCAATAATAATGATAATAAGAATGCTTGGGCCATAAATCCAATTTCAAACTTTCTAGGTCAATTAGTCCGCGCGCAAAATTGTTAAGTCCATAAAAATACACCTTTACAGTTATATATGTTGCCAATTTTAATTTTAAAATGTACAGTTATATCTATACATTTAATTTGAAAATGTACAATTGTATCTATATATCCCAATTAGCTAGGAAGTTGTGATAGAATTGAACTTTTGATTGATCTAGACACTTGGGATCCTATGGATGAAGACACGGTCATCCCAGGGGTTAAGTCTATAAAAATCCACACAGATGGTGTCAAATTGTGTAAGGAAAAATCTGTCACGTTAGAATAAGCAAATGAATATAGACTATGGTTAATGTTGATAAATTTAACAACACTCTGATGACTTACAACCACAAACACGTAAGTCCTTGTTGGCTAGGTTGATCAACCGGGCACACTCCGATACTTAAGTCAGTACTATAACTCAAACTCTCAATATAATATCTTGATATATAAATTTAAGTGACACTTTTATTCCTTTTGACTTGACTACTGAGAGTTTCGTGCAATCACATACACACGTGGCTCTGTTGTAGATGAGATTTTATTCCCTCTCCAGCGATTGTCTCAAAAGTTATAAGTATTTTCCCACTAATTGTAAAGTTATCCTTTGACTTGGTCCACCATTTTCTTAGGCCTTGCTCGCATGAACACTATGCTTCATCGGACATGTGACCGGATGACTCGTCGAACGTTTAACTGCATATCTTGCTCAACTGCAAACTATTTAGCTCGGCCGAGCAATATGGTCATGTAAAATTGTTCACCTACACAACCTATTACCAACTTTGTTTCAAAACAAAGCCACAATTGATCTAAACCTAATTTTCCCAAAACAAATTGAAGCACCGAATCCATTGCCATCAATTCAATGGACAACAATAACAATCAATTTCATATGATTGAATGGAAAATGTTGGAACCCCAAATTCTCCAATGTCCTGCCTTTATAAAAGTATGGAAGTTTTCTGAGAAGTTGTAAGCATCTAGAGCCTCTCCAAAGATTAAAGTATCAAGGTGATTCATGTATTGCAGCTCCTTCATATGGGCCTACCAAGCGTGGTTTTGGGGCTTGATTCGTCACCATGTTTTGTAATCCATAGAATTATTGTTGTAATGGTTAATGTCATACAAATCTAGAAATTTATCCAAAAAATATTCTGGTTGAGATTAATCTAAGCCATGAGTTCCACAGTAGAATAAATCAATTGTTAATGCAACACAGTCAAAGGAAGATGGGTCGAACTGATCCACATGTTCCGCGGGTCTGTTGGCCTTCGTCTTCTTGATACGTGCCTGCAAAAGGTCCGGTGGGGAGGCACCAAGACTAGAGTGGTTTCTCCCTGTGGACACTCCAATGGTTAAGTTAGACAGGAAATGATCGGAAGAAAGTGAATAGAGAATATTGAGAAAGAAAGAGAGAAGAGGATATTACTTGTTGTCTTTTTTGTTCTTCACATGCTTTCTTATATCTTTTGCTAATCATTTTCTTGTCCATTCAAACTGTCTTATTGGCAGAAAGTCTATGGTCTACTTGTCATGAGTCATGGCAGTTTCACCATACTAGGGAACGAGAGGTCTTATTGCATTTAATATCATGAAAACCTCATTTAATGCTTGATGTTTGGGCTCAATAACTTTGCAGGATCTTTATCTGTCATGTGGCTAACTTCTTATCTAAAAGGTGTCCAAATGCCACAAGGTTTGGACTAGCGTAGGTTCTTCGGTGGGCCTGCTATTAAGTTTCACCTACTAAGCTATAATTAAATGATCGTTTGGGCCATCCAAGATAGTTGCGGGATGGGCTTTCCTGGGCCATCTAGGTCATGCCTATCAGTAGTCCCCTCATTCCTGAGCGCAGCTTTACTCCAGCGAAGGGAATAAGAGAGGTGAAGGTAGTCCCCCAAGTCGACAAACATGGGACCGAACGGGTAAGAGGATGGGCGGGTGAGAGCAGGTAGTCATCTAGGCAATAGATCGTTGAGATGGCCGACGGTGGAGATGGGCGACCGTCGAGGTGCCCGACCGTCAAGATGGTCGACCGTTGGATAGGCCGACCGTGAAGGTGGCCAACTGTTAGAATGGCCGACCGTGGAGATGACTGACCGTTAGAGTGGCCGACCATCTGTGAAGGAGGGCGACAATCGAGGTGGTTGATTGTGGGGATGGCCAATCATCAAAGTGACTGACCGTTGAGGTGGCCAACCATTGAGGTGGTCGAACGTTGGAGAGGCCAACCGTGAAGGTGGCCAACTGTTGGAATGGCCGACTATGGAAATGACTGACCATCCGTGAAGCTGGACAACCATCAAGGTGACTGACCGTTAAGGTGACCGACTGTCAAGGTGACCGACCGAGAATGTAATATCCCTGTTCCGTAATATGCTAATTGGTCCTTAACATGAATGTGATTATGTGTTTAATATGATTTTGTGTGCTATTATGTGAAAATATATGATTTTGAATTTCTATCTGTTCACCGTAGGAATATCTGTTTGATTGTCTGCTTTGGAAATTAAATTGACGGTCTTATCGGTCACAGAAACCGGAATTGACTACACCATTGCGATTAGCATAATTTTTAGGGCCTACGGTGAAATTTAATTGGAAATTGATTCAGATCAGAATTAATTGATTTAATTGATGAATTAGTACCCAATTATTTTTTTTATTATTAAATTAGACTTAGTGGGATTTGTTGTAATAAGGCACTATACCCTCAAATTCCCTCTTTAGCTTCATTTTGGCTGATTCTAACCTTAAGTGAGAGAAGAGAGGGCCGGCTAGAGAGGGAGAGGGTTGAAGTTGATCATTGAAGCTTGAATATTTGAAGGCCAACTCTAGATTTGACCATAGATTGGAAGAATTGAGCCTCTAGGTAAGTGAATTCATGAGTTTAATGTTGTAAATTGTGAATTCAAGTTTGATTAATGGTCAAGAACATGAATTAGTTTCATTATAAGGAAATTGAGTTGATTTTGTTGTATTTGAAGTCAATAGATGCATGCATGTAGGAAATTACTATGAATTTCCATATTTGAGCACAATGGGTATGATCCAAGTTGAATTTTTGGTTTAAGTCCATGTATTTGATCATCTCTTCACCAATTAAGTTGAGAATATTGTGTATATTTCACATGCAAGTGCAAATCATGGGAGTTTGAGTCTTTCATGTTTGAATCTAGTGTGTTGGTGATGAGTTGAGTTAATTTGGGACATGCATGTGATTAAATTGTGAAATTGAGCTTCATTGTGTTGTAATTTGGTGCTTATACCATGTTAGAATATGTATATGTGAAGTTTGAACCAAAATCATGCATTTGGAACCTTTGAACATCAAATTAAAGCTCAAGAACATGTTCTGGATTTTCCAGAATTTTGATGTCTGCTTGAGCGGGGAAAACGCCGCTCGAGCGTGAAATTCGTGTTCCTAGTATTTTCTGCAAACATGGTGTCCGCTCGAGTAGGGAAGTTCACGCTTGAGTGGGGAGCCATGTAGAGAGGCCTTCCGCTCGAGTGCCAGAGTTCTCGATCCAGCGTAAATTTGACATATCCAGTACTTTTGCAGGCCTCGTGGGCCCGCTTGAGCGGGGAAGTCCACGCTCGAGCGGGGACCCTATTTTCTGAAATTTTGAAAAGGTATTCTGAGTTTCGTTTTCCGTCCTCTTTCACTTTTAAGTACTCTTAGGCATGCATCGAGCATTGTAATTGAGTTAAAGAGATAAGAATGAAGCCTAAAGAGAAAAATGTGAATTTAGAACGGATTGAATTGTTTGTGACCCTTTTGTGTTCATGGAATGTATAGGGTCGAGCTCTAGGGCAAACCAACCAACCAATCACTGTGAGTAATATCTTAACAAAGATATCTGAAATATGTTGTTGTCCAAATTACTTACTTCCATGTAAGTTTTATAAGTTCGTTGATTCGATTGGTGGACAATGTTGCTATGCTAAATGAATAGGCCAGAGGCCAGTTTGATCTGAATGATAGAGTGAATAGGCCAGAGGCCGTTTTGACAAGAATGAATGAATGGGCCAGAGGTCGTTTTGACATGAATGAATGGGCCAGAGTGGCCGTTTTGACATGAATGAATGGGCCAGAGGCCGTTTTGACCTGAATGAATGGGCCAAAGGCCGTTTAACACAAATAAATGAATGGGCCAGAGGCCGTTTCGACATGAATAAATGAATGGTCCAAAGGCCAGTTTGATACGAATAAATGAATGGGCCAAAGGCCAGTTTGATATAAATGAAAATATGAATTGGGCCCAAGTCCGTTTGAAGCATGTTGTTCTACATACCGTTTGTATAACTCCTTTATTTGATATTATTCACTGGGCTTTCGCTCACGCTCATTCATGTGTTTGTAGGTGAGCTTGTGAGGAACAACAAAGGTTTTGAAGAATCAGCCCTTGCGTCTCACGCACGAGACCCATCTTCGCCTTTTTGTCATTCTGTTTTATTTTGTCATGTGGGCGAAGTCTTTGAATGTGTTGTATATAGTTTTCATGGGTTGAATTAGACTTATATGATCTTGTATGTACAGAACCTTGTGTAGTATATATTTTGTTGTGAGTTATTAATATGTATATATAGTTTGTTATGATGTGCCATGTAAGCACAGCTCTATGGACAAAGTTTTAAATTGCTTCCGTTTGGCTCCCATTAACTCTATTAAAATACGTTTGGTTTGGTTTGAGGCCGTAGGTAATCTCATGATTACTGGCCGATTATGTCCTTAACCCACGGGGGTGGGTTCGGGTCGTGACAGAGAAGGAAGACTTGATAGCTTTAATGGTGCACGGGGTTCGAGGCGCTGAAATGCACGTGATGATGTGAAGTGCAATAGACGAATGAGAGAAAAGAGAATTAGTGGTAGTGAGGAGTAATCGCGTCGATACATGTAGGGCGATCTAGGCCGCTGATAGGGATTTCGTACTGTTTGTAGGAAGTGAAGAGGTATTTATAGTGGGAGATATCGAAAAGGCAGGGCCTTTAACCTGTTTTTTGATTTTCAAATTGGCAAATTTTAACCACGATTCTTGGAACACAGGCAAACGCTGGGCATTTGAGCTTGTGTGATTTTCATACCTTATTGCGAAAAACCAACACACCCCAGACTTTACCTCTTTTGTCTCATTTGATTCTCTACTTTTTCACATTTCCAGCTTCCTCACCCCTACAACTAAAGCGATTTATAGAAATGTAAGGGATATGGCACAAGAGAAACCCCCCGCCATGACATCTAATGCCCTAAGGGATGACGATGGGGTGGCCTTAGTGAAGAAATACCGGGTGGAGAGATTAGTAAAAAGAAGGACGGACAGACCACCACGACTTATCCCCATGACAATGATGTCAGCTGCCCAACCGATTAGCCAGGTGGCTCCCGACCACTGGCACACCAAGGCTGACAAATTGTCGTTGACAATGGAGGACTTGGAGGAGATCTAAAGAAAGTACCAAATTCCGTCAAACATGGACTTGAGCTTACCAACGGCGGAGGAGAGGTGTAGCTGCCTTTTCGCACTCCTCGAAGGGGTTTAGCCTCTTTAGATGCGATCGTCCTACAATTCGGACTCTCGTGGTTCTGAATCTAGTTTCACAAGTGCAATGTGAAACAGAAAAACAAATGAGAGTCCAAATCCGAAATTTTTTTAAAAAATTCACTAATCATCAAAGATGCCAAAAATGGACTACATTGCCAGATTTCAGAGTTGCCACCTAAATATTTTGAAAATTTTAAGAAACACTTGACTCGTGCCAAACGCCACTTGTCCGTCATAACCAAAGTGTCTCGGCTCGGGAACTTAGATATGAGAGGGAAATGTCATGGATTGAGTACCCTACTCACCCGATCAAAGATCGACCTCTACCAATCATGATGTGATTTTTATGGACAGTATATGCTCATGTTTTGATTATTATGCTAACTTACTATGTGAGGCACACAAGTATAGACTACGTCACCCACTTTGGAATGCTTTGATTTTATGTTTCTTTGAAAAGAGTTTTGAATATGTACTACTTGAATGAAAAGTACGCTCAGATGTACATTTATCAAAGTCGTTCTAACATAAGCGAAATAGCCTTCATCCACAGGAACTCAAGAGGTATTTCTAGTAAGCACGTAGCCTCATGGTAATATGCTAACCATGGTAACACAAACACACATGTAATATGCTAAACCAAAAATGCTCACCTAGTACTCAACCGAGGCAAGCCAAAGAGAATAAAATAATTAGAAAATTGTGCGCTCCTAAATATGCAAAGTGACTAATGCAACACATACGAAAATGCAACTATTAAGTTTGGTTTATTTAACATGTCATATGGGTCAACTCAAACCATGCGGTAATGTATGTATTCAAGTAAATAGGAAATGACAATGATATTAGAATAATGAACCAAACTCAATGCATGCAAATATGGACACAAAGCATAGCAATGATATGAAACGAAAAATATGATGCTACCACGGTAAGCATATAAATAAAATGGAGAAAGAAATGGGGGTTGGAAGACATACAAATATTATAAGTTTGCCCTTGCACAAGAGGATCCGAAAAAGTGTCCTAATTAACTAATTATTACAATACAATTGAATGAATTAATTAACTAACTAATTATTACAAGTCCGAATGAAAGCAAAGCAACTAATTAATTACAAATTATTTACAAATATGAATATTAAGGCTACTAATCTAACGGACTCGAACGGGAGGCGAGGAACCACATGTGTACAATTATGAACACCCTCCAAAAACCTTTCTGTTTGCTGCCAGGATCAGCTCTGTTTGCAGTAAAAAAATTGTTCTGTTTTGGCTTCAAGATCTGCTCTATTCTGCTGCAAAAATGCCACTGCCGTATAAAAGGGATGGTCGGCCAACCTGATTAAGTGGTCGACCGTACATAGTAATGGCCGGCCGACCACTATTTCTGAGGAATACCTTACTGTAACAGAGCTAAAACAGAGCAAGACAGAGTGTTTCTAGAAGATGTTTATCCTCTCTGCCCTTCCTTATCATGAAGATGATCAAGGGATGAGCAAATTTGATTCTCAAATCATCAATCATTACAAATTTGTTGCATGATAAACTTAGAAACGATAGGACAAGAGCTCAACAAATGAAACAAAAGATAAACAATACCTCCTCCCTATCATAGAGTTACCTCAAGAGAGGGGGGTAGACTTGCCTCATGAATCATTGAACATCACAACAATAGTATGCGATGATTCAAGACGCAATGGATTCAGTATAATGTTTGACTAAACCTAACCAAATTTTATTATCTTTTACCTTTTCAATTTTATTAGCCTTTTTTAACTTTACCTTTCCATTTTCTTATCTGTTCTTCATTTTTGTCCAAAGGTGATGATTACGTCCACTAAGTCCAAAGCAATAAAGAATAGCAAGCACAACTTAAACGGAGAAATGAGCTTTTCAAGCCCTTTTCTACGGGGAAAACTACAAAGAAAGAATCAAACTCATTTACAAGCGATAATGGATTCGGAGTCAAACTCGAAATGAGCGATAATGACTCCAAATCCAAACTTGATAATGAGCTATAATGACTTTTTCCTTTGTGATTTCCAAGGGTCTAACTAGAAAAAGTTAATCCCTTAGAAGTAATGCATTGGCGATAAACGGAAGTATCAAATAAGAGATCACGCTTAACATAAGAGGGATGTAATGCCCTAGTAATGAACCTCTAGTGAGATTAAACCATTTAGCATGAGGGGTCTCTTACTTATGCCTTGAGCGGTAATATCTTGTTTGATACAACTCTTAATCAAAAGAAATAAAGAAATGAGGGAGATCGCAGAGTGCTAATGAAAAGTGGATGATTATAATGACATAAGTATATATATGAAAGTAATAAAACATTGAAAGAAAAGACTATCAACTCAAATGGATTGGAAGCTAAGGCGTATACACCAAATCCATGAGGACTTACAACAACACAACTATAATATTCAAAGCATAAATTACATAAACACTTAAAACAGCCCCTAAACTTTAAAAAAAAAAAAAAAAACAGTGGCTAAAACCAAAATAAACAAAGTAGAAAAAGGCAAAGCTACAAGCTATGGAACAAGGCCTAAGGAAGGGTGGCCCTTCCTCTTTTTGTGACTTTAAATCACATTTTTAAGCTTAAAATAGCTCTAAAATCAATATGAAAAGGTATAGAAAAGAGAGAGCAAAGATGGTAAAAGAGCTCAAAGTATACCTCTTGAAAGAGAGGAAAATCTCCTTAGTTAACAAACCATAAACCAAGCACTCTCAAGGAGTTGAAGTTAGATTCAAGAACCTCAGCAAAAGTTTCAAGTTTAAGCTTAGAAGGTGTATGTATGGTGTATGTATATTGCAAGAGATGAGAGAGATGTGTTGAACAAGCTATTGACTCTTAGAGAATTTTTCCAACCCCAAACCCCTAGGGGAGGCCTCGTATTTATAGAAAAATAGGTTCTCACGTCGGAAATATCAACAAAGGGACAACTGGTGCAAGGCATGCACATGGAGACAGCTGGCTGCTGTAAAGTATCTACTGTCACTGAACATGGTCGGCCGACTGCGATGGTATATGGCTGGCCCATTGAAAATGGCATGTTGGCCATCTACTGGCCAGCTGTTCTCTGAGTGGTTAGGCTAGGAAAAAAAATAAGGTTTTGGTTCAAAAGGGGGGTGTAAGGTTTACGTTTTAAAGTTTGAAACCGAGGCCTTTTGTTGAAGAAAATCAAATGTTTTCGTAACAATTCATCATTGAGTGTTCAGAGTGTGGCGCCCAAGTCTAAAGGGCGATCAAAATGGAGTGTCTACAATTGCCCCTCTTTGACAGAGCTCGAAGTCATGAAATAACGTGAGTGAATGTTAAAGCCCGAAGACGACGTATTTGACAAGGCCGTAAAACTTGAGCAAACAAACAAAATGTAAATATAATTGGTTGAACTCGAAAGTTGCCTATATATCCTTTTGCAAGGAATCAAAAAAGCGTAATTCAATGGCAAGATGCAAATGACATGCTCAATACTACACTTAAAAGCTGGACTTACACGGTTTATGAAGCCAATTATTGCGAAAACCCATGATCATGCAAGACAATGCAATGTGTAATAAATTTAACAAGATGACAGCACATGAATGAAACAAGCCTCATGCTTAAATCAAAATAAATCCAATCGTGTCTTATATGGAAAGAAGTAAGCAAACAGTAATTCCAAACACGTTTCATGTGAAAGGAGAATGAGAGATACAAGCCAAACTACGTCTCACGTAGAAAGGGTGTGAGAAAATGGAAGTCAAACTACATCTTACGTAGAGAGGGTAAGAGATGCAAGCCAAACTATATCTCACATAGAGAGGGTGAAAGATGCAAGCCAAACTACATCTCGCGTAGAAAGGGGGGTGAGAAATGCAATGCTAACTACGTCTCACGTGGAGAGGATTAAAGATGCAAGCCAAACTACGTCTCATGTAGAAAGGGATGAAAAAGTGCAAACCAAACTACTTCTCACGTAGAGAGAGATGAAAAGGGGCAAACAAAACTAGGTCTCACGTAGAAAGGGATGAAAAGGTGCAAACTAAACTAAGTCTTACATAGAAAGGGATGAAAAGGTGCAAACCAAACTACGTCCCACGTAAAAAGGGATGAAAAAGTGCAAACCAAACTACGTCTCACGTAGAGACGGATGAAAAGGCTTAAAGCATCCAACCAGCCAAATCTATGAGACCCCTAACTTTTGTAAACCTTATTAGGTCCCTAAATTTTGAGTTATTATAATAAAGCAATTAATTCGTTGATTGTTTGCAAATTAAACCCTAGAACCAAAAATGCATCACGGACGAACCCATACAAACCCTAATCGACCCTGGAAGCTTAGAAATCATTTCTAACACTTTAATATTAATTATTTGACTCTCAAATTTTAGATTAATCGCTATAAACCTTAACTTCCGATTTTCATAGTCTTCGTTCGGTTATTTACCTTTAAATTCAAAGCCAGATAATACAAACCAAATTATTTTTCCTAACTCTAATTTATTAACTCTACACTTGAAATAGATACTTTAATTGAGCCCAAGCCCTCACATTTTTATTAAATCACAAATTGACCCCAAACAAGTAACCATTATATATTTATATATACACTTGTTCCCTAAAATCCTTTTTTAACATTATATTTTACAATTTCCAAGATTTGTACACAAAATATATATATATATATATATATAAAACAAGTCCATCAATTCACCTTCACATGGCTAGCCATCATACCTCCTAGGCTATAATTATTGTACTTTAGTACAAACAAATCCCTTGAAATCTTGGAACAATAATAACCTTGGTACCTATAAAGATTTGCTATATATATGAGTGTACTTCTAACTAGAAGGTATTTAAATTAACCCTAAACCTAACTAGATCATAATTAAATACATAATTAAGGTTCTAATCCTCCCTCATTTCATTACATTTAAACTAAATCAAGGCACTATTCAATTGAAATGGAACCAATGGACATTTGGGACTTTTCACACCAAATTCTCTATAAATACCACTCATCCCCATTTATTGAGCACATACACACGGCCACACACACATCCACACTATATTCAAGTGAGAGAAGAGAGGGAGGAGGGTGATCTTGGTGGAAGATAGGAGAAGAAGTTTGCTAGCAATTCCAACAACCCTCAAGTAAGCCACAACACAACTCTCTCTTTTATTTTCCTTTTTCAAATACATGCTCTTAGAAGTTTTAAAAATTCATTTCAGATGTGCTTTGATGGTATTCTTGTGTCAGAAATGAAAAAAGTTGAGCCTTGATTCTACTCTTCTTGTATTTCTCTTAATCGATATAAGACTACCTTTTTCCATATCAAACTCTCAAAATTTCCAAGGGCACACCTTCACTTTAAATTTCTGAGTTTAATACATATTATATAGCAAGTTTTCATCACATGAAAAGTGGAAAATTTGCCCTAGTTGACCTCTTTTCTCACCAAATTTCTATTTTCAAGAACTGTGCTAGAAAAATCTATTTTTCATCCAACTTTCGAAATTTCTAGAAAAATGTATAAAAATCTTCTGGACCTCCATTTTATGTAAAAATCTTCCTTAAGGAGTTATCTTTCAACTAAAATTGGTTTCATTGAAAGCGAGTGAGTGGTTTGTGAGAAAATTTGATTTTCGTAATGAACAACGAATCCGGACAGCGCTGGAGCGTTTCTTAAATAACTAAAAATCTAGAAAAGCTATCACATTTCCGCAACATGTTCTGGAAACTAGATTGAAATCTCTACGAACCATAGGAAGGCTAGGTTCAGGAAATATCTGAAATAGCCCTTTTGATTTTAATCTTTAAATGGTATTGAATCTAGAAATTTAGGGTTGCATAGGTGTTTTATGCTCTTGTGTACATGAATATGCTTATTAGTTTATGATCATGTCTTGGTATGGTATTTCATGTGTTATGGTTATGTTCCTTATCTTCTTCATTTTAATGATGCTCATGCTTATGTGGATATTACTAGCTTGTTGAGTTTGTTCTAACTTAACTTAAAACATTGATCCAAACGGAAAACTTAATTGGGATGGTATTGGGTTTTCGATCACTTGAATATTGAAGAAATGATAATGTGTTATGTATGGATTGATGGGACATACTGCCTAATTGAAGTTTAAGTCTTGCGCAAGCAGTTGTCGCGTAAACCCTAGAATGGAACGGACATATTCGAACTCTTTGCGATGGTTTGATTGGTGAGATAAGGCTAGGTCCGGATGGGACATTCAGGAAGATAAAACTTTTTTGGAAGGATAAGGTTGGATTTAGAGATAAAACCTTTTTCTTTTTGCTATCCCTTTTGAGGCCCTGCGGTTGGCGCTACGAGGTATATAACCGTTGGTAGGCATCCGAGGTTAGTTCTGCAACAAAGCGGCAAAAAGGGGAGTTCCGAATAGTCCGGTGTCCAATTCTTGTGGTTGGGAGGATGAAATCTCTTTAGGGGATTTCTAGAATACTAACCACTAACATCATAACCTTTGTTATCTATTTGAATGACATGTTCCTTTCCTTTATTACTGAAATTGTTGTTATTGACTTGAATATCATGCTTCACTACTTGCTTGCTATAAATGTGATGATGTATTGGATTTGGAAAAAGGGACAGAGTGTGTGTGCGTTTACTGGGCATTCAAAGCTGATGGCATTTCACGCCAGGTACTGACGACTATTAGACCGGTCGAAGGCAAAGCTGAAGTATTTAAGGACGTACGGCTACCCCTAGGAGAGTTAGGAACTGGTTATGTTAAACGCATTTTGAGATTGTAAGTGATAGATCTCATGTTGTATTTAAGACATGATTTTGTAATTTGTATATATATAACATTTGTAACCTATTCTTATACTCCGTCAACTCATGTAGGCCTTGTGTTAATACCTTGTCAAGATCTGTCAAAAAGGTAGTTTTGCTATCTAAGGTGGTTGGACTTAGAAGAGAGGCCATTTTTGACTCCTCTGACCTTCTTGGGATCTTGCTTGGTTATTAGCCAAAGGACTCATTAGTAACATTTCCTACTCTTGTAACCTTAGATAAACCCTATATTTAATGGTTAATATATTATCTGATGTTCTCAATTTTTGGGGCGTCACAAAATCCATCATCGGGTGATAAGGATATACACAATATGATGAATGAACACGATGCACATGAATACAAGATAATTACTACAGTTGATGCGAAATACGATGCGATGCATGTTCCATGCAACATAATTTGAAAAGATAAATAGAAAGCGTTGGTTTTGAAAACATTTCATGGGGTAAGTGGCAATGAACAACCCTGTTCCGCTCGAGATTTTCCTCTTATTTTCTTGTTTTTCAAACTTATAACTTTAACTCACAGTCAGAAGTTCTCACATGCTGAAATCTACTTGAACTCGAGGTCAAGGCACATTCACACTTCAGAGAAATGGCGAGACCTAGAACGGTGCATCCAGAATGACACTTCGGAATTTTCTATAACTGAAACAAACTCAAATGCTTCAATTTTCCACTTTTCAAATGAATACAAGATCAACCATGCCCAAAATAGGTAAATTTCCAGGAAAATAACTCAAAATACACTGAAGTAGTCCGGCGACCAAAAGAGGAGCCAGCCATACGATAGTTTGGCCGGCCGACCAAACATGCCGAAGTCGGGGGCAGATTCGGGTTTTTGCACCCGAGGCTCTTTAAAAACATATTTTAAGCCCTTATTTCACACACACACCATCCAAAATCCTTCTCCCTCTCTCTCTAGGCTCTCTCTCTCTCTCTCTCTAGATTTTTACTCTATTCACATTACTTAACGATCCACACGACTTTTTTCCTTGAAACCCTTCCGACCCTCTTCACTTTGAACTGATTAGATTTTGATTCGGTCGAGTTTTTTAGGCTTCTCATTGTTTTTTGCTCATTCTCACGGGTTTTTCTTGGTTTTCTGTACTCACTCTCAAGCTTTCACTTTTTTTCCTCTCTTTTTCTCTCTCCTAGGGTTTGGTTTTGGGTTTCCCGCCTATTTTCCTCATTTTCCTTATTTTCCTCTCACCACCCACTACATTCTCCATGGCCGATGATATTCCACATGATAGTGCCCCCTCCGCGGTACCTATTCCTCCACCTGAGCGGGGGTAGAGGAGCCAGTGATAGAGGAGGCCGATTGTAGATGTCCCCGAACGTCCCGGGAAAATCCCGTTTTGTTCATTGGGGCTTACTACAGTTTGGACTCAATGTCACGGTCCTGTATCTAATCTCGCAGAGTGCAATGCAAGACCGATGAATCATCAAAGAGTTCAAATCCAGCAAATCGTTTTGAAAAACTGATTTTTAGAAAGAAGTGCCAAACATGGACTGCTTTGCCAGATACAGAATCGCCACCTAAATATTTTATTTTGGGGAAAATTAGGAAACCCTGACTCGTGCCTAAGGCCACGTGTCCGTCATCACCAAAGTTGCCTCGGCTCGGGAACTTGGGTACGATTGGGGAAGGTCACTTCGTGAGCATCCCCGCTCGCCCGATCAAAGATCAACCTCTACTAACCATGATATCGAGTTTTGAAAACAATATGTGCTCTTATTCCGGTTTATTAGCCTAGAATTACTATGTGATACGCACAACAAGCAAGTATAGATGGATCACCTAAGTTGGAACAAAACATCTCATGTTTGTTTTTGAAAGCGGTTTGCTACTCGCAAGTAGGCTAAAATGCGGATTTTGCCACCCCCAAGTGAGCTTAGAAAATATGGTGATTTTCCACTCTCAAGTGGGCTTAAAACTCGCAATCAATGAATTGTTCCAATTCAAATAATCAAACCTTCACTCACAGGCATTCAGGCAGTTATATCACATAAGCACATAGCCTCATGGCAAGCATGCGATCATGGCAGTCACACCCACACATGCAAGGATGCTAAAGCATAAACACTTACCGAGTACTCCAAGCCAAAACAGAAACTAGTTAGTAATTAATGTATGATCCTAGTTCATGTTAAGATGGCTAATGCAACACATGCAAAAATGCAACTAGGATAGGCTCGGCTATTCTAAACATGGCATATGAAATGCAACAGATAACATGTATTCAACTTGGAATTGAAATACAATGCAGTTAACATGATGCGCCGAGCCCGGTGCATGCAATACAGATGAATGATGCAAACATGCGAGCATAAGTATGCTAATTGAAACATGCCCTAAACTAACCATCAAAAGCTAGTAAATAAAAGGGAGAAAGACGTGGGGTTGGAAGACATACATTACACACACGCACACTTATTACAATATTGCCCTCCTCAGAGGGTCTGAATAATACAAAACCAGATGAATAATGGACTACAGCTAATTATTACACGACATTAACTAATTAACAAACTAGCTAAGTAAGCATGTAAACTAAATGAATGTGACTGCCTCGGCTCTATTTTGGATGACAATGGATGCATGCATGCTCGAGTCGCCTCGTCGGGAAATCCATCGTGATGCTTCATCCCGCCTTTGCGTGCAATTTATTTTAAAAACTTACACGAAGCTCCAAGAGGCTGAAACTCCACTCTGGGCAGCTGTGGGAGGACTGCCGACCAGACAATGGCATGGGAGACCACCTGCCAACCACCCCTTTGTGGTGGAGACCAAAAAGGGTGGTCGGCCTGCCAGAACACCTGGTCGGCTGACCACTTTCTGCCCCTGGATTCTGGTTTTCTGTAACACAAAGCAATAGGGAAGCATGGCAAGGTATTTTCAACAAATGTGTGCTCGACCACTCTCCCCGTCATAGCATAGGCTCTAGGGAGTGCAACCCTCGGTCCTCGGACTACCAATCACACATCTCGATGCATGATGGCCGAGGAGTCGGATTGCACGACTTAATGTGACATGAATGCACAAATAAGCATCTAAAGCCAACAACTCTATCATGGATAGTCAAGAGTGTCGGCAACCGGGAATCGAGGCACGTTTCATCACTTGGAGTATGAAACGCTCTTCGTTTCCCGTGTTTGGGCTAACTCCTATCCCAAACATGATGAAACAGGAATGGCATGCTCAATGCAACTTCTAGCATGCAATCCTAATGTAATGTAATGCAACTAAATGATACAAAGATGCAAGGAATGACATGCAAGCATGCAAATGGCATACACAATGCTATGAACTACACATGACATACTCAATGCACATGGACTAAACTATGGCATACACAATGCACATGTGAAGACTAACAAACACAATGAGATGAACAAGGCATGCTCAATGCAAAGATCAACTCATGCGACAACATGGACTATGTGGCATACACAATGCAAGATGGACTTAAACCAAAGTGAATGGGCCTCGGTCACACCCAAATCAGTGGCCAAACATGATGAAATCAAAGCAACAAGACACAGATAAGCATGCACAACGCAAAGGCTCGAACCTAAGGCATCAAATGCCACTCTACCAAAGCATGGCAAGGGATGAAATATAGCATACAATCATACATTTTCCAGCTCTAAAATGATATGCAAGATGGTCCCGAATCATGCAAATATGTCACACAATGTATGCTAGATGGCCCGAATACTGAAACTAGTGAAGTGCATTACACTAGAGGTATACAAAGCAATGCACAAATGGAAAAACCAGCCCCAAAAAGACCCTTGGCAGGTCCAAGACAGTGGGAAAATGGCCTAAGATGATGGCTCAAAATGCATAGAAATGAAGCTCATGCTAAGGCTCAAAAATAAGGCATACAAGCACAACTCTCAAACATATTGAATGAGTGATGAACATGAGAATATGGCAACCTTATATGCTCTGAAATATCATGCTTGATGATGCCAAAACATGTCAAGGGTCCAAACAACGCATGCTAGTGGACCCGACATGCAAAGCTAGTGGGCTTAATTGAACTACGGCCATATACAACAATGCATGCATAACCCAAAACATTTCAAACAGAGCTAAGGCAGCCCAAAATATGAATAAAATTAGTTTGGATCATGGCCAAAATATGCCAGGAAAGAGGGCCAAAACATCATGCAATACAAGCTAGTGAACCATGATTTACACTACCACCATACGAAGCACATGAGAGGCCACCAAACCAGTCAAAAACAAAATCATGGCATGTCAAATGATGCCCAAAAACCCACTGAAACTTGACCAATGCATGCAAGAATGACATGCCCCTTTGATAGGCTATAAAGAGGGTTGTTCTACACATGCAATATGGACACCCAAAATGGCAAAAAGGGCTCTGGATAAAGCCTATGCAGGTTCTAAAACCCACCAAAAATGGCCTGAAACATGGCTTGGAAGCATGCAAATAAGGGCTCCTTTGTTAGGCCAAATATGCTAGTAAACAAGACAAGGGGTGAGAGGGTCACCCCTCTCTGATTTTGGTGCTCAAAACAGCATAATAACCACTGAAAATCCGCTGGATTTCAGTGGTCAAAAGGGCCAACAAAGCTCAACACAAAGGCCCTAATGCAGGGCTCAAAACAAGATGAAATGAAGCATGCAAGGGGGTAGATGACCCCTAACAGAAAAATGGTCTTAAACAAGCATGTTAAGGACTTCAAAACAAGACTTTTTTTAGTTTATGACAAAACTCAAATATCCTTGCAAACTAGGCTAAGAGATGGAACAAAACAATGCTAAAAAGAGGGAAATAGAGTGTTACCCTTGTAGCCAAAGGGACCAGCAGCTTCTGGACCAAAAATAGCACACCTTCAACCTCTAAAAACCAGCTCCAAGATGCTTAGGTTGGTAATGGAGGTGTTGTTCTAGGAGATGGTATGCAAAGGGGTCAAGAACTATGCAACTTTAGAGCCAAAGTGTATAGATATAGAGGGAAGTGTATGCATAAGCCTTAAACAATTTTCTGAACCTTTGCAAATGAGGGAGAGGGTCTCACTTACAGAGGAACAAAGGTCCAAGCTTCTTCAAGAAACTTGTGCAAAGGTCCAAGCTTCTTGAAGAAGCTATAACAAAAAGGGTCAAGCTTCTTAAGAAAGCTAGAGCCAAAGGGTCAAGCTTCTTCAAGAAGCTAAAAAAGGTTCAAGCTTCTCTTAGAAGCTTAGAGAAAAGGGCCAAGCTTCTTTAAGAAGCCAAAACAAGGTTTCCAATCCTCCATACACGTGCAGTCTGTGCCCTCCAGCTGGTACAGCTAGCACACACTCACAGAGACAGAAAATGGGGAAGTAGACCGACCAGTTCAAGTGGTCGGCTGACCACCTGCCCTGGTCGGCCGACCAGGGTCAAAAGGTTCAAGCATCAAAAGTTGGTCGGCAGCCTCTAGGGGTGGTCTCCCAACTCAATGCAAGCTAGTGGTATGGTGGAAGACCAGTAATTGTGGCTCAAAAGTGAGGGAGACCAGCTACCTGACAAGAAAATCGACCAACAGGAGAAAAGTAGTCTCCAAGGAGAAAAGGTGGTCTCCCACCCTTGTACCACCTTCCAAACAAAGAAAATAGGGTCCATGCCAAAAATGAACCAAGACGAATACAAAACGAGGGTTCGGGGGCCAAAACGCGCGGCCGGAGGCCCCAAAAATTGACTGTTAAGCATCGAAAGTGGCATGCGACCACGAAAGTGGTCTCCCGGGCCACAGTGTCCCTCTAGAGAGAGGAAACAAGGTGTGTGCCAAAAATCGAAGCAAACAAAGAAAGTTAAGCGGTCCCGAACCGAGGCGCACGGCTGACGGCTTCGAAAATCAGAAATTGGTCTCCAAACGTGAAAAGTGGCCTACGACCACGAAAAGTAGCTTATGGCCACTGAGAGATGGTCTACGAGACCTCTCCCTCCCTTCGGGAAGAGAAAACAAGACCTGGTTCGCAAACCGAGGCAAAGCACAAAAGGGTCCCGAGGTCGGGGGGTAAGGCTCTCAGCCGAGACTCCGTAACCTCAGAACGAGCACAACATGCGCAATCACCGAGTGCTCAATCAATGACATCTGAGTCTTAAGGTCGGTCAAAAATGGGGTGTCTACAGTTGCCCCACTTTGACAGAACTCGAAAGTCAAAAGTGACGGGAGTGAATGTCAAAACCCAGAGACGACCCATTTTTGACAAGGCCGAAGACTTAGACAAACATGCGAGATAAACAAGAGATGGGCCCGCAGGCGTGCCCACAGGCAAGGGAAAAATGCAAACGACATGCACAAAGCTGAACGTAACTCATGATCATGCAAAGCAGCAAGCTGTAATGAAGCAAATACTCACAATAAATGCAATAATTTTAAGCAAGAATGCAAAGCAAAACTACATTTCATGTAGTAAAAATGTAAGAGAATTACAATTCTCGCTACGTCTCACACGGAGAAGATACAATACCTACCTGGTTCGTCTGGTCGCATCAGCTTCAAATGAACCGTACATACAATATCGTGCCTGCAAAAGAGAGAAACTTAACAGGCACAACATAGTTAGCAACATATGTTCAACGCTATATCGAACGCAGACAAACATGGTTCCGATGAAAAGGTGCATCGCAACGCAAGAAGAAATGTGCGCGACAACGCAAATTAAGCATGGAGGTATGATGATACCAATAAAATGTGCACAACAATGCAAGCGATGTGCATAACAATGCCAGTGACGTGCAACTTCAAAAGCATATTTGACACAAAACAACGAGCAAAGAAATGTAAGCCTCGACAGAAGGAACTTAAACACGACCTCCGGTTTACCTCTCGGAGGGGTCGCAACATACTCAAAAAGGATACACCTTGCTTTTGGCGGGCAACAACGAGCCACGCATCGAAGATTGGATTTGAAGTTCTCGCGGAGGGATTTCGCGCTGAAAAGTGCATTTTCCTTGTACTTTCTTGAGTGCCGGGGACTCCAATCACCACCAAAATTTGCAGGGAGTTCAAAGAGACATTGGAGATCACCTAGGAAGGATGGCCGACCACCCTAGAGTGCCACTGACCAGGCTTGTTCAAGGGGTGGTCGGCCTACCGCAAAAACTGGTCGGCCGACCACTTTGCTAAAACAGGGACAGTTTGGTCCTTTTACATTCGGATCTTTAAATACACATGGCCAAAACACTTTTGCTCACAACTTCAAATCCGAAATTAGTCCCTCTTGCTTCCTAGACCATTTTTTCTCTCAGATCTGCGCTCTATACGCGTTTTCCAACGCCCCACGCAAAGTTGTTTCGCAAAATCTTTCTGTTTTCTTCACTTTGGACCGATTAAAATTTGATTTCGGAGCTTCTTTCCCATTTTCACCACTTGAGGTAATTTTGCCTCGATATTTGGAACATTTTCATAGGAGTAGACTTTTGTTGACTTTTTCATTTCCCGAGAGTTGACTTTTGTTGACTTTTTCCAATTTTGGCTAATTTTCCTCATTTTTGCTCCTTTTTGATAATTTCTTGAAATGGCGGGTCATTTCCCTCATGGTGGAGGTCCTCCAGGTGCCGAGGGTGAGCCGGATATCATGTCATTGCCCCCAAGAGTTCGACCGTTTGACCCCAAGAGGTACGACCCTCCGGAGCATGTCCTTCCCCCGAGTACTTTCTATCATTTTACTGATTTTGATCGACGAGCACCCGCGGATCTCCTGCTACGGAAGCCAGAGTCTCACCTCTCTCACCAGGCACGAGAGGTACGTACTTCATTTTTACATTCTCTGCAATGTCTTCTGCATTTCTTGCGCATTTCCTTTTTTTCGCTATAAATGTTCATCTGCTTATTTTGAACACATTCACACACCATCCGGTCCACTTGGCACACAGCTTATGTATCACTAGACTTTGCTCGTTTTAGCACACAGCTCACAACACAGAATTCTGTTGAGTTGGCACACAACTTGTTCTTGGGCATTCAGTCTGTAGCACAGCATTCTGTTTGCATTTTGAACACACAACTCAAGCACTTGAATTTCTGAACACGCAGCTCATGCTTCCAGTTGTGAACACACAACCCACATTTTCGAAATCTAAACACACAGTTCAAACTTTTTGTCGTGAACACGCAGCCCATATTTTGGAAGTTGGACACACAGCTCGAACTCTTGATGATGAACACAGAGCCTACAGTTTTTAAAAGTTGAACACACAGCCCAAACTCTTGATGATGAACACACAGCCCACAGTTTTTGAAAGTTGAACACACGGCCCAAACTCTTTGTAATCTGAACGCACAGCTCATAGTTTTTGAAAGTTGATCACACAGCCCAAACTTCTCGATGATGAACACACAGCCCGCAGTTTTTGAAAGTCGAACGCACAGCCTGAACGTTTTGATGATAAACACACAGCCCACAGTTTTTGATAGTTGAACGCACGGCCCAAACTCTTTGTAATCTGAACGCACAGCTCATAGTTTTTGAAAGTTGAACACACAGCCCAAACTTCTCGATGATGAACACACAGCCCACAGTTTTTGAAAGTTGAACACACAGCTCGCAGTTTTTTGAAAGTCGAACGCACAGCCCGAACTTTTTGATGATGAACACACAGCCCACAGTTTTTGAAAGTCGAACGCACAGCCCGAACTTTTTTATGATGAACGCACAGCCCACAGTTTTTGAAAGTCGAACGCACAGCCCAAACTTTTTGATGATGAACACACAGCCCAATGTTTTTGAAAGTCGAACACACAGCCCAAACTTTTGAATCTGAATGCACAACCCACACATTTCATTTGCACGCGGCTCATATACTTTATGTTGAACACACAGCTCACACACTTCAATTCTGAACACACAGCTCATTCCTTGTGTTTGCACGCAGCTCATACATTTTCACTGGCGAACACACAGCTCACTCATTGCATTTGCACGCAGCTCATACTGAACACGCAGCCCACAACATTGTATCTGATTTGATTTGCACACAGCTCGCACTTTCATTTTGAAACTAAATACATCTGTTCATTCTGAATGCATGTATCTTCCCGTGTTGCACGGGCTATGGCTCGATCATCACTAGGGAGTGGTACGCAGAGCTCCCAGAGACCGTCCGTGATCTGGTTGATAAGGCAGGGTTTGGACCCTTCTGCGCAGGGATATCTCGCTACCCTGCGAGCAGGACGCTGATGGGGCACTCGTGGAGAGATGGTGGGACACCACCAACTCTTTCCACTTTTCGGCTACCGGGGATATGACGATGACCCCGTTTGACTTTGCTCTGTTGACTGGTCTTGACGTCACCGGCCAACCGGTTCCCTACGACGCAGACATGGGCAAGTGGGAGGCGGCTTGGATTTATTAGTTAGGAGCCCGTCTGCCAATTGACAGATCATCGGGCAGAGTCAAGTACACTTGGTTTTCCACACATTTCTGAGAGACTGTGCCCGAGACTCTCGAGGAGATAGAGCAGTACGCTCGAGGGTTTTTGATGTTCCTCCTCGGGACCACTTTGTTCTCCGATAGGGGGAACACCGTTGGCCTGTATCTGCTGAGTGCTCTGGTAGACCTATCACAGGTCAGCCAGCATGATTGGGGTAGCACCGGCCTTGCTACCCTCTACTGCTATATGAGCGCAACCTCCCGCGAGCGGGGGAACATAGTTGGCGGCTACTGGAGAGCCTAAGAGGTACTTTTTACCCTCTTGATTTACACTTCTGCTTTTTATTACCTCTACACTGCACACGGCACACTTTACATTCTGTATTCTATATTCTGCACTCAACATTCTGTATTTCTGTATATTCTGCATTCTGATGGCTATTGTCCTGTTTTTCACAGCTATGGGTTTTCGCATACTTTTCGACGCTAGCCCCGGAGCTCGAGGTGGAGGTGCCTCTTGTGATTCCTTACTCGCTCGTATTTGAGGGCCAGTACCGGCTGAGGGCTCGGGAGTCTGTGCCCTACCTGCGGCAGTTTTGTGATACAGTGCGGACGACCAAGGTAATTCAGAACTCTCAGTTCTCCAAGTTTTCATCTTTGATTCATCTTGCACATTTGCGATTTCTAATCAACTCATGCATTTGATTATCCGCAGATCACCTGGCAGCCTTGGGCACCCTTGGGTGGAGATACCCGATTTCAGTTTCCTGGGAGATGGACCACTTCTCGGTATAGGATCCTATTTGAGGGGCCAGTTGGCAGGGCCTGGTTTTTGGGGGACCATTTTTTGCATCAGACGATGGGCTATCCCGAGCAGAGTATCCCCGCAGCACCTCCAGACGATATGCGGTCCACTGAGGGACTCACTCCCCAGGAGGTTGATTTGGCTATGCTGGGCACTGAAGCAGCTCTACATTTGGAGGAGGGGGAGTACATGACCTACCGTCATACATACTTGATGCCCCCATTGACAGGTGTCCGCACTCCCACTCGGAGGGCTACTGCCATGCCATCGTCGAGTCGAGCCCGGGTTACAGATATCCCTTTGACTAGTAGGGCTGGCACATCGAGAGGTGGGGCTGGACTGGTTCCCCCGATTCCCCCGACTTATCAGCACGCCGGGTCGCCAGGTCTTCCGACTGAGTTGACTAGATGGCGACACGGGTCATCTTACCCGATTCTGATAGAGCCTCCTATGCCCGATCACCGATATGTCAGTGATCCTGACTCACCACCGATATGTTCCACTGCTTTTCATTTACCACTCAGATGCTTAGGCATTCATTTATTCATTGATGACTTGAGCTTGTATCTGCAGCCTCCCAGGGAGTATACTGAGGGGTTGCTCGGGTTGGTAGCCTCACTCGAGGGCATGGTCCTGCGGAGAGAGACGCAGCTGTTCATCACCGGTGTTTCGGTACTTTTTAGTTTTCCTGCATTTATCATACTTTTGATAACATGTTGCATTTAACCATTTCACTGCATTGATTGATTGTATGTGTAGGGCACATCTGACACACACCATATTCATACATTGTATCTGTATACACCCACTCCATGTAACTTTCTTGTCTCTACATCTGATATATATATATTGGCTAATGTATTCAGATTGTACTCTTCCTTTCAGATGCCGCCGCTACAGGCTAAGCCACAGGCCGGGCCATCTAGGCCTTCTCGGGGAGCTGGGAGAGGGGGTTCGACCCGCAGCCGAGGCGGACGCAGAGCGCCTGTCATAGAGGAGGAGTCTAGCGAGGAGGAGGAGTCTAGACATCCCCAGTCAGAGACATCCGCTGACAGAGAGGGTGACTCTAGTTCCGGTTCCGATAGTGGAGATGATGCCGAGGAGGATTCCGAGGGCGGCGGCTCCGATTCAGACGATGATGATGGTGCAGAGGTTGTTCCACAGAAGAGGACGAAGAGGGCCTCTTATTCCTGCGCTTGATAGCACTGATGTAGCCGTTCTTGCTTTATTTGTCTTTTTTACTAGTAGTTATAGCACATTGTACATTATTAGGCAGTTTTATTTTCTGTAAAACTTGTACCCTTGTTGTAAAATGTTGTAACAAAGGAAGCATGATGGAATGAAACAACTTTTTTGAAAAAGTGTTGTATTTTATGTTCTTAGCATCACATCGCATCATTTTGCACAAAATGAGATTGAATGAAAATTGAGCAATGTGTATCACCAAGTCAGGTAGTGAACCGACACAACAAACTAAATAACTTAACTTGCTAAGTAACAACGAAATCTCAGCAAATTTACAACTCGATAAGCAAATCCCGGAAATGTTGATAAACAAACAACAATTCAACGGACAAAACTCGTCAACTCGACAGAAACTAACGACTTGATAAACAAAACAACTCGATAAGAAAAACTACAACTCAATAAGCAAAACAACAACTCGATAAGCAAGACTTAACAACAACTCGATAAACAAATGTAATTCGGACAAGGTGAGGGATGGAATGCGTCCGAAATAGAGGGAAGCATGGGTCTTCAATACTTCCAACACACGGGAATGCTAGGAGCTCCATTCTAGAGATTAGGAAAAGGCTGAAGACCAACTTCCCTCCATGGCCGACCAGCTATTTTCCTTGGAGATCAAAGGGGTGGTCGGCCTACCAGAAAAAGTGATCGGCCGACCACCTAGTTTGGCGACCACCAGATTTTTGACAAGTGTCCCCGAACAGTGCCTTATCCTCTATAAAAGTTCCAGCTTCATGGTTCTTTCATTTCATCTCAGTTTTGCATCAAAATGGAGGCATTCCTCATCGAAAATCTTACAGCTTGGATTGCTACTTTAGATGGCCCGGAAAAGTTGAACTTTCGGGGGCTTTGGCTTGAATGCACTATTCACGTTGAGCCGCACTCCGCTGCATCTTCCCTTTCTCCATGCCGCGGTGAGGTTTTGGAATCCGGTAACACATGTCTTTAGCTTCGGCGGGCAAGCGATGTGTCCTACCTTCGAAGATTTCCAAGCTTTGATGGAGTCCGAGCGCAACGAGGAGATCTTGCCCCAACTCCGCTTCGGCCATGCTCAAGCCTTAGGACGAATGTTTGGGCTCACTATGCACGACGCTCGGTCTCTGATCTGCAACAGAGAATTGGACATCCTCAGTTTGATTCAATGTTTTTCTGATCCCGGTGACCGCGGTGACCATCATTGGCAGGGCTTTTGGCGACATGCCCTTTGCTTATGCATGTTATCTCACTTTTTGCTCGCCCCAAGCTTCAGCGGGTCTAGCGTTTGTCTGATTGAAGTTGCCCAAGGCTTGAAGGAGGGTAAAGGCTACATTGCCATGACATTGGCCGAGACACTGATGGGCTTGGATGCTTTCCATCGCCGGGAAACAACCAGATTTACGGGGATTCCATTACTGCTGCAGGTAATGCTTCCCTCCCTATGTCACATATATATTGCTCACGTCACTCAACCCTCAGGCTCGGTTTTTCTCACAAAACCCTTTTCTCACTTTTCTCTCAACGTACACCTCTCCATTCTTTAATCTCTCATTTTTCATCCCTCTCCAGGTGTGGTTGATGGATAAGTTTCAGGTTGTGGACTCTTGCCCAGCATACTCAGCTCGCGGCTACTTCTTCCGACGACGCATAGTTGATGCCCTTGATGAGGGGTGGTGGTTCGACTGGATGTGCAATTTGTCCGCAGACCGCATTGCTTCGCGTTGTCCTTGGCTCAATCTACCGGCAATGAGCTACAGCATGTCCCGGCAGACTGGGATTCAGTTGATTGGTCTGACACACTGTGTGTTTTACTTTCCTTTTCGGTTCCAGCGCCAGTTTGGCCATGATCAAACTTGCCCGGCAGAGGGGATAGAGTACCCTACTGCATTCCTGGTCCGAGGTGCACAGCTTGCTCGGTATGCCACAGCATGGAGGACGAGAGAACTCCTGGCCCCCGCTCCCACTTTCAGTTGCACTTTGTCTGATGAGTGCATAGATTGGCTCAATGAAGAGGCACAGATTGGGCCCACTTTGGCGTCAGAAGCTTCGACCAGCTCTGGAAGGGGGCGCAGGAACACTTGACTTAGTTATGCCCCGGATTTATTGCTTTACTAGTACTTTCAAGTTTTCTTTATGAATGTAACCAAAAACAACTTCAATTTGTATGTAAGAACAGGAGGACTCTGTATTGAAATCAATAAATTTGAAGGTTGTGGGTACTGAAAATTTTCCACTTTCGTCCAAAAATGGTCTAAGTTGTAAAAAAAAAATTAATTTGAACAAAATCAACTTTTATTAAAACTTTTCAAAACCATTTTCGATATGGATCAGAACTGGCCACGCCTGAGATCTGTCACTGAGATGCACAACCCCAGATTCCACCAACTGGAAAGTTGCCCCTAGTCTGAGTAGCACTGCACCGGAGATCACAACCGAACTCTTGAATGCTGAATAGACAAAGATGACAGAGATGATCAAATGGACAAAGTTGATCAAGGAAAAGTTTATGGCTGAACTTCAGGATGAAGTTGCCTACGTATCCCAAAGATGGGAATCAAGCCTTACGTAGTTCAGGCTCGGGTTCACTCGAGTATTTTCACTCTCCTTTTACGCTCTAACTTTTCCCAAGGCCGCCCGAGTTTTCAACCTTGCGAGCTCAGTTTTTGTAATTTCAAATTTTTCATGCTCTAACTTTTGTCTAGGTCGCCTTTTCGGGTTTTCGGCCTAACGAGCCTCTCAGGGGTAATATTTCTTCAACTTGTCCATGTTGATCGGTTGTGAGAACTCTAGGCCATCTAGGTCCATCAAAACGACAGCTCCACCCGACCAAATAGACTTAATGATGTAGGGACCAGTCCAATTGGGTCTGAACTTGCCCCTAGGGTAATGGATGGGGGCTCGGCTGTCTTTGAGCACCAAATCTCCTTCCTTCAAATTTCGGGACTTAACCTTCTTGTTGAAAGCCCTGGCAAGTCTACGCTGATAACCTTGAACATGGTACAGTGCTTTCAGTTTTCTTTCATCAAAGAGCATGAGTTCTTCGAATCTGCTCTGCTGCCAATCTACCTCGGCTATCTGACACTCGGCCAATACTCGTAATGATGGAACCTCAATTACGATAGGTAGAACGGCCTCCATTCTATAAACTAATGAATATGGAGTTGCTCTAGTAGACGTTCTAATTGAAGTCCGGTAGCCCCACAGAGCAAATGGAAGCTTATCTGGCCAGTCCCGGTAGGTTTCCACCATTTTCTACAAAATGTGTTTGATGTTCTTGTTGGCAGCCTCAACTGCTCCATTGGTCTGAGGCCGGTACGTGGACGACTTATGAAAAGCCACGTTGTATTTTTCTAACAAGTCAATCACTTCCTTCTTGAAGTGGGAACCGTTATCTGAAATAATCTCGTTTGGGACCCCGTAGCGACAGATGATGTTGTTTTGGATGAACTTTGCAACGTGTGAAGCCTTCAACACCGCATAAGATTGGGCCTCGACCCATTTCGTGAAATAATCTATCACGACTAGAATGAACTCAATCCCATTAGACCCCTTTGGAGTGACAGCCCCGATCACATCGATTCCCCAAACTAAAAATGGCCATGGCGAAGTCATCTTGTACAGCTTCGACAGCGGGATGTTCATGCGGTTTGCATGGATCTGACATTTGTGGCATCGCCGAACAAAACCGATACAATCCTCCTCCATGGTGGACCAGTAGTAACCCTATCTGAGGATCTTCCGAGCTAACATTATCCCGTTCATATGTGCTCCGCACTCTCCTCCACGGATGGCCTCCATTAAGTGCTTCGATTCTTCGGCGTCAACACACAGCTTATGCATTCCCAGATGACCTCTCTTGTACAATTTACCCCCGCAGATGATGAACTGAACGGCCATTCTTCTTATTGCTCTTTTATCCTTGGCATTTGCCCCTGGTGGATACGCCTCTTTTTCCAAGAAGTTCTAGACATCGTAGTAACAGGGGTTCTCATCTTGAACCTCATCTATGGTAGCAATCGACTCATAGGCTAGCGTAAATTTCTAGTCAATGATAATCGGACGCATCCGGACTCCGAAAGGGATGTCTATCATGGAAGATCGAGTTGCTAGTGAATCTGTGAACTTGTTGTTCTCACTTAACAGATGAGCAAAGTTTAGTTTCTCAAACCGAGGAATTAATAAGTCTAAGGTCTAGTGATACATTATCATCTTTTCTTCTTTGACTTTCCAATCTCCTTTCGCTTGAGATACAACAAGGTTCGAGTCCCTGATGACGTCCAACCGTTTTGCCCCTAGTTCCAGGGCTGCTTCTAAACCAGCAATGCATGCTTCGTATTCTGCTTCGTTGTTCAAAACTTTGAACCGGAGTTTAAAGGCTAGAGGGATACGGGAATTGTCGGGTGCTATTAGTAACACTCCTATCCCATACCCGTATTGATTTGACGCTCCGTCAAAGTACATCGTCCAAGTTTCATCTTCGATATGAAAAATGGCCTCATTTGGGAATAAGTACTCAACTGCTTCACCTCCTTCCACTGGATGATCGGCTAAGAACTCTGCTACCGCTCTTCCCTTGACTGACTTGCCCGTCACTGTAGACGTCCCCGAACGCCCCGGGAGGGAATCCCGTCTTGTTCATTTGGGCTCACTACAATTCAGACTCAAATTGTCACGGTTCTGAATCTAGTCTCGCAAAGTGCAATGCAAGACTGATAAATCACCAAAGAGTCCAAATCCGGCAAATCGTTTTGAAAACAGATTTTTATAAAGAAGTGCCAAACATGGACTGCTTTGCCAGATACAAAGTCGCCACCTAAATATTTTATTTTGGGAGAATTTAGGAAACCCTGACTCGTTGCCTAAGGCCACGTGTCCGTCATCACTAAAGTTACCTCGGCTCGGGAACTTGGGTACGATTGGGGAAGGTCAGCTATGAGCACCTCCGCTCGCCCGATCAAAGATCGGCCACTAGTAAACATGATATCTTGTTTTTGAAAACACATGTGTTCTTATTCCGGTAAATTAGCTAGAATTACTATGTGATGCGCACAGCAAAACAAGTATAGACTAGATCGCCTAATTTGGAACAAAGCATTGCATATCCATTTGTTCGGAAAAATGGTTTGAGTTTTGCTACTCGCAAGTAGACTAAAATACTAGTTTCGACGAATTATTCCAACTCAAGCAACCCAACCTTCACCCACAGGCATTCAGGCAGTTATATCACATAAGCACATAGCCTCATGGTAAGCATGCTATCATGGCAGTCACTCACACACATGCAAGGATGCTAAAGCATAAACGCTTACCGAGTACTCCGAGCCAAAATAAAAACTAGTTAGTAATCATATGCATGATCCTAGTTCATGTTAAGATGGCTAATGCAACACATGCAAGATGCAACTAAGCTAGGCTCGACTATTCTAAGATGGCATCTGATGATGCTACAGCTAGCACGTATTCAACTTGGAATTGAAATACGATGTAGTTAGTATGATGCGCCGAGCCCGGTGCATGCAAGACAAATGAATGGATGCAAACATGCGAGCATAAGTATGCTAATTGAAACATGCCCTAATCTAACCATCGTAAGCTAGTAAATAAAAGGGAGAAAGACGTGGGGTTGGAAGACATGCACACACGCACGCACACTTATTACACAATTGCCCTCGCTCGGAGGATCCGAATAATAATACAAACCAAATAAATAATTAACTACCCTAGCTAATTAAATATTACAAAACCCTTAACTAATTAACAAATTAATTAAGCTACTAAAGCAATAAAACAGCCTTGCGAAGAGGGATGAATGCATGCTCGGATTGGCTTCGCTCGGAAACCCAAAGCCATGCCATTGTTGCCTCTGTTTACACTGTTATGCACCTCTGAGACTTGCACAATTCCCAAGGTTGCTTCTAAACCACCCCTTGATCAGAATAGGATGCCATCGGCCAAGATAAAAAGCCATTTCCATGGAAACATGGTCATCGACCAAAGGTGGAGCCATCGGCTGGATTTTGGTAGCCGGCCGGCACTAAAGATGGCCGACCGGCCATCTGTTCCTGTCGGACCCTGTTTGACAGCAGCAGAGGACAGACAGAGCATGGCAATGAATTTTCAAAGCAAATGTGTGCACAACCACCCTCCTTATCATGTCATGAATTCAAGGGAGTATGGTTCTCGACGCTCGGGCCACCAATCACGCATTTCCATGCATGATGGCCCAAGAAGCCAAGTGTGCAACTTCAATATCAAATGAAATGCACACAAAACACATCAAAGCCCCAACCTCTATCATGATTGATCAAGAGGCAAGGGATGCATGCTCAATACTATGCAAACTAAGCATGCAAGCAAACTAATGCAAAATGAGTATGCTAGCAAGCAATATGCAATAGGCATACAACCTAAATATGCAAACACGCAACCTAGCAAACACAATGCTATAGACTATATGGCGCCCACAATGCTATATGAACTATGGCATGCTCAATGCAACTAACCACCTAGCATACACAATGCAAGGAGTGACATGGCATACACAATGCTAACAACATAACATGCACAACAAATTGTAACATGACATACACAATGCAAGATGGACTTAAACTAAAATGAGTGGGCCTCAGCCACACTCAAATCAGTGGCCAAATGAGATGAGAACAAGGCCCAAGATTCATGCAAACATGCACAATGCAAAGGCTCCAAGCCTAAGGCACAAAATGCAACTCTCCAAGAGCAATGCAAGGATGAAACATGGCATACAATGGCATACATATAAGCTCTGAAATGACATGCTCAATGACCCCAAAACATGAAACACCTCAGTATAAGCATGCAATAGACTTCAAAACTCAAAGCTAAGCAAGGCAATTACACTACAACCTTGCATGGCAAGCACCAATCGATCAAGAGGCCTAAAAACAGGGCTAAGGCAGCCCAAAATAAGGACAAAATTAGTTTGGAGTATGGCCAAAATGTGCTAGAATGAAGGGCCAAAACAACATGCAATGTAAGCTAGTATGCATGGTTTACACTACAAGCATATGGAGCACATGAGGGACTACCAAACCAGCCAAAAAAAGATTCATCACATGTCAAAATATGACCAAATACCCACTGAAATGTATCCAATACATGCAAGAATGAGGTGCTACTTTGAAAGGCTATAAAGAGGGTTGTTCTACACATGCAAGAGGCAAGCCTTAAATGACAAAAACAGCTCTGGAAATAGTTCATGCAGGCCCTAAAACTTACTGAAAAAGGCCTGAACCAAGCTCAAGAAGTGTGCAAATAAGGGCTCCTTTGTAAGGCTAAAGATACTAGTAAACAAGACAATAAGGGAGAGGGTCACCCCTCTCCTTCTTAGGACCTCAAAACACCATCCCAACCACTGAAATCCCTTTGGATTTCAGTGGTGAGAAGGCCAATACAAGGTGGTCCCAAAAGTCAACAAAGAAGGCTCAAAAAGAGGCCAAACAAGGCCTAAGAGGGGGTGGACGACCCCCAACACCAAAATGACCTTAAACAAACTTCAAAATCATGCAAATACAAAAAAAATTTCAGTTTATAGCTAAGCTTAAATCAGTGTGCAAGATATGCTAAAAGTGTGTACAAAAACAGGGAATAAAAGAGGGAAAAGGAGTTACCCTTGAAGACCACTTCCAAGAACACCAAACCAGCAACCTCTTTGGATCAAAACCAGCTCAAAAACCCCTCAAACAACTCTTTAGCACCTTAGTAACTAGGGCTGCAATCAAGCCGAGCCGAGCCGAGTTTTACGATATTCGAGCTCGGCTCGACTTATTTATAAGGTATTCGAGCTCGGCTCGAGCTCGCAACGAGCTTCAGTATCTCAGCCCGAGCTTGGCTCGTCTAAAATTTATAGAACTCGACCTCGGCTCGTAATGGCTCGTTAAGCCAAAAGAGATCCATGGAAGCCACAAACTAACCCTCTGCACTTGCACTTATATAGAATTTTGTCCAACTTAAAATGTATTTTGCAATCGATGTGGGACTCCAAACAAAGACACCAAATGACATCGTTTGGCACAACATTTCCGTCCATTCTTTGAGTCCCACATCGCTGGAAAAGGTAAAACTCTTCTGTCCAAATGCTTCTGTCCAAATGCTTATAAAGTCATGAGTTGTTGGCAGTCAACGAAAGTAAAGAAAAGCAATGGCAAACATTTGAATATTTTTTATATTAAAATAATAAGCATCAATAATGATGATGGACCAGTTAAAATATTTTAACTGTTAAAGTATTTTAATTTAATAAATATATTATAATATAATATATATATATATAATATATATTTAAAATATAAAAATATAAATTAATATTTATATTTTGAGCTGGCGAGCCTATTCGAGTCGAGCAATAGTATGCTCGAGCTCAGCTCGTTTATTAATCAAACTTGAAATTTAAGCTCGAGCTCGGTTCATTTATTAATCGAGCCGAGTTCGAACGAGCCTTAACGAGCCGAACTCGAGCTTGTTCATGAACAGCTCGGTTCGTTTGCAACCCTATTAGTAACCAAAGAGTAGTGTACTCCTAGGTGTTCTAGTGCAAAAACAAGAACAAAAACTCACTTTGGAACACTCTAACCCACACAAATGTAGAGAGAGAGGGAGATATAGAGAGAGAGTGATATATATATCTTATATATCAGATTTTTCCAACCCTTGAAATGGAAGGAGAGGCCCTCTTTTATAGAGGAACAAAGGTCCAAGCTTCTCTTAGAAGCTTGGAGCAAAGGGGCCAAGCTTCTCTTAGAAGCTAAAGCAAAAAGGGTCAAGCTTCTTGAGAAAGCTAGAGCAAAGGGGCCAAGCATCCTTAAGAAGCTAAGAAAGGTTCAAGCTCCTTGGAGAAGCTAGGCAAAGGTTCAAGTTTCTTCAAGAAGCTAACACAAAGGTTCAAAAGATTCAAGCTTCCTTAAGAAGCTAAAACGAGGGGTTCAAAAGGTTCAAGCTTCCTCAATAAGCTAAAACAAAAGTTCAAAAGGGTCAAGCCTCCCCAAGAAAAGGTCTCGGCCAGAAAAAGTGGCCGATTGATCAAAACAATGGCCGGCCGACCGACCAAAAACAATGTCGACCGACCAACACATTTGGCCGGTAGCAAGAAAACAGGGCTGATGGCCTCAAGCCATGGCCGGTGAGGTGTGGGGATGGCCAACAAGCTATTTCCCACGCTCATAAGCAAAACAACAAGTGTTTAGTGCAAAACCAAACACAAAACAAACGAGTCAAGAGGTCTTGAGGCAAGGCGCGTAGCCGAAACCTCCGAGAACTCAAGACGAACACAAACATGGGTGATCGTTGAGTGTTCAAACGATGACGTCCAAGTCTTGAGGACGGTCAAAAATGGGGTGTCTACAGTTGCCCCTCTTTGACAGAACTCGAAAGTCATAACAATGACGGAAGTGAATGTCAAAGCCCAGAGACGATCCATTTTTGACGAGGCCGAAGACTTAGACAAAGCATGCAAGCAACAGACAAAGATATGGGCCCGAAAGCAGGGGCAAGATGCAAGACAATGCATAAAGCCGAGCATAACTTATGATCATGCAAAGAAAGCTGTAACGAAGCATAACATGCGATAGTTTTAAGCAAGCGAAAACCAAACTACATTACAATGCAGAAAGGATGTAAAAGAGTCATACAATCTCAACCATGCGCCATGCAGGAAAGACTAAGAGCGACCATTGGGGACACCCGAGGTCTCAAACAAGATTCCATCGCGTTGCACGTGAAAGGAAAATGAGTGGCACAAACATTGAAACGTGTTCCAAATGCTCTAAAAAAAAAGGGAGAAACATAGGGACATATCCCGGTGTTTTGAAAAGGAGCGTGCATAACAATGCAAGCGGAATGCGCATAACAACGCAAGTGAAGAGGTGTGCATGACAATGCAACTAAGATGAATTCCAAACATGCTGAAATTGTGTAAGGAAAGGGGTCAGGGAGAAACATAGGGACATATCCCGGTGTTTCGGAATGGTTCAAACATAGGAACACATTCCAAGTGCTCTTAGCCAAAGAGGGAGAAATATAGGGACATATCTCGGTGTTTCGGAAAGGTATAAGCATTGGAACGTATTCCAAATGCTGTTAACCAAAGAGGGAGAAACATAGGGACGTATCCCGGTGTTTCAGAAAGGTATAAGCATTGGAACGTATTCCAAATGCTCTTAACCAAAGGGGGAGAAACATAGGGACGTATCCTAGTGTTTCAGAATGGTTCAAGCATTGGAACGCATTCCGAATGCTCTTAACCAAAGAGGGAGAAACATAGGGACGTATGCCAGTGTTTCAGAATGGTTCAAGCATTAAAACGTATTCCGAATGCTCTTAACCAAATAGGGAGAAACATAAGGACGTATCCCAGTGTTTCGGAAAGGTATAAGCATTGGAACGTATTCCAAATGCTCTTAACCAAAGAGGGAGAAACATAGGGACGTATCCCAGTGTTTCAAAATGGTTCAAGCATTGGAACGTATTCCGAATGCTCTTAACCAAAGAGGGAGAAACATAGGGACGTATCACAGTGTTTCGGAAATGGTGTGAGCATTGGAACGTATTCCAAACGCTTTTAACCAAAAAGGGAGAAACATAGGGACGTATCCTGGTGTTTCGGAATGGTGTGAGCATTGGAACGTATTCCAAATGCTTTTAACCGAAGAGAGAGAAACATAGGGACGTATCCCGGTGTTTCAGAATGAGAAGAGAAAACACCGGGACGTATCCTGGTGTTTCAGAATGGTAGGAGGAACATAGGGACGTATCCCGGTGTTGCGAAAGGAAGGAGAAACATAGGGACGTATCCCGGTGTTTCGGAATGAGAAGAGAAAACACCGAGACGTATCCTGGTGTTTCAGAATGGTAGGAGGAACATAGGGACGTATCCCGGTGTTGCGAAAGGAAGGAGAAACATAGGGACGTATCCCGGTGTTTCAAAAGGAAGGAGAAACATAGGGACGTATCCCAGTGTTTCGGAAAGGAAGAGATTGTGTAAAATGATGCAATTGAAAGGGTGCATAACAATGTGAGTGAAACGTGCATAACAATGCAGGTGGAACGATGCATAACAATGCAAGCGAATCAGTGCATGACAATGTAGGAGGAATGGGTGCATAACAATGCAAGTGAAGTGTACGTGACAACGCAAGTAAAGAGGTGCATGACAATGCGGTTGAAAGCGAAACATGCATGTCGACGCAAGTGAAGAATGCATGACAATGCAGGTGGAAGCGAAACATGCGTGTCGACGCAAGTGAAGAATTCACAACAATGCAGATGGAAGCGAAACATGCGTGTCGACGCAAGTGAAGAATGCACGACAATGCAGGTGGAAGTGCACTGCAATGCAATATATATTCTATATGCAATGAATGCATGTAATGTATGCTATGTACAATGTAATATACATACTAGATGATGTAGTAGTTAGGAAGCGAAGATACCTTACAGGGGCAATTGGCAACGACCTACCTCATGCTGCTGGGGATTTTTTGCTTCTTCTTGGTTGAACCACAGGTACTACTTTTCTCCCTGGCTATGGTCGCAGCTTTCCCTATTCTCCAATAGGGTGACAGACTAGGTTGATTCGGTATCCACAATTGAGGCGCATATACATGCTATCTCAATCTATAGGGTTGCCATACAGATTTCAAGCCGAGGATATACCCCTGGGTATTTAAACCAGACTTTAGTCTCGAGAATCCCAAACCTTTGCGTTCTAGGCGTAAGCCATTCGAACTCTAGTTTCCACCGTCTCAGTTGGTCCCCTAGGAACTCACCACAAACACACGCAGGTGGCTATACCAGACCACTGGGAGTCGTTCGGGCACGAAAAACACCAAAGGAATTGCACCTTTAGAGGATTTAAGGTCTCCTAGACTGGAGAATGCACAAGACAGTGCGAATGAAGATGCATGATTTAAGGTCTCCTAGACCAGAGGATTTAAGGTCTCCTACACCAGAGAATGCACAAGACAGTGCGAATAATGCAATGCACAAACAAGTGCAGGTAAGGTGCGCAAGATAGCGTGATAAAATGCAATGCACAAAATAGTGCGATACGCAAAAGAGCACAATTGAAATGCAATGCACAAAACAGTGCGATTGAGGTGCGCAAGATAGCACGATGCACAAAATAGCGCGAAATGAAATGCATGCAAAATGCAATAAGATACACAAAACAGTGCGATGGAGGTGCCCAAGAGATTGCGAGTGATAAATTACACAAAACAGCGCGATGCGCTAGACAGCGCGATGCGTTAGACAACGCGAGTGCACAAGATAGTGCGAATGCACAAGATAGTGCGATGCGCTAGACAGCGCGATGCGTTAGACAACGCGAGTGCACAAGGCAGTGCGAATGCACAAGATAGTGCGATGAAGGTGTGCAAGAGAGCGCGAGTGATAAATTGCACAAAACAGTGCGATGCGCTAGACAGGGCGATGCGTTAGACAACATGAGTGCACAAGACATTGCGAATGCACAAGATAGTGCGATGCGCTAGACAGCGCGATGCGTTTAGACAACGCGAGTGCACAAGACAGTGCGAATGAGATACAAAGTGTAAGTGCACAAGACAATGCGATAAAATGCATGTTCTATGCAAGTAAGATGCATAACAATGTGGGTGGAAGGGTGCATAACAATGAAAGATAGATGTGCGTAATAATGCAAGTAACGAGCATAACAATGCTAGATAGATGTGCATAACAATGCAACGAATGGTGTGCGTAATAATGCGAGAAATGGTGTGCATAACAATGCGACGAATGTGCAACTTCAAAAGCGTGTTTGAAACAAAATTCCGATTAAGGAAATACAAGCCTTAATGAGACCAAATCCAAACGCGGCCTCCGATTTACCTCTCGGAGGGGTTTGTAACACACTTCGCTTGAAAAGGGTACACCCTATTTATATTGGCGAGAGATAACATCTACTGCTGCTGCTTTAATTGCCATTCTGACTTGAAGCAGGCTTAAGCTTGGGGTTGAGATACACTCATACTTCGGAGCACTAACAAAGGCCTGAAGAGGTACATCCGGAGTACAATCACGGCATGTACCGAAGTCGAAACACACTAAGATGCTCTGATTTTCCTTCTTTTCTTTTGCTTCGCAGTCTGGAACCCATATAGCTTCAGTTAGGTCCTGGTTTTACTGTTCTCATATGACTTGGGTTGAACCCTGCGGTTTTTTAAAGAACAAAATCTTGTTTTGCACAAATCTGGAGAACGGCATGGCACTCTGAGCGCAAAACGATTTTTTTGAAATTAAGAAATGAGTTCTGAACCAGGTATTGAGCCTACAACTGAACACAGCGCATAACAACTCAACAAAGAAAAACAAGGGGTAAACAACCTAAACACATCGAGAAACACTCGAAACGACTCAAAACAAGAATCAAGACAAAACAAAAGACACGACACTCAGACGTGCACACGGAGCCTGTTTCTCCGAGTATTATTTCCCATCCTTTCACATTTGTGATCCTCACATCACTCGGCCCTCAAGCTCTGTTTTTCTGAAAAAGCCCTTTTTCTCACTTTTTCTCTCAGCGCACATCTCTCTATTCTTCAATCTCTCATTTTTTATCCCTCCCCTGGGTGGTTGATGGATAAACAAGAAATTGCGGGCTCTTGCCCCTAGCATGTTACTAGATTCTCTTTCTTCCACTCACTGCCAGTGAGTTCCTCCCACAGAGGGGTTGCACTAAGATGGGGTATGAAGCAAATTTGCAGCTGACATCGGTTGATGATGCTTTGCTGGGGAGTTTGGACATGATTAGATCTGTCCAGATAAGGAAGTGGAATATCTTGATCCATTCCAGTTCGTGCTTCATACTTGGCTTTATACCTCGCTGCTCGGAGGATGAGAGAGCTTTCTGACCTTTTGCAGTCAGCTTTAGTTGTGCCCTTTTCTGGCGGGTAGAGTGCCCTTTCTGGCAAGTAGAGTGCCCTTTTCTGGCAAGTATGTTGACAACGGGGAAAAGACAGAACACCTGACTTAACTTTGCCCTTAGTTCATTATTTTCACCATTTTTTGTTTTTGACGTTCTGCTAAAACAATTTTGACCAACATGAGAGTTAGATTAACATGCTTGTTCGATTTTCTAATTTAAAATCATGCAAGTTAGGTTATGAGCACTGAAAATTTTCCTTTTTGGGTCCAAGAAATGGTCTAATTTTGGAAAAGCAGAATAATTTTCGAGAGAATTAGTCAACCTCAGTAAAAATTCTCAAAACTATTTTTGCAAACGGTCACTGCTCAACGAGCACAGAACCTACTCTCAAGATGTGCAACCTCGGATCCATAACAATGGAAAATTGCCCCTTGCTTGAACGGCACTGCATGGCAACGAAAAGTTGCCCCCTTGTTTGAATGGCGTGCGGGCGCATTGGCAACGGAAAGTTGCCCCTTGCTTGGATGGCACCGCAGTGCATTGTAATCAATCCTCATAGCGATGGTCACAACTGAACTCTCGGATACAGAGAAGGCGAGGATGATCAAAACCATTACATGGACATAATCAATTTGGAAGTGTTTGTGGCTGGACTTCAGCATGAAGTTGCCTATGTATCCCAAACATGGGAATCAAGCCTTACGTAGTTCCGGTTAAGGTACACTCGGGTATTTAACCTCTCCTTTTGTGCTCTAACTTTTGCCATGGCCACCCTTCCGGGTTTTCAACCTTGCGAGCTATGTTTTTCTTTTCTTTTTTCATTTCTTCTCTTTTTCTTTTTTTTTTCTTTTCTTCTTTTCTTTTTTTCTTTTCTTTTATTCTTTTTTCATTTTCATTTTTTTTATCTTTGCATTTTTTCTCTTTTTTCTTTTTTCTTGTTCTTTTCTTTGCTCTAACTTTTGCCTGGGTCGCCCTTCTGGGTTTTCGGCCCAGCGAGCCTCTCAAGGGTAAAAGTGTAGCATTGTCCATGTCAAATGGTTTTGAGATCCCGAAGTCATTTGAATCCAGGAGAATGGCTGCTGTTCGCTGGCGATGCAGGAGTCTATCCAATGGGGGGCTGAATTTGCCCCTTAGTGTTGCGGATAGGAACTCAGTTGTTCTGCAACAATACCTTTTAATTTCCTCCTTTCTGGGATTTGGCACTCTTGCCAGTCTTCATTGGTTTGCAGCAATGACTCATCTTTCACTCTTCGAGCACATCTGACATTTTTGCCCCTAGTTCCAGGGGCACTTCTGATCTAGCTTTTCAAGCTTCCTTTTGATCATATCTGATATTCTCGCCCCTGATTCATGGGCTGCTTCTGATCTGGCCACACGGGCCTTACATTGTGGTTGGCCGTTGAACATTCTGAATCTAAGTTCAAGGTTTGAAAGTGAGGGATCGAGTCTCGAGGCTGAGAGCGATCCTAAGCTACACAATCTCAAGAGCGATTCCACACAGGTCTTCATAGGACTGCGCAAAAACCTTTTTTGAAAATTTTTAAGAAAGCGACAAATTGCTTGCGCTGAAGACAATGTAGAACCAATCTGGATCAAGCCAGGGTCCTTCTCAGTACTCACACTAACAAGCATGATTTCAATCATTAAGGGCTTAGCATGCCTCTCTTTCTCTCAGTTGATCAAATTTTGCAAAACTCGAGGAATTCCTTCCTCTTTGTTTTCACCGTAGTGTTCAAAAAGTTTTGAAAGACTTAGGACAATGCAAAAGGTGTAGAAGAGCAGGTGAGATGGACTGCCGTTTCACTCAAATTTGCTGGCACAACAGGCACAAGGCAGAAGCAAACACAAGAGTGTGAAAATTCACTGCTGTTTCATTCATAACTTCTGGCGTAACTGGCTCTAAGACAAAAACAGACTCAAGAGAAAGCAAAAAGACAAACACAAAACAAAACAGTGATGCCCGAGGGAACACCCCCGAAATCACCCGACTTTAACAAAATAGGATTGACTCGATACAACAAGACAGACTCGACAGGATTGACTCGATACAACGAGACAGACTCAACAGGACTGACTCGATACAACAAGACAGACTCGACAGGACTGACTCGATACAACAAGACAGACTCAACAAGACTGACTCGATACAACAAGACAGACTCAACAGGTTTGACTCGATACAACAAGACAGACTCAATAGCCAAGTCAAAAATTACAAAAACCGGCATTCACAAATGCTCAAAACAGTGCGTGCCATACGCCACATCTGGAGTAAACTGAGTGCCACCTGCAGGTGGTTCATCCCCTGATCACATAACAACACAGGTCCAGAGTACCTGAGGGATATCAGACCCTTCTGAAGCTATGGTTCCAAGACTACTTAGCAAAAGTGAAAACAGACAGCATCTCAGCCTGATTTCACCAGAACCATCATGAGCGAAGCTGAATGACTGCGCTCCCTACAGAATTCTGCCCAAAATTCTGCCCTGTAAACTGATACCCTCAGGTAAAACTGATTCTTCCAAATACGGATGCTCGCAGGCCTGATACCCAGACTTGAAACTGATATATGCATTCCTGTAGAGACGCACTCTAAAACCACATAGCAAGCAAATGAGAGCCAAAACACCCCTATGGTGGGGTAGGGTTTCTCTATCCTATTTTGTCAGGAGCTAGGGTTTCACTACGCACACAGCGGTTTCAAACAACCTATAATCGGGTAAGCAACCTGTCCTAGTTTGGAATGGTCACTATGGATTCCGAATATGCACTAGGTCGAATGGTCAAAAAGGGTGCCCCGGTGAAAATCGAGATTTGTGTTCCCATCGTGGCAGAGCCCGTAACCGGTTAGCCTTATGGCACGCTTCTCAAAGCGAACCTCCGGCAAACCGTTCAGGAATAGCAGATGGCAAACACGGTGTCCTAGGCGCACCAATGCAAATGCAATGCAAAGAAACACATAAGTGTAGTCAAAACAAGATATTATGAGTTCGAGTCAAGTTCTCTTACTCCCCAGCGGAGTCGCCAGAAACTGTAGACGTCCCCGAACGCCCCGAGAGGGAATCCCGTCTTGTTCATTTAGGCTCACTACAGTTCGAACTCAAATTGTCCCAGTTTTGAATCTAGTCTCGCAAAGTGCAATGCAAGACTGATAAATCACCAAAGAATCCAAATCCGGCAAATCGTTTTGAAAACAGATTTTTATAAAAAAGTGCCAAACATGGACTGCTTTGTCAGATACAGAGTCGCCTGCTAAGTATTTTATTTTGGGGGAATTTCTGAAACCCTGACTCGTTGCCTAAGGCCACGTGTCCGTCATCACCAAAGTTACCTCGGCTCGGGAACTTGGGTACAATTGAGGAAGGTCAGCTATGAGTACCCCCGCTCGCCCAATCAAAGATCAGCCACTACTAAACATGATATCTTGTTTTTGAAAACACCTGTGTTCTTATTCCAGTTAATTAGCTAGAATTACTATGTGATGCGCACAACAAAACAAGTATAGACTAGATCGCCTAATTTGGAACAAAGCATTGCACATCCGTTTGTTCGGAAAAATGGTTTGAGTTTTGCTACTCGCAAGTAGGCTAAAATACGGGTTTCGACGAATTATTCCAACTCAAGCAACCCAACCTTCACCCACAGGCATTCAGGCAGTTATATCACATAAGCACATAGCCTCATGGTAAGCATGCTATCATGGCAGTCACTCAAACACATGCAAGGATGCTAAAGCATAAACGCTTACCGAGTACCCCGAGCCAAAACAGAAACTAGTTAGTAATCATACGCATGATCCTAGTTCATGTTAAGATGGCTACTGCAATACATGCAAGATGCAACTAAGCTAGGCTCGGCTATTCTAAGATGGATTCTGATGATGATACAGCTAACACATATTCAACTTGGAATTGAAATACAATGTAGTTAGTATGATACGCCGAGCCCGGTGCATGCAAGACAAATGAATGGATGCAAACATGCTCGCATAAGTATGCTAATTGAAACATGCTCTAATCTAACCATCGTAAGCTAGTAAATAAAAGGGAGAAAGACGTAGGGTTGGAAGACATGCACACACGCAGGCACACTTATTACACAATTGCCCTCGCTCGGAGGATCCGAATAATAATACAAACCGAATAAATAATTAACTACCCTAGCTAATTAAATATTACAAAACCCTTAACTAATTAACAAATTAATTAAGCTACTAAAGCAGTAAAACAGCCTTGGGAAGAGGGATAAATGCATGCTCAGATTGGCTTCGCTCGGAAACCCAATGCCATGCCACGGTTGCCTCTGTTTACACTGTTATGCGCCTCTGAGACTTGCACAATTCCCAAGGTTGCTTCTAAACCACCCCTTGATCAGAATGGGATTACATCGGCCAAGATAAAAAGCCACCGGCCATGGAAACATGGTCATCGACCAAAAGTGGAGCCATCGGCTGGATTTTGGTAGCCGATCGGCACTAAAGATGGCCGACTGGCCATCTGTTCCTGCAGGACCCTGTTTGACAGCAGCAGAGGATAGACAGAGCATGGCAATGCATTTTCAAAGCAAATGTGTGCACAACCACCCTCCCTATCATGTCATGAATTCAAGGGAGTATGGTTCTCGACCCTCAGGCCACCAATCACGCATTTCCATGCATGATGGCCCAAGAAGCCAAGTGTGCAACTTCAATATCAAATGAAATGCACACAAAACACATCAAAGCCCCAACCTCTATCATGATTGATCAAGAGGCAAGGGATGCATGCTCAATGCTATGCAGCATGCAAGCAAACTAATGCAAAATGAGTATGCTAGCAAGCAATATGCAATAGGCATACAACCTAAATATGCAAACACGCAACCTAGCATACACAATGCTATAGACTATATGGCACCCACAATGCTATATGAACTATGGCATGCTCAATGCAACTAACCACCTAGCATACACAATGCAAGGAGTGACATGGCATACACAATGCTAACAACATAACATGCACAACACATTGTAACATGGCATACACAATGCAAGATGGACTTAAACTAAAATGAGTGGGCCTCAGCCACACTCAAATCAGTGGCCAAATGAGATGAGAACAAGGCTCAAGATTCATGCAAACATGCACAATGCAAAGGCTCCAAGCCTAAGGCACAAAATGCAACTCTCCAAGAGCAATGCAAGGATGAAACATGGCATACAATGGCATACATATAAGCTCTGAAATGACATGCTCAATGACCCCAAAACATGAAACACCTCAGTATAAGCATGCAATAGGCTTCAAAACTCAAAGCTAAGCAAGGCTATTACACTACAACCTTGCATGGCAAGCACCAATCGATCAAGAGGCCTAAAAACAGGGCTAAGACAGCCCAAAATAAGGACAAAATTAGTTTGGAGTATGGCCAAAATGTGCTAGAATGAAGGGCCAAAACAACATGCAATGTAAGCTAGTATGCATGGTTTACACTACAAGCATATGGAGCACATGAGGGACCACCAAACCAGCCAAAAAAAGATTCATCACATGTCAAAATATGACCAAATACCCACTGAAATGTATCCAATACATGCAAGAATGAGGTGCTACTTTAAAAGGCTATAAAGAGGGTTGTTCTACACATGCAAGAGGCAAGCCTTAAATGACAAAAACAGCTCTGGAAAGAGTTCATGCAAGCCCTAAAACTCACTAAAAAAGGCCTGAACCAAGCTCAAGAAGTGTGCAAATAAGGGCTCCTTTGTAAGGCCAAAGATACTAGTAAACAAGACAACAAGGGAGAGGGTCACCCCTCTCCTTCTTAAGACCTCAAAACACCATCCCCACCACTGAAATCGCTTTGGATTTCAGTGGTGAGAAGGCCAATACAAGGTGGTCCCAAAAGTCAACAAAGAAGGCTCAAAAAGAGGCCAAACAAGGCCTAAGAGGGGGTGGACGACCCCCAACACCAAAATGACCTTAAACAAACTTCAAAATCATGCAAATACAAAACTTTTTTCAGTTTATAGCTAAGCTTAAATCAGTGTGCAAGATATGCTAAAAGTGTGTACAAAAACAGGGAATAAAAGAGGGAAAAGGAGTTACCCTTGAAGACCACTTCCAAGAACACCAAACCAGCAGCCTCTTTGGACCAAAACCAGCTCAAAAACCCCTCAAACAACTCCTTAGCACCTTAGTAACCAAAAAGTAGTGTACTCCTAGGTGTTCTAGTGCAAAAACAAGAACGAAAACTCACTTTGAAACACTCTAACCCACACAAATGTAGAGAGAGGGGGAGATATGGAGAGAGAGTGATATATACATATATATTATATATTAGATTTTTCCAACCCTTGACATGGAAGGAGCGGCCCTCTTTTATAGAGGAACAAAGGTCCAAGCTTCTCTTAGAAGCTTGGAGCAAAGGGGTCAAGCTTCTCTTAGAAGCTAAAACAAAAGGGGTCAAGCTTCTTGAGAAAGCTAGAGCAAAGGGGTCAAGCTTCCTCAAGAAGCTAAGAAAGGTTCAAGCTTGTTGGAGAAGCTAGGCAAAGGTTCAATCTTCTTCAAGAAGCTAAAACAATGGTTCAAAAGGTTCAAGCTTCCTCAAGAAGCTAAAACGAGGGGTTCAAAAGGTTCAAGCTTCCTCAAGAAGCTAAAACGAGGGGTTTAAAAGGTTCAAGCTTCCTCAAGAAGCTAAAACAAAGGTTCAAAAGGGTCAAGCCTCCCCAAGAAAAGGTCTCGGACAGAAAAAGTGGCCGATTGATCAAAACAATGGCCGGCCGACCAAAAACAATGCCGACCGGCCAACATATTTGGCCGGTAGCAAGAAAACAGGGCCGGTGGCCTCAAGCCATGGCCGGTGAGGTGTGGGGATGGCCAACAAGCTATTTCCCACCCTCAGAAACAAAACAACAAGTGTTTGGTGCAAAACCAAACACAAAACAAACGAGTCGAGAGGTCTTGAGGCAAGGCGGGTAGCCGAAACCTCTGAGAACTCAAGACGAACACTAACATGGGTGATCATTGAGTGTTCAAATGATGACGTCTAAGTCTTGAGGACGGTCAAAAATGGGGTGTCTATAGTCACATATTTGAGGTCGAATTCGGAAAGCAAAAGCAACCAACGAGCTAGCCTACCTATAAGTACCGATTTCTCGAAGAGATATTTGATGAGATCTAATCTTGAAACCAACATTACAGAGTGAGCTAACAGGTAGTGCTGCAGCTTCCTGGTAGCCCATACCAAGGCTAAGTAAGCCTTTTCCAACGGTGTGTAGTGGGTTTCATACTCCAGCATCTTCTTGCTCAGATAGTAGATAGCCCTCTCCACCTTGTCCTCAGACTCTTGCGCAAGCATGCAGCCCATTGTTGTCTCAGTTACTGAAAGATACAAAATCAACGGTTTCCCCAGCTCGGGCGGTGACAACACGGGTGGGTTCTGTAAGTATTCTTTGATCTGTTCAAAAGTAGCTTGGTATCGGTCGTCCTATTGGAACTTCTTTCCTTTCTTCAGGAGACCAAAAAGTGGTTCACAAGTCAAGGTTAATTTTGAGATAAACCGTCTTATGAATTACACTTTACCCAGAAAGCCTCGCACCTCCTTTTCAGTCCTTGGTGGTGGCATTTCTAAGATGGCCTTGATTTTGGAAGGGTCGACTTCGATACCTCTCTATGTAATCAGAAACCCCAGCATTTTCCCTGCTGTGACACCGAACGTACACTTCTGAGGATTCAGCCTCAACCGAAATTCTCTGATCTTTTGGAAGAACTTTTGCAAGGTGGTGTAGTGGCCCTTTCTTTCTTTGGACTTGACAATCATGTCGTCCACATACACCTCAACCTCTTTGTGGATCATGTCGTGCAATATTGTGGTCACGGCACGTTGATATCTAGCTCCAACGTTCTTCAACCCAAATGGCATCACCCTGTAATAGTAAGTCCCCTACGGGGTGGTGAAAGCAGTCTTCTCTCGATTTTCAGGTGCCATCACTATCTGATTATAGCCCAAGAATCCATCCATGAATGAAAGCAAAGCATGCCCCGCTGTGAAGTCCACTAACTCATCAATATGCGGCAAGGGCAAGTCGCCTTTCGGACTGGCTCTGTTCAAATTCCTGAAATCCACGCATACTCGGATCCTGCCATCCTTCTTCGACACCAGAACAATGTTGGCCAACCAAGTTGGGTATTCGGGTACCAGCAGGAACCCTGCGTCAATTTGCTTGGTGACCTCTTCTTTAATCTTGAGGGCCCAGTCCGGGCGGATCCTTCTGAGTTTCTATTTAACGGGTCGGGCCTCTGGGTCAAGAGGGATCCGGTGCTGTACAATCTCAAGATCGATTCCAGGCATGTCTTCATAGGACCACACGAAAACATCTTTGAAATCTTTTAATATAGCGACTAAGCGCTCGCGTTCCTTTGAAGACAACGTGGACCCAATCTGGATCAGCCGCGGGTCCTCCTCAGTACCAACATTAACAGTAGTGATTTCATCAACTAAAGGTTTAACAAATCTTTCCTGCTCTTGATCAATTAAGCGTTGCAAAACCGGAGGAATTTCTTCCTCGTCGTTTTCATCAAAATTTTGAAAGTCCTGATTAATACAATAAATCAAGGGCACAGAAAAGTACTCAGAAACCACATCCATTCCATTCTTATTAAGCATTTCTAAATCGTCCGATTCTTCTGTTATAACAGACTCAAAAGAGAAAGAAAAAGACGACCTAGACAGGACTGCGGCATCCGAGTTATCACCCCTAGGAGTACCGGACTCGGACTCAGACTCAGACGAGCTGGAACTTGATTCTAACTCAACAGATTTGGTGGAATCAGATTCTGGCTCACTACCTGATCCGGTGCTGCTTGACAAAAATCCCTCCTCGTACTGCCAAATGAGAGAAAGTGCGATGGATGCATCCAAAATGTTTGATGGTAGGCCCGCAGCTGTTTCATTCCCAATCATGGACACCGAGAAGTTATCCCCCAAGCACTTCGGTACGATCAGAGGATCTAAAAGTAAACAAGCCAGTGCTACCCCTATTTCAATTTCAGCGCTTTCGGAATCCACATTTTTACGCTGCTCAACCTCAGCTGATGGGTCTGTCTGCTCCTCGGCAACATCATCCCCGGATAACTGCAGGTCGAAGAAGATCTCAAAACCTGGCACGCGCTTCCTCTCCGCATTCAACCATGGCTCTGGGAAGCCGCAGAACGGAAAATACTCCCTCTCCCGGACGAAGCGTCCGTTTAGGGTACCCTGAATGGGTCGATGTATTAACTCATATGGCTTCCCCACCTTCTTCGCTCTGGCCCTCCCAGCCATCTCCTTACCTTTCCTCACCCAATCCTCTTTGGTGGGCAGATAACCCAAGCCAAAGGTATGTGTGTTGTGCCGCACTTCGGCCGATACTGCAATGCCCTTCCGGCCACTATTCTCTAATCCCATCCCGGGGATGTGTTAAAGCTTGTTCATGAGGTATATTGATTGTGCGCTGACATACACCCCCTCATCAACAGCCAAGATGTTCTGCACGACTCGAGCCTCAGCCAGAGTAAACCCCGATAAGAACACATCCTCCGTGCCGTGCTCGATTTCCAAGACTGGTGTAGACAACTCCGGCGGTGGATGGATTGATGAATTTCCAAAAACTATAGCTACTCCATTCCCGTGAGGGTATTTCAACATCTGGTGCAAGGTGGAAGAAACTGCTTTTACCAGGTACAACCACGGTCGCCCTAAAAGTAGGTTAAAGGTTACAGGAACGTCCAAGACATGGAAATCGATATCGTGTTGTCCTGGACCAACCTGGGTTTGAATTTTGACAGTCCCCATCACCTCCCTACTTGTGTTATCATACGTCCGAATCACCTGGGTAGTTGGTACGAAGTCCGCGGGCTTCAACCCAATTGTATATGCCGTCCTCGACGGGCACACATTAATGGCGGATCCCGTGTCGACAAGAACCACCGGTACCCACTTGCCTCTACATTCCACAGAGATGTAGAGAGGTTTGTTGTGATTTGCCCCCTCAGGCGATAGTTCTTTGTCAGAAAAGGTCAACGTCAGGAAACCTCCTCCCGGAAAAACCAATCCAACTAGCTGCTCCAACGTGGTGTCTATCGAGAGTTTGGCCTTGTCCATGGCTGAAAGGACGGCCTGTCTATGTACTCGAGAAGCCATAAGCAGTCCCCAGATGGAGATGTCTGCTTGTAGCTTTTTCAACTGTTTCAACACAGCCTCTTCTTCGAGTTGCTTCTCTTTCTGTTTCTCTGCCTCCTTGTCCTTCCCGGACACCTCTGGCTGATCTAGGTGTGGGGGCTTGAAATACCGCCCGCTCCTAGTCATATGGCCAACTTTACCAATGTACTAGGTATCATCCGGTTGATTGCTTCCCCAGCCCTCATCCGTATGGGCAAGACATAGATCATCATCCTCCCACCACATTCCATCGGCAGCCAACAGACACCTGTCCGGCTCCGTTACCACTATCCTTGCACTCACGGTACTTTCTGTCCATGTGTTTGCAACACCCTCTGTTCTTGTGCACACACCACTTTCAGTCCCCACAGGGGCCTTGGCTTTTCTGGCTCTTTTAGAGTCTTCAATTCCTTCCCGTTCTAGCTGCATCAATGCAGTCTGTTGTTCAACATCTCTTATATTCAAAATGCCCAAATCCTGAGCGAAATTCTTGGCACCGGCGCTCTCCGGTGATGTATTCTGATTCCCAGCCCTTTCGGCCACAACTGATGTCCTTGCCCCTGACGAGCCCTTTTCCAGCTGAGATTCTTCAACAATATCTGGTTGGTCGTCAAGCTACCCTGTAACCTCTGCTGACTCCTCAAAATCGAACCAGTTGACTGTCATGTCCCCCGAATCTTGTTTGTTGAAAATCTGAAGGTTAGCAAAGTCCCCTTCTAGAGTTGCTAAGTCATCCTGCCTCTGATCAAGTCCATCCCCCGGTAATACACAAATTTCTGCCCCCACCGGCAATTCCACATCTGGCCTATGCTGACTTACTGACGCAGTGTAGCCACTCAGATTGTATCCCTCCTCAACAAAGCTTCCCAGTTCCTTAGTCCCCGAATCCACTGTACCACTTTCCTCCGAAATCATCCCCATTCTGTCTTCGATAGTCACCACCATTGGTTTAGGTTGGGTTCGGGAGATGTCCAACATGCACAAGTCGGTGCTGTCGGGAATGAACACCTCCGGCTTAGGTAGGTTTGAAGGAGTGATATAGATGCTAGGATCGTAAGACACAACCCTAGTCTGGATAAAGTTGATGCGTTTGGGAGGTGGGGCTTGGTTATGTGGTGGGAGACGGTTGGTTGTGACGTTGGGTTTTTCTAGAGGCACAATCACCCTGTTATCAATGAGATCCTAAATCTCGTGACGCAATCTAAAACATTGGTCGGTGTCGTGACCATGTTGTTGGTGATATGTGCAGTACTTGGCTGGGTTATGGGAGGGAGGAAGTGGATTTGGCAACGGCCTCGGCTCCAGGGGCTTCAAGTGCCCTCTCCTGATTAGTACCCCCAGAGCTTTGGACAGGGGCATATATAATGGGGTGAAGGTTCTTTGGCCTCGGGGTTGGTATTTGGTTGTTTGTACGTTACTTTCGGACCCACCGAAGAATGGTGTAGTTGTCAGGGTTCTTAGAGGGGTGGTGGTGACCATGCTTACTTCCAAAGCTCTAGCAGTTGCAGCACTGCTTATGCCTGGATTGTTGTTTCGGTTGAAAGTTCTCTTGGGTTGCTCTTTGTTATTGTCGATCAAGCCCTGCTTCAAGGCATCCTCGATCTGTACTCCCATCTCATGCAGATCTGAAAAGGTATGGAAGGGGAGCACGATCATTTTTTGCATCAGTTTGGGTTGGAGGTTGCGCACAACCATCCGTATTTGATCCGTATCCTGTGCCTTATGGTCATCATTGAGGCCTTGGCCCTCTAGCGGGTTACGAACTCAGAGAAACTCTCCTTAGGCTCCTGCCTTGTTGTCTCGAGATCACGGGTTGTAATCTCAATTTGCGTGTTATAGGAGTACTGTGCAATGAAAGCCTCGGCCATCTCATCCCAGTTCCTCTTGACATCGTCTTCCAATTTTGTGTACCAGATGGCCGCCACACCCGACAGGGTCCGGCCAAACAATGAAAACTTCTGTAGTCTGGTGAGGCCCATCGGCCTTAGTATGTCTGAAAACAAACGTAGATGCACCATGGGATCCCCTGACCCATCAAAGCAGTCGATTTGGGGCATCTTGAATCGATCCGGCAGTGTCACAGCCGCATCAGTATACCCGTCCTCAATGCCTAGGATGGACTTTACCCCTTGGGATTTCTTGAACAATTTTTCAAGCTTGCTCAACTTCAACGCTGTAAGGTCAACCTCGAACTCAAAGGGAGAGTCCGGTTGATTGATAGGCGTAGGTGCCTTGGATAGTTGAGGTAGAATCGGGGGCGGAGCCAGCCCTGTCGGAATATCCGTCTCTCCCTGGACATTTGGTGCCTCCTCGGGTGTCGGAACTCCTGGTTGGGGAGGAGCTTGGTGCGAAACAGATGCTCCGGTTTGCTGCTATAGCCGGGTATAGCTCTGCCTGTTGGGCCATGACAACGGCCTGCTGTTTGGCAAATTCTGCTTGACGAACAGCGTCCTCCTGCATGGCTTTCATGCTCTCCTGGAGCTGGCGCACCATGTCTTCCATCCCTGACATACTGCCCTGATTTATCTGAAGTACCGGTGTATCTGCCTCTGTAGTAGACTCGGAAATCCCAACCTGACTGTTCAAAGACCACTGATCTGGCAATCTCGGTACCGATACACTGTGCCTCATTGACCTTCGTCTAGCAACTGGGGGTAAAGAGTAGAACACTGGTTGTCCGTCTACCAGATCCTCAGATCGATGGAGTCGACGACCTCTAGTCCAAAGTGCTTGGGGAATATCTGCTTGGTCGGAAGCAATTGTGCTAAACTACCTAGTAAAAAGATAAATAAAGTGTAATAAGGAAATAATCAACCAGACAAACGGACAGCATAACAGTGTAAATAAACACACAACACACAGTTGGACATCACAACACACAGTTGATAAGCTGAATAGACAATTCACAAACACGGATCATTGTTCCCAAATCACTGCCTCCAAAACTGAATCTGATACCCGCAGATAACTGATTCCCAAAATACTGAACCGGTGCCCGCAGGCTTGATACCCAAACTTGTAAATTGATACATGCATTCCTGTAGAGACGCACTCTAAAAGCATATTGCAAACAAGTGACAGCCAAAACACCCCTATGTTTGGGTAAGGTTTCCCTATCCTATCTTGTCAGGAGCTAGGGTTTCACTACGCACGCAGCGGTTTCAAACAACCTATAATCGGGTAAGCAACCTGTCCTAGCTTGGAATGGTCACTATGGATTCCGAATATGCACTAGGTCGAATGGTCAAAAAAGGGTGCCCCGGTAAAACCGGGATTTGTGTTCCCATCGTGGCAAAGCCCGTAACCGGTCAGCCTTATGGCACGCTTCTCTAAGCGAGCCTCCGGCAAACCGTTCAGGAATAGCAGATGGTAAACACTGTGACTTAGGCGTACCAATGCAAATGCAATGCAAAGAAACACATAAGTGTAGTCAAAACAAGATATCATGAGTTCGAGTCAAGTTCTCAAAATCCCCAACAGAGTTGCCAGAAACTGTAGGCGTCCCCAAACGTCCCGGGAAAATCCCGTTTTGTTCATTGGGGCTTACTACAGTTTGGACTCAATGTCACGGTCCTGTATCTAATCTCGCGGAGTGCAACGCAAGACCGATGAATCATCAAAGAGTCCAAATCCGGCAAATCGTTTTGAAAAACTGATTTTTAGAAAAAAAATGCCAAACATAGACTGTTTTGCTAGATACAGATTCGCCACCTAAATATTTTATTTTGGGGCAATTTAGGAAACCCTGACTCGTGCCTAAGGCCACGTGTCCGTCATCACCAAAGTTGCCTCTGCCTGGGAACTTGGGTATGATTGGGGAAGGTCACTTCGTGAGCACCCCCGCTCGCCCGATCAAAGATCGGCCTCTACTAACCACGATATCGAGTTTTGAAAACATTATGTGCTCTTATTCCGGTTTATTAGCCTAGAATTACTATGTGATGCGCATAGCATACAAGTATAGATTGGATCACCAAAGTTGGAACAAAACATCTCATGTTTGTTTTTGAAAGCGGTTTGTTTCTCGCAAGTAGGCTAAAATACGGATTTTGCCACCCTCAAGTGGGCTTAGAAAATATGGTGATTTGCCACTCTCAAGTGGGCTTAAAACTCGCAATCAATGAATTGTTCCAATTCAAATAATCCAACCTTCACCCACAGGCATTCAGGCAGTTATATCACATAAGCACATAGCCTCATGGCAAGCATGCTATCATGGCAGTCACTCCCACACATGCAAGCATGCTAAAGCATAAACACTTACCGAGTACTCCAAGCCAAAACAGAAACTAGTTAGTAATTAATTCATGATCCTAGTTCATGTTAAGATGGCTAATGCAACACATGCAAAAATGCAACTAGGATAGGCTCGGCTATTCTCAACATGGCATATGAAATGCAACAGATAACATGTATTCAACTTGGAATTGAAATACAATGCAGTTAGTATGATGCGCCGAGCCTGGTGCATGCAATACAGATGAATGATGTAAACATGCGAGCATAAGTATGCTACTTGAAACATGCTCTAAACTAACCATCAAAAGGTAGTAAATAAAAGGGAAAAAGACGTGGGGTTGGAAGACATACATCACACACACGCACACTTATTACAACATTGCCCTCCTCGGAGGGTCCGAATAATACAAAACCAGATGAATAATGAACTATAGCTAATTATTACACGACATTAACTAATTAACAAACTAGCTAGGTAAGCATGTAAACTAAATGAATGTGACTTCCTTAGCTCTGTTTTGGATGACAATGGATGCATGCATGCTCGAGTCGCCTCGTCGGGAAATCCATCGCGATGCTTCATCCCGCCTTTGCGTGCAATTTATTTCAGAAACTTGCACGAAGCTCCAAGAGGCTGAAACTCCACTCTGGGAAGTTGTGGGAGGACTGCCGACCAGCCAATGGCATGAGAGACCACCTGCCAACCACCCCTTTGTGGTGGAGACCAAAAAGGGTGGTCGGCCTGCCAGAAAACCTGGTCTGCCGACCACTTTCTGCCCCTAGATTCTGGTTTTTGCAACACAAAGCAATAGGGAAGCATGGAAAGGTATTTTCAACAAATCTGTGCTCGACCACTCTCCCCGTCATAGCATAGGCTCTAGGGAGTGTAACCCTCGATCCTCGGACCACCAATCACACATCTCGATCCATGATGGCCGAGGAGTCGGATTGCACGACTTAATGTGACATGAATGCACAAATAAGCATCTAAAGCCAACAACTCTATCATGGATAGTCAAGAGTGTCGACAATCGGGAATCGAGGCACGTTTCATCACTTGGAGTATGAAACGCTCTTCGTTTCCCGTGTTTGGGCTAACTTCTATCCCAAACATGATGAAACAAGAATGGCACGCTCAATGCAACTTCTAGCATGCAATCCTAATGTAATGTAATGCAACTAAATGATACAAAGATGCAAGGAATGACATGCAAGCATGCAAATGGCATACACAATGCTATGAACTACACATGACATACTCAATGCACATGGACTAAACTATGGCATACACAATGCACATGTGAAGACTAACAAACACAATGAGATGAATAAGGCATGCTCAATGCAAAGATCAACTCATGCGAAAAAATGGACTATGTGGCATACACAATGCAAGATGGACAAAAACCAGAGTGAATGGGCCTCGGCCACACCCAAATCAGTGGCCAAACATGATGAAATCAAAGCAACAAGACACACATAAGCATGCACAATGCAAAGGCTCGAACCGAAGGCATCAAATGCCACTCTACCAAAGCATGGCAAGGGATGAAATATAGCATACAATCATACATTTTCCAGCTATGAAATGATATGCAAGATGGTCCCGAATCATGCAAATATGTCACACAATGCATGCTAGATGGCCCAAATACCGAAACTAGTGAAGTGCGTTACACTAGAGGTATACAAATCAATGCACAAATGGCAAAACTAGCCCCAAAAAGACCCTAGGCAGGTCCAAGATAGTGGGAAAATGGCCTAAGATGATGGCTCAAAATGCATAGAAATGAAGCCCATGCTAAGGCTCAAAAATAAGGCATACAAGCACAACTCTCAAACATATTGAAGGAGTGATGAACATGAGAATATGGCAACCTTATATGCTCTGAAATATCATGCTTGATGATGCCAAAACATGTCAAGGGTCCAAACAGCGCATGCTAGTGGACCCGATATGCAAAGCTAGTGAGCTTAATTGAACTATGGCCATATACAACAATGCATGCATGACCCAAAACACTTCAAACAGAGCTAAGGCAGCCCAAAATATGAATAAAATTAGTTTGGATCATGGCCAAAATATGCTAGGAAAGAGGGCCAAAACATCATGCAATACAAGCTAGTGAACCATGATTTACACTACCACCATATGAAGCACATGAGAGGCCACCAAACCAGTCAAAAACATAATCATGGCATCTCAAATGAAGCCCAAAAACCCACTGAAACTTGACCAATGCATGCAAGAATGACATACCCCTTTGATAGGCTGTAAAGAGGGTTGTTCTACACATGCAAGATGGACACCCAAAATGGAAAAAAAAGGGGCTCTGAACAGAGCCTATGCAGGTCCTAAAACCCACCAAAAATGGCCTGAAACATGGCTTGGAAGCATGCAAATAAGGGCTCCTTTGTTAGGCCAAATATGCTAGTAAACAAGACAAGGGGTGAGAGGGTCACCCCTCTCTGATTTTGGTGCTCAAAGCAGCATAATAACCACTAAAAATCCGCTGGATTTCGGTGGTCAAAAGGGCCAACAAAGCTCAACACAAAGGCCCTAATGCATGGCTCAAAACAAGATGAAATGAAGCATGCAAAGGGGTAGATGACCCCCAACAGAAAAATGGTCTGAAACAAACATGTTAAGGACTTCAAAATAAGACTTTTTTCAGTTTATGACAATACTCAATTATGCTTTCAAACTAAGTTAAGAGATGGAACAAAACAATGCTAAAAAGAGGGAAATAGAGTGTTACCCTTGTAGCCAAAGGGACCAGCAGCTTCTAGACCAAAAATAGCACACCTTCAACCTCTAAACACTAGCTCCAAGGTGCTTAGGTTGATAATGGAGGTGTTGTGCTGGGAGATGGTATGCAAAGGGGTCAAGAACTATGCACCTTTAGAGCCAAAGTGTAGAGATATAGAGGGAAGTGTATGCATAAGCCTTAAACAATTTTCTGAACCTTTGCAAATGAGGGAGAGGGTCTCACTTATAGAGGAACAAAGGTCCAAGCTTCTTCAAGAAGCTTGTGCAAAGGTCCAAGCTTCTTGAGGAAGCTATAACAAAAAGAGTCAAGCTTCTTGAGGAAGCTAGAGCCAAAGGGTCAAGCTTCTCTTAGAAGCTTAGAGTAAAGGGCTAAGCTTCTTTAAGAAGCCAAAACAAGGTTGTCAATCCTCCATACACATGCAATCTGTGCCCTCCAGCTGGCATAGTTGACACACACTCACAGAGACAGAAAAGGGGGAAGTAGGCCGACCACTTGCCCTGGTTGGCCGACCAGGGTCAAAAGGTTCAAGATTCAAAAGCTAGTCGGTAGCCTCTAGGGGTGGTCTCCCAACTCAATGCAAGCTAATGGTATGGTGGGAGACCAGTAATTGTGGCTCAAAAGTGAGGGAGACCAGCTACCTGACAAGAAAACTGGCCGGCGGGAGAAAAGTGGTCTCCAAGGAGAAAAGGTGGTCTCCCACCCCTGTACCACCTTCCAAACAAAGAAAATAGGGTCCATGCCAGAAATGAACCAAGACGAATGCAAAACGAGGGTTCGGGGGCCAAAACGCGCGGCCGGAATCCCCAAAAACTGACTGTTAAGCATCGAAAGTGACGTGCGACCATGAAGGTGGTCTCCTGGGCCACAGTGTCCCTCTGGATAGAGGAAACAAGGTGTGTGCCAAAAACCGGAGCAAACGGAGAAAGTTAAGCGGTCTCGAACCGAGGCGCACGGCCGACGGCTCCGAAAACCGGAAACTGCTCTCCAAACGGGAAAAGTGGCCTACGACCACGAAAAGTAGCCTACGGCCACTGAGAGATGGTCTACGAGACCTCTCCCTCCCTTCGGAGAGAAAAAACAAGACCTGGTTCGCAAACTGAGGCAAAGCACAAAAGGGTCCCGAGGTCCAGGGGTAAGGCTCTCAGCCGAGACTCCGTAACCTCAGAACGAGCACAACATACGCAATCACCGAGTACTCAATCGATGACGTCTGAGTCTTAAGGTCGGTCAAAAATGGGGTGTCTACACCGATGGGGCTGCAAGGACATTGCCGCTGACATTATTGCGAATAAGATCTTCCCTCTAGAGCCTAAGCCAAAGCTACCACCACTGAGGGTGAGGTCATTCGATCTAGCCACTTACCATCCATGTACATATGCGATGGCCCCTATCGGCATGTTGCAATTTGAGGATTTTACCCGGGGCATGCCTGAGGATTTCCTCCTACGAGAGCACACCTCACACCTCTCCCATGATGCCTCTGAGGTACAAACATTTGCTCCTTTATATACACTTTGTTTTCTTTAACATTCATTACAAACTTTCACCTGTCATGTACGTAACAAATTATTCTTTCAACACAAGGTGATGCTCTTGCTTAGACAGGCTATAGTGTAGTGACAATGAGGGACTGGTACCAAGAGCTCCTCACTCGAGTCTGAGAGTTAGTCGATGAGGCAGGCTTCGGCCTATTCTGCTCTGGGTTTTCACGGTTACAGATGAGCAGGCCCTTGATCAGTGCCCTAGTGGAGATGTGGTAGGGCACCACCAACTCTTTCCACTTCTCCACTACCGGGAAGATGATGATGACCCCCTATGACTTCTCCATGATCACGAGGTTACGAGTAAGGGGTGATCCGATCTCCTTCGATCTTGACATGGGCCAGTGGTGGGCCATTTGGGTCCATCTTCTTGGCGTGTGCCCTCCCTTGGATAGGCCATCTATGGTGCGCTATAGCTGGTTCTACGACCACTTCCATAGGAGCCATTCGAAGACTCAAGAGCAGATTGAGCAGTACACCCGGGGTTTCCTGATCTACCTTCTCGGCACCACCTTGTTCGCGAATAGGTGGAACACCATAGGTCTATATCTTCTGAGTGCCCTGGTGGTCCTGCCACGTGTCCGCTACTATGACTGGGGTGGTACTGGCCTTGCCACCCTGTATAGATATATGAGCTATTGTTCCCGCAAGAATGCAAACATGGTCGGAGGCTGCTGGAGAGCCTAGGAGGTATATCTTACACTTTCACTTCAATTTCTATTTTTAATTTATGTTTTCTGCTTTGCATTTTCTGACTGTATTTCTATTTCTACATGTTAACTCATAAACTGATCTTTTCTTGCAGCTCTGGGTATATGTCTACATTCTTGTTTTCGTTCTCGTTCCGAAAGATGAGGTGGAGACATCCTTGCCTCACTTGAGGTGATATGATAGTAGGTGCTATCCTCGGCGCCGCAATGTCACCACTTTTGCCTACTACTGCCGATTCTTTGATATAGTGATGGCACGTGAGGTAATCTAAAACCTATACCTATTCCATTCCATCTATATTGCTTCTATTCCATAATCTGACAACTGATACAACTAACTCTAACAACTGATACAACTAACAACAACTGACAATTGTGATTTCTCTGTTTGCAGGTTACGTGGCAGCCATGGGTGGTCATGCCAGCCAGGATGAGAGACGTGTATACAGGGTCCTGGGATACCTCCAAGTTATGGATCTTACTGGAGGGTCCTTTCTGCCAGACCTAGTATCTAGGGAGAGGTTCGTGCGCCAAACCCTGGGCCTACTAGACCCCGTTGTTCTTACTCTACCCCCTCCATCCATGAACATCGCAGATAGTCTACCAGTCAAGGCTATTATGCAGTTCATGGCGGGACAGGATGTTGATCTTTTCCACGGAGTTGGGGACTATACTGATTTCATCCAAACCCACCTCATGCCACCTCCAGCTAGAGCTCGCGCGAGAGGCGCTACAGATGCACCTGCTACTAGAGGTGCCGCTCATGGGGCTGAGCCTCATGTTGGAGGGGCTCCTCACACCGTTCATGTAGCCAGTCTGCCTATGATCCCGACTACAATCACATATTGGCGGCCAAATGAGATGGCCTACCAGATTCTTATTGAGTACCCGAAGGATGAGCACGAGTACGTAAGGGACCCCGACGTGCAGCAGGTATGCACTTTGTCTTGCAGTTTGTATTTCATATTCTCTTTTTTGTACACTGATGTTCAAACTTATTTGTAGGTGCCCGCGGGTTATGTGGACGGCCTCCTTCAATTGGTTGGCTCCTTAATCCACATGGTGCGAAGGAGGGAGTCATTACTCACCTACCATAGTCATTAGGTATCTCGCTTTTCTCATCTGACATGCACTGGTTTCCTTTGACTATATTCATACTGTTTCTACACCAAACTGTATTAATGCTCGGTTTCTTGCAAACTCTTTTTAGCCTCCATCTATACCAGCGGCACTTGTGGCACCCCCTTCTACTATGGGGAGGGAAGACAGACGAGCTCCCTCATGTGGCAAAGGTGAGGGCAGCGGTAGAGGCAAGGGAAGAGATGCCCAGAATAGGAGTCAGAGTCAAAGCAAAGACAACAAGTCTCAAGTGCAGGGGGCTTCTTTATCTGCTGAGAGGACCTTTACTGGCGAGGACACTGCTACTAGAGACACCGAGGAGGTCGTGAGTGAGCACTCCGAGTCTGATGATGGAGACGATGATTCTGGCTCGGAGTCACAATCTTTCGAAGATAGCGGTGCTGACGGCGACAGTGATCCTGGGTCTCGTTCTCGAAAGAGGACGAAGAGGGCTTCTCAACGCACTTGACCTGACGGATGCCGATTTTGGATTTCTCTTTTTCCTTTCTTTTGCTTTGTAGTACAGAAAAAGTATTGCTTTAGATAGGTTCTTTACTTTTTGTTTTTGAAAACTTGTATTTTCTCTTTTGTAAAAACTATGATCAAGGTCGAACCCTGCAGTTTTATAAAAGAATGAACTTTTTCTTTGCACAGTATCTCAAGAGTGGCGCAACACTTGCATAAAAAAAAAGATTATATTTGAAATTGAAATTGAGTATGATCACACTTGAATGAGTTTGTAGCCGGATATTGAGCCTACAACCGACCAAAATGCAAAATACAACTCAGCAAAAGAAATACGAAGCAAAAATAACTTAAACATAACTATTTAAATTTGCCCGAAACAAAAGACTCAAAACAAAACTCCAAAAACAAAAAGGGCAGACATAACACTATTGCCAAGCTGTTTAGTTGGCTCACTTGGCCGACCGGCCAATGAAATATACGGCCGACTAAAGGAGAGGCCGACCGGCTAAGAACTGTGGCTGGACAACTAGTAACAGCTGTCAGCCACTCACACACCCTTATTCTCTATAAAGGTCTTCTCTTGCTGTTTCTTCGACAGAACCTCATCTTTTTTGCTAGTTTTCTCTGAGAATGAAGATTTTTCTTGTTGGGAGACTTAAGGATTCGACAGCCACTTTGGATGGCACGAAAAAGGTAAATTTTCGCAGTTTTGGCATAAACGCTCTCTTTTCGTTGAGTCGCACTTCACTTTGTTTTCCATTTCTCTATACTGTTGCCCGCTATTGTTTTCCATTTCGTTGAGTTGCACTTCACTTTCTTCATTTTGTGCAGATATTTTCCTTGCCAACTGTGCCAGCTGTTGGGCACAAAAGGCATCCTCCATACATGTGTATGGAGGGATTACTTCAAGCCTCTAGCATGCTCAACAAGCTTGAACCTTGGATTTCTATATGAGGGAGGTTCTCTCTCCCTTTCCAGGGTTCAAAAAATTGCATTAGGGCTATACATATCATATCTCTCTTGATTTCTTCCTCTCTCTCTCTATATTTGCTCCATTTTGTGGCCAAAAGTGCCATTTATTCACACTTTTGCACTAAAGCACCTAGTGAAACACCACAATCTTGCTGCTGAGATACCTGAGGGTCTTGCTTGGACTCAAGAGCTGGTTTTGGCTCAAAAAAGTTGCTGGAGTTGCTGCCTCGTTCTTGTTCTTCAAGGGTAAGAAACTAATCCCTTTAAAGCTTTGTTTTGATTAAGTCTTTGGCCAACTTTGCATGCTTCTTTGAGCTTAGCTTTCAACTGTAAAAAGCTTCATTCTTAAGTATTAAAAATGTTTGTTTGAGGCCTCTTTGGTGTTGAGGGTGTTCTACCCTCTTGTGTGCCTTATTTGCTTTTTTTTATGCCACCTCTTTAGGCCTTTGAGATCACCTTCTCTTGGCCTTTTAGCCACTGAAATCCAGTGGATTTTCAGTGGAAGAAAGTGTGTTTTGAGGCCCCAAATGGGTAGGGGTTGTCCCCCCTCCTCTTCCCTTGTGTACTTGTGTTGATGGCTCACCAAGTTAGCATCTTTTTTTCTACCTCCTTGAGACTCCATCTTAGCATGTCTTAGGCCTTATTTTAGCATGGCATAACACTGTTTTGGCTTGGTTTGATCACCTCGTGCATGTTTTTTATAATTGTAATGTAATCTTGCCATTTAGCCTTGTGTACTCAATGGTTTGATCCATTATGCTAGCCTATTTTGGTCCTATCTCAACGTATTTTTGGTGTTATTTTAGCATGCTATAACTCTGTTTTGGGTCGGTTTGATTGCCTGTTGCATGCTTCATACCCTTGTAGTGCAATCCTCCCTATAGCCTTAACAAGCATCATGCTTTGGACCACCATCTTAGCATGCTTTTGGCTCCACTCCAGCAAGATTTTACTCATGTTTTGCCATGCTTAAGCTCTGTTTTAAGTTGTTTTGGTCATGCATGCCTTGCTTTCTATAGCCATAGTGTAATCTTGCTCACTAGCTTTGTGTTTTGAGTCCACTAGCACGCATTGCTTGAGCTATTTGCATGATTTAGCATCATTTTTTATATTATTTCAGAGCATGTAGTGTGGTCATACTCTCCCATGCTTCACTCTTTCAATGCTTTTGGAGGGTCATGCTTTATGCTTCACTTATGAGCCAATTGGCATGCATGCTTGCCTAAGCCTTTTGGGTTGCCATATCAATGTGTTTTGGGTCTAATTTTTCCATAATACAACTTTGATTTTTGTTGATAAAGTCATCTCATGCTTGGTTTTGGTAGGTGTAGTGTAATCATGCTCATTGGCCTTGCATGCATCATGCTTTAGGCCTCCCATTCTAGCATGTGTTAACTCTGTCCCATACATGTTTTGGCATTGTTTTAACCTGCCTTGGGACTATTTTGAGTCACCTTGGCCCTTGGGGGTTTGCTTGATATGGCTATGGTACAAGTGCCTTTGCTAGCCTTAAGCTTTGAGCCTTCTGGCATGTTTCATTTGTGATGTGTGCATGTTTTGGCACCATTTAACATGTTATTTCAGAGCATATAGCTTTGTCGTGTTCTTACTTCTTTCACTCCTTGAGTGCTTTAAAGAGTTGTGCCTTTGTGCCTCGCTTATGGGCCAATGCGTATGCATGTTTGTCTAGGCTTTTGAGCTCCCATCCTAGCATGTTTTAGTCTTTGTTTTGACCTAATTGAGCTCTGTCTATGGCTGGTTCAATCATTTGTGCCATGTATTGCATGCCTCTTGTGTAGTCCCCTTTAGTAGCCTTGTGCCTTAGGCCTTCTAACATGCCTTATTTGTGGTGTTTATGTGATTTGGCATCATTCAACACTTGATTTCAGAGCATAAAGCATTGCCATATTCTCATGCATATCACTCTCTGATTGTGTTTGAGAGTTGTGTTTTATGCCTTATTCATGGGCCAATGCATGAGCATGCATCTTCTTGCTTTTAATGCTAGCATTTCAGAACATTTTGGCCATTGTTTTGGCATGCATGAGGTCTGTCCATAGTTGGTTTAAGTCCATTGAGCATTGTATTGCATGCCTCTTGTATGATGCTCTTTACTCGCTTTGATCCTTTAGCCTTCGAACATGCCATGCATGCATTATTCACATGGTAGAATCTTGTGCATGCCATTAGCATTGATAGGTTGATCATGTTGTATGTGTTGCATTGTGTTTGGATTGGACGTCAAACCAAACACGAGAAGCGGGGGATGTTTCTTACTTGAAGTGATGCAACGCGCCTCATTTCTCGGTCGCTGACCCTCTTGATCATGCATGATAGAAGCGGAGGCTCTTATGTGTTATTTGTGCATTCATTGACATTGAATTGTGCAAGCTTGGCTTCTCGGCCATCGTGCATTGTGATGCTCGGTTGGTGGCCCGAGAGTCAAGTACCGAACTTCCTTGAGCTTGAGAAATGATAGGAAGGGTGGTTGTGCACACATATCTTGCAAATACACTGCTATGCCCCTTTTTGTCCTCTGTTGCAGCAAAACTAGAGTCTAGCAGATTTTCTGGTCGGCACACCAGAAAAAGTGGCTGACCGACCACTTTTTCTGGTCTACAGGTGGTTTACAGCCACCTTTTTTGGTCGGCAGCCCCCCAAGAGGTCCCTGTGTTGGAGTAAAAGCATTTTGGAAGTCTGTGCAGTGTTCTGAGATGAAACCAAATGCAAACAGAGGCAATTAGGGGCATGGTAATGGATTTCCGAGCGAAGCCGACCGAGCATGCATCATTCATTATTTCATGGTAGAGCTGTGGCAGCCTAATTTAGCTTCTTGTTCTTTATTAGTTGGTTTTGTAACTTAGTTAATTTGTTAATTAATTAAAGTATTGTAATAATTAGTTGTAGCTAGTTATTCAATTTGTGTTGTGCAATAATTAGTCTAATTAGCTTATTAGATTAGTTAAGTAGCTTAGCTTAGCATAGCTAGCTTGTATTATTCACTCGGACCCTCCGTCGAGAGGGCAAATGTTGTAATAAGTGTGCGTGTGTGTTTGAATGTCTTCCAACGCCACGTCTTTCCCCCTTTTACTTATCAGCTTTCAATGGTTAGATTAGGGCATATTTCGATTAGCATACCTTATGCTTTGCATGCATGCATCCATTCATCTGTCTTGCATGCATGCATCCATTCATCTGTCTTGCATGCACCGAGCTCAGCGCATCATACAAACTGCATTGTATTTCAATACCAATTTGAATACATGTTATCTAGTTGCATTCACATGACATCTTAGAAATGCCGGGCCTATCTTAGTTGCATTTTGCATGTGTTGCATTAGGCATCTTAACATAGCTAGGATCATGCATGATTTCTAACTAGCTTTTGTTTTGGCTGGGAGTACACTGTGAGTGTTTACGCTTTAGCATCCTTGTATGTGTGTAAAGTGACTGCCATGATAGCATGCTTTCCATGAGGCTATGTGCTTATGTGTTTAAATGCATGGATGCTAGTGGATAAAGGTTTGATCGCTTGAATTGGAACAACTCGATGATTGTGAGTTTTAAGCCCACTTGAAGTGGCAAAATCATGTTTTTCTAAGCCCACTTGAGGGTGGCAAATCCGCGCTTTAGCCTACTGGCGAGTAGCACTTTCAAACTACTTTCGAAAACAAACATGAGTTGTTTTGTTCCAATCCGCGTGATTGAGTCTATACTTGTGTGCTGCGCGCATCACGTAGTAAGTTAGATTAATAACCGGAATAAGAACATATGTGTTTTCAAAAATAACATATCATGTTAGTAAAGGCCGATCCTTTGATCGAGCGAGCGGGGGTGCTCATTTCAGGTCCTTCCCCTCTCGTACCCAAGTTCCCGAGCCAAGGCAACTTTGGCAATGACGAACACGTGGCCTTAGGCACGAGTCATGGTTTCCTAAATTTCCCAAAAACAAAATATTTAGGTAGCGACTTTGAAATCTGGCAAAGCAGTCCATGTTTGGCACTTCTTGATCAAAATCGATTTTCCAAAACGATTTGCCAGATTTAGACTCTTTGGTGATTTATCAGTCTTACATTGCACTTTGTGAGACTAGATTCAGAATCGTGACAAGAGTCCGAACTGTAGTAGCTAGAACTATAACTCACGCCCTCACGCGCAGAGCAGAGTTCGGGCAGTCTACAGTTTCTGGCGACTCTGCTGGGGATTTAGAGAACTTGACTCGAACTCATGATATGTTGTTTTGTTTACACTTATGTGTTTCTTTGCATTGCATTTGCATTGGTGGGCCTAGGACACCATGTTTGCCGTCTGCTATTCCTGAACGATTTGCCGGAGGCTGCGTGCCATAAGGCTAACCGATTACGGGCTCTACCACGATGGGAACACAAACCTCAGTTTTTACCGAGGCACCCTTTTTTACCATTCGACCTAGTGTATATCGGAAACTATAGTGACCATTCCAAACTAGGATAGGTTGCTTACCTAATTGTAGGTTGTTTGAAACCGCTTTGTGCGTAGTGAAACCTTAGCTCCTGACAAGATAGGACAGGGAAACCCTACCCCTTCATAGGGGTGTTTTGGCTCTCACTTGGTTGCTATGTGCTTTTAGAGTGTGTCTCTACAGGAATGCATGTATCTGTTTGCAAGTATGGGTATCAGGCCTGCGGGCATCAGTATTTGGGGAAATCAGTTTTACCCGAGGGTATCAGATTTGAGGCAATGATTTGGGGACAGCGATCAGTATTGAGAACAGTGTGTTTAGTTTACAATGTCAACTGTGTGTTGTCTTATTTTAAGCCGAAGTGCTGTCCATTTTTCTGCTTATTGTTTCCTTATTATGCTTTATTCATCTTTTTGCAAGGTAGTTTAGCATCATTGCTTCCGACCAGACAGTTTCCCCCAAAGCACTCTGGGTTAGAGGTCGAAGGCTTCATCGATCCGAGGATCTAGTTGACGGACAAGCAGTGTTCTGTTCATTACCCCCGGTTACTAGACGGAGGTCAGTTAGGCGTAGTCCATCAGTACAACGGTTACCAGATCAGCGGTCATTATCCACCCCACCAGTGTGTAGTTGGGTTGAGGTTTCTGTTTCTACTGCAGAGAGAGATACACATGTTGTTCAGTTAGATCACCACCTTATGGCAAGTATGGAGGACATGATGCGTCAGCTCCAAGAGACTATGCAAGCCATGCAGCGGGATGCTGCCCGCCAAGCAGAGTTTGCCGCGCGCCAAGCAGAGGTTTTGGCCCAACAGACAGAGCTGGTGGCCAGACTTCAACAGCAGCAGCAACAACCACAACAAGCCGGGGCATCTACTTCGCATCCACCTCCACCCCCACCTAGAGTTCCAATACTTGGGGATACTGCAAACGTCCAGGAAAATACGGACGTCCCAACGGGGCCAGTTCCATCCCCAATCCTACCTCAGATGTCCAAAGCATTGGCTAATCCAGTGGATACACCGTTTGAATTTGAGGTGGATCCAACTGCGCTAAAAGTGAGCAAGTTAGAAAAGCTGTTCAAAAAAGCTCAAGGCGTTAATTCCATTCTAGACATAGAGGATGGATACACCGATTCGGCGGTGACTTTGTCGGACCGGTTCAAGATGCCGCATATAGACTGATTTGACGATTCTGGGGATCCCATGGTACACCTGCGGTTGTTCTCAGATATCCTAAGGCCAATGGGCCTCTCCAGACTGCAAAAGTTTTCCCTCTTCGACCAGACCCTGTCGGGTGTTACGGCTATTTGGTACGCAAAGCTAGAGGATTCTATCAAGAGAAGCTGAGAGGAGATGGCTGAGGCCTTTATAGCTCAATACTCCTACAACACGTAGATCGAGATTATAACTCGTGATCACGAGACAACCAGGCAAGAGCCAAAAGAGGGCTTCTCTGACTTTGTAACCCATTGGAGAGCCAAAGCTTCTATGATGACCACCAGGCCGGTCGAGAAGGATCAAATACGGATGGTTGTGCGCAACCTCCAACCCAAATTGATGCAAAAGATAATCGTCTTACCCCTCCCTACCTTTGCTGATTTACACGAGATTGGGGTACAGATTAAGGATGCCATGGAGCAGGGTCTGATTGACCACGAAAAAGAGCAGCCCAAGAGGGCATTCACCCGTAGTTCAAATGCAGGCACGAGTAATGTTGTAGTTGCCAGAACTTCTGATGTGGGCATGGTCACCACCACCCCACCAAAAATAGCCACCCCATTCACCGGTGCGTCCGGTACCAGCTCACAAATAGCCAGATATCCACCCCGAGGCCAAAGAACCTTTACTTCACTATACATGCCTCTGTCCAAAGCTCTGGGGGTTCTAATCAAGAAAGGGCATTTGAAGCCCCTAGAGCCGCAGCCATTACCAGACAAACTTCCTGCTTCCCATAACCTGGCCAAATACTGTGCCTTTCACCAACAGCATGGTCATGACACCGACCAGTGCTACAGACTTCATCATGAGGTTCAGGATCTCATTGACAATAAGGTGATTGCGTCTCCAGAAAAACTAAATGTCACAACCAACCCCCTCCCACCACATAGCCACGCTCCACCACCCAAACACATCAACTTGATCCAAATCGCGGCCATTCCATATGACCCAAGCATATATATCACACCCTCCCACCTACCCAAGCCTGAGGTGTTCATCCCGGACAGCACAGACTTGTGCATGCTGAGCACCTCCCAAACCCAACCTGAACCGGTGGTGGTGACTATCGAAGATAGAATTGGGTTGACTTTGGAGGAAGATGGGAATGATGATTCAAAGCCTGAGCGGTCTGGGAGCTTTACCGAGGGAGCATACAACCCAAGTGGTTATATCGTACCAACAGACCAGGCCAAGTCGAGGGTAGAATTGCCAGTTGGGGCAGAGATCAGTGTGGTTCGGGAGGATGGACCAAGTCAGGGGTTAGATGACCTAGCAAAGTTGGAGGAGGATATCGTGAATCTATAATTCTTCAATGAACAGGATCCGGGGGACATAACTGTCAACTGGTTTGATCTAGATGGATCGACAGAGAATACAACGTGGCTCAGCAACGAGCCAGATGTTGTTGAGGCGCCTCAGCCAAAACAGGGGCAATTAGAAGCTGGGATATCAGCAGTGGCCGGAATGGCCGAGAATCAAGAGAAATCGCCAGAAAGCATCGGTGCAAAGAATTTTGCTCGAGATTTGGGCTGTTTGATTACGGTAGATATTGAATAGGAGCCTGCATTGAAGCGTCTTGAGCAAGAAAAGATCGAGGATCTTGAGAGGGCTAGGAAGGCCAAGGCCCCTGCGGGGACAGAATGTGCTATGAGCACAGAAACAGTTGCAACGGAACCGAACAGCTGTCTGTCAGTTGCTGATGGAATGTGGTGGGAAGACAACGACTTACGTCTTGCCCACACCGACGAGGACTAGGGGCAGAACCAACCAGATGACACCTGGTATGTTGAGGAGGTTGACCACATGACCAGGAGTGGGCGGTATTTTAAGCCCCCACACTTGGACCAACTGGAGGCGTCCGGGAAAGACAAAGAAGCAGAGAGGCAAAAAGAAAAACTGCTTGAGGAGGAGGCTATACTGAAACAGCTTAAGAAAATTCAAGCAGACATCTCCATCTGGGGACTGCTTATGGCCTCAAGGGTTCACAGACAGGCCGTCCTTACAGCCATGGACCGGGCCAAGCTTTCAATCGATACGACACCCGAGTAGTTGGTAGGGCTGGTTTTCCCGGGAGGAGCATTCCCGACCTTGACCTTCACTGACAAGGAACTGCCGCCTAAGGGCTCAGATCATAACAAATCGCTCTATATCTCTATCGAGTGTAGAGAGAAATGGATACCGGTGGTCCTTGTTGACACAGGGTCTGCTATCAATGTGTGTCCGTCAAGAACGACATATGCTATCGGGTTGAAGCCCGCGGATTTTGTGCCTACGGCCCAGGTGATACGGGCCTATGATAATACCAGCCGAGAGGTGATGGGGACCGTACGAATTAAGACTCAGGTTGGTCTGGGGCAACAGGACATTGAGTTTCATGTCTTAGATGTTCCTGCAACCTTCAATCTACTCCTAGGGCGGCCGTGGCTGCACCAGGTAAAGGCTATCTTTTCCACCCTGCACCAAATGTTGAAGTACCCCCACGAGAAGGGGGTGGCAATCATTTTTGGGAATTCTTCAATACAACCGCCGCCAGAGGTTTCTACACCAGTTCTGGAGATTGAGCATGGCGCGGAAGATGTATTTTTGTTAGGATTTACCCTAGCTAAGGCCCGGGTTGTACAAAATATTCTAGCTATTGATGAGGGGCTATACGTCAGTGCACAGTCTGTCTACCTTATAAACAAGCTTCAACATATCCCCGGGATGGAATTAGGGCAAATTGGCTAGAAGGGCGTTGCAACATCGGCCGAAGTGCCGCACAACCCATATACCTTTGGCTTAGGTTATCTGCCTACCAAAGAAGATTGGGCGAGGAAAGGAAGAGAAATGGCCGGAAGAGCCAAGGCAAAGCAAGCCGGGAAGCATTATGAGTTGGTGCACCGACCTATCCAGGGGACCCTGAACAGACGCTTTGTCCGGGAGGGGGAAGATTTCCCGTTCTGCGGCTTTCCGGAGCCATGGCTAAATGCAGAGAGGCTGCGCTTGCCGGGATTTAAGATTTTCTTTGACTTGCAATTATCCGGGGATGAAGTTTCCAAAGAGCAGACAGACCCACCAGCTGAGGCTGAGCAGTGCAAGGATGAGTCCAAGGGTACAGAATTGGAAATGGGGGTAGCACTGGCTTGTCTCCTCTCAGATCCTCAGATCGTACCAGAGTGCTTGAGGGATAACTCATCAGTTTCCATGATTGGGGATGAAGCGGCTGTGGGCCCATCTTCAGGCGTTCTTGATGCATCCATCACACCCTCCCTCGTCTGGCAATACCAGGAGGGCTTTTTATCGAGTAGTTCCGGGTCAGGTAGTGAGCCAGAATCTGATTCCACTGAGTCTGTGGAGTCGGAATCAAGTTCTAGCTCGTCTGAGTCTGAGTCCGGTATTCTTGGGGGTGATAACCCGGATGCCACTATCCTGTCTAGGTCGTCTTTTTCTTTTTCCTTTGAGTCTGTTGTAATAGAGGAATCAGGCGGACTGGATGTTACTAGTGAGAATGTTATGACTGTGGCTTTCGAGTACTTTTCTGTGCCTTTAATTTATTGCATTAATCAAGGCTTTCAAAATTTTGATGAAAACGACGAGGAAGAAATTCCTCCAATTTTACAACGTTTCATTGATCAAGAGCAGGAGAGGTCTGTAAAACCTTTGGTTGATGAAATCACCACAATTAATGTTGGTACTGAGAAGGACCCACAGCTGGTCTAGATCGGGTCCACGTTGTCTTCGGAGGAGCGCGAGCGCTTAGTCACTTTATTAAAAGATTTCAAAGATGTTTTCGTGTGGTCCTACGAAGACATGCCTAGAATCAATCCTGAGATTGTACAGCACCGGATCCCTCTTGACCCAGAGGCCCGACCTGTTAAGCAGAAACTCCGAAGGATCCGCCCAGACTGGGCTCTGAAGATCAAAGATGAGGTCACCAAGTAGATTGATGCAGGATTCCTGTTGGTATCTGAATACCCTACTTGGTTGGCCAATATAGTTCCAGTGCCGAAGAAGGACGGCAAAATTCGGGTATGTGTGGACTTCAGGGATTTGAACAAAGCCAGTCTGAAGGACGACTTTCCTCTGTCGCATATCGACGAATTAGTGGACTTCACTGCTGGGCATGCGCTACTCTCGTTCATGGATGGGTTTCAAGCTACAATCAAATTCTGATGGCACCCGAAGATAGAGAGAAGACTGCTTTTATTACCTCGTGGGGAACCTATTGTTATACAGTGATGCCGTTCGGCTTGAAGAACGCTGGGGCTACGTATCAACGGACTGCGACCACGATTTTACACGATATGATCCACAAAGAGGTTGAGATGTACGTGGACGACATGATTGTCAAGTCCAAGGAAAGAGAGGGCCACTACACCGCCTTGCAGAAATTCTTCCAACGGATCAGAGAGTATCGGTTGCAGCTGAATCCTCAGAAATGTACGTTTGGTATTGCAGCAGGGAAAATGCTGGGGTTCTTGATCACACAGAGAGGTATCGAGGTCGATCCTTCCAAAATCAAGGCCATCTTAGAAATGCCACCACCGAGGACTAAAAAAGAGATGCAAGGCTTTCTGGGTAAAGTGCAATTCATATGACGGTTTATTCTAAAATTAACCTTGACTTGTGAATCACTGTTTGGTCTCTTGAAGAAAGGAAAGAAATTCCAATGGGACAACCGATGCCAAGTTGCCTTCGAGCAGATCAAGCAATATTTACAGAACCCACCTGTGTTGTCACCGCCTGAGCTGGGGAAACCGTTGATTTTGTACCTATCAGTGACCGAAACGACAATGGACTGCATGCTTGCACAGGAGTCTGAGGACAAAGTAGAGAAGGCTATCTACTACCTGAGCAAGAAAATGCTGGATTACGAGACCCACTACACTCCGCTGGAGAAGGCTTGTCTAGCCTTGGTATGGGCTACCAGGAAGTTGAGGCACTACCTGTTAGCTCACTCTGTAATACTGGTTTCGAGATTAGATCCTATCAAATATCTCTTTGAGAAACCAGCACTTACAGGTAGGCTAGCCTATTGGTTGCTTTTGCTTTTCGAATTTGATCTGAAGTACATGGCGCGCAAGTCAGTGAAAGGGAGAGCGGTAGCGGAGTTCCTAGCCGACCACCCAGTTGAGGGAGATGAAGCAGTTGGGTATTTGTTCCCAGACGAGTCTATTCTGCATATCAAAGAAGAGACTTGGACGATGTACTTTGACAGAGCGTCAAACCAATACGGGTATGGGATAGGGGTGTTGCTGATAGCACCCAACAATTCCCGTATACCTCTAGCATTCAAACTCCGGTTCAAAGTGTCGAACAAAAAGGCAAAATGTGAGGCATGTATTGCTGGACTAGAAGCCACCCTGGAACTAGGGGAAAATGGTTAGATGTCATCGGGGACTCGAACCTTGTTGTATCTCAAGCTAAAGGAGATTGGAAAGTTAAAGAAGAAAATATGAGAATTTATCACCAGACCTTGGACGTTCTAATTCCTCGGTTTGAAAAACTGAACTTTGCTCATCTGTTAAGAGAGAACAACAGGTTCGCTGATTCATTAGCAACTCTATCTTCTATGATAGACATCCCTTTCGGAGTCCGGATGCGTCCGATCATCGTTGAACAGAAATTTGTGCCAGCCTACGAGTTGATTGCTGCCATAGATGAGGTGCAAGATCAAAACCCCTGGTATTACGACATCTGGAACTTCTTGGAAAAGGAGGTGTATCCACCAGGGTCAAATGCCAAAGATAAGAGGGCAATTCCAAGAATTGCTGCTCAATTCATCGTCTGCGGGGGTAAACTGTACAAGAGAGGTCATCTCAGGATGCATAAATTATGTATTGATGCTGAAGAGTCCAAGCGCCTGATGGAGGCCATCCATGGAGGAGAGTGTGGAGCACACATGAGCGGGGTGATGCTAGCTCGGAAGATCCTTAGGCAGGGTAATTACTGGTCAACCATGGAGGAGGATTGTATTGGCTTTGTTCGGCGATGCCACAAATGCCAGATCCATGCAAACCGCATGAACATTCCGCCGTCGAAGCTATACAACATGACTTCGCCATGGCCGTTTTCAGTCTGGGGGATTAATGTGATCAGGGCTGTCACTCCGAAGAGGTCCAATGGGTATGAGTATATTCTGGTAGCGATAGACTACTTCACAAAGTGGGTTGAGGCCCAATCTTACGCAGTGTTGAAGGCATCGCATGTTGCTAAGTTCATCAAGAACAACATCATCTGTCGCTATGGGGTCCCGAATGAGATTATTTCGGATAACGGTTCCCACTTCAAGAAGGAGGTGATCGACTTGTTGGAGAAGTACAACATGGCTTTTCATAAGTCATCTACATATCGGCCACAAACCAACGGAGTTGTTGAGGCCGCCAACAAGAACATCAAGCACATTCTGCAGAAGATGGTGAAAACCTACAGGAACTGGCCAGATGAGCTGCCATTTGCTCTTTGGGGCTACCGGACTTCAATTCGAACTTCTACTGGGGCAACTCCATATTCCTTGGTTTATGGGATGGAGGTTGTTCTGCCTATCGAAGTTGAGGTTCCATCATTATGGGTATTGGCTAAGTGCCAGATAGCTGAGGCAGATTGGCAGGAAAGCAGGTTCGAAGAACTCATGCTCTTTGATGAAAGAAGGCTGAAAGCACTGTATCACGTCCAGGGTTATCAACGAAGAATTGCCAGGGCTTTCAATAGGAAGGTTAAGTCCAGGAATTTGAAAGAGGGAGATCTAGTGCTCAAAGACAACTGAGCTCCCATCCACGACCCTAGGGGCAAGTTCAAACCTAATTGGACTGGTCCCTACATCATCAAGTCTATCTGGTCAGGTGGAGCTGTTGTTCTGATGGACCAAGATGGCCTAGAGTTCTCCCAGCCGATCAACATGGACAAGTTGAAGAAATACTTTCCCTGAGTGGCTCGCTAGGCCGAAAACCCGAAAGGGCGACCTAGGTAAAAGTTAGAGCATGAAAAATTTGAAATAATAAAAACTGAGCTCGCAAGGTTGAAAACCCGAAAATGGCGGCCTTAGCAAAAGTTAGAGCGCAAAAGAAGAGTGTTAATACACGAGTGAATCTTAATCGAACTACGTAAGGCTTGATTCCCATCTTTGGGATACGTAGGCAACTTCATTCTGAAGTTCAGCCTTAAACACTTCCAAATCAACTTTGTCCATGTGATCCTGTTGGTCATCTTTGTCCATTCTGTATTCAAGAGCTCGGTTGCGATCTCCAGTGCAGAGCTATTCAGACTAGGGGCAACTTTCCAGTTGCTGGATCCGGGGTTGTACATCTTAGTGATAGATCTTGGGCGTGTCTAGTTGTGATCCATATTGAAAATGGTTTTGAAAAGTTTTAATAAAAGTTGATTTTGTTCAAATTAATCTTTTTACAACTTAGACCATTTTTGGACCAAACGGAAAATTTTCAGTACCCACAACCTTCAACTACATTGATTTCAGTACAGAGTTCTCCTACTCTTGAATACAAATTGAAGTTGCTTTTTATTACATTCATAAAGAAAACTTGAAAATATGAATAAAGCAATAAATTCGGGGCATGGATAAGTCAGGTGTCCCTGCGCCCCCTCCCAGAGCTTGTGGAAGCCTCTGATGCCAAAGTAGGCCCAAACTACGCATCTTCATCGAGCCAAGCTATGCACTCATCAGAGAGGGTGCAACTGAAAGTGGGAGCGGGGGCTAGAAGCTCTCTCGTCCTCCATGTTGTGGCATACTGAGCTAGCTACGCGCCTCAGACTAGAAATGCGGCAGGGTACTCTATCCCTTCTTCTGGGCAGGTCTAATCATGGCCAAATTGGCGCTGGAATCGAAATGGGAAGTAAAAGACACAGTGTGTCAGGTCGATCAACTGAATCTTGGGCTGGCGAGACATGCTGTAGCTCATCGTCGACAGATTAAGCCAAGGACAGCACCAAGCGATGTCGACAGAGGACAAACTGCACATCCATTCACACCACCATCCCTCATCAGGGGCATCGACTAGACGTCGCCGGAAGAAATATCCGCGAGCTGAATATGCGGGGCATGAGTCCACCACTCTCAACTTATCCATCAACTATATCTGGGGAGGGATGAAAAATGAGAGATTAAAGAATAAAGAGGTGTACGTGGAGAGAAAAGTGAGAAAAGGGTTTTGGGAGAAAAAATGAGCCTGAGGGCCGAGTGATGTGAGAAATACACATGTGAGTAGGGTGGGAAACATTACCTGTAGCAGTAGTGGACTCCCTGCGAATCTAATCGTCTCCCGGCAATGGAAGGCATCCAAACCCATCAATGTCTCGGCTAGCATCATGGCAATACAGCTCTTGCCCTCTTTTAAACCTTGGGCAACCTCAATCAAACAGACGCTAGATCCACCAGAGCTTGGGGCAAGCAAGAAATGAGACAACATGCACAAGCAAAACGCATGTCGCCGAAAACCCTACCAGTGATGATCGTCGCGGTCACTGGCATCAGAAAATTGACGAATCAAGCTCAGGATGTCTAGTTCTCCATCGCGAATCAAAGACCGAGCATCATTCAAGGTGGGCCCGCACATTTGTCCTAAAGCCTAGATGTGGCCAAAACGGAGCTGGGGCAAGATCTCCTCATCGCGCTCAGACTCCATCAAAGCTTGGGAGTCTTTGAAAGTGGGGCACATCTCTTGTCCACCAAAGCTAAAAACATGAGTTACCGAATTCCAACACCTTGCCGCGGCATGGAGAAACGGAAAACACAACGGGGTGTGGCTCAACGTGAATAGTGCATTTATTCTGAAGCCCCAAAAATTCAGCTTTTCGGAGCCATCCAAGTTAGCAATCCAATTTGTAAGGTTTTGGACAAGAAATGCCTCCATTTGATGCAAAAACTGAGTTAGAATGAGAGAACCACGAAGCTAGAACCTTTATAGAAGATAAGGCACTGTTTAGAGGGCAGATGGCTAAAATCTGGAGGTCCCCAGACTCACTGGTTGACCGACCACATTTTCTAGTCGACCAGCCACTTTTTATGGTCGACAGACCACAAAAGTGGTCAGCAGTCCATTAAAACTGGTCGGCAGTGAGCAAAAAGTAGTCTACAACCACTTCTTGTCTCCAGCAGAGTGTCCCTAGCCTTCCTATGTGCTGAGAATGCTGAAGGTCTGAGTTTACTTCTGCTTCGGATGCGTCCTGTTGTTTTGTTTGTTCAATATGCATTTGCTTATCGAGTTGTTGTTCTTTGATTATCGAGTTGTTGCGATTTTTTTATCGAGTTATTGCTTTTTGCTTATCGAGTTGTTATAATTCGTTTATCGAATTGTTCTTTAAGTTGTTTTGTTTGTTATGTTGGTTCACTACCTGACTTGGCAATACACGAACGTTCAATTTCCATCAATCTCATTTTTGTGCAAAATGGTGCGGTACAATGCGATGCTTAGAATACAAAATGCAACACTTTTTTAAACAAAAAGTTATTTTCATTCCATCATAGTTTCTTTTTTACAACAGGGTACAAGTTTTAAGGAAAATAAAACTGCCTAGCACTATACAATGTGCTATAACTACAAGCAAGAAGAGAAATAAAGCAAAAAGCAAAAACATCTGAGTCGGTGCTATTTGGCTCAAGATCGAGAGGCCCTCTTTACCCTCTTCGGCTGAGCAACCTCTACACCACCGCCGTCGGCACCCCCGTCTGAACTAGAGCCGCCGTCCTCGGAATCCTCCTCGGCGTCGTCTCCGCCCTCAGAACCTGAACTGGTGTCACCACCTCTACCCGCAGATGTCTCTGACTGAAAATGTGCTGGCTCCTCCTCCTCACTAGTCTCGTTATCACGTTTGGCAGGCGCTCAATGTCTCCCTCGACCATGTGTCGGGATCCCTCTCCCTGCTACTCAAGAAGACCCGGGTGGCCCGGGCTGTAGAGGTGTGACCTGAAAAGGCAATTTCAATACATCAGCTAAGGGATGTATATCAGATGCAAGTATGGTGCATGAAGTGAGTGCATGCAGATATAGTATGTGAATGTGATGTGTCGAGTGTGATCAATGCATACAGTAAATCAGTGCAATGAGGTGTTCAACTTAGGCATGTCATCAGAAGTATGATAAATACAAGGAAACCGGAAAGTACCGGGATGCCGTGGGAGTGCAGCATCGTCTCTCTCCTCAAAACCATAAACTCAAGTGAGGCCATCTCCTCGAGCAACCCCTCAACATATCATGTGGAAGGCTGCAGATGCAAGTTCAAGTCATCAGTGAATGAATGAATGTCTAAATATCTGAATGATAGATGAAAGCTGTGAAGCATATCGATGCTGAGTCAGGGGCCCTGACATATCAATGATCTGGCAATGGAGAATCAAGCAGAATCTGATAAGGCGTCCCATATAGTCAACATGTCAGCTCTGTCGGAGGATCTGGCCATCCAGCGCACTGCCTAGTGGAGGGCATCCCTCCAGTCCTACCTCTCGATGTGCTGGCCCTGCTAGTCGAGGGGATGTCTGTAGCTCGAGCACGGCTCGATGAAGGAATGTCAGCAACTCTCCTCATGGGGGCACGAACACCTGTCAGCAAGGCCATCAGGTATGTGTGAAGGTATGTCGTGTACTCCCCCTCCTCCAGGAAAAGGATTGCATCAGCACCCAGCATAAGGTCGCTAACCTCCCGGGGAGTAAGACCCTTTGTGGCCCACATGTCTAATGGAGGCATTGAAGGGATCTCCTGAGCGAGATTACCCTGTGTCTGGCACATGAAGCACTCCCTGAGAAACCAGTCTCTGCCAACTAGTCCCTTAAACAGAATCCGGTATCGGGAGGCACCCCATGCCCCAGCAAACTGAAACCAAGAAAACCCTGGCATCACGACCCAAGGCTGCCAGGTGATCTGCGGATAGCAAGTGCATGAACTGATTAGTTGTCATAAATATGCACGATGAACCAAAGCTGAAAGCATGAAGAACTAAGAGTTCTAGATTACCTCGGTCGCTCGTACTGTGTCAAAATAGTGCCTGAGATATGGCAAGGTCTCTCGGGGTCTGGGCCAGCATCGACCCTCAAATCTACGCGAGTACGGCACCTCAAGTGGTGCCTCAACCTCTGAATCAGGGGCAAGTGTCGGGAAATAGGCGCATACCCACAGCTGTGAAAGGCAAGACTGTGGCAGTCAGAATACAGAATATACAAAAAATGCATAATGCAGAGTGCGGAATGCAAAGTATAGAATGTAATGTGTGCAATGTGTGGAGTGTGCAGTGTACAGGTAATGAAAAGCAGAAATGTAAATCAAAAGGGTAGAATGTACCTCCCAGGCTCTCCAATAGCCGCCTACTATGTTCCCGCGCCCACGGGAGGTCACGCTCATATAGCAATAAAGGGTAATAAGGCCAGCGTCGCCCCAATCGAAGTGCCGAACCTGGGATAGGTCTACTAGAGCACTCAGAAGATGTAGCCCAACCGTGTTCCCCCTGTCGGAGAACAATGTGGTCCCAAGAAGGAACATCAGGAATCCCCGGGCGTACTGCTCCGTGGCCTCAACAGTCTCGGGCACAGTCCGCCTGTACTGCTCTGTAAACCAGGTGTATCTGGCCATGCCTGATGTTCGGTAGATCGGCGGATGGGCTCTGAGTAGATAAGTCTAGGCTGCATCCCACTCACCCATATTGGAGTCATATGGGATCGGCTGACCTCCCACGTCGAGGCCTGTCAACATGGCAAAGTCATATGGGGTCATCGTCATGTCCCCGGTAGCTGAAAAATGGAAGGAGTTGGTGGTGTCCCACCATCTCTCTACTAGTGCACCCAAGAGGGTCCTACTCGCCGCAAGACGTGATAACCCTATGCAAAATGGGCTGAACCCTGCCTTGTCAACAATATGTCAAACACCGTCTGGGAGCTCCATGTACCACTCCCTCGCTATGATCAACCCATATCCCCAGGTAAAACAGGAAGCTACCTGTGTTCAGAATGAGTAGAAATACAATGTATTCAGTTTCAGAATGAGCATAGATGCAGTGTGTGAGCTGTGTTTAGAATGAGCAGAAATACAGTGTGAGTTATGTTTAGAATGAGCAGAAATACAGTGTATGAGCTATGTTCAGAATGAACAGAATGATGTGTGTGAGCTGTGTGCAAAATGAACAGAATGCTGTGTGTGAGCTATGTGCAAAATGAACAGAATGTTATGTGCAAGCCGTGTTCAGAATAGGTAGAGTGTTGTGTGTGAGTTGTGTTCAGCATGAGCAGATGAAATACAAAGCGAAAGCATGAAGTGTGCAAGAAATACAAAATATATCGCGAAAAATGTAAGAGTGTGGTGCATGCCCCGAGCACGTATTGAGACAGGTGAGACTCCGGCTCCCGTAGTAGCAGATCTACGGGTGCTCGTCGCGCAAAGTCTGTAAAATGAAGAAAGGTGCTGGGTGGTAGGATGTGCTCCTTGGGACGGTATGTCGTAGGGTCGAAGGACCGGATCCTAGGCGGCAACGAAATGATGTCAAGCTCATCCTCCCTCCTCGGAGGACCCTCATCGTATGAAGCATCATCAGCCATCCGAAAAGAAGGTGCAAAATGAGCAAAAATGAGCAAAATGAGCTAAAATTGCCAAAAGTCAACAAAAGTCAACTCTCAGGAAGAGAAAAAGTCAAAGAAAGTCAAAGCCCGGGAAAAGGTGCTAAACTTCGAGAGAAACATACCTCAAGTGGTGAAAATTGAGAAAGAAGCTCCGAAAACAAATTCTGATCAGTTCAAAGTGAAGGAAATCAGAAGATTTTAGTGAATCAATTTTGCGTGGAGCGTTGGAAAACGCGTGCAAAGCCCAGATCTAAGAGGAAAAAGGGTCTAGGGAGGGTGAGTAAGTGTTTTCGGCCTTGAAGGTGTGATGAAATGTGTTTTGGGTTGTGTATTTAAAAAGCCGACCTTCAAAAGACCAAACTACCCCAAAGTTGTGTAAACTAGTCAACCGACCAGTTTTTCAGGTCGACCGACCACCTAAGTGGTCTACAGGTGGTCTACAAGTGGTGTAGGTGGTTAGCAACCCTCTAGGGTGGTCTTCAGGGTCCCATTGTCATCCCTGTGTGTTTTTATGCTGTTTGGAGTCCTTGGCTCTCAAGAAAGTGCAAGAAAAGTTCACTATTTTCAGCTTAAAATGTCCCCGCGGGAACTTCGATTCATGTCTTCGATGCACGGCTCATCGTCACTCGTCAGGAGTGAGGTGTATCCTTTCTAAGTACATTGTAACCCCTCCAAGAGGTAAATTGGAGGTTGCGTTTGAATTGGTCTCGTTAAGGCGTGTTTTTCCTTATTTGACATTTTACTTCAAACATGCTATTGATGTTACACTTCAGTTGCATTGTTATACACCGTTCCCCTTTGCGTTGTCACGCACGTTCCCTTACATTGTTATGCACCTCTTCGCTTGCATTGTTATGCACGCTTCAGTTGTATTGTCATGCAACCCTCTTCACTTGCGTTGTCACGCATATTCCAGTTGCATTGTTATGCAACCCTTTTCACTTGCATTATTATGCTTGTTCTACTTGCATTATCATGCAATCCTTTTCACTTGCATTTTTATGCTTGTTCCACTTGCATTGTTAAGCACCTTTTCGCTTGCATTATTATGCACGCTTCAGTCACATTGTTATGCACCTCTTCACTTACGTTGTCACGCACGTTTCAATTGCATTGTTATGCACCTTTTCACTTGCATTGTTATGCACGCTTCAGTTGCATTGTTATGCACCTCTTCACTTGTGTTGTCACGCACGTTCCAGTTGCATTATTATGCACCTTTTCACTTGCATTGTTATGCACCGTTCCCCTTTGCGTTGTCATGCACGTTCCCTTGCATTGTTATACACCTCTTTGCTTGCATTGGTATGCACGCTTCAGTTGCATTGTCATGCAACCCTCTTCACTTGCGTTGTCACGCACGTTCCAGTTGCATTGTTATGCAATCATTTTCACTTGCATTGTTATGCTTGTTCCACTTGCATTGTCATGCAACCCTTTTCACTTGCATTGTTATGCTTGTTCCACTTGCATTGTTATGCACCTTTTCACTTGCATTGTTATGCACGCTTCAGTCACATTGTTATGCACCTCTTCACTTGCGTTGTCACGCACGTTCCAATTGCATTGTTATGCACCTTTTCACTTGCATTGTTATGCATGCTTCAGTTGCATTGTTATGCACCTCTTCACTTGCATTGTCACGCACGTTCCAGTTGCATTGTCATGTACCTTTTCTACTTGCATTGTTATGCACCTCTTTACTTGCGTTGTCACGCACGTTCTACTTGCATTGTTATGCACTTTCCACTTGCATTGCTATGCACTGTTCTACTTGCATTGCTATGCACCGTTTCACCTACATTGTTATGCACCATTTTGCTTGCATTGTTATGCACATCACCCATGCATTATTATGCACCTTTCCTTTGGCATCATATGTGCACGCGTTTATCTTGTATTGAAATTGTATCTTGATATAGTGTTGATCATGTGTTCCTATTACATTGTACCTGTCAAAATCTCTCTTTTGTGCAGGCACGATATTGTATGTACAGTTCATTTGAAGTTGGTGAAACCATACGATATTAGATGTACGGTTCATTTGACTGATGTCTATCACGCATGTTCACGTTTGGCATGTGTTTGGATATACCTTTCTCCTCTCGCGTTTGACACGCATTTGGATGATTGCGCTTTCTTGCACAGTCCTTCTCCTTTTGCGTTTGATACGCTATAAGGTGTTTCGTTTGAGACTTTGGGTGTTCCCGGTAGTCGCTTTTAGCCTTCTCCGTGTGAGTCGCAGTGAGAATTGTACAATTTTCTTACATCATTTCTGCATGAGATGTAGTTTGGTTTGTGTTTACTTGCTTATGTACGACTTTGCTACATTCCTTTGCATAACATTCGCTTAAAATGTTGTATTTATTTTGCATAAATGCTTCATTGCAGTCCTCTTTGCATAATCATAAGTTATGTTCTGCATTGTGTATGTCATTTGCATCTTGCCCCTGCCTGCGGGCGCATCTCTTTGTTACCTTGCTTGTTTGTCTAAGTCTTCGGCCTTGTCAAAAATGGGTCGTCTCTGGACTTTGACATTCACTCCCGTCATTTCATGACTTCTGAGTTCTGTCAAAGAGAGGCAACTGTAGACACCCTATTTTTGGCCGACCTTAAGACTCAGACGTCACCGTTTGTGCACTCGATGATTGTCCATGTTTGTGCTCGTTTTGAGTTTCCGGAGACTTCGGTTGTGCGCCTTGTCTTGGGACCTCTTAACTTTCTCCTCTAGGCCTGGTTTTTTTACCATGCCTTGTTACCTTTGCCTAGAGGGAAACAGAGGCCTATAGGCCACTTTTTTAGTCGTAGACTACCCTTCCCTCTCATAGGCCACTTTTGGTGCCCGTAGACTAGTTTTTTAGGCTTCCGGTTGTGTGCCTCGCCTTGCGAACTCTTGTCTTGCTTCCTTCTTGGTTTGTTTTTTAACCAAACCTTCTTACCCTTTCCCTGGAGGGTAGAGCAGGGGTGTAGACCAGTTTCTCCCCCTGTAGACCATTTTTCCTCCCTATAGACCACTTTTGGTGGTCAACCAGCTAGAGTTGGTGGTCTGTGGACCACCTAAGATGGTCAGCAGCTTGCCACCACCTTTCTCTCTTTATGCAAACCCTCATTCCCCTTTACTGACCAGTTTTTGTTCCTGTAGACCACTTTTTCTAGTCGGCCGACCAGTTGAGGTGGTCGGCCGACCACTTTAACTGGTCGGCGGCCATCCTGCATTTTCTACAGATATTTTCCTTGCCAGATGTGCCAGCTGTTGGGCAAAGAAGGCATTGCTTCAAGCCTCTAGCTTGCTCAACAAGCTTGAACCTTGGATTTCTATAAGAGGGAGGCTCTCTCTCCCTTTCCAAGGTTCAGAAAATTACATTAGGGCTATACATATCATATCTCTCTTGATTTCTTCCTCTCTCTCTCTCTCTCTCTACATTTGCTCCATTTTGTGCTCAAAAGTGCCATTTATTCACACTTTTGCACTAAAGCACCTAGTGAAACACCACAATCTTGTTGCTGAGATACCTGAGGATCTTGCTTGGACTCAAGAGCTGGTTTTAGCTCAAAAACGTTGCTAGAGTTGCTGCCTCGTTCTTGTTCTTCAAGGGTAAGAAACTAATCCCTTTAAAGCTTTGTTTTGATTAAGTCTTTGGCCAACTTTCCATGCTTCTTTTTGCTTAGCTTTCAACTGTAAAAAGCTTCATTTTTAAGTATTAAAAATGTTTGTTTGAGGCCTCTTTGGTGTTGAGGGTGTTCTACCCTCTTGTGTGCCTTATTTGCTTTGTTTTATGCCACCTCTTTAGGCCTTTGAGACCACCTTCTCTTAGCCTTTTAGCCACTGAAATCCAATGGATTTTCAGTGGAAAAAAGTGTGTTTTGAGGCCCCAAATGGGTGGGGGTTGTCCCCCCTCCTCTTCTCTTGTGTGCTTATGTTGATGGCTCACCAAGTTAGCATGTTTTTTTCTACCTCCTTAAGACTCCATCTTAGCATGTCTTAGGCCTTATTTTAGCATGGCATAACACTGTTTTGGCTTGCTTTGATCACCCCATGCATGTTTTTTATACTTGTAGTGTAATCTTGCCATATAGCCTTGTGTACTCAATGTTTTGATCCATTATGCTAGCCTATTTTGGTCCTATCTCAGCATGTTTTTGGTGTTATTTTAGCATGCTATAACTCTATTTTGGGTCAGTTTGATTGCCTCTTGCATGCTTCATACCCTTGTAGTGCAATCCTCCCTATAGCCTTAACATGCATCATGCTTTAGACCAACATCTTAGCATGCTGTTGGCTCCACTCCAGCAAGCTTTTACTTATGTTTTTCCATGCTTAAGCTCTATTTTAAGTTGTTTTGGTCATGCATGCCTTGCTTTGTGTAGCCATAGTGTAATCTTGCTCACTAGCTTTGTGTTTTGAGTCCACTAGCATGCATTGCTTGAGCTATTTGCATGATTTAGCATCATTTGTTATATGATTTCAGAGCATGTAGTGTGGTCATACTCTCCCATGCTTCACTCTTTTAATGCTTTTGGAGGGTCATGCTTTATGCTTCACTTATGAGCCAATTGGCATGCATGCTTGCCTAAGCCCTTTGGGTTTCCATCTCAATGTGTTTTGGGTCTTATTTTGCCATAATACAACTCTGATTTTTGTTGATAAAGTCATCTCATGCTTGGTTTTGGTAGGTATAGTGTAATCATGCTCATTGGCCTTGCATGCATCATGCTTTATGCCTCCCATTCTAGCATGTGTTAACTCTGCTCCATGCATGTTTTGGCATTGTTTTGACCTGCCTTGGGACTGTTTTGAGTCACCTTGGCCCTTTGGGGCTTGCTTGATATGGCTATGGTACAAGTGCCTTTGCTAGCCTTAAGCTTTGAGCCTTCTAGCATGTTTCATTTGTGATGTGTGCATGTTTTGGCATCATTTAACATGTTATTTTAGAGCATATAGCGTTGCCATATTCTTACTTCTTTCACTCTTTGAGTGCTTTAAAGAGTTGTGCATTTATGCCTCGCTTATAGGCCAATGCGTATGCATGCTTGTCTAGGCTTTTGAGTTCCCATCCCAGCATGTTTTAGTCTTTGTTTTGACCTAATTGAGCTTTGTCTATGGCTGGTTCAATCATTTGTGCCATGTATTGCATGCCTCTTGTGTAGTCCCCTTTAGTAGCCTTGTGCCTTTGGCCTTCTAACATGCCTTATTTGTGGTGTTTATGTGATTTGGCATCATTTAACACTTGATTTTAGAGCATATAGCATTGCCATATTCTCATGCATATCACTCTCTTATTGTGTTTGAGAGTTGTGTTTTATGCCTTATTCATGGGCCAATGCATGAGCATGCATCTTCTTGCTTTTAATGCTAGCATTTCGGAACATTTTGGCCACTGTTTTGGCATGCATGAGGTCTGTCCATCGTTGTTTTAAGTCCATTGAGCATTGTATTGCATGCCTCTTGTATGATACTCTTTACTCGCTTTGATGCTTTAGCCTTCGAACATGCCATGCATGCATTATTCACATGATAGAATCTTGTGCATGCCATTAGCATTGATAGGTTGATCATGTTGTATATGTTGCATTGTGTTTGGATTGGACGTCAAACCAAACACGAGAAGCGAGGGACGTTTCATACTTGAAGTGATGAAACGCGCCTCATTTCTCGGTCGCCGACCCTCTTGTTCATGCATGATAGAGGCGGAGGCTCTTATGTGTTATTTGTGCATTCATTGACATTGAATTGTGCAAGCTTGGCTTCTCGGCCATCGTGCATTGCGATGCTCGATTGGTGGCCCGAGAGTCGAGTACCGAACTTCCTTGAGCTTGAGAAATGATAGGAAGGGTGGTTGTGCACACATATCTTGCAAACACACTGTTATGCCCCTTTTTGTCCTCTGTTGCAGCAAAACTGGAGTCTACTAGATTTTCTGGTCGGCAGACTAGAAAAAGTGGTCACCAAAAAAAGTGACTGACCGACCACTTTTTCTGGTCTACAACAAGTTTTTCTGGTCTACAAGTGGTCTACAGCCACCTTTTCTGGTCGACAGCCCACCAAGAGGTCCCTGTGTTGGAGTAGAAGCATTCTGGAAGTCTATGCAGTGTTCTGAGATCAAACCAAATGCAAACAGAGGCAATTGGGGGCATGGTAATGGATTTTCGAGCGAAGCCGATGGAGCATGCATCATTCATTATTCTGAGGCAGAGCTATGGCAGCCTAATTTAGCTTCTTGTTCTTTCTTAGTTGGTTTTGTAACTTAGTTAATTTTTTAATTAATTAAAGTATTGTAATAATTAGTTGTAGCTAGTTATTTAATTTGTGTTGTGTAATAATTAGTCTAATTAGATTATTACATTAGTTAAGTAGCTTTGCTTAGAATAGCTAGCTTGTATTATTCATTCGGACCCTCTGTCGAGAGAGCAAATGTTGTAATAAGTGTGCATGTGTGTGTGAGTGTCTTCCAACTCCACGTCTTTTACCCTTTTACTTATCAGCTTTCGATGGTTAAATTAGGGCATATTTCGATTAGCATACCTTATGCTTTGCATGCATGCATCCCTTCATCTGTCTTCCATGTACTGGGCTCGGCGCATCATACAAACTGCATTGTATTTCAATACCAATTTGAATACATGTTGTCTAGTTGCATTCACATGACATCTTAGAATAGCCGGGCCTATCTTAGTTGCATTTTTCATGTGTTGCATTAGGCATCTTAACATAGCTAGGATCATGCATAATTTCTAACTAGCTTATGTTTTGGCTCGGAGTACACTGTGAGTGTTTACGCTTTAGCATCCTTGCAGGTGTGTAAAGTGACTGCCATGATAGCATGCTTTCCATGAGGCTATGTGCTTATGTGTTTTAATGCATGAATGCCTATGGATAAAGGTTTGATCACCTGAATTGGAACAACTCGATGATTGTGAGTTTTAAGCCCACTTGAAGTGGCAAAATCATGTTTTTGTAAGCCCACTTGAGGGTGGCAAATCCGTGGTTTAGCCTGCTTGCGAGTAGCACTTTCAAACCACTTTCAAAAACAAACATGAGTTGTTTTGTTCCAATCCGCGTGATTGAGTCTATACTTGTGTGCTGCGCGCATCACGTAGTAAGTTAGATTAATAACCGGAATAAGAACACATGTGTTTTCAAAAACAACATATAATGTTAGTAAAGGCCGATCCTTTGATCGTGCGAGCGGGGGTGCTCATTTTAGGACCTTCCCCTCTTGTACCCAAGTTCCCGAGCTGAGGCAACTTTGGTGATGACGGACATGTGGCCTTGCACGAGTCAAGGTTCCCTAAATTTTCCAAAAACAAAATATTTAGGTGGCGACTCTAAAATCTGGCAAAGCAGTCCATGTTTCGCACTTCTTGATCAAAATCGATTTTCCAAAACGATTTGTCAGATTTGGACTCTTTGGTGATTTATCAGTCTTACATTGCACTTTGTGAGACTAGATTCAGAACCGTGACAGGAGTCCAAACTGTAGTAGCTAGAACTACAATTCGTGCCCTCGTGCGCTGAGCGGAGTTCGAGTAGTCTACAGCATGGCCAGCTTACTCAAGCCTAAATAGACTTGTAGGAACAAATGGGACCTCGATTAGACTTCCAGTTAAAAAATTAGAAGAAAAATTGTAAAACACAAGACTTAAAAGGCCCGTTCGGGGGTCGAAATTGTGAAATGACCATTGAAACAGCCAAAACTTGGCACGGGTAGGTTGCTCAAGCCTAAATACACTTGTAGGAACAAACTAGACGCCAATTGGATTTCCGGTTAGAAAATTAGAAGGAAAATTGTAAAACACAAAACTTAAAAGGCCCTTTCAAGGGCCGAAATTGCGAATTGACCCCCGAAGCCGCCGAAACTTGGCATGGGCAGCTTGCTCAAGCCTAAATCAACTTGTAGGAATAAACAGGACCTTGATTGGATTTCCAGTTAGAAAATTAGAAGGAAAATTGTAAAACACAAGACTTAAAAAGCCCATTTGGGGGGCGAAATTGCGAAATGACCATCGAAACCGTCGAAACATAGCACGGGCAGCTTGCTCCAGACTAAATAAACTTGTATGAGCAAACGGCACACTGATTTGGCTTCCCGTTACAAAATTAAAATTAAAATTGTGAAATTCATACCGATTTTGTTTTTTTTTTTTTTTTTTTGTCAATCTAATATTGTTTTTTCTTTTTCATGTGACAGATTGGCAATTGTGGAAAATAGTTCGGGCTACATCAGAAGAATGGGTTAAATGTTTAGCATCAAAATATTTGGTATTGTGTTTTTGCAAATATTTTGACATAGGATTTTGGTAAATGACTTGTGGGTTGGATGTTTAGCATCAAAATATTTGGTTTTGTGCTTTTGAAAATATTTTGACATAGGATTTGGTAATGGATTTGTGGGTTTGACGTTAATAGTTTGTAAGTACTTTGGTATGAATGTTTTAGATTGTTAGAGAATTGTAATTATATTTATTGGGATGTTTAATAGCTATTAATTTTGAATTATTATGAATGTCTTGCATATGTGTATTATTATTTACATTACATTTGTGTATATATTGTGCAGAGAAAAACAGGTGCTTTGGATTATTTTGAATAGGGAAATTATTAAAATCAAAATTTGTGCAGTGGATTTTTAGTTACTGGTGATATTTTGGTCACTGTTAATATATTTGGCGACAACATATTGTTTTTGTCGCTAAAAGTTAGTGGCTATTCCAAGAACTTTTAGCAACCAAAACTTAGTCGTCACTAAAAACTTGATTTTTAGCAACCAAATTAATTTTGTTGCTAAATAGTACTTTTGGCGACACATTTATTTGTTGCTAAAACTACATAGCCTATCCAAATTTTAACCATTTAGCGACAAATTAGAATTTTACAGTGACAAAATATATGACTTTTGGCGACCATTTTTGCTTGTCGCTAAATATCTACATACGGTGACGACTTATGATTTGGTCGCCAATACTTTTAGTGGCAGGCCTTTGGCAACCAATTGTGTACTTATCGCCAATTCTTTTGGCGACGAAATTTGTATTTTTGGTGACCAATTTTTTGGTCACCAAATGCGCTTTTTGTTGTAGTGTTTTTAGCCCAATCAAAACAGGTGACTATGAAAGCGCAAGTAGCTGAAGCTGAAACCAAAAGTTTGTGCATGATGGCTCAAAGTGCCTGCGCAAAGAGATGTCACAAGCTTAGAATTATAAAAATTTTGAAGTATTAGCCCTAGTGCAGAATCATTTAGCTAATCCTGCAAAGTTAGATGCGACTGAGGCCGAAGCCAAATTGACAATTGTCAGAACACAAGCAGATAGGTCCTCGAAGGACCTGGAGATCACTCGTCATAGGACAATTGAGTTGGAGGCAGAGCAGAAGAAGAGGGCGGAGGCTGAGCAGGCTTGCCAGACTACTAGGGATTGATTAGAAGAGGCTCTGAGCAATAACGAGGAATTACACGATGCGTCACTGAAGGAGAAAGAGGAGCTAAAGATGCTAATTACAAAGTTGGAGAGGGCGTTGGGTATGGAGAAGAGAGCCTTGGAAGAGAAGAATAGTAGGTCAGTAGATTTGAAGGAACAATGGCGGCAGAGAGTGTGGCTTATCCTGACCTATATGGCGCAGCTGTGGAGCAGTATAAGCAGTCAAAGGAATTCCAAATAGACATAGATACTGCTGTAGCAGCTTGGCCAGTGGGAAAGGAAGTGAAGCTAGGCTCTCAAACGTAGCGACAACTGTAACGACACCACCATGTATAATGATTAGCACTTAATTAATTAAGGAGATTTGAAATTTAATTGCCAATTATTCCAAATTAATCTGGGATTTACGAAAATTATGGAGACTGATTCATATATGATTATATTGAGGATTTATTTTGAAATTTGAAAGCCTAAATGGCACAAAAGAGTATAATTGGTGAATTGAATTATTTAAATTTCGAGTATCAGACCATATGGGAGTTTAATTAAATATTCAATTCGGATTTGTGAAATTGAGACTTGATTAATTGGGTCTGAATTGGAGTAAATTAAGTTATGAGAATTGAGAATTCAGATTATTATGAATTAAATTTATTTATGACGTGTTCAATATGTAATTTATTGACAAAGACTTTGAGGTTTAATCTGAAATTGGAAGCCTTAATGATTTAAGAAACCAAAATTGAGAATGGAAATCAGTTTAATTTAATTTAATGTTTGGAGCCTTTTCGGAGTTTGATTAAAAATCTTATTCAGATTGATAAATTTAAATATAATTAATTGAGCTCTAATGGAAATCAATTAGACTAATTAAATTATGTGGGATTGGTGATTGGTTATGATTAATTTAATTATGTGATAATCAAGATTTAATTAGATTAAGTGTTGCTTAATTAAATCAATCCTAATCATAAATTGAATTATGGAATGGTCTAGAATTGAGGGTGTATTTGGAGGTGGGTGTGCAAAGAAACCTGTGTGTGCAGAGAAATTATGTGTGTATGTGTGTGTGTGCATGTCAGTGTTGAGATGGAGCTCAAAGAAATGTGCAAGTGTGTGCACACGTGGTATATGATGAAGAAGTGAGGTGTGTATGAGTGTGTTTATTCTAATGGGTTTAAGAGTGTAGCTTCATTGCTCATTTCATTTGTGCTGAAGAGTTGCTATGAGAGTCCTAGTCCTAGTCCTAGTCCTAAAGAGAGAATTTTGCTAAGTCAAGAAGTGGGTTTGCTTTCTTTAATTGCTGGAGTTCTTTATTATGTATTGCTAAGAAAGGAATAGAGAGAGACCCGAGAGGGAGAGGAAGAGATTCAAATTTTGGAACTCTATGTGCTGGAATGGTGAAGGAAAGCAAGGGGAAAACTTGGAAAAAGTGAAGAAAAGAAGGAGCTCATGGAATTTCAACAGTTAAAGCTTTTGGTAAGAATGTTTAAGCTCAAATTCTTGTAGATTAATCATCTAGCAACTAAAATTAAGTAGTAATTGGGTTTAATTTCATAAAATTAGAAGGAAATTAAGGAAAATTGGGTTAAGTTTGATAATTAATAAATTGATAATCAAAGTTTTTATTTGGGTCAGAGTTTCTTGTCATCCTTCATAAATTTGAAGTCTTACCTTACATGCATTGTGGATTTTTAAGATTTTAAAACTTTAATTCATATTTTAAAGATGATGAGTTTTGGATTGAGATTTGATATATCTTAAGAAGTCAAATTATGGTTTGATCTTGATAATGTAAAATTGGTTAGATTTTGATAAATGTTTCATACATGCAAATGATTTTTCCAAGGAGTTTACAACTTTAATTTCATATTTTGAAAAGAAAATGGAAAAGAGTTTGAAGTCAATTTTGTGTGATTAAAAAGAAATTGACAAGAAAACAAGGAATTGGAAACTAATTATTTTGGGTTTAATTTTGAATATCATGTATGAATTTGAGTCTTATTTTTATATGCATGTAATTTGGAGAAATTAAAGAATTAATTCATGAACATGGTTAAGATTAATAAATATAAATATAAAAATAAATTATAATTTATATTTGAGAATCAAAAATTAGTTTGATTTTGATTTAAATTTCTTACGTGTAAATATTTTGAAAGGTCTTTGTAGCTTTAATTTATGTTTTATAAAACAAAGAAGAAGAATGTTGGAATTATTATATTCATGAAATTATTGGTTTTAATCTTAATGATCAAAGAGATTTTTATATTAGAAATTGGAAAATTAGTCATGGGTTCATCTTTATTAATAAAATTGCATGTTTAAATTGGTTCATGTAAGAGTTTAAGTTTTGAAAATATGTTTGGAAATTATTTTGTTGATTTTGAAAGCATAGGAAATTTGTTGGTCGCTCGAGCGAACATTAAGGCCAACCAGTATTTTTACAGAGCTTTGTAGACCGCTCGAGTTACCAATGGTCCGCTCGAGCGAAGACCCTATTTTCAGCATATTTTGAAAAATTGCATTTAGTTCATATTTTTATTCTCATCTCTTTCCTAAGCATTCTAGACATGATTTATGACTCGATGAAGATTAATAAGTTAACAATCAACACAAATTAATTGGTTCAAGAATGAATCATAATGAATCATTGATATAATAGTAGTTGAGTAAGAAGCCGAGTGAGAAGTCGGTCTATTTGGCAAAAGAAGAATTTAGTACGGAAAGAATTGTGGAATGAGAATCCGATTCATTGGAATAAAGAAAGAATAAGCATAATAGCACTTCGGACTACTTTGACAGTAAATGACAAGAAAAGTCAAGTTTGATCAAGGAATTGATATTGTGTTCCAATGTGTATATATTATGTGTTTGTGTAGGTCACGCGCTATTGTCTGCCTGATCTGCTTCTACAGCTATCTGTGAGTATTAACTCTGTAAAGTTATATTTAACTTTAATTATTTTCTGATGATATAAAATGATCATTTTTCTGGAAAGCTATGTTTTATATGAATGAATGATTGTCCAAGTTTCTGAAATATATTTGTGGCATTCTTAGCATCATATGATATGCGTCCCTTTATGGGTAATCAGAATGCCTTGATGGTCGTCCCTTTGTGGGTCATCTGATACGTCTCTGTGCACATGAGTCATCGAAATGCCTTATGGTTGTCCCTTTATGGGTCATCGAAGTGCCTTTACGGCCATCCCTTCATGGGTCATCGGAATGCCTTTACGGCCGTCCCTTCATGGGTCATCGGATTTGTTAACGCTAATGGATGTGCCACGTACTTTAATATGAAATGTACGAACTTTGAATACGAATATGACTACGTATATGAATCTGTTTCTGTTTTGACATCTGATCATGTACAAGACTCTATTGTGTATCGACATCATTCAGTAAAATCTTTACTTTGTTATTATTCACTAGGCTCTAACTCACTGTATTATTTATATATGTAGGTGATCAGGCACGTGACCAAGCCTAGAGCTTCTGCCTTGATTCTATTTTGTCAGCCAACCTATGTGCCTCCCGTGGAGGTTCCGGATATGTGTAGTGGTTATGTCTAAGTGCATAAAGATCAAGTTTTGTTTTTTTGTTTGGTTAAACAAGTCTTTGCTTATTTTGTAAATAAGGTTAAGTCCCTTTTTGTCTAATCTGTATATATATGATGACGTAAGGGTGATATGTAAATATGTATATAAAAAGTTTAAAATTTTTTCGTCTCATCTAAGTCTACACAGCTCAATGAATGTTGTATATTTGTTATTTGCTTCCGCTAGCCCCTAATATTAAGCTAATCTGTCTCAAAGGCCTTCGGTAATCCTAGGATTACTAGTTGGTTACGATGCTAACCTATAGGGGTGGGTTTGGGTCGTGACAGAGTGGTATCAGAGCACGAGTTAATATCTCACACACGTGTCCCTTGAGCATTAGAATGTCTACAATGGATTTAAGTTTCATGCATCTAGTAAGTAAGTAAGAAGTTGTGCATTTGGGAATATGTATATATGTATATATGATATGTTTATGTATTAAAACTAAGAAATTCGGAACTATTGTGGAATTGTGATAAATATAAGGAAACCTTAATGTGTGTATTAAGTTTTGTCATGAAGCTAAAAGCTAATAACTATTGTGGAAATTTTAATGTTACAAGGGAATCTGAAATTTTGACTAAAGCATTGGTGAGTACAAGTATGTTGATTTGTGGAAACATGGTGTTATGTGGAATTAAAGTCTTTAATGAAAGCCATGGAAGCTATATAGGTTATATGTCAAATTGGACTATGAGAATGTTTGGGAAATTAAGGAATTTGATGCTCAATGAAATATGTGAAGCAATGGTAACTGAGGAAGAGAAAGTTATTTGATACGTAAAATGGCATATTTTGGCGGGAACCTATTATGTGAAATGTTAAACCGTAGAGTCTCATGCCTTTGTTGAATGACCTTGAAAGTCCAATTGGAATCACGTTTGGCCAACGTAGCTTTGAATCGGAAATTCTTGGTAAATTCCATGGGAATGAATAGGTTACCCTACTAGTGTCCTTATATGCCTACATGTGTATGTCTATTTGTGTATGATATGTGTTTTGTGTTATATTCTAAGTTAGTTAATATTAACCCAAGTGTTATCGACCATCATTTTGTGTTTGACCCTCATCTTCTATCATTAGGAAAAGACGGTGAAAAGTAAGAATGATATGGAAGTTGAGACTTTGGCAGAACGATTGGACAAAATAGAAGAAGTACTTGAGGGAGTAATGAAAGCTATGCAACAATGCTATGATAAACCACAAGACCAAAAGAAAAAGTTAAGTGTGAAGTCAAAGAAGGAACCAAAGGAAAAGTCTAAGAAGTTTGTGATAGGAGAGTCAAGTAATTCTAAGCAAGGTAGTAAGTTTCGTTCATTATGTTCAACATGTCACAAGCGACATAGGGGGCTATGTCATTGAATTACCGGAGCATGTTTCAAGTGTGGGAAGATGGGACATCTAGTAAAAGACTGTTCTAAAGCCCAGGAGAAAACTCAATGATTTAGTTGGTTAAAGGTTAGTACTTGATTATAAATTAGGAAATTAGTAGGAATGTTTTAAATACATGTATAGAAATTTGAAGTTAAAATTTTATGTGTGTGACTTTATTTGAATTGGTCCTAATCAACATTTGATAAAATTAGAACCATCCATTTGGAACTCAACGTGAGAATGCTAAAGATTATTACACGATCGCAGAGACTTAAGCTAATGAAAATTTTCCTACTTAGTACCCGAATAAGTATGACTCAATTTACTGAAATCATATCGTATTTGAACCTTCTAATAACATTGAAAAGGATGGTATTTATGTTACTCCAACATAGTAATATTCCTACATGAATGATTGATAAAGCTAGAAACCATTACTTGGATATTTGAGACTTGACTTGGAATTGTCAGACTTAGAAAAATGAGATCAAGATTTAAAATGATTTGGAAAACAGGTCAAATAAGATCACATTGATAACATTAGAAGAGAAACACTTGTGGTTTACTTAAGTTATAAAGTCAAAAATATAGACTTTTTACAAACCAAAAAAAAAGAAAGGAGGAGAAGAAGAAGAAGATCCAGTAATTTCGTATCTGAATAATGGTCAAAAGGAATGATGGTATGATCTTATAGACACATAATTGAATTTTGATTTTGAATCCTAACTTAGATAGCCTAACTTATTGTAAAGAAATTGAACTCTAGTGTTAAATGGAAGAAGATATCGTAATGAGAAATAAGAAAATGAATTTCATTAGAATGACAATTGTATATTTCTTAACGGACCTTTGGAAACATAAGAATTTCAGTCGGCCAATTGTAATGATTTGAGAAACTTAAAAGTTTCGCCCTAAGTTACCATGTGACAATTTATCAAAGTCCATGAATATATCTCCGCAGGTCTAAGAATTGAAATTAATAAGAAGGAAATGTAATTTGAATTACTTATATAATTGTGACCTTAAGTAAATAAGGAAGCTAATAAGACTGCGAAAAACGTAGACCTGTTGTGAAATCAAATCACTACTTTGAAATGATAGTATGAGAAAGATTGTCAACAAAAGTATGTAAAGTTTTGCTCTGATCAGTACGACTATCTACTACTATATGAGTACAACCTAACAGCTGTTGCTTACAAAAAGGCTCAATGAATTTCTTTGAAATATGCTTCTGTTATGACTCTGATACGCTTCTGTATTGAATCTGATGTTACCATCATAATTGGTATCCAAGATGTTTGTTTGAAATTAAGACCATTAATATGTGATTATATTCCCATATAATTTGGAAACTTCTGTTATAGATTAGCATGTGAGACCTTATTTGGGGATACTACATTATATGCATAAAAAAAAAAAGGAAATATTTTTGGGTGTCCAATTGCCCCATTGTATCAAGCCGGCAAATGTGGAAAAAGAAATATTTTTGGGTGTCTAATTGCCCCGCCGTATCAAGTCAACAAATGTGGAAAAACATAAAATGTCGGGTGCCCGCTATCTCGCCGTATCAAGTCGGCAAAAGGTGGAACATGTTGAGAAATGTGTTGAGTCAGCAATAATGTGAATGACTCGTAAAGAACTTATGTTCATGATTAGTGATGCTTTGAATATTAATTTAATTCGAAAATCTCATGTAAAATAATAATAGTTGAATATTTCAATTTATTTAAAAAGTAAGGAAAGTAATGAACATCCTTGAAATAATCTTCTACTATTTGGGGTATGTGAATAGATTGATAAATTATAGTATACAAGTTATGTGATTGATGACAATAGAAACAGTAATGAATCACCAATTTGCGGTATTAACCGTTAAGTGATTGAAAAATAAGTTCAATTTCTGTGAAGAGAGTCCAATGAAAAGGAAGTTACGTAGGAAAGTAAATGAAATGAGACCAATTTATATGGCTAATTTTCAGTACAAGTATCTTAAGTTTGGAGAACCAAACTTCCTAAGAGGGAAAGGCTATAACGATCCCACCACGTATAATGATTAACACTTAATTAATTAAGGAGATTTGAAATTTAATTGCCAATTATTCCAAATTAATCTGGGATTTACGAAAATTATGGAGACTGATTCATATATGATTATATTGAGGATTTATTTTGAAATTTGAAAGCCTAAATGGCACAAAAGAGTATAATTGGTGAATTGAATTATTTAAATTTCGAGTATCAGACCATATGGGAGTTTAATTAAATATTCAATTCAGATTTGTGAAATTGAGACTTGATTAATTGGGTCCGAATTGGAGTAAATTAAGTTATGAGAATTGAGAATTCAGATTATTACGAATTAAATTTGTTTATGAAGTTTTCAATTGAATATGTAATTTATTGACAAAGACTTTGAGGTTTAATCCGAAATTGAAAGCCTTAATGATTTAAGAAACTAAAATTGAGAATGGAAATAAATTTAGTTTAATTTAATGTTTGGAGCCTTTTGGGAGTTTGATTAAAAATCTTATTCATATTAATATATTTAAATATAATTAATTGAGCTCTAATCAAAGTCAATTAGACTAATTAAATTATGTGGGATTGGTGATTGGCTATGATTAATTTAATTATGAGATAATCAAGATTTAATTAGATTAAGTGTTGCTTAATTAAATCAATCCTAATCATAAATTGAATTATGGAATGGTCTAGAATTGAGCGTGTATTTGGAGGTGGGTGTGCAAAGAAACCTGTGTGTGAAGAGAAATTCTGTGTGTATGTGTGCATGTAAGTGTTGAGGTGGAGCTCAAAGAAATGTGCAAGTGTGTGCACACATGGTATATGATGAAGAAGTGAGGTGTGTATGAGTGTGTTTATTCTAATGGGTTTAAGAGTGTAGCTTCATTGCTCATTTCATTTGTGATGAAGAGTTGCTATGAGAGTCCTAGTCCTAGTCCTAAAGAGAGAATTTTGCTAAGTCAAGAAGTGGGTTTGCTTTCTTTAATTGCTGGAGCTCTTTATTATGTATTGCTGAGAAAGGAATAGAGAGAGACCCGAGAGGGAGAGGAAGAGATTCAAATCTTGGAACTCTATGTGCCGGAATGGTGAAGGAAAGCAAGGGGAAAACTTGGAAAAAGTGAAGAAAAGAAGGAGCTCAAGGAATTTCAACAGTTAAAGCTTTTGGTAAGAATGTTTAAGCTCAAATTCTTGTAGATTAATCATCTAGCAACTAAAATTAAGTAGTAATTGGGTTTAATTTCATAAAATTAGAAGGAAATTAAGGAAAATTGGGTTAAGTTTGATAATTAATAAATTGATAATGAAAGTTATTATTTCGGTCAGAGTTTCTTGTCATCCTTCATAAATTTGAAGTCTAACCTTATATGCATTGTGGATTTTTAAGATTTTAGAACTTTAATTCATATTTTAAAGATGATGAGTTTTGGATTGAGATTTGATATATCTTAAGAAGTCAAATTATGGTTTGAGCTTGATAATGTAAAATTGGTTAGATTTTGATAAATGTTTCATACATGCAAATGATTTTTCCAAGGAGTTTACAACTTTAATTTCGTATTTTGAAAAGAAAATAGAAAAGAGTTTGAAGTCAATTTTGTGTGATTAAAAAGAAATTAACAAGAAAATAAGGAATTGGAAACTAATTATTTTGGGTTTGATTTTGAATCTCTTGTATGAATTTAAGTCTTATTTTTATATGCATGTAATTTGGAGAAATTAAAGAATTAATTCATGAACATGGTTAAGATTAATAAATATAAAAATAAATTATAATTTATATTTGAGAATCAAAAATTAGTTTGATTTTGATTTAAATTTCTTACATGTAAATATTTTGAAAGGGCTTTATAGCTTTAATTTATGTTTTATAAAACAAAGAAGAAGAATGTTTGAATTAATATATTCATGAAATTATTGGTTTTAATCTTAATGATCAAAGAGATTTTTGTATTAGAAATTGAAAAATTCGTCATGGGTTCATCTTTATTAATAAAATTACATGTTTAAATTGGTTCATGCAAGAGTTTAAGTTTTGAAAATATGTTTGGAAATTATTTTGTTGATTTTGAAAGCAGAGGAAATTTGCTGGCCACTCGAGCGGTAAAGTCACTACTCGAGCGTACATTAAGGTCAACCAGTATTTTTACAGAGCTTTGCAGACAGCTCGAGCGACCAAAGCTCCTCTCAAGCGAAGACCCTATTTTCAGCATATTTTGAAAAATTGCATTTAGTTCACATTTTTACTCTCATCTCTTTCCAAAGCATTCTAGACATGATTTATGACTCGATGAAGATTAATAAATTAACAATCAACACAAATTTGTTGGTTCAAGAATGAATCATTGATTTAATAGTAGTTGAGTAAGAAGCCGAGTGAGAAGTTGGTCTATTTGGCAAAAGAAGAATTTAGTAAGGAAAGAATTGTGAAATAAGAATCTGATTCATTGGAATAAAGAAAGAATAAGCATAATAGCACTTCGGACTACTTAGACAGAAAATAACAAGAAAAGTCAAGTTTGATCAAGGAATTGATATTGTGTTCCAATGTGTATATATTATGTGTTTATGTAGGTCACGCGCTATTGTCTACCTGATCTGTCTGATCTGCCTCTGCAGCTATCTGTGAGTAATAACTCTGTAAAGTTATATTTGACTTTAATTATTTTCTGATGATATGAAATGATCAGTTTTCTGAAATGCTATGTTTTATATGAACGAATGATTGTCTAAGTTTTTGAAATATATCTGTGGCATTCTTAGCATCATATGATATGTGTCCCTTTATAGGTCATCAGAATGCCTTTATGGCTATCCCTTATGGGTCATCTAATACGTCTCTGTGCACATGAGTCATCAGAATGCCTTGTGGCTGTCCCTTTATAGGTCATCGAAATGCCTTTACGGCCGTCCCTTCATGAGTTATCGGAATGCTTTTACGACCGTCCCTTCATGGGTCATCGGAATGCCTTTACGGCCGTCCCTTCATGAGTCATCGGAATGCCTTTACGACCGTCCCTTCATGGGTCATCGGAATGCCTTTACGGTCGTACCTTCATGGGTCATCGGATTTGTTAACGCTAATGGATGTGCCACATACTATAATGTGAAATGTATGAACTTTGAATACGAATAGGACTGCATATATGAGTCTGTTTCTGCTTTGACATCTGATCATGTACAAGACTCTATTTCTATATGCACATCATTCAGTAAAATCTTTACTTTGTTATTATTTACTAGGCTCTAACTCACTGTATTATTTATGTATGTAGGTAATCAGGCACGTGACCAAGCCTAGAGTTTCTGCCTGGATTCTATTTTTTCAGCCAACCTATGTGCCTCTCGTGGAGGTTCCGAATATGTCTAGTAATTATGGTTAAGTGCATAAAGATCAAGTTTTGTTTTCTTGTTTAGTTAAACAAGTCTTTGCTTATTTTGTAAATAGGGTTAAGTCCCTTTTTGTCTAATCTGTATATATATGATAATGTAAGAGTGATGTGTAAATATGTATATAAAAATTTTAAAACAATTTCGTCTCATATAAGTCTGCATCTCAATGTATATTGTATATTTATTATTTGCTTCCGTTAGCCCCTAATATTAAGCTAATCTGTCTCAGAGGCCATCGGTAATCCTAGAATTACTGGCCGGTTATGATACTAAACCTATAGGGGCAGGTTTGGGTGGTGACAGCAGCCGAACTGGTGGAAGGGCAGACTAAGGCAGAGATAATACAAAACTTCTAACAGTCTGACTACTTCAAGCATTAGCTGAGCATCTATTGGGATAGTGGGTGGGTGAGTTTCCAACAGAGAGTAGAAGAGATCTTCCCAAACATTGACTTTACCATCATAAAGCCCAGAGAGTGAGACATTGCCCAGACCCTACTGGACGAGGGTATTGAAGCAGAAGATCTGGTGTGTAATAGGGAGGAAGGAGATGAAGGCGGAGGAAGTTCAACTACTGGGAGCGTAGTACGTGTCTAACTTATTTGTTTTTTTTAATTTGTCTTTGTAAAGAATTTTACAGTTTGTAAGAAACTTGTGTTATAGTACAAAAATTGTTCTTGTAAATGATAGAGTAATAAACTGTTGTTCATTTTTCATTTTTCACTGTTGTGTAATGAATAAAATGGAGTTTGAAAACTTCAAAATGTAAAATGTTAAGTAAAACTAAAAAGGGGATGCTTTTTGGCGATTTGGAAGAAGGGTTGTTGTCACCAACCACGTGATTGGATAAAAACTAGACTTGTCCAAAAACAAATTTTAATCAGTCGAATTTTAATGAATGAAACAATGTTGTAACTAGTGAAGATTGTGTTTGTGAAGAAAGGTTGAGACTTGTAAACAAGGTCCTAAACCAAAGGGAGGGACCTTTCTTGTTGTTGTGCTTTTGGTGTTAAGGACGGTCAGTTGATTATAAGATAGGTTGGTTGGGCATCCTAGTCAGTCTGGCTGGGCTCTACATGCTCAGTCTAGCTAAGCTTTTCATGCTCAGTCTGGCTAAGGTTTGAAGGGCTCAGTCTAGCTGGGCTGTTCATGCTCAGTCTAACTAAGGCTTGGAGGGCTCAGTCTGGCTGGGCTCTTCATGCTTAGTTTGGCTGAGCTCTTCATGCTCATTCTGCCTGGACTCTTCATACTCAGTATGGCTGAGTTCTTTACGCTCAGTCTAGTTGAGGCTTGGAGGGCTCAATCTGGCTGAGGACTTGCGAAATATAAACATAGGCAACATAAGTGGAATGTATTTCTCATTAAATACAAAATCCTACCAAGGTCAGCTTTAGACATTTACTTGCATTTGGAAAGGACAAAATACCATAAGTGACTGGAATTGAATAAGATTAGGAAACAAGTGAGGAATTATTTTACTGATAGTATTGCTTCAAGTGTTCGGCGTTCCATGGATGAGGAAGATCTCTACCCTCCATTTCTTGCAAACAGTAAGTGTCTGGGCGTGGTTTAGACTTGACGATATAAGGTCTCTCCCACTTAACTGCTAGCTTGCTTTCTGCTAGGTTTTTGGTGGCCAAAGTTGCTTCCCTTTGGACCAGGTCTCCCACGGCAAAGACTCTAGGTCGGACTTTGCGGTTATAATGTCGTCGCATAAGTTGCTGGTAGAAAGCTGGTTTGACAACGCCTATCTCTCGGAGCTCCTTAATAAGGTCGAGGTCGGCCTTCCGTAGCTCTTTATTGAGTTCTAGGTTCGGATGCATGGCTTGAGGGGTCAGCAAGCCGATCTCCACAGGGATGACCGCTTCGACACCATATGTTAAGTAGAAGGGGGTCTTCCCTATGGGGGTTTGCGCCATCGTTTGATAGAGAATAGAGAATATTATGAGAGAGAGAAAGAGAGAGAGAAGAGAGAATTACTTGTTGTCTTTTTCATTCTTCACAAGCTTCCTTATATCTTTTACTAATCATTTTCTTGTCCATTCAAGCTGTCTTATTGGCCAAAAGTTTATGGTTTACTCGCCATCGATCATGGCAGCTTCACCATACCAGGGAATGAAAGGTCTTGTTGCATTTAATGTCATGACAACCTCATTTAATGCTTGATGCTTGGGCTCAATAACTCTGCAAGATCTTTGTCTGCCACATGGCTAACTCCCTATCTAACAGGTGTCCAAATGCCACAAGGCCTGGACCAGCGCGGATTCTTTGGTGGGCCTGCTGTTGAGTTTCACCTACTACGCTATAACCAAATGACCGTTTGGGCCACCCAAGACAATTACAGGTTAGGCTTTCCTGGACCATCTGGGCCATGCCCATCATCAATCTTAGCCATATACTTGTGTTCTAGACCGTTTCATGGAAAAAAAAATTTGGATCCATAGTTTAGTACAATGTTATTATGTTTATTCTTTAATTTAATTATTTATATTTCTTATTTCACGCGACAAACTTCATTATTATCGATAAATAAGAGCTGTTTTGGGTAAGTCTTATTTTTATTTTATTTTATTTTTACTTTTTTTGTTTATTACGAAAAAAAATACATAAAAGTAGAGAGGTGATATGATAGAAATAAGTCAATAATCTAACAAATAAGAAGCTATTCGTTGGTCCTAGGGCACAAACACGTGGTGCCCTAGGTGTGTTTTAATTGCTAGAGAGAGTGGACTACACGATTTTGTATTAAGTGATTACAAAATGTAAAGGGACATAAGAATTTGTGATTGGTCTAGTGTATGGTCACGTGATGTCTCAGGACCAACCAATAATTTTTTCCAATAAACAACTTATTTAGGGTGTCCTCAAATTAATTAACATAACTAAAAATTAATTAATGTGTCACATCACATAATAAATATAAATGATAAAAATAAATAAGCAAGCCTGAGAGCATTGTTTGTTTGTCTCTTGATAGACAATTATTGAGAAAAAAAATTAAGAACAAATTATCTACACCTCTTTTAAGGTTTAACTAAATTACAAATTTTTACTTGAAGTTTCAAAAATTACATTTCGCCCTTTGAAGTTTATATTCACATAATAATTTAATCTCTATCGTTAACTAAATGTTAATAATGGTTAGCTGACATCACCAAAATATAAATTGATAGACGATATTGCCCTAACTGAAATCCCTTTGATAAATCAACAAAATTTACAAAAGAATTACATTAAATAGAAGAAAAAAAAATTAAGTTTTTGGAACCATGTTTCATTTGTTATTTAGAAAAAAATTTCAGAATTTAAAAAAAAAGGAAAAATTAATTTAATAAAAATAAATATGAAAAAATATATTTAATCTGTAAAAATTATTTCTAACCACTCAAAAGATAAAATTATATAAAAAAATAATTATTTTTTTTATTTTTTATTTCTTAACCAAATTAATTTTTAATTTTTTAAAAATAAATTTCTAAAAATCAAACCAAACATATCCTAAGAATTTTTTGACAAGCCATTTCTTGTATTTTTAACTTATTTAATTATTTATTAATTTAATGATATTTTCAACATCTGACACTACAACATATAAGAGTTTTAGAGACCAATTTTTTTTATCTCTAAAAGTGAAAATTTTGTTGCAAATGATATTTAGAGACTAATTTCTATCGCCATGATGATAGTCGCTAAAAGGTCGCCCTGTAAAGTCAAAAATAAGGCTTTAAGTGATAAAATTTTGAAATGTCAATAATAAATAGATTTTCAAGGACAAAATAATTTGGTCTCAAAATGGTTTATTTTTTTAGACAAAAAAATTGATACCAAAAAGATAATAATTAATCACTAATGTTCAATTTTCGTTGCTAAAAATATAATAACGACACTTTTTGCAACAAAAATATTTGGTCTCCTAAAAATAATTTTGTCCCTAAATTTTGGTTTCTAAAATCTTAATTTTTTGTAGTGTGGTAAGTGTTTTTTCATTTTAATTTTGCATTTCATAACTTACTTAAAAATGATAATTTAGCTAAACCTCATGAGGAATCTATAATTTAGCTAAACCTCAAGGGGGTGTAGGTAATTTGTCCTTATTTGTCAAAATGGCATTTTAGTCAATTTATGATATCTGTTAACAGCGTTAATTGCAATGAGGTGGGATGTAATTTTTGAAACCTCAAGGAAAATTTGTAATTTCGTTAAACCTCAAGGGAGGTGTAGGTAATTTGCCCAATTTCAAAAAGAAATTTGAAAATTTTAGAAAAAAAGATTAAATTATTTTTCTCTACTACACATTAATCAATCATTTTTTTCTCTCCCTTCTGTCTTCTCTTCTCTTCTCTTCTCTATCCTTCTCTCACATCTTACACATACTCATTCACTTTTTTAGTCATACACATTTATTCAATTACAAAATATATATATATATATATATATACATATATATATATTAAATCATTCCAAACTCCAAAACTATTTTCAAAACATATAACCAAACAAAATTTTAAATTTCATAAACTCTCTTTAAAAAATTATTTTTCAAAATTATTTCACAAATACAAACCAACATGACGGACATTTTTCTTGGCTAAAAGTTAAGGGTGAGTGACAAAAAAAAAAAAAAAAAACCTGAATCAATCCTAGCTAACTCGTCCTTTATATGATTATAAAAAATTGAATAATTATTCTATGTTCCAAGAATTTAATGTTGGTTATTTGTCCAATCAATAGTAAGATGCTAAATAAATATATGACCTTAATAATAAAGAGATAATTGATAAAAGGCAACATTTTAATAGTGGAGCATATGAACACGAAGTATCCCTAACCTACATAATTTCGGTTAAAATTTGACTAATTAGCTTACCGACGGGTTACAATTTGTCAACTATATAGATACCAAACCTCTGCCTAAATAGATGCAAGATTACCTTCCATCTTCCACTTGACCACTTCCTTACGAACAATTTCCTTCTAATCCTATCGCCATTTTTAGGATGGCACCCAACTCTCATTTTTAGGGTGATTATTCGGTAGTTGGTAGTATGGTCGCATAGCATTTTATGATCGTATAATTAGTAGAGAAATTGGTGTATCAACTATTTATGTTGATTGATTGAAGAACATATAATGAGTGATGATTGATGAGAGAGTATGATTACGTGATATTACGGGATTATTTTATAATTTTTTCTCATTTTCATTGTATATATTTTTCTAATTTGACTTTTTTTATACCTTAATTTGTGAAATATGATTTTAAATAACATGATACATTTGATTAATTTGTAAATTTTCAGGATATAGAATAACTAATAAACGGTTGGCTAAATTACATATATTTGAGTTTGAAAGAAATACAGAACACTAGTCTCTCTAAAATTTTAATTTACATAATAGTTAAACTATTTTTATCAATAATTTTGTAAGTCGTATGAATAAAAAAATGATGTTATTATATCTTTTTATTAAAAATGATATATGTCATTGTCCAATTAATTGTCTGTCCATTATCTGCATTAGTTTCAATTTATCTGTTATTGTTTAATTAAGTGTCTACCCACTATCTACATTACCAAAAATATATATATATATATATATATTTAAATTTCAGGGGGTGAGTTTAATTTATCTTAAAAATTTTATTTAAAATAATAGAACAAATAAATTTCACACATTCTGTTTCATTTTATAATTCTATTGTCAGTCCAACTCAAATCATTGAAACTGTCAAAATATTTAAATAACTCACTAATTTAAGAATGAGTAAATTGACAACTAAGGCGTCGTTTGGGAATATGTTATTTTAGTTATTTTTTAATTTTTTAACTAAAATATGAGATTAAAAAAACTAATATGTTTAGAATAATTTTATAATTTTTTACAAAAAATAAAGAAAAAATGAAATCTTTGACTTTTTGATATAAGTTGTTAGCTTTTTAATTTTTTTAATGACTTTTTAACTAAAATCATCAGTTGCCAAACGAGGACTAAGTCAAAAAAATTTCCAATCTGTCTAAAAAGATTTTTTGTTTGGCAAGGAGGTTTGGGGCTATTTTAGTCATGAAAGACAAAATAGGTTATTTTAGTCACAACAAACAAAACATCATATCTAACCCATAATTAGTATACTTTTCTCTCACAAAAAAATTTTAAAAAGTCAAAAAACAAAAAAGTCAATCCCAAATCAAACTTTTTAGCCCAAGTTAAAATAATTAAAAATATCAAAAAGTCAAAAAATCAATCCACTTTCCAAACGGATGCTTAGTTGATGATTTTAATTTATTTTATTTTATTCAAAATTAATTTATACCGACACCTCACAACCCTACGAAAAGCCATTTATGGCCCATGGTTTGTCCTTTCTGGAAATTTCCCTCCGACTGGGTCTACAAATGCAGAATAAAAAATCAGAAATTTGTACAGAAATTCAAATTAAAATTTAGCCATATAAACATATAATTCTGGATATTTTATTGTCTTTTTTTGAACAGTATACTATTTCTCCCCCAGAAAATTTATCAAGACAATAATACTAGATATCATAAAAAAAAAAATATCATAAAATTTTTTTATGCAAATTCTGTACTCTATTAATTTGTAGTTTTTTATTGTATGTGATACCATCATGAATGGGTTAATTACATTAATAGTCCCTATAGTTTAGAAGTTGTGTCACTTTGGTCTCTGACTTTTCAATTGTGACACATTTGACCCTGAATTTTGAATCTTATTCCAAATAAGGACAATTGAAAATACCATTAGATTTTTCAAGAGTAAAATAGTCAATTTGATAAAATATAAACTAATTTGACAAAAATAAATGTCAAAAAAATATTTTTAATTTTTTCAAAATTATTTTTATCCACCAATGATAAAATTATATAAAATTAATAAAAATTACATGATTAATTTTTTAAAATTAATTTTATATGATCATCATCCAAACACATAATAAAAATTAATTTAGTAAAAAAATAAATAAATGTCTAAAAGATTTATCAATTTTACATAATTTTATTTTTAGTAGGTAGAAATAATTTTTAATTCAAAAATATTTGTTTGATATTTATTTTTGTCAAATTAGTTTATATTTTATCAAATTGACAATTTTACCCTTGAAAAATCTAATTATATATTTAATTGTCCTTATTTGGAATAAGATTCAAAATTCAGAGTCCAATGTGTCACAATTAAAAAGTTATGGACCAAAGTGACACAAGCCTCAAACTATAGGGACTGTTTGTATAATTTGCCAATCATAAATTAATTTCGTGAAACTTTTAAAATACTTATTTCATGAGAAGTAACATTATTCTTACCAGCAATACTATTACCTCGAATTTTACTCACAAAATCAATTTATATTTTAAATTTATTATATATTAATTCAGTTTTTACCACAAAAACAAACCATCCAAAGACTTATTTTGAAAATTAAATTAAAAATTAATTTTTTAAAAATAAATATAAAAGGGCATGGCTTCTGTCCAGCCCTTAATCGGACTGGACCGTGCTGTTGGGTCCATGGGGGCTCACCACGGGTCCCGTTTTGATAATCTGAACCGTTAATGTGTAGAACTCGTCGAGTATTATATGCCTGTTAAAAATCATGTTAATCGGATATCGATAGCTATGTGATCAAATCAATTTTGTATAAAAAAAGGACAGTGAATAAATTAACGGTTGACAAAAATCTATTTTGATTACAAACTATCGATATCCGATCAAGGTGATTTTTTATAGGCATATAGTACTCGACGAGTTCTACACATTGAATGGTTCAGATTATCAAAACGGGACCCGTGATGAATCTCTACGGGCCCAACAGTACGGTCCAATCCGATTAAGGACCGGACAAAAGTCATTCCCAATATAAAAAAATAAAAAAAAATGATATAATCTCAAAAAAATCAAAAATTAAAAAATTGATGAGTCTAGATTGATGAGTCTAGAATTATTTATTGTACATTTGTCAAGCACTGTCGAACAACTCATGTGGGCCATGCATACTGTCAGATTCATGCATGTAGTCGATTCATGTGGGAAAATTATTCGGTGTTTTATGAGCAATCGCTAACTGTACCAACCAATTGCTGACTGTACCCTGGGCAGTAGAGGTGGTTAAGCCGAACTAACCCACTATGGAGAGATTGATAGAGAAAGGATGGTTAGTAATGAGATTGATAACGGGGATTAAGTAAAATTAGGTTTGTTTTTATGATAGTTGTTGATATAAGAATTGTTATATTATTTTTATATAAAATAATTAAACAAATACAAAAATATAAAAAAAAAATTAAACATTAATGTTCAAAAAAAATGCCCAATAAAAATAAAATAAAACTATGATTTTTACTTAATAAAAAATACAAAAAAATAAACATTAATGTTCAAAAAAAAATACTCAACATGTAAAAAAAAAAAATTTAAAAAAAATCCCCGAAGTATTTTCTAATACCAAGTCCCAAGCCTCCATCATAATCTCCTCTCCAAGGCCCATCCTAATCCGGAGGGGATTATAAATCCCCTCTCCATCTCTCAAAATAAACACAATATTAGTGAATTTCACCTCAATTCAATTCTCAATCATTCCTCTCTCTCCCAAACTGGACGCATAGAATGAATGATTTTAATAAAAAAGATACAAATGTCTTTTTCATAATTCGCTTAATATCTAGTGAATAACAGATAGACAGCTATCGGACTTAACTTGATTCGTTAATATTTAAAAAAACAATAATGTTATATTATTATGCTTTGTATATTAAAAAAGTGAATGACTTTTTATTCTGTGATTATATTTACTTGTACAGGGAGCAAATATTTGTCGCTCTCCGAACTCCTCATGTCCAAGTTTCGCTTTACTCCAAATAACTTGAGAACACAATGATGGTGAGTTACCCGGCGGGTGGTGGCCGGAATACCCCTTCAACGATCAAGTTAGCACAGTTTTAGAAAGAGAAGACAAAAGAGAGAGAGCTCTGATAACCAGGAGGCCTCAGTGTGTAAGAGTTCCAGACTTGAGCATGGAGCGCTGCGCCGTTTATATAGTTTGTGCGCACACCACCCTGCTCGTCCTTTCTTGGACACGTGGATGTACTGCCCTCTTGTCTTTCTCTACGTGTTGGCACGAATACAGCCAAACACTAGTGGCAAAACTGCCTAACGATATTGACGCATATGGATGGCAAAATCTCTTTCCTGCAACCCAACCACGCCACGTAGTATTTCTTATCGAGTTGTGTCTAGTGCAGCATCACAATCTCCCATCAAGACCGTGCTTCCTGCCCGACTCTGACAAATAAACCTGAATGTCAGCCCAACCGAGCTCCTGCTCGGTCGAACATGGCCCAAATTCCATCCAACTTTTGGTGAGATCCACATCTTCCAACCAGCAAGTGCCTCAAACCCCCGTCCTTAACCTAACCGAGTTAATATCTCGGTCCGAGCGTGCAGTCTCGTTTTTCCAGTTAGGACCTCGACCGAAGCCGAACTAGCTTGGCTATAGCTCAGCCTATATCTAGTCATAAATCTCCCTCTCAATTGCCCCTTAATTCCGGTTGTGCTTGTTCGACCGAGATTACAGTCGCTGGTCGAGTTCATTCCCTTGCTCGGTCTTTATCTGCTCGGTTAAGCGCCTCATCACAGACACGTGTCACTCCCCTTTTGGGTTCGTACACAAGGCCCAACTATCATGCAATGACTCTCCGAATTCAAATTTTGGCGCCCCTTCGTGTATAACATATATATACATAGACACAGACCCCTTCGATTTCTCACCCCTTCATTGTTCATCTTCTCCTCCGACGCCGAATCTAGCAAAGTAGAGCACCCAGCCCCTATTTTCCTTATTTCATGCCTAAATCAGAGCATTTCTATTGGGGATCTTTCTTTATTACCACCATTGAAGCTCCTCTGCCGATCGGAGTGTCGTTAGAGGCCCCACTTTGGTGAGTTTCTATATCTTCCCAAATCTTCCATTGTAGTTCTTTGTGTTTTTGGGTCTTTATCACATTTTTTACATGTAAAAGATACAAATGGACCACAAAATCATCGAAAACTGGAAAAAAAAATGAGGGTTTTGGGCCATTTTTGCCACTAGAAAACCCTCGCATTTCTTATCTTTGACCACTGTTCATCCTTTAGGACGAACAAGAGAATATCTGGGTTGAATCAGGCAAAAATGACTTTTTAATCCGAAAACACAAATTGACCAGGCAGATTTTCTATTCGTGAAACCCAAGTAAAGGACCAAGTTGTTAATCTGCGCAGAAGGTCACGCGACCGAGCTAACATCTGGCTCACTCGTGTGACCGAGCTTAGTTCCACTCGCGATTTCAACAAGTTGTTGCTCATTCAGAATGACCAAACTTGAACCCTGCTCAACCGACAGAGCTTAAGAAAATCGGGTTGCCCCTCATATTTCATTTTTCACCTTGCAGAATCCTGGGAGACCAGGCACACCAACATAAGGGCTCTCAAAGACTGAGCAACCAATATCTTTGATAAACACATTTTGCTGAGTAAGCTGAATTGTGCTCCATGGGTCAATATTTCTACCTGGAAAACAAGCCGAGTGGCTTGGTTGTGTTCCACGAAGAGTATGGCATTCCAGCAGACGTACATCTGGAGCTTGGTGAGGAATACATCTTTCCATAGGGCAGGCTAGATTATTGCCCCTTTACCGTACTGTCCATAGTTAAGGGATGTCTTTGCTTCCTGGTGTAACCATTAATCTGTGAGTTCCTAAGAAGGACCGGGCTAGCACCAACTTAAGTCTGAACAAACACTTACAGAATAATAAACGGAGTCACCAAGTTGAATCATCGACTAGGTTTGAATCTAGGATTGGCCGAGATCTTACGCTAATACACGCTCGGTCGCACGGCCGACAAATTTAATTATTACTTGAAAATAAAGTCGGGCCGAGAACGTTTAGTGATCGGCACACCGGACAAAGATATACACGACGATGACTTCTTCTAGGTGTTCGGAAATTACAAGACTGCTGATGTGCCTGGTTGGTACATTAGCAAAAATTTTGGTTTATCATGTAAGTCGCGCTCCTTGACAAATCAACTTATTTACTATTTTACTTTGTCCTAACTACTTTCTTCTTACAGCTATTGAAGAGTTACAAGAAAACTACTCCAACTCAAACGAGGCTGCGATCAAAACCGTGCTAAGGTACTGGCACCGAGATTGTCACGATCTTCTTGGTTATGTGCCGAGCTACCGATATTCGGCCAAACGCAAAAGCAAGGTTACAGACTTCTTGCGGGAGCTTTCTCCTCCACTAGACCCAACACTACCAGACATTCCCCTAATCTGCTTTACAGAAGAACAAGAGATGGCTATGAGAAGCCGAATCAAGAACCTTATCACGGCTACTTCCACTTAGCTGCCGAGTAGCTCACTACCGGTCCCAATTGTTGGTTAGAATTTTGGGACTGTGATTGCCTTGGCCTCAACTACCTTTACCCGGGCTAGCTCAAAGCCAAGCCGCACTAGTAAGAGGGCTCGCGCCACTGATCCATTGGTCGAGCTCGTCGCTGAGTTGAGCGCCGAGTAGGAGGTGCAAGAGGTTACGCTAGCACCTGCTTGGGAGCCAAAGCTCAAACACCGTGGCAAGGAGATCCCGACTACTACATTCGTGGCCGAAGACAAAGAGAAACTTCTTGCTTATGACCTGACGAAGTCGCTTTTACTACTAGGAGACATGGTCGAGCTGGATTATATGCCGGACATCTGGATGGTCAAGTCCGCAGTGAAGTCCATGATAAGGGTAAGAGCTTCAACATTTCTCTAATTGTTTGTTCAGTTTCATTGCTTGCTCGGTCTAACTCTCTTGTGTTTACTTGCACGTGATTTAGAAGACTCACCTTGTTATGGACCATGTTCTCATACTACGCCAGAAGGTGACTGACCTTTCTAATGTGGGGAAGCACCTGGAAAATGAGCTAGGACGATCCAAGTCCTCTCTAGAGATTGCCAATGCTAACAATGCCAAACTGCTTGACCAACTCAATGTTGCTGAGGAAGAAAGAGATGCGCTTCGCGTCGAGCTGGAAGAGTTGAAAAAGGAAAAGGACAAAGCCGTGGATAAGGCTAAAGACCGCGATTTCAAGAAGGCAGAGTAGAGTTATATAAAGCAGATTGAAGTAACGATAGACATCTTTTTCTGGTCAGGCTGGAGGGTAGCTTGCGAAAAGCTCGGCCAAGGACCAGCAACCGAGGTGTTCACCTCTCCTCCCCCACCTTCCTGCCTGACTACATGGTGTCCTACGCCAACGATGTCTTCAATTCGTTGCAAGATGATGAGGCTGGGGAAGAAACTGAGGAGGCGGCCGAGCAAGAGTGGGCGATCAACAAGAGCGTGGTGATGAAAAAAGAACTCCCGTGGTCGACCTGGTGGACACCACGGCCGGAATCGAGGACGAATTTGCTGATCTTTCTCCTTTAGTTTAGCTTTTATATTTCCTTTGTTTTTTTTCTTTTGAACTTTTTGAGCCGTGTGACCAGGCTAGCTTCCTTGACTCTTGTACTCAAATTTTTAATTAATGGGAATTTCGAAACTTTTGTCAGTTTCAATTCTGTAATACATGTCTATCTAACTTCAAACCGTGAAATTATTACTGAACAAAACATCAGCCTTCTCAGCCGGACAAAATCATCTCGGCTAATAGGTGAGAGTTGAGCAATTCATCAACTTTATCGCTGGGCAAAATCATCTCAGCTACAAAGATGGAGTTGAACAAAACATCACCTCCTTTTAGCCAAACAAGATCGTCTCGGCTAAAAGATTGGAGTTGGACAATTCATCAACTCCTTTAGCCGGGTAAAACCTTGTCGGCTGAAAGTTTGGAGTGGAACAATTCATCAACTACTTCAGTCGAGTATAGCTTGCTTTTCATGCTCTTTTCGGATACGATAGCCCTACAATTCGGACTTCCATGGTTCTGAATCTAATTCCACAAGTGCACTATGATATAGATAAACACAAATGAGTCCAAATTTGACAATTCTTTTGGAAAATCAATTTTGAATCAAAATGCCAAAAATAGACTGCTTTGCCAAATTACAGAGTCGCCACCTAAATGTTTTTGAAAAATTTAGGAAACCCGAGACTCGTGCCAAGTCCACTTATCCGTCATCACCAAAGTGTCTTGGCTCGGGAACTTAGGTACAAGAGGGGAAGGTCATGAATTGACCACCCCACTCGCCCGATCACAGATCGACCTCTACTAATCATGATGTGATTCTTATTTATATTATATGCTCTTGTTCCGATTATTAGGCTAATTTACTATGTGACGCACACAAGTATAGACTAATTTGTAAAAGTTGAAACACTTTGATTTCATACTTGTTTGAAAAGAGGTTTTGAATATGCACCATTTGAAAAAGTGATTTCATATGTATATTTGATCAAATCATCCCGATTTGAGCAATTAGCCTTCATCTACAGGCATTCAAGTAGGTATATCACTTAAGCACTTAGCCTAATGAAAAACATGCTTACACAACAATCACAAGCATGCAATATGCTAAAGCAATAAACGCTCACCTAGTACTCTAAGGCAAGCCAAACAAAGCAAAAGAATTAGAAAATATGCACGTCCCTAACTAATGCGATATGACTAATACAACACATGCAATATGCAATTTAAATAGGCTCGGCTACTAACATTGCATGTGAATCAATTTGACAGCATGTGGCACATTTTCAAAGAAGTAATAAATAACAATGCGGTTAGAATGATGAACCGAACCTTATGTATGCAAGACAAATGGATGCAAAGCATGAAAAATGCTAAACGAAATATGTTGCTCTACGCTATCCATCATAAGCGGGTAAATAAAAAGGAGAAAGAAATGGGAGTTAGAAGACATATACACATTTTCCCTCACACAAGAGGGTCCGAATAAATATCCTAGCTAATTACTATGAATTAACTAACTATTACAATACCCAAAATAAATGAATTAGCTACTCTAACTAATTATTTACAAGTTAGAACCAATTAATTAATTACAAAACAAAATTAATTAACTAAGCTATTACAAGTTCAAAAGAATTACACTTAATTAATTTACAAGATGCTAATTAACGAGCCACAAGGAGAAAGTGCTTATACATGAAATGCGGATTTGCCACCCGAAAATGCCCCTATTTGGCTACGAGAATGATATTATTTTGCAGTCAAAAAATTGCACTATTTTTCACCTCAGCCTCTGCTCTGTTTGCAGGGAAAAAAAAGAACATTACCCGGCTGAAAAAAGCGGCCGGCCGGCCAGAAAAAGTGGTCGGCCGTACAGTAATGTAGCCGGCCAACCACTAATGTTTGGAATTTCCCTGCAGCAACAAACAAGAAACAGAGCACAAACAGAGTATTTTCATAGGATGTTTGTCCACCCTGCCTCTCCCTATCATCAAACAGATCAAAGGAGGGGTAGGCTTGATTCGCAAGCCATCAATCGACACAAAGTCATTGCATGATGACTTATGAACCAAGGGACACAATCCCAATAAATGACAATGAAAAGACTCACAAACCCCCTCCCTCTTATGATATTAATTAAGGGAGGTGATTGACATTGACTCTTGAACCATTTTTATCACTAACAAGTATGAAACGACTTAAGACTCAATAGGTTCAATTAATGCCTAATTTAACCCAAGTTGATTTTATTATCTTGTTTCATTTTAGCCTTAATTTTATTGCTTCTTTTAATTACCTTTCCATTCCTTAGTCATTTTAGTCCAAAAATGAGCATTAAGTCCACTAAATAGAGAGGAGTGCCAAACAAGAAGTTGTATTGGGCATGAGAGAGAAGTAATGCCCTGGTAATGAACCTTCGAAGAGATCAAACCATTTAGCATTGAAGAGTCTTTTTCTCAAGTTTAAACAACACTTGGTTGAAACAACTCTCAAAGAAATAAAAAGCCAAGAAATAATGGAGATTACATAGGTGATTAGAGATAAATACACATATGTAAAGCATGAAATAGATGCTATCAACTCAAATAGGTTGGTGGCTAAGACTTAAACCACCAAACCTATGAGGACAATTACACTACAAGCATGCTATACAAAGCATAAATGAAATAAAAAAACTAAAACAATCCTAAAATATCTAAAAACAATGCTGGAAATAATATGTAAAAGCTTGAAAAAGTTAGCTAAAGCAATGGAGAAATTGATCTAGTAAATAAGCATAAGGAGGGGTGGCTAATCCCTCCATTTTTGGGACCTCAAAATAACATTTTCCGCCTTTGAAAACCTCTGAAATTCAGTGGTAAAAAGTTGGAAAAAGTTGAGGAAGAGATGGGAAACACATGGGGAATGGCGTAGGAGACAAGGTACAAAGAATGGTGATTAACCCCTCTACCTTTAATAGCCTTAAATCACAAGCTTCAGCCCATAAAAATAGTTGGAAAACAGCCCAAAAACAGTAAATAAAGATAGGAAAGAAGTAGTGTAAATATGCTAGAAGTTATACATCTTGAAGAGAGGTAACTCCTTTGTTCACAAACCAACAAGTTCTCACTCTCAAGGGCTGAGATTTGAGCTCAAGAACCTCAGTAAGAAGAGCCAAATTTTTGGTTTAGGAAGTGTAGAGAAAGAGTGTGTATCTTGCACGAGAGAGAGAGAGAGAGAGAGAGAGTGTGTGTGTGTGTGTGCGCTATGCAAGTATTGGAGCTTTTGGAATTTTTTCTAACCTTAAAACCAAGAGAGAAGGTCATCTATATATAGAAAAACATGTGCCTCAGTCAAAAATATCTCTATAGACACAGTTAGTGCAGTGCTTGCACCTATGGGAATAACTGGCACAGCTGGCAGCAAAATATCTGTTTTGCTGGCACAACTGGCTAGCCAGCCACTAGGGGGCCGGCCGTCCACTTCTTCTGGCCGGCCGGTCACTAGTGAGGACACTTGGCTGTGAAAAAATGCCTCTCGGGACACCTGGTCGGCCGGCCAAGTGCTTGTATGGCTGTCAACAAAAAATGGCTGGTTGGCCGGCCACAAAAATTTACTTCTAGGCCCGACTTCAAACAAGCATATCTCCCTCACCCGGACTCAGTTTTAGGTGATTATTGAGTCTAAATTGAAGCCTCGGAATTCTAATTTCCAATGGTGGTAACCTCACATCTAAATTCTAAGTGTAAAAAGAGATATGCCTATTTTAGTGAAGGCTGCTCAGTTCTATCTTAACGGTTTGATGCCCAACCTTTCCCGCAACTAGTTTTCTTCCCTCCCTTCCTATTTCCTCCAACTCCAAACCTATAAATAATATGTTTTTAAAGATTTTTCAAAGTGTTCATCTCCCTTTTATTAATTTCCGCTTTGTTCTTACTTGGTTTACCGAAAAGTGCAATATTTTAAACGAAATATGAGCCTCAAACATCATAAAAACATTTGAAAAAAGATATTTTGCAAAGAGGGTTTTAAGTTCTAGAATAGTTTTGGTCAAAATGGAGTGTAAGGTTAGGATTTAGAAGCTCAAAAATCAAAGCCTTTTACTAAAGAACTTGAACGATTATACAACGTCACTTTCATTATCAAGTGATCAACCCGAGGCGCCCAAGTCTTAAGAGTGGTCAAAATTTGGGTGTCTATAGTTGCCTCTCTTTGATAGAGCTTGAAGTCATGAGATGACGTAAGTAAATGTCAAAGCCCGAAAATGACCCATTTTGACGAGGCCGTAAGACTTGGGCAAACAAACAAAATGTAGATGCAGTTGGTTGAACCCAAGGATTGCCTACGTATCCTGTTGCAAGGAATCAAACCAGCATAGTTCAGGGACAAAATGCAAAATGATATATAGTCAAACCACAAGCACTACAAAACACACGAATACCATAAAGGAAAAGAGATGTAAATCAAACTATGTTTTATATAGAAAAGAAATGGGCACATCCAAACAATGCCTAACACAGACTAAATGCCTACACCCTCAATACTGGCCTCAACATAGCATGGGTGCCTACACATAACAAAACCATTTTTCAACGTGAAAGGGGTACGGGCACATGCAAAACTATGTCTTTCATAGAAAGAGTACAAGTAATTGGGTGGTATGATATAAGTGAGAAATGATCTGTTGGGGAAAGATAAGGATCCTAAATGCTGAATGCAACAAGAAAAGTACGATGCAATGGATGAAGTGAATAAGGGGCGCAAGCCGAACCATATCTTACCTAGAAAAGGTATGGACACAAAACAAACCACGTCTAACACAGAAAAGGTGCCAAAACCCTCAGACCACAATCCTTGGTGGAATAGGCATGTACACATACAGAGCTACGCTTTAACGCGGGAAATGTATGAGCACATGCCAAACTAAGCTTAACATGGAAAAGATGCAGGGTGTAATGGATAAGGTTGTAGATGTAGTAGATGTGTGCGATAGATGCTATATGCAATGTGATAGAGGTAATAGATAATAATATATATGATGTAGCAGCTAGGAAACAGTGCTTTTAGAAAGTACTTGACAGGGGCAATTGGCAATGACTCACCTTATGCTGTTGTAGATCTTCCTCTTCTTCTTGGTTTGAAAATTTCTTCCTACATCTTGCGCTTCCAAACCATAGGTACTATTTTTCTCCCTAGCCATGTTTGCAACTGTGACAACCCTCACCACTGATTAGTGCTAATCTATGATTAAGCATGTTAACTGACTGATTGACTGAAATTCTGAAGTGATTGATTGAGTGTATTAGTTTAAATGCATGTCTATCTATTTGACTGCTAAATTATCTGTTCATGTATTATGTTTAAACTGCAAATTGAAGGCCTTATCCGCGGCCGAATCTGAAATCAAGTAATGTTTTATGCTAGTTAGAATTTATGTGATTTTATGGTATATTTAATTGAAATATGATTTGGTATGATTAAATTAGGTTATTTATTGATAAATTACAAAAGTTGGACTTATCTACAAGTTTGCCACTTAGTGGTTTGACTCTAGACCATCCCTTACTACTTCATTCATGTTTGTTATATCATCCATTCCATCTTTAGAGGCCAAACGAGAGAGAGAGAGAGAGAGAGAGACTTGGAAGAAAATTGAGTTCAACTAGAAAACCTTGCTTAAATTTAGAAGACTTGAAGAGGAGATTGCAAAATTAGACTCCCACACTTGAAATTGGAGACTTAAGGTAGAGAATTTACCTTCTTGTTCATATTTTGGATTGGTTCTTGCATGGTTTAGAGGATTGTTGGAGTTTAGGGCCAAGTTATGGCTTAAATTGTTGAATTGAAGCTTGTATCATGCATGCATGTTCATATTGTTGAGTTTTGAAGTTGTTTCATGAGGATTTCTTCATGCATGTTCATATTTTTTGTCTTGATCCATGAACTCACCATGTTTTGAAGTTAAACATTGCATTTGATCTTGTTTTGTAGCATTGGTGTTCCTAGGAACCCATGCATGTGTGGAATTTGCATTGTTCTTCATGTTCATGAAAACTTCTTTGAATTTGTGTTTAATTGAACTACTTTTGGGCTTTGATTTCTCAAATTGATCTTTGAAACATGTCATATTATGAGTTTACAAATGTTTTCCTGAAAATTAGAACAAAAGGATCGATTTTGATGCTTTAAAGTTGAGTTTTGAGCTTGAGGTTCAAATCTGGAAATTCCAGATTTTGGACTCACGCTCGAGCGAGGAACTCCACACTCGAGCGTACACACTGAGTTCATGCAGTCCGCTCGAGCGGGGAAAGGGACACTCGAGCGGGAAATGTGTGTATCCAGTACTTTGCCCATGTTTACAGTTTGCTCGAGCGAGGGAATGCACGCTCGAGCGATGACTTGTGTCTCACGCTCGAGCGGGGATCGAGCGTCTGTCGAGCGTGAATTGCATGCATCCAGTACTTTTGCATGATTTTACAGTCCGCTCGAGCAGGGGAAACCACGCTCGAGCGGAGCTCCTTTGTTCTGCATGTCCGCTCAAGCGTAGAAAGCCACGCTCGAGCGTGGACCCCTGTTTCAGCAAATTTTGAAAAGTGTTTTTAAGTGCATCTTTGCATCCTCATTCCATCCTATGTATTCTTAGGCCTAGTTTAAGGCATCTTAATGAGGATATTGATGTAGAACCACACCGAGGCAAATTAGGGATTAAGTTATTATTTCCCAACTGTGTAGCTTAGTGTGTGTTCATTCTATAACTGTAGGGTTGGCATCCGAGGACGCTCTAGCTGCTTATAGCCCAGTGCTCTGTGAGTAACAATGTTGTAAAGATATGTTCAATCATGAATATTTTCTGAATGAGCAACTGTACCACTTTCTGAAATGATATTTCTTACTGAATGAATGTTTGTCCTATTTGTGAACTGTATTCGTGGCATCCATAGCAATTTACTGTTATTGTACTGTACTGCTACTGTCACAGAGATCTCTGTCGGTTCCCATGTTTGGAACCACTACTGTTTACTGATATGATGGTCATCAACTGACTGTTCGGTCTGTTAAGACCTACTGTACTGTTTTGCTATTGGATGTACCACATATGACTATTATAGTTTCTGAATGACTGTTATGGCATGAATTATGAGCCACAAACTGAATGACTGATATACTGATAAATAACTGTTTTCAATACTGAAAGGACATTCATTCTTAACCTCTTTACGCATATGTTATTCACTGGGCTTTAGCTCACTGTTTATATATATATGTAGGTGTCCAAGCACCGGATCGGAGCTAGGGGCGTGGGGTTTAAATTCCCTTTTTGTCAAGCCAACCAACGTGCCTAACTGCGAGGTTCCAAGTGCTGCCAAGCTAAGGCTGCTTTGGGGTGTTTTAGATTCCCTTTTTTTTTGTCTCTGTTTTGTATAGACTGCATAGACTGTTACTGTATTGTTATGGCAGGGATTTGGTCCCTAACCTGAATACCTGTATATGATGTATGTATATACTGTTATGGTTTGAATGTGTATATGTTTAAAAAGTCTTTTTATATACAGACTGTCACAGCTCATTGGACATCTTTTATTACTGTTTTGGCTTCCGCCAGCCCCTATACTCTGTATTACTGTTTTACTGTTAAGCAGGCCTTCGATAATCTCGGATTACTGGCCGGTTACGGTGCTAAACCCATAGGGGTGGGTTTGGGTCGTGACAGTAACTTACCCTACTCTTCAACAGGGTGACAAACTAGGTTGGTTCAACATCCAAAATTGAGGTGCATACAAGCTACCTCAACCTATGGGGTTGCCATATAGGTCTCAAGCAGAGAATACACCCCTGTGTATTCAAACCAGACTTCAATCTCAGTAATTCCAAACCTTCGCATTCTAGGCCCTGGCCGTTCAAACTCTAGTTTCTACCGTCTCAATTGATTTCCTAGGAACTCACTACAAACACAGTCAGGTGGTTATACCAGACCGCCTGAAGTCATTCGGGCACAACAAACACCAAAGGAATTACACTTTTAGAGGATTTTAGGTCTCTTAAACCCAGTGAGTGCACAAGACAGTGCAAGTGAGGTGCACAAAATGATGCTGGGTGAATGAATGCACAAAACAGTGCTATGCAAGGTGCACAAGACAGTGCGATGCAGGTTGAATGCACAAAACAGTGTAATGCAAGGTGCACAAAACAGTGCGATACAAGGTGCACAAAATAGTACAATATAAGGTGCACAAAACAGTGTAATACAAGGTGCACAAAATAGTGTGAACTCAAAGTGCACAAAACAGTGCAATACAAAGTGCACAAAACAGTGTGAACTCAGAGTGCACAAAACTGTGTGATATACAGTGAATGCACAAAACAGTGATATGCAAGATGCATAAGACAGTGCGATACAAGTTGCATAAGACAATGCGATATGGGTGCACAAGACAGTGCCATACAAGTTGAATGCACAAAATAGTGTGATGCGGATGCACAAGACAGTGCAATGCAAAGTGCACAAGACAGTGCGATACAAGGCGAATGCACAAAACAATGCGATGCAAGGTGCGCAAAATAGTGCAAGTGCAAGGTGAATGCACAAAACAGTGCGATGCAAGTTGCACAAGATAGTGCGATATAGGGGAAAGATGTATGGTATGTAGCGGGAAATGAGCAGTACATAGAGTAGTGCATCATGTACCTTATTAAATGAGTGTAGGGAAACTTGCCACAACTCATTGAAATGTAACACAAAGGAAGGCAACTCGACAAAACTTTGTTAAGTACAGAACCAAGTCAAGAGGAAAAGCAACCAATCATGCAGTTCAAATCAATCAGAGTGTATGAGTATGCATGCATAGTCCAAAACACATTTATTAATTAAAGGGAAGATGGCAATCCCAAGAGAGTTTTGAAATGGTTGGAGACAACTTTCAAAAGTTGAATCATATCAGAATCACCATGGAGGTGAGCTACCCTAATCTAGGGGAAAGTGTCTAATAAATGACTTTGAGCGTATTGAGAGAAAGGTTGGGTTCATGCCCCTTCTTCAATTGATGACCCAATCAGATGCACTAAAAATTGCCCCTAGTGTCCGGTTATTAGCCACTGATTGGGTTCATGCCCCTTGTCCGATGGATGGCCCAATCAGATGTACTAAAAATTGCCCCTACTGTCTAGTCACTAGCCACATTTTTGAACATTATGCAATCACGTTTGATAGGGATCATCAGATCCAGATTCTAGAACAATTGCAAACTAATTAGACTCATGCTTCTCTTTTGTTCAAGCATGCTGAGAACTTACTCCAGTCCCCTCCAACGTAATAACGGATTGCTCATATACACTTCGCAATGATCATGAATATGATGCCCCTTGTATGGGTACTCTTAGTATGTTTATGAATTCCACACATGGACTTGTTTTAGAGTTTGGAGCAAACACTTGTGTATGAAATTTTGACCATGTCACTCTATTGAACTTTGAGCGATAGACATGCCAGGGTGACTTGATGAAGAGCACTTTTGAGCGACAAACATGCTATGGTAACTCGATGAAGAACGCAAACTGGGACAAAAACCAGGTATGACACAACAGAACTCACAACTAACCCAAAAACAGAAAAAGACTCAAGGTAACTGATCATTCATAGTGCCCCTAGTATTACTTATGTTCCCTTTAGAAATCAATTTTGCAAAACCCGAGTTTCGATTCTTTTTTGTTGCTCAAGTTAGAGATTCTACTGATAAGTTCAAGTGTTGAAAATTTCTCCACTTGTTGATTCAAGCTAGTTCTTTCTTACCCAACGCAAGTATGATATGCACAGTAGTCAGTGTAGCTCTTAGATTAATGCGAAGCTGACGACGTGAATTGAGCAAAGTGATTAGGTTGAGATAAATAAGATGGATATGGTTGAGACCAACCTTCAGAATGAAGTTGCATACGTATCCCAAGACTGGAAATCAGGTTAACGTAGTTCATGGTTGAGGTTCACTTGAGTATTGACACTCTCCTTTTGCACTTTAACTTTTTCCAAAGTCACCCCTTCGGGGTTTTCAGCCTTGCGAGCTATATTTTTTGATTTCTCATTTTTCATGCTCTAACTTTTGCCTAGGTCGCCCTTTCAGGTTTTCGACCTAGCGAGCCTCTCAAGGATAGCGTTACAACACTTGTGGTGAATTTGATCAATAGTAATCCTTGCCCTGACACGGGAATTGGCTTCACCTTGATTTGAGCTTGGTTCTCCATTCTTTATGCATGTCTTCTTCTTTTCTTTTGCTCTATTTTGAAAGTTGGTTCTTCTCGTAATGTGGTCCTTCCTCGCATTGGCTTCCCCGAATTCAGACAAAAGTGACATTCCTTATGGTTGATTAGATTTCATTCCAATGGATACCCCTAGCTTGATAGTTGACTTCTTTTCCCTTTTTTTTTTTCTTCTTTTTTTTTTTTCTTTTCCCCTTCTCTTTTATTTTCTTCTTTCTTTTCTTCTTTTCTGGTTTCTTTTATCCATTGTTTTTTGAAGTAATGAAAAACACCAGGGGAAGAAATTCTATGATTATGAGGTCTAAAAGCCGTCAAGGTGAAGAAAAACCCCAGGTCAATGTAGAATACGACGTATAATTCTGAATCTCTCTTCATAGGTTTGCAAAAGAAACAGCTCAAAATTTTGAAATCATGAAGGACTTTACACCGATAAGTTAGAACCCACTCAAACCCTTTGGAGGATCCTTCTCAACACTCGTGCTTATTAACGAAATCTCATTCAAAAAACAAAAATTTTGGAGCTTTTCTATTTTTAAGAAGGTCTCACATGAATTACTATAGGCATAATAAAATGATCGAAAACTTGACTCCCGCTTTCTCATTATTAAAACAACAAAACAAAGACCTGAGGGTACACGAGAGCGACTCAAAGGAAAAGACTCAACTGACACAACAACACAAGAAAAGACAACGAAAATGAAACTCACAACTCAACTATTTACAAGACACAACTCAAAACAAAAATCAACATCCTTGAGACAGAAAGGGGTTTTCACTCTCTAAGTCCATCTATAGATTTCAAAAACAACATCAAGTAGCCCACAGGAGGGTCCAAATCTGCCTTCAATTCAGCAATACTAACATCCACACCCAATAGGATTGATTTCAGACTTTTAAATTGGGTCTCACAGATTGAGCCTCATAATCACCCTGATCATCCCCACACATCTCATTGACCGTGCTGGCTGTTGGTTATTGGCAAGCCATGAATGGGATTTATGTTATGGGGTGGCAATCTATTGCGGTCAGGGAGAGGGTTATTGACAGCTTTGGGATTTTCAGGTGGGGTGATAACCTTTTGTGAATCAAGTCTTGAATTTCGTAGTGAATGCGGAAGCAACAGTCAGTATGGTGACCGTACTGCTAATGGAATGTGCAATATTAGGTAGGGTCATGTCTAAGTGGGAGAGGATTAGGGAGAGGTCGAGGATTAAGTGGTTTGAGATACCCTTTCTCCGTCAATGTCCTCAATGCGCAGGTTAGGCTCATAGAGAGATTGGCGAAGGTTCAGTTTTGGGAGCAAGGTGCACTAGTTTTGGAAACATTGGCAAACAGGTTGGCAGGTGTTGGTTGGGTATGCGTGGGCTTAGGACTGAAATTAGAATGGGTGTTTCTGGTAAAACGTCCCTTTTTAGGGCTTGCCCCCTAATTCAAAATGCTCTTGACCTGAGTGACAAAAGTGTCATTCACATTCTGCACAACAACTGCGAGCACTTGCTGCTTGTTCAACCCTTTGACCTTCAAAGTCTCAATAGCCCACCGAAGATGTGCATAGGGATCAATACTTGTCACAGCCCTGTTCTTGCAACTTGCTTTTGCTTGGCCAAGGGATTATATGGCTATATTGAAGCGAGGCCCATTTGTTGTTGATCTATCATCACCTAGACTTGAGATAGTTTGGGGTTTGCCCTTTTCAACTGCAGCTCGCCCAAGATTGGGGAGCTTTTTGATGGGATCAAAACCCCAAATGTTAAATCTACCCACGTTCCTTGAAGGTCTTCAATCATTCCCAACATCCCAGCAGTAGTGGGTTCGGCCATTTGGCGCCCTTGGGGTACCCGAACTGGATTGGGTGTATCTATCATGCACAAATCAGTACTTTCAACAATGAACACCTTTGGCTTGGGAAATAGGCTGGGGTGATGTATATGCTGGGGTCGAAAGTAGGAGGTAGTGTGTGGATGAGGTTAAGGTGAGGAGAAGGTACTTAGTCATGGATAGGAAGTGGGTTGGTGGTAACATTGGGTTCTTGAGGTGGAGCTATTGTCTGGTTGTCGATGAGATTTTGAACCTCATGACGAAGGCAATAGCTACAATCGGTGCCATGACCGCGCTACTGATGGTACACACAATATTTGGTGGGGTTATGCCTAGTAGGAAGTGGGTCAGGAAGTGGTTGGGGATAAAGGGATTTGAGATACCCTTTTTCCATCAAGACTTTTAGTACGCTGGTTAGGCTTATATAAAGGGGGGTGAAAGTCCTGCCTTGAGCTTAGGTTGGGTTGGTTGTTTGTGGGTTGGTATTGGCAAAAGGGTCGGTACTTTTGGTAGTAACGACGGTATTGATTTTAGTGGGTTTAGGAATAGTGCTACTACTAGCATTGGTACTCCTGGAAAACTCTCTCCTTGTTGGTTCGCTTGCTCTAAGAATAAGCCCTTTGTTAAATGCGCTCTCGATTTGAACCCCTAATTCATGTAAATTTTGAAAGTGAACAGTGGAGCGACTATTAACTTTTGTAACATATCAGGCTCAAGGTTCTGCACCACTATCCACATTTGGTCCCTCTCAAAAGGTCGATCTGTCATTTGTGCTGCTTTTGCTCTCCACCTTGCAACAAATTCCACAAAAGGTTCTTCAGGATTTTGGTGGGTTGTTTCAAGCTCTTGAGTGGTCATTTCAATTTGGGTATTATAAGAATACTGATTGACAAATGCCTCAGCCAAATTTTCCCAGTTCTGCTTCACTTTATCCTCCAACTTGGTGTACCAAGTGGCTGTTATACCCAACAGGGTTCTTCCATACAGAGAGAGTTTCTGAGGCTTAGTCAGACCCATCGGTTTCAGGATATCCAAGAAAAGCAAGATATGTACCATAGGATTTCTAGACTCGTCAAAAAGGTCAATGTGTGGCATTTTGAAGCTGTCTGAGAACCAACCCTTCTCGAGGATCTGGACCCTGCAAACCTTCAGCTAGTGGCAGTGGGTCAAAGTTCGACTGGGGGCCCGGGACTGGATGTGTAGTAGATGCCCCAAATGGGCGTTGCATTTTAACATTGGTCTCATCTTACATAGAAATTCCTTGGTTTAACGTCGCTATCATGGCCACAACTTCTTCTGGACTCTGAGCCATCACGGGTCTGCTGAGTTGGTAATCGGGGAAATGGATGGATGTAAGCTGAGAGTTAACTGATTTTGACCCGGTTATACTTGATGTATCTGAACTAGATTAGTCTAGACGGGTTCGACTGGATTGGACTTTTTTTGAATGAAACTTTTAGCAGTGGACGGATCTTTTCTGAGTTGGCCTTTGGGGATTAGATGGATTGGACCTTTGATGAGTGGGTTTTTTTTTCTAAGATTGGATGGACTATAATGGGTTAAGGTTTTCCGGGTTGGATTAGGTTGAGCCGTTTAAGTTAGGAACTATTCCTTCTTTGGCTCAGACAAAACCTAACATTTAAAACAAATGCCTCATCAGATTGGTATACCGAGTATGCTAGTCAAAACAAAGCAAGATATAATTTTTGCCTCTAGTTCTGGTTTTGTTAAAAATTCACCCATATCAAACACAAACCCCTGAATTTTGGCCCAAATTATGATTATGATATGACCCTCAAGTTTGAAAAGAATTGCCTCAAGATTAGGACCCTTCCAGGATTGTATCATACATTTTCAAAGATTTCACATTTTGCACAAAAGCATTCAAAATTCCCCTATGAGAAGCTAGGGTTTTCCCTGTCTTAGCTTTGGAGTGATCTATAGCTTTAATATTCAAACAAGTGGTATCACATCATCCTGCATATAGGAGAGTATCTTGTCCTAATTTGGAACAGTCACTAGAGTTTTGCTATATGCAGCTAGGCCAATTGGTCCAAAAGGGATATGTTGGCAAGATTACCTAATATACCTCTCACACCTAACACCGAGAAGTGAAAGGAGGATCAAACGGTACAGTAATAATCCAAATTCAAGGGTTTTGTTTCCAACATGGCAGAGCCCATGACTAGCCAGCCTTTTGGCAAGCTTTTTAGGCAAGCTTCCGACAAGCCATCCAAGAATAGCAAATGGAAAACACAAAGACTTTAAAGTAACAATGCAGATGCAAATGCAAAGAACACATATACGTAGATAAAATTTCACATCATGAATTTCAAGTCAAGTTCTCTAAATCCCCAGCAGAATCGCTAGAAACTATAGCTTGCTTTTTTGTGCTCCTTTCGGGTATGATAGCCCTACAATTCGGACTCCCGTGGTTCTAAATCTAATTCCACAAGTGCAATGTGGAATAGATAAAAACAAATGAGTCCAAATCCAGCAATTCTTTTAAAAAATCAATTTTAAATCAAAATACAAAAAATGGGCTGTTTTGCCAGATTACAAAGTCGCTACCTAAATATTTTTGAGAAATTTAGGAAACCCGAGACTCGTGCTAAAGGCCACTTATCTGTCATCACCAAAGTGTCTTGGCTAGGGAACTTAGGTACGAGAGGGGAAGGTCATGAATTGAGCACTCCACTCGCCCAATCAAAGATCGACCTCTACTAATTATGATGTGATTCTTATTTACATTATATGCTCTTGTTCCGAGTATTAGGCTAATTTACTATGTGATGCACACAAGTATAGACTAATTTATAAAAGTTAGAATACTTTGATTTCATGTTTGTTAGAAAAGAGGTTTTGAATATGTACCACTTGAAAAAGTGATCTCATATGTACATTTGATCAAATCATCCCAATTTGAGCAATTAGCCTTCATCCACAAGCATTCAAACAATATATGTCACTTAAGCACTTAGTCTCATGGAAACATGCTTGATATGGCAACAATCACATGCATACGATATGCTAAAGCAATAAACGCTCACTTAGTACTCCAAGGCAAGCCAAACAAAGCAAAAGAATTAGAAAACATACATGTCCCTAACTAATACGATATGACTAATGCAACAAATGCAATATGCAATTTAAATAGGCACGGCTACTAGCATGGCATGTGAATCAATTTGATAGCATGTGGCATGTTTTCAAAGAAGTAATAAATGACAATGTGGTTAGAATGATGAACCGAATCTTATGTATGCGAGACAAATGGATGCAAAGCATGAAAAATGCTAAACGAAATATGATGCTCTGCATTATCTATCATAAGCAGGTAAATAAAAGGGAGAAAGAAATGGGGGTTGGAAGACATACACACATTATTACACATTTGCCCTCGCACAAGACGGTCCGAATATATGTCCTAGCTAATTACTACGAATTAAATAACTATTACAATACCCAAAATAAATGAATCAACTACTCTAGCTAATTATTTACAAGTTAGAACCAATTAATTAATTACAACACAAAATTAATTAACTAAGCTATTACAAGTTCGAAGAAATTACACTTAATTAATTTACAAGATACTAATTAACGAGCCACAAGGAGGAAGTGCTTGTGCATGAAATGCTAATTTGCCACCCGAAAATGTCCTTGTTTGGCTGCCAGAATGATGCTATTTTGCAGTCAGAAAATTGCCTTGTTTTTCACCTCAGCCTTTGCTTTGTTCTGCAAGAAAGAAAAAAAAGAACACTGCTTGGCTGAAAAGGTGGCCAGAAGAAGTGGTCGGCCGGCCACTAATGTTTGGTACTGCCCTGCTGCAATAGACAAGAAACAGAGCACAAATAGAGTATTTTCAAGGGGTGTTTGTCCACCCTACCTCTCCATATCATCAAACAGATCAAATGAGGGGTAGGCTTGATTCGTAAGCCATCAATTAACACAAAGTCTTTGCGTGATGACTTATAAACCAAGGGATACAATCTCAATAAATGACAATGAAAAGACTCACAAACCCCCTCCCTCTCATGATATTGATCAAGAGAAGTGGTTGATATTGATTCTTGAACTATTTTCATCACTAACAAGTATGAAACGACTTAAGACTCAATGGGTTCAATTAAAGCCCGATTGAATCCAAGTTGATTTCATTATCCTGTTTCATTTTAGCCAAAATTTTATTGCTTCTTTTAATTATCTTTCCATTTCTTGGTTATTTTAGTCCAAAAATGAGCTTTAAGTCCACCAAATAGAGTGGAGTGTCAATCGAGAAGTTGTTTTGGGCATGAGAGAGAAATAATGACCTAGTAATGAACCTCTGAAGAGATTAAACCATTTAGTATTGAAGAGTCTCTTTATCAAGCTTAAACAACACTTTGTTGAAACAACTCTCAAATAAATAAAAAGCCAAGAAAGAAGGGAGGTTGTGGAGGTGATTAGAGATGAATACAAGTATGTAAAGTATGAAATAAGTTCTATCAACTCAAATAGGTTGGTGGCTAAGGCTTAAACCGCCAAACCTATGAGGATAATTACACTACAAGCATGCTATACAAAGCATAAATGAAATAAACAACCTAAAACAGTCCTAAAATAACTGGAAAAAAATGCTGGTAATAATACGGAAAAGCTTGAAAAAGTTAGCTAAAATAATGGAGAAATTGAGCTAGTAAACAAGCATAAGGGGGGGTGGCTAACCCTCTCCATTTTTGGGACCTCAAAATAATATTTTCAGCCTTTGAAAACCTCTGAAATTTAGTGGTAAAAAGTTAGAAAAAAGTTTAGGATGATATGGGAAACACAAGGGAAAAGGGTTAGGAGACAAGGTACAAAGAAGGGTGATTAGCCCTTCTACCTTTAATAGCCTTAAACCACAAGTTTCAGCCCATAAAAATAGTTGAAAAATAGTCCAAAAAAGTAAATAAAGATAGGAAAGAAGTAGTGTAAAGATGCTAGAAGTTATAACTCTTGAAGAGAGGTAAATCTTTTGTTCACAAACCAACAAGTTCTCACTCTCAATGGCTGAGATTTGAGCTCAAGAACCTCAGCAAGAAGAGCCAAATTTTTGGTTTAGGAAGTGTGGAGAGAGAGTGTGTAGGTTGCAAGAGAGAGAGAGAGAGAGAGAGAGAGAAAGAGTGCTATGCAAGTATTGGAGCTTTTGGAATTTTTTCTAACCTTAAAACTAAGAGGGAAGGTCATCTATATATAAAAAAACATGTGCCTCAGTCAGAATATCTATATAGACACAGTTGCAGTGCATGCTTTTGTGGGAACAGTTGGCACAGCTAGCAGCAAAATATCTGTTTTGTCAGCATAATTAGCCGGCTGGCTGACCACTAGGGGGCCGACCGTCCACTTCTTCTAGCCGACCGGCCACTAGTAGGGACACTTGGCTGTAAAAAATTGCCTCTCGGGACACCTGGCTGACCGGCCAAGTGCTTGTACGGCCGTCTATAAAAAGTGGCCAGCCGGCCACAAAAATCGGCTTCCAAGCCCGACTTCAAACGGGCATATCTCCCTCACCCGGACTTGGTTTTAGGTGATTCTTAAGTATAAATTGAAGCCCTAGAAGTATAATTTCCAATGGTGGTGGCCTTATATCTAAATTCTAACTGTACAAAGATATATGCCTATGTTAGGGAAAGCTACTCAGTTCTATCTTAACGGTTTGATGCCCAACCTTTCCCCTAACTAGTTTTCTTCCATCCCCTCCTATTTCCTTCAACTCCAAACCTATAAATAAGACGTTTTTAAATATTTTTCAAAGAGTTCACCTCCCTTTCATTAATTTCCACTTTGTCCTTCTTGGTTTACCGAAAAGTGCAATATTTCAAACGAAATACGAGCCTCAAAACATCACAAAAACATTTCAAAAAAAAAAAAAAAAATGGAAAAGAGGGTTTTAAGGTCTAAAATAGTTTTCTTCAAAATAGTTTTGGTCAAAATAGGGTGTAAGGTTAGGATTTAGAAGCTTAAAAATCAAAGCCTTTTGTTAAAAAACTTGAACGATTGTACAGTGTCACTTTCATCATCGAGTGATCAACCTGAGGCGGCCAAGTCTTAAGGGCGGTAAAAAATGAGGTGTCTACACCGAGCAAAATCATTTCGACTAGAAGATTGGAGTTGAACAATTCATCAACTTCTTAAGCCAGGTAAAACCATCTCGGCTGAAAGGTTGGACAATTCACTAACTACTTTAGCCGAGCAAAATCATCTCGGCTAAAGGATTGGAGTTGAACAATTCATCAACTCCTTAAGCTGGGTAAAACCATCTCAGCTGAAAGGTTGGACAATTCACCAACTACTTTAGCCGAGCAAAATCGTCTCGGCTAGAAGTTGAAGTAAGTTGCCCTTTGCCCAAAGCAAATTCAACAAGAAAATAAAAAGCAATACAACAATTTTTCAAGCAAAGTGACTTTCATTCCCATTGTATATAGATTTCATAACATTGGAAAATTACATCCCAAAATTGGGGGTGTACATCGAAAGCTCAAACTAGAAATAATAGAACTTCAAATTTGTTGTGTTCCATGGCCGTGGTATGGCGTGGCTTTTGAGGTCTTTAAGGTGGTACGCCCCTTTGCTAGCCAGCCCGATTATCTTGTAAAGCCCTTCCTAATTTGCCACCTAGCTTTCCTTAGCCTGGCACTAGAGTGTTACCCATCACCTTCCGCAAGACCCAGTCCCCAACCTTGAATTGTCTGGGGTGAACTGTTTTGTTATACTTCTTGGACAGTTTTTGTTGGTATGTCGCGACGTGGATCAGTGCCCTCTCTCTGTGTTCTTCTGTAAGGTCCAGCTCAAGGGCGATGGCTTCTGAATTTAAGTCTGGCTCAAAATTTTCACTTTGGATGGTGGGCATACCGATCTCCAGTGGAATTACCGCCTCTATGCCATATGCCAGGGCGAAAGGCGTCTGCCCTGTTGAGCGTCTTGGCGTTGTTCTATAAGCCCAGAGGACATTCGGAAGTTCATCGATTCATTTTCCTTTGGCTTTCTCTAGTCTTTTCTTCAACCCATCTAGAACGGTTTTGTTTGACGCTTTGGCTCTGCTATTCAACTGAGGATATGCTGGCGTAGAATTGTAGAACTCTATCTTCAGTTCTTCACAAAACCCCCTGAACAATTTCCCATCGAATTGGGTGCCATTGTCAGAGATCAGAGCCTTGGGGACTCTAAACCGCGCTATCACATTCTGCCAGACAAATTTCTTCACATCTTTTTCTTTGATCATTGACAAGGGTTCAGCTTCATTCCATTTGGTGAACTAATCTGTTACGGCTATAAAGAACTTGCAGTTACCTGGGGTAGTTGGGAGTGGTCCCACGATGTCTAATCCCTACATTACGAACAACCAAGGACTTATGAGAGGAAGAAGTTCTCTGGCCAGCCGATGGATCTGGTGCGCTAACTTCTGGCATTTTTCACACTTCCTTACATACTTCTGGGTGTCGGCCTGCATACACGGCCTCCAATATCCCTATGAAATAGCGTGGTATGCTAGAGATCTTCCTCTACTGTGGCTTCCGCACATGCCTTCGTGGACCTTAAAAAGAAAGGCATCGACTTTGCTCAGATTGATGCATTTCTAGTATGGTCCAGTGAAGGATTCTTATACAAGGCACTAAATGGAGAGAGCCAAAATCGCTCAGACTTCACCCGGATTTTGTTTGCTTCTTTCTTGTTAGTTGGCAAAAGTCTTTCTTTCAAGAAAAGAATGATAGGGTCTATCCAGGAAGGGCCTAGCTCAGCGCAAAAGACTTCGATCTCCTCCAGTTCTTCGATGCTTGGTCTTGGGAGGAATTCAATCAGGAGAGGGCTGGGAGTTAATTTGTCAGCCATAGAAGCCAGGCCGGCTAATTCATTTGCTCAGCTGTTGTCTTCTCTACCGATTTGTTGAACTCGTATTGCTTGAAATTTCTTGATTTGCTCTCTCACCAAAGTTTGGTATTTGGTCATCCTTCTATCCTTAGCTTCATACTCTCCAGACACTTGGTTGACAACGAGTTGGCAGTCGCTGTAAACCATAAGCTCAGATGCTTTCAATTAGAGTGCACTTTTTAGCCTGGTTAACAGCCCTTCTATAGCTTTCCTTTTCGCGCCATTTTTTGGAAGGTTTGAAAGAAAGTCCTACAGTTTGGACTCCCGTGGTTCTGAATCTAATCTCACAAGTGCAATGTGAAACTGATAAATACCAAAGAGTCTAAATCCGATAAATCATTTTGGAAAATTGATTTTAGGATCAAAAATGCCAAAATTAGACTGCTTTGCCAAATATAAAGTCGCCACCTGAATATTTTATTTTAGAAAAATTTAGGAAACCCATGACTTGTGCCAAAGGCCATGTGTCCATCATCACCAAAGTTGCCTCGGCTCGAGAACTTAGGTACGAGAGGGGAAGGTCATGAATTGAGCACCCCTGCTCACCCGATCAAAGATCGAGCTCTACTAATATGATATGATTTTTTTATAAACATTATGTGCTCTTATTCTGATTATTAGGCTAGCTTTACTATGTGATGCACACAAGCAAGTATAGACTAGTTTGCTCAATTTGAAATAATTCAACTCATGTTTGTTTACAAAAATGGTTTGAATTTGCCACCTTAAGTGGGCTTAAAGTTTGTGGATTTGCCACCAAACATAGTGGGCTTAATACATGATTTGCCACTTAACAAAGTGGGCTTAAAACATGATTTGCCACTCAACAAAGTAGGCTTAAAACTTACATTCGTTGAATTGTTCCAATTCAAACAACAAGCCTTCATCCACAGGCATTCAAACAGTTTAGCATTTAAGCACGTAGTCTCATGGAAAGCATGCTAATCATGGCAACATTCACACTTATGCAAGTATGCTAAAGCATAAAAGCTCACCCAGTACTCCAAGCCAAGAAGACAAAGTTAGAAAATTATGCATGATTCCTAACTATACAAGATGTCTAATGTAACATATACAATATGCAATTAATAGGCTCGGCCACTAATATGGCATATGAAGCAATTTAAACAACATGTAATTAAATACGTATTCAAAGAATTATTGAAATGACAATGCAGTTTGAATGATGTGCCGAGCCTCAGTGCATGCAATACAAATGAATAGATGCAAGCATAAGGTATGCTAATTGAAACATGCCCCTAATATAATCATCAAAAGCGGGTAAATAAAAGGAAGAAAGACGTAGGGTTGGAAGACATACACACACGCACACACACTTATTACAACAATACGCCCTTGCGAAGGAGGGTCCGAATGAATAAAAGCTAACTAGCTAGCTAAACTAAACTAAACAAATTAAGCTAATTATTACAACACTTTAAATGGATTAACCAACTATTCTAACCTAATTAAGTAAAACAATTAAATAATTAACTATCTAAGTTAATTAAATATTACAAAGCAAACTAATTAGCTAAATACTTAACTAATTAATTACAAAGCAACTAAGCTAATTAATTACAACATGAATTAATTAACTAATCTACTTAAATAATTACACCATTTGCATGCATTAGCTACAATTAATTAACTAAGCAAATTAACTAAAAGGCCTCAGGAAACGAGGGATGCATGCATACTCAGTTTTTCACCCGAACGGCCACTGTTTTGCTGCTGCAAGCCTCTGTTGCATAAAAGCACTTACACTTTCTTCGTCTCCAGATCAACTCTGCTTTGCTTCAAAAACACTCTGTTGAATTTTCATTGGTGGCCGACATTGGGGCCGATCAGCCACTGCTGATGGCCGGTCAGCCAACAATGATATCTGGTCGGCTACTGATGGTAGCCGGTTAGCTACTGGTGGTGGCCGACGGCCACCACTGGCTTGGACTTCCTTGCTGCAACAGAGAGCAAACAAAGCAAAACAATATACTTTTTGAAGGTTTGTTTGTATTGTTACCCTCCTTATCATCAAACAAGTTCAAATGAGTGACACTCTTGGCTCTCAAACCATCAATCAAGCAATTTCATTGCATAATGGCCAAAGAACCAAGTTTGTACAAGTTCGACAAATGCACAAAGAAGACTCAAATGACCATCACCCTATCATATACGATCAAGGGCAATGGAGACCTAAGAAAATAGCATATTTCATTACTTTTGAGTATGAAATGTTCCATTTTCCTTGTGTTCAAAACGTTAGATTTGAACACATGCAATGCAACACAAAGAAGTGCTTATCTTACCACTTTTACTTGCCAATTTTGTTTACACATTTTAGTTACCAAATCATTCTTTAATCAATTTGTCCATTGGAGAGTGTCCTCTAAGATTAAAGAAGTGTCAACCAAGAGATAATGTAAGACAAGAGAGAGATCATGCCGTTGGTAATGAACCCTCAAAGAGGATTAAACCATTAAACATAACCTCAATCTCAAGCTTAAAGGATCCCAAGTTTGAAACATCCCTCAAAAGAAAATGAAAGAGTGAAGCAAAGAGGGAGGTTGCAAAGATTATAGTGCTGAAATTGAGTGAAAAACAATACCAAAAGATGCTATCAACTCAAATAAGAGGTGTCTAAGACCCTAAAACACCAACTTGTGAAGACTATTACACTACAACCATGCAAAACAAGACCCAAATGAACTAACCAACCCAAAACAGAGCTAAAGCAGGCTATTTCAGAGGCTAAAATATGCTGGACTTGAGCTAAGTTAAGCTAGAAAAACATGCTAATATATAAAGCTTACTAAACATGCAAACAAGACACAAGGAGGGAAGGCTAATCCCTCCAAATTTGGACTTCAAAATGAGTTTTTTACCACTGAAAAACCTTTGAAATTTAGTGGTTAAAATGGTCAAAAAAGTTGGTTTGAAAGTGGTGAACAAAGGTACAAAAGCTTTACAAACAAAGAAACAAGAAGGGTGAACCACCCCTTAATTGAAAATGACCTAAAACCAACACTTTTAGGCCACAAAAATGGAGTTTTTTATAGTTCAAAATCAACCCAAAAACAATTGCAAAAGATGGGAAAACGAATATGCAAAAACAAGTATAAAAGGGGAGTGTTATACCTCTTGAACCCAAGGCACAAATTAGGCAACAAAGCAAGCCACAACCACCTTCTAAAGCACAAAGAATGTCTCAAGAAACCTTAGTCCAAAGAGAAGAAACTTTGATCAAGGGTGTATAGGCAAAAGTGTAGGATTTGTGAGCAAATGTGTATAAAATTACAAGAAAGAGAGAGAGAGAAAGAGAGAGAGAGAGAGAGAGAAATCTAAAGAGAGGGAGATAATTTGGTTCCAAATTTTCTAACCCTCAAAACCTCCATATATATAGAAAAACATGCCTTTAACTTAGAAACATCCCACTACACACGTGTAGGGAGATGTAGCTAAATGTGCTAACAACTGGCACAACTGTCACAAAATATCTTGAAAAAGACACTAGTAGCCGTCGGCCACCACTGGTGGCCAACTGGCCACACCAATGGCCAACAACCATGATCCATGGCCTGCAGCCTATGGTGGTGGCTAACAGGTCACCACAAGTTCCAGGCTTGAAACAGCAAGGTTTTGGTCCAAAACAAAGCACAAAATGGACAAGCTTTAAAGGCTCAAAGACAGGGCATTCCACCGAAGACTTCGGGCACTCAAAGCAAACATATGCAATCGTAATCATCGAGTGCACAAGCGATGACGTCTAAGTCTTGAGGCCGGTCAAAAATGAAGTGTCTACAGCTTCGTATTCAGCTTCATTGTTTGAAGCTAGAAACCCAAGTGTAATGGAATGTTCAATGGCCAATCCGTCTGGTGAAATTAGCACTACCTCCAATCTGGCACCAAGTCTGTTTGAAGCTCCATCGATGAAAAGTTTCTACATATCGCCAATAAAAAGCTTCCAACATTCTGCAGGGTCTTGAGACTTTTGTAGGACTGCTCGGCTACTTTTGCGTCAAGTGCGCCATTGTTGATTGCAACTTGCATGACTTCGTCCCCCCTTGGCGATGTGGTGTTGGATCTAACAGGTTGTCCTATTATTTCTATATCCGTCCATATCCGTCAGTGCATTGCCAAGTTGTGGTTGTCCTTCAAGTGATGGATTTGTGTCCTAGCGTGCAATTTTCGCGTTGACTTCCATGTTTTGCTAGAAGTGGGAGTTGGCCGTGCAATTTTCGTGGTGCCTACCCCCCTTAGCTTGGTTGTGCCGGTTAGATCTATCAGGAAAACTGGGTGAGTTGTCCTATTATTTCCATATCCGTCAGTGCATTGCCAAGTTGTGATTGTCCTTCAAGCGATGGATTTGTGTCCTAGCGTGCAATTTCCGCGTCGTCTTTCATGTTTTGCTAGAAGTGGAAGTTGGCCGTGCAATTTCCGTTGTGCCTACCCCCCTTAGCTTGGTTGTGCCGGTTAGATCCATCGGGAAAACCGGGTGAGTTCCTGGTGAAAATTCTACAACGAAGTCAGCTAGTGCTTGGGTTTTGATGGCTGTCTTGGATTGAAACCTGATATTGAACTACTCCAATTTGACTGCCCACTTCAATACGCGACCAGAGAAGTCTGCTCGCTCAAACAATGCTTTCAATGGAAATTTCGTTAGCACAATATCATATGTGCATGGAAATAATGTGCTAACTTCTTGGAGACCATTATCAATGCTAGAGCGAGCTTCTCTAACGGCAAGTATCTCAATTCTACCAAGAGTAAGGTTTTGCTCACATAAAAGATCGGTAGACATTGTATACCTTGTGCTCTAACAAGAACCACACTAATGGCATAATGGGAAATGGCCAGATAAAAATAGAGTTCTTCGCCTTGCTTTAACGTGATAAGGAGTGGAGCAGAGGACAGGTATGTCTTTAGCTCGACCAATGTTCAGTCGCATTCTTCATCCCACGAGAACTTTAACTTTAAAGCTTGGAAGAAAGGGTGGCAACGATCTGATGACAGGCTAATAAATCTATTAAGCGCGACTGCCATCCTGATAAGATGTTGCACGTCCTTTGCTGAGTTTGGCCGCTTCAGCTCTTGGATGACCTTGATTTGTGATGGACCTGCCTCAATTCCTCTGTTGGTGACCAGGAAACCCAAGAACAATCCAGACCCTAATCCAAAGGCACATTTTGCCACATTGAGATGCAACTTGTGTTGTTTCAAAATGGTGAACATTTCGGCTAGGTTGCTCAGGTGATTAGCCTCACGTTTGCTTTTGACAACCATGTCGTCGATCTATGCTTCCATTGTCCAGCCTAATAGGGGGTGAACATTTTGGTTATAATTCGCTAGAAAGTGGCGCCAGCATTTTTCAATCCGAACGGCATGACCTTATAGCAGAATAGCCCTTTCGGGGTCATGAAAGAAGTAACTTCTTGGTTGGGCTCATGCATGGCAATTTAGTGGTAGCCGCGGTAGGTGTCCAGGAAACTCAGCCTATTGTGCCCAGCTGTAAGGTCTACCAGTTGGTTGATTCGAGGCAAGGGGAAGCTGTCTTTAGGGCAAACTCGGTTGACCGTCTGGTAGTCGACACAAACTCGCCATTTTCCATTCTTCTTCGGCACGATGACGGAGTCAAAGATCCACTGCGGGTAATGCACTTTCCGGATCATTCCAGCTTCCAACAAATTCTTCACTTCGCCAGCCACCACCACGGCATGATGAAGCGCTGATCTCCATGTTCTTTGAATGACTGGCCGGGTATTAGGGAAAACATTGAGTTTGTGGCAAATGAAGTTTAGATCGACGCCAGGCATGTCGTAAGGCGTCCATGCAAACACTTCGATTTCGCCACCAAGAAATTCACTATCTCTAGTCGTTCTTAGGCGATCAGTGTTGATCCTAGCAGAAAGAACTTCTCCACATCACTCTCATTGATCCTTACCTCCACTAAGTCCTCTATAGCCTTTTCTTCAGCTCTCTTGCCCACATTGTCCAGGACACTTTGATCTTTCGGTCCTTTGATCATCTAGACGAAGCCTTTGGCAGCTTGGCTTCCATTTACGGCCACGAAACATTGCTTGGTCATGACCTAATTGCCCCATACTTCTTCTATCATCCTAGTGGCGGATGGGCACCTCATCACCTGGTGGTAAGTTGACGCCATCGCTTGCATGGCGTGAAGCCATCCTCTGCCCAAGATCAAGTTGTAAGTAGAAGGCACCTTCAATACCTAAAATTCCACTTGCTTGATAATTGTCCCCTCCTTGACCGATAGAATGATCTTCCCAACCAGTCACTCTGGTTGTGAATTGAAGCCGACCAAAGGCGAGGTTGCTGGTGCTAAGTCCTTGTCTTCTAGCTTGAGCTGCTTGAAGGCGTCGTAGTATATTATCTCGACTAAGCTGTCTTGGTCGATCAAAATGAGTTTGATGTCGAATTCTTTGACGCGTAGAGTGATCACCAGTGCGTCATTGTGTGGAGTCTGAACTCGCTCCAAATCTTTGCTAAAGAAAGTGGCGACATCTTTCACCTCGGTCTTCTCCCTCTTTATTGCTGGTTGGACGAATAGTACCTCCCGCATGTGCTCCGCCTTTTTGATCATTCCTCTGAGCTCGCATACCTGCGCTGGCTCGATGATCCCATGTATTAGATTGATGACGCCCTAGGGAGAGGTATCCAAGGCAGCAAAGCCATATGGTCCAGCTTGAATTTGAGGGGCAGCCATGATGTCTCCGTCAATATAACGGTCCAAGTGTCTAGCCGCCGCTAACTCTTCCAAGTGTTGCTTCAAAGGCACTCAATCTTCTATGTGGTGCCCTCGCTCGTCATGATAAGTGCAGCGGTACCTAGGGTTGAAGCTTCGTTGTGCATCACCCAACTTGGCCGACCACTGGACATATGCCTCGTTTCGGATCTCGCTAAGTATGCGGTAGATTGGAATCTCAAAGACCATGGTGATTCCTCTTCGGGTGTTTAACTTTCTCTCCGCATCTTCTATGGCATCGCAGGGGTAATTTGGCAGATCGGAGTTGCGGTGCTTATCATTGCAGTTGTTTTCGCAGTTCTGCTCTCTACCACGGTTGTTCGAATGGTTTTCATCCTTCCAACTGCGTGAATCTTGCCCGCAATTCTTTTGTCCACCGCTACCAGATTCACCTTCATGGTAGCCGCAGTTGCGTCATCCTTGACCCGAATGTGTTCATTGATGCACTGTATCAAGAGCACCATGGTCATCGGCTAATTCATGGTGAGTGAATCTCTAAGTCTATGTCCTACTGGAAGACCGCACTTATATCGGGTGATTGCTAGGTTCATCGGGCAATCAAGAATTTTGTTGAATGTCTCCCAATACTTGGTGTTATACGCCTTCAGTGAGTTATCCGGTTCCATCTTAATGCTCATAAGGTGGTCGACTTCCTTGAAGGTTTTGGTGTTGGTTTTGAATCGAGTCACAAATGCCTTCGCCAACTGCTGCCACCTCTCGATACTCTCCTCCAGCAGCCTCTCGAACAATTTCAAGCCTAATTCACCCAAACTCGATGGGAAAATAAGGCACATGAGTGTATCATTATGCCTATGCCCCGCCATAACTTGCTAAAAATGGCTTACGTGCATATATGGGTTAGTTTTCCCGTCATAGAGTGTGAACTTTGGCTGATGGAACCTAGGAGGGAGCAGTGTGTTCTCGATCTTTATGGAGAAAGGATGGCGCTCAGCCTTGCCAACTCTCTGTCTGGTGGCGCGAGAGCCGCCAAGCGTGGTGGTGCCATGGAGACCTCTTCACTAGCTCGCCCTCTAGAAGCCAGCAGCTGCAGTGTAGGCACTTTGTGTGCTTCTCATTGGCGAGCAGGCTCCTCCAACACATTCCTCAGGTCTTTCTAACGGTCGGAGCGAGAATATCTATGCCATCGTCGGACGTGAGGGGTGGTAACTGTTGTCCTACGTGCGAGATGTTGCCGCTGACGCAACGTAGTCTCCAGCTTTAAAGCTTCTCGTGATAGAGAATGAAGGGGTGCGACGTTTATTCTGACTGCCGGAATTGTAAAAATGGGTGTGCTCATTGTGGTTTCCCACTCCAGCGACACCCTTTCCCTCCATCTGGCATTTCATAGCCTCCATCTCCGTCACCATTTCTCGATGATGGTATCTTGGTCCCTCAGTATGTCTTCCAGGTGCTAAGTGTGTGAATCTCGCCTTCAGCGACACTCTTCTAGACTGACAGAGCGCCGAAAACTCCTTGCACGCTTGTCTCACACATTTTTGGAAAGTCCTCGCGTAGAGGTCTCCAAACCAACCATCGTCGAAATGGCGGGTAGGCCATCTCTGCTCCGAACGGACTCTGGTGTGATGCTGTCAATCACGAATAGTGGAATGTCATCATTGTTTGCTATAAAAGATGACCAAAAAAGCTTAGAGGACAAGGTTTTGTCTGTCAAAGGTTCCCACAAACGACGCCAATTGTACAGGGATCAAATATTCGTCAATCTCCAAACTCCTCATGTCCAAGCTTCGCTTCACTCCGAATAACCTGAGAACACAACGATGGTGAGCTACCTGGCGGGTGGTGGCTGGAATACCCCTCCGATGATCAAGTTAGCACAGTTTTAGAAAGAGAAGACAAAAGGGAGAAAACTCTGACAACCAAGAGGTCTCAGTGTGTAAGGGTTCCAGACATGTTCATGGAGGCACTGCGCCATTTATATAGTCTGTGCGCACACCACCCTGCTCGTCTTTTCCTAGACACATGGATGTACTACTCTCTTGTCTTCCTCCACATGTAGGCACGAATACAGCCAAACACTAATGGCAAAACTGCCTAACAGTATTGACGCGTACAGACGGTCGAATCTTCTTCCTGCAACCCAACCACGCCACATAATATTTCTTACCGAGTTGTGTCCAGTGCGACATCACAATCTTCCCCTAGGACCATGCTTCTTGCCCGGCCTTGACAGATAAACCTAAATGTCGACCCGACCAAGCTCCTGCTCGACCGAACATGGCCCACCATGGACAAATTCTGTCCAACTCTTGGTGAGATCCACATCTCCCAACCGGGCTAGTGCCTCAAACCCCCGTTCTTAACCTGACCGAGTTAATATCTTGGTTCGAGCGTACAGCCTCGTTTTGCCAGTTAAGACCTCAACCGAAGCCCAACTAGCTCGGCCATAGCTCGGTCCATTTTCTAATAAAAAAAATATTAAAAAAAAAAATAGTCCGCCGAACTATTTTCTAATATTAAGTCCCAAGTCTCCATCATAATCTCCTCCCCAAGACCCATCCTAATTCGGAAGGGATTATGTATCTTCTCTCCATCTCCCAAAACAAACACAATATTAGTAAATCCCACCTTAATTCCAATCTCAATCCTTCATCTATCTCTCAAAACAAATAGGGCCTGAATGGTTTTAATTAAAAAGATACAGATATCTTTTTCATAATCCGCTTAATTTCTAGTGAATGATGGATAGAAGGCTTTCGGACTTAACTTGATTCATCAATATTTTAAAAAATAAAAAATAATGTTATATTATTATGCTTTGTATATTAAAAAAGTGAATGACTTTTTATTCCGTGATTATATTTACTATTTATTAAATTTGAAAAATGATCCTTTATTTTTATTATGAAAAGTAAACAATAAAAAAATTTAAGTCTAAAATAATAAAGAATTATAAAAAAATTAATTTCAAAAAAAAACTCAAAATAGTAAAATTAAACCGCCAAATCGATCTATATCCTCGTACAAATATGCACGATCTATTTAATTCGCATCTATTATTTAAATGAATATATGTACTCTATCTGTGTTCGTTTGAGATGTAAGTTGACTTTTTAATTTTTTAATTTTTTAACTATTAAAATATCTTGTTTGAGATAGATTTTTTTTTGATTCTGTAAAAAAAATAATAATTATGATTTAGATATGATATTTTACTTTATTAATTTTTTTAATCTATATTATTTTTTTAACAAAAATAGTAAAAAAAAAAAATTAATGCTAAACATACCCAATAATAGAGTATGAAAAGTCACCAGTCCAACTCGCCAGCGAGCACGCCTCCGAGCACGCCTAGTGGCAGTAAATAATTTCTCATTCATGCTAGTCACGTGAATCAACGGCTCTATCTGTCCGCCTTTAATTCCGAAGTCGTCGATTCATGTCAGCCGCGTGAACCAATGGTTCCGACAATCTATTTTTGACCGTACCCTGGGCAGTCTCATTCACGTGAATATCAACGCCTTCAATTTAATGGTAAAATATTACATAAATCAATACATGGTTGTTGGACAAAATAGAAAAAGGATAAAATTATTCTTAAAATAAGTGACATGATAATTAATTTCACATGATAAAAGGAGAATAGTAAACCAGATTAGGTAAAATTGACTTTGTTTCGTTTATTTTTGAGAAATAAATTTTGAATAAAATTTTTTAAAATTTTATTTGGTTTAGTAATTTTGAAAAAATATTTTCAAAGTCACCTTTTATGTTATACATATCAATGAATCACTTTTTCTCTCACACATATCTACTCAACTATAACAAAATATCAAATCATCTCAAACTTTCATACTCCAAAACTATTTTCAAAATATACAACCAAACAAACTAAAAAAATTTATAAACTCTTTTTTTAAGATTTTTTTTGAAAATTTATTTCTCAAAACCAAACCAAAGACACCCATCATCTTTTCCGGTTAGGTTTCTCTCACTGATAGATTTGTGATACTCACATTAGGGGTATTATTTTGATAATTTAGACAGTTCATCTTTCAGTGTCCTGAATATATTATTATTTATAAAAAAAATTAAATCGAACTGACAATTAGATTATTTCTTGTCAAAAAATATATTATATATATGTCATTATTGTTGTAAAAAAAATGAAATAATATTTAAAAATTACAATAATTATATTGAATTAATTTTCTTTTATGAATAATATATATTAAGAACCTTATGAACGGAATAATTTACGCAATCAAAATGAGAGCTGTCGTGAGCTCCACCGTCCCTTTAAATTTTCCCAAATTAAAAAGTGAATTTAAAAAAACCTACCACTATTTTTTTCTTACTTTTTTAATCTTAAGTCTATCCACTACCCTTTTTTATCCGACAAATGAACGTGCTCTTGGGGCTACCAGCCGCACCTACTGCTTTCCACACCTTTATTTTATATTTTTATTTTTTTAAATAAATTTATTTATAAATTTTTGAATATATAAACAAAGAGAATTTACAAATCTGTGCTATTTTTCTAAAATAATTATAAATTTATAAAAAATTATAATTTTAATCATTAAAATATATAAAATTTGTCATAAACTTATAATTATTATTTTGTTAAAAAATAACACTGATTTGTTATTTCTGCTAATAAACAAAAACAAAATAATGAACTTTCCATCAAATTTCATAATTTTAAACTAATCAAAAAAAACAAAAATCTGACTCGTCTTTTTAGGGTGGTCAAGTCAAGTGGGCCGGTCGAAAAAGAGCTGTCATACATTGCATTTTCATTTTAAATTTCTCTCTCTTCAATTATTGTGCAGTTGAAACGATCTCAACCCTTCATTTGTCAAAAGATTGTCCTCTTCCTCTCCTAACTTTAATAATTATGATATGGACCAGGCAACTCTTCTTGTCCCACCGAAAGTCTTTTGAAATGGTACGCTACCGGGAATTGGGTGCAGCTTCGCAACCCGCGCAAGTTAAATTGGTTTATTTTAAGATTTATTTTAATAATTCAAATCCCACATATTTTAGAATATATTAAATAAATTATGCTTATAAAAAATCAAGTTAATCAAATATTATTTACTTATTTATTTACTCACATTTATATTCATTTTAAAATTTTAAATCATAATTATTATTTATTTTTATAGATACAAATGGGGAGCAGATAATAGGTAAACGATATCCAATTAATTTAATTTTTTACAAACATATTTTATTTGATATATTTTAAAATGTGAACGGTTCAAATTATCAACATGAATTCCAAAATAGGCTCATTTCAATGCACAACAATTCCTATTGCGCAACCCACAGCAGTATTTCCAATTCCACGTTACCCTTATTTGTTTGGAAACTTTAATAAGATATTTTTATAAATTTTTTTTTATTTTAGTGATTTTTTAAAAATTATATAAAAAATTTGACTTGTTTGATTTAATCAAATTAATTTTTGGGAATTCAAAATCTAAAATTTATTTAGTTTATAATTTTCTCAAAACTATTTTCAATCACTTTTTTCATCTACTTTCTCATTTTCTAACATCCTACATATTAAAAATTTCAATCAATTTTTTCTTTTCTCGCTCTTTATCTCACATCTTACACATCAATCAATTATTTTTTCTCATTTTTTCTCTTCTCACATCTTACATATCAATCAATTTTTCTCTCTTCACTCTCCATCTCTCACATCTTATACATTAATCAATCACTTTTTTTCTCTTCTTTTTCCTCATCTCACATTCTACATATCAATTAATTAGATTTTCTTTTACCCATACAAAAATATTACAAATCATCTCAAACTACACAACTCTTTGTAAAAATTATTTTTAAAATACACAACTAAATAAATTTTCAAATTTTAAAAACTATTTCCGGAAAATAATGTCTCAAAATTTGATTATGAAAAGCAAACCAAATGCAGCCTTTACTTTGTCAATCCGTTTTATGTAGATAAATCTAGAAAGCAAAAAAAATAATAAGAAAAAAAAAAATAATGTCTCAAAATTTGATTATGAAAAGCAAACCAAATGCAGCCTTTACTTTGTCAATCCGTTTTATGTAGATAAATCTAGAAAGTAAAAAAATAATAATAAGAAAAAAAAAACCAAAATAAATATTTAAAACAAAAGTGCATTAGTTTTTATTTATTTATTTATTATCTTTTTTATTATATTTTTGGCTTCGTCGTGTGGAATAGAATTTAGAAGTCATCATATTTTTGTCTACGGAATTGCGTGTGATTGCAGAGGCTTTGTAATTTTCTCCGTGGAAATTGCGTGTGATTGTGCTCTTTCTGTCAACTTTGGCCAAGTTTGGCATATTCAAAGTAAATTTACCTTTTTATCTTTTTATTTTTTTTATCAGATCACTTCTTTATTTTTTTATATATTTTTTTGTAAAAAGATAAAAAATATATTTATTTAGGTCATTCCAAACAACCCTGTTTAGGCCAAGTTTGGAAAGTGTAAAAAAAATTAAAAAGTTAAAAAATTACTCAAAAAGTTAAAAAGTTATCACTATTCATTAAAAGTAAAAAACTACGGCTGCACAACTCTCAATACTAATTTTTCCCTACACACTAATTTATATAATTTTTTAATACACATTTTTTTCATAAAAAGTCAAAAAATTAATCCAAACATCCATATTTTTTCCCTCAACTTTTTAGTCCAAAAAGACAAAAAGTATACTTATTTATGACACCCTAAACAACCCCTTAGTCCGTAAATATTTTGGGATAAAAAAAATATAAAAAATTAAAATAAAATATATAAGTTAATAAAATAAAAAGTCACATTTAAATCATAATCATTATATTTTTTTTCTTACAAAAATTAAAAAATTCCCCCGATTGACTCTCAAAACGACGTCGTTTTTAGGGAAAAAAAAATTGTCTCTGAAACATAGAAGGAAGAAAAGAAAAAGAGAGAAAAGAAAGAAGAGAGAGGGGGAATCGAGAGAGAAAGAGCCATTCACTGGCAGAGAAGAGAGAGAGCCACCCAGCGGTGCCACTCCCTCCGCCCACTGACACCGCCAGATCTGTGTATATACACAGATCTATGTGTGTATACACGCGCGCGCGCACACACATACATATATATGAGAGAGAGAGAGAGAGTCACCCACTAGCGCCACCATCAGTGTCTCCTCTGTGTGTATACAAATTTGTTCACCCTTTCTATTTTTCTTCTTCTTTTCCTCCTCATCCTCTCCATCTTTTCTCCTTCTCCTTCTTCTCTTCGTCCTCCTTCTCTCTATTTTTTTCTCCTCCTTCTTCTCTTCCTCCTTCTCTCCATCTTTTCTCCTTCTTCTCTCTCTCTCTCTCTCTCTCTCTCTCTCTCTCTCTCTCTTTCTCTCACCTCTTCTCTCTTTCTTTTGTCTGTTTCAGAGAGAGAAAGGGAAAGAAAAAACATACCCAAAACGACGTCGTTTTGGGTATTTGACTCATTTCCGCCCATTTTTTTTCGAGCTACGAAGTATTATTGAGCCTCTGTTTGGCAAGTTAGTTTTCAGGCTTTTTTGGCTATTTTAGCCACAAAAAACAAAATAGGCTATTTTAGCCATAACAAACAAAACATCACATCCAACCCATAATCATTACATTCTTCTCTCACAAAAAAAGTCAAAAAAGTCAAAAAGTCAAAAAGCCCTTCCCAAACCAAGCTTTTTAGCCCAGGCTAAAATACCCAAAAAAGCCAAAAAGTCAAAAAGCCAACCCACTTCCCAAACCAAGCCTGAATCCCAAAAACAAAAACAAACGGGACTAAAAAAGTCTCAGCATAAAAAAGTTGACTACCGTAACTAATACCAAACGACGCTTTAGTTTTCTTGTGTTCACATTGGCCCCGTTCAGAAGTAGCTTTAAGACTTTTTTTTTAGGTTAAAATCTACATTAAGATAAAATATATTAAAATAATTAATAAAATAAAATGTCATATCAAATTTATAATTATTTTACTTTTTTTTTCTCACAAATATCACTTCTAACTATAAAAAGATTCAACCATCTTTCTAAATATAAAAATTTTAATCTATTAAAATATTTAAAAATTAAAATAACCAACTTTTTAAACGGACCATTGTATGGTTTTAAAATGCAATGGGGAAAGGACTAAACGTTAGTTTGGAAATTGATTATTTTAATTAGATCATCAATTTTTTTATAAGAAATGTGTAAAAAAAATAAAAAAGAGTGACGTGATAATTTAGTTTGGCTCTCCAAACAACCCTTGGGTGTTTGAAAATTAACCTTTTTTGTTTTTATTTTTCATATTTTTAATTTATGAAAATATGTGTAAAAAAATAGATAAAATAATTTGACTACTTATATTGATTTTTTAATTTTTTAATTTTTTTACTAAAAATTAAAGTTCCCAAACAAGGCTTAACAACTTTATTTACGGGTCAAAGGATAGAAAATTATTTATTTACAGTAATAAGAAAAAGAAAAATTGTGCAGTCCTTAACTAGGCAATTAAAATTTAAAAATGCATATTTAAATACTCAACATTGAAAGATTCAAAAATAATAATAAGCAAATAAACAGTCCAACAAAAAATTTCAAAATAAATAAAAATTAATATCCCACACCCTAAGTGAAAAATATATGGCTACGAACTTTTTTAAATAATTTAAATATTCGGGACCCGACACTTTAATAAGGATATATGATATGTGTTTGATATTTTTTATTGGACAATTCTCATATATTTGTATTTAACATTATCATACATATATCATTTGTTGTGTAATTACTATAAAAATATTTTTGAGTATGATTTTAGTGAATTTATTTTATTTTTTTGATAATAATTTAGCCAATTTATTTTATTTTTTAGATGCATCTAGATTAAGTGCAATTAAAAAGTATAAAAAAAATTAAGAATTAATTACCTAAAAGTCCTATTTATAAAGTTATGGTAGTTAAGGTCATATTTAAGATTTTTTGAAGTAATAATTCCTATTTAATAAAACTGAGAATATTATCAGTTTTTCCTAATTTTTAAAATTAAGAACATTATCAATTTTGTAAGTAATGTTCTAGATAATTTTTTTACTAACTGATAAAAAAAAATAGAGCTTGAGATTAACATTTTTGTCCTTCTACTTAAGGATTTGATTCAACTATCCAATAAAACTAAAAACATTAACATTTTTTTTTCAGTTTTAATTTTTTTTTTTTCAGTTTTGCACATCAATGTTTCATCATTATTTCCTTTATAGACACAAAATTTTCAGTTTTGCACAAAAAATAATTCAGTATTTTTCAATTTTTAAATTTTTTTTCACATAATTTTTTTTTTTAGTTTTTTTAATTTGAAAGTTAATATTTTAAAATTTTGAAAATCAAAATAAATTTCAAATCATCATGTTCATTTATAGATAATCATAAATGATAAACAATAATTGTTTTAAGGGCAATCTACTAAAAATTTAATGGAACATGAATGTCCAATAATCTTAGTTGAGTATAAGTTTATAAATTAGAACTTGTGTGTGAATGTCTCAAAAATTAATTAAAATATAAAATTAAAAGATAAATTACAAACACATCTTTGAGGTTTGTTTAAAATACAAATTATCTTCTGTGATTTGAAAAATTACAAATATCCCTTATTAGAATTTTTTTATTTAACAAAATTAACTAAAAAAATGAAATTCATAATTGCTCTCATATACAATAATAAAATTATCTAAATTATTAATTGAAACATATTTTTAATATCATTAAAAATTATTAATTGACTTAATAATTTATTAATAAAAAATATAATTTGTTATGAAATTAGAAAACTCAGGGATGGAATGTAATTTTTAAAATTATGAAAAATGATTTATATTTTAATCAAATCTCAAATAATATACTTATAATTTATTTAAAATTTTTATAAAAAATCCACTAAATATAAACGACGATTCATTTTAGATAGTTTTTTTGAAAAAGTAAATCAAACGGAGAAAAAAAAAATTTGTAAAGTTTGTTGGTAGTTGTGGTACTGGAGACCACAATGATGATGGTGATAATAGTGATGTGATCAGTGTGGTTGTGGTACTGGAGACCACAATGGTGGGCGTGGTGTCGTGGTTAGTGGAGAGGACAATAATAGTACTGATAGTGGGGTTGGGTGGGGTGATAGTGACGATATTTGTTTTTTTTTTTTTTTTTTTAGGTCAACGGCTGTAGTTAGGGGTGTGTGCAGTGTGGATAAGTGTGGTTTGAGAGAAAAATAAAAATTATATGACAGGTGGTGGATTGATAAAAGTGTCACGAAAATTTGTCATTTTTCTTATTAAAAATCGACAGGTTGGTTGGTAAATAATGACAGATTTGCCTTTGTGGTTTGGGCGGATTAACGGTTTATAAAAAATATAATTCAAATTACAAAACTTAAATCAAAGAGTAAAAAAAAGACAAGAGATACCGTGATGTTAAGCATCTTGTGAAGCTTTCTTCTGATGCAACAAGTGTAGTAACAGCATGATAATATCAACGACTATGCCATCAGTTCATTACAAGCATCTGTGGAAACTACAATGATCAAATACAATACATAAAATTAATATCATTCAGGGTTTATAATATATTGAAAATGTTTACTGTTGAAAAGTGTTTAGATTGAAAAGTGAGCTGATGCAAGTTTGCAACATGGCCAGAAAAAAAAAAAAAAAAAAAAAAAAAAAGATTGAAAAGTGAATTGGAATCCAACTTTATTTTGGATTACTGACATCTTGAATTTTTCTCGAGCAGTAATGTAATACTATATTCTAAGGTATAGAATAACAAGCAAACTTAAGTAAAAAAAAAAATTTAGAATCTTATAAAACATGATTTAATAGCGGTGCGGGTCGGTGCGGTTTGGAAGAAAAATAGAAACCGGCGGATTGACAAAAGTGTCACTAGAATTTACCATTTTTCTTCCAAAAAACCGGCGGTTCGATTGGCAAATAATAACGAATTTGCCTTGGCGGTGCGGTTCGGTGCTGTTTTGGCGGTTTCGGCGGTATTATGCACACCCCTAACTGTAGTGACGATTGTATGGATGATGAGTAATGATACATCGTTTTAATTAGAGGAATAATGTTTCGTAGTTCGAAACTTTTCTCTCCCGAATCCCCCTAATGCCCAAAATGGTCGTTTTGGGCATTTTTCCTTTTTTTTTTTTCTTCTTTTTTTTCTTCATTTTCCAGTCTGAAACGCAGAGAGGAAGAGGGAGAGAGAGAGAAAGAGAAGAGATGGGAAGAGGAGGAGAGAGGGAGAAAGAGAGATGAGGAGAGGAGATGAGAGAAAGGTCCCTCCTGTGCCTCCGCCGCCGCCGATCGTCGCAGCAGCTCCGATCGTCGTAGCAGCAGCTCGTCTCAGCCTTGCCTCTGACCACCGTCGCCTCTGGCCCCGCCTCCAGCCCGATTGGCCCCCTCCAGTCCTTTTTCTTCTTCCTTCTCTTCTTCCTTCTTCTCTTTTTGGTTGATTCGGGGGATTCGGGAGCTCCAAATTCGAGCCCCTTAACACGACTGTAATTAGAGAGTTTTAAATGATATTCTAGAAAGATAGGGAGGACAGTGTGGATCTTACCTTTATTCTAGAAAGATAGGGAGGACAGTGTGGATCTTACCTTCACCTAAATACTTCTTATATTATTAAAATTATATTAGTAAAATTTTTAAAGTAGACCTCTCAAAAATTACTGGGGGATGATAGTTGCTAGTGATAGTGTAGGCATGGTGGTGTTAGGTTGTAACGCAGTGTGGGTAGGGTAGTGATGGAAAGCTAGGGTTTGTGGTGATAAGGTTGCACGGTGATTGTGGTAGCATGATAATATGGTGTGGACAATAGTAATAACAGATGAAGTTAATTTTTTGATTTTTTAATTGTTTAAATACTTTAATTTAAAATTAAAAGTCTTATTTGAAATGAATTTTTTTAATTTTTGTGAAAAAAATAAAATAATTATAATTTGAATATGATATTTTATTTTATTAATTTTTTAATTTATTTTATTTTATTTTAGCCAAAAAAATCTCTCAACTTTTTAGGTCAAGCAAGGGCTAAGTTGTAAATCTGGCCGAGCCCGGCCTATGTCGGACCTCTCGGGCTCCCACAAAAATTTGAACCGAGTCGGTTAACGTGCCAAAAATTAGACCCAAGCCCAGCCCTAAGCCCAGGCCGGTGGACTTGGGCTTGGGCTTGGGCTTGGTCCCGGGCCCGGGCCTGGCCTGATTATTTTTTTTGTAGTTTTTTAAAAAAATTTCTACTAAAATTTTATTATTTTCTATTAAAAACTATATTGGGTCTCGAGTCGAGCCTTGAGTGAGCCATAAGCGGGCTGATGGGTTGGACCGCAGGTTGGGTCGTGGATCGGGTCCACGGACCGGACCGAACTTCAAAATGATGACCCAAGCCCAAGTCTAAAGACTCCAGCTCGAGTCTAAACGAACCTAAACGAGCTGAGTCCATCTCGGACCGTCCACGAATTGCGGACCATTTATTTAATGGGCAAATTACATATACCTCTCGAGATTTAGTTAAATTACAGATGCCCTCTTGAGATTTCGGAAATTACATCCTGCCCCTTGAGATTTCGGAAATTACATCGAAAATTTGTTATATTTTCATAACAAATTAGAGGAGTAATTTGTTATGTAAATATAACCTTCAGAAGATATCTGTAATTTTTCTAATTTTAAAAATATCTATAATTTATTTAAACTTCGAGAAATATATGTAATTTATCCTTATTTAAATCATCAAAACGAGACAAATCCGACTTGATTGAACCACACTCTCAAATTCGGATGATGGACAAAATGAATACAACTCGATGTAAAATTATAGATGCCGCCAATAGCCGTTCCCGGAAAGTCTATGGAGCGTAAATTTGTCAAATTAATTCCGCCATCAATGGTTGTTCTCCAACAACCTAACCTTCATTTTCAGGATTCTAAAAAAATCATCATTTATTACTTACACATGGAAAACGTAAGTTTCTAACAAAATTATAAGAAATAAAAGAAATATTACAAGACTTCTTACAATTTTCAGTAAAGTTTTGTATACATCACGTTAACAAATGTAACGACACAAAATGTACCTAAAATTAATTGGTTTAGGTTAATAATTTTTTTTTTTTTTTACAAACAAGATTTTGTGATACGATATGATAACACAATAAGGGTTAGTTTGGGATATTTTAAAAAAGTGCACTTTTTGACTTATTGGCATATATGAGTTGAGTTTGGATTGTGTTTGATGTGATGTATTAGAGATGTGATGTGTTAGAGATGTGATGTGATTTAAATAAGATGCTGTGACTTAAATAGGATAGTGACTTTTTGACTTTTTGTATTATTTAGTAGATGCCAAACTTGACCTAAATAATCATATCAAGTCAATATTGTGATTCTCTCTATTACATATTTGTAATAGAGATGTTTTATTATGTCATCTAATGATGAGTATAATGATCTTTTTTAAATTAAATTAATTATAAATTTGCATTCTTATTTTCATAACAGTTAGATATATGAAAAACTTACGTGATTCGTTATTTGAAGTAGATTGAATTGCAACAAATTTCAAACAATCAAAACTAACAATTTAATCATTTAGCTCATGTGAAAAAGATTTAAATTGTTGTTTCATAATTTATAAATCGATACAAACAATTTTGACGTGAAAAAAATCACAATTAAAACATATCCATAAAAAAATCACAGGTGAAATGTCACTAATCAATTCACTATGAAGAATGAAAATACACAAGATTACCAAGCAATTTATCCAACACACTGTAAAATTATCTTTCACCACTTGTGTCTCTTACACTAATGCCTTCATCTCAGAACTAATTAGTCTCATGTTGAATTTGCAACACTTACGTCAAATCCACGACAACGAGTTGCTCTGAATTCCTTCAAAGCCTTCATGCTTGAACTTTCATAATCCACTGAACAAACTCTCTTTGAATACAATGATCAAAACACCCGTTTGATGTAATCAATTTAACTCATGAGATAAACTCACAAAGACATTAAAAGAAACAAGCAAAAACCTCTAGAAGCAATCACAAACTCTCAGGGTGTAGATCTGGACGCCGTAATCCTAGAATCTGTTTTTCGCATAGTTTTATAGTGAATAGCGTCACGGTGACCGCTCGAGCCATGAAATGGTACCTCGAGTGGTGTGCTTTATACGTGTGGAACCAAAACTATCATTGCTCGAGCCACAACAAGGTTCGCTCAAGCGAACATTGATTCCTCACAGTATTTTTGTAGACATGTTGAACTTTTGGGAGTAAGGATTCTTCGCTCGAGCGACCACTTTGTCGCTCGAGCGATCTATTGAGAAAAAGCCACTAAAATTACAATTGAGAAAGTGTTTGCTCGCAGAATTAACAACACAAAAGACCTAACAATATGTAATAGAATCCTCCCTTATATGTATGGAATATAAAGGATCGGAGTCCATCAAGTCATGCCATTAATAAATTTTAATGTCATTTATACTATTGAGTAAATAGGTATTTATGTGACATTTTGACAAATAGGACAAATGTATAGATATGTGATATTTAGACAAATAGACAGATAAATAAATTTTAAACTGCTCAATTTGATAAAAAAAATATTGGGATTTTTATTGATAAGTCCAATTTAGAAGTGTTTTAACCCAAGAAGTCCATGAAGGAATTTTTTAACCCATTTAGTCCCATGTATATATAGTTTTATTCCATAAAGTCCAGTTTCTTAATTTACACTATTTTCTTGGACACTTATGCCCTTATATTTAATTTTGATACCCTTATAAATATTTTTTTAACGATTAGCAATTTAATGATGTGAACATTCATATTTTAAAATTCACATTTGTAGGAATGTAAATTGACCCGTGGCGGCCCGAACCCGCCCGCGAGCCAGGGCGGGCCCGGCCCGTTGACAATGTGAATATTCACATTGACATGTTAAAATTCACATTAATAAGAGTGTAAAATTGGCCTCCGTCCCGTGGCGGCATGAAACCCGCCCGCGGCCCATGGACGGCCCGGGGCGGGGCCGGTCCGGCCCGTTGACAATGTGAATATTCACATTGACATGTTAACATTCACATTGATAAGAGTATAAAATTAGGCCGCGGCCCATGGGCAGCCAAAAGCCCGCCCGCAGCCCGGGGCGGGCCCGGCCCGGCCCATCGACAATGTGAATATTCACATTGACATGTTAACATTCACATTATTAGGAGTGTAAAATTAGCCCGCGCCTCGTAGCTGTCCGAAACCCGCCCACGGCACGTGGGCGGGCCTGGCCCGGCCTGTTGACAATGTGAATGTTCACATTGACATGTTAACATTCACATTGATAAGAGTATAAAACTAGACAACAGCCTAGGGCGGGCCCGACTCGACCCGGCCTGGCCCGTTGACAATGTGAATATTCACATTGACATGTTAACATTCACATTAATAGGAGTGTAAAATTGGCCCCCGTCCCATGGCGGCGCGAAACCCACCCGCGGCCCATGGGCGGCCCGGGATGGGCCCGGTCCGGCCCGTTGACAATGTGAATATTCACATTGACATGTTAACATTCACATTGATAAGAGTATAAATTTTACCCGCGGCCCATGGACGGCCAAAAGCCCGCCCGGGGCGGGCTCGGCCCGGCCCGTTGACAATGTGAATATTCATATTGACATGTTAACATTCACATTGATAAGAGTGTAAAATTGGCCCGCAGCCCGTGAGTGGCCCGAAGCCCGAGGCGGGCTTGGGCCGACCCGTGACAATGTGAATATTCACATTGACATGTTAACATACACATTGATAGGAGTGTAAAATTAGCCCGCGTCCCGTGGCTGCCCGAAACCCGTCCATGACCCGTGGGCGGCCCGGGACGGGCCCGGCCCGGCCTGTTGACAATGTGAATATTCACATTGACATGTTAACATTCACATTGATAAGAGTGTACAATTGGCCCGTGACCCGTGGGCAGTCCGAAGCCCGACCTCGGGCCAAGGCGGGCCCGGCTCGTTGGCAATGTGAATATTTACATTGACATGTTAACATTCACATTGATAGGAGTGTTAAATTGGCCCGCAGCCTGTGGGCGGCCCGAAGCCCGATCGCAGCCCGAGGCGGGCTTGGCCCGACCCGTGACAATGTGAATATTCACATTGACATATTAACATTAACATTGATAGGAGTGTAAAACTTGTCCGCTGCCCGAAACTCGCCCGCGGCCCGGGATAGGCCCGGACCCAAACCCGGGCCACCCCGGGCCGCCCACGGGCTTCGGGCCGCCCATGGGACGCGAGTCAATTTTACACTCTTATCAATGTGAATGTTAACATGTCAATGTGAATATTCACATTGTCAACAGGCCGGGCTGGGCCCGCCTCGGGCCGCCCACGGGCCGTGGGCGTGTTTCAGGAAGCCACAGGGCACGGGCTAGTGTTACACTCTTATCAATGTGAATGTTAACATGTCAATGTGAATATTCACGTTATCAACGGGCCGAGCCCGCGTCGGCCCGGGACCGGGCTTCGGGCTGCCCACGGGTCACGGGCTAATTTTACACTCTTATCAATGTTAATGTTAATATGTCAATGTGAATATTCACATTGTCAACGAGCCGGGCCGGGCCCGTCCTGGGCAGCGGGCGGGCTTCGGGTCGCCCACGGGCCACGGGCCAATTTTACACTCCTATCAATGTGAATGTTAATATGTCAATGTAAATATTCACATTGTCAACGGGCCGGACCGGGCTCACCCCGGGCCGCCCATGGGACGCGAGTCAATTTTACACTCTTATCAATGTGAATGTGAATATTCACATTGTCAACAGGCCGGGTCGGGCCCGCTCTGGGCCGCCCACGGGCCGTGGGCTAGTTTCGGGCAACCACGGGGCGCGGGCTAATTTTATACTCTTATCAATGTGAATGTTAACATGTCAATGTGAATATTTGCATTATCAACGGGTCGGGCCAAGCCCGTCCAAGGCAACCCACGAGCTGCAGGCGGGTTTCGGACCGCCCACAGGCCGCGGGTTAATTTTACACTCCTATCAATGTGAATGTTAACATGTCAATGTGAATATTCACATTGTCAACGGGCTGGGCCGGGCCCGCCCCGACCCGAGCCCGGGCCCGGGCTTCGGGCTGCCCACGGGTCATGGGCCAATTTTACACTCTTGTCAATGTTAATATGTCAATGTGAATATTCATATTGTGAACAGGCCGGCCCGGGCCCGCACCGGGCGACGGGCAGGTTTCGGGCCGCCCACAGGCCGCAAGCCAATTTTATACTCCTATCAATGTGAATGTTAACTTGTCAATGTGAATATTCATATTATCAACGGGCCGGGTCGGGCCTTTTTTTTTGGCTTGTGGGCCGACCTGGCCCGACTCGAATTTTTCCGGGCACCCACGAGGATCGACATGAGCCGGGCCCCTACACATTGACGATATAAACATTTATATTGACGGTGTGAACATTCACATTAAGGGTATTTTGGTAATTATGTCACTCATAGGACTTATTGAAACATAAGAAAATAATGTGAACTAAATGAAACATAAGTAGATGAAAAGGGTATTTTGGTCTTCTTATCTCAAATTGGACCTAATGAAATAGTCAAAAAGAATATGGGTTGAATGGAATAAAACTCTTAGAAAATGAATTTATCAAAAAAGCTCCTAAAAATATTTAAGTTTGGACTTCTAGGCCAATAGTTTTAGAAATGATCTCTTGCCGAAGTGCCCTTTTTTTAAATCAATTTTATGGCTTTTTTTCCCCTAAAGATACAAACTAGTCTGACAAAAAACAAACATCATAAAAATATTTTATAATTTTATAAATTATTTTTCTCCAAAAAAGTGAAAAAAATCTTATGAAATAATCAATATTTTTTATTTTTCATTTTTTTTTCAGGTAATTTTTTTTGATAGAAACAAAATTTTAAAACTTCAATTAAACATGTGAATACTTTCTCATCTAAATGTTGATCTGTAAATAGTACTCAGTGTGTTTGGTTTGAATTTTCTGGATGAAATTTTTTAAAAATTGAATTTTTTGATTTTCGTATTTTTTTGTTTTTAGTAAATATTTTTTAAATTTTAAACATTTTTTTTACTTTTTAAGATACACCTTAGTTAGATGTATCTAAAAAATAAAAAATTTGTGAAAAAATATTTTTAAAAATTAATAAATACATAAAAGTATAAAAAATGTACTGAATTCTTATATTTTTTTTATATTTTCGGTATTTACTGAATTTTTAAAAGATTTTTTTTACAATTTTTTATTTTTTAAGTGTATTTATGTTAGGCGTGTCTAAAATGTAAAAAAATTACTTAAAATATTAAAAAAATTTAGTAAAAACAAAAAAATACGAAAAATAAAAATGTACAATTTTTTGAAAAATATTTTTTAAAAAATAAAAATAAGCAAGCTGACTAGTTTTTAAAAAAGGAGTAATGTTGCATAAATTATGTACTTGTAGTACATTTTAATATGGTATAAATACTTATGAAAGTACTTGTAATAAAAATTATACAACTATTGTAATTTTTTCTCTTGATGGTAACGTTTTTTCAAATTCAAATCTAAATTTCAGTGAATTTGAGGAATTCGTGAGATTCATCATATAGGCCCATTTTATAATTTAAACCGTTCATTTTATAGCGTACTCATTTTATATTATTAATGAAAAGATTTAGATTAATTTAATAATCGTAACATTTTTATTTTATCACGTTGATATCCAAAAAGATAGATAGTATATTTTCAAAAATATATTTATCTTTCATTATTTTTTTAGACAAACAAATAAAATATATAAGTTACGAGTATTATATCAATATAAACTTTTCTATGGGTAATATACACTTAGAGCCAGCGGCGGAGCTAGAGAGGAGGCGGGGCCCATGTGTCACCCTCTCCCCCTCCCCCGGTTTTGGGCTTTTTTTTGTTTTTTTTATTTTTATTTATACCAAATATAAAGAAAATATATATTTTTAAATTATAAAAATATTATTTGGAGTGAAATGTTTTTAAAATTATAAGAATAATAATGATTGTTTTAATTGAAAATTAAAATATTACAATAAGTGTACTTTTTGTCTTTTTAGACTAAAAAATTGAAGAAAAAAATATGGATGTTTGGATTAATTTTTTGACTTTTTATGAAAAAATGTGTATTAAAAAATTGTAAAAATTAGTTTGTAGGGAAAAATTAAGATTGGGAGTTGTGCAGACGTAATTGTTGACTTTTGATGAATAATGTTAATTTTTTAACTTTTTGATTGACTTTTTGACTTTTTCTTATCTTCCCAAACTGGGCCTAAGTCATATTATTATCTAGGAAAAATTTATAATTTTTTTTAATGTAACGGTGATATCTATTATCATTGACATGGAACCATAATTAATCTTACTATGAAGATATATAATATATTGAATTGTTAGTTACATTTGACATGTGAAGTTCACTCTTCATGTGTTTCTTTATTATTGATTAATGGTATCACATGTCAATGATGACGTGATATTACCATTATATTGAATTTTTACTCAAATTTTGTATAAAAAAATTACTTTAGCATTATATAATTTATTTTAAGACTCATAAATTTTTTTGTATTGCCATGATACATTAGTTACAAATAACATTATTTTTTTGATCTTTCTCAAAGTTAATCGTAAAAATATATGTGAAATATTTTTGTAAAGAATTTCAATATTATAATTAATAAGTTGCCCTCTGATTTAATTTTCTGACTCCGCCATTGCTTAGAGCGTTACAAAATAAACGATTTTAATCATTAAAACATGACCTGTAGTCAGACTCAACTTCCCAATTTCTTTCCAATTCATATTTAAACTTTAAAAAAGCACCTAACCAGGGACGGATCCAAAATTAAAATTTTAGGAGAGTTATTTTATAGTTTAAAAAATTCAGAACTACTCTATATAATTTTAAAATTATCTAAAAAAATATTTAGAGTGTAAATTCTTATAATTTATATTATTTTAAAATTTCTAATATAATGTATGATATTTTTAAAATTTTTAAAAATGCGGGTGCCCCTAGATCGATCATTGCACTTAACATTTTCTTAACATGCATCTTAAGAAAAACCCGAAGTTATACATGTCATTAAAAATAAAATAATAATAAAAATAAAAATAATAAAAAAGGGTGAGAGACAAAAATTACGGAAAGTGGGTCGCTCATCACTTTCCAACCATATATATTATTATTTAGGGTAAATTATAGGTAGGCTTTTAATATTTACTTAGGCCTTGTTCAGTAAGTGACTGTTTTAATTAAAAAGTCAAAAAATTATTAAAAAAATTAAAAAATTAATAATTCATAATAAAAAGTCAAAGATTTTTTTTTCTCTACTTTTTATATATCTTTTCGTAAAAAGTTAAAAAATCATCCTAAACATATTAATTTTTTTTACATCACATTTTAGCAAAAAAATTAAAAAATTACTAAAAAAGTCTGTTCCCAAACGAGGCCTTAACATAAGAATTATCATTTGTGATTCTACAAATTAGAAATATTTCTTTATAAAAAAAATCATTTAATAGAATTAACAGAAAAGAAAATAAAATTTCTAACTATTTTTTTTAGATAAAAATAAAATTGCATAAATTGTTAATTAAAATATATTTATGACTTTGTTAAAAATTGTTAATTACTTGATGATTTATTAATGAAAGGGCCCATTGTTGTGCGATTATAAATTTAAAAGGACAAAATATAATTTCTAAAATTACATATAATAATTTATATTTTAAGTAAAATTCAAAAAATATATTTATAATTTATCATAATATTTAAAGAGACACTTATACAATGGCCATAGGTGTTTATTTTAGTAATATTATTATAAAAAATTCTACATAATATTGGTAGGTGTTTATTTTAGTAATATTATTATAAAAAATTCTACATAATATTGGTAGGAGTGAGGGTCTTATCTAAGGAGGGTGGGTCTTTCACCTATTTAAGTACGAATAAAGTTTCGTCGCTTGAATTTTCTCCTCTAATTTTCGAATGTCTAAAACGATGTCGTTTTGGATATTCTTTTTTTTTTTTTTTTCTTTTTCTTCTTCTTCTTGAACGAGTTTGAGATAGAGAGAGAGGGAGAGGGAGAGGGAGGGAGAGGAAGAGAAAGAGGGAGAGGAAGAGAAGAGAGGGAGCAGCAGCTCCGACCACCGTCGTCGCAACAGCAGCTCCGATCGCCGATCGTCAACTCGTCGCAGCTCGTTCGTCGCAGCAACAGCCCGTCGCCCGTTGCAGCCCGTCAGCTCGTCGCAGCTCCGGCCCTGCCTCCATCTCCTCCTTCCTCTGTGGTTATGGCCCCCTCCAGTCCTCCTCCTCCCTCCTCCTTCCTCCTCCTCCCTCCTCCTTCCTCCTCCCCCTCCTTCCTTCTCTTCTCTTCTGCTTCTCTGCTTCTGAAAAAAAAAAAAAAAAAGGGATTTGGGGGAACTCATTTTCGAGCTCCCTAGCATTACTCTTTAAGTATTGTGGGTCTTATATTACAATAATAATAATAATAATAATAATAATAATATATTATTATTTCATAATAATTTTTCAAATTGTTAACTAAAATAATTTATTCTCAAAATAAAAGCAACAATCCAGAAGAGTCCTTCACCCACAAGAAAAACAATAATGCTTAAGACCACTAAAAGTGATGCTTTTAGAGCACTACTAGTGATGTAGCAGTGGACGGAATCCACTGCTTGTGTCTTATATTTTTTTTTTTTTTAGTCAAAATACTTACCAACTCATTAATAGTATTTTAGAATACCACTTTTAATGAGATGTATCGTTACCTCAAGAAAAAAACAGCCGGCACATTAGACAAGTTGGCAAAGACAGCCGTTATTTTTTTTAAGACAAGTCGGCAAAGACGGCAGGTTTTTTTTATTTTTTATTTTTTTTGGGTGGGTGGGTTTGGGGCGGCAGTTTTTTTTTTTTTTTTTTTTTTTTTTTTTTTTTGGGTGGGTGGGGGGAGGCGTCGGGAAAGACGGCAAGGTTTTTTTTTTTTTTTTTTTTTTTGGGGGGGGGGGGGGGGGGGGGGGGCGCGGAGTTGGCAAAGGCGGCAGTTTTTTTTGTTTTTGTTTTTTAGGAACAAGCAAAGCAAGCGGCTTAGGTCCCTAGATCTCGTTTCTAAAATAATCATTAATATATATAGTGGTATTTTGAGAATATATATAGTGGTATTTTGAGAATATCTATAGTGGTGTGTTGAGAAATTAATAAAAATAATTAATTTTTTTAATTTTTTTGTGTTAAAAAATTGATTTTTTTTATAAATTTTTTTTTTGTGTGTAAAAAAACTAAAATGTCAAAAAAAACTGACATTTTATAATTTATAATTTTTAAACTGTCAAAAACTAAAACTGTCAAAAACTGTCGAAAACTAAAATAATCATTTATAATTTTTTTTGGAGATCAATATAATGCGTTCGGATCCTATGCACAATTGCAAAGCAACGTAATTTTATGTATGTGGGATAATTAATTAAAATTTTAAAAAAGATATAAAAAATAATCAAATCAAATCAAACCAAACCAAATCAAGCCTTAAGTCCTATTAAATGGGATCGACTATATGAATTCTTCTCCTCCACGCGGCCCTATCAAAGGCTATTTCATTAGTCAAATTAAGTAGATTCATATCTCTATTTAAAACGCTAGTCAACGTTAATTTAGGCCTACCCCGTCCCCTAACACTTCCATCTACCGTTACAGCATCACATCTTTTCACTACTGCCTCTATTGGTCTCCGTTGAATATGACCAAACTATTTCAAACGATTCTCTCTCAACTTAACTTCTATCAGTGCTATTCCTACCAATTCCCAAATACACTAATTCCTAATCCTGTCTTGTCTAGTCTTACCACACATCGACCTTAGCATCCTCATCTCAGCCACACTCATCTTATCTACATGTTATTTCTTGATTGCCTAGCACTCCGTCCCCTACAACATAGCTGGTCTAATAACTGTTCTATAAAACTTACCTTTTAGTCTAGTGGGTATTCTTTTATCGCACAATACCCCAGACGCACTTCTCCACTTACACCATCCCGCCTTAATCCTATGGGCCACATCTGCATCAATCTCTCCCGCTGTTGTGATAATCGACCCTAAATAACGAAAATGTTCACTCTTAGGTAATTCTTGGTTCTCAATCTTCACTTCTCCTCTGCTTTCATTGTTACTGTTACTAAATTTGCACTCCATGTATTCTGTCTTAGTTTTGCTTATCCAGAATCTTTTACATTCAAGAGCTTTTCTCCAAATCTCTAACTTTGTGTTAACTCCTTCTCTAGTCTCATCCACTAGCACAATATCGTTTGAAAAAAGCATGCACCATGGCACGTCATCCTGAATATTTATCATTAACTCGTCCATAACTAAAGCAAAAAGATAAGGACTTAAGGTAGATCCTTGGTGTAACCCTACAGTGATAGGAAATCCATTTGTCTCTTCAGCTGGCGATCTAATAGTGGTCACCACCTCTTCATACATGTCCCTAATCACGTCAATGTAACCTTGTGTCACCCCTTTCTTCTCTAACACCCACCATATTATATCCCGGGACACTTTGTCATATGCTTTCTCAATGTCGATAAACACCATATGAATGTCTCTTTTCTTTTCTTTTCTTTATACTTTTCTATTACTCTCCTCAAAAGATAGATCGCTTCCATTATTGACCTACCAGGCAAAAACCCAAATTGATTCTTTGACACCTCTGTTATATCGCAATCGGCGTTCCATTACCCTGTCCCACACTTTCATTATATGACACATTAGCTTGATTCCTCTATAGTTGTTACAATTCTAGACATCACCTTTATTCTTATAGATTGGCACTAAAATACTCTTCCTCCATTTATCTGGCATGTTCCTAGTCAATAAAATTTTGCTAAACAACCTAGTCAACCAACCAACTCTCTTTTTACCCAAACACTTCCAAGCTTCAATAGAGATATCATCGGGTCCTAAAGCCTTATTTGATTTCATCTTCTGAAGTGCAATTTCCACTTCAAAGTTTCTAATTCTGCGATAGAACATATAGTCTTGGTTTATCGTATTATTGACTATTTCTTCCCTTATTGTCGTACCTCCATGTTCCTCATTTAATAGTTTCTCAAAATAATTCTTCCATCTTTCCTTAATCTCATCATCCTTCACCAATACCTTAGAATCCTCACTCTTGATGCACTTTACTTGATTAAAATCTTTTGTTTTCCTCTCCCGTATCTTGGCAAGTTTGTATACCCTCTTCTCTCACTCCTTACTATCTAGTCTAGTGTATAGGTCATCATATACTTTCAACTTGGTCTCTCTCACTACTTTCTTGACCTCCTTATTGGCCAATCTATAACTCTTAAGGTTTTCCTCAGTTCTATCATTCTGTCACTTTTTAAAGCACTCTTTTTTTGCCTTAACTACCGTTTGAACCTCTTCCCTCCACCACCAAGTTTCCCTAGAGCTGGGTCCCGTTCCTTTCGACTCTCCAAGCACTTCCTATGAGATTCGCCTCATACAATTGGCCATCGAGTTCCACATAGTGTTAGCATCACCTTCTAAGTCCCAAGTACCTTCCTTATCCATTAGATTTTTAAATATTTCTAGTTTATCTCCCTTTAGGTCCCACCATCTCGTCCTACGACGCCCACCATCCTTCTTAGCTTGGTATTGCCCTCTAAAACATAAATCTAGTACCAAAATCCTATGTTGAGAGACCAGACTCTCTCTAGGAATCACCTTACAATCATTGCATTTTAGGTGGTCCACTTTTCTCACTAAGAAGTAATCTATTTGACTTTTAACTAATCTACTCTTAAAGGTTATCAAATGCTCATCCCTCTTCTTATACATAGTATTGGCCACCACCAGGTCAGAAGCCAACGCAAAATCTAAGATACTCTCTCCAGCCTCATTTCTGTCACCAAAACCGTATCGACCATGCACCATTTCATAACCTAGTTTATCTATGCCCACATGGCCATTAAAATCTCCACCTATAACTAGGTTCTCTCCTATAGGTATCTCCTGTAAGATCTCATCCATTTGCTCCTAAAAATCCCTCTTAATCTGATCATCTAACCCTACTTGAGGGGCGTATGCGCTAATGATGTTCACTATATTCCCTCTAATAACTAGTTTAACTAGCATAATCCTATCTCCTTTCCTAATGACCGCCACTACACTTTCCACAAGACCCTTGGCAATTATGATTCCTACCACATTCTTGTGTCTATCCTTATCACTATAATATAGTTTAAAATCGGTATCCTCAATTTTCCTAGCTTTCTCTCCCGTCCACTTAGTTTCTTGTATGCAAGCTATACTAACTCTCCTCCTAATCATAACATCTATCAATTCCATCATCTTACCGGTTAAGGTTTCTATGTTCCAAGTGGCTACCCTAAACCTATAGTCTTAGACTAGCTTATTTACCCACGCTCGTCCAAAAAAGCGCGGAAACCTTTGCCCATTTTTCATCGCACCCAGGCGTCGATGCGGTGCCCCTTGTTCACTTTTCGAAACACCCGGAGGCAGGCACAACGCGTCACTTGAGGGGAACGACCTATCATTTAAACGATTCAAAGTAGGATTCATTTTCATAAGGGATCCGAGCCCCTTTTTTTACGTGTTGGTTGTCGGCTACCTAACACACAACCATCCTCGTTAACCCGGGCTTGGGACCAACGGAGTTGTTAACAACCCCGGCGGAGTTATGTAAAAAATAATTGATTAAAAATTAAAAAATTATATAAGAGGACTAATTAACAGTTTTTAATAATTTTAAAATTTTATTTTAATTAATAATTCAAATAATTTTATTGTTGTATAGATGAACAGTTAAAAATTTTACTTTTTTAAAAGTCTGTTAAATAAAAAATTCTAACAGGGGGATATTTGTAATTTTTCAAATTACAGGAGATAATTTGTATTTTAAGCAAAGCTCAGGGGTGTATTTGTAATTTAATTTTTAAGTGAGAATAACACTAGAAAAAAAAAATTTGAAACAGATCTGTCTCTTCTTTCTGTTCTTCCTTCTCTCATCGGCTGGCGGCCACCCATCCCCCACCCTCTCTTGTCGCCGGCTAACCTAGACCCACGCCTTGCAGCCACAGGCCAACCCCCAGTGGCAACGTTTCCATGAAGTTCTGCTGCAGGGGTTAGACCGGGGTTCAGAAAACAATGGATGTGTAAAGAAAATATGGTTACAATAACTTTCGAGACTTGTTGAAAACATAACATAAAACAACTCAATCAGCAAAACCCAACAACTCAATCACCAAAACCCACTCCCTCCCCCCCAAAAAAAAAAAACCCAAAATAGATTTTTATGTTCTAAAATCAAACACGTGTGAAATCCAATTGATAGTTTACCTGTTTTTTCTCTGTTGTTGTTTCTGAACATGTGGGTGTAATTTATTTGTTGTTGGTGCTGAATTCTTTTTCAGTTATCTCCAAATCAAGCTGAAGATCAATGTTTCTATCCTTGCTCAACACACCCTTCCCTGACGTCTCCCAATCCCCTTCGACATCGCAATCTGATGACGAAAATAGAAGGGAGAGAGAGAGATTAGTTTTCTTGTTTTTTGAAAAATGAAAAACGACATCGTTTTGTATGCATTCCAATACTTATATAAATAATGTTATATGCATTAATTGGTATATTAATTAATGCATCTATGTAACACTTGTTGGAAATGGTGGAAAAAATTCTGGGTAAAACCAGAATTTTTCCTCAAGTTTGGTCTATTTTTTAGGTGGGCCCCGAGTGTCGATTTACTCGGGTCAAAGTGGTAACGCGTTCTATGCCGCGTTGTGATTCACGTGGTATATTTGGTTGCTCAAAACCATTACCGAGTGAATGGGAAATTGAAGCCAAAGTGTGCTCCATGAAAATGGAGTTTTGGTGGAAATTCCTTAAGGTTGTAAATTGGCTTGTCCCACATTGATTTGGTGGGAAGTTTTGAAAGGGTTTATAAGGCTTAGGGTGAGATACTTGGGGTGTGCCCCAAGGGGTACCCAAGTGTTTTAGAGGGAGAGGTTATGGGCAAAATGGGCTAGACCCATTGGACCCAAAAATCATCACGCGCGCCGCCGCCGCCGTCCGTCCGGTCGGGCGGGCTGGGCCTGGGTTGGGCCAAAAACATTTGAATTTAATTTTATTTTTTATTATTAATAAAATTCAGAATTCAAATTAAATTGGTTTGGATTTTTTTTTTGTTCATCCAAACAGGGCCCTTCCCGTTTTCAAACAGAATTAAACTGTTTTGGATTTATTGCTCATCCAAACAGAGCCCTTCCCGTTTTCAAACAGAATTAAACTGTTTTGAATTTATTGCTCATCCAAACAGAGCCCTTCTCGTTTCTATCTGTTTGAATAAACAGATTCAAATCTGTTTAAATTTGAATCTAACAGGTTTTATACCTGTTCAATTCAAAACGAAAAGCCACCTTAACATCTATAAATAGACTAGCCTCCCATTTGGATTTTACTCAGATTTTTCGTACTCCATCCTCTGCAAATTATATTCTTCATCTTGCTGCATTTTTTTTTTTCCGAAAGAAAGAGTGTAAACACTTAGTGTGTTCGTAAGGCAAACAATTTGTAGTGCTGCTATTGTTTGCGGTAAGATCATTTCATCCTGGGAGATAGACGTCCAAATTCTGAAAGCACCGTGGAGAGGACGAATCTGTCTTAAGGACACAGTGTTAAACACTGGACTTGATCAGAAAAGTTATTCAAATAAATTAACCAAGTAAGTTGTTTAATTTTATTCTGTCTTTATTTGTTTTTAATCAGATTTTAATTTTGTTTTTGTAACAAAATAAAATCTGTAGTTTTATTTATTTATTTTTATTTCGAGTTTGATTTTTGTAATCAAACAAATTCTCTCCTTTTATCTATTTCTTTTATTCTTGTTGTTGTTTTGTACACAACAAAATTTAATCTTTTTAAATACAGTGAAGATTGTCCAACAATCTTAAGACAGAATCCTTTTTGGGTATCTTCATTGTATTTAATTTTCTGCGGTTTCAAATTAATATTCTGGTTGGAAAAACAAATAGTGATTTATGCTATTTGACAGATAGTAGTAATATACTGTCTCTTTTCTTTGACAACAACTAGTAGTACGATACTGGTGTCATTAACAATTCAGAATATTATTTGGTATTACAGAAAATTCTTGGTATTTTATTTTTCTAGTTTTAGTAACAAGGAAAATAAAATTATATTATTTTCTAGTTTTAGTAACAAAGAAAATAAAATTATTTTGTGTTTTAATTTATTTTCTAGTTTTGGTAACTAGAAAATTATTTTGTGTTTGTTCTGATTTTTGTAATCAGATAGTTTTGTGGTATTTTATTTTCTAACAAGAAAAATAAAATGGTTTCGTGTTATAATTTATTTTCTGGTTTAAGTAACTTGAAAATTAATTTGTGGTTTGATTTTCTGATTTTTGTAATCAGATATTATTTCGGTATTTTATTTTACTAGTTTTAGTGACAAGGAAAATAAAATTATTTTGTATTGTAATTTATTTTCTGGTTTTAGTAACTAGAAAATTAATTTTGTTAATCAATCATGTAACTTTGTGACTCGGTCACAATCTGTTAATTTTATAAGTGACTTATGGTTTCGTTTGGTAGACCACTTATTTTTTGAACCCTTTGTGAAAAGGTGTTAATTCTTTTGACTTTATCATAGTTCATCGTGAGTATACATGGAAGAATTTGTTTCTAGAGTAAAAATATTAGTTTTACAAACTAATTTTATTTTTATTACAATGTGGATTCATAGTCTTGAATTGTTTCTGCACTTGAGTCGGAAAATATATATATATATATATATATATTCACAAGAGCATTTTAATGCATATTTAATTTGTTTATTTATGTACAAATCAAACTTATTAAATGAAGGTATGTTTTGTCATTTTGAAGTTTAAAGTTTAAATGCGTTGGATTTTATTTATGAGTTGAGAATCCTTTTATTTCATGATGCAAGCGATGGGATCGTGCATGATTAATTTATTTTGTTAATTCATTATTTTTAGTTGATGCGTTTGATATGCATGTATGATATCTACTCAAGTTTTTTCTTAACAATAATTTCAAGTGATTTGGAATGATAAATTGTTATGTCGACTTTGGACATAAACAAGTTAATTTGAATATTTCTAATCAATTTTGAATGGGTGTTTAAACACCAGAGAAATTTAAACATGAAGATGTATGTAATTATATCGGTCCGTTTAATTGGGAAGTAATTTAAGAAATCTTTTATGTTGATTATTGAATTATGTGACATGAGATGTCATTAATAATTATTTTACTTGCGTAGTAGAATTTGTTAAACCATGAACCATTTTATTAATATGGGGGTGTATCTCTTGCATTAGTTGAGATAAGTTAATTTTCCCCTTATTCTCCACAACAAAATAGAATTGCTGAAAGGAAGAATAGAACCCTAAAAGAAATGATGAATGCCATGTTACTAAGTTTAGGCTTACCACAGAACTTGTGGGGGGAAGCAATATTGTCTGCTAATTTTGTTCTTAATAGAATACCCCACAAGAAAACCAAAAGCATTCCTTATGAATTATGGAAAGGTCGACCACCTTCTTACAAATACTTAAAAGTGTGGGGGTGTTTGGCAAAAGTTGTAGTACCTGTTCCTAAAAAGACTAAGATTGGACCAAAAACAGTAGATTGTGTGTTTATTGGTTATGCTCAGAATAGTAGTGCATATCGGTTTCTGACTTATAAGTCAGAAATACCTGATATAAATGTGAACACTATTATAGAGTCAAGGAATGCTGTATTTTTTGAGCATGTCTTTCCTTACAAAAAAGGACAGGAATTAAGTTCATAGAAAAGAACTTATGATTGTACACAAAGTCAAGAGACTAATGACAATCAAACACAAGAGACTAGTAATAGTCTCGACCAACAGGATTTAACTAATGATGAATCTAGGCGAAGTAAGAGAGCACGAACATCAAAATCCTTTGGTCCAGATTTTCTGACATACTTGTTAGAAAATGAACCTCAAAGCTTTAAGGCAGCAATGACAGGTCCTGAAGCACCTTTGTGGAAAGAGGCTGTTAATAATGAAATTGAATCCATTATGCAAAATCATACTTGGAAATTGGTGGATCTTCCACCAGGTTCTAAACCTCTTGGATATAAATGGATATTTAAGAGAAAAATGAAAGCAGATGGTTCAATTGATAAAGTATAAAGCAAGACTTGTTGTTAAAGGTTACAGACAAAAGGAAGGTCTGGACTATTTTGACACATATTCTCCTGTGACAAGAATAACATCCATTCGCATGCTTATTTCTATAGCAGCGTTGTTTAATTTAGAAATACATCAAATGGATGTTAAGACAGCTTTCTTAAACGGTGATCTAAATGAAGAGATCTATATGGAACAACCCGAAAGGTTTGTAGTATCAGGACAAGAAAAGAAAGTTTGTCGACTTGTAAAATCCCTTTATGGATTAAAACAAGCACCTAAGCAATGGCATGAAAAATTTGATCATGCAATGCTTACTAATGGGTTTAAGATAAACGAATGTGACAAATGCGTCTATGTTAAAAACACTGACCAAGGATATGTCATAGTTTGTCTTTATGTGGATGACATGCTTATCATTGGAAGCAGTCAAAACATGATCAAATCAACTAAGCAGATGCTTAACAAAAGATTTGATATGAAAGATATGGGGGTCGCAGATGTTATATTAGGAATGAAAATTACTAAAACATCTGACGGATATGCATTATCTCAATCTCATTATATTGAGAAAATTCTTGATAAATCTATCAAGGATGATTTGAATTTAGCTAGAACACCTGTAGACATCAGTCTTTATTTATCAAAAAATAAAGGTGATGCAGTGTCTTAGTTAAAATACTCCCAAATCATTGGAAGCCTAATGTACCTAATGAATTGTACTCATCCTGATATAGCTTATGCTATCAGTAAATTGAGTAGGTACACTAGTAACCCTGGAGAAGACCATTGGAAAGCGATCATTCAAGTTCTTAGATATCTAAGATTTACTCGTGATCATGGTTTGAACTTTACTCGATATCCAGCAGTACTCGAAGGTTATTGTGTTGCCAATTGGATATCGGATACTAAAGATTCAAAATCCACTAGTGGATATGTCTTTACTCTAGGAGGCGCTACTGTTTCTTGGAAGTCCACGAAACAAACTTGCATCGCACGATCCACAATAGAATCCGAGTTCATTGCTTTAGACAAAGCAGGTGAAGAAGCAGAATGGCTTCGTCACTTCTTAGAAGACATTCCAATGTGGCCAAAACCTGTGCCAGCTATTTGCATTCATTGTGATAGTCAATCTGCAATAGGCAGGGCACAAAATCACATGTATAACGGTAAGTCACGACATATTCGTCGTCGACATAATATCGTAAGGCAATTGTTGTCAAAACGGAATAATCTCAATAGATTATATAAAATCTAAAGAGAATATTGCGGATCCGTTAACAAAATGTTTGACAAAAGAGCTAGTGTATAGTTCATCGAAGGGGATGGGATTAAAGCCTATTACATAAGAGTCGTCATAATGGTAACCCTACTTATATGACTGGAGATCCCAAGAACTAAGTTCAAAGGGACAACTAAGTTATGTATGGCTCGCTAGAAATCACCAAGGGATTAAAATTCCTACCCATTCCTATGGTGAGAGTGATATTTGCAACATATGTTGTCTGCAGGGGTATAAGGATAAGCTTTGCTTTTAATGATTACTTATATCTTGATTAAGACATAAAATCAAGATGAGTATAAGGAGATACTCACAATAAGAATCACCTATATGAGTGTTGAACTGGGGCCGGTTCTATGAGAATGAAGAGGCTAAATTCTCTAGAAACACTTATGAAAACCAGGTGCGTTCAAGGCCAAAATGAACACAACAGTGAGAACCACGATGTGTTAGAAGATATTTTGTGTGAAATCTATTGTCTTGGCTTACACAAACGGCTGAACAATTCAAGGCATCGCGTCCATTGGTTAGCCAGTAAGTCCGATAGGTTATCACTAGGGAAGGTTCAAGGCCGAAAACTACCTATCCTGATGCAAGATATTTTCGACTTATACTCTTTCGTTAAGTCTGCATATTGTTGCATTTCCGTTGTCATCAAATTCCATTCATGTGGGGGATTGTTGGAAATGTTGGAAAAAATTCTGGGTAAAACCAGAATTTTTCCTCAAGTTTGGTCTATTTTTTAGGTGGGCCCCGAGTGTCGATTTACTCGGGTCAAAGTGGTAACGCGTTCTATGCCGCGTTGTGATTCACGTGGTATATTTGGTTGCTCAAAACTATTACCGAGTGCATGGGAAATTGAAGCCAAAGTGTGCTCCATGGAAATGGAGTTTTGGTGGAAATTCCTTAAGGTTGTAAATTGGCTTGTCCCACATTGATTTGGTAGGAAGTTTTGAAAGGGTTTATAAGGCTTAGGGTGAGATACTTGGGGTGTGCCCCAAGGGGTACCCAAGTGTTTTAGAGGGAGAGGTTATGGGCAAAATGGGCTAGACCCATTGGACCCAAAAATCATCACACGCGCGCCGCCGCCGTCCGGTCGGGCGGGCTGGGCTTGGGCGCGGGTGCGTGGTGTGTGGTTGGGTTGGGCTTCTATTCTTTTTGGGCCAAAAACATTTGAATTTAATTTTATTTTTTATTATTAATAAAATCCAGAATTCAAATTAAATTGGTTTGGATTTTTTTTTTTGTTCATCCAAACAGGGCCCTTCCCGTTTTCAAACAGAATTAAACTGTTTTGGATTTATTGCTCATCCAAACAGAGCCCTTCCCGTTTTCAAACAGAATTAAACTGTTTTGGATTTATTGCTCATCCAAACAGAGCCCTTTCCGTTTCTATCTGTTTGAATAAACAGATTCAAATCTGTTTAAATTTGAATCTAACAGGTTTTATACCTGTTCAATTCAAAACGAAAAGCCACCTTAACATCTATAAATAGACTAGCCTCCCATTTGGATTTTACTCAGATTTTTCGTACTCCATCCTCTGCAAATTATATTCTTCATCTTGCTGCATTTTTTTTTTTTTCCGAAAGAAAGAGTGTAAACACTTAGTGTGTTCGTAAGGCAAACAATTTGTGGTGCTGCTATTGTTTGCGGTAAGATCATTTCATCCTGGGAGATAGACGTCCAAATTCTGAAAGCACCGTGGAGAGGACGAATCTGTCTTAAGGACATAGTGTTAAACACTGGACTTGATCAGAAAAGTTATTCAAATAAATTAACCAAGTAAGTTGTTTAATTTTATTCTGTCTTTATTTGTTTTTAATCAGATTTTAATTTTGTTTTTGTAACAAAATAAAATCTGTAGTTTTATTTATTTATTTTTATTTCGAGTTTGATTTTTGTAATCAAACAAATTCTCTCCTTTTATCTATTTCTTTTATTCTTGTTGTTGTTTTGTACACAACAAAATTTAATCTTTTTAAATACAGTGAAAATTGTCTAACAACACTTACCATACTTATATAGGTAAATAGATAAATATATGAAAAATTGAAATTGACACTTATATCCTATTACACATTAACTATTATTTATTCATTTTTTTAATTTTAAACGCTATAAAAGAAAATTTCATTTTTTTTTATTTTTAAACGCTATAAAAATATGGAGGGAGAATATATTTAGGCTTATTTTGGAAAGCTGACTTTTAGTCACTTTTTTTGATTTGTATTAAAAGTTAAAAGTTGACTTTTTTGAATTTTTTTCATTTGGGAAGTTGGTTTTTAACCAATGGTGAAATTATAATTCTATTCCTCATGGGTCAAAATGTATTACATAGATGAAATTGTAAATATTTTAAACTAAATGGGATAATTTAATCATTTTATTATGATTTGATATCATAAATAAATATTAATAAAAAAAATCAAAAATTACTTTTTACTAACTTTCTAAATCATTTGTCTTAAAAAAACCAAAACTTGATTAAAAGTAAAAAAATCATTTTTTACTATCTTCTCAAAGTAAGTCTTAAACGCTATAAAAATTATGTAGAGAGAACATAATTTCAAAATAACCCCTGTTAGGATCTTGGCAGAGAAATAAGCCCATGTAAGGAGCTAGGCAGAGATGGCATATGGATTTTTTTCAAATCTAAGAGATGACTCAAAATTGAGCTCCATATCACCAATCCACCCAAGAGTTCTGGAATTTATCTTGGTAGCTTCCTTCATAATCACCACACTTCTCTTAATAATCCCATTTGAATACATAGATGGTAACCCAGTCCCCACTATCTTCTTTAAAGGTCTCCCAACAACATTCCAAGCTTTTGTTGTGTGCCTCGTCTTCTCCTTTTCTGGTTCGTTGAGTGCGTTGCTAATCCATGACACGTCCTTGCTTGCTAAGTTCTGTGAGTACACTTCCATGGCTTCCATGACATCTGCTCTCTCTCTCTTGCTTTGCACCATGTTTGGGCAGCTATGGATGTCCCAGTTTGTATGAAAAACTAAGGAGTGGTTTGGAAAATGTTAGATTAGTATACTTTTTGAATTGTTTTTAGTTTTTATAAAAAATTGTGAAATATAAGTTGAGTTTAAAGTGATATAGTAGAGATATGATATGATTTAAATAGAATAATGTAAACAATTACTATGTGTTTGTTGTAAATTTACTGTCTGTCTGTTGTATTTTTGTTAAGTTTAGGAATACATGGCTGTGAACCATCATGGAGGTCAATATTAAGCTCTTATTTTTTTATGGTCTGAATTATTTATATTGTTCGATTTGTCGAGTAAAAAGTGTATGAATAAAATCAGATTAATTTAATATTTATAATCACATAATAATATTATATTGGTTTTGTGACAAAATAAATAGCAAATATAATTTTGATAATAAATTATATATTATTTAGACTTTCATCATGTGATTATAAATAATTTTTTTATAAACACGGTACTCGCAAAGTTTATGATAGCAACAATTTAGATTATGGAAAAAAGTCCGATATTAACTCCCCGCGAGAGGTCACAGCAGGCTAGACTGCCTCGCAGGTCCATATTTAATGGGATTGACATAAAATTTTTGTTTTAAGAGATTACAGTTCGAGTCTTGTGACTTGTGTTATTTTTGTTGTGTAGTGAAATGAAAGGTTTGAGTTTTAATCCCAAATATGTGTGCATACTATTTTTCTTCTCCTGCTGCTGCTTCTCTTTTCTGTTTCTTTTTATATTTCTTACTTTTGGGAAATATAGGTAACATTCATTTTTTTTTTTTTTTTGGAAATAGAAACATTCAATTAATACTTCGTTTCGGATAATTATTTTAAATAATTTTGTTTGGGATAGTTTTTTTTATTTTTTTAATTTTTATAAGAAAAAAAAAAAAATAATTATCAATTCATGTGATAACTTTTAGCTTAAAGGTTAAAAAATTTATTTTTATTTTTTTGTGATTATTTTAATCACAGCCTCACCTAAACTAACTTCCTATACGGCTACTGAAATATTGAATAGCATAAGGAGAACAAGAACACAGGATAAACTAATTTAATTTTGAATAATTGGTGTAGCCAGATCAGTATACTGAAAATAAATATAAAAGAAAAAATTGCATAAAAGAGATAGTTTAGGGGAGATAAAAAAAAAATACTGCATAGAAATTTCTAATTGTTTAAGGAGCTTGTACAATACATACACCTCTATTTTGGGATGCAAGTTTTGATATTTGTAATTTTAATAATATTTTGTGGCAAACCATTTTCGGTTACTACTCGAAAGGGTCACAATAGCTAAACAGGAGTTGAGGCTTAGCCAGAGGCCTGTTTAGTGATAATCAAATTTGTAATTACAATAGGTTATGCGATAGTCAATATCACAATGATTTGTAACCATTCGAGGCATAATGAAAGACATTTTAGGCGGATAAATAGGTGATGTTGAATAAATAGATGAATAGATAAGTGATATATGTACATATTTGAATAAATAGTTAGATAGATAGATAACACGTATACATATTTGAATAGATAGTTAGATAAATAAGTAATATGTGTATAGATAAGTCACATTTGACCGATAAGTATCATTTGAATAGATAAACAGATAGTAAGCTTTTGAACAGATAGTAAACTTTTGGACTCATAATGGCCTTTTGGCGGAACACAAGGTTTAAGTTTGGGCCTATTGGCCCAACATTTACAGAAATAGACTTTCCGCCTAAGTGCCTTTTAAAATTTTAATTAAGATAGAAAATTATATGTACTTAATGTGAGAAAAAAAAAATGGCATGGGAATAATTAAGTAAATTTGTTTGTTTTGTTAACAGAATTAGTTTTGTACTTTAATTCAAAATTGTAAGGGGATACGCTGCTTATATTTGAGTCCTATGAAATTAAAGTGCTCCAAATTAAAATCACATGAGATAAAGTGAATTTGCCAAAGAATTAAAACAAACACTACTTTTAATATTATATATATATATATATATATATGATAAGATTTGATTTGTAGTGTTTTCATTTTGAAAAATTTTATGAGCCGTACACATGCTCTAGTTGACGGTTGTGGTTTTTCTTATGATGCTTTGTGGTATTAATTATGATTTGATTATAATTTAGTTATGATCTATTGTTGTGTTAGTCACTACAACAAAATTACAACAAAATTAAATTTTTATGACTTGTAATATATGTCGCAGTAGTTTTTTCACAATATGCACTTGAATGTCGTTATATGATATGTCGTAGAAAGTTAATTATCTTTTATGACATGTAAAGTTATAAAAAGTAATTAATTAAAACATTTATGATATAGCTTGTATGTTGTAGATAATCCTTTACTATATTTTTTGCATGTCATAAATTATTGTACTTTTCACAACATAATTTATGTCATAAAATATTATTTTTAATATATTTATGATGTACTTTGTACGTTGTGTATAATCTTTTACACTTTTTTACATATCATAAATTATTACACTTTTCACTACATAATTTTACATGTTATAAAAAATTATTTTTAATATATATGTACACTCATTATATTGTTTTTATATTTCTTACTTGTCATTTTTATTTTCATTAAAGGCCATAAGCCATTTGTAGTCTCAAATTTCTGTTTATCATAGCAACCAATGTCAAATCCATAACACAATCCATATTAGAAAAGTCCAACGCAAAGAAACTGTCAAATGCCTTCAAAACACTAGTCTATTAGATGTTAAATAAAAATAAAATAAAATAATTATTAAAAAAAAAATTATAAAAAAATCCGTTACAAAGAGGCTGTGAAAGATGCCGTATACTCTGATTTCCTCCAATATAACATGCACTAAAAAAAAAAAAAAAAAAAACAAAAACAAAACAAAAAGAGCATAAAAAACAATTTCATATCTGCTACTCTAAATCGTAAAATATATTGCTAGTATCACAGTAAAGTAACAAATTATGAGACATTCTCAGGTCTCGTTTGGAAAGGCTCTGTTTTAGTCAATTAGTTAAAAAGTTACTAAATTAGTCAATTAGTCATATCAAAAAGTCAACAATTATGGTTTTTTTTTATTTTTTGCACAATTTTTCGTAATTAGTCAAAAAGTCATTCTAAATAAATAAGTTTTTTTTATCTACTTTTTTAGTCAATCAGTCTATATTAAAATTTTCTATGAATATCTTTTCTTAAGAAACAGATTTTGAAATCAAGCAAAGATTATGAAAAAAATAGGGGATATACTCATGACACCAAGGCAAATGGCTATCTTATGTGGTGTTTGGATATAAGTGATTATTTTTCTTAATTACGATTAAAATGATTTAATTATGGTCTTGTGCAAGGTGACATAATGCATGACATTGTTGTGAAGGTGATGTAATGCATGGCATCACATTTCACCACTACACCTAATGGAAAAGGATGGGTATAGAATTTTCTGACCCGCGAAAATTGCTCAACTCGAGCCGTCCGTATTTATTTGAATGGTCAAATATGATCGTTAATTGTTTTGTTTTGTGGGTTGCGGATGAGTATCCGCACTCGCAGTTACTTGTCCGCATCTATATATATATATAAATATTTTAAATATAGATTGTCAAATTTTCTTGTAAGTTTTATAAGTTTGTAAATCTAATCTTCTTTTCTCTCACTCATTTGTAAGTAAACAAATGTTTTGTAACTTGATTTGCATTGCAAGTGTAGAAACCTAACAAATGCTGTCAACTTGTAATAAAATGAGTAAAAATGCTTATTCATAGTTGTACTTCTTATTTTTCACAAGTTAGTGAGTTTAGCGAACCTTAAAATTAATTTTTTAGATGAGATATTTATTTTATTTTTATTAAAACAATGAGTTTTGTTTAGTTTTTATCTTTTTTTGCAAAGTGAATGTGAGCCAATTGACTACTCATGGTTTTTGCTTATGGTCTTTCATGATAAGAAATATATGATTTTATGTTTAAAAAAGGGAGGAAAAATGCCCAAAAAGAATATTTAAAAGTGGGAAAAAATAAGTCCAAAAATAAATTTTTAAACAAAAAGTCGAATTCGTAAACCGTTTGCAATCACCCGTACATTTACAAATTTTTCACACAAACTACAATCCGCAGCGGTTGCGGGTTCAATTTTATCCAAATCGCAAACATGCCGATGGGTCCAAATTGCAAACGGACCTGTTAAAAATAGATCTGCGAGCACTCTGTGTATATATTTTATAATTAAAGAAAAAATAACATAATTTCATATTTTTTTGAGTCGTAATTAAAAAAAAATATAACCAAACAGCACATGAAATAAAATAAAAAATTTCGTGAGTCATAATTAAAATAAAATTATAATTATAAATAAAAAATTAGTTATAATTAAAAAATAAAATAACATAATTCAAGACGGCACGTAATAGAAGTATGTATGGTAGAATTTTCCTTTAACGGAATTTTTATAATACACATTCCAAGATGAGCTGTGTACAGGTGCGATGGTTGTGGTCTTTGATTGTAATTTATTGAAATGTGATGTAGAATTTATTGTGATGTCAAAATATGATCTATTATGATTATTATTTTAATTATGATAATTTTTTTATTATATCTTATGTGATATTTAGTTATAATTTTTAATTTTTTTTAATTATGACTAAAATAATTTAATTATGATATTTATAATAATTAATATTACAAATATCATAATTTACCTATGATGCACATTTGTTGAGGTAGTGTACTCTAGAATGACTCGTAGATAATTCATTTTGTAAGAGTATCCGTATCAGTCTCAGTAAATTTTGAGTCAAATTATAACTTAAAAAGCCATTTTCATATTTTAGCTAGTCATCCACTGCATCAAACTCTCTATTTTAACTCAATTCTATTAAAATATTTGTTATTCTTTTTTTTTATATAATTAAATTGATAACCTATTAACCAAACAATTCTTATATTTTACAAAAAATAAAACTAGAGGAAATGTTAAAAAAAAAAAAAAGTTGCTGTTGACCAGTTGACCGGCCGGACGTTTGGCTAGACTTCCGGGCGGACGTCCGGTTACACCTAAATCACGTGTTGTAGCGATGAACAGTTTCTCGTTTCATCAGACAAGTTACTGTAGCAAATTTAACAAAAAATTGCTGAGACTAATGGAGGAAGAATTTGATAATTTGTTTGTTATATTTTAACTTTTTGTTATTTTAAAAATACTGATGCTGATGCTTTAAGAGAGTAATTTTTCCATTTGACATCAATAGATATTTAAATGCAAAATATCTAATAGTAATATATTCCCTCGGGTTGAAATTAAAAATAATATATTCTTGTGTTGAAATTTTTAATTTTTTTCATCAATTAAAGATCTTATTAAGTAATTTTCATTTGTGTAAGAAAATTAAAAATTTTGACAATGTTTTATGCATATTAATAATTGAAATTATAAATTTTTTTATGAATATATATATATATATTTTTTCTTGACACCCAGTGGGGTGTAATTGTTGGAACAATTTTCTGTGAAAAATAAATAAATTGAAACAAATCAAACAAATAAAATAAATTACATACCGAATTTATTTTTACCGAAACGAATGAATATTTAAAGACGAAGTTGAGTGTGTGACACTCTGTCTTTAAAACAGATTCGCTCCGCTATGGTATTTACGGTTAAGTGGTGTCTATCTCTCAAGATACAATGATCTTCACAAATTTGTAGTAGCACTCCAAACAAATTTGTTTGGCGAACTAGAACCTTGTGTTCTATACTCTCTTTAATCTTTTCTAAAACTAGAATGAAGAATAAATAATGCAAAAGAGAAAAATAGGATAGCAAAATAAAATTTTCAGTCAATTTTCGGATGTATAAACTGCTGGAATAGGGTTGGTATTTGTGGGCAACCAATCTGACTCGAACAGGTACCAAGGAAGTGAACAGGTGTAGTTTTGAATTTGAACAGATATTATTTGAATTCAAACAGATCTGGAGGCAGATTCAACCAGAAACTGCTGCTGGAAACTGCTGGGCAATTATTTGGCAGTTTTATAACTGTAAAACAGTTTGAACCTGTATGGAATTTCGGACTGAAGGTGGTAAAATTTTGGACAGAAAATTAATTTCAATTTTGACTCAAAATTGGAATTTAATTTTATTAAGAATTTCTGAAAAAATTCAAATAAAATTAATATTAGAACTGACCCGACCCACACTCACGCCCGCTGTAGACACCCCATTTTTGACCGTCCTCAAGACTTGGACGTCACCGTTTGAACACTCGGTGATCATCCATGTTTGTGTTCATTTGGAGTTCTCGGAGGTCTCGGCTACGCGCCTTGCCTCAGGATCTCCGAATTCGACCGTTTAGTGTCTGGTTTTGCACCAAACACTTACATTTTGCCTTGGAAGGGCAGGGAATGCCTTGTGAGGCATCCCCACACACCACCGGCAATGGCTAGAAGCCACCGGCTGGTTTTTGCTGCCACCGGCAATGTATATTGCCGGTCGGCACTATTTAGTGCCGGTCGGCACTCTTTTTTGCCAAAATGGCATTTTTGACCGGCCGACTATTGTGCATCTGCTTTTGCAGATATTTTAAGACAGCTGTCTTGCTTTTTGCTCCCCTCCATACACGTGTATGGAGGGATCTCTCTCTTTAGAAGCTTGTCTTGTAAGCTTTACAAGACAAAAGGCTCTATAAGAGAGAGCCTTCTCTCTTGTTGCAAGGGTTAGACACTTGAGAGAGCTTAGACAGCCATTGTTAGGGTTTGAGTTCTAGGGTTAGGGTTTGATACACATTATCTCTCTCTTTTTCCCTCTTGTGTGTGTTAAAGTGTGTTTGTATCTTACTATTGCACACAAACACATAGTGTTTCACCTTCACTTAGCTACTGAGGTTCTAAGGGGTTTGTTTTGAAGTTTTGGAGCTGATTTCAAGCCAAAGAGGGCCATTGGAGCATCATTGTTGAAGAGGTCTTCAAGGGTAAGAATCTTACCCCTTTTTACCCCAATCTTGCATTGTATTTCTACCTATCTTAAAATCGTTTTTGAGCTTAGTGTATAATACAAAAAAGTTCTATTTTTAGGCCCTCTTGGTTGTTTATTTAGAGTGTTTTGTGGTTTGAGGGTGTTTGACCCCTCTTAGTCCTTGAAAGGCCTCATTTTGTGCTATTTTGAGTGAGTTTCGAGACTTTGGTGTTTGGGCCTCTTCACCACTGAAATCTTGAGGGATTTCAGTGGTAAAGATGGTGCCTTGAAGTCTCCAAAAGGGGAGGGCCACCCCCTCTCCTTGTTGTCCTTGAAATGGACCGTTTTTGGCCTCTTGAGAGAACATCATGTTAGAGTATGTATCGATCATGCCTTGGCTGTTTTTCATGCTTAATATGTCATGACATACCTCTGTTTTTTGTTGGTTTTGGTACACCATGCATGCTTAGCATACCTACCATGTAATGCCTTGTTGTTGCCTTAATATGCCTTAGGTTGTTAGCCTTTGTTCAAGCATGTTTTAGGTTTGGTCTTGTGAAGGTTTTGTGCATATTTTGCCATGTTTTAGGTCTGTCCATGGTTGTTTGGGTCGGATTTGGCATGCTTAATATAGCCCCTTTGCATTCCGGCTTGTTGGCCTTAAGTGTGTGAATGTATAGCATGACATCTTTGCATTGATTTGGTGATTTGGAACCATCCACCATGTCATTTCAGTCCCATTTGCATGCCTATATGTTTACCTTGGACGCATCTTTAATGCTTTAAAAGCTTGTGTAGTATGTTCCATGTTTTGGCCATTGAGCATGCTTTGAATTTGAGCCACTTAGATGCCATCTAGGGAGTCCCCTTTGCATAGTCTAGGTCTGCCTTGAACCTATTTTAAGTCCTCTTAGCCTTGTGAGGCTTGGTTGGCTTAGCCATGGTTCAACCCCCCTTGACTTGCTTCAAGTACTTGGACCATTTGCATGCTAATGTTTAGCCTATCTTGTTGCTTGGTTTGACACCATCTTAACATGATTTTCAATGCTTACCTTGCATGCTATTTGTCCATGATTGCCTCATTCAAATGTGCTTAGAAATAGCTCTTTGATGCTTAAGCATTTGAGCCTTAACATGTGCATGCGTGTATGTGTATTTTGGTCCCTTGTTTTGGTCACTTTAGCCACTGTTTTGGGCCTTATTAGAGCTGCCTAAATCATGTCTAAGTCCATCTTTCTATCAATTTGCATTGCCACATGTATGCTTGTATGCTTGCATAAGTGCCTTGCCATGCCATGTTGCATCGTTAGCTCGCATGCCTAGGTTGCATTGCATCTTGCATGCATGCCTTGTTCCTTGACTTGGTGATAGGAATTGGGCCTTGTTTGTTTGTATGGTTTGCATTTCATTTGACATGAAAGTTGCACACTTGAGTCTTGGGCCATCATGCATGGAAATGCGTAATTGGTGGTCCGAGAATCGAGACATATGTCCTTTTGAGTCATTACCATGGTAAGGGACATGAATGGTGCATATATGCCTTGAATTGTGCTGCCATGCTTTGCCTTGCCCTCTGTTGCTGTCATTTGCAGATTCTGTAGGAACACTTTGCCGACCGGCAGTGTCAAGTGCCGACCGGCAATACTTTCACTGTCGATAGCTTCATCAATGGCCGGTGGCCACATGCCACTGCCGGTGGCAATTCCATCCAGCCGGTGGTGTTCCCCAATGTCCAAGAAAGCAGTCCTGAGGTTTTGACAACCTCCAGAGGAGTAAAGGAAGGAAAACAGAGGCAGCCTATGCATGGCGGTGCATTTCCGAGCAGGACCGAGCATGCATTGCATCAGGCTCTCCTCCCGAGGCGGTTTACTGTTTTTCTTAGATTAGCTAATTTGCTTAGCTGATTAGGCAATTTGTAATATTTAATTAGCTTGCGTAGTTAATTAATTTGTATTATTTATTTGGTCCCTCCGAGCGAGGGCAAGTCTGTAATAAGTGTGTGTGAGTGGTGTGTATGTCTTCCAATCCCCACTTCTTTCTTCCCTTTTACTTACCTGCTTTGTTGGTTAGTATTAGGGCACGTTTAATTTAGCATACCTTATGCTATGCATGCGTGCATTCATGCATTTGTGTTGCATGCATTAGGCTCGGTACATCACGCTAACTGCATTTGTACTTCAATTCAAAAATTGAATATGTGATAGTTGATCGCATTTCATATGCCATGCTTAGGTTAGCCGAGCCTATCTAATTGCATCCTGTATGTGTTGCATTAGACAATTTAACATAAACTAGGGCACGCATGTTTGCTAACTAGTTTATTGTTTTGGCATGGAGTACGATGTAAGTATTTATGCTTTAGCATCTCGCATGTGTGTGAATGTTAACATGACAGTATGCTTGCCATGCGGCTAAATGCTTATGTGTTAAATTGTTTGAATGTCTGTGGGTGAAGGTTGGATTGTTTGAGTTGGGAAAACTCGTTGAAATCCGTATTTTAGCCTACTTGCGAGTAGCAAACCCCAAAGCACTTTTCAAAACAAACGGATATGCAATGCTTATTTCCAAATTAGGCAATCTAGTCTATACTTGTATGCTGTGTGCACAACATAGTAACTCTAGGCTAACAACCGGAATAAGAACACATAACGTTTTCAAAAACGGATATCACGGTTAGTAGAGGCCGATCTTCGGATCGGGCGAAAGGGGGTGCTCATAGCTGACCTTCCCCGATCGTACCCAAGCTCCCGAGCCGAGACAACTCCGGTGATGACGGACATGTGGCCTTCGGCACCGAGTCAGGGTTTCCTAAATTCTCCCATTTTAAAATATTTAGGTGGCGACTCTGTATCTGGCAAAACAGTCCATCTTTGGCACTACTTTTCAAAAATCTGTTTCTCAAAACGATTTGCCGGATTTGGACTCTTTGGTTCAAGATTAAGAACCGCGACAAAAATCGAGTCCGAACTGTAGCAGCGAGGGCCCCCTCCTCGGGCGCGTCTACACCCGCGCATGTGGTGGTTTGAGCTAATGTTTCATTTGTCCATAACTCTACCCTTCTACAAACTTGGGGTGTCCCTTGGGGCCCAATCCAAATATTGCAATCTAGAGCTTATATACATACACAAGCTCTCTTAAAGTTTCAATGTGGGATAATCATTTCACGGAAACCTATATTTTACTTCTTTAAATGTCCATTTCACGAATCCGTAAACGACGTCAAGTTCTCATTTACTCATAAATAGTTTTGACGAACCGTCTTCATCGTGTGACTTGCCATGCGGTAAGGAACACATCTCTTCGGACCCACCCCAAAAGATGTTTGGGGCTCACTCAATTTTGGACTTAAAATTGGCCCAAAATAAGCCTTATAAAACCAAATTTTCCAACAATAATTACCCCTATGTACACCGATTTGGAAGATGTGGGTTTATATATACCAAAGAACATCTTTTATTTGAGTCAATCTTTAATTTTTGTTGATTATATATGACAAATTGTTAAAATATAATCTTGAATAGAGGCCATTTTTGCTTTTCACTCTAAAATAGGAGGACATTCTTGTTTACACGTATTTTATTTTTTAAGATTCACTTAATTATTAAAAAATATCATTTTCTTCCCTCATCTTTTAATATATTATTATCCTCTTTGAACATAAAAACTATGCAAATGCTTCCCTTTTAGATAAGGTTGAGAGGATCGAAAGTAATATATTTTTAGAATATTTTAATACAAGATTCTGGAAAATTATACAAAACAAAAAGTTTCTTTGCAAAAGTCCTCTAATATTTTAGAGCATACTAACATGACACATATTGAGTGATATTTTCAATTTTGGAATTGTTTCAAACTTAAAAATTTAGTAATTTTGTATAGGAAAAATTACATATACCTCCTTCGAAATTTAGCCAAATTACAGATACTTTCCTGAGGTTTGAGAAATTACAAATTCCCTCATGAAGGTTATATTTGCATAACAAATTAGGGGGCAATTTGTTATGAAAATATAAATTTGTTATGAAAATATAAATCTCAGGAGACGGGATGTAATTTTCGAAACCTCAAGGGGTTTCTGTAATTTAGCTAAATCTCGAGAGGTATATGTAATTTGCCCTTTTGTATATGAATTTTTTTTAATATAAAATTAGTATTTTTAGAATTCTTGTTGAAATCTTTCAAACAAGATTTACCATAAATATGATTTTTTAAAGAAATATTGACTAAATTTTGTTGTACTTGCTATTACAAAAAATAATGAAAATTTCAATTTAAACTGAAATTTGAAAAATAGGAGTCTAGTCTAGATTAAAAAAAAAATTATTGTTAAAAAACAGAGAAATTGAAAATTTTCAGGATTAAATTTCTCTATTTTATAACTGATTATCAAGAATCAATTTTAACCTAGTTCTCTACGATGTATGTTCTGTTGGGTTCAGTGACCTTTCTTGATTCCATAATTGTTGGTCTTGGATCTCAGTGGACTAGTCCTTGATTTTAATTAAAGATAATGAAGAAGCAAAATTGAGGTTGTGCAAACAACCACGGGAGTAGCTAATCAAAATAGTAGTGGTGAAGCAAATAGAAAATATGTGGTTGACATATTTGCATGAACTTATCTTGCTATCGCCAATAAAATATTCAATTTAAATTATATATTTTAATATTTATTGTAAAATAAACGTGAATTAGAGAAAATTATATATCTCACTAATTCAATTGAATAACCAATTTTACACTAATCTTATAAATTGTTAAATCTCACTATTAATTATGCTAATCAAACAGAGTCTCAAAAATATTTACGGAATGAGATTGTTATTAAACATTGTTGCAAGTTAAAAATTGATAATAAAAAAATAGAAGTACGAAACATGTTTTTCCCTAACATCCAAATAACCAATTTTTCTAGACTAGTGAAACTACTTTTACCGAGTTAGCTGTAACCAAGTTACATCAAATATTTAGCACGAATTTTTAAAATAAAGTCAAAAATTATAAATTACTCACACATCCTACACCAAATAAGCTAGCCCAGACAACGCCGGTCTCCTTTGAAAAGTGGGTTATAATTAGGGCTGGACATAGGGTTATCCGACCCGCCCAAACCGCCATACCCGATCCGAACCGCACGCGTGTTGGCGGTTTCGCAAACACATTAGGATAGGGTGCGGATTGGATTTTATATAAATTTCGGGTTACGGGCGGGTTGCGGGTTTGAACCGCACCCGTCCAACCCGCCCGCATTAAATTAATTAATTAATTTTTTTCCCCCTCCCTTTCAAATCTAACCGTCCGTCTCACCATCTCACTCACCTCATCTATAACTATAACAAACAAAACAAAAAACCCTAATCGTCTCCCTCACTCTCTCAGTCTCATTTCAACTCATCACTGTCTCTCTCTCTCTCACTCTCTTGTTTCGTTGTTCATCTTCATCTTCTGCACCGATCACTCTCTCATTTTCTCGTTGTTCATCTCATCGCACTGATCATCGCACCGCCGATCTACTCACAGATAAACTCTCTCTCTTAATCTCTCTCTCTCTCTCTCTCTCTCTCTCGCCTCGATCGTTGATTTTTTTTTGTTTTATATATATATATATATATCAGATATCTCTCTGATCTGATCTGTCTCCCTCACTCTCTCATCTCATCATTCTCACTCTCTGGTTTTGCATCTCTGCACTGATCGACTCACAGGTAAGCCTCTTTCTCTCTCTCTGATCTCTCATCTCTGCACCGATTGAATCTGTGTGTTTCTTTGGAAATAAATCTGATTTTTTTTGTGGACCAACAGATCTGATCTCACCTCTGTGTTTGTTTTGTTTGATCTTAGTTGTGTTGAATTTGTGTTGAATCTGTAATGTGTTGATCTTAGTTGTGAAATCTGAAATCTGTATGTTAATTTTATTAATTCTGAAATCTGAATCTGAATCTGAAATCTGAATTTGTTTTGTTTGATCTTAGTTGTTTTGGTCTCTGTGTTAATTCTGAAATCTGAATCTGAAATCTGTATGTTGATCTTAATTTTATTAAATCTGAAATTTGAATCTGTATGTTAATTTTATTAATTGTGTTTGTTATTAAATTTGAAATCTGAATCTGTATGTTATTTAATTTTTGGAATTTAGATTGACCAACTAGGTGGAATTCAGAAAAATAGGTAGAATCTGTATGTTATTTAATTCTGAATTCAATCTGTTTACATTCAATCTGTTTACATTGAATCTATCTGTTTACATTCAAACTGATTGATTCTGTCTGTATAATTTTGGTACATCTGAATCTGTCTGTATAATTTTGAAATTCAATCTGTTATTAAAATTAAATCTGTGTTTGTAAAATTGATTCTGTGACTGTATTTTTGTAATCCAGTTTCAATGAAGGATAGTATTCAATCTCCCGCAATCAATCTTGTACCTCTGGAATCCTCTAATTCTCAAATGAATCCTCTCTTAGTCGAACCCGAACCAGAACTTGAACCTAAGCCTCCTAGACCCCTAAAGAGAAAGAGTAAGGGTGGAGGGGGGAGAGCACCATCCACAGTTTGGGATCATTTTGACAAGGTTGTAGGGACCGATGGAAAGCGTAGAGCTGTATGTAAATATTGTAAGATGGATGATGTAGAAGAATTTGAGCAATATGACTCGGGTAAATGGGAATTTATTTATCTTTATTTTTATTTGTATTATTCATTTTCTAATGCAAGTTTTATTAATCTTTTCTTGTTGACTTCTAATTAGGTACTTTGGAGTCAAGCTCATCTTCAACTTCAACCTATAATGTTGATGCTATAATTGATGTCTAATATCCATTTGCTCATTGGTAATTTTTTCATATACTCAACACATTTTCTTACTATATTGAGATGCAATATATAGACATTTGTTTATCTTTTCATTTCTTACTATAATTGACGATTAAAGTTTATATTTTTTTCAATTTGTTTTTGTGTAGGGTTCATCAACCAAATGCATAGAATTAGAATTGGAATTGGAATTTGTGAAAGTTGAATTGGATGTGATTCATGAAGATGAAGTTTGATATCTTAGAAATGTTTTAATTTTATTTCATGGGTTTGTATTGAATGAAGTTTGACAACAAAATTTTTTTTTTAATTGCGTTTTGGTTTTAGATGAATGTAAGTTAATGAATTATTATTTTTTTTGCATTTTGGATGAATGTAAGTTAATGAAGAATTACTTTCTTTTTTTTTTTTTTTTTTTTGTGGGTTAGGAATGATGAATGTTGAATTTTCAATGTAGGATTTTTTTATTTGGGTTATGAATGATGAATGTAGGATGAATGCAAGTTAATGATAGAATGTAGATTTTGAATGATTTGTTTAGGTTACGAATTGAATTTGTTGTGTTTTTTATTTTATAAGTTTTTTATAAGTTTTAATTCATTAATTATTAATGTTGGACCATTTTAGAAAATATGAGAAAAAAGGTCCAAAATAAAGATTGACAAAATGAGAGAAAAAAAAGGTTTAAAAATAAATTTTTGAAAAAGAAGTGCAATCCGCAAACCGCCTGCACATCCGCAAACCCTATCTGCACAAACCGCAGGCGGTTGCGGGTTGACTTTTCCCCAAACCGCATAGATGCGGGCGGGTCCAAACCGAACCGCAAACCGTCCCAAACCGAACCGCGGACACCCCTAGTTATAATCCACTTCTCAGATTATAACCCACTTCCCCTCTCACAAAAAAATAGCTTATAATTAGTTTTTAACCCAAAAAATTGATTATAACTATCTTCTCAAAATAGTCCGCCATTATCTTGGAGTAATTATTTAGTGGTTTTGGAAGTATTGCTCTGCACAACTCATCACTTGACATATATCAAGTTGTCTCCTAAAATCAAGAAATATTGAGTCCTTGTTTGGGAAGTTAGGTTTGGGGTTTTTTTTTTTTGGCTAAAATAGTTAAAAAAACAAAATAGGCTCTTTAGTCCAATAATACAGAACATTACATTTAACTCATAATCATTACATTTTTTCTCTTACAAAAGTCAAAAAAGTCAAAAAGCTCATCACAAAAAAGGCTTTTTAATCCCAGACTAAAATAGCCAAAAAATTAAGGCCCCGTTTGTTTTCAGAGGTAGAATTGAGGAGATTGATAGTGAGGGGATTAATAGTGAGGGGATTGTTAGTGAGTGGATTGATAGTAAGGGGATTAAGTAAAATTGTGTTTGTTTTGATGATAGTTATTAGTGTAGGGATTGTTAAATTATTTTTATATAAAATAAATATAAAATAATAAAACAAATAAAAAAAATACAAAAACATTAAACATTAATGTTTTAAAAAAAATGCCCAACAAGTAAAAAATTTTTAAAAAAAAAAAAAAAAAAAAATTTCCAGAAAAAAATAAAACAAATAAAATAATGATGTTTACTTAACAAAAAAAAATAAAAAATTAAACGTTAATGTTAAAAAAAAATGCCCGATATGTAAAAAATAAAATAAAAAATTTCTAGTTCGTCAGACTATTTTTTTAATACCAAGCCCTGGAGGCCCATCCGAATCCCTTTGGGGAGGCCCATCTGAATCCCTTTGGGGAGGCCCATCTTAATCCGGAGCTCACTATCAATCCACTCCCCATCTCTAAAAATAAACACAATATTAGTGGGTCCCACCTCACCATCAATCCCAATCCCCCCTCTAACTCTCCAAACAAACGGGGCCTAAAAAGTTAAAAAGTCAACACACTTCCCAAACGAACTATGAATCCCAAAGCTTTAACTAATAAATATTAAATTGAGGGATTCTCCTATGGTGTGCACCCTTATTAGAAAATGTATAATTTTGTCACAAGATTTATTAACATTAATTATAAAATGTGTAATCTCATTACAAATTGACATAGTAAAAAATATTGTAATCAAGTTACAAACTTTTATAACATCAACCACAAAGTTGTAAACATTTTGTTATATTAATTTATAGTTAAATTACGCATTTTGTGATTAATATTATAAACGTTTATGATAAAATTATTAATTTTATAATCGAATACATATGATATACAGTCCCAAAACGATCCACACCATATCATTTTTCTTGATTGAGACACCATATGAAATTGATCCAAAACCATCACATAATTTTTCATTATCCTGTGGCTCTCAAAGATTTGCAAGACAATGTCACAACATCACCCAATAACTACCGCACACCCCAAGTGTGATGTCTACTGAGTGAATTGTGGAACGTAGTGTGACAGCACTTATAATTTGAGATTATTTTTTTTTTTAGAATATGAAGAATATATTCTTATGGTTAAGATTATTATTCCATTTAAATTATGTTTGGTTAAAAAATGTAATAGAAAAGAATTGATAAAATTCGAATTTCAAATTATGTCTTTCTTAATCGCCACACTTCTCATAATCACTCCTTACCAATACAAAAATGGCAACCCTGTTCCAACGGTGATATTCAACGGTATCCCCTCAACGGCGTTCCATGGATTTGTTGTATGGCTCTTGTATGCATTCACGGGCTCCTTGATTGCCTTGTTAATCCATGACAACACCAGCTGCTCATTTCTTGCTAAGTTCTGCCCGTGCCTTGGCGTGGTATCTATGACATCCGCTCTCTCTTTGCTGCTTTGGGCTATGTTCACTCTTATTTTTTCATTAAGAGCTTGAGGGGAGGGTGTTGCCCTTGTAGGTTTTTTTTATTTTTTTAACAGTAAGTTGAATTTCGTTTCGAAGTTTCAAAAACAGTTTTATGAATTTTCAATTTATAATTTTTTTTTAATTTTTAATGAATTTTTTTTAGTATTTTAATCATTTATTTATTTATTTATTTTTATAGATTTTAGATTTAGTTAATCTATATACACTTAAAAAATACAAGCTTTGTGCAAAAATCTTTCAAAAATTCATTCAATACAAAAAAAGAGTAGAGTTATTCTAGTCCAAAAGTTAGACTCATTTTTCAAATTCAATGATACAACAACATATTTAAATATCTAAGGTAATTTCTCTTTCTTATGTCTTTTCGGATTGTCAATCAATTATCTCTTTTACATGTTATTGAATTTTAAAAATGGGTTTAGAAGGTGGACTTCTATATTATTTTTCTACAATAAAGGTTAAGTACAAAAATTCAATATATTTTTATATTTTGTTATATTCAATGAATTTTTAAAGATTTTTGTACAAATTTTATACTTTTTAAATGGATTTAAATTATATAGATCTAAAAATAAAAAAATAATTAAAATATTAAAAAAATTTATTAAAAAAAAAAAGTATGATGTGTTTAAAAATTTCAAACGAAATAGGTGTTGTGCTGGATAAGACATTGCAACATATAAGAGTTTTAAAAACTAAGGGTGTGTTTGGTAACGTTTACGTTTTCAGTTTATATTTACAAAAATTTTATAAACTAATTTTTGTTTATTTTTAAAAAAACATAAACTACAAACGCGTTTGGTAATTGACAAAATGTTTAAAAAATATTAAAAATATAAAAAAGAGTGAGAAATGGCAAGTGGTGGTGAAAGACGGTGGTGGAAAGTGGTGACGGTGGGTGGTGTGTAGCTGGTGGTGGTGGGCGGGTGGGTGGTAGCGAGTGGGTAGGTGGTGGTGGTGGTGGCGGTGGCGGGTGGGTGACGGTGGCGGGTGGTAGCGAGTGAGTGGTGGTGGTAGTGATTGTGTTGGCGGGTGGTGGGGGGTGGGTAGGTGACAGTGGCAGGTGGAGGGTGGTAGCGAGTGGGTGAGGGTGGTGGTGGTGGTGGCGGCGGCGGCGGGTGGTGGTGGTGGTGGGTGGGTGACAGTGGCGGGTGGGTGGTGGTGGCAGGTGGGTGGCGGGTGGGTGGTGGGTGATGGTGGTGGTGGTGGTGGTGGTGGTGGTGGTGATGGCGAGTGGGTGGCAGATGGGTGGTGGTGGTGGTGGTAGATGGGTGGTGGGTGGTAGTGGCAGGTAGGTGGTGAGTGGTGGCGGTGGGTGGTGGTGGCAGAAGACAGTGGTGGAAAATTGTGGCGGTTGTGGCTAGTGTTGGGTGGTAAAAAAAAAAAAACGCAAAACTCAAAACGGAAACACATTTTTTGTATTTTTATTTTTTGGCCAAATTTATAAACTGAGACCACTGATTTATAAATAAAAATTTTACCAAAAAAGTTTTTATTTGAGTTTTTAAAATTTTTGTAAATATAAACAGAAAACTGAAAACGTAAGTGTTACCAAACGACACCTAAATGTTTTGCTCTCTAAAAGTGAAAATTTTGTTATAAAAGATATTTATGGACAAATTTCTATCATTGTGAGGATAGTGCTAAAAGGTTGTTGACACATAAATTTCAACTAAATTTATGACACGTATAGAGCCTACAATAGGAAAGTTGTAGGTAATCACTTCCTAAAAAAAGATCATTATGATCCGTTGAAGTGCATAAATAAAACGACGTTGTATCTCAACGATGTTATTCAAGATGCTCAAGTGACACGTGGAGCCTACGAAAGATGACACCTGTAGAGCCTATAGCAAGGACACCATACAGGATGAAACCCCAAAGATCAATCTGGTTAATCAGATATATGATTAATCAGCGCTATTATTCAAAATTCAAATGACGCTATCATTCAATTTGAAATTCAAATTGAAGATGAGGCATTCCTATCACCTGATGGCCCTCCATAAATATGAGGACCATCACACAAGACGGGGGAGGAGAAAATCAGAAGTGAAAAGATCAGAGAGAGAGAGAAAGAAAGAAATTGAGAGCTAAAGAAGTCGTTACAAGAAAGAAGAAGAGAAGCCTAAAGAACTCAAGAGGCTACGCTAATGGCGATGAATAGGTAGAGGATTCCAAACCTAAGAATTGAATTTTGTATTCGAGGGTTCAAAACCCATAACAATTTCAATAAAATATTTATTTTTCTTAAATTGTCTTTTGTTGTTTATTTTGTTCTTCATTAGTCGGAGGTTTCATTTGTCTAAAATGTGTAATTAACGATCTGAAGTACAGATCGGAAATAAGAACTTGCTATTCAAATAATCAACACTGTTTAGTCTAAAAACTAAACAGTGGACATTTGTAACATAAAATTTTGAAATGTGTTGAAATACTTCATGTTTTTTAAAATTTGTGTCTACAAATTCTGGCACGTCCAGTGGGACTTATTTCTCCTCTCATCTTTTGAAAAAATATATATATATATATATATATAAATATATATATATATAGTTGAAACTTACTGATGTATTCTTTTGTTATAGGAATGCTGAAGCAACTGTCAAGAGACAAACCTACACTCTAATGGTTCTGAAATCACCAAGGGTGGATATAGCACCCATCACCCAAGGGGCCCCGGAGCAAATGCTCTTGGCTGTCCCAAAGGTAGAACCAGCAAAATCCTGGAAAGATGCACTTCTTTCCTCTATCACCCAAGGGGCTCCAGAGCGAAAGCTCTTGGCTATCCCGAAGGTAATTGGTGTGACGAAGAAAGTCACACTTCTCCAAAAAGCTGAAAGTTTGAGAAAGATTACTGAAGATTATGTGAAAACGTTGAAGCAGTACGCAACTGTGAGGGCCACAGCCCGAACGAAGAGCTTTCTAATTCAGGCAAAGGAGGCTAATCAGTTTGCAACTATGACTTTTGTTGCAGCTTCAACTGGGGCAACAAAAAATGTTGTGGCCCAACTACTCAAAAGGGTAGAAGACTCCATTAAAATGGTGGAGTCTGCCCAAAAGAAAGCCTATGCTGAAAACATGGCCATTATTAGGGCCATTGAGAGGAGGGTAATGACCCAAACTCCTGTTGATGGAAAAAAGGCCCCTGTTGTTAAAAAAACAGTTACGGCCTATGAACCGATAGTTCTGTTCAGAGCACAAAATCGGTCAAACCAAATCTCAGTCAACTCTCAGGAGCCAAAGGAACACTCGTTGGCTCGACAGGGTTCGAATAAGGAACACCCGTTGGCCCAACAAGGTTCGAATAAGGAACACCTGACACCTGTTGGCCTAACAGGATTTGAATCAACATCAATTGGTCTGCTCTAAAAATGTAGGGACTGTTTTGAAAATTCATGAGAAATTTGCAAAAACGCAAACGGTTCCTTCTATGCCCCTAGGGGCTCGACTTGATATGTCATCTGGTCCAGTTTTGAAAAGACAAAGACGAATAAGAAATAAGGCCTTAAAGAAACTGGAACTAAGAACAGTGGCAACAAATGTTATAGGAGCTATTGAAAGGGCTCTCTCGAAAGACGAACACCAAAAACAAATTGAAAGTCCTGTCTTTGTTGGAAAGTCAAAGGTGGATAAGGGTAGGCAACCCTTGGGAAATATTTCGACTTTGATTGAACTATCTATGGAGGGAATAAGACAAGGGCCTGTAACAAGGTCAATAACCCGTAAGGCTAAAAACAAAGCATCACAGTCAGATGCTTCAAATATGAGTAATGTTGTAGGGGTTGAAAATCCTTTGTACGAACAAGATGATTCTATCTCGTTTTGTTTCAACGGATATTGGAAACAATGAATTGAGAGATATCAACAAAGTCGCAGTTATGATGGCTGAGGTTGAGAAAGAAGGTGAAAATTCGAAGGTCCAACAAGACCAAGGTCTCAAGGAAAAAGTGGTGGCCCTACAAGAACAACTTGAGAGAAAGAACGGGAAATGACCGCTATGTTGGAGCAAATGCAACAGTTGCAGGCCCAAATGACAGGACCAGGAAGTGCACCCAAACAAATGACACAACCTGTTGTGGGGACATCTTTAGGCATACAAAGTACACTAGCCCCAGGGGGCAATGGTTCTTGTTACTCTGATCTAACTAGTGGTGGTATGAATCCAATGCTCATGGCCATGATTGATGATATGGTGAGGAGACAAGTAAAGAAAGTCAAAGAAAAAGATGATGAGAATTTTCGAATAGTTACAAAACCTTACCCAGCATGGATAGATGCTATTCCATTCATTTCTGGTTTTTCCCAACCAGATTTCAAAATGTTTGATGGAACAAGAGATCCAAGACAACATGTGACTCATTTCCTTTCAAGATGCGGGCCAATAGCCCAGAATGAGGCCCTGTGCCTGCAGCTATTTGTCCAATCACTTGGAAGTTCTATATTTACTTGGTATGCTAATCTTCCTGAGGGATCAATCCTAAATTGGGATTCCATGGTGAAGGAGTTCCTTAAATAGTTCTGCAACACACAAAGGCGAGTTGAAGTACCAGAACTGATTGAGACCAAGCAACGTGACAATGAGTCTATTACAGATTTCATTGCAAGATGGCGAGCTTTGACATTTGCTTGTCCTCAAAAGTTTATGCAATTAGAGTTAATTTGAATGTGCCTTAACAACATCCGACATGAGCTCTCTACGGCTCTTATGGCTTAAACTTTTGAAGGATTCAATGATCTATGCACTAAAGCTCATGATATGGAGCTGCTTCTAGCTAAACGAAGGAGGCCTAGAGCCGTTGAAAGGGTTGAGTCCTCGACTGTAGCTATAATCAAAACCAGAAAGAAGGGTCCCGTTGTAGTAGGGGCTAAAAAGCCTAAGGAATTTAAAAAGGTAACTATGAAAGAGAGGTTGGAGAAGAAATATTCTTTCATGGATGATCTAGTCGAAGACCTATTTGAAGATCTGTTGGAGCAAAAGTTGATTGCTCTCCCTGAGGTGAAAAGACCACATGCAGTAGGAAAGACCAACGATCCAAAGTAGTGCCCCTACCATCGTTTGATTAGCCATCCGATAAAAGAGTGCTTTGTTCTGAAAGATAAAATTTAAGAACTTTTGGACTCTAAGATTATCGAGCTCCCTCCTTAAGAGAAAGCATCTGCTAACCTAATCACTATCGACAATGATAATGAAGGAGAATGGGTTGTTTATCACTCAAAAAGCATGAAGAAAAAACAAAATGCCACAATGAAAGCTAGAAGTGTGGTTGATTCAACAACATAAGGGCCAAAAGTTTCCAAAAAGCAAAAAACAAAAGTTTCCAAGAAACAAAAAAAAGCCAAAGTAAGTAAGAGAAAAGGAAAAAAGAACCCAAAGAAGGAAAAGTGGAAGAAATTGGTCCCTGATGAGCAGTTAGAGTAAGGTCCCCTTGTCCCAGTCACATTGGAGGAATTTCTACCTTCAAAATTTCAATCTGTGGAGTTGTAGACATACTTTGATAAAAGAAGGGAGGAAAAGTTTACTTTGGTCCCTTGCCTAACCATCATTGTTCTAAGTGATGACGAGGAAGATGAGGGTGAAGTTGGTTCAAAAGTTAGGGAAGGAGATTGCATTATATCTCCTATCTGCATACTTGACTCACCAGAGTATACACCAACTTCTCCAGAATACACACCAGCCTCACCAGAGTATACACCAGCTTCTCCAAAATACACACTAGCCTCTCCAAAATGTACACCAAAAGTCTTTTCTCCAGAGTATTCGCCAGTACCACCAATGTACTATCAAAGCACTCTAGAATATGTAAAGGGAACAGAACAAGGAGACACTGGGTGTAGGTCTGACTTTGAGCTTGTGAAAAAGGCGAAAAAATGACTACATTTCAAGGATGATGAGGTGAATGGCAGGTGTAAGTCGGATGATGAAGTATGGAAAAATTCAAGTAAACAAGAAAAGTTATCTCAAGTTGAGGATCCTAATGAAGATTGGGAACTTGACTTTTCGCCTGATGGTTCACCATACACATCCCCAGCTAGGGCATACGATGGAGAAAGTGTATCAAGTGACCACTTTGACTTTCCTTGTAATGTCATCACGGTGGATGTAAATTTTGAAGATCGAGAAATACATATCATTCGCAATCCAGGTGATGATGAGAAAGCAAAATTTGAAGCTAGAAGGGAAACATAACATCAGGTAAAAGTAACAGTCTCTTTGAAAGATGAGGGTTTTGAAGCCCATCAAAATTTGATTATTGAAAGAAATCAAATTTCTGGACACCCTTTCCCTAATTAGGTCGAATGGGTTCAGTTCCCACGAGGATACGCAGCACCTCGTTTTTCTTTATATAATGGGACAGGTTATTCAAAGCGCCATTTGGTTTGTTTCCTTGCACAATGTGGAAACACAGTAAAAAGCCAGGCGTTACTTCTACGGCAGTTCGTTCTTTCTTTGGAAGGATGGGCAGCAGATTGGTACTTCAGCCTGCCACCTGTAGACCCCCTATTTTTGACCGATCTTAAGACTCAGACGTCATCGTTTGAGCACTCGATGATCGCGCATGTTTGTGCTCGTTTCGAGTTTCCGGAGTTTTTAGCTGGGTGCCTTGCCTTCGGGCCTCTGAACTCTTTGTGTTTTAGCTCGGTTTGTGGACCAAGCCTAGTTGACCTTACCTGGAGGGAGAGAGAGGTCTGTAGATCACTTTTTTGTGGTCGTAGACCACTTTTCCCTCTTGTAGACTAGTTTCTGGTTTCCAGAGCCTTCGGTCGCACGCCTTGTCTCGGGACCGCTTAACGTTCTCCTCTTGGCTTGGTTTTTGAACCATGCCTTGTTGCCTTGGTCTAGAAGGAAACAGAGGTCTGTAGACCACTTTTTGTGGCCGTAGACCACTTTTCCCTCCCGTAGACCACTTTTGGTGCCCGTAGATTAGTTTTCGAGGCTTTCGGCTGCGTGCCTTGACCCGCGAACTCTTGTCTTGCATCCTTTTTAGTTTGTTTTTGGCACAAACGTTGTTTTCCTTGCTTGGAGGGTGGAATAGGGGTTGTAGACCAGTTTCTCCCCCTGAAGACCACTTTTCTTCCAAGCCAGCCAGTTTTCTGGTTGGCCAACTGGTCTTGGTGGTCTTTGGACCACCAAAAGTGGTCGGCAACCATGCCACCACCTTGCTTTCTTGGTGCAGACCACCTTCCCCCCCTTGCCGACCACTTGGTCTCCTTACAGACCACTTGTGCTGGTCGGCCGACCAGTGCAAGTGGCTGGTCGGCCGACCAGTGCAAGTGGCTGGCCGACCACTTCAATTGGTCGACAGCTTTCCTGTAGTTTCTTGTAGATATTTTCTTGCCAGCTGTTTGGCACAGAAGGCATCCTCCATACGGAGGGATTGCTTGGAGTCTAAAGCTTGTTCAACAAGCTTGTTGCATGTTTTTCTATAAAAGGGAGCCTCTTCTCTCTTGCCTTAGGTTCAGAATTTTGGCTTGGAGCTATACACACACATCTATCTCTATATTTCTTCCTTTGTCTCGTATTTGTGCTTGAAAGTGTAGTTTCTTCACATTTTTGCACACAAACACATAGTGAAACACCACACTCTTGTTGCTGAGGTACCTGAGGGTCTTGTTTGAACTCAAGAGTTGGTTTTTAGCTCAAAAGTTTGCTGGAGTTGCTTCCTTGAAGTGGTTCTACAAGAGTGAGTCATTAGCCCTCTTTTAAGCTTTGTGTTCATTGCTTATTTGGCCCTATTTGCATGTTGTTTTAGGCCTAACTTTCTACTGCAAAAAGTTCTGATTTTCAGTATTTAAGATGTTTGTTTGAGGTCTCTTTGGTGTTGAGGGTGATCTACTCCCTTGCATGCCCTATTTGCTAGGCTTTTGAGCCATCACTTTGAGCCTTTGCGATCACCTCTATTTGGCCTTTCTATCACTAAATTCCAGAGGAATTTTAGTGGTGGAAAATTGGTTTTGAGGCCCCAAATAAGAGGGGGTTGTCCCCCCTCCTCTTCTCTTATATGCTTGTATTGATGGCTCATCAAAGGAGCATGTAGCTCTATCTTCTTGAAGCTTTGTTTGAGCACTTTTTTGTGACCTTTTAGACCTTCCATGACTTTGTTTTTGGTTTTCTTGGTCACCCCTTGCATGCATCTTGTATGTGTAGTGTAATCCTACTTGTGGCTCATCAAAGTAGTATGTCTTTCTAGCATGTTTTGGCTCCATCATAGCATGTCTTGGGCATTATTTTAGCATGTTATAGCTCTGATAAGGGTTGGTTTGATAGCCCCTTGCATGCTCCTTGAACTTGTAGTGCATTTCCATTCACTAGCCTAACATGCATCATGCTTTGGACCATCATTGTAGCATGCTTTTGGCTCAACTCCAACAAGCTTTTACTCATGTTTTACCACGTTTAAGCTCTGTTTTATGTTGTTTTGGTCATGCATGCCTTGCTTTGTATAGCCATAGTGCATTCTTGCTCACTAGCTTTGAGTTTCCAAGTCACTAGCATGCATTCCTTGGGCTATTTGCATGATTTGGCATCATTTGATATGTGATTTCAAAGCATATAGCATTGCCATGTTCTCACTTCTTTCACCCTTTGAGTGCTTTTAAGGGTAATGCATTATTGCCTTGTTTGTGGCCTAATGTGTATGCATGCATGCCTAGGCTTTTGAGGTCCTATCTCAGCATGTTTTGGTCTTTGTTTTGACCTATTTGAGCTCTGTCCATGGCTGGTTCAGTCATTTGTGCCATGTATTGCATGCCTCTTGTGTAGTCCCTCTTGGTGGCCTTGTGCCTTAGGCCCTCTTGCATGCTATACTTGTATTGTTTGAATGATTTGGCATCATTTCATACATGATTTTAGTGCATATAGTGTAGCTACACTCTCACATTTGTCACTTCTTCATCATGTTTGAGAGTTGTGCTCTTATGCTTAGTTGATGAGCCATTGCATGAGCATGCATTATCTTGCATTTCATGCCATCATTTCATAGCATTTTGGCCACTGTTTTGGGCATGATTGAGGTCTGTCCATATTCAGTTTAAGTCCATTGAGCATCGTATTGCATGCCTCGTGTGTAACATGTTTTACTAGCTTCGATGCATTAGCTTTTAAACATGCCATACATGCATTGTCCATATGATAGAATCTTGTGAATACATTGCATTATATGTGTTGCATTGTGTTTGGATAGGGTGTTAATCCAAACACGAGAAATGAGGGACGTTTCATACTTGAAGTGATGAAATGTGCCTCATTTCTCAGTTGCCGACCCTCTTGATAATGCATGATAGAGGTTAAGGCCCTTATGTTTTCTGTATGCATACATTCATATTGATTGTGCAATCTTGGCTTCTCGGCCATCGTGCATTGCGATGCTCGGTTGGTGGCCCGAGAGTCGAGAACCTCACTTCTTTGAGCTTAAGAAATGATAGGGAGAGAGGTTGTGCACACATATCTTGCAAATACATTGCCATGCCCCTTCTTGTTCCCTGTTGTAGCAAAATGGAGTTGTGCAGAATTTTCTGGTAGGCAGACCAGAAAAAGTAGCTGGCCGACCACTTTTTCTAGTTTGCAGCATACTTGGGTGGTCTACACCACCATCAACTGGTCGGCAGCCTTCCTGGGGGTCTTCATGATAGAGTATAAGCTATCTGGAGCTTTGTATAGTGTTCTGAGAACAAATGCAAACAGAGGCAAGTTGGGGCACAGTGATGGATTTCCGAACGAGGCGACCGAGCATGCATGCGCTTCTCGTCCCGAGGCTCCTTTTTATTGCTTTGCTTAGCTAGCTTGTACTTTGATTTTGTACTTAATTAGTTAATGTGTTTAGCTAATTGATTTATGCTGTAATGTTTAATTAGCTAGTGTAGTTAGCTAATTAGCTTGTTTTGTAATAATTAGTTGTAGCTAGTTAATTAGCTTCATTTTGTAATAATTAGTTTAATTAGCTTAGCGTAACTAGTTAGCTTATTATTCGGACTCTCCGTCAAGAGGGCACAACTGTTGTAATAAGTGTGCGTGTGTGCGATGCATGTCTTCCAACCCCAATTTCTTTCTCCCTTTTACTTATCCGTTTTTGATGGTTAGTTTAGAGTCATTTTCAATTAGCATCCTTATGCTTCACATGCGTGCATCATTCATGTGTCTTGCATGCACCGGGTTCGGCGAATCATACAAACTGCATTGTATTTCAATACTAATTTGAATACATGTTATCTAAATTGCATTCACATGACACCTTAGAATAGCTGAGCCTATCTTAGTTGCATTTTGTATGTGTTGAATTAGGCATTCTTAATATAGCTAGGATCATGCATTGATTACTAACTAGCTTCTGTTTTGGCTCGGAGTACACTGTGAGTGTTTATGCTTTAGCATCCTTGCATGTGTGTAAGTGACTGCCATGATAGCATGCTTGCCATGAGGCTAACTGCTTAAGTGTTAAATTGCATAAATGCCTGTGGATGAAGGTTGGATTGCTTGAATTGGAACAATTCATCGAAATGCGAGTTTTAAGCCCACTTGAAGTGGCAAAATCATGTTTTTCTAAGCCCACTTGAGGGTGGCAAATCCGCGACTAAGCCTACTTGCGAATAGCACCTTCAAACCATTTTCAAAACAAACAAACATGAGATGTTTTGTTCCAACTTGAGCGATCTAGTCTATACTTGTATGCTGTGTGCATCACATAGTAAGATTAGCTAATTAATCGGAATAAGAACGCATGTGTTTTCAAAAACAACACATCATGTTAGTAAAGGCCGATCTTTGATCGGGCGAGCGGGGGTGCTCATTTCATGTCCTTCCCCTCTTGTACCCAAGTTCCTGAGCCGAGGTAACTTTGGTGATGACGGACACGTGGCCTTAGGCATGAGTCAGGGTTTCCTAAATTTCCCAAAACAAAATATTTAGGTGGCGACTCTGAAATTTGGCAAAGCAGTTCATGTTTGGCACTTTTTGATTAAACTCAACTTTCCAAAACGATTTGCCAGATTTGGACTCTTTGGTGATTTATCAATCTTACATTGCACTTTGTGAAATTAGATTCAGAATCGTGACATGAGTCCGAACTGTAGTAGCTAGGACAACGATTCACGCCTTTGCGTGCGGAGCGGAGTTCCAGGCGGTCTACACCACCTAATTCAATCCCATATTGGGACACCATGGTTAATCGATTCTACAGGACATTTTATAAACCATGGCCAATAGAAATTGAGATGTCAGAACATTTGGATGATGATGGTACATCTTCTCAAACATATGATTTCATAGAAGGCACAATTGAGGAGAAGATTGAAACTGCCCTTGATCTTCGAGAGATGGGCACTTATCGCCCAAGGGATTTGTTCCCTTTATGGGTAGAGAAAACACCATTTCCTGAAGGATACGAACTCCCGAATTTTGTCCTATATGAGAGGTATGGAGATCCTCAAAAACATATTAGGCGTTTTTTGAAACAGTATGGGGAAACAGCTCAAAATCAAGCACTTTGCCTAAAACAATTCCCCCTTTCCTTGGAGGGGATCGCCTTTGACTGGTATTGCTCCCTCGATGGAGTCGTAGTGCCTAGTTGGGAGGCCATGAAGAATGGTTTTGAAGAATACAATGCTTTATAGGTGTGACTCCTGGTACCTATGAAATGGGAGAAGAATGTAGCTCCAGGAAGATGGAGAAGTGACTGATGATGATGATCACCTTGCAGTTAGACCAGTTAACATGGTCCAAATAGGTGAGGGAACAAAAGAAGTTGAGGTCAATGAAAAGGCAGTTGCTGAAGTATGCCAGACTTACTTGACCTACTGAAGGAAATTACGAAATCCTCAAGACCCTTAAAAGTCAGAAGTTCCACAGGTTTTGCTGGAGGAAGAGCAAGTGAAATATGATGTACTAGCTCATCTAAAGAAAATTCCAGCATTGTTGAGCGTATATGATGCACTGAAAATGTCTCCAGAGCTTTGAAAGTCTTTAATATATGCCCTGTCCAAGCCAAAGGATTTCCACAAAGAAATCGAGGGTAGAAATCAAGAGAAGGCAACTACATGTATGGCTATGGTAACCTTTGGTGACAAAGACATGTGTGCTGAAATGACAGACCATAATCGGCCTTTGTTTATCACTGGGCTTATCCATGATGTGAAAATTTCTCGAATTCTGGTTGATGGAGGATCCACGGTAAACCTCTTGCCTTGGAGGGCCTTAAACTTATTAGGGGTTCGAATTTTACAACTTCGCCCAAGTCGTTTGGTCATTAAAGGATTTAATCAAAATGAACAACGCCCAATGGGGAAGATTGAATTGCGAACCAAGTTTGGGGATATTGAAGAAAGCACTGAGTTCTTGGTCATTGATGTAGACACCTCTTACAATGCTTTGCTTGGGAGACCATGGATGCATAATCATCATGCAGTGCCATCAACTTATCACCAACGTATTAAGTACCTATTGCCTTCACCCAAAAAAGAAGGGACAATTATGGCTGACAATGATCCATTTGGAGAAGTAGAGGCCTACTATGCTGATGCACGCTTCTCTACAAAGACTTCACAAAGAAAGGGAAAAGATGTGAAGAAGTCTAAAGATACTCCGAATGACAAAGACGCTCTAGAGTCTACTCCAATTTCAACAAAAAGAACTTTTCGATATGTGCCAAAGTCCGAAAGGAAACCGGGGGCAAAGGCTCTAGCCCCAATAAATCCAATTTTGGATCGCAAGGGTGAGTTCACGTTGCCATTAAGGAGGACAGAATGCACCTATGTGGAGAAATATAATAAGATTGTCGTCCCTTCTAAAGGAAAAAGGTCGAAACCCATAATATTCCACTCACTTGGAGATGTTGAACAGAAAGTGAAAGTTGAACAAGTGCCAGAAGAAAACATCTCGAGTTTTGAGAAGCCTACCTTTAGTGCAGAAATTACACAGATGTTGGTAAAAGTTAGTTTAGATCCTGAAAAAAATACCAGAAACAATGACACCCTTTGACTTTGCATTAACACCTTCGCAAAGGCAGGCTATCTAGCAAGGCGGCATTATCACCGCTAGGACAGAAGGGTTAGGCTATCGGGGTGATGAGGAAAAATTTCCAGTAAACATGACTATCACTTAAGATGTGTTGGAAGATGTTGACCAAGATGAAGCTCAACCTGCACCAACAGAATTTGAAGCAGGAGGCCAAGCCACTATGGATGACCTTCGTGAAGTAGATCTGGGTGATGAAGGAGAAAACAAACCAACCTTCATTAGTGAAAATTTAAAGGAAGAAGAAGCTCATCAATATATTTCCTTCTTAAGGGAGTATTGCGACATATTCGCATGGAACTACAGTGAGATGCCTAGTCCTAATCCAGAGATTGCAGTCCATAAGCTTGCAATTCACCCTGAGAAACGCCCAGTTAAACAGCCTCAGAGGCGAACTTTACTAGAGCTTACAGCCCAGATTGAAGCTGAAGTCGACAAGCTTATCAATGCAGGATTCCTCAGGGAAGTCAAATATCCAACCTGGCTAGCAAACATAGTGCCGGTCAAGAAAAAGAATAGTCAAATCAGAGTTTGCATTGATTTCCGTGATCTCAATGAGGCTTGTCCTAAAGATGACTTTCCCTTACCAATCACTGAACTTCTTGCAGATGCAACTACTGGGTATGAAACCTTGTCCTTTATGGATGGATACTCAGGATACAATCAAATCCGAATGACACCAGAAGATGAGGAAATGACTGCATTCAGGACTCCGAGAGGAGTCTTTTGTTATAAGGTAATGCCCTTTGGCCTGAAAAATGCTGGGGCCACGTATCAAAGGGCGATGATTGGAATTTTTGGTGATATGCTCCATGACACCATCGAATGCTATGTTGATGATCTTGTTGTCATGACAAAGGAAAAGGAAAACCATGTGGAAGATTTGAGAAGAGTCTTCGAACGTTTGAGGAGGTACAAACTCAAGATGAACCCACTAAAATGTGCATTTGGAGTTTCCTCAGGAAAATTTCTAGGGTTTGTGGTTCGAAACAAAGGGATTGAAATTGACCCTACCAAGATTAAATCCATTGTTGAAATGTCTCCTCCACGAAATTTAAGGGAATTGAAGGGGCTACAAGGGAGATTGGCCTATATCAGAAGATTTATTTCTAACTTGGCTGGTCGATGTTTGCCATTCTCAAGATTAATGAAAAAAGGTGTTCCATTTGAATGGGATCAGCAGTGCCAAAATGCTTTTAATAGTATTAAGGAGTATCTTTTGAAGCCTCCAGTACTCATGAGCCCAATAAAAGGGAAACCACTCTTGTTGTACATAACAGCCTTGGATGGTTTGTTAGGGGCACTGTTGGCACAGCACAATGAGCATGAGAAAGAAAATACCTTGTATTACTTGAGTCGTACTTTGGTTGGGACAGAAGTCAATTACTCTCCTATCGAAAAGACATGTCTTGCCTTGGTGTTTGCCTTGTAAAAACTAAAGCACTATGTCTTGGAACACGAAGTCAAGTTAATATCAAGAGCAGACCCCTTGAAATATATACTTTCACGGCCCATACTTTCAGGGAAAATTGCAAAGTGGGCTGTAATTCTCCAACAATTTGCAATTGAATATGTTCTCTAAAGAGCTGTAAAGGGGTAGACTCTAGCAGATTTTTTGGCAGCACATCCTGTACCTGATGACTCACCTCTAATAACTGATTTACCAGATGAAGAAGTTATGCAAGTAGAAATCCAGAAAGGATGAGATGTATTTTGATGAAGCTTCAAGGAGTCCAAATGGCAAGAAGCAAGAAAATCCTAAAAACAATAAAGCTGGAATTGGAATTGTGTTTGTGACTCCAGACAATGTTATAATCACCAATTCTTTTGCCTTAAGTGAAGGATGCTCCAATAATGAGGCAAAATATGAAGCTGTAATTGCTGGATTAGAATTGGTATTACAAATTCCTATTGAAGAACTCTCAATTTATGGAGATTCAGAATTGGTGGTAAAGCAACTCCGTGGAGAATACATTGTTAAGAAAACAAGTCTCATCCCGTATCATGAAAGGGCTGATCAATTGCTTTCGCAATTTAGGAAAACACATATTTTCCATGTGAAGAGAAGAACAAATGCTCGAGCTGATTCACTTGCAAGTTTGGCTGCATCATTGACCTTACCAGATAGCAAAACAATTACTATCACGGTAGGTGAAAGAAGGGTGCTACAACCTTTAAAAGAAGTTTCTGACTTGGTTCCAATCTTGGTCGTCACCACGAAGGGAGAAAGCGAGGAGGATTGGCGGGAACCATTCATTGCTTACCTTCAACATGGTAGGCTACCTGAAGATAAAGTAAAAAGAATTGAAGTGAGACGTAGGGCTATCAAATTTGTCTTGTGGAAAGATGGGTTATACAAAAGGTCTTTGGATGGAATATACATACGGTGCATAGCCAAGGAGCGTATTGAAGAGGTAATGGCAGAAATACACGCAGGTGTATGTGGGGCACACCAAAGTGATCCTAAATTACATATGTAGCTAAAATGGTTTGGATACTATTGGCCGACTATGATTGCAGATTGCTGTGGACGCGCCCCGAACGCCTCAGGAGAATCCCGTTTCGTTCATTTGGGCTTACCACAGTTCGGACTCAAATGTCACGGTTCTGAATCTAATCTCACAATGTGCGATGTGAGACTGATAAATCACCAAAGAGTCCAAATCCGGCAAATCATTTTGGAAAATTGATTTTTAATAAAGAATTGCCACACATGGATTACTTTGCCAGATACAAAGTCGCCACCTAAATATTTTATTTTGGGAGAATTTAGGAAACCCTGACTCGTGCCTAAGGCCACGTGTCCATCATCACCAAAATTACCTCGGCTCGGGAACTTGGGTACGATTGGGGAAGGTCATTTAATGAGCACCCCCGCTCACCCGATCAAAGATCGGCCTGTACTAAGCATGATATCTTGTTTTTGAAAACACATGCGCTCTTATTCCGATTAATTAGATAGTCTTACTACGTGATGTGCACAGCAAACAAGTATAGACTAGATCGCCTAATTTGGAACGAAGCATCGCATATCCGTTTGTTTGGAAAATGGTTTGAAGTTTGCTACTTGCAAGTAGGCTAAAATGCGGATTCCAATGAATTGTTCCAATTCAAGTAATCCAACTAAGCAGTTAGCCAACTAAGCAGTTAGCCTCATGGCAAGAATGCTTTCATGGCAACATTTAACACACATGTAGTATGCTAAAGCGTAAACACTCATAGTGTACTCCGAGCCAAAACAAGGAACTAGTTAGAAATCGAGCATGATCCTAGTTCATGTGAAGATGGCTAATGCAACACATACGAAAATACAGCTAAGATAGGCTCGGCTATCTAGAATGTTATGTGAAATGCAACTTGGTACATGTATTCAAATTGGAATTGAAATACAATGCAGTTAGTATGATGCGCCAAGCCCAATGTATGCAATACAGATGAATGGATGCACGCATGCGAGCAAAAGGTATGCTAAATGAAATATGCCCTAAAACTAACCATCGTAAGCGGTTAAGTAAAAGGGAGAAAGAAATGGGGGTTAGAAGACATGCATCACACACACGCACGTTTATTACAATAATTGGCTCTCTTGAGGGAGAGACCGAATAAAGAGCTAACTAGCTAACCTAAGCTAATTAAACTAATTATTACAACACAATTAATTAACTAATCCTAGTTAACTAATTATTACAAAACAAATTGAATAGCTAACGCATTAACTATTAAAGGTATAGACCAAAGCAAAAGCTAGCTATCTAAGCATGGCAGCTAAGGAAAGCAATAAATCAGGAGGCTTAGAGGTAGAGGAATGCATGCAAGCCCGGTCACCTCGTTCGGAAATCCAATGCGATGCCCCGATTTGCCTCTGTTTTCATTTGTTCTCGGAAACTTGCACCAAGCTCCAGAAAGCTGAAAATCCACCTTGGGAATCCAGTGGGAGGGTGGCCGACCACTTTTGGTCTCTCTAGACCCCTGCCGACCACTTTTTGTTGTTGAAAACCAAGAAAAGTGGTCGGCCAGCTACTTTTTCTGGCTGGCCGACCAGTTGTTGCTGCCAGACTCCAGTTTTCTGCGACAGAGAGCAAGAAAGGGCATGGCAATGTATTTGCAAGATATATGTGCACAACCACCCTCCCTATCATGTCATGAACTCAAGGGAGTGTAGGTTCTGGACCCTCGGGCCACCAATCGTGCATTTTCATGCATGATGGCTGAGAGGCGAAGTTGCACAATTCAATATAAAATGAATGCACAAGTAAACACATAAAGCCTAAAACTCTATCATGGATGATCAAGAGCGTCGGCGACCGGGAATTAAGGCACGTTTCATCACTCTAAGTATGAAACGTCCCTCTTTTCCCGTGTTTGGACTAACACCAATTCCAAACACGATGTATGCAAGAAACAAGGCATGCACAATGCTATGTAATGGAACCTTACCATGTGAACATGCAACTACATGGCATACTCAATGCAACTAGCAACCCAGCATACACAATGCAAGGCATAACATGGCATACACAATGCTAAATGCTAAGAACCAGATGGCATACTCAATGTAAGACAATCATGAGGGTTCTTAACACAATGTAATGCATGCATGCACAATGCAATGCAACAAGGGCAACAATGTGTAATGCACCAAACATGCAACAACATGCAAACCACATACTCAATGGACTTAAACTGAAATGGACAGACCTCAATCATGCCAAGACAGTGGCCATAATACTAAAATGAAGGCACCGAAGACACATACAAACTTGCATGCCAATTGGCTCACCAACTAAGGCACTAAGGTGCAACTCTTAAGAACACTTAAAGAGTGAAAAGCATGGAACTGTAGCAACACTAAGGGTACTGAAATTAGACAAGGAATGATGCCAAATCATTCAAACAACATAAGTATGGCATGCAATGGTCCCTAAAGCTTAAGACAAGCAAAGAGGACTACACATGAGGCATGCAATACATGGCATAAATGCATGAACTAAGCATGGACAGAGCCCAAGTAGGTCAAAACAAGGACCTAAACATGCTGAGATGAGGGCTCAAAGGCCTAGGCATGCAAGCATACAAGCTAAGGCATACACTAGGCAACGAATGCACAACCCTTAGAGGCACTCAAAGGGTGAATGGAGTGAGAACATAGCAAGTCTATATGCTCTGAAATGTCATGTTAGGTGATGCCAAATCATATACACAACACAAATGAAGCATGCTATGGTGCTCAAAGCTTGAGGCAAGCAAGAGCATTTGTACTACAAGTATGCAAAAGTCTAAAACATGCATGGAAGAAAGCCAAAACATGTTAGCATGAAGGGCATAAGACATGATGCATACAAGGCAAATAAGGTAGATTACACTACACCTATTAAGACCAAGCATGGAATGACTTAAGCAATAAAAATCAGAGTTATATCATGGCAAAATAACCCCAAATAAACACTGAAATGGTGTCTCGCAAGCTATGACATGAAGGCATACGCAATGGTTCATGTTAAGACATAAAGGAGGAAACCCTCCAATGCATTGAATAGGTGATAAATACAAGTGTGTGACGATGAAACATGGACTGAAATCACATAAAAAGTGATGCCAAATCATTGAAATAGGCCAAATAGAGCATGCTAGTGGACTTGGTGTACAAAGCTAACAAGCTAGATTGAACTATAGCTATACAAAGCAAGTCATGCATGGCCAAAACAACCAAAATCAGAACTAAAGCATGTTAAAACATGGACCAAAGCTTCATGAAGTTAAGCCAAAAGCATGATAGAATGACATGTTACAACATGACGCATGTTAGGCTATTTCATGGAAATGCGCTACAAGTGCATGGAGCATGCAAAGGCTAACCAAACCAAACCTAAACAGAGGTATGAAATGATAAAACAAGCCCAAGAACATGTTGAAATGGACACAACATAGGCTAGAAATACATGCTACTTCATGAAGCATACAAAGCTAGTGTGTGTGATTTACACTACAAGTGTATTAACCATGCATGGAATGACCAAACCACACAAAAAAAGTGGTATGCCTCAGCAAAATAACCACAAATACATGCTAAGACATTGTCAACATACACTTAACAAAGGTGCTCAAACATGAGGCCTATTAAGCATGTAAAGAAGACACAAGGAGAGGGGATGGCTCTCCCATTTTTAGGACCTTAAAACACCATCCCCATCACTGAAATCCCTCTGGATTTCAGTGGTGGGAAGGCCAAAACAAGGTGGTCCCGAAGCTCACAAAAGAGGCTAAAAAACAAGGCCAAACAAGGCCTAAGAGGAGGTAAACAACCCCAAACACAAAAGTGATCTTAAACAAACTTTTTAAGCATGCAAAAATAGAACTTTTATCAGTTATGAGCTAAGCTTAAAACAGCATGAAAGATAGGCTAAAAGCTTAAGCAAGAAATGGGGATTTAAAGGTCAAATGCTCACCCTTGAAGACCCTCTTTATAACTGCAACTCCAGCAGCCTTTTTGAACTTAAACCAGTCCAAGAACACCAAAAACAACCTCAAGGAGCCTCAGCAACACAAGCAAGGTGTTTAAGTGTGTGTTTGTGCACAAAACTGAGACAAATCTACACTTTTGAGCACAAAAATGAAGCAAACAAGGCAATATAGATACAACACTATATCTATCCTTTTCCCTCAGATTTTCTGAACCTAGAGGAGGGAGGAGGAGCTTCCCTCTTATGGAAGAGGAAAGGCAAAGCTTCTAGGAGAAGCTAAGCACCAAGGCAATCCCTCCATACACGTGTATGGAGGATGGGTCTAATGTCCTCCAGCTGGCACAGTTGGAGGAAAATTTCTCCAAAAAGGTGCCAAAAAGCAGCCGACCACTTGAAGTGGTCGACCTGCTAGTTTAAGTGGTCGGCCGACCACTTTAGGGGGTCAACCAGAGCAAAAACTGGTCGGCCATAGGTGGGAGAGGTCAACACACTAAATGCAAGGTGGTGGTGTGGTGGCTGACCAGAAAAGATGGTCTAAAGACCAAGAAAGCCAGTTATCTGACAAGAAAACTAGCTGGCAGAGGAAGAAGTGGTCGGCCAGGAGAAATACTGGTCTCCCACCCTTGTACCACCTTCCAAACAAGGAAAACAAGGTTTGTACCCAAAACAAACCAAAGCGGATGCAAGACGAGAAATCGGGAGGCGAAACACGCGGCTAAAAGCCTCGAAAACTAGCTGACGAGCATCAAAAGTGGTATGTAACCACAAAAGTGGTCTCCAGGACCACAGTGTTCCTCTAGGCAGAGGCAACAAGGCGTGGTTCAAAAACCACGCCAAACGGAGAATGTTAAGCGGTCCCGAGACAAGGCGCGCAGCCAAAGGCTCCAAAAACTGAAAACTAGTCTCCAAACGGGAGAAGTGGCCTACGACCACGAAAAGTAGTCTACGACCACAGAGAGATGGTCTACAAGACCACTCCCTCCCTCCGGGAAGGGGAAACAAGGCTTGGTCCCCAAACCGAGCCAAAGTACGAAGAGTTTTGAGGCTTGGAGGCAAGGCTCTCAGCCAAAACTCTTAAACCTCAGAACGAGCAGAACATGCACCATCACCGAGCGCTCAATCGATGACGTCTGAGTCTTAAGGTTAGTAAAAAATGGGGTGTCTATAGTTGCCCCTCTTTGACAGAACTCAGAAGTCATAAACGACAGGAGTGAGTGTTAAAGCCCAGAGACGACCCATTTTTGACAAGGCCGAAGACTTAGACAAACAGGCAAGATAACAAAGAAATGTGCCCGCAGGCAGGGGCAAAATGCAAGTGACATGCACAAAGCCGAACATAACTTATGATCATGTGAAGAAAGTTGTAACGAAGCAATTATGCAAAATAAATGCAACAGTTTTAAGCAGGGGAATACTAAACAAACTACATTACATGTAGAAAGGATGTAAGAGAATTATACAATTCTCATTACGTTTCACGCGGAGTACATACAATACTTGTCTGGTTCGTCTGGTCGTGCCAGTTTCAAATGAACCGTACATACAATATCGTGCCTGCAAAAGAGAGAAACTCAACAGGTACAATATTGTTAGAAACATGCATAGCAATGCAAGCGAAAAGTGCGTAATAATGCAAGTCGAGGGATGCATGACAATGCAACCTAAGTGTGATGCATAACGCAATGCAGTAACAAGTGCAGGTAAGGTGTGCAAGATAGCGCGAATGATACTATGTAATGCACAAAATAGTGCGATTGAGGTGCACAAGATAGCGCGAATGAAATGCAATGCACAAGACAATGCGATGCGCAAGATAGCGCGAATGAAATGCAATGCACAAGACAGTGCGATGTGCAAAATAGCGCGAATGAAACGCAATGCACAAGACAGTGCGATGCGCAAAATAGCGTGAATGATATGTAATGCACAAGACAGTGCGATGCGCAAGATAGCGATGCGCAAAATAGCGAATGATATGTAATGTACAAGACAGTGGAATGCGCAAGATATCGCGATGCGCAAAATAGCGCGAATGATATGCAATGCACAAGACAGTGCAATGCGCAAGATAGTGCGATGCGCAAAATAGCGCGAATGAAATGCAATGCACAAGATAGTGCGATGCGCAAGATAGCGTGATGCGCAAAATAGTGCGAATGAAATGCAATGCACAAGACAGCGCGATGCGCAAGATAGCGCGATGCGCAAAATAGCGTGAATGATATGTAATGTACAAGATAGTGCGATGTGCAAGATAGCGTGAATGATATGTAATGCACAAGGCAGTGCGATGCACAAAATAGCACGAATGATATGCAATGCACAAGACAGTGCGATGCGTAAGATAGCGCGATGCGCAAAATAGCGCGAATGAAATGCAATGCACAAGACAGTGCAATAAAATGCATGCACAATGCAAGTAATGGATGACATATTCCAACCATGTTGGAATCATGAGAGGAGGGAAAACAAATAATCAGGCGCGTACACAACACAACCTGAGACAAATTCTAAACACGCTGAAATCGTGTGAGGAAAAGGGGCAGTCAAACCACGTTGAAATCGCGAGAGGAGGTCCAAAACAAACCGCCCAAGCACGTACACGACGCAACCTGAGATAAATTCCAAACATGCTGAAATCATGTGAGGAATGGGGGAAGAGGGAGGAACAAAGGGACATATCCCCGTGTTCCGGAAAGGTTCAAGCACTGGAATATATTCCAAATGCTTTTAACCGAAAAGGAAGAAACATAGGGACATATCCCCGTGTTTCGAAAAGAAGAGAAACATAGGGACATATCCCCGTGTTTTAGAATGGTACGAGCATTGGAACGTATTCCAAATGCTCTAAACCAAAGAGGGAGAAACATAGGGACGTATCCCCGTGTTTCAGAAAGAAGGAGAAACCTCTCAGCGTGGCACACGCTAGAGGGGAAAGGGAAAACCTCTCAGCGTAGCACACGCGAGAGAGGAAAGGGAAAAATCTCTCAGCGTAGCACACGAGAGAGAGGAAAGGGAAAACTTCTCAGCGTAGCACACATGAGAGAGGAAAGGGAAAACCTCTCAGCATAGCACACGCGAGAGGGGAAAAGGGAAAACCTCTCAGCGTAGCACACGCGAGAGGGGAAAGAAAAAACCTCTCAGCGTAGCACACGCGAGAGGGGAAAGAAAGCATCTCTCAACGCATCACACGTAAGAGAGGAAAGAAAACATCTCTCAGCGTATCACACGCAAGAGAGGAAAGGAAACATCTTTTAGCGTATCACACGCAAGAGAGGAAATGAAGCATCTCTCAGCGTATCACACGCAAGAGAGGAAATGAAGCATCTCTCAGCGTATCACACGCAAGAGAGGAAATGAAACATCTCTCAGCGTATCACACGCAAGAGAGGAAAGGACACATCTCTTAGTGTATCACACACAAGAGAGGAAAAGGAGCATCTCTCAGCGTATCACATACAAGAAAGGAAAGGATTGTGCAAGAAAGCGCGGTCATTCAAATGCGTGTCAAACGCGAGAGAAGAAAGGTATCCAAACACGTGCCAAATGCGAGAGGAGGAAGGCATCAGTCAAACTGAACCGGAACTTGCCCGAATGAACAGTACATACAATACCGTTCATGAAAGAAACTTGAAAGGTAGAATGCAATACAATGCAAGATGTTTAAGGAATGCAATAAACAGACAGAGCGGCGCTTTAGAAAGCACCTCATGAGGTGGGTGGCGGTAAACCGCTCTGCTCTGATGGGAATCTCCCCTTGTGTTCTTCGAACACTTACCTTCAACTTATAGTACAAAGGTCTTGAAATGCTGACAAGGAGCAACATCTGCTGGGGAAACCACAGATGCCATTTTCCTTCCTGATCATATTCACAACTTTCCCTATTCTACAATGGAGTGACAGACTAGGTTGGTTCAGTATCCAGAATTGAGATGTATACCCGCTACCTCAACCTATGGGGCTTCCATACAGATTTCAAGCCGGGGATACACCCCTGGGTATTTAAACCAGACTTTAGTCTCGAAAATTCCAAACCTTTGTGTTCTAGGCAACAGCCATTCGAACTTTAGTTTCCACCAACGCAATTAATCTCCTAGGAACTCATTGCAAACACAGCCAAGATGCCTCTGGCAAGGATTGGTACTCTAGGAGAGCACTTCTGATCGCCATTCTGGCATGGAAATAGTCAACACAGTATTTGGTTCACTTTGAACACACAACTCGTATGGCACACTGCTCACTCTGAACACACAGCTCATAACACAGTACTTGGTTTACTTGGCACACGGCTCATACAACGCACTGCTCACTCTGAACACACAGCTTATAACACAGTACTCAATTTATTCTGCACACGGCTCATTCTGAACACACTGCTCATTCTGAACACATAACTCATAACGCAGTACTCGGTTTACTTGGCACACGGCTTATACAACGCACTGCTCACTCTGAACACATAGCTCATAACACTGTACTCTGTTTATTCTGCACACGGCTCATTATGCACAAACAGTTCAATCTGAACAGACAGGATACAAAAACGGAACATGCAAAAGTTGAAACAAACTCGGATGCTCCAAATTTTCCCTCTTTTCTATTGCTTTGCAACCTGGAACCTATAGCTTCAGATAGGTCCTAATTCTACTGTTCTGACATGACCTGGGTTGAACCTTGCAGTTTTATGAAAGAACAAATCTAATTTTGCACAAATGTGGAGAATGACACAGCACTCCGAACATAAAACGATTTTTTGAAATCGAGAAATGAGTTCTTAACTGGGTATTGAGCCTACGACCGAACACAACGCAAAACGACTTAATAAAGAAAGACAAAAGGTAAACAACCTAAACACATCGAGAAACACTAAAAAAGACTCAAAACAAGAATTGAGACAAAACAAAAGAGACACGACACTTAGACGTGTTACAAAGGCGAGAGACCTCTCAATTCGCGAGGAGCCAGTTTCTTCGGATATTGGTTCCCACCCTTCCTCATTTGTGATTCTTATATCACTCGGCCCTCAGACTCTGTTTTTCTGAAAAAGCCCTTTTCTCACTTTTTCTCTCATCGCACATTTTTCTATTCTTCGATCTCTCATTTTTAATCCCTCCCCTGGGTGGTTGATGAATAAACGAGAAATTGAGGGCTCTTGCCCCTAGCATTCCGCTAGATTCTTCTTCTTCTGCTCACAACAGTGAATTTTCCCACAGAGGGATTGTGCTACAACTGGGTGTGTAGCAAATCTGCAGCTGACATGTTGATGACGCCTACTGGGGAGTTTGGACGTGACGAATTGTGTCCAGATAAGGGAGTGGAATATCCTGATCCACTCCAGTTCGTGCTTCATACTTAGCTTGATACCTCGTTGCTTGGAGGGTGAGAGAGCTTTCAGCCCTTTGTTGTTAGCTTTAGTCGTGCCCTTTTCTGGCAGGTAGAGTGCCCTTTCTGTAGGTAGAATGCCCTTTCTGGCAAGTGTGGTGATAATGGGGAAAAGACAGAACACCTAGCTTAACTGTGCCCCTAGTTCATCATTTTGACCATTTTTTTGTTTTGGTTTTCTACTAAAACAATTTTGACCAACATGGGAGTTAAATTAACACACTTGTTCGATTTTCTGATTTGAAATCATGCAAGTTAGGCTATGAGCACTGGAAATTTTCCTTTTTAGGTCCAAGAAAAGGTCCAGTTTTGGAAAAATGGAATAATTTTTGAGAGAATTAATCAACCTCAGTAAAAATTCTCAAAAACTGTTTTTGCAAATGGCCACTGCTCAACAAGCACGGAACCTACTCTCGCGATGCACAACCTTAGATCCAAAATAATGGAAAATTGCGCCTTGTCTGAACGGCACTGCTTGGCAACAGAAAATTGCCCCTTGTTTGAATAGCACCGCAGCACACTGAACGGCAACGGAAAGTTGCCCCTTGTTTGAATAGTACCGTAGCACACTGTAACTAGTTCTCAAGGTGGCAATCACAACCGAACTCTCGGATACAGAGAAGACAAAGATAATCAGAGCCATTACATGGACACAATCGATTTGGAAGTGTTTATGGCTGGACTTCAGAACGAAGTTGCCTACGTATCCCAAACATGGGAATCAAGCCTTACGTAGTTCCGGTTAAGGTACACTCGTGTATTAACCCTCACCTTTTACGCTCTAACTTTTGCCAAGGCTGCCCTTCTGGGTTTTCAACCTTGCGAGCTTTGTTTTTCTTTTCTTTTCATTTCTTTTGGTGTCTTTTCTTCTTTTTTCATCTTTTTCTTTTTTCTTTTTCATTTTCTTCATTTTTTATTTTTGTTCTTTTCTTTGCTCTAACTTTTGCCTGGGTTGCCCTTCCGAGTTTTTGGCCCAGCGAGCCTCTCAAGGGTAAAAGTGTAGCTTGGTCCATGCCAAATGGTTTGAGGATCTTGATGCCATATGAATCCAGGAGAATGGCGGCTGTTTACTGATGATGTAGAAGTCCATCCAATGGGAGGCTGAATTTGCCCCTAGTGTTGTGGATAGGAACTCAATTGTTCTTTAGCAATACTTTCTTCTTTCTTCCCTTCTGGGATTTGGCATTCTTGCCGATCTTCATTAGCTTTGAGAAGCATCCCAATTTTTGGCTCTTCGAGCGCATCTGGCATTTTTGGTGCCCCTAATTCGAGGGGTGCTGCTGGCCTAGCTTCACAAGCTTCCTTTGATCACATCTGATCTTCTTGATCTGACTTTCTTTGCCGCTGATTCACGGGCTACTTCAAATTTGGCCACACAGGTCTCACATTGTGGTTGACCGTTAAACATTCTGAATTAAGGTTCAAGGTTTGAGAGCAAAGGGGAGCGGGTCTCGAGGCTGAGAGTGATCCTAAGCTGCATAATCTCAAGAACGATCCCACACAGGTCTTCGCAGGACTGTGCAAAACATTTTTTTGAAATCTTTTAAGAAAGCGACTAATCGCTCGCGCTGAAGACAATGTAGAACCAATCTGGATCAAGCCAGGATCCTTCTCAGCACTCACGTTAATAAGCATGATCTCAATCATTAAGGGCTTAGCATGCCTCTCTTTCTCTCAATCGATCAAATTTTGCAAAACCCGAGGAATTCCTTCTTCTTCGTTTTTATCATAATGTTCAAAAAGTTTTGAAAAACTTAGGTCAATGCAATGATTTCAAGGCACAGAAAAAGCAGGTGGAATGTACTACCGTTTCATCCAAATTTGCTAGCACAGCAAGTTCAAGGCAGAAACAAACATAAAAGCATGAAAACCACAGCTGTTTCACTCAGATCTTCTGGTGTAACCGGCTCCACGGCAGAAACAGACCCAAAAGAAAGCAAAAAAGACAAGCACAAAACAAAATAGTGATGCCCGAGGTAACATCCCCGGAATCACCCGACTCCTATACAACAGGACTGACTCGATACAACAAGACAGACCCTAAACAAAAGATTGACTTAAAGCAAAAAGACAGACTCAAAACAACACAATAGAACTGACTCAATGCCCAAGCCAGAATGTAAAATAAACAGCATTCGCAAATGCTCAAAATAGTGCGTGCCATACGCAACATCTGGAGTAAACTGAACGCTGCCCGCAGGTGGTTCGTACCCCGATCACATACTCGTGCTATCCCCCAAGTCCACTGATCCAGTGACGATAGACTTTGCTGAGCTTGGTGGGATGATAACCTCGTCATCGATCAAATCTTGCACTTCATGGCGAAAAGGAAAGCAATTGTCGGTGCTGTGACTAGTTTGTTGATGGTATGCACAGTACTGGGTACCATCATGCTTAGCTGGAAGGGGATTCGGGAGGGGGCGAGGCTCAAGAGGTTTGAGATGGCCTTTCTTAACAAGAATTTGAAGAGCCTTGGACAAAGGCATATAGAGGGCATGGAAGACCCTGCAACCCCGGGGTTGGTACTTCGAGGTTTGTGGATTTTTGCTGGGCGCACTAGCAAAAGGGTCGGTAGGCACTGGCTTGGTCTGCTGATTTTTCCCGGATGCAGAATTAGGGTTGGAAGAAGCAGTTCTGGTACGACAGTCCTTCTCCCGATTTTCCCCTTGGCTTGAACTGCCCTTGGTCTGGGTAGGGAAGGTGTCATCCACATTTTTTGCAGCAACTATGAGTACCTGTCGCTTATTCAGTTCCCCGACTTTCAAAGCCTCAACAGCTTACAGAATTTGTTTATAGGGATCAGTGTTTGCCCCCATCTTGTTCTTTCCACTAGCCTCAGCTTGGTGGAAGGTTTGGGTTGCTATATCAGTGTGAAGTCCTGTTGTTGTTGGCATGCCATTGCCTATACATAGGATGGGTTCAGGTTGGCTGAGTTCAATTACAATTAGCCCCAGTAACGGGGGCTCCTCCGACATGAAATTCTTAACATGTGACATGGTCGATGGTGGAGCTGACATTCCGAAGGCTAGATCAGCCACAGATCTCTGAAGGTCGCCGATCATTCCCATCAGCTCAAAAGTGGTGGGCTCACAGGTTTGAAATACTTGGGGTTCCTAGATTGGATGTGCGGCAGGTGACCTGGGTGGGCATTGTATTTCAACATCGGTCTCACCTTGCATGGCGATTCCTTGGTTTAGTGCTGTTGCCATGACCCTAATTTCTTTTGAATTTTGTGTCATCACGAGTCTGCTTAACTGAACAGAGGAGATGTGACTGGTGACTGATGGATCAGATGAACCGGTGAGCCTTGACTGGCCTTTCTCTGTCTTGCCTCAGTGAAGGAAAATATCGGTTGCTCTTGAACTGAATCTCTGACGTGGCAAAGTCTATTAGCATAAGTCTAATGAGCCCCGGGGGATATTGGAGCCTTCTGAAGCTACGGTTCCAAGACTACCCCTAGCAAAAGAGAAAACAGGCAGCACCTCAGTCCAATTTTACCAGAACGGATATGAGCAAAGCTGAATGACTGTACTCTCTACTGAATTCTGCCTAAAATCCTGCCTCTAAAATGATACCCTCAGGTAAAACTGATTCCCCCAAAATACTGATGCCCTCAGGCCAGATACCCAGACTTGCAAATTGATATACACAACCCTGTAGAGGCACACTCTGACAGCAAATATCATGCAAGTAAGAGCTAAAACATCCCTATGGAGGGGTAGGGTTTCCCTGTCCTATTTTGTCAGGAGATAGGGTTTCACTACGCACACAGCGGTTTCAAAACAACCTACAATCGGGTAAGCTACCTGCCCTATCTTGGAATGGTTACTATGGATTCCGAATATGCACTAGGTAGAATGGTCAAAAAGGGTGCCTCGGTAAAAACCGAGGTTTGTGTTCCCGTCGTGGTAGAGCCCGCAACCGGTCAGCCTTATGGCACGCTTCTCGAAGCAAGCCTCCGGCAAACCGTTCAGGAATAGCATACGGCAAACACGGTGTCCTAGGCGCACCAATGCAAATGCAATGCAAGGAGACACATAAGTGTAGTCAAAACAAGATATCATGAGTTTGAGTCAAGTTCTCTAACTCCCCAGCAGAGTCGCTAGAAACTGTGGACGCACCCCGAATGCCCCGAGAGAATCCCGTTTCGTTCATTTGGGCTTACCACAGTTCGGACTCAAATGTCACAGTTCTGAATCTAATCTCACAATGTGCGACGTGAGACCGATAAATCACCAAAGTGTCCAAATCCGGCAAATCGTTTTGGAAAACTCATTTTTAATAAAGAAGTGCCAAACATGAACTACTTTGCCAGATACAGAGTCGCCATCTAAATATTTTATTTTGGGGGAATTTAGGAAACCCTGACTCGTGCTTGAGGCCATGTGTCTGTCATCACCAAAGTTGCCTCGGCTCGGGAACTTGGGTACGATTGGGGAAGGTCATTTAATGAGCACCCTCGCTTGCTCGATCAAAGATCGGCTTGTACTAAGCATGATATCTTGTTTTTGAAAACACATGTGCTCTTATTCTGATTAATTAGCTAGTCTTACTACGTGATGTGCACAGCAAACAAGTATAGACTAGATCGCCTAATTTGGAATGAAGCATCACATATCTGTTTGTTTGGAAAATGGTTTGAAGTTTGCTACTCGCAAGTAGGCTAAAATGCAGATTCCAATGAATTGTTCCAATTCAAGTAATCCAACCTTCACCCACAGGTATTCAGGCAGTTAATCAACTAAGCAGTTAGCCTCATGGCAAGCATACTTTCATGGCAACATTTAACACACATGCAGTATGCTAAAGCGTAAACACTCACAGTGTACACCAAGCCAAAACAAGAAACTAGTTAGAAATCGTGCATGATCCTAGTTCATGTTAAGATGGCTAATGCAACACATGCGAAAATACAGCTAAGATAGGCTCGGCTATCTAGAATGTTATGTGAAATGCAACTTGGTACATGCATTCAAATTGGAATTGAAATACAATGCAGTTAGTATGATGCGCCGAGCCCGGTGCATGCAATACAGATGAATGGATGCACGCATGTGAGCATAAGGTATGGTAAATGAAATATGCCCTAAAATTAACCATCGTAAGCGGTTAAGTAAAAGGGAGAAAGAAATGGGGGTTGGAAGACATGCATCACACACACGCACGCTTATTACAACAATTGGCTCTCTCGAGGGAGAGACCGAATAAAGAGCTAACTAGCTAACCTAAGCTAATTAAACTAATTATTACAACACAATTAATTAACTAATCCTAGTTAACTAATTATTACAAAACAAATTGAATAACTAACGCACTAACTATTAAAGGTACAGACCAAAGCAAAAGCTATCTATCTAAGCATGGCAGCTAAGGAAAACAATAAATCAGGAGCGTCAGAGGTAATGCATGCAAGCTCGGTCGCCTCGTTCGGAAATCCAATGCGATGCCCCGATTTGCCTCTGTTTTCATTTGTTCTCGGAAACTTGCACCAAGCTCCAGAAAGCTGAAAATCCACCTTGGGAATCCAGTGGGAGGGTGGCCGACCACTTTTGGTCTCTCCAGACCCCTGCCGACCACTTTTGTTGTTGAAAACCAAGAAAAGTGGTCGGCCAGCTACTTTTTCCGGCTGGCCGACCAGTTGTTGCTTTTCTGCAACAGAGAGCAAGAAAAGGCATGGCAATGTATTTGCAAGATATATGTGCACAACCACTCTCTCTATCATGTCATGAACTCAAGGGAGTGTAGGTTCTCGACCCTCGGGCCACCAATCGCGCATTTCCATGCATGATGGCCAAGAGGCGAAGTTGTATAATTCAATATAAAATGAATGCACAAGTAAACACATAAAGCCTACAACTCTATCATGGATGATCAAGAGTGTCGGCGACAGGGAATTAAGGCACGTTTCATCACTCTAAGTATGAAACGTCCCTCTTTTCCCGTGTTTGGACTAACACGTATTCCAAACACGATGTAAGCAAGAAACAGGACATGCACAATGCTATGTAATGGAACCTTAGCATGCGAACATGCAACTACATGGCATACTCAATGCAACTAGCAACCTAGCGTACACAATGCAAGGCATAACATGGCATAAACAATGCTAAATGCTAAGAACCAGATGGCATACTCAATGCAAGACAATCATGAGGGTTCTTAACACAATGTAATGCAACAAGGGCTCGATGTGTAATGCACCAAACATGCAACAACATGCAAACCACATACTCAATGGACTTAAACTGAAATGGACAGACCTCAATCATGCCAGGACAGTGGCCATAATGCTAAAATGAAGGCATCGAAGACACATACAAACATGCATGCCAATTGGCTCACCAACTAAGGCACTAAGGTGCAACTCTCAAGAACACTTAAAGAGTGAAAAGCATGGAAGTGTAGCAACACTAAGGGTACTGAAATTAGACAAGGAATGATGCCAAATCATTCAAACAATACAAGTATGGCATGCAATGGTCCCTAAAGCTTAAGACAAGCAAAGAGGACTACACATGAGGCATGCAATACATGGCATAAATGCATGAACTAAGCATGGACAGAGCCCAAGTAGGTCAAAACAAGGACCTAAACATGCTGAGATGAGGGCTCAAAGGCCTACGCATGCAAGCATACAAGCTAAGGCATAAACTAGGCAACAAATGCACAACCCTTGGATGCACTCAAAGGGTGAATGGAGTGAGAACATGGAAAGTCTATATGCTCTGAAATGTCATGTTAGGTGATGCCAAATCATTTACACAACACAAATGAAGCATGCTATGGTGCTCAAAGCTTGAGGCAAGCAAGAGCATTTGTACTACGAGTATGCAAAACACGAAGCATGTGATCAAGGCAGCCCAAAATAGTCCTAGTACATGTTAGAATGAGTCTAAAGCATGCATGGAAGGAAGCCGAAACATGTTAGCATGAAGGGCATAAGACATGATGCATACAAGGCAAATAAGGTGGATTACACTACACCTATTAAGACCAAGCATGGAATGACTTAAGCAATAAAAATCAGAGTTATATAATGGCAAAATAACCCCAAATAAACACTGAAATGGTGGCTCGCAAGCTATGACATGAAGGCATACGCAATGGTTCATGTTAAGACATAAAGGGGGAAACCCTCCAACGCATTGAATAGGTGATAATTGCAAGTGTGTGCCCTTGAAACATGGATTAAAATCACATAACAAGTGATGCCAAATCATTCAAATAGGCCAAGTAGAGCATGCTAGTGGAATTGGTGTACAAAGCTAACAGGCTAGATTGAACTATAGCTATACAAAGCAAGTCATGCATGGCCAAAACAACCAAAATTAGAGCTAAAGCATGTTAAAAAATGGATAAAAGCTTCATGAAGTTAAGCCAAAAGCATGCTAGAATGGCATGTTACAACATGATGCATGTTAGGCAATTTCATGGAAATGCACTACAAGTGCATGGAGCATGCAAAGGCTAACCAAACCAAACCTAACCAGAGGTATGAAATGATAAAACAAGCCCAAGAACATGCTGAAATGGACACAACATAGGCTAGAAATACATGCTACTTCATGAAGCATACAAAGCTAGTGTGTGTGATTTACACTACAAGTGTATTAACCATGCATGGAATGACCAAACCATGCAAAAATAGTGGTATGCCTCAGCAAAATAACCACAAATACATGCTAAGATATGGTCAACATACACTTAACAAAGGTGCTCAAACATGAGGCATATTAAGGCATGTAAAGAAGACACAAGGAGAGGGGATGGCCCTCCCCTTTTTGGGACCTTAAAATGCCATCCTCATTACTAAAATCCAGAGGGATTTCAGTGATGGGAAGGCCAAAATAAGGTGGTCCTGAAGCTCACAAAAGAGGCTAAAAAAAAAAGCCAAACAAGGCCTAAGAGGAGGTAAACAATCCCAAACACAAAAGTGATCTTAAACAAACTTTTTAAGTATGTAAAAATAGAACTTTTACCAGTTATGAGCTAAGCTTAAAACAGCATGCAAGATAGGCTAAAAGCTTAAGCAAGAAAGAGGGATTTAAAGGTCAAATGCTCACCCTTGAAGACCCTCTTTATAACTGCAACTCCAGCAGCTTTTTTGAACTTAAACCAGTCCAAAAACACCAAAAACAACCTCAAGGAGCCTTAGCAATACAAGCAAGGTGTTTAAGTGTGTGTTTGTGCACAAAACTAAGACAAATCTACACTTTTGAACACAAAAATGAAGCAAACAAGGCAATATAGATACAACACTATATCTATCCTTTTCCCTCAGATTTTCTGAACCTAGAGGAGGGAGGAGGAGCTTCCCTCTTATGGAAGAGGAAAGGCAAAGCTTCTAGGAGAAGCTAAGCACCAAGGCAATCCCTCCATACACGTGTATGGAGGATGGGTCTAATGTCCTCCAGCTATTCCAGTTGGAAGGAAAATATCTCCAAAAAGGTGCCAAAAAGTAGCCGACCACTTGAATTGGTCGGCCTACTAGTTTAAGTGGTCGGCCGACCACTTTAGGTGGTCAACCAGAGCAAAAACTGGTCGGCCATCGGTGGGAGAGGTCAACACACTAAATGCAAGGTGGTGGTGTGGTGGCTGACCAGAAAAGATGGTCCAAAGACCAAGAAAGCCAGTTATCTGACAAGAAAACTAGCTGGCAGAGGAAGAAGTGGTCGGCCAGGAGAAATACTGGTCTCCCACCCTTGTACCATCTTCCAAACAAGGAAAACAAGGTTTGTACAAAAAACAAACCAAAGCGAATGCAAGACGAGAAATCGGGAGGTGAAACATGCGGCCAAAAGCCTCAAAAACTAGCTGACGAGCATCAAAAGTGGTATGCAACCACAAAAGTGGTCTCCCGGACCACAGTGTTCCTCTAGGCAGAGGCAACAAGGCGTGGTTCAAAAACCACGCCAAACGGAGAATGTTAAGCGGTCCCGAGACAAGGCGCGCGGCCAAAAGCTCCAAAAATTGAAAACTAGTCTCCAAACGGGAGAAGTGGCCTACGACCTCGAAAAGTAGTCTACGACCACAGAGAGATGGTCTACAAGACCACTCCCTCCCTCCGGGAAGGGGAAACAAGACTTGGTCCACAAACCGAGCTAAAGCACAAAGAGTTTTAAGGCCTGGAGGCAAGGCTCTCAGCTAAAACTCCGAAACCTCAGAACGAGCATAACATGCACCATCACCGAGCGCTCAATCAATGACGTCTGAGCCTTAAGGTCGGTAAAAAATGGGATGTCTACAATTGCATAGATTATGCTCGAAGATGCCATGTCTGCCAATTCCATGGAAACTTTCTCCACCAACCCCCAGAGCCTTTACATTTAACAGCTTGTTCTTGGCCATTTGCAGCGTGGGGTATGGACATTATTGGTCCTTTTGTACCTCCATCTTCAGCAGGATATCGATACATCCTAGCTGCAACTGACTATTGCTCAAAATGGGCAGAGGCCATGGCTTTAAAAGATATAAAAAGCACAGTTGTCTCTGAGTTCATCTGAACCCATATCATTTACAAGTTTGGGATTCCAGAAAGTATCATCATGGATAATAGACAGCCGTTTAGGAGTGATGCTTTGAACAAGTTATTTGCCAAGTACAAAATCAAAAACAACCATTTATCAAGATATCATGCACCTGCCAATGGTTTGGCAGAAGCTCTCAACAAGACATTGTGAAAAATTCTCAAGAAGATGGTGGATAAGAACAAAAAAGCTTGGCACGAAAAGTTACGAGAAGCTTTGTGGACTTATCGGACTTCGCATAGAACTCCTACTTAAGCAACCCCTTATTCGTTGGTTTTTGGAGGAGAAGCAGTGTTACCACTTGAGGTTCAAATACCATCATTGCGAGTGGTAATACAAGAGTCCTTAACAGAAGATGAAAGTGCAAGAGTGAGGTTGGCTGAGCTGGAGACCCTGGATGAAAGAAGGTTGTATGCTCAATAGAAATTAGAGATCTACCAACAAAGGATGGCAAATGAATTCAATAAAAGAGTGAGGCTTCGTTCCTTTAAAAAGGGAGACTTGGTACTAATGGTTAGAACACCCATAGTAGTCTCACGAAGAACCAAAGGAAAGCTTGAGCCCAAATAGGAAGGACCTTATGTTATTGAGAAGGTTTATTCTAATGGGGCCTATTTGTTGATAACGATGGATGGTGACAGAATCATTCCCCCAACCAATGCAAGGTTCTTGAAGAGATATTACCCTTAAGAAAGCCTGCTAGGTTGAAAACCTGAAAGGCCGACCTAGGCAAAAGTTAGGGCAAAAAAAAAAAAAAAAAGAGTCAAAAACCACCAACGGTATTGTATGTGGTTAAACTGCTAAAATATCCCACCGAAATCTAAGGTGGTAAAACATTGGATACTCCTGGCCCGCAAGAGTATAAACTGTGTACGGCCAAACAAAAGTCAAAAACCACCAATAGTATTGCATGTTAAACTGCTAAAATATCCCACCGAAATCTAAGGTGGTAAAACATTGGACACTCCTGGCCAGCAAGAGTATAAACTGTGTACGGGCAAACAAAAGTCAAATCCCACCAATGGTATTGTATTTGGTCAAACTGCTAAAATACCTCACCGAAATCTAAGGTGATAAAATATTGGATACTTTTGGCCTGCAAGAGTATAAACTATGAACGGCTAAAATAAGACAAATCAATTAAAAAATTTCATATAACAAATAAATCTATCACTGAGCGAAATTTCATAAATACATTATGTTTGGATGAGTAACAAAATAAAAGTGCATTCATTCATTAAGAGAAACCTTAGCCCTTTCAAAAGCACGTTCCACAACACTGTGTTGTTCATTCTTCTTCTTGTGCTGGCTTAAAACGTTCAGAGCAGTTTGCACGTCTTCTTCTGATTTAGAAACACTCTCGGAAGCTTGTGCAAAATCACGCATAAAGGATGCATGTTCCGCTTGGGTGGATGACAATTCCTCTTCAAGTTGTTTGAGTAGCTCTTTGGTTTGAATAATCTTTTGATTAAGACTCGCAATGTGCTCATCTGACTTGATAATTAAAGCAGACAACTGTTCATGTTCGCCAGAAACTTTGTCGAAATGAAGCTTCTTCTCATAGTATTGGGCTTCAAATTCTGCAGTAGACAAGTTTGAAGAATCTACAAGTTGGGTTTTCAAAGCAAAGCACAGCACCCAAGGAATATCTTCACCTTCTCGTAAAAGGAGATGAAGTCTACACCCAAACTCTTCAAAATGATGAAAACGTTGTTTGCTACAACAATCATGCCATTAACATCCGTCATTGATTGAAGAGAAATAGTAAGACCTTTCTGAATATGGGTGGCTGCTTCGTTAGAGGAAGTTCCCTAAAGAAGGCTAGATGGAGCAAAGGGTGCTTCAAGTTTGTCAAATAATTTGTTAACCCCATTTGCTTCAAGTAAGTCTGCAAGAATTTGGGCCTCTTCCGAGGTATCAGAAATAATTTCGTCTGTCTCTTCCAATGCGTCAGAAGTAATTTCTGTGAAAATAGAAAGAGATACTCAATGAAAACATAGAAGGTAAAAACAATATATATATATATATATATATGGATGAATGAAGTATACCTTGGTTTATGGCTTGAAGAGACTTAGGTGTGGGAGAAGACAAGTTGTGATTCCTACAAGCGGACCACGGATTCTGCAGTGTGGCATGATCTAAAGAGAAAAGAGTTCCTTGAGTATGTATACATGATAAAATGAAATGAGGTACAAGGAATGAATAAGAATACCCTTAAAGGTAGCCAATGGCATATACAAGACAGCTGAGGAAGTCCGAGGCGCAGTGCCTAAGAAAATGAGAGGTGTTAAAAAAAAAAAAAAAGAATTATACCTTTCTCTAATTGCTTGGATTGCTTGTTCGAAGAAGGAGAAGGAAAACCTACATTTGCTTGGGGCAATTTACTCATCTTAGTCGGCCTGCCATCTAAAAGAGGGGTGTAGTCATAAAACTCATCTTCACTCTTGCTACTTCCATTGAGAGAACAATCAAAAGATTTGGTAGGAGAAGGAATTTCAACACTCTTAATGTGAATACGACCCAAGGCAGTTAATTCATACCCATCTCCCTCAAAGAGTTCTTGAATCATATTCTCATCTTTATCTTCAAGAAAAGAGTACAAGTATGTGCGAAATTGATCCATTGGGGTTTTGGTCGCTACGGTGGGTTGGGAAGTTCCTGTACAATCACTGATAGACATAGTCTCTGGAAAAAGCTTTGCGAGACTAGAAAATTGAGGGCCAGAATCTACTTACTCAAAGCTAAATCTTATTTTAAATTGAGAATTACACATATCCTCAAAAAGATGAAGGAGATCTGAAACCGAGTAACTAGATCGGGAATGAGCAATAAGTGTTCGACTATTATCCATTCTCTAAGGTGATGATGCTTCCAGAGCAATAGGTGAAGATGATGACCTAGCTGTAGAGTAAGAAGGATTCTTCGTCTTTTGGTCTTTAATTGACATATCCAGTTTTCTCTTGCGTGAAGATTTCGACTGGGTATGAGTAACATATTGGAGCACGGTAAAGGAAGATCCCAATCACCAATTGGCATAAGGCATGGTTACGTGAGAAGTAGATTGGGTGCCTGGTAACTACAATGAGACTTTTATACCGCAGCGTAACATATGGCGCCCGTTGTAATAAAATTTAGACCACTTAGAGGGCTGTCGACAAGATACGTTAAGCGGTGTAGGGCACGCTTGAGCAAACCCAAATTGACGACCATATCAGTTAGGGGGGTACGGTTTAGAAATGAAATTAAATCCCATTTTAAAAGTTAAAATCCCTTGCCTCAAAGATATAAGATAGCCAAGGGGAAAAGATGATATCCTTTCAGAGTCGACCAGAATGCCTGAAGGCTCACCTTCATGGGTAAGAACCCTAAACTGACACTCCGTATGATAAGTTAGAAGAGAGTCCACAAATGGAAATTTATCAATAAAAAAATAGGCAGTCGATTGGTTTCCAATAAATCCAAGATATGGCATGAAATGAATATCAGGAATCAGACAGATCGACTGAGGATCCCCATGAGAGTATGTCTTAACAAAATATAGTGAAATCCATCGAAAAAGGTAATGCAAAGGGCCCTGAATATTTTCCTTCCCAGGTGAAGGTGATGATGCCATTTTACCAAGAGATTGATAGAGGTACGCAAGAACGGGAATGGCCAAGCTAAATAAGGTTCCACCAGCCATTTTGGTGGCTACATGAAACGTAGTCGGACGAATTTCCCCGGAAGAGTGAGGGAAGACAAATCCGCTAAGCCAGCTCGCCAAAAAATAAGAACGATACACATCATCAGGGATTCTATCTTTTCGTTGAAAACCACTAATCGAAGTTGGGGATTCGTCAATGATTTTGAAAATCCAGTGGTTAAACTTCTTGGATTGAAAAGAGCTGGCATAAATGTTGAAAAGCCCACGGCACGCCTTGGATGTCTGGGACGAATATAAAATGTCATTGGAGGGGGTGAACTCTTCATAAAATTTGCCACAGATGGGGAGCCCGCTAATGCGATGAAGGTCCCATAAAGAGATCCCAAGTTCTTCGTAAATGGTGTGGAAAGTGTTGGTGTTGGGTGACCATCGCTCTAAGAATCCTTTGAGCAGGGAGGCATTCCTAGCATAAGCAAATTGGGATACATAGATCGCAGCATAAATCCCACACTTCTTCAAAATAGGGGCAAATGTGGAAAGAACGTCATTCAACGAAAAAATCCATATAGGAGATTGCAAATGGGTAGAAATGCCGCGGACATTAAAAGAATTATTCCACTTCAATTTTTCATGTTTCATTCTCTTAAGAAGAGTATTAAATTCAGAGCAGTCAAGGTCTTCAAAAAATGGACGGAGGATTGAGACAGGGAATGAACCGATTGATTTGGAGTGCCCTTTCTCAAGAATCTCACAACAGTTTCGAATTCCTGTATAGACCAAGTCTTCGGAAGCCGTATGTAAAGCGATGTAGGGGTCTAACTCGGTAAGTGACAATAAAGCAGTGATAGGTTTGTGCCGAATTATTTTCGGACCATATTTATCCAATACATCCCTCTCGTCACGTCGAAGATATTCAAGTGTCTTTTCCATGCTTCATGAAAAAAAAAAGAAAAGAAAAGGCCAGGGGCCAAAGCAAAGAAATAATCCCATCGTAAAGATCATCCAAAAAAAAGTGCCAAATTGTCGTGACTCGCACAGTTAAGAAAATTCACTTGTGCAAGTCACGAGGGGCATTTGTTGGCACATAAATTTCAACTAAATTTATGACACGTATAACGCCTACGATAGGAAAGTTGTAGGTAATCACTTCCTAAAAAAAGATCATTATGATCCGTTGAAGTGCATAAATAAAACGACGTTGTATCTCAACGACGTTATTCAAGATGCTCAAGTGACACGTGGAGCTTACGAAAGATGACACCTGTAGAGCCTACAGCAAGGACACCATACAGGATGAAACCCCAAAGATCAATTCGGTTAATCAGATATACGATTAATCAACGCTATTATTCAAAATTCAAATGGCGCTATCATTCAATTTGAAATTCAAATTGAAGATGAGGCATTCCTATCACCTAATGGCCCTCCATAAATATGAGGACCATCACACAAGACGGGGGAGGATAAAATCAGAAGTGAAAAGATCAGAGAGAGAGAGAGAGAAAAAGAAATTGAGAGCTAAAGAAGTCGTTACAAGAAAGAAGAAGAGAAGTCTAAAGAACAAGAGCCTACGCTAATGGCGATAAATAGGTAAAGGGTTCCAAACCCAAGAATTGTATTTTGTATTCGAGGGTTCAAAACCCATAACAATTTCAATAAAATATTTATTTTTCTTAAATTGTCATTTGTTGTTTATTTTGTTCTTTATTAATAGGAGGTTTCATTTGTCTAAAATATGTAATTAACGATCTGAAATACAGATCGGAAATAAGAACCTGCTATTCAAATAATCAACACTGTTTAATCCACAAACTAAATAGTGGACATTTGTAATATAAAATTTTGAAATGTGTTGAAATCCTTCATGTTTTTTAAAATTTGGGTCTACAAAGGTCGTCTGAAAAAGTAAAAAATAAGGCTTTTAGTGACAAAATTTTAAAAATGTCACTAATAAATAGATTTTTAAGGACAAAATAATTTGGTCTCAAAATGATTTATTTTTTGGGACAAAAAATTTGGTCCCGAAAGGATAATAATTAATCACTAATATTCAATTTTCGTTGCTAAAAATATAATGACACTTTTTCGCAATAAAAATATTTAGTCCTTAAAAAATAATTTTGCCCTAAATTTTGGTCTCTAAAATCTTAATTTTTTTGTAGTGAGATTGTCTTTTTCATTTTTTTTTGTTGGCAAAATAATTATTAAATTAGCACCTATAGTGATTAACCTCCCAACCCTTGCAAAGCATTTAGTGTTTGTTTTCTAATTTAACTTGTTTTTGTAGAATTAAATTCATGATCTTTCCCTTAAAATTAAACTTTTAAAAAATCATGACGTCGAATTAAATTAAGCCTAGTTGGTTAAGTTGTGTTTTCCAATTAGGCCAACTCGTGATCTTAATACAACTTATCTATGTGTCACGACCCCAAACCCGGCCCTATGGGTTTAGCACCGTAACCGGCCAGTAATGTGAGATTACCGAAGGCCTGCAGAACAGTAATACAGTAAAACAGAGTACAGGGCCTGGCGGAAGCCAATACAGTAATTAAACAATGTCCAATGAGCTGTGACAGTCGGTATGCCAAAAAGATTTTTCATGCATTCATACATAAACAGTACAGAACAGTATGCACAATATTTACATTCATTCAAACTAGGGACTCAACCCTAGATAGCGGTACAGTGAACAGTCGGTCTATACAAAACAGTGAAGCAGTACAGAAGGGGGAATTCCTAAAACACCCCTAAGCCTTAGCAGATAGGCTCGGAACCTCGCAGTGAGGCACAAAGGCTGGCTTGACAAAACTGGAGTCTAACCCACGCTCCTAGCTCCGATCTGGTGGCTGAGCACCTACATATATATATAAACAGTGAGCTAAAGCCCAGTGAATAACATAATGCGTAAAGGGGTTTAGAATGAATGTCCTTACAGTAATGAAAACAGTTCAATTCAATCAGTATTTCAGTTGTTCAGTACAGTAAACAGTCATATGTGGTACATCCATTAGCATAACAGTAACAGTAGGTCTTAAAAGACCGAACAGTAATGATGGCCATCAGTCAGTAAACAGTAGTGGCTCCACGAGGGAACCGACAGAGATCTCTGTAACAGTAACAGTAACAGTAACCGTAGGTACTAAGGATGCCACAGTACAGTTCAGAAATAAAGGACATACATTCATTCAGTAATATCAGTTCAGTAAACAGTTCAGTTCAGTATTCAGAAGATAATCATTTGTGAACATATCTTTACACAATCGTTACTCACAGAGTTCGGGCTACAGTATGCTAGAGCGTGTCTCTCCAGTCGCCAACCCTACACAGTTAACAGGTTGAACACACTAAGCTACACAGTTGGGAAATCTCATAACTTAATCCCTAATTTGCCTTGGTGTGTTCTACATCTATATCCTCATTAAGATGCCTTAAACTAGGCCTAAGAATGCCTAGGATGGGATGAGGATGCAAAAATACACTTAGAAAACATTTTGCAAACTTTGCTGAAAATAGGAGCCTCGCTCGAGCGGGACTTTCTTCGCTCGAGCGGGCATCCAAAATCAAAGGCTTCGCTCGAGCGAGTAATCCTTCGCTCGAGCGGTCTGTCGAAACAGTAAAAATACTGGATGCTGTGATTTTACGCGCGATGGTCGCTCGAGCGGATTCCTGGACAAAGGTGCTCGCTCGAGCGGGGAATCCTTCGCTCGAGCGAGGAAGCCAAATCTGGAATTTCCAGATCTGCCTCCCAAGCTCAAACCAAGCATTCTACCACCCCAAACTCGACCTCTTGGGCCCAAATTCTGGAAAACATAACTAAATTCAATGTATAACAAGTTTCAAAGCTCAATTTATGAATTCAAGCCCCAAAGGTGAGTCAATTTAAAACCATATTCAAACCCATTTTCAAGAATATGAAGAACATGCAAACATGCATGAATTCAAATCAAATTCAACCTTCAAAGCTTGTTCAAATGGACTCATTTCTTCAAGAACATGATGAATTCATGGAGTATGACCAAAAGATGGACATGCATGTGAGGAAACATGGACTACAACCTCAAAACTCATTAATTCAAACATGCATGCAAGAAATGAGCTTCAATTCACCATTAATGACCCAAATCATGACTTAGTTCTACAATGAAGCATGAACCATGCAAGAACTAGCTCAAACACATCAATAAAGGTTGAGTTCTCTTACCTAGAGCCTCAATTACAAGTGTAGGACCACAAAGCAACAATCAACCTTCAATTCTCTTCAAATTCTAAGCAATATTGAAATGAACTCAAGACTCTCACTTCCTCTCTCTCTAAATTCGGCTAGAACAAGAAGAAATGGCTGAGCAAATGTGTTTTGATTCAAGTATAAGGCTCAAGTGTGTGTATGAGATAGTGGCCCACTCAAGGGCAAAACGGTAATTAAGTCCAACTCTTTAATTAGCTTATTTTAATCTAATTTAATCATACCTAATCAGTTTTCAGATAATTATACTATAAAATCACATAAATTATGTTAATCATTAAACATCAATCAATTTTGGATTCGGCCGCCGATAAGGCCTTCAATTTGCAGTTTAAACATATAAGCACGAACAGATATTCATACAATCAAACAGATAGGATGTAATTTAACTAACATATACTCCATCAATTCGGTTTCCAATTTTAGTCAGTCAGTTATCAGTCATTATTAGTTCCGTTTAACAGTAATTGGTGATTAACGGTAATCAATCAGTCATTAATCAGTAAACAGTATGAGGGTTGTTACAGTCTTCCCTCCTTATAAAGAGTTTAGTCCTCTAAACTCGAGTTACCTTCATTCTGGAAGAAAACAGGATTCAGTGGAAACAGCTCAGGATATCTTTTGGCCATGTCATCTTCCCTTTCCCAAGTGGCATACATGCCACCATGGTTTTGCCAGTCAACTTTTACCAGCGGGATCTCTTTGTTCCTCAGTTTCTTGGTCCGTCTGTTTACAATCTGTATAGGCCGTTCCTCGTAAGTGTAGTCATCACTCAACACTACGTGGGTAGGCTCTATTACATGGAAGGGATCCCGGAGATAGTCTCTTAACATCGAAATGTGGAAAACATTATGCATATGCTCCATTTCAGGAGGAAGCGCAACTTGATACGCCACCGGATTGATTTTCTCAATGATCTCATAAGGTCCGACGTATCTTGGCGCTAACTTGCCTTTGACTCCAAAACGAGTTTGGCCTTTCATCGGTGTCACTTTCACAAAAACGTGATCACCCACTTCATACTCTCTGTCTCGTCTTCTGACGTCAGCATAACTCTTCTGTTTGCTCTGTGCAGTTTTCAGTCTCTGTTGTATCAGTTTAACTTTCTCAGTTGTTTCATAAACAATCTCGGGCCCAAGCAAAGGCCCATCTCGAACTTCTGCCCAGCAGATCGGAGATCTACATTTTCTGCCATATAATGCCTCGAAAGGCGCCATACCAATACTCGAATGGTAGCTGTTGTTGTAGGCGAATTCAGCCAAAGGTAAATGGCTTTCCTAATCTCCCTGAAAATCAAGGACACACATTCTCAGTAAATCCTCCAGAGTTTGGATGGTCCTTTCTGACTGTCCATCTGTCTGAGGATGATAGGCACTACTCAGTCTCAGTTCAGTACCCAATGCAGTCTGTAGACTTTGCCAAAATCTCGATGTAAACTTCGAATCCCTGTCAGAAACAATAGACACAGGTACTCCATGCAGTCTTACAATCTCATCAATATAGATAACGGCCAATTTGTCCGCATTATAGATTGTCTTGACAGGTCAGAAGTGAGCAGATTTAGTTAGTCTATCAACAATAACCCAAATCGAGTCCATACCTTTACTGGAGCGAGGCAATCCCACTATAAAATCCATGGTGATATGCTCCCATTTCCACTCCGGTATTGGTAAGGGTTCCAATAGTCCGGTAGGTCGTTGATGTTCAGCTTTGACCTGTTGGCAATGAAGACATTTGGACACAAAGTCGGCAATTTCTTTCTTCATTCCTGGCCACCAGAAATTCTGTTTCAGATCCTGGTACATTTTCGTATTCCCCGGGTGGATAGACAATTTCGAATTGTGGCCTTCTTGCAGAACTCTTCTTTTCAGTTCAATGTCATTCGGTACACACAGTCTTTCCTGAAATTTCAGTACATTGTTCTCAAATTTGAATCCCGGCCTTGGTTTAGATTCTCTTTCTTCGATGATCTTTTTCAAGAAGTCATCCAGTTGCTGTTTCTCTTTAATTTCTTCAATCAGTGCCGGTTGAGCAGAAATAGCAGCTAAGGTTCCACCTTGTTCTCTCAAAACAATTTCAATTTCAGATTTTTCAAGGTCACAAAGAAACTCTTTCTGTCCTGTGAGCAAACGTGCTAAGTTTCCAATCGATTTCCGGCTCAATGCATCGGCAACGGTATTGGCTTTTCCCGGATGGTACAAAATTTGTAGGTCATAATCTTTGATCAGTTCTAGCCATCTCCGCTGTCTCATGTTCAGTTCTTTCTGTGTGAAGAAATATTTCAAACTCTTGTGGTCGGTGTATACTTCACATGTCACCCCGTACAGGTAGTGACGCCAGATTTTCAGTGCAAATACTACTGCAGCAAGTTCCAGATCATGGGTCGGGTAGTTCTTTTCATGCGGTCTCAGTTGACGGGAAGCATAGGCAATTACTCTCCCATTCTGCATTAAAACACATCCCAAACCCTTATGAGAAGCATCACTAAATACAGTATAACCATCCGTACCTGAAGGTAAGGTAAGAACCGGTGCAGTCACTAATCGAGTTTTCAACTCCTGAAAAGCAGATTCTCTTTGGTCAGTCCAGTCAAATGATGTCCCCTTCTGAGTTAACTGAGTCAATGGTAGGGCAATTTTGGAGAAATCTTTGACAAATCTTCTGTAATATCCAGCCAGGCCCAAAAAGCTTCGGACTTCAGTCACATTTGTCGGTCTAGGCCAGTTCACTACAGCTTCAATTTTCTGCGGATCAACAGAAATTCCATTTTTGCTAACAACATGCCCCAGAAACATAACATGGTCAAGCCAAAATTCACATTTAGATAGTTAAGCATACAGTTTCTGTTCTCTTAAGGTTTGTAGGGCAAGTCTCAGATGATATTCATGCTGTTCTATACTTTTGGAGTAAATCAATATGTCATCGATAAATACAACAATAAAGTCATCAAGGTATGGTTTAAAAATTCTGTTCATGAGGTCCATAAATGCAGTTGGTGCATTCGTGACTCCGAATGGCATAACTAAAAATTCATAATGTCCATACCTCGTTCTAAAAGCAGTTTTATCAATGTCTTCCGGTTTAACCTTCAGTTGATGATATCCCGATCTAAGATCAATCTTGGAAAACACTTGCGCACCCTGTAATTGATCAAACAGGTCATCGATACGCGGTAATGGGTATTTATTCTTTACAGTTACCTTATTCAGTTCACGGTAGTCAATGCACAGTCTCAGTGAGCCATCTTTCTTTTTTACAAACAAAACCGGTGCACCCCAGGGTGAAGTACTGGGCCTGATAAACTTCTTATCCAGCAGTTCCTGCAGTTGCACTTTCAATTCTTTCAGTTTAGTTGGGGCCATTCTGTAAGGAGCTTTGGAAACTGGCTGTGTTCCGGGAATCACATCAACAGTAAATTCAATCTCCCTGTCAGTCAAATCCCCTGGAAGATTATCTGGAAAAACATCTGGGAATTCTCTGACTATAGGAATACAGTTCACATTAGCATTATCATCAGTAGATACAGTCAGTACAGAACACAAATATCCCTTACAGCCCTTTCTGATCAATTTTACAGCTTTCACAGACGAAATCAAGTACGGAGGAGGTACTGCTCCACTCCCATTAAACACAAATTCAGGCAAACCAGGTGGACGGAAAACAACTTGCTTGGTCACACAGTCAATAGTGGCATGATATTTTTGTAACCAATCCATCCCCAATATTACATCAAAATGATCAATGTTCAATGGCAGTAAATCAATAAACAGATGCATATCCCCAACAATAATTTCACATGCGGGGTACATATAAGCACATGTCATGGATCCCCCTACGGGTGATGATACGGCTAGCAGATAGTTCATAGGTTCTAAGGGTCTATTCAATTTCCGTGAGAAAGCATGCGATACATAAGAATGTGTAGACCCCGAATCAATCAATACATATGCATTTTGCGTACAGATAGAGAGGATACCTGACACAACGGTCTCAGTATTCTGCACGTCTCCCGGTACTAGGGCGAACACTCGGCCCTGCCTCACGGGTTCTTTCCCGGTAGCTCTAGGGTTAGGCTTTGGTGCTACAGTTGATGCCGCCACGCTTGGTGCAGCTTTACTACCAGTTTGTGGAGCAGAAGGACAGTCTTTAACCATGTGGCCCACTTTGCCACACCTGTAGCAGGCTCCAGATATTTTGTAGCAGACCCTTTTGTGCTTCTTGCCACACTCAGAACAGGGTGGTATGAAACCACTCCCTTGGCTGGGGCTAGTTGTCGACCCCGTATTCTGTTTCTTGTTGGCTGGGTTGTGCTTGCCTTTCTTGAATTTGAAACCCTGCCTTTTACCATGCCATTCGGTTGTTGGTGTTTCAGATTGCTTCACTGCTGCAATGTTCGACTCGGCCATCAGTGCCCGGTCGAGAACACCCACAAAAGTCGGTAGTTTCAAAACATTTATTCGGTCAAGAATTGCAACATTAAGGCCGCCTTCAAATTTTCTGGCCTTCTTATACTCAGTATCCACCATATGCGGTGCATAATGGGCAAGTTCAGTAAATTTTGTTTCGTATTCGGCAACCGACGTGGTGCCCTATTTCAGTTGCTCAAATTCAGTCACTTTCCTATCCCTGACACACTGTGGGAAGTACTTTTCAAAAAAGGACTCCTTGAACTGAGCCCAAGTCATAACAACATTTGTATCGCGAATCAACATCCACCACCTTCTAACTTCTTCTTGAAGGGTGAAGGTAGCTAACAATACCTTGTTCGCTTCCGAGCACGGAAACACTTCAAATAATTTCTCTGTTTCCAGAACCCAAGCTTCAGCTTTTAACGGTTCAAGGCCTCCCTGAAAGGATGGCGGTTTCATTTTGCTGAACTTCTGGGTCAAAGCAATTATGTCCCCATCATTCACATTCGCATTAAGTTCCGGCTGTACCGGAGGAGGAGGAGGCTGTTGGTTCTGTTGTTCAAGTCTAGCAGTTATCAGTTCCATCATTCTTTCCATTTTTTCCATTCTTGCCTCAGTAGATGAGGACTCAGGTTCATTTGCATTGTCCATTTCACTATAAGCAGTTATAACAGTTTTAAACATAAGCAGTCATTTGTTTAACAGTTTACCACATTCGCATGTATTCAGTCATAACATAACCACACACTTTTCAAGTTCATGAAATGCCCTAATCACTTTTCTAGGACACCCTATAGCTCATTTGGACACGTGTGTGCGGTATAACTCGTGGTTAAGTATCGCTCTGATACCACTCTGTCACGACCCCAAACCCGGCCCTATGGGTTTAGCACCGTAACCGGCCAGTAATGTGAGATTACCGAAGGCCTGCAGAACAGTAATACAGTAAAACAGAGTACAGGGCCTGGCGGAAGCCAATACAGTAATTAAACAATATCCAATGAGCTGTGACAGTCGGTATGCCAAAAAGATTTTTCATGCATTCATACATAAACAGTACAGAACAGTATGCACAATATTTACATTCATTCAAACTAGGGACTCAACCCTAGATAGCGGTACAGTGAACAGTCGGTCTATACAAAACAGTGAAGCAGTACAGAAGGGGGAATTCCTAAAACACCCCTAAGCCTTAGCAGATAGGCTCGGAACCTCGCAGTGAGGCACAAAGGCTGGCTTGACAAAACTGGAGTCTAACCCACGCTCCTAGCTCCGATCTGGTGGCTGAGCACCTACATATATATATAAACAGTGAGCTAAAGCCCAGTGAATAACATAATGCGTAAAGGGGTTTAGAATGAATGTCCTTACAGTAATGAAAACAGTTCAATTCAATCAGTATTTCAGTTGTTCAGTACAGTAAACAGTCATATGTGGTACATCCATTAGCATAACAGTAACAGTAGGTCTTAAAAGACCGAACAGTAATGATGGCCATCAGTCAGTAAACAGTAGTGGCTCCACGAGGGAACCGACAGAGATCTCTGTAACAGTAACAGTAACAGTAACCGTAGGTACTAAGGATGCCACAGTACAGTTCAGAAATAAAGGACATACATTCATTCAGTAATATTAGTTCAGTAAACAGTTCAGTTCAGTATTCAGAAGATAATCATTTGTGAACATATCTTTACACAATCGTTACTCACAGAGTTCGGGCTACAGTATGCTAGAGCGTGTCTCTCCAGTCGCCAACCCTACACAGTTAACAGGTTGAACACACTAAGCTACACAGTTGGGAAATCTCATAACTTAATCCCTAATTTGCCTTGGTGTGTTCTACATCTATATCCTCATTAAGATGCCTTAAACTAGGCCTAAGAATGCCTAGGATGGGATGAGGATGCAAAAATACACTTAGAAAACATTTTGCAAACTTTGCTGAAAATAGGAGCCTCGCTCGAGCGGGACTTTCTTCGCTCGAGCGGGCATCCAAAATCAAAGGCTTCGCTCGAGCGAGTAATCCTTCGCTCGAGCGGTCTGTCGAAACAGTAAAAATACTGGATGCTGTGATTTTACGCGCGATGGTCGCTCGAGCGGATTCCTGGACAAAGGTGCTCGCTCGAGCGGGGAATCCTTCGCTCGAGCGAGGAAGCCAAATCTGGAATTTCCAGATCTGCCTCCCAAGCTCAAACCAAGCATTCTACCACCCCAAACTCGACCTCTTGGGCCCAAATTCTGGAAAACATAACTAAATTCAATGTATAACAAGTTTCAAAGCTCAATTTATGAATTCAAGCCCCAAAGGTGAGTCAATTTAAAACCATATTCAAACCCATTTTCAAGAATATGAAGAACATGCAAACATGCATGAATTCAAATCAAATTCAACCTTCAAAGCTTGTTCAAATGGACTCATTTCTTCAAGAACATGATGAATTCATGGAGTATGACCAAAAGATGGACATGCATGTGAGGAAACATGGACTACAACCTCAAAACTCATTAATTCAAACATGCATGCAAGAAATGAGCTTCAATTCACCATTAATGACCCAAATCATGACTTAGTTCTACAATGAAGCATGAACCATGCAAGAACTAGCTCAAACACATCAATAAAGGTTGAGTTCTCTTACCTAGAGCCTCAATTACAAGTGTAGGACCACAAAGCAACAATCAACCTTCAATTCTCTTCAAATTCTAAGCAATATTGAAATGAACTCAAGACTCTCACTTCCTCTCTCTCTAAATTCGGCTAGAACAAGAAGAAATGGCTGAGCAAATGTGTTTTGATTCAAGTATAAGGCTCAAGTGTGTGTATGAGATAGTGGCCCACTCAAGGGCAAAACGGTAATTAAGTCCAACTCTTTAATTAGCTTATTTTAATCTAATTTAATCATACCTAATCAGTTTTCAGATAATTATACTATAAAATCACATAAATTATGTTAATCATTAAACATCAATCAATTTTGGATTCGGCCGCCGATAAGGCCTTCAATTTGCAGTTTAAACATATAAGCACGAACAGATATTCATACAATCAAACAGATAGGATGTAATTTAACTAACATATACTCCATCAATTCGGTTTCCAATTTTAGTCAGTCAGTTATCAGTCATTATTAGTTCCGTTTAACAGTAATTGGTGATTAGCGGTAATCAATCAGTCATTAATCAGTAAACAGTATGAGGGTTGTTACACTATGGCATCACCGATATTCCTACTAGCTACTCAGGATGCGTTTGTGTTTGGATTTAAAATTCTAAAAAATATATATATAGATGAAAAAAGAAAAGAATGTAACTTTTATTTCATTCACATTTTCTTTTTATTTTTTGTTTTTTAGTTTGACAAATATAAGATTCCAACACAATGTGGGTGTTTGGGAAGTGAATTTTTATTTAGATTTTTTTAGTTGTAGGATTTTATTGGAAGTTTCTTTTTTGGTGTTTGGGAAGATAATTGAGTTTTTTTTGTGGTTGGATGTGATGTTTGTGAGAGAAAAAGTGAAATGAGTATGGGGTTGGATGTGATATTTTGTTCGAATTTGTTTTTTTTTTTTTTGTTTTGCAAAAAATTTGTCTTTTAGTGGAAAAAATCAAAAAAAACCCAACACACAAACTTCCCAAACACCACTAATAGTATCCAACTATACATACATATATATATATATGTGGGGACATAATTTTTGAATGACAACACGTGGCCGAGGTGTCACCGAAGTGCCAGCCGAGGTGCCACGTGTGCTGGTCATGATGCCGAGATGATCTCGGCTAGGCCGAGGTTATCTGCGAAGATGTTGGAATCCGAGATAAGCGGATAAGGGACAAGAGTCCTAGAATAGGAGAAGACTTCAGTTTGGATTAAGATAAGACTCTTAGAGAGTTTATCATAATCCTATTAGAAGTCCAAGATTAGCAGTAATCCTAAGTCCATTAGTGTTAGGCTTCTATTGGGACTAGGATTGAGTTTGCTATAAAAGAGAGGCACCCCCATGGGTCTAAGGTATGCTTTTGATATTCTGTCTAGTGAGTTAAGCACTATTGGTTATCTTTGAGAGATAATGAGTACTGACTTGATCGTCGGAGTGCTCCCGGGTAGACGAGCCACCGCCGGAAACTCTTCTTTATGTTGCAGGTCGTTCGGGCTTAATCTATTCTGCTGGTGCTCTCCAGCTGGGTACCTGTTTGGCAGTATGGTCAGAAAATCACCCACACAATTTGGCGCCGTCTGTGGAAACGAAAGGAGAATAGATGGCTAACGACAGACCGAAAGAGAAGGTTGGAGACGACACTCCTACTAAGAATGGGAAACATATTGACTCAGACGTTAAAGAAGTCAACTGCAACGAAGAGACTCGTGATAAGAATCACGAAGGAAAGGACGTCGGCCAGGAGGGCGACCTGCTGAAGAAATCAGACCGAAGCAAGTATTATAACGAGGACGACCTCTAGGTATGGAAAGAAAGATGCTTACGAAGGGACGACGAGATGAAAGGAATGGAAAACAAATTGGCGGACCTGCAAACGGTTGTCAATTTCATGATACAGAACAACGTCATGCAGCCACCATTCCCGTCACAAGATACGCCGATTCCAGCAGCCAAGAAAGATGCCCAAGTAGGAGGGCAAAAGACAACTCCTACAACTCCTCAACATGATAGGGCCAAGGAACATTCTCACCGGCCTTCAAGGGAGGTTGGACGAGGAGAATCAAGAAGGGAAGATTCACAGAGGACACATCGCACCAAGGAAGCTGACTCCAAAGAACATCGGCATGTTCAGGGAAAGGACATCAGTTTCGATGCAACCAATGGAGGGAGGTCCAAAAGGACTCGCAATGACACAGGAAGTAGTGCACCAAAGAGGCTGAAATTCGGAGATAGCTGAGCTCCTGGACGAACCAAGGAGGATCTGAGGGATTACCTCTAGAGAAAGCGACAAGATGCCGAGGTAACCTCACCTGTCAAGCCGAGGACACCGTTCTCGGTAGAATTGGACAAATTTGAAGCCCCGAAGAGATTCAGTATGCCGAGGTTCCAGATATACGATGGGAAGTTGGACCCCAACTTTCACGTCAGATTATACCTGAACGCGATGGCGTTATACATTGGGAACGAGCCGTTGCTCTGTAAAGTGTTCCCCTCATCATTCGGGGAAATTGCATCGGACTGGTTTCACAAGTTGCCGAAAAGAATTGTGAAAACCTGGGAAGGCCTGGGCGAGATGTTTGTGGCCAGGTTCATGACAAACAAGCTACAACCATTGAGGGTGGACGCCCTAATGGCCCTGAAGATCGGCGAGGATGAAAGCCTTAGGGCCTATGCCAAAAGGTATTATGAGGTATTCAACCGAATACCAGGATGCAACCAAGAGGTGGCGGTCGTGTCGTTTAAAAGCAGCTTGAAGGATGACTACCTGCTTCAAAAATCACTGGCAAAGACATTGCCGAAAAGCATGCAAGAGCTGATGGCCAGGGTAGAAAAGTATGCCAGAGTTGAGGAGGACACGCCGGGGACAAAGGCATCCAAACCAGAGAAGAGAAATGGTTCGCCGTAGCGAAGCCGAGATAACACTGGATATGAGAAGACAAGAGCTCAGCCCAAGTAAGCCGATCCCGGATTCCAGATCTCGGATCCCAGATCCTAGAAGACAAGATCTCGGCGTAAGATGATTAAGTCCGAGAAGAGAAGAGCTTGCCGAGATTATGTTTAACACTTGTTGAAACTTCAGAAAAGTTTACAAGTTGAAGTTCAACCGAGATGATGTTTAACACTTGTTGAAACTTGAGAAAAGTTTACAAGTTGAAGTTAAACCGGGGTCATGATTAAAGGAATGAATGATATAGGTTCCATCACCTCAGGATGCCGAGGTAATAGAACCTAGGGGGCAGTTGTGGGGACATAATTTTTGAATGACAACACATGGCCGAGGTGTCACCGAAGTGCCAGCCGAGGTACAACGTGTCCTGGTCATGATGCTGAGATGATCTCGGCTAGGCCGAGGTTATCTGCGAAGATGTCGGAATCCGAGATAAGCAGATAAGGGACAAGAGTCCTAGAATGGGAGAAGACTTCAGTTTGGATTAAGATAAGACTCTTAGAGAGTTTATCCTAATCCTACTGGGAGTCCAAGATTAGCAGTAATCCTAAGTCCATTAGAGCGAGGCTTCTATTGCGACTAGGATTGAGTTTGCTATAAAAGAGAGGCACCCCCATGGGTCTAAGGTATGCTTTTGATATTCTGTCTAGTGAGTTAAGCATTATTGGTTATCTTTGAGAGATAATGAGTACTGACTTGATCGTCGGAGTGCCCCCGGGTGGACGAGCCACCGCCGGAAACTCTTCTTTCTGTTGCAGGTCGTTCGAGCTTAATCTATTCTGCCGGTGCTCTCCAGCTGGGTACCTGTTTGGCAGTGTGGTCAGAAAATCACCCACACAATATATATATCATATATACAGTTATGACGTTTGTTTGTTTGCTTACTTTTTATTATTATTATTTATTATTTTTATTTTTAATTAGGACTTATTGTATTGGTAGTTATGACTTATAGTATTAGTTATGACAATTTTTATTTTGGTTTTGATTGAAAAAGTCTTTGGGTAAGTCTCATGTAATGTTTGATTATAATATAGTTATTATTCATTGTGATGTCGATTATCATTATTGTAGTTATTATTTTAATTGTGACAAAAAAATGTATTATATATCTTAAATAATGTTTAATTATGACCTATTATATTTTTTACTTATAACTTTAAAATAATTTAATGTAACATTTGTCGTATATACACCACCGCCAATGTCATAAGTTACGCACCCTATAAATGAAGTGTGTGTTTGGAACTCTGGAAGGATTTAATGGCTAGTAGTATTGTGGGACGTTTGGGACATCACTATGCAAGTCCCCTAATTCAAATCATTTTAGTTTCTTCATCTCTGTTTATAATAATATTAGAAACACTATTTAATAAATTAAAAATATATTAATTAAATATAATATTAAATAAATTTCACTTTAAGTATTTGATTTTACATTTATGATTTATATCTTAGTTAATATGTTTATTGATATAATAATCAGTATTTCTAACATAATTAGTGTTTGATGCTTCTTGGGGCCAATTTGTAAGTTGAGATTAAAAAAAAAAAAAAAAAAAAAAAAAAAAGAGTGTTCTCTCTTTTTGGATAACAAAATGAGAAAGGTGGGAGATGATAACGATTTGTCTTTATTTGGCTAAAATGTCTTAGGTTGTTTTTATCAAAATAGATATGTGCATTCTGTCTATATATATATTTTTATAATTCAATATCCAACTAAATGGGTCGATTAATTTGGGTGATTAAATTCAGCTTTCACTATTTGAGGCCAAATTAAAGTTGCGACAAAATCTCATATAAATTGGCCGCAAAAGAGACTAGGGAGGAAGCATACTCTAGAGCCCAGGTCTTGACTACTAGGCCAATCCTTTGAAATTTATGGACATTGTCTACATGGTACTACTAACAAATAAAAAATTACAATACACGTTAAGTAGGTCATTATGTATCTGTTGGCTATATAATTTGTAAAAACCAACCGCAGAATGACACGTGACATCTAAAGGGTAATTTGGAGAATTAATGCAAATCTCCAATCAAAGATAAACACGTGGCAACTCGTATTGGTAATATCGGATCTGCGTGGCATCTAAATAGTCAAGAGGCGCGAGATGACATAGCCTAACGGTTACCTATAATTCAAATTCAAATTCAGAAAGAAAGCCTAACTGCAAAAGAGGCGTAGTGGGAACTAGTTGAGCGAAGCCATGACCAGAGATCGTGGAGATGTATTTCGACGGTTAGAAGGCCACTTCGACGGTTATCACTAAAGAGTATAAATAGCAGAGAAGGCTAAAGAGAAGAGACTCAAACTCAAATCCAGAAACCAGCCATTTACTTAATATTTTCTTTCCAATTTTTTACATTTCCAGTTCTTTACATTCCCAGCACTTCAATTCTTGTACTGCACTTCATTTCCTAGGAGTAGTTTCAAATATTTTGTTGCTGTGAACCTCTACGAGGCTGGGTCAGATCATTGTAAGTTTTCATTTGCTTAATGAAATTTAGATTCTGAAATTGTTCTTCACTTATTATTATTTACTAATTTCTCCTAAACAAACTACCAGTAAAAGTCCTCTTCATTGAGGCTGAAAGAACTATAACACAATCGTCTGATAATTGGTTGGCAATTAATATTCTATTAGGACTAATTGATCATTTCTGGCATGCTTAAATTTACATTATTAACCTTTGAAAGCCAAAAAAGCCAACATATATTTTTGGCACGCCCAATGGGACCCTAAAATGGCTAGACGTAGGAGACAAGGAGAAAATGAACGCCTGGAAGAAGGTGTAGAGGGAGAGGTAGAAGGACCTGATGTAGAGGATAATGTGATAACACATCCTATGGAAGCACCTATTTCATCAGAACCTATGGTCGAACAGACCAGCACCTCGGAACATGCGCCATATGTTCAAAATATTGGATGAGGCCATGGAATTGGACCATCCACTGTTCCGTCTACCCAGCCAATGAATCCGTGAGGAGGCCTGGTAGATGCCATGGGACAACAGTTAATGTATACAATGGAAAGATGGGCACCATCCTTCATGGATCGAATGAATTCTCATCAACCAACTATCACAAGGCACATGGAGGAAAATTCAAATGTTCTTCAGCAAAGATTAGCTAGAGATAAACAGCCTATGTAAATTAATGGACATACTTAATGGTCAGACTAATAATCAAAATTATGAAAGACCATAACATATACCTCAGTTATGGTATGAATCTCCTTCGAGGCCTTTGGTAAATCAAAATATCTCATTACCTAACAACAAAGCCATACAAATTGGTGGATCTGGCCCAACACAAGAAAATAGCATGAGAATGTTTCCAAATCCCTCTGTTCGAATTCACACCCGGGGGGTTGGAAGGGTTTCTTGCGGCTAGGAGGGAAACAACACCCGTTTCTCCTCTTGCAGCACCTTTCCTAGGTCCTTTCGCAGGATAGGCCCAGAGAGCTCAACTATACCCTCAACAGCAACCAGTACCACAAGGACAACCATTATTAAATTTACCTCCTTATGGACCAAGAAGACCTGAAGCACATGAGATTCCACCAAACCCTGTGTTTGTCCCTCCAGTAGTAGTCCAACAAGCACAACATATGGTTCCTAGGGACCAAATTGCTGATATTGTCAGAGAAATATGTGGACTTATGGCTTGGGAGGTCCAGACTCCTGTATATAGAAAGCCATACCCAGAATGGGTAGATAGGGTGCATGAATACCCAATGGGGTTTAGAATACCAGACTTTGCTCTCTTTTATGGAAATGGAAACCAATCAACAGTAAAACACATTGCCAGGTTCGTAGGCCAATGTGGTGAATTTACCAATAATAATTATATGAAGTTAAGACTCTTTCCAAATTCTTTAACGCCTTTGTATGGTATATTAACCTTACACTTGGCTCTATCCAAACTTGGCAGCAAATGGAGGAGGCATTTCATGCCCAATTCTTCTAAACAGAGCCTGAAGTTTCCATGGCAGATTTGGCAAGGTTGAGCCAAAGGCCTAATGAGAAGGCTGATCAATTTATTGCCAGATTCACAATAGCACGAAACAAGTGTAAGGTCATTATACCAGAGCCTAAGTTTGTGAGATTGGCTCAAAATGGTTTAGAGTTTAGGCTTTGAAAGAAGTTCAATTCAACTGAGTTTCGAGACTTAGTGGAATTAACCTATAAGGTGTCTAGATATGAATCTTTACTTGAGAAAGAACAAGATTGAAGTAATGCATCATATAAGACCTATTATAGGGACCCTAATTATGAAATTGATATAGCAGAAATCGTAGGGAAAGAGTCCATGACCTGTGAGAAGTTAATAGATCAGCAGTTTAAAAAGAAAGACCTTTATAGGAAGTATTCTTTTGATTTAACAAAAGCAGATGACATTTTTGATTATTTGTTTGCAGCAAATTTCTTAAAGTTACCAAAGGGAGTTAAGATTCCTATCCCAGAAGAACTTAAAGGGAAAATGTACTGTACATGACACAATTCTTGGTCTCATTCAATTAAAAACTGTATTGTTTTTTGGAACAGGATCTAAGAACAGCTTCAAAAGGGGATGTTAAAGTTTCCAGCCAAAGTAGAGAAAGTTATGGGGATTGACACTAACCCGTTTCTAGAGATTGAGGAGGCTACAGCCAATGTTGGCATGCTAGATTTTCAAAACCTATCATTGAAAGAATTAGAGGAGGTTAATGTGCAGATGCATGTTGCCAGCTAGACTACTTTCAACAAGGATACCAGAAGTTCACCACCAAATGGACAGAGCTTTGCAGACCAAAAGGATGACTCTAGTGAGGAAGCTATGGATGATAACTCTCTTGAGGCAGCTGTCATGTGAATGATGTGTTCTAGATGTAGGTTAAGTTACAAATGGCTGAAAGGGCTCCCAATTGATAGGAAGCAGTATTACAAAGATGTACATAGATGTCCTATGCTAACCAATACCTATAACAAGAGGCCATACCCAACTGATCCCAGATAGTAGCCATTCTTGGCTGGACCACCAGCTACTAGAATGCAATCCAAGGGTAAGAGACCTCTACATGAGTTCAGACCACCTAATTACTACAGGATGGAAGGCAATTATCTTGAGAGAAGGCCTGAATTGGGCTCAAGGCAAGGAATTAGAGCCAATAATTGGCCTCCAAAGTCAACTTCGAACAAGATGCAAGGCAATTACCTGGAAAGAAGGCTTGAATTAGGCTCAAGACAGGGTGCTAGATCCAGTGATTGGCCTCAACAGTTAGCTTCGAAGGTGGTTTCAAAGACTGGGAAAGCAAGTTCAACAACTGAATTAGTGAGTTGATGGGTACCTGGGGTGCCAGACTGGTTTGTCATGCAGAACAAGCCTAAAGAAATACCTGCACAGAGAAATGTCTTTGGAGACAAGGGCAGAATGATTAAACCTCCCTTGGTGGCTTCAAATAATTGGGTATTACTCAAGCACCCAAAAACAAAGGAACCGGATATGGTTCCAATAATCTTTAGGTCTCAAAGGAGGAAGATCTAACAAAAGTACACCCAGTACCAAAAGGATCTGAAGGAAAATGGAGAGAGTTCTTCATTGGCCCAGTCAAAAGGCCAGACAGAGGAAAAAGAAAGTCTAAAATTGGCTCCTCAGAACAAAAGAAGGTTTGAGAAGGAGGGGAAGCTGAGAGTTGATGGAAGAAAGTAAAGTAATAAGCAAAAGTGGAAGGGTAAAATGAAACTCTGGCATATTTTACTTCATAAGAAGTAGGGTCTGATACCAAAAATCTCAGGCACTTAGAGTGTAACACAGTGAAATAAGTAAAGAGCCAAAGTTGTAATATCTAGAGTGGCCTCCCTTAGTTAGCATCCAAAGGTTTTTCACAAAATTGGGAGCAGACTCTATGCACATGGCCTAAAACGTATGGAGCTAAGGCTATTTTCTTCCCCAAAATAAGGGCCTTAGCAAGGGGAGCAAACTCAGTCATAATCTTCTGAGAAGACGTACAGAACAAAAATTTGCAAAGCAAATATAGAAGAAAAGAGAAAAACTCTCTATCTGACACAGAGCCCTCCTTTAGGTTTTCAAAATGTGCAAAATCATTGAAGGAGGAATTCAAAGGAGGGATGGAAAAAGGCACATTAAGGTCAGGATAATTAGGACCAAAATGGGTGCCAATAGGGGATAACCCTAAGAGATGGCATATATCAAGAATAGTAGGGGCCATCATGCCACATCGAAATTGGAAAAAATTAAAAGATGTATTCCAAAAACAGAGTGCAGTAAGTATGAGGAAAGGGCCTTCAGGGATAAAAAACATGGCCAGTCGAAGGGCATCAAAGAGGCAGAGTTCCTGAAGGTTCAGGGACCTAGCAGGGATAACTCGATCTTATCATTCTTTCCATTTAGGTCTCATTGTGGGTTAACAGCGGTGGGGTCGATTCAACCTCCAACTTTCCCAATCAAGGCCACCTTCGTAGAGTAAGCAGTGATCCTCCAGACGAGGTATAAGGCAAGAAGCTGAACAGGGGCCTCCCTAAAAATAGGTCCAAGCACATACTTTCCTTGAGCATGGTGACTAGGAATGAGGATGCATCCATTAATAGCACACCGTTCACTAGCTTTATATTTCTCACATTCTTCATTGATGAGTCTCTTTAAAGTCACAGAGGGGCTTACACGCTCGACAACTGGCACTTTTAGAGATGAAGAAGCCATTATTGAGTAGTTGAAAGAGGAAGGTAGATGAGGAGTGGAAAGTTGCAGGCAAGAGCAGTAGGGGCGAGAAGGGAAATTTTGGGCAAGTGAATAGGCAAAGCGTGAAGGAAAAGGGTTTTTAACCTTTTTGTCCAAAAGATTACCAATTCAACCCAACGGGTCAGTTTGATCTGAAATAAACCATTTGATGGTTTTTGACTTATGTGGAATTAAAATGCTAATTTCAGAACATAAAGGGTTTTAAAACCATATCATAAGGAGTCTCTTTCAGGAGTAAATTTTGGGAGGGAAGTATATTTTTAAATACTCAGCTTGGCTTCGAAAACCTGTAGTTGGCTTCGAAGCAAGTTTTCTCCTAAGATCTTTGAAGCTTATGCCTCAAAAAAGGAAAATAGTTAAGGCTTGTTCTTTTCAAAGGTTCTATAAGCATACTCCTAGATCATCTTTATAGGGTAATGTCCTTCGAAAGAATCTTTAGAATACCTATCTTGTTTAAAGTTGTGGATTCTGAAAGTAAGCATTACAAAACCAGTACTTGGCCAAGCAGTGAAGGAACCCAAAAGGACTCACTCTTTGAGAATAAACAGTGTAACTCCTAAGGGAAAATTCCATACTTCGAAGCACATAGATTGTATTTCGAAGCAAAAATGGTTAATTCGAAGCTGTTGGTTATACAGATTATGTTAATCATGTAATTCGAATGTAAAACTTAGGACAAAGATTGCCTTTTTTAAGAGCAAATTCCATACTTTGAAAATACTTAAGTTGGGCTTTGGAACAAAATTAGTTGATTCGAAGTTTTTGTGAGCACAATAAGGAGTAAAGTCACATCAACTATACAATCAAGCATACAATTAGAACATAAAACCAGATCATGCCAAGTAGGGGAAGAAAACCCTTAGTTTTATTGATATATACGTAATTACATTAGAAAAGCCTACTTGGCTATGAATTCGATTTCATAATAATAGGGAATAAAAAAAGTAACAAGTTCATTAAATTTAACCCAACAGTGTTCAATGAACTTATGTTATTTCTTTATTCTATTTTCTATCCTATCAAAGCTAGGTTGTTGTAATTGGTATGCTCTTATTTGGAAGAAGAACTGTTCAGCTTTCACCTCGAACTCTGTCTCCTTCAGGCGTTGATCCATTTCATCCATATTTAAATCATCCTAGTACGCTGAATCCTTATTCTTGAAGTCATCATATTTTTCAATAAGGTTCTCTGCATTGTATTGAGTTTGAATTCGATTGGCTGTGATTTCATCCAAAGAGTCACTGGTAGCCAAAGAAATTTTGTGCCAATGAAGAAGGAGTGGAAGTTGATCCAAAAAAGCTTGAAGCTCTATCTAGGCAATGGGGTTGAGAACATGACCCTGAGTCATAACATCACATGCTCATTGGAAGTTCTTGAGAGGAATCTCATCTCTAAGAACATTGAAAGACAAGTGAGAAAAGGCAGCAAGTAGAAGCTGAGCTTTGTATCTCTCAAATGCAGTTGGAAGAGCTGGAGGCTGGTAGGAAGGAAAAAGATGATTCTCGAAAAGAGTAAGTTTTAATTCCTCCATCTAATGAGGATTTAAGGGAGAGAAGGTGCAGAGGGATCCATCCCGAAGGAAGAGGGGAATTGGCGATCATTCACGCATTTGAGCTAGTTAGAAGAGCAAAGCTTTTCCCTCTTAGCCAAGAATGATGGATTATATCCCTGTGCTTCCTCTGGATGAGGAGTTTTTTGCATTATCTTCGCTGGCATGGAAGACGTGTACCACACCACAAGCAAGTTGTCCTCCAGACTGCGTCGGTGATCAATGGGTACATAGGGAAAAACCACTGAGCTCCGAGCAGAAGGAGGAACAGAAAAGGGATCATCGAATTCAACGAATCGATGATGAATCCGCTCTCTTAATTGGGGTTCATCAGGTTTTGACCAACTCTCCCAACCAGTGGACTTGGAGGAAGAAGAAGTGGCTTTGTCCCATGTAGAGGGTGGTGGGGCAGAAGAGGAGCTTCCAATATCCATTCCTGCAAATGCTTAGTCCAAAGATTTGTAGTTGGCAGATTCTTGGACTAAAGGTTAGTAATTTGCAAAAGTTTCCATGACTTGTATAAATGGAGGCGGATAAGTGTATCCAATAAATGTGTTAAGGTTCTTTCAAGGCCTGCAATCATCTTCCAAAGACTCCTCGTATGCTTGATCAATGTAAGAGAAGGTGTGATTAGCCATTTGGGATGTACCAATCTTTTCATCTACTCAAAGAATGGAAGTGCAAAGCACAAGGATTTAATGAAGTTCACTGCTTCATTGTCCAAAAAGCAATTATACTTCTAGAATATACAGAGTCCATGCACATCCTAGAACGTGGGTAGATTGCACTATTCCACTAATATCACCAAGTATTGGGTATATTAGTGACAGGGGTAATGTTGGCTGTATAATTTGTAAAAACCAATCGTAGAGTGACACGTGGCACCTAAAGGTTAATTTGGGAAATTAATGCAAGTCTCCAAACAAAGGCAAACACGTGACAATTCTTATTTGTAGTATCGGAATAGTCAAGAGGCATGAGATGGCATAACCTAATGGTTACCTACAATTCAAATTCAAATTCAGAAAGAAAGTCTAACCGCAAAAGAGGCATAGTGGGAGCTAGTTGAGTGAAGCCATGACCAAAGGTCGTGGAGATGCATTTCGACAGTTAGAAGGCCACTTCGACGGTTATCACTAAAGAGTATAAATAGCAGAGAAGGCTAAAGAGAAGAGACCCAAACTCAGATCTAGAAACTAGTCATTTACTTAATATTTTCTTTCCAGTTTTTTACATTTCTAGTTCTTTACATTCCCAGCATTTCAATTCCTGTACTGCACTTCATTTTCTAAGAGTAGTTTCAAATAGTTTGTTGTTGTGAACCTCTACGAGGTTGGGTCAAATCATTGTAAGTTTTCATTTGCTTAATGGAATTCAAATTCTGAAATTGTTCTTCACTTATTATTATTATTATCTAATTTCTCCTAAACAAGCCACCAGTAAAAGTCCTCTTTATTGAGGTTGAAAGAGCTATAACACAATCGCCTGATAATTGATTGGCAATTAATATTCTGTAAGGACTAATTGATCCTTGCTAGCATGCTTAAATTTATATTATTAATCTTTGAAAGCCAAAAAAGCCAACAATATCTTTTTATTACTTAACAAAGTTGAGTCAGTATCTCATACTCGTAAAGTAAATTTTTTCACTATATTATTAACTTGAAACACCACAAAGACAATGTTACATTTTACTACACCAATACTAAATAATTACCTTATGCAAGATAACCTTGGCTAAAGTCATTTATTTTTATTTCTTTAATATTTAGAAGGGAAATTTTGATATTATAAAAGGTTAGTTGTATGTTAGTTTCTTGAGAGAATGTAGATATATTTTGATATATTTTTTTAATCACCAAAAATGCCTATCTAAAATAAAAATAAAAGACTTTGAAGCTTCTCCTTCCTCTCCTTCCTTGCATTTCTTCAATCTCGCATTCCACTTTGCCTACACAAATTCTAGAGAAAATCCCCATGAACAAAGAAAAGGGGATCATAGAGAATCTCCAACAATATGGGTTATTTTAATTATGCCAATGTTATAGTTTTAAAATGTTATCTTGTGAAAATATTATATTTTGAGAGACTTGTTCCAGTTGTGTACATAATATATATTACTTTTGAAGACCATTCAATGTCTACCATATGATGCAATTGTTTGTACTTTGTCATATGCATTCACTGTATATGTCTCTAAAGTAAATTTTAAATAAAAATTTTAATCCAATAATTAAGATTTTAAAAACTGACCTAAATAATTTGGTGAACCCTCTATTCACTGAACAAAAATGCAAATTCATAGTAATAAACATATTAAGTTACCTAATTCACCATATTGAACCACAGATTGACAAATTAGGTAGAAAAATTGGTTAAAGGCATGAATAGAAATAAATTTGATTCAAACTAATGTCGGTAGTGATGTAAAGATACAACTCGTCTCCTTCCCCTATAGGGGATAGTAGGGCAAGAGTTGGTTGACGGTGGGTTAGGGCTTGCAGGGGAGAGGAAAGAGAGATGAGATGAGATGAGAGAAAAAAAGAAGGTAGTTTGATAATTTGAAAGAAAAAAGAAAAATTTCTTACCATTTTGTATTATTTCACATATTTTCATGTCTATTGTAATTATTTTTAATTCCTTTTTTTTTTCTTGGTAATTTCTTTAGTCGATTCATTCATTGTATCTATTTGAATTCTAAAACACAAAGAAGAACAAATTATCTCTAAAACAAAAAATAGTATATTAATCTTAAGCTAAATACTAAATTTAATTGATAAAAGAGTATCAAATTTCCATAGAAAATATTGAATTTTGCTATCAACATTTTATATGAATTTATAATTTGGTTAAGTACATAAGTCTACACATATTAGGTAACTATCACTTAAAATTGAGGGTAAATGACAAATATATCCCCTGAGGTTGTCTTAAAATATATATTGTCCATTGTGGTTTTGAAAATCACAAAAATTCCATTGTCAAAAATTTTTGTTTAATAAAATTAATAGAAAAAAAAAATGAAATTCCTAACTATTCTCCTATGCAGCATAATAAAATTATTGAAATTATTAATTAAAATATATTTCTAATATCATTAAAAACTATTAATTGACTTAATGATTTATTAATAAAATGGATCATTTGTTATTGTAACAAGCCCGCGGGGGGACCTCGCTACAACTCGGACTCGACTTTTCGTAGTCACGGTTCTAAGTCTGAACCAAAGAGTCCAAATCTGGCAAATCGTTTTGAGAAAAACTGATTTTTTTAAAGAAGTGCTAAACATGGACTGCTTTGCCAGATACAGAGTCGCCACCTAAATATTTTATTTGGGAAATTTAGGAAACCCTGACTCGGTGCCAAAAGGCCACGTGTCCGTCATCACCAAAGTTGCCTCGGCTCGGGAACTTGGGTACGATTGGGGAAGGTCACTTCGTGAGCACCCCCGCTCGCCCGGTCATAGACCGGCCTCTACTAACCATGATATCAATTTTTGAAAACATTGTGAGTTCTTATACCGGTTATTAGCCTAGGTTACTATGTGATGCGCACAGCATACAAGTATAGACCGGGTCGCCCGAATTGGAACAAAACATTTCATGCTTGTTTTTGAAAATGGTTTGCTACCCGCAGGTAGGCTTGAAACATTTGATGTTTTACTCCAATTCAGATAACACAGCCTCCACCCACAGGCATTCAGGCAGTTAAATCATGTAAGCACATAGCCTCATGGTAAGCATGCTATTCATGGCAACACTCACACGCATGCAAGGATGCTAAAGCATAAAACTTACCGGGTACTCCAAGCCAAAACAAAAACTGTGTTAGAAATCATGCATGATCCTAAGTATACAGAAATGCCTAATGCAACGCATGCAAAATGCAACTATAGCAGGCTCGGCTATTCTAAGATGGTATATGAAATGCTACAACTACCATGTATTCAATTTGGAATTGAAAGTACGATGCAGTTAGTATGGTGCGCCGAGCCCGGTACATGCAAAACAGATGAATGATGCAAACATGCTGTCATACCGTATGCTAATTTAAATATGCCCTAATCTAACCATCATAAGCGGATAAATAAAAGGGAGAAAGACGTGGGGTTGGAAGACATACAACACACACACGCACACTTATTACAGTTGTGCCCTCACTCGGAGGGTCCGAATAAATATACAGTCCAAATGTTACAGTCCCGAATAAAAGAATATTACAGTCCAAAATATTACAAAATCCTAATTAATTAAAGAATGAACTAAGAAAACAAATAACACTGGCGTACAAGCCAGGGACTGCCTTGCTTCTGATGAATGGTGCATGTCCGGATTGCCCTGCGCGGAAATCCACCGGAATGCCCCAATTAGCCTCTGTTTACACCTGTTCTTGAAATGCGTGCCAATTCCCAAAAAGTTACTGATTCCTGATTTTGCTGCAACAGAGAGCAGGAAAGGGGCATAGCAATGTATTTGCACAGATATATGCATGTCTCGATCCTCGTGCCACCAATCACGCATACCGAGACATGATGGCCGAGGAGTCGAAATGCACAACTCAATATAGGATGAATGCACATGAAACTACAGCTAAAACCTAACTCCATCATGGATAATCCGGAGTGTCGATGACTGGGGGAATTGAGACACATTCCGTCACTCGGAGTACGAAATGTACCTCGTTTCCCGTGCCCGGGCTAACTCCTATTCCGGACATGATGCAATATGCATGATATGCATGAAATGCAACTAAGATATAATCCTAACATACACAGAATGCTATGAAAATGAAATGCCTCTAAGTGCGTGCACACGGGCACGCAAACCGAGAAAATGATGTGTCTCGAAATGCGTGCACGCGGGCGCGCAAACCGAGGCGATGATATGTGTCTCGAAATGCGTTCACACGGGCACGTAAACCGAGGCGATGATATGTGTCTCGAAATGCGTGCACACGGGCACGCAAATCGAGGCGATGATATGTGTCTCGAAACGCGTGCATACGGGCACGCAAACCGAGGCGATGATATGTGTCTCGAAATGCGTGCACATGGGCACGCAAACCGAGGCGATGATATGTGTCTCGAAATGCGTGCACACGGGCATGCAAACCGAGGCGATGATATGTGTCTCGAAATGCGTGCACACGGGCACGCAAACCGAGGCGATGATAAAATGCGATGAAATGACACGGAAATGACAAATGGGCTTATACCAACATGAGTGAGCCTCAGGCACACTCACATGGGATGCCAGCGGATAAAAAAATGGAGTGCCTCGAAATGCGTGCACACGGGCACGCAAACCGAGGCGAAGGCAAAATGCAATGAAATGACATGGAAATGACAAATGGGCTTATACCAACATGAGTGAGCCTCAGCCACACTCACATGGGATGCCAGCGGATAAAAAATGGAGTGCCTCGAAATGCGTGCACACGGGCACGCAAACCGAGGCGATGGTAAAATGCGATGAAATGACATGGAAATGACAAATGGGCTTATACCAACATGAGTGAGCCTCAGCCGCACTCACATAGGATGCCGGCGGATAAAAAATGGAGTGCCTCGAAATGCGTGCACACGGGCACGCAAACCGAGGCGAAGGCAAAATGCGATGAAATGACATGGAAATGACAAATGGGCTTATACCAACATGAGTGGGCCTCAGCCGCACTAACATAGGGTGCCGGCGGATAAAAAATGGAGTGCCTCGAAATGCGTGCACACGGGCACGCAAACCGAGGCGAAGGCAAAATGCGATGAAATGACATGGAAATGACAAATGGGCTTATACCAACATGAGTGAGCCTCAGCCGCACTCACATAGGATGCCGGCGGATAAAAAATGGAGTGCCTCGAAATGCGTGCACACGGGCACGCAAACCGAGGCGAAGGCAAAATGCGATGAAATGACATGGAAACGATTCTAACAGAATTTCAGCAACAAAATATGGGGGAAAACAGTCCCGAAATGAGGCGAAATGATGCCAAATGCAAGAAATTGTCCCGAAATGCAACATTAGGCACCTGAAATGGCCTATAGCTATGCTAAATATGTACAACATGGGCATGCAATGCAAAGACAGAAGCTAGACAGTCCCAAAAGATGCACTTTTACAGTTATAAACATGGCCAAACAACAAGCATAGGTAAGGGAAAAATAGCATGCAAGAATGGGGGCCAAAAGAGGGGTAATGAAGCAAGTGATATAAGAAAAACTCAAACTGAAAAATTTCCTTCTACAACACTGAACATGGACCAAAAATATGAACATTTACAGTATATGGCAGCCTCAAAATCAGTATAAAAACATGCTAAAAATGTGATGCAAAACAAGGCTCAAAAGGTGCTATAACATGAAGTATACAAAATAATCACCAAATAGAAAAAAGGTGTTAATGAAACATGAAGTATAGACCAAAATGAGGTCACTTTCAGTTCGGACCAAGGTCCAAAAACAGAAACAAAGAGGGCTACCAATTTATGCAAAAATGGGGCCAAATATGGGATTGAACTACAAGTGACACATGGAGACACCAAACAAGGTTGAGCCCTTCCTCAATGTTGAAGAGGGGCTCAAAATAAGCCTTATATCAGTTTACAACATGCTCGAAAATAAATTGCTCATGGGTCAAAAATAGCATGCAAAACTATGACATACAAGATGATCAATGAAGCAAGTGTATTATGGAGGGCTCAAACAGGGTTGAGCCCTTGATGAGAACTGAAGATGAGCTCAAAAGATGGCCCTTTTTAGTTAGGGCCGGAGCTTGAAACAAAAAGGAAGTGGGGCTTAGAAATAGATCAAGGAAAAGGGTCAAAAGGGTAAAAGCATTACTTACCCTTGAAGATCCAAACTTTTGTTGCTTCTTGGATGGATTTGCAGCTTCTTTAGCCTTCAAGAATCCTTCCTTGTTGCTGGAAATGAGATGGTGGTGGTAGAGCTTGGTGGTGTAGAAGGAATGATGGTTAGGGACTTAGGGTTTTTTCAAGAATTGAGAAGGAAGAAGATGGAGTTGGCTATGGAGACTTGAAGGAGAGTTTTTCTAACTCTAACAAAGGAGGCCACCAGCTGGTTATAAGGGTCCAAAAGGGGGTGTAAAGGTGGGGGAGAAGGAGAGGAAAACTCCCCCACAAAATATCCCCCGGATACAGAAAATATCTGGGGGATATTGCCCCACAGCTGTAAGGTGCACAGTGCAAGGAAGCAGGCCGACCCATTACTTTTGCTGGAGGTGGCCGGCCGGCCACACCCCCTAGCCGGCCGGCTAGGGGTCAAAAGGGTCAATGTGATTTTCTGGCCGGCCAGCTACTGGAGAGGTACCCCTATGTGTGTACAACACAACCATGTGGTTGAAAGTCCAAGAAAGTGGGTCCAAGGGGTTCAACATTAGCTCGGAAAGAGGGGCTCAAAAGGGTCAAGTTGGATTACTGGCCGGCCACCAACTTTTAGTGGCCTCTCAGATGTGTAGATCACAGATATGTGGTTGAAAGTTCAGGAAAAAAGGTCCAAGGGGTTCAACATTAGCCCGGAAGAAAGGGGTCAAAAGGGTCAGGTGACCTTAATGGCCGGCCACCAACTTTTAGTGGCCTCTCAGATGTGTAGATCACAGATATGTGGTTGAAAGTTGGCAACACTAACCCTAGGGTGTTCAACATTAGCCCGGAAGTGCGAAAAACGGGCGCCGGGAGGCTCTGGAGGAGAGATAACTGGCTGCTGTAACGATTGCTGGCCTCCCACCCTTCAGTGACCTTCCTCGCGATAAAACAGAGGTACTTGCCAAAAATGAACGACAACCGTTGCAAAACGAAAGTTCCGGGGCCAAAACACGCAGTTCGGGGTCCCGAAAATGGGCTGTTAAGCACCGAAAGTGGCAATCGGCCACGAAGTGGGTTTCTCAGACCCCAGTGTCCCTCAAAAGGGAGCAAATAAGATGTATGCCGAAAATCAGAGCAATAGGAGATGGTTAGGCGGTCCCGAACCGAGACACACGGCCAACGGACCCGAAAACCGGGAACCGGACCCCGAAATGGGCAAAATGGCCTATGGCCACCAAATGTAGCCTACGGACATTGAGAGATGGTCTACGGTACCTCTCCCTCCCCTCAGGAAAAGAAACAGAGAAAACCGAGTCTGGTTCGCAAACCGAGACAAGGCACAGAAAAGGGTTCGGGAGTCCGGAGGCAGGGCTCACGGCCGCAACTCCGAAACTTCTGAACGAGCACATTATGCAACATCACCAAGCGCTCAACTGGTGACGTCTGAGTCTTAAGGTCGGTCAAAAATGGGGTGTCTACAGTTATGCGATTAGAAATTGGAGGGGTAGAATGTAATTTTCAAAACTATAGAGAGCGATTCGTATTTTAAGTAAATCCCAGAAAATTATTTACAATTTACCATAAAATTTAAAATTAATTTACAAAGAATTTGAGTCTAAAGGTTATAGGCTTTTTTACCAGCCGGTCCCAATAATTAAATCTATTACTTATTAGGTCCTAAATTTCTATCTCATATACCAAGCAGTCTTGTAAATTTTTTTTTTCTCCAGTTTTGCCCATATTCTGTTTTGCCCCAGGTTCGTTGTTCTCTCTCTCTCTCTCTCTCTCTCTCTCTTCCTCTAACTATTTTTCTGGTCAATATAGTCACCTTCAATGCCCCTTACTTCTACCGTTATCATATTTCGCCTTCTTCAACGCTGCTCGCCTCAAGCAATGACGTCGTTGTTTACCTTTCTTATCGTCGCTGTCTCTGATCTTACACTAACCTCTTTTCTCATTGCCATCACTGCTGCTCCTCCTCTATTATTCTCTTCCATCATTGTTGTGCTCTTCTTAAACCATTCCATTTTTAGGCGATTTTGAAACACATTCCAATGAAATCTCAAGCAATTTTGCAACAAATCTTAGCCAAAATCTCAAGCGACTACATTCAATCAGTTAGTGATAAATTTATCACTATTGAAACTAACAAATCCAACAACTGCACTGAACACGGTGATAAATATAACATGAATAAAAATCAGTGATAAATTTATCATAGTTTTTGATACCGATAGGCCCGCAAGAGGGTCCGACCCACGACTCAGAACTCAGCCCATGGACTAGATATTAAAGCCCAATAACCTTGAGAAACAAATGATGGACTAGGACTAATAGCATTCAAACACTTGTCGGGTTGGGAATCAACCATGTAGGCAGACAAAGATCCTGCAAAGTTATTGCACCCACATATCAGCAATTAATGAGAATCTTGTAGCATTAAATGCGATAACCCTTTTACATCAAAGGATACAGACTTACCATGAACAATGCGAGCTAGAATATAGAATTTTGGCCAACAAGACAGTCTAGAATGAACAAGGAAATGATGAGCAAAGAATATAAGGAAGCTTCCGAGATGCATTAAAGGTTAAGTTCTTCATCCCCTTCTTCTCTCTCTACACAATCAATCTACTCTATCCTAACTCGATCATCGGAGTGTCCGTCGGGGGATTATCTCCCTCCTTGGACCTTTTTGCAGGCACGCTCCGTGGACTTCAAGGCCAGCAGACTCGTTAGAAGTGTGGATCAGCTTGGTCCATCCTCCGTTGGAATTGTTGCATTATCAGTTGGTGCCATATGTGGAAAACTTCAACTCTGCTCAACAGTTGTGTTCATTGTCACCGGAGGGAACCTCATTCTCACCTATCTCCTACGTTAGGTTAGATGGTAACGACTAGGTCCATGGCTTCCCAACATAATGCTGGTAACCCTGAAGCTGAGTCCTCTAACCCGAATTACCCACCTCCGTATTTCGCAAAACTAACCAACAACATCAACCATCTGACTGAACAAAACCAAGCCCCGATCAACGCTTTACTCCAGCACGATTTACCTATCCCTCCTCTACTACCACAAATAGTTTCCCCGCACCCTGAACAAGCTCACAATCACCACCAACATCCACCATAGGTGCCCCATGGAATATTTCCACCCTTCGCCCCACACCCTCAACCGTCGAATCTCGATGGTCCGCACCCTCCTCCTTCCAGCTCGCAGCTTCGGCAAGAGACGCCACCGCCTTTCAATAACCATCTCCCACCGCACCATGCTGCTGCTCACAAAGGTGAGGCTAGCACTGTTCAACCCCTGATTCCTACTTGTAGGGATAAAACCCATGTTTGGGACAAGGAGCTGAGGGTCACGAAGCTACAGCTGCAAGGGGTCATGCAGAACATGCAGCACAAAACTTCCTCTACCGTCAACTCTCCTTTTATCGCTTTCATTAGAGATAAAGCTCTCCCTCCCAAGTTCAAAATGCCATCGATCAACACTTTAAATGGTACCACCGATCCAGTCGACCACGTGGAAGCATATTAGACACTCATGATTCTCCATGCCCTTCCCGACGAAATCATGTGTCACGTCTTCCCTGCCACATTGAAGAGGTCGGCGCGCCTATGGTTCGGCCAGCTTTCCCCAACCTCTGTCATCTCCTTTCGCCAGCTCAGCAAATCCTTCTTGAGCCATTTCATTGGTGCTCAGTGACAACAATATCCAATGACCCAATTGTTAAGCATTCGGTAGACGAAAGAGGAGTCATTGCGCAACTTTGTCACCCGTTTCAATACCGAGGCCTTACAAGTCGAGGAAAATGATGACAAGGTCATTCTCACAACCTTCATGGTCGGCTTGTACCCATCAGATTTCTTTTTCTCCCTTTCCAAAAACCTCCCGTCTGGCATGGCCGCCCTTCTCGCCAAAACCCAAAAATATATGAATGCCAAGGACTCTCTGGTAGCCCGCCAAGTCTCCGCATCCAAAAATCCACCTCCCAAGGACAAAAGAAAAGAACCTGAACATAGGTCCTCACAATATACACATTGACCCCCATGTATATAGACCGACCGGCGCTTATCGGTCCACCTAGTCAATTTGAACGATACACCCTCTCAATTCACCCATGGAGCAAGTCTTGCACTAAATTCAACAAGACTACAACCTGAAATGGCCTCAACCATCTAGATCTCCCTCCAACAGGTGGGATCAATCTAAGTATTGCTGTTTCCATCAAGACCACGGCCATAACATTGAGGAGTGTATCAACCTTAAAGACCAAGTCGAGGATCTGATCCGCTAGGGACATCTCAGCCGATTCACGGTAGCCTGTCCTTAGTAAAGGCTGAGGACTGATCCCGCGAGGCACAATTGCCGACACACTCCTCCCCGACAACTTGCACAACCTAGGTGGAACGATGATTGGGTCCCACCACAACCCTGAGCACAAGGCGACCCCGCCCCCCCAGTCCTCGAGATAAAAGTTATCGATGGCGGGCTCGCATGTGGTGGGCCATCTCGATCGGCACAGTGAACCGAGTTCAGAAAAATCAGACAAGGCTTTGATAAGGAAGTAACGACACTGGACCGCCCCTACAAACAACTCAAGCATTGGTCTGAACTAATCACCTTTACGGAGGTAGACTACACAAGTATTCGCTACCCCCATGACGACCCCCCAGTCATTTCCACTCTTTTATCAAATTACAAAGTCAGATAAGTACTTGTCGACAATGGCAGCTCTTCGGACATCATCTTCCTCAACGCCTACCACAAACTCAAGATCAACGAAGAAAAGTTGTCGCCTCGCCACACCCCACTAGTTGGCTTTACCAGAGATCGGGTGACCTGCATAGGTTCCATTGATATTCTCATCACCATCAGAGAATATCCACGACAGTCCACCAAACTACTCATTTTCCTCATTGTCGACTGCCCTTCTACTTATAACATCATACTTGGTCACATAACTCTCGATGCCCTCCAAGCTGTCACCTCCACTTACCATCTGGCCATGAAATTTTTGACCGATCAGGGGGTCGGCACAGTGAGGTGCGACCAGACGGTGGCCAGAGAGTGCTAAGTCGCCTCGCTAAAAGAAGTCAAGATGAAGGAGGCTATGATCATCGAAGGCCTTGATGTTAGAGATGAGGAAGAGCTAGTTAGAGGTGAACTAGTGGAGGAACTGGTCGAAATACCCATTGATTCTACCTATTCAACAAAAATGGCTAAGATTGGCAGCCAGCTATCTTCTCAGGCCAAGGCCAACCTCACAACTCTCTTAGCCGAGCATAAAGGTGTCTTTGCTTGGACTCATTCGGATAGGCCAAGTATCGACCCTTCTTTTATTACCCATTGCCTCAGTATTGAGCCCCAGTTTCGACCGTTCTGCCAAAAGCAACGCATTTTTCATCCAAAACGCAACAACCTCATTGCCACTGAGGTGGACAAGCTGTTGAAGGCCCAACTCATTAGAAATGTAGACTACCCTAAATGGCTATCCAACGTAGTCTTGGTCCACAAAAGCAATGGCAAGTGGAGACTCTACGTCGACTACTCCGACCTCAACCGAGCTTGTCCTAAGGATAGCTACCCACTTCCTCGAATCGATTTACTAGTCGACGCAATGGCCGGCCACCAGATGCTCAGCTTCATTGATGCTTTCTCTAGCTATAAACAGATCTTAATGCATGCAGCTGACCAGGAACATACCTCTTTCATTATTGACAGAGGAACTTATCATTACCAAGTGATGCCATTTGGTTTGAAGAATGCAGGAGCCACTTACCAATGTCTGGTTAATGCCATTTTCAAGAATCAGATCGGTCGTAAAATGGAGGTCTACGTCGATGACATGCTTGTCAAAAGTAGACTTTCCTCCAATCACCAAACAAACTTGCGGGAGACCTTCCAAGCCCTATGCAAGTATAAGATGAAGCTAAACCCAGAGAAGTGCGCCTTTGGCGTCGGATTTGGTAAGTTTTTGGGGTTCATGGTCAGCCATAGAGGTATCGAGGCCAATTCGGAGAAGATTAAAGCCCTAATCAAAATGCAATCTCGTCGAACGGTACGGGAGGTCTAGCGGCTCACTGGCAGAGTTGCCGCCCTTAACCGATTCATTTCCTGAGCAACTGACAAATGCCTTCCATTCTTCAAAGTTCTCCGGTAGGCTTTTGAATGGAACAGCGAGTCCGAGAAGGCCTTCGACAACTGAAGCAGTGCATGGCTAACCCCCTCTTTCCTTTCTTAAGCATTGCCAGGCAAGACCCTCTCCCTTTACTTAGCTGTCTCCAACACCGCCGTTAGTGCATCGCCCAAGACATTATCACATTCTTAGAACAGGGAACACTACCTACAGACGGAAAGGAGGCCGCCAAAGTCAAGGCTTGGTCCTCAAATTATGCCCTTGTCGATGGCATCTTGGATAAGAGGGATTTTCACGGCCATACCTCAGATGCCTCAATAATTATCAAGCCACCTACGTCATGAGAGAAATATATGAAGGCGTTTCCAGCAACCACTCTGGGAGACGATCTTTAGCTCATAAAATCCTTCACACGGGCTACTTTTGGTCCACATTGAACTAAGACGCCATCAACTTTGTGCTTAAATGTGACAAATGCTAGCGTTTTGCCAACATTCCCTACGCCCCTTTACAGAGCTGATCACCCTTAGGAGTTCTTACCCCTTTGCCAAATGGGGCATCGATCTCGTAGGCCCCTTGCCGACAGGCCGACCAGTCGAGGCCAAGTGAAGTTTGCTGTGGTTACCATTGATTACCTCACCAAGTGGATAGAAGCAGAGCCCCTTGCCAAGATTACCAAGCGGAATACCACCAAGTTCATTTGGTAGTCTAGTGTGTGCCGCTTCGAGTCTCCTCAAGCCATTGTCTCCGACAATGGCAAACAGTTCGACAATGCCAAATTCAGAGCATTCTGTGATGAGCTTAACATTACGACTTGTTTTTCTTTCCCTGGCCATCATCAAGCTGAAAGCCAGGTAGAAGTTACCAATCGCTCTCTGTTGAAAATGGTTAAGACCAAGTTGGAGGTCACCAAGGGACTTTGGGCAGAGGAGTTGTCAAACGTCCTCTGGGCCTATCGGCTGATAGCTAGAACTTTTACTGGAGAGACCCATTTTTGCCTAACTTACTGTCACGCCCCAAACCCGCCCCTAAAAGTTTGGGCATGACTTCTTTAGAGACGGACATGTAACCTGGTAATATAACATACGGGGCCTTATCGGAAGCACAAAAATAAATAGATAAATAATAATGAACAATTAAACTCCATTGAGCTACTCCTACATGCCAGGATCTCATTCATCACATGCATTATACCGGATAAATAAAGTCCTAACTATATCCCAGAGTATGTACATACACATTTACAGTTCCAGCCCTAAAGTCGGGCGTATACAAAAACAAACATGAAAGGTATATACAACAACCTTAGATGGACACTCATAAGCAAACCAACACCTTGACAACTTAAGAAATTAAATGACTTAAACAGTGCCTGAACATATGGAGGTTGACAAAAAGGAAGCGACGTCTTGGCTAGGACTAACCGCCTGATTGGTGACCTACAGAAACAGACATAACAGAGGGTGAGCCGGGCTCAGTGAATAGTATGATACATAAATGCACAATTTAAACATAGTACATAACAATGCATAAATAAATGCGAAGATCATGTAGTTAATCTGTTCCTGTTTTCATTTCATATGGCCTTAGGCCCAATCCTGCAACATAAACATAATGGCTATAAAGCCCTTGAAACATGGTAGCACGAGGCCCTTGAAACGTGTGGCACGAGGCCCTTGTAACTTGTGGCATAAAGCCCTTGTAACATATGGCACTAAGTCCCTTGAAACGTGTGGCACGAGGCCCTTGTAACTTGTGGCATAAAGCCCTTGTAACATATGGCACTAAGGCCCTTGAAAATGGCATAAAGCCCTTGAAAGTGGCATGAAGCCCTTGTAAACATATTACCATTAAAGCCCTTGAAAATGGCATGAAGCCCTTGTAAACATATTGGCATTAAATCCCTTGTAACATATACTTGAAACATACCTGAAACACACTTGAACTTGTACATACGTAAACTTGTAACATAGCTTGTAACATACTTAAGCTTGTATCGTACTCAAACTTGTAACATACTTAAATTTATAACATACATGAACTTGTAACATGCTTATACTTGTAATATACTTGAACTTGTAACATACATACACTTGTAACTTAATTATTTAAACCACGGTATTATTACCCCCGGGTAAGGGCCATGTACTAAGGATATCATGAATTCATTAATTCAAACGTAACATATCATAACTAGAGCATTTCTTGATTATTTAGACTTGTTGGCCTTTAGCTCTTACATGTATTGGCATTAAACTTGTTGGCATTTAGCCCAAACATTATCATAGCAAACTTATTTCAGAGTCTTACAGAATTCCAGAATCATAGGAGGGTTGTTTCATTCTTTCTCTTACTTATGTACCTTCCTTGAATTATTTACATAAACATATAACATCTATCTTCCTTGAATCATTTATATACATATAACATTTATCTTCCTTGAATCATTTACATACATATAACATTTATCTTCCTTGAATCTTTTATATACGTAAGTAACGGAATCAACAGAATACTAATGGCAAGCATTAGCGGTGGTAAAGCGTACTACTACTCACAGTGTTTAGATGCTAGGTCCGTCCCTGCAGATAACCCTACACAATTCAATTCAACAACATTTAACACAATTCGACATAATCGACATAACCCCACATAATTATCACTATCCAATATAATCCACACTATTTAACATTATTTAACTCAATACTACCAAATATAATTCCACATAATTCGAATTAAATTGCTAAGACTCAATTCAATATTCCGTAGCCAAGTTTACATCATCCACATCATCAACAAACCCTTCCCTCCAATCTCCTTTCTCATTAAGACATGATTCACAGTGCTCATAACAAAGTTCATTCGCAAATTCTAAACATAATTTCCAAGTATCACCAAATTCCAATTAAACTTGTATATACATAATTCAATACCTCAATTTCATTATTCTACTTTCAATTTGGGTTAAATCTTTGGTTATCATCTTTAATCAACCTAGGGTTTCAAGAAAATATGGAGATTTCAAGAAATAATCAAACTTATTAACCCAACACTTTTTATTCCAACTTTTCCATTGATTATACACCTAGGACTCATAATGCACCATTTTAACCCATTAATTAACTCCTAACATCTTCAAACCATAAAACCCCAAATCTCATACTATAAACTACATGCTCTAAATATGGAAATTTTGTATTTAGATAATAAAATGTCACAAATCTATCTATGGATATAAGTATTGAAGAGTATTCAAACCCTTACCTCAATAATCAAGCAAAGAAGTGAGCTTGAGAAGAAGCCTTCACAAATCCAAGTTCTAATCGGGTAAAAACATCGATCCTCCCTTGTTCTCTATCCTTGATGCCAAAAACCATGGTGGATCGTGAGCAAAGTAAAGGAATTCAAGGATTTGGGGCTAGGGTTTCGGACTTAGGCAAAGAGGAAGGAAGAGGGAAGAAGAAAAATATGAGAAATGATCCAAAATCCCGTTTTTAAAGCTGCTGTCCCGAAAAACCCGCTATTCCCGCTCGAGCGTCCCAATTCCTGCTCGAGCGGACCTGCTCCCAGCACAGATTTCAAAACTTCAAACAGGTATAACTCCCCCATCCGGACACCGTTTTAGGTCGTTCTTGTGCCCAAATTGAAGCCCCGAAAATAAGATTTCCAATGGTTCTAACCTCACATCCAAATTCCAAGTGTGGAACAAGAAAAGGGTAAAAGAGTGACGGTTGGTCGTAAACGAATTATTCAAATTAAAGTTTTTGATCCAATCTTGCTTTACCATCATATTATCATCTCAATCAATACCCCAAAATAAGGTAAGAACATTCCAAACACACTACGAAGAACATCGAAAATGAGTCCACGTGTCTCAGAATCAAACTTAACCAGGCGACCCGCTCGAGCGCCCACTTATACGCTCGAGCGGAAAATCACCTCTCCCAGAATTTCAGTCCGCCTGCAAAATTACTGGAAACCCCAAAAGGATGCTCGAGCGCCAACTACTCCACTCGAGCGGAGGGAAAAATTTCAGATTGTTTGGTAAAGGTCACCAAGTCCAGTTTCAAAGACATAACCCAACGGATAGTTCTTCAATTCCAATAGCAAGCACATTGATCCCTAATTAAATAAGGATAACTTTCTATATGCACTTTGGGGGCATTACACTTACGGTGCCGAGGCAGTCATCCCCGTAGAAGTGGGCCTACCGACGCCAAGGGTCATCAATTCCGATCCACAACTGAATGATGAATTCCGGAGGGTCGACCTGGACCTCATCGAAGAACTGCGAGAAACAGCCACCGTCCGATTGGCCTCATTCCAACAGAAAGAGAGGCAGCACTATAATCGCAGAGTCCGACCTAGGGAATTCATAGTGGGAGACCTCATCCTTCGAGAAGTAACCCTCGCCACTAAAAACCTGACCGAGGGGAAGCTCGCAACTAAGTGGGAAGGACCTTACATCGTTAAAGCTACACCCCGCCCAGGCACTTATCGTCTCTAAGACATGGAAAGTAGAGACCTCCCTCACCCTTGGAATGCCGAGCACTTGAAACACTATTTCAAGTAAAACAGTGTCTTTTGTTTTTTTTTTCCATAAATTCAATTGTTATATGTTTTATTTTGCCGTTCGGAACACTTGTTCATTTTTGTGCTAGCCATACAATGCATCAACTTATGGAGGACTGTACCTTAATGCCAACTATTTGAATTCCCCATTTTTTGTGTTGTGCCTTAATGAACACATATTCACCAAGCCTCAGTCAGACTAAGCCCTCCAAAGCCTCAGCCAGACTGAGCATGAAGCACTCGGCCAGACTGAGTTGAACAAATATTCAACCACTCTCAGCCAGCTTGAGCCCTCCAAAGCCTCAACCAAAGTGAGCACGAAGCGCTTAGCCAGACTGAGCCCTCAAAAGCCTCTGCCAGACAGAGCATGAAGCACTCAGCCAGACTGAGCCCCCCAAAGCCTCAACTAGACTGAGCCTGAAGAGCTCAGTCAGATTGAGCCCTCTAAGCCTCAGCCATACTAAGTTGTTCTTTGAAACATAGCACCATGTGCAGAGCCAGTTCATTATACCATAGTCCAAAAAGCAAAACACACAGCAATTTTATAACTTAACTTTATTACAAACCATAATAACAAGCAGTTTTTTCAGACTATGGGCAGCCAGTTACATGATTCATTTAGTTCACTTTTAAGTCTCATTAGCTACATTACTTTATAAACCACTTCCTTACCCAACACTTATATATTTCCACGCACAGGTTTATTATAATACCAAGTACAAAAAAAAAAAAAAAAACCCATTGAGGCAGATAAAAACAAAACTTCACAAACCATCCTCAAAATTTAAATTCTTTACAAATGTCAACCATTCTTTACAAGGAGCTATGTCAATTCGACAACAAAACAAAGAAAGGGAAAAACAACAACAAAAACAGAACAACCTAAGTCTAATTTTCACACTGCTCCACCTTTATCCCCACCTTCCTCGCTGGATACCAACTCTTCCTCCTCAACCCCCTCATCCAGTGGGGTTTGGGCTATGTCCTTCTCTCTTGGCCTCATGATATTAAAGTCCATGCCAGGGAAGAGCTCCGCTGCCTTGTACTTGAAGCTCGTCTAGCCGCTGTCCTAGTATTGGCTTATCTCATGTTTGTAGTAGTCTGATTGCCAAAAACTTTGGATTATTTCTTCTTCGATCTGCCCAGCAACAGCCACCTCTGACGGCCCAGCACCACCTTCCCCCTCTCTGGCCAAGCCCTTCACCACAGCCCCGTCAATGGCCATTTGGAATGCAGGGGATGACTTAAACTATTCCACCGCCGAGGTGCATAAGTTCGGATAGGTAGCCCTCTCAGACACCATCATCCTGGCTAACTCTGTAGTCTTGGTCCTTTCTTCTCCCAAGGCCCTCTGCAACTTAGTGATACACGTATCTACCTCTTCCTTGTCTTTTAAGGCCTGATCGCGCAACTCTTCATTATTTATGAGGGCCTATTCCAATCTCTCTTTGGCGGTGTCGCAGGCTTCTTGGACCTCGCCCATCTTCTTTTGCTCGCTCGCCAGCTCAAACTCTAGTGATACCACCTTGTGGCTTACCACTTCAAGTTCAGACTTGGTGACTGACAGCTCGGAGGTGACCTCAGCCTGGCCTACGCTGGCGCGCTTAGTCAAGTGACTCTACACTACTGCCAATACCTCCATCTTTTTCGCCCTCTACACATAGGCCAGGCCCTTTGTGCAGGCGCTCCACACTGCCTTTCTCCAGTCAGCCGTCTCTATCCTTAAGTTCTGCAATTGCACCTGCACCCCTTTCAGTTAGGCCTTTAGGGGCTCCGCTTCCACTTTCGCCCCCACTGCTTTGCCCAGCAGGGTCGCTGCTTCCATCTGCGCTGAGTAGAACCCTCTCATGAGGTCGACCTCCATAAATTGTTCCATACTCCGCACGGCTGCTTCCTCAACAACCCTTAACAGACGGTCTGTGGCGACCCTGGCTTCGCCCTCCATCGCCCGCAAAGCAGCTGACTACCGCACGAACATGATATGTGGTGGTCCTCAACGTGGTGCTCGTCTTTGCTCTGCTTGCCCACTCTCTCCCTACCTCTTGACTTGGGGACACTTCTTGTAAGGAGATGTCCTTGGAGGGTAGGTCTGCCAACCCTTGTTGCTTGTCTACTTTGTTCACTACTTGGCCACTTGGGAACTCGTCCAAACCTTCTTCCGCCTCCACACCAACCCTGGTCTTCTCCTCTTTTACCTCTGGAGGTAACTCCACCACCCCCTCTTTCTCCTTCTTCAACACCGGTCCTCCCTCACTTCCCTTCGAAGCCACCTTCCTCTTTTTCTTTTTCTTCAACACCGACTCCATCTCCCTCTTGCTTCTCTCCTTCAGTGGATCCATTGGCACTAGTGTGAATTTTTCCATATCTGCTCCATAGCTCCTCCAGATCCTCTACCATTAGCGTGAATTTGTCAGCCTTGATATGTCAGTGGTCCGGCGTCACTTGGCTAATCGGCTAGACCGCCGTTATTATTGTCCCTAGAGAGGGTCACACTGGCTGCTCCACAACCTTCTCTTCACACCGCTCTACTCTATATTGCTCCGCCAGTGCCACTCCATCATCATCCCTTAATGCATTCGATGTCATCGCTGGCACTTTGTCTTGTGCCATCTCCTTCACGTTTCTGTATATCGCTTTGGTTGCGAGGGCAAGGAAATCGGCGATGTGAAAGAGGGGAGAGTCCACTGAGATGTAAGAGCTAAAGTCTGGAATGTGTTGATTCTTCATAATAAGGTAAGTAAATCGCACCAGTCCAAATGCCCAGGGTTTGCCTGTGTTCCAAGGATCGAGGTTAAAATTCGCTAGTTTGAAATTTGACAAATAAGTACAAACCCCTGCCTTTTCCTACTTCCCCACCACCAGCCCCTTCAGCTCCTCCTATCGATTCGTATTTCCTATCCATAGCCTCACATTGCGCCACGTGTAGGGCTACGATCCCACCCTCTCCCCACTAATTCTCTTTCCTCTCTCCCATTTATTCCTGTTCACATCATCACGTGCTTACTCGCTCCTTAAGCCCCATGCGGCGTCACTGAATTTTCGATCCTCCTTCTAGCGCCATCTTGCTCAGCCACCTTCGCGGTCAGCCCTCCTCCCGGTCAGTTATCCTGCTCGGCCACCTTCGCGGTTGGCCCTCTTCACGGTCGGCCATCCTGCTCGGCCACCTTTCACGGTCGGCCCTCCTGCTGGGTCACCTTCATGATTGGCCCTCCTAACGGTCAGTCATCTTGCTCGGCCACCTTCGCAGTCGACCCTCATCCTGGTAGGTCATCCCACTCGGCCACCTTTGCAGTCAACCCTCCTCACGGTCAGTCATCCTCCTTGGTCACTTTCGTAGTTAGCCCTCCTTACGGTCGGCCGCTCTTGTCGACTGGTCATTCTTCTCAGTCCCCTCCTCCACGGTCGCTTGGTCTTTCATCTCCATTCCACCATCCCCCTCCCATCCATCCCTTGCCTCCTACCCGGGCTTGGGGGACTCCCTCCATCTTTCCTATTCCCTTCGTTGGACTAAAGCTGCACTTGGGAATGAGGGAGTACTAATACTAATGGGCCCGCAAGAGGGTCCAGCCCACGACTCAGGACACAGCCCACGAACTAGATATTAAAGCCCAGTAAACTTGAGAAACCAATGATGGACCAGGACCAATAGCATTCAAACACCTGTCGAGCAGGGAATCAGCCATGTAGGCAGACAAAGATCTTGCGAAGTTATTGCATCCACACATCAGCCATTAATGAGGCTCTCGTAGCATTAAATGCGACAACCCCTTTACATCAGAGGATATAGACTCACCATGAACGATGCCAGCTAGAATATAGACTTTCGGCCAACAAGAAAGTCTGGAATGGACAAGGAAATGATGAGCAAAGGATATAAGAAAGCTTCCGAGATGCGTTAAAGGTTAAGTTCTTCATCCTCCTCTTCTCTCTATACACAATCAATCCACTCTATCCTAACTCGACCATCAGAGTGTCTACCGGGGAACTACCTCCCCCCTTGGACCTTTTTACAGGCACGTTCCGTGGAATTCAAGGCTAGTAGACCCATTAGAAGTGTGGATCAGCCCGACCCATCCTCCGTTGGAACTGTTGCATTATCAGTATTAATATCAAAATTCCAGCAGCAATAGTCCATAACATATTAAACAAATCAGTGATAAATTTATCACTGAATTAATTGATAAATTCATTGGATTAGGTCAACAAGTTTTACAAATGTAGATCTTCACCAACACACTGTAGAAAGAGTCTCGATCTCATCGGCGACTAAGTGAAGTACCAGATTGCTGAAGGTGGTCGATCAACATTGAAAACAATTAGATTTGAAGCTAGTAGTGAAGTTCGACGTTAAAAATAGAGGATCGATGATTGAAGAAGAGCGACGGTGATGGCAGATGAAGGATGGAGGATGGAGGAAGAGAGACGGTAATGATAAAGAGGAAGGAAGATAACAATGTCAGGCGAGCAAGTCAAACGGTTAAGAGAGAGAGAGAGAGAGCGAGAGAGAGAGAGAGAGACGACTTGGTCCAAATATATCAGGGGTAAAATAAGAATATGGGCCAAATTATTTTGGGTCAAGACCTCATAGGTATTAAGTCCAATTCAGAGGATCGGCCTGTAACTCACCCAAGTTAATATGACTTATTACTATTGTTTAATATTCTTAAATATATGTGACTTTCATATTCAATCTAAAATGTATAATTTTTTTTTTAATTTCTTTTTGAGGAGGTTTATAAATTTGTAGTTTTTGAGCACTACAAATTTAATAATATAGCTATGGTTTTAGTAACTAAAAATGTAATGAATTTTAATAGATTATGTGGCTGAGATATAAGTTAACATCGGCCAACCCTTGCTCCACTCTCCTTGGTGGGATCTACAGCTATGTTTGGCATAATGGGTTGAGTCTAAAATAGTCATAAAAAAATAAAATAGACTAAAAAGTTAATAAAACAAAAATGTCCCATTCAAATCATAACCATTTCAATTTTTTTTTCTCAAAAAAATAAAAAAAGCCAAAAAATTCATTCCAGATTAAGCTTTTTAACCTATGTTAAAATAGTCAAAAAACCAACTCAGTTCTCAAACGAAAGCTAAGTTAGATCTACGTCAATTTAATCGATGCGGCATTTTTTTGTTATAAGGACATAACCTCATTAAAATTTAGACTAAAGTGAAAAAAAAATAAATAAAAGTTAATAATATAAAGACTAAAACGATAGAATTTTATTAGAGATATTTTCCTAAATTTTTTTTATCTACTTATATTTCACTTAATTCAAATTATTGTTTTTATATTCCAATAAGTTTTAAGTGACATAATTATCAAAATATCCCTAATAAAATGAAAGACTTACGTGTAAGTCCTAATAGGTGGATTTATTGTCTAATAGGTCTTATGATAATTAATAGCGTTTTTATCAAACATTATTTAAAAAAAGACACTAATTGTTAATTTTTAGCAACAGTTTGAAAATTTTGTCACAAAAATGTTACGTTTTAACGACAGTTTAAAAAAATCGTCACAAAAAGTCACTAATTTTTAACTTTCAACTACAATTTGAAAAATTTGTCATAGAAACATGTCACTAATTATAAGTTTTAGTGATAATTTATAAAAATCTTGATTAAAAAAAGTCACTAATTGTCAATTTTTAGTGACATGCAAAAAATTATTTTTAAAGACGGTTTTATTAGGATTTATTTTTAATAGGACTTATAGGAATTAAGTCAAACTATTAGGACCTATTGGTAATTTACCTTAATAACAATAGGGTGAAACGCGTATTAATGTTCACATTGAAATATTTTGTGATATAAACATTCACATTGTCAAATATGAATGTTCACATCACCAAATTGTTAAGAGTTCAAGATGTGACACCCACGTATCCACAGACACATAAAAGTACATTTAATTCTTATTATAGGATAAGACAAGCAGTTCCTTCCGCACCGAGACGAAGGGGTAGTTTCCCAAGATACAGTGACATTTAATTTTTTTTCCGTACATAACTAAATATAAATTGATTATAAAATAAATAAATAAATAAAGAAAATAAAAATAAAAATAAAAATAAAAATTAGTGGGTCAGCTCCTCATAAAAAGTTAGTAAGACCCATCATTCTGCAAAAATAAAGTTAGTATAATTTAATCATATGTAAATTGCTGAAGAAGTATAAAAACGCATCATTTCATGCTTAATCATTTGAATTGACCAAAACTCAAAAAATAAGAGTTGTACAGTATCAAATTTCCTTAAAGGCTATGAGAACGAATTTAATAGAAACTGAACAGGTTGAGAGAAAAACTTGATAGAAGAACCTAAACGGAATTCAACCGAAAAATCTAAAGCTGAAAACGAAATGAAACTACCCTAAAATGATTTTTTCAAAAAAGTTCAAAACATGAAAAGTGTTCAGAATAGTGTTTTACTTTAGTTTAAGCGTAATCAATAAAATAAACTCGTTTCGTGGGTTAAAACAACATCTAAAATCTGCTTTCCTAAAATGAATAAAGCTACTGTAACCAAGATCATCCGATTATAAGTTTTAATTGATTTTTTTTAGTAAAAAGTTAAAATACAAAAGTTATCTAGAATTACGTATACATGTTTCTATCCAAATTTTATAATTTATCAAGGTTGTTTACTATTTTTTAAGCTGTACAAATGAATACAATTTACACTATATCAATAAACTCATATTTAATTCTTTGTACCTTAATTCCACCACTTTAGCCCTTCACTTATGGCCTACACATATATCCCATGTGCCTCCTGTATATCTAACACCACTTCGAAGCCAATCTTGCACGGGCATATCGTCCCAAGTTTGACCTATACTTCTCGAACGGTTAACCATATACATACGTGCGTAAATCGAAGTACTCGTCTACTCTTGAGAACGAGGCAATAATATATATATACACAATTCCTCATCTACTCAGGAGAATAAACATAAAAATGCCGAGCCTAAGGCATTCAAATGAATCTCATAATCCTCACATTTTTTTTAAACGCTTTTTCTCACCAGCACTAAAATAAAATCACAATCCATGGAGTCATAGTGGAGTATTCGAAATTTATCTATAAGTTTCTAGTTTATTTTAATTTCATATATTCATAAATGTAATTACATCCATAAAATCAATATATATATATATATATATAAATCCTAAACCTTACATACACAATTAATCAAATTAATTTAAATCAATCCATCATCTTCATACAAATATAATATCAAACCAACACCAAATAAATAAAAATAAACAAATAATAACAACAAAATAATCATAAATCAAGAAAAGTAGGTTGTTGCACTCACAATATGTTTTCGAAAATCAAAGAATCATTTGAAGAATTAATGAAACCACCAAAATAATAAAATAAAGTAATAATAATAATAATAAATAAATATATAATGACTTACAAAAAAATTAAGATCGCTACAATTACCATCATCACTACACCAATCATTTGCCACCATTATCTCCTTCTACGACCATGAATTCAAGGGCAATGGTATATTCTAGTTGAGGCTGGTCGACTATCACTACGAACTTCCTGTGGGCGTTGAGGGTTTATCGACAATTGTCAGCCATTGTAAATTTGTGTTTGCTCAAATGTAACTCATCACTATACCTTCGGGGACATCCGATAAAATGTAACTCATGACTAGTAACAACTGCTGGAAATAATGGTTTTTATAGGCTTATTTTCGGCCAACTTTGAGCCCAATTTTGAGTGGGCCCCAAACGTCTTTTGGGGTGGGTCCGAAAATGTGATATATTCCTTGCCGCATGGCAAGTCACACGGTGAAGACGGTACATCAAAACCATTTATGAGTGAATGGGAAATTGACGTCGTTTTTGGGTTTGTGGAATGGACAATTAAAGAAGTAAATATGGGTTTCCTTGAAATGGGTTGTCTCACATTGAAACTTGAAAAGAACTTCTGTGTGTATATAAGTTCTAGGTGACAACACTTGGGTTAGGCCCCAAGGGGCACCCTAAGTTTGTAGAAGGGAGGAGTTATGGACAATGTGAACCTTAGCCCAAACCACCACACAAGGGCGAGCGCGTCGTTGCCGCCGCCGTCCGTCTGACCAGCCATGCTGGGCGCGGGTGTGGGTTGGGTCAGTTGTTTAATTTTTCTGTCCATTTGTTACTTCCTCCAGTTCAATTTTCCAAATAAATCAAACTATTCAAACAGACATATTTTATTTTCTAGATCTGTTGCACCCGGGCATATTTTATTTTTTCAAACAGATTTAAATCTTCCCAGGCAGATTTGAACAAATTCAAACTGAGGTTCAACAAGTTCAAATGTTCAAACAGATTAGGAAAAACTGCCCAGCAGTTCTGGACAGTTTTTATAACTGCTACAGTTATAGATCTGTCCAGTTTAAATTGGTATCTATTCAAATCTGTGTTGCACCTGTTCATTCGGAATCAGACCTGTTTGGGTCTGTCATTTTGCCTATAAATTCCAGCATATTTTAGCAGTTTGGGGGTTCAGAAAAAACATCCAGAAAAAATTCTTTCCTTTTTGGTTTTACGCTTTGGTTGCATTATTCTTCATATTATTTTTTAGGGAAACATTAAGAGAGTATAGAACGCAGGTTTTGTTCACCGAACAAATTGTTTGGAGTGCTACTACAATTTGTGAAGATCGTTGTATCCTGGGAGATAGACGCATTTTATCCGTAAGCACCGTAGCGGGGTGAATCTGTCTTAAGGACAGAGTGTCACACACTCGACTTGATCTTTTAATTATTTATTCGGTTCGGTAAAATAAATTCTGTAAGTAATTTATTTTTACTTTTTTGATTTTGTTTCATTTATTTATTGTACATAGAAGATTGTTCCAACAATCTTAAGACAGATTCGAATTATTCTGTTTATACAGAATTTTTCGTTTGTTTCCTTTTCTCTTTCTTCTTCTTATAGAAATTATTTTTTGTGATTTTACAAAATAATATTTTGGTTGGAAAAATAAATAGTAGTAATATACTGTTTGACAGATAGTAGTAATATACTATCTATTTTCTTTGACAACTAGTAGTAATATACTAATGCCATTAATAATTCAGAATATTTATTTGTGGAATGTTGTTAGAAATTAATTTTGGTTTTTCAGAAATAATTTCTGAGTTTTCATTAATTAAAATTCTGTTTTAGTATTTTAATTATTGAAGTGTTACAGAAATTCAATTTTCTGTGTGGAATTAATTTGTTTAAATAAAATTTTATTTTATTTTCAAATTAATTGAAAATAAAATTTACAATTCTTGTTTCTTTTATTTTTTTTATAGAATTAAATTTTTTTTGAGTGTTCATTAATTAAAATTCTGTTCGGTATTTTAATTATTGAAGTGTTATAGAAATTTAATTTTCTGTGGAATTAATTTGTTTAAATAAAATTTTATTTTATTTTCAAATTAATTGGAAATAAAACTTACAATTTTTGTTTCTTTTATTTTTATAGAATTTAATTATGTGTTTATGGTTTAATTTTCTGTGTAGTATAAAATTCTAATTCTAATTTTGTTTTATAATTTAGAATTCATGGCCCCAGAAATTGGTCAAACTAATGCTCAAATCAATACTGGTATGGTGGCTGCAATTGTGCCAACCCCTTCTTTTGTTGGGACTATTCTAGTGAATTATGGTAAAAAGGCAGAAAAGTTCTTAAGAACTAATTTTTGCAAAGGCAAAGGAAGATCAAGTAAGAAGCCTGATCAAGCCAATATGACTGAAGTGGATAAAATTTTCAATGGTGTAGATGTCATAAATCTTTCTACAGTTGTTTCCGAGGCAAACCTTGTTGAAAATCCTAAAGAATGGTGGGTGGACACTGGTGCCACTCGCCACATCTGTGCTGTAGACGCGCCCCGAGGGCCTCATGCTACAGTTCAGACTCAAATAGTCACGGTTCTAAATCTAATCTCACAATGTGCGATGTGAGATTGATAAATCACCAAAGAGTCCAAATCCGAAAAATCGTTTTGGAAAACTGATTTTTAAGAAAGAAGTGCCAAACATGGACTGTTTTGCCAGATACAGAGTCGCCACCTAAATATTTTGTTTTGGAGGAATTTAGGAAACCTTGACTCGTTTCCTAAGGCCATGTGTCCGTCATCACCAAAGTTTTCTCGGCTCGGGAACTTGGGTACGATTGGGGAAGGTCACTTCGTGAGCACCCCTGCTCGCTCGATCAAAGATCGGCCTCTATTGACCATGATATCTTGTTGTTGAAAACATTACGTGCTCTTATTCCGGTTATTAGCCTAGAATTACTATGTGATGCGCACAACATACAAGTATAGACTGGATTGCCTAAGTTGGAACAAAGCATCGCATATCCGTTTGTTTTGAAAGTGGATTGAAATTTGCTACTCGCAAGTAGGCTAAAACACAGGTTTCGACGAATTATTCCAACTCATGCAACCCAACCTTTACCCACAGGCATTCAGGCAGTTAATCAACTAAGTAGATAGCCTCATGGTAAGCATGCTGTCATGGTAACACTCATACACATGCAAGGATGCTAAAGCGTAAATGCTTACCTAGTACTCCAAGCCAAAACAGAAACTAGTTAGTAATCAAATGCATGATCCTAGTTCATGTTAAGATGGCTAACGCAACACATGCAAAATGCAACTAGAAATAGGCTCGGCTATTCTAAGATGTCATGTGAAATGCAACTTGATACATGTATTCAAATTGGAATTGAAATACAATGCAGTTAGCATGATGCGCCGAGCCCGGTGCATGCAAGACAAATGAATGGATGCAAACATGCGAGCATAAGTATGCTAATCAAAACATGACCTAGAACTAACCATCAAAGAAGGTAAGTAAAAGGGAGAAAGACGTGGGGTTGGAAGACATGCATCACACACACGCACGCTTATTACACAATTGCGCCCTCTCGAGGGATCGAAAGAATAGTACAAACCAAATAAATAATTAACTACTCTAGCTAATTAATTATTACAGACCACTTAACTAGTCAAGCGAATTAACTAAGCTAATAAAGCGGTAAACCAGCCTCGGGAAGAGTGATAAATGCACGCATGCTCGGCTCCGCTCGATAATCCATCGCCATGCTCATGTTGCCTCTGTTTGCACTATTTTCCTCTTCTGAAGACTGTACAAATTTCCAAATTGCTTCTGAAATACTCCCTGAGAGTTGTGGGAGCCCACCGACCAAGAGGGAGCACCACCGGCCATGTAATTATGGTCATCGACCAAAACTTAGATCACCGGTTGGGTATTGATAGTCGGCCAGCACTAAAAATTGCCGATCGGCCATTTCTTCCTGCAGAACACTGGTTTGCTGGAACAGAGGACAGACAAGACATGTCAATTCATTTCAAAGCAATGTTTGCACCACCACCCTCCTCATCATGTTTGAGACTTAAAGGAGTATGGTTCTCGACCCTCGGGCCACCAATCACGCATTTCAATGCATGATGGCCCAAGGTGCTAAGTGTGCAACTCAATATGGAATGAAATGCACAAAACACACAAAGGGTCTTAACCTCTATCATGTATGATCAAAAGGCAAGGTAATGCACACACAATGCAATGCAATTTAGGCAAGCAAACGAACATGCAAATAACTCAAGTGTGCAACAAATCTAATGCAACATGAGCACGTTAACATGCAATATGCAATAGGCATACAACCTAAACATGTGGACATGTATAACATGCAACAACATGCAAAATGAAACAAGCATGCAACAACATGGTGAGATGGACTTACACTAACATGGGTAGCTCTCAAGCATGCCAAAATCAGTGGCCAATATGATGCAACAAAAGCATGGAATAGACATGCAAACATGTACGCACAAAGGCCTATCATCTAAGGCATAAAAGAGGCAACTTTTAAACACATATAAAAGAGACTAATATGGACAAATGACAAGCATTGTAAGCTCTGAAATTAAGTTAGAAATGGTGCCAAACCAACTAAACAAATCAAGCGAAGCATGCAACCAAGCCCAAAATTTGGAAACTAGCCATGGGACTCGAACCAAGACTATATGAAGCAAACCCCAAAGGGCCATGGGGACCTAAAACAGTCCCAAGGCAGGTCTAATCAAGACCAAAAACCCACTTAGATGGTGTAGACACCCCATTTTTGACCGTCCTCAAGACTTGGACCTCATCGCTTGAACACTCGGTGATCATCCTTGTTTGTGTTTGTCTTGAGTTCCCGGAGGTCTCGGATACGCGCCTTGCCTCAGGATCTCTCGACTCGACTGTTTTGTGTCTGGTTTTGCACCAAACACTTGTGTTTTGCCTTGGAAGGGCAGGGAATGCCTTGTGAGGCATCCCCACACTCCACCGGCCATGGATTGAGGCCACCGGCTGTGTTTTGTTGCCATCGGCCAAATACTTGGCTGACCGACACTCTTGTTGGCCGACCGGCCATCAATCTTGTCAAAATGACATCTTTGGCCGGCCGACTACAGTGCATCTGCTTTTGCAGATATTTTGGTGCAGCTGGCATGCACTTTGTATGGAGGGATGGCCTTCTTGTTAGCTTCCTTTGGAAGCTTTACAAGACAAAATTGTCTATAAAAGAGAGCCTTCTCTCCCTCTTTGAGAGGTTAGACAAGTTGGGCATTATTTTTCGGAGCTTTGATGGGTTTGTATATATCCTATCTCTATATCTCTCTTTCTTGGTGTATTTGTGTGTGTTTTAGGCCTTAGTATTGCACACAAACACCGACTACTACACCATCCTCTTGGAGCTGAGGTTCTAGAGGGTTGTTTTTGAAGTTTTGGAGCTGGTTTAGACCTAAGGAGACTGCTGGTCCACCATTTGTGAAGAGGGTCTACAAGGGTAAGAAACTTGTTCCTTTTCCCCTATTTTTGCATAGCTTATTTACCTATCTTGCATCTGTTTTTGAGCTTAGTGTATAACATATAAAAGTTGTGTTTTTACTTGCTCTAAGTAGTTGCTTAAGGGTGTTTCAAGCTTTGGGGTTGTTTGACCCCTCTTAAGCCTTGAAAGGCTCCATTTTGTGCCATTTTGGTTGAGCTCCGGGACCATTGTGTTTGGGCCTCAATCTTGAGGGATTTCAGAGGTGAGGATGGTGCCTTGAGGTCCCAAGAAGGAGAGGGCCACCCCCCCTCTTTGTTGTCCTTGAAAAGGAACATTTTTTAGCCTCTTGAGGGAGCACCATGTTTAAGTGTATGTTGACTATGCCTTAGCTGATTTTCATGCTCATTATGTCATATTATAGCATTGTTGTATGTTGGTTTTGGTACACCATGCTTGCTTAGCATACATGCCTTGTAATGCCTTGTTTTAGCCTTAACATGTCCCATGCTTTGAGCCCTTATTCAAGCATGTTTAGGCCTAGCTTTGTGAAGCTTTTATGTTTGTTTTTCCATGCTTAAGGTCTGTCCTTGGCTATTTTGGTCGACCAAGACATGCATTGCATAGTCCCTTTGCATCTTGGCTTGTTAGCCTCAAGTGTGTGAGTGTGTGGTATGCGTTGCTTGAATCATTTTTAGTGGTTTGGAACCACTTACCATGCTATTTCAGTCCTCATAACATGCTTGCATACATGCCTTTGATGCCTCTTTGATGCTTTAAAAGCTTGTGTTGTATGCTCCATGTTTGGCCTCTTTTGCATGCTTCCATGTTTAAGCCACTTAGATGCCATCTAGGTGTTCCCTTTGCATGGTTTAGGTCTACCTTGAACCTGTTTTAAGCCCTCTTGGCCTTGTGAGGTTTGGTTGGCTTAGCCATGGTTTAAGTCTCCTTGACTTGCCTCAAGTACTTGGACCAATTGTACGCTATGTTTGTCTTTTTTAGGTTGGTTTGGCACCGTCATTAACATGGTTTTCAGTGCTTACATTGCATGCCCTTAGTCCATGTTTAGTCTCTTTCAAGTGTACTTGAGAGTTGCCTTTCGATGTTTAAGTGTTGGCCCATTAACATGTGCATGTGTGTGTGTGTTGGTCCTCATGTTTGAGCACTTTGGTCACTGTTTTAGGATAGCTCGAGGGCTGCCTAAATTAGTCTAAGTCCATCCCTTTTGCTTGGTTGTGTGCTCACCTTGTATGTTTGCTTGCATACTTGCATATTCGCATTGAATTGCCATGTTGCATGCTAGTTCACATGCTTAGGATTGCATTGCATGAGTATGCATGCTTGACCTCTTGAAGTGAGTATGATAGAGGTTGGCCCTCATCGTGTGTTTATGTGCATTGCATCCCATATCAAAGTGCACACTTGATTCTTCGGGCCATCATGCATGGAAATGCACGATTGGTGGTCTGAGAATCGAGAACTATACCCCTTTGAGTCATAAACATGAGAAGGGATGTGGTGGTGCATACATTGGCTTGAAATGCATTGCCATGCTATGCCCTGCCCTCTGCTGCTGTCAATTGCAGGTTCTGCAGGAATTCTTGGCTGACCGGCAGTGTTTAGTGCGGACCGGCCATAAATTCTTGGCCGATGACCACCAAATCACAGCCGATGCCCATTCTCCATGGCCGGTGATCATTGCCCTCAGCCGGTGGTGTTTCCTAGTGTCCATAGAAGCAACTCTGAGACTTTGGCAGTCTTCAGAGGGGCAGAGGAGGGAAAACAGAGGCAGCTTATGCATGGCAGTGGGCTTCTGAGCAGGACCGAGCGCGCATCGCACCGGACCCTCGTCCCGAGGCCATTTACTGCTTAAATTAGATTAATTAATTTGCTTAGTTAATTTGATTGTTTGTAATATTTAATTAGCTAGTCGGTTAGTTAAATTGTATTATTCTTTTGGTCCCTCCGAGCGAGGGCAAATTTGTAATAAGTGTGGGTGTGTGTGTGCATGTCTCCCAACCCCATGTCTTTCTTCCATTTTATTTACTAGCTTTCGATGGTTAGTCTAGGGCATGTTTCAATTAGCATACAGTATGATAGCATGTCTGCATCCATTCATTCGTTTTGCATGCACCGGGCTCGGCGCATCATTCTAACTGCATTTGTATTTCAATTCCAAATTGAATACGTGTTAGTTGTAGCATTTCATATGTCATTATAGATTAGCCGAGCCTATCTTAGTTGCATTTTGTATGTGTTGCATTAGCCATCTTAACATGAGCTAGGATCATGCATTGATTACTAACTAGCTTTTGTTTTGGCTTGGAGTACTCGGTAAGCATTTATGCTTTAGCATACCGCATGTGTGTGAGTGTTGCCATAATAGCATGATTACCATGAGGCTAGCTGCTTATGTGATACAACTGCTTGAATGCCTATGGATGGAGGTTGAATTACCTAAATTGGAATAATGCATTAAAACTGTGAGTTTTAAGCCCACTAGATAGTGGCAAAATCATCTTTTCGAAAGCCCACTTGAGGGTGGCGAAATCTACATTTTTAGCCTACTTGCGAGTAGCAAACCATTTTCAAAACAAACATGAGATGTTTTGTTCCAATTTAGGCGATTTGGTCTATACTTGATTATTGCGTGCATAACATAGTAATTCTAGGCTAATAACCGGAATAAGAACACATAACGTTTTCAAAAACGGATATCATGGTTAGTAAAGGCCGATCTTCGGATCGGGCGAGAGGGGGTGCTCATAGTTGACCTTCCCCAATCGTACCCAAGCTCCCGAGCCGAGGCAACTTTGGTGATGACGGACACGTGGCCTTTGGCACCGAGTTAGGGTTTTCTAAATTCCCCCATAAAAAATATTTAGGTGGCGACTCTGTATCTGGCAAAGTAGTCCATGTTTGGCACTTCTTTAAAAAAAATCTGTTTTCTCAAAACGATTTGCCGGATTTGGACTCTTTGATTCAGATTTAGAACCGTGAAACAAATCGAGTCCAAACTATAGCATGGGGCCCACGGGCGCGTCTACAGATGGCATCTAGATGGCCTACACATGATGGCATACACAATGGTCCAAACATGGGGCATAAAACAACAATTCTTTAAGGCACTAAAGGAGCATCAAATGTAAGTAAACAAGCATGCCATATGGACTGAAATGACATGGTAAGTGACTCCAAATCCCTGAAATAAGCCAAGTAATGCATGCTAGGGGGTTCAAAACTCAAAGCCTTCAAGCTAGATTGCATGGTAGCTACTCAAAGCAAGTCATGAATGACTCAAACGACCAAAAATAGACCTCAAGCATACCAAAACATGGATAAGAACTTCTTGAAGCCAAACCAAAATCATTCTAGAAAGGCATGTTACAACATGATGCATGTTAGGCCAAAACATGAGATTACAAGACAAGTGTATGGAGCATACATGGCATGTCTAAACCAACTCAAAACAGAGGTATGTCATGCTAAAATAACACTAAATACCAGCTAAGACATGGCCAACATGAACTTAAGAAAGGTGCTCACACATGAGGCAAATATGATAAGTATTGAAGGCAACAAGGAGAGGGGATGCCCCTCTCCTTCTTAGGACCTCAAAACACCATCCCCACCACTGAAATCCAAAGGATTTCAGTGGTGGGAAGGCCAATACAAGGTGGTCCCGGAGCTCACAAAAAGGGCACAAAAGTGAGGCCAAACAAGGCCTCAGAGGGGGTAAACAACTCTAAACACCAAAGTGATCTTAAACAACTATTTTAAGAACTTAAAATCAAAACTTTTATCAGTTATAGACTAAGCTTGAAAACAGATGTAAGATAGGTTAAAAGCTTGTGCAAAAATGGGGAAACTAAAGCAAGAACACTCACCCTTGTAGACCTTCTTCAAGAACAATGGTCCAGCAGGTTTTTTGAGTTCAAAACAACCCAAGAACACCAAAATCAACCTCTAAGGACCTCAGCTCCAAGAGGATGGTGTAATGCTAGGTGTTTGTGTGCAAAAATATGAACAAAACAACCTTATAGACACACAAATATGTAAAGAGAGGGAGATATAGAGATAGATAGATACAACTATTTTTAACCCTAATTTCAGACCTCTGGAGCCCTTGAGGAGGGAGGAGAAGCTCCCTCTTTATAGAATTCCAATCTCAAAGCTTGTTGAAGAAGCTTAGCAAGAGAAGCAAATCCCTCCATACACGTGTATGGAGGGGGTGGAAAGTGGATGCCAGCTGTGATAGCTGGCATAAAATATCAGCCAAAAGCAGATGGAAGGGGGCTGACCAGCCAAAATGGCCAATTGACCAACAAAGGTGGCCGACCGACCATAAAAGGTGCCGACCGGCCACAACCTTTGGTCGATGGCTAGGAATGGGGGCCGGTGCCTTCAAGCCTTGGCCAGTGGAGTGTAGGGATGGCCAATAAGCCACCCTCTTTCCTTAGAAGCAAAAACACAAGTGTTTGGTCCATGACCAAGCACAAAACAAACAAATTGAGAGATCTTGAGGCAAGGCGCCCAGACGAGACCTCGGCGAACTCAAAACAAACACGAGCATGGATGATCACCGAGTGTTTAAACGGTGACATCCAAGTCTTAAGGACGGTAAAAAATGGGATGTCTACATATGCCGACAAAAAGATGTTCACATCCTATTCAGTGGTGGACAATGGTGAACAACTTTTTATGGGCAACTCTTTAATTTCTAAAGTTGAAGGACAAAGAAAGATTATTCTGAAGATGACATATGGAAATGAACTCTCTCTCAACAATGTGCTGCATGTACCAGACATTCGCAAGAACCTTGTTTCCGAATCTTTGTTGAGTAAAAATGGGTTTAGGCTAGTTTTTGAAAATGACAAGTTTGTACTTACCAAAAACGGGCTGTATGTAGGAAAATTTTACTTGTCTGATGGCCTTTTCAAAATGAATGTACTGACTATTGTACTCTCTGTTATTAAGAAAAATACATATTCTTCTTACTTGCTTGAATCTTCAAATTTATGGCATAGTAGACTTGGACATGTTAATTATGGATCTTTGCATAGATGAATTAATATCGAATGTTTACCTAAATTTGACATTGATTCAAATCATAAATGTGAAATTTGCGTTGAGGCAAAATTATCCAAAACTCATTTTCATTCAATTAAAAGAAGTACTGAACCACTTGAATTAATTCATAGTGACATTTGTGATTTTAAATCAATTCAAACTAGAGGTGGGAAAAAGTATTTTATCACTTTTATAGATGACTATTCTAGATATAAGAATGAAGTTGAAAATCAACTTAGTAAGAAAATTAAGAAACTTAGAAGTAATAGAGGTGGTGAACATGAATCACCGTTTGGTGAATTTTGTAAAGAACATGAAATAATTCATCAAACCACCGCTCCTTACTGACCTCAGCAAAATGGAATTGCTGAAAGGAAAAATAGGACTTTAAAAGAAATGGTGAACGCCATGTTAATAAGTTCTGGATTACCTCAGAACTTGTGGGGGGAAGCAATACTTTCTGCTAATTATATACTTAATAAAGTATCCCGAAAGAAAGTGAATCAAACACCTTATGAATGTGGCATGGGAGAGTACCATCCTACAAATACTTAAAAGTGTGGGAGTGTTTGGCTAAAGTGGCTATTCCTAGTCCTAAAAAGACTAAGATATGTCTTAAATCTGTTGATTGCATTTTCATTGGTTATGCCAAGAATAGTAGTGCATATTGGTTCTTGATTCATAAGTCAGAACATTCCGAAATGCATGTGAATACTATTGTTGAATCTCGAAATGCATCGTTCTTTGAACATATATTTCCAAACAAGACTGGACAAGAGACTAGTACTAATAAAAGATCTTATGATGCTATTACTAGTCATGATCAAGAACAAGATCAAGAACAAGAGCAAGAGATAGATCAAAATGAGGAAGAAGAACTTAGGCGTAGTAAACGTGGTAGAACCTCAAAATCTTTTGGTCTAGATTTTCTAACATTTTTGTTAGAAAATGAGCCTTTAACTTTTAAAGAAGCTATGTCTAGTCCTGAAGCTCCTTTATAGAAAGGAGCTATAAACAGCGAAGTTGAATCCATCTTGCAAAATCACACTTGGGAATTGGTGGATTGGCCACCAGGTTGTAAACCTCTTGGATACAAGTGGATTTTCAAAAGAAAAATAAAAGCGGATGAATCAATTGACAAATACAAGGCAAGACTGGTGGTGAAAGGTTTTAGACAAAAAGAAGGTCTTGATTACTTTGACACATACTCACCGGTTACTAGAATAACATCCATTAGAATGCTAATAGCTATTGCATCGTTGTACAATCTAGAAATTCATCAAATGGATGCGAAAACCGCTTTGTTAAATGGTGAGTTACATGAAGAAATTTACATGGAACAACCAGAAGGATTTTTTGTTCCAGGAAAAGAAAAGAAAGTGTGTAAATTAGTTAAATCATTATATGGTTTAAAACAAGCGCCAAAGCAATGACATAAGAAATTTGACAAAACAATGATGTCAAATGGATTAAAAATTAATGAATGTGACAAATGTGTTTATATTAAAAATACAGACAAAGGTTATGTCATTGTATGTCTTTATGTAGATGATATGCTCATCATAGGTAGTAATAATGAAATGATTAAAACTACCAAGAAAACTTTGAATAAACATTTTGACATGAAGGACATGGGGATTGCTGATGTAATTCTTGGTATGAAAATTACCAAAACATTAGAAGGTTGTGCTTTGTCACAATCACATTACATTGAGAAAATACTTGACCAATTTAGCAAAGATGATAACATCTTGCTAGAACACCTGTGGATGTTACTTTGTTTTTTTTCTAAGAATGTACAGGAAAGTATTTCTCAATTAGAATATGCCCAAATTATTGGAAGCTTAATGTACTTGATGAATTGCACTCGCCCGGATATAGCTTATGTAGTGAATAAATTAAGTAGATATACGAGTAACCCAAGAGTAGAACACTGGAAAGCAATTATAAGAGTTCTAAGATAGCTCTGATTACACATAACATTGGGCATAATTATACTAGACATCCAGCAGTACTTGAAGGATACTGTGATGCCAACTGGATATTGGATACTAGAGACTCAAAATCCACCAATGGGTATGTCTTTATTCTTGGTGGGGCGACTGTATCTTGGAAATCTTCCAAACAGACTTGCATTGTTAGGTGTACTATGGAATCAGAATTCATAGCTTTAGACAAAGTTGGGGAAGAAGCATAATGGCTTCACCACTTCCTTGAAGATATTCCAATATGGCCAAAACCGGTCCTTGCTATATGCATACATTGTGATAGTCAATCAGCAATAGGTAGAGCACAGAGTCATATGTTTAACGGTAAGTTACAACACATTTGTCGTCGACATAACACCGTGAGACAACTACTCTCTAATGGAATTATTTCCATTGAATATGTGAAGTCTAAAGACAACATAGCGGATACACTAACCAAAGGGTTAGCAAGAGAGCTAGTTGAGAATTCAATGAGGGGAATGGGCCTTAAGCCTATTAAATAAGATTTAACACAATGGCAACCCATCCTAGTTGACTAGAGATCCCAAGATCTAGGTTCAAAAGGACAACCGAGTTGTGTATGACTCAGAAGGATCACCGGGGAGTCAAACTCCTACCCATTTCTATAATGAAATAGTGATGTCTACAGCGTTTTAGGTTAAGTAACATTTTTAATGATTCTTATATCTAGGTAAACCTAGTGGAGTATGGCGGGATACTCCTCATAAGAATCACCTTTGTGAGTGTGAACTGGGCCGGTTCTATGAGATTTGTGAAGGGCTACAATTCTCTAAAGCACTTATGAAAGCCCAATTTGTTCAGAGCCAAAATGAACACAATAGTGAGAACTAAATTGTGTCTGGTGGTATACTATGTGAGTTCTATTGTCTTGGTTTACACAATGGTTAAACAGTTCAAGACATCATGTTCATTGGTTAGCTAGTAAATTCGATAGTGTCTCACAGGGGAAGGTTCAAAGCCAAAAGCTACCTATCATTTGCAGAATATTTTCAATTTCTCTACTCTCTGTAATTAGATTATGTTGTTGCATTTTCTCTGCGTCAAATTTCATTCATATAGGTGATTATTGGAAATAATGGTTTTTATAGGCTTATTTTGGGCAAACTTTGAGCCCAATTTTGAGTGGGCCCCAAACGTGTTTTGGGGTGGGTCCGAAAAGGTGACATGTTCCTTGATGCATGGCAGGTCACACGGTGAAGACGGTTCGTGTAGACACCCCATTTTTGACCGACCTTAAGACTCATACGTCATCGATTGAGCGCTCGGTGATAGTGCGTGTTGTGCTCATTTCGAGCTTCGGAGTTTTGGCTGAGACCCTTGCCTCCGAGTCACCGAACTCTTTGTGCTTCGACTCGGTTTGCGGATCAAAGCCTTGTTTCCCTTCCCAGATGGAGGGAGAGGTCTTGTAGACCATCTCTCTGTGGTCGCAGACTACTTTTCATGGTCGTAAGCCACTTTTCCCGTTCGGAGACTAGTTTTCGATTTTTGGAGCCTTCGGCCGTACGCCTTGTCTCAGGACTACTTAACATTCTCCGTTTGGCTTGGTTTTTGAACCACACCTTGCTTCCTCTCCCTAGAGGGACACTGTGGTCCGAGAGACCACTTTTTGTGGTCGTGTACCACTTTTGGTACTCGACAACTAGTTTTCAAGGCTCTCGGCTGCGCGCTTTGCCTCCCGAACTGTTGTTTTGCATCCGTGTTGGTTTGTTTTTGGTACAAACCTTGTTTTCCTTGCTTGGAAGGTGGTACGAGGATGGGAGACCAGTTTTTCCCCTTGGAGGCCACTTTCCTTCCCCCCAGCCGGTTTTCTGGTCGGGAAACTGGTTTTCATGGTCTTTAAGCCACCTTTCTTGGTCTCCCCCCCCATTGGCTTGCTTTCAGTGTGAAGACCACCAATTCCCCCTGCCGACCACTTTTTTTTCTGGGAGACCACTTGATGTGATCGGCCGACCACTGCAAGTAGCAGGCCGACCACATTAAGTGGTCGGCACCTCTCCCCCTGTTTTGGCAGACTGTATGGATGCCAGTTATGCCAGTTGGAGGGCACAGACTGTATCCTCCATACACGTGTATGGAGGGATTGCATCCAAGTTTTAACTTCTCTAAGAAGCTTTAACTTTGGTTTTTTTCTATAAGAGAGGGGCCCTCCCTCCATTGCAAGGGTTTTGATTTTGGGCTGAAGAGATAGGCTTACACTCTCTCTAGATCCCTCTCTTTCTCTCTTTATATTGGTGCTTTGCTTCACACTTGTGCACACAACTTCTCTTACCTCGTTGCTGAGTTGCTGGAGGTTCTTGAGGGAGCTCAAGAGGTGGTTTTGGCTCAAGAAATCTGCTGGTTTTGTAGTGCTTCAAGGGTAACCTCTTTTCTTCATTTTAAGCTTTATTTTGGTTGCTCTCTTAGCCATATTTGCATGCTTCTCTTGGCTTAACATTGAACTACAAAAAGCTCTATTTTTCAGTCCTTAGCATGTTTGTTTAAGGCCTCTTGGGTGTTGAGGGTCTTCTATCCTCTTGCATGCCTTGTTTGGCCTTGTTTTGTGCCATGGTTTAAGGCCTTCAAGCTAGTCCTTGCTTGGCCTTCTAACCACTGAAATCCAGTGGATTTTTAGTGGTAGGCATGTCATTTTGAGGCCTCAAATCAGAGGGGGGTGATCCCCTCTCTTCTTGTTTTGTTTGCTTGCATTTTTGGCCTATCAAAGGAGCATGCATCTTCATACTATCAAGGCTTGGTCCATGCACTTTTTCATGACTTTTAGGGCCTGCCTTAGCTCTGCCTATGGCTGGTTTGGCCACCTTGTGTTTGCTTCTTGTATGTGTAGTGTATTCCCATTTGTGGCTCATCAAAGTAGCATGCCTTTCTAGCATGTATTGGCTCCATTTCAGTAGATTTTTTGCCATCATTTGACATGTCATGACTCTTTTTTTGGCCGGTTTGGTAGCCTCTTGCATGCTCCATATGCTTGTAGTGTAAATCTTGTTGACTAGCTTTGTATGCATGATGTTCTGGCTCATTATCCTAACATATTTTGGCTATGTTCTAGCATGATTTTGTTCTTACTTTGAGCTTTCTTAACCCTGTTTTGAGGCTTCTTGGTCGATTGAGGCTTGTCATGCATGCTTGTAGTGTAATAGCCTTGACTAGCTTTGAGTTTTGAGGTCTCTTGCATGCTTAACTTGAGGTATTTGCATGTTTTGGCATCATTAAGAATGATATTTCAGAGCATGTAGGGCTGTTATACTTCCATATTTTTCATTCCTTAAGTGCTCTTGAGGGTTGTACCTTTATGCCCTATTTGTGAGCCATTACATGAGCCTTATTTTCGTGCCTTTCAAGCCATCATCTCAACCCATCTTTGCTACTATTTTGGCCTGCATAGGGTCTGTTTGGGGTTGGTTTGGCCATTTGAGCATTGTCTTGCATGCCTGTAGTGTAATACACTTCATTAGCTTTGACGCTTGAGATTTTCAACATGCATTACATGGGTTGTTCGCATGATTCTAAGTCATTTTGCATGCCATTTCAGTGCTGGAGCATATGCCATCGTACTCCATGTTTAGTTCTTTCAATGCCTTTGGAGAGTTGTATTTTGTGCCTTGAGCTTAGGCCAACATGTGTGCATGTTTGTATAGCATTTTGGGTTTCTATCTTAGCATGTATGGCCACTGATTTGGGCATGACTGAGGTCAATCCATTTTGGTTTAAGTCCATCGAGCATTGTGTATGCCATGCGGTTCATTGCATTGTGTATGCCACGTCCATTTGCATTGTGTATGCTAGTTGTTGTTCACATTGATTGCATGCTTGTGTTACCTTGCATTGAGTATGTATGCATGTGCATTGAGCATGCCATTAGTGTTGTTAGGTTGTTCGTGTTGCATTTGCATGTTTTCATGCTTGTCCCTTGCACCTTGTTCACATGCATGTTTCATTGCATTGTATGTTCACATGCTTGAGTCGCATTGTGTATGCCATGACATGTTATTTGTAGCATTGTGTTTGGAATAGGAGTTAGTCTAAACACGGGAAACGAGGGGCGTTTTATACTCGAAGTGATAAACGTGCCTCAATTCTCGGTCGCCGACACTCTTGACTATACATGATGGAGTTTTAGGCTTTATGTGTTCGTGTGTGCATTCATTTCATACTGAGTTGTGCAATTTGGCTTCTTGGCCATCAGGCATCGAGATGTGTGATTGGTGGCCCGAGGGTCGAGAACCATACTCCCTTGAGCTTACGTAATGATAGGGAGGGTGGTTGTGCATACATGTGTTGCAAATACTTTGCCATGCCCCTTTCTTGCTCTCTATTGCAGCAAGCTAAAGTCTGGCAGTAGAAACTGGTCAGCCGACCAGATAAAGTGGCTAGCTGACCACTTTTTCTGGTTTTCAGCACAGAAAGTGGTCGGCAAGTCTTCTCCAATGCCAACAACTGGTCGGCAGCATCCCTACAGATTCCCATGATGGAGTTTCAGCTTTCTGGAGCTTTTTGCAGTGTTCTGAGACTAGTTGAAAACAGAGGCAAATCGGGGCATCGCAATGGATTTTCACACGAGGTGACCGGGCACGCATCCTTCGTCATCCAAGGCAGATTGGAGGCAGCCTATTCCATATAGTTTACATGTTTATTCAATTGCTAACTTAGTTAATTTGTTAATTAGTTAGAGTTGTGTAATAATTAGCTGTAGCTTGTTATTCATTCTGTTGTGTAATAACTAGTTTAATTAGATTAGCTTAGATTAGGTAGCTAGTTCTGTATTATTCATTCGGACCCTCCGTCAAGAGGGCACAACTGTTGTAAATAAGTGTGCGTGTGTGTGATGCATGTCTTCCAACCCCCATTTCTTTTTCCCTTTTATTTACCAGGTTACGATGGTTAGTTTTAGGGCATGTTTCAATTAGCATCCTTATGCTCGCATGTTTGCATCCATTCATCTGTCTTGTATGCACCGGGCTCGGCACATCATACTAACTGTATTGTATTTCAATTCCTGTTTGAATGCATGTATCAAATTACATTTCACATGACATTTTAGAATAGCCGAGCCTATCTTAGTTGCATTTTGTACGTGTTGCATTAGGCATTCTCGACATAGCTAGGATCATGCATTGATTTCTAACATAGCTTTTGTTTTGGCTCGGAGTACTCGATAAGTGTTTAAGCTTTAGCATCCTTGCATGTGTGTGAGTGACTGCCACAATAGCATGCTTGCCATGAGGCTAACTGCTTATGTGATATAACTGCCTGAATGCCTGTGGGTGAAGGTTGGATTACTTGAATTGGAATATTTCATTGATTTCTAGTTTTAAGCCCATTTGAGAGTGGCAAATCACCATGTTTTCTAAGCCCACTTGAGGGTGTCAAAATCCGCATTTTAGCCTACTTGCGAGTAGCAAACCGCTTTAAAAAACAAACATGAGATGTTTTGTTCCAACTTAGGCGATCCAGTCTATACTTGAATGCTGTGTGCATCACATAGTAATTCTAGGTTAATAACCAGAATAAGAGCATATGTGTTTTCAAAAACAAGATATCATGTTAGTAAAGGCCGATCTTTGATCGGGCGAGCGGGGGTGCTCATTGCATGACCTTCCCTTCTTGTACCCAAGTTCCCGAACCGAGGTAACTTTGGTGATGACAAACACGTGGCCTTAGGCACGAGTCTGGGTTTCTTAAATTTCCCAAAAATAAAATATTTAGGTGGCGACTTTGTATCTGGCAAAGCAGTCCATGTTTGGCACTTCTTTCTAAAAAATCAATTTTTCAAAATGATTTGCCGGATTTGGACTCTTTGGTGATTTATCAATCTCGCATTGCACTTTGCAAGATCAAATTAAGAACCGTGACATTGAGTTCGAACTGTAGTGAGCCTAATGAACAAAACGGGATTCTCCCGGGATGTTCGGGCGCGTCTACAGTTCGTCAAAATCATTTATGAGTGAAAGGGAAATTGATGTCATCTTTGGGTTCGTGGAATGGACAATTAAAGGAGTAAATATGGGTTTCCTTGAAATGGGTTATCCCACATTGAAACTTGAAGAGAACTTAGCTGTATATATAAGTTCTAGGTGACAACACTTGGGTTGGGCCCCAAGGGGCACCCTAAGTTTGTAGAAGGAAGGAGTCATGGACAATGTGAACCTTAGCCCAAACCACCACACACGTACGCGTGCGCTGTCGCCACCGTCTATCCGACTGGCCATGCCGGGTGCGGGTGTGGGTTGTGGGTTAGGTCGGTTGTTTAATTTTTCTGTCCATTTGTTACTTCCTCCAGTCCAATTTACCAAATAAATCAAACTGTTCAAACAGACATATTTTATTTTCCAGATCTGTTGCACTTGGACAGATTTTATTTTTTCAAACAGATTTAAATCTGCCCACGCAGATTTGAACAGATTCAAACTGAGGTTCAACAGGTTCAAATGTTCAAATAGATTGGGAAAAACTGCCCAGCAGTTCTGGACAGTTTTTATAACTGCTGCAGTTATAGATCTATCCAGTTTAAATTTGTATATGTTCAAAGCTGTGTTGCACCTAGTCTTTCAAAATTAGGCCTGTTTGGGTCTGTCATTTTGCCTATAAATTCCAGCATATTCTAGCAGTTTGGGGGTTTTCCAGAAAAAATTCTTTCCTTTCCGGTTTTGCTATTTGGTTGCATTATTCTTCATATTATTTTTTAGGAAAACATTAAGAGAGTATAGAACATAGGTTTTGTTCGCTGAACAAATTGTTTGGAGTGCTACTACAATTTGTGAAGATCATTGTATCCTGGGAGATAGACGTTTTTTATTCGTAAGCATCGTAGCGGGGCGAATCTGTCTTAAGGATAGAGTGCCACACATTCGACTTGATCTTTTAATTATTTATTCGGTTCGGTAAAATAAATTCTATAAGTAATTTAGTTTTACTTGTTTGATTTTGTTTCATTTATTTATTGTACACAGAAGATTGTTTCAACAATCTTAAGACAGATTCGAATTATTCTGTTTATACAGAATTTTTCGTTTATTTCCTTTTCTCTTTCTTTCAAGACTTTTAATAATATAGCTATGATTTTAGTAACTAAAAATGTAGTGAATTTTAATAGATTATGTGGCTGAGATACAAGTCAACATTGGCCAACCCTTGCCCCACTCTCCTCGGAGGGATCTAAAGTTATGTTTGGCATAATGGGTTGGGCTTAAAATAGTCATAAAAAAATAAAATAGACTAAAAAGTTAATAAAATAAAATGTTACATCAAATCATAATCATTTCAATTTTTTTCTCATAAAAATAAAAAAAGTAAAAAAATTCATTCTAAATTAGGCTTTTTAGCCCATGTTAAAATAGTCAAAAAATCAACTCACTTCCCAAACAGAAGCTAAGTTAGATCTACGTCAATTTATTCAATGTGGCATTTTTTTGTTATAAGGACATAACCTCATTAAAATTTAGACTAAAGTGAAAAAAAATAAAATAAAAGTTAATAAAATAAAGACTAAAACGATAGAATTTTATTAGAGATATTTTCATAATTCTCTTTTTATCTATTTATATTTCACTTAATTCAAATTATTATTTTTATGTTCCAATAAGTTTTATGTGATATAATTATCAAAATATCTCTAAAAAAATGAAAGACTTACGTGTAGGTCCTATGATAATTAATAGCGTTTTCATCAAACATTATTAAAAAAAAAGTCACTAATTGATAATATTTAGCAACAGTTTGAAAATTTTGTCCCAAAAATGTTACTAATTATAAGTTTTAATGACAATTTAAAAAAAATCGTCACAAAAAAAGTCACTAATTTTTAACTTTCAACTACAGTTTGAAAAATTCGTCATAGAAATATGTAACTAATTGTAAGTTTTAGTGATAATTTATAAAAATCTTGATAAAAAAAAAGTCACTGTAGACACCCAATTTTTGACTGCCCTTAAGACTTGGGCGCTACTAATTGTTTACTTGGTGATGAAAGATGTGCAGGGCAAATGTTCGATTTCTTCTGCAGGAGGAGAGTCAAATCCTAACCTCACACCCCATTTTGTACCAAAGCTGTTTTGGATGGTTTTTTTTGACTTTAAAACCCTCTCTTTCAAAACATTTTTGAAAACGAATTCCTACGATGTTCTGAGGCTCGCATTTTGTCAAATGTTGTACTTTTCGGTAAACCGAGTAAGGACAAAGTGGAAATGAATGAAAGGCAGATGAAATCTTTGAAAAATATTTCAAAACACCTTGTTTTGGGGTTTTGGAATTGAAGAAAGGAGGAGAAGAGGGAAGAAACCAAGTTGGAGAAGAAGATGGGCATGAATTGCTATGAGAGAGTCGCGTGGCCCTCGCTAAATCGGGCTTAACCACTTGTATACTTGAATTTCAGCTATGAGGCCCCCACCGTTGGAAAGCTTACTTCCGTGGCTTCATTTTTTACTTAAGAATCTCCTAAAGCCGAGTCCGGATGGGGGAGATATGATTGGTTGAAGTTGGGCATCATTCTGGTTAGACCGAATCTAAGCAGCCTTCACTAAAAGAGGGATATCTCTTAGTACACATGGAATTTTGAGGTGAGGCTTGCATAATTGGAAAGAAGACTTCTGGGGCTATAGTTTAGGATCAAGAATGACCTGAGAAGGCATTTAGATGAAGGAATTTGGCTTGCTTCATGTCAGGGACTAGGGCTGATTTTTCCCATCGGCCTCTATGGCACTACATCGGCCACAATTTGACCTCAGCAGCTATATGTCGGCCAAAAGTGAACCTCATTGGCCAAAAATGCTGGCCGGTCGGCACCAAAGATGGCCGGTTGGCCAAAAGTGTCCAGAAAGCCCAGAATTGACAGATATTTTCCTTCCAGCTGTTGTGCACTGCATCAGATATTTCCAAATGAGATATTTCCAAATGAGATATTTCGACCAAAAGCTCTTGAATTGCTATATATAAAGCTATATCTCATATATTCAAGGGGTTAGAACATTTGGGGAGTCTCTTTCTCTAAAAACTCTCTCTCTCTCTCTATAATTTTGGATAAAAAATCTTTGCCTCTCTCTTGCCTTTTGTGCATGCAAGTAGAGAAATACCTATCTTTTGCCTAAACATCCTTGATGAAAGTGGTCCATCTATGGGTTAAGGTTGCTTGAAGCTTACTTGGAGCCTTGTTTAAGCTCTAAAAGGAGGATTAAACCTTGGCTTAGTGCCTCTTTTGTGCCTAGTGTGTGCTTTGCTTCAAAGGTATACAACTTACCCCATTTAAGCTTGTCTTGCACTATTGATTTCCCATCTTTCTACACTATTTTTGGCTTGGTTTTGAACTAAAGAAAGGTCTGATTTTCAGTCCTAAAAATGTTGGTTTAGGCCTATTTTGTGTTAGGGGGTTGTCTCTTCCTTTTGTTCCTTAGCTTGTATAGCTTTTGAGCCATCTTCTAAGGCCTTTCAAAACCACTTTTCGTGGCCTTTGAACCACTGAAATCCAGAGGATTTTCAGTGGTAAAAACCCTGTTTTGAGGGCCCAAATAGGAGAGGGCGGTCCCATCTCCTCTTGTCTTGCTTGCTAGTGTTGATGGCCAACCAAATGAGCATGTGTTTTTATTTCTTTGTGGCTTTGTTTAGGCCCATTTTTGTGACTTATCAGACCTGCCATAACTCTGTTTTTGGCTTTCTTGGTCACCTCTTGCATGCTTATTGCACTTGTAGTGTAAATCCTCTTTGCTAGCCTTGTTAGCCTTACAAAGTAGCGTGCTGTTGTGGTTTGAATTAGCTTAGTTCAAGCATGTTTTTGTTATTATTTTGGCATGTTATAACTCTGATTTTGATTGGTGGACTCACCTCTTGCATGCTTTATACACTTGTAGTGTAATCCATGCTTACTAGTCTAACATGCTTGATGTTTTGGCCAATCATGCTAGCTTATTTTGGCTATACATTCATGTTTTAACATTATCTTGACATGTTTTAGGATTGTTTTGGGCTGTCTTGGTCATATGACTCATGTTTTCTATAGCTATAGTGCAAATGCCTTGACTAGTCTTGAGTTTTGAGGTCCCTACCATGCTATACTTGTGATGTTTGCATTCCTTGGCATCATTTGGCATGTAATTTCAGAGCTTACATCTTTTCCATACTCTCATGTTTATCACTCTTTAATTGTATTTGAGAGTTGAGCTTTGTGCCTTGCTTGCGAGCCATCATTTGAGCATGCTTTTTCTTGCTTATCATGCTATCATTTCAGTCCATTTTAGCCACTGTTTTGGCATGCATGAGGTCTGTTTGGAGTTGGTTTAGTCAATTGGGCATTGTATTGCATGGTCCTAGTGTAAACTAGTTTCAATGTTTAAGCCTACTAGCATGTTGTACTTGAAGTGTTTGCATGTTAGAGTCTTGTTTATCATGCCATTTTAGCATTGAAAAATCTGCCATCCTCCTCATTTCTTCACTTTTGATTAGTTTCAAGGATTGGTTAGTCTTGAGTTTGAGTTTAATGTAAGGGATTGAGACTTGTGCTTAAATGGCTTTAACTCTCTCTTATGAGGGTTCCTCCTAGTCAAAGGCATTGGTCTCTCCCATGCCTTAAACCATTCTCTCTGATAGACCTCTCTCTCATTAGAGGACTCTCATATTTGGACAAGTTGATTAATGAATGGATTGGTAATGTTAAAATGTGTAAACAAAATCAATCAAGTAAAATGTGCCAAGTTAAGCATGTTGCCTGTGTGCGTTGCATAGTGTTCAACTGGATGTTATGTTGAACACAAAGTGAATTGGTCCATTTCATACTTGAAGTGATGAAAATGGGCCAATCCCCTTTGTCTCCATTGCCTTTGATTATCCATGATAAGGTGATGGTCTAAGTGTCTTATTTTCATGCATTTATTGACCTTGTGCAATTTGGCTTCTTTGGCCATCATGCATTGAGATGCATGATTGATGGCTCGAGAGCCGAGCACTACACACCTTTGAGCCTTACACATGATAAGGGCTGTAGTTGCACACACATTTTCTTGCAAATACATTGCCATGCCTTTGTTTGTGCTCTGTTGCAGCAAAAGGGAAGTTTGCAGGAAGCAATGGCCGATCGACTACTTTGTCTGCCGATCAACTATCAATAATTGGCGATAGCCTCAAATATGGTCGATGACCTTTATCCTTTGGCTGATGGTCAATATCCCTTGGCCGATGACCTCTTAGCATGTCCATGAGGTGGATTAAAAGTGCTATGGAAATTGCCATAGTTTTCAGAAGTGTGCAAACAGAGGCAACATGAAGCACGTCAGTGGATTTCTAAGCGAAGCCGACCGAGCACTCATGCATCCCTCGTCACGAGGCCATTTCAGTGCTTTTGATGGCTTAGAATAGTCATTTGTTTCGATTCGGTTGTGTAATAATTAATTAGGTAGGATAGTTAGTTAATTAGTTGGTTTGTATTATTTATTCAGACCCTCCGTCGAGAGGGCAAATTTTGTAATAAGCATGCGTGCGTGTGTGAATGTCTTCCAACCCCACGTCTTTCTCCCTTTTATTTACCTGCTTACGATGGGTAGTCCAGGGCATATTTCAATTAGCATACTTATGCTTGCATGCGTGCACCCATTCATTTGTCTTGCATGCACCGGGCTTGGCGCATCATACAAACTGCATTGTATTTCAATACCGATTTGAATACATGATTGTCAAGTGTTGCATTTCACATGACATCTTAGAATAGCTGAGCCTATTTCTAGTTGCATTTTGCATGTGTTGCATTAGCCATATTAACATAAACTAGGATCATGCATTTGATTACTAACTAGCTATTGTTTCGGCTCGGAGTACTAGGTAAGCTTTTATGCTTTAGCATCTTGCATGAGTGTGAATGTTAACATGACAGCATGCTTGCCACGAGGCTAACTGCTTATATGATATAACTGCCTGAATGCCTGTGGGTGAAGGTTAGATTACTTGAATTGGAATAATTCATTGAAATGCAAGTTTTAAGCCCACTTGATTGTGGCAAAATCATGTTTTCTAAGCCCACTCGAGGATGGCAAAATTCACGTCTTAGCGTACTTGCGAGTAGCACCTTCAAACCATTTTCAAAGAAGCAAACATGAGATGATTTGTTCCAACTTCGGCAATCTAGTCCATACTTGTGTGTTGTGCACATCACATAGTAATTCTAGACTAATAACCAGAATAATAATGCATGTGTTTTCAAAAACAAGATATCATGTTAGTAAAGGCCGATCTTCGATCGGGCGAGCGGGGGTGCTCATTGCATGACCTTCCCCTCTCGTACCCAAGTTCCCGAGCCAAGGCAACTTTGGTGATGACAGACACGTGGCATTAGGCACGAGTCAGGGTTTTCTAAATTCCCCAAAATAAAATATTTAGGTGGTGACTCTGTATCTGGCAAAGCAGTCCATGTTTGGCACTTCTTTACAAAAATCAATTTTCCAAAACGATTTGCCAGATTTGGACTCTTTGGTGATTTATCAATCTCACATTGCACATTGTGAGATCAAATTAAGAACCGTGACATTCGAGTCCGAACTGTAGCACAGCATAAAACCCTTGGGGCATGTCTACAGTTTCTGGCGACTCCGCTGGGGATTTAGAGAACTTGACTCGAACTCATGATATCTTGTTTTGATTACACTTATGTGTCTCTTTGCATTGCATTTGTATTGGTGCGCCTAGGACACCGTGTTTGCCGTATGCTATTCTTGAATGGTTTGCCGGAAAGCGTACCATAAGGCTGACTGGTTGCGGGCTCTGCCACGACGGAAACACAAACCTCAGTTTTTACCGAGGCACCCTTTTTGACCATTCGACCTAGTGCATATCGGAAACTGTAGTGACCATTCCAAACTAGGACAGGTTGCTTACCCGATTATAGGTTGTTTGAAACCGCTGCGTGCGTAGTAAAAACAGCTCCGGACAAAATAGGACAGGGAAACCCTACCCCACCATAGGGGTGTTTTGGCTCTTACTTGCTTGATTATATGCTTTTAGAGTTGGCCTCTACAGGAATGCATGTATCAGTTTGCAAGTCTGTGTATTAGGCCTGAGGGCATCAGTATTTGGGAATCAGTTTTACCTGAGGGTATCAGTTTATAGGCAGAATTCTGGGCAGAATTCAGTAGAGAGTGCAGTCATTCAGCTGTGATCGTATCTGTTCTAGTGAAACTAGGTTGAGATGCTGTTTGTTTTCTTCTTTTGCAAGGTACTCCTGAAACCATAGCTTCATAATGCTCCAATATCCCCCGGCTGCATTGGACTTGTGTTGATAGACTTTGTCAGGTTAGAGATTCAGTTCAAGGGCAACTAGTGTTTCCTTCGCTGAGGCAAGGAAAAAAAAGGCTAGTCAGGGCTCACCGGTTCAACTGATCCGGCAGTCACCAGTCACATCACCTCTGTTCAGAGCATGAGCATCTACCTCTGCCATGGCGCAGCCTCCGATAAATCTAGAGGATTTGCTGATCTGTTTCCAGCAATCAGTGGATTCGCTGCAACAAGATATGGTTAGGCGAGCCGAAACATTGCAGAATACGATATTCCACTTTAAGGACCTTCATGACATTGGGGTTCAAATCAAGGAGGCCATCCGACAAGGGATCTTTGTGGAAGATAATGAGCCTTCGAAGAAGGATGTTGTTCATAGTTCCAATGCTACTATTGATGGCATCGCAGCTGTGAAATGCTTAGAAGTAAATACTATCACTACTTTCCTCAATAGCCAAAGGCCAACCACTTCAACTCGGCACCAAGCCCGAAGTTTCCATCCTCTGTACATGAGTCTTTCTCAGGCTTTGAAAATGCTGCGGGAAAAAGGGTACCTAGAGCTCCTAGAACCTCAACCCCTTCCAACCCCTCATCCACCAAAATATGACCCAGCTAAACACTGTATCTACCATCAACAGCACGGTCATGATACGAACCGTTGCATCCGCCTCCATCATAAGATTTGGGATCTTATTGACGAAGAGATCATAGCTCCACCAAAAGGATCTCAGGCCACCACAAACCTATCACCCCCACATCTTAATTTAATCCATACAATGCCATTCGGCTACAACCCCAGCATATACATCACCCCGGCCCATTTACCTAAGCCTGAGGTGTTCATTCCAATCAACATGGACTTATGCATAATGGGTGCATCTGAACCCCAATCATCTCAAACCCATGAACCTACTACTTCTGAGCTGATGAGGATGATTGAGGATCTTCAGAGAACAGTGGCGGATTTAGCCTTTGGAGTTTTGGGTTCATCATCAACAACATCGCCTACCAGGGAGTTCATGTCAAAAGGCTCCCCAATCTTGGGACGTGCTGCATTGGAAGAAGGCAAATCTCTTAGCATAGTGGAGGCCAGCGGTAAGAACAAGGTCGGGGCAAGCATTGATCCTCATGAACACCTTCTGTGGGCTGTTGAGGCTTTGAAAGCCGAAGTGTTGGACAAACAACAAGTGATTGTAGTTGTTGCAAAGGCTGTGGATGACACTTTCGCCACTCAAGTTGGCGACAGTTTGAATCAAGGGGCAAACCAGGAGAAGGGTCATCGTACCAGGAATGTTCCTTTCAGCTCTAATCCTGTGCTCGGAAGAGATCAGCAAACCCAGTCAGCGCTTGTCAATCCCTTTACTGGTGCGTCTAGCAAAACTCCACAAACCTCAAAACACCCACCCCGGGGCCAGAGGGTGTTCACCCCACTGTACATGTCTCTATCAGCGGCCTTGAGGGTCTTGATTAGAAAGGGGGATCTGAAATACCTAGAGCTATGGCCACTGCCAAACAAACTTCCTCCCTCTCATGATCCGGCCAAGTACTGTGCCTTCCATCAACAAACCGGTCATGGCATTGATAGTCGTTACTGTCTTTGCCACGAAATACAAGATCTGATTGACAATGAGGTCATTGTCGCACCAGGCTCTACAAAGTCTATCGTCACTAGATCAGTGAACTTAGGGGATAATACGAGTATGTGATCGGGGATGAACCACCTGCGGGCGGCGCTTAATTTACTCCGGATGTGGCATATGGCACACACTGTTTTGAGCATTTGCGAATGCTAGTTTTGTACTTTCTGACTTGGGTATTTGGGTCAGTCTTGTTGTTTTGTATATAGTCAGTCTTTTTGTACTGAGTTAGTTGCGTCTGTCTTGTTGTATCGAGTCTGTCATGTTATGTTAGAGTCGAGTGATTTCGGGGGTGTTACCTCGGACATCACTATCTTGTTTTGTGTTTGTCCTTTACACCCTTTCTTTTGAGTATGTTTCTGCCATGGAGCCAGTTACTCCAGAAGATCTGAATGGAACATCAGTGATTTTCACGTTTTTGTGTTTTTTTCTGCCTTGAGTCAGTTGTGCCAGCAAATTTGAATGAAACGACAATGCTTTTCACTTACCTTCCTGTGCCTCGAAATCATTGCATTGACCTAAGTTTTTCAAAACTTTTTGACCAATGTGTTGAAAACAAAGAGGAAGGAATTCCTCGGGATTTGCAAAATTTGATCAATTGAGAGAAAGAGAGACATGCTAAGCCCTTAATGAATGAGATCATGTTTGTCAATGTGAGTACTGAGAAGGATCCTGGCTTGATCTAGATTGGTTCTACATTGTCTTCAGCGCGAGCGACTAGTCGCTTTCTTAAAAGATTTCAAAAAAATGTTTTGCGCGGTCCTGTGAAGACCTGTGTGGAATCGTTCTTGGGATTGTGCAGCTTAGGATCGCTCTCAACCTCAAGACTCGACCCCTTGCTTTCAAACCTTGAACTTGGATTCAGAGTGTTCAAAGATCAATCATGATGTGAGGCCTGTGTGGCCAAATTTGAAGCAGCCCACGAACTAGGGGTCAGAAAGTTAGATCAAGAAGGTCAGATATGGTCAAAACAAAGCTTGCAAAGCTGGATGAGAAGCACCCCTCAAACTAGGGGCAAAAAAAAAAAATGTCAGATGTGCTCGAAGAGTCAAAAATTAGGACATTTCTCAAGCTAACGAAGACTGGCAAGAATGCCAAATCCCAAAAGCGAGGAAAGAAGAAAGGTTTGTTGAAGGACAATCGAGTTCCTATCCACAACACTAGGGGCAAATTCAGCCCCCATTGGATGGACTTCTACGTCATCAACGAACAGCATCCATTCACCTGGATACAGATGGCCTCGAGATCCTAAAACCATTTGACATGGACAAAGCTACACTTTTACCCTTGAGAGGCTCGCTGGGCCGAAAACTTGGAAGGGCGGCACAGACAAAAGTTAGAGCAAGAAAAAGAACAAAAATGAAAAGAACAAAAAAGAAATGAAAAAATTCTGAAAAGAAATGAACAAAAAATGAAAAGAGAAAAGAAAAAAAGATGAAAAGAAAAGAAAAACAGAGCTCGCAAGGTTGAAAACCCGAAAGGGCGGCCTTGGCAAACGTTAGAGCGTAAAAGGAGAGGTTAATACCCGAGTGTACCTTAACCCCGAACTACGTAAGTCTTGATTCCCATCTTTGGGATATGTAGGCAACTTCATTCTGAAGTCCAGCCATAAACACTCCCAAACCGACTGTGTCCATGTAATGGTTCTGATCATCTTTGTCATCTCTGTATTTGAGAGTTAGGTTTGATCGTCACTATGAGGACTGGTTACAGTATGTTGCGGCGCTATTCAGACAAGAGGAAACTTTCCGTTGCCGTCAGTTGCCATTCAAACAAGGGGCAACTTTCCGTTGCCATACAGTGCGCTGTGGTGCCATTCAAACAAGGGGCAATTTTCCATTGTTTTTTACCTGAGATTGTGCATCTCAAGAGTAAATTCTGTGTTGGTCGAGCAGTGGCCATTTGCAAAAATAGTTTTTGAGAATTTTTAATGAGGTTGACTAATTCTCTCGAAAATTATCCCATTTTTCTAAAACTGGACCATTTCTTGGACCCCAAAAAAGAGAAATTTTTAGTGCTCATAGCCTGACTTGCATGATTTCAAATCAAAATTTTGAACAAGTACGTTAATCTAACTCTCATATTGATTAAAATTGTTTAGCAGAAGCTCAAAAACAAAAAATGGTCAAAATGATGAACTATGGGCACAGTTGAGTCAGGTTTTCTGTCTTTTCCCCCTTGTCAACATACTTGCCAGAAAGGGCACTCTGCTTGCCAGAAAAGGGCACAACTGAAGCTAACAGCAAAGGGCCGAACGCTCTCTTATCCTCCAAGCAGCGAGGTATCAAGCTAAGTGTGAAGCACGAATTGGAATGGATCAAGATATTCCATTCCCTCATCTGGATAGATCTGATCACGTCCAAACTCCCCAACAGAGCATCGTCAACCGATGTCGATTGCAGATCTACTGCACATCCAGCCGCATCACAACCCCTCTGTGGGAAAGCTCACTGTTGTGAGTGGAAGAATGGGAATCTAACAGAATGCAAGGGGGGAAAGCCCACAACTTCCTGTTTATCCATCAACCACCCAGGGGAGGGATAAAAAAGAAGAGAGATTGAAGAATAGAGAGATGTGCTCTTAGAGAAAAAGTGAGAAAAGGGTTTTTCAGAAAAGCAGAGCCTGAGGGCCGAGTGATGTGAGAATCACAAATAAGGAAGGGTGGGAAACAATACCCAGAGAAACAGGCTCCCTGTGCACATTTGAGTCTTGTGTTTTGTTGTGTTTTGTCTATCTCGATTCTTGTTTTGAGTCGTTTCGAGTGTCAATAGATGTGTTTAGGTTGTTTTACCTTTGTTTTCCGTTGTTGAGTCATTTTTGCTGTGGTCAGTCGCAGGCTCAATACCCAGTTGAGAACCCTTTTCTCATTTCAATTTAAAAAATAAATCGTTTTGTGCTTAGAGTGCTGTGTCGTTCTCCACATTTGTGCAAAACAGAATTTGTTCTTTCATAAAACTACAGGGTTCAACCCAGGTCATATGAGAATAGTAAAACCAGGACCTATCTGAAACTATATGGGTTTTGGACTGCAAAGCAAAAGAAAAGAGGGAAAATTGAAGCATCTGAGTTTGTTTCAACTTCAGAAAGTTTCGAGATTGCATTCCTAGTGTACCTCTTCAGGCCTTGCCAATGCTCCGAAATATGAATGTACCTCTACCTCAAGTGCAAGTTCAAGCATGCTTTAAGCCAACATGGCAATCATCAAGTGCTCTCCCTGAGTACCATTCCCTGCCGGAGGCATCTTGGCCATGTTTACAATGAGTTCCTAGGAGACCAATGCGACGGTGGAAACTAGAGTTCGAATGGCTGTTGCCTAGAACGCAAAGGTTCGGGATTTTTGAGACTAAAGCCTGGTTTAAATACCCAGGGGTGTGTGCCTAGCTTGAAATCTATATGGAAGCCCCATAGGTTGAGATAGCATGTATGTGCCTCAATTCTGGATACTGAACCAACCTAGTTTGCCACCCCGTTGGAGAATAGGGAAAGTTGTGAATGTGATCAGGAAGGAAAACGACATCCGTGGCTTCTACATGTAGAGGTTACTCCTTGTCAGTATTTCCGGACCTTTGTACTGTGAGTTGAAGGTAAGTGTTCGAAGAGCACAAGGGAAGATCCCCATCAGAGTAGAGCGGTTCATCGCTTTATTGGTTTATTGCATTCACTAGACATCATGCTCTACATTGCTTGTTACATGTATCATATCATCACACATATTCCATAAATGCATCTTGTACTATACTTATTCTTGTTGTCGTATAGAATATACACGTTACATTGGATGTACGTCGTTGGTCCTTTCGCATAGAGTATGTACATTGCATGGAGCACATTTTAACCTTGCTTGCATAGAATGTGCACTTCCCACCCTGGCATGAAATGTGCATCTTAATGTTGCATGGAGCATACATTTCTTGCACTTGCCTTGTTATGCATGTCTTACGTGCATTGCTATGCACACTCCACCTGCATTGTTATGCACCGTTCCACTTGCATTGCTATGCACCCTCTTCATTCGCATTGTTATGCACACTTTACTTGCGTTGTCACGCACCTTCATCTGCATTGTTATGCACCCTTCACTTGCATTGTTATGTACGTTTCAGTTGCATTGTTATGTACGTTCTAGTTGCATGGTTATGCACACTTCATCTGCATTGTTATGCACACTTCATTTGCATTGTTATGTACCATTTCACTTGCGTTGTCACGCACGTCCCGCCCGCATTGTTATGCACCCTTCCACCCACATTGTTATGCACTCTTCACATGCGTTGTCATGCACGTTCCAATTGCATTGTTTTGCACCATTCCACCCGCATTGTTATTCGCCATTCCAACTTGCATTGTTATGCACCATTCCAACTGCATTGTTATGCACTCTTCAATTGCATTGTTATGCACACTCCACCTGCATTTTTATGCACCGTTTCACTTGCGTTGTTATGCACCCTTTCAGTTGCATTGTTATGCACACTTTACTTGCATTGCTATGTATGTCTCGCGTGCATTGTCATGCACATTTTCACTTGCATTGCTATGCCTATATTATGTGCATTGTTATGCACCGTCGCACTTGCACCTATCACACTCATTCACTTTGTGTATCTAGCATACAATTTCATTACAATTGTGTATTTGTGGTACAGTCTCGTACCTATTTCTTTTATCTCAGGACGCGTGAAGCGCGACCCTGGGTTGGTTGTATCTCAGGACGCGTAAAGCGCGGCCCTGGGCTGGTTGTATCTCAGGACGCGTGAAGCGCGGCCCTGGGCGAGTTTTATCTCAGGATGCGTGAAGCGCGGCCCTGGGCGGGTTGTATCTCAGGAAGCGTAAAGCGCGGCCCTGGGCGGGTTTTATCTCAGGACGCATGAAGCGCGGCCTTGGGCGGGTTTTATCTCAGGATGCGTGAAGCGCGGCCCTGGGTGAGTTTTATCTCAGAGTGCGTGAAGCGTGGCCCTGGGTGGGTTTTATCTCAGGAGCGTGAAGTGCGGCCCTGGGCGGGTTTTATCTTGGGACGTGTGAAGCACGAGCCTGAGTAATTTTTGGACCTCTTCTCACGATTTCAGCGTGGTTAGGTTGTCCCCTTCCTCACACGATTTCAGTGTGTTTGGAATTTATCTCAGGTTGCGTGGAACGCGCTTCTGATTAGTTTTCTTTGTTCTTCCTCTTCTCACGATTTCAGCGTGGTTAGGTTGTCCCCTTCCTCACATGATTTCAGCGTGTTTGGAATTTATCTCAGGTTGCGTGGAACACGCTCCTGATTAGTTTTCTTTGTTCTTCTTCCTCTCACGATTCCAGCGTGGTTGGAGTGTGTTCACTCTTTGCATCTACTGTACTATCTGTTACATCGCATCTATTATCTATTGCATCATATCTGTTTTATCGTTTGGTCTAGGAACCTTAAATCCTCTAAAGGTGCAATTCCTTTGGTGTTTGTCGTGCCCGAACGACTTCCAGTGGTCTGGTATAGCCGTCTGCCTGTGTTTGCTGTGAGTTCCTAGGAGATCAACTGAGACGGTGGAAACTAGAGTTCGAATGGCTCATGCCTAGAACGCAAAGGTTCGGGATTTCCGAGACTAAAGTCTGGTTTAAATACCCAGGGGTGTATCCTCGGCTTGAAATTTGTATAGAAGCCCCATAGGTTGAGATAGCATGTGTGCGCCTCAATTCTGGATACTGAACCAACATAGTATGTCACCCTGTTGGAGAATAGGGAAAGCGGCGACCATAGCCAGGGAGAAAAGTAGTACCTGTGGTTCAACCAAGAAGAAGCGAAAGATCCCCAGCAGCATGAGGTGAGTCATTGCCAATTGCCCCTGTAAGGTACTTTCACTTCCCAACTACATTGCATTTTGTTATTTATTATGTCTATTGCATTGCATATAGCATATATCGCATGTATGCACTGCATTGTCTATTTATCACTTGCATCCTTTCTATGTTAAGCTTAGCCTGGCATGTGCCCATACTTTTCGCGTTAAAGCATGGTTCTGTGATTATGTGTACGTGCCTACTCCACTAAGAGAATTGTGGTCTGAGGGTGTTGGCACCATTTCTGTGTTAGACGTGGTCTGTTTTGTGTCTATGCCTTTTCTAAATAGAAATGTGGTTTGGTCGCGCGCCTTACTCACTTCATCAATTGAAACGCATTTTGTTTCATTGCATTTAGCATGTAGGATCACGATCTTTCCTCAGCAGATCATTCCTCGCTTATATTATCCCGCCCAACTACTTGTATTCTCTCTGCGAAACACATAGTTCTGTCTGTGCATGCACCTATTCCACTAAGAGAGTTGTGGTTAGAGCGCTCCGTCACCTTTTCTATGTTAGACGTAGTTTGATTTTACATCTCCATCCCTTTATGATATTTGTGTGGTTTTGCACAGCTTGTGGTTTGATTATTTCGATACATTGCATATCATTTGCATAGTTTCATTACATTGCATTGCATAAATCATGAATTATCAAACCGGCTTCGCGCAGTGTATAAGTCCAACTTTCAAACCAGCTTCGCGTAGCGTATAGTCCAATTATCTAACCGACTTTGCGTAGCGTATAAGTCTAATTATCAAACCGGCTTCGCGTAGCCTATAAGTCCAATTTTCAAACCTGCTTCGCGTAGCATAGAAGTCCAATTATCAAACTGGCTTCGCGCAGCATATAAGTCCAATTATCAAACCGGCTTCGCGCAACGTATAAGTCCAATTTTCAAACTGGCTTCGCGTAGCATATAAGTCCAATTTTCAAACCGGTTTCGCGTAGCGTATAAGTCCACTTTTCAAACCGACTTCGCGCAGCGTATAAGTCCAATTATCAAACCGGCTGCGCGTAGCATATAAGTCCAATTATCAAACCGGCTTCGCGTAGCGTATAAGTCCAATTTTCAAACCGGCTTCGCGTAGCGTATAAGTCCAATTATCAAACCAGCTTCGCATAGCGTATAAGTCCAATTATCAAACTGGCTTCGCGCAGCGTAGAAGTCTAATTTTCAAATTGGCTTCGCGTAGCGTATAAGTCCAATTATCAAACCGGCTTCGCGCAGCGTATAAGTCCAATTTTCAAGCCGGCTTCGCGTAGCGTATAAGTCCAATTATCAAACCGGTTTCGTGTAGCATATAAGTCCAATTATCAAACCGGCTTCGCGTATCTTATAAGTCTAATTTTCAAACCGGCTTCGCGTAGCGTATAAGGCCAATTATCAAACCGGCTTCGCGTAGTGTATAAGTCCAATTATCAAACCGGCTTCGCATAGCGTATAAGACCAATTTTCAAATTGGCTTCGCGTAGCGTATAAGTCCAATTATCAAACCGGCTTCGCGTAGCGTATAAGTCCAATTATCAAACCGGCTTCGCGTAGCGTATAAGTCCAATTTTCAAACCAGCTTCGCGTAGCGTATAAGTCCAATTTTCAAACCGGCTTCGCGTAGCGCATAAGTCCAATTATCAAACCAGCTTCACGTAGCGTATAAGTCCAATTATCAAACCGGCTTCGCGCAGCGTTTAAGTCCAATTATCAAACTGGCTTCGCGCAACGTATAAGTCCAATTTTCAAACCGGCTTCGGGTTGCGTATAAGTCCAATTATCATACCGGCTTTGCGTAGTGTATAAGTCCAATTATCAAATCGGCTTCGCGTAGCATGTAAGGCCAATTTTCAAACCGACTCTGCGTAGCGTATAAGTCCAATTATCAAACCGGCTTCGCGTAGCGTGTAGGTCTAATTATCAAACCGGTTTTGCGTAGTGTATAAGTCCAATTATCAAACCGGCTTCGCATAGCGTATAAGTCCAATTATGAAACCGGCTTCGCGCAGCGTATAAGTCCAATTTTCAAATTGGCTTTGCGTAGGGTATACGGTTTCGCGTAGCGTATATGTCCAATTATCAAACCGGCTTCGCGTAGTATATAAGTCCAATTATCAAAATCTTCCTACATATCATTTGCATCTTGCCCCTGAACTACGCTAGTTTGATTCCTGGCAAAGGGATACGTAGGCAGCTTGCGGGCGCAACCATTTATTTATTTGTATTTTGTTTGTTTGTCCAATTCTTCGGCCTTATCTAAAATGGGTCGTCTCTGGGCTTTGACATTCACTCACGTCATTTCATGACTTCTGAGCTCTGTCAAAGAGGGGCAACTGTAGACACCCTATTTTTGACCGCCCTTAAGACTTGAGCGATACTAATTGTTTACTTGGTGATGAAAGATGTGCAGGGCAAAGGTTCGATTTCTTCGGCAAGAGGAGAGTCAAATCCTAACCTCACACCCGATTTTGGACTAAAGCTATTTTGGATGGTTTTTAGACTTTAAAACCCTCTTTTTCAAAACATTTTTGAAATTGAATTCCTACGATTTTCTAAGGCTCACATTTTGTCAAATGTTGCACTTTTCGGTAAACCGAGCAAGGACAAAGTGGAAATGAATGAAAGGGAGATGAAATCTTTGAAAAATCTTTCAAAACACCTTGTTTAGGTTTGGAATTGAAGAAAATAGGAGAAGAGGGAAGAAACCAAGTTGGAGAAGAAGATGGGCATGAATCGCTAAGAGAGAGTCGAGTGGCCCTCACTAAATCGGGCTTATCCACTTGTATACTTGGATTTCAGCTATGAGGCTGCCACCATTGGAAAGCTTACTTTTGGGGCTTTATTTTTCACTTATGAATCTTCTAAAGCCGAGTCCGGATGGGGGAGATATGATTGGTTGAAGTTGGGCATCATTTCGGCTGGACCTAAACTGAGCAGCCTTCACTAAAAGAGGGATATCTCTTAGCACACATGGAATTTTGAGGTGAGGCTTGCATAATTGGAATGAAGACTTATGGGGCTATAGTTTAGGCTCAAGAATGGCCGAAAAAGGCTTCTAGATGAAGGAATTAGGCTTGCTTCAAGTCAGGGACTAGGGCTGATTTTTCCCATCGGCCTCGATGGCACTGTATCGGCCACATTTTGACCTCAGCAGCTATATGTCAGCCAAAAGTGAACCTTATCGGCCAAAAATGATGTCTGGTCGGCACAAAAGATGGCCGGTCATCCAAAAGTGTCCAGAAAGCCCAGAATTGACAGATATTTTCCTTTCCAGCTATTGTGCACTGCATCAGATATTTCCAAATGAGATATTTTGACCAAAAGCTCTTGAATTGCTATATATGAAGCTATATCTCATATATTCAAGGGGTTAGAACATTTGGGGAGTCTCTCTCTAAAAACTCTCTCTCTCTCTACAATTTTGGATAAAAAATCTTTGCCTCTCTCTTGCCTTTTGTGCATGCAAGTAGAGAAATACCTATCTTTTGCCTAAACATCCTTGATGAAAGTGGTCCATCTATGGGTTAAGGTTGCTTGAAGCTTACTTGGAGCCTTATTTGAGTTCTAAAAGGAGGATTAAACCTTGGCTTAGTGCCTCTTTTGTGCCTAGTGTGTGCTTTGCTTCAAAGGTATACAACTTACCCCATTTAAGCTTGTCTTGCACTATTGATTTCCCATCTTTCTACACTATTTTTGGCTTGGTTTTGAACTGAAGAAAGGTCTAATTTTCAGTCCTAAAAATGTTGGTTTAGGCCTATTTTGTGTTAGGGGGTTGTCTCATCCTTTTGTTCCTTGGCTTGTATAGCTTTTGAGCCATCTTCTAAGGCCTTTCAAAACCACTTTTCATGGCCTTTGAACAACTGAAATCCGGAGGATTTTCAGTGGTAAAAACCCTATTTTGAGGGCCCAAATAGGAGAGGGTGGTCCCCTCTCCTCTTGTCTTGCTGGCTAGTGTTGATGGCCAACCAAATGAGCATGTGTTTTTACTTCTTTGTGGCTTTGTTTAGGCTCATTTTTGTGACTTATCAGACCTGCCATAACTCTGTTTTTGGTTTTCTTGGTCACCTCTTGCATGCTTATTGCACTTGTAGTGTAAATCCTCTTTGCTAGCCTTACAAAGTAGCGTGCTCTTGTGGTTTGGATTAGCTTAGTTCAAGCATGTTTTTGGTATTATTTTGGCATGTTATAACTTTGATTTTGATTGGTGGACTCACCTCTTGCATGCTTTATACACTTGTAGTGTAATCCATGCTTACTAGTCTAACATGCTTGATGTTTTGGCCAATCACGCTAGCTTATTTTGGCTATACTCCATTCAAGTTTTAGCATTATTTTGACATGCTTTAGGACTATTTTGGGCTGTCTTGGTCATATGACTCATGTTTTGTATAGCTATAGTGCAAATGCCTTGACTAGTCTTGAGTTTTGAGGTCCCTACCATGCTATACTTGTGATGTTTGCATTCCTTGGCATCATTTGGCATGGAATTTCAGAGCTTATATCTTTTCCATATTCTCATTTTTATCACTCTTTAATTGTATTTGAGAGTTGAGCTTTGTGCCTTGCTTGCGAGCCATCATTTGAGCATGCTTTTTCTTGCTTATCATGCTATCATTTCAGTCCATTTTAGCCACTGTTTTGGCATGCATGAGGTCTGTTTGGAGTTGGTTTAGTCAATTGGGCATTGTATTGCATGGTCCTAGTGTAAACTAGTTTCAATGTTTAAGCCTACTAGCATGTTGTACTTGAAGTGTTTGCATGTTAGAGTCTTGTTTATCATGAAAAATCTGCCATCCTCCTCATTTCTTCACTTTTGATTTGTTTTGAGGATTGGTTAGTCTTGAGTTTGAGTTTAATGCAAGGGATTGAGACTTGTACTTAAATGGCTTTAACTCTCTCTTGTGAGGGTTCCTCCTAGTCAAAGGCATTGGTCTCTCCCATGCCTTAAACCATTCTCTTTGATAGACCTCTCTCTCATTAGATGACTCTCATATTTGGACAAGTTGATTAATGAATGGATTGGTGATGTTAAAATGTGTAAACAAAATCAATCAAGTAAAATGTGCCAAGATAAGCATGTTGCATGTGTGCATTGCATTGTGTTCAACCGGACGTTATGTTGAACACAAAGTGAATTGGTCCATTTCATACTTGAAGTGATGAAAATGGGCCAATCCCCTTTGTCTCCATTGCCTTTGATTATCCATGATAAGGTGATGGTCCAAGTGTCTTATTTGTTGCATTTATTGACCTTGTGCAATTTGGCTTCTTTGGCCATCATGCATTGAGATGCATGATTGATGGCTCGAGAGCCGAGCACAACACACCTTTGAGCCTTAGACATGATAAGGGGTGTAGTTGCAGACACATTTTCTTGCAAATACATTGCCATGCCTCTGTTTGTGCTTTGTTGCAACAAAGGGAAGTTTGTAGGAAGCAGTGGCCGATCGACTACTTTGTCTGCCGATCGGCTATCAATAATTGGGCGATAGCCTCAAATATGGTCGATGACCTTTATCCTTTGGTCGATGGTCAATATCCCTTGGCTGATGACCTCTCAGCATGTCCATGTGGTGGATTAGAAGTGCTATGGAAGTTGGCACAGTTTTCAAAAGTGTGCAAACAGAGGCAACATGAAGCACGACAATGGATTTTCGAGCGAAACCGACCGAGCACGCATGCATCCCTCGTCACGAGGCCATTTCAGTGCTTTTGATGGCTTAGAATAGTCATTTGTTTCGATTCGGTTGTGTAATAATTAATTAGGTAGGATAGTTAGTTAATTAGTTGGTTTGTATTATTTATTCGGACCCTCCGTCGAGAGGGCGAATTTTGTAATAAGCGTGCGTACGTGTGTGAATGTCTTCCAACCCCACGTCTTTCTCCCTTTTATTTACCTACTTACGATGGGTAGTCCAGGGCATATTTCATTTAGCATACTTATGCTTGCATGCGTGCACCCATTCATTTGTCTTGCATGAACTGGGCTCGGCGCATCATACAAACAACATTGTATTTCAATACCGATTTGAATACATGATTATGAAGTGCTGCATTTCACATGACATCTTAGAATAGCCGAGCCTATTTCTAGTTGCATTTTGCATGTGTTGCATTAGCCATATTAACATAAACTAGGATCATGCATTTGATTACTAACTAGCTGTTGTTTCGGCTCGGAGTACTAGGTAAGCTTTTATGCTTTAGCATCTTGCATAAGTGTGAATGTTAACATGACGGCATACTTGCCATGAGGCTAACTGCTTATATGATATAACTGCCTGAATGCCTATGGGTGAAGGTTAGATTACTTGAATTGGAACAATTCATTGAAATGCGAGTTTTAAGCCCACTTGATTGTGGCAAAATCATGTTTTCTAAGCTCACTGAAGGGTGGCAAAATTCACGTCTTAGCCTACTTGCGAGTAGCACCTTCAAACCATTTTGAAACAAACAAACAAGAGATGATTTGTTCCAACTTAGGCGATCTAGTCTATACTTTTCTGTTGTGCGCATCACATAGTAATTCTAGACTAATAACCGGAATAATAACACATGTGTTTTCAAAAACAAGATATCATGTTAGTAAAGGCCGATCTTTGATCGGGCGAGCGGGGGTGCTCATTGCATGACCTTCCCCTCTCGTACCCAAGTTCCCGACCTGAGGCAACTTTGGTGATGACGAACACGTGGCCTTAGGCACGAGTTAGGATTTCCTAAATTCTCCAAAATAAAATATTTAGGTGGCGACTCTGTATCTGGCAAAGCAGTCCATGTTTGGCACTTCTTTACAAAAATCAATTTTCCAAAACGATTTGCCAGATTTAGACTCTTTGGTGATTTATCAATCTCACATTGCACATTGTGAGGTCAGATTAAGAACCGTGACATTCGAGTCCGAACTGTAGCACAACATAAAGCCCTCGGGGCGCGTCTACAGTCACTAATTGTCAATTTTTAACTACATGTAAAAAATTATTTTTAAAGATGGTTTTATTAAGATTTATTTTTAATATGACTTGATAGGAATTAAGTCTAACTATTAGGACCTACTGGTGTGGAAAGTTATGAAAAATTGGAACTCAATACAGAGACTCAACAGTTAGATATTTTTATTCATTGATAGCTCTTTCACACACTACAATTCACTCAAGATAGTATCTATATATATAGAAGTCTAATACAGTCTTCTAGAAAGTCTAACAGATTTTGTATATCACAAGTCAGTTACAACTGCCATATCTTTCTGCACACGTGGATTGCATAACTACTTTGGCAACTATGGCTTGTGTAGACACCCCATTTTTGACCGTCCTCAAGACTTGGACGTCACCGTTTGAACACTCGGTGATCATTCATGTTCGTGTTCGTCTTGAGTTCTCGGAGGTTTCAGTCGCGTGCCTTGCCTCAAGACCTCTCGACTTGTTTGTTTTGTGCTTGGTTGTGCACCAAACACTTGTGTTTTTGCTTCTGAGGGCAGGGAATGGCTTGTTGGCCATCCCCACACCTCACCGGCCTTGGCTTAAGGCCACCGGCCTTCTTTTCTTGCTACTGGCCAAAGATTTTGGTCGGTCGGCAATGTTTTTGGTTGGCCGGCCATTTTTGTTGGTCAATCGGCCATATTTTCCAGCCGACCCCTTTGCATCTGCTTTTGGCAGATATTTTATGCCAGCTGTCACAGCTGGCATCCACATTACACCCCCTCCAGACACGTGTATGGAGGGAATTGCCTCTTGCTTAGCTTGCTTAGGAAGCTTGGGATTTGAACCTCTATAAAGAGGGAGCTCCTCCTCCCTCCTCCAGGATTCAGAAAAATTAGGGTTAGAGAGTTTAGATATAGTTTTGTATCTATACTCCCTTGTTTGATTATATTTTGTGCCCTAAGGTGAGTTTTGTCTTACTTTTGCACTAGAACACCTAGCATTACGCCATCCTTGGGTTGTTGAGGCATTAGAGGGTTATGGTTAGGGTTCTTGAGTTGATTTTTATCAGAGGAACCTGCTGGAGCTTTGTTCTTGAAGAGTTTCTACAAGGGTGAGTTCCTTGCTTTAAATACCCCATTTTTGCACAAGTTTTTAGCCTATCTTGCTTATTGTTTTAAGCTTCGACTATAACTGATAAAAGTTCTGATTTTGTGTGTTTTAGAACTTTGTTTAAGGTCACTTTGAGGTTTGGGCTGTCTCCCCCCTCTAAGGCCTTGTTTTAGGCCATACATTTTGGCCATTGTTTTGGTCTTCGCATGACCTCTCTACCACTAAAATCTAGAGAATTTTCAGTGGTGGAGAGGTGGTTTTGAGGTCCTAAAAAGGAGAGGGTCATCCTCTCTTCTTGTTGTCTTTAATGCTTGCATAAATGGCTTATGTGGTAGCATGTGTGTTTAGTTTGTTTTAGCTCTATTTCAGCATGTATTAGGCTTTGTTTTGCCATGATACACCTCTGTTTTGAGTTGGTTTAGACATGCCATGTATGGTTCGTACACTTGTCTTGTAATCCCATGATTTGGCCTTAACATGCATCGTGTTGTAACATGTGTTTTTAGCATGATTTTGGCTCAACTCCATGAAACTTTTAGCCTTGTTGTAGCATGCTTCAGTTTTGTTTTTCATTGTTTCGGTTATGCTTGCATTGTTTTGTATAGCCACCATGCAATCTAGCTTGTTAGCTTTGGGTATTGAATCCTCTAGCATGCTCTATGTGGATCATTTCAGTGGTTTGGCATCACTTAGAATGTTATTTTAGTCCATATTTCATGCTTATAAACTTACACTTATCACTCCTTTAATGTCTTAAAGAGTTTGTGTTTTATGCCTCATGAATGTGTCATTGTGTATGCCATCATGCTTAGCTCACTGAGATGGCATCTAAGTGGGTTTTTGGGCTCATTTTGACATGTCATAACTCTGTTTTGGGTTACTTAAATAATGCCATGTTTGGTTGTATTAGGTGTAGTGTAACACCTCTTTGATGGCCTTGCATGCCTCATGATTTTGCTCCTTTGTTTTAGCTTATTTTGGGTTTGGTCATTGCATGTTTTAGGCTCACTTTAGCATGATTTAGGACTATTTTGGGTCATACTTGCCATATGCTCTTTGTTTTGTGTAGCTTTGGTTCAAGTCCCTCGACTAGTCTTAGGTTTCAGTCTTGAGCATGCCATGCTTGACTTGTTTATGTGATTTGGCATCACTTCTAGCTTCATTTCAGAGTATGTAATGTTGTCACATTTGCATGCTTTTCATTCCTTTTAAGTGTGCTTAAAGGTTGCCCTTTTGTGCTTAAAGTGATGAGCCATTAGCATGCATGTTTGTATATGGTTTTGTCCCTTATCCCTTAGCATTTTGGCCACTGATTTGGGCCTATTAGAGAGCTGTCCATCCTGGTATAAGTCCATCCTTTGCATGTTGTTGCATGCTTGCCTTGTATGTTGTTGCACACTTGGCCCATTGCATATTGTTATGTGTTCAAGTCGCATTTCACATGCTTATTTAGCTTGTATTTTGTCATGAGTTTAATATGTTGTTACATGTTTGCATGTTTGCATGCTTGTTCACATGCTCATGTTGCATTAGCTTGCTCACATGCCTAGGTTGCATAGCATTAAGCATGCATTCCTTGCCCCTTGATAAACCATGATAGAGGTTGGGGGTCCCCCATTTGTTTTGTGTGCATTTCATTTGACATTAAAATGCACACTTGGCACCTTGGGCCATCATGCACTGAAAGGCGTGATTGATGGCCCGATGGTCGAGAACCATACTCCTTTGAGTCTCAAACATGATAAGGAGGGTGGTGGTCCAAACATTGCTTTGAAAATGCATTGCCATGTTCTGTCTGTCCTCTGCTGCAGCAAAACAGGATTCTGCAGGAAGAGATGGCCGGTCGACCATCTTCAGTGCCGCCCGGCCATTAATTATTAGTCGAGATTACCACAAATGGTCGATGACCAGTTCCTCATGGCCGGTGGCCTCACCTGTTGGTCGGTGACCTCCCACAACCCTCAGGGAGGAGTAGTTTAGAAGCAACTTTGAGACTTGCGCCGTGTTCAGAGGTGTAGAACAGTGTAAACAGAGGCAGCATGAGTATGGCGATGGATTTCCGAGCGAAGCTGTACAAGCATGCATGCATCCCTCGCCTCGAGGCCATTTCAGCGTTTTAATAACTTAGACTGGTTATTTATTTCGATTTGGTTGTGTAATTAATTAATTAGCTTGTTAATTGATTAGTTAGTTGATTTGTATTATTTATTCGGTCCCTCCCTCGAGAGGGTGCAATTGTGTAATAAGTGTGCGTGTGTGTGATGCATGTCTTCCAATCCCCACTTCTTTCTCCCTTTTATTTAACCGCTTATGATGGTTAGTTTTAGGGCATATTTGATTTAGCATACCTTATGTTATGCATGTTTGCATTCATTCATCTGTATTGCATGCACCGGGCTCGGCGTATCATGCTAACTACATAGTATTTCAATTCCAACTTGAATACGTGTATCGAGTTGTTGCATTTCACATGCCATCCTTAGATTAGCCGAGCCTATTCTAGTTGCATTTTGCCTGCGATGCATTTGCCATTTTGACATGGACTTGGATCATACATTTGATTACTAATATGTTCATTGTTTTGGCTCGGAGTACACTGTGAGTGTTTATGCTTTAGCATCTTGCATGTATGTGAGTGTTAACATGAAAGCATACTTACCATGAGGCTAATTGCTTATGTGATATAACTGCCTGAATACCTGTGGGTGAAGGTTTGATTTCTTGAATTGGAATAATTCATCGAAATCCGTGATTTAGCTTACTTACGAGTAGCGAACTTCAAACCGTTTTTCAAATAACGAATATGCGATGTTTTGTTCCAAATTAGGCGCTCTAGTCTATACTTGTGTGTTGTGCGCATCACATAGTAAATTCTAGCTAATTAATAGGAATAAGAACACATATGTTTTCAAAACTCGATATCATGCTTAGTACAGACCGATCTTCGGATCGAGCGAGTGGGGGTGCTCATAGATGACCTTCCCCAATCGTACCCAAGTTCCCGAGCCGAGGCAACTTTGGTGATGACGGACACGTGGGCTTAGGCACGAGTCTGGGTTTCCTAAATTCTCTAAAAATAAAATATTTAGGTGCCGACTCTATATCTGGCAAAGCAGTCCATTTTTGGCACTTCTTTCTTAAAAATCTGTTTTGCAAAACGATTTGCTAGATTTGGACTCTTTGGCGATTTATCAGTCTTGCATTGCACATTGCGAGAGCAGATTAAGAACCGTGACATTTGAGTCCGAACTGTGGTAGCATAAAGCCCACAAGGGCGCGTCCACAATTTCTAGCGACTCTGTTGGGGAGTTAGAGAACTTGACTCGAACTCATGATATCTTGTTTTGACTACACTCATGTGTTTCTTGGCATTGCATGTGCATTGTTGCGCCTAGGACACCGTGTTTGCCATCTACTATTCCTGAACGGTTTGCCGGAGGCTCGGGTTGAGAAGTGTGCCATAAGGCTGACCGGTTACGGGCTCTGCCACGATGGGAACACAAACCCCATTTTTTTTACCAGGGCACCCTTTGTGACCATTCGACCTAGTGCATATCGGAAACTGTAGTGACCATTCCAAACTAGGATAGGTTGCTTACCCGATTATAGGTTGTTTGAAACCGCTGCGTGCGTAGCGAAACCCTAGCTCCTGACAATAGGACAGGGAAACCCTACCCCTCCATAGGGGTGTTTTTGCTCTCACTTGTTTGTTATGTGCTTTAGAGTTGACCTCTACAGGGAATACACATATCAGTCTGCAAGTCTGGGCATCAAGCCTGCGGGCATTAGTGTTTCGAGAATCAGTTATATCTGCGGGTATCAGATTCAGATTTGGGACAGTAATTTTGGGGAACAGTGATCAGTGGTCGAATACAGTTATTCAGCTATACTTATGTTTGTTCTAGTAAAATTGGGCTGAGATGTTGCCTACTTTCTCTTTCAGTTCAGAGATTCAATTTGGAGCAGCCAGTGTTCTCCTTTATTGAGGCAAGACCAGTCAAGGCTTACCGGTTCACTTGATTCGTCAGCCACCAGTTACATCACATCCTCGTTCAGCTCAGCAGACTTATGATGACACAAAATTCAGAGGAAATTGTGTTTATGGCAGCCGTATTGGACAAAGGAATCATCTTGCAGGATGAGACCAATGTTGAAATACCACATCTGTCTAGGTCGCCTATCGCGCACCCGATCTGGTCGCCCCAGTTGTTTCAAACTCGTGAGCCCACGTTTGAGTTGATGGGAATGATTGGCAACCTCCAAAGGTCTGTGGCTAACCTCGCCTATGGAATGTCGGCTTTGCCGCCAACCACATCGTATGTCGGGAACTTCATGCCGCAGGAGTCCCCGCTATTGGGGCGAATTGTAATTGAGCTCAGCCAACCTGAAGCTGTCTCAAACTCCGACAATGCTGTATCAATGACAACGGGGCTTCACACTGAAGCAACAACCCAAACCTCCCACCAAGCTGAGGCTAGTGGAAAGAACAAGATGAAGATTGACGCTGATCCCTACGAACAACTTCAGCAAGCTGTTGAGGCTCTAAAAGCCGAGGGGTTGAATAAGCAACAAGTACTTGCGGTCTTGGCTAAGACTGTGGATGACATCTTCTCCACTCAGACCGAGAGTGGTTCAAGCCAGAGGGAAAATTGGGATAAGAACCGTCGCACCGGAACTGTTCTTACTAATCCTAACCCTACACCCGGAAAAGATCAGAGAGCCAAGGCAGCACCTGCCGATCCCTTTGCTAGTGCGTCCAGCAAAAGTCCGTAGACTTCGAAGTATTTGCCCTGAGGTTGCAGAGTCTTCCATGCCCTCTACATGCCTTTGGCTAAGGCACTTCAAATTCTGGCTGAAAAGGGGCATCTTAAACCCTTTGAGCCTCGACCTCTCCCAAGTAACCTCCCTCTCTCACATGATGCTACTCAGTACTGCGCGTACCACCAGCAAACCGATCACAGTACCGACAATTGCTTCCGCCTTCGCCATGAAGTGCAAGATTTGATTGACAATGAAATCATCCTCCCGCTGAGCTCAACAAAGTCTGTCAGCACTGGATTGGTGGATTTCGAAGATAATACAAGTATGTGATCAGGGTAGCTCCACCTACGGGTGGCGTCCAGTTTACTTCAGATGTGGCGTATGGTACGCACTATTTTTGAACATTTGCGAATGCTAGTTTTGTGTTTTCTAACTTGGGTATTCAGTCAGTTTTGCTGTCTTGTATATAGTCTGTCTTTTTGTACTATGTCAGTCGGGTCTGTCTTGTTGTATCGAGTCAGTCCTGTTATATAGAAGTCAGGTGATTCCGAGGATGTTACCTCGGACATCATTTGCTTGTTTTGTGTTTGTCTTTTTTCTTTCTTCTGAGTTTGTCTCTGCTGTGGAGCCAGTTGCAATCAGGAAATTTGAACGAAATAGTTGTGACTATCATGTTTTTGTGCCTATTGCTACTTTGAGCTTGTTGTGCCAGCAAGTTTAGAATGAAACGGCAGAACACTTCACCTGCTCTTCTGTACCTTGAAGTCATTGCATTGACCTAAGTTTTTCAAAAATTTGTGAACACTGTGTTGAAAACGAAGAGGAAGGAATTCCTTGGGATTTGCAAAATTTGATCAACTTGAGAGAAAGAGAGGCATGCTAAGCCCTTGATGAATGAGATCATGTTTGTCAATATGAGTACTGAGAAGGATCCTGATTTGATCCAGATTGGTTCTACACTGTCTTCAGCGCGAGCGATTAGTCGCTTTCTTAAAATTTTTCAAAAAATGTTTTGCGCGGTCCTGCGAAGACCTGTGTGGATTCGCTCTTGAGATCGTGCAGCTTAGGATCACTCTCAGCCTCGAGACTCGACCCCCTTTTGCTTTCAAATAGTTGAACTTGCATTTAGAATGTTCAACGGTCAACCGCAATGTGAGGCTTGTATGGCCAGATCAGAAGCACCTCTCGAACAAGGGGCAAAAGACATCAGATAATGCACTCGAAGAGTCCAAGATGAAGATCGGCAAGAATGCCAAATCCCAGAAGGGAGGAAAGAAGAAAGCACTGTCGGAGAACAACCGAGTTCCTATGCACAACACTAGGGGCAAATTCAGCCCCTATTGGATGGACTCCGACATCATCAGCAAATAACAGCCACTCTCCTGGATTCAAATGGCTTCGAGATCTCAAAACCATTTGACATGGACAAAGCTACACTTTTACCCTTGAGAGGCTCGCTGGGCCGAAAACCCGGAAGGGTGACCCAGACAAAAGTTAGAGCAAGCAAAAAGAAAAAAAATGAAGAAAATGAAAAGAAAAGATGAAAAAAAAGAAAGAAATGAAATGAAAAGAATTGAAAAGAAAAGAAGAACAAAGCTCGCAAGGTTGAAAACCCAGAAGGGCGGCCTTGGCCAAAGTTAGAGCGTAAAAGGAGAGGTTAATACCCGAGTGTCCCTTAACCGGAACTACGTAAGGCTTGATTCCCATGCTTGGGATACGTAAGCAACTTCATTCTGAAGTCCAGCCACAAACACTTCCAAATCGATTGTGTCCATGCAATGGTTTTGATCATCTTTGTTTTCTCTATATCCGAGAGTTCGGTTGTGATCGTCACTCTGAAGGCTGATTAGAAAGCGCTACGGTGCTATCCAAACAAGGGGCAACTTTCCGTTGCCATACAGTGTGCTGTGGTACTATTCAAACAAGGGGCAACTTGCCGTTGCCGTGCAGTGTCGTTCAGACAAAGGGGAATTTTCCATTTCTTCCGATTTGAAGTTGCGTATCTTGAGAGTAGGTTCCGTGCTAGTTGAGCAGTGGCCGTTTCCAAAAATAGTTTTTGAGAATTTTTACTAAGGTTGACTAATTCTCTCGAAAATTATTCCATTTTTCCAAAATTGGACCATTTTCTTGGATCCAAAAAGGAAAATTTTCAGTGCTTATAACCTAACTTGCATGATTTAAAATCAGAAAGTTGAACAAGTACGTTAATCTAACTTTCATATTGGTCAAAATTGTTTTAGTAGAAAACCAAAACAAAAAAATGGTCAAAATGATGAACTAGGGCACGGTTAAGTCAGGTGTTCTGTCTTTTCCTCCATTGTCAACATACTTGCCAGAAAGGGCACTCTACCTGCCAGAGAAGGGCACAGCAGAAGCTAACAGAAAAGGGTCGAAAGCTCTCATATCCTTCGAGCAGCGAGGTGTCAAGCCAAGCGCGAAGTGCGAATTGGAATGGATCAAGATACTCCACTTCCATATCCGTGACACCGACTAGACGTCACCGGAAGAAATAGCTGCGAGCTGGTAATGTTGGGCATGAACCCACAACTTCTTGTTTATCCATCAAACCATCCGAGGGAGGGATAAAAAAAAAAAAAGAGAAATTGAAGAATAGAGCGATGTGCGTTGAGAAAAAGTGAGAAAAGAGCTTTTTCAGAAAAACAGAGATTGAGTGCCAGAGTGATGTGAGAATCACAAATGAGAAAGGGTGGGAAACGATACCCGGAGAAACTGGCTCCTCGCGAATTAAGGGGCCTGTAGACACCCCATTTTTGACCGTCCTCAAGACTTGGATGTCATCGTTTGAACACTCGATGATCATCCTTGTTCGTGTTCGTCTTGAGTTCCCGGAGGTCTCGGCTACGTGCCCTGCCTCAGGATCTCTCGACTCGACTGTTTAGTGTCTGGTTTTGCACCAAACACTTGTTTTTTGCCTTGGAAGGGCAGGGAATGCCTTGTGAGGCATCCCCAAACATCACCGGCCATGGCCATGGGCCACCGGCTGGTATTTTGTTGCCATCGACAATATATATTGCCGGTCGTCACTGATTGTTGCCGGTCGGCACTCCTTTTTTACAAAATGGCATTTTTGGGCAGCCGACTACTGTTCATCTGCTTTTGCAGATATTTTAAGACAGCTGTATGTCATTTTGTTTCCCTCCATACACGTGTATGGAGGGATGCACTCCTTGTTAGCTTACCTTGTAAGCTTTACAAGACTGGCTCCTCTATAAGAGGAGCCCTCCTCTCTTGGCTCTAGGTTAGACACTTGAGAGAGAAAAACACTGTGAGAGCTCTGGTTTTAAGTTTAGGGTTTGATAAATATTCTATCTCTATACCTCTCTCTCTCATTTTAGCCCTAGTGTGTGTGTTTTGTCTCACTTTTGCTCACAAGCACCCACCATTACACCATCCCTTGGAGCTGAGACCTCTTCAGGGTTGTTTTTAAGGTTTTGAAGCTGGTTTCAACCTAAAAGAAGCTGCTGGTCCACCATTGTTGAAGGGGTCTTCAAGGGTAAGAAACTAGTCCCTTTATTCCCCATTCTTGCATACTTATTTTGCCTATCATAGAACTGTTTTTGTGCTTAGTGTATAACATAAAAAAGTTCTGTTTTTAAGCCCTCTAAATAGTTTATTTAGAGTGTTTTGTGGTTTGGAGGTGTTTGACCCCTCTTAGGCCTTGAGAGGCCCCATTTTGAGCCATTTTGAGTGAGCTTCGGGACTTTGGTGTTTGGGCCTCTTCACCACTGAAATCTTGAGGGATTTCAGTGGCGGAGATGGTGCCTTGAAGTCTCCAAAAGGGGAGGGCCACCCCCTCCCTTTGTTGTCCTTGAAAGGGACCCCTTTTGGCCTCTTGAGGGAGCATCATGTTAGAGTGTGTATTGATCATGTCTTGGCTGTTTTCCATGCTTATTATGCCATGATATAACCTTGTTGTGTGTTGGTTTTGGTACACCATGCATGCTTAGCATACCTACCATGTAATGCCTTGTTATTGCCTTAATATGCCTTAGGTTGTTAGCCTTTGTTCAAGCATGTTTTAGGCTTAGTCTTGTGAAGCTTTTGTGCATATTTTGCCATGTTTTAGGTCTGTCCATAGTTGTTTGGGTCGGATTTGGCATGCTTAATATAGCCCCTTTGTATTCGAGCTTGTATGCTTCAAGTATGTGAATGTATAGCATGGCATTTTTGCATTGATTTGGTGATTTGGAACCATCCACCATGTCATTTCAGTCCCATTTGCATGCTTATATGTTTACCTTGGATGCGTCTTTAATGCTTTAAAAGCTTGTGTAGTATGCTCCATGTTTTGGCCATCGCACATGCCTTTGAATTTGAGCCACTTAGATGCCATCTAAGAGTCCCCTTTGCATGGTCTAGGTCTATCTTGAACCTATTTTAAGTCCTCTTAGCCTTGTGAGGCTTGGTTGGCTTAGTCATGGTTCAAGCCCCTTTGACTTGCTTCAAGTACTTGGACCATTTTTGCATATTTAGCTTGCCTTGTTGCTTGGTTTGGCACCATGTTTTAACATGATTTTCAGAGCTTATGTGGCATGCTAATTGTCCATGATAGCCTCATTCAAGTGTGCTTGAGAGTTGCCTTACTTGTGCCTAAGTGTTGGCCCTTTTAACATGTGCATGTGTGTATGTGTTTTGGTCCCTTGTTTTGGTCATTTTGGCTACTGTTTTGGGCCTATTTAGAGTTGCCTAAATCATGTATAAGTCCATCTTTTCATCCATTAGCATTGCCTCATGTTTGCTTGTATGCTTGCATAAGTGCCTTGCCATGCCATGTTGCATCCTTAGCTTGCATGCCTAGGTTGCATTACATCTTGCATGCATGCCTTGTTCCTTGACTTGGTGATAGGAATTGGGCCTTGGTTTGTTTGATTGGTTTGCATTTCATTTGACATGAAAGTTGCACACTTGATGTCACACCCCAAACCCGCCCCTAGAAGTTTGGGCATGACCACTTCAGAAACGGACACTTAACCTGTTATAGACATAATATATGGGGCCTGAACGGAAGCATTAAATATCAAACTTGACAATAAAGATAAACTCCATTGAGCTATTACTATCATGCCAGGATCACAAACTTTAAACAGAAAAATAAAATCTAAAACATACACCTGAATATCGGATATATACACACATATATACAAGCCCGGCTCTAATTGGGCATACATCAAAAACGTTTCAGAAGAAAGTGTAAAATAAGAGCAGCTTCTCTTAGGCTTGGACATGGAAAGGTTGGCCAAAGAGGACAAGCGTCATGGCTTAGGACTGACCACTTGGTTGGTTACCTACAGAAACAGACATAACATAGGGTGAGTCAAGCTCAGTGAATAGTATGATACCAAAAATGCACAATGCAACATGATACATAACAATTCATAAATAAATGTGAAGATCATGTATTCAATCTGTTCCTGTTTTCATTTTAAATGGCCTTAGGCCCCAATCGTGAGTCATGATGGTTTTAAGCCCTTGAACTCATTAACATTAAGCTTTTAAACATAATGGCATGTAGCCCTTGAACATATGGCATATAGCCCTTGTACATATGGCATGAAGCCCTTGTCAGAATGGCATAAAGCCCTTATCAGAATGGCATTACAGCCCTTGAACATATAGATATATGAACTCAAGAGGTGTCTCACACGGATTCTAGAGGTGACTCACATTGTAGCACTTAGTTCCGTGTAGCACTTTGTTTCATATTAGAATGGCATGAGCCCTTATCAGATTTGCATTACAGCCCTTAAAACATATTGGCATTAAAGCCCTTGGACATGCATATATGAACCCAAGAGGTGTCTCACACGGATTCTAGAGGTGACTCACATCGTAGCACTTAGTTCCGTGTAGCACTTTGTTTCATTTCATAACAACTTATACAGATGGCCATGAGCCTCATAACTTTCACAGAATGGCTTTCAGCCTCATAATTTTCACATATGTATGGACTCAAGAGGTGTCTCACATGGACTCTAGCGGTGGCTCACAATGTAGCACTTAGTTCCAAGTAGCACTTTGTTCCATACCAATAATTAGCAGGCCTTACAGACCACACCATACACAAATGCCATACCATAAACGGAAATAAATTCATACATATGCATTATGCTTGAATCATTAACGGAAATCAGAATTCATACTTACTTATACTTAGCCTTTTAATGGCGCTGGCAAATCAATAAAAAGCATTCTTGGTAGTTCCATAAGGAAATTCCTCAACATTGCGAACTTATAGTATACTTGAACTTATAACACGCGTATACTTGTATATACTTGTACTTGTAACCTTACTTAAACTTGTACATATTTGAACTTGTCACACAGATATAAGCTTGTAACATACTTGACTTAGAACATACGTAAACTTATAACAGACTTAAACTGAGAACATGCGTAAACTTATAACTTAATCATTGGAACCATGGCATTATTATCCCTGGGTAAGGGCCTTGTGCTAAAGATGATGTGAATACTTCCACATATATGAATAATCATTCATTAAATTAATAGAAAACAGAACATTTCTTGTTATATTATATCATTATCATCACAGTACGCTTAACAGAGGCAGAGCAATATACTTTCTATATAATGACGATAAACCTTTACATTCATGTCGTAGATGCTAAACAACTTCAGGTCTCTTCGTAACAAAATAGTATGCTCTCATATTCATACCGTAAGGTGAATCAATATCGTTGATACTCAATTCTTGACATTTAAGGTAACCCATGGTTCTATCTGATTTTCATTTCGTTCCTTTTTAAACAAATGTCTATGTCATGAAACATGTGTCGAACCAAATAAGATTATAAGAGTCCCTGATAGGACGTTCAAATGTCATATCTCCATTAAGCGGAGTTATAGTCATAATTTCTTCCCGTTAACTACTTGTATATTATTAATACTTCTTATGCGGAGTCTTAGGTAATTTACAGACTATAACATATTAATAATAACCATTAACCATAATCAAATGCAGAGTTCCAGAGTCATACCGAGGTACACATAATCTTTCAATGTTCTCACCGATCATCAGCAACGTAAATGTCAACGTAATTGCTTATGCAAATCAAAACGTTAAGAATAGAATGGTTAACGGTAAGTAAACGTACGATCACAGTACTACTACTCACAGTGTTGTGGCGGAGCGCGCTACTCCCCCCTGAAGCGTGTCCTACACACATACAAAGTTCACAAATTAACTTCCCTTTTTCCTTGTCAAATTACCTCCTGACTCATTACAATTCGAATGAATTTACCGCCATCCTAAGATCATCAGAAAAATATTTTAAAAATAACAGAGGGTCGAGCACGCGAAACGGAGCAAAACATTTTTTTCAGCTTGGGCCGCACGTGCGGCTGTGAGCCCCGCACGTGCGGCAGTGCTCCCCGCACGTGCGGCGATCTGGACAGATTGCAGTTCGAATTTTCAGCAAAACCCAATTTTTGGTAACTATTCTTAAGGCTTAAATTAGATCTTTTAATTGATGAAATATGGTTCAAAAATCATGTACAAAGTTACAAACACACAACAATTTAACCATGATTCAAATCTTTAATTACTAAAGCTTATAACAAAACTCAATTACATAAAATTCCAACTTCCTTACACACACACCCACACACATACAACCCTTATTCATGTAACTCAAGCTTAATAATTGAAGTAATAAGATGAAATTCCTCACTAGATCATTCAATACATCCTTCCAACTCTTTTCAACACAAGAAACAACAATTTAATTAACCATTGAACATCATAATATAAGGGGATTCTTTCTTAATTCAAAGAGGAGGATTAATCAATAAGGATTAGACTTACCTTGGGTTAAATTCTCTACTAACCCTCTAAGTTTCTTCAATTCCATCCTTGGAGAACTTCCTTTTCCCCTCCACTCTTTTCTTTCCTCTCTCTCTCAAGAGATTGTTTTTGTATGGCTCTTAAGTCAAAGAAATGCAACATATAAACATATATGTCTAAAAATGAGTAAAGACAAAATTTAATCAGTTTAATCATCCCTAATCGAATTTCTACGAAAATGTTTATTAATACCTAAAAATTATGCTGATCTCAGATGTAAAATCAATTTCAGGTAATTAAGCCTCTAAAGCTTCCAATTTCTGATCCGAACATCATAATTGTGACAGATATGCTTTCTTATTAAACAGATATGGATCTATAATTATAAGGTTCACTTAATTAAACTTCATTTCTCATGAACTTTCACAATAAACATTTAAAGACACAGAATAAAGGGACTGAAATATATCAGAACACATATACGAGGGTCGGGTTATTACACTTGATCACTTGGGCCATCATGCATGGAAATGCGTGATTGGTGGTCCGAGAATCGAGACACATGCCCTTTTGAGTCATTACCATGATAAGGGACATGATTGGTGCATATATGCTTTGAATTGTGCTGCCATGCTTTGCCTTGCAAGTTCTGTCCTCTGCTGCTGTGAGTTGCAGGTTCTGCAGGCACTCTTTGCCGACCGGCAGTATATATTGCCGACCGGCAGTAAATCACCAGCCGATGGATTCATTTTGTGCCGGTGACTACACCACACTGCCGGTGGCAATTCTATCCAGCCGGTGGGGATTCCCAGTATCCAGAGACGCATCCTTGAGACTTTGGCAGTCTTCAGAGGGGCAGAGCAGGGAAAACAGAGGCAGACTATGCATGGTGGTGCAATTCCGAGCAAGACCCGAGCACGCGCTGCATCTGACTCTCCTCCCGAGGCGGTTTACTGTTTTTCCTAGCTTAATTAGTTTGTTATCTGATTAGGAAATTTGTAATATTTAATTAGCTTGCGTAGTTAATTAATTTGTATTATTTATTTGGTCCCTCCGCGCGAGGGCAAATCTGTAATAAGTGTGTGTGAGTGGCGTGTATGTCTTCCAATCCCCACTTCTTTCTTCCCTTTTACTTACCTGCTTTGATGGTTAGTGATAGGACATATTCACTTTAGCATACCTCATGCTATGCATGCGTGCATCCATACATTTGTCTTACATGCACCGGGCTCGGCACATCATGCTAACTGCATTTGTATTTCAATTCCAAAAGTTGAGTACTTGTTAATTGCAGCATTTCACATGCCATGCTTAGGTTAGCCGAGCCTACTTCGATTGCATCCTGCATGTGTTGCATTAGGCAATTTAACATGAACTAGGACCATGCATGATTGGCTAACTAGTTTATTGTTTTGGCACGGAGTACGATGTAAGTATTTTCGTGCTTTAGCATATCGCATGCGTGTGAATGCTATTATGACAGCATGCTTACCATGTGGCTAGATGCTTATGTGATAAACTATTTGGTTGCCTGTGGGTGAAGGTTGGGTTGTTTGAGTTGGAAAAACTCGTTGAAATCCGTGTTTTAGCCTACTTGCGAGTAGCAAATTCCAAAAGTATTTTTCAAAACAAACGGACATGCAATGTTTATTTCCAAATTAGACAATCTAGTCTATACTTGTTTGCTGTGCGCATAATATAGTAATTCTAGGCTAATAATTGGAATAAGAACACATAACGTTTTCAAAATCAGATATCACAGTTAGTAGAGGCCGGTCTTCGAACCGGGCGAAAGGGGGTGCTCATAGCTGACCTTCCCTAATCGTACCCAAGCTCCCGAGCCGAGACAACTCCGGTGATGACGGACATGTGGCCTTCGGCACCGAGTCAGGGTTTCCTAAATTTCCCCATTAAAAAAATATTTAGGTGGCGACTCTGTATCTGGCAAAGCAGTCCATGTTTGGCACTTCTTTTCAAAAATCTGTTTCTCAAAATGATTTGCCGGATTTGGACTCTTTGGTTCAGATTAAGGATCGTGACACAAATCGAGTCCGAACTGTAGCGAGGGCCCCCCACGCGGGTGTTGTGACAGTTTCTGGCGACTCTGCTGGGGATTTTAGAGAGCTTTACTCGAACTCATGATATCCTGTTTTGATTACACTTATGTGTTTCTTTACATTGCATGTGCATTGGTGCGCCTAGGACACCGTGTTTGCCATCTGCCATTCCTGAACGGTTTGCCCGAGGCTTGTCTTGCCAAGGCATGACCATGAGGCTGACCGGTTATGGACTCTGACAGTATGGGAACACAAACCCCGGTTTTACTGGGGCACCCTTTTTGACCATTCGACCTAGTGCATATTCGGATCCATAGTGACCATTCCAAGCTAGGACAGGTTGCTTACCCGATGTTAGGTTGTTTGAAAACTGCTGCGTGCATAGTGAAACCCTAGCTCCTGACAAAATAGGATAGGGAAACCCTACCCCAACATAGGGGTGTTTTGGCTCTCTCTTACTTGCTATGTGCTTTTAGAGAGTATCTCTACAGGAACGCATATACCAATTTGCAAGTCTGGGTAATAGGCCTGCAGGCATCACTATCAGTATTTGGGGAATCAGTTTTACCTGAGGGTATCGGTTTATAGGCAGAATTTGGGGCATAATTCAGTAGAGAGTGTAGTCATTCAGCTATGCTCATATCTATTTTGGTAAAATCAGGCTGAGGTGCTGTCTGTTTTCTCTTTTGCAAGGGTAGTCCTGGAACCATAGCTTCAGAAGGCTCCACTATCCCCCGGGTGCATTTGACTAGTGCTGATAGACTTTGTTAGGTCAGAGATTCAGTTCAAGGGAAATCAGTGTTATTTTGCCGGAGGCAAGGTAAAGACGCCAGTCAGGCACAGATCATCAGTTCAACAGTCTTTGAATCAGCAGTCATTATCCATCTCACCTGTGCGCAGTTGGTTTGAGATATCTGTTTTTACCTCAGGAAGGTATACCGGTTGCTCAGTTAGATCAGAACAATATGTCGAGTCCAGAAGAGATGGTGCGCCAACTCCAGGATAGTATGAAAGCCATGCAGCAAGACACTGTCCGTCAAGCAGAATTCGCCAAGCAACAGGCTGTGGTCATAGCCCAACAGGCAGAGACAATTGCCAGATTGGAGCAGCAAGCTGGAGTATCTACTTCGCACCAGGCTCCTCCCCCATTAAGAGTTCCCATACTCGGGGAGGCAACCCACGTCCAGGATGATACGGACATTCCAGTCGGGCCAGCTCCGCCCCTGGTTCTACCCCAGCTATCCAAGACACCCATCAACCTACCAGACTCCCCTTTTGAGTTAGAGACGGATCCAACGGCGCTAAAGATGAGCAAGCTTGAAAGGTTGTTCAAGAAGGCTCAAGGCATGAAATCCGTCCCGGACATCGAGGATGGGTATACCGATGCAGCTGTGACGCTGCCAGACAGATTCAAGATGCCACATATTGACCGTTTCGATGGGTCCGGGGATCCCATGGTGCACTTGCGGCTGTTTTCAGACATTCTAAGGCCGATGGGCCTCACTAGATTACAGAAGCTATCATTGTTTGGCCGGACCCTGTCTGGGATAGCCGCAATCTGGTATGCAAAATTGGAGAACTCTGTGAAACAGAATTGGGAAGAGATGGCTGAGGCCTTCAGTGATCAATACTCCTACAACACACAGATTGAGGTCACAACTCGTGATCTTGAAGTCACCCTCCAAGAGCCAAAGGAGGGTTTTTCAGAGTTTGTGGCAAGGTGGAGAGCAAAGGCCTCGATGATGGCTACAAGGCCTTCCGACAAAGACCAGATAAGGATGGTTGTGCGCAACCTCCAACCCAAACTGATGCAGAAAATGATCGTGCTCCCCTTTCCTACCTTTTCAGACCTGCATGAGATGGGAGTACAGATCGAGGACGCTATGAAGCAGGGCCTTATTGATCAGGAGAAGGAGCAGCCCAGGAGGGCGTTTACCCGCAGTTCGAATGCGACCACCGGCGGTGACGCAGCTGCAAGATCTTCTGAAGTGGGCATGGTCACCACCACCACACCAAGAGTAGCCACCCCCTTTGTTGGTACATCCACTTTAAACCTCCGAACTTCAGACTATCTACCCCGAGGCAAGAGGGCTTTCACCCCACTCTATATGCCTTTATCTAAAGCCCTAGGGGTCCTACTCAGGAAAGGACATCTGAAACCGTTGGAACAACGGCCTCTACCCGATCCTCTCCCTCCGAAGCATGACTTGACTAAGTACTGTGCTTTTCATCAACAGACCGGTCATGACACCGACAGTTGCGTCCGTCTCCGCCACGAGATACAAAATTTGATTGACAACAGGGTTATCCCCGCACCAGGTCCTGCAAAGTCTATCGACACTTGATCAGTGAACTTGTGGGGGATAATGTGATGTGATCGAGGGATGAACCACCTGCGGGCGGCGCTCAGTTTACTCCGGATGTGGCGTATGGCACGCACTATTTTGAGCATTTTGCGAATGCTAGTTTTTGTGCTTTCTGACTTGGGTATTGGGTCAGTCTTGTCATTTTGTATTGAGTCAGTCTTTTCATACTGAGTCAATCGGGTCTGTCTTGTTGTGTCGAGTCAGTCCTGTTTTGTTAGAGTCGGGTGATTCCGGCGGTGTTACCTCGGACATCACTATCTTGTTTTGTGTTTGTCTTTTTGCTTTCTTTTGGGTCTGTTTCTGCCTTGGAGCCAGTTATGCCAACAGATTTGAATGGAACAGCAGTGATTTTCACACTTTTGTGTTTGCTTCTGCCGTGTGCCAGTTGTGCCAGAAGTTTGAAATGGAATGATAGTGCTCTTCGCCTGCCTTTTCTGTGCCTTTGAAGTCATCGTAATGACCTAAGTTTTTCAAAACTTTTTTTCGAAACATTGTGATAAAAACGAAGAGGAAGGAATTCCTCAGGTTTTGCAAAGCTTGATCAATTGAGAGAAAGAGAGGCATGCTAAGCCCTTAATGATTGAGATCATGCTTGTTAATGTGAGTACTGAGAAGGACCCTGGCTTGATCTAGATTGGTTCTACACTGTCTTCGGCGCGAGCGATTTGTCACTTTCTTTAAAAAAAAATTTCAAAAAATGTTTTGCGCGATCCTACGAAGACCTGTGTTGAATCGTTCTTGAGATTGTGCAGCCTAGGATCGCTCTCAGCCTCGAGACTCGACCCCTCATTTTCAAACCTTGAACTTGGATTCAGAAGGTTCAACAATCAACCACAATGTGAGGCCTGTGTGGCCTGATTTGAAGCAGCCCATGAATTAGGGTTAGGGAAGTTAGATCAAGAAGATCAGATGTCATCAAAAGAAGCTTGCAAAACTAGATCAGGAGCACCCCTCGAACTAGGGGCAAAAGATGCCAGATTGTGCTCGAAGAGCCGAAGATGGATCATTCCACAAATCAATGAAGACTGGCAAGAATGCCAAACCCCAGAAGAGAAGAAAGTATTGCTGAAGAACTACAGAGTTCTTATCCACAACACTAGGGGCAAATCCAGCCCCCATGGGATGGACTCCTGCATTGTCAGCGAACAACAGTCACTCTCCTGGATTCGGACGGATTCGAGATCTCAAAACCATTTGACATGGACAAAGCTACACTTTTACCCTTGAGAGGCTCGCTGGGTCGAAAACCCGGAAGGGCGACCTAGGCAAAAGTTAGAGCAAGGAAAAAAGGAAAAGAACAAAAAAGAAGAAGAAGAAAAATGCAAACAAAAAAGAAATAAAGAAAAGATAAATGCAAAAGAAAAGAAAAAAAGAAAAAAAATGAAAAAAAAAGAAAAAAGAAAAAAGAATGAAAAGATACAAAAATTGAAAAAAAAAAAGAACAAAGCTCGCAAGGTTGAAAACCCGAAAGGGCAGCCTTGGCAAAAGTTAGAGCGCAAAAGGAGAGGTTAAATACCTGAGTGTACCTTAATCCCGAACTACGTGAGGCTTGATTCCCATCTTTGGGATACGTAGGCAACTTCATTATGAAGTCCAGCCACAAACACCTCTAAAATCGATTGTGTCCATGTAATGGTTTTGATTGTCTTTGCCTTCTCTGTATCTGAGAGTTCGGTTGTGATCGTCACTCTGAGGATTGATTACAGTGCGCTGCGGTGCCATTCAAACAAGGGGCAAGTTTCCGTTGCCATTCAATGCACTGCCGTACCGTTCAAACAAGGGGCAACTTTCCTTTGCCATGAAGTGTCCTTCAGACAAGGGGCAATTTTCCATTGCCTCCGATCCGAGGTCGTGCATCTCAAGAGTAGGTTCTGTCCTCGTTGAACAGTGGCCGTTTGCAAAAACAATTTTTGAGAATTTTTACTGAGGTTGACTGATCCCTCGAAAATTATTCCATCTTTTCGAAAAACTGGACCATTTCTTGGGCCCAAAAAGGGAAAATTTTCAGTGCTCATAACCTAACTTGCATGATTTTCAAATCAAAAATCGAACAAGTATGTTAATCTAACTCTCATATTGGTCAAGATTGTTTTAGTAGAAAGCAAAAACAAAAATGGTCAAAATAATGAACTAGGGGCACAGTTGAGTCCGGCTTCCTGTCTTTCTCCCGTTGTCAATGCATCTGCCAGAAAGGGTACCATACCTGCCGGAAAAAGGCATCACTGAAGCTAACCGCAAAAGGATAGAAAACTCTCACATCTTCCAAGCAACGAGATATCAAGCCAAGTGTGAATCACGAACTGGAATGGGACGAGATATTTCATTCCCTCATCTGGGCATATCTGATCACGTCCAAACTCCCCAGCAGAGCGTCGTCAACCGATGTCAGCTGTAGATTTGCTACACACCCAATTGTAGCGCAACCCCTCTATGGGAGAAACTCACTGTTGTGAATAAGATTGAGAATCTGGTAGAATACCAGCGGCAAGAGCCCACAATTTCCAGCTTATCCATCAACCACCCAGGGGAGGGATAAAAAATGAGAGATTGAAGAATAGAGAGATGTGCGTTGAGAGGAAAAGTAAGAAAAGGGCTTTTTCAGAAAACTAGAGATTGAGTGTCGAGTGATGTGAGAATCACAAGTGAGAAAGGGTGGGAAACAATACCCGGTGAAATAGGCTCCATATGCATGCCTGAGTGTCGTGTCTTTTTGTCTTATCTCAAATCTTGTTGTGAGTCGTTCCGAGCGTGTCTCGTTGTGTTTAGGTTATTTTACCTTTTGTTTTCTGTTGTTGAGTCGTAGTGCGCTGTGTTCAGTCGTAGGCTCAATACCCGGTCGAGAACTCATTCTCAATTTCAAAAATGAATCGCTTTGTGCTCAGAGTGCTGTGCCATTCTTCACATTTGTGCAAAACAAGATTTGTTCTTTCATAAAGCCGCAGGGTTCAACCCAGGTCATGCAAGAACAGTAAAACAAGGACCTATTTGAAGCTACATGGGTTCCAGACTACAAAGCAAAAGAAAAGAGGGAAAACCTAAGCATCTGAGTGTGTTTCACCTTCAGCAAACTCCGTGTTTGTGCTCCGGATGTACCTCTTCAGGCCTTGTCAGTGCTCCGAAGAATGAGCGTGCCTCTACTCCAAGCTTAAGCCCGCTTCAAGTCAGAATGGCAATTAAAGCAGCAGCAGATGTTATCTCTTGCCAATGTAAACAGGGTGTCCCTTTTTCGAGCAGAGTTGTGTTGCCAAGTCCTCCGAAAGGTAAATCGGAGGCACCAGAGTACATGTTTGATGCCCTTCCATTGCATAGAATGTGAACTTTCATATACACTTCGGTTGCATGCGTGCCGCGCATCGTTATGTTTCTGCATAGAATATGCTTTCAATGTTGCATAGAAAATGCCCCCATACTTGCATAGAAAATGCATTTTATCGCACTGTCTTGTGCACCTGCATTGCATTGTTTTGCGCGCTCATTTGTTTGGAAACACTGGGATACGTCCTTTTGTTTCTTATACCTTTCTGAAACACCGGGATACGTCCCTACATTTCCATTTCTCTCTTTTTCCGAAACACCGGGATACGTCCCTATGTTTCTCCCTTCTTTCGAAACACCGGGATACGTCCTTACATTTCCATTTCTCTCTCTTTCCGAAACACCGGGATACGTCCCTATGTTTCTCCCTTGTTTCGAAGCACCGGGATACGTCCCTACGTTTCCCTTTCTCCTTCTTTTCCGAAACACCGGGATACGTCCCTATGTTTCTCCTACCTTTCCGAAACAACGGGATACGTCCCTATGTTTCTTCCTTCTCTCCGAAACAACGGGATACGTCCCTATGTTTCTCTTTCCATTCCGAAACAACGGGATATGTCCCTATGTTTCTCCTCCTCTCCGAAACACCGGGATACGTCCCTATGTTTCTTCTCCTTTGTCGAAACACCGGGATACGTCCCTATGTTTCTCCTCCTTGTTCGTAACACTGGGATACGTCCCTAATCTTTGGGATACGTCCCTAATTTTTGGGATACGTCCCTAATCTTTTGGATACGTCCCTAACCCTTGGGATACGTCCCTAACCTTTGGGATACGTCCCTGACCCTTTGGGATACGTCCCTAGGCTTCTCCCTCTTTGGTTAAAAGCGTTCGGAATACGTTCCAATGCTCACACCATTTCGAAACACCGGGATACGTCCCTATGTTTCTCCCTTCTTGCCGAAACACCGGGATACGTCCCTATATTTCTCCCCCTTTGGTTTAGAGTATTTGGAATACGTTCCAATGCTTATACCTTTTCAAAACACTGGGATACGTCCCTATGTTTCTCACTCCTTTCGAAACATCGGGATACGTCCCTACGTTTCTCTCTCTTTCCGAAATACTGGGATACGTCCCTACGTTTCTCCCTTCTTTCCGAAACACTGGGATACGTCCCTATGTTTCTCATTCCTTCCGAAGCACGGGGATATGTCCCTATGTTTCTCCCTCTTTGGTTAAGAGCATTTGGAATACGTTCTAATGCTTGAACCACTTTGAAACACCGGGATACGTCCCTATGTTTCTCATTCTTTCCGAAACACCGGGATACGTCCCTATGTTTCTCATTCCTTCCGAAACACCGAGATACGTCCCTATGTTTCTTCTTCTTTTCCAAAACACCAGGATACGTCCCTATCTTCCTTCTTTCCGAAACACCGATATACGTCCCTATGTTTCTCTCTCCTTTCCGAAACACCGGGATACGTCCCTATGTTTCTCTCTCCTTCCGAAACACCGGGATACGTCCCTATGTTTCTCATTCTTTTTCCAAAACACCGGGATATATCCCTATGTTTCTCATTCGTTGATATGTCCCTATGTTTCTCCCTCTTTGGTTAAGAGCGTTTGGAATACGTTCCAATGCTTATACATTTTCGAAACACCGGGATACGTCCCTATGTTTCTTGCATGATCATAAGTTATGCTCGGTTTTGTGCATTGTCTTGCATTTTGCCCCCGCCCTCGGGCGCATATCTTTGTATGCTGCTTGTATGCTTTGTCTAAGTCTTCGGCCTTGTCAAAAATGGGTCGTCTCTGGGCTTTGACACTCACTCTCGTCATTTTTATGACTTTCGAGTTCTGTCAAAGAGGGGCAACTGTAGACACCCCATTTTTGACCGTCCTCAAGACTTGGACGTCATCGTTTGAACACTCGATGATCATCATTGTTCGTGTTCGTCTTGAGTTCCCGGAGGTCTCGGCTACGCGCCCTGCCTCAGGATCTCTCGACTCGACTGTTTAGTGTCTAGTTTTGCACCAAACACTTGTTTTTTGCCTTGGAAGGGCAGGGAATGCCTTGTGAGGCATCCCCAAACATCACCGGCCATGGCCATGGGCCATCGGCTGGTATTTTGTTGCCATCGGCAATATATATTGCCGGTCGGCACTGATTGTTGCCGGTTGGCACTCCTTTTTTACAAAATGGCATTTTCGGGCAGCCGACTACTGTTCATCTGCTTTTGCAGATATTTTAAGACAACTGTATGTCATTTTGTTTCCCTCCATACACGTGTATGGAGGGATGCACTCCATGTTAGCTTACCTTGTAAGCTTTACAAGATTGGCACCTCTATAAGAGGAGCCCTCCTCTCTTGGCTCTAGGTTAGACACTTGAGAGAGAAAAACACCGTGAGAGCTCTGGTTTTAGGTTTAGGGTTTGATATATATTCTATCTCTATACCTCTCTCTCTCATTTTAGCCCTAGTGTGTGTGTTTTGTCTCACTTTTGCTCACAAGCACCCACCATTACACCATCCCTTGGAGCTGAGACCTCTTCAGGGTTGTTTTTAAGGTTTTGAAGCTGGTTTCAACCTAAAAGAAGCTGCTGGTCCACCATTGTTGAAGGAGTCTTCAAGGGTAAGAAACTAGTCCCTTTATTCCCCATTCTTGCATACTTATTTTGCCTATCTTAGAACTGTTTTTGTGCTTAGTGTATAACATAAAAAAGTTCTGTTTTTAAGCCCTCTAAATAGTTTATTTAGAGTGTTTTGTGGTTTGGAGGTGTTTGACCCCTCTTAGGCCTTGAGAGGCTCCATTTTGAGCCATTTTGAGTGAGCTTCGGGACTTTGGTGTTTGGGCCTCTTCACCACTGAAATCTTGAGGGATTTCAGTGGCGGAGATGGTGCCTTGAAGTCTCCAAAAGGGGAGGGCCACCCCCTCCCTTTGTTGTCCTTGAAAGGGACCCCTTTTGGCCTCTTGAGGGAGCATCATGTTAGAGTGTGCATTGATCATGTCTTGGCTATTTTTCATGCTTATTATGCCATGATATAACCTTGTTGTGTGTTGGTTTTGGTACACCATGCATGCTTAGCATACCTACCATGTAATGCCTTGTTATTGCCTTAATATGCCTTAGGTTGTTAGCCTTTGTTCAAGCATGTTTTAGGCTTAGTATTGTGAAGCTTTTGTACATATTTTGCCATGTTTTAGGTCTGTCCATAGTTGTTTGGGTCGAATTTGGCATGCTTAATATAGCCCCTTTGTATTCGAGCTTGTATGCTTCAAGTATGTGAATGTATAGCATGGCATTTTTGCATTGATTTGGTGATTTGGAACCATCCACCATGTCATTTCAGTCCCATTTGCATGCTTATATGTTTACCTTGGATGTGTCTTTAATGCTTTAAAAGCTTGTGTAGTATGCTCCATGTTTTGGCCATCGCACATGCCTTTGAATTTGAGCCACTTAGATGCCATCTAAGAGTCCCCTTTGCATGGTCTAGGTCTATCTTGAACCTATTTTAAGTCCTCTTAGCCTTGTGAGGCTTGGTTGGCTTAGTCATGGTTCAAGCCCCTTTGACTTGCTTCAAGTACTTGGACCATTTTTGCATGTTTAGCTTGCCTTGTTGCTTGGTTTGGCACCATGTTTTAACATGATTTTCAGAGCTTATGTGGCATGCTAATTGTCCATGATAGCCTCATTCAAGTGTGCTTGAGAGTTGCCTTACTTGTGCCTAAGTGTTGGCCCTTTTAACATGTGCATGTGTGTATGTGTTTTGGTCCCTTGTTTTGGTCATTTTGGCTACTGTTTTGGGCCTATTTAGAGTTGCCTAAATCATGTATAAGTCCATCTTTTCATCCATTAGCATTGCCTCATGTTTGCTTGTATGCTTGCATAAGTGCCTTGCCATGCCATGTTGCATCCTTAGCTTGCATGCCTAGGTTGCATTACATCTTGCATGCATGCCTTGTTCCTTGACTTGGTGATAGGAATTGGGCCTTGGTTTGTTTGATTGGTTTGCATTTCATTTGACATGAAAGTTGCACACTTGATCACTTGGGCCATCATGCATGGAAATGCGTGATTGGTGGTCCGAGAATCGAGACACATGCCCTTTTGAGTCATTACCATGATAAGGGACATGATTGGTGCATATATGCCTTGAATTGTGCTGCCATGCTTTGCCTTGCAAGTTCTGTCCTCTGCTGCTGTGAGTTGTAGGTTCTGCAGGCACTCTTTGCCGACCGGCAGTATATATTGCCGACCGGCAGTAAATCACCAGCCGATGGATTCATTTTGTGCCGGTGACTACACCACACTGCCGGTGGCAATTCTATCCAGCCGGTGGTGATTCCCAGTATCTAGAGACGCATCCTTGAGACTTTGGCAGTCTTCAGAGGGGCAGAGCAGGGAAAACAGAGGCAGACTATGCATGGTGGTGCAATTCCGAGCAAGACCCGAGCACGCGCTGCATCTGACTCTCCTCCCGAGGCGGTTTACTGTTTTTTCCTAGCTTAATTAGTTTGTTAGCTGATTAGGAAATTTGTAATATTTAATTAGCTTGCGTAGTTAATTAATTTGTATTATTTATTTGGTCCCTCCGCGCGAGGGCAAATCTGTAATAAGTGTGTGTGAGTGGCGTGTATGTCTTCCAATCCCCACTTCTTTCTTCCCTTTTACTTACCTGCTTTGATGGTTAGTGATAGGACATATTCACTTTAGCATACCTCATGCTATGCATGCGTGCATCCATACATTTGTCTTACATGCACCGGGCTCGGCACATCATGCTAACTGCATTTGTATTTCAATTCCAAAAGTTGAGTACTTGTTAATTGCAGCATTTCACATGCCATGCTTAGGTTAGCCGAGCCTACTTCGATTGCATCCTGTATGTGTTGCATTAGGCAATTTAACATGAACTAGGACCATGCATGATTGGCTAACTAGTTTATTGTTTTGGCACGGAGTACGATGTAAGTATTTTCGTGCTTTAGCATATCGCATGCGTGTGAATGCTATTATGACAGCATGCTTACCATGTGGCTAGATGCTTATGTGATAAACTGTTTGGTTGCCTGTGGGTGAAGGTTGGGTTGTTTGAGTTGGAAAAACTCGTTGAAATCCGTGTTTTAGCCTACTTGCGAGTAGCAAATTCCAAAAGTATTTTTCAAAACAAACGGACATGCAATGTTTATTTCCAAATTAGACAATCTAGTCTATACTTGTTTGCTGTGCGCATAATATAGTAATTCTAGGCTAATAATTGGAATAAGAACACATAACGTTTTCAAAATCAGATATCACGGTTAGTAGAGGCCGGTCTTCGAACCGGGCGAAAGGGGGTGCTCATAGCTGACCTTCACCAATCGTACCCAAGCTCCCGAGCCGAGACAACTTCGGTGATGACGGACATGTGGCCTTCGGCACCGAGTCACGGTTTCCTAAATTTCCCCATTAAAAAAATATTTAGGTGGCGACTCTGTATCTGGCAAAGCAGTCCATGTTTGGCACTTCTTTTCAAAAATCTGTTTCTCGAAACGATTTGCCGGATTTGGACTCTTTGGTTCAGATTAAGGACCGTGACACAAATCGAGTCTGAACTGTAGCGAGGGCCCCCGACGCGGGCGTTGTTACAGGGCCTCTCGCCTTTGTAACACGTCCGAGCATCGTGTCTTTTGTTTTTGTTTGTCTCGATTCTTGTCTTGGGTCGTTTCAAGTGTCTGTGTTTGTCTTTAGGTTGTTTACCTTTTGTTTTCTGTTGTTGAGTCTTTTTTGCTGTATTCAGTCGTAGGCTTAATACCCGATTAAGAATTCATTTCTCGATTTTCAAAATGAATCATTTTATGCTCAGAGTGCTGTGCCATTCTCCATGTTTGTTCTTCCACATTTGGAGCATCTGAGTATGTTTCAACTTCTGCCAATCCCATCTTTGCATCCCGTCTGTTCGGATTGAACTGTTTGTTCAGAATTAGCTGTGTGCCAAATAAACCAAGCGCTGTGTTATGGGTTGTATGTTCAGAATGAGCAGTGCGTTGTACGAGCTGTGTGTATGAGCTGTGTGCCGAATGAACTCAGCACTGTGTTATGAGCCATGTGTTCAGAATGAGCAGTATGTTGTATCAGTTGCTTTGTTGTTAGTCGGTTCACCACTCGGTTATTACGATACATGTGTTTAATTTTCAGACAAAAGTTCAATCTCATTTACATTGTTGTGTAAAGTGATGCGATGCGATGAATAAAATGTACAAATATAACTCTTTTTCAAACAAAAAGCTTGCTTCATTCCATTTTCTTTTCAAGTACATAGTTTTAAGGAAAATAAAAGCTGCCTGAGGCAGTACAAAGTGGTCAAACTACTAGTAAAAGAGAGGAAAAGAAAAAAAAAACAAGCAAAAAGAAAGAAAAGCAGCAAAAGTCTAGATCAACGTCAACTGCTCTCAGGCATGAGAGCTGTCCTTGTCCTCTTCCTGGACGAAGGTCCAGGAGCATCATCGCCGGCCCCGCCATCTGAACCTGAGCCCGAGTCATCTCCAGTCTCATCCTCAGACGACTCTGCCTCTACCTCTGTCTCAGACTCATCATTATCTGGAATCGGTGATCGTGAGCTGCTCCCAACATGAGTGCGCCCCGCTTTGGTGCGGGGGGGTACTATGGTCCCTCGCCCTGCTCTCCCTTCTCCTCGGGCAGACACGGATGGTCCTGCTGGAGCACCCCCTGCAGCCGGTATCTGGAATGGGGGCTGAAAAGGACAAATGGTAAATACATCAGTTATGCTACGCAAAGTAGAGTATGAATACATAATGCAGTGTATGTGTACAGTGTATGAATGTTGTGAGCAGTGTATCAGAACAGAATGTAGTGTATGAGTACAGGGTATGAATGTTGTGAGCAATGTGTCAGTACAGAATGCAGTGACTGAGTGTAGTGTATGAATGCCGTGTGCAATGCTGTGAACAATCCGTGGGTTACAGTGTATCAAAACCGTGAGGGCCGCGTATCAAGTGCCATGTTGACAGTGCGATGCATCAGATTATGTGTGAAACAGATTATGTACAGTTTGAGGTTGCGATTAAAAGGGCTTACCAGGATACTGTAGATAACCAGCAGATCGAGGCTAGCTGTAGCATTACCATCACGAAGGCAGTCAACTCCAAAGACTGGCGAGGGTACTCGGCGGAAGCCTGCAAGAATGATTAGAAGCATCAGTATTCTGCGGAACATCAAGAGAAATGAAATGAAATGACTGTACAAGATGCAAAATGCAATAGTACATACCGGAGGCAAGCCGTAGAATCCGACTAGCTCGTGATTAGGCGGAGGGGGAGTGATGGGGATATGGTAAGTCTCCCTACCCTGCCCTCGGCATGTTATCATGGCAGGCAGCTCGGGCCACCCAGCGCCCTGCCCTCTCCGGGGCCCACTCCTACCTCGGGCCGGAGGTGCCCTCGGTGCCCCTGCTCCAGCCGCTAGCGCCGCAGGCCTCTCCCTCTCAGCTCGACGAGCACTACTCAGAGGCGGCATTAGATAGGCCTGGATAAACTCGGTGTAGTCGCCCTCGTCTCTAAAGCCCTCGGAGTCCCAGCCGATGGTGTAATCCATCATCTCCTCAAAAGTATACCTCTCGGTATGCCTCATATGGGTGGGAGGCGGCCTCGGGGCTACCTACTTCGGTAAGCCGAGGGTCTGCTGCAAGAAGCGCTCACCTAAGTACCAAGCGGGGCAGACTGGGCCCTCTAGCAGAACTCTGAATCGGGCAGTCTCCCGAGCACCGGCATACCGATATCGAACTGCGTTAGGCAACGAAGCCCAAGGCTGCCAGGTGATCTGCAAATAAAACACAGTTTGTTACCTACTGATATTGAAAGAACAATGCAAAGCGAAGCTTAAATAAACTGTAATGTTTGACATACCTCGGCTGCGGTGATGGTGTCCAAATAGCGGCAGAAGAATACGAGGGACTCCCGTGGTCTTCGCTCGCACCTCACGTCGAAGTTGTGAGAAAATGGAACACCGAGAGAGACCTCCTCATCCGCACTGGGGCAAGTCTCGGGAAGTAGGCATATACCCACAACTACAAAGTATAACAGAGCAAACACCAGTATGATTATCAGATAAAGCAAAATGCAGAATAAAGCAGATTATGTGTATACCGTGTGTGTAGTGTGCAAATCGGTGTAAAGCAGATTACATGTGTGCAATGTATAGAGTACAGATAATGTAAAAGTAACTGAAAAGATAGAAAAGGAAACATGTACCTCCCAGGCTCGCCAGTAGCCTCCAAGTAACTGTCCGCTGAGGCGGGAAGATGAGCTCATGTACCCGTAAAGAGTGGCCAAGCCGGCGCCACCCCAGTCGTAGCGACAGATCTGTGTCACATCCACAAGTGCGCTCAGTAGGTAGAGGGCGACGGTGTTCACCCGGTCAGCGAAGAGCGTGGTCCCCAACAAGAACATAAGGAAGCCATAAGCGTACTGCTCCTCCTTCTCCCGGGTAGTAGGCACCTGGATCTAGAAATGATCCTCGAACCATGAGTATCGCACAAACCCTGCTCGAGCGAGAGGTGGTTGAGTGCCGAGCAAGTATAGCTGAGCGGCGTCCCACTCGTCCATGTCTGTATCAAAGGGGATCGGATCACCCCCCACTCCGATGCTTGTGAGAATGGAGAAGTCAAAGGGAGTCATCATCATCTCCTCGGTGGTAGAAAGGTAGAAGGAGTCGGTGGTGTCCCACCACCTCTCCACCAGAGCAGCAAGGAGGGGCCTACTTGCAGTGAGGCGCGAGAGTCATATGAAAAAAGTCCCAAAGCCGGCCCGATCGACAATACGACGGACCGCATCGGGCAGCTCCATGTACCAACCTCTGGCGGCAGTGTTCCCATATCCCCAAAAGGCATGGGAATCTCCCTGTGATCAAAATAAACAGTTGCGAAATAGTGTTACAAATACAGTGTTGAATGCACTCATAATTGATGAGAATACAGCATGTGTACACGTGTTTGGATTCAAACAGACATCGGGTGCGGGTGTGCTCGTAGTGAACTACAGCATGTGATGTATTAGTGTGTTTGCGTGGTTCGGTGGAAAATACAGCGTGTGTACACGTGTTTAGGCTCAAACAGATATCGGGTGCGAGTGTGCTCGCAATGAACTACAGCATGTGATGTATCAGTGTGTTTGAGTGGTTTGGTGGAAAATACAACGTTTGTACACATGTTCAGATTCAAACAGATATCGGGTGCGGGTGTGCTCGCAGTCAAATACATCATGCAATGTACTAGTGTGTCTGAGTTAAGCAGTCAAAGAACAGAACCGACTATCGCAGTTATGTGTTCCACATTGCAGAAAAAGAAACAAAGAAGAGTATACCTCAGAAGCGCCGAAGGACAGATGAGACTCTGGCTCGCGCAACAAAAGCTCCGGTGGCGCGCCTTGTGCATAGCTCCGGAAGTGGTGGATGCCGTCAGGAGGCAGCACGTGTATCGCCGGCCTGTAGGCCGCCGAATCGAACGACCGGATGTGAAGAGGCAGGAGCTCGGCCTCAGGGTCCATGTCCAACACTGGAGGAGCACCACCGCCTGGAATGTCATCTGCTATCTCAAGAATAGTGTGAAAATGGCCGAAAGTGTGAAAACCGGGCAACAATGTGAAAAGTCAACCCAAAAGTCAACTGCGAGAGGGTGAAAAATGGGCAGAAAGGTCGGAGTCCGAAAAAGGCAAAAAGATCGAGGTAAACTCGGGGGAAACAAACCCCAAGTGGTGGAAATCGAGAAAAATACACCAAAATTGAGATTTGTTCGGTTTAAAACGTGCGAAACAAGTAGGTTTTCGCGAATCGAACGACGAAAAGGGCACTAAAACACTATAGAAACTCCGACCGAGGGTCGAAAAATCACCTAGAGAGAGAGGGGAGAGATTTTCAAGATTGTGAGAAGTGAAAAGCTGGGGTTTGGAACCCCATATTTAAAGACCTATGGCCAAAGGACAAAACTGCCCCGATACAACAATTTTTGGCTGGTCGGCCAAATTGTTAGCCGGTCGGCTAAATATTTGGCCGGTGACCATATTTTGTGGCCGATGGATGGCCGGTGGTCTTCCCCGGTGGCCGGTGCATCTTATACACCCTTTTTTGGGTCATTTATGTGGTTACGGACCTTTATTACTCAAGACAGTGCAAGAAAGTGCATTTTCAAAGCTTAACCGGTCTCCGTGTTGACCTCGGGCCGTGTCTTCTGTGCGTGGCACTTGATACGTACGAGGTGTATCCTTTTTTTTCGTATCCTTTTGTCTCTTGAGAAATTCAGAAATTACTTTACATGCGTTGCATTAAAACGTTTTGTTGTGAGCGCGCGTTAGTTATACATCATTTCACTCGCGTTGTTATGCACACATTTTGTGCGTTGTCGCACACGCCATACTTGCGTTATTATGCACATTCTTTAGGTCGCATCGTCATGCGCACCTTACATGCATTGTCATGCATTTTCCTTATCGCGCATTGTCATGCATTTCCTTACTGTGCATTGTCATGTAGTTCTTTATCACGCATTGTCATGCGCACCTTACATGCATTGTCATGCATTTTCCTTATCTCGCATTGTCATGCGCACCTCACATGCATTGTCATGCATGTTCCTTGTCATGCATTGTCATGTGCACCTTATCTGCATTGTCATGCATGTTTGTCACGCATTTGAGGTCATTTGCATTGTCATGCATTTCAAAAAAAAAAAACGTGCGTTGTCACGCATTTGAGTTCATTTGCATTGCCATGCGTTTCAAAAAAAAAAACGTGCATTGTCACGCATTTGAGTTCATTTGCATTGTCATGCGTTTCAAAAAAAAAAAAAAAAAAACATGCGTTGTCACACATTTGAGTTCATTTGCATTGTCATGCATTTCAATAAATCATGCATTATCATGCATTCCAATTACACGCATTGTCATGCATCTTTCATCTACATTTCAGTTCATGCATTATCATGCATTCTCGGACATGCATTGTCATGCGTGTCTCATTTGCATTGTCGTGCATCCCAATAGTATGCATTGTCATGCATTTCAATAAATCATGCAGTGTCCTACATTCCAATTACACGCATTGTCATGCATCTTTCATCTACATTTCAGTTCATGCATTGTCATGCATTTCAGTTCATGGATTGTCATGCGTGTCCCATTTGCATTGTCATGCATTCCAATAGTTTGCATTATCATGCATTTCAGTTTATGCATTATCATGCATGTCTCACTCGCATTGTTATGCATTTCAATAATTCGCGTTGTCATGCATTTCAATAACGTGCATTGTCATGCACCTCTTGTTTACATTATCATGCATTTCGCACAACTTGCATTGTCATGCATCTTCCATTTGCTTTATCATGCACGTCAATCTCTCGTATTGTCATATATTTCATGTGCATTGTCTCGCACGTATCTAACTTTTCTCCACTCGCGTGCCGCGTGTGGACGTATCTAACTTTTCTTCACTCGCGTGCCGCGTGTGAACGTCTCTAACTTTTCTCCACTCGCGTGCCGCGTGTGGACGTCTCTAACTTTTCTCCACTCGCGTGTTACGTGTGGACGTATCTAACTTTTCTCCACTCGGGTGCCGCGTGTGGACGTATCTAACTTTTCTCCACTCGCGTGCCGCGTGTGCACGTAACTCTAACTTTTCTCCACTCGCGTGCCGCATGTGGACGTAACTAACCCTTACTAACCCCTTTCTCCCCTTTTCGCATTGTTACACACATTGCATACGTTTTCGCGTGTGCTTTACTTACATGTGTTTATGCACCTTTCTTCCCTTCTCGCATTGTTACACACATTGCATGCGTTTTCACATATGCTTTACTTACATGTGTTTATGCACCCTTCTTGCATTGTTACACACATTGCATGCGTTTTCGCATATGCTTTACTTACATGTGTTTATGCACCCTTCTCACATTGTTACACACATTGCATGCGTTTTCGCGTATGCTTTACTTACATGTGTTTATGCACCCTTCTCGCATTGTTACACACATTGCATGCATTTTCGCGTATGCTTTACTTACATGTGTATATTTGTTTTGCTTTACACATTGCATGCGTTTTCGCGTGTGCTTTACTTACATGTGTTCATGCATATTTCAAGAGGTTACACATTGCTTGCGTTAGTGTGCATGCTTTACTTACATGTGTTCATTCCTGCTATACACATTGCTTGCGTTAACAGGCATGCTTTACTTACATGTGTACATTTTATTCCTTACCTTACACATTGTACATGTTGTCTCATGTGCTTTACTTATATGTGTAAATTTTATTTCTTTTCTTTGCTTTACACATTGCTTGCGTTGTCGCGCACGCTTTACTTACATGTGTTCATACTTATCTTCACATTGCTTTACACATTGCTTGCATTGTCACGCATGCTTCACTTACATGTGTTCATGCTTATCTTCACAATTGCCTTACACATTGTACATGTTGTCGCGTGTGCTTTACTTACATGTGTATACTTTGCCTCATCTTCACACATTGTATACATTGTCGCGTATGCTTTACTTACATGTGTTTGTGCCTTCATAGCATTGTTATGCTTGTTTCAAATCGCATTATTATGCGTCCTACTCGGCTTGCGTTGTCACGCATGCCCTCCTCGTATTGTCATAATCCCTTCCGCATTATCATGCGTCACACTTAGGTTGCATTGTTTTGCATCCATTCTGCATTGTTATGCGTCATCCTTAGGTTGCATTGCCTTGCATCCTCCCATCTGCGTTGTCTCGCATGTTACTTGCATTGTTATGCACACTTCACTTGCGTTGTTTCGCACTTCTCACTTGCATTGCTATGCATGTTTCTAACAATATTGTACCTGTTAAGTTTTCTTTCTTTTTCAGGCACGATATTGTATGTACGGTTCATTTGAAGCTGACGCGACCAGACAAACTGCACAGGCACGATATTGTATGTACGGTTCATTTGAAGCTGGCACGACCAGACGAACCGCACATGTATTGTATTCTCCGCGTGAGACGTAGCAAGAATTGAATAATTCTCTTACATCCTTTCTGCATGTAATGTGGTTAGATTTGTATCCGCCTGCTTAAACTGCTGCATTTATTGTATGTATTTGCTTCGTTACAGCTTTCTTTGCATGATCATAAGTTATGTTCGACATCATGCATGTTCTTCGCATCTTGCCCCTGCCTATGGGCACATATCTTGCTAGCTTGTATGCTTTGTTTAAGTCTTCAGCCTTGTCAAAAATGGGTCGTCTCTGGGCTTTGACATTCACTCCCGTTATTGTTATGACTTTCGAGTTCTGTCAAAGAGGGGCAACTGTAGACACCCCATTTTTGACCGTCCTCAAGACTTGGACGTCACCATTTGAACACTCGGTGATCATCTATGTTCGTGTTAGTCTCAAGTTCTCGGAGGTTTCGGTTGCGCGGCTTGCCTCAAGACCTCACGACTTGTTTGTTTTGTGCTTGGTTGTGCACCAAACACTTGTGTTTTTGCTTCTGAGGGTAGGGAATGGCTCGTTGGCCATCCCCACACCTCACCGGCCTTGTTTTCTTGCTACCGGCCAAAGATTTTGGTCGGTCGGCAATGTTTTTGGTCGGCTAGCCATTTTTGTTGGTCAATTGGCCATATTTTCCAGCCGACCCCTTTCCATTTGCTTTTGGCAGATATTTTGTGCCAGCTGTCACAGCTGGCATCCACATTACACCCCCTCCATACACGTGTATAGAGGGATTTGCCTCTTGCTTAGCTTGCTTAGGAAGCTTGGCATTTGAACCTCTATAAAGGGGGAGCTCCTCCTCCCTCCTCCAGGGTTCAAAAAAATTAGGGTTAGAGAGTTTAGATATAGTTTTGTATCTATACTCCCTTGTTTGATTATATTTTGTGCCCTAAGGTGAGTTTTGTCTTACTTTTGCACTAGAACACCTAGCATTACACCATCCTTGGGTTGTTGAGGCATTACAGGGTTATTGTTAGGGTTCTTGAGTTGATTTTTATCAGAGGAACCTGATGGAGCTTTGTTCTTGAAGAGTTTCTACAACAGTGAGTTCCTTGCTTTAAATACCCCATTTTTGCACAAGCTTTTAGCCTATCTTTCTAATTGTTTTAAGCTTCGACTACAGCTGATAAAAGTACTGATTTTGTGTGTTTTAGAACTTTGTTTAAGGTCACTTTGAGGTTTGAGGTTGTCTCCCCCTCTAAGGCCTTGTTAGGCCTTGTTTTAGGCCATACATTTTGGCCATTGTTTTGGTCTTTGCGTGACATCTCTACCACTGAAATCTAGAGGATTTACAGTGTTGGGGAGGTGGTTTTGAGGTCCTAAAAAGGAGAGGGTCATCCCCTCTCCTTGTTGTCTTTAATGCTTGCATAAATGGCCTATGTGGTAGCATGTGTGTTTAGTTTGTTTTAGCTCCATTTCAGCATGTATTAGGCTTTGTTTTGCCATGATACACCTCTGTTTTGAGTTGGTTTAGACATGCCATGTATGCTTCATACACGTGTCTTGTAATCCCATGATTTGGCCTTAACATGCATCGTGTTGTAACATGTGTTTTTAGCATGATTTTGGCTCTACTCCATGAAGCTTTTAGCCGTGTTGTAGCATGCTTAAGCTCTGTTTTTAATTGTTTCAGTTATGCTTGCATTGTTTTGTATAGCTACCATGCAATCTAGCTTGTTAGCTTTGGGTATTGAATCCTCTAGCATGCTCTATGTGGATCATTTCAGTGGTTTGGCATCACTTAGAATGTTATTTCAGTCCATATTTCATGCTTATAAACTTACACTTATCACTCCTTTAATGTCTTAAAGAGTTTGTGTTTTATGCCTCATGAATGTGTCATTGTGTATGCCATCATGCTTAGGTCATTGGGACGCCATCTAAGTGGATTTTTGAGCTCATTTTGACATGTCATAACTCTGTTTTGGGTTGCTTAAATCATGCCATATTTGGTTGTATTAGGTGTAGTGTAACACCTCTTTGATGGCCTTGCATGCCTCATGATTTTGCCCCTTTGTTATAGCTTGTTTTGGCTTTGGTCATTGCATGTTTTAGGCTCACTTTAGCATGATTTAGGACTGTTTTGGGTCATACTTGCCATATGCTCTTTGTTTTGTGTAGCTTTGGTTCAAGTCCCTCGACTAGTCTTAGGTTTCAGTCTTGAGCATGCCATGCTTGACTTGTTTATGTGATTTGGCATCACTCCTAGCTTCATTTCAGAGTATGTAATGTTGTCACATTTGCAAGCTTTTCATTCCTTTTAAGTGTTCTTAAAGGTCGCCTTTTTGTGCTTAAAGTGATGGGCCATTAGCATGCATGTTTGTATATGGTTTTGTCCCTTGTCCTTTAGCATTTTGGCCACTGATTTGGGCCTATTAGAGAGCTGTCCATCCTGGTATAAGTCCATCCTTTGCATGTTGTTGCATGCTTGCCTTGTATGTTGTTTCACACTTGGTCCATTGCATATTGTTATGTGTTCAAGTCGCATTTCACATGCTTATTTAGCTTGTATTTTGTCATGAGTTTAATATGTTGTTACATGTTTGCATGTCTGCATGCTTGTTCACATGCTCATGTTGCATTAGCTTGCTCACATGCCTAGGTTGCATAGCATTAAGCATGCATTCCTTGCCCCTTGATAAACCATGATAGAGGTTAGGGGTCCCTCATTTGTTTTGTGTGCATTTCATTTGACATTAAAATGCACACTTGGCACCTTGGGCCATCATGCATTGAAATGCGTGATTGATGGCCCGAGGGTCGAGAACCATACTCCTTTGAGTCTCAAACATGATAAGTAGGGTGGTGGTCCAAACATTGCTTTGAAAATGCATTGCCATGTTCTGTTTGTCCTCTACTGCAGCAAAACAGGATTCTGCAGGAAGAGATGGCCGGTCGACCATCTTCAGTGCCGGCTAGCCATTAATTATTAGCCGAGATTACCACAAATGGTTGATGACCAGTTCCTCATGGCCGGTGGCCTCACCTCTTGGTCGATGACCTCCCACAACCCTCAGAGAGTAGTTCAGAAGAACCTTTGAGACTTGCGCAGTGTTCAGAGGTGCAGAACAGTGTAAATAGAGGCAGCATGAGTATGGCGATGGATTTCCCAGCGAAGCCGTACAAGCATGCATACGTCCCTCGCCTCGAGGCCATTTCAGCGTTTTAATAACTCAGACTAGTTATTTATTTCGATTTGGTTGTGTAAGTAATTAATTAGCTTGTTAATTGATTAGTTAGTTGATTTGTATTATTTATTTGGTCCCTCCCTCGAGAGGGCGCAATTATGTAATAAGCGTGCGTGTGTGTGATGCATGTCTTCCAACCCCCACTTCTTTCTCCCTTTTATTTAATCGCTTATGATGGTCAGTTTTAGGGCATATTTGATTTAGCATACCTTATGCTATGCATGTTTGCATTCATTCATCTGTATTACATACACCGGGCTCGGCGCATCATGCTAACTGCATAGTATTTCAATTCCAACTTGAATATGTGTAATGAGTTGCTGCATTTCACATGCCATCTTTAGATTAGCCGAGCCTATTCTAGTTGCATTTTGCATGCGATGCATTTGCCGTTTTAACATGGACTTGGATCATACATTTGATTACAAATATGTTCATTGTTTTGGGTCGGGGTACACTGTGAGTGTTTATGCTTTAGCATCTTGCATGTATGTGAGTGTTAACATGAAAGCATACTTACCATGAGGCTAATTGCTTATGTGATATAATTGCCTGAATGCCTGTGGGTGAAGGTTGGATTGTTTGAATTGGAATAATTCATCGAAATCCGTGATTTAGCCTACTTACGAGTAGCAAACTTCAAACCGTTTTTCAAATAACGAATATGCGATGTTTTGTTCCAAATTAGGCGATCTAGTCTATACTTGTGTGTTGTGCGCATCACATAGTAAATTCTAGCTAATTAACCGGAATAAGAACACATATGTTTTCAGAACTCGATATCATACTTAGTACAGGCCGATCTTTGGATCGGGCGAGCGAGGGTGCTCATAGATAACCTTCCCCAATCGTACCCAAGTTCCCGTGCCGAGGCAACTTTGGTGATGACGGACACGTGGACTTAGGCACGAGTCAGGGTTTCCTAATTCTCCAAAAATAAAATATTTAGGTGGCGACTCTATATCTGGCAAAGCAGTCCATGTTTGGCACTTATTTCTTAAAAATCTGTTTTCCAAAACGATTTGCCAGATTTGGACTCTTTGGTGATTTATCAGTCTTGCATTGCACATTGCGAGATCAAATTAAGAACAATGACATTTCAATCCGAACTGTGGTAGCATAAAGCCCATGAGGGCGCGTCCACAGCTTGCTTCTGTAACTGTGGTTGAAGTGTGGATTGAGCTGAAGCTGAAGCTAAGACTGCAGCTGAACTATAATCAGGCCTTGTTGGCTCAGTAGTCTCAACATTCCCCTGCAAGCTGATGGGCTGCTCAAAGACCATGAGCTTGTCCTTGAGATACTGAAATCTTGAAACAGACAAGGGCTTGGTAAACAAATTTGCTAGTTGATCAACAGTAGGAATGTACTGAACAACAAATTGTTTAGCCAAAATTTTATCTCGTACAAAATGACAATCGATTTCGATATGCTTTGAGCGAGAATGAAATACGGGATTGGAAGCCAAAGCCATTGCAAATAGATTATCACACCAAAGCATAGTTGTGGTAGGCGAAGAGATACCCATTTCAGTGAGTAACATTATAATCCAACTAAGCTCAGCAGCAGTATGTGCTAAAGCACGATACTCTGCTTCAGTTGAAGATCTGGACATAGTGGCCTGTTTTTTTACTGACCAAGACACCAGATTATCTCCCAAAAACATGCAATAACCTGAGATAGACTTTCTATCATGAATATCACCAGCCCAATTAGTATCTGAAAAACCATGATGATCAAAAGAACTAGGAGTATAGTGCAACCCATGAGGGAGAGTGCCCTGCACAAATCTCAGAATCTGTTTAACAGCAGCAAAGTGACCCACTGTAGGAGCATGCATGTGCTGACATGCTTGATTGATAGCCAAAGATAGGTCTGGTCTAGTAATTGTAAGATATTGTAAGGCTCCAACAAGACTCCTATAAAGAGCAGGATTATCAAAGGGAAGACACGCATTTGGAGGAGTGCTAGGCTTGACAGATGTAGGAGAGGAACAAGGTTTACAAGCAGAAAAGCTTGCTTTCAAAAGGATGTCCTTGGCATAATTTTGTTGAGACACAAAATACCTTGTACTGGTAGATTGAATAGATATGCCAAAGAAATAGGAAATATTTCCTAATTCCTTCATAGAAAAAACATTATGCATATGAGTGATGAGATGCTGAATATGGATAGAATTATTTCCAGTGATTAAGATATCATCAACATAGATGGGTAAGTAAGTGACTGAGGTAGAAGTTCTCTGAATGAAGAGAGAGGAATCATATTTACTATTGACAAAACCTTGGGAGAGTAAGAAGGTAGAAAAGGTGGAATACCATGCTCTTGGAGCTTGTTTGAGACCATATAAGGCTTTGTGAAGCTTGCAAACATGAGTAGGGAAAGAAGTGTCTACAAACCCTGGAGGTTGAAGCATAAACACCTCTTCATCAAGAATGCCATGAAGGAAAGCATTGGAAATATCCAATTGCTTGAGAGACCAGTTATGATGAAGAGCAAGACAAAGCAAAATTCGAATAGTAGGTTGCTTAGCAACAGCGCTAAAGGTTTCATGAAAATCAAGTCCTTCTTGTTGTAAGTACCCTTTGGCCACTAATCGAGCTTTATATCGTGCAATGGATCCATCGGAGTTCCTTTTCACCTTAAAGACCCATTTACATCCAATAGCTTTTTTATTAGATGGAAGAGAAACTAAGGACCAAGTGTGTTGTTTTTGCAAGGCATGAAATTCTTCAAGCATAGCCTTATGCCAGATGGGTGAAAGTAAAGCCTCTTTGTAGGAAGGTGGTTCTGAGTCTGAAAAAGAAGCAATAGACTTAGCAGTAGCTAAACAATGAGGAGATGCAACAGATTTGGATCTAGTGATCATAGGATGGATATTCGAGGAAGTAAAAGGTAAATGAGGTAGTTGGATGGCAATAGATTGAATAGGAATGGGAGACACTTGAGGAGAAGAAACGAAGGGAAGAGAAGAACTAGAAGTGGCTGAACTGAGAAACTGAGAAGGAGTAGAAGGAGCAGATAAATTCTGATTCTGTGCAGATAAATTCTAATTCTGTGCTTGATTATGAGGATGCTGTAATTGAGAGTAATGCGGGTTCTGTATCTGAGAAGCAGACTATGAATTCTGCTAATTTTGTGCCTGATTTTGATAATGCTGTGATTGAGAAAATTGTTGATTCTTTACCTGAGAAGCAGTCTATGAATTCTGTATCTGAGAAGCCTACTGCTGAGCCTGAACCTGGGGCTGTAATGGAGAAATATGAGAAGAAGAATGTGGTGGTGAGGATGAAGGCCAGAAAAAGGAATATAAATGAGGAATACAAGTAGTAGGCGAAGAGGAGGAAACAAAATGAAAGATATGCTCATGAAAAACAACATGTCTAGAGAGATAAACTTTTCCTGATGTAGGATCAAGACATCGGTAGCCTTTAGCAAAAGAATGGTAGCCAAGAAAGACACATGCCATAGATTTGGGTTGGAGTTTAGTAGACTGATAAGGCTTAAGCCAAGGAAAGTATTGGCAGCCAAAAGTTTTAAAAAAGGAGTAGTCTGGTATGGATTTAAAAAGAACTTCAAACGGAAACTTATGATTAAGATTGGAGGATGGTAGCCTGTTAATAAGAAAGGTAGCAATAGCTATGGCATCAGACCAGTAGTGTAAAGGGACAGAAGAATGATGGAGAAGAGCTGTAGCTGTCTCAATGATATGTCTATGCTTCCTCTGAGCAATACCATTCTGAGAAGGAGTATAGGGACAAGAATGCTAATGAATAATTCCATGAGTAGTCAAATATGTTTTCATTTTGGATGTAAAATATTCTGAGCCTCCATTAGTTCGTAAAATATGCAAAGTAGTGGCAAATTGATTTTCAACATAAGCCTTAAACTCCATGAATTTAGCATAGACTTCACTCTTATAAGCCAAAGGATAAAGCCAAGTAAATCTACTAAAATCATCAACAAACAGAACATAATACTTGTAACCAGAACTAGAAGCATATGGACCCCAAACATCACTATGGATGAGGGAAAGTGGTGCATTTACTGTAGAATTGGACAGCCGAAAAGGAAGCTTATGGCTCTTAGCTACACAATAGTCAGTACAATCAGAAGTAGTAGACTTATGATCAGACTTAGAAACAGACAAGTAAGGCATGAGATGATGCAACTTTATTATAGATGGGTGACCTAATCTATTATGCCAAACATAAGTAGAAACGGGTACAGTAGCATGAGAAGAACTGAGATGAGCATGTAACATAGGTGGTGAGATGGCAACAGCAGAAAGAGATGGATGAAAATGGTACAAGCCATTGATATTAGAACCTTGATGGAGAATTTTCTTCGAAGCCTTGTCCTGAACCAGAAATATAGAATCATCAAAAGTAATGGAACAATTATTATCTTTGGCTAATTTGTGAACGGAAACAAGATTAGAGGAAATAGAAGGCGTATGTAAAACATTGTTCAGTCGGAAAGAAAAATGAGGTGTAGGAAGTAATCCATTACCAGTGTGATGGATAGGAACTGTATTACCATCCCCAATTGTTATTTGATAAGATCCGTGATAAGGATGAGAATAACTGAGATTGTTCAAATCAGGTGTGATGTGGTCTGTAGCTGCAGAGTCGAGATACCAAGGGGCTAAAGAGGAAGAAGCTGTATGAGAGGAAGCAACAAAGGCCTTTGAATTGTTCTGTGTAGAAGTGGTAGACTGAAACTGTGGATCCATTCTATACCAGCAATCTAAAGCTGCGTGACCATGTCCTCCACAAATTTGACAGGTTAGAGAAGAACCAAATCGACCTCTTCCACGAAATAAACCACGGCCAACATGGTTCTTAGGATAACTAGAAGAATAGGAAGAACCAGAGAAATTCTGATTCTGATTCTGTGAATGACTATTTCGAGATCCATTTGATCCATATGAACGACCTTCTCGTCCTCCTCTAGAATATCTTCCTCGAGATCCAGAATCTCGATAGGTATTATTCAAAGAATCTCAAATAAAAGAGAACGCCACAGTAGGCTTAGTATGATCTTTGTGGTGTTTATATTCAACATGTATGGCTTCAGAGAGAAGTAAAGAACTCAGTTCATCCATTGAAATGGATTCTGAACGAGCTCTAATTGTTGTCTTAAATGCATCATATTCTTCAGGAATTTCGTTCAATATCAGAAGCACGAGATCTTCATCATCAATGAATGCAGTGGCAAGAGCTAACTGACTAACTAACTCTTTGATTTTTGTGAGATATGCCTCCATGGAATCAGTTTTCTTGGTAACACTGTTCAGTTTGTTCTTGAGTTGATGTACATGAGATCGAGAAAGTGCAGTAAACCTTTTGTGCAAAGCACTCCAAACCTCAGAACAACTATGAAGATGAAGAACTTTGGAATAGATTGCAGGTGATAGAGTTGCAGTTATGCAACTAAGAAGATGTGCCACTGCAAGTTTCCATTGAAAATAGGCAAGATTATCAACCTCTGATCCAGAATCATCTTTGATTGTGACGGATGGACAAGGTGAAGTACCATCAACAATTCCAAGTAAATCAATAGCCTTCAAAATATTCTGAGTTTGATTTTTCCAAATCAGAAAATTTGAAGCATCAAGTTTGACTGCGATAAACGAAGACAGATTGGAAATTAGAGGAGAAAGATTAGAAGGAATTGAAGACATTGAATTAATTGGAATAGGAAGATGAATGAAGATTGAACACAGATGAGGAGCAACTCGCAAGAAATTGAAGCTCTGATACTATGTGGAAAGTTATGAAAAATTAGAACTCAATACAGAGACACAACGGTTAGATATTTTTATTCATTGATAGCTCTCTCACACAAACTACAATTCACTCAAGATAGTATCTATATATATAGAAGTCTATTATAGTCTTCTAGAAACTCTAACAGATTTTGCATATCACAAGTTAGTTACAACTGCAATATCTTTCTGCACACGTGGATTGCATAACTACTTTGGCAACTGTGGCTTGCTTCTGTAACTGTGGCTAAAGTGTGGATTGAGCTGAAGCTGAGGTTGAGACTGCAGCAAAACTATATTCAGGCCTTGTTGGCTCAGTAGTCTCAACAACTAGTAGTTTACCCTAATAATAATAGGGTGAAACACGTATTAATGTTCACATTGAAATATTTTGTGGTGTAAACATTCACACTGTCAAATATGAATGTTCACATCACCATATTGTTAAAAGTTCAAAAAATATTTATAAGAGTAAATTGTGTATAAAATACCCTAAATATAAAAATTAGGATTTGATGGATCAAATGTTTAAATAATAGAACTTATTAAAATATAAAAATATATTATAAACTAATTAAGATACAGTACTTGAAAGATGATTTTTTAATAAGTTCGTCATTTTATTAATATTGCCATCTTTTATGGATCCACGTAGAAAATGAAAAGTTTAGAGCAAGGTGGAGAAGGACGGACGGAATGGATAGGTGATAAATGAGCAAAACAATATGAACAGCTAATTGCTTAAGTTTAGTTTGAAATTTTTAATGAATTTTTAAATTTGTTAAAATTTGATCCGATAAACTTTCAAGTTGATATGAAACAAGTTTTTGTCAAGCCAAGGTTAAGTAATTTAATATTTTTATATAATTTTAAGTTTATCAAATTGAATCGAACGAGTAACTAACTGTTTAAATTTAATTTGAATAATTTTTATAAATTCAAAACTATGTTTAAAATTAATTTATCTACTTAACGAGACGAATTCAAATGAATTTTTAGCATACCAAATATGAATTAAATTCGAACTTTATGGTTGGTTTTACCCCTCTTAAATAAATATTCATTTGTCTGGTGCGTAAGGAATGAAGGTAGAACTCCTTTTCAGACATTTGCATGGCAATAAGGAATAAAAGGAGGACTCCGGTCCAAAATTTGATCAAGATTGGAGGGGTTTGTTTGGGCTTGTGGGGTTCATAACAGGTCTCGTTTCGATGATTTGAATAATTCATTTTATCAGACATTTCATGTATTTCATTCATAAAAAAAATAAAAATTAGATCGATCAAATAACTGTAACTTCTTCAATTTATTGTTTTTTCATTAAAAAAATGGACGATAATTGTGTTTTTAAAAACTGAATCATACAGTTTTTTGATGACAAAAATAATAAATTAAACAAGTTACAGTTATTAGACCTATCTAAAAAAAAAGTTACAGTTATCAAATCGATATAACTTTTTTTTTTTTTGGATGAAATACATGAGTGCTCGACAAAATAAATGATTGAAGTTATCGAAATGGACCCGTGATGAATTCTATAAACCCAAATAATCTCCTCTAATTCAGATTTTAGGCAGGAGGAATCCTCCTCCCAAGGAATAAAGATAGAACTCCTTTTGACACCACCAAATCCGTTCTACCGAAAAAGAGAAAGAAAGTTTCGTTTTTATTCCATTTTTTGTTTATTAATACCTTTCTTTATGCATGTTGGAGAATAATCATAATATCAAGCAATGCCAGTATTTTCCTTCACCCTTCCTTTCTTGCTCAACCAAAAAGAGGTAGCATATGTTCTTTTATCTTGTGATTGGATCATGGATTTATATCAAAATTTAAAAAGAGAGATAAAAAAAAATGAGTGAAATATGAATAAAATACAAGTTCATAATCTAAACACAGCTTGAAGGTTGGATTTTTCTCAAGTTCAAGTATGAACTTGACTGTTTTGTTTGGCTTTGTGGGGTTTACTACGCGTCTCGTTTCAATGATCTGAATTATTTATATTGTAGGATATTTTGTGTATTATCTATGAACGAAATTAGGTTGATTCAGCATGCTTTTAAAAATAGACTTATTATTTTTTTAAAACAAATGCGATAAAATGAATAGACTATAATTATCATATTGATCTAATTTTTTTTAATAGATGATATTGTTGGCTACATATTTTGTATAAGCCAATTACAATTCGACGCGTGACAAAATAAGGATAATATAGGAAGACTATTCAAGTCTTTGATCCTGATCGTACACGTGACAGTTAGTATTGGTTATTACGATATCTGAGTTGCAGTGGATCAACAAAGTGATGCAAGGTGATGTGGCTTCAACGGTTACTCACATTTCAAATTCAAATTTAGGAGGGAAGCCTAACTGCAAGTAATGGTGTAATAGAGCTAATCTTGAGGCAACATGATCAGCGATCATGGAGGAGCAGTTCGATGGTTAGAAATGCAGTTTGATGGTCATCCTTGAGCAATATAAATAGCAGAGAAGGCCCCAGAAAAGCCCCCCAGACTCAGATCTAAAAAACCAGTCTTATTTTATTTATTTTCCTTTCCAGTTTTACATTTCCAGTTTTACATTTCCTGTACTTTAAATTCCTACACTGCACTTCGTTCATAGGAGTAGTTTCAAGTAGATTGTTGCTGTAAACCTCTATGAGGCTGAGTTTGGATCATTGTAAGTTTTTCATTTTAATGAAATACTTCAACTGTTCTTCATTTGATTGTTATATTGCTTAATTCTCCTAAATCAAGCCACCAGTAAAAGTCTTCTTCATTGAGGCTGAAAGAACTAAAACACAATCGTCTGATAATTGGTTGGCAATTAATTTTCTGTAAGGACTGATTGATCCTTGCTGGCATGCTCGCAATTACAATAATAACATTCGAAAGCCAAAAAGCTAACATATATATATGAAGAGCTCTATAAAATAAATGTTTCGAATTATCGAAACGGCACTCGTGGTGAACACTACGAGCCCGAACATGACTATAAAGTTCATATTTAAACTTCAGAGAAGCCTAATCCGTTCTCTTAAAATAACTACTAGAGGTGAGCATGGTTCGATTTGATTCAGCTTTTAAGTAAACAAAGACCAAACACTCACTATAAGAAACTAAGGTTTTAGAAACAAAAATTTATAGACAAAATTACTTTTTAGAGACAAAATACTTTTGTCGCCAAAAGTGTTATTATTTTATTTTTAGCGACAAAATTAGACATTTGGTGATGCATTACAAACATTTTGGGACCAAAAGTTGTCTCAAAAAACAAACCCTTTTGGAACGAAGTTATTTTGTTCCTAAAAATTCATTTATTAGCGACATTTTAAAAATTTTGTCGTTAAAAGCTTATTTTTTGACTTTTTGAGACGATTTCTTGGCGACTGTCCTTGCTGCAACTGAAATTAGTCCCTAAATATTTTTCACAACAAAATATATATTTTTAGAGACAAAAAAAACTTAGTTTCTAAAATTGTTACATGTTGTAGCGTATCTGCGGTTCGATAAAATTTGAAATCAAATCAAACAATGAAAATCTTGTAACCAAACCAAATCAAACCATGAAAGCACGGTTCAATTCGGTTTGGAGCAGTTTGGAACTACAGCTTTGATGAATTTTGTCATCATTCATAACATAATCACAACTTGCTCAAATATCAAGTAATATATCATAATTTTACAAACAAAATTGTATACAAGAACGCACTTGTAAGTAAAGGGTTAACAACATATGAATATATATAAGATACTAACAAAATACTTGAGTGTCTATCATGAATAACAATATATATATATATATATATATTCATATATTTAAACGGTCTGGTTCGGTTCCAAATTGGAACCATGACTATAAAACCACAGATTGAACTGTCAAGTACAGTTTACATATTTTAATAACCAAGACCGAACAATGCATTGACAAAACCAAAGCAAACAGTGTGACTTGGTCTGAATCGAATCGGTTTGCGTTTTTGTGATTCTAAATATTAATAATGAAAATTATATAGATTTTCATTAATTTGTATTCTTTTTTTCTACTCCGGTGTAATTACCCTAAAAATAAGCAACTAAAGTAGCAGCACTCTCCTATCTTAAAATGAACAAATAAATAAATAAAAAGTAACAGCACTCCGTTCAAAGTAAACAAAACTAAAGTCTACGTTAGTGCTTTCCTCAACGGTAAGTAAGCAAATCAACGGCGCTCGACGGCTATATTAATGACGATTGATCAACCCTCAACGGCTAATATTGATGATGGTTAAACAAAACTCAACGGCCAACAAAAATAAAATATTATTAAGGCTATGTTTAGCATGGTTATTTGGGTTAAAATAGTTATATAGGATAAAATTAATTATTTTAGTCAAATATGATAAAATGTCATATCTAAATTATAATTATTTTATTTTTTCTCTCACAAAACTTAAAAGAGTCAAAAAAAACTTATCTCAAACGAGACTTTTTAGTCCCAAGCTAAATGGGTTTCATATATAAATCTCACATTATGCTTTGATTTGGCATAGGCTAAAATGAGACTGGGAGGTTAAAATAGTTATAAAAAGGCAAAATAGATTAAAAAATCAATAAAATAAAATATTATATCCAAATTATAATTGTTTTTTTTTTCACAAAAATTAAAAAATCTACTCCAAACAAATTTTTTAGCCCAAGCTCTCTATAAATATACTCTCCTGCTAGAGCAAGACACCACCAACTCACAGCACAAGCAAAGAAATTTGGAAAGTATCGTGTTAAAAGTAATTGCAGGAAGAGATGGTGCAAAGGGGAAGAACTCAAAGCAACAAATCGAAACCAGAGTGTTGGAATCTATCGTGATAGCTTCCTTCACAATTGTAATAGTTTCGGTAATCCTTCGTTGCGAATACATAAATGGAAGCCCAGTTCCCACGCTCATATTCAAGGGACTCCCTTTCACCTTCCAAGCATTCATAGTGTCGCTTGCCTTCACCTTCGCCGCCTCGTTGAGTGCTTTGTTAATCCATGATCACAACAACTCATTTCTCACCAAGCTCTGTCAATTCATTTCAATTGGTTCCATCACATCTGCTCTGTCTTTGCTGCTTTGTGCCATTTTTAATTTTGTTTTTCTGCATTCATCCGTGTGATAAGTTTTCTTGCTTTTGTAAGTTTCTTTCTGAAAGTTTGCGGAAAAATAATTTATTTTGAAAACAATTTTTCAAAGAAATACTACCTGATTACACAATCTAAAATACATCAATTCAAGTTTTTGATAATACCTCATGTATGAGCACGAAATAATTCTTCTCGTATGATCCTATTGATCAAGTTTGCACTCCTCCAAACTTCGTTGCTTTACCACCTGAAAACACAAACGTGAGCTAACCGGCGGGTGTGTGCCGGACACCCCTCCGATGCCTAAGTCAGCAACTAGACAATAGACACTAAGCTCTGTGTATTCTAGAGTAAGAATTGGGATACCTGTCCATAGGTCTGGTCATGAGCTTTTATAGACTTTACTTTGGCACAATCCTAGTAGGATTCCAACTCTCCCTATGAGAGTCCTCCTAGGAATCACACACCCTACTCACTACCAACCAAATGAGATGGTTTTGCACAATCCTAGTAGGACTCTACTCTCCTTAGCAAAGTCCTACTAGGAGTCTCATCACTGCAAGCCAAGTGAGATGGCTGAACCCTTTACCTCGGTTATACATTTATGACCGAACTTCCTTATCTCGGTCCCCTGCCATTCGGACCGTGTGATTGAAAGTCGATCTATCGAATGCCACCCTACCGAGCTATACACAGCTCGGCCCTCGCTATTGATGTTACCTCGGTTTTGTGTGTTTAGACCGAGGTAACTGCAGTAGTCTCCGACCGAACTAACAAGGACGAGGTCCAACTTGCGAAGCCCAAACACCTCGGCCCATAGTTCGGCCTAAATCCGAAATATGAGATGTCTTCTTGGCCTAAGACTGAGCTATACCAGCCCTTATCTCAGCTCATTGCGCGGCCTAGCTTCCAAAGAAGACTTTTCCCACAGACGCGCGCCAATTTGTTTACAAATTACCCTCTCAACCTCACAAAGCGATCAAAGTGTCTCGCCTCCAAAGTGATTCACCTTGCACCCTCTTGAATTTATTTTGTGTATATTTTTCTATAGACCTCAAAAATTCTGATGGCCAATTTTTTGTATCAAATACATTATATCGACAACACATGATAGAGTTTGCATATAAGTGAGATCCTTAGGGATCTCTATCTTTTAATTGCAGGGATAAAATAAAAGATGTATCTTTTATCTTAAATATGCAGGATACAACTTATCCAATTTTTCATTAATTATCTTTTAAATAGATAATATAGAACTTCCACTAATTGCAATGATGTCCATCAACACATTACAATTAAACCCTAAAAGTAGAGAATTACAAGTGAGGCCCTTTCTTACCATTAATCACAAATTTCTTTCCACCAAACTATATTCCACATGAGCTATTAGGTATGGACAAATGTATCACTATCAAAAGCCATAACTCATGTAACTGAATTCTAAATTTTTCCTTCTTCTAATTGGACCCCAAAAGCATTTTTCAAAAATAGTACTTTTGTAATAATATATGTATAAAATATTTTTACGAAAAAGTTACTGGCCGGTTTTCTTTTGGTCCAACATTAATAGGAAAAATTGCTTGAATATACTTTCTCACCTTAAGAATGGTGGATTCCATGTTAAGCACTTATATAAATCAATTGCCACTTACATCACCTGACATGCCCATATATAGCCTTTGGTTCGGCGTCACCGATTGACAACATCAAAGTTAAATGAATAGTTAATTAATTTATACAAGCCTCTCAGGTCAAAGGAAAATAAGTGTATTATAATAGAACTACCTTTTAAACTGACAGTGATCATTCCATAGGTGTTCTCAAAACCGATCCTATTTAGTGCATGTACTTATTGCATGACACCCACCTATTTGCCTAAGGTCACTACCTCAATGATGGAGTTAATTATTCTATCATATAGCAGCAAAACAGGTATAGGCCATAAAAGTGTGACGCCCAATCAACACCCATAGCCTAGAACATTAATTGGGTCTACAAGGCACCGAAAAATCATAACTCCCAGCTTTTGGTTCATTAACCATTAGCATGTTTTTGTACAATGTTACCCAAGGGACCTTATGTTCACATCATATGTAACATTAAATATAACATTACACATAGTAACACACAAAATGCAAAATAAAATGCCGAGCAATTTATATAATCAATTAATAAAGTCAATAAATTGGTTTTTGAGGGCACAAATGCTAACACTTTCTTAGTACTTACGTTTTTTTAATGTATTTTTACTTCAATTTAATCAAAATATTTCTTATCAGTGTGTACAATTCTGGTATTGTAATACCTCTCCTTGAATTTATTTATAGTAAACCTTACTCTATTGTAATATCTCTGGTATTCTCATTAAGGTTTGTGTTGGACAACCATATGGTTTTATATATTGGAACTGCCATGGAGATTCAAGTTTAATGATATGTCATGCCCCACTTTTTATTATTCGAATAATATTATCATATTTATTATTATAATCAAATTTTGTTAATAACATGTGGAGGCTATATACCTTAACATCAATAAATAATATAAGTTCTCTTATTTGTATATACGTTGGATGCAAAAAAAAATTTACATTTAAATGAAATGTTTGTAGGCTTGCATTATTATATAAAAAGAAAGAGTTTAACCCTTTTACAATAATGGCATATCACCAACAAATATAAGGTCCCTTGGCCATCAATTAAAAAAGATTCTTCGACCTTAAACCATTTTTCAATTTGTACGTGAAAAATGATTAGAAACGTGAGATGAATATAAAGTTTAATAGAGATCCCAAATGATTTTAAACAATAACAACATATCGATAGTTATGATTATGAATGCTCCACATCATATCATATAAATAACGTGACAATTTTATAACCAAAATATATTTACACAAGCACATATCCCCCAAATCATCCTCTTTAACACAATATGGTATAAAATTATTTCTTTTCTTTCTAACTTTTCATTTTTGTTCAAAACAATTGCATAGCGACACTTAGTTTTGAAAATATGCTCACATACACCAACTACACTTTCGACTTACATCCCAACTCACCACACGTACACACCCAACCTGATTTATAGCCTTAAGCATAAATGCAAGGGAACACCCACAACAATATACATATACATCTACATATGTATCAAATGTGAAAAACGAAAAACAACACATACTTCTATTTCTACAGGCCCAAGCCACTGAGGGCTAATGGTACAACCCACATAACACAACATACTTTATTGGCCTCACCCGGACAAAAACAACCCGCACATCACACTTAATCGGGCACAAACCGAAAGGAAGAGGAATCTTTGTCAAGATGACACGTTTTATCGACCCCACCTGGAAGGAAACGGACCCCAATTCACACTTTACCAGGAACAAATCGGAAGGGAAAGGAAGCTCTGTCAAGGCGCTACGCTTTATCAGTCTCACCCGGTGCGAAACAGACCCTTAATCTCATAACACAACACTCTAGATTACATTGAAAATCTACAAACATAACACATACATATATTCTATTCAACAGCAATAATGTTATTTTTCACCGATGACCAACGACAAAACCTTTAACAATTAGATACACGACTCTCTTAAGTCAAATCCACAACCGGTTCCACAATTCAAATCATTAACGTTTTCATTGAAATCATTTCAAAACAACCATTGTCCCTAATCACTTTTCACTTTCCATTTTCTATTTCATTTCACAAAAGAGTTACAAACGCTATTTTGTTTTCAAAACCAAATCTGTTCTTCTAAATCTTCAACACTCACAATCATTAGACAAAATCCCTTTTTAATTGTCAAAATCCCAATTGGCGGATACACAATTACAACCCAACACAACATAACATTAACCAAAAATCATAAGAACCCGATTAACTTTTTTTTAGCAACCAAAAGTCTAATTCATTAATGTAAATACATAACTCAACAATTACTCAACATTAATTCATTTCGTTTTATTAAGCCCTTAATTATAAATTAGGACTTTTCATGACTATCAACATAAACGTTATTAACTACCTCCCAATTTACCAAATCAATCCAAAACATAATTATTTAACTCTAAAAATTCAAAACCCTAAACCCTCTTCATGCCTTTCCAAAATCCCATAGCAAAACATGCTTTTAATATGATAAAAATTACCACATGTCTATTTATAACGAGATATTGAAAATAAGCAAAAAAAAATCCCTACCTCTCGAAGCGAAGAGGAGAAAAATCAAAAAATCCACGGCAACGAAAATCCGATCTGCTCAGATTAAAAGTAAGCCCTCCTCGAGCTCTACGTCTTGGCATATGGAATTAGAGGTCAAAGATGCTTCGAAATAGATAAAATCAAGGGGTTAAAGAGCTTGGAAACTCAAAAATGGCGGAAAGATGGAGAGAGAAGAGAGAAAAATCTAAAAAAAAAGGAAAAATGAGTCAAAAGTGGCTTTTAAAGTGGCTAACTTCAAACAAGCCTCTCAAGCAATGAAACAATCACTCGAGCATTAGAGACACATTACCGCTCAAGCGGTAAAACCTCCGTTCGAGCGTAGAACTCACGCTCCCAAAATCTCAAACTGTACAAGGAAGAGACCACTTGAGTGAACAATTACCGCTCAAGTGAATATCAAAAGTTCACAGAATTTTAAACTACGGACCAAAGTACTGGATGATTCGAAAGACCGCTTCAGCGAACAAACCTTTGCTTGAGCGAAGAGGAAAACCTCATAGTGCTACATGATACAACTCCCATAATTCAAGTCATCTGATCTTAAAGACTAAAATGCAAAATTATTTGAAAATAGCAGCTTTTTAGATAAAAGGGACTGGAAAAAAAAATAAAAAATTGTAAGATCACCATTATTGTCTATCTAAATATCAGTGCCGATGAACATACATAATCATATAAAAAATAAAAATTGAGAGATACGCTGCTCCCAAATAGAAAATAAAAAATTGTGACATGAAAAAAAAAAAAAAAAAAATCTATATTATGATGCTACAAAGAAATTGACAAAACTTTCTTTGATGTTGAAGTTGTTTGATTCCACTATAGAATGTAGTATTTTTCAATTATGGTCGAACTAAGGTTTTAATTTCAGATAACTCATCCAAAGCATATAACAAGGTGTCCTAAGGGGATTAGATAACTTCTAACCAATGTAATTATATTAAAATTGTAGGATTTGTTGTATTTTCTTCAAATTTCAATGGATGTCAATGTAATTTACTTTTCTTTTACTTGAAAGTTTAACAAATTTAGGTGACAATTTAACATCTTTAAAAATAAAGACTTCAACCAATGTCTCAAATTTGTTATTTTATTTTATTTTTATTTCAATCTTTTTTTATTTCAATTTGTGTTTCAATTTTTTTTTCCTAGATAAAGGGTACTTAATTTGGGTTCTACATAATAATAATAATAATAATAATAATAATAATAAAAATAAACACCATTCATTCCTCTATATGTCAAATTTACTAAATGACACCCAAGCAAGTGAAAACCTAGTTGTAGTGTTCAATAATGCTATGATGATGATCATATTTTGTTATTACATACATATTGATTGGAGATGCTGTTTGGCCTAGATATATATATATATATATATCATAATCTTTAATGAGATGAAGAATTAAACGTATGATTTGGTTTGGGTTTTGAGTTTAGAGTTTTAAATTGTATAAGGTTTTTTTTATGTCGTGTGGCATTTTCAGTACAGATTTAGACAACAGTCATATTTAACAGTAAATTGGAAAAGAGTAGTAACATTAAGAACCAAAATGAGAAAAAATAAATTTGAAGGCCCAAAGCAAAAAATTAGTCAAACTTAAAGGGGGCAAAGTGTAATTTATCCTTTTTTTAACGTGGATTCCTCGTTCAAAAGCAAAGCATCAATTGAGAAAAACATGAATTAAAGGTGTAATGAGAAAGAAAGTTAAAATCATACCGTAGCTAAGAAACCTCACCTCATTAGCAGAGTATTTCGCCAAAAAACCATAGTTTGCGTAAGAAGTTGCTCAATTCTTGGTAAGGGTAAATTAATATCTTCACTGGTTCAAACATTTAGCAGTCTAATAGAGTACTAGTAAAGGAAATCACCCCGAAAAGAAAGTTCAAAGCATGAGTTGGCAAGACAGAATATAAAGGCAAACTGGACCAAAGAATGAGAAAATAAGAGCCAAAACACACTAGTAAAGTAGTACACACTCTTATAGTGGTTAGGGAAAAGTATTACACACAACCAGAGGGACTCCCTGCCATATCTTCCTCTCTTTATTGCTGAAGCATTCCCCACCCCACCAAAAAATTATTCCTTCAACAAATCCAGGTAATGCCCCTTGAACATCCCACCAGTTTAACATTTCAGCCCACACATGCCAGACAAACGGTGTAACGCCCTCAAAATAAACCCATAATATCGTACATTCACGATAAAGAAAAGAGATTTCATATTACAATCATCAGAGTATTCTTACAAAATGTATTACATGTTGACAACAAAAGTAAATGCCCTAAAGGCTTACAACTTTCCAAGTCAACACTTGGTTACAAAAAGAGAGTACTAACTCTACACAAATAAGCACTTGGCTTGATATACATGTAATACAAAAAAAAAAAAAAAAAAAAAAAAAAAAAAAAAAAACATCAAAAAGAGTCCAACCGCCTCAAGCCTCCCAAGCTACGTCCTTGGAGGTGGCATAACACCTATTCTTGAAAATGATGTCCCATATAGGTTGAGCCAACGCCCAGTAGAGATATGCTAAACATAATATGAGCAATAACTAAAACATGAGCATTTGATAAATGTTTAACTCACATAAATCAATTCATAACTCATTTCAATTACATGACAAATATGTCCATGCTTCATTTCATTTTCCATTTCTTATCCAGTTCTCAATTTATGAATAAGGCTCAGAACCTGGCCAATAATTTAATGAGACTATAGCTCATATCAATAATACTTCCATACATCACTATAGATACACAGATTCGCTGTATCAATATCACACAAAACATTTTCATACTTCACAATAGATACACATATTCGCTATATTATTACTTCAATAGATACACGTATTTGTTGTATCAATGGAGCACATCCTCTATCTCCTCCAAAACAATATCCGGTTTAGGAGTTCATCCCCTATCTTCCCCTAAACCGTGGAGTACATCCCCTATCTCCTCCCACACAACACAATGTATATAAGTATCTATCATATACATGTTCAATCAATACACAAATTCGATGTATTATTCCAATTGTCATATTCGATGACATATTCAAATGATTAGTTTTAGTTTGCCTAATCATCATGCATTGTCTACAACAATCAAAACTATCCTCCACCGATAGCCCAAAGTAATTATTTCTAAACAGATAATAATTACATCCAACAGATAAATTATCAACAATTTCCAAGATGAGTGATTAATAATTCCAACTCCACCATTCTATCTCATAATGAGCCAATTACATTATTACCAACTCAATTTCATAATTCCATAATAAATGTCATTAATTACACCAATGACCCAAATATACCCAAACATGACATTTTTCCCTTTTTTCTCAATATTGACCCAAAGGTCCAAATATTATCAACAACAACAATAACCTCCTTTTTAGACCCAAAACACATATTTTTGAATCAAAGAACAAAAACTCCTTTTTCCAATATAACACACCTCAAACCCTAACTTCCCAAAACCAAACCATTTATACAAAAAGCTCAACATTTAGGTTAAAGCGCATAAAGATGAGTAGGAATCCCTACCTCAAGAGATGAATCCCAAAGGAGATGATGAAGAAATCCCGAAGTGCTCCAAATCAAGAAATTTTCGGATTGATAGGAAGCCCACACCAAGCTCTACACTTTTTGTACAGGCTCAAGGGTAGGAGATCACTCTAACTAGATCAAACCCTAGAGAGAAGGTATATTCTAGAGAGAGAAGCTCTCAAAAGAGGTTTTAGAAAAGTAAGAGAGAGAGGAAATGTGAAAAGTGATTCAAAATCAGCCAGCTGCAATCTGATATATGACTATCCCGCTCGAGCGGAGAATAGGACGCTCGAGCGTCAAACACAAGAAACTGGACCCGCTCGAGCGCCAAGACACAAAAACAAAATACACCTGCTCGAACGCAAAGAGGAACCCGCTCGAGCGTAGATTACACTCGTCCAGTACTTTTACACAAACAATGAACACCCGCTCGAGCGCCAAGAGGTCAGCTCGAGCGCGACCCGCTCTAGCGTAAGGAAATCCGCTCGAGCGTGAAAAATGCACCTGCAGTAGTTTTGCAGAGGCACAAAATGCTGAAAGCAAGGTTTTAAAAACCGGACCGGTGAACGAACCGGAAAAATGATCGGGTGGACGGGTCACCGGTTCAACCGGTGGGTTGAATCGGATCGAACCGTGACGTCATAATTACGTCATAAATGTTTTTTTTTTTAAATATAAATTAATAATTTAAATATTAAATTTTTGATTTTTTTTTTAAAAAAATTCTTAAATATTTTTAGTGATATTTTTCAATACTTCAAAAAAAAAAAAAAAAAAATTCCTAAATATAAGCCATAACACTTCACATACTAACAACAAATTAAAGGTGAAAATTTAGCCATCAAAAACAACAATCATAGTAATAAAAATAATGAAAGCATCCAATTAAAGCAATCCATAAAACATAAGTCACAAATTTTTTTGTTTAATTTTAGCTTTAAATCATAATAAATTTCATCATTAATAACTAACTTAAATTTCATCCTAAACAGAGCATAATAAATTTCATAATAAATTTCATCATTAATAATAAATTTCATCTTCTTCTCCTCTCTAAAAAAAAAAAAAAAAAAAACAGAGCCTTCTCTTGTTTTATTTGAGATACCTGTGTGTGTGTTGATTCAAATCAAGTGAAGGAAAAAAACAGAGTTCGGAGCCTTCGATTCGGAGATACCTGTGTTGATTTAATCAAGGGTTGATTTTGGTTATGTCAAGTGTAGACCCAAAATAGAGATCAAAGATCAAAGATCAGTTGTCGGAAGATCTGAAAATAAAAGAAGTGAAGAAAAAAATAGAGATCAAAGATCCATGATCCATCAATGCAATCAGTTAATGGTGGAAAAAAATAGAGATACAGATCGGAAATGAATGAAGAGGAAGAGAAGAGAAGAGTACCTATGTGAAGAAGGGATTCGGGAAGCCCTAGCCGCTGCTGCTGAGAATGAAGAACAAAAATAAAATAAGATCTGAAATTTTTTTTTTTTATATATAGAAAGCAAACCGAACCGGTTCGATTGACCCGTGACCGGGTCAACCGGTTCGCCGGTTTAATCGGTGGGTTGAACGATTTTCACTAAATATCCCGGTTTTTTATGCTGGCCGGTTTAGGAGGGTTGAACGGACCGGAACCCCATCCGGTCACCGGTTTAACCGGTTGAACCGGCCGGTCCGGTCCGGTTTTTAAAACCTTAGCTGAAAGTGTGTAAACTCCGCTCAAGCGCAAAGGGACCCGCTCGAGCGGAGCACCAAAAATCTGGGCAAGAAGGAATGGGACTAAGGCTGAACCAACCTGTTCGAAACACACCCAACACATCCTAAAACTCAAATATATGGAATTAAAGGATAACAACACGATATACACAACAACCAACTCTACGGAACCTAAGTCCGGATACAACAATCAAAAAAGGAAGAACCAGGATCGCTATAACCTCCACCCCTTAAGGAATTTCGTCCCAGAAATTAAGTACAAGTTTTTCCAAAAACATGATTTCTCAATTACCAACATTATTACCATGCAAAATTCAACAACTTGACCCATTACCGGTCATTCCATCTCTATTCAAGAGGCAAACTTCCATATAGTCTCCAACATGCATTACCAACATGTATCTCAAAACATAATCAATGCCAACAATACATTTGCATTTCTAAGACATCATTAACATATACAATGTTAAAATTAACTTCCATTTTAAGACAAGTTCTAAAATATATTTCCATAATCCAAAACATTTACAATGTTTTACAACTTAAGACATGTTCCATGCTCTTAAAGTTCATCAATATAACAAAATTCCCAATACATGCTTACACATTAACAAACAAGTCCGGATACTTTTCACGGACATCCAACTCACGTTCCCAAGTGGCTTCTTCCACCCCGTGATGTTTCCACAAAACTTTTACCAAGGAAATGGCCTTGCCTCGCAAGACTTGATCCTGCCTATCCAAAACCCGAACCAGTCTCTCCTCATACGAGATATCCTCGCCAACCTCCAAGTCGGTCCAATCCAACACATGGGACAGATCCGGCTCGTACTTCCGAAGCATACTAACATGAAACACGTCATGCACTCCGGACAATTGTGGCGGCAAAGCCAAGCGATAGGCAACCTCAACAATCCTTTTAAGGATCTCAAAAGGGCCAATAAACCGAGGGGACAACTTCCCACTCTTACCAAATCTCATCAAACCCCGTCTAGGTGATATTTTCAGAAAAACATGATCACCCGCCTCAAATGCCAAAGGCCTCCTCCTACGGTCGGCATAACTCTTTTGGCAACTCTGGGCTGTAACAAGCCTTTTACAGATAAGCTCAACTTTCTCCGCCATTTCCCTCACCAACTCCGGGCCCAACAAAGGTGCATCACCCACCTCGGCCCAACAAACTGGAGACCTACACGGTCGGCCATACAAGGCCTCAAACGGTGCCATGCCGATACTCGACTGTAAACTGTTGTTGTAGGCAAACTCCACCAAGGGCAAGTGCCTCTCCCATGACCCACTAAAGTCAAGAACACAACCTCGAAGCATATCCTCAAGGATTTGAAAAGTACGCTCGGACTGCCTATCAGTCTGAGGATGGTAAGCCGTGCTAAAGGTCAATCTAGTGCCCAAGGCACTCTGCAAACTCTGCTACAGCCTAGTAGTAAAACGAGGATCTCTATCTGAGACGATCGACACTGGGACCCCGTGCAACCTCACTATGTCCCGAATATACAAATCGGCAAGATGATCTACCGAATCTCTTATGCGCATAGGGATAAAGTGCGCCGACTTAGTCAACCGATCTACTACCACCCAAATAGCATCACTACCCCGCTGAGTACCCGGAGGACCTACAACAAAGTCCATAGTGACATGCTCCCACTTCCACTCGACAATAGGCAAGGGTTGTAACAAACCCACTGGCCTCTGATGCTCGGCCTTCACTTGCTGACAAGTAAGGCACTTCGATACGAAGACTGCCACATCCTTCTTCATACCACGCAACCAAAACTGGCGACCCAAATCACGATACATCTTGGTGCCTCCCGGATGCACCGCAAGGCGTGAATGGTAAAACTCTCAGAGTACCTCCTCTCGGCAAGACTCCAGCACAAATAAACGGTTTCGATATCTCACACTTAGGTCGAGATACACCGTCAAACCCTTCTCAACCTTCCCACTGGAGATCTTCTCTCGGAGGGATTCTACCTCAAGGTCACCTCCCTGTGCCTCTAACACTTGAGTCACAAGTGTAGGCTGCGCAATAACAGAAAACAAGGCCGCAGCCACAACGAATTCGCCCAGAAGCAAATCAAAGTCGCCAAGTGCACCCAACATCTCCCACTCCCGGATGGTTATACAAGCAACATCACTAATGGATTTCCTACTAAGGGCATCGGCCACAACATTGGCCTTTCCCGGGTGATAGTGCAACTCGAAATCGTAGTCCTCAATGAACTCCATCCACCTCCTCGACCTCAATTCAAGTCTCTCTGTGTAAACAGGTACTTCAAACTCTTATGATCCGAGAACACCTCGAATCTCTTACCATAAAGGTAGTGCCTCCAAATCTTCAAGGTAAATATTACTGCTGCTAACTCTAGGTCATGTGTAGGGTAATTCCTCTCGTGTATTTTCAACTGACGTGAGCCATAGGCTACCACTTTCCCCTCTTGCATCAACACACAACCCAAACCCTCTCGTGAGGCATCGCAATAAACTGCATAACCCAACCCTCTCTCCGAAATAATCAAAATCGGAGCGGTGGTCAATCTAACTTTCAACTCTTGGAACGACTTTTCACAAGTCTCACTCCATACAAATTTGACCCATTTTCACGTCAATCTAGTCAATGGTGCCTGGAGAAATCCTTCACAAATCGGCGGTAATACCCAGCTAATCCCAGAAAACTGCGAATCTCAAAAACACTCTTAGGTTGTGCCCAATCTTGCAATGACTCAATCTTGGATGTATCAACAGACACCCCTTCCCCGGAAACCACATGGCCTAAGAACTTGACCTCCCCTAGCCAGAACTCACACTTCCCAAACTTGGCATACAGCCTATGGGCTCTAAGCAACTCAAGCACCACTCTCAAGTGTTCCTCGTGCTCCTCCTAAGATGGTGAATAAATCAGAATGTCGTCCTCAAAAATGACTACAAACCGATCTAAGAATTCCAGGACGATCCGGTTCATCAAATCCATAAACACTGCTGGTGCATTGGTGAGCCCAAAGGGCATCACCAAAAACTCATAGTGGCCATACCGCGTACGGAATGCCGTCTTCAAAATATCCTCCTCCCTGACCCTCAACTGGTGGTAACCCGATCTCAAATCTATCTTAGAAAAACAATGGGACCCCTTCAACTGGTCAAACAGATCATCTATACGAGGCATAGGGTACTTATTCTTAACCATAGCCCAATTCAACTTTCGGTAATCGATACAAAGTCTCAAGGCACCATCTTTCTTTTTAGCAAAGAGGGCCGGTGCTCCCCACGGCGAAACACTAGGGCGAATGAAGCCCTTATCCAGCAACTCCTGGAGTTGAATCTTCAACTCACTCAACTCGGCTGGGGCAAAACGATAAGGTGCCATAAAAATCGGCGCCATGCCGGGCACTAAGTCAATAGAGAACTCGATCTCTCGATGTGGTGGCAAATTCACAAGATCCTCGGGAAAGATGTCCGAGTACTCACAAACCACTCTTGGCAACACAATCTGGGTCTCATCACACTCACCACTCATGAAGCTAGCAAGAAGACCACTAAGCTCACTCCGCCCTCGCGGATCATACACCGGTGGCAACACAGTACCAACCCGATCCCCCAAGAAATGGAAACACTCCCCGCTCAACGTACATACTGTGACCCGCTGGCGGTAACAATCAATAACTGCCCGGTATGACGATAACCAGTCCATACCCAAAATAACATCAAAACCCGACATAGCCATAACTACAAATGAAAATGGAAGTCGGCGGTCGAGAACCTCTATATCGCACCCTCTACACCCTTGTTTCAAAATCAATTCACCCCCAACAGGTGATACTACACAAATAGGAGATGATAGCCGTGCCAACTCCAGCCCCAAAATAGATGCAAATGTAGCAGATATAAAGGAATGAGATGCACTCGTATCAATCAACATATTGGCAACCGAGTTGCAAAACAAAAAGGTACCTCTCACAACAGATGGAGCTGGTACTAGATCCTATGCAGTAACAACATACATATGCCCTGTAGGCCCCTGATCTACCTGCTCACCTCTCGGAGCAAAAGACTGCTGTACAGACTGGGACGATGAAGCCCCCTGATTGGCCCTCGAGGCCTGAACTGACTGAGCTGGCTGAAAACTCTGCCTCGACCCAAGTGCACCTGATGTGCCACTCAACTGCGGGCAAAACCTCTTCAGGTGCCCCGCCTGACCACACTGGTAGCAAGAAAGCGGCTGACCTCTGCCCTGACTCTGGCTCTGAGGTCAAGCCGAAGATGAAGCCGCTCTCTGCCCTCCTCCCCTCTGCGGGCAACCTGGAGACTTGTGGCCCAGCTAAACACATTTGTAACAGGTGATGTCTTCCTGACTGTCTCTCCCAGAGCCTGCACTCGGCACTGGAAAGGTCGATCTAGCAAAAGCACCCTGGGACTGCTGAGGGTTAAGACCCCTCTGCCTCCTACCGTCCCCCTGACCATCCTAACTCCTCTTGGAGCCCCTCTGCCTCTCCTCCTCCTCCTGCATCATAATCTCCATATGAGCTGCGGCATCCACAAGGCGCCCATAGTCCCGGGTCATAGAACCCCCAACTCTCATCTTGAGGCCATGCCTCAACTTCCTCTCAAACTCGATGCAACGGCGTTCCTCAGACGCCACAAGCTCAGGTGCGAACCTGGATAAGCTAGTAAATGCGGCCTCAAACTCAGCCACTGATAAACTCAGCTGCTTGAGCTGGCAACACTGATCCCTCAGCTTCTCCCTGACAGCTGGAGATAAGAACTTCTCCTGGAAAGTATCTACAAAAGCCTTCCACGTGCCAACAACACGACCCCTCATGAACTTCCACCACAGACCCGCATCCCCCTTGAGTTGGAAAGATGCCAAGGTCACCTTCAATGCCCCGTCTTCGATGCCAATCATCTCAAACGTCTTTGTCATCTGTTGTAGCCACTCATCAGCCTTAAGTGGCTCCTTAAGATCCCCAACAAACTCATCTGGATTAGACCGGAAGAACTCCCTCTTCAGAAAGGAAGGCCCTGCATCAACAACCTGGGTCTAAACTGGATTCTCAGCTCTGAGAATGCCTATGGACTCCCTCATAGCTCCTGCTATCTCGCGGGCTAAGGCACCCATGGCCTGTTGACCCACTGGCTCGGCCACATTGGCCTGACTAACACCCTCCTGCTGCACCGGAACCTCATCCGGTATAGGCATTGATCAAGTGCTTTTCCAACAAGACTCACAGAAACCCAAAGATCCAATTAACATCCTAGAAACTAAATCCCATATCCAAATAATCACATAAATATGTTATCACATAAGTACATAACACTACATCTAAGTCTCTATCAAGCGAGACGAACCCATTGTGGTGCTAACCACTTCCCGCGTACCCAAAGTATTCGAACCCAGTACGCTCTGATACCAAGTTGTAACGCCCTCAAAATAAACCCATAATATCATACGTTCACGATAAAGAAAAGAGATTTCATATTACAATCATCAGAGTATTCTTACAAAAGGTATTACATGTTGACAACAAAAGTAAACACCCTAAAGGCTTACAACTTTCCAAGTCAACACTTGGTTACAAAAAGAGAGTACTAACTCTACACAAATAAGCCCTTGGCTTGATATACATGTAATACAAAAAAAAAAAAAAAAAAAAAAAAAAAAAAACATCAAAAAGAGTCTAACCGCCTCAAGCCTCCCAAGCTACGTCCTTGGAGGTGGCATAACACCTGTTCCTGAAAATGATGTCCCATATAGGGTGAGCCAACGCCCAGTAGAGATATGCTAAACATAATATGAGCAATAACTAAAACATGAACATTTGATAAATGTTTAACTCACATAAATCAATTCATTACTTATTTTAATTACATGACAAATATGTCCACGCTTCATTTCATTTTCCATTTCTTATTCAGTTCTCAATTTATGAATAAGGCTCAGAACCTGGCCAATAATTTAATGAGACTATAGCTCATATCAACAATACTTTCATACATCACTATAGATATACAGATTTGCTGTATCAATATCACACAAAACATTTTCATACTTCACAATAGATATACATATTCACTGTATCATTACTTCAATAGATACACGTATTAGTTGTATCAATGGAGCACATCCCCTATCTCCTCCCAAACAATATCCGGTTTAGGAGTCCATCCCCTATCTTCCCCTAAACCGTGGAGTACATCCCCTATCTCCTCCCACACAACACAATGTATATAAGCATCTATCATATACATATTCAATCAATACACAAATTCGATGTATTATTCCAATTGTCATATTCGATGACATATTCAATTGATTAGTTTTAGTTCGCCTAATCATCATGCATTGTCTACAACAATCAAAACTATCCTCCACCGATAGCCCAAAGTAATTATTTCTAAACAGATAATAATTACATCCAACAGATAAATTATCAACAATTTCCAAGGTAAGTGATTAATAATTCCAACTCCACTATTCTATCTCATAATGAGCCAATTACATTATTACTAACTCAATTTCATAATTCCATAATAAATGTCATTAATTACACTAATGACCCAAATATACCCAAACATGGCATTTTTTTCCCTTTTTCTCAATATTGACCCAAACGTCCAAATATTATCAACAACAACAATAACCTCCTTTTTAGACCCAAAACACATATTTTTGAATCAAAGAACAAAAACCCCTCTTTCCAATATAACACACCTCAAACCCTAACTTCCCAAAACCAAACCATTTATACAAAAAACTCAACATTTAGGTTAAAGCCCATAAAGATGAGTAGGAATCCCTACCTCAAGAGATAAAACCCAAAGGAGATGATGAAGAAATCCCGAAGTGCTCCAAATCAAGAAATTTTCGGATTGATAGGAAGCCCACACCAAGCTCTACACTTTTTGTACAGGCTCAAGGGTAGGAGATCACTTTAACTAGATCAAACCCTAGAGAGAAGGTATATTCTAAAGAGAAAAGCTCTTGAAAGAGGTTTTAGAAAAGTAAGAGAGAGAAAGGAAATGTGAAAAGTGATTCAAAATCACCCAGTTGCCATCTGATATACGACTATCCCGCTCGAGCGGAGAATAGGACACTCGAGCATCAAACACAAGAAACTGGACCCGCTCGAGCGCAAAAAGACCCGCTCAAGCGCCAAGACACAAAAACAAAATACACCCGCTCGAGCGTGAAGAGGAACCTGCTCGAGCGTAGATTACACTCGTCCAGTACTTTTACAGACAATGAACACTCGCTCGAGCGCCAAGAGGTCCGCTCGAGCGTGACCCACTCGAGCATAAGGAAATCCGCTCGAGCGTGAAAAACGCACCTGCAGTAGTTTTGTAGTTTTGCAGAGGCACAAAATGCTGAAAGTGTGTAAACTCCGCTCGGGCGCAAAGGGACCCGTTCGAGCGGACAACCAAAAATCTGGGCAACAAGGAATGGGACTAAGGCTCAACCAACCTGTTCAAAACACGCCCAACACATCCTAAAACTCAAATATATGGAATTAAAGGATAACAACACGATATACACAACAACCAACTCCACGGAACCTAAGTCCGAATACAACAATCAAAGAAGGAAGAACCAGGATCGCTATAAACGGGCAAGACACCAACACATGATCCACTGATTCATTCACAGTTTTGCATAACACACATAAAGTTGAAGCATTGTTTTGAAGCACACCAATTTTTTGAAGAAACACTAAGGTCTTAAGTCTACTCCTCCATGCTAGCCACCAAAAAAATTGGACTTCGGGAGGCAAATATTTAACCCATACTAGTTCGCTTATTCTTAGCCTAGGGTCAGCACATGGACAAGCCCCTTTAAATACAGAGGACACAGAAAAAACTCCAGATGATTCAGTTGCCCAAACAGGCTTATCCACCTTATCAACCACAAGACTAGGTGCTGAAACCATAAGGTTTCTAGAACAGAAAACCTCACACTCTTCCCAGTGATACAACCTTCTTCAGAAATTGAACACCCAATTCCCTTCCACTTCCTTTCTCTCAAACACATGCCAGACAAACTAGCCTTCTTCTTTCACCCTTAGTTATTTATATTTAAGTAAATTACACTTACACCTCCTTCAGGTTTGTTTTTAATATAAATTCCCTTACTTCTTGGAAAATTACATTGACCCATATTAGTGTCTGTCTTTTAACATGAAAGTTAAATTACTATATTACCTTTCCATATCAATGCAGAAGGATATTAATATTCTCACTCAATTACCATCTATCTTCCTGTTTGTAATGGTGTAATTTTATATTTTCAATTTATCTCATTATAATAGAAACAATACTAAAATTACTATTTTATCTCATTGCACACATTTAAAATAAATTAAAATTTTTATTTTGCCTATTTACACCCCCAATATCTCAAATATACCATCATCATTAACCTCTCGCATTTTCTTTACACTCACTATCTTATTTTCTTTCACTCTTTTTCCCTCACTTTTTCTCAGCTCTTCCTCATTTCGTTATCTTTATTTTCTCGTATATTTATCTCTCCAAAATCTAGGGTTTCGCAGGAAGTGAGAGAGAGTGACAAGTAGGATTTTGTGATGACCGAGTCTTTGTTTTCCTTGCTTTCTTTCTTTTTCACTCCATTCGCTTTCACTCTCATTGGGTTTGAAACGTTCGGAAATTATTCCCAAATAAAGCTCTTGTTCTTGTTGTGTTCGGTGTTGAATTGCACATGCTTCGGGAGGTGCTCAGCTGAGTCTGGGGTGTCCAAGAGCAATCAACCAAAGTCTTGCACTCTTGGGTCAGGGCCGCACGTGTGGGGCCCAGGGCCGCATGTGCGGATTGAGCCCATACGTGCGGGAGGGTTAGGCCGCACGTGCGGGAGGGAGGAGCTTTGGTGGGTTGCACACTACCTAAAAGGCAGGTGTGGGCTGAGGTGCTGGTGGACCACCGCACGTGCAAGGATGAGGGCCGCACGTGCAGGAAAAGGTGCTCCACTCATGCGAGGATGGGTGCCGCACCTGCGGCACTCTGGCAGTCCGAATCTCTGTTTTTTTTTTTACCCTTTTGGCCGAAGTTGTATCACATTTTGGGCACTTTTCTCTCATTGTAAGCTTCATTTCTCTCCTCCTCTCTAGAAGCCCTTACCAAAACACTAAAACACTTTGATTCTTGTAATCCTTGGGTCTAGATCCTCATCATTTCTTACCAATCTTGAAGATGCAAGTTAGGGCTCCTCTTGGTGTGGTGAAGATTGAATAATCAACCATTTTGACTCTAGGGTTTCAACACTTCATCATCAAACTTTGAGGTAGGGTTTTCTTGAGTTATATATGCATGTTTTGCTAAAGTGATGTTGATTTTAAAGCTTTCTTGAAGTTATGGTGTTGATTTTGATTTTGCTCTAAATGTAGAAGGAGTTTTGAAGAAATGGGTTTTCATCTCAACCCCTTTTAATCCATGAGGATATTCTTTTATAAAACTTTAGAAATGTGATTTTGGTGGGATCTTTACCAAGGAAATAGGAAAGGTTTTGTCCTTGATGAAAAACCCTAAAATTTGGGGATTTTGGAAAATAAGAAGAAATGCCTATGAAATTCCTTATTGTCTTGTGTCAAGAGGATTAATGAGAGTAAATGTCATTACATGTTTAGGAAAATAGCAATCTATTTGATGTATGAGAAATGAAATAGTATTGTAACATATTTGTTAAACACTTGAACATGTATTGTTTGGAAGTGGCGAATGGTTGTGTACCATGAATTATGAAAATAGTAAAATCTTGGAGATTGATGTTGAGAATATTACATGTAGTCTTGAGGAGCCTAACTTGTCATGAATTGTGTAGGGTGAGAGATTGATGTTGCTAAGAATTGATGGCATGTGGTTAATTTGTGAAATAACATTGATAAGAAGGAAATGAGCAACTTAATAAATTGGTGTTGTGGTAGAGATATTTAAATTGGGAAATGCTATGAGGCATGGAGAAATCATTGTATTGCATACTCATTTAATTTAATATCATGCATTGTAAATTTGGATTGAAGATATTTATTTCATGATTGAAAAAGGTTTTGTAATAAGAACAACGGAAATGTGTATGGGGTAAATACGTTTGGTAAGTTCGGTTAGGAGGTGTAGATGAAATGATAAGTTGGCCTGAGTGTCCGGGGTGAAAGACCGAAAACACGTGCGGAGGAGGTACCACTTCCCTTCCGGTTAGTAACCGGTAAAGTGGGGTTATTGGTAGTGCTTGTTGAGCCTACTTGCAGACACCAACCTAGGGATTACCTGAGTCGTATTTACCACCTCTATTGATTTAAAGGATTTGAAGTTTTGAAATTAATGAAATTGCTTAAGATTATTGAAAACACGGTGATTTTCAAGTTGTGCATTTAAAATGAAGTTCTTCTTTATAATGGCATGGCATGTCATCACATTTGCATATGATGTTAAGGAGTCTTGCATAACTGTATATACTTTGTGAGAATTCTCTACTGGGCTTTATGCTCACCCCTATGGGATTTTGGTACAGGTAAAGATGTGGTAATCCCGCCGAGTTGATGGCGTGGATATGTTTTGTGAAGAGTAGATTGCTCTTTTATTTTTATTGTAAATTTTTGTAAGCCAAGGGCTAAACATGTATGGGTCCGAGAGACCATTTTGTGTAACAGGGCTATTGCCTTGGAAGATGTAAGCCCTTAAGGGCATTTGAAATTATTTGGGACTAGATGCTTCACATACTATAGATTCAGGTGTTTTCTTAGCATTGAATATGTATCCACATGTGGAACTCTTGTATAAAACCTTGGAGATTTATGATGTAAAGGTTGGAGAATGGTTATATTTAATTAATGAAAAACTAAAAAAACCGACTAAACTGATTGAATCAAATCGAACCGGTCATATGTGGTTGGTATTTTAATATGAATCGGTCTGCTCGGTTTTGAAAATTATTACTTTTTTCGATTTTCGGTTCGGTACCGTTTTGACATATTGTACACTGATTTTTACCGAAACCGACCGTAGATGTTTACATATATTAAAATTATTGTTTTAAGTTTTGGTTTATTTTGATGTTAAGACTTTGGTTCTTAAATTATATTTTATTTCTAATTCTAATTCAGTAAAAGCTTTAAGCAGTAGTATTTATTTATTTATTTTTGTTTGTATTTTTGTGAATAGTTGGATTGGATATGATTAAAATTATGTACAAATGGATAATTTAATATTTTTATATAAATTATTTATTATACTACAAATTTAAGAAACGACTCATTTTGAAAGTACTTAAACCGATTAAACCACATTAAGCCAAATCGTTTGAACCTATGCGATTTGGTAAAAAAATTTGTCAGTATCAATTTTCAATGTAATAAAACCAACATAATTAGTTTGGTGCAAAATTTCACCTAAATACCAACCGTTTCGAACTGATTACATCCCTATTGGCAGGGAAAGAAAGATCTAGGAAAAGAAATGAAAATAAAAGAAGGACAGTGGCAAGTGGTGGAAAGAAGAGTGTGTCATGACCCACCTTGATGCTTAGCTAGGGTTGGATTCACAACTAGTTAAATTCTAAAATTTCTAAAATTAGTTTGAAATAACTAAATTAAATAATATAACGGAATGAAATAGAAAATGTAGATAAATATTTGAAGCGTACATGGGAATTACTATTTATGTAACATAAATCAGATAATAATTACAAATAAACACAAGGGAAAAAACAAAAACAAAAAACGCGATGTTCATCTCAAGTCTGAGTCCTGATTAATGGGGTAAAACCATTCTTTCTTAAGTTTATTCACCTGAAAGGGTTTTAACAGCTATAAGCACATGGCAGAGTGAGAAATATTACGCTAAGAGCATAAGGGTATACAAATCAACATAGATAGTTATTTAGGCTAAATGATGAATAGTTTGGTTTGAATAATTTATTTTAAATAACAGACATACAATACAAAAATTGTATATGCAAAACAATTATAACCATGGTATAGAATAGAATAAAGGGTCAATGGATCCATGATAGACAGAGGGTCGCAAAGTGATTAATTAGAGGGCCAATCGTTATTTAAGTCCCCCGAGGCATGGAATCATTAGAGGGTCACTAAAGTGACAATTCAGATGGCCAAGGTTATTTAAGTCCCCAAGGTATGGGACCTCCGTGGTGGTACTTATAAAAATAAATGGTTATATATTCATTGTCAAATAAATTCTAAAATTTAAACAACCATATCCATAGGTTTTAATTTTAAATAAGCAGGGCTCATAAAATAAATAACATAATTGAATGTTAATATAATTGAAAAAACATGATTTGCATAAAATAACTTATAGCAAAAAAATAATTTATGGCTACTCAAGGTATAATATAACTCACTTTAATACTGCTCCTACTATTTATTTTTATTTTTTTTTCCTCCAAGCCCTTTATTCCTTCTGCCCACTTTTATTACTATTTCACTTATGTTCTCCCATGTTTTGCCTTGTCAAACCCTTCATTCCTTATATACAGGCACCTGGATGCTGATTCATCACCCTAAGAAATTATCCTTCCCATAGGCTCCATTACTTGGCCCTTTTAGACCCCTACGTGGCTTGCCTTAGCCAAAGCCACCCCATGCTCTTAAGACAACTTAACCTCCTAAGTAGCCAACACACCTTAACTTTAGCGTATTTCTACCTTAGCCCACACAATTTACTAATTTCATGGTTATGTTTGGTTTGGCCGAGAAAAATATATTAATCACATTGTTATGTTTTGGTAAGAAAAAATGCCCCTAATTTTAAGTTAGATTATATTTTAGCGAGTATAACTATAAAATCAAATATTTTATTTTATTTTATTTTTAATTTAATTAATTAAACAATTGGTAAAAGATGTAGATAAATATCTTGAGCGTATATTAGAATTACAATTTATGTAACATAAGTTAGATAATAATTACAAATAAACACAAGGGAAAAAAAAAAAAAAAAAAAACACGATGTTCATCTCAAGTTTGAGTCCTAATTAATGGGGTAACACCATTCTTTCTTAAGTTTATTCACCTGAAACGTTTTAATTTTAAATAAGCAGGGCTCATAAAATGAATAACATAATTGAATGTTAATATAATTTTAAAAAAATATGTTTTGCATAAAATAACTTATAAAATAATAAAACAATTTATATCTACTCAAGGTATTATATAACTCACCTTAATACTGTCCCCTACTATTTATTTATTTTCCTCTAAGTTCTTTATTCCTTCCGCTCACTTTTATTACTATTTCACTTATGTTCTCCCCTATTTTGCCTTGCCAAAGCCTCCATTCCTTATATACAGGCCCATGGACGCTATTTCATCATCCTATGAAATTATCCATCCCATAGGCTCCATTACTTAGCCCTTTTAGACCCCCACGTGGCTTGCCTTAACCAAAGCCACCCCATACTCTTAAGACAACTTAACCTCCTAAGTAGCCAACACACCTCAACTTTAGCGTATTTCTACCTTAGCCCACATAATTTTCTAATTTCATGGTTATCTTTGGTTTGGCCCAGAAAAATATATTAATCACATTGTTATGTTTTGGTAATAACAATGCCCCTAATTTTAAGTTAGATTATATTTTAGCGAGTATAACTATAAAATCAAATATTTTATTTAATTTTTTTAACATAATTGAATGTTAATATAATTAAAAAAAATATGATTTGCATAAAATAACTTATAAAATAATAAAATAATTTATGTCTACTGAAGGTAAAATATAAGTCACTATGCCATGTGCTTATAACTATTAAAACCCTTTTAGGTGAATAAACTTATGGAAGAATGGTTTACCCCATTAATCAAGACCCATACTTGAGATGAACATCATGTTTTTTATTTTTTTGTTTTTTGCCTTGTGTTTATTTATTATTATTATTATTTGACTTATGTTACATAAATAGTAATTCCCATGTATGCTCCAGATATTTATTTACATCTTTTATTTCATTCCGCTGCATTATTTAATTTAGTTACTTCAAACTAATCTTAGAAATTTTAGAATTTAACTAGTTGCGATCCAACCCTAGGCACCAAGGTGGGTAGTGACAAAGTGGTATCAGAGTAATGGTTAAAAAAAATAATAATAATAAAAAATAAAAAAAATTGAGGTAGAAGATATGCATACTATTAGAAAATAGGATAAGGAAAATTTTACCTTTGTCATTGCGGGTATAGTCTTTTATTAGTTCTATAGCTGAGTTAGGCATCCTATGGTGCAGGCAATGTCGAAACTCAATTTTGGAAACTCTTTTTGGTACAGGCCTGATCCATCGGAGATTGAGAGAATTTTTGACAATAACAATTATGTCCCAGACCTGCCAAAAGGAATGAGAGACTTTGAGGAAATAGTTAGACATGCGAACCTGACCCTAAACCGAATAATGGGTAGACCAGTGTACCTACAGGCAATCTCCACGAAAGTAGATATACAATGGTAGAGGATTGATGATATGAGTACACTAAACAGGTTTCTAGGACAGATACGAGTAGTAGGCATGGCCTCAAGCCAAGGGTACCCTCGCTACTTAGTGGCACCTTTACCTTTAGAATTCGTGGCTTGAAGAGGAAACGCCTTCTTAAGTGACCATATACAAGCAAGAGTCCCTCTCCACAAAACCTTATTGACACCCAGATGGTTTCTTTTAGTAATATTATGGCATATGTAGAAGTGCCAAATACGTATCACGGAACGCCAATTGTGGGGTTACGCGGCAAACATTCCCATTTACTGAGTAGAGGTGGTGTGGTTATGCTTTGGCATTGAGCTGAGTGGTTGGGAGTTTGAGCACCATATGCAGTTGCAGTACCCATGGTTGTTTCCAGTTTAAAATTCGAGGATAAGGTCCTTTCTTTTGTTGTTTTCTTTTTCTTTTTTTGTTTCGATGTATAAGTGAGCTGATCATGACCTAGTTCTAACTCGTTTTGTCATAGAGGGTTAGGCACTAACATGACGTAACTATAAGTAATGTACCAACACCATTATGCATAAATAAAACCGGTGTTTTTGTGTATAATTATAGCAATCTTGATTTAGACCCGACCCATTTATTACCTTTAAATCTGGGAAACCATATTCGTGATGGTTGTTCCTTTCTCTTCATGTTTGGTTTTGGCTTCAAGGTCGACACATTCCTTGTTGGTGTTGACCTTGCCTTCAATTTCTTGCCTTCTTCTGCTCCAAGGGTTGACACCAGCCTTGGAGGTGTTGACACCAGCCTCAGAGGTGTCAACACCATCTTGCTGCTGTGTTCCTATATCGCTACTGAAATTTAGTGTCAACACCAGCCCTTGGTGATGTCAACATTTGCCTTTTCTTGTTGGCCTTTGGGGTCGATACCATTCTGGGAGGTGTTGACCCTTGTCTATTGCAGAATCTGGGATTGCCTAATGAAATTTAGTGTCGACGCTTGCCTGCTACCAAACTCAAGCGTTTCAGCTTTTCTTCTTAAGGGTTGACACCACTATTGCAGGGGTCGACCCTTGTGACTCATTTTTCAAATTTTGTTCGGCTTGGGCCCTACTTTTTGGAGATTTTTGACTTATTCTTTTCATTTAACCTTGGAGCTACTATTCTACTAATACCTAGCCACTACAAATAGACCCAAAGTCTCTTTCTCTCATTAGTTGTTTCTCTTTTCCTCTCTCTCTCTCACCTCGTAACTCTCTCTCTTTCTCTCAAAACTCACTTTTTTCCACTTGCATGCTTAGATCTACTCACCAAGAGGTGTCTTCACACCTTGATCCTTTGAGATAACTTGTAGATAGTGTCAAGAGCTTTCTTTTGATCTTGGTAGCTTGTGATTTCGTTGACGTAGAGTTTCTCCGAGTTCTTCTCTTCCACCTTCTAAGCTTGAGGTAGGGATTCTTCGTATCTTCTTATGGGTTTTAACTTAGCTATATGTTTTATAAAACCATCTTGTGAAAGAAATGGACTTTTGAATAAATCTTGGATTTTGGTTCTAAGTTAAAAGGAGGGGTTTTCAAATGGTTTCATGGAAATGATTGTGGGGTTGAGAATGAGGTGTGGAGATAACAGAATGGTTGGCTTTTGAACTTTGGAAGGGATCTTGGAAAAAAGGGTTTGGCCCTAAATGTTGATTCTTTTTGTAATTGATGATATTGATGTTGGAGACATGAAATTTAATTGTTCTTGATTAAGATGGTGGAGTTGGGTATGTATTACCACTCACATCTCGAAATTTGGAAAGTTTATTTTCATGTAAATTATTTTATCTGTTTAGAGATATCTATTTTGGGCTCTCGATGGTGGATAACTATGATTGTTGTAGAAATTGCAAGAGGACTAGGAGAATGAAAACTATTTCTCATACATTACATCGAGCATTATCATACATTTACACATTTGAAATAATTACATTGTTTTGAAAAAATGGTGAATACTTGGTGAATCTAGGTAGGGGGTGTGGTTACTATGACAAGTTGGCCTGTGTGACCTTGGTGAAAGGCCAGAAACCCGCACGGATAGGTGTCGAGCCTTTCAATTAATACCGGTAAAAATGACAAAAGAGTAGTGCTTGTATAGCCTGCTAGCAGACACATACCTACAGATTCACAGAGTTGTATTCACAAACTGGTTTTCTATAAAAATGAAAGTGTTTCATGAATGGTAACATAAACCTGGCATGGCATGATTTGAAAGAGATATAAAATGTTTTGTCATGAGCATTGCATGTGCATTTTACCCTTATAGCTTTGTTAACATTTATATGTTGTGCTGGATTATTTCTACTGGGCTTTGGCTCATCCTTTGTGGGAGAAACATTTCAGGTGCAGATGATATGCTTCTACCAAGGTGATAGTTTGAATGGACATGGAGCAAGAGCTTTATTTTGTTTAATTGTGTATTTGTTATGTACAAGCCAAGGGCTTTTATATGTATTGAGATCTAAATACATTTTGTTGTAACCAAGTACTAACTTGGAAAGTTATAAGCCTTTAGGGCATCCTCTTATTTGTTTATCTTTCGTTTTGTTCATCAGCATGTAACACATGCTATAGATTCAGGGTTGGACTTGTGAATGTATAGTTGCATGTGTTGCTCTTTCGTAAAAGAAATTGAAATTAATGGGAGTGCTTATCACTTCTTATGACTTCTTTTAATCAATATTGTGGATGAGTTGTTGTATTTAATTCGGGGAGTTACAACTTGGTATTAGAACGTATTGGGTTTGAATACTTTGGGTATGTGAGAAGTGGTTTTTACCACAATGGGTTTATCTCGCTTGATAGAGATAATTGTGTGCATAGTATGCTTATGTGATAACATACTTATGCGACTATATGGGTATGGAATTTAATTTCTAAGATATTGATTGGGTCTACGAGTTTCTAGAAGTCTTGTTAGAAGCACACTTGATCACTGCTGCTTCTAACTAGAACTCTGATAACGCTGCGGGATGATCCTTATCTAGAAAGAAAGTTCATATGTGCTTATGTAGAATGAATTAAATGTTGTCCATCGCATTAGGACGCGAGTGAGTTAGCTTCGGTACATTTGTAAATGTGCTAATCTCTAGTGTTACCTTAATTAGGATGTCAGGACGAGGACGTGGTGGTGGTAGGTGTGCCAGGCCTAGACAGTATGAGGTGCCGTTACTAGATGAAATTTTGGCGCAGGAAGAAAGGGCCGGGCAGGCCAATGTGGCCAAACCAGTTGGCCAGCAGGCCATTAGCGCTTTGGCCCGTGAAATGACTGGGGCTTTGTGGAATCTATGGACATTCTCAGGCCTGAGAACCAAGTCTAGGCCTAAGTTGTTGAGGCAGGGTCGTCCTTTTTTAAAATGGAGGTCTTTCAGTCTAATTCGGATGAGTTTTGGGGGATTTGAATGAGCCATTAAAAGCGGATCAATGGCTCGAACAGATAGTGAAGACATTTGAGATGCTTGGCATCGAGGTGATGGTTTGAGAGTGACCTTGGCATCCTTCTAGCTAAAGGGGGATGTGGGTCAATGGTGGAAGCATGCGCGTGGGCGCATTGGAGTGACTTGGGAGGCTTTCGTCAACACCTTCCAGGACAAGTTCTTACCTCCCATTGCCAGGGAGAAGTTGAGGGACCAGTTTCTAAAGCTTAAGGAGCTTAACAAATCGGTGACCGAGTTTGAGGCTGCCTTTACCAGCTTGTCGAGGTTCGCACCGGAACTCGTGGTGACTAAGGAATGCTGTTGTATTGAGTTTAAGAAGAGGTTGAGAACCGGGCTCTTGTTTAAAGCAGCCGGGTCAATAATTAGGGACTACGAGCACCTTGTGGAGGCAGCGGCGTATCTAGAGACCGTGGTTTAGGCGGAAGAGGAACGTATGAGGGGCTCTAGGAGGAGTCAGGAGTTTCAATGGGAGACACAGGACAACAACAGACAGAAGGGTTCCACCCCACAGTAGTCCCAGGGAGCTCAATCTAGGTCTACTTTTCCTGTACCGAGTTCTAGGTCAAGAAGAGGTGGACAAGGCGGGATTACCTATTTCAAGTGTAGCCAGCTGGGTCACAAGTCTATTGTTTTCCTGAAGAAGGGATGAGGGCAATAGTCTGTACCATCGTCGGCTCATTCTCAGAGCCAGAGTTAGAGGAGTTAGCAGCCGCCTACTTGTTATCAGTGGGCAGACGGGGCATGTGAGGAGGTTTTTCCCTCAGTCAGGTGGCATATCTGGAGCGTCTAGCCAAAGGCAGACATAGAGCCATCAGCCAACACAGTCAACTCAGGCCTTGAGGGCCAATCAGGGAGCCTTTTCGGCTCAGTCAGTACATCAAACTTATGCTTCGAGGGGTGAGCAGGTGGAACAGAGACCTACAGGGAATGTATATGATGTTACCACGCCAGACTTAGTGCCAGAACCTTCGGTAGTGAGAGGTACTTTCTTATTATGCAATTCTATTGCCAATGTGTTTACTGATATAGGTGTATCCTATTCTTTTATCTCGTCTGCATTTGCATCGGCACTGGGGTTAGAGTTGGCTCGATTAGCATCTCCATTCAGTGTAGTGTCACCTATTGGTGGTGTGATTGTTTTGGAGCAGGAGTGTCGGGGTTGTGACATATAGGTTGCCGGTCGCCAACTTCCTTTTGCATTTGTGTTGATTGATATGTCTAGTTTTGATGCTATTTTGGGTATGGACTGGTTGTCGTCGTATCGAGCTGTCATAGATTGTTATCATCAGATGGTTACTGTATGTACCTTGAGTGGTGATTGCTTTTATTTCATAGGAGACAGAGCCGATAGAGTTTCATCGCCGGTGTATGATCCGCTTGGGCGGAGTGAGCTTAGTTGTCTTCTTGCCAACTTCTTGGGTAGTGAGTGTGATGAAGTCCAGGTTGATTTGCCGAGAGTAGTTTGTGAATACCCGGACGTTTTTCTTGAGGATCTCACTAGTTTTCCACCTCACCGTGAGATTGAGTTCTCAATTGATTTAGTGCTTAGTACAACACCGATTTCGATGGCACCTTATAGATTTGCAGCTACGAGTTGAATGAGTTGAAGATTCAACTCCAAGAATTTCTAGATAAGGGTTTTATCTGCCCTAGTACATCGCCTTGGGGAACACCAACTCTCTTTGTCAAGTAGAAGGATGGTGCCTTGCAACTTCGTATTGATTACTAGAAGTTAAACCGGGTAACAATTAAGAACAAGTATCCATTGCCTCGTATAGATTACCTATTTGACCAGTTGAAAGGGTCTTGTTGTTTTTCTAAGACAGACTTGAGATTGGGTTATCACCAGTTGAGGGTAAGGGAGGAGGACATACAGAAAACGGCATTCCGTACGTGGTATGATCATTATGAGTTCCTAGTAATGCCTTTTGGGTTAACCAATGCACCGGCCTTGTTCATGGATTTAATGAATAGACAATGTTACATTTTACTACACCAATACTAAATATTTACCTTATGCAAGATAACCTTGGCTAAAGTCATTTATTTTTATTTCTTTAATATTTAGAAGGGAAATTTTTATATTATAAAAAGTTAGTTGTATGTTAGTTTCTTGAAAGATAGTATATATATTTTGATATATTTTTTTAATCACCAAAAATGCCTATCTAAAATAAAAATAAAAGACTCTGAAGCTTCTCCTTCCTCTTCTTCCTTGCATTTCTTCAATCTCGCATTCCACTTTGCCTACACAAATTGCAAAGAAAATCCCCAAGAACAAAGAAAAGGGGATCATAGAGAATCTCCAACAATATGGGTTATTTTAATTATGCCAATGTCATAGTTTTAAAATGTTATCTTGTCAAAATATTATATTTTGAGACTTGCTCCAGTCGTGTACATAATATATATTACTTTTGAAGACCATTCAATGTCTACCATATGATGCAATTGTTTGTACTTTGTTATATGCATTCACTGTATATATCTCTAAAGTAAAATTTAAATAAAAATTTTAATCCAATAATTAAGATTTTAAAAACTGACCTAATTAATTTGGTGAACCCTCTTTTCACTCAACAAAAATGTAAATTCGTAGTAATAAACATATTAAGTTACCCAATTCACCATATTGAACCACAGATTGACGAATAAGGTAGAAAATTTGGTTAAATGCACGAATAGAAATAATTTTGATTCAAACTAATGTCGGTAGTGCTGTAAAAATACAACTCGTCTCCTTCCCCCATAGGGGAAGAGTAGGGCAAGAGTTGGTTGACGGTGGGTTAGGGCTTGCAACGGAGAGGAAAGAGAGATGAGATGAGAGAAAAAGGGAAGACGGTTTGATAATTTGAAAGAAAAAAAAAAATTCTTACCATTTTGTATTATTTCACATATTTTCATGTCTATTGTAATTATTTTTAATTCCTTTTTTTTTCTTGGTAATTTCTTTGGTCAATTCATTCATTGTATCTATTTGAATTCTAAAAAACAAAGAAGAAGAAATTATCTCTAAAACAAAAAATAGTATATTAATCTTAAGATAAATACCAAATTTAATTGATAAAAGAGTATCAAATTTCCATAAAAAATATTGAATCATGCTATCAACATTTTATATGAATTTATAATTTGGTTAAGTACATAAGTCTAGACATATTAGGTAACTATCACTTAAAATTGAGGGTAAATTACAAATATATCCCTTGAGGTTGTCTTAAAATATATATTGTCCATTGTGGTTTTGAAAATCACAAAAATTCCATTGTCAAAAATTTTTATTTAATAAAATTAATAGAAAAAAATTGAAATTCCTAACCATTCTCCTATGCTGTATAATAAAATTATTGAAATTATTAATTAAAATATATTTCTAATATCATTAAAAACTATTAATTGATTTAATGATTTATTAATAAAATAGATCATTTGTTATGCGATTAGAAATTGGAGGGGTAGAATGTAATTTTCAAACCTATAAAGAGTGATTTGTATTTTAAGTAAATCTCAGAAAATATATTTATAATTTACCTTAAAATTTAAAATTAATTTATAAAGAATTTGAGTCTAAAGTTGATAGGCTTTTTTACCAGCCGGTCCCAATAATTAAATCTATTACTCATTAGGTCCTAAGTTTCTATCTCATATACCAAGTAGTCCTATAAAAAAAATTTCTCCAGTTTTGTCCATATTCTGTTTTGCCCCAAGTTCGTTGTTCTCTCTCTCTCTCTCTCTCTCTCTCGCTCTCTCTTGCTCCCTCTCTTTCTTTCTCTGACTATTTTTCTACTCAATATAGTCACCTTCAATGCCACTTACTTCATCCATTATCATACACCGCCTTCTTCAACGCTGCTCGCCTCAAGCACTGACGTCGTTCTTCTCCTTCCTTGTTGTCGTCGTCTCTGATCTTACACCAACCTCTTGTCTCGTTGCCATCACCGATGTTCCTCCTCTATTATTCTCTTTCATCATCGTTCTGCTCTTCTCAAACCATTCCACTTTCAGGCGATTTTGAAGCACATTCCAAAGAAATCTCAAGCAATTTTGCAACAAATCTCAGCCCAAATCTCAAGTGATTACATTCAATCAGTTAGTGATAAATTTATCACTTTTGAAAATAACAAATCCAGCAACTGCATTGAACACGGTGATAAATATAACATGAACAAAAATCAATGATAAATTTATCATAGTATTTGATACCGATGGGCCCGCAAGAGGGTCTGGCCCATGACTCAGGACTCAGACCACGGACTAGATATTAAAGCCCAGTAACCTTGAGAAACTAATGATGAACCAGGACCAATAGCATTCAAACACCTGTCGAGTTGGGAATCAGCCATGTAGGCAGACAAAGATTCTGCAAAGTTATTGCACCCACACATCAGGCATTAATGAGACTCTCGTAGCATAAATGCGAAAACACCTTTACGTCGGAGGATACAGATTCACCATAAACGATGCAAGCTAGAATATAGACTTTCGGCCAACAAGACAGTCTAGAATGGACAAGGAAATGATGAGCAAAGGATATAAGGAAGCTTCCGAGATATGTTAAAGGTTAAGTTCTTCATCCCCATCTTCTCTCTCTACACAATCAATCTACTCTATCCTAACTCGATCAATGGAGTGTCCGCCGGGGGATTACCTCCCCCGTTGGACCTTTTTGCAGGCACGCTCTGTGGACTTCAAGGCCAGCAGACCCGTTAGAATTGTGGATCAGTCTAATCCATCCTCGGTTGAAACTGTTGCATTATCAGTTGGCGCCGTTTATGGGAAACTCCAACTCTGGTCGACAGTTGTGTTCATTGTCACCGGAGGGAACCCCATCCTCACTTATCTCCTACGTCAGGGAGGATGGTAACGACTAGGTCCATGGTTTCCCAACACAATGCTAGTAACCCTGAAGCTGAGTCCTCTAACCCGAATAACCCACCTTTGTATTTTGCAGAATTTACCAACAGCATCAACCGTCTGACCGAACAAAACCAATCCCTGATCAACGCTTTACTCCAGCGCGATTTACCTATCCTTCCTCCACCACCACAAATAGTTCCCCCGCACCCCGAACAAGCCCACAATCACCACCAACTCCCACCATAGGTGCCCCATGGAATATTTTCACCCTTTGCCCCACACCCTCAACCGTCGAATCTCAATGGTCCGCACCCTCCTCCTTCCGACTCGCAGCTTCGGCAAAAGACGCCACCGCCTTTCCATAACCACTTCCCACTGCACCATGTTGCCGCTCACGAAGGTGAGGCTAGCAGTGTTCAACCCCTGATTCCTGCTTGCAGGGATAATACCCCTGTCTGGGAGAAGGAGTTGAAGGCCAGGAAGTTGTAGCTGCAAGGGGTCATACAGAACATGCAGCACAAAACTTCCTCTACCTTCAACTCTTCTTTTACCGCTTTCATCAGAGATAAAGCTCTCCCTTCCAAGTTCAAAATGCCATCGATCGACACCTTCGATGGTACTATCAATCCGGTCGACCACGTGGAAGCATATCAGATACTCATGATTCTCCATGCCCTTCCCGATGAAATCATATGTCACGTCTTCCCTGTCACATTGAAGGGGTCGACGTGCCTATGGTTCAGCCAACTTCCCCCAGACTCTGTCACCTCCTTTCGCTAGCTCAGCAAATCCTTCTTGAGCCATTTCATTGGTGCTCAGTGGCAGCGACATCCAATGACCCAACTGCTAAACATCCGGCAGACGAAAGGGGAGTCACTGCGCAGCTTTGTCACCTGTTTCAATACTAAGGCCTTACAAGTAGAGAAAAATGATGACAAGATCATTCTCACAACCTTCATGGTCGGCTTGCGCCCATCAGATTTCCTTTTCTCTCTTTCCAAGAACCCCCCGTCCACCATGGCCACCCTTCTCGCCAAAACCCAAGAATATATGAATGCTGAGGACTCCCTGGCAGCCCGCTAAGACTCTGCATCCAAAAATCCAACCCCCAAGGACAAAAGAAAAGAACCCGAGCACAGGTCCTCACAATATACACGCTAACCCCCTCATTATATAGACCGACCGATACTTGCCGGCCCACCTGGTCGATTTGAATGATTCACCCTCTCAATTCACCCATGGAGCAAGTTTAGCACAAAATTCAACGAGACTACAACCTGAAATGGCCTCAACCATCCAGATTTTCGTCCAACAGGCGGGATCAATCTAAGTATTGTCGTTTCCATCATGACCACGGCCATAACATTAAGGAATGTGTCAACCTTAAAGACCAGGTTGAGGATTTGATCCGCCAGGGGCATCTCAGCCGATTCACGGCAGCCCGTTCCTAGCAAAGGCCGAGGACTGACCCTTTGGGGCACAACCGCCGACACATTCGTCCTTGACAACATGCACAACCTAGGCAAAAACGATGATCGGGTCCCATCGCAACCCCGAGCACAAGGTGACCTCGTCTCCCCAGTCGGCTAGATCAAAGTCATTGCTGGCGAACTCGCATACGGCGGGCCATCTCGGTCGGCATAGCGAGCCGAGTTTAGAAAAGTCATACAAGGCTCTGATAAGGAAGTAACGACACTGGACCGCCCTTACAAACAGCTCAAGCAATGGTCTGAACTAATCACCTTTACGGAGGCAAACTGAACAAGTATTCGCTACCCCCATGACAACCCCCTGGTCATTTCCGCTCTCTTATCAAATTACAAAGTCAGACGAGTTCTTGTCGACAATGGCAGCTCTTTGGACATGGTCTTCCTCAACTCCTACCGCTAACTCAAGGTCAGCAAAGAAAAGTTGTCGCCTCTCCAAACCCCACTAGTCGGCTTCACCGGAGATCCGGTGACCTACATAGGCTCCATCGATTTCCCCATCACCATCAGAGAATATCTACAACAGTCCACCAAACTACTCACTTTCCTTGTCGTCGACTGCCCTTCTGCTTATAACATCATACTTGGTCTCATAGCTCTCAACGCCCTTTAAGCTACCACCTCCACCTACCATCTGGCCATGAAATTTCTGACCGATCAGGGGTCGGCACAGTGAGAGGCAAACAGACGGTGGCCAAAGAGTGCTACGTCGCCTCGCTAAAGGAAGTCAAGATGAAGGAGGCTATGATCATCGAAGGCCTTGATGTTAGAGATGTGGAAGAGCTAGTTAGAGGCGAACTAGTGGAGGAACTGGTCGAAATACCCATTGATCCTACTAATTCAATAAAAACGGCTAAGATTGGTAGCCAACTTTCTTCTCAGGCCAAGGTTGACCTCACGGCTCTCTTAGCCGAGCATAAAGATGTCTTTGCTTGGACTTATTCGGAAATGCCAAGTATCGATCCTTCTTTTATTACCCATTGCCTCAGTATTGAGCCCCAGTTTCGACCGTTCCGCCAAAGCAGCGCATTTTTTATCCAGAATGCAACAACCTCATTGCCACTGAGGTAGACAAGCTGTTGAAGGCCCAGTTCATTAGAAATGTAGACAACCCCAAATGGCTATCCAACGTAGTCTTGGTCCGCAAAAGCAATGGCAAGTGGAGACTTTGCGTCCACTACTCTGACCTCAACCGAGCCTGTCCTAAGGATAGCTACCCACTTCCCTGAATCGATCTACTGGTCAATGTAAAGGCCGGCCACCAGATGTTCAGCTTCATGGATGCTTTCTCTGGCTATAATCAGATCTTAATGCATGCAGCTGACCAGGAACATACCTCCTTCATTATTAACAAAGGAACTTATCATTACCAGGTGATGTCATTCAGTCTGAAGAATGCAGGAGCCACTTACCAACGTCTGGTTAATGCCATTTTCAAGAATCAGATCGGTCGCAACATGGAGGTCTATGTCAATGACATGCTCATCAAAAGCAGACTCTGCTTCAATCATCTAACAGACCTGCGGGAGACGTTCCAAGCCCTACGCCAGTATAAAATGAAGCTGAACCTAGAGAAGTGCACCTTCGGCGTCAGATCTAGTTAGTTTTTGGGGTTCATGGTCAGCCACAGAGGTATTGAGGCCAATCCGAAGAATATCAAAGCCCTAATCGAAATGCAATCTCCTCGAACGGTAAAGGAGGTCCAGCGGCTCACTGGCAGAGTTGCCGCCCTCAACCGATTCATTTCCTGAGCAACTGACAAATGTCTTCCATTTTTCAAAGTTCTCCAACAGGCTTTTGAATGGAACACCGAGTCTGAGCAGGCCTTCCAACAACTGAAGCAGTGCATGGCTAACCCCCTCTCTCCTCTCTCAAGCATTGTCGGCAAGACCCTCTCCCATTACTTAGCCATCTCCAACACCGCGGTTAGTACTGCACTCATCAGAGAAGATGGCTCCGTTTAGCGCCCGATTTACTACATCAGCCGCATACTTCAAGCAGCAGAACAAAACTAGCCCTTGTTAGAAAAAATGGCCCTCGCTCTGGTCATCGCCTCCTGACGCCTCTGATTTTATTTCCAAGTCCACTCCATAGTGGTCCTCACTGACTAGCCTATGAAAAAGGTCATGCAATAACTAGAATCGTCAGGCAGACTCATGTAATGGCGTCCAAATTGAAATCTCTTACCGCCCCTATGGAGTGGTCAGGTATTCAAAGGCTAGTCAGTGAGGACCAAATTGAATACCTCACATCTCAGCCATGGCGCCCAAATTGAATACCTGACCCATCCAGCAATTTCACCGGATCAGCAAGCAATTCATCTGCTCCAGGACGAGCCTATCCCATGGGCCTAGGACATTATCACATTCTTAGAACAGGGAATACTACCTGCAGACAGACAGGAGGCCGCCAGAATCAGGGCTCGGTCCTCAAATTATGCCCTTGTCGATGGCATATTGTATAAGAGGGGATTTTCATGGCCATACCTCAGATGCCTCAATAATGATCAAGCCACCTATGTCATAAGAGAAATACATGAAGGCACTTGTGGCAACCACTCTGGGAGACGATCTTTAGCTCATAAAATCCTTCACACGGGCTACTTTTGGCCCAAACTGAACCAAGACGCCATCGACTTTGTGCTTAAATGTGACAAATGCTAGTGTTTTGCCAACATCCCGCACGCTGCCCTACAGAGCATATCACCCTCAGCAGTTCTTACCTCTTTGCCAAATGGGGCATCGATCTCGTAGGCTCCTTGCCGACTGGCCAAGGCTAAGTGAAGTTTGTCGTGGTTACCATTAATTACTTCACCAAGTGGGTAGAAGCAGAGCCCCTTGCCAAGATCACGAAGTGGAATACCACCAAGTTCATTTGGTAGTCTATTGTGTGCCGCTTCGAGTCTCCTCAAGTCGTTGTCTCCGATAATGGAAAACAGTCCGACAACGCCAAATTCAAAGCATTCTGTGATGAGCTCAACATCACGACTTGTTTTTCTTCCCCTGGCCATCCTCAAGCTAACGGCCAGGTAGAAGGTACCAACCACTCTCTGTTGAAAATTGTTAAGACCAAGTTGGAGGCTGCGAAGGGACTTTGGGTAGAGGAGTTACCGAAAGTCCTCTGGGCCTATTGGATGACAGCTAGAACTCTGACTGGGGAGACCCATTTTCGCCTAACTCACGGTACCGAGGCAGTCATCCCTGTAGAAGTGGGCCTACCGATGCCCAGGGTCATCAATCCCGATCCATAACTGAACAACGAATTCCAGACGGTCGACCTTCACCTCATCGAAGAACTGCAAGAAACAGCCACCATCCAACTGGCCTCATACCAACAGAAAGTGAGGCAGCACTATAATCGCAAAGTCTGACCTAGGGAATTCACAGTGGGAGACCTCGTCCTTCAAAAAGCAACCCTCGCCACTAAAAACCCGACCGAGAGGAAGCTCGCAGCTAAGTGGGAAAGACCTTACATCATTAAAGCTAGACCCCACCTAGGCACTTACCGTCTCCAAGACATGGAAGGAAGAGACCTCTTCCACCCTTGGAATGCCGAGCAATTGAAATGCTATTTCTAGTAAAACGGCGTCTTTTGTTTTTTTGCATAAATTTAATTGTTGTATGTTTCATTTTGCTGTTCGGAACACTTGTTCATTTTTGTGCTAGCCATACAATGCATTAACTTATGCAGGACTATACCTTAATGCCAACTATTTGAATTCCCCATTTTTTGTGTTGTGCCTTAATGAACACATATTCACCAAGCCTCAGTCAGACTGAGCCCTCTAAAGCCTCAGCCAAACAGAGCGTGAAGCATTTGGCCAGACTGAGTTAAACAAATATTCAACCACTCTCAGCCAGATTGAGCCCCCCAAAGCCTCAGCCAGACTGAGCCCCCCAAAGCCTCAGCCAGACTGAGCCTGAAGAGCTCAGTCAGACTGAGCCCTCCAAGCCTCAGCCAGACTAAGTTGTTCTTTGAAACGCAGCACCATGTGCAAAGCCAGTTCATTATACCACAGCCCAAAAAGCAAAACACACAGCAATTTTATAACTTAACTTTATTACAAACCATAATAACACACAGTTTTTTCAGACTATAGGTAGCTAGTTACATGATTCATTAAGTTCACTTTTAAGTTTCCTTAGCCACATTACTTTATAAACCACTTCATTACCCAACACTTAAATCTTTCCATGCACAGGTTTATTATATACCAAGTACAAAAAAAAAAAAAAAAAAAAAAGGCAGATAAAAACCAAACTTCACAAACCATCCTCAAAATTTAAATTCTTTACAAATGTCAACCATTCTTTACAAATGTCAACCATTCTTTACAAGGAGCTATGTCAATTCAATAACAAAACAAAGAAAGGGAAAAACAACAAAAATAGAACAACCTAAGTCTAATTTTCACACTGCTCCACCTTTATTTCCACCTTCCTCGCTGGATATCAGCTCTTCCTCCTCAACCCCCTCATCTAGTGGGGTCTGAGCTATGTCCCCCTTTCCTGGCCTCACGATATTAAAGTCCATGTCAGGGAAGAGCGCTTCCACCCTGTACTTGAAGCTCGTCTAGCTGTTGTCCCAGTATTGGCTTATCTGATGTTTGTAGTAGTCTGACTACTTAAAACTCTAGATTATTTCTTCTTCAATCCGCCCAGCAGTAGCCACTTTTGACGGCCCATCACCACCTTCCCCTTCTCTGGCCAAGCCCCTCGCCACAGCCGCGTCAATGGCCATTTGGAACTCAGGGGATGACTTAAAGTATTCCACCATCGCGGTGCATAGGTCCGGATAGGTAGCCCTCTCAGATGCCATCATCCTAGCTAACTCTAAAGTCTTGGCCCTTTCTTCTCCCAAGGCCCTCCACAACTCAACGATACGCGCATCTGCCTTTTCCTTGTCTTTCAGGGCCTGATTGTGCAGCTCATCATTATTTATGAAGGCCTCTTCCAATCTTTGTTTGGTGGTGTTGTAGGCATCTTGGACCTCGCCCATCATCTTCTGCTCGCTCGCCAGCTCAAACTCTAGTGATACCACCTTGTAGCGCACACTTCAAGTTCAGACATAGCGACTGACAGCTCAGAGGTGACCTTAGCCTGGCCTACGTTGGCACGCTCAATCAAGTAACTCTGCACCACTACCAATACCTCCATCTTTTTCACCCTCTGAACATAGGCCAGGCCCTTTGCACAGGCGCTCCATGCTGCCTTTCTCCAGCCAGCCGTCTCCACCCTTAAGTTCTGCAAGTACGCCTGCACCCCTTCCAGTTAGGCCTTCAGTGGCTCCGCTTCCACCTTCGCCCCCACTGCTTTGCCCAGTAAGGTCGCCGCCAGGGTCATTGCTTTCATCTATGCTGAGCAAAACCCTCTCATGAGGTCGACCTTCATAAATTGTGCCATACTCCGCACGGCTGCTTCCTTAACAACCCCCAACAGACAGTCTGCGGTGACCTTGGCTTCGTCCTCATCACTCGCCAAGTAGCTGACCACCGCGCGAACATGACATGTGGCAGTCCTCAATACGACGCTTGTCTCTGCTCCGCTCGCCCACTCTCTCTCTCTACCTCTTGACTTGGGGGCACTTCTTGTAAGGGTTTGTCCTTGGAGGGTAAGTCTACCGACCGGTCGGCTTCTGTCAACCCTTGTTGCTCGTCTACTTCGTTCACTACTTGGACACTTAGGAACTTGTCCAAACCTTCCTCCGCCTCCACACCAACCCTGATCTCCCCCTCCTCTACCTCTGGAGGCAACTCCACCAGCCCCTTTTTCTCCTTCTTCAACACCGGTCCTCCCTCACTTCCCTCCGAAGCCACCTTCCTCTTCTTCTTTTTCTTCAACACCGACTCCATCTCCCTATTGGTTCTCTCCTTCAGTGGATCCACTCGCACTTGCAAGGGCACAAAGTTGGTCAAGTCCTTCTCTCCCAAGGTCTTGGGGCGTGGTCGGACCGACCTCTTCACAACCAGCTTAGGCGCACGACCTAATTGTTTTCCTTATATTTATCTGCCACTGCAAAAGCTCGCTTGTCCTCTACCTCTTGGGTTTTCCTCCTTGCCTCTATCTCCTCTAACGATGAATATCCTTCGGCTGTTTGCGGCCACAGATTTAGGGCAAACAAGGCTGAGGGCTGGACGAAGTCATCCTACTTTAGCCCCTCATTTACCTGTTTGACCTTCCTCTCTGCCTCAGTGTCTAACTTTGGCTCTAACAACTTGGTGGGGACTTTCCAAATTGTGTGCACTTCTCTTCCGCCGCTCGTCGACATAAAAAGCCACTTTGGCCACTAGCCCTTCACCGACGAGGGTAGTCCCGCCACCAATCCCCTTCCTGTTATGGCTTATAAGGTCACCCATGTCTCATGTTGCCTTGATGCCTTGTTGCATGAGAAAAATTTGTCCACTGTCATTTTCTCTCCTCCAGTCGCCCGTGGCTACGCGATTGCGCACGCAAATAGAATCTTCCACGCGTTCAACATTAGTTGTCCTAAGGCCACCTCTAGGCTATTTAGCACGTCGACCACTAGCTGTGGGAGGGGCAACCTTAGACCCCCTCGCAGCGCTTCTTCGTACAGAGCGAACTCCATTGGCCATGCATCAAAAGTCCTCTCCTTCGCCGTGGGCACTCTCAACTCTACCTCCGCCGGAATCTGGTATTTTCTTCATAGCTCCTCCAGATCCTCTACTGCTAGCGTGAATTTGTTAGTCTCGGTATGTCAGTGGTTCGGCACCACTTGGCTAATCGGCTGGACCGTCGCCATCATTGTCCCTAGAGAGGGTCCCACTGGCTGCTCCACAACCTTTTCTTCACGCTTCTCTACTCTATATTGCTCCGTTAGTGCCACTCCGTCATCATCCTCTAACGTATCCGATGTCATCGCTGACGCTTTGTCTTGTGCCATCTCCTTCACGTTTTTGGATATCGCCTTGGTTGCGAGGGCGAGGAAATCGGCGATATGAAAGAGGGGAGAGTCCACCGAGATGTAAGAGCTAAAGTCTAGAATGTGTTGATTCTTCGCAATAAGGTAAGCAAATCGCACTAGTCCAAATGCCTAGGGTTTGCCTTTGTTCCAAGGATCGAGGTTACAATTTGCCCGTTCGAAATTTGACAAATAAGTACAAACCCCCGCCTTTTTCCCACATCCCCACCACCAGCCCCTTCACCTCCTCCTATCAATTCGTATTTCCTATCCGCGGCCTCATATCGCGCCACGTGTATGGCTACGATCCCTCCCTCTCCCAACTAATTCTTTTTCCTCTCCCTTGTCTATTCCTTTTCACGTCGCCACATGCTTACTCGCTCCTCGAGCCCCATGTGCTGTCACTGAATTTTCGGTCCTCCTTCTAGCGTCATCCCGCTCGACCACCTTCACGGTTAGCCCTCCTCCCAGTCATTCATCCCGCTCGGCCACCTTCGCAGTCGGCCCTCCTCACGGTCGGTCATCCCCACTTGGCCACCTTTATGGTTGGCCCTTCTCCTGGTCGGTCATTCGGTCGGCCCCCTTCGCGATCGGCCCTCCTCACAGTCAGTCATCCTGCTCGACCACCTTCACGGTCGACCCTCCTCCCGATTGGTCATCCCGCTCGGCCACTTTCGTGCTCGACCCTCCTTACGGTCAGCCGCTCTTGCCGATTGGTCGTTTCTCTCGGTCCCTTCTTCTATGGTCACTCGGTCTTTCGTCCCCATTGCACCACCCCCCCCCACCCCACCCCTGCCTCCTATCCGAGCCTGGAGGACTCCCTTCACGTTTGATGTTCCCTTCGTTGGACTAAAGCTGGACTTGGGAATGAGGGATTACTAATACTGATGGGCCCGCAAGAGGATCCGACCGACGACTCAGGACCCAGCCCATGGACTAGATATTGAAGCCCAGTGAACTTGAGAAACCAATGATAGACCAGGACCAATAGCATTCAAACACCTGTCGGGCAGGGAATCAGTCATGTAGGCAGACAAAGATCTTGCAAAGTTATTGCACCCACACATTAGCCATTAATGAGGCTCTTGTTGCTTTAAATGTTACAACCCTTTCACATCAGAGGATACAGACTCATCATGAACGATGCGAGCTAGAATATAGAATTTCGGCCAACAAGACAATCTGGAATGGGCAAGGAAATGATAAACAAAGGATATAAGGAAGTTTCTGAGATGCGTTAAAGGTTACGTTCTTCATCCCCTCTTTTCTCTCTACACAATCAATCTACTCTACCTTAACTCAATCATCGGAGTGTCTGCCGGGGGATTACCTCCCCCCTTGAGCCTTTTTGTAGGCACGCTCCGTGGACTTCAAGGCCAACAGACTCGTTAGAAGTGTGGATTAGCCCGATCCATCCTCCGTTGGAATTGTTGCATTATCAGTATTAATATCAAAAGTCCAGCAACAACACTCCACAACATATTAAACAAATCAGTGATAAATTTATCACTGAATTAATTGATAAATTCATCAAATTAGTTCAACAAGTTTTACAAATGTAGATCTTTACCAACACACTGTAGAAAGAGTCTCGATCTCATCGGCGACCATGTAAAGTACCAGATTGATGCTGAAGATGGTCGATCAACATTGAAAACAATTATATTTGAAGCTAGTAGTGAAGTTCGACATTAAAAATGGTGGCAGATGATGGCAGATGATGGCAGGTGAAGGATGGAGGAAGAGCGACAGTAATGACAAAGAGGAAGGAAGATAACAATGTTAGACGAGCAAGTCAAACAATTAAGAGAGAGAGAGAGAGAGAGAGAGAGAGAGAGAAACGGCTTGGTCCAAATATATCAAGGGTAAAATAAGAATATAGGCCAAATTATTTTGTGTCAAGCTCTCATGGGTATTAAGTCCGATTCGGAGGATCAGCATGTAACCCACCCAAGTTAATATGACTTATTACTATTATTTAATATTCTTAAATATATGTGACTTTCACATTCAATCTAAAATGTATAATTTTTTTTTTTATTTTTTGTTTTTGAGGGGGTTTATAAATTTGTAGTTTTTGAGCACTACAAATTTAAAATATAGCTATGATTTTAGTAACTAAAAATGTAGTGAATTTTAGTAGATTATGTAGCTGAGATACAAGTCAACGCGGGCCAACCAACCACTCTCCTTGGTGGGATCTACAGCTATGTTTGGCATAATGGGTTGAGTCTAAAATAGTTATAAAAAAATAAAATAGACTAAAAAGGTAATAAAATAAAATATCATATTCAAATCATAATCATTTCAAAAAAAAATTTCAAAAAAATAAAAAAAGTCAAAAAATTCATTCCAAATTAAACTATTTAGCCTATGTTAAAAATAGTCAAAAAAACCCAACTCAATTCCCAAACGAAAGCTAAGTTAGATCTACGTCAATTTATTCGATGCGACAGTTTTTTGTTATAAGGACAAAACCTCATTAAAATTTAGACTAAAGTGAAAATAAAATAAAATAAAAGTTTATAATATAAGGACTAAAACGATAGAATTTTATTAGAGATATTTTCATAAATTTCTTTTTATCTACTTATATTTCACTTAATTTAAATTATTATTTTTATATTCCAATAAGTTTTATGTGACCTAATTATCAAAATATTCCTAATAAAATGAAAGACTTACGTGTAAGTCCTAGTAGGTAGACTTATTGTCTAATAGGTCCTATGATAATTAATAGCATTTTCATCAAACATTATTAAAAAAAAGTCACTAATTACTAATTTTTAGCAACAGTTTGAAAATTTTGCCACAAAAATGTTACGTTTTAACGACAGTTTAAAAAATCGTCACAAAAAAAGTTACTAATTTTTAACTTTCAACTACAGCTTGAAAAATTTGTCATAGAAACATGTCACTAATTATAAGTTTTAGTGATAATTTATAAAAATCTTGATTAAAAAAAGTCACTAATTGTCAATTTTTAGCGACATATGCAAAAAAATATTTTGAAAGGCGGTTTTATTAGGATTTATTTTTAATAGGACTTGATAGGAATTAAGTCCAACTATTAGGCCCTATTGGTAATTTATCCTAATAATAATAGAGTGAATCACATATTACTGTTCACATTGAAATATTTTGTGATGTAAACATTCATACTGTCAAATATGAATGTTTACATCACTAAATTGTTAAGAGTTCAAGATGTGACACCCACGTATTCACCAGACACAAATAAAAGTACATTTAATTCTTATTACGAGATAAGACAAGTAGTTCCACCCATATCGAAACGAAGGGATAGTTTCCCGAGACATAGTGACATTTAATTTCTTTTCCGTACACAACTAAATATAAATTGAGTATATAAAAATAAATAAATAAATAAATAAAATAAAAATAAAAATATGGTGGGTCAGTCCTGCATAAAAAGTTAGTAAGACCCATCATTCTGTAAAAATAAAATTAGTATAATTTAATCATATGTAAATTGCTGAAAAAGTATAAAAACACATCATTTTATGCTTAAATCATTCGAATTGACCAAAACTGAAAAAATAAAAGTTGTACAGAATCAAATATCCTAAAAGGTTACCCCCAACAAATTTAGTAGAAACTAAATAAGTTCAAAGAAAAACTTGATAGAAGAACCTAAGCGGAATTCAACCGAAAAATCTAAAACTGAAAACGAAAAGAAACTTCCCTAAGATGAGTTTTTTCAGAAAAGTTCAAAACACGAAAAGTGTTCGGAATAATATTTTACTTTACTTTAAGCGTAATCAATAAAATAGGCTCGTTTCATAGGTTAAAATAGTGTTCGGAATAATGTTTTTCAGATTAGTTCGAAATAGTGTTAAAATAGTGTTCGGAATAAAATAATGTTTTTCGGAATAATCTAAAACTGAAAACGAAAAGAAACTTCCCTAAGATGAGTTTTTTCAGAAAAGTTCAAAACACGAAAAGTGTTCGGAATAATGTTTTACTTTACTTGAAGCGTAATCAATAAAATAGGCTCGTTTCGTAGGTTAAAATAGCATCTAAAATCTGCTTTGCTAAAATGAATAAAACTATTGTAATCAAGATCATTCGATTATAAGTTTTAATTGATTTTTTTAGTAAAAATTTAAAATAGAAAAGTTATCTAAAATTACGTATACATGTTTCTGTCCAAATTTTATAATTTATCAAGGTTGTTTACTATTTTTTAAGATGTACAAATCAATACAATATACACTATACAAATAAACTCATATTTAATTCTTTGTACCTTAATTCCACCATTTTGGCCCTTCACTTCTGTCCTACACATATATCCTATGTGCCTCCTATATATCTAACACCGCTCCGAAGCCAAACTTGCACGGGCATATCATCCCAAGTTTGACCTATACTTCTCGGACGATTACCATATACGTACGTGCATAAATCAAAGCATTCGTCTACTCCTGAGAACGAGGTAATAATATATATATATATACACAATCCCTCATTTACTCAGCAGAATAAACATAACAATGCCGAGCCTAAGGCATTAAAATGAATCTCATATTCCTCACCTTTTTTTTTATACACTTTTTCTCATCAGCACTCAAATAAAATAACAACCCATGGAGTTATAGTGGAGTATTCGAAATTTATCTATAAGTTTCTAGTTTATTTTAATTTCATATATTTATAAGTGTAATTACATCCATAAAATCAATATATGTATATATATATATATATATATAAATCTTAAACCTTACATGCACAACTAATCAAAATAATTGAAATCAATCCATCATCTTCATACAAATATAATATCAAACCAATATCAAATAAATAAATAATAACAACAAAATAATCATAAATCAAGAAAAGTATGTTTTTGCACTCACAATATGTTTTCGAAAATCAAAGAATCATTTGAAGAATTAATGAAACCACCAAAATAATAATAATAATAATAAATAAATAAATATATAATGACTTACGAAAAAATTAAGATCACTACAATTACCATTATCACTACACCGATCATTTGCCACCATCATCTCCTTCTACGACCATGAATTCAAGGGCAATGGTATATTCTAGTTGAGACTGGTCGACTATCACCACGAACTTCTTGCGGGCGTTGAGGGTTTATCGATAATTGTCAGCCATTGTAAATTTGTGTTTGATCAAATGTAACTCATCACTGTACCTTCGGGGACATCCGATGAAATGTAACTCATCACTAGTAACAACAACGCCACCAACCCACGTGATAAAGAAGGCTTGGCTGTGTGGATAAATAATATTTGGGTGTTACGGGAAAATGTTTGATTTGGGCAATTTGGTAACAAAGATAAATAAAGATATTAACTAAAAACGATAAATGTGCAAAATGGAATTGGAATTGGATTCCCTCCTTTGGTGTTCGGGCTCGTTGGGTTCATAATGAGTCTCATTTAATAATTTAAATTATTTATTTTGTCTAATGTTTCGCATATATCATTATAAGGTTTTGAAAATCGGACTGGACCGACCGGTTCAATCGGTTGAACCATCGATCGGTCGAGGTTCTGGTCCATATAGACCTTTTAAATCATTCGAAGCTAAAAACCGGCCTATTTAGAGAGAATCGGGATAATCGGCAGTTGAACCAACGAACTGGTTTACCCGGAGCCGGTTCGCCGGGTTGATGGATCTAGAATTTTTTTTTTTTTCTGATTTGTTCCAACTTTTTTTTTTCTTTCTTTCTTATATATATATATATATATATGTATAAGAATATAAGAAAATTTTAATTGGAAACTCTCTTTCAAGGGTCTCCTCTTATAAGGAATCTCATTAAGAGTTTGAAATTATTATGAAAGTCTCCACCTATTTATAAGAAAAAAAAATTCTTTCAAAAAAACTCAAGAAATCCATGTGGGATTCAATCAAATGTATTCGAAGGAATATTGAAATTTTGGTATCCCTATAAAATTTTTGTTCTTCTTTCAATCAAATTATTTGAATTAAAATCATATGGAGGAAATATTAAATATTTGATTTCCTCTTCCAAAATTAAAATTAAAAATGTTTTAAAATATATTATTATATTTTTCAGTAAAAAAAATATTAGGACAAATATTTAAGATAATTTAATATTTTTAATTTTTAATTTTATTACTTATATTTTTATTTAAATATAATTTTAATATATTTATTACATCACAGTTCGATTTCAGTTCAACGCGACAGTTGAACAGGTGACCCATCCACTCGGTTCCTTTTTCGGTTCACTCACTGGTCTGGTTTTTAAAACATTGCATTATTCATAAAAAGAAATTTAAATTTATTCAATAATTGTAACATATTTAATTTATCGCGTTTGTCACTAAAAAAATAATATATCTTTTAAAATATAATTATTATAGCGATCCCGGTATTCCCAGTTGTTATTGAACTGTGATCCGGACTTGGTTCCGTAGATTCTTTGTTGTCTTATCCTCATTTCTATCCCTTACTCTTTGTCTTAGAGTTTTGGGTTGTGTTGGACTTGTTGGGAATAAGTTGGTTATGTTTTAGAACTTAGAATCTTTGCCCAGTTTTTGGCCTCTCCGCTCGAACGGGAGTTTCGGCGCTCGAGCGGGAAAATCACCTTCCCAGTATTTCCTCTGTAGTGTTGGACGCTCGAGCGTGAGGTTTGACGCTCGAGCGGGAGTTTGTGTGTGACGCTCGAGCGGGGACTTGGACGCTCGAGCGGGGAGTTGGACGCTCGAGCGGGGACCTGTCTGTAAAAGTTCTGGGAGCGTGCATCCGCCGCTCGAGCGGGGGATTGGACGCTCGAGCGGGGATCTGTGAGTGACGCTCGAGCGGGGAGTTCGACGCTCGAGCGGGTCGACCTGTATAACACACCGAGATTCAGCTTTTTGAATCACTTTTTGATTTCCTTTCTCTCTCTTACATTTCCGAAAAAGCCATTGGAGAGCACCTCACTCTAAAACCTAACTTCTCTCTTAGGATTGATCTAGCTAGAGTGTTTTCCTCACCTTGGGCCTTTGTAAGAAATGTGTTGATCGTCGAGGGCTTCGTTGTGATCCAAGAAATTTGGGATTTGGAGCACTTTGATTTCGGGTCATCTTCTCCTTTTGAGTTCTCCATTTGAGGTAGGGATTCTCCTTGTTCTTTTTCAATACTCCGTCTATAGATAGACATGTGGTAATTTTTGTATTGCATGAAAATTGTATCACGTTGGATTTGTTTGAAAATCATGAAATAAACCTAGGGTTGGTTGTGTGGAGAATGGTTTTGGCTTCATTGACTGTTGTCTTGGCTAAAATAAATATAAATTAGCATGTTGTAGTTAATAGAAGAAAAGCCCTAATTTACATTTTGGTTGGGTAACTTATAATGGGGATTTGTTGACCATTGTGTGTAAATCTCTTTTGTCAAAATGAGTGTGGTAAGGGTGTTAATGCCTAAGGGATTAACCATGGCTTTGGAGTTGATTTTATGCAAACAAGATTAGTGGAGTTGGTTTTGTGTTAACAAAAAGGAAATGGAATCGTTTTTGTGAAAATGAGGGAAGTGCTTCGAAATAAGTTTGAGAATTGGATTGTTGTATCTTGAGTGTTGAACACACATGTAGAAGTTGTAGCTTTAACTATCATGGTAATATTGTTGTTGGGTTTATGATTCATGATATTTGAGTCTTTTAATAGATGTACTAACTATATGCATCTAGAGGTTTTGTCCTTGGTCATCGGTGGAGGATGACACGGTTGTGTAGAATTGCTGGGTTTGCATTTTGCCATTGATTAATTGAACATCGTATGTGATGAAGTGCTAGATGCATTATATGTATATGTATTTGCTCGGGAGGAGATGGTCATGTGTTCTTATGCTTTAACACATTGCTGGTGTCTTGATAGTTTGTGTATATGCATTATACATGTTGGTTATGCCTTGATGTGCTGTGATTGTTGATGTTATGCCCCGCGCTGAGAATCAAAAGGTATCATACCCTTCCAGCTGGCGACTGGAGAACTGACCGCGCTAAGAATCAAAGGTGTCATACCCTTCCAGTTAGCACCTGGAGAACTGACTGTGCTAATAATCATGGGTACCATACCCCTCCAGCTAGCACCTGGTAAACTGGCTTGTTGTTAATGTTGTTGAGTGGGGTGTATTGTTGGCTTACTACGCACATAGCTAGTAGAGCGAAATAGGATTGTTGTTGTTTCGTTGTAACTGAAAATATCATGGATTTGATTGGTTACAGTTCGGAAGACCGAGTTACTCCATTGGTTGATTGTATACATGTTGGTGGGTTGTAAATTTATATTTTTACACAGATATGCATGTATAGTTATGATAGTAATGGAAACGAACCAAAATGTCATTTTTGTTTTTTGGAAAGTGTGGAGGAGAACGAATGTTTTTAAGATAAACATGTTTGAAAAGGTACATCTGAGTATGTATAGGAAATGGAAGAGAGTATCGGGCTTAGTGTGATTACTTCCTAAGTATTTGTTAATGTTATGAAAAATTGGGAATGAGGGTTAATGAAAGGAAAAAGGAAAGACAAACCACTTGTAGCGCTGAATGAAACGGTTGTTTTCAAGAAAAGTCCATACATATATATTTTGTATAAACTGTCACATTACTATTCTAGTATGAGAATGAGTGTTCATGATCATAGCTATCTGTAAGTTGTTATTGTTGAGGATCATGTTGAGTTCCCTACTGGACTATATGTTCATCCCACGTTGTTGAATCTTTTTCAGGTGTTAAGCAAATTGAGCTGCAAGATTTGGATCTAATTATTTACTGGCCTCGGGGCCTCAGTTATGTTGGCGGAATGCCATTTTTGTAAAAGGGTTAAACCCTTCTTTATGTACCTTAAGTGATGTAAGCCCAAGGGATATTTACTTTGCATATGAATGAGAGTATTGTTAATCACTTCTACGGATTGAATGTATAAGTTTATTTCCGCATGTTATCCTTGAAATTGAATTAAGTTAATGAATTTGGTAATGACTTCAAGTAATAAAAAGTGGGCGTGACAACTTGGTATCAGAGCTAGCCGGGTTTGAATACTTTGGGCTCGTGGGAAGTGGTTTTTACCACAGTGGGTTTACTACGTATTGTGAGGACGTTGCATATAGATATCATGAAAGTTAGGACTTATGTGTTGCATTTATGTGAGCATGGGATTCAGTCTCTTGGATAATATTCATAGCCGGTGAACTTACTTTGAGGTCCTTTTGGAAACACGCCTGATCAACGTGGTTTCTGATGGGAATTCCTTGAGAGTTCTGGGATGAGTGGCTATCTTTGTGGACTTGATTCGATTATGTGTTTATCTATCTAAATGATTGTATGCAATAGAGATGTAAATTTTGAGACTAAGTGTGTCTTGTAACTTAACGATAGTGGAGTGTGCCTCGGAGAAGGCTATTGTGTTTTGCGCTAAGTGTGTTTTGCCTTCGTGTTTAATAGGATGTCTACAAGAGGGAGTAGAGGTCGGATGAGTAGTAGGAGCGCCGGAAGAGGCACAGCAGTTCCTTTAGTACCTGCCGTTGCAACATCGACTGTCGGCGAGGATGTCACACGTGAGATTGTGAGAGCAGTGCAGGATGCCCTAGCTCGCACTGAGGGCGGCAGTGGGCATGCTCTCAAACTTACTAAGGAGTTCTTTTGCTCCAGTCCACCAGAGTTTGTGGGGGAGGCTAAACCGTTGGAGGCAGAGAGTTGGCTAGAGCAGGTTACCAAGACTCTTGATATGCTCAGAGTCGAAGATGAGGAGTTGAGGGTTTCTTTGGCAACTTTTCAATTGAAGAGTGATGCGAGTTATTGGTGGAAGTATGCTAAGAATAATGTGGGTAGCACGTGGGTTGCTTTTACCGAGGCCTTTTTGGCCAAGTATTTCCCTCCTTCTGCTCGGGAAAGGTTGAGGGATCAGTTTTTGGAGTTGCGTCAGGATGATACTCCTGTGGCATAGTTTGAGATGTGGTTTTCTAGCTTGTCGAGGTTTGCTCCAGAGTTGGTGGCAACAGAGGAGCGTCGTTGTTTTGAGTTTGAAAGGCGGTTGTGTTTCGATATTCGGGAGAAGGTAGCTGGATCCTTTTGGAAGGATTATTATAATTTAGTCGAGGCAGCGGCCCATGTGGAGGCCATGATGGTGAACGATGATGGGGTTAAGGAGGAGACCGTTTTGGTAAGTCCTACGATTCCTAAGCGCTCTAGGTTCAGTAAGGGGTGGAGGCGGAAACATGCTCAGTCAGGGGCTGGTTCCTTTTCTTCACCAGGGGTTTCGGACTCTTCTGTTGGGAGGTCCGAGAAGGTGCAGGTTTCAGACCAGTCTCAGAGTAACGGGTCTGGTGGTTGTTTCATTTGTGGCCAGCAGGGCCATGGTAGACGTTTTTGCCCTTTGCGTGTGAATTCTGCAAGTGTTTCAAAACCTAGTCAGACTCAGTTGTACCAGTCCAGTCAAGGACGCTATCGGCGCCAGAAACGGTCAGGCCAGGCTTCGGGAACCTCGCGAGGGGCGACTTATTAAGTAGCCCGATAGTATTACCCTGGAGGGGGACTTTTGTGTTATTGACCGGTGTACTATTGGATGCTGAGGCACCATGTTTTTGTATCGTATATACATGTACTTTGTTGTTTGTTTAACCCTCAGGTATTGGGGAGTATGTATGGGTTTTAAGCTCTCTTTTATATTGAGAAGTTGTTAATGGGGTCAATGATCCTAATGTTGTTACTTGCTTGGTACTGTATGATGAGTCAGTTGTGTGACGGCCTGTGTGCCTTATTCACTTTAATGATTATTTGTTGAGAACGGGAATCCGTGGGAGAATGTGTTAGATGTGGTGGTTTTGAGAGTTGCGGGATATTGGCAAGGTTATGTGTGAATGTTGGGTATGTTTGTGAGTGGAGGCTGGCAGCATTCTTAAGAGGAAGAACAGGTTGTGTTCTAGGGTGGCGGGATTAGCGTCGGTCAAATTGTCCTTCGTGATTGGGTTGTTGTAATTGAGGTTTACCAAATCGGTTTTTGGTCAAGGAGATGAGCAGACTTGCTACGTAGCCATGGGGGGGCAAATAGTAATTCCCTTAGACACAGTGTTGGTGTGGTTTGATTTTAGGAGATCCAGTGAGATTCCAAAATTTGGGGGTTTGTGTGGGGAACTCCGCGTGTGGGGTTAGTGGCACATCAGTGTGTGGATTACTGAGTGTGGAGTTTATTGAGTTGTTTAGTCAGCTTGTTGGTATCGGGTTTTGGGTTGACATCGGTCACCTTGAAGTTAGTCTCGTTTGTTGTAGACTTTATATGTTGGTTAAGGAAAACTGAAACTAATCGAACATGTTATGCCATTGAATCTGATGGGTGATAGAATACATTAACTTTATGTATTGATTGATTGTGTATAGAACCTTTGAGTTTATATGCATTGTGTGTAGAGGAGGAGATGGGGGATGCACTCCGCGGTTTAGGGGAAGATGGGGGATGTACCTCTAAACCGGATAGGATTGGGAGGAGATGGAGGATGAACTCCGTAGATACAGCTCATATGCTTGTCTAGTGAAGTGTGGATACAGCTAATATGCTTATCTGTTGTGGTAGTGTAGATAAAGCTCATATGCTTATCTTTGAAAGTGTGATATAGTTTTTATACTTATCTGTTGATAGTGCTGTTGTTATTTCTATTAACTATCATTATAGAAATGTTATGTTCTGTGTTGGTTGTGGTATCACCGTGTGCGTGATGGTTGTTGATAGTGTTATTTTGGAAAGAAATGGAAAATAAAACTTTTCCTAGTATTTGGGCCACCTAAGGGTGTTGTTGAGAAATTGTTTTAATTCAAGGGTTTTGAGGAATTTCAAAGGAATGATTTTTGGCAAATAAATGGTGAATGATTGTGTATTAGATAACACGGTGTTGGTGAAACATGTATACAAAGTTTTTGAGTTTCGCATGGAAAATGCAAAGTTTATTTCGAAATGTCAGCATTGAAAATTTGACTATCTTTGAGAAATGTCTCTTGAGCAAAAAAAAAAAAATGTTTTCTTATTATTTACTCAAAAGGTTTGCTTTGGTCGTGTTGTTGCATAGTGACTTAGCTTGAAGCGCTGGTCAGATGTGAGTAAACTGTTTCAGAAAGGTTGTTTTTGTTGTGGCTTTTATGCCTACAGTGTTGTCATTTGGAACGTGTTCCCTCGGTTAGTCTCTTCCTTGGTAAGAGTGGATTAACGGTTTGTAGTGAGAGTAGTTTCTTTCCTAGTACTCGGGTGTTGGTGTTGTGTGATCTGTTGGCCTTGTGTTTTGGCGTATCCTTAATTTCGAGGACGAAATTCTTTAAGGGGGGGAGGTCATAGCGATCCCGGTATTCCCTATTGTTATTGAACTGTGATCCGGACTTGGTTCCGTAGATTCGTTGTTGTCTTATCCTCATTTCTATCCCTTACTCTTTGTCTTAGAGTTTTGGGTTGTGTTGGACTTGTTGGAAATAAGTTGGTTATGTTTTAGAACTTAGAATCTTTGCCAGTTTTTGGCCTCTCCGCTCGAGCGGGGGTTTCGACGCTCGAGCGGGAGTTTGTGTGTGACGCTCGAGCGGGGAGTTGGACGCTCGAGCGGGGACCTATCTGTAAAAGTTCTGGGAGCGTGCATCCGCCGCTCGAGCGGGGGAGTGGACGCTCGAGCGGGGATCTGTGAGTGACGCTCGAGCGGGTCGACCTGTATAACACACCGAGATTCAGCTTTTTGAATCACTTTTTGATTTCCTTTGTCTCTCTTACTTTTCCGAAAGAGGCATTGGAGAGCACCTCACTCTAAAGCCTAACTTCTCTCTTAGGATTGATCTAGCTAGAGTGTTTTCCTCACCTTGGGCCTTTGTAAGAAGTGTGTTGATCGTCGAGGGCTTCGTTGTGATCCAAGAAATTTGGGATTTGGAGCACTTTGATTTCGGGTCATCTTCTCCTTTTGAGTTCTCCATTTGAGGTAGGGATTCTCCTTGTTCTTTTTCAATACTCCGTCTATAGATAGACATGTGGTAATTTTTGTATTGCATGAAAATTGTATCACGTTGGATTTGTTTGAAAATCATGAAATAAACCTAGGGTTGGTTGTGTGGAGAATGGTTTTGGCTTCATTGACTGTTGTCTTGGCTAAAATAAATATAAATTAGCATGTTGTACTTAATAGAAGAAAAGCCCTAAATTACATTTTGGTTGGGTAACTTATAATGGGGATTTGTTGACCATTGTGTGTAAATCTCTTTTGTCAAAATGAGTGTGGTAAGGGTGTTAATGCCTAAGGGATTAACCATGGCTTTGGAGTTAATTTTATGCAAACAAGATTAGTGGAGTTGGTTTTGTGTTAACAAAAAGGAAATGGAATCGTTTTTGTGAAAATGAGGGAAGTGTTTCGAAATAAGTTTGAGAATTGGATTGTTGTATCTTGAGTGTTGAACACACATGTAGAAGTTGTAGCTTTAACTATCATGTTAATATTGTTGTTGGGTTTATGATTCATGATATTTGAGTCTTTTAATAGATGTACTAACTATATGCATCGAGAGGATTTGTCCTTGGTCATCGGTGGAGGATGACACGGTTGTGTAGAATTGTTGGGTTTGCATTTTGCCATTGATTAATTGAACATCGTATGTGATGAAGTGCTAGATGCATTATATGTATGTGTATTTGCTCGGGAGGAGATGGTCATGTGTTCTTATGCTTTAACACATTGCTGGTGTCTTGATAGTTTGTGTATATGCATTATACATGTTGGTTATGCCTTGATGTGCTGTGATTGTTGGAGTTATGCCCCGCGCTGAGAATCAAAAGGTATCATACCCTTCCAGCTGGCGACTGGAGAACTGACCGCGCTAAGAATCAAAGGTGTCATACCCTTCCAGTTAGCACCTGGAGAACTGACTGTGCTAATAATCATGGGTACCATACCCCTCCAGCTAGCACCTGGTAAACTGGCTTGTTGTTAATGTTGTTGAGTGGGGTGTATTGTTGGCTTACTACGCACATAGCTAGTAGAGCGAAATAGGATTGTTGTTGTTTCGTTGTAACTGAAAATATCATGGATTTGATTGGTTACAGTTCGGAAGACCGAGTTACTCCATTGGTTGATTGTATACATGTTGGTGGGTTGTAAATTTATATTTTTACACAGATATGCATGTATAGTTATGATAGTAATGGAAACGAACCAAAATGTCATTTTTGTCTTTTGGAAAGTGTGGAGGAGAACGAATGTTTTTAAGATAAACATGTTTGAAAAGGTACATCTGAGTATGTCTAGGAAATGGAAGAGAGTATCGGGCTTAGTGTGATTACTTCCTAAGTATTTGTTAATATTATGAAAAATTGGGAATGAGGGTTAATGAAAGGAAAAGGGAAAGACAAACCACTTGTAGCGCTGAATGAAACGATTGTTTTTGAGAAAAGTCCATACATATATATTTTGTATAAACTGTCACATTACTATTCTAGTATGAGAATGAGTGTTCATGATCATAGCTATCTGTAAGTTGTTATTGTTGATGATTATGTTGAGTTCCCTACTGGATTATATGTTCATCCCACGTTGTTGAATCTTTTTCAGGTGTTAAGCAAGTTGAGCTGCAAGATTTGGATCTAATTATTTACTGGCCACGGGGCCTCAGTTATGTTGGCGGAATGCCATTTTTGTAAAAGGGTTACACCCTTCTTCATGTACCTTAAGTGATGTAAGCCCAAGGGCAATTTATTTAGTATGATCATGTGATATTTACTTTGCATACGAATGAGAGTATTGTTAATCACTTCTACGGATTGAATGTATAAGTTTATTTCCGCATGTTATCCTTGAAATTGAATTAAGTTAATGAATTTGGTAATGACTTCAAGTAATAAAAAGTGGGGCGTGACAATTATCATTTTTTTAACTAATATTATAAATTGATTTTGTTATAATTATGAGATCAATTTAATTTTTTTTAAATAATATATAATATTTAATAAAATAAATTATTTAAGTGATTAAAATTAATGCCGCCATCAATGAGGTTTTTTTTTTTTTTTTTTTTGAAGAGGCCACCAATGATTGTTTTTTAACAATGGTCTATTTTAGAAATAAGTTAAAAGTTAATTTTTTAATTTTTTTAATTTTTAAAAAAAATATAAAATAAATAAATAAATAAAAAGATAATGTGATTCAAAAAATTAAAATGCCAAAAAAACTGATTTTTAACCGTATTACAAAAATAGGCAAATCTAACCCTCATTTTCAGGATTCTAAAAAAATCATCGATTATTACTTACACACAGAAAAAGTAAGTTTCTAAAAAAATTGTAAAAAGTAAAAGAAATCTTACAAGAGTTCTTACAATTTTCAGTAAGATTTAAATTTTTTATTAAATTACTAATAAGTCATATTTTTGAGACTTATTATCTATTAAGTTATATTGATAAATTTATCAAGTGATAAATTTATTAGTCTCTCTTATTTTTATTAGCAAATCACTACAAAAAATGTCACTTTTGGCTACTAAACTATTGGTTGGCAAAAGGCATAAATTTTGTCGCTGAAACTATTTACCGACCAAATATTTCTGTCGCCAAGTTCATCGCCCATACCCCGTCGGCGATAGTATTGGCGACTAAACTTTATTTGGTCGCCAAAAAATGAAACATTTCCCTACTAAATTTCTTTTAGTAGGCAAATGGTATCTTTTCGCCACTAAAACTGTTGGTCACCGAAAGTGAACATTTAGCTACTAATCCTTCGTTAGTCGACAAACGTGACCTTTTTGCTACTAAATTTTTAGTCACTAAAAGTTCTACCTTAGGCGTGGTGACCTTTGCCGACTAAAACTGTTCGTAGCCAAAAACCTATTAAGATTCATTTCTTTACTTTTTGCCACCAAAAGTTTTAGTCGCCAAATGATACCCTTTTTTCCGTGACTAAAAAATTTAGTGACCAATAGTTTCTTTCTCTCTTTTTAAAATTTTTTAGCTACTAATTATTTGGTGGCAAAAATGTTTTGGGTTATGTTTTTGCTACTAAATTATTAGTAGCCAAAACTTTTGATTACCTATTTGGCTACCAAAACATTTGGTGGCCAAATAATTTTTTGTTTTTTTTTTTAAAAAAAAAAAAATTGTAAACAACCTGTATTCATTTATATTACAACCTGTACCCTGTATAAACAATATAATCCATCAACACCAAAATATATTATCAATCATTAAAGCATTCAACAACGTGCACACATTTCAGTTCCAAGCATCCAAAAAATTAATCATGAACGTCCAATTCTATATATAATACAAATTCCATACACTCCAAGTCTAATCCAACGTCAATAATTTAAATCCAAACATAATACATGAATAATCAAATTAATTTGTTCGAACCACTATATATACGGATAAAGGTATAAAAACAATGCCCTCCCGTAATTGTCAAAAAATTATATATCCACATTTATATGTCCAAAATCATCTGCAAAAAAAAAAAAAAAAAAAAAAAAAAAAAAAAAAAAATCATTAGTTTGGTGCCTATAAAATGTTAAGAAGGCTTAAAAGCTTTCCCTGTTAATGACATAGATATTCTTACATATAACACTTCTATGTTGAGATATCAGTTCCACAAATTAACTCTACATTTTAGTTAAAGTAAGAAGAGAGAAACAATTTATAAAATTAAATGTCTCAGAGAAACAATAGAAAAATAATGATATTCACACAACACTTTTAGCCTCACACTCCACTTGCGAGAAAATATTGTCAAGTCAAAACATGAGGGACATTAACAGGTAAGCATTTAAAACATTTACATCTTATTGAATAGATAATGATTGTGTTATGATTAACAATTCACAAATACATGTCACAAAATTTATATATATATAGAAAAGAAAAAAGAAATGCAAATATGTATGGACTGAATTCCAGTTGATTTGAAGACCCGATCAAATGAGAAGCCATGGTTTCATGTCATTCTAGTGAAAATTTTAATTTTATTAAATGTGTGCACCGTGCACAAAATTATATATGTATGTATGCATGAATCAATAACACAACTTGTTCAGAGCAAGTCAAAAGGGTATTCAAGAAGGTAGTATTACCTGTTTGGGTTCTCCATTTTTGCCACCAATGGTTGTGGAAATAATGTGACCAGTGACTGTATCGTTTGAGTCGACAACTGGGGCAGAGATCTCCTGCAAGACATATCAGATCAAGATGTCACACAAACAATTCACAGATCATTTACCTATCATCAATCTAGGCTTCCCTGAGCCAACAGTTCCATCATTCATTCATTTTGATCAAGTGCATGTGCATGCTCCATGCTTATTGCACATATGGCACACTCTAGACTAATTTCCCCTTAATACTCTTGTCTATATCTTTTTCAACCTGTAATATTAATTCCACACATACATCTGATAATAAGTATCTAAAAGTGCAAAAGTATTAAGAAGTTGGTCAAATAGTGTATAACTACTAAATGAAATAAACCTGAGCATCTAGAGCGCGTTGTATGAGATGTTCACAAGCAATTCGACGTTCTTGAAGTTCCACCCGTAGCTCTGCATTGCCTTTCACATCTCCAGTTTTAACTTGTAACCAACCAATTGTCACTAAATTAGTTCCTATGAACATAATTGAGGGAAGACAAGAAGATAAACTATCACATAGTAGCACACAGCTGCAATGGCATATTTAGGCAGCATGATGATTATGTTAACAAGCATGCTGAAAATTAAAAAATTAAACAAGATAGTAATATACACAAAATTCTTTCCAACTCACCTGCTGTGTCCTATCTCCATGAATATTAGTGGCATGAAACCATGAATAGAGATTGCTGCAAAATTTAATGACATTCAAAATTCAATCAAGCAATGCAAGCCAACTGGAACCAAACATATAATGTATCTGACTAGAAAATTAACAGTAAGCATTAATAGTCAGGAGGAGACTATGCATCAGTAAGTTTTTTTTCTATTAAAAAATAAAAATCCTTTTCCTCGATTAGTTCACTAGTATTATAATACATAATAACACTCCTTGTACAGATCAAAACATGGACTCCATTCCATAGTTAAATCCAAATTGAATAATACATAAAGCACTTCACATATTACCTTGCCATGAATGCCATTAGTCATTTGAGCATTAAGACTCTATTTACATTATCAATTATAACTCATTTCTCAATGATTAATTCAACAATTATGTTGATAGAATATATATAAAACCATCTAAATAATAGAATTCTGATTTCTATTCAAATGTGAGGCACAATTCTTACTTGCCAAACTTCAATGCCTACATATTTTATTGGTTTCAACACATAAAGGTGAGGATCATTCTCGGGGCATGCATGATAACCCAAAACACCTCAAGTATTTCCCAATCAGCGGAAGCATAGAATTGAAGAAGTCTACTACTCTAGGCCGGCTAACAATTTTCAAGTGCTTATTGTTAAATATAATGATATGTAAGAAGTAAGTTTTCCACCACTGTTTTATGGTTGGAGTGTAGATTAGACCCTATTTCAAGCACAGTTGTGTTTATATTATTAGGATGAGTTTAAAATGTACTCTTAAACAGTTTGTTGTATGCATATATTAATATGTTGTTAGACTTTCTTACTAAATGTTTATGTCAACATATAATATTTAAAAGAGTAAATTACACTTTGCCCTTCTTAAGTTTAAGTATTTTGTCTTTCTTAATCTTTCTAATTTTCTCACTTTCCAGCAACAACTAGCATCTATCCGATCCGAGTTTGGATAGAAAACACATTAATACAGTTATTAGATAAATCTAGATAAATTCCACTTTTCCCTCTAAATATGAGAGAATCTAATACAGATTCTCAAAGGTCATAGGTTTTTTCATAGAGAAAAAAGAAAAAGAAAAAAACAGTACCTAGTAGCCTCATTGGGCGCTTAGCTGGTTTCTTGTTCTTCATCATCTAGGAATTGAAAGAAAAATAAGCATATTCTCAATGGTAGTGTAAAGAAAGAACAGAGGAAAGCTTAGCACCTAATTGCATACCAAACACAATAATGAAATGAAGATGCGAACTTGTTCATCTCCTCCAGCCTTCTCTTCATTTTTGACCTTCATCTCCTTCATCTCTTGTGGCCAAAAGTGTAATGAAATGAAGGTCGAATCTGCTGATTAAAAGTACAGAACTTGTTCACCTTAAAAAAAATCCTATGCATCACAAAAATTCAGCAGATTACTATGCATCACAAACCAATTTTCAAACAGAGCATTAGTATCAATAGATTGCTCCAATAGATTACTATCAAGCAAATTAAAATTGCCAGCAAAAAATTGCTTAACCATCTGCATCAATCTTGCCAGTAGAAAATTGCTCCAGCAGATTACTATCGAGTACATTAGTATCAATAGAAACAATTTACAAAAATCCACAAAACTACACAATTAAAATTGCTCCAGCAGATCATTCCTATGTATCACAAATAAATTGTCAAACAGTTGGTGAGCAAACTAGAGATGCTTTGGGGTCCATATATACTTAAACAATTCATTTCTACATGTCACAGACCAAATGTCGAACTGTCACGCCCCCAAACCGCCCCTAGTAGTTTGGTGCCGTGATAGCCAGTAACCCGAGGTTACCGAAGGCCGTCTTACAAAAATCACACACAATCAGAGTATGAAATATGGGGCTTACAAGAGCGGAAGCAAAATACACATATAAACCGAGTTGTCCATGAGAGCCGTGCATAAGTCCAATGGAATGTCATACATCAAACATCTTTACAAGTCTTACAATTTTAGATACAACAAAATGAGATACAAAATGCATCCTGACCAAAAGGCTTCTCAAGCCGACATATGCCAAAACAAACAAGAGAAAACATAAGCCGAGAAGCATAATCTTCAAGACGATGCAAAACGCAAATCCAAAACATGTCGGCAATGCGCCCAAAACACATCGGCATCACGCCTAGGCCTCAATGCCTTCTTGTTCATCACCTACACATATATATAGAGAGGGTGAGCTTGGATACTCAGTGAATGATATCAGAAATAAAGGTTTTGCATGATTGACATCCAAGATTTCTTTCAAAACAATACGTAGCATACTTTACAATCAAGGGGAAAATCAAGTTCATTGCCGGCCTTTCAAGTTCTTTGGATGTTATTACATCTACTTAATACAAGAGGGTGATGACATTCCCAAGACAAGAGTGCAGTTGCATTATAGTCCCCTGTAACTAAGGACTTTCAAGACAAGCTGTGCTGCGAAAGTTTAGAGTCCTCTAGCACTAAGGACTGGCAAGACAAGCTGTGCTGCGAAAGTTTAGAGTCCTCTAGCACTAAGGACTGTCAAGACAAGCTGTGCTGCGAAAGTTTAGAGTCCTCTAGCACTAAGGACTGTCAAGACAAGCTGTGCTGCGAAAGTTTAGAGTCCTCTAGCACTAAGGACTTTCAAGACGAGTTATCAAAACAAGATAGCATTTGATATACAAAATAGGGATAGTCATTCATGCTAGATCAAGTACTTTTCAAAACAAGGCAAGACGAGATTTATGAAAGCAAGTGTAACATAGCTTTATTAAAAATACCACTCACATCGTTTCTTCACACGTCGGGGTCGAGACAAGCCCAAGTCCTACAACACATGGCAAAGCCTATTGAATGCGCTTTCAAACAAGTCTCTCATGTACACAAATGTTTTCGGAAAACATGCTGGGCACCAACCAGGTCTAAGCCGAGGTTCCACACCTCCTTGCCGAGGTGTGTTCCCGAGGGCCACATGCAAGGAAAAGAGGTCGGGAAACTCTGGGTTTCCCTCTGTTGATGAACATGAAGAACATGAGTGTGAAAACATGAAAAATACGAATGTTTGATCATAATCTGCCATCGAAAATCTGGGATTTTCGTGCTATGAGTTTGGAAACATGGACCTGGGTACCCGTAGTTGAAAATCATGCAAGAACAAACACAAAACTTGAGTCTAGGCGAAAAGCTTTCGGATCAAAACAAGACTTTCTTGAAGAACACATGAATGTCATTTTCTCTTTCTAGAATCGAGCTTCAAAACGATGCATGGCTTACAAATCATTTTCAGTCATGCAATGCAATAACATAAACATAAAGAACATCATGAGCGAATCAAGAATCTAACCTTAGAACACGAATCTAACGGTTCGATCTCTAGGAATCAAGCTTGAAGATCTACTTCTCTCTCAAGAACTCTTCTCCCTCTTCTAGAGCTTCTCTCTCTCTACAAGGCAAGTTTATGATACCAAATGATAGTTTTCTATACCCGGTTCTGGGGTTAACCCTCTGCTGAGACACGTGGCGGCGACTGGTTGGGTTCATTCTGAAAAGGTGGCTGACAGGCCAGACAAAGCATGGTGGAAGGGTGTTCAACAAGCAAAGCGGTATGGGCTTTCTGACAGACTATGACATCGGCTAACAACAAGGCATATCTAACAAGCTACACGGAGTGGCACTCCGGCAAGGGGTGACATCGGCTAACAAAGACTTCGGCGACTAAGGTGACAATGACCTCGGCTAGGAAGGACAACACTTGACTAAGCTGTGCCACATCTTGGCCTAGATGCGCCACACCTCGGCCTAGGTCATACCACTTCCAGGACGAGATCACTTGGGTGCAAGGTAACATCTCGGCTAATGTGGTCAAGGCAAGGACTGAGGTCGACAAGGGGTTTCAAGATACTAATGCTAGACTAAGGATGACCTCGGCATTGGAATAACGTCGACTAGCATAACTCAGGCAAGGCGCAACCTAAGTTTCACATCAAGGAAGGAATAAGACAAGCATACTACACTTAGACAAATCACAAGGCTTCAAATCAAGACATGGATCGCATTAGCTCAAGCGAAACAAATCACAACATACACATGCAAGCTAAACAAGTCATAATCATACCGATGCTCATGAACATGATGAGGACATAAAGTGTGGGTTCCTACAGTCTACCCTCCTTAAAGAAGTTTGGTCCCCAAACTTAAGTTACCTTGTCCTACGAATAACTCCGGGTAACGGATTCTTATCTCCTCTTCCTTTTCCCATGTGGCCTCCTCGCCATAATGTTTCTCCCATTCGATTTTCACCATTGATATCGACTTGGTTCTCAACTGCCTCACTTGTCTGTCGATAATTCTCATCGGCTTCTCTTCGTAGCCCAAGTCTTCATTAACTACAACCCCGGAGTAATCTATTACATGCAGTGGGTCTCGAATATATTTTCTCAGCATTGAAACATGGAACACGCTGTGGACTTGGCTCAAATCTGGCGGCAAAGCGAGTCTGTAAGCAACGGTGTTAACTTTCTCAAGAATTTCAAACGGCCCAATATATCGGGGTGCAAGTTTACCCTTCTTCCCAAATCTCGAAACTCCTGTCATCGGCGAGACCTTCAAAAATACATGATCCCCAATTTCAAATTCTAACTCCCTCCTTCTTTGGTCGGCATAACACTTCTGTCGACTCTGTGCAGTTTTAATCCTCTGCTGAATGAGTTTGATCTTTTCAGTTGTCATATGAACCAACTCGGGGCCAATTAGAGCTTTGTCTCCTACTTCAGTCCAACATATCGGCGATTTACACTCCCTTCCATACAAAGCTTCATACGGCGCCATGCCTATGCTGGCTTGATAACTGTTGTTGTACGCGAACTCTACTAATGGCAAATGCGATTCCCAACTTCCCTGGAAGTCCAACACGCACAGTCTGAGCATGTCTTCGAGTGTCTGAATCGTTCTTTCTGTCTGTCCGTCGGTCTGGGGGTGAAAGGCTGTGCTAAATCTCAACTCTGTTCCCAAGGCTCCTTGTAGACTCTGCCAAAATCTAGAAACGAACTTCGGGTCTCGGTCTGACACAATGGACATCGGCACACCATGAAGCCTAACGATCTCATTCATGTACAATTCGGCAAGTCGGTTGGCATTGAATGTAGTTTTGACCGGCAAAAAGTGAGCTGACTTAGTAAACCTGTCAACTATAACCCAAATGGAATCCATACCTCTTTGCGTCCTCGGCAAACCCACTACGAAATCCATGGAGATGTGCTCCCATTTCCACTCAGGAATTGACAAGGGTTGAAGAAGTCCTGCTGGTCTCTGGTGTTCTGCCTTCACTTGCTGACAACACAGACACTGAGATACAAACTCGGCTATCTCTCTTTTCATGTTTGGCCACCAAAAGGTCCGCTTTACGTCCCGATACATCTTGGTGCTCCCTGGATGAATGGCAAATTTGGAACTATGGGCCTCTTGTAAAATCTTCCTTTTTAACTCTGGTACGTCGGCTACACACAATCTTCCTTCGAACCTAAGCACCTGATTTTCCACTGTGTAACCTGGCCTCGGCTTGGAGACGAATTCATCAATTACCCTTCTTAGGAACTTGTCTTCCATCTGCCTGTTCTTCACTTCCTCAACGATGGTCGGTTCCGCTGAGACCGTTGCCAGACACGCCAAACTTCCGACTAGTTTTCTGCTTAATGCGTCGGCTACGGAGTTTGCCTTACCCGGGTGATACTGAATCTGCATGTCGTAGTCCTTCAACAGCTCGAGCCATCTTCTCTGCCTCATATTTAACTCTTTCTGGGTGAACAAGTATTTCAGACTCTTGTGGTCGGTGAAAACTTGGCAAGATGTTCCGTACAGGTAATGACGCCAGATCTTCAGAGCAAAAACCACGGCAGCTAACTCCAGGTCATGGGTAGGATAATTCTTTTCATTGGGCTTCAACTGACGAGACGCGTACGCTATGACTTTACCTTTTTGCATTAAAACGCAACCCAAACCTTTGTGTGAAGCATCGCTGTAAATCTGAAATTCTTCATTAGCTGATGGTAGTACCAGAACTGGTGCTGTAACTAACCTCGTCTTCAGCTCCTGGAAAGCTGATTCTCTTTCGTCGGTCCATTCATAAGCTGCTCCCTTCTTCGTTAGTTGTGTCAAAGGCACTGCAATCCTCGAGAAATCCTTCACAAACTTTCTGTAATAACCTGCCAAACCCAGGAAACTACGAACCTCGGACACGTTGGTCGGCGTCGGCCAATTCACAACGGCTTCAATCTTACTGGGGTCAACTGATATACCGTCTTCATTAATCACATGTCCTAGAAATGAAATGCTGGAAAGCCAAAACTCGCATTTACTTAACTTGGCGTACAACTTTTTATTTCTCAAGGTCTGCAGGGCAAGTCTCAGATGATTCTCGTGCTCGCTCGCACTCCCGGAATAGATCAATATGTCGTCGATAAAAATAATGAAAAACTCATCCAGGTACGGCTTAAAGACTCTGTTCATCAAGTCCATGAATGCTGCTGGGGCATTGGTTACTCCGAAGGGCATTACCAAAAATTCGTAGTGGCCATATCTTGTCCGAAAAGCGGTTTTCTCAATGTCCTCGGCTTTAACCTTCAACTGGTGGTAGCCCGACCTAAGGTCAATCTTGGAAAAGACTCGTGCTCCTCGTAGTTGATCAAGCAAATCATCGATTCTTGGCAATGGGTATTTGTTCTTAATGGTCACCTTATTAAGTTCTCTGTAGTCAATGCAAAGACGAAGGGTGCCGTCCTTTTTCTTAACAAATAGAACGGGTGCTCCCCACGGTGAAGTGCTCGGCCTGACGAATCCCTTATCCAACAATTCTTGTAATTGCGATTTCAGTTCTCTAAGTTCTGCTGGGGCCATTCTGTAGGGCGTTTTGGAGATAGGTTGTGTTCCTGGCAAGACGTCCACAGTAAACTCTATTTCTCTATCGACAAGGTGGCCAGGCAACTCATTCGGAAAGACGTCGGGGAATTCCTCAACAACGGGTATGTCGGCTAACTCAACATTTCCATTCAGATCACTTAGTATACTGCATAAATAACCCTTACATCCTTTTTGGATCAACTTGTAGGCCTTCATGGATGAGATTAAGTAAGGTGGGGGTACTACTCCTTTACCCTGGAAAATGACCTCGGCTTGACTTGGGGTCTTCAATGTGACGTTCTTAGTAACACAATTAATGGATGCATGATTCGCCACTAACCAATCCATTCCCAATATAACATCGAAGTGAGTCATGTTTAATGGCATCAAATCAACTAACAATTCTACACTCTCAATCATAGCAATACACGCCCTATAAATGGATGTAACAATCATATTTCTCCCAGATGGAGTAGACACAGATAATACATAATCAAGGGGTTCTAATTCTCTATCCAACTTCTCGGCGAATATAGTGGACACAAATGAATGCGTAGAACCCGAATCAATCAATACGTATGCATCTTGTGAACAAATTGAGAGGGTACCTGACACTACCGCCTCGGCATTCTGGGCGTCTCCTGGTACTAATGCAAAAACTCTGCCTTGCCTCGCCTGTATTCCCCCGACGTTACTCTTCTGGACAGAGCCTGAGGCACTTCCATTCCTCCTCCCATCATCGGTCCTCGCTTTCGGGCAGTCCTTCACGCAATGGCCTATTTCGCCGCACTCATAACAAGCTCCTGTTGCCCAACGACAAACCCCGAAATGTAGCTTTCCACAACTCGCGCACATCGGCTTAACGTTACCCTCTTGATTGGAGTTGCTGGAATTGTCCGTACTCATCTTCTTCTTGGCATTGAACGGAACTCGGCGATTATCATAACTCTGTCTCTTCCTCTGACCCTCACCTGAACTCTGGTATCGGTTCAAGTTAGCTTCAGCCAGGATGGCCTTGTCCAGTACTCCGGCGTACGTCGGCATATTGAGCATATTGACCCGATCTTGTATCGGTCCACGCAACCCACTTTCGAACTTCCTCGCCTTTCGGTACTCGTCGTCAACCATATGGGGCGCATATCTCGCTAGTTCAGTAAAGGCACGATCGTATTCTGCGACCGTCTTGTTCCCTTGGACCAAATTCTGAAACTCCGTGGTCTTTCGGTCTCGGACGCTAAGGGGGAAATGCTTGTTGTAGAACAACTCCAAAAATTTTGCCCAAGTTAAACCCGGATTGCCTTCTCGGACCATCATCCACCACCTACGAGCATCGTCGTCTAATGTGAATGCTGCCAGAGATACCTTCTGAGCGTCTGTACTGGGGAAAACTTCAAACAACTTCTCCATCTCTAAGACCCATGCCTCGGCTTTCATTGGTTCTATACCTCCCTGAAATCTCGGCGGTTTCATCTTCTTGAACTCTCTGATTAGAGTTATCGTGTCGTTCCCATACAAAGCTTGCTGCGGTGGCACTTGTGGCACTGGAGGGGGTGGAGCTGCATACCGGCCATTCGTCTGTTCGGCATGCGTAGAAGTGGTACCAATATCCTGCGGCCTAGGTTGTCTCTGCTCACGAACCAAACCTTCGACTAACCTTTCCAATCTCTCCAATCTGTCTTCCGATCGATCTCGGCCAACCGGGGGCCTACCTCTCCTCATGATGCTAGGGAGAATGCAAGATGAGACTTTAAAACAACTAAACAGATAACACATATATAAGTAACAAACGTCTATGCCAAAATGATGCACACATAGTCAAGTAGCAAGCAATATGATGCAACTCCTAACATCATTCTAAGGGAAATCCTAGGCTCTCTAGGACTCAAGGTGTGTGATTAACGTACTACAAGGATCTTGTGCTCTGATACCATTCTGTCACGCCCCCAAACCGCCCCTAGTAGTTTGGTGCCGTGATAGCCAGTAACCCGAGGTTACCGAAGGCCGTCTTACAAAAATCACACACAATCAGAGTATGAAATATGGGGCTTACAAGAGCGGAAGCAAAATACACATATAAACCGAGTTGTCCATGAGAGCCGTGCATAAGTCCAATGGAATGTCATACATCAAACATCTTTACAAGTCTTACAATTTTAGATACAACAAAATGAGATACAAAATACATCCTGACCAAAAGGCTTCTCAAGCCGACATATGCCAAAACAAACAAGAGAAAACATAAGCCGAGAAGCATAATCTTCAAGACGATGCAAAACGCAAATCCAAAACATGTCGGCAATGCGCCCAAAACACATCGGCATCACGCCTAGGCCTCAATGCCTTCTTGTTCATCACCTACACATATATATAGAGAGGGTGAGCTTGGATACTCAGTGAATGATATCAGAAATAAAGGTTTTGCATGATTGACATCCAAGATTTCTTTCAAAACAATACGTAGCATACTTTACAATCAAGGGGAAAATCAAGTTCATTGCCGGCCTTTCAAGTTCTTTGGATGTTATTACATCTACTTAATACAAGAGGGTGATGACATTCCCAAGACAAGAGTGCAGTTGCATTATAGTCCCCTGTAACTAAGGACTTTCAAGACAAGCTGTGCTGCGAAAGTTTAGAGTCCTCTAGCACTAAGGACTGGCAAGACAAGCTGTGCTGCGAAAGTTTAGAGTCCTCTAGCACTAAGGACTGTCAAGACAAGCTGTGCTGCGAAAGTTTAGAGTCCTCTAGCACTAAGGACTGTCAAGACAAGCTGTGCTGCGAAAGTTTAGAGTCCTCTAGCACTAAGGACTGTCAAGACAAGCTGTGCTGCGAAAGTTTAGAGTCCTCTAGCACTAAGGACTTTCAAGACGAGTCATCAAAACAAGATAGCATTTGATATACAAAATAGGGATAGTCATTCATGCTAGATCAAGTACTTTTCAAAACAAGGCAAGACGAGATTTATGAAAGCAAGTGTAACATAGCTTTATTAAAAATACCACTCACATCGTTTCTTCACACGTCGAGGTCGAGACAAGCCCAAGTCCTACAACACATGGCAAAGCCTATTGAATGCGCTTTCAAACAAGTCTCTCATGTACACAAATGTTTTCGGAAAACATGCTGGGCACCAACCAGGTCTAAGCCGAGGTTCCACACCTCCTTGCCGAGGTGTGTTCCCGAGGGCCACATGCAAGGAAAAGAGGTCGGGAAACTCTGGGTTTCCCTCTGTTGATGAACATGAAGAACATGAGTGTGAAAACATGAAAAATACGAATGTTTGATCATAATCTGCCATCGAAAATCTGGGATTTTCGTGCTATGAGTTTGGAAACATGGACCTGGGTACCCGTAGTTGAAAATCATGCAAGAACAAACACAAAACTTGAGTCTAGGCGAAAAGCTTTCGGATCAAAACAAGACTTTCTTGAAGAACACATGAATGTCATTTTCTCTTTCTAGAATCGAGCTTCAAAACGATGCATGGCTTACAAATCATTTTCAGTCATGCAATGCAATAACATAAACATAAAGAACATCATGAGCGAATCAAGAATCTAACCTTAGAACACGAATCTAACGGTTCGATCTCTAGGAATCAAGCTTGAAGATCTACTTCTCTCTCAAGAACTCTTCTCCCTCTTCTAGAGCTTCTCTCTCTCTACAAGGCAAGTTTATGATACCAAATGATAGTTTTCTATACCCGGTTCTGGGGTTAACCCTCTGCTGAGACACGTGGCGGCGACTGGTTGGGTTCATTCTGAAAAGGTGGCTGACAGGCCAGACAAAGCATGGTGGAAGGGTGTTCAACAAGCAAAGCGGTATGGGCTTTCTGACAGACTATGACATCGGCTAACAACAAGGCATATCTAACAAGCTACACGGAGTGGCACTCCGGCAAGGGGTGACATCGGCTAACAAAGACTTCGGCGACTAAGGTGACAATGACCTCGGCTAGGAAGGACAACACTTGACTAAGCTGTGCCACATCTTGGCCTAGATGCGCCACACCTCGGCCTAGGTCATACCACTTCCAGGACGAGATCACTTGGGTGCAAGGTAACATCTCGGCTAATGTGGTCAAGGCATGGACTGAGGTCGACAAGGGGTTTCAAGATACTAATGCTAGACTAAGGATGACCTCGGCATTGGAATAACGTCGGCTAGCATAACTCAGGCAAGGCGCAACCTAAGTTTCACATCAAGGAAGGAATAAGACAAGCATACTACACTTAGACAAATCACAAGGCTTCAAATCAAGACATGGATCGCATTAGCTCAAGCGAAACAAATCACAACATACACATGCAAGCTAAACAAGTCATAATCATACCGATGCTCATGAACATGATGAGGACATAAAGTGTGGGTTCCTACACGAACAGTTGGTGAGCAAAAAAAATGTAGATGTGAACAAAAAACAACTTGAAGAAATCTGGCCTGTCAAGATTGAAAGAAATAGAGGAAGGGAGATATAGACACAGAGACACAGCTCGAGCCTCATATATTCTATTCCTATTTATAATCATTTCAGTAAACCAAACACTGCTTTACCTTTTAATCTTCATTTTGGCTTGAGCCTCATATAGTCTTATCAATATTATACCTAACTTCTAATTTGAAAGAGATGATATTTACACATTCCCAACAGAAAAGAGAGATGGTTTGTTTGATTATAGTAATCTTGATTTCTTGCTCAACACAAAAACCTAGCTGCTTGCTCAAGTGTTAAGCCTTTAAATGAATCCAAGTAGATTGGCAGGTAGAGAACATGCAAACAGGTTTAGGCCAAATGAATATAGATTGGTTTTTAAAATCAATGTCACTTTTATTTCATTTAATTTTGAATATCCAAAACAGGAAAAACATTTTGATTCACCATATTCTGCACCAATCTTAGCTTTAGATAATTGGTACATCTAAGTTTTCATTGTTGGACACATGTTTTCCATGTGATGCATGTATTTTCATACACAATACTATTAATTTTACACCTTATCCATCATAATATATCCACAAATTCAAGAAATTCAAATCATATTACCAAAAAGAGATTTTAAAAAGAAAAAGAAAAAAGAAAACAAAAGAACAAAATTTTTGACCCTTTTCGGAGAAATGAGAAAGAAGCAAGGATGAGTGAACAAGGTGCAATGGTAACACTCCACAAACAAGTTTAAAATCTAATTTTTACTTTTTATTATGTTAAGAATCACTACAAGATATCAATTTCTATTTCACTAATTTATTGATTGTGAGCTTTATTGGCCTACCAGGCTACCAATGTATCACATTTTAGTCTTTCCACACTCTTAGCTACTCATGCATATATTCTTATAAGTAATTTATTTACAAAGTTCAATAATATATATATATATATATATATTAGTGAGGCCAACCTGTGCAAACAGCATTATCATATAAATTAGGGCAAACTGTGAAAACATCATTGTCATATAAATTGATTGGGGTTTCAATTGACCCAAGTTCTTATATTTTGTTTTTGAAAAATTAAGAATTTAAGTTGTACCACAGAGACACAGCTTGATCGAAAGAGAGAGCAAGAGAGCGAGAGCGAGCACGCAGAGAGAGAGAGAGAGAGAGAGAGAGAGAGAGAGAACCTGTGCTCTGCAGCAATGGCGATGGCGATCTGCAGAGGTGGCGGCGGCGGCGGCGATCTGCGGTAGTGGCCGTTGCCATCTGAGGCGGTGGCGGTGGTCTGTGGTCATGTGAAGTGGGGTGAGATTTCGTGTGATGAAGGAGAATAAACAGAGAACATGAGCGAATGCTATATATATTTATATTTATTACATTAATTTTTCAAATCCTTCTACAATTTAAAATAGCTCCCTCCAAATATTTTAACTTTTGGCGACTAAAATATTAGTCGGCAAAGATAAAAATTAATTTTTTATTTTACATTTGCCGACTAAAGGTTTTAGTAGCCAAATCTATACCTACGGCAACTAAATTTATTTTTCATCGCTGAAAATCAACTTTTGGAGACTAAAATATTAGTCGCCAAAGATAAAAATTAATTTTTTATTTTACATTTGCCGACTAAAGGTTTTAGTAGCCAAATCTATACCTACGGCGACTAAATTTACTTTTCGTCACCAATAATCAACTTTTGGCGACTAAAATCTTAGTCGCCAAAGATAAAAATTAATTTTTTATTTTACATTTGCCGACTAAAGGTTTTAGTAGCCAAATCTATACCTGCGGCGACTAAATTTACTTTTCGTTGCCAATTTCTGTCATTTTTGCCGACTAAATTTCTTTTAGTCGCCAATTGTGATATTTTTAGCTACTAAATTTTTTTTTAGTCGCCAATTGTAATATTTTTAGCTGCTAAATTTTTTTTAGTCGCCAATAATCAATATTCCCCAACTAAAAAAAATTAGTAGCTAAATATTTGACTTTTGCTGACTAATTTTATTTTTGGTAGCCAATTCTGTAACTTTTGGCGGCTAAATTTTTTTTAGTCGCCAAAAGTGGTCGCCAAAAATGTAATTTCTTGTAGTGAATTTACAATGACAAATTTATCATAGTAAATAAACCTAATTAATAGCATTGATTGGTGAATGCCCCTAACCTTTTTGATAAGACATGTTAACACATGTAACAACACACGAAATGTATGCAAAATTAGTTGGTTCAGATTAATAATATATATATATATATATATATTTTGGTACTAACAAGATTTTACGACACACAATAATACGATAAATAATCATATCAAGTCAAGATTGTGATCCTCTCCATTACATATTTGTAATAGAGAGATTTCATTATGTCATTCAATAGCGACTACAGTGATCTTCTTTAAGTTAAATTAATTATAAATTTGTATTCCTATTTTGTAGTCCATAGATATGTGATAAAAATCTTCATTACATACACGGAATAGAGAGGATCGGAGTGCATCAAGTCATGCAATTAATAAATTTTAATGTCATTTATATTATTAAGTAAATAGGTAACACGTGTACATTTATATGACATATGGACAAATATAACAAATGTATAGATATGTGATATTTAGACAAATAGATAGATAGGTAAGTTTTGAACAGATAAGTATCCTTTTAGACTTATCAATGTCCTTTTGATAAAAATAAAATAAAAATTTAAGTTTAGGCCTATTGGCCTAGAAGTTTTAGAAACAAAAATGAGTGAGACCCTCACTAGGAGTGACCCCCACCACCCCCAGTGAATGCTGATTGGTCTAATTTTTTTTTGTTTTTTTTTTTTTTTTGTCCTCCTCTCGTTGACCCCCATGTGTATGTGGGGGGATGATGGGGGTCTGTATTAGTTTTGTTTTAGAAATGAATCTATGGCCAGAGTGTATTTTTTTAAATCTATTTTTTTTCTCTCTTTTTTTTTCTCTTAAAAATACAAAGTAGTTTGACGAAAAATAAACATCATAAAAATATTTTATAATATTTTAAATTATTTTTCTCCAAAAAAGTGAAAAAAATCATATGAAATAATCAAATATTTTTATTTTTCATTATTTTTCAGATGATTTTTTTGAATAGAAACAAAATTTTAAAATTTCAATTAAACATGTGACTCCTTTCTCATCTAAATGTTGATCCGTAAATATTAGTAGTTTTTAATGCAGCAAATGAAAGAAAAAATAAAAGCAATAACACAAAAGATTGTAAGATTTTATGAACGTCAACCTTTGTAGTATATGGTAAAAAAATTAAAAAGATGAGTAATGTTACATATATTATGTATTTATATTACATTTTAATATGGTATAAATACATATGAAAGTAATTGTAATAAAAATTATACAATTATTGTAATTTTTTCTCTTGATGGTTAGGTTTACCTCAAATTCAAATATAAATTTTAGAAAAATTGAAAGGCTAGTAAGACTCATCATAGGTCTCATTTTCGTTATCTACATCGTTTATTTTATAGAGCATTCATTTTATATTATTAATATAAAATTTAGGTTGAATCTAATAATCATAACACTTTCATTTTATCATATTTGTATCCAATAAGTTACGAGTATCGTATCAATATAAATTTTTTTTATGACTAATAGACACTTGAGTCTTACAAAATAACCGATTTAAATTATTAAAACATGACCAATAGCCTTCACAAACTTCTCAATTTCTTTCAAATTCATATTTAAACTCAAAAAAAAAAAAAAAAAAAAAGCTTAACATGTCTCTTAACAAAACCCAAAGTTATATTTGTCATTTAAAAAGAGAAAAAGAAAAAGAAAAAGAAAAAGTGTGAGAGACAGCAATTACGGAAAGTGTGTTGCAGACCACTTTCCAACTATATATTATTATTTAGGGTAAATTATAAGTAATTTCTTAAAATTTACTTAAAATACAAATACAGATCATCTTTATGATTCTAGAAATTAGAAATATTCCTTTACCAAAAAATTTATTTAAAATAATTAGTAGAAAAAAAAATAAAATTCCTAATTATCTTTCTAGACAACAATAAAATTACATGAATTGTTAATTAAAATATATTTATGACATTGTTAAAAATTGCTAATTACTTGATAATTTATTAATAAAATGGTCTATTATTATGTAATTAGAAATTTGAAAGGACAAGATATAATTTTCAAAATTACATAAAACAATTTATATTTTAAACAAATCTTAGAAAATATGTTTATAATTTACCATATTATTTAAAGAGGGACTTATTCGATGCCCATAGGGTGTTTATTTCAGTAGCACCTTTTATATATATATATATATATATGTCTAATACTATTATAAAAAATTCTACACAATATTTGCACGAGTGTAGATCTTATATAGTGTGAGTCTCACACCTATTTAAGTATTGTACAATTTTTTGTATAATTTTGTTTAAAATCCCTAACATTACTCTTTTTAATTTATTAAAGACAATTAAATGAGCTCCAGCTTTATTATTAATATAGATCTCATTACTTCATATTTAATGATATACTAAATGTTGGCTACATATTTTGTACAGGCCAATCATAGTGCAACATGTGGCAGGATGAGGGCAATACGGGAAGACAATTCAAATCTTCAATCGTAATCACACACGTGACAGTTAGTATTGGTTATTGTAGATCTACATAGCACTAGATCAGCAAAGAGATGCAAGATGACGTGGCTTTAATGGTTACTCATATATTTAAATTCAAAATTAGGAGGGAAGCCTAACTACAGACATGACGTAGTGGGGCTAACTGTGAGGAAACATTATCAGCGATCATGGAGGGATGATTCAACGGTTAGAAGCTCATTTTGACGGTTATCATTGAGAAGTATAAATAGTAGAGAAGCACCAGAAAGAGCCCCAGACTCAGATCCAAAAACTAGTTTTTATCTACTTTATTTTCCTTCCAGTTTTTACATTTCTTGTTCTTTACATTTCTATACTTCAAATTTCTGCACTGTACTTCATTCATAGGAGTAGTTTCAAGTAGCTTATTGCTGTAAACCTCTACGAAGCTGAATTAGATCATTGTAAGCTCATTCTTCATTTAATTGTTGTTTGCTAAACTCTCCTAGACAAAGCCATCAGTAAAAGTCCTCTTCGTTAAGGCTGAAAGAACTGAAACACAATCGTCTGATAATTGGTTGGCAATTAATCTTCTGTAAGGACTGATTGATCCTTACTGGCACGCTTAAAATCACAATACTAACCTTCAAAAGTCAAAAAAGCCAACATATATTTTTGGCATACCTAGTGGGACTAATTGAAATGGCTAGACGTAGGAGACAAAGAGAAAATGAACGCTTGGAAGAAGATGTGGAAGGAGAGGTAGAAATACTTAATCTAGAGGATAATGTGATAACACATCCTGTGGAAGTACCTGTCTTATCAGAACCCATGGTCGAACAGACCAGCACTTCGGAGCAAGTACCACATGTTCAAAATATTGGACGAAGCCATGGAGTTGGACCATCCACTATTCCATCTACTCAGCCAATGAATCCATGGAGAGGCCTAGTAGATGCCATGGGACAGCAATTAATGAACACACTGGAAAGATGGGCAATATCCTTTATGGATCGAATGAATACCCATCAACCAACTAACACAAGGCATACAGAGGAAATTTCAAATGTCCCTCAGCAAAGATTGGCTATAGATAAACAACATATACAAAGTAATGGACATACTAATGGTCACACTAGTATTCAAAACTATGAAAGACCATCACGTTAGTCTTGGTATGAGCCTCTTTCGAGGCCTGTGATAAATCAAAATGCCTCATTACTTAACAGTGAAACCATGCAAATTGGTGGATCTAGGCCAACACAAGAAAATAGCATAAGGATGTTTCCAAATCCCATGTTCGAAGCCATACCTGGCACAAGGGGGTTCACTAATTCTTTGTTCGAATTTGTACCCAGGGGGTTGGAAGGGTTTCCTGCGACTGGAAGAGACACAACACCTGTTCCAACACCTTTCGTAGGTCCTTTCGCAGGACAAGTTCAAAGGGGTCACCCATACCCTCAACAGTAGCCAGCACCACAGGGAATACCAGTCCCAAATATACCTCCCTATGGACCAAGAGGACCTCAGGCACAATGTTGTCCACCAAATCCTGTGTTTGTTCCTCCAGTGGTGGTTCAACAAGCACAAAATATGGTTCCTAGGGACCAAATTGCTGATATTGTTAGAGAAATGTGCGGACCGATGGCTTGGGGGGTTCAAACTCCTGTATACAGAAAACTATATCCAGAATGGGTAGATATGGTACATGAATACCCAAGAGGGTTTAGAATACCAGACTTTGCTTCATTTTTTTTATGGGAATGAAAACCAGCCAACGGTAGAACATATTGCTAGGTTCGCTGCCTAATGTGGTGAATTTACCAATAATGATTACATGAAGTTAAGACTGTTCCCAAATTCTCTAACTGGGGCAACTTTTGTATGATATATTAACCTTACACCTGGCTCTATCCAAATTTGGCAACAAATGGAGGAGGCGTTTCATGCCCAATTCTTCCAAACGAAGCCAGAAGTTTCTATGGCAGACTTGGTAAGGTTGAGTCAAAGGCCTGAGGAGAATGCTACTCAATTTATTGCCAGATTCAAAAAAGCACGAAACAAATGTTGGATCATTCTACCAGAGCCTGAATTCGTGAGATTGGCTCAAAATGGTTTAGAGTTTAGGCTTCGAAAGAAGTTTGACTCAACTGAGTTTAGAGACTTAGTGGAATTAACCTATAAGGTGTCTAGGTATGAATCATCACTAGAGGAAGAATAAGATCAAAGTAATGCATCATACAAGACGTTTATTAGAGATCATAATTATGAGATTGATGCAGCAGAGATCATAGAGAAAGAAGCTGTGATCTGTGAGGCATTAATTCATAAAGACACTACAATAGACCAGTAATTTAAAAAGAAAGACCTTCATAGAAAATATTCTTTCGATTTAACAAAGGTAGATGATATTTTTGATCATTTGCTTGTGGCAAATTTCCTAAAGTTACCAAAATGAGTCAAAATTCCTTCTCTAGAGGAACTTAAAGGAAAAGTGTATTGTAAATGGCATAATTCTTGGTCTCACTCAACTGAAAACTGTATTTTTTTTGGAGACAGGATCCAAGAACATATTTGAAAGAGGAGTTTAAAATTCCAAGCTAAAGCGAAAAAGGCTATGGGGATTCACACTAATCCATTCCCAGAAATTGGAGAAGTTGCATCCAATGTTATTGTGCCAGACTTCCAGAACTTATCCTTGAAGGAATTGGAAGAGGTTAATGTGTAAATGCATATTGCTAGTCAGACTACTGTCAACAAAGATGCTAGAAGTTCACCAGCTGATGGACAGGGCTTTGCAGACCAAAGGGAAGACTCTGATGAGGAGGCACTGGATGATGACTCTTTAGAGGCAGCTGTCATGCAAAGAATGTGTCCCAGATACAGGTTAAGCTACAAGTGGTTGAAAGGGCTCCCGATTGATGGGAAACAGTATTACAGGGATGTAAAGAGGCGTCCTAAACCAACCAGTACCTATAACAAAAGGCCATATCCAACTGGTCCTAGGCAGCAGCCATTCCCGGCTGGGCCAACAGCCACTAGAGTGCATTCCAAGGGCAAGAGACCTCTACATGAGTTCAGACCACCCAACTATTACAGAATGGAGGGCAATCATCCTAAGAGGAGACTTGAAGTGGGCTCAAGTTATGGGATCAAAGCCAGAGATTGGCCCCTTAGACCAGCTCCACACAAGATAGAAAGTGGCCACCTTCATAGAAGGCCTAAATTAGGCCCAAAACAAAGAGTTAGGGCCAAGCAGTGGCCTTTACTGGCAGTTTTGAAATTGGCTTCGAAGGAAGAAAGAGACAGTTCGACAACTGAGCTAGTGGGTTCATGGGTGCTTGGGGTTCTAGATTGGTTTGTCATGCAGAACAAACCTGAGGAAATACCTACTCAAAGGAATGTTGTTGGAGACCAGGGTAGGATGGTTAAACCTCCCTTGGTGGCTCCAAATAATTGGGTGTTACTAAAGCATCCAAAAACAAAGGAACCAAATATGGTCCCAGTGATTTCTAGATCCCAAAAGAGGAAGATCCAGTGAAGGTACACTCAATACCAAAAGGATCTGAAACAAAGTGGGGAAAGCTCTTCATTGCTCCAGCCAAAGGGCTAGACAGAGGGAAGGAAAAGTCCAAAGTTAGATCATAGTCCAAAATCGACTCCTCAAGACAAAGAGTTGCGGCAAAGAGCAGTTGGCCAATGTTCACTCCGAACTGAAAGCCAAAGAAAGATCTAGTTTAGCAGGATTGGAAAGGGCTTTGATGGAAAGCGATAGTGAAACAGAGAGAGAAGTTGGCCTAGGCCAAAGGAAGGAGATGGTTGAGGAGGAAATGTTTGAAGTCTTCATGGCTAAACAGACATTTTTGGTCGGAAAACCAGCGGAAATAGGCCATTCGAAGGAAGTCACTAGCACTGAAGTGCCAGAATGCAGCATGGAAGATGTTTCTGAAGTAATTGAACAAGTTAGGGAAAAGAAGTAAGTACAACAATAACACTGGTACTAGCAAATCCACACTTCTCCTAGAGGGAGAGGCAGATTTTTTTCTCATTCTCAGTCTAATCTGATTTGTCAGATTTGTGGACGTTTTGGTCATTTGGCTCTTGATTGTTGGCATAGAATGGATTCTTACTATCAATCCCAGTCTTCTCCTCAGAATCAAGATTCACATCCTATGCCTAATTCCACATCTAGAGCTTTTGTTGCCTCATCTAATGATACATCTTCATCTGTTTTTCCAGGTCCATGGTATTTGAACTCTGCTGCCACTGACCATATCACTAATGACTTGTCTAATCTCACTTGCTATCAACCATATCTAGGATCAAATCAGGTTACTATTGAAGATGGAAGTTCAGTGCCTATTACTCACACTGGTAATGGAATTTTACCTACTCCTAACTATTCTTTCTGTCTCAACAATATTCTACATTCACCTTCAATTTCCTCCAATTTGGTTTCAGTCCAAAAACTAGCTCAGGATAATCATTGTGTTATCATTTTTGATGATTCTAACTTTGTGATTCAGGACAAAGTTACCAAGAAGGTTCTTCACAAGGGAACTAAAATTCGTGGTCTTTACCAATTTCATCCATCTACTTCATTTCCATCTGAGCCTCATGCTTACCTAACTAAGGCCAATCCTAAATCTGATGCTCTGTGGCATAATCGATTGGGCCATCCTTCATCCTTAAAGTTTCATCATCTCAAGCCACATTTGAAGTTGAAATCTCTTCAACTTGATAGTCTAGATTATGTAGATTGTTGTGTTGCTAAAAGCCACAGGCTTCCTTTTCATTTGTCAAATAGCACTGTAAATAAGCCCCTTTCACTCATTCACAGTGATGTATGGGGCCCTTTCCATTCTTTCTCTACTTTCAAGTATTATGTACTTTTTGTTTATGAATTCAGTAAGTTCACTTGGTTATATCCATTGACTTACAAAAGTGAAGTGTATGATAAATTCTTAGAATTTAAAGCCTATGCTAAGAAACAATTTGAGACTGCTTTAAAAATTGTTCAAACTGATGGTGGTACTGAGTATTGCAATGCTAAATTGAAAATTTTTATTTCAACTCATGGAATTGTTCATCAGCACTCTTGTCCTTACACTCCACCACAAAATGGCACAGTTGAGAGAAAGCATAGACATATCACAGAGACTGCTGTCTCTTTACTTCATCACTCTTTTGTGCCTCTCAAATTTTGGTTTGAAGCCATAGCTACAGCCACTCACTTGATTAACCGACTTCCTTCCACTCAATTGAATCATAAGACTCCATTTGAGATCTTGTTTTACCAAGATCTTGATTATTCATTTCTTAAGGTGTTTGGTTGTCTTTGTTGTCCTTGGCTTCTACAATACTCCTCTCATAAGCTACATCCTAAATCTCTTCCTTGTGTATTTCTTGGTTATCATCATTTTGCTAAAGGTTACAGATGTTTTAACATTGCTACTGGAAAATTCTATCTTTCAAGACATGTCATTTTTAATGGATTTGTTTTTCCTTTTGCTGCATCTTCTTCTGATTCTGTTCTTTCTTTATCTCAGCTTCAGTCCTTCTTTTGGTCTACTGTGTCTTCATCTAATCTTCCTACATCTACTTCTTCTTTTTCTAATATGTCTCCATCTGTTTCTCCCTCCATTTCTGCTGTTGTTCTTATTTTTGCTGCTGCTCCTAATCCTAGCTATCCTACTACTAATCAGGCTACTGTTATTTCTTCCCATTCTCATTCTCCTATGTCTTCTCCACTTGTTGCACCTTCTAATTCTTCACTTGCACCTGCACCTATTCCCATTTCCTCTATTTCCATTAATTTGCCTCCTCTTCCTTCTTCTAATGTACATCCCATGGTTACTCGATCCAAGTCTTCTTCACATTGTTCGATTCATACTAATTCTCAACAGTCTTCTGCTACCTCTGCTCCTCTACCTCTGCTCCTCTCTATTCTGATATTGAACCTCCTTCATATAAGGAGGCTCTTCATTCTCCTGTTTGGCATAAAGTAATGATAGATGAAATTGATGCCTTACATAAGCAAAAGACTTGGTCCTTGGTTTCTTTGCCTCCAGCTAAAAATGCCATTGGTTGCAAGTGGGTATTTCGAGTTAAAAGAAATTCAGATGGCACTATTGCTAGGCATAAGGCACGACTTGTTGCCAAGGGATATCTTCAACAAGAAGGGGTTGATTTTCAAGAAACTTTTAGCTCAGTGACAAAACTTCCCACTATCAAAATTTTGATTTGTTTGGCTCTTCATCATGGCTGGCCCTTGAAACAGCTCGATATCTCTAATGCTTTCTTGCATGGTATACTAGAAGAAGAGGTGTTTATGCGCCAGCCACCTGGGTTTGTTAATTCAGATCATCCTCACCATGTCTGTCATCTACAAAAAGCTTTATATGGTCTAAAACAGGCCCCCAGAGCATGGTACTCAACATTTTCTACCTATCTGCTCTCTCAAGGATTTTATACTAGCAAGTGTGACTCTTCCTTGTTTATTTAGGAATTGGGCACAAATATTACTATTCTTTTAGTCTATGATGATGATATATTGCTTACAGGCAATAATTCTTCTCATATTCAGTCCCTTATATCTCATATGCACATAGCTTTTTCCATGAAAGAACTAGGGGACCTATCATACTTTCTTGGTATTTCTATCACTACCACTACTTCAGGCTATGTTTTATCTCAAACCAAATATGCTCAAGACATTCTCAAGAAAGTAGGTCTAGCTGACTGCAAGCCTTGCTCATCACTCATCTCTGTCAAGCCAACTCTTCCTCCAAATGCTGATCATTCATATTCTGATCTTGCACTTTATCGTAGTCTGGTGGGGCTCTTCAGTATCTTACCATTACTAGACCTAACATTTCCTTAGCAGTAAATCAATCTTGCCAACATATGCATTCACCCACAATTGGTCATTTTGCTACTGTGAAGAGGTTGCTTCGTTTTGTCAAAGGCACTCTTACTCATGGTATGTCTTATTCCCCTAGTTCCTTTGATGTTTATGCATTCTCTGATTCAAACTAGGCTGGAGATATCATTGACCGTAAATCCACTTCAGGCTACTACATTTTTCTGGGTAGTAATCTTGTCTTTTAGTTAGCTAAAAAGCAACTAACCATTTCCAAATCATCTACTGAAGCAGAGTATAGGTCTCTTGCTCATACTGTAGCTGAATTAGCTTGGATTGGTAGGCTTCTTCAAGATTTATCTGTTGTCTCTCCTGTGCTTCCTACACTTTGGTATGATAATGTTTCTGCGATTGCTTTAGCCTCTAACCCTGTTTTCCATTCACGCTCTAAATACATTGAGGTCAATTGCCATTTTGTGCGTGATCAAGTTCTGGCTAAGAAGCTGATTCTTCAGTACATTCCTACCATTGATCAGCTGGCAAACATCTTCACTAAGCCTATGTCTGTTTCTCGATTTTTGTATCTTAAAGCCAAGCTCATGCTGTGTCCTTCTTCTCCTATTCGCTTGCAAGGGGATGTTGAGGATACTAACTCTACAGATACTAACTCTGCAGCATTACCTACTCAGCTCAGCTCCAGCTCAGAACCTGCACCTGCACCTACTCGGTTTAGTCCTCAACTCAATCAGTTCTAGAAGAAGAGTTCTATCAGTTCAAGTTCACCATGTTCAACTGCTTTACTAACTACACCTATGGTGGTTAGAGAATCTGTTAAAAGATCTGTTACTAGTGGTTAAGTTGTTAACACACATGTAAAACAGTTAGATTAGTTAGTTACGTTATTAGATACATATCTGTTGTATATGAGAGGTTGTATAAATAAGTGATTAGGTATCACTGATATTTTCAAGAAATGAGAAAGGGATATTTTCCACATCAAATGGCATAATTACTCTATCTTACGTAATGAATTATCTACGGGTCATTTTGGAGTACACAACTGTTGGAACAATCTTCTGTGTAAATAAAATAACTAGAAATAAATTCAAACAAAATAAATAAATAACATACCGGATTTATTTTGTTGAACCGAATCAAAAATTTAAGACCAAGTCGAGTGTGTGACACTCTGTCCTTAAGACAGATTCGCCCCGCTACGGTACTTACGGTTGAATGGCGTCTATCTCCCAGGATACAATGATCTTCACAAATTGTAGTAGTACTCCAAACAATTTGTTCGGCGAACCAAACCTGTGTTCTAACTCTCTGAATATTTATTCCTAAAACTAAATATGAGGAATAATGCACTAAAAAAAATGGACAGTGAAGGAACAAAATTTCAGACTGAATTTTTCCTATCTCGGATGGAAAATTCGGATCACAAAAATACTCCAAAGAAAAAAACCCCCGGGGTTCCGAATGCTGAAATAAGGCTTTATATAAATAGACAAATGTCCAACAGGTGCAACCTGTTAAACCGTTTGCCAAACAACACTAATGTTCAAACTTTTTTGAAAAAGTTGTCCGTTGGTCCAAGAAAGCAACCGCATGCATCTTTATTATTTAAACACTATTTAGAATAAATATATATATATATATATTAAATATATATATATTAAACTATTTAAATAGTTTAATAAATAAAGAAAGAGGTACAAAATTTAGAAAAATTTTAAGGAACTTAAAATTTAACTTTAGAATTAAATTAAATTTTAAAATTACAAACTTTAAGAAACCACTTAGGAATCCAAAATTTGAATTTAGAATTAAATTAAATTCCACAATAAATTTTTATTGAAAAAATTCAAAAGAATTTTTATCTAAAAATTAATGTTAAACCTGAAAACGACGTCATCTTCCCATTCACTCATAAATGGTTTTGACGTACCGTCTTCACTGTGTGACTTGCCACGCGGCAAGGAACACGTCACCTCTTCGGACCCACCCCAAAAGATGTTTGGGGCCCACCCAAAATGGGCTCAAAATTATGCCTATATAAAACCATTTTCCAACAATCCCCCACATGAATGGAATTTGACGGAGAGAAAATGCAACAACATGATCTAAATACAGAGAGTACAGAAATTGAAAATATTCTGCAAAGGATAGGTAGTTTTTGGCTTTGAACCTTCCCTTGTGAGACACTATCGGATTTACTAGCTAACCAGTGAACATGATGTCTTGAACTGTTCAGCCATTTGTGTAAACCAAGACAATAGAACTCACACAGTATATCTCCAGACACAGTTTAGTTCTCACTATTGTGTTCATTTTGGCCCTGAACAACCTGGTCTTCATGAGTGCTTTAGAGAATTGTAGCCCTTCACAAATCTCATAGAACCGGCCCAGTTCATACTCATATAGGTAATTCTTATGAAGAGTATCCTGCCATACTCCACTAGGTTTACCTAGATATAAGAATTATTAAAAGTATTACTTATCCTAAATCGCTGCAGACATCACTTATTTCATCATGGAAATGGGTAGGAGTTGGACTCCACAGTGATCCTTCTGAGTCAATCACAACTCGGTTGTCCCTTTGAACCTAGATCTTGGGATCTCCAGTCAACTAGGTTGGGTTGCCATTGTGGTAACTCTTATTTAATAGGCTTTAGTCCCATTCCCCTCGATGAATTCTCAACTAACTCTCTTGCTAACCCTTTGGTTAGTGGATCCGCTATGTTGTCTTTAGACTTAACATATTCTATGGAAATAATTCCATTAGAGAGTAGTTGTCTTACGGTATTATGTCGACGACGAATGTGTCGAGACTTACCGTTATACATATGACTCTGTGCTCTACCTATTGCTGATTGACTATCACAATGTATGCATATAGCAGGCACCGGTTTTGGCCAAATTGGAATATCTTCAAGGAAGTGGCGAAGCCATTCTGCCTCTTCCCCTGCTTTGTCTAAAGCTATGAATTCAGATTCCATAGTAGACCTAGCAATACAAGTCTGTTTGGAAGATTTCCAAGATACAGCCGCCCCACCAAGAGTAAAGACATACCCACTGGTGGACTTCGAGTCTCTAGTATCCGATATCCAATTTGCATCACAGTATCCTTCAAGTACTGCTGGATATCTAGTATAGTTAAGCCCAATATTACGAGTAAATCGGAGATATCTTAGAACCCTTATCATTGCTTTCCAGTGTTCTACTCCCGGATTACTCGTATATCTACTTAATTTACTTACTGCATAAGCTATATCTGGGCGAGTGCAGTTCATCAAGTACATTAAGCTTCCAATAATTTGGGCATACTCTAATTGAGAAATACTTTCCTGTACATTTTTAGAAAGATACAAATTAATATCTACAGGTGTTCTAGCTAGATGATCATCATCTTTGCTGAATTTGTCAAGTATTTTCTCAATGTAATGAGATTGTGATAAACCATATCCTTCTGATGTTTTGGTAATTTTCATACCAAGTATTACATCAGCAATGCCCATGTCCTTCATGTCAAAATGTTTATTCAACATTTCCTTGGTAGTTTTAATCATGTCATTATTACTACCAATGATGAGCATATCATCTACATAAAGACATACAATGACATAACCTTTATCTGTGTTTTTAATATAAACACACTTGTCACACTCATTAATTTTAAATCCATTTGACATCATTGCCTTGTCAAATTTCTCATGCCATTGCTTTGGCGCTTGTTTTAAACCATATAATGATTTAACCAATTTACACACTTTCTTTTCTTTTCCTGGAACAGAAAACCCTTCTGGTTGTTCCATGTAAATTTCTTCATTTAACTCACCATTTAAGAAAGCGGTTTTAACATCCATTTGATGAATTTCTAGATTGTACAGAGATGCAATGGCAATTAGCATTCTAATGGATGTGATTCTAGTAACCGGTGAGTATGTGTCAAAGTAATCTAGACCTTCTTTCTGTCTAAAACCTTTGACTACAAGTCTTGCCTTGTATTTATCTATTGATCCATCCGCTTTTAATTTTCTTTTGAAAATCCACTTGTACCCAAGAGGTTTACAACCTGGTGGCAAGTCCACTAATTCCCAAGTGTGATTTTGCAAGATGGATTCAACTTCACTGTTGACAGCTTCTTTCCATAAAGGAGCTTCAGGACTGGACATAGCCTCTTTAAAAGTTAAAGGCTCATTTTCTAACAAATATGTTAGAAAATCTGGACCAAAAGATTTTGAGATTCTAGCACGTTTACTACGCCTAAGTTCCTCTTCCTCATTTTGATCTAACTCTTGTTCTTGATCATGTTCTTGATCCTGACTAGTAATAGCATCAAAAGATCTTTTATTAGTACTAGTCTCTTGTCCAATCTTCTTTGGAAATACATGTTCAAAGAAAGATGCATTCCGAGATTCAATAATAGTATTTACATGCATTTCGGAATGTTCTGATTTATGAATCAAAAACCGATATGCACTACTATTCTTAGCATAACCAATGAAAATGCAATCAATGGTCTTAGGACCTATCTTAGTCTTTTTAGGACTAGGAATAGCCACTTTAGCCAAACACCCCCACACTTTTAAGTATTTGTAGGATGGTACTCTTCCATGCCACAATTCATAAGGTGTTTGATTCACTTTCTTTCGGGGTACTTTATTAAGTATATAATTAGCAGAAAGTATTGCTTCCCCCCACAAGTTCTGAGGTAATCCAGAACTTATTAACATGGCATTCATCATTTCTTTTAAAGTCCTATTTTTCCTTTCAGCAATTCCATTTTGCTGAGGTGAGTAAGGAGCAGTGGTTTGATGAATTATTCCATGTTCTTTACAAAACTCACCAAAAGGTGATTCATATTCACCACCTCTATCACTTCTAAGTTTCTTGATTTTCTTACCAAGTTGATTTTCTACTTCATTCTTATATTGAATGAAAGTTTCCAAAGCTTCATCCTTGGTTCGAATTAAATAAATATAACTATATCTAGTATAGTCATCTATAAAAGTGATTACATACTTTTTTCCACCTCTGGTTTGAATTGATTTAAAATCACAAATGTCACTATGAATTAATTCAAGTGGTTCCGTACTTCTTTCAATTGAATGAAAAGGAGTTCTAGATAATTTTGCCTCAACACAAATTTCACATTTATGATTTGAATCAATGTCAAATTTAGGTAAACATTCCATATTAATTAATCTACGCAAAGATCCATAATTAACATGTCCTAGTCTACCATGCCATAAATTTGAAGACTCAAGCAAGTAAGAAGAAGATGTAGTATTATTAATAATTGAGGGTACAACGGTCATTACATTTAACTTGAAAAGGCCATCAGACATATAACCTTTTCCTACATACATCCCGTTTTTGGTAAGTACAAACTTGTCACTTTCAAAAACTAGCCTAAACCCATTCTTACTCAACAAAGATCCGGAAACTAAATTCTTGCGAATGTCCGGTACATGCAACACATTGTTGAGAGTGAGTTCCTTTCCAGATGTCATCTTGAGTACAATCTTTCCTTGTCCTTCAACTTTGGAAGTTGAGGAGCTGCCCATAAAAAGTTGTTCACCATTGTCCACTAAAGAATAAGATGTGAACATCTTTTTGTCGGCACAAATATGGCGAGTAGCACCAGTGTCCACCCACCATTCTTTAGGATTTCCGACAAGATTTGCCTCGGAAACAACTACAGAAAGATTTATGACATCTACACCATTGGAAATTATATCCATTTTGGTTATATCGACTTTAGTAACCTTCTTACTTGTTCTTCCTTTGCCTTTGCAAAAATTAGTTCTTAAGAACTTCTCTGCCTTTTCACTATTATTCACTGGCACAGTCCCAACAAAAGGAGAAATTGGCGTAATGGCAATTACCATACCAGTACTGGTTTGAACATAAGTTTGACCAGTTTTAGTAGCCATCAATTCTAATATATAAAACAAAATTATAATTAGAATTTACACTACACAGAAAATTAAACCAAATTCACAGAATTAAATTCCGTAAAAATAAAAGAAACAAGAATGTAACTTTTATTTTCCAATTAATTTGAAAATAAAATAAAATTTTATTAAACAAATTAATTCCACACAGAAAGTAAATTCTGTAAAATAAAAGAAATAAAACTATAACTTTTGTTTTTTTTCCAATTAATTTGGAAATAAAATAAAATTTTATTTAACCAAATTAATTCCACAAAAGAAAATTAAATTCTGTAAAATAAAAGAAACAAGAATGTAACTTTTATTTTTCTAATTAATTTGGAAATAAAATAAAATTTTATTTAACCAAATTAATTCCACACAAGAAATTAAAATCTCTTGCAACACTCCAATAATTAAAATACTGAAAACAGAATTTTAATTAATGAAAAACTCAGAAAATAATTTCTAAAACACAAAATTAATTTCTGAAAAAATTCCACAAAAATATATTCTGAATTGTTAATGACACCAGTATCGTACTACTAGTTGTTGTCAAAGAAAAGAGACAGTATATTACTACTATCTGTCAAATAGCATATAATCACTATTTGTTTTTCCAACCAGAATATTATTTTGTAAATTCACAGAAAATAATTTTCTTCCGAAATTATTTACGAAGAAAGAAAAAGGAAAACAAACGAAAAATTCTGTAAACAGAATAATTCGAATCTGTCTTAAGATTGTTGGAACAATCTTCTGTGTAAATAAAATAACTAGAAATAAATTCAAACAAAATAAATAAATAACATACCGGATTTATTTTGTTGAACCGAATCAAAAATTTAAGACCAAGTCGAGTGTGTGACACTCTGTCCTTAAGACAGATTCGCCCCGCTACGGTACTTACGGTTGAATGGCGTCTATCTCCCAGGATACAATGATCTTCACAAATTGTAGTAGTACTCCAAACAATTTGTTCGGCGAACCAAACCTGTGTTCTAACTCTCTGAATATTTATTCCTAAAACTAAATATGAGGAATAATGCACTAAAAAAAATGGACAGTGAAGGAACAAAATTTCAGACTGAATTTTTCCTATCTCGGATGGAAAATTCGGATCACAAAAATACTCCAAAGAAAAAAAAACCCCGGGGTTCCGAATGCTAAAATAAGGCTTTATATAAATAGACAAATGTCCAACAGGTGCAACCTGTTAAACCGTTTGCCAAACAACACTAATGTTCAAACTTTTTTGAAAAAGTTGTCCGTTGGTCCAAGAAAGCAACCGCATGCATCTTTATTATTTAAACACTATTTAGAATAAATATATATATATATATATATTAAATATATATATATTAAACTATTTAAATAGTTTAATAAATAAAGAAAGAAGTACAAAATTTAGGAAAATTTTAAGGAACTTAAAATTTAACTTTAGAATTAAATTAAATTTTAAAATTACAAACTTTAAGAAACCACTTAGGAATCCAAAATTTGAATTTAGAATTAAATTAAATTCCACAATAAATTTTTATTGAAAAAATTCAAAAGAATTTTTATCTAAAAATTAATGTTAAACCTGAAAACGACGTCATCTTCCCATTCACTCATAAATGGTTTTGACGTACCGTCTTCACTGTGTGACTTGCCACGCGGCAAGGAACACGTCACCTCTTCGGACCCACCCCAAAAGATGTTTGGGGCCCACCCAAAATGGGCTCAAAATTATGCCTATATAAAACCATTTTCCAACAACAACCTTTAAAAAAAATGTGTATCATAGGTAAGTTATGATATTTATAATATTAATTATTACAAATATTATAATTAAATTATTTTTAGTTATAATTAAAAAAAATTAAAGAATTATAACTAAACATCACATAAGATATAATTAATTTTTTTTAATCATACCTAAAATAATAATCACAATAAGTCCTACCTAACGTCACAATGAGTTATAATTAACGCTACAATAAATTACAATTAAATACCACAATCGCCATACATGGGCTATGGTACACAACTCATCTTGAGATGTGTATTATAAAATTTTCGTTAAATAATAGTTTTTGTTTGCTTTTTATTAATTTTGGACTATCTTGCGAGATTATTTATACAATGTTTTAAATTATGAAACATAAAATTTGACAAATAAAATAACTTGACTCATATTTGTTAAATAATTCAAAGATAAAACACGACTAATTCAATCTAGATTGCATTCACGATTAAACTAAAGTTATCACATACACTGACAATATCGCCTAGTATTTCAGTAACACCTAAAACAATTCTCCCATGCTAGTTACGTGTAGGAAAATTCTATTATGCACATCTTTACCATATTCACTATTAAGTTATATTATTTTTTTTAATTATAATTAATTTTTTTTTAGTTATAACCTTATTTTAGTTATAATTCATGAGATTTTTTGTTATATTTCATGTGTTGTTTGGTTATGATTTTTTTTTTTAATTATGACTCAGAAAATATAGAATTATGTCATTTTCTTATTGAAGGGTGTGTACTATAGTCTTTAAGGGGTGCTCGCATATCGTTTTTGACGGCTCAGTTTGTAATTTGAACCAGCCTGCATGTCAGCAGTTGGAAAATTTTGAACCCGCAACCGCTCTCAATTAGGATTGCGGTTTGTGCGAATATGATTCGCGGATGTGCAGGCAATTACGAACGGTTTGTCGATTGGACTTTTCATTTTTTTTTTTAAAAATTGGGGCATGATTTTTCCCACTTTTAAATATTCTTTTTGGGCATTTTCCCCTTATTTTTTATATATTATTTTGGGTCATAAAATCATAGATTTCTTATCATGAAATCATTACTTTGCAATATCCCAAATAAATTATAGCCTATTTATCCAATTTACTTCCAGAAGGAAACAAGCTATAAATACATGCTATGATCAGTTAATTGACTCACATTCACTTTACAGAAAATGTATAAGCTAAACAAAACCCATAGTTGTTTTAATAAAAATGGAACAAACATCTTTTCTGAAAAATTAATTTTAGGGTTTGTTGAACTTACTCACTAGTGAAAAAAAAAAAGAAAAGAAGAATAACTATGAATAAGCCCTTTTACTCATTTTTTTTGCAAGTTCCCCATATTTGTTAAGTTTTCACACTTGCAATGCAAAACAAGTTGCAAAACATTTGTTTACTTGCAAGTGAGCGAGAGAAGAGAAAATTAGGATTACACACTTACAAAACTTACAAAAAATCTAACGGTCTAGATTTTTTTTTTAAAAAAAAATGTATACAGATGCGGACATGTGAGTGTGGGTGTGGGTAAAAATCACAACCCGCAAAATGAAAAAAATTAATGATTATCCGAAACCGCCCAAATAAGTGTGGGTAGTAAAAGTTGAGTGATTTTCATGAATCGAATAACCCTATGCCTAGTCTTCGCCGTTAGGTGTAGTGGGACTTAGTGAAATGTGATGCCATGCATTACATCACCTGCACAACAATGTCATGCATTATGTCACCTTCCACAAGACCATAATTAAATCATTTTAATTATAATTAAAAAAATAATTGCTTATATCCAAACATTACATAAGATATAACCATAGATATTTTGGATAATAACTAAAATAATAATTATAATAAATCATAATTAATGTTACAATGAGTTATAAAGTGTACTTTTGCCTCGGTGTTATGAGTATATCTCCTTTTTTTTTTCATAATCTTTGGTTGATTTCAAAATCTGTTTCCTAAGAAATGGTGCATAGAAAACTTTAATATAGACTGGGAAGGTCTCATAATTTATTACATTACTATGATATTAGTAATGTATTTAAGGATTTAGAGTAGCATATATGAATTTGTTTTTTATGCTTTTTTTTTTTCTTTTGTAAATGGTACCGGTTGTATTGGAGGAAATCAGAGCATATGGCATCTCAATGACTAGCCTTTCATCCTCTTTGTAACGGATTTTTTTATGATAATTTTTTTAATTTTTAATTTTTTTATTGAACTACTAATAGATTGTGTTTTGAAGGCATTCGATAGTTTCTTTGTGTTAAACTTTTCTAATATGGGTTGTGTTATGGATTTAGACTTGGTTGCTATGATAAACAGAAAATTGTGACTACAAATGGCTTTTAATGAAAATGAAAATGAAACATAATAGGAAATATAAAAATAATATAATAAGTGTATATATATATATTAAAAATAACTTTTTACGGCTTACAAAATTATGTCATGAAAAATGTAATACTTTATGGCATGTAAAAAAATATCATAAAGGATTATATACGACATACAAAGTATGTTATAGATATATTAAAAGTAATCTTTTACGGCTTGTAAAATTATGCCGTAAAAAGTACAATAATTATGACATGGAAAAAACATCATAAAAGAAAACCAAAAATGTCATTTGTATGATGTAAAAGACAATTAACTTTACATGTATTCTGTAAAAGACAATTAACTTTTCACGACATGTCATATAACGACATTTGTATGCATACTGTGAAAGAGCTTTGACATCATATATTCAAAGTCGTAAAAATTTAATTTTGTTGTAGTGACTAACACCACAATAATCAGATCATTATTAACACCACAATATATCATAAGTAAACCAAAAACGTCAACTGAGACATATGGGTACGTTTCATAAAATTTTCCAAAATGAAAACACTACAAATCCAATCTTATTATATATATGTATATATAATATTAAAAGTAGGGTTTGTTTTAATTTTTAAACAAAATTCACTTTGTCCGATGTGATTTCAATTTGAAGCACTTTATTTTCGTATGGCTCAAATATAAGCAATGTATCCCCTTATAGTTTTGAACTACAGTACAAAACTAATCTATTAACAAAAACGAACAAAATTACTTAAATATTCCCATGCCATTTTTTTTTTCTCTCTTATTGAATACATATAATTTTATATCTTAATCGTATATTTAATAAATTAAACCATAAAGTAACCTAAACATTCTAATTTATTATCATAAAATTACCTTAATCTAATTTTAATTTTAATTTTTAATTTTTAACTCAATTTCTTATTTAATAATATTTTAAATTAATATGTACATATATAACCTGTATCTATAGGTAAACCAAAAATTAACCTAAACAGCCTAATTTATTATAATAAAATTACTTTAATCAAAATTTTAAAGGACATTTAGGCTAGAGGTCTATTTCTGAAACTGTTGGGCCAATATGCCCAAACTTAAATCTTGTTTTTTGCCAAAAGGACATTATGAGTCCAAAAAGACAACTACCTGTTCAAAAGCTAACCATCTGTTTATTTGTTCAAATGTCACTTATATGTTTAAGTGTAACCTATTTATACACGTGTTATTTATTTGTCCAACTATCTGTTCAAAGGAGGAGGATCCCCTCCAATCCAAATTTTGGACTAGAGGGTGTTGTTTGGGTCCATGGGGCCTACTACGGGCCCCATTTCGATGATCCAAACCATTTATTTTGTTAAACACTTTGTATATTTTGTCCATAAAAAAAAATTAAGTTGATCCGATAACTGTAACTTGTTCAATTTATTATGTTTCACTAAAAAAAATGTATTTATATTTTAAAACACAATTATTATTTATTTTTTTAGTGAAAAATTAAACTAGTTACAGTTATCAAATCAACTTAATTTTTTTTGAATGAAATAAACTACGTGTCCGACAAAATAAACAGTTTGGATCATCAAAATAGGACCCGTGGTGGGACGCACGGACCCTAATAGCAACCTCCAGTATGGACTGGAGGGGATCCTCCTCTCCCTGTTCAAATATGTACACGCGTTACCTGTCTATCCAACTATCTATTCAAATATGTATGTGTGTCACTTTATCTATTTCTGTATTTGTTCAACGTCACCTATTTGTTCCCTAAAGATGTCTTTCATTATACCTCAAATGATGTTTCTTATGACTTGGTTACAAATATCATTGTGGTGTTTCTTATGACTTGTTTGGCGCAGCTTAAAAGCTGCTTATTTTAGCTTTTAGCTTAATTTAAGATAAAATATTGTGTTTGGTGCAACTTAACTCATCAGATTATAGCTTAATTTAAGTTATTTTCAACTTATTTTCCAAAGCAGCTCGAAGGGTGCTTATAAAAATCGAATTAAGCAAGCAGCTAGTAAGGGGACTACTAAAATTACTTAAATGCCCTCGTCAATACCCAACTATTACCAAAAACCAACTATATAAATCCTATTTCGCAAAACACTGTTCATTGCTCACTTGAGAGAGAGAGAGCGAGAGAGAGAGAGGCGATTTCTGGCGAGAGTGATTTCTGGCGGAGGCAAACCAGAGTTCTCTTTCGCTATCTTTTCTCTCTCTTTTCGCGATCTCTCTCTCTCTCTCTCTCTTATGATCTAAAACTCTCTCTCCGTCACCAACGCCATCGCGATCTGCAACCCTAACCGAAGCGCGCGATCTAGTCGAAGAACCAGAGCTCTCAACGAACCAGAGCCCTCTCTCTCTATATATATATATATATATCTCTTTGCGATCTGGTCGAACAACCAGGCTAGGGTTTTAGTCGCGATCTGGTCAAACCAGAGCTCTCTCTCTCTCTCTCTCGCGTGCACAACTCCAGTGTTGTTTCGACGGTAGCTAGGTCATCGACGGCGACGACGACGGCGAGCCATCTCCGGCCTGTACCTAACATTAATATAAATATATACATATATATAATAACAATTTTTATATTAAATTTATACCATCTTAAATTTAAGAGTTTGCAAACTCGGGGAAAAAAAAATTGAAAGAATATCTCAACCACTAGTTTTTGAAAGGGTTAAATGAACCAATTCTATATTTCAATCTAATAAAAAATTATTTAAAGTATCTAATCTATAATTTAGATTGAAAGGTGTTATCTCAGTTTATATCCATTAAATAAATTGCACAATTTATTTCACAATTAATATTGATATAAATTGCACAATTGCACAATTTAAATAAAGAAATAAACTGCACAATTTATTTCAATTAAATAACTTCTATTAAAAGAATTTTATATTGATATAAAATTCTTTGGTATTGTAAATAAAAAAAATAAAAAACCAAAAAATGAAATTACTTTTATTAAATGAAATAAAAAAATGAAATAAATTTAGCCATTAATGAAATAAATTTTATATTAATTGATACTAATTAATAATTTCAGTATTAATTGATGCTAATTAAGCCATTAATTGACACTAATTAATTTATAATGAAAAAATGAAATAATTTTATACTAATTCATACTATTAATGAAAATAATAGTTTTTGTAATACTAATTATACTAACTTTTATTAATGACATAATTTATTTAAAATTAAAATCGAAAAAAATGACAAAATAATCATTTTTATTATCACATAAGGGCAAAAAGGACAATTACACAGCAAAAAGTTATTTACAGCTTATCAACCAAAGTACTATTCTGCTACTTAAATCCATAATTCTACAGCTGCACCAAACAGGTTAACAGTTTATATAGCGATTCGGGTTTTACCCTGACCTTTATTGTGTTCTGGACTCAGGTTTTGTGGTTGTATGTTGTTGTCTATGTTTTATTTCCATCCTTTACTTTGTTGAATTTGAGTTTTGGGACGTGTTGGGTAAGTTTGGAATAGGTTGGTTGTGAGTTGATTCAAATGGTTCCTGCCTAGGTTTTGGCTTCTTCACTCGAACGAGGTTTTTTGCGCTCGAGCGAGCCTTGGGTATTTGCTTCTTCGCTCGAGTGAGGGTTTTTGCGCTTGAGCGAGGATTAAGGGTCTTTAGGTTTCTTTCTTAGACGCAGCTTTCGCTCGAGCGAGAACTCTTGCGCTCAAGCGAGGTTTGTGTGGTTTGTTTCTTTGCTCGAGCGAGAACTCTTGCGCTCTAGCATGCGTCTGCTTTTGTGGCAGACAGGAAGCTTTGCATTGTGCGCTCGAGCGAGGCCTTTTGTTGTTTCTGGTCACTCGAGCGACAACTCCTTCGCTCAAACGAGCCTCACATATATCAATTCGCAGCAGAGATGACTTACATCATTTTTGACCTTCTTCCTTCTTCAAAACCCTAGATCGGCAACTCCTCTATCTATAACACTCTCTTTCTCTCTCTCTACAAATACTCCATGTTCTAGGGTCATTCTACCTTACTCCCTTTGTTAAAAAGCTAGAACATTGCGTGGGCTTCCTTTTGATCCGAAAAAGTTCAAGTTTGGAGCATCTTTGGGTTTCTCTCTTCTTCTCCTTTGAGTTTCTACACTTGAGGTAGGGATATTATACTCTCCTATATGGGTTTTAACATCGATAATGTCATCTTGTATAAATGGTGGGATTTGGGAAGGTTTTTGGTAAATTTTGGGTTGGTTTCTGTATATGTATAAAAGAGGGGTTTTCTATTTGGGTTACTTATGGGCATGAGAGGTCTTGAACATGTTATGACTTGAGAAGAATTAATGAAATGTGGTCTTTGGTGTAATGTTTGATAAAGAGGGGAAAATTCCCTAATTTGAATTAAATAAGCTATTTGTATAAATAAGGAAATCAATGTGGAATTGTGAAATTGGTTTTGGAATTTTGAAATTGGGAGAAATTGTGATTAAATGATGTAGTTTGATTGATAAATCATTCACCTATGAAAAAGTTAATAAATTATCTGTTTAGAAATATCTGTTTGGAGCTATCGGTAGAGGATAGCCATGATTATTGTAGAAACTACATGATAATTAGGTAAATTGAAACTAATCAATCGAATTATGTCATTGAATATGACGGTTGGATTAAACCATTGAATATGTGATTTAATTGGTCATTGTATATGACAACGTGATTGTATATGTATCATTGCTTGGGAGGAGATAAGAGATGTACTTCATTGTGTGGGAGGAGATAGGGGATAGATTTCATTGAGAATTAAGTTGGTCGGAGTGTCCAGGGTGAAAGTCCTGAAATCTTATTTATTTATGGATGCCGATTCCCTCGGACGTTGTTCCGTAAAATGCAAGAAATAGAAGTGTTGGTTTGATGAATGCATTGAATTGTGAACCATTAAGTTGTAGTCTCGTGTTGGTTGTTTTGATAATAATGAATTTGGTTAGCTAATCTTATCCGAAACGGAAGAATGGAAATGAGTTGAGATATTGGTTATCTATATCGAATGAACTTGAAAGGAATATGTATTGGTTAAGAATATCTCACATTTATATGGTGTTTATGTCTTAGTTAATTCTCATATGTTGTTTAGCATATCTCTACTGGACTTTGGTTCACCCTACTTGGGAAACCATTTTTCAGGTACAAGTGACATGCCACATTCGAGGGCATTAATTGGGAGGTTTAGGGGCCGTAGGCTTCATTTTGCTGTTTTCTTGTCATTTTGTATCTAAATGTAAATTTGAGCCGACGACTTTATATGTAAAAGAGTTAGGACTCTTCTTTTCTTGTAACCAAGCAATGACTTGGAAAGCTATAAGCTCATAGGACATTTATTTTGTTGTTAGCAGTTAGAGTTACATGTAACATTTGTAATACCGACTCTGATAAATGCAAATGTAACATTTTTGCCATGTTAATAGTTATAATGAATGGATGATTTATGTCATATTTTGAGGGCGTTACATCTTATGTTCACAACTATAAATTGTAATCTATTAAATTATAATTTATAATTCTTTTACCACAACTCTACCAAACGAGACTATGTTTATGTTGATTATCGCATAGTTATAACCTGTTATAATTACAAATTTGATTATCACTAAACAGGCCTTTGGCTAAGCCTAAACTACTGTTTAGCTATGATTTATTTTGCCCTTTTGATTATAACCGAAAATGGTTTGATACAAAATTTTAATTATGTTTGGTTTCGGTTTTCTAAATTCAGCTTTTTGAAAACTGAGTTTTTTTTTCGTATTTTTTTGTTTTTAGTGAATATTTTTGAAATTTTAAGTATTTTTTTTACTTTTTTACATGCACCTTACTTATAGGATCTAAATAGTAAAATATTTGTGAAACAATATTTTAAAAAAATAATAAACACACAAAAATACGAAAAATATACTGAAATTTCATTTTTTTTTTTTGTGGGTATTTAGTGTATTTTTTAAATATTTTTTTCACAAATATTATACCTTTTAAGTGTATTTATGTTATGTGTGTCTAAAATTTTTTTAAAAAAATTGCTTAAAATATTAAAAAAAATCATTGTAAGCATTAAAATACGGAAAATAAAAAAAGTAGAATTTTCTGAGAACTATTTTCTAAAAACTATAACCAAACAAGCTGCACTTTCAAAACTTACATCCCAAAATAGAGGTATGTATTATAAAAGCTCTCTAAACAATTGTTTGGTAACCATTTCATTTTAAGTTTTCAGTTTATATTTATAAAAATTTTAAAAACTATCATGAAAACTTGTTTAATAATTTTCTTAATTTATAAATAGTTATCACAATTTGTAAATTTGAGAAAAAAACAAAAACTCTAAAAACGAGTTTACATTGGTTTTTAAACAGAAATTTAAAAATTTGACTAATAATTTTTTTTTCAAATAATTTCTTTTCAATTATTTTTTTTTCAAATATTTTTTTCAATTACTTTTTTTCCAATTATTATTATTTTCAATTATAATGTGTCCCATTGTCATAAATAATAAAAAATAAATATAAATATTTTAAGTCTAAACAAACATATTTTTTAGCTTATTTTTTTAAAAATAAACAAAAATTAGTTTATAAAATTTTTGTAAACATAAACCAAAAACGTAAACGTTACCAAACACTACTTAAGAAATTCTATGTAGTATTTTTTCATCTTCCCTAAACTATTTATCTCTCTTTTATGCAATTATATATATATATATATATATTTTCAGTATACTGATCTGGCTCCACCAATTATTCAAAATTTAATTAGTTTACCCTGTGTTCTTGTTCTCCTTATGCTATTCGATAATTCAATTGAATGTAACCTTTATTTCCCAAAAGTGAGAATTACAAAAAAGAAAAAGAAAAGAGGAGGAGGAGGAGGAGTAGTAGAAGAATAGTATTATAGTATGCACACATATTTGGGATTAAAACTCCAGCCTTTCATTTCACTACACAACAAAAACAACACAAGTCACAAGACTCGATCTGTGATCTCTTAAAACAATAATTGTTTTGTCAATCCCATTAAACATGGACCTGGGATGCTGTCTAGCCTGCTGTGACCTCTCGTGGAGAGTTAATAATTTAAATTATTCATATTATAGGATTCACAACTGTTGTGTTTATAAAAAATTATTTATAACCACATAATCAAAGTCTAAATAAATATGGTTTATTATTAAAATTATATTTGTTTTTTATTTTTTTACAAAACAAATATAATATCGTTACGTGGTTATAAACAATTTAAATTATCAAAATAAGAGCATGATATTGATCTCCATGATGAGTCACAGCACCCTCTATTCCTAAACTTAACAAAAACACAACAGACACAGACAGTAAATTAACAAATAGTTTTTCATACAGACTGGGACATCCATAGCTACCCAAACATGGTGCAAAGCAAGAGAGAGAAAGCAGATGCCATGGAAGCCATGGAAGAGTACTCACAGAACTTAGCAAGCAAGGACGTGTCACAGATTAGCAACGCACTCAACGAACCAGAAAAGGAGAAGACGAGGCACACAACAAAAGCTTGGAATGTTGTTCGGAGACCTTTGAAGAAGACAGTGGGGACTGGGTTACCATCTACGTTTTCAAATGGGATTATTAAGAGAAGTGTGGTGATTGTGAAGGAAGCTACCAAGATAAATTCCAAAACTCGTGTCTGGATTGGTGGGATGGAGCTCAATTTTGAGTCATCTCTTCGATTTGCAAGAAATACATATGCCATCTCTGCCTAGATCCTTTACATGGCTTTATTTTGAAACCGTGATGATATACAGAGATTTAAAGATTGTTCTACAGCAAGGAGAAAAAATAAAATAAATGAAATGAAATAGTTAGGACAAAACATCCTGTCACAATCGAACCTATTTGCTCCATTTGGTATAACTGTTAAAAAATATTATAAATTATAACTTAACATATTTTAGATTGTGACTTTAATAAGAAATTATTAATTTGTTTGGTGTAATTGTTAGATTATAGATTTAAATTACTGAGTAGTGTTTGTTAAATAAGGTGTAAAGTAACTTTTTCAATTAAATTTTATTTTTTTTTATTTACTACTTACATTTCTCATAAAATAATAATAATAATAATCTACACTCCATTTGGGTTTTTTTCTATTTTTAAAAAAATAAAAAATAAAAAAATTTAAAAGTATTACCGTAAATTAACATGTCCACAGCAGAAGCTGATAATCAGAAATAAGGGTTAAGAAGCTTCTCAGAATCAGTTTTTTTAAGTTAAAATAAATTATTATAATTAGAAACTGTTTGAAATAAATTTAACCAAACAATTTAAAATAACTTTTCAAAAGTTAGAAACTACAAGCTAGGTCAAAAAAATCCAAACAAATACCCCATTATAAGTTGAGTTTTCTATGGTTTTTTTTTTAAAAAGCACCCAACCAATTTTTTTAGTAATGCTACAACCCAAATGACCGAATAAATGATCAAAGATGTAGTTGGATTGCCACCTAAAATTAGTCGGTCCCACCAATAAACAACTCTCCTCTCATCAGAAACAGCACGCTATCTGCAAAAGAAAAAATTGAAAACCACTTTTTGTAAAGCACAAGAGTTTGTTCTCTACGAAGACACCAGCAGCTTCTAAATCAAATTTTTTTTTTTTTTTTAATTATTTTACAGAGCAACAAAAATCAACATTTCAACTATTAATTTCAACCTTTTATTTTTTTCTTTCAAGACTTTTAACAACTATTAATTTCAACCTTTTATTTTTTTCTTTCAAGACTTTTAACAACTGCTGTGATAGCAACTCAGGGCCCTACACCCACCATAGGAAATTCAGCTTTTAGTGGCGTTTAAAAAATACCATTATAAGTGCCAAGAACGCCGCTAATTCTTTTTTTTTTTTTTTTGATCAGCAAAAAAGATTAACTTTATTGATGAAGATTCAACAATACAGATGAATACATCAACAAAGAAGGAAAAAAGCACACCAAAGGATGGTGAGATACCAGCCAAGAAGACAACCAAACAAAACAACAGAACTACACCTCACCCAGAAAAACAAACAGCCACACATCATACAAAGAAGACTAACAGAACCACCAATTTAGTCCTAACACCCCCAACTTCCACCAACTACAAGAGAATAGAAGCAACCCAACACCACCGATGATATTAAGACAGACATACATACCTGATTTGTTGCAATCTCCGAATGATGTCCTGGACTGAATAAGAACACCATTTTGAATGAGCTTTGACCCAAAAAGCCACTCTAGCCAAAATCAACTCACCGAATTCTGCAACGCCGCTAATTCTTTCTATGACGCTTAGCACTAAACGCCAAGGACGTAGCCGTCACTATAACTTTATGACGTTTAAAAAACGTCGTTATATTACTATAGATGGCGTTTTTAAAAACGCCGCCAAATGTCCTTCTTGACAACATCATGACGTCACTACGATATTTAGCGACATTTTTGAAACGCCGTCATATCTTTTTTAACAAATCTAACCGTTAGTATTTAGAGTTTAAGTGGCGTTTTGAAAAAAGCTGTGATATCCCTTCTTCTTTTTCTTTTCTTTTTCTTTTTGAAATTGTGCTAATTTTATAGGATTAAACTAAAAAAAAAATACATATAATAAAACTGAATAGCACTAATATGAAATAATAACTTACATTCAAATAACAAATGCAACATTAATTTATTTTCCCATTCAATTTAATATCCAATCACCATTATTCACAAAATAATATATCAAAAAAATTGAAATCACAATTCTCAACCAAAAAATTACTACTTTGTATTCAAAGCCATAAAATAACATTACGCTCCTCTCTCTCTCTCTCTCTCTCTCTCTCTCTCTCTTACCACTCCCTCCCCCATTTAACATAAAAAATAAGAAGAAAATGAGCCAATTCTATGACCTTGTCATTTACTCTATTCCTTATTTTTATGAACTTGAATATGTAGCCAAAAAAGGCTTCTAATGTAATTGCTCTTGTCTTAATAAAGCTAAGATTTCCTCTCTCCATTTGGCATGGTCTGATTTTATTCTATTTGTCAGAAAATAAACAAAACCAGGGCCTCAAATTCACGAATTTTGTCCTTTGAAACTTGACTTGATCATATCCAATAAAATACTAGAAACCCAATTTGAACTTCTCCAACATATGGAGTGTAATTGACAACTTTTGCATTAGGTCTCCTTTCAGAATCAGAGCTTTGAATTCAACAATTTTTCCCTTCGAAACTTGATTTGATCATATCCAATGGAATGCTGGAAACTTAACTTCCTCAACATATGGTTAATACAATCAATAGTTTAGAATCAATTATTTTTGCTTCGAACAAACAGTCTACATTTTCCGAAGTATGAAAACTTCCTTTCAGGACTACACCGTTCTATTCTAAAAAAAGTGATCCCTTTTGTATACTACTAAACCAACTATTGGTTTGAAACCTAGAACAAACAAATTCTGACCGTAAGGTATTTCGAACTTTGCTTCGAAGGATTTTACTTTCATCAAGAAACTAAAAAACAGGTCGTTAATCCTTTTGAAGTGTCAAATACCTGGGCACTCCTGCACTTTTAGGTGTGAAATGTGCTTCGAAGTCAACTTCCTGCTTTCGAAGTTGTTTGTCACTTGATTTTGGCGCTAAAGCTTGGCTTTGAAGCCAAACATTTGATTTCGAAGCCAATATTAGTATTTGAGATACGTTTCCCTCCCAAATTATCAATATTGAGAAAAACGTTTCACACTCGTACCTTTAGCACTTCTTTATGAATTCTACCTACTTAAAACGATTGGGTATTTTTCAAACAAATAGGTTTAAAGCCCTTTTATTTCGTGCTTCCAATTCACCTATTTGCCTAACACACAAACCCTTCATCTCTATTGATTTCTCATTCCCTTTACCCTTTTCCTCAACTTCGTCTCCTGAACAAACTCCTGGCAATGGATTTTTCTTCCTTGAAAACACCGGTTATGGAGCCTGTGAGTCCATCCGTAGCCTTAAAAAGGATCATTGATAAAGAGTGTGAGAAATACATGGCTGGTGAGAAAAATGCCATCGACGGATGCATCTTCGTTCCTCGTCGAGCAACAAGAATATGTGCTTGGACCCATTTTTAAGGAGATTCCCACTAAGCTTCCAACTCTGTATCCACGTCTGGAAGACCATTGCTTCCTTTATGAAGGCAGTCTTGATTGGGGGAGCTGGAGGATGAACCGACCCCATCGCTGCTGGCCCACAGCAAGACCAGAGTGGGAAGAATGGTATGATCGAGTCGTTCCTGATAGGACACTAGATCTTTAGGAGCTCTGCCTTTTCGACAACCTTTTAGTTGTCCAAGTTCACCATTTCAGAGGACCCTTTCTTAATACTTGTTCCTCTTTGTTTTTGGAATTATGTTTTTAATTTCTTCCCATTTAGATGCGGGATGATGGCTCCCACTGTGCTTGACATCTGCCATCTGTTAGGATTATCCCCTACTGGTTCCCCCATTGGTCCTGACTATCTTGACCTCAAAACCCCTTTTTCCCTCCCTTCTCTGAACTCATCCTATAGTGGCTTTGTCAATGTTGAGAGCAAAAGAGAGGGTCCTGTGACTGATAGGGAATTTTTCTCTTTTATATTGTATTGGCTTTGCAAATTCCTCTTTTGTACCTCTTCTCAGAGGATCATGCCTGAGTTTGCCCCTTTTGCCAAAGCCCTTGTTTTACAAAGAAAAGTGGCCTTAGCTTCATACGTTCTAGGTCATGTTTATAGAGCTTGTTCCATTTTTTTTTATGAAAAACCCTTGGATGCCAATCAGGGGGGCCCATTTTGGATACTTCAACTTTGGCTTTTTACATACTTCACCGATTTACAGTCTAAATGCCTAAAGTTTTTGGAGCCAAACCCTACTACTCATGCTATGAAGTTAGCCAATGTTTTGCTCTATCCTTCAAACTTTGCTTTTTGCTTTTCTTTCTTTCACCAACTCCCAGCTTCCCCTTCTTCTCATAGCTTCTGTCCCTTCGAAACTACCAATATTAGCCCATCCTGGTTGATGACCTTTTTGAGTGATAGGCCCTGTTCTACACCTCAGCACAAAAACATGTGGGCCTCTATTATGATTCCCAGGGAACTATTCATTCGGACTATGAACCCCAGGGCTTACAAGTGCACTCTGAGCTCTATTGTCCTGCCCAATTTGCTAGGCAATTCGGACTCTCATAAGTGGTCCCTATTCCTCACTGCAGTCAGTCCAATTTAAGCCTTATTAGCAAGGATTTGAAGATTCGAAGATCTAGATTGGAAGAAGCAACTTCCAAATTCATCCAAGATTTAATTGACTTTGAGTACCGACCTTTCATACCTCAAAGCAACATACTGAAAAGGTGCCAGAACTGGTGGATGGCCAATATGGTGGTGCACTTGGCCATTTCTCCTCAAGATCTATTAATGGTACTAGATGTACCTCAAGCCAAGTCCAAAGGGACTAGAGCCATTATTTCCTCCACTGCTCATGTTACTCCAGCTCTTATGCTTGCCACTACAAAGTCTGTTCCTACTACCTCACCTCCTCCTAGAGTTACTCGAACTGTCTCGAAGAAAAGTAAGTACTCCTGCTTCTTTTCTCTTCTCCTCCTTTATGATGCTTTTGCCCTTACTTATAGTTCTTTCTCTGGTGTAGGTGGTGTGGGTGCCTCACAGGGAGATTCTCCCCAAAAGGTTCAAGATTTAAATCTTCTCAAGAGAAAACAACAACAACAAAGGAAAAGAAAACTCTTGTTTGACCCTAAAGAAGAGGTACCTGAGGTTTATGTAGAAGAAAAAGAAGCAAAACAAGAAGAGACAGAAAAAGACCAAGAGACACCCTTAAAAAGAATGAGGAAAATGACTGTCTCTCTTTTTGATTTCACTGGAGACCCCATTCACGAAGCATCCACTAAAGCAATAGAAGCAGAATATTCCAAAGAACTTATTATATTTCAGAGGGCTGAGAAGAGGAGGCAACAACAAATGCTTAGGGATGAAGCTGCTGCTGCTAGTCAACTCCAAAGAGAAGTTGCAAGAAAGCAACAAACTGTCGAACATTATACCCTTCGCAACTCTCCAACCATTGCCACCACTTCTGAAACCAGTAATTTCCTTTTGTGTCTCTATTTTCTTTTCTCAAATTCTTGATACTGAGACTTTCCATTACTTTGTATTTCTTCTTTTACAGCAACAATTGCTCTGCCTTCTCCTCCAATAAGGACTCCTTCAGTTTCATCTGAAGTTGAAAGACCTCGAAATGTGGAGCCAATTCAAGCAATACTCCCACTCTCTGGTCCTACATTTTCCATATCTTTCTTGAGGCAAAGCATTCCTACATCCCTATCTTTCGACTTAACTCCATACTTTCCTCTTCTATCCTTCAACTCTAACCAATTTATTCTCCCTTCAAGCCTTGCTACTTCTTCTCCCCCTGAGGAAATTTCAGCTATTACTTCATCTCCAATGATAGTTGATTCCCGTAGAGAAGACACTAGTGGCTCACCAGTTCCTTGTCCACTATCCCTATCTAGCTCCAGTCCCTCTTTTCTTGACTTACTGGTAGCTAAGACTATAGAAACTATTAGGGATACTTCATCTTCCCCTCCTATCCCTATACAGCCATCTCTTCCTCCTATCAGAGCCCTTTCTGCACTAACCATGTCAACAGAAGAGGTGGACATTTTTGAAGCTAGACTAGCTAGCCTTTTTGACATGCCTTCCACCATTTCAACAGCTAGCAACGAAACTGAGCCATTAGTCCTAGCTGATTCTCTCTGAGAAATTTTTAAGAGCTCTTCCTCCACCAGTAGGACTTCCGTACCTTCATTAGACTTGGACAGCTGTTTGGAGTTGCTGACACTCTTCTCGAGGATCCTTTTTGAAGCCTTGCAAAGGCCTATTATTAAGAATGGTTTCCTCCAATGCTACAAGGTTGTTGGGCAATCGAACATGACTATCTCAAGTCATTTATCTTAGGCAACAACTACCATTGACTTTTATATTAGCATCTGCCATGTTGCCAAAGCTGCGGAGGAGAAATTGTTGAGAGACCAGAGATTTGTTTCCCAGATACATGCTGAAGTGTCAGAATTGAAAGACCAACATTCCTCTGTCTCCCAATTCTGAGTTCAACTATTGGAGAAGAAAGCTCAGCTAGAAGAAGAGTTATCAGCAGTCAACTTGGCTTCGGATCGTATTACCACCAAGCTACAAATTGCCAACCAAGGACTGGCTGATCGAAAGTAGGAAATGACTATGGCCATTCAGTTGTTCCCATCTTTTAAGAGTAGAGAGTTAATTGTAAAAGAACAACTGAAACATTGTACTGACTTTTGGGCCAATCTATGGCTGCATGTATTCAACTCATTATGAAATAAAATCTTTATTTATTATTTGAGTGTTTCATGCTCCTTTTGTTTAGCACTTATTATACTCTTTGCGTTTCCCACACAGTTGGATAATAAGGCTTCAAATATCTTCCATTAATTTTCTTAGGGTGTACACATCCATTAAATTTCTCAAATGATATGCTCCCCAAGGCAAAACTCTATAAACTTGATATGGTCCTTCCCAATTAAGTGACCATTTGCCAAACTTATGACTTTTAATACCTATTAGGAGTATTGTCTTCCATACCAAATCACCTTCATCAAAGCTAAACTTATGGAAAAGAATTCTATTTAAACTTATGGGCTTTCGGTTGCTTTCTTCTTTTGGAAAATAATGCTATTTAATGCCAAAATTCTAACTTCATCCACATTTTCTAATTCCAAGCACATACTCTGATAGTACTGCTCAGGAACTAACTGATCCTGGCCTATCACCCTTAAGGACTTGATGTTAATTTCTGCAGGTAACACTACATCATGCCCATATACTAAGGCATAAGGAGTGACTCCTATACTTGATCTTGGAGAAGTCTTGTAAGCCCATAATACATCCAACAGTAAGTTATGCCAATCCTTGGGATTGTCATCCACAACTCTCTGTATTCCTTTTTTCAAGGATTTATTGGATGATTTTGCCTGACCATTTGCTTGTGCATAATAGGGGGTAGAATTAACAAGGCTAATTCCAAATTCTGCCACAAAAGACTTTACCATCTTCCCATCAAATATAGTCCCATTATCAACAGTTATATCCTGAGGGATGCCAAATCTGTGGACCAGATCTTTTATGAATCCAATAACTTCAGTTTGGTCTACAGCCTTATATAGTTTTGCTTCGACCCACTTAGTGAAGTAATCTGTGGCCACTAAGATGAAACAATGGTGATTCGAAGAGGGTTAATGTATTTTCCCTATCATGTCCATAGCCCAGCCTCTAAATGGCCAAGGTTTCAAAATTGCATGTAAATCAGTTATTGACACATGTCTTATCACGCCATGTTTTTGGCATGCTTGGCAACCTCTAGCATATTCTATGCAATCTTTAAGGATGGTTGGCCAATAGTAGGAATGTCTTCAAAGCAACCATCCCATCTTCACACCAGGCTGGTGAGCACTATAAATGCCTTCATGAACTTCAGCCATGGCTGTCAATGCCTCCTTTGGCCCTAAACATTCCAATAATAACCCATCTGCTCCCCTTTTGTAAAAAGCATTACCATACACTATGTATTGCATAGATTGTAATTTGACTTTTCTGCTGGCTTTCGAAGATGGGCCAGTTAGGTATTGCATTATTGGATGCCTCCAATCTTGTTCTTGTAAGTCATTATGATTAACTTTTAGCACCATATTCCTTTTAGTTAAGGGTGGGATTACTTTTTGATATGTTGTTTGGCATATGTTTATTTGAATGTCATCCCTTCTCCTGAAATTTGAAACTTTCTGAGCCACATCATTAGCTTTGTTATTCATAAATCTTGGGACATTAGTCACATTTGCTATCTGGAATTGAGAAAGCAAATGTAATGCAACTATTTAGTAAGGCAACATGCTTGCACTTTGACATTTGAAAATTCCTTTCACTTAGTTAACCCCCAATTGAGAATCCTCAGATATATCAACTGCATGAGCTTGCAATCCAATAAGTATTTCTAGTCCCACTATTAAAGCTTCATATTCAGCTTGATTATTGGAACAAGTAACTTCATCCACTCTGAAATCATGTGTGGTTTCTACCCCCCGTGGTGACTTAATCACTACACCAATTCCAGTTAGACCGTTGGCTTTTGATCCATCAAACCACATTTGCCATGGTTCAATACTAACCATACCAAGATCCATTGTTCTTGGCTTTCTGTCTGACATGGATGATCTGCCAAGACATTAGCTAAAACTTGTCATTTTACTGCTTTTTGGGGGACATATTCTAGATGAAATTCTGATAAACCTAATATCCATTTGTCAATTCTTCCTCTCAGCATAGGTCTAGACAACATATATTTAACCAAATTTGTGCTTGCAATTACTAAGACAGTTGTAGGCAAAAGATAGTATCTTATTTCATTGCAGCAAAATATAATACAAGGCACAACTTTTCCACAATTGAATATTTACATTCACAAGAATTTAAGAACTTACTAAGGTAATAAACTGCTTGCTCTTTGCCTTCTTCATTGTCCTGGGCTAAGAAAACTCCCAGTGAATCTTCTGCTGCAACAATATACAACTTCAAGGGCTTATCACCCTTTGGTGGCATCAGCACTGGAGGCTTGGCCAAGTAGGCTTTGATTCCCTCAAAAGCAGTTTGATGTTCTACTGTCCACACAAACTCCTGTTCATCTTTCAACCTTAATAAGGAAGAAAATACTTTAGTTTTCCCTACAGTATTAGAAATAAATCTTCGAAGAAAATTAACATGTCCAAGGAATTTTTGTACTTCTTTCTTACTTGATGGAGGCCTAGCTTCAATGATAGATTTGGTTTTGTTTTGATCAATCTGCATTCCCTTTTTTTGTACTACATAGCCCAAGAAGTTTCCAGCTGATACGCCAAAAGCACATTTGAGAAGATTGAGCTTCAATTTGAACTTTCTCATTCTTTCAAAAGCTGCTTCCAAGTGGAGCAAATGTTCCTACATGGATTGGGACTTCACTACAATGTCATCAATGTAACACTCTAAATATCTTCCAATGAGGTCATGAAAGATAGTGTTCATAGCCCTTTGATATGTAGCCCTAGCATTCTTCGGGCCAAATGACATTTTAACCCATTTGAAGGTACCAATGTTCTCAGGACATCTGAATGCTGTCTTATGGATATCCTCTTTTGCAATATAGATTTGGTTATAACCAGAGTGCCCATCCATCATTGATAAAATCTTGTCCCCTGTTGAACTATCCACTAATAAATCTACTATGGGCATGGGGTACTCATTTTTTGGAGTTGTTAAATTCAGGTTTCTAAAATCGATGCATACTCTTATTTTACCATTCTTCTTAACTACAGGTACAATATTGGATAGCCATTTAACATACCTGGCTATCCTAATGAAGCCTGCTTTAAGGAGCCTAAGAATTTCTTCCTTGACTTTCTGAATCACTTCAGGATTCATCCTTCTTAGTTTTTGCTTGTATGGCTTGAAATTAGGCTTCATAGGGAGCCTATGTTATATTAATGACCTATCCAATCCTGGCAGTTCATTATAAGACTATGCAAAACAATCTTTATATCTCTTTAATACCACCAACAACCGGTCCCTGTCAAGAGCACTTAGCCAAACACTAATGTAGATAGGTTGCTGTGTAGAACCTTCCCCTAAGTTAACCTCTTCCAAGGGGTCTTGTATCTGAGAATTCACTAATGCTTCTTTTTTGATTTCTTCTATCTTCGAAGCAATTTCTTTGCTTTGTTCTGCTCCTAATTCCTTTGATTCAACATCTTTGCCCTCCTCCTCATAGACAAAGTCTATCCATAAGGCTTCTTCTTCCTGTATCTCCTGGACTTTTGTTTCGATGTCCAACGCACAGTATTTATCAAAGGCCAAAAACCTGACCTGTTGTTGCTCCTGCTTATAGCCAACTACCATGGCTTCTTTCTCTTGCTCTTACACCTTTTGGACTATTGATTTTATGTCAAATATTGAGAACTTAATTAAAGCCAAAGATCTGGCCTCCTGGGTTCCACCTTTTTTCCTACAAAGGCATCATTGTCATCCTTGGCGACAAATTCTTCGTCAGCACTTTCCTAGACTAAGTGCTTCAAGTGTGCTAATTCCTTATCAACCATCACTTCGGCTGATCCATCAGGTTTTCTCAGCATACTGAGTGGTGTCACTCTTTCAGTATACAATTTGGCCTCTGCAAAGTCTGCACAAACTATGAAGGGTTGAGGGTCTTCATTGATCTCCTCTGTCTATCCCTTGCACAAGGCCATCATTATCTTTTGATGTAGAGAGGAAGACACGCATTTGTTGGTGTGAATCCAATCCCTACCAAGTAGAGCATTATACTTAGCATTGTTGTCGATAACGAAAAATGAAGTCACGCAATCCCTGGTTCCAACACTCAGGTTGATGGGCAAAATACCCTGAGCCATCTGTTTGTCTCCAGCAAAACCAGCAATGGTTATGTTGGTTGGGATTAATCTGGGATTCCTTTTTCCTAGTTTCTTCAAAGAAGATTTCAGAAACAGGTTTACTGCTGCCCCATTATCCACCAATACCCGATTCATCTGTATCCCATCGAAGAAGGCCTTGATATATAAGGGTTTGACATGTTGTGTCATGGATGTCATAGGATTCTCAAAAGGGTATGAGGGGTTAATACTCATCTCTTCCTCACTCTCGTCTTCAGTTTCCATTGGTATGGCCACTTCGGATTCATCTTACACCATACTAACCTGTGAATCTTCACTAGAAACTGGAATTGGGTCAATCTCCTAACCTTCTTGGTTTTCATCTTCAACCTGGAACTCCTGTGGTAATATATGCATCATATTCATTGACACTAGAGGAAACAAGCCAACTTGGATCGAAAATGGTTTTGAAAAGTTTTAATAAAAGTTGATTTTGTTCAAATTAATCTTTTTACAACTTAGACCATTTTTGGACCAAACGGGAAATTTTCAGTACCTACAACCTTCAATTTCATTGATTTCAACACAGTGTGCTCCTACTCTTGAATACAAATTGAAGTTGCTTTTTATTACATTCACAAAGAAACCTTGAAAGTACTAATAAAGCAATAAATTTAGGGCATGGATGAGTCAGGTGTTCTTGCGCCCCCTTCTAGAGCTGGTCGAAGCCTTTGATGCTAAAGAAGGCCTAGATCTGCCATTTCCTTTATAAAACGTGCTTTCTCTGTTATTCCGAAAGGAATTGCGACCTCTGGAATAGCCAAAATTATGACCTCTGGTTTGAAATGGAGTTGAAGATTGTGGTGAAAAATTTTGCTTAACTGAGAAAAAAGCAGCTGTTGACTCTGACAACTTCCTTGTCTTTGCATCCATATGAATTGCTTCAAAACATAGGAGAGAAGACAATTCTTCCATAGAAATAGTACCAGATCTAGCTCTAATTGTAGTTTTAAATGCATCAAACTCATCTAGCAGACCATTCAGAGTTAGCCAAACAAGATCCTCATCATCAATAACTACTGATGCAAGAGCCAATTGATTAACAATCTCTTGAATCTTTGAGAGTTAAGCCTCCATGGAGTCAGATTTCTTAACAACAGAGTTCAATTTATTCTTGAGTTAATGAACATGAGATCGGGAAAGTGAAGTGAACGTCTTATTGAGTGCAAACCATACCTCAGCACAGTGATGGAACTGAAGAACAGTGGAATAAATGGAAGGAGATAACGTTGCAGTGAGACAACTTAAGAGGTGTGCATCAATTAAACTCCATTGAAGAAACTCTGGATTTGCAGATTCAACACCAGAGTTATTAACAACTTTAGATGAAGGACAAGGGATTGTATCATCAACATATGCCAAAAGATTGGTAGCACGAAGCATGTTGGAGATCTGACTCTTCCAAATGATGAAGTTTGTTGAATCTAACTTCACAGTGACAAAAGAAGAAAGATTCGAAATGAGAAGAGTTAAATTTGATGGAATGGAAGATGAAAGAGATGAAGGAGTAGCCATTGTTATCTTGGTTGTTAGAGCTTAGCTAGCTCTGATACCATGTGGAAAATATCACTTTCTCATTTCTTGAAAATATCAGTGATACCTAATCACTTATTTATACAACCTCTCATATACAACAGATATGTATCTAATAACCTAACTAACTAATCTAACTGTTTTACATGTGTGTTAACAACTTAACCACTAGTAACAGATATTCTAATAGATTCTCTAACCACCATAGGTGTAGTTAGTAAAGCAGTTGAACATGGTGAACTTGAACTGATAGAACTCTTCTTCTTGAACTGATTGAGCTGAGGACTAAACCGAGTAGGTGCAGGTGCAGGTTCTGAGCTGGAGCTGAGCTGAGTAGGTAATGCTGCAGAGTTAGTATCCTTAACAGACATCAATAAATATTTAAATGCAAAATATCTAATAGTTAAATCGTGAACGCAATCTAGATTGAATTAGTCTTGTTTTATCTCTTAATTATTTAATAAATGTGAGTCAATATGTATTCGTCAAATTTTATGTTTCATAATTTAAAACATTATATAAATAATCTCACAAGATAGTCCAAAATTACTAAAAAGCAAACAAAAACTATTATTTAACGGAAATTTTATAATACACATTCCAAGATGAGTTGTGTACCATAGCCCGCGTATGCTGGTTGTGGTCTTTGATTGTAATTTATTGTGGTGTTAGTTATAACTTATTATGATGTTAGGTATGATCTATTGTGATTATTATTTTAGTTATGATAAAAAAAAAATTTGATTATATCTTATGTGATGTTTAGTTATAATTCTTTAATTTTTTTTAATTATGACTAAAAATAATTTAATTATAATATTTGTAATAATTAATATTATGAATTTCATAACTTAACTATGATACACATTTTTTTAAGGTTGTGTACTTGAAAATGACGATTTTTTTTTTATATTTTTTATATTTTAAAATATTAAAAAAAATAATTAAGAGAATTGACCCAATTTTCAAACTATTTGGAAAACTAACTTATTTTTTAAAATCGTATTTTAAAAATGTAATTTTAAATTGAAATTGTATTTTCAACATGTAATTTCACTTTGAAATCGCATGTTGAACATGCAATTTATAATGACATGGACTTCACTTTTTGAAATTGCATGTTGAAAATGCAATTTCAAAAAGTAAGTTAGTTTCCTAAATAGTTTGAAAAGTGAGTCAATTTTCTAATTTTTTTTTAGAACGTTAAAAAAAAAAAACTCCCCAAAACGACCCGTAGATAATTCATTTTTAAGAAGGAGTAATTATGCCATTTGACATCAATAAATATTTAAATGCAAAATATCTAATAGTAATATATTCTCTCAGTCTCAAATTATTTATTTGACATAAAAAATGAAAATTAAAAAAATAATATATTCTCGTATTGAAATTTTTAATTTTTTTTCATCAATTAAAGATCTCATTAAGTAATTTTAATTTGTGTAAGAACATTAAAAATTTTTGCACAATGTTTTATACATATCAGTAATTAAAATTGTAAACTTTTTTTATGAACATGTATTTTTTTTATTGACACCCAGTGGGGTGTAATTACCCCTATGTACACCGATTTGGAAGATGTGGGTTTATATATACCAAAGAACATCTTCTATTTGAGTTAATCTTTAATTTTGGTTGATTATATATGACAAATTGTTAAACTAATACGTTGAATGGTGGCCATTTTTGTTTTTTACTCTAAAATAGGAGGGCATTCATTTTTACACGTTTTTTTTTTTTTTGTTTTTTTTTATTTATATATATAAGATCTTCCCCATTATTATAGAATATCACTTTAATTTTCTTGTCCTCTTGGGGCATAAAAACTATGCAAATGAAGCCTTTTAGATGAAGTCTAGAAGGTTGAAGGTGATAAATTTTTGAAAAACTTTAAGTACAAGATTCTGGAAAATTATACAAAACAAAAAGTTTCTTAGATCCAGTCCTCTAATATTTTAGAGGGCTTTTGGACAAAAATACCCCTACATACTAACATGACACATATTGAGTGATATTTTCAATTTTGGAATTGTTTCAAACTTAAAAAATTAATAATTTTGTATACAGATTTTTTTTTAATATAAAATTAGTGAAAAATCTAAAAATTCATGAGATGTTTATTGTGATTATGTATCAATTTTAACTAGTAAACAACAATCCTAATCAAACAATTAAATACGAATCGACACAACGATTTAACGTGGAAAAATCACAATTGGAGCATCTCCAATTGTGATTAAAAAACTACAGGCCAATGTCACAAAATAATCCACTAAGAAAACAAAAAGGAATTACACAAGTGTACTCTCAATTACTTAATGAATCCACAGCCAAATTGAACCGACCCCAATGTGCCTCTTCCACCACCGTCTTCACCTCGGAATTGTTTTATCTAACGTTGAATTTATAACACCGATGTCGAATCCACAACGACGAGCCACTCCGAAACCCATCAAACTTCAGGCCCAAATTCCACGAAATCCACCGAAGAACAATTCTCTCTTTTTTGAATACAACTAAACAAACAAACCCTTTGATATAATCCAACCAATTCATGATATAAACTCTCACAGATATTAAAGGAACAAGCAAAGAAGCTCCAAATGAAAACTCTAATATCTAAGAAGAAGATCTGGAAGTCGTACCCCAAGAAACTGAATTAATCGCAGATTTATAGCAAATAGAATCGTGATCTTCGCTGGAGCGCAGGAATGGGCGCTCAAGCAGTCTGACTAAAATGCATGTTTCAGAACAAGGATCTATGCTCGAGCGCAGGAAAGTTCGCTCGAGCGTAAAAATACAGCTTCCAGTACTTTTGCAGATGAGTGAAACTTTTGAAAGAATTACATCTTCGCTAAAGCGCACAATCGACCACTCGAGTGGTCAAACAACTTTGACTGCAATTTTGCTTTTTGCTTTGGGGGCGCTGCCCTTCGACCCCGCCGGGGCGTTGCCCCCTGGATTCCCGCGAGCTAACCGGGCAGCTCGATCTCCAACATAGTCAGCGAAGTGACAAACATGATAGGATTAAGATCACAAACTCCCTCCTTTGCATATGTACAATTCGGGTTGGATTCGCATCTAAATACTCATAACCTCACTGAAATAAAAGATCGAATAAAATTACAACTGAAAAGAATTTTGTCAAATGGGACTGCCAATAACAAAAACCTAACAATTAGCATTATGAGAATTCTCTTTTTTGAAATCTTTCAAATAAGACATACGATAAATATGATTTTTTTTAAAGAAATATTGACGAAATTTCTTTGTGCTTGCTATTACAAAAATAATGAAAATTTCAATTTAAACTAAAAAATGCAAAATTGAGGTCTAGTCTAAATTAAAGAAATTTTATTGTTAAAAAACAGAGAAATTGAAAATTTTTAGGATTAAATTTCTGTATTTTATGATAGAGAAGTTGTGAAAGTTCACTTATCAAGAATCAATTTTAACCTAGTTCTCTACGATGTCTGTTCTGTTGGGTTCAGTGACCTTTCTTGATTCCATAATTGTTGATGTTGGATCGCAGTGTCATGAACAACAAGACTAGGCCTTGATTTTAATTAAGATAATGAAGAAGCAAAATTGAGGTTGAGCAAACAAGCACGAGAGTAGCTAATCCAAGTAGTAGTGGTGAATCAAATAGAAAAAATGTGGTTGAAATATTTGCATGAACTTATCTTGTTATCGCCAATAAAATATTTAATTTAAATTATATATTTTAATATTTATTGTAAAATAAATGTGAATAAGAGGGAATTATATATCTCAATAATTCAACTGAATAACCAATTTTACACTATTCTTATAAATTTTTAATTCTCATTATTAATTCTGCTAATCAAATAGAGTCTCAAAAGTATTTACAGAATGAGATTTATATTAAACGTGCTTCGTGTAGATTGTTGTAAGTTAAAAATTGATAATAAAAATGTAGAAGCCAAAAACACGTATTTCCCTAATATCTAGATAACCAATTTTTTAGATTACTGAAACTATTTTTACCGAGTATGCTGTAACCAAACGTTGCAAATAATACAACATAAATTCTTAAAATAAATTTAAAAATTATAAATTACTCACAAAAGCTGCACTAAATAAGCTAACCCAAACAATACCATTATCTTGGAGTGATTATTTAGTGGTTTTGGAAGTATTGCTGTGCACAACTCATCACTTGACATTTATCAAGTTGTCTCCTAAAATAAAAAAATACTAATCCCAAAGCTTTAACTAATAAATATTAAATTGAGGGGTTCTCCTATGGTGTGCACCCTTATTATAAAATGTATAATTTTGTCTCAAGATTTTGCAATATCAATTCTAAAATACATTACCTCGTTACAAATTAACATAACAAAAAATGTCGTAATCAAGTTACAAACTTTTGTAACATCGATCACAAAATTGTGAACATTTTGTTACGCTAATTTATAGTAAGATTACGCATTTTATGATTAATATCATAAAATTTTATGACAAAATTATTATTTTTATCATAAAATATATATGATATACACAACGATCCACACTATAACATTTTCCCTGATTGAGACACCATAGATCCAAAACCATCACATAATTTTTCATTATCTTGTGGCTCTCAAAGTTTTGCAAGACAATGTCACAACATCACCCAATAACTGTATTGACTTGACTTATTTATAATTTTAAACCATGACATAGAAGTCTCCAAAGAATCATAAATAGGTAAATAACCAGCGCACACCCCAAATGTGATGTCTACTGAGTGAATTGTGGAACGTACTGTGACCAAGGTTCTAAATATCGGCCGGTACGTGCCGTACCGGCCGGTTCATACCGGAAAATTGGAGTGCCGAGTCAGATACTCACCGGTATACCAGTGAGAATGAATTTCGCGTCTGTAGCGGCCGATTCTCGATACGTATCGTCCTGGATCCGATACGTGAGCGATACAGTTTCAATACAGTCCGGTATGGCTGAATAAGTCATGCTCTGTTTGTATTTGTCATCCTCTGTTTTTTTTGTTGCTGAATAAGTCATGTCGTTTGCTTGTTATGCTCTGAATAAGTCATGCCTTTTCTTTTGGCTGAATAAGCATGGCACATGTATTTGTCATGCTCTATTTGTCTTTTCTTTTCTTTTTTTTCTTTTTTTTTTTTGTGGTTATTTTTTATTTATATTATGGTATGGGATGGGAATGGGATATATTTTAATATATATTTATGATTGTTATTTTTAATTTTTTATATATATTTTAATATATATTTATTTCAAAAGTACCTTTACATATCAAAATATTGATTAAAATGTGATAAATTAAGACTAAAAGAGTAAAAAAAAAAATACATAAAATTGAGTTTTAGAGGGGTTGCTAATGATTTTTGAAATTTCACAGCGATGCCCGATACCCGATACGTACCGGTCGATACTACCGATACCGATACTCCGCGATTGATACCGTTACGTTACCCGATACCGCGATTTAGAACTATGACTGTGACAGCACTTATAATTTGAGAATTTTTTTTTTCTCTCTAATATGAAGAATATATTCCTATGGTTAAGATTATTAATCTATAGCAGATGTCCAATATATATATATAACGGTGTTTCGGACTCAAAACTGAAGAATATAAAGGGATGAATGCCAAAGTGATTTCAGTCATTGATGCTCTAGTCTCAAATGGCTCAAAGTGGAAGTCATCAAGGCAAGCGATCAGAATGAGCTTTTTGGAAACAATCTTGATAACTTCTTTCTTAATCGCCACACTTCTCATAATCATTCCTTACCAATACGAAAATGGCAACCCTGTTCCAACGGTGATATTCAACGGTATCCCCTCAACGACGCTCCATGGATTTGTTGCATCGCTCTTGTATGCATTCACGGGCTCCTTGATTGCCTTGTTAATCCATGACAACACGAGCTGCTCATTTCTTGCCAAGTTCTGCGAGAGCCTTGCCATGGTATCTATGACATCCGCTCTCTCTTTGCTGCTTTGGGCTATGTTCACTCTCATTTTTTGATTAAGAGCTTGAGGGAGGGTGTTGCCCTTGTTCAATTTTTTTTTTTTACTGCAGTAAGTTGAATTTGGTTATAGTGTGTTTTCCAATTAGGCCAACTCTTGATCTTGATACAACTTATCTATGGCATCACCGTTATTCCTACTAGCAACTCAATGTTGAATTTGGTTTTGAGTTTTCAAAAATAATTTTATGAGTTTTCATTCAATCTATAATTTTTTTAGTATTTTAATCACTTCTTTTTTTATTTATAGATTTTAGAATTAGTTAATCTATATACACTTAAAAAATACAAATTTTGTGCAAAAATCTTTCAAAAATTCATTGAATACAAAAAAAGAGTAGAGCTATTCTAGTCCAAAAATTAGACTCATTTTTCAAACTCAATGATACGGCAGCATATTTGAATATCTAAGGTAATTTCTTTTTCTCATGTCTTTTCGGATTATCAACCAATTATCTCTTTTACATGTTATTGAATCTTAAAAATGGGTCTAGAAGGTGGACTTCTGTATTCTTTTTCTACAAGAAAAGAGTACACTACTAAAAAAACCACTTTTTGCGATCGCTATAAACCGTCGCAAATAATAAAAAACAGTCGCAAAAGACTTTTTGCGACGGCCCATGCGACGGCAAATGGGGGTCGCGAATGTGGGGGTGGCAAATACTTTTTGCGACCGCAAAATAGCAGCCGCAAACTATTTGCGACCGCCTAATCTACTTATCGCGACTAATATTTTGCCGTCGCAAAAAAAATATAAATAAATAAAATACCTACAATGTTTTAGCAACCTATATTCTCATATATATATATATATATATATATTCAAGTAGTATATACAATAAATATAAAGTGATATTTGCAAAAATTCTAATACACATGTATTATTTTCCATCACTTCCCTCAACAAAATTATCTTTCTTCAAAAAAAAAAAAAAAAAAATGTGCATACAAAATATAAACTTCTATACACACAAAACAAATATCCATCAACCATCCTTAAAAGTATTTATACAAAATACTAATAGATTCAAGTACTAAAAAAAAAAAACTGAATTTAACTCTCAATATCACCCACTCAATCATATCAACTACTCCCTCAACACTACCTGCAAAAATATACATCAATATATTAGAAACAAAGAATCAACTCCATAGAAAAAGTTTAGTTCATGCATGCACAAAATTGTTTTTCTCAAAACATTGAGGGAAACAAAATTCACAAACTATAATTCATTATCTAATTATGAAACATTCATGCATGCACGAAATTGTTTCCCTCAAGTTTTGCCTAGCTGCTGGAGCTGATTAATAAGTCATAATGAACCAAGAAAGAAAACCTAAAGACAAGCCAATACATGTTAAACGTAAAGGTATAAATTAATACAGAGTTATATGATACATTGAAAAGAAAGACTTGTACATTTTCTGGACTAGTGACAACATGTCTCATTTATGATTTCTTATTAAAGGCCAGCTGACAATAGGATACTGCAACCAAGGTAAAAGAATATACCAGCATATAATGGATTAAAAAAAAAAATTAAGCACAAGACTTCCTGTTTTACGAACTCCAGGAGGTGACTCTCCAAAAATGTCATCACAAAACATATCATTTGACCTCTCACTCTGCAAAATCAAACAGAAACCGAAATCATGTACATATATAGAACAAGCACTTAAAAGTAAAAAATATTCAATATCAAGACTACAAAATATGGGTTTTCTTTACTTATTTCATTTGTAGTAAAAATATTTGTGTCTGCAACTGTTCCAGCACAATGATGCATATTCTGCCACTAAAGCTGAAGGAGAGGCGCTGGTCATCAAGTCAAATGGTAAAGAACAGAGAGATTGTAGAATTTGTCATCTGAAATTGTCTCAATCCACTCATTTTTTCAAATAACCAAACAAAGAAAATGAGACTCAGGATCTGACATTTACTCTCCTTGAGAGTTGATGCTTTGTACAAAACTTCAAGACCCTAAACATGACTAGAATTTCAACTTCCCAAGACAGAGCAAGAAACAGAAAAGCAAGATAGACAAAACCACCAAGTTGAAACTGCTTAAACAAATCAACCGACCCACTGGTTTGGGTGAACCGTGGTTTCGCGGTGGCTGGCAAAAAGCTCAATCCGCACTAAATTGCTCTGCTCCTACCCGAGAAATTCCTCACAAACATCAAACCCTAGCATAAAGTCTATAGTCTCTTTTATTTTACATTTTTTTTTCCTATCGCAAAAAAACAGCAAATAAGTACAGAGAAGGAAAATAATATATAGTAGTTGTAAATTGCATTTGAGTTGAATTATTGAGTTCCTAATACTCAATGCACTAACCACAAATGCTATGTAATACTAGATGGAATTTCTTAATTTATGAAACACCAAAAAAATACAATATTATCACCTCGTAAAGCTCATCTGATATCAGATTCACCTGGTGAACATATGGGATCCTTGAATTATCATCGATGTAAGAATCTGTCACTGGGTTTCCCAACAAATATCCCTGTAAACACAAATACACAGTCCTGTCCCAACCTTGTATATTGGTAAGAACTCAAATTTTCTTTTCTTTTCTTTTCTTATTTTATTTCTGGATTCTTAGCAACCATGGGAAGGAAAAATCACCAATAAAATTGGAATTTGAAGAACAAATTAACTATAAAAATTCCATTTCTAATTATGTTACTTACTTGGAGTCCCATGAGTGGCTCAAGCCCTTCATCAAGACCTGCAATTCCAATCCAACCAAAACTTAATTAATCAAAATTGTTTTCTAAACTGTAAACAATCAAAGCATAAACTAATTAATTCTCATCAAAAGGAATACCATCTAATATTGTTTGGACGAGGAGCGGAACAGTAATTCCTGAATACGTATCCCCACCAATGTAGAGAGGATTTGTTTGGAATTGCGGATGGTACACCAACCACTGTGTCACGACACAAAAAATCAAAATACTGATTTCACAAAACATTCTCCAAATTACCAGTTTTCAATTTTACGCATAGTAATTCATGGACATCATAATTATCACTGTTAAAATATCTAATCAATTAAATCAGGGAAATTTTTTTTTTACCTTTCTGAGAAAACTATAGACTTGTGCCACGGACTTTGTGTCGGAAGTATTGTAACCAGCTGATGTTCTGGCATAGGAAAATCCAGTTCCCACAGGTTGGTCTATAAAGATTATGTTGGCAACCTGAAATATCACTGAGATTAATTAATTAAGATTATCATAATTTTTTAAAATAAGTTTTACTTAAAAAAAAAAAAAAAGCAATTAGGGTAAGGTTAAAATGTTGCAGCTTTGTCCACGAGTATTTGTTTACTCTAAGAGATGGTAATTGGCCAGTCCATGACTCAACATCAAACAACAATGGACCTACAGAAAAGAGAGAGAAAGGAAAAAAAAAGAAAAGAAGGTGGAATATATTTACATCAATAGGGATGAGAATGGACTTGGGACCCTTTGAAGTGTTAAGAGCATGTGTGAGGGTAGAATCTCATATCCAAAATTTACTTACCAAATCATTATTGCTTGAGTTTGGGAAAGAATGCAACCTATTGAAAATTTTTGAACAATCATTCTAAGTTGAGAAAGTACACGACAAAGGATCTTTTGTTTTCAAATGTGCATATCCGCTTACTCTAAAATATCTACAGCCATTGGATATGTCTCAAGATTTCCGTACCTTGATTTTCATATGATCCAATGGTTGTAGACATTTTAAGACAAAGGGACAAAGAAATTTGGGCGTAGATGATTCTTGGCTTTACATACACTCCTTGTGTGAGATTGTGGTTTTATTTAGGTGTGTAAGTGGAGTAATTATTGAGAGTACCATGAGTAATTGTACGGGGGGATTAGTATTTAGGTGGACCTGTTTGTAGAATTACTGTTCTAAATTTAATTTGATGTACTATTGTGGTGTTCTAGTTGGTGTTTTCAAATGTTGTCCCTTTTGAAAAAGTACCTAACAGTGCACAAGCAGAAATAGAAATGGTAAAGACATAAATGACCAGATATATATACAAAGTCAAATCTCACTCCCTACCAAAAACCTTGACTCAATATTATGGAATATACTTTGATATATTGTAGGCGTCAAATACAAATGTAGCTAGGCATTTGTTAAATATTGCGACGAACACTGAATTGTATTTAATAATGTCTATGGAAAGTGAGGATAATGAGAGAATACCGATTTCGTAAACAAGTGCAGAGAAACCCGAACAGCCAGGGCCACCGGTGAGCCACAGGACACGAGGATCAGTCACTGGGTCTCTCTCCGACTCAATGAAATAATAAAATAGCTGCACATCATCCGTGTCCCCTATGCCGATGTATCTACACACAAAAACCCATCAAACTTCTCATACTTTCAAAAAAAAAAAAAAAAAAAAAACAAACCGAGAAAATTCTCAGTTCTCACCCGGTTTCAAGGTTGAAGGGCAGCTCTAGAGAGAGCCAACATCAACAGTTTTCCATTGGTGATGACTACTTACTACCAGGCTAAAAAATGTAAGATGGTAAAATCAGCCACCACATTTGGTTCAGTGTCTAAATGCTCCATACTACAACTTCACAACTACATTGTAAGAGAGATATATATATAATAAAATAAAATTCAACATATTGGTAGCAAATATATAAGCTCTATAGCAGACTGTACATGGTATCAAATAAGGAGAACGCAATATTAAAACCACAGGCAAAATTCAACATGTGAAAAGCAACAAAATCAAAGTTCTAAATTACAATAAGAGGTCTAACAGAGCAAAGTTGGAGACTTAAGAATGGAAGATCACCCAACCTAGTTTAATTAAACCTCTCATAAAAGTCTTCGTTTGAAAATAGGACCCCACATAACTGCATGTTATTTACCAGTGGAAGTGATACTCACAATCCCAAGAGAACCAAATTACAAAGATTAGGCAGTAAATAAAGAAGCCCAGGCTAACGTGGCAGAGAATGCATATTGTTTACAATGTGGAATAAAAAAAGTAAGGTGGTTCACCAATTACCTTGAATCATGGTCTGATGGGGGTAGCTGATTATCATACATGTTGATTTAATATTAGAATACAGTGCTGTACTTAGTTGAATATGAAAAAATGGAGTACTCCACATTAAATAAAGATCATAAATATTATATTAAAAAAAAAAAGAGGAAACAAAAGTGTTATGTGATATATTATCTTTGACATGAATTAGTTTTCCTATTCATTTTTGGAGGCCTACATTTAAGGAAACATCCAAGGACACTAAACATATATATCAGAATGTAATTTATCGAGGCCACATGAGGGATTTAAATTATTTGATGATACTAAAGCTGTCAAGATTCCAATTGTCTCAATGGTAGTGCTTTGAAAAAAAATCATGAGACTGGCGTGGAAATTTTTAATCTAATTAACATGCTTTAAACAATGTAGAGTCTGGTTGGCTGTCTTTCTGTTTGGGAACACTACGATTTTTAGATTCAAGTAGGGTCAGGTGAACCCACTCAAATATATATGTTGTTATCACCTAAAAGTCATTGATCTTACATTAGCAAAAGCTGCTAAACCATATAACATGAAATCAACCATCATACTGTACTTAAAGTTGCAGCTTAATTTAAGACAAGGGTCACTGATCATTTGGTTGCAGCTTAGTTTACTTTCGATTAAACTAAATGAGGTTGAGCATTAAAGACTTTAGTGTTTGTACTTGTGTGTGTACCGTTTACAAATTAGTTTTATCCCTGTCAACTGGCTTACCAGTGCAAATGCAATTTACCTTTGTTGAACTGAACCTGGAAACCTGGGAACAACCTTCCAACATTATTATTATTCAATTAACCTTCAGAGGCAGAGATTTATTCTATTTTTATTCAATCAACTTTCCAACATTACAGATTAATCAACCATTACAAAAAGTAATCGATGATGATGAAGATTACAGATTAATCAACCATTACAGAGAGTAATTCATGTTCAATTACATATTACAAATTAAGCGATGAAGATGTGTCATTACAGAGAGTAAGATTCGAGCGATGAAGATGAATCGATGAAGATGTGTCAAACGTTACAGAGAAGACAAAGAGAAGTGTTTAGGCTTACCGATTATGAATCTCGATTATGAATCAATCGAAATCTTCTTCAACAGCATCTTCAAATCTTCAAATCTTCAAATATTTGGCTTCAAATCTTCATCAACAACATCTTCAAATCTTCAAATTTTGAAATCAAATCTTCAAATCTTCACTGTCGAGCGAGAGAGACAGTGAGATTCGAGTGAGAGAGAGCGTGGAGATTCAAAAGAAAGAGTCGAGCGAGACAGATTTTGAGAGAGAGAGAGAGAGAGAAGAAAGAGAGTTCAGATTTGGGAAATTAGGAAAAAATGGACATAGGTCACGTTTTATGTTTCACGTTTTTTGTTTTGGGGGGGGGGGGGCGGGGTTAAGGCAGATTGGGTCAAGTAAAATGAGATTTTAAGACAAAAAAATATTTTTTTTTTGCGACGGTTAAACAGTCAGTCGCAAAAAATTAGACGCAAATAGTCATATTTCTAGTAGTGGTAAGTACAAAAATTCAATACATTTTTATGTTTTGTTGTATTCAGTGAATTTTTAAAGATTTTTGTACAAATTTTATGCTTTGTAAATGTATTTAGATTACATAGATCTAAAAATAAAAAAAAAATTAAAATATTAAAAAAACTTACTAAAAACAAAAAATATGATGTTTTAAAATTCCAAACGAAATAGGTGTTGTGCTGGATAAGAGTGTCTTTTTCATTTTTTTTTTTATTGGCGAAATAGTTGTTAAATTAAGACTTGTCACCTAATTTAACTCGTTCTTGTAGAATTGAATTCATGATCTCTCCCTTAAAACTAAACTTTTAAAAAAATCATGATGACGAATTAAGGTTTGGGACATCACTATGCAAGTCCCCTAATTCAAATCATTTTAGTTTCTTCATGTCTGTTTGTAATAATATTAGAAATACCATTTAATATATTAAAAATATATTAATTAAATATAATATTAAATAAATTTCACGTTAAGTAATTGATTTTACATTTATGATTTATCTCTTAGTTAATATGTTTATTGATATGAGAATCAGTATTTCTATGCTTCTTGGGGCCTCTTTGTAAGGTGAGATTAAAAAAAAAAAGAAAAAAAAAGTGTGTTCTCTCTTTTTGGATAACAAAATGAGAAAGGAGGGAGAAGAGAACGATTTGTCTTTATTTGGCCAAGGAAAATAAAATGTCTTAGGTTGTTTTTAGGGTGAAATACTAATAAATCTCAAAATACGATTTTTTAAACGATTTAGTCCTTTTTTTTTTTATGAATTCAAAGGTTCCATTAAAGTAAAAATTACATAAAAAGCTAGTCACTTACATGTTTGAGTTTAATTTTCTAAGGATAAAAGTGGGTTTCTCTCTAAATGTAAAATTACACATTTGAGTAATTCGCATTATAGAGGTTTTAGATTTTCCCTCCTATAACAAATTCCACATTACAAAAAAAAATAAAATAAAAAAAAAAAAAAAAATGTAACAGTCTAATAACGTAACACTCTAATGTAACAGTAACGTAACATCCAATGTAAAACATTAAAAAACTCTTTGGTGCACTTTTCTCAAACGTAATAACGAAATGCTCCAAAAAAAAAAAGACTCATTAGTGCATTTTTTTTTTCAAACGTAACACTCTAATGTAACACACCAAAAAAAACTCCGTAGTGTATTTTTCTCCAAACGTAACACTCCAATTAATGTAACACAAAAAAACACTCTTTAGTGTACTTTTTTCCAAATGTAACATTCCAATCAATGTAATCACAAACGTAACACTCCAATGTAATACACGCAAAAATACTAAAAAGTTCTTTAATGTTATTTTTTTCTAAACGTAACACTTATAATTTGAAATTATACACTCAAAACTTATTAAGGAATTATTGTACTTTTAGAATGGTTTGAAGAATCCCACATCTTTGTGGAATGGTTTGAAGAATCTGATATCTTTTTTTTTTTTTTTTTTTTTTTTTTTTTGGAGTGTTATATTTGCGAAAAGTATACCAAAGAATTTTTTTTTGTGTTACATTGGAATGTTACACTAAATTTTTTTTTTGGAGTGTTGCGTTTGGAAAAAGTACACTACGTTTTTTTTCCGAGTGTTATATTGGAGTGTTACATTTGAGTTTATATGGAAGTGTTATAGTTTGAAATTACACATTTGCCTAAAGTTTACTAAAGGATTTTTCTACTCCTTTTGAAATGTTTGAAGAATCACACATTCTTTTGGAATGTTTGAAGGATCGCATATTTCATTTTTGTACTCATTTTGAAATGTTTTCCAAATGAAAAAGATTCTCATATAAAAATTCATCCCAAATTTGATTCTCATAGATCGTGTACATTACCTTTCTAGCGCAAAAGAAAAAAAAAAAGAAAAAAAAAGAGAGAAGAAAGCATAGTAAGGGTATAACTGTAAATTTAATTTCTAAATAATATATTAAATTTACATTTCCAAAATCAATGGGACTAATTAATTTATAAGAAAATCCTTGGGACTAAATAAATTATCAATTCTCAAAATGAAATTTATAAATTTCCCTTGTTTTTATCAAAATAGATATGTGCATTCTATCTATATATATCCTTTTATGATTCAGTATCCTACTAAATGGGTCGATTAATTTGGGTCATTAAATTCAGCGTTTACTATTTGAGGCCGAATTAAAGGTGGGACAAAATCTCATATAAATTGGCCACAAAAGAGACCAAGAAGGAAGCATACTCTCAAGCCCAGGTCTTGACTATCAGGCCAACCTTTTGAAATTTATGGGCATTGTCTACATGATACTACTGACAAATAAAAAATTACAATACACGTTAAGTAGGTCATTATGTATCTTTTTACTACTTAACAAAGTTGAGTTAGTATCTCACACTCGTAAATTTTATTATTATATTATTAACTTGAAACACCACATAGACAATGTTACATTTTACTACACCAGTATTAAATAATTACCTTATGCAAGATAACCTTGGCTAAAGTCATTTATTTTTATTTTTTTAATATTTAGAAAGGAAATTTTGATATTATGAATAGCTAGTAGCTAGTATGTTAGCTTTTTAAGAGAAAGTATATATATATATATTGATATATTTTTTTTAATCACGGAAAATGCCTATCTAAATAGAAAGGAATAAAAATAAAGACTCTGAAGCTTCTCCTTCCTCTTCTTCCTTGCATTTCTTCAATCTCGCACTCCACTTTGCCTACACAAATTGCAGAGAAAATCCCCAAGAACAAAGAAAAGGGGATCATAGAGGATCTTCAACAATATGGGCTATTTTAATTATGCCAATGTTATAATTTTAAAATGTTCTCTTGTCAAAATATTATATTTTGAGAAACTTGCTCCAGTTGTGTACATAATATATATTACTTTTGAAGACCATTCAATGTCTACCATATGATGCAATTGTTTGTACTTTGTTATATGCATTCACTGTAGATATCTTTAAAGTAAATTTTAAATAAAAATTTTAATCCAATAATTAAGATTTTAAAAACTGACCTAAATAATTTGGTGAACCCTCTATTCACTCAACAAAAATGTAAATTGATAGTAATAAACATATTAAGTTGATTTTAAATTTTAAGGTAAATTATAAATATATTTTTGGGGATTTACTTAAAATATGAATCGCTCTCTATACTTTTGAAAATTACATTCTACCCCTCCAATTTCTAATCGCATAACCAATGACCCATTTTATTAATAAATCGTTAAGTCAATTAATAGTTTTTAATCATATTAGAAATATATTTTAGTTAATAATTTCAATAATTTTGTTATACTGTATAGGAGAATAGTTAGGAATTTCATTTTTTTCTATTAATTTTATTAAATAAAAATTTTTGACAATGGAATTTTTGTGATTTTCAAAACCACAATGGACAATATATTTTAAGACAACCTAAAGGGATATATTTGTAATTTACCCTCAAGTGATAGTTACCTAATATGTGTAGACTTATCTACTTAACCAAATTATAAATTCATATAACATGTTGATAGCAAAATTCAATATTTTCTATGGAAATTTGATACTCTTTTATCAATTAAATTTAGTATTTAGCTTAAGATTAATATACTATTTTTTGTTTTAGAGATAATTTCTTCTTCTTTGTTTTTTAGAATTCAAATAGATACAATGAATGAATTGACCAAAGAAATTACCAAGAAAAAAAAAGGGGGAATTAAAAATAATTACAATAGACATGAAAATATGTGAAATAATACGAAATGGTAAGAATTTTTTTTTCCTTTCAAATTATCAAACTGCCTTAACTTTTTCTCTCATCTCATCTCTCTTTCCTCTCCCCTGCAAGCCCTAACCCACCGTCAACCAACTCTTGCCCTACTCTCTCCTATGGGGGAAGGAGACGAGTTGTATCTTTACATCACTACCGACAGTAGTTTGAATCAAAATTATTTCTATTCGTGCATTTAACCAAATTTTCTACCTAATTCATCAATCTGTGGTTCAATATGGTGAATTACGTAAAAAGAATTTGAGTCTAAAGTTAATAGGCTTTTTTACCAGCCAGTCATAATAATTGTATCTATTACACATTAGGTCCTAAGTTTCTATCTCATGCACCAGGATGTCTTGTAAATTTTTTTTTTCTCTAGTTTTGCCCATATTCTGTTTTGCCCCAGTTCGTTGTTCTCTCTCTCTCTCTCTCTCTCTCTCCCCCTTCCTCTAACTATTTTTCTAGCCGATATAGTCACCTTCAACGCCACTTACTTCAACCATTATCGTACTCCGCCTTCTTCAACGTTGCTCGCCTCAAGCACAGACGTCGTTCTTCACATTCCTTGTTGTCGTTGTCTTTGATCTTACACCAACCTCTTTTCTCATTGCCATCACCGCTGCTCCTCCTCTATTATTCTCTTCCATCATCATTGTGCTATTCTCAAACCATTCCACTTTCAGACAATTTTGAAGCACATTCCAAAGAAATCTCAAGCAATTTTGCAACAAATCTCAGCCTAAATCTCAAGTGACTACATTCAATCAGTTAGTGATAAATTTATCATTATTGAAAATAACAAATCCAACAACTGCACTGAACACGGTGATAAATATAACATGAACAAAAATTAGTGATAAATTTATCGTAGTATTAATATTAAAATTTCAGTAGCAACAGTCCACAACATATTAAACAAATTAGTGATTAAATTATCACTGAATTAATTGGTAAATTCATCATATTAGTTCAACAAGTTTTACAAATGTAGATCTTCACCAACACACTGTAGAAAAAGTCTCAATCTCATCGGCGACCATGTAAAGTACCAGATTGGCGTTGAAGATGGTTGATTGACATTGAAAACAACTAGATTTGAAGCTAGTGGTGAAGTTCGACATTAAAAATGATGGGTCGATGATTGAAGAAGAACGACGGTGATGGCAGATGAAGGATGGAGGATGGAGGAAGAGCGACGGTAATGACAAAGAGGAAAGAAGACAACAATGTTAAGTGAGTGTAGCACTTTAACCCTTTTAAAACTTTTGGGAAGTGTATTTAAATCATTTATTATGTTTTGGGAATCTTTTGTGTTGTTGTATCTTGGTTTTGGGATGAGTGAAAATTGATTTAAACTTGTTGGGATTGCTTGTTCATGCTTGTTTACGTTGAAAAGCTGTGTGGAAGCTTAAAAATCTTGTTTTGGGGTCGACACCAGTCTTGGTGGTGTCGACACCTTCTCTTTTTGTTGGCCACAAGGGTCGACACCAATCTGGGAAAGGTCGACCCTTGTTCTAAATTTGCTCACTGTATTTTGGTGTCGACGCCAGCCTGGGGAAGGGTCGACACTAGCTGTGCAGTCAAACTAAGTGTTCTAGCTTTCCTCTTAAGGGTCGACACCTCTGCTGTAAGGGTCTGCACCTGCAACTTTTTTTCTAGATTTTTTTTGTCGGTTTGGGCCTACTTTTTGGGGGTTTTGACCAGATATTTTGGGTTGACTTTGGGGCTTATTTCTAATTTTATCTACTGCTATAAATAGGCTCTCACTTAACCATTTTCTTTATTTCTTCTTCTCTTTTCTCCCTCTCCAAACCGTGAGACACTCTCTTCTTCTCCAAAATCACTTTTTGCTCTAAGATCTCTAGATCTACTCACCTAGAGTGATCTTTCCACCATGGTCCTTTGAGAAAGATTGTAGTTCTCGTCAAGCGCTTCCTTTTGGTCTGAATGGTTTGTTGTTTCGTCGCCAATGATTTTTGCGTCGTCATCTCTTTGCTTCAAGAGGTAGGGATTTCTTTGCTCCTTTCCAATACTTCACCTGTGGATAGACATGTGGTAGTTTTTATTGCATAAAAACCATATTTATTATGGATTTTCTTGAAAGCCATGAAGAGGGGATCTAGGGTTTGATAGTTGTGAATGGTGCTGTTAAGTTGTTTGTTGTTGGGATTATTTGGGAAAATGATTTATTATGTTTGTGTAGAGAGGGAGGAAAGCGCTAATTTAATGTTATTGATATAATGGATTTTTAAAGGGAGGAAGTTGAATAATCCTTATATATTTTGCTAATATGGGTCGTGTGATTATGTTTATATCAAAAGAAAATAAAAGGAGAAGTAACCACGGTGTTGGTTTTGTGTTAGACTAATCACGTGAAGTTCAGTTGAGTTATGATTTTGATACCAATGGAATTGGCTTTGTAAAATAAAGAGGATGGATTTGGTTTTGATTTTGTAAAATGATGAGAATAAATTATTAGAAAATGGTTGCAGTTGTGTGGATTGGAAAACAAAGAAAAGTGTTCTTTTGAAAGAAAATGAAATCATCACCCTTTGTAAACGAATAATGAACTTGAGGTTGAATCTTGGAACCTTCACATATTATCATCATTATTGGACTGTAAGTCATGCGAGAATTGGATTTTTTTTTTCCTTTCGTGTTAGATGCAGAAATGGATAGATATTATAGCGATCCCGGTTTTCCCTTCATTGTTTAATTGTATTTCAGACTCGGTTCCGTGGATGTGTTGTTGTCTTTTTCCTGTTTCCATCCTTTACTCTTTGTATATGAGTCTTGGGTCGTGTTGGGTAGGTTTAAAATAGGTTAGTTGCGTTTGGAAACCAAGGGTTAGTGTCCATTAAATTTTCATAATGGTTCATTTAATATCCTTATTAGTGGTTCATTTAATATTCTTATTAGTGGTTCAGTTACTATCCTTATTAGTGGTCCATTAGAGCGACCAATCCTTAATATCTTATATTTATTTATGGGGTTTCATTACTTTGGTAACCTCTTGGTCATAAATGGAGGTTAAATAGAATTCGTGAACTTAGTTAATGGTCATTATTTTGGTGTAACCATTTTCTTGTTTAATGATCATTATTTTTGGTGTAACTGTAAGGTCCTAATGGCCTGTTATATATCAGTAGGCAGCAGTAGGTTAAACATGATTTTTTTTCATCATCTTTTCTTTTGAAACCCTAGAGCCAACTCTCTCTCTCTCTCTAAACTTGTCTTCTCGCTAAGAATTGATCTACCTAGGGTGAGTATCTAACCTTAGTCCTTTATTAAAATGATAGAGTGGGTTGAGGGCTTCGTTTTAATCTGAGAAAGTTGGGATTTGGAGCACGTTGGTCTTTGGTCATCATCTCCGTTTGAGTTCTTCACTTCGAGGTAGGGATTCCTACTCATCTTTATGAACTTTAACCTAGATGTTGGGCTTTTGTTTAAATGGTTTGATTTGGGAAGTTAGGGTTTTGAAATGTGTTATTTTGAAAAGAGGGGTTTTGTTTATTTGACTCATCCATACGTGTTTTGGGTTTAAAATAGAGATTGTTGAGGTTGTTAGTAATATTGGAGCCTTAGGGTTGATGTTGAGAATATAGGGAAAAGCACTAATTGTTATGAAAAATTAATTTGTATAATTAATTTAGGGAAATGAAAAATTGAATAGGAAATATTCAAATTAGAAAGGTATGGGATTAAAAGGGTGTAGTTGGATTAATTTATCGCTCACCTAGACAAAATGTTGATATTTTATTCATTTGGTGCATTTATCCTCTGTTTAGAAATAACTGTTTTAGGTTATCGGTGGAGGATAGTCTTGAGCGTTGTAGACAATGCATGGGGATTAGGCAAACTAAAACTAATCAGTTGAGTATGCTATTGAATAGGGCGGTTGGTATAATACATCAAAATTTTGTATTGATTGATCGAATTTGTACATGTTAATCGCTTATATACATTGTTTTGTGTGGGAGGAGATAGGGGATGTACTCCACGGTTTATTGGAAGATGGGGGATGGACCTCTAAACCGGATTTTTGTTTGATATTGATACAACACTAAAATGTGTATCATTTGTGAAGTATAGAAGTGTTTTTGTTTGTTATTGATACAACACTAAAATGTGTATCATTTGTGAAGTATGGAAGTGTTTTGTTTGAGATTGATACAATACTAAAATGTGCATCTATTATGAGGTATGAAATGTTTAAAATGAGTTATTATCTTGCCTGAAATAGAAATACGGTTGATATGAGATGTGATCTCGTTTAAATTGATTGGCCAAGTTATGAGTCATAGTTATGAATTGAGAATTTGATAAGAAATGGAAACTGGAATAGAACATTGTCATATTAGTCATGGGATTGTAATGCGTTATAAGTTGTTGTATAAGAGTTAAACGTTTATCAATTGCTAACGTTTTAGTTACTGTTCATACTATGTTTAGCATATTTCTACTAGGTGTTGGCTCACCCTATATGGGACATCATTTTCAGGTACAGGTGTTATGCCACCTCCAAGGACATAGCTTGGAAGGCTTGAGGCTATTAGACCACCTTTTGTTGTTTTGTTGTATTACATGTATATCAAGCCAAGGGCTTTCTTTGTATAGAGTTTGCACTCTCTTTTTGCAACCAAGGGTTGTCTTGGGAAGTTGTAAGCCCATAGGGCGATTACTTTTATTGTCAATATGTAATACATGTTGTAAGAATACTCTGATGATTGTAATATAATATCTCTTTCCTATATCTTGAATGTATGATATTATGGGTTTATTTTGAGGGCATTACAGATATGAACGTAAATGGTGAGATTAGATATTTGAAATCTCTCACCTATGAACATATGGATAGTTTATCTATTGGAGATTGTATACACGTTTAGAAATATATGTTTTGAGCTATCGGTGGAGGATAGCCATGATTGTTGTAGAAACTGCATGATGATTAGATAAATTGAAACTAATCAATTGGAATATGTTATTAAATATGACGGTTGGATGTAAACATTGTATATGTGATTGAAATGGTCATTGTATGTGACAACGTGTTTAAATACATTGTATGTGTATCTTGTTTGGGAGGAGATAGGGGATGGACTCCATTGATATTTAAGTTGGTTGGAGTGTCAAGGGTGAAAGTCCTGAAACCTTGCATATATGGGTGCCGATTCCCTCAGATGAAAATTCCATAAAATGGAAAATCACGAAACCTTGCATATATGGGTGCCAATTCCCTCGGGTGAAAATTCCGTAAAATGGCAAAACTTGAGTTCATGTGCATATATGGGTGTCGGTTCCCTCGGACGTAGTTCCGTAAAATGGCAAGAAGATTGAAGAGTTTGTGTATTAATTGTGCTAATTGAGAACCTCTGAGTTGTAGCCTCAGTTGAGTGTCTAAATGTAATGAATTGGCTTAAAGTGTATCCTGAAAGTAAATTATCTTGAAATGAAGTAAATTATCTTGAAATGAATTGTTATGAAATGAAGTAAGACTAAATTGACTAAAAGTGTATCCTTGGCTTACCGTGATTAAGGCAGGTAGAGGAGAATTTATTTATCATTATTGTCTCAGTGTATCTGGATATGTCATGGGTTATGATGGTATTGTTCTAGAAGACCGTGTTGCCTCAATTGTTGAAGCAGATAGTTATTGATGGCTTGTTGTTTTTCCTTTTGTATTAAAGGAATACTCGTATAGTTATGAATGTGTTGGAAACAGACGTAAGTATTGTGTTGAAATTGTGAAATATGTGAAAAACTCTGAATACTTGTGAACATGTTTTGAAAAGGCAAATAGGTGTAAGTCTAGAAAGTGTGAGAAAACGTAATGGGCTTGGTGAAATTGTTTCTTTTGAAATTTGTTATAATCATATGAATTTTTGGAAAAAGGTAAAAAGAAGAAAGAATGTGAATTGCTTATGTTATTGAATGAAATGAACGATTTTGAGAAAAGTTCTTATATACGTATATTTCTGTATAAACCATCACATAATTTATACAGTATGAGACTAAGCATTCATGATCATAGCTATCTGTCAACTGCTATTGTTTAGGATCATGTTGAGATCTCTACTGGACTTTATGTTCATCCCACGTTGCTAATTCTTTTCAGGTGAACATCGAGAAGTGTTTCAAGATTCAAGGATCTTCTTTACCTGTTGGCCACGGGGCCTTTTATTTGTAGGTGGAATGCCATTGATGTAAAAAAGGTTAAACCCTTTCTTTTATTGTTAAAGATATAAGCCAGCGGGCGATTCATTTAGTTATGTACATGTTGCATTTTTGGATGAGAGGATCTTTATTTATTCTTACAAATGATTTAAAGAGTTTCCGCATGTTATCTCTGAAATTGAATAAACTTAATGAATTTGGTAATAGATTCCGAGTAATAAAATGTGGGGCGTGACAACTTGGTATCAGAGCGAGCCGTGTTTGAATACTTTGGGCTTGTGGGGAGTGGTTTTTACCACATCAGTTTTACTATGCTTGGTGAGGACGTTGCTTGTAGTTAAGATAAGTGTTAGGATTTATATGTTGCATTTATGTGAGCATGGGATTAAGTTTCTTAGATAGTACTTGTAGCCGGCGGACTTGCTTTGAGGTCTTATCGAAAACACGCCTGATCAACGTGGTTTCTGATAGGAATTCCTTGAGAGTTTCGAAATGAATATCTATCTTTGAGGACTTGATTTGATTATGTGTTTAGGTGCTTAATTGTTCATATGCGATAGAAATTGTATGCTTTGGGTAGTAAGTGTGTCTTGTAGCCTAGAGGTGGCGAGTTCGTGCCTTAGGAAAGGTCGTAGTGTTGAGAACTAAGCTTGGTTTTGTTTTTGGGATTTTATAAGATGTCTACATGTGGGATGCTTTCACGAAGGCCTTTTGGGCCAAGTATTTCCCTCCTTCTGCTCGGGAAAGGTTGAGAGAACAGTTTGTTGAGTGGCGATGCTACTCCTTTGGCACAGTTTGAGATGCGCTTCACTAGTTTGGCGGCGTTTGCTCCAGAGTTGGTGGCAATAGAGGAGCGTCATTGCTATGAGTTTGAGAGGCGATTGTGTGATGCTATTCGGGAAAAGGCAGCTGGATCTTTGTGGAAGAATTACTACGTTCTAGTTGAGGCGGCGGCCCATGTGGAGGCCGTGGTTATGAGTGTTGGTCGAGTTAAGGAGGAGGCCACTTTGGCGACTCCTACGATTCATAAGTATTCTAGGTTCAGTAAGAGGTGGGGACGAGCGTATTCTCAATCACAAGCTAAGTCCTTGTCTTCGTCAAGGGTTTCAGACCTGTCAGTTGGGAGGCCTAGTGAGATTCAGGCTTCAAGTCGGTTGCAGAGTAGAGAGTCTCCTGTTTGTTTTGATTGTGGTCAGCTGGGCCATGTTAGACATTTTTGCCCTTTGCATGTGAATGCTTTGGGTGTTTCAAAACCTAGTCGGACTCAGTCTCTTTAGTCCAGTCGAGGGCGGTACCGATACCAGACCCGTGTAGACCAAGCTTCGAGAGCTCCGTGATGGTCTACTTTTTAGCTAACACAGTAGTATTGCCCTAGAGAGGGACTTTTGTATTAGAGGCCGGTGATTTTATGTGAATCTTTTGTTGTTAACCGGTGTACTGTTGGGTGTTGATACACCACGATTATGCGTTGTATATGTACATGTATTGTGGTTTGTTTACTCTCATGTGTTGGGGGCACGCAGTGAATCTCGAGCTCTCCTTTTATATGTGCAAAGAAAAATGGTTCATGGATTGATAATCTTAACAATGTTGTATACATGTTATTGTCTTATGAGATGGTTATGTAATGGCCCGTGAGCTTTATTTTATTTGGGAGTTAACTATTGAGAACGGGTAACCGTGGATTGTTGTAAGTAGTACTGTTGTGCGGTGAGAATGAAATATAAGGCTTGAATGTGTTGAGGATAGAGGAATGCGAGATTTGGATTCCTGGGTAATGCGGATGGTACTTGCGAGTGTGGTTTAGTGTTTTAGTTTGTTGGTCAATGAGTTTGTTGCGATCCTATAGATCTTGTTAAGGGTAATGTTTGTGTTGTGGTTGTTATGAGTTGGTATGGGCTTGCGGTGCTATTAAATATTGGATAGAGCTTACGAATGTGAGGAAAATTTGATGGTTAGACACTAGAGGTATTCTGTGGAAGGAAGTAAAGTCGTGTGCTCGGGTAGCGAGTCTGGCATTGGTGAAAATTCATTCGTGTCTAAAATTGGGTGTTTGTCATTGACCATATCGGTCTTATGTTTGAGAGGCGAAGGAGTATTTGCCATGTAGGCATATGAGTGGTGGTTTTCCTTAGAAATGATGGTGGTTTGGCCAGATCTTGAGAAATCCAGTGAGATTCAAGGAATATGAGAACTTGTGTGTGAAACTCCATCTTGGAGCAAGTGGTGTTGGGTACCATGTCGGTGTTTGGCACCGAGTGCAAAGTTTTATCGAGCTGGTTAGTCCGTTGGTTGATATCGGGGTTTGGTTAACACGTGGTCACCTCGGGAATAACTTGGGTTGGTGTGCGAGGTTGTAAGGCTGTGGGTGCATTGGAGTGATTTGGCGAGTTGTATGTCTTGTGTAAGTGGTTATGAAGTTCATATGAAGATCGTCTTGAAATTGTGGAAAATCCCCTGGTTGGGGTAACGTATTGTGAACTCTTCATTTTGCGTATGTTGTATACCTCATGTAACTGATAATTTGTGATGATAATATGCCGGAATGGAATTGCAAGATTGTGGATTCCTTTGTTTTGTGTTTGTGCCTTATTGTGTTGATAACACGGTTGTAATTTCTATTAATTGTTATTCTAGAAATGTTATGTTTATATTGGTTGAGGAATCATTTTAAGGGTGGTGGGAGTTGTCGGGTGACGGTGGAGGTTCACCAATTATCTTACGTTGAGAAACGAACTCGAAAGATGAATTCTTTCCTTCTGTTGTAGCCTCGGATGGCAATGTTGAATTATAATGTTTTGGATTTGATCCAAGTGTTAATAAAGGATTTTGATACGTAGTTTATTTGATTTAATAAACGCTGAGTTTAACTAAGTATGAAAATGTGAATGATTCAGTGTTCGGAGTAACACTTTGTTTTATTGTTAGAGGATGGTTGCAAAAAATTTTAAGACTTTATTTGAAATTGAGAACGTGTTTTGGTTATGGAAACCCTCAAAGAAAAAGAGAAAACGTGGATTTTTTTTTTACATGGTTGTGTTGTAAATGATGTCACCTTGTTGTGGTTGGTTCACCTCGAGTTGCGTTGTGCTCTTAATTTCGGGGACGAAATTTCCTAAGGTGAGGAGGTTGTAGCACTTGTACCCTTTTAAAACTTTTGGGAAGTGTATTTGAATCATTTATTATGTTTTAGGAATCTTTGGTATTGTTGTATCTTAGTTTTGGGATGAGTGAAAATTGATTTAAACTTGTTGGGATTGCTTGTTCACGCTTGTTTACGTTGAAAAGTTGTTTGGAAGCTTCAAAATCTTATTCTGGGGTTGACACCAGTCTTGGTGGTGTTGACACCTTCTGTTTTTGTTGGCCACAAGGGTCGACACCAATCTGGGAAGGGTCGACCCTTGTTCGGAATTTGCTCACTACATTTTGGTGTTGACACCAGCCTAGGGAAGGGTCGACACCTGCTCTGTAGTCAAACTAAGTGTTCCAGCTTTCCTCTTAAGGATCGATACCTCTGCTGTAAGGGTTGACACCTGCAACTTTTTTTCCAGATTTGTTTTGTCAGTTTGGGCCTACTTTTTGGGGGTTTTGACCAGATATTTTGGGTTGATTTTGGGGCTTATTTTTAATTTTATCTAGTGCTATAAATAGTCTCTCATTTAACCCTTTTCTTTATTTCTTCTCTTCTTTTCTCCCTCTCCAAACCGTGAGACACTCTCTTCTTCTCCAAAATCATTTTTTGCTCTAAGATCTCTAGATCTACTCACCTAGAGTGATCTTTCCACCATGGTCCTTTGAGAAAGATTGTAGATCTCGTCAAGCGCTTCCTTTTGGTCCGAATGGTTTGTTGTTTCGTCGCCAATGATTTTTGCGTCGTCATCTCTTTGCTTCAAGAGGTAGGGATTTCTTTGCTCCTTTCCAATACTTCACCTATGGATAGACATGTGGTAGTTTTTATTGCATAAAAACCATATTCATTATGGATTTTCTTGAAAGCCATGAAGAGGGGATCTAAGGTTTGATAGTTGTGAATGGTGTTGCTAAGTTGTTTGTTGTTGGGATTATTTGGGAAAATGATTTATTATGTTTATGTAGAGAGGGAGGAAAACCCTAATTTAATGTCATTGATATAATGGATTTTTAAAAAGGAGGAAGTTGAATAATCCTTATATATTTTGCTAATATGGGTCGTGTGATTATGTTTATATCAAAAGAAAATAAAAGGAGAAGTAACCACGGTGTTGGTTTTGTTTTAGACTAATCACGTGAAGTTGAGTTGAGTTATGATTTTGATACCAATGGAATTGGCTTTGTAAAATAAAGAGGATGGATTTGGTTTTGATTTTGTGAAATGACGAGAATAAATTATTAGAAAATGGTTGGAGTTGTGTGGATTGGAAAACAAAGAAAAGTGTTCTTTTGAAAGAAAATGAAATCATCACCCTTTGTAACCGAATAATGAACTTGAGGTTGGATCTTGAAACTTTCACATATTATCATCGTTATTGGACTGTAAGTCATGCGAGAATTGGATTTTTGTTTTCCTTTCGTGTTAGATGCAGAAATGGATAGATATGAACGTAAATGGTGAGATTGGATATTTGAAATCTCTCACCTATGAACATATGGATAGTTTATCTATTGGAGATTGTATACATGTTTAGAAATATATGTTTTGGGCTATTGGTGGAGGATAGCCATGATTGTTGTAGAAACTGTATGATGATTAGGTAAATAGAAACTAATCAATTGGAATATGTCATTGAATATGACGGTTGGATGTAAACGTTGTATATGTGATTGAAATGGTCATTGTTTGTGACAACGTGTTTAAATACATTGTATATGTATCTTGTTTGGGAGGAGATAGGGGATGGACTCCATTGATAATTAAGTTGGCTGGAGTGTCCAGGGTGAAAGTCCCGAAACCTTGCATATATAGGTGCCGATTCCCTCGGGTGAAAATTTCGTAAAATGGAAAAACTTGAGTTCATGTGCATATATGGGTGTCGGTTCCCTCGGACGTACTTCCGTAAAATGGCAAGAAGATTGAAGAGTTTGTGTATTAATTGTGTTGATTGAGAACCCCTGAGTTGTAGCCTCAGTTGAGTGTCTAAATGTAATGAATTGGCTTATGAATTGAGATGAAGTAAATTATCTTGAAATGAATTGTTATGAAATGAAGTAAGGCTAAATTGACTAAAGGTGTACCCTTGGCTTACCGTGCTTAAGGCAAGTAGAATAGAATTTATATATCATTATTGTCTTAGTGTATCTGGGTATATCATGGGTTATGATGGTATTGTTCTAGAAGGCCGTATTGCCTCAATTGTTGAAGCAGATAGTTATTGATGGCTTGTTGTTTTTCCTTTTGTATTAAAGGAATACTCCTATAGTTATGAGTGTGTTGGAAACAGACATAAGTATTGTGTTGAGATTGTGAAATATGTGAAAGACTCTGAATACTTGTGAACATATTTTGAAAAGGCAAATAGGTGTAAGTCTAGAAAGTGTGAGAAAACGTAATGAGCTTGGTGAAATTGTTTTCTTCTGAAATTTGTTATAATCATATGAATTTTTGGAAAAAGGTAAAAGGAATAAGGAAATGTGAATTGCTTATGATATTGAATGAAATGAATGATTTTGAGAAAAGTTCTTATATACGTATATTTCTGTATAAACCGTCACATTATTTTTACAGTACTAGACTAAACATTCATGATCATAGCTATCTGTCAGCTGCTATTGTTTAGAATCATGTTGAGATCCCTATTTATGTTCATCCCACGTTGCTAATTCTTTTCAAGTGAACATCGAGAAGTGTTTCAAGATTCGAGGATCTTCTTTACCTGTTGGCCACGGGGCCTTTTATTTGTAGGTGGAATGCCATTGATGTAAAAAGGGTTAGACCCTTTCTTTTATTGTTAGAGATGTAAGCCTGCGGGCGATTTATTTAGTTATGTACATATTGCATTTTCGGATGAGAGGATTTTTATTTATTCTTACAAATGATGTAAAGAGTTTCCGCATGTTATTTCTGAAATTGAATAAACTTAATGAATTTGGTAATAGATTTCGAGTAATAAAATGTGGGGCGTGACAGTGAGCGAGTCAAACGGTTGAGAGAGAGAGAGAGAGAGAGAGAGAGAGAGAGAAACGGCTTGGTCCAAATATATCAGGGGTAAAATAAGAATATGGGCTAAATTATTTTGAGTTAGGACTTCATGGGTATTAAGTCTGATTCGAAGGACCGGTCTGTAACTCACCCAAGTTAATATGACTTGTTACTATTGTTTAATATTTTTAAATATGTGACTTTCACATTCAATCTAAAATGTATAATTTTTTAATTTTTTTTCGGGAGGGGGGGGTTTATAAATTTGTAGTTTTTGAGCACTACAAATTTAATAATATAGCTATGATTTTGGTAACTAAAAATGTAGTGAATTTTAATAGATTATGTGGCTGAGATATAAGTCAACGTTAGCCAACCCTTGCCCCACTCTCCTTGGTGGGATCTAAAGTAATGTTTGGCATAATGGGTTGGGCTTAAAATAGTCATAAAAGAATAAAATAGGCTAAAAAGTTAACAAAATAAAATGTCACATCAAATCATAATCATTTTGATTTTTTCTCTCACAAAAATTAAAAAAATCAAAAAATTCATTCTAAATTAGATTTTTAGCCTATGTTAAAATAGTTAAAAAACAAACTCACTTCCCAAACGAAAGCTAAGTTAGATTTGCGTCAATTTATTCAATGTGGCATTTTTTTGTTATAAGGACATGACCTTATTAAAATTTAGACTAAAGTGAAAAAAAAAAATAATAACAAAAGTTAATAATATAAAGACTAAACCGATAGAATTTTATTAGAGATATCTTTATAATTTTCTTTTTATCTATTTATATTTCACTTAATTTAAATTATTATTTTTATGTTCTAATAAATTTTATGTGATATAATTATCAAAATATCCCTAATAAAATGAAAGACTTACGTGTAGGTCCTAATAGGTATTGTCTAATAGGTCCTATGATAATTAATAGCATTTTCATCAAACATTATTAAAAAAAAAGTCACTAATTATTAATTTTTAACAACAATTTGAAAATTTTGTCACAAAAATGTTACTAATTATAAGTTTTAACGATAGTTTAAAAAAATCGTCATAAAAAAAGTCACTAATTTTTAACTTTCAACTACAATTTGAAAAATTCGTCATAAAAACATGTCACTAATCGTAAGTTTTAGTGATAATTTATAAAATTCTTGAAAAAAAAGTCACTAATTGTCAATTTTGACCGACATGCAAAAAATTATTTTTAAAGACGGTTTTATTATGATTTATTTTTAATAGGACTTGATAAGAATTAAGTTTAACTATTAGAACCTATTGGTAGTTCACCTTAATAATAATAGGGTGAAACGCATATTAATGTTCACATTGAAATATTTTGTGATGTAAACATTCACACTGTCAAATATGAATGTTCACATCACCAAATTGTTAATAGTTCAAAAAATATTTGTAAGAGTAAATTGTGTATAAAATACCTTAACTATGAGAATTAGAATTTAATAAATCAAATGTTTAAATAATAAAACTTATTAAAATATAAAAATATATTATAAACTAATAAAGATACAATACTTGAAAGATGATTTTTTAATAAGTTCGTCATTTTACTAATATTGCCATCTTTTATGGATCCACGTAGAAAATGAAAAGTTTAGAGCAAGGTGGAGAAGGACGGACGGAATGGATAGGATAAGGGTGATAAATGAGCTAAACAATATGAACAACTAATTGCTTAAGCTTAGTTTGAAATTTTTAATGAATTTTTAAATTTGTTAAAACTTGATCCGTTAAACTTTCAAGTTGATATGAAACAAATTTTTGTCAAGCCAAGGTTAAGTAAATTAGTATTTTTATATAATTTTAAGTTTATCAAATTGAATCCAGTGAGTAACTAACTGTTTAAATTTAATTTGAATTTTTTTTATAAATTCTAAAATATGTTTAAAATTAATTTATCTACTTAACCAGACGAGTTGAAATGAATTTTTAGCATACCAATGCCAAGTTTGGGAAGTCTCAAAAAAGTTAAAAAGTCCAAAAGTTATTCAAAAAGTTAAAAAGTTATCACTATTCACCAAAAGTCAACAATTACAGCTGCACAACTCCCAATTCTAATTTTCCCCTACAAATCAATTTTTACAATTTTTTATTACACATTTTTCCATAAAAAGTCAAAAAGTTAACTCAAACATTCATATTTTCAACCTCAACTTTTTAGCCTAAAAAGACAAAAAGTGCACTTATTTAGGACACCCCAAACAACCCCCAAATATGAATTAAATTCGAACTTTATGGTTGGTTTTACCCCTCTTAAATAAATATTCATTTGTCTGGTGAGTAAGGAATAAAGGTGGAACTCCTTTTGAGACATTTGCATGGTCCAGTCCAAAATTTGATCTGGATTGGAGGGGTTTGTTTGGGCTTGTGGGGTTGATAACAGGTATTGTTTCGATGATTTGAATAATTCATTTTATCAAATATTTTATGTATTTCATTCACAAAAAAAAAAAAAAAAAAAAAAATATCGATCAAATAACTGTGACTTATTCAATTTACTGTTTTTTCACTAAAAAAATGGACAATAATTGTGTTTTTAAAAACTGAATCATACATTTTTTTTGATGACAAAAATAATAAATTAAACAAGATACAGTAATTAGACCTATCTAAAAAAAAAGTTACAGTTATCAAATCGATATAATTATTTTTTTTTTGGATGAAATACACGAGTGCTAGACAAAATAAATGATTCAAGTTATCAAAACGGAACCCGTGATGAATTTTGTAGACCCAAATAATCTCCTCTAATTCAGATTTTAGACAGGAGGAATCCTCCTCCGAAGGAATAAAGGTAGAACTCCTTTTGACACCACCAAATCCTTTCTACCGAAATAAGAAAGAAAGTTTCGTTTTTATTCCATTTTTTGTTTATTAATACCTTTCTTTATGAATGTTGGAGAATAATCATAAAATCAAGCAATGCCAGTATTTTCCTTCACCTTTCCTTTCTTGCTCAGCCAAAAAGAGGTAGCATATGTTCTTTTACCTTGTGATTGAATCATGGATTTATATCAAAATTTAAAGAGAGATAAAAAAATGAGTGAAATATGAATAAAATAAAAATTAATAATCCAAACACAAATTGAAGGTTGGATTTTTCTCAAGTTCAAGTATGAACTTGACTGTTATGTTTGGCTTTGTGGGGTTTACTACGCATCTCGTTTCGATGATTTGAGTTATTTATATTGTAGGATATTTTGTGTATTACTTATGAGAGAAATTAAGTTGATTCAACATGCTTTTAAAAATAGACTTATTATTTTTTAAAAACAAACGCGTTAAAATGAATAAACTAGAATTATCATATTGATCTAATTTTTTTTAATAGATGATATCTACGAAGAGCTCTATAAAATGAATGTTTTGACTTATCGAACCAGCACTCGTGGCGAACCCTACGAGCCCGAACATGAATGTAAAGTTCATATTTAAACTTGAGAGAAGCATAATCCGTTCTCTTAAAATAACTACTAGGGGTGAGCATGGTTCGATTTGATTTAGGTTTTAAGTAAACAAAGACCAAACACTCATTATTAGAAATTAAGGTTTTAGAAACAAAAATTTATAGACAAAATCACTTTTTAGAGACAAAATACTTTTGTCACCAAAAGTGTTATTATTTTATTTTTAGCAACAAAATTAGACATTTGGTGATGCATTACTAACTTTTTGGGACCAAAAGTTGTCTAAAAAAACAAAGCCCTTTGGAACGAAGTTATTTTGTTGCTAAAAATTCATTTATTAGCGACATTTTTAAAATTTTGATGCTAAAAGCTTATTTTTTGACTTTTCGAGACGATTTCTTAGCGGCTGTTCTTGCTACAACTGAAATTAGTCCCTAAATATTTTTCACAACAAAATATATATTTTTAGAGACAAAAAAAAAAAACTTAGATTCTAAAATTATTATATGTTGTAGCGTATCTACGGTTCCATAAAATTTGAAACCAAATCAAACCATGAAAACGTGGTTCAATTCGGTTCAAAGCAGTTTGGAACTACAACTTTGATGAATATTGTCATCATTCATAACATAATTACAACTTGCTCAAATATCAAGTAATATATCATAATTTTACAAACAAAATTGTATACAAGAACACACTTGTAAGTAAAGGGTTAACAACATATGAATATATATAAGATACTAATAAAATACTTGAGTGTCTATCATGAATAACAATATATATATATATATATATGCATATATTTAAACGGTCTGGTTCGGTTCCAAATTGGAACCATGACTGTAAAACCACAGACCGAATTGTCAAGTACAGTTTACATATTTTAATAACCAAGACTGAACCATGCATTGACAAAACCAAACCAAACAGTGTGACTTGGTCTGAATTGAGTCTGTTTGTGATTTTGTCAATTTTTTTCTCAACCCTAATAACTAACCCCATCCCTCTTTTTCGTGGTTTGCATATTTTCATTGATTTTTTTTTTTGGGAGGGGGGGGGGGGGAGGGCTAAGTTATTAAATAAAAGATAGGAGGAAAGTCGGGACAAGTGTGATAGAAGAAAATGGTTTTGAATCATTGTAGACGTCCCCGAACGTCCCGGGAAAAATCCCGTTTTGTTCATTTGGGCTTACTACAGTTCAGGACTCAATGTCACGGTCCTATATCTAATCTCGCAGAGTGCAATGCAAGACCGATGAATCATCAAAGAGTCCAAATCCAGCAAATCGTTTTTGAAAAACTGATTTTTAGAAAGAAGTGCCAAACATGGACTGCTTTGCCAGATATAGAGTCGCCACCTAAATATTTATTTTGGGGGAATTTAGGAAATCCTGACTCGTTGCCTAAGGCCACGTGTTCGTCATCACCAAAGTTGCCTCGGCTCAGGAACTTGGGTACGATTGGGGAAGGTCAGCTATGAGCACCCCCGCTCGCCCGATCAAAGATCGGCCACTACTAAGCATGATATCGAGTTTTGAAAACATATGTGCTCTTATTCCGGTTATTAGCCTAGAATTACTATGTGATGCGCACAGCATACAAGTATAGACTGGGTCGCCTGAATTGGACAAAACATCTCATGTTTGTTTTGAAAAACGGTTTGAAGGTGCTACTCGCAAGTAGGCTAAGACGTGGATTTTGCCACCCTCAGGTGGGCTTAGAAAACATGATTTTGCCACTCTCAAGTGGGCTTAAAACTCTCATTCAATGCATTGTTCCGATTCAAATAACCCAACCTCCACCCATAGGCATTCAGGCAGTTATATCACATAAGCAAATAGCCTCATGGTAAGCATGCTATCATGGCAGTCACTCACAAGCATGCAAGGATGCTAAAGCATAAACACTCACCGAGTACTCCAAGCCAAAACAGAAACTAGTTAGTAATCAATGCATGATCCTAGTTCATGTTAAGATGGCTAATGCAACTTAAATAGGCTCGGCTATTCTAAACATGGCATATGAAATGCAACAGATAACATGTATTCAACTTGGAATTGAAATTCAATGCAGTTAGTATGATGCGCCGAGCCTGGTGCATGCAAGACAGATGAATGGATGCAAACATGCGAGCATATAGATGCTAATTGAAACATGCCCTAAAACTAACCATCATAAGCTGGTAAATAAAAGGGAGAAAGACGTGGGGTTGGAAGACATACATCACACACACGCACACTTATTACAACATTGCCCTCTCTCAGAGGGTCCGAATAAATATTACACAACCAAAATGAAGAACTAATTATTACACAACACTAGCTAATTAACAAATTAACTAAGAAAGCGAGTAAACTAGCATGCAATGCTACATGAAGTAGACTGCCTCAGCTCTGTTCGGAATGATGAAAGATGCATGCATGCTCGAGTCGCCTTGTCGGGAAATCCATCGCGATGCCCGATTTGCCTCTGTTTACAATTGACCCCGGAACACTGTACACAACTCCATGGGAACTTGTAGGGATACTGCTGACCAGTTTTTGCTGCTGGCTTCCGGTTTGCTGCAACAGAGAGCAAGAAAGGGGCATGGCAAAGTATTTTCAACATATGTATACACAACCACTCTCCCCGTCATTGCACGAGCTCTAAGGTGTGTAGTCCTCGATCCTCGTGCCACCAACCATGCATATCAATGCATAGTGGCCTTATGGCAGAGGTGTCGACCCTTAAGAGGAAAGCTAGAACACTTAGTTTGACTGCACAGCAGGTGTCGACCTTTCCCCAGGCTGGTGTCGACACCAAAATGCAGTGAGCAAATTCAGAACAAGGGTCGACCCTTCCCAGATTGATGTCGACCCATGTGGCCAACAAAAAGAGAAGGTGTCGACACCACCAAGACTGGTGTCGACCCCAGAACAAGATTTTTAAGCTTCCAAACAACTTTTCAACGTAAACAAGCGTGAAGGAGAAATCCCAACAAGTTTAAATCAATTTTTACTCATCCCAAAACCAAGATACAACAACACCAAAGATTTCCAAAACATAATAAATGATTCAAATACATTTCCTAGAAGTTTTAAAAGGGTACAAGTGTTACAACCTCCCCACCTTGGGAAATTTTGTCCCCGAAATTAAGAGCACAACGCAACTCGAGGTGAACCAACCACAACAAGGTGACATCATTTACAACACAACCATGTAAAAAAAAAAATCCACATTTTCTCTTTTTCTTTAAGGGTTTCCATAACCAAAATACGTTCTCAATTTCAAATAAAGTCTTTAAATTTTTTGCAACCATCCTCCAACAATAAAACAAAGTGTTACTCCGAACACCGAATCATTCACATTTTCATCCTTTGTTAAGCTCAGTGTTTATTAAATCAAATAAACTACGTATCAAAATCCTTTATTAACACTTGGATCAAATCCAAAACATTATAATTCAATATTGCCATCCGAGGCTACAACACAAGGAAAGAATTCATCGTCCGAGTTCGTTTCTCAACGTAAGACAATTGGTGAACCTCCACTGTCACCCAACAACTCCCATCACCCTTAAAGTGATTCCTCAACCAATATAAACATAACATTTCTAGAATAACAATTAATAGAAATTACAACCGTGTTTATCAACACAATAAGGCACAAACACAAAACAAAGGAATCCACAATCTTGCAATTCCATTCCGGCATATTATCATCATAAATTATCAGTTACATAAGGCATACAGCATACGCAAAATAAAGAGTTCACAATACCTTACCCCAACCAGGGAATTTTCCACAATTTCAAGACGATCTTCATATGAGCTTCACAACCACTTACATGAGACATACAACTCACCAAATCACTCCAATGCACCCATAACCTTACAACCTCGCACACCAACCCAAGTTATTCCTAAGGTGACTACATGTTAACCAAACCTTGATATCAACCAACTGACTAACTAGCTCGATAAAACTTTGCACTCGGTGCCAAACACCGACATGGTACCCAATACCACTCGCTCCAAGATGGAGTTTCACACACAAGTTCTCATATTTCTTGAATCTCACCTAATTCCTCAAGATATGGCCAAACCAACATCGTTTCTAAGGAAAACCACCACTCATATGCCTACATGGCAAATACTAAACATAAGACCGATATGGTCAATGGCAAACACCCAATTTTAGACACGAACAAATTTTCACCAATGCCAGACTCGTTACCCGAGCACACAACTTTACTTCCTTCCACAGAATACCTCTAGTGTCTAACCATCAAATTTTCCTCACATTCGTAAGCTCCATCCAATATTTAATAGCACCGCAAGCCCATACCAACTCATAACAACCACAACACAAACATTACCCTTAACAAAATCTATAGGATCGCAACAAACTCATTGACCAACAAACCAAAACACTAAACCACACTCACAAGTACCATCCGCATTACCCAGGAATCCAAATCTCGCATTCCTCTATCCTCAACACATTCAAGCCTTATATTTCATTCTCACTGCACAACACTACGAATTACAACAATCCACAGGTTACCCGTTCTCAACAGTTAACTCCCAAATAAAACAAGGCTCACAGGCCATTACATAACCATCTCATAAGACAATAACATGTATACAACATTGTTAAGATTATCAATCCATGAACCATTTTCATTACACATATAAAAAGAGAGCTCAAGATTCACTGTGTGCCCCCAACACATGAGAGTAAACAAACCACAATACATGTACATATACAACGCATAATCGTGGTGTATCAACACCCAACAGTACACCGGTTAACAACAAAAGATTCACATATAAATCACCGGCCTCTAATACAAAAGTCCCTCTCTAGGGTAATACTACTGTGTTAGCTGAAAAGTAGACCATCACGGAACTCTCGAAGCTTGGTCTACACGGGTTTGGTATCGGTACCACCCTCGACTGGACTGAAGAGACTGAGTCCGACTAGGTTTTGAAACACCCAAAGCATTCATATGCAAAGGGCAAAAATGTCTAACATGGCCCAGCTGACCACAATCAAAACAAACAGGAGACTCTCTACTCTGCAACCGACTTGAAGCCTAAATCTCACTAGGCCTCCCAATTGATGGGTCTGAAACCCCTGACGAAGACAAGGTCTTAGCTTGCGATTGAGAATAGGCTCGCCCCCACCTCTTACTGAACCTAGAATACTTATGAATCGTAGGAGTCGCCAAAGTGGCCTCCTCCCTAACGTGACCAACACTCATAACCACGGCCTCCACATAGGCCGCCGCCTCAACTAGAACATAGTAATTCTTCCACATAGATCCAGCTACCTTTTCCCGGATATCATCACACAACCGCCACTCAAACTCATAGCAACGACACTCCTCTATTGCCACCAACTCTGGAGCAAACCCCGACAAACTAGTGAACCGCATCTCAAACTGTGCCAAAGGAGTAGCATCCTGGCAGAGCTCAACAAACTATTCTCTCAACCTTTCCCGAGTAGAAGGAGGGAAATACTTGGCCCAAAAGGCCTCCATGAAAGCATCCCACGTGTAGACATCTTATAAAATCCCCAAAAAAAAACCAACCTTAGTACTCAACACTACTACCTTTCCTAAGGCACGAACTCGCCACCTCTAGGCTACAAGACACACTTACTTCCCAAAGCATACAATTTCTATCGCATATAAACAATTAAGCACCTAAACACATAATCAAATCAAGTCCTCAAAGATAGATACTCATCCCGGAACTCTCAAGGAATTCCTATCAGAAACCACGTTGATCAGGCGTGTTTCCGATAAGACCTCAAAACAAGTTCACTGGCTACAAGTACTATCCAAGAAACTTAATCCCATGCTCACATAAATGTAACATATAAATCCTAACACTTATCGTAACTATATGCAACGTCCTCACCAAGCATAGTAAACCTGATGTGGTAAAAACCACTCCCCACGAGCCCAAAGTATTCAAGCCCGGCTTGCTCTGATACCAAGTTATCACACCCCACATTTTATTACTCGGAATCTATTACCAAATTCATTAAGTTTATTCAATTTCAGAGATAACATGTGGAAACTCTTTACATCATTTGTAAGAATAAATAAAGATCATCTCATCCGAAAATGCAATATGTACATAACTAAATAAATCGCCCGCAGGCTTGCATCTTTAACAATAAAAGAAAGGGTTTAACCCTTTTTACATTAATGGCATTCCGCCTACAAATAAAATGCCCCGTGGCCAACAGGTAAAGAAGATCCTCGACTCTTGAAACACTTCTCGATGTTCACCTGAAAAAAATTCGCAACATCGGATGAACATAAAGTCCAGTAGGGATCTCAATATGATCCTAAACAATAACACCTGACAGATAGCTATGATCATGAATGCTTAGTCTCATATTGTATAAATAATGTGACGGTTTATACAGAAATATACGTATATAAGAACTTTTCTCAAAATCGTTCATTTCATTCAATAACATAAGCAATTCACATTTATTTCTTCTTTTTACCTTTTTCCAAAAATTCATATGATTATGACAAATTTCAGAAGAAAACAATTTCACCAAGCCCATTACGTTTTCTCATACTTTCTAGACTTACACCGATTTGCCTTTTCAAAACATGTTCACAAGTATTCAGAGTCTTTCACATATTTCACAATCTCAACACAATACTTACGTCCGTTTCTAACACATTCATAACTATACAAGTATTCCTTTAATATAAAAGGAAAAACAACAAGCCACTAATAACTATCTGCTTCAACAATTGAGGCAACACGGCCTTCTAGAACAATACCATCATAACCCATGATATATCTAGATACACTGAGACAATAATGATAAATAAATTCTGCTTTACCTGCCTTAAGCACGATAAGCCAAGGACACACTTTTAGTCAATTTAGTCTTACTTCATTTCATAACAATTCATTTCAAGATAATTTACTTCATCTCAATTCATAAGCCAATTCATTACATTTAGACACTCAACTGAGGCTACAACTCAGAGGTTCTCAATCAACACAATTAATACACAAACACTTCAATCTTCTTGCCATTTTACGGAACTACGTCCGAGGGAACCGGCACCCATATATGCACATGAACTCAAGTTTTTCCATTTTACGGAATTTTCACGCGAGGGAATCGGCACCAATATATGCAAGGTTTCATGATTTGCCATTTTACGGAATTTTCATCTGAGGGAATCGGCACCCATATATGCAAGGTTTCGGGACTTTCACCCTAGACACTCCGACCAACTTCATTATCAATGGAGTCCATCCCCTATCTCCTCCCAAACAAGATACATATACAATATATTTAAACACGTTGTCACATACAATGACCATTTCAATCACATATACAATGTTTACATCCAACCGTCATATTCAATGACATATTCCAATTGATTAGTTTCAATTTACTTAATCATCATGCAGTTTCTACAACAATCATGGCTATCCTCCACCGATAGCCCAAAACATATATTTCTAAACGTGTATACAATCTCCAATAGATAAACTATCCATATGTTCGTGGGTGAGAGATTTCAAATATCCAATCTCACCATTTACGTTCATATCTATCCATTTCTGCATCTAACACGAAAGGAAAACAAAAATCCAATTCTCGCATGACTTACAGTCCAATAACGATGATAACATGTGAAGGTTCCAAGATCCAACCTCAAGTTCATTATTCGTTTACTATGCATCTCGTTTCGATGATTTGAGTTATTTATATTGTAGGCTATTTTGTGTATTACCTATGAAAGAAATTAGGTTGATTCAGCATGCTTTTAAAAATAGACTTATTATTTTTTAAAAACAAACGCGATAAAATGAATAGACTAGAATTATCATATTGATCTAATTTTTTTTAATAGATGATATATACGAAGAGCTCAATAAAATGAATGTTTCGACTTATCGAAACGGCACTCGTGGTGAATCCTACGAGCCCGAACATGACTGTAAAGTTCATATTTAAACTTGAGAGAAGCATAATCCATTCTCTTAAAATAACTACTAGGGGTGAGCATGGTTTGATTTGATTTAGCTTTTAAGTAAACAAAGACCAAACACTCACTATAAGAAATTAAGGTTTTAGAAACAAAAATTTATAGACAAAATCACTTTTTAGAGACAAAATACTTTTGTCACCAAAAGTGTTATTATTTTATTTTTAGCAACAAAATTAGACATTTGGTGATGCATTACTAACTTTTTGGGACCAAAAGTTGTCTCAAAAAACAAAGCCTTTTGGAATGAAGTTATTTTGTTCCTAAAAATTCATTTATTAGCGACATTTTTAAAATTTTGTCTCTAAAAGCTTATTTTTTGACTTTTCGAGACGATTTCTTAGCGGCTGTTCTTGCTACAACTGAAATTAGTCCCTAAATATTTTTCACAACAAAATATATATTTTTAGAGACAAAAAAAAACTTAGTTTCTAAAATTGTTATATGTTGTAGGGTATCTACGGTTCCATAAAATTTGAAACCAAATCAAACAATGAAAATCTTGTAACCAAACCAAATCAAACCATGAAAACGCGGTTCAATTCGATTCGGAGTAGTTTGGAACTACAGCTTTGATGAATTTTGTCATCATTCATAACATAATTACAACTTGCTCAAATATCAAGCAATATATCATAATTTACAAACAAAATTGTATGCAAGAACACACTTGTAAGTGAAGGGCTAACAACATATGAATATATAAAAGATACTAATAAGATACTTGAGTGTCTATCATGAATAACAATTTATATATATATATATATATGCATATATTTAAACGGTCTGGCTCGGTTCCAAATTGGAACCATGACTATAAAACCACAGACCGAACTATCAAGTACATTTTACATATTTAATAATCAAGACCGAACCATGCATTAACAAAACCAAACCAAACAGTGTGACTTGGTCTGAATTGAATCGGTTTGCATTTTTGTCAATTTTTTTCTCAGCCCTAATAACTAACCCCATCCCTCTTTTCGTGGTTTGCATATTTTCATTGATTTCTTTTATTATTATTTTTCTTTTTTTTTGGAGGGGAGGGGGGGGGGCGCTAAGTTATTAAATAAAAGATAGGAGGAAAGTCAAGACATGTGTGATGGAAGAAAATGGTTTTGAATCATGATTTCAGACACCTTTGAGCCAAAATAAAGAAAATACTCATGTCTTTTAAGATGGGTCCATGTTGTTGTAATGCCCCCAAAATAGTACGATAAAACCAATTCATAAGCAGAAGAATAATAGAAATAAGAGACTTTCATTCATCAGAGTTCGTTTACAAAAGTTAATACATGCGATATATATTCACAAATGTTCATCCTTAATTTACAGCATGTGTTACAATGCTAAAAGAGTTGAAACTAAACAAATAGTCATATGCCCTATAGGCTTACATCTTTCCAAGTCCTTGCTTAGTTACACAGAAGTGAGTCTAGCTCAATACCATTTAAAGCCCTTGGCTAAATAAAAGAATATAACAAAACAAAAAAGCTCTGGTTCCTAAAAGTTCCTCCAAGCTATTGCCTTGGCGGAGGCATGTCACCAACACCTGAAAATGGTTTTTCCCAGATAGGGTGAGCCAAAACCCAGTAGAAACAATCTAACACAACATATGAAATTTAACAAAGATATATGTGTACAGTGTATATACAATGCCGATGACAAAATATTCACATTTTATATGATTGTAAAGTATCAAAGTTCATATTTCAATTCATTTTCCTTTAATCCAATTCAAGTTCATTTATTGTTCTCAATTCATGAGTCAATTTTATTATCTTTCAACAACCCAATTGAGACTACAACTCAGTGGTTTTTCAATTCAATACACTACCACACAAACACTTCAAATCTGTCATTTTACAGAAATTTCATCTGCGGAATCAGCACCCAAGTATACACACGATTTCGGGACTTTCACCCTAGACACTTCAACTAACTTAATTTCAATGGAGTTCATCCTCTATCTCCTCCCAAACAATGGAGTACATCCCCTTTCTCCTCCCAAATATTATACATATACAATGTATTTAAAAACATAGTCATATTCAATGACAATCAACATTAGATTAGTTTCGATTTACCTAATCCTCATGTATTTTCCACAACAATCATAGCTATCTGTAGACACCCCATTTTTGACCGTCCTCAAGACTTGGACGTCACCATTGGAACACTTGGTGATTACCCTTGTTTGTGTTCGTTTGGAGTTCCCGGAGGCCTCGGCTACGCGCCTTGCCTCAGGATCTCCGAACTTGACTGTTTAGTGTCCGGTTTCACACCAGACACTTGTGTTTTGCCTTGGAGGGGCAGGGAATGCCTTGTGAGGCATCCCCACACACCACCGGTAATCTATATTGCCGGTCGGCACTATTTAGTGCCGGTCGGCACTATTTAGTGCCGGTCGGCACTATCTTTTGCCAAAATGGCATCTTTGGCCGGCCGACTACTATGCATCCACTTTTTCAGATATTTTGTCACAGCTGTCGTGCATTTGGCTCCCCTCCATACACGTGTATGGAGGGATCTCCCTCTTGAGAGGCTTGTCTTGTAAGCTTTACAAGACAAAAGGCTCTATAAGAGAGAGCCTTCTCTCTTGGCTTTAGGGTTAGACACTTGTGAGACTTTAGATATTTTTAGACAGCCATTTTTAGGGTTTCGAGTTCTAGGGTTAGAAACCATACACTTTCTATCTCTATATCTCCCTCTTGTGTGTGTTCTAGGTGTTTTAGTCCATACTATTGCACACAAACACCTAGTGTTCCAAGTTCACTTAGCTACTGAGGTTCTAAAAGGTTGGTTTTGAAGTTTTGGAGCTGTTTTCAAGCCAAGGAGGGCCGTTGGAGCACCATTGTTGAAGGGGTCTTCAAGGGTAACAATTTTGCCACTTTATTCCCCAATCTTGCATTGTATTTCTACCTGTCTTAAAATCGTTTTTGAACTTGGTGTATAATACAAAAAAGTTCTGTTTTTTAACCCTCTTGATTGTTCATTCAGAGTGTTTTGTGGTTTGGAGGTGTTTGACCCCTCTTAGGCCTTGAAAGGCCCCATTTTGTGCTATTTTGAGTGAGTTTCAAGACTTTGGTGTTTAGGCCTCCTCACCACTGAAATCTTGAGGGATTTCAGTGGTGGAGATGGTGCCTTGAAGTCTCCAAAAGGGGAAGGCCACCCCTTCCCTTTGTTGTCCTTGAAATGGACCATTTTTGGCCTCTTGAGGGAGCATCATGTTAGAGTATGTATTTATCATGTCTTGGCTATTTTCCATGCTTATTATGCCATGATATAACCTTGTTGTGTGTTGGTTTTGGTACACCATGCATGCTTAGCATACCTACCATGTAATGCCTTGCTATTGCCTTAATATGCCTTAGGTTGTTAGCCTTTATTCAAGCATGTTTTAGGCTTAGTCTTGTAAAGCTTTTGTGCATATTTTTCCATGTTTTAGGTCTGTCCATAGTTGTTTGGGTCGGATTTGGCATGCTTAGTATAGCTCCTTTGTATTCGAGCTTGTATTCTTCAAGTATGTGGATGTGTAGTATGCGTTGCTTGCATCATTTCGGTGGTTTGGAACCCCCCTACATGTTATTTCAGTCCACTTAGCATGCTTATATGCTTGTATTCCATGACCCTTTTGATGTTTCAAGAGTTGATGTTTCATGCTCCTTGTTTATGCCATGGTGTATGCCTCTAGGATTAGGTTACTTGGATGCCATCTAAGTGATTCTTGAGGCTTGTTTTTTCATGATTTGGGACTGTTTTGATTCAATTTGGTCATTTGCTTCACGAGTCATATGATCATGCTTTAGGTCCTTGGGCCTCGTTGCATGCCTAGCTTGCATTGGTAGGTTAATTTGGCATCATTTCTTACATGTTTTCAAGGCTTATAATGCATGTCATACGTCCATGATTATTCCCTTTTGAATGTGCTTAGAAATAGCCCTTTGATACTTAAGCACTTGGGCCTAAGTGTTGGTCCAACCTACTTGCATGTGTGTATGTATGTTTGATTACAATTCCTTGACTTTTGGCCACTGTTTTGGGCCTATTTAGAGTTGCCTAAATCATGTATAAGTCCATCTTTTCATCCATTTGCATTGCCTCATGTTTGCTTATATGCTTGCATAAGTGCCTTGCCATGCCACGTTGCATCCTTAGCTTGCATGCCTAGGTTGCATTGCATCTCGCATGCATGCCTTGTTCCTTGACTTGGTGATAGGAATTGGGCCTTGGTTTGTTTGTTTGGTTTGCATTTCATTTGACATGAAAATTGCACACTTGATTCTTTGGGCCATCATGCATGGAAATGCGTGATTGGTGGTCCGAGAATCGAGGCACATGTCCTTTTGAGTCACAAACATGATAGGGGACATGATTGGTGCATATATGCCTTGAATTGTACTGCCATGCTTTGCCTTGCCCTCTATTGCTGTCAATTGCAGATTCTGCAGGAATACTATGCCGACCGGCAGTGCCAAGTGCCGACCGGCAATCCTTTCTCTGCCGATAGCTTCACCAATGGCCGGTGGCCATATGCCACTGCCGGTGGCAATCCCATTCAGCCGGTGGTGATTCCCAGTGTCCAGAGAAGCATCCTTGAGACTTTGGCAGTCATCAGAGGGGCAGAGCAGGGAAAATAGAGGCAGACTATGCATGGTGGTGCAATTCCGAGCAAGACCCGAGCATGCATCATCCGCGCATCCCGAGGCAGAGGCTGCGGCCACCCTCTTCTTTGTTTGCATTCTTTCTATTAATTAATTAGAAATTCTGTAATAATTTATTTGTTTTATTATTCGGACTGCAATATTTATTTGGCCCCTCCGAGTGAGGGCAATTATGTAATAAGTGTGCGTGAGTGTGTGTATGTCTTCCAACCTCACGTCTTTCTTCCCTTTTATTTACCTGCTTATGATGGTAGACTAGGGCATTTTTAAAATTAGCATTCCTTATGCTATGCATGCGTGCATTCATGCATTTGAATTGCATGCATTAGGCTCGGTACATCACGCTAACTGCATTTGCACTTCAATTCAAAATTGAATACGTGCATCAAATTGATCGCATTTCACATGCCATGTTTAGGTTAGCCGAGCCTACTCTAATTGCATTTTTGCATGCGATGCATTAGCCATTTTTCAAACATGAACTAGGACATGCATGTTTGCTAACTAGTTTATTGTTTTGGCACGGAGTACGATGTAAGTATTTTCCTACTTTAGCATATCGCATGAGTGTGAATGCTATCATGACAGCATGCTTGCCATGCGGCTAAATGCTTATGTGATAAACTGTTTGAATGCCTATGGGTGAAGGTTGGATTGTTTGAGTTGGAAAAACTCGTTGAAATCCGTGTTTTAGCCTACTTGCGAGTAGCAAATTCCAAAAGTATTCTTCAAAACAAACGGACATGCAATGTTTATTTCCAAATTAGACAATCTAGTCTATACTTGTTTGCTGTGCACATAATACAGTAATTCTAGGCTAATAATTGGAATAAGAACACATAACGTTTTCAAAATCAGAGATCACGGTTAGTAGAGGCCGATCTTCGGATCGGACGAGAGGGGGTGCTCATAGCTGACCTTCCCCAATCGTACCCCAGCTCCCGAGCCGAGACAACTCCGGTGATGACGGACATGTGGCCTTCAGCACCGAGTCAGGGTTTCCTAAATTTTCCCATTAAAAAATATTTAGGTGGTGACTCAGCATCTGGCAAAGCAGTCCATGTTTGGCACTTCTTTTCAAAAAATCTGTTTCTCAAAATGATTTGCCGGATTTGGACTCTTTGGTTCAGATTAAGGACCGTGACACAAATCGAGTCCGAACTGTAGCGAGGGCCCCACGCGGGCGCGTCTACAGTTTCTGGTGACTCCGCTGGGGATTTTAGAGAGCTTAACTCGAACTCGTGATATCCTGTTTTGATTTCATTTATGTGTCTCTTTGCATTGCATGTGCATTGGTGTGCCTAGGACACCGTGTTTGCCATCTGCCATTCCTGAACGGTTTGCTGGAGGCTTGTCTTGTCAAGGCATGACCATAAGGCTGACCGGCTATGGGCTCTGACAGTATGGGAACACAAACCCCGGTTTTACCGGGGCACCCTTTTCGACCATTCGACCTAGTGCATATTCGGAATCCATAGTGACCATTCCAAATTAGGACAGGTTGCTTACCCGATGTTAGGTTGTTTGAAAACTGCTGCGTGCACAGTGAGACCCTAGCTCCTGACAAAATAGGACAGGGAAACCCTACCCCAACATAGGGGTGTTTTGGCTCTCTTTACTTGCTATGTGCTTTTAGAGTGTATCTCTGCAGGAACGTACATATCAGTTTACAAGTTTGAGTATCAGGCCCGAGGGCACCAATGTCAGTGTTGTTAAGAATCAGTTATCTGCGGGTATCAGGGTTCAGTTTTGGGGACAGTGATTTTTGGGGAACAGTGATCAGAGTGCAGTTGTTCGGCTACACCTGTGTGTGATCCGTTTGGGGCTAAAATGCTGCTTGTTTCCCCTTTCAGTTCAGAGAATTCAGAGAGTTGATACAGAATAGCCAGTGTCCCCCCTTTGCTGAGGCAGGAATTTTGACGACGCAGAATTCAGAAGAGATCGTGGTTATGACGACCGCATTAGATCAAGGGATCGCTCTGCAAAGCGAGATCAACATTGACATGTCACATCCACCCAGGTTACCTGTTGTGCACCTGGTCTGGGCTCCCCAGCTGTATCAGGCTCGCGAGCCCACTACATTTGAGCTTATGGGGATGATAGGTGATCTCTAGAGGTCTGTGGCGGATCTCGCCTACGGGATGTCAGCTTCACCTCCAGCCGCACCATATGCCGGGAGTTTTGTACCCCAGGAGCCCCCGTTGTTGGGGCGAATTGTGATTGAACTTAGCCAACCGGAGATGGCCTCCAGCTATGGCAATGACATGCCAACATCAATCCAAACCCTCGATCAGGCTGAGGCCAGAGGAAAAGACAAAGCAAAGGTAGACGGCGATCCCATCGAACAACTGCTGCGGGTAGTCGAGGCTTTGAAAGCTGGGGGAATGAACAAGCAACAGGTATCCACAGTTGTGGCAAAAACTGTGGAGGATGCTTTCCCCACTCCACCTGAGGGTAGTTCAAGTCAGTCGGAAAATTGGGATGGGTCCCGTCATGCCAGAACAGTTCCTCCTATTCCCGCCCCTGCACCCGGGAAAGATCAGAAAGCTAAGGTGGCGCCTGCCGATCCTTTCGCTTCTGCGGCTAGCAAGAGCGCTCAGACTTCAAAGTACCTGCCCCGGGGGCGCAGGGCCTTTCATGCTCTCTACATGCCTCTGTCCAAGGCACTTCAGATCCTTGCCAAGAGGGGACACCTTAAACCCTTGGAGCCTCGGCCACTCCCGAAGAATCTCCCTGCCACGCATGATGCTACTCAGTACTGCGCGTACCACCAGCAGACAGGCCATCCTACTGACAATTGTTTCCGCCTCCGTCATGAGGTGCAAGATTTGATCGACAACGAGGTTATCCTCCCGCCCACTTCAGCCAAGTTCGTTACCACCCAGTTGTTGGATTTTGAGGACACAGATACTGCAAGTATGTAAAGTGAACCATCTGCGGGCGGCATTTGGTATATTTTGGATGTAGTGTCTAGCACGCATTTTTGAGCATCGGTGAAACCGAGTTTTGTAAATTCTGGCTTGGGTATCGAGTCAGTCTTTTGTTTTGAGTCTGTCTCTTTATTTTGAGTCAGTCTTTTTGCTTAAGGGTCTGTCTTGTTGTATCGAGTCAGTCCCCTTTGTATAGAATACCAGGTGATTCTGGGGTTGTTGTCCCGAACGCCATTTTGTCTTGTAATTATCTGTTTTGTTTTTAGTCTGTTTCTGCCGAGGGGCCAGTTACACCAACAAATTTGAATGAAACAGCTGTTGCCATCTTACTTTCGTGCCTGCTTTCAGTATAAGTGCCAAAGGATTTGAACGGGCTGACATACATCCCGCCTGCTCTCTTGCGCGCCAAACTCATTGCATTAGCCTAAGTTTTTCAAAAACCCCTTTTAACACTGCAGTGATAAAAACGAAGAGGAAGGAATTCCTCTGGTTTTGTAAAATTTTGATCATTTTGAGAGAAAGAGAAGCATGCTAAGCCTTTTTAATGAATGAAATCATGCTTGTCAGCGTGAGTACTGGGAAGGACCCTGGCTTGATCCGGATTGGTTCCACACTATCTTCGGCACGAGCGATTCGTCGCTTTCTTAAAAACTTTCAAAAACAAATGTTTTACACGGCCCTGTGAAGACCTGTGTGGAACCGCTCTTGAGATTGTGCAGCCTAGGATCGCTCTCAGCCTCAAGATTCAACCCGTCCATTTCGAACCTTGGACCTGTTCAGCAAGTTTAACGGTCAAACGTCATGCAAGGTCTCTATGGCCAGTTCTGAAGCAGCCCTCGAACAAGAGGCACCAAAGCCGAATCAGAAGGAGTAGATCTCGCCGGAAGAAGCTCGTGGAGCGACCGGGATGGATTCTCCTCCAAATCACTGCAATAGCCGTTCTCCTAGATACAGAGAGGCTTCAATTTCAAAAACCATTTGGCATGGACTTGTTACACTTTTACCCTTTGAGAGGCTCGCTGGGCCGAAAACCCGTAAGGGTGACCCAGGCAAAAGTTAGAGCAAGCAAAAAAAATACAAAAAAAGAAGACAAAAAAAGAAAAGAAAAGAAAAGACAAGAAAAGAAAAAAAAATGCAAAAAAGAAAAGAAAAAAAAGAAAAAAAGGAAAAGAAATGAACAAAAGAATTGAAAAGAAGCTCGCAAGGTCGAAAACCCGCATCGAGCACCTTGGCAAAAGTTAGAGCCTAAAGAGTGAAGGTTAAAATACCCGAGTGTACCTTAACCGGAACTACGTAAGGCTTGATTCCCATGTTTGGGATACGTAGGCAACTTCATCCTGAAGTCCAGCCCCCAACGCTTTCATAGCATCTCAGTCCATGCAATGGTTTCGACTTCATCCCAAAGTCCAGTCGCCGACGCCTCCAAGGCGACTGTGTCCATATATTTGTTACGACCGTCTTCGTCATCTCTTTGTCCAAGAGTTCGACCATCACCAATGAAGACTGTCTGCGGATTGCTGCGGCACCATCCAAACAAGGGGCAACTTTCCGTTGCCACCAGTCGTCGTAAGCTGCCATTCAAACCAGGGGCAACTTTCCGTTGCCATCCACCTCCTTTAAGCCAGGGACAATTTTCCATTGCCTCCGATCCGAGGTCGCGCATCTCAAAGAATAAGTTCCATGCTCGTTGAGCATTGACTGTTTGCGAAAATAGTTTTTGAAAATTTTTACTGAGGTTGACTATTTTCTCGAAAACTGTTTCGTTTTCCAAAACTAGACCATTTTCTTGGACCCAAAAAGGAAAATTTTCAGTGCTTACAGCCTGACTTGCATGGCTTTCAAATCAAAAATCGAACAAGTACGTTAATCCAACTCTCATCTTGATCGAAACTATTTTAGTAGAAAACCAAAATAAAAAATGGTCAAAATGATGAACCAGGGGCGCAGTTGAGTCAGGTGTTCTGTCTTTTTCCCGTCATCGACGTACTTGCCAGGAGGGCACTCTATCTGCCAGAAGAAATAGCTGTGAGCTGACGGCATCGGGCATGAACCCGCAACTTTCTATTCATCCATTAATCACCTTGGGGAGGGACGAAAAATGAGAGAATAAAGAATAGAGAGGTGTATGTTGAGAGAAAAAGTGAGCCAGAGGGTTTTAAGAGAAAAACCGAGCTTGAGTGCCAGAGTGATGTGAGAATCACAAATCAGAAAGGGTGGGAACAATACCCAGAGAAACTGGCTCCTCGTGATCTGAAGTCCCCCGTCTTCGTTGACGCGTCTGTATGTCGTGTCTTTTGTTTTGTTTACCTCAACCTTTGTTTTAGGTCTCCTCTGAGCGTGTCTCATTGTGCTTAGGTCGTGTACCCTTTTTGTTTGAGTCCTCCCCGCTGTGTTCAGTTGTAGGCTCGATACCCCGGTTTGAAAAACCCTTATTTAATTTCAAAAATCGTTTATGCTCAGAATGTTGTGCCATTCTCTATATTCGATTGTGTTTCAACTCCAGCTGGTTTCATCTCCGCAGGCCGTCTTGTCAGATTGGGCTGTTTGTGTTTAAAATTTACTGTGTGCAAAATGAACCAAGTGCTGTGTTATGGGCTGTATGCAGATTAATCCCCGGCAGAGTAAGGGCTGTGTGTCCAGAATCAGGCAGTGGGTTGCTTGGGTTATTTTGCTGTTGGCTGTTTAGTTATCTGATTATTACAGTGCAAGTGTTCAATTTTCAGACAACCAATCAATTTCATTTACATTGAGGTGTAATATGGTGTGATGCGATGCAAAGTATGAAAGGTAAAGATATACGGATGTAACACTTTTTTAAGATAAAAAGTTTGTTCATTTCATGATCTTTTAAGTACACAAGTTTTGAAAACAAAAAAATCTGCCTGCGGCAGTACAAAGTATCCTAACTACCAACAAAAAGAGAAAAGTACAAGAAAGAAGAAAAATAACAAAAATCCGCATCCATGTCGAGCACTCCAAGGGCTATCAGTCTGTCCTAGTCCTCTTCCTGGACGAAGGTCCAGGAGCATCATCAGCATCGTCGTCAGAGCCCGAGCTAGAACTGCCTCCAGTCTCCTCCTCCGATGACTCCGCCTCCGACTCTGCCTCCGCCTCTGACTCCTCGTCATCATCATCATCCGGGACTGGAGCTCGCGAGCTGCTCCCGATATGAGTGCGCCCCGCCTTGGTGCGGGGGAATGCTCTGCCCTCCTCATCTCTCCCTCGGGCAGGGACGGAAGGTCCAGCTGGAGCACCTCCTGCCATGGGGATCTGGAAAGGAGGCTGAAAAAGTACATAAAAGGGAAATGCATCAGTATACTGTGGACAGTTCATCAATGCAGAATGCAGCGTATGAGTACAGTGTGAGAATGCCGTGAGCAGTTCATCAATGCAGAATGCAGTGTATGAGTACAATGTGAGAATGCCGTGGGCAGTTTACCAGTGCAGAATGCAGTGTATGAGTACAGTGTGAGAATGCCGTGAGCAGTTTATCAGTGCAGAATGCGGTGTATAAGTACAATGTATGAATGCCGTGAGCAATTTATTAGTGCAGAGTACAGTGCAGAATGCAGTGTATGCAGTGTATCAGATGCTGTGAGATCAGTGTATCAGGTGTTGTGCCGTGCATCAGATTATGTGAAGCAGTGTATGAATGGTTTGAGGCCAGTGTCAGAAGAACATACCGGAATGCTGTAGAGGGCCAAGAGATCAAAAGTCCGCTGAAGCATCCCCATCATGGAGGCATTCATCGCCAATGACTGCCAGGTATACTCAGAAGAAGCCTGCAAAAGTATCAGATGTATCAATATTCTGTGGAATATCCAATAAGCTAAAACGAAATGACTGTACAAAAATGCAGTAATACATACCGGAGGCAAGTCGGGGACACCGACAAACTCGTGATCAGCTGGTGGAGGGGCGAAGGGGACCTGGTAGGTCGCCCCACCCTGCCCTCGGAAAGTCAATAAAGCAGGCAGAGCGGGCCAACCGGTCCCCCGTCCTCCCTGGACTCCGCCCCTGCCACGAACTCGGGCCCTCCTCGAAGCTCCCGCTCCAGCTCCCGGTCCTCTCCCAGCTGCTGGCGCCACGGGCCTGGCTCCCTCAGCTCGACGGCCGCCGCTCAAAGGCCGCATATGATACATCTGCACGTACTCTCGGTAGTCGCCGATGCCCCTGAAGCGGGTCGCCTCCCAGCCGATAGTGTAATCGGCCATCTGCTCGGTGGTGAGCCTCTCGGTCTCCCTCATATCCGCAGGAGGGTAAACCGGGACTATCTGCTCAGGTAACCCTAGGGTCTGGCGTAGGAAACGCTCACCCAGGTACCAAGCCCGACAGACCGGGCCCTCCAGTAAGATCCGAAAACGCGAGGTCTCCTCAGCACCGGCAAACCGGTCCCGCATCGTCGCCGGCAATGGAGCCCACGGCTACCAAGTGATCTGAAAGTGACATACAGTCTGTTATCTACTGTTTTTGAAATATGCAGTGGAAAGACGAAGCTTAAATGAACTGCAAGTAAAACATACCTCGGCAGGAGTGATGGTATCAAAGTAACGGCGGAAGAAGCTGAATGTCTCTCGCGGCCGCCGGGTACATCTCCCGTCGAAGCGTCGCGAGAACGGGACGACTAGAGGAGTCTCCGTGACTGGTACGGGAGCCAGCCTAGGAAATTAGGCGTATACCCACAACTGCAAGGTAAATACCAGTGCATTTATCGGATAAAGCAGAATGTAGAGTAAAAGGGAAAATAGCAGAGCCGTGTGTTGTGCAGTGTATTGTGCAAAGTGTGCAGTGTGAGCAGTGTACAGTCGGTGTAAAGCAGAGCATGTGTGTGCCGCGTGTACAAGTATACAGCAAGTATAAAGCAGACTACAGTGTGTGTAGTGTACAGAATACAGAAAGCAGAAAGCAGAAATGAAAAGCGGAATAGAAATGTACCTCCCAAGCCCGCCAGTAGCCTCCGAGCAACTGTCCGCTGCCGCGGGAAGCTGAGCTCATGTATCCATAGAGGGTGGCCAAAGCAGCGCCACCCCAGTCATAGTGCAAGATGTCCCTGACGTCCACCAGTGCGCCGTTTAGGCAGAGAGGCACGGTGTTCGCCCGGTCGGCGAAGATGGTCGTCCCGAACAAGAACATGAGGAAGTCGCGTGCATACCTCTCCACGGCCTCCGGGGTCATCAGGGCTGCATCAACAAGAGTGGGCTGGACCCTAAACTGCACCTCGAACCAGGAGTATCGGACAAAGCCTGGACGAGCAAGAGGTGGCGCCTCACCCAGCAGATGGACCTGAGCGGCAGTCCACTCGTCCATATCAACATCAAAGGGGATCGGATCACCCCCTACCCCGATGCCTGTGAGCATCGAGAAATCGTAAGGGGTCATCGTCATGTCCCCTACTGTGGAGAAATGAAATGAATCGGTGGTGTCCCACCACCTCTCCGCCAGAGCAGCAAGGAGAGGTCTGCATGTAGTAAGCCTGGAGAGTCCTCGGCAGAAGGCGCCGAAGCCCGCCTGGTCCACTATGCGACGGACTGCGTTAGGAAGCTCGTCGTACCACTCCTGAGCGCCAGTGTTCCCATACCCGCGGATGGTATGGGAATCCTCCTGTAAACAGAAAATAACAATTGCAACACAACATTCAAAATGCAGTTTTAAGAAGCATACAGATATAGCATGTGTGCAGGTTTGACAGATCCAAGCAAATATCGGGTGCCGGTGTGCTTACAGTGAACTACAGCGTATGATGCGTCAGCGTGTTCGGGTGGTTTAGGGCAGATATAGCATGCGTGCAAGCTTGACAGATCTGAACAAATACTGGGTGCCGGTGTGCTTACAGTGAAATACGTGTGATGCGTCGACGTGTTCAGGTGGTTCAGTACAGTATAGCATGTGTGCATAGTTTGACAGATTCAAGCAAATGCTGGGTACCAGTGTGTATGCAGTGAAATACAGTGTGTTTGGGTGATTCAGGGCTAGTGCAGTGTGTGTGCATGTGTCAGTTTCAAGCAGATATCAGTTGTACGTATGTTTACAATCAACTACGGTGTACAGCCTATCAGATTTCAACAGTTAAAGAGCATAAATAAGCTACGACAGTTTTTGTGCCCTACATTGCAGAAAGTAAAGTAGAGAAAAGAGAGTTACCTCGGAAACGCCGAAGGACAGGTGGGAGGTAGGCTCGCGCAGTAATAGCTCGGGTGGCATGTACCTCTCGAAGCTCCAAAACTGGCGCAGTCCGTCGGGGGGCAGACATGAATCGCCAGCCGATAGGTCGCCGGGTCGAACGGGCGCTCGCTCAAAGGTAGGAGCTCGACCCCGGGATCCATCTCGTGGTCTGGGGGAGTCCCGCCGCGTGGAATGTCGTCCGCCATGTCAAGAGTGATGAGAAAATAGCTGGAGGAAGGAAAACCGGGCTAGAATACGAAGAGTCAACCGAAAAGTCAACTCCCGAGAAGGTCAAAAATGGCCGGAAAGACCGGGATGTGAAAATGGTACGGAAATCGAGAGGAAAGCGAAGGGAACAAACCCCAAAAAGGTGGGAACGGCAAACGAGGCACCGAAACAAAGATTTGTTCGGTTGAAAATGTCCGAAACGCGAAGAAAATCGCGAATCCGACGATGAAACGGGCGTAGAACGCGAGGAAACGGGCAAAAGAGGAAAGGAAAACGCTCTAGAGAGAGAGAGTGTGAGATTTCGGCGGAAAGGAAAGTAAGAAAATAGGGTTTGAAACCCTATTTTGAAACACCCGAGATGAAATGTCGAATCTACCCCGACTCAGCAACTTTTTGCCGGTCGGCAATATTTTGTGCCGGCCGACAGTATATTGTGCCGATGAAGTTATTCTGCAGCCGGTGGACAGCCGGTGGCTTCCCCTCACGGCCGGTGGTGTTCCCACAACCTTGTTTAGGCCATATGAGAAGTTTTTGGTCTTCATAGCTCAAGAAAGTGCAAGAAAGTGTATCTCCAACGCTCAACCGGCCTCCGTTTTGACCTCGGACCGCGTCTTCTGTGCGTAGCACTCCAACTCATGCAATGTTGTATCCTTTGGTATCCTTTTTGCCTCTTACAAGATCCAAAGTTACCCCGTGTGCGTTGCATGCGTTCATCGCACTATCTCGGTGCATTACATCGCGCTATTACGCGCCTCACAGTTGCATTGTTATGCACATACTACATGCGTTGTAACACGCACCCCTTGCATTGTCGTGCACATCTCTCATGCATTGTCATTGCATTTTTATTACAAGCATTGTCATGCATTTCAATGCATACGTCGCCTCGCGCATCGTTCGCGTTGTCATGCATTCCCTTACCATGCATTGTCATGCATTCCGAAACACGTGCGTTGTTACGCATTTAAGCCCATTTACATTTTACATTCCGTGTGGCATGCGTGTCACACTTAGCAGCATTTCACATTCCGTGTGGCATGCGTGTCGCACTTAGCATCATTTGTATTATTTTGCATCGGCACGTGTGCCTCATTTGTATTATTTTGCATCGACATGCGTGTCACATTTTCGTTGGTATGTGTGTCGTCATTTGCATTAGCACGCGCACCTCATTTGCATAGAACATGCATTCATTCGCACTATCTTGTGCACTTACACTTTGTATCTCACTCGCACTGTCTTGTGCATTTCAAATCAATCGCACTGTTTTGTGCATTTCAAATCAATCGCACTGTTCTGTGCATTTCAAGAATCCATCGCACTGTTTTGTGCATTGCATATCGATCGCGCTGTTTAGCGTATCGCACTGTCTTGTGCATTTCAAAATCACTCGCGCTTTCTTGCGCATCGCACTGTTTTGTGCAGTTTATCATTCGCGTTATTTTGCGCATCGCACTGTTTTGTGCAATTTATCACATCGCGCTGTTTTGCGCACCTCTCTACACTTGTTAGTGCATTGCATCGCGCTATCTTGCGCACCCTATCTGTATCACACTGTTTTGTGCATTTCAAATCAATCGCACTGTTTTGTGCATTTCAAATCAATCGCACTGTTCTGTGCATTTCAAGAATCCATCGCACTGTTTTGTGCATTGCATATCGATCGCGCTGTTTAGCATATCGCATTGTTTTGTGCATTGCATTCCATCGCGCTACTTTGCACATCTCATTGCATTTCGCATGCATTCCATCGCACTGTCTTGTGCACTCGCGTTGTCTAACGCATCGCACTATTTTGCGCATCTGTTGGAGCACTGTTTTGTGCATTCACTCTACATCGCACTGTCTTGTGCACTTTATGGTCTGGCGAGACCTTAAATACGCACGGTCTAGGAGACCCAAAATCCTCTGAAGGTGCAAGTCCTGCGGTGTTTGTCGTGCCCGAACGACTGTTGATAAGTTGCGTCATCTTAAGCCGCGTGTTGTCGCGCGTTCCATGCAACATGCATTTTATACATCATTTGCATTGCATAACAAAAACAAAAAAAGAAGACGCATTGTCATGCATTATCATAAATAGTTGCATTGTCATGCATCATCGGAACATAGTGCATATCGCATTGTTATTTGCATGCATTCATTGCGTCACCTTCCGCCTATGGCTTGCGCCTTTCCATGATCGAGCTTGGTCTGGTATGTGCCCATACTTTTCATGTCAAAGCATAGTTCAGTGGACCGTTCTATGTCAGGCACGGCTTGTATGCGTACATGCCTTTCCTAGGCAAGATTTGGTTTGGCCCGCAGGCCATATCCATTGTATCCATTTCCATTCCATTGCATATTTGTAGATATTGCATTGTAGCTTGCATGCATTCATTGCATCACCTTCCGCCTATGGCTTGCGCCTTTCCGGGTTGAGCTTGGTCTGGTATGTGCCCTTACTTTTCATGTAAAAGCACAGTTCTGCATGTGTACGCGCCTATTCCATGCTAGTATGTTGGTTTGAGGGTTGCGGCACCTTTTCTGTGTTAGACATGGCTCGTATGCGTACATGCCTTTCCTAGGCAAGATTTGGTTTGGCCCGCGTGCCATATCCATTGCATTGTAGATCGCATGCATTCGTTGCATTACCTCCCATCTATGGCTTGCGCCTTTCCATGTTGAGCTTGGTCTGGTATGTGCCCATACTCCTCGTGTCTCAGCATAGTTCAGTGGACCGTTCTATGTTAAACATGGCCTGTATGCGTACATGCCTTTCCTAGGCAAGATTTGGTTTGGCCCGCGTGCCATATCCATTGCCATCTTCCTAGCATATCCATATATATTACATTGTAGTGTAATTTTGGCATCCGGCATTAGGATCGTTGTCCTTTCCCCAGCGGGTCGTTTCCCCTCTTATGTCATTCCACCCAAATACTCGTTCTTGTGTCTGTCTACGATGCTCATAGTTCAGTAGACCGTTCTATGGTAGACAAACTTGTTACCTCCATCAATCTATTCGACATAGTTGTGGTTTCGAACCACTCGTGATTGGATCGTAATTCAATTGCTTTGCATATAGTTTGCATTGTTTCAATTGCATTGCATCTTCATTTTCATTATTTATACATTGTTTTGTATATATTGCATGATCATAAGTTGTGTCCGGCTCTGTGCATTGTCTTGCATTTAGCCCCTGCCTTCGGGCGCATACCTGGTTTGTCTTGCATGTTTGTCTCAGTCTTCGGCTTGTCAAAAATGGGTCGTCTCTGGGCTTTGACATTCACTCCCGTCATTGTTATGACTTTCGAGTTCTGTCAAAGAGGGGCAACTGTAGACACCCCATTTTTGACCGTCCTTAAGACTTGGACGTCACCATTGGAACACTTGGTGATTACCCTTGTTTGTGTTCGTTTGGAGTTCCCGGAGGCCTCGGCTACGCGCCTTGCCTCAGGATCTCCGAACTTGACTGTTTAGTGTCTGGTTTCACACCAGAAACTTGTGTTTTTCCTTGGAGGGGCAGGGAATGCCTTGTGAGGCATCCCCACACACCACCGGCAGTGGCTAGAGGCCACCGGCTGGTTTTTGCTGCCACCGGCAATCCATATTGCCGGTCGGCACTATTTAGTGCCGGTCGGCACTATCTTTTGCCAAAATGGCATCTTTGGCCGGCCGACTACTGTGCATCTGCTTTTTCAGATATTTTGTCATAGCTGTCGTGCATTTGGCTCCCCTCCATACACGTGTATGGAGGGATCTCCCTCTTGAGAGGCTTGTCTTGTAAGCTTTACAAGACAAAAGGCTCTATAAGAGAGAGCCTTCTCTCTTGGCTTTAGGGTTAGACACTTGTGAGACTTTAGATATTTTAGACAGCCATTTTTAGGGTTTTCAGTTCTAGGGTTAGAAACCATATACTTTCTATCTCTATATCTCCCTCTTGTGTGTGTTCTAGGTGTTTTAGTCCATACTATTGCACACAAACACCTAGTGTTCCACCTTCACTTAGCTACTGAGGTTCTAAAAGGTTGGTTTTGAAGTTTTGGAGCTGTTTTCAAGCCAAGGAGGGCTGTTGGAGCACCATTGTTGAAGGGGTCTTCAAGGGTAACAATTTTGCTACTTTATTCCCCAATCTTGCATTGTACTTCTATCTGTCTTAAAATCGTTTTTGAGCTTGGTGTATAATACAAAAAAGTTCTGTTTTTTAATCCTCTTGATTGTTCATTAAGAGTGTTTTGTGGTTTGGAGGTGTTTGACCCCTCTTAGGCCTTGAAAGGCCCCATTTTGTGCTATTTTGAGTGAGTTTCGAGACTTTGGTGTTTGGGCCTCTTCACCACTGAAATCTTGAGGGATTTCAGTGGTGGAGATGGTGCCTTGAAGTCTCCAAAAGGGGAGGGCCACCACCTCCCTTTGTTGTCCTTGAAATGGACCATTTTTGGCCTCTTGAGGGAGCATCATGTTAGAGTATGTATTTATCATGTCTTGGCTGTTTTCCATGCTTATTATGCCATGATATAACCTTGTTGTGTGTTGGTTTTGGTACACCATGCATGCTTAGCATACCTACCATGTAATGCCTTGCTATTGCCTTAATATGCCTTAGGTTGTTAGCCTTTATTCAAGCATGTTTTAGGCTTAGTCTTGTAAAGCTTTTGTGCATATTTTTCCATGTTTTAGGTCTGTCCATAGTTGTTTGGGTCGGATTTGGCATGCTTAGTATAGCTCCTTTGTATTCGAGCTTGTATTCTTCAAGTATGTGGATGTGTAGTATGCGTTGCTTGCATCATTTCGGTGGTTTGGAACCCCCCTACATGTTATTTCAGTCCACTTAGCATGCTTATATGCTTGTATTCCATGACCCTTTTGATGTTTCAAGAGTTGATGTTTCATGCTCCTTGTTTATGCCATGGTGTATGCCTCTAGGATTAGGTTACTTGGATGCCATCTAAGTGATTCTTGAGGCTTGTTTTTTCATGATTTGGGACTGTTTTGATTCAATTTGGTCATTTGCTTCACGAGTCATATGATCATGCTTTAGGTCCTTGGGCCTCGTTGCATGCCTAGCTTGCATTGGTAGGTTAATTTGGCATAATTTCTTACATGTTTTCAAGGCTTATAATGCATGTCATACGTCCATGATTATTCCCTTTTGAATGTGCTTAGAAATAGCCCTTTGATACTTAAGCACTTGGGCCTAAGTGTTGGTCCAACCTACTTGCATGTGTGTATGTATGTTTGATTCCAATTCCTTGACTTTTGGCCACTGTTTTGGGCCTATTTAGAGTTGCCTAAATCATGTATAAGTCCATCTTTTCATCCATTTGCATTGCCTCATGTTTGCTTATATGCTTGCATAAGTGCCTTGCCATGCCACGTTGCATCCTTAGCTTGCATGCCTAGGTTGCATTGCATCTCGCATGCATGCCTTGTTCCTTGACTTGGTGATAGGAATTGGGCCTTGGTTTGTTTGTTTGGTTTGCATTTCATTTGACATGAAAATTGCACACTTGATTCTTTGGGCCATCATGCATGGAAATGCGTGATTGGTGGTCCGAGAATCGAGGCACATGTCCTTTTGAGTCACAAACATGATAGGGGACATGATTGGTGCATATATGCCTTGAATTGTACTGCCATGCTTTGCCTTGCCCTCTGTTGCTGTCAATTGCAGATTCTGCAGGAATACTATGCCGACCGGCAGTGCCAAGTGCCGACCGGCAATCCTTTCTCTGCTGATAGCGTCACCAATGGCCGGTGGCCATATGCCACTGTCGGTGGCAATCCCATTCAGCCGGTGGTGATTCCCAGTGTCCAGAGAAGCATCCTTGAGACTTTGGCAGTCTTCAGAGGGGCAGATCAGGGAAAACAGAGGCAGACTATGCATGGTGGTGCAATTCCGAGCAAGACCCGAGCATGCATCATCCGCGCATCCCGAGGCAGAGGCTGCGGCCACCCTCTTCTTTGTTTGCATTCTTTCTATTAATTAATTAGAAATTCTGTAATAATTTATTTGTCCCCTCCGAGTGAGGGCAATTATGTAATAAGTGTGCGTGAGTGTGTGTATGTCTTCCAACCTCACGTCTTTCTTTCCTTTTATTTACCTGCTTATGATGATAGACTAGGGCATTTTTAAAATTAGCATACCTTATGCTATGCATGCGTGCATTCACGCATTTGAATTGAATGCATTAGGCTCGGTACATCACGTTAACTGCATTTGCACTTCAATTCAAAATTGAATACGTGCATCAAATTGATCGCATTTCACATGCCATGTTTAGGTTAGCTGAGCCTACTCTAATTGCATTTTTGCATGCGATGCATTAGTCATTTTTCAAACATGAACTAGGACATGCATGTTTGCTAACTAGTTTATTGTTTTGGCACGGAGTACGATGTAAGTATTTTCCTGCTTTAGCATATCGCATGAGTGTGAATGCTATCATGACAGCATGCTTGCCATGCGGCTAAATGCTTATGTGATAAACTGTTTGAATGCCTGTGGGTGAAGGTTGGATTGTTTGAGTTGGAAAAACTCGTTGAAATCCGTGTTTTAGCCTACTTGCGAGTAGCAAATTCCAAAAGTATTCTTCAAAACAAACGGACATGCAATGTTTATTTCCAAATTAGACAATCTAGTCTATACATGTTTGCTGTGCGCATAATATAGTAATTCTAGGCTAATAATTGGAATAAGAACACATAACGTTTTCAAAATCAGAAATCACGGTTAGTAGAGGCCGATCTTCGAATCGGGCGAGAGGGGGTGCTCATAGCTGACCTTCCCTAATCGTACCCTAGCTCCCGAGCCGAGACAACTCCGGTGATGACGAACATGTGGCCTTCGGCACCGAGTCAGGGTTTCCTAAATTTTCCCATTAAAAAATATTTAGGTGGCGACTCTGCAACTGGCAAAGCAGTCCGTGTTTGGCACTTCTTTTCAAAAAATCTGTTTCTCAAAACGATTTGCCGGATTTGGACTCTTTGGTTCAGATTAAGGACCGTGACACAAATCGAGTCCGAACTGTAGCGAGGGCCCCACGCGGGCGCGTCTACACTATCCTCCATCGATAGCCTAATACAGATATTTTTAAACAGATATAACAACTTCTTATTTGATAAATTATTCAAATTTCCATATGTGAGAGACAACACGTGTACAACTCCACCATTTACAGTAACAATCATCCAATTGCACATTATCATTATCAATTTTAGTTATTTGTACAAAATAACAATTTGACCCATTTAGGGCAAAACTCCATTTTCCATATATCAACCCAAATACCAAAATTAACTAATTTTCCACCATAGAACCTCATATGCGAACCCCATAATCATCTATTTCACACTCATTTAGAAACCTCTTTTTTTATTTCACACCCGAACCCTAGGTTTGTTCAAAATACTCCCAAATCCCACCATTGTTACACAATGACAAATAACTAAGCTAAAAACCATATGAAAGTGTAGAAAATCCATACCTCAAAGAGAGAAGAGGAGCCAAGTAAGAGTGAAACTTCAAAGATGCCCAAATCCAACTCTATTCGGATCAAAATGGAGATCTTGAGATGGTCTACCTTTTTATCAAAGGGATTAGGGTGGAGAAATCACTAAAACTAGGTGAAAATGTAGAGATAGAGTGTGTTTTAGAGAGAGAGGGTCTCAACTTTAAGTTTTAGGGAGAAAATCTGGAAAAGTGATGTAAAAAGTCATTTTCGTAATCTGATATACGTACAGTCCGCTCGAGCGCAAGAGTTAACACTCTAGCATCAGACACAATAAGTTGTTCCGCTAAAGCGCAAGAAAGGCTGCTTGAGTGCCATGACACAATGAACAAGACACCACTCGAGCGCAAGAAGTGACGCTCGAGCGTAGAAAACACATATTCAGTAGTTTTGCAGATGACAGACCAACGCTCGAATGCAAGAAAGGCCGCTCGAGCACTGTAGACACCCCATTTTTGATAGCCCTTACGACTTGAACGTCATTGCTTGCACACCCGATGATGAGTGTATATGCTCTTCAATTGCTCGAAGTCCTCAGCGGAATGCCACAGCCTTGAGTCTTCCAAACCTTGCACCCCTATTACTTTGTTTTTGGACCAAACCCAGTAATCTTCAAGCCTGCAACCTCTGGTGGCCTGCCGGCCACTTCTATCGGCTGCCGGCCATCACTTCTGGTTGCCGGCCACCAATGTACTTTGAAGATATTTTGTGACAGTTGTGCCAGCTATTTGCACAGATGCTTGCATATACTCACACATGTATGGCTGGATGTTTTTGAGGGAGATTCATGTTTCTCTATATATAGGAGGCCTCCCCTCTTGCTTTGAGGTTAGAAAAATTTTGGAGCAAAATTTTTCCTCTCTCTCTACAATTCTCTCTCTCTTGCAAATTTCTTAACCATTGCCTATACACTCTTTACCTTTGCCTATACACTCGTAACCAAACCTCTCCATCTTTGATTTGAGGTATCTTTGAGCCTTGTTTGAGCTCTTAAGGGTGTGTTTGCCTTGGTTTATTGCTTAGAAGTGATCTTCTCTTCAAGAGGTATAAAGCTATCTCTTTATTTGTTGTATTTAGTCTTTTGCTTGCTATGTTCCAACTGTTTTTGGGCTGTAAAAATTCTATATTTTTGGGCTGAAACTTGGGTTTTAAGGCAAATAAAGGTTGAGGGCTGGTTCACCCTTCCTTACACCTTGCTCTCAAGGCCTTTACCCTTATGTTTCCCACCTTTGCACTATCTATTTTTGAGCTTTTAAGCACTGATTTTTAGAGTTATTTCAGTGACTAAAATCATATTTTGAAGTCCAAAATTGAAGGGACTAGCCTCTCCTCCTTGTGTTTTGTTTGCTCGCCTCGCATGATCCATGTTTTAGCTTATTATTCTAGCCATTTTTGTCTTAATTCTAGCATGTTTTAGGACTTGTTTAGGATTGTTTTAGGACTATTTTTAAGTGATTGTTGCATTTGAGCTTTGTTTTGCATGGTTGTATTGTAATTGTCCTTATGAGTTTGGTGTTTAGGTCTTAGACGCCATCTTATTTGAGTTGATAGTGTTTATTTATGGCTTTTCATACTTGTGATCACTTTTAATCACCTCTACAACCTCCCTCCTTTCTTGGCTTTTATTTTTCTTTGAAAGTGGTTTCAAACTGCTAGTTTGTTTAAGCATGAGATTGAGACGTCATGCTTAATGGTTTAATCCCCTTGGGGGTTTATTACCAACAGTATAATGTCTGTTTCATACCCAAAGCAACTCTTGGTTTAAGCCCTCTTTCCATTAGAGGATTTAAATTCACATTTGGACTTAATTAACTAAAGAATGGATGATAATCTAAAATGGAGTAATAACATTGAGGCTAAAAAAAGGTGCAAGATAATAACTTGTTTGGGTTCAATCGTACGTTAATTGAACCCTTGAGTCTTGAGTCATTTCATACTCATTAGTGACAAAAATGGTTCAAGATTTATTGTCAACTACTTCCCTTGATCTTTCATGATAGGGAGGTGGTTTTGAGAGTCTTGTTTTGTTGCATTTATTGAACTTGCACACTTGGTTCATAAGCCATCATGCAATGAAATTGCATTCATTGGTGGTTTGAGAATCAAACTTACTACTCCTTTGAGCTGTTCAAATGATAAGAAGGTGAGTTGTGCAAACAAACCCGTAAGAATACCCTGTCCTGCTCTGTTTGCTCTCTATTGCAGTAGGAAAATTCAGTCATTAGTGGCTGGCAAGCCATCATCAGTGGACGGTAGGCCGTCTGCCGGCCACCAGTGCAAAATCAAGCAGTGTCCTTTTGAAGCAGAACATAGTTGATCTGGAGGTGGAAATCAATGCCAGTGTTCTGCTGTGTAACAGAGGCATTTAATAGTAGAAACAGTGGCTTTTTCGGATGGAAACCGCATTCATGCATGAGCCCTTCATCGATCCTCGGGATCTATGTTGTTAATGTATTAGTGTTGTGCTTAAAATAGTGGCTTTGTAATTAATTAGTTAGAATAGTTAATTCGTATCATGTTATAATTATTTTAATTAGCTAGAATAATTAATTAATTTGGTTTGTAATAATTAGTTAAGTAGTTTAGCTAATTATTCATTTGAGTTTGTATTAGTTAATTAATTAGCTTAGCTTTAATTATTTAGCTAGTTAGTTCATTCGGACTTTCCTTCGTGAGAGCGTAATGTTGTAATAGTGTGTATGTCTTACAACCTCACGTCTTTCTCCCTTTTATTTAACTGCTTACGATGGTTAGATTAAGGCATCATGTTTTGTTTAGCATACTTCATGTTTGCATCCACTTGTCTAGCATGCACTGAGGCTCGGCGCATCATTCTAACTTGCATTGTTAGTTTTATACTTCTTTGAATATGTGCTTAGACCTCATGCTATCAAATTGATATATATGCTATATTAGTAGCTGAGCCTAGTAATTGCATATCGCATGTATTGCATTAGTCATGTTGCATAGTTAGGATCATGCATTTTTCTAACTTTGTCATCTTTTCTGGCTTGGAGTACTAGGTGAGCCTTTACTAGCTTTAGTATATCGCATGTTGATGTTTCCATGTTTAGCATGCTTGTCACGAGGCTAAGTGCTTAAATGATAAATTGTCTTGAATGCCTGTGGATGAAGGCTAATTGCTTGAATTGGAATAAATTGAGTAATGTTTATATTCGATTACTTTTTCAAGTGGTACATATTCGAAATAATTTTGCAAACAAACATGAATCAAGACGTTCCAATTCTTGCAATTTAGTCTATACTTGTGTGTGTGCGCATCACATAGTAATGCCAGCCTAATAAACCAGAATGAGAGCATATAATGTAGATAAGATTCATATCATGATTAGTATAGGCCGATCTTTGATTGGGCGAGCAGGGGTGCTCAATTCATGACATTCCCCTCTCATACCTAAGTTTTCGAGCCGAGACAATCTTGGTGATAAAGGACATGTGTAGGCGCGCCCGTGTGCCTCATGCTATAGTTCAGACCCGATTTTCTGTCACGGTTCTTAATCTGAACCAAAGAGTTCAAATCCGGCAAATCGTTTTGAGAAAACAGATTTTTGAAAAGAAGTGCCAAACATGGACTGCTTTGCCAGATACAGAGTCGCCACCTAAATATTTTTTAATGGGAAAATTTAGGAAACCCTGACTCGGTGCCAAAGGCCACATGTCCGTCATCACCGGAGTTATCTCGGCTCGGGAGCTTGGGTACAATTGGGGAAGGTCAGCTATGAGCACCCCCTTTCGCCCGGTTCGAAGACCGGCCTCTACTAACCGTGATATCTAATTTTGAAAACGTTATGTGTTCTTATTCCAATTATTAGCCTAGAATTACTATATTATGCGCACAACAAATAAGTATAGACTAGATTGTCTAATTTGGAAATAAACATTGCATGTCCGTTTGTTTTGGAAAATACTTTTGGAATTTGCTACTCGCAAGTAGGCTAAAACACGGATTTCAACGAGTTTTTCCAACTCAAACAATCCAACCTTCACCCACAGGCAACCAAACAGTTTATCACATAAGCATCTAGCCACATGGTAAGCATGCTGTCATGATAGCATTCACACGCATGCGATATGCTAACGCAGGAAAATACTTACATCGTACTCCGTGCCAAAACAAAGAACTCGTTAGCAATCAATGCATGATCCAAGTCCATGTTTAAATTGCCTAATGCAACATATACAGGATGCAATCGAAGTAGGCTCGGCTAACCTAAGCATGGCATGTGAAATGCAATCAGTTGATGCATGTATTCAATCTGGAATCGAAATACAAATGCAGTTAGCGTGATGTACCGAGCCCGGTGCATGCGAAACAAATGTATGGATGCACGCATGCATAGCATGAGGTATGCTAAATTGAACATGTCCTATTACTAACCATCAAAGCAGGTAAGTAAAAGGGAAGAAAGAAGTGGGGATTGGAAGACATACACACCACTCACACACACTTATTACAGATTTGCCCTCGCTCAGAGGGACCAAATGAATATTACAAATTAATTAACTATGCAAGCTAATTAAATATTACAAATTGCCTAATCAGCTAAGCAAAATAACTAATCTAGGAAAAACAGTAAATCGCCTCGGGAGGAGAGTCAGATGCAGCGCGTGCTCGGGTCTTGCTCGGAATTGCACCACCATGCATAGTCTGCCTCTATTTTCCCTGCTTTGCCCCTCTGAAGACTGCCAATGTCTCAAGGATGCGTCTCTGGATATTGGGAATCACCACCGGCTGGATAGAATTGCCACCGGCAGTGTGGTGTAGTCACCGGCACAAAATTGAATCCATCGGCTGGTGATTCACTGCCGGTCGGCAATAAATACTGCCGGTCAGCAAAGAAAACCTGCAGAACCTGCAACTCACAGCAGCAAAGGACAGAACTTGCATGGCAATACAATTCAAGCAATGTATGCACCAATCATGTCCCTTATCATGTTTGTGACTCAAAAGGACATGTGTCTCGATTCTCGGACCACCAATCACGCGTTTCCATGCATGATGGCCGAAGTGACCAAGTGTGCAACTTTCATGTCAAATGAAATGCAAACCAAACAAACAAACCAAGGCCCAATTCCTATCACCAAGTCAAGGAACAAGGCATGCATTCAAGATGCAATGCGACCTAGGCATGCAAGCTAAGGATGCAACGTGGCATGGCAAAACACTTATGCAAGCATATAAGCAAACATGAGGCGATGCAAATGGATGAAAAGATGGACTTATACATGATTTAGGCAACTCTAAATAGGCCCAAAACAGTGGCCAAAGTGACCAAAATAAAGGACCAAATACACATACACGCATGCACATGTTAAAGGGGCCAACACTTAGGCACAAATGAAGCAACTCTCAAGCACGTTTGAATGAGGCAATCATGGACTAATTAGCATGCATTATAAGCCTTGAAAACATGTAGGAAATGATGCCAAATTAACCTACTAATGCAAGCTATACATGCAACGAGGCCCAAGGACCTAAAGCGTGATCATATGACTCATGACGCAAATGACCAAATTGAACCAAAACAGTCCCAAATCATGCAAAAACAAGCCTCAAGAATCACTTAGATGGCATCCAAGTGGCTCAAATTCAAAGGCATGTACAAGTGCCAAAACATGGAGCATGCTACACAAGCTTTCAAAGCATTAAAGAGACATCCAAGGCAAGCATATAGGCATGCAATGGGGACTGAAATGACATGATGGATGGTTCCAAATTATCAAATCAATGCAAAAATGTCATGCTATACATTCACACACATAAGGCCAACAAGCCGGAATACAAAGGGGCTATACTAAGCATGCCAAATCCGACCCAAACAACCATGGACAGACCTAAGACATGGCAAAATATGCACAAAACCTTCACAAGGCTAAGCCTAAAACATGCTTGAAATAAGGCTAACAACCTAAGGCACGTTAAGGCAATAACATGGCATTACAAGGTAGGTATGCTAAACATGCATGGTGTACTAAAACCAATTAAAAACAGAGGTATATTATGACATATTAAGCATGAAAAACAGCCAAGGCATGGTCAACATGAAGCTTAGCTAGGTGCTCCCTCAAGAGGCCAAAAATGGTCCATTTCAAGGACAACAAGGAGAGGGGGTAGCCCTCCCCTTTTGGAGACTTCAAGGCACCATCTCCACCACTGAAATTCCTCAAGATTTCAGTGGTGAAGAGGCCCAAACACCAAAGTCTCGAAACTCACTCAAAATAGCACAAAATGGGGCCTTTCAAGGCCTAAGAGGGGTCAAACACCTCCAAACCACAAAACACTCTTAATGAACAATCAAGAGGGCTAAAAAACAGAACTTTTTTGTATTATGCACCAAGCTCAAAAACGATTTTAAGACAGGTAGAAATACAATGCAAGATTGGGGAATAAAGAGGCAAAGTTGTTACCCTTGAAGACTCCTTTAACAATGGTGCTCCAATAGCTCCTTCTAGGTTGAAAACAGCTCCAAAACTTTAAAACCAACCTCTTAGAACCTCAGTAGCTAAGTGAAGGTGAAACACTATGTGTTTATATGCAAAAGTAAGACACAAACACAATTTAACACACACAAGAGGGAGATATAGAGATAGAAAGTGTATGGTTTCTAACCCTAGAACTCAAAACCCTAAAAATGGCTGTCTAAAAATATCTAAAGTCTCTCAAGTGTCTAACCCTAAAGCCAAGAGACAAGGCTCTCTCTTATAGAGCCTTTTGTCTTGTAAAGCTTACAAGACAAGCCTCTCAAGAGGGAGATCCCTCCATACACGTGTATGGAGGGGAGCCAAATGCACGACAGTTGTGACAAAATATCTGAAAAAGTAGATGCACAGTAGTCGGCCGGCCAAAGATGCCATTTTGGCAAAAGATAGTGCCGACCGGCACTAAATAGTGCCGACCGGCAATATAGATTGCCGATGGCAGCAAAAACCAGCCGGTGGCCTCTAGCCACTGCCGGTGGTGTGTGGGGATGCCTCACAAGGCATTCCCTGCCCCTCCAAGGCAAAACACAAGTGTCTGGTGTGAAACCGGACACTAAACAGTCAAGTTCGGAGATCCTGAGGCAAGGCGCGTAGCCGAGGCCTCCGAGAACTCCAAACGAACACAAACAAGGGTAATCACCAAGTGTTCCAATGGTGACGTCCAAGTCTTGAGGACGGTCGAAATGGGGTGTCTACAACATGTGACCTTTGGCACGAGTCATGGGTTTCTTAAATTTTCCAAAAACATTTAGGTGGTGACCCTTTATCTGGAAAAGTAGTCCATTTTTGGCATTTTTGATTCAAAATCGATTTTCCAAAAGATTTGTCGGATTGGGACTCTTTGGTGTTTTTCTATTTCACATTGCACTTGTGGAATTAGATTCAAAACCTCGGGAGTCCGATACTGTACGGCCTATTCGTCTTCCGAAAGGGAGTGCAAAAAAGTCGAGCTACAGTTTCTAGCAACTCTGCTAGGGAATTTAGAGAACATGACTTGAAATTCATGATATGAAATTTTATCTACACTTATATGTTTCTTTGCATTGCATTTTCATTGGTGCGCCTAAGTCACTGTATTTGCCATCTGCTATTCCTGGACGGTTTGTTGGAGGCTTGCCTAAAAGCTTGCCGAAAGGCTGATCGGTCACGGGCTCTGCCATGATGGGAACATAACCCGTGGATCTGGACTACCGCTGTACCGTTTAATCCTCTTTTCACTTCTCAGTGTTAGGTGTGAGAGTTATATTAGGTAGTCTTGCTGAGGTACCCTTTTGACCATTCGGCCTAGTTGCATATCGAAAAGCCATAGAGACTGTTCCAAACTAGGACATGATGCTTACCCGAATATAGGATTGCATGAAACCACTTTATTTGAGTAGTGAACCCTAGTTCCTAACGAAACTAGGACAGGGTAACCCTACCCCCTCATAGGGGTGTTTTGGCTCTCTTTAACTGGTATGTGCTTTAAAGTGAAATTGTACAGGAATGTGCATATCAGTGGCAAAGTTAGTATCTATTTTGGGGCAGAATGCAGCGGGCAATACATTCATTCAGCTGTGATCATATCTATTTTAGTGAAATTGGGCTGAGGTGCTGTCTGTTTTCTCTTTTGCAAGGTAGGCTTGGAATCATACCTTCAGAAGGCATTGATATTCTCCAAGTACATTGGACTCGTGTCGATAGACTTTGTCAGGTCGAAAATTTAGTTCAGAGGCAGCTAGTGTTTGCTTCACTTTTGTCGGTGGCGAGACGAAGGAGGGCCAGGCAGGGTTCACCAATTCCACTGTTCTGACATTCACCAGTTAGATTACCTTTGTTCGGCTTATCCCGGACATCTACCTTTATCATGGCTCAGCCTCCGACAAATTTGGAGGAATTATTACTCCATTTGCAGCAAACAGTTGACTCCCTCCAGCATGACACGACCCGTAAGGCCGAGGTTATAACTAGCCTACAGTAACAGCAACCTCAGCTAGCAACGGCCTCTACATCACATGTACCTACTGCGGCTATCCCTGTGCCCAATACCACAGCTAACGCTGCCACTACTCAAGATCTACAAATCGAGAGTGTTCTAATTTTCCCAGTCCAAGCAAAACCCATCCCAGCAGAAACTTCTAGAGCCCCGGTGTATCAAACCGAGTCACCATTCGAATTTGAGGTTGATCCAACTGCGCTCAAAGTCAACAAGTTCGAAAAGCTGTTTAAAAAGGCACAAGGGGGTTAACTCTATTCTAGACATAGAGGATGGGCACACTGAATCGACAGTTACCTTACCGGAGTGGTTCAAGATGCCGCATATTGACTGCTTCAATGGCTCTAGAGATCTAATGGTGCATTTGCGTCTGTTTTCTGATATCCTACGACTAATGGGTTTGACACAAGTACAGAAGTTGTCACTATTCAGCTGAACCATGTCTGGAATAGCTGCCATCTGGTATGCTAAAGTGGAGGACTCTATGAAACAGAGTTGGCAGGAGTTGGCCGAATCCTTCGCTGCCTAATATTTTTATAACACACAGACCGAGGTCATAACTCGTGATCTTGAGACAACACGTCAAGAACTGAAGGAGGGCTTTTCAGAGTTTGTTATTCGATAGAGGGAAAATACGGCTATTATGGCAAGTAGGCCTCTAAAGAAAGATCAAGTTCGTATAATTATTAGAAATCTGTACAAAAGGCTATTGTAGAAAATGATAGTCCTCCCATTATTCAACTTTAAGGACCTCCATGAAATTGGGGTTCAAATCGAGGATGCCATCAGGCAAGGGATCATTATGGAAGGTAATGAACCTATGGGGAGAAATGTTGTTCGCAGCTCCAATGGTAGCACAACTACGAAATACTCAGAAGTAAACACTGTCACCACTCCTATCAATAGCCAAAAACCCACCACTTCAAATCGGCCCCAAGCCCAAAATTTCCATCCCCTTTACATGAGTCTCTCTCAAGCCTTAAAAACGTTGCTAGAAAAAGGGTACCTAGAGCTCCTGGAACCTCGATCCCTCCCAAATCCTCTTCCACCAAGACATGACCGCGCTAAATACTGTGCTTATCATCAACAGCACAGTCATGATACAAACCGTTGCATTTGCCTCAGTTATAAGATTTAGGATCTTATTGACGAAGAGATTATAGCTCCACCAAAAGGACCTTAGGCCACCACTAACCAATTATCTTCACACCTCAACCTAATCCATACACTACCATACACCTATAACCCCAGCATATATATCACCCCGGCCCATTTACCCAAGACTGAGGTGTTCATTCCAGAAAGCACGGACTTGTGTATGATGGATGCATTTGAACCCTAATCATCTCAAACCCATGAACCCACTACTTCTGAGCTAATGAGCATGATTGAAGATCATCAGAGAACTATGGTAGATTTAGCCTTTGGGATTTTGGTTCCATCATCAACCATATCACATGCTAAAAATTTCATACCAAAAGGCTCCCCAATCTTGGGGCGAGCTGCAATTGAAAATGGCTAACCAGAAGCTATCTTAAGTCTGGGTGATGACATGTCAACAACAACTGGGCTCTACTCTGATATAGTGACCCAATCCCTTGGCAAAGTGGAAGCAAGGGGCAAGAACAAGGCTGGGGCAAGTATTGATCCTTATAAACAACTTCAGTGGGCTATTAAGGCGTTGAAAGTCAAAGGGCTGAACAAACAGCAAGGGTTTGCAATTGTTGCAAAGATTGTGGATGACACTTTTGTCGCTTAGGCGTTGAAAGTCAAAGGGCTGAACAAACAGCAAGGGTTTGCAATTGTTGCAAAGATTGTGGATGACACTTTTGTCGCTTAGGTTGGGAGCATTTTGAATCCAAAGGTAAACCATGAAAAGGGCTGCCGTACTAGAAACACCCCTTTTAGCTCCAATCCTACACCCGTAAGAGGTCATCAAACCAAATCAACACCTGCCAACCCCTCTGTCAACCCTAGCAGGACTGGAAACTGTACCTTCAATCCCCTTTACATGACCTTGTCCAAAGCTCTCCAAATCCTCATAGGACAAGGCCATCTCAAACCCCTTGACCCTCGGTCTCTCCCTAATCCCCTTCTAGCCAGGCGTAATGCTGCCAAGTACTGTGCTTTCCAACAACAAACCGGCCATGACACTAATGGTTGTTTTAGTCTTCGCCATAAGGTTCAAGATCTGATTAACAATAAGGTCATCCCTCCACCGGGTCCTACAAAGTCTATCGGCACTGGATCGATGAACTTGGGAGACAACGTGACTATCTGATCGGGGATGAACCACCTGCTGATGGTCCTCATTTTACTCCAAATATGGTGGATGGCACGTACTTTTTAGCACTTTGAAAATGCTGTTTATTTTACTTTCGGACTTGGGTATTGAGTCATTCTTGTTGTGTTAGAGTCAGGTGATTTCGGGCGTGTTAACTTGGACATCACATCACTGTCTTATTTTGTTTGTCTTTTCCACTCTTTGAGTCTATTTCTACTATTGAGCCTGTTGTGCCAGAAGATCTGAATGAAATGACAGTACTTTTCCACTTACTTCTTTATGCCTTTAAATCATTGCATTGCCCAAAGTTTTTCAAAACTATTTCCAAAACTGTGATGAAAACAGAGAGGAAGGAATTCCTCGGGATTTGTAAAAATTTGTTCAACTGAGAGAAAGAGAGGCCTGCTAAGCCCTTGATGGATGAAATCATGTTTGTTAATGTGAATACTGAGAAGGATCATGGCTTGATCCAGATTGGTTCTATATTGTCTTCAAAAGAGCACGAACAACTAGTCGCTTTATTAAAAGATTTCAAAAAATGTTTTGCTTAGTCCTATGAAGACATGCCCGGAATTGATCTTGAGATTGTACAACATAGGATCACTCTCGGCCTCGAGACTCGACCCTTGATGCAGAATACTCAAACAATCAAACACAATGTGAGGCTTGCATGGCCGGATTCGAAGTAACCCTTGAACTAGGGGCAAGAAGGTCGTATGTCATCAAAGGAAACTTGCAAAGCTAGATGAGAAGCATCCTTTGAACTAGGGGCAAAAAGGTCAGGTATGCTCGAAGATTCAAAAGTGGGTCATTTCTCAAACCAATGGAGATCAACAAGAAATCCAAATCCCAGAATCTAAGAGAAGAAAATTTTTGTTGAAGTACAATCATGTTCTTATCCATGACACTAGGGGGCAAATCAGACCCAATTGGATGGGCCCTTCCATCATCAGCGAACAGCAGCCATTCTCCTGGATTCAGATGGCTTAGAGATCCTACGACTGATCAACATGGGCAAGTTAAACTTTTCTATCCTTGAGAGGCTCGCTGGGCCGAAAACCAAGAAGGATGACCCCGACAAAAGTTAGAGCAAGACCAAAAAAAAAAAATGACAAAAATGAAAAAATGGAAACAAAGAACAAAAAAGAAAAGAAAAGAAGAAGAAAGAAAAATGAAAAGGAAAAATAAAGCTCGCAAAGTTGAAAACTCGAAAGGGCAGCTTCGGCAAAACTTAGAGCGTAAAAGGAGGGTGTTAATACTCGAGTACACCTTAACCCCCCGAAACTACGTACGACCTGATTCCCATCTTTGGGATACGTAGGCAACTTCATCCTGAAGTTCGGCCCCAACCATTTTCAGTTTACTTGTCTCATCCATGTTGATTGGCTTATCTTTATTCAAACTCGGCTATCCTATCCATGTGCAAATTGGCTCAGTTTCATTCAAAATCAGTTGTCCTATTCCGTTAGAAGGATTCAGCTGCAAGACAATTCAAGTTTAGATCTGAGGTTGCCCATCTCAAGAGTTAATTCCTCGTTGGTCGGGTAGTGGCCATTTACAAACAGTTTTGAGGATTTTTAGTGAAATTGACTACTTTTCTTGAAAATTATTCAATTTTTCCAAAACTGAACCATTTCTTTGACCCAAAAAAGGAAAATCTTCAGTGCTCACAACCTGACTTACATGATTTCAAATCAGAAATTCGAACAAGCATGTTAATCTAACTCTCATGTCGGTCAAAATTGCTTTAGCAGAAGCTAAAAACAAAAAATAATCAAAATGATGAACTAGGGACACAGTCGAGTCAGGTTTTGTTGTCTTTTCCCCATTGTTAGCACACTCTCTAGAAAGGGCATAGCTGAAGCTAACAGCAGAGGCCAAAGTTTTCTCATCCTCTAAGCAGTGAGATACCAAGCCAAGTGCGAAGCACGAACTGGGAATGGAGCTGGATATTGAATTCCCTTATTTGGATGATCACACCCAAATTGGCATCTAAACTGAAATGGGGAAGTGAAAAACGCAATGTGTGAGACCAATCAATTGTATATTTGGCCGGTGGAACATGTTGTAACTCATCTCGGTCAAGTTAAGCCAAGGGCATCGTTAACCAATGTCAGTTGCAGATCTGTTGTACATCTAGTCGCACCACAACCCCTCCGTGGGAAAGCTCACTAGTTGTGAGTGAAAGAAGGAGATCTAGCAGAGTACTAGGGGCAAGGGTCCATCACTTTCAGCTTATTCATCAACCACACCTGGGAAGGGATAAAAAATAAGAGAGATTAAAGAATAAAGAGATGTGCGCTGAGAGAAAAAGTAAGAAAAGGGCTTTTTAGAGAAAAAGAGATTGAGTGCCAAAGTGATGTGAGAGCCACAAATAAAAAAAATGATGGGAAGCAATACTTAGAGAAGCAGTGGGCTTCTCATCCCTTCACCATTGTCACCACTTCTTTCTCATTTTTTCTCTTCTTCTATATAGCAATTTTGGTTTGGACCCAAACCATTTGATGTTTTGGATCTGGGTTTTATTGCCTTGTATAGTCATTTATGTCTTATTTCCCTTATACCCCTTTTGGTTTGGCTTTTGGGTTGTGTTGGTTGCGTTTGGAACATTTTGGTCCCTTGTTTTTCGAAAACCTTGTTATCTAGAATTTTGCCTCTACACTCGAACGTCACTTCATATGCTCGAGCGGTCTTTGTGAATGCTCAGTAGTTTTGCAAGTCTGCAAAACTACTGGGAAATTGATATTCTTTGCTTGAGCAAAGCTTCTTGCACTTAAGCGGCCCTTATTGAGATCGAGCGTCGGCCTTTTGTCTGTATAACTCCTAGGGGTTTGTATTTCATGCTCGAGCGACAACTTCTTGCGCTCGAGCGATCATTTCTTTTGTGTCTTACGCACGAGCGTCACTTCTTGTGCTTGAGCGGTCTGTGCAAATATCAGATTGCAAAATCACTTTTTTATTTCTCTCTCTCTCTAAACTTTCTAAACACCCTGGATCTACACACTCTCTCTCTAAAACTCACATTCTCTCTTCTAAAACACCTAGATCCATTGATTTTTATACCCTATTCCCTTTGCGAAAAAGGTAGAACTCACATAGAGCTTCATTTTCATCCGAACAAAATGAGGTTTCGGCATTGTTAAAGTTTCTTCACTCTTTCTCTCTCTCGGCTTCTAAGCTTCAGGTAGGGATTCTTCACACTTTTGTATGAGTTTTACCTTAGTTATTTGCTATTTCAAAAGATTATAGTGGTTTGGGGTTTTTGTTCAAAACCTAGGGTTTAAAATCAAAATGTAAAAGATGGGTTTTCAAATGGTTTCTTGGAAAAGCTTGTGAGTATGAAATTGGGGTTGATATATGTTGAAATGAGGTATTTCCTACGTTGAAATTGATTTTCAAAGAGAAAACGATTTTGCCCTAAAATGTGAATGTTTGAGATTACAAAGAGAAAATGGAATTGATGTTGAGAATTATGAAATTAAAGTATTGTTGATGATGATGGTGGAGTTGGATATGTATTGTCACTCCCATCTTGAGATTTTGGAAAAGTGTATCTTTAATGAAATTTATTTATCTATTTAAATGTATCTGTTTTGGGCTATCGGTGGAGGATAGCTATGAGTGTTGTAGAAATTGCATGGGAATTAAGTGAATTAAAAATAATTTCTCATCCATGTGCATTGAACATTGTTGCTTATTTAATATATTGAAAATGTATATAATTTTGAGAAAAATGGGTAAACGTGGGAAAGAGGTGTGCATCACCAAATCAAATTGGCCTATGTGTTCAAGGTGAAAGTCTTGAAAAATGCACGTATTCATAGGTGCTGATTCCCATGGACGAAATGTGCGTAAAATGACAATAGTAGCGCTTGTATAGGCTACGTTTATATGGCTGTCGTTTGATAGTTTTTCAATGAAATATCCGTGAAAGGTTGTACTGGTTTGAGATTTCTCCCTGCTTTCTATTGTAAAGGGCATGGTTTTAAGAATTGTGATATAAACCTGGCATAGCACGGCTTTTAAAAAAGATCATAAATATTTGGTATCGGCATTATATATGCATAAAACCATATGGCTTTGTTAAGATTTATACATTGTGTTGTAGTATTTCTACTGGGCTTTAGCTCATCTTATGTGGGAAAACCATTTTCAGGTGTTGATGATATGCCTACACCAAGGGCTTAGCTTGGGAGGACTGTGGAGCTAAAGGCTCAGTGTTGTTATTTTGTATTTAATTTTGTACAAACCTAGGGTTTTATCTATATTGAGCTTAAGACTCACTTTTGATGTACCTAAGCATTGATTTGGAAAAATGTAAGCATTTAGGGCATATGATTATTTGTTTAGTTTTCATTTCTTTTCACAATCTTGTAACACATGCTATAGATTCAGAATGTACTGTTTATGAATGTATATCGCTTGTGTCACCTTTTGTATATCAAACTCTGATTAATGAAAGCTTATCAATTCATTTATGTTGCTATTTATTAGTTGTTATGAAATGGGTATATTGTTTTTATTTCGGGGCGTTACAGCATGGTATCAGAGCGTATCGGGTTTGAATACTTTGTGTATGGAAGTGGTTATTACCACAATGGGTTTGTCTCACTTGATAGAGACATTTGTATGTATGGTATGCTATGTGATAACATGCTTATGTGATTAGATGGGCATGAGATTTAATTTCTACGATATTGATTGGGTCTACGAGTTTATAGAAGTCCTATTTGAAGAACACCTGATCACTACTGTTTCTAATTGGAACTATGGCAACGCCGCGAGACAGTCATTATCCAAGAAGGAAATTCATATGTGTTTATGTGGCTATGTGCTTATGTGGATTGAATTGTTAATGTACACCGCATTAGGACGCGAGTGAGTTAGCTTTGGTACATTTGTAAATGTGCTAATCTCTTCTATTATATTCATTAGGATGTTAGGATGTGGACGTGGTGGTGGTAGACGTAGTAGGCCTAGAAGGCATGATGTGCCTTTATCGGATCAGATTCTGGCGCAAGAAGAAGGGGTTGGTAAGGCCAACGTGGCCGAACCAGTTGGTTAACAGGCCATGGGCGCTTTGGCCGTGAGATGGCCAGAGCTTTGCGAGAATTCATGGACATTCTCAACGCTGAGAATTAAGTCCAGGCCCAAGTAGCTGAGGCAGGGCCGTCGTTTTTAAAGAGGAAATTCTTTCGGTCTAATCCAGACGAGTTTTTGGGTGATCCTAAGGAGCCACTAAAGGCAGATGAGTGATTAGAGCAGATAGTGAGACGTTTGAGATGTTTGGCAACGAGGATGACAGACTGAGAGTGACCTTGAAATCTTTCTAGCTAAAGGGAGATGCGGGTCAATGGTGGAAGTATGTGCGTGGGTGCATTGGAGTGATTTGGGAGGCTTTTGTCAACGCCTTCCAGGACAAGTTCTTACCTCCCACGGTTAGGGAGAAGTTGAGAGAGTAGTTCTTAAAGCTCAAGCAACTAAATATGCTTGTAGCCGAGTTTGAGGCAGCCTTTACTAGCCTCTCTATATTTGCACCAGAGTTAGTGGCGACAAAGAAGCGTTGTTGTGTGAAGTTCGAGAAAAGGTTGAGGACTAGACTTCTTTTCAAGGTAGCTGGTTCAATGATTAGGGATTACAAGAAACGTGTAGAGTCGGCGGCTCATCTTGAGATCATGATGCAGATGGAAGAGGAGAGGATGAGGGGCTCCTAGAGGAGTCAGGATGTTCAGGGGGATAGTAAAAAGGCAGAACGGTTCTACTCCACAGCAGTCCCATGGAGCACAACCGAGGTCCACTTTTCCAGTACCGAGTTCGGGTTCAGGGAGAAGTGGTCAGGGAGGTTCCACTTGCTTTAAGTGTGGCCAGTTGGGCCACAACGGCAATGATCTGTTTCATCTGTGACTCGTTCTTAAAGCCAAAGTCAGGGAAGAAGACAGTCGCTCACTTGTTATCAGTATGGGCAGGCAGGGCACTTGAAGTGGTTTTGCACTCAGTTGGGTGGCACACCTAGTGCGTCTGGTTCAAGGAAAACAGAAAGCCACCAGCTTACACAGTTAGCACAGGCCTCAAGGGCCAACTAGGGAGCCTCTTCGACTCAGTCAGTGCATCAGACTTATGCTTCGAGGGATGAGCAGGTGGAACAGAGACCTTTAAGGCGTGTCTATGCTGTTACTATGACAGACTTAGTGCCAGCACGTTCAGTTGTGAGAGGTACTTTCTTGTTATGAAATTTTATTGCCAATGTGTTGATTGATACGGGTGCATCACACTTTTTTATTTCATCTGCATTTGCATCGACATTTGGGTTAGAATTGCCTCGGTTAGCATCTCCACTTAGTGACCTATTAATGGTGAGATTATTTAGAACAGGGGTGTTGGGGTTGTGACATTGAGGTTGTCAATCGCCGACATCCTTCTGCATTTGTGTTGATTGACATGTTGAGTTTTGATACTATATTGGGTATGGATTGGTTGTCATCATATCGGGCTGCCATAGATTATTATCGTCAGAGGATTACTTTGAGCGGTGATTGTTTTTATTTCATAAGGGACAGAACCGATAGAGTTTTATCACTAGTGTATGATCCACGTGGTCGGAGTGAGCTTAGTTGTCTTTTTGCAAACTTCTTGGATAGTGAGTGTGATGAAGTCGGAGTTGATTTGCCAAAGGCAGTTTGTGAATACCTAGATGTCTTTCCTGAGGATCTCACTAGCTTACTACCTCATCGTGAGATTGAGTTCTCTATTGAGAGAGTGCTTGACACAACACCAATTTCTATGGCATTTTATAGATTTGCACCCGCCAAATTGAGTGAGTTGAAGATTCAATTCCAAGAATTGTTAGACAAGGGGTTATCCACCCTAGTGTTTCACCTTGGGGAGCACCAACACTCTTTCCAAGAAGAATGACAGTGCCTTGCGGCTTTGTATTGATTACTGATTACCAAAAGTTGAACCGGGTAACTATTAAGAACAAGTACTCAGTGCCGCGCATAAATGATTTGTTTGACCAGTTGAAGGAGTCCTGTTGCTCCAAGATAAACTTGAGGTCGGGTCACCACCAGTTGGGGGTAAGAGAGGAGGATATCCAAAAGATGACATTCCGTACGCGGTATAGCCATTATGAGTTCTTAGTGATGCCTTTGGGCTAACCAATACACCAACCGTGTTTATGGATTTAATGAACCGAATCTTCCATGAGTTCTTGGACCGCTTTGTGATCGTCTGTATGGACGACATCTTGATCTACTCACCCTCCGAAGACGAACATGAGGAACACCTACGAGTTGTACTTGAGTTGCTTAGAGCCCACAAATTGTATACTAAGTTCGAAAAATATGAATTTTGATTGAAAGAAGTCAAGTTCTTAGGCCACGTGATATCTGGGAAATGAGTGACTAGAGATTCATCCAAGATACAAGCCGTACAAGATTGGGAACAACCTAAGAATGCCTTTGAAACCCGTAGTTTCTTGGGGTTGGTCAAGTATTACCGTCGGTTTGTGAAAGATTTCTCTAGATTAGCTTCACCATTGACTAGACTGACGAGGAAAGGAATTAAGTTTGTGTGGAGTGAGACATATGAGAAGTCATTTCAAGAGCATAAGGTTAAACTTACCACTGCTCTAGTATTGATTATTTTGGAGAGGGGTTTGGACTATTCGGTGTATTGTGATGCTTTACGGGAAGGTTTGGGTTGCGTATTGATGCAAGAGGGGAAATTAGTAGCTTATGGCTCACGGCAATTGAAAATGTATGAGAGGAATTGCCTTACTCATGACCTAGAGTTAGCAGCAGTAATCTTTGCCTTGAAGATTTGGAGGCATTATTTGTGTGGTGGGAAGTTTGAAGTATTTTTCGATCACAAGAGCCTAAAATATCTGTTTACACAAAAAGACTTAAATTTGAGGCAGAGAAGGTGGATAGAGTTTATAGAAGATTATGACTTTGAGTTGAATTATCATTCGAGGAGAGCCAATGTTATGGCCGATGCCTTGAGTAAGAAATCGATTGGCGTGTGGCTAGTACTGCCATTTGGGAATGGGAGACGTTGTGCGCTATTGGCGAGTTTGACTTGCATTTGGGCGAGTCCGTTGAGTCAGTAGCTTTGTTTACCATGGTTGCTTAATCTACACTTATGAGTCGAGTTGTAGAAGCACAGAGGGGTGATTCCAAGGTAGAAACCATCTGGGAAAAGATCTCTAGTGGGAAGGTAGAGAAAGGCTTAAACGTATATTCTGACTCAAGTGTTAGATACCTTGATCATCTTTTCGTGCTGGAGTCTTGTCGACAGGAAGTATTTTGAGAGTTTCACCATTTATGCCTTGCAGTGAACCCGAGATGCACAAAGATGTATCATGACCTTTGTTGCCAGTTTTAATGGAGAGATATGAAGAGAGATGTGGCCTTATTTGTTTCGAGGTGCCTTACTTGTTAACAAGTGAAGGCCGAGCATCAAAGACCAGTGGGTTTGTTACAACCCTTGCCTACAACCAAGTGGAAGTGGGGGGCATGTCACAATGGATTTTGTTATAGGTCTTTGGAGGACTCAACGAGGTAGTGACGCCATTTGGGTGGTAGTTGACCGATTGACCAAGTAAGCACACTTTGTACTTATGCGCACGAGTGACTCGATAGATTATTTAGCTGACCTTTACGTTCGGGATATAGTGAGGTATCCCGGGGTCCCTGTAATGATTGTTTCGGATAGAGATCCGCGTTTTACGGCTCGTTTGTAGTAGAGCCTACAGAATGCCTTAGGCACGAGATTGACTTTGAACACTGCGTATCACCCTCAGACTGACGGGTAGTCAGAGTGCACCATTCAGATTCTAGAGGATATGCTTCGAAGTTATGTTCTTGACTTTAAGGGGTCGTGGGAGAGGCACTTGCCCTTAGTAGAGTTTGCCTATAACAATAACTTCCAGTCGAGTATTGGCATGGCACCGTTTGAGGCCTTGTATGGCGGACCGTGTAGATCTCATGTGTGTTGGGCCGAGGTGGGTGATGCACCTATGTTGGGTCCAGAGTTAGTCCAGGAAACGACGAAGAAAGTTGTTCTTATCTGTAAGAGGTTGGTCACGACACAGAGTCGTCAAAAGAGCTATGCCGATTGTAGGAGGAGACCGTTATCCTTTGAGGTGGGAGATCACGTCTTCTTGAAGATATCACCTAGACAAGGTTTGATGAGATTTGGGAAGAGTGAGAAGTTATTTCCTAGATTTATCGGGCCTTCTGAAATCCTAGAGCGGATTGGAGAGGTAGCTTATTGCTTAGCCTTGCCGCCATAGCTTTTCAGGATTCATGACGTGTTTCATTGTTTCATATCTGTATGCTCCGGAAGTATGAGTCGGATCCATCACACGTGTTAGACTAGACCGAGTTAGAGGTAGGTGAGGATGCCTTGTATGAGGAGAGATCGGAGAGAGTCTTGGATACTCGAGACCAAGTCTTGCGAGGCAAGACAATTCCTTTGGTAAAAGTGTTATGAAAACATCACGAGGTTGAGGTAGCAACTTGGGAATGTGAGTTGGAAATCCATGAGAAGTATCCGGACCTATTTGTTGGTACATGTGCATGTTTTGAGAGTTTTGTTGTGTTAATGTAATATAAACATTATATATGTTTTGGAAATGTGAATTGTATATTTAGTATTGAGAACTTATTTATCATGTTGATATGAATAAATGACCGGTGGATGGGTCATGGTAATGAAATTAGTTGATTATCATTGTTGTAATTGGTTTAAACTTGGTGTTAAATGTTTGGTTTTAATTTTGGGGACGAAATTCTTTAAGGGGGAGATTATAGCAATTCTGGTTTGGACCCGAACCATTTGATGTTTTGAATCCGGGTTTTATTGCCTTGTATAGTCATTTATGTCTTATTTCCCTTATACCCTTTTTGGTTTGGCTTTTGGGTTGTGTTGGTTGCGTTTAGAATAGATTGGTGCCTTGCTTTTCAAAAACCTTGTTGCCCAGAATTTTGCCTCTACGCTCGAGCATCACTTCTTACGCTCGAGCGGTCAGTACTTTTGCAGGTCTGCAAAACTACTGGGAATTGGTATTTTTCGCTCGAGCAAATCTTTTTGTGCTCAAGCGGTCTTGGCTCGAGCGACCCTTATTGAGCTCGAGCGTTGGCCTTTTGTCTGTAAAACTACTGGGGGTTTGTATTTCAAGCTTGAGTGACAACTTCTTGCACTCGAGCGGTCACATCTTTTATGTCTTATGCTCGAGCATCATTTCTTGCGCTCGAGCAGTCTGCATGTATATCAGATTGTAAAATCACTTTTCTGAGTCGCTTTTTCATTTCTCTCTCTCTCTCTCTCTCTCTCTCTCTCTCTCTCTCAACTTTCTAAAAACCCTAGATCTACTCTCTCTCTCTCTAAAACTCATATTCTTTCTTCTAAAACACCTAGACCCATTGATTTCTCTACCATATTCCCTTTGCGGAAAAGGTAGAGCTCACTTAGAGCTTTATTTTCATCCTAACAAAGTGGGGTTTCGGCATTGTTGAAGTTTCTTCACTCTCTCTCTCTCGTCGTCTTCTAAGCTTGAGGTAGAGATTCTTCACACTCTAGTATGAGTTTTACCTTAGTTATTTGCTATTTCAAAAGATTATAGTGGTTTGGGGTCTTTTGTTAAAAACTTAGGGTTTGAAATCAAAATGTAAAAGATAGGTTTTGAAATGGTTTCTTGGAAAAGCTTGTGGGTATGAAATTTGGGTTGATATATGTTGAAATGAGGTGTTTCCTATATTGAAATTGGTTTTCAAAGAGAAAGGGATTTTCCCTAAAATGTGAATGTTTGAGATTACAAAGAGAAAATGGAATTGATGTTGAGAATTATGAAATTGAAGTAATGTTGATGGTGATGGTGGAGTTAGATATGTATTATCACTCCCATCTTGAGATTTTAGAAAACTATATCTTTAATAAAATTTATTTATCTGTTTAGAGATATCTATTTTGGGCTATCGGTAGAGAATAGCTATGAGTGTTGTAGAAATTGCATGGAAATTAGGTGAATTAAAACTAATTTATCATCCATGTGTATTGAACATTGTTGCTCATTTAATACATTGAAAACGTATATGATTTTGAGAAAAAAAGGGTGAACGTGGGAAAGAGGTGTGTCCAGGGTGAAAGTCTCTAAAATCGCGTATATTCATGGGTGCCAATTCTCGCAGATGAAATATCCATAAAAAGACAATAGTAGCACTTGTATAGACTACGTTTACATGAGTGCCGTTTGACGGTTTTCTGCGGACGAAATATACGTGAAAGGTTGTACTAGTTTGAGATTTCCCTTACTTTCTATTGTAAAGGGTATGATTTTGAGAATTGTGATATAAACCTGGCATAGCACGACTTTTGAAAAAGGTCATAAATGTTTTGGTACCGGCATTGCATATGCGTAAAATCTTATGCCTTTGTTAACATTTATACATTGTGTTATATTATTTCTAATGGACTTTAGCTCACCCTATGTAGGAAAACCATTTTCAAGTACTGATGATATGCTTTTACCAAGGGCTTAGCTTGGGAGGATTGTAGAGCTAAAGGCTCTGTGCTGTTATTTTGTATTTAATTTTGTACAAGCCTAGGGTTTTATCTGTATTGAGCTTAAGACTCACTTTTGTTGTACCCAAGTATTGACTTGGAAAGATATAAACATTTAGGGCATATGATTATCTGTTTAGTTTTCATTTTTTTCACAATCTTGTAATACATGCTGTAGATTCAGGATGTACTATTTATGAATGTATATCGCATGTATCACATTTCATATATCAAACTCTGATTAATGAAAGCATATCAATTCATTTAAGTTGCTAGTTATTATATATTGTATTTAGTTCGAGGCATTACATTCTATTTCGCACCCTCTTCGTCTTTGACACCACCTCCTATTTCTCGTTTCTTCTTCTTTTTTTTTTTGGCCCCGCGATCCCTCATCTGCAACCTTCTCCAATTGCGAACCCCCCTTCCCAGTCTCTTTTCTTTTTTCTTTTTCTTCTTCTTTTTACTCCTCTGAAAAGCCTAAATTTGAGGTTGCAACAGTGGATGATGTGGCTACCAATTGTAGAGGGTAACAAAAGGACAAAGGCAACGAGGTTGTAGAGGTGGTGGCGGTGAGGAGCAATGGTGAGGAGATTACATCAAAAGGGTACTGAAGATGGCTCCGGCAATGGATGTGATCCCAACAGTAGGTGGGTGAATGGGGGTGAATCTAAGATTAATTGGGATGTTTTGGGCTATTGAACAAAAAAAAAAGGATAAATTATAAATATACCTCCTAAGATTTACTTAAAATATAGATTGCCCCCTGTGGTTTAAAAAATTAGAAATACCCCCTTATTAAAATTTTTTATTTAACATAATTAACTAAAAAAATGAAATTTGTAATTGCTCTCCTATACAATAACAAATTTACCTAAATTATTAATTGAAACATATTTTTAACATCATTAAAAACTGTTAATTGACTTGATAATTTATTAAAAAAAATGGCGATTTGTTTTGAAATTTGAAACCTCAAAGGGTGGAATGTAATTTTCAAAACCACAGAAAGTAATTCGTATTTCAATCAAATTTCAGAGAATATGTTTGTAATTTATCACCCAAAAAAAAAAAAAAGTCAAAATTCAAAAATAGCACTGAAGTGTCCAAAGAAGTGGAGTACCCAACCGAACTTTTAGAACACATTTAAAGCCACTCAAACAATGTTGGTATACAATGAGGCCTCGTTTGGCAAGTGATTTTTTTAATTAAAAAGTTAAAAAGTCACTAAAAAAATTAAAAAGTCAATAACTTATATCAAAAAGTCAAAGATTTTCTTTTCTCTCTAATTTTTGCACATCTTTTCGTAAAAAGTCAAAAAGTCATCACAAACATACTAGTTTTTTTTAGTTCATATTTTAGCCAAATAGTCAAAAAATTACTAAATTAGCCTGTTCCCAAACGAGGCCTGAGTCTCCCATTATAGTTTTTAAGTTTGCAAGTTTTTTTATTTTTCATATTTTTATATTTTTGTTAGTTTTTTAAAAATATTTTAATTAAGTTATTTACGTTTTAGATGCACCTAAAACAAAATTCAGAACATTTTTTTTTTCTATTTTTTGTATTTATTGATTTTTTTAAAGATTTTTTTTTTGTAAATATTTAATTTTTTAGATACGTCTAAATTATGTATATTTAAAAATTAAAAAAATGATTAATTAAATTATTTAATTTAAAAAAATAACACAACAAAAAATAAAATAAGAAACTCAAAATCTGAATTTAAAATTCAATTACTCTGAGAAGTGGGTCATGCCATTGATTGTTTGAATTGAAATAGTGGGAATTACTCTGCTTCTCGATTTTTATTTTTATTTCTATTTTTGGTTTTAAGAAAAAAGAGAAACTAGAAGGAATACTTTTGAACGTTGAGAGGCAAACGGTGTAATGTAAGGTAAAGTTTCCGTAGCAGTGGCGCTAATTTTGTTTGACGACGAACATCCGTCATGTAGTAGTCATGATTAAGAGATAAATGTTGTTTGTTTTTTTGTTTTTAATTGAGAAAATCAGTGAAAAATCTAATTTAAAGATGATATAGGACATTAGATCAAAGGTAAAATTTTATTTGGTCATAAAGAATTGTCGGAAAATTTTGCTGGTATTAGAAAAATTGCCGGTGGCAGCGATCGGCGGCTGGCAACATGTGGTGGTGGTGGTGGTAATAGTGGTAAGGTAGAAAGATATGTGATATTCAACAGATATGGTGCTGAATGAGTGACATGTGTCATATTTCAACGATAAGTAGTTTGGTGAATTTTAACATATATAAAAATAGGCTTGGTCAATTTTAACAAATAGACAAATTAGATGATTTAAAGAGATAGACAAATAGGCTAATTGTAGAGTTATGTTAGAGATCCTAAATAAATTACTAAATTTTTTACCAAATCTTTCACATTGGTGTAGGACCCACCCACATGTAATTTGTGTGAGTCTCTGAGAGATGTTGTAGAAAATTTAGTAATTTATTTGGGATCAATAGCATTTTCCTTAATTGTATCCTTTTAGCCCTAAGATACTAGAGAAATGGACATATGACTTAAGTACCCTTTTTAATTTGATTTTTCCTTTATTCGACAAAATAAAATCAAATTTTTTTTTTTTTTTGGGAAGTAGAAGTGAATTTAATTATAAATTAATTCAATTGTAATCAAATATATTAAAATGTACCAAATTACTTTTTTTACCAATCACAACTTACTTGGGGCATCATGTGGCAAAACCTAAGATCACTGAATAACTTCTCGCAAAAAAAAAAAAATTGAAAATATTACATCAGTGAAATTTAAAAAAAATAATTATAAATAAGTAAAAAGTACCCTCAACGGTAAGTAAGCAAACTAAAGTAGCAGCACTCTCCTAGCTTAAGAAAGTACCCTCAACGGTAAGTAAGCAAACTAAAGTAGCAGCACTCTCCTATCTTAAAATAAATAAATAAAAAGTACCAGGACTACGCTCAAAGTAAACAAAACTAAAGTCTACGTCAGTACTTTCCTCAACGGTAAGTAAGCAAATCAACGGCGCTCAACGGCTGTATTGATGACGATTGATCAACCCTCAACAGCTAATATTGATGATGGTTAAGCAAAACTCAACGGCTAGCAAATATAAAATATTATTAAGGCTATGTTTAGCATGGTAATTTGGATTAAAATAGTTATATAGGACAAAATTAATTATTTTAGTTAAATATGATAAAATGTCATATTCAAATTATAATTATTTTATTTTTTCTCTCATAAAATTTTAAAAAGTAAAAAAAAAATTTATTTCAAACGAAACTTTTTAACCCCAAGCTAAATGGGTTTCATATATAAATCTCACATTATGCTTTCATTTGTCATAGGCTAAAACGAGATTGGAAGGTTAAAATAGTTATAAAAAGACAAAATAAAGTAAAAAGCAATAAAATAAAATATTACATCCAAATTATAATTATTTTTTTTTTCACAAGAATTAAAAAATTAAAAAATCTACTCCAAACAATTTTTTTAGCCCAAGCTCTCTATAAATATACTCTTCTGCTAGAGCAAGACACCCCCAACTCACAGCACAAGCAAAGAAATTCGGAAAGTATCATGTTAAAAGTAATTGCAGGAAGAGATGGTGCAAAGGGGAAGAACTCAAAGCAACAAATCAAAACCAGAGTGTTGGAATCTATCGTGATAGCTTCCTTCACAATTGTAACAGTTTTGGTAATCCTTCCTTGCGAATACATAAACGGAAGCCCAGTTCCCACGCTCATATTCAAGGGACTCCCTTTCACCTTCCAAGCATTCGTAGTGTCACTTGCCTTCGCCTTCGCCACCTCGTTGAGTGCTTTGTTAATCCATGATCACAACAACTCATTTCTCACCAAGCTCTGTCAATTCATTTCAATTGGTTCCATCACATCTGCTCTGTCTTTGTTGCTTTGTGCTATTTTTAATTTTGTTTTTCTGTATTCATCCGTGTGATAAGTTTTCTTGCTTTTGTAAGTTTCTTTCTTAGTACTTACGTTTTTTTTAATGTATTTCTACTTCAATTTAATCAAAATATTTCTTATCAGTGTGTACAATTCTGGTATTGTAATACCTCTCCTTAAATTTATTTATAGTAAACCTTACTCTATTGTAATATCTCTGGTATTCTCATTAAGGTTTGTGTTGGACAACCATATGGTTTTGGAACTACCATGGAGATTCAAGGTTTAATGAAGGTTAATGATATGTCATGCCCACTTTTTATTATTTGAATAATATTGTCATATTTATTATTATAATCAAATTTTATTAATAACATGTGGAAGCTATATACCTTAACATCAATAAATAATATAAGTTCTCTTATTTGTATATACGTTGGATGCAAAAAAAAAATTACATTTAAATGAAATGTCAGTAGGCTTGCATTATTATATAAAAAGAAAGAGTTTAACCATTTTACAATAATGGCATATCGCCAACAAATATAAGGTCCCTTGGCCATCAATTAAAAAAGATTCTTCGACCTTAAACCATTTTTCAATTTGTACGTGAAAAATGATTAGAAACGTGAGAAGAATATAAAGTTTAATAGAGATCCCAAATGATTTTAAACAATAACAACATATCGATAGTTATGATTATGAATGCTCCACATCATATCATATAAATAACGTGACAATTTTATAACCAAAATATATTTACACAAGTACATATCTCCCAAATCATCATCTTTAACACAATATGGTATAAAATTATTTCTTTTCTTTCTAGCTTTTTATTTTTGTTCAAAACAATTGCATAACAACACTTAGTTTTGAAAATATGCTCACATACACCAACTGCACTTTCGTCTTACGTCCCAACTCACCACACGTACACACCCAACCTGATTTATAGCCTTAAGCATAAATGCAAGGGAACACCCACAACAATATACATATACATATATCTCCAAATGTGAATAATGAAAGACAACACATACTTCTATTTCTATAGGCCCAAGGCACTGAGCGCTAATGGTACAACCCACATAACACAACATGTTTTATTGGCCTCACCCGAATAAAAACAACCCGCACATCAGACTTTATCAGGCGCAAACCCAAAGGAAGAGGAATCTTTGTCAAGACGACACATTTTATCGACCCCACCTGGAAGAAAACAGACCCCAATTCACACTTTACCAGGCACAAATCGGAAGGGAAAGGAAGCTCTGTCAAGGCGCTACGCTTTATCAGTCTCACCCGGTGGGAAACAGACCCTTAATCTCACAACACAACACTCTAGATTACATTGAAAATCTACAAACACATACATATATTCTATTCAACAACAATAATGTCATTTTTCACCGATGACTAACGACAAAACCTTTAACAATTAGATACACGACTCTCTTAAGTCAAATCCACAACTGGTTCCACAATTCAAATCATTAACGTTTTCAATGAAATCATTTCAAAACAACCATTGTCCCTAATCACTTTTCACTTTCCATTTTCTATTTCAGTTCACAAAAGAGTTACAAATTCCATTTTGTTTTCAAAACCAAACCCGATCTTGTAAATCTTCAACACTCACAATCATTAGCCAAAATCCCTTTTTAATTGTCAAAATCCCAATTGGCGGATACACAATTACAACCCAACACAGCATAACATTAACCAAAAATCATAAGACCCGATTAACTTTTTTTTAGCAACCAAAACTCTAATTCATTAATGTAAATACATAACTCAACAATTACTCAACTTTAATTCATTTCGTTTTATTAAACCCTCAATTATAAATTAGGACTTTTCACCACTATCAACATAAACGTGATTAACTACCTCCCAATTTACGAAATCAATCCAAAACATAATTATTTAACTCTAAAAATTCAAAACCCTAAACCCTCTTCATGCCTTTCCAAAATCCCATAGCAAAACATGCTTTTAATACGATAAAAACTACCACATGTCTATCTATAACGAGATATTGAAAATGAGCCAAAAAAAATCCCTACCTCTCAAAGCGAAGAGGAGAAAAATTAAAAAATCCACGGCAACGAAAATACGATCTACTCAGATTAAAAGGAAGTCCTCCCTGAGCTCTACATTTTGACATATGGAATTAGAGGTCAAAGATGTTTCGAACTAGATAAAATCAAGGGGTTGAAGAGCTTGGAAACTCAAAATTGGCGGATAGATGGAGAGAGAAGAGAGAAAAATCTGAAAAAAAAAAGAAGGAAAAATGAGTCAAAACTGGCTTTTAAAGTGGCTAACTTCAAACAAACCTCTCAAGCGATGAAACAAGCACTTGAGCATTAGAGACACATTACCGCTTAAGCGGTAAAACCTCCGTTCGAGCGTAGAGCTCACGTTCCCAAAGTCTCAAACTGTACAAGGAGCAGACCACTTGAGTGAACAATTACCACTCAAGTGAATATCAAAAGCTCACAGAATCTTAAACTGCGGACCAAAGTACTGGATGATTCAAAAGACCGCTTCAGTGAACAAACCTTTGCTTGAGCGAAGAGGAAAACCTCATAGTGCTACATGATACAACTCCCATAATTCAACTCATCTGATCTTAAAGACTAAAATGCAAAATTATTTGAAAATAGCACCTTTTTAGATAAAAGGGACCGGAAAATTTTTTTTGTAAGATCACCATTATTGTCTATCTAAATATCAGTGTCGATGAACATACATAATCATATAAAAAATAAAAACTGAGAGATACGCTGCTCCAAAATAGAAAATAAAAAATTGCGACATGAAAAAAGAAAAAGAAAAAAAGCTATATTATGATGCTACAAAGAAATTGACAAAACTTTCTTTGATGTTGAAGTTGTTTGATTCCACTATAGAATGTAGTATTTTTCAATTATGGTCGAACTAAGGTTTTAATTTCAGATAACTCATCCAAAGCATATAACAAGGTGTACTAAGGGGATTAGATAATCTCTAACCAAAGTAATTATATTAAAATTGTAGGATTTGTTGTATTTTGTTCAAATTTCAATGGATTTCAGTGTACTTTACTTTTCTTTTACTTGAAAGTTTAACAAATTTAGGTGACAATTTAACATCTTTAAAAATAAAGACTTCAACCAATGTCTCAAATTTGTTATTTTATTTTATTTTTATTTCAATCTTTTTTTATTTCAATTTGTGTTTCAATTTTTTTTCCCTAGATAAAGGGTACTTAATTTGGGTTCTACATAATAATAATAATAATAATAATAATAATAATAATAATAATAATAAATAAACACCATTCATTCCTCTATCAAATTTACTAAATGACGCCCAAGCAAGTGAAAACGTAGATGTAGTGTTCAATAATTAATGCTATGATGATGATCATATTTTGTTATTACATACATATTGGTTGGAGATGCTCTTTGGCCTAGGTACATATATCATAATCTTTAATGAGATGAAGGATTAAATGTATGATTTGGTTTGGGTTTTGAGTTTAGAGTTTTGAATTGTATAAGGTTTTTTTTATGTTGTGTGGCATTTTCAGTCCAGATTTAGACAAAAGTCATATTTAACAGTAAATTGGGAAAGATTAGTAATATTAAGAACCAAAATGAGAAAAAATAAATTTGAAGGCCCAAAGCAAAAAATTAGTCTAACTTAAAGGGGGCAAAGTGTAAGTTATCCTTTTTTTAACGTGGATTCCTCATTCAAAAGCAAAAGCAAAAGCAAAAGCAAAAGCATCAATTGAGAAAAACATGAATTAAAGGTGTAATGAGAAAGAAAGTTAAAATCATACCGTAGCTAAGAAACCTCACCTCATTAGCAGAGTATTTCGCCAAAAAAACCATACTTTGCGTAAGAAGTTGCTCAATTCTTGGTAAGGGTAAATTAATATCTTCACTGGTTCAAACATTTAGCAGTCTAATAGAGTACTAGTAAAGGAAATCACCCCAAAAAGAAAGCTCAAAGCATGAGTTGGCAAGACAGAATATAAAGGCAAACTGGACCAAGAATGAGAAAATAAGAGCCAAAACACTCTAGTAAAGTAGTACACACTCGCATAGTGGTTAGAGAGAAGTATTTTTTTAAAATTTTTTTTTTTATATCTTTCGTGATTTTATTTATAATTATATTAAAAAAAATTTATTTTTCCAATCTTTCTTGTATACATGAATGTAAAAGTATAAAAAAAAAAAAATTAAAAATTCCAAAAAAATTTAAAAAGCCAAAATAAGCAAAAACACACACAAAAATATTTTTTTATTATTTATATTTTGCTTATTTTTGTCTTTTCTAATTTTTTTTTTTGAAATTTCTTGATTTTTTCATTCGTCTCGTTCAGTAAAACCTTTTTATATTAGCTGAATGACACCTTTTTAAAATTTAAAACCTTTTTCTAAAGGTCTAAAACCTTTTTAAAATAAAAAACTTACTAAAGACAAAAATAAGCCAACAGAAAAAAGCACAAAAATAACCTTTTTTTTTTTTTTGAAACAACGAAGAACACTTTATTGATGATAACCAAGTAATACAATGACAAGAGTTACATCCATAAAGACAGAGGATGCAAAGAGCATCATCTCTAAACTATCTAATCCTAACGAGGTTGGCACCAAACAAGCAAGCTCAATCATTTGCTAGCACCACTCACAGTTGGAGAGAAACCAACCAGAAAAACAAGAAGAAAAACAAAGAACAAATTAACACTCCCAACACTCACAGCCACCTGCCAGAGATACACCTCCTTACTTGCCTAAGATTAAACACAAAATCTTGCACAATGAAATTATGCTCAGTGTACAATGGTTTCAGCCAAACAACAACTCTAACTTTGATCACTTCACATAACTCAGCCAAGATTGGAGTTGATGTATTGAACACAACATCATTTCTAAGCTTCCACAAAGACCACAACACAACCAGAGGGACTCCCTACCATATCTTCCTCTCTTTACTGCTGAAGCATTCCCTATCCCACCATAAAATTATTCCTTCAACAGATCCAGGTAATGCCCCTTGAACATCCCACCAGTTTAACATTTCAGCCCACACATGCTAGACAAACGGGCAAGACACCAACACAAGATCCACTAATTCATTCACAGTTTTGTAGAACACACATAAAGTTCAAGCATTGTTTTGAGCACACTAATTTTTTGAAGAAACACTGAGGTCTTAAGTCTACTCCTCCATGCTAGCCACCAAAAAAATTGTACTTTGGAAGGCAAATATTTAACCCATACCAGTTTGCTTATTCTCAACCTAGGATCAACACATGGACAAGCTCCCTTAAATATAGAGGACACAGAAAAAACTCCAGATGATTCGGTTGCCCAAACAGGCTTATCCACCTGATCGACCACAAGACTAGGTGTTGAAACCATAAGGTTTCTAAGATGAAAAACTTCACAATCTTCCCAGTGATACGGCCTTGTTCTAAAATTGAACACCCAATTCCTTTCCACTTACTTTCTCTTAGACACATGCCAGACAAACCAGTCTTCTTCTTTCACCTTTAGTTTTTTATATTTATGTAAATTACACTTACACCTCCTTGAGGTTTGTTTTTAATATAAATTCCCTTACATCTTGGAAAATTACATTGACCCATATTAGTGTCTGTCTTTTAACATGAAAGTTAAATTACTATATTACCTTTCCATATCAATGCAGAAGGATATTAATATTCTCACTCAACTAGCATATGTCTTCCTGTTTGTAATGGTGTAATTTTATATTTTCAATTTATCTCATTATAATAGAAACAATACTAAAATTACTATTTTATCTCATTGCACACATTTAGAATAAATTAAAATTTTTATTTTACCTATTTACACCCCCAATATCTCAAATATACCATCATCATTAACCTTTCGCATTTTTTTTACACTCACTATCTTATTTTCTTTCACTCTTTTTCCCTCACTTTTTCTCAGCTCTTCCTTATTTCGTTATCTTTATTTTCTCGTATATTTATCTCTTCAAAATCTAGGGTTTCAAAGGTGGTGAGAGAGGGTGACAAGTAGGATTTTGTAAGTGGTAGAAGGGGGTTGTGGATATGAAGAGGATAGTTGATTTTTTGGGAGATAAAGGGTTGCAAGTCTTGCACAAGTCGGAAGAATGGTTGAGCATTGGAAATTAGAGAGGAGATGCATGACTTTGGCAGGTAGAGATGTAAGAAAAATCGAAAAAACCGACTAAACTGATTGAATCAAATTGAACTGGTCATGTTTGGTTGGTATTTTAATACGAATCGATCTATTCGGTTTTGAAAATTATTTTATTTTTTGATTTCCGGTTCGGTACCGATTTTGACATATTGTACACCAATTTTTACCGAAACCGACCGTAGATGTTTAAATATAATAAAATTATTCTTTTAAGTTTTGGTTTTATTTTGATGTTAAGACTTTGCTTCTTAAATTTTATTTTATTTCTAATTCTAATTCAGTAAAAGCTTCAAGCATTAGTATTTATTAATTTTTTTTGTGTTTGTATTTTTGTGAATAGTTGGATTGGATATGGTTAAAATTATGTACAAATGGCTAATTTAATATTTTTATATAAATTATTTATTATACTACAAATTTAAGAAACGACTCATTTTGAAAGTTTTTAAACCGATTAAACCACATTGAGCCAAATCGTTTGAATCGATGCGATTTGGCAAAAAATTTGATAAGTATCGATTTTCAATGTAATAAAACCGACATAATTAGTTTGGTGCAAAATTTCACCTAATTACCGACCGTTCTGAACGATTACATCCCTATTGGCAGGGAAAGAAAGATCTAGGAAAAGAAGTGAAAATAAAAGAAGGACAGTGGCAAGTGGTGGAAAGAAGAGTGTGTCATGACCCACCTCGATGCCTAGCTAGGGTTGGATTCGCAACTAGTTAAATTCTAAAATTTCTAAAATTAGTTCGAAATAACTAAATTAAATAATACAGTGGAATGAAATATAAAATGTAGATAAATATTTGGAGCGTACGTGGGAATTACTATTTATGTAACATAAGTCAGATAATAATTACAAATAAACACAAGGGAAAAAAACAAAAACAAAAAATACGATGTTCATCTCAAGTCTGAGTCCTGATTAATGGGGTAAAACCATTCTTCCTTAAGTTTATTCATCTGAAAGGGTTTAACTACTATAAGCACATGGCAGAGTGAGAAATACTATACTAAAAGCATAAGGGTATACAAATCAACATGGATAGTTATTTAGGCTAAATGATGAATAGTTTGGTTTGAATAATTTATTTAAATAACAGACATACAACACAGAAATCGTATATGCAAAACAATCATAACCACGGTATAGAACAGAATAAAGGGCCAATGGATCCATAACGGACAGATGGTCACAAAGTGACTAATTAGAGGGCCAATGGTTATTTAAGTCTTCCGAGGCATCAGACCGTTAGAGGGTCACTAAAGTGACAATTCAGATGGCCAATGGTTATTTAAGTCCCCAAGGTATAGGACCTCCATGGTGGTACTTATAAAAATAAATGGTTTTATATTCATTGTCAAATAAATTCTAAAATTTAAACAACCATATCCATAGGTTTTAATTTTAAATAAGCAGGGCTCATAAAATGAATAACATAATCAAATGTTAATATAATTAAAAAAACATGATTTGCATAAATAACTTATAGAATAATAAAATAATTTATAGCTGCTCAAGGTATAATATAACTCATTTTAATACTGCTCTTACTATTTTTTTTTTTTTTTTCCTCCGAGCTCTTTATTCCTTCTGCTTACTTTTATTGCTGTTTCACTTATGTTCTCACCTGTTTTACCTTGTCAAAGCCTCCAGTCCTTATATACAAGCCCCTGGACGTTGATTCATCACCCTATGAAATTATCCGTCCCATAGGCTCCATTACTTGGCCCCTTTAGACCCCTACGTGGCTTGCCTTAACCAAAGCCACCCATTACAAGAATTTTCACTTTTGGTTACTAAATTTTTAGTCGCCAAAAGTCAATTTTTAGTCGTCGAAGGGCTTGAGCGACTAAATTTTTTGGTTGCAGAATTAGTAGCCCAAGAGTAGTCGGGAAAGCTAATTGGTGACTAAACTTATTTTAGTCGCCAAATGTATTCATTTGCCGACTAAATATTTAGTCGCCAAAAGGTTGGAAAATAAATTAAATAATACATTTTCAGCGACCAATTTTTTTGTTGCCAAAAGCCTCAATTATTGTTAACGACCAAAGATTTAGGCGCAGAAAATGTTTTTAGCTACTAAGTATATTAGTCGCCTAAATTAAATACTAGTGTTTTGGCTACTAAAATTTTAGTCGCCTAAAGTCAAATTTTTTTGGCTACTAAAATTTTAGTCAGCAAATAGTATTTGTTTTGGCTGCTAAAAATTTAGTCGCCTAAACTCCCACATTTTTGGCTACTAAATTTTAGTCGGCAAAAGTGTTTTTATTCTTCAGCTTTGTTTTTAGCCACAGAATATCTTAGTCACCAAATGCTTGATTTTTTTTTTTTGCTACAAAACTTTTAGTCACCAAATGTTTGATTTTCTTTTGGCTATAAAATTTTTAGTCGCCAAATGTTTGATTTTTTGTTTTTTTGTTGCTACAAAATGTTTAGTCGCCAAAAACATGATATTATGTTTTATAGAAAATATTATAATTTCTCCATAGCCTGTCTGTATTCCATGCAACCTGTAATACGTATATAAATAAAATGATACATAAACTATCAATCATTCCACAATCTGTATCCGTATACAAAAAATAAATAACTTTAACTGTCAAAGTACATACAAACCAACTATTGTCCAAACTAAAATAATAATTCCATACAAAATATAGAATCATACAAAAAGCAAAGCCCTCTATATACAAAAATTACATTTACTACCATGTGAAATGACCATTTGGCATGGTATAAATTACCGTCGTAATCTGTACCACGACAAAAGGTGATGTATGTACCAAGACAAAAGTACATCTATGTACCAAGACAAAAAATCATATATATGTACGGCGACAAAAGGTGATCTATGTACCATGCCAGTAATTATCTGTTGGCTGCCAAAAGTTTTCTATATCAGTAATAGTTAACTGCACAAAAGCCGGGGACGACAAAAATATTATATTACTTCTATACAAAAGTACAATTTCTTCTCCATACACCAAAATATTACTCTGAAAGTCCACGCAACAAAGTCATCTACAAAAAACAAAAAAAACAAAAAAACTTTAGAATTGGACCAAAAAATGCCCAACTTGGCAACAAGTGACAAATAACATATCAAAGAAGCAACCTCCCATGATGAATCAATTATCAGTCTTTCTAAAGTCTTTTGTTATAAGGAACATTGTTAAATGCAGAATAATCATTACTGAATCTGTCATTACTAACATAAAGCTAATGTAACAATCTTCTATTTGTATGCAACATGTATTCAAATTTTGTGGCTAAACCAATATCAAAGTCCAATGTGAATAGAAAGTATTCTTTTTACCAACTTTCTCATTAATTGTTTGCAAAAGACACTTGAATTATTAGATTGGATATAAAACTATCCCTACTTATTAATGTCTGTCAGTGCCATTTCATTCAGGATATTAGAACATGTGAGAAAAATAATAACAAAAATAAAGTTCAATCACAAAAGGAAATATGTAGAAATGTATGTTGAGACACCTATAAATGGTTCATCAAAGAAAGAATACCTGATATCTCATGAAGCACATGGCCTCAGAAACACCATTCACAGTTTGATACTTGTATGAAAGCTTAAGTATAATATAACACACTTGTGTACGTTCAAGAAATTAATATAATATAACAAGGCATAAACTGAGTTAATATTGGTTTCTGAATATTTTTCCCTCAATTTTCCATTACTATACATCTCCAATACATTCTGTCAGTTGTCACAAGTCCTTTTTGTCATGGGGAAGCTACCCGTGAGAGTCACACGGAGGTTAGGGAGCTGTTTTGAATTTTTGCCCCCGAAACGCTCTTTTTTGACAAAGTTTTGGGCTTATTCGGCTCTAACTCTCAACCTACGGGTCCAGATTACATTCCGTCAGTTGTCACAAGTCCTATTTGGCACGGGAAAGCTACCTGTGAGAGTCACACGGCGGTTCGGGGGCTGTTTTCAATTTTCGCCCCCGAAACGCCCTTTGTCGAGTAAGTTTTGGGTATATTCGGCTCTAACTCCCAACCTACAGGTCCGAATAACATTCCGTCAGTTGTCACAAGTCATATTTATCATGGGGAAGCTGTTCGTGTCAGCCACATGGTCGTTCAAGGGCTGTTTTGAAGTTTCGCCCCGAAACGCCCTTTTTCGAGTAAGTTTTGGGCGTATTCAGCTCTAACTACCAACCTACGGGTCCGGATTACATTCCGTCAGTTGTCACAAGTCCTATTTGGCATGGGGAAGTTGCCTGTGAGAGCCACATAGCGGTTCGGGGGCTGTTTTGAATTTTCGCCCCCAAAATGCCCTTTTTCGAGTAAGTTTTGGGTGTATTCGGCTCTAACTCCCAACCTACGGGTCTGAATAACATTCTGTCAGTTGTCACAAGTCATATTTGTCATGGGGAAACTGTCCGTGTCAGACACATGGTCATTCAAGGGCTGTTTTGAATTTTTGCCTCCGAAACGTCCTTTTTAGTGTAAGTTTTGGGCGTATTCGGCTCTAACTCCCAACCTACGGGTCCGAATAACATTGCGTCAGTTGTCGCAAGTCATATTTATCATAGGGAAGCTGTCTGTGTCTGCCACATGGTCGTTCAAGGGTGCTTTTGAATTTTTGCCCCGAAACACCCTTTTCCGAGTAAGTTTTGGGCGTATTTGGCTCTAACTCCCATCTTACGGGTCTGAATTACATTCCGTCAGTTGTCACAAGTCCTATTTGTCATGGGGAAGTTGCCCATGATAGTCACATTGCAGTTTGAGGGTGTTTTGAATTATCGCCCCTGAAACGTCCTTTTTCGACTAAGTTTTGGGCATATTCGACTCTAACTCCTAACCTACGGGTCCAAATAGCATTCTATCAGTTGTCACAAGTCATATTTGTCATGAGGAAACTGTCCGTGTCAGCCACATGGTTGTTCAAGGGCTGTTTTGAATTTTTGCCTCCAAAACGCCATTTTTAGAGTAAGTTTTGGGCGTATTTGGCTCTAACTCCCAACCTACGGGTCCAAATAACATTCTGTCAGTTGTTACAAGTCATATTTATCATGGAGAAGCTGTCTAGGTCAGCCACATGGTCGTTCAAGGGCTGTTTTGAATATTCGCCCCGAAACGCCCTTTTTCGAGTAAGTTTTGGGCGTATTTGGCTCTAACTCTCATCCTACAGGTCCGAATTACATTCCATCAGTTGTCGCAAGTCTTATTTGTCATAGGGAAGCTGGCCATGAGAGTCACATGGCAGTTCGAGGGCTGTTTTGAATTGTCGCCCTCGAAACGCCCTTTTTCGAGTAAGTTTTGGGCGTATACGGCTCTAACTCCCAACCTACGGGTCCGAATAACATTCCACCAGTTGTCAAAAGTCATATTTGTCATGGGGAAGTAGTCGGTGTCAGCCACATGGTCGTTCAAGGGCTGTTTTGAATTTTCACCTCCAAAACGCCCTTTTTCGAGTAAGTTTTGGGCGTATTCGGCTCTAACTCCCAACCTCTGGGTCCGATTAACATTCCGTCAGTTGTCACAAATCATATTTGTCATGGGGAAGCTGTCCGTGTCAGCCACACGGTCATTCAAGGGCTGTTTTTTTCCCTCTGAAACGCTCTTTTTTGAGTAAGTTTTGGGCGTATTCGACTCTAACTCCCAACCTATGGGTCTGAATAACATTCCGTCAGTTGTCACAAGTCGTATTCATCGTAGGGAAGCTGTCCGTGTCAACCACACGGTCGTTTAAGGGCTGTTTTTCTGCCTCCAAAATGCTCTTTTTTGAGTAAGTTTTGGGCGTATTCGGCTCTAACTCCTAACTTACGGGTCCGAATAACATTCCGTCAGTTGTCACAAGTCATATTTGTCATGGGAAAGCTGTCTGTGTCAGCCATGTGGTCGTTCAAGTGCTGTTTTGAATTTTTGCCCTTGAAACGCCCTTTTTTGAGTAAGTTTTGGGCGTATTCAGCTCTAACTCCCAACCTACAGGTCCGAATTACATTCCGTCAGTTGTCACAAGTCATATTTGTCATGGGGAAGTTGTGCATGTCAGCCACATGGTCGTTCAAGAGATGTTTTGAATTTTCGCCCCCCAAAACGGCCTTTTTCGAGTAAGTTTTGGGTGTATTCGGTTCTAACTCCCAACCTACACGTCCAAATAACATTCCATCAGTTGTCACAAGTCATATTTGTCATGGTGATGCTTTCCGTGTCAGCCACACGGTCGTTCAAGGGTTGTTTTGAATTTTCACCCCCGAAACGCCCTTTTTCGAGTATGTTTTGGGCGTATTCGGCTCTAACTCCCAGCCTACTGGTCCGAATTACATTCCGTCAGTTGTCATAAGTCCTATTTGTCATGGGAAAGCTACCCGTGAGAGTCACACGGTGGTTCGCGGGCTGTTTTGAATTTTTGCCCCCAAAACGCCCTTTTTCGACTAAGTTTTGGGCGTATTCGGCTCTAACTCGACTAAGTTTTGAATATTTGGCTATTTGTAGCACTAGCTGTGGGAAATTGGAGTTTTTGAAGAGCTTGGTGATTACACCACCAGAGAGAACTTCAAAGCCTATCAGAAGAGAAATTTGATGTAGTATTCAATATAGTTGGTAGGTAAGATTCTGAATCTTAATTGTTATTTCCCAAAATCCAAATTTATTTATAGTGATTGTTGTTTGTTGCATTATGAGTGTACATATCTGCATATTATATAGTTTGTATTGAAAATAATAATAATAATCCTAAGAAAATTAGCAAGCATACTCAAGTTTTCACACTTAAGGACTTTGGAGCTGTTCTTGGTCAGCATAGTAGGTTTCTTCTTCACTTCCATCCAACAGAAAGTTCATCTTTTTGTTTTGCAGATTCATGTTATATGAACAAAACTTTTGCCTAGGATGTTGAAGCATTCTCTTATCCCAAAACTAGTAGAGCTAGTATTGGAGAAGTGATCAAATATTCATGTTCGATAGGTGAGCTCATATTGTGAGTTACTAGTAAGTATTTGGTTGTTCATTAATGGCAACTTCTTTGACAGATTGAGATTGTAGATGATGTGTGTCATTTGAGAGGTTTTACTTTACATGTTTAAATTGGTTTCCTGTTATCTAATTTTCTCTTTCAGATTTCTTTTAGTTTTAGTTTAAAATGCATCTAAATTAAAAAAAAAAAAAAAAACTCGTAATATTAAAAAATTCATACACTTTCCCGACCAAGTAGGACTTTTTTTTTTTTTTTAAATATATTTTATTTCCCTTCCTTGTTGAGTTAGTAAAAATTCATATAACTAGATCTTTGGAAAACCAATGGATATATTTTAAGCAGGAAAAGAGTGTTGGATACATTTTTATGTGATCGAAGACATGTTGAATGAAACTAGCATGAGACAATTGTGAGTATAAAAGTGATGAAAGACTCGATGATGTGGTGGATTTTATATGCTGAAGGAGACTAAACTTGATCTCTAATGAACAATTTGGTAAATAAATTAGTGAATCTTAAAGCATAAAAATCTGATTACTGGTCCTGAGGCAGTTTGATTGAGGTTTCCTTATCCAATATGCTCTATGCATTTTCTTTTCTAGTAAGTGGTGATGAGACTGGTTAAATCTAAGCAGGTTGGTTCTGTAGATAAATAGTCATAGCGAATGACAACATATCAACTTAATCGATAACATTTAATACTTGCTAGTAGTTTTGATATGGCCACACACATACTCCTGCACAATTTTCATGTCTTGAAACTTATTGTGTTCCAAGAGCTTTGTTAATCCAATAGCTATGTCATAGACCCAAACTAATTTCTACTAAACTAGATCAGCTCAACTAAACAAGGCCAACAATATTAGATTCAAAAGTATTTACCATTCCTAAACCAATATATGTCACGACTTTGACTTCTTTATTTATTTATTTATTATTTTTTTTTGGGTCTTTCTACAATAGGTAGGAGGGGAATAGGGGATGGGGGAGCTTCGTCACATGAAAGCAAGACTCGAACCTAGGCATCATACCTAGTAAGGGAGTACCTTATTCATTTGGCCAATCCCTGGTAGTAGACATGGCTTTCATGAGTTACAAATATGCAATATTGTAAGACTGGGTTACCATTAAGAGATTAATACTTTGATCATGAAAAAAATACCCTAATTCAATTCCATCTTCATTGTTGAAGTAATTAATTGCTATCTATTTTATGTTCACATAGCTGTGAAAACTGTAAGGGTCATAGAAATCTAAGGATTAAACACAATGCCAAGAATATAACCAAAAATGAAGAATGAAGCCAAAAGTTGAAATGCCCTTTTTGGACTAAGTTTTGGGCGTATTTGGCTCTAATTCCCAACCTACGGGTCTGAATTACATTTCGTCAGTTGTCACAAGTCCTATTTGTCATGGGGAAGCTGCCCGTGAGAGCCACACGGCGAATGTTTTCAGCCCTTGTTTTTAATTGGTTTATCGAGATTCAGTTTCTGAATGTTTTTATGCTTAAGCTAAAAACACAATTGCCATGACCATACCACTACTATCCCTAGGATAGCACTGAGACCTTCCTTATTCTTTCAACATTTCTTAATCATATTGAGTAATTATGCGTAAGCGTTTGATAATATAATTTCTCATTTAAAAGAGACTAAAACCTATTACTTGAGTCCAACAACATTACTTGGGTCGTCACTAAGATTTTTCATTTCTTCTTTTCGGTGTAACAAATTGTCGGACTCAAAAACCGAAATTAACATCCAACAATTCCTGAACAATAAGCCTCATTTGAAATATCAAAATTTCAGCCTATTGACAAAATGAAAAAAATAAAAAAAATAAAAAAAAATTGATCACAACTCTAATGAGATTAGTCTAGCTCTAAAAGATCAGTGATAGAAGCATTCAAGGTCAAAATCGCATAACGGGTACTATGATAGGCCCTCTCTACCTACACATATTTTAATTCTTCAATTGCATTATTATTTTTTTTTTTGCCCTCATGCTTAACAACAAAAAGATAGTATTGTTTAGTGAATAAGTAAATCTAAGTTTGCATAAGTTTTTGTATGATACGAATGAAATTCTTCTTACCAAATACGATGATGACCGTCTGAACCCTCCAACAGTGTTGAGAGTCGTAAAACCACAGAGTTTAAATGATTCAGTTGTTCTTGTTGTGCCTCCCTTGCTTTTTTTCCTTCTTCTACTTCTTTCATCAACTCCTCTCTCTCCCTCATCATCTCTTCACGATCTCTCTGGCGCTCTTCTTTCTCCTTCATCAAATTTTTTTGAAGAACCTCCATCTCAAATCGCATTGCCTCCATTTGTTTGTCACAAGATCGTGTCGCACTATTAGATGGCGAATAGGGTCGTGGGCCTATCCCAAATCCTCGCAAGTAGTTCTTTATCTATCCAAGCACTTGCCATGGGAGTTCCTCCTGTGTCAATGGGATCCCCGCATCCATGACTGTCGCTTGTAGATTCACCATCGCATCCTGTCATTACCAAAAAAGTAGACTATTCAAAAAGGCACAAAGAATCACATGCAATTTTGTGCTAAGATAGGCATTAATATTAAATACAATTGGCCAAAAAAGTTTACTCCTTACATGTAGCTCACCACATTTGGGATCAATCCATTTGTTTGTTTTCTTCGATTTGTGTGATTTGGAATAAAATTCTGGAAAATCTAACTCCCCATTTTCATCTACCTGTTACTTTCAAATAAAAAAGTTAATTTGTCACAATAGTAACCATGACAATCATCTTACATATATTAGTGATGAAAAATCTGTTCCAAATTTATGTAACTCACCATGAGCGACATTGCTATTGGAAATGAGCGAGATCCACTGGTGTGATTGCATGGTAGCAAACTCCGGTTTGCTTTGCCAGATTTAGAGCGTTTCTAAAAAAAAGAATTATTCAAGAATTAGTACATATCAATGCATAATACACAAATAAAGCAATAGAGTCGTTTATATTTGTATGTTACCAAATGAGATTCATCCTTCCAAGCCACATCAATCATGTGTTTCCAATGATCCAAGGAAACTCCTTTAGGCAGATGACTATATGGGTCATCAACACCCTCTTCTACAAGTTTTTTGTAGTGTTGCTTTAGGGTGTACCTCTAATCATTGTACAAGAGATACGCCTTCGTATCAACGATCTCTTGAGCTTGTTGATCAGTATGGAAATCCTCACCAATTTCAAACGTGTCCTGCAAGCATAAGTGTGTGACGTATTATAGAAATGGAATGAAGCAATTGGAACTTTACATAATGATGACATTTAGTTTAAGGTCCGAAATTACTAGCACAACTTGTACTACAGCATCTTTGATACTCTGATCAATTTTCTTCCATGACTTCACTTATTTCAGGGGGTACAACCGCCTTATCTGCAAGCCCAACTCATTTGTTGCAGGTGTGGCATTCCCTCCAGTGAGTGCATTCAGCATGCGATTGACGTATACATGTAGTTTCTCTCCCTTTTTTCTCGCAAGCCTTTTTTGCACTCCTTTTCCGACTGTAGGACCGCGTACACGAGTTGACGTACTTTTCCCTGGCCAAGAAGGGGCAACAAGTGTAAGGCCTTCACATTTAATTAGTGCCCCAAACATATAATCGACAATAATTAATATTAAATTTAACAATCATCCAAGCAAATTTTGTAAGGGATCATAATTTTTTAATACATGCAAGAAATTGTTCTTCTAGATGAAGAAAAATTCATTGCTTAAGTCTAGTAAAGGGATCTTTAGGGTTCGAAACACACCTACAAAACTACCAAGAAGAAGAATAAACATTGTAGTCTGCAGTCAGTCAACCCTGAAGATGCAACAAAAACGTACAATGGTCTTACTTACGTCGTGCGCCTGTGTCTCTTCCGCAAATGTTTGTGTCATCCAGCGGTTGTGTCTCATCGGATAAAGTCTGTGGTGTGACAATGACAGGTGCAAATGTTCCTGAGGGTGATGCTATGGGGTTAGTTGTTGTTTTCTTGCGCTGCCCTGTTTTCGTCCTAGGAACCATGCTGGTACCTGCAAAGTAGCTACAAACATGATATATTAAGTAAACACATCACATGCATCATAGATATTATGACCAATATGGATTGTTTGCAGGAGCTTAAGTCAATGAACCCAATTTTTGTCCATGATGCTAAGTCAATTCCATTCACTATATAAACCCAACAATAATATCAATTTTAAGTCAATGAACCCAAATTTTGTCCATGATGCTAAGTCAATTCCATTGACTATATAAACCCAAGAATAATATAATAACATCCAACAACCCATCGTCAATAAATAATAAATAAAAATAAAAAATTGACAATATGGGCATTTTAGAAAAACATTTTATTATCCCTCACTCACAAAGAAATTTATAACCAAAACCATGAAACCTAAAAAATGAAAAATGGATCTTACAAGGTCAGTTTGTTCCATTCATACACTAGCTATTTTAGTGGACAAATGAAATCCTTCACAAGGAAAACATACTATAATCTTTCCCATGATGATCAAACTAAATCTTCATACTGATTATCATAGGGCCTGCTATCAACTGGAAAGGAAATAGCTGTCAAACGGCTCTCGACTATCGCGAAACAAGGTCTTAGTGAATTCAAAACTTAAGTGACTTTGATCGCTAAACTTCAACACTGTAATCTGGTTAGGCTTTTGGGATGTTGTATCCATGGAGACGAAAGAATGTTAATTTACGAGTGAATGCCAAATAGAAGCTTGGGTTCTCTCATTTTTGGTTTGTCCTCTGGATACATTTTAGCACATATTTCACACTTATGGTTAATTTGGACAGAAAATGCCTAACAGTGAAATTTTTAGATATAGCATGTGTATATCTCAAAAGGTTTGAAATTTTTCGTCACAGTGGTGTTTGGTTCTATGCCCTGTGAGAGAAGAGAACTAATATTAATGATAATTGGGGTTGATGCCCATTTTAATTCACTCTCTGTGTTCACATATATTTATATATTCTAAGAAAAGAATAAGCACATTGAAATCATCGATCTCTCACATTTTGTTGCTATTTTAGACTTAAAGTTGAAATGATCATTCATCAACTTCAGTTCATCACTCCTTGCAAATAACTTTAGCTGAAAATAAAATAAAAATAATAATAATGATAAATCCATTCATTATGGAGTTTAGGTTTCTCTTTCATCTTTTTCAAGGAGATAGATGATTCTGATTCACTGACTTGTACAATTAATCATGGTTAAGAATATCAACGTAACATGTTGATATAGTGATCTTGAATAAAATTGACTTAGAACAAGAGAAGTTGACTTAGAACTCTTGTGAGAGAAGTTGACTATTTGAATGAATTGATAACTGAACATTCTCCAACTAATTTCAACCTGGTTGGTCTAAATGAACAGACCCCCTCCATCACCTTTCTCTTGAAGAAGACTATATTGGTTATAGGTACCTCCAGACGGTCCCAAAGCAAATGAAACTGATTGTGTTATAACGACTTTGATAACATGGAGCATTGAGCAGGTGAATAACCACTGAGGCTAGTTGGAAGTTCCAAACATCAATCTAAGGGTAGGGTGGTAGGACGAACCAATATACTTGTGCTCGACTTCAAAATCGACTTGTTATGTAAACAAGTCAATTTTGAATACAATTTGAAACTCATTAATTTTTTGAACTCGGATTGATAAATTTATATACACTAAAAATAAAAATAAAAATATAAAACCACGATTCTCAAGCTCGGTTTGACTTAGCCCATTTACAGTCCCGTCCAAGGGTAAAAAGTTGGCTAAATAGAGTAAGCCTAGTAAACTAGAGAGTAAAAAAGGAAAAAATATACATCATTAGAAGATGTTATATAAATTAGAAAGGGAAAAAAAGGAAATGATAAGATTAAAAAGTAAGCTCCACTTTAATCTTCATTGGATTGGAGTCTGAGAGGGGTAGCTGAGAACAAACCTAACATTTGGTATTATTTGCACAAAGTGGCTCCCATCATACTCATACCTGCAACCTTAAGGTTAAAAGGCAAGTTGTTATATAACTGTAATACCAATTCGAAAGTACGATTACATTGATAAGATCAATTAAATCAACAAAAAATTCTCAAGCTTCTGATTCTTGAATGAGTGGTCCAGAAACTTGATGATTAGTGCTACCTTCTATTGCATTGACTAAAAACCTAAAGTAATCTCTGATGATCCTAAGTCAACTTCTCTTGTTTTGGAATAATACACAGAGGCACACACATTAAACATCATGTTCGAAATTTTTAATCAATTACAGCAACATATTTGAATGAACCCTACAGCAACAATGTCAGAATTAAATAAGAGAAACATAGAAAGGGAGAGATAGAGAGAGAGAGAAAGAGATAGACAGAGACAGAGACAAACAGATAGATAGACTGTGTGAAAGAGCTCGAGCGAGAGAGCGAGAGACGGACGCATAGACAGACTGAGAAGCAAAACGCGAAAGCGAGAGAGAGAGAGAGAGAGAGAGAGAGAGAGAGAACCTGTGATGTGCAGCTGAGACGGTGGTGATTGGCGCTGGTGGAAATGGCGGTGGCCGTCGCAATGTCGCCCGTACAGTAGAATACTGTGAGGGGGGCTGATTTCTATGAGATTTGGTGAGGTGTGTGTGTGATACACTGTTGCCTATAGATCAACGCGCGTGCATCAATTAATGAAGTGACGCGAGTTGAAATTTCAACCTTTAGCCACTAATTTTGTACTTAGTCGGGAAAGGAATCAATTATCACTCAACAGCGATGAGATTTTTGGTCGCTAAAAGTCCTATTTCGCGACGAAGTTCTATTTTAGTCAAGAAAAAGAAATATTACAGATTAAATTTTTTTTTAGCCAAAATTGTTCACTAACAGCAACTAATATCCTATTTAGTCGCTGAAAAATTAATTTTTTGCCGACTAAATTTAAATTTAGTCGCCAATTACAAATACTTATCGCCTAAAATATTTTAGTAGGTAAATATTGAACCAATGCCAACAAAATTAAATTTTAGTCGCCAAAAATTGTACTTTTGGCGACTAAAAATGTTTTAGTCACCAAAATTAGTCGCCAAAGATGCATTTTCTTGTAGTGACCCCATGCTCTTAAGACAACTTAACCTCCTAAGTAGCCAGCACACCTTAACTTTAGCCTATTTCTACCTTAGCCCACACAATTTACAAATTTCATGGTTATGTTTGGTTTGGCCCAGAAAAATATATTAATCACATTGTTATGTTTTGGCAATAAAAATGCTCCTAATTTTAAGTTAGATTATATTTTAGCGAGTATAACTATAGAATCAAATATTTTATTTTATTTTATTTTTATTTTAATTAATTAAACAATTGGTAACAGATGTAGATAAATATCTGGAGCATACGTGGGAATTACTATTTATGTAACATAAGTTAGATAAAAATTACAAATAAACACAAGGGAAAAAACAAAAACAAAAAAAAAAAAATGCGATGTTCATCTCAAGTTTGAGTCCTGAGTAACGGGGTAACACCATTCTTTCTTAAGTTTATTTACCTGAAACGTTTTAATTTTAAATAAGCAGGGCTCATAAAATGAATACCATAATTGAATGTTGATATAATTAAAAAAAATATGTTTTGCATAAAATAACTTATAAAATAATAAAATAATTTATGTCTACTCAATGTATAATATAACTCACCTTAATACTGCCTTCTACTATTTATTTATTTATTTATTTATTCCTCTGAGTTCTTTATTCCTTACGTTCACTTTTATTACTGTTTCACTTATGTTCTCCCTTGTTTTGCCTTGTCAAAGCCTCTATTCCTTATATACAGGCCCATGGATGTTGTTTCATCACCCTATGAAATTATCCATCCCATAGGCTCCATTACATAGCCCTTTTAGACCCCCATGTGGCTTGCCTTAACCAAAGCCACCCCATGCTCTTAAGAGAACTTAACCTCCTAAGTAGCCAACACACCTCAACTTTAGCCTATTTCTACCTTAGCCCACACAATTTAGTAATTTCATGGTTATCTTTGGTTTGGCCCAGAAAAATATATTAATCACATTGTTATGTTTTGGTAATAACAATGCCCCTAATTTTGAGTTAGATTATATTTTAGCAAGTATAACTATAAAATCAAATATTTTCTTTAATTTTTTTAACATAATTGAATGTTAATATAATTAAAAAAATATGATTTGCATAAAATAACTTATAAAATAATAAAATAATTTATGGCTACTGAAGGTATAATATAACTCACTCTGCCATGTGCTTATAGCTATTAAAACCCTTTTAGGTGAATAAACTTAAGAAAGAATGGTTTACCCCGTTAATCAAGACCCAAACTTGAGATGAACATCGTGTTTTTTGTTTTTTTGTTTTTTCCCTTGTGTTTATTTGTAATTATTATTTGACTTATGTTACATAAATAGTAATTGTCATGTACGCTCCAGATATTTATTTACATCTTTTATTTCATTCTGTTGTATTATTTAATTTAGTTACTTCAATCTAATCTTAGAAATTTTAGAATTTAACTAGTTGCGATCCAACCCTAGGCACTGGGGTGGGTCGTGACAAAGTAGTATCAAAGCAATGATTTAAAAAAATAATAATAAAATAAAATAAAATAAATTGAGGGAGAAGATATGTGACGCCCCAAATCTACACTATTGGTTGTAGTCAAGGGAGAGTTACTAATGAGACCTATGGTCAATAACCAAGTAAGATCCCAGATCACTGGAGGAGTCAAATTAGCCTCCCTTCTAAGTCCAGCTTTCTTAGGCAGCACACTATGCTTTTGACAGATCTTAAAAGGTATTGACACAAGGTCTCATAAGCAACGATAAGGTTCAAACATATAAATATTAGAATATAAGTACATAACAACCATGAATATCCTTAATTTCAAAACCTTGTTCTATTACATTACATCCCAAAAACAAAATTTAAATCTTCATATGAGCCTTACAAAATATCAAAAGAAATTTCTAACTTTCCTAAGATAGCGAAAAGTCTTCGAAGGTTTTAGGCTCGTCGTCTCCAGCTATAAGCTGCTCTTTGGCACCTGGCATGATACGCCGTGAGCTTTGAATGCCCAGTAAACACACACACACCCCGTCCCTTTTTCCCAGTCCAATACACAATCACAAATATAACCTCAAGTAGTAAAGCATGATACTCAACTAAATAGATAAAGGATTACAAGTTAGATGTTAGTAAACTAGAAATCCCCCAAAGAGATTTCGTCCTCCCAACCACAAGAATCGGACGCGGATTATTCGGTATGCCCCTTCTTTTGCTGCTTTGTTGTAGAACTAACCTCGGATGCATACCAACGGTTATATACCGTGTAGCGCCAACCGAAAGGCCTCAAAAGAGACGGTAAAATAGGGCCTTGCCCAAATCCCTCCTCACACCAAACCACCTAGGGTCCGAATACAACCGCTCCGTTCAAGGGTTCCAAAAACCACTTGAGCAAGACTTTAACTTCCAAATAGGGAACGCACCCCAACAATCCATATATCACATATTCTCATCTTTTCATTACTCAAGTGCTCGAAACCCAATACCCTCCCCATTAGGTTTCTCGTTGAGTTAAATGTTTTTCATCAAGGTTAGACAGCTTAACAATATAATAATATCCACACAAGCATGCCTCAATAAGATGAAAAAGATGAAGAGCATAACATAACACATACAATATCATGCCAAGATATGATCATAAGCTAATAAACATTTTCATGAATATGAGGGCATAAAACATCCATGCATAACGAAATTTCCAAATTTAATATCACATAAAGATTAAAATGAAAGGACTATTCTAGATCTTTCACCGGACTTGGCCTTCCTATGGTTCATAGAGGATTTGATCTAGTTTCTAGAACATATTTCGGAAATGGGATTGCTTTTCTAGATTTCAAGTTATTTAGAAACATTCCAGCGCTATCCAGATTCTGTCCAGGTCCGTCGACCGTTACGAAAATTTGATTTTCTTGCAAGCCGCTTAATGTTTTTCGATGAAACCAATTTTGGTTGAAAGATAACTCCTTAAGGAATATTTTGACATAAAATAGAGGTCCAGAATAATTTTATACATTTTTCTAGAATTTTTGAAAGTGGGCTGCAAAAATAGATTCTAAGGTAAAATGCCCAAAACAAGAAGATTTATGAGAAAAGGGTTCCACCAAGGGAAAATTTTCGTTTCTTTTATGATGAAAACATGCTAACTAACATATATTAAACTCAGAAAATTTGCTTGAAAGTGTGCCCTCCGAAAGTTGAGAGATTGGTATGAAAAAAAGATGGTTTTGTGCCGAAATGGGGAAAATACAAGAGAGATAGAATCAATACTCAAGTCTTAGCATTTTTAACATAAGTAACTCATCAATAACATATCTGAAAACATTATTTAGGACCCTTAGAAACATGTATTTGAAAAAGGAAAATGAAAGAGAAGGTTGTGTTGTGGCTTACCTACTAAGATTTGCACAAGGAGGCTCTCTTCTTCCTCCCTCTTCCTCTCTAGACTTCTCTCTCTTGCTCTCCTCCCTCTCCTCTAGCCGAATGTGTGTGTGAGTGTGTTTTTTGTGCTTGCCAAGCTAGGGGGGTGTTGGTATATATAGAAAATTTTTGATGTAAAATGTCCTAAAAGCCCATTAATTGGAAATGGATGGAAATGTTAGGATTTGTTTGAAGTTTTAAAGGAATAGGGATGATTTGGGAGGCTTACTCTTAGGTTTAGGCAACATTTGGTTGTAATGAAACTGGTTTTGAAATTAGCATCCTAGGTTTAGGGTACTAGGTTTGTGAGTTTCTAGATTTTCATGATAATAGACTTAGAAAATTGTATCCTCACTTCCTCCTAGAATGGCCGGCCCTAGGGAAGGGTGAAGGGGCCATTTTTTAATTAATTTAGGTTCTAGGGCACACTCCTCAAGGTGTGTATATATATATATCTCACTTGATTGATGGTACTCATGGTACAAGGGTACAAGTACTAGTTTTTGGGGTAAATTTTGAATTTACATAAAGAAGTAAGGGCTTGGAGTTAATTTCATGTATTGGAACCTTACTCATGTAGAATTAAATTAAATTAAATTAGGTTAAGGAACCTAATCTGGCTAGAAAAATTCCTGCTTCGATAATAATAAAAAAAATGCTAACTGACAAGATTCGAAATAATTCAAGGAACTGAGGGGCTTTAATAAAATAATTCAAACATTAGGGTTTTTAAAGAGAATACATTTTCAGGGGCCTCACAAGATATGCGTACTATTAGAAGATAGGATAAGGAAAATTTTACCTTTTTCATTATGGGTATAGTCTTTTATTAATTCTATAGCTGAGTTGGGCATCCTATGGTGCAGACAATGTCGAAACTGAATTTTGGCGACTCTTTTTGGTACAGGCCTGATCCATCAGAGTTTGAGAGAATTTTTGACAATAGCAATTATGTCCCAGACCTGCCAGAAGGAATGAGACTCTCTGAGGAAATAGTTAGACATGTGAACCCAACTCTAAACCGAATGATGGGTAGACCAATGAACCTACAGGCAATCTTCACGAAAGTAGATATACAATGGTGGAGGATTGATGATATGAGTACACTAAACAGGTTTCTGGGACAGATACGGGTAGTAGGCATGGCCTCAGAAGGAGGATGTGATATCCCTATTCCGCAATATGTTAATTGGTCCTTAATATGAGTATGGTTATGTGTTTAACATGATTTTGTGTGCCATTATGTGAAAATATGTGGTTTTAAATTTCTATCTGTTCACCGTAGGAATATCTGTTTGATTATCTGCTTTGGGAATTAAATTGAAGGCCCTATCGGCCACCGAAACCAAAATTGATTACGCCATTGTGATTAGCGTAATTTTTAGAGCCTACGGTGAAATTTAATTGGAAATTGATTCGGATCAGATTAAATTGATTTAATTAGTGAATTAGTGCTCTATTATTATATATTAAAATAATATAACAAGAGGGGCTTTTATATGAGCACTACACACTCAATTTCTCTTCTTTAGCTTGACTTGGCTGATTATAAACTCTAAGGAAAAGGAGAGGGTCGGCTAAAGAGAGAGAGGGTGAAGGAAATTGGAGTTTTGGCCTCAAAGCTTGGTGATCTTGAAGGCACACTCAAGAATTTACCATAAATTGTAAGGATTAAGCTCCTAGGTGAGTAATCACCCCTTGGTTCATAAGTTTGAACTTGTGATTTCGTGTATTCAAGCTAGTTGGGTGATCAAGAATAAGAGTTAACATGATTTGAGTTGGTTTTGTTGATTTGGTAGTCTATATGCACATGCATGTGAAGAATTGTTTTGAAATTGCATGTTTGAGCACAAAATGTATAATCCATGGGAGATTTTGATTAAAACTTTTATTTTGACTTTCTCTTCATCATCTAAGTTGAGAATGAGAGTAATTTGCCACATGCATGTACAATTCACAAGGGTGTAAGTGTTGAATGCATGAAATTATTATGTTGGTAATGAATTAGTGTAAATTGGGATATGCATGTGATTAATTTGTGAAATTGAGCTTCATAATGTTGTGATTTGGTGTTTATACCATGTTAGTACATGTATATGTGATGTTTGAGCCAAAAGCATGCATCTAGAACCTTTGAATGTCGAATTGAAGCTCAAGAACATGTTCTGGATTTTCCAGAATTTTGATTCCCGCTTGAGCGGGGAAACCGCCGCTCGAGCGTGAAATTCGTGTTCCCAGTATTTTCTGCAGACATGGTGTCTGCTCGAGTGGGGAAGTTCACGCTCGAGCGGGGAGCCATGTAGAGAGGCCTTCCGCTCGAGCGCTAGAGTTCGCGAACGAGCGTAAATTTGACATATCCAACACTTTTGCAGGCCTCAAGGGTCCGCTCGAGCGGGGAAGTACACGCTCGAGCAGGGACCTTGTTTTTTAAAATTTTGAAAAGACATTCTGTGTTTCATGTTCTCTTTCACTTCCAAGTACTCTTAGGCATTCATTGAGCATTGTAATTGAGTTAAAGAGATAACAATGAAGCCTAAAGAGGAAAATGTGAATTTAGAACATATCAAATTGTTTGTGACCCTTTTGTGTTCATGGAATGTGTAGGGTCGAGCTCCAAGGCAAACCAACCAACTGATGACTGCGAGTAATATCTTAACTGAGATATCTAAAATATGTTGTTGTCCAATTGCTTACTTCTAGGTAAGTTTTATAAGTTCATTGATTCGATTGGTGGACAATGTTTGCTATACCAAATGAGTGGGCCAGAGGCCAGTCTGATCTGAATAATAGAATGAATGGGCCAGAGGCCATTTTGACATGAATGGATGGGCCAGAGGCCGTTTTGGCATGCATGGATGGGCTAGAGGCCATTTTGGCATGCATGGATGGGCCAGAGGCCGTTTTGACATGAAGGGATGGGCTGGAGGCCGTTTTGGCATGCATGGATGGGCCAAAGGCCGTTTTGACATGAATGGATGGGTCAGAGGCCGTTTTGGCATGAATGGATGGGCCAGAGGCCGTTTTGACATGAATGAATGGGCCGGAGGCCGTTTTGACATGAATGCATGGGCCGGAGGCCGTTCTGACATGAATGAATGGGCCAGAGGCCGTTTCGACATGAACGAATGAATGGGCCAAAGGCCAATTTGTCATCTGAATGGGCCAAAGGCCGTTTTGACACAAATGAAAGTTTGAATGGGCCAAAGGCCAGTTTGTTTGGAACCACAGTCACTTGACCTAAATTGTGTATATATGTTAAATAGAAATATGAATTGGGCCTAAGGCCGTTTGAAGCATGTTGTTCTACATATCGTCTGTATAGCTTCTTTAATTGATATTATTCACTGGGCTTTCGCTCACGCTCATTCATGTGTTTGTAGGTGAGCCAAGGGAAGTCCAAACCCAACCCCAGTGAAGTCTATGTGGAACAACAAAGGTTTTGGGAGAGTCAGCCCTCGTGTCTCACACACGAGACCCGTCTTCGCCCTTTTGTTATGTATTTATATTCTGTCATGTTGGCGAAGACTTTGCATCTGTTGTATATAGTCGTGATGGGTTGACTTAGACTTATATGATCCTGTATGTACAGAACCTTGTGTAGTACATATTTTGTTGTGAGTTATTAATATGCCTATGTATGGTTTGTTATGATGTGCCATGCAAGCACAGCTCTATGGACAAAGTTTTAAATTGCTTCCGTTTGGCCCCTATTAACTCTGTTAAAATACGTTTGGTTTGGTTCAAGGCCGTAGGTAATCTCTTGATTACTGGCCAGCTATGTCCTTAACCCACGGGGGCGGGTTCGGGTCATGAAAGAGGACCCACCTATTTGAGTACCCACAATGGTGGAGGACTGATGATATGAGTACCCACCTATTTGACCAGTTGAAAGGGCCTCGTTGCTTTTCTAAGATAGACATGAGATCGGGTTATCACCAGTTGAGGGTAAAGGAGGAGGACATATAGAAAACGACATTCCATGCGTGGTATGGCCATTATGAGTTCCTAGTAATGCCTTTTGGGTTAACCAACACAGCAGCCTTGTTCATGGATTTAATGAATAGACAATGTTACATTTTACTACACTAATACTAAATAATTACCTTATGCAAGATAGCCTTGGCTAAAGTCATTTATTTTTATTTCTTTAATATTTAGAATGGAAATTTTGATATTATAAAAAGTTAGTTGTATGTTAGTTTCTTGAGAGAAAGTATATATATTTTGATATATTTTTTTAATCACCAAAAATGCCTATCTAAAATAAAAATAAAAGACTCTAAAGCTTCTTGTTCCTCTTCTTCCTTGCATTTCTTCAATCTCGCATTCCACTTTGCCTACACAAATTTCATAGAAAATCCCCAAGAACAAAGAAAAGGGGATCATAGAGAATCTCCAACAATATGGGTTATTTTAATTATGCCAATGTTATAGTTTTAAATGTTATCTTGTCAAAATATTATATTTTGAGAGACTTGCTCTAGTCGTGTACATAATATATATTACTTTTGAAGACCATTCAATGTCTACCATATGATGCAATTGTTTGTACTTTGTTATATGCATTCACAATATATATCTCTAAAGTAAATTTTAAATAAAAATTTTAATCCAATAATTAAGATTTTAAAAACTGACCTAAATAATTTGGTGAACCCTCTATTCACTCAACAAAAATGTAAATTGATAGTAATAAACATATTAAGTTACCTAATTCACCATATTGAACCACATATTGACGAATTAGGTAGAAAAATTGGTTAAATGCACGAATAGAAATAATTTTGATTCAAACTAATGTCGGTAATGATGTAAAGATACAACTCGTCTCCTTCCCCCATAGGGGGAGAGTAGGGCAAGAGTTGGTTGACGGTGGGTTTGGGCTTGCAGGGGAGAGGAAAGAGAGATGAGATGATAGAAAAAAGGAAGGCAGTTTGATAATTTGAAAGAAAAAAAAAAATTCTTACCATTTTGTATTATTTCAAATATTTTCATGTCTATTGTAATTATTTTTAATTCCTTTTTTTTTCTTGGTAATTTCTTTGGTCAATTCATTCATTGTATCTATTTGAATTATAAAAAACAAAGAAGAAGAAATTATCTCTAAAACAAAAAATAGTATATTAATCTTAAGCTAAATACTAAATTTAATTGATAAAAGAGTATCAAATTTCCATAGAAAATATTGAATTTTGCTATCAACATTTTATATGAATTTATAATTTGGTTAAGTACATAAGTCTACACATATTAGGTAACTATCACTTAAAATTGAGGGTAAATTACAAATATATCCTTTGAGGTTGTCTTAAAATATATATTGTCCATTGTGGTTTTGAAAATCACAAAAATTCCATTGTCAAAAAATTTTATTTAATAAAACTAATAGAAAAAAATGAAATTCCTAAATATTCTCCTATGCAGTATAATAAAACTATTGAAATTATTAATTAAAATATATTTCTAATATCATTAAAAACTATTAATTGACTTAATGATTTATTAATAAAATGGATCATTTGTAATGCAATTAGAAATTGGAGGGATATAATGTAATTTTCAAAACTATAGAGAGCGATTTGTATTTTAAGTAAATCCCAGAAAATATATTTATAATTTATCTTAAAATTTAAAATTAACTTAGAAAGAATTTGAGTCTAAAGTTGATAGGCTTTTTTACCAGTCGGTCCCAATAATTGAATCTATTACTCATTAGGTCCTAAGTTTCTATCTCATATACCAGGCGGTCCTGTAAATTTTTTTTCTCCAGTTTTGCCCATATTTTGTTTTGCCCCAGGTTCGTTGTTCTCTCTCTCTCTCTCTCTCTCTCTCTCTAACTATTTTTCTAGTCAATATAGTCACCTTCAATGCCACTTACTTCAACCATTATCATACTCCGCCTTCTTCAACGCTGCTCGCCTTAAGCACTGACATCATTCTTCACCTTCCTTGTCGTCGCTGTCTCTGATCTTACGCCAACCTCTTTTCTGGTTGCCATCACTGTTACTCCTCCTCTATTATTCTCTTCCATCATCGTTGTGCTCTTTTCAAACCATTCCACTTTCAGGCGATTTTGAAACACATTCCAAAGAAATCTCAAACAATTTTACAACAAATCTCAGCCCAAATCTAAAGCGACTACATTCAATCAGTTAGTGATAAATTTATCACTATTGAAAAATCAGTGACAAATTTATCATAGCATTTGATACCGATGGGCCCGCAAGAGGGTTCGGCCCGTAACTCAAGACTCAGCCCACGGACTAGATATTAAAGCCCAGTAACCTTGAGAAACTAATGATGGACTAGGACCAATAGCATTCAAACACCTGTCGAGTTGGGAATCAGCCACGTAGGTAGACAAAGATCCTGCAAAGTTATTGCACCCATACATCAGCCATTAATGAGGCTCTCGTAGCATTAAATGCGTTAACACCATTACGTCGGAGGATATAGACTCACCATGAATGATGCGAGCTAGAATATAGACTTTTGGTCAACAAGACAGTCTGAAATAGACAAGGAAATGATGAGCAAAGGATATAAGGAAGCTTCCGAGATGCGTTAAAGGTTAAGTTCTTCATCCCTCTCTTCTCTCTCTACACAATCAATCTACTCTATCCGAACTCAATCATCGGAGTGTCCGTCGGGAGATTACCTCCCCCCTTTGACCTTTTTGCAGGCATGCTCCATGGACTTCAAGGCCAACAGCCTGTTAGAATTATGGATCAATCTGACCCATCCTCCGTTGGAACTGTTGCATTATCAGTTAGCGTCGTTTGTGGGAAACTCCAACTCTAGTTGATAGTTGTATTCATTCTCACCAGAAAGAACAACGTCCTCACCTATCTCCTACGTCAGGGTGGATGGCAACGACCAAGTCCATGGTTTTCTAACACAATGCTGGTAACCCTGAAGCTGAGTCCTCTAACCCGAATAACCCACCTTTGTATTTCGCAGAACTTACCGATAGCATCAACCGTCTGACTGAACAAAACCAAGTCTTGATCAATGCTTTACTCCAGCGCGATTTACCTATCCCTCATCCACCACCACAAATAGTTCCCCCGCACCCCGAACAAGCCCACAATTACTACCAACTCCCACCATAGGTGCCCCATGGAATATTCCCACCCTTTGCCCCACACCCTCAACAATCGAATCTCGGTGGTTCACACCCTCCTTCTTCTTGCTCGTAGCTTTGGCAAGAGACGCCATTGCCTTTCCATAACCACCTCCCACCGCACCATGCTGCTGCTCCCGAAGGCGAGGCTAGCAATGTTCAACCCCCGATTCCTGCTTGCAGGGATAATACCCCTGTCTGGGACAAGGAGTTGAGGGCCATGAAGCTGCAGTTGCAAAGGGTCATGCAGAACATGCAACACAAAACTTCATCTACTATCAACTCTCTTTTTACCGCTTTATCAAAGATAAAGCTCTCCCTCCCAAGTTCAAAATGCCATTGATCAACACCTTCGATGGTACCACAGATCGGATCGACCACGTGGAAGCATATCAGATACTCATGATTCTCTATGCCCTTCCCGATGAAATCATGTGTCACATTGAAGGGGTCGGCGCGCCTATGGTTCAGACAGCTTGCTCCAGACTCTGTCACCACTTTTCGCCATCTTAGCGAATCCTTCTTGAGTCATTTCATTGGTGCTCAGTGACAGCGACATCCAATGACCCAACTACTAAACATCTGGCAAACGGAAGAGGAGTCACTATGTAGTTTTGTCACCCATTTCAATACCAAGGCCTGACAAGTGGAGAAAAATGATGACAAGGTCATTCTCACAGCCTTCATGGCTAGCTTGCGCCCATCAGATTTCCTTTTCTCCCTTTCCAAAACCCCTCGTCCACCATGGCCGCCCTTCTCGCCAAAACCTAAAAATATATGAATGCCGAGGACTCCCTGGCAGCCCGCCAAGACTCTACATCCAAAAATCCACCGCTTACGGAGAAAAGAAAAGAACCTGAGCACAGGTCCTCACAATATATACATTGACCCCCTTTCTATACAGACCGACTAGCACTTACTAGCCCACCTGGTCGATTTGAACGATACACCCTCTCAATTCACCCATGGAGCAGGTCTTGCACCAAATTCAACAAGACTACAACATGAAATGGCCTCAACCATTCAGATCTCCCCCCAACAGGCGGGATCAATCTAAGTATTGTCGTTTCCATCAAGATCACGGCCATAACATTGAGGAATATATCAACCTTGAAGACCAGGTCGAGGATTTGATCTGCCAGGGGTATCTCAGCCAATTCACGGCAGCCCGTCCCAGCAAAGGCCGAGGACTGACCCCTCGGGGCACAACCGCCAACACAATCCTCCCCGACAACTTGCACAGCCTAGGTAGAACGATGATCGGGTCCCACCACAACCCCGAGCACAAGGCGACCCCGTCTCCCCGGTCGGCAAGATCAGAGTCATCGCTGGCGGGCTCGCATGTGGTAGGCCATCTCGGTAGGCACAGCGAGCCGAGTTCAGAAAAAATTAGACAAGGCTCTAATAAGGAAGTAACGACACTGGACCGCCCCTACAAACAGCTAAAGCAATGGTCTGAACTAATCACCTTTACGAATGTAAACTGCATAGGTATTCGTTACCCCCATGACGACCCCCTGGTCATTTCTGCTCTCTTATCAAATTACAAAGTCAGACGAGTACTTGTCAACAATGGCAGCTCTTTGGACATCATCTTCCTCAACGCCTACTACTAACTCAAGGTCGGCGAAGAAAAGTTGTCGCATCTCCAAACCCCACTAGTCGGCTTCACCGGAGATCGGGTGACCTGCATAGGCTCCATTGATTTCCCCATCACCATCAGAGAATATCCACGACAGTCCACCAAACTACTCACTTTCCTCGTCGTCAACTGCCCTTCAGGTTATAACATCATACTTGGTCACACAGCTCTCAATGCCCTCCAAACTGTCACCTCCACCTGCCATCTGGCCATGAAATTTTTGACCGATCAGGGGGTCAGCATAGTGAGGGGCGAACAGACGGTGGCCAGAGAGTGCTACGTCGCCTCGCTAAATGAAGTTAAGATGAAGGAGGCTATGATCATCGAAGGCCTTGATGTTAGAGATGAGAAAGAGCTAGTTAGAGGCGAACTAGTGGAGGAACTAGTCGAAATACCCATTAATCTTAGTGATTCAAGAAAAATGGCTAAGATTGGTGGCCAGCTATCTTCTCAAGCAAAGGGACGACCTCACGGCTCTCTTAGCTGAGCATAAAGATGTCTTTTCTTGGACTCATTTGGACATGCCAAGTATCGACCCTTCTTTTATTACCCATTGCCTCAGTATTGAGCCCCAATTCCGACCGTTCCGCCAAAAGCAACGTATTTTTCATCCAGAACCCAACAACCTCATTGCCACTGAGGTGGATAAGCTGTTGAAGGCCCAATTCATTAGAAATGTAAACCACCTGTAGACGCGCCCGAATTAGGCATTGCTGCTACAGTTTGGACTCAATGTCACGGTTCTGAATCTAATCTCGCAAAGTGCAATGCAAGACCGATAAATCACCAAAGAGTCCAAATCTGGCAAATCGTTTTGGAAAACTGATTTTTTGTAAAGAAGTGTCAAACATGGACTGCTTTGCCAGATACAGAGTCGCCACCTAAATATTTTGTTTTGGGAAAATTTAGGAAACCCTGACTCGTGCCTAAGGCCACGTGTCCGTCATCACCAAAGTTGCCTCGGCTCGGGAACTTGGGTACGATTGGGGAACGTCATCTATGAGCACTCCCGCTCGCCCGATCAAAGATCGGCCTGTACTAAGCATGATATCTAGTTTTTTTGAAAACACATGTGCTTTTATTCCGGTTAATTAGCTAATCTTACTATGTGATGCACACAACACACAAGTATAGACTAGATCACCTAATTTGGAACAAAACATTGCATATCCGTTTGTTTGAAAAATGGTTTGAAGTTTGCTACTCGCAAGTAGGCTAAATCGAGGATTTTGATAAATTATTCCAACTCAAGTAATCCAACCTTCTCCCACAGGCATTCAGACAGTTATATCACATAAGGAAATAGCCTCATGGCAAGCATGCTATCATGGCAACACTCACACACATGCAGTATGCTAAAGCATAAACACTCATAGTGTACTCCGAGCCAAAATAAAGAACTAGTTAGAAATCAATGCATGATCCTAGTTCATGTTAAGATGGCTAATGCAGCACATGCAAAATGCAACTAGATAGGCTCGGCTATTCTAAGATGTCATATGAATGCTACATTTGATACATGTATTCAAATAGGAATTGAAATACAATGCAGTTTGTATGATGCGCCGAGCTCGGTGCATGCAAGACAGATGAATGGATGCATGCATGCAAAGCATAAGGTATGCTAATTGAAAATGCCCTAAAACTAACCATCAAAAGCGGTTAAGTAAAAAGGAGAAAGAAATGGGGGTTGGAAGACATGCATCACACACACACACGCTTATTACAACAATTATGCCCTCTCGACGGAGGGTCCTAATGAATACGCTAAGCTAGCTACGCTAGGCTAAGCTAGCTAACTAATCTAATAATCTAATTAGACTAATTATTACACAACAAATTGAATAACTAGCTACAACTAATTATTACAAAACTTTAACTAATTAACAAATTAACTAATTAAATTACAAATTAAAGCTAACTAACAAGTAAAGCATTAAACTATGTAGACTAGGCCGCCTCAGCTCTGCCTTGAAGAAGGTGAAGATGCATGCTTGATTCCCGTCCCAAAAAGCTCTTCGGTTGCTCTCTTGAGGCTCTGTCTGCAGGGTGTCCTTGAGACCTTGTTGCTAGATCTTACGAAAACCATGCTGGGGAGTGCACCAGTGGCCTGCTGACCATGAAGAGCTTCTGCCGACCACCCAGCTGACCAAGAGTGCACACTGCCGGCCAAGGATGAGGGGGGTGCTGGCCAAGGATGAGAGGTTACCGGCCACTAGTGTGCTGTGACACCAAGCTGCAGTAGAGCACAAAACAAAGAAAATAGAGGGTCTCCCAAGGATATGTACACACTATGCCACCCCATATCACCTCGAAACATCAAGGGAGAGGCATAATTGGATCCAAGACCATCAATCACGCATCTCAATGCATGATGGCCAAAGATCCAACTTATGCAAATCAATGTAAAATGAATGCACAAATAAACATATAAAGCCAAAAACTCTATCATGCGTCATCAAGAGCGTCGGCGACTGAAAATTGAGGCATGTTTCATCACTTAAAGTATGAAACATCCCTCGTTTCTCGTGTTCGGATTAATACTTAATCTAAACAACAATGCAACACAAGCATGGCAAACATGCAATATGTCCTAAGCATGCAAACATGCAACTACATGGCATACTCAATGCAATGAAATATGATTAACTTAACAAAGCTAATGGCATGCACAATGCTAATGCATACAACAACTAGTACACACAATGCGAATGTCAATTAGCATGCACAATGCAATATACATAGCATACACAATGGACTTAAACCAAAAGGGTAGACCTCAGTCATGTCCCAAATCAGTGGCCATTAGTGTTGAAATGATGATATGAAAAGCACGAAAAGGTAAGGCAAACATGCATAATGCAATGGCCTAACAACTAGGCCTCAGAACACAAAACTCAAGCATGATAAAGAAGCAATAAACATGGAAGTGTGACAACACTAAAGGCTCTGAAATCAAGTGTGAAATGATGCCAAATCATTCAAACAACACAAGTAAAGCATGCAAGAGGACCTAAGGCACAAAGCCATTAAAGGGACTATACAAAGGACATGCAATACATGGCACAAATGATTGAACCAAATATGGACAGAGGTTAAATAGGTCTGAACAAAGACCTAAACATGTTGAGATAAAGGCTCAAAGGTCAAGGTATGCAAGCATACAAGCTAGGCCACAAATAAGGCAATAATGCATAACACTCAAAGGCGCTTAAAGAGTAAATGAAGTGCTAATATGGCAATGCTAAAAGCTTTGAAATAACAAGTTATATGATTCCAAATCATGTACACAACACAAATGAAGCATGCTATGATGCCCGAAGCTTGAAGCTAGCATAGGCACTTGTACTACAACTATGCAAAACATGAAGCATGTGATCAAGGAAACCCAAAACAGTCCTAGAACATGTCAAAATGAGTCTAAAACATGTAAGGAAGTAAGCCAAAATAAGCTAGCATGAAGGGCATAAGACACGGTGAATGCAAGGCAAATAAGGTGGTTTACACTACACCTACAAAGACCAAGCATGGGATGACTTAACCAGCAAAAATTAGAGTTATATCATGGCAAGAAAACCCCAAAAACACATTGAAATGATAGCTCACAAGTTTAGGCATGAAGGCATACGCAATGGTTCATGTTAAGGCATAAAGGGGCAAACCCTCCAACGCATTGAATGAGTGATAAATGCAAGTTCATGACCATGAAACATGGACTAAAATCACATTTCAAGTGATACCAAATCATGAAAATAGTTCAAGTAATACATGCTAATGGACTTAATGCACAAAGCCTACAAGCTAGAATGAACCATAGCTATACAAGAAAAGTCATGCATGGCCAAAACAACCAAAATCAGAGCTAAAGCATGTTAAAACATGGACAAAAGCTTCTTGGAGTTAAGCCAAAATCAAGCTAGAATGATGGTCAAAAGCATGATCCATGTTAGGCTAATTCATGGAATCGCACTACAAGTGCATGGAGCATGCAAGGGCCAACCAAACCAAACCTTAACAGAGGTTTTACATGGCAAAACATCACCAAAAACATGCTAAAATAGAATCAAATCATGCTAGAAAGGCATGCTACTTCATGAAGTATACAAGACTAGTTTGTGAGAAATACACTACAAGTGTATAAACCATGCAAGGAGTGAGCCCACCAATCAAAATCAGAGTTATAACATGTCCTAAAAGTCACAAAAACATGCTTGAAAAGAGCTAACACAAGCCACAAAAGCATGCTACTTTGTAAGGCTAACAAGGCAAGCAAAGAGGATTTACACTACAAGTGCAATAAGCATGCAAGAGGTGACCAAGAAAGCCAAAAATAGAGTTATGGCAGGTCTTATAAGTCACAAAAATAAGCCTAAACAAAGCCATAAATAAGTAAAAACACATGCTCATTTGGTTGGCCATCAACACTAGCAAGCAAGACAAGAGGAGAGGGGACCACCCTCTCCTATTTAGGCCCTCAAAATAGGGTTTTTACCACTGAAAATCCTCTGGATTTCAGTGGTTCTAAGGCCAAAAAAAAGTTGTTTGAAAAGTTTGAAAGTTAGCTCATAAGGCCTTACAAGCCAAGGAGCAAAAGAGAGGGCAACCCCCTAGCCAACCATGGTACAAACCAAGACTTTTAGGACTGAAAAATAGAGGAAAAACAAAGGTTTTTGTAGTTCAACACCACCCCCAAAACAACCTCAAAACAATGGAAAAGGGGGGGGGGGTGAAGCAAGTGTGCAAAACAAATACAAAAGAGGAGAGGTGCTTACCCTTGTAGTACAGCAGCAAAATGGTATAGCGACCCCGGTCTTTTCCCATATGATTATTGTATCCGGACTTAGGTTCCGTAGCTCCTACCATTGTATTTTGATTGTTACCGTCCTTTAATTTCCTATTTTGGAGTTGGGGGATGCAATAGGCAGGTTTGTAGCAGGTTGGTTGAGCTTGGGAGCAATGGGTTGCTGCCCAGAATTTTGACTCTTCGCTCGAGCGAGCAGTTCTTCGCTCGAGCAAGCTCTTTGTTTTGGTCCGTCGCTCGAGCCAGGGTTTCTTCGATCGAGCGTGGACTGTGTTTTGTAGTTAGACCTGAGAATAGAGGTTTTTGGCTCAAGCGAGCTTTTCTTCGCTCGAGCGAGTTAGTTCGTTCTTCGCTCGAGCAATAGTTCCTTCGCTCGAGCGTGTGTCTGGTTTTAGACCTGGGGGTTTGAGTTCTTCGCTCGATCGAGTTTTCTTTCGCTCGAGCGAGCTTTTGGGTTGTTGGCTCGAGCAAGGCTTCCTTGGCTCGAGCGTATCTTCTCTGTGTCTGGTCGCTCGAGCGACCAAGTCTTCGCTCAAGCGAGCCTGTCCAGTTTAATTAGACAGCATCGGGTTTTGATCAGTCTTTTTCATCTTCTTTTTGATTCCAAACCCTAGGTCCGACTTCTCTCTCTCCCTACTCACCTTCTCTCTTAGGTTTGATCTATTTAGAGTGTGTTTCTACCCTAGTTGCTTTATTAAAAAGATAGAGGGAGTCGAGGGCTTTCATTTAATCTGAACATTTGGCGATTTGGAGCACATTGGTATTTGGGTATTCATCTCTGTCTTCTCCATTTGGGTTGTTTTCTTCGAGGTAGGGATTTCCTATTCCATTTTATAAGTTTAGTTCTAAGTTTTGGTATTTTGATAAGTTGGGGTTACTTTGATAATTTTGGGAAAAACCCTATAGTTGTTTAAATTAATTAATTTGTATAATTAATTTAAGGGAATTGGGGACTTTGGTTAAATTCATGAAATTGGGAAATGTAATGCTTAAATGGTGTAGTTGGTTAGTGTAAATCACTCGCCCATTGAATTGTTGATATATTTATTTCCAGTCTAGAAATAACTGTTTTGGGCTATCGGTGGAGGATAGTCGTGATTGTTGTAGACATTGCATGTGGATTAGGAATAACTGAAACTAATCACATTGGTTAAGTCATCAATTTTGACTATTGCATTGATACAGAAAATACGTGTATTGATTGAGCATTGCATTTGCATACATTGATTTGTGTGGGAGGAGATAGGGGATGTACTCCACGGTTTAGGGGAAGATAGGGGATGTACCTCTAAACCGGATTTTGTTTGGGAGGAGATAGGGGATGGACTCCATTAGCATCACTTTTATGTGTGCTTATTTATATAGAAGTGTTTTATTGATACAGCACTAAAATGTGTATCAATTTGGAAGTATGAAGTGTTTTGATTTGAGCCTGAGTCTCATTTGTTTGTTGATATTGGAAGAATGTGAATTTGATACATATAGTACACTGTTGTAAGTTTGGCTAGGTTCTGAGCCATATTGAATTAATATATATTGGAAAGTAAAACGTGTCATAGACATTAATGTCATGAAACTGTATAAAGATATAACTGATTATCTTGGTTAACCAATTATTGAATGCTATTGCTTAATTCAATGCTTATATTTGGTTTAGTATATCTTTATTGGGCTGTGGCTCACCCTTTATGGGAACATCATTTTCAGGTTCAGGTGATAAGCTACCTCCAAGGACTTAGCTTGGGAGGGTTTGGCTTCTGGATTTTGAAGAAGACTATCTTTAGTTAATTGTCTTTATTTATTAGTACATGTAAACATTCAAGCCTAGGGTTTTTCTTGTATTGAGTTAGAATTCATATTTTGTATCCAAGTGTTGGCTTGGAAAGATGTAAGCCTGTAGGGCATTTTATTCGATATTACATGTAATGCTTTTATTTAGTAATACTCTGATGAATGAATTAATAAATTGTTTTCTTTAAATAATGCATGTCAATGATATATATATATATATATATAATGGGTTTAATTTTGAGGGCGTTACAACTTGGTATCAGAGCGTACCGGGTTTGAATACTTTGGGTACGTGGGAAGTGATTAGTATCACATTGGGTTCGTCTCGTTTGATAGAGACTTAGTGTAATGTTTTATGCTTATGTGATAACATGTTTATGTGATTATGTGGGTATGGAATGTAGTTCCTAGGATGTTGATTGGACCCTTGAGTTTCTAGTAGTCTTGTTGGAAAGGCACTTGATCACTGCTGCTTCCAACCGGAACTATAGTAACGCATTGGGACTATCATTATCCGGGAATGAAATTCGTAGGTGCTTATGTGATTATGTGCTTACGTGGAATGAATTATTGTTGTCCAATGCATTAGGACGCGAGTGTTTAGCTTCGGCACATTTATTAATGTGCTAATGTCTTTGTTTCCTTTATTAGGATGTCAGGACGAGGACGAGGACGTGGTAGGCGTGGTAGGCCGGGTAGGCAGGAGGTGCCTGTGCCAGAGGAGATTCCGGCAGTTCAGGAGGGAATTGGCCAGGCCAATGTGGCTGAGCCAATAGGCTAGCAGGCTATGGGCGCTTTAGCCCGAGAGATAGCAGGGGCATTCAGGGAGTCAGTAGGTATTCTCAGAGCTGAGAATCAAGCTCGGGATGTTGCTGCAGATGCAGGACCTTCCTTTCTGAAAAGGGAGTTCTTTCGGTCTAATCCGGATGAATTTGTGGGTGATCCTAAAGAGCCGCTTAAGGCAGATGAATGGCTCGAACAGACAACGAAGACGTTTGAGATGCTTGGCATCGAAGACGAAGGTTTGAAAGTGACCTTGGCATCTTTCCAGTTGAAGGGGGATGCGGGTCAGTGGTGGAAGTTTACTAAGGGTCGTATAGGAGGTACATGGGAGGCTTTTGTGAATGCTTTCCAGGAGAAGTTCTTATCTCCAGCTGTCAGGGAGAAGCTGCGAGACCAGTTTTGTCAGCTTAAGCAGTCGAGTTCTTCAGTGGCCAAGTTTGAGGCTGCATTTACTAGCTTGTCCAGGTTTGCACCTGAGTTGGTGGCGTCTGAGGAACGCCGCTGTATTGAGTTTGAGAAGAAGTTGATGCGTGGCCTCAAGCTGAGAGTTGGGGGAACTATGATTCGGGATTATGGGCGTATGGTTGATGCTGCAGCCCACATGGAAATCATGATGCAGGAGGAGGAGGAAGGACAGAAGGGCTCCAAGAGGAGTCAGGATGGTCAGAGTGATGGTAGGAGACAGAAGGGTTTTAATCCTCAGTAGTCTCAGGGTAGCTTTTCTAGATCGACTTTTCCTGTGCCAAGTGCTAGTTCGGGGAAAGGCAGTCAGGGAGACATTACCTGTTTCAAGTGTGGCCAGCTGGGCCACAAGTCTCCAGTTTGTCCTCAGAGGGGAGGAGTGCAGAGAGCAGCATCATCTTCGGCTCGATCTCAGAGCCAGAGTCAGGGTAGAGGCCAGCCACTCTCGTGTTATCAGTGTGGTCAGCCAGGGCATATGAAGAGGTATTGCCCGCAGTTGGGTGGCACACCTGGTGCATCTGGTTTGAGGCCGATTCAGGGTCAGCAGCCAGCTCAGTCAGGTCAGGCCTCGAGGGCCAATCAGGGGGCTTCATCGTCCCAGTCGGTACAGCAATCTTATGCTCCTAGGGGTGAGCAAGTTGATCAGAGGTCGTCTGGGCGCGTGTACGCTGTTACCGCGCAGGATCTTGTGCCAGCACCATCAGTTGTGAGAGGTACCTTCTTGTTTTGCAACTCGGTTGCTAATGTTTTGATTGATACGGGTGCATCTCATTCCTTTGTGTCTGCTGCATTTGCATCTGTTTTGGAGTTGGAGTTAGCACAGTTAGCATCTCCTATTTGTGTAGTGCCACCTCTTGGGGGTGAATTGATCTTGAAACAAGGTGTTAGGGGTTGTGATATAGAGGTTGATTATCATAGAATCCCATTTTCCTTTGTAGTTATGCCTATGCGGGGTTTTGATGTTATTTTGGGTATGGACTGGTTATCGTCATACCGGGCAGTTATTGATTGCTACCGCCAGAGGGTCACTTGTTGTACCGTGAGCGGAGAGTATTTTCATTTTCTGGGGGACCGGGTCGGTAATGTGTTGCCACCGGGGTATGTTCCGCGAGGACGGAGTGAGCTTAGTGGTCTACTTGCTAACCTTTCGATTAGTGAGGAGGATGAGTCTCAGATTGTGTTGCCAAGGGTGGTTTGTGAGTACGCGGACGTTTTTCCCGAGGATCTTGTTGGTTTGCCACCGCATCGGGAGATTGAGTTCTCTATTGACCTAGTGCCCGGCACGGCGCCGATTTCTATGGCACCTTATCGTTTTTCCCCAGCCGAGTTAGTTGAGTTGAAGATTCAGCTCCAGGAGTTACTAGACAAGGGTTTTATACGTCCTAGTGTTTCGCCGTGGGGAGCACCGGCCCTCTTTGTTAAAAAGAAAGGTGGTGCTTTGAGACTTTGTACAGATTATCGGAAATTGAATCGGGCTACGGTTAAGAATAAGTACCCTATGCCTCGTATAGATGATTTGTTCGATCAGTTGAAGGGTTCCCGTTGTTTCTCGAAAATAGACTTGAGATCGGGTTATCATCAGTTAAGAGTCAGGGAGGAGGATATTCCGAAAACGGCATTCCGTACGCGGTATGGTCACTATGAGTTTCTGGTGATGCCATTTGGGCTCACCAATGCACCGGCAGTTTTTATGGATTTGATGAACCGGATATTCCGGGAATTTTTAGATCGTTTTGTAGTTGTCTTCGTGGACGACATCCTTATCTATTCATCTTTTGAGGAGAAGCACGAGGAAAACTTGAGAGTGGTGCTTGAGTTACTTAGAGTCCATAAGCTTTATGCTAAGTTTGGGAAGTGTGAGTTCTGGCTAGAAAAGGTCAAGTTCCTAGGCCATGCAGTTTCTGGGGAAGGAGTGTCTGTTGATACATCCAAGACTGAGGCAGTGCAAGATTGGGCACAGCCTAAGAGTGTGTTTGAGATCCGCAGTTTTCTGGGGTTAGCTGGGTATTATCGTCGATTTGTGAAAGATTTCTCCAGATTAGCTTCGCCTTTGACTAGATTGACTCAGAAGGGAGTCAAATTTGTATGGAGTGAGACTTGTGAAAAGTCGTTTCAGGAGTTGAAAGTTAGACTGACCACCGCTCCAGTCTTAATTATTCCAGAGAGAGGGTTGGGTTATGCAGTCTATTGTGACGCCTCACGAGAGGGTCTGGGTTGTGTATTAATGCAAGAAGGGAAAGTAGTTGCCTATGGCTCACGTCAGTTGAAAATTCACGAGCAGAATTACCCTACGCATGATCTAGAGTTAGCAGCTGTGATTTTTGCCTTGAAGATTTGGAGGCATTATATTTATGGTGAGAGATTTGAGGTATTCTCGGATCATAAGAGTCTGAAATATTTGTTTACACAGAAAGACTTGAACTTGAGGCAGAGGAGGTGGATGGAATTCATAGAGGATTCTGACTTTGAGTTGCATTATCATCCGGGAAAGGCCAATGTAGTGGCCGATGCCCTTAGCAGAAAACCTGTTGGTGTCATAGCTAGTATAGCCATCCGAAAATGGGAGATGTTAGGTGCACTTGGGGAGTTTGATTTATTTCTGGGCGAATCCGTTGAGGCTGCGGCCTTGTTTTCTATTGTTGCACAGTCTACACTTGTGACTCGAGTGTTAGAGGCTCAAAGAGGTGACCTTGAGGTAGAATCTCTCCATGAGAAGATTTCCGGTGGGAAGGTTGAGAAGGGTTTGATGGTGTATCCCGACCTGAGTGTGAGATACCGAGACCGTCTGTTTGTGCCAGAGTCTTGTCGAGAGGAGGTACTCCGAGATTTTCATCATTCATGCCTTGCGGTGCATCCGGGAGGTACTAAGATGTATCAGGATTTAGGTCGTCAGTTCTGGTGGCAGGGTATGAAGAGAGATGTGGCAGCTTTCGTATCTAAGTGCCTTACTTGTCAGCAAGTGAAGGCCGAACATCAGAGGCCAGCGGGTTTGTTGCAACCCTTGCCTATTGCCGAGTGGAAGTGGGAACACGTCACTATGGACTTCGTTGTGGGTCTTTCGAGGACTCAGCGGGGTAGTGATACTATTTGGGTGGTTGTAGACCGGTTGACTAAGTCGGCACATTTCATTCCTATGCGCGTGAGAGATTCGGTAGATCATCTTGCCGACTTGTACATTCGGGACATAGTGAGGTTACACGGGGTTCCAGTGACGATCGTCTCAGATAGAGATCCTCGTTTTACTGCCAGGTTGAGGCAGAGTTTGCAGAGTGCCTTAGGCACTAAGTTGACCTTTAGCACGGCTTATCATTGTAGACACCCCATTTTTGACTGCCCTTAAGACTTGGGCACCACTGATGTTTTGCTTGGCGGAGAAAGGTGTGCAGGGCAAATGTTCAGTTTCTTCAGCAAGGAGAGAGGCAAATCCTTCAAAACACTTTGTTTAGGGGTTTGGAGTTGAAGAAGAGGCGAAAGGAGAGAAGAAAACTATTTTGGGAGAAGTTCGGCATGAATCCGGGTAGAAGCGAGTCGAGCAGCCCTCGCTGAATCGGGCTTATCTGTCTGTACACTTGGAGTTTAGCTATGGGGCCACAACCGTCGGAAAGCTTACTTCCGGGGCTTCATTTTGCAATCAAGAATCTCTTAAAGCCAAGTCCGGGTGGGGGCGATATGATTGGTTGAAGTTGGGTATCATCCCGGTTGGATTGAATCTGCGTGGCTTCACCAAAATGGGCATAACTTTTTCCACAGGAGGAATTTTAATGCAAGGTTTGCTCCATTGGAAAGCTAACTTCCGGGGCTTTAATTTGGACACCAACCGGCCGTTTTTTGACCTTACCGGCCATCCACCGACACTATATTTATCTGACCGGCCAGTATAAATTGCAGGTCGGCAATATATTGTGCCGACCGGCCATTTATTTTGCCGATGACCTCCTTTCATGGCCGATATGCCCCTTTTTCATCCCTCAAGCATGGTGTATGCCAGCTGTGCCAGCTGGGATGCACAGACCCTACTCCCCGTGCATATATGTGGCTATTTTGCACCTTGGACCACCTTTGACCCCTCTTTTTGCACCCTTTGCTCAAGGCTTCTTGAGGAAGCCTTGACCCCTTTATCTTGGCTTCCTTAAGAAGCTTACCAGCTGTCCTAGCTTCTCCAATAAGCCTTGACCTCCCCTTAGACCCCTTTGACCCTTTGTAGCTTGTCTTAGAAGCTTAGTCTTGCCTTATATAAGCACCATTCCTCTCCCTTTGTCTAGGTTTGATGTTTTTGAACAAAAAAAACCAGAGATATATAGATATATCTGATATATACATACATATATCACCCTCTCTCTCTATATCTCCCTCTCTCTCTACATTTGGGTGTGTTATAGTGATCAAACACCCTTGTTCTTGGGCCATTTCTTCATCATCATCAAGCTCTACCACCACCCCTCCATTCCAGCAGCAAGGGGAGGAATTCCAGCAGCTTAGAGTCATCAAATTTGGTCCAAGAAGCAACAAAAGTGGTGGTCTTCAAGGGTAAGTAGACTTTCCCCCCTTTTTAGCTCATTTTTGCACCATTCCTCTAGCCATTATGCCTACTATTTTGAGCTCCGGACCTAACTGAAGGTGGCCTTCTTTTGAGCTATTCTACATGTTTGTTGAAGGGCTCAACACTGTTTGAGCCCTCCGTCTTGCACTTGCTTCAATATCTACTTGTATGTCAATATTCTTGCATGCTTCACTAGCCTATCATTTTTCTATTTTTGGACCATGATCAAAACTGAAAGTGGCCTTATTTTTACCTTCTTAACATCTTTTATTAAGGGTCTTTTCTTGTTTGGTGAATGCTTTGTATACCTCATGTTATAGCCTTTTTTTGAGCCTCATTTTGCATTGCATTTCCAGCATGTTTGTATACTGATTTCGGGGCTTCCATAAACTGTAAATGTGCATATTTTTGGTCCCTATTCAATGTTGTAGAAGGACATTTTTCAGTTTGGGCTTTGCATATACCACTTGCCTCTTTGGCCACCTTTTGGCCCTTTTTCTTACATAAGAGCTTAGCCATATCTATGTTTGTTTTTAGAGTTTTTACAGTTCTGTAAAGTGGCTTATTTTGGGCCCCTCTTCAATGTTGTTGAAGGGCCCTAACCCGTTTGGGGTCAGCAGCTGTGAGTTGCTTCATAACCTCATGTTTAGGGCCATTTTTGCATGCCGTTGTTGCCCTATCTTTGCTTGCTGTTTGGCTATGATTTGTACTAGTAAAATACTGATTTTGGGACTGCCTTGCTACTGTCTATTCATTGCATGTCCATATTGTGCATATTTGGTATAGCTATAGGCCATTTCGGGTGCCAAAAGTCCATGTTTCGGGACTATTCCATGCATCGGGTGTGTTTTCGCCTCATTTCGGGGCTGTTTTCCCCCACATTTCAGTGCTGAAATTCCATTAGCATGTTTGCATATCATTTTCCATGCCATTGCATTGCATATGCCATTGCCTCGGTTTGCGTGCCCGTGTGCACGCATTTCGAGGCACTTCATTTTCATCTTATGGCCACTGATGTGGGTGCGGCTGAGGTCCACTCACATTGGTGTAAGTCCATCTTGCATTGTGTATGCCATGTTTCAATACGTTGTGCATGTTATGTTGTTGGCATTGTGTGTGCCATGTAGTTATATTGCATGTTTGTATGTTTGCTTGCATGCTTAGGTCGCATGTGCATTGTTGTGCATTGCCTCGCCTCTTGACCAACCATGATTGAGGTTGGGTCCCTTGTATGTTTTGTGTGCATTGCATTTGACATTGAAATGCATACTTGACTCTTCGGCCATCATGCATCGAAATGCGTGATTGGTGGCCCGAGGGTCGAGGGCCATGTTCCCTTGAGTCCATTACATGATAGGGAGTGTGTCCATGCATACATGTGCCTGAAATCCTATGCCATATGCTGTCTATTCTCTGTTGCTGTCAAAACTGTCTTCTGCGGGGAGTTTTTGCCGACCGGCATAATTTAGTGCCGACCGGCACTTTTTGAAATGCCGGTGACCCAATAAACAGCCGATGGAAGTTGTGAACTACCGGTGGGAATTTCCCCTAGCCGGTGGTGCTCTGCAGCATGCAAGGAACCTGTCCTGGAGTTTTGGCAATTTTCAGAGAGACAGGGCAGTATAAACAGAGGTGGCAGTGTTATGGTACTACGGGCTTTCCGGGCGAGACGGATCCGAGCGTGCATCACTCACGCATCCCAAGGCAGGGCTGCAGCCACCTTCTTGCTACATTTATTTTGTTAATTAATTAAGGGTCTGTAATAATTAATTAGCTAGGATAGTCGATTTATTATTCGGACTGTATTATTCTTTTGGTCCCTCCGAGCGAGGGCAAACTTGTAATAAGTGTGGGTGCGTGTGTGCATGTCTTCCAACCCCCACTTCTTTCTCCCTTTTATTTACCCGCTTATGATGGTAGACTAGGGCATATTTAAATTAGCATAACAGTATGATAGCATGCGTGCATCCATACATTTGTCTTACATGCACCGGGCTCGGCACATCATGCTAACTGCACTTGTATTTCAATCCCAAGTTGAGTACTTGTTAGTTGCAGCATTTCACATGCCATCTTTAGGATAGCCGAGCCTATTTAGATTGCATCTTTGCATGTGTTGCATTAGCCATTTTAAACATGAACTAGGATCATGCATATGATTACTAACTAGTTTCTATTTTGGCTCGGAGTACTAGGTAAGCTTTCATGCTTTAGCATATCGCATGCGTGTGGGTGTTGCCATAACAGCATGATTATCATGAGGCTAGCTGCTTATGTAATATAACTGCTTGAATGCCTGTGGATGGAGGTTAAATTACCTAAATTGGGATAACGCATTAAAACTGTGAGTTTTAAGCCCACTAGATAGTGGCAAAACCATCTTTTCTAAAAGCCCACTCGAGGGTGGCAAAACCTGCATTTTAGCCTACTTGCGAGTAGTAAACCATTTTCAAAACAAACATGCTATGTTTTATTCCAATTTAGGCGATTTGGTCTATACTTGTTTGCTGTGCGCATAACATAGTAATTCTAGGCTAATAACCGGAATAAGAACACATAACGTTTTCAAAATTGGATATCATGGTTAGTAGAGGCCGATCTTCGGATCGGGCGAGAGGGGGTGCTCATAGCTGACCTTCCCCAATCGTACCCAAGTTCCCTAGCCGAGGCAACTTTGGTGATGACGGACACGTGGCCATTGGCACCGAGTCAGGGTTTCCTAAATTCCCCTAAAATAAAATATTTAGGTGGCGACTCTGTATCTGGCAAAGCAGTCCATGTTTGGCACTTCTTTCAAAAATCTGTTTTCTCAAAACGATTTGCCGGATTTGGACTCTTTGGTTCAGATTAAGAACTGTGAAACAAAATCGAGTCCGAACTGTAGCATGAGGCACACGGGCGCGTCTACAGTTTCTGGCGACTCTGCTGGGGATTTAGAGAGCTTGACTCGAACTCGTGATATCCTGTTTTGATTTCACTTATGTGTTTCTTTGCATCGCATGTGCATTGGTGCACCTAGGACACTGTGTTTGCCATCTGCCATTCCTGAACGGTTTGCCGAAGGCTTGTCTTGTCAAGGCATGACCATAAGGCTGATCGGTTATGGGCTCTGACAGTATGGGAACACAAACCCCGGTTTTATCGAGGCACCCTTTTTGACCATTCGACCTAGTGCATATTCGGAATCCATAGTGACCATTCCAAACTAGGACAGGTTGCTTACCCGATGCTAAGTTCTTTGAAACCGCTGCGTGCGTAGTGAAACCATAGCTCCTGACAAAATAGGACAGGGAAACCCTACCCCAACATAGGGGTGTTTTGGCTCTCTCTTACTTGCTCTGTGCTTTTAGAGTGTATCTCTACAGGAACGTACATACCAGTTTGCAAGTTTGGGGCATCAGGCCTAAGGGCATTGGTATCAGAATTTGAGAATCAGTTATATCCGCGGGTATCAGATTCAGTATTTTGGGAACGAAAATTTGGGGAACAGTGATCAGTATTGAGTACAGTCGTTCCGCTATGCTCATATCCGTTCCAGTGAAATTGAGCTGAGATGTTGTTTTCTCTTTTGCTAGGTAGTCTTGGAACTGTAGCTTCAGAAGGCTCCACTATCCCCCAGGTACATTGGACTAGTGCTGATAGACTTTGTCGAGTCAGAAATTCAGTTCAAAGGCAATCAGTGTTCCTTTGCCAGAGGAAGAGTAAAAAGGCCAGTCAGACACAGATCATTAGTTCAACAGTCTTCAGATCAGCAGTCATTACCCATCTCGCCTGTGTGCAGTTGGGTTGAGATATCTGTTTTTACCTCAGGGAGATATACCGGTTGCTCAGTTAGATCAGGACAATATGTCGAGTCTGGAAGAGATGGTGCGCCAACTCCAGGATAGTATGAAAGCCATGCAGCAAGACGCTGTCCGTCAAGCGGAATTCGCCAAAACAGGCTGTGGCCATAACCCAACAGGCAAAGACAATTACCAGATTGGAGCAGCAAACTGGAGTATCTACTTCGCACCAGGCTCCTCCCCCACCAAGAGTTCCCATACTCGGGGAGGCAACCCACGTCCAAGATGATACGGATATTCCAGTCAGGCCAGCTCCGCCCCCAGTTCTACCCCAGCTATCCAAGACACCCATCAACCTACTAGATTCCCCTTTTGAGTCAGAGATGGATCCAACGACGCTAAAGATGAGCAAGCTTGAAAGGTTGTTCAAGAAGGCTCAAGGCATGAAATCCATTCCTGACATTGAAGACGGGTATACAGACTCGGCTGTGACGCTGCCGGACAGATTTAAGATGCCGCACATCGACCGCTTTGATGGATCTGGGGATCCCATGGTACATTTGCGGCTGTTTTCGAACATACTAAGGCCGATGGGCCTCACCAAACTACAGAAGCTTTCTTTATTCGGCCGGACCTTGTCAGGTGTAGCGGCCATCTGGTATGCAAAATTGGAAGACGATGTTAAGAGGAATTGGGATGAGATGGCCGAGGCTTTCATCGACCAACACTCCTACAATACACAAATCGAGATTGCAACTCGTGATCTCGAAACGACTAGGCAGGAGCCAAAGGAGGGTTTCTCCGATTTTGTAACCCGGTGGAGGGCCAAGGCCTCGATGATGACCACTAGGCCCACTGACAAAGATCAGATTCGGATGACTGTGCGCAATCTCCAGCCCAAGCTCATGCAGAAGATGATTGTTCTCCCCTTCCCCACCTTTTCAGATTTACATGAGATGGGGGTACAAATTGAGGATGCTATGAAGCAGGGCCTCATTGACCAGGAGAAGGAGCAGCCTAGGAGGGCGTTTTCCCGCAGTTCGAATGCGACCACCAGTGGTGATGCAGGTGCAAGATCTTCTGAAGTAGACATGGTTACCACCACTGCATCAAAAACAGCTACCCCATTCACCGGTGCATCCGAAAGTAGCTCACAAAAAACCAAATATCCACCTCGAGTCAAGAGGGTCTTCACTCCACTTCATATGCCTTTGTCAAAGGCTCTAGAGGTCTTACTCCAGAAAGGACATCTGAAACCGTTGGAACAACGGCCCCTACCCGATCCTATCCCTGCAAAGCATGACCAGACTAAGTACTGTGCGTACCACCAACAAACCGGTCATGAGACAGATAGCTGCTTTCGTCTGCGCCATGATGTACAGGATTTGTTTGACAACAAGGTCATTGCCGCACCAGCTTAGTAAAGTCTATCACCACTGGATCAGTGAACTCGGGGGATAGTACGAATATGTGATCAGGGGATGAACCACCTGTGGGCGGCACTCAGTTTACTCCAGATGTGGCGTGTGGCACGCACTGTTTTGAGCATTTACGAATACTGGTTTTTGTAGCTTCTGACTTGGGTGTTGAGTCAGTTTTGTGGTTTTGTTTTAAGTCTGTCTCTTTGTTTTGAGTCAGTCTTTTTGATTAAGGGTCTGTCTCGTTGTATCGAGTCAGTCCTATTGTACAGAAGTCGGGTGATTCCGGGGGTGTTACTTCGGATATCACTATTTTGCTTTGTGTTTGTCCTTTTGAGTCTATTTCTGCCAGGGAGCCAGTTGTGCCAACAGATTTGAATGAACAGCAGTGATTTTCACACTCTTGTGTTTGCTTCTACCGTGTGCCAGTTGCGCTAGAAATTCTAAACGAGATGGTAATATTTGACCAGAAGCTGTGCCTTTTTCTGTGCCTTGAAGTCATTGTAATGACCTAAGCTTTTCAAAACCTTTTTGAACACCGCGGTGATAAAAATGAAGAGGAAGGAATTCCTCAGATTTTGCAAAATTTGATCAAACTGAGGGAAAGAGAGGCGTGCTAAGCCCTTAATGAATGAGATCATGTTTGTTAATGTGAGTACTGAGAAGGATCCTGGCTTGATCCAGATTGGTCCCACACTGTCTTCAGCGCGAGCGATTTGTCGCTTTCTTAAAAACTTTCGAAAAATGTTTTGCGCAGTCCTGTGAAGACTTGTGTGGAATCGCTCTTGAGATTGTGCAGCCTAGGATCGCTCTCAGCCTCAAGATTCTGTCCATTTGTTTTCAAACCCCGGACTTAAATTCAGAATGTTCAATGGTCAACCGCCATATGAGGCCTTGTAGACACCCCATTTTTGACCGACCTTAAGACTCAGACGTCACCGATTGAGCGCTTGGTGATGTTGCATAATGTGCTCGTTCAGAAGTTTCAGAGTCGCGGCCGTAAGCCCTGCCTCCGGACTTCCGAACCCTTTTCTGTGCCTTGTCTCGGTTTGCGAACCAGACTCGGTTTTCTCTGTTTCTTTTCCTGAAGGGAGGGAGAGGTCTCGTAGACCATCTCTCAATGTCCGTAGGCTACATTTGGTGGCCGTAGGCCATTTTGCCCATTTCGGAGTCCGGTTCCCGGTTTTCGGAGCCGTCAGGCCGTGTGCCTCGGTTCGGGACCGCTTAACCATCTCCTATTGCTCTGATTTCTGGCATACATCCTATTTCATCCATTTTGAGGGACACTGGGGGTTGAGAAACCCACTTCAAGGTCGAATACCATTTTCGGTGCTTAACAGCCCATTTCTGGGACCCCGAACTGCGTATTTTGGCTCTGGAACATTCGTTTTGCAACGGTTTTCGCTCATTTTTGGCAGGTACCTCTGTTTTATCACAGGGAAGGTCACTGAAGGGTGGGAGGACAGCAATTGTTGCAGCAACCAATTATTTCTCTTCCGGAGCCTCCCGGCGCCCGTTTTTCGCACTTCCGGGCTAATGTTGAATACCTTAGAGCTAGTGTTGCCAACTTTCAACCACATATCTGTGATCTACACATCTGGGAGGCCACTAAAAGTTGGTGGCCGGCCATTAAGGTCACCTGACCCTTTTGACCCCTTTCTTCCGGGCTAATGTTGAACCCCTTGGACCTTTTTTCTTGAACTTTCAACCACATATCTGTGATGTACACACCTGAGAGGCCCCTAAAAGTTCATGGCCGGCCAGTAAGTCAACTTGACCCTTTTGACCCCCTCTTTCCGAGCCATTGTTAAACCCCTTGGGCCCACTTTCTTGGAATTTCAATTACATGGTTGTGTTGTACACACATAGGGCTACCTCCCCAATATCTGGCCGGCCAGAAAAGCTCCTTGACCCTTTTGACCCCTAGCCGGCCGGCTAGGGGGTGTGGCCGGCCGGCCACCTCCAGCAAAAGTATGAGGCCGGCCAGATTCCTTGCACTGTACCCTTTCCAGCTGTGGGGCAATATCCCCCAGATATTTTCTGTATCCGGGGGATATTTTGGGAGAGAGTTATGCTCTCCAATTCACCCCCCTTTTACACCCCTTTCTTGACCTTATAACCAGCTGAGGGTCTTCTTCTTGAGGGTTGGAAAAATTCTTCTCCAAGCACAAACCCTAAACTCCATTGCCATCCTTCTCAATTCTCCAAAAAACCCTAACTTCTTAACCTTCATTCCTTCTACACCACCAAGCTCTACCACCACCATCTCATTTCCAGCAGCAAGGGAGGATTCTTGAAGGCTAAAGAAGCTGCAAATCAACCCAAGAAGCAACAAAAGCTTGGATCTTCAAGGGTAAGTTACACTTTGATCCTTTTGACCCTTTTCCTTGATCTATTTCTAAGCCTCATTTCTTTTCGGTTTCAAGCTTCGGCCCTAACTGAAAAGGGCCATATTTTGAGCTCATATTCACTTCTCATTAAGGGCTCAACCCTGTTTGAGCCCTCCATAATACACTTGCTTCATTGATCATCTTGTATGTCATAGTTTTGCATGCTATTTTTGACCCATGAGCAATTTATTTTCGAGCATGTTGTAAACTGATATAAGGCATATTTTGAGCCCCTCTTCAACATTGGAGAAGGGCTCAACATTGTTTGGTGTTTCCATATGTCACTTGTAGTTATATCCCCTATTTGGCCCCATTTTTGCATAAATTAGTAGCCCTCTTTGCTTCTGTTTTTGGACCTTGGTCCGAACTGAAAGTGGTCTTATTTTGGCCTATACTTCATGTTTCATTCACACTTTTTTTCTGTTTGGTGATTATTTTATATACTTCATGTTATAGCACCTTTTGAGCCTTGTTTTGCATCACATTTTTAGCATGTTTGTATACTGATTTGAGGTCTTCCATATACTGTAAATGTTCATATTTTTGGTCCATATTCAGTGTTGTAGAAGGAATTTTTTCATTTTGAGTTTTTCTTATACCACTTGCTTCATTACCTCTCTTTTGGCCCCTATTCTTGCATGCTATGTTTCCCTTATCTATGCTTGCTGTTTGGCCATGTTTATGACTGTGAAAGTGCATCTTTTGGGACTGTCTAGCTTCTGTCTTTGCATTGCATGTCCATATTGTGCATGTTTGGCATGGCTATAGGCCATTTCGGGTGCTTAATGTTGCATTTCGGGACAATTTCATGCATTTGGTATCATTTCGCTACATTTCGGGACTGTTTTTCCCCATATTTTGTTGCTGAAATTCTGTTAGTATGCTTGCATATCATTTTTGCCACATTTCATTGCATTTTATCATTGCCTCGGTTTGCGTGCCCGTGTGCACGCATTTCGAGGCACTCCATTTTTATCCGATGGCATCCCATGTGAGTGTGGCTGAGGCTCACTCATGTTGGTATAAGCCCATTTGTCATTTCCATGTCATTCCATTGCATTTTATCATTGCCTCGGTTTGCGTGCCCGTGTGCACGCATTTCGAGGCACTCCATTTCTATCCGACGGCATCCGATGTGAGTGTGGCTGAGGCTCACTCATGTTGGTATAAGCCCATTTGTCATTTCCATGTCATTTTAGCATCGCCTCGATTTGCGTGCCCGTGTGCGCGCATTTCGAGGCACTCCATTTTTATCCGATGGCATCCCATGTGAGTGTGGCTGAGGCTCACTCATGTTGGTATAAGCCCATTTATCATTTTTGCCATATTCCATTGCATTTTATCATTGCCTCGGTTTGCGTGCCCGTGTGCACGCATTTCGAGGCACTCCTTTTTATCCACCGGCATCCGATGTGAGTGTGGCTGAGGCTCGCTCATATTGGTATAAGCCCTTTTGCCATTCCACCGCATTTATCATCGCCTCGATTTGCGTGCCCGTGTGCACGCACTTCGAGGCATCTCATTTTCACCACATTTATCATCGCCTCGATTTGCGTGCCCGTGTGCACGCACTTCGAGGCATCTCATTTTCACCGCATTTATCATCACCTCGATTTGCGTGCCCGTGTGCACGCACTTCGAGGCATCTCATTTTCACCGCATTTATCATCGCCTCGATTTGCGTGCCCGTGTGCACGCACTTCGAGGCATCTCATTTTCACCGCATTTATCATCGCCTCGATTTGCGTGCCCATGTGCACGCACTTCGAGGCATCTCATTTTCATTGCATTTATCATCGCCTCGATTTGCGTGCCCGTGTGCACGCACTTCGAGGCATCTCATTTTCATTGCATTTATCATCGCCTCGATTTGCGTGCCCGTGTGCACGCACTTCGAGGCATCTCATTTTCATTGCATTTATCATCGCCTCAATTTGCGTGCCCGTGTGCACGCACTTCGAGGCACCTCATTTTCATTGCATTTATCATCGCCTCGATTTGCGTGCCCGTGTGCACGCACTTCGAGGCATCTCATTTTCATTGTATCTGTCATCGCCTCGGTTTGCGTGTCCGTGTGCACGTACTTCGAGGCATCTCATTTTCATTGTATCTGTCACCGCCTCGGTTTGCGTGCCCGTGTGCACGCACTTCGAGGCATCTCGTTTTCAGCATTCTGTCATTTTCTCGGTTTGCGTGCCCGTGTGCACGCATTTCGAGGCATCTCATTTCCATAGCATTCTGTATGTTAGGATTATATCTTAGTTGCATTTCATGCATATCACTCATATTGCATCATGTTCAGAATAGGAGTTAGCCCGGGTACGGGAAACGAGGTACATTTCGTACTCCGAGTGACGGAATGTGTCTCAATTCCCCAGTCACCGACACTCCGGATTATTCATGATGGAGTTAGGTTTTAGCTGTAGTTTCATGTGCATTCATCCTATATTGAGTTGTGCATTTCGATTCTTCGGCCATCATGCCTCGGTATGCGCGATTGGTGGCACGAGGATCGAGACATGCATATATCTGTGCAAATACATTGCTATGCCCCTTTCCTGCTCTCTGTTGCAGCAAAATCAGGAATCAACAACCTTTTGGGACTTGGCACGCATTTCAAGAACAGGTGTAAACAGAGGCTAATTGGGGCATTCCGGTGGATTTCCGCGCAAGACAACCCGGACATGCATCATCCATCAGAAGCAAGGCAGTCCCTGGCTTGCACGCCAGTTTTATTTGCTTTCTTAGTTAATTCATTAATTTATTAGGATTTTGTAATATTCCGGACTGTAATATTCTTTTATTCGGGACTGTAATATTCAGACTGTATTATTTATTCGGACCCTCTGTGCGAGGGCATAACTGTAATAAGTGTGCGTGAGTGTGATGTATGCCTTCCAACCTCACGTCTTTCTCCCTTTTATTTATCCGCTTTTGATGGTTAGATTAGGGCATGTTTAAATTAGCATACAGTATGACAGCATGTTTGCATCATTCATCTGTATTGCATGCATCGGGCTCGGCGCATCATACTAACTGCATTGTACTTTCAATTTCAAAGTTGAAAACATGATAGCTGTAGCATCTCATATACCATCTTAGAAAAGCCGAGCCTACTATAATTGCATTTTTTTTGCATGTGTTGCATTAGGCATTTCTGTATACTTAGGATTCATGCATGATTTCTAATAAGTGTCTATTTTGGCTTGGAGTACTCGGTGAGTTTTTATGCTTTAGCATCCTTGCATGCGTATGAGTGAATGCCATGATAGCATGCTTACCATGAGGCTACGTGCTTATTTGATATAACTGCCTGAATGCCTGTGGGTGAAGGCTGAGTTACTTAAATTGGAATAAATCATCAAATGTTTTAAACTTACCTGCGGGTAGCAAACCACTTTCAAAAACAAACATGAAATGTTTTGTTCCAATTCGGGCGATCCAGTCTATATTTATATGCTGTGCATCACATAGTAACCTAGGCTAATAAACCGGATAAGAACTCACAATGTTTTCAAGAATTGATATCATGCTTAGTAGAGGCCGGTCTATGACCGGGCGAGCGGGGGTGCTCACGAAGTGACCTTCCCCAATCGTACCCAAGTTCCCGAGCCGAGGCAACTTTGGTGATGACGGACACGTGGCCTTTTGACACCGAGTCAGGGTTTCCTAAATTTCCCAAAATAAAATATTTAGGTGGCGACTCTGTATCTGGCAAAGCAGTCCATGTTTGGCACTACTTTCTTCAAAAATCAGTTTCTCAAAAACGATTTGCCGGATTTGGAATCTTTGGTTCAGATTAGGAACCGTGACATTTAAGAGTCCGAGCTGTAGTGACCCCAAATGAACAGAACGGGAGCCAAACCCTCCCGGGGCGTTCGGGGGACGTCTACAGTTTCTGGCGACTCTGCTGGGGATTTAGAGAACTTGACTCGAACTCATGATATCTGTTTTTGACTACACTTGTGTGTTTCTTTGCATTGCATTTGCATTGGTGCGCCGAGGACACCGTGTTTGCCATCTGCTATTCCTGAACGGTTTGCCGGAGGCTTGTCTTGTAAGGCATGACCATAAGGCTGACCGGTTGTGGGCTCTGCCAGTATGGGAACACAAACCCCGGTTTTACCGGGGCACCCTCTTTGACCATTCGGCCTAGTGCATATTCGGATCCATAGTGACTATTCCAAATTAGGACAGGTTGCTTACCCGTTTATAGGTTGTTTGAAACCGCAGTGTGCATAGTGAAACCCTAGCTCCTGACAAAATAGGATAGGGAAACCCTACCCCAACATAGGGGTGTTTTGGCTCTCACTTATCTGTTATGTGCTTTAGAGTGCGTCTCTACAAGAATGCATGTATCAGTATATGAGTTTGGGCATCAGGCCTGCGGGTTTCAGTTCAGTATTGGCAGTATCAGGCCTGCGGGCATCAGATCAGTATTGTCGACATCAGGCTTGCGGGCATCAGTTTTGTATTACGGGTATCAAGCCTGCGGGCATCAGTCAGTATTTGAGGATTATTTATCTGCGGATATCAGATTCTGTTTTAGGGAACAGTGATACAGGGATGATAATCAGTGTTTGAGGACAGTGTATATTTCAGCTTATTGACTGTGTGTTGATTATGCCCGACTATGTGTCTTGCATTTTATTTTGAGCTGTTATGCTGCCCGTTTATCTGTTTATTTATTTCCTTTTCGCTTTATTTATCTTTTGCTAGGTCAGTTTTAGCACGATTGCTTCCGACCCAACAGGCATTCCCCAAGCACCTTGGACACGAGGTCGTCGACTCCACCGATCTGAGGATCTAATAGACGGACAGCCAGTGTTCTATTCTCTACCCCCTGTTATCAGAAGGAAGCCGAAAAGGCGCAGTGTGTCAGAACAGAGGTTGTCAGGGCAGTGGGTTACTCCATCAGAGGACTATAGGACTGAGGTCTCAATTACTGCTGCGGAAATAGACATACCAGTTAGACAGATGGAGCAACAGAATACATCGGGGATAGAGGCTCTAATGCGCCAGATGCAGGAGAGCATGAAACAGATGCACGATGATGCCGCCCGTCAAGCGGAATTCTCCAAACAGCAGGCCACAGTCATGGCCCAACAGGCTGAGTTGATTACCAGATTGCAACAACAGAACACAGCGTCTGCTTCACAACAAATCCCTCCTCCGGCGGGGGTCCCATTACCCGAGAAGGCTCCTGCTATTCAGGACGTTCCTCCGAACACCCAAAATACTGTACCGACTGTCCAAAATTTACAAGAGGACACGAGTCTTCCAACGGGGCCAGCACCGCCCCCGATTCCACTACAACTGTCCAAGGTTCATACATCCAATCACCCGGACTCTCCATCCGAGGTCAAGGTTGATCATACGGCTCTGAAATTGAACAAATTGGAGAAACTCTTTAAGAAATCCCAAGGGGCTAAGGCTATGCCGGATATCGGAGATGGATATACCGAGGAGGCCGTGACACTCCCCGATAGGTTCAAAATGCCACAAATAGACCGTTTTGACGGGACTGGTGACCCCATGGTCCATATCCGACTGTTTGCGGATGTCTTGCGGCCAATGGGCCTAACACGACAACAGAAGCTCTCACTATTCGGCCGAACCCTGTCGGGTGTGGCCTCCCATTGGTACGCAAGATTATCGGATGAGGTGAAGAAGAATTGGGACGAGATGGCTGAGGCCTTTGTCACACAATATTCATACAACACTCAGATCGAGATCACGACCCGTGATCTTGAGACGACGAGGCAAGAGCCCAAGGAATCTTTCTCGGATTTTGTGATCCGATGGAGGGCAAAGGCGTCAACGATGACTTTAAGGCCCACTGACAGAGATCAAATTCGGATGATTGTGCGCAATCTCCACCCGAAGTTAATGCAAAGAATGATTGTGGTCCCCTTCCCTACTTTCGCAGACTTACATGATATGGGGGTGCAAATAGAAGATGCTATGAGGCAAGGACTGTTTGACCAGGACAGAGAACAACCGAGGAGGACCTTCAATCGCAATAACAATGCAGGCCCGAGCGGCGCTGCAAATACGAGAGCCTCGGAAGTTGGTATGGTCGCCACCACTCCCCCTCCCCCTCCAAGACCTATGACTGCCACACCATTCTCCGGCGCGTCCGGAAGCAATACACAAGCCAACAGCCGGTTCCAACCACGAGGCCAAAGAACCTTTACTCCACTATATATGCCTCTGACCAAAGTTCTCGGAATACTGATCAGAAAGAGTCATTTAAAACCCCTAGAACCAAAGCCATTACCAAATCCACTTCCCCCCTCATATGACCCGTCAAAATACTGTGCATACCACCAACAACACGGTCATGACACCGACCGTTGTTACAGACTGCGTCATGAGATCCAAGATCTTATTGACAAACAGGTGATCGCACCTCCCGACCAACCCAATGTTACGACCAACCCTCTCCCATCACATAACCAAGCTCCTCCTCCCAAAAGAATTAACTTTATCCAGACTAGGGTCGCATCTTACGATCCTAGCATCTACATTACCCCCACCCACCTACCCAAGCCGGAGGTGCTCCTCCCTGATTGCACTGACTTCTTGTGCATGGTGGACACCTCCAAAACCCAACCAGAACCGATGGTGGTGACCGTCGAAGGCAGGGCAGGGCAGATTTTGGGAGAGACTGAGTCTGTTGAATCTGGGACTGGGCAAAGTTTTGCTGAGGGAGCCTATGATCCAAGCAAGTACATCCTATCAACGAGCCGAATTGGGCTAAGTGTAGAATTGCCAGAGACAGGAGAACTATGCATGATCCGGGGGGATGGATCTGGGCTATGGACAGATGAGCCGACAACCGCAGAAGAGGACTTTGCTAACTTGCAATTTCTCGATGATCAGGAGCTGGAGGATGCGTCCATTAACTGGAATGATTATGAGGGATCAGAGGAGGCCACGGGATGGCTCGAAGATCAACCGGATGCAGTGGGGGAAGCTCAACCAAAACAGAGCCCGGCAGGGGCAGAAATATCAGTTGTGGCCGGAACGGCCGAAAATCAAGTTGTACCGCCGGAGAGCGCCGGTGTTAAGAATTCTGCTCAGGACATGGGCATTACGGATGTGGGAACTATTGAACAAACAGCTGTACTGACGCAGTTGGAACAAGGAAAGTTTGAGGAAACTGAGAGAGCCAGAAAGGCAAAAGGCCCTGAGGGGACCGAAAGTGCTGTGTGCACAAAGACAAGCAATGCTGCGAGCATATGGACAGAGAGCACTGAGAGTGCGAGTGGACCGGAGCCAGACAGGTGTCTGTTGGCTGCCAGTGGAATGTGGTGGGAAGATGACGATTTGTGTCTTGCCCACACCGATGAAGACTGGGGGAATAACCAGCCGGATGATACTTGGTATCTAGATGAAGTGGACCACATGACAAGAAGTGGGCGGTACTTCAAGCCCCCACAAATAGACCAACCCGAGGCATCTGGGAAAGACAGAGAAGCGGAGAGACAAAAGGAGAAGCAGATCGAAGACGAGGCTGTGTTGAAACAATTAAAGAAAATACAAGCAGACATCTCCATCTGGGGACTGCTAATGGCATCACGAGTACACAGAGAAGCTGTCCTATCTGCTATGGACAAATCCAAACTCTCCATAGACACCACGCCTGAACAGCTGGTTGGGTTGGTTTTTCCGGGAGGAGGTTCCCCGGCATTAACCTTTTCAGACAAGGAACTGCCGCCTGAGGGCACAGGTCATAACAAACCTCTCTATATCTCTGTTGAATGTAGAGATAAGTGGATACCGGTGGTACTTGTTGATACCGGGTCTGCGATTAATGTCTGCCCAACCAGAACGGCATATGTAATCGGGTTAAAACCCGCGGACTTCGTCCCAACCACCCAAGTGATCAGAGCATATGACAATACTAGCAGAGAAGTGATGGGGACTGTTAAAATTCAAACCAAGGTTGGTCCAGGACAACACAGTATTGAATTTCATATCTTGGACGTTCCCGCAACCTTTAACCTACTTTTGGGGCGACCGTGGTTGCACCAGGTCAAAGCAGTCTCTTCCACTCTACATCAGATGTTAAAGTACCCCCACGGGAAAGGGGTAGCAATCGTTTTTGGAAATTCATCGATCCATCCGCCGCCGGAGGTGTCTACACCCGTCTTGGAGATCGAGCACGGCACGGAGGATGTGTTTTTGTCGGGGTTCACTTTGGCCGAGGCCCAAGTGGTGCAGAATGTCATGGCTGCGAATGAGGGCATGTATGTTAGTGCACAATCCATATACCTCATGAACAAGCTAAAGCATACCCCTGGGATGGGATTAGGGAGAAGCGGCCGGAAGGGCGTCTCAATGTTGGCCGAAGTGCCACACAACCCCCACGCCTTTGGACTGGGTTATCTGCCCACCAAGGAGGATTGGGTAAGGAAAGGGAAAGAAATGGCCGGAAGGGCCAGGGCAAAGAAGGCCGGGAAGCCATTTGATTTAATGCACAGGCCCATCTGGGGTACCCTAAACGGACGCTTCGTCCGGGAGGGGGAAGATTTTCCATTCTGCGGCTTCCCGGAGCCATGGCTAAACGTGGAGGGGAAGCGCGTGCCTGGCTTTGAAATCTTCTTCAACATACAATTATCTGGGGATGACGTTGCCGAAGCGCAGACAGACCCACCGACTGAGGTTGAGCAATGTGAAGCAGTGGATCCTGAGAGTACAGAGCTGGAAATGGGGGTAGCACTGGCGAGTCTACTATCAGATCCTCCGATCGGCCAGGAGTGCTTGGGGGATAACTCTTCGGTTTCTGTGATTGGAGATGAAATAGCTGCGGGCTTTCCAGCGCTGATCTTGGATGCATCTATCGCACCTTCTCTCATCTGGCAATATGAAGAAGGCTTTTTATCTAGCAGTTCCGGGTCAGGTAGTGAGCCGGAATCTGATTCTACCGAATCTTCTGCGTCAGAATCAGATTCCAGCTCGACTGAGTCTGAGTCCGGTATTCCTGGGGGTGATAACCCGGATACCACAGTCCTGTCTAGGTCGTCTTTTTCATTTTCTTTTGAGTCTGTTGTAACAGAGGAATCTGACGGCTTGGAAGTATTTAATGAGAATGATGTGGATGTGGTTTCCGAGTATTTTTCTGTGCCTTTGATTTATTGCTTAAATCAGGATTTTCAAAATTTTGATGAAAACAGCGAGGAAGAAATTCCCCCAGTTTTGTAACGATTAATTGATCAAGAGCAGGAAAGATTTGTTAAACCTTTAATGGATGAAATCACTACTGTGAATATTGGTACTGAGAAGGACCCGCGGCTGGTCCAGATCGGGTCCACGTTGTCTTCAAAGGAGCGCGAGCGCTTAGTCGCTTTATTAAAAGATTTCAAAGATGTTTTCGCGTGGTCCTATGAAGACATGCCTGGAATCGATCCTGAGATTGTACAGCACCGGATCCCTCTTGATCCAGAGGCCCGCCCTGTCAAACAGAAACTCAGAAGGATTCGCCCGGACTGGGCCCTCAAGATTAAGGAAGAGGTCACCAAACAAATTGACGCAGGGTTCCTGCTGGTATCTGAATATCCAACTTGGTTGGCCAACATAGTCCCGGTGCCAAAGAAGGACGGCAGAATTCGGGTTTGTGTAGACTTCAGAGATTTGAACAAGGCCAGTCCGAAGGACGACTTCCCCTTGCCGCACATCGATGAATTGGTGGATTTCACAGCAGGACATGCCTTGCTTTCGTTTATGGATGGTTTCTCAGGCTATAATCAGATAGTGATGGCACCCGAAGACCGGGAGAAGACTGCGTTCACTACCCCGTGGGGTACATATTGTTATCGAGTGATGCCATTCGGGTTGAAAAATGCTGGAGCTACGTATCAACGGGCAGCAACTACAATATTGCATGATATGATCCATAAGGAGGTCGAAGTGTACGTGGACGACATGATTGTCAAGTCCAAAGATAGAGAGGGCCACTACACCGCCTTACAAAAATTCTTTCAGAGGATCAAAGAGTTTCGGTTGCGACTGAATCCCCAGAAATGCACGTTTGGTGTTACAGCGGGGAAGATGCTAGGGTTTCTGATCACACAAAGGGGCATCGAGGTCGACCCTTCCAAAATCAAGGCCATCTTAGAAATGCCACCACCAAAGACTGAAAAGGAGGTGCGAGGCTTTCTAGGTAAAGTGCAATTCATAAGACGGTTTATTTCTAAATTAACCTTGACTTGTGAACCACTTTTTGGTCTCCTGAAGAAAGGAAAGAAATTCCAATGGGACGGCCGATGTCAAGCAGCTTTTGAGCAGATCAAAGAGTACCTACAGAACCCACCCGTGTTGTCACCGCCAGAGCCGGGGAGACCGTTGATACTGTACCTTTCGGTAACTGAGACCACCATGGGCTGCATGCTCGCGCAGGAGTCAGAAGACAAAGTGGAAAGGGCCATATACTATCTGAGCAAAAAGATGCTGGATTACGAGACCCGCTATACACCACTGGAGAAGGCTTGTCTGGCCTTGGTATGGGCAACCAGGAAGCTGCGGCACTACCTGTTAGCCCACTCAGTAATGTTGGTTTCGCGTTTGGATCCCATTAAATATCTTTTCGAGAAACCAGCACTTACGGGTAGGCTAGCTCGTTGGTTGCTGTTGCTCTCCGAATTTGATTTGAAGTATGTAACGCGCAAGTCAGTAAAGGGTAGAGCGGTAGCGGAGTTCCTTGCCGACCACCCGGTTGAGGGGGATGAAGCGGTTGAGTATCTATTCCCAGATGAAGCCATTCTGCACGTCGAAGATGAAACTTGGACAATGTACTTTGACGGAGCGTCAAACCAGTATGGGTATGGGATAGGGGTGTTGCTAATAGCGCCTGATGATTCCCGTATCCCTTTAGCATTCAAGCTCCGATTCAAAGTTTCTAACAATGAAGCAGAGTATGAGGCATGTATTGCTGGCCTGGAAGCAGCCCTGGAACTAGGGGCAAGACGGCTGGACGTCATTGGGGACTCGAACCTCGTTGTGTCTCAAGCAAAAGGAGATTGGAAGGTCAAGGAGGAAAGGATGATAATCTATCACCAAACCTTGGATTTGTTAATTCCTCAGTTTGAGAAGCTAAATTTCACCCACCTCGTAAGAGAGAACAACAGGTTTGCAGATTCATTAGCAACTCTATCTTCTATGATAGACATCCCGTCCGGAGTCCGGATGCGTCCAGTTATTATTGATCAGAAGTTCGTGCCGGCATACGAGTCAATTTCCGCCATAGATGAGGTTCAAGACGGCAACCCCTGGTATTACGACATCTGGAACTTCTTGGAAAAGGAGACATATCCACTAGGGGCAAATGCCAAGGATAAGAGGGCTGTCAGAAGAATGGCTGCTCAGTTCGTTATCTGCGGAGGGAAGCTGTACAAAAGGGGTCATCTGGGAATGCATAAGCTCTGTGTAGAAGCTGAAGAGTCAAGACGCCTGATGGAAGCCATCCATGGGGGAGAGTGCGGTGCACACATGAATGGAGTGATGCTGGCCAGAAAGATCCTCAGACAGGGCTACTACTGGTCAACCATGGAGGAGGATTGTATTAGCTTTGTTAGGCGATGCCACAAGTGTCAAATTCATGCAAATCGCATGAACATCCCGCCGTCAAAGCTGTACAACATGACATCGCCATGGCCTTTTTCAATCTGGGGAATTGATGTGATCGGAGCTGTTACCCCGAAGGGGTCAAACGGGCATGAGTTTATCCTAGTAGCGATAGATTATTTCACAAAGTGGGTCGAGGCCCAATCATACGCGGTGTTGAAAGCGTCGCATGTTGCAAAGTTCATCAAGAACAACATCATCTGTCGCTACGGGGTGCCAAACGAAATAATTTCAGACAATGGTTCCCACTTCAAGAAAGAAGTGATAGACTTGTTGGAGAAATACAATGTGGCTTTTCATAAGTCATCTACATACAGGCCACAGACCAACGGAGCAGTTGAGGCCGCCAACAAGAATATCAAGCGTATACTACAGAAGATGGTGGAAACCTATCGAGATTGGCCAGACAAGCTGCCATTTGCTCTGTGGGGCTACAGGACTTCAATCAGAACTTCTACTGGAGCAACTCCATATTCATTGGTCTATGGAATGGAGGCTGTTCTACCCATTGAGATTGAGGTCCCATCATTACGAGTATTGGCTGAATGCCAGATAGCCGAGGCAGATTGGCAGCAAAGCAGATTCGAGGAACTCATGCTCTTTGATGAAAGAAGACTGAAAGCACTGTACCACGTCCAAGGCTATCAACGCAGAATCGCCCGGGCTTTCAACAAGAAAGTTAAGTCCAGGAATCTGAAAGAAGGAGATTTGGTGCTCAAAGATAACCGAGCTCCCATCCACGACCCAAGGGGCAAGTTCAAACCCAATTGGACTGGTCCTTACATCATCAAAGCTATCTGGTCAGGTGGGGCTGTGGTTCTGATGGATCTAGATGGCTTGGAGTTCTCACAACCGATCAATATGGACAAGTTGAAGAAATACTATCCTTGAGAGGCTCGCTAGGCCGAAAACCCGAAAGGGCGACCTAGGCAAGATTCAGAGCACAAAAAAATTAGAAAATATAAAAACTGAGCTCGCAAGGTTGAAAACCCGCAAAGGGCGGCCTTGGCAAAAGTTAGAGCGCAAAAGGAGAGTGAAAATACTCGAGCGAACCTAAGCCTGAACTACGTAAGACTTGATTCCCATCTTTGGGATACGTAGGCAGCTTCGTCTTGAAGTTCAGTCATAAACTTTTCCCCGATCAACTTTGTCCATTTCGATCATCTCAGTCATCTTTATCCACCAGCATTTATCGTGATCTCCGGTACAGTGCTGTTCAAACTAGGGGCAACTTTCCGTTGCCGCGGCGGTGCAGAATTACTCAGACTAGGGGCAACTTTCCGTTGCTTTGGAGTGCCGCATTGTTCTTCAGACTAGGGGCAACTTTCCAGTTGCGGGGATCTGGGGTTGTGCATCTCAGTGACAGATTTTCGACGTGTCCAATTCTGATCCACATCGAAAATAGTTTCGAAAAGTTTTAATAAAAGTTGACTTTGTTCAAATCAATCTTTTTACGACTTAGACCATTTTTGGACCAAAAGTGGAAAATTTTCAGTACCATAACTTTCAATTTCATTGATTTCAAAATAGAGTTCTCCTGCTCTTGCATTACAATCGAGGTTGCTTTTTTAGTACATTCATAAAGAAAACTTGAAAATACTAATAAGCAATAAATTAGGGGCATAGTTGAATCAAGTATCTCTGCGAGAGCTGGACGGAGCATCTGATGCCAAGCTGGGCCCAACCTGCGCTTCCTCATTGAGCCAATCCACGCACTCATCGGACAAAGTGCAACTGAAAGTTGAAGCAGGGGCCAGAAGCTCTCTAGTCCTCCATGCCGTGGCATATCGGGCAAGTTGTGCACCCCAGCTGGGTACTCAATCCCCTCCGGTGGACAGGTCTGATCATGACCAAACTGACGCAGGAACCGAAACGGAAAATAGAATACGCAGTGGGTTAGGCCAATCAGTTGGATCCCAATCAGCCGAGACATACCATAGCTCATGGCCGGGAGGTTGAGCCAAGGGCAACGCCAAACAATACCGTCTGCGGACAAATTGCACATCCAATCGAACCACCACCTTTCGTCAAGAGCATTGACTAGGCGCTGCCGAAAGAAGTAGCCTCGAGCTGAATAAGCCGGGCAAGAGTCCACAACCTGCAACTTATCCATTAACCATACCTAGGGGAGGGATGGAAAATGAGAGAATAAAGAATAGAGAGATATATGATGAGAGAAAAGTAAGACAAGGGTTTTGAGAGAAAAGTCGAGCCTGAGGGTCGAGTGATGTGAGCAAATATATATGCGAGGTTGGGTGGGAAACATTACCTGCAGTAGTAGTGGACTCCCAGCGAACCTAGTCGCCTCCTGGCAATAGACAGAATCTAAGCCCATCAGTGTCTCGGCCAAGGTCATGGCAATACAGCTCTTTCCTTCTCTCAAACCTTGGGCGACTTCAATCAGGCGAATGCTAGCCCCGCCGAAGCCCGAGGAAAGCAGAAAGTGAGACAACATGCATAAGCAGAGGGCGTGTTGCCGGAAACCCTGCCAATGATGGTTGCTGCGGTCACCAGCGTCGGAAAAACGATGGATCAAGCCGAGGATGTCCAGTTCCCCACTGCAAATCAGAGATCGAGCGTCGTGCGCTGTGAGCCCACACATCCGCCCTAAAGCCTGGGCGTGACCAAAACGGAGCTGGGGCAAGATCACTTCAGGGCACTCGGACTCCATCAAAATCTGAAAATCTTCAAAAGTGGGGCACATCTCTTGGCCTCCAAAGCTAAAAACATGCGTCACTGGATTCCAAAACCTTGCCGCGGCATGGAGAAAAGGGAGATGTAACGGAGTACGGCTCAGCGTGAATAGTGCATTCAAGCCGAAACCACGGAAATTTAGCTTTTCCGAGCCATCTAGAGAAGAGATCCAAGATGTGATATTTTCTGCGAGAAACGCCTCCATCTTTGTCTAAAACTAAGATGAAATGAATGTTCCCGAAGTTGAGGCTTTTATAGAAGGAAAAACACTATTCACGGGGACACGTGTCAAAAATCTGGTGGCTGCAGGACTGAATGGCCGGCCAGCTACTTCTTCTGGCTGGCCAGCTATTTACTTTCTGCAGAAATGGCTGGCCAGCCATTCACTTTTTGCAAAAATGGCCGGCCAGCTCCCAGGGATGGCTGGCAAGGCTGCAGTGTGTCTCCTCGGTCCTGTTTTGCTCTTCGAAGGAGAACTCCCAAGCATTTCCATGCAACAGGAGAGTCGAAGGCCTTCATTTCAGACGCGTTCCGATGCCCAGATCGTCAGAAGTACACTTTGTTGTTGTTGAGTTTTGCTTATCGAGTTGTTGCATTGTGCTTATCGAGTTGTTCATCGAGCGGACGGTGTTTTGTGTTTTAAGTCATTGCTCTCTGTTTAAGCAATTTTTGTTAAAGTTTTGTTTATTTGCGTTATTGCTTTTTGCTTATCGAGTTGTAAACTTGCTAAAGATTCTGTTATATCTTAGTAAGTTGGGTTGTTTAGTTTGTTGCGTCGGTTCACTACCTGACTTGGTGATTACACAATGCGCATTACCATTCAATTTCATTTTTGTGCAAAGTAAATGATGGGATACGATGCTAAAAGTTCAAAATACAAACACCTTTCCAAAAGCTATTTCATTTCATCATGCTTTACAACAAATAAAGGTACAAGTTTTACAAAAATAAAACTGCCTAACAATGTGCAAAGTGCTACAAACTACTAGTAAAAAGAAAAATAAAGCAGGAAATAGCAGCATCAAAATCCTCGGGAACGGGAACGAGAAACACGCCTAGTCCTCTTTTGCGGGACAATCTCAACACCATCATCAGAGTCGGAGCTGTCATCCTCAGGATCCTCCTCAGCCTCGCCTCTGTTCCCTGAGCCAAAACCGGAGCCTCCCTCCTCAACAGATGTCTCGAACTGACGGTCGGTAGCCTCCTCCTCCTCCTCCTCCTCCTCATCAGGCTCCACCTCCACAACATGAGCCCTGCGTCTGCGGACAGGCCCTCCTCGAGCTCCTCGATAAGGCCTAGATGGCCCGACTCCTCGGGAAGGCCGAGATGACCCCTCCCCCTGATAAGGCCCGGATGGCCCAGCTCCCTGATAAGGCCCAGATGGCCCAGCTCCCCAATGAGGCCCAGGTGGCCTGGCCTGCGGCTGACCGGACCATGTAGGCATCTGGAAACAAGGAGTTCAAATCAAATACATCAGTCCAAACATGTACATCGGATACAGATATAAGCAAAGGCTACATGAAGTGGGTGCATGTAAATACAGTGTACAAGTGGGGTGTGTCAGATGTGCTCTACACAAATAGTCAATCAATGCAGTAGAAATCAGCATGTCATCAGAAGTATGATAAATGCCAGGAAAACTGAAAGGTACCTGAATGCCTGCAACGGACAACTGTGCCTCCCTACGCAGGACCATGCCCTCGAGTGTGGCCACCAGCCCAACCACCTCCTCTATGTACCCTCGCGATGGCTGCAAAAATGAGTTCATAATCATCAGTAAACAGAAGAATGTCTAAACATCTGAATGATGAATGAAAAGTGGAGCATACCGGCGGTGAGTCCGGATCAATGGCGTATCGATCACTGGGCATCAGAGGCTCTAGTGGAATCGGAATCGGAGAGCTAGCCCCGTACTGCCACGCCATCAACTCAGTGGGCATATCTGGCCATCCGACATGAGGATGAATCGACGGAGCCGGGGGAGCTGGTCTACTCCCACCTCTAGATGTGCCAGCCCGGCTAGAAGAAGGGATGTCTGTAGCTCGAGCCCGAGCCTGATCCGAGGATGGCATACCGGCAGGTCTCATCATCGGAATACGAGCTTCTGTCAATGGAGGCATCAAATATATGTGACGATAGGTGGCGTAGTCCCCCTCCGCAACATATAGCAAAGCATCGCTGCCCAGCATGGCGCCGACTACCTCTGAGTAAGAGAGCCTGTCAGCGGTCCGCATACTAGCTGGGGGTACCGCGGGAACATCCTGAGAAAGATACCCCCGTACCTGGCGCAGAAAGCGCTCCCCCAGGAACCAGACTCTGCCAACTGGCCCTTCGAGCAGGACCCTATACCGGGAGATGCCTGATGCTCCGGTATACTGAAGTAGGAGATCATCACCCAAGGGTGCCCAAGGCTGCCAAGTAATCTGCGGATGATGAATGTATAAACCAATAAGAAAACGAGGATATACAGAGCAAGTCAAAGATGAAAATGAAAAGAACTGAAAGTTCTGAAGTACCTCTGAGTGTCGCACAGTGTCGAAGTACTGTCGCAGGCGAACCAGGGTCTCTCGAGGCCTCGCCCGGTGCGGGCCCTCAAATATCAATGAATATGGGGTCACGAGAATCCCCACCACCTCCAGCTCTGGGGCTAACGATGGGAAGTATACATAAGCCCATAGCTGAGAAAAACAGTGCAGAATGTAAGTACGAAATGCTGAGAGCAAAATGCAGACTGTAAAAGTGCGCTGTATGTGCAATGTACAAGTAATGAAGAGCAGAAATGTAAATCAAGGGGACAGAAAGTACCTCCCAAGCTCTCCAGTAGCCGCCAAGCAAATCGCCCCGCCCGCGGGAGGTCGCGCTCATGTAAAAATAAAGGGTAGCCAGGCCAGCGCCACCCCAATCATATCTATGGACCTGTGATAGGTCGACTAGAGCGCTCAGCAGGTATAGCCCAATGGTGTTCACTCTGTCGGCGAACAGGGTAGTCCCGAAGAGGAACATCAGGAAACCACGGGCGTACTGCTCCGTCTCCTCGGGAGTCTCGGGCACCATCTCCGCCCGCCGGAAATGGGAGGAGAACCAAGTGTATCTGACTCTCCCTGAAACCCTATCAACAGGTGGGCGAGCCCCCAACAAATACATCCAGGCGGCCTCCCACTCGCCCATATCCTCATCGTAGGGAATGGGCCAACCTCCGACATCAAGGCCGGTCAATACAGCAAAATCAAAAGGGGTCATGGTCATGTCCCCGGTAGCAGAGAAATGAAAGGAATTGGTGGTGTCCCACCATCTCTCTACCAGAGCTGCCATCAAGGTCCTCCTAGCAGGACAGCGTGACAACCCGACACAAAAGGGGCCAAACCCCGCCAAGTCTACCAAATCCCTGACGCCCTCCGGGAGCTCAGCATACCAATCCCGCGCCATGGTGGAACCATATCCTCGCACACTGCGGGAACCACCCTGCATTCAGAATGAATATATGTGTCAATAATAAGATGAAATGGGCTGTATGCCAATGATAATGAAATGGGCTGTGTGCCGAAGAAATGAAATGGGCTGTGTGCCGATGAAATGAAATGGGCTGTGTGTCGATGAAATGAACTGGGCTGCGTGCCAATGGAATGGGATCGGCTATGTGCCGATGAAGTGAAATAAGCTGCATACAAATAAAATGAAGTAGTCGTGTGTTCAGAAGTGAAGTGTACGGACTGTGTGTTCAGTATGATCAACTTTCAGTTTAATTGTGGGCTGCGTGTTCACTATCTATCTAGGCTGCGTGTTCAGAAAATTTTGAATTTTGGGCTGCGTGTTCAACTTTCAGTTTAATTGTGGGCTGCGTGTTCACTATCTATCTGGGCTGCGTGTTCAGAAAATTTTGAATTTTGGGCTGCGTGTTCAACTTTCAGTTTAATTGTGGGCTGCGTGTTCACTATCTATCTGGGCTGCGTGTTCAGAAAATTTTGAATTTTGGGCTGCGTGTTCAACTTTCAGTTTATTTGTGGGCTGCGTGTTCACCATCTACCTGGGCTGCGTGTTCAGAAAATTTGAATTTTGGGCTGCGTGTTCAACTTTCAGTTTAATTGTGGGCTGCGTGTTCACTATCTATCTGGGCTACGTGTTCAGAGAATTTTGAAATTTGGGCTGCGTGTTCAACTTTCAGTTAATTTGTGGGCTGCGTGTTCACTATCTATCTGGGCTGCGTGTTCAGAAAATTTTGAATTTTGGGCTGCGTGTTCAACTTTCAGTTTAATTGTGGGCTGCGTGTTCACTATCTATCTAGGCTGCGTGTTCAGAAAATTTTGAATTTTGGGCTGCGTGTTCAACTTTCAGTTTAATTGTGGGCTGCGTGTTCACTATCTATCTGGGCTGCGTGTTCAGAAAATTTTGAATTTTGGGCTGCGTGTTCAACTTTCAGTTTATTTGTGGGCTGCGTGTTCACCATCTACCTGGGCTGCGTGTTCAGAAAATTTGAATTTTGGGCTGCGTGTTCAACTTTCAGTTTAATTGTGGGCTGCGTGTTCACTATCTATCTGGGCTGCGTGTTCAGAGAATTTTGAAATTTGGGCTGCATGTTCAACTTTCAGTTAATTTGTGGGCTGCGTGTTCACTATCTACCTGGGCTGCGTGTTCAAAAAAAATTTGAAATTTGGGCTGCGTGTTCAACTTTCAGTTTAATTGTGGGCTGCGTGTTCACTATCTATCTGGGCTGCGTGTTCAGAAAATTTTGAATTTTGGGCTGCGTGTTCAACTTTCAGTTTAATTGTGGGCTGCGTGTTCACTATCTATCTGGGCTGCGTGTTCAGAAAATTTTGAATTTTGGGCTGCGTGTTCAACTTTCAGTTTATTTGTGGGCTGCGTGTTCACCATCTACCTGGGCTGCGTGTTCAGAGAATTTGAATTTTGGGTTGCGTGTTCAACTTTCAGTTAATTTGTGGGCTGCGTGTTCACTATCTACCTGGACTGCGTGTTCAGAGAATTTGAATTTTGGGCTGCGTGTTCAACTTTCAGTTAATTTGTGGGCTGCGTGTTCACTATCTACCTGGGCTGCGTGTTCAGAGAATTTGAATTTTGGGCTGCGTGTTCAACTTTCAGTTAATTTGTGGGCTGCGTGTTCACTATCTACCTGGGCTGCGTGTTCAGAGAATTTGAATTTTGGGCTGCGTGTTCAACTTTTAGTTAAATTGTGGGCTGCGTGTTCACCATCTATCTGGGCTGTGTGTTCAGAAAATTTGAAGTTTGGGCTGCGTGTTCAACTTCCATTTAAAGTGTGGGCTGTGTGTTCACTTTCGAATTCGGGCTGTGTGTTCGACAAATCAGTGTTTGAGCCATGTGTTTTAATGTGGGCTGTGTGTTCGCAATTAATTAATGAACCGAGTGTTCAGAAATTTGAATGTTGAAACTACATGTTCAAAGATGTAAGGAAAGTACTATGTCACAAGCTAAATGTTTAAGCATAGCAAGGGTGCGAAATGTAAAATACAGAAGATGAGGTAAATACCTCTCGGGCCTCGTGAGAAAGATGCTGCTCCGGCTCTCTGAGAAGCAGATCCGCGGGTGCTCTCTCGTCAAAACTGGTAAAATGACGGAAAACGGCACGAGGGAGGACGTGCGCTGCCGGACGGTACCTCTCGGGCATGAAAGGTCGAGTCCTCGGAGGTAGAGTCATAGGATCGAAATCGTCCCCGGCACCCAGAAAACCTCCGCCATGAGCAGAATTGCCCGCCATTTTCAAGAATCTGCAAAAGGGGAGCAAAAATGAGCAAAATAAGCAAAAATTGGAAAAAGTCAACAAAAGTCAACTCTCGGGAAATGAAAAAGTCAACAAAAGTCAACTCCCGAGAAAATATTCTAAATATTAAGATGAACTTACCTCAAGTGGTGAAAATGCAAAAAGAAGCTCCGAAGCCGGAATTTAATCGCTCCAAAGTGTTTAAAACTAAGTGTTTTTACGAAAACAATTTGCGCGAGGCGTTGGAAAACGCGCGTAAAACTCAAAACTGGAGAGAAAAGTGTTGAAAGAGGCAAGAAATGAAGTGAGGATCGGCTGCCATTTATAGGCCTCAAGCCTTGGTTGAAAAGGCATGCAAAAGGAGGCAAAAAGACCAAAATGCCCCCGGGAAAAGGGCATGGCCGGCCGGCCCCTTATTCTAGCTGGCCAGCCATCTGCTTTTTGCAGAAATGGCCGGCCAGCCATCTACTTTAATGGAAACCGGTTGGACACCCCCCCTTGGGAAGATAAGTGGCCGGCCATGCTCTCCACATGCTCACCTAGCTCTCTGCAAATTTTGAGGAAGATCGGAGTTCCCGGGACCTGAAAAAGTTCAAGAAAAGTACACTTCCGGTCGCGAAATTGCTCCGTCGGGACTTCGGTTTCAAGTTCTGACATGCGTCGCATCATCATTCATCGAAATCAAAGTGTATCCTTTTTGAATGAGTTGTAACCTTTCAAAGAAGCAGATCGGAGGCCGCGATTGAGTTGCCTTCGCCGAAACACGCATTTCCGTACTCGTTGTTTCACGACGAATGAACACCCTGATTCATGCTCGTTTTGTACTTTCATGCACATATCTTGCATTCTCATGGGCATACTCACATTGTCATGTACATTTCTTGATATTTGTATACCTCTGTGTTTGAGCATGCGCTGTCACGCATTTTCCATTCTTGCATTGCGGTGCATACACTCACCGAAGCCGCGTGTGTCGAAACTTTCGGAATCGCGTTAAATATATGTTGTTAGCATATTGTACTTGTTGCAATTTCTCTCTTTTGTAGGCACGATATTGTATGTACGGTTCAATTGAGGCTGGTGCGACCAGACGAATCGCGCAGGTATCGTATCTTCTCCGTGTGAGACATGGCGGAGATTGAATAATCCTCCGCATTCTTAACTGCATGAAATGTAGTTGTTGCTTTGCATTCTTGCTTAAAACTGTTGCATCTATTTGCGAATACTTGCTTCATTACAGCTTGCTGCATTTGCATAATCATTGGGTTACCTTCGGCTTCTTGCATATCATTTGCATTTTGCCCCCTGCCTGCGGGCATGCCTGCGGGCACATCTCTGTCTATCTTGTATGTTTGTCTGAGTCTTCGGCCTTGTCAAAAATAGGTCGTCTCTGGGCTTTCACATTCACTCCCGTCACTTGTGACTTCCGAGTTCTGTCAAAGAGGGGCAACTGTAGACACCCCATTTTTGACCGACCTTAAGACTCAGACGTCACCGATTGAGCGCTTGGTGATGTTGCATAATGTGCTCGTTCAGAAGTTTCAGAGTCGCGGCCGTAAGCCCTGCCTCCGGACTTCCGAACCCTTTTCTGTGCCTTGTCTCGGTTTGCGAACCAGACTCGGTTTTCTCTGTTTCTTTTCCTGAAGGGAGGGAGAGGTCTCGTAGACCATCTCTCAATGTCCGTAGGCTACATTTGGTGGCCGTAGGCCATTTTGCCCATTTCGGAGTCCGGTTCCCGATTTTCGGAGCCGTCAGGCCGTGTGCCTCGGTTCGGGACCGCTTAACCATCTCCTATTGCTCTGATTTCTGGCATACATCCTATTTCATCCATTTTGAGGGACACTGGGGGCTGAGAAACCCACTTCAAGGTCGAATACCATTTTCGGTGCTTAACAGCCCATTTCCGGGACCCCGAACTGCGTATTTTGGCTCTGGAACATTCGTTTTGCAACGGTTTTCGCTCATTTTTGGCAGGTACCTCTGTTTTATCACAGGGAAGGTCACTGAAGTTTGGGAGGACAGCAATTGTTGCAGCAACCAATTATTTCTCTTCCGGAGCCTCCCGGCGCCCGTTTTTCGCACTTCCGGGCTAATGTTGAATACCTTAGAGCTAGTGTTGCCAACTTTCAACCACATATCTGTGATCTACACATCTGGGAGGCCACTAAAAGTTGGTGGCCGGCCATTAAGGTCACCTGACCCTTTTGACCCCTTTCTTCCGGGCTAATGTTGAACCCCTTGGACCTTTTTTCTTGAACTTTCAACCATATATCTGTGATGTACACACCTGAGAGGCCCCTAAAAGTTCATGGCCGGCCAGTAAGTCAACTTGACCCTTTTGACCCCCTCTTTCCGAGCCATTGTTGAACCCCTTGGGCCCACTTTCTTGGAATTTCAATTACATGGTTGTGTTGTACACACATAGGGCTACCTCCCCAATATCTGGCCGGCCAGAAAAGCTCCTTGACCCTTTTGACCCCTAGCCGGCCGGCTAGGGGGTGTGGCCGGCCGGCCACCTCCAGCAAAAGTATGAGGCCGGCCAGATTCCTTGCACTGTACCCTTTCCAGCTGTGGGGCAATATCCCCCAGATATTTTCTGTACCCGGGGGATATTTTGGGAGAGAGTTATGCTCTCCAATTCACCCCCTTTTACACCCCTTTCTTGACCTTATAACCAGCTGAGGGTCTTCTTCTTGAGGGTTGGAAAAATTCTTCTCCAAGCACAAACCCTAAACTCCATTGCCATCCTTCTCAATTCTCCAAAAAACCCTAACTTCTTAACCTTCATTCCTTCTACACCACCAAGCTCTACCACCACCATCTCATTTCCAGCAGCAAGGGAGGATTCTTGAAGGCTAAAGAAGCTGCAAATCAACCCAAGAAGCAACAAAAGCTTGGATCTTCAAGGGTAAGTTACACTTTGATCCTTTTGACCCTTTTCCTTGATCTATTTCTAAGCCTCATTTCTTTTTGGTTTCAAGCTTCGGCCCTAACTGAAAAGGGCCATATTTTGAGCTCATATTCACTTCTCATTAAGGGCTAAACCCTGTTTGAGCCCTCCATAATACACTTGCTTCATTGATCATCTTGTATGTCATAGTTTTGCATGCTATTTTTGACCCATGAGCAATTTATTTTCGAGCATGTTGTAAACTGATATAAGGCATATTTTGAGCCCCTCTTCAACATTGGAGAAGGGCTCAACATTGTTTGGTGTTTCCATATGTCACTTGTAGTTATATCCCCTATTTGGCCCCATTTTTGCATAAATTAGTAGCCCTCTTTGCTTCTGTTTTTGGACCTTGGTCCGAACTGAAAGTGGTCTTATTTTGGCCTATACTTCATGTTTCATTCACACTTTTTTTCTGTTTGGTGATTATTTTATATACTTCATGTTATAGCACCTTTTGAGCCTTGTTTTGCATCACATTTTTAGCATGTTTGTATACTGATTTGAGGTCTTCCATATACTGTAAATGTTCATATTTTTGGTCCATCTTCAGTGTTTTAGAAGGAATTTTTTCAGTTTGAGTTTTTCTTATACCACTTGCTTCATTACCTCTCTTTTGGCCCCTATTCTTGCATGCTATGTTTCCCTTATCTATGCTTGCTGTTTGGCCATGTTTATGACTGTGAAAGTGCATCTTTTGGGACTGTCTAGCTTCTGTCTTTGCATTGCATGTCCATATTGTGCATGTTTGGCATGGCTATAGGCCATTTCGGGTGCTTAATGTTGCATTTCGGGACAATTTCATGCATTTGGTATCATTTCACTACATTTCGGGACTGTTTTTCCCCATATTTTGTTGCTGAAATTCTGTTAGTATGCTTGCATATCATTTTTGCCACATTCCATTGTATTTTATCATTGCCTCGGTTTGCGTGCCCGTGTGCACGCATTTTGAGGCACTCCATTTTTATCCGATGGCATCCCATGTGAGTGTGGCTGAGGCTCACTCATGTTGGTATAAGCCCATTTGTCATTTCCATGTCATTCCATTGCATTTTATCATTGCCTCGGTTTGCGTGCCCGTGTGCACGCATTTCGAGGCACTCCATTTCTATCCGACGGCATCCGATGTGAGTGTGGCTGAGGCTCACTCATGTTGGTATAAGCCCATTTGTCATTTCCATGTCATTTTAGCATCGCCTCGATTTGCGTGCCCGTGTGCACGCATTTCGAGGCACTCCATTTTTATCCGATGGCATCCCATGTGAGTGTGGCTGAGGCTCACTCATGTTGGTATAAGCCCATTTATCATTTTTGCCACATTCCATTGCATTTTATCATTGCCTCGGTTTGCGTGCCCGTGTGCACGCATTTCGAGGCACTCCTTTTTATCCACCGGCATCCGATGTGAGTGTGGCTGAGGCTCGCTCATATTGGTATAAGCCCTTTTGCCATTCCACCGCATTTATCATCGCCTCGATTTGCGTGCCCGTGTGCACGCACTTCGAGGCATCTCATTTTCACCGCATTTATCATCACCTCGATTTGATTGCCCGTGTGCACGCACTTCGAGGCATCTCATTTTCACCGCATTTATCATCGCCTCGATTTGCGTGCCCGTGTGCACGCACTTCGAGGCATCTCATTTTCACCGCATTTATCATCGCCTCGATTTGTGTGCCCGTGTGCACGCACTTCGAGGCATCTCATTTTCACCGCATTTATCATCGCCTCGATTTGCGTGCCCGTGTGCACGCACTTCGAGGCATCTCATTTTCACCGCATTTATCATCGCCTCGGTTTGCGTGCCTGTGTGCACGCACTTCGAGGCATCTCATTTTCATTGTATCTGTCACCGCCTCGGTTTACGTGCCCGTGTGCACGCACTTCGAGGCATCTCATTTTCAGCATTCCGTCATTTTCTCGGTTTGCGTGCCCGTGTGCACGCATTTCGAAGCATCTCATTTCCATAGCCTTCTGTATGTTAGGATTATATCTTAGTTGCATTTCATGCATATCATGCATATTGCATCATGTTCGGAATAGGAGTTAGCCCGGGCACGGGAAACGAGGTACATTTCGTACTCCGAGTGACGGAAGGTGTCTCAATTCCCCAGTCACCGACACTCCGGATTATCCATGATGGAGTTAGGTTTTAGCTGTAGTTTCATGTGCATTCATCCTATATTGAGTTGTGCATTTCGATTCCTCGGCCATCGTACCTCGGTATGCGCGATTGGTGGCACGAGGATCGAGACATGCATATATCTGTGCAAATACATTGCTATGCCCCTTTCCTGCTCTCTGTTGCAGCGAAATCAGGAATCAACAACCTTTTGGAACTTGGCACGCATTTCAAGAACAGGTGTAAACAGAGGCTAATTGGGGCATTCCGGTGGATTTCCGCGCAAGACAACCCGGACATGCATCATCCATCAGAAGCAAGGCAGTCCCTGGCTTGCACGCCAGTTTTATTTGCTTTCTTAGTTAATTCATTAATTTATTAGGATTTTGTAATATTTCGGACTGTAATATTCTTTTATTCGGGATTGTAATATTCAGACTGTATTATTTATTCGGACCCTCTGTGCGAGGGCATAACTGTAATAAGTGTGCGTGAGTGTGATGTATGCCTTCCAACCTCACGTCTTTCTCCCTTTTATTTATCCGCTTTTGATGGTTAGATTAGGGCATGTTTAAATTAGCATACAGTATGACAGCATGTTTGCATCATTCATCTGTATTGCATGCATCGGGCTCGGCGCATCATACTAACTGCATTGTACTTTCAATTTCAAAGTTGAAAACATGATAGCTGTAGCATCTCATATACCATCTTAGAAAAGCCGAGCCTACTATAATTGTATTTTTTTGCATGTGTTGCATTAGGCATTTCTGTATACTTAGGATTCATGCATGATTTCTAATAAGTGTCTATTTTGGCTTGGAGTACTCGGTGAGTTTTTATGCTTTAGCATCCTTGCATGCGTATGAGTGAATGCCATGATAGCATGCTTACCATGAGGCTACGTGCTTATTTGATATAACTGCCTGAATGCCTGTGGGTGAAGGCTGAGTTACTTAAATTAGAATAAATCATCAAATGTTTTAAACTTACCTGCGGGTAGCAAACCACTTTCAAAAACAAACATGAAATGTTTTGTTCCAATTCGGGCGATCCAGTCTATATTTATATGCTGTGCATCACATAGTAACCTAGGCTAATAAACCGGATAAGAACTCACAATGTTTTCAAGAATTGATATCATGCTTAGTAGAGACCGGTCTATGACCGGGCGAGCGGGGGTGCTCACGAAGTGACCTTCCCCAATCGTACCCAAGTTCCCGAGCCGAGGCAACTTTGGTGATGACGGACACGTGGCCTTTTGACACCGAGTCAGGGTTTCCTAAATTTCCCAAAATAAAATATTTAGGTGGCGACTCTGTATCTGGCAAAGCAGTCCATGTTTGGCACTGCTTTCTTCAAAAATCAGTTTCTCAAAAACGATTTGCCGGATTTGGACTCTTTGGTTCAGATTAGGAACCGTGACATTTAAGAGTCCGAGCTGTAGTGACCCCAAATGAACAGAACGGGAGCCAAACCCTCCCGGGGCGTTCGGGGGACGTCTACAGGCCTGTGTGGCCAGATTCGAAGCAGCCCTCGGACAAGAGGCAAGAAAGTCAGATCAAGAAGATTAGACCTCATCAGAAGAAGCTTGCAAAGCTAGAACAGAAGTACCCTTCAAACTAGGGGCAAAGATGTCAGACGTGCTCGGAGAGCCGAAGATGAATCCTCTTGCAAATCAACAGCCACTCTCCTGGATACGGATGGCTTCAAAATCCTACAACCATTTGGCATGGACCAAACTACGCTTTTACCCTTTGAGAGGCTCGCTGGGCCGAAAACCCGGAAGGCCAACCCAGGCAAAAGTTAGAGCAAAAGAAAAATACAAAAAAAAAAAAATGCAAAGAAAAGAACAAAAAAGAAAATCAAAAAAAAGGAAATGAAATGAAAAGAAATGAAAAGAAAAGAAATGAAAAGAATTGAAAAGAAAAGAAAAACAAAGCTCACAAGGTCGAAAACCCGCATCGGGCGCCTTGGCAAAAGTTAGAGCCTAAAAAGGAGAGGTTAAATACCCGAGTGTACCTTAACCCCGAACTACGTAAGGCTTGATTCCCATCTTTGGGATACGTAGGCAACTTCATTCCGAAGTCCAGCCGTAAAACACTTCAAAATCAATTATGTCCATGTAATGGTTCTGATAATTTTTGCCTTCTCTGTATCCGAGAGTTCGGTTGCAATCATCGCTTCGAGGACTGATTATAATGCACTACGGTGCCATTCAGACAAGGGGTAACTTTCCGTTGCCATTCAATGCGCTGCGGTGCCGTGCAAACAAGGGCAACTTTCCGTTGCCATGTAGCTCTCTTCGAGCAAGGGGGCAATTTTCCTCCAAATCTGAGGTTGTGCGTCTCAAGAGTGGGTTCCGTGCTTGTTAAGCATTGGCCGTTTGCAAAAATAGTTTTTGAGAATTTTTGCTGAGGTTGACTATTCTCCCGAAAATTATTCCATTTTTCCAAAAAACTGGACCATTTCTTGGACCCAAAAAAGGAAAATTTTCAGTGCTCATAGCCTGACTTGCATGATTTCAAATCAAAAATCGAACAAGTGTGTTAATCTAACTCTCATATTGGTCAAAATTTGTTTTCGTAGAAAACCAAAAAAAGATGGTCAAAATGATGAACTAGGGGCACAGTTGAGTCAGGTGTTTTGTCTTTCCCCCGTCATCAACTACCCGCTAAGAAGGGCACCTGTAGACACCCCATTTTTGACCGCCCTTAAGACTTGGGCACTACTGATGGTTTGCTCGGTGTTGAGAGATGTGCAGGGCAAAGAATCAGTTTCTTCGGCTAGAAGAGAGGCAAATCTTTCAAAACACTTTGTTTAGGGTTTTGGAGTTGAAGAAAAGAGGAAAGGAGAGGAGAAAACTAGTTTGGGAGAAGTTCGGCATGAATCCGGGTAGGAGAGAATCGAGCAGCCCTCGCTAAATCGGGCTTATTCAATTGCATACTTGGAGTTAAGCTATGAGGCCACCATCGTTGGAAAGAAGACTTCCAGGGCTTCATTTTGCACTCAAGAATCTCCTAGAGCCAAGTCCGTGTGGGGGAGATATGATCAGTTGAAGTTGGGCATCATCCCGGTTGGATCGAATCTGCGCGGCTTCACGAAAAAGGGCATAACTTTTTGTACAGGAGGAATTTTGATGCAAGGTTTACGCCATTGGAAAGCTAACTTCCGGGGCTTCAATTTGCATACCCACCGGCCGTTTTTTGACCTTGGAATCATCTATCGACAATCTATTTTTCCGACCGGCAAAATATTATGCCGACCGGCACTTTATTTTGGCCGACGACCAAATTTTCTGGCCGGTTTGCACCCTTTGCACCCTCCAAGCCTGGTGCATCCCAGCTGTGCCAGTTGGAATGCACCAGCACACTCCCCCGCGCATATATGTTGCTATTTTGAACCCTTGACCACCTTTGGACCCCTCTTTTGCACCCTTTGCTCAAGGCTTCTTGAGGAAGCCTTGACCCCTTATCTTGGCTTCCTCAAGAAGCCTACCAGCTGTCCAAGCTTCTCCAATAAGCCTTGACCTCCCCTTTAAACCCCTTCGACCCTTTGAAGCTTGCCTTAGAAGCTTAGTATTGCCTATATAAGGGGCCTCTCCTCCTCCATTGTTGAGGTTGGATGGTTGGAGGCAAAAAAACCAGAGATATACCATGTATATCTGATATACATACATACAACCCTCGATCTCTCTCCATATCTCTCTCATTCAATCATCAAATACCCTTGTTCTTGGGCCATTTCTTCACCAACCCATAGCACCACACCCCTACACTTCATGCCAGCACATTGGAGGTCATTTGCAGAGGCTAGGAGCACCCAAACTTCAACCAAAAGCTGCTGGTTCATTGGTCTACAAAGGTGAGTCCTCTTCTTCCCTTTTCTAGCCTATTCTTGCATCATATCTAAGCCATAGTTGCTTGCATCTTTGGGCTCCGACCAAAACTGTAACTCATCATATTTTGAGGTCCTCTTCATGTTTGATTGAGGACCTCTTGCTGTTTGAGGACAGTAGCTTGCACTTGCTTCATTACCCCTCTTAAATGCCATTATCTTGCATGTTATTCTTGGCCTATACGTGATCTGTTTTGGAGCATGATGTAAACTGTAAATAGGCTTATTTTGAGCCCCTCTTCAACATTGAAGAAGGGCTCAACACTGTTTGGGACCTCCATGCTATACTTTCCTTTATACCCTCTTTTGGTCCCCATTTTTGCATGCTTTGGCAGCCCATTGTGCTTCCGTTTTTGATCTTTTTACAGGCCTAGAAAAGGTCTTATTTTTACCTTCTTAACATGTTTTATTAAGGGTCTTTGGCTGTTTGTTGAATATTTTGCACACTTTGTGTTATAGCCTCTTTTTGAGCCTCATTTTGCATTGCATTTCTAGCATGTTTGTATACTATTTTTGGGTTTTTACAGTTCTGTAAAGTAGCTTATTTTGGGCCCCTCTTCAATGTTGTTGAAGGGCTCTAACCTATTTGGAGTTAGCAGCTGTGAGTTGCTTCATAACCTCATGTTTAGGGCCATTTTTGCATGCCATTGTTGCCCTATCTTTGCTCGTTGTTTGGCCATGACTTGTACTATAAAAATGCTTATTTTGAGGCTGCCTTGCTTCTGTATTTTCATTCCATGTACCAATTATGCATGCTTTGTATAGCTGTAAGCCATTTCACGTACTTAATCTTGCATTTCGGGAGAAATTCCATGCATCGGGTGTGTTTTCGCCTCATTTCGGGGCTGTTTTCCCCCACATTTCAGTGCTGAAATTCCACTAGCATGTTTGCATATCATTTCCATGCTTTTGCATTGCGTATGCCATTGCCTCGGTTTGCGTGCCCGTGTGCACGCATTTCGAGGCACTTCATTTTCATCCATCGGCCTCTTATGTGAGTGTGGCTGAGGCTCTCTCATTTTAGTGTAAGCCCATATCACATTTTCATGTCATTTACATTGCGTATGCCATATCCTCGGTTTGCGTGCCCGTGTGCACACATTTCGAGGCACTTCATTTTCATCCATCGGCCTCTCATGTGAGTGTGGCTGAGGCTCTCTCATGTTAGTATAAGTCCATGTTGCATTCTATATGCCATTTTAGCCATTGCATTGCATATGCCATTGCCTCGGTTTGCGTGCCCGTGTGCATGCATTTAGAGGCACTTCATTTTCATCTTATGGCCACTGATGTGGGTGCGGCTGAGGTCCACTCACATTGGTGTAAGTCCACCTTGCATTGTGTATGCCATGTTTCAAAGCGTTGCGCATGTTATGTTGTTAGCATTGTGTATGCCATGTAGTTGCATAGCATGCTTGTATTCTTGTTTGCATACCTTGGTTGCATTGCATTGGCATGCATGCCTTGCCTCTTGATCATGTGATAGAGGTTGGGCTTTAGTTTGTTTGATTGGTTTGCATTTCATTTGACATGAAAGTTGCACACTTGATTCCTTGGGCCATCATGCATGGAAATGCGCGATTGGTGGTCCGAGAATCGAGGCACATGCCCCTTTGAGTCATTACCATGATAAGGGACAAGAATGGTGCATATATGCCTTGAATTGTGCTGCCATGCTTTGCTTTGCACTCTGTTGCTGTCAATTGCAGGTTCTGCAAGACATTCCTTGCCGACCGGCAGTATATATTGCCGACCGGCAGTAAACAAGCAGCCGATGGATTCATCTTGTGCCGGTGACTACACCACACTGCCGGTGGCAATTCTACTCAGCCGGTGGCACTCCTCAGTGTCCAAGGAAGCAGTCCTGAGGTTTTGGTAGCCTTCAGAGGAGCAGAGGAAAGAAAACAGAGGCAGCCTATGCATGGCGGCGCATTTCCCGAGGCGGTTTACCTGTTTTCCTAGATTAGTTAATTTGTTAATTAATTAATTAATTTGTAATATTTAATTAGCTTGCGTAGTTAATTAATTTGTAATATTTATTTGGTCCCTCCGAGCGAGGGCATATTTGTAATAAGTGTGCGTGCGTGTGATGTATGTCTTCCAACCCCACTTCTTTCTTCTCTTTTATTTACCTGCTTATGATGGTAGATTAGGGCACATTTATTTTAGCATACCTTACGCTATGCATGCATGCATCCATACATCTGTCTTACATGCACCGGGCTCGGCACATCATGCTAACTGCACTTGTATTTCAATTCCAAGTTGAGAACTTGTTACTTGTAGCATTTCATATGCCATTTTAGGGTTAGCCGAGCCTGTTTAGATTGCATCTTTGCATGTGTTGCATTAGCCATTTTTAACATGAACTAGGATCATGCATATGATTACTGACTAGTTTCTGTTTTGGCTCGGAGTACTAGGTAAGCTTTTATGCTTTAGCATATCGCATGCGTGTGAGTGTTGCCATGACAGTATGATTACCATGAGGCTAGCTGCTTATGTGATATAACTGCTTGAATGCCTGTGGATGGAGGTTGAATTACCTAAATTGGAATAATGCATTAAAACTGTGAGTTTCAAGCCCACTAAATAGTGGCAAAATCATCTTTTCTAAAAGCCCACTTGAGGGTGGAAAAATCTGCATTTTAGCCTACTTGCGAGTAGCAAACCATTTTCAAAACAAACATGAAATGTTTTGTTCCAATTTGGGCGATTTGGTCTATACTTGTTTGCTGTGCGCATAACATAGTAATTCTAGGCTAATAACCGGAATAGGAACACATAACGTTGTCAAAACTGGACATCACGGTTAGTAGAGGCCGGTCTTCAGACCGGGCGAGAGGGGGTGCTCATAGCTGACCTTCCCCGATCGTACCCAAGTTCCCGAGCCGAGGCAACTTTGGTGATGACGGACACGTGGCCTTCGGCACCGAGTCAGGGTTTCCTAAATTCCCCCATTTTAAAATATTTAGGTGGCGACTCTATATCTGGCAAAGCAGTCCATGTTTGGCACTTCTCTCAAAAAATCTATTTTTCTCAAAACGATTTGGCGGATTTAGACTCTTTGGCTCAGACTTAGAACCGTAACAAAATCGAGTCCGAACTGTAGTAGCATGAGGCCCACGGGCGCGTCTACAGTTTCTGACGACTCTGCTAGGGATTTTAGAGAGCTTGACTCGAACTCGTGATATCCTATTTTGATTTCATTTATGTGTCTCTTTGCATTGCATGTGCATTGGTGCGCCTAGGAACATAGTGTTTGCCATCTGCCATTCCTGAACAGTTTGCTGGAGGCTTGTCTTGTCAAGGCATGACCATAAGGCTGACCGGTTATAGGCTCTGACAGCATGGGAACACAAACCCCGGTTTTACTGGGGCACCCTTTTTGACCATTCGACCTAGTGCATATTGAAATCCATAGTGACCATTCCAAACTAGGACAGGTTGCTCACCCGATGTTAGGTTGTTTGAAACCGCTGCGTGCGTAGTGAAACCCTAGCTCCTGACGAAATAGGACAGGGAAACACTACCCCAACATAGGGGTGTTTTTGGCTCTCACTTACTTGTTATGTGCTTTTGGGGTGCGTCTCCATACGAATGCATATATCAGTTTACAGGGTTTGGGCATCAGGCCTGCGGGCACCAGTTCAGTATTTTGGGATTCAGTTTACCTGAGGGTATCAGTTTACCGGCAGAATTTTGGGCAGAATTTAGTAGAGAGCACAGTCGTTCAGTTATGTGCATACCTGTTCTGGTGAAATCAAGCTGAGATACTGTCTGTTTTCTCTTTTGCAAGGTAGTCGTGGAACTATAGCTTCAGAGGGCTCCAATATCCCCCGAGGTTCATTGGATTTGTACTAATAGACTTTGTCAGGTCAGAGACTCAGTTCAAGGATAATCAGGGCCAGAGAAGGCTAGTCAGGCACAGACCACCTGCACAACAGCTACCAGATCAGTGATCTTTGAGCAGTCGGGCTGAGATTTCCGAGCCTATTGCCAACACAGATATACCGGTTGCTCAGTTAGATTAGAACAGTATGTCGAGTCTGGAAGAGATGGTGCGCCAACTCTAGGACAGTATGAAAGCCATGCAGCAAGACACTGTCCGTCAAGTAGAATTCGCCAAGCAACAGGCTGTGGCCATAACCCAACAGGCAGAGACAATTGCCAGATTGGAGCAGCAAACTGGAGTATCTACTTCGCACCAGACTCCTCCCCCACCAAGAGTTCCCATACTCGGGGAGGCAACCCACGTCCAGGAGGATACCGACCTTCCAACGGGGCCTGCTCCGCCCCCGATCCCGCCTCAACTATCCAAAGCACCCACTCCTATCAATCAATCGGATTCTCCCTTCGAGTCCGAGGTGGACCCCATGGCATTAAAAATGAGCAAGCTTGAAAAGCTGTTTAAGAAATCTCAAGGCGTGAAGTCCATCCCGGACATTGGAGACGGATACACTAACGCAGCCGTGATGCTGCCAGACCGGTTTAAGATGCCACAAATTGATCGTTTTGATGGATCTGAGGATCCCATGGTACACCTGCGACTATTTTCAGACGTCCTAAGACCAATGGGCCTCACTAGATTGCAGAAGCTGTCTTTGTTTGGCCGGACCCTGTCAGGTGTAGCGGCCGCATGGTATGCCAAATTGGAGGATGACGTCAAGAGAAGTTGGGACGAGATGGCTGAGGCCTTCGTCGCACAATATTCATACAATACACAAATCGAGATTACGACCCGTGATCTTGAGACGACGAGGCAGGAGCCTAAGGAGAGCTTCTTAGAAATCGTGGCCCGCTGGAGGGCCAAGGCCTCAATGATGACCATTAGGCCAACAGATAAGGATCAAATACGGATGATTGTGCGCAATCTCCAGCCTAAGCTAATGCAGAGAATGATTGTAATCCCCTTTCCCACTTTCTCAGATTTACACGATATGGGGATACAAATCGAAGATGCAATGAGGCAAGGTCTGTTTGACCAGGATAAGGAGCAGCCCAGGAGGGCATTTTCCCGCAATTCGAATGCGACCACCAGCGGTGACGCAGCTGCAAGGTCTTCTGAAGTGGGCATGGTCACCACCACTGCGTCAAAAACAACTACCCCATTCACCGGTGCATCCGGAAGTAGCTCACAAAAAACCAAATATCCACCTCGAGTCAAGAGGGTCTTCACTCCACTTCATATGCCTTTGTCAAAGGCTCTAGAGGTCTTACTCCGGAAAGGACATCTGAAACCGTTGGAACAACGCCCCCTACCCGATCTTATCCCTGCAAAGCATGACCAGACTAAGTACTGTGCGTACCACCAACAAACCGGTCATGAGACCGATAGCTGCTTTCGTCTGCGCCATGATGTACAGGATTTGTTTGACAACAAGGTCATTGCCGCACCAGCTCAGTAAAGTCTATCACGACTAGATCAGTGAACTCGGGGGATAGTACGAATATGTGATCAGGGGATGAACCACCTGCGGACGGCACTTAGTTTACTCCAGATGTGGCGTGTGGCACACACTGTTTTGAGCATTTGCGAATGCTGGTTTTTGTAGCTTCTGACTTGGGTGTTGAGTCAGTTTTGCAGTTTTGTTTTGAGTCAGTCTCTTTGTTTTGAGTCAGTCTTTTGATTAAGGGTCTGTCTTGTTATATCGAGTCAGTCCTGTTTTGTTAGAGTCAGGTGATTCCGGGGGTGTTACCTCGGGCATCACTATTTTGTTTTGTGTTTGTCTTTTTGCCTTCTTTTGAGTCTGTTTCTGCCTTGGAGCCAATTGTGCCAACAGATTTGAATGAACAGCAGTGATTTTCATACTCTTGTGTTTGCTTCTGCCGTGTGCCAGTTGTGCCAGAAGTTTGAATGAGATGACAGTGCTCTTCGCCTGCCTTTTCTGTGCCTTTGAAGTCATTGTAATGACCTAAGTTTTCCAAAACTTGTTTCGAAACATTGTGATAAAAACAAAGAGGAAAGAATTCCTTGGGTTTTGCAAAACTTGATCAATTGAGAGAAAGAGAGGCGTGCTAAGCCCTTAATGAATGAGATCATGTTTGTTAATGTGAGTACTGAGAAGGATCCTGGCTTGATCCAGATTGGTCCCACACTGTCTTCAGCGCGAGCGATTTGTCGCTTTCTTAAAAACTTTCGAAAAATGTTTTGCGCAGTCCTGTGAAGACTTGTGTGGAATCGCCCTTGAGATTGTGCAGCCGAGGATCGCTCTCAGCCTCAAGATTCTGTCCATTTGTTTTCAAACCTCGGACTTAAATTCAGAATGTTCAATGGTCAACCGCCATATGAGGCCTGTGTGGCCAGATTCGAAGCAGCACTCGGACAGGAGGCAAGAAAGTCAGATCAAGAAGATTAGACCTCATCAGAAGAAGCTTGCAAAGCTAGAACAGAAGTACCCTTCAAACTAGGGGCAAAGATGTCAGACGTGCTCGAAGAGCCGAAGATGAGTCCTCTTGCAAATCAACAGCCACTTTCCTGGATACGGATGGCTTCAAAATCCTACAACCATTTGGCATGGACCAAACTACGCTTTTACCCTTTGAGAGGCTCGCTGGGCCGAAAACCCGGAAGGGCGACCCAGGCAAAAATTAGAGCAAGAGAAAAATACAAAAAAGAAAAAAATGCAAAGAAAAGAACAAAAAAGAAAATAAAAAAAAAAAGGAAATGAAATGAAAAGAAATGAAAAGAAAAGAAATGAAAAGAATCGAAAAGAAAAGAAAAACAAAGCTCGCAAAGTCAAAAACCCGCGACGGGCGCCTTGGCAAAAGTTAGAGCCTAAAAAGGAGAGGTTAATACCCGAGTGTACCTTAACCCCGAACTACGTAAGGCTTGATTCCCATCATTGGGATACGTAGGCAACTTCATTCTGAAGTCCAGCCCTGAAACACTTCAAAATCAATTGTGTCCATGTAATGGTTCTGATAATTTTTGCCTTCTCTGTATCCGAGAGTTCGGTTGCAATCATCGCTTCGAGGACTGATTATAATGCGCTACGGTGCCATTCAGACAAGGGGCAACTTTCCGTTGCCATTCAATGCGCTGCGGTGCCGTGCAAACAAGGGGCAACTTTCCGTTGCCATGTAGCTCTCTTCGAGCAAGGTGGCAATTTTCCTCCAAATCCGAGGTTGTGCGTCTCAAGAGTAGGTTCCGTGCTTGTTAAGCATTGGCCGTTTGCAAAAATAGTTTTTGAGAATTTTTACTGAAGTTGACTACTTTTCTCGAAAATTGTTCCATCTTTTCCAAAAACTGGACCATTTCTTGGACCCAAAATAGGAAAATGTTCAGTGCTCATAGCCTGACTTGCATGATTTCAAATCAAAAATCGAACAAGTGTGTTAATCTAAACTCTCATATTGGTCAAAATTGTTTTAGTAGAAAACCAAAACAAAAATGGTCAAAATGATGAACTAGGGGCACAGTTGAGTCAGGTGTCCTGTCTTTCCCCTATTATCAACATACCTGCCAGAAGGGCACTCTACCTGCCAGAAAAGGGCACAACTGAAGTCAACAACAAAGGGCTAAAAGCTCTCTCATCCTCCAAGCAACGAGGAATCAAGTCAAGTACGAAGCACGAACTGGGATGGGGCGAGATATTCCACTCCCTCATCTGGACAGATCTAACCACGTCCAAACTCCCCAGCAAAGCATCATCAATCGATGTCAACTACAGATTTGCTACACACCCAGTTGTAGCACAGCCCCTCTGTGGGAGAAACTCACTAGCTGCGTGCAGAAGAAGAAGAATCTAGCAGAATGCCAGGGGCAAGAGCCCACAATTTCCAGCTTATCCATCAACCACCCAAGGGAGGGATGAAAAACGAGAGATTAATGAATAGAGAGATGTGCGCTGAGAGAAAAAGCGAGAAAAGAGTTTTGAGAGAAAAACCGAGCTTGAGAGCCGAGTGATGTGAGAATCACAAATAAGAAAGGGTGGGAATAATACCCGGTGAAACAGGCTCCCAGTGCACGTCTGTGTGTCGTGTCTTTTGTTTTGTTTGTCTCGATTCTTGCTTTGAGTCGTCCCGAGCGTGTCTCGACATGTTTAGGTTGTTTACCTTTTGTTTTCCGTTGTTGAGTCTTTCTCGCTGTGTTCAGTCGTAGGCTCAATACCTGGTCGAAAACTCATCTCTCAATTTCAAAAATAAATCGTTTTGTGCTCAGAGTGCTGTGCCATCCTTCACGTTTGTGCAAAACAGGATTCTTTTTTCCATAAAACTGCAGGGTCCACCCCCGATAAGTGTGAACGGTGAAACCAGGACCTATCTGAAGCTATGATGGTTCCAGACTACAAAGCAAAGACAAAAGAGCGAAAATCGAGGTATCTGAGTTTGTGTCAACTTCAGAAAATTCCGTGATTGTACTCCGGACGTACCTCTTCAGGGCCTTGTCAATGCTCCGAAATATGAGTGTACCTCTACCTCAGGCGCAAGATCAATCCTGCTTCAAGGTTATGCACTCTTCCACTTACATTGTTATGCACCCACTTCACTTGCATTGTAATGCATTATACCTATCAAGTTTCTTCCTCAGTCGTGCACGATATTGTATGCACGGTTCATTCAAAGAAGCTCCGTTTTAAGGTCATTCACTTTCGTGTATCAATCACACACACTCACTTTAGTGTATCAATCACACTTCATTCGCTTAGTGTATCAATCACACTTCATTCACTTAGTGTATCAATTACACTCTAATTTCAATTACACTCTAATCTACTTAGTGTATCGATCACGCTTCAGTTACGCTCTCATTCATATAGTGTATCAATCACACTTCATTTGCCTTAGTGTATCAATCACACTTCACTCGCTTTGTGTATCTATCACACACATTCTCATTTTGTGTATCTATCACGCACATATTCGCTTTTGTGTCTATTGCACTCTCACTTAGTGTATCGATCACACTTCTTTCATTTTGTGTATCTATCACACACATTCTCGTTTTCTGTATCACACCTCATTGATTTAGTATATCAATCATACTTGTTCACTAAGTGCATCTATCACACTTCGTGTTCACTTTTAGTGTATCAATCACACTCTGTTCACATAGTGCATCTATCACACTTTGTGTTCATTTTCAGTATATCAATCATACTTTGTTGACACTGTGCATCTATCACACTTTGTGTTCACTTTTAGTGTATCAATCACACTCTGTTCACATAGTGCATCTATCACACTTTGTGTTCATTTTCAGTATATCAGTCATACTTCGTTCACACTGTGCATCTATCATACTTTGTGTTCACTTTTAGTATATCAATCACACTCTGTTCACATAGTGCATCTATCACACTTTGTGTTCATTTTCAGTATATCAATCATACTTTGTTCACACTGTGCATCTATCACACTTTGTGTTCGCTTTTAGTGTATCAATCACACTCTGTTCACATAGTGCATCTATCACACTTTGTGTTCCCTTTTAGTATATCTATCATACTTGCTCACTAAGTGCATCTATCACACTTCGTGTTCGCTTTCAGTATATCTATCGTACTTGTTCACATAGTGCATCTATCACACTTTGTGTTCATTTTCAGTATATCAATCATATTTTGTTCACACTGTGCATCTATCACACTTTGTGTTCGCTTTTAGTGTATCAATCACACTCTGTTCACATAGTGCATCTATCACACTTTGTGTTCCCTTTTAGTATATCTATCATACTTGTTCACCTTGTGCATCTATCACACTTCGTGTTCACCTTTAGTATATCAATCATACTTTGTTCACTTAGTGCATCTATCACACTTTGTGTTCACCCCTTGTGTATCTATCACACTATGCTCACCACACTCGCTTAGTGTATCTATCACACGTTCACACTTTGCTTCATATAGTGTATCTATCACATGCTCGCTTCGTGTATCAATCACACCCGTTCGCTTTGCGTATCAACCACACACTCTCGCATTGTGTATCTATCACACTATGCTCACTTTGTGTATCTATCGCATGTTCACTTTGAGTATCCATCACACTCTTTTCACTATGTGTATCTATCACACATGCTTGTCCACTTAGTGTATCTATCATACTTTGTTCACTTTTTGTGCATCTATCGCACATGTTCGTGAGAATTGCATAATTCTCTTACATCCTTTCTGCATGAGATGTAGTTTGGTTCATGTCTACTTGCTGGCATAGCATTCGCTTAAAATGTTGCATTTATTTTGCATAATTGCTTCATCACAGCTACATTCGCGCTATTTTGCGCATCGCACTGTTTTGTGCAATTTACATTCGCGCTATTTTGCGCACCTCACTTGTACTTGTTAGTACATTGCATTGTTGTGAGTGCAAACTGGCTTCGCGTGGCGTATAAGTCCAATTATCAAAGTCTTCCTGCATATCATTTGCATCCTGCCCCTGAACTACGCTGGTTTGATTCCTTGCAAAGCGATACGTAGGCAGCCTGTGGGCACAACCATTTATTTATCGGTATTTTGTTTGTTTGTCCAAGTCTTCGGCCTTGTCAAAAATGGGTCGTCTCTTAGCTTTGACATTCACTCCCGTCATTGTTATGACTTTCGAGTTCTGTCAAAGAAGGGCAACTGTAGACACCCCATTTTTGACCGCCCTTAAGACTTGGGCACTACTGATGGTTTGCTCGGTGTTGAGAGATGTGCAGGGCAAAGAATCAGTTTCTTCGGCTAGAAGAGAGGCAAATCTTTCAAAACACTTTGTTTAGGGTTTTGGAGTTGAAGAAAAGAGGAAAGGAGAGGAGAAAACTTGTTTGGGAGAAGTTCGGCATGAATCCGGGTAGGAGAGAATCGAGCAGCCCTCGCTAAATCGGGCTTATTCAATTGCATACTTGGAGTTAAGCTATGAGGCCACCATCGTTGGAAAGAAGACTTCCAGGGCTTCATTTTGCACTCAAGAATCTCCTAGAGCCAAGTCCGGGTGGGGGAGATATGATCAGTTGAAGTCGGGCATCATCCCGGTTGGATCGAATCTGCGCGGCTTCACGAAAAAGGGCATAACGTTTTGCACAGGAGGAATTTTGATGCAAGGTTTGCGCCATTGGAAAGCTAACTTCCGGGGCTTCAATTTGCATACCCACCGGCCGTTTTTTGACCTTGGAATCATCTATCGACAATCTATTTTTCCGACCGGCAAAATATTATGCCGACCAGCACTTTATTATGCCGACCGGCACTTTATTTTGGAGTTAGCAGCTGTGAGTTGTTTCATAACCTCATGTTTAGGGCCATTTTTGCATGCCATTGTTGCCCTATCTTTGCTCGTTGTTTGGCCATGACTTGTACTATAAAAATGCTTATTTTGAGGCTGCCTTGCTTCTGTATTTTCATTCCATGTACCAATTATGCATGCTTTGTATAGCTGTAAGCCATTTCACGTACTTAATCTTGCATTTCGGGAGAAATTCCATGCATCGGGTGTGTTTTCGCCTCATTTCGGGGCTGTTTTCCCCCACATTTCAGTGCTGAAATTCCACTAGCATGTTTGCATATCATTTCCATGCTTTTGCATTGCGTATGCCATTGCCTCGGTTTGCGTGCCCGTGTGCACGCATTTCGAGGCACTTCATTTTCATCCATCAGCCTCTTATGTGAGTGTGGCTGAGGCTCTCTCATGTTAGTGTAAGCCCATATCACATTTTCATGTCATTTACATTGCGTATGGCATTGCCTCGGTTTGCGTGCCCGTGTGCACGCATTTCGAGGCACTTCATTTTCATCCATCGGCCTCTCATGTGAGTGTGGCTGAGGCTCTCTCATGTTAGTATAAGTCCATGTTGCATTCTATATGCCATTTTAGCCATTGCATTGCATATGCCATTGCCTCGGTTTGCGTGCCCGTGTGCACGCATTTCGAGGCACTTCATTTTCATCTTATGGCCACTGATGTGGGTGCGGCTGAGGTCCACTCACATTGGTGTAAGTCCACCTTGCATTGTGTATGCCATGTTTCAAAGCGTTGCGCATGTTATGTTGTTAGCATTGTGTATGCCATGTAGTTGCATAGCATGCTTGTATTCTTGTTTGCATACCTAGGTTGCATTGCATTGGCATGCATGCCTTGCCTCTTGATCATGTGATAGAGGTTGGGCTTTAGTTTGTTTGATTGGTTTGCATTTCATTTGACATGAAAGTTGCACACTTGATTCCTTGGGCCATCATGCATGGAAATGTGCGATTGGTGGTCCGAGAATCGAGGCACATGCCCCTTTGAGTCATTACCATGATAAGGGACATGAATGGTGCATATATGCCTTGAATTGTGCTGCCATGCTTTGCTTTGCACTCTGTTGCTGTCAATTGCAGGTTCTGCAAGAGATTCCTTGCCGACCGGCAGTATATATTGCCGACCGGCAGTAAACAAGCAGCCGATGGATTCATCTTGTGCCGGTGACTACACCACACTGCCGGTGGCAATTCTACTCAGCCGGTGGCACTCCTCAGTGTCCAAGGAAGCAGTCCTGAGGTTTTGGTAGCCTTCAGAGGAGCAGAGGAAAGAAAACAGAGGCAGCCTATGCATGGCGGCGCATTTCCCGAGGCGGTTTACTTGTTTTCCTAGATTAGTTAATTTGTTAATTAATTAATTAATTTGTAATATTTAATTAGCCTGCGTAGTTAATTAATTTGTAATATTTATTTGGTCCCTCCGAGCGAGGGCATATTTGTAATAAGTGTGCGTGCGTGTGATGTATGTCTTCCAACCCCACTTCTTTCTTCCCTTTTATTTACCTGCTTATGATGGTAGATTAGGGCACATTTATTTTAGCATACCTTACGCTATGCATGCGTGCATCCATACATCTGTCTTACATGCACCGGGCTCGGCACATCATGCTAACTGCACTTGTATTTCAATTCCAAGTTGAGAACTTGTTACTTGTAGCATTTCATATGCCAATTTAGGGTTAGCCGAGCCTGTTTAGATTGCATCTTTGCATGTGTTGCATTAGCCATTTTTAACATGAACTAGGATCATGCATATGATTACTGACTAGTTTCTGTTTTGGCTCGGAGTACTAGGTAAGCTTTTATGCTTTAGCATATCGCATGCGTGTGAGTGTTGCCATGACAGTATGATTACCATGAGGCTAGCTGCTTATGTGATATAATTGCTTGAATTCCTGTGGATGGAGGTTGAATTACCTAAATTGGAATAATGCATTAAAACTGTGAGTTTCAAGCCTACTAAATAGTGGCAAAATCATCTTTTCTAAAAGCCCACTTGAGGGTGGCAAAATCTGCATTTTAGCCTAGTTGCGAGTAGCAAACCATTTTCAAAACAAACATGAAATGTTTTGTTCCAATTTGGGCGATTTGGTCTATACTTGTTTGCTGTGCGCATAGCATAGTAATTCTAGGCTAATAACCGGAATAGGAACACATAACGTTGTCAAAACTGGACATCACGGTTAGTAGAGGCCGGTCTTCAGACCGGGCGAGAGGGGGTGCTCATAGCTGACCTTCCCCGATCGTACCCAAGTTCCCGAGCCGAGGCAACTTTGGTGATGACGGACACGTGGCCTTCGGCACCGAGTCAGGGTTTCCTAAATTCCCCCATTTTAAAATATTTAGGTGGCGACTCTGTATCTGGCAAAGCAGTCCATGTTTGGCACTTCTCTCAAAAAATCTGTTTTTCTCAAAACGATTTGCCAGATTTGGACTCTTTGGTTCAGACTTAGAGCCGTAACAAAATCGAGTCCGAACTGTAGTAGCATGAGGCCCACGGGCGCGTCTACAGCACCCGACCTGCCAAGAAGGGCACAACTGAAGTCAACAACAAAGGGCTAAAAGCTCTCTCATCCTCCAAGCAATGAGGAATCAAGTCAAGTACGAAGCACGAACTGGGATGGGGCGAGATATTCCACTCCCTCATCTGGACAGATCTAACCACGTCTGAACTCCCCAGCAGGGCATCATCAACCAATGTTAGCTGCAGATTTGCTACACACCCAGTTGTAGCACAACCCCTCTATGGGAGAAACTTACTGTTGTGAACAAGAGTCTGGTAAAATACCAGGGGCAAGAGCCCACAATTTCCAGCTTATCCATCAACCACCCAAGGGAGGGATGAAAAACGAGAGATTAAAGAATAGAGAGATGTGCGCTGAGAGAAAAAGCGAGAAAAGGGTTTTGAGAGAAAAACCGATCTTGAGAGCCGAGTGATGTGAGAATCACAAATAAGAAAGGGTGGGAATAATACCCGGTGAAACAGGCTCCCTGTGCACGTCTGTGTGTCGTGTCTTTTGTTTTGTTTGTCTCGATTCTTGCTTTGAGTCGTTCCGAGTGTGTCTCGACGTGTTTAGGTTGTTAACCTTTTGTTTTCCGTTGTTGAGTCTTTCTCGCTGTGTTCAGTCGTAGGCTCAATACCTGGTCGAAAACTCATCTCTCAATTTCAAAAATAAATCGTTTTGTGCTCAGAGTGCTGTGCCATCCTTCACGTTTGTGCAAAACAAGATTCTTTTTTTCATAAAACTGCAGGGTCCACCCCCGATAAGTGTGAACGGTGAAACCAGGACCTATCTGAAGCTATGATGGTTCCAGATTGCAAAGCAAAGACAAAAGAGCGAAAATCGAAGTATCTGAGTTTGTGTCAACTTCAGAAAATTCCGTGATTGTACTCCGGACGTACCTCTTCAGGGCCTTGTCGATGCTCCGAAATATGAGTGTACCTCTACCTCAGGCGCAAGATCAATCCTGCTTCAAGGTTATACACTCTTCCACTTACATTGTTATGCACCCACTTCACTTGCATTGTATAGCATTATACCTATCAAGTTTCTTCCTCAGTCATGCACGATATTGTATGTACGGTTCATTCAAAGAAGTTCCGTTTTAAGGTCATTCACTTTTGTGTATCAATCACACACACTCACTTTAGTGTATGAATCACACTTCATTCGCTTAGTGTATCAATCACACTTCATTCACTTAGTGTATCAATTACACTCTAATTTCAATTATACTCCAATCTATTTAGTGTATCAATCACGCTTCAGTTACGCTCTCATTCATATAGCGTATCAATCACACTTCATTTGCCTTAGTGTATCAATCACACTTTACTCGCTTTGAGTATCTATCACCCACATTCTCATTTAGTGTATCAATCACACTCTCTTCACTTAGTGTATCAATCACATTTCTTTCATTTTGTGTATCTATCACACACATTCTCATTTTGTGTATCTATCACGCACATATTCGCTTTTGTGTCTATTGCACTCTCACTTAGTGTATCAATCACACTTCTTTCATTTTGTGTATCTATCACACACATTCTCGTTTTCTGTATCACACTTCATTGATTTAGTATATCAATCATACTTGTTCACTAAGTGCATCTATCACACTTTGTGTTCACCTTTAGTATATCAATCATACTTGTTCACTAAGTGCATCTATCACACTTCGTGTTCACCTTTAGTGTATCAATCACACTCTGTTCACTAAGTGCATCTATCACACTTCGTGTTCACTTTTAGTGTATCAATCACACTCTGTTCACATAGTGCATCTATCACACTTTGTGTTCATTTTCAGTATATCAATCATACTTTGTTCACACTGTGCATCTATCACACTTTGTGTTCGCTTTTAGTGTATCAATCACACTCTGTTCACACAGTGCGTCTATCACACTTTGTGTTCCCTTTTAGTATATCAATCATACTTGTTCACTAAGTGCATCTATCACACTTTGTGTTCACCTTTAGTATATCAATCATACTTGTTCACTAAGTGCATCTATCGCACTTCGTGTTCGCTTTAGTATATCAATCATACTTGTTCACTGAGTGCATCTATCACACTTCGTGTTCACCTTTAGTGTATCAATCACACTCTGTTCACTAAGTGCATCTATCACACTTCGTGTTCACTTTTAGTGTATCAATCACACTCTGTTCACATAGTGCATCTATCACACTTTGTGTTCATTCTCAGTATATCAATCATACTTTGTTCACACTGTGCATCTATCACACTTTGTGTTCGCTTTTAGTGTATCAATCACACTCTGTTCACACAGTGCATCTATCACACTTTGTGTTCCCTTTTAGTATATCTATCATACTTGCTCACTAAGTGCATCTATCACACTTCGTGTTCGCTTTCAGTATATCTATCATACTTGTTCACTAAGTGCATCTATCACACTTCGTGTTCACTTTTAGTGTATCAATCACACTCTGTTCGCATAGTGCATCTATCACACTTTGTGTTCATTTTCAGTATCTCAATCATACTTTGTTCACACTGTGTATCTATCACACTTGTGTTCGCTTTTAGTGTATCAATCACACTCTGTTCACACAGTGCATCTATCACACTTTGTGTTCGCTTTCAGTATATCTATCATACTTGTTCACTAGATGCATCTATCACGCTTTGTGTTCACCTTTAGCGTATCCATCACACTACGCTTACCTAGTGTATCTATCACACTTCGTTCACTTTTGTGTATCTAACGCACATGTTCGTGAGAATTGCATAATTCTCTTACATCCTTTCTGCATGAGATGTAGTTTGGTTCATGTCTACTTGCTGGCATAGCATTCGCTTAAAATGTTGCATTTATTTTGCATAATTGCTTCATCACAGCTACATTCGCGCTATTTTGCGCATCGCACTGTTTTGTGCAGTTCAACATTCGCACTATTTTGCGCATCGCACTGTTTTGTGCAGTTTACATTCGCGCTATTTTGCGCACCTTACTTGTACTTGTTAGTACATTGCATTGTTTTGAGTGCAAACTAGCTTCACGTGGCGTATAAGTCCAATTACCAAAGTCTTCCTGCATATCATTTGTATCCTACCCATGAACTACGCTGGTTTGATTCCTTGCAAAGGGATACGTAGGCAGCTTGTGGGCACAACCATTTATTTATCGATATTTTGTTTGTTTGTCCAAGTCTTCGGCCTTGTCAAAAATGGGTCGTCTCTGGGCTTTGACATTCACTCCCGTCATTGTTATGACTTTCGAGTTCTGTCAAAGAGGGGCAACTGTAGACACCCCATTTTTGACTGCCCTTAAGACTTGGGCACCACTGATGTTTTGCTTGGCGGAGAAAGGTGTGCAGGGCAAATGTTCAGTTTCTTCGGAAAGGAGAGAGGCAAATCCTTCAAAACACTTTGTTTAGGGGTTTGGAGTTGAAGAAGAGAGGAAAGGAGAGGAGAAAACTAGTTTGGGAGAAGTTCGGCATGAATCCGGGTAGAAGCGAGTTGAGCAGCCCTCGCTGAATCGGGCTTATCTGTCTGTACACTTGAGGCCACCACCGTTGGAAAGCTTACTTCCGGGGCTTCATTTTTCACTCAAGAATCTCTTAAAGCCATGTCCGGGTGGGGGAGATATGATTGGTTGAAGTTGGGTATCATCCCGGTTGGATCGAATCTGCGCGGCTTCACCAAAATGGGCATAACTTTTTCCACAGGAGGAATTTTAATGCAAGGTTTGCGCCATTGAAAAGATAACTTCCGGGGCTTTAATTTGGACACCAACCGGCCATTTTTTGACCATACCAGCCATCCACCGGCACTATATTTATCCGACCGGCCAGTATAAATTGCAGGTCGGCAATATATTGTGCCGACCAGCCATTTATTTTGCCGATGACCTCCTTTCATGGCCGATATGTCCCTTTTTTATCCCTCACGCATGGTGCATGCCAGCTGTGCCAGCTGGGATGCACAGACCCTACTCCCCGTGCATATATGTGGCTATTTTGCACCTTGGACCACCTTTGACCCCTCTTTTTGCACCCTTTGCTCAAGGCTTCTTGAGGAAGCCTTGACCCCTTTATCTTGGCTTCCTTAAGAAGCTTACCAGTTGTCCTAGCTTCTCCAATAAGCCTTGACCTCCCCTTAGACCCCTTTGACCCTTTGTAGCTTGTCTTAGAAGCTTAGTCTTGCCTTATATAAGCACCATTCCTCTCCCTTTGTCTAGGTTTGATGTTTTTGAACAAAAAAACCAGAGATATATAGATATATCTGATATATACATACATATATCACCCTCTCTCTCTATATCTCCCTCTCTCTCTACATTTGGGTGTGTTATAGTGATCAAACACCCTTGTTCTTGGGCCATTTCTTCATCATCATCAAGCTCTACCACCACCCCTCCATTCCAGCAGCAAGGGGAGGAATTCCAGCAGTTTAGAGTCATCAAAGTTGGTCCAAGAAGCAACAAAAGTGGTGGTCTTCAAGGGTAAGTAGACTTTCCCCATTTTTTAGCTCATTTTTGCACCATTCCTCTAGCCATTATGCCTAATGTTTTGAGCTCCGGCCCTAACTGAAGGTGGCCTTCTTTTGAGCTATTCTACATGTTTGTTGAAGGGTTCAACACTGTTTGAGCCCTCCGTCTTGCACTTGCTTCAATATCTACTTGTATGTCAATATTCTTGCATGCTTCACTAGCCTATCATTTTTCTATTTTTGGACCATGATCAAAACTGAAAGTGGCCTTATTTTGACCTTCTTAACATGTTTTATTAAGGGTATTTTCTTGTTTGGTGAATGCTTTGTATACCTCATGTTATAGCCTTTTTTTGAGCCTCATTTTGCATTGCATTTCTAGCATGTTTGTATACTGATTTCGGGGCTTCCATAAACTGTAAATGTGCATATTTTTGGTCCCTATTCAATGTTGTAGAAGGACATTTTTCATTTTGGGCTTTGCATATACCACTTGCCTCTTTGGCCACCTTTTGGCCCTTTTTCTTGCATAAGAGCTTAGCCATATCTATGTTTGTTTTTAGAGTTTTTACAGTTCTGTAAAGTGGCTTATTTTGGGCCCCTCTTTAATGTTGTTGAAGGGCCCTAACCCGTTTGGGGTCAGCAGCTGTGAGTTGCTTCATAACCTCATGTTTAGGGCCATTTTTGCATGCCGTTGTTGCCCTATCTTTGCTTGCTGTTTGGCCATGATTTGTACTAGTAAAATACTGATTTTGGGACTGCCTTGCTACTGTCTATTCATTTCATGTCCATATTGTGCATATTTGGTATAGCTATAGGCCATTTCGGGTGCCAAAAGTCCATGTTTCGGAACTATTCCATGCATCGGGTGTGTTTTCGCCTCATTTCGGGGCTGTTTTCCCCCACATTTCAGTGCTGAAATTCCATTAGCATGTTTGCATATCATTTTCCATGCCATTGCATTGCATATGCCATTGCCTCGGTTTGCGTGCTCGTGTGCACGCATTTCGAGGCACTTCATTTTCATCTTATGGCCACTAATGTGGGTGCGGCTGAGGTCCACTCACATTGGTGTAAGTCCATCTTGCATTGTGTATGCCATGTTTCAATACGTTGTGCATGTTATGTTGTTAGCATTGTGTGTGCCATGTAGTTATATTGCATGTTTGTATGTTTGCTTGCATGCTTAGGTCGCATGTGCATTGTTGTGCATTGCCTCGCCTCTTGACCAACCATGATTGAGGTTGGGTCCCTTGTATGTTTTGTGTGCATTGCATTTGACATTGAAATGCATACTTGACTCTTCGGCCATCATGCATCGAAATGCGTGATTGGTGGCCCGAGGGTCGAGGGCCATGTTCCCTTGAGTCCATTACATGATAGGGAGTGTGTCCATGCATACATGTGCCTGAAATCCTATGCCATATGCTGTCTATTCTCTGTTGCTGTCAAAACTGTCTTCTGCAGGGAGCTTTTGCCGACCGACATAATTTAGTGCCGACCGGCACTTTTTGAAATGCCGGTGACCCAATAAACAGCCGATGGAAGTTGTGAACTGCCGGTGGGAATTTCCCCTAGCCGGTGGTGCTCTGCAGCATGCAAGGAACCTGTCCTGGAGTTTTTGCAATTTTCAGAGAGACAGGGCAGTATAAACAGAGGTGGCAGTGTTATGGTACTACGGGCTTTCCGGGCGAGACGGATCCGAGCATGCATCACTCACGCATCCCAAGGCAGGGCTGCGGCCACCTTCTTGCTGCATTTATTTTGTTAATTAATTAAGGGTCTGTAATAATTAATTAGCTAGGATAGTCGATTTATTATTCGGACTGTATTATTCTTTTGGTCCCTCCGAGCGAGGGCAAACTTGTAATAAGTGTGGGTGCGTGTGTGCATGTCTTCCAACTCCCACTTCTTTCTCCCTTTTATTTACCCGCTTATGATGGTAGACTAGGGCATATTTAAATTAGCATAACAGTATGATAGCATGCGTGCATCCATACATTTGTCTTACATGCACCGGGCTCGGCACATCATGCTAACTGCACTTGTATTTCAATCCCAAGTTAAGTACTTGTTAGTTGCAGCATTTCACATGCCATCTTTAGGATAGCCGAGCCTGTTTAGATTGCATCTTTGCATGTGTTGCATTAGCCATTTTAAACATGAACTAGGATCATGCATATGATTACTAACTAGTTTCTGTTTTGGCTCGGAGTACTAGGTAAGCTTTCATGCTTTAGCATATCGCATGCGTGTGGGTGTTGCCATAACAGCATGATTATCATGAGGCTAGCTGCTTATGTAATATAACTGCTTGAATGCCTGTGGATGGAGGTTAAATTATCTAAATTGGGATAACGCATTAAAACTGTGAGTTTTAAGCCCACTAGATAGTGGCAAAACCATCTTTTCTAAAAGCCCACTCGAGGGTGGCAAAACCTGCATTTTAGCCTACTTGCGAGTAGCAAACCATTTTCAAAACAAACATGCTATGTTTTATTCCAATTTAGGCGATTTGGTCTATACTTGTTTGTTGTGCGCATAACATAGTAATTCTAGGCTAATAACCGGAATAAGAACACATAACGTTTTCAAAATTGGATATCATGGTTAGTAGAGGCCGATCTTCGGATCGGGCGAGAGGGGGTGCTCATAGCTGACCTTCCCCAATCGTACCCAAGTTCTCGAGCCGAGGCAACTTTGGTGATGACGGACACGTGGCCTTTAGCACCGAGTCAGGGTTTCCTAAATTCCCCCAAAATAAAATATTTAGGTGGCGACTCTGTATCTGGCAAAGCAGTCCATGTTTGGCACTTCTTTCAAAAACGATTTGCCGGATTTGGACTCTTTGGTTCAGATTAAGAACTGTGAAACAAAATCGAGTCCGAACTGTAGCATGAGGCCCACGGGCGCGTCTACAATCATCCTCAGACTGACGGGCAGTCCGAGCGTACTATTCAGATCCTTGAGGATATGCTTCGGGGTTGTGTTCTAGACTTTAGTGGGTCGTGGGAGAGGCACTTGCCGTTGGTGGAGTTTGCCTACAACAACAGTTTCCAGTCTAGTATCGGTATGGCTCCATTTGAGGCCTTGTATGGCCGACCGTATAGATCTCCTGTGTGTTGGGCCGAGGTGGGTGATGCACCTCTGTTGGGTCCGGAGTTGGTGAGGGAAACGACGGAGAAAGTTGAGCTTATCCGTAAGAGACTTGTTACAGCACAGAGTCGTCAGAAATCTTATGCCGACCGTAGGAGGAGACCTTTGGTGTTTGAGGTGGGTGATCATGTCTTTCTGAAGATATCACCTAGACGGGGTTTGATGCGATTTGGGAAGAGCGGGAAGTTGTCCCCTCGGTTCATTGGTCCTTTTGAGATCCTTGAGAGGATTGGCGAGGCTGCCTATTGTTTAGCTTTGCCACCGCAGTTGTCCGGAGTACATGACGTGTTTCATGTGAGTATGCTTCAGAAGTATGAGCCGGATCCATCACATGTGTTGGATTGGACCGATTTAGTGGTTGATGAGGATGTTTCGTATGAGGAGAGACCGGTTTGGGTCTTGGATAGGCGGGATCAAGTTTTGCGAGGCAAAACCATCCCTTTGGTCAAAGTTTTGTGGAAACATCACGGAGTGGAGGAAGCCACTTGGGAACGTGAATTGGAAGTCCGCCAGAAATACCCGGATATGTTTATCGATTTGTAATCTTGTATTTAGCTTTTATATTATTGTTGAACTTAAGAGCCTTACATATGTCTTAAGTTGTAAAACGTTGAGTATGTTTTAGTAAATGAGTGTATCTTGAAACTTGCTTCATTATAGAAGTTTAGTGTAGCATTGCATATGTTGATTACATTGCTGAATGTGTTGTATATATCATGCTATTGAATATGATATGGGGATTACTAACATTGAAAGGAATAATGCATAATAATGATACAGGTTGAGATATATGTTGTTTTAGATATATATTGTGAAATGCCTCTTGATAAAGAGATGAAGTGACCAGTATTGGGTCAAGCTGTTTATTATTGTTATTTAATATCTTTGGGAATTGAGAAAAAACTTGTTTTTTTTTATAAACTTATGCTTAATTTTGGGGACGAAATTCTTTGAAGGTGGGGAGGTTATAGCGACCCCGGTCTTTTCCCATATGATTATTGTATCCGGACTTAGGTTCCGTAGCTCCTACCATTGTATTTTGATTGTTACCGTCCTTTAATTTCCTATTTTGGAGTTGGGGGATGCAATAGGCAGGTTTGTAGCAGGTTGGTTGAGCTTGGGAGCAATGGGTTGCTGCCCAGAATTTTGACTCTTCGCTTGAGCGAGCAGTTCTTCGCTCGAGCGAGCTCTTTGTTTTGGTCCGTCGCTCGAGCCAGGGTTTCTTCGATCGAGCGAGGACTGCGTTTTGTAGTTAGACCTGAGAATAGAGGTTTTTGGCTCGAGCGAGCTTTTCTTCGCTCGAGCGAGTTAGTTCATTCTTCGCTCGAACAATAGTTCCTTCGCTCGAGCGTGTGTCTGGTTTCAGACCTGGGGGTTTGAGTTCTTCGCTCGAGCGAGCTTTTGGGTTGTTGGCTCGAGCAAGGCTTTCTTGGCTCGAGCGTATCTTCTCTGTGTCTGGTCGCTCGAGCGACCAAGTCTTCGCTCGAGCGAGCCTGTCCAGTTTAATTAGACAGCAGCGGGTTTTGATCAGTCTTTTTCATCTTCTTTTTGATTCCAAACCCTAGGTCCGACTTCTCTCTCTCCCTACTCACCTTCTCTCTTAGGTTTGATCTATTTAGAGTGTGTTTCTACCCTAGTTGCTTTATTAAAAAGATAGAGGGAGTCGAGGGCTTTCATTTAATCTGAACATTTGGCGATTTGGAGCACATTGGTATTTGGGTATTCATCTCTGTCTTCTCCATTTGGGTTGTTTTCTTCGAGGTAGGGATTTCCTACTCCATTTTATAAGTTTAGTTCTAAGTTTTGGTATTTTGGTAAGTTGGGGTTACTTTGATAATTTTGGGAAAAACCCTAGTTGTTTAAATTAATTAATTTGTATAATTAATTTAAGGGAATTGGGGACTTTGGTTAAATTCATGAAATTGGGAAATGTAATGCTTAAATGGTGTAGTTGGTTAGTGTAAATCACTCGCCCATTGAATTGTTGATATATTTATTTCCAGTCTAGAAATAACTGTTTTGGGCTATCGGTGGAGGATAGTCGTGATTGTTGTTGTAGACATTGCATGTGGATTAGGAATAACTGAAACTAATCACATTGGTTAAGTCATCAATTTTGACTATTGCATTGATACAGAAAATACGTGTATTGATTGAGCATTGCATTTGCATACATTGATTTGTGTGGGAGGAGATAGGGGATGTACTCCACGGTTTAGGGGAAGATAGGGGATGGACCTCTAAACCGGATTTTGTTTGGGAGGAGATAGGGGATGGACTCCATTAGCATCACTTTTATGTGTGCTTATTTATATAGAAGTGTTTTATTGATACAACACTAAAATGTGTATCAATTTGGAAGTATGAAGTGTTTTGATTTGAGCCTGAGTCTCATTTGTTTGTTGATATTGGAAGAATGTGAATTTGATACATATAGTACACTGTTGTAAGTTTGGCCAGGTTCTGAGCCATATTGAATTAATATATATTGGAAAGTAAAACGTGTCTTAGACATTAATGTCATGAAACTGTATAAAGATATAGCTGATTATCTTGGTTAACCAATTATTGAATGCTATTGCTTAATTCAATGCTTATATTTGGTTTAGTATATCTCTATTGGGCTGTGGCTCACCCTTTATGGGAACATCATTTTCAGGTTCAGGTGATAAGCTACCTCCAAGGACTTAGCTTGGGAGGGTTTGGCTTCTGGATTTTGAAGAAGACTATCTTTAGTTAATTGTCTTTATTTATTAGTACATGTAAACATTCAAGCCTAGGGTTTTTCTTGTACTGAGTTAGAACTCATATTTTGTATCCAAGTGTTGGCTTGGAAAGATGTAAGCCTGTAGGGCATTTTATTCGATGTTACATGTAATGCTTTTATTTAGTAATACTCTGATGAATGAATTAATAAATTGTTTTCTTTAAATAATGCATGTCAATGATATATATATATAATGGGTTTAATTTTGAGGGCGTTACAAATGGCCTCTTTGCTGGCCCAAATGACCTTCCAACAGTCCAAAAATGAGCTCCAAAGGACCTCAGCCCACTGATATGCAACTTTGATGAAGGAAGTGTATGCAAACAAGAAGTATCTCTGTACTTCTATGCACAAAAGGGGCAAGAGAGAGGCTTAAGAGAGAGAGGCAGAGATTTTTTCTCTGGAAATTGTAGAGAGAGAGAGAGTTTTAGTGAGAGAAGCTCTCAAACTTTCTTAAGAAGTTCTCTCCTTTGAAAATGAGATATTTGGCTTCATATATGGCAATTCAAAGCTTTTGGTTGAAATATCTGAGCTGGGGGCTTGTGCATAACAGTTGGAGGTAAAAGGCCTGCAAAAAAATCTGATTTTTGACATTGTTGGCCTGCCGGCCATCACTGGTGGCCGGCACTGCATCATCCATGGCTGGCACCCTTCACCAGTGGTCGGTAAAGAAAATCTGCTCTGTAGGTCCAACTTCAAATGGGCATATCTCCTTCATATGGATCCCTTTTTAGGTCATTCTTGTGTCCAAATTGAAGCCCCGGAAGTAAGATTTCCAATGGTGGAAGCCTTGCATCAAAATTCCAACTGTGAAAAAAGTTATGCCTATTTTGGTGAAGCCGCTCAGTTTCGATCCTACCCGGATTCATGCGGAACTTCTCCCAAACTTGTTTTCTTCTCCCCTCTCCTCTTTTCTTCAACTCCAAACCCCTAAACAAGGTGTTTTGAAATATTTTTCAAAGATTTCATCTTTCTTTCATTCATTTCCACTTTGTCCTCGCTCGGTTTATCGAAAAGCGCGACTGTAGACACCCCATTTTGACCGGCCCTAAGACTTGGGCGCTTTTTTTTTGATTACTCAATGATGAAAACAGGAATATGCTATCTCACAAAATTCTCAGTAAAAAGATGGAATATAAACTTTAATCCTAGACTTACACCTGTTTTTGCCAAATTATTTTAGACTCCTTCCCTATTTTCTTTCCCTTTATTATGTATTATATATATATATATATATTATGTTATATTATTATATAATATTTTATTAAATTTATTCAGTACCCTGGTTTCACCGACGCACCATACTTTTGTATATATATATATATATTATATTATATAAGGGTATTATTCCTCCTTTGAAAAAAAATTCACTACACTCCCATCGTGCGTCCTTTTGTTTTCTGTGCCTTTAGACCCGCTTTGGTCAAATTATGTTGCATATTTGGCCTACTAAAATATATTTTATTAGTCCATGTATTTTAATTTTACGTATTTGTGTGTTTTTATATATTTTTCTGGGTATTTGTACATGTATTTATGCTAATAATCTCTTTTATATATTATTATATTATAAAGTGCATAGTAATTTTACTGTGCATCTTTTGAAAAACAACTCCTACCACCGTTTCTTCTTTTGTCCTTTTCTTACGATTATTTTCTATAAAAGGGGGAAGATCAGAGAAGGAAGGAGGGATTTTTGGGCAGGGGGAGAGATTACAAGAGTCAAAAAATTGGGAGAGAGAATAAAAAAAAAAGGGAATTGGTGCGAGGGAATATTGAGAGAAAAAGAATCAGAAAGAAGGAACTGTTAAAGTTGTAATTCCAAATTTTAACTGAGAATTGAGAACACATTCCACAGACTTGAGGGTAATCAAAAGAAAGTTTGTGAATCAGAAAATTCATCATGTCCCCGAAAGGTGAGTTTTCGCAAACTTTCATTTAATTTCAAAATGTGATATAATTTGTTTAAGTACTTTATTTATTGTTTTTCATAATATTTTTTTTATCGCTTTAAATGGTCGGTTGAACCACCTAATTTTACTACTTTATCTGCTGTAATTTACGGTTGTATATAAACTGCTGTAATTTACATAAAATGTTGTAGTTTACTATTTATAAATTGTTGTAATTTTATCACTTTAAATGGTCGGTTGAACCACCTAATTTTATTACTTTATCTGCTGTAATTTACGGTTGTATATAAACTGTTGTAATTTACATAAAATGTTGTAGTTTACTATTTATAAATTGTTGTAATTTTATCACTTTAAATGGTTGGTCGAACCACCTAATTTGTTAAAAGATGTGACCCCGCCAAATGAATAGTGATCGGTGGTGAATAGTAACCTCCGGCGGTAAATAGTAACTTCCGGCGGTGAATAGTAACCCCGACGATGAATAATAGCCCCATCGATGAATAGTACCTCCGGCGATGAATAGTAACAGCGGATGAAAAAAATGCCTGGTAAGATGAATAACGATCAAGAAAGGTGAATAGTAATTGTCGTGATGAATAGTAACTTCCGGCAGTGAATAGTATCTCGGGATGAATAGTGCTCCCGCAAAAATAAGTTTTCCCGAACAGAACGGAGCAGTCTTCCTACGTCAAGCAAAATATTTTCCGGCGCACATAAAGTTTCTTTATTTTATTTTATTTTATTTTTGAGAATTTGTGAGGTTTTTATTTTGTTGTAATATTCCTTTCTCTCTCTCTTATCTGGTTTGTAATAATTTATTCAGAGCGTCGTAATAATTCCCCGCCCCGCTTCTTTCTATCCCGTTCTTTTACTTGCTTTCTTTATTTGTACATAAACATCATATTTATTTTTCATCATAGTTATGCTTCGCATCCATGTTTCATGCATCTTGATTCGGCTAAGTTTGCATTTGTGGATTTAATCAATTCCTATGTGATTATGTGCGCTACCTCATGTTCTTGAGATGATTCACATATCATATTTTAGAGGCTGAATCTTTAGTTGCATCTCATGAGTGAATTGCATTAGGATTTTGTATATAAGATCATGCATGTTTTACTAACTTTGTTTTGTAGCTTGTTCGCGGGTCGTCAAACATGTAAGTTTTTATGCTTTAGCATCCCGTTTGTGTATGTTTTTCTTACTATGTTTAAGCATCCTACCATGTGGCTATTTGCTTATGTGATATAATTGTATGAATGCCAGTGGATGGAGGTTGTGTCGCTTAATTTGGAATGATGTTGATTTTCATGTTTGTAAACTCAATTTATTTGAGTTATATATTTTCAAAACTCTTTCAAAACTACATGAAATCAAGTTGTTCCAAAATGGGTGACATAGTCTATACTTGTATGCTTCACATAGTAAATTTTAGGATTTATTAACTAATCAGAACATGAACATATAAATAAAATAAAATTCATATCATGGTTAGTAAAGGCCGATCTTTGATCGGGTGGGCGGGGGTGTTCATTATTGACCTTCCCCTCTCATACCTAAGGTTCCGAGCCAAGCATCCTTGGTAACGACGAACAGTGGCCTTAGCACGAGTCATGGGTTTCCTAATTTTCCCAAAATAAATATTAGGTGGCGACTCTGAGATCTGATGACGCAGTCCATTTTTGACAAAATTGTAATAAAATGGATTTTCAATAAAAGTTTCCAAATCTGGACTCTCATCTATGTTTCACATTGCACTCGTGAGAATAGATCAAAGAGATCTCAGGGGTCCGAACTGTTTAACGCGCACGGGTACCCCCCGGGCATGTTACAGTTTCTGGCGACTCTGCTGGGGATTTTATGAAACCTTGACTCGAACTCCATGATATGACCTTTATTTTCAATTATATGTTCATTGCATTGCATTCATTAGTGCACTTCAAGTCCTTGTGTTGCCCAGATACTGGTGGGAGCACAGGTAAGCTTTTTGTGACACTACACCTATTTTTACGATACTTTAGAGGCCTTGTGTTGTAACCTTTTGAGATTTGTCAAAAGGGTAGCTTTGCTATGTAGCCCTGCTATCTAGCTTTGCTATCTAAGGTTCTCAGACTCTGAAGAGAGGCTATTTGACTCTTCTGATTTCCTGGGATCTTTATTGGTTATGACCCAAAGGACTCTTTGGTAACGTCACCTTGGCTTCAACCCATAAAGTAGAGCCAACCTTGTACATATGGTGAGCTATAGTACCTTTCAAATTAGGACAGGATGCTTTCCCGTTTCTAGGATGTATGATACCGCTTGTGTGAATAGTGAAACCCTAGATCATTCCAAGCTAGGACAGGATAACCCTACCCTCTTTAGGGGTGTTTGTTCTCTTTCCTGCTTTATGTGTAATGTATTGGATCTATACAGGGGTTCTCAAATTCGAATGAGTGGCTCAGGCTATTCAGTTTAGCACCATTACTTCAAAAACAAAAAAAATAACAAAAACATAAAATCAAAAAAAAAAAAAAAAAAAAAATTTATAAAAAAAAAAAAAAAAAAAAATGCCGATATCCCACAAAGTCGACCATCTCTGTGATTGGGGAGTGACCACCTGTTGATTGCATGAGCTTTATTTTGAATGTTGTGGCTGGCCCACACTTTGACTAGCAATTTATTTTGAATGTTGTGGCTGGTCCACACTTTGACTAGCAAAATTGAGAATGGTTTTATTCTGAGTTCTGAATTGAGTATTGAGTGTAAGTTTGACTCCACCAAGTTTGTAGAGTTAGAGTCAGGCTCGAGTCAGCCTAATAAGTCAGAGTCTGTTGATTTCGATAGTGCTAACCTAGACATTTCTGTTCTGTCTAGGTTCTCTTTGTCATTTTCTTTTGAGTATGTTGTCAAAAGTCTGTTGTCATTGCTAAGTCATAGTCTCTTTTCAATAAATAGAAAAACAAAAAAATAAAATGCCATAGAGTCTGCCTACTTCTCTGTGCCTTAATTCATTGCATTGACCAAAGTTTTTCAAAATATTTTCCAAAACTCTGATGAAAACAAAGAGGAAGAATTTCCTCGGGATTTGCAAATTTTGATCAACTGAGAAGAAGAGAGGTGTGCTAAGCCTTTGATGAATAAAATCATTTTTGTTAATGTGGGTACTGAGAATGATCCTAGCTTGGTCCAAATTGGTTCTATCTTATCTTCGTAAGAGTACGGGTGATTAGTCACTTTGTTAAAAGATTTCAAAAACTGTTTTTGAGTGGTCCTACGAAGACATGCTTGGAATTGATTATACAGCATAAGATCCCTCTTGACTCATGGTCCGACCTCCTTAGCTCCTTAGCTTTCAAACCTTGCTTCGAAGTATTCAATGATCATTCAAAGTGTAAGGCTTGCATAGCCGAATTGGAAATAGCCCTTGAACTAGGGGCCATGATGTGATTCAAATGGGGGCAGCCCTTCAACTAGGGGCAATAAGGTCGAATATGATTTAGATTGGAAATAGCCCTTGAACTAGGGGCAATGATGTGATCCAGATTGGAAACAGACCTTGAACTCAGGGTAGAGAATGTGATATCGATTTGAAACAGCCCTTGAACTAGGGGCAAAAGTATGAGGCTTGCATAGCTGAAATGGAGGTAGCCCTTGAACTAGGGGCAATAAGGTACCACCCTTGAGAGGCTCGCTGGGCCGAAAACCCGAAAGGGCGACCTAGGCAAAAGTTAGAGCACAAAAAATAAATAAATAAATAAATAAATAAAAGAAGGAAAAATAAAAAGAAAAATGAAAAGCTCGCAAGGTTGAAAACCCGAAAGGGCGGCTTTGGCAAAAGTTAGAGCGTAAAATGAGAATGTCAATACCCGAGTGAACCTTAGCCAAAACTATGTAGGGCTTGTGATTCAGATTGGAAACAGCCCTTGAACCAGGGGCAAGAAGGTCGGATGTGATTTAAGATTTGAAGCAGTCCTTGAACTAGGGGCAAAAGGTTGGATGTGATCAAAGAGTTAAAACTGAATCGTTTCCCAATGAAGACCACCCATAAAGGCAAAACCCAGAATTTGAGAGAATGAATTTTATTATTGAAGGACAGTCGAGTTCCTATCCATTACACTAGGGGCAAATTCAGACCCAATTAGCCTAGTCCCTACATCATCATATCTACTGGTCAAGTGTAGCAGTCATTGGCCTAGAGATTTCACACCCAATCAACATGGACAAGCTAAAATAAAAGTATCATCCTTGAGAGGCTCGTTGGGTTGAAAACCTGGAAGGGCGACCCAGGCAAAATTTAGTGCAGAAAAAAAAAAATCAAAAAAACAAAAATAATGAAAAACAAAAAAAAAGAAATGAACAAAATGAAAAAAAATAGAAAAATGAAAAAATGAAAAGCTCGCAAGGTTGAAAACCCGAAAGGGCGGCTTTGGCAAAAGTTAGAGCACAAAAGGAGAGTGTCAATACCCGAGTGACCCTCAACCCGGAACTACGATGGCCTGATTCCTATCTTGAGGATACGTAGGTAGCTTCATCTTGAAGTTCGGCCCTAATAATTTTTCAACTCATTCATCTCGTCCATGTTTGCTTGGTGTGTCTTTAGTCGACTTGGTTGTCCTATCCGTGTTTGATTGGTGTATCTTCATTCTGCTCAGTTCAATTGGTTGATTTAACTTGGTTCAGTTCGGTTCGATTTGATTTGGCGGTTCGGTTCGGTCTGGTCCAGTTTTGCTCGACTTCATTCGGTTCGGATTGGCTTGGTTCGGTTGGCTTGGTTCAGATATCACCTTTGATTATCTGGTTTGGGACTATGCATCCCAATGGTTGATTCCATGTTAGTTGAGTAGTGGCCATTTGCAAAAATAGGTTTTGATTAATTTGAATGAAGCTGACTAATTTTTCTCAAAAATTGTTCCATTTTTGCAAAACTTAGACCATTCTTTGGATTTGAAAAGGGAAAATTTTCAGTGCTCACAGTTTAGCTTACATGATTTGAAACAGAAAATGGAATAAGTATGCTAATCTAACTGTCATGTTGATCAAAAAAATTTTATGAAAAAAAAAAAAAAAAAAATCAAAAAAAAAAAATAATAAAAAAATAAAAAAATTCAAGGTAATGAATTAGGGGCATAGTCGAGTTAGAGATTCTGTCTTCTCCACCACTCGAGTCAACTCCTCGGTGTATATGAGTGTGTATTCATACCAGTCAAGGTATTCATACCAGTCAGTGTATATAAGTGTGTATTCATACCAGTTAGTGTATTCATACCAATCAGGGTATTCATACCAGTCAGTGTATATAAGTGTGTTCCTTTCATACCAGTCAGTATATTTATACCAGTCGGTGTATTCATACTAGTCCGTGTATATAAGTGTGTTTGGATTTTTTTTTGCTTCGCTCTTCTTTCGTTAAGTCATTCTTTGATTCAGGTCAATATAGAATCAATGTTCAATTCAGAGTTCAAAATTCGATTACTCTCAAATTCAATCAAACAAAAATGTTTTCAAGTTCAAAGTGATATGCTAGTCACGCCATCGATGTGCAAAAACTAAACTGATTTTATTGTAGTCAGGGAAGGACATCCCCGATCACAGAGACACAAAACAAAACAAAAAAAAACAAAAAAAAAAAAACAAAAAAACAAAAAACAAAACAAAAAAAAAAAAAAAAAAAAAAAAAAACAAAACAAAAACAACAAAAAAACAAAAAAGAGAGAGTAGCATTTTCTCAGTTTTTCGGCAGTAGCTCGGCGGCGAAGATTACAACCAGCTTCATTTGCACACAGTTTCATTGCCTAACTTTACCATCAGCTGCCTCGTTTCATCTTTACTCCTTCGAAGCTTTTGAAGACTCTGCCTCAGCCTTGGCAGAACTTCCAAAGGAGATTATTCCTCGCCGGCCATCAAATTGGTTGTGCGAAGAAACTCCGAATCGAGTCACGGAGGTCGTCAGTCGTTTCAATTCTTTGTTCTGTTTTTTCAGCACACCAATTTCTACCCGAGCGTCTTTGTACATACGTTGGAGGAGGGAGAGTTGTGCATTTAACCGATGTACCTCACACAGTCTGTTCTGCAACCGACGGGACAAGTTGGAGACCGCTGTCACGGTCTCTACACATGACCTCAGCGTATACGAGTTTGCTTCGATGTCAGACTGTGCCGCCATGATTTGATCAACTGACATCGCTGGAAAGTTGAAAACAGGGGAAGGAGGAGGAGCCCGTGGTTGAGGTTCAGGGGAGTCAGAATTGGTCATCTCTATCGTGGACTCGTTCAGGTCTGGAAAAAGAGTGAGAGAACCATGTGAAGAGGCCATGACAGAGGAGGGTAATGCAAAAGAAAGAGGTTGCAGAGTGGTAGCAGAGAAAGTTTGCAGGCTTTGGCTCTGCTTCTCTCTCGCAGGCCTCAACTTAAGAAGAGAGCGAAGGAGAAGACAAAGAAGGAAGAAGGCTGAGATGATCATTGACAATCGGGGCACGATTGGATAGCCTGTCGGTCAGGCGCCGCGATTGTTGAAATCGCGCGCCAGACACAATGCTCGAAGAAGATGACGGAAGAGAGAGTGAGACAAAAACAGAGAGAGAAGCGGGAGAATTGTATATTTATACATATATGTATACATATTGTATATCTATGTATTATATATATTTGTTTGAACGTTTTGGTCACAAGAGTGGCTTAGGTTTAGTGGTCTAATTCGATGTTTGAAGGATGGAAGGCTGAGCCCGAGGTCAGGGGTTCGAATCCCATAACAAATGTTTCTTTTGTTTTCTTTTGGTTATATATATATATATATATATATGTCTCGTATACCTACATATATATATATATATTTGTTTGCATATTTTGTCACAAGAGTGGTTCGGTTCAGTGGTTGAGGACTAGGAAACTAAGCTTAAGATCAGAGGGTCGAACCCCCGTATCCATGCATTTTGTGTTTATCCTTTCTTTTTGTTTGTTTTGCGTACGCACGCTGTCATATACCGTATATATCTATGTATATATCTGTATGTCTTTGTATATACATATCTGTATATGTATATATGTATACCGTATGTATATATCTGTGTGTATTTTTGTCTGTATATGAATATAAGTATACTGTATATGCATGTCTGTGTATATTGTCGTATTTGTATGTACTTTGTCTATACATGGTATATGTATATGGTATTTGGTTTGAACATACAATTCCTTCTTTTATTTTGTGCATCTATCGCACAATAATCTCACTTCATGCACCTACCACATAAATTCATCAGATTCAATCGCCCTGTCTTGGGCATCGCACTGTCTTGTGCATCATCAGATTCAATCGCCCTGTCTTGGGCATCGCACTGTCTTGTGCATCATCAGATTCAATCGCCCTGTCTTGGGCATCGCACTATCTTGTGCATCCCTACATCGCACTGTCTTGTGCAATTTCAATTTAATCGCGCTATCTTGCGCATCACACCATCTTGTGCACTCCCTAGGTCTAGGAGACCTTAAATCCTCTAAAGGTGCAATTCCTTTGGTGTTTGTCGTGCCCGAACGACTTCAGATGGTCTGGTATAGCCACCTGCCTGTGATTGCAATGAGTTCCTAGGAGACCAACTGCGACGGTGGAAACTAGAGTTCGAATGGCAATGCCTAGAACGCAAAAGGTTTGGAATTTCCGAGACTAAAGTCTGGTTTAAATACCCAGGGGTGTATCCTCGGCTTGAAATCTATATGGCAGCCCCATAGGTTGAGGTAGCATGTATGCGCCTCAATTCTGGATACTGAACCAACCTAGTCTGTCACCCCGTTGGAAAATAGGGAAAGTTGTGAATATGATCAGGAAGAAAAGCAGCATCGGTGGCTTCTACATGTAGAGGTTACCCCTTGTCATTCTACCATACCTTCTTCCACTTGCATGAGACGCGTTTGGATTTCGAATCCACCTTTACTCCTTTCACGTGAAACGTGTTAGGATGTGACGTTCTCCATGGTTAAAACCTTCCCTCTCTCCGTGTAAAATACGTTGAGATACGCCTGTTGGTTACACCATTGTCATTCTCTTTGGTTAAAACCTTCCCTCTCTTCGTATAAAATGCGTTGAGATACGCCTGTTGGTTACACCATTGTCATTCTCATTGGTTAAAACCTTCCCCCTCTCCGTATAAAATATGGTTAGGTACGCCTGTTGGTTACACCATTATCATTCTCGTAACCTTCCCTCTCTTCGTATAAAATACGTTGAGATACGCCTGTTGGTTACACCATTGTCATTTTCTACTTGGTTAAAACCTTCCCCCTCTCCGTATAAAATACGGTTAGGTACGCCTGTTGGTTACACCATTATCATTCTCGTAACCTTCCCTCTCTTCGTATAAAATACGTTGAGATACGCCTGTTGGTTACACCATTGTCATTTTCTACTTGGTTAAAACCTTCCCCCTCTTCGTATAAAATACGTTGAGATACGCCTGTTGGTTACACCATTGTCATTTTCTACTTGGTTAAAACCTTCCCCCTCTTCGTATAAAATACGGTTAGGTACGCCTGTTGGTTACACCATTGTCATTTTCTACTTGGTTAAAACCTTCCCCCTCTCCGTATAAAATACGGTTAGGTACGCCTGTTGGTTACACCATTGTCATTCTCATTGGTTAAAACCTTCCCTCTCTTCGTATAAAATACGTTGAGATACGCCTGTTGGTTACACCATTGTCATTCTCTCTGGTTAAAACCTTCCCTCTCTTCGTATAAAATACGTTGAGATACGCCTGTTGGTTACACCATTGTCATTCTACTTGGTTAAAACCTTCCCCCTCTCCGTATAAAATACGGTTAGGTACGCCTGTTGGTTACACCATTGTTGTTCTCCTTGGTTAAAACCTTCCCCCTCTCCGTATAAAATACGGTTAGGTACGCTTGTTGGTTACACCATTGTCATTCTCATTGGTTAAAACCTTCCCCCTCTCCGTATAAAATACGGTTAGGTACGCCTGTTGGTTACACCATTGTTGTTCTCCTTGGTTAAAACCTTCCCCCTCTCCGTATAAAATACGGTTAGGTACGCCTGTTGGTTACACCATTGTCATTTTCTCTGGTTAAAACCTTCCCTCTCTCCGTATAAAATACGTTGAGATACGCCTGTTGGTTACACCATTGTTGTTCTACTTGGTTAAAACCTTCCCCCTCTCCGTATAAAATACGGTTAGGTACGCCTGTTGGTTACACCATTTTCATTTTCTCTGGTTAAAACCTTCCCTCTCTCCGTATAAAATACGTTGAGATACGCCTGTTGGTTACACCATTGTCATTTTCTACTTGGTTAAAACCTTCCCCCTCTCCGTATAAAATACGGATAGGTACGCCTGTTGGTTACACCATTATCATTCTCGTTGGTTAAAACCTTCCCTCTCTTCGTATAAAATACGTTGAGATACGCCTGTTGGTTACACCATTGTCATTTTCTACTTGGTTAAAACCTTCCCCCTCTCCGTATAAAATACGGATAGGTACGCCTGTTGGTTACACCATTATCATTCTCGTTGGTTAAAACCTTCCCTCTCTTCGTATAAAATACGTTGAGATACGCCTGTTGGTTACACCATTATCATTTTCTTTGGTTAAAACCTTCCCTCTCTCCGTATAAAATACGTTGAGATACGCCTGTTGGTTACACCATTGTTGTTCTACTTGATTAAAACCTTCCCCCTCTCCGTATAAAATACGGTTAGGTACGCCTGTTGGTTACACCATTGTCATTTTCTCTGGTTAAAACCTTCCCTCTCTTCGTATAAAATACGTTGAGATACGCCTGTTGGTTACACCATTGTCATTTTCTCTGGTTAAAACCTTCCCTCTCTTCGTATAAAATACGTTGAGATACGCCTGTTGGTTACACCATTGTCATTTTCTACTTGGTTAATACCTTCTTCCTCTCCGTATGAGATTGTTGGTTATACTGCCATTCCTCCTAACGCGTTAGGCTGTTGGTTCACTCAGTTAAAATTATGTTGTGACACATTTGTATGTGATCTTGTGGCACATTTAATGCAATGCACCCCCTGTTATGTTTCATATCATTTGCACGAAGCTTGCCTTTTCATTGTTGTCATCTTCATCTCTTTATCATCACTCCATGGCATTGTATTGCATTGCATAATCATGAATTTTCAAACAACTGGCTTCGCGAAGCGTGTAAGTCCAACCTTCAAACTGCATTTTGAGCATATCATTTCCATTCTGCCCCTGAACTACGCTGGTTTGATTCCTTGCAAAAGGATACGTAGGCAACCTTCGGGTTCAACCACTTGCATTGCATCTTGTTTGCTTGCCCAAGTCTTACGGCCTTGTCAAAAGGGTCGTCTTTGGGCTTTGACATTCACTCACGTCATGCAATGACTTTGAGCTCTGTCAAAGAGGGGCAACTGTAGACACCCCATTTTGACCGGCCCTAAGACTTGGGCGCTTTTTTTTTGATTACTCAATGATGAAAACAGGAATATGCTATCTCACAAAATTCTCAGTAAAAAGATGGAATATAAACTTTAATCCTAGACTTACACCTGTTTTTGCCAAATTATTTTAGACTCCTTCCCTATTTTCTTTCCCTTTATTATGTATTATATATATATATATATATATATATTATGTTATATTATTATATAATATTTTATTAAATTTATTCAGTACCCTGGTTTCACCGACGCACCATACTTTTGTATATATATATATATATTATATTATATAAGGGTATTATTCCTCCTTTGAAAAAAAATTCACTACACTCCCATCGTGCGTCCTTTTGTTTTCTGTGCCTTTAGACCCGCTTTGGTCAAATTATGTTGCATATTTGGCCTACTAAAATATATTTTATTAGTCCATGTATTTTAATTTTACGTATTTGTGTGTTTTTATATATTTTTCTGGGTATTTGTACATGTATTTATGCTAATAATCTCTTTTATATATTATTATATTATAAAGTGCATAGTAATTTTACTGTGCATCTTTTGAAAAACAACTCCTACCACCGTTTCTTCTTTTGTCCTTTTCTTACGATTATTTTCTATAAAAGGGGGAAGATCAGAGAAGGAAGGAGGGATTTTTGGGCAGGGGGAGAGATTACAAGAGTCAAAAAATTGGGAGAGAGAATAAAAAAAAAAAGGGAATTGGTGCGAGGGAATATTGAGAGAAAAAGAATCAGAAAGAAGGAACTGTTAAAGTTGTAATTCCAAATTTTAACTGAGAATTGAGAACACATTCCACAGACTTGAGGGTAATCAAAAGAAAGTTTGTGAATCAGAAAATTCATCATGTCCCCGAAAGGTGAGTTTTCGCAAACTTTCATTTAATTTCAAAATGTGATATAATTTGTTTAAGTACTTTATTTATTGTTTTTCATAATATTTTTTTTATCGCTTTAAATGGTCGGTTGAACCACCTAATTTTACTACTTTATCTGCTGTAATTTACGGTTGTATATAAACTGCTGTAATTTACATAAAATGTTGTAGTTTACTATTTATAAATTGTTGTAATTTTATCACTTTAAATGGTCGGTTGAACCACCTAATTTTATTACTTTATCTGCTGTAATTTACGGTTGTATATAAACTGTTGTAATTTACATAAAATGTTGTAGTTTACTATTTATAAATTGTTGTAATTTTATCACTTTAAATGGTTGGTCGAACCACCTAATTTGTTAAAAGATGTGACCCCGCCAAATGAATAGTGATCGGTGGTGAATAGTAACCTCCGGCGGTAAATAGTAACTTCCGGCGGTGAATAGTAACCCCGACGATGAATAATAGCCCCATCGATGAATAGTACCTCCGGCGATGAATAGTACCTCCGGCGATGAATAGTAACAGCGGATGAAAAAAATGCCTGGTAAGATGAATAACGATCAAGAAAGGTGAATAGTAATTGTCGTGATGAATAGTAACTTCCGGCAGTGAATAGTATCTCGGGATGAATAGTGCTCCCGCAAAAATAAGTTTTCCCGAACAGAACGGAGCAGTCTTCCTACGTCAAGCAAAATATTTTCCGGCGCACATAAAGTTTCTTTATTTTATTTTATTTTATTTTTGAGAATTTGTGAGGTTTTTATTTTGTTGTAATATTCCTTTCTCTCTCTCTTATCTGGTTTGTAATAATTTATTCAGAGCGTTGTAATAATTCCCCGCCCCGCTTCTTTCTATCCCGTTCTTTTACTTGCTTTCTTTATTTGTACATAAACATCATATTTATTTTTCATCATAGTTATGCTTCGCATCCATGTTTCATGCATCTTGATTCGGCTAAGTTTGCATTTGTGGATTTAATCAATTCCTATGTGATTATGTGCGCTACCTCATGTTCTTGAGATGATTCACATATCATATTTTAGAGGCTGAATCTTTAGTTGCATCTCATGAGTGAATTGCATTAGGATTTTGTATATAAGATCATGCATGTTTTACTAACTTTGTTTTGTAGCTTGTTCGCGGGTCGTCAAACATGTAAGTTTTTATGCTTTAGCATCCCGTTTGTGTATGTTTTTCTTACTATGTTTAAGCATCCTACCATGTGGCTATTTGCTTATGTGATATAATTGTATGAATGCCAGTGGATGGAGGTTGTGTCGCTTAATTTGGAATGATGTTGATTTTCATGTTTGTAAACTCAATTTATTTGAGTTATATATTTTCAAAACTCTTTCAAAACTACATGAAATCAAGTTGTTCCAAAATGGGTGACATAGTCTATACTTGTATGCTTCACATAGTAAATTTTAGGATTTATTAACTAATCAGAACATGAACATATAAATAAAATAAAATTCATATCATGGTTAGTAAAGGCCGATCTTTGATCGGGTGGGCGGGGGTGTTCATTATTGACCTTCCCCTCTCATACCTAAGGTTCCGAGCCAAGCATCCTTGGTAACGACGAACAGTGGCCTTGGCACGAGTCATGGGTTTCCTAATTTTCCCAAAATAAATATTAGGTGGCGACTCTGAGATCTGATGACGCAGTCCATTTTTGACAAAATTGTAATAAAATGGATTTTCAATAAAAGTTTCCAAATCTGGACTCTCATCTATGTTTCACATTGCACTCGTGAGAATAGATCAAAGAGATCTCAGGGGTCCGAACTGTTTAACGCGCACGGGTACCCCCCGGGCATGTTACAGCGACATTTAACAAAATGCGAGCGTTGGAACATCGTGGGAACCTATTTTCAAAAATGTTTTGAAAGAGAGGGTTTTAAGGTCTAAAAAACATTCAAAATAGCTTTGGTCCAAAATGGGGTGTGAGGTTAGGATTTGACTCTCTCCTTGCCGAAGAAATTAAACATTTGCCCTGCACACCTTTCACCAGCAAGTAAACCATCAGTAGCGCCCAAGTCTTAAAGGCGGTCAAAAATGGGGTGTCTACACTACCCCAAATGGCTATCGAGCGTAGTCCTGGTTCGCAAAAGCAATGGCAAGTGGAGAGACTCTACGTCAACTACTCCGACCTCAACCGAGCCTGTCCTAAGGATAACTACCCACTTCCCAGAATCGATCTATTGGTCGATGCAATGGCCGGCCACCAGATGCTCAGCTTCATGGATTCTTTCTCTAGCTATAATCAGATCTTAATGCATGCAACTGACCAAGAACATACCTCATTCATTATTGACAGAGGAACTTATCATTACCAGGTGATGTCATTTGGTCTGAAGAATGCATAAGCCACTTACCAACGTCTGGTTAATGCCATTTTCAAGAATTAGATCGGTCGCAACATGGAGGTCTACGTCGATGACATGCTCGTCAAAAGAAAACTCTCCTCCAATCACCTAACAGACCTGCAGGAGACCTTCTAAGCCCTACGCAAGTATAAGATGAAGCTGAACCCAAAAAAGTGGGCCTTCGGCAGCGGATCTGGTAAGTTTTTGGGGTTCATGGTCAACCACAGAGGTATCGAGGCCAATCCAGAGAAGATCAAAGCCCTAATCAAAATGCAATCTCCTCGAATGGTAAAGGAGGTCCAGCGGCTCACCGGCAGAGTTGCCGCTCTCAACCGATTCATTTCCTAAGGCAACTAACAAATGTCTTCCATTCTTCAAAGTTCTCTGGCAGGCTTTTGAATGGAACATCGAGTCCGAGGAAGCCATCCAACAACTGAAGCAGTGCATGGCTAACCCCCTCTCTCCTCTCTCAAGCATTGCTGGGCGAGACCCTCTCCTTTTACGTAGCCGTCTCCAACATCGCGGTTAGTGCTGCCTTCATCAGAGAAGACGGCTCAATCTAGCGCCTGGTTTACTACATCAACCGCGCACTTCAAGAGGCAGAACAGAACTACCCCTTGCTAGAAAAAAATGGCCCTCACTGTAGTCATTGCCTACAGATGCCTCCGATCTTATTTCCAAGCACACTCTATAGTGGTCCTGTAGACGCGCCCCGAGGGCCTTGCTACTACAGTTTGGACTCATATGTCACGGTTCTAAATCTAATCCCACAAAGTGCAATGCGAGACCGATAAAACACCAAAGAGTCCAAATCCGGCAAATCGTTTTGGAAAACTAATTTTTGAGAAAGAAGTACCAAACATGGACTGCTTTGCCAGGTACAAAGTCGCCACCTAAATATTTTATTTTGGGGGAATTTAGGAAAACCCTGACTCGTTGCCTAAGGCCACGCGTCTGTCATCACCAAAGTTGTCTCTGCTCGGGAACTTAGGTACGATTGGGGAAGGTCATCTATGAGCACCCCCGCTCGCCTGATCAAAGATCGGCCACTACTAAACATAATATCTTGTTTTTGAAAATACATGTGTTCTTATTCCGGTTATTGGCCAAGAATTACTATGTGATGAGCACTACACACAAGTATAAACTAGATCGCCTAAGTTGGAACAAATCATCTCATGTTTCTTTGAAAATGGTTTGAAGGTGCTACTCGCAAGTAGGCTAAGACGTGGATTTGCCACCGTCAAGTGGGCTTAGAAAACATGATTTTGCCACTCCCAAGTGGGCTTAAAACTTGCATTTCAATGAATTGTTCCAATTCAAGCAATCCAACCTTCACCCACAGGCATTCAGGCAGTTATATCACATAAGCAGTTAGCCTCATGGCAAACATGCTATCATGGCAACACTTACACTCATGCAAGATGCTAAAGCATAAACACTTACCTAGTACTCCAAGCCAAAACAATAGCTAGTTAGAAATCAATGCATGATTCTAGCTATGTTAAGATGGCTAATGCAACACATGAAAAATGCAACTAAAATAGGCTCGGCTATTCTAAGAATGGCATGTGAAATGCGGCAACTCAATGCACGTATCCAAGTTGGAATTGAAATGTTATGCGGTTAGTATGACGCGCCGAGCCCGGCGCATGCAATACAAAAGAATAGATGCAAACATGCGAGCATAAGGATGCTAATTGAAACATGACCTAAAACTAACCATTGAAAGCAGGTAAGTAAAAGGGAGAAAGACGTGGGGTTGGAAGACATTCACACACGCACGCACACTTATTACAAAGTTCTCCCTCTCAACGGAGGGTCCGAATAAATAATACAAATCGAATAAATAATCAACTACCCTAGCTAATTTGAATATTACAAAACCCTTAACTAATTTAACAAATTAATTAAGTTATGAAACTAAAGAGGCTGCTGCAACTCTGCCTCGGAATGATTGAATGATGCATGCTCGATCACTTCGCTCAGAAACCCGTTGCCATGCCACATGTTGCCTCTGTTTGCACTATTCTACACCTCTAAAAACTGCACAAGCCCCAAAGATGTTTCCGAACCACTCCCTGAACACTGTGAGATGTCATCGGCCAAGATATAGGAACACCGGCCATGTGGAATTGGTCACCGACCATTTGTGAGGATCTCAGCCAACAATGTTTAGTCGATCGGCACTGAAGATGGCCGGTCGGCCATATCTTCCTGCAGAATGCTGTTTTGCTGCAGCAGAGGACAAATAGAGCATGGCAATGCATTTTTAAGGCAATGTGTGCACAAACACCCTCCCTATCATGTCATGAACTCAAGGGAGTGTAATGCTCGACCCTTGGGCCATAAATCACACATTCCAATGCATGATGGCCAAAGAAGCCAAGTGTGCAAATCAATATGGAATGAATGCACCAAAACACACATATGCCTCACACTCTATCATGTTGGATCAAGAATGCCGGCGATCGAGGATTGAAGCACATTTCTTCACTTCGAGTACGAAACGTCCCTCATTCCTCGTGTTTGGTTTGACACTCCAAACCAAACATAATGCAATGCATCCAAGTATGCCAAATACAATGTAATGCAGCATGAGCATACCAACTCAACGCAATGCAATGCAAGCTAAGCATGCAAGCTAAGCTAATGTAACATGAGCATACCAAGTATGCAACAATGTTTTGTAATGCAACTAGCTAAACATCATGCAATATACCAAATATGCAAGCATGATACAATACAAGCATGCAAATATCATGAAAGCAAACATGCTCAAATGGACATAAACCAAAAGAGCAGGCCTCAGCCATGCCCAAATCAATGGCGAAAATGATGAAATGATGGCTTGAAAAGTAAGGAAATGCATGCTCAATGCATTGGCCCATGGCTTAAGCATAATAGTACAACTCTCAAACATGATGAAGAGGTAACAAATGTGAGAATGTAGCAATGAAGCAAGCTCTAAAATTACATTCCAAAGGATGCTAAATCATGCAAATAGCTCAAAGAAAGCATGTCAAGAAGCTTGAAACACAAAGCTAGTCAAGGGCTTTACACTACAACCATACTAAGTAATGCTCAAATGGCCTCAACCATTCAAAACTGACCTAAGGCAGGTCAAAATAGTAGCAAAAACATGCTAGACTCGCAGCATAGATGGCAAGAAAGACATGCTCATGTATTAGCTCACAAACAAGGCATAAAGGCACAACTCTTAAACACAATTTAAGAGTGATAAACATGACAGTATGGCATAGATATAAGCTCTGAAATTCAATGCCAAATGATTCCAAGGCATGCAAGCATCACAAGTATAGCATGGTAGGGGCCTCAAAACTCAAGACTAGTCAAGGCATTTGCACTATAGCTATACAGAACATGAGTCATATGACCATGGAAGCCCAAAACAGTAATAAAAAAGCCCAAAATAATGCTAAAACATGTATGGAGTATAGCCAAAATAAGCTAGCATGCTTGACCAAAACATCACGCATACAAGGCTAGTAAGCAAGTTTTGCACTATAAGTACATGAAGCATGCAAGAGGCTACCAAACCAACCCAAATCAGAATTATGACATGTCAAATGGTGGCCCAAAACCTACTGAAATGAAACCAATACATGCTAGAAAGACATGCTTGTTTGATGAGCCACAAATGGGATTACACTACACATACAAGATGCATGCAAGGGGTGACCAAACCAGCCATGGAGAGAGTCAAGGAAGGTCCTAAAAGTCACAAAAAAGTGCCTGAACTAAGCCTCAAAAGTATAGAGATACATGCTCCTTTGATAAGCCAAAAAGACATGTAAACAAGAGAAGAGGAGGGGGGGACAACCCCCACCCATTTGGGACCTCAAAATAGGATTTTTACCACTGAAAATCCTCTGAATTTCAGCGGTTGAAAGGCCACAAAAATTTGTTTTGAAAGGCCTTAGAAGATGGCTCAAAAGCTATACAAGCTAAGGAATGAAAGGGAGAGACAACCCCCTAGCCAAACAAGGCTTAAACCAACACTTTTAGGACTGAAAAATAGAGATTTTCTCAGTTCAAAACCAAGCCAAAATCAGTTTACAAAGATGGTAAAACAAGCATGCAAAGTTGAGGTTTAAAGGAACAAGAGCTTACCCTTGAAGCACCTTGAAGGACAGCAGCAAAACCAGCCAAAACCTGAGCCAAAATCAGCCTTTCAGAGCTCCAAATGATCCTCAAAGAACCTCAGCCCAATGGTGGTTAAGTTTGGTTAAGGGTCTCTTTGCAAAAGTGTAGAGGATTCTAACCTTAAGGCTCAAAACAAGAAGAGAAGGAGCTTCTAAGGAGAGAGGCTCAGATTTTTGCTCACAAAGTCTTGTAGAGAGAGAGGAGTTTTTAGAGAGAGAGAGTCCCACAATTTCCAACCCCTCAACCCTTGAGATATGGCTCAATATAGAGCAATATATGAGCATTGGTTCAGAAATATCTCAATTTAGAAATATCTAGGACAGCCTGGAACAGCTGAAAGTTAAATATCTGTCAATTTTGAGCTTTCTGGACACTTCTGGCCGATCGACCATCTTTGGTGCCAACTGGCCTTCATTTTTGGCCGATAAGGTTCACTTTTGGCCGACTCATAGCTGCTGAGGTCAAATTGTGGCCGATGGACCTCCATAGAGGCTGATGGAAAAAATCAACCCTAGTCTCTGACTTGAAGCAAGCCTAATTCCTTCATCTGGACTCCTTTTTAGGCCATTCTTGAGTCTAAGTTATATCCCCGGAAGTCTTCTTTCCCAATTTGGAAGCCTCACCTCAAAATTCCATGTGTGCTAAGAGATATCCCTCTTTTAGTGAAGGCTGCTCAGTTTCGGTGCAACCGGAATGATGCCCAACTTCAACCAATCATATCTCCCCATCCGGACTCGGCATTAGGAGATTCTTAAGTGGAAAATGAAGCCCCGAAAGTCTTCTTTCCAATGGTGGTGGCCTCATAGCTTAAATCCAAATATGAAAAAGGATAGGTCCGATTTAGCGAGGGTTACCCAACTCTCTCTTAACGGTTCACGCCCACCTTTTTCCCCAACTTGGTTTCTTCCCTCTTCTCCTCTTTTCTTCAACTCCAAACCCCTAAACAAGGTGTTTTGAAAGATTTTTCAAAGAGTTCATCTCTCTTTCATTCATTTCCACTTTGTCCTTGCTTGGTTTACCGAAAAACGCAACATTTGACAAAATGCGAGCGTCGGAACATCGTAGAAACTTTATTTCAAAAATATTTTGAAAGAGAGGGTTTTAATGTCTAAAAACCATTCAAAATAGCTTTGGTCCAAAAAGGGGTATGAGGTTGGGATTTGACTCTCCTCTTGCCGAAGAAATCGAACCTTTGCCCTGCACATCTTTCATCACCAAGTAAACCATCAGTAATGCCCAAGTCTTAAGGGCAGTCAAAAATGGAGTGTCTATAGTTGCCCCTCTTTGACAGAACTTGGAAGTCATGAAATGGCGCGAGTGAATGTCAAAGCCTAGAGACGACCCATTTTTGACAAGGCTGAAGACTTGGAAAGACAAACAAAATACAGATAAATAAATGGTTGTGCCCGCAGGCTGCCTACGTATCCCTTTGCAAGGAATCAAACCAGTGTAGTTCAGGGGCAAGATGTAAATGATATGCAGGAAGATTTCAATAATTGGACTTATACGCTACGCAAAGCCGGTTTGAAAATTGGACTTATACACTACGCGAAGCCGGTTTGATAATTGGACTTATACGTTACGCGAAGCCGGTTTGAAAATTGGACTTATACATTACGCGAAACCGGTTTGAAAATTGGACTTATATGCTATGCGAAGCTGGTTTGATAATTGGACTTATGCACTACGCGAAGCTGGTTTAAAAATTGGACTTATACGCTATGCGAAGCCGGTTTGAAAATTGGACTTATACGCTACGCAAAGCCGGTTTGATAATTGGACATATACGCTACGCGAAGCCGGTTTGAAAATTGGACTTATACGCTACGCGAAGCCGGTTTGATAATTGGACTTATACACTATGCAAAGCTGGTTTGATAATTCATGATTTATGCAATGCAATGTAATGAAACAATGCAAATGATATGCAATGTATCGAAATAATCAGACCACAAGCAGTGCAAAACCACACAAATATCATAAAGGGATGGAGATGTAAAATCAAACTACGTCTAACATAGAAAAGGTGACAGAGCGCTCTAACCACAACTCTCTTAGTGGAATAGGTGCATGCACAAACAGAACTATGTGTTTCGCAGAGAGAATACAAGTAGTTGGGTGGGATGATATAAGCGAGGAATGATCTGCTAAGGAAAGATTGTAATCCCACATTTTGCCTAGAAAAGGCATAGACACAAAACAGACCACGTCTAACACAAAAAAGGTGTCGACACCCTCAGACCACAATTCTCTTAGTGGAATAGGCACGTACACATAATCACAGAACCATGCTTCAACGCAAAAAGGTATGGGCACATGCCAGACTAAGCTTAACATGGAAAGGATACAAACGATATAATGGATATGCAGTACATGCATGCAATATATGCTATATACAATGCAACAGACGTAATAGATAATAAAATGCAATGTAGCTGGGAAGTGAAAGTACCTTGCAGGGGCAATTGGCAATGACTCACCGCATGCTGCTGGGGATCTTTCGCTTCTTCTTGGTTGAACCACAGGTACTACTTTCTCCCTGGCTATGGTCGCAGCTTTCCCTATTCTCCAACAGGGTGACAGACTAGGTTGGTTCAGTATCCAAAATTGAGGCGCATAGACATGCTATCTCAATCTATGGGGCTGCCATACAGATTTCAAGCCGAGGATGCACCCCTGGGTATTTAAACCAAACTTTAGTCTCGAAAATCCCGAACCTTTGCGTTCTAGGCATCGGCCATTCGAACTCTAATTTCCACCATCTCAGTTGATCTCCTAGGAACTCACCGCTAACACAGGCAGGTGGCTATACCAAACCACCGGAAGGCGTTCGGGTACGACAAACACCAAAGAAATTGTACCTTTAGAGGATTTAAGGTCTCCTAGACCGGGTGATAAAACAGATATGATGCAATGGATGCATGCGATATATTCTATTTGTAATGCAATAGACATAACAGATGTGATGCAATAGATAATAGATGTGATGTAGCAGACAGAGTAGTAGCTGCAAAAAGGGGAACACACTCCAACCACGCTGGAATCGTGACAGGGGAAAGAACAAAGAAAACCAATCAGGAGCGCGTCCCATGCAACCTAAGATAAATTCCAAACACGCTGAAATTGTGTGAGGAAGGGGACAATCTAACCACGATGAAATCGTGAGAAGAGGTCCAAAAATCGCTCGGGCTTGCGCTTCACGCATCCAGAGATAAAACCCGTCCAGGGCCGTGCTTCACGCGTCCTGAGATAAAACCCACCCAGGGCCGCGCTTCACGTATCCTGAGATAAAACCCGCCCAGGGCCGCGCTTCACACATCCTAAAACCCACCCAGGGCCATGCTTCACGCGTCCTGAGATAAAACCCGCCCAGGGTCGCGCTTCACGCATCCTGAGATAAAACCCACCCAAGGCTGCGCTTCACACGTCCTGAGATACAACCCACCCAGGGCCGCGCTTCACGCATCCTGAGATAAAACCCGCCCAGGGCCGCGCTTCACGCGTCTTGAGATAAAACCTACCTAGGGCCGCGGTTCACGCGTCTTGAGATACAACCCGCCCAGGGCCGCGGTTCACGCGTCCTGAGATACAACCCGCCCAGGGCCGCGGTTCACGCGTCCTGAGATAAAACCCACCTAAGGCCGCGGTTCATGCGTCTTGAAATACAACCCGCCCAGGGCCGCGGCTCACGTGTCCTGAGATAAAACCCGCCCAGGGCCGCACTTCATGCGTCCTGAGATACAAGAAATAGGTACGAGACTGTACCACAAATACACAATTGTAACGAAATTGTGTGCTAGATGCACAAAGTGAATGAGTGCGATAGATGCAAGTGCGACGGTGCATAACAATGTACATGATACAGGCATAGCAATGCAAGTGAAAATGTGCATGACAATGCACGTGAGACATACATAGCAATGCAAGTAAAGTGTGCATAACAATGCAACTGAAAGGGTGCATAACAACGCAACTGAAATGGTGCATAACAATGCAGGTGGAGTGTGCATAACAATGCAAGTGAAGAGTGCATAACAATGCAGTTGGAATAGTGCATAACAATGCAAGTTGGAACGTGCGTGACAACGCATGTGATGAGTGCATAACAATGCGAGTGGAAGGGTGCATAACAATGCGGGCGGGACGTGCATGACAACGCAAGTGAAGTGGTGCATAACAATGCAGGTGAAGTGTGCATAACCATGCAACTAGAATGTACATAACAATGCAACTAGAACGTACATAAAAATGCAACTAGAGTGTGCATAACAATCCAAATGAAGGTGCGTGACAACGCAAGTAAATTGTGCATAACAATGCAAGTGAAGAGTGTATAGCAATGCAGTTGGAATGGTGCATAACAATGCAAGTGGAATGTGCATAGCAATGCACGTAAGACATGCATAGCAAGGCAAGTGCAAGAAATGTATGCTCCATGCAACATTAAGATGCACATTTCATGCCATGGTGAGAAGTGCACATTCTATGCAAGCAAGGTTAAAATGTGCTCCATGCAATGTACATACTCTATGCGAAAGGATCAACGACGTACATCCAATGTAACGTGTATATTCTATGCGACAACAAGAATAAGTAGAGTACAAGATGCATTTATGCAATATGTGTGATGATATGATACATGTTACAAGCAATGTAGAGCATGATGTCTAGTGAATACAATAAACCAACAAAGCGGCACTTTAGAAAGCACCTCATGAGGTGAGTGGCGATGAACCGCTTTACTCTGATGGGGATCTCCCCTTGTGTTCCTCGAACACTTACCTTCAACTCACAGTACAAAGGTCCAGAAATACTGACAAGGAGTAACCTCTATATGTAGAAGCCACAGATGCCGTTTTCCTCCCTGACCACATGCATAACTTTCCCTATTCTCCAACGGGGTGACAAACTAGGTTGGTTCAGTATCCAGAATTGAGGCGCGCACACGCTACCTTAACCTATGGGGCTTCCATACAGATTTCAAGCCGGGGATACATCCCTGGGTAGTTAAACCAAACTTTAGTCTCAGAAATCCCGAACCTTTGCGTTCTAGGCATCTGTCATTTGAACTCTAGTTTCCACTGTCGCGGTTGGTCTCCTAGGAACTCATTGCAAACACAACAAAGATGACCCTGGTATGGAACAGTACTTCGGGAGAACATTTCTAATCGCCATTTTGGCATTGAAACAGACTTGAACTCGAGCTTGAGGTAAAGGTACACTTATACTTCGGAGCATTGACAAGGCCTGAGGAGGTGTATCCGGAGCATAATCACGGAATTTTCTGAAGGTGAAACAAACTCAGATGCTCCAAATTTTCCCTCTTTTCTTTTGGTTTGCAGTCTAGAACCTAGATAGCTTCAGATAGGTCCTAGTTTTACTGTTCTCACATGACCTGGGTTGAACCCTGCAGTTTTGTGAAGGAACAAATCCTATTTTGCACAAATGTAGAGAATGGCATAGCACTCTGAGCGCAAAACGATTTTATTTTTGAAATTAAGAAATGAGTTCTTAACCGTTTATTGAGCCTACGACTGAACACAGCACAAAACGACTCAATAAAGAAAAAGAAAAGGTAAACAACCTAAACACATCGAGAAACACTCGAAACGACTCAAAACAAGAATCGAGACAAAGCAAAAGACACGACACTCAGACGTGCACAGGGAGCCTGTTTCTCTGGGTATTGTTTCCCATCCTTTCTCATTTGTGGTTTTCACATCACTCGGCCCTCAGGCTCAGTTTTTCTGAAAAAGCCATTTTCTCGCTTTTTCTCTCAGCGCGCATCTCTCTATTCTTTAATCTCTCATTTTTTATCCCTCCCCTGGGTGGTGGATGGATAAACAAGAAGTTGCGGCCTCTTGCCCCTAGCATTCTGCTAGATTCTCTTTCTTCTGCTCACAATAGTGACCTTTCTCATAGAGGGGTTGCGCTACAACTGGGTGTGCAGCAGATTTGCAGCTGACATCGGTTGACAATGCTCTGCTGAGGAGTTTGGATGTGATCAGATGTGTCCAGATGAGGGAGTGGAATATCTTGATCCATTCCAATTCGTGCTTCGCACTTGGCTTGATACCTCGTTGCTCAGAGGATGAGAGAGCTTTTAGCCCTTTGTTCTTGGCTTCAGTTGTGCCCTTTTCTAGCAGGTAGAGTGCCCTTTCTGGCAAGCGTGGTGACAATGGGGAAAAGACAGAACACCTGACTTAACTGTGCCCCTAGTTCATCATTTTGACCATTTTTTGTTTTGGCTTTCTACTAAAACAATTTTAATCAAGATGGGAGTTAGATTAACATGCATGTTCAACTTTTTGATTTGAAATCATGCAAGTTAGGCTATGAGCACTAAAAATTTTCCTTTTTTGGATCCAAGAAATGGTCCAATTTTGGAAAAATAGAATAATTTTCGAGAGAATTAGTCAACCTCAGTAAAAATTCTCAAAAACTGTTTTTGCAAATGGCCACTGCTCAACGAGCACGGAACCTACCCTTGAGATGCAGAACCTCAGATCCATAACAATGGAAAATTGCCCCTTGTTTGAACGGCATTGTATGGCAATGGAAAATTGCCCCTTGTTTGAATAGCACTGCAACACACTGTATGGCAACGGAAAGTTGCCCCTTGCTTGGATAGCGCCGCAGCACACTGTAATCAGTCCTCAAAGTGATGATCGCAATTGAACTCTCGGATACAGAGAAGACAAAGATGATCAGAACCATTACATGGACATAGTCGATTTGGAAGTGTTTATGGCTGGACTTCAAAATGAAGTTGCCTGCGTATCCCAAACATGGGAATCAAGCCTGACGTAGTTCCGAGTCAGGTACACTCGGGTATTTAACATCTCCTTTTGTGCTCTAACTTTTGCCAAGGCCACCCTTTCTGGGTTTTCAACCTTGCGAGCTTTGTTTTTCTTTTCTTTTCATTTCTTTGCATTTTTTCTCTTTTTTTTTCTTTTCTTTTTCATTTGCTCTAACTTTTGCCTGGGTCGCCCTTCCGAGTTTTCAGCCCAGCGAGCCTCTCAAGGGTAAAAGTGTAGCTTTGCCCATGTCAAATGGTTTTGCGATCTCGAAGCCATCTGAATCCAGGAGAGTGGTTGTTGTTCGCTGATAATATAGGAGTCCATCCGATAGGGGTTGAATTTGCCCCTAGTGTCGTGGATAGGAACTCGATTGTCCTTCAACAAAGCTTTCTTATTTTCTCCATTCTAGGATTTGGCATTCTTGCCGATCTTCAATAGCTTGAGAAATGTCCCAATTTTTGACTCTTCAAGCACATCTGACACATTTTTTGTTTGTACCCTTAGTTCGAGGGGTGCTTCTGATCTAGCTTCGCAAGCTTCCTTTGATAACATCTGATCTACTTGCCCCTAGTTCAAGGGTTGCTTCTGATCCAGCCATACAAGCCTCACATCATGGTTGACCTTTGAACATTCTGAATCCAAGTTCAAGGTTTGAAAGAAAAAGGAGTTGAGTCTCGAGGCTGAGAGCAATCCTAAGCTGCACAATCCCAAGAGCGATTCCACACAAGTCTTCGCAGGACCGCGCAAAACATTTTTTGAAATCTTTTAAGAAAGCGACTAGTCGCTCGCGCTGAAGACAACGTAGAACCAACCTAGATCAAGCTAGGATCCTTCTTAGTACTCATTTAACAAACATGATTTCATTCATTAAGGGCTTAGCACGCATCTCTTTCTCTCAGTTTGATCAAATTTTGCAAAACTCGAGGAATTCCCTCCTCTTTGTTTTCAACACATTGTTCAAAAAGTTTTGAAAAACTTAGGTCAATGCAATGATTTCAAGGCACAGAAAAGTGGGGAAAAAGCACTGTCGTTTCATCCAAATTTGCTAGCACAACTGGCTCAAGGCAGAAACAAACACAAAAGTGTGAAAATCACTGTTGTTTCATTCTGATCTTCTAGCAAAACTGGCTCCAAGGCAGAAACAGACTCAAAAGAAAAAGAAAAAGACAAACACAAAACAAGAAAGTGATGTCCGAGGTAACACCCCCGAAATCACCCAACTCTAACAAAACAAGACTGACTCGATACAACAAGACAGACCCAACTGACTTAGTATAAAAAGACTAACTCAATACAACATAACAAAACTGACTCAATACCCAAGTCAGAAAGTACAAAACTAGCATTTGCAAATGCTCAAAACAGTGCATTCCATACGCCACATCCGAAGTAAATCGAGCGCCATCCGTAGGTGGTTCATCCCCCGATCTCATAATCACATTATCCCCTAAGTTCACTGATCCAGTGCCGATAGACTTTGCAGGACCCGGCGCGACGATGACCTTGTTATCAATCAGATCTTGTATTTCGTGGCTAAGACGAAAACACATGTCGGTGTGATGGTCGGCTTATTGATGGAAGGCACAGAACTTAGCCGGGTTGTGGGAGGGAGGAAGTTTGTTCAGGAGAGGCTGAGGCTCAAGGGGTTTGAGATGGCCTTGTCCAACGAGGATTTGGAGAGCTTTGGACAAAGGCAAGTAGAAGGCATGGAAGACCCTCTTGCCTCGGGGTGGGTACTTCGAGGTTTGTGGAGTTTTGCTAGATACACCAGCAAAGGGATTGATGGGCGCTGATTGGGTTTGCTGATCCTTTCCGAGTGCAGGATTAGAGATGAAAGGAACGTTTCTGGTACGATGACCCTTTTCTCGGCTTGCCCCTAGATTCAAACTGCCCCCAACTTGAGTGGCGAAAGTACCATCCACAGTTTTTGCAACAACTACGAGTACTTGATGTTTGTTCAGCCCTTCGACTTTCAAAGCCTCAACAACCCACTGAAGGTGTTCATGGGGACCAATACCTGCCCCTACCTTGTTCTTACCACTTGCCTCCACCTTATCAAAGGATCAGGTCGCTATATCAGAGCAGAGCCTAGTTGTTGTCGACACGCCAACACCCAGATCTAAGATGGCTTCAGGTTGGCCTTTCAGTTGCAGCTTGCCCCAAGATTGAGGAGCCTTTTGGATTGAAACTTCTAGCCTGTGATGTGGTCGATGATGGAACCAAAATTCCAAAGGCTAGGTCTGCTACAGTTCTCTGAAGATCTTCAATCATTCTCATCAGCTCAGAAATAGTGGGCTCACGGGTTTGAAATGATTGGGTTCAGATGTACACATCATGCATAAGTCCATGCTGATTGGAATGAACACCTCAGGCTTGGGTAAATGGGCCGGGGTGATGTATATGCTGGGGTTGTAGCCAGATGGCATTGTATGGATTAAATTGAGATGTTGGGGTGACAGGTTTGTGGTGGGTTGAGGTCCCTTTGGTGGAGCTATGATCTCTTCGTCAATAAGATCCTGAATCTTATGACGAAGGCGGATACAACGGTTTGTATCATGACCGTGCTGTTGATGATAGGCACAGTATTTAGCTGGGTCATATCTTGGTGGAAGAGGATTTGGAAGGGGTTGAGGTTCTTGGAGTTCTAGGTGCCCTTTTTCCTGCAGCATTTTCAAAGCTTGAGAAAGACTTATGTAAAGAGGATGGAAATTTCAGGCTTGGTGCCAAGTTGAAGTGGTTAGTCTTTGGCTATTGAGAGAAGTAGTGGCAGTGTCTACTTTTGAGCATTTCACAGTTGTGCTACCATCAGTAGTAGCATTGGAACTGTGAACAACATCCTTCTTCGAAGGCTCATTATCTTCCACAAAGGTTCCTTGTCGGATGGCCTCCTTGATTTGAACCCCAATGTCATGGAGGTCCTTAAAGTTGAATATCATATTCTGCAATGTTTCGGCTTGCCTAACCATATCTTGTTGCAGCGAATCCACTGATTACTGGAAACGGATCAGCAAATCCTCTAAATTTGCCAGAGGCTGCGCCATGATAGAGGTTGATGCTTGCGCGCTGACCAAGGTGATGTGACTGGGAACTGATGGATCAGATGAACCGATGAGTCCTGACTGGCCCTTCTTTGCCTTGCCTCAATGAAGGAAACACTGGCTGCCCTTGAACTGAACCTTTGACCTTGAGAAAGTCTATCAGCACAAGTCCAATATACCCGGGGGATATTGGAGCCTTCTGAAGCTATGGTTCCGAGACTACCTTGCAAAAGAAGAAAACAGACAACATCTCAGCTTGATTTCACCAAAACAGGTATGAGCATAGCTGAATGATTGTGCTCTCTACTGAATTCTGCCCCAAATTCTGCCTGGAAACTGATACCCTCGGGTAAAACTGATTCCCTTATAATACTGATGCCCTCAGGCCTGATGCCCAGACTTGCAAATAGATACGTGCATTCCTGTAGAGGCCAACTCTAAAAGAACATAACAAGCAGGTGAGAACCAAAACACCCCTATGTTGGGATAGGGTTTCCCTATCCTATTTCGTCAAGAGCTAGGGTTTCACTACGCACACAGCGGTTTCAAACAACCTATAATCAGGTAAGCGACCTGTCCTAATTTAGAATAGTCACTATGGATTCCGAATATGCACCAGGTCGAATAGTCAAAAAGGGTACCCTGGTAAACACTGAGGTTTGTGTTCCCGTCATAGCAGAGCCCGCAACCGATCAGCCTTATGGCACGCTTCTCAAAGCAAGCCTCCAACAAACCGTTCAGGAATAGCATACGGCAAACACGGTGTCCAAGTCGCACCAATGCAAATGCAATGCAAAGAGACACATAAGTGTAATCAAAATAAGATATTATGAGTTCGAGTCAAGTTCTCTAACTCCCCAGCAGAGTCGCCAAAAACTGTAGACGCACCCCGAGGGCCTTGCTACTACAGTTCGGACTCATATGTCACGGTTCTGAATCTAATCTCGTAAAGTGCAATGCAAGACCGATAAATCACCAAAGAGTCCAAATCCGGCAAATTGTTTTGGAAAACTGATTTTTGAGAAAGAAGTGCCAAACATGGACTACTTTGCCAGATACAGAGTCGCCACCTAAATATTTATTTTGGGAGAATTTAGGAAACCCTGACTCGTTGCCTAAGGCCACGTGTCCGTCATCACCAAAGTTGCCTCGGCTCGGGAACTTAGGTACGATTGGGAAAGGTCATCTATGAGCACCCCCGCTCACCCGATCAAAGATCGGCCACTACTAGACATGATATCTTGTTTTTGAAAACACATGTGTTCTTATTCCAGTTATTGGCCTAGAATTACTATGTGATGCGCACAACACACAAGTATAGACTAGATCGCCTAAGTTGGAACAAATCATCTCATGTTTGTTTGAAAATGGTTTGAAGGTGCTACTCGCAAGTAGGCTAAGACATGGATTTGCCACCCTCAAGTGGGCTTAGAAAACATGATTTTGCCACTCTCAAGTGGGCTTAAAACCCGCATTTCAATGAATTGTTCCAATTCAAGCAATCCAACCTTCACCCACAGACATTCAGGCAGTTATATCACATAAGCAGTTAGCCTCATGGCAAGCATGCTATCATGACAACACTTACACTCATGCAAGATGCTAAAGCATAAACACTTGCCTAGTACTCCAAACCAAAACAATAGCTAGTTAGAAATCAATGCATGATCCTAGCTATGTTAAGATGGCTAATGCAACACATGCAAAATGCAACTAAAATAGGCTCGGCTATTCTAAGAATGGCATGTGAAATGCAGTAACTTGATACATGTATCCAAGTTGGAATTGAAATGCTATGCGGTTAGTATGATGCGCTGAGCCCGGTGCATGCAATAAAAATGAATGGATACAAACATGCGAGCATAAGGATGCTAATTGAAACATGACCTAAAACTAACCATTGAAAGCAGGTAAGTAAAAGGGAGAAAGACGTGGGGTTGGAAGACATTCACACACGCATGCACACTTATTACAAAGTTCGCCCTCTCGACAGAGGGTCCGAATAAATAATACAAACCGAATAAATAATCAACTACCCTAGCTAATTTGAATATTACAAAACCCTTAACTAATTTAACAAATTAATTAAGCTATGAAACTAAATAGGCCACCGCAGCTCCGCCTCAGAATGATTGAATGATACATGCTCGATCACTTCGCTTGTAAACCCGTTGTCATGCCACATGTTGCCTCTGTTTGCACTATTCTACACCTCTGAAAACTGCACAAGTCCCAAATATGCTTCCGAACCACTCCCTGAACACTGTGAGATGTCACCGGCCAATATATAGGAACACCGGCCATGTGGAATTGGTCACCGACTATTTGTGAGGATCTCGGCCAACAATGTTTAGTCGATCAGCACTGAAGATGGCCGGCCGGCCAAATCTTCCTGCAGAATGCTGTTTTGCTGCAGCAGAGGACAAACAGAGCATGGCAATGCATTTTCAAGGCAATATGTGCACAAACACCCTCCCTATCATGTCATGAACTCAAGTGAGTGTAGTGCTTGACCCTCGGGCCATCAATCACGCATTCCAATGCATGATGGCCAAAGGAGCCAGGTGTGCAAATCAATATGGAATGAATGCACCAAAACACACATATGCCTCACACTCTATCATGTTGGATCAAGAGTGCTGGCGACCGAGGATTGAAGCACGTTTCGTCGCTTCGAGTACGAAACGTCCCTCGTTCCTCGTGTTTGGTTTGACACTCCAAACCATACACAATGCAATGCATGCAAGTATGCCAAATACAATGTAATGCAGCACGAGCATACCAACTCAATGCAAGCTAAGCTAAGGTAACATGAGCATGCCAAGTATGCAACAATGTTTTGTAATGCAACTAGCTAAACATCATGCAATATACCAAATATGCAAGCATGATACAATACAAGCATGCAAATTTCATGAAAGCAAACATGCTCAAATGGACATAAACCAAAAGGGTAGGCCTCAGCCATGCCCAAATCAATAGCCAAAATGATGAAATGATGGCTTGAAAAGTAAGGAAATGCATGCTCAATGCATTGGCCCATGGCTTAAGCATAATAGTACAACTCTCAAACATGATGAAGAGGTGACAAATGTGAGAATGTAGCAATGAAGCAAGCTCTGAAATTACATTCCAAAGGATGCTAAATCATGTAAATAGCTCAAAGAAAGCATGTCAAGAAGCTTGAAACACAAAGCTAGTCAAGGGCTTTACACTACAACCATACTAACTAATGCTCAAATGGCCTCAACCATTCAAAATAGACCTAAGGCAGGTCAAAATAGTAGCAAAAACATGCTAGACTCGTAGCGTAGATGGCAAGAAAGACATGCTCACGTATTAGCTCACAAACAAGGCATAACGGCACAACTCTTAAACACAATTAAAGAGTGATAAACATGGGAGTATGGCACAGATATAAGCTCTAAAATTCAATGCCAAATGATTCCAAGGCATGCAAGCATCACAAGTATAGCATGGTAGGGGCCTCAAAACTCAAGACTAGTCAAGGCATTTGCACTATAGCTATACAGAACATGAGTCATATCACCATGGAAGCAAAAAATATTCCTAAAATAGCCCAAAATAATTCTAAAACATGTATGGAGTATAGCCAAAATAAGCTAGCATGATTGACCAAAATGTCTTGCATACAAGGCTAGTAAGCAAGTTTTGGACTACAAGTACATGAAACATGCAAGAGGCTACCAAACCAACCCAAATCAGAGTTATGACATGTCAAATGATGGCCAAAAACCTACTGAAATGAAGCCAATACATGCTAGAAAGACATGCTACTTTGATGAGCCACAAATGGGATTACACTACACATACAAGATGCATGCAAGGGGTGACCAAACCAGCCATGGAGAGAGTCAAGGAAGGTCCTAAAAGTCACAAAAAGTGCCTGAACTAAGCCTCAAAAGTATAGAGATACATGCTCCTTTGATAAGCCAAAAAGACATGTAAACAAGAGAAAATGGGGGGGGACAACCCCCACCCATTTGGGACCTCAAAATAGGGTTTTTACCACTGAAAATCCTTTGGATTTCAGTGGTTGAAAGGCCACAAAAAATTGTTTTGAAAGGCCTTGGAAGATGGCTCAAAAGCTATACAAGCTAAGGAACGAAAGGGAGAGACAACCCCCTAGCCAAACAAGGCTTAAGCCAACACTTTTACGACTGAAAATAGAGATTTTCTCAGTTCAAAACCAAGCCAAAATCAGTTTACAAAGATGGTAAAACAAGCATGCAAAGTTGAGGTTTAAAGGAACAAGAGCTTACCCTTGAAGCACCTTGAAGGACAGCAGCAAAACCAGCCAAAACCTGAGCCAAAATCAACCTTTTGGAGCTCCAAATGATCCTCAAAGAACCTCAGCCCAATGGTGGTTAAGTTTGGTTAAGGGTCTCTTTGCAAAAGTGTAGAGGATTCTAAGCTTAAGGCTCAAAACAAGAAGAGAAGGAGCTTCTAAAGAGAGAGGCTCAGATTTTTGCTCACAAAGTCTTGTAGAAAGAGAGGAGTTTTTAGAGAGAGAGAGTCCCACAATTTCCAACCCCTCAAACCTTGAGATATGGCTCAATATATAGCAATATATGAGCATTGGTTCGGAAATATCTCAATTTAGAAATATCTAGGACAGCCTGGAATAGCTGGAGGATAAATATCTGTCAATTCTGAGCTTTCTGGACACTTCTGGCTGGCCGACCATCTTTGGTGCCCACCGGCCATCATTTTTGGCCGATAAGGTTCACTTTTGGCCGAATCATAGCTGCTGAGGTCAAATTGTGGCCGATGGACCTCCACAGAGGCCGATGGAAAAATCAACCCTAGTCCCTGACTTGAAGCAAGCCTAATTCCTTCATCTGGACTCCTTTTCAAGTCATTCTTGAGCCTAAACTGTATCCCCGGAAGTCTTCTTTCCAAATTTGGAAGCGTCACCTCAAAATTTCATGTGTTCTAAGAGATATCCCTCTTTTAGTGAAGGCTGCTCAGTTTCGGTCCAACCGGAATGATGCCCAACTCCAACCAATCATATCTCCCCCATTCGGACTCGGCATTAGGAGATTCTTAAGTGAAAAATGAAGCCCCAGAAGTCTTCTTTCCAACGGTTATGGCCTCATAGCTTAAATCCAAATATACAAAAGGATAGGCCCGATTTAGCGAGGGTTACCCAACTCTCTCTTAACGGTTCACGCCCACCTTTTTCCCCAACTTGGTTTCTTCCCTCTTCTCCTCTTTTCTTCAACTCCAAACCCCTAAACAAGGTGTTTTGAAAGATTTTTCAAAGAGTTCATCTCTCTTTCATTCATTTCCACTTTTTCCTTGCTCGATTTACCGAAAAACGCAACATTTGACAAAATGCGAGTGTCGAAACATCATAGAAACTTTATTTCAAAAATATTTTGAAAGAGAGGGTTTTAAGGTCTAAAAACCATTCAAAATAGCTTTGGTCCAAAAAGGGGTGTGAGGTTGAGATTTGACTCTCCTCTTGCCGAAGAAATCGAACATTTGCCCTGCACATGTTTCATCACCAAGTAAACCATCAGTAACGCCCAAGTCTTAAGGGCGGTCAAAAATGGGGTGTCTACAGGTCCTCACTGACCAGCCTTTGAAAAAAGTCATGCAATAACCAGAATCGTCAGGTAGACTCATGTAATGGTCCATTGAACTAAGCCCGTATGAAATCTCTTACCAACCCCAAATACCTGTCAAAGGCCAGGTTGTCACCGATTTTATCTTGGAGTCAACCAATCTCACTCCGAACGCACCTCCTCTACCAGCACACGTCAATACTGATACAGAAGACCCCCACTCTTGGACCGTTTGTGTTGATTGTTCATCCTGGAAAGAGGGTAGTGGGGCTGGTTTAATCCTTACCACACCAGAGGGCGAATACTTCAAATGTGCCCTTTGATTCCTGTTTACAGTGAGTAACAACTAAGTCGAATATGAGGCCCTAATAGCCGGTTTATGCATGGCTAGAGACATTGCGGTCGACCATCTCCAAGTGTTCAACGACTCTCGGTTGGTGGTCGGACAAATCACAGGTGAGTTTGATGTAAAAGAGGAAGCAATGTGATCATACAGGGACATCACTTTTCCTCTCATCCGCCTCTTTAATATCTTTCGTATCAAGCATGTGACCACGGCTAAGAACTCCCAAGCACATGAAATGGCACAGTTAGCCTCAGCAAATCAATCAGACCTCAGCCATGGCGTACAAATTGAATACCTGACCCATTTAGCGGTTTCACCAGATCAGCAAGCAATTCATCTGCTCCAGGATGAGCCTATCCCATGGGCCCAGAACATTATCACATTCTTAGAACAGGCAATATTAGCTACAGACAGACAGGAGGCCGCCAAAGTCAAGGCTTGATCCTCAAATTATGCCCTTGTCGATGGCATCTTGTATAAGAGGGGATTTTCACGGCCATACCTCAGATGCCTCAATAATGATCAAGCCACCTACGTCATGAGAGAAATACATGAAGGCATTTGCAACAACCACTCTGGCGGATGATCTTTAGCTCATAAAATCCTTCGCACGGGCTACTTTTGGCCCACACTGGACCAAGATGCCATCGACTTTATGCTTAAATGTGACAAATGCTAGCGTTTTGTCAACATTCCCCACACCCACTTACAGAGATGATCACCCTCAGCAGTTATTACCCTTTTGCCAAATGGGGCATCGATCTCGTTGGCCCCTTGCCGACCAGCTGAGGCCAAGTGAAGTTTGCTGTGGTTACCATTGATTACTTCAACAAGTGGGTAGAAGCAAAGTCCCTTGCCAAGATCACCAAGCGGAATGCCACCAAGTTCATTTGGTAGTCTATTGTGTGTTGCTTTGAGTCTCCTCAAGCCATTGTCTCCGAAAACGGCAAACAGTTTGACAATGCCAAATTCAAAGCATTCTGTGATGAGCTCAACATTACAACTTGTTTTTCTTCCCCTGGCCATCCTCAAGCTAGCGGCCAGGTAGAGGTTACCAACCACTCTCTATTGAATACCGTTAAGACCAAGTTGGAGGCCGCTAAGGGACTTTGGGCAGAGGAGTTGCCGAACGTCCTCTGGGCTTATTGGACGACAGCTAGAACTCTGACTTGGGAGACCCATTTTCGCCTATCTTACGGTGCCGAGGTAGTCATCCCTATAGAAATGGGTCTACCGATGCCTAGGGTCATCAATCCCGATCCACAACTGAACGATGAATTCCGAATGGTCAACCTGGACCTCATCGAAGAACTGTGAGAAACAACCGTCATTCGACTAGCCTCATACCAACAAAAAGTGAGGCAGCACTATAATCACAGAGTTCGATCTAGGGAATTCACAGTGGGAGACCTCATCCTTCGAAAAGTAACCTTCGCCACTAAAAACCCGACCGAGGGGAAGCTCGCAGCTAAGTAGGAAGGACCTTACATTGTTAAAGCTAGACCTCGCCCAGGCACTTACCGTCTCCAAGACATGGAAGGCAAAGACCTCCCTCACCCTTGGAATGCCGAGCACTTGAAACGCTATTTCTAGTAAAATGGCGTCTTTTGTTCTTTTGCATAAATTCAATTGTTATATGTTTCATTTTGCTGTTTGGAACATTTGTTCATTTTTGTGCTGGCCATACAATGCATCAACTTATGCAGGACTGTACCTTAATGCCAACTATTTGAATTCCCCATTTTTTGTGTTGTGCCTTAATGAACACATATTTAGCAAGCCTCAGTCAGACTGAGCCCTCCAAAGCCTCAGCCAAACTGAGCATGAAGCACTCGGCCAGACTGGGTTAAACAAATATTCAACCACTCTCAACCAGCCTAAGCCCTCCAAAGCCTCAACCAAACTGAGCACGAAGCGAGCCAGACTGAGCCCTCAAAGCCTCAGCCAAACTGAGCATGAAGCGCTCAGCTAGACTCAGCCCCCCAAAGTCTTAGCCAGACTAAGTTGTTCTTTGAAACACAGCACCATGTGTAAAGCCAGTTCATTATACCACAATCCAAAAACCAAAACACACAGTAATTTTATAATTTAACTTTATTACAAACCATAATAACACGCAGTTTTTCAGACTATGGACAACTAGTTATATGATTGATTTAGTTCACATTTAAGTCTCCTTAGCCACATTATTTTATAAACCAGTTCATTACCCAACACTTAAATCTTTCCATGCACAGATTTATTACATACCAAGTACAAAAAAAAAAAAAAAAACAAAACAAAACCCATTGAGGCATATAAAAATCGAACTTCACAAACCATCCTCAAAATTTAAATTCTTTACAAATGTCAACCATTCTTTACAAGGAGCTACGTCAATTCGACAACAAAACAAAGAAAGGGAAAAACAACAACAAAAACAGAACAACCCAAGTCTAATTTTTACATTGCTCCACCTTTATCCCCACCTTCCTTGCTGGATACTAACTCTTCCTCCTAAACGCCCTCATCCAGTGGGGTCTGGGCTATGTCCCCCTCTCCTAGCCTCACCATATTAAAGTCCATGTCAGGGAAGAGCTCCTCCGCCCTGTACTTGAAGCTCGTCTAGCAGCTGTCCCAATATTGGCTTATCTCATGTTTGTAGTAGTCTGACTGCCAAAAACTCTAGATTATTTCTTCTTTGATCCGCCTAGCAGCAGCCACCTCTGACGGCCCAGCACAACATTCCCTCTCTCTAGCCAAGTCCCTCGCCACAGCCGCGTCAATGGCCATTTGGAACTCAGGGGATGGCTTAAACTATTCCACCACTGCGGTGCATAGGTCCGGATAGGTAGCTTTATCAAACTCTATCATCCTGGCTAACTCTACAGTCTTGTCCCTTTCTTCTCCCAAGGCCCTCTCCAACTCAGCGATACGCGCATCTGCCTCTTCCTTGTCTTTCAAGGCCTGATCGCAAAAGCTCTTCATTATTTATGAGGGCCTCTTCCAATCTCTCTTTGGCGATGTCGCAAGTTTCTTGGACCTCGCCCATCTTCTTATGTTCGCTCGCCAGCTCAAACTCTAGTGATACCACCTTGTGGCGCACCACTTCAAGTTCAGACTTAGTGACTGACAGCTCGGAAGTGACCTCAACCTGGCCTACGCTGGCGCGCTCAGTCAAGTAACTCTGTACCACTGCCAATACCTCCATCTTTTTCGCCCTTTGAGCATAGGCCAGGCCCTTTGCGCAGGAGCTCTGCATTGCCTTTCTCCAGCCAGTCGTCTCCACCCTTACGTTCTGCAATTGCGCCTGCACCCCATCCAGCTAGGCCTTTAGCGACTCCGCTTCCACCTTCGCCCCCACTACTTTGCACAATAGGGCTGCCGCCAAGGTCGTTGCTTCCATCTATGCTGAGCAGAACCCTCTCATGAGGTCGAGCTCCGTAAATTATCCCATACTCTGCACGGCATCTTCCTCAACAATCCCCAACAGACGGTCTATGGTGACCCTAGCTTCGCCCCCATCACCCGCCAAGCAGCTAACCACTACACGAACATGATACGTGGTGGTCCTCAGCACGGCGCTCGTCTCTGCTCTACTCACCCACTCTCTCCCTACCTCTTGACTTGGGGGCACATATTGTAAGGGCATGTCCTTGGAGGGTAGGTCTACTGACCAGTCGGCTTCTACCAACCCTTGTTGCTCGTCTACTTCGTTCACCACTTGGCCACTTGGAACTTGTCCAAACCTTCCGCCGCCTCTGCACCAACCCTGGTCTCCCCCTCCTCTACCTCTGGAGAAAACTCCACCACCCCCTCTTTCTCCTTCTTCAACACCGGTCCTCCCTCACTTCCCTCCGAAGCCACCTTCATCTTCTTCTTTTCTTTAACACCAACTCCATCTCCCTCTTGCTTCTCTCCTTTAGTGGATCCACTGGCACTTGTAAAGGCACAAAGTTAGTTAAGTCCTTCTCTCCCAAGGTCTTGGGGTGTGGTCGGACCGACCTCTTCGCAACCAGCTTAAGCGCAGGGCCTAATTATTTTTCCTTGTATTTATCCGTCATTGCAAAAGCTTGCTTGTCCTCTGCCTCCTGATCTTTCCTCCTTGCCTCCATCTCCTCTGGCGACAGATCTCCTTCAACTGGTTGCGGCCACAGATTCAGGGCGAACAGGGCTGAGGGCTGGACGAAGTCGTCCCACTTTAGCCTCTCCTTCACCTGTTTGACCCTCCTCTCCGCCTCAACGTCTAACTTTGGCTCTAACGACTTGGTGGGGGCTTTCCAAATTATGCGCACTTCTCTTCCGCTGCTTGTCGACACAAAAAACCACTTTGGCTGCTAGCCATTCATCGACGAAGGTAATCCCGCCACCAATCCCCTTCCTGCTATGACTTGTAAGGTCACCCATGTCTCCTGTTGCCCTAACGCCTTGTAGCATGAGAAAAATTCATCCACCGTCATTCTCTCTCCTCCAGTTGCTCGTGGCCACGCGATTGCGCACGCAAATAGAATCTTCCACACGTTCAACATTAGTTGTCCTATGGCCACCTCCAAGTGATTTAGCACGTCGACCACTAGTTGTGGAAGGGGCAGCCTCAGACCCCCTCTCCCCCCCCCCCCGGCAGTGCTTCTTCGTACAGAGCAAACTCTATTGGTCGTGTATCAGAAGCCCTCTCCTTCGCCGTGGGCACTCTCAACTCTACCTCTGCCAGAATCTGGTATCTGCTCCATAGCTTCTCTAGATCCTCTACCGTTAGCTTCAATTTGTCAGCCTTAGTATATCAGTGGTCTGGTGCCACTTGGCTAATCAGTTGGACCACTGCTATCATTGTCCCTAGAGAGGGTCACATTGGCTGCTTTACAACCTTCTCTTCACGCCTCTCTACACTATATTGCTCCGCCAGTGCCACTCAGTCTTTATCCCCTAACGCATTCTATGTCATTGTCGGCGCTTTGTCTTGTGCCATCTCCTTCACGTTTCTGTATATCGCCTTAGCTGCGGAGGTGAGGAAATCGACGATGTGAAAGAGAGGAGAGTCCACCGAGATGTAAGAGCTAAAGTTTGGAATGTGTTGATTCTTCACAATAAGGTAAGTAAATCGCACCAGTCCAAATATCCAGGGTTTGCCTGTGTTCCAAGGATCGAGGATAAAATTCGCCAGTTTGAAATTCGACAAATAAGTACAAACCCCCGCATTTTCCCACATCCCCGCCACCAGTCCCTTTACCTCCTCATATCGATTCGTATTTCCTATCCGTGGCCTCACATCGTGCCACGTGTATGGCTACGACCCCTCCCTCTCCCGACTAATTCTCTTTCCTCTCCCCCATCTATTCCTTTTCACATCGTCACATGCTTACTCGCTCCTCGAGCCCAATGCGCTGTCATTGAATTTTTGGTCCTCCTTCTAGCATCATCCCGCTCGACCACCTTCATGGTCGGCCCCCCTCCCAATCGGTCATCTCGATCGGCCACCTTCGCAGTCGGCCCTCCTCCTGGTCGATCATCTCGCTCGGCCACCTTCGCGGTCGGCCCTCCTCACAGTTGGTCATCCCGCTTGGCCACTTTCACGGTCAGCCCTCCTTATGGTCAGCCGCTCTTGCCGATTGGTCATTCCTCTCGGTCCCCTCCTCTACGGTCGCTCGATCTTTCATCTCCATTCCACCACCCCTCTCCCACCCCACCCCACCCCACCCCTGCCTCCTACTCGAGCTTGGGGGACTCCCTCCACCTTTGCTATTCCCTTTGTTGGACTAAAGCTAGACTTGGAAATGAGGGACTACTAATACCGATGGGCCCGCAAGAGGGTTCGGCCCACGACTCAGGACCCAGCCCACGGACTAGATATTAAAGCCCAGTAAACTTGAGAGACCAATGATGGACCAGGACCAATAGCATTCAAACACCTGTCGGGCGCGGAATCAGTTACGTAGGTAGAAAAATATCTTACAAAGATATTGCACTCACACATCAGCCATTAATGAGGCTCTCGTAGCATTAAATACGACAACTCCTTCACGTCGGAGGATACAGACTCACCTTGAACGATGCGAGCTAGAATATAGACTTTCAGCCAACAAGACGGTCTAGAATGGACAAGGAAATGATGAGCAAAGGATATAAGAAAGCTTCCGAGATGCGTTAATGGTTAAGTTCTTCATCCCCCCCTTCTCTCTCTACACAATCAATCTACTCTATCCTAACTCGATCATTGGAGTGTTTGCTGGGGGATTACCTCCTCCCTTGGACCTTTTTGTAGGCACGCTCCATGGACTTCATGGCCAGCAGACCCGTTAGAAGTGTGGATCAGCCTGACCCATCCTTCGTTGGAACTGTTGCATTATCAGTAATAATATCAAAATTCTAGCAGCAATAGTCCACAACATAATAAACAAATTAGTGATAAATTTATCACTGAATCAATTGATAAGTTCATTAGATTAGTTCAACAAGTTTTACAAATGTAGATCTTCACTAACACACTGTAGAAAAAGTCTCGATCTCATCGGCAACCATGTAAAGTACCAGATAGGCACTGAAGATGGTTGATCGACATTGAAAACAATTAGATTTGAAGCTAATAGTGAAGTTCGACGTTAAAAATGGTGGATAGATGATTGAAGAAGAATGACGATGATGGCAGATGAAGGATGGACACTACTACAAAAATAGTTAAAGATCACACTTTGACAAAAAAAATATCTCACTTTTATTGGAAGTGTGATAAAAAAAATTAGATTGATATTTTAATCACACTTAATTTGATTGAGTGTGATAATATTCATTTTTTATGTCACTTTTCAATTAAGTGTGATTATATATATATTTTTTTAATCACACATTCTAATTAAAGTGTGATTATATATAAACTACTACTTTTTAATCACACTTTTTAAATAAGTGTGATTAGATATATATTTTTTAATCACACATTCTAATTAAAGTGTGATTATATATACACTATTACTTTTTAATCACACTTTTTAAATAGGCGTGATTATATATATATATATATATTTAATCACACTCCACTACAAGAAAAAGCATCTTTGGCGACTAAAAAAGCACATTTGGTCGCTGAAAGTATAGGTTTTGGCGATTAAAAAAGCATTAGTAGCCAAAAGTAAAGATTTTTGGCGACTAAAAAAATTTAGTAGCCAAAAGTATAGGTTTTGGCGACTAAAAATCTGTTTGGTTGCGCATATATGGCTTTTACCGACTAAAAAAATTTTAGTAGCCAAAAGTAAGGCTTTTTGGCGACTAAAAAGAAATTAGTAGCCAAAACTGAGGTGTTGGGTGACTAAAAAGACGTTTGGTCCCCAAAAGTGAGGCCTTTACCGACTAAAAAAGTGAGATTTTTTGGAGACTAAAAAAAATTTAGTAGCCAAAACTGAGGTATTGGGAGACTAAAAAGATATTTAGTAGCCAAAAGTGAGGCTTTTTGGCGACTAAAAATAAGTTTAGTCGCCAAAAGTGGTAATTTTAGCCCCGGAATTAAAGTTTTTAACGACTAAAAAATAATTAGTAACCAAAAGTATAGAATTGGCGGCTAAAATTATGTTTAGTCGCCAAAAGTGGTCTCTTTTTTTTTTAGTAAATAATTTATTTTTACATAAATTATGTTCAAAAAAAATTATTATCTTTATATATATACTTTTATATTAATACGGGTCTATGTACTATATAAATAATATATGTTGCATATATAATCATATGGTGTTATAGAGGTGTAGTGGAAAGAGTGTGTTGTATAAGGTTTATGGTTTGAGAGGGTTGATGGTTCGAATCTCCACAAGAGCAAATGAGAAGCTAGTGAGTGTAATGTTTTTTTTTCACATCTAAATGTTATTAATCACACTTAAAAGGTGTGATCTAAATGTTTTTAATTACACTTAAAAGGTGTGATTAAAAATGACCCCTTGTAATCACACTCCCAAAGATCACACTTTAATAAAACTTAAAAGGTGTGATTAAATAACATACATCACACAAAGAAGTGTGATCTTTATCTGTTTTTGTAGTAGTGGGAGGATGGAGGAAGAACGACGGTAATGACAAAGAGGAAGGAAGATAACAATGTTAGGTGAACGAGTCAAACGGTTGAGAGAGAGAGAGAGAGAAACGACTTGGTCCAAATATATCAGGGGTAAAATAAGAATATGGGCTAAATTGTTTTGGGTCAAGACCTCATGGGTATTAAGTCTGATTCAGAGGATCGGCCTTTAACTCACCCAAGTTAATATGACTTATCTCTGTTGTTTAATATTCTTAAATATATGTGACTTTCACATTCAATCTAAAATGTATAATTTTTTTTTTTTTTTTTTTTGAGGGGGTTTATAAATTTGTAGTTTTTGAGCACTACAAATTTAATAATATAGCTATGATTTTAGTAACTAAAAATGTAGTGAATTTTAATAGATTATGTGGCTAAGATATAAGTCAACGTTGGCCAACCCCTGCTTCACTCTCCTCGGTGGGATCTACAGCTATGTTTGGCATAATGGGTTGAGTCTAAAATAGTCATAAAAAAATAAAATAGACTAAAAAGTTAATAAAACAAAAGTCACATTCAAATCATAATCATTTCAATTTTTTGTCTCACAAAAATAAAAAAAGGTCAAAAAATTCATTCCAAATTAAGCTTTTTAGCTATGTTAAAATAGTCAAAAAAACCAACTCATTTTCCAACAAAAGCTAAGTTAGATCTACGTCAATTTATTCGATGCGGCATTTTTTTGTTACAAGGACATAACCTCATTAAAATTTAGACTAAAGTGAAAAAAAAATAAAATAGAAGTTTATAATATAAAGACTAAAACGATAGAATTTTATTAGAGATATTTTCATAAATTTCTTTTTATCTACTTATATTTCACTTAATTCAAATTATTATTTTTGTATTCCAATAAGTTTTATGTGACATAATTATCAAAATATCCCTAATAAAATGAAAGACTTACGTGTAAGTCCTAATAGGTGGACTTATTGTCTAATAGGTCCTATGATAATTAATGGCGTTTTCATCAAACATTATTAAAAAAAAGTCACTAATTATTCATTTTTAGCAACAATTTGAAAATTTTGTCACAAAAATGTTACGTTTTAACGACAGTTTAAAAAAATTGTCACAAAAAAATCACTAATTTTAAACTTTCGACTGTAGTTTGAAAAATTCGTCATGGAAACATGTCACTAATTATAAGTTTTAGTGATAATTTATAAAAATCTTGATTTAAAAAGTCACTAATTGTTAATTTTTAGCGACATGTGCAAAAAATTATTTTTAAAAACAGTTTTATTAGGGTTTTTTTTTAATAGGACTTGATAGGAATTAAGTCCAACTATTAGGTCCTATTGATAATTTACCCTAATAATAATAGAGTGAAACGCGTATTAATGTTCACATTGAAATATTTTGTGATGTAAACATTTACACTGTCAAATATGAATGTTCACATCACCAAATTGTTAAGAGTTCAAGATGTGACACCCACATATCCACCAGCCACAAACAAAAGTACATTTAATTCTTATTACGGAATAAGTAGTTTCACCCGTACCGAGACAAATGAGTAGTTTCCCGAGATACAGTGACATTTAATTTCTTTTCCGTACACAACTAAATATAAATTGAGTATACAAAAAAATAAATAAATAAAATAAAAATAAAAATATGGTGGGTTAGCCCTGCATAAAAAGTTAGCAAGACCCATCATTCTGTAAAAATAAAGTTAGTATAATTTAATTATATGTAAATTGCTGAAGAAGTATAAAAACGCATCATTTCATGCTTAAATCATTCGAATTGACCAAAACTCAAAAAATAAAAGTTGTACATAATCAAATTTCCTAAAAGGTTTTGCGAACAAATTTAATAGAAATTGAACAGGTTGAGAGAAAAACTTGATAGAAGAACCTAAACGGAATTCAATCGAAAAATCTAAAACTGAAAATGAAAAGAAACTACCCTAAGATGATTTTTTTCAGAAAAGTTCAAAATACAAAAAGTGTTTAGAATAATGTTTTACTTTAGTGTAAGCATAATCAATAAAATGAGCTCGTTTCGTGGGTTAAAACAACATCTAAAATTTGCTTGGCTAAAATGAATAAAACTATTGTGACCAAAATCATCCGATTATAAGTTTTAATTGATTTTTTTAGTAAAAAGTTAAAATATAAAAGTTATCCAGAATTACGTATACATGTTTCTGCCCAAATTTTATAATTTATCAAGGTTGTTTACTACTTTTTAAGATGTACAAATCAATACAATTTACACTATACCAATAAAATCATATTTAAGTCTTTGTACCTTAATTCCACCACTTCGGCCCTTTACTTTTGGCCTATATAGATATCTCATGTGCTTAACACCACTCCGAATCCAAACTTGCACGGGCATATCGTCCCAAGTTTGACCTACACTTCTCGGACGGTTACTATATACGTACGCGCGTAAATCAAAACACTCGTCTACTCTTGAGAATAAGGCAATAATATATATATATATATAAAATCCCTCATCTACTCAGGAGAATTAAACATAACAATACCGAGCCTAAGACATTCAAATGAATCTCATAATTCTCACTCTTTTTTTTTATATACTTTTTCTCACCAGCACTCAAATAAAATAACAATTCATAGAGTCATAGTGAAGTATTCGAAATTTATCTATAAGTTTATAGTTTATTTTAATTTCATATATTCATAAGTGTAATTACATCCATAAAATCAATATATATATATATATATAAATCATAAACCTTACATGCATAACTAATCAAAATAATTGAAATCAATCCATCATCTTCATACAAATATAATATCAAACCAACATCAAATAAATATATATATATATATAACAAAAAAATAATCATATATCAAGAAAAGTAAGTTTTTGCACTCACAATATGTTTTTGAAAATCAAAAAATCATTTGAAGAATTAATAAAACCACCAAAATAATAATAATAATAATAATAATAATAATAATAATAATAATAATAATAAATAAATAAATAAATATATAATAACTTACGAAAAAATTAAGATCGCTGCAATTACCATCATCACTACACCGATCATTTGCCACCACCATCTCCTTCTACGACCATGAATTCAAGGGCAATGGTATATTCTAGTTGAGGCTAGTCGACTATCACCACGAACTTCTTGTGGGTGTTGAGGGTTTATCGACAATTGTCAGCCATTGTAAATTTGTGTTTGATCAAATGTAACTCATCACTGTACCTTCGGGGACATCAGATAAAATGTGGCTCATCACTAGTAAAAACGCCACCAACCCACGTGATAAAAAAGGCTTGGCTGTGTGGATAAATAATATTTGGGTGTTACGGGAAAATGTTTGATTTGGGCAGTTTAGTTACAAAGATAAATAAAGATATTAACTAAAAATGATAATTTTGCAAAATGGAATTGGATTCCGTAGTTTGGTGTTGGGGCTCATTGGGTTCATAATGGGTCCCATTTAATAATTTAAATTATTTATTTTGTCTAGTGTTTCGCATATATCATTCCAAGGTTTTGAAAATCGGATCGGACCGGCCGGTTCGATCGGTTAAACCATCGATCGGTCGGGATTCTGGTCTAGATATACCTTTTAAATCATTCGAAGCTAAAAATCAACCTATTTAGAAAGAATCGGAAAAATCGGCAATTGAACCGACAAACTGGTTGACCCGGAGCCAGTTCGCTAGGTTGATGGATCTAGAAAAAAAAAATTTTTGATTTATTCTAACTTTTTTTTTTTCTTTCTTTCTTATTATATATATATAAGAATATAATAAAATTTTAATTGGAAATTCTCTTTCAAGTGTCTCCTCTTGTAAGGAATCTCATTAAGAGCTTAAAATTATTGTAAAAGTTTCCACCTATTTATAAGAAAAAAATTCTTTCAAAAAAACCTAAGAAATCCATGTAGAATTCAATCAAATGTATTGGCGCGAATATTGAAATTTTGATATCCCTCTAAAATTTTTATTCTTCTTTCAATCAAACTATTTGAATTAAAATCATATGGAGAGAATATTAAATATTTGATTTTCTCTTCCAAAATTAAAATTAATAATATTTTAAAATATATTATTATATTTTTCAGTAAAAAAAATATTAGGACAAATATTTAAGATAATTTAATATTTTTAATTTATAATTTTATTACTTATATTTTTATTTAAATATAATTTTAATATATTTATTATGTCACGGTTCGATTCCGGTTCAACCCAACAGTTAACAGGTGACCCGTCCACCCAATTCCTTTTTCGGTTCGCTCACCGATTCGGTTTTTAAAACATTGCATCATTCTTAAAAAAAAATTAAATTTATTCAATAATTATAACATATTTAATTTATCGCGCTTGTCACTAAAAAAAAAATAGTATGTCTTTTAAAATATAAGTATCATTTTTTTAACTAATATTATAAATTGATTATGTTATAATTATGAGATCAATTTATTTTTTTTTAAATAATATATAATATTTAATTAAATATATTATTTAAATGATTAAAACGAGACTGTAACAAACCTCACTTGATCGAACAACACTCTCTTTTTTTCTTATATTCTTATTTATAAATTTATCAAGTGATAAATTCATTAGTCTCTCTTATTTTAATGAGCAAATTTATCATTTAGCACCTGTAAGTAAATAAATCTAATTAATAGCATTGATTGATAAATACCCCTAACCTTTTTGATAAGACATGTTAACACATGTAACAACACACGAAATGTATGCAAAATTAATTGGTTCAAATTAATATATATATATATATATATATTTTTGTATGAACAAGATTTTATGACACACGCGATAACACGATAAATAATCATATCGAGTTATATTTGTAATAGAGAGATTTCATTATGTCATTCAATAGTGAATGTAGCTATCTTCTTTAAGTTAAATTAATTATAAATTTTTATTCCTATTTTATAGTCCATAGATATGTGATAAAAATCTTCATTACATACATGGAATAGAGAGGATCAGAGTGCATCAAGTCATGCAATTAATAAATTTTAATGTCATTTATATTATTAAGTAAATAGGTAACACGTGTACATTTATATGACATATGGACAAATATAACAAATGTATAGATATGTGATATTTAAACAAATAGATAGATAGGTAAGTTTTGAACAGATAAGTATCCTTTTAGACTTATCAATGTCCTTTTGATAAAAAAAATATTTAAGTTTAGGCTTATTGGCCTAGAAATTTTAGAAATGAATCTCTAGCCAGAGTGTATTTTTTTAAATCTATTTTTCTCTCTCTCTCTCTTTTTCTCCTAAAAATACGAACAAGTTTGACGAAAAATAAACATCATAAAAATATTTTATAATTTTTTCAGTGAAAAAATCATATGAAATAATCAATATTTTTATTTTTCATTATTTTTTAGATGATTTTTTGAATAGAAACAAAATTTTAAAATTTCAATTAAACATGTGACTCCTTTCTCATCTAAATGTTGATCCGTAAATATTACTAGTTTTTAATGCAGCAAATGAAAGAAAAACAAAAATGCAATAACACATAAAAGATTGTAAGATTTTATTAACGTCAACCTTTATAGTATATGGTAAAAAAATTTAAAAGATGAGTAATGTTACATAAATTATGTATTTATATTACATTTTAATATGGTATAAATACATATGAAAGTAATTGAAATAAAAATTATACAATTATTGTAATTTTTTCTCTTGATGGTTAGGTTTATCTCAAATTCAAATATAAATTTTAGAAAATTTGAAAGGCTAGTGAGACTTACCATAGGTCTCATTTTCATTATTTACATAGTTCATTTTATAGAGTATTCATTTTATATTACTAATATAAAATTTAGGATGAATCTAATAATCATAGCATTTTCATTTTATCATGTTTGTATCCGATAAGTTACGACTGTCGTATCAATATAAATTTTTTCTATGACTAATATACTTGAGTCTTACAAAATAACCGATTTAAATTATTAAAACATGACCAGTAGCCTTCACAAACTTCTCTATTTCTTTCAAATTCATATTTAAACTTTAATAAATAAATAACAATGAAGAAAAAGGTGAGAGCCAGCAATTACGGAAAGTGTGTAGCACTTTCCAACTATATATTATTATTTAAGTTAAATTATAAATAATTTCTTAAAATTTACTTAATACACAGATTATCTTTATGATTCTAGAAATTAGAAATATTCCTTTACCAAAAAAATTTATTTAACAGAATTAGTTGGAAAAAAAAAATTCCTAATTATTTTTCTAGACAACAATAAAATTATAAATATATTTATGACATTATTAAAAATTGCTAATTACTTGATGATTTATTAATAAAAGAGTCTATTATTATGCGACTAGAAATTTGAAAGGACAAGATATAATTTCCAGAATTACATGAAACAATTTATATTTTAAACAAATCTTAGAAAATATGTTTATAATTTACCATATTATTTAAAGAGGGACATATTCGATGCCCATAGGGTGTTTATTTTAGTAGCACCTTACATATATATATATATATATATATGTATATCTAATACTATTATCAAAAATTCTACACAATATTTGCACGAGTGTAGATCTTATATAGTGTGAGTCTTACACCTATTTAAGTATTGTATAAAAAAATTTATATTTTTTTTTAAAAATCCCTAACATTACTCTTTTTTATTTATTAAAGACAATTAAATGAGCTCCATCTTTATTATTAATATAGATCTCATTACTTTATATTTAATGATATTCTAACAAAATTTTTGTACAAAAAATTCTATGCATAGCCTTCGTTTAAGATGTGAGTTGGCTTTTTGACTTTTTTAGCATATGGTAAAAAAGTCTCGTTTGAGATGAATTTTTTTGACTTTTTTTTATTTTTGTGAGAGAAAAAATGAAATAATTATGGTTTGAATGTGACATTTTATCTTCTTAACTTTTTTAGTCTACTTTGTATTTTTGTGGCTATAATAGCCACACAAAAAAAACAAAAAAAAGATGTAGTAATGTAATTTCTTGTTATATTTTATTTTCAATCAAAACATTAATCACTATTCTTATAATTTCAATTTTTTCTTTCAAATTAAAGGGCATCTCAACCTAAAGGACATCCCACTGCTTTATGCTTAAATTTGGAGTTTTTTTTTTTAAATAAATATTCTAAAAATTTTTTTTTAGAGAATTATCCTTTTTTTCAAACTTTTTGGGAAACTAATCTAATGTAATTTTAAATTGAAATTGCATTTTCAACATGCAATTTCAATTCGAAATTGCATGTTGAAAATGTAATTTTATGATGACATAGATTGCACTACGATATATTACATTTTTAAAATGCGATTTCAAAAAGTAGTTTAGTTTTCCAAATAATTTGAAAAGTGGTTCAATTCTCTAAATTGTTTTTTTTTTTAGAATATTAAAAAAAAAAAAAAAAACTCCTTAAATTTGGGGTTGGGTTTTTTAGTGAACCTTTTTGTTTTTGTTTTTTTTTCTTTTTTATTAAATTTTCTTAGAAGATTTATAATTTTTCACTTTTGGATTCTATTCAACTCATAGTTCTCAATCGCGGTATCGGGTAACGTAACGGTATCAATCGCGGAGTATCGGTATCTGTAGTATCGGCCGGTACGTATCGGGAATCGGGTGTTACGCTTGTGAAATTTTAAAAATCATTAGTAATCATTTGAAACTCAATTTTATGCATTTTTTTTTTGACTCTTTTAGCCTTAATTTGTCACATTTTAATCAAAATTTTGATGTGTATATGAATACTTTTGAGTCATTTTCAACTAAATAATATATATTTATTTTAGTCTCAATTATAAATTTTAATTATCTACAATTTAAAATAAATCCACAGCAATACACCAACTAGACCCATGAATTGGTTAAAGAAACACATGGGCCCAAGATTTATAACGATCCCGGTCTTTCCCTATCAGTTACTGTATTCTGGATTCGAGTTCCGTGATTGTATATTGTTGTCTGTATCTCATTTCTACCCTTTATTCTTTGTATTTGAGTTTTAGGATGTGATGGTTTAGTTTGGAACAAGTTGTTTGTGAGTTAGAACAAATGGCTGCTGCCCAGGTTTTGGCTTCTTTGCTCGAGCGAGGCTTTTTGAGCTCAAGCGAGCCTTGGGTGTTTGTTTCTTCGCTCGAGCGAGGATTGTGGGTTCTCAAGTTTTTGATTCAGACGCAGCTTCTGCTCAAGCAAGCTTTCTTGCACTCGAGCGAGCCTGGTCTGGTGTGTCTTTTTGCTCAAGCGAGGCTTCTAGCGCTCGAGCGTGTGTCTGCGTCTCTTTTGGACCTGAAGGTTGGTATTCTTCGCTCGAGCGAGCGAGCTCTATGTTTTGTGTTTCTTCGCTCGAGCGAGGACTCATGCACTTGAGCGTGCGTCTGGGTTGCAGACTTGAAGCTCCGCATTGTTCGCTCGAGTGACGCTTCTTGCGCTCGAGCGAGGTTTTGTTGTGTCTGGTCGCTCGAGCGACCACTCCTTCGCTCAAGCGAGCCTCGAGTATATCTGTTGGCAACAGCGTGATATTCAACACTTTTTCATCATCTTTTTCATCCAAACCCTAGTTCCAACTACCTCTCTCTCTAAAGCACCCCTTTCTCTCTACAAATACTCTTGATCAAGAGTTCTTCTACCCTACTCCCTTTGTTAAAAAGTTGGAGCTTCGAGTGGGCTATCTTTTGATTCAAAAAATCTTGGAATTGGAGCATCTTGGGTTTTTTTCTTCATCTCCTTTGAGCTTCTCCATTTGAGATAAGGATAAACTACTCTTTGTTATGGGTTTTAACATAAATTTTATTCATTTTGTATAAATGGTGATTTATGAGAATTTTGGGAAGTTTGGGTTGAAAATTTGAAATGTTTTGAAAAGGGGTTTTCAATGTGGGTTCCATATGTATGTGAGACTTTGAAATTGGGTTAGTTTGTGAAAAAAAAATGGTGAGATTTGAACCTTGTGGTCAATGTTTGAGAAAAAGAGAAAAATACCAAATTGGACTTAACTTAGCCATTTGTGTAATTAACGAAATATATTATGAAAATATGAAATTGAATTGGGAATTATGAAATTGGGAGAATACGGAATTGAATGGTGCAGTTGGATTAGTTGATCACTCACCTATGGAAAAGTTGGTAATTTATCAGTTTGATAGATTTATTTATCTGTTTAGAAATAAATGTTTTAGGTTATCGGTGGAGGATAGTCTTGATTGTTGTAGACACTACATGATGATTAGGGAAATTGAAACTAATCAATTGGAATATGTCATTGAATGTGACGATTGAATTAACGCATTGAATATGTGAAAGGTTGGGTCATTGTATATGACTATATATTTAAATACATTGTATATGTATATTGTATGGAAGGAGATAGGGGATGTACTCCATTATGTGTGGGAGGAGATAAGGGATGGACTCCATTGATAACTAAGTTGGCCGGAGTATCCAGGGTGAAAGTCCTGAAATTCTATTTATTTATGGGTGCCGGTTCCCTCGGACGTAGTTCCGTAAAATGGCATTGTGTGTAGAAGTGTGTGCTTAATGTGTATCATTGAAGCGTTGATAAGTGAGTTGTAGTCTCATTTGAATTGTTTAGAAGAATATGAGTCATGCTAATGAATGGACTTGAATAAGTCAAGACAAGTAAATTGAACTGTGGATGTGAATGTTGATTGAATATGGAAAGAATGTGAAACGGTTTTCAAGTGTTAAACATTTATCAGATGCTAATGTTTTAGTTAGTTCTCATACATTGTTTAGCGTATCCCTACTGGGTTTTGGCTCACCCTATATGGGACATCATTTTTCAGGTACAGGTGATATGCCGCTTGCAAGGACGTAGCTTGGGAGGTTTAGAGGCTGAAGGATTATTTTGTTGCTTTTTTTTTTTTTTTTTTGTATTACATGTAATTCAAGCCAAGGGCTTTATATGTAAGGAATTAGGATCCTTCTTTTGTTGTAACCAAGCGTTTGGCTTGGAAGTTTGTAAGCCTGGAGGGCAATTATTTGTTGATAACATGTAATCACTTTTTGTAAAGAATACTCTGATGTATGAAATATAATGTTGTTTCTATGTTTTATGGATCTTAAGAATGAATGAGTTATGTCTTATTTTGAGGGCGTTATAAGATTACTCAAAACATTCGTACAGAGCCACAGCAAGCATGACCTAAGAAAAAACAAGCCAATGTGATTCATTTATCTAGGCCCAAAACTATGAATATACATTTACATAAAATATAAATATAAAAGATATACACTGCACCCCATGTGCTGTATCATACCTAGATCTTGTAGCCTCAAAGCTTCGCTCAACAGCACATGACCAGAAAAGCATTCTGAAACACTCCGGAAGCCGCCGAAGGACAGCACAACCTCTTCACGAACCTCATAGCTGCACTCTCACTTTAACGAAGACTAGCAATCCAAAATAAAAAACAGCATCGGAGCCACGAGCAGTTTTCTGCACTGATTTTCATTCGTACCGGCGACAGCTGGCCTGTATCGCCCTGTGTATCAGATTCTGGTCGTTATGTACCGGGACTCGGCCGCTACGGCTGTGAATTTCATTCTCCCCGCTATACCAGTCTATATCCGAACCAGTGGTCTGATTTTCCGATACGAATCGACCGATACAGTACGTATCGGCCGATATTTAAAACTATGATTCAACTAGATGGATAAGAGAAATAAAATAAAAATTTGAAAACAACTTTAGAAAGGACAAAAAAAAGGGGTTAAAAAGAGTTAATTTTTTAACTTTTTTTTTTTATTATAAATCTTTAGTAAAAATTTTTTGAATTTTTTTTTTAAACTTCTTTTTATTCATCTACACAACATAGGCATAAAAAAAATTTAAAAAAAAAATGGACATTATTTAAAAAAAAAAAAAAAAAAAAAAACTAAAGACAACAAAATCAAAAAATAATATTTTTTTTAGTTGTACGGCAAACAACCCGTAATCATATGTTATCTAACACTCCATTAAGATGGGGTAATTTTTGAGAAATGATAAAAAAAAATTATGAGAAAGAGAACTCTTTCTTCATATTTGGTTTATAAATTGAGTGAGAAATAATATAAAATAATAATAGGGTCCTAGTGCTGCTACGTCGGCCAATTCAATTTACTATTATCATGAGATTGAACTTTTTAGGTTCCCTATTTTAGATTTTACTTTTTCAGCTTCTAATTTAATTGTTTGTTAATTTTATCTGAAGATTTAAAATTTTAAAATTTGAGTTAATTGTTGTGGATTGTGGATTTAATCAAGTACTTATCCATAAATGAAAAAAAAGAAAAAAAAGAGAAGAATATTAAGGGTTCGCTTGGGAGTTGGTTGACATTTTGAATTTTTAGTTTTTTGGTTATTTTAGCTTGGGGCTAAAAAGTCTCGTTTGGGAAAGGTTTTTTGACTTTTTTGACTTTCTGTGAGAGAAAGAATGTAATGGTTATGGATTTGATGTGATGTTTTGTTTTATTAGGCTAAAAGCCTATTTTATTTTTTTGTAGCTAAAATAGTCCCAAACTCAACCTAACCCTTCTTCCCAAACGAAGCCTAACTGATACTGTGGTGTAATTGGTTGAAAATTATCATTATTCTTTTATATTATAACTTTAAATTTTTGTTTATTTGTTTTCTTGTTTGTTTTAAATAGATATATAAATTGTTAAATAATAAAGTAACAAGAAATTTTATAGGTAAATTACATTGACATCGATTAAGATTTGAAGAAATACAACAAGTTTTACAATTTTAATATAATTACATTGATTTTTTTAATAAGATTCAAAAGAACAAAACTAATGTAGATAGTATGAAAATGTAAAAATAAATAAGATAAAATATATATTTTAATATAGAAAAGACGATAAATATTATTTTTTCATTCATATGAATAATTAATTTATAATGAAAATAGAGTCAACTGTTATATAAATTAAAATCTTACAAGAGTCCAATGTAATTATGTTAAATTTGTAAAATTTGTTGTATTTTTTTTCCAAATCTGAAGAGAGATAAGTGTCATTTACTCAACTTTTATCTTTGTAATTTTGCTAATTTCTTGGGTAAATTACAGTAAAATCATCTTAAACTATTACACAATTATATTTTGCCCTCTAATCTTTAAAAACTCAACAATTAACTTTCTCAAAGTTTATCTTCTTACAGTTAACCATTTTTGTAACGATTATGTTATAAATTTACTAAAAATCTGATCATGTATAAAGTATATGACACATTTATTAAATTTTTAAGACAATAATGCTCATATCTGGTAATCGTGTTTGAACTTTACCACTATAATAGAGATAAAGTAGATATAAAATTATCAAATAAGATTATTATTATCCTAAAATAATCAATAACATATATTATTGTTATAAAAATCTAATAAATGTGTCATGTGATTTACTTATGATCTTTTTTTTGGGGGGGGTAAATTTTTTACAGAATTTTTATAAAAAAAAATTAACTGTAATAAGATAATATTTTAATAAAATTAACTATTAAGTTTTAAAGTTCAGACAGGCAAATTACAAATGAGTTATACTCTTAGAAAATTTATTATAATTTACCCTAATTTCTTTAAAACAAATGTTAAAATATCCCAAAGTCATCCAGAATTAGAGACTGATTGGCCTTGTTTGGGAAGTTGGCTATTTTAAGGTTCATTTGAGAAACGAGTTGACTTTTTGGCTATTTTAGCGTGAGGCTAAAAAGTCTTGTTTGGAAAGAACTTTTTGGCTTTTTTAACTTTTTGTAAGAGAAAGAATGTAATGATTATAAGTTGTATGTGATGTTTTGTTTTATTGGGCTAAAAAGCTTATTTCGTCTTTTTGTGACTAAAATAGACCCAAATCCACCCAACCCTTCATCCCAAACAAAGCCATAGTAGGCTATTTTAATTTTTGACTGTTTTACTAGGCCAAAATTTTTATGTTTGGAAAGATGGTTAGTTTTTTTTATTGTTGGATGTGATGTTTATGAAAGAAAAAGTGAAATAATTATGGATTTGATGTGATATTTTGTCTTGTTCGCTATTTTAACATATTTTGTATTTTTGTAGATTTTAGCCTAAAATTGGCTATTTTAGCATTTGCCAAGGACAAGACAGTTCAATCTGCTCATTTGGCTAGTTTTTGGATCCTGTTTTGATAATCTGAATCGTTTATATTTTAAGGTTCGTTAAGTATATCATTCATGTAAAAAATCAAATCGCTCGAATAACAAAAAATACGTGTTCGGATTAATTTTGTATAAGCTGTTTATTTTCTCACCGTTTATGTTTTTTATACAAACTTGATTCGAACACGTGGTTACCGTAATCCAATCGACTTGATTTTTTTCAGAAATGATGTACTTAACAAATCTAAAAATATGAACGATTCAAATTATTAAAACAGGACCCAAAAATAGTCCGACTAAACCAGACAATACCTTTCTAGTATGATGAAAGATGGGAAAGAAGTCAGTCCCATTATTTAAGCATTGTTTAGGAAATTTTAGTATTTTTTTGACTTTTTTATAAAAAAGAAGTATAAAAAAAATAAAGAGAATGATATAATAACTTTTTAATTTCTACTATAACTAAAAGTTGGACCTATATAATGCCTTTAAATCCTATGCATTATTTCAAAACAATATAATTTTATGTAAGTAAAATAATTAAAAAAACATAAGAGGAAGACTTGTCTTAGATATTCTAAGACACTGTCACACCATTGAATAAAATAGTGAGCCGAATCTTTAAGTTAAAAAGGCACTTAAAAAAAAAAAAAAATCTCTCTCTTCCATCTGTTCTTCCTCCTGTCGTTGACTGGCGGCCACACATCCCCATCCTCTCTAGGCACTGGCTAACCTGCCCCCACGCCTCACAGCCACAGGCCAACCGCCGGTGGCAACGTTTCATGTTTATTATTTTTTGATTGAACAATGAATTATATATTTTTAGGTTTATTATTTTTTATTGAACTATGAATTTTTTTTTTTTTATTCAGAAATTCATACCCTAACATTGTGTTTGGTTCATAGATTTGAGTCAGATTTAAAAAAAGAAAATGTGCCCCACTTTTTTATTTTTCATTTTCAAATTCCTAATGATTTGGTTGATTTATAAATTTGGATAAAGATTTACAAAAGAAAATGAAAAGGTGGGTAAAACATAAATGAAATATATTATATTTCATCTATTTTTTTATTTTATTTTTTAAATTTATACTCAAATCCATAAATCAAATAAGCCTAAATGTTTGTTAAAAGGAATAATACTTGGGACTCCCAAAACTTATGACATCTACCATCTCTAATTGATTTATAATAATTCATTATTTATTTATGTATTTTTTTATTTGTTTTTTTCTTTTTCCTTCTTCTCTCTCACAAATGTGTGTGTGGGGGGGGGTCAGTATAGGAAAAAGAGGATATGGTGGCATTTTTTTAACGACATTTTTATAAATGTCACTGTTATTATATTTAATGACGTTTATAAAACGCAGCATATTCTTTTAAACAAAACGATACCGTTTTATAATAGGAGGCGTTTAGAAACGCCTCCAAATGCAGTGGCCACACGCGCCTTCTTTTTGAATCCCTTATTTTCAATCTGAGCTCTTTCTCTCAAACCCTTATACGCACACATCTCTCTCTCTTTGTCTCTCTCTCTCTCTCCCTCTCTCTCTCGCCTCTCTAAGCTCCATTGAAGTGATTTCGAAGCTCCATCGAAACGATTTCGAAGCTTTATCGAAGATTCAGATCTAAGCTCCATTGAAGATTTAGATCGAAGCTCTATCGAGGCGATTTCGAAGCTCCATCAAAGATTCAGATCTAAGCTCCATTGAAACGATTTCGAAGCTTCATCGAAGATTCAGATCCAAGCTCCATCGAAGATTCAGATCGAAGCTCCATTTAAGTGATTTCGAATCCATCGCCAGCACCATCTGCACCAACGAGGTAGGGAGCTCCACCGTCTCTCCTCTCTCTCTAAATATCTCTCTCTCTCTCTCTCTCTCCCTTTAGATCTATGAAATCAATGTTTTAAGGCATTCTTACTTAATCCTCATTTAGAGAGATTCAGTGATTTCTAGAAGCTCAAGTCTGAACTTTGACCCCTCGATTACTCGCATTTCAAGCTCCAATGGTAGCGAATAGTCTACTTTGTTTGTGAACTTTAATCGGTACTCTGTGTGTGTGTGTGTGTCTGTCTGTCTGTCTCGCTCTATTTGTGGTCTTATTGGCCAAGACATTGCAAATTTGATTCGTTAAGACTAGTGTATATGGGACATGATCTCTATTCTATATTTCACTCGTTAAGACTAGTGTATAACCCTCAGGAAAAGATCATTTGCCTAGAAGCATGGAAGAAATGGAAAACAGGATCACAGGTTTTGAATTTCCTTTGTATGAAATTCTATCCTACAAATCAACATGTCAACTCGAGAGTTCTAGAAACATTTTGCATCCTTTCTGCAGACTAATAGCTTAAAATATTATGGTGTGGCCTATTATAGGCTGTAAGAAGGCTTTTAAATATTATAGTGTGGCCTAGATTATGTCCTTGCTGCCTTGGCTGTGTATTTGGTATTTGGCAATATAAAGAAGACTACCTATTGGTTACTTGCATTGAGAACTACTCACATGTTCTTAAGTTTGGAAATATTGCAGTGAAAGTTTATGAGACAAATGGTATGATTTGAATATTTGCAGCATTGTTGCTGCAAGGCTAAGGTTTGGTAGGACCTTTAACTGTAAGGGCATTGACCTAATAATCCATCTTGGTCTGAATACACACATAAAAGACATACATATGTAAATCAATACACAGATGTATGCACAATTGAGCATGTCATTAAGGTAAGCAGTAAGCTGCTTGGACTGCTGAACCTTTAGCTGGAAGACATGTTACATAGGTATGGCAACTGGCCTTGAGTACAACAACGCAAGATATTGTGGTATGCCATGGTATTTATAATTAGCGTGCTTTACCTCTTTTCTCTTTTGTTTTATTTTGGTTATGATGTGAAGCCAAGATTAGAGTAAGTCAATAGTGAAAACTTAATGCTATTAGTGATGGCCCTGTTCCTTCCATATGAAACTTCAAATATCTACAATGGATTTTTGGTTATTAACAAGATTTCCTTTTAGTTATTTTGTTCATTGAGAACACCAGGTTTTGTTAGGAGAACTTTATAGGATGTTTTCCCTTAGTTTTCTCCCTCTTCTAGTTGCAACAGTGTTTAGAATTGAGCAGATTGAGTCATCTGTTAACAAACAAGAAACACTTGTGGCAATTTCATTTGTTTAATGTTTTGTTAGTATTATCTGTTTTTTTGTTTTTTGTTTTTGTTTTTTTGTTTTTTTTTTTTTTGATACTATGCCTAAGTCTAAACAAGGGGGCCTTTTGTTCTCTAACTTGTTCTCTTTGATTGGATGCTAAAATACCTGTTAGAAGAGTGTATCAAGTGCAAATGTTTCTTACTGATATTTCTTTTTCTGTGTACAGATTATTGGACATATCGGAAACAGGACTCAGCTAGTTAGATATGATGGCCAACATCATCATTCTATCCAAGCAGGGCCTGCCTACATGCAACCGAATCCCCAAAATGTAAGTAGTGTGATTTTACTTGGCCATCTCTGCTGCGGGTTTCTTCCTAGTGGTTATTTTTGTGTTGTACAACAAGATCAAGAGATGTTTTAATTGTTTCATTGCCAATTGTTCATTGATTTTCTCAGGTAATGGTTGGACGATTGGGGTAGCTCATTTACATGCATCCATTTTCTCATGTAAGATACGATCATTTATGTGAAACTTAAAAGATTGCATAACAGACTATATTATACCACTTTGGAATTTTTAGTAATCAGACTAATGCAAAATAAAAGTACCTGGGACTGCTATAAAATCTGCATTTGGGTGTTTCTTCCATGGTATGGTAAGTAATCAAATGCTGATATCAAGGGAGAAACTGCAATGAGGAAATTCTGAGTAAGTTGACCAAATATTTTACTAACTAGCGAATTGCACTTACTCACTTTTGTTCAAAAAAAATATATATATTGTACTTACCCAATGTTTGTCCTGAGAAAGAGTTCTTGTTTTTACTATGAATATTAGCCCAAGAACTCTGCATTGAGTCTAGTAATTTAAACCTAGCGGCATCTGGTGAAAGAAAATCGCTAAGGGCCATCAATATACCCTAATCCCCTAATAATGAAACCCACAATAATTTTTTATAAATATTTATCCAAACGCAATCTCTCTTGAAAGTATTTCCTTATATCTTGTTTTAGTGCCTCGTATCTTTAACCATGCAATATCTTGAATCTTTAATTGCCTTCTATGTCAACTTGAAGGATGTGAATCAGGGTGCAACAGCTTTTTCTCAAGTTTCTAACCGTCACTTGCTGACTCCGCATCAGGGCCATCTTCCTAAGCATCAAGGTATGAACACAATAAACACGGTTGAATTATTTAAATATGTTATCAATGTGATTACAATCTATAACCATTAGGTTAATGAGGAATTTCTTAGGTCCTTAATATATAAAGTAGCACTAATTAATTTGTTTTTCTTTTGGTGAGGTTAGTATAGATATAAAAACTAGACAAGGTTTGTCAACATGATCAGGTCAATGAAATTCATTTGCATATGAAATGCAGAAAATGAAGCAAGCATGTAATTCTTTAGAGTTGAATACTTTTCTTTTTTTAGTTGGAGAGAAATATGATTTTTTTTCTTTCTGATGAGGATTTGTTCTTATGTGGTTTATGCATTCATTGTTCTATTGATTCCAAATAAAAAATAAAAATAATGTGTTTTACTTTGATGTTCACACAGGACCAAGGATTGGAAGTGATATCAGAAGGTTTGGATACATTGAAAAACATGGCTCATGATTTGAATGAGGTTTGCTATTGCCTTGTGCATTTGTATCTGTTGCTTTGTCTCATTTTGTGCACATCAATTTTTGACTTTGCAATTCATACAGGAAATGGATAGGCAAGTTCCTTTAATGGGCGGATTGACACTAAGGTTTGAGAACACATCTTGTCATAGTGATATCTGAAGCTACAAGTATTCTTAAATTATTAATGGTGTATTTCTTCACATCCTACAGGTCGACAATGTGGCATCTGACCTTAAGAACACCAATGTGAGACTTAAGGATATTGTTAACCAGGTGATTGAGCTGCCACTCTATTTTCTGTAGATTTGCATCACTTTGTGTGCTGCACAGAGAAAGAGAGAGAGGGAGAGAGAGAGAGAGAGAGAGAGAGAGAGAGAGAGATTCGGCTATGCTATGTCATAGATCTCTTTGTTGGATTTGACAAAAAGTTTTGATTTGTTTCAGCTGAGGTCCAGTCGAAATTTCTGTATTGATATTATGCATAATTCTTGGGATTGTTGCCTATCTATACAAATAAGTTTCACTTTCTCAAAAAAAATGGAGAGGAAATGTTTTATCTAATTCTTGGTAATAGATGACATCCTTAATGGACTCTAGAAAATAATTTCATGCATTGGTTAACTTATAGTTAGAAGCCAATAATTGAACTTGTAAACTAAAGCTAAGTGCATGGTTATTCTGGTTGGATCTTCTTCTTGGTTTATTATTATGTTTTATGATTGGCAGAGACTGAGAGGATTGAAAGCCATGGGAAGCATCATGGAGAGCGATTCAGAATGATAGTGAAAGATGGATAAGGGCTTTCCTTCTGATTCTTATTTCTCTTCTTTCTTCTTTTTTCTTTTTTCTTTTTTCCCTCTAATCTGATGGGGGAGTTGGGTGTTTTGGTTCACTTTCTTCTTATTTTTTGTGTTAAATGAGGGAGGGAGTGGTGAGAGAGAGAGAGAAGAGGGTAATGTTATTTTGTAGCTTTGTATACAAAGTAGTAATTTTTTGGTTAAGAATTGTGAATTCAATTTTTGGATATGTTATGTTATTTTGAATGGGAAAGTGAATTAATGTTGCATTTGTTGTTTGAATGTAAGTTATTATTTCATATTAGTGCTATTCAGTTTTATTATATGTATTTTTTTTTAGTTTAATCCTATAAAATTAGCACAATTTCAAAAAAGAAGAAGAAGAAGAAGAAGAAGAAGAAGAAGAAGAAGGGATATCACAGTGTTTTTCAAAATGCCACTTAAATCCTAAATACTAACGGTTAGACTTTTAAAAAAAGATATGACGGCGTTTTAAAAATGTCGCTAAATATCATAGTGACGTCATGGATGTTGTCAAGAAGGATATTTGGCGGCATTTTTAAAAATGTCGTCTATACTAATATAACGATGTTTTAAAAACATCATAAAGTTATAGCGACGTCTGCGTTCTCGGCGTTTAGTGCTAAGCGTCACAAAAAGAATTAGCGGCGTTTTTAGCACTTATAATAGCATTTTTTAAACGCCACAAAAAGTTGAATTTCCTGCAATGGGTGTAGGGGTCCTGGGTCCCTATCATAGCGGTTGTTAAAGGTCTTGAAAGAAAAAAACAAAAGGTTGAAATTAATTGTTGAGATGTTAATTTTTGTTGTTCTGTAAAATAATAAAAATAAAAAGATAAAAAAATTGATTTAGAAGCTCTTGATATCTTCGCAGAGAACAAACTCTTGTGCTTTGAAAAAAGTGGTTTTCAATTTTTTCTTTTGCAGATCGCGTGCTGTGTCGGATGAGAGAAGGAGAGTTGTTTAGTGGTGGGACCCACTAATTTTAGGTGGCAATCCAACTAGATCTTTGATCATTTGTTCGGTCATTTGGGTTGTAGTATTACTAAAAAAAAATTGGTTGAGTGCTCTAAAAAAAAAAAAACTATAGAAAACTCAACTTATAATGGGTGTTTGTTTGGATTTTTTTGAGCTAACTTATAACTTTTAGTTTTTGAAAAGTTATTTTAAACTGTTTGGTTAAATTTATTTCAAACAGTTTTTTATTCTAATAACTTATTTTAGCTCAAAAAAGCTGATTCTAAGAAGCTGCTCACCCCTTGCTTCTAGTTATCAGCTCCTGTTATGGACATGTTAGTTTACGGTAATACTCTTAAATTTTTTTATTTTTTTTATTTTTAAAAATAGAAAAAGACCTAACTGGAGTATAGATTATTATTATGATTTTTTATGAGAAATGTAGACGAGTAGTAAATAACAAAAAATAAAAGTTAATTGAAAAAACTAATTCACAACTTATTTAACAAATACCACTCAGCAACTTAAATCTATAATCCAACAGTTAGACCAAACAGATTAACAACTTCTGATTAAAGTCATAATCTAAAATATGTTAAGCTATAATCTAAAAAAAAAAAAAAAAAAAAAAAATCTATAATATTTTTTAACAGTTATACCAAGCGGGGCAATAGGTTCGATTGTGATAGGATGTTTTGTCCTAACTATTTCATTTCATTTATTTTATTTTTTCTCCTTGCTGTAGAAGAACCAAGGTTCTAAATATCGGCCGGTACGTGCCGTACCGACCGGTTCGTAACGGAAAATGAGAGTGCCGATTTGGATACTCACCGATATACCGGTGAGAACGAATTTCACGTCTGTAGCGGCCGATTCCCGACACGTATCGGCTTGTATCTAATAAGAACCAGAGTATGCAGCAACAGAATCAACAGAATATGCAACATCAGCAGCAACAGAATCAACAGAATATGCAGCATCAGCAGTTGAAGTCACAACCGTAGTTATTGTAGCCACAGCTTAGTATCTGTTAGTTAGAGATATAAATCAGTTCAGTTAGTATCTGTTAGTTAGTTAGTTAGAATTTGTTAGAATTTGTTACAACAAACTTCTAACCAACTCTCTTGTATGAACTGTAAATAGGTGTATGCCTAAATGTCAAAAGTGTGGTGAATGAAATATTATTTGCTCATTTCTTGTTATGGTATCAGAGCCAAATAGCTCTCACGAGCAAGATTCAGTCATGGCAGTTTCATCATCTTCTCTACCACCAAATCTTAGTTCACTGATTTCAAATTTTCAGTCTCTAGTAACAGTGAAACTTGATTCTTCCAATTTCCTTATCTGGAAACATCAGCTTCAAAATGTGCTTAGAGCCACAGAGTTGTTTGATTTTGTAACTGGAGTGATTCCATGTCCAGCTCCACAGATCCTTGTTCCATCTGGAAAAGTAATTGAAAATCTAGAGTTTGCAAGATGGAAGATCATTGATGCACATTTGTTAAGTTGCTGCAAATGTGTTCTCCACAGTTCTTCATTGTCAACACTGTGCTCAAGTTTGGAGTACTTTAGAGAAGAGATTTACCTCACTCTCTCGATCTCACATACATCAATTGAAGAATAAACTTCAATCGGTCACCAAGAAAGGTCTCTCAATGGAGGAATATTTGACTCAGATTCACAATATTGCAGATCAACTTAGTCTTGTATCAGCTACAGTTGAAGATGAAGATCTGGTTCTGATAACACTCAACGGATTACCAGATGAATATGCAGCTTTGAAAACTACTATTCGTGCCAGAGCAAAGGCGATTACTATGGCAGACTTGAGTTCACTGCTGTGTTCTGAAGCAATCCATGTAGAAAATAAAACTAAACATGTGCTTATGAGTGATTTACCAATGGCCTGTGCTGTCACTACTGACTCTGCATCTGGATCTGTTTCATATCCTTCATCTACTAGAGGATATTCATCTAGCCATAGAGGTAGATATCAATTTCGTGGAAATAGAGGAGGAAGATACAGAGGAAATGGAAGGTATCGTAGAGAAGGTCGATATGGAGGACAGTTAGGGAGATATGATAACAGACATGATAGTCATTCGAGCAATACTTCTTATTCTTACTCTGGTTGTCAAAGCTGTGGAGGTCATAACCATAGTGCTTTTGATTGTTGGTTTCGTATGGATTCCACCTATCAGCCTCATCAGGCTCATTCTCCATCTAATTCTCAGTCTTTTCCACCTCATGCTTACTCTGCCACTGCAAATCAGTCTTCTTCTAATCACTCTTTTACTCCATCTGCTTCATCCACTCCGTGGTACATAGACTCTGCTGCAACCAATCATATCACCAATGATTTGGCTAATCTTCAACTCTATCAACCTTACCAAGGCTCAAACCAAGTCACTGTTGGTAATGGTCAGACTGTTCCCATTCAACACATTGGTAAGGGATTACTCCCTACTCCTCAGTATTCCTTTTCTCTTAATAATCTTCTTCATGTGCCTAACATTTCTTCTAATCTTTTGTCTGTTCATCAACTCACCAAGGATAATAATTGTTCAGTTACATTTGATTCTAACTCCTTTGTGGTTCAGGACAAGCATACGAACAAGGTTCTGCATAAAGGACCTAATATTCATGGACTCTACCATTTTCCTGATTCATCCTCTTCCATGATTCCTCAAGTTTATGTTGCTCAAGCAAAATCTCAAGTCTCTGTGTCTACCTGGCATCAAAGACTTGGTCATCCTTCCGCACTAAAATTTCATCAACTTCTTCAATACTTACCTGGACCTCTATCAAATAAAGATTGTAATTCATTAGCTTGCACTTCTTGTAGTGTTGCTAAGATACATAGGTTGCCTTTCAAGTTGTCTACTTCTACTGTTAATAAGCCTTTTTCTCTTGTGCATAGTGATGTTTGGGGACCATTTAATGCCTCTCTCAATGGTTATAAATACTATCTTTTGTTTGTTGATGATTTCACAAGATTTACTTGGATCTATCCTCTTTATGTTAAGAGTGAAGGTTTTTCCACCTTTCTTTTGTTTAAAGCTTATGTGGAAAAACAATTTGATACAGTCTTGAAAATTCTCAGAACTGATAATGGAACTGAGTTTGTTAATCATCAAATGGATAGATATCTTGCTGAAAATGGTATTCTTCATCATCTCACTTGTTCTTATACTCCAGAACAAAATGGCATTGCAGAGAGAAAACATCAACACATTGTTGAGATAGCTATTGCACTAATGTATCACTCTAGCATGCCTCTTGCCTATTGGTTTGAAGCTCTAGCTACAGCCGTGTTTCTTATAAATAGGATGCCTAGTTTGTCTCTTCGTCATAAATCGCCTTTTCAGTTACTCTTTCATGCTCTTCCAGATTATGAATTTTTCAAAGTCTTTGGTTGCCAATGTTTTCCATGGCTTCGACCCTATATTGATCATAAACTTCAACCAAGATCTTCACCTTGTGTTTTCTTAGGTTACCATCCTTCCACTAAAGGTTACCGGTGTTTGGATCCTTCTACTGGAAAAATATTTTTGTCTAGACATGTCTTATTCAATGAGTCTTGCTTCCCATTTGCTACTCATACACCTACTCCTCCTACTCTACCTAATCTTACATCATTTTTTTGGACTTCTTCTCAGTCTACCACCTCTACCAAATCTCACCCTCCTGTCCTTTCCTCATCCTTTTCTGCTCCTTTTACCAGTTCTGTTCCTCTAACACCTACTACTGTGCTTCCTGCAGTCCCTACAGCACCTGCTACTTTTGTTATTCTTGATGCTTCTACTGCTGTTCCTATTTCTTCTTCTATTCCTATTGAATCCATTTCTATTCACCTGCCACCTCTTCCTTTCCACTCTACTTCTTGTAATACTCACCCTATGACTACTCGGTCCAAAGCTTCTTCTCTTTCTCAACACCTTGCAGCTCCTTCTTGTCATCTTACTCACACTCCTCCAGTTGATCTTACTTGTACTGAGCCTCAGAATGCTTCTCAAGCTTTAACTTCTCCTATCTGGCTTAATGTTATGAATGAGGAGTTTCAAGCTCTTCATAAACAAGGTACTTGGACCCTTGTTCCTCCTTCTTATACCAAATCTGCTATTGGCTGCAAGTGGGTGTTTCGTATTAAAAAAAATTCAGATGGTACCATTGCTCGTTACAAGGCTCGCTTAGTTGCGAAGGGATACTTGCAACAAGAAGGAATTGATTATGATGAAACATTTAGTCCTGTTGCAAAGCAACCTACTATTAGGATTCTCTTGTGTCTTGCACTTCAAAATCAGTGGCCTCTCAAGCAGTTGGACATCTCCAATGCTTTCTTACATGGTAAGTTGGATGAAGAGGTATATATGTTACAGTCTCAAGGTTTTGTTGATTCCACCTTTTCTCATCATGTGTGCAAATTGCACAAAGCTTTATATGGCCTCAAGCAAGCTTCTCGAGCTTGGTACTCCACCTTCTCATCTTTCTTACTTACTCAAGGTTTCTGTCATAGTAATTCTGATCCTTCTCTATTTGTAAAAAAGACCTCTACTAGTATCACTATTTTGCTCATTTATGTAGATGACATTCTGCTAACTGGAAGTGATCCTAGTTTGATTCAAGCATTACTTGCTCAGATGCATGTGGCCTTTTCCATGAAGGAACTAGGAGATGTCTCATATTTTTTAGGCATCTTTGTTCAAGCTCTTTCCACTGGTTATTTTTTATCTCAGCACAAATATGCACAAGAACTGCTTCATAAAGCTGGTATGCTTCATTGTAAATCATGCTCCACACCTATTGCTCCGAAGTCTTCTGCTGGTCCTTCCTCCACTGATGTGCTTCCTTATGCTCAGCCTTCCTTTTACAGAAGCATTGTTGGTGCTTTACAATACTTAACCATCACACGCCCTGGCATTGCCTTTGCTGTCAATCAAGCGTGTCAGCATATGCAAGCCCCAACTAATGCTCACTTTGCTCTCGTTAAACGCCTTCTCAGATATATTCAAGGCACTGTTTCTCATGGTCTTACTTTCAAAAAAGGGTCTTATGATCTTCATGCCTTTACTGATTCCAATTGGGCCGGGGATTGCACTGATAGACGCTCTACTTCTGGCTTTTGTATTTATCTTGGCTCCAATCTTATCTCTTGGTCCTCTAAAAAACAACCCACAGTGTCAAGATCTTCCACAGAGGCTGAATATAGGTCTATGGCTCACACTACAGCCGAAATTTGTTGGCTTCAACAATTACTCAAAGAGTTATATGTTCCTGCTTCTGCTGTACCTGTGTTATGGTGTGACAATGTTTCTGCTATGGCCTTAGCCTCCAATCCCGTGTTCCATTCTAAATCTAAACACATAGAGGTGGACTGTCATTTCATTCGGGAAAGAGTGGTCTCTAAACAAATTTCTTTGGCTTATATTGCTACTGATGATCAGATTGCTGATATCTTCACTAAGCCCCTTTCTTCTCCTCGGTTTCTCTATGTTAAGTCCAAGCTTCTGGTGCTTCCTAGCCCCATCATCTTGAGGGGGACTGATAAGAACCAGAGTATGCAGCAACAGAATCAACAGAATATTCAACACCAGCAGCAACAGAATCAACAGAATATGCAGCATCAGCAGTTGAAGTCACAACCGTAGTTATTGTAGCCACAACTTAGTATCTGTTAGTTAGAGATATAAATCAGTTCAGTTAGTATCTGTTAGTTAGTTAGAATTTGTTAGAATTTGTTATAGCAAACTTCTAACCAACTCTCTTGTATGAACTATAAATAGGTGTATGCCTAAATGTCAAAAGTGTGGTGAATGAAATATTATTTGCTCATATCTTGTTAGTATCCGATACGTGAGCGTTCCAGTTTCGATATAGTCCGATTCGACTAAAAAATGAGCAAAGCATATGGAAAAATAATTGAGGAAAGCAAGTCTCATGGAAAAGCAAATCACCTGGAGAAGCATCGAATCGGACCAAACCTCAAACCCAAATCAAACCCAATTGGACCAAACTCAACTCGGACCAAACTCAACTTAACTCCCCAAAGTTTTCCCTCAATCGGACCAAACTCAACTCCCCAATCAAACCCAAATCCATCTCCCAGGGGCATCGATCTTGTAAAGTGTTGCAAGGAGAAGCATCGAATCGAACCCAAACCATCACCGATTTCATGCTTCTTCATTGAAGGTTTTTCTCTCATGCTCTGTTTACATTTGTTTCGTGCTCTGTTTTTTGCTTTGGCTGAACACTGCTTCAAATGGTTTTGCTTCTGTTCGGTTTGTTTGTATTATATTATGCTATATTATATTATTTTATGGTTTTGCTTTTTCAAATGGTTTTGCTTCTATCCGGTTTGCTTCTGTTCGGTTTGTTTATGTTATATTATGTTATTTTTTTTCTTCTTCAAATGGTTTGTTTATATTATATTATGTTATTCTTTTCTTTTTTCTATGGTTATTTTTTTTATTTATATTATGGTATGGGATGATTTTGCTTGGTAAGTTGCGTTTGGTTTGTTTACAATTTATTTATTTATTTATTTTTTCTGGTTAGTTGTTTATAATGGTTTCTAATTTGTTTGCTTGGTAAGTTGTGTTTGGTTATTTTTTTATTTATATTATGGTATGGGATGGTTTTTTTCTTGATTTTTTTAAATAACCAAACTATATATAATAAAATATTAATAATACAAACTATATCATATCATTTAGTTGAAAATGAGTTAAAAGTGCCTTTACATATCAAAATTTTGATTAAAATATGATAAATTAAGGCTAAAAGAGCGAAAAAATACATAAAATTGAGTTTTAGAGGGATTGCTAATGATTTTTGAAATTTCACAGCCGCGACGCCCGATACCCGATACGTACCGGTCGATACTCCCGATACTGATACTCCGCGATCGATACCGTTACGTTAGCCGATATCGCGATTTAGAACTATGAGAAGAACTATCTTTAAAGCTCTCTATATCATTACCGCTTCAAAATAAAGCCATGTAAAGGATCTAGGCAGAGATGGCATATGTATTTCTTGCAAATCGACGAGATGACTCAAAATTGAGCTCCATCCCAGCAATCCAGACACGAGTTTTGGAATTTATCTTGGTAGCTTCCTTCACAATCACCACACTTCTCTTAATAATCCCATTTGAATACGTAGATGGTAACCCAGTCCCCACTGTCTTCTTCAAAGGTCTCCCAACAACATTCCAAGCTTTTGTTGTATGCCTCGTCTTCTCCTTTTCTGGTTCGTTGAGCGCGTTGCTAAACTGTGACACATCCTTGCTTGCTAAGTCGTGTGAGTACTCTTCCATGGCTTCCATGGCATCTGCTTTCTCTCTCTTGCTTTGCACCAGGTTTGGGCAGCTATGGATGTCCCAATCTGTATGAAAAACTAAGTATTTGTTAATTTACTGTCTGTCTGCTGTGTTTTTTTTGTTAAGTTTTGGAATACAGGGTACTGTGACCCATCATGGAGATCAATATCATGCTCTTATTTCAATAATCTAAATTGTTTATATTGTACGATTTATCAAGTAAATATTTCAATAATCTAAATTGTTTATATTGTACAATTTATCAAGTAAATAGTGCAGGGAAAAAAATCAGATTAATCAAATATTTATAACCACATAACAATATTATATTTGTTTTGTAAAAAAATAAACAGCAAATATAATTTTGATAATAAACTATATTTATTTAGACTTTGATTATGTGGTTATAAATAATTTTTTTATAAACACGATAGCTGTGAATCCTATGATATGAACCATTTCAATTATGGAAGGAAGTCCGGTATTAACTCTCCACGAGAGGTCACAGCAGGCTAGACAGCATCCTAGGTCCATGTTTAATGGGATTGACAAAAAATTATTGTTTTAAGAGATCACATCTTGTGACTTGTGTTGTTTTTGTTGTGCAGTGAAATGAAAGGCTGGAGTTTTAATCCCAAATGTGTGCATACTATAATACTATTCTTCTTCTTCTCCTCCTCTTTTCTTTTTCTTTTTTGTATTCTTACTTTTGGGAAACAAAGGTAACATTCAATTGAATTATCGAATAGCATAAGGAGAACAAGAACACGGGGGTAAACTAATTTAATTTTGAATAATTGGTGGAGCCAGATCAGTATACTGAAAATAAATAAATAAATAAATATATATATATATATATATAATTGCATAAAAGAGAGATAAATAGTTTAGGGGAGATGAAAAAATACTGCATAGAATTTCCTAAGTAGTGTTTGGTAATATTTACGTTTTTTATTTATGTTTACAAAAATTTTACAAACTGATTTTTGTTTATTTTTAAAAAAATATAAACTACAAATGCGTTTGGTTTGAACAAAATATTTGAAATTTTTTTAAAAATAAGCTAAAAAATATGTTTGTTTAGACTTAAAATATTTATATTTATTTTTTATTATTTATGACAATGGGATCATACATATTATAATTGAAAAAAAAATTAATTGGAAAAAAGGGTGATTGAAAAAAAAAATAATTGAAAAAAAATTTAATTGAAAAAAAAAATTTATTAGTCAAATTTTTTAATTTCTGTTTAAAAACCAACGTAAACTCATTTTTTGAGTTTATGTTTTTTTCTCAAATTTACAAATTGAGATAAATATTTATAAATTAAAAAAATTATTAAACAAATTTTCATGATAGTTTTTAAATTTTTTATAAATATAAACTGAAAACTTAAAATGAAATCGTTACCAAACAATTGTTTAGGGAGCTTTTATAATACATACCTCTATTTCGGGATGCAAGTTTTGAAAGTGCAGCTTGTTTGGTTATAGTTTTTAGAAAATTTTACTTTTGTATTTTCTGTATTTTAATATTTTCAATGATTTTTTTAATAGTTTAAGCAAATTTTTTAAAAATTTTTAGACACACCTAATATAAATATACTTAAAAAGTATAATATTTACCAACAAATACAAAAAAAAAAAAACAAAAACAAAATTTTAGTAAATTTTTCGTATTTTTGTGTATTTATTAGTTTTTTAAAATATTGTTTCACAAATATTTTACTATTTAGATACCTATAAGTAAGGTGCATTTAAAAAAGTAAAAAAATTACTTAAAATTTAAAAAATATTCACTAAAAACAAAAAAAAAATACAAAAAATAAAAAACTCAATTTTAAAAAAATTGAATTCAGAAAATTGAAACCAAACACACTTAAAATTTTATGTCAAACCATTTGTGGTTATAATCAAAAGGGCAAAATAAGTAATAGCTAAACAGTAGTTGAGGCTTGGCCAAAGGCCTGTTTAGTGATAATCAAATTTGTAATTATAACAGGTTATAACTATGTGATAATCAACATCACAATAGTCCCGTTTGGTAGAGTTGTGAAAAAATGATTATAAATTACAGTTTAACAAATTATAGTTTATAGTTGTGAACATAAGCTGTTAATCTGTTTGGTGTAACTGTAGAATTATGGATTTAAGTAGCAGAGTAGTGTTTTGATTGATAAGCTGTAAACAATTTTTTGATGTGTGATTGTCCTTTTTGCCCTTAGGTGATTATAAAAATGATTATTTTGTCATTTTTTTTTGTTTTAATTTTAAATAAATTATTTCATTAATAAAAGTTAGTATAATTAGTATTACAAAAATTATTATTTTCATTAATAGTATGAATTAGTATAAAGTTATTTCATTTTTTCATTATAAATTAATTAGTGTAAAATTTATTTCATTAATGGCTAAATTTATTCTATTTTTTTATTTCATTTAATAAAAGTAATTTCATTTTTTTTATTAATATCAATTAGCAACAATGGTTTTTTTATTTTTTTACAATACCAAAGAATTTTATATCAATACAAAATTCTTTTAATAGAAGTTATTTAATTAAAATAAATTTATATCAATATTAATTGAAATAAATTGTGCAATTTATTTCTTTATTTAAATTGTGCAATTGTGCAATTTATATCAATATTAATTGTGAAATAAATTGTGCAATTTATTTAATGGATATAAGCTGAGATAACACCTTTCAATCTAAATTATAGACTAGATACTTTAAATATTTTTCTATTAGATTGACATATAGAATTGGTTCATTTAACCCTTTCAAAAACTAGTGGTTGAGATATTTTTTCAATTTTTTTGTTTTTCGTGTTTTCAAACTCTTAAATTTAAGATGGTATAAATTTAATATAAAAATTGTTATTATATATATATATATTTTTTATATTAATGTTGGGTACAAGCCGAAGATGGCTCGCTGTCGTCGTTGAAACAACACTGGAGATGCGAGAGAGAGAGAGAGAGAGAGAGAGGGCTCCGGCTCGTTGAGAGCTCTGGTTCTCCTACCAAATCGCACGCTTCGATTAGGGTTGCAGATCGCGATGGCATTGGTAATGGAGAGAGAGAGAGAGAGAGAGAGAGAGAGAGAAGAGAGATCGCGAAAAGAGAAAAAGAGATAGCGAAAGAGAACTTTGGTTTGGCTCTGCTAGAAATCACTCTTGCCGGAAATCTCTGCCGAAAATCGCCTCTCTCTCTCTCTCTCTCTCAAGTGAGCAATGAACAATGTTTTGCGAAATAGGATTTATATAGTTGGGTTTTTGGTAAAAGTTGGATATTGACGAGGGCATTTAAGTAATTTTAGTAGCCTCCTTACCAGCTGCCTGCTTAATTAGATTTTTATAAGCATCCCCCGAGCTGCTTTGGAAAATAAGCTGAAAATGACTTAAATTAAGCTATAATCTGATGAGTTAAGTTGCACCAAACACAATATTTTATCTTAAATTAAGCTAAAAGTTGAAATAAGCAGCTTTTAAGCTGCGCCAAACAGGCACAATAACTTGTAACCAAGTCATAAGAAACACCACAATAATATTTGTAACCAAGTCATAAGAAACATCATTTGAGGTATAATGAAAGACATCTTTGGGGGACAAATAGGTGACGTTGAACAAATAGAGAAATAGATAAGTGACACACATACACATTTGAATACATAGTTGGATAGATATGTAACACGTGTACATATTTGAACAAGGAGATGAGGATCCCCTCCAGTCCATACTGGAGGTTGCTGTTAGGGTCTGTGGGGCCCACCACGGTTCTTGTTTTGATGATCCAAACTATTTATTTGTCAGACACTTAGTTTATTTCATTCAAAAAAAATTAAGTTGATTCGATAACTGTAACTAGTTTAATTTTTCACTAAAAAAATAAACAATAATTGTATTTTCAAAAATAAATTATTCATTTTTTTAGTGAAACGTAATAAATTGAACAAGTTACAGTTATCGGATCAACTTAATTTTTTTTTATGGACAAAATATACAATGTGTCTAACAAAATAAATGGTTTGGATCATCGAAATGGGGCCTGTAATGGGCCCCACGGACCCAAACAACACCCTCTAGTCCAAAATTTGGATTGGAGGGGATCCTTCTCGTTTGAACAGATAGTTGGACAAATAAATAACACGTGTATAAATAGGTTACAGTTAAACAGATAAGTGACATTTGAACAAATAAACAGATGGCACTACAAGAATTTACACATTTTGCGACCACTTTTGCCGACCAAAAAAATTTTGGTCGCAAAAAAATAACATTTGGCGACCAAATATTAATTAGTCGCAAATGATCATTATTTTTGCCGACCATATATTATTGGTCGCAAAAGGTTATATTTTGGCGACCAAAAAATGAGTTGGCCGCAGAAAGTGGTATACTTTTGCCGACCAACCAGAAATTTGGTCGCGGCAGGTCACATATTTTTTGGCGACCAAAAATTTGATCGCGAAAAACTTATTTTTAGCAGCCAAAAGAAATTAGTCGCCAAATTAGTACTTTTAGCGACTAATATTTTGGTCGCCGTTGATTGAGATTTGGCGACTAAAAATTTTTGTTGGTGAAAGAACCTGTTTTTGCGACTAATTTGATCTTTTGGTCGCCAAAAGTTTGGGGGAAATTTGAAATGGAGGGGGGGGGGGAATTGAATTTCAGAAAAAAATTAAAGCCTGATCTCCCTTGAAGGGAACGAGTGGGATTCGGAGACCTTGAAGGTTTTTGTGGTACCTCATTAGCATAATGACCTTCAACACAGAGGATCGTTGTCTTTGAAGATACAAAAGTAGCTTCCGATCTACTCGATAATCCACGAACACTCACTGCAGCTGAACCCTAATTCCGAACCTTGAAGATCACTCATACATATCTGAATCTTCTGTTTATTCGGATAATAGCAAACAAAAATGGATTCGATTGTTCCTGTTGCTGTGGTTTCGGTCGTTGTAGGATCTCTGATCACGCTCGCTGTGTTCGGGATCTACTTTCGCAAGAGAAAGTCCGAAGTCAAATCGATCGCACAGCCAGAGGCAATTCAGAAAGCTTCAAAGCCTCCCCAATCAGCCTCTAAGAAATCTCGTTCGAAGCCTCACTCTCATGCCGCTGATAAGGTACCCCACTCATGTCTATTTCTAGGGCTTCTACGTTTTTCTAGGGCTATTTCTAGGGCTATGGAAGAAGAGAGGATTGGCTAGGAGTGGATGTTAGATTGGTGGGCAGAACTGGTGGTGGGGATGGATCTGCCTCTGTCCATTTCTTAATTTTTCTTGTATTTTATCTCCTAATTTCCATTCGGTGTGATTAATCTTTACGATTAATGATTTGGGTCTCTTACCTTCCATTTTTGTTGCCGATTTAATGGGTACAAGTGAAAGAAATTCAAAATCTTTAAAATCTGTTGGTTTACGAAGATTTGAATTTTCTCTCTTTTCCGGCCTTTTCTCAGCAACCAAACAGAGGTTACATATTACTGGGGAACTAGTGTTGGCAATATGTTCTGGTTTCTTTGTCAACTGAATGTGGGTCTCTTGATTTCATTTATCATGTTTTGTTTTGTGGGTTTTTCTTTATTTATGATCATATTGATTATCAATTGTTTTGTTGGTGTAAGAGATTAATAACCATTATTTTGATTACACAATTGCATGGACTGAAGTGACATATAGGTTTTGTGTGGAAATATACTCAACTTTTTTGGATTGTTACTCAACTTCATTTTTTGGATTGTTACTGTGTATTTGAATTTGGGTTTTGATCATTAAACACAGTCAAAAAATGAAGTTACTTGGTGGTGTAGTATCATACTTGAAACATTTATCTGACTAGTGTATTTCAATATTTATTTTAGTAAGGTGTTTCTCTTTTCTTTTGTTTGGCAGTGGAAGAGTATTTAGCAAAACTTTGCTTCCCTTCATAAATAATAGCCTTCTATGGAGCCAGAAAGGTATGCTCTTCAGTTCTGCGCATCTTGTCTGTTGAAGTAAGGAGTTTTTTTATTTTTACTCTTTTTGATTTATAATCAATATTACTCCATCATTCTGTACCCAAAAAAAATATTAAAAAAAATTTACTCCATGATTTATAGGATGCCATAACATATCAATTAGTCTTTCAATTTCTTATACCTATGAGCAATCATACATGGTAATATATTTTTACTAGCCTTGCTCCTCAACAAACATACCCCAAACATCTTCTGATTGACAAGATGATCTGAGTTGTGGTCCAATTGCATTTGAAAATTTTGAGTACACCAAATATCTATATAATAAGGAAGCTCAAATTTTTACTCTGATAGGACTTTTGTCCCTTTGTCAATACATAGACCGTTAGATTGAATCCAATCCAATGACTCACAATATCTAATCACCTTACAGTTTCTCTCTCTCTCACACACACAATCCTCTCAAATTTTCAACACTCTCTTTCAAATTTTGAACACAGAGGTCTCTCTCTCTCTCTACATTACTCTCTTCATCTTCTCTGTTTCTCTATTCCTTTGAACCACCCCAAACCCATCTCAATCCCTCTCTCTACATTACTCTCTTCATCTTCTCTCTTTATCCATTCCTTTGAACCACCCTAACAAACCCATCTCAATCTCTCTGGCTCCAACACAGAGGTAAAGAATTTCTCTCCATCATCCGAAGACCACAGTCAGATCTGCGAACCCTCCTCCAAATCCACAGAGGTAAAGAATTTTTCTTTGTTGTTTTCTCTCATATTAATCAACAAATTGAACATTTTTGGAGATTAATCTAGATAGCTTTTTGGGATTAATCTAGACAGTTTTTTGTATCAAAATGGGACAATTTTTGGAGATTAATCTAGACATTTTTTTGTTTAAGGTTTGTTTTGGTTGCCTATTTTGCCATTATTATTATTTTTTTTGTGTCTGTTTTATCATATTAATCTAGACAGCTCTGTTTTTTCATTTCTGTTTTGGGTCAGATAATTTGGGTTGCCTCAAATTTTTTTCTACATTTTTTGTTTGAACTAATATTTATAGGTTCATACACTTAATGTTGGGCTGGGTAAGGCTATACTATTTCATATTTTTTAGCTGGAATAGTTATCAAATCAAGAATTGCATTGTAAATCAAAATTCGAATTTTGCAAATCATGGATTGAATCAAAGACGATGTTAAACAATCATATATATGAATAAAAAAACCAAACCAAACCAAGCCTTAAGTCCCATCAAATGGGGTCGGCTACATTCATTTTCATAAGGGATCCGAGCAGCTTTTTTACGTGTTGGCTGTCGGCTACCTAACACACAACCCTCCTCCTTAACCCGGGCTTGGGACTGGCGGAGTTGTTAACAACCCCGGCGGAGTTAAACAAAATACTATAATGATTAAAAAAAAATGAAATTATTCAAAAACATAATAATAAAATAAAATTTGTAAACAAAAGTAGTACTGTAGTAGGCATACTACATGAAAACAAGATGTGCAGAAGATTTAGTTAATCAGTGAACAAAACCACCACTCTTTAGTCATAGGAATTCAAATCATTCCAATAACAATCTAATGCATTACTTACCCCCCCCCCCCAAAAAAAAATAAAATAAATAAAATAAAATAAAATTTCCAACTCATTGAATATGTAATGGCAAAAAGTTGCATACAATTGTGAGATAAAAATGTAGCAAAAATATTGAGTCCAGTACTTAAAGAACATTGGATTGAATGGTCTAATCATGGAATGCAAAATTAGAATTAAAATGATTTCAAACTGATTATGCAGAAAGGATTTGAGGAACAAACAGAACAAAGAAAGACACAAACACATAAGTCCCAATGCAGCAGGCTTATAGTGCAAAAACTTTGGTACTAAATTGGGAAACAAATTATTTGACCATCTACACAGGATTAGAAATTTAAACTCGAACATAACTATTAACCAATAAAATGGGAAGTGATATTCAAACAATATAAACATTATCAAATTTAAGTCACTCTATACAATCTAAAACTAAAACATATTTAAAAACCAAAAAAAATTATGTTTAGAAAGAAATAAACCACACCATACATTTTCTCCCATTTTCTGAATTTTGTTCTTTCAAGCATGTTCTGTTATTCTTCGGCTTCTTAAACACAGCGACCACCAAATCACTATGAATCGATTTTGTAGCAAAGTTTCATTGACCATCAAATGCATTTGCAAATTGGTTCAACTAAGCATAAAAGGTTCGAGACACAATAGCATAGTCCAATAAAAAGGGAAAAACCGAAAAGAGATTTTGCTCAGCTCTCAAGTTCCAAGTAGTATTATAATCAATTTCTGGGATATAGAAAGATTTTACTACCTTACTCTAAAACTCCTACATTATCTAAACAATTCATAAATGGAAAAAAATGAAACACAAGTTGACTAAGTTGAAAACAAATGTGGTAAAAAAAGGCAATGAGTGGGTAGTTACAAATCTTTCTTCCCTACATCAAATTAAATGTTAGTGATGGAGTGAAAATCAATTCCAGGAGGACGACAAGTGACGTGGAGAGCACTCTTCTAGTGTTTCACTTTCCTGGGTTGGTTTCCATGTTCATTTGAATGAATCGAATCCCATTCTTCAATAAATGCCTTAATATTCTAAACAATAACTATATTTTCTTTAATCAAGGACTGGAGAATTGTTCTAAAGCTAAAGATTCCCCTTGACCTTTGAATCCTTATCCAAAGCTATCATTCAACCTTTTATTAGCAATAGCTGTCCTCTATCTGAAAGTTAATTTATTCAAACTACACACACAAAAACAAAAACAAAAAAAATCAAAAAAAAAAACAAACAAAAACAAAACAAAACAAAAAAGAAGGAAAAAAAAAACATTTAAGAAAAAAAAAAATAAGAAATAGAAAATCATGTGATTCTTGTGCACTAGCATTCTATGGAACCATTTTATCCTAAGTTGGAATTTTTTACTCAATTTGGCAAGGATTAGTTGGACATTTCCAAAGAAATTCTTTTCCTACTAAGTCACCACTTCAGTAAGCTCAGTGGACCTGGAGCATCTTGTCTACAGGGACTCTACATGAGTCAACCATTTTGCCTTTTGGTTTATATGGAATGCAATAAAGTAGCAGGAAATAAGGAAAGCAATGAAATCAGGCAACACAAATGTGCTACTTCCTGCAAGAATATATCTTGATGATATGGAATTGGAACAGTACTCATGAAGAAGAATATCTGAGACCGTTTGAGAGCCACATAAAGACCAAGGAAATCTTTGAGGATCAATTTCTCCATCACTGACCACTCTTCCATTTCTCCAAGCATCAATTATTTCAAGTTTTTCCAATCCCAGTCTAGTTAATTGAGAGATGGAAAGGCAGCTTTAATCCCTTGGCCATGCTACTACTTCTGTTTATTCAAGAGTTCTTTTCAATAAGGTAAAGGTCAGGTACTCTTAAAACGAGGGCTAAAGTGAAATATTTGGACTTCAACGAGAGAGGAAGAAAAAATCATATTTGTGGCTTCCAAACCTTTTGAAGATGGGAATGTTATCAATGCACAATTACAGGCCCCTAATAGGTTTAAAAGTAACCAAATAGGCATCCACAACTTTCTTATAGGTGATCACTTGTATTTATTTTAGAACTACTGCAAATACCCCTGCAGTTCTGGACACAACATTTTACATTTTTGGGGTTGAAGAAAAACTAGCAATACCAATGATCTAGCCATGTTTCCGCATCTTAAGTAGATCACTACTCATCCCAAAATTAAGTGGTTAAAAAATGAGCCCAATAATGTATATCAAGCTATCCAACACCCTCCCTCAAGTGCAACATCATTTTCCACGTGGAAAAATAAAAAAATACATAGAGAGAAGCAGAATGCAAACGGAAAACAAATACAAACGGAGAGACTTGAATCTAAAAGTTCTCCTAATTTGAGCTCTAATACCATGTCTAAGATTACCACTAGTCCTAAAGGCTTAAGCTGTTAGGAAATAGGCCCAACAATATATATCAAACTATCCAACATTAAGATCTAGAAATCTTATTAATTCCAACACCTACACAAACATACAATGACACATATCTGACAAATGCACTCATGTCCATCTAACATAGCCTGCCAATTTAGCATTGTCTGCAATATACCAAACCAAATGTCATAATAACACAGTCAAAGTACAAGTGCCCTGATTTTGGCCATAGTACAGATATCTATCTTACTAAAAGAAGGATAAAGAAACAAAATATAAATAACAAAATAAGGAGCATTCAGTATTAATAATGAACAATGTATTCAAACATTCAAATGTACCTTTCCTTCTTTCTTTTTTTTTCCTTTTTTTATTGAAAGTACATAAAATACATAATGATTTTAGATTACACTTTAATATCATCAAATACAAAAGTAACATATTCTACATGCAATTTAAGATCACAGCTAGTACGAATGCATATAATGCCACTAAATAGTTGTAATTTCCTTATACAGCTTTTAGAACCTAAATTGATGTGGGCAAGAGAATCAACAAAAAAGGAAACACAAAAAAAATTTAAAGAATTCAGTGCAGACAGAGACATGGATTAGAGAGCTTCAACCTCATATGTTACAGTGGTGTCAGAGGATATAGGTTGGCGAAGTGTGATTGCAGAAACTGCACCATTGCCTGACAAGATGCATACAGCCCTTGGCCTCTGTTGTGAAAATGACAATGTCTCTATACCTCTTCCTTCTTTACAAAAAACAAATTACTTTACAAAATCAAAAAAAAAAAAAAAAACAAACAAACAAACAAATAGAGAGAGAAATTGTACGATAGTTGATGATAGTAATGACCAGTGAGTGAGTGAGTGAGTGACAGATGATGAGTAAACATTGTTACTCTCCCTGATTGGGAAAGAACAAGACTTTAGTCTCTATACCTCTTCCTTCTTCTCCTCCTTCAAATGGAAAAATGTTTCCTATCCTTTGGTGCTTGGTTTTCTACCATTTTATTATGTGGCCTTTCATTTAAGCAGAAAACATAATTATGATACTACCTAATTGGCCTTTCATTTTATTATGTGGCCTTTCATTGTTACCTTCTTTACCCACCAAATTGACTGTACTACCAAAATACCCAAACAAAATAATACTACCTACAAACCACAACTTAATAGATATGATACCAAGGCATAACCCTTTAACTTGCTTTTTTAATAGAAAATTTCCATTTGGAGTCGGTTTGCAATTTTGGCCTAAATACTCTACTCAAGCAGCACTACTCATTCTTCTTTAGAGAATCAACTCTATTACTGTCACAAGAAACATGCTCTCCCATGAGAGGAAAGCCCTCAACCCTTGGGCGTATTAAAACCTTGGGCATGCTCAAATTCTTAACTCTAAGCCTCTTTTAGACCAAATTATTACTGCAAAGATTATGAAATTATTGCCGCAACAATACTACATAAAAGAAAAACCAACATCTAAAGATAGGAACTTGAGACAATTTCCAACAAGTTCACATAAAGAGAAAGGCCATGAATCAATTAAAGCAAAGAGGATTTGACAAAGGCATTGGACAATGCATGGATTTTAGAGTGTTGTGTCATTCATTGAGCTTCAGAAGAGCATTTTAATGTCTACTTGAAATGAACCAAAAAAAAAAAAAATCTATTGTTATAACTTTGTTTTTAGATAGCTGGCACTTAAAGTAACATTCAAGATCATAGATTTCTACTGCGCATTTATGTGTAAAATAATGATGGTGCCATTCAATGGTGCCATTCAAATATTTAAATAAATAATAGAAAAGCCCAAAAGGAGAAAGCAAGATAAAAGAAAAATAAATAGAAGGCTGGGAAATAGTTATTAGTACTTCTAGCTTTACAACTTCTTTTGTTTCATTTTGTTTATTATTTATTATTTTTTTAACTGGTTCAACTTACCTATTGATTTGAAATTGAAAATATGATTAAATACGTTAGATGTTACTTATGAAAGAAATTGTCTACATTGTTTGGCTTTATACATAGCAAGTAATTCCCCATGAGTAGAAACATATGGAAGTGTATTGATTCTTTAATTAGAATGACATAGCTAGCGGTTTGTGGTTTACCTAATTATGGTTTTTGGTGAAATAAAAAGAGGGGGGGGGGGTTGTGCGCTCTCATTCCATACCACTATATATATATTCTCTACAATTGTGAATTAGAGTGAAAGTCTTTTTAAAAAGTACCTAATTACCTATAAAAGCAATAAGTTGGTCATTTTCACTTATGGTTCTTTGGGGTTGACTTTTAATGACATTGGATCATGGTCATATGCTCAGATTCTAAACTAGTGTCTAATTTGAGCAAGATGAGACATCTGGATCTAAGTTGTAATAATTTTGACGAGGATGCCTTCAGGATTTTGGGTGCTCTCCCATCCCTTAAGTTTCTATCCTCAGTGTCCAATAGCATGGAAGGACCACTTTCTAACCAAGGTATGTGTATTTTTTATTTCTCAAATTCATGCTGCATAAGTTAATTTTTTTAGCTCCATTTGAGTGTTGAGAAGACTTAAAATAGTTGGAAAAATGAAGTCTTACAGCTAGCAATTTGTGCAAAATTATAGTTCTTTGTCAAATATATCTTTCTGGAATCTATTACTGCCATCAATGGCATCATTGTCCTTAAATTTTTTTAACATTACATTTTCATTTGAAATTGAGCTACTAATTGAGGTGCCCATAGAATATAGTTCACAACATCAAATTATATTTATCTCTATTTTCTTTACCTCAATCTAATTAACGAGTCTCTTCACTTGGGTTACATGTTGTTTAATAATCAAATTTAATAATCCCTTCTTTGTTTGATATTTTATTGATACCATCATTATTATTATTATTATTAAAGTCAGCCCTCTAAGTTTTAAATTGGTGTTGGTTGCTTCAGCCATTGTTCTCTTTCAATTAGCCAGCATATTTGTGATTTTTTAGGTCTTGTTTGTTCCTATGTTTACTTCGATTTGTAGTAGCACTTTCATTTCAAAATGCATCTGCCACTGCCAGTATAGAAGTAGAATAGTGTTTTGCTGATTTATTTTTCATTTCTACTCATATTGTGTCCTCTATTGAAATAAATTAGTATGAAATCTACGTTGACTTCGATCATAGGAATACAGAGCATGGATTCTGTGAGTGATGATGTTGCAACTTAAAATTAGACCAAAATTTTTGTGTTATATATGATTAATGATTAGATTTCTGAATGCAGCTTGTGGAGCACTTTCTGGAGGAGACATGTGTAAACCCTACTTTCATTATTAACCATCCAGAGATTATGAGTCCATTGGCAAAGTGGCATAGGTCAAAACCAGGCTTGACTGAACGTTTTGAATTATTTGTTAGCAAGCGTGAAGTATGTCATAGCAGCTAAGGATTTCTATTTAGTTCTTTATTATTGTTATTTTTTTAAAATAGTGATTTTCTAAGGATTATGTATATATATACTTATATTTATATTTTTTCCTTGCATGCCATCTATGTTCTGTACGTAGGTTTGCAATGCATACACGGAGTTGAATGATCCTGTGGTACAATGCCAACGGTTTGCTGACCAACTCAAGGTATTATGATCATTAGGAATTGAATCATTGTGGCATGTAAAGTCATGTTGTGTGGGGTGCCTTGACTGAAGATTTTTGTATGATTAAATTTCAGGACCGACAATCAGGTGATGATGAAGCAATGGCTTTGGATGAAACATTTTGCACGGTTCTCGAGTATGGTTTTCCCCCAACTGGTGGTTGGGGACTGGGTGTTGACCGACTAACAATGATGATGACAGATTCGCAGAACATCAAGGTTTGTGTTTTACCTTTGTGTGGTTTGTGTGAAATGTTCATGTGTTATCAGTTTGTGGTTTTGGATTTCCTTGCTGGTGATTTTTCATTTGTTTAATTTATTGGTAGTGTTGGTTTGGTGGGGTTGGGGTTGGGTGTGTTTGGCTGGACGTGGGAAGTTTCACATTCTACAATAGAAAGTTTTTTCGACTGAGCTTTTTTACTCAAGTGTCAATTGTTTTGTTTTTTGGTTTGGGGACAGGAAGTTCTACTCTTTCCGGCCATGAAACCTCAGGATGAACCTTCCGCTAAAGAACACACCCAAACAGCTTCTGGCTTGGGTCCAGTATAGGTTTTCAATCTGCCAATATGCATGCAAATCTGCCTACAGAAGGTTTACTTCTGTTTTGGTTATGCATTTAAATCTGCCAAGAAACATGCTGTTGGGTTGGATTATTTTGTTGGGGGTTATTATTTTATATTAGTACTATTTTAGTTTTATTATAGGTATTTTTTTAAAAAATTAGCAGTATTTTTTAAAAAAATTAGCACAATTTTTTTTTTTAAAGAAAGGGCTATCACGGCGTTTTTAAAAACGTCGTTAAATAGTTGGGAAAAATAGATGTTGCTGCCACTATCATGCTTCTCTGATAAATTTTTCAATTCTGTTTCTTTATTAGGTGCCTTACATCACTACTGCTTTGATAGATGCGAAGCGTGGCACGGAAGGGCGCAAGGATTTTTTGATTGGCTATCAAGGCAACTTAGTGGATTAAGCAATTTTCCTGATGCTGTAAATTTGAATTATGTATTGTTTCAATTTGATATGCTAGATGGATGTGACTTGTGAATGAAAACTTAGAATAGTTGTATTGTGTCGAATGTTAATGAATTATGTATTGTGTCGAATGTTAATGATTCAGTTAATTTGAAGGATGCTTTAAAATTATAGGTTTATTATGGATTGAATGAATTATTAGGAATTACAGGTGTATTGTTTTTCTGCTTTGGCGACTAATTTATTAGTCGCGACAAATAAATTATTTTTTTTCGCAAAAAATGACAATTGCCGACCAAGAGTTTTGGTCGCAAAAAATACATCTATTGCCGACCAAAACAGTTTTTGGTCGTGGAAACTCACTTTTGCCGACCAAAAGTTTTGGTCGCGAAAAGTAACAAATGGCGACCAAAACCTTTTTTGGTCGTGGAATGTCACAATTGGCGACCAAACTTTTTGGTCGCGGAATGTCACGATTGGCGACCAAATTTTTTGGTCGCGGAATGTCACGATTGGCGACCAAACTTTTTGGTCGTTGAATGTGATAATTGGCGACCAAACTTTTTGGTCGGGAAAATATAACTTTTCGCGACCAAAGTGTTTTGGCAACAAAATAAATTAGTCGCGGTAATTAAATATTTAGCGACAAAAAATTTAGTCGCGAAATCCAACTTTTGTCGACCAACCACAATTTTGGTCGCGAATTACTTTTGCCGACCCTCAATTGGCGACCAAAGTAGCGACCAAAAAAATTGGTCGCGGATAACTTTTGCCGACCAAAAATTGACTTTTAGCGACCAATTTTTTTGTTGCCAAAAGTGTTAATTCTTGTAGTGTGGTTAGCTTTTGAACAGATAGTTGTCTTTTTTGACTCATAATGTCCTTTTGGTAGAAAACAAGATAGGCCCAACAGTTTTAGAAATAGACCTCTAGCCTAAATGTCCTTTAAAATTTTGATTAAAGTAATTTTATTATAAAAAATTAGGCTATTTGGGTTAATTTTTGGTTTACCTATAGATACAGGTTATATATACATATTAATTTAAAATATTATTAAATAAGAAATTGAGTTAAAAATTAAAATTAAAATTAGATTAAGGTAATTTATGATAATAAATTAGGATGTTTAGGTTACTTTATGGTTTAATTTATTAAATATATGATTAAGATAGAAAATTATATGTATTTAATAAGAGAGAAGAAAAATGGCATGGGAATATTTAAGTAATTTTGTTCCTTTTTGTTAACATATTAGTTTTGTACTTTAGTTCAAAATATAAGGGGATACATTGCTTATATTTGAGCCATACGAAAATAAAGTGCTTCAAATTGAAATCACATCGGACAAAGTGAATTTTGTTTAAAAAATTAAAACAAACCCTATTTTTAATATTATATATGCATATATATGATAAGATTTGATTTGTAGTGTTACCATTTTGGAAAATTTTATGAAACGTACCCATATGTCTCAGTTGACGTTTTTGGTTTAATTATGATATATTGTGGTGTTAATAATGATCTGATTATTGTGGTGTTAGTCACTACAACAAAATTAAATTTTTACGACTTGGAATATATGATGTAAAAGATATTTCACAACATGCATACAAATGTCGTTATATGACATGTCGTGGAAAGTTAATTGTCTTTTACAACATACAAGTAAAGTTAATTGTCTTTTACGGCATGCAAATGACGTTTTTGATTTTCTTTTATGGTGTTTTTTCCATGTCATAATTATTGTACTTTTCACGGCATAATTTTGCATGCCGTAAAAGATTACTTTTAATATATCTATAACATACTTTGTATGTCGTATATAATCTTTTACAATATTTTTTTACATGCCATAAATTATTACATTTTTCACAACATAATTTTGTAAGCCGTAAAAAGTTGTTTTTAATATATATATACACTCATTATATTATTTCAATATTTCCTATTAAGTTTCATTTTCATATTCATTAAAGGTCATAAGCCATTTGTAGTTTCAATTTTTTGTTTACCATAGCAACCAAGTCTAAATCCATAACACAATCCATATTAGAAAAGTTTAACACAAAGAAACTATCAAATGCCTTCAAAACACAATCTATTAGAAGTTCAATAAAAAAATTTAAAATTAAAAAAAATTATCATAAAAAAATCCGTTACAAGGATGAAAGGCTAGTCATTGGGATGCCATATGCTCGGATTTCCTCCAATACAACCGGTATCATTTACAAAAGAAAAAAGAAAAAGGAGCATAAAAAACAAATTCATATATGCTACTCTAAATCCTAAAATACATTACTAATATCATCGTAATGTAACAAATTATGAGACCTTTCCAGTCAATATTAAGGTTTTCTATGAAAATCATTCCTTACACTACAAAAAATTCAGTTTTTTGCGACAGCACGGTGCTGTCGCTAATACTTTTAATGTCTTCTCAAAAAAGTTTTAGCGACGGCAATGGGGGGTCACAACAGAGGGCGTTGCAAAAACCTTTTAGCGACGGTCGTCGCCTTTTTTTTGCGACAGCAATTGTTACCTTTTGCGACGGCAACTTACTGTCGCATATAATATGTAAAAAAGTCAGACCTTTTGTGACGGCACCTTTTTAGCATCGCTAAAAGTTTTATTTGAGATGGCAAAAAATGCTCTCGTGAATGGTTTTGTTTTTTTGCAACGGTATGCCCCTTGTCGGCAATAGTTCTAATATTTTTTGCGACGGTGTGGTGCCGTTGCCAAAAAAAAAAAATTACAATAAAATTATTAAAAATATTAAAATTACCTGTATTAAATAAAAAACAATTGAAAAAGAAACTAATAATTGCATAATAATATAAAAATTTCTGTACAGAAAAAACAATTTCTTCATAATAAAAATATTCTTGCATTCATAACTACACATCAACAAAATTACCCCACTATACATAATATTCCATAATACATATATAATGTTTAAATACATAATGTTGTTCATAATTCAAAATAACATAAACCAAAATTACAAGTTTTGCTCATCATTCTCTGTGGATAACAAAAACAAAAGTTAAGCGCATTCTTCACAGACATGCATTCCACAAGAAGCAAACTCCTACTCGAGAAATATCTGAAAACAAAAAATAAATCTAATTAATGATAATATAATTATGTGTTAATCTGTTAATTACAAAAAAAACTTAAAAATTTAATTACTATACAATTACAAAGATAATTAAGTAAATAATTTTGCCTAGACCGAAATCCGGCTCTAACTCCCAAATCGGAAACCCGATTCGAGTCTCGTCTTCTCCCGCAAGTCCCTCTCTTGCCTAGGCGGTCGTGTGTGCCAAGTTTTGTGCTACTTCGACGCCGTTTGGTGATTTTGGGGCATTAACACCTCGAATTCTAAGTTTCTTAAGAAACTAGTTTATCTAGAGTGAAATCCGACTCTAACTCCCAAACCGGGAATCCAATTCGAGTTCCATCTTCTCTTACAAGTTTCTCATGCCTAAGCGGTCGTGTGTGCCAAGTTTTGTGTTACTTCGATGCTGTTTGGTGATTTTGGGGCGTTAACACCTCAAATTCTAAGTTTCTTAATAAACTAGTTTGTCTAGAATAAAATCCGGCCCTAACTCCAAAATCGGGAACCCGATTCCAGTCCCGTCTTCTCCCACAAGTCTCTTGTGCGTAGGCGGTCCTGTGTGCCAAGTTTCATGCTACTCCGACGCTGTTTGGTGATTTTGGAGCATTAACACCTTGAATTCTAAGTTTTTTAAGAAACTAGTTTGTCTAGAGTGAAATCCGGCTCTTACTCTCAAATTGGGAATCCGATTCGAGTCTCGTCTTCTCCCACAAGTCTCTTGTGCCTAGGCAGTCCTGTGTGCCAAGTTTCATGCTACTCCGATGTTGTTTGGTGATTTTGGAGCGTTAACACCTTGAATTTTAAGTTTTTTAAGAAACTAGTTTGCCTAGAATGAAATCCGGCTCTAACTCCCAAACTAGGAATTCGATTTGAGTCCCGTCTTCTCCCACAAGTCTCTTGTGCCTAGGCGGTCGTGTATGCCAAGTTTCGTGCTACTCCGACGCCGTTTGGTGATTTTGGGGGCATTAACACCTCAAATTCTAAGTTTCTTAAGAAACTAGTTTGTTTCTTAAGAGTGAAATTGGCTCTAACTCCCAAACTGGGAATCAGATTCGAGTCCCTTCTTCTCCCCCAAGTCTCTCGTGCCTAGGCGGTCGTGTGGGCCAAGTTTCATGCTACTTCGGTGCCGTTTGGTGATTTTGGAGCGTTAATACCTCAAATTCTAAGTTTCTTAAGAAACTAGTTTGCCTAGAGTGAAATTCTGCCCTAACTCCTAAACCGGGAACCCGATTCGAGTCTAGTCTTCTCCCACAAGTCTCTCATGCCTATATTTTATGAGTTATAATTAAAAAAAATCATAACCAAACAACACGTGAAGTATAACACAAAATCTCGTGAATTATAACTAAAATAAGGTTATAACTAAAAAAAATTAATTATAATTAAAAGAATAATATAACTTAATAGTGAATATGGTAAGGATGTGCATAATAGAATTTTCCAACATGTAACTAGCATGGGAGAATTGTTTTAGGTGTTACTGAAATACTAGGCGACATTGTCAGTGTATGTGATAACTTCAGTTAAATCGTGAACGCAATCTAGATTGAATTAGTCGTGTTTTTTTTTTTTTTGATCAACAAAATAAAAAGAAATTTATTGATGAAACAGAAGACTATTACATCAATAAAAGAAAGAGAGGACGGGTGCAAAAAGTATCGTGACAACTCAAATCAATCCCAACTAGGTTGGCACCGATAAGACCGCCCAATCATATGCTAGCACACCATCAAGTGTTGGTGAGGAACCAGCCCAAAACACCAAAAGTAACCTCACCCAAGTACAGGACTAAGAGAACTAATACAAAAGTGCAACTTGAATTACCAAACAACAAGAAACTAGGACAACAACTAAAACCACCAATCTGCAGTAGCCAACTCCAAAAGATCATTATCCACACATAGCAACAACATACCACATTCAGATAGAACAACCGCTGTTCATTATCCGATTTATTAATTGCATGCTCCTTCAAATCTTTCCAGTTGTGAATCAAACACTATGCAGATCAGCCACCAACACCTAGCCATTTCAGATACAAAACTTGACTTGACTCAGATTTTCCACAATCTGATGCACAGAGTACTGGACAGAAGGCATGAAGGACTTAACCCACAGCCCAACACGCACTTTCACAACCTCACATAGCTCATTCATATCTGGTTGCTTGCCATTAAACACAACCTCATTTCTTAGCCTCCAAGTGGACCACAACATTGCTACAGGTACTAGCAGCCAGATTTTCTTTATAGTTTTTTTGTGCTTAGTTCCCAATCACCAAGATAGCACTTCATCCACAGTAGCAGGGGATACCCAGCAGAGATTCCACCATTGTAACAAACATCCCCAAACTTTCCAAATTTGAAAACACTGCACAAAAGAATGATCCACAAATTCCACAGTAGCTGAACAGAAAGGGCAATCAGTCACAGCAGTATGAACCAACACTCCAAACCTCTGCAGAACAGTAGCTGTTTTGATTCTACCTCTCCAAGCCAACCAACTTATAAATTGTGCTTTGGGTGGAGCTTCATTAATCCAAATCATCCTAGGAACAAGTAACCTGGGTCCAGATCTTAACAAAAGCCAATTTCTCACAGATAGCACTGTAAACTCGCCAGAGGGGGATGCAGCCCACCTCACTATACCTTGCAGATCCACATTCAGCCTAGGAACATCCCTTATCAACAATTGCATCTTCTTCACCTCCTCTTCCTCCCAAGCCAATAATGACCTTCTAAATTGAAGCCTCCAATCACCCTCACTGTCCCTCCTTTGCATAAAGGAACTCAGTAGTCCATCTTTATTCATAGAAAGCCTAAACAATTTGGGAAACTCTACTTTTAACTGTAAATCCCTGAACCATCTATCATGCCAAAATTGAATCTTATACCCATTCCCAACCACAATCTTGCACTGTGACACAAAGAACTGAAATAGCTTTGGATTAGATATTTCCACACTCAGAACATCACTCCACAGAATAGATTCCTTACCCTCCCCAGCCTTCAGTGGTAACCATCTACCACCTGCAGACCCATACTTGCTGATAATAACCTTTTTCCATAGTGACTGATCCTCCACCCCATACCTCCACCACCACTTTAATAACATACAAACATTAGTATCCTTTACCTTCCTAATATCTAACCCTCCTTGGTCCTTGCTCATTGTAACATCCTTCCATTTTACCATATGAATCTTCCTTCTCAACTCTAAACTGCCCCATAAGAAAGCTGACTTCAACTTATCAGTTTCCTTAGCAATACCAATGGGTAATTTGAATAAAGAAAGATAATAACCAGGGATACTATCCAAAATTGATTTTACCAAAGTGAGCCTTCCAGCAAATGACAATAGCTTCCTTTTCCACATAGCTAATCTTGACTTAACCTTATCCACCACAGGTTGCCAAGTCTTCCTTCTCGTGTTTTATCTTTGAATTATTTAACAAATATGAGTCAATTTATTTTATTTGTTAAATTTTATGTTTCATAATTTAAAACATTGTATAAATAATCTCGCAAGATAGTCCAAAATTACTAAAAAGCAAACAAAAGCTATTATTTAATGAAAATTTTGTAATACACATCTCAAGATGAGTTATGTACCATAGCCCATGTATGGCGGTTGTGGTCTTTAATTGCAATTTATTGTAGTATTAATTATGATTCATAGTGATGTTAGGTAGAACTTATTGTGATTATTATTTTAGGAATGATAAAAAAAAATTTCATTATATCTTATGTGATGTTTAGTGATAAGTCTTTAATTTTTTTTTTTAATTATGACTAAAAATAATTTAATTATAATATTTGTAATAATTAATATTATAAATATCATAACTTACCCATGATACACATTTTTTTAAGGTTTTGTACTCCAAAATGACGAGTTATTTTTTTTTATTTATTTTCATATTTTTAGATATTAAAAAAAAATAATTCAGAGAATGGACCCACTTTTCAAACTATTTGGGAAACTAACTTGTTTCTTAAAATCGTATTTTGAAAATGTAATTTTAAATTAAAATTGCATTTTCAACATACAATTTATAATGACATGGACTTCTCTTTTTGAAATTACATTTTCAACATACGATTTCAAGGTGAAATTGCATGTTGAAAATGTAATTTCAATTTTAAAATTACATTTTCAAAATACGATTTCAAAAAGTAAGTTAATTTCCTAAATAGTTTGAAAAGTGAGTTAATTTTCTAAATTGTTTTTTTTTTTTTTAAGAATGTTACCTAGAACGGCCCGTAGATAATTCATTTTTAAGAGGGAGTAATTATGCCATTTGACATCAATAAATATTTAAATGCAAAATATCTAATAGTAATATATTCTCTCGGTCTCAAATTATTTATTTGACATAAAAAGTAAAAATTTTAAAATAATATATTCTCATGTTGAAATTTTTAATTTTTTTTTCATCAATTAAAGATCTCATTAAGTAATTTTAATTTGTGTAAGAAAATTAAAAATTTTGGCACAATGTTTTATACATATCAATAATTAAAATTGTAAAGTTTTTTTTATGAACATGTATTTTTTTTATTGACACCCAGTGGGGTGTAATTACCCCTATGTACACCGATTTGGAAGATGTGGGTTTATATATACCAAATAACATCTTTTATTTGAGTTAATCTTTAATTTTGGTTGATTATATATGACAAATTGTTAAACTAATATGTTGAATGGTGGCCATTTTTGTTTTTCACTCTAAAATAGGACGGCATTCATGTCTATACGTTTTTATTTTTTATTTTTTGTATTTTTTATATAAGACCTCCTCCATTATTATAAAATATCACTTTACTTCTCTCATCCTCTTGGGGCATAAAAACTATGCAAATGAAGCCTTTTAGATGAAGCCTAGAAGGTTGAAAGTGATATATTTTTAAAAAACTTTGAGTACAAGATTCTGGAAAATTATACAAAACAAAAAGTTTCTTAGTTCCAGTCCTCTAATATTTTAGAGGGTTTTTGGACAAAAATATGCCCACATACTAACATGACACATATTGAGTGATATTTTCAATTTTGGAATTGTTTCAAACTTAAAAAATTAATAATTTTGTATATGGATTTTTTTTAAAATATAAAATTAGTGAAAAATCTAAAAATTCATGAGATGTTTATTTGTGATTATGTATCAATTTTAACTAGTAAATAACAATCTCAATCAAACAATTAAAGATGAATCGACACAACGATTTAACGTAGAAAAATCATAATTGGAGTGCCTCCAATTTTAATCCAATTGTGATTAAAAAACCACGGGCCAAAATTACAAAATAATCCACTAAGAAGACAAAAAGGAATTACACAAGTGTACTCTTAATTACCTAGCGAATCCACACCCAAATTGAACCGACCCTAATGTGCCTCTTCCACCACCGTCTTCACCTCGGAATTGTTTTATCTAATGTTGAATTTATAACACCGATGTCGAATCCGCGACGACGAGCCACTCCGGAACCCACCAAAGCTTCAGACCCAAATTCTACGGAATCCACCGAAGAACAATTCTGTCTTTTTTGAATACAACTAAATAAACAAACCCTTTGATATAATCCATTCAATTTATGATATAAACTCTCACAGATAATAAAGGAAACAAACAAAGAAGCTCCACATGAAAACTCTTTTACCTAAGAAGAAGATCTGTAGGCCGTATCCCTAGAAACTAAATTAATCGCAGATTTATAGCAAATAGAATCGCGATCTCTGCTCGAGCGCAGGAATGGCCGCTCGAGCGGTCTGACTAAAAGGCATATTTCAGAACAAGGATCTACGCTTGAGGCCATGAAAGTTCGCTCGAGCGTAAAAATACAGCTTCCAGTACTTTTGCAGGCGAGTGAAACTTTTAAAAAAAATTACATTTTCGCTCAAACGCACAATCGACCGCTTGAGTGATCAAACAATTTCGACTGCAATTTTGTTTCTTGCTTTGGGGGCGCTACGCCTCGACCCCGCCGGGGCATTGCCCCAGACCCGCCATGGGGCGCTACCTCCTGGATTCTTATGAGCTGACCAGGCAGCTCGATCCCTAACATAGTTAGCGAAGTGACAAACATGATAGAATTATGATTACAAACTCCATCCTCTACATAGGCACAATTCGGGTTGGATTTGCATCTAAATACTCATAGCCTCACTGAAATAAAAGGTCAAATAAAATTACAATTGAAAAGAGTTTTGTCAAACGAGATTGTCAATAACAAAAACCTAACAATTAGCATTCTGAGAATTCTCTTTTTTGAAATCTTTCAAATAAGACATACGATAAATATGATTTTTTTTTAAAAGAAATATTGACGAAATTTCTTTGTGCTTGCTATTACAAAAAATAATGAAATTTTCAATTTAAACTAAAAAATGAAAAATTGAGGTATAGTCTAAATTAAAGAAATTTTTTTGTTAAAAAACATAGAAATTGAAAATTTTCAGGATTAAATTTCTCTGTTTTATGACAGAGAAGTTGTGAAAGTTCACTTATCAAGAATCAGTTTTAACCTAGTTCTCTACGATGTCTGTTCTGTTGGGTTCAGTGACCTTTCTTGATTCCATAATTGTTGATGTTGGATCGCAGTGTCATGAACAACAAGACTAGGCCTTGATTTTAATTAAGATAATGAAGAAGCAAAATTGAGGTTGAGCAAACAAGCACGAGAGTAGCTAATCCAAGTAGTAGTGGTGAAGCAAATAGAAAAAATGTGGTTGACACATTTGCATGAACTTATCTTGCTATCGCCAATAAAATATTTAATTTAAATTATATATTTTAATATTTATTGTAAACTAAACGTGAATAAGAGGGAATTATATATCTCAATAATTTAACTGAATAACCAATTTTACACTAATCTCATAAATTTTTAATTCTCATTATTAATTCTGCTAATCAAACAGAGTCTCAAAAATATTTTACGGAATGAGATTTATATTAAATGTGCTTCGTGTAGATTGTTGTAAGTTAAAAATTGATAATAAAAATGTAGAAGTCAAAAGCAGGTATTTCGCTAATATCTAGATAACCAATTTTTTTAGATTACTAAAACTATTTTTACCGAGTATGTTGTAACTAAACGTTGCAAATAATATAACATAAATTCTTAAAATAAATTTAAAAATTATAAATTACTCACAAAAGCTGCACTAAATAAGCTAACCCAAAAAATACCATTATCTTGGAGTGACTATTTAGTGGTTTTGGAAGTATTGCTCTGCACAACTCATCACTTCACATTTATCAAACTTTCTCCTAAAATAAAAAAATACTAATCGCAAAGCTTTAACTAATAAATATTAAATTGAGGGGTTCTTCTATGGTGTGCACACTTATTACAAAATGTATAATTTTGTCTCAAGATTTCGTAATATCAATTCTAAAATGCATAACCTTGTTACAAATTAATATAACAAAAAATGTCGTAGCCAAGTTACAAACTTTTGCAACATCAACCACAAAATTGTAAACATTTTGTTACGCTAATTTATAGTAAGATTACGCATTTTATGATTAATATTGTAAAATTTTATGACAAAATTATTAATTTTATGACAAAATTATTAATTTTATGATTAAATATATATGATATACACTACGATCCACACTATAACATTTTCCCTGATTGAGACACCATAGATAAAAAACCATCACATAATTTTTCATTATCTTGCGGCTGTCAAAGTTTTGCAAGACAATGTCACAACATTTTTTGTAACGCTCTTGTATGCATTCGCGGGCTCCTTGATTGCCTTGCTAATCCATGACAACACCAGCTCCTCATTTCTTGCCAAGTTCTGCGAGAGCCTTGCCATGGTATCTATGACATCCGCTCTCTCTTTGCTGCTTTGGGCTATGTTCACTCTCATTTTTTTGATTAAGAGCTTGAGGGAGGGTGTCGCCCTTGTCCTATTTTTTTTTTTTTTACTGCAGTAAGTTGAATTTGGTTATAGTGTGTTTTCCAATTAGGCCAACTCTTGATCTTGATACAACTTATCTATGGCATTGTAACGCCCTCAAAATAAGCCCATTTAACATACATTCTTAACATGTTTAGACAAAAGAGAATAAAGCATAATTACATTTCATCAGAGTATTCATTACAAAATGTATTACATGTTGACAACAAAAGTAAACGTCCTATAGGCTTACAACTTTCTAAGTCAACACTTGGTTACAAAAGGAGAGTACTAACTCTATACAAAATAAGCCATTGGCTTGATATACATGTAATGCAATAAAATAAACAAAAGGAGTCTTCAACTCCCACTGCCATCCAAGCTAAGATCTCGGAGGCGGCATACTACCTGCACCTGAAAACGATGTCCCATATAGGATGAGCCAACGCCCAGTAGAGATATGCTAAACATAATATGAGTAATAACTAAAACATAAGCATTTGATAAATGTTTAACTCACATAAATCAATTCATAACCCATTTCAACTACATGACAAATGTGTCCATGTTTCATTCCATTTTCCATTTCTCATTTCTTAACCAATTTCCCGATTCATAACCCTGGCTCAGAACCTGGCCATATACTTTAAATGAGATTATATCTCATATCAATAATATTTCCATTTTAACAATTGAGATAACCACTCAAATTAAACACTTTATACTTCACATTAGATACACATAATTGCTGTATCAATCTCAAATAAAACACTTCCGTATTTCATATATGATACACAGATTTGCTGTATCAATATTTCAATAGATACACATAATTGTTGTATCAACACTTCAATGGATACACACATAATTGCTGTATCAATGGAGTACATCCCCTATCTCCTCCCAAATAATATCCGGTTTAGGGGTCCATCCCCTATCTTCCCCTAAATCGTGGAGTACATCCCCTATCTCCTCCCACACAACACAATGTATATAAACACATATCATATACATAAGCAAGCAATCAATACATAAAATTGATGTATTATTCCAACCGTCATATTCGATGACATTTTTCATTGATTAGTTCTAGTTCGCCTAATCATCATGCATTGTCTACAACAATCAAGACTATCCTCCACCGATAGCCCAAAGCAGTTATTTTTAAACAGATAATAAAAGCCTCAACAGATATATAATCTCAACCTTTTCAAAGTGAGCGATTAATAAATCCAACTCCACCATTCTATCTCATAATGAGCAAATTGCATTATTTCCAACTCAATTTCACATTTCGATAACAAATGTCATTAATTACACTAATGACACGAATATACCCAAACATGGCATTTTCCCCCTTTTTCTCAACATTGACCCAAAGGTCCAAATATTATCAACAACAACAATAACCCCCTTTTTAGACCCAAAACACATATGTATGAGCCAAATAAACAAACCCCTCTTTTCAACATTACACATCTCAAACCCTAACTTCCCAAAACCAAACCATTTTTACAAAAAACTCTACATTTAGGTTAAAGATCATAAAGATGAGTAGGAATCCCTACCTTAAATTTCGGAGCTCGAAGGAAGAAGATGAAGAAATCCCGAAATGCTCCAAATCAAGAAATTTTCGGATCAAAATGTAACCCTCGACAAACTCAACACTTTTTACAAAGGCCAAAGGGTAGGAGGTCACTCCTACTAGATCAAACCCTAGAGAGAAGGTAGAGTTTTAGAGTGAGGTGCTCTCCAATGGAGGTTTTGAAAAAGCAAGAGAGAGAATGGAAATGAAAAAGTGATCCAAAAAGGTAAAACTCGGACTGATATAATGCATTCCCCGCTCGAGCGTGGAACGCCCTGCTCGAGCGTCAGACATAGACTCACGCTCGAGCGTGAAAAGCGCCGCTCGAGCGTCGATTGCACACCTGCAGAAGTTTTGCAGACATGGTCCCCGCTCGAGCGTCAAACTCCCCGCTCGAGCGGAGGAACAAAATCAAAGGGTCATGCTCGAGCGTCAAAACTCCCGCTCGAGCGTACGAAGACCTGCAGAGAAAAAAATACTGGGAGATGGAAATTCATGCTCAAGCGTCAAAATGCCCGCTCGAGCGGGGCTTTTGACGCTCGAGCGTGAAGGCCAAATTCGGGGCATCAACCTTTGGTTTCAAAGCACAACCAACCTGTTTCAAACCTGCCTAACACAACCCAAGACTCAAATACAAGGAGTAAAGGATGAAAATGTGAATGAGACAACAACACATCCACAGAACCGAGTCCGGAATACAATAAATAAAGAGAGGGTAAACCAGGATCGCTATAACCTCCCCCCCGTAAGGAATTTTGTCCCCGAAATTAAGTACAAGTTTTCAAAAACATGTTTTTCTCAATTCTCAACAGTATTACAACTCAACATTCATCTACTTGACCCAATACTGGTCATCCCATCTCTTTTCAAGAGGAAAATCACAATATAAACTCAATATGCATTATAAGCATGTTTTCCTTTGAAATTTACCAATTTCAACACAATTTCACAATTCAATATCATATTCAATGTTCATGATATATTTCCATTTCTACAATACATTCAACATATGCAAAGTAACATTAAACTTCCATTTCAAGGCAAGTTTCAAAATACTTCCATTATTCAAAACATATACAATGTTTTACAACTCAAGACATATTTAATGCTCTTAAAGTTCATCAATATTACAAAATCCCAATACATGGTTAAACATTTACAAACAAGTCCGGATATTTCTCATGGACATCCACCTCACGTTCCCAAGTGGCTTCTTCCACTCCGTGATGTTTCCACAAAACTTTCACCAAGGGAATGGTCTTGCCTCGCAAGACTTGATCCCGCCTATCCAAGACCCGAACCGGTCTCTCTTCTTACGAGATATCCTCGTCGACCTCCAAATCGGTCCAATCCAGCACATGGGACGGATCCGGCTCATACTTCCGAAGCATACTAACATGAAACACGTCATGCACTTCGGACAACTGCGGCGGCAAAGCAAAGCGATAGGCAACCTCACCAATCCTCTCGAGGATCTCAAAAGGGCCAATAAACCGAGGGGACAACTTCCCACTCTTCCCAAACCTCATCAAACCTCACCTAGGTGATATTTTCAGAAAAACATGATCACCCGTCTCAAATGCTAAAGGCCTCCTCCTACAGTCGGCATAACTCTTTTGGCAACTCTGGGCTGTAGCAAGCCTCCTACGGATAAGCTTAACCTTCTCCGTTGTTTCCCTCACCGACTTCGGGCCTAACAAAGGTGCATCACCCACCTCGGCCCAACAAATTGGAGACCTACACGGTCGGCCATACAAGGCCTCAAACGGTGCCATACCGATACTCGACTGAAAACTGTTGTTGTAGGCAAACTCCACCAAGGGCAAGTGCCTCTCCCACGTCCCACTAAAGTCAAGGACGCAACCTCGAAGCATATCCTCTAGGATTTGAATAGTACGCTCGGACTACCCGTCAGTCTGCGGATGATAAGCCGTGCTAAAGGTCAATCTAGTGCCTAAAGCACTCTACAAACTCTGCCACAACCTAGCAGTAAAACGAGGATCTCTATCAGAGATGATCGACACTGGGACCCCGTGCAACCTCACTATGTCCCGAATATACAAATCGGCAAGATGATCTACCGAATCTCTTACGCGCATAGGGATATAGTGCGCCGACTTAGTCAACCGGTCTACAACCACCCAAATAGCGTCACTACCCCGCTGAGTCCTTGGAAGACCTACAACGAAGTCCATAGTGACATGCTCCCACTTCCACTCGGCAGTAGGCAAGCGTTGCAACAAACCCGCTGGCCTCTGACGTTCGGCCTTCACTTGCTGACAAGTAAGGCACTTCGATACAAAAAATGCCACATCTCTCTTCATACCTCGCCACCAAAACTGGCGACCCAAATCACGATACATCTTGGTGCCTCCCGGATGCACTGCAAGGCGTGAATGGTGAAACTCTCGGAGTACCTCCTCTCGGCAAGACTCCGGCACAAACAAGCGGTCTCGGTATCTCATACTCAGGTCGGGATACACAGACAAACCCTTCTCAGCCTTCCCACTAGAGATCTTCTCTCGAAGGGATTCTACCTCAAGGTCACCTCTCTGTGCCTCTAACACTCGATCACAAGTGTAGGCTGCGCTACAACAGAAAACAAGGCTGCAGCCTCAACGGATTCGCCCAAAAGCAAATCAAACTTGCTAAGTGCACCCAACATTTTCCACTCCCGGATGGCTATACAAGCTACATCACTAATGGATTTTCTAGTAAGGGCATCGGCCACCACATTGGCCTTTCCCGGGTGATAGTGCAACTCAAAGTCATAATCCTCTATGAACTCCATCCATCTTCTCTGCCTCAAATTCAAGTCTCTCTGTGTAAATAGATACTTTAAACTCTTATGGTCCGAGAATACCTCGAACCTCTCACCATAAAGGTTGTGCCTCCAAATCTTTAAAGCAAAAATGACGGCTGCTAATTCTAGGTCATGTGTAGGGTAATTCCTCTTGTGTATTTTCAACTGACGTGAGCCATAAGCCACCACTTTCTCCTTTTGCATCAGCAGACAACCTAAACCCTCTCGTAAGGCATCGCAATAAACCGCATAACCCAAACCTCTCTCCGGAATAATCAAAACCGGAGCGGTGGCCAATCTAACCTTCAACTCTTGGAACGACTTTTCACAAGTCTCACTCCATACAAACTTGACCCCTTTTCGTGTCAATCTAGTCAACGGTGAAGCTAACTTGGAGAAATCTTTCACAAACCGGCGGTAATACCCAGCTAATCCCAGAAAACTACGGATCTCAAAAACACTCTTAGGCTGTGCCCAATCCTGCACTGCCTCTATCTTGGATGTATCAACAGACACCCCTCCCCGAAAACCACATGGCCTAAGAACTTGACCTCTTCGAGCCAGAACTCACACTTTCCAACCTTGGCATACAGCCTATGGGCTCTAAGCAACTCAAGCACCACTCTCAAGTGTCCCTCGTGCTCCTCCTCCAAAGGTGAATAAATCAGAATGTCATCTACGAAAATGACTACAAAACGATCTAGGAATTCCCAGAATATCCGATTCATCAAATCCATAAACACTGCCGGTGCATTGGTGAGCCCAAATGGCATCACCACGAACTCATAATGGCCATACCGCGTACGAAATGCCGTCTTCGGAATATCCTCCTCCCTGACCCTCAACTGGTGGTAACCCGATCTCAAGTCTATCTTAGAGAAACAACGGGAACCCTTCAACTGGTCAAACAAATCATCTATACGGGACATAGGGTACTTATTCTTAACCGTAGCCCGATTCAACTTCCGGTAATCGATACAAAGTCTCAAGGCACCATCTTTCTTTTTAGTAAAGACGGCCGGTGCTCCCCACGACGAAACACTAGGGCGGACAAAACCCTTATCCAGCAACTCCTGGAGCTGAATTTTCAACTCACTCAACTCGGCTGGGGCAAAACGATAAGGTGCCATAGAAATCGGCGCTGTGCCGGACACTAAATCAATAGAGAATAGAGAACTCTATCTCTCGATGAGGTGGTAAACTAACAAGGTCCTCGGGAAAAACATCCAAATACTCGCAAACCACTCTTGGCAACTCAACCCTGGTCTCATCACACTCACTACTCAAAAGGCTAGCGAGAAGACCACTAAGCTCATTCCGCCCTCGCGGATCATACACCGGTGGCAACACACTACCAACCCGATCCCCCAAGAAATGGAAACATTTCCCGCTCAAGTTACATACTGTGACCCTCTGGCGGTAACAATCAATAACAGCCCGGTATGACGATAGCCAGTCCATACCCAAAATAACATCAAAACCCGACATAGGCATAACTACAAAAGGAAATGGAAGTCGGTTGTCGGCGATCTCTATATCGCAGCCCCGACACCCGGGTTTCAAAGTCAATTCACCCCCAAGAGGCGATACAACACATATAAGAGATGCTAACTGTGCCAACTCCAACCCCAAAATAGATGCAAATGCAGCAGATATAAAGGAATGGGATGCACCCGTAACAATTAACACATTGGCAACCAAGTCGCAAAATACAAAGGTACCTCTCACAACAGATGGAGTCGGTACAAGATCCTGCGCGGTAACAACATACACGCGCCCTGAAGGCCTCTGATCTACCTGGTCACCTCTAGGAGCAAAAGACTGCTGCACAGATTGAGACGACGAAGCTCCCTGATTGGCCCTCGAGGCCTGAACTGACTGAGCTGGCTAAAAACTCTGCCTCTGCCCAGATGCACCAGAAGTGCCACTCAACTGCGGGCAAAACCTCTTCAGGTGCCCCGCCTGACCACACTGGTAACAAGAGAGCAGCAGGCCTCTGCCCTGACCTTGGCTCTGAGGTCGAGCCAAAGATGAAGCTGCTCTCTGTCCTCCGCCTTTCTGCGGGCAAGCTGAAGACTTGTGGCACAGCTGACCACACTTGTAACAAGTCACGTCTCCCTGACTGCCTCTCCTAGGGCCTTCACTCGGCACTGGAAAGATAGATCTAGCAAAACCACCTTGAGATTGCTGAGGGTTAGAACCCCTCTGTCTCTTGCCATTACCCTGACCATCCTGACTTCTCTTGGAGCCCCTCTGCCTCTCCTCCTCCTCCTGTATCATGATCTCCATATGGGCCGCAGCATCCACAAGACGCCCATAATTCGGGTCGTAGAGCCCCCAACTCTCATCTTGAGGCCATGCCTCAACTTCTTCTCAAACTTCAGACAACGGCGTTCCTCAGACGCCACAAGCTCAGGTGCAAACCTGGACAGACTGGTAAAGGCGGCCTCAAACTCGGCCACTGATAAACTCAGCTGCTTGTGCTAACAAAACTGGTCTCTCAGCTTCTCCCTGGCAGCTGGAGATAAAAACTTCTCCTGGAAAACATTTACAAAAGCCTCTCACGTGCCACCAATACGACCCCTCATGTACTTCCACCACTGACCCGCATCCCCCTTAAGCTGGAAAGATGCCAAGGTCACCTTCAAAGCCCCGTCTTCGATGCCAAGCATCTCAAACGACTTCGTCATCTGTTCGAGCCATTCATAAGCTTTTAATGGCTCTTTCGGATTCCCCACAAACTCGTCCGGATTAGACTGGAAAAACTCCCTCTTTAGAAAGGAAGGCCCTGCATCAACAACCTAGGCCTGAACTGGATTCTCGACTCTGAGAATGCCCATGGATTCCCTCAAGGCTCCTGCTATCTTGCGGGCTAAGGCACCCATGGCCTGTTGACCCACTGGCTCGGCCACATTGGCCTGACCAACGCCCTCCTGCTGCACTAGAATCTCATCCGGTATAGGCACCTCCTGCCTCCTAGGCCTACCTCGCCTACCACCACGTCCTCGTACTCGTCCTGACATCCTAATAAAGGTAACGAAGAACATTAGCACATTCATAAATGTGCCAAAGCTAAAACACTCGAGTCCTAATGCATGGACAATTGTAATTCACTCCACGTAAGCACATAATCACATAAGCACTTACGAATTTTATTTCCGGATAATGATAGTCCCGAGGCGTTACTAGAGTTCGGGTTAGAAACAACATTGATCAAGTGTTTTTCCAACATGACTCACAGAAATCCAAGGATCCAATCAACATCCTAGAAACTAAATCCCATACCCAAATAGTCACGTAAACATGTTATCACATAAGCATATAACACTACATCTAAGTCTCTAACAAGCGACACAAACCCATTGTGATACTAATCACTTCCCACGTACCCAAAGTATTCAAACCTGGTACGCTCTGATACCAAGTTGTAACGCCCTCAAAATAAGCCCATTTAACAAACATTCTTAACATGCTTAGACAAAAGAGAATAAAGCAGAATTACATTTCATCAGAGTATTCATTACAAAATGTATTACATGTTGACAACAAAAGTAAACGCCCTATAGGCTTATAACTTTCCAAGCCAACACTTGGTTACAAAAGGAGAGTACTAACTCTACACAAAATAAGCCCTTGGCTTGATATACATGTAATACAACAAAATCAACAAAAGGAGTCTTAAACTCACACTGACATCCAAGCTAAGATCTTGAAGGTGGCATACTACCTGCACCAGAAAATGATGTCCAATATAGGGTGAGCCAACGCCTAGTAGAGATATGCTAAACATAATATGAGCAATAACTAAAACATAAGCATTTGATAAATGCTTAACTCACATAAATCAATTCATAATCCATTTCAACTACATGACAAATGTGTTCATGTTTCATTCCATTTTCCATTTCTTAACCAATTTACCGATTCATAATCCTGGCTCAGAACCTGGCCATACACTTTAAATGAGATTATATCTCATATCAATAATATTTCCATTTTAACAATTGAGATAACCACTCAAATTAAACACTTTATACTTCACATTAGATACACATAATTGCTGTATCAACACTTCAATGGATACACATAATTACTGTATCAATGGAGTACATCCCCTATCTTCTCCCAAACAATATCCGGTTTAGGAGTCCATCCCCTATCTTCCCCTAAGCTGTGGAGTACATCCCCTATCTCCTCCCACACAACACAATGTATATAAACACATATCATATACATGAGCAAGCAATTAATACATAAAATTGATGTATTATTCCAACCATCATATTCGATGACATTTTTCATTGATTAGTTCTAGTTCGCCTAATCATCATGCATTGTCTACAACAATCAAGACTATCCTCCACCGATAGCCCAAAGCAGTTATTTCTAAACAGATAATAAAAGCCTCAACAGATATATAATCTCAACCTTTTCAAAGTGAGCGATTAATAAATCTAACTCCACCATTCTATCTCATAATGAGAAAATTACATTATTTCCAACTCAATTTCACATTCCGATAACAAATGTCATTAATTACACTAATGACACGAATATACCCAAACATGGCATTTTTTCCCTTTTTCTCAACATTGACCCAAAGGTCCAAATATTATCAACAACAACAATAATCCCCATTTCAGACCCGAAACACATATGTATGAGCCAAATAAACAAACCCCTCTTTTCAACATTACACATCTCAAACCCTAACTTCCCAAAACCAAACCATTTATACAAAAAGCTCTACATTTAGGTTAAAGATCATAAAGATGAGTAGGAATCCCTACCTTAAATTTCTGAGCTCGAAGGAAGAAGATGAAGAAATCCCGAAATGCTCCAAATCAAGAAATTTTCAGATCAAAATGTAGCCCTCGACAAACTCAACACTTTTTACAAAGGCCAAAGGGTAGGAGGTCACTCCTACTAGATCAAACCCTAGAGAGAAGGTAGAGTTTTAGAGTGAGGTGCTCTCTAATGGAGGTTTTGAAAAAGTAAGAGAGAGAATGTAAATCAAAAAATGATCCAAAAAGGTGAAACTCGGACTGATATAATGCACTCCCCGATCGAGCGTGGAATGCCTCGCTCGAGCGTCAGACACAGACTCACGCTCGAGCGTGAAAAGCGCCGCTCGAGCGTCGATTGCACACCTGCAGAAGTTTTGCAGACATGGTCCCCGCTCGAGCGTCAAACTCCCCGCTCAAGCGGAGGAACAAAATCAAAGGGTCACGCTCGAGCGTCAAAACTCCTGCTCAAGCGTACGAAGACCTGCAGAGAAAAAAATACTGGGAGATAGAAATTCACGCTCGAGCGTCAAAACGCCTGCTCGAGCTGAGAAGCAAAAACGAAGGGCCCGCTTGAGCGTCAAAAGCCCCGCTCGAGCGTGAAGGCCAAATTCTAGGCATCAACCTTTGGCTTCAAAGCACAACCAACCTGTTTCAAACCTGCCCAACACAACCCAAGACTCAGATACAGGGAGTAAAGGATGAAAATGAGAATGAGACAACAACACATCCACGGAACCGAGTCCGGAATACAATAAATAAAGAGAGGGTAAACTAGGATCGCTATAGGCATCACCGTTATTCCTACTAGCAACTCAGTATGTTGAATTTGGTTTTGAGTTTTCAAAAATAATTTTCTGAGTTTTCAATCTATAATTTTTTTTGATGAATTTTTTTTAGTATTTTAATCACTTTTTTTTATTTATAGATTTTAGAATTAGTTAATCTATATACACTTAAAAAATACAAATTTTGTGCAAAAATCTTTCAAAAATTCATTGAGTACAAAAAAAGAGTAGAGCTATTCTAGTCCAAAAATTAGACTCATTTTTCAAACTTAATGATACGGCAGCATATTTGAATATCTAAGGTAATTTCTTTTTCTCATGTCTTTTCGGATTATCAGCCAATTATCTCTTTTACATGTTATTGAATCTTAGAAATGGGTCTAGAAGGTGGACTTCTGTATTATTTTTCTATAAGAAAAGAGTAAGTACAAAAATTCAATACATATTTATATTTTGTTGTATTCAATGAATTTTTAAAGATTTTTGTACAAATTTTATACTTTTTAAACGTATTTAGATTATATAGATCTAAAAATAAAAAAATAATTAAAATATTAAAAAAACTTACTAAAAACAAAAATATGATGTTTTTAAAATTCCAAACGAAGTAGGTGTTGTGCTAGATAAGAGTGTCTTTTTCATTTTTTTTTATTGGCGAAATAGTTGTTAAATTAGCATCTATGGGGATTAGCCTCTCTACTCTTGCAAAGCATTTAGTGCTTGTCACCTAATTTAATTCGTTCTTGCAGAATTGAATTCATGATCTCTCCCTTAAAACTAAACTTTTAAAAAAATCATGATGACGAATTAATGTTTCGGACATCACTATGCAGGTCCCCTAATTCAAATCATTTTAGTTTTGTCATGTCTGTTTATAATAATATTAGAAATACCATTTAATATATTAAAAATATATTAATTAAATATAATATTAAATAAATTTCACTTTAAGTAATTGATTTTACATTTATGATTTATCTCTTAGTTAATATGTTTATTGATATAATAAGTATTTCTATGCTTCTTGGGGACTCTTTGTAAGTTGAGATTAAATAAAAAAAGAAAAAAGAAAAAAGAAAAAAAAGTGTGTTCTCTCTTTTTGGATAACAAAATGAGAAAGGAGGGAGAAGAGAACGATTTGTCTTTATTTGGCCAAGGAAAATAAAATGTCTTAGGTTGTTTTTAGGGTAATAAATCTCAAAATATGATTTTTTGATTGGTTTAGTCATTTTTTTTTTATGAACCCAAAGGTCCTATTAAAGCGAAAATTACACAAAAAGGCAGTCACTTACATATTTGAGTTTAATTTTCTAAGGATAAAAGTTGGTTTCTCTAAATGTAAAATTACACATTTGAGTAATTCGCATTATAGAGGTTTTAGATTTTCCCTCCTCTAACAAATTCCACATTACAAAAAAAAAATGTAACACTCTAATAATGTAACACTCTAATATAACAGTAACGTAACATCCAATGCAAAACATTAAAAAACTCTTTGGTGCATTTTTCCCAAACGTAATAACGAAACACTAAAAAAAAAACTCATTAGTGCATTTTTTTTAAACGTAAACACTCCAATGTAACACACCTAACACTCCAATTAATGTAATACAAAAAAACTCCTTAGTGTACTTTTTTCAAATGTAACAATCCAATCAATGTAATCCCAAACGTAACACTCCAATGTAACACACACAAAAATACTAAAAAATTCTTTAATGTTATTTTTCTAAACGTAACACTCACAATTTGAAATTATACACTCAAAACTTATTAAGAAATTTTTGTACTGTTTTTGGAATGGTTTGAAGAATATCATATCTTTTTTTTTTTTTTTTTTTTCTTTTTTTTTTTGGACTGTTATATTTGCGAAAAGTATACCAAGGAATTTTTTTGTGTGTTACATTGGAATGTTACACTACGAAATTTTTTTGGAGTGTTACGTTTGGAAAAAGTACACTACGTTTTTTTTTTTTTTTTTTTTTTTGAGTGTTACATTTGAGTGTTATATGGGAGTGTTATAGTTTGAAATTACACATTTGCCTAAAGTTTACTAAAGGATTTTTGTAATCCTTTTGAAATGTTTGAAGAATCCCACATTCTTTTGGAATGTTTGAAGGATCGTATATTTCAAGTCATTTTTGTACTCATTTTGAAATGTTTTCCAAATGAAAAAGATTCTCATATAAAAATTCATCTCAAATTTGATTCTCATAGATTGTGTACATTAACTTTCTAGCACAAAAAAAAAAAAAAAAAAAAAGAAGAAGAAAAAGAAGAAGAAGAAGAAGAAGAAGAAGAAAACATAGTAAGGGTATAACTATAAATTTAATTTCTAAACAATATATTAAATTTACCTTTCCAAAATCAATGGGACTAATTAATTTATAAGAAAATCCTTGGGACTAAATAGATTATCAATTCTCAAAATGAAATTTATAGATAAATTTTCCTTGTTTTTATCAAAATAGAAATGTGCATTCTGTCTATATATATATCCTTTTATAATTCAGTATCCGACTAAATGGGTCGATTAATTTGGATGATTAAATTCAGCGTTTACTATTTGCGGCCGAATTAAAGGTGGGACGAAATCTCATATAAATTGGCCGCAAAAGAGATTAAGAAGGAAGCATACTCTCAGGCCCAAGTCTTGACTGCCAGGCCAACCTTTTGAAATTTATGGGCATTGTCTACATGGTACTACTGACAAATAAAAAATTACAATACATGTTAAGGAGGTCATTATGTATCTTTTTACTCCTTACTAAAGTTGAGTCAGTATCTCACACTCGTAATTTTTTTTTAGTATATTATTAACTTGAAACACCACATAGACAATGTTAAATTTTACTACACCAGTATTAAATAATTACCTTATGCAAGATAACCTTGGCTAAAGTCATTTTTTTATTTTTTTAATATTTAGAAAGGAAATTTTGATATTATAAAAAGTTGGTAGCTAGTATGTTAGTTTTTTAAGAGAAAGTATATATATTTTGATATATATTTTTTAATTTCCGAAAATGCCTATTTAAATAGAAAGGAATAAAAATAAAAGACTCTGAAGCTTCTCCTTCCTCTTCTTCCTTGCATTTCTTCAATCTCGCATTCCACTTTGCCTACACAAATTGCAGAGAAAATCCCCAAGAACAAAGAAAAGGGGATCATAGAGAATCTTCAACAATATGGGCTATTTTAATTATGCCAATGTTATAGTTTTAAAATGTTATCTTGTCAAAATATTATATTTTGAGAAACTTGCTCCAGTTGTGTACATAATATATATTACTTTTGAAGACCATTCAATGTCTACCATATGATGCAATTGTTTGTACTTTGTTATATGCATTCACTGTATATATCTCTAAAGTAAATTTTAAATAAAAATTTTAATCCAATAATTAAGATTTTAAAAACTGACCTAAATAATTTGGTGAACCCTCTATTCACTCAACACAAATGTATATTGATAGTAATAAACATATTAAGTTACGTAATTCACCATATTGAACCACAAATTGATGAATTAGGTAGAAATTTTGGTTAAATGCACGAATAGAAATAATTTTGATTCAAACAAACGTTGGTAGTGATGTAAAGATACAACTCGTCTCCTTCCCCCATAGGAGAGAGTAGGGCAAGAGTTGGTTGACGGTGGGTTAGGGCTTGCAGGTGAGAGGAAAGAGAGATGAGATGAGAGAAAAAGGGAAGGCAGTTTGATAATTTGAAAGAAAAAAAAATTCTTACCATTTCGTATTATTTCACATATTTTCATGTCTATTGTAATTATTTTTAATTCCCTTTTTTTTTTCTTGGTAATTTCTTTGGTCAATTCATTCATTGTATCTATTTGAATTCTAAAAAGCAAAGAAGAAGAAATTATCTCTAAAACAAAAAATGGTATATTAATCTTAAGCTAAATACTAAATTTAATTGATAAAAGAGTATCAAATTTCCATAGAAAATATTGAATTTTTCTATCAACATGTTATATGAATTTATAATTTGGTTAAGTACATAAGTCTACACATATTAGGTATATAGTGATCCTGGTTTTCCCCTTCATGTATAGTATTCTGGATTTGGGTTCCACGGTTGAGTATTGTTGTTTATATTCTGTTTCCATCCTTAAATTCCTTGTATTTGAGTTTTAGGATATGTTGGGCAGGTTTGGAACAGGTTGGGTGTGATTTGAAACAAATGGTTGTTGCCCAGAATTTGGTTTCTTCGCTCGAACGAGGCTTTTTGCGCTTGAGCGAGCTTTAAGTATTTGCTTCTTCGCTCGAGCGAGGGTTTATGCGCTCGAGCGAGTATTGTGAATCTTCAGGTATCTTTTTCAAACGCAACTTCTGCTCGAGCGAGCTTTCCTTCGCTCGAGCGAGCTTGGTCTGGTGTGTCTCTTCGCTCGAGCGAGCGAGTGAGCTCTATGTTTTGTGTTTTTTCGCTCGAGCGAGCACTCTTGCGCTCGAGCGTGCTTTTGGGTTGCAGACCTGAAGCTTCGCATTGTTCACTTGAGCGGCGTTTCTTGCGCTCAAGCAAGGTTCTTTTGTGTCTGGTCGCTCGAGCGACCACTCCTTTGCTCGAGCGAGGCTTGAATATACCTGTTAGCGGCAACGTGTTATACATTAGTTTTTCATCTCCTTTCTTTCTCAAACCCTAGATCCGACACACACACTCTCTCTATATACCTTCTCTCTACAAATACTCTATGTTCTAGAGGTATTCTACCCTAGTCCCTTTGTAAGAAAGTTGAAGTTTGGTTTGGGCTACATTTTGATCTGAAAAATCTTGGATTTGGAGCACTTTCAAGTTTCTTCATCTTCTCCTTTGGGCTCTTAACTTTAAGGTAGGGATAGTCTACTCCTTCTTATGAGTTTTAATATAAATTTAATCATTTTGTATAAATGGTGAAATATGGAAATTTTGGAGAGTTGGGGATTTGATTTGGAATTATTAAAAGAGGGATATGAATTTCTAAGCTCTATATATATACTTGTGGATGTCAAAATGGGGTTATTGATGTATAATTGGCAAAATGGTGAGGTTTGGACCTTTAGGTCAATGTTGTGGAATTTGGGGAAAAATGCCCTAATTGGTTACAAATAATTAATTTGTATAATTAATTTGGTAAACTGTGGAAATATGAAATTGAGTTGGGGATTGTGAAATTGGGCAAATATGAGATTGAATGGTGTAGTTGGATTGACTAATCACTCACCAAGGGAAAAGTTGATAATTTATCTGTTTGGTAAATTCAATTATCTATTTAGAAATAACTGTTCGGGCTATCGGTAGAGGATAGCCATGATTGTTATAGAACTGCATGATGATTAGGTAAATTGAAACTAATCAATTGGAATATGTCATTGAAAATGACGGTTGGATTAACACATTGAATATGTGCTTTAATTGATCATTGTATATGATAAGGTGTTTAAATGCATTGCATATGTATATTGTTTGGGAGAAGATAGGGGATGTACGCCATTGTGTGGAAGGAGATAGGTGATGTACTCCATTGTTTAGGAGGAGATAGGGGATGAACTCCATTGATAATTAAGTTGGCCGGAGGGTCTAGGATGAAAGTCTCGAAACTTTATATGCATCTGAATGATGTTGATGATTGAAGTGTTGTTAATATGAGTTATAGTCTCATTTTGAATTGTTGATGAATCGAAGTATTGTTTTCTTATGAGTTGTAGTCTCATTTGAATTACTTGAATAGATGAACCATGTCAATGAAATGAATTGGAAATACAAATGAAACTCAGTTGAAAGATGAATATCAATGTTGGTGTATTATAAAAATGGTGTATATCGATGCACATGTGTTGAACATTTATCAGATGCTAATGTTTTAGTTATTTCTCATATTTGGTTTAGCGTATCTCTACTGGGCTTTGGCTCACCCCATATGGGATATCATTTTCAGATACATGTGATATGTCGCCTCCAAGGATGTAGCTTGGGAGGTTTAGAAGCTAAAAGCTTATTTTTGTGTAGTCATCTTTTGTATTACATGTAATTCAAGCCAAGGGCTTAATATGTTAAGAGTTAGATCTCTCTTTTGTTGTAACCAAGTGCTGGCTTGGAAAGTTGTAAGCCCGTAGGGCATTTACTTTTGTTGTCAATATGTAATACTTTTTGTAATGAACACTCTGATGAATGAATATATGTTTATTTCTCCTATGTCTATGGATATCAGGAATGATTGGCTGATGTGTTTATTTGAGGGCGTTACAAGGTAACTATCACTTGAGGGTAAATTACAAATATAGCCCTTGAGGTTGTCTTAAGATATATTGTCCATTGTGGTTTTGAAAATCACAAAAATTCCATTGTCAAAAATTTTTATTTAATAAAATTAATAGAAAAAAAATGAAATTCCTAACTATTCTCCTATACAGTATAATAAAATTATTGAAATTATTAATTAAAATATATTTCTAATATCATTAAAAACTATTAATTGACTTAATGATTTATTAATAAAATGGGACATTTGTTATGCGATTAGAAATTGGAGGGGTAGAATGTAATTTTCAAAATTATAGAGAGCGATTCATATTTTAAGTAAATCCCCGAAAATATATTTATAATTTACCTTAAAATTTAAAATTAACTTAGAAAGAATTTGAGTTTAAAGTTAATAGGCTTTTTTACCAGCCAGTCCTAATAATTGTAGCTATTACTCATTAGGTCCTAAGTTTCTATCTCATGCACCAGGTAGTCCTGTAAAACAAAAATTTCTCTAGTTTTGCCTATATCCTGTTTTGCCCTAGTTCGTTGTTCTCTCTCTCTCTCTCTCTCTCTAATTATTTTTCTAGTCGATATAGTCACCTTCAATGCCACTTACTTCAACCATTATTATACTCTGCCTTCTTCAACACTGCTCGCCTCAAGCACTGACATCATTCTTCACATTCCTTGTTGTCGCTGTCTTTGATCTTAGACCAACCTCTTTTCTCATTATCATCACCGTTGCTCCTTCTCTATTATTCTCTTCCATCATCGTTGTGCTCTTCTCAAACCATTCCACTTTCAGGCGATTTTGAAACACATTCCAAAGAAATCTCAAGCAATTTTGCAACAAATCTCAGTCTAAATCTCAAGCGACTACATTCAATTAGTTAGTGATAAATTTATCACTATTGAAAATGACAAATCTAGCAACTGCACTGAACACAATAATAAACATAACATGAACAAAAATCAGTGATAAATTTATCACAGTATTAATATCAAAATTTCAGCAGCAAAAATCCACAACATATTAAACAAATTAGTGATAAATTTATCACTGAATTAATTGGTAAAATATCAGATTGGTTCAACAAGTTTTACAAATGTAGATCTTTACCAACATACTGTAGAAAGAGTCTCGATCTCATCGGCGACCATGTAAAGTACCAGATTGGCATTGAAGATGGTCGATCGACATTGAAAACAACTAGATTTGAAGCTAGTGGTGAAGTTCAACATTAAAAATGATGGGTCAATGATTGAAGAAGAACGACAGTGATGGAAGATGAAAGATGGAGGATGGAGGAAGAGCGACGACAATGACAAAAAGGAAGGAAGACAACAATGTTAGGCGAGCGAGTCAAACGGTTGAGAGAGAGAGGGAGAGAGAGAGAGAGAGAAACGGCCTGGTCCAAATATATCAGGGGTAAAATAAGAATATGGGCTAAATTATTTTGAGTTAGGACCTCATGGGTATTAAGTCTGATTCGGAGGACCGGCCTGTAACTCACCCGAGTTGATATGGGTTATTACTATTGTTTAATATTCTTAAATATATGTGACTTTCACATTCAATCTAAAATGTATAATTTTTTTTGGGGGGGAGGGGAGGGGGGTTATAAATTTGTAGTTTTTGAGCACTACAAATTTAATAATATAGCTATGATTTTAGTAACTAAAAATGTGGTGAATTTTAATAGATTATGTGGCTGAGATATAAGTCAACGTCGGCCAACCCTTGCCCCACTCTCCACAGTGGGATCTAAAGTTATGTTTAGCATAATGGGTTGGGCTTAAAATAATCATAAAAAAATAAAATAGACTAAAAAGTTAATAAAATAAAATGTCACATGAAATTATAATCATTTTAATTTTTTCTCTCACAAAAATTAAAAAAGTCAAAAAATTCATTCTAAATTAGACTTTTTAACCTATGTTAAAATAGTTAAAAACCAACTCACTTCCCAAACGGAAAGCTAAGTTGGATCTACGTCAATTTATTCAATGAGCCATTTTTTTTGTTATAAGGACATAACCTCATTAAAATTTAGACTAAAGTAAAAAAATAAAATAAAATAAAAGTTAATAATATAAAGACTAAAACGATAGAATTTTATTAGAGATATCTTTGTAATTTTCTTTTTATCTACTTATATTTCACTTAATTTAAATTATTATTTTTATGTTCCAATAAGTTTTATGTGATATAATTATCAAAATATCCCTAATAAAATTAAAGACTTACGTGTAGGTCCTAATAGGTGGACTTATTGTCTAATAGGTCCTATGATAATTAATTGCATTTTCATCAAACATTATTAAAAAAAAGTCACTAATTGTTAATTTTTAACAACAGTTTGAAAATTGTCACAAAAATGTTACTAATTATAAGTTTTAACGACAGTTTAAAAAAACCGTCACAAAAAAAGTTATTAATTTTTAACTTTCAACTACAGTTTGAAAAATTTGTTATAGAAACATGTCACTAATTGTAAGTTTTAATGATAATTTATAAAAATCTTGATTAAAAAAAGTCACTAAATGTCAATTTTTAGCGATATGCAAAAAAATATTTTTAAAGACTGTTTTATTAGGATTTATTTTTAATAGGACTTGATAGGAATTAAGTCCAACAAATAGGATCTATTGGTAGTTTACCTTAATAATAATAGGGTGAAACGTGTATTAATGTTCACATTGAAATATTTTGCGATGCAAACATTCACACTGTCAAATATGAATGTTCACATCACCAAATTGTTAAGAGTTCAAAAAATATTTGTAAGAGTAAATTGTGTATAAAATACCTTAAATATGAGAATTAAGATTTGATGAATCAAATGTTTAAATAATAGAACTTATTAAAATATAAAAATATATTATAAACTAATTAGGATACAATACTTGAAAGATGATTTTTTAATAAGTTGTCATTTTACTAATATTGCCATCTTTTATGGATCCACATAGAAAATGAAAAGTTTAGAGCAAGGTGGAGAAGGATGGACGGAATGCATAGGATAAGGGTGATAAATGAACTAAACAATATGAATAGCTAATTGCTTAAGCTTAGTTTGAAATTTTTAATGAATTTTTAAATTTGTCAAAACTTGATCAGTTAAACTTTCAAGTTGATATGAAACAAGTTTTTGTCAAGCCAAGGTTAAGTAATTTAGTATTTTTATATAATTTTAAGTTTATCAAATTGAATCGAATGAGTAACCAACTGTTTAAATTTAATTTGATTTTTTTTTTTATAGATTCTAAAATATGTTTAAAATTAATTTATCTACTTAACCAAACGAATACAAATGAATTTTTAGCATACCAAATATGAATTAAATTCGAACTTTATGGTTGGTTTACCCCTCATTCATTTGTCTGGTGAGTAAGGGATAAAGGTAGAACTCCTTTTGAGACATTTGCATGGCAATAAGGAATAGGAGGAGGATTCCAGTCCAAAATTTGATCTGGATTGGAGGGGTTTGTTTGGGCTTGTGGGGTTCATAATAGGTCTTGTTTCGATGATTTGAATAACTCATTTTATCAAACATTCCATGTATTTCATTCACAAAAAAATAAAATAAAATATAGATCGATCAAATAATTGTAACTTATTCAATTCATTGTTTTTTCACTAAAAAAATGGACGATAATTGTGTTTTTAAAAACTGAATCATACATTTTTTTGATGATAAAAATAATAAATTAAACAAGTTACAGTAATCAGACCTATCTACAAAAAAAAAGTTGCAGTTATCAAATCGATATTTATTTTTTTTTGGATGAAATACACGAGTGCTCGACAAAATAAATGATTCAAATTATCGAAACGGGACTCGTGATGAGTTTTATAGACCCAAATAATCTCCTCTAATTCAGATTTTAGACAGGAGGAATCCTCCTCCCAAGGAATAAAGGTAGAACTCCTTTCGACACCACCAAATCCTTTCTAACGAAAAAAGAAAGAAAGTTTCGTTTTTATTCCATTTTTTGTTTATTAATACCTTTCTTTATGCATGTTGGAGAATAATCATAATATCAAGCAATGCCAGTTTTTTCCTTCACCCTTCCTTTCTTGCTCAACCAAAAAGCGGTAGCATATGTTCTTTTATCTTGTCATTGGATCATGGATTTATATCAAAATTTAAAAAGAGAGATAAAAAAATGAGTGAAATATGAATAAAATAAAAATCCGTAATCCAAACACAGCTTGAAGGTTGGATTTTTCTAAAGTTCAAGTATGAACTTGACTATTATGTTTGGCTTTGTGGGGTTTACTACGCGTCTCGTTTCAATGATCTGAGTTATTTATATTGTAGGATATTTTGTGTATTCCCTATGAAAGAAATTAGGTTGATTTAGCATGCTTTTAAAAATAGACTTATTATTTTTTAAAAACAAACGCGATAAAATGAATGGACTATAATTATCATATTGATCTAATTTTTTTTAATAGATGATATATACGAAGAGCTCTATAAAATGAATGTTTCGAATTATTGAAACGGCACTCGTGGTGAACCCTATGAGCAACATGACTGTAAAGTTCATATTTAAACTTGAGAGAAGCATAATCCGTTCTCTTAAAATAACTATTAGGGGTGAGCATGGTTCGATTTGATTTAGCTTTTAAGTAAACAAAGACCAGACACTTACTATAAGAAATTAAGGTTTTAGAAACAAAAATTTATAGACAAAATCACTTTTTAGAGACAAAATACTTTTGTCGCCAAAAGCGTTATTATTTTATTTTTAGCGACAAAATTAGACATTTGGTGATGCATTACTAACTTTTTGGGACCAAAAGTTGTCTCAAAAAACAAAGCCTTTTGGGACGAAGTTATTTTGTTCCTAAAAATTCATTTATTAGCGACATTTTTAAAATTTTGTCGCTAAAAGCTTATTTTTTGACTTTTCGAGACGATTTCTTAGCGACTGTCCTTGCTACAACTGAAATTAGTCTCTAAATATTTTTCACAACAAAATATATATTTTTAGAGACAAAAAAAAACTTAGTTTCTAAAATTGTTATATGTTGTAGCGTATCTACGGTTCCATAAAATTTAAAACCAAATCAAACAATGAAAATCTTGTAACCAAACCAAATCAAACCATGAAAACGCGGTTCAATTCGATTCGGAACAGTTTGGAACTACAGTTTTGATGAATTTTGTCATCATTCATAACACAATCACAACTTGCTCAAATATCAAGTAGTATATCATAATTTTACAAACAAAATTGTATACAAGAACACACTTGTAAGTAAAGGGTTAACAACATATGAATATATATAAGATACTAATAAGATACTTGAGTGTCTATCATGAATAACAAAATATATATATATATATATATGCATATATTTAAACGGTTTGGTTTGGTTCCAAATTGGAACCATGACTATAAAACCACAGACCAAACTGTGAAGTACAGTTGACATATTTTAATAACCAAGACCAAACCATGCATTGACAAAACCAAACCAAGCAGTGTGACTTGGTCTGAATCGAATTGGTTTGCGTTTTTGTCAATTTTTTTCTCAGCCCTAATAACTAACCCCATCCCTCTTTTCGTGGTTTGCATATTTTCATTGATTTATTTTTATGTTTATTTTATTTATTTATTTTTTTTTGGGGGGGGGGGGCTAAGCTATTATATAAAAGATAGGAAGAAAGTCGAGACAAGTGTGATAGAAGAAAATGGTTTTGAATCATGATTTCGAACATCTTTGGGCCAAAATAAAGAAAATACTCATGTCTTTTAAGATGGGTCCATGTTGTTGTAACGCTCCCAAAATAGTACGATAAAACCAATTCATAAGCGAAAGAATAATAGAAATAAGAGACTTTCATTCATCAGATTTCGTTTACAAAAGTTAACACATGCGATATATATTCACAAATGTTCATCCTTAATCTACAGCATGTGTTACAATGATAAAAGAGTTGAAACTAAACAAATAGTCATATGCCCTATAGGCTTACATCTTTCCAAGTCCTTGCTTAGTTACACAGACGTGAGTCTAGCTCAATACCATTTAAAGCCCTTGGCTAAATAAAAGAATATAACAAAATAAAGAAGCTCTTGTTCCTAAAAGTTCCTCCAAGCAATTGCATTGGCGGAGGCATGTCACCAACACCTGAAAATGGTTTTTTCCACATAGGGTGAGCCAAAGCCCAGTAGAAACAATCTAACACAACATATTAAATTTAACACAGATATAAGTGTACAATGTATATACAATGCCGGTGACAAAATATTCACATTCTATATGATCGTAAAGTACCAAAGTTCATATTTCAATTCATTTTCCTTCAATTCAATTTAAGCTCATTTATTCTTCTCAATTCATGAGTCAATTTTATTATCTTTCAACAACCCAATTGAGACTACAACTCAGTGGTTTTTCAATTCAATACACTGCCACACAAACACTTCAAATCTGCCATTTTACGAAAATTTCATCTGCGGGATTGGCACCCAAGTATACACATGATTTCGGGACTTTCACCCTAGACACTCCAGCCAACTTAATTTCAATGGAGTCCATCCTCTATCTCTTCTTAAACAATGGAGTACATCCCCTTTCTCCTTCCAAATATTATACATATACAATGTATTTAAAAACATAGTCATATTCAATGACAACCAACATTAGATTAGTTTCGATTTACCTAATCCTCCATCGATAGCCTAATACAGATATTTTTAAACAGATATACAATCTTCTTATTTGATAAATTATTCAAATTTCCATATGTGAGAGACAAGACGTATCTAACTCCACCATTTACATCAACAATCATCCAATTGCACATTATCATTATCTATTTTAGTTATTTGTACAAAATAACAATTTGAGCCATTTAGGGCAAAACTTCATTTTCCATACATCAACCCAAATGCCAAAATTAATTAATTTGCCACCATAGAACCCTATATTCGAACCCCATAATCATCTATTTCACACTCATTTAGAAACCTTTTTATTTATTTCATACCCAAACCCTAGGTTTGTTCAAAATATTCCCAAATCCCACCATTGTTACACAATGACAAATAACTAAGCTAAAAACCATATGAAAGTGTAGAAAATCTATACCTCAAAGAGAGAAGACGAGCCAAGCAAGAGTGAAACTTCAAAGATGCCCAAATCCAACTCTATTTGGATCGAAATGGAGATCTTGAGATGTTCCACCTTTTAATCAAAGGGATTAGGGTGGAGAAATCACTAAAACTAGGTGAAAATGTAGAGATAGAGTGTGTTTTAGAGAGAGAGGGTCTCAACTTTAGGTTTTAGGGAGAAAAAGATCTACAAAAGTGATGTAAAAAGTCATTTTTGCGATTTGATATATGCACAGTCCGCTCGAGCGCAAGAGTTAACACTCTAGCGGCAAACACAATAAGTTGTTCCGCTCGAGCGCCAAGACACAATGAACAAGGCACTTACCGCTCGAGCGCAAGAAATGACGCTCGAGCGTAGAAAATACACATTCAGTAGTTTTGCAGACAACAGACCAACGCTGGAGCGCAAGAAAGGCCACTTGAGCGCTGTAGACACCCTATTTTTTATGGCCCTTATGACTTGGACGTCATCGCTTGCAAACCCGATGATGAGTGTATATGCTCTTTAAGTGCTTAAAGTCCTTAGCAGAATGCCACAGCCTTGAGCCTTCCAAACCTTGCACTGCTGTTACTTTGTTTTTGGACCAAACCCAGTAATCTTCAAGCCTACAACCTTTGGTGGCCTGCTGGCCACTTCTATGGGCTGTCGGCCATCACTTCTGGTTGCCGGCCACTGATGTGGCCTGCCGGCCACCAATGTATTTTGAAGATATTTTGTGACAGTTGTGCCAGCTGTTTGCATAGATGCTTGCATCTACTCCCACATGTATGGCTGGATGTTTTTTTAGGGAGATTCATGTTTCTCTATATATAGAAGGCCTCCCCTTTTGCTTTGAGGTTAGAAAATTTTGGAGCAAATTTTTTTCTCTCGCTCTACAATTCTCTCTCTCTCTCTCTTACAAATTTCTTAACCATTGCCTATACACTCTTAACCAAACCTCTCCATCTTTGATTTAAGGTATCTTTGAGCCTTGTTCGAGATCTTGAGGGTGTGTTTGCCTTGGTTTATTGCTTAGAAGTGATCTCCTCTTCAAGAGGTATAAAGCTTTGTCTCTTTACTTGTTGTATCTAGCTTTTGCTTGCTATGTTCCAACTGTTTTTGGGCTATAAAAACTCTGTATTTTTGGGCTAAAACTTGGGTTTTAAGACAAATAAAGGTTGAGGGGTGGTTCACCCTTCCTTACACCTTGCTCTCAAGGCCTTTACCCTTATGTTTCCTACCTTTACACTATCTATTTTTGAGCTTTTAAGAACTAATTTTCAGAGTTATTTCAGTGGCTAAAATCATGTTTTGAAGTCCAAAATTGGAGGGGCTAGCCTTCCCTCGTGTTTTGCTTGCTCGCCTCGCATGATCCATGTTTTAGCTTATTATTCTAGCCATTTTTTGTCTTAATTCCAGCATGTTTTAGAACTTATTTAGGATTGTTTTAGGACTATTTTTAAGTGATTGTTGCATTTGAGCTTTGTTTTGCATGCTTGTACTGTAATTGTCCTCATGAGTTTGGTGTTTTAGGTTTTAGACACCATCTTATTTGAGTTGATAGTGTTTATTTATGGCTTTCCATACTTGTGATCACTCTTAATCACCTCTGCAACCTCCCTCCTTTCTTGTCTTTAGTTTTTCTTTGAAAGTGGTTTCAAACTACTAGTTTATTTAAGCATGAGATTTAGACGTCATGCTTAATGGTTTAATCCCTTTGGGGGTTTATTACCAACGGTATGATGTCTCTTTCATGCCCAAAGCAACTCTTGGTTTGAGCCTTCTTTCCATTAGAGGACTTAAATTTGCCTTTGGACTAAATTAACTAAAGAATATATGATAATCTAAAATGGAGTAATAAAATTGAGGCTAAAAAAAGGTGCAAGATAATAACTTGTTTGGGTTCAATCGGACGTTAATTGAACCCTTGAGTCTTGAGTTGTTTTATACTCATTAGTAACAAAAACGGTTCTAGATTCATTGCAACTACTTCCCTTGATCTTTCATGATAGATAGGTGGTTTTGAGAGTCTTGTTTTGTTGCATTTATTGAACTTGCACACTTGGTTCATAAGCCATCATGCAATGAAATTGCATCCATTGGAGGTTTGAGAATCAAACTTACTACTCCTTTGAGCTGTTCAAATGATAAGGACATGAGTTGTGCAAAATGACCCTTGAGAATACCCTGTCCTGCTCTGTTTGCTCTCTGTTGCAGCAGGAAAATTCAATCATTAGTGGCCAGCATGCCATCATTAGTGGACGGCAGGCCCTCTACCGGCTACTAGTGCAAAATCAAGCAGTGTCCTTTTGAAGCAGAATAGAGTTGATCTGGAGGTGGAAATCAGTGCCAGTGTTCTGTTGTGCAACAGAGGCATTTAGCAATAGAAATAGTGACTTTTTTGGGTGGAAATCGCATTCATGCATAAGCCCTCCATTGATCCTCGGGATCTGTGTTGTTAATGTATTAGTGTTGTGCTTAAAATAGTGGCTTTGTAATTAATTAGTTAGAATAGCTAATTCATATCATGTTGTAATTATTTTAATTATCTAGAATAGTTAATTAATTCAGTTTGTAATAATTAGTTAAGCAGTTTAGCTAATTGTTCATTTGAGTTTGTAATAGTTAATTAATTAGCTTAGCTTTAATTAGTTAGCTAGTTAGTTCATTCAGACTTTCCTTCGTGAGAGCGTAATGTTGTAATAATGTGTATGTCTTCCAACCCCACGTCTTTCTCCCTTTTATTTAACTGCTTGCGGTGGTTAGATTAAGGCATCATGTTTTGTTTAGCATACTTCATGTTTGCATCCACTTGTCTAGCATGCGCCGAGGCTCGGCGCATCATTCTAACTTGCATTGTTAGTTTAATACTTCTTTGAATACGTGCTTAGACCGCATGCTATCAAATTGATTCATAAGCCATATTAGTAGTCGAGCCTAGTAATTGCATATCACATGTGTTGCATTAGTCATATTGCATAGTTAGGATCATGCATTTTTCTAACTTTATCATCTTTTTTGGCTTGGAGTACTAGGTGAGCCTTTACTCGCTTTAGCATATCGCATGTTGATGTTTCCATGTTTAGCATGCTTGCCACGAGACTACGTGCTTAAATGATAAATTTTCTTGAATACCTGTGGATGAAGGCTAATTGCTTGAATTGGAATAAATTGAGTAATGTTTATATGCGATCACTTTTTCAAGCGGTACATATTCGAAACAATTTTGCAAACAAACATGAATCAAGACGTTCCAATTCTTGCAATTTAGTCTATACTTGTGTGTGTGCACATCACATAGTAATGCTAGCCTAATAAACCGGAATAAGAGCATATAATGTAGATAAGATTAATATCATGATTAGTAGAGGCCGATCTTTGATCGGGCGAGCGTGGGTGCTCAATTAATGACCTTCCCCTCTCGTACCTAAGTTCCCGAGCCGAGACAATCTTGGTGATAACGGACACGTGACCTTTGGCACGAGTCATGGGTTTCCTAAATTTCCCAAAAACATTTAGGTGGTGACTCTGTATCTGGAAAAACAATCCATTTTTGGCATTTTTGATTCAAAATCGATTTTCCAAAAGATTTGCTAGATTGGGACTCTTTGGTGTTTTTCTATTTCACACTACACTTGTGGAATCAGATTCATAACCATGGGAGTCCGATACTGTATGGCTTATTCGTCTTTCGAAAGAGGGTGCGAAAAAGTCGAGCTACAGTTTATGGTGACTTTGCTAGGGAAATTAGAGAACTTGACTTGAAATTCATGATATGAAATTTATCTACACTTATATGTTTCTTTGCATTGCATTTGAATTGGTGTGCCTAAGTCACTGTGTTTGCCATTTACTATTCCTGGACGGTTTGCTAGAGGCTCTCCTAAAAGCTTGTCGAAAGGCTGACTGGTCACGGGCTCTACCATGATGGGAACACAACCCTTGGATCTGGACTACCGCTGTACCATTTAATCCTCTTTTAACTTCTCGGTGTTAGGTGTGAGAGTTATATTAGGTAGTCTTACTGAGGTACCCTTTTGACCATTCGGTCTAGTTGCATATTGAAAAGCCATAGAGACTTTTCCAAACAAGGAAATGATGCTTACCCGAATATAGGATTGCGTGAAACCACTTTATTTGAGTAGTGAACCCTAGTTCCTAATGAAACTAGGACAGGGTAACCCTACCCCCTCATAGGGGTGTTTTGGCTTTTTTAACTGGTATGTGCTTTAAAGTGAAACTGTACAGGAATGTACATATCAGTTGCAAAGTTAGTATCTATTTTGGGGTAGAATGCAGCGAGCTATACATTCATTCAGCTGTGATCATATCTATTCTAGTGAAATTGCGCTGAGGTGCTGTCTGTTTTCTCTTTTGTAAGGTAGGCCTAGAATCATAGCTTCAGAAGGTTTTGATATTCCCCAAGTATGCTGGACTCGTGTCCATAGACTTTGTTAGGTCAGAAATTTAGTTTAGAGGCAGTTAGTGTTTGCTTCACTTTTGTCGGTGGCGAGACGAAGGAGGGCCAGGCAGGGTTCACCAGTTCCACTGTTCCGACATTCACCAGTTAGATTACCTTTGTTCAGCTCATCCCGGGCATCTACCCCTTTCATGGCTCAGCCTCTGACAAATTTGGAGGAATTATTACTCCATCTGCAGCAAACAGTTGACTCCCTCCAGCATGACGCGGCCTATAAGGCCGAGGCTATAACTAGCCTATAGCAACAGCAACCGCAGCTAGCAATAGTGTACCACAACTAATGCTGCCACTACTCAAGATCCACAAACCGAGAGTGTTCTGATTTTCCTAGTCCAAGAAGAACCAATCCCAGCAGAAACTTCCAGAGCCCCAGTGTATCAAACTGAGGCACCATTTAAATTCGAGGTTGATCCAACTGCATTCAAAGTCAACAAGTTGGAAAAGCTATTCAAAAAGGCACAGGGGGTTAACTCTATTCTAGAGATAGAGGATGGGCACACTGAATCGGCGGTTACCTTACCGGAGCGGTTCAAGATGCCGCATATTGACCGCTTCGATGGCTCTGGAGATCCTATGGTGCATTTGCGTCTGCTTTCTGATATCCTACGAGCAATGGGTTTGACCCAAGTACAGAAGTTGTCACTAATCAGCCGAACCACGTCTGGAATAGCTGTCATCTGGTATGCTAAATTAGAGGACTCTATGAAACAGAGTTGGCAGGAGTTGGCCAAATCCTTCGTTGCCCAATATTTCTACAACACGCAAATCAAGGTCACAACTCGTGATCTTGAGACAACGCGTCAAGAACCGAAGGAGGGCTTTTCAGAGTTTGTTATTCGATAGAGAGCAAAGGCAACTATTATGGTAACCAGGCCTCTAGAGAAAGAGCAAGTTCGTATAATTGTTAGAAATCTGCATGAAAGGCCATTGCAGAAAATGATAGTCCTCCCATTATTCAACTTTAAGGACCTCCATGAAATTGGGGTTCAAATCGAGGATGCCATCAGGCAAAGGATCATTGGGGTTCAGATCTGAGGTTGCGCATCTCAAGAGTTAATTCCTCGTTGGTCGGGTAGTGGCCATTTACAAATAGTTTTGAGGATTTTTAGTGCTCACAACCTGACTTACATGATTTCAAGTCAGAAAGTCAAACAAACTTGTTAATGTAACTCTTATGTCGGTCAAAATTGCTTTAGCAAAAGCTAAAAACAAAAAATGGTCAAAATGATGAACTAGGGGCACAGTCGAGTTAGGTTTTTTGTCTTTTGCCCATTGTTAGCACACTCTTCAGAAAGGGCATAGCTGAAGCTAATAGCAGAGGCCAAAGTTTTCTTATCCTCCAAGCAGTGAGGTACCAAGCCAAGTGCGAAGCACGAACTGGAAATGGAGCTGGATATTGAATTCCCTTATTTAGATGATCACACCCTAATTAGCATCAGAACCGGAATGGGGAAGCGGAAAATGCAATGTGTGAGACCAATCAATTGTATATCTGGCCAGTGAAACATCTTGTAACTCATCTCGGTCAAGTTAAGCCAAGGGCATCCTCAAGCGATGTCAGTTGCAGATCTGCTGCACATCTAGTCACACCACAACCCCTCTGTGGGAAAGCTCACTAGTTGTAAGCGAAAGAAGGAGATCTAGCAGAGTACTAGGGGCAAGGGCCCACCACTTTCAGCTTATTCATTAACCACACCTAGGAAGGGCTAAAAAATAAGAGAGATTAAAGAATAGAGAGATGTGCACTGAGAGAAAAAGTAAGAAAAGGGCTTTTCAGAGAAAAAGAGATTGAGTGCCAAAGTGATGTGAGAGCCACAAATAAAAAAAAAAAAAATGGTGGGAAACAATACCTAGAGAAGCAGTGGGCTCCCCATCCCTTCACCATTGTCACCACCTCTTTCTTCTTTTTTCTCTTCTTCTATATAGCAATTTTGGTTTGGACCCAAACCATTTGATGTTTTGGATTTGGGTTTTATTGCCTTATATAGTCATTTATGTCTTATTTTCCTTATACTGCTTTTGGTTTGGCTTTTGGGTTGTGCTCGTTGCATTTGGAACATGTTGGTACCTTGTTTTTCAAAAACCTTGTTATCCAGAATTTTTCCTCTACACTCGAGCGTCACTTCATACGCTCGAGCGGTCTTTGTGAATGCTCAGTAGTTTTGCAGGTTTGCAAAACTACTAGGAATTGGTATTCTTTGCTTGAACGAAGCTTCTTGCACTTAAGCAGCTCTTATTGAGCTCGAGCGTTGGCCTTTTGTCTGTATAACTACTAGGGGTTTGTATTTCACGCTCGAGCAACAACTTCTTACTCTCGAGCGGTCACATCTTTTGTGCCTTACGCACGAGCATTACTTCTTGCGCTCGAGCGGTCTGCGCATATATCAGATTGTAAAATCACTTTTCAGAGTCACTTTTTCATTTCTCTCTCTCTCTCTAAACTTTCTAAAAGCCCTAGATCTACATACACTCTCTCTAAAACTAACCTTCTCTTTTCTAAAACACCTCGATCCATTGATTTTTCTACCCTATTCCCTTTGCAAAAAAGGTAGAGCTCACTTAGAGCTTCATTTTCATCCGAACAAAGTGAGGTTTCGGTGTTGTTGAAGTTTCTTCACTCTTTCTCTCACTCTCGTCTTCTAAGCTTCAGGTAGGGATTCTTCACACTTTTGTATGAGTTTTACCTTAGTTACTTGCTATTTCAAAAGATTATAGTGGTTTGGGGTTTTTGTTCAAAACCTAGGGTTTAAAATCAAAATGTAAAAGATGGGTTTTCAAATGGTTTCTTGGAAAAGCTTGTGGGTATGAAATTGGGATTGATATATGTTGAAATGAGGTATTTCCTACGTTGAAATTGATTTTCAAAGAGAAAGCAATTTTGCCCTAAAATGTGAATGTTTGAGATTACAAAGAGAAAATGGAATTGATGTTGAGAATTATGAAATTAAAGTATTGTTGATGATGATGGTGGAGTTGGATATGTATTGTCACTCCCATCTTCAGATTTTGGAAAAGTGTATCTTTAATGAAATTTATTTATCTATTTAGAGGTATCTGTTTTGGGCTATCGATGGAGGATAGTTATGAATGTTGTAGAAATTGCATGGGAATTTGGTGAATTAAAAATAATTTTTCATCCATGTGCATTGAACATTGTTGCTTATTTAATACATTGAAAATGTATATGATTTTGGGAAAAACGGGTAAACTTGTGAAAGAGATGTGTATCACCAAATCAAATTGGCCTGTTGTAGACACCCTATTTTTGACCAACCTTAAGACTTAGACGTCATCGTTTGCGCACGCGATGATTGCGCATGTTTGTGCATGTTTCGAGCGCTCGAAGGTCTCGGCTGAGTGCCTCGTCTTTGAACCTCTTAACACTTTGTGTTTTGGCCTTGGTTTTTGTGCCAACCCTTGTTGTCCCTTGCCTTGGGGAGAGGAGGGGGCCTTGCCGGCCACTTTCCTCCCTTGTAGGCCACTTAAAGTGGCCGACCGGGCAGTTAACTGGCCGGCAGCCACTATTTCTCCTTTTTAGATATTTTCAGATATTTTCAGCCAGCTGCGGCTCACTGAACTCATCCTCCATACACGTGTATGGAGGGATTGAGCAAGCTTTTTGCTTGCATTGTCTTTATAAGGGGAGCCTCCTCCCTCTTGAGAGGGGTTCAGCATTTTCAGATCAAAAAAATATCTCCCTCTCTCTAGAGTTTTCACTCTCTCTCTATATTTATGTTGTTTTGTGCTTAAAAGTGTTATTTCTTCACACTTTTGCACACAAACACCTAGTCAAACACCATAACTTTGGAGCTGAGGTACCTTGGAACTTATTTTGAGGTCTTAGCATTGGTTTTGGTCTGAAATTGTTGCTGAAGTTGCTGTCTTCTTGCTGTGCTACAAGGGTAAACTTTTTCTCGTCTTAAGCTTGTTTGTTGTATGCTAGCTTAAGCCACCTTTGCATGCTTATTTTGGTCTAGTTTCCAACTACAAAAAAACTATGTTTTTCAGTGTTAAAGACGGTTGTTTAAGGCTTTATGGGAGTTGGGGGTGTTTCACCTCCTTGTATGCATTATTTGCTAAGCTTTTGAGCCATTATCTAAGCTTTTGTTTCTTCCCTTACTTGGGCTTTTTACCATTGAAACTCAGAGAAATTTCAGTGGTAAAAATTTTCTCTTGTGGTCCAAAATAGGAGGGGGTGGTCCCCCTCCCCTTTTGTCTTGCTTGCATGCATTGTTGGCTTCATACTTGAGCATGCTCTTTTACTCTTTTATGATCTAGCTCAAGCTAGTTTTTGTGACTTGTTGGACCTACCTTAGCTCTGTTTTTGGTTGGTTTGGCCATTGGTTGCTTGCTTCTTTCACTTGTAGTGTAATCTTTGCAAACTAGCCTTGTATGCTTAATGTTTTAGCTCATCTTTCTAGCATGTGGTGGTTCCATTCCAGCATGTTTTTGGTCATTATTTAACATGACTTAACTCTGATTTTGGTTGGTGGAGTCACCTCTTGCTTGGTTTTTACATTTGTAGTGTAATCCTCTTTGTTGGCCTAGTATGCTCCATGCTTCATGCCTCTAATCCTATCTTGTGTTAGCTCTATCTCAGCATGTATTTGCTATTATTTTGACCTGCCTTAGCTCTCGTTTGAGTGGTCTTGGCCATGTGGGGCTTGTTGTGTATGATTGTAGTGTAAGGGCCTTGACTAGTTTTGAGTTTCAAAGCCTCTTGCATGCTTTACTTGTGGTGATTGCATGCGTTAGCCTCATTTCTCAGATGATTTCAGTGTGTATAGCATAGTCACACTCTCACATATTCCACTCTTTCATAGCTTTTGTGAGTTGTGCTTTGTGCCTCATTTATGGGCCAATGCATATGCATGCTTGTCTAGGTTTTTGAGCTCCCATCTCAGCATGTTTTGGTCTTTGTTTTGACCTAATTGAGCTCTGTCTATGGTTGGTTTAATCATTTGTGCCTAAGTTTTGGTGTGTTGGCCACTATTTTGGAGCATCTTAGGCCTGTCCATATGCAGTTTGATCATTTGAGCATTGTAATGCATGCCTCATGTGTAATACACTTCATTAGCTTTGATGCCTTAGCTTCTAAACATGCCATGCATGCATTGTTCACATGATAGAACATTGTGCATGCCACATTAGCATTGATAGATAGGCATGTTCTATGCGTTGCATTGTGTTTGGATCAAACGTTAATCCAAACACAAGGAATGTTGCACGTTTCATACTCAAAGTGATGAAACGTTTTGCGTTTCTTGGTCTCCAACCCTCTTGATCATGCATGATAGAGGCAGGGGCTCTTATGTGTTGTTTGTGCATTCACTAATAATTTGCGAGCTTAGCTCTTTGGCCATCATGCATTGAGATGCATGATTGGTGGCTTGAGGGTCGAGCACTACGCTCTTTTGTGCTTGAGAAATGATAAGGAGAGTAATTGCACACACATTGCCTTGTAAATGCATTGTTGTGCCTTTGTTGATCTCTGTTGCAGCAAAATTGAGGTTCTAGAAAATGAAGTGGCCGGCCGGCCACTTGCACTAGCCTGCCGGCTAGTTGAAGTAGCCGGCCGACCAATTGAAGTGGCCGGCCGGCCACTTGCTGCAAAATTGTCCAGAATGCTCCTGTTTTGGGGTAGATGCAATCTGAAGGTGTGTTTTGATGTTACGAGATCAACACGAATGTAAACAGAGGCAACTCATGGCACATCGGTGGATTTTCGGGCGAAGCCAATCGTGTATGCATATCCCCTCGTTTCCCGAGGCCATTTCATTTGAATTGCTTAGCTAACTAGTTCTTCAGCTTAGCCTTTTTATCGTTTAAGATTAGTTTGTGTAATCAATTATTCGATTTGTTTTGTAATATCCTAATTAGCTTAGATTAGCTAGTTACGCAATTTCAATTGTATTGTAATAATTAATTAGCTTAGCATAGTTAATTAGTTGGTTTGTAATAAGTAACTTAGCTTAGCTTATTATTCAGACCCTCTGTCGAGAGGGCACATGTTGTAATAAGTGTGTGTGAGTGTGTGAATGTCTTCCAACCCCACGTCTTTCTCCCTTTTATTTACCATCTTTTGATGGTTAGTTTTAGGGCATGTTTCAACTATCATACTTATGCTTTGCATACGTGCATCATTCATTCGTATTGCATGCACCAGGCTCGGCGCATCATTCAAACTACATTGAATTTCAATACTTACTTGAATACGTGTCTCAAAGCATGTTATCGTGTCTCGCATTCATTTTCCATCTTAGAATATCCGAACCTATTTAGCTGCATTGTGCATGTGTTGCATTAGGCTTCTTAACTTAGCTAGGATCATGCATTGGTTTCTAAGTAGTTTTCCTTCTTTGGCTCGGAGTACACTGTAAGTGTTTACGCTTTAGAATACTGCATGAGATGTGTATGTTTCCATGTTAGCATGCTTGCCATGAGGCTATTTGCTTAACAGCTATAACTGCATGAATGCCTATGGGTGAAGGCTTGATTGCCTGAATTGGAACAACTCGATGATTGTGAGTTTTAAGCCCACTTGAAGTGGAAAAATCATGTTTTTCTAAGCCCACTTGAGAGTGGAAAATCCGCGCTTTGGCCTACTTGCGAGTAGCACTTTCAAACTACTTTCAAAAACAAACATGAGCTATTTTGTTCCAATCCGCGTGATTGAGTCTATACTTGTATGCTGTGCGCATCACATAGTAAGATAGATTAATAACCGGATTAAGAACGCATGTGTTTTCAACAACAACATGTCATGTTAGTAGAGGCCGATCATTTGATTGGGCGAGCGAGGGTGCTCATTTCATGACCTTCTCCCCTCGTACCCAAGTTCCTGAGCCGAGGCTGTGATTCCCCTGTTCTGTAGTATGCTAATTGGTCCTTAATATGAGTATGATTATGTGTTTGGTACGATTTTGTGTGCTATTATGTGAAAATATGTGGTTTTGAATTTCTATCTGTTCACCGTAGGAATATCTGTTTGATTATCTACCTTGGAAATTAAATTGAAGGCCTTATCGGCCACAGAACCCGGAATTGATTACGCCATTGTGATTGACATAATTTTTAGAGCCTACGGTGAAGTTTAATTGGAAAATTGATCCGGACCCGATTAAATCGATTAAATTGATGAATTAGTGCCCAATTACTTTATTATATTGGCATTAGTGGGTTATGTTGTAAGGGCATTACACCCTTAAATTCCTTCCTTTAGTGCATTTTGGCTGATTTTTGGACTCAAAGAAAGAGAGAGGGTCGGCTAAGAGAGAGAGAGTGAAAGAAATTGAGAGTTTGATCATCGAAGCTTGATTTTGGAGGCCAACTCTAGAATTGACCATAGATTGGAGGAATTGAACTTCTAAGTAAGCATTGATTCTTGAATTCATGGGTTTAATGTGTAATCTTGTGTGTTCAAAGTTAATTAATGGTCAAGAGCATGTTTTGAGTTGCTTTTGTTGAATTGGAAGACTATATATGCATGCATGTATATAATTGTTTGGAATTTGCATATTTGAGCTTGAATTACATGACTCATGTTGCAATTTGGTTGAAATCCATGTATTTGTCCACCTTTCCATCATATGGGATGAGAATGAAGGTTATGTGTCACATGCATGTACAATCCATGGGAGTAGAAGCTTTGAATGCATGAAATTGTTATATTGATAATGAGTTTGGTGGAAAATGAGCCATGCATGTGTTTGATTCATGAAATTGAGCTCCATGTTAATGTATTTTAGTATTGGTACCATGTTAGTACAAGTATATGTGAAATTGGAGCCATAATGTGCAAGAAAAGTGGTTGACATGTCAAGTTTGAACTCAAGAGAGTGTTCTGGAAAACCAAGAATTTTTTACGTCCGCTCGAGCGGGGGAAGTGCCGCTCGAGCGGGGAATACGTGCTCCCAGTACTTTTTGCAGACTTGGTGTTCGCTCAAGTGAGATATTTCACGCTCGAGTGGAGAGCTTTTGTAGACAGGCCTTCCGTTCGAGCGCCCTAATTCACGCTCGAGCGTATTTTTGATGCAACCGGTACTTTTGCAGGCCTTAAGGGTCCGTTGAAGCGGGAAGTACACGCTCGAGCGGGGACCCTGTTTTCTGAAATTTTGTTTACGCGTTCTGTGTTTCGTTTTCCGTCCTCTTTCACTTCTAATCACTCTTAGGCATACTTTGAGCATTGTAATTGAATTAAAGAGATAAGAATGAAGCCTAAAGAGGAAAATGTGAATTAAAGAACGGATTAAATTAATTGTGACCCATATATGTTATGTGATATGTAGGGTCAAGCTCCAGGGCAAATTCACAAGCCGATCACTGTGAGTAATATCTGAAATGTTATTGTCCAATTGCTTACTTCTACGTAAGTTTCGTAAAGTTCATTAATGGTGGACAAAGTTTGATATGACAAGTTTGAAAGGCTTAAACGCCAGTTTGATATGACAAGTCTAAAAGGCTTAAATGCCAGTTTGAAATGAAAGTATGAAAGGCTTAAATGCCAGTTTGAAATGAAAGTCTGAAAGGCTTAAATGCTAGTTTGATATGACAAGTCTGAATGGCTTAAAAGCTAGTTTGGAATGAAAGGCTGAAAGGCTTAAATGCCAGTTTGATACGACAAGTTTGAAAGGCTTAAATGCCAATTTGATATGACAAGTTCGGAAGGGCCGAAAGGCCAGTCTGATACGAAAGTTTGATAAGGCCAAAAGGCCAGTCTGATATGAACATTCGAAAAGGCCAAAGGCCAGTTTGACATGAATGAATTGGGCCCAAGGCCGTCTGATGTATAATGTTCCAATGTATTTTCTTTATTTGATATCATTCACTGGGCTTTCGCTCACGCTCATTCATGTGTTTGTAGGTGAGCCAAGAGAGGTCCAGACCCAGCCCCAGGGAAGTCTATATGGAACAACCGAGTTTTGGAAAGTTAGCCTATGTGTCTCATGCATGAGACTCACATTTGCCTTTTGCCATTTTGTTCTAAGTTGTTATGTTGGCGAAATTATTTGAATATGTCTGTATATAGTTTTCATAGGTTGACTTAGTTTTGGATGATCCGGTCTGTACAGAACTTTATGGTACTATGTATCTATTGTGAGTTATTAATGTATATGTGTATGGTTTGTTTTAATGTGCCATGTAAGCACAGCTCTAAGGACAAAGTTTTAAATTGCTTCCGTTTGGCCCCCATTAACTCTGTTAAAATACATTGTTTTGGTTTGAGGCCGTAGGTAATCTTATGATTACTGGCTGGTTATGTCCTTAACCCACGGGGGCGGGTTCGGGTCATGACAGATTGGTATCAGAACACGAGTTAATAACTCACACACTTGTCCAAAAGAGCAATAAGCGTCTAGAAAAAATCTAGGATGCATTCATGTGATAAGTCTGAATTTGAAAGCATTAAGTATATGCTTAAATGTTTCGATATGAACAACTATGTGTTATAAATTTATGATTTGCTTGCATTGCAAATTATTTGAATATGTATGCTCCCTGTTATATGCAAACTTGTATATCTTTCGTATAAAGCATAATGCAAGTTTAATCAGATGGTGAGAACAAGAGGTGATGAGATAGAGGAATCCTCTATTGCCAGAATGGACAAAATGGAAAGACTGATACAGGAAATGGCAGAGACTTTAAGACAGTAATAGGAGTGGCAACAACAGTGGCAACAACCACACCCTCCACCTCCACCTCCACCTCCGGCACCACCTGTGCTAGATAATCAGAACGATGATCGGATAATAGCTCTCACCAAAGAATTCAAGAAAATGAAACCACCATAGTTCCATGGTGGATTAGATCCGTTGAAAGCTGAAGCATGGGTTCTCGGTATTGAGAAATTGTTTGAAGTTTTTCCGTGCTCGGAGACACAAAAAGTGCTTCTAGCTACCTTTATGCTAGAAGACGAGGCAAGAAGATGGTGGATGCTAATGCGAGAAAATTATAAAGATGCTAACTGGGCGAAATTTTTGGAGATCCTCTATGATAAGTACTTCCCGCAATGTGTTCGGGATAGGAAAGTAGCAGAGTTTATGGAACTGAGGCAAGACAACATGACTGTAGCCAAGTATGAGGCCAAATTCACTGAATTGGCCAGGTTTGCACTACACGTGATTGATACAGACTATAAGAAGGTGAGGCATTTTGAAGGTGGGCTTCGAAGTGACATCCTTGAAAGAGTGAATGTCTTAAAGCTAGAAACCTACATTGGAGTGCTAGACAGGGCCATCATATCAGAGGCCGACATAGCTAGACAAGCCAAGCCAACAACAGAATGGAAAGGTAACAAAAGACAAGGCTTCTTTTTAAAGAAGAAGTTTCTGAAAAAGCAAAACACGGGCTCTTCAAATACCTCGAATTCCTCCTAAGACACATCTCCCATGTGCAACATTTGCAGCAAAAGGCACCATGGAGTTTGTTACCATGTGTCAGGGGCCGGTTTCAAGTGTGGTAAACAAGGGCACATGGCCCGAGATTGTAATCAAAATGGAGGAAAGAAGGCTGCTAGTTCCACTGCATCAATCCCAAAGCCAAGAAACACTTTGAGATCCACTACCACCGGGGATACCGTGAGATAGGGGAGAGTTTTTGCACTTGTTCCGGGTGATACACGGAATGCCAATGCAGTTGTCTCAAGTACTATTTCTATATGTAATCGTAGACACCCCATTTTTGACCGTCCTCAAGACTTGGACGTCACCGCTTGAACACTCGGTGATCATCCTTGTTTGTGTTCGTCTTGAGTTCCCGGAGGTCTCGGCTATGCGCCTTGCCTCAGGATCTCTCGACTCGACTGTTTTGTGTTCGGTTTTGCACCAAATGCTTGTGTTTTTGCTTTGGAGGGCAGATAATGGCTTGTTGGCCATTCACACACTCCACCGGCCATGGCTTGAGGCCATTGGTTGTGTTTTGTTTCCATCGGCCAAATATTTGGCCGACCGGCACTCTAGATGGTCGAACGGCCATATATTTTGGTCAAATTGCATTTTTGGTTGGCCGATCACTGTTCATCTGCTTTTGCAGATATTTTTATGCCAGCTGTGCTAGCTGGCATACACTTTGCTCCCCTCCATACACGTGTATGGAGGGATCTCCCTCTTGACTAGCTTGTTTGGAAAGCCTTACAAGAGGGATTGTCTATAAGAGGGAGGCTCGTCTCCGTCCATTAGGGTTACAAATTTTTCAAAGAGAGCTCTGATATTAGGGTTTGGGTAGTGTATCTATTCCATCTCTATATCTCCCTCTCTTGCACCCTTTGTGTGTGTTTAGTCTTACTTTTGCACACAAACACATAGTGTTACACCTTCTCTCGGTTGCTGAGGGGGCAGAGGGTTGTTCTTGGTGTTCTTGGGTGGTTTTGAACTCAAAGAACCAGCTGGAGCATTGTTTGTGAAGGAGGTCTACAAGGGTAACAACTTACCTTTATTCCCCATTTTTGCATAGCCTTTTTGACTATCTTGCAACTATTTTTAGACTTTGCATATAACATACAAAAGTTCTGTTTTTACCTGCTTAAAATAGTTGTTGAAGAGTGTTTTGTTGTTTGGGGTTGTTTGACCCCTCTTAGGGCTTGTTTGGCCCCATTTTGTGCCATTTTGGTAAAGCTCCGGGACCACTTTGTTTGGGCCTCCTCACCACTGGAATCTTGAGGGATTTCAGTGGTGAGGATGGTGCTTTAAGGTCCTAAGAAGGAGAGGGCCACCCCCTCTCCTTGTTGTCCTTGAAAAGGTTCATTTTTGCCTCATGTGTGAGCACCAAGTTTAGGTTCATGTTGACCATGCCTTAACTGTTATTTGGTAGTACTTTGTCATGTATTTCCTCTGTTTCATGTTGGTTTGGACACACCTTGCATGCCTTGCATACACGTCTTGTTATGCCACGATTTTTGCCTTAACATGCTTTAGGTTTAGACCCTTGTTCTAGCATGATTTAGGCTTAGCTTTGTGAAGCTTTTGTGCTTGTTTTAGCATGTTGAAGTTCTATTTTTGGTTGCTTTGGTCGACCATGGCATGCTTAGTATAGCCTCTTTGCATTCTTGGCTTGTGAGCCTCAAGTACTTGGACCATTTGTTGCATGCTTAGCTTGTCTTATTGACTTGGTTTGGCACCTTTCATGACATGATTTTCAGAGCTTATAAGGCGTGCCATTTGCCGATGTTTGCATCCTCTTAAGTGTGCTTAAAAGTTGTCTCTATGTGCCTAAGTGTTGGACCTTGCATGCATGCCTATTTGTATGTGTTTTGGCTTCCATTATTGAGCATGTTGGCCAGTGTTTTAGGCTTGTTCGAGGGTTGCCTAAATTAGTCTAAGTCCATTCTCACATGTGGCATGCTCACCTTGTGTGTTGATTGCATACTTGGCTTATTATGTGTTGTTGCATGTTTAAGTAGCTTTGCATTTGGCATGCATTTATCTTGGTTAAAGTTGCCTAACATGAAGTCACATGCTTACTTGCATGCTTGAACATCCACATTGTACCTTGTATGCTTGTTGATTAGCATTGATGCTTCATACCTTGCATGCTTGCTTGCACAGGTTGCATGCCTAATGTGCATTGTGCATTGCTTGTGCCTATGCTCATGTTGCATACTTAGTCCAGATGCCTAGGTTGCATTGCATTGGCATACATGCCTTGCCTCTTGATCAAGTGATAGAGGATGGGCCTCTTTGTTTGTTTATGTGCATTGCATTTCATTTGATATCAAAGTGCACACTTGGTCCCTTGGGCCATCACGCATTTAAATGCGCGATTGGTGGTCCGAGAACCAAGAACCATGTCCCTTTGAGTCATAAACATGATAATTGATGTGTTGGTGCACACATTTGCTTGGAATGCATTGCCATGCCTTGTTCTGTCCTCTGCTGCTGTCAAAACAGGACTCTGCAGGAAGCTTTGGCCGGCCGGCCATCTATACAGCCGACCGACCAAATATGGATGGCCGAGAGCTTAACAAATGGTCGATGACCATCCGGACATAGCCAGTGACCATTTCCCTTGGCCGGTGGTATCCCACAGGGGTCATAGAGTGCACCCTGGGAATTTTGCAATGATCAGAGAAGGAAAACAATGTGGACAGAGGCAACTTGTGCATGGCAGTGGACTTCCGAGCGGAGCTGAGCACGCATTGCATTGGACCCTCTTCCCGAGGCTGTTTTATTGCTTTCTTAGCTTAGTTAATTTGCTTAACTAGTTAAGTGGTCTGTAATAGTTAATTAGCTAGAGTAGTTAATTACTTATTCGGTTTGTATTATTCTTTTGGACCCTCCGAGCGAGGGCGAATTTGTAATAAGTGTGAGTGCGTGTGTGCATGTCTTCCAACCACCACTTCTTTCTCCCTTTTACTTACCTGCTTTGATGGTTAGTATTAGGGCACGTTTAATTTAGCATACCTTATGCTATACATGCGCGTATTCATACATTTGTCTTGCATGCACCGGGCTCGGCGCATCATTCTAACTGCATTTGTATTCCAATTCCAAATTGAATATGTGTTAGTTGTAGCATTTCACATGTCATTGTAGATTAGCCGAGGCCATCTTAGTTGCATTCTGCATGTGTTGCATTAGCTATCTTAACATGAACTAGGATCATGCATATGATTGCTAACTAGTTTCTGTTTTGGCTCGGAGTACTCGGTAAGTTTTCATGCTTTAGCATCCTTGCATGTGTGTGAGTGTTGCCATGACAGCATACTTACCATGAGGCTAGCTGCCTATGTGATAAAACTGCTTGAGTGCCTGTGGATGGAGGTTGAATTACCTAAATTGGAATAATGCACTAAAACTGTGAGTTTTAAGCCCACTAGATAGTGGCAAAACCATATTTTCTAAAGCCCACTTGAGGGTGGCAAAATCTGCATTTTAGCCTACTTGCGAGTAGCAAACCATTTTCAAAACAAACATGAAATGTTTTGTTCCAATTTAGGCGATTTGGTCTATACTTGTTTGCTATGCGCATAATATAGTAATTCTAGGCTAATAACCGGAATAAGAGCATATAATGTTTTCAAAACAAGATATCATGGTTAGTAGAGGCCGATCTTTGATCGGGGGAGCGGGGGTGCTCATAGCTGACCTTCCCCAATCGTACCCTAGTTCCCGAGCTGAGGCAACTTTGGTGATGACAAGCACGTGGCCTTTGGCACCGAGTCAGGGTTTCCTAAATTCTCCCAAAATAAAATATTTCGGCGGCGACTCTGTATCTGGCAAAGCAGTCCATGTTTGGCACTTCTTTTCTAAAAATCTGTTTTCTCAAAACGATTTGCCGAATTTGGAATCTTTGGTTCAGATTAAGAACCGTGACAATTCGAGTCCGAACTGTAGCATGGGGCCCACAGGCGCGTCTACAATTTCTGGCGACTCTGCTGGGGACTTAATGAGAACTTGACTCGAACTCATGATATCTTGCCTTGACTACACTTATGTGTTTCTTTGCATTGCATGTGCATTGGTGCGCCTAGGACATCGTTTTTGCCATTTGCTATTCCTGAGCGGTTAGCCTGAGGCTGCGTGCCATAAGGTTGACTAGTTACGGGCTCTGCCAGTATGGGAACACAAACCCTGGTTTTACCGGGGCGCCCTTTTGACCATTCGACCTAGTGCATATTCGGAATCCGTAGTGACCATTCCAAACTAGGACAGGTTGCTTACCCGATTGTAGGTTGTTTGAAACCACTGCGTGCGTAGTGAAACTCTAGCTGCTGAAAAAATAGGACAGGGAAACCTTACCCCAACATAGGGGTGTTTTGGCTCTCTTTCTTTGCTATGTGCTTTTAGAGTGTATCTCTACAGGAACGCGCATATCAGTTTGCAAGTTTAGTACCAGGCCTGAGGGCATCAGCATCAGTGTTTTGGGGAATCAGTTATATCTGCGGGTATCAGATTCAGTTTTTTGGGACAGTGATTTTGGGGAACAGTGATCAGTAGTAGAGTACAGTTATTCAGCTATACTTGTGTCTGTTCTGATTGGGCCGAAATGCTGCGTGTTTTCTCCTTCAGTTTAGAGATTTAGTACAGAATAGCCAGTGTTCTCCTTCGCTGAGGCAAGACAGATATCTGATTCGTCGATCACTGTTCAGTTCAGCGGACTTATGATGACCCAAAGTTCAGAGGAAATTGTGGTTATGGCAGCCGCGTTAGACCAAGGGATCATCTTGCAGGATGAGACCAATGTTGATGTACCACATCTGCCCAGGTCGCCTGTTGCGCGCCCGATCTGGGAACCCCAGATGTTTCAAGTTCGTGAACCTACCACATTTGAGTTAATGGGAATGATCGGCGACCTCCAGAGATCCGTGGCCGATCTGGCCTATGGAATGTCGGCTTCGCCACCGGCCACATCATATGCCGGGAGTTCTGTACCACAAGAGCCCCCGCTACTGGGGCATATTGTGATCGAGCTCAGCCAACCAGAGGTTGCCTCCAGCTACAGCAACGACGTGTCAGCAGCAACCGGGTTTCGCTCTAATGTAGTAACCCAAACCCGAGGCTAGAGGTAAGAACAAAGTAGGAATAGATGCTGATCCCATCGGACAACTGCTGTGGGCAGTCGAGGCTTTGAAAGCTGGGGGAATGAATAAACAGCAAGTGTTCGCAGTCGTGACTAAAGCCGTGGATGTGGCGTCTGGCACGCACTTTTGAGCATCTGCGAATGCCTTTTTTTGTGGTTTCTGAATTAGGTGTTGAGTCAGTTCGGTGGTCTTGTTTTGAGTCTGTCTCTTTGTTTTTCAGTTAGTCTTTTTGATTAAGGGTCTATCTTGTCGCGTTGAGTCAGTCCCATTGTATAGAATGTCGGGTGATTCCGGGGTTGTTGCCTTGAACACCCTTTTGTTTTGTAATTACCCTTTTGCTTTCTTTTGAATCTGTCTCCGCCATGGAGCCAGTTGCAACCAGGGAATCTGATTGAAACAGCTGCGGCTATCATGTTTCCGTGTTTACTGCTATTTTGAGCTAGTTGTGCCAGGGGATTTGAATAGAATAGTAGTACATTCCCCCTGCTCTCTTGTGCCATGAAAATCATTGCATTGACCTACGTTTTTCAAAACCTTTTTGAACACTGCGGTGAAAACAAAGGGGAAGGAATTCCTCGGAATTTGAAAAACTTTGATCAAATTGAGAGAAATAGAGGCGTGCTAAGCCCTTAACGATTGAAATCATGCTTGTCAGTGTGAGCACTGAGAAGGACCCTAGCTTGATCCAGACTGGTTCCACACTATCTTCGGCGTGAGCGATTTGTTGCTTCTTTAAAAATTTCAAAAACAAAATGTTTTGCGCGGTCCTGCGAAGACCTGTGTGGAATCGCTCTTGAGATTGTGCAGCTTAGGATCGCTCTCAGCCTCAAGACTTGAGCCCTTGCTTTAAAACCTTGAACCACAATTTGGAGTGTTCAACGATCGACCATCAAGAGAGGCCTGTGTGGCTAGATTGGAAGCAGCCCTTGAACAAGAGGCGCCAAAGTCAGATCAAGAAGATTAGACCTCATCAGAAGAAACTTGCGAAGCTAGAACATAAGCACCCCTTGAACTAGGGGCAAAAATGTCCGATGTGCTCAAAGAACCGAAGATGGGTCCTTTAACAAATTAATACAACAGTCATTTTCTTGGATTGAGATGACTTCAGGATCTCAAAACCATTTGGCATGGACTTGTTACACTTTTACCCTTTGAGAGGCTCGCTGGGCCGAAAACCCGGAAGGGCGACCCAGGCAAAAGTTAAAGCAAGAGAAAATACAAAAAATGCAAAAGAAATGAAAAGAGAAAAATATAAAATAAAAAAAAGAGAAGAAAAAAAAAAGAGAAAAGAAAAGAATTGAAAAAGGAAAGAAGAACAAAGCTCGCAAGGTTGAAAACCCGCAACGGGTGCCTTGGCAAAAGTTAGAGCTTAAAAAGTAAAGCTTAATACTCGAGTGTACCTTCACCGGAACTACGTAAGGCTTGATTCCCATGTTTGGGATACGTAGGCAACTTCATCCTGAAGTCCAGCCCCCAACGCTTTCATAGCGACTAAGTCCATATAATGGTTTTTAATCATCCTTGATTCCCATGTTTGGGATACGTAGACAGCTTCGTCCTGAAATCCAGCGACCAACGCTTTCAAAGTGACTGTGTCCATATATTGGTTTGGACCATCTTCGTCTTCTCTGTATCCGAGAGTTCGGTCGTGATCATCACTAGTGAGGGCTGTTTACAATATGCTGCGGCGTCATCCAAACAAGGGGCAACTTTCCATTGCCACGAGTTGTCGTGAGTCGCCACTCAAACCAGGGGAAACTTTCCGTTGCCGTGCAGCGTCCTTCAAACAAGGGGCAATTTTCCATTGCCTCTGATCCAAGGTTGCGCATCTCGAGAGTAAGTTCCGCCCTCGTTGAGCGGCGGCCGTTTGCCAAAAATAGTTTTTTAGAATTTTTTTTTTTACTGAGGTTGACTAATTTTCTCGAAAATTGTTTTATTTTCCAAAACTGGACCATTTTCTTGCACCGAAAAAAGGAAAATTTTCAGTGCTCATAGCCTGACTTGCATGGTTTTCAAATAAAAAATCGCACAAGTATGTTAATCTAACTCTCATATTGGTCAAAATTGTTTTAGTAGAAAACCAAAACAAAAAATGGTCAAAATTATGAACTAGGGGCACGGTTGAGTTAGGCTTCCTGTCTTTCTCCCATCGCCAGCATACTTGCCAAGAAGGGTACAACTGAAGCTGTCCTTAAAAGGGCTGAAAGCTCTCTCAACCTCCGAGCAACGAGGTCTCAAACCAAGTGCAAAGCACGAATCAGAACGGATCAAGATACTCCATTCCTTTGTCTGGGGCATCGACCAAACGCCACCAGAAGAAATAGCCACGAGCTAACCGAATCAGGTGTAAACCCACAACTTCCTATTCATCCATCAAAAACCTCGGGGAGGGATAAAAAGATGAGAGAATAAAGAATAGAGAGGTGTAAGTTGAGAGAAAAAGCGAGCCAAAGGGTTTTGAGAGAAAAACCGAGCCTGAGAGCCGAGTGATGTGAGAATCACACAAATGAGAAAGGGTGGGAAACAATACCCGGTGAAACTAGCTCCTTATGATCTGAGGTCCCCCGTCTTCGTTAACACGCCTGTATATCGTGTCTTTTGTTTTGTTTACCTTAACTCTTGCTTTGAGTCGGTTCTGAGCGTGTCTCGTTATGTTTAGGTTGGTTACCTTTTTGTTTTCTTTGTTGAGTCTTCTTCGCTGTGTTCAGTTGTAGGCTCAACACCCCAGTTTGAAAAACCCTTTTTCAATTTCAAAAATTAATCATTTTGTGCTCAGAGTGCTGTGCTATTCTTCACATTTGTGCAAAAACATGATTTGGTTCTTTCATACAACTGCAGGGTCCACCCCCGATAATTGTGAACAGAAAAACCTGGGCCTCTTTGAAGCTTTTGGGTTTCAGATTGCATCTGAGTGTGCTTCAACTTCAACCGATTCTACCTGTGTATTCCGTCTTTTCAGATTTGGACTATTTTCGCCGCGTGCAGAATGAACTGAGAATACTATGTTGTGGGCTATGAAGTTCAGAATGAGCAGAGTTCAAAATGAGTAGTGTTCAGAATCAGTTGTGAGTTGCGTGGGCTGTGAGTAGATTAAACCAAGCCCTGTGTTACGAGCGGAGTGTTCAAACTGAGCAGTGGTTTGTTTGAATTGTTTTGCTGTTGGCCAATCCATTATCTGGTTATTACCATACAAGTGTTTGATTTCTCAGACAGGAGATCAATCTCATTTACATTGAGGTGTAATATGATGCGATGCGATGCATTGTATGAAATGTATCAATGTAACACTTTTTCAGATAGAAAGCTTTGTTTCATTTCATCATCTTTTTCAAGTACAAAGCTTTGGACAAAACAAAACCTGCCTGCGGCAGTGCAAGGTACTCTAGCTACCAGCAAAAAAGAAAAAAGTACCAAAAAGAAGAAGAAGAAGAAAAACAGCAAAAATTTGGACCAATGTCGAGCGGCCTCAGGCCTAAGAGTCTGTCCTCGTCCTCTTCCTGGATGAAGGTCCAGGAGCATCGTCATCAGCGCCGTCATCTGAGCCTGAGTCAGTGCCATCTCCGGTCTCCTCTTCAGATGACTCCGCCTCTGCCTCCGCCTCCATTTCCGCCTCGGACTCATCGTCATCTGGAGTTGGCGCCCGTGAGCTACTCCCAACATGAGCTACTCCCAACATTTGTATTCCAATTCCAAATTGAATATGTGTTAGTTGTAGCATTTCACATGTCATTGTAGATTAGCCGAGGCCATCTTAGTTGCATTCTGCATGTGTTGCATTAGCCATCTTAACATGAACTAGGATCATGCATATGATTGCTAACTAGTTTCTGTTTTGGCTCGGAGTACTCGGTAAGTTCTCATGCTTTAGCATCCTTGCATGTGTGTGAGTGTTGCCATGACAGCATACTTACCATGAGGCTAGCTGCTTATGTGATATAGCTGCTTGAGTGCCTGTGGATGGAGGTTGAATTACCTAAATTGGAATAATGCACTAAAACTGTGAGTTTTAAGCCCACTAGATAGTGGCAAAACCATCTTTTCTAAAGCCCACTTGAGGGTGGCAAAATCTGCATTTTAGCCTACTTTCGAGTAGCAAACCATTTTAAAAACAAACATGAAATGTATTGTTCCAATTTAGGCGATTTGGTCTATACTTGTTTGCTGTGCGCATAACATAGTAATTCTAGGCTAATAACCGGAATAAGAGCATATAATGTTTTCAAAACAAGATATCATGGTTAGTAGAGGCCGATCTTTGATCGGGCGAGCGGGGGTGCTCATAACTGACCTTCCCCAATCGTACCAATTTTGTGACACCAAAATAAAATATTTAGGTGGCGACTCTGTATCTGGCAAAGTAGTCCATGTTTGGCACTTCTTTTCTAAAAATCTGTTTTCTCAAAACGATTTGCCGGATTTGGACTCTTTGGTTCAGATTAAGAACCGTGACAATTCGAGTCCGAACTGTAGCGTGGGGCCCACAGGCGCGTCTATAGTAATCAGGATGCTTTTGTGTTAATTGACTCCGGATCCACACACTCTTTTGTGATATGTGCATTTGCATCTAGACTGAATAGACCCTTAGAACCATTGCCATATCTGCTATGTGTGTCTGCTCCATCTGGGAAATCTGTATTATGTGAATCTATATACCAATTTTGTGAAATGCGTGTCGAGGATGCTATCCTATATATAGATTTGTTGCCCTTGAACTTTAGGCATTTTGATGTAATTTTGGGCATGGATTGGTTGACTAAGTATTGTGCCACCATTGATTGTGTGACAAAACGGGTCGTGTTTAAACCACCAGAACAGAAAGAAATTGTGTTTGTGGGAAATGAGGTAGTGCCTCCACCTTATATGATATCTGCAATGAAAGCATGTAAACTGATCAGGAAAGGGTGCCAGGGTTATTTGTGCTATGTGTTGTCTAAACAATCTGTGAATGTTGAATTGAATGATATTCCTGTCGTTAGAGAATTTCCGAATGTGTTTCCAAATGAATTACCAGGGGAATTGGTAGACAGGGAGATAGAGTTTACTATTGAAACTGTGCCAGGCACCTAGCCCATTTCTAAAACTCCCTACAAAATGGCTACCGCCGAAATGAAAGAATAGAAAGAACAATTGCAAGACCTGCTTGATAAAGGGTTTATCCGACCTAGCACTTCGCCTTGGGGTGCACCAGTGTTATTCGTGAAAAAGAATGATGGAACTTTGCGTCTGTGCATCGATTACCGGGAATTGAACAAGGTAACAATAAAGAACAAATATCCCTTACCTCGTATTGATGACTTATTTGACCAGTTGCAGGGATCACAAGTGTTTTCCAAGATTGATTAGAGATCCGAGTATCATCAGTTGAAAGTAAAGGCAGAGGATGTTGAGAAAACCGCTTTCAGAACGAGGTATGGTCATTTTGAATTTCTAGTTATGCCATTTGGAGTAGCTAATGCCCCGGCAACATTTATGGACTTAATGAATAGAATTTTTAAAACCTACTTTGACGAATTTGTTGTGGTCTTTATTGATGACATTTTGATATATTCTAAAGATAGGCTTGAACATGAATATCATTTGAGAACTGTCCTACAAATACTTAGGAAGAAGAAATTATTTGCTAAACTAAAGAAATGTCAGTTTTGGTTGGATGAAGTCGTTTTCTTAGGGCATGTGATCAACAACGAAGGAATTTCAGTAGACCCGCAGAAAAGAGAGGCGATTCTAAATTGGCCTACACCAACTAATGTGACAGAAGTCCGTAGTTTCATGGGCTTAGCTGGGTATTACAGAAGGTTTGTGAAAGACTTTTCAAAGATAGCAGTACCACTTTTCCAACTGACCCGCAAGGGGCAACCATTTGTGTGGAACGATGAAAGAGAATCAGCCTTTCATGAATTGAAGACAAGGCTGACCACTGCACCAGTGTTGACACTTCCATCAGGTATGGAGAATTTTTTGATTTTTAGTGATGCATCTTATAAAGGCTTGGGTTGTGTGCTAATGCAGAACGGAAAGGTTATTGCTTACGTCTCCCGACAGTTGAGGCCACACGAGAAGAATTATCCAACGCATGACCTAGAATTGGCCACAGTTGCTTTTGCTTTGAAAATCTGGCAGCATTATTTGTATGGGGCAAAGTGTGAAGTCTACACAGATCACAAGAGCCTGAAATACTGCTTTACGCAGAAAGAGCTGAATATGCGACAGAGGAGATGGCTTGAATTGATAAAAGACTATGATCTTGAGATTCAGTACCACCCCGGGAAAGCTAATATAGTTGCTGATGCCTTGAGCAGAAAGTCAACGGGGAGTATGGCTTATTTGCTTACTGAACAGAGAGAGATTTTGCAAGATTTTGAGAAATCTGAAATTGAAGTGGTAATGTGTGAACATGGCGGGCTGATAGCCACTATTATAGCCGAGCCGACAATCATTGATGAAATCAAACAAAAACAGAAGGAGGATGCACTCCTCAAGAAAGTAATTGATGAATTTGAAACAAGTCCGAAAGTAGAGTTTAGTATTGAGAATGAAGTGTTGAGATTTCGGAGCAGAATGTGTGTCCCAGATGTTCCGAAACTAAAGAAGAGGGTTTTAGATGAAGCCCACAAATCCATATTTGCTATGCATCCAAGCAACAATAAAATGTACCGGGATTTGAAACAGACCTATTGGTGGCCTAAAATGAAGAAAGAGATTGCAGAATATGTGTCCAAGTGCCTTCAGTGTCACCAAGTCAAGGCTGAACATCAGAAACCAGGCCGTCTACTTCAACCTCTCTCTATTCCTGAATGGAAGTGGGAACATGTGACTATGGATTTCGTTGTTGGCCTACCTCGGACTTCTCGAGGTATGGATTCTATTTGGGTTGTAGTTGATAGACTGACTAAATCTGCACATTTTCTGCCTGTCAAGACTACATTTAATGCTTATAGATTGGCTACTATTTATGTTGATGAGATTGTCCGTTTACACGGAGTTCCGGTATCCATTGTGTCGGATAGAGATCCGAAATTTGTATCTAGATTGTGGAAGAGTTTGCAAGAAGCTATGGAAACAGAATTAAGGCTCAGTACTGCATTCCACCCACAGACAGATGGGCAGTCAGAACGAACAATACAGACTTTGGAGGATATGCTTCGGATGTGTGCTTTGGATTTTCAAGGGAGTTGGGAAGATTATTTGCCACTTGCAGAATTTGCTTATAATAACAGCTTCCACTCCAGCATCGGTATGGCACCATACGAGGCTTTGTATGGTAGGAGGTGTAGATCACCCATTTCTTGGACAGAAGTCAGGGATAGAGCTTTACTTGGGCCTGAAATTGTGCAAGACACTTCTGAGAAAATCAAAACTATTCGGCAAAGGCTCAAAACAGCTCAGGACCGACAAAAGAATTATGCAGATGTTCGAAGAAGACCTCTTGAGTATGAGGTCGGTGACCATGTGTTCATTCGTGTGTCCCCAATGAAAGGCCAAGTCAGGTTTGGAAAGAAGGGCAAGTTGTCGCCCCATTACATTGGGCCGTTTCAGATTTTGGAAAGACTGGGTCCAGTTGCTTGTAGAGTTGCTTTCCCACAGGTATTCGAACAAATCCATAACATGTTTCATGTGTCGATGTTGAGAGGTTATCTCCGAGACCCGTTTCATGTGATTGATTATCACCGAGTAGCTATTGATGAAAATAAGGAATATGCCGAATGGCCGGAACGAATTGTTAATCGACAAGTGAAACAACTGAGAAGCAAATCCATCCAAATGGTGAAAGTGGAATGGAAAGAACACTGTGGAACAGATGCTACATGGGAAAAAGATGAGGAAATGCGACTACGCTATCCACATTTGTTTCCCGATGAAGGTAAATTAAGTTTGGAGGACCAAACTTCCTAAAGGGGGGAAGACTGTGATACCCCTGTTCTGTAGTATGCTAATTGGTCCTTAATATGAGTATGATTATGTGTTTAGTACGATTTTGTGTGCTATTATGTGAAGATATGTGGTTTTGAATTTCTATCTGTTCACCGTTGGAATATCTGCTTTGAAAATTAAATTGAAGGCCTTATCAGCCACAGAACCCGGAATTGATTACGCCAATGTGATTGGCATAATTTTTAGAGCCTACAGTGAAGTTTAATTGGAAAATTGATCCGGACCAGATTAAATCGATTAAATTGATGAATTAGTACCCAATTACTTTATTATTATTATATTGGCATTAGTGGGTTATGTTGTAAGGGCATTACACCCTCAAATTCCTTCCTTTAGTGCATTTTGGCTGATTTTTGGACTCAAAAAAGGAGAGAGGGTCGGCTAAGAGAGAGGAGAGTGAAAGAAATTGAGAGTTTGATCATTGAAGCTTGATTTTGGAGGCCAACTCTAGAATTCACCATAGATTGGAGGAATTGAACCTGTAGGTAAGCATTGATTCTTGAATTCATGGGTTTAATGTGTAATCTTGTGTGTTCAAAGTTAACTAATGGTCAAGAGCATGATTTGAGTTGGTTTTGTTGAATTGGAAGACTATATATGCATGCATGTATGTAATTGTTTGGAATTTGCATATTTGAGCTTGAACTACATGACTCATGTTGCAATTTGGTTGAAATCCATGTATTTGTCCACCTCTCCATTATATGGGATGAGAATGAAGGTTATGTGTCACATGCATGTACAATCCATGGGAGTAGAAGCTTTGAATGCATGAAATTGTTATATTGATAATGAGTTTGGTGGAAAATGAGCCATGCATGTGTTTGATTCACGAAATTGGGCTCCATGTTAATGTATTTTAGTATTGGTACCATGTTAGTACAAGTATATGTGAAATTGGAGCCATAATGTGCAAGAAAAGTGGTTGACATGTCAAGTTTGAACTCAAGAGAGTGTTCTGGAAAACTGAGAATTTTTTATGTCCGCTCGAGCGGGGGAAGTGCCGCTCGAGCGGGGAATACGTGCTCCTAGTACATTTTGTAGACTTGGTGTCCGTTCGAGCGGGATATTTCACGCTCGAGTGGAGAGCTTTTGTAGACAGGCCTTCCCCTCGAGTGCCCTAATTCACGCTCGAGCGTATTTTTGATGCAACCAGTACTTTTGCAGGCCTTAAGGGTCCGCTTGAGCGGGGACCCTGTTTTCTGAAATTTTGTTTACGCGTTCTGTGTTTTGTTTTTCGTCCTCTTTCACTTCTAATCACTCTTAAGCATACTTTGAGCATTGTAATTGAATTAAAGAGATAAGAATGAAGCCTAAAGAGGAAAATGTGAATTAAAGAACGGATTAAATTAATTGTGACCCATATGTGTTATGTGATGTGTAGGGTCAAGCTCCAGGGCAAATTCACAAGCCGATCACTGTGAGTAATATCTAAAATATGTTATTGTCCAATTGCTTACTTCTACGTAAGTTTTGTAAAGGTCATTAATGTTGAATGGTGGACAAAGTTTGATATGACAAGTTTGAAAGGCTTAAATGCCAGTTTGATATGACAAGTCTGAAAGGCTTAAATGCCAGTTTGAAATGAAAGTCTGAAAGGCTTAAATGCCAGTTTAATATGACAAGTCTGAAAGGCTTAAATGCTAGTTTGATGTGAAAGTCTGAAAGGCTTAAATGCCAGTTTGATATGACAAGTTTGAAAGGCTTAAATGCTAGTTTGATATGAAAGTCTGAAAAGCTTAAATGCCAGTTTGATATGACAAGTCTGAAAGGCTTAAATGCCAGTTTGAAATGAAAGTCTAAAAGGCTTAAATGCCAGTTTGATATGACAAGTCTGAATGGCTTAAATGCTAACTTGAAATGAAAGGCTGAAAGGCTTAAATGCCAGTTTGATACGACAAGTTTGAAAGGCTTAAATGCCAGTTTGATATGACAAGTTCGGAAGGGCCGAAAGGCTAGTCTGATACGAAAGTTTGATAAGGCCAAAAGGCCAGTCTGATATGAACGTTTGAAAAGGCCAAAGTCCAGTTTGACATGAATGAATTAGGCCCAAGGCTGTCTGATGTATAATGTTCCAATGTATTTTCTTTATTTGATATCATTCACTGGGCTTTCGCTCACGCTTATTCACGAGTTTGTAGGTGAGCCAAGAGAGGTCCAGACCCAGCCCCAATGAAGTCTGTATGGAACAACCGAGTTTTGGAAAGTCAGCCTATATGTCTTAGGTATGAGACTCACTTTCGTCTTTTGCCATTTTGTTCTAAGTTGTTATGTTGGCGAAATTATTTGAATATGTCTGTATATAGTTTTCATGGGTTGACTTAGTTTTGGATGATCCTGTCTGTACAGAACTTTATGGTACTGTGCATCTATTGTGAGTTAATAATGTATATGTGTATGGTTTGTTTTAATGTGCCATGTAAGCATAGCTCTAAGGAAAAAGTTTTAAATTGCTTCCGTTTGGCCCCCATTAACTCTGTTAAAATACGTTGTTTTGGTTTGAGGCCATAGGTAATCTTATGATTACTGGCCGGTTATGTCCTTAACCCACGGGGGCGGGTTCGGTTCATGACAGAGGCAACTTTGGTGATGACAGACACGTGGCCTTACGCACGAGTCAGGGTTTCCTAAATTTCCCAAAACAAAACATTTAGGAGGCAACTCTGAAATCTGGCAAAGCAGTCCATGTTTGGCACTTTTTGACTAAAATCAGTTTTCCAAAACGATTTGTCGGATTTGGACTCTTCGGTGATTTATTAGTCTTACATTGCACTTTGTGAGATTAGATTCAGAACCGTGACAGGAGTTCGAATTATAGTAGTTAGAACCCAATTCGCGCCCTCTTCGAAACGGGGGCGCGCGGAGCCAGTTCGGGCGGTCTACAGTTTCTGGCAACTCTGTTGGGGATTTAGAGAACTTGACTCAAAACTCATGATATGTTGTTTCGTCTACACTTATGTGTTTGTTTGCATTGCATTTGCATTGGTGCGCCTAGGACACCGTGTTTGCCATCTGCTATTCCTGAATGATTTGTCGAGGCTTACTTCGAAAAGCGTGCCATAAGGCTGACCAGTTATGGGCTTTACCACGATGGGAACACAAACCTCAGTTTTTTTTTAGGCAGCCTTTTTTGACTGTTCGACCTACTGCATATTGGAAGCCGTAAAGACCATTCCAAACTAGGACAGGTTGCCTACCCGATTATAGGTTGTTTGAAAACCGCTGTGTGCATAGTGAAACCCTAGCTCCTGACAAAAGAGGACAGGGAAACCCTACCCCAACATAGGGGTGCTTTGGCTCTCATTTGCTTGATATGTGCTATTAGAGTGTGTCTCTACAGGGTTGTATGTATCAGTTTGCAAGTCTGGGTATTAGGACTGCGGGCATCAGTATTTGGGGATATCAGATTTGAGGCAGTGATTTCGGGGGCTGTGATCAGTGTTGAGAACAGTGTGTTCAGCTTACAATACCAACTGTGTGTTATCATTATTTTAAGCCAAAGTACTGTCCATTTTTCTGGTTGTTGTTTCCTTATTTTTGCTTTATTTATCTTTTTGCAAGGTAGTATAGCATCATTGCTTCCAAGGAGGCAGTTTCCCACAAAGCACTCTGGGTTAGAGGTAGAAGGCTTCATCGATCTGAGGATCTAGTTGACGGACAAGCAGTGTTCTTTTCATTACCCCCGGTTACTAGATGAAGGTCAGCTAGGCACAGTTCATTAGTACAGCAATTACCAGATCAGCGGTCATTGTCCACCCCACTAGTGTGTAGTCGGGTTGAGGTTTCCGTTTCCACCGCAGAGAGAGATACACCTATTGTTCAGTTAGATTAGCACCTTATGGCCGGTATGGAGGAGATGATGCGTCAGCTCCAAGAGACTATGCAAGCCATGCAGCGGGATGCTACCCGCCAGACGGAGGTTACTGCGCGTCAGGCAGAGGTTGTGGCTCAACAAGCAGAACTAATTGCCAGATTTCAGCAATAGCAACAACCACAACAAGTCGGACCATCTGCTTCGCATCCACCCCCATCTCCACCTAGGGTTCCAACACCCGGAGAGACAGCACACGTCCAGGAAAATACGGATGTCCCAACGGGGCCAGTTCCACCCCCAATCCTACCTCAACTGTCCAAAGGACCAGCTAATCCAGGGAATTCACCGTTTGAGTTTGAGGTTGATCCAACTACGCTTAAAGTGAGCAAGCTAGAAAAGCTATTCAAAAGAGCTCAAGGTGTCAATTCCATTTCGGATATAGAGGATGGTTATACCGACTCAGCCGTGATGTTGCCGGATCAGTTCAAGATGCCGCATATAGACCGTTTTGACAGTTTCGGGGATCCCATGGTACATCTGCGATTGTTCTTAGATATCCTAAGGCCAATGGGCCTCTCTAGACTGCAAAAGCTTTCCCTTTTCGGCTAGACCCTGTCGGGTGTTATGGCCATTTGGTATGCGAAGTTGGAAGATTCTGTCAAAAGGAGCTAAGAGAAGATAGCTGAGGCCTTCGTTGCCCAGTATTCATACAACACGCAAATCGAGGTCACAACTCGTGATCTCGAGACAACCAAGCTAGAGCCGAAAAAGGGCTTCTCTGACTTTGTAACCCGTTGGAGAGCTAAAGCTTCTATGAAGACTACTAGGCCGATCGAGAAAGATCAGATAAGGATGGTTGTGCACAACCTCCAACCCAAGTTGATACAAAAGATGATCGTCTTACCCCTTCCCACCTTTGTTGATTTACACGAGATTAGGGTGCAGATTAAGGACGCCATGAAGCAAGGTCTGATTGACCACGAGAGAGAGCTGCCCAAGAGGGCATTTACTCATAGTTCGAATGCAGGCACGAATAGTGCTGCAGCTGCCAGAACTTCCGATGTGGGCATGGTCACCACCACCACACCAAAAACAGCCACCCCATTTACTAGTGCGTCCGGTACCAGCTCACAAACAGCCAAATATCCACCCTGAGCCCAAAGGACCTTTACTTCATTGTACATGCCCCTTTCCAAAGCCTTGGGGGTTCTCATTAGAAAAGGGCATTTGAAGCCCCTAGAGCTGCGACCATTACCAGATGAACTTCCTGCTTCCCATAACCTAGCCAAATACTGTGCCTTTCACCAACAGCATGGTTACGACACCGACCAGTGCTACAGACTCCGTCATGAGATTCAGGATCTCATTGACAATAAGGTGATTGCACCTCCAGAAAAACCAAATGTCACTACCAACCCACTCCCACCACATAAACAAGCTCTCCCACCCAAACACATTAATCTGATCCAAACTGGGGTTGTGCCATACGACCCCAGCATATATATGACGCCCTCCCACCTACCCAAGCCTGAGGTGTTCATCCCGGATAGCATGGACTTGTGCATGTTGAGCACCTCCCTAACCCAACTCAAGCTAGTGGTGGTGACCGTCGAAGGCAGAGCTGGGATGACCTTGGAGAGTGGGAATATTGATTTAGAGCCTGAGAGATCTGGGAGCTTTACCAATGGAGCATATAACCCGAGTGGTTATATCATGTCAACGGACCAGGCAAAGTCGAGGGTAGAGTTGCCGGCTGGGACGGAAATTAGTGTGATTCGGGAGGGTGGACCTAGTCAGGGGTTAAATGACCTAGCAGAGCTGGAGGAGGATATCGGCAACCTTCAATTCTTTGATGAACAGGACCCGGGAAATGTGAGCATCAACTGGTTTGACTTGGATGGATTGGTAGAAAATACGGGGTGGCTCAGTGACGAGCCAGATGTTGTTGGGGAACCTCATCCAGAACAGAGACCATCAGAAATGGGAACACCTACAGTGGCCGGAATGGCCAAGAATCAAGAAGCATAGTCGGAGAGCACCGGTGCGAAGAATTATGCTTGGGAATCGGGCAGTTTATGTATAGCAGACGCTGAACAAGAGGCTGCATTGAAGAGGTTTGAGCAAGAAAAGATCGAGAATCTTGAGAGGGCTAGAAAAGCCAAGGCACTTGAGGGTGTGAAGTGTGCTGTGAGCACAGAAGCAGTTACAACGGAGCCGGACAATTGTCTGTCGGTTGCCGATGGCATGTGGTGGGAAGACGACGACTTGCGTCTGGCCCACACTGACGAAGATTAGGGACAGAACCAACCGGATGACACCTGGTATGTTGAGGAGGTTGACCATATGAATAGAAGTGGGCGGTACTTTAAGCCCCCACACTTGGACCAGCCGGAGGCGTCCGGAAAGGACAAAGAAGCAGAGAGGCAGAAGAAAAAATTGCTGGAGGAGGAGCTGTACTGAAACAGCTAAAGAAGATTCAAGGAGACATCTCCATCTGGGGACTGCTTATGGCCTCGAGGGTTCACAGACAGGCCGTCCTTATAACCATGGATAGGGCCAAGCTTTCAATCGATACAACTCCTGAGCAGTTGGTAGGGTTGGTTTTCCCAAGAGGAGCTTCCCCGACCTTGACCTTCAGCGACAAGAAACTACTGCCTGAGGGCTCCGATCATAACAAGCCGCTCTACGTCTCTGTGGAGTGTATGGAAAAGTGGATACCAGTGGTTCTGGTCAACACGGGGTTCGCAATCAATGTATGTTCGTCGAGAACGGCATATGCTATCGGGTTGAAGCCCGCGAATTTCGTGCCTATAGCCCAAGTGATATGGGCCTATGATAATACCAGCCGGGAGGTGGTGGGTGTAGACGCGCCCCGGGAGGGCCTCGCTACTACAGTTCGGACTTGATTTGTCACGGTTCTTAATCTGAACCAAAGAGTCCAAATCCGGCAAATCGTTTTGAGAAAAACAGATTTTTTGAAAGAAGTGCCAAACATGGACTGCTTTGCCAGATACAGAGTCGCCACCTAAATATTTTATTTTTGGAGAAATTAGGAAACCTTGACTCGATGCCAAAGGCCACGTGTCCGTCATCACCAAAGTTGCCTCGGCTCGGGAACTTGGGTACGATTGGGGAAGGCCAGCTATGAGCACCCCCTCTCGCCCGATCCGAAGATCGGCCTCTACTAACCATGATAACCGTTTTTGAAAACGTTATGTGTTCTTATTCCATTTATTAGCCTAGAATTACTATGTTATGTGCGCAGCAAACAAGTATAGACCAAATCGCCTAGATTGGAACAAAACATTGCATATCCGTTTGTTTGGAAAACAATTTGAATTTTGCTACTCGCAAGTAGGCTAAAACACAGATTTCAATGAGCTGTTCCAACTCAAACAATCCAACCTTCACCCACAGGCATTCAAGCAATTATAACACATAAGTAACTAGCCTCATGGTAATCATGCTGTCATGGCAACACTTACGCGCATGCAAGGATGCTAAAGCATAAAAGCTCACCTAGTACTCCAAGCCAAAACAGAAACTAGTTAGTAATCATATGCATGATCCTAGTTCATGTTAAGATGGCTAATGCAACACATGCAAGATGCAACTATGATAGGCTCGGCTATCCTAAACGTGACATGTGCAATGCTGCAATTAACAAGTACTCAACTTTGGAATTGAAGTACAAGTGCAGTTAGCATGATGTGCCGAGCCCGGTGCATGTAAGACAAATGTATGGATGCACGCATGCATAGCATAAGGTATGCTAAATTAAATATGTCCTAATACTAACCATCAAAGCAGGTAAGTAAAAGGGAGAAAGAAGTGGGGATTGGAAGACATGCACACACGCACCCACACTTATTACAGATTCGCCCTTGCTCGGAGGGACCAAAAGAATAATACAAATTCGAATAATGAATTAACTATCCTAGCTAATTAATTATTACAGACCAACTAAATTAATTAAACAAATCAACTAATCTAAGGTACACTCGGGTATTTTAACCTTTACTTTTCAGGCTCTAACTTTTGCCAAGGTACCCGATGGGGGTTTTTGACCTTGCGAGCTTCTTTTCATTTTCTTTTTTTTTTCTTTCTTTTCTTTTGATTTTATTTCTTCTCTTTTTTTGCATTTTTTGTATTTTTCTCTTGCTCTAACTTTTGCCTGGGTCGCCCTTCCGAGTTTTCGGCCCAGCGAGCCTCTCAAAGGGTAAAAGTGTAACAAGTCCATGCCAAATGATTTTAGGGTTTTGAAACCATCTGTATCCAGGAGAGTGGCTGTTCTATTGATTTACTGAAGGATCCATCTTCGGCTCTTCGAGCATATCAGACATTTTTGCCCCTAATTCGAAGGGTGCTTCTGTTCTAGCTTTGCGAGCTTCTTCCAACGAGATCTGATCTTCTTGATCTGACTTTTCTTGCCTCTTGTTCAAGGGCTGCTTGAAATTGGGCCACACAGGCCTCATATCATGATTAACCTCTAAACATTCTGAATCTAAGTTCAAGGTTTGAAAATGAATGGGTTGAGTCTCGAGGCTAAGAGCGATCCTAGGCTGCACAGTCTCAAGAGCGATTCCACACAAGTCTTCGCAGGACCACGCAAAACATTTTGTTTTTGAAAGTTTTTAAAGAAGCGACAAATCGCTCGCGCCGAAGATACTGTGGAACCAGTCTGGATTAAGCCAGGGTCCTTCTCAGTATTCACGCTGACAAGGATGATTTCAATCATTAAGGGCTTAGCATGCCTCTCTTTCTCTCAATTCGATCAAAGTTTGCAAAACCCGAGGAATTCCTTCCTCTTTGTTTTCACTGTAGTGGTAAAGAGGTTTTGAAAAAACATAGGCCAATGCAATGATTTTCAGGGCACAAGAGAACAGGTGGAATGCACGGCCGTTCGATTCAAATCCTTTGACACAACTAGCTCAGAATTAGCAATAAGCATGGAAACATGATAGCCGCAGCTGCTCCATTCAAATTCCCTGATTGTAACTGGCTCCACAACAGAGACAGACTTAAAACAAAAGGATACTTACAAAACCAAAAAGGTGTTCAAGGTGACAACCCTAGAATCACCTGTCATCCTATACAGGGGGACTGACTCGCTACAACAAGACAGACCCTGAAGCAAAAGGAACTAACTCAAGACAATGAGACAGACTCAAAACAAAACAAAAGACTGACTCGACACCCAAGCCAGAATTTACAAAACTAGCATTCGCAGATGCTCCAAAAAGTGCATGCCAGACGCCACATCCAAAATACGCCAAGCGCCGCCCACAGGTGGTCCAACCCCTGATCACAAATTTGCAGTATCCTCGAAGTCCAACAGCTTAGTGGTGACAGACTTTGCCGAGGTAGGTGGGAGGATGACCTCATTGTCGATCAAATCTTGCACTTCATGATGAAGGCGAAAACAATCATCGGTGCTGTGGCCGGACTGTTGGTGGTACGCGCAATACAAGGTAGCATCATGCGAGAGAGGGAGATTCTTCGGGAGGGGCCGAGGCTCGAGGGGTTTAAGATGCGCCTTTTTAACCAATATTTGAAATGCCCTAGACAAAGGCATGTAGAGGGCATGAAAGACTCTGCGTCCTCTAGGCAGATACTTTGAAGTTTGAGGATTCTTGCTAGACGCACTAGCGAAAGGGTCGGCTGGCACTGCCTTGGCTTTCTGATCTTTTCCTGGTGCAGGGTTGGGAATGACAGGAATTGTCTGGGCATGACGGGGCCCATCCCGATTTTCTGCCTGGCTTGAACTGCCTTTGGTCGAAGTGGGGAAAGCATCATCCACAGCTTTAGTCATGACTGCAGATACCTGCTGCTTATTCATCCCCCCGGCTTTCAAAGCCTGGACTGCCCACAGCAGTTGCTCAACGGGATCGGCATATGCCTTTGCTTTGTTTTTACCTCTGACCTCATCCTGATTGAGGGTTTAGGTTGATACACCAGAGCGATGTCCGGTTGTTGCTGACACGTCGTTGTTGTAGCTAGAGGCAACCTCTAGTTGGCTGAGCTCGATCACAATCCGCCCCAGTAGCGGGGGCTCCTGTGGCACAAAATTCCCGGCATATGGTGCTACGGAAGGCGAAGCTGACATTCCGTAGGCGAGATCCGCCACAGACCTTTGCAGATCACCTATCATCCCCATCAGCTCGAACGTGGTGGGCTCGCGTGCCTGATATAATTGGGGTGCCCAGATTGGGTGTGCAATGGGCGACCTGGGCGGGTGTGGTGCATCACCATTGGTCTCGCCCTGCAAACTGATTCCTTGACCTAATGCGGTTGTCATAACCACAGTCTCTTCTGAATTCTGCATCATCATAAGTCCTGCCTCAGCAAGGGGGAACACCGGCTATTCTGTGTCAACTCTCTGAACTGAAAGGGAAAACAAGCAGCATTTCAGCCCAAACGGATCAAATACAGGTGTAGCCGAACAACTGCACTCTACTACTGATCACTATTCCCCAGAATCACTGTTCTCAAAACTGAACTGATACCCGCAGATATAATTGATTTCTCGACAACACTGATACTGCTGCCCTCGGGCCTAATACTCAAACCTGCAAACTCATATGTACGTTCCCTGCAGAGATACACTCCAAGGCACATAGCAGATAAGAGAGAGCCAAAACACCCCTATGTTGGGGTAGGGTTTCCCTGTCCTATTTTGTCAGGAACTAGGGTTTCACTACACACACAGCGGTTTCAAACAACCTAATATCGGGTGAGCAACCTGTCCTAGCTTGGAATGGTCACTATGGATTTCAATATGCACTAGGTCGAATGGTCAAAAAAAGGGTTCCCCGGTCAAATCGGGGTCTGTGTTCCCATACTGTCAGAGCCCACAACCGGTCAGCCTTATGGTCATGCCTTGACAAGACAAGCCTCTGGCAAACCGTTCAGGAATGGCAGATGGCAAACACGGTGTCCTAGGCGCACCAATGCACATGCAATGCAAAGAAACACATAAGTGTAATCAAAACAGGATATCATGAGTTCGAGTCAAGCTCTCTAAAATCCCCAGCAGAGTCACCAGAAACTGTAGACGCGCCCCGGGAGGGCCTCGCAACTACAGTTCGGGCTCGATTTGTCACGGTTCTTAATCTGAACCAAAGAGTTCAAATCCGGCAAATCGTTTTGAGAAAAACAGATTTTTTGAAAGAAGTGCCAAACATGGACTGCTTTGCCAGATACAGAGTCGCCACCTAAATATTTTATTTTTGGGGAATTTAGGAAACCCTGACTCGGTGCCAAAGGCCACGTGTCCGTCATCACCAAAGTTGCCTCGGCTCGGGAACTTGGGTACGATTGGGGAAGGTCAGCTATGAGCACCCCCTCTCGCCCGATCCGAAGATCGGCCTCTACTAACCATGATAACCGTTTTTAAAAACGTTATGTGTTCTTATTCCATTTATTAGCCTAGAATTACTATGTTATGCGTGCAGCAAACAAGTATAGACCAAATCGCCTAGATTGGAACAAACCATTACATATCCGTTTGTTTGGAAAACAATTTGAATTTTGCTACTCGCAAGTAGGCTAAAACACGGATTTCAATGAGCTGTTCCAACTCAAACAATCCAACCTTCACCCACAGGCATTCAAGCAGTTATAACACATAAGTAACTAGCCTCATGGTAATCATGCTGTCATGGCAACACTTACACGCGTGCAAGGATGCTAAAGCATAAAAGCTCACCTAGTACTCCAAGCCAAAACAGAAACTAGTTAGTAATCATATGCATGATCCTAGTTCATGTTAAGATGGCTAATGCAACACATGCAAGATGCAACTATGATAGGCTCGGCTATCCTAAACGTGGCATGTGCAATGCTACAATTAACAAGTACTCAACTTTGGAATTGAAATACAAGTGCAGTTAGCATGATGTGCCGAGCCCGGTGCATGTAAGACAAATGTATGGATGCACGCATGCATAGCATAAGGTATGCTAAATTAAACATGTCCTAATACTAACCATCAAAGCAGGTAAGTAAAAGGGAGAAAGAAGTGGGGATTGGAAGACATGCACACACGCACCCACACTTATTACAGATTCGCCCTTGCTCAGAGGGACCAAAAGAATAATACAAATTCGAATAATGAATTAACTATCCTAGCTAATTAATTATTACAGACCAACTAAATTAATTAAACAAATCCACTAATCTAAGAAAGCGATAAACGGCCTCGGGAAAAGAGCCCAATGCAATGCGTGCTTGGGTCTTGCTCGGAAGTCCACTGCCATGCGTAGGCTGCCTCTGTTTTCCCTGCTCTGCCCCTCTAAAGACTGCCAAAGCCTCAGAATTGCTTCCCTGGACATTGGGGAACACCATCGGCTTGGAGGATTGGCCACCGGCCATGGGAAATGGTCACCGGCTGCTTATGAAGCTATCGGCCACCACTTTATGGCCGGTCGGCACTGAATATTGCCGGTCGGCCAAGAATGTCTGCAGAACCTGCAATTGACAGCAGCAGAGGGCAAGGCACAGCATGGCAATGCATTTCAAGCAATGTATGCACCAATCACACCCCTTATCATGTTTATGACTAAAAGGGACGTGGTCCTTGGTTCTCGGACCATCAATCGCGCATTTCAATGCGTGATGGCCCAAGAGACCAAGTTGTGCATTTCCATTTCAAATGTCATGCAATGCACATAAACAAACAAAGGGGCTTCTACCTCTATCATGACTCACTTCAAGAGGTGCGCAATGCATGCACAATGCAATGCAACCTAGGCATGCGAGCTAAGGATGCAACATGGCAATGCAATGTGTACATGCAAGTATGCAAGCAACCATGCGAGGTGAGCATGCAAACAAGCAAAGAGATAGACTTAAACATGATTAGGCAATTCTCAAAACAAGCCTAAATCAGTGGCCAAAGTGCTCAAACATGGAGGCCAACACACGTACAAACATGCACATGTTAAAGGGCTAATACTTAAGCACAAAAGGGCAACTCTCAAGCACACTTGAAAGAGGCATAACATGGACAATTAGCATGCAAATGAAGCTCTGAAAATCATGCTATAAGGGGTGCCAAACCAACTAAATAAAGCAAGCATAGCATGTGGCAAACAAAGCCAAGAACCCAAGACAAGCCAAGAGGCTTAAACTAGGATCGTGTGACACATGAAGTAAATGACCAAGTTGGATTAAAACAGTCCCAAATCATGCCAAAACACAGGGACAAAGGCACACCTAGATAGCATCTAAATGGTCTAAGTATGGGGGCATGCACAAATGCTTAACATGGAGCCTACAACACAAACCTTTAAAGCATCAAAGAAGCATTGAAAGACAAGCATGTGAGCATGTTATGAGGACTGAAATGGCATATTAAGTGGTTCCAAACCACTAAAATAAATCAAGCAATGCATGCTCAATACTTCACATATTTAAAGCCTACAAGCTAACAATGCAAAGGGGCTATGCAATACATGGCAAGTACGACTAAAGCAATTTAAAACAGAGCTAAAGCATACAAAATCATGCACTAAAGCTTCCCAAATCTAGGCTTAAAACATGCTAGAACAAGGGCTTACAACCTAAGGCATGTTGAGGCGACAAAATGGCATTACAAGGCATGTATGCTAAGCAAGCATGGTGTACCAAAACCAACTAAAAACAGAGGCATATTATGACATAATAAGCACAAAAATCAGCTAAGGCGTGGTCAACACACATTCAAACTATATGCTCCCTCAAGAGGCCAAAAACGGTCCTTTTCAAGGACAACAAGGAGAGGGGGTGGCCCTCTCCTCTCTAGGACCTCAAGGCACCATCCTCACCTCTGAAATCCCTCAAGATTTCAGTGGTGAGGAGGCCCAAACACCAAGGTCTCGGAGCTCACCCAAAATGGCACAAAATGGAGCCTTACAAGGCTTAAGAGGGGTTAAACAACCCCAAAGCTTGAAGAAACCTTAAACAACTATTTAGAGGGCCTAAAAACAGAACTTTTATGTGTTATACACGAAGCTCGAAAACAGATGCAAGGTAGGTAAAAGTAGTGTGCAAAAATGGGGTAAAAAGGGACTAGTTTCTTACCCTTGAAGTCTTTCTTCACAAATGAAGCTCCAGCAGCTTCTTTAGCTCCAAACTAGCTCCAAGAACTCCAAGAACACTCCTTTGGCCCTCAATAATCAAGAAAAGGTGTAACACTATGTGTTTGTGTGCAATAATATGGACAAACACACCTAGAACACAAAAGAGAGAAAAAGAGAGATAGAATAGCTACAACTATACTAACCCTAGAACCAGAGCTCTCCTCTGTATTTTTTTGTAACCCTAATGCCAAGAGAGGAGCCCTCTTCTTATAGGCAACTCCCTCTTGTAAGGCTTCCAAAACAAGCCATCCAAGAGGGAAATCCCTCCATACACGTGTATGGAGGGGAGCAGAGTGGGTGCCAGCTATCACAGCTGGCACAAAATATCTACTAAAAGTAGATGAACAGTGATCGGCCATTCAAAATTGCCATTTTGGAAAAATAAATGGCCGACCGGCAACAAAGAGTGCCGACCGGCAATATACATTGCCGATGGCACAAAATCACTGGCCGGTGGCCTCAAGCCATGGCCGGTGATGTGTGGGGATGCCTCACAAGGCATTCCCTCCCTCTCCAAGGAAAAACACAAGTGTTTGGTGCAAGACCAGACACAACACGGTCGAGTCGAGAGATCCCGAGGTAAGGCGCGCAACCGAGACTTCCGGGAACTCAAGACGAACACAAACAAGGGTAATCACTGAGTGTTCCAATGGTGACGTCCAAGTCTTGAGGACGGTCAAAAATGGGGTGTCTACAGTTGCCCCTCTTTGACAGAACTCGAAAGTCATAACAATGACGGGAGTGAATGTCAAAGCCCAGAGACGACCCATTTTTGACAAGGCCGAAGACTTAGACAAACATGCAAGACAAACGAGATATGCGCCCGAAGGTAGGGGCAAAATGCAAGACAATGCACAAAGCTGAACATAACTTATGATCATGCAAAGAAAGCTGTAACGAAGCACATATGCGACAGTTCTAAGCTAGGAAAGGCCAAACCACACTACAATGCAGAGAGGGTGTAAGAGAATTATGTCATTCTCGATATGTCTCACTCGGAGAATACAGTACCTGTGCGGTTCGTCTAGTTACACCAGCCTCAAATGAACCGTACATACAATATCGTGCCTGCAAAGAAAGCAAACTTAATAGGTACAATGTGATTAACAACATGCATATTAATGTACTTAAAAAAAAAATGCGTGACAACGCAAAGCAAAGGGGAAGCATAACAATGCTGTGAAGGCACAGTCATATGAGTGGAGCACGCGGTCTACGCAGGCAACGAAATTGATCATAAGCATGCGGTCTACACAAGCAACGAAATTGGTTTCAAACGTGCGGTCTACGCAAGCAAAATATGCGGTCTACGCAAGTAAAACATGCCGTCTACGCAAGTAGTGAAATTGATTATAAACATGCGGTCTACGCAAGCAAAACATGCGTCCTACACAAGTGATGAAATTGATTACCAACATGCGGTCTACGCAAGCAAAACATGCGGTCTACGCAAGCAAAACCTGCTGTCTACGCAACCAAAACATGCGGTCTACGCAAGTGATGAAATTGATTACCAACATGCGGTCTACGCAAGCAAAACATGCGGTCTACGCAAGTAAAGAAATTGATTATAAACATGCGGTCTACGCAAGCAAAACATACGGTCTACGCAAGTAATGAAATCCATTATACGCATGCGGTCTATGCAAGCAATGAAATTGAACATAAGAATGCGGTCCACGCAAGCAAAACATGCGGTCTACGCAAGCAAAACATGCGGTCTACGCAGGCACAACATGCGGTCTACGCAAGTGATGGAATTGATTACAAACATGCTACATTACAAATGCAGAAAGGATGTAAGAGAATTATGCCATTCTCGATACGTCTCACTCGGAGGATACAATACCTGTGCGGCTCGTCTGGTTGCATCAGCTTCAAATGAACCGTACATACAATATCGTGCCCGCAAAGAAAACAAACTTGACTGGTACAATGTGATTAACAATATGCATGACGATGCAAAAATGAATGCAAAATGACATGCAATGTATACAAAACTATGTATGAACAATGCAAATGAAAATGCAATGCAATTAAAACAATGCCAATAATGTGCAATGCAATTGAATCATGATCCAATCATGAGCAGTTCGAAACCACACCTATGTCAAATAGATTGATGGAGGCAACAAGTCCGTCTACCATAGAACGGTCAACAGAACTATGAGTAATGTAGACGGACACAAGAACAAGTATTGGGGGGGAATGACAAAGGTGGGAAAACGACCCGCTGGGCAAAGGACAATGATCCTAATGCCGGATGTAACAATTACACTACAATGCAATATATACAGTGGATGTGGCATGCAGCCAAAACATATATTGCCTAGGATAGGCATGAACACAAACAAGCCATGTCTAGCACAGAACGGTCGACTGAAAGTATGGGCACATACCAGACCAAGCTCAACATGGAAAGGCGCAAGCCGTAGATGGAAGGTGATGCAATGAATGCATGCATGTAAATTGTGATGCAATATACACTATATTACAATGATGCATAACAATGCAACAATTTACGATGGTGCATGACAATGCAACTATTTACGATGATGCATGACAATGCAATTATATTGTTTTGTTTGTTTTTTTTTTTTGAAATGCAAATGATGCATGTTGCTTTTTTGAAATACGTGACAGCGCGTGACGTAGGACGCACGATGATACATGAACTTTAAATGCGCGGCATCGCGCGGTTATTGAGATACATGACAATGTAAATGGGCTGCGCACATCAATGCACTAAAGGTCTTGCACCTTCCGAGGATTTAAGGTCTCCTGGGCCGAGCGTATTTAAGGTCTCGCCAGACCAATGTATGCATGCAAAATGCAATGAGATGTGCATAACAGCGCGGTGCGTCAGACAACGCGAGTGCACAAGACAGTGCAATGTGCGAGAGGGAAACTTTTGAGTTTTTGTAAACCAAAAGGATACGGAAAGGATACACCTTGCACGAATTCGAGTGCCACGCACAGAAGACATGATCCGAGGTCAAAACGTAGGCCGGTTGAGCTTCAGAAATGCCTTTTCTTGTACTATCTTTGAGCAATTAAGACCCCAAACTACAGATCTGACCCAAAAAAGGCTGTAGGAAGCTCACCGGCCAGAAGGGGAAGCCACCGGCTATCCACCGGCCATCAAAACACATCACCGGCAGAATATTTGGCCGACCGGCCAAAATTGTAGCCGACCGGCCAAAAATGCCTGAATCGGGGCAATTTTGTCTTTTTGGCTCGGGTCTTTTAAAATAGGGTTCCAAACCCTATTTCTCTTACTTTCCCTTAGCCGAAATTTCCTCCTCTCTCTCTCTAGAGTATTTTCTCCTCTTCCCTTCTCCGTTTTCCTTGATTCTTGCGCCCCTTTCGACCTTTGATTCGCGAAGTTCTTCGCGTTTCGAACATTTTCAACCGATCGAAACTTCATTTCGGTGACCCTTTTGCTATTTCCACCTCTTGGGGTTTGTTTCCCCCAAGTTTTTCTTGATTTCCATGCCTTTTCTGCACCCCAACCTTTCCGGCCATTTTTCACCCTCCCGGGGTTGACTTTTCGGTTGACTTTTCATATTCTAGCCCGGTTTTCCCTTTTCCGGCTATTTTCTCGTCACCTTTTACATGGCGGATGACATTCCACAGGGCGTGACTCCCCCGGATCATGAGATGGATCCCGGGGTCAAGCTCCTCCCCTTGAGCGTCCGCCCGTTCGATCCGGCGACCTACCGGCCGGCGATTCACATCCTGCCTCCTGATGGACTGCGCCAGTTCAGGAGTTTCGAGAGGGACGTGCCTCCAGAGCTTCTCTTGCGCGAGCCTACATCTCATTTGTCCTTCGGCGCCTCCGAGGTAACATTCTTTCCTCTGCTTTACTTTCCGCAATGTAGAACACTTAGCTGCCATAACTGATTATGTTCTTTAACTGCTTAGCTCAGACACACTGATGCACTGTACACTGTAGTTGATCGCAAACAAACTTATAACTGATATCTGTTTGAAACTGACACGTGCACATACACTGTGCTTGCCCTGAACCACTCCAAACACACGGCACATACTGTATTTTACTGCAAACACACCGGCACCCGGCATCTGTTTGAATTTGAAAACATGCACACATGCTACATCTGTACTGAACCATACAAACATACTGACACATCACATGTTGTAGTTCACTGCCAAATCTAAATGCTTTTCAAAACTGTACTTTAGCCTTTCTTTGCCATCATCTGCTTGAAAACAGAGAGATTCCCATACCGTCCGGGGGTATGGGAACATCGTCGCTCGCGATTGGTACGTCGAGCTACTTGATGCGGTCCGCCATATCGTGGACCAGGCCAGTTTTGGTGCATTCTGTAGAGGGCTGTCTAGACTTACTACGAGCAGGCCTCTCCTTGCTGCTGTAGTGGAGATGGGGTAGGACACCACCGACTCGTTTCATCTTTCTGCGACGGGAGACATGACGATGACTCCCTATGATTTCTTGATGCTCACAGGCATCGGGGTAGGGGGTGATCCGATCCCCTTCGACACCGATATGGACGAGTGGACGGCTTCTCAGATCTATCTGCTTGGCGAGGTACCACATTTCGCCCATCCAGGCTTTGTTCGTTATTCCTGGTTCGAGGTCCAGTTCAGGGTCCAGCCAGCTTTGACCGAGGAGGCTCCGATGACCCAGGAGGCGGTGGAGCGGTACGCCCGCGATTTTCTGATGTTCCTGCTGGGGATGACTATTTTCGCCGATCGGGCGAACACTGTACCCCTCTGTCTACTTAGTGCACTGGTGGATGTCAGGCAGGTCTTGCACTATGACTGGGGTGGCGCCGCTCTGGCCACACTCTACGGGTACATGAGCTCAACTTCCCGTGGCAGCGGACAGTTGCTCGGGGGCTACTGGCGTGCTTGGAAGGTATTTTTCTTTTCTGCTTTTCACTTCTGTTTTATATTTTCTGTATTCTGTACACTGCACACACTGTTGTCTGCTTCACGTTGACTGTATACTGCACACACGGCACACACATACTCTGTTTTACACCGACTGCACACTGCTCACACTGTACACTCTACTCAATACACTGCACACGGCTCTGCTATTTCTGTTTTATTCTGCGTCCTGCTTTATCTGATGATCATATTGGTATTTGGTTTGCAATTGTGGGTCTACGCTTACTTTCCCAGATTAGCCCCAGTACCCGACGCGGAGACCCCTCTCGTCGTCCCGTTCTCACGCCGCTTCGATGGGAGGTGCGTGCGGAGGCCCCGGCAGACATTCATCTTTTTCCGCCGCTACTTTGACACCATCACCCCCGCGGAGGTATGTTCGACTTTAGAGTTTATTTAAGCTTCGCTTTTCACTGTATGTTTTCGATAACAGTAGGTAACAAACCGTATTTCATTTCCAGATCACCTGGCAGCCTTGGGCTCCGTTGCCAGCGACGATTCGAAATCGATTTGCCAGTGCTGAGGAGACCTCGCGTTTTCGGATTCTGCTGGAGGGTCCGATCTGTCGGGCTTGGTACCTAGGTGAGCGTTTCCTACGCCAGACCCTGGGCTTGCCAGAGCAGATAGTCCCGGGTTCACCTCCTACCCACATGCGGGATACCGAGAGATTCACCGCCCCAGAGATGGCTGATTACACGATCGGCTGGGACGCGGAGAGCTTTAGGGGCGAGGGCGACTACACCGAGTACGTCCAGACCTACATTATGCGGCTGAGCGGCGGCTGACGAGACGAGAGGGAGGGGCCAGCGGCGCCGACAGCTGGAGCGGGAGCGGGGGCTGGAGCAGGAGCATCGAGGAGAGATCGAGTCTGCGGCAGGGGTGGAGTTCTGAGAGGGCGGGGGACCGGCTGGCCTGCTCTGCCCACTTTACTGACAAACAGAGGGCAGGATGGGGCGACCTACCAGATCCCCTTTGCTTCTCCCCCGGCTGATCATGAGTTAGCCGATATCCCTGACTTGCCTCCGGTATGTATTACTTCATTTTGCCTCTTGCATTGGCATTTCATTTCAGTTTATTTGATATTCTGCGGAATATTGATATATCTGATACTCTTGCAAGCGTCCTCCGAGTACACCCGGCAGTCCGTGGAGTTGAATGCCTCTATGATGGGGATGCTACAACGGACCTTCGACCTCCTGGCCCTTTATAGTATTCCGGTATGTCCTTCTGACGATGGTCTCAAACCATTCATAAGCTGATTCGCGTAATCTGATGCACGACACAACAACTGACACACTGATCTCACAGCATCTGATACACTGCATACACTGCATTTATATACTACATTCTGCACTTGATAAACTGCTCACAGCGTTCATACACTGTACTCATACACCGCATTATGCACTGGTAAACTGCTCACGGCATTCATACACTATACTCATACACCGCATTCTGTACTGATACACTGCTCACAGTATTCTGATATATTTGCCTTTTGTGCTTTTCAGCCTCCCTTCCAGATTCCTCCGGTGGGTGGCGCTCCGGCTGGTCCCTCTATTCCTGCTCGAGGAAGGCGTGGAGACGTTGTACGTCCCCGTACCAGGGCGGGGCGTGTTCATGTCGGGAGTAGCTCTCGGGCGCCGACCCCTGATGATGACGATGATGAGTCCGAGGCAGAGGCAGAGGCCGGGTTATCTGAGGAGGCTGGGGATGACTCAGACTCAGGCTCAGATGGCGACGCTGATGACGATGCCCATGGACCTTCGTCCAAGAAGAGGGTGAGGATAGATCCCTGGGCCTGAGACTACTGATGACGATCCAGATTGCTGCTTTTCTTCTTTTTTTGTACTTTCTTTTTTTCTTTTTTCTCTTTGCTGGTAGTTAGATTACCCTGTACTGCCGCAGGTAGATTTTTGTTTTCAAAGCTATGTACTTGAAAAAGATAATGAAATGAACAAACGTTTTGTTTAAAAAGTGTTACATTTACATATCTCATGTATTGCATCGCATCACATCATGTTACACCTCAATGTGAATGGAATTGACCTGTTGTCTGAAAACCAAACACTGGTATTGTAATAATCAGACAACTAGACCAGTTAACAACAAAATAACCCATACAAACCACTACTTAATCTGAACACACGACCCATACCCTGTTGAGGATTAATTTGCATACAGCCCATAACACCACACTCGGTTCAATCTGCACACAGCAAATCCTGAACAAACGGCACAATCTGACAAGACGGAACACAAAGATGAAACCATTTGAAGTTGAAGCACGCTCAGATGCCCCAAATTTTTTCTTCTTCTTTTGCTTCGCACAGATGTAGAGAATAGCACAGCACTCTGAGCATAAACAATTTTCGAAATAAAAAAGGATTTTCAGTGGGGGTATCGAGCCTACAACTGAACACAGCAGGAAGGACTTAAACAAAAGGGTACACGGCCTAAACACAACGAGACACGCTCGGAAAAGACCCAAAACAAAAGTTGAGGTGAACAAAACGAAAGACACGACACGCGGACATGTTCAACGAAAGACCTCAAATCTCGAGGAGCCAGTTCCTCCGGGTATATTTCCCACCCTTTCTGATTTGTGATTCTCACATCACTCGGCCCTCAGGCTCTTTTTTTTTTTTTCCTCAAAACCCTTTTTCTTACTTTTCTCTCAACTTACACCTCTCTATTCATTATTCTCTCATTTTTTCATCCCTCCCCTGGGTGATCGATGAATGAATAGGAAGTTGCGGGTTCATGCCCAACGCCGTTAGCTCACAGCTATTTCTTCTGGTGGGTAGAGTGCCCTCCTGGCAAGTATGTTGACGACGGAGGAAAGACAGAACGCCTGACTCAACTGTGCCCCTAGTTCATTGTTTTGACCATTTTTTGTTTCTGTTTTCTACTAAAACAGTTTTGATCAAGATGAGAGTCGGATTAACGTACTTGTTCAATTTTTTGATTTGAAAATCATGCAAGTCAGGCTGTAAGCACTGAAAATTTTCCTTTTTTGGGTCCAAGAAAAGGTCGGGTTTTGGAAAATGGAATAGTTTTCGAGAAAATAGTCAACCTCAGTAAAAATTTTCAAAACTATTTTGCAAACAGTCAATGCTCAACGAGCATGGAACTTACTCTCTGAGATGCGCAACCTCGGATTGGAGGCAATGGAAAATTGTCCCTTGCTTGAAGGGGCTGCATGGCAACGGAAAGTTTCCCCTAGTTTGAACGGCGACTCGCGACGACTCGTGGCAACGGAAAGTTGCCCCTTGTTTGGATGATGCCGCAGCAGTCCGCAAACAGTCTTCATTGGTGGTGGTCGAACTCTCGGACACGGAGATAACGAAGACGGTCATAATCAATATATGGACACAGTCACTTTGGAATTGTTGGCGACTGGACTTTGGGATGAAATCGAAACCATTGTATGGACTGAGATGCTATAAAAGCGTTGGGGGCTAGACTTCATAATGAAGTTGCCTACGTATCCCAAACATGGGAATCAAGCCTTACGTAGTTCCGGTTAAGGTACACTCGGGTATTTTAACCTTTACTTTTCAGGCTCTAACTTTTGCCAAGGTGCCCGATGCGGGTTTTCGACCTTGCGAGCTTCTTTTCATTTTTTTTTTTCTTTTCTTTTGATTTTATTTCTTCTCTTTTTTTGCATTTTTTGTATTTTTCTCTTGCTCTAACTTTTACTTGGGTCGCCGTTCCGGGTTTTCGGCCCAGCGAGCCTCTCAAAGGGTAAAAGTGTAACAAGTCCATGCCAAATGGTTTTAGGGTTTTGAAACCATCTGTATCCAGGAGAGTGGCTGTTGTATTGATTTACTGAAGGATCCGTCTTCGGCTCTTCGAGTATATCAGACATTTTTGCCCCTAATTCGAAGGGTGCTTCTATTCTAGCTTCGTGAGCTTCTTCCAACGAGATCTGATCTTCTTGATCTGACTTTTCTTGCCTCTTGTTCGAGGGCTGCTTCAAATTGGGCCACACAGGCCTCACATCATGATTAACCTCTAAACATTCTGAATCTAAGTTCAAGGTTTGAAAATGAATGGGTTAAGTCTCGAGGCTGAGAGCGATCCTAGGCTGCACAGTCTCAAGAGCGATTCCACACAAGCCTTCGCAGGACCGCGCAAAACATTTTGTTTTTGAAATTTTTTAAAGAAGGGACAAATCGCTCGCGCCGAAGATACTATGGAACCAGTCTGGATCAAGCCAGGGTCCTTCTCAGTATTCACGCTGACAAGGATGATTTCAATCATTAAGGGCTTAGCATGCCCCTCTTTCTCTCAATTCGATCAAAGTTTGCAAAACCCGAGGAATTCCTTCCTCTTTGTTTTCACCGCAGTGTTAAAGAGGTTTTGAAAAAACATAGGTCAATGCAATGATTTTCAGGACACAAGAGAACAGGTGGAATGCACGGCCGTTCGATTCAAATCCTTTGACACAACTAGCTCAGAATTAGCAATAAGCATGGAAACATGATAGCCGCAGCTGCTCCATTCAAATTCCCTGATTGTAACTGGCTCCACAACAGAGACAGACTTAAAACAAAAGGGTACTTACAAAACCAAAACGGTGTTCAAGGCAACAACCCTAGAATCACCTGTCATCCTATACAGGGGGACTGACTCGCTACAACAAGACAGACCCTTAAGCAAAAAGAACTAACTCAAGACAATGAGACAGACTCAAAACAAAACAAAAGACTGACCCGTCACCCAAGCCAGAATTTACAAAACTAGCATTCACAGATGCACCAAAAAGTGCATGCCAGACGCCACATCCAAAATACGCCGAGCGCCGCCCGCAGGTGGTCCAACCCCTGATCACAAATTTGCAGTATCCTCGAAGTCCAACAGCTTAGTGGGTGACAGACTTTGCCGAGGTAGGTGGGAGGATGACCTCATTGTCGATCAAATCTTGCACTTCATGATGAAGGCAAAAACAACCATCGGTGTTGTGGCCGGACTGTTGGTGGTACGCGCAGTACAAGGTAGCATCATACGAGAGAGGGAGATTCTTCGGGAGGGGCCGAGGCTCGAGGGGTTTAAGATGCCCCTTTTTAACCAATATTTGAAATGCCCTAGACAAAGGCATGTAGAGGGCATGAAAAACTCTGCGTCCTCGAGGAAGACACTTTGAAGTCTGAGGATTCTTGCTAGACGCACTAGCGAAAGGGTCGGCTGGCACTGCCTTGGCTTTCTGATCTTTTCCTGGTGCAGGGTTGGGAATGACAGGAATTGTCTGGGCATGATGGGGCCCATCCCGATTTTCTGCCTGGCTTGAACTGCCTTCGATCGAAGTGGGGAAAGCATCATCCACAGCTTTAGTCATGACTGCAGACACCTGCTGCTTATTTATTCCCCCAGCTTTCGAAGCCTGGACTGCCCACAGCAGTTGCTCAACGGGATCGGCATCTACCTTTGCTTTGTTTTTACCTCTGACCTCATCTTGATTGAGGGTTTGGGTTGATACACCAGAGCAATGTCCGGTTGTTGCTGACACGTCGTTGTTGTAGCTGGAGGCAACCTCTAGTTGGCTGAGCTCGATCACAATCCGCCCTAGTAGCGGGGGCTCCTGTGGCACAAATATCCCGGCATATGGTGCTGCGGATGGCGAAGCTGACATTCCGTAGGTGAGGTCCGCCACAGACCTTTGCAGATCACATATCATCCCCATCAGCTCGAACGTGGTGGGCTCGCGAGCCTGATATAATTGGGGTGCCCAGATTGGGTGTGCAATGGGCGACCTGGGCGGGTGTGGTGCATCACCATCGGTCTTGCCCTGCAAACTGATTCCTTAACCTAATGCGGCTGTCATAACCACAGTCTCTTCTGAATTCTGCATCATCATAAGTCCTGTCTCAGCAAGGGGGAACACCGGCTATTCTGTATCAACTCTCTGAACTGAAAGGGAAAACAAGTAGCATTTCAGCCCAAACGGATCAAATACAGTTGTAGCCGAACAACTGTAATCTACTACTGATCACTGTTCCCCAGAATCACTGTTCTCAAAACTGAACTGATACCCGCAGATATAATTGATTTCTCGACAACACTGATACTGGTGCCCTCGGGCCTAATACTCAAACTTGCAAACTGATATGTACGTTCCCTGCAGAGATACACTCCAAGGCACATAGCAGATAAGAGAGAGCCAAAACAACCCTATGTTGGGGTAGGGTTTCCCTGTCCTATTTTGTCAGGAACTAGGGTTTCACTACGCACACAACGGTTTCAAACAACCTAATATCGGGTGAGCAACCTGTCTTAGCTTGGAATGGTCACTATGGATTTCAATATGCACTAGGTCGAATGGTCAAAAAAAGGGTTCCCCGATAAAATCGGGGTTTGTGTTCCCATACTGTCAGAGCCCACAACCGGTCAGCCTTATGGTCATGCCTTAACAAGACAAGCCTCCGGCAAACCGTTCAGGAATGGCAGATGGCAAACACGGTGTCCTAGGCGCACCAATGCACATGTGTAGACACCCCATTTTTGACCGTCCTCAAGACTCGGACGTCACCGCTTGAACACCCGGTGATCATCCATGTTTGTGTTCGTTTGGAGTTCCCGGAGGTCTCGGCTACGCGCCTTGCCTTAGGATCTCCGAACTCGACTGTTTAGTGTCTAGTTTTGCACCAAACACTTGTGTTTTGCCTTGGAAGGGCAGGAAATTCCTTGTGAGGCATTCCCACACATCACCGGCCATGGCTAGAGGCCACCGGCTGGTGTTTTATTGCCATCGGCAACAGATATTGCCAGTCGGCATTCTTCGTTGCCGGTCGGCAGTCCATTTTGTCAAAATGACAATTTTGAGCAGCCGACTACTGTTCATCTGCTTTTGCATATATTTTAATACAGCTGTACGGCATTTTGTTCCCCTCCATACACGTGTATAGAGGGATGGCCTTCTTGTTAGCTTACCTTGTAAGCTTTACAAGATTGGCTCCTCTATAAGAGGAGCCCTCCTCTCCCTTGTTTTGGAGAGACTTTTTTTACACAAAAAACACAGAGGAAGCTCGGGTTAGGGTTAGGGTTTGTGAATCTACCCTATATCTATTTCTATCTCTCTTTTTGGCCCTTAAGGTGTTTTAGTCTTAGATTTGCACACAAACACCTAGACTTTCACCTTCCCTTGGCTACTGAGGTACTAAGGGGTTGTCTTTGAGGTTTTGGAGCTGATTTAAGCTTAAAGAAGCAGCTGGAGTGCTGTTCTTGAAAGAGGTCTTCAAGGGTAACAATCTTGTCCCCTTATTCCCCATTTTTGCATTGTATTTTTGCCTATCTTAGAACTATTTTTGAGCTTAGTGTATAATATAAAAAAGTTCTATTTTTGGACCCTCTAAATAGTTTGTTTAGAGTGCTTTGTAGTTTGGAGGTGTTTGACCCCTCTTAAGCCTTGAGGGGCTCCATTTTGTGCTACTTTGAGTGAGCTCCGGGACTTTGGTATTTGGGCCTCCTCACCACTGAAATCTTGAGGGATTTCAGTGGTAAGGATGGTGCCTTGAAGTCCCAAGAAGGAGAGGGCCACCCCCTCTCCTTATTGTCCTTGAAAAGGACCATTTTTGGCCTCTTGAGGGAGCACCTAGCTAAGCGTCATGTTGACCATGCCTTAGCTATTTTTTGTGCTTATTATGTCATAATATGCCTCTGTGTTTAGTCGATTTTGGTACACCATGCATGCCTAGCATACCTACCTTGTAATGCCATGATTTGCCTCAATACATGCATAGCATTTGGACTATCATGCTTTTGTGTTTTGGCCAAGCTTTGTGAAGCTTACTTGCATGATTTGGTGTGCTAAAGGACTGTTTTAAGTCATTTGAGTCACTCATGCCTTGCTTTGTATAGCCACTATGTAATCCCTCTTGTATGCCTTAAGCTTTGGCCCTTCTAACATGCCATTCTTGCACTGATTTAGTGGTTTGGGACTATCCGCCATGTCATTTCAGTCCACTTAGCATGCTCATAGGCTTGCATTTCATGGCCCTTTTGATGTTTCAAGAGTTGATGTTTCATGCTTCATGTTTGTGCCATTGTGTATGTCTCTAGGATTAGGTCATTTAGATGCCATCTAAGTGGTTCTCGAGGCTTATTTTTGCATGATTTGGGACTGTTTTGATTCAATTTGGTCATTTGCTTCATGAGTCATATGATCATGTTTTAGGTCCTTGAGCTTGGTTGCATGCATAGCTTGCATTGGTAGGTTGATTTGGCATCATTTCCTACATGTTTCCAAAGCTTTTAGTGCATGCCATATGTCCATGACTATTCCCTTTTAAGTGTGCTTAAAAATAGTCCTTTGATGCTTAAGCGTTTAGGCCTTAACATGTGCATGTGTGTATGTGTGTCTGGTTCCATTTTCATAGCACTTATGGCCACTGTTTTGGGCCTAATTAGAGCTGCCTAAGTCATGCTTAAGTTCATCCTTTGCTTGCTTGCATGCTTACCTTGCATGTTTGTTCACATGCTTGCATGTACATCTTGCATTCCCATGTTGCACCTTAGCTTGCATGCCTAGGTTGCATTGCATCCAGCATGCATGTCTTGTTCCTTGATCTAGTGATAGGAATTGGGCTTTGGTTTGTTGGTTTGCATTACATTTGACATCAAAATGTGCACACTTGGTCCCTTGGGCCGTCACGCATGGAAATGCGCGATTGATGGTCCGAGAACCAAGGAGCATGTCCCTTTGAGTCACTCACAGGATGAGGGACATGATTGGTGCATACATTGCTTGAATTCCATTGCCATGCAAAGTCCTGTCCTCTGCTGCTGTCGAACAGGTTCTGCAGGCACTTTCTGCCGATCGACTACACAGAGTGCCGACCGGCAATCCATCGATGGCCGATGGATGAATTCTTGGCCGATTACCACCAAATCGCAGCCGGTGATGATTCCTTCCAGCCGATGGCACTCCCCAATGTCCAGGGAAGAAATTCTAAGACTTTGGCAGTCTTCAGAAGAGCAGAGCAGGGAAAACAGAGGCAGATTGCGCATGGCAATGAGTTTCCGAGCAAGGCCGAGCATGCATTGCATTGGGCTCTCTTACCGAGGCGGTTTACTATTTTTCCTAGCTTAATTAGTTTGTTAACTAATTAGGTAATTTGTAATAATTAATTAGCTCGTAGTTAGTTAATTTGTAATATTTATTTGGTCCCTCCGGGTGAGGGCGAATCTGCAATAAGTGTGCGTGAGCGTGTGTATGTCTTCCAACCCCACGTCTTTCTTCCCTTTTATTTACCCGCTTATGATGGTAGACTAGGGCATATTTAAATTAGCATACCTTATGCTATGCATGCGTGCATCATTCATCAGTATTGCACGCACTGGGCTCGGCGCATCATACTAACCGCATAAGTTTTTCAAATCTAACTTGAATACGTGCATCAAATGATTGCATTTCACATGTCATTTTAGGATTAGCCGAGCCTAACCTAATTGCATTCTGTATGCGATACATTAGCCACTTAACATGGACTAGGGTCATGCATGTTTGCTAACTAGTTTATTGTTTTGGCTTGGAGTACAATGTAAGTATTTATGCTTTAGCATCTCGCATGAGTGTGAATGTTAACATGACGGTATGCTTCTGTAGACACCCCATTTTTGACCGACCTTAAGACTCAGACGTCACCGATTGAGCGCTTGGTGATGTTGCATGATGTGCTCGTTCAGAAGTTTCAGAGTCGCGGCCGTGAGCCCTGCCTCCGGACTTCCGAATCCTCTTTTGTACCTTGCCTCGGTTTGCGAACCTGACTCGGTTTTCTTTGTTTCTTTTCCTGAGGGAAGGGAGAGGTCCCGTAGACCATCTCTCAATGTCCGTAGGCTACATTTGGTGGCCGTAGGCCATTTTTCCCATTTCGGAGTCCGGTTTCCGGTATTTCGGGACCGTAGGCCGTGCGCCTCGGTTCAGGACCGCTTAACCATCTCCTATTGCTCTGATTTTTGGCATACTTCCTATTTACTCCCTTTTGAGGGACACTGGGGACTGAGGAACCCACTTCGTGGCCGAACGCCACTTTCGATGCTTAACAGCCCATTTTCGGGACCCCGAACTGGGTGTTTTGGCCCCGGAACTTTCACTTTGCAACGGTTTTCGTTCATTTTTGGCAGGTACCTCTGTTTTATCACCGGGGAGGTCACTGAAGGCTGGGAGGCCAGCAATTGTTGCAGCAACCAGTTATACATCCTCCGACGCCCTCCGGCGCCCATTTTTCGCACTTCCGGGCTAATGTTGAACCCCTTGGGCCCATTTTCTCAAACTTTGAACCACATATTTGTGATGTACACACATGGGAGGACCCTAAAAGTTGGTGGCCGGCCAGTAATTCTACTTGACCCTTTTGACCCCCTCCTTCCGGGCTAATGTTGAACCCCTTGGACCCTTTTTCTTGAACTTTGAACCACATATTTGTGATGTACACACATGAGAGGACCCTAAAAGTTGGTGGCCGGCCATTAATGCTACCTGACCCTTTTGAACCCCTCTTTCCGAGCTAATGTTGAACCCCTTGGACCCACTTTCTTGGAATTTTAACCACAGGGTTGTGTTGTACACACATAGGAGGACACTACCAGTTGGTGGCCGGCCAGAAAATCTTCTTGACCCTTTTGACCCCTAGCCGGCCGGCTAGGGGGTGTTGCCGGCCGGCCACCTGCAGCAAAAGTACCTGGCCGGCCGAGCTCCTTGCACTGTTCCCTTTACAGCTGTGGGGCAATATCCCCCAGAAAAGATATTTATCCGGGGGATATTTTGTGGGGGAAAGTTTCTCTCCTTTTCCCCCACCTTTACACCCCCTTGTTCGCCTATATAGCAAGCAAGATATATCCTTTGTTGGGGTTGAAAAACTTCACCTTCAAGCATCCATACAAAAAGCCATTTCTATACCTCTCATTTCCTTGAAAAACCTTAAGTCCTTAAGCACCATTTCTTCTACACCACCAAGCTCTACCACCACCACCTCATTTCCAGCAACAAGGAAGGTTTCTCAAAGGCCAAAGAAGCTGCAAATTGATCCAAGAAGCAACAAAAGTCTTAGTCTTCAAGGGTGAGTAACCTTTCTCTTCTTTGACCCCTTTTCTTGATCCATTTGTAAGCCTCACTTGCTTTTTGTTTCAAGCTCCGGCCCTAACTGAAAAGGACCCTCTTTTGAGCTCATCTTCATTTTTCATTAAGGGTTCAACCCTGTTTGAGCCCTCCATGATACACTTGCTTCATTGATCCTCTTATATGTCATGATTTTGCATGCTCTTTTTAGCCCGTGAGTAATCTGTTTTTGAGCATGTTGTAAACTGATATTAGGCTTATTTTGAGCCCCTCTTCAACATTGAAGAAGGGCTCAACACCATTTGGGACTTCCATGTTGTACCTACCTTTATACTCCTCTTTTCTTCCCCATTCTTGCATGCAATGGCAGCCTACCATGCTTTTGTTTTTGGCCATTTTACAGTTCTGAAAAAGTGCTTATTTTGGTCCATATTTCATGTTTCATTTAGGTCCTTTCATGGTTTGGGGTCTCCATATGCTACTTCATGTTATATCTCTCTTTTATTCCCCATTCTTGCATGTTTAGTTAGCCTACCATGCTTTTGTTTATGGCCATTTTACAGTTCTGGAAATAGTCTTATTTTGGCCCATTCTACATGTTTTATTAAGGGTCTTTGGCTGTTTGGTGATTATTTTGCATATCTCATGTTATAGCCACTTTTGAGCCCCTTTTTGCATCACATTTTTATCATGTTTGTATACTGATTTTGAGGCTGCCATGTACTGTAAATATTCATATTTTTGGTCCCTCTTCAATGTTGTAGAAGGAAATTTTTCAGTTTGGATTTTTTTTATATCACTTGCTTCATTACCCCTCTCTTGGCCCCTATTCTTGCATGCTATTTTTGCCATACCTATACTTGCTGTTTGGCCATGTTTATAACTGTGAAAGTGCCTTTTTTGGGACTGTCTAGCTTCTGTCTTTGCATTGCATGTCCATATTGTGCATGTTTAGCATAGCTATAGGCCATTTCGGGTGCCTAAATTCACATTTCGGGACAATTCCATGCATTTCATGTCATTTCGCCTCATTTCGGGACTGTTTTCCCCCATATTTTAGTGCTGGAATTCCATTAGAATGATTGCTATCCATTTCATGTCATTTCATCACATTTTATCATCGCCTCGGTTTGCGTGCCCGTGTGCACGCATTTCGAGGCACTTCATTTTTATCCGCCGGCATCCGATGTGAGTGTGGCTGAGGCTCACTCATGTTGGTATAACCCATTTGTCATTTCCATGTCATTTCATCACATTTTATCATCGCCTCGGTTTGCGTGCCCGTGTGCACGCATTTCGAGGCACTTCATTTTTATCCGCCGGCATCCGATGTGAGTGTGGCTGAGGCTCACTCATGTTGGTATAAGCCCATATCATGTTTCCATGCCATTGCATTGCGTATGCCATTGCCTCGGTTTGCGTGCCCGTGTGCACGCTTTCGAGGCACTCCATTTTTATCCGCCGGCATCCGATGTGAGTGTGGCTGAGGCTCACTCATGCTGGTATAAGCCCATTTGTCATTTTCATGTCATTTCATCACATTTTATCATCGCCTCGGTTTGCGTGCCCGTGTGCACGCATTTCGAGGCACTTCATTTTTATCCGCCGGCATCCGATGTGAGTGTGGCTGAGGCTCACTCATGTTGGTATAAGCCCATTTGTCATTTTGCATGTCATTTCATCACATTTTATCATCGCCTCGGTTTGCGTGCCCGTGTGGACGCATTTCGAGGCACTTCATTTTATCCGCCGGCATCCGATGTGAGTGTGGCTGAGGCTCACTCATGTTGGTATAAGCCCATTTGTCATTTCCATGTCATTTCATCACATTTTATCATCGCCTCGGTTTGCGTGCCCGTGTGCACGCATTTCGAGGAACTTCATTTTTATCCGCCGGCATCCGATGTGAGTGTGGCTGAGGCTCACTCATGTTGGTATAAGCCCATATCATGTTTCCATGCCATTGCATTGCGTATGCCATTGCCTCGGTTTGCGTGCCCGTGTGCACGCATGCCATTGCATTGCCTATGCCATTGCCTCGGTTTGCGTGCCCGTGTGCACGCACTTCGAGGCACTCCATTTTTATCCGCCGGCATCCGATGTGAGTGTGGTTGAGGCTCACTCATGTTGGTATAAGCCCATATCATGTTTTCATGTCATTTGCATTGCGTATGCCATTGCCTCGGTTTGCGTGCCCGTGTGCACGCATTTCGAGGCACTTCATTTTCATCAATCGGCTTCTTATATGAGTGTGGCTGAGGCTCTCTCATGTTAGTGTAAGTCCATGTTACCTTTCCCATGCCATTTTAGTCACTTGCATTGCATTCTGTCATTTTCTCGGTTTGCGTGCCAGTGTGCACGCATTTCGAGGCATATCATTTTTACAGCATTGTGCATACTAGGTTGTATCTTATATTGCATCTGCCGTTTTCTCAGTTTGCGTGCCCGAGTGCACGCACTTCGAAGCATCTCATTTCCATAGCATTCCGTATGTTAGGATTGTATCTTAGTTGCATTTCATGCATATCATGCATATTGCATCGTGTCCGGAATAGGAGCTAGCCCGGGCACGGGAAACGAGGTACATTTCGTACTCCGAGTGACGGAATGTGTCTCAATTCCCCAGTCACCGACACTCCGGATTATCCATGATGGAGTTAGGTTCTAGCTGTAGTTTCATGTGCATTCATCCTATATTGAGTTGTGCATTTCGACTCCTCGGCCATCATGCCTCGGTATGCGTGATGGTGGCACGAGGATCGAGACATGCATATATCTGTGCAAATACATTGCTATGCCCCTTTTCTGCTCTCTGTTGCAGCCAAAACGAAGAATCAGCAACCTTTTGGGGCTTGGCACGCATTTCAAGAACAATTGTAAATAGAGGCTAATTGGGGCATTCCGGTGGATTTCCGCGCAAGACAACCCGGACATGCATCATCCATCAGAAGCAAGGCAGTCCCTGGCTTGCACGCCAGCTTTATTTGCTTTCTTAGTTAATTCATTAATTAATTAGAATTTTGTAATATTTTGGACTGTAATATTCTTTTATCCGGGACTGTAATATTTGGACTGTATTATTTATTTGGACCCCCTGCGCGAAGGCACAATTGTAATAAGTGTGCGTGAGTGTGATGTATGTCTTCCAACCCCACGTCTTTCTCCCTTTTATTTATCCGCTTATGATGGTTAGATTAGGGCATATTTAAATTAGCATACAGTATGACAGCATGTTTGCATTCATTCATCTGTATTGCATGCACCGGGCTCGGCGCATCATACTAACTGCATTTGTCTTTCAAATTCCAAAGTTGAATACATGATAGTTGTAGCATTCCATATGCCATCTTAGAATAGCCGAGCCTGCTATAGTTTGCATTTTTGCATGTGTTGCATTAGGCATTTCTGTATATTTAGGATCATGCATGATTTCTAATAAAGTTTCTGTTTTGGCTTGGAGTACTCGGTAAGCTTTATGCTTTAGCATCCTTGCATGCGTGTGAGTGACTGCCATGAATAGCATGCTTACCATGAGGCTATGTGCTTATATGATATAACTACTTGAATGCCTGTGGATGGAGGTTGGGTTATCTGAATTGGAATAAATCATCAAATGTTTCAAGCCTACCTGCGGGTAGCAAATCATTTTCAAAAACAAACATGAAATGTTTCGTCCCAATTCAGGCGACCCGGTCTATACTTGTATGCTGTGCGCATCACATAGTAACCTAGGCTAATAACCGGAATAAGAACTCACAATGTTTTCAAAAATTGATATCATGGTTAGTAGAGGCCGGTCTATGACCGGGCGAGCGGGGGTGCTCACGAAGTGACCTTCCCCAATCGTACCCAAGTTCCCGAGCCGAGGCAACTTTGGTGATGACGGACACGTGGCCTTTTGGCACCGAGTTAGGGTTTCCTAAATTTCCCAAAATAAAATATTTAGGTGGCGACTCTGTATCTGGCAAAGCAGTCCATGTTTGGCACTTCTTTCAAAAATCAGTTTTCTCAAAACGATTTGCCGGATTTGGGCTCTTTGGTTCAGACTTAGAACCGTGACAATTTGAGAGTCCTGAGCTGTAGTGACCCCAAAATGAACAGAACGGGAGCTCGTTCCTCCCGGGGCGTTCCGGGGACGTCTACAGTTTCTGGCGACTCTGCTGGGGATTTAGAGAGCTTGACTCGAACTCATGATATCTGTTTTTGACTACACTTGTGTGTTTCTTTGCATTGCATTTGCATTGGTGCGCCTAGGACACCGTGTTTGCCATCTGCTATTCCTGAACGGTTTGCCGGAGGCTTGTCTTGTCAAGGCATGACCATAAGGCTGACCGGTCGTGGGCTCTGCCAGTATGGGAACACAAACCCCGGTTTTACCGGGGCACCCTCTTTGACCATTCGACCTAGTGCATATTCGGATCCATAGTGACTATTCCAAACTAGGACAGGTCGCTTACCCGTTTATAGGTTGTTTGAAACCGCTGCGTGCGTAGTGAAACCCTAGTTCCTGACAAAATAAGACAGGGAAACCCTACCCCAATATAGGGGTGTTTTGGCTCTCACTTATCTGTTATGTGCTTTAGAGTGCGTCTCTACAGGAATGCATGTATCAGTATATGAGTTTGGGCATCAGGCCTGCGGGCATCAGTTCAGTATCGTCAGCATCAGGCCTGCGGGCATCAGTTCAGTATTGTCAGTATCAGGCCTGCGGGCATCAGTTCAGTACATGAGTTTGGGTATCAGGCCTGCGGGCACCAGCCAGTATTTGAGGATTAGTTATCTGCGGATAGCAGATTCTGTTTTAGGGGACAGTGATACAGGGATAAAAATCAGTGTTTGAGGACAGTGTGTATTCAGCTTATTGACTGTGTGTTGTTATGCCCGACTGTGTGTCATGCATTTTATTTTAAGCTGTTATGCTGCCCGTTTATCTGTTTATTTATTTCCTTTTCGCTTTATTTATCTTTTGCTAGGTCAGTTTTAGCACAATTGCTTCCAACCCAGCAGGCATTCCCCAAGCACTTTGGACACGAGGTCGTCGACTCCATCGATCCGAGGATCTAATCGACGGACAGCCAGTGTTTCATTCTCTACCCCCTGTTACCAGAAGGAAGCAGAAAAAGCGCAGTGTATCTGAACAGAGAGCACCAGAACAGTGGTTTCCCCCGCCAGTGGACAGTTGGATTGAGATCCCCATTGAGACAGATCTGCCAGTAGTTCAGACGAATCAAAACAGTATGACGGCGCCAACAGGAGTTGAGGAAATGATACGCCAAATGCAGGAAACCATGCGGGCCATGCAGCAGGATGCCGTTCGCCGAGATGAACTCGCTAAGCAACAGGCCGAAATTATGACCCAACAGGCTGAGCTGATTACCAGACTGCAACAACAGAATACAGCATCTGCTTCACACCAAATTCCTCCTCCGGCAGGGGCCCCATTACCTGAGCAGACACCTGCTGTTCAGAACGCTCCTCCAAACACCCAGAATACTGTACCGACTATCCAGAACCCATAAGAGGACACAAATCTTCCAACGGGGCCAGCTCCGCCCCCGCTTCCACCACAACTGTCCAAGGTCCATACATCCAATCACCCGGACTCTCCCTTTGAGGTCGAGGTTGATCATACAGCTCTGAAATTGAGCAAACTGGAGAAACTCTTCAAGAAATCCCAAGGGGTCAAGGCTATGCCGGATATCGAAGATGGATATACCGAGGAGGCCGTAACGCTCCCCGATAGGTTCAAAATGCCACAAATCGACCGCTTTGATGGGTCCGGCGACCCCATGGTCCATATCCGACTGTTTGCAGACATCTTGCGGCCGATGGGCCTAACACGACCACAGAAGCTCTCACTATTCGGCCGAACCCTGTAGGGTGTGGCCTCCCATTGGTACGCAAGATTACAAGATAAAGTGAAAAAGAATTGGGATGAGATGGCTGAGGCCTTTGTCACGCAATATTCATACAACACTCAGATCGAGATCACAACCCGTGATCTTGAAACGACAAGGCAAGAGCCCAAGGAAACTTTCTCGGACTTTGTGATCCGATGGAGGGCAAAGGCGTCAATGATGACTTTAAGGCCCACTGACAAAGATCAAATCCGGATGATTGTGCGCAATCTCCACCCAAAGTTGATGCAGAGAATGATTGTAGTCCCCTTCCCTACTTTCGCAGATTTACATGATATGGGGGTGCAAATCGAAGACGCAATGAAACAAGGTCTGTTTGACCACGACAGGGAACAACCGAGGAGGACCTTCAACCGCAACAACAATGCAGGCCCGAGTGGCGCTGCAAATACGAGAGCCTCGGAAGTTAGTATGGTCACCACCACTCCCCCTCCCCCTCCAAGGCCCATAACTGCCACACCCTTCTCCGGCGCGTCCGGAAGCAACACACAAGCTAACAGATTCCAACCACGAGGCCAAAGAACCTTTACCCCACTATATATGCCTCTGACCAAGGTTCTGGGAATATTGATCAGGAAAAATCATTTAAAACCCCTGGAGCCAAAGCCATTACCGAATCCACTCCCCCCCTCTTATGACCCGTCAAAGTACTGCGCGTATCACCAACAACACGGTCACGACACCGACCGTTGTTACAGATTGCGTCATGAGATCCAAGATCTTATTGACAAACAGGTGATCGCGCCTCCTGATAAACCCAATGTCACAACCAACCCTCTCCCACCACATAACCAACCTCCCCCTCCCAAAAGAATTAATTTTATCCAGACTGGGGTCGCATCTTACGATCCTAGCATCTATATTACTCCCACCCACCTACCCAAGCCGGAGGTGCTCCTCCCCGATTGCACTGACTTCTTGTGCATGGTGGACATCTCCAAAACCCAACCAGAACCGATGGTGGTGACCGTCGAAGACAGGGCAGGGCAGATTTTGGGAGAGAATGAGATTGTTAAATCTGGGACTGGACAGAATTTTGCTGGGGGAGCCTATAATCCAAGCAAGTACATCCTATCAACGAGCCGAATTGGGCTAAGTGTAGAATTGCCAGAGACAGGAGAGCTATGCATGATCCGGGGGGATGGATCTGGGCTATGGGCAGATGATCTGACAGCCGTAGAGGAGGACTTCGCTAACCTGCAATTTTTAGATGACCAGGAACTGGAGGATACGTCAATCAACTGGTATGATTATGAGGGATCAGAGGAGGCCACTGGATGGCTCGAGGATCAACCAGATGCAGTGGGGGAAGCCCAACCAGAACAGAGCCCGGCAGGGGCGGAAGTATCAGTTGTGGCCGGAATGGCCGAAAGTCAAGTTGTATCGCCGGAGAGCGCCGGTGCTAAAAATTCCGCTCGAGACATGGGCATTACAGATACGGGAATTGTTGAACAAACAGCTGTACTGATGCAGCTGGAACGAGAAACGTTTGAGGAGGCTGAGAGAATTAGGAAAGCTAAGGGCTCTGAGGGGACTGAAAGTGCTGTGTGCACGAAGACAGACAATGCTGCGAGCATATGGACAGAGAGCACTGAGAGTGCGAGTGGACCGGAGCCAGACAGGTGTCTGTTGGCTGCCAGCGGAATGTGGTGGGAAGATGACGACCTGTGTCTTGCCCACACCGATGAAGACTGGGGAAGTGGCCAACCGGATGACACTTGGTACCTCGATGAGGTTGACTATATGACAAGAAGTGGGCGGTACTTCAAACCCCCACACCTGGACCAACCCGAGGCATCCGGGAAGGATAGAGAAGCGGAGAAACAGAAGGAGAAGCAGATTGAAGAGGAAGCTGTGCTGAAGCAATTAAAGAAGATACAAGCAGACATCTCCATCTGGGGACTGCTAATGGCATCGCGAGTACATAGAGAAGCTGTCCTATCTGCCATGGACAAGTCCAAACTCTCCATAGACACAACGCCTGAACAGCTGGTTGGGCTGGTTTTTCCGGGAGGAGGTTCCCCGGCATTAACCTTTTCGGACAAGGAACTACCGCCTGAGGGCACAAGTCATAACAAACTTCTCTATATTTCTGTGGAATGTAGAGATAAGTGGATACCGGTGGTACTTGTTGATACCGGGTCTGCGATTAATGTCTGCCCAACCAGAACGGCATATGCAATCGGGTTGAAACCCGTGGACTTCGTCCCAACCACCCAAGTGATCAGAGCATACGACAATACCAGCAGAGAAGTGATGGGGACTGTTAAAATTCAAACCAAGGTTGGTCCAGGACAACACAACATCGAATTTCATATCTTGGACGTTCCCGCAACCTTTAACCTACTTTTGGGGCGACCGTGGTTGCACCAGGTCAAAGCAGTCTCTTCCACTCTACATCAGATGCTAAAGTACCCTCACGGGAAAGGGGTAGCGATCGTTTTTGGGAATTCATCAATCCATCCGCTGCCGGAAGTGTCTACACCTGTCTTGGAGATCGAGCACGGCACGGAGGATGTGTTTTTATCGGGGTTCACCTTGGCCGAGGCTCAAGTGGTGCAAAATGTCATGGCTATGAATGAGGGCATGTACGTTAGTGCACAATCTATCTACCTCATGAACAAGCTAAAACATACTCCCGGGATGGGATTAGGGAGAAGCGGCCGGAAAGGCATCTCAGTATTGGCCGAAGTGCCACACAACCCCCACGCCTTTGGACTGGGTTATCTGCCCACCAAGGAGGATTGGGTGAGGAAAGGGAAAGAAATGGCCGGAAGGGCCAGAGCAAAGAAGGCCGGGAAGCCATTTGAGTTAATGCACAGGCCCATCTGGGGTACCCTAAACGGACGTTTCGTCCGGGAGGGGGAAGATTTTCCATTCTGCGGCTTCCCGGAGCCATGGCTAAACGCGGAGGGGAAGCGCGTGCCTGGTTTTGAAATCTTCTTCGACATACAATTATCTGGGGATGACGTTGCCGAAGCGCAGACAGACCCACCAACTGAGGTTGAGCAATGTGAAGCAGTGGATCCTGAGAGCACAGAGTTTGAAATGGGGGTAGCACTGGCGAGTCTACTATCAGATCCTCCGATCGGCCAAGAGTGCTTGGGGGATAACTCTTCGGTTTCTGTGATTGGAGATGAAATAGCTGCGGGCTTTCCAGCGCCGATCTTGGATGCATCTATCGCACCTTCTCTCATCTGGCAATATGAAGAAGGCTTTTTATCTAGCAGTTCCGGGTCAGGTAGTGAGCCGGAATCTAATTCTACCGAATCTTGTGCGTCGGAATCAGATTCCAGCTCGACTGAGTCTGAGTCCGGTATTCTTGGGGGTGATAACCCGGATGCCACAGTCCTGTCTAGGTCGTCTTTTTCATTTTCTTTTGAGTCTGTTGTAACAGAGGAATCTGACGGCTTGGAAGTATTTAATGAGAATGATGTGGATGTGGTTTCCGAGTATTTTTCTGTGCCTTTGATTTATTGCTTAAATCAGGATTTTCAAAATTTTGATGAAAACAGCGAGGAAGAAATTCCCCCAGTTTTGCAACGATTAATTGATCAAGAGCAGGAAAGATTTGTTAAACCTTTAATGGATGAAATCACTACTGTGAATGTTGGTACTGAGAAGGACCCGCGGCTGGTCCAGATCGGGTCCACGTTGTCTTCAGAGGAGCGCGAGCGCTTAGTCGCTTTATTAAAAGATTTCAAAGATGTTTTCGCGTGGTCCTACGAAGACATGCCTGGAATCGATCCTGAGATTGTACAGCACCAGATCCCTCTCGACCCCGAGGCCCGACCTGTCAAACAGAAACTCAGAAGGATTCGCCCGGACTGGGCTCTCAAGATCAAGGAGGAGGTCACCAAGCAAATTGACGCAGGGTTCCTGCTGGTATCTGAATATCCAACTTGGTTGGCCAACATTGTTCCGGTGCCAAAGAAGGACGGCAGAATTCGGGTCTGTGTAGACTTCAGAGATTTGAACAGGGCCAGTCCAAAAGACGACTTTCCCTTGCCACACATCGATGAATTGGTGGATTTCACGGCAGGACACACCTTGCTTTTATTTATGGATGGTTTCTCAGGCTATAATCAGATAGTGATGGCACCCGAAGACCGGGAGAAGACTGCGTTCACTACCCCGTGGGGGACATATTGTTATCGAGTGATGCCATTCGGGTTGAAGAATGCTGGAGCTACGTATCAACGGGCAGCAACTACAATATTGCATGATATGATCCATAAAGAGGTCGAGGTGTACGTGGACGACATGATTGTCAAGTCCAAAGATAGAGAGGGCCACCACACCGCCTTACAAAAATTCTTTCAAAGGATCAAGGAGTTTCGGCTGCGACTGAATCCCCAGAAATGCACGTTTGGTATTACAGCAGGGAAGATGCTAGGGTTTCTGATTACACAAAGGGGCATCGAGGTCGACCCTTCCAAAATCAAGGCCATCTTAGAAATGCCACCACCAAGGACTGAAAAGGAGGTGCGAGGCTTTCTGGGTAAAGTGCAATTCATAAGACGGTTTATTTCTAAATTAACCTTGACTTGTGAACCACTTTTTGGTCTCCTGAAGAAAGGAAAGAAATTCCAATGGGACGGCCGATGTCAAGCAGCTTTTGAGCAGATCAAAGAGTACCTACAGAACCCACCCGTGTTGTCACCGCCAGAGCCGGGGAGACCGTTGATATTGTACCTCTCGGTAACTGAGACTACCATGGGCTGCATGCTCGCGCAGGAGTCAGAAGACAAAGTGGAAAGAGCCATCTACTATCTGAGCAAAAAGATGCTGGATTACGAGACCCGCTATACACCGCTGGAGAAGGCTTGTTTGGCCTTGGTATGGGCAACCAGGAAGCTGCGGCACTACCTGTTAGCCCACTCTGTAATGTTGGTTTCGCGTTTGGATCCTATCAAATATCTTTTCGAGAAACCAGCACTTACGGGTAGGCTAGCTCGTTGGCTGCTGTTGCTCTCCGAATTTGATTTGAAGTATGTAACGCGCAAGTCAGTAAAAGGTAGAGCGGTAGCGGAGTTCCTTGCCGACCACCCGGTTGAGGGGGATGAAGCGGTTGAGTATCTATTCCCAGATGAAGCCATTCTGCACATCGAAGATGAAACTTGGACGATGTACTTTGACGGAGCGTCAAACCAATATGGGTATGGGATAGGGGTGTTGCTGATAGCGCCTGACGATTCCCGTATCCCTTTAGCATTCAAGCTCCGGTTCAAAGTTTCCAACAATGAAGCAGAGTATGAGGCATGTATTGCTGGCCTGGAAGCAACCCTAGAACTAGGGGCAAGACGGTTGGACGTCATTGGGGACTCAAACCTTGTTGTATCTCAAGCAAAAGGAGATTGGAAAGTCAAGGAGGAAAGGATGATAATCTACCACCAAACCTTGGATTTGTTAATTCCTCGGTTTGAGAAGCTAAATTTCACCCACCTCGTAAGAGAGAACAACAGGTTTGCAGATTCATTAGCAACTCTATCTTCTATGATAGGCATCCCGTCCGGAGTCCGGATGCGTCCAGTCATTATTGACCAGAAGTTTGTGCCAGCATACGAGTCAATTTCCGCCATAGATGAGGTTCAAGACGACAACCCCTGGTATTACGACATCTGGAACTTCTTGGAAAAGGAGACATATCCACTAGGGGCAAATGCCAAGGATAAGAGGGCCATCAGAAGAATGGCTGCTCAGTTCATTATCTGCGGGGGAAAGCTGTACAAAAGGGGTCATCTGGGAATGCATAAGCTCTGTGTAGAAGCTGAAGAGTCGAAACACCTGATGGAAGCCATCCATGGGGGAGAGTGCGGTTCACACATGAATGGAGTGATGCTGGCTAGAAAGATCCTCTGACAGGGCTACTACTGGTCAACCATGGAGGAGGATTGTATTAGTTTTGTTCGGCGATGCCACAAGTGTCAAATCCATGCAAATCGCATGAACATCCCGCCGTCAAAACTGTACAACATGACTTCGCCGTGGCCTTTTTCAGTCTGGGGAATTGATGTGATCGGAGCTGTTACCCCGAAGGGGTCAAACGGGCATGAGTTTGTCTTGGTAGCGATAGATTATTTCACAAAGTGGGTCGACGCCCAATCATACGCGGTGTTGAAGGCGTCGCACGTCGCAAAGTTCATTAGAAACAACATCATCTGTCGCTACGGGGTGCCAAACGAGATAATTTCAGATAATGGTTCCCACTTCAAGAAAGAAGTGATAGACTTGTTGGAAAAATACAATGTGGCTTTTCATAAGTCATCTACATACCGGCCGCAGACCAACGGAGCGGTTGAGGCCGCCAACAAGAATATCAAGCATATACTGCAGAAGATGGTGGAAACCTATCGGGACTGGCCAGACAAGCTGTCATTTGCTCTGTGGGGCTATAGGACTTCAATCAGAACTTCTACTGGAGCAACTCCATATTCATTGGTCTATGGAATGGAGGCTGTTCTACCCATTGAGATTGAGGTTCCGTCGTTACGAGTATTGGCTGAATGCCAAATAGCCGAAGCAGATTGGCAGCAAAGCAGATTCGAAGAACTCATGCTCTTTGATGAAAGAAGACTGAAAGCACTGCACCACATCCAAGGCTATCAACGCAGAATTGCCCGGGCTTTCAACAAGAAGGTTAAGTCCCGGAATCTGAAAGAAGGAGATTTGGTTCTCAAAGACAACCGAGCTCCCATCCACGACCCAAGGGACAAGTTCAAACCCAACTGGACTGGCCCTTACATCATCAAAGCTATCTGGTCAGGTGGGGCTGTGGTTCTGATGGATCTAGATGGCTTGGAGTTCTCACAACCGATCAATATGGACAAGTTGAAGAAATACTATCCTTGAGAGGCTCGCTAGGCCGAAAACCCGAAAGGGCGACCTAGGCAAAAGTCAGAGCACAAAAAATTAAAAAATATAAAAACTGAGCTCGCAAGGTTGAAAACCCGCAAAGGGCGGCCTTAGCAAAAGTTAGAGCGCAAAAGGAGAGTGAAAATACTCGAGTGAACCTGTGCCTGAACTACGTAAGGCTTGATTCCCATCTTTGGGATACGTAGGCAACTTCACCTTGAAGTTCAGCCGTAAACTTTTCCCCGATCAACTCTGTCCATTTTGGTCATCTCAGTCATCTTTATCCATCAGCATTTATCGTGATCTCCGGTACAGTGCTGTTCAAACTAGGGGCAACTTTTCGTTGCCGCGACGGTGCAAAGTTACTCAGACTAGGGGCAACTTTCCGTTGCTTTGGAGTGCCGCAATGTTCTTCAGACTAGGGGCAACTTTCCAGTTGCGGGGATCTGGGGTTGTGCATCTCAGTGACAGATTTTCGGCGTGTCCAATTCTGATCCACATCGAAAATAGTTTTGAAAAGTTTTAATAAAAGTTGACTTTGTTCAAATCAATCTTTTTACGACTAAGACCATTTTTGGACCAAAAGCGGAAAATTTTCAGTACCACAAATTTCAATTTCATTGATTTCAAAATAGAGCCCTCCTGCTCTTGCATTACAATCGAGGTTGCTTTTTTTAGTACATTCATAAAGAAAACTTGGAAATACTGATAAAGCAATAAATCTCGGGCATAGTTGAATCAAGTATCTCTGCGTCCCCTCCCGGAGTTGGACGAAGCATCTGATGCCAAGCTAGGCCCGACCTGTGCCTCCTCATTGAGCCAATCCAAGCACTCATCGGACAAAGTGCAACTGAAAGTTGAAGCAGGGGCCAGGAGCTCTCTCGTCCTCCATGCTGCGGCATATCGGGCAAGCTGTGCGCCCCGAACCGGGAAAGCGGCTGGGTACTCAATCCCCTCCGGTGGGCAGATTTGATCATGACCAAACTGACGCAGGAACTGGAACGGAAAATAGAATACGCAGTGGGTTAGACCAATCAGTTGGATCCTAATCAGCCGAGACATACTATAGCTCATGGCCGGGAGGTTGAGCCAAGGACAACGCCAAGCAATGCCGTCTGCGGACAAATTGCACATCCAATCGAACCACCACCTTTCGTCAAGAGCATTGACTAGGCGCTGCCGAAAGAAGTAGCCTCGAGCTGAATAGGCCAGGCAAGAGTCCACAACCTGCAACTTGTCCATTAACCATACCTAGGCGAGGGATGGAAAATGAGAGAATAAAGAACAGAGAGATGTACGATGAGAGAAAAGTAAGACAAGGGTTTTTGTGAGAAAAATCGAGCCTGAGGGTCGAGTGATGTAAGCAAATATATATGTAAGGTCGGGTGGGAAGCATTACCTGCAGTAGCAGTGGACTCCCAGCAAACCTAGTCACCTCCCGGCGATAGACAGAATCTAAGCCCATCAGTGTCTCGGCCAAGGTCATGGCAATACAGCTCTTTCCTTCTCTCAAACCTTGGGCGACTTCAATCAGGCGAATGCTAGCCCCGCCGAAGCCCGAGGAAAGCAGAAAGTGAGACAACATACATAAGCAGAGGGCGTGTTGCCGGAAACCCTGCCAATAATGGTTGCTGCGGTTACCAGCATCGGAAAAACGATGGATCAAGCCGAGGATGTCCAGTTCCCCACTGCAGATCAGGGATCGAGCGTCATGCGCCGTGAGCCCACACATCCGCCCTAAAGCCTGAGCATGGCCAAAACGGAGCTGGGGCAAGATCACTTCAGAACATTCAGACTCCATCAAAACCTGAAAATCTTCGAAAGTGGGGCACATCTCTTGGCTGCCAAAGCTAAAAACATGCGTCACTGGATTCCAGAACCTTGCCGCGGCATGGAGAAAAGGGAGGTGTAGCGGAGTACAGCTCAGCGTGAATAGTGCATTCAAGCCGAAACCTCGGAAATTCAGCTTTTCCGAGCCATCTAGAGAAGAGATCCAAGATGCGACATTTTCTGCGAGAAACGCCTCCATCTTTGTCTAAAACTAAGATGAAATGAATGTTCCCGAAGTTGAGGCTTTTATAGAAGAAAAAACACTATTCACGGGGACACGTGTCAAAAATCTGGTGGCTGCAGGACTGAATGGCCGGCCAGCCACCTTTTCTGGCTGGCCAGCCATTTACTTTTTGCAGAACTGGCCGGCCAGCTGTCTCTCTCCACAAAAATGGCCGGCCGACTTCCAGGGATGGCCGGCAATGCTGCGGTGTATCCCCCTGGCCCTACTTTACCCTTCGAGGGAGGGTTCCAAGCATTTCCATGTAACGGGAGAGTCAAAGGCCTTCATCTCCCTCCGTTTCGGATGCGTTCCAATGCCCAGATCGTCAGAAGTACACTCTGTTGTTGTTGAGTTTTGTTTATCGAGTTGTTGTTTTGCTTATCGAGTTGTTTGTCGAGCGGACGTGTTTCGTGTTTTTGAGTCATTGCTCTCTGTTTAAGCAATTTTTGTTAAAATCTTGTTTATTTGCGTTGTTGCATTTTGCTTATCGAGTTGTAAACTTGCTAAAGGTCCTGTTATATCTTAGTAAGTTGAGTTGTTTAGTTTGTTGCGTCGGTTCACTACCTGACTTGGTGATTACACAATGCGCATTACCATTCAATTTCATTCTTGTGCAAAATAAATGATGCGATACGATGCTTAAAATACAAATACCTTTTCAAAAGCTATTTCATTTCATCATGCTTTACAACAAACAAAGGTACAAGTTTTACAAAAAAAATAAAACTGCCTAACAATGTGCAAAGTGCTACAAACTACTAGCAAAAAGAAAAATAAAGCAGGAAATAGCAACATCAATGTCCTCGGGAGCGGGAGCGAGAAGCACTCCTCATCCTTTTCTGCGGGACAACCTCCGCACCATCATCATCATCTGAGTCGGAGCTGTCATCCTCAGGATCCCCCTCAGCCTCGCCTCTATTCCCCGAGCCAAAACCGGAGCCCCCCTCCTCAGCAGATGTCTCTGACTGACGGTCGGTAGCCTCCTCCTCCTCCTCAGTATCCTCCTCCTCCTCATCAGGCTCCACCTCTACGACGTGAGCCCTGCGTCTGCGGACAAGCCCTCCTCGAGCTCCTCGAAAAGGCCTAGATGGCCCGGCTCCTCCGGAAGGCCGAGATGACCCCGCCCCCTGAAAAGGCCCAGATGGCCCAGCTCCCCAAGGAGGCCCAGGTGGCCTGGCCTGCGGCTGACCGGACCATGAAGGCATCTGAAAACAAAGAGTTCAATTCAAATACATCAGTCCAAATATATACATCAGATGCAGATACAAGCAAAGGCTACATAAAGTGGGTGCATGTAAATACAGCGTACAAGTGGGGTGTGTGTCAGATGTGCTCTACACAAGTAGTCTATCGATGCAGTAGAAATCAGCATGTCATCAGAAGTATGATAAATGCCAGAAAACTGAAGGGTACCTGAATGCCCGCAACAGACAACTGTGCCTCCCTACGCAGGACCATGCCCTCGAGTGTGGCCACCAGTCCAACCACCTCCTCCATGTACCCTCGATGTGGCTGCAAATATGAGCTCATAATCATCAGTGAACAAAAGAATGTCTAAACATCTGAATGATGAATGAAAAACAGTGGAGCATACCAGCGGTGAGTCAGTATCAATGGCGTATCGATCACTGGGCATCGGAGGCTCTAGTGGGATCGGGGTCGGAGAGATCGCCCCATACTGCCACGCCATCAACTCAGTGGGCATATCTGGCCATCCAGGATGAGGATAAGCCGACGGAGTCGGAGGAACCGGTCTACTCCCGCCTCTAGATGTACCAGCCCTGCTAGTAGAAGGGGCGTCTGCAGCCCGAGCCTGAGCCTGGCCCGAGGATGACATACCGGCAGGCCTCATCATCGGGATACGAGCTCCCGTCAATGGAGGCATCAAATATATGTGACGGTAAGTGGCGTAGTCCCCCTCCTCAATATGTAGTAAAGCATCACTACCCAGCATGGCGCCGACTACCTCCGAGTAAGAGAGCCTGTCAGCAGTCCGCATACTGGCTGGGGGTACTGCGGGAAGATCCTGAGAAAGATACCCCCATACCTGGCGCAGAAAGCGTTCCCCCAGGAACCATACCCTGCCAACCGGCCCTTCGAGCAGGACCCTATACTGGGAGATGTCTGACGCTCCGGTATACTGAAGTCGGAGACCATCACCCAAACATACCTAGGGCTGCCATGTGATCTGCGGATGATAAATGCATAAACCGATCAGAAGTTAAGAATATACAGAGCAAATCAAAGATAAAAATGAAAGGAACTGAAAGTTCCGAGGTACCTCTGAATGTCGCACAGTGTCAAAGTACTGTCGCAGGCGAAGGAGGGTCTCTCGAGGTCTCGGCCGGTGCGGGCCCTCGAACACCAATGAATATGGGGTCATGGGAATCCCTACCACCTCTAGCTCTAGGGCTAATGATGGGAAGTATACATAGACCCATAGCTGAGAAAAGCAGTGCAGAATGTAAGTACAAAATGCTGAGAGCAAAATACAGACTGTAAAAGTGCGCTGTGTGTGCAATGTACAAGTAATGAAAAGCAGAAACGTAAATCAAGAGGAAAGAAAAGTACCTCCCAGGCTCTCCAGTAGCCGCCAAGTAAATCGCCCCGCCCGCGGGAGGTCGCGCTCATATAAAAGTAAAGGGTAGCCAGGCCGGCGCCACCCCAGTCATATCTACTGACCTGTGATAGGTCGACTAGAGTGCTCAGCAGATATAACCCAACTGTGTTCCCTCTGTCGGCAAACAGGGTAGTCCCGAAGAGGAACATAAGGAAACCACGGGCGTACTGCTCCGTCTCCTCGGGACTCTCAGGCACCATCTCCGCCCGCCGGAAGTGGGAAGAGAACCAAGTGTATCGGACTCTCCCGGAGACCCTGTCAATTGGCGGGCGAGCCCCCAATAAATACATCCAAGCGGCCTCCCACTCTCCCATATCCTCATCATAGGGAATGGACCAACCTCCGATGTCTAAGCCGGTCAGCACAGCGAAGTCCAGGGGCGTCATGGTCATATCTCCAGTGGCAGAGAAATGAAAGGAGTTGGTGGTCTCCCACCATCTCTCTACCAAGGCTGCCATCAGTGTCCTCCTGGCAGGACAACGTGACAACCCGACGCAGAAGGGCCCAAACCCTGCCAAATCTACCAAGTCTCGGACACCCTCCGGGAACTCGGCGTACCAGTCCCGCGCGATGGGGGAACCATACCCCCGCACACTACGGGAACAAACCTGCATTCAGAATGAATACATGTGTCAATAATGAAATGAAAGGGCTGTATGCCAATGAGATGAAATGGGCTGTGTGCCAGTATAATGAATGGGCTGTGTGCCAGTATAATGAATGGGCTGCGTGTTCAGAAAATTTGGAGTTTGGGCTGCGTGTTCAACTTTCAGTTCAATTGTGGGCTGCGTGTTCACTATCTACCTGGGCTGCGTGTTCAGAAAATTTGGAGTTCGGGCTGCGTGTTCAGAAAATTTAAAATTTAGGCTGCGTGTTCAACTTTCAGTTAAATTGTGGGCTGCGTGTTCACTATCTATCTGGGCTGCGTGTTCAGAAAATTTGAAATTTGGGCTGCGTGTTCAACTTTCAGTTAAATTGTGGGCTGCGTGTTCACTATCTATCTGCGCTGCGTGTTTAGAAAATTTGAAGTTTGGGCTGCGTGTTCAACTTTCAGTTAAATTGTGGGCTGCGTGTTCACTATCTACCTGGGCTGCGTGTTCAGAAAATTTGAAGTTTGGGCTGCGTGTTCAACTTTCAGTTAAATTGTGGGCTGCGTGTTCACTATCTATCTGGGCTGCGTGTTCAGAAAATTTGAAGTTTGGGCTGCGTGTTCAACTTTCAGTTAAATTGTGGGCTGCGTGTTCACTATCTACCTGGGCTGCGTGTTCAGAAAATTTGAAATTTGGGCTGCGTGTTCAACTTTCAGTTAAATTGTGGGCTGCGTGTTCACTATCTACCTGGGCTGCGTGTTCAGAAAATTTGAAGTTTGGGCTGCGTGTTCAACTATCAGTTAAATTGTGGGCTGCGTGTTCACTATCTACCTGGGCTGCGTGTTCAAAAAATTTGAAGTTTGGGCTGCGTGTTCAAATTTCAACTATTGTGGGCTGCGTGTTCACTATATATCTGGGCTGTGTGTTCAGAAAATGTAAAGTATGGGCTGTGTGTTCACTTTCGAATTCGGGCTGCGTGTTCGATAGATCAGTGTTTGAGCCGTGTGTTCGCCTCTTAACTAATGTGTACTGTGCGTTCACAATTAATTAGTGAGCCAAGTATTTAGAAATTCGAGTGTTTAAACTACATGTTCAGGATGCAAGCAAAGTACTAAGCTAAACTGCGTGTTCAAGCATGGCAAAGGTGCGAAATCTATGAAAAATACAGAAAATGAAGTAAATACCTCTCGGGCCTCATGAGAGAGGTGCTGCTCCGGCTCTCGGAGAAGCAGATCCCCGGGTGCTCGCTCGTCAAAGCTAGTAAAGTGACGGAAGACAGCACGCGGGAGGACATGTGCTGACGGACGGTACCTCCCGGGAATAAAAGGTCGGGTCCTCGGGGGTAGAGTCATGGGATCGAAATCATCTCCGGCACCTGGAAAACCTCCGCCGTGGAGAGAATTACCCGCCATTTTTCAGAAGATCTGCAAAAGGGAGCAAAAATGAGCAAAATGAGCCAAAATTGGAAAAAGTCAACAAAAGTCAACTCCCGAGAAAATATTCCAAATATTGAGACAAACTTACCCCAAGTGGCGAAAATGCGAAAAGAAGTTCCGAAACCGAAATTTAGTCTCTCCAAAGTGCTTGGAACTGAATGTTTTTGCGAAAACAATTTGCGCGGGGCGTTAGAAAACGCGCGTGAAACTCAGATCTGGAGAGGAAAGTGTTGTAGAAGGCAAGAAAGGAAGGGGCCTCGGCTGCCTTTTATAGGCCTCAAGTCTTGGTTGAAGAAGCATGAAGGAAGGAGGCGAAAAAGACCAAACTACCCTCGGATCTGGCATATGGCCGGCCGACCCCTTTTTCTAGCCGGCCAGCTATCTGCTTTTTGGATAACTGGCCGGCCAGCTATCTACTTTATGGGAAACGGGTTGGCCACCTCCCCTTGGGAAGATGAACGGCCGGCCATGTCCCCCACATGCCCACCTAGCTCTCTGCAAATTTTGAGGAAGATCGGAGTTCCCGGGACCTGAAAAAGTTCAAGAAAAGTATACTTCCGGTCGCGAAATAATCCGCCGGGACTTCAGCTTCAAGTTCTGACATGTGTCTCATCATCATTCATCGAAATCAAAGTGTATCCTTTTTTTAATGAGTTGTAACCTTCCAGGAAGTGGATCGGAGGCCGTAATTGAGTTACCTTCGCCGAAACGCGCGTTTCCATGCTCGTTGTTTCATGACAAACGGACACCCTGATTCATGCTCGTGTCACATTATCTTGCATTCTCATGAGTATACCTGCATTAACATGCACATTTCTTGATATTGGCATACCTCTATGTTTGAGCATACGTTGTCACGCATGTTCCACTCTTGCATTGCGATGCATACACTCACCGGCACTGCGTGTGTCGAACTTTCGGAATCACATTAAATATATGTTGGTAGCATGTTGTACTTGTTGCAATTTCTCTCTTTTGCAGGCACGATATTGTATGTACGGTTCAATTGAGGCTGGTGCGACCAGACGAATCGCGCAGGTATCGTATCTTCTCCGTGTGAGACGTGGCGGGGATTGAATAATCCTCCGCATTCTTAACTGCATGAAATGTAGTTGTTGCTTTGCATTCTTGCTTAAAACTGTTGCATCTATTTGCGAATACTTGCTTCATTACAGCTTGCTGCATTTGCATGATCATTGGGTTACCTTCGACTTCTTGCATATCATTTGCATTTTGCCCCTGCCTGCGGGCATGCCTGCGGGCACATTTCTGTTTACCTTGTACGTTTGTCTAAGTCTTCGGCCTTGTCAAAAATGGGTCGTCTCTGGGCTTTGACACTCATTCCCGTCACTTGTGACTTCCGAGTTCTGTCAAAGAGGGGCAACTGTAGACACCTCATTTTTGACCGACCTTAAGACTCAGACGTCACCGATTGAGCGCTTGGTGATGTTGCATGATGTGCTCGTTCAGAAGTTTCAGAGTCGCGGCCGTGAGCCCTGCCTCCGGACTTCCGAATCCTCTTTTGTACCTTGTCTCGGTTTGCGAACCAGACTCGGTTTTCTTTGTTTCTTTTCTTGAGGGAAGGGAGAGGTCCCGTAGACCATCTCTCAATGTCCGTAGGCTACATTTGGTGGCCGTAGGCCATTTTTCCCATTTCGGAGTCCGGTTTCCGGTTTTTCGGGACCGTAGGCCGTGCGCCTCGGTTCGGGACCGCTTAACCATCTCCTATTGCTCTGATTTTTGGCATACTTCCTATTTACTCCCTTTTGAGGGACACTGGGGACTGAGGAACCCACTTCGTGGCCGAACGCCACTTTCGGTGCTTAACAGCCCATTTTCGGGACCCCGAACTGGGTGTTTTGGCCCCGGAACTTTCACTTTGCAACGGTTTTCGTTCATTTTTGGCAGGTACCTCTGTTTTATCACCGGGGAGGTCACTGAAGGCTGGGAAGCCAGCAATTGTTGCAGCAACCAGTTATACATCCTCCGACGCCCTCCGGCGCCCGTTTTTCGCACTTCCGGGCTAATGTTGAACCCCTTGGGCCCATTTTCTCAAACTTTGAACCACATATTTGTGATGTACACACATGGGAGGACCCTAAAAGTTGGTGGCTGGCTAGTAATTCTACTTGACCCTTTTGACCCCCTCCTTCCGGGCTAATGTTGAACCCCTTGGACCCTTTTTCTTGAACTTTGAACCACATATTTGTGATGTACACACATGAGAGGACCCTAAAAGTTGGTGGCCGGCCATTAATGCTACCTGACCCTTTTGAACGCCTCTTTCCGAGCTAATGTTGAACCCCTTGGACCCACTTTCTTGGAATTTTAACCACAGGGTTGTGTTGTACACACATAGGAGGACACTACCAGTTGGTGGCCGGCCAGAAAATCTTCTTGACCCTTTTGACCCCTAGCCGGCCGGCTAGGGGGTGTGGCCGGCCGGCCACCTGCAGCAAAAGTACCTGGCCGGCCGAGCTCCTTGCACTGTTCCCTTTACAGCTGTGGGGCAATATCCCCCAGAAAAGATATTTATCCGGGGGATATTTTGTGGGGGAAAGTTTCTCTCCTTTTCCCCTACCTTTACACCCCCTTGTTCGCCTATATAGCAAGCAAGATATATCCTTTGTTGGGGTTGAAAAACTTCACCTTCAAGCATCCATACAAAAAGCCATTTCTATACCTCTCATTTCCTTGAAAAACCTTAAGTCCTTAAGCACCATTTCTTCTACACCACCAAGCTCTACCACCACCACCTCATTTCCAGCAACAAGGAAGGTTTCTCAAAGGCCAAAGAAGCTGCAAATTGATCCAAGAAGCAACAAAAGTCTTAGTCTTCAAGGGTGAGTAACCTTTCTCTTCTTTGACCCCTTTTCTTGATCCATTTGTAAGCCTCACTTGCTTTTTGTTTCAAGCTCCGGCCCTAACTGAAAAGGACCCTCTTTTGAGTTCATCTTCATTTTTCATTAAGGGTTCAACCCTGTTTGAGCCCTCCGTGATACACTTGCTTCATTGATCCTCTTATATGTCATGATTTTGCATGCTCTTTTTAGCCCGTGAGTAATCTGTTTTTGAGCATGTTGTAAGCTGATATTAGGCTTATTTTGAGCCCCTCTTCAACATTGAAGAAGGGCTCAACACCATTTGGGACTTCCATGTTGTACCTACCTTTATACTCCTCTTTTCTTCCCCATTCTTGCATGCAATGGCAGCCTACCATGCTTTTGTTTTTGGCCATTTTACAGTTCTGAAAAAGTGCTTATTTTGGTCCATATTTCATGTTTCATTTAGGTCCTTTCATGGTTTGGGGTCTCCATATGCTACTTCATGTTATATCTCTCTTTTATTCCCCATTCTTGCATGTTTAGTTAGCCTACCATGCTTTTGTTTTTGGCCATTTTACAGTTCTGGAAATAGCCTTATTTTGGCCCATTCTACATGTTTTATTAAGGGTCTTTGGCTGTTTGGTGATTATTTTGCATATCTCATGTTATAGCCACTTTTGAGCCCCTTTTTGCATCACATTTCTATCATGTTTGTATACTGATTTTGAGGCTGCCATGTACTGTAAATATTCATATTTTTGGTCCCTCTTCAATGTTGTAGAAGGAAATTTTTCGGTTTGGATTTTGCTTATATCACTTGCTTCATTACCCCTCTCTTGGCCCCTATTCTTGCATGCTATTTTTGACATACCTATGCTTGCTGTTTGGCCATGTTTATAACTGTGAAAGTGCCTTTTTTGGGACTGTCTAGCTTCTGTCTTTGCATTGCATGTCCATATTGTGCATGTTTAGCATAGCTATAGGCCATTTCGGGTGCCTAAATTCACATTTCGGGACAATTCCATGCATTTCATGTCGTTTCGCCTCATTTCGGGACTGTTTTCCCTCATATTTTAGTGCTGGAATTCCATTAGAATGATTTCTATCCATTTCATGTCATTTCATCACATTTTATCATCGCCTCGGTTTGCGTGCCCGTGTGCACGCATTTCGAGGCACTTCATTTTTATCCGCCGGCATCCGATGTGAGTGTGGCTGAGGCTCACTCGTGTTGGTATAAGCCCATTTGTCATTTCCATGTCATTTCATCACATTTTATCATCGCCTCGGTTTGCGTGCCCGTGTGCACGCATTTCGAGGCACTTCATTTTTATCCGCCGGCATCCGATGTGAGTGTGGCTGAGGCTCAATCATGTTGGTATAAGCCGATATCATGTTTCCATGCCATTGCATTGCGTATGCCATTGCCTCGGTTTGCGTGCCCGTGTGCACGCACTTCGAGACACTCCATTTTTATCCGCCGGCATCCGATGTGAGTGTGGCTGAGGCTCACTCATGTTAGTATAAGCCCATATCATGTTTTCATGTCATTTGCATTGCGAATGCCATTGCCTCGGTTTGCGTGCCCGTGTGCACGCATTTCGAGGCACTTCATTTTCATCAACCGGCTTCTTATATGAGTGTGGCTGGGGCTTTCTCATGTTAGTGTAAGTCCATGTTACCTTTCCCATGCCATTTTATTCACTTGCATTGCATTCTGTCATTTTCTCAGTTTGCGTGCCCGTGTGCACGCATTTCGAGGCATATCATTTTCACAGCATTGTGCATACTAGGTTGTATCTTAGATTGTATCTGTCGTTTTCTCGGTTTGCGTGCCCGAGTGCACGCACTTCGAAGCATCTCATTTCCATAGCATTCCGTATGTTAGGATTATATCTTAGTTGCATTTCGTGCATATCATGCATATTGCATCGTGTCCGGAATAGGAGCTAGCCCGGGCACGGGAAACGAGGTACATTTCGTACTCCGAGTGACGGAATGTGTCTCAATTCCCCAGTCACCGACACTCCGGATTATCCATGATGGAGCTAGGTTCTAGCTGTAGTTTCATGTGCATTCATCCTATATTGAGTTGTGCATTTCGACTCCTCGGCCATCATGCCTCGGTATGCGTGATTGGTGGCACGAGGATCGAGACATGCATATATCTGTGCAAATACATTGCTATGCCCCTTTTTTGCTCTCTGTTGCAGCCAAAACGAAGAATCAGCAACCTTTTGGGGCTTGGCACGCATTTCAAGAACAAGTGTAAACAGAGGCTAATTGGGGCATTCCGGTGGATTTCCGCGCAAGACAACCCGGACATACATCATCCATCAGAAGCAAGGCAGTCCCTGGCTTGCACGCCAGCTTTATTTGCTTTCTTAGTTAATTCATTAATTAATTAGAATTTTGTAATATTTTGGACTGTAATATTCTTTTATCCGGGACTGTAATATTTGGACTGTATTATTTATTTGGACCCCCTGCGCGAAGGCACAATTGTAATAAGTGTGCGTGAGTGTGATGTATGTCTTCCAACCCCACGTCTTTCTCCCTTTTATTTATCCGCTTATGATGGTTAGATTAGGGCATATTTAAATTAGCATACAGTATGACAGCATGTTTGCATTCATTCATCTGTATTGCATGCACCGGGCTCGGCGCATCATACTAACTGCATTTGTCTTTCAAATTCCAAAGTTGAATACATGATAGTTGTAGCATTCCATATGCCATCTTAGAATAGCCGAGCCTGCTATAGTTTGCATTTTTGCATGTGTTGCATTAGGCATTTCTGTATATTTAGGATCATGCATGATTTCTAATAAAGTTTCTGTTTTGGCTTGGAGTACTCTGTAAGCTTTATGCTTTAGCATCCTTGCATGCGTGTGTGTGACTGTCATGAATAGCATGCTTACCATGAGGCTATGTGCTTATATGATATAACTGCTTGAATGCCTGTGGATGGAGGTTGGGTTATCTGAATTGGAATAAATCATCAAATGTTTCAAGCCTACCTGCGGGTAGCAAATCATTTTCAAAAACAAACATGAAATGTTTCGTTCCAATTCAGGCGACCCGGTCTATACTTGTATGCTGTGCGCATCACATAGTAACCTAGGCTAATAACCGGAATAAGAACTCACAATGTTTTCAAAAATTGATATCATGGTTAGTAGAGGCCGGTCTATGACCGGGCGAGCGGGGGTGCTCACGAAGTGACCTTCCCTAATCGTACCCAAGTTCCCGAGCCGAGGCAACTTTGGTGATGACGGACACGTGGCCTTTTGGCACCGAGTCAGGGTTTCCTAAATTTTCCAAAATAAAATATTTAGGTGGCGACTCTGTATCTGGCAAAGCAGTCCATGTTTGGCACTTCTTTCAAAAATCAGTTTTCTCAAAACGATTTTCCGGATTTGGACTCTTTGGTTCAGACTTAGAACCGTGACAATTTGAGAGTCCTGAGCTGTAGTGACCCCAAAATGAACAGACGGGAGCTCGTTCCTCCCGGGGCGTTCCGGGGACGTCTACAGTTTCTGGCGACTCTGCTGGGGATTTAGAGAGCTTGACTCGAACTCATGATATCTGTTTTTGACTACACTTGTGTGTTTCTTTGCATTGCATTTGCATTGGTGCGCCTAGGACACCGTGTTTGCCATCTGCTATTCCTGAACGGTTTGCCGGAGGCTTGTCTTGTCAAGGCATGACCATAAGGCTGACCGGTTGTGGGCTCTGCCAGTATGGGAACACAAACCCCGGTTTTACCGGGGCACCCTCTTTGACCATTCGACCTAGTGCATATTCGGATCCATAGTGACTATTCCAAACTAGGACAGGTCGCTTACCCGTTTATAGGTTGTTTGAAACCGCTGCGTGCGTAGTGAAACCCTAGTTCCTGACAAAATAGGACAGGGAAACCCTACCCCAATATAGGGGTGTTTTGGCTCTCACTTATCTGTTATGTGCTTTAGAGTGCGTCTCTACAGGAATGCATGTATCAGTATATGAGTTTGGGCATCAGGCCTGCGGGCATCAGTTCAGTATCGTCAACATCAGGCCTGCGGGCATCAGTTCAGTATTGTCAGTATCAGGCCTGCGGGCATCTGTTCAGTACATGAGTTTGGGTATCAGGCCTGCGGGCACCAGCCAGTATTTGAGGATTAGTTATCTGCGGATAGCAGATTCTGTTTTAGGGGACAGTGATACAGGGATAAAAATCAGTGTTTGAGGACAGTGTGTATTCAGCTTATTGACTGTGTGTTGTTATGCCCGACTGTGTGTCATGCATTTTATTTTAAGCTGTTATGCTGCCCGTTTATCTGTTTATTTATTTCCTTTTCGCTTTATTTATCTTTTGCTAGGTCAGTTTTAGCACAATTGCTTCCAACCCAGCAGGCATTCCCCAAGCACTTTGGACACGAGGTCGTCGACTCCATCGATCCGAGGATCTAATCGACGGACAGCCAGTGTTTCATTCTCTACCCCCTGTTACCAGAAGGAAGCAGAAAAAGCGCAGTGTATCTGAACAGAGAGCACCAGAACAGTGGTTTCCCCCGCCAGTGGACAGTTGGATTGAGATCCCCATTAAGACAGATCTGCCAGTAGTTCAGACGAATCAAAACAGTATGACGGCGCCAACAGGAGTTGAGGAAATGATACGCCAAATGCAGGAAACCATACGGGCCATGCAGCAGGATGCCGTTCACCGAGATGAACTCGCTAAGCAACAGGCCGAAATTATGACCCAACAGGCTGAGCTGATTACCAGACTGCAACAACAGAATACAGCATCTGCTTCACACTAAATTCCTCCTCCGGCAGGGGCCCCATTACCTGAGCAGACACCTGCTGTTCAGAACGCTCCTCCAAACACCCAGAATACTGTACCGACTATCCAGAACCCACAAGAGGACACAAATCTTCCAACGGGGCCAGCTCCGCCCCCGCTTCCACCACAACTGTCCAAGGTCCATACATCCAATCACCCGGACTCTCTCTTTGAGGTCGAGGTTGATCATACAGCTCTGAAATTGAGCAAACTGGAGAAACTCTTCAAGAAATCCCAAGGGGTCAAGGCTATGCCGGATATCGAAGATGGATATACCGAGGAGGCCGTAACGCTCCCCGATAGGTTCAAAATGCCACAAATCGACCGCTTTGATGGGTCCGGCGACCCCATGGTCCATATCCGACTGTTTGCAGACATCTTGCGGCCGATGGGCCTAACACGACCACAGAAGCTCTCACTATTCGGCCAAACCCTGTAGGGTGTGGCCTCCCATTGGTACGCAAGATTACAAGATGAAGTGAAGAAGAATTGGGATGAGATGGCTGAGGCCTTTGTCACGCAATATTCATACAACACTCAGATCGAGATCACAACCCGTGATCTTGAAACGACAAGGCAAGAGCCCAAGGAAACTTTCTCGGACTTTGTGATCCGATGGAGGGCAAAGGCGTCAATGATGACTTTAAGGCCCACTGACAAAGATCAAATCCGGATGATTGTGCGCAATCTCCACCCAAAGTTGATGCAGAGAATGATTGTAGTCCCCTTCCCTACTTTCGCAGATTTACATGATATGGGGGTGCAAATCGAAGACGCAATGAAACAAGGTCTGTTTGACCACGACAGGGAACAACCGAGGAGGACCTTCAACCGCAACAACAATGCAGGCCCGAGTGGCGCTGCAAATACGAGAGCCTCGGAAGTTAGTATGGTCACCACCACTCCCCCTCCCCCTCCAAGGCCCATAACTGCCACACCCTTCTCCGGCGCGTCCGGAAGCAACACACAAGCTAACAGATTCCAACCACGAGGCCAAAGAACCTTTACCCCACTATATATGCCTCTGACCAAGGTTCTGGGAATATTGATCAGGAAAAATCATTTAAAACCCCTGGAGCCAAAGCCATTACCGAATCCACTCCCCCCCTCTTATGACCCGTCAAAGTACTGCGCGTATCACCAACAACACGGTCACGACACCGACCGTTGTTACAGATTGCGTCATGAGATCCAAGATCTTATTGACAAACAGGTGATCGCGCCTCCTGATAAACCCAATGTCACAACCAACCCTCTCCCACCACATAACCAACCTCCCCCTCCCAAAAGAATTAATTTTATCCAGACTGGGGTCGCATCTTACGATCCTAGCATCTATATTACTCCCACCCACCTACCCAAGCCGGAGGTGCTCCTCCCCGATTGCACTGACTTCTTGTGCATGGTGGACATCTCCAAAACCCAACCAGAACCGATGGTGGTGACCGTCGAAGACAGGGCAGGGCAGATTTTGGGAGAGAATGAGATTGTTAAATCTGGGACTGGACAGAATTTTGCTGGGGGAGCCTATAATCCAAGCAAGTACATCCTATCAACGAGCCGAATTGGGCTAAGTGTAGAATTGCCAGAGACAGGAGAGCTATGCATGATCCGGGGGGATGGATCTGGGCTATGGGCAGATGATCTGACAGCCGTAGAGGAGGACTTCGCTAACCTGCAATTTTTAGATGACCAGGAACTGGAGGATACGTCAATCAACTGGTATGATTATGAGGGATCAGAGGAGGCCACTGGATGGCTCGAGGATCAACCAGATGCAGTGGGGGAAGCCCAACCAGAACAGAGCCCGGCAGGGGCGGAAGTATCAGTTGTGGCCGGAATGGCCGAAAGTCAAGTTGTATCGCCGGAGAGCGCCGGTGCTAAGAATTCCGCTCGAGACATGGGCATTACAGATACGGGAATTGTTGAACAAACAGCTGTACTGATGCAGCTGGAACGAGAAACGTTTGAGGAGGCTGAGAGAATTAGGAAAGCTAAGGGCTCTGAGGGGACTGAAAGTGCTGTGTGCACGAAGACAGACAATGCTGCGAGCATATGGACAGAGAGCACTGAGAGTGCGAGTGGACCGGAGCCAGACAGGTGTCTGTTGGCTGCCAGCGGAATGTGGTGGGAAGATGACGACCTGTGTCTTGCCCACACCGATGAAGACTGGGGAAGTGGCCAACCGGATGACACTTGGTACCTCGATGAGGTTGACTATATGACAAGAAGTGGGCGGTACTTCAAACCCCCACACCTGGACCAACCCGAGGCATCCGGGAAGGATAGAGAAGCGGAGAAACAGAAGGAGAAGCAGATTGAAGAGGAAGCTGTGCTGAAGCAATTAAAGAAGATACAAGCAGACATCTCCATCTGGGGACTGCTAATGGCATCGCGAGTACATAGAGAAGCTGTCCTATCTGCCATGGACAAGTCCAAACTCTCCATAGACACAACGCCTGAACAGCTGGTTGGGCTGGTTTTTCCGGGAGGAGGTTCCCCGGCATTAACCTTTTCGGACAAGGAACTACCGCCTGAGGGCACAAGTCATAACAAACCTCTCTATATTTCTGTGGAATGTAGAGATAAGTGGATACCGGTGGTACTTGTTGATACCGGGTCTGCGATTAATGTCTGCCCAACCAGAACGGCATATGCAATCGGGTTGAAACCCGTGGACTTCGTCCCAACCACCCAAGTGATCAGAGCATACGACAATACCAGCAGAGAAGTGATGGGGACTGTTAAAATTCAAACCAAGGTTGGTCCAGGACAACACAACATCGAATTTCATATCTTGGACGTTCCCGCAACCTTTAACCTACTTTTGGGGCGACCGTGGTTGCACCAGGTCAAGGCAGTCTCTTCCACTCTACATCAGATGCTAAAGTACCCTCACGGGAAAAGGGTAGCGATCGTTTTTGGGAATTCATCAATCCATCCGCTGCCGGAAGTGTCTACACCTGTCTTGGAGATCGAGCACGGCACGGAGGATGTGTTTTTATCGGGGTTCACCTTGGCCGAGGCTCAAGTGGTGCAAAATGTCATGGCTATGAATGAGGGCATGTACGTTAGTGCACAATCTATCTACCTCATGAACAAGCTAAAACATACTCCCGGGATGGGATTAGGGAGAAGCGGCCGGAAAGGCATCTCAGTATTGGCCGAAGTGCCACACAACCCCCACGCCTTTGGACTGGGTTATCTGCCCACCAAGGAGGATTGGGTGAGGAAAGGGAAAGAAATGGCCGGAAGGGCCAGAGCAAAGAAGGCCGGGAAGCCATTTGAGTTAATGCACAGGCCCATCTGGGGTACCCTAAACGGACGTTTCGTCCGGGAGGGGGAAGATTTTCCATTCTGCGGCTTCCCGGAGCCATGGCTAAACGCGGAGGGGAAGCGCGTGCCTGGTTTTGAAATCTTCTTCGACATACAATTATCTGGGGATGACGTTGCCGAAGCGCAGACAGACCCACCAACTGAGGTTGAGCAATGTGAAGCAGTGGATCCTGAGAGCACAGAGTTTGAAATGGGGGTAGCACTGGCGAGTCTACTATCAGATCCTCCGATCGGCCAAGAGTGCTTGGGGGATAACTCTTCGGTTTCTGTGATTGGAGATGAAATAGCTGCGGGCTTTCCAGCGCCGATCTTGGATGCATCTATCGCACCTTCTCTCATCTGGCAATATGAAGAAGGCTTTTTATCTAGCAGTTCCGGGTCAGGTAGTGAGCCGGAATCTAATTCTACCGAATCTTGTGCGTCGGAATCAGATTCCAGCTCGACTGAGTCTGAGTCCGGTATTCTTGGGGGTGATAACCCGGATGCCACAGTCCTGTCTAGGTCGTCTTTTTCATTTTCTTTTGAGTCTGTTGTAACAGAGGAATCTGACGGCTTGGAAGTATTTAATGAGAATGATGTGGATGTGGTTTCCGAGTATTTTTCTGTGCCTTTGATTTATTGCTTAAATCAGGATTTTCAAAATTTTGATGAAAACAGCGAGGAAGAAATTCCCCCAGTTTTGCAACGATTAATTGATCAAGAGCAGGAAAGATTTGTTAAACCTTTAATGGATGAAATCACTACTGTGAATGTTGGTACTGAGAAGGACCCGCGGCTGGTCCAGATCGGGTCCACGTTGTCTTCAGAGGAGCGCGAGCGCTTAGTCGCTTTATTAAAAGATTTCAAAGATGTTTTCGCGTGGTCCTACGAAGACATGCCTGGAATCGATCCTGAGATTGTACAGCACCAGATCCCTCTCGACCCCGAGGCCCGACCTGTCAAACAGAAACTCAGAAGGATTCGCCCAGACTGGGCTCTCAAGATCAAGGAGGTGGTCACCAAGCAAATTGACGCAGGGTTCCTGCTGGTATCTGAATATCCAACTTGGTTGGCCAACATTGTTCCGGTGCCAAAGAAGGACGGCAGAATTCGGGTCTGTGTAGACTTCAGAGATTTGAACAGGGCCAGTCCAAAAGACGACTTTCCCTTGCCACACATCGATGAATTGGTGGATTTCACGGCAGGACACGCCTTGCTTTCATTTATGGATGGTTTCTCAGGCTATAATCAGATAGTGATGGCACCCGAAGACCGGGAGAAGACTGCGTTCACTACCCCGTGGGGGACATATTGTTATCGAGTGATGCCATTCGGGTTGAAGAATGCTGGAGCTACGTATCAACGGGCAGCAACTACAATATTGCATGATATGATCCATAAAGAGGTCGAGGTGTACGTGGACGACATGATTGTCAAGTCCAAAGATAGAGAGGGCCACCACACCGCCTTACAAAAATTCTTTCAAAGGATCAAGGAGTTTCGGCTGCGACTGAATCCCCAGAAATGCACGTTTGGTGTTACAGCAGGGAAGATGCTAGGGTTTCTGATTACACAAAGGGGCATCGAGGTCGACCCTTCCAAAATCAAGGCCATCTTAGAAATGCCACCACCAAGGACTGAAAAGGAGGTGCGAGGCTTTCTGGGTAAAGTGCAATTCATAAGACGGTTTATTTCTAAATTAACCTTGACTTGTGAACCACTTTTTGGTCTCCTGAAGAAAGGAAAGAAATTCCAATGGGACGGCCGATGTCAAGCAGCTTTTGAGCAGATCAAAGAGTACCTACAGAACCCACCCGTGTTGTCACCGCCAGAGCCGGGGAGACCGTTGATATTGTACCTCTCGGTAACTGAGACTACCATGGGCTGCATGCTCGCGCAGGAGTCAGAAGACAAAGTGGAAAGAGCCATCTACTATCTGAGCAAAAAGATGCTGGATTACGAGACCCGCTATACACCGCTGGAGAAGGCTTGTTTGGCCTTGGTATGGGCAACCAGGAAGCTGCGGCACTACCTGTTAGCCCACTCTGTAATGTTGGTTTCGCGTTTGGATCCTATCAAATATCTTTTCGAGAAACCAGCACTTACGGGTAGGCTAGCTCGTTGGCTGCTGTTGCTCTCCGAATTTGATTTGAAGTATGTAACGCGCAAGTCAGTAAAAGGTAGAGCGGTAGCGGAGTTCCTTGCCGACCACCCGGTTGAGGGGGATGAAGCGGTTGAGTATCTATTCCCAGATGAAGCCATTCTGCACATCGAAGATGAAACTTGGACGATGTACTTTGACGGAGCGTCAAACCAATATGGGTATGGGATAGGGGTGTTGCTGATAGCGCCTGACGATTCCCGTATCCCTTTAGCATTCAAGCTCCGGTTCAAAGTTTCCAACAATGAAGCAGAGTATGAGGCATGTATTGCTGGCCTGGAAGCAACCCTAGAACTAGGGGCAAGACGGTTGGACGTCATTGGGGACTCAAACCTTGTTGTATCTCAAGCAAAAGGAGATTGGAAAGTCAAGGAGGAAAGGATGATAATCTACCACCAAACCTTGGATTTGTTAATTCCTCGGTTTGAGAAGCTAAATTTCACCCACCTCGTAAGAGAGAACAACAGGTTTGCAGATTCATTAGCAACTCTATCTTCTATGATAGACATCCCGTCCGGAGTCCGGATGCGTCCAGTCATTATTGACCAGAAGTTTGTGCCAGCATACGAGTCAATTTCCGCCATAGATGAGGTTCAAGACGACAACCCCTGGTATTACGACATCTGGAACTTCTTGGAAAAGGAGACATATCCACTAGGGGCAAATGCCAAGGATAAGAGGGCCATCAGAAGAATGGCTGCTCAGTTCATTATCTGCGGGGGAAAGCTGTACAAAAGGGGTCATCTGGGAATGCATAAGCTCTGTGTAGAAGCTGAAGAGTCGAAACACCTGATGGAAGCCATCCATGGGGGAGAGTGCGGTTCACACATGAATGGAGTGATGCTGGCTAGAAAGATCCTCTGACAGGGCTACTACTGGTCAACCATGGAGGAGGATTGTATTAGTTTTGTTCGGCGATGCCACAAGTGTCAAATCCATGCAAATCGCATGAACATCCCGCCGTCAAAACTGTACAACATGACTTCGCCGTGGCCTTTTTCAGTCTGGGGAATTGATGTGATCGGAGCTGTTACCCCGAAGGGGTCAAACGGGCATGAGTTTATCTTGGTAGCGATAGATTATTTCACAAAGTGGGTCGACGCCCAATCATACGCGGTGTTGAAGGCGTCGCACGTCGCAAAGTTCATTAGAAACAACATCATCTGTCGCTATGGGGTGCCAAACGAGATAATTTCAGATAATGGTTCCCACTTCAAGAAAGAAGTGATAGACTTGTTGGAAAAATACAATGTGGCTTTTCATAAGTCATCTACATACCGGTCGCAGACCAACGGAGCGGTTGAGGCCGCCAACAAGAATATCAAGCATATACTGCAGAAGATGGTGGAAACCTATCGGGACTGGCCAGACAAGCTGCCATTTGCTCTGTGGGGCTATAGGACTTCAATCAGAACTTCTACTGGAGCAACTCCATATTCATTGGTCTATGGAATGGAGGCTGTTCTACCCATTGTGATTGAGGTTCCGTCGTTACGAGTATTGGCTGAATGCCAGATAGCCGAAGCAGATTGGCAGCAAAGCAGATTCGAAGAACTCATGCTCTTTGATGAAAGAAGACTGAAAGCACTGTACCACATCTAACGCTATCAACGCAGAATTGCCCGGGCTTTCAACAAGAAGGTTAAGTCCCAGAATCTGAAAGAAGGAGATTTGGTGCTCAAAGACAACCGAGCTCCCATCCACGACCCAAGGGGCAAGTTCAAACCCAACTGGACTGGCCCTTACATCATCAAAGCTATCTGGTCAGGTGGGGCTGTGGTTCTGATGGATCTAGATGGCTTGGAGTTCTCACAACCGATCAATATGGACAAGTTGAAGAAATACTATCCTTGAGAGGCTCGCTAGGCCGAAAACCCGAAAGGGCGACCTAGGCAAAAGTTAGAGCACAAAAAATTAGAAAATATAAAAACTGAGCTCGCAAGGTTGAAAACCCGCAAAGGGCGGCCTTGGCAAAAGTTAGAGCGCAAAAGGAGAGTGAAAATACTCGAGTGAACCTGTGCCTGAACTACGTAAGGCTTGATTCCCATCTTTGGGATACGTAGGCAACTTCACCTTGAAGTTCAGCCGTAAACTTTTCCCCGATCAACTCTGTCCATTTTGGTCATCTCAGTCATCTTTATCCATCAGCATTTATCGTGATCTCCGGTACAGTGCTGTTCAAACTAGGGGCAACTTTCCGTTGCCGCGACGGTGCAAAGTTACTCAGACTAGGGGCAACTTTCCGTTGCTTTGCAGTGCCGCATTATTCTTCAGACTAGGGGCAACTTTCCAGTTGCGGGGATCTGGGGTTGTGCATCTCAGTGACAGATTTTCGGCGTGTCCAATTCTGATCCACATCGAAAATAGTTTTGAAAAGTTTTAATAAAAGTTGACTTTGTTCAAATCAATCTTTTTACGACTAAGACCATTTTTGGACCAAAAGCGGAAAATTTTCAGTACCACAAATTTCAATTTCATTGATTTCAAAATAGAGCCCTCCTGCTCTTGCATTACAATCGAGGTTGCTTTTTTTAGTACATTCATAAAGAAAACTTGGAAATACTGATAAAGCAATAAATCTCGGGCATAGTTGAATCAAGTATCTCTGCGTCCCCTCCCGGAGCTGGACGAAGCATCTGATGCCAAGCTAGGCCCGACCTGTGCCTCCTCATTGAGCCAATCCAAGCACTCATCGGACAAAGTGCAACTGAAAGTTGAAGCAGGGGCCAGGAGCTCTCTCGTCCTCCATGCTGCGGCATATCGGGCAAGCTGTGCGCCCCGGACCGGGAAAGCGGCTGGGTACTCAATCCCCTCCGGTGGGCAGATTTGATCATGACCAAACTGACGCAGGAACTGTAACGGAAAATAGAATACGCAGTGGGTTAGACCAATCAGTTGGATCCCAATCAGCCGAGACATACTATAGCTCATGGCCGGGAGGTTGAGCCAAGGACAACGCCAAGCAATGCCGTCTGCGGACAAATTGCACATCCAATCGAACCACCACCTTTCGTCAAGAGCATTGACTAGGCGCTGCCGAAAGAAGTAGCCTCGAGCTGAATAGGCCAGGCAAGAGTCCACAACCTGCAACTTGTCCATTAACCATACCTAGGGGAGGGATGGAAAATGAGAGAATAAAGAACAGAGAGATGTACGATGAGAGAAAAGTAAGACAAGGGTTTTTGTGAGAAAAATCGAGCCTGAGGGTCGAGTGATGTGAGCAAATATATATGTAAGGTCGGGTGGGAAGCATTACCTGCAGTAGCAGTGGACTCCCAGCAAACCTAGTCACCTCCCGGCGATAGACAGAATCTAAGCCCATCAGTGTCTCGGCCAAGGTCATGGCAATACAGCTCTTTCCTTCTCTCAAACCTTGGGCGACTTCAATCAGGCGAATGCTAGCCCCGCCGAAGCCCGAGGAAAGCAGAAAGTGAGACAACATACATAAGCAGAGGGCGTGTTGCCGGAAACCCTGCCAATAATGGTTGCTGCGGTTACCAGCATCGGAAAAACGATGGATCAAGCCGAGGATGTCCAGTTCCCCACTGCAGATCAGGGATCGAGCGTCATGCGCCGTGAGCCCACACATCCGCCCTAAAGCCTGAGCATGGCCAAAACGGAGCTGGGGCAAGATCACTTCAGAACATTCAGACTCCATCAAAACCTGAAAATCTTCGAAAGTGGGGCACATCTCTTGGCCGCCAAAGCTAAAAACATGCGTCACTGGATTCCAGAACCTTGCCGCGGCATGGAGAAAAGGGAGGTGTAGCGGAGTACGGCTCAGCGTGAATAGTGCATTCAAGCCGAAACCTCGGAAATTCAGCTTTTCCGAGCCATCTAGAGAAGAGATCCAAGATGCGACATTTTCTGCAAGAAACGCCTCCATCTTTGTCTAAAACTAAGATGAAATGAATGTTCCCGAAGTTGAGGCTTTTATAAAAGAAAAAACACTATTCACGGGGACACGTGTCAAAAATCTGGTGGCTGCAGGACTGAATGGCCGGCCAGCCACCTTTTCTGGCTGGCCAGCCATTTACTTTTTGCAGAACTGGCCGGCCAGCTGTCTCTCTCCACAAAAATGGCCGGCCGACTTCCAGGGATGGCCGGCAATGCTGCGGTGTATCCCCCTGGCCCTGCTTTACCCTTCGAGGGAGGGTTCCAAGCATTTCCATGTAACGGGAGAGTCAAAGGCCTTCATCTCCCTCCGTTTCGGATGCGTTCCAATGCCCAGATCGTCAGAAGTACACTCTGTTGTTGTTGAGTTTTGTTTATCGAGTTGTTGTTTTGCTTATCGAGTTGTTTGTCGAGCGGACGTGTTTCGTGTTTTTGAGTCATTGCTCTCTGTTTAAGCAATTTTTGTTAAAATCTTGTTTATTTGCGTTGTTGCATTTTGCTTATCGAGTTGTAAACTTGCTAAAGGTCCTGTTATATCTTAGTAAGTTGAGTTGTTTAGTTTGTTGCGTCGGTTCACTACCTGACTTGGTGATTACACAATGCGCATTACCATTCAATTTCATTCTTGTGCAAAATAAATGATGCGATACGATGCTTAAAATACAAATACCTTTTCAAAAGCTATTTCATTTCATCATGCTTTACAACAAACAAAGGTACAAGTTTTACAAAAAAAATAAAACTGCCTAACAATGTGCAAAGTGCTACAAACTACTAGCAAAAAGAAAAATAAAGCAGGAAATAGCAACATCAATGTCCTCGGGAGCGGGAGCGAGAAGCACTCCTCATCCTTTTCTGCGGGACAACCTCCGCACCATCATCATCATCTGAGTCGGAGCTGTCATCCTCAGGATCCCCCTCAGCCTCGCCTCTATTCCCCGAGCCAAAACCGGAGCCCCCCTCCTCAGCAGATGTCTCTGACTGACGGTCGGTAGCCTCCTCCTCCTCCTCAGTATCCTCCTCCTCCTCATCAGGCTCCACCTCTACGACGTGAGCCCTGCGTCTGCGGACAAGCCCTCCTCGAGCTCCTCGAAAAGGCCTAGATGGCCCGGCTCCTCCGGAAGGCCGAGATGACCCCGCCCCCTGAAAAGGCCCAGATGGCCCAGCTCCCCAAGGAGGCCCAGGTGGCCTGGCCTGCGGCTGACCGGACCATGAAGGCATCTGAAAACAAAGAGTTCAATTCAAATACATCAGTCCAAATATATACATCAGATGCAGATACAAGCAAAGGCTACATAAAGTGGGTGCATGTAAATACAGCGTACAAGTGGGGTGTGTGTCAGATGTGCTCTACACAAGTAGTCTATCGATGCAGTAGAAATCAGCATGTCATCAGAAGTATGATAAATGCCAGAAAACTGAAGGGTACCTGAATGCCCGCAACAGACAACTGTGCCTCCCTACGCAGGACCATGCCCTCGAGTGTGGCCACCAGTCCAACCACCTCCTCCATGTACCCTCGATGTGGCTGCAAATATGAGCTCATAATCATCAGTGAACAAAAGAATGTCTAAACATCTGAATGATGAATGAAAAACAGTGGAGCATACCAGCGGTGAGTCAGGATCAATGGCGTATCGATCACTGGGCATCGGAGGCTCTAGTGGGATCGGGGTCGGAGAGATCGCCCCATACTGCCACGCCATCAACTCAGTGGGCATATCTGGCCATCCAGGATGAGGATAAGCCGACGGAGTCGGAGGAACCGGTCTACTCCCACCTCTAGATGTACCAGCCCTGCTAGTAGAAGGGGCGTCTGCAGCCCGAGCCTGAGCCTGGCCCGAGGATGACATACCGGCAGGCCTCATCATCGGGATACGAGCTCCCGTCAATGGAGGCATCAAATATATGTGACGGTAAGTGGCGTAGTCCCCCTCCTCAATATGTAGTAAAGCATCACTACCCAGCATGGCGCCGACTACCTCCGAGTAAGAGAGCCTGTCAGCAGTCCGCATACTGGCTGGGGGTACTGCGGGAAGATCCTGAGAAAGATACCCCCATACCTGGCGCAGAAAGCGTTCCCCCAGGAACCATACCCTGCCAACCGGCCCTTCGAGCAGGACCCTATACTGGGAGATGTCTGACGCTCCGGTATACTGAAGTCGGAGACCATCACCCAAACATACCTAGGGCTGCCATGTGATCTGCGGATGATAAATGCATAAACCGATCAGAAGTTAAGAATATACAGAGCAAATCAAAGATAAAAATGAAAGGAACTGAAAGTTCCGAGGTACCTCTGAATGTCGCACAGTGTCAAAGTACTGTCGCAGGCGAAGGAGGGTCTCTCGAGGTCTCGGCCGGTGCGGGCCCTCGAACACCAATGAATATGGGGTCATGGGAATCCCTACCACCTCCAGCTCTGGGGCTAATGATGGGAAGTATACATAGACCCATAGCTGAGAAAAGCAGTGCAGAATGTAAGTACGAAATGCCGAGAGCAAAATACAGACTGTAAAAGTGCGCTGTGTGTGCAATGTACAAGTAATGAAAAGCAGAAACGTAAATCAAGAGGACAGAAAAGTACCTCCCAGGCTCTCCAGTAGCCGCCAAGTAAATTGCCCCGCCCGCGGGAGGTCGCGCTCATATAAAAGTAAAGGGTAGCCAGGCCGGCGCCACCCCAGTCATATCTACTGACCTGTGATAGGTCGACTAGAGTGCTCATCAGATATAACCCAACTGTGTTCCCTCTGTCGGCAAACAGGGTAGTCCCGAAGAGGAACATAAGGAAACCACGGGCGTATTGCTCCGTCTCCTCGGGACTCTCAGGCACCATCTCCGCCCGCCGGAAGTGGGAAGAGAACCAAGTGTATCGGACTCTCCCGGAGACCCTGTCAACTGGCGGGCGAGCCCCCAATAAATACATCCAAGCGGCCTCCCACTCTCCCATATCCTCATCATAGGGAATGGACCAACCTCCGATGTCTAAGCCGGTCAGCACAGCGAAGTCCAGGGGCGTCATGGTCATATCTCCAGTGGCAGAGAAATGAAAGGAGTTGGTGGTGTTCCACCATCTCTCTATCAAGGCTGCCATCAGTGTCCTCCTGGCAGGACAACGTGACAACCCGACGCAGAAGGGCCCAAACCCTGCCAAATCTACCAAGTCTCGGACACCCTCCGGGAGCTCGGCGTACCAGTCCCGCGCGATGGTGGAACCATACCCCCGCACACTACGGGAACAAACCTGCATTCAGAATGAATACATGTGTCAATAATGAAATGAATGGACTGTATGCCAATGAGATGAAATGGGCTGTGTGCCAGTATAATGAATGGGCTGTGTGCCAGTATAATGAATGGGCTGCGTGTTCAGAAAATTTGGAGTTTGGGCTGCGTGTTCAACTTTCAGTTAAATTGTGGGCTGCGTGTTCACTATCTACCTGGGCTGCGTGTTCAGAAAATTTGGAGTTTGGGCTGCGTGTTCAACTTTCAGTTAAATTGTGGGCTGCGTGTTCACTATCTACCTGGGCTGCATGTTCAGAAAATTTGAAATTTGGGCTGCATGTTCAACTTTCAGTTAAATTGTGGGCTGCGTGTTCACTATCTATCTGGGCTGCGTGTTCAGAAAATTTGAAATTTGGGCTGCGTGTTCAACTTTCAGTTAAATTGTGGGCTGCGTGTTCAGAAAATTTGAAGTTTGGGCTGCGTGTTCAACTTTCAGTTAAATTGTGGGCTGCGTGTTCACTATCTACCTGGGCTGCGTGTTCAGAAAATTTGAAGTTTGGGCTGCGTGTTCAACTTTCAGTTAAATTGTGGGCTGCGTGTTCACTATCTATCTGGGCTGCGTGTTCAGAAAATTTGAAGTTTGGGCTGCGTGTTCAACTTTCAGTTAAATTGTGGGCTGCGTGTCCACTATCTACCTGGACTGCGTGTTCAGAAAATTTGAAATTTGGGCTGCGTGTTCAACTTTCAGTTAAATTGTGGGCTGCGTGTTCACTATCTACCTGGGCTGCGTATTCAGAAAATTTGAAGTTTGGGCTGCGTGTTCAACTTTCAGTTAAATTGTGGGTTGCGTGTTCACTATCTACCTGGGCTGCGTGTTCAGAAAATTTGAAGTTTGGGCTGCGTGTTCAAATTTCAACTATTGTGGGCTGCGTGTTCACTATCTATCTGGGCTGTGTGTTCAGAAAATGTAAAGTATGGGCTGTGTGTTCACTTTCGAATTTGGGCTGCGTGTTCGATAGATCAGTGTTTGAGCCGTGTGTTCGCCTCTTAACTAATGTGTACTGTGCGTTCACAATTAATTAGTGAGCCAAGTATTTAGAAATTCGAGTGTTTAAACTACATGTTCAGGATGCAAGCAAAGTACTAAGCTAAACTGCGTGTTCAAGCATGGCAAAGGTGCGAAATCTATGAAAAATACAGAAAATGAAGTAAATACCTCTCGGGCCTCATGAGAGAGGTGCTGCTCCGGCTCTCGGAGAAGCAGATCCCCGGGTGCTCGCTCGTCAAACCTAGTAAAGTGACGGAAGACAGCACGCGGGAGGACATGTGCTGACGGACGGTACCTCCCGGGAATAAAAGGTCGGGTCCTCGGGGGTAGAGTCATGGGATCGAAATCATCTCCGGCACCTGGAAAGCCTCCGCCGTGGGGAGAATTACCCGCCATTTTTCAGAAGATCTGCAAAAGGGAGCAAAAATGAGCAAAATGAGCCAAAATTGGAAAAAGTCAACAAAAGTCAACTCCCGAGAAAATATTCCAAATATTGAGACAAACTTACCCCAAGTGGCGAAAATGCGAAAAGAAGTTCCGAAACCGAAATTTAATCGCTCCAAAGTGCTTGGAACTGAATGTTTTTGCGAAAACAATTTGCGCGGGGCGTTGGAAAACGCGCGTGAAACTCAGATCTGGAGAGGAAAGTGTTGTAGAAGGCAAGAAAGGAAGGGGCCTCGGCTGCCTTTTATAGGCCTCAAGTCTTGGTTGAAGAAGCATGAAGGAAGGAGGCGAAAAAGACCAAACTGCCCTCGGATCTGGCATATGGTCGGCCGACCCCTTTTTCTAGCCGGCCAGCTATCTGCTTTTTGGATAACTGGCCGGCCAGCTATCTACTTTATGGGAAACCGGTTGGCCACCTCCCCTTGGGAAGATGAACGGCCGGCCATGTCCCCCACATGCCCACCTAGCTCTCTGCAAATTTTGAGGAAGATCGGAGTTCCCGGGACCTGAAAAAGTTCAAGAAAAGTATACTTCCGGTCGCGAAATAATCCGCCTGGACTTCAGCTTCAAGTTCTGACATGTGTCTCATCATCATTCATCGAAATCAAACTGTATCCTTTTTTTAATGAGTTGTAACCTTCCAGGAAGTGGATCGGAGGCCATAATTGAGTTACCTTCGCCGAAACACGCGTTTCCATGCTCGTTGTTTCATGACAAACGGACACCCTGATTCATGCTCGTGTCACATTATCTTGCATTCTCATGAGTATACCTGCATTAACATGCACATTTCTTGATATTGGCATACCTCTATGTTTGAGCATACGTTGTCACGCATGTTCCACTCTTGCATTGCGATGCATACACTCACCGGCACTGCGTGTGTCGAACTTTCGGAATCACATTAAATATATGTTGGTAGCATGTTGTACTTGTTGCAATTTCTCTCTTTTGCAGGCACGATATTGTATGTACGGTTCAACTGAGGCTGGTGCGACCAGACGAATCGCGCAGGTATCGTATCTTCTCCGTGTGAGACGTGGCGGGGATTGAATAATCCTCCGCATTCTTAACTGCATGAAATGTAGTTGTTGCTTTGCATTATTGCTTAAAACTGTTGCATCTATTTGCGAATACTTGCTTCATTACAGCTTGCTGCATTTGCATGATCATTGGGTTACCTTCGGCTTCTTGCATATCATTTGCATTTTGCCCCTGCCTGCGGGCATGCCTGCGGGCACATTTCTGTTTACCTTGTACGTTTGTCTAAGTCTTCGGCCTTGTCAAAAATGGGTCGTCTCTGGGCTTTGACACTCACTCCCGTCACTTGTGACTTCCGAGTTCTGTCAAAGAGGGGCAACTGTAGACACCCCATTTTTGACCGACCTTAAGACTCAGACGTCACCGATTGAGCGCTTGGTGATGTTGCATGATGTGCTCGTTCAGAAGTTTCAGAGTCGCGGCCGTGAGCCCTGCCTCCGGACTTCCGAATCCTCTTTTGTACCTTGCCTCGGTTTGCGAACCAGACTCGGTTTTCTTTGTTTCTTTTCCTGAGGGAAGGGAGAGGTCCCGTAAACCATCTCTCAATGTCCGTAGGCTACATTTGGTGGCCGTAGGCCATTTTTCCCATTTCGGAGTCCGGTTTCCGGTTTTTCGGGACCGTAGGCCGTGCGCCTCGGTTCGGGACCGCTTAACCATCTCCTATTGCTCTGATTTTTGGCATACTTCCTATTTACTCCCTTTTGAGGGACACTGGGGACTGAGGAACCCACTTCGTGGCCGAACGCCACTTTCGGTGCTTAACAGCCCATTTTCGGGACCCCGAACTGCGTGTTTTGGCCCCGGAACTTTCACTTTGCAACGGTTTTCGTTCATTTTTGGCAGGTACCTCTGTTTTATCACCGGGGAGGTCACTGAAGGGTGGGAGGCCAGCAATTGTTGCAACAACCAGTTATACATCCTCCGACGCCCTCCGGCGCCCGTTTTTCGCACTTCCGGGCTAATGTTGAACCCCTTGGGCCCATTTTCTCAAACTTTGAACCACATATTTGTGATGTACACACATGGGAGGACCCTAAAAGTTGGAGGCCGGCCAGTAATTCTACTTGACCCTTTTGACCCCCTCCTTCCGGGCTAATGTTGAACCCCTTGGACCCTTTTTCTTGAACTTTGAACCACATATTTGTGATGTACACACATGAGAGGACCCTAAAAGTTGGTGGCCGGCCATTAATGCTACCTGACCCTTTTGAACCCCTCTTTCCGAGCTAATGTTGAACCCCTTGGACCCACTTTCTTGGAATTTTAACCACAGGGTTGTGTTGTACACACATAGGAGGACACTACCAGTTGGTGGCCGGCCAGAAAATCTTCTTGACCCTTTTGACCCCTAGCCGGCCGGCTAGGGGGTGTGGCCGGCCGGCCACCTGCAGCAAAAGTACCTGGCCGGCCGAGCTCCTTGCACTGTTCCCTTTACAGCTGTGGGGCAATATCCCCCAGAAAAGAAATTTATCCGGGGGATATTTTGTGGGGGAAAGTTTCTCTCCTTTTCCCCCACCTTTACACCCCCTTGTTCGCCTATATAGCAAGCAAGATATATCCTTTGTTGGGGTTGAAAAACTTCACCTTCAAGCATCCATACAAAAAGCCATTTCTATACCTCTCATTTCCTTGAAAAACCTTAAGTCCTTAAGCACCATTTCTTCTACACCACCAAGCTCTACCACCACCACCTCATTTCCAGCAACAAGGAAGGTTTCTCAAAGGCCAAAGAAGCTGCAAATTGATCCAAGAAGCAACAAAAGTCTTAGTCTTCAAGGGTGAGTAACCTTTCTCTTCTCTGACCCCTTTTCTTGATCCATTTGTAAGCCTCACTTGCTTTTTGTTTCAAGCTCCGGCCTTAACTGAAAAGGACCCTCTTTTGAGCTCATCTTCATTTTTCATTAAGGGTTCAACCCTGTTTGAGCCCTCCATGATACACTTGCTTCATTGATCCTCTTATATGTCATGATTTTGCATGCTCTTTTTAGCCCGTGAGTAATCTGTTTTTGAGCATGTTGTAAACTGATATTAGGGTTATTTTGAGCCCCTCTTCAACATTGAAGAAGGGCTCAACACCATTTGGGACTTCCATGTTGTACCTACCTTTATACTCCTCTTTTCTTCCCCATTCTTGCATGCAATGGCAGCCTACCATGCTTTTGTTTTTGGCCATTTTACAGTTCTGAAAAAGTGCTTATTTTGGTCCATATTTCATGTTTCATTTAGGTCCTTTCATGGTTTGGGGTCTCCATATGCTACTTCATGTTATATCTCTCTTTTATTCCCCATTCTTGCATGTTTAGTTAGCCTACCATGCTTTTGTTTTTGGCCATTTTACAGTTCTGGAAATAGTCTTATTTTGGCCCATTCTACATGTTTTATTAAGGGTCTTTGGCTGTTTGGTGATTATTTTGCATATCTCATGTTATAGCCACTTTTGAGCCCCTTTTTGCATCACATTTCTATCATGTTTGTATACTGATTTTGAGGCTTCCATGTACTGTAAATATTCATATTTTTGGTCCCTCTTCAATGTTGTAGAAGGAAATTTTTCAGTTTGGATTTTGCTTATATCACTTGCTTCATTACCCCTCTCTTGGCCCCTATTCTTGCATGCTATTTTTGCCATACCTATGCTTGCTGTTTGGCCATGTTTATAACTGTGAAAGTGCCTTTTTTGGGACTGTCTAGCTTCTGTCTTTGCATTGCATGTCCATATTGTGCATGTTTAGCATAGCTATAGGCCATTTCGGGTGCCTAAATTCACATTTCGGGACAATTCCATGCATTTCATGTCATTTCGCCTCATTTCGGGACTGTTTTCCCCCATATTTTAGTGCTGGAATTCCATTAGAATGATTGCTATCCATTTCATGTCATTTCATCACATTTTATCATCGCCTCGGTTTGCGTGCCCGTGTGCACGCATTTCGAGGCACTTCATTTTTATCCGCCGGCATCCGATGTGAGTGTGGCTGAGGCTCACTCATGTTGGTATAAGCCCATTTGTCATTTCCATGTCATTTCATCACATTTTATCATCGCCTCGGTTTGCGTGCCCGTGTGCATGCATTTCGAGGCACTTCATTTTTATCCGCCGGCATCCGATGTGAGTGTGGCTGAGGCTCACTCATGTTGGTATAAGCCCATATCATGTTTCCATGCCATTGCATTGCGTATGCCATTGCCTCGGTTTGCGTGCCCGTGTGCACGCACTTCCAGGCACTCTATTTTTATCCGCCGGCATCGGATGTGAGTGTGGCTGAGGCTCACTCATGTTGGTATAAGCCCATATCATGTTTTCATGTCATTTGCATTGCGAATGCCATTGCCTCGGTTTGCGTGCTCGTGTGCACGCATTTCGAGGCACTTCATTTTCATCAACCGGCTTCTTATATGAGTGTGGCTGAGGCTCTCTCATGTTAGTGTAAGTCCATGTTACCTTTCCCATGCCATTTTAGTCACTTGCATTGCATTCTGTCATTTTCTCGGTTTGCGTGCCCGTGTGCACGCATTTCGAGACATTATTTTCACAGCATTGTGCATACTAGGTTGTATCTTAGATTGCATCTGTCATTTTCTCGGTTTGCGTGCCCGAGTGCACGCACTTCGAAGCATCTCATTTCCATAGCATTCCGTATGTTAGGATTGTATCTTAGTTGCATTTCATGCATATCATGCATATTGCATCGTGTCCGGAATAGGAGCTATCCCGGGCACGGGAAACGAGGTACATTTCGTACTCCGAGTGACGGAATGTGTCTCAATTCCCCAGTCACCGACACTCCGGATTATCCATGATGGAGTTAGGTTCTAGTTGTAGTTTCATGTGCATTCATCCTATATTGAGTTGTGCATTTCGACTCCTTGGCCATCATGCCTCGGTATGCGTTATTGGTGGCACGAGGATCGAGACATGCATATATCTGTGCAAATACATTGCTATGCCCCTTTTCTGCTCTCTGTTGCAGCCAAAACGAAGAATCAGCAACCTTTTGGGGCTTGGCACGCATTTCAAGAACAAGTGTAAACAGAGGCTAATTGGGGCATTCCGGTGGATTTCCGCGCAAGACAACCCGGACATGCATCATCCATCAGAAGCAAGGCAGTCCCTGGCTTGCACGCCAGCTTTATTTGCTTTCTTAGTTAATTCATTAATTAATTAGAATTTTGTAATATTTTGGACTGTAATATTCTTTTATCCGGGACTGTAATATTTGGACTGTATTATTTATTTGGACCCCCTGCGCGAAGGCACAATTGTAATAAGTGTGCGTGAGTGTGATGTATGTCTTCCAACCCCACGTCTTTCTCCCTTTTATTTATCCGCTTATGATGGTTAGATTAGGGCATATTTAAATTAGCATACAGTATGACAGCATGTTTGCATTCATTCATCTGTATTGCATGCACCGGGCTCGGCGCATCATACTAACTGCATTTGTCTTTCAAATTCCAAAGTTGAATGCATGATAGTTGTAGCATTCCATATGCCATCTTAGAATAGCCGAGCCTGCTATAGTTTGCATTTTTGCATGTGTTGCATTAGGCATTTCTGTATATTTAGGATCATGCATGATTTCTAATAAAGTTTCTGTTTTGGCTTGGAGTACTCGGTAAGCTTTATGCTTTAGCATCCTTGCATGTGTGTGAGTGACTGCCATGAATAGCATGCTTACCATGAGGCTATGTGCTTATATGATATAACTGCTTGAATGCCTGTGGATGGAGGTTGGGTTATCTGAATTGGAATAAATCATCAAATGTTTCAAGCCTACCTACGGTAGCAAATCATTTTCAAAAACAAACATGAAATGTTTCGTTCCAATTCAGGCGACCCGGTCTATACTTGTATGCTGTGCGCATCACATAGTAACCTAGGCTAATAACCGGAATAAGAACTCACAATGTTTTCAAAAATTGATATCATGGTTAGTAGAGGCCGGTCTATGACCGGGCGAGCGGGGGTGCTCACGAAGTAACCTTCCCCAATCGTACCCAAGTTCCCGAGCCGAGGCAACTTTGGTGATGACGGACACGTGGCCTTTTGGCACCGAGTCAGGGTTTCCTAAATTTCCCAAAATAAAATATTTAGGTGGCGACTCTGTATCTGGCAAAGCAGTCCATGTTTGGCACTTCTTTCAAAAATCAGTTTTCTCAAAACGATTTGCCGGATTTGGACTCTTTGGTTCAGACTTAGAACCGTGACAATTTGACAGTCCTGAGCTGTAGTGACCCCAAAATGAACAGAACGGGAGCTCGTTCCTCCCGGGGCGTTCCGGGGACGTCTACAGCTTGCCATGTGGCTATGTGCTTACGTGATATTATTGCCTGAATGCCTGTGGGTGAAAGTTGGATTGTTTGAGTTAGAACAACTCGTTGAAATCCGTGCTTTAGCCTACTTGCGAGTAGCAAATTTCAAACTGTTTTTCAAACAAACGAATATGCAATGCTTATTTCCAAATTAGGCAATCTAGTCTATACTTGTTTGCTGTGTGCACAAACGTAGTAATTCTAGGCTAATAACCGGAATAAGAACACATAACGTTTTCAAAATCGGATATCATGGTTAGTAGAGGCCGATCTTCGGATTGGGCGAGAGGGGGTGCTCATAGCTGACCTTCCCCAATCGTACCCAAGCTCCTGAGCCGAGGCAACTTTGGCAATGACGGACACGTGGCCTTTGGCACCGAGTCAGGGTTTCCTAAATTCCCCCATAATAAAATATTTAGGTGGCGACTCTGTATCTGGCAAAGCAGTCCATGTTTGGCACTTCTTTCAAAAAAATCTGTTTTTCTCAAAACGATTTGCCGGATTTGGACTCTTTGGTTCAGATTAAGAACCGTGACAACCAACCGAGTCCGAACTGTAGCATGGGGCCCACGGGCGCGTCAACAACATGCAATGCAAAGAAACACATAAGTGTAATCAAAACAGGATATCACGAGTTCGAGTCAAGCTCTCTAAAATCCCCAGTAGAGTCACCAGAAACTGTAGACGCGCCCCGGGAGGGCCTCGCTACCACAGTTCGGACTCGATTTGTCACGGTTCTTAATCTGAACCAAAGAGTCCAAATCCGGCAAATCGTTTTGAGAAAAACATATTTTTTGAAAGAAGTGCCAAACATGGACTGCTTTTCCAGATACAGAGTCGCCACCTAAATATTTTAATTTTGGGGAATTTAGGAAACCCTGACTCGGTGCCAAAGGCCACGTGTCCGTCATCACCAAAGTTGCCTCGGCTGGGGAACTTGGGTACGATTGGGGAAGGTCAGCTATGAGCACCCCCTCTCGCCCGATCCGAAGATCGGCCTCTACTAACCATGATAACCGTTTTTGAAAACGTTATGTGCTCTTATTCCATTTATTAGCCTAGAATTACTATGTTATGCGCGCAGCAAACAAGTATAGACCAAATCGCCTAGATTGGAACAAAACATTGTATATCCGTTTGTTTGGAAAACAATTTGAATTTTGCTACTCGCAAGTAGGCTAAAACATGGATTTCAATGAGCTATTCCAACTCAAACAATCCAACGTTTACCCACAGGCATTCAAGTAGTTATAACACATAAGTAACTAGCCTCATGGTAATCATGCTGTCATGGCAACACTTACACGCATGCAAGGATGCTAAAGCATAAAAGCTCATCTAGTACTCCAAGCCAAAACAGAAACTAGTTAGTAATCATATGCATGATCCTAGTTCATGTTAAGATGGCTAATGCAACACATGCAAGATGCAACTATGATAGGCTCGGCTATCCTAAACGTGGCATGTGCAATGCTGGAATTAACAAGTACTCAACTTTGGAATTGAAATACAAGTGCAGTTAGCATGATGTGCCGAGCCCGGTGCATGTAAGACAAATGTATGGATGCACGCATGCATAGCATAAGGTATGCTAAATTAAACATGTCCTAATACTAACCATCAAAGCAGGTAAGTAAAAGGGAGAAAGAAGTGGGGATTGGAAGACATGCACACACGCACCCACACTTATTACAGATTCGCCCTTGCTCGGAGGGACCAAAAGAATAATACAAATTCGAATAATGAATTAACTATCCTAGCTAATTAATTATTACAGACCAACTAAATTAATTAAACAAATCAACTAATCTAAGAAAGCGATAAACGGCCTCGGGAAAAGAGCCCAATGCAATGCGTGCTTGGGTCTTGCTCGGAAGTCCATTGCCATGCGTAGGCTGCCTCTGTTTTCCCTGCTCTGCCCCTCTAAAGACTGCCAAAGCCTCAGAATTGCTTCCCTGGACATTGGGGAACACCATCGGCTTGGAGGATTGGCCACCGGCCATGGGAAATGGTCACCGACCGCTTATGACGCTATTGGCCACCACTTTATGGCCGGTCGGCAATGAATACTGTCGGTCGGCCAAGAATGTCTGCAGAACCTGCAATTGACAGCAGCAGAGGGCAAGGCACAACATGGCAATGCATTTCAAGCAATGTATGCACCAATCACACCCATTATCATGTTTATGACTAAAAGGGACATGGTCCTTGGTTCTCGGACCATCAATCGCGCATTTCAATGCGTGATGGCCCAAGAGACCAAGTTGTGCATTTCCATTTCAAATATCATGCAATGTACATAAACAAACAAAGGGGCTTCTACCTCTATCATGACTCACTTCAAGAGGTGAGGCAATGCATGCACAATGCAATGCAACCTAGGCATGCGAGCTAAGGATGCAACATGGCAATGCAATGTGTACATGCAAGTATGCAAGCAACCATGCGAGGTGAGCATGCAAACATGCAAAGAGATGGACTTAAACATGATTAGGCAATTCTCAAAACAAGCCTAAATTAGTGGCCAAAGTGCTCAAACATGGAGGCCAACACACGCACACACATGCACATGTTAAAGGGCTAATACTTAAGCACAAAAGGGCAACTCTCAAGCACACTTGAAAGAGGCATAACATGGACAATTAGCATGCAAATGAAGCTCTGAAAATCATGCTATAAGGGGTGCCAAACCAACTAAACAAAGCAAGCATAGCATGTGGCAAACAAAGCCAAGAACCCAAGACAAGCCAAGAGGCTTAAACTAGGATCGTGTGACACATGAAGTAAATGACCAAGTTGGATTAAAACAGTCCCAAATAATGCCAAAAACAGGGACAAAGGCACACCTAGATAGCATCTAAATGGTCTAAGTATGGGGGCATGCACAAATGCTTAGCATGGAGCCTACAACACAAACTTTTAAAGCATCAAAGAAGCATTGAAAGACAAGCATGTGAGCATGTTATGAGGACTGAAATGGCATATTAAGTGGTTCCAAACCACTAAAATAAATCAAGCAATGCATGCTCAACACTTCACATATTTAAAGCCTACAAGCTAACAATGCAAAGGGGCTATGCAATACATGGCAAGTACGACTAAAGCAATTTAAAACAGAGCTAAAGCATACAAAATCATGCACTAAAGCTTCACAAAGCTAGGCCTAAAACATGCTAGAACAAGGGCTTACAACCTAAGGCATGTTGAGGCGACAAAATGGCATTACAAGGCATGTATGCTAAGCAAGCATGGTGTACCAAAAAAAACTAAAAACAGAGGCATATTATGACATAATAAGCACAAAAATCAGCTAAGGCATGGTCAACACACATTCAAACTATATGCTCCCTCAAGAGGCCAAAAACGGTCCTTTTCAAGGACAACAAGGAGAGGGGGTGGCCCTCTCCTCCCTAGGACCTCAAGGCACCATCCTCACCTCTGAAATCCCTCAAGATTTCAGTGGTGAGGAGGCCCAAACACCAAGGTCTCGGAGCTCACCCAAAATGGCACAAAATGGAGCCTTACAAGGCTTAAGAGGGGTTAAACAACCCCAAAGCTTGAAGCAACCTTAAACAACTATTTAGAGGGCCTAAAAATAGAACTTTTATGTGTTATACACTAAGCTCGAAAACAGATGCAAGGTAGGTAAAAGTAGTGTGCAAAAATGGGGTAAAAAGGGACTAGTTTCTTACCCATGAAGTCTTTCTTCACAAATGAAGCTCCAGCAGCTTCTTTAGCTCCAAACCAGCTCCAAGAACTCCAAGAACACTCCTTTGGCCCTCAATAACCAAGAAAAGGTGTAATACTATGTGTTTGTGTGCAATAATATGGACAAACACACCTAGAACACAAAAGAGATAAAAAGAGAGATAGAATAGCTACAACTATACTAACCCTAGAACCAGAGCTCTCCTCTGTATTTTTTTGTAACCCTAATGCCAAGAGAGGAGCCCTCTTCTTATAGGCAACTCCCTCTTGTAAGGCTTCCAAAACAAGCCATCCAAGAGGGAAATCCCTCCATACACGTGTATGGAGGGGAGCAGAGTGGGTGCCAGCTATCACAGCTGGCACAAAATATCTACTAAAAGTAGATGAACAGTGATCGGCCATTCAAAATTTCCATTTTGGCAAAATAAATGGCCGACCGGCAACAAAGAGTGCCGACCGGCAATATACATTGCCGATGGCACAAAATCACTGGCCGGTGGCCTCAAGCCATGGCCGGTGATGTGTGGGGATGCGTCACAAGGCATTCCCTCCCTCTCCAAGGCAAAACACAAGTGTTTGGTGCAAGACCAGACACAACACGGTCGAGTCGAGAGATCCCGAGGCAAGGCGCGCAACCGAGACTTCTGGGAACTCAAGGCGAACACAAACAAGGGTAATCACCGAGTGTTCCAATGGTGACGTCCAAGTCTTGAGGACGGTCAAAAATGGGGTGTCTACAGTGGGGACCGTACAGATCAAGACCAAGATTGGCCCGGGACAGCATGACATTGAGTTTCATGTCTTAGATGTTCCAGCCACCTTCAATCTACTCCTTGGGCGACCGTGGCTGCACCAAGTGAAGGTTGTCTCTTCTACCTTACACCAGATGCTAAAGTACCCCCACGGGACTGGGGTGGCAATTGTTTTTGGGAACTCGTCCATACATCCACTGCCAGAGGTTACTACACCAGTTCTAGATTGAGCACGGCACGGAGGATGTATTTCTGTCAGGATTCACCCTAGCTGAGGCCCGAGTTGTACAGAATATGCTAGTTGTTGATGAGGGACTATACGTCAGTACGCAGTCTGTCCACTTTATGAACAAGCTTCAACACATGCCTGGGATAAGATTAGGGCAAAGTGGCCGGAAGAGCGTTGCAGTGTCGGCCGAGGTGCCACATAACCTATATACCTTTGGTTTAGGTTATCTGTCTACCAAAGAGGATTGGCCCAGGAAAGGAAAGGAGATGGCCGGAAGAGCCAAGGCAAAGCAAGCCGAGAAACACTACGAGTTGGTGCGCAAACCTATCTAGGGAACCCTAAACGGACGCTTTGTCCGGGAGGGAAAAGACTTCCCGTTTTGCGGCTTTCCGGAGCCATGGCTGAATTCAGAGAAGCGGCACTTGCCCAGCTTCGATATCTTTTTTGACCTTCAGTTATTCGGAGATGAAGTTGCCGAAGAGCAGACAGACCCACCAGCTGAGGCTGAGCAGTGCAAGGAGGAAGATTTCGAGAGCATAGAAATTAAGATGGGGGTAGCGCTAGCTTGTCTCCTCTCACATCCTCAGATCGTACCAGAGTGCTTGGGGGATAACTTTTCAGTTTCCATGATCGGGGATGAAGCGGTTGTGGGCCCATCTTCTAGCATTCTCGACGCATCCATCGCACCCTCCCTCGTCTAGCAGTGCGATGAAGGCTTTTTATCGAGCAGTTCTGGGTCAGATAGTGAGCCAGAATCTGATTCCACCGAGTTTATGGAGTCAAAATCAAATTCAAGCTCTTCTGAGTCTGAGTCCGGTGTTCCTGGGGTTGATAACCCGGATGCCACTATCCTGTCCAGGTCGTCTCTTTCGTTTTCCTTTGAGTCTGTTGTAACTGAAGGATCGAATGGACTAGATGTTATTAATAAGAATGGTACGGCTGTGGCTTCTGAGTACTTTTCTGTGCCTTTAGTTTATTGCATTAATCAAGACTTTCAAAATTTTGATGAAAACGACGAGGAAGAAGTTCCTCCGGTTTTGAAACATTTGCTTGATCAAGAGCAGGAGAGGTTTGTAAAACCTTTGGCTGATGAAATCACCTCAATTAATGTTGGTACTGAGAAAGACCCATGGCTGGTCCAAATCGGGTCCACGTTGTCTTCGAAGGAACGCGAGCGCTTAGTCGCTTTATTAAAAGATTTCAAAGATGTTTTCACGTGATCCTACGAAGACATGCCTGGAATCGATCCTGAGATTGTACAGCACCGAATCCCTCTAGATCCAGAGGCCCGACCTGTTAAGCAGAAGCTCCGAAGGATTTGCCCGGACAGGGCCCTGAAAATCAAAGAAAAGGTCACCAAGCAGATCAACGCAGGGTTTCTGTTAGTATCTGAGTATCCAACTTGGTTGGCCAATATAGTTCAGGTGCCGAAGAAAGAAGAAAGGATTAGGGTATGTGTGGACTTTAGGGATTTGAACAAAGCCATTCCGAAGGACGACTTTCCTCTGCCACATATCGACGAATTAGTGGACTTCACTGCGGGGTATGTGCTGCTCTCGTTCATGGATGGATTTTCAGGCTACAATCAGATTTTGATGGCACCTGAAGACAAGGAGAAGACTGCTTTCACTACCCTGTGGGGAACCTATTGTTACAGGATGATGTCATTCGGCTTAAAGAATGCTGGGGCTACATATCAATGAGCTGCAACCACGATTTTACACGATATGATCCATAAAGAGGTTGAGGTGTATGTGGACAACATGATTGTCAAGTCCAAGGAAAGAGAGGGCTACTACATCGCCTTGCAGAAATTTTTCCAATGGATCAGAGAGTATCGGTTGCGGCTAAATCCTCAGAAATGTACTTTCGGTGTTACAGCAGGGAAAATGCTGAGGTTTTTGATCACACAAAGGGATATCGAGGTCGATCCTTCCAAAATCAAGGCCATCTTAGAAATGCCACCACCAAGGACTGAAAAGGAGGTGCGAGGCTTTCTGGGTAAAGTGCAATTTATAAGACGGTTTATTGCAAAATTAACCTTGACTTGTGAATCACTGTTTGGTCTCCTAAAGAAAGGAAGAAATTCCAATGGGGTGACCGATGCCAAGTTGCTTTTGAGCAGATCAAGCAATATTTACAGAACCCACCTGTGTTGTCACCACCTAAGCCGGGGAAACCGTTGATTCTGTACCTATTAGTGATCGAAACGACGATGTGCTGCATGCTTGCACAGGAATCTGAGGATAAAGTGAAGAAGGCTATCTACTACCTGAGCAAGAAAATACTGGATTACGAGACCCGCTACACTCCGCTATAGAAGGCTTGTCTGGCCTTGGTGTGGGCTACCAGAAAGCTGAGGCACTACCTGTTAGCTCACTCCGTAATTCTAGTTTCAAGATTAGATCCCATCAAATATCTCTTGAAGAAACCAGCACTTACAGGTAGGCTAGCTCGTTGGTTGCTTTGCTTTCTGAATTTGATCTGAAGCACATGACGCGCAAGTCAGTAAAAGGGAGAGCAGTGGCGGAGTTCCTAGCCGATCACCCAGTAGAGAGAGATGAAGCAGTTGAGTATCTGTTCCCAGACGAGGCCATTTTGCACGTTGAAGAAGAGACTTGGACGATGTACTTTGACGGAGCGTCAAACCAGTACAGGTATGGGATAGGGGTGTTGCTGATAGCACCCGACAATTCCCGCATACACTTAGCTTTCAAACTCCGATTCAAAGTGTCGAACAACAAGGCAGAATATGAGGCATGTATTGCTGGATTGGAAGCCGCCCTGGAACTAGGGGCAAAACGGTTGGATGTCATCGGGGACTCGAACCTTGTTGTATCTCAAGCTAAGAGATATTGGAAAGTTAAAGAAGAAAAGATGAGAATCTATCACCAGACCTTGGACGTTCTGATTCCTCGGTTTGATAAACTGAATTTCGCCCATCTATTAATAGAGAACAACAAGTTCGCCGATTCTTAAGCAACTCCATCTTCTATGATAGACATCCCTTTTGGAGTCTGGATGCCTCCGATCATCATCGAACAGAAATTTGTGTCGGCCTACGAGCTGATTGCTACCATAGATAAGGTACAAGATCAAAATCCTTGGTATTACGACATCTGGAGCTTCTTGGAAAATGAGGTGTATTCGCCAGGGGCAAATGCCAAGGATAAGAGGGCAATTCGAAGAATGGCTGCTCAGTTCATCGTTTGCGGAGGTAAACTGTACAAGAGGGGTCATCTGGGGATGCACAAGCTGTGTGTTGATGCTGAAGAGTCCAAGCGCCTGATGGAGGCCATCCATAGAGGAGAGTATGGAGCGCACATGAGCGGGGTGATGCTAGCCCGGAAAATCCTTAGACAAGATTATTATTGGTCGACTATGGAGGAGGATTGTATTGGCTTTGTCCAGTGATACCACAAATGCCAAATCCATGCAAATCGCATGAACATTCCACCGTCGAAGTTGTACAACATGACTTCGCCATGGCCGTTTTCAGTCTGGGGGATTAATGTGATTGGGACTGTCACTCCAAAGAGGTCCAATGGGCATGAGTACATTCTGGTAGCGATAGACTACTTTGCGAAGTGGGTTGACGCCCAATCTTACGCAGTGTTGAAGGCTTCGCAAGTTGCAAAGTTCATCAGGAACAACATCATCTGTTGCTATGGGGTCCCAAATGAGATTATTTTGGATAATGGTTCCCACTTCAAGAAGGAGGTGATCGACTTGTTGGAGAAATACAACATGGCTTTTCATAAGTCATCCACATATCGACCGCAAACCAACAAAGCTGTTGAGGCCACCAACAAGAACATCAAGCACATTCTGCAAAAGATGGTGAAAACCTGTAGGGACTGGCTAGATAAGCTGCCATTTGCTTTTTGGGGCTACCGGACTTCAATTCGAACTTCTACTGGGGCAACTTCGTACTCCTTGGTCTATGGGATGGAGGTTGTTCTTCCTATCAAAGTTGAGGTTCCATCACTGCTGGTCATGGCTGAATGCCAGATAGCTGAGGCAGATTGGAAACAAAGTAGGTTCGAAGAACTCATGCTCTTTGACGAAAGAAGGCTGAAAGCACTACATCACGTCTAGGGTTATCAACAAAGAATTGCCAGGGCTTTCAACAAGAAGGTTAACTCCAGGAATTTGAAAGAGGGGGATCTAGTCATCAAAGACAACTGAGCTCCCATCCACGACCCTAGGGGAAAGTTCAGACCCAATTGGACTGGTCCCTACATCATCAAGTCTATCTAGTCAGGTGGAGCTATCGTTCTTATGGACCAAGATGGCCTTGAGTTCTCCCAGCCGATCAATATGGACAAGTTGAAGAAATACTTTCCCTGAGTGGCTCGCTAGGTCGAAAACCCGAAAAGGCGACCTAGGCAAAAGTCAGAGCATTAAAAATTTGAAATAATAAAAACTGAGCTCGCAAGGTTGAAAACCTAGAAAGGGCGGCCTTGGCAAAAGTTAGAGCACAAAAGGAGAGTGTTAATACACGAGTGAACCTGAACCGAACTACGTAAGGCTTGATTCTCATCTTTGGGATACGTAGGCAACTTCATTCCGAAGTCCAGCCATAAACACTTCCAAATCAACTTTGTCCATGTGATCATGTTGGTCATCTTTGTCTTTTTTGCATTCAAGGGTTCGGTTGTGATCTCCAATGTAGTGTTATTCAGACTAGGGGCAACTTTCCAGTTGTTGGGATCCGGGGTAGTGCATCTCGAGGATTGATTTCAAGAGTGTCCAGTTTTGATCCATATCGAAAATGGTTTTGAAAAGTTTTAATAAAAGTTGATTTTGCTCAAATTAATCTTTTTACAACTTAGACCATTTTTGGACCAAATGGAAAATTTTCAGTACCCACAACCTTCAATTACATTGATTTCAGTATAGAGTTCTTCTGCTCTTGAATACAAATTGAAGTTGCTTTTTTATTACATTCATAAGAAAACTTGAAAGTACTTATTAAGGCAAATAAACTCGGGGCATAGTCAGGTGTTCCTGCGCCCCCTCCTAGAGCTTGTGGAAGCCTCTGATGCCAAAATAGGCCCAACCTACGCCTCTTCATTGAACCAAGCTATGCACTCATCAGAAAGGATGCAACTGAAAGTGGGAGCGAGGGTCAGAAGCTCTCTCGTCCTCCATGCTGTGGCATACCCGAGCTAGCTATGCGCCTCGGACTGGAAATGCAGTAGGGTACTCTATCCCCTCTACAGGGCAAGTCTGATCATGCCCAAATTGGCACCGGAATCGAAATGGGAAGTAAAAGACACAGTGTGTCAGGTTGATCAGCTGAATGCCCAGCTGGCGAGACATGTTGTAATTCATCGTCGGCAGATTAAGCCAGGGGCAGCACCAAGAAATGTTGGCAGCAGATAAGCTGCACATCCATTCGCACCACCATCCCTCATCTGGGGCATCAACTAGTCGCTGCCGGAAGAAATAGCCACGAGCTGAATATGCGGGGCATGAGTCCACCACTCTTAACTTGTCCATCAACCATATCTGGGGAGGGATGAAAAATGAGAGATTAAAGAATAGAGAGGTGTAAGAGGAGAGAAAAGTGAGAAAAGGGTTTTGAGAGAAAAACAGAGCCTAAGGGCCGAGTGATGTGAGAAACATATGTGAGATACGGAGAGAAACATTACCTGCAAGAGTAGTGGACTCCCCACGAATCTAGTTTTCTCTCGGTGATGGAAGGCATCCAAACCCATTAGTGTCTCAGCTAGTGTCATGGCAATGCAGCTCTTGCCCTCTTTTAAACCTTGGGCAATCTCAATCAAATGGACGCTAGACCCACTGAAGCTTGGGGCAAGCAAGAAATGAGACAACATGCACAAGCAAAGCGCATGTCACCGAAAACCCTGCCAGTGATGATCGCCGCGGTCACCGACATCAGAAAATCGATGAATCAAGCTGTGGGTGTCCAATTCTCCATCGCAAATCAAAGACCGAGCGTCATGCAAAGTGAGCCCGCACATCCGCCCTAAGGCTTGGATGTGGCTGAAGCGGAATTGGGGCAAGATTTCTTCATCATGCTCGGACTCCATCAAAGCTTGGAAATCTTCAAGATTGTGGCACATCTCTTGTCCGTCGAAGTTAAAAACATGAGTTACCGAATTCTAACACCTTGCCGTGGCATGGAGGAACGGAGAATGTAGTGGGGTGCGGGTCAACGAGAATAGTGCATTTATTTCGAAGCCCCGGAAGTTCAACTTTTTCAAGCCATCCATGTTTGCAATCCAATTTGTGAGGTTTTGGACAAGAATTGCTTCCATTTGGGGGAGAAATGGAGTTCACATGAGGGAACCACGAAGCTGGAACCTTTATAGAAGATAGGGCATTGAGTGGAAAACAGATGGCCGAAATCTGGAGATTTTGAGAAAAACTGGCCGGCCGGCCAGTTCAAGTAGCCGACCGACCACCTTAACCATGTTTTGTTCCATGCTGGGAATGCTGAAAATCCATGTTTTGTTCCACTCTAGACGCGTTTTGCTGTGGTTTTGGCGACTTGTCCTTAAGTTTGTCACTCTTGTTTATCAAGTTGTTAACTTTGTTTATCGAGTTATTGAACTTTGTTTATCGAGTTGTTGCAATTTGTTCATCAAGTCGTTGTCTTGCTTATCAAGTTGTTCTTTTAGTTGTTTTATTTTGTTTATTGTGTCGGTTCATTACCTGACTTTGCAATAGACAAATGTTCAATTTCCATCAATCTCATTTTTATGCAAAATGGTGCGATGCGATGCTTACAATACAAATGCAACACTTTTAACCAAAAAAGATGTTTTCATTCCATCATGGTTTCTCTTTACAAAGGCACAAAGTTTTAAAGAAAATAAAACTGTCTAAGGCTCTACAATGTGCAAATGCTAAAGCAAAAAGAGAAATAAAGCAAAAAGCAAAAAACGTCCAAACTGGTGCTATCGGACTCAAGACTGAGAGGCCCTCTTCACCCTCTTCCTCAGCTGAGAGGATCTTGGAGCATCATCGCCATCAGCATTGCTGTCTGAACCAGAGTCATCTCAGCTCTCATCCTTGAAGCCCTCATCGGCTGACTCTGACTGAGGACTCGCTGCCTCCTCGTCCTCACTGGACTCGTTGTCGTCACCACGTCTGGTAGGCCTCCGATGTCTCCCTCAGCTGTGTGCTACTGGAGGTGCTACTGAAGGTCCTGCCACCGCTCCTCCTGGGGCACCGAATGGAGCTGATGTCTCGAAAGGGACCTGAGAAAAAGGGAGCTCGTCAGAATGTATTTATTACGATATACAGCAGATGCAGTATATTAGATGCAAGAGATGATGTGCTGTGAGCAGTAAATGGTTGCGGTGTATGTGTGCTATGAGCAGTGTATGGGAACAGTGTATTAATGCAGTGTTTTAGTGCAAAGTATTAGATCAGCGTAGTATGGAACTGTGTGAATGCTAATGCGTTAGCAGAGAATCTCATGGCATGAAAAGCAAATTGAAGAAAGATTACCGGGATCCCGTAAAGGCTGAGTAGATCCAGGCTCCTCTACGTCATCTCTGTTAACGAAGCTACCAAGTCCAGAGCCTGTCCTGTGTACTCAATAGGTGCCTGCCAATGCAGTGAAAGGATTAGTATTCTGCAAAGCATAATTGAAATGAAGTAAATATGCATAATGTGGTGTGTGGTACATACCGGGGTCCGGCCTCGAACTCTAGCAAGTGCACGACGAGCCGGTGCAGGCCCAATAGGGATCTAGTAAGTCTCCCCAGAACGTCTCCGATAAGTCAATGATGTAGGCAAGTTTGGCCACCCGGCGCTCTGTCTAGTGGTGGGCATCTCCCTAGCTCTGCCTCTCCGTGCTCGAGACTTGCTCGTCGAGGGGGTATTCGTCGCTCTAGCCCTACTCGACGAAGCAGTAGCAGCTGTCCTCCATGTGGGAGCGCGAGCACCCGCCAACGGAGGCATGAGGTATACCTCAATGTAGGCTGTGTAGTCCCCCTTTTCAATGAATTGATCTGCATCCGCGCCCTACATAACATCAGTGAGCTCCGGAGAGGAGATACTCTTTGTGCTCCGCATGGATGGTGGAGGCAGCAAAGGGATTGATTGAATCTCCAAGCCCAATGTCCGGTGCCTGAAGCGCTCTCCAAGAAACCAAGCTCGACCTACCGGTCCCTCGAACAAGATCCAGAATCGGCAGGCACCCCGGGCTCCAGCGAAATGGAATCGGGCGAACTGTGGCATCACCTCCCAGGGCTGCCACGTAATCTGCAGACAGCAATTGGATTAGTTGCCAGTTGATATACAAAATGAAGTAAAGCTGAAAGCAAAGAAAAACTGTGAGTCTTGAGTTACCTCTGCTGGTCCCACTGTGTCAAAAAACTGGCGCAGATAGGGAAGAGTCTCCCGTGCCCTCGGCTGGCACCGGCCATCATAGCGACATGAGTAAGGTACATCCGGAGGTGTCTCGACCTCTAGCTCAGGTGCAAGCAATAGGAAGTAAGTGTATACCCATAGCTGTGAAAAGCAGAAGGGTGGCAGTGAGAATACAACATACAGATGATGTAGAAAGCAGAAAGTGTGTGTGCAGTGTGCGGTGTGTGCAGAAAGCACAACTGCAGAACAGAAATGAGACTATGTGTGCAGTGTGCAGTGTGTACAGAAAGTACAAGTGCAGAACAGAAATGAGATTGTGTGCAGTGTGTGCAGAAAGTGTAAGCAGAAAGTACATCAGGAATGTAAAGCTGAAAATTAAAGCATACCTCCCAGGCTCTCCAATAGCTGCCTACTCTGTTCCCGCTCCTGCGGGAGATCGAGCTCATGTAGCAATAAAGAGTGGCGAGGGCGGCGCCCCCCCAATCGTAGTGTCGCACCTGGGATAGGTCCACTAAGGCGCTCAGCAAATACAGCCCCATAGTGTTCGATCTGTCGGCTAACAGAGTCATGCCAAAGAGAAACACGAGAAAACCATGGGCATACTGCTTTGTAGCCTCAGTCGTCGTAGGCTATCTCCCTCTGAAATGGTCGGAAAACCATGTATATCGAACGGAGCCTGATGCGCAATAAATAGGTGGATGTACTCCCAATAGGTAGGCCCAAGCTGCCTCCCACTCACCCATATCGGCATCATATGGGATCGGCTGGCCTTCCACCTCAAGGCCCGTCAACATCGCGAAGTTAAACGGGGTTATAGTCATATCCCCCGTGGTAGAGAAATGGAAGGAGTTGGTGGTGTCCCACCATCTCTCTACCAATGCACCCAAGACGGTCCTACACCCAAAGAGATGCAAAAGCCCTGTACAGAACAGGCCAAACCCTGCCTCATCTATGATCTGCTGGACGCCGCCAGGGAGCTTCAGGTACCACTCCCTCGTCGTGGTGGCCCCGTACCCGCGGGTGAAGTAGGAGTCAACTTGCATGGATGGGCAGAGATACAGTACGAATATGTTCAGAATGGGTAGAGATATAGTATGAATATGTTCAGAATGAGCAGAGATACAGTGTGTGTGTGTTCAGAATGGGGAGAAATATAGTGTGTAGTGTGTGTGTTCAGAATGGGCAGAACTACAGTGTGTAGTATGTGTGTTCAGAATGGGCAGAAATACAATGTGTAGTATGTGTGTTCAGAGTGAGCAGGATTACAGTGTGTAGTACATGTGTTCAGAATGAGCAAATCAAATACAGTACAAAAGATGCGAACTATGCAAGAAATGTAAAGTACGTCACAAAAAATGTAAAAGTGCAGTGTGTACCTCTGGGGCATCATGTGATAGATGGGACTCTGGCTCCCGTAGAAGGAGATCTGCGGGTGCACGCCGCGCAAATCCGGTAAGTGACGCACCATGCTAGGTGGTAGCGCGTGTACCTGAGGGTGGTAGGCCGCTGGATCAAATGGCCGGACTCGGGGCGGCAACGGGACATGCTCTGGCTCTCCCTCTATCCCCGAAGGACACCCGTCGTGGGGCGCATCATCTGCCATCTACAAAGAGGGTGAAAGATAGGCAAAAATGAGCTAAATGGGTGAAAAATGCAAAAAGTCAACTCTCGGGCAGAGAAAAAGTCAAAAAAAGTCAAAGCCCGGGAAAAGAGTGCAAAACTTAAGTTAAAGTTGAGAGAAATATACCTCGAATGGTGAAAATGGAGAAAAAGGCTCCGAAAACAACTTTTGGTTCAAAACGAAGAGAATCAAAAGTTTTTCGCGAATCAACTTCGCGGGAGAGTTGGAATACGCGTATAAGGTGTAGATCCGAGAGAGAAAAAGTGCCTAGGAGCAAGGAGAAGGGTTTTTCGACAATGGGTGTGTGACCAAAAGTGATTTGGCGTTGTGCTATTAAAGACCCGTGTGTTGAATGACTAATATGCCCCGATTTTCCTAAACTGGCCGACCGGCCAGTTTATGTGGCCGGCCGTCCACCAAAGTGGCCGACAGTTAAGAAAAGTGGCCAGCAGGTTCCCAATGTCCTCTCTGAATGTTTTCAGACTGCTTTGAATCCTTGGTTCTCAAGAAAGTGCAAGAAGAGTCCACTTTTTCAATACAAAATGTTTCTACGAAAGTTTCAACTCATGTTTACGATGAGTGGTTCATCGTCAGCTGGCGTGCACGAGGTGTATCCTTTTAGAGTACATTGTAACCCCTCCGAGAGGTAAATCAGAGGCCACAACTGAATTGGTCTTGCCGAGACGTGTATTTCTTCCTTGAGTATATTGCATCAAATATGCATTGATTATTGTGTACAGAGTCTGTATGCACCACGTCTCTTGCATTGTTATGCGCTTTTCACTTGCATTGTTATGCACTTTTCGCTTGCATTGTTATGCACCGTTTTCCTTGCATTGTTTTGCACATTCCAGTCGCATTGTTATGCACGTTCCAGTTGCATTGTTATGCACATTCCAGTTGCATTGTTATGAACCATTCCACTTGCATTGTTATGAACCGATCCACCTGCATTGTTATGCACTGTTTCACTTGCATTGTTATGCACATCTCCTATGCATTGTTATGCACCTTTCCATTTGCATCATATGTGCATGCGTTTATCTTGTATTGAAATTGTATCTTGATATAGCGTTGATCATGTGTTCCTATTACATTGTACTTGTCAAAATCTCTCTTTTGTGCAGGCACGATATTGTATGTACGGTTCATTTGAAGTTGGTGAAACCAGACGATATTGTATGTACGGTTCATTCAAGAAAAGTTCTGGTTCAATTTGACTGCTATCTATCACACATGTTCGTGTTTGGCACACGTTCGGCACGCGTTCGGTTACCCTTCTCCACTCGTGTTTGACATGCATTTGGACGTACCCTTCTCCACTCACGTTTGACATGCCTTTGGACGTACCCTTCTCCACTCGCGTTTGACATGCGTTTAGACGCACCTTTCTCCACTCGCATTTAACATGCGTCTGGAAGTACCTTTCTCTACTCGCATTTGACATGCGTTTGGACGTACCTTTCTCTATTCGCGTTTGATATGCGTTTGGAAGTACCTTTCTCCACTCGTGTTTAACATGCGTTTGGACGTACCTTTCTCCTTTTGAGTTTGACACGCGTCTGGATGTCCTTTTTCCTCTCACGTTTGACATGCGTTTGAATGACTGTGCTTTCTTAAGCAGTCTCTCTCCTTTCGCGTTTGTTACGCTAGGAGATGTCTGGTTTGAGACTTCGGGTGTTCCCGATAGTCGCTTTGAGCCTTCCCCGTGTGAAGTGTGGTGAATATTGCATAATTTTCTTACATCCTTTCTGCATGAAGTGTAGTTTGGTCTGTAATTCCCACACGTGGCATGTTTACTTACTTGCTTGTGTACAAGTTTGCTGTAGCGTTTCTTTGCATCTAGATATTTCTTTACAACCCTCTTTGCACAATCATAAGTTATGTTCTACACTGTGCATGTCATTTGCATTTTGCCCCTGCCTGCGAGAACACCTGTGTTATTATCTTGCCTGGTTGTCTAAGTCTTCGGCCTTGTCAAAAATGGGTCGTCTCTGGGTTTTGACATTCACTCCCGTCATTTTATGACTTCCGAGTTCTGTCAAAGAGGGGCAACTGTAGACACCCCATTTTTTACCGACCTTAAGACTCAGACATCATTGTTTGTGCACGCGATGATTGTGCATGTTTGTGCTTGTTTCGAGTGCCTGAAGGTCTCGGCTGGGTGCCTTGTCTTTGAGCCTCTTAACACTTTGTGTTTTGACCTTGGTTTTTGTGCCAACCCTGGTTGTCCCTTGCCTTAGGGAGGGGAGGGGGCCTTGCCGGCCACTTGTGGCACTTGCCGGCCAGTTAACTGGCCGACAGCCACTTTTTCTTCTTTTTAGATATTTTCAGATATTTTCAGCCAGCTGTGGCTCACTGAACTCATCCTCCATACACGTGTATGGAGGGATTGAGCAAGCTTTTTGCTTGCATTGTCTATATAAGATGAGCCTCCTCCCTTTTTAGAGGGGTTCAGCATTTTCATAGCAAAAAAATATCTCCCCCTCTCTAGAGTTTTCACTCTCTCTCTCTATATTTATGCTATTTTGTGCTTAAAAGTGTTATTTCTTCACACTTTTTCACACAAACACCTAGTCAAACACCATAACTTTGGAGCTAAGGTACCTTGGAACTTATTTTGAGGTCTTAGCATTAGTTTTGGTCTGAAATTGTTGCTAAAGTTGCTGTCTTCTTGCTGTGCTACAAGGGTAAACTTCTTCTCCTCTTAAGCTTGTTTGTTGTATGCTAGCTTAAGCCACCTTTGCATGCTTATTTTGGCCTAGTTGCTAACTGCAAAAAAAACTATGTTTTTCAGTGTTAAAGACGGTTGTTTAAGGCTTTGTGGGAGTTGGGGGTGTTTCACCCCCTTGTATGCATTATTTGCTAAGCTTTTGAGCCATTATCTCTAAGCTTTTGTTTCTTCCCTTACTTGGCCTTTTTACCATTGAAACTCAGAGAAATTTCAGTGGTAAAAAGTTTCTCTTGTGGTCCAAAATAGAAAGGGGTGGTCCCCTTCCCCTTTTGTCTTGCTTGCATGCATTGTTGGCTTCATACTTGAGCATGCTCTTTTACTCTTTTATGATCTAGCTCAAGATTGTTTTTGTGACTTGTTGGACCTTCCTTAGCTCTGTTTTTGGTTGGTTTGGCCATTGGTTGCTTGCTTCTTACACTTGTAGTGTAATCCTTGCAAACTAGCCTTGTATGCTTAATGTTTTATCTTATCTTTCCAGCATGTGTTGGTTCCATTCTAGCATGTTTTTGGTGATTATTTAACATGCCTTAACTCTGATTTTGGTTGGTGAAGTCACCTCTTGCTTGGTTTTTACACTTGTAGTGTAATCCTGTTTGTTGGCCTAGTATGCTCCATGCTTCATACCTCTAATCCTAGCTTGTGTTAGCTCTATCTCAGCATGTATTTGCTATTATTTTGACCTGCCTTAGCTCTCTTTTGAGTGGTCTTGGCCATGTGGGGCTTGTTGTGTATGATTGTAGTGTAAGGGCCTTGACTAGTTTTGAGTTTCAAAGCCTCTTGCATGCTTTACTTGTGGTGATTGCATGCCTTAGCCTCATTTCTCAGATGATTTCAGTGTATATAGCATAGTCACACTCTCACATATTCCACTCTTTCATAGCTTTTGTGAGTTGTGCTTTGTGCCTCATTTATGGGCCAATGCGTATGCATGCTTGTCTAGGCTTTTAAGCTCCCATCTCAGCATGTTTTGGTCTTTGTTTTGACCTAATTGAGCTCTATCTATGGTTGGTTTAATCATTTGTGCCATGTATTGCATGCCTCTTGTGTAGTCCCCTTTACTAGCCTTGTGCCTTAGGCCTTCTAGCATGCCTTATTTGTGGTGTTTATGTGATATGGCATCATTTCTCACATGATTTCAGGGCATATAGCCTTCTTAAACTCTCATGTTTATTACTCTTTAATTGTGTTTAAGAGTTGTGCCCTTATGCCTTATTGGTGAGCCAATGCATGAGCATCATCATCTTGCCTTTCATGCTATCATTTCAGAGTGCTTTGGCCACTTTCTTGGCATGCATGAGAGCTGTCTAGGGCTGGTTTAGTCCATTGAGCATTGCATTGCATAGCCCTAGTGTTGTGTACTTCATTAGCTTTAATGCTTACGGACCCTAGCATGCCATACTTGTGTTGTTTGCATGATATGTCATCCCTAGGCATATGATTTTAGTGCTTGTACCTATGTCATGCTCTCATATATGTCACTCTTTCAATGTGTTTGAAAATTAAGCTTTGTGCCTTGCTTACGAGCAAACGAATGAGCATGTGTTCCTTGCTTTTTGTGCCTAAGTTTTGGTGTGTTGGCCACTGTTTTGGAGCATCTTAGGCCTGTCCATATGCGGTTTGATCGTTTGAGCATTGTAGTGCATGCCTCATGTGCAATACAATTCATTAGCTTTGATGCCTTAGCTTCTAAACATGCCATGCATGCATTGTTCACATGATAGAACCTTGTGCATGCCACATTAGCATTGATAGATAGGCATGTTGTATGCGTTGCATTGTGTTTAGATCGAACGTTAATCCAAACACAAGGAATGTGGCACGTTTCATACTCAGAGTGATGAAACGTGTTGCGTTTCTTGGTCGCCAACCCTCTTGATCATGCATGATAGAGGCGGGGGCTCTTATGTGTTGTTTGTGCATTCACTAATAATATGTGAGCTTAGCTCTTTGGCCATCATGCATTGAGATGCGTGATTGGTGGCTTGAGGGTCGAGCACTACGCTCCTTTGAGCTTGAGAAATGATAAGGAGAGTAGTTGCACACACATTTCCTTGTAAATGCATTGTTGTGCCTTTGTTGATCTCTGTTGCAGCAAAATTGAGGTTCTGGAAAAGGAAGTGGCCGGCTGGCCACTTGCTGCAAAATTGTCCAGAATGCTCCTATTTCGGGGCAGATGCAATCTGAAGGTATGTTTGATGTTACGAGATCAACGCGAATGCAAACAGAGGCAACTTATGGCACAACGGTGGATTTCCGGGTGAAGCCAATCGTGCATGCATATCCCCTCATTTCCCGAGGCTGTTTCATTTGAATTGCTTAGCTAACTAGTTCTCCAGCTTAGCCTTTTTATCCCTTAAGATTAGTTTGTGTAATTAATCTTTCAGTTTGTTTTGTAATATCCTAATTAGCTTAGATTAGCTAGTAACGCAATTTCAATTGTGTTGTAATAATTAATTAGCTTAGCATAGCTAATTAATTAGTTTGTAATAAGTAGCTTAGCTTAGCTTATTATTCGGACCCTCCATCGAGAGGGCACGTGTTGTAATAAGTGTGCGTGAGTGTGTGAATGTCTTCCAACCCCACGTCTTTCTCCCTTTTATTTACCAACTTTTGATGGTTAGTTTTAGGGCATGTTTCAATTAGTATACTTATGCTTTGCATAAATGCATCATTTATTCGCATTGCATGCACCGGGCTCGGCACATCATTCAAACTGCATTGAATTTCAATACTTACTTGAATACGTGTCTCAAAGCATGTTATCGAGTGTTGCATTCATATGCCATCTTAGAATAGCCAAGCCTATTTGGCTGCATTGTGCATGTGTTGCATTAGGCATCTTAACTTAGCTAGGATCATGCATTGGTTTCTAACTAGTTTTCTTTCTTTGGCTCGGAGTACACTGTAAGTGTTTACCCTTTAGCATACTACATGAGATGTGTATGTTGCCATGTTAGCATGCTTGCTATGAGGCTATTTGCTTAACTGCTATAACTACATGAATGCCTATGGGTGAAGGCTTGATTGCCTAAATTGGAACAACTCGATGATTGTGAGTTTTAAGCTCACTTGAAGTGGCAAAATCATGTTTTTCTAAGCCCACTTGAGGGTGGTAAATCCGCGCTTTGGTCTACTTGCAAGTAGCACTTTCAAACTACTTTCAAAAACAAACATGAGTTGTTTTGTCCAATCCGCGTGATTGAGTCTATACTTGTATGATGTGCGCATCACATAGTAAGATAGATTAATAACCAGATTAAGAACGCATGTGTTTTCAAAAACAACATATCATGTTAGTAGAGGCCGATCCTTTGATCGGGCGAGTGGGGGTGCTCATTTCATGACCTTCCCCCCTTGTACCCAAGTTCCTGAGCCGAGGTAACTTTGGTGATGACGGACACGTGGCCTTAGGCACGAGTCAGGGTTTCCTAAATTTTCCAAAACAAAACATTTAGGTGGCGACTCTGAAATCTGGCAAAGTAGTCCATGTTTGGCGCTTTTTGATTAAAATCAGTTTTCCGAAACGATTTGCCGGATTTGGACTCTTTGGTGATTTATCAATCTTACATTGTACTTTGTGAGATTAGATTCAGAACCGTGACAGGAGTCTGAATTGTTAGCTAGAACCCAATTCGCGCCCTCTCCGAAAGGGAGGGCGCGCGGAGCGAGCTCGGGTGGTCTACGCCTTTGTGTTCAAGGTGAAAGTCCCGAAAAATGCACGTATACATGGGTGTCGATTCCCACGGACGAAATATTGGAAAAATGGCAATAATAGCACCTGTATAGGCTACGTTTATATGGCTGTCGTTTGACAGTTTTTCAACGAAACATCCATGAAAGGTTGTACTGGTTTGAGATTTCTCCTTGCATTCTCTTGTAAAAGGCATGATTTTAAGAATTGTAATATAAACCTGGCATAGCACGACTTTTGAAAAAGGTCATAAATGTTTGGTATCGGCATTATATATGCATAAAACCTTATGGCTTTGTTAAGATTTATACATTGTCTTGTAGTATTTCTACTGGGCTTTAGTTCATCCTATGTGGGAAAACCATTTTCAGGTGTTGATGATATGGCTACACCAAGGGCTTAGCTTGGGAGGACTGTGGAGCTAACGGCTTAGTGTTGTTATTTTGTATTTGATTTTGTGCAAGCCTAGGGTTTTATCTGTATTGAGCTTAAGACTCACTTTTGATGTACCCAAGCATTGACTTGAAAAAATGTAAGAATTTAGGGCATATGATTATTTGTTTAGTTTTCATTTCTTTTCACAATCTTGTGACACATGCTATAGATTTAGGATGTATTGTTTATGAATGTATATTGCTTGTGTCACCTTTTGTATATCAAACTCTGATTAATGAAAGCTTATCAATTCATTTATGTTGTTATTTATTAGTTGTTATGAAATGGGTATATTGTTTTTATTTCGGGGCGTTATAGCTTGGTATCAGAGCATACCAGGTTTGAATACTTTGCATACAAAAGTGTTTATTACCACAATGGGTTTGTCTCACTTGATAGAGACATTTGTATGTATGGTATTGTAGACACCCCATTTTTGACCGTCCTCAAGACTTGGACGTCATCGTTTGAACACTCGATGATCATCCATGTTCGTGTTCGTTTTGAGTCCCCGGAAGTCTCGGCCGCACGCCTTGCCTCAAGATCTCCCGACTTATCTGTTTTGTGCTTGGTTATGGACCAAACACTTGTGGTTTTGCTTCTAAGGGAAGAGGGTGGCTTGTTTGCCGTCCCTTCAACCCACCGGCCATGGCATGAGGCCATCAGCCTCTTTTTCTTGCCATCGGCCAAGAGTGTTGGCCGGTCGGCACTATATTTGGTCGACCGGCCAATGTGTTGGTCGATTGGCCATTTTTGCCGGCAGAGCCCTGTTCATCTACTTTATGCAGATATTTTGTGCCAGCTGGCACCCATTATTCCCCCCCTCCATACACGTGTATGGAGGGATTTGCTCCTTGCTTGGCTTCTCTTGAAAGCCTTAGAATTTGAACCTCTATAAAGAGGGAGCCCCTCCTCCCTCCTCCAGGGTTCAGAAAATTGGTTCTTGAGAGGATAGATATAGTGTTGTATCTATTTTGCTTAGTTTGGTCTTGTTTTGTGACCTAAAGTGAGTTTTGTCTTACTTTTACACTAGAACACCTAGCATTACACCATCCTTGGGTTGTTGAAGCCTTAGAAGGTTTTTGTTAGGGTTCTTGGACTGGTTTTGACCAAAGAAAGGTGCTGGAGCTTTGTTCCTAAAGAAAGTCTACAAGGGTGAGCATCCTTACTTTAGTTACCCCTTTCTTGCTTAGGCTTTTAGCCATTCTTGCTTATTATTTTAAGCTTTGACTATAACTGATAAAAGTTCTGATTTTTTGTGCTTTAGAACTTTGTTTAAGGTCACTTGGAGGTTTGGGGTTGTCTCCCCCCCTCCAAGGCCTTGTTAGGCCTTGTTTTAGGCCATACCTTTTGGCCATTGTTTTGGTCTTTGCATGACCTCTCTACCACTGAAATCCAGAGGATTTTCAGTGGTGGAGAGGTAGTTTTGAGGTCCTAAAAAGGAGAGGGTCATCCCTTCTCCTTGTTGTCTTTAATGCTTGCATAAATGGCTTTGTGGTAACATGTGTGTTTAGTTTGTTTTAGCTCCATTTCAGTATGTATTAGGCTTTTTTTTGCCATGATACACCTCTGTTTTGAGTTGGTTTAGACATGCCATGTATGCTTCATACACTTGCCTTGTAATCCCATGATTTGGCCTTAACATGCATCATGTTGTAACATGTGTTTTTAGCATGATTTTGGCTCAACTCCATGAAGCTTTTAGCCTTGTTGTAGCATGCTTAAGCTTTGTTTTTCATTGTTTTGGTTAGGCTTACATTGTTTTGTATAGCCACCATGCAATCTAGCTTGTTAGCTTTGAGTGTCCAAGTTGCTAGCATGCTCTATTTGGATCATTTCAGTGGTTTGGCATCACTTAGAATGTTATTTCAGTCCATATTTCATGCTTGAATACTTGCACTTATCACTCCTTTAATGTCTTAAAAAGTTTATGTTTTACACCTCACGAATGTGTCATTGCATATGCTTCCATGCTTAGGCCATTTGGATGCCATCTAAGTATGTTTTTGGCCTTGTCTTGACCTGCATTGGGACTATTTTGAGTCTCTTTGACCCTTTGGGACTTGCCTCATATGGCCATGGTTTGAGCCCTTTGGTTAGCCTTAGGCCGTGGACCATGTTGCATGCTTTACTTGCTTTATTTGGTTGATTTGGCATCATTCCTCACATATTTTCAGAGCTTAATGCATTGTCATATTCTCATAGTTATCACATCTTGCTCATGCTTGAGGATTGTGCATGGTTGCCTAAGTGTTGGACCACTCACATGTGCATGATTGTTTTGCATTTTCATGCCTCCAATTCTTGACTTTGGCCACTGTTTTGGACCTATTTAGAGAGCTGTCCATCTTGGTGTAAGTCCATCCTTTCAATGTTGTTGCATGCTTGCCTTGTATGATTGTTACATACTTGGCTCATTGCATGTTATTGCATGCTTAAGTTGCATTTTGCATCCTTGTTAGCTTGCATTTCGTCATGTGTTTGATATGTTGTCACATACTTGCATGTTTGCATGCTTGTTCACATGCTCATGTTGGATTAGTTTGCTTGCATGTTTAGGTTGCATAGCATTGTGCATGTTTGCATCCCTTGCCTCTTGATAAATCATGATAGAGGTTGGGAGCCCTTTATGTGTTTTGTGTGCATTTCATTTGACATTAGAATGCACACTTGGCTCCTTTGGCCATCATGCATTGAAATGCATGATTGATGGTGTGAGGATCGAAAACCATACTCCTTTGAGTCTCAAACATGATAAGGAGGGTGGTTGTGCAAACATTTCCTTGAAAATGCATTGCCATGCTCTGTTTGTCCTCTGCTGCAGCAACACAGCATTCTGCAGGGATAGATGGTCGATCGACCATATTTAGTGCCGATCGGCAACAAATATTTGGCCGAGAGCCCTCCTTTTGGTCGATGACCAGTTTACTTTGGCCGATGGCCTCATCTTTTGGCCGATGGCCTTACAGCATGCCCACAAGGTGGTTCAGAAGCATCCTTGAGACTTGTGCAGTTTTCAGAGGAGCAGAGCAGTGCAAACAGAGGTAACATGTAGCATGGCAACGGATTTCCGATCGAAGCCGCCCAAGCATGCATTCACCCCTCACCCCGAGGCCATTTCAATGCTTTAATAACTTAGATTGGTTATTTATTTTGTTTTGGTTGTGTAATTAATTAATTAGCTAGGGTAGTTAATTAGTTAGTTAAATTGTATTATTCTTTTGATCCCTCCGTCGAGAGGGCGCAATTGTGTAATAAGAGTGCGTGTGTGTGATGCATGTCTTCCAACCTCCATTTCTTTCCCCCTTTTATTTAACCGCTTACGATGGTTCGATTTAGGGCATATTTCAGTTAGCATCCTTATGCTATGCATGTTTGCATCATTCATCTGTTTTTGCATGCACCAGGCTCGGCGCATCATACTAACTGCATTGTATTTCAATTCCAACTTGAATACATGTATCAACTGATGCATCTCATATGCCATTTTAGATTAGCCGAGCCTATTCTAGTTGCATTTTGACTGTGATGCATTAGCCATCTTAACATGGACTTGGATCATACATTGATTACTAACATGTTCCTTGTTTTGGCTCGGAGTACACTGTAAGTGTTTATGCTTTAGCATCTTGCATGTGTGTGAGTCTTAACATGACAGCATGCTTGCCATGAGGCTAATTGCTTATGTGACTTAAACTGCCTGAATGCCTGTGGGTGAAAGTTGGATTGCTGGAATCAGGACAATTCATCGAAATCCGTGTTTTAGCCTACTTGCGGGTAGCAAACTCCAAACTATTTTCAAGCAAACGGGTATGCGATGCTTTGTCCCAAATTAGGCGATCTAGTCTATAATTATGTGTTGTACGCATCACATAGTAATTCTAGCTAATTAACCGCAATAAGAACGCATGTGTTTTCAAAAACAAGATATCATGTTTAGTACAGGCCGATCTTTGATCGGGCGAGCGGGGGTGCTCATAGCTGACCTTCCCCAATCGTACCCAAGTTCCCGAACTGAGGCAACTTTGGTGATGACGGACACATGGCCTTAGGCAACGAGTCAAGGTTTCCTAAATTTCTCAAAAATAAAATATTTAGGTGGCGACTCTGTATCTGGCAAAGCAGTCTATGTTTGGCACTTCTTTACAAAAATCTGTTTTCCAAAACGATTTGCCGGATTTGGACTCTTTGGTGATTTATCAGTCTTGCATTGCACATTGCGAGATCAGATTAAGAACCGTGACAAAATGAGTCCGAACTGTGGTAGCATAAAGCCCGAGGGCGCGTCCACAGGTATGCTATGTGATAACATGCTTATGTGATTATATGGGTATGAGATTTAATTTCTAGGATATTGATTGAGTCTACGAGTTTATAAAATTCCTATTTGAAGAACACCTGATCACGGCTATTTCTAATTGGAACTATGGAAACACCGCGGGACAATCATTATCCAAGAAGGAAATTCATATGTGTTTATGTGGCTATGTGCTTATGTGGATTGAATTGTTGTTGTACACCGCATTAGGACACGAGTGAGTTAGCTTTGACACATTTGTGAATGTGCAAATCTCTTCTATTACATTCATTAGGATGTTAGGACGTGGACGTGGTGGTGGTAGACGTAGTAGGCCTAAAAGGCATGAGGTGCCTTTATCAGATGAGATTCTGGCACAAGAAGAAGGGGTTGGTAAGGCCAATGTGGCCGAACTAGTTGGTCAACAAGCTATGGACGCTTTGGCCCGTGAGATGGCCGGAGCTTTGCTGGAATTCATGGACATTCTCAAGGCTAAGAATCAAGTCCAGGCCCAAGTAGCTGAGGCAGGGCCGTTGTTTTTAAAGAGGAAGTTCTTTCGGTCTAATTTGGACGAGTTTTTGGGTGAAGGAACCACTAAAGGCAGATGAGTGATTAGAGCAGATAGTGAAGACGTTTGAGATGCTTGGCATCGAGGACGACAGACTGAAAGTGACCTTGAAATCTTTCTAGCTAAAGGGAGATGCGGGTCAATGGTGGAAGTGTGTGTGTAGGCGCATTGGAGTGACTCGGGAGACTTTTGTCAACACCTTTCAGGACAAGTTCTTACCTCACATGGTTAGGAAGAAGTTGAGAGAGTAGTTCTCAAAGCTCAAGCAGCTAAACATGCCTATAGCCGAGTTTGAGGCAGCCTTTACTAGTCTCGCTAGATTTGCACCAGGGTTAGTGGCGATAAAGAAGCGCTATTGTGTGAAGTTTGAGAAAAGGTTAAGGACCAGACTTCTTTTCAAGGTAGCCAGTTCAATGATTAGGGATTACATGCAACTTGTAGAGTCGGCGGCTGATCTTGAGATCGTGATGCAGATGGAAGAGGAGAGGATGAGGGGGTCCAAGAGGAGTCAGGATGTTCAGGGACATAGTAAGAGGCAGAAGGGTTCTACTCCACAGCAGTCCCATGGAGCATAGCCGAGGTGCACTTTTCTAGTACCAAGTTTGGGTTTAGTGAGAAGTGGTCAAGAAGGTTCCATTTGCTTTAAGTGTGGCCAGTTGGGCCACAAGTCTCCAACTTGCCCGCAAAAGGGGAGGAGGGCAACGGTCTGTTTCGTCTGTGGCTCATTCTTAAAGCCAGAGTCAGGGAAAAGGACAGTCGCTCACTTGTTATCAGTGTGGGCAGGCAGGGCACTTGAAGAGGTTTTTCCCTCAGTTGGGTGGCACAACTAGTGCATCTGGTTTGAGGCAGACACAAAGCCACCAGCTTACACAGTCAGCACAAGCCTCGAGGGCGAACTAGGGAGCCTCTTCGACTCAGTCAGTACACAGACTTATGCTCCGAGGAATGAGAAAGTGGAACAGAGACCTTCAAGGCGTGTGTATGTTGTTACCATGCCAAACTTAGTGCTAACACGTTCAGTTGTGAGAGGTACTTTCTTGTTATGCAATTCTATTGCCAATGTGTTGATTGATACGGGTGCATCACACTTTTTTATTTCATCTGCATTTGCATCGGCATTGGGGTTAGAATTGGCTTAGTTAGCATCTCCACTTAGTGACCTATTGGTGGTGAGATTATTTGGAACAGTTGTGTTGGGGTTGTGATATTGAGGTTGTCGATCACCGACTTCCTTTTGCATTTGTGTTGATTAACATGTCGAGTTTTGATACTATATTGGGTATGGATTGGCTGTCATCATATCGGGCTGTCATAGATTGTTACTGTCAAAGGGTTACTGCATGTACCTTGAGTGGTGATTGCTTTTATTTCATGAGGGACAGAGCCGATAGATTTTTATCACTGGTGTATGATCCGCGTGGTCAGAGTGAGCTTAGTTGTCTTTTTGCAAACTTCTTGGGTAGTGAGTGTGATGAAGTCCGAGTTGATTTGCAAAAGGAAGTTTGTGAATACCTAGATGTCTTTCCTGAGGATCTCACTAGCTTACTACCTCATCGTGAGATTGAGTTCTCTATTGAGTTAGTGCTTGACACAACACCAATTTCTATGGCATTTTATAGATTTGCACCCACCAAATTGAGTGAGTTAAAGATTCGATTCCAAGAATTGTTAGATAAGGGTTTATCCACCCTAGTGCTTCGCCTTGGGGAGCACCAGCACTCTTTTCCAAGAAGAATGATAGTGCCTTGCGGCTTTGTATTGATTACCAGAAGTTGAACCGGGTAACTATTAAGAACAAGTACTCAATGCTGTGTCACACCCCAAACCTGGGTATGACTGGCCGTGGCCCACAGGGCCTTAGCCCAAGGCACACGTAAGCCTAAACACGCATTCAATATCACCTTGAACAATTAAACCATAGTCCAATAATAAATAGCCAAAACTCAATCCAGTGACATGCCACAAGTGAAAAACAAGTCATAACCAACTTCCTAAAAATATATATATAGTAAATGGGACACAAACCACCCACAAAAAAAAATAATTCTAAATAAAACCCAACCACAATGTATGCACAAAACTCGACAAAGCAACCTAAAAGAAAATTAAATAAATGCCCTAGAGGTCCATGCAATTGAGTCCCCGCTACGCCATGAATCCACTCTAAGTCCTTCTAACACCTGGAAGTGATAAAAACTAAGTCAGCTGATAGCTCAGTGAGTAGCAACATGGATAGTAAATACAATTTTGAAAACAAGGATAAATTCCAAAATAAGATATATATCACAGAAACTAGATTGGCATACAGTTTGGTAAATACAATCTGTTTCAAAAGAAGGTTCCACAGTTCAACACTTAAAATACTCATGTCTCGCAAGAACATGATAAACGACATTTTTCACTTAAAACGGATTATAACATGAACACCAATAATTTTCTGGGTACCAAAAAAAACAAATAATATGCCACACATTTCTCAGGCTATAAGCCCCGTTGGATCCAATACCGAACTAAGAGTCATCCTCAAGGTGGCACCTGGGCCTTTTCTCAACGACGATCCGATTGAAGGTCACCTAGTTATTTTTAAAGGTCTTTTCCTTACAATCGTTGAGCACTAGAGTCATCACGGCCCAACCCGGATCTGTTCCCTAGTGGCCAGAGTCACCACACACAGTGGAATAATTTCCCTGGACTAAATACACACATGGTCCCAATAATCAATACACATCAGTTTCGCAAAACATGGTGGTTCATCATTATAAACATGAGACCAAAACAAATAGTTTACAGTATGCCAAGTTCACACATGTTTCAGAAATAATTTGATTCAATTGATAATATAATAATTTATCAAAACAGTTTAGTCTTAAAACAACAATTTAATTTTCCAACAATTCAGGGTAGGGGAACATTTATAAAAATATGTAGCATGAAACTACTCACCTGAAAACGAAATAATATAATCCTCGAATAGAGTGTAAAAGTTCAACTAGTGCCCTGAACCAAGTATAAAAAAAAACTACACGGTACAACTAATTTAAAAATACTAAAAAAATAGGAACTAAGTAACCTCAACTAAAGCGCACTAACACGGCTCAACCCAACTCACCGTTACTCTTAAATATTACCTAAGTTCATGTTCTTCAAGGTTTAAAACCACCCAAGACATGGGTTCCGGTCAAAACTTAATTAATTGTGACTTAAAGATAAAACAAAATTTCAAACAAGCTTTCCCAACCTATTCGCTAACTTTGAAAATTACAAAACCCACTCCACGCTATTCGAAAAATTCCAATAACCTCCAGATATGATCTAATATATCCTAAGTTTCAAACCCAATTGGTTTCACTTGATTTGCTTATCAAAATAATTATCTACAATTTATTATATCCAAACAGGTTGTTTTCTGCAGCACTTTAAAGAATTTGGCGGTTCTCTTAATATACACGAGCAATCAATGCAAAGCCAAAAACGTACAAAACTAGACTCGTAACCGGTTCTAATGACACTAATTTGATAATTTTTGGATTTATACCCAAAGAGAACAACACTCCCGAATTTACTGTTTCGGACTGGTTTCCTGGACAGATTTGAATACCTCAATTTATATGGATTTTGACTCCCAAAAATTATGAAAAAATTCAGATATGCAATTAAATATGTAATTGATCTACTGTAAAAATTCAGTTCAAAATTCATCTGTTTGATATGGTTTCTTGATTTTTAAAGTTTGGGATTCTGTGCAGAATTTTTGGACTAAGAATTACACCATTCTTTATACATGAATTTAACTCCTCAAATTTCTTAACAGTATATATATATATACAAAATACATAAGCCTACAACGTCTCCATCAATGATCTAAATAATAATAGAGTAAGAATAAAGAACAAAAACAAAGAAAAAAAACAAAAAAAGAAAGATACCTACCACACCCAAAAATTACTCCTTGTTTGCAATCCCCTTTTTTCTTCTTCTTTTCTCTCAAACTTCTTCCTCCCCCGTGGCTGTTGTGGCTGCTGCTATAGAATGTATTAGGAACCTAGGGTTTTTCTTTTCTTTTCTTTGTTATACATAACACAAATGACTCTAGACAAAAATGTCCTTTGTTTTATTTTATTTTATTTTATCTCTCCATTAATTTAAATAAAATACAACTACTATTAGATCAAAATATGCTTACTAATTTGACACTTAATTTTATTTTATTTATTTATTTATTTATTTTTTAAATAATAAATCTTGCCTTTAAATTGAAGACTTACACCATAAATTTATTTTAGGTTTTAAAATTAATTAAAAGACCCTCCAAATATTTAATTTGCACTTTAGAATTCACCATCAAAATATTTGAGATTGTAATATTATTATTATTATTATTATTTAATTATTTACTTAATTTTTATATTCGGGTTCTCACATGCTGCGCATGAATGATTTGTTTGACTAGTTGAAGGAGTCCTGTTGCTCCAAGATAAACTTGAGGTCGGGTTACCACCAGTTCGAGGTAAGAGAGGAGGATATCCAAAACATGACATTCCGTATGCAGTATGGCCATTATGAGTTCTTAGTGATGCCTTTGGGCTAACCAATACACCAGCCGTGTTTATGGATTTAATGAACCAAATCTTCCATGAGTTCTTGGACCGCTTTGTGATCGTCTTTGTGGACGACATCTTGATCTACTCACCCGCCAAAGAGGAACATGAGGAACACCTGCGAGTTGTACTCGAGTTGCGTAGAGCCCACAAACTGTATACTAAGTTCGGGAAATATGAATTTTGATTGAAAGAAGTCAAGTTCTTAGGCCACGTGGTATCTGGGAAATGAGTGACCGTAGATTCATCCAAGATAGAAGCCGTACAAGATTGGGAACAACCTAAAAATGCCTTTGAAATCCATAGTTTCTTGGGGTTGGTCGGGTATTACTGTTGGCTTGTGAAAGATTTCTCTAGATTAGCTTCACCATTGACTAGATTGACGAGGAAAGGAATTAAGTTTATGTGGAGTGAGACATGTGAGAAGTCATTTCAAGAGCTTAAGGTTAGACTTACCACTGCTCTAGTATTGATTATTTTGGAGAGGGGTTTGGACTATTCGGTGTATTGTGATGCTTTACGGGAAGGTTTGGGTTGTGTATTGATGCAAGAGGGGAAATTAGTAGCTTATGGCTCACGACAATTGAAAATGTATGAGAGGAATTGCCCTACTCATGACCTAGAGTTAGCAGCAGTAATCTTTGCCTTGAAGATTTGGAGGCATTATTTGTATGGTGAGAAGTTTAAAGTATTTTCTGATTGCAAGAGCCTGAAATATCTATTTACACAGAAATACTTGAATTTGAGGTAGAGAAGGTGGATAGAGTTTATAGAAGATTATGACTTTGAGTTGTATTATCATCCGAGGAAGGCCAATGTTATGGCCGATGCCTTGAGTAAGAAATCCATTGCCAGTGTGGCTAGTATTGCCATTCGGGAATGGGAGATATTGGGTGCTATTGGCAAGTTTGACTTGCATTTGGCGAGTCCGTTGAGTCAGTAGCTTTGTTTACCATGGTTGCTCAATCTACACTTATGAGTCGAGTTGTAGAAGCACAGACGGGTGATTTCAAGGTAGAAACCCTCTGGGAAAAGATCTCTAGTGGGAAGGTAGAGAAAGGCTTAAACGTATATTCTGACTCGAGTGTTAGATACCTTGATCATCTTTTCATGTTGGAGTCTTGTCGAGAGGAAGTATTCTGAGAGTTTCACCACTTACGCCTTACGGTGAACCCGAGACGCACAAAGATGTATCATGACCTTTGTTGCCAGTTTTAATGGAGAGATATGAAGAGAAATGTGGCCTTATTTGTTTCAAGGTGCCTTACTTGTCAACAAGTGAAGGCCGAGTATCAGAGACCAGTGGGTTTGTTACAACCCTTGCCTACAGCCGAGTAGAAGTGGGGGGCATGTCATGATGGATTTTGTTGTAGGTCTTTGGAGGACTCAACGAGGTAGTAACGCCATTTGGGTTGTAGTTGACCGATTGGCCAAGTTAACACACTTTGTACTTATGCACACGAGTGACTCGATATATTATTTAGCCGACCTTTACGTTAGGGATATAGTGAGGTTGCACGGGGTCCCTGTAACGATTGTTTCTGATAGAGATCCGCGTTTTACGGCTCGTTTGTGGTAGAGCCTACAAAATGCCTTAGGCACGAGATTGACTTTGAACACCACGTATCACCATTAGACTGACGGGCAGTCACAGCGCACCATTCAGATTCTAGAGGATATGCTTCGAGGTTATGTTCTTGACTTTAAGAGGTCGTGGGAGAGGCACTTGCCCTTAGTAGAGTTTGCCTATAACAACAGCTTCCAGTCGAGGATTGGCATGGCACCATTTGAGGCCTTGTATGGCGGACCGTGTAGATCTCCTGTGTGTTGGGTCGAGGTGTGTGATGCACCTATGTTGGGCCCAGAGTTAGTCCAGGAAATGATGAAGAAAGTTGTTCTTATCTGTAAAAAGTTGATCACGACTCAGAGTCGTCAAAAGAGCTATGCCGATCGTAGGAGGAGACCATTATCCTTTGAGGTTGGAGGTCGCGTCTTCTTGAAGATATCACCTAGACAGGGTTTGATGCGGTTTGGAAAGCGTGAGAAGTTATCTCCTAGATTTATCGGGCCTTTTGAAATCCTAGAGCGGATTGGAGAGGTAGCCTGTTGCTTAGCCTTGCCGCTACAGCTTTTCAGGATTCATGATGTGTTTCATATCTGTATGCTCCAAAAGTATGAGTCGGATCCATCACACATGTTAGACTGGACCGAGTTAGAGGTAGATGAGGATGCCTCGTATGAGGAGAGATCGGTGAGAGTCTTGGATACTCGAGACCAAGTCTTGCGAGGCAAGACAATTCCTTTGGTAAAAGTGTTATGAAAACATCACGAGGTTGAGGTAGCTACTTGGGAACGTGAGTTGGAAATCCATGAGAAGTATCCGGACATATTTGTTGGTACTTGAGCATGTTTTGAGAGTTTTGTTGTGTTAATGTAATATAAACATTATATATGTTTTGGAAATGTGAATTGTATATTCAGTATTGAGAACTTATTTATCATGTTGATATGAATGAATGACCGGTGGATGGGTCATGGTAATGAAAATTGTTGTAATTGGTTTAAACTTGGTGTTAAATTTTTGGTTTTAATTTTGGGGACGAAATTCTTTAAGGGGGGAGATTATAGCAATTCTGGTTTGGACCCGAACCATTTGATGTTTTGTATCCAGGTTTTATTGCCTTGTATAGTCATTTATGTCTTATTTCCCTTATACCACTTTCGGTTTGGCTTTTGGGTTGTGTTGGTTGCATTTAGAATAGATTGGTGCCTTGCTTTTCAAAAACCTTGCTGCCCAGAATTTTGCCTTTACGCTCGAGCGTCACTTCTTTTGCAGGTCTGCAAAACTACTGGGAATTGGTATTTTTCGCTTGAGCAAATCTTTTTGTGCTCAAGCGGTCTTGGCTCGAGCGACCCTTATTGATCTCAAGTTTTGGCCTTCTGTCTGTAAAACTACTAGGGGTTTGTGTTTCCAGCTTGAGTGACAACTTCTTGCACTCGAGCAGTCATATCTTTTATGTCTTACGCTCGAGCATCACTTCTTACGCTTAAGCGGTCTGCGTGTATATCAGATTGTAAAATCACTTTCTAAGTCTCTGATATTCTCATTAAGGTTTGTGTTGGACAACCATATGGTTTTATATATTGGAACTACTATGGAGATTCAAGGTTTAATGATATGTCATGCCCCACTTTTTATTATTCGAATAATATTATCATATTTATTATTATAATCAAATTTTATTAATAACAAGTGGAAGCTATATACATTAACATCAATAAACAACATAAGTTCTCTTATTTGTATATACGTTGGATGCAAAAAAAAATTATATTTAAATGAAATGTCCGTAGGCTTGCATTATTATATAAAAAGAAAGAGTTTAACCCTTTTACAATAATGGCATACTGCCAACAAATCTAATGTCCCTTGGCCATCAATTAAAGAAGATTCTTCGACCTTAAACCATTTTTCAATTTGTACGTGAAAAATGATTAGAAATGTGGGATGAATATAAAGTTTAATAAAGATCTCAAATGATTTTAAACAATAACAACATATTGATAGTTATGATTATGAATACTCCACATCATATCATATAAATAACGTGACAATTTTATAACCAAAATATATTTACACAAGTACATATTCCCCAAATCATCCTCTTTAACACAATATGGTATAAAATTATTTCTTTTCTTTCTAGCTTTTTATTTTTGTTCAAAACAATTGCATAATGACACTTAGTTTTGAAAATAGCTCACATACACCAACTACACTTTCGTCTTACGTCCCAACTCACGACACGCACACGCCCAACCTGATTTATAGCCTTAAGCATAAAGGCAATGGAACACCCACAATAATATACATATACATATATCTCCAAATGAAAATAACGAAAAACAACACATACTTCTGTTTCTATAGGCCCAAGGCACTGAGGGCTAATGGTACAACCCACATAACACAACATGCTTTATTGGCCACACCTAGAAAAAAATGACCCGCACATCACACTTTATCGGGCACAAACCGAAAGGAAGAGGAATCTCTATCAAGACAACACGTTTTATCGACCCCACCTGGAAGGAAATGAACCCCAATTCACACTTTACCAGGCGCAAATCGAAAGGGAAAGGAAGCTCTGTCAAGCTACTTCGCTTTATTAGTCTCACCCAGTGGGAAACGGACCCTTAATCTCATAACACAGCACTCTAGATTACATTGAAAATCTACAAACATAACACTTACATATATTCTATTCAACAGTAATAATGTCATTTTTCACCGATGACCAACGACAAAACCTTTAACAATTAGATACACGACTCTCTTAACTCAAATCCACAACCGGTTCCACAATTCAAATCATAAACGTTTTCAATGAAATCATTTCAAAACAACTATTGTCCCTAATCACTTTTCACTTTCCATTTTCTATTTCATTTCACAAAAGAGTTACAAATGCCATTTTGTTTTCAAAACCAAACCCGTTCTTCTAAATCTTCAACACTCACAATCATTAGCCAAAATCCTTTTTTAATTGTCAAAATGCCAATTGGTGGATACACAATTACAACCCAATACAACATAACATTAACCAAAAATCATAAGGCCCGATCAACTTTTTTTTAGCAACCAAAACTCTAATTCATTAATGTAAACACATAACTCAACAATTACTCAACTTTAATTCATTTCGTTTTATTAAACCCTTAATTATAAATTAGGACTTTTCACCACTATCAACATAAACGTGATTAACTACCTCCCAATTTACCAAATCAATCCAAAACATAATTATTTAACTCTAAAAATTCAAAACCCTAAACCCTCTTCATGCCTTTCCAAAATCCCATAGCAAAACATGCTTTTAATACGATAAAAACTACCACATGTCTATCTATAACGAGATATTGAAAATGAGCAAAAAAAATCCTTACCTCTCGAAGCGAAGAGGAGAAAAATCGAAAAATCTACGGCAACGAAAATACGATCTACTCAAATTAAAAGGAAGTCCTCCCCGCGCTCTACATTTTGGCATATGGAATTAGAGGTCAAAGATGTTTCGAAATAGATAAAATCAAGGGGTTAAAGAGCTTGGAAACTCAAAAATGGTGGAAAGATGGAGAGAGAAGAGAGAAAAATTTGAAAAAAAAAAGAAGGGGGAAATGAGTCAAAAGTGGCTTTTAAAGTGGCTAACTTCAAACAGACCTCTCAAGCGATGAAACAAGCACTCGAGCATTAGAGACACATTACCGCTCAAGCGGTAAAACCTCCGTTCGAGCATAGAACTCACGCTCCCAAAATCTCAAACTATACAAGGAACAGACCACTTGAGTGAACAATTACCGCTCAAGTGAATATCAAAAGCTCACAGAATCTTAAACTGCGGACCAAAGTACTGGATGATTGAAAGATCGCTTCAGCGAACAAACCTTTGCTTGAGTGAAGAGGAAAACCTCATAGTTCTACATGATACAACTCCCATAAATCAAGTCATCTGATCTTAAAGACTAAAATGCAAAATTATTTGAAAATAGCAGCTTTTTAGATAAAAGGGACTGGAAATAAAAAATAAAAAATTGTAAGATCACCATTATTGTCTATCTAAATACCAGTGTCGATGAACATGCATAATCATATAAAAAATAAAAACTGAAAGATACATTGCTCCAAAATAGAAAATAAAAAATTGCGACATGAAAAAAAAAATAAAATAAAAAAATAACTATATTATGATGCTACAAAGAAATTGACAAAACTTTCTTTGATGTTGAAGTTGTTTGATTCCACTATAGAATGTAGTACTTTTCAATTATGGTCGAACTAAGGTTTTAATTTCAGATAACTCATCCAAAGCATTAACAAGGTGTACTAAGGGGATTAGATAATCTCTAACCAATGTAATTATATTAAAATTGTAGGATTTGTTGTATTTTCTCCAAATTTCAATGAATGTCAGTATAATTTACTTTTCTTTTACTTGAAAGTTTAACAAATTTAGGTGACAATTTAACATCTTTAAAAATAAAGACTTCAACCAATGTCTCAAATTTGTTATTTTATTTTATTTTTATTTCAATTTGTGTTTCAATTTTTTTTTCTTCCTGGATAAAGGGTACTTAATTTGGGTTCTACATATATAATAATAATAAATAAACACCATTCATTCCTCTATATGTCAAATTTACTAAATGACACCGAAGCAAGTGAAAACGTAGTTGTAGTGTTCAATAATGCTGTGATGATGATCATATTTTGTTATTACATTTTTTTCACCAATTTGTGTTTAATATCAGCAGTATTGATTTATGATATTGTAAACAAAATGTGACAAAAAAAATATATATACTAGGCCAAACAGCATCTCCAACCAATATGTAATTTCTCACGTGGCAACCCAATTAAGTGACAATATTTGACATCTTTATTAGGCACCAATAATGTCAGGATGACTGTATTTTTTTTGTCACATTTTGTTTACAATATCATAAATCAATACTGCTGATATTAAACACAAATTGGTGAACAAAATGTAATAACAAAAGAGTGGTGATTCATCCCACTAATTTTTGGACCACTAATAGCTCTAATGAGTTTAAAAAAAAAAAAAAAACAAACTCAAGCCAAAACATCACATCACTTTGGTAGGGGCCACTGTGCCACATCATTAGTGATGCTTTAGAGCTCCCAATTTAGTGCTCTAAAACATTATTCGTATATATATCATAATCTTTAATGAGATGAAGAATTAAATGTATGATTTGGTTTGGGTTTTGAGTTTAGAGGTTTGAATTGTATAAGGTTTTTTTTATGTCGTGTGGCATTTTCAGTATCAACAATGATTCATCCCCCCTTTTCCTCCCACCCCCTTTGACCCCCTCTCTCTCTCATTGGTTACATTTTCTTTTTCTTTTTCTTTTTTTTTCCTGCTCGTCCAATCACCACCCGCCACGTGGCAAAGGGGGTGAGGGGGTGACCCCCAAAAGGGGGTCCCAAGCATTATTCTTTCAGTATAGATTTAGACAAAAGTCATATTTAACAGTAATTTGGGAAAGATTAGTAACATTAAGAACCAAAATGAAAAAAAATAAATTTGAAGGCCCAAAGCAAAAAATTAGTCAAACTTAAAGGGGAGCAAAGTGTAATTTATCCTTTTTTAAACGTGGATTCCTCGTTCAAAAGCAAAAGCAAAAGCATCAATTGAGAAAAACATGAATTGAAGGTGTAATGAGAAAGAAAGTCAAAATCATACCGTAGCTAAGAAACCTCGCCTCAGTAGCAGAGTATTTCGCCAAACAACCATACTTTGCAAAAGAAGTTGCTCAATTCTTGGTAAGGGTAAATTAATATCTTCACTGGTTCAAACATTTAGCAGTCTAATAGAGTACTAGCAAAGGAAATCACCCCAAAAAGAAAGCTCAAAGCATGAGTTGGCAAGACAGAACATAAAGCAAACTGGACCAAGAATGAGAAAATAAGAGCCGAAACACTCTAGTAAAGTAGTACACACTCTTATAGTGGTTAGGGAAAAGTATTTTTTATTTTATTTTTATTTTTTTTATATCTTTCGTGATTTTATTTATAATTATATTAAAAAATTTATTTTTCTAATCTTTCTTGCATACATGAATCTAAAAGTATAAAAAAAATATTTTAAAAATTCCAAAAAAAATTAAAAAGCCAAAATAAGCAAAAACACACACAAATTTTTTGTTATTTTTTTTATTTTTTATATTTTGCTTATTTTTGTCTTTTCTAATTTTTTTTTTCTAATTTCTTGATTTTTTCATTCGTCTCATTGAGTAAAATCTAAAGGTCTAAAACCCTTTCAAAATAAAAAACTTACTAAAGACGAAAATAAGCCAACAGAAAAAGGCACCAAAAAAGCAAACCCCAAACACTTATATATGGGTATATATTAGTAGAAATTATAAATAAGTAGGTACGTCTGAAAATAATTATATTATAGGTTAAATCATTTTTAGTGCTAGTCTGGCACAGAAAAATGGTTGGACCAAACATAAGAAAGATTTGTACACGAAAGACTTGTATTATTTTTTCCATATCCAACTTAAATGTAATTTTTCCTATATATTACTTTGACTTCTCCTGAATTTAATGAAATTAAAAGGATCTTCCCTGAAGTTTTTGAAATGACAAAGACCTCCCATATTATGGCTGATAGGTAAACACTGTTAACTTATGCTGTCTTTTCACCCTTTCACCTTTTTTTTTTTTTTTTTTTTTGAAATAGCGAAGAACACTTTATTGATGATAACCAAGTAATACAATGACAAGAGTTACATCCATAACGACAGAGGGTGCAAAGAGCATCATCTCTAAACTATCTAATCCCAACAAGGTTGGCACCAAATAAGCAAGCTCAATCATTTGCTAGCACCACTCACAGGTGGAGAGAAACCAACCAGAAAAACAAGAAGAAAAACAGAGAACAAATTAACACCCCCAACACTGACAGTGTACAATGGTTTTAGCCAAACAGCAACTCTAACTTTGATCACTTCACATAACTCAGCCAGGATTGGAGTTGATGCATTGAACACAACATCATTTCTAAGCTTCCACAAAGACCACAGCACAACCAGAGGGACTCCCTGCCATATCTTCCTCTCTTTACTGCTGAAGCATTCCCCATCCCACCATAAAATTATTCCTTCAACAGATCTAGGTAATGCCCCTTGAAGATCCCACCAGTTTAACATTTCAACCCACACATGCCAGACAAATGGACAAGACACTAACACACGATCCACTGATTCATTCACAGTTTTGCATAACACACATAAGTTCAAGCAATATTTTGAAGCACACCAATTTTTTGAAGAAACACTGAGGTCTTAAGTCTACTCCTCCATGCTAGCCACCAAAAAAATTGTACTTTGGAAGGCAAATATTTAACCCATACCAGTTTGCTTATTCTCAACCTAGGGTCAGCACATGGACATGCCCCCTTAAATACAGAGGACATAGAAAAAACTCCAGATGATTCAGTTGCCCAAACAGGCTTATCCACCTAATCAACCACAATACTAGGTGCTGAAACCAGAAGGTTTCTAAGACGAAAAACCTCACACTCTTCCCAGTGATACAGCCTTCTTCTGAAATTGAACACCCATTTCCCTTCCACTTCCTTTCTCTCAGACATATGCCAGACAAACCAGCCTTCTTCTTTCACCCTTAGTTATTTATATTTAAGTAAATTACAATTACACCTCCTTGAGGTTTGTTTTTAATATAAATTCCCTTACTTCTTGGAAAATTGCATCGACCCATATTAGTGTCTGTCTTTTAACATGAAAGTTAAATTACTATATTACCTTTCCATATCAATGCAGAAGGATATTAACATTCTCACTCAACTATCATCTGTCTTCTTGTTTGTAATGGTGTAATTTTATGTTTTCAATTTATCTCATTATAATAGAAACAATACTAAAATTACTATTTTATCTCATTGCACACATTTAAAATAAATTAAAATTTTTATTTTACCTATTTACACCCCCAATATCTCAAATATACCATCATCATTAACCTCTCACCATTTCTTTACACTCACTATCTTATTTTCTTTCACTCTTTTTCCTCACTTTTTCTCAGCTTTTCCTTATTTCATTTTCTTTATTTTCTTGTATATTTATCTCTCCACAATCTAGGGTTTCAAAGGCAGTGAGAGAGGGTGACAAGTAGGATTTTGTAAGTGGTAGAAGGGGGTTGTGAATATGAAGAGGATAGTTGAGTTTTTTGGGAGATAAAGGGTTGCAAGTCTTGCAGAAGTCGGAAGAATGGTTAAGCATTGGGAATTAGAGAGGAGATGCATGACTTTGGCAGGTAGGGATGTAAGAAAAATCGAAAAAATCAACTGAACTGATTGAATCAAATCGAACCAGTCATATTTGATTGGTATTTTAATATGAATCAGTCTATTCGGTTTTGAAAAAAAAAAAATTTCGATTTTCGGTTCGGTACCGGTTTTGACATATTGTACACCAATTTTTACCGAAACCGACCGTAAATGTTTAAATATAATAAAATTATTGTTTCAAGTTTTGGTTTTATTTTGATGTTAAGACTTTGGTTCTTTAGTTATATTTTATTTCTAATTCTAATTCAGTAAAAGCTTCAAGCATTAGTATTTATTAATTTTCTTTTTGTTTGTATTTTTGTGAATAGTTGGATTGAATATGGTTAAAATTATGTACAAATGGCTAATTTAATATTTTTATATAAATTATTTATTATACTACAAATTTAAGAAACGACTCATTTTGAAAGTACTTAAGCCAATTAAATCACATTGAACCGAATCGTTTGAATCGGTGCGATTTGGTAAAAAATTTGGTCAGTATCGATTTTCAATGTAATAAAACCGACATGATTAGTTTGGTACAAAATTTCACCTAAATACCGACCGTTCTGAACTAATTATATCCCTATTGGCAGGGAAAGAAAGATCTAGGAAAAGAAGTGAAAATAAAAGGAGGACAGTGGCAAGTGGTTGAAAGAAGAGTGTGTCATGACCCACCTCGATGCCTAGCTAGGGTTGGATTCGCAATTAGTTAAATTCTAAAATTTCTAAAATTAGTTCGAAATAACTAAATTAAATAATACAGCGGAATGAGATAGAAAATGTAGACAAATATTTGGAGTGTACATGGGAATTACTATTTATGTAACATAAGTCAGATAATAATTACAAATAAACACAAGGGAAAAAACAAAAACAAAAAACACAATGTTCATCTCAAGTCTGAGTCCTGATTAATGGGGTAAAACCATTCTTCCTTAAGTTTATTCACCTGAAAGGGTTTTAACAGCTATAAACACATGGCAGAGTGAAAAATATTATACTAAGAGCATAAGAGTATACCAATCAACATGGATAGTTATTTTGGCTAAATGATGAATAGTTTGATTTGAATAATTTATTTTAAATAACAGACATACAATACAAAAATCGTATATGCAAAACAATCATAACCACGGTATAAAACAAAATAAAGGGTCAATGGATCCATGACAGACAGAGGGTTACAAAGTGACTAATTAGAAGGCCAATGATTATTTAAGTCCCCCGAGGCATGGGACCGTTAGAGGGTCACTAAAGTGACAATTCAGATGGCCAATGGTTATTTAAGTCCCTAAGGTATGGGACCTCCATGGTGGTACTTATAAAAATAAATGGTTATATATTCATTGTCAAATAAACTCTAAAATTTAAATAACCATATCCGTAGGTTTTAATTTTAAATAAGCAGGGCTCATAAAATGAATAACATAATCGAATGTTAATACAATTAAAAAAAACATGATTTGCATGAATAACTTATAGAATAATAAAATAATTTATAGCTACTCAAGGTATAATATAACTCACTTTAATACTGCTCCTACTATTTGTTTTATTTTATTTTTCCTTCGAGCTCTTTATTCCTTTGCTCACTTTTATTACTATTTCACTTATGTTCTCACCTGTTTTGCCTTGTCAAAGCCTCCATTCCTTATATATAGGCCCATGGACCCTGATTCATCACCCTATGAAATTATCCATCCCATAGGCTCCATTACTTGGCCCTTTTAGACCCCTACGTGGCTTGCCTTAACCAAAGCCACCCCATGCTCTTAAGACAACTTAACCTCCTAAATAGCCAACACACCTTAACTTTAGCCTATTTCTACCTTAGCCTACACAATTTACTAATTTCATGGTTATGTTTGGTTTGGCCCAGAAAAATATATTAATCACATTGTTATGTTTTGCTAATAAAAATGTCCCTAATTTTAAGCTAGATTATATTTTAGCGAGTATAACTATAAAATCAAATATTTTATTTTATTTTATTTTTAATTTAATTAATTAAACAATTGATAAAAGATGTAGATAAATATCTGGAGCGTACATGGGAATTACTATTTATGTAACACAAGTTAGATAATGATTACAAATAAACACAAGGGAAAAAACAAAAACAAAAAAACACGATGTTCATCTCAAGTTTGAGTCTTGATTAATGGGGTAACACCATTCTTTCTTAAGTTTATTCACCTGAAACATTTTAATTTTAAATAAGCAGGGCTTATAACATGAATAACATAATTGAATGTTAATATAATTAAAAAAAATATGTTTTGCATAAAATAACTTTTAAAATAATAAAATAATTTATGTCTACTCAAGGTATAATATAACTCACATTAATATTGTCCCCTTCTATTTATTTATTTCTCCTCTGAGTTCTTTATTCCTTTCGCTCACTTTTATTACTGTTTCACTTATGTTCTCCCCTGTTATGCCTTGCCAAAGCCTCCATTCCTTATATGGGCTCTTTTGGGAACAATGGTAAAAAGCCAAAAAGTTGGCTTTTTAGCTTTTTTAGCAAAAAAAGCCAACTTTTTTACCCAAAACAACCCAACTTTTTGCCAAAAAAGCCACTAAAAAAGTCAAAAAGCCAAAAAGTCAGCTTTTTACCAACTTCCCAAAACACCCCTATATAGGCCCATAGATGCTGTTTCATCACCCTATGAAATTATCCATCCCATAGGCTCCATTACTTAGCCCTTTTAGACCCCCACGTGGCTTGCCTTAACCAAAGCCACCCCATGCTCTTAAGACAACTTAACCTCTTAAGTAGCCAACACACCTCAACTTTAGCGTATTTCTACCTTAACCCACACAATTTACTAATTTCATGGTTATCTTTGGTTTGACCCAGAAAAATATATTAATCACATTGTTATGTTTTGGTAATAACAATGTCCCTAATTTTAAGTTAGATTATATTTTAGCGAGTATAACTATAAAATCAAATATTTTATTTAATTTTTTTAACATAATTGAATGTTAATATAATTTTAAAAAAAAAATATGATTTGCATAAAATAACTTATAAAATAATAAAATAATTTATGGCTATTGAAGGTATAATATAACTCACTCTGCCATATGCTTATAGCTATTAAAACCCTTTTAGGTGAATAAACTTAAGGAAGGATGGTTTACCCCATTAATCAAGACCCAAACTTGAGATGAATATCGTGTTTTTTGTTTTTTTGTTTTTTCCCTTGTGTTTATTTGTAATTATTATATGACTTATGTTACATAAATAGTAGTTCCCATGTACGCTCCAGATATTTATCTACATCTATTATTTCATTCCACTACATTATTTAATTTAGTTACTTCGAACTAATCTTAGAAATTTTAGAATTTAACTAGTTGCGATCCAACCCTAGGCACCGGGGTGGGTCGTGACAAAGTGGTATCAGAGTAACGGTTAAAAAAATAATAATAAAATAAAATAAAATAATTGAGGTAGAAGATATGCGTACTATTAGAAAATAGGATAAGGAAAATTTTACCTTTGTCTTTATGGGTATAGTCTTTTATTAGTTCTATGGCTGAGTTGGGCATCCTATGGTGCAGGCAATGTCGAAACTCAATTTTGGCGACTCTTTTTGGTACGGGCCTAATCCATCAAAGTTTGAGAGACTTTTTGACAATAACAATTATGTCATAGACCTACCAGAAGGAATGAGAGACTCTGAGGAAATAGTTAGACATGCGAACCCGACCCTAAACTGAATGATGGGTAGACTAGTGTATCTACAGGCAATCTCCACAAAAGTAGATATACAATGGTGGAGGATTGATAATATGAGTATACTAAACAGGTTTCTGGGACAGATACGGGTAGTAGGCATGGCCTCAAGCCAAGGGTACCCTCGCTACTTAGTGGCACCCTTACCTCTAGAATTCGTGGCTCGAAGGGGAAACGCCTTTTTAAGTGACCATACACAAGCAAGAAGAGGCCCCACAAAACCTTATTGACACGCAGGCGGTTTATTTTAGTAATATTATGGCATATGTCGAAGTGCCAGTACGTATCACGAAACGCCAGCTGTGGGGTTATGCGGCAGACATTCCCATTTACCGAGTAGAGGATGTGTGGTTATGCTTTGATATCGAGCTGAGTGGTTAGGAGTTCGAGCACCATATGCAGCTGCAGTACCCATGGTTGTTTCCGGTTTAAAATCCTAAGAATAAGGTCCTTTCTTTTGTTGTTTTCTTTTTTTTTTTTTCTTTTGATGTACAAGTGAGCTGATCATGACCTAGTTCTAACTCGTTTTGATCATAGAGGGTTAGGCACTAACATGACGTAACTATAAGTAATATACCAACACCATTATGCATAAATAAAATTGGTGTATTTGTGTATAATTATAGCAATCTTGATTTAGACCCGACCCATTTATTACCTTTAATTCTGGGAAACCATATTCGTGATGGTTGTTCCTTCCTCTTCATGTTTGGTTTTGGCTTCAGGGGTCAACACCTTCTGTGTTGGTGTTGACACTGCCTTCTATTCCTTGCCTTCTTCTACTCCAAGGGTTGACACCAGCCTCAGAGGTGTCGACACCATCTTGCTGTTGTGTTCCTAGATCGCTACTAAAATTTAGTGTCGACACCACCCCTTAGTGATGTCGACATTTGCCTTTTCTTGTTAGCCTTTGGGGTCGACACCATTCTAGGAGGTGTTGACCCTTGTATATTGCAGAATCTAGGATTGCCTACTGAAATTTAGTGTCGACACCTTAGGTTTAAGGGTCGACACCTTGCCTACTGCCAAACTCAAGTGTCTCAACTTTTCTTCTTAAGGGATGACACCACTGTTGCAAGGGTCGACCCTTGTGACTCATTTTCCAAATTTTGTTCAGCTTGGGCCTTACTTTTTGGGGATTGTTGACTTATTCTTTTCATTTAACCTGGGAGCTACTATTCTACTAATACCTAGCCACTATAAATAGACCCAAAGTATCTTTCTCTTATTAGTTGTTTCTCTTTTCCTCTCTCTCACCTCGTAACCCTCTCTCTTTCTCTCAATACTCACTTTTTCCCACTTACATTCTTAGATCTACTCACCAAGAGGTGTCTTCACACCTTGATCCTTTGGATAACTTGTAGATCGTGTCAAGAGCTTTCTTTTGATCTTAGTAGCTTGTGATTTCGTTGACGTAGAGTTTCTCCGAGTTCTTCTCTTCCACCTTCTAAGCTTGAGGTAGGGATTCTTCGCATCTCCTTATGGGTTTTAACTTAGCTATATGCTTTATAAAACCATCTTATGAAAGAAATGGACTTTTGAATAAATCTTGGATTTTGGTTCTAAGTTAAAAGGAGGGGTTTTCAAATAGTTTCATGGAAATGATTGTGGGGTTGAGAATGAGGTGTGGAGATAACAGAATGGTTGGTTTTTGAACTTTGGAAGTGGTCTTGGAAAAAAGGGTTTTGCCCTAAATGTTGATTCTTTTTATAAATGATGATATTGATGTTGGAGACATGGAATTTAATTGTTCTTGATTAAGATGGTGGAGTTGGGTATGTATTACCACTCACATCTCGAAATTTGAAAAGTTTATTTTTATGGAAATTATTTTATCTGTTTAGAGATATCTGTTTTGGACTCTCGATGGTGGATAACTATAATTGTTGTAGAAATTGTATGAGGACTAGGAGAATGAAAACTATTTCTCATCCATTGCATCGAGCATTATCATACATTTTCACATTTGTAACAATTACATTGTTTTGCAAAAATGATGAATACTTGGTGGATCTGGGTAGGGGGTGTGGTTACTATGATAAGTTTTGCTGTGTGTCCTTGGTGAAAGACCAGAAATCCGCATGGATAGGTGTTGAGCCTTATGGTTAATACCAGTAAAAATGACAAAAGAATAGTGCCTGTCTAGCGTGCTAGCTAACACGGACATAGAGATTCATAAAGTTGTATTCACAAACTGGTTTTCTATAAATATGAAAGTGTTTCATGAATGGTAACGTAAACCGGGCATGGCATGATTTGAAAGAGATATAAAATGTTTTGTCATGAGCATTGCAAGTGCATTTTACCCTTATAGCTTTGTTAAGATTTATATGTTGTACTGGATTATTTCTCTGGGCTTTGGCTCACCTTTTGTGGGAAAAACATTTCAGGTGCGGATGATATGCCTTTGCCAAGGTGATAGTTTGGGTGGACATGGAGCAAGAGCTTCATTTTGTTTAATTGTATTTTTGTTATGTACAAGCCAAGGGCTTTTATATGTATTGGGATCTAAATCCATTTTGTTGTAACCAAGTACTAACTTGGAAAGTTGTAAACCTTTAGGGCATCCTCTTATTTGTTTATCTTTCATTTTGTTCATCACCATGTAACACATGATATAGATTCAGGGTTAGACTTGTGAATGTATAGTTGCATGTGTTGCTCTTTCATAAAAGAAATTGAAATTAATGGGAGTGCTTATCACTTCTTATAACTTCTTTTAATCAATATTATGGATGGGTTGTTGTATTTAATTCGAGGCTTTACAACTTCGTACCAGAATGTATTGGGTTTGAATACTTTGGGTATATGGGAAGTGATTTTTACCACAATGGGTTTATCTCGCTTAATAGAGATAAATGTGTGTGTAGTATGCTTATGTGATAACATGCTTATGCGACTATATGGATATGGAATTTAATTTCTAAGATATTGATTGGGTCTACAGGTTTCTAGAAGTCTTGTTAGAAGAGCACTTGATCACTGCTGCTGCTAACTAGAACTTTCGTAATGTCGCGGGACGATCCTTATCTAGAAAGAAAGTTCATATGTGCTTATGTGGAATGAATTAAATGTTGTCCTTCGCATTAGGACGCGAGTGAGTTAGCTTCGACACATTTGTAAATGTGCTAATCTCTGGTGTTACCTTCATTAGAATGTCAGGACGAGGACGTAGTAGTGGTAGGTGTGGCAGGCCTAGATAGCATGAGGTGCTATTACCGGATGAAATTCCGGCATAGGAAGAAGGGGTCGATCAGGCCAATATGGTCAAACCAGTTGGCCAGTAGGCCATTAGCGCTTTGGCCCGTGAAATGGCTAGGGCTTTGCTGGAATCTATGGACATTCTCAGAACTGAGAACCAAGTCCAGGCCCAAGTTGCTGAGGTAGGGTCGTCCTTTTTGAAAAGGAAGTTCTTTCAGTCTAATCTGGATGAGTTTTTGGGGGATCTGAATGAGCCATTAAAAGTGGATGAATGGCTCCAACAGATGGTGAAAACATTTGAGATGCTTGGCATCGAAGATGATAGTTTGAGGATGACCTTGGCATCCTTACAGCTAAAGGGGGTTGTGGGTCAATGGTGGAAGTATGCGCATTGGAGTGACTTGGGAGGCTTTCATCAACGCCTTCCAGGACAAGTTCTTACCTCCCATTGCCAGGAAAAAGTTAAGGGATCAGTTTCTAAAGCGCAAGCAACTTAACACACCGGTGGCCGAGTTTGAGGCTGCCTTTACTAGTTTGTCGAGGTTCGCACCGGAACTCATAGTGACTGAGGAACGCCGTTGTATTGAGTTTGAGAAGAGGTTGAGGACCAGGCTCTTGTTCAAAGTAGTTGGGTCAATAATTAGGGACTACGAGCGCCTTGTGGAGGCAGCGACACATCTAGAGACTGTGGTTTAGGCGGAAGAGGAACGTATAAGAGGCTTTAGGAGGAGTCAGGAGTTTCAAGGGGAGACACAGGATAAAAAGAGGCAGAAAGGTTCCACCCCACAGCAGACCCAAGGAGCTCAATCTAGGTCTACTTTTCCTGTGCCGAGTTCTAGGTCAAGAAGAGGTGGACAAGGAGGGATTACCTGTTTCAAGTGTGGCCAGCTGGGTTATAAGTCTATTGTTTGCTTGAAGACAGGAGAAGGGCAATAGTCTGCACCATCGTTGGCTTGTTCTCAGAGCCAGAGCTAGAGGAGTTAGAAGCCGCCTACTTGTTATCAGTGTCGGCAAACGGGGCACGTGAGGAGGTTTTTTCCTTAGTCGGGCAGCACATCTGGAGTGTCTGGCCAAAGGCAGACATAAAGCCATTAGTCAACACAGTCAGTTCAGGCCTCGAGGGCCAATCAGGGAGCCTCTTCGACTCAGTCAGTACATTAGACTTATGCTCTGAGGGATGAACACGTAGAACAGAGACCTACGGGGCATGTATATGATGTTACCATGCCAGACTTAGTGCCAGCACCTTCAGTAGTGAGAGGTACTTTCCTGTTTTGCAATTCTATTACCAATGTGTTGACTGATACAGGTGTATCTCATTTTTTTATCTCGTCTGCATTTGCATCAGCACTGGGGTTAGAGTTGGCTCGATTAGCATCTCCATTCAGTGTAGTGTCACCTATTGGTGGTGAGATTGTTTTGGAGTAGGGGTGTCGAGGTTGTGACATATAGGTTGTTGGTCGCCGACTTCCTTTTGCATTTGTGTTGATTGATATGTCTAGTTTTGATTCTATTTTGGGTATGGACTGGTTGTCGTCGTATCGAGCTATCATAGATTGTTACCATCAGAGGGTTACTTTATGTACCTTGAGTGGTGACTGCTTTTATTTCATGGGAGACAGAGCCGATAGAGTTTCATCACCGGTGTATGATCCGCGTGGGTACAGTGAGCTTAGTTGTCTTCTTACCAACTTCTTGCGTAGTCAGTGTGATGAAGTCCAGGTTGATTTGTCGAGAGTAGTTTGTGAATACCCGGACATTTTTCTTGAGGATCTCACTAGTTTTCCACCTCACCGTGAGATTGAGTTTTCAATTGATTTAGTGCTTGGTACGACACCGATTTCGATGACACCTTATAGATTTGCACCTACCGAGTTGAGAGAGTTGAAAATTCAACTCCAAGAATTGCTAGATAAGGGTTTTATCTGTCCTAGCACATCGCCTTGGGGAGCACCAGCTCTCTTTGTCAAGAATAAGGATGGTGCCTCATGACTTTGTATTGATTACCAGAAGTTAAACCGGGTAATAGTTAAGAACAAATATCCATTGCCTCGTTGCTTTTCTAAGATCACCTATTTGACCGGTTGAAAGGGTCTCGTTGTTTTTCTAAGATAGACCTAAGATTAGGTTATCACCAGTTAAGGGTGAGGGAGGAGGACATACAGAAAACGGAATTCCATACACGGTATGGCCATTATGAGTTCCTAATAATGCCTTTTGGGTTAACCAACGCACCGGCCTTGTTCATGGATTTAATGAATAGACAATGTTACATTTTACTGCACCAATACTAAATAATTACCTTATGCAAGATAACCTTGGCTAAAGTCATTTATTTTTATTTCTTTAATATTTAGAAGGGAAATTTTGATATTATAAAAAGTTAGTTGTATGTTGGTTTCTCGAGAGAAAGTATATATATTTTGATATATTTTTTTAATCACCAAAAATGCCTATCTAAAATAAAAATAAAAGACTCTGAAGCTTCTCCTTCCTCTTCTTCCTTGCATTTCTTCAATCTCGCATTCCACTTTGCCTACACAAATTGCAGAGAAAATCCCCAAGAACAAAAAAAAAAAAAGGAGATCATAGAGAATCTCCAACAATATGGGTTATTTTAATTATGCCAATGTTATAGTTTTAAAATGTTATCTTGTCAAAATATTATATTTTGAGAGACTTGCTCCAGTCGTGTACATAATATATATTACTTTGGAAGACCATTCAATGTCTACCATATGATGCAATTGTTTGTACTTTGTTATATGCATTCACTGTATATATCTCTAAAGTAAATTTTCAATAAAAAATTTAATCCAATAATTAAGATTTTAAAAACTAACCTAAATAATTTGGTGAACCCTCCATTCACTCAACAATAATCTAAATTCATAGTAATAAACATATTAAGTTACCTAATTCACCATATTGAACCACAAATTGACGAATTAGGTAGAAAAATTGGCTAAATGCACGAATAGAAATAATTTTGATTCAAACCAATGTCGGTAGTGATGTAAAGATACAACTCGTCTCCTTCCCCCATAGGGGGAGAGTAGGGCAAGAGTTGGTTGACGGTGGGTTAGGGCTTGTAGGGTAGAGGAAAGAGATATGAGATGAGAGAAAAAGGGAAGCCAGTTTGATAATTTGAAAGAAAAAAAAAAATTCTTACCATTTTGTATTATTTCACATATTTTCATGTCTATTGTAATTATTTTTAATTCCTTTTTTTTTCTTGGTAATTTCTTTCGTCAATTCATTCTTGTATCTATTTGAATTCTAAAAAACAAAGAAGAAGAAATTATCTCTAAAACAGAAAATGGTATATTAATCTTAAGCTAAATACTAAATTTAATTGACAAAAGAGTATCAAATTTCCATAGAAAATATTGAATTTTGCTATCAACATTTTATATGAATTTATAATTTGGTTAAGTACATAAGTCTACACATGTTAGGTAACTATCACTTAAAATTGAGGGTAAATTACAAATATATCCCTTGAGGTTGTCTTAAAATATATATTGTCCATTGTGGTTTTGAAAATCACAAAAATTCCATTGTCAAAAAATTTTATTTAATAAAATTAATAGAAAAAAATGAAACTATTCTCCTATGCAGTATAATAAAATTATTGAAATTATTAATTAAAATATATTTCTGATATCATTAAAAATATTAATTGACTTAATGATTTATTAATAAAATTGATCATTTGTTATGTGATTAGAAATTGGAGGGGTAGAATGTAATTTTCAAAACTATAGAGAGCGATTCGTATTTTAAGTAAATCTCAGAAAATATATTTATAATTTACCTTAAAATTTAAAATTAACTTAGAAAGAATTTGAGTCTAAAGTTGATAGGCCTTTTTACCAGCGGGTCCCAATAATTGAATCTATTACTCATTAGGTCCTGAGTTTTTATCTTATATACCAGGTAGTCCTGTAAAAAAAACTTCTCCAGTTTTGCCAATATTTTGTTTTGCTCCAGGTTCGTTGCTCTCTCTCTCTCTCTCTCTCCCTCTCTCTCTCTCTCTCTCTCTCTTCCTCTAACTATTTTTCTAGTCAATGCAGTCACCTTCAATGCCACTTACTTCAACCATTATCGTACTCCGCCTTCTTCAACGCTGCTCGCCTCAAGCACTGAATTCATTCTTCACCTTCCTTGTCATCGCCGTCTCTGATCTTACACCAACCTCATTTCTCGTTGCCATCACCGTTGCTCCTCCTCTACTATTCTCTTCCATCATCGTTGTGCTCTTCTCAAACCATTCCGCTTTTAGGTGATTTTGAAACACATTCCAAAGAAATCTCAAGCAATTTTTGTAACAAATCTCAGTCCAAATCTCAAGTGACTACATTCAATCAGTTAGTGATAAATTTATCACTATTGAAAATAACAAATCCAGCAACTGCACTGAACACGGTGATACATATAACATGAACAAAAATTAGTGATAAATTTATCATAGTATTTGATACCGATGGGCCCGTAAGAGGGTCTGGCCCACGACTCAGGACTCAGCCCACAAACTAGATATTAAAGCCCAGTAGCCTTGAGAAACTAGTGATGGACCAGGACCAATAACATTCAAACACCTGTCGAGTTGGAAATCAGCCATGTGGCAGACAAAGATTCTGTAAAGTTATTACACCCACACATCAGCCATTAATGAGACTTTCGTAGCATTAAATGTGATAACACCTTTACGTCGAAGGATACAAACTCACCAAGAACGATGCGAGCTAGAATATAGGCTTTCGGCCAACAAGACAGTCTGGAATGGACAAGGAAATTTTGAGCAAAGAATATAAGAAAGCTTTCGAGATGCGTTAAGGGTTAAGTTCTTCATCCCCCTCTTCTCCCTCTACACAATCAATCTACTCTATCCTAACTCGATCATCGGAGTGTCTGCTGGGGGACTACCTCCCCTCGTGGACCTTTTTGCAGGCACGCTCCATGGACTTCGAGGCCAGGAGACCCGTTAGAATTGTGGATCAGTCCAATCCATCCTCCGTTGGAACTGTTGCATTATCAGTTGGCGCCGTATGTGAGAAACTCCAACTCTGGTCGATAGTTGTGTTCAGTGTCTCCTGAGGGAACCCCGACCTCACCTATCTCCTACATCAGGGTAGATGGTAACGACCAAGTCCATGGCTTCCCAACACAATGCTGGTAACCCTGAAGCTGAGCCCTCTAACCCGAATAACCCACCTCTGTATTTCGCAGAACTTACCAACAGCATCAATCGTCTGACCGAACAAAACCAAGCCCTGATCAACGCTTTACTCCAGCGCGATTTACCTATCCCTCCTCCACCACCACAAATAGTTCCCCCGCACCCCGAACAAGCCCACAATCACCACCAACTCCCACCATAAGTGCCCTACAGAATATTTCCACCCTTCTCCCCACACCCTCTACCATCGAATCTCGATGGTTCACACCCTCCTCATTCTGGCTCGCAGCTTCGGCAAGAGACGCCACCGCCTTTCCATAACCACCTCCCACCACACCATGATGCCGCTCACGAAGGCGAGGCAAGCAGTGTTCAACCCCCAATTCTTGCTTACGAGGATAATAACCCTATCTGGGACAAGGAGTTGAGGGCCATGAAGCTGCAGCTACAGCTGCAAGGGGTCATGTAGAACATTCAGCACAAAACTTCTTCTATCGTCAACCTTCCTTTTACCGCTTTCATCAAAGATAAAGCTCTCCCTCCGAAGTTCAAAATGCCATCGATCGACACCTTCGATGGTACCACCAATCCGGTCAACCACGTGGAAGCATATCAGATACTCATGATTCTCCATGCCCTTCCCGATGAAATCATGTGTCACGTCTTTCCTGTCACATTGAAGGGGTCAGCGCGCCTATGATTTAGCCAGCTTCCCCTAAACTCTGTCACCTCCTTTTGCCAGCTCAGCAAATCCTTCTTGAGCCATTTCATTGGTACTTAGTGACAGCGACATCCAACGACCCAACTACTAAACAACCGGCAGACGGAAGGAGAGTCACTGTGCAGCTTTATCACTCGTTTCAATACCGAGGCCTTACAAGTGGAGGAAAATAATGACAAAGTCATTCTCACAGCTTTCATAACCGACTTGCGCTCATCAGATTTCCTTTTCTCCTTTTCGAAAAAACCCCCCATCCACCATAACCGCCTTTCTTGCCAAAACCCAAAAATATATGAATGCTGAGGACTCCCTAGCAGCCCATCAAGACTCCGCATCCAAAAATCCACCCCCTAAGGACAAAAAAAAAAAGAACCCGAGCACAGGTCCTCACAATATATACATTGACCCCCTTAGTATAGAGACCAACTGGCTCGAGCAGACCGACCGACACCTATCGGTCCACCTGGTCTGTTTGAACGACACACCTTTTCAATTCACCCATGGAGCAAGTCTTGCACCAAATTCAACGAAACTACAACCTGAAATGGCCTCAACCATCCAGATCTCCCTCCAACAGGCAGGATTAATCTAAGTATTGCCATTTCCATCAAGACCGCAGCCATAAAATTAAGGAATGTGTCAACCTTAAAGACTAGGTCAAGGATTTCATCTACCAGGGGCATCTCAGTCGATTCACAGCAACCCATCCCTAGCAAAAGCCGAGGACTGACCCCTCGGGGCACAACTGCCGACACACTCATCCCGGAACACTTGCACAACCTAGGCAGAACGATGATCGAGTCCTACCACAACCCTGAGCACAAGGCGACCCTGCCCCCCTCCAGTCGGCAAGATCAGAGTCATCGTTGGCGGGCTCGCATGCAGCAGGCTATCTCGGTCGGCACAGCGAGCCGAGTTCAGAAAAATCAGACAAGGCTCTAATAAAGAAGTAAAGACACTGGACTGCCCCCACAAATAGCTCAAGCAATGGTCTGAACTAATCACCTTTACGAAGGTAGACTATACAGGTATTCGCTACCTCCATGACAATTCCCTAGTCATTTCCACTTTCTTATCAAATTACAAAGTCAGACGAGTACTTGTCGACAATGGCAGCTCTTCGGACATCATCTTCCTCAACGCCTACCGCCAACTCAAGGTCGGGGAAGAAAAGTTGTCGCCTCTCCAAACCCCACTAGTCGGATTCACTGAAGATCGGGTGACCTACATAGGCTCCATCGATTTCCCCATCACCATCAGAGAATATCCATGACAGTCCACCAAACTACTCACTTTTCTTATCGTCGAATACACTTTTGCTTATAACATCATACTTGGTCGCACAGCTTTCAACGCCCTCCAAGCTATCACCTCCACCTACCATCTGGCCATGAAATTTTTGAACGATTAGAGGGTCGGCACAGTGAGGGGTGAATAGACAGTGGCTAGAGAGTGCTACGTTGCCTCACTAAAGGAAGTCAAGATGAAAGAGGCTATGATTATCGAAGGCCTTGATATTAGAGATGAGGAAGAGCTAGTTAGAGGCGAACTAGTGGAGGAACTGGTTGAAATACCCATTGATCCTACTGATTCAACAAAAAAGACTAAGACTAGTAGCTAGCTATCTTCTCAGGCCAAGGCTAACCTCACGGCTCTCTTAGCCGAGCATAAAGATGTCTTTGCTTGAACCCATTCAGACATGCCAAGTATGGACCCTTCTTTTATTACCCATTGCCTCAATATTGAGCCCCAATACCGACCGTCCCGCCAAAAGCAGCGCATTTTTCATCTAGAATGCAACAACCTCATTGCCAATGAGGTGGACAAGCTATTGAAGGCCCAGTTCATTAGAAATGTAGACTACCCCAAAAGGCTATCCAACGTAGTCTTGGTCCGCAAAAACAATGGCAAGTGGAGACTCTGCATCAACTACTCCGACCTCTACCGAGCCTGTCTTAAGGATAGCTACCCACTTCCCTGATCGATCTACTGGTCGATGTAACGGCCGGCCACCAGATGCTCAGCTTCATGGATGCTTTCTCTGGCTATAATCAAATCTTAATACATGCAGTTGACTAGGAGCATACCTCCTTCATTACTGACAAAGGAATTTATCATTACCAGGTGATGTCATTTGGTCTAAAGAATGCAAGAGTCACTTACCACCGTCTGGTTAATGCCATTTTCAAGAATCAGATCGGTCGCAACATGGAGGTCTACGTCGATGACATGCTCATCAAAAGCAGACTCTCCTCCAATCACCTAACAGACCAACGGGAGACCTTCCAAGCCCTACGCAAGTATAAGATGAAGCTGCACCCAGAGAAGTGCGCCTTCGGCGTCAGATCTAGTAAGTTTTTGGGGTTCATGGTCAGCTACAGAGGTATCGAGGCCAATCTGGAGAAGATCAAAGTCCTAATCGAAATGCAATCTCCTTGAACGGTAAAGAAGGTCCAGCGGCTCACTAGCTGAGTTGCCGCCCTCAACCGATCCATTTCCTGGGCAATTGACAAATGTCTTCCATTCTTCAAAGTTCTCTAGCAGGCTTTTGAATGGAACACCGAGTCCGAGGAGGCCTTCCAACAACTGAAACAATACATGGCTAACCCCCTCTCTCCTCTCTCAAGTATTGCCAGGCGAGACCCTCTCCCTTTACTTAGCCGTCTCCAACACCGCGGTTAGTGCTGCCCTCATCAGAGAAGAAAACTCCGTCTAGCGCCCGGTTTACTACATCAGCTGCGCACTTCGAGGGGCAGAACATAACTATTCCTTGTTAGAAAAAATGGCCCTCGCACTGGTGGAGTATTCGAAATTTATCTATAAGTTTCTAGTTTATTTTAATTTCATATATTCATAAGTGTAATTACATCCATAAAATCAATATATATATATATATAAATCCTAAACCTTACATACACAATTAATTAAAATAATTGAAATCAATCTATCATCTTCATACAAATATAATATCAAACCAACATCAAATAAATAAAAATAAATAAATAATAACAACAAGATAATCATAAATCAAGAAAAGTAGGTTTTTGCACTCACAATATGTTTTCGAAAATCAAAGAATCATTTGAAGAATTAATGAAACCACCAAAATAATAAAATAAAGTAATAATAATAATAATAATATAAATAAATAAATAAATATATAATGACTCATGAAAAAATTAACATCGCTACAATTACCATCATCATTACACCGATCATTTGCCACCACCATCTCCTTCTACGACCATGAATTCAAGGGCAATGGTATATTCTAGTTGAGGCTGGTCGACTATCACCACGAACTTCTTGTGGGTGTTAAGGCTTAATTTGTTTTCAGAAATAGAATTGAGGGGATTTATAGTGAGGGGATTAATAGTAAAGGGATTGTTAGTAAGGGAATTAAATCAAATTGTGTTTGTTTTGATAATAGTTGTTAGTGTAGGAATTGTTAGATTATTTTTATATAAAATAATAAAACAAATAAAAAAAATATAAAAAATTAAACATTAATGTTTAAAAAAAAATTCCCAATATGTAAAAAATTTAAAAAAATAAAAAAATTTCTAATACCACCTCCACCTCCTCCATCCCAATCCCATTTCCAACCTCCATCTTAATCCCCTCTACTATCCTAATCCCTTCCCCAACTCTACAAATAAACACAACACTAAATAACCTCACCTTCATCCTAATCTCCTCCCATCTATTACACCCCAAAACAAACGGGGCTTGAGGGTTTATGATAATTGTCAACCATTGTAAATTTGTGTTTGATCAAATGTAACTCATCACTGTACCTTCGGGTACATCCGATAAAATGTAACTCATCACTAGTAACAACAACGCCACCAACCCACGTGATAAAGGAGGGTTGGCTGTGTGGATAAATAATATTTGGGTGTTAAGGGAAAATGTTTGATTTGGGCAATTTGGTTACAAAGATAAATAAAGATATTAACTAAAACCGATAAATGTGCAAAATGGAACAGTCGTGCTAGGGAGCTCGAATTTGAGCCCCCCGAATCCCCCTAATTCAAAAACGACGTCGTTTTTGAATTATTTTTTTTTTTCAGAAGAAGAAGCGAAGGAAGAAGAAGGACTGGAGGGGGAAGAAGAAGAAGAAGAAGAGAAGGAAGGAGGAGGAGGAGGAGGAGGAAGAAGGACTGGAGGGTGCCAACAAAATCGGGGTGGAGGCGGAGGCGGGGGGCGGGGGCAGAGGCAGAGGCAGAGGCGGAGGCGACAACGGGGCTGCGACGACGAGCTGCAACAAGGCGAGACGGGCGACGATCAGGCGATGGCAGGCGACGATCGGCGGGCGGAGCTCCTCCTCTTCCCCTCTCTTCTCTCTCTCTCTCTCTCTCTCTCTCTCTCTCTCTTTCTCTTCTAAATTTCGGGCTATTTGGGGGGGAAATTAGGGGGAAAAAACATTTTCCAAAATGGAATTGGATTGCCTAGTTTGGTGTTCGGGCTAGTCGGGTTCATAATGGGTCCCATTTAATAATTTAAATTATTTATTTTGTCTAGTGTTTCACATATATATCATTCCAAGGTTTTGAAAATCGGACTAGACTGACCAGTTCAATCGGTTAAACCGTCAATCGATGGGGTTCCGGTCCAGATATACCTTTTAAACCATTCGAAGCTAAAAACCAATCTATTTAGAGATAATCGGGAAAATCGGCAGTTGAATCGACGAACTGGTCGATTCGGAACCAGTTCGCCGGGTTGATGGATCTAGAATTTTTTTTTTTTTATTTATTCTAACTTTTTTTTTCTTTCTTATTATATATATATATATATATATAAGAATATAAGAAAATTTTAATTGGAAACTCTCTTTCAAGGGTCTCTTCTTGTAAGGAATCTCATTAGAGCTTGAAATTATTGTGAAAGTCTCTACCTATTTATAGGAAAAAAAATTTCAAAAAAACTCATGAAATTCAGATGAGATTCAATCAAATGTATTGAAGAGAATATTGAAATTTTGATATCCCTCTAAAATTTTTGTTTTTTCAATCAAATTATTTAAATTAAAATCATATGGAGAGAATATTAAATATTTGATTTCCTCTTCCAAAATTAAAATTAATAATATTTTAAAATAAATTATTATATTTTTCAGTAAAAAAATATTAGGACAAATATTTAAGGTAATTTAATATTTTTAAATTATAATTTTATTACTTATTTAAATACAATTTTTATATATTTATTACGTCATGGTTCGATTCCAATTCAACTCGACAGTTGAATAGGTAACCCGTCAACCCGATTCCTTTTTCGGTTCACTCACCGGTTCGGTTTTTAAAACATTGCATCATTCATAAAAAAAAATTTAAATTTATTCAATAATTGTAATATATTTAATTTATCGCGTTTGTCACTAAAAAAAATAGTATATATTTTAAAATATAACTATCATTTTTTTTAACTAAAATTATAAATTGATTGCTATAATTATGAGATCAATTTAATTTTTTTAAATAATATATAATATTTAATAAAATAAATTATTTAAATGATTAAAACGAGACGGTAACAAACCTCACTTGATCAAAAAATTAAAATGCCAAAAAAATAAATAAATAAATAAAAAGATAATATGATCCAAAAAATTAAAATGCCGAAAAAACTGATTTTTAACTGTATTACAAAAATAGGCAAATCTAACCCTCATTTTCAGGATTCTAAAAAAATCATCAGTTATTACTTACACATAGAAAAAGTAAGTTTCTAAAAAAATTGTCAAAAGCAAAAGAAATATTACAAGAGTTCTTACAGTTTTCAGTAAGATTTAAATTTTTTAGTAAATTACTAATAGGTCATATTTTCGAGACTTATTATCCATTAAGTTATATTGACAAATTTATCAAGTGATAAATTTATTAGTCTCTTTTATTTTTATGAGCAAATTTACAATGACAAATTTATCATTTAGAATTTGTAAGTAAATAAATCTAATTAATAGCATTGATTGGTAAATGCCCCTAACCTTTTTGATAAGACATGTTAACACATGAAATGTATGCAAAATTAATTGGTTCAGAATAATATATATATATATATATTTTTTTTTTTTGTACAAACAAGATTTTACGACACACGCGATAACATGATAAATAATCATATCAAGTTAAGATTGTGATCCTCTCCATTACATATTTGTAATAGAGAGATTTCATTATGTCATTCAATAGTGAGTGTAGTGATCAACTTTAAGTTAAATTAATTATAAATTTGTATTCCTATTTTATAGTCCATAGATATGTGATAAAAATCTTCATTACATACATGGAATAGAGAGAATCGGAGTGCATCTGGTCATGCAACTAATAAATTTTAATGTCATTTATATTATTAAGTAAATAGGTAACACGTGTACATTTATATGACATGGACAAATATAACAAATGTATAGATATGTGATGTTTAGACAACTAGATAGATAGGTAAGTTTTGAACAGATAAGTATCCTTTTAGACTTATCAATGTCCTTTTGATAAAAAAAAAATATATATATATATATATATTTAAGTTTAGGCCTATTGGGCTAGAAGTTTTAGAAACAAAAAATGAGTGAGACCCCCACTAGGGGTGACCCCCACCACCATAGTGAATGCTAATTGGTCCAATTTTATTTTATTTTATTTTATTTTATTTTGTCCTCCTCTCGCTGTATCAGTTTTGTTTTAGAAATGAATCTCTGGCCAAAGTGTATTTTTTTAAATCTATTTTTTTCTCTCTTTTTTTTCTCCTAAAACTACAAACTAGTTTGACAAAAAATAAACATCATAAAAATATTTTACAATTTTTTAAATTATTTTTCTCCAAAAAAGTGAAAAAATCATATGAAATAATCAATATTTTTATTTTTTTCAATATTTTTCAGATGATTTTTTGAATAGAAACAAAACTTTAAAATTTCAATCAAACATGTGACTCCTTTCTCATCTAAATGTTGATCCGTAAATATTACTAGTTTTTAATGCAGCAAATGGAAGAAAAAAAAATGCAATAACACATAAAAGATTGTAAGATTTTATTAACGTCAACCTTTATAGTATATGGTAAAAAAATTTAAAAGATGAGTAATGCTACATATATTATGCATTTATATTACATTTTAATACGGTATAAATACATATTAAAGTAATTGTAATAAAAATTATACAATTATTGTAATTTTTTCTCTTGATGGTTAGGTTTACCTCAAATTCAAATATAAATTTTAGAAAATTTGAAAGGCTAGTGAGACTCACCATAGGTCTCATTTTCATTATCTACTTCGTTCATTTTATAGAGCATTCATTTTATATTATTAATATAAAAATTTAGGTTGAATCTAATAATCATAACACTTTCATTTTATCATGTTTGTGTCTAATAAGTTACGAATATCGTATCAATATAAATTTTTTCTATGACTAATATACACTTGAGTCTTACAAAATAACCGATTTAAATTATTAAAACATGACTAGTAGCCTCCACAAACTTCTCAATTTCTTTCAAATTCATATTTAAACTTAAAAAAAAATAGAAAAATAAAAAAATAAAAAGCTAACATTTTTAACATGTCTCTTCACAAAACCCAAAGTTATATTTGTCATTTAAAAAAAAAAAGAAAAAAAAAAAAAAAAAAAGGTGAGAGACAGCAATTACGGAAAGTGTGCAGGCCACTTTCCAACTATATATTATTATTTAGGGTAAATTATAAATAATTTCTTAAAATTTACTTAAAATACAGATTATCTTTATGATTCTAAAAATTAGAAATATTCTTTTACCAAAAAAAATTATTTAAAAGAATTAGTAGAAAAAAAATAAAATTCTTAATTATTTTTCTAGACAACAATAAAATTACATGAGTTGTTAATTAAAATATATTTATGACATTATTAAAAATTGCTAATTACTTGATGATTTATTAATAAAATGATCTATTATTATGAGATTAGAAATTTGAAAGGACAAGATATAATTTTTAGAATTACGTGAAACAATTTATATTTTAAATAAATCTTATAAAATATGTTTATAATTTATCATATTATTTAAAGAGGGACTTATTCAATGCCCATAGGGTGTTTATTTTAGTAGCACCTTTTATTTATATATATATATATATATAAATATCTAATACTGTTATCAAAAATTCTACACAATATTTGCACGAGTGTAGATCTTATATAGTGTGGGTCTTACACCTATTTAAGTATTGTATAAATTTTTTTATAATTTTTTTAAAAATCCCTAACATTACTCTTTTTAATTTATTAAAGACAATTAAATGAGCTCCAGCTTTATTATTAATATAGATCTCATTACTTTATATTTAATGATATACTAACAAAATTTTTGTACAAAAAAACTCCATGCATAGCCTTCGCTTAGGATGTGAGTTGACTTTTTGACCTTTTTAGCCTAGGGCTGAAAACCTCGTTTGAGATGGATTTTTTGACTTTTTTGACTTTTGTGAGAGAAAAAATGAAATAATTATGATTTGAATGTGACATTTTGTCTTATTAACTTTTTAGTCTATTTTGTATTTTTGTGACTAAAATAGCCAAAAAAGATATAGTAATGTAATTTCTTGTGATATTTTATTTTCAATCAAAACACTAATCACTATTCTTATAATTTCAATTTTTTATTTCAAATTAAAGGGCATCTCAACCTAAAGGACATCTCACTGCTTTATGCTTAAATTTGGAGTTTTTTTCTTTTTAAATATTCTAAAAACAAATTTAGAGAATTATCCTACTTTTCAAACTATTTGGGAAACTAATCTAATGTAATTTTAAATTGAAATTACATTTTCAACATGCAATTTCAACTTGAAATCATATGTTGAAAATGTAATTTTATGATGACATAGAGTTCACTAAGATATATTACATTTTCAATTTAAAATTACATTTTTAAAATGCGATTTCAAAAAGTAGATTAGTTTTCTAAATAGTTTGAAAAGTGGTTCAATTCTCTAAATTGTTTTTTTTTTTAGAATATTAAAAAAAAACTCCTTAAATTTGGGGTTGGGTTTTTTTAGTGAACCTTTTTGTTTTTGTTTTTGTTTTTTTTTCGTTTTTATTAAAAAATTTTAGAAGATTTAAATAGTTTTTCACTTTTGGATTTTATTCAACTAGATGGATGAGAGAAATAAATAAAAAAAATTGAAAACAATTTTAGAAAGGACAAAAAAAAGGGGTAAAAAATAGTTAATTTTTTAACTTTTTTTTTTATAAATCTTTAGTAAAAAAATTTAGAATTTTTTCAATTTTTTTTTAAACTTCTTTTTATTCATCTACATAAGATAGGCATGAAATTTTTTTTAAAAAAAATTGAAATTATTTTTTAAAAAAAAAACACTAAAGACAACAAAATCAAAAAATAATATATGTTTTTTAGTTGTATGACAAACAACCCATAATCATATGTTATCTAACACTCCGTTAAGATGGAGTAATTTTTTAAAAAATTGGTGAAAGAAATTATGAGAAAGAGAACTCTTTCATCATATTTGATTGAGTGAGAAATAATATAAATTAAGGTTAAGTTTGGTAAGTTGTCAAAAAGTCAAAAAGTTACTCAAAAAATTAAAAAGTTATCACTATTTATCAAAGTCAAAAATCACGGTTGCATAACTTTTAATCCTAATTTTTTCCTACACACTAATTTATATAATTTTTTAATACACATTTTTCTATAAAAATTCAAAAAGTTAACTCAAACATTCATATTTTTTCCTCAATTTTTTAGTCTAAAAAGACAAAAAAATATATTTATTTAAGACACCCCAAACAACCTCTAATAATAGGGTCCTAGTGCTGCTACGTCGGCCAACTCAATTTACTATTATTATGAGATTGAACTTTTTAGGTTCCCTATTTTAGATTTTACTTTTTCAGCTTCTAATTTAATTGTTTGTTAATTTTGTCTGAAGATTTAAAATTTTAAAATTTGAGTTAATTGTTGTGGATTGTGGATTTAATCAAGTAAGTTCTTATCCATAAATGACAAAAAAAAAATGAAAAAAAAAAAAAAAAGAGAGAAGAATATTAAGGGTTCGTTTGGGAGTTGGTTGACTTTTTGAGTGTTTAATTTTTTGGTTATTTTAGCTTAGGATTAAAAAGTCTCATTTGGGAAATGTTGTTTTGATTTTTTGTGAGAGAAAAAATGTAATAATTATGGATTTGATATGATATTTTGTCTTATTGAACTAAAAAGCCTATTTTATTTTTTTGTAACTAAAATAGCCGCAAACTCAACCCAACCTTTCTTCCCAAACGAAACCTAACTGATACTGTGGTGTAATTGGCTGAAAATTATTATTATTCTTTTATATTATAACTTTGAATTTTTGTTTATTTGTTTGTTTGTTTTTTTTTTTTTTAAATAGATGTATAAATTGTTAAATAATAAAGTAACAAGAAATTTTATGAATAAATTACATTGACATCCGTTAAGATTTGAAGAAATACAACAAGTTTTACAATTTTAATATAATTACATTGATTTTTTTAATAAGATTCAAATGATCAAAACTAATGTAGATAGTATGAAAATGTAAAAATAAATAAGATAAAATATATATTTTAATATGGAAAAGACGATAAATACTATTTTTTCTTTCATATGAATAACTAATTTATAATGAAAATAGAGTCAACTGTTATATGAATTAAAATCTTACAAGAGTCTAATCTAACTATGTTAAATTTGTAAAATTTATTATATTTTTTTTCCAAATCTTAACAGAGATAAGTGTCATTTACTCAACTTTTATCTTTGTAATTTTTCTAATTTCTTGGGTAAATTACAGTAAAACCCCCTTAAACTATTACACAATTATATTTTGCCCTCTAATATTTAAAAACTCAACAATTAACTTTCTCAAAGTTTATCTTCTTACAATTAACCATTTTTGTAATGATTATGTTATAAATTTACTGAAAATCTGATCATGTGTAAAGTATATGACACATTTATTAAATTTTTAACACAATATTAGAGAAGCTTCATTAACTGATAAGAGATCCCTTTTGACAGAAGAATGAAGCTCACGCAACAAATGCCTAGGATCAGGATGTGAACGATAGGGATCGTCATTCTATCCTTGAATAAGCCTTTGCTAGCCAACAAGAGCGGAAGAAAGAGCATTTGCCTTTCTTTCCGGGCATTGATTTCGAAGAACATCTTAGAGTAAGTTTTTGGTGCCCAATCTTGATCGACTACTTTGTCTCGAAGAAATACGGGTGACTTTCTCAAAAGCTCTTACCGCTCCATGGGCCTAGGCTACACGAAAGAGCAAATCCGGTGATCGTGTTTGAACTTTACCACTAAGATTAGAGAGATAAAGCAAATATAAAATTACCATATAAGATTATTATTTCCTAAAATAGTCAGTAACATATATTATTGTTATAAAAATTTAATAAATGTGTCATGTGATTTACTCATGATCTTTTTTGTTCTTTTTTTTTTGTGGATAAATTTTTTACAGAATTTTGATAAAAAAAAATTAACTGTAATAAGATAATATTTTAATAAAATTAACTATTAAGTTTTAAAGTTCAGATTGGCAAAATACAAATGAGTTATACTCTTAGAAAATTTATTATAATTTACTCTAATTTCTTTAAAACAAATGTTAAAATATCCCAAAGTCATCCAGAATTAGGGACTGACTGGCCTTGTTTGGGAAGTTGGCTATTTTAGGGTTCATTTGGGAAGTGGATTGACTTTTTGACTATTTTAGCCTAAAGCTAAAAAGTCTTGTTTGGGAAGAATTTTTTTGATTTTTTTGACCTTTTATGAGAGAAAGAATGTAATGATTATAGGTTGAATGTGATGTTTTGTCTTATTGGGCTAAAAAGCCTATTTTGTCTTTTTGTAACTAAAATAACCCAAATCCACCCAACCCTTCTTCCCAAAATTCGGTACGTTATTTATTTTATTTGTTTGATTGTGTGTCAATTTATTTATTGTACACATAAGATTGTTTCAACAATTTTAAGACAGATTCGAATTATTCTGTTTACATAATTTTTCGTTTGTTTCCCTTTCTCTTTCTTCTTCTTACAAAAATTATTTTCTGTGATTTTACAAAAATAATATTCTGGTTGGAAAACAAATAGTAGTAATATATTGTTTGATAGATAGTAGTAATATACTGTCTATTTTCTTTGACAACTAGTAGTAATATACTATTTGATAAATAGTAGTAATATACTGTCTATTTTCTTTGACAACTAATAGTAATATACTGGTGTCATTAACAATTCAGAATATTTATTTGTGAAGTTTGTCAGAAATTAATTTTGGTTTTCTTAAATATTTTCTAAGTGTTCATTAATTTAAAAATTCTGTTTTAGTTTTTTAATTATTGAAGTGTTACATAAATTTAATTTTCTGTGTTGAATTAATTTGGTTAAATAAAATTTTATTTTATTTCCAAATTAATTGAAAAATAAAAGTTACATTTCTTGCTTCTTTTATTTTTATAAAATTTAATTCTGTGAATTTGGATTAATTTTCTATGTAGTATAAAATTCTAAATATAATTTTTTTTATAATTTAGAATTCATGGCTACTGAAACAAATGCTCAAACGAGTATTGGCCGGTAAATCACGGTGAGAAGCCAGAGAAGTTCTCTAGAACTGATTTTAAAATATGGCAGCAAAAAATGTTGTTCTATCTTACAACTCTGAACTTGACTCGTTTTCTCCGTGAGAATGCTCCTACTCTGAATGAGGATGAAACTGACCGACAAGTGGTTGCTGCGGTCGATGCCTAGAAACATACTGATTTCCTTTGCCGGAACTACATCTTGAATGGACTTGACAACACAATATACAGCGTCTACAATCCTATCAAGACGGCAAACGAACTTTGGGAGTCTTTAGAGAAAAAGTACAAAACAGAAGATGCTGGCTCAAAGAAATTTGTGGTTGGCAAATTCCTAGACTTTGTGATGGTTGATTCTAGGACGGTTGTGACGCCCCGATTCTACACTATAGGTTGCAGTCAAGGGAAAGTCACTAGTGAGTTCTATGGTCAATAACCAAGTAAGATCCCAGATCGCCGGAGGAGTCAAATAGCCTCCCTTCTAAGTCCAGCTTTCTTAGGCAGCGCACTACCTTTTTGACAGATCTTACAAGGCATTGACACAAGGTTTCATAAGCAACGATAAGGTACATACATAGGATATAAATTAATACATAATAACCACAATTATACTTGATTAAAAGATTGTTCCATTACATTACATCCCAAAAAGAAAGTTTTAAACTTCATATGAGTCTTACAAAATAACAAAAAGGAAATTTTTGGTATTCCTAAGATAGCCAAAAGTCTTCAAATGTTTCAAGTTCGACATCTCCAGCTATGAGTTCCTCTTCGTCACCTGGCATAATACGCCGTGAGCTTTGAATGCCCAGTAAACACACACACACACCCAACCCCTTTTTCCCAGTCCAATACACAATCACAAAATATAACATCAAGTAGTAAGGCATGATACTCCAATAAATAAATAAATAAATAAATAATTAAATGGTTAAGTTAGATGTCAGTAAACTAGAAATCTCCCACAGAGATTCCGTCCTCCCAACCACAAGAATCGGACGCGGATTATTCGGTATGCCCCCTCTTTTGCTGCTTTGTTGCAAAACTAACCTCGGATGCCTACCAACGGTTATTACAACAAATTGGGTCTTGAATGACGAATTTTTTTTGTCCCCAAAGAACTAATTTCGTCACTATAGATATTTGTGAGGAAATATTTTCGTCATTGGTTTCGTCATTGAATGTTTGTCACTAAAAATCATTGTGAGGAAAAATAATTTCGTCACTAGTAAAATTACTTTAGTGACGAAAACGTTTGTCACCAACTAGGTAACATTTTCTCACAAAAAATCCTCGTTTTCATCACCAAATAATTACTCAGTACCGTATATATAACTTTGGTTGACGAAAAAATTTGTCACATCTGTTGATCATTGGTGACGAAATATATTTCGTGACAATAAGATGTATACATGACAAAATTTTTAGTCACCAAACTACAAAATCATACAGCGATAAATTTTGCAACAAAAAAATATTTACATTTCAATTTAAATTTTTATTTCACAAATATCCCTACCCATATCTCGATAACCTACAAAATGTACTAAAAAATCCACAAGCTACTATACACCACTCAACAAAATAATTCACTAAACAATTTATATTCTAAAACCAAAATATATCCATCAAACAAATTTAATAATAATCCATTAAGTATAACAAAAAAACCATCACAACTAATCCCAAAATTAACTATATATCAGTCCACAAAAAAAATCAACACTTGATCTTGATTTACAAGTAGAACTAGTATCAGTCCACAAAAAAGAAAAGAAAAAAATTCAACACTTGATATTGATTTGCAAGTATGCTTCCAAATGTCATCAAAAATCAATCTGCAAAAAAGAATAAAAAAATAAAACCATTAATATATTATCAATTACATCTAAACTCATATATAAATAATTTTATTTTATAAACGAATTTAGCAGAAATGCATTTTTTTTTTAAATTTGACTTTCATCTATCGTAAATCACAAAACAACAGCTAATCTAATTGGGAGGGCAAGTTCCAATAAGTTATATGAACACCTATGAACCTGCCAATATTATAAACAATTAAGCAATATGATGACTTTTATTGTCATATAAAATGGTTCAATGAACTTGAAAATTGGAAAGTTTCTAATCTACTAGTAATAGGAGAGAAAGGAAAGAAAAGGCAGAGACATAGGTTTCTGAACTGACTTAGAAGAGCTTCTAATCTTTAAACATAGGTTGTACACACACAATAACCAAAACCTCAACTAAATAGGGCTATCCCTGCAAACATAGTGGAAAAAGTCATCGTCCCATAAAGGCCAAATTCATTGAATCATAAAATAAAATTATCTGGCAGTTGGCCACTCTGGCAATTGGCCCCCATTTGAGATTGTTTGATTTTTTTTTTTCTTCAACTAGCAAGTTAAATAAGAATGATGATAGTAGAATCAACTTAAAAAATAAAAAAAATTAGAAGGGTAAGACACACAGATATAATAAACTACCAAAACACAAATTTTAAGGACTGTTAAACATGAAATGTACATGTAGTTAAGCAGAAACAAGGACACAAACTGAAAATGGCTGGAGATGGAACTTACAAGAAGCTGTCACTCCATTACTTTGACACATTACCTAATTAACAGCTATAAGGGATAGCAAGGATGCAAATAACTGCTATTATTCCTTAACAAGTGATTGAATTCTATATCTTTAATTGACACCTTATTGGCAATATATGAACTTGAGAAAGATAATATCAAAGCATCAACAAATGCCCTAAATTCCATCCGAAACTAGAAATTGATGAACTTAATCCAGTCAAATATTAGCAAAAAAATGATCTTATCAAAACCCAACAACCCTAATACAAGAATTAGAGTAACAAACAAACAGAGGATTCTAACGGGTCAACGCAAAACTATATTTTTTCTCATCAAACATTCTCACCCACAACCCCAAAGAAGAAAAAGAAAAAGAACAAAAAGTTAAATAAAATAGTGTCTAGACAAACAACAAGAATCAAATCTGATTTAATAAACAAAAAATTGTTGTTTTGTTCTTCGAAATGGCTCAAGCCAGCTTAGAAAACAAAAGAAGATGCTTTTTTATCTTCTTTATTAAGTGCCACTGAAGTGCTCCCTTGCAAAAGAAATCTCCTAAGCATAATCTTTGTATGAGTATTTAACTGTCTTAATTGCTCCATAATTTAGAAATGAGATGCTAAAGTTGAATGCTATGATTTGCTCTAAAATGAATTTGACTTTGGTTACATGGAATATAATGAAAACCTTCACAAGTATTGGAGAGGGGGTTGACAAAATATACTAATGAACACGAAGATATTTATGTGAGTCTACTAGATACTCCCTCCGTCCCAAAATAATGGTCCCTTTTGGGGAATCCAACTTTTTTTGGTAGTACAATTATTGTACTTTTAAAAAGTTAGTTTTCCAAAATAACCCTTTGATAGTACACTTTTTTGAGAATATCAATGTCATAATTGTACTTTTTATATTATTTATGAATTTAAAAGAAGGGCAAAATGAAAAATTTATATTATTTTTGTACTTGATTTTTGAAGAGGGACTAATATTTTGGGACAATGAAAAATGGAATAAGGGACTAATATTATGGGACGGAGGGAGTATTATTTCATGCATTTCACATTCGATACAGAAACAGAGACCACCACTTCCCAATTAGTGCCCTGTTACACAATTGATCTTGTGCATGTATTTTACTCCATGTTTTATACTTTAACTAACAAAAACTTCATTAAACAAGATCCAGCTGGTGCTTCAATTCAACTAAAGATTCTGATTGTCAAATAAAATTTCCCCTTTTTTTGGTAAGAATTCTGTGTGTTTAATACAGAACAAGGAGGTGTAACTAATCTGTGAGAAGAGATACATAGCATCAAGGAGCTGTAGCATTTTTCCTCTTTACTATTGCAATCATAGTATCAAATTTCAATTCAAATAACCAGAATACATGCAAATACATACACAATCAATGCCAAGATATACATGCAAATACATGCACAATCTCAATGGATTAGGGCTCTGCTCTGTTCTTTGAAACTGATTAAGTCTTGGAAATTGATAAGAGAGAAAGGAAAAGAGGGGGAAAGGAATCAAACCACTCAAATCAAACCCATTTATGACATCAAACCCATAAAACCCCAAAAATTAAACCACTTAAATCAAATCCATTTAAGAAATCAACAAAGTCAACCTCAAGAAATCATATATACATGTATAAGAACGAATGAAGATGGAAAGGACCTCACCACCACCTCACCTCGCCGCAGCTGCCAGAGTCGCCATCTACATTCGAGTTCGTCGTGCTCTCCTCTCTATTCGCCTCTCTCTCTTGACGGGGTAGGACTTTCTCAACAAATGGGAGAGACGGAAAAAAGTAAAAGGGAAAAATGAAATATCAAAACGGTGTCATTTGAGGCAATTTTTTGGAAAACTAGTAGCTTATATTTTTTGCATTACCACTCAATATCTCAAAATTATCCTTTTAAATTTGGTGACAAAATTATTTCCTTACTAAAAGTCTTAAAATATCAAAAATGATTAGTGACGAAAATATATTTCTCATTAATAATTTTATTATTGGTGAAAAAATTATTTCCCAACCAAAAAGTCTAAAAATATTAAAAATTATTGATGACGAAAATATATTCCTCACCTAATGGCATCAAAATATTAAAAATCATTAGTGATGAAAATATATTCCTCATTAATAATTTTATAATTGGTGACAAAATTATTTTCTCACCAAAAGTTAGAAAATTTTGGCGCCACCCAAAAAAATTAGTGCGAAAATCTTCGGTGACAAAACTTAATTTTTCCTCACCTAAAACGAAGTATTTCTTGACGAAAATAAATTTCGTCACCTATTATTTTTATTTTTTTATTATATGTGACAAAATTTATAATTCCTCACGGATTATTCTTATTTAATGACAAAGTTTATTTTCTTCACTAGTTTTCGTCAGTATAAGTTACTTTTGTCAGCGCCAACCGCAGGGCCTCAAAAGAGACGGTGAAATAGGGCCTTGCCCGAATCCCTCCTCACACCAAACTACCTAGGGTCCGAATACAACCGCTCCGTTCAAGGGTTCCGAAAACCACTTGCGCAAGACTTTAACTTCAAATAGGGAACGCATCCCAACAATCCATATGACACATATTCTCATCTTTCCATTTCTCAAGTGCTTGAAAACCCAATACCCACCCAATTAGGTTTCCCGTTGAATTAAGTGTTTTAAGTCAAGGTTAGTCCAACTAAACGATAAAATAAAATTCACATAAGCATGCATTCTTAAGATGGGAAAGGCAATTAACATAACCACAACACATATTATCAGGTCAAGTTATGATTATAAGCTATAAACATTCTTATAAGAAAGGTAAATAGCATAACCACAACACATATATTATCAAGTCAAGATATGATTATAAGCTGCAAACATTCTCATGAACTCAAAGGTACAAGATATCCACACCTAACAAAAATTTCCAAATTTAATATCGCATAAAGATTAAAATGAAAGAGCTATTTTAGACCCTCTACCGGCTTGGCCTTCCTATGGTTTATAGAGGATTCGATCTGGTTTATAGAACATTTTTCGGAATTGGGGTTGCTCTTCCAGATTCTAAATTATTTAGAAAGTATTTCAGCACTGTCCAGAATCTGTCCAGAATCTGCCCAGAATCTGTCCAGAATCTGCCCAGATCCGTCGACTGTTACGAAAACTTGATTTTCTTGCAAACGGCTCAATGTTTTTCGATGAAACCAATTTTAGTTGAAAGCTAACTTCTAAAGGAAGGTTTTGACATGAAATATAGGTTCAGAATATTTTTGTACATTTTTTTGGAATTTTTGAAAGTTAACTGCAAAAACAGGTTTTAAGGTAGAATGCCCAAAACAAGAAAATTTATAAAAAGGGGGTTCCACCATGGGAAGGTTTCATTTCTTTTGTGAGGAAAATATGCTACTATCACATGTTTAACTGAGAAAATTTGTTTGAAAGAGTGCCCTTGAAAAGTTGAGAGATTTGTACAAAAAGAAGATGGTTTGTGCCAAAATGGGAAAAATACAAGAGGGATGAAATCAATACACAACCCTTACCTTTTTTTGGCATAAGAACTTGATAATAACAGATCCGGAACATTATTCAGAAACTTTAGAACATGCATTAGAAAAGGAAATGAAGAGAAGGTTGTGTTGGTGGCTTACCTTCCAAACTTTGCACAAGAAACTCTTTTTTCTTCCTCCTTCTTCTCCTCTAGATTTCTCTTCCTTGCTCTCCTCTCTCTCTCTAACCAAAATGTGTGTGTGAGTGAGTGTGTTGTGTGTATGTTTGCAAGCTAGGGAGGGTGTGGTATATATATATAGGCAAATTTTGGTGTAAAAGGACATAAAAGCCCTTTAGTTGGAATTGGATGGAAAGTTAGGATTTTGCTTGAATTCTAAAGGAATGGAAGGGACTTAGGAGGTGTGTTCTATTGGTTTAGGCCACCTCTAGTTGTAATAAAACTAATTCTTGGACTTTGTATCCTAGGTAGGTCACTAGGTTGTATTTCTCTAGGATTTCATAATCATGATTCTTGAAAATTGGCTCCTCTCTCTTCCCTAGGAGTGTGATGGGTTATTATTTTATTTGTTTTGGTCCTAGAGCACACTCTTCAAGGTGTATATATATATATATATATCTTACAAGATTGATGGTACTAATAATATTAGGGTACATGTACTAGTTTTTGTGGTTTATTTTGAATTTAACAAAGAAGTAAGGGCTTGGTGTTAAATACATGTAATTTATGTAGAATTAAATTAGGTTAGGGAACCTAATCCGGCTAGGGTAATTCTTGTTTCGATAAAATAAAATAAAATAAAATACTAATGCTAACCGGCAAGATTCGAATTTATTCAAGTAACCGAGGGGCTTTAAGAAAATAATTCAACATTAGGGTCTGAGAAGTAAATACATATTTCAGGGGCCTTACAACAGTGATCAGCCAAGTTCAAGATCTCTAACTCATTCTGCATGACATTCACGCAGAAGGCATGTCTTTCAGTGAATCCTTCCAAGTTGCTGCCTTAATTGAAAAATTACCACAAGATTGGAAGGAATTCAAGAATTACCTCAAATACAAGAGCAAAGCAATGTCTTTAGAAGAATTGATTGTGCGTTTGAGGATTGAAGAGGACAACCGCAATTCTGAGAAGCGAGCTGGTAAGCATCCAATTGAGTCTAAGGCAAATGTAGTGGAACATGCTCCAAAAGCAAAGAAACGGAAGTTTTCAGGAGAAAGTTCCTTATATGGCTCTAAAGTCTAAAGGGGGGGAATAAAAAGTACAAGTTTAATGGCAAATGTTACATCTGTGACAAAGAGGAATATTGGGCCAAAGATTGATGTAGCAAAGGCAAAAGCAAAAGAAGAACAAGCAAGAAGCCTGCTCAAGCCCACATAACCGAAGTGGACAAAATTTCCAATGGTGTTGATGACATATATCTTTCTGCAGTTGTTTCTGAGGCAAACCTTGTTAGAATTTCTAAAGAATGGTGGGTGGACATTGGTGCTACTCGCCACATTTGTACCGACAAAAAGATGTTCACATCTTATTCTACAGTGGACAACGGTGAACAACTTTTTATGGGCAACTTCTCAACTTCCAAAGTTGAAGGACAAGGGAAGATTGTTCTGAAGATGACATTTGGAAAGGAACTCACTTTCAATAATGTGCTGCATGTATCGGACATTCCCAAAAATCTTGTTTCCTGATCTTTGTTGAGTAAGAATGGGTTTAGGCTAGTGTTTGAGAGTAATAAATTTGTATTTACCAAAAACGGGATGTACGTAGGAAAATGTTACATGGCTGATGGCTTTTTCAAAATGAATGTAATGACCGTTGTACCCTCAGTTATTAATAAAAATACATTTTCTTCTTACTTGCTTGAGTTTTCAAATTTATGACTTGGTAGACTAGGACATGTTAATTATAGATCTTTACGTAGATTAATTAATATGGAATGTTTACCTAAATTTGACATCGATTTAAATCATAAATGTGAAATTTGCGTTGAGGCAAAATTATCCAAAACTCCTTTTTCATTCAATCGAAAGAAATACGAAACCACTTGAATTAATTCATAGTGACATTTGTGATTTTAAATCAATTCAAACTAGAGGTGGGAAAAGTATTTTATCACTTTTATAGATGACTATACTAGATATAGTTATGTTTATTTAATTCGAACCAATGATGAAGTTTTGAAAACTTTCATTCAATATAAGAATGAAGTTGAAAATCAACTTGGTAAGAAAAACAAAAAACTAATAAGTGATAGAGGTGGTGAATATGAATCACCTTTTGGTGAGTTTTGTAAAGAACATGGAATAATTTATCAAACCACTACTTCTTACTCACCTCAGCAAAATAGAATTGCTGAAAAGAAAAATAGGACTTTAAAAGAAATGATGAATGACATGTTAATAAATTCTGGTTTACCTCAAAACTTGTGGGGGGGAGCAATACTTTTTGCTAATTATATACTTAATAAAGTACCCCAAAAGAAAATAAATCAAACACCTTATGAAATGTGGCATAGAATAGTACCATCCTACAAATACTTAAAAGTGTCAGGGTGTTTGGCTAAAGTGTCTATTCCTAGTCCTAAAAAGACTAAGATAGGTCCTAAAATAGTTCATTGCATTTTCATTGGTCATGCCAAGAATAGTAGTGCATATCGGTTTTTGATTCATAAGTCAGAACATCCCGAAATGCATGTAAATACTATTATCAAATCTCGGAATGCATCATTCTTTAAACATGTAATTCCAAATAAAAGATCTTCTAATGATATTACTAGTCAAGATCAAGAACAAAAGCAAGAGTTAGATCAAATTGAGGAAGAGGAACCTAGGCATAGTAAACGTGCTAGAACCTCAAAATCTTTTGGTCTAGATTTTCTAACATTTTTGTTAGAAAATGAACCTCTAACTTTTAAAGAGCCTATATCCAGTCTTGAGGATCCTTTATGGAAAGAAGCTGTCAATAATGAAGTTGAATCCATCTTGCAAAATCACACTTAGGAATTGGTGGATTTACCATCAGGTTGTAAACCTCTTGGGTACAAGTGGATTTTCAAGAGAAAAATGAAAGCGGATGGATCAATTGACAAATACAAGGCAAGACTTGTGGTCAAAGGGTATAGACAAAAAGAAGGTCTTGATTACTTTGACACATACTCACCGGTTACTAGAATAACATCCTTTAGGATGCTAATTGCTATTGCATCTTTGTATAATCTAGAAATTCATCAAATGGATGTGAAAACAGCTTTCTTAAATAATGAGTTAGATGAAGAAATTTACATAGAACAACCAAAAAGTTTTTCTATTCCAAGAAAAGAAAGAAAGTGTGTAAATTGGTTAAATCATTATATGGTTTAAAACAAGCGCCAAAACAATAACATGAGAAATTTGACAAGGCAATGATGTCAAATAGATTTAAAATCAATGAATGTGACAAGCGTGTTTATATTAAAAACACAGACAAAGGTTATATCATTATATGTCTTTATGTGGATGATATGCTCATCATAGGTAGTAATAATGACATAATTAAAACTACCAAGAAAATGTTGAATAAACATTTTGACATGAAGGACATGGGCATTGCTGATGTAATTCTTGGTATGAAAATTACCAAAACATCAGAAGGATATGCTTTGTCACAATCTCATTACATTGAGAAAATATTTGACAAATTCAGCAAAGATAATGATCATCTTGCTAGAACACCTGTGGATGTTAATTTGTTTCTTTCTAAGAATGTACAAGAAAGTATTTCTTAATTAGAGTATGCCTAAATTATTGGAAGCTTAATGTACTTGATGAACTGCATTCGCCTAGATATAGCTTATGCAGTAAGTAAATTAAGTAAATATACGAATAATCCAGGAGTAGAACACTGGAAAGCAATTATAAGAGCTCTAAGATATCTCTGATTCACTCGCAACATTGGGCTGAATTATTATAGATATCTAGCAGTACTTGAAGGTTGCTGTGATACAAATTGGATATCGAATACTAGAGACTCAAAGTCCACTAGTGGATACGTCTTTACTCTTAGTGGGGCAGCTATATCTTGGAAATCTTTCAAACAGACTTGCATTGCTAGGTCTACTATGGAATCAGAACTCATAGCTTTAGACAAAGCTGGGAAAGAAGCAGAATGGCTTCGCCACTTCTTTGAAGATATTCTAATGTGGCCAAAACCGGTGCCTGCTATATGCATACATTGTGATAGTCAATCAGCAATTGGTAGAGCACAGAGTCATATGTATAACGGTAAGTCACGACACATTCATCGTCGACATAACGCCGTGAGACAACTACTCTCTAATGAAATTATTTCCATTGAATGTGTAAAGTCTAAAGATAACATAGCAGATCCACTAACCAAATGGTTAGCAAGAGAGTTAGTTGAGAATTCATCGAGGGAAATGGGACTTAAGCCTATGAAATAAGAGTTACTACAACAGCAACCCAACCTAGTTGACTGGAGATCCCAAGATCTAGGTTCAAAGGGACAACCGAGTTGTGTATGACTTAGAAGGATCACTGGGGAGTCAAACTCTTACCCATTTCTATGATGAAATAGTGATGTCTGTGGCGTTTTAGGTTAAGTAATACTTTTAATGATTCTTATATCTAGGCATACCTAGTGGAGTATGGCAGGATACTCTTCATAAGAATCACTTATATGAGTGTAAACTGGGCCGGTTCTATGAGATTTGTGAAGGGCTATAATTCTCTAGAGCACTCATGAAAGACTAGGTTGTTCAGGGCCAAATGAACACAATAGTGAGAGCTAAACTGTGTCTGGTAATATACTGTGTGAGTTCTATTGTCTTGGTTTACACAAACGGCTGAACAGTTCAAGACATCATGTTCACTGGTTAGCTAGTAAATCTGATAGTGTCTTACAAGGGAAGGTCCAAAGCCAAAAGCTACATATCCTTTGCAGAATATTTCCGATTTCTGTACTATCTGTAATTAGATCATGTTGTTGCATTTTCTCTCCGTCAAATTTCATTCATGTAGGGGATTGTTGGAAAAATTTGGTTTGTTGGAAAAATTTGGTTTTATAAGGCTTATTTTGGGCCAAACTTTGAGCCCAAAATTGAGTGGGCGCCAAACGTTTTTTGGGGCAGGTCTGAAGAGGTGACGTGTTTCTTATCGCATAGCAAGTCACACGGTAAAGACGATTCATCAAAACCATTTATGAGTGAATAGGAAGTTGATATCATTTTCGGGTTTATAGAATGGACAATTAAAGAAGTAAATGTGGATTTCCTTGAACTGGGTTGTCCCACATTGAAACTTTAAGAGAGCTTTTGTATGTATATAAGCTCTTGGTGTACTAACTTGGGTTGGGCCCCAAGGGGCACCCCAAGTTTGTAAAAGGGAGGAGTTATGGACAAAGTGAACCTTAGCCCCAACTATCACACGCGTGCGCGCACCACCACTGCCATCCGTTCGGCCTAGCCGAGCCGTGCCGGGTGCGGTTGTAGGTCGGGTAGGTTCTAATATTAATTTTTTAGAGAAATTTTTTTTGAACTTTTTCAAAAAAAATTCTTAATGAAATTAATTCAATTTGATTTTTTTCTGTCCATTTATTACTTTCTCCAGTCCAATTTTCTAAACAGATACCAACAGATTGAAACTGTTGCAGTTAAGAGATTTGAATCTGTACAGTTCAAACAGATCAAACTGTCCAGTAGATCTGTTGAAATTTAAACAGTACCTGTTCATTTCAAAACCACACCCGTTCGATTTGAAAATCAAACTTGTTCAGTCCCATATACACAAGATCTGTTCCAGCATTTCATTCAATCCAAAAACAGTCAGAAAATCCATTTTCTTGTTGTCCAATCTTTGCTTTGTTGCATATATTCTTCATATATTTTTTTTAGGAAAAAATTTAGAGAGTATAGAACACAAGCTCTAGTTCGCCAGACAAATTTGTTTAGAGTGCTACTACAAATTTGTGAAGATCATTATATTCTGGGAGATAGATGCCACTTAATCGTAAGCACCGTAGCGGGATAAATCTGTCTTAAGGACAGAGTGTCACATACTTGATTTGGTCTTTTAATTATTAATTCGGCTCGATAAATAAATTCGGTACGTTATTTATTTTATTTGTTTGATTTTGTTTCAATTTATTTATTGTACACAGAAGATTGTTCTAACAGTATCAGGTGCAAATGTTTCTTACTGGATATTTCTTTTTCTGTGTACAGATTATTGGACATATCGGAAACAAGACTCAGCCAGTTAGATATGATGGCTAGCATCATCATTCTATCCAAGCAGGGCCTGCCTACACGCAACCGAATCTCCAAAATGTAAGTAGTGTGATTTTACTTGGCCATCTCTGCTGCGGGTTTCTTCCTAGTGGTTATTTTTGTGTTGTGCAATAGGATCAAGAGATGTTTTAACTGTTTCATTGTCAATTGTTTGTTGATTTTCTCAGGTAATGGTTGGACGATTGGGGTAGCTCATTTACATGCATCCATTTTCTCATGTAAGATATGATCATTTATGTGAAACTTAAAAAGATCGCATAACAAACTATGTTATACCGCTTTGAAATTTTTATTAATCAGACTAATGCAAAATGAAAGTACCTGGGACTGCTATAAAATCTGCATTTGGGTGTTTCTCCCATGGTATGGTAAGTAATCAAATGCTGATATCATGGGAGAAACTTCAATGAGGAAATTCTGAGTAAATGTTAGTTGACCAAATATTTTACTAACTAGCCAATTGCACTCACTCATTTTTGTTCAAAAAAATATATATATATTGTACTTACTCAATGCCTGTTCTAAGAAAGAGTTCTTGTTTTTACTATGAATATTAGTCTAAGAGCTTTGCATTGAGTCTGGTAATTTAAACCTAGCGGCATCTGGTGAAAGAAAATCCCAAGGGCCATCAATATACCCTTATCCCCTAATAATGAAACCCACAATAATTTTTGCTAAATATTTATCCAAATGCAATCTCTCTTGAAAGTATTTCCTTATATCTTGCTTTAGTGCCTCGTATCTTTAACCATGCAATATCTTGAATCCTTAATTGCCTTCTATGTCAACTTGAAGGATGTGAATCAGGGTGCAGCAGCTTTCTCTCAAGTTTCTAACCATCACTTGTTGACTCCACATCAGGGCCATCTTCCTAAGCATCAAGGTATGAACACAATAAATCATGGTTGAATTATTTAAATATGTTATCAATGTGATTACAATCTATAACCGTTAGGTTAATGAGGAATTTCTCAAAAAACACTAATTAAATTTTTTTTTTTTTTTTGGTGAGGTTAGTATAGATATAAAAACCAGACAAGGCTTTTCAACATTGATCAGGTCAATGGAATTCATTTGCATATGAATGCGGAAAATGAAGTAGGCATGTAATTCTTTAGAGTTGAATACCTTTATTTTTTTAATTGAAGGGAAATATGATTTTTTTTTCTTTCTAATGAGGATTTGTTCTTTTGTGGTTTCTGCATTCATTGTTCTATTGATTCCAAATAAAAAATAAAAATAATGTGTTTTACTTTGATGTTCACACAGGACCAAGGATTGGAAATTATATCTGAAGGTTTGGATACATTGCAAAGCATGGCCCATGATTTGAATGAGGTTTGCTACTGCCTTGTGCATTTGTATTTGTTGCTTTGTCCCATTTTGTGCACATCAATTTTTGACTTTGCAATTCATACAGGAAATGGATAGGCAAGTTCCTTTAATGGACAGATTGACACTAAGGTTTGAGAACACATCTTTCCTAGTAATATCTGAAGCTATAAGTATTCTTAAATTATTAATGGTGTGTTTCTTCACATCCTACAGGTCGGCAATGCGGCATCTGACCTTAAGAACACCAACGTGAGAATTAAGGATACTGTTAACCAGGTGATTGAGCTGCCACTCTATTTTCTGTAGATTTGCATCACTTTGGGTGCTGCAGAGAGAGAGAGAGAGAGAGAGAGAGAGAGAGAGAGAGATTCAGCTATGCTTTGTCGTAGATCTCTTTACTGGATTTGACAGAAAGTTTTGATTTGTTTCAGCTGAGGTCCAGTTGAAATTTCTCTATTGATATTATACTGTTGTGCATAATTCTTGGGATTGTCGCCTATCTATACAAGTAAGTTTCACTTTCTCAAAAAAATGGAAAGGAAATGTTTTATCTAATTCTTGGTAATAGCTGACATCCTTAATGGACTCTAGAAAATAATTTCATGCATGGGTGAAGTTATAGTTAGAAGCCAATAATTGAACTTATAAACTAAAGCTGAGTACATGGTTATTCTGGTTGGATCTTCTTCTTAGTTTATTATTATGTTTTATGATTGGCAGAGAGTGAGAGGGTTGAAGGCCATGAGAAGCAGCATGGAGAGCGATTCAGAATGACAGTGAATGATGGATGGGGGCCTTCCTTCGGATTCTTGTTTCTCTTCTTTCTTCTTTTTTTTTTTTCCTCCGATCTGATGGGGGAGTTGGGTGTTTTGGTTCACTTTCTTCTTATTTTTTGTGTTAAATAGGGGAGGGAGTGATGAGAGAGAGAGAGAGAGAGAGAGAGAGGGTAATGTTATTTTGTGGCTTTATATACAAAGTAGTAATTTTTTGGTTGAGAATTGTGAATTCAATTTTTGAATATGTTATTTTGTGGATAATGGTGATTGGATATTAAATTGAACGGAAAAGTGAATTAATGTTGCATTTGTTATTTGAATGTAAGTTATTATTTCATATTAGTGCTATTCAGTTTTATTATATGTATTTTTTTAGTTTAATCCTATAAAATTAGCACAATTTCAACAAAAAAAAAAGAAGAAGGGATATCACGGCATTTTTTAAAACGCCACTTAAACCATAAATACTAGCAGTTAGATTTTTAAAAAAAGATATGATGCCGTTTTAAAAATGTCGCTAAATATTATAGTGACGTCATGATATTGTTAAGAAGGACATTTGGCAACGTTTTTAAAAACTCTGTCCATACTAATATAACGACGTTTTTAAAACGTCATAAAGTTATAGCGACGGCCGTGTCCTTGCTGTTTAGTGCTAAGTGTCACAAAAAGAATTAACGGCATTTTTGACACTTACAACGGCATTTTTTAAATATCGCTAAAAGCTGAATTTCCTGCAGTTGGTGTAGGGGTCCTGGTTCCCTATCACAGCGGTTGTAAAAAGTCTTGAAAGAAAAAAACAAAAGGTTGAAATTAATAGTTGAGATTTTGATTTTTGTTGCTCTGTAGAATAATAATAATAAAAAAAAAAATGATTTAGAAGCTGCTGGTATCTTCACATTGAAGAAACTCGTGCTTTACAAAAAGTGGTCTTCAATTTTTTCTTTTGCAGATCGCGTGTTGTGTCTGATGAGGGAAGGAAAGTTGTTTAGTGGTGGGACCTACTAATTTTAGGTGGCAATCCAACTACAACTTTGATCATTTATTCGGTCATTTGGGTTGCAGCATTACTAAGAAAAAATTGGTTGAGTGCTCTAAAAAAAAAAAAACTACAGAAAACTCAACTTATAATGGAATATTTGTTTGGATTTTTTTGAGTTAATTTATAATTTTTAATTTTTGAAAAGTTATTTTAAACTGTTTGGTTAAATTTATTTTAAACAGTTTCTGATTTTAACAACTTATTTTAACTCAAAAAGCTGATTTTGAGAAGCTGCTCACCCCTTACTTCTGATTATTAACTTCTGTTGTGGACATATTAATTACGGTAATACTCTTAAATTTTTTTATTTTTTTATTTTTTAAAAAATAAAAAAAGACTCAAATGGAGTATAAATTATTTTTTTTTTTTTTACGAGAAATGTAAATAAGTAGTAAATAACAAAAAATAAAAGTTAATTGAAAAACCTTCAAAACTTATGTAACAAACACTACTCAGCAACTTAAATTTATAATCCAACAGTTACAATAAAGAGATTAACAATTTTTTATTAAATTCATAATTTAAAATATGTTAAGCTATAATCTATAATATTTTTTAACATTTATACCAAACGGGACCAATAGATTCGATTGTGATAGGATGTTTTGTCCTAACTATTTCATTTCATTTATTTTATTTTTTCTCCTTGCTGTAGAACTACCTTTAAAGCTCTCTATATCATCACCGCTTCAAAATAAAGCCATGTAAAGGATCTAGGCAGAGATGGCATACGTATTTCTTGCAAATCGAAGAGATGACTCAAAATTGAGCTCCATCCCACCAATCCAGACACGAGTTTTGGAATTTATCTTGGTAGCTTCCTTCACAATCACCACACTTCTCTTAATAATCCCATTTGAATACGTAGATGGTAACCCAGTCCCCACTGTCTTCTTCAAAGGTCTCCCAACAACATTCCAAGCTTTTGTTGTGTGCCTCGTCTTCTCCTTTTCTGGTTCGTTGAGTGCGTTGCTAATCCGTGACACGTCCTTGCTTGCTAAGTTCTGTGAGTACTCTTCCATGGCTTCCATGGCATCTGCTTTCTCTCTCTTGCTTTGCACCATGTTTGGGCAGCTATGGATGTCCCAGTCTGTATGAAAAACTAAAGTATTTGTTAATTTACTGTCTGTGTCTGTTGTGTTTTTTTGTTAAGTTTTGGAATACAGGGTACTGCGACCCATCATGGAGATCAATATCATGCTCTTATTTCAGTAATATAAATTGTTTATATTGTACAATTTATCAAGTAAATAGTGCAGGGAAAAAAATCAGATTAATCAAATATTTATAACCACATAACAATATTATAATTTTGATAATAAACTATATTTATTTAGACTTTGATTATGTGGTTATAAATAATTTTTTATAAACAGCATAGTTGTGAATATTATAAAATGAACAATTTAAATTATGAAAGGAAGTCCGGTATTAACTCCCCACGAGAGGTCACAGCAGGCTAGACAGCATCCCAGGTCCATGTTTAATGGGATTGACAAAAAAATATTGTTTTAAGAGATCACAGTTCGAGTCTTGTGACTTGTGTTGTTTTTGTTGGTAGTGAAATGAAAGGCTGGAGTTTTAATCCCAAATATGTGTGCATACAATAATGCTATTCTTCTTCTTCTCCTCCTCTTTTCTTTTTCTTTTTTGTAATTCTTATTTTTGGGAAATAAAGGTAACATTCAATTGAATTATCAAATAGCATAAGGAGAACAAGAACACAGGGTAAACTAATTTGATTTTGAATAATTGGTGGAGCCAGATCAGTACACTGAAAATAAATAAATAAATAAATAAATAAATATATATATATATATAATTGCATAAAAGAGAGATAAATAGTTTAGTGGAGATGAAAAAATACTGCATAGAATTTCTTAAGTAGTGTTTGGTAACGTTTATGTTTTTGGTTTATATTTACAAAAATTTTATAAACTGATTTTTGTTTATTTTAATAATTGGAAAAAAATTATTTGAAAAAAAAATAATTGAAAAAAAAATTGTTAGTCAAATTTTTAAATTTCTGTTTAAAAATCAACGTAAACTCATTTTTTGAGTTTACGTATTTTTCTCAAATTTAAAAATTGAGATAACTATTTATAAATTAAAAAAATTATTAAACAAGTTTTCATGATAGTTTTTTAAATTTTTATAAATATAAACTGAAAACTTAAAATGAAATGGTTACCAAACAATTGTTTAGGGAGCTTTTATAATACATACCTCTATTTTGGGATGCAAGTTTTGAAAGTGCAGCTTGTTTGGTTATAGTTTTTAGAAAACAGTTTTCAGAAAATTATACTTTTTTTTTATTTTCCGTATTTTAATGTTTTCAATGATTTTTTTAATATTTTAAGCAACTTTTTTTAAAAATTTTTAAACACACATAACATAAATACACTTAAGAAAATATAATATTTGTGAAAAAAAAATCTTTAAAAAATACACTAAATAGCAAAAAATGCAAAAAAAAAAATAAAAAATTCAGTACATTTTTTGTATTTTTGTGTATTTATTAATTTTTTAAAATATTGTTTCATAAATATTTTACTATTTAGAACCTGTAAGTAATGTACATTTAAAAAAGTAAAAAAATTACTTAAAATTTAAAAAATATTCACTAAAAACAAAAAAAAAATATGAAAAACAAAAACCTCAATTTTAAAAAAACTGAATTTAGAAAACTAAAACCAAACACACTTAAAATTTTGTGTCAAACCATTTTCGGTTATAATCAAAAGGGCAAAATAAATCATAACTAAACAGTAGTTGAGGCTTAGCCAAAGGCCTGTTTAGTGATAATCAAATTTGTAATTATAACAGGTTATAGCTATGTGATAATCAAAATAACAATAGTCTCGTTTGGTAGAGCTGTGGTAAAATGATTATAAATTATAGTTTAATAGATTACAATTTATAATTGTGAACATAAGCTGTAACGCCCTCAAAATATGACATAAATCATCCATTCATTATAACTATTAACATGATAGAAATGTTACATTTGCATTTATCAAAGTCGGTATTACAAAAGATGTTACATGTAACTCTAACTACTAACAACAAAATAAATGCCCTACGGGCTTACAGCTTTCCAAGTTATCGCTTTGTTACAACAAAAGAAGAGTCCTAACTCTTTTACATATAAAGCCCTCAACTCAAATTTACATTTAGATACAAAATAATAAGAAAATAGCAAAATGAAGCCTTCGGCCCCTAAACCTCCCAATCTATGCCCTTGGAAGTGGCATGCCATTTGTACCTGAAAAATGGTTTCCCAAGTAGGGTGAGCCAAAGCCCAGTAGAGATATGCTAAACAACATATGAGAATTAACTAAGACATAAGTACCAGATAAATGTGAGATATTCTTAACCAATACATATTCCTTTCAAGTTCATTCGATATGGATAACCAATATCTCAACTCATTTCCATTCTTTCGTTTCGGATAAGATTAACTAACCAAATTCATTATTATCAAAACAACCAACATGAGACTACAACTCAATGGTTCATAATTCAATGCGTTCATCAAACCAACACTTCTATTTCTTACTATTTTACGGAACTACGTCCGAGGGAATAGACACCCATAAATAAATAAGATTTCAGGACTTTCACCCTGGACATTCCGGCCAACTTAATTCTCAATGGAGTTCATCCCTTATCTCCTCCCACACAATGAAGTACATCCCTTATCTCCTCCCAAGCAATGATACATATACATGTAAGATTTAATAATATATGTAACCATAATAATAACGCGGAATTAAACTTAACAGGATCTTGAATTCAATACAACTCAAGAATAAAACGAACATACCTTTGTCAGCCATTGAATTAGAGAAGTTAAGAAAATACCCCTTAGAGTTGAACCTTTAATTCTTGGCTCACCTTCTTCTCTCTGTCTCTCTTAATTAGGATGACTATAAAACTTAAAGTGATGGAAAAAAAATACTCATGATATGAAAGGGGAGTCACCCATCCTTATATAGAGGAGAGAAGAGGGCCAGATAAACTCTATCAGAAGAATTCCTAATCCATCAAGGTTTCCTTCTTATCTTAGAAGAGTGATTATATTAAAATTCTAATTACTGAACTTTATCTCAAATATTGGCTTTATCTAATTGTGGAGTCCAAATAAAATAAAACATGTAAAAATATGTAGGCTATTGGGCCACACTAGAAAATAAATCCAATATTCTCCCACTTGGCCCATTAAGCCGATTATGATGCAATTATGAGTTTTTTTAAAAATATGCAACTTATAAAAATTTTGACTCATTGGATTCCACACTAAAAACTTTGACACGTGATCACGAATTTTAAAAAATAGCCAATAAGTTCAGATATATTAGAAACTATAATACTGTAATTACTTCAGACCACCAATGTGAGTCATAGCGGTTATATAACATTTATGTCATATTTCCTTCTATGCACTACACCATTGATAACCTTCACCAACCCAGTCCTTTATTGGGATATATAATTATTTTTCTGAAAGGCCCCTATAATTTGTCTTGTTAAGACATTCCCTGTTTATCAATATTCAAATTAATGTGTACACACATTTTTAGAAACAGGAAAAACAGAAACAAAATTATTATTGCGCAAATAGTGTCAAAAAATAAGCACTCATGATTAACCATACACATCAAGGGTTGCTTAAAAGACCCATCCTGATAACATGCTCTTTGTATGTCTTTGGTGGCAATCCCTTTGTGAATGGATCAACAATCATAAGAGAGGTGCTTAAGTTTTCAATTAACACTTATTGTTTCTGGACTCTTTCTCTAACAACTAAGTACTTTACTTTCATGTGTTTGGAATCAGTGGAGTACTTCCCATTCATAGAGAAGAAAACTGCTGCGGTATTGTCACAATATATCTTCAGCGACCTGGCAATTGAGTCAACAACACCAAGTCCTGAGATGAAATTCCGCAACCATAAAGCATGATTTGTAGCCTCAAAGCATATGGAATGTCCTTCATTTGTTTTCTTTTCAAGTCATTCCTTGGATACTGTTTTTCACTTAATTTATCACCCTTTGTGATGGGTGCATCACCGACTGAACAAAACTGCATATTGAATCTCTCCAAAACACGATCAATATATCCTTTTTGAGATAGTCCTAGCAATCCTCGATATCGAACCCTAAAGATCTCTATGCCAATAACATAGTTTGCCTCACCCATATCGACCATTTTAAAGTTCTTGAAGAGATATTCCTTGGTTTCATGCAATAAGCCAAGGTCATTACTAGCTAACAAAATGTCATCCACATATAGCACCAACATAATGAACTTGCTCCCACTAACCTTCAGATATATGCACTGATCAACTGCATTTTCCTTAAATCCGAAAGAGGTAATGGTATCATTAAACCTTAAATACCATTGCCTAGAAGCTTGTTTAAGGCCATATATGGATTTCTTTAATTTGCAAGCTAAATGTTCTTTAAAATCCTTCGGGCTGCTCCATATAAATTTCTTCATCCAAATTCCCATTTAAAAAAGCAGTTTTCACATCCATTTGATGCAACTCTAAGTCATAATGAGCTACCAATGCTAGGATGATTCTAAGCGAGTCCTTCTTAGATACTGGAGAGAAGGTCTCTGTATAGTCTATGCCTTCTTTTTGAGTAAAACCTTTGGCAACAAGTCTGGCTTTAAATCGTTCGATATTGCCTTTTGCGTCACGCTTGGTCTTGAAGACCCATTTACACCCGACCTTTTTGCAGTTATTAGGCAATTCGACGAGATCCCAAACACTATTCTGTTCCATGGATTTTAACTCTTCATTTATAGTATTGACCCATTTAGAAGAATCATCACTATTCATGGCTTGTGAAAATGAGACTGGATCTTTGTTAATCCCAATATCAAAATCAGATTCCTGTAGATACACCATGTAATCATCTGGAATGGCAGGCTTTCTTTCCCTCTGAGATCTTCTCAAAACTGCCGGTTGTGGTGGTTCTACAATATTTTCAATGGTGGTATCTTCATGAAGTGGTGAAACATGAGGTGGTGAAGGATTTTCATCATGTTGTTCGTTTTCCTCAGCCTGTGGAATAGTCTGAGGAACAACAACTTTTCGATAAGGGTCAAATGTTGGCACATCTACCCTAATTTTCTCGAAATTCACCACTTGTGTTTTCTCACTCCCACTGATTTCACCATTCTCTAGGAATCTAGCATTACCAGTCTCCACTATCCTCGTACTGTGATTAGGACAATAAAATTTGTACCCTTTAGACTTGTCTGGATAACCAATGAAATATCCAGATATTGTTCTTGAGTCCAACTTTTTCTCTTGTGGGTTGAAGATTCTTACCTCTGCTGGACAACCCCAAATATGTAAGTGTCTCAAACTAGGTTTCCTACCAGTCCACAACTCAAAAGGAATTGTTGGGACCGCCTTACGAGGAACCCTATTTAAGATATACATTGCAGTCTTTAAAGCTTCACCCCACATTGAAATAGGTACAATTGAGTAACTTAACATACTCCTAACCATATCTTTAAGTGTACAATTACGTCTTTCAGCAACTCCATTCTGCTGTGGCGTACCAGGCATTGTATATTGAGCACAAATGCCTTTCTTTTCTAAGAATTTGGCAAATGGGCCAGGATTTTGGCCTGACTCATCATATTTACCATAATATTCACCACCCCTGTCTGATCTCACTATTTTAACCTTTCTATCTAATTGTCTCTCGACTTCAGTTATGTACACCTCAAGGATGTCAACAGCCTGAGACTTTTCATGAATTAGATACACATATCCATAACGTGAGAAGTCATATATAAATGTGATAAAATATTTTTCACCACTAAGACATGGGATGTTGAGTGGCCCGCAAATATCTGTATGAATTATCTCAAGAAGCTCATTACTTCTTGTGGCACCTTTCTTGGTGCGTTTGGTTTGCTTTCCTTTAATGTAATCCACACATATCTGAAAATCAGTGAAGTCTAGGTTTTCCAAAATCCCATTCTTCACCAATTTTTCAATTCTATTTCTGGAGATATGCCCCAACCGTCTATGCCACAAGATCGATGATTTTTCATTAATTAGACCACGTTTTAAACCAATATTCGAATGCAGAGTTACTAATGATTGTGCAAACTCATGATTTAAGGTAATTTTATATAAACCATCACATAAATTACCAGAACCAACCACTTTTGAATTCAACATTAAATTGAGTTTTCCACAATTAAATAAAACTGAATATCCAACACAATCCAATTTGGATAACGAAACTAAATTCCTAGAAATTGAAGGAGCATAAAAAGTGTCTTCTAGATCCATCTGATGACCCGTCTCTAAGATCAGTCGATAGTTTCCTACAGCTACGACTTCAGCTTTGAGACGGTTCCCCATATAGACAAATCTTTCACTTTCCTTCGGTTTCCTGGTTGAGAGGTATCCCTGCATGTCATTTGTAATGTGGGTCGTGGCCCTAGAGTCAATCCACCACATATTAGAAGGTACTTCAGCAAGGTTTGATTCATAACAAACAAAAGAAAATTTCTTATATTTCTTTTCGAACCAAGCCTTTCGTTTGCTGCAGTCTTTCTTCACATGTCCCTTCTTACCACAAAAGTAGCACTTGACAGTGAAACCATTCTGAGCCTGATTTTCTTTCCCCAGGTTCGTTCCTTCTCTTAGGTGGATTTTTCTTTGATTTTACAAACTTACCCATCTTTTTCTTTATAGCTCCATGAGTTACAGCCAATGCAGTTTGACGTCCTTCCTCCCTCAACCTCACTTCCTCCTGAACACACATATTAGTCAGATCATTCAAACTCCACTTATCTTTATTGGTGTTATATTGAATTTTGAATGCACCGAACTGTGATGGAAGTGAGTTGAGAATAAACTGCACGAGAAAAGTTTCATCAACCTGCATCCCTAAAGTTTTAAGTTTTGCAACTTTGTCGCCATATTGAGGATGTGATCCTAAACTCCTCGGTGGCCATTATATTTCATTGTTGTTAATTCAACCATAATAGTGCCAGCAAGTGGCTTGTCGATCTTCAACAGCCTTTAACCAAATTTTACTTTAAGCGTTAGGGTAATGTCACTAAAGAGTCCTTTGGTCAATAATCAAGTAAGATCCCAGGAAGGTTGGAGGAGTCAATATAGCCTCCCTTCTAAGTCCAACCACCTTAGATAGCAAGCTATCTTTTTGACAGATCTTAAGAGGTATTAACACAAGATCTCATAAGTAACACGGAAAAAGGCATAAACAATATCCATATTAAAGCTTTGAGAATTATGATGAACTATTGATATCACATAAGTCTTTCCTTTGGGCAAAACTTAGGTATATCCATTGTCCACTCGTCAAGAATCACTTATGTAGGTCTAAAGTAATTTATGCAATTTTTCAACTAGTCATGTTACCTTTGGGTATTCAATTCTAATCTTTCAAATTACATAAGTTACATTATCCTACCCAGTTCATAATTATTTGAAAGTGACTCTCCTTTGGGCTAGTCTCAATCTCCTAATCATAACTGCAATTGAGAATATTATCGACCTTAATGTTACCCTTTTTAACAACTCTTTTATGTAGTTCTATATTCATAAGTTTTACAAATCTAGGCCACTTTGGTAGCTACTAAATTAGTAAACCCTATGAATACGGAACTAACCAACAATATTCTCTATTCATTAATTTTGAGTTATTTAATTATCATTAATTCAATCACAATTTTAATGAAATCACTATTTATGATTTCTAAAATTTCTTTTATGTGATTGCAATTACCAATATAATAATAATAATAACTCTGGACGAACATGAATATTTATATATCAAAAACATGTAATATAACAATCATGAATATCTCTTATAATGGTTAATAAGAATTACACCTAAATGAATTAACCACTTCATTATTTAATATTCAATGTCACAAAATTATATCATGATATCAATTTTAAATCATGAAAATATATAAATATTTAACAATAATAGACAATAAGTGTGCATAATTAAACAAAGCAAAAACATAATCCTCTAATGTGATACAATCAAATAAATATGTTTATTTAATTGTCCGAACGATTCAGCAAAATTCTAAAATTGCTTTTAATCTATGCACTTTATCATAATGGCAAGCAATACACTCAATTCAATAACATATTATGATGATTATAAAAACTATTATCACTAAAATTGATAATAAATCAAAACATGCATATGAACAGCATATAAAATTACATAAAAGTTTGCACCTAACATATCACAAAACAAAGTAAGTGAGGGAGTCCATGATGTGCATACTTAGTTACGATTTAGAAATCAGGAATGAAATCTTCTTTCACACAACCTTTGACTTTTAACAACACAAAAAGAGTTTCTTTGATGCATAATGAATATGAAAGAGATTAGATGTACCATTCAGACACTGCCTAATAAATATGGCATGCAGCTTATACAGCGTATATTCAAGATAACCAACACATGCTAGGAGTTCAAACCTTATGAACAAAAAAAAATGTTGTTATGAATAATTATAATTATAATATAACAATATTCATAAATATATTATTATTCCAAGGTGTATTGATTCACAAACTAAAGCTCTGATACCACATGTAAGATTTAATAATATATGTAACCATAATAATAACGCGGAATTAAACTTAACAGGATCTTGAATTCAATACAACTCAAGAATAAAACGAACATACCTTTGCCAGCCATTGAATTAGAGAAGTTGAGAAAATACCCCTTAGAGTTGAACCTTTAATTCTTGGCTCACCTTCTTCTCTCTGTCTCTCTTAATTAGGATGACTATAAAACTTAAAGTGATGGAAAAAAAATACTCATGATATGAAAGGGGAGTCGCCCATCCTTATATAGAGGAGAGAAGAGGGCCAGATAAACTCTATCAGAAGAATTCCTAATCCATCAAGGTTTCCTTCTTATCTTAGAAGAGTGATTATATTAAAATTCTAATTACTGAACTTTATCTCAAATATTGGCTTTATCTAATTGTGGAGTCCAAATAAAATAAAACATGTAAAAATATGTAGGCTATTGGGCCACACTAGAAAATAAATCCAACAATACAATCATGTTGACATATACAATGACCAATTAAATCACATATTCAATGGTTTAATCCAACCATCATATTCAATGACATAATTCGATTGATTAGTTTTAATTTACCTAATCATCATGTAGTTTCTACAACAATCATGGCTATCTTCCACTGATAGCCCCAAACAGATATTTCTAAATAGATAAATAAATCTATCAAACAGATAATTTATTAACTTTTCTATAGATGAGTGATTTATCAATCTAACTACACCATTTATAATCACAATTTCTCCCAATTTCAAAATTCCAAAACCAATTTCACAATTCCACATTGATTTCCTTATTTATACAAATAACTTATTTAATTCAAATTAGGACATTTTTCCCCATTTATCAAACATTACACCCAAGACCACATTTCATCAACTCTTGTCAAGCCATAACATGTTCAAGACTTCTCATGCCCATAAGGAACCCAACTAGAAAACCCCTCTTTTATACATATATAAAAACCAATCCAAAATTTACCAAAAACCTTCCCAAATCCCACAATTTATACAAGATGACATTATCTATGTTAAAACCCATATAGGAGGGTAGAATATCCCTATCCCAAGTGCAGAAGCTCAAAGGAGAAGAAGAGAGAAACCCAAAGATGTTTTAAACTTGAACTTTTTCGGATCAAAAGGAAGCCCATGCAATGCTCTAGCTTTTTAACAAAGAGAGTAGGGTAGAATGACCCTAGAACATGGAGTATTTGTAGAGAGAGAGAGAGAGAGAGAGAGAGAGAGAGTGTGTGTGTGTGTGTGTGTGTGTTTTAGATAGAGGAGCTGCCGATCTAGGGTTTTGAAGAAGGAAAAAGGTCAAAAATTATGTAATTTATCTCTACTGCGAACTGATATATACGAGGTTCGCTTAAGCGAAGGAGTTGTCACTCGAGCGACCAAAAACAACAAAAGGCCTCACTCGAGCGCAAGAAGCGTCGCTCAAGCGCACAATGCAAAGCTTCAGGTCTGCCACAAAAGTAGACGCACGCTAGAGCACAAGAGTTCTCGCTCGAGCAAAGGAACAAACCGCACAAACCTCGCTCGAGCGCAAGAGTTCTTGCTCGAGCGAAAGCTATGTCTAAGAAAGAAACCTGAAGACCTTCAATCATCGCTCGAGCGCAAAAACCCTCGCTTGAGCGAAGAAGCCAAAACCTGGGCAGCAACTATTTGAACCAACTTGCAACCAACCTATTCCAAACTTACCCAACACGTCCCAAAACTGAAATTCAACAAAGTAAAGGACGGAAATAAAACATAGACAACAACATACAACCACAGAACCCGAGTCCGGAACACAATAAAGGTCGGGGTAAAATTCGGATCGCTATATAAACTGTTAACCTGTTTGGTTTAGCTGTAAAATTATGGATTTAAGCAACAGAATAGTACTTTGGTTGATAAGCTGTAAATAACTTTTTGCTGTGTAATTGTCCTTTTTGCCCTTATGTGATAATAAAAATGATTATTTTGTCATTTTTTTCAGTTTTAATTTTAAATAAATTATTTCATTAATAAAAGTTAGTATAATTAGTATTACAAAATTATTATTTTCATTAATAGTATGAATTAGTATAAAATTATTTCATTTTTTCATTATAAATTAATCAGTGTCAATTAATGGCTTAATTAGCATGAATTAATACTAAAATTATTAATTAGTATCAATTAATATAAAATTTATTTCATTAACGGCTAAATTTATTTCATTTAATAAAATTAATTTCATCTTTTGGTTTTTTATTTTTTTTATTTACAATACCAAAGAATTTTATATCAATATAAAATTCTTTTAATAGAAGTTATTTAATTGAAATAAATTTATATCAATATTAATTGAAATAAATTGTGCAGTTTATTTCTTTATTTAAATTGTGCAATTGTGCAATTTATATCAATATTAATTGTGAAATAAATTGTGCAATTTATTTAATGGATATATACTGAGATAACACCTTTCAATCTAAATTATAGACTAGATACTTTAAATATTTTTCTATTAGATTGAAATATAGAATCGGTTCATTTGACCCTTTCAAAAACTAGTGGTTGAGATATTTTTTAATTTTTTTTTTTCGAGTTTGCAAACTCTTAAATTTAAGATGGTATAAATTTAATATAAAAATTGTTATTATATATATATATATATATATTAATGTTTGGAACAGGCCGAAGATGGCTCGCCGTCGCCGTCGATGACCTAGCCACTATCAAAACAACACTAAAGATGCGCGCGCGCGCGCGCGAGAGAGAGAGAGAGAGAGAGAGAGAGAGCTCTGGTTCGTTGAGAGAGAGAGAGAGCTCTGGTTTGACCAGATCGCGACTAAAACCTAGCCTGGTTGTTTGACTAGATCGCGAAGAGAGATATATATATATAGAGAGAGAGAGAGGGGCTCTGGTTCGTTGAGAGCTTTGGTTCTTCGACCAGATCGCACACTTCGGTTAGGGTTGTAGATGGCGATGGCGTTGGTGACGGAGAGAGAGTTTTAGATCGTAAGAGAGAAAGAGATAGAGATTACGAAAAGAGAGAGAAAATATAGCAAAAGAGAACTCTGATTTGCCTCCGCCAGAAATCACTCTTGCCAAAAATCGCCTCTCTCTCTCTCTCAAGTGAGCAATGAACAATGTTTTGTGAAATAGGATTTATATAGTTGGGTTTTTGGTAATAGTTGGGTATTGACGAGGGCATTTAAGTAATTTTAATAGCCCCCTTACTAGCTGCTTGCTTAATTCGATTTTTATAAGCACCCTTCGAGCTACTTTGGAAAATAAGTTGAAAATAACTTAAATTAAGCTATAATCTGATGAGTTAAGTTGCACCAAACACAATATTTTAGCTTAAATTAAACTAAAAGCGAAAATAAAAAACTTTTAAGCTGCGCCAAACAGGTACAATGATTTGTAACCAAGTCATAAGAAACATCATATGAGGTATAATGAAAGACATCTTTAGGGGACAAATAGGTGACGTTGGACAAATACAGAAATAGATAAGTGACACACATACATATTTGAATAGATAGTTGGATAAACAGGTAACACGTGTACATATTTGAACATGGAGAGGAGGATCCCCTCCAGTCCATACTGGAGGTTGTTGTTAGGGTCCGTGCGGCCCACCACAGGTCCTATTTTGATGATCCAAACTATTTATTTTGTCGGACACGTAGTTTATTTCATTCAAAAAAAATTAAGTTGATTTGATAACCGTAACTAGTTTAATTTTTCACTAAAAAAATAAACAATAATTGTGTTTTCAAAAATAAATACATTTTTTTAGTGAAACGTAATAAATTAAACAAGTTACAGTTATCGGATCAACTTAATTTTTTTTTTATGGACAAAATATACAAAGTGTTTAACAAAATAAATGGTTTAGATCATCGAAATGGGGCCCGTAGTAGGCCCCACGGACCTAAACAACACCCTCTAGTCCAAAATTTGGATTGGAGGGGATCCACCTCCTTTGAACAAATAGTTGGACAAATAAATAACACGTGTATAAATAGGTTACACTTAAACAGATAAGTGACATTTGAACATATAAACAGATGGTTAGCTTTTTAGCAGGTAGTTGTCTTTTTGGACTCATAATGTCCTTTTGGCAGAAAACAAGATTTAAGTTTGGGCCTATTTTTCCAACAGTTTTAGAAATAGACCTCTAGCCTAAATGTCCTTTAAATTTTGATTAAAGTAATTTTATTATAATAAATTAGGCTGTTTAGGTTAATTTTTGGTTTACCTATAGATACAGGTTATAGATATACATATTAATTTAAAATATTATTAAATAAGAAATTGAGTTAAAAATTCAAAATTAAAATTAAAATTAGATTAAGGTAATTTTATGATAATAAATTAGGATGTTTAGGTTACTTTATGGTTTAATTTATTAAATATATGATTAAGATATAAAATTATATGTATTTAATAAGAGAGAAAAAAAATGGCATGGGAATATTAAAGTAATTTTGTTCGTTTTTGTTAACAGATTAGTTCTGTACTGTAGTTCAAAACTATAAGGGGATAGATTGCTTATATTTAAGCCATACGAAAATACAATGCTTCAAATTGAAATCACATCGGATAAAGTGAATATTGTTTAAAAATTAAAACAAACCCTACTTTTAATATTATATATACATACATATGATAAGATTTGATTTGTAGTGTTTTCACAGCATGTATACAAATGTCGTTATATAACATGTCGTGAAAAGTTAATTGTCTTTTACAGCAAACATGTAAAGTTAATTGTCTTTTACGGCATACAAATGAGGTTTTTGGTTTTCTTTTATGGTGTTTTTTCCATGTCATAATTATTGTACTTTTCACGGCATAATTTTACATGCCGTAAAAGATTACTTTTAATATATCTATAACATACTTTGTATGACGTATATAATCTTTTATGATATTTTTTTACATGCCATAAATTATTATATTTTTCACAACATAATTTTGTAAGTTGTAAAAAGTTATTTTTAATATATATATATATACACTCATTATATTATTTCTATATTTCCTATTATGTTTCATTTTCATTTTCATTGATAGCCATTTGTAGTCTCAATTTTCTGTTTATCATAGCAACCAAGTCTAAATCCATATTAGAAAAGTTTAACACAAAGAAACAATCAAATGCCTTCAAAACACAATCCATTAGAAGTTCAATAAAAAAATTAAAAATTAAAAAAATTATCATAAAAAAATCCGTTACAAAGAGGATGAAAGGCTAGTCATTGAGATGCCATATGCTCTGATTTCCTCCGATACAACCGGTACCATTTACAAAAGAAAAAAGAGCATAAAAAACAAATTCATATATGCTACTCTAAATCCTAAAATATATTACTAATATCATAGTAATGTAATAAATTATGAGATCTTCCCAGTTTATATTAAAGTTTTCTATGAATCATTTCTTAGGAAACAGATTTTGAAATCAAGGAAAGATTATGAAAAAGAAGGAGATATACTCATAACACCGAGGCAAAAGTACACTTTATAACTCATTGTAACATTAATTATGATTCATTATGATTATTATTTTAGTTATTATCTAAAATATCTATGGTTATATCTTATGTAATGTTTGGATATAAGCAATTATTTTTTTAATTATAATTAAAATGATTTAATTATGGTCTCGTGGAAGGTGACATAATGCATGACATTGTTGTGAAGGTCATGTAATGCATGGCATCACATTTCACTAAGTCCCACTACACCTAATGGCGAAGACTAGGCATAGGGTTATTCGATTCGTGAAAATCATTCAACTTGAACTACCCACACTCACATGTCCGCATCTATATACATTTTTTTAAAAAAAAATCTAGACCGTTAGATTTTTTTGTATATTTTGTAAGTGTGTAATCCTAATTTTCTCTTCTCTCGCTCACTTGCAAGTAAACAAATGTTTTGAAACTTGTTTTGCATTGCAAGTGTGAAAACTCAACAAATATGGGGAACTTGCAAAAAAATGAGTAAAAGGGCTTATTCACAGTTATTCTTCTTCTTTTTTTCCCTAGTGAGTAAGTTCAACAAACCGTAAAATTAATTTTTCAGAAAAGATGTTTGTTCCATTTTTATTAAAACAACTATGGGTTTTGTTTAGCTTATACATTTTCTGTAAAGTGAATGTGAGTCAATTAACTGATCATAGCATGTATTTATGGCCTGTTTCCTTTTGGAACTAAATTGGATAAATAGGCTATAATTTATTTGGGATATTGAAAAATAATGATTTCATGATAAGAAATCTATGATTTTATGACCCAAAATAATATTTAAAGAATAAGGGGAAAATGCCCAAAAAGAATATTTAAAAGTGGGAAAAACCAAGCCCCAATTTTTTTTTTTTTTAAATGAAGAGTCCAATCGGCAAACCGTCCGTAATTGCCTGCACATCCATGAAACCTATTCGCACAAACCGCAATCCTAATTGCGAGCGGTTGCGGGTTCAAAAATTTTCAAACCGCTGACATGTAGGCAGGTTCAAACCGCAAACTGAACCGTCAAAAACGATATGCAAGCACCCCTTAAAGACTATAGTACACACCCTTCAAGACGAAAATGACATAATTCTATATTTTCTGAGTCATAATTAAAAAAAATCATAACCAAACAACACATGAAGTATAACAAAAAATCTCATGAATTATAACTAAAATAAGGTTATAACTAAAAAAAAATTAATTATAATTAAAAAAATAATATAACTTAATAGTGAATATGATAAAGATGTGTATAATAGAATTTTCCTACACGTAACTAGCATGGGAGAATTGTTTTAGGTGTTACTGAAATACTAGGCGATATTGTCAGTGTATGTGATAACTTTAGTTAAATCGTGAACGCAATCTAAATTGAATTAGTCGTGTTTTATCTTTGAATTATTTAACAAATATGAGTCAATTTATTTTATTTGTCAAATTTTATGTTTCATAATTTAAAACATTGTATAAATAATCTCGCAAGATAGTCCAAAATTACTAAAAAGCAAACAAAAACTATTATTTAACGTAAATTTTATAATACACATCTCAAGAGGAGTTGTGTACCATAGCCCATGTATGGTGGTTGTGGTATTTAATTGTAATTTATTTTAGTGTTAATTATAACTCATTGTGATGTTAGGTAGGACTTATTGTGATTATTATTTTAGGTATGATAAAAAAAATTAATTATATCCTATGTGATGTTTAGTTATAATTCTTTATTTTTTTTTAATTTTGACTAAAAATAATTTAATTATAATATTTGTAATAATTAATATTATAAATATCATAACTTACCTATGATACACATTTTTTTTTTTAAGGTTGTGTACTCCAAAATGACCCGTAGATAATTCATTATGTAAGATAGAGTAATTATGCCATTTGATGTGGAAAATATCACTTTCTCATTTCTTGAAAATATCAGTGATACCTAATCACTTATTTATACAACCTCTCATATACAACAAATATGTATCTAATAACCTAACTAACTAATCTAACTGTTTTGCATGTGTGTTAACAACTTAACCACTAGTAACAGATCTTCTAACAGATTCTCTAACCACCGTAGGTGTAGTTAGTAAAGCAGTTAAACATGGTGAACTTGAACTGATAGAACTTTTCTTTTTGAACTGATTGAGCTGAGGACTAAATCGAGTAGGTGCAGGTGCAGGTTCTGAGCTGGAGCTGAGCTGAGTAGGCAATGCTGCAAAGTTAGTATCTGCAGAGTTAGTATCCTCAACATCCCCTTGCAAGCGAATGTGGGAAGAAGGACACATCATGAGCTTAGCTTTAAGATACAAAAATCGAGAAACAGACAGAGGCTTAGTGAAGATGTCTACCAGCTGATCAATGGTAGGAATGTACTGAAGAATCAGCTTCTTAGCCAGAACTTGATCACGCACAAAATGCCAATCAACCTCAATGTATTTAGAGCGTGAATGGAAAACAGGGTTAGAGGCTAAAGCAATCGCAGAAACATTATCACACCAAAGTGTAGGAAGCACAGGAGAGACAACAAATAAATCTTGAAGAAACATACCAATCCAAGCTAATTCAGCTACAGTATGAGCAAGAGACCTATACTCGGCCTCAGTAGATGATTTGGAAACGGTTGGTTGCTTTTTAGCTGACCAAGAAACAAGATTACTACCCAGAAAAATGCAGTAGCCTGAAGTGGATTTACGGTCAATGATATCTCCAGCCTAGTTTGAATCAGAGAATGCATAAACATCAAAGGAACTAGGGAAATAAGACAGACCATGAGTAAGAGTGCCTTTGACAAAACGAAGCAACCTCTTCACAGCAGCAAAATGACCAACTGTGGGTGAATGCATATGTTGGCAAGATTGATTTACTGCTAAGGAAATGTCAGGTCTAATAATGGTAAGATACTAAAGAGCCCCAACTAGACTACGATAAAGAGTAGGATAAGAAAATGAATGATCAGCATTTAGGAAGAGTTGGCTTGACAGAGATAGGAGATGAGCAAGGCTTGCAGTCAGCTAGACCTACTTTCTTAAGAATGTCTTGAGCATATTTAGTTTGAGATAAAACATAGCCTGAAGTAGTGGTAGTGATAGAAATGCCAAGAAAGTAGGATAGGTCCCCTAGTTCTTTCATGGAAAAAGCTGTGTGCAAATGAGATATAAGGCATTGAATATGAGAAAAATTATTGCCTGTAAGCAATATATCATCAACATAGACTAAAAGAATAGTAATATTTGTGCCCAATTTCTGAATAAACAAGGAAGAGTCACACTTGCTATTATAAAATCCTTTAGAGAGCAGATAGGTAGAAAATGCTGAGTACCATGCTCTGGGGGCCTGTTTTAGACCATATAAAGCTTTTTGTAGATGACAAACATGGTGAGGATTATTTGAATTAACAAACCCAGGTGGCTGGAGCATAAACACCTCTTCTTCTAGTATACCATGCAAGAAAGCATTAGAGATATCTAGCTGTTTCAAGGGCCAGCCATGATAAAGAGCCAAACAAATCGAAATTCTGATAGTGGGAAGTTTTGCCACTGGGCTAAAAGTTTCTTGAAAATCAACCCCTTCTCGTTGAAGATATCTCTTGGCAACAAGTCGAGCCTTATGCCTATCAATAGTGCCAAATGAATTTCTTTTCACTCGAAATACCCACTTGTAACCAATAGCATTTTTAGCTGGAGGCAAAGAAACCAAGGACCAAGTCTTTTGCTTATGTAAGGCATCAATTTCATCTGTCATTGCTTTATGCCAAATAGGAGAATGAAGAGCCTCCTTATATGAAGGAGGTTCAATATCAGAATAGAGAGGAGCAGAGGTAGCAGAAGACTGTTGAGAATTAGTATGAATCAAACAATGTGAAGAAGACTTGGATCAAGTAACCATGAGATGTACATTAGAAGAAGGAAGAGGAGGCAAATTAATGGAAATAGAGGAAATGGGAATAGGTACATGTGCAAGTGAAGAATTAGAAGGTGCAATAAGTGGAGAAGACATAGGAGAATGAGAATGAGAAGAAATAGCAGTAGCTTGATTAGTAGTAGGATAGCTAGGATTAGGAGCAACAACAGCAGAAATAGGAACAGCAACAGAAATGGAGAGAGAAACAGATGGAGATATGTTAGAAAAAGAAGAAGTAGATGTAGGAAGATTAGATGAAGGCATAGTAGACCAAAAGAAGGACTAAAGTTGAGGTAAAGAAAGAACAGAATCAGAAGAAGAAGATGCCGCAAAAAGAAAAACAAATTCATTAAAAATGGCATGTCTTGAAAGATAGAATTTTCCAGTAGCAATGTTAAAACATCTGTAACCTTTAGCAAAAACATGATAACCAAGAAATACACAAGGAAGAGATATAGGATGTAGCTTATGAGAGGAGTATTATGGAAGCCAAGGATAACAAAGACAACCAAACACCTTAAGAAATGAATAACCAGGAACTTGGTGAGACAAGATCTCAAATGGAGTCTTATGATTCAACTGAGTGGAAGGAAGTCGGTTAATCAAGTGAATGGCTGTAGCTATGGCTTCAAACCAAAATTTGAGAGGCACAGAAGAGTGATGAAGTAAAGAGACAGCAATCTCTGTGATATGTCTATGCTTTCTCTCAGCTGTGCCATTTTTTGGTGGAGTGTAAGGACAAGAGTGCTGATGAACAATACCATGAGTTGAAATAAAATTTTTTATTTTAGCATTGCAGTACTCAGTACCACCATCAGTTCGAAGAATTTTTAAAGCAGTCTCAAATTGTTTCTCAGCATAGGCTTTAAATTCTAAGAATTTATCATACACTTCACTTTTGTAAGTCAATGGATATAACCAAGTGAACTTATAGAATTCATCAACAAAAAGTACATAATACTTGAAAGTAGAGAAAGAATGGAATGGGCCCCATACATCACTATGAATGAGTGAAAGGGGCTTATTTACAGTGCTATTTGACAAATGAAAAGGAAGCCTATGGATTTTAGCAACACAACAATCTACACAATCTAGACTATCAAATTGAAGAGATTTCAACTTCAAATGTGGCTTGAGATAATGAAACTTTAAGGATGAAGGATGGCCAATCGATTATGCCACAGTAGATTTAGGATTAGCCTTAGTTAAGTAAGCATGAGACTCAGATGGAAATGAAGTAGATGGATGAAATTGGTAAAGACCATGAATGTTAGTTCCCTTGTGAAGAACCTTCTTGGTAACTTTGTCTTGAATCACAAAGTTAGAATCATCAAAAATGATAACACAATGATTATCTTGAGCTAGTTTTTGGACTGAAACCAAATTGGAGGAAATTGAAGGTGAATGTAGAATATTGTTGAGACAGAAAGAATAGTTAGGAGTAGGTAAAATTCCATTACCAGTCTGAGTAATAGGCACTGAACTTCCATCTCCAATAGTAACCTGATTTGATCTTGGATATGGTTGATAGCATGTGAGATTAGACAAGTCATTAGTGATATGGTCAGTGGCAGCAAAGTCCAAATACCATGGACCTGGAAAAGCAGATGAAGATGTATCATTAGATGAGGCAACAAAAGCTCTAGATGTGGAATTAGGCATAGGATGTGAATCTTGATTCTGAGGAGAAGACTGGGACTGATAGTAAGAATCCATTCTATGCCAACAATTAAGAGCCAAATGACCAAAACGTCCACAAATCTGACAAATCAGATTAGACTGAGAATGAGAAGAAAATCTGCCTCTGTCTCCAGGAGAAGTGATGGATCTGTCAGTACCAGTGTTATTACTAGATCTGCCATTTTCTTTATGAAACTTGCTTTCTCTGTTATTCCGAAAGGAATTGCGACCTCTGGAATAGCTAAAATTATGACCTCTGGTTTGAAATGGAGTTGAAGATTATGGTGAAAAATTTTGCTTGACTGAGGAAAAAGCAGCTGTTGGCTCTGACAACTTCCTAGTCTTTGCATCCATATGAATTGCTTCAGAATACATGAGAGAAGACAATTCTTCCATAGAAATAGTACCAGATCTAGCTCTAATTGTAGTTTTAAATGCATCAAACTCATTTGGCAGACCATTCAGAGTTGGCAAAACAAGATCCTCATCATCAATAACTACTAATGCAAGAGCCAATTGATTGACAATATCTTGAATCTTTGAGGGATAAGCCTCCATGGAGTCAGATTTCATAACAACAGAGTTCAATTTATTCTTGAGTTAATGAACATGAGATCGGGAAAGTGAAGTGAACTTCTTATTGAGGGCAGACCATACCTCAGCATAGTGATGGAACTGAAGAACAGTGGAATAAATGGAAGGAGATAACGTTGCAGTAAGACAACTTAAGAGGTGTGCATCAATTAAACTCTATTGAAGAAACTCTGGATTTGCAGATTCAACAGCAAAGTTATTAACAACTTTAGATGAAGGACAAGGGATTGTACCATCAACATATCCCAAAAGATTGGTAGCACGAAGCATGTTGAAGATCTGACTCTTCCAAATGATGAAGTTTGTTGAATCTAACTTCACAGTAACAAAAGAAGAAAGATTCGAAATGAAAAGAGTTAAATTTGATGGAATAGAAGATGAAAGAGATGAAGGAGTAGTCATTGTTATCTTGCTCGTTAGAGCTTAGCTAGCTCTGATTCCATGTGGAAAATATCGCTTTCTCATTTCTTGAAAATATCAGTGATACCTAATCACTTATTTATACAACCTCTCATATACAATAGATATGTATCTAATAACCTAACTAACTAATGTAACAATTTTACATGTGTGTTAACAACTTAACCACTAGTAACAGATCTTCTAACAGATTCTCTAACCAAAATAGGTGTAGTTAGTAAAGCAGATGAACATGGTGAACTTGAACTGATAGAACTCTTCTTTTTGAACTGATTGAGTTGAGGACTAAACCGAGTAGGTGCAATGTAGGTTCTGAGCTGGAGCTGAGCTGAGTAGTAATGCTGCAGAGTTAGTATCTGCAAAGTTAGTATCCTCAACAGACATCAATAAATATTTAAATGCAAAATATCTAATAATTAAATCGTGAACGCAATCTAGATTGAATTAGTCTTGTTTTATCTCTTAATTATTTAATAAATGTGAGTCAATATGTATTCGTCAAATTTTATGTTTCATAATTTAAAACATTGTATAAATAATCTCACAAGATAGTCCAAAATTACTAAAAGGCAAACAAAAACTATTATTTAACGGAAATTTTATAATACACATTCCAAGATGAGTTGTGTACCATAGCCCATGTATGCTGGTTGTGGTCTTTGAATGTAATTTATTGTAGTGTTAGTTATAACTTATTGTGATGTTAGGTATGATCTATTGTGATTATTATTTTAGTTATGATAAAAAAAAAAAATTGATTATATCTTAGGTGATGTTTAGTTATAATTCTTTAATTTTTTTTAATTATGACTAAAAATAATTTAATTATAATATTTGTAATAATTAATATTATAAATATCATAACTTAACTATGATACACATTTTTTTAAGGTTGTGTACTCCAAAATGACGATTTTTTTTTTATATTTTTTATATTTTTAAATATTAAAAAAAATAAATCAGAGAATTGACCCACTTTTCAAGCTATTTGGGAAACTAACTTATTTTTCAAAATCGTATTTTAAAAATGTAATTTTAAATTGAAATTGCATTTTCAACATGTAATTTCACCTTGAAATCACATGTTGAACATGCAATTTATAATCACATGGACTTCACTTTTTGAAATTGCATTTTTAACATGCGATTTCAAGATAAAATTGCATATTGAAAATACAATTTCAAAAAATAAGTTAGTTTCTTAAATAGTTTGAAAAATGTGTCAATTTTCTAAATTATTATTATTTTTTTTAGAACATTAAAAAAAAAAAAACTCCCCAGAACGACCTGTAGATAATTCAATTTTAAGAGGGATTAATTATGCCATTTGACATCAATAAATATTTAAATGCAAAATATCTAATAGTAATATATTCTCTCGGTCTCAAATTATTTATTTGACATAAAAATGAAAATTTAAAAAATAATATATTCTCGTGTTGAAATTTTTAAATTTTTTTATCAATTAAAGATCTCATTAAGTAATTTTAATTTGTGTAAGAAAGTTAAAATTTTTGGCACAATGTTTTATACATATCAGTAATTAAAATTGTAAACTTTTTTTATGAACATGTATTTTTTTTTATTGACACCCAGTGAAGTGTAATTACCCCTATGTACACCGATTTGGAAGATGTGGGTTTATATATACCAAAGAACATCTTTTATTTGAGTTAATCTTTAGTTTTGGTTGATTATATACGACAAATTGTTAAACTAATCCGTTGAATGGTGGCCATTTTTGTTTTTCACTCTGAAATATGAGGCCATTCATGTCTACACGTTTTTTTTTTTGTTTTTTTTTAATTTTTATATATAGACCTTCTCCATTATTATAGAATATCACTTTACTTCTCTCGTCCTCTTGGGGCATAAAAACTATGCAAATGAAGCCTTTTAGATGAAGTCTAAAAGGTTGAAGGCGATAAATTTTTGAAAAACTTCGAGTACAAGATTCTGGAAAATTATACAAAACAAAAAGTTTCTTAGTTCCAGTCCTCTAATGTTTTAGAAGGCTTTTGGACAAAAATGCCCCTACATACTAACATGACACATATTGAGTGATATTTTCAATTTTGGAATTGTTTCAAACTTACAAAATTCATAATTTTTTATACGGATTTTTTTTAATATAAATTAGTGAAAAATCTAAAAATTCATGAGATGTTTATTTGTGATTATGTATCAATTTTAACTAGTAAATAACAATACTAATCAAACAATTAAATACGAATCGACAAAACGATTTAACGTGAAAAAATCACAATTGGAGCGCCTCCAATTCTGATTAAAAAACTACGGGCCAATGTCACAAAATAATCTACTAAAAAAACAAAAAAGAATTACACAAGTGTACTATCAATTACTTAGCAAAACCACACCCAAATTGAACTGACCCCAATGTGCCTCTTCTACCACCATCTTCATCTCGGAATTGTTTTATCTAATGTTGAATTTATAACGCTGATGTTGAATCCACGACGACAAGCCACTCCGGAACCCACAAAAGCTTCAAGCCCAAATTCCACGGAATCCACAGAAGAACAATTCTCTCTTTTTTTAATACAACTAAATAAACAAATCCTTTGATATAATCCACCAAATTCATGATATAAACTCTCACAGATATTAAAGGAAACAAACAAAGAAGCTCTAGATGAAAACTCTAATATCCAAGAAGAAGATTTGGAAGCCATACCCCATGAAACTGAATTAATCATAGATTTATAGCAAATAGAATCGCGATATTCACTGGAGCGCAAGAATGGCCGCTCAAGCGGTCTGACTAAAATGCATGTTTCAAAACAAGGATCTACGCTCGAGGGTTGGAAAGTTTGCTCGAGCGTAAAAATACGGCTTCCAGTACTTTTGCAGGCGAGTGGAACTTTTGAAAGAATTACATCTTCGCTAAAGCGCACAATCAACCGCTCGAGTGGTCAAACAACTTTGACTGCAATTTTCCTTTTTGCTTTGGGGGCGCTGTGTCTCGACCCCGCCGGGGAGCTGCCCTGGATCCACCATGGGGCGCTGCCCCCTGGATTTCCTCGAGCTAACCGGGCAGCTGGATCCCCAATATAGCCAGCGAAGTGACAAACATGATAGGATTAAGATCACAAACTCCCTCCTCTGCATAGGCACAATTCGGATTAGATTCGCATATAAATACTCATAACCTCACTAAAATAAAAGATCGAATAAAATTATAACTGAAAAGAATTTTGTCAAACGGGATTGTTAATAACAAAAACTTAATAATTAGCATTCTGAGGATTCTCTTTTTTGAAATCTTTCAAATAAGACATGCAATAAATACGATTTTTTTTAAAGAAATATTGACAAAATTTCTTTGTGCTTGCTATTACAAAATATAATGAAATTTTCAATTTAAACTAAAAAATGCAAAATTGAGGTCTATTCTAAATTTTTTTTAAAAAAATATTGTTAAAAAACAGAGAAATTGAAAATTTTTAGGATTAAATTTCTCTATTTTATGATAGAGAAGTTGTGAAAGTTCACTTATCAAGAATCAGTTTTAATCTAGTTCTCTACGATGTCTGTTCCGTTGGGTTCAGTGACCTTTCTTGATTCCATAATTGTTGATGTTGTATCGCAGTGTCATGAACAACAAGACTAGGCCTTGATTTTAATTAAGATAATGAAGAAGCAAAATTGAGGTTGAGCAAACAAGCACGAGAGTAGCTAATCCAAGTAGTAGTGGTGAATCAAATAGAAAAAATGTGGTTGACATACTTGCATGAACTTATCTTGCTATCGCCAATAAAATATTTAATTTAAATTATATATTTTAATATTTATTGTAAAATAAACGTGAATAAGAGGGAATTATATATCTCAATAATTCAACTGAATAACCAATTTTACACTAATCTTATAAATTTTTAATTCTCATTATTAATTCTGCTAATCAAACAGAGTCTCAAAAGTATTTACGGAATGAGATTTATATTAAACGTGCTTTGTGTAGATTGTTGTAAGTTAAAAATTGATAATAAAAATGTAGAAGTCAAAAACACGTATTTCCTAATATCTAGATAACCAATATTTTTAGATTACTGAAACTATTTTTACCGGGTATGCTGTAACCAAACGTTGCAAATAATACAACATAAATTCTTAAAATAAATTTATAAATTATAAATTACTCACAAAAGCTGCACTAAATAAGCTAACCCAGAAAATACCATTATCTTGGAGTGATTATTTAGTGGTTTTGGAAGTATTGCTCTGCACAACTCATCACTTGACATTTATCGAGTTGTCTCCTAAAATAAAAAAATACTAATCCCAAAGCTTTAACTGATAAATATTGAATTGAGGGGTTGTCCTATGGTGTGCACCGTTATTATAAAATGTATAATTTTGTCTCAAGATTCTGTAATATCAATTCTAAAATGCATCACCTCATTACAAATTAACTTAACAAAAAATGTCGTAATCAAGTTACAAACTTTTGTAATATCAACCACAAAATTGTAAACATTTTGTTATGCTAATTTATAGTAAGATTATGCATTTTATGATTAATATCATAAAATTTTATGACAAAATTATTAATTTTATGATAAAATATATATGATATACACTACGATCCAAACTATAACATTTTCCCTGATTGAGACACCATAGATCCAAAACCATCACATAATTTTTCATTATCTTTTGGCTCTCAAATTTTTCACTATAACTTGACTTATTTATAATTTTAAACCATGACATAGAAGTCTCCAAAGAATCATAATAGGTAAATAACTACCGCACACCCCAAATGTGATGTCTACTGAGTGAATTGTGGAACGTACTGTGACAGCACTTATAATTTGAGATTTTTTTTTTTTTTTTCTCTCTCTACTATGAAGAATATATTCCTATGGTTGAGATTATTAATCTATAGCAGATGTCCAATATATATATATATATATAATGGTGTTTCGGACTCAAAACTGAAGAATATAAAGTGATGAATGCCAAAGTATTTAGATTATATAGATCTAAAAATAAAAAAATAATTAAAATATTAAAAAAACTTACTAAAAACAAAAAATATGATGTTTTTAAAATTCCAAACCAAGTAGGTGTTGTGCTGGATAAGAGTGTCTTTTTCATTTTTTTTTATTGGCGAAATAGTTGTTAAATTAGCATCTATGGGGATTACCCTCTCTACTCTTGCAAAGCATTTAGTGCTTGTCACCTAATTTAACTCGTTCTTGTAGAATTGAATTCATGATCTCTCTCTTAAAACTAAACTTCTAAAAAAATCATGATGACGAATTAATGTTTCGGACATCACTATGCAAGTCCCCTAATTCAAATCATTTTAGTTTCTTCATGTCTGTTTATAATAATATTAGAAATACCATTTAATATATTAAAAATATATTTATTAAATATAATATTAAATAAATTTCACTTTAAGTAATTGATTTTACATTTATGATTTATATCTTAGTTAATATGTTTATTGATATAATAATCAGTATTTCTAGGCTTCTTGGGGCCTCTTTGTAAGTTGAGATTATAAAAAACAAAAAATAAAAAAGAAAAAAAAGTGTGTTCTCTCTTTTTGGATAACAAAATGAGAAAGGAGGGAGAAGAGAACGATTTGTCTTTATTTGGCCAAGGAAAATAAAATGTCTTAGGTTGTTTCTAGGGTGAAATACTAATAAATCTCAAAATATGATTTTTTAAACGGTTTAGTTCATCTTTTTTCTTATGAACCCAAAGGTCTCATTAAAGTGAAAATTACACAAAAATACACAAAAGGGTAATCACTTACATGTTTGGGTTTAGTTTTCTAAGGATAAAAGTGGGTTTCTCTAAATGTAAAATTACACATTTGAGTAACTCGCATTATAGAGGTTTTAGATTTTCCCTCCTCACTACAACAAAAAAGGTCTATGGTGATGAAAACGCATGACGAAAAAATATTTCATCTCCAAATATACATGTTTTAGTGATGAAAATAAGATTTCACCTCCAATTGTACTATTTTTAGAGACGAAAACCAAATTTCGTCACAAAATGCTTAAAGTCAAATAAAACAATTGATGAGAAAAAATTTATTCGTCTCTAAATTTTATTTTTCGTCACAAAACAGTTTCTCACCCTAAGAAGATTTGGTGCCATTTTGGAGATGAAATTTTTCGTCACCATTGTAAAAAAATTTTAGAGAGGAAATAATTTCATCTCCAAATGTATTATTTTTAGAGAGGAAAACCAAATTTCGTCACCAAATGCTTAAAATCAATAAAAAATAAAATTGAACCAAGAGATAGATATCTCTCTGTTTAGATGCATGTATTTTACTTTCTATATCTCTCTTTGTCACCGCCTCACCCATTCATCTCCGTCACACCGTCCGTTCATCTTTGTCGCACCGACTAACCCGCACGTCGCCGGCCGACGCTCGCTACAACAGGTCTCTCTCTCTCTCTCTTCCTCCCTCCCTATTTTCGCTTCACTCTCTCTTGCCCTACCCTTTTCTCGCTTTTCCGAGCTCCCTCTCCCCTCTTCTCGCTTTTCCAACCTCTGTCACCCCTCTTCTTTATCTTGCTATCCTCCTTCTCGTCTCACTTTCGTAACACATTTTTTATCCTAATTTGAATACAAGAAAAAACACTTTTGGCGACCACCATTTTTGAGTTGGTCACAGATAGTTGACTTTTTGCGACTAACATTTTTTTGGTCACTAGTGAGTTGTGTTTTTTGCGACCAACAACATTTTGGTAGCTAATAGGTAATTTTTTGGGACCAAAAAAAAAAATTGTGATCACAGAAAGCAAAATACCATATTTTGTATCAAAACTACGTAGTTTTGAATGTTTCCTAATTTTAATTAAATTTGTTACGATTTGAAATAATTATTAATAATCAGTTCAAAAAAAATATTAATAATTAAATAATAAATTATTAAGAACATAATAATAATTATTTTTTAATAGAATTATTATTTACTGATTAAAATCATAAAATTTCTTAAATTTATTTATTTTCATTCAAAATATTAATTAAACCTTAATAAAGGTAAAATTACAAACATAAATAATAAAACTTAAAAAATATAAATTAAAACCAATTTTTACTACAAAATTTTGTCTCAAATTTCTTCTCAATATTTGAAACAAGCCCTTCAAAATTTTGCCTCAATTAAAATTTTCTCATAAAATTTTGTCTAAATTTCTACTCCCTGGTTCCAAAAAAAAGAAAAAGGGAAAAATAGAGAAAGACTAACGGAGATGTGTTCGCGAGAGAGAGAGAGAGAGAGAGAGAGAGAAGACGAAGAAGAGATGGAGGGAAAAGAGACCATGAAGAGAGACGGAGGGAAGATCAGTCCTTCGGAGCAACAGCCATTGCTTCGCTCGTGACGACCATTGCGTTGCTCGGGCAGTCCTTCGAAGCTACCTTATTCGCAGCCTGGTTCGTCTTCACTTCTCCCTCCGGTTAACGACGACCCACGAATGAAGCAAACGGAGCCGTCTCACCTCTCTCTCCGACCGGAGCTCTCGCACCTCTCCCTCCCACCGTCCAATTTCAGGTGCATGTTTTGATACTAGGGTTTTGAGTTTTGATTTGAGGCTTTTTAATTTGAAAATTAGGGCTTAGGGTTTTTCAATTTCAAAATTTGGGGCTTTTTAATTTGGGGTTTAGTGTTTAACTTGGATGCTTGTTATGAATGTTTAAATGGGAAGACAAAAAAATTCCTATTATGAGGGATTTCATTACTGAATGAAAAAGTAGATACTCCGATTTCTGTAAATTTGTGTTTGGTATAGAAAGAAAAATAAATGAAAATTTCGTCATTCCTGAGCCTCTATGATTTGAATTAACTTGTCAAGAGCCTCCAAATATTATTCCCTTTAACATTAATTTCTCAGCAACCAAATGGAGCTATTAATTTATTGAATTAAACAAACCTGAAATACACAGTTAGTAACACAAATACGTTCTTCACAAAACATCCAACACGAACAATTTGTGTATATCTATATATAGAGAGAGAATTCAATCTTTGATTCCTTTCTTAGAAAAAATTCTACGTCTCAAACTTGCCATTAATGCCAACAAAAAGATGATCAAAAAAAGAAGCTCAAGCACTATTGCCTCGTTCACAAAATTTCCTATCAAGAACCAATTCGTTAGAAATGAACAGCGCATCACAACATCCACATATCAAAGTATACATACATACATACATATATGCATATACAATACATGTATATCTATATAAATACGTATAGAGAGAGAGATAGAGAGGCAAGCATTTTATTATTACCTGGATAAGAGAACCACCAGAGGATGAAGATGCAGAGGAACACAATCACTGGAATAACATGGATCTACTTCTCCAATAATTGGGACCCTGGCATCTTCTGGTAGAAGCTAGGGCCTTCGAAGAGCGATAGGTCAGTGAGACCCTCCGTCTTCCTCCTTGGAGAGTGTTTGGCTTGCGACTGCTGCATTATGTCGATGACATGGTGGTCAAAACAAGCATCCAAGTTAAACACTAAACACAAAATTGAAATTAAAAAATAAAAATAAAGAAATAGGGAATAGGAAAGATACAGAAGGATTACTTCAGGTTATGCATCATACTTTCTTTTTTCTTTTTTCTTGACAACTATACTTGTCATACATAACTTTATTTTCTAAGGATCCATTATTGCATAGCTTTGAGTTGGTTTTGTGAAAGAGAAAGGAATCATGAAATCAATGTGCTTAAATTATTTGTAGCACTCAAGAGGATTCACATTTGCTATATATCACTTGAATATAAAAAGGCATCGTCAAGTTGGATAAGCCTCTAGGAAATTGGCTCAAGTTTGCTGTCTGAATACTCGAAGTTATGCCTATTTATGGTGACTAGATAAGGCCATAAATTGTGAATACTACTGCCTATCATCTTTCCATTCATATGATGCTTACTTCTTTTTATGTCTTTGTTTAGAATCAGTTAGTATTCAGATATGAACAATGAGAAAGAACTTTTTGTAATTGCTGTGAACAATCATTTCATTTTTACTCCAGTAGGAAACTGTTCATTAAAATAAATTGGAAATAAGGAAGGTAGTGGTGTTTGCTTCTAATACAACCGGTTGAGCCATGCCTTATTTAATTAGCAATGCTAGAGTTGTTATAATTTTCAAAACCCAAATTTTCAGTTTAGTTTAATTATATTTCAAAGTTTGATAGGCATAAGTAATATGAACTAGTAGGTGTCTGAATTGTGACATGAGTGGCCTGTAAAGCCCCATTTATAATACATGTTTTAGAATAATTTGGTTTAGTAGTTTAGACTTTATGTCCGATGTGATGTGCCCATTGTAGTAAGACTTGTCTTATGCTGAAAAATGTATATATCACAATTGGTTACTGCTATGTCTAATTGTGTATGTGAACAAAATTTTTATTTTTTCTCTTCTAGGTTGCATATTAACATATCTTAACCTTTTGTTGTTGTTGTTGTTGTTGTTGTTTTTATTTTTTTTCTTTTTTAAATGGCAGATTGGAGATGAACGAATTTGTTAACTTGCATAGCAAGAGTTTTTTGTTGATATTACTAGACACATCCATCACAGTGTAGTTGTACTTTTTGTTGATATTACCAAACATGTATTTTGACTATGTTGTTGTGGGTTATGATTATATTGTGATGGATCTTATTTTTTTTGTTGATATTTTATTGAATAGATTAAAATGAACAGGTTTTTGTAATGATTTGTAATGGATATTATATTCAGCAGGTTATTAAAATGCACAAGTTATTTTGATTGTGATGTAGTTTTTGATTTTACTAGAACAAATGTTATAGTTTAGATGTTATATATTAATTTCTTGATACTATGAGACATGTATTTTGCTTGGGTTGTTTTATGATAATGAACAGTTTAATTTTATATTGATTTGTATTAAATATTTTATTTAATAGATTATTAAAATGTACAGGCATTGTTTATTGAAAAATATATATAAATTGCAAATATAACCCTCCCCTCAATTTTTAAAATTTATTTATTATTGGCGATGAAAAAAAATTGACACTAAAACTTTCTAATCGCAACAAATAATTTCGTCACACATATTCACTATTTCATCACTAAATTAAAATATTCGTTGACAAAAGTTTTCGTCACTGAAGGGTCTTTTTTTTTCCATCTTTTGGTGATGATATTTTTGTCACTAAAAATTTTATCGCTATTTTTAATGACGAAATATTGTGTCACTCAAAACAAATATAATAAAATTTTATTTAATTCTAGTGACGAAATGGCGTTATAGGTGACAAAATATTTAACATTTAATGACGAAATATTTCGTCACCAAATATCAATAATAGGTGATAAAATAAATTTTCGTCCTCAGGTACTTTTACTGACGACGAATTGATGATGAACATGGTGACGAAATTATTTTGTCACGGATCAATTTGGTGACGAAAATTTCACTATTGGAGACGAAGTGATTTTGTCATTAAAGTACCATTTTGTTGTAGTGCCTATACCAAATTCCGCATTACAAAAAAAATGTAACACTCTAATAACGTAATACTCTGATGTAACAGTAAAGTAACATCCAATGTAAAACATTAAAAAGCTCTTTGGTGCACTTTTCTCAAACGTAATAACGAAACACTCCAAAAAAAACTTATTAGTGTATTTTTTTCAAACATAACACTCCAATGTAACACACCAAAAAAATTCCGTAGTGTACTTTTTCCAAATGTAACACTCCAATTAATGTAATCCCAAACGTAACACTTCATTGTAACACACACAAAATAACTAAAAAATTCTTTAATGTTATTTTTCTAAACGTAACACTCACAATATGAAATTATACACTCAAAACTTATTAAGGAATTTTTGTACTCTTTTTGGAATGGTTTTAAGAATCTCACATCCTTGTGGAATGGTTTGAAAAATCTCATATCTTTTTTTTTTTTTTTTTTTTTTTTTTTAAGAGTGTTACATTTGCGAAAAGTATACCAAGAAATTTTTTTGTGTGTTACATTGAAATGTTACACTAAGAAATTTTCTTTGAGTGTTAATTTAGAAAAAGTACACTACGAATTTTTTCTTTTTTTTAAGTGTTACGTTTGAGTGTTATATGGGAGTGTTATAGTTTGAAATTACACATTTGCCTAAAGTTTACTAAAGGATTTTTATACTCCTTTTGAAATGTTTGAAGAATCCCATATTCTTTTGGAATGTTTGAATGATCCCATATTTCAAGTAATTTTTGTACTCATTTTGGAATGTTTTCCAAATGAAAAAGATTATCAAATAAAAATTCATCCCAAATTTGATTCTCATAGATTGTGTACATTACCTTTTTAGCACCCAAAAAAAAAAAAAAAAAAAAAGAAGAAGAAGAAGAAGAAAACATGGTAAGGGTATAACTGTAAATTTAATTTCTAAATAATATATTAAATTTACCTTTTCAAAATCAATGGAACTAATTAGTTTATAAGAAAATCCTTGGGACTAAATGGATTATCAATTCTCAAAATGAGATTTATAAGTAAATTGTTCTTGTTTTTATCAAAATAAATATGTGCATTCTGTCTATATATATATCCTTTTATAATTCAGTATCCGACTAAATGGGTCGATTAATTTGGGTGATTAAATTCAGCGTTTACTATTTGAGGCCGAATTAAAGGTGGGACAAAATCTCATATAAATTGGTTGCAAAAGAGACCAAGAAGGAAGCATACTCTCAAGACCAGGTCTTCACTACCAGGCCAACCCTTTGAAATTTATGGGCATTGTCTACATGGTACTATTGGCAAATAAAAAATTACAATACACGTTAAGTATGTCATTATGTATCTTTTTATTACTTAACAAAGTTGAGTCAGTATCTCATACTCGTAAATTTTTTCACTATATCATTAACTTGAAACACCACAAACAATGTTACATTTTACTACACCAGTATTAAATAATTACCTTATGCAAGATAACCTTGCATTTATTTTTCTTTTTTTAATATTTAGAAAGGAAAATTTGATATTATAAAAAGTTAGTAGCTAGTATGCTAGTTTTTTAAGAGAAAGTATATATATTTTGATATATTTTTTTTAATCACCAAAAATGCCTATCTAAATAGAAAGGAATAAAAATAAAAGACTCTGAAGCTTCTCCTTCCTCTTCTTCCTTGCATTTCTTCAATCTCGCATCCCACTTTGCCTACACAAATTGCAGAGAAAATCCCCAAGAACAAAGAAAAGGGGATCATAGAGAATCTCCAACAATATGGGTTATTTTAATTATGCCAATCTTATAGTTTTAAAATGTTATCTTGTCAAAATATTATATTTTGAGAGACTTGCTCCAGTCATGTACATAATATATATTACTTTTGAAGACTATTCAATGTCTAACATATGATGCAATTATTTATACTTTGTTATATGCATTCACTGTATATATCTCTAAAGTAAATTTTAAATAAAAATTTTAATCCAGTAATTAAGATTTTAAAAATTGACCTAAAGAATTTGGTGAACCATCTATTCACTCAACAAAAATGTAAATTGATAGTAATAAACATATTAAGTTACCTAATTCACCATATTGAACCACAGATTGACGAATTAGGTAGAAAAATAGGTTACATGCATGAATAGAAATAATTTTGATTCAAACTAATGTCGGTAGTGATGTAAAGATACAACTTGTCTCCGTCCCCCATAGGGGAGAGTAGGGCAACAGTTGGTTGACAGTGGGTTAGGGCTTGCAGGGGAGAGGAAAGAGAGATGAGATGAGAGAAAAAGGGAAGGCAGTTTGATAATTTGAAAGAAAAAAAAAATTTCTTACCATTTTGTATTATTTCACATATTTTCATGTCTATTGTAATTATTTTTAATTCCCTTTTTTTTTCTTGGTAATTTCTTTGGTCAATTCATTCATTGTATCTATTTGAATTCTAAAAAACAAAGAAGAAGAAATTATCTCTAAAACAAAAAATAGTATATTAATCTTAAGCTAAATATTAAATTTAATTGATAAAAGAGTATCAAATTTCCATAGAAAATATTGAATTTTGCTATCAACATGTTATATGAATTTATGATTTGGTTAAGTACATAAGTCTACACATATTAGGTAACTATCACTTGAGGGTAAATTACAAATATATCCCTTGAGGTTGTCTTAAAATATATTGTCCATTGTGGTTTTGAAAATCACAAAAATTCCATTGTCAAAAAATTTTATTTAATAAAATTAATAGAAAAAAATGAAATTCCTAACTATTCTCCTACAAAGTATAATAAAATTATTGAAATTATTAATTAAAATATATTTCTAATACCATTAAAACTATTAATTGACTTAATGATTTATTAATAAAATGAGTCATTTGTTATGCGATTAGAAATTGGAGGGGTAAAATGTAATTTTCAAAACTATAGAGAGCGATTCGTATTTTAAGTAAATCCCATAAAATATATTTATAATTTACCTTAAAATTTAAAAATAACTTAGAAAGAATTTGAATCTAAAGTTAATAGGCTTTTTTACCAGCCAGTCCTAATAATTGAATTTATCATTCATTAGGTCCTAAGTTTCTATCTCATGCACCAGAAAGTCCTGTAAAAAAAAAATTTCTCTAGTTTTGCCCATATTCTATTTTGCCACAGTTCGTTGTTCTCTCTCTCTCTCTCTTCCCCTTCCTCTAACTATTTTTCTAGTCGATATAGTCACCTTCAACGCCACTTACTTCAACCATTATCATACTCCACCTTCTTCAACGCTGCTCGCCTCAAGCACTGACGTCATTCTTCACATTCCTTGTTGTCGCCGTCTCTGATCTTACACTAACCTCTTTTCTCGTTGCCATCACCGTTGCTCTTTTATTATTCTCTTCCATCATCGTTGTGCTCTTCTCAAACCATTCCACTTTCAGACGATTTTGAAACACATTCCAAAGAAATCTCAAGCAATTTTGTAACAAATCTCAACCCAAATCTCAAGCGACTACATTCAATCATTTAGTGATAAATTTATCACTATTGAAAATAACAAATCCAGCAACTGCACTGAACACAGTGATAAATATAACAAGAACAAAAATCAGTGATAAATTTATCATAGTATTAATATCAAAATTTCAGCAACAACAGTTCACAACATATTAAACAAATTAGTGATAAATTTATCACTGAATTAATTGGTAAATTCATCAGATTAGTTCAACAAGTTTTACAAATGTAGATCTTCACCAATACATTGCAGAAAGAGTCTCGATCTCATCGGCAACCATGTAAAGTACCAGATTGGCATTGAAGATGGTCGATTGACATTGAAAACAACTAGATTTGAAGCTAGTGGTGAAGTTCGACGTTAAAAATGGTGGGTCGATGATTGAAGAAGAACGATGGTGATGACAGATCAAGGATGGAAGATAGGGGAAGAGCGATGGTAATGACAAAGAGGAAGGAAGACAACAATGTTAGGCGAGTGAGTCAAATGGTTGAGAGAGAGAGAGAGAGAGAGAGAGAGAGAGAGAGAGAGAGAGATATGGCTTGATCCAAATCTATCAGGGGTAAAATAAGAGTATGGGCTAAATTATTTTGAGTTAGGACCTCATGGGTATTAAGTCCAATTCGGAGGACCGGCCTATAACTCACCCAAGTTAATATGACTTATTACTATTGTTTAATATTCTTAAATATATGTGACTTTCACATTCAATCTAAAATGTATAATTTTTTGTTTTTTGGGGGAGGGGGGGTGTGTTTATAAATTTGTAGTTTTTGAGCACTACAAATTTAATAATATAGCTATGTTTTTAGTAACTAAAAATGTAGTGAATTTTAATAGATTATGTGGCTGAGATATAAGTCAACGTCAGCCAACCCTTGCCCCACTCTCCTCGGTGGGAGCTAAAGTTATGTTTGGCATAATGAGTTGGGCTTAAAACAGTCATAAAAAATAAAATAGATTAAAAAGTTAATAAAATAAAATGTCACATCAAATTATAATCATTTCAATTTTTTCTCTTACAAAAATTAAAAGAAAAAGGTCAAAAAATTCATTCTAAATTAAGCTTTTTAGCTCATGTTAAAATAGTAAAAAAAAACCAACTCACTTTCCAAACGGAAGCTAAGTTATATCTACGTCAATTTATTCAATGTGGCATTTTTTTGTTATAAGGACATAACCTCATTAAAATTTAGACTAAAGTGAAAAAAAAAAAAAAAGTTAATAATATAAAGACTAAAACGATAGAATTTTATTAGAGATATTTTCATAATTCTCTTTTTATCTACTTATATTTCACTTAATTCAAATTATTATTTGTATGTTCCAATAAGTTTTATGTGATATAATTATCAAAATATCCCTAATAAAATGAAAGACTTACGTGTAAGTCTTAATAGGTGGACTCATTGTCTAATAGGTCCTATGATAATTAATAGCGTTTTCATCAAACATTATTAAAAAAAAGTCACTAATTATTAATTTTTAGCAACAGTTTGAAAATTTTGTCAGAAAAATGTTACTAATTATAAGTTTTAACGATAGTTTAAAAAAATCGTCACAAAAAAAGTCATTAATTTTTAACTTTCAACTACAGTTTGAAAAATTCGTCATAAAAACATGTTCCTAATTGTAATTTTTAGTGATAATTTATAAAAATCTTGATAAAAAAAAGTCCCTAATTGTCAATTTTTAGCGACATGCAAAAAATTATTTTGAAAGACGGTTTTATTAGGATTTATTTTTAATAGGACTTGATAGGAATTAAGTCTAACTATTAGAACCTATTAGCAGTTTATCTTAATAATGATAGGGTGAAACGCGTATTAATGTTCATATTGAAATATTTTGTGATGTAAACATTCACACTGTCAAATATGAATGTTCACATCACCAAATTATTAAGAGTTCAAAAAATATTTGTAAGAGTAAATTGTGTATAAATACCTTGAATATAAGAATTAGGATTTGATGGATCAAATGTTTAAATAATAGAACTTATTAAAATATAAAAAATTATTATAAACTAATTAAGATGCAATATTTGAAAGATGATTTTTTAATAAGTTCCTCATTTTATTAATATTGCCATCTTTTATGGTTCCACGTAGAAAATGAAAAGTTTAGAGCATGGTGGAGAAGGACGGACGGAATGGATAGGATAAGGGTGATAAATGAGCTAAACAATATGAACAGCTAATTCTTAAGTTTAGTGTGAAATTTTTAATGAATTTTTAAATTTGTTAAAACTTGATCCGTTCAACTTTGAAGTTGATATGAAACAAGTTTTTGTCAAGCCAAGGTTAAGTAATTTAATATTTTTATATAATTTTAAGTTTATCAAATTGAATTGAACGAGTAACTAACTGTTTAAATTTAATTTAAATTTTTTTTTACAATTCTAAAATATGTTTAAAATTAATTTATCTACGACGAATTCAAATGAATTTTTAGCATACCAAATATTAATTAAATTCGAACTTTATGGTTGGTTTTACCCCTCTTAAATAAATATTCATTTGTCTGGTGAGTAAGGAATAAAGGTAGAACTCCTTTTGAGACATTTGCATGGCAATAAGGAATAGGAGGAGGATTCCAGTCCAAAATTTGATCTCCATTGGAGGGGTTTGTTTGGGCTTGTGGGGTTCATAACAGGTCTCGTTTCGATGATTTGATCATTCATTTTATCAAACATTTCATGTATTTCATTCACAAAAAAAAAAAAAAAAAAAATTAAATCGATTAAATGACTGTAACTTATTCAATTTACTATTTTTTTCACTAAAAAAATGGACGATAATTGTGTTTTTAAAAACTAAATCATATATTTTTTTGGTGACAAAAATAATAAATTAAACAAGTTACAGTAATCAGACCTATCTATAAAAAAAAAGTTACAGTTATCAAATCAATATAATTTTTTTTTTTTTTGGATGAAATACATGAGTACTCGACAAAATAAATGATTCAAGTTATCGAAATAGGACCCATGATGAGTTCTATAGACCAAAATAATCTCCTCTAATTTAGATTTTAGACAGGAGGAATCCTCCTCCCAAGGAATAAAGGTAGAACTCCTTTTGACACCACCAAATCCTTTCTACGAAAAAAGAAAGAAAGTTTCGTTTTTATTGCATTTTTTGTTTATTAACACCTTTCTTTATGCATGTTGGAGAATAATCATAATATCAAGCAATGTCAGTATTTTCCTTCACCCTTCCTTTCTTGCTCAACCAAAAAGAGGTAGCATATGTTCTTTTATCTTGTGATTGGATCATGGATTTATATCAAAATTTAAAAAGAGAGATAAAAAAATGAGTGAAATATGAATAAAATAAAAATCCATAATCTAAACACAGCTTGATGGTTGGATTTTTCTCAAGTTCAAGTATGAACTTGACCATTTTGTTTGGCTTTGTGGGGTTCACTACACGTCTCGTTTCGATGATCTGAGTTATTTATATTGTAGGATATTTTGTGTATTATCTATGAAAGAAATTAGGTTGATTCAATATGCTTTTAAAAATAGACTTATTATTTTTTTAAAACAAACGCGATAAAATGAATAGATTATAATTATCATATTAATCTATTTTTTTTCAATAGATGATATATACGAAGAGTTCTATAAAATGAATGTTTCAAATTATCGAAACGGCACTCATGGCGAACCCTACGAGCTCGAACATGACTGTGAAGTTCATATTTAAACTTGAGAGAAGCCTAATCCATTCTCTTAAAATAACTACTAGGGGTGAGCATGGTTCGATTTGATTCAGCTTTCAAGTAAACAAAGACCAAACACTCACTACAAGAAATTAAGGTTTTAGAAACAAAAATTTATAGACAAAATCAATTTTTAGAGACAAAATACTTTTGTAGCCAAAAGTGTTATTATTTTATTTTTAGCAACAAAATTAGACATTTGGTGATGCATTACTAACTTTTTGGGACCAAAAGTTGTCTCAAAAAACAAACCCTTTTGGAACGAAGTTATTTTGTTCCTAAAAATTCATTTATTAGCGACATTTTTAAAATTTTGTCGCTAAAAGCTTATTTTTTGACTTTTCGAGATGATTTCTTAGCGACTATCGTTGCTACAACTGAAATTAGTCTCTAAATATTGTTAAATGTTGTAGCGTATCTACGGTTTCATAAAATTTGAAACCAAATCAAACAATGAAAATCTTGTAACCAAACCAAATCAAACCATGAAAATGCGATTCAATTCAATTCAGAGCAGTTTGGAACTACAGCTTTGATGAATTTTGTCATCATTCATAACATAATCACAACTTGCTCAAATATCAAGTAATATATCATAATTTTACAAAGAAAATTGTATATAAGAACATACTTGTAAGTAAAGGGTTAACAACATATGAATATATATAAGATACTATAGACACCCCATTTTTTACCGTCCTCAAGACTTGGACGTCACCGCTTGAACGCTCGGTGATCATCCTTGTTTGTGTTCGTCTTGAGTTTCCGGAGGCCTCGGCTACGCGCCTTGCCTCAGGATCTCCCGGCTCGACTGTTTTGTGTCTGGTTTTGCACCAAACACTTGTGTTTTTGCTTTGGAGGGCAGGGAATGGCTGTTGGGCCATCCCCACAATCCACCGGCCATGGCTTGAGGCCACCGGCTGTGTTTTATTGCTATCGGCCGAATGTGATGGCCGGTCGGCTATTTTGAATGCCGGTCGGCCAATTTGATGGCCGGCCAGCCAAGTATGGTTTTCAACAGATATCCCTGCAGACAGCTGGCAGCTGTCATTCAAGGCCATACCTCAGCCCATGCCTGGACGTGGGTGTTCTGAGGAGCTGCAGATTGATACATATCTATATCAATCAAGCTCTCTCACATATAAAAACAAGGAGACAAGAAGAACAAGAAGAAAAAAGAGGAGAGGCAACTTAGACAACATTTTTTAAGAGCTTGAGCTTTAGGGTTAGGGTTTACATATATTCTCTTTCTCTATATATCTCTCTCTCTTGTGTTTAGGGTGTGTTTTTGGTCTCATTTTTGTGCACAAACACCCACCATCACACCTTTTCTTAGTGGCTGAGGTACCAGAGGTCTTTCCTTGAAGCTTTTGGACTGATTTGTGCTCAAAGAAGCAACTGGTCCACCATTTTTGAAGAAGGTCTACAAGGGTAAGACTTTTGTCCTTTTTTTACCCCATTTTTGCAAAGCTTTTTAGCCTATCTTGAAACTGTTTTTGAGCTTAGCATATAACATATAAAAGTTCTATTTTTGAGTGCTCTAAATAGTTTGTTAATGGTGTTTTAAGCTTTGGGGTTGTTTGACCCCTCTTAGGGCTTGTTTGGCCCTTTTTGGTGCCATTTTTGTTGAGCTTCGGGACCAACTTGTTTGGGCCTCCTCACCACTGAAATCTTGAGGGATTTCAGAGGTGAGGATAGTGCCTTGAGGTCCTAGGAAGGAGAGAGCCACCCCCTTTCCTTGTTGTCCTTGAAAAGGGCTATTTTAGCCTCTTGAGGGAGCATCTAGTTTAAGTGTGTGTTGACCATGCTTTAACTGTTTTTTGTGCTTATTATGTCATAATATAGCTCTGTTTTCAGTTGGTTTTGGTACACCATGCTAGCTTAGCATACATGCCTTGTAATGCCATGATTTGCCTCAATACATGCATAGCATTTAGACTACCATGCTCATGTGTTTTGGCTAAGCTTTGTGAAGCTTACATGCATATTTTGATGTGTTTTAGGTCATTTGAGTCATTCATGTCTTGCTTTATATAGCTACCATGTAATCCCTCTTGAATGCCTTAAGCTTTGGCCTCTATAGCATGCCACCCTTGCTTTGTTTCAGTGTTTTGGAATCACTTGGCATGTTATTTCAGACCTCATGATGTGCTTATATGCTAGCATTTTCCATCCCTTTCATGCTTTGAAGAGTTGATGGCTTATGCTCCATGTTTAGGCCCTTGTTGATGCATATTTGTGTGTGTTTTCATGCCTTTGTTGCATCATTTTAGCCACTGTTTTAGGCTTGTTTAAAGGCTGCCTAATTTAGTTTAAGTCCACCCCTTTGTATGTTGTTGCATGCTTAGCTTATGACATGTTGTTGCATGTTGAAATGGTGTTGCATTTGGCATGCATTCTCCTCCTTGTTTTGGTTGCTTAAATGCCATATGTTTTGCATGTTTGTGTGTTGGCATTGTGCCTTGTATGCTTATTTAACTTGCATGCTTGTTATATGCCTCGCATGCTTCCCATATGCTCATGTTGCATGCCTAGTCCACATGCCTAGGTTGCATTGCATTAGCATGCATGCCTCACCTTTTAATCAAGCCATGATAGAGGTTGAAGGCTCCCGTGTATGTTTATGTGCATTGCATTCCATATCAAGATGCACACTTGATTCTTTGGGCCATCATGCATGGAAATGCGCGATTGGTGGTCCGAGAATCGAAGACCATGTCCCTTTGAGTCATACACATGATAAGGGATGTGGTGGTGCATACATTGGCTTGAAATGCATTGCCATGCTATGCCTTGCCCTCTGCTGCTGTCAATTGCAGGTTCTGCAGGAATTCTTGGCCGACCGGCAGTGTTTAGTGTCGACCGCCCATCAATTTGTGGCCGATATATTGAAAGGCAACCGATGCCCATTATCCATGGCCGGTGATCATTGCCCTCAGCCGGTGGTGTTTCCCAGTGTCCATAGAAGCAACTCTGAGACTTTGGCAGTCTTCAGAGGGGCGGAGCACGGAAAACAAAGGCAGCTTATGCATGGCAGTGGGCTTCTGAGTAGAACCGAGCGCGCATCGCATCAGACCCTTGTCCCAAGGCCATTTACTGCTTAAATTAGATTAATTAATTTGCTTAGTTAATTTGATTGTTTGTAATATTTAATTAGCTAGTCAGTTAGTTAAATTGTATTATTCTTTTGGTCCCTTCGAGCAAGGGCGAATTTGTAATAAGTGTGGGTGCGTGTGTGCATGTCTTCCAACCCCCACTTCTTTCTCCCTTTTACTTACCTGCTTTTGATGGTTAGTATTAGGACATGTTTACTTTAGCATACCTTATGCTACGCATGCGTGCATCATTCATTAGTCTTACATGCACCGGGCTCGGCGCATCACGCTAACTGCATAAAGTATTTCAAATCAAACTTGAAAGCATGTTATCCGTGCATTTTCACATGTCATCCTTAGATTAGCTGAGCCCATTCTAGATTGCATTCTGTATGCGCTGCATTAGCCATTTAACATGGACTTGAATCATGCATTGTTTGCTAACATATTCTTGTCTTGGCTCGGAGTACTAGGTAAGCTTTTATGCTTCAGCATCTTGCATGTGTGTGAATGTTGCCATAATAGCATGATTACCATGAGGCTAGCTACTTATGTGATATAACTGCTTGAATGCCTGTGGGTAGAGGTCGAATTACCTAAATTGGAATAATGCATTAAAACTGTGAGTTTTAAGCCCACTAGATAGTGGCAAAACCATCTTTTCTAAAACCCACTTGAGGGTGACGAAATCTACATTTTTGGCCTACTTGCGAGTAGCAAACCATTTTCAAAACAAGCATGAAATGTTTTGTTCCAATTTAGGTGATTTGGTCTATACTTGATTACTGCGCGCATAACATAGTAATTCTAGGCTAATAACCGGCAATAAGAACACATAACGTTTTCAAAATCGGATATCACGGTTAGTAGAGGCCGATCTTCGGATCGGGTGAGAGGGTGTGCTCATAGCTGACCTTCCCCAATCGTACCCAAGCTCCAGAGCCGAGGCAACTTTGGTGATGACGAACACGTGGCATTTGGCACCGAGTCAGGGTTTCCTAAATTCCCCAGAAAAAATGTTTAGGTGGCGACTCTGTATCTGGCGAAGCAGTCCATGTTTGGCACTTCTTTACAAAAAATCTGTTTTCTCAAAACGATTTGCCGGATTTGGACTCTTTGGTTCAGATTTAGAACCGTGACAATTTGAGAGTCTGAACTGTAGTGAGCCCAAATGAACAGAACGGGACTCATCCTCCCCGGGCGTTCGGGGACGTCTACAGTTTCTGGTGACTCCGCTGGGGATTTTAGAGAACTTGACTCGAACTCATGATATCTGTTTTTTACTACACTTATGTGTTTCTTTGCATTGCATGTGCATTGGTGCGCCTAGGACATCGTGTTTGCCATCTTCCATTCCTGAACGGTTTGCCGGAGGCTTGACTTTGTCAAAGCATGCCATAAGGTTGCCGGTTGTGGGCTCTGACAGTATGGGAGCACAAACCCCGGTTTTACCGGGGCACCCTTTTTGACCATTCGACCTAGTGCATATTCGGATCCATAGTGACCATCCCAAACTAGGACAGGTTGCTTACCCAATATAGGTTGTTTGAAAATTGCTGCATGCATAGTGGAACCCTAGCTCCTGACAAAATAGGACAGGGAAACCCTACCCCAACATAGGGGTGTTTTGGCTCTCTTTGCTTGCTATGTGCTTTTAGAGTGCGTCTCTACAGGGAACATACATGTCAGTTTGCAAGTTTGAGTATCAGGCCTAAGGGCATCAGTATCAGTGTTTTGGGGAATCAGTTATATCTGTGGGTATCAGATTCAGTCTTAGGGGCAACGATTTGGAAACAGTGATCAGCGAATAAGGAACAGTACATTCGGCTTGTTGGCAATTTGTTGTGATACCCAGTTGTGTATTGTGTTTATTTTACGTTGTTACGCTGTCCAATTGTCTGTTTATTTATACGCTTTATTTATCTTTTTACTAGGTAGTCGAGCACAATTGCTTCTGACCTAGTAGATATTCCCCAAGCACTCTGGATTAGAGGTCGTCGACTCCATCGATCTGAGGATCTGGTAGACGGACAACCAGTGTACCACTCTCTACCCCCGGTTACTAGACGGAAGACAGCTAGGCAGAGGGTATCAGTTCAACAGTCAGTACAGAGGGCTTTGTCTACCCCACCTGTATACAGTAGGGATCAGGATTCTGTTTCTCCCTCAGAAAGGGAACATATACCGATATTTCAGTCAGGGCAGAACAGTATGGCCAATTTGGAGAAGATGGTGCGCCAGCTCCAAGAGAGTATGAAAATGATGCAGCAGGATGCTGCCTGACAGGCAGAGTTTGCCAAGCAGCAAGCCACGGTTATGAATGAACAAGCAGAGTTAATTGTGAGGTTACAGCAGCAAACCGGGGCATCTGCTTTGTAGCAGGTTCCTCCCTCGCCAGGAATTCCAACCCCTGGGGAGACAGTTAATGTTCAGAATGATACGGACATTCCCACGGGACAACCTCCACCCCCGATCCTACCCCAAATCCAACCCCAGTTATCCAAAACACCCACCAACCTACCGGACTCTCCCTTTGAGTTCGAGACAGACCCCACAGCATTGAAGTTAAGCAAGCTCGAAAAGCTGTTCAAGAGATCCCAGGGAGTCAAGACCATCCCTGACATCGAAGATGGATATACCGACGCAGCTGTGACGCTGCCTGACAAATTCAAAATGCCGCACATTGATCGATTTGATGGGTCCGGGGACCCCATGGTGCACCTGAGACTGTTTTCAGACATCTTAAGGCCAATGGGCCTTAGCAGACTTCAGAAGCTATCTCTGTTCGGTCGAACCCTGTCGGGTGTGGCGGCCATATGGTATGCCAAGTTAGAAGATGATGTCAAGAGAAACTGGGACGAGATGGCCGAGGCCTTCATGACGCAATACTCATACAATACACAAATCGAGATTACGACCCGTGATCTTGAGACGACAAGGCAAGAACCTAAATAGAGTTTCTCAGAATTTGTGACCAGATGGAGGGCCAAGGCTTCGATGATGACCTTAAGGCCCACAGACAAAGACCAGATTCGGATGATTGTGCGCAATCTTCAGCCGAAGTTGATGCAAAAGATGGTTGTACTCCCCTTCCCTACTTTTTCTGATCTACATGAAATGGGGGTGCAAATTGAGGATGCCTTAAAGCAAGACTTAATTGATAATGACCGGAAGCAACCCCGAAGAGCTTTCAACCGCAACGCTAATGCAGGCCCAAGCGGTACTACAACTACGAGAGCCTCTGAAGTGAGCATGGTCGCCACCAACCTCCCTCCAAGGACCATGGCAGCAGCGCCATTCTTCGGCGCGTCCGGAAGCCATACCCAAACAGCCAAATACCCACCCAAAAACACAAGAACCTTCACTCCACTGTATATACCCCTATCCAAAGCTCTGGGGGTTGTAATCCGAAAAGGGCATTTGAAGCCCCTAGAACCCCGACCCTTACCGGAAAAACTTCCCTCTACCCACAACCTAGCCAAATATTGCGCATTTCACCAACAGCACGGTCATGACACCGATCTGTGTTTATGGTTACGTCATGAGATTCAAGATCTCATTGATAACGGGGTGATTCTGCCTTCCGAGAAACCCAATGTTACAACAAACCCTCTCCTCACACATAACGAAGCTCCACCGCCTAAAAGGATCAACTTGATCCAAGCTGGGGTCGTGCCTTACGATCCTAGCATCTATATCACTCCTTCCCACCTGTCTAAGCCGGAGGTATTCCTTCCCGACTGCACCGACTTGTGCATGATGGATATCTCCATAACCCAACCTAAGCCAACGGTGGTGACTATCGAGAACAGGAGAGAAGAGATCCCAAAGGAGAAGAAGGTTGTCGAGTCGGAATCTGCAGAATCTGGGAGTCGTGTTGAGAAGACATATAGTCCAGGTGACTACATTTCATCAATAGGCCAAGATGGGCCAGATGTGGAATTGCCAACAGGGGAAGAACTGTGTGCGATCCGAGGGGACGGGTTTGAACAGAGGGCAGATGATTTGACGGCAGTGGAAGAGGACTTAGCCAACCTCCAATTTTTTAATGACCAAGAATCAGGGGACGCAGCAGTCAACTGGTTTCATTATGAGGAATCGGCAGAGGTTACCGGATGGCTGGATGATCAACAGAATGTGGCGGAAGAGTGCCAACCAGAACAGGGCCCGGCAGGGGCAAGGGTATCAGTTGTGGCCGGAAGGGTCGGAAGTCAAAGTACATTGCCGAAGAGCGCTGGTACGAAGAATTTCACTCGGGACTTGAGCATTGTGGATGCAGAGAAAGTTGAACAACAAGCTGCACTAACGCAGTCAGAACAAGTAAAGTTTTGGGATTCTGAGAGGATCAGGAAGGCAAAAGCCCGTGAAGGGGCCGAAAGTGCTGTGGGCACAGGAACAGAAGATGCTGCGGGCATGTGGGCTAAAGGTACTGCGAATACAATCATACCAGGGCTAAACAGATGTCTGTCGGCCGCCGACGGAATGTGGTGGGAAGACGATGATTTATGTCTCGCCCACACAGATGAAGATTGGGGGAGTAACCAGCCAGATGATACCTGGTATATCGGCGAGGTCGATCATCTGACAAGGAGCGGGCGGTATTTCAAGCCCCCGCACCTGGACCAGCCAAAAGCATCTGGAAAGGATAAGGAAGCCGAGAGACAGAAAGAGAAACAAATTGAAGAGGAGGCTGTGCTCAAACAGTTAAAGAAGATACAAGCAGACATCTCCATCTGGGGACTGCTTATGGCATCATGAGTACACAGGTAGGCTGTCCTTTCAGCCATGGACAAGGCCAAGCTTTCTATAGACACCACGCCAGAGCAGCTGGTTGGATTGGTTTTTCCAGGAGGAGGTTCCCCGACGTTGACCTTTTCTGACAAAGAACTACCGCCTGAGGGCGCAAATCACAACAAACCTCTCTACATCTCGGTGGAATGTAGAGGCAAATGGGTACCAGTGGTTCTTGTCGATACGGGATCCGCCATTAATGTGTGCCCGTCAAGGACGGCATATGCAATCGGGTTGAAGCCCGCGAACTTCGTACCAACTACTCAAGTGATCAGGGCCTATGACAATACAAGCAGGGAGGTGATGGGGACTGTCAAAATTCAGACCCAGGTTGGTCCAGGACAGCACGAGATTGATTTCCATGTCTTGGATGTTCCCGCAACCTTTAACCTACTTTTGGGGCGACCGTGGTTGCACCAAGTCAAGGCAGTCTCTTCCACCTTGCATCAGATGTTGAAGTACCCTCACGGGAAAGGGGTAGCTATTGTTTTTGGAAATTCGTCAATCCATCCGCCGCCGGAAGTGTCTACGCCAGTCTTGGAAATCGAACATGGCACGGAGGATTTGTTCTTATTAGGGTTTACTTTGGCTGAGGCCCGAATTGTGCAGAACATCATAGCTGTTAATGAGGGAGTGTATGTCAGTGCCCAATCTGTATACCTCATGAACAAGCTTCGACACATCCCTGAGATGGGATTAGGAAGGAGCGGCCAGAAGGGCGTCGCAGTATTGGCCGAAGTGCCACATAACCCTCATACCTTTGGCTTGGGTTATCTACCCACCAAAGAGGATTGGGTAAGGAAGGGTAAGGAGATGGCTGGGAGAGCCAGAGCAAAGAAAGCAGGGAAGCCTTTTGACTTAATGCACCAGCCCATTCAGGGTACCCTAAACGGACGCTTCGTCCGGGAGGGGGAGGACTTTCTGTTTTGTGGCTTCCCTGAGCCATGGTTGAACGCGGAGAAGAAGCGCGTACCGGGGTTCGAGATTTTCTTTGACCTACAATTATCTGGGGACAATGTTGCCGAAGAGCAGACAGACCCGACAGCCGAGGCTGAGCATAGTGGAGAAATGGGGTTTGAGGACACCGAACTAGAAATGGGGGTAGCACTGGCATGCCTACTTTCAGATCCTCCGATCGAACAGAAGTGCTTGGGGGATAACTTTTCGGTGTCCATGATCGGGAATGAAACGGCTGCGGGCCTACCATCAATTATTTTGGATGCATCTATCGCACCCTCTCTCATTTGGCAGTATCAAGAGGGATTTTTGTCAAGTAGCACCGGGTCAAGTAGTGAGCCAGAATCTGATTCCACCGAATCTGTTGAGTCGGAATCAGGTACCAGCTCGACTAAGTCTGAGTCCGGTATTCCTGGGGGTGATAACCCGGATGCCACAGTCCTGTCCAGGTCGTCTTTTTCTTTCTCTTTTGAGTCTGTTGTAACAGAAGAATCGGACGGTTTGGAAGTACTTAATGAGAATAATGTGGATATGGTTTTTGAGTACTTTTCTGTGCCTTTAATATATTGCTTAATTCAAGACTTTCAAAATTTTGACGAAAACGACGAGGAAGAAATTCCTCCGGTTTTGCAACGATTAATTGATCAAGAGTAGGAAAGATTTGTTAAACCTTTAGTTGATGAAATCACTACTGTGAATATTGGTGCTGAGAAGGACCCGCGGCTGGTCCAGATTGGGTCCACGTTGTCTTCGGAGGAACGCGAGCGCTTAGTCGCTTTATTAAAAGATTTCAAAGATGTTTTCGCGTGGTCCTACGAAGACATGCCTGGAATCGATCCTGAGATTGTACAGCACCGGATCCCTCTTGACCCCGAGGCCCGACCTGTCAAACACAAACTCAGAAGGATTCGTCCAGACTGCGCCATCAAGATTAAGGAAGAGGTCACCAAGAAAATCAATGCAGGTTTCCTGCTGGTATCCGAATACCCGACTTGGTTGGCCAACATTGTTCCAGTGCCGAAAAAAGATGGTAGAATCCGAGTATGCGTGGATTTCAGGGATTTGAACAGAGCTAGTCCGAAGGACGACTTTCCCCTGCCGCATATTGATGAGTTGGTGGATTTCACAGCGGGGCATGCTTTGCTCTCTTTCATGGATGGTTTCTCAGGCTATAATCAGATTGTAATGGCACCCGAAGACAGGGAAAAGACTACTTTCACCACCCCGTGGGGGACTTACTGCTACAGAGTGATGCCGTTTGGGTTGAAGAATGCTGGTGCTACATATCAAAGGGCCGCGACCACAATATTGCATCATATGATCCACAAAGAGGTCGAGGTGTACGTGGACGACATGATTGTCAAGTCCAAAGAAAGAGAGGGCCACTACACCGCCTTGCAAAAGTTCTTTCAAAGGATCAGAGAATTCCAGTTGCGGCTAAATCCTCAGAAGTGTACGTTTGGTATCACAGCAAGGAAAATGCTGGGGTTTCTGATTACATAGAGGGGCATTGAGGTCGACCCTTCAAAGATCAAGGCCATCTTAGAAATGCCACCACCAAGGACTGAAAAGGAGGTGCGAGGCTTTCTGGGTAAAGTGCAATTCATAAAACGGTTTATCTCAAAATTAACCTTGACTTGTGAACCACTTTTTGGTCTCCTGAAGAAAGGAAAGAAATTCCAATGGAACGGCCGATGCCAAGCTGCTTTTAAACAGATCAAAGAATACCTGCAGAACCCACCCGTGTTGTCACCGCCAGAGCCGGGGAGACCATTGATATTATACCTTTCAGTGACCGAGACCACGATGGGCTGTATGCTTGCGCAAGAATCAGAGGACAAAGTGGAGAGAGCCATCTACTATCTAAATAAGAAGATGCTAGAATATGAGACTCGCTACACACCGTTGGAGAAGGCTTGCTTAGCTTTGGTATGGGCAACCAGGAAGTTGCGGCACTACCTGTTAGCTCACTCCGTAATGTTGGTTTCATGACTCGATCTCATCAAATATCTTTTCGAGAAACCGGCACTTACAGGTAGGCTAGCTCGTTGGTTGTTGTTACTTTCGGAATTCGATCTAAAATATGTGACGCGCAAGTCAGTCAAGAGAAGAGCAGTAGCAGAATTCTTAGTCGACCATCCAGTGGAAGGGGGTGAAGCAGTCGAGTACTTATTCCCAGACGAGGCCATTTTGCACATCGACGATGAAATTTGGATAATGTACTTTGATGGAGCGTCAAATCAGTACGGGTATGGGATAGGAGTGCTGCTGATAGCACCTGACAAGTCCCGTATCCCTCTAGCCTTCAAACTCTGATTCAAAGTCTCGAAAAACGAAGCTGAATACGAGGCATGCATTGCCGGTCTAGAAGCGGCTTTGGAATTAGGGGCAAGACGGTTGGAGGTCATCGGAGACTCGAACCTCGTTGTCTCTCAAGCAAAAGGGGACTGGAAAGTCAAAGAAGAAAAGATGATGATGTACCACCAGACCTTGGACTTGCTAATTCCTCAGTTTGAGAAGCTAAACTTTGCTCATCTACTAAGAGAGAACAACAGGTTTGCAGATTCTTTAGCAACTCTATCTTCCATGATAGACATCCCGTTCGGAGTTCGGATGCGTCCCGTCATCATTGACCAGAAATTTGCGCCAGCCTACGAGTCAATTGCTGCCATAGATGAGATTCAAGATGAAAACCCCTGGTATTACGACATTTGGAATTTCTTGGAAAATGAAGCATACCCGCCAGGAGTAAATGCCAAGGATAAAAGGGCAATCAGAAGAATGGCCGTTCAGTTCATCATCTGTGGGGGGTAAGCTGTATAAGAGAGGTCATCTGGGAATGCATAAGTTGTGTGTTGAAGTCGAGGAATCAAAGCGCCTGATGGAGGCCATCCATGGAGGGGAATGTGGTGCGCATATGAACGGAGTAATGCTAGCACGGAAGATCCTCAGACAGGGTTACTACTGGTCCACTATGGAGGAGGATTGTATCGGTTTTGTTCGGCGATGCCACAAGTGTCAGATCCATGGAAACCGCATGAACATCCCGCCATCAAAGCTGTACAACATGACTTCACCATCGCCATTTTAAGTTTGGGGAATCGATGTGATCGGGGCTATTACCCCGAAAGGGTCGAATGGGCATGAGTTCATCCTGGTCGCGATAGATTATTTCACAAAGTGGGTTGAGGCTCAATCTTATGCGGTGTTGAAGGCGTCACATGTTGCAAAGTTTATCAGGAACAACATCATCTGTCGTTATGGGGTCCCAAACGAGGTCATTTCAGATAATGGTTCCCACTTCAAGAAGGAAGTGATTGACTTGTTGGAAAAATACAACGTGGCTTTTCATAAGTCGTCCACATACCGGCCGCAAACCAACGGAGCGGTTGAGGCCGCCAACAAGAACATCAAACACATATTGCAGAAGATGGTGAAAACCTACCGGGATTGGCCAGATAAGCTGCCATTTGCTCTGTGGGGCTACAGGACTTCAATCAGAACTTCTACTGGGGCGACCCCGTATTCATTGGTTTATGGAATGGAGGCCGTTTTACCTATCGAAATTGAGGTTCCATCTTTGTGAGTATTGGCTGAGTGTCAAATAGCTGAAGCAGATTGGCAGCAGAGCAGGTTTGTGGAACTCATGCTCTTTGATGAAAGAAGACTGAAAGCACTATACCATGTTCAAGGTTATCAACGCAGAATTGCCTGGGCTTTCAACAAGAAAGTTAAGTCTAGGAATCTAAAGGAAGGAGATTTGGTGCTCAAGGATAACCGAGCTCCCATCCACGACCCAATGGGCAAGTTCAGACCCAATTGGACTGGTCCCTACATCATCAAAGCTATCTGGTCAGGTGGAGCTGTGGTTCTGATGGATCTAGATGGCTTGGAGTTCTCACAACCAATCAATATGAACAAGTTGAAGAAATATTACCCTGAGAGGCTCGCTAGGCCGAAAACCCGAAAGGGCGACCTAGGCAGAAATTAGAGCATAGAAAATTTGAAATTACAAAAAACGAGCTCGCAAGGTTGAAAACCCGCAAAGGGCGGTCTTGGAAAAAATTAGAGCGTAAAAAGAGAGTGAAAATACTCGAGTGAACCCAAGCCTGAACTACGTAAGGCTTGATTCCCATCTTTGGGATACGTAGGCAGCTTCATCCTGAAGTTCAGCCATAAACTTTTCCCCGATCAACTTTGTCCATTTGATCATCTCGGTCATCTTTATCTATTCAGCATTCAAAAGCTCGGTCATGATCTCCGGTGCAGTGCTTTTCAGACTAGGGGCAACTTTCCGTTGCCATGAAGTGCTGCGGTACTTTTCAGACTAGGGGCAACTTTCCAGTTGCTGGGATCTGGGGTTTGTGCATCTTAGTGACAGATCTCAGGCGTGTCCAGTTCTGATCCATATCGAAAATAGTTTTGAAAAGTTTTGATAAAAGTTGACTTTGTTCAAATTAATCTTTTTACAACTAAGACCATCTCTGGACCAAAACAGGAAATTTTCAGTACCACAACCTTTAAGTTCATTGATTTCAGTACAGAGTTCTCCTGCTCTTGCATACAAATTGAAGTTGCTTTTTTTTATTACATTCATAAGGAAAACTTGAAAGTACTAATAAAGCAATAAATCCGGGGCATAGTCAAGTCAGGTGTTCATGTGTCCCCTCCCAGAGCTAGTCGAAGCCCCTGGTGCCAAGCTGGGCCCGACCTGTGCCTCCTCATTAAGCCAATCTATGCACTCATCAGACAAAGTACAACTGAAAGTGGGAGCGGGGGCCAGGAGCTCTCTAGGTCTCCACGCTGCGACCTGCCAAGCAAGCTGCGCACCTCGGGCTGGGAATGCAGCTGGATACTCTATCCCCTCTGCCGGGCAGATCTGATCGTGGCCGAACTGGCACAGGAACCGGAATGGGAAATAGAACACACAGTGAGTAAAGCCAATCAACTGAATCCCAATCTGTCGAGACATACTGTAGCCCATTGTCGGTAGATTGAGCCAAGGGCACCGCCAAGCAATACGGTCTGCGAACAGGCTGCACATCCAATCGAACCACCATCACTCGTCAAAGGTGTTGACTAGACGTTGCCTGAAGAAGTAGCCGCGAGCTGAGTATGCTAGGCAAGAGTCCACAACCTGCAACTTCTCCATCAACCACACCTGGGAAGGGATGAAAAATGAGAGAATAAAGAATAGAGAGATGTACGATGAGAGAAAAAGTGAGAAAAGGGATTTTGTGAGAAAACCGAGCTTGAGGGTCGAGTGATGTGAGCAATACATATGCGAGATTGGGTGGGAAACATTACCTGCAATAGTAGTGGACTCCCCGTAAATCTGGTCGTCTCTCGACGATAAAAAGCGTCTAAGCCTATCAACGTCTCTGCCAGAGTCATAGCAATGCAGCTCTTGCCCTCCTTCAAGCCTTGGGCAACCTCGATCAATTGGACGCTAGATCCCCCAGAGCCTGAGGAAAACAGAAAATGAGATAGCATGCACAAACAGAGGGCATGTCGCCGGAAGCCTTGCCAATGATGGTCGTCGCGGTCACCGGTATCTGAAAACCGATGAATCAAACTGGGAATGTCCAGCATTCCGTCATAAATCAGAGACCGAGCGTCATGCATAGTGAGTCCACACATTCGCCCTAAGGTTTGAACATGACCAAAGTTAAGCTGGGGTAAGATCTCCTCGTTGCGCTCGGATTCCATTAAAGCTTGAAAATCTTCGAAGGTAGGGCATACCTCTTGCCCGCTAAAGCTAAAGACATGAGTCACCGGGTTCCAAAACCTCGCTGCGGCATGAAGAAATGGAAAGTGTAGCGGAGTGCGACTCAGAGTGAATAGTGCATTTATATCCAAACCCCGGAAACTCAGCTTTTCCGAGCCGTCCAAGCTGGCAACCCAAGCTGCGAGATTTTGGGCAAGAAACTCTTCCATTTGGAGCAAATCAGTGTGGAATTGAGAAAAATTGCAAAGCTGAGGCCTTTTGAAGGGGATAAGATTGAGTGGAGGACAGGTGTCAACATTCTGGTGATCCTTTCATTCATGGACGGCCGGCCAAATATAGTGCCGACCGACCACCACTTTTGGCCGATGGTCATTTATTCAGGCCGATGGTCATTTCTTCAGGCCGGTGGCTTTCTTCCGTGGCCGGTTGGTCTTCCTCTTTGCTCCCTAAACTGTTTATATGTTGAAACATGCTGAGAATTTGGGGAATGCCACCACTTCCAAGGCCCTCCGGTGATCGATTCTTGTGGAGTCACGCCTATTTACTTATCGAGTTGTATTTCATTCTTTTCAAGTCTTTGTTGCTTGTCGAGTTGTACTCACACTTGGCTAGCTTATCGAGTTTCCTTGTTTTGCTTATCGAGTTGTCAGTTAGTTCACTACCTGATTATTACGATGCGAGTGCTCAATTTTCAAACGAATTTCATTCACATTGTTATGTGGTTCCATGCGATGCGATGCATAGAAAGAACAAATGTAACACCCTGTTGAACAAAAATAGTAGTTTCATTTCCGTCATGTGTTTTGCGAAAATACACAGTTTTAAAAAAAAATGATAACAAACCCTGCCTGAGGCAGTGCAATGTGCTTAACTGCTAGTAAAAAGGAAAGTAAAGAAAAAAGCGAGTAGGGCAGCAAAGTATCAAGGTTGATACCGGTAACCCACCCCTTGAGGTCAATACATCTCTCATGCCTTTGTTGGGATTCATTGTTTGGTGTGGCAGCTCAAGTTTCTCAGGGCAGTGCGAGGAAGTGCACTTTTAGAACATTAGTAGGCCTTCGAGTTGACCTCAAGCCATGTCTTCTATGAGCGATGCTCGGTGCGCGCGAAGAACGTTCCTTCCTGTATCCTTTTTGTATCTTGTGAATTCCACAAATCGCTTCAATTATACTATGTTGCAGTGCTTGGCATTTCAAATTCCATGAATAACATGTCTTTACCAGGCTTCAAAATTGAATCTGCCCCTTTCAAGTTTCTTCTATACACATTGCATGCATTGTCGCGTTATGCTTTACTTACATGTGTTCAAGTTTCTTCTATACACATTGCATACGTTGTCGCGTTATGCTTTAATTACATGTGTTCAAGTTTCTTCTATACACATTGCATGCGTTGTCGCGTTATGCTTTACTTACATGTGTTCAATTTCAAGTTTCTTCTATACACATTGCATGCGTTGTCGCGTTATGCTTTACTTACATGTGTTCAATTTCAAGTTCCTTTCTATACACATTGCATGCGTTGTCGCGTTATGCTTTACTCACATGTGTTCAAGTTTCTTCTATACACATTGCATGCGTTGTCGCGTTATGCTTTACTTATATGTGTTCAATTTCAAGTTTCTTCTATACACATTGCATGCGTTGTCGCGTTATGCTTTACTTACATGTGTTCAATTTCAAGTTCCTTTCTATACACATTGCATGCGTTGTCGCGTTATGCTTTATTTACACGTGTTCAAGTTTCTTCTATACACATTGCATGCGTTGTTGCGTTATGCTTTACTTACATGTGTTCAATTTCAAGTTTCTATACACATTGCACGCGTTGTCGCGTTATGCTTTACTTAAATGTGTTCAATTTCAAGTTTCTTCTATACACATTGCATACGTTGTCGCGTTATGCTTTACTTACATGTGTTCAATTTCAAGTTTCCATACACATTGCATGCGTTGTCGCGCTATGCTTTACTTACATGTGTTCAAGTTCCTTTTCATACACATCGCTTGTGTAGACCGCACGCTTTACTTACATGTGTTCAATTTCAAGTTTCTATACACATTGCTTGCGTAGACCGCATGCTTTGCTTACATATGTTCAAATTTCTTCATACACATTGTGCACGTTGTCACGTGTTCTTTACTTACATGTGTTTGTGCCTTCACAGCATTGTTATGCGCCCCACTCAACTTGCGTTGTCACGCACTTTTGATTGCATTATTAGGCATGTTGCTAACAAAATTGTACCTGTTAAGTTTGCTTTCTTTGCAGGCACGATATTGTATGTACGGTTCATTTGAGGCTGGTGCAACCAGACGAACCGCGCAGGTATTGTTTTCTCCGAGTAAGACGTATTGAGAATTACATAATTCTCTTACATCCTTCCTGCATTGTAGTGTAGTTTGGTGTATGCTAGCTTAAAACTGTCGCATGTTATGCTTCGCTACAACTTTCTTTGCATGATTATAAGTTATGTTCGGCTCTTTGCATTGTCAGTTGCATTTTGCCCCTGCCTTCGGGCGCATATCTTTATTATCTTGCATGCTTGTCTAAGTCTTCGGCCTTGTCAAAAACGGATCGTCTCTGGGCTTTGACACTCACTCCCGTCATTCTTATGACTTCCGAGTTCTGTCAAAGAGGGGCAACTGTAGACACCCCATTTTTGACCATCCTCAAGACTTGGACGTCACCGCTTGAACGCTCGGTGATCATCCTTGTTTGTGTTCATCTTGAGTTCCCAGAGGCCTCGGCTACACTCCTTGCCTCAGGATCTCCCGGCTCGACTGTTTTGTGTCTGGTTTTGCACCAAACACTTGTGTTTTTGCTTTGGAGGGCAGGGAATGGCTTTTGGGCCATCCCCACACTCCACCGGCCATGGCTTGAGGCCACCGGCTGTGTTTTATTGCCATTGGCCGAATGTGATGGCCGGTCGGCTATTTTGAATGCCGGTCGGCCAATTTGATGGCCGGCCGGCCAAGTATGGTTTTCAACAGATATCCCTGCAGACAGCTGGCAGTTGTCATTCAAGGCCATACCTCAGCCCATGCCTGGACGTGGGTGTTCTGAGGAGCTGCAGATTGATACATATCTATATCAATCAAGCTCTCTCACATATAGAAAGAAGGAGAGAAAAAAGAACAAGAAGAAAAAAGAGGAGAGGCAACTTAGACAACATTTTAAAAAATGAGCTTTAGGGTTAGGGTTTACATATATTCTCTATCTCTATATCTCTCTGTCTCTCTCTCTCTCTTGTGTTTAGGGTGTGTCTTTGGTCTCATTTTTGTGCACAAACACCCACCATCACACCTTTTCTTTGTGGCTGAGGTACCAGAGGTCTTTCCTTGAAGCTTTTGGACTGATTTGTGCTCAAAGAAGCAACTGGTCCACCATTTTTTAAGAAGGTCTACAAGGGTAAGACTTTGGCCCTTTTTTACCCTATTTTTGCAAAGCTTTTTAGCCTATCTTTCAACTATTTTTGAGCTTAGCATATAACATATAAAAGTTCTATTTTTGAGTGCTCTAAATAGTTTGTTAAGGGTGTTTTAAGCTTTGGGGTTGTTTGACCCCTCTTAGGGCTTGTTTGGCCCTTTTTGGTGCCATTTTTGTTGAGCTCCGGGACCAACTTGTTTGGGCCTCCTCACCACTGAAATCTTGAGGGATTTCAGAGGTGAGGATGGTGCCTTGAGGTCCTAGGAAGGAGAGGGCCACCCCCTCTCCTTGTTGTCCTTGAAAAGGGCTATTTTAGCCTCTTGAGGGAGCATCTAGTTTAAGTGTGTGTTGACCATGCTTTAACTATTTTTTGTGCTTATTATGTCATAATATAGCTCTGTTTTTAGTTGGTTTTGGTACACCATGCTTGCTTAGCATACATGCCTTGTAATGCCATGATTTGCCTCAATACATGCATAGCATTTAGACTACCATGCTCATGTGTTTTGGCTAAGCTTTGTGAAGCTTACATGCATATTTTGATGTGTTTTAGGTCATTTGAGTCATTCATGTCTTGCTTTGTATAGCTACCATGCAATCCCTCTTGAATGCCTTAAGCTTTGGCCTCTATAGCATGCCACCCTTGCTTTGTTTCAGTGTTTTGGAATCACTTGGCATGTTATTTCAGACCTCATGATGTGCTTATATGCTAGCATTTTCCATCCCTTTCACGCTTTGAAGAGTTGATGGCTTATGCTCCATGTTTAGGCCCTTGTTGATGCATATTTGTGTGTGTTTTCATGCCTTTGTTGCATCATTTTAGCCACTGTTTTAGGCTTGTTTAAAGGCTGCCTAATTTAGTTTAAGTCCACCCCTTTGTATGTTGTTGCATGCTTAGCTTATGACATGTTGTTGCATGTTGAAATGGTGTTGCATTTGGCATGCATTCTCCTCCTTGTTTTGGTTGCTTAACATGCCATATGTTTTGCATGTTTGTGTGTTGGCATTGTGCCTGGTATGCTCATTTAACTTGCATGCTTGTTATATGCCTCGCATGCTTCCCATATGCTCATGTTGCATGCCTAGTCCACATGCCTAGGTTGCATTGCATTAGCATGTATGCCTCACCTCTTGATCAAGCCATGATAGAGGTTGAAGGCTCCCTTGTATGTTTATGTGCATTGCATTCCATATCAAGATGCACACTTGATTCTTTGGGCCATCATGCGTAGAAATGCGCGATTGGTGGTCCGAGAATTGAAGACCATGTCCCTTTGAGTCATACACATGATAAGGGATGTGGTGGTGCATTCATTGGCTTGAAATGCATTGCCATGCTATGCCTTGCCCTCTGCTGCTGTCAATTGCAGGTTCTGCAGGAATTCTTGGCCGACCGGCAGTGTTTAGTGTCGACCGGCCATCAATTTGTGGCCGATATATTGAAAGGCAGCCAATGCCCATTATCCATGGCCGGTGATCATTGCCCTCAGTCGGTGGTGTTTCCCAGTGTCCATAGAAGCAACTCTGAGACTTTGGCAGTCTTCAGAGGGGCGGAGCAGGGAAAACAGAGGCAGCTTATGCATGGCAGTGGGCTTCTGAGCAGAACCGAGTGCGCATCGCATCGGACCCTTGTCCCGAGGCCATTTACTGCTTAAATTAGATTAATTAATTTGCTTAGTTAATTTGATTGTTTGTAATATTTAATTAGCTAGTCAGTTAGTGAAATTGTATTATTCTTTTGGTCCCTCCGAGCAAGGGCGAATTTGTAATAAGTGTGGGTGCGTGTGTGCATGTCTTCCAACCCCCACTTCTTTCTCCCTTTTACTTACCTGCTTTTGATGGTTAGTATTAGGACATGTTTACTTTAGCATACCTTATGCTACGCATGCGTGCATCCTTCATTAGTGTTGCATGCATCGGGCTCGGCGCATCACGCTAACTGCATAAAGTATTTCAAATCAAACTTGAAAACATGCTATCCGTGCATTTTCACATGTCATCCTTAGATTAGCCGAGCCCATTCTAGATTGCATTCTGTATGCGCTGCATTAGCCATTTAACATGGACTTGGATCATGCATTGTTTGCTAACATATTCCTGTCTTGGCTCGGAGTACTAGGTAAGCTTTTATGCTTCAGCATCTTGCATGTGTGTGAATGTTGCCATAATAGCATGATTACCATGAGGCTAGCTGCTTATATGATATAACTGCTTGAATGCCTGTGGGTGGAGGTCGAATTACCTAAATTGGAATAATGCATTAAAACTGTAAGTTTTAAGCCCACTAGATAGTGGCAAAACCATCTTTTCTAAAACCCACTTGAGGGTGACGAAATCTACATTTTTGGCCTACTTGCGAGTAGCAAACCATTTTCAAAACAAGCGTGAAATGTTTTGTTCCAATTTAGGCGATTTGGTCTATACTTGATTGCTGCGCGCATAACATAGTAATTCTAGGCTAATAACCGGAATAAGAACACATAACGTTTTTAAAATCAGATATCACGGTTAGTAGAGGCCGATCTTCGGATCGGGTGAGAGGGTGTGCTCATAGCTGACCTTCCCCAATCGTACCCAAGCTCCCGAGCCGAGGCAACTTTGGTGATGACGAACACGTGGCCTTTGGTACCGAGTCAGGGTTTCCTAAATTCCCCATAAAAAATATTTAGGTGGCGACTCTGTATCTGGCGAAGCAGTCCATGTTTGGCACTTCTTTACAAAAAATCTGTTTTCTCAAAACGATTTACCGGATTTGGACTCTTTGGTTCAGATTTAGAACCGTGACAATTTGAGAGTCCGAACTGTAGTGAGCCCAAATGAACAGAACGGGACTCATCCTCCCGGGGCGTTCGGGGACGTCTACAGATACTAATAAGATACTTGAGTGTCTATGCATGAATAACAAAATATATATATATATATATATGCATATATCTGGTTCGGTTCCAAATTGGAACCATGACTATAAAACTACAGACCGAACTGTCACGTACAGTTTACATATTTTAATAACCAAGACAGAACCATGCATTAACAAAACCAAACCCAACAATGTGACTTGGTCTGAATCGAATCAGTTTGCATTTTTGTCAATTTTTTTCTTAGCCCTAATAACTAACCCCATCCCTCTTTTCGTGGTTTGCATATTTTCATTGATTTTTTTTTTCGCGGGAGGGGAAGGGGCTAAGTTATTATATAAAAGATAGGACAAAAGTCGAGACAAGTGTGATAGAAGAAAATGGTTTTGAATCATGATTTCGACATCTTTGAAAGCTATTGCATTGGCGGAGGTGTAACACCCCGAAATAATCCAACATAGATATGATCCTTCAAATAACATTCTCTAAATAGTTATAGCCAATTCCCAACCTTTACATCAATAATTTTAAATGTTTACACAAAAGTTTCACATGCGGATTATACATTCAAGGATATGGAGATACATGAAACTATAGCATGTGAAGCATCTAGTCTCAAACAAATAAAACGCCCTTAAGGGCTTACATCTACCAAGGCAATAGCCCGGTTACACAAAATGGTCTCTCGGACCCGAACACTTTAGCCCTTGGCTTACAAAAATATCACAACAAAATAAGAGCTAAACTACTCTTCACCAAAACATATCCACGCCCTTAGCTTGACAGGATCACCACATCTTTACTTGCACCAAATTCCATAGGAGTGAGCATAAAGCCCAGCAGAGAATTCTCACAAAATATATACATTTATGCAATTTTCAATGTTAATGCAAATGCCAATGCCATGCAATACCCCTTTTAAAGAAAACTTCATTTCATGCTCTTCTCAAAGATTTCCATTTTTCAATAAAAGCTTGCAATCTTAACACATTTCAAAACTTCCAATTTTAAATCAATAGGGACAGTAAATACGACACTGGTAATCCCTAGGCTGGTGTTTGCAAGTAGACTTTACAAGTACTACCAAACTGTCATTTTTATCGGTATTAACCGGAAGACTCGACACCTATCCGCACGGTTTTCTGGTTTTTCACCATGAACACTCAGGCCAACTTATCAAATTCAACTACACCCCCTATCCGGACTTACCACGTATTTACCCCATAACACATTTCCATAGTTCTTATTACAACATTATTTCCTTTCATGAAATAAATATCTTCAATCGAAATTTACAATGCACAAATAATAGTTGAATAAATATGCAATGCCATGATCTTTTCATATCCCATAACACTTCTCCAATTTCAAATGTCTCAACAACAATAACAAAGCAATTACCTTTCTCATTTCTTAACATTATTTCACAAAATAACCATGTGTCATCCACACACAACCACAACCTCCCATCATGCACAATTCTAATCAATTTAGCCTCTTCAAGGTCATATGTGATGTCTTCAAACATAAATCTCTCAAGGTTATAATTTTCACAATCCATAATGCACAATGATTTACCATTTCTCAACTATACATACTCAATTGTTTAATAACAATGCTAAAATAATTCTCATGGCTCATATGTCAAGAAGGTTTGCTATTTAATAAAAGGAAACACATAATAAAATTTACACTTCTTCATTCATCCTCTTGACGCAAGATAATAAAGAATTTCATGAGCATTATTCTTATCTTTCCAAAATCCCCAAATTTCTAGGGTTTTATAACAAATATAAAACATTTTTCCCCTTTCTCTTGAGGTAATTTTGCTAAAACCATCTTTCTTGAGTTTTAGAGAAGAAAACACTCATGGAAATAAAATAAAATAAAAAAGAGAAATTGAGATTTAAAACCCTCTTTCCAAATCCTCTCTACATTTAGGGAAAAATCAAAATCAACTTAATAACCTCATAAAAGCTTTTAAACCAACATTCATATCGCAAAACATGTATATATGACTCAAGAAATCCCTACCTCAATGCTTAGATGAAGGAGAAAAGGAAACCCTAGCTTCAAGATGGAGGATTCTTCAACCTTTCCTACACCAATGTAAACCCTAGCTTTGATCTTCAAGGATGGAGGATGATGATAATTTTAAGCCCAAGGAATCAAGGGTTTTGGAGGTTTATAGGAAGTTTTTAGAGAGAAGGAGGAGCAAAAATGACTTGTAGAGAGAGAGAGAGATGGGTTAGAAAATGAGATATTTTCGGCCAAAATGAGAAAAAAAAAAAAACAGGGTTTTTGGACTGTCAGAGTGCCGCACGTACGGCACCCAACCCCGCACGTGTGGAGCCCTCTTCCCGCATGTGCGGGGGTCCTCCCGTACCACTCTCCGCCCGTGCCTTTTAAGCAGAATGCACCCCATTAGAAGTCCTCTCTTCCCGCACATGTGGCTTGGCCTCCCGCACGCGCGGCTCCCATCCCACACGTGCGGCCCTAGCCTAGTGGTCCAAAATTTCCTAGTTCAGCCCCCCGAGTACCCCAAACGCGACCGTGCATTCTTCGGAACAAGTGAGATTCAACATTGAACACAATAAGGATAAGGACTTTATTTTGAGAACTAATTCCAGACGTTTCAAGCTCAATGAGAATGAAAGAAAGACGAAGCGAAGAAAGAAAGAAAAAGGGAGAAAAAGAAGGGAATGAGAGACCCAGTCATCACAAGAGGCATGTCACCAATACCTGAAAATGGTTTTTCCCAAATAGGGTGAGCCAAAGCCCAGTAGAAACAATCTAACACAACATATGAAATTTAACAAAGATACAAGTGTATATTCACATTTTATATGATCGTAAAGTACCAAAATTCATATTTCAATTCATTTTCCTTCAATTCGGTTCACGTTCATTTATTCTTCTCAATTCATGAGTCAATTTTATTATCTTTCAACAACCCAACTGAGACTATAACTCAGTGGTTTTCAATTCAATACACTACTACACAAACACTTCAAATCTACCATTTTACGAAAATTTCATCCGTGGGACCGGCACCCAAGTATACACACGATTTCGGGATTTTCATCCAGGACTTTCCAACCAACTTAATTTCAATGGAGACCATCTCCTATCTCCTCCCAAACAATAGAGTACATCCCCTTTCTCCTCCCAAATGTTATACATATACAATGTATTTAAAAACATAGTCATATTCAATGACAACCAACATTAGATTAGTTTCGATTCACCTAATCCTCATGTATTTTCCATAATAATTATAGCTATCCTTCACCGATAGCCTAATACAAATACTTTTAAACAGATATACAATCTTCTCATTTGATAAATTATTCAAATTTCCATATGCGAGAGACAACACGTGTCCAACTCCACCATTTACATCGACAATCATCCAATTGCACATTATCATTATCAATTTTAGTTATTTGTACAAAATAACAATTTGACCCATTTAGGGCAAAACTCTCTTTTTCCATATATCGACCCAAATGCCAAAATTAACTAATTTGCCACCATAGAACCTCATATTCGAACCCCATATTCATTTATTTCACACTCATTTAGAAACCCCTTTTTTTATTTCACACCCAAATCCTAAGTTTGTTCAAAATACTCCCAAATCCTACCATTGTTACACAACAACAAATAACTAAGCTAAAAACCATATGAAAGTGTAGAAAATCGATACCTCAAAGAGAGAAGACGAGCCAAGCAAGAGTGAAACTTCAAAGATGCCCAAATCCAACTCTATTCGGATCAAAATATAGATCTTGAGATGGTCTACCTTTTTATCAAATGGATTAGGGTGGAGAAATCACTAAAACTAGATGAAAATGTAGAGAGAGAGAGAGAGAGTGTGTCTTAGAGAGAGAAGGTCTCAACTTTAGGTTTTAGAGAGAAAAAGATCTAAAAAAGTGATGTAAAAAGTCATTTTCGCGATCTGATATGCACACAGTCCGCTCAAGCGCAAGAGTTAACACCCGAGCGTTAGACACAATAAGTTATTTTGCTCGAGCGCCAAGACACAATGAACAAGACACTCACCGCTCGAGCGCAAGAAGTGACGCTCGAGCGTAGAAAACACACATTTAGTAGTTTTATAGACGTAGAAAACACCCCATTTTTTACGGCCTTTACGACTTGGACATCATTGCTTGCACACCCAATGATGAGTGTATATGCTCTTCAAGTGCTCGAAGTCTTCAACGAAATGCCACGGCCTTGAGTCTTCCAAACCTTGCACCCCTGTTACCTTGTTTTTGACCCAAACCTAGTAATCTTCAAGCCTGCAACCTCTAGTGGCCTGCCGGACACTTCTATGGGCTGCCGACCATCACTTCTAGTTACCGGCCACTAATGTATTTTGCAGATATTTTGTGACAGCTGTGCCAGTTATTTGCACAGATGCTTGCATCTGCTCCCACGTGTATGGCTGGATGTTTTTGAGGGAGGTTCATGTTTCTCTATAAATAGGAGGCCTCTCCTCTTTCTTTGAGGTTAGAAAAATTTTGGAGAAAAATTTTTCCTCTCTCCCTACAATTCTCTCTCTCTCTCTCTCTCGCGAATTTCTTAACCTTTGCCTATACACTCTTAACCAAACCTCTCCATCTTTGATTTGAGGTATCTTTGAGCCTTGTTTGAGCTCTAGAGGGTGTGTTTGCCTTGGTTTATTGCTTAGAAATGATCTCCTCTTCAAGAGGTATAAAGCTTTGTCTCTTTGCTTGTTGTATTAGTCTTTTGCATGTTATGTTCCAACTATTTTTGGGCTGTAAAAATTCTGTATTTTTGGGTTGAAACTTGGATTTTAAGGCAAATAAAGGTTGAGGGGTGGTTCACCCTTCCATACACCTTGCTTTCAAGGCCTTTACCTTGTGTTTCCCACGTTTACACTATCTATTTTTAAGCTTTTAAGCACTGATTTTCAGAGTTATTGCAATGGCTAAAATCATGTTTTGAAGTCCAAAATTGGAGGGGCTAGCCTCCCCTCCTTGTGTTTTGCTTGCTCGCCTCGCATGATCCGTGTTTTAGCTTATTATTCTAGCCATTTTTGTTTTAATTCCAGCGTGTTTTAGGACTTATTTAGGATTGTTTTAGGACTGTTTTAAGTGATTGTTGCATTTGAGCTTTGTTTTGCATGCTTGTAGTGTAATTGTCCTCATGAGTTTGGTGTTTTAGGTCTTAGACACCATCTTATTTGAGTTGATAGTGTTTATTTATGACTTTTCATACTTGTGATCACTCTTAATCACCTCTGCAACCTTCCTCCTTTATTGGCTTTTGTTTTGCTTTGAAAGTGGTTTCAAACTACTGGTTTGTTTAAGCATGAGATTGAGATGCCATGCTAAATGGTTTAATCCCTTTGGGAGTTCATTACCAACGATATGATGTCTCTTTCATGCCCAAAGCAACTCTTTGTTTGAGCCCCCTTTCCACTAGAGGACTTAAATTCACCTTTGGACTCAATTGACTAAAGAATAAATGGTAATCTAAAATGAAGTAATAAAATTGAGGCTAAAAAAAGGTGCAAGATAATAACTTGTTTGGGTTCAATTGGACGTTAATTGAACCCTTGAGTCTTGAGTCGTTTCATACTCATTAGTGATGAAAATGGTTCAAGATTCATTGTCAACTCCTTCCCTTGATCTTTCATAGTAAGGAGGTGGTTTTGAGAGTCTTGTTTTGTTGCATTTATTGAACTTGCACACTTGGTTCATAAGCCATCATGCAATGAAATTGCATCCATTGGTGGTTTGAGAATCAAACTTACTACTCCTTTGAGTTGTTCAAATGATAAAGAGGTAAGTTATGCAAACAAACCCTTAAGAATACCATGTCTTGCTCTGTTTGTTCTCTATTGCAGCAAGAAAATTCAGTCATCAGTGGACGGCAGGCCCTTTTGCTGGCAACCAATGCAAAATCAAGCAGTGTCCTTTTGAAGCAGAACAGAGTTGATCTGGAGGTGAAAATCAGTGCCAGTGTCCTGCTGTGCAACAGAGGCATCTAGCAGTAGAAATAGATACTTTTTTGGGTGGAAACCGCATTCATGCATGAGCCCTCCATCGATCCTTGGGATCCGTGTTGTTAATGTATTAGTGTTGTGCTTAAAATAGTGGCTTTGTAATTAATTAGTTAGAATAGCTAATTCGTATCATGTTGTAATTATTTTAATTAGCTAGAATAGTTAATTAATTCGGTTTGTTATAATTAGTTAAGTAGTTTAGCTAATTATTCATTTGAGTTTATAATAGTTAATTAATTAGCTTAGCTTTAGTTAGTTAGCTAGTTAGTTTATTCGGACTCTCCTTCGTGAGAGCGTAATGTGTATGTCTTCCAACCCTACGTCTCTCTCCCTTTTATTTAACTGTCTATGATGGTTAGATGAAGGCATCATGTTTTGCTCAGCATACTTCTTGTTTGCACCCACTTGTCTAGCATGCACCGAGGTTCGGTTCTAACTTGCATTGTTTGTTTAATACTTCTTTGAATACGTGCTTAGACTGCATGCTATCAAATTGATACATATGCCATATTAATAGCCGAGCCTAGTAATTACATATCGCATGCGTTGCATTAGTCATGTTGCATAGTTAGGATCATGTATTTTTTTAACTTTATCATCTTTTTTGGCTTGGAGTACTAAGTGAACCTTACTCGCTTTAGCATATCGTATGTTGATGTTTCCATGTTTAGTATACTTGACATGAGGCTAAGTGCTTAAATGATAAACTGTCTTGAATGCCTATGGATGAAGGCTAATTGCTTGAATTGGAATAAATTGAGTAATGTTTATATGCGATCACTTTTTCAAGTGGTACATATTCGAAACAATTTTGTAAACAAACATAAATCAAAACGTTCCAATTCTTGCAATTTAGTCTATACTTGTGTGTGTGCTCATCACATAGTAATGCTAGCCTAATAAACCGGAATAAGAGCATATAATGTAGATAAGATTCATATCATGATTAGTAGAGACCGATCTTTGATCAGGCGAGCGGGGGTGCTCAATTCATGGCCTTCACCTCTCATACCTAAGTTCCCGAGTCGAGACAATATTGGTGATGACGGACACGTGGCCTTTGGCACGAGTCATGGGTTTCCTAAATTTTCCAAAAACATTTAGGTGGTGACTCTGTATCTGGCAAAGCAGTCCATTTTTGGCATTTTTTATTCAAAATCGATTTTCCAAAAGATTTGTCAGATTGGGACTCTTTGCTGTTTTTCTATTTCACATTGCACTTGTGGAATCAAATTCAGAACCGCGGGAGTCTGATACTTTACGGCTTATTCGTCTTCCAAATGGGGGTGCGAAAAAGTCAAGCTACGGTTTCTGGCGACTCTACTAGGGAATTTAGAGAACTTGACTTGAAATTCATGATATGACATTTTATCCACACTTATATGTTTCTTTACATTGCATTTGCATTGGTGCGCCTAAGTCAGTGTGTTTGCCATCTGCTATTCTTGGACGATTTTCCGGAGGCTTGCCTAAAAGCTTGCCGAAAGGTTGACCGGTCATGGGCTCTGCCATGATGGGAACACAACCCTTGGATCTCGACTACCGCTGTACCGTTTGATCCTCCTTTCACTTCTCGGTGTCAGGTGTGAGAGGTATATTAAGTAGTCTTGCTAAGGTACCCTTTTGACCATTCGGCCTAGTTGCATATTCAAAAGCCATAAAGTCTGTTCCAAACTAGGATAGGATGCTTACCTGAATATAGGATTGCGTGAAACCACTTTGTTTGAGTAGTGAACCCTAGTTCCTAGCAAAACTAGGATAGGGTAACCCTACCCCCTCATAGGGGTGTTTTGGCTCTCTTTAACTGGTATGTGCTTTAAAGTGAAACTGTACAGGAATGTGCATATCAGTTGCAAAGTTAGTATCTATTTTGGGGCAGAATGCAGCGGGGAGTACATTCATTCAGTTGTGATCATATCTATTCTAGTGAAATTGGGCTGAGGTGCTGTCTGTTTTCTCTTTTGCAAGGTAGGCTTGGAATTATAGCTTTAGAAGGCTCTGATATTCCCCAACTACGTTGGACTCGTGTCGATAGACTTTGTGAGGTCAGAAATTTAGTTCAGAGGCAGCTAGTGCTTCCTTCACTTTTGCCAGTGGTGAGACGAAGGAGGGCCAGACAGGGTTCACCAGTTCCACTGTTCCGACATTCACTAATTAGATTACCTTTGTTTAGCTCATCCCAGGCATCTACCTCTATCATGGCTCAGCCTCTGACAAATTTGGAGGAATTATTACTCTATCTGCAGCAAACAGTTGACTCCCTCTAGCATGACACGACCCATCAGGCCGAGGTCATAACTAGCCTACAACAACAGCAACTGCAACTAGCAATGACCTCTGCATCACATGTACCCACCGCAACTATCCTTGTGCCCGGTACCATAGCTAATGCTGCCACTACTCAAGATCCACAAACCAAGAGTGTTCCAATTTTCCCAGTCCAAGAAAAACCCATCCCACCACAAACTTCCAGAGCCCCGGTGTATCAATAAGGCACCATTCGAATTTGAGGTTGATCCAACCGCGCTCAAAGTCAACAAGCAGGAAAAGTTGTTCAAAAAGGCACAGGGGGTTAACTCTATTCTAGACATAGAGGATGGGCACACTGAATCGGCGGTTACCTTACCAGAGTGGTTCAAGATGCTACATGTTGACCGCTTTGATGGCTCTGGAGATCTAATGGTGCATTTGCGTCTGTTTTTTGATATCCTACGACCAATGGGTTTGACCCGAGTATAGAAGTTGTCACTCTTCAACCAAACCATGTTTGGAATAGCGGCCATCTGGTATGCTAAATTTGAGGACTCTGTGAAACAAAGATGGCAGGAGTTTGCCGAATCCTTCGTTGCCCAATATTTTTACACATTCAGATCGAGGTCACAACTCATGATCTTGAGACAACACGTCAAGAACTGAAGGAGGGCTTTTAAGAGTTTGTTATTCGATGGAGGGCAAAGGCAGCTATGATTGCAACAAGGCCTCCAGATAAAGAGCAAGTTCGTATAATTGTTAGAAATCTGCACGAAAGGCTATTGTAGAAAATGATAGTCCTCCCATTATTCAACTTTAAGGATTTCCATGAAATTGGGCTTCAAATCGAGGATGCCATCAGGCAAGGGATCATTGTGGAAGGTAATGAACCTATGAGGAGGAATGTTATTCGCAGCTCCAATGGTAGTATAGCTGCGAAATACTCTGAAGTAAACACTGTCACCATTCCCATTAATAGCCAAAAACCCACCACTTCAAATCGGCCCTAAGCCCGAAATTTCCATCCCTTTTACATGAGTCTCTCTCAAGCCTTGAAAACGCTCTAGAAAAAGGATACCTAGAGCCCCTAGAACCCTGATCCCTCCCAAATCCTCTTCCACCAAGATATGACCGCACTAAATACTGTGCCTATCATCAACAACATGGTCATGATACAAACCGTTGTATCTGCCTCCGTCATAAGATTCAAGATCTTATTGACGAAGAGATCATAGCTCCACCAAAAGGACCTCAAGCCAGCACTAACCCATTATCTTCACACCTCAACCTAATCCATACACTACAATCCACCTACAACCCCAACATATACATCACCTCGGCCCATTTACCCAAGCCTGAGGCACGGACTTGTGTATGATGGATGCATTTGAACCCCAATCATCTCAAACCCATGAACCCACTACTTCTGAGCTAATGAGTATGATTGAAGATCTTCAGAGAATTGTGGTAGATTTAGCCTTTTGGATTTTGGCTCCATCATTGACCACATCACATGCTAGAAATTTCACGCCAAAAGGCTCCCCAATCTTGGGGTGAGCTGTAATTGAAAATGTCCAACCAGAAGCTATCTCAAGTCTGGGTGATGACATGTCGACAACAATTGGGCTCTGCTCCGATATAGTGACCCAATCCCTTGGCAAAGTGGAGGCAAGGGGCAAGAACAAAGCTAGGGCAAGTATTAATCCTTATGAACAACTTCAGTGGGCTATTAACGCGTTGATGGTCAAAGGGCTGAACAAATAGCAAGTGCTTACAGTTATTGCAAAGACTATGGATGACACTTTTGTCACTCAGGTTGGGAGCATTTTGAATCCAAGGATAAACCATGAAAAGGGTTGTTGCACCAGAAACACACCTTTCAGCTCCAATCTTACACCCGTAAAAGGTCATTAAACCCAATCAACACCTGCCATCCCTTCTGTCAACCTTGGTAGGACTGGAAACCGCACCTTCAATCCCCTTTACATGACCTTGTCCAAAGCTCTCCAAATCCTCATAGGACAAGGCCATCTCAACCCCATGACCCTCGGCATCCCCCTAATCCCCTTCTAGCCAGGCATAATGCTACCAAGTACTGTGCCTTCTATCAACAAACTAGCCATGACACTGATGGTTGTTTTCGTCTTCGCCATAAGGTTCAAGATCTGATTAACAATAAGGTCATCACTCTACCGGGTCCTATAAAGTCTATCGGTACTGGATCGATGAACTTGGGGGATAATGTGACTATGTGATCGGGGATGAACCACCTGCTGATAGAGCTCATTTTACTCCAAATGTGGTGGATGGCACGCAGTTTTTAGCACTTTGAAAAATGCTATTTATTTTATTTTTGGACTTGGGTATCGAGTTAGTCTTGTTGTTTTAAGTTAGTCTTGTTGTGTTAGAGTCAGGTGATTTCAGGTGTGTTAACTCGGACATCACATCACTATCTTGTTTTGTTTGTCTTTTTCACTCTTTGAGTCAATTTCTACTATTGAGCTAGCTGTGCCAAAAGATCTGAATGAAATGACAATACTTTTCCACTTACTTCTCTGTGCCTTTAAATCATTACATTGACCAAAGTTTTTCAAAACTGTTTCCAAAACTGTGATGAAAACAAAGAGGAAGGAATTCCTCGGGATTTACAAAAATTTGATCAACTGAGAGGAAGCGAGGCCTGCTAAGCCCTTCATGAATGAAATCATGTCTATTAATGTGAATACTGAGAAGGATCTTGGCTTGACCCAGATTGGTTCTACATTGTCTTCAAAAGAGCACGAGCGACTAGTCGCTTTATTAAAAGATTTCAAAAAATATTTTGCGTAGTCCTATGAAAACATGCCTGGAATTGATCTTGAGATTGTACAACATAGGATCACTCTCGGCCTCGAGACTCGACCCTTGATGCAGAATGCTCTAACAATCAACCACAATGTGAGGCTTGCATGGCTGGATTCGAAGCAACCCTTGAACTAGGGGCAAGAAGTTCGTATGTCATCAAAGGAAGCTCGCAAAGCTGGATGAGAAGCATCCCTTAAACTAGGGGCAAAAAGGTCAGATATGCTCGAAGATTCAAAAGTGAGTCATTTCTCAAACCAATGGAGATCGATAAGAAAGCCAAATCCCAGAATCTGAGAGAAGAAAATTTTTGTTGAAGGACAATCAAGTTCCTATCCATGACACTAGGGGCAAATTCAGACCCAATTAGATGGGCTCTTACATCATCAAGACTACATCATCAGTGAACAACAGCTATTCTCCTGGATTCAGATGGCATAGAGATCCTACGACTGATCAACATGGACAAGTTAAACTTTTCTATCCTTGAGAGGCTCGTTGGGTCGAAAACCCGAAAGGACGACCCTAACAAAAGTTAGAGCAAGACAAAAAAAAAAGAAAAAAGAACAAAAATAAAAAAAATGGAAACAAAGAACAAAAAAGAAAAGAAAAGAAAAGAAGAAAAAAGAAAAATGAAAATGAAAAATAAAGCTCGCAAGGTTGAAAATCCGGAAGGGCGGCTTCGACAAAAGTTAGAGCGTAAAAGGAGAGTGCTAATACCCGAGTACCCCTTAACCCCCCGGAACTACGTAAGGCCTGATTCCCATCTTTGGGATACGTAGGCAACTTCATCCTGAAGTTCAGCCCCAACCATTTTCAGCCTACTCGTCTTATCCATGTTGATTGGCTTATCCTTATTCAAACTCGGCTATCCCATCCATGTGCAAATTGGCTCAGCTTCATTTAAAATTGGTTGTCCTATTCCGTTAGAAGGATTCAGCTGCAAGACAATTCAAGTTCAAATCTGAGGTTGCGCATCTCGAGAGTTAATTCCTTGTTGGTCGGGTAGTGGCCATTTGCAAACAGCTTTGAGAATTTTTAGTGAAATTGACTAATTTTCTCTAAAATTATTCCATTTTTCCAAAACTAAACTCTTTCTTAGACCCAAAAAAGGAAAATTTTTAGTGCTCACAACCTGACTTACATGATTTCAACTCAGAAAGTCGAACAAGCATGTTAATCTAACTCTCATGTTGGTCAAGATTGCTTTAGCAGAAGCTAAAAATAAAAAATGGTCAAAATGATGAACTAGGGGCATAGTCGAGTCAGGTTTTTCTGTCTTTTCCCCGTTGTTAGCACACTCTCCAAAAAGGGCACAGCTGAAGCTAACAGCAGAGGTCAAAGCTTTCTCAACCTCCAAGCAGTAAGGTACCAAGCCAAGTGCAAAGCACGAACTGGAAATGGAGCTGGATATTCAATTCCCTTATTTGGATGATCACACCGAAATTGGAGTCTGAACCGAAATGGGGAAGCCAAAAATGCAATGTGTGAGACCAATCAATTGTATATTTGGCTGGTGGAACATGTTGTAACTCATCTCGGTCAAGTTAAGCCAAGAGCATCGTCAACTGATGTTAGTTGCAGATCTGCTGCACATCTAGTCGCACCACAACTCCTCTTTGGGAAAGCTCACTAGTTATGAGTGAAAGAAGGAGATCTAGCAGAGTACTAGGGACAAGGGCCCACCACTTTCAGCTTATTCATGAACCACACCTGGGAAGAGATAAAAAATAAGAGAAATTAAAGAATATAGAGATGTGCGCTGAGAGAAAAATTAAGGAAAGGGCTTTTTAGAGAAAAAGAGATTGAGTGCCAAAGTGATATGAGAGCCATAAATAAGAAAAGGGTAGGAAACAATACCTGGAGAAGCAGTGGGCTCCCCATGAACCGAGAAGTCTCTCGCCATTGGAACATATCCGAGTATTTTGTTTGTTGTTTTTGTTTGTCTCGATTCTTGTTTTGAGTGTTTAGATTGTTTTACTTTGTTTCTCCTTTGTTGAGTCGTGGTGTACTGTGGTCATTCGTAGGCTCAATACCCGGTGAAGGATTCATTCTTGGTTTTAATTTCAAAAATAAATCGTTTTGTACTCAGAGTGCTATGCCATTCTCAACATATGTGCAAAACAGGATTCATTCCTTCTTTTATAAACTGCAGGGTCCACCATTGATCAAGAGACAGAGCAACCGAACAAGGACTTATCTGAAGCTACATAGGTTCTGGATTGCAAATCAAAAGAAAAGAGGGAAAATTTGGAGCATCTTGGTATATTTCAACTTCAAAAAATTCTAAGATTGCATTCTGGATGCACCTTCTCAAGCCTTGTCATTTCTCCGAAGTATGAGTATATCTTGACCTTAAGCTCAAGCTCCAGCTCCAGCTTGCTTCAAGTCAAAATAGCAATCAAGCTTGCTTCAAGCTAGAATGGCAATCAAAATGCTCTCCCTGAGTACCATTCCCTGCCAGAGGCATCTTAGCTGTGTTTGCAATCAGCTTCTAGGAGACCAACTGCGACGGTGGAAACTAAAGTTCAAATGGCGATGCCTAGAACACAAATGTTTGGAATTTCTGAGACTAAGGTCTGGTTTAAATACCCAAGGGTATATGCTCGGCTTGAAATCTATATGGCAGCCCCATAGATTGAGGTAGCTTGTATGTGCCTCAATTTTGGATACTGAACCAACCTAGTTTGTCACCCCGTTGGAGAATAAGGAAAGTTCTGAATATGATCAGGAAGAAAAGTGGCATCCATGGCTTCTACATGCAGAGGTTACCCCTTGTCACCATTTGAGGGCCTTTGAATTGTGAGTTAAAGGTACAAGTTCGAAGAACACAAGAGGGAGATTCCCATCAGACTAGAGCGGCTCATCACCATTCACCCCATGAGGTGCTTTATAAAGCGCCGCTTTGTTTATTTATTGCATTTCTCTAAACATCATTCACTGCATTGCTTGTCTCACACGTCATATTATATATCGCACTTATTACATTCATTTGCATCTTGCGTCATCTTGTATCATTTATCCTTTTACACCAAGCAAGGTTTAGGATCGTTGTCCCTCAGGGCTTTTCTTAAGACCTCTTCTCACGATTTCAGTATGGTTTGAGTGTTCCTTTCCTCATATGATTTTAGCATGTTTGGAATTTTTCTCAGGACGCATAGAACACGACCCTAAGTGGTTCTCTCAAGACCTCTTCTCACGATTTCAGCGTGGTTTGAGTGTTCTTTTCCTCACACGATTTCCGTGTATTTGGAATTTTTCTCAGGACGCGTAGAACGCGACCCTGAGCGGTTCTCTCAGGACCTCTTCTCACAATTTCAGTGTGGTTTGAATGTTCCTTCCTCACATGATTTTAGCGTGTTTGGAATTTACCACAGGACGCGTAGAACGCGACCCTGAGCGGTTCTCTCAGGACCTCTTCTCATGATTTCAACATGGTTTGAGTGTTCCTTTCCTCTCATGGTTTCAGTGTGTTTGGAATTTATCTCAAGACACGTGGAATGCGACCCTGAGTGGTTTTCTCAGGACCTCTCCGCTTATGATTTTAGCATGGTTAGAGTGCTCCCTTCCTCACATGTTTTCAACGTGTTTGGAATTTATCTCGGGATGTGTGAAGCGCGAGCCTGAGCGACTTTCTTGTATCTTAGGATGCGTGATGCGCGGCCCTGGGCGTGTTTCATCTCAGGACGTGTGAAGCGGGAGCCCGAGCAGTTTCTTTTTTATCTTGGGATGTGTGAAGCGTAAGCTTGAGCAATTTTTTTGGTTTCTTAGGATGCGTGACGTGCGGCCCTAGGTGTGTTTTATCTTGGGACGCGTGAAGTGCGAGCCCGAGTGGTTCCTCTTTTATCAAAGGATGCATGAAGCGCGAGCCCGAGTGGTTTCTCTTGTATCTCAGGATGCGTGGAGCGCGGCCCTAGGTGTGTTTTATCTCAGGACGTGTGAAGCGCGAGTCCAAGCGGTTCTTCTTGTATCTTAGAACACATAAAGCGCGACCCTGAGCAATTTTTATCTCGGGACGTGTGAAACACAACCCCAAGTGGTTTTCGTTTATCAATTTCTCAGGGTGTGTAAAGCATGGCCCTGGGCGTATTTTATCTCGGGACGCGTGAAGCGCGAGCCTGAGTTGTTCTTCTTGTATCTCAAGATGCGTGAAACATGACCTTGAGCGGTTTTTATCTCGGGACATGTGAAACACGACCTCAAACGATTTTCATTTCTCAGTTTCTCAAGGCACGTGAAACGTGGCCCTGGGCGTGTTTTATCTCTGGACGCGTGAAACACAAGCCCGAGCGGTTCTTCTTGTATCTCAGGACGTGTGAAGCGCGACCTTGAGTTGTTTTTATCTCGGGACGTGTGAAACACGACCCCGAGTAGTTATTGTTTCTCAGTTTCTCAAGATGCGTGAAATGTAACACTGAGCTGTGTTTTCTTTCCTCATCTCGCATTTTGACGTGGTTAGAGTGTGTTTTAGATCTTTTTGCATGGAACCTGTGTTGGTTTTAAGCTTGAAGTTGCTCATTCAAATGTTGTTATCTTGTCATATTGCTTTTTACATCTTGTAATTGCTTATTGCATCATTTTGCATGATCATGATTTCAAAATAGCCAGCTTTGCGAAGTCTGTGAGAACCCGAATATAAAAATTAAGTAAATAATTAAATAATAATTTTACAATCTCAAATATTTTATTATGAATCTTTAAGTGCAAATTAAATATTATTAGAGGATCTTTTAATTAATTTTAAACCTAAAATAAATTTATGGTGAAAGTCTTCAATTTAAAGGCAAGATTTATTATTTAAAATAAATAAATAAATAAATAAAATAAAAATTAAGTGTCAAATTAGTAAGCATATTTTGATCTAATAGTAGTTGTATTTTATTTAAATTAATGGAGAGATAAAATAAAATAAAATAAAACAAAGGACATTTTTGTCTAGAGTCATTTATGTTATGTATAACAAAGAAAAGAAAAGAAAAACCCTAGGTTCCTAATACATTCTATAGCAGCAGCCACAACAGCCACGGGGAGGAAGAAGTTTGAGAGAAAAGAAGAAGAAAAAAGGGGATTGCAAGCAAGGAGTAATTTTTTGGTGTGGTAGGTATCTTTCTTCTTCTTTTTTTTTTCTTTGTTTTTGTTCTTTATTCTTACTCTATTATTATTTAGATCATTGATGGAGAAGTTGTAGGTTTATGTATTTTGTATATATATATATATACTGTTAAGAAATTTGAGGAATTAAATTCATGTATAAAGAATCGGTGTGAATCTTAGTCCAAAAAAATTCTGCACATAATCGCTAACTTTAAAAATCAAGAAACCATATCAAACGGATGAATTTTAATCTGAAATTTTTACAGTAGATCAATTACACATTAAATTGCATATATGAATTTTTTCATAATTTTTGGGAGTCGAAATCCATATAAATTGAGGTATTCAAATCTGTCCAGGAAACCAGTCCGAAACAGTAAATTCGGGATTGTTGTTCTCTTTGGGTATAAATCCAAAAATTATCAAATTAGTGTCATTAGAACCGGTTACGAGTCTAGTTTCATAGGTTTTTGGCCTTGCATTGATTGCTCGTGTATATTAAGAGAACCGTCAATTTCTTTAAAGTGCTGCAGAAAACAACCTGTTTGGATATAATAAATTGTAGAAAATTATTTTGATAAGCAAATCAAGTGAAACCAATTGGGTTTGAAACTTAAGATATATTAGATTATATCTGGAGGTTATTGGAATTTTTCGAATAGTGTGGAGTGGGTTTTGTAATTTTCAAAGTTAGCGAATAGATTGGGAAAACTTGTTTAAAACACTGTTTCATCTTAAAGTTATTTTTAGTTAAGTTTCGATCGGAATCTATGTCTTGGGTGATTTTAGACCTTGAAGAATATGAACTTAGGTAATATTTAAGAGTAACGGTGAGTTGGGTTGAGCCGTGTTAGTGCGTTTTAGTTTGAGGTTACTTAGTTCCTATTTTTTTTAGTATTTTTAAATTAGTTGTGACGCGTAGTTTTTATACTTGGTTCAGGCCACTAGTTGGACTTTTACACTCTATTCGATTCAAGGATTATATCATTTCGTTTCAGGTGAGTAGTTTCGTGCTACATATTTTTATAAATGTTCCCCTACCCTGAACTGTTGGAAAAATTAAATTGTTGTTTCATGGTTAAACTGTTTTGATAAATTATTATATTATCAATTGAATCAAATTATTTCTGAAACTTGTGTGAACTTGGCATACTGTAAACTATTTGTTTTGGTCTCATGTTTCTAATGATGAACTACCATGTTTTGCGAAACTGATGTGTATTGATTATTGGGACCATGTGTGTATTTAGTCCAGGGAAATTATTCCACTGTGTGTGGTGACTCTGGCCACTAGGGAACAGATCCGGGTTGGGCCGTGATGACTCTAGTGCTCAACGATTGTAAGGAACAGACCTTTAAAAACAACTAGGTGACCTTCAATCGGATCGTCTTTGAGAAAAGGCCCAGGTGCCACCCTGAGGATGACTCTTAGTTCGGTATTGGATCCAACGGGGCTTATAGCCTGAGAAATGTGTGGCAGATTATTTGTTTTTATTGGTACCCAGAAAATTATTGGTGTTCATGTTATAATCTGTTTTAAGTGAAAAATGTCGTTTATCATGTTCTTGCGAGACATGAGTATTTTAAGTGTTGAATTGTGGAACCTTCTTTTTGAAACAGATTGTATTTACCAAACTGTATGCCAATCTAGTTTCTGTGATATATATCTTATTTTGGAATTGAACCCTGTTTTCAAAACTGTATTTACTATCCATGTTGCTACTCACTGAGCTATCAGCTGACTTAGTTTTTATCATTTCCAGGTGTTAGAAGGACTTAGAGTAGACTCATGGCGTAGCGGGGACTCAATTGCATGGACCTCTAGGGCATTCCTTTAGTTTAGAGTGTTATGTCAAGTTTGTGCATATTTATATTTATTCTTATCGAAGTTCATTTAGGATTATTTTTTATATGTGGGTTGTTTATATCCCATAATTTTGGATGGCTTTTGATTACGGTTGATTTTGCCGTTTATAATTGTGGCATGTCTGGATTGAGTTTTGGTTATTTATTATTGGACTATTGTTCAGTTGTTCAATGTGATTGGATTCGTGTTTAGGCTTACGTGTGCCTTGGGCTAAGTCCCTGTGGGCCACGGCCGGTCATGCCCGGATTTGGGGTGTGACAAAGTCCACCTTTCAAAGTCTTTGTGCATATCATTTGCATTTTGCCCCAGAACTACGCTGGTTTGATTCCTTGCAAAGGGATACGTAGGCAACCTGTGTACACAACCATTTATTTCTGTCTTGATTGTTTGTGCAAGTCTTACGGCCTTGTCCAAATGGGTCGTCTTCGGGCTTTGACATTCACTCACGTTATTTCATGACTTCGAGTTCTGTAAAAGAAGGGCAACTATAGACATTCCATTTTTTATGGCCCTTACGACTTGGACATCATCGCTTGCACACCGGATGATGAGTGTATATGCTTGTCAAGTGCTTGAAGTCCTTAGCAGAATGCCACAGCCTTGAGCCTTCCAAACCTTGCACCCCTATTGCCTTGTTTTTGGACCAAACCCAGTGATCTTTAAGCCTGGAACCTCTGGTGGCTAGCTGGCCACTTATATGGGCTGCCGGCCATCACTTTTGGTTGCCAGCCACTAATGTGGCCTGCCAGCCACCAATGTGTTTCGCAGATATTTTGTACAACTATGCCAACTATTTGCACAGATGCTTGCATCTGCTCCCACGTGTATGGCTAGATGTTTTTGAGGGAGGTTCATGTTTCTCTATATATAGGAGGCCTCCCCTCTTGCTTTGAGGTTAGAACAATTTTGGAGCAAAATTTTTTTTCTCTCTCTCTAAAATTCTCTCTCTCTTGTAAATTTCTTAACCTTTGCCTATCCACTCGTCACCTTTGCCTATACACTCTTAACCAAACCTCTCCATCTTTGAGTTGAGGTATCTTTGAGCCTTGTTTGAGCTCTTGAGGGTGTGTTTGCCTTTGTTTATTGCTTAGAAGTGATCTCCTCTTCAAGAGATATAAAGCTGTCTCTTTACTTGTTGTATCTAGTCTTTTGCTTGCTATGTTCCAACTGTTTTTGGGCTGTAAAAACTCTATATTTTGGGTTGAAACTTGGGTTTTAAGGCAAATAAAGGTTGAGGGGTGGTTCACCCTTCCTTACACCTTGCTCTCAAGGCCTTTACTCTTGTGTTTCCCACCTTTACACTACCTATTTTTGAGCTTTTAAGCACTAATTTTCAAAGTTATTTCAATGGCTAAAATCATGTATTGAAGTCCAAAATTGGAGGGGCTAGCCTCCCCTCCTTGTGTTTTGCTTGCTCGCCTCGCATGATCCATGTTTTAGCTTATTATTCTAGCCATTTTTGTTTTAATTCTAGCATATTTTAGGACTTATTTAGGATTGTTTTAGGATTGTTTTAAGTGATTGTTACATTTGAGCTTTGTTTAGCATGCTTGTAGTGTAATTATCCCCATGAGTTTGATGTTTTAGGTCTTAGACACCATCTTATTTGAGTTGATAGTGTTTATTTATGGCTTTCCATACTTGTGATCACTTTTAATCACATCTGTAACCTCCCTCATTTCTTGGCTTTTGTTTTGCTTTGAAAGTGGTTTCAAACTACTAGTTTGTTTGAGCATGAGATTGAGATGTCATGCTTAATGGTTTAATCCCTTTGGGAGTTCATTACCAACTGTATGATATCTCTTTCATGCCCAAAGTAACTCTTGGTTTGTGCCCCCTTTCCATTAGAGGACTTAAATTCGCCTTTGGACTCAATTAACTAAAGAATGGATAGTAATCTAAAATGGAGTAATAAAATTGATGCTAAAAAAAGGTGCAAGATAATAACTTGTTTGGATTCAATTGGACGTTAATTGAACCCTTGAGTCTTGAGTCGTTTCATACTCATTAGTGATGAAAATGGTTCAAGATTCATTGTCAACTACTTCCCTTGATCTTTCATGATAGGGAGGTGGTTTTGAGAGTCTTGTTTTGTTACATTTATTGAACTTACACACTTGGTTCATAAGCTATCATGCAATGAAATTGCATCCATTGGGGGTTTAAGAATCAAGCTTACTGCTCCTTTGAGCTGTTCAAATGATAAAGAGATGAGTTGTACCAACAAACCGTTGAGAATACCTTGTCCTGCTCTGTTTGCTCTCTGTTGCAGAATAGTTAATTAATTCGGTTTGTAATAATTAGTTAAGTAGTTTAGCTAATTATTCATTTGAGTTTGTAATAGTTAATTAATTAGCTTAGTTTTAATTAGTTAGCTAGTTAGTTCATTCGGACTCTCCTTGGTGAGAGCGTAATGTTGTAATAATGTGTATGTCTTCCGACCCCACGTCTTTCTCCTTTTTATTTAACAGCTTATGATGGTTAGATTAAGGCATCATGTTTTGTTTAGCATACTTCATGTTTGCATCCACTTATCTTGCATGCACCGAGGCTCAACACATCATTCTAACTTGGATTGTTAGTTTAATACCTTTCTTTGAATACGTGCTTAGACCGCATGCTATCAAATTGATTCATATGCCATATTAGTAGCCGAGCCTAGTAATTGCATATCGCATGTGTTGCATTAGTCATGTTGCATAGTTAGGATCATGAATTTTTCTAAATTTATCATCTTTTTTGGCTTGGAGTACTAGGTGAGAGTAGACACCCCATTTTTGACCGCCCTTAAGACTTGAGCACCTCAGGTTGATCACTCAATGATAAGAGTTATGTTGTACAAACGTTCAATTTCTTCAGCAAGAAAAGCTTCTAAATCCCAACCTTACACCCTATTTTGGACCAAAACTATTTTGACCAAAACTATTTTAGACCTTAAAACCCTCTCTTTCAAAATATTTTTGAAAATGTTTCTACAATGTTCCGATGCTTGCATTTCATTAAATGTTGCACTTTTCGGTAAACTGAGTAAGGACAAAGTGGAGATAAATGAAAGGAAGGTGAACTCTCTGAAAAAAATCTTTAAAACATCTTATTTAGAGGTTTGGAGTTGAATAAACTTGGAGAAGAGGGAAGAAAACTAGTTAGGGAAATGATTGAGCATGAAACCATTGAGAGAGAACTGTACAGCCTTCACTAAATCAGGCCTATCTTCTTGTACATATAGAATTTAGCTGTGAGGCCACCACCATTGGAAAGTAGACTTCTAGGGCTTCAATTTACACTCAAGAATCTCCTAAATTCAATCCAGATGAGGGAGATATGGCTGTTTGAAGTTGGGCATCAATCCGTTTAAGATAGAAATGAGCAACCTTCACTAAAATAGGCACATATCTTTACACAATTAGAATTTAGATGTGAGGCTGCCACCATTAGAAACTAGACTTCTGGGGCTTCAATTTAGACACAAGAATGACCTAAAAAGGAGTCCGGATGACGGAGATATGCCCCTTTAAATTTGGGCTTGGAAGCAGATTTTTGATGGCCAGTAGATGGCCGGCAATCCACCCTTCTGGCATGCCGTCCACTGGTGAAAAACCTAGATATTTTTGGCCAGCTATCCCCCAAAAGCTCCAGCTGTTCCAAGCTTGATATTTTTGACCTAAGGGGCTGTTTTTCTATATAAAGGGGACCTTCCTTCATGGTTTAAGGTTAAAAAAAAATCCAAAAGTTCCAAAACATGAAATTCTCTCCCTATCTCTATCTTGCAACCTATACACCCTCTCTCTACACTTCCTAAACCAATATTGGAGCTCTCCTTGTTGAGATTATTGAGTCCAAATTTCAGCCCTTGAGAGTGAGAACTTGTTGGTTTGTGAATAAAAGTGGTTTTGAAGTCCCAAAAATGAAAGGCTTAGCCACCCCTCATTTGGCTTGTTTGCTAGCTTAAATTGCTCCATGTTTTAGCTTATTATTTTAGCTACTTTTGTAATCATTCCAGCACATTTTTGTACTATTTTTAGGCTGTATAAACTCTGTATTTTTGGGCTGAAACTTGTGGTTTAAGGCCAATAAGGGTTGGGGGTGGTTCACCCTTCTTTACACCTTGCTTTCAAGGCCTTTACCCTTGTGTTTCCCACATTTACACTATCTTTTTTTGAGCTTTTAAACACTAATTTTTAGAGTTATTTCAGTGGTCAAAATCGTGTTTTGAAGTCCAAAATTAGAGGGGTTAGCCTCCCCTCCTTGTATCTTGCTTACTAGCCTAGTTTGTGCCATGTTTTAGCATGATTAATCTAGCCTTTTTAGCTCAATTCTAGCATATTTTAGGACTATATTAGACCTTTTTTAGCACTGTTTTTGGTTGATAGTTGCATTTGAGCTTTGTTTTGCATGCTTACAGTGTAATTGTCCTCACAAACTTGGTGTTTTAGGCTGTAGACACCATCTCATTTGAGTTAATAGCATTTATTTATGCTTTTCTCACTTATTTTCAGCACTAATAATCTCTACAACCTCCCTCTTTTCTTGGCTTTTGTTTTGCTTTCAGAGTTGTTTCAAGCCTCTTGTTCTTTTAAGCATGAGATTGAGGTTGTCATGTTTAATGATTTAATCCCTTTTAGGGGTTCATTATCAACGGCATGACATCTCTTTCATGTCTTAAGTTAACTCTTGGTTTGGTACTTCACTCCATTAAAGGACTTAAATTCATTATTGGACTTAATGAATTAAAGATGGTTGGTAATCTAAAATTAAGTAACTAGAATTAGGATTAAAAGTGAGCAAGATAATAATTTGGTTGTGTTCAATCGGGTGTTAATTGAACACATGGAAGCTTGAACCATTTCATACTCATTAGTGATGAAATGATTCAAGGCTCCAAGGTCACCACTTTCCTTGATCATTCATGAAAATGAGAAGGTTTGTGTCTTGTTTTGCATTTATTGAACTTGCACACTTGGTTTCACAAACCATCATGCAATGAAATTGTATCCATTGATGGTTTGTGAACCGAACTTGCTACTCCTTTGATTTGTTCATGAAAATGAGGGGTGAGTTATGCAAACAAACCATTGAAATACCCTGTATATGCTCTGTTCGTCCCCTGTTGCAGTAAGATGAACATTTGAAGCAGTGGCCGGTAGGTGGCCGGCAACCTTCACCACTGGCTGGTCGGCCACTGATGCAAATTGAGCAGTGTGTTGGTAAGATAGAGCAGAGTTGTTCTGGAAGTGGGCAACAATGTTGGTGTTCAATTGTGCAAACAGAGGCATTCAGAAGCAAAACAGAGGCTTTTCAGGTGGAAACCGAGCATATGCATGAGCATCTCTCGCTTCCCGAGGCGGAATAGTTAGCTTAATGCTTAACTGTTTAGTTTACTTTAAATGCGCTTGTGTTGTAATTATTTAATTAATTAAAGTAATTAAATAGTTTTGTTATAATAATTAGTTAACTAGAATAATTAGTGAATTCAATTGTTGTAATAATTAGTTAAGTAGATTAGCTATTTATTTCATTTGTTTTGTAATAATTAGCTTAGCTTCAATTAGTTAGTTAATTAGCTTAGTTCATTCGGACTATCCTTCGAGGGGACGCAAACTTCGAATAACGTATATGTCTTCTAAACCCAAGTCTTTCTCCCTTTTATTTAACTGCTTACGATGGTTAGATTAAAGCATCATGTTTTCTTTAGCATTCTCTATGTTTTCATCCACTTGTATTGCATGCACCGAGGGTCGGTTCATCATTCTAACTTGCATTGTTACTTTAAAAACTTCTTTGAATACGCGCTTAGACCGCATGCTATTTAATTGATTTATATGCCATATTAGTAGCCGAGCCTATTTAGATTGCATATCGCATGCATTGCATTAGTCATATTGCATAAGTTAGGAATCATGCATTTTTCTAACTCATTTCTCTTTTGGCTTGGAGTACTAGGTGAGCCTTTACTAGCTTTAGCATAATTGCACGAATGTGATTGTTGCCCTGTTTAGCATGGTTGCCATGAGGCTAATTGCTTAAATGATAAACTGTTTGAATGCCTGTGGATAAAGGCTTGTTGCTTGAATTGGAATGATTTGAACAATGTTCATATGCGATCACTTTTCCAAGTGGTACATATTTCGAAACAATTTTCAAAACAAACATGAATCGAAATGTTCCAATTCTTGCGAATTAGTCTATACTTGTGTGTGTGCGCATCACATAGTAATGCTAGCCTAATAAACCGAAACAAGAACATATAATGTACATAAGATTCATATCATGAATAGTAGAGGCCGATCTTTGATCAGGCGAGCGGGGGTGCTCAAATGTATTCATGACTTTCCCCTCTCGTACCTAAGTTCTCGAGCCGAGACAATCTTGGTGATGACGGACACGTGGCCTTTGGCACGAGTCATGGGTTTCCTAAATTTTCTAAAAATATTTAGGTGGCGACTCTATATCTGGCAAAGCAGTCCATTTTTGGCATCTTTTTATTCAAAATCAATTTTTCAAAAAATTTGTCGGATTTGGACTCTTTAGTGTTTATCAATTTCACATTGCACTTGTGAGATTAGATTCAGAACTGCGGGAGTCCGAACTGTAGGGCTTGTTTCGAACTTTCGAAATGGGGGGCGCGAAAAAGTCATGCTACAGTGAGCCTTTACTCGCTTTAACATATCACATGTTGATGTTGCCATGTTTAGCATGCTTGCCATGAGGCTAAGTTCTTAAATCATAAACTATCTTAAATGCCTATGGATGAAGGCTAATTGCTTGAATTGGAATAAATTAAGTAATGTTTATATGCGATCACTTTTTCAAGTGGTACATATTCGAAACAATTTTGCAAACAAACATGAATCAAGACGTTCCAATTCTTGCAATATAGTCTATACTTGTGTGTGTGCGCATCGCATAGTAATGCCAGCCTAATAAAGTGGAATAAGAGCATCTAATGTAGATAAGATTCATATCATGATTAGTAGAGACTGATCTTTGATCAGGTGGGCGGGGGTGCTTAATTCATGACCTTCCCCTCTCGTACCTAAGTTCTCGAGCCGAGACAATCTTGGTGATGACGGGCTCGTGGCCTTTGGCACGAGTCATGGGTTTTCTAAATTTCCCAAAAACATTTAGCTGGCGGCTCTGTATCTGGCAAACCAGTCCATTTTTGGCATTTTTTATTCGAAATTGATTTTCTAAAAGATTTGCCGGATTGGGACTCTCTGGTGTTTTTCTATTTCACATTGCACTTGGGGAATCAGATTTAGAACAGCAGAAGTCCGATACTGTAGGGCTTATTCGTCTTCCGAAAGGGGGCGCTAAAAAGTCGAGCTACAAGCGCCCACTCGCTCTTGCGTAGGAAACGCCGCTCGATCGTGGAAATCACTCTCCCAGTAGTTTTGCAGATCTGCAAAAGTACTGATAGTTTGCAAAACCTGCTCGAGTGCAGGAAGTGCCGCTCGAGCGGAGGACTAAAATTCTGGGCAACACAAGGTTTGAAAAACAAGCGGCCAACTTACCCAAACACAACCACAACAACCCAAAAGCCATTTTCGAAGAGATACAAGGGAAGCAAGGGGGTAAACAACAATATGAAATTATTAAACCCGAGTTTGCGACACCACAAGAGTCAGGTCAAAACCGAGATCGCTATAGTTGTAATATGTTCACCTCTGTAAGTAGATTAACACGTCAAAGTTTGTTCAAAATCGTTAACGAGTGAATGAGAAATTGATTTCCAAAACACCATTTGAAGTATTGGTTGAAGGATGATAATTAAACTATTTCCCACATTAGTTACCTAGGAAACAAAAGCGAGCTTATATACTCCTTTAGTGGACATGGGTTGGGCATATGGGGTACTAAAGTTTTGTAGAAGAGGGAGAACTTAGCCAATGTGGTCTTAGATCAAACCATCCTTAGTTTAGTTACATATAAATTTGTCATCTAGTTTTGTAATTAGTTTTCCTCTCATAACTATGTCCTCTTTTTATTCTAAATTGATTGGAATATAAAAGATCTACAATGTGATCCTTCCACCGTTGGATTGTTCAAGTTATTTTGTGATTTTTTTCCCTATCTATCTATGGACATGGTTTTCAGTGTAATCCGATGATTGGGTTGTTCTTAAACTGCAATGTATTTAGTTTAGTTGTATGAGAATATTCTATTTTATATATTTAGCATGTTTTGCAAAGTTAGTTCTATTATTTTTATTTTCTATTAGCTATAATGCCCAAGATCAAACCGTTTTTGATTTGGTAATGTGCATTATATTAAGGATAAAACAATTGTGTTATTTGTTTGTATTTTTCCCTTAAACAAATAAAAATATTTTAATCAGTGATTCTGTAATGTCCTAAAAATAACTACAAATATTCAACTGCAAATTACTCATACAAGGTGACTTAAACAAAATAATAGACTTTTATTAATCCGAGTTTAATTACAAAGAGGTAATACATGCGATATACATTCATAAGTTCTGCCCTGAATTTGCGGCATGTGATACCAATTTCATAATCAACCAATAAATGCCCTACAGGTTTACAGCTTTCCAAGACTATGTTTGGTTACAACAAAAGAGAGAGTCTTAAGCTCCATACACATTGTAAGATATATATATATATATATAATGCAACGGATAAACGGATTCGGGCATACCTTATGTGTTAGAATCCAAAACAAAGAACCTTATCGGTAAATCACGTGCTTCACAACCACGAACTAAGAACACCCAGCAATGGAGTAATACCACAGTATGAGTATCACCCACTCTATTCGCAGTGCAAAGGCTGGATCAATTTTAAATGGGAGAGAGTTAGAGAGAGAGTATGGGAAAAAGAATACGTTATTCGTTATTGGATTCATCCCACATCCCATATATCGTATCTGATATATAGACCAAATATCTAACCATCAATCCATATCTCCTAAGGATATGATAGATATAGATAGATAGTGGGTTATCCTATCAAATAGGATAATCAGGTAATCAAATTCAAATTACATGGATAAGTAATTTGAAAGAACCATGGGTTATGCCACATGGGCGCCCAAATTTGGGTCCAATACCAGGCCCAATTTCCAACATCTCCCACTCGCACATGAGTTGGCATGACACTGCCACATCTCTATCTCATTCTCCCCAAATATTGAACAATCCCATACTAGCCAATGAACCGTGCAACTGCTGAGAACACTTGCATGTGGGAGCTCTATACTAGAAACTCAAAATGAGCCAGCATAGGGACATCAACCCAAAAAAAATACAAATAGTGTCTCATATACCCCAGACCCATCTAATTATACTGGTCCAAAAAAAAACATCTCTAATCCCTCAAAAGAGCATGTTTGACCCTTTTAATTCTTGCAATATATTCACACTCAATCTACCTATCATATAGAGCGATGTGAGTTGCCGGTAGTGAATATACAATAGTGGTGTAATACTAGATGATCTTCCATTCGCCCTCATGCCATTTAGTTTAGGATTGACCACTTTTCCTGTGATGTCCCTTAAGGCCGAATCATACATGACCTCAGGCAACATACCAAAGTAGCAGAACATCAACCTCTTACCTTATGGCATAGTCAAAGGTCACAAAAGGGTACATAAATAAAAGTCATATCAATAATGACATGTAAGACTCACACGGTGAGGAAATAAGGATCCGTTCACATGTAGTATGAGTACGTGCTATAGTGGAGTAACTCTTCCAAAGAGTGACGTTATACTCAATACACCGTACAGATCTTAGTTTAGTCGCTTTCTAGTGCCTAACCCGAATTCTCTATTTGCTCACCTTTCAAGCGCCAAATGAGATCTCGCATATAGCTAATCATAACAGGCACAATATGGAAAGTGGGTACTAACATCCATGTTTGGTCTTTAACACGACTTCATTTTGGTTGTAACCAAGGCGACATACATAGCGGATAATTTAAGCCTCTCTTGGCTCCAAATAAAAATAAACCATTAGTCTCATCCTTGCTCATTCCCAAGCGCCAAGGGCGATTGCTCGTATGAGTGAGCCAATCGTGCCTACTGACATCATCATCTGCTAATTATTATGACACAAACCATAACAGTATCAACATCCCATAATCTCACAAAAATAAGTGATTGATTGGAAAAACACAACCACAGTTTGCGCAATTTTAGATTCCATACATAAGCCTTATCAGCACCTCTTGCGATAAGTATATACAATGGAATCCACCATGTGCACCATGAAATGGTTCAAGATCACTATCTATTACTCAATTACCTCTCTAAAGATATTTTGGTGACCAATTTGCATTCATTCAAGATGCGCCCAACTAACGCATTGAATCTTATAAGCGGCAAATTTATATACTACTAGTAAAGCATTCTATCCACAGTCTAATGAGCAAGGTCAATGTCTAAACTACTCAATTGACCATTTACCAAAGATAAAACTCATCATCCCAAATACGCCCACATAGCGTACTTAAAGGTCCCACAACAAAAAGGATCAAGGATTATAGGTCATTTGTTTCTTCCAAAGACAGTTTGAGTATTCACTCAATAGCTAAGGCTATAGCTTTTACCGATGGGTAAGTCAATGGGTTTGAAATTTCGCATCTAGAATCATTCTACGATATTTCTTATGTAAGTCATCAAAGACAAACTGAGAATTCTCCTAGAACAATCTCTAAGCATCTTTCATCCGAGGATATAAATTACAGCACCCATGTCCATCATGTCTAAAATAGAGGACTGCCAACCCTAGGTGGCAACAACCGTATAAATTCCTGGCCCATAATGACTAAGTAAGAAAAAACTTCCTTTTAGACCATTGATCATGCCTCAGTGGTCTTCATCGATCATTGTTGGCCTATCATGGCTCCATGAAATCTAAGAACCACTATTTGGATAACTGTTTTAGGTTGTAAAAAATTTATTAGAACTAGCAATCTTTTTGCATTACTATCTTTTCACCATAAAAGCATAAGGTAAATCCCTATGAATCTACTTATCCAATTCTCCAATGAGAAGTTGGGTCACAATGTCTATAAACCAAAGTTCCGAACTCATGTCGATCATAGCCTAAGTTGAAGTAACCTCACTCTCCAGGAGGAAGTCTTCTCGTGGTCTACACCTTCCTCAATAGTGCGACTTTTCGGTATCTAGCAAGCCTTATGCCTTAAAAAGAGACTATCCAAATCACGAATAACTTTAAAACAATTTTGCGTCATAATGGAAAGTCAACCAAATCCTAGAAATGGTTAATCTTCAAAGACTTTGTCTTAAACTGCGCAACATTGATCCATTTTTCTAAAAGTAGGGGACTAGAGAGCCTTTCGCATTATCCTAGGCTCTTTATCATCTTGCGGAGCAATCATGAATGTTTCCCTCTCAATCAGGCAGTGATGACGTGGAAAATTTTCACATTCGCTACCACGAAACTAAGAATGTAGAGTATTCTTCTCTAATGGAGTAATCCACTAGTAGGCACATCGCTCCCACTGTGTCTAGGATATTGTAAATTTCTTTCCATTCTCAACTAGGCTACATAAAGCGTTATACTTATAATTCTCTATCTTATGGAGTTCCAAAACTCTATTCACGTCACCTTTACTAAGAAAACTTTATGTGACTTAATTATACTAACACAGAGCTACTTACCTATAAGCACATGACCAGGAGGGTTTAAATGACAGCATACAATAACGCGCCACACGACCCTAAGTGTTTACAAGACAACATACAATAACATAGAACTCTAGGTCTTAACTTTGCAACCTTATGAGAAGTAAAATAAAGATAAGCTACTTGATGGTTATAGATTGCCCACAAATGGCTCTCTGCTAACCCATTACTTAAATAGAGTGTAAAATCTGATATGGAGGGCACTTAGTTAGGGATATGGGCAACAAACTAAAGTGCAATTCTCAATTGGAAAACATTTTGCGCCATCATCCACCTAACATAAACAATATTTAATTCCTTATCTCTACTACACCATTATGTTGCTGAGTACTAGGAATAATCAATTTTCTAAATATCCATTTCTCTTCACAGAGGTTTCAAAAAAAAGAAAAATAATAACTCAAATAGATACTCGCCACCTTGGTCAAAACTAAAAGCACGAAAGCTCTTATCTAATTGATCTCGACCTCATATGTACAATGTCAAAAATCATCTCAAAACTTTTGACTTATGGGAGATCAAATAGTCTTGACTAAGATGTATATCGTAATCTATAAATGTGTCGAGATTGGGGCTAGCTATCATACCCTTACACATATCCAGTCACAAATATCATAGTGGACTAAATGCACCAACACATATGCCCTTTTGTGGCTTTCCTACTTACTTGTGCGCAACCATTACGAACAAAGTTACACATTCACATGAGAGCAGGATATCACAAGCGAGTGGGCCCAAGAGGGCTTACTCAAAACATCCATGTCATCTTCTCATTAATGTCATTAAGTATAATAAGCCACCGGTTTCATGACCAATGTCATAAACTAATTCCAATCATCATAATGTGTGAGTTCTTAAAGACAAGTGTAAAGGTTTAGGCCCAACTAGGTAATGACTCACGACTAATTCTTGTTCACTAGATCATAAAAAGATGTCATGAAGATATCAAGTGCGCCTAAGTCACAAATTTAACTAGTAAGTGCTAATCCCCCACACCTTCAAGTCAATTTTATTCTCCATACACTTTACTACATCTAGTTAAAACATAACAATACTCCTCTTGCCATCTCAGTTTCTCGCTTCATAGTTAGTTGCAATTAATTCTACTATCCACAAGAAGGAGAGAATAAGCTATCAATTTATGACAGCTTCTAAAGTAACCTAAGCGCGAATTAGGCTAAAGAGTCTAATTCAACACAATGCCCTCATGAGCGATGCGTCAAATTCTTAGAGCCATAAAAACCTTGTCGACCTTGACCTTTTCATTACTATGCTATAACTTTCGTGCTTAGTCGTAAACGCTATTCAAAAGCGTTAGCCTAGCTAAGGAATCATACAAAGAAGCACCTCCTCATGTCTCACACTCAAGTGTAGAAACAGTAAGTGTCCAGACTCAGACAAGTTGGCAATGCTAATAAATTTTGCAGCCACTAGGCATTAATCTTTTCACTTAGTATTAATAGATTTTGCAGCTTCTAAGTGCTAATCTTTTACCTTCAAGTGATACTTCAACGCACACTATTACAGTGCGTGAAATTTTGCTCCATCCACCCCCATCAGTTGGGTAGAGAGCAAAACACTGCTTATACTAGCTACTCATCTTACACTTATATGACTAACTCATTTAAGCTCGTATTTCTTAGATGACGTGACTCTTGAATGTTGCTTCATCCAATGATACAACATTATTACAAGTCAAATTACAAAAGTCAATCCGCACAGCTCAATAGTCAAGATCATATCTTGATCTATTGAGGGCTAGCTTACTTATTTCATAACTCCAAACTCACCACTCAAAACTACTTAGCATGCCGCTAACCACAGTGCACACATCAGTTTTTATTGCACCAAACAACACAACAAAACCATGACAACTTTGTGTCATATTTCCTTACTTTGGCTCAATTAAGGTCTGACCTAAAGTCTTTAAGACTTTCTACGCATCTAAAGAATATGATTACATTGTTCACATTTGAACATCTCTACTAAGTCTAGGTCAACCAAATCAACTTCCATAAGCTAAGTCAATTTAGAAGAAAAAATGAGCATTGAGATTAATTTGAGTAGCAGAACATAATTTTTCCGCAAAATCTAAATTAAATAGTGACAATATTACACAAGTCGCAAAATCGAAAATCCGCTATACTCGTAATCATTTCTTGTGCCACAAGTGATAATTATCCAAAATTTAATTTAATTCATGCGCAAAATATTAGTTTTTCATAGTAAATCTACAAAAATTTCTCTCAACCGAACAACCTCCCACTACTATGGCATATCTAAAGCAAAATAAAAATTAATTCCATACAATAGTATCATAATGTAAATTTACAATCAACTCGTGCTATATTTCATTTAATAATGAAATAAAAATAAAAATAAAAAAACTAATCATACTTCTCTAATCACAACATATTACCAACTCTAGGCAAAAAATAACAATATACTGTGTTTAATGTTCAAATTATGCCATAACAGAAAGTACAACATTTCTGAAATTTTTCTGTAATTTTCTGGTATTTTCTAGAATTTTAAATAATTAATAAACACACATAAAATCATAAATAAATATTTCAGAATCTGGGAAAATACAACACTCATACCAGTAAATCGTAAATCATTGCAGTAGTCTACAGTAAAAAATTCAGCCCCAGAAACTTAGTTATGCAACACCAGAAGCATTTTAAAGGAGAAATAATTAATTATTATTTTAGAAAAAATATTTTTTATTTTCATAAAATTTTGAAAATTTTACAGTAGATAAAAAATTTAATTCTGAATCTAACAGTACCAACCATGCTTAAAACAAAGCTATAATGAATTACTTATGACCATTTAAAGCAATTCTAGATTTTTAAAATAAACTAACAGAGCCATACATCCAGCAGCCAAGCCAGTCAAGCCGGCATGGGGCAGCTCGATGCACGTGTGCCAGGTGCAAGGCGCGCACATGTGAAGCGCGGACAACGCGCGCGTAAGAAGCACGCCTGGGGCGTGGCTCCTGCGTAGAAAGCGCGCATGGCGCGCGATGACGCGTGCCACGCATGTGGCCTCCGTTGACGGCATCATTTGGTGTGTACAGATCACGCGCCACCTTTCGGGGTGTTTTCTGGTCCAATTTTGGTACTTTTAAACTCTATTTTCCAAAATAAAAATAAAAATAATATTAGCCTCAAAAATGACATTTAACGAACACAAATAATGGAGTGTATCACACTCTCTCTCTAATGAGAGTGGAAGTGCAGAAACTCTGCACTTCATCTTGTTATTTAAGCCACCAAAAAACCAAAATGAACCCAAATTAGGGTTTGATTTTTCTCATCAATCGTAAGTCTAAATCTAATAAATAATATATGGTTTCGAAACAGGGATTCTAAATTTGTAAGATTTGTAGACTGAAATTAATGCACATAAAACCATCATGCATGTAAAGTTTTGGGAATATAAAATGGGTCTCCATTTTTCTTGAAATCTAACTGTTGGATTTTCATAAAACTTTGTAGATATATTCTACATGAAATGCACTACAACATATGTAATTTTCAGGTTGATCGGAGAAAGTTCAAAAAAATATTAATTTTTTATCCATATATTTTGTATATATATAATTATATACATATTTTAATACACAAAAACAAGCATGAAAATACCTATTTATGGCTCTGATACAAATGTAAGGTATATATAACGCAGTGGATAAACAAATTAAGGAAGGGCGAGGAAACATTCCTTACAGTAGTTAATGCTTGACTAGAAACAAAGCATTAAATACAAGAAATTAAGTAAGGGAGTACGTTCTTCTGCTCAGGGCAATCCTGAGTTAAATGATATGAGGATGAAGGGAAGATTATCTAGTTCTACATATTTGCTTTATATTCACTATCGACAACTCACAACGCTCTATATGGGATGCTGATTGAGTGTGAATATAATGCGGGACCTTCGAGGGTCAAACATGCTTTTTGAGGGATTAGAGATGTTTTGGACCAATGTAGCTAGATGGATCTGGGTACATGAGACACTATTTCTATTCTTTTTGGGTTGATGTCTCTATACTGGCTTATGTTGAGTTTCTAGTATAAAGCTCCCACATGCAGGTGTTCTCAATGGTCGCACGGTTCATTGGCTAGTATGAGATTGTTCAATATTTGGGGAGATTAAGATAGAGATCTAGCAATGTCATGCCAACTCATGTGTGAGTAAGAGATGTTGGAAATTAGGCCGGGTATTGGACTCGGATTTAGGCGCCCATGTGGCATGACCCATTACCCATTCAGATTACCCATCTTAATTTGAATTTGAGTTTAATGCCTATCATATGTGAATAACTCACTATCAATATCTATATCTATCATATCTTATCAAGAGATATGGATAAATGGTTAGTCAGTCAGCCTATATATCTGATACAGTATATGGGATGTGGGATGAATCCAATAGCGAATGATTTTTCCCATACTCTCTCTCTAACTGAGAGTAGAAGTGCAGCCATCTTCTTCCTTAAGCCATCAAAAAATCAAAACGAACCCAAATTAGGGTTTGATTTTTCTCATCAACCATAAGTCCAAATCTAACAAATAATATATTGTTTCAAAGGTCTCAAAACAATGATTCTAAATATCTAAGATTTGTAGACTGAAATTAAAGCGTGTAAAACCATCATGCAAACAAAGTTTCGAGAATATAAAATGGGTCTCCATTTTTCTTGCAATCTAACCGTTGGATTTTCATGAAACTTTGTAAATATATTCTACATGACATGTACTACAACATATGTAAATTTTAGGTTGATCGGAGAAAAGTTGAAAAAATATTAATTTTCATACATATATCATGTATATATATATATAAATATATATAATTATATACATATTTTAATGCATAAAAATGAGCACGAAAATACCCATTTATGACTCTAATACCAATGTAAGATCCAGATAACACAGCGGGTAAAAGGATTCAGACCGTACCTTCTTTGATAGAATCCAAAATGAAGAACCTTGTGGTTTGAATCCTTTTACCCGCTGCGTTATCTAGATCTTACATTGGTATTAGAGCCATAAATGGGTATTTTCAAGGTTATTTTTACGCATTTATGGCTCTGATACCAATGTAAGATATATATATAACGTAGCGAATCAACGAATTCAGGCATACCTTATGTGTTAGAATTCGAAACAAAGAACCTTGTAGGTAAATCACGTGCTTCACAACCACGAACTAAGAACACGCAGCTATGGATGATACCACAGTATAAGTATCACCCACTCTATTCACAGTGCAAGGGCTGGAACAATTTTAGATGGGAGAGAGTTAGAGAGAGAGAGAGTATGGAAAAAAGAATACGTTATTCGTTATTGGATTCATCCCACATCCCATATATCGTATCTGATATATAGACCAAATATCTAACCATCCATCCATATCTCCTAAGGATAGGATAGATATAGATAGATAGTGGGCTATCCTATCAAATAGGATAATCAGGAATTCAAATTACATGGGTAATTTGAATAGGCCATGGGTCATGCCACATGGGTGCCCAAATCCGGGTCCAATACTTGACCCAATTTCCAACACATATAAAGCCCTAGGCTCGTACAAATATCAAATATAAAATAACAAAACAGTGCCTTCAGCTCCCAAGTCCTCCCAAGCTAAGTCCTTGGAGGAGGCATGTCACTAGCACCTGAAAATGACTTTCCCAAGTAGGGTGAGCCAAGGCCCAATGGAGACAATCTAGCACCATAAATTATACCCACTTCATTTAATCAACCAAACAGAGGATACACCCCATAGGCCTCCAACCAACATAATTAACATGCAATTACATTTACTTGCCATTTTACGGAAATTTCATCCGTGGGAATCGGCACCCATGCATTCACGCGATTTTCGGGACTTTCACCCTAAACACACAGGCCAACTTGATTTAATGGAGTCCATTCCCTTTCTTCTCCCAAACATGGAGTACATTCTCTTTCTCCTCCCAAATATCATACATATACAATGTATACAATTCATAATCATATTCAATGACAACAGCTAAGTGATTAGCTTCAATTCACATAATCTTCATGCAATTTCTACAACAATTATAGCTATCCTCCACCGATAGCCCAAGGCAGATATTTCTAAACAGATATACAATCTTCACAACAGATAAATTATCCAAACTTCCATAGGTAAGAGATTAAACAAATCCAACTACACCATTCATGTGAGAAACCTCCCATTTCACATTTTCAATAACAATTCCATTATTTATACAAAATAATCATTTGAGTCATTTTAGGGCAAAACCCTCATTTTTCCCAAGTTCATCCCCAACACCAACATCAACTATTTTAACACAATGCAAGTTCATATATACTCCCATAACCATTTCCATTATATTCATTCGAAAACCCCTCTTTTGATTTAAACCAAAACCCTAAGTTTGTTCAAAATCACCATATGTTCCAATATTTCTTACACATCAACGAATAATTAAGTTAAACTCATAGAAGAGTGTAGAACGTCCCTACCTCAAACATAGAAGACCAAGGGAGCAAGGGAGAAACTTCAAAAGCGCCGAAACCAAGCTTTATTCGAACCAAAACGAAGCTCTAGGAATGCTCTATCTTTTTATCAAAGAGAGTAGGGTAAAGTGATCCTTGACCTAGATGTATTTGTAAAGAGAAGTTGTGTTCTAGAGAGAGAGAGAGAGAGTCGATCTAGGGCTTTTGATAGAAAAGATATCAAAAAGTGATGTAAACAGGTGTTTCTGCGAACTGATATACGCGCAACTTGCTCGAGTGCAAAAGTTGTCACTCGAGCGACCAGACACAAATAAGTAACCTCGCTCGAGCATAGAATACACGTTCCCATCAATTTTACAGACAGAAGACCATTGCTCGAGCGTAGAAAGTCTCGCTTGAGCGAAGAACACTACCCTTTCAGTATCTTTACAAGCCTACAAAAGTACTGGGAGTTCACAAAGTTCGCTCGAGTGCAAGAAGCCAAAATCTGGACAACAACAGTTTGAACCAACCAGTAACCAACCTGTTCCAAACATAACCAAGGCGCTCCAATACTCAATTTTAATGAGAAATAAGGGAAAAAAGCTAGAACAACAATACATAATCATGAAACCCAAGCCCAAAATGCAGGATGGGTTGGTTCTAAACCAGAATCGCTATAGATTCATTGTTGCTCATTTTTATTTTTGGATAAGAGCATCCTGCAAAATTTGTTGATTTCTTTTAGTAATTTTTCAATTTTTGAGCCTACTTTATCTTTAAGGTAGTGATCAAATTGCTACTAGTTGAATCTTTAAATTATGTTTTACCCTTATATTTATCCTTTTCCTTTTACTTTTTTGGTGATCGAAAAAGGGGGTAGCTAGGCTACACTAACCAGCCCTTGCCTCGGGCAAGACCTCTTTTTCAAAGAAGTATAAATGCGGTATTCAAGGAATTATGGGGTGTCGAAACTAAGTCAAATGATAAGACAAGAAGACACTTACCACTGAACCAACCCCTGCTGACTTATTTATCCTTTTCTATCTTCCCTTTATTCAATGGATGATTTGTACCAATGTGGTGAACACTTAGATAGCGGAGTTAAAATAGGATTGTGATTAGAGTTCTAAACCTAAATTTGTTAGTCAAACTCATTGATTTTGACCAACTAGTTACTCATTAGTGGAATCATTCTTGCACTTGTAGTTTTGAACCTTCAATTAATGGTTCATATAACCTATGTGGGAATCGATTTTGTGAGTTTCGGAATTTGATTATTTGACTATCACTCATTGACTTGGTTTTTTTTTTCAATATGGGTATAAAGATATGATGTGATATTTAAGCCATTAAGCATACAGTGTATTGCGAAATTGATTTGATAGTTATGTGTGTATTTTTCATGATAACCATTTTTTTCTTCATGAATTTTTCAATGCCTATATTACTAGGGAGGAAGTCAAAAAATTTATTTAAAAGGGATCAGTGTAGCAAAAAAAAAAAAAAAAAAACAAGGCATTTGAAAATATATATATATATATAAAAACAAATAGTAGAAAAAAAAATCAATAGATTTATGTAAGTAATTTCTTAATACTTATCTATATATTTCGTACAAAATTTTAGTTATATAATTTGGATCTTAATTCACAATTTAACCGATTATCATTTTAAGACATTTTATTTGCTAATATAATTTATATAAATAAAAAAATTGCCATTATGATTCTTATAAGTGAAATAACAATGAATTATGTACCATATATGTGAAAGAGTTGAAGATTGTACCATAAGAAATAAATAAATATATATATATATATATATGAATAAAAGCTTGAAAATTTTTATGGGACATGCCACCTTTCAATTGGCCCAGGCTTCATCCATAACCATCAGACACAATACAAATGTGTGGGTCGCCAGTCTAATAATTGGCTTGGGTTAAATGAGGCCTGGTTAACTGTAATCCAATGAGATAAGTGGTGGCAAAAGCCATCCAAAAGTTTGTTTGAATAAAACATTTTTTTTTTTAAATATCATTATACCCTTTAATCAAATTACTAAAATGACCAAGCTCTAAACCTAACTCTGACCGTCTCCTCTCAATTCTGGCATCCCTCTAACCGACCATCCCAACTTCAGTTAGTCATTCCCAAAAACCTTCCCACTGTCACCTCCTCTTCTGCCACCTATGATCAGCCACCCTTCCCCATTGTCACCACCTCTTTCTCTTTTTTTTCTCTTTTTCTATATAGCAATTCTGGTTGGACCCAAATCATTTGATTTTTTGGATCCAGGTTCTATTGCCTTGTACAATCATTTATGTTTTATTTCCCTTATACCCCTTTTGGTTTGGATTTTGGGTTGTGTTGGTTGCGTTTGGAACATGTTGGTACCTTGTTTTTCAAAAACCTTGTTATCCAGAATTTTGCCTCTACGCTCGAGCGTCACTTCATACGCTCGAGCGGTCTTTGTGAATGCTTAGTACTTTTGCAGATCTGCAAAACTACTAGGAATTGGTATTCTTTGCTCGAGCAAAGCTTCTTGCGCTTAAGCAGCCATTATTGAGCTCGAGCATTGGCCTTTTTTCTGTAAAGCTACTGAGGGTTTGTATTTCACGCTTGAGCGACAACTTCTTGTGCTTGAACGGTCACGTCTTTTGTGTCTTACACTCAAGCGTCACTTCTTGCGCTCAAGCAGTCTGCGCATATATCAGATTGTAAAATCATTTTTCAAAGTCACTTTTTCATTTCCCTCTCTCTCTCTAAACTTTCTAAAAACCCTAGATCTACACACACTCTCTAAAACTCACCTTCTCTCTTCTAAAACACCTAGATCCATTGATTTTTCTACCCTATTCCCTTTACGAAAAAAGGTAGAGCTCACTTAGAGTTTTATTTTCATCCGAACAAAATGAGGTTTCGGCGTTGTTGAAATTTCTTCACTCTTTCTCTCTCTCTCATCTTCTAAGCTCGAGTTAGGGATTCTTCACACTCTTGTATGAGTTTTACCTTAGTTATTTGCTAATTCAAAAGTTTATAGTGGTTTGGGGTTTTTGTTCAAAACCTAGGATTTAAAATCAAAATGTAAAAGATGGGTTTTCAAATGGTTTCTTGGAAAAGCTTGTGGGTATGAAATTAGGGCTGATATATGTTGAAATGAGGTATTTCCTACGTTGAAATTAATTTTCAAAGAGAAAGTGATTTTGCCCTAAAATGTGAATGTTTGAGATTACGAAGAGAAAATGGAATTGATGTTGAGAATTATGAAATTAAAGTAATGTTGATGATGATGGTGGAGTTGGATATGTATTGTCACTCCCATCTTGAGATTTTGAAAAAGTGTATATTTAATAAAATTTATTTATCTATTTAGAGGTATCTGTTTTGGGCTATCGGTGAAGGATAGCTATGAGTGTTGTAGAAATTGCATGCGAATTAGGTGAATTAAAAATAATTTCTCATCCATGTGCATTGAACATTGTTACTTATTTAATACATTGAAAACTTATATGATTTTGAGAAAAATGGGTAAACGTGGGAAAGAGGTGTGTATTACCAAATCAAATTGGCTTGTGTGTTTAGGGCGAAAGTCCCAAAAAACACGTGTATACGTTGGTGTCGATTCCCGCAGACGAAATATTCGTAAAATGGCAATAGTAGCGCTTATATAGGCTACGTTTATATGGCTATAGTTTGACAGTTTTTCGACAAAATATCCATGAAAGGTTGTACTAGTTTGAGATTACTCCCCACTTTCTATTATAAAGGGCATGGTTTTAAGAATTGTGATATAAACCTGGCATAGCATGACGTTTGAAAAAGGTCATAAATGTTTGGTATTGGCATTGCATATGCATAAGACCTTATGGCTTTGTTAAGATTTATACATTGTGTTATAGTATTTCTACTGGGCTTTCAGGTGCTGATGATATGCTTACACCGAGGGCTTAGCTTAGGAGGACTGTAGAGCTAAAGGCTCAGTGTTGTTATTTTGTATTAAATTTTGTACAAGCCTAGGGTTTTATTTGTATTGACCTTAAGACTCACTTTTGATGTACCCAAGCATTGACTTAGGAAAATGTAAGCATTTAGGGCATATGATTATCTGTTTAGTTTTCATTTCTTTTCATAATCTTGTAACATATGCTATAGATTCAAAATGTACTATTTATGAATGTATATCGCTTGTGTCACCTTTTGTATATCAAACTGTGATTAATGAAAGCTTATCAATTCATTTTTGTTGTTATTTATTAGTTGTTATCAAATGGGTATATTGTTTTTATTTTGGGGCATTACAACTTTGTATCAAAGCGTAATAGGTTTGAATACTTTGGGTACATAAGTGGTTATTACCACAATGGGTTTGTTTCGCTTGATAGAGACATTTGTATGTATGGTATGCTATATGATAACATGCTTATGTGATTATATGGGTATGAGATTTAATTTCTAAGATATTGATTGGGTTTATGAGTTTATAGAAGTCCTATTTGAAGAGCACCTGATCACTGCTGTTTCTAATTGGAACTCTGGCAACGCTGCGGAACAGTCATTATCCAGGAAGGAAATTCATATGTGTTTATGTGACTATGTGCTTATGTGGATTGAATTGTTGTTGTCCACCGCATTAGGACGCGAGTGAGTTAGCTTCGACACATTTGTAAATGTGCTAATCTCTTCTGTTACATTCATTAGGGTGTTAGGGTGTAGACATGATGGTAGTAGACGTAGTAGGCCTAGAAGGCATGAGGTGCCTTTATCGGATGAGATTTCGGCGCGAGAAGAAAGGGTTGGTAAGACCAATATGGCCGAACCAGTTGGTCAACAGGCCACAGGTGCTTTGGCCCGTGAGATGGCTGGAGCTTTGCAGGAATTCATGGACATTCTCAAGGCTGAGAATCAAGTCCAGGCCCAAGTAGCTGAGGCAGGGCCGTCGTTTTTAAAGAGAAAATTCTTTCGATCTAATCCAGACGAGTTTTTGGGTGATCCTAAGGAGCCACTGAAGGCAGATGAGTGATTAGAGCAGATAGTGAAGATGTTTGAGATGCTTCGCATCAAAGACGACGAACTGAGAGTGACCTTGAAATCTTTCCAACTAAAGGGAGATGCGAGTCAATGGTGGAAGTATGCGCATAGGCGCATTGGAGTGACTTGGGAGGCTTTTGTCGACGCCTTCTAGGACTAGTTCTTACCTCCCACAGTTAGGGAGAAGTTGAGAGAGTAGTTCTCAAAGCTTAAGTAACTAAACATGTCTGTAGCCGAGTTTGAGGTAGCCTTTACTAGTCTCACTAGATTGCACAAGAGTTAATGGCGACAGAGAAGCGCTGTTGTGTGAAGTTCGAGAAAAGGTTGAGGACCAAACTTCTTTTCAAGGTAGCCAGTTCAATGATTAAGGATTACAGGCAACTTGTAGAGTCGGCGGCTCATCTTGAGATCGTGATGCAGATAGAGGTGGAGAGGATGAGGGACTCCAAGAGGAGTCAGGATGTTCAGGGGGATCGTAAGAGGCAGAAGGGTTCTACTCCACAGCAGTTCTATGGAGCACAGCCAAGGTCCACTTTTCTAGTACCGAGTTCGGGTTCAGGGAAAAGTGGTCAGGGAGGTTCCACTTACTTTAAGTGTGGCCAGTTGGGCCACAAGTCTCCAACTTGCCCGCAAAGGGGGAGGAGGGCAACGATCTGTTTCATCTGTGGCTCGTTCTTAAAGCCAGAGTCAGGGAAAAGAACAGTCGCTCATTTGTTATCAATGTGGACAAGTAGGGCACTTGAAAAGGTTTTGTCCTGAATTGGGTGGCACACCTAATGCGTCTGGTTCGAGGCAAACACAAAGCCACCAGCTTACACAGTCAGCACAGGCCTCGAGGGCCAACTAGGGAGCCCCTTCGGCTCGGTCAATGCATGAGACTTATGTTCCAAGGGATGAGTAGATGGAACAGAGACCTTCAAGGCGTGTGTATGTTGTTACCATGCTAGACTTAGTGCCAGCACGTTCAGTTATGAGAGGTACTTTCTTGTTATGCAATTCTATTGCCAATGTATTGATTGATACAAGTGTATCACACTTTTTTTATTTCGTCTGCATTTGCATCGGCATTGGGGTTAGAATTGGCTCTGTTAGCATCTCCACTTAGTGACCTATTGGTGGTGAGATTATTTGGAACAGGGGTGTCAGGGTCGTGACATAGAGGTTGCCGATCGCCGACTTCCTTTTACATTTGTGTTGATTGACAAGTCGAATTTTGATACTATATTGGGTATGAATTGGCTTTCATCATATCGAGCTGTCATAGATTGTTACCGTCGGAGGGTTACTGTATGTACCTTGAGCGGTGATTGTTTTTATTTCATGAGGGACAGAGCCGATAGAGTTGTATTACTGGTGTATGATCCGCATGGTCAGAGTGAGCTTAGTTGTCTTTTTGCAAACTTCTTGGGTAGTGAGCGTGATGAAGTCCGAGTTGATTTGCCAAAGGTAGTTTGTGAATACCTAGATGTCTTTCTTGGGATCTTTCTAGCTTACCACCTCATTGTGAAATCGAGTTCTCTATTGAGTTAGTGCTTGACACAACACCAATTTCTATGGCATTATATAGATTTGCACCCACCAAATTGAGTGAGTTAAATATTCAATTCCAGGAATTGTTAGATAAGGGTTTATCCACCCTAAGGTTTTTCCTTGGAGAGCACCAGCACTCTTTGCCAAGAAGAATGATAGTGCCTTGTGGCTTTGTATTGATTACCAGAAGTTGAACTGGGTAACCGTTAAGAACAAGTACTCAATGCGGCGCATAAATGATTTGTTTGACCAGTTGAAGGAGTCCTGTTGCTCCAAGATAAACTTGAGGTTAGGTTACCACCAGTTGGGGGTAAGAAAGGAGGATATCCAGAAGACGGCATTCCGTATGCGGTATGACCATTTTGAGTTCTTAGTGATGCCTTTTGGGCTAACTAATACACCAGCCGTGTTTATGGATTTAATGAACTGAATCTTCCGTAAGTTCTTGGACCGCTTTGTGATTGTCTTTGTGGATGACATCTTAATCTATGAGGAACACCTGTGAGTTGTACTCGAGTTGCTTAGAGCCCACAAATCGTCTGCTAAGTTCAGGAAATATGAATTTTGATTGAAAGAAGTCAAGTTCTTAGGCTACGTGGTATCTGAGAAATTAGTGACTATAGATTCATCCAAGAAAGAAGCTGTACAAGATTGGGAACAACCTGAGAATGCCTTTGAAATCCGTAGTTTCTTGGGGTTGGTCTGGTATTACCGTCGGTTTGTGAAAGATTTCTCTAGATTAGCTTCACCATTGACTAGACTGACGAGGAAAGGAATTAAGTTTGTGTGGAGTGAGACATGTGAGAAGTCATTTCAAGAGCTTAAGGTTAGACTTACCACTGCTCTAGTATTGATTATTTTGGAGATGGGTTTGGACTACTCAGTGTATTGTGATACTTTACGGGAAAGTTTGGGTTGTGTATTGATGCAAGAGGGGAAATTTGTAGCTTATGGCTCATGGCAATTGAAAATGTATGAGAGGAATTGCCCTACTCATGACCTAGAGTTAGCAGCAGTAATCTTTGTCTTGAAGATTTGGAGGCATTATTTATATGGTGAGAAGTTTCAAGTCTTTTCTGATCACAAGAGCTTGAAATATCTGTTTACACAGAAAGACTTGAATTTGAGGCAGAAAATGTGGATGGAGTTTATAGAAGATTATGACTTTGAGTTGTATTATCATCCAAGGAAGGCCAATGTTATGGCTGATGCCTTGAGTAAGAAATCCAACAGTAATGTGGCTAGTATTGCCATTCGGGAATGGGAGATGTTGGACGCTATTGGCGAGTTTGACTTGTATTTGGGCGAGTCTGTTGAGTCGGCAGCTTTGTTTACCATGGTTGTGCAACCTACACTTATGAGTCGAGTTGTAGAAGCACAGAGGGGTGATTCCAAGGTAGCAACCCTCTAGGAAAAGATCTCTAGTGGGAAGGTAGAGAAAGGCTTGAGCGTATATTCAAACTTGAGTGTTAGATACCTTGATCATCTTTTCATGCCGGAGTCTTGTCGAGAGGAAGTATTTTGAGAGTTTCACCACTTAGGCCTTGTGGTGCACCCGAGACGCACAAAGATGTATCGTGACCTTTGTCGCCATTTTTGATGGAGAGATATGAAGAGAGATGTGGCCTTATTTGTTTCGAGGTGCCTTACTTGTCAACAAGTGAAGGCTGAGCATCAGAGACCAGTGGGTTTGTTACAACCTTTGCCTACAGCCGAGTGGAAGTGGGGGCATGTCACAATGAATTTTGTTGTAGGTCTTTGGAGGACTTAACGGGGTAATGATGCCATTTGGGTGGTAGTTGTCCGATTGACCAAGTCAGTGCACTTTGTACTTATGTGCACTAGTGACTCGATAGGTTATTTAGCCGACCTTTACGTTAGGGACATAGTGAGGTTGCACGGGGTCCCTGTAACGATTGTTTCAGATAGAGATCCGCGTTTTACAGCTCGTTTGTGGCAGAGCCTACAGAATGCCTTAGGCACGAGATTGACTTTTAACACCGTATATCACCCTCAGACTGATAGGCAGTCGAAGCGCACCATTCAGATTCTAAAGGATATGCTTCAAGGTTATGTTCTTGACTTTAAAAGGTCGTGGGAAAGGCACTTGCCCTTAGTGGAGTTTGCCTATAACAATAGCTTCTAGTCGAGTATTGGCATGGCACCGTTTGATGCCTTGTATGGTGGACCGTGTAGATCTCCTGTGTGTTGGGCCGGGGTGGTCGATGCACCTATGTTGGGTCCAGAGTTAGTCTAGGAAATGACGAAGAAAGTTGTCCTTATCCGCAAGAGGTTGGTCACGACTCAGAGTCGTCAAAAGAGCTATGCCGATTGTAGGAGGAGACCGTTATCCTTTGAGGTGGGAGATCACGTCTTCTTGAAGATATCACCCAGACAGGGTTTGATGAGGTTTGGGAAGGGTGAGAAGTTATCTCCTAGATTTATCGGGCCTTTGAAATCCTAGAGCGGATTAGAGAGGTAGCTTATTGCTTAGCCTTGTCACCACAGCTTTTCAGGATTCATGACGTGTTTCATATATGTATGCTCCGGAAATATGAGCCGAATCCATCACACGTGTTAGATTGGACCGAGTTAGAGGTAGATAAGGATGCCTCGTATGAGAAGAGACCGGTGAGAGTCTTGGATACTCGAGACCAAGTCTTATGAAGCAAGACAATTCCTTTGGTAAAAGTGGTATGAAAACATCACGAGGTTGAGGAAACAACTTAGGAACATGAGCTGGAAGTCCGTAAGAAGTATCCGAACCTATTTGTTGGTACTTGTGCATGTTTTGAGAGTTTTGTTGTGTTAATGTAATATAAACATTATATATGTTTTGGAAATGTGAATTGTATATTCAGTAATGAGAACTTGTTTATCATGTTGATATGAATGAATGACCGGTGGATGGGTCATGGTAATGAAATTAGTTGATTATCATTGTTGTAATTGGTTTAAACTTCGTGTTAAATGTTTGGTTTTAATTTCAGGGATGAAATTCTTTAAGGGGGGAGATTATAGCAATTCTAGTTTGGATCCAAACCATTTGATGTTTTGGATCCAGGTTTTATTGCCTTGTATAGTCATTTATGTCTTATTTCCCTTATACCCCTTTTGGTTTGGCTTTTGGGTTATGTTGGTTGCGTTTAGAATAGATTCTTGCCTTGATTTTCAAAAACCTTGTTGCCCAAAATTTTGCCTCTACGCTTGAGCGGTCAGTACTTTGGCAGGTCTGCAAAACTACTAGGAATTGGTATTCTTCGCTCGAACAAAGCTTTTTGTGCTCAAACGGTCTTGGCTCGATCGACCCTTATTGAGCTCGAGCATTGGCCTTCTGTCTATAAAACTACTAGGGTTTGTATTTCAAGCTTGAGCGACAACTTCTTGCGCTCGAGCGGTCACATCTTTTATGTCTTACGCTCGAGCGTCACTTCTTGCGCTCGAACGGTCTACTTGTATATCAGATTGTAAAATCACTTTTCTGAGTCACTTTTTCATTTCTCTCTCTCTCTCTCTCTCTCTCTCTCTCTCTCAACTTTCTAAAAGCCCTAGATCTACTCACTCTCTCTCTAAAACTCACCTTCTTTTTTTCTAAAACACCTAGATCCATTGATTTCTCTACCCTATTCCCTTTGCGGAAAAGATAAAGCTCACTTAGAGCTTTATTTTCATCCGAACAAAGTGGGGTTTTGGCATTGTTGAAGTTTCTTCACTCTCTGTCTCTCTGGTCTTCTAAGCTTGAGGTAGGGATTCTTCACACTTTTGTATGAGTTTTACCTTAGTTGTTTGCTATTTCAAAAGATTATAGTGGTTTGGGGTCTTTTGTTAAAAACTTAGGGTTTGAAATCAAAATGTAAAAGATGGGTTTTCAAATGGTTTCTTGGAAAAGCTTGTGGGCATGAAATTGGGGTTGATATATGTTGAAATGAAGTATTTCCTACATTGAAATTGATTTTCAAAGAGAAAGGGATTTTGCCCTAAAATGTGAATGTTTGAGATTGCAAAAGAGAAAATGGAATTGATGTTGAGAATTATGAAATTGAAGTAATGTTGATGATGATGGTGGAGTTGGATATGTATTATCACTTCCATCTTGAGATTTTGGAAAAGTGTATCTTTAATAAAATTTATTTATCTGTTTAAAGATATCTATTTTGGGCTATCGATGGAGAATAGCTATGAGTGTTGTAGAAATTGCATGGGAATTAGGTGAATTAAAACTAATTTCTCATCCATGTGCATTGAACATTGTTGCTTATTTAATACATTGAAAATATATATGATTTTGAGAAAAAGGATGAACGTGGGAAAGAGGTGTGTATCACCAAATCAAGTTGGCTTGTGTATCCAGGGTGAAAGTCCCGAAAAACACGCGTATTCATGGGTGCTAATTCTCGCTGACGAAATATCCATAAAATGGCAATAGTAACGCTTGTATAGACTACGTTTTCATGAGTGTCGTTTGACGGTTTTCCGTGGACGAAATATCCATGAAAGGTTGTACTGGTTTGAAATTCCCCTCCCTGCTTTCTATTGTAAAGGGTATGGTTTTGAGAATTGTGATATAAACCTGGTAGAGCACGACTTTTGAAAAAGGTCATAAATGTTTTGGTACTGGCATTGCATATGCATAAAACCTTATACCTTTGTTAATATTTATACATTATGTTATATTATTTCTAATGGACTTTAGCTCACCCAATGTAGGAAAAGCATTTTTCAGGTGCTGATGATATGTTTTTAACAAGGGCTTAGCTTGGGAGGACTGTAGAGTTAAAGGCTCAATGTTGTTATTTTGTATTTAACTTTGTATAAGCCTAGGGTTTTATCTGTATTGAGCTTAAGATTCACTTTTGTTGTATCCAAGCATTGACTTGGAAAGATGTAAGCATTTAGGGCATATGATTATCTGTTCAGTTTTCATTTCTTTTCACAATCTTGTAATACATACTATAGATTCAAGATGTACTGCTTATGAATGTATATCGCATGTATCACATTTTGTATATCAAATTCTAATTAATGAAAGCATATCAATTCATTTAAGTTTCTATTTATTAGTTGTTATGAAATTGATATATTGTGTTTAGTTCGAGGCGTTACATTCTATTTCGCACCCTCTCCGTCTTCAACACCAGCTCCTCTTTCTTGTTTTTCTTCCTTTTTTTTTTTTTTTTTTTTTTGGCCCTGCGATCCCTCATCTGCGACCTCCTCCCATTGCGAACCCCCCTTCCCAGTCTCTTTTCTTTTTTTTCTTTTTCTTCTTCTTTTTACTCCTCTAAAAAGCCTAAATCAGAGGCTGCAACAGTGGAGGATGTGGCTACCAATTGTAGAGGGTAACAAAGGGACAAAGGCAACGAGGATGTAGAGGTGGTGGCGGTGAGAAGCGATAGTGAGGGGATTACATCAAAAGGGTGCTAAAGATAGCTCCAGCAATGGATGTGATCCCAACAGTAGGTGGGTGAAAGGGAGTGAATCTGAGATTAATTGGGATGTTTTGGGCTATTGAACAAAAAAAAAAGTAAATTACAAATATACCTCATGAAATTTGTTTAAAATACAGATTGTCCTTTGTGATTTAAAAAATTAGAAATACCCCCTTATTAGAATTTTTTATTTAACATAATTAACTAAAAAAATAAAATTTATAATTACTCTCCTATACAATAATAAATTTACCTAAATTATTAATTGAAACATATCTTTAACATCATTAAAAACTGTTAATTGACTTGATAATTTATTAATAAAAAGGACGATTTGTTATGAAATTAGAAACCTTAGGGGGTGGAATGTAATTTTCAAAATCACAGAGGAGTGATTCGTATTTTAATCAAATTTCAGAGAATATATTTGTAATTTATTACCAAAAAAAAAAAAGTCAAAATTCAAAAATAGCGCTGAAAGTGTCCAAAGAAATGGAGTACCCAACCAAACTTTTAGAATACATTTAAAGCCACTCAAACAATGTTAGTATACAATGAGTTTCCCATTATAGTTTTTAAGTTTGCAAGTTTTTTATTTTTCGTATTTTTTTTATTTTTGTTAGTTTTTAAAAAATATTTTAATTAAATTATTTACTTTTTAGATGCACCTAAAACAAAATTCAGTACATTTTTTATGTTTTTTTTGTATTTATTGAATTTTTTGTAGATTTTTTTATAAATATTTAATTTTTTAGATATGTCTAAATTATGTATATTTAAAAATTTTAAAAAAAATGATTAAATAAATTATTTAATTTTTTTAAAAAACACAACAAAAAATAAAATAAGAAACTCAAAATATGAATTTAAAATTCAATTACTCTGAGAAGTGGGTCATGCCATTGATTATCTTCCATCGATAAATACTGTGAAATTGTTTGAATTGAAATAGTGGGAATTACTCTGCTTCTCGATTTCTCCGTTTGGCAAGGAAGGTTGGGGTTAAAATAGTCACAAAAGACAAAATAGGCTATTTTAGCCACAACAAACAAAACATCACATCCAACTCATAATCATTATACTCTTCTCTCACAAAAAAAAGTCAAAAAAGCTAAAAAACCAAAAAGCCCTTCCCAAACCAAACTTTTTAGCCCAGGCTAAAATAGCCAAAAAAGTCAAAAAGCTAAAAAGCCAACCCACTTTCCAAACGGAGGCTTATTTTTATTTTTGGTTTTAAGAAAAAAGAGAAACTAGAAGGAATACTTTTGAACGTTGAGAGGCAAAGGGTGTAATGTAAGGTAAAGTTTCCTTCGAAGTGGCGCTAATTTTGTTTGACGAGGAACATCCATCATGTAGTCATGATTAAGAGATAAATGTTGTTTGTTTTTTTGTTTTTAATTGAGGAAATTAGTGAAAAATCTAATTTAAAGATGATATATGACATTAGATCAAAGGTAAAATTTTATTTGGTCATAAAGAAATGTTGGAAAATTTTGCCGGTATCAAAAAAATTGCCGGTGGCAGTGATTGGCGGCTGGCAACAACAAGTGGTGGTGGTGGTAATAGTGATAAGGTAGAAAGATATGTGATATTCAACAGATATAGTGTTGAATGAGTGACATGTATCATATTTCAACGATAAGTAGTTTGGTGAATTTTAACATATAAGAAAATAGGCTTGGTCAATTTCAACAAATAGCCAAATTAGATGATTTAAAGAGATAGCCAGATAGGTTAATTGTAGAGTTATGTTAGAGATCCCAAATAAATTACCAAATTTTTTACCAAATCTTTCACATTGGTGTGGGACCCACCTACATGTAATTTGTGTGAATCCTATACTTAGAGCATCCACAATGGGATAGTTAAAATTATTTGTTAAAGTGTGTTATATAACAAAAAGTGATAAAAGTGAGGTCCAAAAATATTTGTTAAGATGTGTTAAGAGTTTGTTAATTTTAGAGAGTGAGTGGTGGTGTAATGGATGTGTTAGGGAGTGTTTTAAGGTGTGTGTTAAATATATATATATATTTATATATGTGTGTGTGTGTGTGTGTGTGTGTATAATAAATAAAATAAATAAATAATTTAATTTAATCAAAAATTTCAAGCCCAAAATTAAATTTCAAATCCAAAAAAAAAAAAAAAAAATCCCAACATGTAAAAAAAAAATTCCGTTGGCCGGTCAATCGGCTGGACGTTCGGCCGGTCAACCCGTAACACAAAAAAACGCTTCCCTAGGCTAGCTAAAACGCTAGCCGCAGTTAACAAAGAACTTAGCAACTGACGCTAACAAAACCCACTAACACACTACTTAACACTTCCATTGTGGCATCCAAACATTACTGTAGCTAGCTAAAATTTGGCCACTGACACTAACACCACTGCTGACTCGTCCATTGTGGATGCTCTTATGTGAGAGATTTGCTAAAAAATGTAGTAATTTATTTGAAGTCAATAGCATTTTCCTTAATTGTATCCTTTTAGCCCTATGATATTAGAGATTGGGTCTAATGACTCAAAAGATTAAGAAATGGGCATGTGACCTGAGTATTGTTTGTAATTTGATTTTTCCTTTATTCGACAAAATAAAATCATTTTTTTTTTTTTTTGGAAGTAGAAGCAAAATTAATCATAAATTAATTCACTTGTAATCAATTATGTTAAAATTTACCAAATTACTTTTTTTTTATCAATCACAACTTACTTGGGGCACCATGTGGCAATACATAGGATCACTGAATAACTTCTCGCAAAAAAATAAATTGAAAATATTACATCAGTAAATTTTGAAAAAATTAATTATAAATCAATAAAAAAATTTCTAAATATTAATAATTAAAATTATATAGATTTTCATTAATTTGTTTTTTTTTTTCTTTTTTTTTTCTACTCGGGTGTAATTACCCTAAAAATGAGCAAACTAAAAGTACCAGCACTCTCCTATCTTAAAATAAATATATAAATAAATAAAAAGTACCAGGACTCCGCTCGAAGTAAACAAAACTGAAGTCTACGTCACTACTTGCCTCAACGGTAAGTAAGCAAATCAACGGGGCTCAACGGCTATATTGATAACGATTGATCGACCCTAGCATGTTTATTTGAGTTAAAATAATTATATAGGATAAAGTTGCCTATTTTAATTAAATATAATAAAATATCATATTTAAATTATAATTTTTTTTTTTTTCTCACAAAAGAGAAAAAAATCTATTCTAAACAAGATTTTTTAGTCCCATACTAAAATAGTCAAAAAGTTAAAAAATCAAAAAACTTACTAATATCCCAAACAAAGGCTAAATATAAAATGAGACATATATATCTCACACAAAATGAGTCTCATATATAAATCTCACATTATACATTCATTTGGCATAGGCTAAAATGAGATTGGAAGGTTAAAATAGTTATAAAAAAATTAAATAGGTTAAAAAATCAATAAAATAAAATATTAAATCTAAATTATAATTATTTTATTTTATTTTTTTTTTTTTTCACAAAAATTAAAAAAAAATTAAAAAGTATATTCAAAGGAAACTTTTTAGCGCAAGCTGTCTATAAATATACTTTCCTGCTAGAGCAAGACACCACCAACTCACAGCACAAGCAAAGAAATTTGGAAAGTAATCATGTTAAAAGTAATTGCAGGAGGAGATGGTGCAAAGAGGAAGAACTCAAAGCAACAAATCGAAACCAGAGTGTTGGAATCTATCATGATAGCTTCCTTCACAATTGTAACAGTTTTGTTAATCCTTCCTTGCGAATACATAAACGGAAGCCCAGTTCCCACGCTCATATTCAAGGGACTCCCTTTCACCTTCCAAGCATTCGTAGTGTCGCTTGCCTTTGCCTTCGCCGCCTCGTTGAGTGCTTTGTTAATCCATGATCACAACAACTCATTTCTCACCAAGTTCTGTCAATTCATTTCAATTGGTGCCATCACATCTGCTCTGTCTTTGTTGCTTTGTGCCATTTTGAATTTTGTTTTTCTGCAATCATACGTGTGATTTTGCTTTCCTAAGTTTTCTTGGTTTTGTAAGTTTCTTTCTTAATACTTAAGTTTTTTTTAATGTATTTCTACTTCAATTTAATCAAAATATTTTTTATCAGTGTGTACAATTCTGGTATTGTAATACCTCTGCTTAAATTTATTTACAGTAAACCTTACTCTATTATAATATCTCTGGTATTCTTATTAAGGTTCGTGTGGGACAACCATACGGTTTATATATTGGAACTACTATGGAGATTCAAGGTTGATATATCGCGCCCTACTTTTTATGACTCGAATAATATTATCATATTCATTGTTATAATCAAATTTTATTGATAACATGTGGAAGCTCTATACAATAACATCAATAAATAATATAAGTTCTTTCATTCGTATATACGTTGGATGCAAAAAAAAGTACATTTAAATGAAATGTCCATAAGCTTACATTATTACATAAAAAAAAGAGTTTAACCCTTTTACAACAATGACATATACCACCACCAAAAATATAAAGGTCTCTTGAAGCGCAATGCACGCCGTAAAAACCCTTCTACGACGTGCAGATGCACGTCATATTATGACCAGTAAAGGAAAGTCATTCACTTTCAACGACATGCTCCGTACGCTGTTAAAAACTATTTAACGACAAATTTTGTACGCCATTGTTACTTTTTCTACGGCATACTATAGTACGCCGTTAAAAACTATTTAACGACAAATTTTGTACGTCGTTACTTTTTCTACGGCTACTTTTGCACGCCGTTTGGTAAGACAAATAAAGACACTGATTGCGCGCCGTAAAATATGTAATATGACTTATCATGTCTGTCGTAGAACATACAATTTTTTTTTTTTTTCTTAAATTCAACAAGTTCTATTTGACCAATTTTGTACAATCTAACAAATATTACAAACAAACATCACAAAACATTAATCAACCACCAAAATATTGTTTGAAACATTAAAAAGAAACTATATCCATAAATTATAAACATTCAAGAATTATCTATACATTCTGCACATTCGAAAATTATATCCTTAAGTACTAAATTGTACAAAAAGTTTAAACCATCCAAAACTATGAATATCTAACTTTCTAAACATATCAACAACTTTCAAGATTTATCGAATAAATCTAGTGATTGTGCAACCATACACCTCCACAAAAACTCCAAATGCAAATCTGGCTTAAATCCAAATCTCCTCACAATGTGATCAACAAATGAAAGTGGGGTCAGAGAATTCATCTTCCATTGAAGAGTAGATAGCACCAGAAGCTCCATTCTCTAGATTATCCTAGCTTCAAACACAAACTTTGATTCCTCCGCCTAATCACAACACAAAGAAATAAATCAATGACAACACAAAGAAATAAATCAATTCCTAATTAAGCTTCCAAACTGACCATAAAACAGCAAATAGAATGGAATTCCAGATTTTCCTCTCTAGTTTCGACAGATTTACACCGGCCCACCATTGGAGTAAGTCATTAACAAAGCCTGGTAATGCCCAAACTAAACCCCACCATCTAATAACATGTGACCAAAGTAACCAAACAAACAGGCAGTGCACTAATGCATGATCATCAAATTCCACCTCAGTCCTGCAGAAAACAGAAAGAACAATCAGTGTGTTTGGTTTGAATTTTTTGGATTAAATTTTTTAAAAATTGAGTTTTTTGGTTTTTGTATTTTTTTGTTTTTAGTGAATATTTTTTTAAACTTTAAACATTTTTTTTTACTTTTTTAGATACACCTTAGTTAGATGTATCTAAAAAATAAAAAATTTGTGAAAAAATATTTTAAAAAATTAATAAATACATAGAAATACAAAAAATGTATTGAATTCTTGTATTTTTTTTGTATTTTTGGTATTTAGTGAATTTTTAAAAGATTTTTTTTTACAATTTTTTTACTTTTTAGGTGTATTTATGTTGGATGTCTCTAAAAAGAAAAAAAATTACTTAAAATATTTAAAAAATTTCAGTAAAAATAAAAAAAATACGGAAAATAAGAAAGTAAAATTTTCTAAAAAGTGTTTTTGAAAAATGATAACCAAGCATGCTGATTAGCATTATTATTGAGAACTCCAATCCTTTGAAGATAGCTGGATGATTTGATCCTCATTCTCCATGCCAACCGCCCAAAGAATTGACCTTTGGAAGGGGTAACATTTTTTCAAATAGAGGCAGTAATTATACAAATAGGGCCCAAGGACAATTCAAACCAATGATAGACTAAGGAGACAGAATCTATTTGAGCAACTAGTAGACCACCTTAAATTGTCAAACCTATTGTCTCTAATAGCAGATGCAGTGAGTAGAGCATCATTTAATCTCATTATTTCCTCCACCTCCCATTGAAACAGAGTTCTAAAATTTAAGGTCCAGCCCTCATGATCATCATTTCTGTTGTACAAAGAGTTAACTGTACCACACTTGGCTTTTACTTTTGCTTACATCCTTTTAACTCCTAGACCCCCTTAGCTTTTACTTTTGGTTACATCCTTTTAACTCCTAACCCTTAAAATCCACTCAGCAGATTCTCTCCTTGCCACCATTAACTTTTGGTTACAACCACAATGCATGCTTATTTGCAAGTCATCCGTTTTATACCATGAATAATAGCCTAAATGGGTTTCGCATTGTTGCAAAAAAAAAAAAAAATGTGCAAAACATGGTTCTGCAGCAAATCTAATTACCTAACTAGTATTCCAAGCAACCAAAAAGAGATGATCAAAATCTAAGAATTTAATTAGAGGAAAAAAATGCAAATTAATATGAGCAATATTGAATTGAGGACCCGAAATTCCCTATTGATGGGTGATGCAAAAAACTGTTGAAACTATATCCTATAAATAATGTCGGTTGAGTGAATCACATTCTCTTCTATAATCAATGTAGAATATGCAGTTTTTTTAACTCTTGGAGATTGCCCCAATCCATCCTCAAAACCTGCTGAGGATTGTGTGTTTTGGTATTGGTAATATATAGGTAGTGTATATTTCTGCTGAGGGTGGTTAAAATCTTTAATCTCTTATGACAGGTACAACAGGATTTGAGATATGGAGAGAACATAAATAATAAGAGAAACGGATGAGGAAATAACAACACATACTTGTAGATTTAGTGACCGTTTCCGAGAATCAAGTTCCTCTGGGGTGAATTCAGCCTGATTGAAGCAGTGATAGAAGCAATATGAATGTTTTTGATCGGCAAGCATTATGAATGTTACAGAAAATAAACATAATCATAACTAGCCTATCCATTAATTTATTATTTATTAATTCTATCAAAATAGAACAGTTTGTTGATGCTTTTGAACAAATTAATGGATAGGCTAGTTCCATTGATTGATGAAAATGTTACAAAGGTGAGAACTTTATAACATTTTTTCACTCAAATAATTAATGTGCTTAGAATAGTTTGTTGGATGAAATTGATTGTAGTGCATATAGTTTGTTAATGTTGTTGGAACAAATTATTCTTGTATTTAATTTTTAATGTATGTAGTAAAACAATGGGAGTTGATATTTCTTGTAGCTGAAGAAGAGCAAGTAGTAACATTGTTTAGTGTAATTGAGTTGAGTTTTGTTGTTCTGTTTTACTGAAAAGAGAAGAAGTATATTTTTAGGTTCAAGAATTATTTACCTCGTTGTCTTCAATTTGGACTTTGAGATGGTGCTCCTTAATTTGTTACTGTTAGCATGAAATTGAGTAGTCACTATTGCAGAAAACTATGCAGAACGACTGTAGAAAGGAGGAAGGCAATACCAAGAGGTACACTTCCATCCTTTTTTCCTTGCTTTTGCTATCAGATTTTCTTTTTAAAGGGTTTCAGCTTTTTCTCTCACCACTGGAGTAAATAAACATCTATGTTACTTTTAAAAAAAAAAAAAATTATGTAAGCATGGTAACAAAAAAGTAGCAACACTAATCTTCTCAAAGGGGATGTGTAAGCCTCTTTCCTTTAATTAAGGGTGGTGTTCCAGTGAAAAAATTTGCCCATGTACACCACGTGGCAATGCCACATACCAATCACCAAATACCACCACCATGGTTGTCTCTTCAAACATCAACTTAAAATGACGGACCCCACTAGATACACAAATCGCATTCATTTTGCGCACCACATGCTCTATTCAAGTCCACATGGAGGGTAATCTGCTTGACTGGTTTCACCATTGATCCTTTACATTTATTTATCTAGAAAACATAGATTTTTTACCAAATAGGTTGCTGTAAAATTTGGTGTTACAACTCTCAGCCTATTGTTTTGTTCTAATTTTCTTTAAAAAACAACGAAGTCCTTTTTCACAAAAATGGTAAAAGATTTAAGCATTATATGTATTAAGGCAGCAAGCCAATCAACCCCAAAAGCTAGCTATTGAGGTGAGGGTGCCCTCATGCTTATATATTTCACATTTCCTTACTTCGGTGATGTGGGACTTTGCTTCACAGCTATCAGATTGAATATTTTGGGTATCAGACAGGAAGCTTTGGGTTTGCAAAAAAAAATTCTTGCTTTTTCTACTAGATTAGTATCAAAGAAAAGTAATGATTTTATATTTGTCGATCAAAGAAAATGACAGCTTTTAGTGTTTGCTTTTGTATTTTCAAACAACACATACAAATGGGCTAACGTACAAAAGCAATCCTACTATCAGGGTTTATAGTTTTTTATTTATTTATAGTAATGCTATAAAAACAAAACCTTTTTTACAAACTTAGTTTACTAATTGACGTGGCAGATGAGTTATTCCTATAATTTAATTTCAAGGGTCCCATTTCAATACCAAGGCTTTTTATTTATTTATTGTGTGCCGTACCAGTTTTTGTAAAGAAATTTGGTAAATTTTTTTTGTTTGCTATTAAAATCTCCTTGAAGTAGATATAACATGTGTTTGTTATTTTTAAATGGTTCATTTTCTTTTACATTTCTGGTTTATGTTCTTAAGTCTATATTTGTTGCATATATTTTTAAACGTCATAGACTGTACATCAAATTCTTTGGTAATTAATGATGACCCATAATTAAAGACACTTTTTTTTTGTTTTATTGGAGTTGGATGATACTTTATGATGAAGCCTTTTCCTTTTCCTTGCTATGTACCTTAAAGAGATTCTGTTTTTAGTCTGATTTTGCCAGTATGTTTATGAATTTAATTTATTTTTTTTTTTGTCTCTGTGTGTATATGTGTACATAGGTATATGTTATTTATATGGGTTAATGGTGCTATACTGGCTTAAACTTCAAAATTTTTTGTTAGTGAACCTTGGCCTACTAAACTTGAGTTTATCGGTTCAAGACTGAGGACAACCAATTTGTATATTTATGCCAAGTGTTAGGTATGTACCCTATCTAACCTTACCCAAACATCTATTAACTTCCAAACCACTGTTAATGGGCGCTGATTGGGTGTTAGTTTTGCTGCTTTAAAGCAGACCAATTATTTGTAATTTTGTGTATAAAATATTTCTAACAATTGAAGTGAGCTAATATGCTTTCATTGTTGTTGGATAGAGATTCCTGTTTTTGATAAACTACCACTACAACAGAAAAGGGTTTTTATTGCATCAAACTGATATTATGGTAAGAACTAACAGTATAGATGTAGAGATCATTAATACTTGAGTTTGGGCATCATCACTAGTAATAATGTTTCCCACTGTCCTAAGTGCGAGTATAAGAACTGTAGGCGATGGATGATTTGTGAAAAACAAAATGTAGTTAGTTAGTACTACTTTTACAAATTTGACCACTATAAAGAGAATAACACATAATGAAATTTAGCCCTGAGAAAAGAAAAAAATATTCCACTACTTTGCAAAAAAAGGAGAATATACACCTTCTGAAAACAAACCCAAGAGAAAGAGAGAGAACGAAAATAAGAGTAAAAAAGGGAAGATCACTTTATAGGGTGGAAGGAAGATCAGCATACCTGCATGATTATCTCTTTCAAAAGTTTCCAGTGGGGGTCTCTATCAAAATTAGTCGAGAAATTCAAAAGAGGGCGTGAGCCTTTCAAATGATTTCCAGTAAGCTTCAATTTTTCCATGGTGTGCACTTGATAAACAAATCAAATATCAATAACCAGGTAACGGTTCTCAGTGTATTTAAGAGAATGAAAGGAGAAAAAGTTGTCCATAAACATATACATTTTAGAAAACCAGCAAAACAGGCAAGAGCACACGCCTAAATGCATTATAAATCTCGTATAACAATATCATTTGAGATTGGAGCAAAGAATTACCAGCATTTACTAAGAACTTCACTGATGGAACATTGGGACACTTTGCCATCCATAGATAAAGGTCTTTATGTTTTCTGTGCTGAAATTGTAGAAGAAAATGTAATCAACCCCATGAAAAAGACACAGTACAAAATATATTACTCTGCTCTATAGCTCCAACATGTTTCAATCCCCAAGCATCCTTCAAAAATCCTGTAGCACTAGTTACTCTATACAATATCAGAACCCACACCTAATTAACACACCAAAACATTACAAAAGAAAGTGAAACAAACTCAAGTTCCATGAATGACACTGACTCGAAACATATTCTGCTGATTCATTTGATAATCCATCAGTGATAAAAATAAATAAACAGAGCTAAGCACTACACTACTTATTACTACCAAAAGAGAAACAATTAAAACAATTACCTCAAAAAACAGGCAAGAGGAACAGCCTTTGAGTTCAACAAGCTCATTCAGTGTTGCACCTTTACTTGCTTTAGATTCAAACTTGTTATCCTTCTTACAGTGGGGCAAAAGTGACACCACATTCAACATCAAATGTCGATACCTAAATACCATAGAATTTATAAATGTCATTGTCATGGACTAATACCTCTGAGTTTCGACAAAAGGACCAAAATTGTCAACAGAATGATGGTTTTCTGGAAAAAAAAAAAAAAAGAGGTGGTCGTGGCATCTGAGGTACAGGCTGCCTATGATCATTGAAGAGTGAATCTGAAGGCCTACCCAAATAAACAAAGCAAAAGCCGTTAGATACTCAAAATAAACTGCAATAGAAGACAATAAGGCCAAGTTTGGCATGATTGAAAAAAGACAAAAAGTCAAAAGGTCATTATCCTATTTAAGTCACATCATCTTATTTAAGTCACATCACCTCTCTAACACATCACTTCAAACCCAACCCATATTTCATAAAAAGTCAAAAAGTACACTTATTTAGATCATCCCAAACAACAAGTCTTAAAAATGCTATTTGTCATGTAGAACAAGTGATAGAAGGATTAGAATAAAGTTGATAGATGGGTGAAGGGAAATGCCGTCCACACACAGATAATTCAGTAGAATGATTCACGATCCATGAAATAACAAAACACACCCAGTACGAAATAAAATAAAATAAAATAAACACGATGACTTTTAGGATGCAAGTAAAGTAATTCTGAATAAATTATACGAACCTGCCAGAACGTGTAGTAACCTCTCTGCTCGTGTCCACAAGGCCAGAACTTATATGGAAACTTTAAGAAGATCTTCGTGTACACCAACACATCACATTTCTCAATGGCCTCCATTTTCCACCTCTGTTTCCTAATTTTATTCATTTGTTAATTTTCGAGTATATAATAATAGCAATAAAGAAGAAGATCATGTCAGCAAGCATTCTTAGGTGAAGGGACCACAACCAAACAACCAAGCATGTAGAATAATTTAAAAGTATTGTATATATTTTAAAATTATGTGAAGATGTTATACATGTGCATTGGTTCACCAACTTCCTGCAAAGAATTTCTAGGCACAGAAGCTCAACCATTTAAACAATCCATAATACGTATTTAGGCTTTGATGAACCTGTGGTCCAGGACAATCTGTCAAAGTTAAGCACCTGCAAAGAGCAAAGAAACAAAGAGCTAGATTAAAATAAAATATAGCAGCTAAAATATATGGAATAAAATAAAATATAGCAGCTAAAAAATAACGAAACAAAGAGGGAGATTAAGAGGGAGACTAAAAAAAAAATGAAAAAATACGAATGAGAAAAGAAACAAAGAAAGAAAAAATAACAGTTTAGATTGACTTGACAAACTTACATAGTATGAAGTAAACAGACAAAGTTTAGTTTCAATTCTCGGCTGCGTACAAATCCAATCTCAATTGTAAGCAAATTCACACAAATCGAAAAATTAAGTTTGAGTTTTCATATTTCAATTGTATAAGCAAATAGGGTTTTCTTCAATCCACGTCAATCAAATTAATTACAAGTGGTAAAAACTACAGGTTTAGCAAATTCAATGTGAAGAAACTCTTGATAGGTTGAACAACGAAGGGGCAAAGATCTGATAAGTTGCAATTATAGTTAGGGTTTGAAATTGGGGGAACGAGCGAGCGAGAGAGAGAGAGAGAGAGAGAGAGAGTGAGTTTACCTGATGCAAGAGGAATCGAGAGGATCAGCAATGGTGGAGTGCAGGCGGCTCCACGCACTGCTACCGAACTTCCTTCATCTCTCCACCGAACCCCACTACTGCTCCAACGCTGCTCCTGTTACGTTTCGTGTTAGCCACATTCATCGTGTTTGCTCTCTGCCTTGGTCAGTTCGCCACCGACCTCACGGTGGGGAAACAGGGCGGCCCCACCACGCCGTGAGACATTTTTGGTGGTGGTGGTTTTGAATAGTGGCGTAGGGTTTGTGCTTGTGTGAATGGTAGAGAAAAAGAGAAACAGATGGAGTGCCAGGGAGACAAAAACATAGAAGGCTGGTTATCATTTTTCAAAAGAAAAATGCTTGGGAGCACTAATGCTCTCACTAATTAGGTGGTAGTGGGTCCCATTATTAATGATGTAATGTTTTGATCTTGGAATTGTATTTTTTTTTTATTTTTTTTACTTTTTTAATGCATTAGTGCTATTAGTGGTGATATTTTTAGTGGGACGAATCATTGTTGTTTTTCAAAAATATTTTTGAAAATTTTATTTTCTTATTTTTTTGTATTTTTTTATTTTTATTAAATTTTTTTAATATTTTAAACAATTTTTTTAATTTTTAAACATACCTAATATAAATATATTTAAAAAGTAAAAAAAAAATTTAAAAAAAAACCTTTTAAAAATTTATTAAATATCAAAAATACAAAAAAATACGAGAATTCAGTACATTTTTTATATTTTTATGCATTTATTAATTTTTAAAAATATTTTTTCACAAATTTTTTACTTTTTAAATACATCTAAGTAAGGTGCATCTAAAAACGTAAAAAAATGTTTAAAATTTTAAAAATATTCACTAAAAATAAAAAAACACGAAAACCTAAAAACTCAGTTTTCAAAAAATTTAATTCAAAAAACTCAAACCAAACACACTGATTTGTTTTTTTTTTAATTTTTTTTTTTTGGGTGTTTGGCGCCTGAATTTTTCATTTTCCCACTATTTTTTTTTGTCATATTTGTCACGGCAGCAATTGCATGCCGTGAAAATTCCAATATTTTAAACGGCTGACTTTTTGTGCGTCGTGAAAAATGAAATTTTTAACGACTGGCTTTTTGTGCGCCGTGAAATATTCAATATTTTTAGGACAAATTACAAACACCCCCTTCGAGGTTTGGTGAAAATACAAATTTCTCCCTGAGGTTTGAGAAATTACATCTTGCCCCTTGAGGTTTATATTTTCATAACAAATTGCTCCCTGAGGTTTTATTTTCATACAGATTCCCCCCTAATTTGTTATGTAAATTTGACCATCAGGGGGAAATTTGTAATTTCTCAAACCTCAGGGAGGAATCTGTATTTTCAACAAACCTCGAGGGGGTGTTTGTAATTTGCCCATATTTTTAACGACTGGTGTACACGTGTCGTATATAGTTGATGTGTTAACGGTATGCTAAATGCACGTCGTAGAAGGTTTTATTATTTACGACTAATATTGCAAGTCATAAAAAAATTATCATTATTAGCATTCGCGACCTACATAATAGACACGTCGTGATTGAGAAATTGTTTACGACATGCAAAAAAAAGCAAGTCATAAAATTGAAAAACCACGGCTTGCATTTACTGTATGTCGTTAATGTGGAGCCGTAAAAGCTCAGTTTTGTTATAGTGTCTGACCTTAAATCACTTCTCAACTTGTACCTGAAAAATGTTTAGAAACGTAGGATAAACAACATAACGTTTAGTAGAGATCTCAAATAATTCTAAACAATAACAATATATCGATAGTTATTATTATAAATGCTTCACATCATATCATATAAGTAACGTGACAATTTTATAATCAAAATATACTTACATAAATACATATCTCCCAAATCATCATCTTTAACACAACAAGGTATAAAACTATTTCTTTTCTTTTCTAGGCTTTCATTTTTGTTCAAAACAATTGCATAATGACACTTAATTTTGAAAATATGCTCACATACACCAACTACACTTTCGTCTTGTGTCCCAGCTCACCACATGTACACACTCAACCTGATTTATGGTCTTAAACACAATGGCAATAGAACACCCACAACAATACACATATACATATATCTCCAAATGTGAATAATGGAAAACAACACATACTTCTATTTATACCAGCCCAAGGCACGGAGGGCTAATGGTACAACTCACATAACACAACACGCTTTATTGGCCTCACTCGGACAGAAACGACCTGCAAATCACACTTTATTGGGTGCAAACCGGAAGGGAGAGGAATCTTTGTCAAGACGACACGCTTTATCCCCCATCCAAAAGGAAACAGACCCCAATTCACACTTTACCAGGCGCAAACCAAAAGGGAAATGAAGCTTTGTCAAGGCACCACGCTTTACCGATCTCACCTAGTGGAAAACGAACCCCCAATCTCATAACGCAACACTCTAAATTACATTGAAAATCTACGAACATAACACATACATGTATTTTATTCAACAGTAACAATATCATTCTCCACCGATGACCAACGACAAAATCTCTATCAATTAAATACACAACTCACTTAACTCAAATCCACAACCGATTCCATAATTCAAATCATTAGCGTTTTCAATAAAATCATTTCAAAACAATCATTTTCCCTACTCACTTTTCACTTTCCATTTTCTATTTTATTTCACAAAAGGGTTACACACATCATTTTGTTTTCAAAACTAAACCCGTTCTTCTAAATCTTCAACACTCACAACCGTTAGCCAAAGTCCCTTTTTAATTGTCAAAATCCCAATTGGTGGATACACAATTACAACCCAACACAACATAACATTAACCAAATAATCACAAGACCTGATTAACTTCTTTTTAGTAACCAAAACTCTAATTCATTAATGTAAACAAATAGCACAACAATTACCCAACTTTAATTCATTTATTTTATTAAGCCCTTAATTATAAATTAAGACTTTTCGCTACTATAACATAAACGTAATTAACTACCTCACAATTTATCAAATCAATCCAAAACATAATTATTTAACTCTAAAAATTCAAAACCCTAAACCCCCTTCATGCCTTTCCAAAATCCCATAGCAAAACATGTTTTTAATGCGATAAAAACTACCACATGTCTATCTATAACAAGGTATTGAAAATGAGCAAAAAAAATCTCTACCTCTCAAAGCGAAGAGGAGAGAAACCGACAAATCCACAACAACGAAGACACGATTTGCTTAGATTGAAAGGAAACTCTCGTCGAGCTCTACGTTTTGACATATGAAATTAGAGGTCAAAGATGTTTAGAAATAGGTAAAATCAAGGGTTAAAGAGCTTGGAAACTAAAAAATGGCAGAAAGATGAAGAGAGAAGAGAGAAAAATCTAAAGGAAAAAAAAAATGATGGTCAAAAATAGCTTTTAAAGTGGCTAACCTCAAACAGACCTCTCAAGTGATGAAACAAGCGCTCGAGTGTTGGAGACACATTACCACTCAAGCGGCAAAACCTCCACTCCAGCGGAGAACTCATGCTCCCAAAATCTCAAATTGTACAAGGAACATACCGCTTGAGCGAACAAACTACCGCTCAAGTGAATATCAAAAGCCCACAGAATCCTAAACTACGGACCAAAGTATTGGACGATTCAAAAGACTACTCGAGCAAACAAACTTTTGCTTGAGCAAAGAGGAAAACCTCATAGTGCTACATGATACAACTCCCATTATTCATGTCATCTGCTCTTAAAGACAAATGCAAAATTCTTTGAAAATAACAACTTTTCAAATAAGAGGGATTGAAAGAAGAAAAAAAAAATTGTGAGATCACCATTATTGTCTATCTAAATATCAGTGTCAATGAACATACAAAATCATAGAAAAAACATATAAAATAAAATAAAATAAAAACTGAGAGATACGCTGCTCCAAAATAGAAAATAAAAAATTGCGACATGAAAAAAAAAAAAAAAAAAAACTATATTATGATGCTACAAAGAAATTGACAAAACTTTTTTTTGATGTTAAAGTTGTTTGATTCCACTATAGAATGTAGTATTTTTCAATTATGGTCGAACTAAGGTTTTAATTTCAGATAACTCATCCAAAGCATATAACAAGGTGTATTAAGGGGATAACCAATGTAATTATATTAAAATTGTAGGATTTGTTGTATTTTCTCCAAATTTTAATGGATGTCAGTGTAATTTACTTTTCTTTTTTTACAAAGTTTAACAAATTTAGGTGACAATTTAACATCTTTAAAAATAAAGACTTCAACCAATGTCTCAAATTTGTTATTTTATTTTATTTTTATTTCAATTTTTTTTTCCTGGATAAAGGTTACTTAATTTGGGTTCTACATAATAATAATAATAATAATAATAATAAATAAATAAATAAATAAATAAACATCATTCATTCCTCTATATGTCAAATTTAACATGGGTAAGACAATACTAAATGACACCTAAGCAAGTGAAAACTTAGTTGTAGTGCTCAATAATGCTATGATGATGATAATATTTTGGTATTACCTTTTCTTTACCAATTTGTGTTTAATATTGACAGTGTTGATATATGATGTTGTAAACAAAATGTGACAAAAAAAATACAGTCATCCTGACATTATTGGTGCCCAATAAAGATGTCAGATATTGTCACTCAATTGGGTTGCCACCTGAGAAATTACATATTGGTTGGAGATATGCTTTTTGGCCTAGGTATATATATATATATATATCATAATCTTTGATGAGATGAAGAGTAAATTGAGAAAAATTGAGAAAATTGAGAAAAAATAAATTTTCAGTCCAGATTTAGACAAAAGTCATATTTAAGAGTAAATTGAGAAAGATTATTAACATTAAGAACCAAAATCAGAAAAAATAAATTTGAAGGACCAAAGCAAAAAATTAGTCGAACTTAAAAGGGGTAAAGTGTGATGTATCCTTCTTTTAACGTGGATTCCTCGCTCAAAAGCAAAAGAAAAGCAAAGCACAATCAATTAAGCAAAGCATGAATTAAGCTGTAATGAGAAAGAAAGTTAAAATCATACTGTAGCCAATAAACCTCACCTCAGTAGCAGGAGTATTTTGCCAAAAAAACCCATACTTTGCATATGCAGTTTTTTTTTTTTCATTTTTTTTTTTTTGTTATGTAGTGTACCCTAGATCAGCTTACGCGCATCAGACTAAATTCCTATATGCCTGAACAAGCCTTCTGAAACAGGACGTACACAGTGGCGGAGTCACATAGGGACTAGGGGGGTCACGTGCCCCTTGGATTTTTCTTCCTTTTTTTTTGACATATGTATATAAATAAAATTTTAAACAAAAATAATATTTAGAATAAAATGTCAAGGGTATTTTTAAATTTATGAAACAATAGAGATTGTTTTATTGAAAATGAAGTGATTACAAAAAATTATATTTTTATGAATGAAAATTTTGTGAAAAAATCTTAATATAAAGGTAATATCCATCATTATTGATATGCAAATATAATTAATCTCATTATATATATGTAAAAATTGCTAAAGTGTTAGTTATATTTACATGTGAAATTTACCCTTTTTATGTTGCTTTACTATTGATTCATGATATCACATGTCAATAATGACATAATATCACTATTATATAAATTTTTTACTCAAATTTTGTAAAAATTTGATTTATCTTATCATTATATAATTTATTTTCCGACTTAAATATATGACTTTTTTACATTGTCCATAATACACTAGTTACACGAATACTTTCTTTTCGATTCTATTCGAAATTAATTGTAAAATTTTATGTGAAACACTTTTGTAACAATTTATTTAATTTTTTGTACTTAATATTAATTCAAAAATTATTATTGTCTTCTTATTATTGGTTATGGAAAAAAAAAAATTAAGTTGTTATTAATAAGTGCCTCTCCTGATTTTGCTTCCTGGCTCCGCCCCTGCTTATGCGGTCTGTGGCCCCAAAATATACATTTGATGACTAGAAGGTTCGAACCTGAGTCCTGAAACGGAGCAAACCTCCAAACTCCAATTATCACTCACTAAGCCACCACCTGTGATTAAAAGTAGTTCAATTCTTGCTAAGGGTAAATTAATATTTTCATTGGTTCAAACATTTAGCAGTCTAATAGAGTACTAGTAAAGGAAATCACCCCAAAAAGAAAGGTCAAAGCCTGAGCTGGCAAGACAGAATTTAAAGGCAAACTGAACCAAGAATGAGAAAATAAGAGCCAAAACACAAGTAGTACACACTCTTATAGTGGTTTGGGAAAAGTCTTTTTTTTTTTTAAAAAAATTTATCTTTCGTGATTTTATTTATAATTATATTAAAATTTTTTATTTTTTCAATCTTTCTTGTATACATGAATCTAAAAGGTAAAAATTAAAAAATTCCAAAAAAATTTTAAAAGCCAAAATAGGCAAACAAACACACACACACACACACACACACACACACAAATATATATATATATATATATTGCTTATTTTTGTCTTTTCTAAACTTTTTTTTTTTTTGGTTGAAATTTCTTGATTTTTTCATTCGTCAAGTAAAATTTAAATGTCTAAAACTTTTTAAAAATTTTTATAAAAAAATCACTGAAAACAAAAATAAGCCAACAGAAAAAGATATCAAAAAAGCAAACCCCAAACACTGAGTGCGTTTGGTAACGTTTACGTTTTCAGTTTATATTTACAAAAATTTTATAAACTGGTTTTTGTTTATTTTTTGTTTATTTTTAGAAAAATATAAACTACAAACGCGTTTGGTAATTGATAAAATTTTTAAAAAATTTTAAAAATATAAAAATGAGTGAGAAATGGTAAGTGGTGGCAAGTGGCGGCGGAAGACGGTGGTGGAAAGTGGTGACGGTAGGTGGTGGGTAGCTGGTGGTGGTGGGTGGTGGTGGTAGGTGGATGGGTGACGATGACGGTGACGGGTGGTGGGTGGTAGCGAGTGGGTGGTGGTGGTGGTGTTGGCGGGTATGGGTGGTTGTGTTAGGTGGGTGGCGGATGGTGGATGGTGGTGGGTGGCGCAAGTGGGTGGTGGTGGCGGGTGATAGTGGTGGAGGGGTGGGTGACGATGGCGGGTGGTGGGTGGTGGGTGGTAGCGAGTGGGTGGTGGTGGTGGCAGGTGGTGGCAGTTGGGTGGCGGATGGCGGGTGGTGGTGGATGGTGGCAGGTGGTGATAGTGGCGGGTGGTGGGTGAGTGACGGTAGCGGGTGGTGGGTGGTAGCAAGTGGGTGGTGGTGGTGGTGGTGGCAGATGGGTGGCAGATGATGGGTAGTGGTGGGTGGTGGCGAGTAAGTGGTGGGTGAGTGGGTGACGATGGTGAGTTGTAGCGAGTGGATGGTGGTGGTGATAGTGGGTGGTAGGTGGTAGCGAGTGGATGGTGGTGGTGATGGTGGGTGGTATGTGGTGGTGGCAGGTGGGTGGCGGGTGGGTGGTGGTGGTGGTGGCAGGCAGGTGGGTGGTGGTGGTAGGTGGTGGATGGTGGTGGTAGGTGGTGGATGGTGGTGGCAGGTGGGTGGTGAGTGGTGGTGGCAAGTAGGCAGCGGATGGTGGTGGCGGGCGGTGGATGGTAGTGGCGGGTGGTGGGTGATGGCGGGTGGATGGCAGGTGGGTGATGGTGGTGGTGGTGGTGGCAAGGGGTGGGTGGTGGTGGCGAGTGGGTGGCAGGTGGCTGGTGGGTGGTGGTGGCTGATGGGTGATGGTGGCTGGTGGCTGGTGGTGGCTAGTGGTGGCAGGTGGGTGGTGAGTGGTGAGTGGTGGTGCAGGTGGTGGTGGGGGATGGGTGGTGGTGGCGGAAGACGGTGGTGGAAAATGGTGGCGAGTGGTGGCTAGTGTTGGGTGGTAAAAAAAAAGAAAACTCAAAACGGAAACACATTTTTTGTGTTTTCATTTTTTGGCCAAATTTATAAACTGAGATCACTGATTTATAAATCAAAAATTTTACTAAACAAGTTTTTATTTGAGTTTTTTAAATTTTGATAAATATAAACAGAAAATTAAAAACGTAAGTGTTACCAAACGATACCTTATATATGGGTACATATTAGTATAGTCGAAATTATAAATAAGTGGGTTAGTCTTAAAATAATTATATTATAGGTTCATTTTCAGTGCTAGTCTAGCACAGAAAAATGGTTGGAGCAGACATAAGAAGGATTTTGTGCCATACCACAAAAGACTTGCATCACCATAAAAATGATATTATTTTCTCCATATCCAACTTGAATGTAATTTTTCCTATATATTACACGGAATTTTCCTGAAGTTTAATGAAATTAAAAGAATCTTCCCTGAGATTTTTGAAATGACAAATACGTCCCCTATTAGCTAAACACTGTTAACATATGCTGTCTTTTCACTCTTTTACCCTTAGTTATTTATATTTAAGTAAATTACACTTATAGCTCCTTGAGGTTTGTTTTCAATATAAATTCACTTAATTCTTGGAAAATTACATTGACCCATATTAGTGTCTGTCTTTTCACATGAAATTTAAATTACTATATTACCTTTCCATATTAATGCAAAAAGATATTAATATTCCCACTCATCTATCATCTGTCTTCCTATTTGTAATGGTGTAATTTTATATTTTCAATTTATCTCATTTTAATAGAAGCAATACTGAAATTACTATTTTATATCATTGCACTCATTTAAAATAAATTTAAATTTTTATTTTACCTATTTACACCCCCAATATCTCAAATATACCATCATCATTGACCTTTCACATTTTCTTTACACTCACTATCTTATTTTCTTTCACTCTTTTTCCCTTACTTTTTCTCAACTCTTCCGTATTTCGTTATCTTTATTTTCTCGTATATTTATCTCTCCAAAATCTACTATGGTTTCAAAGGCGGTAGAGGGTGACAAGTAGGATTTTGTAAGTGGTGGAAGGGGGTTGTGGATATGAAGAGGATAGTTGCACTACAAAAAAATTGACTTTTTGCGACGGTAAAATACCGTCGCTAATACTCCTAATGCCGTCGCTATTACTTTTTGCGACGGCAAAATGACTTTTTGCGACGGCAAGAGGGGGTCGCAACTGCAGGGGTTGCAAAAGAGTTTTTGCGACGATAAGTGCCGTCGCTAATGTTTTGCGACGGCATTTTTTACCTTTTTGCGACGGCAACGTACAGTCGCTAATAATTTGAAATTTCTTGACTTTTTTGCGACGGTCCTATTTTACCGTCGCTAAAAATGTTATTTGAGACGACAAAAAATACCGTTGCTAATAATCTTTTTTTTTTTAAAAAAACACTATGTTTTGCGACGATGTAGTGCCGTCGCAGAAAGTATAAAAAATATGAAATTTTCTATTTTTTGCGACAGTGTAATGCCGTCACAAAAAATATTAAAAAATAATAAAATTTTTATTTTAAATAATAAAATTTCTATTTTTTGTGACAGCATAATATCGTCGCAAAAAGTAAAACCTATAACAAAATTAATAAAAATATTAAAATTTTCTATTTTTTCCGACGGTGGTACCATCTCTCTCTCTAAGAGCTGATTATTTACATTCCATTCACAAAAACATCATAACAGAAAATAAAAATAAAAATTGATCAAACCATCAAATTCAATATTTTACAAAGAATAATTAAACTGTACATGTTCATAAAAGCATATTTAAATTATAAAATTCACCCAAATCTTAAAAAAAAATAAAATAATAAAATAAAATCTAAAATTCACCATTATTTTCCATTTATTTAAAAAGGCCTACAATGAGAACTTACGCTTTTGGAGATTATAGGGCAGCCCAAATCCAAGCATTCAAAACAAACAATAAATCTTTCGAAAGGGAAAAATATAAACATGTAGAGGATATTGCTGATCCTCTTGGTGGTGGTGCCGCCACTGAGTCACTGCTAACTCCAGTCTCGGTTGTTGAATTCAAGGCCGAGGCTGGCTGATCCTGCCCATTTCCCCCTTTGGTGAATGTTGTAGTTGAAGCCAATGGTGATGGCAATGGTAATGCAGCTCCAGTACTTGCTTTCTTCTCATCAACGCTGAGAACTGAGGTATTTGACTGGTCGACATTCAAGGCGGTGGTCGACTCTGAAATAGCTCCTGATTTAAACTTTGGTTTTTGCTTAAGAGCATGAATTCCAGTGTACAGTCTGTAAAGCGAGAAACACAACACAACCCGTAAATTCATGAGTAGAAATCCATACAAGGCACATATGATACAATCGTATACACCATATTTACTATCGTGAACGTGACATAATCTTCTAATGTGCTGAAACAATATAATATTTCTTTCAAAATCCAAACTTCATCAGAAGTAACCATTTTCTTCAAGGGAAACACCAATCTATTGCAAGAAACAATTTAACAATTCGGTGACACATGACCTTCGCCAGACAGAGAACCAGAGGGTATTAGCCCCCAACCAAACATTGGAAATTTCACAATTCAACTCTTGCTGACATGGCTGCTAACCAAGAATAATGTTTAGCACTGTTCCATTTATATCTTCTTCATGACAAGTTAACCAAAACTCCATCTTAACTACGCATTTCCAATGATGAGGAAAACTTCACAACTATAGGAAGTAAGGCCAATATAGGAAACACAATAGCTGATTAAGGACCAAACATGGCAGATGACACCTTGGTCGGTCAAATAATTCAAGTGTTCAGCTCAATGTGTTCTAGGAAAAGCTACCGATACAACATCGCTACCTTGTGTGCCTGTTTTAGGACCGAAGGGGATTTAGTCCTAAAACAAGTGTTGAATATAGAACAAAATTAAGGACCGAAGAAAAGCAACCACATAATGACCGCTGCTTTCTTTAAAGGCAGTTCTCATCCACATTTTTTGTATTTTTGTCATTTACTATAAAGTTAAGGTTATTTATGTCTACATACATAAATAAGGGCAAAATTGGGAATGACATGAAAATTTGTGATGATCTGATCAACATCTATTAGTGCTATTAACAGACAACTAACAGATGGGAAAAGTGAAATTCAAAATTGAACCTGAAGGGAGGTTAGTGTTTTTTTAGAAACGTCAAGGGAGGCTTCTATAATTGTCATAAACCTCAGGGGAGGTCAGTGTAATTTACCCTTTTAAATAACCTACCTTCATGATGAGAGGTCAGTGTAATTTACCCTTTTAAATCCTTTTCAAATCTTCACTCCACCAACTATGGCCAAAACATTAACAAAATTCTTGAAGCCAAGCAAGCAATATTCAGAAAATATATGAAATTCCACTGCCATATACACTGGAAGACGGTGATAACGATACCATTCTGCCACCAGTCACAGAAGGGCTGGGGGATGCAAAAACTATATATAGATCCGCACGGTAAACTAATCATCACACAACTATATATACACCGGATCTAAAGACGCAGGCAAACAAAGAATCATCAAGTTGTGAGTAGTGAAGTATGAAATATAGAAAGGTTACTGACCATCAAAAAAATAGAGATAAGAATGAGAAAGGGAAAAAAGAACGAAATATAGAAAGATTAGATTGAAAGAAACAAAAGACAGGTTATGAATGGTATATGATCACACTACATGAGTAAAAATCATGTCAAAAATGGCAGTCCTGCAACATATAATATATAATTTTTCTTTAAGTTCACACCTCAATCAATTTAAACTACTTACAGGCCAAAGGAAAGACAAATGTCACAACCTTTGGTGAAATAAATTCTCTTAACTCATAAGCCTCAACAAACCTTTGGGAGGGGAATGCGGGAAGTCATGAGACAATATCAATTTTATGCTGAAAACACCATTCTCGTAGGGAGTTCCAGCTGCAAGGTTGATATTTGGTCAGTCTAAAAAATAAATACCTTTAATGATCATACAAGGTTTGAGAACAATAGATATTCGATAAAACTTGTGATTTCTGAGATTGAAAAATGATACTAAATGATAAAAATGAAGATTAGTACCTGTATAGTCGTGTTGTCAATTGGAAGGCACTTCAATAGCAAAATCAATAACAACTCTCTTAAAAACACTTCTATAATTTTTTAATACAAAAACACACGTAACTTAACATTTAGGTGTGTAAACCTTTATAGAAGAGCACCTTGTCACTTTTGTTTATATCATTTTGTTTTAATATAAATTTGGAGAGACACTCCAAATTAAACTTCAACCGTTAAAAAATAAAAGGACCAATGTCAATGACAAGAATCCTGTGCTCCACTTCATATTTTAAAAACAGTTCACATTTAAAACTTCTCTACTCTCCACTATCATCAATTCTATATAAAGAGCTTTCCCACCAACTATCAAACTCCAAGCCAAAAACCTTCTGTCAAAAGATCAAATTCAGTGACAACAACAAGAGAGAGCTTCGTTCAAAGTTTCAATTTCCTTCTACAATGCAGCATGTTAGAAGATTGTCGTCGATATCGTCATTGGTGTCGATGCAGACTTCATCAATGAGAACTTCTCAAGTTCTTGCATTCCATTCCCCATCAAAATGGAAAGCCCATTTTGAAGCCTCCAAAGCAACTTCCAAACTGGTAATTAACCACCCATTCAACTTCTCTTTTTTTTTTTTTTTCATCTGAAATTTACAATCAAATCTTGTTTTTGGGTCTGCTAATCTCTTTATTTTTTGGGGGTTTTGTTTTGAAATGAAGATGGTTATTTACTTCACTGCCTCATGGTGTGTGCCTTGTCGCTTCATGGAACCAGCCATTGATGAGTTTGCTGCTAAATACACAGAAGTTGAGTTCATCAAGATAGATGTGGATGAGTTAATGGTATTTCTCTTTAAATTGCCTCTCTCTCTCTCTCTCTCTCTGAAAAATGAAGTGCTGCTAATAGGTATGAATGAATGAATTGCAGGATGTGTCTCAAGAATATGGGGTGCAGGCAATGCCGACATTCATATTAATAAAGAAAGGGAGAGTAGTTGACAAGGTTACAGGAGTCAGAAAGGAAGAGCTTCAGAATAAGATTGAGAAAAACAGGGCTTACCATTATTGTTCTTAAAAAATTGTATCAATCATCTTCACCTTCATCTACATTCTACAAGAATCATGATGATACTCGCCAGCTACACGGTGTTTAAATTACATGTAATAGAATGCACTATAAATGACATTGCAATCCTCTACATTAAATCAATGTCCCTTACTACACAAAAGCCAAGTGAAGAGAACAAGAGGAACATCCAAGTCACTGGATAATAGTAGGATTTTAATTTTCTGAATAAATCATACATACACATAAACACATATGTATAAATTAGAAAAGCGAGAGTAATGATTAAAAAGAAAATCCTTAAAAATTAAATTGACATATTAAGGCTAAATATTAATCTTAAAAAGCTTCATTTTGCAAGACGTAACTTAAAATGAAAATATTCTACTAAACAACTTAAATATCAAAATGCAATGCTTATGACAACTTTTAACGATTTTACCAAGAAAGATGATTAGAAAAATGTAATTGGCCCTCTTATGGTTCAAATTATAGGCCACTATTTTAATTTTTTAATTGTAAATAATTTTGTTCAAATGTTTCTATAATTTAAAATATATATATATATATATATATCTTTATATAAAATAATTTAATCAGGATAGGCCATAGAGTTACTATTTTGGCTTACTTTCTAATTTGTACTTCAAAATCAAACTATTTTATTAGTCAATTATTAATTTATGAATAAAAACCCTGATCTAGAATTGATTTTTTTTCGGACCAAACTATTTAGACTTGAGAGACTGCTCAACCATAGTTTAAATTTTTTTTCTTCCATTTTCAAAAGTAATGCAGTTTAATAAAATTTGGAAAAAAAATTAAGGATCAGGCAAGAAAAAAAATATTAGAATTAGAATCAACCAACATATAAATTACTAAAACATGAAATCAATCAACCAAAATATTAGAATTCTTTGATATATTGAGTCTGAAACTATAAATATAATTACCCAGTCTGACATCCATCACCATTCATGTTCATACAAACATAATCTTCACTAAGGAGAGCTCAAAAGAAGCAGGGTTACATACCTGAGAAGAGTTCAGATCATTCTTCTTGCACATAAAACTCAAAGCACGACCTGGATAAGCTCCGACCAGAGTTTCTCCAAGGCCTTTCACCACCTGTGCCGAAAAGAAGACAGACGCAAACATTATTTGCTCTGCTGATCACTCCAATAAATATTCAATAAAGAAAAAAAATTAGAATCAAACTTCATTGAATAGATCCTCTCTAAAACATGAAATCAATCAACCAAAATATTATCTAAAGCATACTGTAATCAGGTCGAACAGATAAATCAAAGGAAGAAACTATCGGGCGCTGCTGAATTCAGACAATGAGGCTTGAGGAAGAGGAGGCCGACGCTGCTGCTGCTTCGATGCTGCTCCTCCGACGACACTGCTCCTCCTCCGCTGCTCCGACGCTACTCCTCCGCCGCTCGCCGTGGGGTAGAGATTGAGATTGGGGATTTGTGGGTTTGTGGGTTTGACATTGGGGATTTTGGGGGGGGGAGGGGGGGTAGTGATTTTTGGGTTTGAGATTAGGGATTTGGGGGGGCGGGGGTAGGGATTTTTGGGTTTGGGGTTTGAGATTGGAGATTTGGGGGGGGGGGGGGGAAAAAGGGGCGGTGAGATTAGGGATTTAGGGGGGCGGTGTAGGGATTTTTGGTTTGGGGTTTGAGGAAAAAAATGGGCGGTAATAAAAAATAAGAAAATATTTTTTTTTAGTCACAAATGAAATTTAAATAATAAAATAATATCGTTAATTTTTTTTTTTTTGTGACGAGGTTATCGTCGTCAAAAAATTTTATTTTTTGTTAAAATATATATATTTTTGTAGTTAATGAATTTTTTTTATTTTTTTTTAGTTACTAAGATTGAAAATTTATTTGTTTCATTTTATTTTAATGAAAAAAATATTATTATTTTTTATTTGGTAGAAGTAGGGGTAATATTTTAATGAAAAATATTTTTCACTAAAATAAAAATTAATTTTCTGTAGTTAATGAAAAATATTTTTCTGTGGCCTATTTTTTTGGGTTACTAAAAATCACGATCTAATTTTTTATGGTAGAGGAAATTGAGCGGCAATAGTGGTGGTGGTGGTGGTGATGGTGATAGTGAAAGAGATTAGTGGTGAAGTTATGGTAGTGGTAGTGTAAATGGAGTGGCAGGGGTGAAGAAGAGGGAATGGTAGTAGTAGTGGTAGTAGTGGAGTGGTGGCGATGGTAGTAGTAATGGTGAAGTGGCGACAGTGGAAGTAGTGGTGGTAGTGGAATGGTGTTTGCAATAGTGGTAAAGGTGGTAGAAGAGATGGGTGGTGAGAGAGAGAAATGAGTGAGAGACAGATAGAAGAGAGAGAGGAGAGAGACAAAGTGATGAGCGAGAGAGAGACAAAATGGTCGCTAAAAGTGCATTTTCTTGTAGTGGATCGATAAATCGAGAGGGAGCTCAGTAAATAGAGAAGACGAGAATGAGAAAGTGAGCAACGCAAACACAGTAGGAGAGAGAGAGAGAGATAGAGAGTGAGAGACAAAAAATAGACATAGAGAAAAGAGAGATGGGCGAAAGAGACAGAGAGAGATAGAGAAAAGAGAGATGAGCGAGAGAGATAAAGAGAAGAGAGATGAGCAAAAGAGATAGAGAGAAAATAAATGAGAAAAGAGATGAGAGAAGAGATAGATGAATGGGAGATACACAGAGAGAAAGACAGACAGACAGACAGACAGACAGAGAAGAGTAATGAGTAAGAGAGAGAAAGAGTGATGAGTGAGAGAGAGACAGGGAGAGAGAGATAGACAGAAAAAGAGATAGAGAGAGAAAGAGAGAGAGAGAGATAGAGATAGAGGGAAAGATAGAAAAAGAGAGAAAAACAAGAGATGAGCGAAAAATAGACAAAAAGAGAAAGAAATAGAGCGAAAAGAGATGAGCAAGAGAGAGACACAGAAAAAGAGAGAGATAGAGAGATAAGAGAAATGGGCGAGAGAGATAGAAAGATAAGAGAGAGAGAGAAAAGAAATGAGAGAGATAGAGAGAAGAGAGATGAGCGAGAGAGACAGAGAGAGAAAACAGATGAGAGAGATAGAGAGAAGAGAGATAGGCGAGAGACACGGAGAGAAAATGAGAGAGAGAAACAGACAGACAGAGAGAGAAGAGTGATGAGTGAAAGAGATAAAGAGAAGAGAGAGAGAGAGATAGAGGCAGAGAGACATGAAGATGAAAAAATGAATGAAAAGAGAAATGTTACATCAAAATAGTAAGAAGACATTGTTTTTTTAAATTTTTTTTTTGTGAAAGAAAAAAGTACTAGAATTTATTCAAACCATTTTGTGACTGTATATATATGAAGCTGTCTCAAAACCACAATCACTATGCTAGGTTAGAGTTTTCCAAAAACTCTTTTGAGAAAATTATACTTTCTTGTTTTCCGTGTTATATTGTTTTTACTGAATTTTTTTAATATTTTAAGTATTTTTTTTTAATTTTTAGACACACCTAATATAAATACACCTAAAAATTAAAAAAAATTGTAAATTTTTTTTAAAAAAAATTCACTAAATACAAAAAATACAATACATTTTTTTTTTGTATTTTTATGTATTTATTAATTTTTAAAAATATTTTTTCATAATTTTTTTTTAGATACATCTAAGTAAGGTGCATCTAAAAAAAATATTTAAAATTTTAAAAATATTCACTAAAAATATAAAAAAAAACACGAAAGTCACTTTTTGCGACGGGAGAAAATGCCATCTCAAAAAAGCAAAGTATTTGCGACGGCACCATTTGCCGTCTCAAAAAAGCAGAGCATTTGTGACGGCACAATTTGCCGTCTCAAAAAAACAGAGCATTTGCGACGGCAGAAAATACCGTCGCAAATGCTCTCATTTTTTGAGACGGCAAATTGTGCCGTCGCAAATGCTATGCTTTTTTGAGACGGCAAATAGTGCCGTCGCAAATACTCTGCTTTTTTGAGACGGCATTTTTTGCCGTCGCAAAAAGTGATTTTTTGAGACGGCAAGTGTGCCGTCGCAAATAGTCCCGTCTCATATACCCACTTTTCTTGTAGTGTTGTATTTTTTGGAAGATAAAGGGTTGCAAGTCTTGCACAAGTCGAAAGAATGATTGAGCATTGGGAATTAGAGAGGGGATGCATGACTTTGGCAGGGCAAGAAAGATCTAGGAAAAGAAGTGAAAATAAAGGGAGGATAGTGACTAGTGGTGGAAAGAAGAGTGTGAAGGTAGTAATGGTAGTGGATTGGCGGCAAGTGGTGTAGAAAGGGATTGGTGGGTTGAGAAATTAGTGTATTGAAATTTTAGTTGTAAAATTGTAATAAAACAATATTACAATTGAAAGTAAAATAAATAAAGCTTCTCATTAGGAGACAAACTATTAAAAGGAGAATTTTTAATTTTTAAAACTAGAGGGAAATTATTGTCATTTTAGAAATTTTGGATAGGTCTTTGCAATTGTCATAAACTTTAAGGGATGTCAGTGTAATTTATTTTAAAATATTTATATAATTTCTTAAGGGTAAAAATGGTATTTTTGAAATTTAATTGATGAGCTCAGCACTTTTGTCAAGGCTAGTACAAGGGATGATACAAATTGAGAGAATGGGCTCCGATTCGTAGCTCGAATTCGGAGGCTCGAATTCGGCCCGAATTCGGAGAAGAGGAAGAAGAGAAGAAGAAGAAGGAAGAAGAAGAAGAAGAGAAGAAAGATAAGAAGAACTAGACTGGAGGGGGCCATCAAAATCGGAGGTGGAGGCGGAGGCGGCGGAGGCGGGGCGGAGCGACGAGCTGCCGACGAGCTGCGACGCCGACGAGCTGTGTTCAACGACACCGACGAGCTGTGTCCGACGAGCTCTGTTTCTCTCTCGCCTCTGCTTTGCTCGCTCTCGCCTATGTTCAACGAAGAAGAAGAAGAAAAGACAGAAAGAAAAGGAAGAGAAGGAAAACGAAGAAAAAGAAGGAAAAAAAAAAAAAAAAAAGAATGGCAAAACGACGTCGTTTTGCCATTTGAGCCAAAATCGAGCCACAAATTTCGAGCTACCACTCATTTTTCTTGAGAGAATATGACCTATTTTGAAAAGTTTGTTAAAAATTATTTTTTTTTTTTGGCCTTTTTATCCTTTTTTTGAAAAAAAAAACGTATAATAAAGTAAAGAAATGATGGCCTTGTTTGGTTTGTTTCTCAAAAAAAATTTTAGAAAAAATTCTCTACAAACAAATTTTCAATAGTAATCAAACCAAACAAATTTTTTTAAAAAAAATCTGAAAATTTTGTTTGGTTACCTACTTTCCAAAATCACTCTCTCTCATACACATCAAATCACTCTCTCTCATACACATCAAATCAATCACTTTTTTAAAACTATCTCCCCAAAATAATTTTCCAAAATCATTTCTAAAAAAAGCAAACCAAACAAGTTTCGTACTTTTTATCTCAAAAACTACTCTACAAACACAAACCAAACATGTCTTAAAACCCCAAAAACTAAAAAAATTGACTTTTAACCCAGTTGACAAAAAAAAGTCTATGTCATGTGTCAGTAAATCAGGAAAGTAAGTGCCATTTTTGAAATTTTAAATGAGGTTTTTGTAATTATGAAATTTTTTAAGAGAAATTAATATAATTTATTTCTTTTAAAATTAACGACTTTATTTGTTAAATTGGTCTGGACAAGAGGGTGTTAAAATTTAAAAAAAAAAAAAAAGAATCTAAAAATTTTAAAGAAAAAAAAGAAAGAAAGAGAAAAATAATCTATTTTTTTCGCGTAAAATTTGACTTGGGTTTATTTTGACAACTCATTGTTTCAGCTAAAAATGTCACCACAAAAAAACTAAAGATTGTGTTTGGTTATATTTTCAAATCAATTTTTGAAATGAAAAATTCAAAAAACTTGTTTGGTTTATAATTTTTGGAAATTGTTTTCTTTCTCTTCTTTCATTCTCTCACATTCTACACACCAATCAATTAATTTTTTTTCTCTCCTCCCTTCTTCTCTCATATCTTACACATTAATTAATTAATTTTTTCCTTACACTCATCTATTTAACTATAAAAAAAAAATTACAAATCATCCCCAAATTATTTTCAAAATATACAACTAAACAAGTTTTTAAATTGGGCAAATTACCTACACCCCTTTGAGGTTTAGCTAAATTACTAATTCTCCCGTGAGATTTCAGAAATTACATCCTGCCCCCGAGGATTATATTCGCAAAACAATTTAACCCCTACCATAAACTAAATGTTAAGAATGGTTAAGCATGCTGGCATCACCAAAATATATATTGATGGATAATATTGCCTCTCGTATCTTTCTAAAGCATCAAGCAACTTGATTGAACCTGAAATCTCTTTGATAAGTCAACAAAATTTACCAAAGAATTATGTTCGGTGGGGAAAAAAAAAATTAAGTTTTTGGAACCATGATTGGTTTGTTGTTTAGAAAAAAAAATTCAGATTTTTTTTTTTTTGAAAAAATGAAAACTAATTTAAGAAAAATAAATATGTACAAATATATTTAATTTGTAAAAATTATTTCTAACTAATCAAAAGATAAAATTATATAAAATTGATAATTATTTTTTATTTCTTATTTCTTAACCAAATTAATTTTTAATTTTTAAAAAAAAATTCTAAAATAAATTTCTAAAAATCAAACCAAACATGGCATATAAATCTTTTGATAAGCCATTTCTTGTGTCTGTAACTTATTTAATTATTTGTTAATTTTATGATATTTTCACCATCTAATAAGTGTTTTTTCATTTTAATTTTGCATTTCATAACTTATTCAATTAATTAATTTTGTATTCACAACTAATTCAGTTAATTTGTTATTCTTTGAATTTTTTTTGGGTGAATTGTTATTTTTTGGGTAATAAATAAGTACCATAGAATCCTTTTCAACATGGAATGAATGAAGAGAGAGCACTCAAGTAGCTTGAATTTAAATATTAACTTAGAAAATTTCAATACATTATCTTATTTTTTTTATATTCAATTGATTTTTTGCACAAATTTTATACTTTTTAAATATATCTAAATTAAATTAATCTAATCTAGATATAATGGTAGAAATAAAAATGAAAAATTATATTCATATATAAAAATTTATACAAAAAATATCATAAAAATATTGTGATAGTGATATTGCTGTAAATATATAAATCATGTTTATGAATATTTTGTTTTAAGGTGAAAGGTCAGTGAAAGGTCACCATTAAATTATATCATTGTGTTTGAAAATTCTATATAAAATTTGTATATCATCACTTAATAACAATATATTCAGATAGAATTTAATGATAGAAAGTTATAGAATGTAATTATTATGATAGGAAAAAAAAATAGCAAGATGGTCATTTAAAAAAAATTAGGGTATGACATCAACAATTTATGGGATAATTTGTAATGAGATTACAAACTTGAGGGAGGAGAATGTAATTTTTCAAATGTGAGGGGGATCTGTATTAAACAGAAACCTCAGGGGGTGTTAGTGTAATTTATCTAAGGGCATTTTAGTCAATTTATTAACTCCATTAACGGCGTTAATTCTTGTAGGGCGAGATGTAATTTCTGAAACCTTAAGGGATCTGTAATTTAGCTAAACTTAAAGGGATATAAGTAATTTGCCCTTTAAATTTGGCAAAGTCTTTTCAAAAAATTATCTTCCAAATTTACTTCTTAAAATTAAATCAAATGGAACATAACTATTCTCCCTTTTTTTTTTTACATACATTTTCGTAAAAAGTAAAAAAAAAAATACTAAAAATTATGAAAAATTATTTGATAATCTTGGACATATCATGTAATGTCCCAACATGTATTTTATTAATTAAAACAATGAAGCTTAATATTTTTTTGTTGATATTTTAAAATACTCTACAATATAAAATACTATTTTAAGACTAATAAGTAAATAATTTTGTTTCAAAATCTTCGCACGATACTGACAAGGGACACTGATTTGGAGTGATTTCGATCTGTCATAGTACTTCAAGACTAACGTCTGGTTTGACATGTTCTATAAAAATAAAAAATTAAAAAATTATCACTATTCACAAAAAAAAAATATAAAAAAACAAATTTACACAACATTTTAATATACAAGCCAACTTTCTATGATATGACAATGGTACAGTCTGGGATGTCAGCTAAAAAAAAAAAAAAAGTCTGAAGTGATGGCACAAATTACATATGCGGTGCACCAAAAATTTACACAAGATAGCCGTGGGGGCCCATCACAGGTCCCGTTTTGATAATCTAAACCGTAATGTATAGAACTTGTCGAGTGCTATATACCTGTAAAAAATCACGTTGATCGGATATCGATAACTATATGATTAAATTAGTTTTGTATAAGAAAAATAGACTGTAAACAATTCCGATCAGATAGCTATCGCTATCCGATCAACATGATTTTTTACAAGCATATAATACTCGACGAGTTCTACATATTGAACGGTTTCAATTATCAAAACAAGACCTGTGGTGAGCCCCCACAAGCCGAACAATCGGACTGGAGACAAGCTGTTCCTATACATCTTGCTACCCATCGTACTGTCTTCATGGTACAATCACTGTCAATACGCATTTATATATTTAGGGGTAATATGATAATTTTGTTATTTTATACAATATTTTAGTACACATTTTTTCGTAAAAAGTCAAAAAATTATCCCAAACAACCATATTTTTTTCCTCTACTTTTTTATCTAAAAAGTCAAAAAGTGCACTTATTTAGTTTATCCCAAACGACCCCTAAGTAAACAATGGCTTCCCTCTAATCCTTCATCGGATTGAAGAGTGTTGTTGGGTCTGTAGGTAGGGATGGAACCAGGATTTCATTACCGGAGGGGTCAAAAGAAAATAATTTTTTTTCACCATATAAACAAAACACACATGTATGTATATATGATATATAAATTATATATATATATATATATATAAATTGTAACACTACAAGAATTTTCACTTTTGGCGACTAAATTTTTAGTCGCCAAAAGTCATCTTTTAGTCGCCTATAGTCTTTAGCGACTAAATTTTTTGGTCAAAAAATTAGTAACCAAAGAGTAGTCGGGAAATCTAATTGCCAACAAAAGCTAATTTAGTCGCCAAATGTATTCATTTGCCGACTAAATATTTAGTCGCCAATAGGTTGGAAAATTAATTAAATAATACATTTTTGTCGACCAACATTTTTGTCGTCAAAAGCCAATTATTTAGTCGCCGAAAAATTTTTAGCTACTAAATTTTTTAGCCGCCTAAAGCAAATAATAGTGTTTTAGCTACCAAAATTTTAATCGCCTAAAGTCGGTCTTTTTTAGCTACTAAAATTTTAGTCGCCAAATACTATTTGTTTTGGCTACTAAAAATTTAATCACCTAAACTTTTCACATTTTTTGCTACTAAAAATTTAGTCGCCTAAACTCCGACATTTTTGGCTACTAAATTTTTAGTCGCCAAAAGTAATTTTATTCTTCAACTTTTAGCTACAAAATATTTTAATCGCCAAATGTTTGATTTTCTTTTAGTTACAAAACTTTTAATAGCCAAAGGTTTGATTTTCTTTTGACTACAAAACATTTAATAACCAAAAGTTTGATTTTCTTTTGGCTACAAAACATTTAATAGCCAAATGGTTGTTTTTCTTTTGCCTATAAAAAATTTAGTAGCCAAATGTTTGATTTTCTTTTAGTTACAAAACTTTTAGTAGCCAAATGTTCGTTTTTTTTTTTTTTTTTTTTTTTTTTTTCCCTTTTTATTGGCTACAAAATGTTTTGTCGGCAAAAACATGATATTATGTTTTATTGCAAATATTATAATGTGTCCATAACCTGTCTGTATTCCCTGCAACCTGTAATACGTATATAAATAAAATGATACATAAACTATCAATTATACCACAATATGACATCCGCATACAAAAAATAAATTACTTTAACTGTCCAAGTACAAACAAAAACTATTGTCCAAACTAAAATAATAATTCTATACAACATATAGAATCATACAAAAAGTAAAGCCCTCCATATACAAAAATTACATTTACTATACCATGTGAAATGACCATTTGACATGGTACAAATTACCATCGTAATCTGTACCACGACAAAAGCTGATGTATGTACCAAGTCAAAAATACATCTATGTACCACGATAAAAAATCATATATCTGTACGGCGTCAAAAGGTGATCTATCTACCATGCCAATAATTATCTGTTCGCTGTCAAAAGTTTTATGTATCAGGAATAGTTAATTGCACAAAAATCGGAGACCACAAAAGTATTAGATTACTTCTATACAAAAGTACAATTTCTTCTCCATACACCAAAATAACTCTGCAAGTCTGCGCAACGAAGTCATCTACAAAAAACAAAAAAAAAAAACATTAGAATTAGACCCAAAAATGCCCAACTTCATGAATGAATTTGGAAACAAGTGACAAATAAAAATAAGTGTGAAGAAACTTTCCATAATGAATCAATTATCAATCATTGTACAGTCTTTCTAAAGTCTTTTGTTATAAGGAACATTGTTAAATGCCGAACAATCATTACTAAGTCTTTCATTAGTAACATAAAGCTAATGTAACCGTCTTCTATTTGTACGCAACATGTATCCAAATTCTGTGGCTAAACCAATATCAAAGCCCAATGTGAATAGAAAGTATTCTTTTTACCAACTTCCTCATTATTTGTTTGCAAAAAGCACTTGAATCATTAAATTGGATATAAAACCATCGATACTTATTAATGTATGTCAGTGCCATTTCAGAAAAGATATTAGAACATGTGATAAAAATAATAACACGTGTGTGTACGTTCAAAAAATTAGAAAGTTTAAAACAAGGCGTAAACTGAGTTCATATTGGTTTCTGAATATTTTTCCCATAATTTTCCATTACTATACATCTCCAATACATTTTGTCAATTGTCACAAGTCCTATTTGTAATGGGGAAGCTATCCGTGAGAGTCAGTCTGAGGTTCAGGGGCTGTTTTGAAGTTTCGCCCCCAAAACACCCTTTGTCGACTAAGTTTTCAGCGTATTCGACTCTAAATCCCTACTTACGAGTCCGAATAACATTCCATCAATTGTCACAAGTCATATTTGGCATGGGGAAACTGTTCGTTTCGGCCACACAGCGGTTCAATGGCTGTTTTGAAGTTTCGCCCCCGAAACGCCCTTTTTCGACTAAGTTTTGGGCGTATTCGTCTCTAAATCCCAACCTATGGATCCGAATAACATTCTGTCAGTTGTCACAAGTCATATTTGGCATGGGGAAACTGTTCGTTTCAGCCACACGGAGGTTCGGGGGCTGTTTTGAATTTTCGCCCCCGAAACGCCCTTTTTTGACTAAATTTTGGCATATTCGTCTCTAAATTCCAACCTACGGGTCTGAATAACATTCCGTCAGTTGTCACAAATAATATTTGGCGTGGGGAAGTTGTTCGTGTCGGCCACACAGCGGTTCCGGAGCTGTTTTGAATTTTTGCCAACGAAACGCCTTTTTTCGATTAAGTTTTGGGCGTATTCAGCTCTAAATCCCAACCTATAGGTCCGAATAACATTCCGTCAGTTGTCACAAGTCCTATTTGGCATGGGGAAGCTGCTCGTGTCGGCCACACAGAGGTTCGGGGGCGGTTTTGAATTTTTGCCCCCGAAATGACCTTTTTCGACTAAATTTTGGGCGTATTCATCTCTAAATCCCAACCTACGGGTCCGAATATCATTCTGTTAGTTGTCACAAGTCATATTTGGCTTGGGGAAACTGTACGTTTTGGCCACACGGAGGTTCGGGGGCTGTTTTGAATTTTCGCCCCCAAAATGCCCTTTCTCGACATTTAGTTTTGGCGCATTCGTCTCTAAATCCAAACCTACGGGTCCGAATAACATTCCATCAGTTGTCACAAGTCATATTTGGCATGGGGAAGCTGTTCGTGTAGGCCACACGGAGGTTCGGGGGTTGTTTTGAATTTTTGCCCCCGAAACGCCCTTTTTCAACTAAATTTTTGGCGTATTTGTCTCTAAATTCCAACCTACGTGTCCGAATAACATTCCGTCAGTTGCCACAAGTCATATTTGGCAGGGGGAAACTATTCGTTTTGGCCACACAGAGGTTCGGGGGCTGTTTTGAATTTTCACCCCCGAAACGCCCTTTTTTGACTAAATTTTGGCGTATTTGTCTCTACATCCCAACCTACGGGTTCGAATTACATTCCGTCAGTTGTCACAAGTCATATTTGGCATGGGAAAGCAGCCCGTGAGAGTAAGACGGAGGTTCGGGGGCTGTTTTGAAGTTTCGCCCCTGAAACGCCGTTTTCCGACTAACTTTTGGGCGTATTCGACTCTAAATCCCAACCTATAGGTCCGAATAATATTCCGTCAGTTGTCACACGTCCTATTTGGCATGGGGAAGCTGCCCATGTTGGCCACACGGAGGTTCGGGGCCTGTTTTGAATTTTTGCTCCCGAAACGCCCTTTTTCGACTAAGTTTTGGACGTATTCATCTCTAAATCCCAACCTACAGGTTTGAATAACATTCCGTCAGTTGTCACAAGTCATATTTGGTATGAAGAAACTGTTCGTTTCAGCCACACGGAGGTTCGGGGACTGTTTTGAATTTTCGCCCCCGAAACGCCAGTTAAAAAGCTGTTAGTTGTTGAGTTTGTATCAACCATGGTTAGGATAAAAGACTCTGTTGTATATATATATTAGGAACTCTACTGTATCAAGTCAATGAATTCAATAATACAAAATCTCTTTAAGCCATACCATTTACTATCAAAATTACATCTTATACCAAATCTGATTAACAAGAAATCCCAATTAACACAGCCATAAACTTTTTCAAATTCAACTTTTAAAATCATCCATTTGTTTGATCTACTACCTCATTAGTTGTAAGAATTCTCTCAAATATTTGTCTTTCACCAACAAAATCTTGTAAACACAATCTACCATTCTTATAGGCAATTCCTTAAACTTTGAACAATAATATTATAATCATCCTATTTTCTTTTACAATATTTATTGACACTACAATAAAAAAACAAAATTCATAATGGAATAATTAAAGCAATGCAGTTACGACAAATTATATAATAAACAAAATATGATGCAATGAAAGGGCTTCTACTTTTGGAATTTAATAATGCAGCAATGAAGGCAGAATTGAAGCCTATTGGAGTAAAATTCAGCGATGAACTTAGCAAATATTCATTTACTATATTCCAAGCACTTTTCATAAAAACGGCAGGCAAACCAATTAGGGTTTTGAGCAACAGTATTGGGGATAATAATAAAAAATTAAAAATTAAAATTAAAAAAAAACCCTTGTGAATCATTCTACGCGATCATTCTACTTTACCAATATAGTTGAAGAAGCTGGGAAGTATTAATAAATTAAAAATTAAAATTAAAAAAAAAAAAAATTCAGACTTGATGGACTGTTGCAAATCATTGATTACCATAGTTTGAGGAACGCCAGAACAAAAGCGTACACAAGGAGAACAGCAGCAGCAGCCGGAAAGATTATCCAGGAGACAGGGAGAAACATAGTTGTGATCTCCAAGAACCAAATTGCTATTAATAGTGAACCAGCATAATCAATATAGGGCGCGAAACGTGGGGCGACAAGGCGCAAGATCGCTGTAAAGAGCACGATCAAACCAATCGCCTCCATGGCAACCTCATGACTTTCTTTGTTCCTCATGTTAGTGAATTGTGGCGTTAGACAAAGCGTCAAGAGCTTTCAGTAATGGAGATGAGATGTGAACCGGAGGGATCTAGGGTAACATGCGGTGTGCCCTTGTGAAAAAAAACAACAATCTGTTAAAACAACAATCCAAATCAGAACAACAATCAGCACACAATCAGAACACCAATTCCCAATCAAATCAACAATCAGACCATATAATACAACAATCAGAGTGACATTCTTTAAATAAATCAGATTATTTTTAAAAACAGATCAGATTATTTTTAAAACAACAATTAGAACACCAATACCCAAACACATATCAGATTATTTTTAAAACAACAATCAGAACACCAATTCCCAATCAGAACAACAATCAGACCATCATATAATACAACAATCAGAGTGACATTCTTTAAAATAAACAGATCAATAATTAATAAAAAATAAACACAGTTCATATAAAATGAAAGATTATTTTTATAAACAGATATGCAGATCAATAATAATAAACAGACATGCAGATCAAAAAATAAACACAGTTTGAATAATAAACAGATTTGAGAATGTAAACAGATATGCTTCATTTCTTCTTCTGTTTTCAAATTCATAATAAAATTCGCACTTTTTGACACACACACACACATATATATATATATACAATAAATAAATTTAGAAAAAAAAAAAAAAAAAAAGAGGTTGAAGAAACAGTAATGAAATCCCTAGATCGCAAATGTATACACTCAGATATATATATATATATATATATATGTAAACCCTAGATCGAAATCCCGAGAGAGAGAGAGATACCGAAACAGAGAGAGCAGCGAGGGAGGAGCGGCGGTGAGGGAGGATCGGGGGTGAGGGAGGAGCGGCGTTGAGGGAGCAGAGAGAGCAGCAGCCCCGTCGTGTGTGAGTGAGAGAGAGGGAGGTGAAACCCTAAACAGCAGCGGCGGTGAGAGAGGATCGGTGGTGAGGGAGGATCGCCGGTGAGGGAGGAGCGGCGGTGAGAGGAAGAGAGAGGGGGAGACCAAACCCTAAACAACACAGCGGTGACGGATATGAGAGAGGGAGAGGAGTAGCGCCGTGTGCGTGGGTGAGTGTGAGAGACAGTCGAGTGTGTCAAACCCTAACAAACACACGCATATATATACCCAGGGACATAATGGTAATTTCACCTCGGGGCTAAATGGTGCGAGGCCGGGGCCTGTTGCTTGGACATTTATTCTTGTCTCCGGTCCGAATATCATCAAGGATTAAATTTTGAATACCATCATCGGCCCGTCAGGAATATTTTTCGAAGAATAACTGCTCAATTCAGGGTCAGGGATCAGATCCCCGTCGGGTTAGGTTCAAATTGTTATCCCTATGAAGTCCTCATTTGGCAAGCGAGTTGGATTTAGTTTTTGACTAAAAAAGCACAAAAAGAAAAAATTGGCTAAATAAGTCAATAAGATAAAATATCACATTCAAACTATAATCATTTCACTTTTTCTTTTACAAAAAAATTAAAAAAATAAAAAAAATAATAATAAAAAAATTCTTTCCAAATAAAACTAATTTAGCCAAATTAAATTAACTAAAACATCAAAAAGTCAAGTTAAAAAAGTTCTTCCCAAACGACTCATAATGAAAAATGACAAGGTAAAACTAGTATTCAACCCAAATTCACTTTATTTTGTTTTGATTAATTTTTTTAAAATTAAATTTTTTATTTTTTATATTTTTTATTTTTAATAATGTTTTTAATATTTTAAGTAATTTTTTTATTTTTTAGATGTACAAAATTTAAATACATTTAAAAAGTAAAAATATTGGTAAAAAAATATTTTAAAAATTTAATAAATACACAAAATATGAAAATATAATGATTCTTTGTATTTTTTTGTTTTTGATGAACTTTATAGAGATTTTTCTATAAATATCATACTTTATAAGCATATTTAGGTTAAGTACATTTAAAAAAAAAAAATTTGTTAAAATATCAACGTTCTGTTTGGTTTGCCTTTGGAATCATGATTCCAAAGACAAAATTTTTCAAATCGTTTTTCAAAATTCTTAACCAAATACATAATTTAAAATTACTCAAAACTGAATTCAAAAATTAATTTCAAAACTCATACCCAAACACACAACAGATAACTCAAAATTCAAAACTCTTAACTTTTTGATGATAGTGTTGAAGATGGTAATCCCTATCATGCTGCGCAGATGGAATTAAGGGGCAATTGAGAGGGTAATTTATGTGAAAATTGGGCCGAGCTGGATAATGGGCCGTTATGGGCCGCAGTGCAAAAGGGCCAACTAAAATGGCCATGTAAGTTACTCCGGTCATATGGATATTTTCAAGATAGTCCGGTCCTAAGGCCGTAAAGATAGCCCGGTCCGACAGAAGACCGAACTAAGATCGGTCTAACGGTACTACGGAGTTAGATCGGTCCCAGAGTTACACCGGTTTTTGCATGTTAGTTCGGTCTAACTATACCATGAGTAGTGCACGAGGAGCCGAAGTAAGAAAATAGTATATGGAAGAGCCGAATTGAAGGTAGTTCGGCCCATTCTGTGGCTAAGCAAAGTCGTGTTTACTTCGGTCGTGTGGGAGTTCGGCCATGGTAAAACCATCTCACTTGGTTTAAGCAGTGAGGGAGGTGTTGAAGGATAAGCATTATCTTTCAGGAGTATGAATCCTAGAAGGACTCTGCATGAAGGAGTAAGAATCCTATTAGGATTATGCCACATGAAACCTATAAAGCTCACAAACATCACCTATGGAGAGGTAACACAATTTTGCTTCCTGAATACACAGAGCTTTTGTCTACTTGTCTGTTGTGCTGACTTAGGCATCGGAGAGGTTTCCGGCACACACCCGCCGGTTAGCTCACGTGTGTATTTTCAGGTGGTAGAACGACATCGTATAGAGGAGCGCAGACTTGGTCAACAGGATTATACGAGAAGGTAAATTTCTTTCTCGTACAATTGGCGCCGTCTGTGGGAAGTTCAAACGAGAACAAAACCTCTTGATCAAGCTTTTCCTCTTCGACATCAATGGCGCATAATGAAGATTTGCCACAGTCCGCCATTAACGGACAAACTCCAGATGGAGGTGCAAGGTGTGAAGGACTACCCTCTATCCCTCCCATGGCAGACTTGGAGCCACACAGACAGAATCCCAGGAGGGATACAAGGGGAAGAAGGCGGACTAACAGCCCCCACCACTCTCATTCACAAAGCCCAGAAAGATAGAGGTGAAGGGTTGATCCCCAGACTTTGGAGGATCGCGTCAAAGAACAAGATGAGTTGATAAGGAAGATGGCGGCGGACATGGAAGCCTTGAAACGCCAGATGAAAGGACAAGAAGTGGCGACAGGAGAGGGGCACAAAGGCAAGACGCCCCCTCGCCGCTCGGAAAATCGTAGTAGGAATACCACACCCTCACAAGGAGAAAGCAGAAGCCTCAGGACAGGCGACACTCAATCTAGGTCTTCCAGAACTCGTCACTCCAGGTCTGAGAGGACGAGATCTGAGAGATCGTACACGGAGGGAAGCACGTATTGGCCCTCACATACGCACCAAACTAGATCCAGATAGATGGAGTTGCCCAGATCATCCGACTTACGAACCGTGCTCGAGGAAAAAGCACGATGCAAGGAGGATACCAGGGCACGTGATCCACACAGAGTTTCTGCCTTACAACGGTTGGCTCCTCGGACGCATGGGAGCATCGAGGTTGGAATGCCAATACCGCGCATTGCCTACGAACCAACGGACAAGGCACTAGCGAGGCTGCAGACCTCGCCTTTTGTTCTGGCAATTGAAAACGCGCCGCTACCATCAGGCTTCGTTCAGCCCAAATTTACTACGTATGAAGGAAAGACGGACCCTTACTCGCACTTGAGCCACTTTCGCTAGGTCATGGCGATATACCGACGGAACGAGGCCTTAATGTGTATCCTCTTCCCATCTAGGCTGGGCAACCTAGGCCTGACTTGGTTCGAAAAACTTCCAGAAGGCAGCATAGCCTCCTGGGCGCAGTTGGCAGAGGCATTCGTAACAAGGTTCCGAACAAACACTAAAACCCCGATGGAGATCGACCAGCTACTCTCCATCGACATGGGTGAAAAAAAGACCCTAAGATCCTACAACAGCCGCTATTGGGAGACCTTCAACTAGATTGGGGACTGTCCCACCAATCTCGCCATTGCACAATACAAGAGAGGCCTTCTAGTAGGAAACAGACTAAGGGACTCAATCACCATGACACCACCCCTCACCATGGAAGCCTTGATGGAAAGAGTACACCAGCACATCAGGGTAGAAGAGGATGGTGCATGTGCCAAAGCAAAATTTGGTGCAACTACAGTGCCAGAAAAGAAGGCCTCAGCGAAGGTCAACGCAGTAGATCGGTCGAACAGAAACGGACGTGGCAGACGAGATAACGGAGAAGACCCGGACAAAAGATGGTTGAGAATCCGCACTGCCATAACCATAGTCTTTAAGAAACTGATATACCGGATTCTAAGCGAAATAAGAGATGACCCTTTCGTTAAATGGCCAGCTAAGCTGGGAGAAGCACAGAAAGACTACGACGAAAGATCATGGTGCACCTTCCACAAAAAAAAGGGGCACCGCACTGAGAATTGCACACCATTGAGACAGCACCTGGAGGAGTTGGTAGCAGCAGGACACTTGGATAAATACATTGAAGGAGGAAGCAACCAGCCCCCCAGGACCATGATAACCCCAACGGGATGCCAATCGACGCCCCACCTCAAGGCATCATCAATGTGATACATGGAATCTTTGAACCAGAGCGTGTATGCGAACTCAGGGGATCAATCAAAAAGGCTGAGCACTTTAGAGAGGTCCTAAGTGCCCAACCTGCCATCAAGAAGGGGAAGACAGAAGCCGCAAACGTCATGTCCTTTTCAGATAAAGACTTGGAACGGATATATTGCCCTCACAATGATGCCCTGGTCGTCACTCTTTGAGTCAAGGATTTTGACGTCAAGCGGATTCTGATTGACCAGGGTAGTTCATGTGAAATCATGTACTACGAAACATTTAAACAGTTGAAGCTACAAGACAAAGACTTGGTGCCTGCCGTATCTCCCCTAATTGGCTTCAACTCCATGCCAGAATGGCCCGTCGACAAAATAATTCTTCCAGTCAGAGCAGGAAGCGTAACGAAACAAGTGGAGTTCTGGGTATTAAAGGTTCCCTCCACTTATAACATCATCTTGGGCAGAACATGGCTGCATGCCATACGATCGGTGGCATCATCTTACCACCAGGTAATGAGGTTCCCCAACGACACCGGCGTAATTGAAGAAGTCTATGGAGATCAGATCATGTCGAAACAGTGCTTCGTTACAGCAAACGGCAGCCGCGCTGCCAAAGGATATGTTCATTCAGTGGAAGAACCAGAGAGTAATGAGCTATTTGCAGATGTCGGAAAAGAAGCTGATCAAAAAGCGGTGAAAGACTTGGTAAAGGTTCATATAGATGAAAAGAACCCGGATAAGTTCTTTTTGCTCGGTTCGTTGTTATCCAGCACTGAGAGATTAGAGGTCTTGAAATTTTTGACCTCTAACATCGAAGTGTTTGCCTGGACGCCATACGACATGCCAGGCATTGATCCCAATTTCATCTGTCACCAACTCAATGTTCACCCATCAGCCAGACTAGTCATTCAACGCACACGCAGATCGGCACTCCATCACGCAAAAATAGTGGCGGAGGAAGTGGGAAATCTGCTGGAGGCAGGAGCAATCAGAGAAGTGTACTACCCAAGATGGATCTCCAACACAGTTGTAGTGCCAAAGAAGAATGGCAAATGGCGTGTCTGCGTCGACTACAAAACAGTCAACAAGGCGTGCCCAAAAGACAGCTTTCCTCTACCACGGATAGATTAGCTGGTCGACCTAACGGCGGGGCACAATCGACTTAGCTTTCTGGATGCACACAGAGGCTACCACCAAATCGCCATGCATGAACCAGACCAGGAGGTCACATCCTTTACAACTCCAAGAGGACTATACTGTTACAAGGTCATGCCCTTTGGCGTAAAGAACGCAGGGGCGACATTCCAACGGATGGTCACCAAGATGTTTGAACCATTGTTAAGCAGAACAATGGAAGCTTACATCGACGATATGGTGGTCAAAAGCAAAGATGAGAATGACCATCTCAAAGACCTGGGCGAGATGTTTGAGATCCTGAAGAAGCACAAGTTGCACCTCAATGCGTCCAAGTGTGCCTTCGGAGTGGGATCTGGCAAATTCTTGGGCTTCCTAGTGACCAACCGAGGTATAGAAACAGACCCCTCTCAGATCAAGGCAATCCAGGATTTGGAGAGACCAAACTCAGTAAAAGAAGTGCAACATCTCACTGGCATGGCAGCTGCGCTCAATTGGTTCATAAGCCGGTCGTCAGACAGACTACGACCATTCTTCCATGCACTAAAAGCCAAGTTTGAGTGGGACGAAGAATGCGACCGTGCTCTGGAAAGCCTGAAGGAATACATGTCTTCCCCACCACTACTTGTCACCCCAGCACCTGGAGAAGAACTCTTCCTGTATCTGGCAGTCTCCCAACACGCAATTAGCGCAGTGTTGGTCCGCGTAGAAGGAATCCAACACTTGCCCATCTATTATGTCAGCAAGACATTGCTGGGAGCCGAAACAAGGTACCTGCCACTGGAAAAACTGGCTCTGGCCTTGATGATGGCCTCAAGGAAGTTGTCTCACTACTTTCACGCCCATACTATAGTTGTCCTCACAGCCTTTCCATTAAAAGCTTTATTTGAAAGGGCGAACTTTTCTGGGCGCATCTTGAAGTGGGCGGTTGAGTTAGGACAATACGACATCAAATTCCAACCAAGGACCGCAATAAAAGCCCAAGCACTGGCAGATTTTGTCGCAGAATTCACACCAGGAAGTCATCACATCTGCCCAGTCGACCTGACTGAAACAGCCGAACTAGGGATAGAAGTTGACGCCGGAATAGCGTAACCCCTAGTGCAAAATACTCAGCCAAACACCAAGGCAGATCAAAGCAAAGAAAGGAAAGAAGAGGCCAACCATGCTACACCAAGTCAAGACTCACCGACGAATAAAGACTTGGAACAATCAGATAGCAAGGAACCGCTAGCAAGCATGAACCTTGATGAAAACGCCAGCAACATGGAAGATCCTAAGGCATCTGCTGATCCCTCCACTTGCTGGAAGTTGTTCGTTGGGGAAATGTGGAAGCTCTTCGTGGATGGAGCATCCAACCGGCATGGAGCAGGGCTTGGCATAGTCCTCATCTCTGCAGATGGCCTAGTAGTGGAGCAGGCAATCAACCTTGGCTTCCCAGCATCAAACAATGAAGCAGAGTATGAGGCGCTTCTTGCTGGCCTCAAATCAGCATTTTACATGAAGGCCACCGAACTAATGGTCTACAGCGATTCACAGCTGGTGGTAAACCAAATTTTTGGCGACTACGAAGCAAAAGATGACAGGATGGCCAAGTACCAAGAGTTGGTCAGAACGGAGATCAAGAAATTTGAAGTTGTTAGGATAGAACAAATCGGCAGGGAGGAAAACAGCAGAGCAGACGAACTAGCAGGCTTCGCCTCAATGGCAGATACCTCCATGCCTCATCCACTACTGATCGACTACCTACCTAGACCAAGCATTGAAGATCCCGAAGCAGAAGAGGTATGTTGTGCAGAGTTAGGACCTTTTTGGATGGATCCCATCATATTGTTCCTAAAAGACGGCACCCTACCGGAAGAGAAGAAAGAAGCCAACAGAATAAGAGCAAAGTCGCAGCGATTTTGGCTCTCTCCATCCTTGGCATTATACAAAAAGTCATTCTCAGGACCTTACCTAAAATGTGTACACCCTAGCAAAGTGGAGGCATTCCTGTTCGAAATACATGAGGGTGTATGCGGCAGCCATCAAGGAGGAAGATCACTGGCATACAGGGCAATCTCGCAAGGATATTGGTGGCCTTACATGCAGGCGAATTCAGAGAAGTACGTCAAAAAATGCGAAAAGTGTCAAAAATTTGCGCACCAAATACACTAACCTGCCAGAGAGCTTCTACCCCTCACTAGCCATTGGCTTTTCGCAATGTGGGGCTTAGATATAATAGGGCCACTTCCAACAGCACCAGGCAACAGGAAATTCTTTCTTGCAGCAACTGACTACTTCACAAAGTGGGTGGAAGCAGAAGCATTGGCCTCAATCAAGGAAAAAGACGTAAAGAAATTTGTCTGGCAGAATATCATCACTCGATTTGGCATACCAAGAGCCCTGATCTCAGACAACGGCACTCAGTTCGACAGAAGAATCTTCAGAGGCTTTTGTGAAGAATACAAGATAGAGTTCTATAATTCTACACCGGCATATCCTCAAGCAAATGGCCAAGCAGAAGCATCAAATAAAGTCGTCTTGGATGGACTAAAGAAAAGGTTAGAGAAGGCAAAAGGCAAGTGGGCGGACGAACTTCCTCATGTTTTATGGGCTTACTGCACCACACCTCGGCGATCAACAGGAGAGACACCATTCTCCTTAGCCTATGGAATGGAAGCAGTAATCCCACTAGAAGTTGGCCTCTCCACAATTCGAAGCGAAAATTTTGATCCAGACTTAAATGGTGAAGCCATAACTTTGGAGCTTGACCTTGCGGAAGAAAGAAGAGAAAGAGCACTGGTTCACATTGCCTCATACCAACAAGAGTTATCCAGGAAATACAATAAAACAGTTCATCCAAGACAATTCAAGGTTGGAGATTGGGTACTGCGCAAAGTGATGGGAAATACATTAATACCTGGAGATGGCAAGCTGGGGCCTAATTGGGAAGGACCTTACAAAGTGGTTGGATTAGCAGGCAAAGGGGCATACCATTTAGAAGATAAGGACGGCAAAGCAATCCCCTGGCCATGGAACACGGCCAATCTCAAGTTCTTTTATTTTTAGTTCCTCTTTTTTATATATATGTAATTTTCCATTATTTAATAAAACAAGCCGATTCTTTTTCAGTATGGTTGTTTTCAATAGACTATAGTCTTAGTAAGTCAGGAGCCTTGTAAACGTTTCATTCTAAGTTGGCTGGAAAAACTAACTTAGAGGTTGGCTGGAATAAACCAACACCCCTCCTAAGCCCAGGATAAGGATCTAGGCTGCAGGATGTTTGGTCGGAATAACCAAACTTTTATTCTAAGTTGGCTGGAAAAACTAACTTAGAGGTTGGCTGGAATAAACCAACACCCCTCCTAAGCCCAGGATAAGGATCCAGGCTGCAGGATGGTTGGCTGGATTAAACCAACTCTTTATACTCTTCAGCCGAAGTAAGTGTATTGCTGAAGAGTAGGTTGGCAGGATTAAACCAACTGATGTTACTCTTCAGCCGAAGTAAGTGTGGCTGAAAAGTGGTTGGCTGGATTAAATCAACTATTGTTACTCTTCAGCCGAAGTAAGTGTGTGGCTGAAGAGTGGTTGGCTGGATTAAACCAACTGTTGTTACTCTTCAGCCGAAGTAAGTGTGTGGCTGAAGAGTGGTTGGCTGGATTAAACCAACTGTTGTTACTCTTCAGCCGAAGTAAGTGTGTGGCTGAAGAGTGGTTGGCTGGATTAAACCAATCCTTTGTACTCTTCAGCCGAAGTAAGGGTATGGCTGAAGAAAGGTTGGCTAGATTAAACCAACTCTTAGTACTTCTCAGCCGAAGTAATTATGTCGGCTAAGGAGTGGTTGGCTGGTAAGCATAGTTTAACCAGCTAAAGCCGAGGTAACAGTTGAAACTAAGAAAGTTCATGGAAAAATCATAAGTACAAACGTTCAGATCAACCGAAGTAAGAGTTCAGGCAAATTTTCATTTCATCAAAAGGCAATTACAAAGGAGGGGCGTAGCCCGGTTACAAAAGCAAAAAAGTAACAAAAAAGAAAAGCAAAAATACAATCAGTTGAAAAGTTCATCAATTTCGGCGTCAAATGCAGCATCGGCATCAACATGAAGATCGGTTTCAGGTGGAAGCACGCTCTCGGTCGCGAGGGGGGTTTCGGTCGGAACCATGGTTTCACCTGGTTGTTCAATAGTCAGGTCTTCCACCGGGGGCTCCAGCCGAACTACCTGGTCCACATCGACAACCGGAGTGTCCTCAGTGGCAGAGTCTTCATCAGAGTCTGAGCCTTCAAGAAATTGCTGCTGAATGGCATCAGCATACTCCACCAGGGAGTTCGGTATGAAGTAGGCTGGAGGGTTGAAGACCTCGATCTGTGGATCGTGACCGAGCTTCTCAACAGCCGCCCTCCAGCCGCACTTACAGAAGAGCTCCTTGGCGGCTTTGCATTGCTGGGTATAAGCATCTTCTGCCTTCTTGTAGCCCTGCTTTTCGGCTTCTTTTGCGCTCTCCTTCAGCTTTGTTATCTCGGTGTCTTTCTTCTTTTCGAGCTTCGCTAGCTCGCGCAGATACTTATCCTTTAGCTGAATGGCAGCCTTCTGCTTTTCTGCTTCGGCCGAACTAACCAGTCCGGTCAGTCGGCCGTTCTCAGCTCGTAGCTCGGCCATTTGTTTTCTGGCCTCCTCTAGCTCGGCCATCTTCGCTTCGGCCTTGGCCACAGCCTGCCTTGTTGTTTTCCTCAGCTCCAACACCTTCCTGTGAGTGATGTTGTTTTTCTGAATGGCCTGACAAAACAAAGACTTTCCTTGAGCCGAAGTGAAAGTTGGAAAAATTACACAGAAAAACGGACCGAGCTACTTACCAGAATCATGGATTTAGTTGAAGACCGGATGGCCTTCAGTTCGGTGTTGAGTTGCTTTTGGTGGTGCTCCATGTCTTTGGGGAGGCACACACTCTTGGCCAGGTTGAAGGCCAATTGGTGGTCCTTATCAGCAACAACCGAGTCAGAGTCGTGGATATCTCGGTCGTTGAAGATAAGTTTTGGTGCCCAAGTGTTAGTTCGGTGACTAGGCTCCGGTTGGGGGCTCGGTGGTGGGCTCGGTGGAAGAGCAGCCTCGTCTTCATCAACCAAGCATTGTTCGGTTTCAGTAGTCCAGGCGCGCTTGGTTCGTCGGGATGAGGACGGCTGTTGAGTGGGAAGGGCCACCACCGTTTCTTGGGTTTGACCTGATGGTGGTGCTTCGGTCCTGTTGGTTGCGGTCAGAAGGGCCCGAAGTTTGCTTCTCTTTGCCATCTCTTCTTCTTCGGTTAATGGGATTAGTCGGATCTCTGGCAAGGTTGGATCCGGTTCTGGAGCCTCCTCCAACAGAAAATCGGTCACTCTGGCTTTTCGGCGACCGCTATATCTGTAGGTCGGCTCGAAGTTTAGAAGCTTAGCCCAACTCCGTTCTCGACACCGCAGTGCGGCACGAAGTGTGTCCAAGTTGGGGTAACTATACAAAGATGCAAGGTGAGCTGAGTCTGCAAAAAGAATACAACTGTTAGATCGGTTGTGAAACCAGAAACCGAAGTAAAATCAAAGCATGCTTAAAACCGAAGTAACTATACCGGGTTCCCCTTTGTTCCAATTTATACTTCGGCCTGGGATCTGGGCTTACTGATCTTCAAAGTTCCCAGACACCCAGAGGAAATCATCATCATTTAGGCCTTTATCCGGTGTATCTTTTATTATATTTTCTCGGCGACGGCGAATTCTTAAATAGTAGACCCATCCGTCTTCTTTTGATCGTAAGGAATATTGATGGAAGATTTCGGCTAGACCGAGGTTCAGACCGGCTTGGCGGTTTAGTTCGGCTATCCCCATTATTATACGGTATGAGTTCGTCGATAGTTGGGTTGGGCATAGTCTGGTTTGCCTAAGAAATTCACAAATTAAGGGTTGGACTGGAAATCGCAGTCCGGTTTCTATTATGGACAAAAGGGTGAAGGGTACAAAGCCTGCTTTGCCCCAGGGTAGGGTATTTTGTTTGGCTAAAGTGAGGTGGACATCGTCAGGAATGTTGTAGTCCTTACGAAATTCGGCTAGGCCTCCAGGGGTTTCTACCAAATACCTATACTTCCCCATCTATTTTATAAGTTAATAATAAGTTAATTCGGTCAGAAGAATGTGCTCAGTAGCTCGGTTGAGCGCGCAGAAGAGTGCCTGGGCAACCTAAGTCTGCAAAGTGGAGAACAAAGGTGTTAAACACAGATCGCAGACCGTGCTAAAAAATCAAAGCAAAGATAAAAAGTCCTACTTCGGCCTATGGGGGATGCTATATCTCGGTTCAACAAAATGCTTGGTAGCTCGGATTGAGCATAGGGCCCGCGAGATCGGTTTTTTTGTGAGGTTGGTTATCTCGGTTTAAACTATGGATTTTGTTACTTCGGTTGAGCTTCTAGGGATAGCTTTCTGAGTTTGGTTTAGAAACTAAGAAAGCTGGCTTAGCCCTGAAGACTCAGCTCGGTTGAAGGCTAAGGTTTGCTATATACTAATTTCAAGACTTAGTTTGGTGCATTTTATCTCGACTAAAGTCAATCAGAAGATGGAGACTTGTAGACGTCCCCCGAACGCCCTGGGAGGGTGAGTCCCGTTCTGTTCATCTGGGGGTCACTACAGCTCGGACTCTCATTGTCACGGTTCTTAATCTGAACCAAAGAGTCCAAATCTGGCAAATCGTTTTGAGAAAACAGATTTTAGGAAAGAAGTGCCAAACATGGACTGCTTTGCCAGATACAGAGTCGCCACCTAAATATTTTATTTATGGGGAATTTAGGAAACCCTGACTCGGTGCCAAAGGCCACGTGTCCGTCATCACCAAAGTTGCCTTGGCTCGGGAACTTGGGTACGATCGGGGAAGGTTAGCTATGAGCACCCCCTCTCGCCCGATCCGAAGATCAGCCTCTACTAACCATGATATCCGATTTTGAAAATGTTGTGTGTTCTTATTCCAATTATTAGCCTAGAATTACTATGTTATGCGCACAGCAAACAAGTATAGACTAGATCGCCTAATTTGGAAATAAGCATTGCATATCCGTTTGTCTTGGAAAACATTTTGGAATTCGCTACTCGCAAGTAGGCTAAAATAAGGATTTCAACGAGTTTTTCCAACTCAGACAATCCAACCTTCATCCACAGGCATTCAAACAGTTTATCACATAAGCATCTAGCCACATGGTAAGCATGCTGTCATGGTAGCATTCACACGCATGTGGTATGCTAAAGCATGAAAAACTTACATCGTACTTCGTGCCAAAACAAAGAACTCGTTAGCAAATCAATGTGTGATCCAAGTCCATGTTGAGTGCCTAATGCAACGCATACAAAATGTCACTAGAATAGGCTCGGCTAATCTAGAAGTGGCATGTGAAAAATGCACAAGTAACATGTATTCAAGTAGGATTTTGAAATACTTATGCAGTTAGTATGATGCGCCGAGCCCGTTGCATGCAATACAAATGCATGAATGCACGCATGCATAGCATAAGGTATGCTAATTTTAAATATGCCCTAATCTACCATCGTAAGCAGGTAAATAAAAGGGAAGAAAGACGTGAGGTTGGAAGACATACACACACTCACGCACACTTATTACAGATTCGCCCTCGCTCGGAGGGTCCGAATAAATATTACAAATTGAATAATGAATTAACTACCCTAGCTAATTAATTATTACAAATTTCCTAATCAGTTAACAAACTAATTTAAACTAGGAAAAGCAATAAACCGCCACGGGAGGAGAGCCAGATGCAGCGCATGCTCGGGTCCCGCTCGGAAGTGCACGACCATGCATAGTCTGCCTCTGTTTTCCCTGCTCTGATCCTCTGAAGACTGCCAAAGTCTCAAGGATGCTTCTCTGGACAATGGGGGACATCACCGGCTGAGTAGGATTGCCATCGGCAGTGGTATGTGGCCACCGGCCATTTATGAAGCTATCGGCAGAGGGAGGATTGCCGGTCGGCACTTAGCACTGCCGGTCGGCAAAGAATGCCTGCAGAACCTGCAACTCACAGCAGCAGAGGATAGAACTTGCATGGCAATACAATTCAAGCAATGTATGCACCAATCATGTCCCCTATCATGTTTGTGACTCAAAGGGACATGTGTCTCGATCCTCGGACCACCAATCACGCATTTCCATGCATGATGGCCCAAAGAATCAAGTGTGCAACTTTCATGTCAAATGAAATGCAAACCAAATAAACAAACCAAGGCCCAATTCCTATCACCAAGTCAAGGAATAAGGCATGCATGCAAGATGCAATGCAACCTAGGCATGCAAGCTGAGGATGCAACATGGCATGGCAAGACGCTTATGCAAGCATACAAGCAAACATGAGGCAATGCAAATTAATGAAAGGGTGGCCTTAGACATGATTTAGGCAACTCTAAATAGGCCTAAAACAGCGGCCAAAAACCAAGGAATTGGGATCAAGCATACATACACACATGCAAGTAAGTTGGACCAACACTTAGGCATCGAATAAGCAACTCTAAGGCTCACTTGAAAGAGGCATAACATGGACCAACGGCATGCAAGGTAAGCATTGAAAATCATGTTACAAAAGGTGCTAAGCCAATTAAACAAGACAAATAAGGCATGCAAACGAAACCAAAAACCCAAGGCAAGTCAAGAGGCATAACATGGACCAACGGCATGCAAGGTAAGCATTGAAAATCATGTTACAAAAGGTGCTAAGCCAATTAAACAAGACAAATAAGGCATGCAAACGAAACCAAAAACCCAAGGCAAGTCAAGAGGCTTAAACCAAGACTAAATCAACCAAACCTTACAAGGCTAAGAGGACTTAAAATAGGTTTAGTGCAGACCTAAACGACACCCAAGGGGTACCTAGATGGCAGCTAAATGGCTCAAAATCAAAAGCGTGCACAATGACCAAAACATGGAGCATGCAAGCCAAACTTCCGAATCTTCAAAGGGGTGTCCAAAGCAAGCATACAAGCATGTTATAAGGTCTGAAATTATGCTATAAATGATGCCAAATCATTAGAATAAAGCAAGTAGTGCATGCTACAAACTCACATACTTGAGGCCAACAAGCCAAAATGCAAAGGAGTTATACTAAGCATGCCAAATCCGACCCAAACAACCTAGGACAGACCTTAAACATGGCAAAATGAGCACAAAGCCTTCACAAGGCTAAGCCTAAAACATGCTAGAACAAAGGCTAACCACCTAAGACATATTAGGGCAATAACATGGCATTACATGGTAGGTATGCTAAGCATACATGGTGTACCAATACCAACACACAACAAGGTTATATCATGGCATAATAAGCATGGAAAACAGCCAAGACATGATCAACACACACTTTAACATGATGCTCCCTCAAGAGGCCAAAAAGGGTCCCTTTCAAGGACAACAAGGAGAGGGGGTGGCCCTCTCCTTTTGGAGACTTTAAGGCACCATCCCCACCACTGAAGAGGCCCAAGCACCAAAGTCTCGAAACTCACTCAAAATGGCTCAAAATGGGGCCTTTCAAGGTCTAAGAGGGGTCAAACACCTCCAAACCACAAAACACTCTTAATAAACAATCAAGAGAGCTAAAAAACAGAACTTTTTTGTATTATACACCAAGTTCAAAAACGATTTTAAGACAGGTAAAAATACAATGCAAAAATGGGGAAAATAAAGGTAAGTTTCTTACCCTTGAAGACCCTCTTCAACAATGGTGGACCAGCTGCTCCTCCAAGCTTAAAACCACCCAAGAATCTCAAGAACAACCTCTTAGAACCTCAGTAGCTAAGGGAAGGTGAACCACTATGTGTTTGTGTGCAATAGTAAGACACAAATGCACCTAGACACACACAAGAGGGAAAAAGGGAGAGAGAATGTGTATCTATCCCTAACCCTAGAACCAGAGCTCTCCTCTGTCTCTTTTGTGTCTAAAATGTCTAACCCTAAGCCAAGGAGAAGAGCTCTCCTCTTATAGAAGTCCCCCTTTGCAAAGCTTTCCAAACAAGCTTCTTAGAGGGAAATCCCTCCATACACGTGTATGGAGGGAAGCAGAGTCGGTGCCAGCTATCACAGCTGGCACAAAATATCTACATAAAGTAGATAAACAATAGTCGGCTGCTCAAAAATGCCATTTTGACAAAATTGGTGCCAACCGGCAACAAACAGTGCCGACCGGCAACAAACAGTGCCAACCGGCAGTACACATTGCTGATGGCAACAAAATACCAACCGGTGGCCTCTGGCTATGGCCGGTGGTGTGTGGGATGTCTCACAAGGCATTCCCTGCCCCTCCAAGGCAAAACACAAGTGTTTGGTGCGAAACCAGACACTAAACAGTCGAGTCGAGAGATCTTGAGGCAAGACGCGCAAGCCGAGACCTCCGGGAACTCAAGACGAACACGAACATGGATAATCACCGAGTGTTCCAACGGTGACGTCCAAGTCTTGAGGACGGTCAAAAATGGGGTGTCTACAAGACTTATTAAAATTATTGATCTATTCACAAGTTTTATTTCGGTTATGGTTTGGATGGATCTACACATAGCATAAACAGTATCCTAGTTCGGTTGCATCATGATTTTGGATAAAAAAAAACCTGTTTTCTACAGGATATTTCATGTGCTCATGTGTTCTACTGTTAATTTTTTTTCCATAGAAGTACAAAACGAAGCAAAACGGAAAAACATGTTTGCAGAAAACACAGAAAACAAAACGCACAAGACAAATACGAAAACAAACAGAACAAGTAGGATGCACAATACTTACCAAGGTAAGAAGAGGAAACTGGAGGTGGCAACAGTAGCAGCAATGAAGAGCACGAGCTTGCTGGTTGAAGAAGTAGAGGCACAGAGAGAGAAGAAGATGAATAGTAAAGTGGTTAATCCAGAATATAGAGGGTGTTTTGTAAAAGGGGGCGAAAAAGAAAGAGTGGGAACTGTTCAAATTTTTTGGAGTACGAGGGCGGCGTGACAGCTGCCAACAGCCAATCAGAGCCTGCCACGTGTCATTGGAAAGGGAAGCGTTTCAGTTGCTGTGATTGAAGAGACGTTTTGACCGGACAACTAGAGTCCGGTGTGAATTTAGATCGGTTGGATAGGCTAAAGGGTTTTTAGCTCGGCTGGAAAGGCTGAAAAACCATAGCTCGGCCGATAAAACAGGTAATCCCTATCATGCTGCGCAGATAGAATTAAGGGGCAATTGAGAGGGTAATTTATGTGAAAATTGGGCCGAGCTGGATAATGGGCCGTTATTGGCCGCAGTGCAAAAGGGCCAACTAAAATGGTCATGTAAGTTACTCTGATCGTGTGGATATTTTCAAGATAGTCCGGTCCTAAGGCCGTAAAGATAGCCTGGTCCGACGGAAGACCGAACTAAGATCGGTCTAACGGTACTACGGAGTTAGATTGGTCCCAGAGTTACACCGGTTTTTGCATGTTAGTTCGGTCTAACTATACCATGAGTAGTGCACGAGGAGCCGAAGTAAGAAAATAGTATATGGAAGAGCCGAATTGAAGGTAGTTCGGCCCATTCTGTGGCTAAGCAAAGTCGTGTTTACTTCGGTCGTGTGGGAGTTCGGCCATGGTAAAACCATCTCACTTGGTTTAAGCAGTGAGGGGGGTGTTGAAGGATAAGCATTATCTTTCAGGAGTATGAATCCTAGAAGGACTCTGCATGGAGGAGTAAGAATCCTATTAGGATTATGCCACATGAAACCTATAAAGCTCACAAACATCACCTATGGAGAGGTAACACAATTTTGCTTCCTGAATACACAGAGCTTTTGTCTACTTATTTGTTGTGCTGACTTAGGCATCGGAGAGGTTTCCGACACACACCCGCCGGCTAGCTCACGTGTGTATTTTCAGGTGGTAGAACGACGTCGTACAGAGGAGCGCAGAATTGGTCAACAGGATTATACGAGAAGGTAAATTTCTTTCCCGTACAGTTAGTGATGGGATTGTTAACCTTTGTTTGGTTTGTTTTTGAGATACAAATTTTAGAGAAAATTTTCTAAAATTTTGTTTGGTATAGTGATTTTGGGAAAAAAATTTCCAAAATCACTTTCCATCTCATACACATCAATCAATCACTTTTTCTCTCATTCATATCTACTCAATTACAACAAAATATCAAATCATCACAAACTCTCATACTCCAAAACTATTTCCAACATATACAATTAAACAAACCAAAAAATTTTCTAAATTCTCTCCCTAAAATTTTTTTGAAAAGTTATCTCCCAAAACCAAACCATCACACCCTTAAATTTTTGTTATAAAAAATTTTAAAAAAATAATTTCTATATTTAAAAAATATCTAAATCAAATATATATATATATATATATATTTTTTTTTTCTTTCAAATAATAGGTTGCAATCACACAAATATATATATATATATATATATGTTTGCACTGTTCCGATCAATCGACTAGATGACTGGCCGGATGTCCGGGAAGATGTCAAGTGGATGACCGGATAAACCCAATCGGCTCTTTTCCAAATTCAAAATTTAAAAATTCCTTTCAAAACTCATAACTAAACAAATTTTCAATTACTCAAAACTCAACTCACAATTCCACACACTAATCACCACTCCAAAAAGATAATCATAATTTCAAAACTAAATCAAACGCTACCTACAATTTTTGACTAAAAATAAAAATACACAAAAAAATAGAATAATTAATTAATTTTTTAAAACATGGATTTAATTTTCTGAAACCGAAAAGGTGATTAGTTTTTCAACTCCTCTCCCCTTTTTATTTGGGAAAAATGAGTTATATTTGGGCGGAAAAAATAGGCAATTCATCATCAATCTATTTTTATGGGCAAATTACCTGCACCCCTTGAGATTTAACTAAATTACATATTCCTTCCTAAAGCTTCAGAAATTAGATTCCACACCATAGCAATTAACGCCGTTAATGGAGATAATAAATTAACTAAAATGGCCTTGGGTAAATTACACTGACACCCCCCTGAGGTTTCTGTTTAATACAGATCCCCCCTTGCATTTGAAAAATTACATTCCCCTCTCTTAGGTTTGTAATCTCATTACAAATTACCCCATAGATTGTTGATGTCATATCCTAAAATTTTCTAGGTGATGATATTGCCATTTTTCCTATCATTTCTTTTTCCTATCATCATAACTACATCTTACAACTTTCCATCATTAAATTCTATCTGAACATATTGTTATTAAGTGATGATATGCAAACATAAATTTCATATAGAATTTTCAAACACAATGATATAGTTTAACGGTGACCTTTCATTTTAAAACAAAACATCCATAAACATGATTTATATATTTACAATAATATCATTATCACAATATTTTTATGATATTTTTTTTATACATTTTTATGATATTTTTTGTATATATTTTTATATATGAATATAATTTTCATTTTTATTTCCACCATTATATCTAGATTAGATCAATTTAATTTAGATATATTTAAAAAGTATAAAATTTGTGCAAAATTTTTTTAAAAAATCCATTAAATACAAAAAGTAAGAAACTGTATTGAATTTTTCTAAGTTGATATTTCAATTTCAAGCTACTTGAGTGCTCTTTCTTCATTTCTTCCATGTTGAAGAGGATTCCATGGTACTTATATAATATTCAAAAAATAAGTAGTCACCAAAAAAAAAAAAAAAAAGTAACAAATTAACTGAATAAGTTGTAAATACAAAATTAACTAATTGAATAAGTTATGAAATGCAAAACTAAAATGGAAAAATAGTTATCAAATGGTAAAAATATTATAAAATTAACAAATAATTAAATAAGTTATCAATACAAGAAATAGCTTATCAAAAGATTCTTAGTCTATGCTTGGTTTGATTTTTAGAAATTTGTTTTAGAATTTTTTTTTAAATTAAAAATTAATTTGGTTAAGAAATAAAAAAATAAAAAATTATTATTATTTTTTATATAATTTTATCTTTTGATTGGTTAGAAATAATTTTTATACATTAAATATATTTTTACATATTTATTTTTATTATATTAGTTTTCATTTTTTCAATTTGAAATTTTTTTCTAAACAAACCAAACATGGTTCCAAAAATTTTTTTTTTTTCATCTAACGTAATTCTTTTGCAAATTTTGTTGACTTATCAAAGGGATTTTAACTTGTTTGGTGCTTTAGAAAGTTACGAGGGGCAATATCGTCTATCAATATATATTTTGATGATGCCAGCATACTTATGTAACCATTCTTAATATTTAGTTCACAGTAAATGTTAAATTATTATGCTAATATAAATTTCAATGGATGAGACATAATTTTTAAAATTTTAAGGGAATTAATAATTTAACTAAATCTCAAGTAGATAATTTGCCCTATGTTTATCGACTAGGGTTGCAGTGGTCAATGACTAAGGGTCCGTTTGTTTTCAGAAGTAGATTGGGTGAGATTGTTAGTGAGGGGATTATTAGTAAGGAGGCTGTTAGTGAGGGGACTAAGAAATTTGTGTTTGTTTGATAACCAGTGGACTAGCAATAATTCCTGTTTGCTTTGAGAGATAGGAGTGGGATTAACTAGTTAAATTCCATAAATACCCTTGTTACATTATTATGAAATTTGGAAATTATTAGTGAGTGGATTATGAAGTATTGTGTTTATTTGTGATATATTTTAATATTAAAAATTATGTTTTATAAAAATATTATTATATTAAATTATTTTTATAAAACATAATTATATTAAATTATTTTTACAAAAATATTAGTATATTAAATATTAGTATACTACATCTGTCACCGCTAGTCACCCTCCTTTAGAAAATATCATTATTGATCATAAAGGCACTCCCGTACCTGCTTTTCCATTTAAATTACCCGGAGATGAGTCAACTGATGTTAAAAATGAAGTTAAAAAGGTCATTGAACAAAATAATTACACAAATCAATGTTTAAAAACTATTGGTAAACAATTAGACAAAATTGAAACCACTTTTGATGATTATTCAACTAGTCACACATCTACTAGTAAACCTTTAGACAAACTTTTACTTAACCTTCCTAATTCTAGGAAACGATTAAGTCTTAAGACTCATGATGATACTACTGTTGAATCTATTGAAAAAATATTTAGTAAATTAGCTACCTCCTCGTCGACTAAAGAAACTAAAGAAATCAAAGTATTAACGCAACAACCATTTGATGAAATCACTCATAGTGACTCTGACACATCTAATGATGAAATTACTCACTTAGCCTCCCAATTTCAAGGCACTAATCTTAATCGAATCACCTACAATAAATCTAAAGTTAATCCTTGTTAATCATATTATTTAATTTTGATGATGTCTAAAATATTATTTGTAACAATTTGAATTTTTTAATATACATATATATTTGACCCAAAATATTATCCTTTTAATATATATATATATATATATTTGTTAAATATTAGTTAAATAAAAATATTTTTGAAAACTTTACTATTCACTTTTTGAAAATTGAGGCTAATCACTATTCACTTTTTGACCAAATTAAAAATTGATTAATTATATTATTTTGACAAATTTGATATTGATGGGTTGTCTTGTGTTGACAAAATTAATATGGAGTGGTAGAATATATTTAGTTTAAAATCTCTACAACATATACAATATTTTAAAGATGACATACATTTTCAGATCCATCATAAATATCATTTAAAGAGATTTTTCTGTATGTAAATATTTGATTAGAATATTATATATATATTGCATATAATATAAATAGAATACATCACGTGCGCTATTAAATTTTTTACATTACATTGATTATATCATATTATAATCAAATAAGAAGAAAAAGATGGAGTTATATATATATATATATATGATGGTGCAAATTATTTGTTTGAAAGTTGTGAACTTTGTATTAAATTGTCTACAAAAATGGTGGCTCCATGTTTGAAAAAACAAAAAGAAAAAATCAGTCTTATTTTTTTTTATCTTTTGCTGACTATTCAAAATCAAGGAGTGTGCTTATGTAAGCGATGACATCAAGAGTGTGCTTATGTAAGCCATGACATCAGGAGCGTGCTTATGTAAGCCATGACGTCAGGAGCGTGCTTATGTAAGCCATGACGTCAGCAAGGAGCGTCCAACGGGTATATTTTTGTGTATAAATAGAAGTGTTGGATGTGGAGAAAAATCAAGAACTTGAAGAGAAAATATTTCTGTGAGCTCCAAAATTCTGAGTATTCTACTCTTTAACTTTCAGATCTAAGTCTAGCTTTTGATCTTACACTTTCATATCTACTCTTTGTGAGAGAATTATTGTAAAGAGGGTTTAAGTACTACTTATTCTTATTCCTTATTTTTGTGAGAGATTTCTGTAAAAGTAAGGCATTTATTGTTGAGTGAGGCTCAATAGATAAGAGTAAGTCCTGCGCCAAATCCACAAGATTGGTGGTGTATTTATTCAAGTGATAGTAAAGAAATTCTCAAGGAGGTTCCTTGGGGAGTGGACGTAGGCCTGACGTGCCGAACCACTATAAATCGCAGTGTTTGATTTTCTCTCCCTATCTCTCTTACTTTTATATTGATAATTATTATTCTGTTTGTTTTTATTAACTAAAATTCTGAATATTGTGTTAATTTTAATATTGTGAAATTTTTAATAACCCAATTCACCCCCCTCTTGGGTTGCCTATCTGGGATAACAATTGGTATCAGAGCCTAGACTCTAGTTTTTGTGACTTAACCGTCTTAGAGTAGATAATGGCAACCCCTAGTTATTCCTTACCCGAGGGACAAGCATCTAATAGGCCACCTCTATTTAGCGGCACAAATTTTAGCTATTGGAAAACTAGGATGACCATACATATTCAATCTAATGATTATGAATGTTGGAAAATTATTTGTAATGGTCCAAAAATTCCTACCAAAACTATAGATGAACTTAGGGTGCCAAAACCTGAAGATGAGTGGGATGAATCAAATACTAGAATGGCCCAAATTAATGTCAAAGCTACAAACATGTTGTACTGCGCCTTAGATGCCAACGAGTTCAATAGAATTTCCACATGTAAAACCGCTAAAGAAATTTGGGACAAGCTTATAGTGACTCATGAGGGAACCGAACAAGTTAAAGAATCTAGAGTCAGTTTGCTAGTCCATAATTATGAACTTTTTAAAATGAAGCCTGATGAAACTATTCCTCAAATGTTTACTCGTTTTACTGATATTATTAATGGTTTAACTTCTCTTGGCAAAATATATACTAATGCTGAAATTGTAAGAAAAGTGCTTAGGTCATTGCCAAAAAGTTGGGAGACAAAAGTCATTGCCATTACTGAAGCCAAGGATTTATCAAAGCTAAGTCTAGATGAGTTAATGGGATCTCTCTTAACTCATGAGCTCATAATGCAAGAAGGAAAGGAAGAGGAAGACAACAACAAGAAGAAAGGAATAGCCTTCAAATCCACCTTGAAACATCAAGAGGATAAGGAAGATGATTCAGATGAGGATGAGGAAATGGCATTCATCACTAGAAAGTTCCAAAGGTTTGTGTGAGAAAGAAACAAGGCGTACGAAATTTTTTCAGAAAAGACTTCAACAACAGGGATTTTCAAAAAGGAGAAAATCACAAAAAATCTGAAGTAACCTGTTATGAATGCAACAAACCTGGACACTACAAATCAGAATGTCCAGAACTTAAGAAAAAATTCAAGAAGGACAAGAAGAAAGCTATGATTGCAGCATGGGGAGAAGATAGTGATGAAAGCGACACAGAAACCGAAGTTTGCAAAAACGAGGTTGCTAACCTATGTTTAATGGCACTTGGAAATGAAAATGAGGTAAATAACGAATCCTTTACATTTGATGAATTACAATTAGTTTTTGATGAATTACATGCTGAATTTAAGAAACTTAGTTTGAAAAATAATTGTCAAAAGAAAGTAATTTCAAGTTTATCAAAAGAAAATGAATCATTGACTTCCAAGATAAATGTTTTAAAAAATGAAGCCATGAAAATGAAAAGGGAAAATGAGATTTTAACTAAAAAAGAGTCTTCAATTTCTGAAAAACATTTAGTTGTATTGCAAAAAGAAAACGAGTCTTTAAAAAATGAGCAAATTATTTTGAAAGAAAATATTGAAGACTTGAAAACTACTCTTTCAAAGTTCACTCAAGGTAGAGAGACTTTAGATAAAATTCTTAAAAATCAAAATCGTACTTTTGGTAGAGCCGGAATTGGATATAAACATTTTTCAAAAGTAAAAACTGCCAAAAATGGTTTTGTATATGCATCTTCTAATCACTCTCATCTCACATGTCATTTTTGTGGAACAAAAGGTCATATTTCACCTTCATGTCCTATTAAAAGAAATCCTTTTGCTAAAATAAAAAAGATGTGGGTTCCTAAGGATATCTCAAGTGTGTCAAATTCTAACTTTTATGGACCCAAGAAAAAATGGGTACCAATAGAGAAATCAAATTTTTGTAGGTATATTTCAAGACAAAATCCAGTAACGATAGATGGTATCTCGACAGTGCATGTTCGAGGCACATGACTGGAAATAAAGCTATGTTTGCCACACTCCAACCAAAAAATGGCGGATATGTGACTTTTGAGGGTAAAATCATTGGTGTAGGAAGTATTGGTAAAAATCCCTCTCCTATTATTGAAAATGTTTTATTTGTTGAAGGTTTAAAACATAACTTGCTTAGTATTAGTCAATTATGTGATAAAGGTTATAGAGTTATTTTTGAGAAAACTCATTGCACTATTGAAAATACCTTAGAAAACAAAACTTTATTTGTAGGTTATAGACATGAGAATGTATGTGTGTTTGATTTACATGATTTATCTTCTCATTTTAACATTAAATGTTTATCTGCTATAAATGATAATGGTTGGCTTTGGCATAGAAGATTAGGACATGCTCATTTTGATTTAATTTCCAAGTTTTCAAAAAATGAGTTAGTCATAGGCTTACCAAAAATTGTTTTTGAAAAAGATAAACTGTGTGATGCATGTCAATTTGGAAAACAAACTAGAATTTCTTTTAAATCCAAAAATATCGTTTCAACTGCTAGACCGCTTCAACTCTTGCATATTGATCTATTCGGACCATCTAGAACATTAAGTTTAGGAGGAAAATCTTATGCCCTTGTTTGTGTTGATGATTATACTAGATATACATGGGTATTATTTTTAGCACACAAAAATGAAGCTTTTTATAATTTCTCAAAATTTGGTAAAAGAATTCAAAATGAGAAAAATCTTAATATTTGTAGTATTAGAAGTGACCATGGTAGAGAATTTGAAAATGATGATTTTATTAAATTTTGTGATGACTTAGGAATAGATCATAATTTCTCAGCCCCTAGGACTCCTCAACAAAATGGCGTGGTTGAAAGAAAAAATAGAACTCTTGAAGAAATGGCTCGTACTATGCTTTGTGAAAATAATTTGCCTAAATATTTTTGGGCGGAAGCTGTAAACACTGCATGCTATGTTATAAACCGTGCCATGATTAGACCTATTCTTAAGAAAACTCCTTACGAACTTTGGAAAGGTAGAAAACCTAATATTAGTCACTTGCGTGCTTTTGGTTGTAAATGCTTTGTATTAAATAACAATAAAGATAATTTAGGAAAATTTGATACTAAATCGGATGAAGCTATATTTCTTGGTTATTCTATGTCTAGTAAAGCTTATAGAGTATTCAATAAAAGAACTCTACTTGTTGAAGAATCTGTGCATGTTGTTTTTGATGAATCTAACGATATTATTTCCAAGAATCTTTTAAGTAATGATATTGTAGAAAATCAACCAAGCATGGAGAGCATTTACAAAAAGGAAAATGAAGAAAATCCATTACGCGAACATGACGAAGAAATGACAATGGAGAAACTTCAAGAAATATATGCTCTTCCAAAAAATGACTCAAATCTACCAAAAGAATGGAAGTATGCTCATGGCCACCCCAAAGACCTCATCATAGGTGATGCGGCGGAAGGTATAAAAACTCGTTCCTCTGTAAGAAATATTTGTGGTAACTTAGCATTTGTTTCACAAATTGAACCAAAATCATTTTTAGAAGCTGAAAATGATGAAAACTGGATTTTAGCAATGCAAGAAGAATTAAATCAATTTGAAAGAAATGAAGTTTGGTTTTTGACCCCTCGACCTAAGGATCATCCCGTTATTGGTACAAAATGGGTTTTTCGAAATAAAATGGACGAATCTGGAGTTGTTACTAGAAATAAAGCTAGATTAGTAGCTCAAGGCTATAATCAAGAAGAGGGAATTGATTTTGATGAAACTTTTGCACTAGTTGCTAGACTTGAAGCTATTAGAATGTTACTTGCTTTTGCGTGTTTTAAAGATTTTAAATTATATCAAATGGATGTTAAAAGTGCTTTTTTAAATGGGTACATTTCGGAGGAAGTCTATGTTGAACAACCTCCCGATTTTGAAAATCATAAATACCCGGATCATGTTTTCAAACTTTCAAAAGCCTTATATGGCTTGAAACAAGCTCCTAGAGCATGGTATGAAAGATTGAGTAATTTTCTACTTGACAAAGGTTTTTGTAGAGGAAAAATTGATACAACACTTTTTATAAAAATCAAAAAGGAGGATATGCTAATTGTTCAAATTTATGTTGATGATATCATTTTTGGTGCTACTAATGAAAATCTGTGCAAAGAGTTTGCTAAAGACGTGCAGGGTGAGTTTGAAATGAGTATGATGGGGAAATTAAATTACTTCCTTGGTCTATAAATTAAACAAACTAATGATGGAATCCATTTAAATCAAACGAAATATATCAAAGATCTACTCAAAAGGTTTGAAATGGAATCATCAAAGCCTGCAGCAACTCCAATGAGCACATCGATAAAAATCGACAAAGATGAGCAAGGTAAACCCGTAGATGAAAAGAAATATCGAGGTATGATTGGTTCTTTACTTTATCTTACTGCAAGAAGGCCTGACATAATGTTTAGTGTTTGTATGTGTGCACGTTTTCAATCCGCACCGAAAGAGTCACACATCACCGCAGTCAAACGCATTTTCAGATATTTTGTCGGCACTCAAAATTTGGGATTATGGTATCCTAAGGGAACCACCTTTGAACTTTTTGGTTACTCAGATGCCGACTTTGCGGGATGTAGACTTGACCGAAAAAGCACTAGTGGCACTTGTCATTTTCTTGGACACTCACTCACTTCTTGGTTTTGCAAAAAACAAAACTCAGTGGCTCTGTCAACTGCTGAAGCAGAATACATTGCCGCCGCTGGGTGTTGTGCACAATTGCTTTGGATGAAACAACAACTTCAAGATTTTGGACTTCACTATGATCATATTCCAATAAAATGTGACAACACAAGTGCCATTAACCTTTCAAAAAATCCTATTCAGCACTCACGCACTAAACACATTGAGATAAGGCATCATTTTCTAAGAGATCATGTACTCAAAGGTGACATTGAACTCGAATTTGTGCCTACAAATTGTCAATTAGCTGACATATTTACCAAGCCTCTAAATGAAGAACAATTTTGTTATATTAGAACAGAACTTGGTATGATGAATACTCCAATATAATATTTATATTAAAAAATGATTTTTTTTAAATAATTAAATAAAATAAATATTGTAATAATAATTATTATTATAAAAAATAATAACAATAATAATAATATACATATATTTATATATATAATTTTTTCTCTCTCTCTCCCGTTCCGTCTCTATCTCTCACCCACTCTCTTCCTTACTCTCTCTTTTTCTCTTTCTCTTGATCTCTCGCTCTCCCCTTCTTCCTCAGCCGACTCCATATCCATGTTCACCATCATCTACAACCATCTCCACCATCCACAAAATCATCCATCACTTTCATCACTACTATCATCCACCCAAATCCCTCACCAATCCACCGAACTCCATCATTTCTCTATCCAAAAATCTGCATCACCATCTTTACCGATCCATCAAGTTCCATCGCCGATCCACCAAGATCCGTGACAGATCCATCAAGATCCATTGCCGATCTACACAAATTCACCACCGATCTACCCAATCTTCTCTATTTCTTCCGATCATCAAGGTCATCACCGATCAACATGTTAAAATTCTTGTTGCACTGTGTTGTATTTTTTTACTTGTTATATGTGCTCCAAATTCTCTTGGATTTAATAATGGTTGCTTCTACCTTGTTTGAAGAATTTGTTTTTATTTTTATTTTCTCCTTTTATGCTAGTGCACTTGGTGTAGTTGTTTATGGCCAGATCTTAAGGGCCCTTGGTATTATAGATTGGTAATTTGTCTCTTCAAATTTATGTAATTTTTAGTGCATTAATTCAGGGGGAGACTCATATATTTTCATTATAAAACTAAAAAAAAAAAAAAAGGGGCATGTGTAGATTCTGTGCATAATTTTAGGGGGAGTATATATACATATTTTTTTTTCTCCTTATCTGCACCAACAAACAAATTTTTTTTGTGCAACGACAAAATTAAAAAAAAAAATAAAAAATAAAATAATAATAATCATAAAAAATAAATAAATAATTAAATATAGGAAGAAATGCTCACAATTTTATTTCAGAAAAAGAAAATTTTACTCGATTACATGTAAATTTTCAGAAGGCTTCACAGATTTTTTCTTTTTCACTTCTCTCAACAATTTTTCATGAGCCTCTTTTACATGCCTCTCTCTATTTTCGATTTCTGTGAGTCTTGGCATTATCACTGTTGCATAATAATGCACTGCATTCTCCAACTGTGCATTTTTCCTTTTTAACTCTTTCTTCTCCTTACACATATTAACCACTTGTTGTTTTAACAAGCACACCTCATCTCTCCATTGCTGATTTTCTTGTACTCTTGCTTGTAATCGTCGCGCCATATTGGAAACTGCAGTCATGGCTTGTGTACTAAGAGCCATAGTGTTATTAATAGTATCGAAATCATTTCAATTACCCATAACACTAGAACCCTCATTTACAGGCATAGCATGTGCTTGCGTCACTGGTACGCTCTTATTTGCCTGCATTACAGGCACCTCATGCAGGTCCGACTCATTGATAGCCAAGGTAAGGAATGACATGATTACAAAAGAAGCTAAAACAAATTTTTCTCTCAAACACGTGATGATTTCGTATCTGATCTGTGTCACTTTTTATACACTCCATTGATCCATTACTCGATGCATATCTGCTATATCTGCTCAAATCTTTTGTTTGTCAATATTTCCTGCGCTCGAGATGCTCCAAAATCCCCACAATGATTCCGACAAGATAGACGGCCCATTATTTTATTTTTGGCCATTCAGATTATTGTATCAAATGTGTTTGTTTCTTATCTTCATCTTTATTTTGATGATGTCAAAGGGGGAGAAAAAATATGATTTTGAAAATTCTATGTTGCAGGGTTATCAAAGAAAATTATATGTTGCGGGGTTATCAAATATTTTGTCAATTTTTTTTTGTGTCAAATCCATACAAATATTGCCATCATCAAAAAGGGGGAGATTGTTAATCATATTATTTAATTTTGATGATGTCTAAAATATTATTTGTAACAATTTGAATTTTTTAATATACATATGTATTTGACCCAAAATATTATCCTTTTAAAATATATATATATATATATATATTTGTTAAATATTAGTTAAATAAAAATATTTTTGAAAACTTTACTATTCACTTTTTGAAAATTGAGGCTAATCACTATTCACTTTTTGACCAAATTAAAAATTGATTAATTATATTATTTTGACAAATTTGATATTGATGGGTTGTCTTGTGTTGACAAAATTAATATGGAGTGGTAGAATATATTTAGTTTAAAATCTCTATAACATATACAATATTTTAAAGATGACATACATTTTCAGATCCATCATAAATATCATTTAAAGAGATTTTTCTGTATGCAAATATTTGATTAGAATATTATATATATATTGCATATAATATAAATAGAATACATCACGTGCGCTATTAAATTTTTTACATTACATTGATTATATCATATTATAATCAAATAAGAAGAAAAAGATGGAGTTATATATATATATATATATATGATGGAGCAAATTATTTGTTTGAAAGTTGTGAACTTTGTATTAAATTGTCTACAAAAATGGTGGCTCCATGTTTGAAAAAAACGAAAAGAAAAAATCAGTCTTATTTTTTTTATCTTTTGCTGACTATTCAAAATCAAGGAGTGTGCTTATGTAAGCGATGACATCAAGAGTGTGCTTATGTAAGCCATGACATCAGGAGCGTGCTTATGTAAGCCATGACGTCAGCAAGGAGCGTCCAACGGATATATTTTTGTGTATAAATAGAAGTGTTGGATGTGGAGAAAAATCAAGAACTTGAAGAGAAAATATTTCTGTGAGCTCCAAAATTCTGAGTATTCTACTCTTTAACTTTCAGATCTAAGTCTAGCTTTTGATCTTACACTTTCATATCTACTCTTTGTGAGAGAATTATTGTAAATAGGGTTTAAGTACTACTTATTCTTATTCCTTATTTTTGTGAGAGATTTCTGTAAAAGTAAAGCATTTATTGTTGAGTGAGGCTCAATAGATAAGAGTAAGTCCTGTGCCAAATCCACAAGATTGGTGGTGTATTTATTCAAGTGATAGTAAAGAAATTCTCAAGGAGGTTCCTTAGGGAGTGGACGTAGGCCTGACGTGCCGAACCACTATAAATCGCAGTGTTTGATTTTCTCTCCCTATCTCTCTTACTTTTATATTGATAATTATTATTCTGTTTGTTTTTATTAACTAAAATTCTGAATATTGTGTTAATTTTAATATTGTGAAATTTTTAATAACCAAATTCACCCCCCCTCTTGGGTTGCCTATCTGGGATAACAATCCTACTTCGCTTACTAAAAACTGGTATCATCGACCTACACCTCCTGATCTGCAATTTGAAGAAACCAATGTTAATAATCAATTTTCTGTTTCTGTGAAAAAGCTCTATGAATGGAATATCGATGGTCTCAGTGAACATCAAATTCTTACTAAATTAAATCATTTATCTATGGTCGCAAATAGTTACCTTACTAATTACCCTGAATATACTCAACCTGACATTGTCATCTTAATTACTAATGGTTTTACTGGAATGCTAAAATCTTGGTGGGATAAATATCTCACTAATGAACAAAGAGAATCTATTCAATATTCTGTTCAAATGAATGATAATGGTTTCCTATTTTTGATGATGATATAGGATCTAGTATTCCTGATGGTATTAATATATTAATCTACACCATAGTCAAACATTTCATTGGTACACCAACTAATAGTTATTCTCACACTCATAATCAACTTAGTAATCTCACTTGCCCTACTCTTAGTGACTTTAGGTGGTATAAAGAAGTATTCACCTCTCGAGTCATGCTTAGAGATAATTGTACTAAATCATTTTGGAAAGAAAAATTCATTAATGGATTACCTAGTTTATTTGCTCATAAAATTAGAGATGTTCTTAGTCAACCTACTGGTGTCATTGAATATGATAATCTTACTTATGGTGATATAATTAGTACTATTCAAAAAGAAGGATTACGAATGTGCATTGATTTAAAACTTAGTCAAAAAGCTGCTAAAGATAAATATAAAGCTAAATATGAATTAGGCAATTTCTGTGAACAATACGGTTTACCTCCTGTTGCACCTTCACGACAAAAACATAGTAAACATAAATCTTCTTATAAATATTCAAATAAATATAAAAAAAAATATTCACCTTCCAAATCAACTGATAAATTCTATACTAAACCCAAGAAGAATTATTACAAGAAATCTAATCCAAAGTCGAAATCTACTAAAGACATTACTTGCTACAATTGTGGTAAAAAGGGTCATTATTCAAATAAATGCAAAGTTAAAGAGAAACTTAATCAACTACACATTAGTGAAGAGAATCAAAAACACATATTTGATATATTTAAATTAGATAATTCTCCTATTCAATCTAATCAATCATCTGATGAATCTACTCCTGTTAATAATAGTTCTAGTTATCATATTTCTAGTGATGATTCTGATAATAATATTGAATCAGGATGTAATGATACTTGTTGTAAAAATAAACAAATCACTGTACTTACTAAATCTCAACAAGAAGAAACTGCTCTTATTGAATTAATTGCTAAAATAGAAAATCCTGAACTTAAACAACAATATACTGAAAAGTTAAAAAACAAAGATAACAAACCTAAAAAGGATAAACCTATTATTAGTCTTAATAAAACTTTAGAACGTTTTAAGAAAGAAAAACATAAAGAAGTTACTTTACAAGATTTACAAAATGAAACTAATCAAATTAAACTTACTCTCAAAGAATTAAAAGAAAAAGATAAATCTTTAGAAGAAGAAATCTTTGTCCTAAAAATTAATAAAAGTCTTGATGAATTTCGAAATAGTCAAAAATCCTCTTCGAAATCAGCCACTGAATCTGAATCTGGATCTAGTTCTGAAACTGATCTTGACAAAGTCATAGTTGACAATCGATCTAATGAAAGTAATCGTCTTAATTTAATCACCCGTATTCATATCCAGAAATGGCATTCAAAAGCCACCCTTGTTATTAATGATTTTGAAACTGAAGTTATTGCATTAATCGATACTGGTGCTGATTTAAATTGTATTCATTAAGGATTAATCCCTACTAAATATTTTCATAAAACTACTGAACAATTAAGCTCTACTAATGGAAGTCAAATGCATATCCAATATAAATTACCCAAAGTTTATATCTGTCAAGCTAATGTTTGTTTTAAAAACATCTTTTGTTTTAGTTAAAAACTTAACTGATAAAGTTATTTTAGGAACTCCTTTTATATTTCTATTATATCCATTTACCACTACTAATCATGGAATAACTATTCATACATTTGGTCAAAAAGTCACATTTCGGTTTCTATCTCCTCCTGAAGTTAGAGAATTAAATCAATTAAAGGAATATTCCATATCCCAATCTATTAATCGATTAACTAAACAACTTAAATTTCTTAAAGAAGTTAAATATAAAAGAATTGAAACTCAATTAACTAATCCTACTTTACAATCCAAAATTAAACAATTTAATCAAAAACTTCAAACAAATGTTTGTTCAACTTTCCCTAGTGCTTTCTGGCATAGAAAAAAAAAACATGTAGTCACATTACCTTATATTAAAAATTTTAATGAAAAACAAATCCCAACTAAATCTCGCCCTATTTAAATGAATATTGAATTAGTTGAAATGTGTAAAAAGGAAATTAATGAATTATTAAAAAATAAAATTATTTCTTCAAGTAAATCACCTTGGTCTTGCCTTGCTTTTTATGTTAATAAAAATGCTGAATTAGAGCGTGGTGTCCCCCGTTTAGTCATCAATTATAAACCATTAAACAAAGTTTTAGAATGGATTAGGTATCCAATCCCTAATAAAAAAGATTTAATTAAAAAACTTAGTCAAACCATCATCTTTAGTAAATTTGATTTAAAACGTGGATTTTGGCAAATCCAAATTCATCTTAAAGCTAGGTATAAAACCGTTTTTACTACACCCTTTGGTCATTATGAGTGGAATGTCATGCCCTTTGGATTAAAAAACGCTCCTAATGAATTTCAGAATATCATGAATGATATATTCAATCCTTTTAGTCATTTCTCCACTGTTTACATTGATGACATCCTGATCTTTTCTAAGTCATTAGAAGAACACTGGAAACATCTCCATGCTTTCTTCCAAATTATTAAACATAATGGTCTGGTTATTTGTGCCCCTAAGATTAAACTCTTCCAAACTAAAGTCAGATTTTTAGGTTATGATATTTATCAGAGTACTATTCTGCCCATTAGTCGCTCAATAGAATTTGCTTCTAAATTCCCTGATGAAATTCTTGATAAAACTCAGTTACAAAGTTTCTTAGGATCTTTAAATTACATTGCTGAATTCTACAAAGATCTTTGGAAAACTTGTCAACCTCTTTTTGATCGGTTGAAAGATAATTCTCCTCCTTGGTCTTCTACTCATACTGCTATTGTTCAATAAGTTAAGAAATATGCCAAGACTTTGCCCTGTCTTGGTATTCCCACTGAAGATTCATTCAAAATTATTCAAACTGATGCTTCTGATATTGGTTATGGTGGTATTCTTCTCCAAAAGATTACCCCCAAGTCATTTGAACAAATTGTTCGTTTTCATTCTAGTGTCGGGAATAAAACACAACAAACTTATAGTACTATTAAAAAAGAACTTTTATCTATTGTTTTATGTATTAGTAAATTTCAAGATGATATTTTAAATCAAACCTTTTTACTTCGTGTTGATTGCAAAAGTGCTAAATATATTTTGGAAAAAGATGTTCAAAATATTGCTAGTAAACAGATTTTTGCCCGTTGGCAATCTATTTTAAGTATCGTTGATTTTGATATTGAATATATTCCTAGTAGTCAAAATTTTATTCCTGATTTCCTTACCCAAGAATTTTTACAGGGGGGATGGGGATGGCTACTCCTTTTATCTCTTACCATAAGTCACAGGTTACCCATTACCAAACCCTTATTCACCACACTGCTTACAGAATTGCTCATCTCAAATTAGCCAGAAAAACTACTCAACGTGCTCAATATATTCAATTTCACCAAATCCAAGCTCGTCGCCATTTACTTGCTCATTATTACAATTGTTTGGATTATCATCAAGAATATTTAGATCGCCTCAGTAGATGCTAATCTTTGTTTCTATTTAACAGATGTCTCGCCCAAGGCCTTCGTCCAAAGCCCTGGTTCCATCTAGTCAACCATACCATTCCAATAGTCAACCTTTTGTTGTTCCTCCAATTGAAATGGTCAACCGTTACCAAGTTCTTGGTAACATTCCTAAACCTAGTTATACTTCTGCTCTTGCTTCAGATCCCTTTGCTTTATCTAGTCAAACACTTACTCCATATCTACCCAATCTAGTTAAAACTGCTAAATCTAATTACGTTCAATTTTACTCGGTCAATCTGTTCTTCAAAGAACCTGTTCATAAGAACATCCATGATGTTCTTGATTTAACCCAGAAATACTTTCCTCCCGGATAGCATTTTGTTCCTCTCCATCCTGATAAAACAATTCCTTTTATAAGGATATCCTGTTTCACTACCAGTCAATTCTTATTAAACCAGTTCGTGATAAAATTTGCCCAAGTAAAATTGTTTACCATTCACTCTATATTCATAACATTGTATCTCTTGATGAATGGGGTACTCCTTACCTTTTTCGAGATTTACCTGGTCACTCCATCCAATAGTTATTATGACTATATGGATGCATGGTTTAAAGTTCTTTTGTATCAAAATGAGTCATACAGTCACTCCTGGTTCTTTCAGTTTGATCACCAATTCAAATCAGTTTGAGTGGGTGAAGTATGAGATTCAGTATCTTCTTCATATACGGGTTTACTAATTTGGGCAGTAGAGGAATTATCTATACCTTTTAATGTAGTATGCATATTAGAAGATTGACCAAGATTAATATGACTATTTTTTCAAAACAAAAGGTGTATTAAATATTTCATCATCATCAGCTTCAGTAGTAGTAGGGATGCTAGATGTACTATGTCTAGAGGATTGACTTTTTGTTCGATTAAATTTAATATGAACAGATCCATCTGTGAATTGTTGAATTTCTTTAAGTTCATCATGATGTGTATGGGGATTGAGATTATAATTTTCATTAGTGGTTATCCATTCTTCAGGCAATGTAATATCTTTCCAGGTAAGCATATTAGGAGCAGTAATGTTAGCTTCAGCAGTACTACTTTGGATAAGCAAGGTTTCATCTTTTGGACTTTTATGTAAAGCTTGAACATTTAAATTGGTTTTCATAACTTTGTAGTGAACACGATAAGTTAAAGCAAGATTGTGAACTTTTTCAATCATATTAGCAGTTGAACCAGATATTTGAATATTGAGAGTTAAAGCTTTTAATATGTAAGGATCACGTAAACTAAGAGTAAAATTAGGAAAACAATTAAAATGAACTGGTCCTTTGTGAAGGCCAGATTCCATCATTCCTATAATACTATCATTAAAATCAATAAATCTAGCATCTCGTAAGCAGAGTAAAGCAGATGAGTTTTTACCTTGTTGGGTTAATGGTTTAATTCCAACTTGAATTAATCCTAAATGAATAAAATTGTGACCAGTAGCTAAATGACACCGAATAGTGTCAGCAGAAAATAATTGACATGTTTCTCTAAATTTAGTTAATGCATAAACTTGTTCAAGTGTTTTAATATGAAGATTTACTTTGAAAGATGATTGTAAGAAGGTTGTTTTATAAATTTCTTTAATTGGTATTTTTGGGATATTCCAACTTAAATTAATTTGATCATTATTCTGTAATTCAATTTCTTCCTCATTAATTACTAATTCTGTACTTGGAATAGGAGCTAAGATTGCAGAAGATGATCTAGAGCTAACTGAAGAATTACTCCTGAATAATCGATTCATTGTTTTATTCTGTTATTGGAATTCAAGTTCTTAAATTCTATTATTACTTATCATGTTTTCACATACCATGTTTTCGCACATACCCTCTCCGGGAAACCCCTATGTGTATCATTGCCTAACCAAAGGACTTACCCTAGACGTGGGATGAAAGGCGGGTGGTTATTAACAAGGTAGACAACAGAGATAAGTGAATAAGAGATAAGAAACTGGAATAACCAACGAACAAGAATTTAACATAAAATGATTAAGCAGAAATAAGAGAACAATAGCTCAACATCATGGACAATAATAACTTGGCTTTGATACCAAAAAGGGGAAGCAACGCGTATCAAAAGAAATAAAGAAATAGAAGAAACAGATTTAACTAAGTTGGAATAATATGCACACAAAATTTACCAAAGCATTACAATTTAACATTTTAAATAACTTATAATTGTTTACTGGAAATAATTGCCCGAAGTTGCTTCAAAATACATAACAAAATTACAATGTTTAATATCAGAGAAAGGTTATTAGTATATTAAATTATTTTTATAAAACTGAATTATGAAAATAACTCAGCCCAGTCCACAGTTTTAACCATTCCATGGTTTTAAACGGTGTATTGAAATATTTTTTTCACTTAAATATTGGTTCATTGTTCATTCATCATCATCTTTCCCTTCTTTGTTAAAAAAAAAAAAAAAATAGAGCATCACTACAAGGACAACGATGACACCGATCTTCACGGTCAACAACGATGACGATGCAACGACGCCGATCTTCACAATCAACGCGATTTTGTTTTTCTTGCAAATTTCAAGTTTGTATAATTTCATATCATGTAAGTCTTTTGATTTGTATCTCTTTTGTCTAATTTAGTCAAAGATCAGAGCATCACTCTTCAATTTTATTGATCTAATTTGCAATTTGTCTATACTTCTGTTTAATTGGTGAGAAACCGAATGAAATATGCATATATATATATATATATATGATAAGAGAATAGAGAGAGAGAAAAGAAGAGAAGAGGAGAGGGTAAATAAGTAAATTACTCATCTAATACCAATGGACTAATTTTCAATACCAAGTGTTGGGGCAGACTAACAATCCCAACATGCAAGGCCCATCAAAAGCCTTTTGGCTTATGAATCCATTCCCTAAATCTGTAAACAAACAGGAGTTATGTTCACTATTCATCATCCACAGTCCACTCCGGACTGTGAAAGAGGGAAACAAACGGGGCCTAAGTAAAAAAGCATCACTTGTCGAAATCAATTGTCCTCTCTATCTCTATCTCTATCTCTATCTCAAGTATGGGCCAATTGCATTTTCACATGAAAAAATTTAATGATTTTAATCATTAAAATTTGAGTTTTTGTTAATAAAGAGTTCGTTTGGAAAGTGAGTTGGCTTTTTAATTTTTTGATTTTTAATTATTTTAATTTGAGGTTAAAAAGTCTCGTTTGAGATAGATTTTTTTTAATTTTTTTAACTTTTTATGAGAGAAAGAATGTAATGATCATAGATTTGATGTGACATTTAGTTTTATTAGCCTAAAAAATCTATTTTATCTTTTTGTGACTAAATTAATCCTAAATCCAACCCAACTCAACCCAATCCAAGTTGCCAAACGAAAGCAAAGCATTAATTCCACGTAAGTAATTCTACTATCATAAAAAAATTTAAAAATTATAAATACTATATTATTAAAGACCAAATTATCATTTTTCTCATTTTTCTATTTTAGTATTTTTATATATACTTTTTATAATGGAATGTTTTTTTATTAAAAAAGTAAATATCTTTTATTTTTAAATAACATTTCGTGACTTTTTTTTTTTAATTTTTAAATGTCTTTTATTTTTTATGATTGTTATAATTTTTTCTAGAAAATAAAAAAAAAATTCATAATACTAATCAACGATGGATTTCTTTTTAAATTTTAAATGCCCAAACTATATGGTGTAAGGAAAATCAATATAAAACTTATAACAAATATAAAAAAATAAGGAACATTTAAAAATAAATAAATAAAATCACAAAATGTCATTTAAAATAAAGGGCATTCGCTTTTATAATAAAAAAATGTTTAAAAAAATATTCCATTATGAAAAATATATAAAAATATTAAAATAGAAAGAATTAAAGAAAAAGGTAGTTTGGCCTCTAATAATTTAGCATTTATAATCTTTTCAAATTTTCTATGACAGCAGAGTTAGTTTAGAGAAATTAATGCATCTTAAACAAAACCCTTAAAATTAATTAATTTTACTATTAATCATTTTTTTTTTCAATTCTACGTTGATTTGTTATTTCTCCAAATGAAGGGAAAATTCAAAATCAAGGGTATCTTTTAAAAATAATTACATACACACAAAAAAAAAAAAAAAATAATTTATGACTTTAATAATCAAAATTTATAAATTTTGCCATTAATCTGGAAAAAAATTCTAACCCTATATTGATTTTATTTATTTATTTATTTTTAGAAGCAACACTGATTTGTTATTTCCCTAAATAAAGGAGAATTTACAAATTAGGTGTACTTTCTAAAAATAATTACATACACATGAAAAACAATTATCACTTTAATAATTAAAATTTATTAATTTTACCATTACTTTGAGGAAAAAAAAAAGTTCAACCCAACACTAATTTGTTATTTTCCCCCAAAATAAACTAAATTTCCGTGGGAGTTAATTATAATTGTAATAAACAATTTACAATTATAATTGAGAATCACTAATAGAGACTTTGAGCTTAACCTAATGGTCTTGTAACCACACCATACTGTGGTAGAGAATATCAAGAGTTCCCTTTGATGGAGTAGCGACAAACAACAAAAATTGCCCTTTGTTTTTTCAACTCCTCTCTTCTCCTATTTCCTGTTTTGACTACTATTCATTGTTTTTGATAACGCAATATGGTCTGTGAGAGATGGGTCGGACTGATCCACGTGCTCCATGGATTTGCTAGTCTTCGTCTTCTTGGTGCATGCCTTGCGAAAGGTTCGGTGGGGAGGTACCAAAAACTGGAGTGGTTTCTCCCGTGGACTCTTCGATGGTTAAGTTAGACAAGAAGTCGTTGAAAAGAAGAGAGTAGACAAAGTTGAGGGTTGAGGGAGGATCTTACTTGTTTTCCAAACGTTTTTCACAGGCTTCCTCATATCTTTTACCAATCATTTCTTTATCTATTCGAGCTGTCTTATTGGCCATAACAGTTTCACCATACCAGGGAACGAGAGGTCTTGTTGCATTTATGAAGAGGACAATGTCCTACATCGCCTAGAAGGGACTCCTACTTCCACCTTATAAGCGCACTGGCCTCCTCTACCTGTTACGAGACCTTTTCCTCAGAGAAAAACCAAATCCGTGAGGGCCGACCCCAGAGCAGTCCGCTGGGGGGTTATAATGAGGACAATGTCCTACATCGCTTGAGAGTGACTCCCACTTCCACCTTATATATACGTGCACTAGCCCCCTCCACCTGTTACGAGGCCTTTTTTCCCAGAGGAAAAACAACGTCGTGAGGGCTGACCTCCAGAGGGCCGCCCAAAGCGGACAATATCGTGGTAGGGCGTGAGAGGACAGACATCGCAAAGCCATCGGTCATGGCAGTTTCACCATACCAGGGAACGAGAGGTCTTGTTGCATTTAATGCCATGGCAGCCTCATTTAATGCTTGATACCTAGGCTCAATAACTTTGCAAGATCTTTGTCTGCCATGTGGCTAACCCCCCATCTAACAAGTGTCTAAATGCCACAGGGCCTGGACTAGTGCAGGTTCTTCGGTGGGCCTGCTGTTGAGTTTCACCTACTGGGCCATAACTAAATGACCACTTGGGCCACCCAAGACAGTTGCTGGTTGGGTTTTCCTGGGCCATGTGGGTCATGCCCATCAGTTTCCAAGTTTATTTCACTTTTTCTAAGGTTGTAAAATCACTTTCTTTTCTCACACCCCAAATAAAGGAGAATTTACAAATTAGGTGCACTTTTTAAAAATAATTACATACACATGAAAAAAATTATCACTTTAATAATTAAAATTTATAAATTTACCATTACACTAAGGAAAAAAAAAGTTCAACCCAACACTGATTTGTTATTTTCCCCCAAAATGACCTAAATTTCTGTGGGAGTCAATTATAATTGTAATAAACAATTTGCAATTATAATTGAGTATCACTAATAGAGACTTTGAGCTTAGCCTAATGGTCTTGTAATCATACCATATTGTAGTGGAGAATATTAGGAGTTCACTTTGATGGAGTAGCGAAGAAAATTGCCCTTTGATTTTTCAACTCCTCCCGCCTCTTATTTCCTGTTTTGACTACTATCATATTTCATTGTTTCCAAGTTTATTTCACTTTTTCTAAGTTTATAAAATCACTCAATTTTCTCACACATCTTTCTTTAGAACATGTCTCTAATATTCCATCTCCCTCTCCCTCCCCTTCTATCTTTTTCTTATTTAAAGGGTTGGTTGGGAACCTACTAAAATAATATACTTATTATCTTTTTATCTTTTTAGGTCACATTATCTCTTTATTTTCTTACGCATCTTTTCTTTAAAAATCAAAAAAATTACTAAAATAGTCTATTTCCAAACATGTCTCACTTTCTTAAATATTAATTTAAATACTATATACTTTTTTTATATTAAAATCTATTATTTAATTTTTTTTTGTCATATTCAAAACTTATTTTTCTCACATTTTAATTATTATAATTTGTACTCCCTCCGTCCCAATATATTAGTCCTTTATTTCATTTTTCATTGTCCCAAAATATTAATCCATTTTCAAAATCAAGGGCTAAAATAATATGAATTTTCTATTTTACCCTTCTTTTAAATTCATTAACAACACAAAAAGTACAATTATGACAATTGATATTCCCCAAAAAAGTACTATCAAAGGGTAATTTTGGAAACAAAAATGTTAGAGACTTCAAAAGTTTTACCAAAATTTCTACCAAATGTCTTACATGAGTGTGGGACCATGTGAATCCCACACCCATGTGAGACATTTGGTAGAAATTTGTTAAAACTTTTGAGATCTCTAGCATTACATTTTTGGAAAAATTAATTTTTTTAAAGTACAATAATTGTACTACAAAAAAAAAAAAAAAAAGATTCCCCAAAAGGGACTATTATTTTGGGACGGAGAGAGTAGCAAAAATTCTAAGAGATTAAAATATTTTGATTTGAACATTTATTTTGGTATTTTGATAAAGTTTTTTTTTTTGTTTTTTTTTTTTCCAATTAGATCTTTAGATAGCATGGTCTTTTCTATGATTTCTTGATCTCTTTCCTTATCTGGTCCAATGTTTGCTTAAGTCACTCTCTAAAAACCTCACCCCAAGTCTCACTTTTGGCCGGTCGGTCGTCGCCACTGGCTATGGCGGTCGGTTGGCCCAGCTTTCTCTTTATGTTTGTGCATGGTTTTTCTTTTTAATAAACTTGAATCCCCCACAATTTTTCCCACCTAGATGTGCTTTGTTTTGTTGCTCTGGACCTTTATTTTTGGTGTTTCGGTGCACATTTGATGGATTTCTTTGGGGTTTTCTTATTAGATCTACCAATCTTGGAAGCTTTCGTATAGAGTAGTTTTGTGATCCACGGCGGTGCTCAAAATAGGAGATAAAGCAGAAAAGGAGGTAGGTGCTGGGTCGGCATAAAGGACGATCTAGATTTGGTTAGGATATTTATTCGGGCGTTCATATGGAAGTGGAAGCTTGAGGGGTGAACTCCATTCAAATCTATGGAGGGTTTTCGGTGCTTTGTTCGGGGGAAACATAGGTGTTGAAGACGATCTAGATTTGCTTAGGAACTTCATTCAGGTACTCTTATACGAATGGGAGTTTGAGAGGTGGATTCTATTCAGATCTATGTAGGTCGGCCATGGGTGGCATGTTTCGACCATAGGTGTGTGTCATGACCTGAACCCGCCCCTATGGATTAAGGTCACAACCGGCCAGTAACCAAGAGATTACCTACGACCTCAAACCAAATTAGATATATTTTAACAGAGTCAAGGGGCCAAAACGGAAGCAACTTAAAACTTTTGTCCATAGAGCCGTGCTTACATGGCGCATTATAACATTTCACATACATTCATTAATAACTCACATCAAAGGAAGTTAACATATAGCTTCATACAACAGGATCATTCAAGTCATAGTCAACCAACCCAAATGTTTATATACAAAAGTGTTCTAAAGCTTTCGCCAACATAGCAAAAATATAGAAAAAGAACAAAGGGGCAAAAACAAGTCTCGTGCGTGAGACGTATGGGCTGACTCTTCAAAACTTCGATTGTTTCATACATACATCACTGAGGCTGGGCTTGGACATCTCTTAGCTCACCTACAAACACATGAATAAGAGTGAGGGAAAGCCCAGTAAATAATATCAAGTACAGAGGATATATAAACAAACTTTGAAACAGTTACATCAAACGGCCTTAGGCCCAATTCATGTTTCAATCTAATATATCAAACGACAAAAGTTCTAGATGTATCAAATGGCCTCAGACCTAATTCACTTATATCCGACGGCCTTTGGCCCATTCATTCATGTCCAACGGCCTTTGGCCCAATCGTTTATATCCGACAGCCTTTGGCCCAATGATTCATGTTTGATGGCCTTTGGGCCAATTATTCATGTCCGACGGCCTTTAGCCCATTCAATCCGTGTCCAACGGCCTTTGGCCCATTCCATTCATGTCAAACGGCCTCTGGTCTATTTCATTCATGTCAAACGGCCTCTGGCCCATTTCGTTCATGCCAAACGGCCTTTGGTCCAATCAATCGCATCCAACAGCCTCGGGTCCAATCTTATAGCATAACAGATATTTGTCCACAATTCAAATTAACAAGCTTATGAGACTTATAAAGAAATAAGCAATATGACAAATAACATACTTCAAAACATCTTTACTAAGATATTACTCACAGTGATCTGCCGGTGGATTTGCTTTGGTACTTGACCCTACACATTTCATGAACATAGTAGGTCACAAACGATTCAATCCGTTCTTAATTCATACATCCCTCTTAGGCTTCTTTCTTATTCTTTTAACTCATTTACAATACTTAATATATGCCTAAGAGTACTTAGAAATGAAAGAGAACGGAAAATGAAACATAAGACATCTTTACAAAATTTCTGAAGCAGGGCTCCCCGCTCGAGCATGGCTTCTGCCGCTCGAGCGGACCCCTTTGGTCTGCAAAAGTATTGGTTACCTCATTTTTACGCTCGAGCGTGACTTCGGACGTTCGAACTGAAATTCAAACTACGCGGCTTGGCGCTCGAGCGTGAATCTCTCCGCTCGAGCGGACATCAAAGTCTACAAAAAGTTCTGCGAACTAGCATTTCACGCTCGAGCGGCCATTACCCCGCTCGAGCGGACATGCCGAATTCTGGGTTTTCCAGAATTGTTCTCCAAGTTTAAACTCAAAGTTTAAAGGTTCAAAGCTCATGTTTTGGACACAAAAACATAGAAATATATTACATAACATGAGAACAACAACAATATGAGGCCAATTGCTTAAATTCATGGTCCCTTTTCCCAAAATCATCTTGAATTCTCTACATAGTTCCAAAACATGTATATTCAACTTCACACCAATTCCATATCTTCATCAATCATGTATGCATGTAGACTCTTGACTCCAATTCCATTCCAAATGGTACAAATGATACTTAATATCACGAAGCTCATGAAAATCATGCATGCATGTGAGATTTTGTGATCAATTCTATTTGTTCTAATAGTTCATGCTTAAACATGCAAATTCATATCAATTCTATGCATGCATGTACATATAAGCTTTCAATTTTTCAATTTCATCTCAAATTATGTTCTTGATTACCCAACTAGCTTGAATACACAAATTTACAAACTTATGCACATGAATTTATACTCAAATGCTTACCTAGGAGCTCTAATTACCCAAATTATGGTTAATTCTTAAGTTGATCTTCAAGATCTTTAAGCTTCTTGATTAATTCTTCAACTTGAGCTCCCTATCTCTCTCTAACCGGCACACACTCTCTCTAGAGTGTAATCTCAACAAAAATGAATTCAAAGGAGAGGAATTGAGTGTTTAGAGGCCTATTTATAGGCTCTCTTAATCAAATTGATTAAGGCTAAGTAATATGATTAATTAATCGTTCTGAATCTAATTATTCTGATTCAAATCAATTTCTAATTAAGTTTGACCATAGGCTCTAAAAATTATGCCAATCATAATGGAGTAATCAATTTTAGCTTCTGTGGCCGATAAGGCCTTCAATTTAAATTCTAAAGCAGAAAATCAGACAGATTTTCCTACGGTGAACAGATAGAAATTCAAAATCACACATAATCATATAAATAACACTCAAAATCGTATTAAACACATAATCACAATTATAAATAAGATTAATTAACATAATACGAAATAGGGTTATCACAGTGTGAGTTTTGGCTAACGGTGCTCTGTCGTGGGAGTTCTGGCTATGGGTGCTCGAGTGTTTCGACCAGTGGGTTTTCGGTTTGGGAAGTTTTGGTCATGGGTCTGTTTATGCTTTCGGTGTTCGACCATGAAGTGGGTGAAGTCCGATAGAGGTGTCAGGCATCGGAGCAACAGAACAGCGATGAACGTTTTCTTTACGTATGTCTCTCGTTTTTTGATGCTATGGATCACTGGGTGAAAAAGTTGAGGAAAAGATTAATCACGTGGTGGTGCTACATGCACTAATTAATGTATACACTAGTGTACCAACTAGTGTTATGCCATTATTACTGACCTCACCTATTATACAAATTACAAATACCCAAAACCTTTAAAATTATGCTACATCATCTGTTAGTATACTAGTTAGTATATTAATTTGTATATATAGCATTATTCTTAAGGGTAAATTACAAACACACCCCTTGAGGTTTACTTAAATTGCAAATTATCCCCTGTGATTTGAGAAATTACATTATACCCCCAAGGTTTCTAATTTTATAACAAATAGGTCCTTTTATTAATAAATCATCAAGTTAATTAATAATTTTTAATAATGTTAAAATTTTATTTCAATTAATAATTCAGATAATTTTATTATTGTATAGGTGAACAGTTAGAAATTTCATTTTTTCAATTAATTCTATTAAATAAAAATTTCTGATAGGGCAGTATTTGTAATTTTCCAAACTATAAGGGGTAATTCGTATTTTAAGCAAATCTCAAGGAGTGTGTTTGTAATTTACCCTATTCTTAATCAAAAGTGCATGTGCTTTGGGAGTAGTGTGGCTATGTATGTCTAGTGTGTGGCTTGACTTCGGGTTTCATGCTTTATTATTTGTTATATTTTATGTTTTTTTAGTTAAGTCCTTCTTAACTGTTAATTTATTTTAGAATAATGTTTGGTAGCTCGAGACTTCTCCCCCCCCGAATCCCCCTAATGCCTAAAACGACGTCGTTTTGGGCATTAGGGTTTTTTTTTTCCCTCCATTTTCAGTCTGAAACTGAAACGCAGGGGGAAGAGGGAGAGGGAGAGGGAGAGAAAGAGAGAAGAAGAAGGAAGAAGAGGGCTACGAGCCTCGCCGCCCGCTGTCGTCGCCTTGCCGCCCGCCGTCGTCGCCTCACCGCCAGCTCGTCGCAGCAGCAGCAGCAGCTCCAGCTCCGCCTCCTCCTCCCCGCCTCCGCCTCCTCCTCCCCCGAATATTATGCCCCCTCCAATCCCTCCTCCTCCTTCTTCTTCCTGGTTCTGATCTGCAAAAAAAAAAAAAAAAAAAAAAGAACCAAAAACGGCGTTGTTTTTGGTTCGAGGGATTCGGGGGGGAGGGGTTTCGAGCTACGTAGCACTGCTGTTTATTTTATTTTATTTTTGTCTGGTCTTGTTTTGGGTTTCTTTTTGTTAAAAAAAATGCATGAGGCCGAGAAGTTGGTTGTATAAGTGCGAGCAACAGTAGTAAGAGTATTTTGTACTGTCTGAACCTCTCTCGATATATTATATCTTGCTGTATCTTTAATTTTATGTTTTTAATAAAATTTTTACTTTGCTGATAAAAAAAAAAAATTGACATTTTATATTAGCTTTTTTCGCTAAAATCTTCTCTTTCAAAATAATGTTTCCAAACAGCCTTCATAAGCCTTCATAAGGTTATGTATAGAGATGATAATGGTAGGCTTTTCATAATTTTTTTTTATAAAATTTCATAAACATAAATCATAAAAATATTATAACTTTTTCCACTAAAGTCATAATTTTTTTTAATCACAAGATATAATAACAAAAATTACAAAATACCATAACTCTGCCATTTATAATTTTAAGATGCATATCATAAATTCACTATTCATAATTTTAATATAAAATGACATAACAAGTTACAAATATTTATAATTTTTATTACAAAAAATCATATCTTTCTTACCATATACAATTTCAATTTCTTAAGAGTGTGAGTTGTAAATTTTTGCATATCATATAATTCTAGTAAATGAAATGAGCGAACTCTCCCGTTAAAATTATGAAGTGAGACCGCAAATAAAACTTTTACAAAGAGTAATGTTAGATATCATGAAAATACAAAATATGTGAATGTACCATTAGTCCTGATTTGATTAACATGATTAATAATAAAAATATTAATAATTTTATGAATTAATATAGGATTAATTATCTAATTAAATTAGTGAGATAACCATTTATTATGTATTCATTTTTTTCTTTTATACTTGAAATTGTGATTCCCAATCCCTCTCAATATTAAAAATTCACTACTTTTGTTAGATTGAATGTCCGCTGTACGGTAATAAAATTTACAATCAAATATGAGATTGTGAGTTCATAAACTAACAATGCCAATCTTATACTATAATCCTACTAATGAAGCATGCCCTTCGAGTCACTATTTACATGGTATCTATCAACTATAAATGAATTCTACAAACTTTTCACCAATACCACAATCTAAGAGCATCTCCATCCAAGTTGCCAATTATTATGTGGCACTTTTGACAGGTACATTTGGCATGTACTTGTGCTCCACTCCAACCTCCAAAAGTGGATTTGGTGTCACTGTTGTGTGGAAAGCACAACGATGAGTGTTGTGTAGTTCGTGAAACTCATTTTGAGTTTTATTTTAATAAGTTGAACTATTTAATTTTTAGAGAATATTAAGAATAATATATTTGTAAAAATTTAAATTGATCGGATATTAATAACTCCTTAATCAATCACATTTGTATTTAGTTTGATACATACATATTTAATTTTTTTTAATATACAGATATGATTTGATGAAGAAGCTATCAATATCCGATCAATTTAATTTGTTATAAATATATTCTATTTAACATTTTCTAAAAATTTATCAATTCAAATTATCAAAATAAAATCTGATATGTCTTACGAACCATGCAACCGTTACTGCTGTGTTTTCCACACAGTAGTGACACCAGGTCTTCCAAAAGTGATATGATATTTGGCATGTCTGGAACAATGTCAATTTTGGCATAGTAAAAAGAATATGCTAAACTATTTGATTTTTATTATTTTAACGGTAAGGATCTATGAAAGTGTTAAAAAAATATTAAAGTAAACAATGCTTAAAGTAGAACTAAATAAAATAATAAATTTAGGGTAAATTACATTGACACCCTTAAGGTTTATGTTTATTACAGTTTTCTCTCTCACATTTTGAAAATTACATCCCCCTCCATGAGGTTTAAAGTTTCATTACAGATTGCCCCCTGAGGTTTAAAGTTGCATAACAGTTCCACCCTTCATTGTAATGATCATCATACATAAAATTAAATTAACAGGGGGTCAGTGTAATTTTCCAAATGTAAGGGGGAAACTATAATGAATATAAATCTCAGGAGATGTCAGTATAATTTACCCATAAATAATTTAATATGTGGGGTTGGGTGTTGTTGTTTTTTTATTTATTCATTATTATTTTTTTAGAGATGTCACATTCATGTCACTTAAGTCTTCAAAATAATTTGACATATAAATTTTTTAAGGTTCGAGCGAAAATGCTCTAAGTAATCATTTTTTTAGTCAATCAGTAATAAAGTAAAATATAAAACATATTATATGAAATTAAATAATTAAAATTTAACAATAGTTAGAAATTCAACAACCATCACAAAAAATAACTCCCACAATGAAGAATAAATAAACATTACAAATAATATCAAACACATTTCCATAGGAATTGAACTAGCAATCTCAAAATGGTGCATATGGTATGTCGTTTATAATTTTTTTACAAAATTTCCTAACATTACCAACAAATGTCATAAGTTTTCTTACTATAAAATATCATAACAAAAATCATAAGTTATTATAAATTCACCATTTATAATTTTACGGTGCATATCATAAATTCATTATTTATAATCTTATTATAAATTGACACATTACATACTATAAACATTTTATAATTTATATTATTAAAAAATTTAATTTTTTATAATTTATTTTTTAAAGGTACAAACTATAGATTTCCCTTAAAATTAAAAATTGACTTTAGTTTATAAGAGTTTTGCATTAAAATTATTTTCATTTGGCTCTTTTTGTTTCATCGTAAAATATTTTATATTTTTCATGTAAAATGGATTGCCCAGAAATACCTTTTTTTTTTTTTTCAGTTTTTGGTTAACACTTAAATATTTTTTACAACAAACACTTAAAATATTTTCCACAACAAAAATTTTAATAAAGAACCAATGATAAAGTAAATTTAAAAAGAAAAAGAAGTAATAATAATATTTATACATAATTTTCATATAAAGTTGAACACATAAATGATTTGGCAATGATACTCTAACAATTATGAACTATAATAATAATAATTTTGACTTTCAATAAATAAATACTGTATTATGACATGGATAGGCCCATAAGACTTACAGCCCACAGCAAACAACCCCAAACCCATCGCTTGGGACCCATAGCATAACCCGGCTGGCAAAGCCCAGGACAGCTGGAGGCCATCTGGACATGGAGGGCCAGTGACATTTGGGCACATGGCAGGTGAGGCACAGGCCACATCAGCAGACAAAGATCTGCAGAGTTATTGCCACAACACATCACCATTAATGCAACCCATCACAGCATTTATTACGACAACACCTCCCCGTCGGAACAGAGCCCCCTCACCCTGAACAAGATAAGCTACGGCACAGGCTTTCGGCGAAAGGGGGGCACATCGCAAGGGACAGTGAAATGATTACCAAAGGATATAAGCAAGAATCGAAGACAAGAGGAAGGTTAAGCTTTTCTACCTCTCTCTCTCTCTCTCTCTGTACTTCCTTCTTCCTTTACTGATTTGCTCGCCGGAGGGTTCACTAGGGGACTACCCCGTTCCCCTTTGGACTTGCTTGCAGGCCATCTAGTGGGACCATCCGCCTGGATTGGAACTTGGAGAGCTTGGACCAGCCCGACCGATCCACCCAGGACGAACTGCATCATCAGTTGGCGCCGTCTGTGGGAAACTGCAGTTTATTCGTGCGCTAGTTGTGTTCACTATCGCCGGAGCCCCTCTTTCCCCCCGTTACCTTTTCCCCTCACCTGTCCAGGTGTATGGTTACGACTAGATCCATGGCTTCTCACCATAATACCGCTGATCATCAAATAGACCCTCCCCATCCAAACAACCCACCACAGTACATCATTGAGCTTACCAACAGCATTAACCGCATGGCCGAGCAAAACCAGGCCCTGATCAATGCTTTACTCCAAAGAAACCTCCCTGCTCCACCTCCAGATATTCCACCCAATCAAGAAGGAACCCCGATCCACACTGCTCCACAATCCCCTCCGCTTAACCCGGAAGGTTTACAACCTCCTCCTCCTCCACATATGAGCCTACCACCTCCACCCCCACGCCCATCAGTCGTGGCACTAGCCCCTGAGGGGGAAGCCAATAGCGTCCAGCCTCCATTGACCGACCATGGCAACAACATTCCCCTCTGGGACGCTGAACTCCGAGCTATGAAGCTCCAACTACAAGGGGTCATGCAGAACATTCAGCACAAGCCCTTAGTTACCGCCAACTCGCCTTTTGTTGCCTCCATCCAGGACAAACCATTACCCGCCAAGTTCAAAATGCCTACCATTGACTCTTTTGATGGCACGACGGACCCAGTCGACCATCTGGAAACTTACCGCACCCTCATGATCCTCCATGCTTTTCCTGACGAGATCATGTGTCGAGCTTTTCCCGTGACACTGAAGGGGTCAGCTCGATTGTGGTTTAGCCAGTTACCGGTGGACTCCGTCTCCACCTTTCAACACCTCAGTGACTCTTTCCTGAGCCATTTTATCGGAGCCCAGCGCCAGAGACGCCCAGCCACCCAACTCCTTAACATTCGTCAGACCGAGGGGGAGTCACTCCGCAGCTTCGTCACCCGCTTCAATACCGAAGCCCTTCAAGTAGCGGAGAACGACGACAAGGTCATCCTCACGGCTTTCATGGCCGGCCTACGGTCGTCCGATTTTCTTTTCTCCCTCTCTAAAAACCCTCCAACCACCATGGCAGCTCTACTATCCAAAGCCCAGAAGTACATGAATGCTGAAGATTCCCTGGCCGCTCGGCAGGAGCCTATCACTAAAAATCCGACCCCTAGAGACAAGAGGAAAGACTCCAAACCCAGGACCGCCCAGTATAATAGCCAAACACCCCACTATAATGACCGATCCCATCGAACCGACCGGTCCGCTCCGACCCGACCGCCCGGACGGTTCGAGCGGTACACACCACTCAACTCTCCCATGGAATACGTCCTCAATCAGATCCAGCGGGACTACCCCCTCAAGTGGCCCCTGCCTTCACGAAACCCTTCCAATCGGAAAGATCAGTCCAAATACTGCCGTTTCCACCAAGACCATGGCCATACGACCGACGGGTGTAGACACCCCATTTTTGACCGACCTTAAGAATCAGACGTCACCAATTGAGTGCTTGGTGATGTTGCATATCGCGCTCGTTCAGAAGTCTCAGAGTCGCGGCCGTGAGCCCTGCCTCCTGACTCTCGAACCTTTTTTTGTACCTTGCCTCGGTTCGCGAACCAGACTCGATTTTCTCTGTTTCTTTTCCTGAGGGGAGGGAGAGGTCCCGTAGACCATCTCTCAGTGGCCGTGGGCTACATTTTGTGGCTATAGGCCATTTTGCCCATTTCGGAGCCCGGTTCCCGATTTTCGGAGCCGTCAGGCCGTGTGTCTCGGTTCGGGACCGCTTAACCACCTCCGTTTGTCCCGGTTTTTGGCACATATCTTTTTTACTCCTTTTTGAGGGACACTGTGGTCCGAGAGACCAACTTCGTGGTTGAGCACCACTCCCGGTGCCTAACAGCCCACTTTCGAGGCCCCAAACTACGTGTTTCGGCTCCCGAACCTTCATTCTGCATTTTTGGGCTTTGACCCGAACTTGAGATAGTCATATTTTGAGCTCCTTTTCATGTTTAATTAAGGACCTCTTGATGTTTGACATCTCCATCTATCACTTGCTTCTTTACCCCTCCTTTTTTCCCTTTTCTTGCACGATAGTTTAGGCCTACGTGTATTTATTTTCGTGGCTTGATGTAAACTACAAAGTTCCTTGTTTTGAGCCCCTTTTCAAGTTTGCTGAAGGGCTCTTGGCCATTTGGGACCCGCAGCTACCACTTCCCTCTTTGTCTCACCCTTTTGGCCTTTTTGGGGGGAATTTTGAATCCGAATTTCCCCCCCTTTTTTCCCCCTCTTTTTCCACCCCTTTTGCCTATATATACAGCCCCTCCCCTTCAGATTTAAGGGTTAGAAATTTTTGTTTAGAGCTCCTACATTATATATATCTCTCTCTCTCTATATTCCAACCATCAAAACTCCAAGTTCCCTACACCATTTCTTCACCATTCCTTCACCACCACCTAGCACCACCACCACCACTCCATACCAGCAGTTTGGAGGTCATTTCCAGAGGCAAGGAGCATCTTTTTCTCAAGCCAAGAGGTTGCTAAAGACTAGTCTTCAAGGGTGAGTCTCGTTTTTCCCTTTTTTGCTCTTTTCTTGGTCTATATCTTAGCCCTTCTTGCTTATACATTTGAGCTCCGACCAAAACTGAAAGTGGCCATATTTTGAGCTTATTTTCATCTTTCATTAAGGGTCTTACCCTATTTGGGACCTCCTTGTTGCACTTGCTTCATTACCCTCTTGTATGCCATCTTTCTTGCATGATATTTTTGGCTTGTGTGTGATCTGTTTTGAGGCATGTTATAAACTGTAAGTGTGCTTATTTTGAGCCCTTCTTCAACATTGTTGAAGGGCTCATCACCATTTGATATTTCCATATGCCACTTGCCATTGTAGCCCTCTTTCCCCCTTTTTTTTGCATGATTTATTAGCCTATGGTGTTTTTGTTTTTGGACCTTGATTCAAACTGAAAGTGGTATTATTTTGACCCTCTTGTCATGTTTCATTAAGAATATTTTTCTGTTTGGGGCATATTTTGTATACTTAGTGTTGTAACCTCTTTTGGGCCTTATCTTGCATAGCATTTTGAGCATACTTGTGTCTGTTTTTGGGGTTTTTACAGTTCTGTAAAACATCATATTTTTGGCCCTTCTTCAATATTGTAGAAGGCCCCTAACCTGTTTGGGGTCAGCAGCTGTGAGTTGCTTCTTTGTCTCACATTTAGGGCCATTTTTGTATGCTTGTTTTGCCCTGTTTTTGTTTACTGTTTGGCCATGCTTTGAACCGTAAAAATGCTAATTTTGGGGCTGCCTTGCTACTGTCTATTCATTGCATGTCCATATTGTGCATGTTTGGTATAGCTATAGGCCATTTCGGGTGCCAAAATTCATGTTTCGGGACTATTCCATGCATCGGGTGTACTTTCGCCTCATTTCGGGCTGTTTTCCCCCACATTTCAGTGCTGAAATTCCATTAGCATGTTTGCATATCATTTTCCATGCCATTGCATTGCGTATGCCATTGCCTCGGTTTGCGTGCCCGTGTGCATGCATTTCGAGGCACTTCATTTTCATCCATCGGCCTCTTATGTGAGTGTGGCTGAGGCTCTCTCATGTTAGTATAAGTCCATGTTGCATTCTATATGCCATTTTAGCCATATTGCATTGCATATGCCATTGCCTTGGTTTGCGTGCCCGTGTGCACGCATTTTGAGGCACTTCATTTTCATCCATCGGCCTCTTATGTGAGTGTGGCTGAGGCTCTCTCATGTTAGTATAAGTCCATGTTGCATTTTATATGCCATTTTAGCCATATTGCATTGCATATGCCATTGCCTCGGTTTGCGTGTCCGTGTGCACGCGTTTCGAGGCACTTCATTTTCATCCATCGGCCTCTTATGTGAGTGTGGCTGAGGCTCTCTCATGTTAGTGTAAGCCCATATCATATTTCCATGTCATTTGCATTGCGTATGTTATTTTCTCGATTTGCGTGCCCATGTGCATGCATTTCGAGGCGTCTCATTTTCACAGCATTGTGCATACTAGGTTGTATCTTAGATCGCATTCATGCATTTCCTCGGTTTGTGTGCCCGTGTGCACGCATTTTGAGGCATCTCATTTTCACTGCATTGTGCATACTAGGTTGTATCTTAGATCACATTCATGCATTTCCTCAGTTTGCGTGCACGTGTGCACGCATTTCGAGGCATCTCATTTTCATCTGATGGCCTCTTATGTGAGTGTGGCCGAGGTCCACTTGTGTTAGTGTAAGTCCATATTGCATTGCGCATGCCATTTCATTCCATAGCATTGCGTATGCTAGGTTGTATGTTAGTGCATTGTGTATGCCATGTTACCTCGCGCATCGTGTATGCCATTTCATAGCATTGTGTATGCTAGGTTGTATCTTAGTTGCATTTCATGCATATCATGCATATTGCATTGTGTTCGGGATTAGGAGTTAGCCCGGGCACGGGAAACGAGGTGCGTTTCGTACTTCGAGTGACGGAACGGGTCTCAATTCCCTAAGTCGCCGACACTCCGGATTATCCATGATGGAGTTAGGTTTTGTTGTGTCTTCATGTGCATTCATTCTATATTGAATTGTGCAATTCGGCTCCTCGGCCATCATGCATCGATATGCGTGATTGGTGGTACGAGGATCGAGGCACGCATATATTTGTGAAATACATTGCTATGCTCCTTTCCTGCTCTCTGTTGCAGCAAAAATCAAGGATCAGCAACTTTCCAGAGTTTGGCGCGCATTTCAAGAAAAAGTGCAAACAGAGGCTAATCGGGGCATCGCCGTGGATTTCCACGCAAAGGCACCCGGGCATGCATCATTCATCATCCGGAGCGGAGTCAAGGCAGTCACTGGCTTGCATGCCAGTTTTACAGCTTTCTTAGTTAATTTGTAAATTAATTAGGAATTTGTACATTATTTGGACTGTATTATTTGGACTGTACTATTCTTTTATTCGGGACTGTATTATTTATTTGAACCTTCCGCGCGAGGGCACAACTGTAATAAGTGTGCGTATGTGTGTTGTATGTCTTCCAACCCCACGTCTTTCTCCCTTTTACTTACCCGCTTATGATGGTTAGATTAGGGCATATTTCAATTAGCATACAGTATGACAGCATGTTTGCATTCATTCATCTGCATTGCATGCACCGGGCTTGGCGCATCATACTAACTGCATTGTACTTTCCATTCCAAATTGAATACGTGTTAGCTGTAGCATTTCATATGCCATGTTTAGAATAGCCGAGCCTGCTATAGTTTGTATTTTTGCATGTGTTGCATTAGGCATTTCTGTATACTTAGGATTCATGCATGTATTTCTAATGAGCTTCTGTTTTGGCTTGGAGTACTCGGTGAGTTTTATGCTTTAGCATCCTTGCATGCATGTGAGTGACTGCTATGAATAGCATGCTTACCATGAGGCTATTTGCTTACGTGATATAACTGCCTTGAATGCCTGTGGGTGAAGGTTGGGTTATTTGGATTGGGACAATTCATCAAATGTTTGTTTTAAGCCCACTAGATAGTGGCAAAATCATATTTTTCTAAACCCACCTGAGGGTGGAAAATCCACGTCTTAGTCTACTTGCGAGTAGCACCATCAAACCATCTTTCAAAAACAGACACGAAATGTTTTGTTCCAAATCAGGCAACCCGGTCTATACTTGTATGCTGTGCGTATCACATAGTAATCTAGGCTAATAACCGGAATAAGAACACACAATGTTTTCAAAACTTGATATCATGGTTAGTAGAGGCCGATCTTTGATCGGGCGAGCGGGGGTGCTCACGAAGTGACCTTCCCCAATCGTACCCAAGTTCTCGAGCCGAGGCAACTTTGGTGATGACGGACACGTGGCCTTAGGCAACGAGTCAGGGTTTCCTAAATTCCCCCATAAAAAATATTTAGGTGGCGACTCTGTATCTGGCAAAGCAGTCCATGTTTGGCACTTCTTTCAAAATCTGTTTTCTCAAAACGATTTGTCGGATTTGGACTCTTTGGTTCAGATTAAGAACCGTGACAAATTTGAGAGTCCGAGCTGTAGTGACCCTAAATGAACGGAACGGGACTTAACCCTCCCGGGGCGCTCGGGGACATCTACAACGGGTGTATTAACCTCAAAAATCAGATCGAGACCTTCATACGCCAGGGCCGCCTCAACCGATTCACAGACACCCGCCCTCAGTAGAGGCAAAGAACCGACCTTCCCAGAAACAATCGCCGGTACACACCACCCCGGAATCAAGCCCCACCTAACCAAGGCCATGATCGCCCACCGCCATAGCCTCGACCTCCAGGCAATCCCCCTCCACCAGTCGGAGAAATCAGAGTCATTTCAAGCGGTCTTGCTTGCGGGGGACCATCCCGCTCGGCTCAGAGGGCAGAGCTCAGAAAAATAAGGCAGGGCTCCGACAAAGCAGTGGCGACGGTGGATCGACCTTCCAAACAGTCAAAACAGTGGATCGAACCCATCACCTTCACGGACACCGACTGTGCAGGAGTCCGTTACCCACATGATGACCCTCTTGTCATTTCCGCCATCCTCTCCAACTACAAGGTCTGACGGGTTCTCATAGACAACGGCAGCACTTCAGACATCATCTTCCTCAATTGCTTCCGCCAGCTCAAGATTGGGGAAGAAAGCTTGTCTCCTCTCCAAACCCCTCTGGTCGGTTTCACCGGCGATCGTGTGACCTCCATCGGCTCCATCGATCTACCTATAACCATTGGCGAACACTCGAGGCAAAGCACTAAGTTTCTCACCTTCCTTGTGGTCGACTGCCCCTCTGCTTACAACATCATCCTTGGCCGCACTGCCCTAAACGCCCTCCAAGCCATCACATCCACCTATCACCTTGCCATCAAATTTCCTACCGATCTCGGCATCGGAACAGTCAAAGGAGAACAGACCGTGGCCAGGGAGTGTTATGTCGCCTCACTCAAAGAAGTCAAGCTGAAAGAGGCCATGATCATCGAAGGGCTTGACGTCCGAGACGAGGATGAGCTGGTCAGAGGAGAACCTGTGGAGGAACTTGTTGAAGTTAACATTGATCCCACCAACCCAATCAAAACTGTCAAAATCGGCAGCCAACTACCTTCCCAAGCCAAGGCCGACCTCACCGCTCTCCTGACCGAGCACAGAGATGCATTCGCCTGGACCCATTCAGACATGCCAGGCATTGACCCCTCCTTCATCACCCATCGCCTCAGCATCGAACCCCACTTTCGACCCCACCGCCAGAAGCAACGCATTTTCCATCTGGAGCGCAACACTCTTATAGCTGCAGAAGTTGACAAGCTCCTCGAGGCCCAATTCATCAAAAATGTGGACTACCCTAGATGGTTGTCTAACGTGGTCCTCGTCCGCAAACACAATGGCAAATGGCAACTCTGTGTCGATTACTCTAACCTGAACCGAGCTTGCCCCAAAGACAGCTACCCCCTTCCCCGCATTGATCTGCTGGTCGACGCCACGGCCGGTCATCAACTGCTCAGCTTCATGGATGCCTTCTCTGGATACAACCAAATCCTGATGCACACATCCGATCGGGAACACACATCATTCATTACCGACCGAGGTACCTACCACTATTGTGTAATGCCGTTCAGGTTGAAGAATGCTGGGGCCACCTATCAACGGCTGGTTAATACCATTTTCCATCACCAAATAGGCCGGAATATGGAAGTCTACGTCGACGACATGCTAGTCAAAAGCAAACATTCCTCCGATCACCTCCCTGACTTATGAGAGACCTTCGCCACCTTGCGCAAGTACCAGATGAAGCTCAACCCAGAGAAATGCGCCTTCAGCGTAGGATCTGGAAAGTTTTTGGGTTTCATGGTCAGTCAGCGCGGCATTGAAGCTAACCCTGAGAAGATCAAGGCCTTGGTTGAGATGCAGTCCCCTAGGACAGTCAAAGAAGTTCAAAGACTCACCGGCCGAGTGGCGGCTCTCAATCGCTTCATTTCCCGTGCAACAGATAAGTGCCTACCATTCTTCAAAGTTCTTTGGCAGACTTTTGAATGGACAGCCGAATCCGAAGAGGCCTTCCAACAGTTAAAGCAATGCATGGCCAATCCTCCCCTTCTTTCACAGGCAATCACGGGCGAGCCCCTCTTCCTCTACTTAGCAGTGTCGAGCACCGCAGTCAGTGCAGCTCTTCTCAGAGAAGATGGCTCAATCCAACGGCCGGTCTATTACATCAGTCGGGCTCTTAGGGGAGCGGAGCAGAACTACCACTTATTAGAAAAACTATCCCTGGCCTTGGTCATTGCCTCCAGACGACTCCGCCCATACTTCCAAGCCTACTCCATAGTGGTCCTCACCGACCAGCCCCTGAAAAAGGTCATGCAACAACCAGAACTCTCAGGCAGACTAATGCAGTGGTCAGTAGAACTCAGCCAGTTCGACATCTCCTACCGCTCTCGGATAGCAATCAAGGGGCAAGCTATAGCTGACTTCATCCTGGAGTTCACCAATCCGACCCCAACCACTACCCCTCCACTCCCACCAACCCTAACAGAGCCAGAAGATCCTCATTCTTGGACTCTCAATGTCAACGGTTCGTCTCGCAGAGAAGGAAGTGGGGCCGGCCTCATCTTCACCTCCCCCGAAGGCGGCTATTTCAAATGTGCCCTCCGTTTCTTGTTCGAAGCAAGCAACAATGAGGCCGAGTATGAGGCATTGATAGCAGGACTCCGCCTTGCCAAGGACATTGGTGTCAGCCACCTCCGAGTATTCAGCGACTCCCAACTCGTCATCGGTTAGATGACGGGGGACTTCGACGCCAAGGAAGACACAATGCGAGCTTACAGGGATATGGCACTCCCCCTTGTTCGCCTCTTCAATACCTTCCACATCAGGCATATACCTCGGGCGGACAACTCCAAAGCAGATGAGATGGCTCAGCTGGCCTCTGCCGACCATCCTAATCTCAGCCATGATGTCCGTCTCGAATACCTACACCACCTGGACATTTCACCCGACCTGCAAGCCGTACAGTTCATCCAAAACGAACCCATCCCTTGGGCATCCGACATTCTCCTATTCTTGACCACAGGGGCACTCCCAGATGACCAACAGCAGGCAGCCAAAGTCCGATCCCGAGCATCCAATTACATCATTGTCGATGGTATACTGTACAAACGCGGTTTTTCCCGGCCATACCTATGGTGCCTCAATCCAGCTCAAGCAACTTATGTAATGCAGGAGATCCATGAGGGAATTTGTGGTAATCATTCAGGCGGCAGGTCCCTTGCCCACAAGATACTCCGTACTGGGTATTTTTGGCCAACTCTTAATCAGGATGCAGCCGATTTCGTGCTCAAATGCGATAAATGTCAACATTTCGCCAACATCCCCCATGCTCCTCCTACAGAGTTAATCACGCTCTGCAGCCCTTATCCATTTACCAAATGGGGGATCGACTTGGTTGGTCCACTCCCTACCGGTCGAGGTCAGACCAAGTTTGCGATTGTCGCCATTGATTACTTCACCAAGTGGGTCGAAGCCGAGCCCCTTACCACAATCACCGAGCGGAACACCACCAGATTTATCTGGCAATCGATCGTTTGCCGATTTGGCATCCCTCAAGCCATCATCTCCGACAACGGCAAACAATTCGATAACACGAAGTACAGAAAATTTTGTGCAGATCTCCAGATTCAACCATGCTTCTCTTCCCTCGGCCATCCCCAAGCAAATGGCCAAGTTGAGGTCACTAACCGTTCTCTTCTGAAAATCATCAAAACTAAGCTCGACGCTGCTAAAGGCCTTTGGCTTGAGGAACTACCAAATGTACTCTGGGCTTACCGAACCACTGCTCGCACTCCCACTGGAGAAACCCCTTTTCGCTTAACATATGGCGCTGAGGCGGTTATTCCGGTAGAAGTCGGTCTGCCCACCCCCAGGATTTTACATCCGGATCTCGCCTCAACTGAAGAGCTCCATCGAACAGACCTGGACCTCATCGAAGAGCTCAGAGAGACTGCTGTTGTCAGATTGGCTTCGTACCAGCAGAAAATGAAAACACACTACAACCGCAGAGTTCGACCACGAGAGTTCTCCGTAGGGGACCTTGTCTTGAGAGAAGCGACTCTTGCCACAAAGAATCCAACCGAGGGCAAACTGGCAGCCAAATGGGAGGGACCCTACGTTGTGAAAGCCCGACCACGACCGGGCACTTACCGACTTTAAGACATGGAAGGCCGAGACCTCCCCCATCCTTGGAATGCGGAACATTTGAAGCGTTACTATCAATAAGTTCATACTTTTGTATTGTCAACATTGTTGTATTTTCCTCTTTAATATATAATGCAAGTTCCGACCGAAATTCTCAGCTTTTATAATTCAACTGTCTGTATGTCGCTCCCATGACACTTTCACTTGCAGCCTTCAAAGCCTCAGCCAGACTGAGCACTCAAAGCCTCGGCCAGACCGAGCACTCAAAGCCTCAGCTAGACCGAGCACTCAAAACCTCTGCCAGACCGAGCACTCAAAGCCTCGGCCAGATCGAGCACTCAAAGCCTCGGCCAGACTGAGCACTCAAAGCCTCAGCCAGTCTGAGCACTTCAAAGCCTCAGCCAGACTGAGCACTCAAAGCCTCGGCCAGACCGAGCACTCAAAGTCTCAGCACTTCAAAGCCTCAGCCAGTTTGAGCACTCAAAGCCTCGGCCAGACCGAGCACTCAAAGCCTCAGCACTTCAAAGCCTCGGCCAGTCTGAGCACTCCATGCTGAGATCATCCTATCCACGAAATTTCGTAAAACAGGACCACGTTTTTAGCACTCAGTCACATTTTGACACTTATTCACAATTCCAGGACCATGTATTTACTTAGTCAGATTCCTAAGGTGTTCTCACGTATTTCATTTACTAATCAGATTACCTACCACCCCACCCAGTTTGTTTCTCCAATCTCTTCTCTACAAGTTTCCAATTAACTATTTAGTTACAATCTGCAACCTACTCTTCTGTCCTCATCCATGGATTCTTCATTCGTACTTATTAAACTGGCAGTACTAACCCCATTCGAATCTTATGTTATACAATTCCACCATCCACACAATTTTTATGCCCAGTTTTTATAACAAGACTTCATTCATTTTAGACAATACAGGCCCACACATTCAACTGACAACATAAACGAAATAACATTTGTACACAAGTTCATTACAATAAAATTCTTCATTCATTCATTCATTCATTTACAATGTGTACACAAGTTCATTACAATCAAATTCCTCATTCATTCATTCATTCATTTACAATGTGTACACAAGTTCATTACAAAAAAAAAAAAAAAACAAAAACAAAACAAACGCAGAGAGGGGGCTCTTCATCTCCCTTGGTTATTCCTCCTTGCTGGATACAAGCTCTTCTTCTTCAATGCCCTCGTCCAGGGGGGTCTGGGACACATCATCTTCACCAATCGTAACACTACTTAGGTCCAAGTCTGGGAACAGCTCTTCAGCTCTGCATTTAAATATCTTCCAACCGCTGTCCCAGAACTCAGCCATTTCGTGCTTGTAGAAGTCTGACTGCTGGAAGCTCTTAATAACTTCTGCCTCCGTCCGCCCTCCAGCAGTCGTCCTTGATGGACCCACCCCCCCAGACTCTTGCCCAGCCAGGTTCTTGGCGACTGCAGCATCTACTGCCATCTGAAATTCGAGAGACCCCTTGTATTGCCCCACTGCTGCGACGCACAAATCGGGGTAGGCCGCCCTCTCAGAAGCCGCCTTCGCCCTCTCTTCGTCCAGCTCTCTCTGCAGGGCCCCCCTTTCAGCAGCCGCCGCTGCCCTTTCCTCTTCCATTCCCTTCCTTATACTCTCCATCTTCGCCATCGCCTCCGCCTTCTCTGCTTCCAACTCCCTCAGAAGCCTCCCCTTCTCCTCCTCTGCTCTAGCGCGCTCTCCCTCCAACTCCTTCAACAGATCTCCAACTCTGGCATCTGCTTCATCTTTTTGTCTGACCAGCTCTTCATTGCTGCTCATGGCCTCTTCATGCCGTTCCACCGCCACGGCACAGGCTCTTTCAGACTCCTCCAACTTTTTCTGTTCGCCAGCCAGTTGGAACTCGAGCGACACGACTTTACGACGTGTGTCCTCCAGCTCCAACTTGACTGCTTGCAGATCAGCATGGGTAGCCTTCCAGTCAGCACTCTCCTTCTTCAACTTGGCCAATTGGGCCTTGGCCTCTTCAGCTTTTAGCTTGGCAGCCCCTGCTTTCCTTAGAAGGGCCCCTGCCAAGGTGGTTACCTCCATTTGGGCGGAGCATAACCCCCTCAGCAGGTCAGCTTCATTGAATCTGGAGGCCGAGCGCAGGGCTGCCTCGTCCACAATCTTCACCAAGCGGTCTGCCCCCGCCCTGGCTGGGCCTTCTTCTTCCTCCAACTACCGCGCGAGCGTGGTAGATCGCCGTGGCCAGACGGACCCCTCCTTCCTGGGGTGCGGGGCCCCTTTGGGTCTGCTCCCTCCCGCTCGGCTCAGCCTCAGTCAACCCAACTCTTACTTGCAGTGTTGGGGAAGTCTCCACGACCTCCAATGTTGGCGTGACCCCCACCACCTCTGGGGTATCCTTGGCCACAGGGACTTCCACCTCAGTTGGTGCCACCTTAACCCTTTTGGCCCCAGACTCATCTGCAGCTCCCTCTGAGGCACTCCTCTTCTTTTTCTTCAGAGCCTCCCCCTCCTTTCTGGCCCGTTCTTTTACAGGATCTACTGGGGGCGGTCGTGGCTCAAAACTGCTTAAGTCCTTCCCCCCTAGCGGCCTTGGGCGCGGTCGGATCCTCTCCCGCGCGATCGGTTGAGGCGGTCGGTCTCCTCGCGCCTCCTTCAACTTCGTGGCTTTGGCAAGTATGGCCTGATCCTCTGCTTCCTGAACGTCTCTTCTCGCCTCCAATTCTGCTCGATCGAGGTCCCCACCCCTCAGCTGCGGTCCCAACCCTGCCTCAAACAGCGCGGACGGCTGAACAAGCTCGTCCCATTTAGCATTCTCTCTCTCTCTCCACTCCTTCACCCTCTTCACCCTCTCTTACGCCGCTGCCCCCAGTCTTGGCTCTACCAACCTCATGGGCACCTTCCAGATGGTGCGCACTCCTAGTCCCCCATTGGCAGACACGTAGAACCACCGTGGCCGCCACCCCTTAATCGATGTCGGCAGCCCCGCCACCAACCCCCTCCCCATCACTGCCTGTAGGGTGACCTACGTCTCTTGCTGCCCCGACGCCTTATAACAGGAAAAGAACTCTTCTACCGCCATGGCTTCCCCCCCATTCGCCTTGGGCCACGCGCTAGCACAAGCCAGCAGAATCTTCCACGCATTGGGCATCAATTGCCCCGGTGCTACCTCTAGACGGTTTAGTACGTCAACTACCACTTGGGGCAGTGGCAACCTCAGCCCACCTTTTAACGCCTCCTCGTAAAGGGAAAACTCCCCTGGCCTGGCATCAGACGGCCTTTCCCTTGATGTTGGCAGCAATAACTCCACCTCAGCAAGAATCTGGTATTTTTCCCTGATACCCTCCAAATCCGCCGCAGTAATTGTGGATTTGTCAGCCTTAGTGTGCCACTGATCCGGCTCTACCTGGCTTATTGGCCTTGGAGCCACTACCATTGTCTGCGATTGTCCCACCAATTCCCCCACCCCCACCATTCGTGTCTCCGTCCTATATCGCGCCGCTATCTCCTCTGCATCATCGTCTCCCAGAGGGTCCACCCTCACATTCCCCACTTCTTCTTGTGCCATTTCTAGGGTTTGCTTACGAATCACTTCTGACGCAGGAGCAAGGAAGTTGGGCAAATGCTGCAAAGGTGTGTCGTGCGCAATGAAGGAATTAACATTTGGGTATTTTGAGTTTTTGTAAAAAGGTAGGTGAACCGAATTATACCAAAAACCCACGGTTTACCCGAATCCCATGAATCCACATTAATTTTCGCCCGTTTAAAAACCTTTCAAATCAACTGCCAAAACCGCCTTTTCAAAACCCTCCCTCGTGACCTATCGTTTCATTTCTGCTCCAACGCTTCACTTCCCCCACGATTTTACCACGTGTATGGCCACGATGCACTGTCCCCTCCCCTTACCATGTCCTTTCCATTTCACATCATCATATGGCACATCTCCCTTCTTTGAGCCCCGCGCCGTCCTGGTCGGCACGCCCCACGCTCGCCCCCCCTCCCGCTTGGCCACCCTTGCGGTCGGCACGCCTCACGGTCGACCCCTTCCGCTCGGCCACTCTCACGGTCGACCCCTCCCGCTCGGCCAGCCTTGCGGTCGGCATGCCTCGCGGTCAGCACGCCTAACGGTCGACCTCTCCGCTCGGTTCGCACTTCTCTTTCTTATTACTATTCCCTTCGTTGGACTAAAACTGCACTCGGAAATGGGAGACTACTGACATGGATAGGCCCATAAGACTTACAGCCCACAGCAAACAACCCCAAACCCATCGCTTGGGACCTATAGCATAACCCGGCTGGCAAAGCCCAAGACAACTGGAGGCCATCTGGACATGGAGGGCTAGTGACATTCGGGCACATGGCAGGTGAGACACAGGTCACATCAGCAGACAAATATCTGCAGAGTTATTGCCACAACACATCACCATTAATGCAACCCATCACAACATTTATTACGACAACACCTCCCCGTCGGAACAGAGCCCCCTCACCCTGAACAAGGTAAGCTACGGCACGGGCTTTCGGCGGAAGGGGGGCACGTCGCAAGGGACAGTGAAATGATTACCAAAGGATATAAGCAAGAATCGAAGACAAGAGGAAGGTTAAGCTTTTCTACCTCTCTCTCTCTCTCTCTGTACTTCCTTCTTCCTTTACTGATTTGCTCGCCGGAGGGTTCACTGGGGGACTACCTCGTTCCCCTTTGGACTTGCTTGCAGGCCATCTGGTGGGACCATTCGCCTGGATTGGAACTTGGAGAGCTTGGACTAGCCCGACCCATCCACCCAGGACGAACTGCGTCATCATATTACATCATTATATGTAAATTTTTATATATAAATTCTGTTTGTACGTATATCATTATTTAAAAATAAAACAAGCTAAGAATTAGTGCAATAAAATTAGCACTTACGCAACCTAATTTTGATCTATATATATATATATATAATAGAAAGAGAGAGAGGTGTGGGAGAAAAACAAAGATGTTCCATATGTGTGAAAGCAATGAGATTTGATATATATGTTGAGTAGTATTGCCCTTAATAAAAAAAAATAAATAATAATAATAATAATAATTTATGAGCAATATTTTATTTAAAAAATATTTTACTTACTTTTTGATCAATCAAATAAAAAAGTAGATGAAAGATTTTACCCTAACAAAAAAAACTCACTAGCTTAACACCAATTTTAGGAAGATCTAAATAATTTACAATTTTTTTTGAATTTTTTTTTATCTTTAGCAATATTTTTAATTGTTTTATTTTTTTTTCAGTTGTGTAGATGAATCTACAAGGTAAAAAAAAATTAAATTAAATTAAAATAAAAAAAAGAAGACAATTTTTTATTTCATTTTTGCCTTTTCTGATTTTTTTAAATTAAAATATATATATATATATATATTTATTTATTTAATCTGTTTAATCAAGTAGAATCCAAGAACTCAATTCTTTTTGAATTTTTTTTCAAAAAAAATTACTAAAAAAAAAAACAAAATACCAACAAAAAAAATCCAAAAAAAAAAACAAAAAAACAAAAAAAACGAACCCTTACTGTCGGTTCAACTTTCACGTAACGGACAAAAGTTCGTTCCCTTGTCTAAATCAATTGTACTCCACTCTCTATCTCACTCTGTCTCTAGGTACCTTCTCTGCCTTCAGTTCGGATAATAACACTGATAATGGAATGTTTGACGTAGTTGTTAAAATAAATTACAGTATAAATTATAATTTTTAATTTTAATTAAAAGTTATTAATTTATTTGATATGGTTGTTAAATTATAGATCTAAATTGTTGGGTAATATTTAATAAATAAGTTATGACATAATTTTTTAATGTATAAATATTATTTTTATCCCTTTTAATTGTAGATTGAATTAATTTTTATTTTTTTTGTTATTCACTACTAGTTTACATTTCCTATAAAAAATAATAAAAATTTAATCCATAGTCTATTTTGGTTCCTTTTCTATTTTCAAAAAAATAAAAATAAAAAGTTAAAAAAATCTAAAGGTATAATCGTAAATTAATATGTCTATAACAAAAGTTGATAATCAAAAGAGGTGCTTCTATTTGCACACACAATTTACTTTCTTTTCACACACTTAATGAATTTTTTTTATTACATTTTTATCCTAAAATGAAACTACCAAAATACCCATTTCGTCTTCAATCAAAACTCTAACCCTTAACCAAAAACCTCACCCTAACCGTAACCATCAGCCACCACCATCTTCCATGGCCGCCGCCTCTTTTTTCCTCCATCGCCGCCGTTATCTCTTCCCCCACCACTGCAACTCCCTTTCATCTGCGAACCCATTGCCTTCCCGTCGTCTCTTCCCTCAAATCGTTTTCTTTTTTCCCAGCGCTGTTCGTTAAACTAGGGTCGAAAATAACACATTGGTTTGACCATCAACATCCGAACAAAACATATTGGTTTGACCTTCAACATCCGAACACATTGGTTCCACAGTGTACTTCTGAACCAATGTGTTTGGTTCGAAAATATACTTCTAAACCTTACATATTAGTTCGATATTGTACTTTCAAATGAAACAGAAAAATGTATGTTTATAATTTTTTGCAAGAAACAAAAAAAAAACCAATGACAAATTTGAGCTGGAAGTCCTTCAATGGAAGTTTACTGGAATTTCAAAATCTGAAACACAATTTCAATGGAGGTTTAAATTTGGTGTGATTGCAATGGAGGTTGGAGCTGCAATCAGTGGTACTTATTAATTTTTATTATTATGTAAATTTGGTGTGATTGCAATGGTATGAGCTGCAATGGAGGTCGTGAACTGATTGCAATGAGTTTTCTCTCTCTCAGGCGCAGAAGGTGTGTGGATTGAGAGTATTGGAAAGTTGTCTGTGTATGCTTTAGATATGGGGGTATAATTAGACTAAAAGTGTATGTAATGAGTGATTTTTTTTTTTTAGGTGTGTGAACTAAGAAGGATGTGCACAGAAAGGAATATGTGTGTGCAAATAGAAGCTCCCCAATCAAAAGCAAGGGTGGACAGCTTCTCAAAATATGTTTTTTGAGTTAAAAAAAGTTGTTAGCAAACAGTCTAAAATAACTTTTCTAAAACTAGAATCTATAAGTTGGCTAAATTAAGCCACACATAGAGTAGGTTTTCTTTTTTTTTTTTTCTTTTGAAATTATTATGCAGTGTAATTGATTAAAAATAATTACATGAAGTATGGAGAGTCTAATTTTGTTCTTGCACTATACACATTTTGATTGGTTAAAAATAATAGAGCATAGTGTCATGCCTCAGATTTAAGAGGTCCGGCCCACGTGAGTGAACCACCCAACGATAGACAATGACTAACAACATTCATGCAAATGTATATAATATAGACACATAGTACATGTGTTATTCTAATTTTATACATTCTTAGATACAACATCTAAGTCGAGTGGATGCTTTGTAACTAAAACATACAAAATCAAATTAAGATGCCATAGGCTTACATCATATACAAAGGGTGTAACCCTTACAAGAATGGCACACGGCCAACAAATACATAAGTGGCCCTTGGCCGACAAATAAATGAACCATCTTACACGGTTCCAAACACAACTTCAATGTCTTAGTCTACATCCGCATAAGCATACTTGAAAAATATTTTCAGCCATGTAGGGTGAGCATAAAGTTCAGTAGGAAATATTTCAAAAACTAAATATGCTCCACTAGTACAAATGATCATGAATGCAATACACACGTGTATAACATGCTCATTGCATTCTCAAATCCACTTGCTTTCTCAATATAAATCATTTCTTCCAAATTTTCAAAACCTTTCGTTTATTCAAAACGTTTTCCGAATTCAATACATTAGTTTGAGATAAAATCCATTTTCATAAGTCAATCCAAGTATCTCAATGCCAACAAGCAATTTAATTGCCAATTCCAATACAAATACATCGTTAACCAACAGCAATTACATTGCTAAGACCGTTTTAAAATAATTTGTTTCCAAAACCAATATAATAATAAATAAAATAGGTAAATCTCCAAAACCAATACAACTTTTCTCGAAAATTTCATCCGCTAGAAATCGTCAAATGGGGCCCATGTAAACGTAAGCTATACAAGCGCAACCATTGCATTTTACAAAAATTTCATTCGTGGGATCGGCACTCATGTATATGTGCGGTTTTCTGGACTTTCATTTTGGACACATAGGCCAACTTGTTTGATGTAACAACAACCATTTTTTAGATTTACCATTTTATTTAGCCTATCCAAATAACACAATACATGTGATCCAAAATATGATTTTCAAAATGAAACAAATGCTCTTAAAACATAACACAAGAATTTTCAAAATCTCTTTCCAAAATATATAGTTTCAATTTCCAAAATCCGCTACATGCTCCATGATATGCATGATTTATAAATAGTCCAGTTTGCCTAGTTCGCATGCAATTTCTACAACAATCATAGCTATCCTCCACCGATAGCCCAAAACAAATATCTCTAACAGATAAATAAATGCCATTAAAGATACACTTTTCCAAAATCTCAAATGAGAGTGATAATACATATCAAACTCCACCATCATCATTAATCATCATTTCAATTTCACATTACTCAATATTTATTCCATTTCCTCTTTACAATCTCAACAATTTCATTTTAGGACATAACCCCCTTACTCTTTGAAAATCCATTTCAATGCAAGAAATAGCTAATTTCAACATATATTAACTCCAATTTCATAATCACAATCTTTTTCAAGAAAATATTTGGAAACCTCTCTTTTATATTTTGATTTAATAATCCAACAATCTCCAAATTAGGGCCTTTTACTTTTAAAAACTCATACATTTTTCTAAGTGGAAAATGAAGATTTTGTAGCTAAACCATAGCTCAACAATCCTATTTGGACAAACCCTCACTTACAAAAACAAATTTCCAAAAAATCAATCCAACAACAATGGAATCTATATATTTAAAATACACCACAAATACAATACCGAACTCATATTGAGTTTAAGAAATAAATCCTACCTCTTGAAGAAAGAAGGAAACAAGTCGGAAAAATCATCGGCGACAAAACGACGATCCGTTGAAATTAAATGGAAGCCCCCGTCGTGTGCTACATTTTCATATATGGAACTACGGGTCAAAGATGTATAGAAATAAATGAAATCAAGCCTAAAAAGCTTGAGAAACCAAAAATGGCAGAAGGATAGAGAAAGGGGAGTGAAAAGTGAAGAGATTTGACAAAAAAAGTGACTTTTAAAGACCTGATTCTGCGCAGTACGCTCAAGCGTTCAAAGTTGCGCTCAAGCGCACTATGCTTACCGCATAGATTCACAAATTTCAAACACGTATAACTCTCTAGTCCGGACTCCGTTTAGGGTCGTTCTTGTGTCCAAATTAAAGCCCCGGAAGTAAGTTTTTCAATGGTTCTAGCCTCACATCAAGATTCAAAGTGTGGAGAGAGAAAATGATAAAAGAGTGAAGACTACTCAATAACAACTATTTGAATTTGGAGTATTTGATTCAATCTCACACAACCACTATGGTAACACCTCAATCAAGCCTCAAATATCGACTAAGAAGGTTTCCAATCAAGATAATCATAGAGTCAAATATAATTCCATTATAACAGGAAGTACATAGTGCTATAATAATATTTTGAATGGAGTCATTACATTTTTTGGATATATAATTCAAATATTTAGATCAATCATATTTTGTACAGTTATTACTAGAGATGTAAGAAAAATTGAAAAAATCAATTAAACCGATTGAACTGAACCAAACCGGCTATATTTGATCTTTTTTTTTAAACAAGAATCGGTCTGTGCTGTTTTTAAATTTTATTTTTTTCGATTTTCCGTTCGGTATCGGTTCAAGCATCTTGTGTACCGAACTAAACCAAAACCTATCGTTTCAACATATATTGTATTTATAATATATATAATCTAATAATGTAATAATATTAATAAATATAATAAATTATTAACTTTAATTAGTTAACCTTATCATCTTTATAACCTAAGTATGTAAACTCTTATCATATATAATTTTAATTCTAACTCATTATTCTTGAAACCTTAGTATTTTTTATCCTTTTTTGTTTTGTTTTGTTTTGTTTTTATTTTTGTTAATCTAAGAATTAAAAAATATTTATTAAATGGATGGATTGGATATGTTTAAAAGAGTGGACAAATAACTAATTTATTATTTTTATATAGATAAGTGATTATATTTAAAAGTGGCTCAAGTTTAAAAGGTCATAAACAGATTAAATTGCACCGAACTGATCGCGGTTTGATGGAAGAAGCAGTCCGTATAGGTGTTCAAAATAAAAAAAATTGACATTATCGATTCGGTGAAATTTTATCTAAATATTGACCGTACCGAATTGATTACATCCCTATTTATTACTAAGAAAATGTGTGAACAAATTCATTTCTGGGTAGGGGCACATTTTTCTTGTGAATATTTTACACAAGAAAAGTTACACCCCCAATATATTTTAATTATTTTTAGTCAATTTTATTATTAATTCTCATTTTTTTCATGAAAAGATAAAATGATATTATTAGGAATTTATATTTTAAACAAATCACATGAGGTATGTTTACCTTAAAAAATTGGTAACAAATAAAGGGATTTTTATTGATAAATCTCATTTAAGAGTGTTCTAACCCAAGAAGTCTATGAAGAAAATTTATAACCCACTTAGTCCCATGTATTTATACTTTTATTCCATAAGGTCCTCTTTCTTGATTTATACTATTTTCTTAGACTTTTATACCCTTATATTTAATGTTGATATATATTACACACAAAAAAATAAATATGGATATTGATTGTCATTATATTTTGGTAGTTCACATGCATTAGGATGTTGACTGTCATTATATTCACATTAATTTGAAATGAAAATTTGTCATTGTGTTGTCAATTGGTATTAATATTATTCACACACCCATTTAATATTGAATGGTGAATACGTTTTTACTGTGTTCATTACCATAATTTGAATATTCACACTTTTGTTAGCAAACTGCCATACTCCAAAAAATGAATAGAAGCTCAATGTGAATGTTCATACAGTCCATATTCCAAAATATCAACACCAAATAGACCTCAAAATTCATATATATATATATGTATATATATATGTATATATATGTATATATATATGTATATATATATATATATATGTATCTGTATAGGGTGAATCAAAGTTAGCAATACAAGAAATTATATAGTATTAATTTACAAGCAAGCTAATTTGTTCAAATATGTCAAAACTATTTGTACTAAATTGTCTTAAATGTGGGTGCATCCAATAATTGCCAAAATGTGGTTTGTCTCAGGCAGCCAAGTTGCGGTTCTATAAACTTTGTGCTTTTCATTAATTTCACCAAGTTTGTCATGTTGGATTTGCAGTTGACACGATGCATGTGTACAACGTCTGTTATGTGGGGCATACACATTAACACAATATTCATGCAATACAAAAAACCAACAGAGTCTGTTATTTCCTACAATGAAAACACTGATGCAAACATTTGAAATACTGATGTGAACATTCACATATCTGAACACAAGCGTGAACATTCACATCTTTGGGTACTGATATGAATGCTTGCATCTATGGACAATGATGTAAACATTCACATCTGATAAATGATTGAATGGAATAGGGATGGATGATGCATGTGTGTTGGCATTAGCACAAATTTATTTGGCATGTACGTTCACATTCAGACCACAAGAGCAAAGAATTGCATTTTTGTGTGTGTGACAACAATAGTGTTGAGAACATGCACACCATTGATGTGAATATTAACAAGGTTGTTAACATCAACATTGAAATACAACTTACAATACTAACGTTAACATCAATAGTAGAGATGTGAATATTCACATGAATGTGGATATGAAAACAAAAGTATTAGTGAAATTAATCAAGGTGTGAATGTTCACATAGGCTACTAAGACGGCACTGTAGACACCCCATTTTTGACCGACCTTAAGACTCAGACGTTATCGATTGAGCGCTCGGTGATAGTGCGTGTTTCTGCTCGTTTCGAGTTTTTGGAGTTTTCGGCTGAGTGCCTTGCCTCCGGGCCTCTAAACCCTTTGTGTTTTGGCTCAGTTTGTGGACAATGCCTTGTTGACCTTGCCTGGAGGGAGAGAGAGGTCCGCAGACCACTTTTTGTAGTCATAGACTACTTTTCCCTCTTGTAGGCTAGTTTTCGATTTCCGGAGCCTTTGGCAGAGTGCCTTGTCTCGGGACCTCTTAACGTTTTCCTCTTGGCTTGGTTTTTGGACCATGCCTTGTTGCCTTGGTCTAGAAGGAAACAGAGGTCTGTGGTCGTAGACCACATTTCCCTCTCGTAGACCACTTTCTGTGCTCGTAAACTAGTTTTTGAGGCTTCTGACTATGCGCCTTGTCCCGCGTACTCTCGTCTTTCATCCCTTTTGGTTTGTTTTTGACACAAACCTTGTTTTCCTTGCTTGGAGGGTGAAATAGGGCTTGTAGACCAGTTTCTCTCCCTGAAAACCACTTTTCCTGCTTGCCAACTAGTTTTCTGGTCGGCCAACTGGTCTTGGTGGTCTTTGGACCACCAAAAGTGGTCGACAGCTATGCCACCACCTTGTTTTCTTGGTGTAGACCACTCCTCCTCCTTTGCCGACCACTTGGTCTCCCTGCAGACCACTTTCTATGGTTGGCTGACCAATGAAAGTAGCTGGCCGACCACTTCAACTGGTCAGCAGCTTTCCTGCAGTTTTCTGCATATATTTTCTTGCTAGCTGTGCCAGCTGTTGGGCACAGAAGGCATCCTCCATACACGTGTATGGAGGGATTGCTTGGAGCCTAAAGCTTGTTCAACAAGCTTGAACCTTCATTTTTCTATATAAGGCCTCCTCCCTCTTAGCTTAGGTTCAAAAAATTGCTTAGGGCATATACATATATTATCTATCTCTATATTGCTTCTTTGCTTCATATTTGAGCTTTAAAGTGCCATTTCTTTACACTTTTGCACAAAAACACATAGTGAAATACCACAATCTTGTTGCTGAGGCACCTTGAAGCTGGTTTTGGAGTTTTTGGACTGCTTTTGATCCAAAAAAGTTGGTGGAGTTGCAGCTTTGAAGTTGTTCTTCAAGGGTGAGTTTCTAACCCCTTAAACCTTTGTTTTTGATTAAGCTTTTGGCCCTATTTTCATGCTGATTTAGGCCTAACTTTAAACTGCAAAAAGTTCTAATTTTAAGTGCTTGAAATGTTTGTTTAAGGTCTCTTTGGTGTTGGGGGTGGTCTACCCTCCTTTTGTGCCTTGTTTAGCCTTGTTTTGAGCTATCCTTTTAAGCTATTGGGACCACCTCTTTTTGGCCTTCTCACCACTGAAACTTGGAGGAATTTTAATGGTGGAAAGTGTGTTTTGAGGTCCCAAATAGGAGGGGGTTATCCCCTTTCCTTGTATCTTGGTTGCTTGCCTTATTGGCCTCATGTTTGAGCATGTTTATCTAGCATGTGTTGACTCCATCTCAGCCTTTTTTTTGGCCTTATTTCAGTATGGCATACCTCTGTTTTGGCTTAGTTTAGGCCACCCTTGCATGCTCTATACACTTGTGGTGTAGTCCTTGTAAACTAGCCTTACATGCTTGTGTTGATAGCTCATCTTTCTAGCATGTTTTGGCCCTATCTCAGCAAGTTTTTGGTGTTATTTTAGCATGCCTTAACTCTGTTTTTGGTTGGTTTGATAGCCTCTTGCATGCTTCTTACACTTGTAGTGTAAATCCTCATTGCTAGCCTTGCATGCCTAATGAGTGAGCTTGTTATTCTAGCATGTGTTGACTTGGTATTAGCCCATTTTTGGTGTTATTTTGACATGTCATAACTCTAATTTTTATTGGTAAAGTCATCTCATGCTTGGTTTTGGTAGGTGTAGTGCAATCCTCCTTATTGGCCTTGCATATTCCATGCTTCATGCCCTTCATGCTAGCATGTGTTAGCTCTAGTCCATGCATGTTTTGGCATTGTTTTGGCATGCTCTAGGACTATTTTGGGTTGTCTTGGCCTTTTGGTTCATGTATTGCATAGCTATAGTGCAAGTGCTTATGCTAGTTTCAAGCTTTGAGCCTCCTAGCATGCTTCATTTGTGACATGCACATGATTTGGCATCATTTAACATGTTATTTTAGAGCATATAGTATTGCCATGTTCTCACTTCTTTCACCCTTTGAGTGCTTTTAAAGGTCATGCATTGTTGCCTTGTTTGTGGCCTAATGTGTATGTATGCATGCCTAGACTTTTGAGCTCCCATCTCAGCATGTTTTGGTCTTTGTTTTGACCTAATTGAGCTCTGTCCATGGCTGGTTTAGTCATTTGTGCCATGTATTGCATGCCTTTTGTGTAGTCCCTCTTGGTGGCCTTGTGCCTTAGGCCCTCTTGCATGCTATACTTGTGTTGTTTGAATGGTTTGGCATCATTTCATACATGATTTCGGTGCATATAGTGTTGTCACACCTCCATATTTGTCACTTCTTAATCATGTTTGAGGGTTGTGCTCTTATGCTTAGTTGATGAGCCATTGCATGTGCATACATCATCTTGCTTTTCATGCCAACATTTCATAGCATTTTGGCCACTGTTATGGAGCCTCATAGGTCTGTCCATATTCGGTTTAAGTCTATTGAGCATCGTATTGCATGCCTCGTATGTAACATGCTTTATTAGCTTTGATGCATTAGCTTTTAAACATGCCATATATGCATTGTCCATATGATAGAATCTTGTGCATGCATTGCATTATGTGTGTTGCATTGTGTTTGGATAGGGTGTTAATCCAAACATGAGAAACGAGGGACATTTCATACTTGAAGTGATGAAACGTGCCTCATTTCTCGGTTGCTGACCTTCTTGATCAAGCATGATAGAGGTTAAGGCCCTTTTGTGTTTTTTGTGCATTCATTGACATTGAATTGTGCAAACTTGGTTTCTCGGCCATCGTGCATTGCGATGCATGGTTGGTGACCCGAGAGTCGAGAACTGCACTCTCTTGAGCTTAAGAAATGATAGGGATAGTGGTTGTGCACACATACCTTGCAAATACATTGCTGTGCCCTTTCTTGTTCTCTGTTGTAGCAAACTAGAGTTGTGCAGAATTTTTTGGTCGGCAGCAAACTTGGGTGGTCTACAGGTGATCTACACCACCCATAAGTGGTCGGCAGCCTTCCTGGAGGTGCCCATGATGGATTAGAAGCTATCTGGAGCTTTGTGCAGTGTCCTGAGAACAGTTGCAAACAGAGGCAAGTTGGGGCATTGTAATGGATTTCCGAACGAGGTGACCGAGCATGCATGCACTTCAGTCCCCAAGGGCCTTTCTTTACTGCTTTACTTAGCTACTTTGCTTAGCTAGCTAATGCTTTGGTTTTGTGCTTAATTAGTTGACGTGCTTAGCTAATCAATTTGTGTTGTAATAACTAATTAGTTAACTAGAATTAGTTAATTAGTTTCGTTTGGTAATAATTAGTTTAATTAGCTTGGATTAGCTAGTTAGCTTATTATTCGGACCCTCCGTCAAGAGGGCACAAATGTTGTAATAAGTGTGCGTGTGTGTGATGCATGTCTTCCAACCCCCATTTCTTTCTCCCTTTTACTTACCAGCTTTTGATGGTTAATTTTAGGATATATTTCGATTAGCATCCTTATGCTTCGCATGCGTGCATCATTCATCTGTCTTATATGTACCGGGTTCGGCGCATCATACAAACTGCATTGTATTTCAATACTAATTTGAATACATCTTATCAAGTGTTGCATTCATATGCCATTCTAGATAGCCGAGCTTATTTTAGTTGTATTTTTGCATGTGTTGCATTGGGCATCTTAACGTAGCTAGGATCATGCATTGATTTCTAACTAGCTTCTTTTTTGGCTCGGAGTACACTATGAGTGTTTATGCTTTAGCATCCTTGCATGAGTGTGAGTGTTGCCATGACAACATGCTTGCCATGAGGCTATTTGCTTAACTGATGTAATTGCATGAATGCTTGTGAATGAAGACTGTATTGCTTGAATTAGAACAATTTATCAAAATGTGAGTTTTAAGCCCACTTGAAGTGGCAAAATCATGTTGTTTTAAGCCCACTTGAGGGTGGCAAATCCGCGTCTTAGCCTATTTGCAAGTAGCATCTTCAAACCATTTTCAACAAACAAATATGAGATGTTTTGTTCCAATTTAGGCGATCTAGTCTATACTTGTATGCTGTGCGCATCACATAGTAAAGCTAGCTAATAAACAGAAATAAGAACACATGTGTTTTCAAAAACAATATATCATGTTAGTAGAGGCCGATCCTTTAATCGAGCGAGCGGGGGTGCTTATTGCATGACCTTTCCCTCTCGTACCCAAGTTCCCGAGCCGAGGCAACTTTGGTGATGACGGACACGTGGCCTTAGGCACGAGTCAGGGTTTCCTAAATTTCCCAAAATAAAATATTTAGGTGGCGACTCTGAAATCTGGCAAAGTAGTCCATGTTTGGTGCTTTTTGATTAAAATCGATTTTCCAAAACGATTTGCCGGATTTGGACTCTTTGGTGATTTATCAATCTTACATTGCACTTTGTAAGATTAGATTCAGAACCATGACATGAGTCCGAACTGTAGTAGCTAAGAACAACGATTCGCGTGCTCGCGCGCGGAACGGAGATTCGGGCGGTCTACAGGCACCAACATATGTTGATTTCTCATATTGACAGGAACAAAATTTCACAACATAAAGGAAACATTTGCAAACTATCTCAGAATCACATAACCACATTGACCAAACCCATGTGACCATTATTTTAGCAATAAGTATAATGTGAATGTTCACACTAATATTTACATGAGTCATATTGCGAATAATGTCATAACTTCAGAAAACTCTAATTGAGCCACAATTACAACAAGATAAGACCATTATGTTCAAATCAAGTTGGCTTGCATAGTGTCAATATGCACAGAAACACATTCAGCAATGTGAATATTCACATAAACATTTGAGACTATGAAACTGAGAATAAAGCCGATAATCAACAAACAACACAACAAACACCATAATGTAAATTTATAAAATGGCTAGCCTCAGAATATGAATGTTCACATTGGTGGTTACTTAATAACAAGAGAAACAATAAGATATTATTTACAACATGCCTACAAGAATTCACATTGAACTAAAACAAGGTTGACAACCATGCAAAATTGGGGCTGTAATTATTTGATCACCATGAGTAACCAACAACACCAACAAGTCCGACATTGACATAAGGGGGGAGATACAACAAACACCATAATGTAAATTTATAAAATGGCTAGCCTTAGAATGTGAATATTCACATTGGTTGTTACTCAATAACAAGAGAAACAATAAGATATTATTTTCAACATGCCTACAAGAATTCACATTGAATTAAAATAGGATTGGCAACCATCCAAAATTAGGCATCAACACCAACAAAAACAACAATCACAGAAAAATTGGAAAAACAACAACAATAATATGAACAACACATGCAAAAGTTCACATTGAACCAAATTATCATTCGATGATTATACAAACAAAAGAGGAAAAAATATGGGCGCTTACTCTGTTTTATGGAAAGAAAAAAAAAAGGGTAAAAAATGGGTGATTCATATCAACACCAACAAAAACAACAATCACAGAAAAATTGGAAAAACAACAACAATAACATGGACAACACATGCAAAAGTTCACTATAATGATTCCGATTTTTAACCCGACCCTTGTTAGACTCGGATTTCATGGTTTCGTATTGTTGTTCACATCTGGCTTCCCTTATGTGTCCTTAAATTTGGCTATTGGATTGTTGTGGTTGCGTTTGAAACAAGTTGGTTGCTTGGTTTCCAAACTTTTGTTGCCCAGAATTTTGCTCATCCGCTCGAGCGACACTTCTTGTGCTCGAGCGGGCTTTGTGAACTCTTAGTACTTTTGCAGGTCTGCAAAACTACTGGAAGAGTGTATTTTACGCTCGAGCGGTTCCTTTTGCGCTCAAGCATTGGTCTATTGCCTGCAAAACTATTGGGAGTGTGCATTCTACGCTCGAGTGGCACTTCTTGTGCTCCAGCGAAACAACTTATTGTGTCTGATGCTCGAGAGTCACTTCTTGCGCTTAAGTGGACTATGTGTATATCAGTTCGAGAAAGTGATTTTTTACATCACGTTTTTCATATCTTTTTCTCTTAAAACCCTAAAGTTGAGACCCTTTCTCTCTAAAACCTACATTCTCTCTACATTTTCATCTAGATCTAGTGGTTTCTTCACCCGTATGCCTTTGTTAAAAAGGTAAAGCACGCCGTGGGCTCTCTTTTCATCCAGATAAAAATGGGTTGTGGTTCATTTGAGGTTTCTCCGCTCTATCCTTGATCTCTAGCTTCAAGATAGGGACTTTCTACACTCTTCTGTGAGTTTTAACTTAGTTGTTTGTTGATGTATAAGAAATATTAGAACTTGGGGTGATTTTGAACAAATCTAAGGTTTTGGCTTAAAATCAAAATAGGGGTTTTCAAATATATGTGTTAAAAACGGTTATGGGAGTAGAGATGAGGTTGTGTTGTGATAAATTTATTGATTTGGATACCCGGGATGGACTTTGGAAGAAAGTAGGGTTTTGCCCTAAAATGTCTCAAATAGTTATTCGTATAGATAAATGAAATCAGTATTGGGAATATGAAATTGAATTGATGTTTATACAAATGATGGAGTTAGATATGTATTACTTCTCACCTATAGAAATTTGGATAATTTATCTGTCTTAAAGATTGTATATCTGTTTAGAAATATCTGTTTTGGGCTATCAATAGAGGATAGCTATGATTGTTGTAGAAATTGCATGACGATTAGATGAATTAAAACTAATCTCTTATTCGTTGTCATTGAATATGACTATGCCTTTGATACATTGTATATGTATGATGTTTGTGAGAAGAAAGGGAATGGACTCTATTGAATTAAGTTAGCCTGTGTGTCCAGGGTGAAAGTCCCGAAAATTGCGCGTATACATGGGTGTTGATGCGAACGAAATATCCGTAAAATGACAAAATGGAAATATTTGTATAATGGTTGTATCCTCAGTTTGGTTGTTTGAATGAAATAGTGAATGGCTTATGAAATGAGGTAAAATAAATTGAGACATAAAGCTTGGCATGGCATGGTTTTGTAAAAGAGTTATAAATGATTTTATCATGGGCATTGGTTATGCACATCATAGTTATATCTTTGTCAGAATCATGTTGTGTTAGATTGTTTCTACTGGGCTTTGGTTCATCCTACTTGGGAAAACCATTTTCAGGTGTCGGTGATATGCCTCTGCCAAGACAATAACTTGGAGGGATTGGGACCAAATGCTTCTCTTTTGTGTATTATGTTAGTGTTTTGATTCAAGTCAAGGGCTTTACATGTATTGGATTTATATTCACTTTTGTTGTAACCAAGCATGGCCTTGGAAAGATGTAAGCCTATAGGGCATCTATTTAGTTACACTCTTTTGTAATATTAACTTGCATGAAATGAAAGAACATTATACTTTGATGCATATTGTTATTTACATATGGTCTTGGATGGATTTATGGCATTTATTGCGGGGCGTTACATTCACATTGAACCAAATAATCATTCGATGATCAACAAACAAAAGAGGAAAAAATATGGGCACTTACTTTGTTTTTTGAGAAGAAAAAAATGGTCAAAAATGGGTGATTCACATCAACACCAACAAAAACAACAATCACAGAAAAATTGGAAAAACAACAATAATAATATGAACAACACATGCGAAAGTTCACATTGAACCAAATAATCATTCAATGATTATACAAAAGAGGAAAAAATATGGGCTCTTACGTTTGGTCCACATCTAGTCGATCGATGCAAACTTTCACAGAGTTGATTTTTCACTTCGGAGTGGGGTTTCAATTGTCGACAACGACGTGATAACAGTGGGATGCCAATCGCGATGGAGGATTCAAATGATGAGACGATGAGAACTGGTATGGAATATGAGGGTTTTCTGAAATCCTTTCAATATATTTTGCGATTTGCTTCTATGTTTTTGGTTTGTGACGTTTTGAATGTAAATAAATGCTAAAAAATGTCTAGGGGTGTTTTGGACGAATTTCCAGGTATGGGACTTATTGGAATAGTCAAAAACATTTTGAGTTAGATGGAATAAAACACTTAGAAAGGGGATTTATCAAAAAAGCTCCCATAAACAAATGATCAAAAAAAAAAAAAAAAACATTGCACAAAGTAAAATAAATAAATAAATTTGATACAAACCACACCATTTATTGTCACAGCATCGACCCCACGTCCCTACTGAGCTAGAATCAAAACAACTCAGAAACTGCACACAATTGGGTCGTTTTGCTTCTCCTTCTTCTTCTTCCTCTTCTTTTATTTTATTTATGCCGCTAAAAAAAATTTAAATAAAAAACATATTGTTCCGATCCTTTTTTCTCTTTCATTTCTCTCTCTTCTCTAAGAAATTATTTGATGTTCTTGAAATATTATTTCATACCACTCAAAGCTTGACACTTATCATGTTATCTATTCAAAAGAAACACAGAAATGTTATAGTCTACTGTTTTAGCCATTCAAATACAAATTGGAGCAACAGGTAGATTTGCCCTCGGAGCAAAATATAATTTCTCCTCTTTTTCTATCTCTTTTTGTTTTTTCTCTTTTTTATTTTATTTATTTATTTATTTATTTATTTTTTTTTTGGGGAGGGGGGGCTTTCCTTACTACTCTATCAAGAGGTAGGTCATGGAGTAATAATCCACACTATTGGGGGTAGGGGGGGCTTACCTTACTACTCTATCAAGAGGTAGAGTGGTCATGGAGTAATAATCCACACTATTTAACACACGACACTTATTATATTATCTCTCATAAATTCAACAAAAAAAATATTGAGTCACACTATATAACCAATAAAATTTAAGTTGGAGAGTCACTTGAACTTATCCCAAAACCAACAAATAAATTTCCTAATTAGAGACTTCAACTGGTAAAAATTTTGATGACTCGATGACAAGCATGGATGGAATTAGGAAAAGACTATTAGGGGCCATGGCTTCCATTTTTTGTGAAAAATTTTGTTTGCCATAGCACTTCTAAATATATATATATATATATATATTATTTCATAAATAAAATGAATAATGGTTTGGACCCCCTTTTTTTCTCACCCCCTTGACCCCCTCTTCACTTGATTGGCTACTTTTTCTTTCTTTTTTTTTTTTTTATTCCTTCTCCTCCAATCACCACCTGCCACGTGTTTGTAAGGGGTGGTGGTGGTGGTGATTGGAGGGGGTCTCAATCATCACCCAAATAAAATAACCTCTTAGTATAAAATATATATATATATATATATCTCATTTTTTCTTCCATCTTGCATTCTCTTTTTATTTTTTACTAATTTTTTTTCATTTTATTAGAGATTGGTTTTATATATTTGAATGCTTTTTATTTTATTTTATTTTTTATGTATATATAATTTATATATCATATTGTAATACATGTGCGTTTTTCTATATGGTAAAAAAATATTATTTATCTTTTGATTTCTATGATAATTAAATCTTGGTTCTATCCCTGACAAGTACACAAACTATTTCACTGCAGGCTATAACCATGTGAAAATTGAAGGCAGACCTCTTTATTATTGTGATAGGAGATGGGATTTGAGTCCTAATAAACCATGCTTGGCTGTAGAATTATTTGGATGTGGTATTCAATTTTCACCCTGGTGGTTTGATTTAAATTTTACTTTAATTTAGTTTTAAATTAAATGATTTAATATAATTCTAATTTGGTCCTTGTATCTAAATTAAAGGCTAAAATTAACAATTTTAAAATACTTGTCAATTGTTTTAAGTGTACACATAAATTGTAGAGGTGAAAAGTATAATTAACCCAATATAATTTTATCCCCATTGTATACAAATAATGAAATTACCTTTTTTGTAATAAATTTTTTATGAAATTTTATAAACTTAATCTCAAATCAACAAGTTAAAACAAATATGATCAATCAGTATTACACCTTAAATCTAATATCACCGTACTAAAAATTCAATTACTTGTTGAGTCGGTGGACCCTGATAAGTACTGTTCACTCAATCCTACTGTTCACTCAAACACTGGGTTCAATAGAGGATTTGGGAGGGCCTCCCCTCAAGGGGAAAGGGGGGGTCTAGGGGGCGCCTCTTTTAGGTTAAGAGAGAGTTGTATTTTTTTGATCATAGTGAAAACCGCAGTAGCCGTGGATGTAGCCCTATTCTGGGGTGAACCATGTAAATTCTTGTGTTCTTGTGTATGTGATTTGTTTGATTTGTTTTTCTTCCTTGTTTGTTATTTCGTGTCTCATCGATCTTGGTTAGGAATGGTCAATTCCTAACATCACTTAATCTTATAAAATTCACTACAAGAAATTAAGGGTTTAGAAAGAAAAATTTAGGGACATAATCACATTTTAGAGACAAAATATTTTTGTCGTCAAAAGTGTTATTATTTTATTTTGCGACAAAATTGAACATTTAGTGATGAATTACTAACCTTTTTGGGACCAAGTTATTTTGTCTCTAAAAGTGTATTTATTAGTGACATTTTCAAAATATTGTTTGTAAAAACTCTATTTTTTTGACTTTTTTGGACGATCTTTTAGTGACTGTCCTTGCGACAATCGAATTAGTCCCTAATTTTTTTTTAAAACAAAATTCATACTTTTAGAAGAAAAAAATTTGATATCTAAACTCTTATATGTTGGGTGATTCATAATCTTAAAAACCTGTAAGTGTACCACTTAGGGGATGTTTGATAATATGATTCAGCATTTAAAACAAAATGTATCAAGTGATAATCAATTAAACATGTTTGAAAACCACAATTGATATCACTTAAAATTTTGAGTGCCTCTTAAAATACAAGCTAAAATTTAAAAAATATTTTAAGTCATATGAAACTTACTTGATTTTGACTGAATTTGTAAATAGTAAACATAACTATCAATATACACTATTATAAACTTACCACCACTATCACTATTATGCCACCGCCGCCGCCACCACCACCACCACCACCACCACTATAGCGATCCCGGTTTCTTCCCTATCATTTATTGTATTCCGGACTTGGGTTTTGTAGTTGTATGTTGTTGTTCGTATCTTGTTTCCATCCTTTAATTCTTTAAATTTGAGTTTTGGGACTTGTTGGGCGAGTTTGGAACAGGTTGGTTGTTAGTTGTTTTAGAATGTTGTTGTCCAGATTTTGGCTTCTTCGCTCGAGCAAGGCATCTTGCACTCGAGCGAGCCTTGTGTAATCTGTTCTTCGATTGAGCGAGGCTTCTTACGCTCGAGCGAGCCCTGTGAAAATATTTCTTCGCTCGAGTGAGGCTTCTTGCGCTTGAGCGTGCGTCTGCGTCTATGTAAGACCTGAAGGTTGGCATTCTTCGCTTGAGCAAGCATTCTTGCGCTCGAGCGAGGTCTGTGTTATGTGTTCCTTCGCTTGAGCGAGAACTCTTGCGCTCGAACGTGCTTCTGCATTGCAGACCTGAAGCTTCGCATTATACGCCCGAGCGACCCTTCTTGCACTCGAGCGTGGCGACCTGTTTGTGTCTGGTCGCTCGAGCAAGAACTCCTTTGCTCGAGCGAGCCTGTTCATATCAGATCGTGAATGAATCATTTTAGATCACTTTTGTAGCTCACATTCTCTCAAAAAAACTCTCCAAGAACGTAGGTCTTCATACTCTCTCTAGAATACACCTTCTCTCTAAGATTTCATCTAGATCCGTTGTGTTCTTGACCCTAGTGTCTTTGAGAATAAGGTAGAGGGCTTCAAGAGCTTCGTGTTGATCCAAGTAAGAGTTGGTTTCGTCATCTTTGGAGTTTCGATCTTGCTTGTTCGTCTTCTACACTTGAGGTAGGAAATTTCTACACTCTAATATGGTTTTTAGCTTAGTTATTTGCTATTATGTATAGATGATGAGATTTGGTTGTGGTTTGGACAAATCTAGGATTTGGGGGTGAAATAAGAAGAGGGGTTTTGATGAATATGAGATAAATGAGTATGAGGCTTGAATATATGGACATGTTGTGCCAAAATAGTTGATTTTGGTGTTTGGGTTGATATTTGGAAAGAGGGAGATTTTGCCCTAATCTTGATTAAATTATTATTTTGTATAAATAATTGGGATTAACATTGAAAATATGAAATTAGAAGGTTGTGGTTGTAATTGGTGATATTGGATATGTATTATCTCACCTATGTAAGTTTTGAATAAAATATTTATTTTGAGATTGAGCATCTCTTCAGAAATAATTATATTGCGCTATCGGTGGAGGATAGCTATGACTGTTGTAGAAATTGCATGAGGATTAGGCGATTTAATGCTAATCCATTGTTGGTGTCATTGAATATGACTATGTTATAAATACATTGTATATGTATGTTTATTGGGAGGAGAAAGGGGATGTACTTCATATGTGATTATGTTTATAAATACATTGTATATGTATATTTATTTGGGAAGAGAAAAGGGATGGACACCATTTTAAACAAGTTGGCCAGAGTGTCCTAGGTGAAAGACCCGAAATTTCATATATAAATGGGTGCCGATTCCTTCGGACGAAATATCCGTAAAATGGCAAGTTTGAAGTGTTTATGTGTGTTTTGCATAATTGGAAACCATTGAGTTGTAGTTTTATTTTAGTTGTTGAAAGATAATGAATTTAACTCATGAATTAAGTAGCATATATGAACTTGAAAATAATTGAAGGAAAATGGAAATGAGGTCTGGTCTTAGTGGCATGTGAATATGCAGTCCTTGTGGATGTTTTAGTATCGGTATTGTTTATGTACGTAGTATTTATACCTTTGCTAAACCTTATATATTGTGTTAGATTATCTCTACTAGGCTGTTGGCTCACCCTATACGGGAACAGGTGAGATGTTATTTCCAAGGCAATAGCATGGATGGATTTTCGGGAAGCAAGAGCTTCTTATTTATGCCTTATGTGTGTATGTTTGTTATTTGTAAAGCCAAGAGCTTAAGATTTAATGAGCGAGACTCAATTTGTGTAACCAAGCAATGACTTGGAAAGATGTAAGCCTACATGGCATTTAACTGTTTGTTAAACAGTGAACTCTGATATATGAAAGTATGTTGTTTCTCATATTTATTCCGCATATGAGTTATCTTTATTGTATTATTTTGGGGGCATTACAACTTAGTATCAGAGCATACCAGGTTTGAATACTTTGGGTACGTGGGAAGTGGTTAGTACCACAATGGGTTTGTCTCACTTGATTGAGATGTTAGCATGTATTGTATGCTTATGTGATAACATTCTTATGTGATTATGTGGGTATGGAATTTAGTTCCTAAGATGTTGATTGGGTCTACGGGTTTGTGGAAGTCCTATTAGAAGATCACTTGATCACTGCTATTTCTAATTGGAACTCTAGCAACGCTGTGGGACGGTCATTATCTAGGAAGGAAATCCGTATGTGTTTATGTGATTACATGTCTATATGGAGTGATTTATTGTTGTCCAATGTATTAGGCCACGAGTGAGTTAAATTTGGCACGTTTATAAATGTGCTAATCCTGTTGTTACCTTTACTAGGATGTCAAGACGTGGACGTGGTAGTAATAGGCGTGGTAGGCCTAGGAGGTATGAGGTGCCTTTACCGGATGATATTCCGGCACAGGAAGAAGGAGTTGGTCAAGCCAATGTGGCTGAACCGGTTAATCAACAGGCCAACAGGCCATGGGTGCCTTAGCCCGTGAAATGGCCGGAGCATTGAGGGAATCTATGGACATTCTCCGAGCTGAGAATTAAGTCCAGGCCCAAGTTGCTGAAGCAGGGCCATCTTTCTTAACGAGGGAGTTTTTCCGATCGAATCCAGATGAGTTTCTAGGTGATCCTAAGGAGCCACTAAAGGCAGATGAGTGGCTAGAATAGTTGGTGAAGACATTCGAGATGTTTGGCATCGAGGATGACCAGTTGAAAGTGACCTTGGCGTCTTTCCAGTTGAAGGGGGATGCGGGTCAGTTGTGGAAGCATGCGCGTGGGCGCATTAAAGGAACTTGGGAGGCTTTTGTTGAGGCTTTCTAGGATAAATTTCTACCTCCCACGGTTAGGGAGAAGTTGAGAGATCGATTCTTTAAATTGTTGCAGTTGAACACGCCAGTGGCTGAGTTTGAGACAACCTTTACTAGTTTGTTGAGGTTTGCGCCTGAGTTAGTGGCGACTGAGGAGCGCCGTTGTTTGGAGTTTGAAAAGAGGTTAAGGACGGGGCTAATGTATAAATTTGCCGGTTCCATGACTAGAGATTATGGGCGTCTTGTGCAATCTGCAGCCTATCTTGAAACTATTATGAAGGCAGAAGATGAAAGGATAAGGGGCTCTAGGAGGAGTCAGGATAGTCAGGGAGACAGTAAGAGGCAGAGGGGTTCCTACCCTCAGCAATCCCAGGGAACTCAGTCGAGGTTCACTTTTCCAATACCGAGTACAGGTTCTGGGAGAGGTGGGCAGGGAGATTTTACTTGCTTTAAGTGTGGTTAGTTGGGCCACAAGTCTCCAGCTTGTCCTCAAAGAGGAGGAGGACAGCGAGTAACATCATCTTCGGTTCGTTTTTAGAGCCAGAGTCAAGAAAGAGGCTAGCCGCTCACTTGTTATTAGTGCAGGCAGGGGGGACACCTGAAGAGGTTTTACCCATAGTTGGGTGGTACACCTGGTGCGTCTGGTTCGAGATAGACACAGAGTTACCAGTTGACACAGTCAGCACAGGCCTCGAGGGCCAATCAGGGAGTCTCTTCGGCTCAGTCTGTGCATCAGGCTTATGCTCCGAGGGGTGAGCAGGCTGAGCAAAGGCCTACTGGACGTATGTATACAGTTGTAGGGCCAGATCTTGTACCTGATCGTTCTGTAGTGAGAGGTACCTTTTTGTTTTGCAATTTAGTTGTTAATGTGTTGATTGATATGGGTGCATCCCATTCTTTTATTTCGTATGCGTTTGCATCCGTTTTGGGTTTGGAGTTGGCACAGTTAGCATCTCCTATTTGTGTAGAGTCACCTATTGGTACTCCCGAAAATCACCGTCCTTGTTGGTTCACTTATTCTGGGAATAATCCCTCTGTTGAATGCATTCTCGATCTAAACCCCCAATTCATGCAAACTTTTGAAAGTGAATAATGGAGCGACTATTAACTTTTGCCACATATCATGCTCAAGGTTCTGCACCACTATTCGCACTTGGTCCCTCTCAGAAGGGCGATCTGTCATCTGTGCTGCCTTTGCTCTCCACCTTGTAACAAATTCCACAAAAGATTCTCCAAGATTCTGGTGGGTTGTTTCAAGCTCTTGGGTGGTCATTTCAACTTGGGTATTGTAAGAGTACTGATCGACAAAGGCCTCAGCCAATTCTTCCCAGTTCTGCTTCACTTTATCCTCTAACTTGGCGTACCAAGTGGCTGTATGCCTGACAGGGTTCTTCCGTACAGAGAGAGTTTCTGAGGCTTAGTTAGACCCATCGGTTTCAAGATGTCCAAGAAAAGCCGAATGTGTACCATAGGATCTCTAGACCCGTCGAAACGGTCAATGTGTGGCATTTTGAATCTATTTGGGAGCCTTACAGCAGCCTCGGTGTACCCATCCTCAATGTCGGGAATAGAGTCAAGGCCTTGTGCCTTTTTGAATTGCTTCTCAAGGTTAGCAATTTTCACCGAGGTCGGATCGAGATCATTAGCATCAAGGGGATAAAGCCTCTCATTAGGCTGCACTACGGGTCTAAAAACTCGAGCTTGAGCTAACCCTTCTCAGGAATCCAGACCATGCAAATCTTTAGCTGGTAGAAGTGGATCAAAGTTCGGCCGGGGTCCCGAGGCCAGATGTGTGGTAGGTGCCCCAGATGGGTGTTGCGTTTCAGTATTGGTCTCATCCTGCATGGCGCTACCCTAGTTTAATGCCGCTATCATGGCCACAACTTCTTCCGAACTCTGTGCCATCACGGTCTGCTGAGTTTGAACAAAGGTGACGTGACTAGTGATTGCCAGATCAGTTGAACCACTGAGCCTTATCTGGCCCTTCTTTGCCCTGCCACCGGCGAAGGAAACACTGGTTGTCTCTGAATTAAATCTCTGACCTGACAAAGTTTATCAACACAAGTCCAGTGTACCCGGGGGATATTGGAGCCTTCTGAAGCTATGGTTCCAGGACTACCTTGCAAAAGAGAAAACAGACAGCATCTCAGCCTGGTTTCACTAGAACAGATATGAGCATAGTTGAATGACTGTACTCTTTACTGAATTCTGCCCTAAAACAGATACCAACTTGGCAACCGATATGCCCATCCCTGTACAGTTTCACTTTGAAGCACATACCAGTTAAAGAGAGCCAAAACACCCCTATGATGGGGTAGGCATACAACCTAAATATGAAAACACAATGCTATAGACTATATGGCACCCACAATGCTATATGAACTATGGCATGCTCAATGCAACTAACCACCTAGCATACACAATACAAGGAGTGACATGGCATACACAATGCTAACAACATAACATGCACAACACACTGTAACATGGCATACACAATGCAAGATGGACTTAAACTAAAATGAGTGGGCCTCAACCACACTCAAATCAGTGGCCAAATGAGATGAGAACAAGGCCCAAGATTCATGCAAACATGCACAATGCAAAGGCTCCAAGTCTAAGGCACAAAATGCAACTCTCCAAGAGCAATGCAAGGATGAAACATGGCATACAATGGCATATATATAAGGTCTGAAATGACATGCTCAATGACCCCAAATCATGAAAACACCTCAGTATAAGCATGCAATAGGCTTCAAAACTCAAAGCTAAGCAAGGCTATTACACTACAACCATGCATGGCAAGCACCAATCGACCAAGAGGCCTAAAAACAGGGCTAAGGCAGCCCAAAATAAGGACAAAATCAGTTTGGAGTATGGCCAAAATGTGCTAGAATGAAGGGCCAAAACAACATGCAACGTAAGCTAGTATGCATGGTTTACACTACAAGCATATGGAGCATATGAGGGACCACCAAAACCAGCCAAAAAAAGATTCATGACATGTCAAAATATGACCAAATACCCACTGAAATGTATCCAATACATGCAAGAATGAGGTGTTACTTTGAAAGGCTATAAAGAGGGTTGTTCTACACATGTAAGAGGCAAGCCTTAAATGACAAAAACAACTCTAGAAACAGTTCATGCAGGCCCTAAAACTCACTGAAAAAGGCTTGAACCAAGCTCAAGAAGTGTGCAAATAAGGGCTCCTTTGTAAGGCCAAAGATACTAGTAAACAAGACAACAAGGGAGAGGGTCACCCCTCTCCTTCTTAGGACCTAAAAACACCATCTCTACCACTGAAATCCCTCTAGATTTCAGTGGTGAGAAGGCCAATACAAGGTGGTCCCGAAGCTCAACAAAGAAGGCTCAAAAAGAGGCCAAACAAGGCCTAAGAGGGGGTGGACGACCCCCAACACCAAAATGACCTTAAACAAATTTCAAAAGCATGCAAATACAAAACTTTTTTCAGTTTATAGCTAAGCTTAAATCAGTGTGCAAGATAGGCTAAAAGTGTGTACAAAAACGAGGAATAAAAGAAGGAAAATGAGTTACCCTTGAAGACCACTTCCAAGAGCACCAAACCAGTAGCCTCTTTGGATCAAAACCAGCTCAAAAACCCCTCAAAAAACTCCTTAGCACCTTAGTAACCAAAGAGTAGTGTACTCCTAGGTGTTCTAGTGCAAAAACAAGAACAAAAACTCACTTTGGAACACTCTAACCCACACAAATGTAGAGAGAGAGGGAGATATAGAGAGAGAGTGATATATATATATATATATCTTATATATCAGATTTTTCCAACCCTTGAAATGGAAGGAGAGGCCCTCTTTTATAGAGGAAACAAGGGACCAAAGCTTCTTAGAGAAGCTAAGGCAAAGGGGCCAAGCTTCCTCAAGAAGCTAGACCAAAGGTCCAAGCTTCTTGGGGAAGCTAAGACAAAGGGTGCAAGCCTTCTGGAGGAAGCTAAGACAAAGGGTCTAAGCTTCTCCAAGAAGCTTAGAGCAAAAGGGTGCAAATGGTGCAAGTCTTCCATACATGTGTATGGAGGACAAGTCCGTGCACTCCAACTGGCACAGCTGGCATGCACAATGCCTGAAAAAGGCAAAAAGGAGGTACCAACCGGAAAAAGAAACAATCGGCCAAATAAATGGCCGACCGACCAGATATCCGTGCCGACCGACCAAACATTTGGTCGGTAGAAAGAAATAAAGGCGGGTGGCTTCATGCCATGGCCGGTGGGTTTAAGGGATGGCTAACAAGCCACTTCCTACCCCCAGGAGCAAAACAATAAGTGTTTGGTGCAAAACCAAACACAAAACAAACGAGTCGAGGGGTCTTGAGGCAAGGCGCGTAGCCGAAACCTCCGAGAACTCAAGACGAACACAAACATGGATGATCATCGAGTGTTCAAACGATGACGTCCAAGTCTTGAAAACGGTTAAAAATGGGGTGTCTACACCTGCGATCCCTCATCTGCGACCTTCTCCCATTACGAACCCCCCTTCCCAGTCTCTTTTCTTTTTTCTTTTTCTTCTTCTTTTTACTCCTTTAAAAAGCCTAAATCTGAGGCTGCAACAGTAGAGGATGTGGCTACCAATTGTAGCGGGTAACAAAGGGACAAAGGCAACAAGGTTGTAGAGATGGCGGCAGTGAGAAGCGATAGTGAGGGGATTACATCAAAAGGGTGCTAAAGATAGCTCCAGCAATGGATGTGATCCCAACAGTAGGTGGGTGAAAGGGAGTGAATCTGAGATTAATTGGGATGTTTTGGGCTATTGAACAAAAAAAAAAAGTAAATTACAAATATATCTCCTGAAATTTGCTTAAAATACAGATTGTCCCTTGTAGTTTAAAAAATTGGAAATACCCCCTTATTAAAAAAATTTATTTAACATAATTAACTAAAAAAATGAAATTTATAATTGTTCTCCTATAAAATAATAAATTTACCTAAATTATTAATTGAAACATATCTTTAACATCATTAAAAACTGTTAATTGACTTGATAATTTATTAATAAAAAGGACGATTTGTTATGAAATTAGAAACTTTAGGGGGTGGAATGTAATTTTTAAAATCACAAATGAGTAATTCGTATTTTAATTAAATTTCAAAAAATATATTTGTAATTAATCAGAAAAAAAAAGAAGTCAAAATTCAAAATAGCACTGAAGTGTCCAAAGAAGTGGAGTACCCAACCAAACTTTTAGAATACATTTAAAGCCACTCAAACAATGTTAGTGTACAATGAGTTTCCAATTATAGTTTTTAAGTTTGCAAGTTTTTTATTTTTCGTATTTTTTTTATTTTTGTTAGTTTTTTAAAAATATTTTAATTAATTAATTTATTTTTTAGATGTACCTAAAACAAAATTTAGTACATTTTTTCTTTTTTTTTTGTATTTATTGATTTTTTTTAGATTTTTTTATAAATATTTAATTTTTTAGATATGTCTAGATTATGTATATTTAAAAATTAAAAAAATGATTAATTAAATTATTTAATTTTTTTTAAAAACACAACGAAAAATAAAATAAGAAACTCAAAATCTGAATTTAAAATTCAATTACTCCGAGAAGTGGTTCATGCCATTGATTATCTTCCATCGATAAATACTGTGAAATTGTTTGAATCGAAATAGTGGGAATTACTCTCCTTCTCGATTTTTATTTTTATTTTGGTTTTAAGAAAAAAGAGAAACTAGAAGGAAGACTTTTGAACGTTGAGAGGCAAAGGGTGTAATGTACGGTAAAGTCTCCTTCGAAGTGGTGCTAATTTTGTTTGACGGCGAACATCCATCATGTAGCCATGATTAAGAGATATATGTTGTTTTTTTGTTTTTAATTGAGGAAATTAGTGAAAAATCTAATTTAAAGATGATATATGACATTAGATCAAAGGTAAAATTTTATTTGATCATAAAGAAATGTTGGAAAATTTTGCCGGTATCAAGAAAATTGCTGGTGGCAGTGATCGGCGGCTGGCAACAGCAAGTGGTGGTGGTGGTAATAGTAGTAGGGTAGAAAGATATGTGATATTTAACAGATATGGTGTTTAATGAGTGACATGTGTCATATTTCAACGATAAGTAATTTGGTGAATTTTAACATATAAGAAAATAGGCTTGGTCAATTTCAACAAATAGCCAAATTAGATTATTTAAAGAGATAAACAGATAGGTTAATTGTAGAGTTATATTAGAGATCCCAAATAAATTATCAAATTTTTTACCAAATTTTTCACATTGGTGTGGGACCCACCCACATGTAATTTGTGTGAATCCTATACTTAGAGCATCCACAATGGGATAGCTAAAATTGTTTGTTAAAGTGTGTTATATGACAAAAAGTTATAAAAGTGGGGCCCAAAAATGTTTGTTAAGATGTGTTAAGAGTTTGTTAATTTTAGAGAGTGAGTGGTGGTGCAATGGATGTGTTAAGGGGTGTGTTAAGGTGTGTGTTAAATATATATATATATATATATGTATAATAAATATAATAAATAAATAATTTAATTTAATCAAAAATTTCAAGCCCAAAATAAATTTCAAGTCCAAAAAAAAAAATTCCGTTGACCGGTTAACCGGCTGGACGTCCGGCTGATCAACCCGTAACACAAAAAAACGCTTCCCTGCGCTAACTAAAACGCTAGTCGCAGTTAACAAAGAACTTAGCAACTGACGCCAACAAAACCCACTAACACACTACTTAACACTTCCATTGTGGCATCCAAACATTATTGTAACTAGCTAAAATTTGGCCACTGATACTAACACCACTGCAAACGCGTCAATTGTGGATGCTCTTATGTGAGAGATTTGCTAAAAAATTTAGTAATTTATTTGGAGTCAATAACATTTTCTTTAATTGTATCCTTTTAGCCCTAAGATATTAGAGATTGAGTCTAATGACTCAAAAGATTAAGAAATGGGCATATGACCTGACTATCGTTTTAATTTGATTTTTCCTTTATTCGACAAAATAAAATAAAATATATATATTTTTTTGGTAGTAGAAGCGACATTAATCATAAATTAATTCAATTGTAATCAAATATGTTAAAATTTACCAAATTATTTTTTTTTTATCAATCACAACTTACTTGGGGCACCATGGGACAATACATAGGATCACCGATTAACTTCTCGCAAAAAAATAAATTGAAAATATTACATCAGTAAATTTTGAAAAAAATAATTATAAATCAATAAAAAAATTTCTAAATATTAATAATTAAAATTATATAGATTTTCATTAATTTGTATTTTTTTTTTTCTACTCGGGTGTAATTACCCTAAAAATAAGCAAACTAAAGTACCAGCACTCTCCTATCTTAAAATAAAGGGGGATGCACCAATAAATCTCAAATTAATAACTTATACATTATTTAGTTCTAAAAGTTTTTTTGTAGACTGAAAGGTCCCATTACAATGTTTCAAACATCAGATTAATGTTTCAAACATTAGATTTCAAACATCTAATATTCATCAGATTTCAATAATGTTTGAAATTATAGGATGAATGTTTCAAACATTAAATTTCAAACATCTAATGTTCATTAGATTTCAATAAATTTTGAAATTATAGAATAAAATATCAGATTCATTTACATCATGAACATCATGATGATGTATAAATGGGATTAAATGAAGCATAAGAAAATTTTTAGAACTAAATGGGTTAACTTTTCAAAAACTATAATTTATGGGTAAATTTTTCTAAAATAAATATATAAATAAATAAAAAGTACCAGCACTCCGTTCGAAGTAAACAAAACTAAAGTCTACGTCACTACTTTCCTCAACGGTAAGCAAGCAATTATACTGGATAAAGTTGCCTATTTTAATCAAATATAATAAAATATCATATTTAAATTATAATTATTTTATTTTTTCTTACAAAAATAAAATTTTTTTTTATCATAAACAAAGTTTTTTAATCCTAGATTAAAATAATCAAAAAATTAAATAGTGAAAAAATCAACTAATATCTCAAACAAAGGCTAAATATAAAATACGAAATGAGTCTCATATATAAATCTCACATTATGCTTTCATTTGGCATAGGTTAAAATGAGATTGGGAGGTTAAAATAGTTATAAAAAATCAAAATATGTTAAAAAATTAATAAAATAAAATAAAATATTAAATCTAAATTATAATTATTTCATTTTTTTTCACAAAAATTAAAAACAAATTAAAAAGTATATTCCAAAGGAAACTTTTTAGTGCAAGCTGTCTATAAATATACTCTCCTGCTAGAGCAAGACACCACCAACTCACAGCACAAGCAAAGAAATTTGGAAAGTAATCATGTTAAAAGTAATTGCAGGAGGAGATGGTGCAAAGAGGAAGAACTCAAAGCAACAAATCGAAACCAGAGTGTTGGAATCTATCATGATAGCTTCCTTCACAATTGTAACAGTTTTGTTAATCCTTCCTTGCGAATACATAAACGGAAGCCCAGTTCCCACGCTCATATTCAAGGGACTCCCTTTCACCTTCCAAGCATTCGTAGTGTCGCTTGCCTTCGCCTTCGCCGCCTCGTTGAGTGCTTTGTTAATCCATGATCACAACAACTCATTTCTAACCAAGTTCTGTCAATTCATTTCAATTGGTGCCATCACATCTGCTCTGTCTTTGTTGCTTTGTGCCATTTTGAATTTTGTTTTTCTGCATTCATGCGTGTGATTTTGGTTTCCTAAGTTTTCTTGCTTTTGTAAGTTTCTTTCTTGATACTTAAGTTTTTTTTAATGTATTTCTACTTCAATTTAATCAAAATATTTTTTATCAGTGTGTACAATTCTGGTATTGTCATACCTCTGCTTAAATTTATTTACAGTAAACCTTACTCTGTTATAATATCTCTGGTATTCTTATTAAGGTTTGTGTGGGACAACCATATGGTTTATATATTAGAACTACTATGGAGATTCAAGGTTGATATGTCACGCCCTACTTTTCATGACTCAAATAATATTATCATATTCATTGTTATAATCAAATTTTATTGATAACATGTGGAAGCTCTATACAATAACATCAATAAATAATATAAGTTCTTTCATTCGTATATACGTTGGATGCAAAAAAAATTACATGTAAATGAAATGTCCATAAGCTTACATTATTACATAAAAAGAAAGAGTTTAACCCTTTTACAACAATGACATATACCACCATCAAAAATATAAGGTCTCTCGGCCATCAATTAAAGAAGATTCTCCAACCTTAAATCACTTCTCAACTTGTACTTGAAAAATGTTTAGAAACGTAGGATAAACATAAAGTTTAGTAGAGATATCAAATAATTCTAAACAATAACAATATATCGATAGTTCTGATTATAAACATCAATTAAAGAAGATTCTCCGACCTTAAATCACTTCTCAACTTGTACCTGAAAAATGTTTAGAAACGTAGGATAAACATAAAGTTTAGTAGAGATATCAGATAATTCTAAACAATAACAATATATAGATAGTTATGATTATAAATGCTTTACATCATGTCATATAAGTAACGTGACAATTTTATAATCAAAATATACTTACATAAATACATATCCCCCAAATCATCATCTTTAACACAACAAGGTATAAAACTATTTCTTTTCTTTCTAGGCTTTCATTTTTGTTCAAAACAATTGCATAACGACACTTAATTTTGAAAATATGCTCACATACATCAACTACCCTTTCGTCTTACGTCCCAGCTCACCACACCTACACACTCAACCTGATTTATGGTCTTAAGCACAATCCACAACAATTAGAAATTGGGCGCCCATGTGGCATGACCCTTAGAACCTTTTGAACCTCATCCAAATGGGTTTTGAATTTGAATTCAAACCTATTTGGATAGCCACTCAGGATATATATCTATCATATCATCATATGGATAGATGATATAGATATCAGATATTATCTCATTTAACAAATGGATAAATGAGATAAATAGATTATATATCTGATATATGGGATATGGGTGATTAAGTGAAAAAACAACGTATGTTTGTTTTCTTTCAAGATACTGACTCTCTCCCAAAATAACGATCAAAACCATTTGCACTGTGGTTTGTGTGGGTGATATTCAATATTGTAATATCACTTCACTGCTGGGTTGATTGACTAGATTCAGGAAGCACGTGATTCATCCATGAGGTTTTAGATCAAACAAGGTATGATCTAAGCATTTTATTCCGCTGCATGTTTTTATACTCTGATTTACAACATATATCTCCAAATGTGAATAACGGAAAACAACACATACTTCTATTTCTACCAGCCCAAGGCACGGAGGGCTAATGGTACAACCCACATAACACAACACGCTTTATTGGCCTCACTCGGACATAAACGACTTGCAAATCACACTTTATTGGGTGCAAACCGAAAGAGAGAGGAATCTTTGTCAAGACGACACGCTTTATCCCCCATCCAAAAGGAAACAGACCCCAATTCACACTTTACCAGGCGCAAACGAAAAGGGAAATGAAGTTTTGTCAAGGCGCCACGCTTTACTGATCTCACCTGGTGGAAAACGAACCCCCAATCTCATAACGCAACACTCTAGATTACATTGAAAATCTACGAGCATAACACATACATGTATTTTATTCAGCAGTAACAATGTCATTCTCCACCGATGACCAACGACAAAATCTCTATCAATTAAATACACGACTCACTTAACTCAAATCCACAACCGGTTCCATAATTCAAATCATTAACGTTTTCAATAAAATCATTTCAAAACAATCATTTTCCCTACTCACTTTTCACTTTCCATTTTCTATTTTATTTCACAAAAGGGTTACACACATCATTTTGTTTTCAAAACTAAACCGTTCTTCTAAATCTTCAACACTCACAACCATTAGCCAAATTCCCTTTTTAATTGTCAAAATCCCAATTGGTCGATACACAATTACAACGCAATACAACTTAACATTAACCAAATAATCACAAGACCTGATTAACTTCTTTTTAGTAACCAAAACTCTAATTCATTAATGTAAACAAATAGCACAACAATTACCCAACTTTAATTCATTTCATTTTATTAAGCCCTTAATTATAAATTAAGACTTTTCACCACTATAACATAAACGTAATTAACTACCTCACAATTTACCAAATCAATCCAAAACATAATTATTTAACTCTAAAAATTCAAAACCCTAAACCCCCTTCATGCCTTTCCAAAATCCCATAGCAAAACATGTTTTTAATGCTATAAAAACTACCACATGTCTATCTATAACAAGGTATTGAAAAGGAGCAAAAAAAAATCTCTACCTCTAGAAGCGACGAGGAGAGAAACCGACAAATCCACAACAACGAAGACACGATTTGCTTAGATTGAAAGGAAATCCTCGTCGAGCTCTACGTTTTGACATATGAAATTAGAGGTCAAAGATGTTTAGAAATAGGTAAAATCAAGGGTTAAAGAGCTTGGAAACTAAAAAATGGTAGAAAGATGAAGAGAGAAGAGAGAAAAATCTAAAGGAAAAAAAAAAAAAGAGGAGGAAAAATTGGTCAAAAATAGCTTTTTAAAGTGGCTAACCTCGAACAGACATCTCAAGTGATGAAACAAGTGCTCGAGCGTTGGAGACACATTACCACTCAAGCGGTAAAACCTCCACTCCAGCGGAGAACTCACGCTCCCAAAATCTCAAATTTTACAAGGAACATACCGCTTGAGCGAACAAACTACCGCTCAAGTGAATATCAAAAGCTCACAGAATCCTAAACTACGGACCAAAGTATTGGACGATTCGAAAGACTACTCAAGCAAACAAACTTTTGCTTGAGCAAAGAGGAAAACCTCATAGTGCTACATGATACAACTCCCATTATTCATGTCATCTGCTCTTAAAGACTAAAATGCAAAATTCTTTGAAAATAACAACTTTTCAAATAAGAGGGATTGAAAGAAGAAAAAAAAAAATTTGTGAGATCACCATTATTGTCTATCTAAATATCAGTGTCGATGAACATACAAAATCATAGAAAAAACATATAAAATAAAATAAAAACTAAGAGATACGCTGCTCCAAAATAGAAAATAAAAAATTGCGACATGAAAAAAAAAAAAAAAAAAAACTATATTATGATGCTACAAAGAAATTGACAAAACTTTTTTTTGATGTTGAAGTTGTTTCCACTATAGAATGTAGTATTTTTCATTTATGGTCGAACTAAGGTTTTAATTTCAGATAACTCATCCAAAGCATATAACAAGGTGTATTAAGGGGATAACCAATGTAATTATATTAAAATTGTAGGGTTTGTTGTATTTTCTCCAAATTTTAATGGATGTCAGTGTAATTTACTTTTCTTTTTTTTGAAAGTTTACAAATTTAGGTGACAATTTAACATCTTTAAAAATAAAGACTTCAACCAATGTCTCAAATTTGTTATTTTATTTTATTTTTATTTCAATTTGTGTTTCAATTTTTTTTTCCTGGATAAAGGTTACTTAATTTGGGTTCTACATAATAATAATAATAATAATAATAATAATAAATAAACATCATTCATTCCTCTATATGTCAAATTTAACATGGGTAAGACAATGCTAAATGACACCTAAGCAAGTGAAAACTTAGTTGTAGTGCTCAATAATGCTACGATGATGATAATATTTTGGTATTACCTTTTGTTTACCAATTTGTGTTTAATATCGACAGTGTTGATATATGATATTGTAAACAAAATGTGACAAAAAATATACAGTCATCCTGACATTATTGGTGCCCAATAAAGATGTCAAATATTGTCACTCAATTGGGTTGCCACCTGAGAAATTACATATTGGTTGGAGATATGCTTTTTGGCCTAGGTATATATATATATATCATAATCTTTAATGAGATGAAGAATTAAATGTATGATTTGGTTTGAGTTTTGAGTTTTGAATTGTATAATTTTTTGTTATGTCGCGTGGCATTTTCAATCCAAATTTAGACAAAAGTCATATTTAAGAGTAAATTGAGAAAGATTAGTAACATTAAGAATCAAAATGAGAAAAAATAAATTTAAAGGACCAAAGCAAAAAATTAGTCGAACTTAAAAGGGGTAAAGTGTAATGTATCCTTCTTTTAACGTGGATTCCTCGCTCAAAAGAAAAAGAAAAGCAAAGCACAATCAATTAAGAAAAGCATGAATTAAAGGTGTAATGAGAAGAAAGTTAAAATCGTACTGTAGCTAATAAACCTCACCTCAGTAGCAGGAGTATTTTGCCAAAAAACCATACTTTGCATAAGCAGTTTTTTTTTTTTTTTTTTGGTTATGTAGTGTACCCTAGATCAGCTTACGCGTATCAGACTAAATCCCTACATGCCCAAACAAGCCTTCTGAAACAGGACGTACACAGTGGCGGAGCCACATGGGGACTAGGGGGGTCACGTGCCCCCTTGGATTTTTCTTCCTTTTTTTTTGACATATGTATATAAATAAAATTTTAAACAAAAATAATATTTAGAATAAAATGTCAAGGGCATTTTTAAATTTATAAAAACAATAATGATTGTTTTATTGAAAATGAAGTGATTACAACAAATTATATTTTTATGAATGAAAATTTTGTGAAAAAATCTCAATATAAAGGTAATATCCATCATTATTGATATGCAAATATAATTAATCTCACTATATATATGTAAAAATTGCTAAAGTGTTAGTTATATTTACATGTGGAGTTCACCCTTCATATGTTGCTTTACTATTGGTTCATGAATTAAAAAAATTTCTAAAATAAATTTCTAAAAATCAAACCAAACATAGCTTATGAATCTTTTGATAAGCCATTTCTTGCGTCTGTAACTTATTTAATTATTTGTTAATTTTATGATATTTTCACCATCTGATAAGTGTTTTTTCATTTTAATTTTGCATTTCATAACTTATTCAATTAATTAATTTTGTATTCACAACTAATTAATTTGTTATTCTTTGAATTTTTTTTGGGTGAATAGTTATTTTTTGGGTAATAAATAAGTACCATAGAATCCTTTTCAACATGGAATGAATGAAGAGAGAGCACTCAAGTAGCTCGAAATTTAAATATTAACTTAGAAAATTTCAATACATTATCTTATTTTTTTTATATTCAATTGATTTTTTCTTTAATTTTTTGCACAAATTTTATACTTTTTAAATATATCTAAATTAAATTGATCTAATCTAGATATAATGGTAGAAATAAAAATGAAAAATTATATTCATATATAAAAATTTATACAAAAAATATCATAAAAATGTTGTAATAGTGATATTGTTGTAAATATATAAATCATGTTTATGAATATTTTGTTTTAAAGTGAAAGGCCAGTGAAAGGTCACCATTAAATTATATCATTGTGTTTGAAAATTCTATATAAAATTTATGTTTGTATATCATCACTTAATAACAATATATTCAGATAAAATTTAATGATAGAAAGCTATAGAATGTAATTATTATGATAGGAAAAAAAAATGGCAAGAAAAATGGCAAGATGGTCATTTAGAAAATTTTAGGGTATGACATCAACAATTTATGGGATAATTTGTAATGAGATTACAAACTTGAGGGAGGAGAATGTAATTTTTCAAATGTGAGGGGGGATCTGTATTAAACAGGAACCTCAGAGGGTGTTAGTGTAATTTATCCAAGGGCATTTTAGTCAATTTGTTAACTCCATTAACTGTGTTAATTCTTGTAGGGCGGGATGTAATTTCTGAAACCTTAGGGGATCTGTAATTTAACTAAACTTCAAAGGGATGTAAGTAATTTGCCCTTTAAATTTGGAAAACTCTTTTCAAAAAATTATCTTCCAAATTTAATTCTTAAAATTAAATCAAATGGAACATAACTATTCTCCGTATTTTTTTTTGTATACATTTTCATAAAAAGTAAAAAAAAAAAAAATACTAAAATTTATGAAAAATTATTTGATAATCTTGGACATATCATGTAATGTCCCAACATGTATTTTATTAATTAAAACAATGAAGCTTAATATTTTTTTGTTGATATTTTAAAATACTCTACAATATAAAATACTATTTTAAGACTAATAAGTAAATAATTGTCTCAAAATCTTTGCACGATACTGACAAGGGACACTGATTTGGAGTGATTTCGATCTGTCATAATATTCCAGGACTAAGGACTGGTTTGACATGTTCTATAAAAGATAAAAAAAATTTAAAAAATTATTTAAAAAATTAAAAAATTATCACTATTCACAAAAAATATATATATAAAAAAAAATAAATTTACACAATATTTTAATATACAAGCCAACTTTCTATGACATGACAATAGTACAGTTAGTGATGTCCGCTAAAAAAAAAAAAAGGTCTGAAGTGATGGTACAAATTACACATGCGGTGCACCAAAAATTTACACAAGATAGCCGTAGGGGCCCATCACGGGTCCCGTTTTGATAATCTAAACCATAATATGTAGAACTTGTCGAGTACTATAGGGCTGTAAAAAATCACGTTGATCGGATATTGATAACTATATGATTAAATTAGTTTTGTATAAGAAAAATAGACAGTGAACAAATTCGATCAAATAACTATCGATATCCGATCAATATGATTTTTTACAAGTATATAATACTCGACGAGTTCTACATATTGAACGGTTTCGATTATCAAAACAAGACTCGTGGTGAGCCCCCACAAGCCGAACAACACCGTCCAGTCAAATCTCAGACTAGAGGCAAGCTGCTCCTATACATCTTGCTACCCATCGTACTGTCTTCATGGTACAATCACCGTCAGTATGCATTTATATATTTAGGGGTAATATGATAATTTTGTTATTTTATACAATATTTTAATGCACATTTTTTCGTAAAAAGTCAAAAAGTTATCCGAAACAACCATTTTTTTTTTCTCTACTTTTTCATCCAAAAAGTCAAAAAGTGCACTTATTTAGTTTATCTCAAACAACCCCTAAGTAAACAATGGCTTCCCTCTAGTCCTTCATCGGATTGAAGAGTGTTGTTGGGTCCGTACGCAGGGATGGAATGAGGATTTCATTACGAGATGGGCCAAAAGAAAATAAATTTTTTTTTCACCATATAAACAAACACATGTATGTATATATGATATATAAATTATATATATATATATATATATATAAATTGTAAATGCCGTATAAATAATTTCTAATAGGATGAATAGTTTTTATTTTGATATAAAATAGAAAGAAAATTCATGATGAAATAAGAATACATATATTTTTTATACTAGGGGGTCATTTTATATATAAAATGATATATATACATATATATATATATATATTTAAAATTCTATGACAAACAATAATATTCACAGAAAGAGGAGGCCATGGCCCCCTATAGTCTTTTCCTAGTTTTGTCCCTGTCTGTGGGGGCTTACCGCGGGTCCCGTTTTGATAATCCGAACCGTCAATGTGTAGAACTCGTCGAGTACTATATGCCTATAAAAAAAATTACGTTGATCGAATATCAATAGCTATGTGATTAAATCATATTTTTGTCAGCCATTTATTTTTCACCGTTCATTTTTTTCATACAAAACTGATTTGATTACATAACTATCAATATCCGATTAACGTGATTTTTTATAGACATATACTCAACAAGTTTTACACACTAAACAGTTCGAATTATCAAAACTGGATCCGTGGTGGGCCTCTACAGGCCCAACAATACCCTCCAGTTTGATGAAGGACTAGAGGGAAGTCTTTCCCAAGTAATTTTGTTTCAAAATCTTTGCACAATACTGACAAGGGACAGTGATTTGGATATGTCATAATAACATATGTCACGACCCAAATCCGATACCCAAAGGTTCAGTGTTGCAACAAGATAATAAAAATAAAATAATTCTAAAATTACTATATTAGTAACGCAAGCGGATAAATTAAATAAATGAAAGTAAAACGATTGGGTACCAAAAGTTTCGCATTTTTTCAACTTGGCATAAAGCTTGTGATCACGTAGTGTCTGTAGAACTCTTCGCAAATGGTGTTCATGATCTTCTAGCGATTTAATTAATTTGTTTATTCAACTTAAATTATGTTAATGTTTTAACTTAAATAACTATCCATGGCTATTTTGTACCCCTATACTCACTGTAATAACCCGACCCTCGTACATGTTCTTTGTTATATTTTCGGATCCTATTTTGTGATTTTGAATGCTTATTGTGGAATCCTATGGGCAATTTAAAGTAAGTAAGTAAGTAAACTAAATGATTAAAGATGTCTATCTGTTCCATAAGAAAAGTATCTGTTACATGAGAATGCTTAGATCAGAAATTGGAAGCCTTAGAGGCTTAATTATCTGCAACTGATTTCATATATATAATCAGCATAATTTTTAGGTAATATTAAGCACTTCTGTGAAATTTCAATTTGGGGATGCTTAAACGATTCATTTTTGTCCCTATTCAAGCTTTCTATGTATATCTATATGCTTATAAGAGTCTTATGACTCATAAGACTTAGGAATCACATTTCTCCTAAGGGAAGGTGAGGAGTGAGGGAATTGGAGGTTTGAGGAAGGAGATCATCAAAAAGGTTGGGAATTTGTGGAAGATTAAGTACAAGGTATGTATAAGACTATCTCAATTGACTCCCATAACTCTTCTTTTTAGGATGTGTGAAATACCCTCTTGATCATGTCACTTAGAGGTTGGAATGATAATTCCATGGGTATGTAAGAAGTTAATGGATAAGATAACCTTACTTGGTTGTTTGATTCAATTAAAATTGAATATGGAGAAGTTATATTCTATCTTCTTATTTTGAACTTAAGTGTAGAACATGATTTTGTGTATCCATGTTATGTCATGTGCATGAGAAGCTAAGAACCTCAAGATATGGAAGTGTGCTTATGAGTTTCAACTTTTGGTCCATTGAATTGAGTTGTGTGCATGGATTTAATTCAAGCTAGAGAGTATTGTATATTGTACCTTGAATTTCATGCTTTTTGAACCATGATTTAGTAATGAAAAGATCTATTTTAGAGTCTTGAAAACACTCCTAAAAGAATGGAAATTTTTAGCAAATTTCGGACTGGAAGTGCAGAATCGCCGCACGTGCGGGAGTCATGGCCGCACGTGCGGGAAGTGCTGCCGCACGTGCGGGGGTTGTGGCCGCACGTGCGGGAGAGGGTCAAATTTTTGGGCTTTTGTTCTGCTAAAAAGGCACGTGCGGGACCTCAGGGCCGCACGTGCGGGGCCAACTGCCGCACGTGCGGGGCTCACAGCCGCACGTGCGGCTCATGCTGAAAAATACTGTTTGCTCCGTTTTGCGTGTAGAACCCTCCAATGTTGTCGGAATATGTATTTGATGCCTTTTAATATGTATAAATTCCTTCGAAGTAAAACGAAACAGAAAGTGATCTAATATGGAAAGGAAACTAATTGTGTAAGATTGAATGTGTGCAGGGCACACTCCGGGAAGAACAAGCACGTCATCGCAACACTGTGAGTAGTAGTATCATTATCCTCTTTACATATGACTAATGATTTCCATTAGCATTTCGTTACGCGACTATGTTAATGTCTCAAGTACGTAACCATGATTAACGTTCAAGTATGTATGTTAATGCTTAAGTATGTTCCAAGTATGTAAAGAATAAAATGGGAAAGATAGGCCTACGGCCATTCAATATAAGTTATTATGATATGAAACAAAGTGCTACACGGAACTAAGTGCTACGACGTGAGCCACCTCTAGAATCCGTGTGAGACACCTCTTGAGTTCGTATAAGTATGGTTTCAAGGGCTTTATGCCACTTTCAAGGGCTTTATGCCACTTTCAAGGGCTTCAATGCCAACAAGTTACAAGGGCCTTATGCCACGCGTTTCAAGGGCCTTAGTGCCATATGTTACAAGGGCTTTGTGCCACCATGTTTAAGGGCCTTGTGCCACTATGTTCAAGGGCATTATGCCACCATGTTTAAGGGCTTCAAGCCGTTATGAATTAAGAATGTGATATATCAAGCTTTTATGTTCAAGATTGGGCCTAAGGCCGTTATAAGATGAATACAGAATCAGGCTAACCTTGTAATCTCTGCATTTACACATATATTGATATATGTCATGATTCAAGTTGAGCATTGCTTCATTATGTATTACTATTCACTAAGCCCGGCTCACTCTCTGTTATGTTTGTTTCTGTAGGCAACCAACCAGGTGGTCAATCCTAACCTATGATGCCCGGTTCCTTTGACAACCTTCGTGTATCCAAGCACTCACAAGGCCACCCATTTTGTGAAGTCTACTAAGATAATTGGCTTATTTCTTGGCTAACCTTCCAAGGTTGACTGTGTATAACTCCAATAGTTTTTGTTACATGCCCGACTACAGGGCTGGGCCTGTATATGTGTTTATACCTATGTACTGTCAAGAAGTATTTTTGGATTCTATCAACCTCTTATGGTGCATGTAATGTATGAGATCCTGGCATGTTAGAAATAGCTCAATGGAATTTGTTTAATTTTGTAGTCTTGTATGTTTTGTGCTTCCGTCAAGGCCCCATATAACGTATATATGTACCAGGTTATATGTCTGTTTGCGAATGGGTCATGCCTGAACTGTTAGGGGCAAGTTCGGGGTGTGACACTCACAGTATAATATTTATCACTCTGCTATATGCTTATAGCTGTTATCCCTTTCAGGTGACGAGATTTAGCGAAATCAAGATGGGGGATAAATTGTAGGGTTTTTTTTTCTTTTTTATTTATTTACTATCTGTATTACTGACTCTTGTAATAAAATAAAAAGCCTAAATAATTATTTTTCCTTCAATGATAATTGGTTCAAAAAAAAAAAAAAAAAAAAGACTATTCCACTAACCGCTTTCACCTTGTAGTAATGGCTAGTGACGGAAATGGAACCGGATGTTAGCGGTACCGACCCAATGGAGCAAATCATGGAAAGAGCGGTTACCAGTTTTTTGCGAGCCCTACAAACCAACACAAATAACGAAATGCCTGAACGGCGAGAAAAGCCTATTACAATAAAATAGTTCCAGGACTTGAAACCTACCATATTCACTGGCAGTACAAGTCCACTGGTAGCAAAAGCTTGGGTCAGCGATATGGAGAAGATTTTTCGCATGCTACCTTGCACAAAAAGACAGAAGGTGACCTTCGCCACATTCACTTTCAAAGACGATGCACAAAAATAGCGGCTTCTTACCCTGCAAAAAGAAGATATCGTGACTTGGGCAAAATTTTTAGAAGTATTTTATGAAAAATACTTTCCAGATTCGCTGCGGGAACAAAAGGCGTCAGAATTCATACATCTAAGGCAAGGAACCATGACAGTAGCTGAATACGAGAGCAAGTTCACACAACTAGCTCATTTTGCGACATATATCATCCCTACCGAAGTCCGAAAAGCCAGGAAATTTGAAACAAGATTGGATACTGAAATCAAGGATAAGCTTGAGGTTTTGAAACTATCAACCTATACGAAGGTGGTGGATCGAGCATACATTGCGGAAAAAGGGATTAAAGCCTCGCACTCTGGGCAACCAAGTCAAAGGAAATGATTTTGGGAAAGAGATAACAAAAGATCCGGTGTTATGCCTCCCAAGAGGGTAAATACAGGCACAACTAGTTCAAGAAACCAAGGTACTATGAACCCCAGAGGTGGCACCTGTCCTAATTGTCCCACTTGTGGAAAGGCTCACTAGAGACGATACCATCGAGACTCGGAAACATGCTTTAGATGCGGTCAAGTTGGCCACTTGCTGAGAGATTGTCCAAAGCTTGCCAATCCTACAAGCACTCCTCTGAACCAGACAGAAAACCTACAGTACCTGGAGGAGTGAGGAAGGACCAAAACTGCCAAGGAAGAGCTTTTGCCTTGGTATCTAGAAACCTAGAACTTACCGAGAATGTTGTGTCAGGTACACTTTTTATCTGTGGTCATTTAACTCATGTTCTCTTTGATTCTGGTTCCACTCATTTTTTTGTTGCACTACACTTTGCCTCCAAGTTAATATCAACCCCTAAACCCTTAGGATACGTATTGTCTGTGTCTTTTCTTTCTGGTAATTCCGCCCTTAGTGCTGATGTGTACAAATCTTGTACTGTATCCTTAAAAGGTGAAACCTTACACATAGACTTGATTTCCCTCTGTATTAGTACCTTCGACGTGATCTTCGAAATGGATTGGTTGGCTACCAACCATGCCTCTATCGATTGTGAAGCCAAAAAGGTCTCCCTTCAATCACCAAACCAACTCGAGCTTGTCTTTGATGGAACTGGAGTCTCTCCTCCTCCGTGTGTTATATCCTTCATGACAGTCCAACGACTTCTAAGAAACGGTTTTTGTAGTTATATCTGTTATGTGATTGATGCTCAACAAGAAGCCCCATACTTGATACTATCCCTGTGGTTCGAGAATTCCCGGATGTATTTCCTGAAGACCTACCTGGTACCCTGGTTAACCGAGAAATCGAATTCACCATTGAAACCCAACCTGGTACACAACCAATCTCAAAAGCCCTTTACTGTATGTCCATAACCGAATTAAAAGAGTTGAAGACTCAACTCCAAGAACTACTGGACAAAGGTTTCATTTGACCAAGTACCTCACCCTGGGGAGCTCCAGTACTATTCGTAAAGAAAAAAGATGGCACGATGAGGTTATGCATCGATTACCGGGACCTGAACAAAGTCACCATAAAAAATCAGTACCCTCTGCCATGAATCGATGACTTGTTTGACCAACTACAAGGCGCCCAAGTATTCTCAAAAATTGACTTGCGTTCTGGCTACCATAAACTAAAAGTCAAAATGGAAAGTATCGAAAAGACTGTCTTCAGAACCCTTTACAGGCACTACGAGTTTCTCGTCATGCCATTTGGCGTCACAAATACACCAGTGGCCTTCATGGATCTCATGAATCGAGTGTTCAAAACCTATCTTGACGAATTCGTCATTGTCTTCATTGACGACATTCTCATATACTTCAAATCGCCAGAAAATCATGAACACCACTTACGAAGAGTTCTACAAACACTACGTGATTACAAGCTTTATGCCAAGTTGAAAAAATGCAAATTCTGGATGACTAGTGTACACTTCCTCAGTCGCGTTGTTAACAAAGACGACATCTCAGTTGACCCCCAAAAAGTTACAGTAATCATGGATTGGCCACGACTTACCAACGTGTCTGAGATTCGAAGCTTCTTGGGCCTCGCCGGCTACTACCGATGCTTTGTGCAAGATTTCTCGAAGATAGCCTCACCCTTGACCCAGCTAACTCAGAAAAACACACCCTTCGAATGGACAGACAAGCAGGAACGTCGTTTCCAAGAATTGAAAAACAAACTTGGGACAGCTCCTATACTAGCACTTCCCGTGGGAACGGAAGAGTTCATAATTTATAGTGATGTCTCATACAATGGCTTGGGTTGCGTTCTTATGCAAAATGGGAAGGTCATTGCATACGCCTCACGTCAACTAAAGACCCATGGGAAGAATTACCAGACCCACGATCTGGAATTAGCCGCAGTAATCTTTGCCCTCAAAATCTGGCATCGTTATCTCTATGGAGTAACCTACGAAATTTACACAGATCACAAGAGTCTCAAATATCTATTTACACAGAAGGAACTGAATATGAGGCAACGACGATGGCTAGAATTTATGAAGGACTACAATGTGGAGATCCATTACCATCTAGGCAAAGCTAACGTGGTAGCAGATGCGTTGAGTCGAAAGATTACCAGAAGTTTGGCATGTACCCTCGTTCCCTACAAGATCAATGGACTGCTTGCCAACATAATCGTGGAACTCACGTTAATTAAAAAAATTAGAGCACGCCAATGCGAAGACAAATTTTTGAAAAAAAAAGTACGAGGAACAAAGAAGCACGCCCGATCCTGACTTTACGATGAGCAATGAGATGCTAAAATTTTGAAATCAAATTTGCGTACCCAACCTTCTAGAACTCAAGAAGAAGATATTGGTAGAAGCTCATAGCTCGAGGTTTGTGATCCACCTTGGCAATACGAAGATATATCACGATCTGAAAGAATGCTTCTGGTGGATAGGAATGAAGAAAGACATAGCAAGCCACGTCTCCAAATGCCTGCATTGTCGACGGGTTAAAATAGAACATTAGAGACCTGTAGGAATGTTGCAACCACTCCCTATTCCTAAATAGAAATTGGAGCACATTACTATGGATTTCGTGGTCAGGCTATCGCAATCAGTCTCCATGAATGATGCAATATAGGTTATCGTAGATCGATTGATGAAGTCGGCGCATTTTTTACCAATCAGAATCACGTACTCCCTTACTAAGTTCGCCACTCTATACATTAAGGAAATCATTCGGTTGCATGGCACCCCAATTTCAATCATATCTAATAGAGACCCCCGTTTCGTATCTCACTTTTGGAACAAATTGCAAGAAGCATTGGGAACCACTCTGAAGATTAGCACGGCTTATCACCCACAAACTGATGACCAATCTGAAAGAACAATCCAGACTTTGGAAGATATGTTACGTGTGTGTGTGCTAGACCTCAAAGGTAATTGGGATGATCACCTACCCTTGGTGGAGTTCACTTATAATAATAGCTACCATGCAAGCATTGAAATGGCATATACGAGGCACTGTATGGAAGGAGATGTCGATCACCTCTATGTTGGACGGAAGTCAGAGATAGGAAACTTTCAAGCCCCGAAATCATGCAAATTACAAGTGACAAAATTCAACTCATCCAACAGCGAATTCGCACTGTCCAAAGCCGCCAGAAAAGCTATGCAGATACACGGAGACGAGACTTAGAATTTCAAATAGGTGATCATGTGTTCCTAAAGATCTCACCAATAAGAAGGGTTATCCGATTTGGAAAACGAGGAAAGTTAAACCCACGTTACATCGGGCCATTCGAGATACTAGAAAGGATTGGTCCTGTGGCATATCACCTTGCACTTTCACCTGAATTGTCCAATATCCACAATGTGTTTCACGTTTCGATGTTTCGATGGTATCTTCGAGATCCAGAGCATATTGTTGATTATGAGAACCTGGACGTTCAAGAAGACCTCTCTTATAAAGAACAACCTCTGCAGATTCACAATTGTTGTGATCAGGTCCTTCAAAACAAAACTATACCTCTTGTAAAAGTCTTATGGAAAAATCATCGTGTCGAAGAAGCAACGTGGGAAATGGAGAATCAAATACGAACCAAGTACTCACACCTCTTTGAAAACTCAGGTACGATAAGTTTGAGGACAAACTTCTATTTAGGAGGGGAGAAATGTGACAACCCAACTGTTTAATTAATAAAAATAAATAAATAAATTATAAAAAAAAAATAATAATATGATAAGATAAAATAAAATATTTCATTTTTATAGCTATACATACTAAAATGTAATCAAACTTAAAATTAGAGGCATTGTTTTCACCAAAATATAACAATGTGATTAATAAATTGTTTGGGGCCAGATCAAAACAACTATGGAATTATTGAAATCTTTGAGGTCAAAGTGAAATTAAGGAAAAGATAAATAACGGTGGCACTTTTACCTTAACACACCTGTGCACAATTGTGGCATCTCAAACTTAGGCCACCTAATGCTAGGATGATGATTCACCTTGGTAAAAGGTGAATCACCTCCTTGGATCCAGGTATAAAAAAGGGGCCGAGTAGTAACTTGAAGAAACAAACAAAAACAAATCAATAAGTTAGTAAGTTAGAGGAGCCACGGAAATCCAAGAAAATAAGAAGAAAATAGTAAGGTCAATATTAAGGTGAGTTATATTATATTTTGAATTACCATAACATATTTTACCTATGTTTTGAAGTACCATAATTTATTTTATACAGGCTATGTTTTATAACTTATATTTAGATTTCAAGTACGTTAATTATTTTCTGAACTCTATTTGCTTAAATTGAAAATCATGGATATGTTTGTTTAAATTTTAGAAATTATTTGACAATGATTTTATAAACAATTATTTTTTGTAAGTACCACAATGGGAGTCAATAAACCATTGGCTTCTAATTGGTCACCTTGTGGCCTTCTGTTTATCATGAATCCATTGCCTTCTGTTCTATTTGTCCCTCTGATACCACTCTGTCACGACCCAAACCTGCCCCTATAATTTTAGCATCGTAACCAGCCAGTAATCCGTAGATTACCGAAGGCCTCATAGACAGAAAACATAATATTAGGGACTAGCGGAAGCAGATAACAAATATACAATATCCATTGAGCTGTGTAGACATATATGGGATAGAAAATTTTTAAAACTTTTTATATACATATCTACACATTATCCTTACGTTATCATATATATATATATATATATATATACAGATTAGACAAAAAAGGACTTAGCCCTATTTATAAAATAAACAAAGACTTGTTTGACCAAATAAGAAAACAAAACCTAAACTTTAATCACATAGCCAAAACCACTTGACATATCCAGAACCTCCACAGGAGGCACATAGGTTAGCTGACAAAAACAGATTCTAAGCAGATGCCTTTAAGCTTGATCATGCGCCTGATCACTTACATACATAAATAACACAGTGAGCTGAAGCTCAGTGAATAATAACAGAGTAAAGGGATTTAAAGAATGATGTCCCACATTAGATTGAGAAATCAGAGTTCATATCAGAAACAGATTCATATGCTTACACAGAAATCAAAGTTCATATTTATTCATACGTGGTACATCCATTAGAGCTAACAGAATAGATATAGAACAGATACAAAGTGTAGACACCCCATTTTTGACCGTCCTCAAGACTTGGACGTCACCATTGGAACACTTGGTGATTACCCTTGTTTGTGTTCGTCTTGAGTTCCCGGAGGTCTCGGTTGTGCGCTTTGCCTCAGGATCTCTCGACTCGACCGTGTTGTGTCTGGTTTTGCACCAAACACTTGTGTTTTGCCTTGGAGGGGCAAGGAATGCCTTGTGAGGCATCCCCACACATCACCGGCCATGGCTTGAGGCCACCGGCCAGTGATTTTATGCCATCGGCAATGTATATTGCCGGTCGGCACTATTTGTTGCCGGTCGGCCGTTTATTTTGCCAAAATGGCAATTTTGAATGGCCGATCACTGTTCATATACTTTTAGTAGATATTTTGTGCCAGCTGTGATAGTTGGCACCCACTCTGTTCCCCTCCATACACGTGTATGGAGGGATTTCCCTCTAAGCAAGCTTGTTTGGTAAGCTTTGCAAAGGGGAACTTCTATAAGAGGAGAGCTCTCCTCCTTCTTCTAGGTTGGTGATTTTGGAAAGAAAAACCAGAGCTTACACATATACATACACACTCTCTCTCTATATTTCCCTCTCTCTCCTCCCTTGTGTGTGTTTTGTGGCCTAAAAGTGCATTTTTACCTTAGTTTTGCACTAACACACACTACCACACCTTACTTCGACTTTGAGGGACTTTGAGGGTTGTTTGTTGAGGTTTTGGACTGGTTTTGGTCAATAGAGGGTGGCTGGACCAACTGTTCTTCAAGGGTTCTTCAAGGGTAATCACTTTACTTTAGTTTCCCCAATCTTGCATTGGCTTTTGACCTATCTTGCTTTCTGTTTTAGGCTTTGTGTATAACTGAAAAAAGCTTTGTATTTTCATGCTTAAGACATCTCATTGAGGTCATTTTGGCATTGGGGGTCGAACTCCCCCTCTTAGGCCTCTTTTGGCCTCTTTTGGTGCTTTTTCTTTAAGCCTTGTTGACCTTTGTTGTATTGCTCTTTTCACCACTGAAATCCAGTGGATTTTCAGTGGTGAAGAAGATGGTTTGAGGTCTTGTATAGGGGAGGGACACCCCTCTCCCCTTCGTCTCTCTTTTATCCTTGTTTTGGTTTAAAGGGTAGCATGTATGCCTAGCTTTGTTTGGCTTAATTTCAGAGGTTATTTGGTGTTTATTTAGCATGTTTTACCTCTGTCCCATATTGGTTTGTTGGCCCCTCTCATGCTTAATACACTTGCTTTGTATTCCCCCATTTTGCCTAGAAATGCATCTAGCCATTAGACCATCATGCTTGCATATTCTTGCCTAGCTTTGTGAAGTTTTTGGTCATGATTTGTCATGCTTAAGGTCTATTGGCCACTGTCTTGGTCATGTTTGACATGCTTGATGTAGTTACTTTGCATTTCGGCTTGTAGGCCTAGAGTATTTTGGCTTCTAGCATGCTTAACTTAGACTATTCTCATGATTTGGCATTATTTAAGCTCATATTTCAGTCCATGTAAGGTGGTCTTATATTGTCATTTGTGTCCCTTCTCATGCTTTAAGGCGTTGTAGTTTTGTGCCTTGAAATGGGCATTGTGCATGCTTGTATGTTCAAGGCATTTTGGGGCTGCCATATCAGCGGGTTTTTGGCTCTATTTTGCTGCATTGAACATCTGTTTTTGGTCGCTTAGTCCATGCCATGAGTGGTCATGAGGGTTGTAGTAAAATGCCCCTTGTTTGTGCCTTAGCTTTGGGCCCCTTTGGCTTGCATGTTGGCATGAGTGCTTGTTCACCATTTTAGACACTTTTTAGTCACTGTTTTGGGGTGAACTGAGGTCTGCCCTTCATGGTTTAGCATCACCATTGCATGATCATGTTGCATTGTTTTGGTCCTCATGCTTACATTGTATCATACTTACATGTTGGCATGGCGCTTATCTAGTTGCATCTCATATACATTGTACCATACTTGGCACATTTAGAATGCACCAACTTAGTTTGCATGTTTAAGTTGCATTACATTTGGCATGTTTTGCATTTTAACCTCATGTTGTACATTTGAGTCAAGTTTGTATATACGCATTGCATTGCTTGGTTTGGGGTGTCAAACCGGGCATGGGGATTGAGGAGTGTTTGTACTTCAAGTGACAAAACACGCCTCAACCCTCAGTCGCCAATCCCCTTGACTCTAACATGATAGGGTGTTAGTATTCATGTGTTTTGTTTGCATGCATTTTACATTGAATTGCAACCTCGGCCTCTTAGGCCATCATACATCAAAATGTATGATTGATGGCCCGAGGGTCGAGGGTCATGCTCCCTTGAGTCCCTTGCATGATAGAGAGTGTGCCCGCGCATACATTTGCTTGAAATTCCATGCCATACACTATCTGTCCTTGTTGCTGTCAAAAACCAGCTTCTGCAGGAAGTTTTTGCCGACCGGCACTGTAGAATGCCAACCGGCCGTGGATTTGTGGCCGATAGACTTGAAAGCAGCCGATGGAAATTTCCCATGGCCGGTGGATATTTCTCTCAGCCGATGGTGTTCTACAGTGTGCAGAGAACATATCCCAACACTTTGGCAATTTTCAGAGGAGCAGGGCAGCATTAACAGAGGTAGCAGTGGCATGGTACGGGTTTCCGGGCAAGATGGACCGAGCATGTATCATTCGCGTATCCCGAGGCAGGGCTGCGGCCATCTCTATTCCGCATTTAATTTGTTAAATTAGAGGGTCTGTAATAATTAATTAGCTAGGATAGGTAATTCATTATTCGGTTTGTATTATTCTTTTGGTCCCTCCGAACGAGGGCGAATTTGTAATAAGTGTGGGTGAGTGTGTGCATGTCTTCCAACCCCCACTTCTTTCTCCTTTTTACTTACCTGCTTTGATGGTTAGTAATAGGACATGTTTAATTTAGCATACCTTATGCCATGCATGCGTGCATCATTCATCAGTATTGCATGCACCGGGCTCGGCACATCATGCTAACTGCATTAGTACTTCGAATCTAACTTGAATATATGCTACTTGTGCATTTTCACATGTCATTCATAGAATAGCCGAGCCTACTCTAGTGACATTCCGTATGTGTTGCATTAGACATTTAAACATGGACTTGGATCATGCATTGATTGCTAACGAGTTCTTTGTTTTGGCACGGAGTACGATGTAAGCATTTATGCTTTAGCATTCTTGCATGCGTGTGAGTGTTGCCATGATAGCATGACTACCATGAGGCTAACTGCTTATGTGAAATAAGCTGCTTGAATGCCTGTGGGTGAAGGTTGGATTGTCTGAGTTGGAATAGCTCATTGAAATCTGTGTTTTAGCCTATTTGCGAGTAGCAAATTCCAAAACATTTTTCCAAAACAAACGGATATGCAATGCTTATTCCCAAAATTAGGCAATCTAGTCTATACTTGTTTGCAGCATAACATAGTAATTCTAGGCTAATAATTGGAATAAGAACACATAACGTTTTCAAAACTGGATATCATGGTTAGTAGAGGCCGATCTTCGGATCGGGCGAGAGGGGGTGCTCATAGCTGACCTTCCCCAATCGTACCCAAGCTCCCGAGCCGAGGCAACTTTGGTAATGACGGACACGTGGCCTTTGGCACCGAGTCAGGGTTTCCTAAATTCCCCCAAAATAAAATATTTAGGTGGCGACTTTGTATCTGGCAAAACAGTCCATGCTTGGCACTTCTTTCAAACAATCTGTTTTCTTAAAACGATTTGCCGGATTTACACTCTTTGGTTCAGATTAAGAACCGTGACACAAATCGAGTCCGAACTGTAGCGAGGGTCCCTCGCGGGCGCGTGCTACACAGAGCAGATGCATAATAGATGGTGGTTATGAGTAACCAGTTCTATAAAGGAACCTCCGGATTCGGGTAATAGATAACATATATGTTGAGCTCCATGATGGAGTCTACGGTATGGGTAACAGATAACACATATAATAAGTTTCATAATGGAACCTCTGATACTAAGATAACAGCTAATAGATATTCTAAGGATGTCACGAATACATTTCAAAAATTGGACAATCATTCATTGTATAGAACATAACATTTCAGAAAACAGATCTTATTTCATTATACAGAAAATAAATAAAGTTGAACATAGCTTTACTAATTTATTACTCACAGATGGCTCTGCTAGCAGATCAGATAAGGCAGACAGATCAGGCAGACAATAGCGCGTGACCTACACAAACACATAACATATGCACATTGAAACACATTATCACTTCATTGATCAAACTTGACTTTTTTTTTCTTTTTTTTTTCTTTTTTTTTTGTCTAAGTAGTCTGAAGTTCTACTACGTTTATTCTTTCTTATTCAAATGAACCGGGTTCTTATTTCAAATATTCTTTCAGTACTAAGTCCTTCTTTCCCAAATAGACCGATCTTTTACTTGGCTTTTTAAACAATTACTATTAGATCAATGATTCATTTCTTAATTAACTAATTTATATTGATTGGTAGCTTATTAATCTTTATTGAGTCATAAATCATGTCTTGAATGCTTGGGAAGAGATGAGAATGAAACTATGAACTAAATGCAATTTTCTAAAATATGTTGAAAATGATTGTTCGCTTGAGCGAACCTTTAGTCGCTCGAGCAGAGTGACACCCGAATTTTTTCTTTTAAAATTTCAATAAATAGAACTCCAAAATAAATAAATCAATCAAATAATAATAATAATAAATGCACAATTTAGGAAATTAGGAATTAATCAAATAAATTGTTAAGGAAACAAATTGTGAGATGCCGCACGTTAAATATTTTAATAAGTGGTAAGTGATGTTTTATAGTTTGGTAGTGAGGTTTTTAGACGTGAACCTAACTTATAATTATACATAATTTTAGAAATCATTATGAATCACCAAAGGAGTGATAATAATTTTATAAAGCCAAACTAATTTAGGTGACTCTTGATATAAGACATTGTGGCTTCACCCCTCAAATACCAACAAAACGTGGCAGGAGTAGAAGCAACGTGGCTGTCATTAGCCTTTGGCTCTTGGTGAATTGGAGAGGAAACATCAAAGGGGTAAAACATGTGTCAACAAAATTTGAGAAGTAGAGAACATGTGGCAACGGGTGGCAAGAGGAGGAATTGTCCACGCGCGTGTGTGTGTTGCTTGTGCCTCACTCCTGATTTTATATAAATAGGATGTGTGTTGTAGGAATAGGCATCCGAGCAATACAATAGTAGAGCAAGAAACACAAGAAACGGCAAGTAAGCTCAAAATAATTTAGGAGTAATTTTTAGGCGAGTTTTATTATACTTTGAGTTATTATAATATGTTTTTTACATGTCTTAAGTTATCATAATATATTTTACGAATATTTTGAGTTACCATAATTTATTTGATATAAATTATGTTTTATGGTTAGGTTAATATTTCAATTACGTAGATTATTTTCTGAACTTTATTTGTTAAAATGAAACCCATGGATATGTTTATGTAAGATTTAAAGAATATTTGACCATGATCTTGTAAACAATTATCTTGTGTAAGTACCACTACAGGAATCCCATGCCTTGGGGGACTTAAATAACTATTGGCCCCCGTTTGACCACTTTGTGGTCTCCTATTTGTCATGGATCCATTGACTCCTGTAGTGATTGTCACTTAGTGACCCTTGTTCTGTTCTGCTATGTACCGTTGTTATAGTGATTTATTTCAGTTTTTGCCACTTAATTAATTTGTGCATTCAACTCAAATTATGTTAATGTTTTAGCTTAAATAATTATCTATGGCTATTTTGTGCCCCTATACTCATAGTATAATATTTCTCACTCTGCTATGTGCTTATAGTTGTTACCCCTTTCAGGTGACGAGGTTTAGCGAGATCAAGATGGAAAATAAATCGCTGTGTTGTTTTTTTTTAAATCTTTTTTTATTTTTGTTTGTTTTTTTAAACCCTTGTAATACAATAAAGTTCAAATCACTATGTTTTGTTTCCTTTTAAATAAACAGTTGGTACCCAATTATTTTATTTTAATTTATTTAATTTATCCGCTTGCGCTGCGACTATAGAATTATCCGAATTATTTTATTTTTATCTTGTTACGACGCCGAACCTTCAGGTACCGGGTTTGGGTCGTGACAAAAGTGGTATCAAAGCAATGGTTTATTTATTTATTTATTTATTTATTTATTTTTATTTTTTTAAAAAAAATAGTATTAAGTTTTCGAATTTTTCTGTATAATTTTCACATTATTTGAATTGAAAAATTTTACAAAAAAAAAAATGTGTATAAAATAAAATTGTATATATATTTTTTGAAATTTCTTGTACGATTATTCGCATTAATTTTATTTACATTAATTGAAATTCACATTATTTGAATTGTAAATATATATATATATATAACATATTCAAAAAAAAAAATTTATTAACCTTGTGTTATTTGATATTGGGTAATATGTCTAACACAACTAAACCATGTTATAATGGCCAAGTGGTATGGAGTTGCTTTGGGATAGAGCACAGTGGGTAGGAGTTCGAATTCCTCATGCAGAGTGAGTTTGCGGGGTTATTTCATGGGCCAGTTTTCCAGAGTCAGTTCTCATGGTGGTAGCCTAATAGCCCTTTCTAGATGATCCTTTTGTGATTTGACGGTGATTAGCCTAATCCAATTTTGTATCTGTAGGATTAGGCACTAACACTTGACCGTTATCTAAGTATGTTGTACTGGTACCTTTTCCTTATATAAGTAAAACCGGTATTATGTAAGTAATGTATGTATATGTTGTTATGATATCGTTATGAATCATAGATATAATATTGCGATAATAATTGATTCGAAAAAAAATAAAAATAAATAAGAAGTCCACTAACCATTTTCACCTTGTAGTGATGGCTAATGATGGAAATGGAACCGGATCATCGGTCAGTGGTGCTGACCAAATGGAGCAAATCATGGAAAGAGCAGTTACTAGTTTTCTGCGAGCCCTACAAACCAATGTTAATAACGGATTGCCTGAACGACAAGAAGAGCCAACTACTATAAAACAGTTCCAGAACTCGAAACCTTCCATATTTACCGGCAGCACAAACCCATTGGTGGCAGAAGCTTGGGTCAGAGATATGGAGAAAATTTTCCGCGCGCTACCCTGCACAGAAAGACAGAAGGTGACTTTCGCCACGTTCACTTTCAAGGACGATGCACAAGAATGGTAGCTACTTATCCTGGAGAAAGAAGATATTGTGACTTGGGCCAGATTCTTGGAGGTATTCTATGAAAAATACTTTCCAGATTCACTGTGAGAACAAAAGGCGTCGGAATTCATACATCTAAGGCAAGGAACCATGACAGTGGCCGAATACGAAAGCAAGTTCACGCAACTGGCCCGATTCGCGACATACGTCATCCCCACCGAAGCTCGAAAAGCCAGAAAATTTGAAGCGCGATTGGATCCTGAAATTAAAGATAGGCTGGAGGTTTTGAAACTACCAACCTCTGCGGAGGTGGTAGATCGAGCATACATTGCGGAAAAAGGGATCAAAACCTTGCGTTCCGGGGAATCAAACCAGAGGAAGCGATTGTGGGAAAGAGATAACAGAAGGCCCGGTGTCGCGCCTCCCAAGAAAGTAAATACGGGCACGACTAGTTCAACCAGTTCAAGCAATCAAGGTCCTACAAATCCCAGAGGTGACACCATTCCAGCTTGCACTACCTGTGGAAGGACTCATTGGGAACAGTGCCGTCGAGATACGGGAGCATGCTTTAAATGTGGCCAAGTTAGCCATTTGCTGAGAAATTATCCAAAGCTCGTCAGCCCCTTTGATACAGTCCGAAAACCAGCAGTACCTGGAGAAGTGAGAAAGGACCAAAAACGCCAAGGTAGAACTTTTGCCTTAGTACCTGGAAACCCAGAAGTTACAGAGAAAGTCGTGTCAGGTACACTTTCTGTCTGGAAACCCAGAAGTTACAGAGAAAGTCGTGTCAGGTACACTTTCTGTTTGTGGTCACTTAGCCTATGCTCTCTTTGACTCTGGCTCAACTCATTCTTTTGTTACACCACACTTTGCTACCAAGTTGGCATCAACACCCGAACCCTTAGGATATGTATTATCTATGTCCTTTTCTTCTGGTAATTCTGCCCTTAGTATTGATGTGTACAAATCTTGTACTATATCCTTAAAAGGTGAAACCTTACATGTAGATTTGATTCCCCTCTGCATTAGTACCTTTGATGTGATCTTAGGAATGGATTGGTTAGCTGCCCACCATGCCTCTATCAATTGTGAAGCCAAAAAGGTCTTCCTCCGGTCACCAAACCAACTCGAGCTTATTTTCGAAGGAACTGGAGCCTCTCCCCCTCCATGTATTATATCATTCATGACAGCCCAACGACTGCTAAGGAAGGGTTATTGTAGTTGTATCTGTTATGTGATCGATACTCAATAAGAGACCCCCACACTTGATGCAATCCCTGTGGTTCGAGAAATCCCGGATGTATTTTTTGATGACCTGCCTGGTACCCCAGTTGACCGGGAAATCGAATTCACCATTGAAACCCAACCTAGTGCACAACCAATCTCAAAAACCCCTTACCGCATGTCCATAACAGAATTGAAAGAACTAAAAACCCAACTTCAAGAACTACTGGACAAAGGCTTCATCCGACCAAGTACCTCACCATGGGGAGCTCCGGTACTGTTCGTAAAGAAAAAGGATGGTACAATGAGGCTATGCATCGATTACCGGGAGCTGAACAAAGTCACCATCAAGAGCCAGTACCCTCTACCACGAATTGATGACTTGTTTGATCAACTGCAAGGCGCCCAAGTATTCTCAAAAATTGACTTGCGTTCTGGTTACCATCAACTAAAAGTCAAAACAGAAAGTATTGAAAAGACTGCCTTCAGAACTCGTTATGGGCACTACGAGTTTCTCGTTATGCCATTTGGCGTCACAAATGCTCCAGCGGCCTTCATGGACCTCATGAATTGAGTGTTCAAACCTTATCTTGACAAGTTCGTCATTGTCTTCATTGACGACATTCTTATATACTCAAAATCGCCAGAAGATCATGAGCACCACTTGCGAAGAGTTCTACAGACATTACGTGATCACAAGCTTTATGCCAAGTTGAAGAAATGCGAATTCTAGATCACTAGTGTACACTTCCTCGGTCACGTCATTAACAAAGAAGGCATCTCAGTTGATCCCCAAAAGGTTACAGCAATCGTGGAGTGGCCATGACCTACTAACGTATCTGAGATTCGAAGCTTTTTGGGCCTAGCCTGCTATTACCGGCGTTTTGTGCAAGATTTCTCGAAGATAGCTTCACCCTTGACCCAGCTAACTCAGAAGAACAGGCCCTTTGAATGGACGGACAAGCAGGAACGTTGCTTCCAAGAATTGAAGAACAGACTCGTCATGGCTCCTATACGAGCACTTCCCGAGGAAGCAGAAGGGTTTGTAATTTATAGCGATGCCTCATACGATGGTTTGGGTTGCGTTCTTATGCAAAATGGAAAGGTCATTGCTTATGCCTCCCGCCAACTAAAGACTCATGAAAGGAACTACCCAACTCATGATCTAGAATTGGCTGCGGTAATCTTCACCCTCAAGATCTGGCGTCATTATCTCTACGGTGCAACCTGTGAGATTTACACTGATCACAAGAGTCTCAAATATCTGTTTACATAGAAGGAATTGAATATGAGGCAACGATGATGGCTAGAATTTATGAAGGGCTACGATATAGAGATCCATCACCATCCCAGCAAAGCTAGTGTAGTAGCAGATGCATTAAGTCGAAAAACGACCAAAAGTTTGGCATGTACCCTTATTCCCCGCAAGATCCATGGACTGCTCGCCAACATAATCGTGGAACCCGAGTTGATTGAAGAAATTAGAATCTACCAATGTGAAGATAAAATTTTGAAGAAAAAGTACAAGGAACAAGGAAGCACGCCCGATCCTGATTTCACGATAAGCAATGGAATACTAAAATTTTGAAATCGAATTTGCGTACCTGACCTTCCAGAACTCAAGAAAAGGATATTGGTAGAAGCTCATAGCTCGAGGTTTGCGATCTATCCTGGAAATACGAAGATGTATTATGATCTGAAGGAACACTTCTGGTGGACAGGAATGAAGAAAGACATAGCATGCCATGTCTCCAAATGCCTACGTTGTCAACAAGTTAAAGCAGAACATCAGAGACCTGCAGGAATGTTGCAACCACTCCCTATTCCTGAATGGAAGTGAGAACACATTACTATGGACTTCGTGGTCGGGCTACCGCAATCAGTCTCGAAGAACGATGCAATATGGGTTATCGTGGATCGATTAACGAAGTCGGTGCATTTTCTACCAATCAGAATCATGTACTCTCTTTCTAAGTTCGCCACTCTATACATTAAAGAAATCATTTGCTTACACGGCACCCCAGTTTCAATCGTATCCGATAGAGACCCCCGGTTCTTGTCTCATTTCTAGAACAAATTGCAAGAAGCTTTGGGAACCACTCTAAAGTTTAGCACGGCTTATCACCCTCAAACTAATAGGCAATCTGAAAGGACGATCCAGACTTTGGAAGACATGTTACGTTTGTGTGTGTTAGACCTCAAAGGTAACTAGGATGATCATCTACCTTTGGTGGAGTTCACCTATAATAATAGCTACCATGCAAGTATTGGAATGGCACCGTACGAGGCACTGTATGGAAGGAGATGTCGATCACCTCTGTGTTGGACAGAAGTCAGAGACGGAAAATTATTAGGCCCCGAGATCGTGCAAATAACAAGCGACAAAATCCAACTCATCCAGCAGCGAATTCGCACTGCTTAGAGTCGCCAGAAAAGCTATGCAGATACACGGAGACGAGACGTAGAATTTCAAGTAGGCGATCATGTGTTCCAAAAGATCTCACCAACGAGAGGCGTTATCCGATTTGGGAAGCGAGGAAAGTTAAACCCACGTTACATCAGCCCATTCGAGATACTTGAACGGATTGGTTCTGTGGCATATCGCCTTGCACTTCCACCTAAACTATCCAATGTCCACAATGTGTTTCACGTTTCAATGCTTCGTTGATATCTTCGAGATCCAGAGCACGTTGTCGATTATGAGAACCTGCAAATTCAAGAAGACCTCTCTTATGAAGAGCAACCCGTACAAATTCTTGATCACCGTGACCAGGTCCTTCGAAATAAGACTATACCTGTAACGCCCTCAAAATAAGCCCATCATATCATACAACCATGATAAAGGAAAAGGATCTCATATTATAATCACCAGAGTATTATTACAAAAAGTATTACATGTTGACGACAAAAGTAAATGCCTTATAGGCTTACAACTTTCCAAGTCAACACTTGGTTACAAAAGAAGAGAGTACTAACTCTACACAAAAGAAGCCCTTGGCTTGATATACATGTAATACAACAAAATTTAACAAAAAGAAGAGTCTTTAACTCCCACAACGATCCATGCTAAGGCCTCGGGGGCGGCATAGTACCTGAACCTGAAAATGATGTCCCATAAAGGGCGAGCCAACGCCCAGTAGAGATATGCTAAACATAATATGAGCAATAACTAAAACATTAGCACTTGATAAATGTTTAACTTAACAAACTCAACTTATAAACATGGCTCAGGACATGGCCAAAGAACTGAAATAAGACTACGCCTCTACCAACAATACTACAAACTATCATTTTACGGAAATTGCGTCCGCGGGATTCGGCACCCATGTATTTTCATTCTCTTATGGCCATTTTACAGATATTTCATCCGCGGGACTCGGCACCCATGTATAGATATATTCGGATTGCCATTTTACGGAAATTGCGTCCGCGGGATTCGACACCCATGTATTATTATATTCAAATGGCCATTTTACGGAAATTTCATCCGCGGGATTCGGCACCCATGTATTCAAATACACAACTTGATTAGTTTCAATTCACCTAATCATCATGCAATGTCTACAACAATCAAGACTATCCTCCACCAATAGCCCAAAGCAGTTATTTCTAAACGGATGATAAATGCCTCAACAATTATATAATTGACATTTTCAAAAGTGAGCGATTTATAAATCCAACTCCACCCTTCTATCTCATAATGAGCAAATTTCATTATATTCAACTCAATTCCATAAACACATAACTTTCTCAAATTAATTACACTAATTACTTTATACACAAATTAGGGCTTCCTCTCTCATCTCTCAATATTAACCCAATGGTTCAAATATCAACAACCAACAACAGTAACATCATTTTGAGACCCAAAATACATCTTTAAGAATCAAAATAACAAAAACCCCCTTTTTACCTTTTGAAATCCTAAGTCCCAAAATCAAACCATTTAAACAACATGCTCAAAATCTAGGTCAAAGCCCAGAAGAGTGAGTAGGAATCCCTACCTCAAAAGATAAAATCCAACGAAGGAGATGAAGAAAAACGAAGATGCTCCAAATCCCAAAATTCTCGGATCAAAATGTAGCCCTCGACGATCAACACACTTTTTACAAAGGCCAACGGGTGAGAGATTACTCTAACTAGATCAAACCCTAGAGAGAAGTGGAGGTTTTAGTGAGAGAAGCTCTCTCCAATGACTGTTTTGAAAAGTAAGAGAGAGAAATGGAGTTGAAAAAGTGATCCAAAAAGCTAAATCTCGGAGTGATATACACGAGTCCCCGCTCGATCGTCAGACACAAAATCACGCTCGAGCGTCCAAACCCTCGCTCAAGCGTTGGATACACGCTTCCAGAACTTTTGCAGAACCAGGTACCCGCTCCAGCGTAAAACTCCCCGCTCGAGCGACACACACAAACTCACGCTCGAGCGTCAAACACTGCAGATGAAAATACTGGGAGATGGAAATTTACGCTCGAGCGTCAAACCTCCTGCTCGAGCGGAGAAACAACAATAAAGGGCCCGCTCGAGCGTCAAAATCCCCACTCGAGCGTGAAGGCCAAATTCTGAACAACTACTTTTGGTTTCAAAGCACAACCAACTTGTTTCAAACCTGCCCAACACAACCCAAGACTCAAATACGAAGAGTAAAGGATGCAAGTGAGAATGAGACAACAACACATCCACAGAACCGAGTCCGAAATACAATAAATAAAGAGAGGCAAAACCAGGATCACTATAACCTCTCCCCCTTAAAGAATTTTGTCCCCGAAATTAAGTACAAGTTTTTCAAAAGCATGTTTTCTCAATTACCAACATTATTACAATGTAAAATTCAACAACTTGACCCATTACCAGTCATTCCATCTCTATTCAAGAGGCCAACTTCCAACATAATCTCCAACATGCATTTTCAACATGCATCACAAAACAAATTGAATGCCAAAATTATATTTGCATTTCTAAAACAGAGTTAACATATGCAATGTTAAAATAAACTTTCATTATAAGGCAATTTCTACAATATTCCCATAAACCAAAACATTCACAATGCTTTACAATTTAAAACATATTTAATGCTCTTAAAGTTCATTAATATTACAAAATCCCACTACATGGTTAAACATTTACAAACAAGTCCGGATATTTCTCACGAACATCCGCCTCAAGTGGCTTCCTCCACTCGGTGATGCTTCCACAAAACCTTTACCAAGGGAATGGTCTTGCCTCTCAAGACTTGTTTCTGCCTATCCAAGACCCGTACCGGTCTCTCCTCATACGAGGCATCCTCAACTACCTCTAAGTCGGTCCAATCCAACACGTGCGATGGATTCGGCTAGTACTTCCGAAGCATACTAACATGAAATACGTTATGCACTCCGGATAACTGTGGCGGCAAGGCCAAACGATAAGCAACCTCCCAAATCCTCTCAGGGATCTCAAAAGGACCTATAAACCAAGGAGATAACTTCCCACTTTTCCCAAACCTCATCAAACCCCGCCTAGGTGATATTTTTAAGAAAACGTGATCACCCGTCTCAAATGCCAAAGGCCTCCTCCTACGATCGGCATAACTCTTTTGGCAACTATGGGCTGTAACAAGCCTCTTACGGATAAGCTCAACTTTCTCAGTCGTTTCCCTCACCAATTCCAGGCCCAACAAAGATGCATCACCCACCTCGGCCCAACAAACTGGAGACCTACACGGTCGGCCATACAAGGCCTCAAATGGCGCCATACCGATACTAGACTGAAAGCTGTTGTTGTAGGCAAATTCTACCAAGGGCAAGCGCCTCTCCCACGTCCCACTAAAGTCAAGGACATAACCTCGAAGCATATCCTCAAGGATCTGAATAGTACGCTCGGACTGTCTGTCAGTCTGAGGATGATAAGCCGTGCTAAAGGTCATCTTAGTGCCCAAGGCACTCTGCAAACTCTGTCATAACCCACTAGTAAAACGAGGATCTCTATCTGAGACAATCGTCACTGGGACTCCGTACAACCTCACTATGTCCTGAATATACAAATCGGCAAGATGATCTACCAAATCTCTTGTGCGCATAGGGATAAAGTGCGCCGACTTAGTCAACCGGTCAACAACCACCCAAATAGCATCACTACCCGCTGAGTCCTCGGAAGACCTACAACGAAGTCCATAGTGACATGCTCTCACTTCCACTCGGCAATAGGCAAGGGTTGAAACAAACCCACTGGCCTCTGATGCTCGGCCTTTACTTGCTGACAAGTAAGGCACTTAGACACGAAAACTGCCACATCATTCTTCATACCCCACCACCAAAATTGGCGACCCAAATCACGACATGTCTTGGTGCCTCCCGAATGTACCGCAAGGCGCGAATGGTGAAACTCTCGGAGTACGTCCTCTCGGCAAGACTCCAGCACAAACGGACGGTCTCGGTATCTCACACTCAGGTCGGGATACACAGTCAAACCCTTCTCAGTCTTCCCACCAGAGATCTTCTCTCGGAGGGATTCTACTTCAAGGTCACCTCTCTGTGCCTCTAACACTCGAGTCACAAGTGTAGGCTGTGTAACAACATAAAACAAGGCCGCAGCCTCAATGGAATCACCCAGAAGCAAATCAAACTCGCCAAGTGCACCTAACATCTCCCACTCCCGGATGGCTATACAAGCTACATCACTAATGGATTTCCTACTAAGGGCATCGGCCACAACATTGGCCTTTCCCGGGTGATAGTGCAACTCAAAGTCATAGTCCTCAATGAACTCCATCCACCTCCTCTGCCTCAAATTCAAGTCCCTCTGTGTAAACAGGTACTTCAAACTCTTATGATCCGAGAACACCTCGAATCTCTCACCATAAAGGTAGTGCCTCCAAATCTTCAAGGAAAAAATTACTGCTGCTTGTTCTAGGTCGTGAGTAGGGTAATTCCTCTCGTGAATCTTCAACTGACGTGAGCCATAGGCTACCACTTTCCCCTCTTGCATCAAGACACAACCCAATCCCTCGCGTGAGGCATCACAATAAACCGCATAACCCAAACCTCTCTCCGGAATAACCAATACCGGAGCGGTGGTCAATCTAACTTTCAACTCTTGGAACGACTTTTCACAAGTCTCACTCCATACAAATTTGACTTCTTTCCGCGTCAATCTAGTCAACGACGAAGCTAGTCTAGAGAAGTCTTTCACAAACCGGCGATAATACGCAGCTAATCTCAGAAAACTGCGGATCTCAAAAACGCTCTTAGGCTGTGCCCAATCTTACACTGCCTCAATCTTGGATGTATCAACAGACACCCCTTCCCTGGAAATCACATGGCCTAAGAACTTGACCTCTCCTAGCCAGAACTCACACTTTTCAAATTTGGCACACAGCTTATGGGCTCTAAGCAATTCGAGCACCACTCTCAAGTGTTCCTCGTGCTCCTCCTCCGAAGGTGAATAAATCAGAATGTCGTCCACGAAAACGACTACAAAGCGATCTAAGAATTCCCGGAATATCCGATTCATCAAATCCATAAACACTGCCGGTGCATTGGTGAGCCGGAAAGGCAGCACCAGAAATTCATAGTGGCCATACCGCGTGCGGAATGCCGTTTTCGAAATATCCTCCTCCCTGACCCTCAGCTGATGGTAACCCGATCTCAAGTCTATCTTGGAGAAACAACGGGACCCTTTTAACTGGTCAAACAAGTCATCTATACGGGGCATAGGGTACTTATTCTTAACCGTAGCCCGATTCAACTTCCGGTAGTCGATACAAAGTCTCAAGGCACCATCTTTCTTTTTAGCAAAGAGGTCTGGTGCTTCCCACGGTGAAACACTAGGGTGAACAAAACCCTTATCTAGCAACTCTTGGAGTTGAACCTTCAACTCACTCAACTCGGCTGGGGCAAAACGGTACGGTGCCATAGAAATCGATGCCGTGCCGGGCACTAAATCAATAGAGAATTCTATTTCTTGGTAAGGTGGCAAACTAATGAGATCCTCGGGAAAAACATTCGAATACTCATAAACCACCCTCGGCAATACAATCTAGGTCTCATCACACTCATTACTCATAAAGCTAACAAGAAGACCACTAAGCTCACTCCGTCCTCGCGGAGGTGGCAACACACTACCAACCCGATCCCCTAAGAAATGGAAACACTCCCCGCTCAAGGTACATACTGTGACCTTCTGGCGGTAGCAATCGATAACTGCCCGGTATGACGATAACCAGTCCATACCCAAAATAACATCAAAACCCGACATGGGCATAACTACAAAAGGAAATGGAAGTCGGCGGTCGGCGACCTCTATGCCACAACCTCTATATCTGTGTTTCAAAATCAATTCGCCCCCAACAGGCGACATAACACAAATAGGAGATGCTAACCGTGCTAACTCCAACCCCAAAACAGATGCGAATGCAGCAGATATAAAGGAATGAGATGCACCCGTATCAATCAACACATTGGCAACCGAGTTGCAAAACAAAAAGGTACCTCTCACAACAGATGGAGCCGGTACAAGATCCTGCGCAGTAACAGCATACACGCGCCTTGTAGGCCCCTGATCCACCTGCTCACCTCTCGAAGCAAATGACTGATGCATAGATTGAGACGATGAAGCCCCCTGATTGGCCCTCGAGGCCTGAGCAGACTGTGCTGGCTGCGAATTCTGCGTCTGTCTCAAACCAGGCGCACCGAGTGTACCACCCAACTGTGGACAGAACCTCTTCAGGTGTCCTGTCTGACCACACTGATAACAAGAGGACGATCGGCCTGTGCCCTGACTCTGGCTCTAAGGTCGAGCTGAAGATGAAGCTGCTCCCTGACCTCCTCCCCTCTGTGGGTAAGCCGGAGACTTGGGCTCAACTGACCACATTTGAAACAGGTGAAGTCCCCCTGGCTGCCTCTCCCAGAACCTGAACTCGGCACTAGAAAGGTAGATCTCGCTCAAGTACTCTGGGACTACTGAGGGTTAGAACCCCTCTGCCTCCTACCATCCCCCTGGCCATCTTGACTCCTTTTGGAGCCCCTCATCCTCTCCTTTTCCTCCATCATAGACTTCATATGGGTCGTGGCGTCCACAAGACGTCCATACTCCCGGATCATGGATCCCCCAACCCTCATCTTGAGGCCATGCCTCAACTTCCTTTCGAACTCAATACAACGGAGTTCCTCCGACGCCACGAGCTCAGGTGCGAACCTGGACAAACTGGTAAAGGTAGCCTCAAACTCGGCCACTGACAAGCCTAGCTGCTTAAGCTGGCAAAACTGATCCCTCAGCTTTTCCCTGATAGTTGGGGCTAAGTACTTCTTCTGGAAAGCATCTACAAAAGCCTCTCAAGTGCCAACAATACGGCCCCTCGTGAACTTCCACCATTGACCCGCATCCCCCTTTAGCTAGAAAGATGCCAAGGTCACCTTTAGTAACCCGTCCTCGATGCCAACCATCTCAAATGTCTTGGTCATCTGCTCTAACCACTCATCAGCCTTGAGTGACTCCTTTGGATCCCCAACAAACTCGTCCGGATTAGACCGGAAGAACTCCCTCATTTGAAAGGAAGGCCCTGCATCAACAACCGGGGCCTGAACTTGGGCCTGAACTGGAACCTCAGCTCTGAGAATGCCCATAGATTCCCTCAAAGCATCGGCTATCCCACGGGCTAAGGCGCCCATAGCCTGTTGACCTGCTGGCTCAGCCACATTGGCCTGACCAACCCCTTCCTACTGCGCCGGAATATCATCTGGTAAAGGCATTTCCTACCTCCTAGGCCTGCCTCGCCTACCACCACGTCCTCTTCCTAACATCCTAGTAAAGGTAACGAAAAACATTAGCACATTCATAAATGTGCCGAAGCTAAAACACTCGCGTCCTAATGCATGGACAACTGTAATTCACTCCACATAAGCACATAATCACATAAGCACTTACGAATTTCATTTCCGGATAATGATGGTCCAGAGGCGTTACTAGAGTTCCGGTTAAAAACAGCATTGATCAAGTGCTTTTCCAACAAGACTCATAGAAACCCAAGGATCCAATCAACATTCTAGAAACTAAATTCCATACCCAAATAGTCACATAAACATGTTATCACATAAGCATGTAACACTATATCTAAGTCTCTATCAAGCGAGACGAACCCATTGTGGTACTAACCACTTCCCGCGTACCCAAAGTATTCGAACCCAGTACGCTCTGATACCAAGTTGTAACGCCCTCAAAATAAACCCATAATATCATACAACCATGATAAAGGAAAAGCATCTCATATTATAATCACCAGAGTATTCTTACAAAAAGTATTATATTTTGAAGACAAAAGTAAATGCCCTATAGGCTTACAACTTTCCAAGTCAACACTTGGTTACAAAAGAAGAGAGTACTAACTCTACACAAAAGAAGCCCTTGGCTTGATATACATGTAATACAACAAAATTTAACAAAAAAAGAGTCTTTAACTCCCACAACGATCCATGCTAAGGCCTCGGGGGCGGCATAGTACCTGAACTTGAAAATGATGTCCCATAAAGGGTGAGTCAACGCCCAGTAGAGATATGCTAAACATAATATGAGCAATAACTAAAACATTAGCACTTGATAAATGTTTAACTTAACATACTCAACTTATAAACATGGCTCAGGACCTGGCCAAAGAACTGAAATAAGACAACGCCTCTACCAACAATACTACAAACTGCCATTTTACGGAAATTGCGTCCGCGGGATTCGGCACCCATGTATTTTCATTCTCTTATGGCCATTTTACGGATATTTCATCCGCGGGACTCGGCACCCATGTATAGATATATTCGGATTGCCATTTTACGGAAATTGCATCCGCGGGATTTGGCACCCATGTATTATTATATTCAAATAGCCATTTTACGAAAATTTCATCCACGGGATTCGGTACCCATGTATTCAAATACACAACTTGATTAGTTTCAATTCACCTAATCATCATGCAATGTCTACAACAATCAAGACTATCCTCCACCGATAGCCCAAAGCAGTTATTTCTAAACGGATAATAAATGCCTCAACAATTATATAATTAACATTTTCAAAAGTGAGCGATTTATAAATCCAACTCCACCATTCTATCTCATAATGAGCAAATTTCATTATATTCAACTCAATTCCATAAACACATAACTTTCTCAAATTAATTACACTAATTAATTTATACACAAATTAAGGCTTCCTCCTTCATCTCTCAATATTAACCCAATGGTTTAAATATCAACAACCAACAACAGTAACATCATTTTGAGACCCAAAATACATCTTTAAGAATCAAAATAACAAAAACCCCCTTTTTACCTTTTGAAACCCTAAGTCCCAAAATCAAACCATTTAAACAACATGCTCAAAATCTAGGTCAAAGCCCATAAGAGCGAGTAGGAATCCTTACCTCAAAAGATGAAACCCAACGAAGGAGATGAAGAAAAATGAAGATGCTCCAAATCCCAAAATTCTCGGATCAAAATGTAGCCCTCGACGATCAACACACTTTTTACAAAGGCCAACGGGTGAGAGATTACTCTAACTAGATCAAACCCTAGAGAGAAGTGGAGGTTTTAGTGAGAGAAGCTCTCCAATGGCTATTTTGAAAAGTAAGAGAGAGAAATGGAGTTGAAAAAGTGATCCAAAAAGCTAAATCTAAAGTGATATACACGACTCCCCGCTCAAGCGTGTAACTCCCTGCTCGAGCGTCAGACACAGAATCACGCTCGAGCGTCCAAACCCCCGCTCGAGCGCTGAATACACATTTTCAGAACTATTTGCAGAACCAGGTACCCGCTCGAGCGTAAAACTCCTCGCTCGAGCGACACACACAAACTCACGCTCGAGCGTCGAAACTCCCGCTCGAGCGTCAAACACTGCAGAGGAAAATACTGGGAGATGGAAATTTACACTCGAGCGTCAAACCGCCAGCTCGAGCGGAGAAGCAACAATAAAGGGCCCGCTCGAGCGTCAAAATCCCCGCTCGAGCGTGAAGGCCAAATTCTGAACAACTGCTTTTGGTTTCAAAGCACAACCAACCTGTTTCAAACCTGTCCAACACAACCCAAGACTCAAATACGAAGAGTAAAGGATGGAAGTGAGAATGAGACAACAACACATCCACGGAACCGAGTCCGGAATACAATAAATAAAGAGAGGCAAAACCAGGATCGCTATAACTCGTAAAAGTCTTATGGAGAAACCATTGTGTCAAGGAAGCAACGTGGGAAACTGAAAGCCAAATGTGAACCAAATACCCACACCTCTTCGAAACCCAAGGTACGTCAAGTTTGGGGACAAACTTCTTTTAAGGAGAGGAGAAATGTGACACCCGAATTTTTTCTTTTAAAATTTCAATAAATAGAACTCCAAAATAAATAAATCAATCAAATAATAATAATAATAAATGCATAATTTAGGAAATTGGGAATTAATCAAATAAATTGTTAAGGAAACAAATTGTGAGACACCGCACGTTAAATATTTTAGTAAGTGGTAAGTGATATTTTATAGTTTGGTAGTGAGGTTTTTAGACATGAACCTAACTTATGATTATACGTAATTTTAGGAATCATTATGAATCACCAAAGGAGTGATAACAATTTTATAAAGCCAAATTAATTTAGATGACTCTTGATATAGGACATGTGGCTTCACCCCTCAAATACCAACAAAACGTGGCAGGAGTAGAAGCAACGTGGCTGTCATTAGCCTTTGGCTCTTGGTGAATTGAGAGGAAACATCTAAGGGGTAAAACATGTGTCAACAAAATTTGAGAAGTAGAGAACATGTGGCAACGGGTGGCAAGAGGAGGAATTGTCCACGTGTGTGTGTTGCTTGGGCCTCACTCATGATTTTATATAAATAGGATGTGTGTTGTAGGAATAGGCATCCGAGCAATACAATAGTAGAGCAAGAAACACAAGAAACGGGAAGCAAGCTCAAAATAATTTAGGAGTAATTTTTATGTGAGTTTTATTATATCTTGGGTTATTATAATATATTTTTTATATGTCTCAAGTTATCATAATATATTTTACGAATGTTTTGACTTACCACAATTTATTTAATATAAATTATGTTTTATGGTTAGGGTAATATTTCAATTACGTAGATTCTTTTCTGAATTTTATTTGATAAAATGAAACCCATGGATATGTTTGTGTAAATTTTACAGAATATTTGACCATGATCTTGTAAACAATTATCTTGTGTAAGTACCACCACGGGAGTCTCATGCCTTGGGGGACTTAAATAACCATTGAACCCCGTTTGACCACTTTGTGGTCTCCTGTTTGTCATGGATCCATTGACCCCTGTAGTGATTGTCACTTAGTGACCCCTGTTCTGTTCTGCTATGTACCGTGGTTATAGTGATTTATTTCAGTTTTTGCCACTTAATTAATTTGTGCATTCAACTCAAATTATGTTAATGTTTTAGCTTAAATAATTATCCATGACTATTTTGTGCCCCTATATTCACAGTATAATATTTCTCACTCAGCTATGTGCTTATAGTTGTTACCCCTTCCAGGTGACGAGGTTTAGCGGGATCAAGATGGAAAATAAATCGCTGTGTTGTTTTTTTTTAAATCTTTTTTTATTTCTGTCTATTTTTTTTTAAACCCTTGTAATACAATAAAGTTCAAATGACTATGTTTTGTTTCCTTTTAAATAAACAGTTGGTGCCCAATTATTTTATTTTAATTTATTTAATTTATCCGCTTGCGCTGCGACTATAGAATTATCCGAATTATTTTATTTTTATCTTGTTACGACGCCGAACCTTTGGGTACCGTGTTTGGGTCGTGACAAAAATGGTATCAAAGCAATGGTTTATTTATTTATTTATTTTTTTTTAAAAAAAAATAGTGTTAAGTTTTCGAATTTTTCTGTATAATTTTCACATTATTTGAATTGAAAATTTTTACAAAAAAAAAAAATGTGTATAAAATAAAATTGTATATGTTTTTTTTTTTTTAATTTCTTGTACGATTATTCGCATTAATTTTATTTACATTAATTGAAATTCACATTATTTGAATTGTAAATATATATATATATATATATACATAACATATTCAAAAAAAAAAAATTATTAACCTTGTGTTATTTGATATTAGGTAATATGTCTAACACAACTAAATCATGTTATAATGGCCAAGTGGTATGGGGTTGCTTTGGGATAGAGCACAGTGGGTGGGAGTTCGAATTCCTCATGCAGAGTGAGTTTGCGGGGTTATTTCATGGGCCAGTTTTCCAGAGTCAGTTCTCATGGTGGTAGCCTAACAGCCCTTTCTAGATGATCCTTTTGTGATCTGACGGTGATTAACCTAATCCAATTTTGTATCAGTAGGATTAGGCACTAACACTTGACCGTTATCTAAGTATGTTGTACTGGTATCTTTTCCTTATATAAGTAAAACCGGCATTATGTAAGTAATGTATGTATATGTTGTTATGATATCGTTATGAATCATAGATATAATATTGCGATAATAATTGATTCAAAAAAAAAAAAAAAAGAAGAAGAAGAAGTCCACTAACCATTTTCACCTTGTAGTGATGGCTAATGATGGAAATGGAACCGGATCATCGGTCAGTGGTGCTGACCAAATGGAGCAAATCATGGAAAGAGCAATTAGTAGTTTTCTGCGAGCCCTACAAACCAACGTTAACAACGGATTGCCTGAACGATGAGAAGAGCCAACTACTATAAAACAGTTCCAAAACTTAAAACCTACCATATTTACTGGCAGCACAAACCCACTAGTGGCAGAAGCTTGGGTCAGAGATATGGAGAAAATTTTCCGCGCGCTACCTTGCACAGAATGACAGAAGGTGACTTTTGCCACGTTCACCTTCAAGGACGATGCACAAGAATGGTGGCTACTTGCCCTGCAGAAAGAAGATATTGTGACTTGGGCTAGATTCTTGGAGGTATTCGATGAAAAATACTTTCCAGATTCGCTGCGGGAACAAAAGGCGTCGGAATTCATACATCTAAGCCAAGGAACCATGGCAGTGGCCGAATACGAAAGCAAGTTCACACAACTGGCCCGATTCGTGACATATGTCATCCCCACCGAAGCTCGAAAAGCCAAAAAATTTGAAGCGGGATTGGATCCTGAAATTAAAGACAGGATGGAGGTTTTGAAACTACCAACCTATGCGGAGGTGGTAGATCTAGCATACATTGCGGAAAAAGGGATCAAAACCTTGCGTTCCGGGGAATCAAACCAGAGGAAGCGATTGTGGGAAAGAGATAACAGAAGGCCTGGTACCGCGCCTCCCAAGAAAGTAAATACGGGCACAACCAGTTCAAGCAATCAAGGTCCTACAAATCCCAGAGGTGACACCATTCCAGCTTGCACTACCTGTGGAAGGACTCATTGGGGACAGTGCCGTCGAGATACGGGAGCATGCTTTAAATGTGGCCAAGTTGGCCATTTGCTAAGAAATTGTCCAAAGCTCGTCAGCCCCTTTGATCCAGTCCGAAAACCCGCAGTACCTGGAGAAGTGAGAACGGACCAAAAACGCCAAGGTAGAACTTTTGCCTTAGTACTTGGAAACCCAGAAGTTACAGAGAACGTCGTGTCAGGTACACTTTCTGTTTGTGGTCACTTAGCCTATGTTCTCTTTGACTCTGGCTCAACTCATTCTTTTGTTACACCACACTTTGCTACCAAGTTGGCATCAACACCCGAACCCTTAGGATATATATTATCTGTGTCCTTCTCTTCTGGTAATTCTGCCCTTAGTACTGATGTATACAAATCTTGTACTATATCCTTAAAAGGTGAAACCTTACATGTAGATTTGATTCCCCTCTACATTAGTACCTTTGATGTGATCTTAGGAATGGATTGGTTAGCTGCCCACCATGCCTCTATCAATTGTGAAGCCAAAAAGGTCTTCCTCCGGTCACCAAACCAACTCGAGCTTATCTTCGAAGGAACTGGAGCCTCTCCCCCTCCATGTATTATATCATTCATGACAGCCCAACGACTGCTAAGGAAGGGTTGTTGTAGTTGTATCTGTTATGTGATCGATACTCAACAAGAGACCCCCACACTTGATGCAATCCCTGTGGTTCGAGAAATCCCGGATGTATTTCCTGATGACATGCCTGGTACCCCAATTGACCGGGAAATCGAATTCACCATTGAAACCCAACCTGGTGCACAACCAATCTCAAAAACCCCTTACCGCATGTCCATAACAGAATTGAAAGAACTAAAAACCCAACTCCAAGAACTACTGGACAAAGGCTTCATCCGACCAAGTACCTCACCATGGGGAGCTTCGGTACTGTTCGTAAAGAAAAAGGATGGTACAATGAGGCTATGTATCGATTACCAGGAGCTGAACAAAGTCACCATCAAGAACCGGTACCCTCTACCACGAATTGATGACTTGTTTGATCAACTGCAAGGCGCCCAAGTATTCTCAAAAATTGACTTGTGTTCTAGTTACCATCAACTAAAAGTCAAAACAGAAAGTATCGAAAAGACTGCCTTCAGAACTCGTTACGGGCACTACGAGTTTCTCGTTATGCCATTTGGCGTCACAAATGCTCCAGCGGCCTTCATGGACCTCATGAATTGAGTGTTCAAACTTTATCTTGACGAGTTCGTCATTGTCTTCATTGACGACATTCTTATATACTCCAAATCGCCAGAAGATCATGAGCACCACTTGCGAAGAGTTCTACAGACATTACGTGATCACAAGCTTTATGCCAAGTTGAAGAAATGCGAATTCTGGATCACTAGTGTACACTTCCTCGGTCACGTCATTAACAAAGATGGCATCTCAGTTGATCCCCAAAAGGTTGCAACAATCGTGGAGTGGCCATGACCTACTAACGTATCTGAGTTTCGAAGCTTTTTGGGCCTAGCCGGCTATTACCGGCGCTTTGTGCAAGATTTCTCGAAGATAGCTTCACCCTTGACCCAGCTAACTCAGAAGAACAGGCCCTTTGAATGGACGGACAAGCAAGAACGTTGCTTCCAAGTATTGAAGAACAGACTCGTGACGGCTCCTATACTAGCACTCCTCGCAGAAGCAGAAGGATTTGTAATTTATAGCGATGCCTCATACAATGGTTTGGGTTGTGTTCTTATGCAAAATGGGAAGGTCATTCCTTATGCCTCCCACCAACTAAAGACTCATGAAAGGAACTACCCAACTCATGATCTAGAATTGGCTGCGGTAATCTTCGCCCTCAAGATCTGGCGTCATTATCTCTACGGTGCAACCTATGAGATTTACACTGATCACAAGAGTCTCAAATATCTATTTACACAGAAGGAATTGAATATGAGGCAACGACGATGGCTAGAATTTATGAAGGACTACGATATAAAGATCCATCACCATCCCAGCAAAGCTAATGTAGTAGCAGACTCATTAAGTCGAAAAACGACCAAAAGTTTGGCATGTACCCTTATTCCCCGCAAGATCCATGGACTGCTCGCCAACATAATCGTGGAACCCGAGTTAATTGAAGAAATTAGAATCCGCCAATGTGAAGATAAACTTTTGAAGAAAAAGTACGAGGAACAAGGAAGCACGCCCGATCCTGATTTCACGATAAGCAATGGAATACTAAAATTTTGGAATTGAATTTGTGTACCCGACCTTCCAGAACTCAAGAAAAGGATATTGGTAGAAGCTTATAGCTCGAGGTTTGCGATCCATCCTGGCAATACGAAGATGTATCACGATCTGAAGGAACACTTTTGGTGGACAGGAATGAAGAAAGACATAGCATGCCATGTCTCCAAATGCCTGCGTTGTCAACAAGTTAAAACAAAACATCAGAGACCTGCAGGAATGTTGCAACCACTCCCTATTCCTGAATGGAAGTAGGAACACATTACTATGGGCTTCGTGGTCGGGCTACCGCAATCAGTCTGGAAGAACGATGCAATATGGGTTATCGTGGATCGATTAACGAAGTCGGCGCATTTTCTACCAATCAGAATCATGTACTCTCCTTCTAAGTTCGCCACTCTATACATTAAAGAAATCATTCGTTTACACGGCACCCCAGTTTCAATCGTATCCGATAGAGACCCCCGCTTCGTGTCTCATTTCTAGAACAAATTGCAAGAAGCTTTGGGAACCACTCTGAAGTTTAGCACGGCTTATCACCCTCAAGCTGATAGGCAATCTGAAAGGACGATCCAGACTTTGGAAGATATGTTACGTTTGTATGTGTTAGACCTCAAAGGTAACTGGGATGATCATCTACCTTTGATGGAGTTCGTGTATAATAATAGCTACAATGCAAGTATTGGAATGGCACCGTACGAGGCACTGTATGGAAGGAGATGTCGATCACCTCTGTGTTGGACGGAAGTCGGAGACAAAAAATTATTAGGCCCGAGATCGTGCAAATAACAAGCGACAAAATCCAACTCATCCAGCAGCGAATTCGCACTGCTCAGAGTCACCAGAAAAGCTATGCAGATACACGAAGACGAGACGTAGAATTTCAAGTGGGCGATCATGTGTTCCTAAAGATCTCACCAACGAGAGGCGTTATCCGATTTGGGAAGCGAGGAAAGTTAAACCCCCGTTACATCGGCCCATTCGAGATACTTGAACGGATTGGTTCTGTGGCATATCGCCTTGCACTTCCACCTAAACTATCTAATGTCCACAATGTGTTTCACGTTTCAATGCTTCGTTGATATCTTCGAGATCCAGAGCACGTTGTCGATCATGAGAACCTGCAAATTTAAGAAGACCTCTCTTATGAAGAGCAACACGTACAAATTCTTGATCACCGTGACCAGGTCCTTCGAAATAAGACTATACCTCTCGTAAAAGTCTTATGGAGAAACCATCGTGTCGAGGAAGCAACGTGGGAAACTGAAAGCCAAATGCGAACCAAATACCCACACCTCTTCGAAACCCAAGGTACGTCAAGTTTGGGGACAAACTTCTTTTAAGGAGAGGAGAAATGTGACACCCAAATTTTTTCTTTTAAAATTTCAATAAATAGAACTCCAAAATAAACAAATCAATCAAATAATAATAATAATAATAAATGCATAATTTAGGAAATTGGGAATTAATCAAATAAATTGTTAAGGAAACTAATTGTGACACCGCACGTTAAATATTTTAGTAAGTGGTAAGTGATGTTTTATAGTTTGGTAGTGAGGTTTTTAGACGTGAACCTAACTTATAATTATACGTAATTTTAGGAATCATTATGAATCACCAAAGGAGTGATAACAATTTTATAAAGCCAAATTAATTTAGGTGACTCTTGATATAGGACATGTGGCTTCACCCCTCAAATACCAACAAAACGTGGCAGGAGTAAAAGCAACATGGCTGCCATTAGCCTTTGGCCCTTGGTGAATTGGAGAGGAAACATCTAAGGGGTAAAACATGTGTTAACAAAATTTGAGAAGTAGAGAACATGTGGCAACGGGTGGCAAGAGGAGGAATTGTCCACGTGTGTGTGTGTGTTGCTTGGGCCTCACTCATGATTTTATATAAATAGGATGTGTGTTGTAGGAATAGGCATCCGAGCAATACAATAGTAGAGCAAGAAACACAAGAAACGGGAAGCAAGCACAAAAACAAAAACTACATGGCATACGTACGTCAAATGGTAGGGCCCATTACGAACAGTCATTAAGGCGATCCCCAATCTCGCTCGGCTCGGGGCGATCACTTGAACAAGGCGGGATTGATCGATCTAGATCAAGAATTTCGGCTTCCCTTCCCAGGAGCGCATCTACAAAATAGAGAGAGCACGCACCACACTCCTACTATACCAGGGCCTTTAGCTTTCGCTGGGAAGAAGAGATGACTTCCAGCTAGCTTTTTTCCCTAAACCTAACCAATGAAGAGACCTCCGGAGCCAAGAATAGGAGTTTGTTTTGGCCGACGAAAGGTTCGGGCTAATGGGAGTAATTTTTAGGTGAGTTTTATTATACATTGAGTTATTATAATATGTTTTCTACATGTCTTAAGTTACCATAATATATTTTACGAATGTTTTGAGTTACCACAATTTATTTGATATAAATTATGTTTTATGGTTAGGTTAATATTTCAATTACGTGGATTATTTTCTGAACTTTATTTGTTAAAATGAAACCCATGGATATGTTTGTGTAAATTTTAAAGAATATTTGACCATGATCTTGTAAACAATTATCTTGTGTAAGTACCACCACGGGAGTCCCATGCCTTGGGAGACTTAAATAACCATTGGTCCCCGTTTAACCACTTTATGGTCCCCTGTTTGTCATGGATCCATTGACCCCTGTAGTGATTGTCACTTAGTGACCCCTGTTCTGCTTTGCTATATACCGTGGTTACAGTGATTTATTTCAGTTTTTGCCACTTAATCAATTTGTGCATTCAACTCAAATTATGTTAATGTTTTAACTTAAATAATTATTCATGGCTATTTTGTGCCCCTATACTCACAGTATAATATTTCTCACTCTGCTATGTGCTTATAGCTGTTACCCCTTTCAGGTGACGAGGCTTAGCGGGATCAAGATGGAAAATAAATCGCTGTGTTGTTTTTTTTTAAATCTTTTTTTATTTCTGTCTGTTTTTTTTAAACCCTTGTAATACAATAAAGTTCAAACGAGTATGTTTTGTTTCCTTTTAAATAAACAGTTGGTACTCAATTATTTTATTTTAATTTATTTAATTTATCCGCTTGCGCTGCGACTACAGAATTATCCGAATTATTTTATTTTTATCTTGTTACGACGCCGAACCTTTAGGTACCGGGTTTGGGTCGTGACAAGCGGTCTGTAAAAGATTACAAAAGTACTGGAAGCCTTCAATGTGCGCTCGAGCGGTAATTAATCCGCTCGAGGGGTCTATAAATTTCCAGAATTCCGAATTTCTCAAAAATGGTTTGCAAATGCATCTTTCAATCTTTAAAAACCTTAAAAACACTTTACAAAACATAAACACCTTATTTATTTATAAAATCATTTACTCAAAATCTCAACAAGTTGTCAAAACTTAATTCAAACTCCATGCATTCAAATATTTTAGAACTTCTTTTTCTTTGTAGAATAAGCATGAAATTAAATATGAGACTCATGAATTTCTGAAATAGAATTCAATACAAAAAGTTTCATACATCAATACTTTAAAATCCAAACTCAAAATAATCAAACATAATTACTAATTAATTTATTTGAATTAAAGCCCATGAACTCATGGTTTCTAAAATTCTTCTTCAAAATCAAATGTACAATGCAATTGCATGTAATTCTTTTTTTTTTTTTTTGAAGCTTATTTTAACTTTCAAAATCAACACCAAAATAATTAATTTCTAAATCAACTTTCATAATCTTGAATCTAAATCAACTTCTTCATCCTTTTACTAATTTCTTTCAAATTACATGAAATTGATTTCTAACTCTTTTCTATTTTCTTTAAATCATGAAATTGAAGTTATAAAACTCTTAGAGAAATATTTGCATGTGTGAAATTAGGATCAAAATCAAACCATTTATATCAAAATTCCTTTAATTCAAGATTAAACTCAAAGTGCTCGTGAATTCATCATTTTCCAAAACTTGCTCCTCTTATACCAAAACATGGAATAAATCTTTCTCATCTTTTAAACAATCTAGGATGCATGTAAATATGGAACTCAATATCATGAAAAACATCAAAACCAAACTCAAATGATGAATTACAAAAATAATCTCGTAGAATTTGATCTTAACTCAATTTTTAGCCCAAACCTTAATTTTCATAAGGCCTTTTATTTTTTATTTTTTATTTTTTTCTATTCAGAGTATAAAATTAAATAGCTCAAGGTCTTCAAAATCCATGATGCATTAAATAGCTCAAGGTCTTCAAAATCCATGATACATGTGAATATAAAACTCAAATACTTCATAGTGTTCGAAATCAAACCCAATTTGATGATATTATGAGATCAATTTCCATATTTATTATCCTAACTCATTTTCTTGCTAATTTTTTTTTAATTACATGAAATTGAATCTAATTACCTCTTGATTTCAGCTTCTAGATTATCTGTAATTTCTTACCTAAAATCTTCAATTTGGTAAATTCCTTCACAACCTCTTGAGCCTCCTTACTTTTCCTCACTTAGTTGTCTTGGGTTTACATCTCCAAGGCTTCTGTAGCACAACCATGACTTCAGGCCCCTTTCCTTTTCTCTCTTTTTCTCTCTCGGTTCTCTCTCTATTTCTTTCACTTGGCTTTCGCTCTTTCTTCCTCTCTATTTTGAACCCAAAATTCCAGCACATAAATCACACACACAACATTTCTCTTGTTGACAACACATTGCACACGTGCACATTGTTTGAAACTTCCAGCACATCACTTACAGATATACACACAACTAGATTTCTCAGCACACCCAGATTTCTCAGCACACCAACCCGCATACACCTCAAATTCTAGATTCTTTCATAATTTAATTTGTTTTTGTTTAATTTAATTGAGCAACACTTAATCTTAATTAATCTTGATTAACACATGATTAAATTAATCATGCCTAATCACAAATCCCACATAATTTAATTTGCCTAATTTGACTTCCATTAGAGCCCAATTAATTATATTTAAATTTATCATTCTGAATTAGATTTTTAATCAAATTCCCAAAAGGCTCCAAATATTAAATTAAACTTATTTTCATCCTCAATTTTGGTTTCTTAAATCATTAAGGCCTTCAATTTCAGATTAAACTTCAAAATCTTCGTCAATAAATTACATATTCAATTAAACACCTCGTAAATAAATTTAACTCATAATTTCCAATTCTCACAACTTAATCAACTCTGATTCGGATCCCTTTAATAAAATCTCAATTTTACTAAACTGAATTGAATAGTTAATTAAACTCACATATGGCCCAATACTCGAAATTAAAATAATTCAATTCACCAATTATACTTTCTTGAGCCATCTAAGCTTTCAATTTCTAATTCCAAATTAAATCCGCAATAAAATCATATACGAATCAGTCTTCAAACTTTTCATAAATTCCAAATTAAATAAGAATAATGGGCAATTAAATTCAAATCTCATTAATTAATTAAATGCTAATTATTATACGTGATGGGGTCGTTACAGTCTCTATCCCTTAGAAAGTTTAGTCCTTCAAACTTAAGGCACTTGTACGGAAAGCCAATCATGTAGCTTTGTCTCAATAATTCCATAGTTGTTTTGATCTGGCCCCAAACAATTTATTAATCACATTGTTATATTTTGGTAACAATGCCTCTAATTTTAAGTTAGATTACATTTTAGTATGTATAACTATAAAATGAAATATTTTATTTTATCTTATCATATTATTATTATTTTTTATAATTTATTTATTTATTTTTATTAATTAAACAATTAGGATGTCACATTATCAAACTTTACTCTCCTTTTTTTATCAATAAAAAGAGATCTTTATCAATAAAAATTTAATATAGTGAGCAAACACTAAAACCAACATTAACAAAAGGCAAGTCTAACATCCCCCTACCATATATTTGCTTTCGTTTCAAGTGATTACATGTCACAAAGGAAATAAAAAAAGAGCACGACTTAATTGCAAAAGTATGATAAACAAAATTTATATAGACACCCACAATCAAATAAGAGCATTGACACAACTCCCACCACCCCCCACACACACGTGGCGGGTGGTAATTGGAGGAGAAGGAAAAGAAAAAAAAATAGAAAAGAAAAACTGGCCAATGGGAGGGAAATGGAGTCAAAGGGGGTGGGAGGGAAAGGGGGTCTCAAACATTTTACATACAGAAATTTAAAAATCCAAAAAAATAGAAATAATTGAAACCCAGTATGCGGCCTACATGCAAAGCAACAAACTGAAAATTTTGGGGATCAATCCTATGTGAAGCCAAAATTGAAACTTTTAGAAATCAAAACAAAAGCAATGAATTTCCATGAGAAAAAATGAATTATTTAATTATAAGGGTAAATTTGTAAAATAACAAACTCCGTTAACGGCATTTGGGTGGATGAGCAGTTTTATTTCAAAGATCTCAAGGGAAATCCTTAAAATTATTATAATAATAAAAAAAAAAAAAAGAGAGAGAGAGAGAGAACTTAAGGGAAAGTCAATAAAATTTACCGTCTTTTTTTTTTTTTTTCTCTTTTGATTTGCAAAAAACATAAATTTATTAGAAAAAAGAAAGAGCTGCAGTACAATAGAGAGAAAGAAGACTAATAGACAGCATGGATCAATCAATTAGTCAAACAAACCTAAAAATTACAGTCTCAACAGCAAATTAAATCTCAAGCCACTTCAAATTGCATTCATAACCTCTATTGTGTAGGAAACTATTTTTCGAAAAAAATAATTTAATGCAAATAAATAACAAAATAAAATAAAAAGAAATTTCTTTTAGGAATTTTGGTTGTGTTTGGTAGAGTTTTGTAAATATGATTTGAGAGTATGAGTTATATTTTGAGTTTGTGAGTTGTAAAATTATGATTTGAGTGTAAAAAATTTGTTTTGTTATGGTTTTTGAATAGAATGTTGAATTGAGTTTTGAATTGAGTATGGAATTGAGTTTTGAAAGTTTGATTTGACACGTGAAGTAAGAAAATTTGTTTGGTCACGAGTTTTGGAAAGAATTTTCAAAGCTTAATTCAAATTATTATAACTCATAACAAAACACACTACTTTCATGTTATTGAAAATTCTGATCAACACTAATAACCAAACTCTTTTTAAAATTCAATTAAAAAAAATTATTATTAACAGAAAATAACATTAATCAATTTTTTAATTGAAAATACTACAAAGGAAATAATTTTTTTTCAAAATAAATATTTAAAAAATTTAAATCATAAATATTTAAATAATTTAAATAATCTAAAAAATTTAATAAGTAAAAAAATTAAAATAAATATTCAAAAAATTTAAATCGTAAAAATTTAAATAATTAAATATTCAAAAAATTTAAATAATTTAAAATGTTAATATTTTAAATTTAAAAACAACTCCACACTCAAATAATAATCAAACACATAAAACAAAACTCAATTAAGAAATTATTTTTAAACTCATAACCAAATACATAACTCGAAACTCCATACTGCCTTTACAACTCTACACTCAAATCGTAACTAAATACATAACAAAAAAATTAAAATATTTAAAAATATTTTTATAAAATAGAGTTTGAATTTATTTTTATAAAATATTTTAAAATTTAAAAAATTAAAATCGTAATATTTTGAAATTAAGATATTTAAAAATATTCAAAAAATTAAAAAATTAAAAAAATCGTAACATATTTAAATATTAAAATATTTAAAATCTTAACAAAATTAAAATATTTAAAAAATATTTAAATATTTAAAATATTTAAAAAATTAAAATATTGATTTGAATTAAGTTTTGAAAAGAGTTTTGAATTATGTGTTTGGTTATGAGTTTTGAAAAGTAATGATTATGTTTTGAATTGAGTTTTGAGAAATGGGTGTAGAATTATGATTTGAAAGCTCCAAACAAACAACACACTCAAATCAATGGGTAGGACTATATTTTCATATGCTTACCAAACAGAGCCTTGGTAAATTTAATACAGATTGTGACCGAAGTTAGTGTTTGAACACTGTATTTTTAAGACAAATTTCGCCCTTGCCTTTGGTACTTGCGATTAATAGACATCCTACTTTCAGGATACAATGATCACCCCACACAAAAATTGCACAACTTTCTGTGTGTACAGTGAACCAATTTGTGTTTTGCACTCTTTCTTATATACTCGACTAGACATAATATATGGATCCTAAAACAAACCTTAACTTCTACATGAATGCCATAAGATGGGATGGTATTTAAAGAAGTACTCATGATCTTTAGAATGGTCATGTCTCTTGTGTTCATACTATTTCATATGAATAGACACCATGAAGGGTTACACCCTTTCATTCAAATGGAGTTCAATTCCATTCACTCTCCCACATGAATGAAATTGACGACATAATGCAAATGAAATGCAAACACTGATAAAGACAGTATAAGATGGAAATATCTTACATCATGATAAGTAGTTTTTGGCCTTGAATCTTTCTTAGTGAAAGACTATCGGACTTATTAGCTAATCAGTGGATGTGATGCCTTAAACTGTTCATCCATTTATGTAAGTCAAGACAATAGAATTTACACAAAACATCTCCAAACACAGCTTAGTTTTTTCGGTTGTACCCGTTTTGGCCTTGAGCAATTCCTGGTTTTCGTGAGTGCTTTAGAAAATTCAGCCTTATCGATTCTTATAGAAGTGGCCTCTTCACACTCATATGGATAATTCTTATTTCGAGTCTCTTAAATACTTCTCTTGAAAGATACCACTCTAAGTTTTTCAAGATATAAGTAATCATTAAAAGTATAGCTTATCTTAAGTTCCCCGCATATAACACATATTACAGATATCACTCTTATTATATGAATGGATAGGAGATAGACTCTCTTAGTGATTTCTGATGAGTCATTCATAATTTAGTTGTCCTTTTGAATCTAGATCTTGGGATCTCCAGTCACTTAGTTTGGGGCCATTATGGTAACTCAAAATTAATAGGCTTTAATCACATTTCATTTAATGAACTTTCTCTCATTTGCTCTCTAGCCAAATTTTTTATTTAGCGGCCACTATTTTCTATTTCACTTTCTTCTTTATATGTCATTGAGTATTTAGTGGATCCATTATATTGTCCTTAGACAATATTCACTATTGAATTGCTATGCCATCAAGAAATCCTTGGCTAAAGCAGAGACCATCATGCAGAAGATGAGGGAGTTTGGGATTTTGAAAAAATTACTGTCTTATAACGTTATGCTGAATCTCTATTCAAAGATGGGATAGCAAGAAAAGTTTGATTCTCTCACCAAAGAGATGGAAGAGAAGGGCATCAGTTGTGAGAGATCCACAGTATACATCCGGTTGAATGCATATGCAGCTGTGTCCAACATAAAGGGAATGGAAAGGCTTCTTACACAGATGGAAAGTGATCATCGATTCACCATGGATTGGAATGCTTATATTATAGTAGCAAATGGCTACTTGAAAGCTGGACTTTTCGAAAAAAGTTTGGAAATGCTAAAGAAATTGGAGAAACATACACATGGTAAAAGAAGAGTAACCAGATGGCAAAGGCAGTGGAGATAATGAAGAAGGCAATCATGGCTGATCAACGTGGATGGAAACTTAATTATGTTACTTTAACAGCATGTGTAGTATACTTGAAAGAGACTGGAGATATGTAAGTAGCAAAGGAGTTCACGAGGTTGCTTGGCAAACATGGACATTTCGCCAGATGCCTAAAATGAATATTTATGGAAAGTTATGAAACCATAGAACAACAAAACAGATTCTTCTATTGATAGCTCTCTTTCACACACTACAATTTACACAAGATAGTATCTATATATATAGGTCTAATACAATATTCTAGAATTTGTAACAGTCTAACAGAATTCTAGAGTTAGTTACAACTGCAACACATGGACTGCATAACTACTTTAGTAACGGCTGCTTCTGCTTAGCTTGTGGCTGAAGTGTGGTTTGAGCTGAAGGGGTGTGCATATGTAACTGTGGCTGAATTGATTGTGGCTGAATTGATTCAGTAGGCTCAACAGTCCCCTGCAAGCTGATGGGCGGCGCAAAGACCATGAGCTTGTCCTTGAGATACTGAAATCGGGAGACAGACAAAGGCTTGGTAAACAAATCAGCAAGTTGATCAACAGTAGGGATGTATTGAACAACAAATTGTTTAGCCAAAATTTTTTCGCGAACAAAATGACAATCGATGTCGATATGCTTCGAGCGAGAATGAAATACGGGATTAGATGCCAAAGCCATGGCAGACAGATTATCACACCAAAGCACAGGTGTGGTAGATGAAGAGATACCCATTTCAGTGAGCAACATTGTAAGCCAACTAAGCTCTGCAGCAGTATGTGCTAAAGCACGATACTCTGCTTCAGTGGACGAACGGGATACAGTGGCCTGTTTCTTGGCAGACCAAGACACCAAATTATTTTCCAAAAACACACAATAACCGGAGATAGACTTTCTATCATGGATATCACCAGCCCAATTAGCATCGGAAAAACCATGAAGATCAAAAGTACTTGGAGTGTAGTGCAACCCATGAGGGAGAGTACCCTGCACAAACCGTAGAATTCTTTTAACAGCAGCAAAGTGACCCACGGTAGGAGCATGCATGTGCTGACATGCTTGATTAACAGCCAAAGAGAGATCAGGTCGAGTAATTGTAAGATATTGTAAGGCTCCAACAAGACTCCTATAAAGAGCAGGGTTATCAAATGGAAGGGAAGTATTTGGAGGAGTGCTGGGCTTGACAGATATAGGAGAAGAACAAGGTTTACAAGCAGAAAGACCGGCTTTCAAAAGGATGTCCTTGGCATATTTTTGCTGAGACAGAAAATACCCTGCAGTGGTAGATTGAACAGATATGCCAAGGAAATAGGAAAGATTCCCTAATTCCTTCATAGAAAAGGCAGTATGCATGTGAGTGATAAGATGCTGAATATGGACCGAATTATTGCCAGTAAGCAAGATATCATCAACATAGATGAGTAAGTAAGTAACAGAGGTAGAAGTTCTTTGAATAAAGAGGGAGGAATCACATTTACTATTGACAAAACCTTGAGAAAGTAAGAAGGTAGAAAAGGTGGAATACCAGGCCCGGGGAGCTTGTTTGAGACCATATAAGGCTTTGTGAAGTTTGCAAACATGAGAAGGACAGGAAGAGTCTACAAAGCCTGGAGGTTGAAGCATGAATACTTCCTCATCAAGAATGCCATGAAGAAAGGCATTGGAAATATCCAACTGCTTAAGAGGCCAGTTATGATGAAGAGCAAGACAAAGCAAAATGCGAATAGTAGGTTGCTTAGCAACGGGGCTAAAGGTTTCATGAAAATCAAGCCCTTCCTGTTGTAAGTACCCTTTGGCTACTAAACGAGCTTTATATCGAGCAATAGATCCATCGGAGTTTCTTTTCACCTTGAAGACCCATTTACACCCAATAGCAGTTTTAGTAGGTGGAAGAGACACTAAGGACCAAGTGCGTTGTTTTTGTAAGGCATGAAATTCTTCAAGCATAGCCTTATGCCAGATGGGTGAAAGTAAGGCTTCCTTGTAGGAAGGTGGTTCTGAATCTGAAAACAGAGGTGTAGTTGTGGCGAAACAATGAGGTGATGCAACAGATTTGGATCGAGTGATCATAGGATGGATATTAGAGGAAGTAAAAGGGACAGGAGGTAGTTGGATAGCAATGGATTGAATGGGAATGGAAGATATTTGACGAGAAGAAATCTGATTTTGTGTCTGAGGATGGACAGGCTGAGATAAAGTCTAATGCTGATGCTGTGACGGAGAAATCTGATTGTGTGTCTGAGGATGGACAGGCTGAGAGAAATTCTGATGCTGATGCTGTGACTGAGAGTAATGAGAAGCAGACTGTGAAGTCTGCTGAGGCTGGGTCTGAATTTGTGCCTGCTGATTCTGAATAGGTGCCTGCTGATTCTGAATAGATACCTGCTGCTGATTCGGGGCATGAAGCTGAAACTGTGTTGACTGATTTTGGGTCTGTTGAGGGTGTGCCTGTAGATTGGGTGCTGGAATTGGAGATAAATGTTGCAGATTCTGTGAATCAGAGTGGGACTGCTGGATCTGTGAAGCAGACTGTGGAATGTGGAACTTGGACTGCACTGGAGAAATATGAGAAGAAGAATGTGATGATGAGGATGAAGGCCAGAAAAAGGAATGTAAATGAGAAAGAGAAGGAGCAGGGGAAGAGAATGAAGCAAAAGGAAAAATATGTTCATGAAAGACAACATGGCGAGAAAGATAAACTTTGCCTGATTGAGGATCAAGACACCTGTAGCCTTTAGCAAAAGGGTGGTAACCAAGAAAGACACAAGCCATAGATTTGGGTTGAAGTTTAGTAGATTGATAAGGTTTGAGCCAAGGAAAGCATTGGCAACCAAAAGTTTTAAAATAGGAAAAATCTGGTATGGAGTTAAAAAGAACTTCAAATGGAGACTTGTGATTAAGATTGGAGGATGGTAATCTGTTAATAAGAAAAGTAGCAATAGCGATGGCATCAAACCAGTAGTGCAAAGGGACAGAGGAGTGATGAAGAAGAGCTGTAGCAGTCTCAGTGATATGACGGTGCTTCCTCTCAGCAATACCATTCTGAGAGGGAGTATAGGGACAAGAATGCTGATGTAGAATGCCATGAGTAGTCAAATATGTTTGCATTTTGGATGTAAAATATTCTGAGCCTCCATCAGTCCGTAAAATATGCAAAGTAGTGGCAAATTGATTTTCAACATAAGCTTTAAACTCCATGAATTTAGCACAAACTTCACTCTTATAAGCCAAAGGATAAAGCCAAGTAAATCTACTAAAATCATCAACAAACAGAACATAATACTTGTAACCAGAACTAGAAGCAAATGGACCCCAAACATCGCTATGGATGAGGGAAAGTGGTGTATTTACAGTGGAATTAGACAAATGAAAAGGAAGCTTATGACTCTTAGCTACACAGCAGTCAGTACAATCAGAAGGAGTAGACTTATTATCAGACTTAGTAACAGACAAGTAAGGTATGAGATGATGCATCTTTATAGGAGATGGATGGCCTAATCTATTATGCCAAATAGAAGTAGAAACAGGTGCAGTAGCATGATAAGAACTGAGATGTGCATGTAACATAGGTGGTGAGATGGCAGCAGGAGAAAGAGATGGATGAAAATGATATAGGCCATTGATATTAGAACCTTGATGGAGAACTTTCTTCGAAGCCTTGTCCTGAATCACAAATGTAGAATCATCAAAAGTAATGGAACAATTATTATCTCTGGCTAATTTGTGAACAGAGACAAGATTAGAGGAAATAGAAGGAGTATGTAAAACATTGTTCAATTTAAAAGAAAAGTGAGGTGTAGGAAGTAATCCATTACCAGTGTGATGGATAGGAACTGTATTACCATCACCAATGGTTATTTGATCAGATCCATGATAAGGAAGAGAAGAACTAAGAGTATTCAAATCAGGTGTGATGTGTTCAGTAGCTGCAGAATCGAGATACCAAGGAGCTGCGGAGGAAGAAGTAGTATGAGATGAAGCAACATAGGCCTTTGCATTGTTCTGTGTTGTATTGTGCTGTGTAGAAGTGGTGGATTGAAACTGTGGATCCATCCGATACCAACAATCTAAAGCTGCGTGACCGTGGCCACCACAAATTTGACAGGTCAGAAAAGAACCAGATCGACCTCGTCCTCGGAAATTACCACGGCCAGGATTCTTAGGATAGCTGGACGAATAGAAAGAACCAGAGGAATTCGGATTCTGATTCTGATGTGTATGAGATCCAATGGATGCATATGAACGACTTCCTCGTCCTCCTCTAGTATATCTTCCGCGAGATCCAGAACCTCGATAGGTACCTCGAACAGAAGAGAAGGCCATAGTAGGCTCAGTGTGATCCTTGTGGTGTTTAGACTCAATATGTATGGCTTCAGAAAGAAGCAAAGAACTCAGTTCATCCATTGAAATAGATTCTGAACGAGCTCTAATTGTGGTCTTAAATGCATCATATTCTTCAGGAAGACCATTCAAGATCAGAAGTACGAGATCTTCATCATCAATGAACGCAGAGGCAAGAGCTAACTGACTAACTAACTCTTTGATTTTTGTGAGATAGATCTCCATGGAATCAGTTTCTTGGTAACATTGTTTAGTTTGTTCTTGAGTTGATGCACATGAGATCGAGAAAGTGCAGTAAACCTTTTATGCAAAGCACTCCAAACCTCAGAACAAGTATGAAGATGAAGCACGGTGGAATAAATTGCAGGTGATAGAGTTGCAGTTATGCAACTAAGAAGATGTGCATCTACAAGTTTCCATTGGACATAGGCAGGATTATCAACCTCTGATCCAGAAACATCTTTGATTGTGACAGATGGACAGGGAGAAGTACCATCAACAATTCCAAGTAAATCAGTAGCTTTCAGAATATTCTGTGTTTGATTTTTCCAAATCAGAAAATTTGAAGCATCAAGTTTGACAGTGATAAATGAAGACAGATTGGAAATTAGAAGAGAAAGATTAGAAGGAATTGAAGCCATTGAAGAAAATGTGGAAGATGAACACAAGTGAGGATTAACTCGCAAGAGATGCAAGCTCTGATACCATATGGAAAGTTATGAAACCATAGAACAACAAAACAGATTCTTCTATTGATAGCTCTCTTTCACACACTACAATTTACACAAGATAGTATCTATATATATAGGTCTAATACAATATTCTAGAATTTGTAACAGTCTAACAGAATTCTAGAGTTAGTTACAACTGCAACACATGGACTGCATAACTACTTTAGTAACGGCTGCTTCTGCTTGGCTTGTGGCGGAAGTGTGGTTTGAGCTGAAGGGGTGTGCATATGTAACTGTGGCTGAATTGATTGTGGCTGAATTGATTCAGTAGGCTCAACAATATTACATCTGAAAACAAATGTCTTATGATATTAAGTCTTTGAATAAATCATGACTTACAGTTAGTCTATGTCACACATATTTGTTAAATTCAAATAATAGAGATAGAGATGTTTCATATAGGAGTTAATGAAATAATTTTTACTTCTACTCCAACTTTATCCTATAGAAAGAATTGAGATTCTTTGTGAATCTACTATCGGAATCATTACTTTGGTAAAATCCTTCACGTACCCCTACATTTTAAGTATTTTAAGAAAAATAAATTTCCTATTTAATACACCTCCACAATTTTGACATAAATCAGAAGATAACATCCATCATTTGTTGACTATGGCATGCTTGACTAACAAAATTCTAAATCAAATTTATAAAATGAAAAACCAATAATAATTAGAATTAATGCTTAAACAAAATCATATATCCTCATAAAGATTTTGCCCAACAATCAAACCATTCAAAACCTCATTTGATTGTATAAATTCTTATAATGTAATCAAGAAAAATATTTGTACCTCCAAATCAAGATTCAAACTCTTAATATGAATCACGATTAACAGACAACTCTGCTTCTCTCCCCCATATTTGTGGTAATATATAAATTAGCATAAAAACATGATTCATTGTTAGACAAGTGTCACTATCACAACTCATAACTTATAGGAAAATACTTGGACCCCCAGTGGGGGGACCCTCAGTGGGGGTGACCCCCACCACCCCCCACTGATTTTTGATTAGCTGAAATTTTATTTTATTTTATTTTATTTATTTATTTATTTATTTATTTTTTTTTGAGCTTGCTAGCACAGCCCCCACGTGGAGGTGGGGGTGCGGGGGGTCCCCAACAGTGCTCTAACTTATATTTGATAGAATCTTCATTCAAAGCAAATATTTGTGAAAAAAGATAATTAAATTATCTACCCAAGAATGAAACTCTACAAACAACTTCTAATCCAAAATGATAGAATTGAACCAGAATATAAAATATAAACAGTATAGCCAATATTCAAGCCCCCCAATTAAAATATAATTTAAATTGAGAATTTAGAAACAAAGATTTAAAAACTAATCTTCTAAATGAAGTCTGATTAAACCAAAATTGAATTTTGTATTAAAACCCAGAAAGATTTGACATTAAATATGACCCAAAACAATCCTCAAACAAAGAACATATATATAAAGGATTGCAATGCACACTACGAAAATACAGGCCAAAAACTAAAGGCCATCAATGTTGTTAGATATGAACAACATAAAAGTCTCATAAATATAACACTACCCAATGGAAAACATAAAAAAAAAAATGTCATGTCCACATGTTACACTACAGATCAAATAGATAACTAGTGTAACAACATATATTAGTTCTACTATTTATACACACGTTTAAGGACCCAACTTTAAGTTCCAAATAGTTTGGGTCCTAACCATTATTAAATGAAACATAACCTTTGTATGGAACATCATCATGCTGATTGGTTTCTCCCTTTCCAATGACATATTCAATGGCGTCAGGACATCATTGGCCAAACGATGCACCACTCTCATTAAGTACATTGACCCGCATGAAATTAATTTCCGATCCTTCCAAAAAAAGTGGGTATGCCCCTATCCGTGAAGAAATCGAACCGATTAACATTAACCGACGAAGAACTTCACCCTTCTGATTCTGATGTGAATCTGAATTATTCAAGTTACTTCATTGTGGATTATATCACTCTTAACAATCCACACTAAAGATTTGGCCAAAGACAAAGCCATTATCCAAAGATATCAGGAAACTTCAATGTCCCAAACACACACATATATATGTATATAAATTCTCGGCAACAATCAAGATCATACAAAAGATTCAGATTTTTCAGATAAGAAAAGTTTGTTTGAGTCCATCTGTTCACTCTTTAGTTGAAGATAATGCCCTCTTCCCATTTTCTTGCGTCCCTGCATAGAGAAAAAATATATTATCAATATCCAACACGCTCTCTCACATAAGAGATGGATCCACGATTATAACACTAGGTCAAAGTATATGACTCCTAATCGAAAAATTTGTTGAAAAATTTAAAATGCAATACTAATATATATATATATATATATGTATATATATAAATCAATAATATTATCATCAACTAAACAACTCATTTATCAACATAGTTTGACTATAAAATTATGATCATACAGTTGAGTATATTCTATTGATTGTATTAACTACAAAAATAAAAAAATAAAAAATAAATAACTATTGTGATATATGAAAAAAATATATATGACACAACTCACATATTAAATAAAAGAGTATACCCCAAAGTAAACATAAATATGAATGGGGAGACTAATATTTGATAGAAACTTGTTTTAAAAATTAGTTTAAAATTTAGTCATTATAGTTAATTTGGGGGATGCAAGCTCTAAAGTTTTGGGCATGCGAACCTCTATAATTTTGGTAATCTGAAATGTCATGATTTTAAAATTTTCTTACTAAAAAGTATAATATGAGGATTTTTTTCAAATTTTTGAAAGTGAGGTCACCGCCCTCTGGATCAATCCTTGCTTTCACATAGTATATGTTATGCTAAATATGAGATATAAAAAAGCTAACAAACAAATTGTTGGACAATCTTGTGTACTTGTGTGTGAAACCAATGATAAACCAAAAATAATTCAGAAATTAAACTGAAAATAATAACTTACGAATGAAATGTAAAAATTCTGGAAATCCACAAAGAGTAATAAGTGATTGAGGCTTGTGTTTGCCACAATGTTCTTAAGACTTAATTTGCCCCTCACTCCAGTGCTCACGAGTTGAATGGACGTCCATATCTTAAGATATAATGATCAAGAACCTAGTAGAAGTAACACTTCAATCTACGAGTTTGGTGAACCAACAAAGTGGTGTACTCTCTTTGACAGAAAGTAGAGAGTAGAATGGAGAGAAGACGAATTAATTTTGAAGCAGAATGAATGCAATGGTGTTGTTATATAAGCAAATTCATGCTTTTTTGAAAGGCCACGATGACTATTTAGATTGAAAAGGCCTGTTCCACGGAAGAGGTGCAACAGAACAACTCACAGTAGTGGGTTCGAATTATGGATTGCACCCGATTCGATTTTGACCCAAATAAATAAACAATCACGGATTTGTTTAAATAAAAAATTTATTTTAATTTAAATAAACTTTGTCAAAAATTAATATACTATAAATGACTGGCCCACATCTTAGCCCAGTTCAACTTGGGATAGCGACAGGTAAGGTGAGCATTCGTCAGGTTGGGCCAATACTACATAATAAAAGATTTTTTGTCTGTCTAAGCCCGGCCCAGTCCTAACATCGGTCCTTTACATTTGCCCAAGCCCGACCCAAAAAATAGTTACAAATCCTAAGCTCACCCATCAGATTATATGTTGAAAAAAATTAAAATATTCTATAATTAAATTCAATCACATATTATATTTATTAAATAAATATATTAACATTATTATATATTAAAAGATTTAATGTATAAATTGAAGAATTTCTTAAATAAATTCAAGCACACATCACTACAAATGTAAGTTTTAATAAAATCAATAAATATAAAGTATACATCTCAACAAAAAATATATATTATAATTAATTAACTGATTTAATAAAAAGTCGAGCTAGGTTGAAAATATAAATCCCAAGTACAGTCCATTAATATATCGAGCTGAAAATATTGGTCCAGTCCAACCCTATCGGTTAAAATAACTTTCTCAAATCCTAAAAAAATAAGGTCGGATTGAGCAGGTTAGGTGGGCCAACTGACAGATGCCCACCCCTAACGGCAGGGTGTGTGTGTGGTGGACCACATTTGGTCTTTCCTCCTAATAAAACTTGGTGGGGCTTTCGGGGCCGGCACTGGTAAAAGAACAATCTAGTAAACGATGTCCCAAAGGAAATTGGAGGTCCAAAAAAGGGTTTAATTGATTTAAAGAGTTGCCACCCGATTATATGTCTCGGGAAACTTTATAGATGAACCTCCAAGGATAAGCATTAGTTCCATCATTACCAACTGAAAATGAGTTCGGGAGCCAAGTTATATTACTAATTATGAAGGAATTAAGTACCCATTTAACTTAACCATGTGATTAGTCTCTAGTTAGCATGAATTTTTCTTTATAAACTAAAAATAAACTTACACGCGTATTTACAAGATATGAGCAAAAAGATAAATTATCAAAGCAATAAAAATAATTATTACTCGATGACAAGAAAGGAAGAGGGGAAAAAAATCATGACAAATCTTTTAGTTCAATAATGTAATAAAAAGAAAGATAATGAAGTAAACTTCCTAAATAACACAATACATATGCAGAATAAAGGTAACATGAAATCTTAATTTTAAAGGAAGCTTCTATCATGTTTCTAAGTGTGCAAACTACACTAATATGCTGGAAATTAAATAAAAAATAACAACAAAAGGATCAAAACTACGAGCAAATCATGGCTCTAAAACAAAAATTAAAGGAAAATATGGATGGGCCTATCTAAAGAGGAAACTCATGGCATGTTTCATGGGCATATGATACAAGTTGGAGTTTAAAACTGTAATTTCCTGGAGCCATTTCATGCTCAAACAGTAGGTATTCCAATGCTAAAAATCAAAGAAAACGTTGTGACATGCAATTCAAAACTTCACTACTTACAAACTAAAGAAATGCTAAAAGGAAAAGCAAAATACATATTTTTATGACAATGGCCCGGTTTGGTAGAGCTGTGGGAAAGTACTTATAGATTATGCCTAAACAGCTTATAACTTATAATTATGAACATAAGCTGATTTCTGACTTATAAATTAAGCATCTCCTGCCCCACTCAAAGAATAAACTGATTTCTGACTTCCAAAAAGCTATAAGCTATAAGCTAAACCAAACACATCAAAATAGCTTAAATTAAACTGAAAGCTGAAATAAGCTGCTTTTAAGTTCTGTCAAACAGGCACAATCTAATGAACTTTAACATGGAAAATCCGTACTGCACCTCAAAGATACAAATCGTACATACACAAATAAAACTCCTCTAATAATACACCTAAAAGGCAATAAATGTGATTTTGTTGAATAACATATGAGGAATGATTATTCTAAGCATTCATAATTATGCAATGACTATATTATGTCTAGCTAAGCATGAAAAACCAGTACATTTGTATTAAAATCCATCACTACATGATTAAGAGTCAAAACATGCATTTTCAAGCAACTATCTATGCATTTGGTTAAAGAAATGAGCGACAAAGTCAATAAAAAACTAGGAAAACAGTAAGTAATACCTATAGAAGCGTGATTGAAATAGCAACAAAGCTGCCAGCCTTGTCCCTTTCGATATTCCTTCGGTTATGGCTCTTTACTTGAAGATGACTAGCTTGATTTGAAGACTTCAACAAGATTTTCAATGTTTGAGAGATGGATAGTGTTTAGGTACTGATTTGTGGTTTGGAGATAGTGATTTCAAAGGTTTGAGAAGATATTTACACAAGACTTTAGCAAGATGAAGAGAATTGAGATCTCCTTCTCTCACCAATTCTTAGCTCTAGTGTTTCTCAAAGCTTTCTCTATGATCCCTCTCTCCTCCCAACTAAAAAGAGGCCTCTATTCATAGAGTCAAAGGTTTGAGAAGGTGGGGAAAGTCAACTAAACAAATCTTGGACCAATGTGCAAGGACATGCAAGTACAGTTGTAGAATAGCACACACCTATCACGATATGTTGCCTATCATACCATGATATGACACTAGCATTTTGTGTTGACACGATATGGAGCATGCCATACCACATTATGGCGCATGCCATATTGTGACAGTATGACACGCCATGTCGTAAAGCATGCCTAAAACTCAGTGTAGCATACAGAACTTAGTGTAGTATGTGCCGTACAGTCTAGTTTGCACCATGTTGGTCAAAGCTCAGTATACGAGCATCATTCTAAGGAAAACTCATGACTTTTGCGCTTTGTTCTGTATTTTGAGCTTCTAAGGGTCAAAAATGAAATTTTAAGCCTTTGAGAGACAAAATAAAAAAAAAATTTAAAAAAAAGTTGGGAAAGGGTGTTCAAGCCTTCTTCAAACGAAATCATCTTTTTTTAGCATCGAAAAGGTGATCTTTTTCAATCTCTTCATTGGGAATACCGCTAAGGTATCCAAGAATTATTGCAGGTCTAAATGGAGAGCATATAAATAGCAAAATGTCCATTCGTTGGATTCTGCATAAATTGATAAGTATGATTAATTGCAAAGGCCAAATTTGACCTTATAATTGTTAAGTACTACAAAGCACTACGCAAATCAAATGAAAATCCCAAATAGAGCTAAACAAAGTTGGCAAGACAACACTACCAGAACATCAAAATGAATACACCAAAAAATATCGCTACACACCTAAACTCAAGACTTCTGCAACTAACCAAAGCACTAGAACACCAACATACTAAACTCAAGATGAGCACCAAAAGGCCTTAATGGAGTAGTCCATTGAAAAAAGAGGCAATAGCAACGGAGCAGTTGTCCAGCAAAGTCTTCTAATATGAACAAGTCATTCCAAAATAATCTTTTAAGTTTGAAGCTTCCATGCCTAACTCTATTGCTTTCTGATTAATAAAGCCATGACACTTTTCAAAAAAAAAAATACCTCTTCGCTCATAAAATCCCAACATCATAAAGTCAAATTGAAACAAAACCACTCTCAGCAGATTCATCAACAAAGAGAACCGGGCACTAATAAGAAAGACATCTAGGAAGGCTCCAAATGATGAACATAATACTATGAAGGCTGAAAATTAAAATAAGAACCGGTGGAGCCTCCTCCATTACTCCACATATTGCTTGTGAATATTCTTCCAATCTTGGGTAGAACAGAAATGACCATTTCATCAATGAATTATCTTAAAACCAATTATGCCTTCGCTACATCTTAGACAATCATTCCTATCGCCAACTATGAAAACTTCAAATAAATCCCTTCCCAAGATCCAAGGGATAGAGAACATTTGATAAAGAGCACTCATCTGAGACCTATTGAAAGCACTGAGTTCCAATAATTGGCCAATCGAAGTTCACCAAAACACAAAGGGAACCTTCGTGCAAGATGAAGTTTCTAAGAAATAAATTCCTTTGTAGAATAAAAGAACCTTCAGCCTAAATTGAATGTAGATCACCAAAGAGATTAACCTTTTACTAAATTCCCATAAAAAATCACCTTTTCCTAGAACAATCTTTTGGAGAACCCTACAACTAATTTTCTGGACATCACAAGCTTCCTGATTAATTTCCTTAGGCCTCGTTTGGGAACAGACTAATTTAGTAACTTTTTGACTATTTGGCTAAAAAGGTAGGTAAAAAAAACTTGTATGTTTGGGATGACTTTTTGGCTAATTACGAAAAGATGTGCAAAAAGTAGAGAGAAAAGAGAATCATTGACTTTTTGGTATGGGTTGTTGGCTTTTTAGCTAATTTAGTAACTTTTTGGCTAATTGGCTAAAATAGCCTCTTGCCAAACGAGGCCTTAGACCTCTCACCTTCCATGAAGGATAGTTGAGAATATGGCATTGAAGCACCAATATGAGAAAAAGGCATGACAAATATGAGTGAGGGATAAGGCTTGCACTCAACCATGCCAGTCTTGGCAAGAAGTCGATATTTTCCAACTCTATTATAGGAAACAAAGTGTGCATGTGAGTGATTAGAGAAGCAATATAGACTGAATCAATGCCAATGATGAGTATATCATCAACGTAAATGAGCATGATAGTAATTGTAGTGAAAGTCTTTTGAATAAAAAGAGATGAATCATGGTGGTTGTTTTTTAAACCATTGGAAAGAAGGTGTTGGCTATATATTTTGTACAAACCTATCACAGCCTGACATGTGAATCATAAGGGGTAATTTGGGAAATCAGTGAAGGTCTCCAATCATCAACAGATACATGGCAACTTGTATTAGTGGCAATGGATCTGCGAGACATGGGAACAATCAAGACACACAAAGTGACGTGGCCGAACAGTTGCTTACAATTTAAATTTAAATTCAGGAGGGAAGCCCAACCGCAAGAGGGGTAGTGGAAGCAAACTGTTCAAAGCCATGCCCAGTGATCATGGAGATCACTTCGACAGTTATCACCTACTTCGACAATTATCAGCTACTTCGACAGTTATTCTTAGGGCCTATAAATAGAGGAGAGTGTTGATAATGACGAACCTAGAACCAGATCCAGAAACCTATTTATTTTGCTTCATATTTTCCTGTCCTTTACATTTTCCAATCCTTTATTTTCTAGTCATTTATTTTCATGTTCTGCACTTCCAATCCATAAGAGTAGTTCTGAGATAGTCTGTTGCTGCAATCCCTTTCGAAGCTGTGAAAATGCGAAGTTACAAATTGTAAACTCTTGGTTATTTAATGAGATTTGATTTCTGAAAATATTTCTCCCTCTTTCTTTTATTTTTATGATTAGTCTTCTGAATTTTCTCCTAAAACAAGCCACTAGTAAAAGTCCTCTTCATTGAGACTAAAAGAATTTCAAAACAATTGTCTGGTTAATTGGTTGGCACTTAGTATTTCTGTAAGGACTTATTGATCCTTACTGGCACGCTCAAATTACATTTCTAACCTTTGAAAGTCAAAAAAGCCAACATATATTTTTGGCACGCCTAGTGGGATCCTTATAATGGCTAGATGTAGGAGACAAGGAGAAAATGAACGCCTCGAAGAAGGTGTAAAAGAAGATTTAGAAGCACATAACCCATAGGATAATGTAATATCACATTCCATGGATGTGCCTGTCTTAATAGATCTTTCACAAATGGTCGAAGAGACCAGCACTTCGGGATATGTAACGCACGTCCAAAATATTGGACAAGGCCATGAAACTGGACCTTTAATTGTCCCACCTACCCAACCAACGATTACATGGGAAATATAGCGATTTTGATTTAGACTCGACCCGTTGATGTTTTGAATCCAGATTTCATTTTCTAATTCATATATTTATACCTTGTTTCTCCTTATTCCTTATGGAGTTTGGTTATTGGAGTGTCTTGGTTATGTTTGGAATAGGTTGGTTGTTAGTTGGTCCAAACTATTGTTGCCCAGAATTTGGCCTCTTCGCTTGAGCGAGCTTTAAGAGCTCGCAGTACTTTTGTAGGCCTACAGAGATATTGGGAAGGTAGTGTTCTTTGCTCGAGCGAGACTTCTTGCCTCGAACGACGGTCTTCTGTCTGTAAAACTTTTGGGAGATTGTATTCTATGCTCGAGCGAAAATTCTTGCGCTCGAGCAAAACAACTTATTGTGTCTAGTCACTCGAGTGATTGCGCTTGAGTGACAAATCTTGCGCTCGAGCAAACTGTGCGTACATCAGTTCGTAAAATTCACTTTTCACGTCATTTTTTCATCTCTCTCTCTCTTTAAAACATTTTAAAACTCTAAGTTGAGACTCTCTCTCTCTCTCTAAAACTCACATTCTCTCTACAAATACACCTAGATTTAGGGATTTCTTCACCCTACTCCATTTGTTAAAAAGGTAGAGCTCATCTATAGCTTCGTTTTGATCCGAACAAAGTTGGGTTTCGACGTTGTTGAAGTTTCCTCACTCTCTCAATCATCTTCTAAGCTTGAGGTAGGGATTCTCTACACTCTTTTATGATTTTTAACTTAACTATTTGTCTTTATAAACAATCTCATGATTTTAGAGGATTTTGGACAAACCTAGAGTTTTGGTTTAAAATCAAAAGAGAGGTTTTTAGATGAATGTATTGAAAATGGTTGTGGAAATGGAAATGAGATTGAATGTGTTCAGATTATTGATTTAGATACTCATAATATGTTTTGGAAAAAAATGGGGTTTTGCCCTAAATGTCTTAAAGGTTGATTTTGTATAAACAAATGGAATTGGTGTTAGAAATGTGAAATTGGATAGATATTGATATGAATGGTGGAATTAGATATGTATTATCCCTCTCCTCTTGAAAATATGGAGAGTTTTTTTTTGTTAATGATTTCTATATCTGTTTAGAAATATCTATTTTGGGCTATTGGTGGGGGATAACTATGATTGTTGTAGAAATTGCATGCAAATTAGGAGAATTGAAACTCTTTTCTTATTCATTTGCATTGGCCATTATCTGATGGCTATGTTTTGGAAATGTTATCGTTTTGAGAATATGGATGAATCTGAGAAGAGATTGTTGTTACATCAAATAAGTTGGCCTGTATGTCCAGGGTGAAAGTCCCCAAAACCATGCATATAATGGGTGCCAATCCCGCGGACGAAATTTCTGTGAAATGGCAATAGTAGTGCTTGTATAGCCTACGTTTACACGGGTCCCGGTTTACGATTTCCAGATGAAATTTTCGGCAAATGTTGTATTGTTTTGAAATTCTCAAAGTGTGAATCACCGCCCTGTTTTCTATTGTAACGGAAATGATTTATGAATCAGGACATTAACTTGGCATTGCATAGTTTTGAAAAGAGATATAAATATGCTTTGGCTAGAACATGGCATATGCATTCACCTTATAGCTTTGTTAAGATTCATATATTGTGTTCGATTATCTCTACTGGGTCTTGACTCACCCTATGTGGGAAAAATATTTCAGGTACTGATGATATGCCTCCGCCAAGGCGATAGCTTGGGAGGATTTGGAGTGAGAGCTTCTTTTGTGTACTTATTGTATTTATTTTGTACAAGCCAAAGGCTTTAACTGTATTGGACTTAAGTCCACTTTTGCTGTAACCAGGAACTATCTTGGAAAGTTGTAAGCCTTTAGGACATTTATTAATCTGTCTCACTTCCATATCTTATCTCTTGTTATACATATTCTATAAATTCAGGATGAGACTTATGAATTTATATCTGCATATGCCACCTCTTGTACAAGCTATTAAGTTAAACGAAGGATAATTAGTTCATCACATGTTATTAAGTATCAATATTGTGAATGGTTTATCTCATTTATTTAAGGGTGTGACAACTTGGTATCAAAGCGTACCGGGTTTGAATACTTTGTGTACATGGGAAGTGGTTACTACCACAATGGGTTTGTCTTGCTTGATAAACATTTGTATGTATGGTATGATATGTGATAACATGCTTATGTGATTATATGGGTATGGAATTTAATTTCTAGGATATTGATTGGGTCTACGGGTTTCTAGAAATCCTATTAGAAAAGCACCTGACCACTATTGTTTCTAATTGGAACTCTGGCAACGCCGCAGGACGGTCATTATCCAGAAAGGAAATTCATATGTGTTTATGTGACTATGTGCTTATGTGGAGTGAATTTTTGTTGTTCACCGCATTAGGATGCAAGTGAGTTAGCTTCGGCACATTTGTAAATGTGCTAATATCTTTTGTTACGTTCATTAGGATGTCAGGACGTGGACGCGATGGTGGTAGGCATGGTAGGCCTAGAAGGCATGAGGCGTCTTTACTGAATGAGATTCTGGCACAAGGAGGAGTTAGCCAAGCCAATGTGGGCGAACTAGTTGGTCAGCAGGCCACGGGCGCTTTGGCTCGTGAAATGGCTGAAGCTTTGCGGGAGGGTTGAAAATCAAGTCCAAGCCCAAGTAACTGAAGCAGGGCTGTCATTCTTAAGGAGGGAGTTCTTCCGATCTAATCTGGACAAGTTTTGGGTGACCCTAAGGAGCCACTGAAGGCGGATGAGTGGCTGAAACAGATGGTGAAGACGTTCGAGATGCTTGGCATCAAGGACAATGAATTGAGAGTGACCTTGGCATCCTTCTAGCAGAAAGGGGATGCGGGTCAATGGTGGAAGTATGCATAGGGGCAAATTGGGGTGACCAGGGAGGCTTTTGTCAACGCCTTCCAAGATAAGTTCTTGCCTCCCATTGCTAGGGAGAAGTTAAGAGACCAGTTTCTGAAGCTCAAGCAACTTAGTTTGCCTATGGCCGAGTTTAAGGTAGCTTTCACAAGCCTTTCTAGATTTGCACCAGAACTTGTGGCGATAGAGAAACACCGTTGTATTGAGTTCGAGAAGAGACTGAGGACTGGGCTTCTTTTCAAAGTAGTTGGGTTGATGATTAGGGACTACGGACGCCTTATGGAGGTGGTGACTCATCTTGAGACCGTAGTTCAAGTAGAGGAGGAGTGGATAAGGGGCTCCAGGAGGAGTCAGAAGATTCATGGGGAGAGTCGGGATAGTAAGAGGCAGAGAGGTCCCGCTTTGCAGCAGTCTCAGGCTACACAGTCTAGATCCACTTTCCCTGTGCCAAGTTCGGGTTCAGGGAGAGGTAATCCGGGAGGTTATTCTTGTTACAAGCGTGGCCAATTAGGTCACAAGTTTCTAGCTTGCCCGTAGAGAGGAGGCATGGAGTGGGCAGTCAGGGCATATGAAGAGGTTTTGCCCTCAGTTGGGTGGCACACCTAGTGCGTCTAGTTCGAGGTAAACATAGAGCCACCAACCTACACAGGCCTCGAGTGCTAATCAGGGAGCCTGTTCAGCTCAGCCAGTGCATCAGACGTATGCTCTGAGGGGTGAACAAGTAAAGCAGAGACCTTTAGGGCGTGTGTATGTTGTTACCACGCCAGACTTAGTGCCAACACCTTCAGTTGTGAGAGGTACTTTCTTGTTATGCAATTCTATTGCTAATGTGTTAATTGATACAGTGCATCACATTCTTTCATCTCATCTACTTTTGCATCGGCATTGGGGTTAGAATTAGCTCGATTAGCATCTCCACTCAGTGGAGTCACCTATTGGTGGTGAGATTGTTTTGGAACAGGGCTGTCGGGGTTGTGAGATAAAGGTTGTCGGTTGCCGACTTCCTTTTGCATTTGTATTGATTGATATGTCGAGTTTTGATACTATATTGGGTATGAACTGAGTATCATCGTATTGGGCTGTCATAAATTATTAGCGTTAGAGGGTTATTGTATGTACCTTGAGCAGTGATTGGGGTTAGAATTAGCTCGGTTAGCATCTCTACTTAGTGTATAGTCACTTATTGGTGGTGAGATTGTTTTGGAACAGGGGTGTCGAGGTTGTGAGATAAAGGTTGCTGGTTGCCGACTTCCTTTTGCATTTGTATTGATTGATATGTCGAGTTTTGATGTTACATTGGGTATGAACTGATTATCATCGCATTGGGCTGTCATAGATTGTTATCGTTAGAGGGTTATTATATGTACCTTGAGCAGTGATTGTTTTTATTTCATAGGGGACAGAACCAATAGGGCTTCATCACCTATATATGACTCGCAAGAGCGGAGTGAGCTTAGTTGTCTTCTTGCAAATTTCTTGGGTAGTGAGTGTGACGAAGACCGAGTTGATTTCCCAAGGGTAGTTTGTGAATACCCGAATGCCTTTCCTGAGGATCTCACTAGTTTACCACCTCACCATGAGATCAAGTTCTCTATTGACTTAGTGCCTGCCACTGCACCGATTTCTATGGCACCGTACCGATTTGCACCTGCCTAGTTGGGTCAGTTGAAGATTCAACTCTAAGAATTGCTAGATAAGGGTTTTATTCGCCCTAGTACTTCACTTTGGGGAGCATCAGCTTTCTTTGCCAAAAAGAAAGATGGTGCGTTGCGACTTTGTATAGATTACCGGAAGTTGAACCAGGTAACAGCTAAGAACAAGTACCCAATGCCTCGTATAGATGATTTGTTCAATCAACTGAAAGGGTCTTGTTATTTTTCTAAGATAGACCTCAGATCGGGTTACCACTAGTTGAGGGTAAAGGAGGAAGATATCCACAAGACAACATTCCGTATGAGGTATGGCTATTATGAATTCCTAGTGATACCTTTTGGGCTAACCAATGCACCAGCCATGTTTATGGATCTAATGAATCGAATATTCTGTAAGTTTCTAGATCGTTTCGTAGTTGTCTTCGTTGACGACATTCTAATTTACTCACTCTCCGAGGAGGAACACGAGAAACACTTGCGAGTTCGAATTGCTTAGAGTCCACAAGTTGTATGCTAAGTTCGGGAAGTGTGAATTTTAGTTGAAAAAAGTTAAATTCCTAAGCCATGTGGTATTCGGAAAAAGAGTGACGGTAGACTTTTCAAAGATAGAAGCAGTACGAGATTAGGAACAACCTAAGCATGCTTTTAAGATCCATAGTTTCTTGAGGTTGGCCAGGTATTATTGTCGGTTTGTGAAAGATTTCTCTAGATTAGCCTCTCTTTTGACTAGACTGACGGGGAAAGGAATCAAGTTTGTGTGGAGTGAGACTTGTGAGAAATCATTTCAAGAGCTTAATGGTAGACTTACCACTACTCCAGTATTGATTATTCTAGAGAGGGATTTGGGTTATTCGGTATATTGTGATGCTTTACGGGAAGGTTTGGATTGTGTATTGATGCAAGAGGGAAAAGTAATAGCTTATGGCTCACGTTAGTTGAAAACACATGAGAAGAACTATCCTACCCATGACCTAGAACTAGCGGCAATGATCTTTGCCTTAAAGATTTAGAGAAATTATTTGTATGGTGAGAAGTTTGAAGTGTTTTCTGATCACAAGAGTCTGAAATATCTGTTAACACAGAAAGACTTGAATTTGAGGCAAAGGCGATGGATGGAGTTTATAGAAGATTATGATTTTGAGTTGCACTATCATCCGAGAAAGGCCAACGTAGTGGCTGATGCCTTGAATAGAAAGTCCATTAGTAGAGTAGCTAGTATCGCCATCCGAGAATGGGAAATGTTGAGTGCTATTGGTGAGTTTGACTTGCATCTTGGCGAGTTCGCCGAGTCAGCTGCTTTGTTTACTGTAGTTGTACAACCTACACTTGTAAACTGAGTTATAGAAGCCTAGAGGGGTGATCTTGAGATAGAAACCCTCCGAGAGAAGATATCTAGTGTGAAAGTAAAGAAGGGTTTGAACGTGTATTCTAACTCGAGCGTTAGATGCATTGACCGTCTTGTCGTACAGGAGTCTTGTTGAGAGGAAGTACTTTGGGAGTTTCGCCATTCACGCCTTGCGGTGCATATGGGAGGCACAAAGATGTATCATGACCTTAGTCGCCAGTTTTGGTGGAAAGGGATAAAGAAGGATGTGGCCTTGTTTATATCGAGGGTGCCTTACTTGTCAACAAGTGAAGGCCGAGCACTAGAGGCCAGCAAGTTTGTTACAACCCTTGTCTATAGCCGAGTGGAAGTGGGAACATGTCAAAATGGATTTTGTTGTGGGTCTTCCAAGGACTCAACAAGGTAATGACATCATTTGGGTGGTGGTTGACCGATTGACCAAGTTAGCGCACTTTGTACCTATGCGTACAAGTGGCTCAATAGATTATCTTTACATTAGGGACATTGTTCGACTTCATGGGGTCCCTGTGACTTGTCTCGGATAGAGATCTGTGTTTTACAGCTCTGTTGTGACAGAGCCTACAGAGTGCCTTGGGCACTAGACTGACTTTTAGTATACCGCCTACCATCCTCAGACTGATGGGTAGTCAGAGCACACCATTCAGATCTTAGAGGATATGCATTGGGGTTGTGTTCTTTACTTTAAGGGGTCGTGGGAGAGGCACTTGCTCTTAGTGGAGTTTGCCTATAATAATAGCTTCTAGTCGAGTATTGGCATGGCACCGTTTGACACCTTGTATGGCCGACCGTGTATATCTCCTGTGTGTTGGGCCGAGGTGGGTGATGCATCTTTGATAGGTCCACAGTTGGTTCAGGAAACAACTGAGAAAGTCGCTCTTATCCGTAAAAGGTTGGCTACTGCTCAGAGTAGCTAGAAGAGTTATGCTGACCGTAGGAGGTGGCCGTTGTCTTTTGAGGTAGAAGATCACATCTTCTTAAAGATATCACCTAGTTGATGTTTGATGAGGTTTGGGAAGAGTGGGAAGTTGTCCCTTAGATTTATTGGGCCTTTTGAGATCGTAGAGCGGATTGGAGAGGTAGCTTATCGTTTAGCGTTGCCGCCACAGCTTTCCGGAGTTCATGATGTGTTCCATATTTATATGCTTCAGAAGTATGAGCCAGATCCATCACATGTATTAGATTGGACCGAGTTAGAGGTAGATGAGGATTCCTTGTATGAGGAGATACCGATTAAAGGCTTAGATACTTGAGACCAAGTCTTGCGAGGCAAAAACAATTCTTTTGGTGAAGGTGTTGTGGAGACATCACGGGGTTGAGGAAGCAACCTGGGAACATGAAGTGAAAATCCGTAAGAAATATCCGGACTTGTTTATTAATGTTTGAACATGTATTAAAACTTTTGCCATGTTGATTTAATATAAACATTATATATGTTTTGAAACCGTGAATTATATATTCAATGTTGAGAACTTGTTTATCATGTTATGGGATTGGATGACCGGTGGATGGGTCATGGTTATGGGTTGAATTGGTTAATGTTGTAATTGTACGTTTAATCACATTTTGTTTCAGTTTAAAATTTTGAGGACGAAATTCCTTAAGAGGGGAGGTTATAACGAATCTGGTTTAGACCCAACCCGTTGATGTTTTGAATCCAGATTTCATTGTCTTATTTAGATGTTTATACCTTGTTTCTCCTTATTCCTCATTGAGTTTGGTTATTGGAGTGTCTTGGTATTGTTTGGAACAGGTTGGTTGCTAGTTGGTCCAAACTGTTGTTGCCTAAAATTTGGCCTCTTTGCTTGAGCAAAGCTTCTTGCGCTAGAGCGAGCTTTATGAGCTTCTGGTACTTTTGCAGGCCTGTAGAGATACTGGGGAGGTAGTGTTCTTTGCTCAAGGAAGACTTTTTGTGCTCGAGCGACGGTCTTCTGTCTGTAAAACTTCTGGGACATTGTATTCTACGCTCGAGCAAAGATTCTTGCGCTCAAGCAAAACAACTTATTGTGTCTAGTCGCTTGAGCGACAAATCTTGCGCTTGAGCAAACTATGCGAATATCAATTCGTAAAAGTCACTTTTTACATCACTTTTTCATCTCTCTCTCTCTCTCTAAAACATTTCAAAACCCTAAGTTGAAACCCTCTCTCTCTAAAACTCACTTTCTCTCTGCAAATACACTTAGATTTAGGGATTTCTTCACCCTACTCCCTTTGTTAAGAAGGTAGAGCTCACCTAGAGCTTCGTTTTGATCTGAACAAAGTTGGGTTTCAGTGTTGTTGAAGTTTCCTCACTCTCTCAATCATCTTCTAAACTTGAGGTAGGGGTTCTCTATACTTTTTTTATAATTTTTAACTTAGCTATTTGTCTTTATAAAATAATCTCATGATTTTGGAGGATTTTGGACAAACCAAGGGTTTTGGTTTAAAATCAAAAGAGGGGTTTTCAGATAGATGTATTAAAAATAGTTGTGGGAATGGAAATGAGGTTGAATGTGGTAAGATTATTGATTTAGATACTCGGAAGATGTTTTGGAAGAAAAGGGGATTTTGCCTTAAATGTCTCAAATGTTGATTTTGTATAAATAAATAGAATTGGTGTTAGAAATGTGGAATTTGATGGATATTAATATGGATGGTGGAGTTAGACATGTATTATCACTTATCTCTTGAAAATATGGAGAGTTATTTTTGTTCATGATTGTATATCTATTTAGAAATATCTATTTTGAGCTATCGGTGGAGGATATCTATGATTGTTGTAGAAATTGCATGTGAATTAGGAGAATTGAAACTCTTTTCTTATTCATTTGCATTAGGCATTATCTTATGTCTATGTTTTGGAAATGTTATTGTTTTAAGAATATGGGCGAATCTAAGAAGAAATTGTTGTTACATCAAATAAGTTGGCCTGTGTGTCTATGATGAAAGTCCCAACAACCACGTGTATACATGGGTGCCGATCCTATGGACAAAATTTTCGTGAAATGGCAATAGTAGTATTTATATAGCCTACATTTATATGGGTCCCGGTTTACGGTTTCCTCCAAACGAAATTTCCGAGAAAGGTTATATTGTTTTGAAATTCTCGGAGGGTGAATCACCGCCCTATTTTCTATTGTAACAGAAATGATTTATGAATCAGGACATTAACTTGGCATTGCATAGTTTTGAAAAGAGATATAAATATGTTTTGGCTAGAACATGGCATATGCATTCACCTTATAGCTTTGTTAAGATTCATATATTGTGTTCGATTATCTCTACTGGGTTTTGGCTCACCCTATGTGGGAAAAATATTTCAGGTACTGATGATATGCCTCCGCTAAGGCAATAGCTTGGAAGGATTTGGAGCGAGAGCTTCTTTTGTGTATTTATTGTATTTATTTTGTACAAGCCAAGGGCTTTAACTGCATTGGACTTAAGTCCACTTTTGCTGTAACCAATAGCTATCTTGGAAAGTTGCAAGCCTTTAGGGCATTTATTAATCTGTCTCACTTCCACATCTTATCTCTTGTTATACATATTCTATAGATTGAGGATTAGACTTATAAATTTATATTTGCATATGTTACCTCTTGTACAAGCTATTGCGTTAAACGAAAGATAATTATTTCAGCACCTGCTGTTAAGTATCGATATTGTGAATGGTTTATAGTATTTATTTCGGGGCGTGACAAGAAGGGTTGGTTAATGTTATGAGACAGCAACTAATGCGTACAATGGAAAGATGTGCAACATCCTTTTTGGATCGAATGAGCTCCTACCAACCACCTGTCAAAAGACAGGCTAAAGAAAACATAAACTTACCCCAGGAAAGATTAGCTTGAGATAAACAGCTTATGCAAAACAATGGACAAAATAACAGGTAAACTAGTGATCAAACTTGTCAAAATCATGAGAGACCATCTGTAGACACCCCATTTTTTACCACCCTTAAGACTTGGGCGCTACTGATGGTTTACTGGGTGGTGAAAGATGTGCAGGGCAAAGGTTCAATTTCTTTGGCAAGAAGAGAGTCAAACGCCTCAACTATACACCTTATTTCGGACCAAAGCTATTTTGAATGGTTTTTAGACCTTAAAATCCTCTCTTTCAAAATATTTTTGAAAAGAAGTTTCTACGATGTTCCGAGGCTCACATTTTGTCAAATGTTGCGCTTTTCGGTAAACCCGAGCAAGGAAAAAGTGGAAATGAATGAAAGAGAGTTGAAATCTTTGAAAAATCTTTCAAAACACCTTGTTTAGGGGTTTGGAGTTGTAGAAAAGAGGAGAAGAGGGAAGAAACCAAGTTGGGTGAGAAAATGGGCATGAACCGTTAAGAAAGAGTCGAGCAGCTCTCGCTGAGTCGGGCCTATCCATTTGTACACTTGGATTTCAGCTATGAGGCCACCACCGTTGGAAAGAAGACTTCCGAAGCTTCATTTTTCACTCAAGAATCTCCTAAGGATGAGTTCGGATGGGGGAGATATGATTGGTTGAAGTTGGGCATCATTCCGGTTGGACCGAAACTGAGCAGCCTTCACTAAAAGAGGGATATCTCTTAGCACACTTAGAATTTTGATGTGAGACTGCCACCATTGGAAAGTATACTTCCTTTCACACAAGAATGACCTGAAAAGGCATCCAGATGAAGGAGTTAGGCTTTCTTCAAGTCGGGGACTAGGACTGATTTTTGCTGCCGAACTCTATGGGAGTGTGCCGGCCATGAATGGCCAATGCCGGCCCTATGCCGTCCAAAAGTGACCCCATGCCGGCCAACAATGGTAAGGTGCCGGCTAACAATGATAAGGTGTCGGCCATTGATGAAAAGATCAGTTTTGAACAGATATTTTGCTCCAGCTTGCTCCAGCTGTCTTTTTTGAGATATTTTCGACCAAAAGCTTTGAATTGCTATATATGATGCCTTATATCTCATTTCAAAGGGGGAGAACATTTGGAGAACTTCTTAAGAAAGTTTTGAGAGCTTCTCTCACTAAAACTCCCCCTCTCTCTACAAATTCTAGAGCTAAAGTTCAGCTTTTCACTCAAGCTTGCTCTCCCTCTTGACCTTATGTGCATGCAAGAGGTATACTTGAAGATATACCTCTCCTTTGCCTAGGCACCCTTAACCAAACTTAACCACCATTGGGAGGAGGTTGCTTGAAGCTTACTTGGGACTTCGTTGGAGCTCCAAGAGGTGTTTTGGCTCAGATTTTGGGCTGGTTTTGCAGCTGTGCATCAAGGGTAACATCTTTCTCCCTTTAAGCTTGTTTTACACATTTGCTTGGCCATCTTTTCACACTACTTTGGGGGTGTTTTGGGGGTGGTGTTGAACTACAAAAACTTCTGTTTTTCCTCTGTTTTTCAGCCCTAAAAGTCATGGTTTGTGCCTTGGTTGGCTAGGGGGTTGTCCTCCCTTTTGCTCATTGGCTTGTAAGGCCTTGTGAGCTAACTTTCAAACTTTTCAAACAACTTCTTTTTGGCCTTAGAACCACTGAAATCTGGAGGATTTTCAGTGGTAAAAACCCTGTTTTGAGGGCCCAAATAGGAGAGGGTGGTCCCCTCTCCTCTTGTCTTGCTTGCTAGTGTTGATGGCCAACCAAATGAGCATGTGTTTTTACTTATTTATGGCTTTGTTTAGGCTCATTTTTGTGACTTATTAGACCTTCCATAACTCTGTTTTTGGCTGTCTTGGTCACCTCTTGCATGCTTATTGCACTTGTAATGTAAATCCTCTTTGCATGCCTTGTTAGCCTTACAAAGTAGCATGCTTTTGTAGTTTGAATTAGCTTAGTTCAAGCTTGTATTGGGGGTTATTTTGCTGTGGTATACCTCTGTTTTTACTTGGTTTTGTGACTCCATGCATGCATAATACACTTGTAGTGTAAATCACACAAACTAGTCTTGTATGCTTCATGATGTAGCATGTCATTCCAGCTTGTTTTGTCTCCATTTCAGTAGGTTTTTGGTGTTGTTTTAGCATGCCATGACTCTGTTTTTGGGTGGGTTTGATGGCCCCTTGCATGCTCCATACACTTGTAGTGTAGTTCCATGAATTAGCCTAGTGTGTCTCATGCTTTAACATGTCATTCTAGCATGCTTTAGGCTTAACTTCAAGAAGCTTTTGTCCATGTTTTAGCATGCTCTAGCTCTGATTTGTGTTGTTTTGGTCATGCATGACTTGCCTTGTATAGCTATGGTTCATTCTAGCTTGTAGGCTTTGTGCATTGAGTCCATTAGCATGTATTACTTGAAGTATTTTTATGATTTGGCATCATGTGAAATGTGATTTCAGTCCATGTTTCATGGTCGCACACTTGCATTTGTCACCTATTCCATGCTTTGGATAGTTTGTGCCTTAACATGGGTCATTGCGTATGCCTTCATGCCTAAGCTTGCGAGCTATCATTTCAATGTGTTTTGGGGGTTATTATGCCATGATATAACTTTGATTTTTATTGGTTAAGTCATCCCATGCTTGGTCCTAATAGGTGTAGTGTAATCCACCCTGTTTGCCTTGCATTCATTATGCCTTATGTCGTTTATGCTAGCCTGTTTTGGCTTCCTTCCCTGTATGTTTTAGACTCATTTTAACATGTTCTAGGACTGTTTTGGGTTGCCTTTGCCATATGCTTCATGCTTTGTATAGCTGTAGTGTAATTGGCCTTGCTAGCTTTGTGTTTTAATGACTCATGCATGCCATCTTTGAGCTATTTAGATGATTTGGCATCATTTAATACTTCATTTCAGAGCTTATAGCATGACCATGTTCCCACTTCATTTATGCTTTGAATGCCTTTGAGTATTGTGCGTTGTTGCCTTGTTTATGGCCTAGCTCGTATGCTCGCATGCCCGCATGCCTAGGTCCTTGAGCCTCTATCTTAGCATGTTTTTGGTCTTATTTTGACCTGCCTTGGGACTGTTTTGGTTGCCCTTGGCCTTTTGGGGCCAGCTTTGCATGGCCATGGTTTAAGTCCCTTTGCTAGTTTCAAGCTTTGAGCTTTTTTGCATGCTATCCTTGTGTTATGTGAGTGGTTTGGCACCATTCCATGCATGATTTTAGGGCCTATAGTATTGTCATACATCCATGCTTTTCATTCATTGCTCATGCTTGAGAGTTGTTGTCTTCATACCTTGTTTGCGAACCAAAGTGTATGCATGTTTGTATGTGCATTTCATGCCATTGTTTCATCATTATAGCCACTAATTTGGGCATGGCTGAGGTCTACCCATTTTGGTTTAAGTCCATTGAGCATTGTGTATGCCATGTAATTCATAGCATTGTGTATGCCATGTAGTCCATTGCATTGTGTATGCCATATAGTTCATTGCATTTGTGTATGCCATGATCATTGCATTGCATATGCTAGTTGTCATTTAGCATTGTGTATGCTAGTTGTTGTTCTTAGCATTGTGCATTGTGCATGCCATTAGCCTTGTTCGGTTGTTCATGTCGTTTGCATGTTTTGCATTGTGTTCAACCGGATGTCGTATTGAACACAAGGAAGATTGGTTCATTTCATACTTGAAGTGATGAAGTGAGCCAATCATCCTTGGTCTCCATAGCCTTTGATTCCTCATGATAAGGGGATGGTCTAAGTGTCTTATTTGTCATGCATTTATTGAAATTCGTACAACTTATATCTTTGGCCATCATGCATCGAGATGCGTGATTGATGGTTTTGGATCCAACGGTGCCTCTCAATTGATGTTTTGAGGTGATATGGAGTGGCATAGTACGTACATACCCTTGGGAGACCCTCTATTTTCTCTATTTTGTGCTCTGCTGCAACTTGGTATCACAGCACACCAGTGGCTGGCACCCTCCCACTTTTGGCCCGTAGATCTTCATTTGTGGCCGGCAGTATGCACTCTTGGTCGGCAGAGGGGTCGGCAGCGTCTCCTCATGGCCGGCAGGCCACTAGTGCACTCCCCAACACTGTTTTGGTAAGTTCCAGCAGCAAGTTCTTGAAGACACCCTGCAAACAGAGCCTCAAGAGAGCAACCGAAAGGTGTTTCGAGGCGAGAAACCGAGTGTGAGCATGCATCCTTTTCTTCTTCAAACAGAGCTGGAGCAACTTAGTTTAATGCTTACTTGTTAGTTAGCTTCAATTTGTAATTTAATTAGTTAATTTGCTAATTAATTAAGTGTTGTAATAATTAGTAAGTAGATTGCTTATTATTCAATTTGGTTGTGTAATAATTAATTAGCTTGTTAGTTAGTTAATTAGTTGGTTTGTATTATTTATTCAGACCCTCCGTCGAGAGGGCGAATTTTGTAATAAGGGTGCGTGTGTGTGATACATGTCTTCCAACCTCCATTTCTTTCTCCCTTTTACTTAACTGGTTTCCATGGTTAGTTTAGGGTCATTTTCAATTAGCATACCTTATACTTTGCATGCGTGCATCCATTCATCTGTATTACATGCACCAGACTTGGCGCATCATACTAACCGCATTGTACTTTCAACGCATTACTTGAATATGTGTTCAACAGCATGTTATCAAGTTGCATTTCATATGCCATCTTAGAATAGCCGAGCCTACTTTAGATGCATTTTCGCATGTGTTGCATTAGCCATCTTAACATGATTTAGGATCATGCATTGATTGCTAACTAGTTCTCTGTTTTGGCTCGGAGTACACTGTGAGTGTTTACACTTTACCATACTGCATGTGTGTTATTGTTGCCATGAAAGCATACTTGCCATGAGGCTAACTGCTTAAGTGTTTAACTGCCTGAATGCCTGTGGGTGAAGGTTGGATTACTTGAATTGGAGCAATTCATTGAAATCTTCGATGTAGCCTACTTGCGAGTAACAAACTTCAAACCGTTTTCAAACAAACAAATATGCAATGTTTTGTTCCAACTTAGGCGATCTAGTCTATACTTGTATGATGTGCGCATCACATAGTAAGCTAGCTAATAAACCGGAATAAGAACACATGTGTTTTCAAAAACAACATATCATGTTAGTAAAGGCCAATCTTTGATTGGGCGAGCGGGGGTGCTCATTGCTTGACCTTCCCCTCTCGTACCCAAGTTCCCGAGCCGAGGCAACTTTGATGATGATGGACACGTGGCCTTAGGCACGAGTCGGGATTTCCTAAATTCTCCCAAAATAAAATATTTAGGTGGCGACTCTGTATCTGACAAAGCAGTCCATATTTGACACTTCTTTACAAAAATCAGTTTTCCAAAACGATTTGTCGGATTTGGATTCTTTGGTGATTTATCGGTCTTGCATTGGACTTTGCAAGATTAGATTCAGAACTGTGACATTGAGTCCGAACTGTAGTAAGTCCAATGAACAAAAAGGGATTTCGCGCCCACTTTTGCAGGCGGAGCCCGGGACGTTCAGGCGCGTCTACACCATCACCTGTGCCTTAGTCATGGCATGAAGCCCCTCTTAGACCACTGATAAGTCAAAACACACCTATGCCTACCATTGAAAGCATACACATTGGTGGGTCAGGGCAGACACAAGGAAATGGCATGCGAATGTTTTCAAATCCTATGTTTGAACCCATGCCTAGCACACGGGTGTTTACTAATCTTGTGTTCGAATACACTGCCGGAGGGTTGGAAGGAGTTCATGCCGTTCAAAGAGAAACAACACATTCCTCTTCCAGTAGTTCCCTTCACAGCACCTTTCATAGGACAAATGCCTGGCCCAAGAGGGCAGCCATTCTCTCAACATCAACCAGTACAACAAGAACAGCCCATTCCTTAGGGACAAATCAGTACCAAATGTGCCTTTACATGGATCAAGAGGGCCTCAAGCACAAGGAATTCCTCCAAATTCTGTGTTTGTTCCTCCAAAATTACATCATATACCAAATCTGATTAACAAAAAATCCCAATTAACACGACCATAAACTTTTTAAAATTATCCATTTGTTTGATCTACTACCTCATTAGTTGTAAGAATTCTATCAAATATTTGTCTTTCACCAACAAAATCTTGTAAACACAATCTACCATTCTTATAGGCCTAAATTCCTTGAACTTTGAACAATAATATTATAATCATCTTATTTTCTTTTACAACATTTATTGACATCACTCCAATAAAAGACAAAATTCATAATGGAATGATTAAGGCAATGCAGTTAGGACAAATTATAAAATAAACAAAATATGATGTAATGAAGGGGCTTCTACTTTTGGAATTTAATAATGCAACAATAAAGGCAGAATTGAAGCCTATTGGAGTAAAATTCAGCGATGAACTTAGCAAATATTCATTTATTATATTCTAAGCACTTTTCATAAAAAGGGCAGGCAAACCCGTTAGGGCTTTGAGCGACAGTATTGCGGATAATAAAAAATAATAATAATAATCATAATCATAATAATATTAAAATTAAAAAACACTCTTGTGAATCATTCTACGCGATCATTCTACTTTATCAATATAGTTGAAGAAGCAGGGAATTATTAATAAATTAAAAATAAAAAATAAAAAATCAGACCTGATGGACTGTTGCGAATCATTGATTAGCTGAGTTTCAAGATCGCCTGAACAAAAGCGTAGAAAAGGAGAACAGCAGCAGCAGCAGGAAAGATCATCCAGCTGACAGGGAGAAACATAGTTGTGATCTCCAAGAACCAAATTGCTATTAATAGTAAACCAGCATAATCAATATAGAGCGCGAAACGTGGGGCGACAAGGCGCAAGATCACTGTAAAGAGCACGATCAAACCAATCGCCTCCTTGACAACCACAGGACTTTCTGTGTTACTCATGTTAGTGAATTGTGGCATTAGACAAAGTGTTAAGAGCTTTCAGTAATGGAGATGAGATGTGGAATTAGAAGAAGTGTTCAGAGCTTTCAGTAATGGAGATGAGATGTGAAACGGAGGATCGAGTGGTAATATGCGGTGCGCCCCTGCGAAAATGGGGAAATTCTCAGATGTAGTGTGAACATGAGTGAAGAAATTACGAGTATGTTTGGTTTCTTTGTAGGGTGATTTTGGCAAAAAAAAAATTTTTAAATACTTATTTGGTTTGTAATTTTTTTAAAATTATTTTTCTTTCTTACACATTCATCAATCACTTTTTCTCTCTATTATCTCATTCTCAGTCACTTTTTTTCTCACAAATATCTACTCAATTATAACAAAATATCAAATCATTACAAACTCTCAAACTACTTTCAAAATACACAACCAAACAAATAAACAAAAATTTTAAACTTTCTCCCCAAAATAATTTTTAAAAATTACTCTCTCAAAATTAAACCAACAATGCTAGGTAGCTCAAAATTTTGTGGTTCAAATCACTCAAAACAACGTCGTTTTGACAGATTTTGAGTGTAAAACGACGTCGTTTTAACAGATTTGAGTCATCTGAATCACAAAATTTTGAATTACCAAACATTTTCCATATTAAACCAAACACACCCTACATCCCGCTTTAAAGTTTTTAATTTCATAGTAAATAATATATTTTATTAATAAATTATTAATTTAATTAATAATATTAAAATTTTAATTTAATTAATAATTTAAATAATTTTATTATCATATAAAAAATATTTAAAAATTTTATTTTTTCAATTATTTTTGTTAAATAAAAAATTTTGACAAATAAAATTTGTAATTTTTTAAATCAGCAAAATAATCTATATTTTAAATAAATTTCAGGAATTATATTTGTAATTTACATAAAAAAACAAATAAATACATGAATAAAATAAAATAAAACAAAAATTCCTTTGAGCAATATTATGGCACTATGAGGAGACAACATGGAATTAATGCAATAATTAGGCCTAGTTTGGGAAGACTAAATAAGTATACTTTTTGACTTTTTATGAAATATGAATTGGGTTTGGATTGGATTTGAAATGATGTGTTAGAAATGTGATGTGACTTAAATAAAATAATTTAACTTAAATAGAATAATGACTTTTTAATTTTTTATCTTTTTTTAATTATGTCAAACTTGGCCTTAGTTACAAGTCGGAAAAGGTTTTGAATAAGTTCGTGTAAGAAAAATTATTGGTTGATGTGATCTGCTCATCATGCTGCGCCTTTTATAAAAAATGACTTACGAAAGGAACAAATTGTTAAAAAATATTACTTTAATAAAAAAAAGTAATTATTTAAAAGTCTTAATTACAAATGTTATTATAATTCAAATTTTATCTAAAAATTTTTAAATGTCTTAATTACAAATGTTATTATAATTCAAATTTTATCTAAAAATTTTTAAATCAATAAGACTTATTCAGTAAAATTGATAATAGTATCAATTTTTTCTTAATTTTTAAAATTAAGAACATTATCAATTTTGTATAGTAATGCTCCAGATAATTGTTTCACTAACTGATAAAAAAAACGGAGTATGGGATTAAACATTTTTTGCCGTTCTACTTATTGGTTTGATTCAACTATATAATAAATTCAAGAATATTATCAATTTTTTTTCTAATTTTAAAACTGAGAACATTATCAGTTTTTTCATTTTTAATTTTTTTTTTCAATTTTGTATATCAATGTTCCATCATTATACTCCTTTATAGACACAAATTTTTCAATTTTGCATAAAAAATTTTTTTTTTATTTTTTCAAAAGCATAATTTTTTTTATAGTTTTTTCAATCTGAAAGTTGATGTTTTAAAATTTTTAAAATTAAAATAAATGTCACATCATTATGTTCATTTATAGAAAATCATAAATGATTGCGGGGACATAATTTTTGAATGACAAACACGTGGCCGAGGTGTCACCGAAGTGCCAGCCGAGGTGCCACGTATCCTGGTCATAACGCCGAGATGATCTCGGCTAGGCCGAGATGATCTGCGAAGAAATCGGAATCCGGGATAAGCAGATAACGGACAAGAATCTTAGAATGAGAGAGGACTTCAGTTTGCGTAAAGATAAGACTCTTAGAAAGTTTATCCCAATCCTACTGGGAGTCCAAGATTAGTAGTAATCCTAAGTCCATTGAAGCTAGGCTTCTATTGGGACTAGGTTTGTATTGGCTATAAAAGAGAGGCACTCTCATGAGTCTAAGGTATGCTTTTTATGTTCTGAATAGTGAGTTAAACACTTTTACTATCTTTAAAGATAACTGACTTGATTGTCAGAGTGTCCCCGGGTGGACGAACCACCGCCGGAATCTCTTCATTTTATGACAGGTCATTCGGGCTTAATTTATTCTGCCAGTGTTCTCCAGCTAAGTGCTTGATTGGCAGTGTGGTCGGAAATTGACACACACAATTTGGCACGGTCTGTGGGAAAGAAAGGAGAATAGATGGCCAACGACGGATAGAAAGAGAAGGTTGGGGACGACACCCCTACTGAGAGTGGGAAACATATTGACCTTGATGTCGAAGAAGACAACTGCAACGAAGAGACTCGTGATAAGAATCATGGAGGAAAGAACGTCGGCCAAGAGGGCGACGTACTGAAGAAATCGGACCAAAGTGGGTATTATAACGAGGACGACCTCCAGGCATGGAAAGATAGATGCTTATAGAGAGATGACGAGATGAAGGGAATGACGAACAAATTGGCGGGCCTATAAACGGTCGTCAATTTCCTGATGCAGAACAACGTCATGCAACTACCGTTCCCGCTACAAGATACGCCAATTCCAGCGGCCAAGAAAGGTGCCCAGAAAGGGGGGTAGAAAACGGTTCCTGCAGTCCCTCAGCATGGCAGGACCAAGGGACATTCTCACCAGCCTTCGCGGGAGGTCTGGCATGGAGAATCTTAGAAGACACGATCTCGCCCTAGATGATTAGGTCCGAAAAGAGAAGAGCTCAGCCTAAAGTGAACAGATCCCAGATTCCAGAAGACAAGATCTCGGCCTAGATGATTAAATCCAAGAAGAGAAAAACTCAGCCTAAGTTAAAGACTTTATATAAGGTCCACAAAGGAGGAGGTGGAAGCCATGCAGAGGGCTGGAGAATAATGCTTGGGAGTTAGAATTTTCAAGCCAAGATTGGTTTAACACTTGTTGAAATTTTAAGAAAAATTTACAAGCTGAAGTTAAACGGAGGACATGTTTAACACTTGTTGAAATTTTAAAAATTTACAAGTTGAAATTAAACCGAGGACATGTTTAACACTTGTTGAAATTTTAAAAATTTACAAGTTGAAGTTAACCGAAGTCATATTTAACACTTGTTGAAATTTAAAAAAAAAATTTACAAGTTGAAGTTAAACTGAGGACATGTTTAACACTTGTTGAAATTTTAAAAATTTACAAATTGAACTTAAACCGATGTCATGTTTAACACTTGTTGAAATTTTAAGAAAAATTTCCAAGTTGAAGTTAAACCGATGTCATGTTTAACACTTATTGAAATTTTAAGAAAAATTTACAAGTTCAAGTTAAACCAATGTCATGTTTAACACTTGCTGAAATTTTAAGAAAAATTTACAAGTTGAAGTTAAACCAGGGTCATGATTAAAGGAATGAATAAAATAGGTTCCATCAACTCAGGATGCCGAGGTAATAGAACTTAGGGGACAGTTGTGGAGATATAATTTTTGAATGACAAACACGTGGCCGAGGTGTCACCGAAATGCCAGCTAAGTTGCCACGTGTCCTGGTCATGACGCCGAGATGATCTCGGCTAGACCGAGGTTATCTGCGAAGAAACCAGAATCCGGGATAAGCGGATGAGGGACAAGAGTCTTAGAATGAGAGAGGACTTCAGTTTGGGTAAAGATAAGACTCTTAGAGAGTTTATCCCAATCTTACTGGGAGTTCAAGATTAGCAGTAATCCTAAGTTCATTGAAGCTAGGCTTCTATTGGGATTAGGTTTGTGTTGGCTATAAAAAAGAGGCATCCTCATGGGTCTAAAGTATGCTTTTTGTACTCTGAATAGTGAGTTAAGTACTTTTGTTATCTTTGAAAGATAACTGATTTGATCATCGGAGTGCCTCCGGGTGGACGAACTACCGTCGGAATCTCTTCTTTTTGTGACAGATCGTTCGGGCTTAATTTATTCTGCCAGTGTTCACTAGCTGAGTACTTGATTGGCAGTGTGGTCGGAAATTGATACACACAATGATGAATAATTATTGTTTGAAGGGCAATATTAAAAATTTAATGAGACTTGAAGGACCAAAATATCTTAATTAGAACTTAATAGAATATAAATTCATAAATTAAGCCTGCGTTTTGTTGTATTTTGTAAATGTGATTTGAGAGTATGAGTTATATTTTGAGTTTGTGTGTTGTAGAATTATGATTTGAGTGTAAAAAATTTGTTTGGTAAAGAGTTTTGAAAATAGTTTTCGAAAAGAGGTTTGATTTAAGTGGGGAATTGTTGATGTGACATTTGATATGTGATACAAAAATTTACAACTCATAACTAAACATACAACTCAAAATTATTTTAAAGCATATAAAAAATTTAAAAATTTTCAGAAAATATTTTTTCCGATTATATAAATCAATTGCAAAAAAAAAAAAAAAAAAAAAAATTCACTGTTTCGGACAACCGGCCGAACGTCCCCGTTCCCTCAAATGCCCCCTCTGCAACAAACAGAATGCTTTGACATATAGACAGAGTTTCCGGCAGAGTTTTGGAAAATTAATTCCAAAACCCTTACCAAACATCATGCTCAAACTCAAGTGTTGAAAACTATTTTTAGAGCACAAACAAATAGAGCCTAAGACTTATGTGTAAATTTTCATATTAAAAAAAAAAAAAAACACTCAACAACAAACACATTTGTTGGTTTGGTTTCGTTTTCAAAATTAATTTTTTTATATTATTTTATTTTAAAACTAAAACCTAATTTTGTCTAAAAAATGGAAAAAAAATAATAAAAAAAGACAATATTTTTTTCCACATAATTTCATCTTTCTTCCAGCGAAAATAACTTTTGAAAATCGCATGGTGGTGGAAGAAGGAAAAAAGAAAGTTAATGATTATTCTGATGTACAACGTGAAAATTATTGCGGTAATAAAAGTCCCGCGTGGGTGTTAGAAAAAATAAATACATATTTATGAAAAAATTTAATTATTAATATATATAAAATTTTTTACCATTAATTTATAAATATTTTTACAAAAAGTTTATTGTATTTAGACTTATTTTGGGAAGATGGTAAAAAGTGACTTTTTGGTTTTTAACCAAGTTTTTGACTTTTTTAGACAAATGATTTGAGAAGTTGGTAAAAAGTGACTTTTGACTTTTTTGATTAATATTTATTTATGATGTCAAATCATAATAAAATTACCAAACTACCCCCATTTATTTAAAATATTTACAACTTCACATATGTAACACATTTTGACCCATGAGGGTAAGAGATTAATTTCACCGTTGACTAAAAACCAACTTCCCAAATGAAAAAAAAAACAAAAAAGCCAATTTTTAATTTTGCTACAAATCAAAAAAAGTGACTAAAAGCCAACTTTTCAAAATAGCCCTTAGTGAATATTGCACCTAAGAGTTGGAGAGAGTACACCTCCAGATGTCAAAGTGTGCTCACTGAGCCAATCCTTTGAGGTTATGTAATTCTCATTTGATAAGTGAGTTAGATTTAGGGTGAGACTAAAAAAGTACCAAAAAAAAAAAAAAAAAGACTAAATAAATTAATAAGATAAAATATCGCATTCATACAATAATTATTTCATTTTTTCTTTTACAAAAAAAGCAAAAAAATCAAAAACAAAAAATTTTAAAATTCTTTTCAAATGAAAATAATTTAGCCAAATTAAATTATCTAAAATATTAAAAAGTCTAGTTAAAAAATTCTTCCCAAACTACCAGGAACTTTATAGTCAATATCAGTAACTTTATAGTCGCGATGAACCTGGAAAATGACAAGGTAAAACTGGTATTCAACCCAAATTCACTTTGGTTCGTTTGATTAATTTTTTTAAAATTAATTTTCTTTTTTTTTGTATTGCTTTATTTTTAATAATTTTTTTAATATTTTAAGTAAATTTTTTATTTTTTAAATGCAAATAATTTAAATACACCTAAAAAGTAAAAATATTTGTAAAAAGCATATTTAAAAAATTTAATAAATACACAAAATATGAAAATATACTGATTCTTTGTATTTTTTTTGTTTTTGATGAACTTTTATAGAGATTTTTCTATAAATATCATACTTTATAAGTATATTTAGGTTAATTGCATCTAAAAAAAATTGTTAAAATATTAAAATTGTTGACTAAAAATAAAAATATCCAAAAAAATAAAAAATAAAAAAATAATTAATTTTTTTTAAACATGGATTTGGTTTTCGGAAACCGAAAAGGTCATTACTTCTTCCACTCCTCTCTGCTTTTTATTTGGGAAAAATGAGTTATATTTGGGGAAACAAAAATGGATTTAGTTTACCATCAATCTATTTTTATCGATTTAGGGTTGCAGTGGTCAGGGACTGAGTCAAAAAGCATCACTTGTCTGAATCAATTGTCCTCTCTATCTCTATCTTGATGTCTGGGCAAATTGCGTTTTCACATGAAAAAATTTAATGATTTTAATAATTAAAATTTAAGTTTTTGTTGACAAAGTCCAAATTATCATTTTTCTTATTTTTTCCATTAGGGTTGTTTGGAATGTCCTAAATAAGTTTGTTTTTTGACTTTTTAAATTAAAAAATTGAGAAAAAAATATGATTATTTGAGATAATTTTTTGACTTTTTACAAAAAAATATGTATTAAAAGTTGTATAAATTAGTGTATAGGAGAAGATTGAGATATAATAGACAGTACGGTGGGATGTCCTAAGAGGCAACGTGTGCAGAGTATAGGCTAGGAGATGGTTCCTTCTTTTTTGGGCAATGAATTGGACGGTGCTGGTCGGCTCGTAGGGGCCTATTACGGGTCCCGTTTTACTAATTGGAATCGTTAATGTGTAGAACTAATGAGTACTATATACTTGCAAAATATCACGTTGATCGAATATCGATAGCTTTCTGATCAGATTATTTTTTTTCAACTATTAACTATAATACCATCTTTTTTTTTACACAAAATTGATTTGATCTTATAGTTAGCAATATCCGATCAATATGATTTTTTCCAAGCATATAGTACTCAACGAGTTATACACATTGAACGGTTCAGATTATCAAAACGGGACACGTGATAGGCCCACATGGGTCAAATAGCACCGTGTTGTTTATGTACCTTGCCTGCGCAATTTTTCTAAAAAATCAACTATGTGTCTGTGGGGACGTTAGAGTTGTTTATAATAATTTTATGTAAAATTAATTTTTTAATATTTTTTTTTGATGAATAATAATAACTTTTTAACTTTTTAGATTTTTTGGGATATGCCAAACCTGCCCAATAGTATTTTTATATATACTTTTTATAATGGAATACTTTTTTAAATACTTTTTATTATAAAATTAAATATCTTTTATTTTTAAATAACATTTCGTCACTTTTTTTAATTTTTTAATTTTTAAATGTTTTTATTTTTTATGTTTGTCATAATTTTTTCTAGAAAATATAAAAAAATTCATAATACTAATCAACAAAGGAATTTTACTTTTAAAATTACATTAAAATTTTTAAATGCCCTTTATTTTTAATTATAATTAAACTATAGTTGAATTTTATTTTTAAAATTATATTTTGTGGATTTTTTTAAAAAAATTTTAAATGCCCTTTATTTTCAATTATAATTAAACTATATGGTGTAAGGAAAATCAATACAAAACTTATAACAAATATAAAAAATAAAGAACATTTAAAAATAAATTTAAAAAATCACGAAATGTCATTTAAAATAAAGGACATTCACTTTTATAATAAAAATTGTTTAAAAAAATATTCCATTATAAAAAATATAAAAAGAAAATTATTAAAAACAAAGTATTAAAGAAAAAAGTAGTTTGATCTCTAATAATGTGCATGTTTGGTGCAGCTTAAAAGCTGCTTATTTCAGCTTTTAGCTTAATTTAAGTTATTTTGATGTGTTTGATTTAGCTTATAACTTATAGCTTATAGCCATTTGGAAGTCAGAAATCAGCTTATTCTTTGAGTGGGGCAGAAGATGCTTAATTTATAAGTTAGAAATCAACTTATGTTCATAGTTATAAGCTATAAGCTGTTTAGGCATAAGCTATAAGCATTTTCCCACAGCTCTACCAAACATGGCCAATATTGCATTTATAATCTTTTCAAATTTTCTATGACAGCAGAGTTTAGAGAAATTAATGCATCTTTAACAAAGCCCTTAAAATTAATAAATTTTACTATTAATCAAAATTTTTTTTTTTCAATTCTACGTTGATTTGTTATTTCTCCAAATGAAGGGAAAATTAAAAATGAAGGGTATCTTTTAAAAATAATTACATACACAAAAAAAAATTTATGACTTTAATAATCAAAATTTATAAATTTTGCCATTAATCTGGAAAAAAAATTTCTAACCCTATACTGATTTTATTTTATTTTATTTTAGTGAGAAGCGACAATGATTTGTTATATCCCCAAATGAAGGAGAATTTACAAATTAGGTGTACCTTTTAAAAATAATTACATACACATAAAAAAAAATTATCACTTTAATAATTACAATTTATAAATTTTACCATTACTTTGAGGGAAAAAAATTTACAATTCTACGTTGATTTGTTATTTCTCCAAATGAAAGGAAAATTAAAAATCAAGGGTATCTTTTAAAAATAATTACATACACAAAAAGAAAAAATTATGACTTTAATAATCAAAATTTATAAATTTTGCCATTAATTTGGAAAAAAAAAAAATTCCAACCCTATACTGATTTTATTTTATTTTATTTTTTTTTGAGAAGTGACAATGATTTGTTATTTCCCCAAATGAAGGAGAATTTATAAATTACGTGTACTTTTTAAAAATAATTACATACGCGGAAAAAAATTTATCACTTTAATAATTACAATTTATAAATTTTACCATAACTTTGAGGGAAAAAAAATTACAATTCTACGTTGATTTGTTATTTCTCCAAATGAAGGGAAAATTAAAAATCAAAGGTATATTTTAAAAATAATTACATACACAAAAAGAAAAAATTATGACTTTAATAATCAAAATTTATAAATTTTGCCGTTAATTTGGAAAAAAAAAATTCTAACCCTATACTGATTTTATTTTTATTTTTTTTTTGAGAAGCGACAATGATTTGTCATTTCCCCAAATGAAGGAGAATTTACAAATTAGGTGTACTTTTTAAAAATAATTACATGCACATAAAAAAAAAATATCACTTTATAATTACAATTTATAAATTTTACCATTACTTTCAGGGGAAAAAAAAAAAAGTTCAACCCAACACTAATTTATTATTTTCCACAAAAATAAACTAAATTTCCGTGGGAGTCAATTATAATTGTAATAAACAATTTACAATTATAATTGAGAATCACTAATGAGACTTTGAGCTTAACCTAATGGTCTTGTAACCACACCATATTGTGGTGGAGAATATTAATAGACTAGCGACAGGCAACAAAAATTGCCCTTTGATTTTTCAACTCCTCTCTCCTCTTATTTTTTTGTTTAGATAAATTATACTAATGGTTCCTATAATTTGAGACTTATATCATTTTGATCATTGACTTTTCAATTGTGACATATTTGATCCTGAATTTTAAATCTTATTCCAAATAAGGACAAATAAAAATATCATTACTCAATTTCAAGGGTAAATTTGTCAATTTGATACAATATAAACTAATTTGACAAAAATAAAGGTTAAAAAAATATTTTTAAATTTTTAAAAATTATTTCTACCCACCAAAGATAAAAGTATGTAAAATTGATAAATCTTTTACACATTTATTTATTTATTTTCACCAAATTAATTTTTATTATGTGTTTGGATGATGATCATGTAATGGATGGTTGTTTTTATTTTCATTAAATTAGTTTCTATTATTTCAAAACTCAAATATGGCGACAACTTTGATGTCATTATTAAACCAATCCATTAAATCAAAAAATCCAAAACTAAAAATATTTCATATATTAAATATATTGATTCCTAACAACCACATATTACATGATCATCATCCAAATGCATAATAAAAATTAATTTAGTAAAATAAATAAATAAATGCGTAAAAATTTATCAATTTTACATAATTTATCTTTGATGGGTAAAAATAATTTTTAAAAATTCAAAAATAATTTTTTGATATTTATTTTTATCAAATTAGTTTATATTTTATTAAATTGATGACTTTGTCCCTGAAATTGAGCAATGGTATCTTCAATTATCCTTATTTAGAGCAAGATTCAAAATTTAGAGTCAAATTTATCACAATTAAAAAGTCATGAACCAAAATAATACGAATCTCAAATTATAGGGAGTGTCAGTGCAATTCGCCTTTTCTTTTTTGACTACTCTTGTATTTCATTGTTTCCAAGTTTATTTCACTTTTTTCTATGTTTGTAAAATCACTGTCTTTTCTCTCACTGCAAATGAAGGAGAATTTACAAATTAGGTGTACTTTTTTAAAAATAATTACATACACATAAAAAAAATTATCACTTTAATAATTAAAATTTATAAATTTACCATTACTTGAGGGGAAAAAAAAAGTTCAACCCAACACTGATTTGTTATTTTCCCCAAAAAATGAACTAAATTCCTGTGGGAGTCAATTATAATTGTAATAAACACTTTACAATTATAATTGAGTATCACTAATAGAGACTTTGAGCTTAACCTAATGGTCTTGTAATCATACCATATTGTGGTGGAGAATATTAGGAGTTCACTTTGATGGAGTAGTGACAAGCAACGAAAATTGCCCTTTGATTTTTCAATTCCTCTCGCCTTTTATTTCCCGTTTTGACTGCTATCACATTTCATTGTTTCCAAGTTTATGCTCCAAACTCGCCGCAACCCCCAGACCCCCATGGCATTTGTAAGAGAGAGGAAAGAGAGAGGAAAAAAAAATAGAATGAGTAGTCACAAATCAATTGGAAGTTGTGGGGGTCACAAAAAATGTACGTCTCAAGCATTTTTCTTTGTAAAATCACTCTCTTTTCTCGCACCTCTTTCTTTACAACATGTCTCTAATATTCTCCCCTTCCCTACTCGCCCCCTCTCTATCTTTTTCTTATTTAAAGGGTTGGTTGGGAACTTACTAAAATAACATACTTAGAGCTCGTTTCGGATGTGTGTTGGCTTTTTGACATTTTGGCTATTTTAGTCTGGGGCTACAAAGCCTTGTTTGTGATAGGCTTTTTTGCTTTTTTGACTTTTGTGAGAGAAAAAAATGAAATGATTATGAGTTTGATATGACATTTTGTCATATTTAGTTAAAATAGCATATTTTGTCTTATATGACTATTTTAGCCCAAATGTTCTTCACAAACAAGCTTTTATTATCTTTTTTATCCTTTTAAATCACATTATCTCTTTACTTTTCTGCATATCTTTTCTTAAAAAGTCAAAAAATTACTAAAATAATATATTCCAAAATATATATCACTTTTTTAAATATTATTTTAAATACTATATATTTTTTATATTAAAATCTATTATTAAATTTGTTTTTTTGTCATATTCAAAATTTGTTTTTCTCACATTTTAATTATTATAATTTGTAGCAAAAATTCTAAGAGATTGAAATATTTTGATTAGAACATTTATTTTAGTATTTTGATAAAGTTTTTTTTTTTAATTTTTTAATTAGATCTTTAGACAGCATGATCTTTTCATATGATTTCTTGATCTCCTTCCTTATCTCGTCCGACGTTTGCTTAAGTCTCTCTCTAAAACCTCTCTCTAAAAACCTCACCCCAAGCCTCACTTTTGGCCGGTTGGCCATCGCCATTGGCTATGGCGGTCGGCTGGCCTAGCTTTTGCAATGTGTTTGTATATGGTTTTTCTTTTTAATAAACTTGAATTCCCCACAGTTTTTCCCACCCAAATGTGGTTTGTTTTGTTGTTGTGGACCTTTATTTTTGGTGTTTCGGTGCACATTAGATGGATTTCTTTGGGGTTTTCTTATCAGATCTACTAATCTCGGAAGCTTTCATATAGAGGAGTTTTGTGATCCACAGAGGTGTTCAGAATAGGGGATAAAGTAGAGAATGAGGTAGGCGTTGGGTCAGCATAAAGGACGATCCAGATTTGGTTAGGATATTCATTCGGGCATTCTTATGCGAGTAGGAGCTTGTGTCACGCCCCACTTTTTATGCCAATGGCTACTATTACTAAATCCTTTATTATAATACAATTTCAGAGATCATGTGCGATAATGCAATACAATAACGAGTACTATTATTAAAGGTTCTCTCATTTGAATATGAAGTGAATGCAGCATGAGTTAAAAATAAGTAAATAAATAAATAAACTGCCCATAGGCATACATCTTTTAAATTAAAAGAAACGGTTTAACCATTTTACATCAATGGCATTCCGCTTACAAATAAAAGGCCCCGTGGCCAACACATAAAGAAGATCCTCGATCTTGAAACCCTTATTGACGTTCACCTGAAAAAGGATTAGCAACGTGAGATGAACATAAAATCCAGTAGGGATCCCAATATGATCCTAAACAATAACAACATACAGATAGTTATGATCATGAATGCTTTAAATTATATCATATAGTGACGGTTTATACAGAAATATACTTATACATGAACTTTTCTCAAAATCATTCATTTAGCTCAACAACATATGCAATTTACTTTTCTTTCTTCTTGTTACCTTTTTCCCAAAATTCATATGACAATAACAAGTTCTTGAAAACAATTTCGCAAAGCCCAATACGTTTTACCTTCTTGAAACATGTTCACAATCTCGATACAGTACTTACGTTTGTTTCCAACACATTCATGTCTTTACATATATGCATTCAGTATAAAGGGAAACAACAAGCAACCAACAACTATCTACTCAACAAATGAGACAACTCGACCTTCTAGAACCATAACCATCATATCCCATAATATACCCAGATATACTGAGACAATAATGATAAACGTGTTCTGCTCTACCTGCCTTAAGCACGATAAACCAAGGATACACATTTCTATAACAAAACACCAAGTCAATGATACACCCTTAGTCAATTTAGTCTTACTTCATTTCATGACAACTCATTTCAAGTTAATTTATTTCATCTCAATTCATGAGCCAATTCATTACATTTTAGACACCCAACCAACTCAGGGGTTCTCAATCATCACAATTATTACACAAACACTTCAATTTTACCATTTTATGGAATTCTCATCCGAGGGAATCGGCACCCATATATATATATATATAAGATTTTAGGACTTTCACCCTGGACACTACGGCCAACTTAATTTTCAATGGAGTCCATCCCCTATCTTCTCCCAAACAATGGAGTACATCCCCTATCTCCTCCCAAACATTGATACATATACAATGTATTTAAAGCCGTGTCATATATAATTACTACCAAAATTCACACATTCAACAATTTAATCAAACTGTCATATTCAATGACAACCAATGAAGGATTTATTTCAATTCTCTTAGTCCACATGTAATTTCTACAACAATCATAGCTATCCTCCACCGCTAGCCCAAAACATATATTTCTAAACATATATACATTCTCCAAAATAGATAAACTGTCTATATTTTCATAGCTGAGAGATTACAAATATCCAACTACACCATTTACATTCATATCTATCCATCTCTACATCTAATACGCAAGGAAAAACAAAATCCAATTTTCGCAAGACTTTCAGTCCAATAACAGTGATAATATGTAAAGGTTCCAAAATCTGACTTCAAGTTCATTATCAATTTACAAAGGGTGATGATTTCATTTTCTTTCGAAAGACCACTTTTCTTTATTTTCCAATCCACACAACTCTAACCATTTTCTAAGAATTCATTCTCGTCATTTTACAAAATCAAAGCCAAATCCATCCTCTTTATTTTACAAAACCAATTCCATTGGTATTAAAACCATAACTCAACTCAACTTCACGTGATTAGTCTAAAACAAAACCAACACCGTGGTTACTTCTCCTTTTTATTTTCTTTTGATATAAACACAATCATACGACCCATAATAGCAAAATATATAAGGATTATTCAACTTCATCCCTTTTAAAATCCATTATATCAATAACATTAAATTGGGGCTTTCCTCTCTTTTTAATTCATTAAATCAATAATAGTAAATTACGGCTTTCCTCCCTCTCTTCAAAAACATAATAAATCATTTTCCCAAATAACCCAACAACAAACAACTTAACAACTCCAATAAAAAACATCAAACCCTAGGCCTTCTTTCATGGCTTTCAAGAAAATCCATAATGAATATGGTTTTTATGCAATAAAATCTATGACATATCTATCTATAGACGAAGTATTGGAAAGGAGTAAAAATATCCCTACCTCTTGAAGCGAAGAAAAAACAACCCAAAAATCACTGGTGATGAAACCACGAACTACTTAGATCAATAGGAAACCCTTGACAAGATCTACAACCTTTCCCAAAGGACCAAGGTGAAAAGATGGCTCTAGGTGGGTAGATCTGAAGATCTAAGTGTGAAAAGTCAAGTTTTAGAGAGAGAAGAGAGAAATCATGGGTTGAGAGGAAAAATGGGAGGAAAATAACGAGAGAAAAGGTGGTTTGGGTCTATTTATAGTAATAGAGAATAGCCCTAAGGTCAAATAAAATAATAGGCCCAAAACCCCCCCAAAGGTAGGGCCTATTCGAACCCAAAAATCTAGAAAAAAAAAAAAAAAACACACACACACACACACACACACACACAGGGGTCGACCCTTCGGGCAAGGGGGTCGATCATTTAGGTAGAAAAGACAATCTGGCACAAGCAAGGGGGTCGACCCTTAGACAGGACGGGGTCGACCCTGTTTTCCAGCAACTAACACACAGATTCTGCAATATAAGAGGGTCGACCCTCCCCAGACTGGTGTCTACCCTATATTCCAACAACACTTCCAGAAACTTCACCAACAGGTAAGGGTTGACCCTTAGAAAGGCTGGTGTCGATCCTAGAATAGAATTTCTAAGTTCCTAAGGAACTTTTGAGAAGAATAAGCACAAACAAACAAACCCAACGAGTTTAAATCGGATCATACTCCTCTAAAACCAAGACACAACAATACCAAAGATTCCCAAAATAAAATAAAGGATTCAAATAAACTTCCCAAAAGTTCTAAGTACAAGTGCTACAACTTGAGGGGTGAACTCTATTCAGATCTATGGAGGGTTTTTGGCGCTTTGTTTTGGGAAAACATGGGTGTTGAAGATGATCCAGATTTGTTTAGGAACTTCATTTGGCCGATCATTTGCGAGTGGGAGTTTGAGAGGTGGATTGTATTCAGATCTATGGAGGTCGGCCATGGGAGGCGTGTTTCGGCCATGGGTGTGAGTTTTGGCTAACGTTGCTCCGCCGTGGGAGTTCTGGCCATGGGTGTTTGAGTGTTTCGACTAGTGGGTTTTCGATTTGGGAAGTTTCGGCCATGGGTGTGTTTATGCTTTCGGTGTTCGGCCATGAAGTGGGTGAAGTCCTGCGGAGGTATTAGGCGTGGGTGAAGGCTGGCAGAAGGGTCAGGCATCGAAGTAGCAGAACAGCGATGAAGGTTTTCTTTACACAAGCATCTTATTTTTTTGATGCTGTGGATCAGTGGGTGAAAACAAAAATGCTATAGGCTTCAAATTTTCTACAAAATGACCCCATACCTATATGAGACATTTGGCCATTCATTTTGATAGAAAATTTGGTATCCTTAACATTACTCGTATGAAAAAGCTATGGAAAAGATAAATCAAGAGTGCATATGCTTTAGGAGTAGTGTGGTTGTGCATGTCTGGTGGTGTGTGGTTTGACTTTGGGTTTCATCCTTTATTTATTTATTTTGTAGTTAAATTCTTTTTAATAGTTTTTTTTTTTTTTTGGTCTTGTTTTGGTTTTTTTTTTTTTTTTTTGTTAAAAAAATTCGTGAGGCCGAGGGGTTGGTTGTATGAGCGCAAATAGCAGTAGTAAGAGTATTTTATACCGTTTGAACCTCTCTTGATATATTGTATCTTCCTGTACCTTTAATTTTATGTTTTTAGGCTGTGTTTGATTCACAAGGCTAATAGTGAAGGTATTAATAATCCATCAAATTAGTATGGTATTTACTATTCAATTGAATTAGTAGGATAAATTATCCCATTGTCTATTGTTTGATTTGCATTGGATAAGAAAATGTAAGATTACAACTATATTTATCTTCTTTTCCAATCTTACTCTCCATCAATGTTTCTTCACAATCTTTACTTTATCAAGATTTCTTCATAAATGTGGTTTTGAAAAAAATTATAAATAAATAAATAAATAAAAGCAAAATAAAAATACAAAATACAAAGGTATAAAATTATATAACAATAATAAGTGTTTTAATTTTTAGTCAAGGGTAAAAGAGTCTTTTTATTTCCTAGCTCAGGATATATAATCCCACCCTTACCCCATTACTAATAATCCTACAAATTTGTTAGATTAATTATCCATTGGATTAATAATCTTGAAATAAAATTTCAAAACAAATACAAGATTATTGGGCCCACGGATTAATAATATTAATCCCATACTGTAGACATCCCATTTTTGAGCATCTGCAAGACTTGCACGCTTTGTCTTGAGCATTCGATGATGAAAGTTGCGTTGAGTGTGGTTCGAATTCTCAACGAAGGATCTAAGTTCAAGTTTTGAACCAATCCCTAGCCTTTCATATTTGCACTATTTGTACCCAGAATTTCATTTTTGAACCCTGTGCTGCTCTGCACTGAGCTTGAAATAGAGAGACAAGGGAGTGTATTGAAAGCCAACCGTGCCTTATTGGGAGCTAGTCGTGGCCATTGGGAGCCGACCGGCTCTTTTTGGCGAGAAATACTATTTTGGGCGCGAATCAGCCAGTTTTCCAATCTCTTAGAAGAAATGGACAACTGGCTGATTTATTTCTCGCTCTTTTTGGCAAGAAATACTGTTTTGGGCGCGATCAAGAGCTTGTTCCCTTCAAGAGGTATAAACTCATCACCTTTCTCTTTGCTTTCGTCTCTATCTCTCTCTACCTATTTCTTGTATTTTGGTCTTGTTTGAATCTATTTCAAGTGTTGGAGCTTGGGTTTGAATAGCTACCAAAGAATAGAGAGGGTTAACCCCCTTTCTTGCACTCTACTTCATAGCTTATACCTCTTGTTCTTGCACTCTTTTCTTTGGTTTTCAAACTGATTTTCAAAGTTTAAAAAGGGCTAGAAAACATGGTTTAAAGTCTCAAAAAGTGGAAGGGTTAGCCACCTCTCCTTGTCTTTGTTTACTAATTTAGTGTCTTCTAGCTTTTGTCTATCTTTTTGTGCACTTTTAACACACTTTTAGCCACTGTTTTTTTTTTTAATGTTTTGGGGCTATTTAGGGCTGTCCTAACTTATTTAATTAATTTATGCTTTGATTACTTTGCTTGTTGTGTTGTACGTACTCATGGCTTCGGTTGTTTAGGCCTTAGACACTGAGTTGTTTGAGTTGATATCATTTCTTTACTCAATCTCTATTTCAAGAGTCTCATTTTAATAAGCAACGTCGCATAATCATTTCTGCAACCTCTCTCTTTTCTTCTTCTCTTTTTTGATTGAGGGTTGTTTCAACTGATTGACGGTTATTCAAGGCATGGGAAAGAGACCCATGCTCAATAGCTTAATCTCTACGTAGGTTCATCGTCAAGGCATAGTCTCTCTCTCATGCCAAGAATCACTTCTCATTTGATATCTCTTCTCATTTAGTGGACTTAACCATCACTTTGGACAAATCGATTAAAGAATGGCAAAGATTAATAAAATTGGCTTAAAATCAATGAAACCGACATAAAGAAAAGGGATTAAAATAGTTGGTTTCGGCCGAACGTTATGCCGAGTCCATCATGCCGAGAGTTGTCACACATCAATTCATGATGTTCTAATGATCCTTGAGGCATGTCTACCTCTCTGCTTGAGGTTACCTTATGACAGAAGAAATAGGTGATTGTCATTCATTACATTTATTGATTTTTATCCACTTATGTCCGAAATTGTCAAGCCATCAACTTGAGCTTATTGATGGTTTTGGGACTGACTTTGTTCTTCTCTTGTGCTTCACTATAACAAAGAGGAGCAGAAGGGACAAACAGGGCTTAAAAAGGTTCTGTCTACACTAATTTCACCTCAGAGCACAAAATAGATTTTTTACCTGCATTTAGGGCATGGACGGCCCTGTTTGGACCCGGTTAGGCCTCATTAGAGGCCGACCAGCCTCCAATGTTTCGTGAGCAGAGTGTTTTTGCAGAAACAGAGGGTAGTGGCTGAATGTGAAACAGGACAAATTCCCAGGGAGGCAGACAGAGTTACTTTTGAAAAACCGTCATGTGTATGAGATCCATGTGCATCTTTTGTTTATCAATGTTGTAAATTAATGTTCTCATTGTTGTTGTAATTAATTATTGTTGTAGTTATTATTATTGTTCATTTGTAATCATATAGCTAGTGAACTTAGATTGCTAGTTTATTGTTCATTCTAATATCTTTGTTGTAATAACTTAGCTAGTTAGTTATTCAATTCATTCGTTCGAATTTGTAATAATTAGTAATTCGGACACTTGGACATTCATTTGAACCCTCTTGCATGAGGGCAAAAATATGTAATAATTGTGTATGTCTTCCAACCCCATTTCTTTTTCCCTTTTATTTACCCACTTATAATGGTAGCATCATATTTACTTAGCATTCCCATGTTTGCATACACTCGTCTCATGTACATTTGGGTTTAGTTTATCATACTAACCAATGTTAATTTCAAATTTATTGTTTGAAAACATGATTTACCCCATGTATGGGATTGAACCATATACCATGCTTATAGCCGAGCCTATTAAACATGCCATAAATGTGTGCGTCGCATTAGTCATATCGCATTGTTTAGGAACATGCATGTTTTCTAATTATTTTGATTTATTTGGCTTACCTTGGAGTACTAGGTGAGCACATAATGTTTTAGCATACCGCATAAAGTGTGATTGTTGCCATATCGAGCATGCTTTCCATAAGGCTATTTGCTTAAGTGCTATAATTATTTGAATGCTGGTCGATGAAGGCTAAGTGAGAGAATTGGGATGCATTGATTAATGTATATACAAACTCACCTTTTCAAGTGATGGGTATTCAAAACAATTTAATGCATTCCAAATTTTGTGAATTGGTTTATACTTGTTTGCATCACCTAGTAAAAATAGTCTAATAATCAGAACAAGAGCATGTAATGTAAATAAAAATCACATCATGATTACTAGAGGCCGATCTTTGATTGGGTGAGTGGGGTGCTCAATTCATGACCTTTCCCTCTCATACCTAAATTCTTGAACTGAGAAACTTTGGTGATGACGGATAAGTGGCCTTTGGCACGAGTCATGGGTTTCCTAATTTTTCCAAAATTATTTAGGTGGCAACTTTGAAATCTGGCAAAGCAGTCCATTTTGGGCATTTAATTCAAACATCGATTTTCCAAAAGATTTGCTAGATTTGGACTAATTTGTGTTTATCTATTTCACATTGCACTTGTGAAATCAGATTCAGAACTACGAGAGTATGAACTGTAAGGCTAATTGTATCTGAAAGGAGCACGAAAAGCAAGCTATAGTTTCTGGCAACTCTACTAGGGAATTAGAGAACTTGACTCGAACTTCATAATGTGAAATTTTATCTACACTTATATGTTCTTTGCAATGCATTGCATTTGCATTGGTGCCGTTAAGTCACTATGTTTGCCATTTGCTATTCCTAGACGGTTTGTCGGAGGCTAGCCCAAAAGCTTGCCAAAAGGCTGACCGATCGTGGGATCTGCCATGTTGGAAACACAACCCTTGGATCTGAGTTACCACTGTACCGCTTGATCATCCTTTCGCTTCTTGGTGTTAGGTGTGAGAGGTATATTAGGTAATGTTGCTGAGATACCCTTTTGGACTAATTGGCCTAAGCTGCATATAGTAAAGCCGTAGTGACTATTCCAAATTAAGACAGGATTCTCACCTGAATTTCAAGATGTTGTGAAACTCTTTGATTAAAGTAGTGCAGCCTAGATCATGTCAAAAATGTAGGACAGGGTAACCCTACCCCCTCATAGGGGTGTTTTGGTTCTTTTTCCTAGTATGTGCTTTTATAGTGAAATTGTGTAGGTTGGTTCATATCAGTGGTACAAATGAATATCAGTTTGAGAAACAGAGATTAGTGGGGGTTACAGTTCTTCAGCTGTGTGTTATGATCGTTATGAATTAGGACCGAGCTGCTGTCCGATTTTTTGTTATTGTTTTTCTTTCTTTTGCTAGGTAGTTTAACCATTATAGTTTTAGAAAGACCCATCATTCCCCAAGCTGTGTGGACTCACTTTGGAAGGCTTTGCAAAGCTTAGGACCTTGTTGGTGGTCAGCCAATGTTAGTCTCACTTCCGCCGATTGTTCGACGAAGACAGAATAGACAGTCAGTAGCACGAGTACAAAGCACTCTGCAAACACCTGTCTGTTCTCGCCCAATCAGTTCACCAGCATCTAACCCACCTAGACCAGCAATGTCACAAAACACAAAAGAATTTGCTGCCATGATGACAACTTTCTAGAGAACCATGGATACTGTGAACTAGAGGATGATCGAACAGAATGAAATCATCGCCGATCTACGACGCACGTCTGGGGGATCCGCATCAACCGTACATGTCACGACCCCAAACCGCCCCTAGTAGTTTAGTGCCGTGATGGCTAGTAATCCGAGATTACCAAAGGCCATCTTTCAAGATCCACACATAAACAGAGTATAATTATATATGGGGCTCACAAGTGCGGAAGCAAAAAATCTTAAAATACAAGTGGTCCATAAGAGCAGTGCGTAGGTTACATGGAATGGCATACAACTTTACATAACATTACAACTTGGATACAAATACAATAAGGTACAAAATACATTTTACATCTTGATCAAAAGGCTTCTCCAGGCGACATGTGTAAATTACAAGCATTATAAGCCGAGAAGCATAGTTTTCAAGACTGCCGACATGTACACAAGTTAAGCCGACATGACAAAAACCCAAAACAAGCTTGCGAGTCACACCTAGGCGTCACCGCCTTCCTGCTCATCACCTACATATATATAGAGAGGGTGAGCTTGGATACTCAGTGAATGGTATAAGAAATAAAGGGGTTTGCATGACTGGTATTCGAGATCTTTATCAAACAATACATAACATAATTAGTGCAAGTCAAAGGAGGAACCAAGTCCATCTAGCAAATCTGTTAAGTTTCAAAGGATGCTTACTAACATCATTATAATACAAGTGATGACACCTCGGCAAACAAAGCCCACACGGTAAACCGTCAGTGGCAAACAAGACAAGACAAGGCAAGGCAAGGGAGATATCTCAATTCGATGGTGTCGTTGCATTATAGTCCCCGGACACTGAGGACTTGTGCTACTAATGCTTAGAGTCCCCTAGCACGTACGGACTTCCAAACTTTGTGTTACAAATGCTTATAGTCCCTTAGCACGTACGGACTTCCAAACTTTGTGCTACAAATGCTTATAGTCCCTTAGCACGTACGGACTTCCAAACTTTGTGCTACAAATGCTTATAGTCCCTTAGCACGTACGGACTTCCAAGAATGTCATCAGAACAAGAATATATATATATTTTCCAATTTGGAATAACCATTCATGCTTACAAATACTTTCCAAAACGAAGCAAAACAAGACTTTTATCAAAGCATTATAATATAGCTTTATTAAAAATACCACTCACTTAGTTCTTCAAACGTCGGGGTCAAGGCAAGTCCAAACCCTACAAACACATGGCAAAGTCTGTTGAATGCACTTTCAAACAAGTTTCACATGCATGCAGATGATCTCGGCGTTCCTCAAGACTAAGTCAAATCAAAACAAACACAGTTCTTTATCTCGGGAAATATGCGGGGCAATTACCAGGTCTAGGCCGAGGTCCCACACCTCCTTGCCGAGGTGTTGCCTCGATGGCCACATTCAACTGAATGAAGTCGGGAAAAAATCTGGGTTTCCCTTTCTTGAAGAACATGATGAACATGAAGAACATGAACATGAGGAAGATGAATGCAAAGATCGTGATTTGCTATTACAAAATCTGAGATTTCATGCTATGAGTTCAAAAACATGGACCTGGGTACCCATATTCAAGGATCTAGTGAGAACAAACACAAAAACATGAAACCTAATGCAAACTTTCAGATCAAACAAGACCTTTCTTTCAAGAACACATGAACACCATTTTCTCTTTCTAAAACCAACTTTAAATCGATGCATGACATGCAAAACGGGTTCGATCATGCAATGCAGCTAGATCATCAATAAGAATGACAAGAGTAAATCAAGAATCTAACCTCAATACGCGAATCTAATGGTTCGATCTCTAGGAATCAAGCTCGAAAACCCACTCTCTCACTCTAAACTTTTTCCTCTTCTTCTAGAGCTTCTCTCTCCTCACAAACAAAGACATATAGCAAAATGATACATTTCTAAGTCTGCTGGCTGACTTAACCCTCTACAGAGGCACGTGGCAGCAGCCGGTTGGTGCTACACAGAAAGGTGGCTGAGTGACAAGACAAAACTATGACAAAGTGTGTTCAATAAGTAAGACGGCATGGGCACTATGGCGAGTAATGATCTCGGCTAAGAACAAGACATCGACAAGTAGGAAATAATGACCTCGGCTAGGAAGGACAACACTTGACTAAGCTGTGCCACACCTCGGTCTAGGTCATACCACTCCGGGACAAGATCACTTGAGTGCAAAGGTAACATCTTGGCCTAGATGATTCACACCTCGGCCTTGGTGATGAACACCTCGGCCTAGATAATGACATCTCGGCCAATATGTCGGGGCAAAGGTGGAGGTCAAACAAAGTGGTTCCACGATAATTCTAGACATGAAGACAACCTCAGCTAAACTCTCACCAAGCAAGGTACAAAACATGCTGTAACACTTAAACATACAAGGAAAAGACTAGAAACGCAAGCTTACAAGACAGACTCACACGAATGCATATGAGTATGGTTAGGATAGCGTGAGGGTTATTACAGTACATCTCGTCTCGACTACTCAGCCAAACCCTGATCTACCTCCACTAGTGAAAAATCCCCAGGTCCCAGATCCTCAGGAAATGTTCCCACCAACACCAGCTTATAGGCCTCTGGCACAACCCCCCGCGGGAATCCTTCCCTTTGACATCAATGAAATTGATCTAGCCTTGATCAAGATTACCAAGCTAGAGAAAGCGCTAAAAAAGTCCCAGGGCTTTAACTTCATTCCCGACATTAAAGATGGGTACACTCAGGCTTCGATCAGATTACTAGAGAAATTTAAGATGCCCCACATCGATAGAATGGATGGGAATGGGGATCTGATTGTGCACGTCCACCTATTTTTAGATGTGCTAAGACTGATGGTGTAGACACCCCATTTTTGACCGACCTTAAGACTCAGACGTCATCGATCGAGCGCTCGGTGATGACGCATATTGTGCTCGTTCTGAAGTTTCGGAGTCTTGGCTGCGAGCCTTGCCCCCGGACATCGGGGCTCTTTTGTGCTTTGCCTAGGTTTGCGAACCAGGCCCTATTTTCTCTGTTTTCTCTTTCTGAAGGGAGGGAGAGGTCTCGTAGACCATCTCTCAGCTGCCGTAGGCTACGTTTCATGGTCGTAGGCCATTTTTCCCGTATGGAGCCCAATTTCCAATTTTCGGGGCCGTCGGCCATGTGCCTCGGTTCGGGACCACTTAACTACCTCCGTTTGCTCCGATTTTTGGCACACACCTTGTTTCCTCTCTTTTGAGGGACACTGTGGCCCGAGAGACCACCTTCGTGGTCGTACGCCACCTCTGGTGCCTAACAGCCTGTTCTCGGGGCCCCGAACTGCGCGTTTTGGCCCCCGAACCTTCGTTTTGCATCCGTCTTGGTCCATTTTGGTAGGGACCCTATTTTCATTGCTAGGGAGGTGGTAGTATGGTGGGAGGCCACCTTTTCCCCTTGGAAACCAGCTTTCTCTTTTTCTCTCTCCTCTAGCCGATTTTTCTGACAGAAAGCTGGTTTTTCTCACTTTTGAGCCACAATTTCTGGTTTTTCATGCCACCATTGTGTTGTGCTCATCTGGGAGGCCACCAATATGGGTAGGCCGACCAGTAATTCTTTTGACCCTTTTGAACCTTGCTAAAAAGATAGTTTTTCTCTTTCTTGGGTCACATTTTCTGGTTTTCCACTATACAGCTGTGTTGCACTCATCTGGAAGGCCATCTTTCTGGGGTGGCCGGCCAGCATTTCTCCTTGAACCTTTTGACCCCTGGCCGGCCGACTAGGGGGAGTGGTCGGCCGACCACTTGAACTGGTCGGCCTGCTTCCTGCTTTTTGGTCTCTTTGAGTGTAAGCCAGTTGTGCCAGCTGGAAGCCTCAGAAGTGATCCTCCATACATGTGTATGGAGGATCTTTGAGCTTGGTTTGAAGCTTCTTCGAGAAGCTTCAGCCACTCTTCTCTATAAAGGGAGGCCTCCTCTTCCATTGCTGGGGTTGAACCCTTTGGTTAGAGCATACATACACTTCCCTCCATATCTCTCTCTTCCAAGCTCCAAAACCCTTTTGTTCTTGCACCATTTACACTACACCTCCTAGCCTACCACCTCCACCATCCATTCAGCCACCTTGGGACTGATTTTCAGAGGTTGAGAGCTCACTTTCTTGGTCCAGAAGTTGCTGCATTGCCGTGTTACAAGGGTAAGTCTCCATTTCCCCCTTTTTGACATTATTTTGCTCCATTCTTTAGCCCTATTTGCAAGAATTTTTGGACTTCGATATAAATTGAAAAAAGTTTTTTTTTGATCTTCTAAACATGTTTGTTTAAGAACTTTTTTCTATTTGGGGTCATCTTCCCCCTTGTATGCTCCATTTCCTCATGTTTAGGGCTATGCATTAGAGCATTTGCATTGGCCTTGGTTTGCCCTTTTGGCCACTAAAATCCAGTAGATTTTCAGTGGCTAATATGTGTTTTTGAGCTTCAAAATCAGAGAGGAATGACCCTCTCACCCTTTGTTATCTTTACTAGCTATATTGGCCTTCCAAAGGAGCTCCATTTTACATGCTTTGAAGTCTTGTTTCAGGCCATTATTTGTGAGTTTTAAGGTCTTCCTTGACTTTGTCCAGAGCCCTTTTGGCCATATTTTGTGTCTATGATGCATGTGTAGAACAACCCCATTCAAGGCCTTTCAAAGGGGCTTTTATTTGCATGTTTCCTAGACCCATTTCAGGCTCTTTTTAGTGGGTTTTAGGACCCTCAAAAGCTCTGTCCAGAGGTAGTTTTACCATTTGGTGTGTCCATCATGTATGTGTAGAACAACCCCTTGTATGGCTTTCCAAAGGAGCCCATCATTCTTGCATGCATGGACTGAGTTTCAGCGAGTATTTGGGCATATTTTGGCATGGAATACTTCTATTTTTGGCTGGTTTAGTGAGATTTCATATGCTTCATATAGGTGTAGTACAACTCATGGTTCACTAGCCTATGTTGCACATTGTTTTGGCCCTTCATGTTAGCACTTTTTGGCCATGCCTTAAACTGATTTTTTTGCTTATTTTGGACTTCCCTAGCTCTGTTTTTGGGTTTCATGGTTGAATGATGTTTTTTTTGCATGCTTGTAGTTCAATACCCATGCTTAACTTTGAGTTTTGAGGTCCATTCCATGCATATACTGAGGTGTGTTCATGTTTTGGGTCCATTTTGCATCATATTTCAGAGCCTATATGAATTCTATATTGCCATGTTTTGCACTCCTTAAATGCATTTGAGAGTCGGGCTTGTATGCCTCATTTGCTGGCCATTGAATGAGCTTCATTTCGTTGCATTCCGAGCCATTATTTTAGGCTATTTTCCCACTGTTTCAGACCTGCCTAGGGTCTGTTTGGGATTCGTTTTGCCACTGGTGCATTGCTTTGGGTACCTCTAGTGTAACGCACTTCACTAGTTTCGGTACCTGGGCCTCCTAGCTTGCATTGTGTGACATGTTTGCATGTTTCAGGACCATATTCAGAGCTGTATCATGTGTCATTTTATGCCATGTTTCATCATTTTCCATGCTTAGTTAGAGTTTCATGTTATGCCTTAGGATCGGTCCTTTGCATCCGTGCATGTTTGCATGTGTTTCGGTTGTCTCATTTCCATCCTATGGCCACTGATGTGAGTGTGGCTGAGGTCCACTCATGTTGGTGTAAGCCCATCGTGCATTGTGTATGTCATTTTAGTCCATAGTATTGCGTATGCTAGGTTACATGTTAGCGCAATGTGTTGTGCATGTTATGTTGTTAGCATTGTGTATGCCATGTCATTCCTCGCATTGTGTATGCTAGGTTGTTAGTCGCATTGAGTATGCCATAATTCATGAGCGTTGTGCATGTCATATAGTTCATAGCATTGTGCATGTTAGTCGCATTTGCATCACTTAGTTGTATCGCATTAGGGTTGCATGATAGATTTGCATTGGTGCATGCCATCCTACTTGTTGCATTGTGTTTGGGGTAGGAGTTAGCCCAAACACGGGAAACGAGGCGCGTTTCGTACTCGAAGTGACAAAACGTGTCTCAATTCCCAGTTGCCGACACTCCGGATTATACATTATGGAGTCTAGGCCTTGTCGTGTTCATTTGTGCATTCATTCCATATCAAGTCGTGCAATTCGGTCCCTTGGCCATCATGCATCGAGATGCGTGATTGGTGGCCCGAGAATCGAGGACTACGCTCCCTAGAGCTTATGCAAGGGCGGGGAGTGTGGTCGTGCACACATTTGTTGAAAATACCTTGCCATGTCTCTCTCTTGCTTTGTGTTGCAGAAAACCAGGATCCAGGGGCAGAAAGTGGTCGGCCGACCAGGTTTTCTGGCAGGCCAACCACCTTTTTTTGGTATCCACCACAAAGGGTGGTCGGCAGGTGTTTCCCAAGCCAATAGCTGGTCGGCAGTCCTCCCAGGGTAGAGTTTCAACCTTCTGGAGCCTTGTGCAACTTTCAGAAATCAATTGCAAACAAAGGCGAGACGAGGCATCGCAATGGAATTTCCTGATGAGGCGACTCAAGCATGCATGCATCCATCGTCACCCAAAATAGAGTCGAGGCAGTCACATTCATGTAGTTTACATGCTTACTTAGCTAGTTTGTTAATTAGTTAATGTTGTGTAATAATTAGCTGTAGCTGTTATTTATTCGGACTGTATTATTCATTCAGACCCTCCGAGCGAGGGCACATTGTAATAAGTGTGCGTGTGTGTGATGTATGTCTTCCTACCTGTAGACACCCCATTTTTGATAGCCCATAAGACTTGGGCATTACTGATGGTTTACATGGTGATAAAAGGTGTGCAGGGCAAAGATCCAGTTTCTTCGGCAAGGAGAGAGACAAGTCTCAAATTCACACCCCGTTTTGGACCAAAGCTATTTTGGATGGTTTTTAGACCTTAAAACCCTCTCTTTCAAAACTTTTTTGAAATAAAGTTTCTGCGATGTTCCGAGGCTCGCATTTTGTCAAACGTTGTGCTTTTCAGTAAACTGAGCAGGGACAAAGTGGAAATGAATGAAAGAGAGATAAAATCTTTGAAAAATCTTTCAAAATACCTTGCTTAGGGGTTTGAAGTTGAAGAAAGGAGGGGAAGAGAGAAGAAACCAAGTTGGAGGAGAAGACAGGCATGAATCCGGGTAGAAGGGAGTCGAGCAGTCCTCGCTGAATCGGGCTTATTAATCTGCATACTTGGATTTTAGCTATGGGGCCACCACCGTCGGAAAGCTCACTTCCGGGCTTCATTTTGCACTCAAGAATCTCTTAAAGCCAAGTCCGGGTGGGGGAGATATGATCAGTTGAAGTTGGGCATCATCCCGGTTGGATCGAATCTGCGCGGCTTCACCAAAAAGGGCATAACTTTTTGCACAGGAGGAATTTTAATGCAAGGTTTGCGCCATTGGAAAGCTAACTTCCGGGGCTTCAATCTAGTCACCTACCGGCCACTTTTTGACATTATTGGCCACCCATCGGCCATCCATTTAGCCAAACGGCCAAATAGATGGCCGACCGGCCAGTAAAAGTAGCCGACCAACCAATTTTGCTAGCCGACGACCTTCCGGATTATTCTACAGATTGACTGGATACCAGCTGTGCCAGCTGTTTTACACCAGACCCTCTGTCCGAGGGGTTGCCTTTTGGGGGGAATTTTGAATTTGATTTTTCCCCCTTTTGCTTTGGCCTCTCCCTCTATATAACCAGCCCCTTACCTCCTCTCTAAGGGTTACAAAAACTAGCTGAGGCTTTGATACATACACCCTCTATATCTCTCTCCTTCAACCCTCCAAACCCTAAGGTTCTTGCACCCTTTGCACTACAACCCATAGCACCACACCTCTACACTCCATTCCAGCAACTTGGAGACCATTTGAAGAGGTTGAGAGCTCAGAAACTTGGTCCAAGAGCTGCTGGTTTACTGCTCTACAAGGGTGAGTTCTTCTTTTCCCCTTTCTAGTCTTTTCTTGCTTCATCTATAAGCCATACTTGCAAGCATTTTTGGGCTCCGACCCAAACTGTAAATGGTCATATTTTGAGCGCCCTTTCATGTTTGATTAAGGACCTCTTGCTGTTTGAGGTCTCCTACTATCGCTTGTCTCTTTATCTCCCTTTTAGGCCTTTTTCTTGCATGATAGTTTAGCCTCACTTGTGCTAATTTTCGTGGCTTGATGTAAACTGTAAAGGGTCTTATTTTGAGCCCCTCTTCAACTTTTTTGAGGGGCTCATCACTGTTTGGGGCCAGCTTCTGTCCCTTGCCACTCTATCTCTCTTTTAGGGCCATTTTTGCATGATAGATTAGCCCTACTTATGTTTGTTTTTGGGACTTGTCATAAATTGGAAATCTGCATGTTTTGGGACTTTCTTTCCTCTATCTTCATGCTTCATGATCAAACAATGCATGCTTTGTATAGCTATAAGTCATTCCATGTGCCTAATTTTGAGTTTCAGGGCTCATTTCATGCATCGGGTGCCATGTTTGCATGTTTCGGGGATGTTTAGCATCATATTTCAGTGATGGAAATTACATGCTTGTATGCCATCTTACATCCCATGCCATGCCTTGGTAGAGTGGCATTTGATGCCTTAGGTTCGGTCCTCGGTTTGCGTGCATGCGTGCACGCATTTCGATTGTCTCATTTTCATCTAATGGCCACTAATGTGAGTGTGGCTGAGGTCCACTCATATTGTTATAAGTCCATCTTGCATTGTGTATGCCATGTTTCAATGCGTTGTGCATGTTATGTTGTTAGCATTGTGTGTGCTATGTAGTTGCATTGCATGTTTGTATATTTGCTTGTATGCTTAGGTCGCATGTGCATTATTGTGCATTGCCTCGCCTCTTGATCAACCATGATTGAGGTTGGGTCCCTTTGATGTGTTTTGTGCTTGCATTTCATTTGATATCGAAGTTGCATACTTAGCTTTTGGGCCATCATGCATTGAAATGCGTGATTGATGGCCCGAGGGTCGAGGGCCATGCTCCCTTGAGTCCATTACATGATAGGGAGTGTGTCCATGCATACATTTGCCTAAAAATTCAATGCCATACACTGCTTGCCCTCTGCTGCTGTCAATTGCAGGTTCTGTAGGAAGTTTTGGCTGGTCGGCTACATACAGTGCCGACCGGCCAAGAATCTGTGGCCGAGAAATCAAAAGGCAGCCGGGGATCATGTCCTCTGGTCGGTGACCATTTCTCCTAGCCGGTGGTGCTCTAAAGTGTGCAGAGAACCTATCCCAAGACTTTAGCAGTCGCCAGAGGAGCAGGGCAGTGTTAATAGAGGCAACAGTGCTATGGCAACGAGTTTCCGGGCGAGATGGGTCAAGCATGCATCATTCACGCATTCCGAGGCAGGGCTGTGGCCCCCATCCTTTTGCATTTAATTTGTTAATTAATTAGAAGTTCTGTAATAATTAATTTAGTATTATTTATTCGGACTGTAATATTTATTTGGACCCTCCGAGCGAGGGCAATAGTGTAATAAGTGTGCGTGAGTGTGTGTATGTCTTCCAATCCCACGTCTTTCTTCCCTTTTATTTACTAGCTTTCAATGGTTAGTCTAGGGCATGTTTCAATTAGCATACAGTATGATAGCATGTTTGTATCCATTCATTCGTTTTGCATGCACCGGGCTCGGCGCATCATTCTAACTGCATTTGTATTTCAATTCCAAATTGAATACGTGTTATCTGTTGCATTTCACATGCTATGTTCAAGATAGCCGAGCCTATTCTAGCTACATCCTGCATGTGTTACATTAGCCATCTTAACATGAACTAGGATCATGCATATGATTACTAACTAGTTTCTGTTTTGGCTTGGAGTACTCTGTAAGTCCTTTTGCTTTAGCATACTGCATGCGTGTGAGTGTTGCCATAATTGCATGATTACCATGAGGCTAGCTGCTTATGTGATATAACTGCTTGAATGCCTATGGATGAAGGTCGAATTGCTTAAGTTGGGATAATTCATTAAAACTGTGAGATTTAAGCCCACTCGATAGTGGCAAAACCATTTTTTCTAAAAGTCCGCTTAAGGGTGGCAAAACCTGCATTTTAGCCTACTTGCGAGTAGCAAACCATTTTCAAAACAAGCATGCTATGTTTTGTTCCAATTTAGGCGATTTGGTCTATACTTGTTTGCTGTGCGCATAACATAGTAATTCTAGGCTAATAATCGGAATAAGAACACATAACGCTTTCAAAAACGGATATCACGGTTAGTAGAGGCCGATCTTCGGATCGGGCGAGAGGGGGTGCTCATAGCTGACCTTCCCCAATCGTACCCAAGCTCCCAAGCCGAGGCAAGTTTGGTGATGACGGACACGTGGCCTTTGGCACCGAGTCAGGGTTTCCTAAATTCCCCCATAAAAAATATTTAGGTGGCGACTCTGTATCTGGCAGAGCAGTCCATGTTTGGCACTTCTTTTCTAAAAATCTGTTTTTCTCAAAACGATTTGCCGGATTTGGACTCTTTGGTTCAGATTAAGAACCGTGACGATTCGAGAGTCCGAACTGTAGTGAGCCCAAACGAACAGAACGGGACTCATCCTCCCGGGGCGTTCGGGGACGTCTACACTACCCCATGTCTTTCTCCCTTTTATTTACCAGCTTATGATGGTTAGATTAGGGCATGTTTCAATTAGCATACTTATGTTCGCATGTTTGCATTCATTCATCTGTCTTGCATGCACCGAGCTCAGCGCATCATACTAACTGCATCGTTTTTGAGAGGGAGATTTATGATCTGGAATTGGGCCGAGGCAACGGCCGAGCAGGTTGAGAGCCTAATGATGCATGGGGCCGAGATGACCGGCGATCTGCCCGTAGATAGGCTGCCAGGAGTTGGGCCGGGCAGGAGTTGGGCCAAGTATGTGTCGTCCTAGATCGTAAAGAAGCTGCTCGGCAAGGCAGTGCTCGGTTGGACCGAGCTGCTTGATCAGGCAATGGTGGAGCCAATCAAGCTGAGTGACCGGCACCCGGAAAGGCGTGGTCAGCCGAGGTAATCGTTTGATCGGCAGGAAGGCCGACCACAGGAGGTGCCCCGGGCTAGGCTTTGCCGAGATGCTGCCTAGCTCGGTCCTCCTTGGGCTTTGCTAGTGAAGTGCTTGGGTATGAAGCACAGCACGGCCGTGGATAGAGAAGCTCGGCTGCCGAGCTCCAGCTAAGAAGGCAGGCAGTTGAGATTAGGTGATGTTCAGCAAGGTTTATACTGACAGATGGGATAGCGGAGCCACGTGTCAAGAGATGACTGGGAGTGGATATGGGGCGCAGAGGGTATATAAGCATGTCTGCGCCCCCCATACGCACGAGGAACACTTTGAAAGAAAACTCCTACACTCTAACCCCCCTCTCTCTCTCTCTCTATCCTAGGGTGTGTGCTAACTTGATCGTCGGAGGGTTTTTCCGGCCACACACCGCCGGGTAGCTCACCATTATTTGCTCGCAGGTGATCGGACAGAGACGGAGCTCGGAAGAAAGGAGTACAGGCTTGCCGGAATATTTGCTCCCCGTACAGTTTTTCAATTCCAAGTTGAATATGTGTTAGTTATAGCATTTCACATGCCATCTGTAGAATAGCCGAGCCTATCTTAGTTGCATTTTGCATGTGTTGCATTAGGCATTTCTGTATAGCTAGGATCATGCATGGATTTCTAACATAGCTTTTGTTTTGGCTTGGAATACTCGGTAAGTTTTATGCTTTAGCATCCTTGCATGCATGTGAGTGACTGCCATGATAGCATGCTTACCATGAGGCTAACTGCTTATGTGATATAACAGCCTGAATGACTGTGGGTGAAGGTTGGATTATCTAAATTGGAATAATGCATTGACTGTGAGTTTTAAGCCCACTAGCCAGTGGCAAAACCATCTTTTCTAAGCCCACCCGAGGGTGGCAAAATCTGCATTTTAAGCCTACTTGCGAGTAGCAAACCGCTTTCAAGAACAAACATGAAATGTTTCGTTCCAATTCAGGCGATCCAGTCTATACTTATATGCTGTGCGCATCATGTAGTAAATCTAGGCTAATAACCGGAATAAGATTGTATAATGTTTTCAAAACTCGATACCATGGTTAGTAGAGGCCGATCTTTGATCGGGCGAGCAGAGGTGCTCACGAAGTGACCTTCCCCAATCGTACCCAAGTTCCCAAGCCAAGGCAACTTTGGTGATGACGGACACGTGGCCTTAGGCAAACGAGTCAGGGTTTCCTAAATTCCCCCAAAATAAAATATTTAGGTGGCGACTCTGTATCTGACAAAGCAGTCCATGTTTGGCACTTCTTTCAAAAAAATCTGTTTTCAAAAAATGATTTGTTGGATTTGGACTCTTTGATGATTCGTCGGTCTTGCATTGCACTCTACGAGACTAGATATAGGACAGTGACTTTTGAGTCCGAACTGTAGTGAAGCCCAAATGAATGAAACGGGGATTCCCTCCTGGGGCGTTCGAGGACGTCTACAGTTTCTGGCGACTCTACTGGGGACTTAGAGAACTTGATTCGAACTCATGATATCTTGTTTTGATTACACTTATGTGTCTCTTTGCATTGCATGTGCATTGGTGCGCCTAGGACACTGTGTTTGCCGTATGCTATTTCTGAACGGTTTGCCAGAGGCTAGCTTCGAGAAGCGTGCCATAAGGCTGACGGGTTGCGGGCTCTGCCACGACGGGAATACAAACCCCGATTTTACCAGGGCACCCTTTTTGACCATTCGACCTAGTGCATATTCGGAATCCATAGTGACCATTCCAAGCTAGGACAGGTTGCTTACCCGATCATAGGTTGTTTGAAACCGCTGCGTGCGTAGTGAAACCCTAGTTCCTGACAAAATAGGACAGGGAAACCCTACCCCAACATAGGGGTGTTTTGGCTCTCATTTGCCTACTATGTGCTGTCAGAGTATGTCTCTGCAGGGCTGCGTATATCAGTTTACAAGTCTGGGTATCAGGCCTGAGGGCATCAGTATGTAGGGAATCAGTTTGACCTGAGGGTATCAATTTACAGGCAGAATCTTGGACAAAATTCAGCAGAGAGCACAGTTATTCGGCTGCTCATATATGTTTTGGTGAAATCAGGCTAAGATGCTGCATGTTTTCTCTTTTGCTAGGTAGTCTTGGAACCGTAGCTTCAGAAGGCTCCAATATCCCCCGAGGTTCATCGGACTTGTGCTGATAGACTTTGTCAGGTCAGAGATTTAGTTCAAGGGAAATCAGTGTTCCTTTGCCAAAGGTAGGGTAGAAAAGGCCAGTCAGGCACAGATCGTCAGTGCAACAGTCTTCGGATCAGTAGTCGTTATCCATGTCACTTGTGCACAGTTGGGTTGAGATATCTGTTTTTACAGAGATAGATACACCGGCAGTTCAGATAAATCAGGGCAGTATATCAGGGGGCAATATGTCAGGGATGGAAGACATGGTGCGTCAGCTCCAGGAGAGCATGAAAGCCATGCAGGAGGACGCTATTCGTCAAGCAGAATTTGCCAAACAGCAGGCCGTTGTCATGGCCCAACTGTAATGACCCCAAAAGTCATCCTTATTTAATTAGGGGTTAATGTGTTTTAATTCAACTATATCTATTGGAATTGAGAATGTTTTTATCTTATTTTGGGGTATTGATTGAGGTGGTGGTATGATGGTAAAGTAAGATTGGGCCAAAGAATATAATCCGGATAGTTATTCTACGATCATCTATCACTCATTTGCCCTTTTCTCTTTCTACACTTTGAATTTGAATGTGAGGTTAGAACCATTGGAAAGCTTATTTCCGGGGCTTCAATTTGGACACAAGAACGACCTAGAACGGAGTTCCGATGAGAGAGTTATACCCGTTTGAAGTTTTTACATCTGTGCTGGAAGCAGAGCCGCACGTACGGGGAGTAGTGCCGCACGGGCTGTGCGGGACAGCAGCTCAAAAACAAGATTTTTGGCCCATTTCTTACATTTTCTTTTCCTCTCTTCTTCTCCCCTCTTCCATGTCCGAAACCCTAGCTCCCAAAACCTTGATTTCCTCCACTTTTATCAACAAATCTACCATGGATCTTGCATCAAGGATGGAGAACAAGAAAGGGTCAACATTTCCAACCAATTGAAATTCGAATTTTTGGAGGATTCTTCTCAATCTTTGCTCATTTGCTTGATTCTTGAGGTAGGGGTCCTTATTCCCTTTCAATATTTGCATTCATGGATGGAATTATGGAATTTTGTGTATATACAAACAAAATCTATAGTTTTGAGCATATTATGTCCAACTTGAGAATTGAAGGTTTAAAGTTGGAGATGTTGGAAGTTAAATTGGTGGGTTAAAATGATGGATTGTGACTCCTAGATGTATAATCATTGGAAAAATTGGAATAAAAAGTAATGGGTTAATAAGTTTGTATTTTTCTTGAAATTTCAATATTTTCTTGAAACCCTGGGTTGATTAATGATGATAACTAATGAATTGGCCTAAATTGAAAGTAGAGTAATGAAATTGAGGTATGGAATTATATGTGTTCAAGTTTAATTGGAATTTGGAAATGTTTGAAAATTATGTTTAAAATTTATGAATGAGCTATGTTATAAACATTGTAATTCATGCTGTAATGTGAAGGGAAAATTGGGGAAATAATCTATTAATGATATGGATGATATGAACTCGGTTTTGGGATGTTGAAATGGAATTCAAGGATTTATTTTGAATTATGTTAAATTACAAATGGTGTTGATGAACTAAGTGATATTGACTTTGTTGGATTATGTTGTGTTGACTCATAGTGAATTGATTGGTGTTGTACCATGATGAATTATGTTTGAATTATGTGAATTGTGTAGGGTCAGCTACAGGGGCGGATCAAGCACCTGAACGCTGTGAGTAGTAGTACTTTGATGTACCTTTAACCGTTTATCGTTATTGATGTTAAATCTTCATCGTAAGAATTATGCTGACATATATGTTATGTATGCTATGTGAGAAACACTGTGACATTATGGAAACTTCAAAAGAGTTTGTGAAGTTATGTGAGAAACATTATGAAATTGTGAAAACATCAAAAGAACTTGTGAAATATGAAGTTATGTGACCAAGGGCCATTTATGAAGATCAACCCTATGTGGCCAAGGGCCGACTTGTGACTTATGAAGCTATGAGGCCAAGGGCCAAATTTGTGAACTTGTGAATCCAAAGGGCCGAAGGCCAATGTGATAAGTTGTGAATCTATGAAACCCAAAGGCTATTGTGAATGTGTGAACCCCTCAGGCCAGGGGCCGAACTGTGAAATTGTGAAACCAATAAAGTCATCTGTAATCTAATGAAAATGTGCTTACTTTTCGTTACTACTTATCAGGAATGTCCTATTAACTTTACGTTAATTATGTCAACTCATGAGAATGGTGTAACGGTTACCATTAGAACTCTGTTAATTACAAGGCAAGGCAACTATGTTAACATATAAGAATGATTAAACAAAGGTGTATGCTATTGATTAATAGAGCACGTAAAGTAAGTCATTTACCCAAAAGAATTTATGTTTATTCTTGAAGAATGGATTCTGAGTAAATATAAGAGTAGCTATGTGTATCCATATGAATTGAAGTTATTTTGCTATGTTGCTTATAACTTGGAAGTTATTCAGAATCTACGATATAAGTGCAAAGTTTAGCATCATTGTGTGACCCTCATGAGAATGTGAATTAGTCTCTCATTGTTAAGCGTACGATAATGACATGATACAATAAGAAATGCTCTAGTCATGATATGTTCCGTTTGAATTAATGAATGATGTTCAAGTATGTTTCAGGCATGTTTCCAGTATGTTACAAGTTCAAGTATGTTCAGGTATGTTTCAAGTATATGCTACAAGTTTAAATATGCTACAAGGTCAAATATGTTTCAAGGGCTTTATGCCAATTTTTCAAGGGCTTTATGCCAATCTTTCAACAGCTTTATGCCACATGTTTCAAGGGCCTTAGTGCCATATGTTACAAGGGCTTTATGCCACATGTTTCAAGGGCCTTAGTGCCATATGTTACAAGGGCTTTATGCAACAAGTTTCAAGGGCTTATAGCCACCATGTTTCAAGGGCCTCGTGCCACCATGTTTCAAGGTCTTATAGCCACCATGTTTATGTTGCAAGATTGAACCTAAGGCCGTTAGGTACTTAGCACAGAATCAGACTAACTATGTGAACTCTACATCTTTATATGCATTGCTATGTGTTATGTTTCAAGTTAAGCATCGTTTTATTTATGTATTACTATTCACTAAGCCCGGCTCACTCTCTGTTATGTCTGTTTCTATAGGTCACCAATTAGGTGATCAGTCCCAGCCGTGACGCCGCTTTCTTTTGTCAACCTTCGTATGTCCAGGCACTATACACAGCCATTGATTTTGTTAAGCTGATAAGATGCTGGCTTGCTTTTTGAATGTCTATCTAAGAGTGATGTATATAGCTTTCGTGTTTTTGTATATGCCCAATGATAGGGCTGCGTCTGTATATATGTATGTATATAACCGATGTTCAGGTGTATGTTTTAGATTTTATTTGTTTGTTAAAAGTTTGTGATCCTGGCATGATAGTAGTAGCTCGATGGAGTTTGTTTCCAGTGTCAAATTTTGATATTTAGTGCTTTCGTTCAGGCCCCATATATATAGATATAAAACAGGTTAAGTGTCCATTTCTAAAGTGGTCATGCCCAAACTTCTAGGGGCGGGTTTGGGGCGTGACACCAACAGGCAGAGCTAATTACCCGGCTACAGCAGTGAACCGGAGCATCTGCTTCGCACCGAGCCCCTCCCTACCAAGAGCTCCAGCACTCGAGGAGGCGCCAAATGTCCAGGGAGATACGGACATTCTGACAGGACCGGCTCTGCCCCCAACCCTACCCCAATTATCCAAAACACCCACCAACCTGCCGGATTCTCCCTTTGAGTCCGAGGTGGACCCCACAACATTGAAGGTGAGCAAGCTTCAAAAGCTGTTCAAGAAATCTCAGGGCGTCAAGTCCATCTTGGACATTGAGGATGGGTATACCGATGCAGCCGTGACGCTGCCAGACCGCTTTAAAATGCCACATATTGACCGTTTTGATGGGTCTGGGGATCCCATGGTGCACTTGCGACTGTTTTTAGACATATTAAGGCCGATGGGCCTCACCAGACTACAGAAACTTTCTTTATTCGGCCGGACCCTGTCAGGTGTGGCGGCCATCTGGTACGCAAAACTGGAAGACGATGTTAAGAGGAATTGGGATGAGATGGCCGAGGCTTTTGACGCTCAGTACTCCTATAATACCCAAATCGAGGTCACAATCCGTGATCTCGAGACAACTAGGCAGGAGCCTAAGGAGAGTTTTTCTGACTTCGTAACCCGGTGGAGGGTTAAGGCCTCAATAATGACCATTAGGCCCACTGACAAAGACCAAATCCGGATGATTGTGCGCAATCTCCAGCTGATGCAGAAAATGATCGTGCTCCCCTTCCCTACCTTTTCAGATCAAGCAGGGCCTCCTTGACCAGGAGAAAGAGCAGTCCAGGAGGGCGTTTTCCCGCAGCTCGAACGCGACCACCAATGGTGATGCAGCCGCAAGATCTTCTGAAGTGGGCATGGTCACCACCACCGTATCAAAAACAGCTATCCCATTCATCGGTGCGTCCAGAAGTAGCTCAAAGAAAACCAAATATCCACCTCGAGTCCAGAGGGTTTTTACCCCACTTTATATGCCTTTGTCAAAGGCTCTGGAGGCCTTACTCCGGAAGGGACATTTGAAGCCATTGGAACAGCGGCCTCTACCCAATCCTATCCCTTCAAAGCATGACCACGCTAAATACTGTGCCTACCATCAACAAACCGGTCATGACACTGACAGTTGCTTTCGTCTTCGCCATGATGTACAAGATCTGTTTGACAACAAGGTCATTGCCGCACCAGCTCAGCAAAGTCTATCGGCACTTGATCAATGAACTTGTGGGGGATAATGTAACATGATCAAGGGATGAACCACCTGCGGGCGGCGCTCAGTTTACTCCAGATGTGGCGTATGGCATGCACTGTTTTGAGCATTTGCGAATGCTGGTTTTTGTACTTTCTGACTCGGGTATTGAGTCAGTTTTGTTATATCGTTTAGAGTCTGTCCCGTTGTATAGAGTCAGTCTTTTCATACTGAGTCAGTTGGGTCTGTCTTGTTGTATCGAGTCAGTCCTATTTTGTTGGAGTCGGGTGATTTCGGGGGTGTTACCTCGGACATCACTTGTTTGTTTTGTGTTTGTCTTTTCGTTTTCATTTGAGTCTGTTTCTGCCTTGGAGCCAGTTGTGCCAACAGATTTTGAATGAAACAGCAGTGATTTTCACACTTTTGTGCTTGCTTCTGCCTTGCGCCAGTTGTGCCAAAAACTTGAACGAAACGACAGTTCTCTTCACCTGCTCTTCTGTGCCTTGAAATCATTGTATTGACCTAAGCTTTTCAAAACTTATTCTAACACTGCGGTGAAAACAAAGAGGAAGGAATTCCTCGGGTTTTGCAAAAATTTGATCAAATGAGAGAAAGAGAGGGGTGCTAAGCCCTTAATGAATTAGATCATACTTGTTAGTGTGAGTACTGGGAAGGACCCTAGCTTGATCCAGATTGGTTCTACACTGTCTTCAGCGCGAGCGATTTGTCGCTTTCTTAAAAGATTTCAAAAAATATTTTGCGCGGCCCTGCGAAGACCTGTGTGGAATCGCTCTTGAGATTGTGCAGCCTAGGATCGCTCTCAGCCTCGAGGCTCGACCCCTCACTTTCAGACCTTGAACTTGGATTCAGAATGTTCAACGGTCAACCACCATGTAAAGCCTGTGTGGCCAGATCCGAAGCAGCCCTCGAACTAGGAGCAAGTCAAATCAAGAAGATCAGATGTCGTCAAAAGAAGCTTGCAAAGCTAGATCAGAAGCACCCCTTGAACTAGGGGCAAAAGATGCCAAATTGTGCTCGAAGAGCCGAAGATGGATCATTCCACAAATCAATGAAGATCGGCAAGAATGCCAAACCCCAGAAGGGAGGAAGAAGAAGACATTGCTGAAGGACAACCGAGTTCCTATCCACAACACTAGGGGCAAATTCACCCTCCATTGGATGGACTTCTACATCATCAGCGAACAGCAGCCATTCTCCTGGATTCAGATGACTTCAAGATCTCAAACCATTCAACATGGACAAAGCTACACTTTTACCCTTGAGAGGCTCGCTGGGCCGAAAACCCGAAAGGGCGACCCAGGCAAAAGTTAGAGCAAGAAAAAGAAGAAAAAGAACAAAGAAAAAGAAAAGAAAAGAAAAGAAAAGAAGAAAAAAAAAATGAAGAAAATGAAAAGAAAAGATGAAAAAGAAAAGAAAAGAACAAAAAGAATTAAAAAGATGAAAAACAGAGCTCGCAAGGTTGAAAACCCGGAAGGGCGGCCTTGGCAAAAGTTAGAGCGCAAAAGGAGAGGTTAATACCTGAGTGTACCTTACCCCCGAACTACGTAAGACTTGATTCCTATCTTTGGGACACATAGGCAACTTCACTCTGAAGTCCAGCCGTAAAACACTTCAAATCCGACTGTGTCCATGTGATGGTTCTGGTCATCTTCTCTTCTCTGTATCCGAGAATTTGGTTATAATTGTTACTGTGAGGACTGGTTGCCATGTGCTGCGGCGCTAGTGAGGACTGGTTGCCATGAGCTGCGGCGCTATTCAGACTAGGGACAACTTTCCGTTGCCGTACAGTGTGCCGCGGTGCTATTCAAACAAGGGGCAACTTTCCGTTGCCATACAGTGCGCTGCGGTGCTGTTCAGACAAGGGACAATTTTCCTTCGGATCTGAGGTTGTGCATCTCAAGAGTAAGGTTCCATGCTCGTTGAGTGGTGGCCATTTGCAAAAATAGTTTTTGAGAATTTTTACTGAGGTTGACGAATTTTCTCGAAAAGTATTCCATTTTTCAAAACTGGACCATTTCTTGGACCCAAAAAAGGAAAATTTTCAGTGCTCATAACCTGACTTGCATGATTTCAAATCAGAAAATCGAACAAGCGTGTTAATCTAACTCTCATTTTGGTTAAAATGGTTTTAGCAAAAGAAAAAAACAAAAAATGGTCAAAATGATGAATTAGGGACACAGTTGAGTCAGGCTTCCTGTCTTTCCCCCCGTTGTCAATGCATTTTCCAGAAAGGGCATCATACTTGCCGAAAAGGGCACCTTGTTCGCCAAGAAGGGCACAGCGGAAGCTAACAGAAAAGGGCTGAAAGCTCTCATATCCTCCGAGCAGCGAGGTATCAAGCCAAGTGCGAAGAACAAACTGGAATGGAGCAAGGTATTCCATTCCCTCCTCTGGACAGATCTGATCACGTCCAAACTCCTCAGCGGAGCATCGTCAACCGATGTCAATTGCAGATCTGCTGCGCGTCTGGTCACATTGCAACCCCTATGTGGGAGAAACTCACTGTTGTGAACAAGAAAGAGAATCTAGCAGAATGCTAGGGGCAAGAGCCCGCAACTTCTTGTTTATCTATCAACCACCCAGGGGAGGGATAAAAAATGAGAGATTAAAGAATAGAGAGATGTGCGCTGAGAGAAAAAGTGAAGAAAAGGGCTTTTTTTCAGACAAAAAAAAAAGGGAGAGCCTGAGGGCCGAGTGATGTGAGAATCACAAATGAGAAAGGGTGGGAAACAATACCCAGAGAAACAGGCTCCCTGTGCACGTTTGTGTGTCGTGTCTTTTGTTTTATCTCGATTTTTGTCTTGAGTCGTTTTTTTTAGTGTCCGTGTTTGTGTTTAGGTTGTTTTGCCTTTGTTGAGTCGTGGTGTGCTATGTTCAGTCGTAGGCTCAATACCCGGTCGAGAACTCATTTATCAATTTCAAAATGATTTGTTTTGTGCTCAGAGTGTTGTGCCATTCTCTAAATTTGTGCAAAACAGGATTCGTTCTTTCATAAAACTGCAGGGTTCAACCTAGGTAATGTGAGAACAGTAAAACCTAGACCTATCTGAAGCTATATGGGTTCCAGACTACAAAGCAAAAGAAAAGAGGAAAAATATCGGGTATCTGAGTTTGTTTCAACTTCAGTAAGTTCCGAGACTACATTCCGTGTGTACCTCTTCAGGTCTTGCCAATGCTCCGAAGTATGAGTGTGCCTCTACCTCAAGCTCGAGATCAAGTCTGCTTCAAGCCAGAATGGCGATCATAAGTGCTCTCCTCGAGTACCGTTTCGTGCCAGGGACATCTTGGCCGTGTTCGCAATGAGTTCCTAGGAGACCAACTGCGACGGTGGAAACTAGAGTTCGAATGGCTGTTGCCTAGAACGCAAAGGTTCAGGATTTCTGAGACTAAAGTCTGGTTTAAATACCCAAAGGCGTGTCCTCAGCTTGAAATCTGTATGGAAGCTCCATAGGTTGAGATAGCGTGTATGCACCTCAATTCTGGATGCCGAACCAACCTAGTCTGTCACCCCGTTGGAGAATAGGGAAAGTTGTGAATATGAACAGGAAGAAAGGCAGCATCCAAAGTGTTCTACGTGAAGAACCCTTGTCAGTATTCCAGAGCCTTTGTACTATCAGTTGAAGGTAAGTGTTCGAAGAGCACGAGGGGAGATCCCCGTCAGAGTAGAGCGGTTTACCGCCACTCACCCCATGAGGTGCTTTTTAAAACGCTGCTATGCTTGTTTATTGCGTTCCTTAAACATCATGCAATATATTGTATTGTACCTATCAAGTTTCTTTCTCATTCATGCACGATATTGTATGTGCGGTTCATTCAAAGAAGTTCCGTTTGAGATCATTTATTTAGTGTATCAATCACACTTCATTTACTTAGTGTATCAATCATACTTCATTTACTTAGTGTATCAATCACACTTCATTTTCTTCATTTACTTAGTGTATCAATCACACTTCACTTTCTTCATTCGCTTAGTGTATCAATCACACTTCATTTGTTTAGTGTATCAATCACACTCTCTTCACTTAGTGTATCAATCACACTTCTTTCATTTTCTGTACCTATCACACACATTCTCATTTTCTGTATCTATCACACACATTCTCATTTTCTGTATTTATCACACACATCCTCATTTTGTGTATCTATCATGCACATATTCACTTCATTTACTTTAGTGTATCCATCACACTTCATTTACCTTTAGTATATCTATCATACTCTGTTCACAAAGTGCATCTATCACACTTTGTGTTCATTTTTAGTGTATCTATCATACACCGTTCACTAAGTGCATCTATCACACTTTGTGTTCACCTTCAGTATATCTATCATACTTGTTCACTTAGTGCATCTATCACACTTCGTGTTCACCTTTTGTGTATCCATCACACCTGCTCACATAGTGCATCTATCACACTTTGTGTTCACCTTTAGTGTATCCATCTCACTTGTTCACTTAGTGCATCTATCACACTTCGTGTTCACCTTTAGTGTATCTATCATACTCGTTCACTAAGTGCATCTATCACACTTCGTGTTCACCTTTTGTGTATCTATCATACTCCTTCACTAAGTGCATCTATCACACTTCGTGTTCACCTTTTGTGTATCCATCACACTTGTTCACATAGTGCATCTATCACACTTCGTGTTCACCTTTAGTGTATCCATCACACTCGTTCACTTAGTGCATCTATCACACTTCGCGTTCACCTTTTGTGTATCCATCACACTTTGTTCACTAAGTGCATCTATCACACCTTGTGTTCACCCTTTGTGTATCTATCACACATGCTTACTCACTTTTGTATATCTATCGCACATGCTCGCTAAGATTGCATAATTTTCTTACATCCTTTCTGCATGTGATGTAGTTTTGTATTCGCTTGCTTAAAATGTTGCATTTATTGTGTATAATTGCTTCGTTACAGCTTTCTTTGCATGATCATAAGTTATGACTGGCTTTGTGCATGTCTCTTGCATTTTGCCCCTGCCTGCGGGCACATCTCTTGTTTATCTCGCATGTTTGTCTAAGTCTTCGGCCTTGTCAAAAATGGGTCGTCTCTGGGCTTTGACATTCACTCCCGTCACTTATGACTTCCGAGTTCTGTCAAAGAGGAGCAACTTTAGACATCTCGTTTTTGACCGACCTTAAGACTCAGACGTCATCGATCGAGCGCTCGGTGATGACGCATATTGTGCTCGTTCTGAAGTTTCGGAGTCTTGGCTGCGAGCCATGCCCCCAAACTTCGGGGCTCTTTTGTGCTTTACCTCGGTTTGCGAACCAGGTCTTATTTTCTCTGTCTTTTCTTCCCGAAGGGAGGGAGAGGTCTTGTAGACCATCTCTCAGCGGCCGTAGGCTACGTTTCGTGGTCGTAGGCCATTTTTCCCGTTTGGAGCCCAGTTTTCGGTTTTCGGGGCCGTCGGCCGTGTGCCTCGGTTCGGGACCGCTTAACTACCTCCGTTTGCTCCATTTTTTGGCACACACCTTGTTTCCTCTCTTTTGAGGGACACTGTGGCCCGAGAGACCACCTTCGTGGTCGTACGCCACCTCCGGTGCCAAACAGCTTGTTTTCGGGGCCCCGAACTGCACGTTTTGGCCCTCGAACTTTCGTTTTGCACCCGTCTTGGTCCATTTTTGGTAGGGACCCTATTTTTATTTCTAGGGAGGTGGTAGTATGGTGGCAGGCCACCTTTTCCCCTTGGAAACCAGCTTTCTCTTTTTCTCTCTCCTCAAGCTGGTTTTTCTGACAAAAAGCTGGTTTTTCTCACTTTTGAGCCACAATTTCTGGTTTTTCATGCCACCATTGTGTTGTGCTCATATGGGAGGCCACCAATATGGGTAGGCCGACCAGTAATTCTTCTTGACCCTTTTGAACCTTGCTAAAAAGCTGGTTTTTCTCTCTCTTGGGTCACATTTTCTGGTTTTCCACCATACAAGTGTGTTGCACTCATCTGGGAGGCCACCTTTCTGGGGTGGCCGGCCAGCATTTCTCCTTGAACCTTTTGACCCCTGGTCGGCCGACCAGGGGGAGTGGCTGGCCGACCACTTGAACTGGTCGGCCTGCTTCCAGCTTTTTGGTCTCTTTGAGTGTAAGCCAGCTGTGCCAACAGGAAGCCTCGGAAGTGATCCTCTATACACGTGTATGGAGGATCTTTGAGCTCGGTTTGAAGCTTCTTAGAGAAGCTTTGGCCTCTCTTCTCTATAAAGGGAGGCCTCCTCTTCCATTGCTGGGCTTGAACCCTTTGGTTAGAGCATACTTACACTTCCCTCCATATCTCTCTTTTCCAAGCTCCAAAACCCCTTTGTTCTTGCACCATTTACACTACACCTCCTAGCCTACCACCTCCACCATCCATTTAGCCACCTTGGGACTGATTTTCAGAGGTTGAGAGCTCACTTTCTTGGTCCAGAAGTCGCTGCATTGCTGTGCTACAAGGGTAAGTCTCCATTTTCCCATTTTTGACATTATTTTGCTCCATTCTTTAGCCCTATTTGAAAGCATTTTTGGACTTCGACATAAACTGAAAAAAGTCTTGTTTTGATCTTTCTAAAATGTTTGTTTAAGAACTTTTTTCTGTTTGGGGTCATCTTCCCCCTTGTACGCTCCATTTCCTCATGTTTAGGGCTATGCATTAGAGCATTTGCATTGGCCTTGGTTTACCCTTTTGGCCACTGAAATCCAGTGGATTTTTAGTGGCCAATATGTGTTTTTGAGCTTCAAAATCAGAGAGGAATGACCCTCTCACCCTTTGTTCTCTTTACTAGCTTTATTGGCCTTCCAAAGGAGCTCCATTTTACATGCTTTGAAGTCTTGTTTTAGGCCATTATTTGTGAGTTTTAAGGTCTTCCTTGACTTTTCCCAGAGCCCCTTTGGCCATATTTTGTGTCTATGATGCATGTGTAGAACAACCCCATTCAAGGCCTTTCAAAGGGGCCTTTATTTGCATGTTTCCTAGACCCATTTCAGGCTCTTTTTAGTGGATTTTAGGACCCTTAGAAGCTCTGTCCAGAGGTAGTTTTACCATTTGGTGTGTCCATCATGTATGTGTAGAACAACCCCTTGTATGGCTTTCCAAAGGAGCCCATCATTCTTGCATGCATGGACAGAGTTTCAGTGAGTATTTGGGCATATTTTGGCATGGCATACTTCTGTTTTTGGCTGGTTTAGTGAGATCTCATATGCTTCATATAGGTCTAGTACAACTCATGGTTCACTAGCCTATGTTGCACATTGTTTTGGCCCTTCATGTTAGCACTTTTTGGCCATTCCTTAAACTGATTTTTTGCTTATTTTGGACTGTCCTAGCTCTGTTTTCAGGTTTCATGGTTGAATGATGTTTGTTTTGCATGCTTGTAGTTCAATACCCATGCTTAACTTTGAGTTTTGAGGTCCATTCCATGCATATATTGAGGTGTGTTCATGTTTTGGGTCTATTTTGTATCATATTTTAGAGCCTATATGAAGGCTATATTGCCATGTTTTGCACTCCTTAAATGCGTTTGAGAGTCGGGCTTGTATGCCTCATTTGCCGGCCATTGAATGAGCTTCATTTCGTTGCATTCTGAGCCATCATTTTAGGCTATTTTCCCACTGTTTCAAACTTGCCTAGGGTCTGTTTGGGATGGGTTTTTCCACTGGTGCATTGCTTTGGGTACCTCTAGTGTAACGCACTTCACTAGTTTCTATACCTGGGCCCCCTAGCTTGCATTGTGTGACATGTTTTCATGTTTCGGGACCATCTTCTATCACATTTCAGAGCTGTATCATGTGTCATTTTATGCCATGTTTCATCCTTTGCCATGCTTAGTTAGAGTTGCATGTTATGCCTTAGGATCGGTCCTTTGCATCCGTGCATGTTTGCATGTGTTTCGGTTGTCTCATTTCCATCCTATGGCCACTGATGTGAGTGTGGCTGAGGTCCACTCATGTTGGTGTAAGCCCATGGTGCATTGTGTATGCCATTTTAGTCCATAGTATTGCGTATGCTAGGTTGCATGTTAGCATAATGTGTTGTGCATGTTATGTTGTTAGCATTGTGTATGCCATGTCATTCCTCGCATTGTGTATGCTAGGTTGTTAGTCGCATTGAGTATGCCATAATTCATGAGCGTTGTGCATGTCATATAGTTCATAGCATTGTGCATGTTAGTCGCATTTGCATCACTTAGTTGCACCGCATTAGGGTCGCATGATAGATTTGCATTGGTGCATGCCATCCTACTTGTTGCATTGTGTTTGGGGTAGGAGTTAGCCCAAACACGGGAAACGAGGCGCGTTTCGTACTCGAAGTGACAAAACGCGTCTCAATTCCCAGTTGCCGACACTCCGGATTATACATTATGGAGTCTAGGCCTTGTCGTGTTCATTTGTGCATTCATTCCATATCAAGTCGTGCAATTCGGTCCCTTGGCCATCATGCATCAAGATGCGTGATTGGTGGCCCGAGGATCGAGGACTACGCTCCCTAGAGCTTATGCAAGGACGGGGAGTGTGGTCACGCACACATTTGTTAAAAATACCTTGTCATGTCTCTCTCTTGCTTTGTGTTGTAGAAAACCAGGATCCAGGGGCAGGAAGTGGTCGGCCGACCAGGTTTTCTGGCAGGCCGACCACCTTTTTTTGGTATCCACCACAAAGGGTGGTCGGCAGGTGTTTCCCAAGCCAATAGCTGGTCGGCAGTCCTCCCAGGGTAGAGTTTCAGCCTTCTGGAGCCTTGTGCAACTTTCAGAAATCAATTGCAAACAAAGGCGAGATAAGGCATCGCGATGGAATTTCCCGACGAGGCGACTCAAGCATGCATGCATCCATCGTCACCCAAAACAGAGTCGAGGTAGTCACATTCATGTAGTTTACATGCTTACTTAGCTAGTTTGTTAATTAGTTAATGTTGTGTAATAATTAGCTGTAGCTATTATTTATTCGGACTGTATTATTCATTCGCACCCTTCGAGCGAGGGCACAATTGTAATAAGTGTGCATGTGTGTGATGTATGTCTTCCAACCCCACGTCTTTTTCCCTTTTATTTACCAGCTTATGATGGTTCGATTCGGGCATCTTTCAATTAGCATACTTATGTTCGCATGTTTGCATTCATTTATCTATCTTGCATGCACCGGGCTCGACGCATCATACTAATTGCATCATATTTCAATTCCAAGTTGAATATGTGTTAGTTGTAGCATTTCACATGCCATCTGTAGAATAGCCGAGCCTATCTTAGTTGCATTTTGCATGTGTTGCATTAGGCATTTCTGTATAGCTAGGATCATGCATGGATTTCTAACATAGCTTTTGTTTTGGCTTGGAGTACTCGGTAAGTTTTATGCTTTAGCATCCTTGCATGCGTGTGAGTGACTGCCATGATAGCATGCTTACCATGAGGCTAACTGCTTATGTGATATAACTGTCTGAATGACTGTGGGTGAATGTTGGATTATCTAAATTAGAATAATGCATTGACTGTGAGTTTTAAGCCCACTAGCCAGTGACAAAACCATCTTTTCTAAGCCCACCCGAGGGTGGCAAAATCTGCATTTTAAGCCTACTTGTGAGTAGCAAACCGCTTTCAAGAACAAACATGAAATGTTTCGTTCCAATTCAGGCGATCTAGTCTATACTTATATGATGTGCGCATCACGTAGTAAATCTAGGCTAATAACCGGAATAAGAATGCATAATATTTTCAATACTCGATACCATGGTTAGTAGAGGCCGATCTTTAATCGGGCGAGCGGGGGTGCTCACGAAGTGACCTTCCCCAATCGTACCCAAGTTCCCGAGCCGAGGCAACTTTGGTGATGACGGACACGTGGCCTTAGACAAACGAGTCAGGGTTTCCTAAATTCCCCCAAAATAAAATATTTAGGTGGCGACTATGTATCTGACAAAGCAGTCCATGTTTGGCACTTCTTTCAAAAAAATCTGTTTTCAAAAAATGATTTGCCGGATTTAGACTCTTTGATGATTCATCGGTCTTGCATTGCACTCTGCGAGATTAGATACAGGACCGTGACTTTTGAGTCCGAACTGTAGTGAAGCCCAAATAAACGAAACGGGGATTCCCTCCCGGGGCGTTTGGGGACGTCTACAGATGGGCTTGTCTCAGGCTCAAAAACTATCGTTGTTCGGGAGAACTCTGTCCGATGTAGCGACCATCTGGTACACTAAACTGGAGGATTCTACGAAATGGATTTGGGAAGAGCTATCTGAGGCGTTTGTTAGCCAGTACTCATATAACACTCAAATAGAGGTAACCATCAATGAGCTAGAGACTACTACCCAGAACCCCAAAGAGTCTTTCAATGACTTTGTCGCTAGGTGGAGATCCAAGGCAACCAAGATAACAAATAGGCCATCTGAAAGGGAGCAAGTCCGGCTAGTGGTCCAACATCTTGAACCAAATATGCTGCAGAAAATGATAGTGGCTCTGTTGTCCACATTTGCTTTCCTACATGAGTTTGGAGTCAAGATCGAGAGTGCATTCAAGAAGGGTATTATCCACAAAACTAGTGAACCTGCAAAAAGGCCATTTTCTAGGACTACCAATGATAGCAATAACACTATTCCACAGCCTGCAGATGTCAATACTGTTGTTCTAGCGGCCAAGACAGCCGATCCCTTTGCTGCCACAACCTCACAACCCTTATAGAACATCAGTCTACCCCGAAACCGAAGGACCTTTACCCCCTCCATATGTGCCCAACCAGCGCCCTCAAATTGTTAATGGAAAAAGGGCACCTCAAACCCCTTGATCCTCGACCCTTTCCGGATCTATTACCACCCAGACATGACCTTACCTAGTATTGCATCTTCTACCAACAACACGGTTATCCCAAAGACCTGTGTTATTGCTTACGTTATGAGATCCAAGATCTCATTGACAATAAAGTCATTGCCCCACCCTCCAAACCAAACGTAACTACCAACCCACTTCCTGCACGTAACCAAGTCCCCCTACCCAGAAACATTAACCAAATCCATACACTACCACCCACCTATAATCCCAGCGCATATATTACCCCATCCCATCTACCCAAGCCAGAGGTGATTATTCCAAAAGGCACGAACATGTGCATGATGGACTTAACACCGCAAACCCAACTCAAGCCTGTGGTAGCAGAGGTGAAGAAGAAAGAGAGTGCACTAGAGAAAGGGTTGCCTGACACTCAAGTCATAGAGAAACGGGCTTCACTCATAGAGGAGTACGACCCCAGCTTATACATCGTGGTTGTTGATCAGCCAAAGCCAGGAGTCATACTGCCGGATTTCCTCAGCATTAATGCCATTAGGCAGGAGCAGCTAGGGAAGAATCAGAATGATTGGCCAGAACAAGGCCTAAATGACTTGGCTGGCTTAGAAGAGGATTTGGCAGACCTAGAGGAGGATATAGAGAACCTTTACTTCTTTGAGGAAGAAGATATGGGTAGTGTGCAAATCGGTTTGTGGGACCTGAGTCAACCTAAAACAAGCAATGGGTGGTTGAGTGAAGAAGAATCAGATACAGAGGAACCAACAAAGGAGGTTACAAAAGAAGAGGACGTTAGTAATAGCAACAACAAAACTGAAGTGACACCTTTGACTGATCAAGGACGTGAGTTGGCACGATTCCAACAAGAAAGAATAGAAGAAATCCAAAGGAAGATAGCTCTGGAGCAAGGAAAAGGGAAGGGTAAAGCAGAGGCCGAATCAACGGCAGATGGTGTCCACAGCACGGGAAAGCCCGAATGGGAGCCTAGTGACAGGGAAAGAATGCCAAGAAAGCTCAAGCAGTACTGGAATGCGGAGGCCAAAACTATTGTGGAAGAAGAATGGCATAATGATAGGGGGCGTGATGTGAACATGCTCTAGGTAGAACCTGACAGTAACCTAGCCATGACCGCAAGGGAGTGGTGGGAAGATAATGATCTGATCTATGCATACACGAATGAAGGGTGGAAAGCTGATACCCCCGATGATACGTGGTATACTGATGAGATTAATCATATGACTCGAAGTGGCCGATATTTCAAGCCCTCAGTATTGGATTAGCTAGAATCCTCTAACAAAGAGGCTGAGAAATCAAAAGAGAAGGATGTTGAAGAAAACCTGGTGTTGAGTAGCTTAAGAAGATTCAGGCAGACGTATCAATTTGGGGACTACTAATGGCTTCCTGGGAGCATAGGCAAGCACTGTTAGAGGCAATGAACTGGACCAAACTACCTATCGATACTACCACTGACCAATTGGTGTCGTTGGTCACATCTGGGGACGTTACGCCAGTGATATCTTTTACAGATAAGGAGTTGCCGCCGGAGGGTGCCAGCCATAACTGATCCCTGTACGTGACCCTGGAAAGTCAGAAGAAGTGGATCCCAGTGGTACTGGTGGATACCGGCTCAGCGATCAATGTATACCCAGCGAGAACCACCTATACTATAGGTTTGAGGCCAGCTGACTTTACGCCCACAACATAAACCGTTTGAGCCTATGACAACACCAGCTGGGATGTTATGGGGACTTTCAAAAGTCAAGTACTACTTGGTCCATCCGAACATGAGGTGGAATTCCATGTTATGGATGTACCGACAACCTTTAACCAACTCCTGGGAAGGCCTTGGTTGCATCGGATGCTGGCAGTATCCTCAACAGTCCATCAGTTGGTGAAATACCCCTTCAAAGATGGGATTGCTACTGTGTACGGCAATTCCGCTATCCACCCTCCCCAGGGAACTACCACGCCAGTGTTAGAAATCATACATGGGGAAGAGGACGTATTCCTCTCCAACTTCTCTTTGGCAGAGGCCCGGTTGGTCCAGTCCATCATAGTAGAAGATGATGGAAATTATGTAAGCACACAGCCCATCTAAATGATGAACAAACAAGGGCATATTCCTGGATCAAGATTAGGCAGAAACAGCAAGCAAGGAGGTACGATTGCCAAGGAGATGAGTCACAACCCCCATGCTTTTGGACTGGGATACAAACCTACTGCTGCAGATTGGCAAAGGATACCAGCTGAATTAAGAGGGAGAATCAAAGCAAAGAGGATTGAGAGGCAGTATGAGTTAACCCACAAGCCGATTCGAGGAACTCTGAATGAACGCTTTGTCCGCCAGGGGGAAGATTTCCCATTTTGTGGCTTCCCGGAGCCGTGGTTTGACCAGCAAACAAAGACCATGTACCCGGGGTTCGAGATCTTATTCGAACATCAGCTATCAGAAGAGGAGGATGAGCAGATAGATTTGAGCATTAATACGGATCAAGGAAGGACTGTAAGTGTGGACATCGAAGAAGAAGAGCTATTGGGAAAAGCATTGGCTAATTTGCTAGCTAGTTCTACTGCCGGGGCTAAGCCCACCAACTAGGGGGATAGTTTTACTATCTCAATGATCGAGGATAAACTAGCAACGGATTTCTCCAATCTTATCACAGGTGCATCTAAGGCTCTACGCCTGACCTGGAAGTTTGAGAAGGATGCCATCAGCAGTTCTAAATCAGATAGTGAGTCCAAATCTGATTCCACTGAGTCTGTGGAGTCAGAGTCAATTCGAGTGAGTCTGAGTCTGGTACTTTCCGGGAGTGGTAACCCGGATACCAAGGTCTTGTCTAGGTCGTCATTCAGCTTTTCTTTCGAGTTTGCTGTAACTGAAGATCCAAACTTTTTGAATGGGAATTTTGTGGACTTTGCTTACTTCTCTATGCCTTTGGTTTGTTGTATTGATCTTGATTTTCAAAATTTAGACTTAAACGAAGAAGAAGAAATTCCTCGAGCTTTGAAAAACTTGGTTGATTTTAAGGAGGAGAGGCGTGTCAAGCCCTATATAGATGAAATCACTGCGATTAATGTGGGTACCAAGAAGGATCCTCGCTTGGTCCAAATCGGGTCCACGTTGTCTTCGCAGAAACGCGAGCGTTTAATCGCTTTATTAAAAGATTTCAAAGATGTTTTCGTGTGGTCCTACGAAGACATGCTTGGAATCAATCCTAAGATTATACAGCACCGGATCCCTCTTAAACCTGAGGCTCGACCAGTGAAATAGAAACTGTGCAGAGTTCACCGAGATTGGGCTTTGAAGATTAAGGAAGAGGTCATCAAACAGGTCGAGGTAGGGTGCTTGATTGTATCTGAGTATCCAACGTGGTTGGCGAATATTGTTTCAGTTCCGAAGAAGGATGGCAGAATCAAAGTTTGTGTCGATTTTAGGGATCTGAATAAAGCTAGTCCAAATGTTGATTTCCCCTTGCCACACATTGACGAGTTGGTAAACTTAACCGCGGGCCATGGATTGCTCTCATGGATAGGTTTTCCGAGTATAACCAGATTATGATGGCACCCGAGGATAGAGAGAAGATGACGTTCACAACGCCATAGGGTACCTACTGCTACCGAGTTATGCCATTTGGGTTAACAAATACTGGGGCTACCTATCAGAGGGCCGCAACCACCATTTTGCATGACATGATCCACAAAGAGGTTGAGATGTATGTGGATGACATGATTGTCAAGTCTAAGGACCAAAAAGGCCACTACACCGCGCTAGAGTAATTCTTTCAACGGATTAGAGAGTACAGACTGAGGTTAAACTCATAAAATTGCACCTTTGGGGTAACGACAGGGAAAATGCTGGGATTTTTGATCACATAGAGAGGAATCGAAGTAAATCCTTCCAAAATCAAGGCCATCTTAGAAATGCCACCACTGAGGACTGAAAAGGAGGTGCGTGGCTTTCGGGGTAAAGTGTAATTCATAAGACTGTTTATTTCTAAATTAACCTTGACTTGTGAACCACTATTTGGTCTCCTAAAGAAAGGGAAGAAGTTCCAATGGGATGATTGCTGTCAGTTCGCTTTTGAACAGGTCAAACAATATTTGCAGAATATGCTTGTGTTATCACCTCCAGAACTAGGGAAGCCACTGATCTTGTACTTGTCAGTAACAAATTCGACCATGGGGTGCATGTTAGCTCAAGAGTCAGAAGCCGAAGTCGAGAAGGCCATCTACTACTTGAGTAAGAAGATGCTAGACTATGAGACCCGTTACACTCCCCTCGAGAAGGCGTGTTTAGCCTTGGTGTGGGCTACTAGGAAATTGAAGCACTACCTGTTAGCTTACTATGTAATCTTGGTTTCGAGGTTAGATCCCATCAAAAATCTCTTTGAAAAACCAGTGCTTACGGGTAGGCTAGCTCGTTGGTTGCTTCTTCTGTCCGAATTTGACCTCAAATATATCATACGTAAGTCGGTTAAAGAAAGAGCTATAGCGAAATTCCGACCACCCAGTAGAAGAGGATGAAGCAATGGAATACCTATTTCCAGATGAAGATATTCTTTAAATAGAAGAAGAGATGTGGACAATGTACTTTGACGGAGCAACTAATCAATACGGTTATGGGATTGGTGTGTTGCTGATAGCACCTGATGATTCCCATATACCCTTAGCCTTGAAACTCTGGTTCATAGTGTCCAATAATGAAGCAGAATACGAGGCATGTATCGTTGGGTTAGAAACTGCCCTAGAACTAGGGGCAAAAAGGTTGGACGTCATCGGAGATTCGAGCTTGGTTGTGTCTCAAGCCAACGGAGATTGGCGGGTTAAAGAAGAGAAAATAAAGGTTTACCATCAGGCCCTAGACATGCTAGTTCCGAGGTTTGAAAAGCTGATGTTTACACATCTGTTAAGAGAGAACAACCGGTTTGCTGATGCATTAGCAACCCTATCTTCTATGGTAAACATCCCACTGGGAGTGAAGATGCGTCCAATCATCATTGAACAGAACTACAAGCCAGCCTACGAAACTATCGCCGCAATAGATGAGGTCTTAGATTAGAAACCTTGGTATTTTGACATTTGGAATTTTCTAGAAAAGGAGATGTATCCACCAGGGGCAAATGCCATGGAAAAACGCCAAGGACAAACAGGGAATACGGCATCTGGCCATCCAATATATCATTTGCGGGGGTAGGCTATACAAAAGAGGCCATCTGGGAATGCACAAGTTGTGCGTTGAAGACGAGGAATCAAAGTGCCTCATGGAGGCTATCCACGAAGAAGAGTGTGGATCTCATATGAACGGCGTTATCTTGGCCCGAAAAATCCTTAGACAAGGCTACTACTGGTCCACTATGGAGAAGGATTGTATTGGTTTCATGCCACGATGTCACAAATGTCAAATTCATGCCAATCGCATGGATATTCTGCCATCAAAGCTCTATAACGTGACTTCACCACGACCATTTTCAGTCTGGGGAATAGATGTTATCGGTGCGGTCATGCCAAAGGGGTCAAACAGGCATGAGTTCATCTTGGTAGCAATTGATTACTTTACCAAATGGGTGGAGGCCCAGTCCTACTCTGTACTGAAGGCATCTCACGTGGCTAAGTTTATCAAGAATAACATCATCTGTCAGTACGGGCTTCCAAACGTGATCATCTCAGATAATGGCTCGTATTTCAAGAAAAATGTGTTAGATCTGCTGGAGAAATATGACGTGGCGTTTCACAAGTCATCAACATACTGACCGCAAACTAACAGAGCCGTTGAGGCCGCCAATAAGAATGTGAAGAATATCTTGTGGAAGATGGTGGAAACTTACAGGGACTGGTCGGATAAACTACCATTTGCCCTCTGGGGCTATAGAACATCAATTCAAGCATCTACAGGGGCAACCCCCTTTTCTCTCATCTATGGAATGGAAGTTGTTCTACCCATCGAGATTGAGGTACCGTCTTTACTAGTTCTAGCCGAATGTTAGATAACGAAGGCAGACTGACAACAGAGTAGATTTGAGGAGTTAATGTTGTTTGATGAGAGAAGGTTGAAGGCATTGTATCATGTCCAGGGCTACCAATGTAGAATTGCCATAGCATTCAACAAAAAGGTTAAATCCAGAAATCTCAAAGAATGAGACATGGTACTGAAAGAAAACTAAGCTTCTATCCATGACCCTAGGGGCAAGTTTATACCCAATTGGACTGGTCTTGATATCATGAAGTCAATTTGGTCAGGAGGGGCGGTTGTTCTTATGGACCTAGATGTCCTAGAGTTTTCACAGCCGATCAATATGGACAAGTTGAAGAAATACTATCCCTGAGAGGCTCGCTAGGCCGAAAACCCGAAAGGGCGACCTAGGAAAAAGTTAGAGCATGAAAAGTTAGAAATAAAAAAAAAAAAAAAAAAACTAAGCTCGCAAGGTTGAATAAATACTCGAGTGAACCTTTACCGAACTACGTAAGGCTTGATTCCCATCATTGGGATACGTAGGCAACTTCATCCCGAAGTTCGGCCATAACCATCTCCTAATCAACTATCCTGTTCATCTTATTTGATCAGTCTATCTTTCTCCATCATCTGTTGGCTTGGTTGGGTTACCTCCATTTGGCAGAAAGGTTGATCGCGAGATGAAATAGTAATGGTGGATGCAATGGTGGGCAGTTATGATCTTCTAATTTGGGGTTGTACATCCAAAGGATTAATTCCATACATGTCAGGCGGTGACCATTTTCGAAAATTGTTTTGACAAGTTTTAATGAATTGATTTTTCTCAAAATTTTACCTTTTACAACTTAGACCATTTTTAGACCGAAAAGGAAAATTTTTAGTGCTTGCAAATTTTAATTACATTGATTTCAACACATACATACTCTCTAACTCTTTGATTAAATCAAAGTTGGTTTTACATCACAAAAACTTGAAGAAAAAAATCAAAGCAGTAAAACTAGGGGCAAAGATAAGTCAGGTGGCTCTTTGTCTTCTGCTCGCCCTCGTGAAGGATTCTACAGCGAAAGATGGCCTAACCTGTTCCTCGCCCTCGAGCCAAGCCAAGCACTCACCAGAAAGGGTGTAACCAAAGCTAGGGGCAGGGGCCAAGATTTCTCTCGTCCTCCAAGCAGCAAGGTACCAAGTTAAGTCCAAGGGACATATTGGGAATGGAGCTGGGTAGTCTACCCCTTCATCTGGACAAGTCTGATCATGCTCGAACTGGCATTTGAACCGAAAAGTGAAATAGAATACGCAGTGTGTAAAGCCAATCAACTGAATGCCTGGCTGTCGAGATATGCTGTAACTTATCTCAGTCAAATCAAGCTAAAGGCAATGCCAAGCTATGTCAGCCACCGACTTGTTGCACATCTAGTCACACCACAACCCCTCTGAAGGGAAGTCCACTAGCCGTTGGCAAAAGAAGTAAGCCCTGGCTGAATACTCGGGACAAGGGTCCACTACTTTTAGTTTATCCATCAACCATATCTGGGAAAGGAAAAAAATAAGAGAGATTAAAGAATAGAGAGGTGTACGATGAGGAAAAAGTACGTAAGAGGTCATGAGGGAAAACAGAGATTGAGTGCTGAGTGATATGAGAATCATAAATAAGAAGGGTATGAAGCAATACCTAGAGAAGCAGCGGACTCCCTACAAACCAGGTAGTCTTTTTTCGATGGAAAGCATCTAGGCCCATCAAGGTTTCGGCTAGTGCCAAACCCATGCAACTCTTGCCCTTTTTCAGACATTGGGCCATTTCGATCATTTGGACGCTGGTTCCATCGCCGAAACTAGGGGCAAATAGAAATTGCGCAAGCAAACATAAACAAAGAGCGTGTTGGCGATAACCTCGCCAAAGAAGGTTACCTCTATCTCCAATGTCGGAAAATCGATGAACTAAACCGGGGATTTCCAACCCCCATCATGAGCCAAAGACCGAGCCTCGTGCAATGTCAATCCACACATCTGACCAAGTGCCCGTGCATGACCGAAACGGAGTTGCGGCATATTTTTTCGTCGCGTTGAGACTCCATCAATGCTTGAAATTTTTCGAGCGTCGGACACATTCCTTGCACTCCAAAAAGAAATACATGTGTAATCAGGTTCCAACATCGAACTGCGGCGTGGAGGAATGAGAAGCAAAGCGAAGTGCGGCTCAAAGGAAAAAAAGCATTTATGCCAAAACCGCGAAACTTCACCATTTTCGAGCTGTCTAAAGTGGCAATCCAGTCTTGGAGGCTATTGTTGAGAAGAAACTCCATCTTAAGAGCAAAATACCAAAGATTTGCTATTCTACTGAGAAAACAGCTTAGAAGCACCTTTTATAGACTTTGAGAAGGAGCAGTGCATAACAGCTGGATCCCATTGGCCGACATCACTTTTAAAGCCGACCGACTCTTGTTGGAGCCCGGCCATGCCTATTTGGGACCAGCTGACTCTCAATGACTACCCAGATTAGAGCAATTGCAAAAAAAGCAGGTTCTCATCTTGGTGTGCCAGAGGCTATGTTTTGTGTTTTGTCTTGTTTGTATCAAGTGTTGTTTAGTGTTTTTAGGTTGTTTTCATTTCTTTTCAAATGTTTTCGAGTTGTATTTTGCATTTTATCCAATTGTAAGTTATTATCCGATTCAAGAATAATTCAAAAGAAAGCATTCAAAATTGTAAAGCCTTGTACTAGATTATCATGCCACGGTGGTGCCGTTCAGTCAACACATGCTATGCAATGCAAGAGAAAATCACCCAAAGTAGTCTTTTCATAAACAGGAGGGTCCAACCCCGATCGTTGCTTTTACAAAAACGAAACAAAAGAAAAGTCTTCAAAAATAAACAAAAGAAAACAACGGTCTATTTGAAGTTAGTTCTTAACTACAAAGCAAAAGAAAAATACAAAAAAATCAACCCATCCTCGCCCTTTTCCTCCTCGGCTGCGGAGGAGGTGCGTCATTATCATCACTGGAGCTACTGGACTGCATGTCGACCTTCTCTCCCTCGTCCTCGGGGGTCGTATACCCATCAAAAGACTCCTTAGAAGGTGAGCACTGCCTCAGTCGGCCTCTCTTCCGATTAGCTTATCCATAGCCTCTCGCTAGGCCTCGTCTCCCTCTCCTCCCAGCGAGAGGAGGTCCTACAGGTGCAGCTAGCGCCAACTCAAGCTAAAAGAGCATCGATATCAGTAAAGACCAATAGGAGTGTGAACAGTAAAAAAACAGTGAACTATTGACAGAGTATACCTCAATCCCGTGAGTAGCCAGAGCAATCTGTCTCCTCCGCACCATGAGGAGTAGCCGGTCGATTGTCTGAAGGAGGTCATCAGCATACACCGCGGGTACTTGTAGAAGGAAGAGAATTTGAGAACAGTGAACAGAAATAACAGGGTACAGTGAATAGAAATAATAGAGGACAATGAAAAAATAAAGTGCGGTGGGCAGAAGTATAAAGAAACATGTGCCTGCTCGACGCCAGGGGCAATCACCAGTCTGCGTTCCCTCTCTTCAATATGCTCAAGGGGGATCTGCCCAATCACCCCGTCTGGTTGGATGTATACGACCTCAGTAGGAACCGCGGGGAGCCCAAGAATAGGACCTGCAGCGGGAGTATCTCCAATAGAAGTGGCAACTGCTTCGGGAAGTATACGTGCCACACCCCTAGTAAGCGGAGCCATCACCCGGGTCTGTAGGAATGTAATGAAGTTGCCGGCCTCGTGATACCGGTTGCCGTCCTCTTCCTGCATTAGGTGATCGATTAGGGGCCCGTCCTGGAGAACATCGGCAATCCTCATACAAGAAGGAGGGGGATATGGAACATCAGGGTTGGCCTGGCCCCGAGTATGGTGAAGGAATCGCTCCTTCAAATAGTACACCCTGTCGAAAGGACCCTCGAAGAGAATCTGCATGGTGGAGGCCTCCCATGTCGTAACGTAAGTCACCCTCGATGCATGAGGGATGCCCGCCCAGGGGTGCCAATCAACCTGTGAACAGAAGGTGCAAAGCAAAAATCAAAATCAAAGGTTGAACAGTATGACAATGGCAGCGCAGTATAGAAACAACAGTGTGAACAATAGTATGGGAACAATAATATGACAATGGCAGTACAGTATGGAAACAATAAAAAAAAAAAAATAAAAAAAAAAAGTGAAGATAAAGGTTAGTATTGTTACCCTGTCTGAGGTGACGGTGTCAAAGAAACGGCGGACATAAGGGAAGTCTCGGTTCTCACATCGGCGTCGTTCGAATTGAGAGTTATAGTACCGAGAGCGGGGTACTAATAACTCAATCGACCTCACTGGGACCGGAGCGAAGGAAGTGAAATATGTGTAAACCCACAGCTGTAAGAATAAGAGATTGATGTTAATTGGTAAAGCATATAAGATAAATAGGAAATGCAAAGTAAGACCAAAAAAGAAAATGGGAGATGTACCTCCCAAACTCGCCAGTAGCCACTGAGTAAGTCTGCCTTTCAGCGGGATGCGAAGCTCATGTAACAGTACAGGGTGGCCAGGCTGGTCCCACCCCAGCCATACTCCATCACTTGCGGCAGATGCACTAATGCCCCCAGGATGTACATCCCCACGATATTTTCCCTATTCGTAAACAGGGTAGTACCAAGGAGATACATAAGAAACTCGCGGGTGTGCTGGGCGACCTCCTCCAGGGTAGCTGGCTGAAGATTGGAGAAGTGCTTCAAGAACCAACTATACCTCACCATCCCAGGACTGACAGGGTCTGGAATCACTCTAAGAAGATGAAGCTGTGCAGTTCTCCATTGTGCCATGTTCGAATTGAAGGGGATCGGGCCACCTACTCCGACCCGCATGCCAATGAGCATCGAGAAGTCATATGGCATCAAGGTCAGCTCCTCGATCGACAAAAAGTGAAACGAGTCCGTGGTGTCCCACCATCTCTCCACCAAGGCCCCATGTAGTAGTGGCTCGGCCCTTATCTGCGCCAGTCATAGGCAAAAAGGCTTGAAGCTGGCAGCATCGACCAACGTGCAGACCTCCGCAGGGAGCCTCTCGTACCAATGCTTGGGACTGGAGATAGACTCGTAGCCCCTAATTCTCCTGGGCTATCACTTGTAATGTGGGAATGTTGTCAGTATTCGGAATATATAGAAAAGAAGATTATTTACAAGGTTCAAATATGTGCAAACAAAGAGAAGAAATTGCTTACCGTGGAGGCATCGGCAGATAAGTGCTCTACAGGCTCTCGTAGCAGAATGTCCTCATCAATCCCTTGGATGAGGCCCTCGAACCTCAGGATGCCTCCAGGGGTCAGAGCATGTGTGCGTGGTTGGTAGGTGGCCGCATCAAAAGGCCTATCGACAAGGGGAGGCAATATGAGCTCAAGAATGGGAGGGACGACGTCCTTGGCCTCTATGTCCTCACCTAGAATGACTCCAATATCAACAACGGGGTTGAGGACGGGGAGTTCACAGCTAGTCATGAGGGAAAATAGAGGGAAAAGTAGAGAAAAGTGAGTGGGTGGGTGAGTTTGAGTGAAAATCCCCCCCCCCAAAAAAAAAAACCTAGGGGAGAGAAAATAGAGAGAAAATGAAAAATCAAAGGGAGAGAGGGAAAAGTGTGGGTAAATGTGTGAGAATCCAAGAAAAATCCCAAAACTCAACCAAATCACGTTTTGTTTGGTTCAAATTATAGAGGATTGAAATGGGTTTAAGGAAAATTTTTGCAAGGGTTGGTGGGTTTGGCAAAAATAGGGAAAATCTAGAGAGAGAGGAACCTTAGAGAAGGAGGAGAGGGAGTTTCGGTTTTGGATATGTGCAAAATAGAAGTTGATTTGTGTTTAAATCAACCACGGTGCGTGGTTATACCAAACTACCCCACTGTCGCTATCACGAGCCGGCTGGCCCTGTTTGTTCACACCATCCTTCCTCCTCTCGCGTGAGACGCTTTAGGATTGTTTACCTCGGTTAAAAACAGTAGGTACACCTGTGTGTTCACACCACCCTTCCTCCTCTTGCGTGAGACGCGTTAGGATTGTTTACCTCGGTTAAAAACAACAGGTGCGCTTGTTTGTTCACACCACCTTTTCTTTTTTCGCGTGAGACATGTTAGGATCTTAGATTCCTCGGTGAAAAAACCTCGGGTGTACCCAAAGGTTAAATCGCCTTCCGCCTTCCCTGCATAAGACGTAGTTAAGCTGGTGTCTTTTCTGCATGGGGCATGGTTTGGTTTGAACTCTCTTTATTCTTTTCACGTGAGACATGTTTGTTTACTCACGTCTTTCTGTGTGAGACGCGGCTTGAGTTGTTTTGCTTTCATTCAGACGTTGCATTTCTATTTTTTAGCTTATAGCATGTTACATCGCTTGTGATTTTCATTGAGATGTTTCATTGCATGATCATAAGTTATTTTTCTTGCATATCATTTTGCATTCTGCCCTTGAACTACACAAGTTTGATTCCTTGCAAAAGAATACGTATGCAACCTTTGTAATGCCCCCAAAAGTACACAATAAATATAACCCAAAAGCATATATGAATAACAACATAAATCAGAGTATAATGTTCTTTCATTTTATAACATAAATAGTACAAAGAGTTTAACATAAATAAATGTCCTATAGGCTTACCTCTTTCCAAGTCTTTGCTTGGTTACAACAAAAGTGAGACTAGCTCATACAATTTAAGCCCTAGCCTAGCCTATACACAAAAATGAAACAAAACAAAGAAGCTCTTGTTTCCCAAAAAGTCCCTCCAATGCTATTGCCTTGGTGAAGGCATACCATCATTACCTGAAAATATTTTTCCTAAATAGGGTGAGCCACAGCCCAGTAGGAATAATCTAACACAGTATATGAAGTTTAGGAAAGATATAAGTACAAAGTGCATATGCAATGCCTATGATAAAGCAGTCACAAATCTATGTTCTCATAAGATACCAAATTCAAATCTCAATCCATATTCCTTTGATTCATTTCAAGTTCATTATTCTTCTCAATTCATGAGTTAATTTCATTATCTTTCTACAACCAAACTGAGACTACAACTCAATGGCTCTCCAATCATACAAAACACTCATAAACACTTCAAACTGTCATTTTATGGATATTTCGTCCGCGGGATCGGCACCTATGTATAAATTTCGGGAGTTTCACCCAGGACACTCCGGCCAACTTAATTATAATGGAGTCCATCCCTTTTCTCCTCCCAAACAATGGAGTACATACCCTTTCTCCTCCCAAACAATCATACATATACAATATATTTAAACACATAATCATACATGGAGTACATCCCATTTCTCCTCTCAAATAATTATACATATACAATGTATTTAAACATAGTCATATTCAATGACAACCAATAAGAGATTAGTTTCAATTTACCTAATCCTCATGCAATTTCTACAACAATCATAGCTATCCTCCACCAATAGCCCGATACAGTTATTTCTAAACAGATATACAATCTCAAGACAGATAGTTTATTCAAAATTTCCAAAGGTGTGAGATAATACATATCCAATTCCACCATTTATATCAATAATCATCCAATTTCATATTTCCAATGTCAATTTCAATTATTTATACAAAATAACATTTTGATCCAACTAGGGCAAGTTCCCTTTTTCCAAATATCAACCTATGTACCAAAATCAACCATTTTAACACAACATGGCCTCATATTCAAACCCCAAACTTATTTATTCCACATTCATCAAAACCCCTCTTTTCATTTCATACCCAAACCCTAGGTTTGTTCACATTAACCCCAAATCTCACCATTGATACACAATGACAAATAACTAAGCTTAAAGCCATATGAAAGTATAGAAAAATCCCTACCTCAAGTTAGAAGACGAAGCAAAGCAACGGTGAAGCTCCAACAACGCCAAAACCAACTTTCAATCGGATGAAAATGAAGCTTTCAAGATGCTCTACCCCTTTCCAAAGACACTAGGGTGAAGAGATCAAAGGATCTAGGTCAAAATGTAGAGAGAGAGAGAGAATATTTAGAAGTGAGAGAGTCAAGATTTAGGTTTTTAGAAAGTTTTAGAGAGAGAGAAGAATGAAAAAGTGATATAAAATGTCACTTTCGCGATCTGATATATGCACAGTCCGCTCGAGCAGAAGAGTTGATGCTCGAGCGTCAAACACAAAAAATTGTTTTGCTCGAGCACAGAATACACACCTCCAGTACTTTTGCAGGCAACAGACAAACCGCTCGAGCACTAACCCACTCGAGTGTAGGACATGCCACTCAAGCATGAAAAACACCTCTCCAGTGTCTTTGCAAACGTTCAAAGTACTGAGAGTTTGCAAACCCCGCTCGAGCAGAGGACCAAAATTCTGGGCAACACAAGGTTTGAAAACTAAGCAACCAACCTATTCCAAACACACACAACACGCCGAAATAACCAAATTTAAGGAGGAAAAAAGAGAAAAAGGCAATGACCAACATTCAGAAACCATAAACCCGAGTTCGAACTATGACAAGTGACGAATCAAAACCGGAATCACTGTAACCTCCCCCCCTCAAAGAATTTCATCCCCAAAATTGCAAATCAAGCTCAAAATAATAATTACACCATTCACAACAGTGTTATTCTTACAAGTTCTTCACCATGACCCATTCTCCGGTCATCTATTCTCATTGACTCGATACACAAGTCCCACATTGAAAGTGTAAACTACATTTTCCCAAAGCATTCACAATGTTCAAAACTTATACGCCATCTGCAATGTTTTCAAAAGTGATGCAACACACATGATATTCCTTATTCTCAAAACATATGCAATGTTTATATCGAATCCATGTTTCCAAGATATCCATAACATATACAATGTTCTCATAATTTAAAACATATACAATGCTTATATTTTTTATTATCATAATCAAAATCTTAATACATGTTTAGGCATCAATAAACAAGTCCGAATATTTCTCTTGGACTTCTAATTCACATTTCCAAGTTGCTTCCTCAACTCCGTGGTGTTTCCACAATACTTTAACCAAGGGGATCATTTTGCCTTGCAAAACTTAATCCCGTGTATCCAAGATTCTCACCGGTCTCTCCCGTGTATCCAAGATTCTCACCGGTCTCTCCTTATACAAGGCATCCTCATCTACCTCTAAGTCGGTCCAATCCAACACGTGCGATGGATCCGGCTCATACATCCGAAGCATACTAATATGAAACACGTCATGCACTCTGGAAAGTTTTGGCGGTAACACCAAACGATATGTAACCTCCCAAATCTGCTCAAGGATGTCAAAAGGGCCAATAAACAGAGGGGATAATTTCCCACTCTTCCCAAATCTCATCAATCCCCGCCTAGGTGATATTTTCAAAAAGACATGGTCCCCCACCTCAAAAGACAAGGGTCTCCTCCTACGGTCGGCATAACTTTTCTTGCGACTTTGAACCGTAATCAATCTCTTACGAATAAGTGCTACTTTCTATAGCGACTCTGGTTTTGACCCGTCTCTTATGGTGTTCCGGACTCGGGTTTTTATGGTTTGGATAGTGGTTCATGTCTTGGTTCTCTTGTCTTCCCCTTAATGTTGGTTATTGGGTTATAGTTGTGTTTTTGGAACAGATTGGTTGCTTGTTTTTCCAAGCCTATGTTGCCCAAAATTTGGCTCTTGCGCTCGAGCGGGAATCGGGCGCTCGCTTGAGCGGGGACTGTGTCTGCAAAAAAATACTGGAGGGGCGTATTTCACGCTCGAGCGCAGGGTTTCACGCTCGAGCGGGAGTCTGTGTCTTACGCTCGAGCGGGGCTTTCCACGCTCGAGCGGACCGTGTTATAACAGATCGTGAAAGCGGCATTTCAGATCATTTTCTGCTTTCTCTCTCTCTCTAAAAGTCCCCAAATTTCCAGATCTTGAGCTTCTCTCTCTAGAAACTCACATTCTCTCTAAGATTTCATCTAGATTCATTGAGTTCTTGACCGTAGTGTCTTTGAGAATAAGGTAGGGGGCTTCAAGAGCGTCGTATTGATCTAAGTAAAAGTGGGTTTCGCCATTTTTGGAGTTCAACCTTGCTTTGCTCGTCTTCTCTTCTTGAGGTTAGGAATTTCTACACTCTAATATGGTTTTTAGCTTAGTTATTTGTTATTGTGTATAGATGATGAGATTTGGTTGTGGTTTGGACAACTCTACGATTTGGGTGTGAAATGAAAAGAGAGGTTCTTGATGTATAAGAGATAAATGAGTATGGAGTTTGAATATAAGATCTTGGTGTACCAAAATAGTTGATTTTGGGTGTTTGGGTCAATATTGGAAAAAAGGGAATTTTTGCCCTAACTTGATAAAATGATTATTTTGTATAAATAATTGGAATTAACATTGAATATCTTAAATTGGATGGTTATTGATGTAGGTGGTGAAATTGGATATGTATTATCTCACACCTTTGAAAGTTTTAAATAAATTATTTATCTTGAGATTGAATATCTGTTTAGAGATAAATGTATTGGGCTATCGGTGGAGGATAGTCATGATTGTTGTAGAAATTGTATGAGGATTAGGCGATTTAATGCTAATCTAGTGTTGGTGTCATTGAATATGATCATGTTTATAAATACATTGTATATGTATGTTTATTGAGAGAAGAAAGGAGATGTACTCCATATATGATTATGTTTATAAATACATTGTATATGTATGTTTTTTGGGAGAAAAAATGGGATGTACTCCATAAATGATTATGCTTATAAATACATTGCATATGTATATTTGTTTAGGAGGATAAAGGGGATAGACTCCATTTAAAACAAATTGGCCGGAGTGTCCTGGGTGAAAGACCCGAAATATTATATATAAATAGGTGCCGATTCATTCGGACGAAATATCTGTAAAATGGCAAGTTTGAAGTGTTTATGTGTGTTTTTGCATAAATGAAAAACCATTGAGTTGTTGTCTCATTTTGGTTGTTGAAAGATAATGAATTTAACTCATGAATTGAGTAGTATATATGAACTGGAAATGAATTGAGGGAAAATGGATTAAGATTGGCCTTAGTGGCATATGGGTATGCAGGCCTTGTGGATGCTTCCATATCAGTATTGTTTATGTACGTGGTATTTATACCTTTGCTAAACCTCATAAATTGTGTTAGATTATTTCTGCTAGGCTGTTGGCTCACCTTATACGAGAATATTATTTTCAGGTGCAGGTGAGATGTTTCCTCCAAGGCAATAACATGGATGGACTTTGGGAAGCAAAGGCTTCTTACTTATGCCTTATGTGTGTATGTTTGTTATTTGTAAAGCCGAGGGCTTAAGATGTAATGAGCAAGACTCAATTTGTGTAACCAAGCAATGACTTGGAAAGATGTAAGCCTACATGGCATTTAATTGGTTGTTAAATAGTGAACTTTGATATATAGAAGTATGTTGTTTCTCATATTTATTCCGCATATGAGTTATCATTATTGTATTATTTTGGGAGCGTTACACTTTCTCTGTCGTTTCTTGAACCAACTTTGAACCTAACAAAGGTGCATCACCCACCTCGGCCCAACACACTGAAGATCTGCACGGTCGACCATACAAGGCCTCAAGCGATGCCATGCCAATACTCGATTGGAAACTATTGTTATAGGCAAACTCTACTAAGGGAAGATGCCTCTCCTACGAACCCTTGAAGTCAAGGACATACCCTCGAAGCATATCCTCAAAGATCTGAATAGTACGCTCGGACTGCCCGTCAGTTTGAGGGTGATACGTAGTACTAAAGGTCAATCTAGTGCCCAAGGCACTCTGCAAGCTCTGCCACAACCGAGTTGTGAAACGTGGATCTCTATCCGAAACAATCGTCACAGGAACCCCGTGCAACCTCACTATGTCCCCAATATACAAGTCGGCAAGATAGTCTACCGAATCACTCACGCGTATAGGTAAGAAGTGCACTGAGTTGGTTAACCGGTCAACCACCACCAAATGGCATCACTGCCCCATTGAGTTCTAGGAAGACCCACAACAAAATCCATCATGACATGCTCCCACTTCCACTTGACTATAGGCAAGGGTTGTAACAAACCCGTTGGCCTATGATGCTTGGCCTTCACTTGTTGACAAGTAAGGCATTTCGATACAAACACCGCCACATCCTTCTTCATACCTCTCCACCAAAACTGATGACTAAGGTCATGATACATCTTTGTGCCTCCCAGATACACCGCAAGGCGTGAATAGTGAAACTCTCAAAGTACTTCCTCTCGGTAAAACTCCGGTATGAACAAACGGTCACGGTATCTCACACTCCGGTCGGGATACACATTCAAGCCCCTCTCCACTTTTCTACTGGAAATCTTCTCCCTGAGGGTTTCTATTTCTAAGTCACTCTTCTACGCTTCTAACACTCTGTTCACAAGTGTAGGTTGGACAACTACCATAAACAAGGCCGCAGATTCAATGGACTCACCAAGATGCAGATCAAACTCCCGAAGAGCACCCAACATCTCACATTCCCGAATGGCGATACAAGCCACACTGCTAATTGATTTCCTACTCAAGGTGTCAGCCATAACATTGGCCTTTCCCGGATAATAATGCAACTCAAAATCATAATCCTCTATGAATTCCATCCAGCTCCTCTATCTTAAATTCAAGTCTTTCTGAGTAAACAGATACTTCAGACTCTTGTAATCAGAAAACACCTCAAATTTCTCACTATATAGGTAATGCCTCCAAATTTTCAAAGCAAATATCACCGCTACTAATTCTAGATCATGAGCAAGGTAGTACCTCTCGTGTGTTTTCAACTGCAGCGAGCCATAGGCTACTACCTTTCCCTCTTACATTAAAACACAACCCAAACCTTCTCGTGAGGCATCACAATATACTGAATAACCCAAACCCCTCTTCGGAATAATCAAGACTGAAGCAGTGGTGAGTCTAACCTTAAGTTCCTGGAACAACTTCTCACAAGTCACATCCCACACAAATTTGACTCCCTTCCTCATCAGCCTAGTTAAAGGTGAAGCTAGTTTAGAGAAATCCTTCACAAATCTCCGATAATACCTGGCTAATCCCAAGAAACTAGGAATCTCAAAAGCATTCTTAGGTTGTGCCTAATCCTGTACTTCCTCTATCTTGGATGAGTCTACAGTCACCCCTTCTCTGGATACCACATGGCCTAAGAACTTAACTTTCCTCAGCCAAAATTTACATTTCCCGAACTTAGCATACGGTTTATGGGCTCTAAGCAACTCAAGCATCACTCGCAAGTGTTCCTCGTGTTCCTCCTCAGAGGGCGAATAAATCAAGATGTCGTCCATAAAGACGACTACAAAGCGGTCTAGAAACTCACGAAAGATCCGATTTATCAAATCCATAAACACCGCTAGAGCATTAGTGAACCTAAAAGGCATCACTAAGAACTCATAATGGCCATACCGTGTTTAGAATGCCGTCTTCGAGATATTTTTTTCCCTTACCCTCAACTGATGGTAACCCAACCTCAAGTCTATTTTAGAAAAACAACAAGACCCTTTCAACTGATCAAATAGACATCTATACGAGGCATTGGGTACTTGTTCTTAACAGTTACCCAGTTCAACTTCCGGTAATCGATACAAAGTCGCAAGGCTCCATCTTTGTTTTTAGCAAAGAGGGTCGGCGCTCCCCAATGTGATGTACTAGGACGGATGAAACCATTATCTAACAATTCCAAATATCAACCTATGTACCAAAATCAACCATTTTAACACAACATGGCCTCATATTCAAACCTCAAACCCATTTATTCCACATTCATCAAAACCCCTCTTTTTATTTAATACCCAAACCCTAGGTTTGTTCACATTAACCCCAAATCTCACCATTGATACACAATGACAAACAACCAAGCTAAAATCCATATAGAAGTGTAGAAAAATCCCTACCTCAAGTTGAAAGACCAAGCAAAGCAACGGTGAAGCTCCAATAATGCCGAAACCAACTTCCAATCGGATGAAAATGGAGCTTTCAAGATGCTCTACCCTTTTTCCAAAGACACTAGGGTGAAGAGATCAAATGATCTAGGTCAAAATGTAGAGAGAGAGAGAGAGAGAGAGAGAGAGAGAGAGTGTTTTAGGGTGAGAGAGTCAAGATCTAGGTTTTTAGAAAGTTTTAGAGAGACAGAAGAATGAAAAGGTGATATAAAATGTCATTTTCGCAATCTGATATACGCACAGTCTGCTCGAGCGGAAGAGTTGACACTCAAGCGTCAGACACAAAAAATTGTTCCGCTCGAGTGCAAGAATAGGCCTGCTCAAGTGCAGAATACACACCACCAGTACTTTTGCAGATAATAGATAAACCACTCGAGCGCAAGAAGGAACGCTCGAGCGCCAACCTGCTCGAGCATAGGAAACGTTGCTCGAGCCTGAAAAACACCCCTCTAGTGCTTTTGCAAACGTTCAAAGTACTGAGAGTTTGCAAACCCCGCTCGAGTGTAAAAAAGTACGCTCGACCAGAGGACCAAAATTCTGGGCAACATAAGGTTTAAAAACTAAGCAACCAACCTATTCCAAACACACACAACACGCCCAAATAACCAAATTTAGGGAGAGATAAAGAGAAAAGGGCAATGATGAACATTCAGAAACCATAAACCCGAGTTTGGACTACGACAAGTGACAGGTCAAAACCGGAATCGCTATAACCTTCGGGTTCAACCTTTGGCAATTGTATTTCGATTTATTTTCTTTCCCAAGTCTTACGGCCTCGTCAAATGGGTCGCCTTTGGGTTTTGACATTCACTCATGTCATTTCATGACTTCGACCTCTGTCAAAGAGGGGCAAGTGTAGACACCCCATTTTTTACCATCCACAAGACTTGCACGTTTTGTCCTGAGTACTCGATGATGAAAGTTGCGGTGAGTGTGGTTCGAATTCTCAACAAAGGATCTAAGTTCGAGTTTTAAACCAATCCCTAGCCTTTCATATTTGCACTATTTGTACCCCAAAATTTCATTTTTGAACCCTATGCTGCTCTACACTAAGCTTGAAACAGAGGGATATGAGAGTGTATTGAAGCTGATCGTGTCTCATTGGGAGCCGACCGTAGCCATTGGGAGCCAGCTGGCTCTCTTTGGCGAGAAACACTGTTCTGGGCGGGAATCAGCCAGCTGTCCATTTTTAAAATATTTGTGACCTATTTCGCTCAAATTCTATAAAAACATAGTTGAGAGTTCCTTCTTCTTGTTCAAGCTAGCTTTGAGATATTGTCATCCTTACACCATATCTATACATTATACATAACCTTAGAGCAAGATCTTAGAACCTTGGTTGAGACTTGTGAATCACAATTCAAACTTGAGAGGGCCTTTGGATTAAGTTTGATCACAAACAAGAGCTTGTTCCCTTCAAGAGGTATAAACTCATCAACTTTCTCTTTGCTTTCATCTCTGTCTCTCTCTACCTATTTCTTGTATTTTTGGCCTTGTTTGAATCTATTTCAAGTGTTGGAGCTTGGGTTTGAATAGCTACCAAAGGGTAGAGAGGGTTAACCCCCTTTCTTGCACTCTACTTCATAGCTTATACCTCTTGTTCTTGCACTCTTTTCTTTGGTTTTCAAACTGATTTTTAGAGTTTAAAAAGGGATAGAAAACATGGTTTAAAGTCTCAAAAAGTGGAGGGGTTAGCCACTTCTCCTTGTCTTTGTTTACTAGTTTAGTGTCTTCTTGCTTTGGTCTATCTTTTTGTGCAATTTTAACACACTTTTAGCCGCTATTTTTTTATGTTTTGGGGATGTTTAGGGCTTTCCTAACTTATTTAATTAGTTTATGCTTTGATTACTTTGCTTGTTGTGTTGTATGTCCTTATGGCTTCAGTTGTTTAGGCCTTAGACACCGAGTTGTTTGAGTTGATAGCTTTTCTTTACGCAATCTCTATTTCAAGAGTCTCATTTTAATAAGAAACTTTGCATAATCATTTCTGCAACCTCCTTCTTTTCTTTTCTTTTTTGTTTAAGACTTGTTTCAGCCGATTGACGGTTATTCAAGGCATGGGAAAGAGACCTATGCTCAATGGCTTCATCTCTACAGAGATTCATCGTCAAGGCATAGTCTCTCTCTCATGCCAAGAATCACTTCTCGTTTGATATCTCTTCTCATTTAATGGACTTAGCCATCACTTTGGACAAATCGATTAAAGAATGACAAAGATTAATAAAATTGGTTTAAAATCAATGAAGCCGACGTAAAAAAAAAAAAAAGGGATAAAAATAGTTGGATTCAACCAGAAGTTATGCCAAGTCCATCGTGCCAAGAGTTGTCACACATCAATTCATGATGTTCTGATGATCCTTAAGGCGTGTCTATCTTTCTCATTGAGCTTATCCTATGATAGGAGAAATGGTTGGTTGTCATTCATTACATTTATTGATTTTTGTCCACTTATGTCTGAAATCATCAAGCCATCAACTTGTTCTTATTAATGGTTTCGGAGCTGACTTCGTTCTTCTCTTGAGCTTCACCATGACAGGGAGGAGCAGAAAGGACAAACAGGGCTCAGAAAGGCTTTGTCTACATTGATTTCACCTCAGAACACAAAATAGATTTTTGACCTGCATTTAGGGCACGACCGGCCTTGTTTGGACCCGGCCGGACCTCATTAGGGGCCGACTGGCCTCTAATGTTTGGTAAACAGAGTGTTTTTATAGAAACAGAGGGCAGTGGCTGAAGGTGAAACTAAACAGATTCCTAGGGAGGCAGACAGAGTTACTTCTGAAAACTCATCACGTGCATGCGATCAACGTGCATCTTTTGTTTATCAATGTTGTAAATTAATGTTCTCATTATTATTGTAATTAATTATTGTTGTAGTTATTATTATTGTTCATTTGTAATCATATAGCTAGTGAACTTAGATTGCTAGTTTATTGCTCATTCTAATATTTTTGTTGTAATAACTTAGCAAGTTAGTTATTCAATTCATTCGTTCGAATTTGTAATAATTAGTAATTCGGACACTTGGACATTCATTTGAACCCTATTGCATGAGGGCAAAAATATGTAATAATTGTATATGTCTTCCAATCCCATTTCTTTCTCCCTTTTATTTACCCACTTATAATGGTAGCATCATATTTACTTAGCATTCCCATGTTTGCATACATCTCATGTACATTTGGGTTTGGCTCATCATACTAACCAATGTTAAGTTCAACTTCATTGTTTGAAAACATGATTTACCTCATGTATTGGATTGAACCATAAACCATGCTCATAGCCGAGCCTATTAAACATGCCATAAATGTGTGCGTCACATTAGTCATATCGCATTGTTCAAGAACATGCATGTTTTCTAATTATTTTGATTTATTTGGCTTACCTTGGAGTACTAGGTGAGCACATAATGTTTTAGCATACCGCATAAAGTGTGATTGTTGTCATATCGAGCATGCTTTCCATGAAGCTATTTGCTTAGGTGCTATAATTATTTGAATGCCAGTGGATGAAGGCTAAGTGCGAGAATTGGGATGCATTGATTAATGCATATACAAACTCACATTTTCAAGTGACAAGTATTCAAAACAATTTTCAAACAAACATAAAACCAATGCATTTCAAATTTTGTGAATTGGTCTATACTTGTTTGCATCAACTAGTAAAACTAGTCTAATAATCGGAACAAGAGCATATAATGTAAATAAAAATCATATTATGATTAGTAGAGGCCGATCTTTGATCAGGTGAGTGGGGTGCTCAATTCATGACCTTTCCCTCTCATACATAAGTTCCTAAGTCGAGACACTTTGGTGATGACGGATAAGTGGCCTTTGACACGAGTCACGGGTTTCCTAAATTTCTCAAAAATATTTAAGTGATGACTCTGAAATCTGACAAAGCAGCCCATTTTTGGCATTTAATTCAAACATTGATTTTCTAAAAGATTTGCCGAATTTGGACTCGTTTGTGTTTATCTATTTCACATTGCACTTGTGAAATCAGATTCAGAACTACGGGAGTCCGAACTGTAGGGCTAATCGTATTCGAAAGAAATATGAAAAGCAAGCTACACATACTCTAATCCTGTCAATCAAACATGCTCTTAATGAAATTTGTACTTTGCTAATAAAAAAAATAAAATAAAATAAAAAAATTGACATTTTATATTAGCTTTCTTTGCTAAAATCTTCTCTTTAGAAATAATTTTTCCAAACACCCTTCATAATGTTATGTATAGAGATGATAATGGTAGGCTCTTCATAAATTTTTTTTTTAATAAAATTAGACAAACATAAATCACAAAAATATTATAACGTTTTCCACTAAAGTCATAGTTTTTTTTTAATCACAAAATATAATAACAAAATTTACAAAATATCATAACTCTACCATTTATAATTTTACGGTGCACTTTAATATAAAATGACATAACAAGTTACAAATATTTATAATTTTTATTACAAAAAATCATGTCTTTCTTACCATATAAAATTTCAATTTCTTAAGAGTGCGAGCTGTAAATTTTTGCATAGGATATAATCTATCTATATATTATATAAGAAAAATGAGGTTTCTAACACACAACCTTATGGGAGCTCCAATATCTTAATCTTAATTTTTTAATTTTTGTATTTAAAAAAAAATTTCAACATTTATTGATTTCTCTCAACTCACAAGTCTTTTTTATTTCTCCCATACCTACTACAGTACCATTTCAACTTCTCATATACACTATGGTTAGTGATGGGATTGTTAAATTATTTTTATAAAAAATATAAAAAAAAATTGTATATTAAAAAAATTTCTAAACAAATATAAATTCTTATTAAAAAATAATATGTTGCAATTGAGAAAAAAAAAATTACACTGTAAAAAATAATATGTATATATTATATAAGGAAAATGGGGTTTCTAATCCACAAGTCTTGTGGGAGTTTCAACATTCCAATCTTAATTTTTTAATTTTTTTATTTAAAAAAAAATCTCAACATTTATTAATTTCTTCCAACTCACAAGAATTTTTGACTTCTTCTATATTTACCGCACCATTTTCAACTTCTTCTATACACTCCGGTTAGTAATGGGATTGTTAAATTATTTTTATAAAAAATCTAAAAAAATAATATATATATTAAAAAATATCTAAAACAAATATAAATTCTTAATAAAAATATAATAGGTTGCAATTGCGAGGAAAAATAAAATAAAAAAAAATTACACTGTAAAAAACAATTTGCATATTAAAAAAATATTTAAAATACATATAAATTCTTATTAAAAAATAACAGGTTGCAATTGCAGGAAAAAAAAAAGAGAAAAAAAAAATTGCACTCTACATTTCATTAATATTTTAAAAAAATAATTTGTGTATTAAAAATATATCTAAAACAAATATAAATTCTGATAAAAAAAAATAACATGTTGCAATTGCGAAAAAAAAAGAAAAAAAATTACACTGTGCATTTCATTAAAATCTAAAAAAAATAATTTCTATATTAAAAATTATCTAAAAAAAATATAAATTATTATTAAAAAATAACAGGCTACAATTGCGAAAAAAAAGAAAAAAAAAATTACACTGTAAAAAATAATTTGTACATTAAAAAATATCTAAAACAAATAAAAATTCTTATTAAAAAATAACAAGTTGCAATTGAAAAAAAAAATTACACTGTACATTTCATTAAAAATGCTCAAAAAATGTGTTAAGTATTTGTAAAAAGGCTTGACACGTATCCACTCTCAAATTATGAAGTGAATATAGATGAAACCAAAGAATTCAGCTTTAGTAACTAACAAATATTAGAAGTCCGACTATTGAAACCTAGTAACTAGTAATTAATAGAATTCAGCAATTTAAAGGTCTCAAACCACATCTCTTTGTCTTCTCAAATGTTTCTTTTTTTTGGTTCATGCATTCATTCTAATATTAATGGAGAATTGGACGTTTGGAAGAGTGAGAAACATTAAAATTATATAATAAGTTATGTAATTGTTGTGATGAAAAATAAAGGTTGTCTTCATCTTTTATGACGATTTATCTGGTTATACCTCAAATTAAAACGTCAGGCGTGCTTCTACATCATCATTGAACGTTGCTTTTATTTTTTTTAGATGCTTTTTCTCACAATTGTTTGTATTTTGTATTATGAAATTTATTACATCTATGTTTGTTAAAGCTAATAGATGGACCGAATGCAAGAAGTGTAAACTATTTCAATGTCATTCTCGAGATTAAAAGTACAAAAAAACATACACAAAAAGTATATGGATAGATAAGATTTTACAAAATTTGTTTGTGAGTCTCCTTGAAAATCCTATAATTCATTTATTTTTTTGTATTATATTTTATGTTTAGTTTCTATACTTTTATATATATATATATAGTTTCCTCTGTTTTCTTTAAAAGTTTATTTTTAAAAATTAATAAATAAATAAATAAATCATTTTTTATTTCAAACAATTTCATTTTTGTTTTTATTTTTTATTTTTTCTTAAAATAGTTTTAGTTTTGGGCAATTGCTTACTCTTTTTTTTTTCTTTTTTATATATTGTAATTTTGTGCCTTTAGGTGTGATGTTTTCACTAATACACTCGGAGATGCACTATAAAAAAGTATCATAAGAAAATCAAGCAAGAAGAAGAAAAATAAATAAAATACGATGAATGTGGAGTAAAGATCAAAGATCAAAACTCCCAAAGCAAGCATGCAAACAAACAAGTAGAATAGAATGTTTAACAATAGACATTTTGTGATGACCGGTTTCATTGCGTGTCGTTTCCTTTTTGGTCCTCTTTGAGTTTGTGGCGTTCTAGAGCTTTCATTTCAAGCTTCGGTTCCTGCCTAACTCTGGATGGAGCGTCACTTGTTTCGGAGGGTGCACGGCTGTAACAGGGCCGCGAGGGACCTCGCTACAGCTCGGACTCTTAAATGTCACGGTTCCTAATCTGAACCAAAGAGTCCAAATCCGGCAAATCGTTTTAGGAAAACTGATTTTTGAAAGAAGTGCCAAACATGGACTGCTTTGCCAGATACAGAGTCGCCACCTAAATATTTTGTTTTGGGAAATTTAGGAAACCCTGACTCGGTGCCAAAAAGGCCACGTGTCCGTCATCACCAAAGTTACCTCGGCTCGGGAACTTGGGTACGATTGGGGAAGGTCACTTCGTGAGCACCCCCGCTCGCCCGGTCATAGACCGGCCTCTACTAACCATGATATCAATTTTTGAAAACATTGTGAGTTCTTATACCGGTTATTAGCCTAGGTTACTATGTGATGCGCACAGCATACAAGTATAGACCGGGTCGCCCGAATTGGAACAAAACATTTCATGCTTGTTTTTGAAAATGGTTTGCTACCCGCAGGTAGGCTTGAAACATTTGATGTTTTACTCAAATTCAGATAACACAACCTCCACCCACAGGCATTCAGGCAATTAAATCATGTAAGCACATAGCCTCATGGTAAGCATGCTATTCATGGCAACACTCACACGCATGCAAGGATGCTAAAGCATAAAACTTACCGAGTACTCCAAGCCAAAATAGAAACTACATTAGAAATCATGCATGATCCTAAGTATACAGAAATGCCTAATGCAACGCATGCAAAAATGCAACTATAGCAGGCTCGGCTATTCTAAGATGGTATATGAAATGCTACAACTACTATGTATTCAATTTTGGAATTGAAAGTACGATGCAGTTAGTATGGTGCGCCGAGCCCGGTGCATGCAATACAGATGAATGATGCAAACATGCTGTCATACTGTATGCTAATTTAAATATGCCCTAATCTAACCATCATAAGCGGATAAATGAAAGGGAGAAAGACGTGGGGTTGGAAGACATACAACACACACACGCACACTTATTACAGTTGTGCCCTCGCGCAGAGGGTCCGAATAAATATACAGTCTAAATGTTACAGTCCCGAATAAAAGAATATTACAGTCCAAAATATTACAAAATTCTAATTAATTAATGAATTAACTAAGAAAGCAAATAAAACTGGCGTGCAAGCCAGGGACTGCCTTGCTTCTGATGGATGATGCATATCCGAATTGTCTTGCGCGGAAATCCACCGGAATGCCCCAATTAGCCTCTGTTTACACCTGTTCTTGAAATGCGTGCCAAGCCCCAAAAATTTGCTGATTCTGCGTTTTGCTGCAACAGAGAGCAGGAAAGGGGCATAGCAATGTATTTGCACAAATATATGCATGTCTCGATCCTCGTGCCACCAATCACGCATACCGAGGCATGATGGCCGAGGAGTCGAAATGCACAACTCAATATAGGATGAATGCACATGAAACTACAGCTAAAACCTAACTCCATCATGGATAATCCGGAGTGTCGGTGACTGGGGAATTGAGACACATTCCGTCACTCGGAGTACGAAATGTACCTCGTTTCCCGTGCCCGGGCTAACTCCTATTCCGGACACGATGCAATATGCATGATATGCATGAAATGCAACTAAGATGCAATTCTAACATACACAGAATGCTATGGAATGACATGCCTCGAAATGCGTGCACACAGGTACGCAAACCGAGAAAATGACAGAATGCAATCTAAGATACAACCTAGTATGCACAATGCTATGAAAATGAGGTGCCTCGAAGTGCGTGCACACGGGCACGCAAACCGAGGCGATGATAAATGCAATGAAGATGAGGTGCCTCGAAGTGCGTGCACACGGGCACGCAAACCGAGGCGATGATAAATGCAATGAAATGAGGTGCCTCGAAGTGCGTGCACACGGGCACGCAAACCGAGGCGATGATAAATGTAATGAAAATGAGGTGCCTCGAAGTGCGTGCACACGGGCACGCAAATCGAGGCGATGATAAATGCAATGAAATGACATGGAAATGATAAATGGGCTTATACCAACATGAGTGAGCCTCAGCCACACTCACATGGGATTCCGGCGGATAAAAATGGAGTGCCTCGAAATGCGTGCACACGGGCACGCAAACCGAGGCAATGGCAAAATGCAATGGAATGACATGGAAATGATAAATGGGCTTATACCAACATGAGTGAGCCTTTGCCACACTCACATGGGATGCCTGCGGATAAAAATAGAGTGCCTCAAAATGCGTGCACACGGGCACGCAAACCGAGGCAGTGATGAAATGTGATGGAATGACATGGAAATGACAAATGGGCTTATACCAACATGAGTGAGCCTCAGCCACACTCACATCGGATGCCGGCGGATAAAAATGAAGTGCCTTGAAATGCGTGCACACGGGCACGCAAACCGAGGCAATGATAAAATGCAATGGAATGACATGGAAATGATAAATGGGCTTATACCAACATGAGTGAGCCTCAGCCACACTCACATGGGATGCCTGCGGGTAAAAATGGAGTGCCTTGAAATGCGTGCACACGGGCACGCAAACCGAGGCGGTGATGAAATGTGATGGAATGACATGGAAATGACAAATGGGCTTATACCAACATGAGTGAGCCTCAGCCACACTCACATCGGATGCCGGCGGATAAAAAAGGAGTGCCTCGAAATGCGTGCACACGGGCACGCAAACCGAGGCGGATGAAATGTGATGGAATGACATGAAAATGACAAATGGACTTATACCAACATGAGTGAGCCTCAGCCACACTCACATGGGATGCCAGCGGATAAAAAATGGAGTGCCTCGAAATGCGTGCACGCGGGCACGCAAACCGAGGCAATGATGAAATGCAATGAAACATGGAAAAAATGATATGCAAGCATACTAACAGAATTTCAGCAACAAAATGTGGGGAAAACAGTCCCGAAATGTGGCGAAATGATGCCAAATGCAAGAAAATGTCCCGAAATGCAACATTAGGCACCCGAAATGGCCTATAGCTATGCTAAACATGCACAATATGGACATGCAATGTAAATACAGAAGCTAGACAGACCCAAAAGATGCACTTTCACAGTTATAAACATGGCCAAACAGCAAGTATAAGTAAGGGAAAAATAGCATGCAAGAATAGGGGACAAAAGGGGGGTAATGAAGTAAGTGGTATAAGCAAAACCCAAACTGAAAAATTTCCTTCTACAACACTGAAGATGGACCAAAAATATGAACATTTACAGTATATGACAGTCTCAAAATCAGTATACAAATATGCTAAAAATGTGATGTAAAATGAAGCTCAAAAGGTGCTAAAACATGAAGTATACAAAATAATCACCAAAAAGAAAAAAAGTGTGAATGAAACATGAAGTATAGGCCAAAATAAGACCACTTTCAGTTCGGACCAAGGTCCAAAAACAGAAGAAAATAGGGCTATCAACTCATGCAAAAATGAGGCCAAATAAGGGATTGAACTACAAGTGCCACATGGAGACACTAAACAATGTTGAGTCCTTCTCCAATATTGAAGAGGGGCTCAAAATAAGCCTCATATCAGTTTACAACATGCTCGAAAATAAATTTCTCATGGGTCAAAAATAGCATGCAAAACTATGACATACAAGATGATCAATGAAGCAAGTGTATTATGGAGGGCTCAAACAGGGTTGAGCCCTTAATGAGAAGTGAATATGAGCTCAAAATATGGCCCTTTTCAGTTAGGGCCGAAGCTTGAAACCAAAAAGAAATGAGGCTTAGAAATAGATCAAGGAAAAGGGTCAAAAGGATCAAAGTGTAACTTACCCTTGAAGATCCAAGCTTTTGTTGCTTCTTGGATGGATTTGCAGCTTCTTTAGCCTTCAAGAATCTCTCCTTGCTGCTGGAAATGAGATGGTGGTGGTAGAGCTTGGTGGTGTAGAAGGAATGAAGGTTATGGACTTAGGGTTTTTTGAAGAATTGAAGAAGAAGACAATGGAGTTTAGGGTTTGTGCTTGGAGAGGAATTTTTCCAACCCTCAAGAAGAAGACCCTCAGCTGGTTATAAGGGCAAGAAAGGGGTGTAAAAGGGGGGTGAATTGGAGAGCATAACTCTCTCCCAAAATATCCCCCGGATACAGAAAATATCTGGGGGATATTGCCCCACAGCTGGAAAGAGTACAGTGCAAGGAAGCTGGCCGGCCTCTCACTTTTGTTGGAGGTGGCCGGCCGGCCACACCCCCTAGCCGGCCGGCTAGGGGTCAAAAGGGTCAAGCACATTTTCTGGCCGGCCAGGTATTGGGGAGGTGCCCCTATGTGTGCACAACACAACCATGTAGTTAAAATTGCAAGAAAGTGGGTCCAAAGGGTTCAACAATGGCTCGGAAAGAGGGGTTCAAAAGGGTCAAGTGACCTTAATGGCCGGCCACCAACTTTTAGTGGCCTCCCAGATGTGTAGATCACAGATATGTGGTTGAAAGTTCGAGAAAAAAGGTCCAAGGGGTTCAACATTAGCCCGGAAGAAAGGGGCCAAAAGGGTCAGGTGACCTTAATGGTCGGCCACCAACTTTTAGTGGCCTCCCAGATGTGTAGATCACAGATATGTGGTTGAAAGTTGGCAACACTACCCCTAGGGTGTTCAACATTAGCCCGGAAGTTGGAAAAACGGGCGCCGGGAGGCTCGGGAGGAGAGATAACTGGCTGCTGCAACAATTGCTGGCCTCCCATCCTTCAGTGACCTTCCCTGTGATAAAACAGAGGTACCTACCAAAAATGAGCGAAAACCGTTGCAAAACGAATGTTCCGGAGCCAAAACACGCAGTTCGGGGTCCCGAAAATGGGCTGTTAAGCACCGAAAGTGGCATTCGACCTCGAAGTGGGTTTCTCAGCCCCCAGTGTCCCTCAAAATGGATGAAATAAGATGTATGCCAAAAATCAGGGCAATAGGAGATGGTTAAGCGGTCCCGAACCGAGGCACACGGCCTGACGGCTCCGAAAACCGAGAACCGGGCTCCGAAATGGGCAAAATGGCCTACGGCCACCAAATGTAGCTCACGGCCACTGAGAGATGGTCTACGGGACCTCTCCCTCCCCTCAGGAAAAGAAACAGAGAAAATCGAGTCTGGTTCGCAAACCGAGGCAAGGCACAGAAGGGGGTTTGGAAGCCCGGAGGCAGGGCTCGCAGCCGCGACTCTTGAGACTTCTGAACAAGCACAAAATGCAATATCACCGAGTGCTCAACTGGTGATGTCTGAGTCTTAAGGTCGGTCAAAAATGGGGTGTCTACAACGGCCGAGTCCGAAGTGCCTGGGAGCGAACTAGAAAATTTCTAGGCTGTTGGGCCAGGGACGTACGTACGGGATGGGGCCGCACGTGCTAGGGATGAGGCTGCACGTGTGGGAAGGGTGAGCTTTGGAAGGTTGCACACTGCCTAATAGGTAGGTGCAGAGTGAGGTGCGGGAAGGGACCACTACACGTGCGGGGGAGACGCTCCGCACGTGCGGGAGAGGGCGCCACACGTGCGAGATTCTGGGCAGCCCGAAATTTTCTGCTTTTCTTTCTTTTGGGGCTGATTGTATATCACTTTTCCTATATCTCTCTCTTTAAAAACACATATCTCTCCCTTCTCTCTACATTTCTACCTCAAAACAAGATCAAAATCCTTGATCTTCTTCCATCTATTTGAAATTTATCCATAGCTTCTTCATCAAAACTTAAGAAGTCGTCAAGAGCTACATTGTGTATAGTGGAGATTGGGCTTGGGCATCCTTGATTTCTAGGGTTTCATCGCCTTTTCTTCTTCAAACTTTGAGGTAGGGAATTACTTAGAGTTATATATATGTTTTGCAAGTCTTTGATTGATTTTTGAGAACTCTCCCTTGTTGATTTCGAAAATGGGTTTTGGGCTCAAGAAATTGAGGGTATTGTAGAAGAGGTTCATCTTTTGTTCTTTTTAAAGATCTTTCTTGAAATGTTGAACCACATGGGTTGAGATTGAGGTATTTAATGAGGTTTTGTAAAGGGATGAGGAAATATTGGGGTTTTGTGAAAAACCTAGAAATTTGGGGGTTTAGAAACAATGTGGGGATTAAAGGATTTTTCTTGAATTAAATGAAAAAGTGAGTGAGAATTTCATATTAATGTTACAAATATGAATATTTCTTGATGCATGGAAGTTTTGGAGAATATACTTGAAAATTTTGTTAATGCTTATACACATATATACATGAATTATTGAAATGGTGAATTGGAACGGTTGTCACATATTATTAGACTTGATTAAACATGTGGTTATTTTGTGAAATAACATTAAAGAGAAGAAAAATGGGAAATGCGATTGTTATGGTGCCATCGTTGAGATACTTGAGAATGAAAAAAAAAAAATGTTCTGAGGCATTAATAATTGTTGCATTACATACTCTTTCCATCGACTATTATACATTTTGAATTGAGTTTGGAAACGTTTACATTGAGATAAGAATATATTGAAATGAAAACTATGAAAACGTTCATGGGGTAAATTGTCACGCCCTCAAAATAACCCATTATATATATATCATTGACATGCATTCTTTAAAGAAAACAATTCATTAATACATTCATCAGAGTATTACTAAATAAACGCATTACATGTAACATCGAATAAAATGCCCTACAGGCTTACATCCTTCCAAGCCAACACTTGGATACAAAAATATGAGTTCTAACTCAATACAAGAAAAGCCCTAGGCTTGAATGTTTTACATGTACTAACAAATAAAGACAATTAACTAAAGGTAGTCTTCTTCAAATCCAGAAGCCAAACCCTCCCAAGCTAAGTCCTTGGAGGTAGTTTATCACCTGAACCTGAAAATGATGTTCCCATAAAGGGTGAGCCACAGCCCAGTAGAAATATACTAAACCACATATAAGCAATGAATAAAGCAATAGCATTCAACAGATGGTTAACCAAGATAATCAATTACTTCATTTTACAGTCTCATGACACTATTGTCTAAGACACGTTTTACTTTCCAACTTTATCAACATGGCTCAGAACCTGGCCAAACTTACAACAGTGAATTATATATATATATCATATTCACATTCTTCCAATATCAACAAACAAATGAGACTCAAGTTCAAAACAAAACACTTCATACTTCCAGATTGATACACATTTTAGTGCTCTATCAATAAAAACACTTCTATATAAATAAGCACACATAAAAGTAATGCTAATGGAGTCCATCCCCTATCTCCTCCCAAACAAAATCCGGTTTAGAGGTCCATCCCCTATCTTCCCCTAAACCGTGGAGTACATCCCCTATCTCCTCCCACACAAAACAATGTATGCAAATGCAATGCTCGATCAATACACGTATTTTCTGTATCAATGCAATAGTCAAAATTAATGACTTAACCAATGTGATTAGTTTCAGTTATTCCTAATCCACATGCAATGTGTACAACAATTACGACTATCCTCCACCGATAGCCCAAAACAGTTATTTCTAGACTGGAAATAAATATATCAACAATTCAATGGGCGAGTGATTTACATTATCCAACTACACCATTTAAGCAATAAATTTCCCAATTTCATGAATTTAACCAAATTCCCCAATCCCCTTAAATTAATTACACAAATTAATTAATTTAAACAACTAGGGTTTTCCCAAAATTATCAAAGTAACCCCAACTTATCAAAATACCAAAACTTAGAACAAAACTTATAGAATGGAGTAGGAAATCCCTACCTCGAAGAAGACAACCCAAATGGAGAAGATAGAGATGAATACCCAAATACCAATGTGCTCCAAATCGCCAATTGTTCAAATTAAATGAAAGCCCTCGACTCCCTCTATCTTTTTAATAAAGCAACTAGGGTAGAAACACACTCTAAACAGATCAAACCTAAGAGAGAAGGTGAGTAGGGAGAGAGAGAAGTCGGACCTTAGGGTTTGGAATCTAAAAAGATGATAAAAACTGATTAAAAACCCGCTGCTGCGTATATAAATTGGACAGGCTCGCTCGAGCGAAGACTTGGTCGCTCGAGCGACCAGACACAGAGAAGCTACGCTCGAGCCAAGGAAGCCTTGCTCGAGCCAACAACCCAAAAGCTCGCTCGAGCGAAAGAAAACTCGATCGAGCGAAGAACTCAAACCCTCAGGTCTGTAACCAGACTCACGCTCGAGCGAAGGAACTATCGCTCGAGCGAAGAATGAACTAACTCGCTCGAGCGAAGAAAAGCTCGCTCGAGCCAAGAATGCAAAGCTACAGGTCCAAACCAGACGCAAACTCTCGCTCGAGCTACCAAACCCCGGCTCGAGCGAAGAACCAAAAACAACATCTCGCTCGAGCGACAAACTCCTCGCTCGAGCGAAGATCCAAAATTCTGGACAGCAACACTTGGTTTCTAAACCCAACCAACCTGAAACAAACCTACCCAACACATCCTATAATTCCAAATGAGAAAAATAAGGGACAACAACAACAACAATTATACAATGACAGAATCTACGGAACCTAAGTCCGGATACAATAATCAAATGGGAAAAGACCGGGGTCGCTATAACCTCCCCCCCTTCAAAGAATTTCGTCCCCGAAATTAAGCATAAGTTTTTGAAAACAGATTCCCTTTTTTTGACAATTCATTAGTAAACATCTTGACCCAAAACTGGTCATTTCATCTCTTTATCAAGAGGCATCTCACATTATATATATAAAACAACATATACTCAACCTGTATCATTATTATGCATTATTCCTTTCAATGTTAACAATTCCCATATCATACTCAATCGCATGATATATACAACCCATTCAACAATGTACTCAACAGACGCAATGTTACACTAAACTTCTATAATGAAGCAAGTTTCAAGATACATCCATTTACCAGTACAAACTCAATGTTTTACAACTTAAGATATATGTTAAGCTCTTAAGTTCAACAATAATACAAAATCTAAATACAAGATTACAAATCGATAAACATGTCCGGGTATTTTTCGCGGACTACCAACTCACGTTCCCAAGTGGCTTCCTCCACTCCGTGGTATTTCCACAAAACTTTGACCAAAGGGATGGTTTTGCCTCGCAAAACTTGATCCCGCCTATCCAAGACTCGAATCGGTCTCTCCTCATATGAGACATCCTCATCAACCACTAAATCGGTCCAATCCAACACAGGTGATGGATCCGGCTCATACTTTCGAAGCATACTCACATGAAAAACGTCATGTACTCCGGACAGCTGCGGCGGTAAAGCTAAACGATAAGCAGCCTCGCCAATCCTCTCAAGGATCTCAAACGGACCAATGAACCGAGGGGACAACTTCCCACTCTTCCCAAACCTCATCAAACCCCGTCTAGGTGATATCTTCAGAAAGACATGATCACCCACCTCAAACACCAAAGGTCTCCTCCTACGGTCGGCATAAGATTTCTGACGACTCTGTGCTGTAACAAGCCTCTTACGGATAAGCTCAACTTTCTCCGTCGTTTCCCTCACCAACTCCGGACCCAACAGAGGTGCATCACCCACCTCGGCCCAACACACAGGAGATCTACACGGTCGGCCATACAAGGCCTCAAATGGTGCCATACCGATACTAGACTGGAAACTGTTGTTGTAGGCAAACTCCACCAACGGCAAGTGCCTCTCCCACGACCCACTAAAGTCTAGAACACAACCCCGAAGCATATCCTCAAGGATCTGAATAGTTCGCTCGGACTGTCCGTCAGTCTGAGGATGATAAGCCGTGCTAAAGGTCAACTTAGTGCCTAAGGCACTCTGCAAACTCTGCCACAACCTGGCAGTAAAACGAGGATCTCTATCTGAGACGATCGTCACTGGAACCCCGTGTAACCTCACTATGTCCCGAATGTACAAGTCGGCAAGATGATCTACCGAATCTCTCACGCGCATAGGAATGAAGTGCGCCGACTTAGTCAACCGGTCTACAACCACCCAAATAGCATCACTACCCCGCTGAGTCCTCGGAAGACCCACAACGAAGTCCATAGTGACGTGTTCCCACTTCCACTCGGCAATAGGCAAGGGTTGCAACAAACCCACTGGCCTCTGATGTTCGGCCTTCACTTGTTGACAAGTAAGGCACTTAGATACGAAAGCTGCCACATCTCTCTTCATACCCCGCCACCAGAACTGACGACCTAAATCCCGGTACATCTTAGTGCCTCCCGGATGCACCGCAAGGCGTGAATGATGAAAATCTCGGAGTACCTCCTCTCGACAAGACTCTGGCACAAACAGACGGTCTCGGTATCTCACACTCAGGTCGGGATACACCGTCAAACCCTTCTCAACCTTCCCACCGGAAATCTTCTCACGAAGCGATTCTACCTCAAGATCACCCCTCTGAGCCTCTAACACTCGAGTCACAAGTGTAGGCTGTGCAACAACAGAAAACAAGGCCGCAGCCTCAACGGATTCGCCCAAAAGTAAATCAAACTTCCCAAGTGCACCCAACATCTCCCATTCTCGGATGGCTATACTAGCTATGACACCAACAGGTTTTCTGCTAAGGGCATCGGCCACCACATTGGCCTTTCCCGGATGATAATGCAATTCAAAGTCATAATCCTCTATGAACTCCATCCACCTCCTCTGCCTCAAGTTCAAGTCTTTCTGTGTAAACAAATATTTCAGACTCTTATGATCCGAGAATACCTCAAATCTCTCACCATAAAGATAATGCCTCCAAATCTTCAAGGCAAATATCACAGCTGCTAACTCTAGATCATGCGTAGGGTAATTCTGCTCGTGAATTTTCAACTGACGTGAGCCATAGGCAACTACTTTCCCTTCTTGCATTAATACACAACCCAGACCTTCTCGTGAGGCGTCACAATAGACTGCATAACCCAACCCTCTCTCTGGAATAATCAAGACTGGAGCGGTGGTCAGTCTAACTTTCAACTCCTGGAACGACTTTTCACAAGTCTCACTCCATACAAATTTGACTCCCTTCCGGGTCAACCTAGTCAAAGGCGACGCTAATCTGGAGAAATCTTTCACAAACCGATGGTAATACCCAGCTAACCCCAGAAAACTGCGGATCTCAAACACACTCTTAGGCTGCGCCCAATCTTGCACTGCCTCAGTCTTGGATGTATCAACAGACACTCCTTCCCCAGAAACTACAAGGCCTAAGAACTTGACCTCTTCTAGCCAGAACTCACACTTCCCAAACTTAGCATAAAGCTTATGGGCTCTAAGTAACTCAAGCACCACTTTCAAGTGTTCCTTGTGCTTCTCCTCAGAAGGTGAATAGATAAGGATGTCGTCCACGAAGACGACTACAAAACGATCTAAAAATTCCCGGAATATCCGGTTCATTAAATCCATAAAAACTGCCGGTGCATTGGTGAGCCCAAATGGCATCACCAGAAACTCATAGTGGCCATACCGCGTACGGAATGCCGTCTTCGGAATATCCTCCTCCCTGACTCTTAACTGATGATAACCCGATCTCAAGTCTATCTTCGAGAAACAACGGGAACCCTTCAACTGATCGAACAGATCATCTATACGAGGCATAGGGTACTTATTCTTAACCGTAGCCCGATTCAATTTCCGGTAATCTATGCAAAGTCTCAAAGCACCACCTTTCTTTTTAACAAAGAGGGCCGGTGCTCCCACGGTGAAACACTAGGACGTATAAAGCCCTTATCTAGCAACTCCTGAAGCTGAATCTTCAACTCAACTAACTCGGCTGGGGCAAAACGATAAGGTGACATAGAAATCGGCGCTGTGCCGGGCACTAGGTCAATAGAGAATTCAATCTCTCGATGCGGTGGTAAACCAACAAGATCCTCAGGAAAAACGTCCGAATGCTCACAAACCACCCTTGGCAACACAATCTGAGTCTTATCATCCTCACTAATCGAAAGGTTAGCAAGCAGACCACTAAGCTCACTTCGTCCTCGCGGAACATACCCCGGTGGCAACACATTACCAACCCGGTCCCCCAGAAAATGAAAATACTCTCCGCTCACAGTACAACAAGTGACCCTCTGGCGGTAGCAATCAATAACCGCCCTGTATGACGATAACCAGTCCATACCCAAAATAACATCGAAGCCCCTCATAGGCATAACGACAAAGGAAAATGGGATTCTATGGTAATCAACCTCTATATCACAACCCCTAACACCTTGTTTCAAAATCAATTCACCCCCAAGAGGTGACACTACACAAATAGGAGATGCTAACTGTGCTAACTCCAACTCCAAAACAGATGCAAATGCAGCAGACACAAAGGAATGAGATGCACCCGTATCAATCAAAACATTAGCAACCAAGTTGCAAAACAAGAAGGTACCTCTCACAACTGATGGTGCTGGCACAAGATCCTGCGCGGTAACAGCATACACGCGCCCAGACGACCTCTGATCAACCTACTCACCCCTAGGAGCATAAGATTGCTGCACCGACTGGGACGATGAAGCCCCCTGATTGGCCCTCGAGGCCTGACCCGACTGAGCTGGCTGCTGACCCTGAATCTGCCTCAAACCAGATGCACCAGGTGTGCCACCCAACTGCGGGCAATACCTCTTCATATGCCCTGGCTGACCACGCTGATAACACGAGAGTGGCTGGCCTCTACCCTGACTCTGGCTCTGAGATCGAGCCGACGATGATGCTGCTCTCTGCACTCCTCCCCTCTGAGGACAAACTGGAGACTTGTGGCCCAGCTGGCCACACTTGAAACAGGTAATGTCTCCCTGACTGCCTTTCCCCGAACTAGCACTCGGCACAGGAAAAGTCGATCTAGAAAAGCTACTCTGAGACTGCTGAGGATTAAAACCCTTTTGTCTCCTACCGTCACTCTGACCATCCTGACTCCTCTTGAAGCCCTTCTGCCCTTCCTCCTCCTCCTGCATCATGATCTCCATATGGGCTACAGCATCAACCATACGCCCATAATCCCGAATCATAGTTCCCCCAACCCGCAGCTTGAGGCCACGCCTCAGCTTCTTCTCAAACTCGATACAACGGCATTCCTCAGACGCCACTAACTCAGGTGCAAACCTGGACAAGCTAGTAAATGCAGCCTCAAACTCGGCTACTGAAGAACTCGACTGCTTAAGCTGACAAAACTGGTCTCTCAGCTTCTCCCTGACTGCTGGAGATAAGAACTTCTCCTGGAAAGCATTCACAAAAGCCTCCCATGTAGCTCCTATACGACCCTTAGTGAACTTCCACCACTGACCTGCATCCCCCTTCAACTGAAAAGATGCCAAGGTCACTTTCAACCCCTCGTCTTCGATGCCAAGCATCTCAAACGTCTTCGTTGTCTGTTCGAGCCATTCATCTGCCTTAAGCGGCTCTTTAGGATCACCCACAAATTCATCCGGGTTAGACCGGAAGAACTCCCTTTTTAGAAAGGAAGGTCCTGCATCCGCAACAACAACCTGAGCTTGATTCTCAGCTCTGAGAATGCCTACTGACTCCCTGAATGCCCTGCTATCTCTCAAGCTAGAGCGCCCATAGCCTGCTGACCTACTGGCTCGGCCACATTGGCCTGGCCAATTCCCTCCTGAACTACCGGAATCTCCTCTGGCACAGGCACCTCCTGCCTACCCGGCCTACCACGCCTACCGCGTCCTCGTCCTCGTCCTGACATCCTAATAAAGGAAACAAAGACATTAGCACATTAATAAATGTGCCGAAGCTAAACACTCGCGTCCTAATGCATTGGACAACAATAATTCATTCCACGTAAGCACATAATCACATAAGCACCTACGAATTTCATTCCTGGATAATGATAGTTCCAATGCGTTACTATAGTTCTGGTTGGAAGCAGCAGTGATCAAGTGCCTTTCCAACAAGACTACAAGAAACTCAAGGGTCCAATCAACATCCTAGAAACTACATTCCATACCCACATAATCACATAAACATGTTATCACATAAGCATATAACATTACACTAAGTCTCTATCAAACGAGACGAACCCATTGTGATACTAATCACTTCCCACGTACCCAAAGTATTCAAACCCGGTACGCTCTAATACCAAGTTGTCACGCCCTCAAAATAACCCATTATATATATATCATTGACATGCATTCTTTAAAGAAAACAATTCATTAATACATTCATCAGAGTATTACTAAATAAACGCATTACATGTAACATCGAATAAAATGCCCTACAGGCTTACATCCTTCCAAGCCAACACTTGGATACAAAAATATGAGTTCTAACTCAATACAAGAAAAGCCCTAGGCTTGAATGTTTTACATGTACTAACAAATAAAGACAATTAACTAAAGGTAGTCTTCTTCAAATCCAGAAGCCAAACCCTCCCAAGCTAAGTCCTTGGAGGTAGTTTATCACCTGAACCTGAAAATGATGTTCCCATAAAGGGTGAGCCACAGCCCAGTAGAAATATACTAAACCACATATAAGCAATGAATAAAGCAATAGCATTCAACAGATGGTTAACCAAGATAATCAATTACTTCATTTTACAGTCTCATGACACTATTGTCTAAGACACGTTTTACTTTCCAACTTTATCAACATGGCTCAGAACCTGGCCAAACTTACAACAGTGAATTATATATATATATCATATTCACATTCTTCCAATATCAACAAACAAATGAGACTCAAGCTCAAAACAAAACACTTCATACTTCCAGATTGATACACATTTTAGTGCTGTATCAATAAAAACACTTCTATATAAATAAGCACACATAAAAGTGATGCTAATAGAGTCCATCCCCTATCTCCTCCCAAACAAAATCCGGTTTAGAGGTCCATTCCCTATCTTCCCCTAAACCGTGGAGTACATCCCCTATCTCCTCCCACACAAAACAATGTATGCAAATGCAATGCTCAATCAATACACGTATTTTCTGTATCAATGCAATAGTCAAAATTAATGACTTAACCAATGTGATTAGTTTCAGTTATTCCTAATCCACATGCAATGTGTACAACAATTACGACTATCCTCCACCGATAGCCCAAAACAGTTATTTCTAGACTGGAAATAAATATATCAACAATTCAATGGGCGAGTGATTTACATTATCCAACTACACCATTTAAGCAATAAATTTCCCAATTTCATGAATTTAACCAAATTCCCCAATCCCCTTAAATTAATTACACAAATTAATTAATTTAAACAACTAGGGTTTTCCCAAAATTATCAAAGTAACCCCAACTTATCAAAATACCAAAACTTAGAACAAAACTTATAGAATGGAGTAGGAAATCCCTACCTCGAAGAAGACAACCCAAATGGAGAAGACAGAGATGAATACCCAAATACCAATGTGCTCCAAATCGCCAATTGTTCAAATTAAAAGAAAGCCCTCGACTCCCTCTATCTTTTTAATAAAGCAACTAGGGTAGAAACACAATCTAAACAGATCAAACCTATGAGAGAAGGTGAGTAGGGAGAGAGAGAAGTCGGACCTTAGGGTTTGGAATCTAAAAAGATGATAAAAACTGATTAAAAACCCGCTGCTGCGTATATAAACTGGACAGGCTCGCTCGAGCGAAGACTTGGTCGCTCGAGCGACTAGACACAGAGAAGCTACGCTCGAGCCAAGGAAGCCTTGCTCGAGCCAACAACCCAAAAGCTCGCTCGAGCGAAAGAAAACTCGATCGAGCGAAGAACTCAAACCCTCAGGTCTGTAACCAGACTCACGCTCGAGCGAAGGAACTATCGCTCGAGCGAAGAACGAACTAACTCGCTCGAGCGAAGAAAAGCTCGCTCGAGCCAAGAATGCAAAGCTACAGGTCCAAACCAGACGCAAACTCTCGCTCGAGCTACCAAACCCCGGCTCGAGCGAAGAACCAAAAACAACATCTCGCTCGAGCGACAAACTCCTCGCTCGAGCGAAGATCCAAAATTCTTGACAGCAACACTTGGTTTCTAAACCCAACCAACCTGAAACAAACCTGCCCAACACATCCTATAATTCCAAATGAGAAAAATAAGGGACAACAACAACAACAATTATACAATGACAGAATCTACGGAACCTAAGTCCGGATACAATAATCAAATGGGAAAAGACCGGGGTCGCTATATAAATACGTTGGTAAGTCTAGATAGGAGGTGTAGATGTAACTGATAAGTTGGCCTAAGTGTTCAGGGTGAAAGACTGAAAACACGCGCGGAGGAGGTACCACTTCCCTTCCGGTTAGCAACCGGTAAAGTGGGGTTTTTGGTAGTGCTAGTTGAGCTTACTTGCAGACACCAACCTAAGGATTACCTAAGTCATATTTACCGCCTCGTTGAATAAAATTGTAAATTTCGGAATTGTTGAGATTTCAAACTATGGTTGAACATTGTGACTTTTGAAAGGCATGTACATGAAATTCTCTTTGAATTTTGGCATTGCATGGCATTTGCATTTCATATCGAAAATTTTGCATAAACGTATATACTTTGTTAAGGATTCTCTACTGGGCTTTACGCTCACCCCTATAGGATGTTGGTGCAGGAAAAGATGTGGTGATCCCGCCGAGTTGAGGGTGCGGACACATTTTGGTGAAGAGTAAATAACTCTCTTTTGTTGTGATATATTTTGCTAGCCAAGGGCTTAAAGTGTATGGGTTAGTGAAACCATTTTTGTGTAACTGCGTTTAAGTCTTGGAAATTGTAAGCTCATGAGGGCAGTGTTTTATTTTTGAGATTTGATGTTCTATATGCTATAGATTCATGTATTTTCATACCATCGAATGTATTATTCGCATGTGGAACTTTTGTACACACTTTGCTGGTTAATGATGTGAAAGTTGGAGACTTATCTTTATTTCTTAAGGGACGTTGATTAATGTACTTAATTTGTGTTGGGTTATTTCGGGGCGTTACACATTTGAAAATTTGCTACAAAATTTTATAACTTTCCTTTTTGCTAAGAAAATTCTATTTGGCACTAGCTAAATAAAATGCTTATAATTTTTTTTTTTTTGAAATTAAAACTATAGCAAATTTATATAAGCATAATTGCTAACCACATTTTTTTACTTAATGTATAATATTTATATTGACTACCTTTTTCATGTTTATTTTTTAAAAATATTTATATGGAAATAAAAAAATTTCGTTAGGAATAAATTTTTCTTTAATTTAGTTATAAAATTTGGTCATACACTATTTTTAAATTTTGAATGAAAACAAACATAAAATAATTGATTGAAAATATGCTACATTTGTTATATTCCTTTTTACGTATGCCAAAAAAAAAACAAAAAACAACAACAACAACAACAAAAAAAATTTAAAAATCACAATCATGTGCATAGCACAAGTGAAACACTACTTCTAGTAACTGAAATGAGTGAACTCTCTCGTTAAAATTACGAAGTGAGAGTGCAAATAAAACTTTCACAAAATATGTGAATGTACTGTTAGTCTTGGTTTGATTAACATGATTAGTAGTAAAAATATTAATAATTTTATGAATTAATATATGATTTGTTATTCAATTAAATTAGTGTGATAACAATTTATTATGTTTTTTTTCTTTTATACTTAAAATTATGATTCTTCGCCCCTCTCAATATTGAAAATTAGCTAATTTTATCGGATTATATGTCTACTGTACATGTAATTTGGTTAATAAAATTTGCAATCAAACATAAGATTGTGAATTTATAAACTAACAATCTCAATCTTATCTTATAATCTTACTAATCAAACATTACTTTATTGAATAAAGCTTTGGACCCCCAGTGGGGGTACTGGGGGTCACCTCCCATTGGTCCAAAAAAAAAACAGTTTTTTTTTTTTTTTTTTTTTGAGTTTTCAGCCAACCCCAGGCCGACACGTGGCACTGGGGGTCACTGGGGGTCATCCCCAGTGGGGGTCTGTAGCATTGCTGTTACTTTATTATTGATCGACTATGAATGAATTCTACAAACTTTTCACCAATACCACAATGCATCTCCACCCAAGTTGCCAATTATTATGTGGCACTTTTGACAAGCGCATTTGGCAGGTACTTGTATTGTGCTTCATCCGAACCTTCAAAAGGGGATTTGGTTTCACTGCTGTGTGGAAAGCATGACGATGAGCTCGTAGGACTCATTTGGAGTTTTATTTTGATAATTTAAATTATTTAAATTTTAAAAAATATCGTGAATAACTCCCATAATGAAATTATTAAAGTAATTAATAAAGTAATCAATAATAAAGTAAAAAATATCGCCACCATTTTTACTTTATTAATTAATAAAGTAATCAATAATAAAGTAATCAATATGAAATTATTAAAGTAATTAATAAAGTAAAAAATATCGACACCATTTTTTTTAGTCAATCAATAATAAAGTAATTATAAATATAAAACATATTATATGAAATTAAATAACTAAAATTTAACAATAGTTAGAAATTCAACAACCATCACAAAAAATAACTCCCATAATGAAGAATAAATAAACATTACAAATAATATCAAACACATTTTCATAGGAATTGAACTAGCAATCTCAAGATGGTGCATATGGTATGTCGTTTATAAATTTTTTACAAAATTTCCTAACATAACCAAAAATGTCATAAGTTTTCTTACTACAAAATATCATAACAAAAATCATAAGTGTGTGAGTGATTTTCCGATCACATTGTCTGACTCAGTATTCAGCTGGAGAACACTGACAGAATAGATGATACCTGGCTAACCTATAACAGAAAGAGAAGATTCCGGCGGTGGTTCGTCCACCCAGGGGCACTCCGACGATCAAGTCAGTATATCTCTTAAAGATAATCAATAGTGCTTAACTCACTAGACAGAATATAAATTGCGTACCTTAGACCCATGGGGGTGCCTCTCTTTTATAGTTACCTCAATTCTAATCCCAATAGAAGCCTGACTTCTATGGATTCCTGTTCTGTACTTATTTTGGACTCCTTAAGAGATAAAGATAAACTCCCTAAGAGCTTTATCTTTATCTTGGCTAAGTCTCCTCTTTATTCTAGAACTCTTGTCCCTTATCCGCTTATCTCGGATTCCGATATCTTTGGAGATAACCTCGGCCTAACCGAGATGACCTCGACATAACGACCAGGACATGTGACACCTCGGCTGACACGTCGGCGTCACCTTGCCACGTGTTGGCACTCAGAAAATATATCCCCACAACTGCCCCCTAGGTTCTATTACCTCGGCATTCTGAGGTGATGAAATCTACATCTGTGCTTCCTTTCAATACGTCGGCTTAATGACTTCTAGCCGAGATCATCATTTAAAGGCCGATATGCTTTCTTTAAAGATCAAGACTTCTAAGTGCTCTTCCTTGTTTGTGAGCTGTCGTGCACAAACAACTCAACGGTTTCAGCCACGCGTCTTCCTCTTACTAGATCGTACTCCGGACGCCCCTGTAGATCGTTTTTGCGCCTGTATGCACCGCTTCACGGATTCGTTTTTCTAGAATCATTAATTTCCTTTTTTTCGCCGTTTCACGTTTAATCAAAAATCTTTATTTTCCCCCGTCTTTTCACTTTACTCTTTCACGTTTGAAGCTCTTTCTCTCTCTTTCTTGCTTTACCCTTCGAAATCCTCCATTGCTCAAGCTTCCAAAGCTCTGAAACCACCGTCGTTCGCTTTCTTCGACTAGGTTCATGCTGATTCTCCCGTCCGCCACCGTCGTCTGACCTCGGAAATACTAAACACCGGCTTCGTTCTTCCTCTGGTAATACACTATTCCTTCTTATTTCAGTTTCTTAATCTTTTCTTGAACTTGTTGCCATTACTGCTTTGCTTCAAACTTTTTAACTTGTGAATCATACATCTGAATGTGTTTTGTCCACGATTTTTCCCTTGCCCATATCTTGAACACGCGCACTGTTTCACCACTTCTCTGTACTTTTGCCACTGTTCTTAGCCCTATACTTCTTGTATTCTTTATGCTCTTGATAGACCATCTCTGTTCTTGCTTCTGAAAACTCGTTCTTGTTTCTGTTTTTTGTGTCTTTTCCAGATTCATGCCTTCAGTCTTCGTTTCCGTAGACTTAGGTTTGGGACTTGTCTGTAGAACCCACAATTTAGGAAAAACTGAAACGAACTCCCTCTAGATCCATACAAACCCTTACCAAAGTGTACTTTTAGGTTTTTGGCCGAGGTCATTTAAACCTTCCAAAAATACTTCTTCCTGAAATCCGATATCCCCATTTAAACCGACATCATGGGTATGTGGAAACATAGGGTAAGCACCCCATCCAAGCTAGAATTCTTTAGACAAGAGTTTGAAATCCCAGCCAACGTCCATCTGAGGTTGGCTGGGGATGATGACTCCATCATGCCTACTGATCACTCCATGCCTTTCCTTGTGGTAGCCTTCATTGAGTGTGGACTTTGGCTCCCTCTCAACATCCTTTTTCGTGAAATACTTCATTATTACAAGTTGAAGCCGATGCAACTTTCCATCAATTCCTATCAAACCATCAATGGCATCATAGCCTTAGCCAAACAAGAGAACGCTAGGATCACATTAGCCGACATCCAGTATTGCTACACTATGTGTGGCCTTAAAAAAGACACTGGCTACGTTTACTACCTTAAGCCGAGGTCCATTGAATACAAAATCGTTGCCGACCTCCCTCACTCTAACAAAGGAGCTGGGGACGATTATTTCATTACTTTGGAGAACTGGGAGTTCGCCCCTGATGAAGGCATCCATCTCTTCCCTCTCCTTCGATCAGTCTTTGTAGAGGGTAATGGTAAGAGCCCTGTATTCATACCTACTTGTTTTTTAAAATCTTTCATACTTTATCCGTTTCTTAATGTTTGTTTTTCTTGCAGCTGTCCCTAAGCCACCAAAGAACTTTCGCCAATCCTTCATTTCCAATAAGGATTTGAAGAAACTCTTGGACCTGCCAGTCCATAAACGAACAGCGCCTCTGCTTCTCAATTTTATTCCAACGTACAAATCAGCTCTGCCCGACGTCCCTAGGAGGAAGAAGAAAAGTCTTTCTCCACCATCTTCCACAACTCCACAAACCGTGTCCACATCTCGGACAGACCAAGGATCAACCTCTGATCCAGCTGATCAACCTTCAACTTCGGCTCCATACTCGATTCCAATATCCTGACACCGCCGTTAACGCCGAACAATTTCTACTGCCGAGATGGGTAGCCCAAAACCAGTCGCAAAAGATCTCTTGGCCAGCATCCCTTCTGATGTTGATGCCCAGCCAACACAGACCCAGCCTCCTTCAAAGCCAAAGCGAATAAAAAAGGCTCAGCCAAAGGCAAAGGTGCCTCAGATCGATTCTGAGGATTCCTTGCCTATTTCCAAAGCTGCTCCGAATGAGAAAACTGCCTCTATCCCTGCGAAGAGGTCCGCTGAAACACTTCCCTCCGAATCCACCAAATCCAAAAGGCCAAGGTCATCTTCCGCAACAACCTCTGGGTCTAAAAAGCCTGATGCCCCCTGGGCCCCCGAAATCACTTTGGAAGATAAGCCTGTTATGGCTAGTGACAGCGCCGATGATATTAATGTCGGTGTTGCGCTCAGTACTGCTCTACTTCTTCCAGGCGATCTGGAGTGAAACGCCAAGTTCAGTGAGTAAGAGAACTATGCCTTGATGCTTCAGCGTTCTGTTCAAGTAAGTGTCTTTCATCTGGCACTTTTTTTCCTTTTTTCTCATACTTAGAAAATTTTTTCTAATAACTTTTGTTTTGTCCAATTTCAGGTCATTCAGCATGCTCATTCCTTCTCAATTCAGTCTTTCGAGAACCTGGAGAAGTTGGCCGACATGAAAAGGGAGGTCTCCAGTCTTCAAAAGGCCAATAAGAGTTTACAATCAAAGATAAAGAAGTTGGAGGACCAAGCCGAGGCTACAATCAAAGCCCAAACTGACGCCGAAGAGAAGGCTGAGTCTGCTGAAGCCATCAGAAAGGTTTCTGAGTCCTAAAGAGAAGAAGCCAAGGAGAATATGGCCCAAGCCGAAAAAGAGCTTCAAGATGCCTTGGGCACCAAGGAGGCTGAAATCAAGGATGCTGACGAGAAGGCATATGCTCAAGGTATGGCCGACGTCACGGAGGCTTATGAAATTCAAGTGAAGCAGGCATGCAACAAGGGTTTCACCCTTGGTTGGATGTCTCTTCTAAAGAAGCTTAATGTCCCCGAGGATTCGCCCTTCAGAAATACCGACCTCATTCCTCTTCCATTCCCTCCAGCCCCCAACTCCAACTCTAGCTCAATCTAACAGTGATTCTGAATTCGAGAAGGAGATTTTGGTGAGGAAGCCAAAAGATGCTGTTGGGGTCAAGTCCCCTCCTCAGAATGAGCAAGTCCTAGACTTGACTCAAGATGAGGAAGGTGATGAGGTTTCCAGAGACGCTGCCCCTGAGAAGGCATCAGCCAACGTCACCATTGTCGATAAGAGTCTTGACGAAACTTTGCAAGAAATTGATGCTGAGCTTGCGGCAGAAAAGGCGGCCGAGGTGGCTTCTCAACAACCTTCCGAGGTCCAAACCTAGCCTGTTGCTGATGTTGAGGAATCTTAATTTCGATGTCTTTTCTTTTGTACTTTGTTCTTCTTTGTTTTTGAAAACAATGTAAGCCCTCCGTGTGGTCGATGTGCCCTCTCTTTGTTGAATGCTAATACAACTTTCCTTCACTGAGTGCTTGTACCTTTGTCTTCTTTTGACTACTTTTGTGTGATTCTATACTTAGAATATTCTGTATGTCTTTAACATACTCTTCCTTCTTTGTGCAATCTTCTCGGGCTGACACACCTCGGATAGACAAACTTCTCGGTTTAACTTACTTGTAAACTTTTAACAAGTGTTTAAACAATAATCTGGGTTTAACTTCAGCTTGTAAATTGCTACTAATTTCAACAAGTGTCAAACAATGATCTCGGTTTAACCTTAACTTGTAAATTGTCCACAAATTTTAACAAGTGTTAAACAATGACTTCGGTTTAACTTAACTTATAAATTGTCCACAAATTTCAACAAGTGTTAAACCATGATTTCGGTTTAACTTAACTTGTAAATTGTCCACAAATTTCAACAAGTGTTAAACAATGATTTCGGTTTAACTTAACTTGTAAATTGTCCACAAAATTTAACAAGTGTTAAACATATTCTTTTTCTCTCTACCCCCTAATGTGAACCTGAGTGCCACTTGGGTTCTCATTATGCATGTATTCTAGAAATAATGTCAAGTATTTTGAAAAGAGAACCAGCTAAATCTTTATTTATTTGCTTCGGCAAATGGCAAAGGAACAAAGAAATTCTAATGATAGAAAAATTTCAAATTACAAGTGTTCCAAGGTCTTGGCAACTCTTTGCCCTCATTATCTTCAAGCCAATATGCCCTATTACCCAGTACCAAGATGATTCTATAGGGTCCTTCCCAATTTGGGCCAAGCTTGCCCTCTCTGGGATCCTTTTTGTTGCCGACGACTTTTCTTAGGATGAGGTCACCAATCTGAAATTCTCTTGGATTGACCTTTTTGTTATAAGCTTTTGCAAGTTGCTGCTGGTATGCTGCGAGTTGGATTGCAGCTTTCTCTTTTCTTTCTTCTAAAAGATCAAGATCTCGGGCTAAGAGTACATTATTAGTCCCGTTCTCTACTCCATGGGTTCTTATTCTTGGGATGTCGATCTCCAGCGGAATGACTGTTTCTGTGCCATAAGCCATGGCGAAGGGGGATTCCCCTGTTGATCTTCTCGGCGTAGTCAGATATGCCCAGAGTACATTGGGCAATTCGTTTACCCACTTGCCTTTTGCTGCCTGCAGCCTCTTTTTTATTCCATCCAGAATTACTTTGTTGGATGTTTTTGCTTGCCCATTGCTTTGGGAAAAACTTGGTGTTGAAAAGTAGTTCTTGATCTTGAACTTTGCACAGAAGTTCTTGATTAGCTTGCTGTCAAATTGAGTTCCATTATCTGCAACAATTGCTCTTGGAATTCCAAACCTAGTGATAATGTTCTTCCAAATGAAGTTCTTCACATCCATATCTCGGATCTTGGCAAGAGGTTCTGCTTCTATCCACTTTATGAAGTAATCTGTTGCTACCAGCAAGTACTTTCTTTGTCCAGTTGTTTGGGGCAATTGCCCAACGAGATCCATGCCCCATTGGGAAAATGGCCAAGGACTGGATACAGGGTTCAGGTCAGCAGCTAGCTGGTGTATCAAAGGTGCAAACCTTTGGCATTGTTCACACTTCTTCACATAGGCTTCTGCATCTTTTTGCATGTAAGACCACCAATACCCCTGGGTAATAGCCATGTGAGTTAGTGATCTGCCTCCAGCGTGGCTTCCACAAATTTCTTCATGAATTTCATATAAAAAATCTTGAACCTGCAAAGGGTGTACGCACCTTAAAAGGAGTCCGGTGAAGGACCTTCTGTAGAGATGTCCCTCTGCTGACAGACTGAAACCTTGCCGACTTCAATTTGACCTTGTGTGCCTCCTTGTGATCTTCTGGCAGTTTTCCTTTTTTTAGGAATGCAACAATTGCGTCCATCCAGCTTGGTCCCATGTCCACACACATTGCTTCGCGCTCTGTGGTTAGTGGTTCGATGCTTGGGCCCGACAAGTAGTCGATCATTATTGTCCTTGCTTTTCCAGGTTGTACTGCACTAGTTAGGTAAGCCAATGCATCGGCGTGGCTATTATCATCTCGGCTTACCTGAAGTAGTCGGCAGTTCTGAAACAGGGCTGACAACTTGATGACCTCCTTTGCGTAGGCAGACATTCGTTCATCTCGGGCTGCAAACTCGCCTGTTGTCTGGTTAACTATTAGTTGTGAATCACAAAAAACTATTACCTCATCTGCTTGTACTGTTGCTGCCAGCTTCAGCCCTGCAATGAGTGCTTTGTATTCTGCTTTGTTGTTTGAGGCTTTGAACCCCAAACGGATGGATTGTTCCACTATCTATCCATCTGGAGATATAAGCACTACTCCTGCCCCCGCTCCTTGTCGGTTTGAACTCCCATCAACAAACAGTTGAAAGGAGTCGCCGATGTAAATGCTGCAAGGTCTGAGTTTGTCCTCTTTCCTTTGTTCTTTTGCCTTTGGCTGTGCTTCTTCTTGCTTGGTTGGACATCGCTCATCCTAGCTCAACGGAGCCCGATGTTCGATGGATTCTGGTGTGAACTCGGCCACAAAGTCGGCCAGAACCTGGCCTTTGATTGCTGTCCTTGGCCTGTACTCCAGGTCATACTGGCCCCGGGTGACTGCCCACCTGGCTATTCTTCCTGTCAGGTCTCCTTGTTGTAGTAAGGACTTCAAGGGGCGCTCTGTTAGCACCACAATTTTATGGGCCTGGAAGTAATGGTTCAACTTCTTTGAAGCCATTACTAAAGCTAGTGCCAATTTTTCTAAGGGTAGATACCTTGTTTCTGCATCGGCTAGGGTTTTGCTTATATAGTAAACAGCCCTTTGCTCCCATTTTTCTTCTCGGATTAGTACTACACTTTTCGCATGTTTTGAAACGGCTAAGTACAGGAACAGCTCCTCCCCAAGTTCTGGATTTGAAAGAACTGGAGCTGTGGTCAAGTACTTCTTAAGGTCAGCCAAGGCGGCTTCGTATTCTTCTGTCCAAAAGAAATCTGTGGCTTTCTTTACCAAGTTGAAGTAGGGTCTACACTTATTTGAGCTTCTGTTGATGAATCTGTTCAGGGCTACGGCCCTTCCAGTTAGCATCTGCACCTGTTTTGCCGACGTCGGGCTCTTCAACTCTAGGATGGCCTTGATTTGTTCTGGGCTGGCCTCGATGCCCCTTCTAGTCACCAGGTATCCTAAAAACTTACCTGATCCAACTCCAAATGCACACTTCGATGCATTGAGTCGGAGCTGATATGTTTTAAGGATTTCAAAGACTACTTTTAGATTAGCAAGATGACCCTCAGGCTCCTTAGTCTTAACAACCATGTCGTCGATGTAGACTTCTACTGTTCAGCCAATCAGGTGTTTGAACATTTTGGTTACCAGCCTTTGGTAAGTTGCTCCTGCGTTTTTCAACCCGAAAGGCATTACTCTGTAACAGTACAAGCCTTTTGGGGTGATGAATACGGTCTTCTCTTCGTCTGGGGGGTACATGGCTATCTGGTGGTACCCCCTGTAGGCGTCTAGGAAGCTCATTCTTCCATGCCCTGAAGTGGCATCTACTAGCTGGTCAATCTTGGGTAGAGGAAAGCTGTCTTTGGAACAGGCTTTGTTGAGGCTGGTGAAGTCTACGCAGACCCTCCATTTACCGTTCTTCTTCTTTACCACCACTGTATTGGATAGCCATGTTGGGTAGTGTACTTCTCTAATGGCCCTGGCCTCTAGAAGTCTGTCTACTTCTTCTTCTACTGCTTCGACGTGCATTAACGTCGGTCTTCTAGCTCGCTGAATTACAGGTTTGGCCGACCTATTAACATTCAGTTTGTGGCAAGTGACCTCGGGGTCAATGCCAGGCATTTCGTAAGGTGTCCAAGCAAACACCTCAATATTTGCTCTCAGAAAAGCTTCCAACTCTTTTTCCTCTTCTTCAGCTAATCCCGAGCCGAGAAGAAAGAAGCGTTCTTCATTCCCATCATGGACGAGAATTTTCTTTAGTGCCTCTTCGCTCTTCTCGGCTGGTTCCTTGCTGACGTCTTCTAAGACTTCCATGTCCTCATCTTCAATTTCTGCCTTTTCTGGCTCTCGTATGCTGCAGGTAGATTTCATTGCTGCCATGGAGCAATTCTTCGCCTGCAGCTGGTTGCCTCTGACTTTCTCTATCCCATGCTCTGTTAGGAATCGCAATAGTTGATGCAATGTTGAGGGAACTGCCCCCATTGTATGCAACCATGGCCTTCCCAAAATGATATTGTAAGGGGAGGGTGTGTCGATGATGGTGAATTCTTTCTTGATCTTCCTGGTGCCAGCCTACACCTCCAAGCTTACTGTTCCCAGTGGCCATGTCGGCGTTCCATTGAACCCAACCATTGGGCCATTGGATTGTTCCATATCATTTGGGTGAAGGCCGAGCTCCTTGTAACATCGGATGTACATGATGTCACAGGAGCTACCTTGGTCAATCAGGATGCGTTTCACTTGTCACTCCCCAACCTGGAAGGATACTACCAAGGCATCATTATGCGGATGTTGGACCATCTCTAGGTCGGCTTCAGTAAATGTTATCATTGGTCCCTAGCATTCTTCTGCCGGATGTCTTTTCTCCCAGACTTGGTAGACATGTTGTAGATGTTTTACCTTCTGGGTCTCTCCTCGGATTTCGTTTTCGTTGACTTTTGAGTGGATTACGTTGATTACCCGAGGTCCTCCTACCTATGGCTGTTGTGCTGGGGGAGGTGGGGCTGCTGGTGCCTAAGGCAATCTTGCCCGTTCTTCTCTTGTCCTGGTCTCATCGACAAGGTCTCTCAGATGTCCTTGTCTCACCAGGTCTTCCAAGTGCTTTTTCAGGGCTCTACAACCCTGAGTTGTATGCCCATCTTCATTGTGGTAGGCACAATGCCTGCCAACGTTTCTTCCTATGAACTCTCCTGGAGTCTTCTCCAGTGTTCTCAAATAGGGCTAGTTTCGAATTTGATCCAGGACTTTGGGAATTGGGATTCGGAACACAGTTGTTACTACTTGTGTGGCCCTCAGTTTTGCCTCTTGTCTGCTCGTTCCATTGTTACCTTGGTCTCGCTTCGGCGAGCCGTTTCCTTTCTCTTGTTTTATCTCCCTAGTTCCCGACGTGTCTTCTTCGGCTCTGGCGTACTTCTCGATTCTCGCCATGAACTCCTCCATACTTTTTGGCAATATCTTTGCCAAAGACTTTCGTAATAGACAGTTGTCTTTTAAGCTGTTCTTGAAAGATACGACCGCCACCTCTTGATTACATTCGGGTATTTGATTGAACACCTCATAGTATCTTTTTGCATAGGCCCTAAGGCCTTCATCCTTATTGATCTTCAGAGCCATCAATGCGTCCACCCTTAATGGCTGCAGCTTGTTTGTCACAAACCTGGCCACAAACATCTCGGCCAGGCCTTCCCAAGTTTTCACGCCTCCCTTTGGTAGTTTGTGGAACCAATCTGATGCAATCTCCCCGAAGGATGAGGGGAACACTTTGCAGAGCAACGGCTCGTTCCCACTATACAATGCCATTGAGTTCAAATATAGTCCAACGTGGAAGTTGGGGTCTGACTTACCATCGTATATTTGAAACCTCGGCATACTGAATCTCTTCAGCGCCTTAAACCTGTCCAACTCCACTGAGAATGGTGTCCTCGGCTTATCAGGGGAGGTTACCTCGGCCTCGGCATTCTGTTGCTTTCTTTTGAGGTAATCTCTTAGATCCTCCTTCGTCTGCCCAGGAGCTCGGCTATCTCCTGCTTTCAGTCTTTTTGGTGCGCTACTTTCTGCTTCGTGGTGCGTTCTTTTCGACCCTTCTCCATGAGTTGTGTCGAAGCATAGTGCCTGCCCCTGAACATGCAGATGTCCTTTGGGGTCTGCCTCCTTTGTGCGATGCGTCCTCCTCGATTCTTCTCTTCTTGACTCTCTTCGTCTGACCTCCCTAGAAGGTCGGTGAGAGTATCTGTCGCTTTCGTTGTGCTGAGGGGCTACGGTAATTGTTTTCTACCCTCCCTTCTAGGCATTGGCTGCTAGAATCGGTATGTCCTGCAGTGGGAACGGTGGCTGCATGACGTTATTTTGCATCATGAAATTGACGACCGACTGCAGGTCTGCCAATTTGTTTGCCATCTCTTTTACCTCTTCGTCCCTCCGTAGGCATCTATCCTTCCAAACCTGGAGGTCGTCCTCGTTGTAGTACCTGCTTTGATCAGGTTTCTTCGGTACGCCGCCAGTCTGGCCGACGTCTTTTGCTCCGTGATTCTGGTCACGAGTTTCTGCCTTGCATTCGTCTCCTGTGATATCAAGGTTAATTGGTCTCCCACTCCCAGCAAGAGTGTCATTCCCAATCTTTTCTTGCTGTGCGTTACTGGCCATCTATTCTACTTTCTTTCCCACAGACGGCGCCAAATTGTGTGAGTGATTTTCCGATCACACTGCCCGACTCAGTATTTAGTTGGAGAACACTGGCAGAATAGATGACACCTGGCTAACCTGTAATAGAAAGAGAAGATTCCGGCGGTGGTTCATCCACCCGGGGGCACTCCGATGATCAAGTCAGTATATCTCTCAAAGATAATCAATAGTGTTTAACTCACTAGACAGAATATAAATTGCATACCTTAGACCCATGGGGGTGCCTCTATTTTATAGTTACCTCAATCCTAATCTCAATAGAAGCCTGACTTCTATGGATCCCTGTCCTGTACTTACTTTGGACTCCTTAAGAGATAAAGATAAACTCTCTAAGAGCTTTATCCTTATCTTGGCTAAGTCTCCTCTTTATTCTAGGACTCTTGTCCCTTATCCACTTATCTCAGATTCCGATATCTTCGGAGATAATCTCGGCCTAACCGAGATGACCTTGGCATAACGACCAGGACATGTGACACGTCGGCTGACACGTCGGCGTCACCTTGCCACGTATTGGTATTCAGAAAATATATCCCCACAATAAGTTATTATAAATTCACCATTTATAATTTTATGGTGCACATCATAAATTCATTATTTATAATCTTATTATAAATTGACATATCACATATCATAAACATTTTATAATTTATATTATTAAAATTTTTTAATTTTTTTTAATTTATTTTTTAAAGGTTCAAACTATAGATTTCCCTTAAAATTAAAAATTGACTTTAGCTTATAAAAGTTTTGCATTAAAATTATTTGCATTTGGCTCCGTTTGTTTCATCACAAAATATTTTATATTTTTCATGTAAAATGGATTTTCCCAGAAATAATTTTTATTTTTATTTTTATTTTTGAGTGTTCGGTTAACACTTAAAATATTTTCTACAACAAACACTTAAAATATTTTCTACAACAAAAATTTTAATAAAGAGCCAATGATAAAGTGAATTTAAAAAGAAAAAGAAAATCATAATAATAATAATAATAATAATAATAATAATAAGGGTAAATTACACTGACACCCATTGAGGTTTATATTTATTACAGTTCCTCCTTCACTTTTTGGAAATTACATCTCCCTCCTGAGACTTAAAATTTCATTACAGATTCCCCCCTCAACAATTTAATTTTTTTAAATGCCAATTTTGTCATCATTAGGTAAATTACATTGACATTCCTCACATTTTAGAAATTACAATCCCCTCCCTAAGGTTTAAAATAGCATTACCAATTGCCCCATCGGTTAGTATTAGTTGGAGAAAAAAAATAACTGAAAAAAAAAATTAATTGGTAAAAAAAAATAATTGAAAAAAAAAATAATTGAAAAAAAATTGGTTAGTAAAATTTTTAAATTTCTGTTTAAAAACCAACATAAACTCATTTTTTGAATTTACGTTTTTTCTTCAAATTTACAAACTGAGACAACAATTTATAAACCAAAAAAATTATCAAAAAAGTTTTTATGACATTTTTTAAAATTTTTGAAAATATAAATTAAAAACTGAAAACAAAATGGTTAGTAAACATGCCTCAGATGGTAAAAATATCGTAAAATTAATAAATAATTAAATAAGTTACCAACGTAAAAAATGACTTATCAAAAGATTCTTAGGCTATGTATGTTTGATTTTTAGAAAAAAATTTTAAAAATTAAAAATTAATTGGTTAAGAAATAAAAAATAAAAAATAGTTATCATTTAAGGGTAATTATAACTTTTGGGCAGGTTATATACATACGTATAGTTGTTTCAATTTAATTTGTAAAAAATTATTTCTAACCACTTGAAAGACAAAAATGACAATTATTTTTTATTTTTTATTTCTAAACCAAATTAATTTTTAATTTTTAATTTTTTTTTTCTAAAAATCAAACTATACATAGCGTAAGAATCTTTTATTAAGTCATTTCTTACGTTGATAACTTATTTAATTATTTATTAATTTTACAACATTTTTACCATCTGAAACCTGTTTGGTAACCATTTCGTTATCAGTTTTCAATTTATATTTACAAAAATTTAAAAAACTGTCATAAAAACTTGTTTGATAATTTTTTTTTTGTTTATAAATGGTTGTCTCAGTTTGTAAATTTGAGAAAAATACGTAAATTCAAAAAATGAGTTTATGTTGGTTTTTAAACAGAAATTTAAAAGTTTTACTAACAAATTTTTTTGTCAATTAATTTTTTTTTCAAATAATTTTTCCTTCAATTAATTTTTTTTTTCAAATAAATTTTTTTCCAATCAATTTTTTTTTTCAATGAATTTTTTTTTCCAACTAATACTAACCGAGGGGGCAATTGGTAGTGCTACTTTAAACCTTAGAGAGGGGATTGTAATTTCTAAAATGTGAGGGGTGTCAATGTAATTTACTTAGTGAGGGCAAAATTGGTATTTAAAAAAATTAAATTGCTGAGGGGGGAAATCTGTAATGAAATTTTAAACCTCAGAGAAGAGATGTAATTTCCAAAAGGTGAGGGGAAACTGCAATAAACATAAACCTCAGGAGGTGTCAGTGTAATTTACCCTAATAATAATAATAATACTGTAATAATATTTATACATAATTTTCATATAAAGCTGAAAACATAAATGATTTGGCAATGATATGAACTATAATAATAATAATTTTGACTTTTAATAAATAAATATAAATGTATTGCATCATCATATGTAAATTTTTGTATACAAATTCTGTTTGTACGTATATCATCATTTAAAAATAAAATAAGCTAAGTATTAGTGCAATAAAAATAGCATTTACACAACCTAATTTTGAGAGAGAGAGAGAGAGAGAGAAAAGAAAGTGCTCATTGTGTTTGAAAGCAATGGGACTTGATATATATGTCGAATAATATTGACCGTAATGAAAAAAAAAAAAAAAAAAAAAAAAAAACAATTTATGAGCAATATTTTATTTAAAAAATATTTCACTTACTTTTTGACTAATCAAATAATAAAAAAATAGGTAAAAGATTTTTTCCTAATAAAAAAAATCACTAGCTTAACACCATTTTTAGTGGGTGTTTGGGAAGATCTAGATAATTCACAATTTTTTTTGAAATTTTTTATCTTTAGCAATATTTTTTAAAATAATGTCAAAATTTTATAATTTTTTAGTCCAACTTGTGTAAGAAGAATGTAAAGGGTAAAAAAAATTTAAAAATTCAAAAAAAAAAAAAGACAATTTTTTACTTTATTTTTGTCCTTTTTGAATTTTTTAAAATTATTTTTTTGGATAAATTACAAATACACCCCCTGAGGTTTGCTTAAAATATGAATTGTCCCATGTGATTTGAAAAATTACAAATACCTCCCTGTCATAATTTTTTATTTAAAAGAATTAATTGAAAAAGTGAAATTTCTAACTATTTATCTATGCAATAATAAAATTATCCAAATTATTAATTAAAATAAAATTTTAACATTATTAAAAACTGTTAATTAACTTGATGATTTATTAATAAAAGGACCTATTTGTTATGAAACCAGAAACCTTAGGAGACATAATGTAATTTCTAGAACTACAAGAGTAATTTGTAATTTAAGTAAACCTCAGGGGGTGTGATTGTAATTTTTTCTAATTTTTTTTTAATCTGTTTAAGCAAGTAGAATCAAAGAACTTAATTCTTTTTGATTTTTTTTTAAAAATTACTAAAAAAAAAATACCAACAAAAAAAGAGAAAAAGCTGAGAGCTCTAAATTAAGAGCTCTAATGTATGTATGGGTCTCACATGATGCGATATTTTAATCCTTTTTTTCCCCACCTCACTAGAGATGGTTTAGAGCTCAAAATTTAGGAAATGTATCATTGTTGACAAAAAAAAAAAAAAAAAAATCCAAAAAAAAAAAAAAAACAATGATAGAAAGTTCTGAAAAGAGCTCTAGTCATGTGATAAAAAAAAAAAAAAAAAAAAAAAAACAACAACAACAACAACAAAACATAGGCATACATATCACATTATATATGGGCCCTACTCCTTACCACATTATTAGAGCTCTTTTTAGAGCTCTAAAATTAGATGTCTCAATCTTTATTTCAAAAAAAAAGGCAAATTACCTACACCTCTCTTGGGCTCCGTTTGTTTTCAAAGGTAGAATGGATGAGATTCATAGTGAGCGGATTAAGTAAAATTGTGTTTGTTTTGATGATAATTGTTAGTGTAAGAATTGTTAAATTATTTTTATATAAAATAATAAAACAAATAAAAAATATAAAAAATTAAACATTAATGTTTAAAAAAAAATTCCCAATATATAAAAAATAAAAAAAATTCTAATCCCCTCACTATTTTTCTAATACCATCTCCACCTCCTCCATCCCAATCCCTCTTCCAATCTTCATCTTAATCTCCTCTTCCATCCTAATCCCTTCCCCAATTCTACAAACAAACACAACACTAAATTACCCTATCTCCATCCTAATCTCCTCCCATCCATTACACCCCAAAACAAAACGGGGCCTTGAGGTTTAATAAAATTACAGATTCCCCCCTAAGGTTTCAAGAATTACATCTCGTCTCATCGCAATTAATGCCGTTAACGGATATCATAAATTGATTAAAATGCCCTTGTGACAAGTAAGGGCAAATTATTTACACCCCTTGAGGTTTAGCTAAATTACAGATTCTCCCCCGAGATTTAGCTAAATTACAGATTTCCTCACGAGGTTTAGCTAAATTATCATTTTTAAATAAATTATGAAATGCAAAATTAAAATGGAAAAACACTTATCACACAACAAAAAATTAAGGTTTTAGAGACCAAAATTTAGAGACAAAATTATTTTTAGGGAAACAAATATTTTTGTTGCAAAAAGTGTCGTTATTATATTTTTAGCAACGAAAATTGAATATTAGTTATTAATTATTATCTTCTTGGTATCAAATTTTATGTCTCAAAAAATAAATTATTTTAAGACCAAATTATTTTGTCCCTAGAAGTTTATTTGTTATTGACATTTTCGAAATTTTATCGTTAAAATGCTTATTTTTGACTTTTTAGGGCGATCTTTTAGCCACTATCCTCACGACGATAGAAATTAATCCTTAAATGCCTTTTGCAATAAAATTTTCACTTTTAGAGATTAAAAAATTAGTCTCTGAAACTCTTATATATTGTAGTATCATATGGTGAAAATATCATAAAATTAACAAATAATTAAATAAGTTAAAAACACAAGAAATGACTTGTCAAAAAATTCTTAGAATATGTTTGGTTTGATTTTTAGAATTTTTTTTAAAAAAATTAAAAATTAATTTGGTTAAGAAATAAAAAATAAAAAATAAATATTATTTTTATATAATTTTATCTTTTAAGTAGTTAGAAATAATTTTTACAAATTAAATATATATTTTTCATATTTATTTTTATTAAATTAGTTTTTATTTTTATTATTAAATTATGAAATTTTTTTCTAAACAACAAATCAAACATGACTCCAAATTTTTTTTTTTTTTCATATAATGTAATTTTTTTTTAAATTTTGTTGATTTATCAAAGGAATTTCAGCAGAGATAATATCGTCTATCAATTTATATTTTGATGATATCAGTTAATAATTCTTAACATTTAATTAACGGTAAAAGTTAAATTATTATACGAATATAAACTCCAGAACAAAATATAAATTTTAAAATCGGGAAGAAATTTATAATTTAACTATACGAGAGATATAGGTAATTTGCCAAAAAAAAATAAAATAAAAATAAACGAACAAATAAACAAACCCACACCGTCTGTTCAACTTTCACGTGACGGACAAAAGTTCGTTCACTTTGTCTAAATCAATTGTACTCCTCTCTCTCTCTCTCTCTCTCTCTCTCTCTCTCTCTCTCGGTACCTCCTTTTATCTGGCGGGGCTTCAGTTCGGATGAGATCACTGGCAATGGGATGTTTGGTGTAATGGTTAAAATAAATTATAAATTATAATTATAATTAAAAATAATTAATTTATTTGGCGTAGTTACCGCATTATAGATTTAAATTGTTAAATAGTATTTAATAAATAAGTTATGAAATAATTTTTTAATACAAAAATACATTTTTACCCCTTTAATTGTAAATTGAATTAACCTTTTTTTTTTTTTTTTTGTTATTCAGTACTAGTTGACCTTTCTCATAAATAAAATAATAAAAATTTAGTCCATAGTCTATTTTGGTTCTTTTTCTATTTTCAAACAAACAAACAAAAAAAGTTTAAAAAATCTAAAGGTATAACCGTAAATTAATATGTTTATAGTAAAAGCTATTAATCAAAAACAATGATGGACATTGTCATGACCCGAACCCGCCCCCGTGGGTTAAGGACATAACCAGCCAGTAATCATGAGATTACCTATGGCCTCAAACCAAACAAAACGTATTTTAACAGAGTTAATGAGGCCAAACGGAAGCAGTTTAAAACTTTGTCCATAAAGCTGTTGTAGACGTCCCCGAATGCCCCAGGAGGATGAGTCCCGTTCTGTTCATTTGTGGGTCACTACAGTTCGGACTCTCAATTGTCACGGTTCTTAATCTGAACCAAAGAGTCCAAATCCGGCAAATCGTTTTGGAAAACAGATTTTTGTAAAGAAGTGCCAAACATTGACTGCTTTGCCAGATATAGAGTCGCCACCTAAATATTTTATTTTGAGGGAATTTAGGAAACCTTGACTCGTTTGCCTAAGGCCACGTGTCCGTCATCACCAAAGTTGCCTCGGCTTGGGAACTTGGGTACGATTGGGGAAGGTCAGCTATGAGCACCTCCGCTCGCCCGATCCGAAGATCGGCCTCTACTAACTATGATATCTAGTTTTGAAAACGTTATGTGTTCTTATTCCGGTTATTAGCCTAGATTTACAACGTGATGCGCACAACAAACAAGTATAGACTAAGTCGCCTAAATTGGAACGAAACATGTCATGTTTATTTATTTGAAGATGGTTTGATGGTGCTACCCACAAGTAGGCTAAGACATGCATTTTTGCCACCCTCAAGTGGGCTTAAAACTTGTATTCAATGCATTGTTCCAATTTAAGTAACCCAACCTTCACCCACAGGCATTCAGGCAGTTATAACACGTAAGCATATAGCCTCATGGTAAGCATACTATCATGGCAACACTCACACTTATGCAAGAATGCTAAAACATGAATGCTTACCGAGTACTCTAAGCCAAAACAGAAACTAGTTAGTTATCATATGCATGATCCTAGTTCATGTTTAAAATGGCTAATGCAACACATGCAAAGATGCAATCTAGACAGGCTCGGCTATCCTAAATATGGCATGTGAAATACAACAGGTAACACGTATTCAATTTGGAATTGAAATACAATGCAGTTAGCATGATGCGCCGAGCCCGGTGCATGCAAGACAAATGTGTGAATGCACGAATGCATAAGATAAGGTATGCTAATTTAAATATGCCCTAATACTAACTATTGAAAGCAGGTAAACAAAAGAGGAGAAAGACGTGGGGTTGGAAGGCATACACACACTCACACACACTTATTACACAATTGCTCTTGCTCGGAGGGTCCAAATAAATATTACACAACCAAATGAATACTACTAAATTAATTATTACAGAACTTCTAATTAATTAATAAATTAAATGCAGAAGAGAGATGGCCGCAGCCCTGCCTCGGGATGCGTGGATGATGCATGTTCGATCCGTCTCGCCCGGAAACCCGTACCATGCCACTGTTGCCTCTGTTTACGCTGCCTCACCCCTCTGAAAATTATGAAAGTCTCCAGAATTGCTTTGAGCTTCCTTCTGAGTGCTTTAGAGTACCACCGGCCACAAGTCAGGTTCACCGGCCATGGAAATGGGCTTATCGGCCAAATATTATGCCACCGGCTGGACTTTGGTGGCCGATTGGCACTGTATGGGGCCGGTCGGCCATTTCTTCTTACATAATCTTGCAGTTGACAGCAACAGAGGGTAAGCAGTGTATGGCATAGAATTTTCAAGCAAATGTGTGCATGGCCACTCTCCCAATCATGTAATGGATTCAAGGGAGTGTGGCCCTCGGCCCTCGGGCGATCAATTGCGTATTTCAATGCATGATGGCCTAAGAGGCCAAGTTTGCCATTTAATGTAAATGCATGCAAACAAAACAAATGAGTGTTAATCCCCTATCATGTTGAGGTCAAGGGTAATGGCGACCGAGGATTGAGACGTGTTTCGTCACTCCAAGTACAAACACTCCTCAATCATCATGCTTGGTTTGACACCCCAAACCAAGCAAAAATGTAATGCATGGAGGCAATATACAATGCAAAGTGATGCAACTCATGCAAGGCAGTATGAACATGCTAAGCTAATGCAACATGACACTATCTAACCATGCAAGCTAGACTAATGCAATATGGACATATCAAGCATACAACAAGACTATGTAATGCCATTAGCTAAACAACATGTAATCATGCGAAATGATACAATGTAAGCATGCAATCAATATAATGCAACATGCAAGCATGCAAAGTATGCAAAGATGGACTTATACTGAAATGAGAGGACCTCAGTCCATCCCAAAACAGTGGCCTAAGTAATGGGTGAAGGCAAAAAAATGCAAAGCATTCAAGCATGCTAATTGGCCCATTACCTAGACCACAATGTCCAACCTTCAAACACGAGTGAGAGTTGGTAAGCATGAGAACATGGCATTATAATAGGCTCTGAAATCGCATGAAGAATGATGCCAAATCCAACGAAATATGCAAGCAAGGCATGCAATAGGGCCCAAATCTTGAAGCTAGCAAAGGGGTCCAAATCATAGCTATACCAACCAAACCCCACTAGACCAAAATGGCTTAAAATAGTCCCTTAGCATTCCAAAACAAGACTAAAGTATGCATAGATCATGGTCAAATCATGCTAAGGAATGGATGCAAAACAAAGGTGGATTCAAGATCAACAAGAGGGCATTGTACCACAACCACCTCGACCACTCATGGCATGGGCTACACAACCAAAAACAGAGTTTCAACATGCAAAATAAGCCCCCAAAACCCACTGATATGGCAGCCTAAAGCCTTAAACCAAGAGGCATGCATTAAGACCTATTTCAAGGCATTAAAGAACAACACTTCAAGGCATGAAAGGGATGCTGAATGCAGGCATACAAGCATGGATTAGGGGCTGAAATGACATGAGAAATGACTCCAAATCATTGAAACAACCCAACTAAAACATGCTAATGACTCACACACTCAAGGTTCACAAGCCAAAATACAAAGGGGCTACACCAAACATGGTAAATATGATCAAATAAGCTTCCAACAGACCTTAAGCATGGTAAGACATGGCTAAGAACTTCACAAAGTTAGGCCAAAACATGAGAGCATAGTAGGCTAAATGCATGATGCACTTTTAGGCAAAACGGGGGAGTAGAAAGCAAGTATATTATGCATGCAAGGGACCTTTAATCCAACCAAAAACAAAGTTAAGATATGCCCAAATAACACCCAAAAACTTCTAAAATCGAGTCAAGAACAGCTAATCATGCATGCTACCCTTATGAGCCAAAAATGTAAACAAAAGAGAGACAAAGGGAGAGGGGCGCCCCTCCCCTATACAAGACCTCAAACCCTCTTCATCACCACTGAAAATCCACTGGATGTCAGTGGTGAGAAGACCAAAACACAATAGTATTCAAAGCTTAACAAAGGGAGCACAAAAAAGGCCAAACAAGGCCTAAGAGGGAGAGGTCGACCCCAAACAACAAAATGACCTTAATGAAAGATCTTAAACATGAAAATTAGGGGTGTCCGCGGTTCGGTTTAGGACGGTTTGCGGTTCGGTTTGGACCCGCCCGCATCTATGCGGTTTGGGGAAAAATCAACCCGCAACCGCCCGCAATGCAGTTTGTGGTTTGTGTGGATAGGGTTCGCGGGTGTGCGGGCGGTTGCGGGCGGTTTGCGGATTGAATTTTTTTCCAAAAAATTATTTTTAAACCTTTTTTTTCTCCCATTTTGTCAATCTTTATTTTGAACCTTTTTTCTCATATTTTCTAAAATACTCCAACATTAATAATTAATGAACTAAAACTTATAAAAAAAAAAAACACAACAAATTCAATTCATAACCCAAACAAATCATTCAAAATCTACATTCTATCATTAACTTGCATTCATCCTATCCTACATTCATCATTCATAATCCAAATAAGAAAATCCTACATTAAAAATTAAACATTCATCCTTCCTAACCCAAAAAAAAAAAAAAAAAAAAAGAATAATTCTTCATTAGCTTACATTGATCCAAAATGCCAAAAAAATAAAATAAAAATGCATTAAGTTACATTCATCCAAAACCAAAACGCAATTAAAAAAAAAAAATTGTCAAACTTAAACTTCATTCAATACAAACCCATGAAATAAAATTGAAACACTTCTAAAATATCAAACTTCATCTTCATGAATCACATCCAATTCAACTTTAACAAATTCCAATTCCAATTCCATGCATTTGGTTGATGAACCCTTGCACAAACAAATTGAAAAAATATAAACTTTAATCTTCAATTATAAATAGTAAGAAATGAAAAAATAAACAAATGTCTATATATTGCATCTCAATATAGTAAGAAAATGTGTTGAGTATATGAAAAATTACCAATGAACAAATGGATATTAGACATCAATTATAGCATCAACATTATAGGTTGAAGTTGAAGATGAGCTTGATTCCAAAGTACCTAATTAGAAGTCAACAAGAGAAGATTAATAAAACTTACATTAGAAAATGAATAATAATACAAATTAAAATAAAGATAAATAAATTATCATTTACCCGAGTCATATTGCTCAAATTCTTCCATATCATCCATCGCTTTTCGAAGAGAAATTGGAAGGTTGCTTCGAAGCCAATTTTGAGTACATACAAGAGCTTCAACCATAGAAGGTGAGAGTGAACTACGAAATGGGTCAAGAATACGCCCTCCCGTACTAAAAGCCGACTCCGATGCAACGGTAGAAATAGGCATGGCCAACACATCCCTAGCAAGTTGTGATAACACCCTATATTTGGTTGCATTCACCTTCCAATAATCCAAAATCTCAAATGTTTGATTCTTTGCAAAATGTTCAACCTCGGATAAATATTGTTCCAATTCTAACTTAGATCCACTAGTGCATCGCCCCTCCAAATAGGAACTAAATTGGGAGTCAACTAAAGAATAGGGATCATCATCATCATCTTCCACCATATTCACAACTTTACTCACACTTGGAAGTTTCTCATGTGAAGGATAAAGTGTAACATAATGGCTATACAAACGACTCAAGCAACTCTTAAACTTGTCTACCATCTCTTCCACCTTCCTATTATCTCCAAGAAATAAATTGGAAAAACAAAACTCCAAGTATGTCATTTTTTTGGTAGGATCAAGAACCACCGCAACATACAACAACAAATTGATTTTACTTCCATCCCCCCAATACTTGCTAAACTTTAGCTTCATAGTCTTTGCCATTGTGCTCAAAATATCATCCTCCTCTAAAATTAATTGATTAATTTTGCTTTCAATAACAAACATCTCTTTGTAAAAAGCATTGGAAGTAACAAAGAGAGACCCCGAAAATTTCTTGGTTGCAACATAAAATAATTTTAAAAACCTCAAAAAAATTCTACACTTTGTCCAATCCAACTCATTCGGACTTCTTCTTATGCCACCATCAACATCCTTGAAATAAAGTTCAAAGTTGGAATCCACAAACTTCAATCGGTTAAAAGCCTTCTCATACTTTTCGGCGGCCTCTAACATCAAATAGGTGGAGTTCCACCTAGTTGGTACATCTAGGCATACAAGAGCTTTTGAATCAAGTTTGAGTGTGGCCGCACACTTCTTAAAAACATCATGCCTATGAGGAGAAGACCTCACATATCTCACCGCAAGTCTAATGTTGGCAATAGAATCATCCATTTCTTTCAACCCATCACTCACAACAAGATTAAGAATATGTGCACAACAACGCATATGAATAAACTCATGTTGCAAAATAGTCCCCTTCCAATCTTTGGTTATCGTTTTCAAATATTGAATGGTAAGATTATTTGAACTAGCATTATCAACTGTTAAGGTGAATATGCTATCAATGTTCCACTCAATCAAACACGACTCAATTTTTCGACCCAATGTTTCTCCTTTGTGATCCTCAACTTGTTGAAAATTTATGATTCTTTTTTGAAGTTTCCAATTATCATCAATGAAATGAGCAGTCAAACACATGTAACACAAATTCTGAATAGATGTCCAAGTGTCCGTAGTAAAACAAATTCTATGACCCTTCATGGCCTTCTTTAACTTATCCCTTTCATTCTTGAATATATTGAGCACTTCTCTAGATATGGTTTGACGAGAGGGAATTGGTGTGAATTTGGGTTGCATGACATTACAAAATCTTCTAAACCCAACACCCTTCACAAATCTAAATGGCAACTCATCGATGACCACCATCTCTGCAAGAGCCCTTTTACAAGTATCAAAATTAAAAATTGTTGCTACAACCTCAACACCCTCTTTATTTTGCTTCGGTTTAAGATTTAGTGTTTGTTGACCATCTGTATCCCTATTTGGATATTCTTTACAATTGGGTGTATGACTCCTCAAATTACTAGTCCCATGAGTTCTAGAGTCAGCCATATACTCTTTCTTACAATATTTACATACGGCTCTACGCTTCCCATCGGTCCCTACAACCATGTCAAAATGATCCCAAACTGTGGATGGTGCTCTCCCCCCTCCACTCTCACTCTTTCTCTTTGGGGGTCTAGGAGGCTTAGGTTCAAGTTCAGGTTTGGGTTCGACTAAGAGAGGATTCATTTGAGAATTAGAGGATTCCGGAGGTACAAGATTGATTGCGGGAGATTGAACACTATCCTCCATTTAAACTGAATTACAAAAATACAATCACAGAATCAATTTTACAGACAGATTAAATAAATAGATAGAACAAACAGATTATTCTATAATCAATTTTACAAACTAGGGGATTACAAAAATACTATCCTATCCTCCATTAAATAAACAGATTCTACTGATTGATTAAATAAAAGAAACAAATTCAACTAAGACACAGACAGATTACATAATCTGAATTAAATAATCTGAATTCCAAAAATTAAATAAAAATTATATGGCTGACTCAAACAAAAATTATATGGCTGACTCAAACAGAATTAAATAATTAAATAATCAGATTCAAACAGAAATTAAACACAAAAACAAAAACAAAAATTAATCAAAAATTAAACAGATTCAAACAAACAGATTTAATAGATTCCAAAAATTAATCAAAAATTAATCAAAAACAGATTCCAAAAACAAACAGATTTAATAAAAAATTAAACAGATTCCAAAAATTAACCAAAAACAAACAGATTCAATAGATTTAAATAAAACAAACAGATTCCAAAAATTAAATAATCTGAATTCCAAAAATTAATAAACTAAGATCAAAACAGATTCAAGTAAGGCACAACTAAAATCACATCTGTTGGTCCACAACAAAAATCAGATTTGTTTTGGTCCACAAAAAATCAAATCTGTTCGTCCACCAAAAATCAGAGATGAGATATCACCTGTGATGTGAAGTAGATCGGCTGTGCAATGAAAAAAATTGGTTGTGCGATGATGAAAAAAATCAGAGATCACCTGCGAAGAGTAGATCGGAGATGAAAAAAAATCATAGATGAAAAAAATCAGTTCTTTTTCTGTTGTTCATCACGATCGAGAGAGAGAGAGAGAGACAGAGAGAGAGATTGAGAGAGAGAGCTCACCTTTGAAGCAGATCGGCTGTGTGATGATAAAAAAAATCAGAGATCACCTGCGAGATCACCTGTGAAGTAGATCGGAGTCGGAGATGAAAAAAATCAGTTTTCTATTGTTCATCCACAACAAATCAACGATCGGGAGAGAGAGAGACAGAGATTGAGAGAAATAGAGTTCACCTGTGAATGAATGAAGTAGATTGGCTGAGAAGGAGAGTGATCGATCGGTGTGTGTGTGCACACTGCAGAACCGAGGAGAAGAGAGTGAGAAAGAGAGTGAGATGAGACTCAGAGAGAGAGTGAGTGAGTGAGGAGGAGGAGAAGCCGATTAGATATTAGGGTTTTTTTTTTTCCTTTTGTTTTGTTATATGAGTGAGTTGGTGAGTCAAAGAAATATGGACGGTTAGATTTGGTTTGGAAGAAAAAAAAAAATTAAATTAAATTAAATGCGAGCGGGTTGGGCGGGTGCGGTTCAAACCTGCAACCCGCCCGCAACCCGAAATTCATATAAAATCCAAACCGCACCCTACCCTAATGTGTTTGCGAAACCGCCCACATGCGTGCGGTTTGGTTCGGGTAGGGCGGTTTGGGCGGGTCGGATGACCCTATGCCCAGCCCTAATGAAAATACAAGACTTTTTCAAGTTATACACAAATTCTAAAACAACATGCAAAGTAGGCTAAAAGCTAGTGCAAGATTGGAGAAAATAAAGCAAAAGTGTTACCCTTGAAGAACACTTCAAGAACTTCTGATCAAAACCAGCCCAAAACTCTAAGAACAACCTCTCAAAGCCTCCTAAGTCGAAGCATGGTGTAATAGTGTGTGTTAGTGCAAAACTAAGAACAAATCACCATTTTAGGCCCTCAAACACACATAAATGAAGAGAGAGAGTGAGATATAGAGAGAGAGAGTGATATATATCAAATATATATCATATATGGTCTGGTTTTGCTGAACCCCTCAAATGGAGAAGAGAGGTCTCCTTATATAGACAATGGAAAAGGCTAAGCTACCAAGAGAAGCTATCCTAAAGGGGTCAAGTCTTCCAAGGGAAGCTAAGCTAAGGGTGCAAGCTTCTTGAGGAAGCTAAGACAAAGGGTCAAGCTTCCTCAAGAAGCTTGAGCAAAGGGTGCAATCTTCTCTAGGAAGCTTGGACCTAAAAGGGTGCAAAGGTTCAAAACAACCACACCCATGCATGGGGGGCAGGGCCCGTGCATTCCAGCTGGCACAGCTGGCATGCATCATGCCTGCAAGAGGCAAAAAAGTGGTACCGGCCAGAAAAGGACGCCATCGGCCAAATAGAGTGCCGGTCGACCATCAAAATAGCCGACCGGCCATTGGTATCAAGAAACCAAGGCCGGTGGCATCAATAAATGGCCGGTGAGGTGTAGGGATGGCCAACAAGACACTCCCTTCCTTCAAAGTAAAAACACAAGTGTTTGGTGCAAAACCAAACACAAAAACAGTCGAGTTGAGAGATCCTGAGGCAAGGCACGCGGCCGAGACTTCCGGGAACTCAAAACGAACACGAACATGGATGATCACCGAATGTTCAAACAGTGACGTCCAAGTCTTGAGGATGGTCAAAAATGGGGTGTCTACAGCTGTGCTTACATGGCACATCCAAACAACCAAACATATAAACATTAATAACTCATAATAGAAATACAGTAACATAAGTTATGTACAAACAGGATCATCCAAAAACTAAGTCAACCCATGAAAATTATATACAGACATATGCAAAGTCCTCACCAACGTGACAAAATAACATAGCATAGCAGAAAGGCGAAGACGAGTCTCGTGCGTGAGACACTTGGGCTGACTCTCCAAAACTCAGCTGTTCTACACAGACTTCACTGGGGCTGGGTCTGGACCTCTCTTGGCCCACCTACAAACACATGAATGAGCGTGAGCGATAGCCCAATGAATAATATCAAATAAGAAGATACAAACGATATGTAGAACAATAAACTCCGAACGGCCTTGGGCCCAATTCATGTTTTTATTTAACATTTATATACACAATTCAAGTCAAGTGACTGTGGTTTCAAACATACTGGCCTTTGGCCCATTTATCTTTCATTCCTGTCAAAACGAACTCTGGCCCACTCATTTATTTCAAAATGGCCTTTGGCCCATCTATTCATGTCAAAACGGCCTTCGGCCCATCCATTCATGTCAAAACGGCCTTTGGCCTATTCATTCATGTCAAAACGGCCTTCGGCCCATCCATTCATGTCAAAATGGCCTTTGGCCCATTCTTTCATGTCAAAACGGTCTTTGGCCCATTCATTCATGTCAAAACGGCCTTCGGCCCATCCATTCATGTCAAAACGGACTTTGGCCCATTTTTTCATTCATCTCAAACATTTGTCCATAATTCAAACTGGCAAGCTTATAAGGCTTATAAGGAAAAGCAATTGGACAAACGACGAGTTTCAAGTATCGATATTACTCACAGTGATCGGTTGGTTGGTTTGCCTTGGAGCTCGACCCTACACAGTCCATGAACACAAAAGGGTAACCAATAATTCAATCCGTTCTTAAATTCACATTTTCCTCTTTAGGCTTCATTCTTATCTCTTTAACTCAATTATAATGCTCAATGATGCCTAAGAGTGCTTAGAAGTGAAAGAGAACAGAAAACGAAACATAGAACGCATAAACAAAATTTCAGAAAACAGGGTCCCCGCTCGAGCGTGGACTTCTCCACTTGAGCGGACCCTTGAGGCCTGCAAAAGTACTGGATGTCTCATTTTTATGCTCGAGTGTGAACTCGAACGCTCGAGCGGAAGTTCATCCTACATAGGTCCCCGCTCGAGCATACACCATGTCTGCAAGAAAATACTGGGAGCTCAAAATCCCCGCTCGAGCGGCGGTTCCCCTGCTCGAGCAGACATCATAAATTCTAGGTTTTCCAGAATGTGTTCTTAAGTTCAATTTCGACATTTCAACCACATTTCTTGCATAAGATGGCTCCAATTTCACATATACTTGTACTAACATGGTACCAACACTAAAACACATCAACATGGAGCTCAATTTCACAAATTAGTCACATGCATGGCTCAAATTACACCAAACTCATTACCAATATAACAATTTCATGCATTCAACCCTTACACCCTTATAATTTGCACATGCATGTGGCATATTATTCTCATTCTCAACTTATATGATGAAGAGATGGTCAAGAACATGATCTTCAACTAAAACTCACATAGACCATGCATTTGGTGCTCAAATATGCAAATTCAAAGCAACTACATACATGCATGCAAACATTGACCTTCAATTCAACATGATCAACTCAATTTCATTTCAATTCTTGTTCTTGACCCTTAATCAACTTTGAACACACAAGATTACACATTACACTCATGAATTCAAGAATCAATTGCTTACCTAGGTGCTCAATTTTTCCAATCAATAGCAAATTCTTGATTAATCTTCAAGATTCCAAGCTTTGAGCTAAATTGCACAATTCTCTCCCTTTCTCTCTCTATAGCCGACTCTCCCTCTCTCTCTTGGGGCCAAAATCAGCCAAATGAAAAGAAGGAGAGATTTTGAGTGCATAGTGTCTTAAAGATAAGTCCCACTAATCAAAAA